>NC_073230.2:34095000-44095000 GCF_029281585.2 Gorilla gorilla gorilla
CACTATAACAAGCTTTTAATACCTAATGTGTAAATGGTAATCTGTTTTTGACTAAGAATAAATTATGGCAGAGTATTAAGGCGGCTCTTGCTTTACCCTTTTCTTCAAAAAACAAAAAAACCCATGGTAATTGTTTTAGATGAGATGCTTCTCTTCTCAACATTTTTTTAAGAGAAAAAACTCATTCAGTGAGAAATATTTCTCTTAAGCAGCCTCAAACCAGATTAATGGATTAAAATGGCACACTTGAATAATGTGACTAAATTTATCTCTATGTGGCTCTTTCATTTTTTGTGTGTTTCTATACTAATCTTTAATATGCTGCTCTGATACGATTTTCATGTTTCCAAACTGAGCTAAAATGAAAATGACAGATTTTCAGTTACGCAAAAATAGCAATGAAGTGTCAGTAAAAATACATTGTGAACAACATAATCTTTAGGAAAGATGTGAAATGAGAATAATCTTCTAGCATGAAACGGGCCCAATAACAGAATATTCAGGCAATTATATCAATTTTTAAAATTTCAAAACTGTTTAAAAATTAAGACACTAAATGCTAAGCTACAATATGTTTCCAGCCTCAGTATACATCCATTAAAATTAAGTCGTATCAATACAGAGTATTTATTGCTATAGATCATAGCTTTAGGAGAAGCAAAGGATGGTATACTTATAGCTTGAAATTCTCTACTATAATCACTTAGGAAAAGTTTAGAAAACAGACTTATCTTTAATCACAGTTGCCACAATTTAGTATAGTCCCATTGTTTTCCTTTATCAAAGAGTATGTAATGATAATAATATAAATACATTATAAAAGTAATAGTTTCCCAGCTTAAACTGGTAAGGTTAAGATGGTAAGAGAAACTTTGATTTTAGAAACCAGTGGTAACAGGTACACAATGTGTCTATTTTTTAAGCTGATAGAATTGATTAATGGTTCAAAATAATCAAGGAATCACATCACAAAGCACCATTTTAAAGAGAAGTGCTAAGAATTAACTCTATACTACCATGACATCATCCGATGTTACCAGAATTATGTACTACATCACGCTATAGATTACAATTGCTAGACTAGAAAATGGAATCTTCAGCGACTCTGCATAACAAATATACTTAATAATCTTAAATAAACTCAAACTTACTTTGATATCTTCTAAGTAATTCACATGAAAAATGAATTTTTAAAAAATCAGATCATGAAAGCCATTATTATTTGAAGGAATATGCTCAATTTTTTAGATAATTTAAATTATTTAAGAGTCCTTTGCATCTTTTATTAGCTTTGCCTAAAGTTATAACATTAAAGCATTAAGGTTACATGTAATGAGGTTCTGGTTTGCCCTCATTTCCAGCCCCATATTTTCACAAACTACAAACCAAGATTAGTGCTATATTACAAGGCTAATTAGAGAAAATAAAATTGTGTCACTCCTAGATATGCATCTGATGTTTTTTAACTAGAAAGTGTGTATTCACACACAAACATTCATAGATACCCATCTGGAAGAAACAGTTCATAAAAGGATTAGATAATGGGCAAAGGAAGTCAGCACAAATATTTTCCTTAGAATATCAGTTTAAAAAAATTAATTCTCTGCTAACTCCAACCAACTACAAACAACATATACCTAAAGACTATTATTAGCAGATTGGTGGTTTTAAATATCATGAGAAAAGTTTATTTAGAAACTTTATAGACAGAAGTAACATCTCTGTGATTAAAATCACCATTAACAGAAATTGACCATAGCTTGGAAGTCAATGACTTGATCAAAAAATGCATTGAAAATTAAAGGAGAATCAAATTTCAAACTCCTCTAGGATTATTTGCATCAATTTTTGTTATAAATAATAATACCAAGGGCTCACTAAAATTATTTCAAGTAGTATTACAGCCAATGCTGAGTATCAACATTTTTTTCCCTTGCTAGATTTTGGTGTGAAGGAGAAATTATTTGATCATTGTTCCATTTCAGTTCTCATATCTTTAAATGCAGGAAAGCCATGTTTGACACTATTGTTGATTTTTCAAGTCACTTCTAAACATAATCTCACTTGAGCCTAACCACAATACTGACAGGGCAGAGAGAACAGGCACCACTGGTATTCCGCAGGGAAGGAAACTTATTCTAGGGCACAAGGCACTAGAGAGTGAAACTAGAGTTTTGGTTGACTCCAATGCCAGTGTTCTTACTACTACTCACTTTCAGCTGAATACTGCTGGTACAACTCTGTCTCCAACTGAAGGAAAAGAGTCCTTACTCCTAAAGGGGTAGGGGTCACTCTCAGCTTCCAGAGTTATGTTACCATAACTGGTAGCAACTCTGTAAAAGACGTTCACATTATTCATATACACAGCTCTTTGCTTCCCCTCACACTTAATTCAGGAGCTACAAGCATTTTGGAATTTTTTTTTAAATATTCTCATCTGAAACAACACTGAAACCCTTGCGTTTCCCTCCCCGTTTATTTTTAAAAATATATACATAAGGAAAGATTCCCAGTTTGTTTCCCAGCTAATCCCTAAGGTTCAGATATCACAAAATCAGAGAACCTTTTATGTCTTAGGACACTGCTAGTGGCTTAACCTGCTAAGAACTGTACCAAGGCAAGGTTATGTGGGGCTGTCCTTATCCTTCCCTGTGTTTATGCCCTATCTTATTTAGACTATCAATCTACTTGGGAAAGACTGTGTCAAATTCTATGTTTGAAATACCCCTTGCACAGGATGGCACTTAAATGTAATTTATTCAAAATGGAATCATTTAATTAGATAGGAAGAAAAATAGCAAGCCCTGAGACGATAATAAAGAATAAAGCAAATATGCTGACCAACTGAAGCAAAGCAACAGAGAGATAATAACACACATTCACAAGATTGCTACATTTCAGGTTTTTCAATTCAGGATGCTTATAACATGATAAACACACAGTTACACAACTTGTTTTTCTGCTGGGTTCCCAGAAAGCAGAGGGCACACTTGACATTGTGAACTATGTAGAGCGATAAGAATTGTAACATCTCATGGCTCATATGACTCCAGCTCCTTGGAATAGCCTGAGGAGGAGGAGGAAAGCGGCGCAAGGAGATGAAAGCAGGGAGCAACAGAGACTCTACGGACCACAAGCGCTTGACCTGGGAATTAGGGATTAGTAGGGTATCCTAGATGGGACAGGTTATTTTACACCACTGAGACCTACTTGGTGGGCAGCTGGAGATCAGGGTAATGCAGTCATTCACTCCTTGTCCTTCAGAAGCATGATGTTCTGAATAGTAGGCATGGAAACATTTCAAAGAACTCTACAGAATCAAATACCCCTTGAAAATAGAACTTTGGTACACCCCTTTCTCTTGGGCTATAAGACAGTCAGTACTATAGGGTGTATTTTAGACTATGAGAGGGCTCAATTTTACCACCTCTCTGGTTAAATTCCAGAGCCATAATAGTGAATGTTAGTCCTTACTTATCTCTTAATCTTTTCACTCTCCCCACCCCTCAGCCTCCAATCACTGAAGTATAAAAATACTTAAAAAGGATTTGTTCAAAAAACACAACAGAAGTCTTTATGAGGTCCAGTACAAGGCACTGCTTGGGTGTCCACGGAATAAGACCTTGTACGTACTTATGTATCAGATATTCCAATAAAAATTCTTCTTAAACAAATTCATATCTCAACAAGCAAAAGTCAGGTCAGACATTGCCATCACTCAGTTACAAAATTATACATGTTTTACAATGAAGTTTATTGATTGTACAGTTTGTTAACAATCCTTTATTTTTTTAAACCTATCAATTAAAACCCATCCCCTAAAAAACAACTATTTGAGACAGAAGCAGCTGGATTTGCAGCCCTCTTCAAGGCTCCCCCGGCTGGTCCCTTTACTGGGCTTCACATTGGAGGAGGTGGAAAGGATGGGAAAAGGTCCTTAGAAAAGGGTCAGTTTGGCTTGGTGTCCTCTCTGGACTCTGCTGCTTTGATTGACTTCCTATTTTCATCTGGACTGGAACGTCAAGTGTTCCTGCATAAAAGTTTTGTCTCCATTGCGGATCAGCTGCTTTGGATCTGATATGATAACCATGGTATGCTTTCCTGACTAGTGAGCCAAATTCAGCTATCCAATTGTCAATTATTGGATGATTCTTTTCACGTGCTTCAGGTTATTTTCTACAAATGGTGACAGCATCAGTGGTCAACAAGCATTTGTTGTATGCCTATTATATGCAAAGAATCCAAGTAAGCATTTGGTTTTAATTCATCACAGTACTGCGCAGCAGAATAGTGTTCAATTCAGGGGAAGGAGGCTGGTGTGAGGCTTGGTTAGGTAACTCACTACCCTAAGGCTTTGGGGACAAATTATTTAGCCTGTTTCCTAATCAGGAAAATGGTAATGAATAACAGAACTTACTTCATAGGGTTGTTATAAGAACTGAATGAAAAGTGCACAGCATGACAAATAGTAAACACTCAGTAAATGTTAGCTATTACTATTACTAGTCTGACTTAAATTGTTATCATCACATTTGATGTGATAAAGAACACAAGGTTTTCTAAATAGACTCCCATGGGAGCTGGGAGGGGAAGGTAGTAGATGAGAATCTGCTTATTTGTTGGAATTTTCTCCTCCATGAAAGCAGCTGTCTTTAACCAGCATACGCTAGTGTCATTAATTTTCTCCTTTGAGAGTACCTGTATGACACTTTCCCCAAACAAGAAGTAAATTGCAGTTCAAGCTACAAAATGGCACCTGCTTTTACTCTAGCAGGAGTGAAATTTTTATATTAGAAAGTTGAGGCCAATAAACAGAAAACAGACAAGGGCTGTGCTATATTGCCTCTCCAAGTAATGGATAACAAAAAAGAAAACTGAAAAAAAAAAAAAAAAAGAGGAGAGAAACCTAGGAAAACACCTTCCAAAGTTCCAGCATTAAGAAAGGTACTTAAGAGATGGGCTTTGGGAGCAGTTTCTATATTCACACCTTTGCACATAGTCAAGTGTTTTGGCTTGCTCAACTTCCAGCCCCTCTCTCAACACTGAAGACCTAAACTGAGCAGTCGTATGACTAAGTCGACTTTCTGCATTTACAGTTCCTTTCATCTTGGGGACTCAAAGCACTCAAGTTAACATAATCATACAACTTTAAATAAACAGGGAGTAAAAGTTAACAAAAAGGACAAAAGCTAAATTATGATTAGATTTGGCAGCAACTGTGAAACTTCCCACTTACTTGCACAAATTTTTGATCTGCCCAAGGCGACAGCTAGAATGCTTTCAAGATCAGACGCAGGAAAGGCTTCTCTGATATTACGCAAGTGGAATGCAGGGCAGCAGTGATTTGAGATGTTTCACTGGAAAGTGAAAGTAGATCACTTGCCCCAAGCTGCCCAAGGAGGCACCTGTGCCTCTTATTTGAGGTCACAACACTGAACACAAGGAAAGAAAGGAAGGAAACATCTAAGGACAATGTACCACAACTCAACTTTCTTATTATTCACAATCTCACTCAATTCTGTTATAACAATAAAATCCAATCTACTTGTTGATAGTATTATGGGATATACTAACTGTATAAAGGCATTTTCTCTACCAGGTTTACTAGTCAAGCTCTTTTCTTCTTAAATCTCATGTCTTGAGATACTGTGGGGTGCCAAATCAGTTAATTAACAAATATTTACTGGATCCACACCATATAATGTGTACCATGCTGGCAATAAATAATATGTTTGTGTATAAGTAATGGTAGAACAGATTCTACTAGCAGAAACAAGAAAAAGCCCCTCAAACATAGCATTAATGAAATGTCATTCCATGCTACTGTGATCATATAATTTTTAAAGTATTTATCTCATCATAAAATAGTATGCTATCAGGGGTTCTAACAGATATTCTGGAAGAACTCAACTATAAAGCAGTAGGTGTATAATAAACTGGCTAAAGCTGAGATGTCTAGAAATCTCTTGTTCCCAATCCAGAGGATAAACTGTTGTGCATTTGAGTATATATTAAACTTGTATAATAATATTTTAACAATGTAGTACTTATTGTTTCTCTGTATTTTTGAATACTAAGTATATTACTATAAATAAGATCATATTCATCAAATGTTTTTATTTTATATATATATACAGTGTACACACACACACACACACACACACACACACACAAAGTATTCTTTCAACCTTTGAGTGAAGCTGTGTTTTCCATGGCTTGATCATGTTTTGATCTCCACTCTTCACCACCTCTTTCTTTACCATGTGGATTGCTTTTCAATAGTCATGAACCTACTGAACTCAAGAGAAGCAAAAGTGATCTCTATATGGTGTGTGTCTATAACTCCAACAAATGAAATACAAATGACTGATTTATCTGAAATTTAGAACTTTAAAAATTCTCACAATGCTTCACTCAGTCTCACTGATGAAGTTCAAGCTCTTAAACAACATGTATATTAGGGTTAATTTTCTTCTAATGGCTGAACTGCAAATCTGAATTCATAATATCTAACTCAGTTCTATTTTAAATTATGACCCTGGATAGTACCAGTCTATGAATGAGTAGCAAGTAGTAGAGTGCAGAAATTACATGAAATTATATAAAAAGTAGAAATCATAAGAACTAAGAGTGAGCCTCTGTACACATTTAAGAAACAGTTGAATGGATGCCCTACTCTTTGTGCAAGGCTATATTCAAAGTGGTTGTGTACTGATAGCAAAAAGTGAAACAAAACAAAACATGAAACAAAAACGAAACCCCATATATATGGATTTCACCTACACATGGTTGAAAAGTGATTTTTTTTCCCATGGTCCTATAATACTTTATGTAATTATCTGTAATTAAATTAGCACACAGTAAAAATAATCAGCTTACAATAAAATAAAGTATTCAAAACAATTGCTGGACTAAATGACATTCTTTTTCTATGAAAGAAAGTGTCATATGCAGCAAAGTGGCAAAAATAGAACGGAGTGAGCTGTGTTAAGTGTAAATCCTAAAGCAATGAAAGTCATTTGTATTATCCTTACTTCTTTGAATAAATTCAGATGACAGCCCTATTTCATTTCTTCATTCAGTTTGGCGGCCAGATGGCATTAGAATCATTTACTTCACCTTGTTGTGCTTAATTACTACAATCAACACACTATTTTCCAAATTAATCATAACAAAGTAATTTCATTAGTAACACAGCAGGCTGTTGAATTATTAGCATCATAACAGTTTGCAAACAATTAAACTTTATTTGAACCTTAAAAATTTGCAGAGTGGAACATTATTGTAAGATCTAATGGCAATAGAGTACAAATTCAGTACAGAGCAAATAATCAAGCAAAATGCTACATAAAATATGACTTACAATCACCTTTGAAAAAAATTAGCTCTCTAACTGTTCACAGAAAAACAAATAAAAGCTAAGCAAACATAATGAGACCACAGCAATTAGCATATTTTCTAACAAGCCGTGTTGTTTAAATTCATATTAATGATATTATTATGATCTTGAAGAGTATGTGATATATTGTCAAGGGTGTAAAGAAAACTCTCCCTGGTTTGTATACAAATGATTTCATCAAATGAATATAAAGCAGTCATGAATTGAAAGTAATGATTATTTGTCCTGTCACTCCAGTTTTACGTCTTTTCTTTCCTTTCTTATGTCTCCCACCTATATTCAAGTTTTGAAAGAACAAAGGCCGGTGGAGATCTGAACAGAAATAACACCTTATTTCTGTATTGTCACTGTTCACGAGACTATCTGGCTTGGAACTGCTGGTCATCAGTTGGCAAAGGACTCCCTCTCCTGGATTAACTGTAAAAGGAGGCAGAAATCTAAATGCTTTCCATCATGGGCGAGTTTGTGCCATGGGGGAGGGGTTTCAAGAGGTTTTGTCTGCAATGAAAAGCTGCTGCCATCTACTGGCTAGGACTAAAAACTTCTTTTCAACCCAAAGCACAAACCCAAATCCACAAAGGCTACATTGTCATTGGAAACAACGGCTTTTGCTTTTCAGCTGCTCAAGTTTTGAAAACCAATCCACTAAAGTCATCTTTGGTTGTCTAACTTTTGCCAAGATAATTTCAGTCTATTTCAATGACACTATATGAGGAAAAGGTAACAACTGCACAAATGTAACTTCTGAAAACTTTCACTTCACAATGTCTCTCTATATAAACTTGTTTACTCACAATCCCTAAAATCAAATTTCTTTTTTTTTTCACATTTGAGATTGGATGATCAGGATATTGAGGGGATAACGGTAAAACAGACCCTCTCAAACACTGCTTATAAACAGTTTTACACAAATAATGGAGATTTTAAAATATTACCAGCTCAGATACGTGTTTAGAATCTTTATAAAGCAAAGATATTGAAAAGTTCCATAAAGATAATACCTGATAAGTAATGATTCAATATTAGGAGTTTATGTGTAGTCCAAATAATTATCTAACCAGCAATGCGTTTTGACATATGTTAAGGCTACATTGGTATCTCATAGGTATTTTAAACACCTCTGATTTCAAATATATATGAAAAGGTAATTATATGATTCTACAAATTTGCTCAGGCAGCACAGAGTATAACTCAAATGTCAGGCTAACACTACCTTTCTACTCACCTGTTGGTACATGCTACCACCGGGATTTCTACACTCTCCTCTGCAAACCCTTCTTTTCTTTTCAGTGCTCTGAGAAGTATATAGAAAAGCCTCAAATCTGCTGTTCTGCAGTGGGATGTAAATAGCATAGCAATAAGGCAAGGTAAGAGAGTGCTTGGTTATGCCTTTTTACTTTGAGAATACACTGAGATTCTGTTTTTTTTTTTTTTTTTCTGAGATGGAGTCTTACTCTGTCGCCCAGGCTGGAGTGCAGTGGCGCGATCTTGGCTCACTGCAACCTCTGCCTCCCTTGTTCAAGCAATTCTCGTGCCTTGGCCTCCCAAGTAGCTGGGACTGCGAGTGCACATTACCACACTTGGCTAATTTTTAGTAGAGACGGGGTTTCACCATGTTGGCCAGGCTGAGAGATTCTTTATACCATTTTGTTAGTGGTAGGATGGTATTTCTTAGGAATTTTTTGTTTCATTAAATTTAAACAAAAGTACAGTAGAAAATGTTGCCAGGCCCATCATTGCACCAGGATATTTGTATGGTAAAATGCTTTGCATGAGTCATACTTCTGGTACGCACTTGTGTTGCAGGTGACAGCACACTGCCATTTGCAACTTCATCATTTTTTCTTTCTTGCAGTTGTACTTAATAGGAATTAAATGTGTGAAAATAAATAATAACAATAAAGTTATCTATAAAGTTTGAACATTCTTTAGCATTCTTTGTTTAGCAACCACATTCTTCAGCATCTACCAAAAAACTTGCATGATACACTAAATTTAAAATGCTATGAAATTATACATTACTCTCTAAAAATAATTGATGTCCAATGATTAAGAAACATTACAAATCACACCAGAAGTAGCAATCGTAGCCTACTATACTATAGTAGCCTATATGTTACGTATAAAATAGTGATGAATTCTTCACACAAATCAAATGGGTAAATAAAAACTATAATTATTTCTTTGCAAAATAGCAACAGGTATAACTTTACTGGTTGCATCTAATTTACATTAATATCCTTCATTTAATTTCACATCAGAGGAATATTTTAATGAGCGACTGCATAAAATAACAGTCAAAGATAAGTAATGTTTAATAAAACAAGGAGAGGTTAGGAGCTGTCACTCGTGTTTTCATGACGCTTCTAAATCCAAAGCATTTGCAGACAAGCAGAAGAATTTTCCTTTTCTGCAGGAGAAAGGGAAAGCTGCATTTTAATTTTTGATTCAGCTGAAACTTGATTTTTCCTGCTTAAAAAAATTACACTTTTAGCCAAGGAAAAATGTATTTTTACTCAACATTTTGTCAATTCAACTCTTCAGAAAGGCCATAAAAGTGGTATTTTACTGAAAAGGAGGAAGTTTGGGAAAACAGCTGGTTACTATCAAAAGAACTTACTCTAAATAATCTATTCATTTCCAAAGTAAATTCCATAAAGTTTTTATTTAAAAAATTCTTATTTTAAAAATTAAACCAGATCAAACAAAACAAAAAAGATCTGGGGGCACAATCTTTGTGTTATCAGAGAACTCTAAAGACTTTTAAAAAGGCAAAGACTCATAACGAAGAGATCAAGAGAACATATGAGCTATTACAGAATATTGGATTAAAATGTACTTACCCAGGACTCTCAAATATCATACATCTCCATTATGTAGGCTTTAGGCACCAAGCCAATGGCTCCCTTCATTTCTCCTACCCACCAGCCATATCTATTGTATTCCTAATTGAAAACAATATGCAATATTAACCTTTAGACTGGTGTAAGTACAATGTCGTTTGTATGCAACTTCTTAGAAATGTTATTTCTATTTATAAAGTTAAAAGAGCTTGAGCTGCAAATGTAAACATTTTCATCTTTTTGTTTCTGGACACTTTAAAATGCTGTTAGGCAACGATTTAAATTAAGGTACAACACAAAGCCTGTTTATTATTGGGCACAGAACACAGAAACAATCACTCATGATGAAAACCTAGAAAATGAAACTACCTCAGGAAGCCTTCTCTCGGGGACACTCTCTCTCTCCACAGAGCCTGGGGACACCTTTCATGTGTAAGAGGCTATAGAAGGTTAAAGCCAGGATCCTTAAGCTATTATATTTGCCTTCAAGAAGCTTATCATCTAGCAAGGATAAAATAATTTTTTTACAATAAACTACTTATTTCTTAAACTTACATGACCTAAAATGATTTAGAATGTTGATAGATGTGTGCCCCTTCTTAAGAAAATCTCATATACACACTTTAACAGATAAATTAGAGAATACGGAAACACTAATAACACCAAAAAACTGCTTAAAAAATAATTCACAAATAGGTTCCTTTAAAATAGTTTCCCTAAGGCATTTATTATTCCTTTATTATTGACCATAAACTACCTTAGATAAAGGATAGGTAGAAGGAATTTAAAGGTGCTGTTAGAGTCACCCTTATAGTGGAAGATCAATAGGAAATAAAAGTATCTCAAGTTATAAAGGCAAAATATTAATCTACCTCTAAAACAGAGTGGTCGATGAGTCACTTTTGCATTTACTTTGCAACCTGAGATAAACAAACCTATACCTCCTTTTCTCCCACTTTTTCCTCCTTTGACAGATACACCACTGCTTTACGCATTGTGAATACTCCATAACCGGTCTCATATGTCTGCCAGATTGACTAATGTATTTTTATCTCAAATTTATTTATGTGTAGTGAGATACAAACAAAGTAAAATGAATTTCAAGTTTCAAGAATAATATCTTCCAAAAGCAATACTCTTCACAAGCATTGTAGTGCTCAAATTTAATTTTTCATATAAGATAAATTTTTAAAATCAATCCCAAAAGTAATTTAATAGGTTATGATTTTCCAGCATCTGAGTCATAGATAAATGTGCATATGTATATTGAGTTATATGTGGGGAGGGAATGTTAATACTAGTACAGACTTAACATTTGTATTGATTAGTATGCTATTGACCATCAGAAAGGAAAATTATGCAATTCTTTAATACAAATGTAGCATTACATTAGCGTGTATGTATTGATATGTAGTCTATCAATAGAGAGATTATAGGATAAAATCCATAGGCACTTTTTCAAACAGTGGGCAGTATCAGGATTAGGTTTATTGGAAGAACAAAGTGGAGGGGGAGAGGGGAGAAAAGACCACTCCTGCTATTGTTATTCTATTGAGGGCACAGCTCTGGCTTGTGAGGCAGTAAACTCAAGATTTTAAGTTTTAAACTTTTAAAGTTCACTGATAGTGTGAACTTAGTGGAAGAAGCTGTCTAAGCAACGAGGATACTCTGATGCCCAGAACCCAATGATGGCTATAATCTATGTAGGACATATTTATCAGAAGAAAATACTAACTTACTGAAAGTCATGATTAGCAACGATTATATCTTAATAGATACCTAATAAAACTGCCCTTTTCTATTTTTAAGGCAATGAATACAATTAAAGCCTAATGCTTAAAAAAACACACATACTTAACGTTCCACAGACTACTGTAAGATTTCAAAATGGATAATTAACAGGGTAGGTCTGAGTGTTAAAGCTCTTATTCAATGCCAATATAAGATTTTTGAAACTGATTATTTGGAATGAGAAAAGGAACTAGGCCCCTGCTCCCCAATGACAGACACAGAAAACATTCAGTGAGAAGACATATTATTGGCTTAAACTTGCTTCCAGAGAATGGCCCTCAATCTGGGGGTCAATGCTTAGATTCAAATTACAAGCCAGAAAGTTATTACTTTATAATATTCTACTTTGGTCATAGTCTATGCTATCAACTAAAGGCATGTTATCATTTTCAAAAAGTTACTCACACCCAAATTTAAGAAATTAGTTCCCAAGAAATCACATCAACAAGGGCAGACTTCACAGTTGAGAGAATTCTGTGCTATGGTAGAACAGGAAGATTTATTAACTAGAAAGCATAGTGGTAAACAGCAGGGAGGAGCTTAATCAACTATAAACAAATCCCTTAAAAGTTATACTCTAGGGAGAAAAAAGGTTTAGACTAAAATAATCTTAAATGCTTCACTTAATTTAAAATAATTGAAAAACATAGGAAACATACACTTCATAAAAATACTCTAAAATATCAGATTTAAATCAGAAAAGGTAAAACTAAAAACCAGAATATTACCTTATATTTGTAAAGAATTGCAAATTATATTCCTGTTTGAAATTAATGCATTATGATCAAATATAGTGAGGTAAAAATACAGGAGGCAAATTTATGGATTTACACTGCAGCCATTAGAGTGTTGACAAGACTGCAAATACAGGAGCTTTTTACTTTTATCATTACCATTCTCTGTATGAGCCTCCTGAGCAACATGAATCCCAATTAAACCATTTGCAGCCTATAAATTGGAATGAAAATGCTTCTTGGAGTACAGTATTCTAAACTTTGGCCTGAACATTCAATATTGTACAAGGTGTCCTTCTGAAAAAGAAAATCTGCCTGTCTATGCCTTTCCTCTTTTCCACCCCCAAACAAATGTGATTATGAATGATATATTACTTACAGTGGAAAATAATGCAACCAATACAATGTTGTTTTGCAGTCCACAAACTAATTATAGTATTGTTCTATAAAGTCACAGGTGGATCATTTAAAAAACAAAAAGGAAAACTCTCAAACTTTATCTTCTTAGCAAACAAAAAATAGACAATCCATACCAGGCTGTTGTCTAAATCTTTGAAATGTTAGGAAGCATCATGTAATCTTTATGGAACACAAGGTTTCAGGTACAAGGAGGTCTGCCATCTGGTATCCTTCACCTATTCAGCTCTTAACATCAACTGAAATGCTAACATAGGCAAGTGACTGTACTTCAGGAGGACTGATAAAATAATGAAGAGTCCTTTAATCTACAGGAAACCATTCTAGTCAATTTATAAGAAATATTGCATCCCTTTGTAGGACGTGTAATTATTTTCTATTAATCATGTGCTATAAAGCTACATTATGCGGTTATTCTGTTATCACTAGAAAGAGGCCTGCAGTCAGCTTCTGACAATGTTAGGTAATTACTAACACAAAGCTGCTTTCTCCTCCCGCAGTAATGCTATCAAGATCCAGAGGTGTAGTGATGCTTATTGTATAAAAATAGTACTCAAAAGAAATTCAATATCTGCAAAATGGATGGCTTCAAGGCAAAATGTAGTGTGGCAATCAAAGAAGCAAAAAAAAAAGCCAAACTTCCCAGTAATCCGAGAAAATAATAGTAAGGCGGTAGTGAATGCTTGTGATCTAACTCCCATGTTTTCAATTTTCATACCATTATAGTCATTTTATTTGTTTTATTTTCTAGTTGAAATTTTAGTCCCCAATTAATATTTATTGAGCAGTAAGAGTGACTGGGTAAGAAGGCAGGAAAAAGGACTAGTTATGATAAAGTGAAACAGAGACTTTATCCAACATAATAGTAATATTTACTCATTAACTAAATCTTCTTTCTCTGCTGGAATATTATTTTACACTTAAATAAGGCCCCAGCATTTACTTAAATCTTTTTCAGCACCATGACTGTCATTTATCGAGTATGTTAATCCACTTTCTGCAAATGATATGGTAAAAGAATGCTGACTTAACAGAAACCTGAAACATTAAAAGATTTAATAATGTACTAACCCTTTCAGAAATTAGTTACCGATGTGTTTGAAAGCAACAGGTGTTCGCAATGTTAAAAAAATTTTGTGTCCTTTTCCAAACATATATCTGTGCTTCAAAACACATCAGCCTTTTGTGAAAATGAAAGTAATTTTATTCACAAAACATAAAATACAGCAAGTTTAAGAACCAATGGACTTGACTGTTGTTTTCCAAGTATTCTTCACTGTGATATCTTTATTCATAAACACTGTAATACTATGAAAACTAGATACCTATTTAAAGTGTATAAATACTTTCATCAAGGCTACCTCTTTAGTCTCTTTTTTATTAACTCTGATTAGAAACTTTGTAAGAATCCTCTCATTTCTCATCCATTCATCGTTTCAAAAGGTTATCTTTATAAATGCACAACAGGAACTGTACAACCTCGGTGTTTTACTATTACTATCTATACATTAACTACTTGAATCTTAGATTCCTAACCTGTTAAATGAGGAAACTGACACAATCTCTAAGGACCTCCATGATGTTTGAGCACCACCATTCAGGAACCTGATTGAAGACACTAAGTTCCCTAGTGGTGTACGGAGATCAATCTCATTACTTTGCAATTTACTTTGCAGGTGAGACTTTGAGTTCCTCTAATTCAAAGAATTACTGTTTTTCCTCCTTGCATTGTATACTCCATTTTTAAAGCAAGAGAGACAAAAACAAGGAAGCTGACAGTAAGAATTTAATTCTCATAACAAATTTTAGTTTATATCCCTGAGTTATGCTATAGTTAATTCCAATTTCTACAAAGTTGACAGTTACAATACCATAGAGTAAAACCTGACATTCAGACTGGTGATTCGCAGATAATGTTAGGCAAAGAAGATCATGTCATGCTCAGTAGAGAGTGACTTTGGTATTCAGTGTACGGTATTTTACCTACATGACTCTATTAACTGTTCTCAGGTTCACCCATTCCACTTTATTCTCACTGGCACCACTAATTCAGGCCTTCATCACCTTGCCCTGGATTACTGCATTATCAATGGTGCCTCTCTGTTCTTCCCAGGAACTCTTTTCATCAGTTTACCCTGCTGCTCAAGAACTTACACTAACTCTCCACTGCATTAACTGTAGACTTTAGCTTGTTCCCACCCTGCTGGCAACCTTTTCCTGTCACTGTTCTAGCTGGCACAATACAACCTTCCGCACTACACTCATTCTACCTCTGTATGTAGTGCTTCCTTCCCGGAGACATCTCCTCTCCCTCAGCCAAATCCTGTCCAATGACTAAGACCTGACTCAGTTGTCATGATTTTTTCTCTGAATTAGCTAATCCATATTTATATCTCTCATTTCAAGCTAAGCATTTATTCCTCAGTAGATTTTACATACATTAGTTTTATTCCTTCAACTAAAATAAAGTACAAACTCATTAAGATCAGAGGAAGGACTTACACTTAATCTGTATGCCTCCCACTGCAGGAGATATAAAAGATGTTCCATAATTAGGTAATAGATGATTAAATAGACTAAGTCTTCATTTTGGATGATGCACCAGTTGACTATCCTAAATATTTTCTTAAGAAATGTAATTTCCAATAGTAATATATTTTATTTTGTGTATATTAGGCATAGTTAAAGAATTATAGTAGTGACGAAACAAGCATTTGTTCTGAAGCATTCACATGTAGCTGAGTGGGCGATCTGAAGGAGCATGCTGCTCCCACCTGTGGCAGGCTGTTGCCACCATGTTTTCAAATGTACTACATGGGATGTGCCTTGTCTAAAAAGCTTAAATCCCATGTACAGAAAGAAGGTATTTGTCCACATTGGAACAGGGACCAACTAATTCCAGTTCTTGGAAAAAAATGAATTCAGTTTAACTTACTTGTAAGCACGGAAAGAAGTTAAGACAGAATTTTGCAAAGGCAAAAAATAGTATGACAGGTAGAATGGAAAATCTCCTGGTTTCTTCAGCTCCTTCTTATCTTCTCAGAAGATACAGAGTCTCATCCTAGCTCTGTTGCTAACTAGATTTGTGACTTTGGGCGACCCCAAAGTTTCTTTAGGGATGATTTTTTTGTTTATATTTATGTTCTTCATTGAGACTCTACAATAGTGCACTTAGGTACTTAATATATATCAATAAGTCTAATTATTATACATTTGGACCCTCACAGAATTCCCTTTATAAAATCTTTTATTATATTTACTATGAAAAGTTTTTGTTGAGGCCAATACCTGCCACTTATGCACTTATTTATATAAAGTTGTTGAGGCCAGATATTCAGGGCAGATTCTAGAAATTCATGTGAGAATATTTAAGTAGCCAGTGCTGGGAAAAGCCAAGATCCTTCCTTTATTATTAAAAGAAATTACTAGCTCCCATCTCTCCCTTTTTTGGTTTGGCTGCCAAGAAGTTCAGGGCCAAGGTGGTTAAGTACAACCTCAGAAACACCATTGTTCTTTGGAGGTCTCTATAGGAGTGGTCCATTTTTCCTTTGGGCTTTTATTTCTTTTTCCCTTATTATGTTGAGCCTCGATTTCTTTACCTATAAAGTGAAGGGCTAGCACTAAGGTCCCCCTCACTCTATGATCCTATCATTCTAAGTTCTTTTAAGAAGTCAGGATTATTTCCTGTTGTTAACTGTATTTTGGTAAAAGCATAGTAAACATCTATCTGCCATACTGTTAACACATTGGGATACAAAAATATTTAAGACACAGTGTCTACCTCAAGAAGTTCAAAGTTTAGACAGAAAGCCAGAGAAACAGGTAATCATTATATTGAATGTTAGGTAAGAGAGGGAAAAAGTTTGTAAAAAGAGAAGCAACTAATCCTACAGCAGGATCTGAGAGGCTTTACATAGAAAGTGACAGCTGGGCTGAGACTCCAGAAGGAATAATGAAAGGAGCAATACATGGCAGGCGTGAAGGCCTGCAGAGATAAAAGAATGTGCTGTGTTCAGGGAAGAGTAAGTAGTTGAGAGTGTGGTTAACACACAAGGTACAGGCGAAGATAAGGGAAAAGTGGTGTAAGCTGCTGTAGAAAAACTAGCTTGGCAACATCAGGTTGATTTGGTTTCTCACAGGGTTTCTCTGGCTGCCTACCATTCTCCAAGGTAAGGAAAGAGAAGTGATGGCTCATGCCTGTAATCCCAGCACTTTGGGAGGCCGAGGCGGGAGGATCACCTGAAGTCAGGAGTTCAAGACCAGCCTGGCCAACATGGTGAAACCCCATGTCTACTAAAAATACAAAAAATTAGCCGGGCATGGTGGCAGGAGCCTGTAATCTCAGCTACTTGGGAGGCTGAGGCAGGAGAAATGCTTGAACCCGGGAGGCAGAGGTTGCAGTGAGCTGAGATTGCATCACTGCACCCCAGCCTGGGTGACAGAGCAAGACTCTGTCTCAATAAAAAAAAAAAAAAAAAAAAAAAAAGAAGTGATCCTGAATGACTGATGTCTATTGGCTCTATGCTCCCCCTTCATCAATACAGCCACCCACCCCTTTCCATAGCACAGCCGTTCTTCTAGGTTTTATATGTAATAGACACAGAAAATAAGCATTCATATTTGTTAAATGAATAAACTCCATTTATACATAACGTTCCAGTTCAAGTTCCATTTCCTATGAATCTTTCATTACTTACTTACTCCAGTATTTACTGACTTCCCTTTCTTCTGGGATTCTCCAGGACTACAACACTGATACCCTACATTGTGTTTTATTGCTATTATCTATTTTATGCATTGGTCTTCTCTTCGACTTAATTGCAGTCTCCTTGAATAACAGTTTATGGCTTTTCTGGATCCTGCTCAAAATAGTACTTTGCATGAGTGTTCACCAAATATTTGTTGATTAGAAAATGAAATAATTTTGACCATCTATACAAGATTTAATTATGTAAAAGATACTGTCAATAACATGGTTCGCTGTTGTTTAGAACTGGGATGTGATAATTACAATTAACCTCTGATATAGAAGAAAAGTTAAAGTCCTAATCAAGTCCCACTTAACTGTAGCAAAGTAGAAAGAGAAAAGGCTTTAGGGTCAGACCTGTATTGATACCTGGAGAAGGCACTTAATAGCTGCGTATCCTCAGATAATTTCCATAATAACCTTACTGCACATCAGTTTCCTAATCTGTAAAATTATAACATCATCTACTTCACAGGGTTATTATATTAATTATATGTGTGAAAGCATATTAAGTACCTAGAACAGGACATTGTAAATGCTCAATAAACACTTTTTCATTCCCTCCCCGACTCCCTGCCCACTAATTGGTATAGCAAAGTATTATGGCAACAACAAAAAAACAGAGTACTTTAGGACGCACTATAAGGCAATCTGATTATTATGAGCAGGTCTCCACCCTGCTCTTCCAAAGAGAATCTTATCTTCTCCCAAAGAGAACAAGTATTTGAGGAATATAACATTTTATTACAATTTTAACTGGTTGCTCTTTTTTTTTTTTTTTTGAGATGGAGTCATGCTCTGTCACCCAGGCTGGAGTGCAGTGGTACGATCTCAGCTCACTGCAACCTTTACTTCCCAGGTTCAAGTGATTTTCCTGCCTCAGCTTCCCAAGTAGCTGGGACTACAGGTGCGCACCACCACACCCAGCTAATTTTTCTATTTTTAGTAGAGACGGGGTTTCACCATGTTGGCCAAGTTGGTCTCGAACTCCTGACTTCAAGTGATCCTCCTGCCTCGGCCTCCCAAAGTGCTGGGATTACAGGAGTGAGCCACAATACCTGGCATGCTGGTTGTTCCTTGATAGCTGAATACTCAATGAACATCTGTCACTTATCTATAATTTACTAAATATCAACCCTAAAACTTTCCTTAATCAGTAGTCTATCTCTAGTCTCTATGCCTAATGATTTCCCTGGAATATCTAGCTCCATGTTCTAAAGGGATGAGGAAGAAGACATCTCAAAAGAGTGAAAGTATGCTATACACATTGAGGGAGTTCCTCATTTTCAAGGCTGAAATCATGAATTGTTCAACTGAGAATTAAAAAAAAATCAACGTAGTGCTTTTCTTTAAGGTTTTGTTTTGCTGCTGCCAAACTCTTAGTTATTCATGCTGAAGTAAATCACATAGGCCTTACAGGTGGGCTCCTTTCCAAAGCAGTCCCCTCCACTGCCACCTCTGCTCACCTTGCCTCTCTGACACTGCCTTCTGGCTTTTCCTCTACCTGTCAGGCCATTGCAAGGGCTGAAGCTGCCAGCCTGCTTCCTATAAGCACCTTTTGCTTTCCATCTGCCAACATTTTTCTGGAATGTTTCCTCCAATTTATGTAAGAGAAAGTAGGGAAGTACTTAAGCATATTGTTCACAAACAGATAACAAGAGGAGTCCTATGAGCAGAACTAGAACATTTTCTGACATGGTGTTGTGTCCATAAACTGCTTTTCACTCCTAGGAGGAGATGGGTACTAAATAGGAGGTTGGCCTGGTTAATGCTTCCACTGTACTCTAGACCATACATCCATACTGACAGCATACAAACTAAATGTCATCGGACCAAACAAATGCAAGCACAAATACAAACACTTCTTCTTATCAAAAGGCTATAAAATATAACATTTTGGAGCTAGCTTAGTGTCAACAATGCATGTCCCACATTCAGATATCCTAGTTACTCTGCAGCAGTTGGCCACACTATTTGTGGCATACTGGGTCATACGGTTACAAATGAAAAACTAAGACAGCTAAAAAGTAATTTATTTCCCTCTGCCAATAAAGCTCAACAAGACTTTCATTTCATTTATTAACATAGGTTTGAAGCCAAAAAAAGCCATAGTAACTTAACCTTTACATTCTTACAATGAGAAGCAAATGGTCAATGACAGTCACAATTCACCAATCACTGGAAAAAGTCAACCAAACAGATATAAAGGGAGGTACTGCTTGAAACTCCAACCAATATACACCAAAAAGTACCCTTTTATTTTATATTGGTGACCACAGTCTTCACCTACATTTCCTGTGTTTGACTTAATAAAAAGTTTCTCAAAGGCTGCAAAGCTAGTCGCATATGCCCTAGACTAGATAAAATATTCCAGAATTCTTAACTCTCATTTTTCTCTTAATATCAAAGTATTAAGAGAATACTTTGATTCTTTTCTGAAGTATAGCTTGTCTGTTATTAAATCTCTAAAAATAATTTATTGCTTTAAAAGTAAGTATAACAATGTGGTTTGCAAATTAATGATAAGTACAGATTGAAAGATAAACTAATAGAGGATAGAAATCCAGAAGAGCAAGATAGAATAACATAACCAAAAAGGCATTTGGGACCTCAGAATATACCTATTGCTATATAATCTGGATCCTGCTATTAAAATGATAAAATTTCACAAACATGGTTCTAGGAAAATACTATTAGCTATAATATTATGTTCCTGTTTTATTTAGTGGTAATAAAAATGAAATGAAAACTAACAAAAATATTTAGCATTATTTTAAACAATCCAATTTCTTAAGGAAATACAGGTTTTCTATCTCAAATATGATTTTCCCCCATCAAATGAATCTGAAACCAATTGTTAATTCACTAACAATGCAACTGTCATTAAAATCACAAATTCTGCTTTCATCAGTCTTTATAAATTTGATCCATTTTTTAAGAGAAAAAAGAGATTTCCAAATCTCCACTGAACTACTGAAGCTTTTAATTTTAACACATAAAAAAACAGCAGCAACCCTATGTGAATAGAAGTATAAAGCAAAAAGTACTGGCTTCCCTTTTAAGGCAGGCGGTGTTTAGATTTATTATTAGTGAGGTTCAAAGGTGAAACCTAAGAAAATGCTGGACACTTTGAAGGAGGGGCTATCTCAGCCAGGGGTCACATGATAGCTGCTAATTGGAAAATGTTAAAAAGGGAAGGAGGAAGGGCACAGTATCTGCCTACTCTTCTTTCTTTATTGCAACATTTGATTTGCACCAGAAGAAAAATAGAAAATAAAGGCTTAGATTTGTATAACTTTCAAAAGAGGCCTAAAATAAATAAATCACCCCAGGTTGACTGAGCACAGCTAACATTCCATCAAGGCTTTCTTGCAAAACAGAAAATAATATATTGAATTTTTAAATAAAACTATATTTCTGTAGTGATTTTTAAATGAAAACAACCTAATCCCCAAGCTAGTTAAATGTTTTTCTGCCATTACATTTACAAAATTAAAACACTTGCCGGGCGCAGTGGCTCATGCCTGTAATCCCAGCACTTTGGGAGGCCGAGGCGGGCAGATCACCTGAGGTCAGGAGTTCGAGACCAGCCTGACCAGAGCAGTGAAACCCCATCTCTACTAAAAATGCAAAAATTAGCTGGGTGTGGTGGCACACTCTCAGCTACTTGGGAGGCTGAGGCAGGAGAATCACTTAAACCTGGGAGGCAGCGGTTGCGGTGAGCCGAGATCGTGCCATTGCACTCCAGCCTGCGCAACACAGTGAGACTCCATCTCAAAACAAGCAAACAAACAAAAAACAAAATTAAAACACTCTTCATTACAATCCATGGGATTTTATTTCTTGTTTTGTCTAAATGTTTATTTATATTGAAAGTATGCATCTTTTCTTAAACTATTTTATGTTGCCTTTTTAAAGAATATTTTCAGAACTGACACACTTCTAGAAGGTAAATCCAACAGTGATAATTTGGTATTTCAAATTATAAATGAGTCCATTACTAAAAGAAAGCTGCATATCTTTAAAATCTTTTAAATGGTCTTATTTATTATTAATAGACAAGTCATGGCATTAATTTCTTTACAAAGTACACATTTCCTGTATCTCTACAAATACTATTTTAGAATCCTTAAAATGTATTCTTCCTTATACATACAATTTCTATATTTAATTCAGAATGATGAACAAAGTTTTTCATGATTAATGCTAACATTTTATTGACATGGAATAGGAAAGTAATAACCCATAGCTGGATTTAAAGTTGAATTTATGACACCATTTTGATTGTGTACAACAGCTGCAATTACCTGCACCACTCATTCTGAGCCACTAGATGGTGTAAAAAAATAAACAGAAAGGTAAAATTTCATCCCATCACCACAAAATCTTAATATAACTCTGAGAAACTCAATTAAACACACTGTGAGGCACCTAAAAATGCTAGTGGTTTCTATACTAATTGTACTTAGTTTGTAATAATATCAAGCATTCAAAATTGCAGTTATTCACATATTAAATGAATTTATGGTATTAACTTACAGTCTGAGTTTGCCAAAGTTTCAATAAAACTGGAAGGCCAAGTCAATAAAGACTACTAGAAAGTCTCAAGAGATTCCTAGCTGAACTTGTCCGAAGGAAGGTAAGGAAGTAAGTCTTCAAAGACAAACATATACTCAACCCAAAGCAACCTGTCTACTCACAGCCAAGACACCCATTAATAGCCCAGAATATGTCCAAATCTCATCAAGGAAAGCTAAATGTCTTCTCCTTTTTATCCTCACCAAGATTTACCAGGTTGATTCCACTAGGTCCACAGCTGAGTAACGATGAACACTGAACCTTATTCAGCCAAAGGTAATAACATGCTGGCTAACAGGGTCTTCTTTCTTGGCTCTTTTTTCAAACTCCAAAATGAACCCCAGGTAAATTACACATCTCTAGAAGGCCCTTAATAAATATGATCATGATGGTGAAACTTCAAGCCTTGCAAAACACTGGCAGAGGAAGTACTTTCGATCAGCTCTCTCCCAAATAATAGCATTTAAAAATGTTAGATGGAAGTATGTGCTTCCCATGGGCTGGAACACCTTTCACCTTTGTTCTCTAATCAGGCTTCACAAATAAAATTAGTCTCCACAAAACAGGAACTGACTCCTTCAGAATCCTAAAAGTATGATACACACCTATGATTATACTTTTAATTTCATGTTAACTGAAAATTATTTCCTGAGGCAACAGTAGAAACAAGAGATGCCTATGGTGGCTTGTTTCACAGCCAGTTCTGGAAGCCAGTGCTCTACCTAGGCTTTCAGCAACAAAGACAACCTGATTCATAAAGAGGGTTTTACAAATAGATCCACATGGGCTTTATAAATTTCATATTTACAAAAGGAGTATAATGGCTATATGCCACTCACTCCTATAATCTGAACTTGCAAATGAAATCTAATCAACGTTTTAGTTTTATACACAATTGCAGCTAAATTGGTTTTAAAAAGACTGTGAGCTATATAAATTTAGGAATGATTCCAAGAAAGTTTCTTGACAGGAGCTGAAACTAATCAGTTTGATTTCTTTATTAAGTAGTTAACCAAAAAGCTGTTATCTTAACTCAGGACAATTTAATGCTTAATAACAGGCTTAATCAAGAGTTGTGATGTGACTATCTACAGCGTCCAAGAACTTAAAACATCTTTCTGGGAACAACAGTAACAAAAACCCATGCTAATGAGCAGAAGACTGAGAGAAATAAGTGACCAGCCTTAGCTTTGGGCACCCTAACTAGCAATTATCACAGTTGGCTTTATTTATTTTATCACAGTTGTCAGAGTGGGTCCTGGCACACTGCAGGTGCTTTATGATGGATGGATGGAAGGAAGGAAGGAAGGAAGGAAAGAAGGAGCACAGGAAAGAAAACAAAGGGAAAAGCACTGGTCTGGGAGTCAAGACACAGCTCAAATCATGACTCTGGCATTTTCTTGACCCAAGTTCCTTTATCTATAAAACCAAGAATTAGATTATCATCATTGAGACTCATCACTCTAACATTCGATGATTCTCTGTGTTATGATTTTATGCACCAGCCATCTACTGTTAAAATTCAGTATGTGGCCTTCTTTCCAAATTGTCTTCTGCCTCTAACAAGTCATACTATCTCTCTGAAAAGTCCAAAATATTTCTCTAATCAAGAAAGAAACCACATCAAGCTCCTAGACTTATGATTTAACATTTTTCTACTTATATTTCAACTGTTTTCATACATCATTTGTTTCTAAAGTAGTCTTGTAAGTAGACAGAGGGAAATTTTTAAATCCCCATATTACGATAGGGGAAATTAAAATACGAAAATTAAGGGAGCTCACATACATTACCAAAAGTATAATCACAATAAGAAACTTGACTTTTAGATCTAAGGACAAAAAGATTCTGAATAATCCAGTATTTTAAGAAGCAGACACAAGAATTTATGTATATACACACACACATATACATATATATATATGAAGATGGGTTTATAGAATTATACTTTGCCATTTTGTTTACAAATATAGTATGCTAAACAACTTAAAAAATTACCTAAGCCTGTCTGAATAGAAAAGCATTGCTTTTAAATTGCCGGAACACCCAACATATTTACATAAAGATGAAAAACTTGTTCTATAAACATAGTGTTTCCAGTAGTGAATGGCAGACAAAATCAGAATAAGCACACAGAAGAATAAAAAGGAAGAGGAAAGAAAAACATAATAAATAATCTAATACCTTACAATGTTAACTTTCACATAAGTATATTGTTTCTGGAGAAGGCAGTAGGTGGATGTCAGCCAAGGGCTGAAGTGATAGGTAAACACACTGTTAAGTTGAATCCTGTTATCTGATTGTGTTTAAAATTTGATTACATTTCACTTGACAAAATAATTAATTATTGTGAACTCCCAATTGTTAACAAGGACCTAGAAGAATTCCAATTGGCATTCTTCCCTAGCGCTGTATATCCAAATGCATTAAAAATCGAGCTTTGTATTCCCTCTTTACAAACGTCATTTTGGGGTATCTTCTTACCTTGCTAAGAATGTAAATCACATCACCACGCTTAAATGACAACTCATCAGAAAAAGCTCCAGTACAATCCCACAATCCCTGGTAAAAATTAGCATAATCAGTGCTCTTATCCCCTAGGAAGAAGAAAGAGAAAGCATGAATTAGGGCCTTCATGTAATAACCCCTCATTTCAAAATTAACCAGTAGAAATTAAATGATGCCCTAGATCACCAAAATAGTCTAAAAAAATTATGTCCTGAGTAAACGAATACTTTATTACATTCACATGAATCCTACGTCTCACTATCCTCTTAAGACCGCTTTCAAAAAGATCTGATTTTGAATTTCTGCTTTTCTTTTTCTGTCTTTCATCTAAAATCTGTAATTGCTATATGCTGTCGTCAAACCAGCACCTAAAAGTTGCTTCCCACTTATTTTAAATAACAAACCTAAGCCCACTTGCAACATGTTTTGAAGATGTGTCTGCCACACTTCACAATGAGCAATATCCATGAGATGTGACACACACTTTGTGAAATAACCATCTCACAGAATTTGGGACACTTCATGAAAATAATAATAGTAAAGGAGCTAATGTACAAATATAAAACCAAAACTAAGGAACCAAAATTTAAAAAAAAAATACTAAACCCTAGAGCTGGTTAATGAAAGACAACAACGTGGAAACGGTATAAAGAGTAATTGCAGCAATTTTCTTTAGGGACATTTGTACCCAAAGCCAAAGTTATCTTTGAAAATTTTTAGCAACTTTGAAATTGCCAGTGTTGAAGCTGCATTTTTCAACCGATTTTTGTCAGCCCCGGTTTAGGACATTAGGCTCTAAATAAACATGCAACATACACTGGAGTATCAGCTCATCCTTCTAACAGCATAAGCACAATGGATGTGATGTGCTCAAACTGCCATACAGACCATTAACTGATTGATTATTTAGCACTTTCCACTCTGTAAGACCACAATAAATGGGTAATAAATGCTTTGTCACTTATACAGTGCAGATCTCCTGAAACACGGAACACAGTTAAACACACTAGACGCTTTTGTTACACTAAGAACTGTTTCCTGTTTTCAATTTCATGATAATTGAGTTTTGATGAGTTAACACAAAAAGAATGCAAGTAATATCAATAAGATGTCCGTGTGTTCACTAGCCAGGCAGAATATATACGTGCTAACAACTTCCATCACTGGAATGTCATCTTTGAATTCTGAGGGGATAACTGTGGAGACACAGGCTGGACCAGGGTTGTCATCTCAGTATTGTTACATGGCTCTCAAACAGCAGGCTTTTTGGTGATTCCAACACAACTAGTCAGATTAGCATGTCATTAGGGTGTTCATCTTATTACACATTTTTTGTGATTTATACAAATTGTTAGGTTTACTAGAAAATTTTTAAATTCTCTTTAATATAAGAAATATTTTAAAGCCAAAAAAAAAAAAAAGAGAATCTGAATAATATGGAGTCTGAATATTTAGGAAATAGAATGCTACTTTTTGCTTATAAGAAAATAAAGATGGACTACAAAATATACAACCTAGTAAAATCCCTCTATTAAATTTTGTCTCTTGTTTTCTAAGAATTAAAAAAACAAGGGACAATGGGAGTGGAGAGAGAAGGAGGAAGAGAAAGGAGGAGGCAGTGGGAGAGACAGATACCTTACTGACTTCTCCACACTAGCATCTGAACACTCATCACATACCTGCAGGGATGTACACAAGGTTGGGAATCCAACCAAGAACTAACAATGCTTGTGGCCACTCTTCATTACATTTTTTTCCCCAAAGCATATATTAAGTAAATTATAAAAATGGACACTAGAGGGCACTGCAGCTGGCCAGATCACTTCAAACATTGTCAATTTTAAAAGAAAAAAAAATCACTTAATAATAAAGTGACTGATTTCCTTTAAAAACCACTTATTTAGACAAATAGAGATTTAGAAGTTGAAACATTCTAGTCAGATTAAATCAATTGGTAAATGGGTCAAATGTTGTGCCCCTTGCAGTCTGTCAGTGTCAGTTTAAAAGTCAGGGAATTAGAGCAAAGAGAGGATGACATCATTTCACATGCAAGGCCTTCCCCCACAGTAACATGCGAGGCCCTCCCCCACAGTAACTGGCCAGGAGGTAAAAGGATCTAAATGGCTGGTTTCTTTAGTCTGCGTTCCCCATGCTGCTCAGCCTTACGCTTGCTCCAAAAAAGTGGAAGAAACAAAACTTGGACTAAAAACTAGAGTAGAGGTTTTGGCTTAGCTATGTTGTCCCATTGCGTTCCCCAGCTGTCCAGGCTGCTCTTCCTTTTTTTCAGATTCTCTTACAATAGTTTTTATTCAATAGATTCTCAAAGGGGAGGGGAGAGAAAGAAGGAAAAGAAAAGTATATGGTGATTTCTAACACATAATCCTTATCACTTTGGGGTCTCTCTTCCCCTCGATACGCTTGCTGAAACTCCCATTAACACTAATGGGAGTTACAGGAGCACATGAGGGGAAGAGAGACCCCCACCGTGTGCAAGATGCATCTCTCCCTAGATGTGCATCATGAGCATTTCATTAAATCTCACTGCTGTAAAGAGGCAACAGAGCTAGTGATTTGGCAATATGGGAAAAAGATGCATTTTCAACTGTGCTTTCTATAATCTTGATGATGATGTTACCCAAAGACCAACCTCATTTTTGTGTCCCGTATGAGAGCTCTGTTAAAGAATAATTTGTTTATGTCACACAGCTACATACATGTATGATTTACTAGTCTATCTATTTCAGCATGCAATACTAGCTATAAAGCAGAAAAAATCATAAGTAGGGGGGAAAAAAACCCTGGCAGTATATGTTTATTAGGCTTAGTCTCAGGGAAGTAATGTTTGAATTCTTGATATGAAATCTGGACACAAAAATCAGGAAGAGTCTTGTTCCTTAAAGGGCAGCAATCTCCTCTAGCTTACTTTTTAAAATTTAAAGTGTAGCTAAACATACACAAAAAATTAAGCACTGACAGCCTCAAAAGCTCAGGTTTGCAGAAGTTAACACTGTTCACCCCTAAACACTGAAAAATAATCCAGTTGAGATATGTATTTTTAAAGATGGGATGAGGCAAATATCATAAACATACATTTTAAAGCACAAATTAAGTATGTTTAGTTGGCTTTACTACATGGATTAATTTTCCTATTCTATCCACATCATGATCTATATTTTAAAAATTACAAAAAAAAACTACATTATGTTTCTTGTCCTGAGAAGCATGAATGATTAAAAAAAGGTAAGAAAGAAAAAAATTAATTAGCCAGCCTGTGAAAGATTAAAACAATGTTCTTACTCCTGCTTTTAAAAACATACAAGAAGAGATCATTGGGCAAAGCTAACAGAATTGTTATGAAACATGTAGACAGAGGAGATACTTTGCAAAGATGAAAAACATGATGACCACGGGTGAAACATATGAGAATAAGATAGTGGAGAATCTCTCCTTTGGTGTTAAAAGGTTTAAAAACTATTTTAGAAAGGTAAACATATTCTATAATGTTCAAAAAAAATCAAATGGAATCTTTATTTTATATATATACTCACCCACGTATCTGCAAGATATATAAGTTTGAACATGAAGAAACTTGTAAGAAACACAAGGTTAATTTTGTTTTTGCTTACATACTTTACATTAGAAAAGTCTGTGGTGGGGGGTTTAGTAAAATCAGTCAGTGTGAAATATATATAACATTCTTGAGTAAGGTTAGAAGTTCATGTCATGTGATGCTCAGCAAGATAGTAATACCCTTGTCAACTCACTGCCCTGCATGGCAAACAAACTTCTAGTGTTACATCTTTGACAGCCTAGGGAAGAGCAAAGGTCACTTCTATGCAAAAGCATTAAAACTGTTGCTTGAAAAGAATTTCATGTCACTAAAGATAAGAATTATTGTAGTGTTTTATAGCCATTGCATGAAAGGCTAGATCTATTTACTGCATTCCTTTGAGGAAAACTGATTTTTTTTCCTACCCTCAAAGGCAAAAATTTGGGAGATGTTTTCTTTAAAAGGGCTTTTGAAAAATACAATTGCTTTAAGCCAAAATATTTGTATCTGTGGAAGAACCATCTGTATGTATCCACTTTCTATACCTGCACTGAAATTTTCTTAAAAAGAAAACTACATATTTTTGGCAGAAGTTTCATGATACATAAACCGAAAACATATATACTTAAACTACTATTGAACATAGTCCTCAAGGTTTCACTAAGCCTCAGTGTTTTATAGCTTCATTTTATAGGACTAGAGTGCTAACATGTAATGATTTTGTTCTCGCTTCCTTTCTGAAAAAACACTAACCAAAACCTTTTGTAGCAACCTACTTCTGCTTTCCTGTCCAGGTCTAGAATCAGGCCTCTGTTTCCTTTCCACATGTCACAGTAGGAAGGACTCTGGAAAGCTACTTCCTGAACACACACTTCTTGTCCACCCGGCCTTGACAGCTTGAAAGAGTGATGTATGGACATATCAGAGAGGGGAAGGTGACCCTAACTCTAGCTTTTTGCAAGACACAGAGATGATATGGCAGACCTTGCCCCAGCTGACATGTGGCTATGAAGAGGTGTAAAGTCCTGATAAGAAGGCAGTCTTTCTCTTCTTTCCGTGTAAAATAATTGCTGGTTTATCAAAACTAACCTCATGCTTGCACTACAGATATGGTTTATCTCCTGCTATTTGGAAATAACAACAAGCAAGAAAAGTTGTCCATATCATGTGATTTTGTACAGAGTGTGTGCAATTATTTTCCAGTCTCATTCATAATTAGTACTTGGGGATATGTGCCAAGTGGAAATGGATAAGGGGAACATCCTTCCTAGCCTTTTAGGCCACCAGTGTCCTTTTCCAATTTTTAAGCTGCTGTCACTGGACACTGGCATTTCTTACCCAATTCATTTGCTTTCTGTGTTAATCATATGCAATGAAGATATGCATGGCCAACATTTAAACAGGCTGCAGATCAATTAGCAGTCTTAAGTTTATCTGATTTTTATCAAAGAAGACAGAGCTGTGGGTCGATTGTCAGAGCCTGTGTCAAGTTGACCTTTTCAGAGATGTCTACATTGCCAGTCCCCTGGGCAACTTGTTGTCCCCTGTTAGTCTCTGAATGGCAGAAGTCTGTTCTGCTCAAGCACAAAGTATACACAGATGTCTATATTACATTCTTATAGGTTTGACAGCAACTGCATGTTGTATCTATAAACTGTCCTTTAGCAGTGACACTTCCTCAATGATGATAAGCTAATTTATGCAACTAAATCTCCTTTGTGCAGAAATGAAAGCTAATTGAGTCATTACAAAGTAATTCAGGAAGGAATACCTTGTATAAATTGGCTTACTTTATAAATCCTTCTCAAGTGGTTTTCATGCATCCTAAATGGGACTAAGCAGCTTATCAGCCGTAAGATATCCAAGCCAAAAAAGCCAACTTTGGGGAGCTGTGTAAACATCTTTAGAACAGTAAGAACATGGATAAAATGAAAGTGAACAAAAGCAAAATAAGGTTTGCCAAGAAGCTACACAATTCATTACCTGAGGTGTGATGGACACTATCCTGACTCATCTTCCTTTGTTCTTCCACTTTCACTGGAGCACTGTCCTCTTCTTCTTCTGTAAATAAACATTATCAATGGCACACTGAAGGGTTTTCTCGGGGATAACAATATACAGTACTCACTCAATTTTAAAAGCAAAACTAAAAGTTTATAACACATAAACATTATTTTTCAAAGAATAAAATAACTCAAGATTCACAGTCCTTTTTTGACAATCTAACACTGAATAAATAAAATACTAGCTACTGCCAAATAGCAACCTTTCCAACTTTCCAAATAGCAAACTTTCCAACTTTCCAATAAAATACTAGCTACTTCCAAATAGCAATCTTTCCAACTGGCTTGGCAAAATTTAAGATATGTACTAATGCACTGCATGTTTTGTTTTAAATACTTTTAGAAACTCATCTGGAACAATCTTAATTTCAGGAAAACCCTTAAATCCAGTAAAGTAACACCCAGCGTTATACTGATACACCACATTGTACTGTGTGGCAGGAGTATCATATATAAAATCATGGTCCCTAAAACATCATATAGCAAGGAGAAATGTGTGATTAAAATGCAGTTAACCTATAAATCATTTATTGAGTATCATATAATTTCATATGTTTTCTCACTTAATCTTCACAGGAAGATACTATAATGATCCTCATCCTTTGAGGTAATTCCCCCAAAATTATACCAAGGACCTATTATGTATCATATACAATGCTGGATGTTAAAATCTCATAGATAAATAATTTTTAATCCTCATTCTACAGACAAGTTTATTTTTAGAGACTCAAAAAGGTGAAGTAACTTCCAAAGTGTGTCATTCGAACTTAAGTTTGTGATTATAAAGTCAATGTTCTTTATCCTACATACAATCAGTGCTCCATTTACATTTGTTCTGCATTCACCTATACCATTCCTTCCCCAAATTATGCAAAGAAATAAGATAAAATTAAATGAGAAGAGTTTTAAATAGACTTAATAAACTAATTCATTTACACCAAGAAAAATATTACATGATTTTTCCTCACCTAAGGATTTGCATACAAACCTAGAAATACTTAAGGCAGGACATATAAACAAATGGCATGCCAAAGAAAAACTGGATTCAAAGAGAATCATAATTTCAAGAAAACTCCTAAAACTTAAAAGAAAAATATGCAAAATATATAAATGTAGTCATTGTAACTATTCAATCAACCAGTCAATCAATCTTCATTGGATATTAACTAACTGTGAGACAGAAGAGATCTACCAAGGAGGTAAAAGTAACAGGAAGCCTCTGCTCACAGGAAGCTGACAGCACAGATGGGACAGAAGACAAGCTCTAAAGGAAAACAGGCTGAAGGGGCCTAAACCTGACAAGTGATGCACAAAGCACTGAAGAAGTGCAGCAGAGAAACCCCCCAACTAGGGAGTACCACGGAGGCTCCAAGGGATGGAGAGAGTTTAAATAAGGAGAGAGGATAAGAAGGATATTTCCGGAGGGATAGGTATGATCTTTAAAAGAAAAAGGCATGTTCATATTCATTTTGACTAAAGAATCTGGTACACATAGGGGAAGAGCTGGGTAGGAGTTACGCTCATAGTTTGGACCAGCTGTTGAGGGGCCATGAACATCTTGTTATGGACTGCAGGCTTTTATTTGGTGGGCAATAAGAGCCTTAGAAGGTTTTTTGAGCAGAGAAAGGGCAGGACTGAAGCTATGCTTCAGGAATGGACATCTGATCCCATTGTCTCAGACAGCCTAAAGAAGGGGTGGGGAGAGAGACTACTGTGGATAAAGGGGAAGGAAGTCCTGAACTGAAGGGGCAAAGGAAATGGAAAGGAGATGGTTATAAGAGGTAAAGGAACTAGAATGGATAAGCTTTGTGCCTGAATGTGGAGGAATGAGGGGGGAAAAAGAGCAACAAAGGATGGCTAAGGTTTTGAGCTTAGTTAACTGAGAAATGGACATATAATTACTAAAAGGAGGATAGCCAAAATAATCTATCTTACTGGGGAACACGAGGAGTTGTGTTTTCAACAGGAGGAATTTAATGTATTGGTGAGGCAACCCAGAGAACATGTCTGGGCAACTGCAAAGTATGGTAGAGCAGTCAGGACTACAGGTGGAAATTTAGGAGTCTCCTGAAAATGTTAAATGGGGATAATCAAAATCAGCATTTCAACCAAGCTTGAGGGTAGCTGTACTTACACGACAAATAGAACTGTTCTGAATTTCTGTAACTCAATTCAAACAAAATAATGACAACTCCAATATAAGGGACACCTGAAAATATCTGGCATTTTATTCATATTGTTAAACATAACACTGACAATTTAATATGGTTCAGTCAAATATACAGAAGACCTAATAAAAGTATACCACTCTTTTAAAAAGTATCCTGTCTCTTTTCTTTTTAACAATAGTTATCTCACTTAGGCCAAACCTTAAAGGCTAGCTTTAATAAATGGGTTAATAGGGTGTTTCCACATAAATTTTTAAAGGTAGAAGGAACGTTTACAGTCATTATTCCAACCTACTCATTTTATTGACAGATAATTTGGTAAAAGGTGAAGGAGAAAGCTTTCCTTACTTTTCACACTTTCTTTCCATAGCACCCGCTCCCCTTTTAATTTAGTCACAAATTCAATAGTAAGAAATAAATTAAAAAATGGATAAAGGCACTCGTCCTCAGTCAAAAGCTATAACCACATCAATACAATAAGTACTATTAGTGGCTTTTAAGAAGAGACTGTGGGGGCTGGGCACGGTCGGTCACGCCTGTAATCCCAGCACTCTGAGAGGTCCAGGCGGGTGGATCACCTGAGATCAGGAGCTCGAGACAAGCCTGGCCAACATGGCGAAACCACGTCTCTACTAAAAATACAAAAATTAGCATGGCATGGTGGCAGGCGCTTGTAATCTCAGCTACTCAGGATGAGGCAGGAGAATCGCTTGAACCTGGGAGGCGGAGGTTGCAATGAGCTGAGATCGCGCCACTGCACTCCAGCCTGGGCGACAAGAGTGAAGCTCCATTTCAACAACAACAAAAAAAAAAAAAAAAAAAAGGGACTGTGGGATTTAGATTTCACCACCCAAATCAGCATGAACATATAAAAATTCATTACAAGACTTAATGAAAAAACTCTGCTCTTTGACAAAGTTAACAATGAATTTAGAAGTATTTGTTACTATGAATTTTTTATTTTATTAAAACTTAAGTGCCAGTAACATGTGCTCTGGATTGTATATTGGTGTCTTAGAAATATGCACTCTTAAATTATCAGAATAATGATATTAAAAGTACTTACTTAAGAATTAATGTTTACTATAAAATATCCAAATTGAAATCCATGTAAGATGCCATTTAATAAGCAGATTTTAGAGGATGAGATGCTCATTAAGGACACTTCCTTTTTCCATTCTAAACCTGGTAGCGATATTTTTAAACCAAAGCTTTATGCATTTAATATATCAATTTTTCTTAACAATATTTAAACAACTCATTTTATCTTGGCTAACAATACAAATAGCTTCCATATAAAAGATAACAAAATCAAATATGGTGTATGTTTTTGAATCTTAGGCAGGGAAAAAAACCTCAGACTGAACCTTGAACTTGGCACAAAGGAGATGTTCGATAAATACAGAATAAACAAATGGATTTTAAAAATCATACAAATAAATCTTAACATATTCATTTATTAATAGAATAAAGCTCTTAAAAATATGTAAGAACAAGTGACCAAAATTCTAGGCAATAATCACCTTCACAATATATTAGAAATATATACATTCACATATTTTTTTATTTAGGTTTATTATTAAATATGTATTATTTTGGTGTTGAGGCACAATGTCATTGTACAATACTAATTAATACCTCAAATAGTCAATGTTTGTGAGTTAATATATTCCATTCAACATTTTAATAACAGTAAACAAAAACAGCTCAGCTATGCAGTAAAATCCATCAAACCACACAGATGGTTATAAGGTTTTCATTATGTGGTTTCCATAGCAATCATATTGCAAATCTGGAAGCTTCTTGCAAATAAGCAGCTTGTATTTACATGCCTCTCAGCTGCAGCATAAAACTCTTCAACATGTGAAGTTATTATTCCAATCATACATTGTTAGAAGAATCATCAGGAGATTTTTTTTTTTTTTTTTGAACAGACAGGATGAAGGTAACAGTAAAGTGAGCTAAGTGCAGAAGAAAATTCAAACATAGTCACACGTTTACTAAACTGATCAGTGAGAACAGCAGAAATGTTCTGGTAGTCATCAAAAGGTTTTAACAATAAACTCTGTCAAAAATATGAAACTTCCAGGAGCAATCAGACCCTGAAGAATTAAAAAAAAAAAAACTGCACCCACCCCTCTTTTTAATAGATATTTGGCCTTCTCTCTGAGTTAAGCAAAGAGAGGAAGAATGGCAAATAGTTTGAGTCTTCCCAAATCTTTTTAGCATTTGAGAAAAGGCTTACTGTGGGAAAAGTCATGGCCCTTTTTCCCCCTTTTTAATCTATTTAATTTATAAAATTGATCCAGTTCCATAACAGATGGATTATTACCCTAATAGGGATTGCAAATCTGTCTAGCTATGCAGTTTTTACAAATTGGGCATTTACGGCTTACTAATGTTCTTATCTTTAGAATAAATAACCAAAAAGAAGAGTGATAAGCAAATGGCACCATTTAGCTGACACTGCTTGAAAAAAGGTTGAAGAAAATTTGTTAACACCAACTCAAGGTATGCGATGTTCACATCAAGGCCGAGGACTGATTTTATCATCTCTTCCAGGGAGAAGAGGAAGATGATATAAAAAATCTTTCACTTACATAATGATCACCTTTCTCACTAAATACCCTCAGAAAACAGCTTTACTAAATTATAATGTACTTTAAAACATAAAACACAGAATCAAAAGTTAAGCTCTGAAATAAAGTTTGGATTTAGATCTCCACCTGTCCAGGCATTATTTAATATTATATATTTTTCTCAGGAAATGTGAATATTTATTGCTTAAATGTTCACATTATATGCATTTATATCCATTATGTAACTAAATCCTCCAACAATTCTATGAGGTAATTATAAGTACTTTTATCATCACCATTTTATGAATATGAAAAATGAATTTATGGAGCTTGAATAACTTGTCAAGGTTCATACATCCAGTTAGTACATAAGCTGGGATTTTAACTTTAGGCATATGCCTTAACTCTAAGCCACAGTGTCTTCTCCTTTATTTTCATTAAAATCTTCAATTTACAGGTGGATTGCTTTCTAAAATTTTACTTAAAATACTGTCTGTTTGTGGACTTTGAAAACATTTTCACATAGAATAGTAGGTTCTACACTATCATAGCATCGTATCTGAAGTACATCTTAAGCAAACTTTTTAGTGCTGATTTAGAAACAATTGCAACCAGGGCTGCCCAAAATATATGGTCTTCTTTCTCTTCTCCCAGTTCCCCTTCCTCACCTCTAGCTTTTAACACACTCCTCTGTTCCTAAAGTTACACACTATTTGGGCATTGCACACAAGATGCCCCTGAGTGGGAGACGGAAGAGGTGACATGGGGGAACAGAGGACACCACCGGCTAGTCCTAGTGGTAAAATGTAAAAGATAGAAGTACTGGAAGGATATACACAAATGGAACCCCACCCGCTCTTCTCTCCCATGACCTGTGGCAAGTCACAAAGGCTGGAAGAAGGGTTGGAAAAGTTAGAGTCGAATCTAAGGGGTATGGGCAAAAGATTCAAAATTATGACAGCCAGGGAAAGTGAGCTCCCCAGGGGCCTATAAATCTAGAACTACTGGTAATATGAAGGATTTTTATATTATTATATTTTATTATACTTCTAAAGGACTGTTCTGTCTATTCAATAGACTATTATTTTACAGCAATAAAATACATATTTTTAAAAAGATATAAGCATGTGCCTTTTAGCATTATACAAACTTCAAAATGAATGGAAGGATAAAGATGACTGAAATAGCCTAGTTAGAGTCATGTTTACTCTTATGGAAATTTGGCAAAGTGGGGCCTATTGTTACAGCTCTGTTACTCACATAAACTGGACACTGCTTCTAATTCTTAGTGTCATCTCTGTATTTCAAAGTAGGAAGAGTAAGTCTATCCCATAGCACTTTGAAGAAGGATTTGGGGAAGACAATGAGATAACCAGATTTCTCAGGGGAAAAAATGAAAAATTAGTATGCTGTATCAAGTTTATTACCTTAGGAACTAGGAGTTTTGCAACAATTTACTAATTAAGCAACCAGGAAGGTTAATGTGATATAAAAGGCAACAAAATAAGCAATAGTTGTTCAACCACAAAATCTAATTTTCACCTTTGACATTCTATTATTCTAAGGTTTAATATGAAAAGGTTATCACTACCCTTCAAAAGCAAAAGGAAATACCATTGGATTGTAGTAAATTTCTGTACTATGACATTAAAATTAATAATTTAAACACAAATCTGCTTTGGGAGGCCAAGGCAGGAGGATCGCTTAACAGTTTGAGTTTATAGTGAGCAAAGATCATGCCACTGCATCCTGGCCTGGGTGACAGAGCAAGACCCTGTCTCTAACAAAAACAAAAACAAAAAAATACCCATACACACACAAATCGGAAAATGTGAAAATAACAATTTTTCACATAGACATATTTGTTAATATCATGATTGGGATGTTGAGGAAAAAACTTGAACTCAAGCAAAGATCTCATTTGATAGAGTCAGGAAAAAAAATCTTAGAAGGGAAAGAAACCTTAGATAGAATCTTGTTCAGTTTCCTCATTTCACAGAAGATGAGGTAAACTGTGGGTGCTGAATGACTGGACCGAGGGCACACAGCTTGCACACTGTACCCTTCTCCCTGAAACTGCCTTCTGTGCACCGCAGACATTTCTGAAAAGTTATCTGCTGCTCGAGAAGCACTCCTTTGTTTCAGGAGCAGTCTTGTATACACTCGATCACCTACAGGCAATTAGGCAATTATGGCAAAAAGGAATGTATATAGGTTAAAAACAAAGTTTTCACAGGTCAGATTCGGTTGGTCAGAAGCGACTGTGAATTAGAAAATGATCCTACGCCTAAAGAGTACTAGGTATTAGGAAGTTATGAAACGGAGCTCCTTCTTGTCCCATTGCATTATTCACTGTATGATAAAAATTCTCCTTTACAACCCAAATTCTTAGCTTTTTATTAAAGTTTATAACAAATTGTGTAATTCTAAAATTCTTTTAGTCCAGGAAAGTCTGAATTCATTTATTTTTCACTTACAGTAACCTCTATCTGGCTCTGGATTTCTGATACAATTACAGCTCTTTTTTTTTTTCATTTAAAGTAACCCTTTTTCTTATACTCTTGTTACAAAAGCAATATCTACTCATTGCTGAAAGTCAGAAAATAGAGATAAGCAAAATAAATAAATAAATCATCCATGATCCAAGCATAACCACTATTAACACCTTCTTCTAGGCTACCTTTATTCAGCTACTGGTTTTTCTTAATTCTTATTTTAAATAAAATACCCCAAATGCATACATATTTATTGTCCCCATACATTTCTTATCCCAAAAGTATATATGCATTTCATTGTAAACTGTTTTGAATCCTTTTTTAGAAAGTAAAATACATCATCTCAATTTAGATTTTTTTGGCTTGCTTTAAATTTTATTAGATTAAAAAATACTATCTAGTGATAAATAGGTTGATGTTATGATTATTTGATTGTAATGTGGCTGTCTTATCAGGGTCTACAACTGCCTACTATAACCTCTGGAAAAACAGCTGATATATGGATGCAGAGCTCATTTGTTATAGGCTTTTGCTCTGTTTCCTCTGCTTGCCTATGCAAATACACCCTTTCTCATCATACGCAGTGCATCTTAACCTCATTTTCAAGAGCCCAAGAAAGAAAAAGCACAGTTTCATAGAAAGAACCATCACCATTAGACTTACTGGCTCCACATCCCTTATACCAGCAGTGCTTTCCAAGACCTGTTTGCAGGGTGGAGGGTCTGTGGGGTCAAAGCTATTTTCATAATAATACTAAGACATTATGTGTCTTTTTCACTATGTTAACATTTGCACTGATGTTGCAGAGCAATGATGGGTAAAACTGCTGACACCTTAGCATAAATCAACTTAGACTGCCCTGCACTGGCATAAAAGTAAAAAAATGAAAGAAGTCAGTTGCACTAAAGAATGTCCTTGATGAAGCAGTAATAATTATTTTCACTTAATATCAACCTTGAGTACGTAACTTCAATATTCCGTGTGACAAAATCAGAAGAATGTATAAAGCATTTCTGCTACACCACCAGATGTGTAAGAATCTGAGTGTTGAGCTGAATTAGCCGCTTTTTTATTCATGGAACACCATTTTTACTTGAATGACTGACAAACTGTGGTTATTTAGACTTGGGAATCTGGCAGACATTTTCTCAAAAGTAAATGAAATAAGCTTGTCATTTCAAGGGAAACAACTGATGGTATTTATTGCCAATGATAAAATTTGAGCTTTCAAGCAAAAATTAGAATTTTAGAAACTTGTATCTGCCACTGTTAGCTTGACAGCTCCCCACTATTTAAAGACTTTTCCAATGAGATGGATGGTGATATAAACAAAAGGTGGGTTTTTCTTAGGTTGTGTCATAGTTGTGTCAATATTTGTAGGTTCTGCATAATGTAATGAACTAGTATTTTCCAACTGACCAAAGCATGTTACAAAATCAAGCATGGGTAAAAGATCCATTCAACAAAGTGCAAGACAGGCCTATGAATTTTAATGTAAAAGAGTATGAAAAGTTCATTGGTATGGTTTCAGATTCCACATTGTACCAGCTTTTAACTACCACTTGTCGCATCTGGGTACAATATCAAAAAAGAATACCTACAATTACCTGCAAGTAAAGTACCTCCCTTTTCCTTCCTACATATCTGTATGAGGTGGATTTTCTTTATAAGTTAACTGTACTTAAACAATATATCACAATAAACTGAATGTAGAAGCAGATATGAAACTCTATTGTCTTCTACCAAGACAGACATTCAAGAAAGCTGTAAAAATGTAAACAATGCCATATTCTTCTAATTTTAGGGGAAAATATAGTTATTTTTCCTAAAAATAAGTTATGTACAGATGTAACAGGTTTATCATCATGACTTTTAAATTCATTAATAAATCAACGTTCTTTAAAGATCTGTTTTAATTTCTAATAGGGTAAATATTGAGATTTAACTATTTACCAACCTATTTATCATTAGATAGTATTTTTTAATCTAATAAAATTTAAAACAAACCAAAAAAATCTACACTGAGATGAAATACTTTACTTTCTAGAAAAAAATTCAAAACATAAACAAAAGCTTTTAAGGGTCCTTGATAATTTTGAAGATTGTAAAGGGATCCTGAGATCAATAAGTTTAAGAATGGCTACCCTGTACTTTCTAGGGTAGTTTTAGTTAAATATCTAAACATTGTTCATCCACCACATGAAAAAAAATGATATCCTGCTAACCTAGAACACTATTTGATAATTATTTTATGTTCCCAAAGCACACAATCTCAGGATTGAATCACATTAAACTGTTGACTCATATTGAGCTATTGACCAAAGTCCGTATGTGTTTTTCCCATTTTCTGTGAAGCCAAGTCTTTCCTTTCTTGTACTTGTGCAACTAGATTTTTGGAGCAAGTGGAATATTCTATCATATTTCATCTTGTTGGATTTGACCCATGATTTTGTTCTATTGAGAGCAAGCCTGTATCCAAAACAATGATGAATAGGTTGGATATGATAATATTGAAAATAAAGCCCTAAGGTATTCATAAAATCAATTAATTAGCACTCTTTGGACACAGCTGTAGAGTCAGTTATCTGGTGGTCTCTATATCTATAAAGATTTCGTGAGAATCCTGACCACATATCTTACTGAAGTCCAGTTATATGTCCACCAATCCCTGGAACTCATACTGGGTTCCAGTAATTAGTGTTTCATCTTCTAGTTAACATAAAAGACTCTCTTTCATACTCTATGTTAGCAGTTTCTGGAGTCCTCTTTATAGCCCATTAACTATCTAGAATTTTCAGAATTCATCTGAAAAGGGATACCAGATACGCTTTTCAGAACCAACACAGCCATCCCCAACTGCTGGGACTCAAGCTGCAGTTGGTTCATAACTGCGTCTCTCACTAGAAGTTGCCCTCAACTGCAGGGAATTGCTTCACTCAAGGTTATAGGGCCTCCCAGAGAATGGCTTGGAGCCAATGAATAGCTAATGCAGGAATACAAAGACAAGCCCCTATGCCTCAATTTGGCACAATCCTGAAGAGTCAGCCTAGCCTAGTCTGGCCTTCTTCACTTTCATCCAGCGTATGTCCTAAGATCACTCATCCATAAACCTTCTACATAAAACTGTCTTAGAGTCTGTTTCAGGGAACCCACCTTGAGACACTTTCTACTGTTTTTGAAGTTTATAATACAATTGCTAGACTCCAGACCTCTAAAGTCTTTCTCATCCTTCATGTTTCCCTCAAAATGAGTGACAGCAGCTCAATGACTTCATTTACAATTTCTCTTGTAATGTATGACAGTTTTACCTGGGCCAGAAGACAAACCCAAGTCCTACTTATCTTTAAAGCAAAGCTCAATCCCCACTCTGGGAAGCAGCTGGCCTCTCTCCCCTTTGTGTTCTCACAGACTTGGTCCAGGCCTCTATTATTCCACTCATAAGGTACTGCAAACATTCCTCTACTGTCCACTTTTACTCCAGGTGTGGACTCCCCAGTGACTTATTTATATTACCTAAACAAGCCTGGAACAAAGAAGGAGTTTGTTTTGGCTAGCTAGGTATTTTATTTGAATCTTTGTCAATCCTGGGCTTCTGTTCCCTCTTACCAATCTTATTACTTGGAGGATGATTCTTAACAGAAAAGGAGCAAATAGAAACTGAGCTGTTTTCTCTGAACCACTGTCTCTAATAAGTTTTGAAAACAAAAACACACAACTGTCATACATTTTTGGTTGTGCTTATCATAATTTATAAATGTAAGCTATTTTCATATTTTCTTTGGTTATTCAGCTATTTCAATTGTTGATGGATACCCCCTTTAAAATTCGCATTCAGGCTGGGCGCAGTGGCTCACGCCTGTAATCCCAGCACTTTGGGAGGCCAAGGCAGGTAGATCACCTGCAGTCAGGAGTCTGAAACCAGCCTGACCAATATGGTAAAACCCCATCTCTACTAAAAATACAAAAATTAGCCAGGCGTGGTGGTGGGCGCCTGTAAACCCAGGAGGCTGAGGCAGGAGGATTGCTTGAACCCGGGAGGTGGAGGTTGCAGTGAACCAAGATTGCACCACTGCACTCTGGCCTGGGCGACAGAACAAGACTTTGTCTCAAAAATAAATAAATAAATAAATAAATAAATAAATAAATAAATAAATAAATAAAACTTACATTCATTGAATAGATTCTAGCACAAGGATATTATTTTAACTTCTCTTTTTTTCCCTCATTAAGATCATTTACAATTAAAATTCAAATGGCATTTAAAAATACTTGTCATTAATACCACATATTTTTGCTTATTCTTTCCCTGAATTTTCTGAAATCTGCCTTCCTACAGTCTTAGCAAATGTGTGTGGCTAATGGGCAGCCTTTTCTTCGGTGGCTATCATGGATTCTAAGATGATATCTGCTTTTGTCCAATTTTTTCCACAATTAAAAGTGGACACCGTATCAGTTTCCTTATTTATTTCCTATATCCTTCTGTCTCACTCATTTTAAAATATGCCACTTCCATGTTTGAACTATATTTTTTGTTTTTTGTTTTTTTGAGGCAGGGTCTCATGCTGTCACCCAAGTTGGAGTGCAGTGGCATGATCTCAGCACACTGAAACCTCTACCTCCCAGGCTCATGTGATCCTCCCACCTTAGCCTCCCAAGTAGCTGAGACTGCAGGCGCACACTACTACATCCAGCTAATTTTTGTATTTTTTTGTAGAGACAGGGTTTTGCCATGTTGCCCAGGCTGGTCTTGAACTCCTGGGCTCAAGCAATCCACCTGCCTCGGCTTCCCAAAGTGCTGGGATTACAGGAATGAGCCACTGCGCCCAGCCATGTTTGAACTGTATCTCAAGAAAGAAAAAGATATGATGATAAATGATTGTTTATTGCTCTCTCTCCCCTTTTCTATATTCTTAGTGTCAGTTCGTCAGTTCTTCTTGTTTGAAGATTCCTAGTTGCTGCATACTAGAAAAACTAACCATCCTGATCCCCGGTTCTGTGTGTCCCAGTCAGTAAGAAACTGAGGATGGGGAGAGAGTCACACTCAGTCTTACTCCTTTGTGCTTAGTTTGCTGTGCCCTACAGTAATAGCTTCTACCTGCTTAGAAGGCCTCAATCCAAGGAATGAAAGGGATCAAGCACATAGTGTTGAATATTTAATATTTATAGGGCAATTATCAAATAATAGCCTCACTTGTATTTTTCTACTATCACCACATTTCCCCTCTGCAATATGATGTAACTTCTAATTTGCGAATAGAGATTATGACACATCAACATCTCGGCATACCACCACGATGTGGTATTTATCTTGAGCAGTGGTTATCAAACTTCAGCAGCATCAGAATCACCTGGTGGGCTTTTAAAACCCAGATTGCTGTGCCCCATGCACAGAGTTTCTGATTCAGTATATTTTGGCTGAGCTGGAGAAGGTGCATTTCTAACAAGTTTCCAGCCCATGCTGCTGGTCCCAGGACAATACTTTTGAGAACCATGGCTCAGAGCCGTATCTTCGAAGGCACAGGTGTCCAACCTTTTGGCTTCTCTGGGCCACCCCAGAAGAAGAAGAATTGTCTTGGGCCACACATAAGATAAACTAACACTAACAATACCTGATGAGCTTTAAAAAAAAAAAATCCATGCATAATTTTCATGATATCCACCACCACAAATAAGCAAAAAACTCCCTGCATTCAAAGGATTGGACATGGTTGTCCTAAGGCTTTCTTTTGCATAAGGTCTCTAAGGTTTCAGTGTTCTATCATTATTTGAAGGTAAGTACGTTTTAAGCTTCAAAATACAGATATATGTCACTAAATAATACCAAAGTAAAATTAATTATATAATGGAATTAGCAAAACAGGAGTTAATCCCATATATGCATTTGAAAGATACAACAGAACTATATAAATGCAATATAATTTGTAGTCCAGAAGTTTATATTACCCTCTTTCACTAGCTATACAAACTTAGACAAGTTAATTAAACTCTCTGAACCTCAGTTTTTTCATCTGGACAACAGAACTATAAAATCTGTTTTAGATAATTATTATGAGGATGAAATGAGGTAAAGTGGTCAACACAAATATGCATAGCAGATTTGTAACAGTGATTATAATAATCTGTTTACTGTGTACTAAACACCACTAGGTACTATATACATAAATCTCATTCAAAACCCATCATTACCATTTTACAGATAATGAAACGAAGGCACAGAAACACTTAAGTAACTTGTTCAGCATAACACAGCTATAATAATAATTAGTGTCAGGATTTACACCCAGGCAGTCTGCCTCCAGAGCCCAGGTTCTGAAGCACTACAGTTTTTCTTCCCTTTGGGTGTAAAACCTTGCATATATTACTTGCTCCTGTTTGTTAATTAATTAAACAGCATTTTAACCTATTGTCACAACATGCAACTTACGAGAAAGTTAATATCATGATGTCATATTGACATATATTCTTATTTTAAACACTCTTCAATGACAAAATAATTTGGCTAACTGACGATCGTTTAAAAAAAATGCTCCTTTGAAAAATAGTGTACATTTTTGAAAAAACAGGAGACAAGTCATGTTTGTAATGGCCACAGAAAGTGAAAAATTTGGCATTTGCCCCTTCCATTTTTCTTCCAGTTGAAAGGCAGCTTGCAAACGGAAAAATCATCTCCCATCACCTCCCTCCCAGAGACTAAATGTGATGAAAAAACAGAGTTAGGCCAAGCCCTGAAGCAAGCAGGGCTGAGAGCAGCTTCAGTCCTAGCCAGGAGCCTAAGAAGATTGATTAATCGTGAATACGACAGCTATAGTTTCTTACCAGATGTGACTGCAGTAAGACATGAAAAATACAGCAAATTAAAGCACTTTTCGTAATACGAAAGAATGGCACTCTCAAAATATGAATTTCCACGTACCTATGAGTGGCTGTGCACAGACTTTCAGAATTGTTTTTAAGAAGTTTTCAATTCTAATGTAAGAGATATCTTCTTGACATACAGACTAATTTATGATAAAATAGGTTATAATGGCTGAAGAGAAAAGATGTGCTAGAACTAGTATATTTCTGTAGAAAGGGGCTGCCAAAAGAAGCAAGGTAGAACCTGCAGGGGGAAGAAGGGGAGGTTAGGCATGTAAAACTCATCTGATGGAGGTCTTGATGCTCATTCTTGCAAAATAGCATTTGCTGTCCTTCAAAGTATGTAAGAATAAAAATTTGAGCTCAAAAACCAACACACTTGCTCAGTTTTGGCCCCCTAAAGGGATAGGTTGAACTCTCATTTACAAAGTTTCTCTTACTTGGATTCCAGAAATAAAGCCAACATCAACAAAATGTCTGCTCTTATGTAAAAGAGCCAGAATATTTTTAATGTACATGGCAGGCAAACCAGATCTTACTTTTTTAAGGTCTCACCCACAGTGTCCCAGAGTAGCAGATGAAGTAAATTTATCCACTCTGGGAAGACAAATCCCTGCCACCTTAGGGACCTAGGGTCTAGGCAGTGCCAGTGCTCCAAAACTAACCTCTAGCCTATTTTCCAGTATGACGAAACTTTCTTGTTTTCTCATCCCCAAATAACAATTGATTTTTTTTAAAGTTAAATATGAGATTTTATAAACTTTTCCTAGCACTTTTAGTTAAAATAAATGTTATGCTATAATTATGTACATTAAAATGCAATTTGGGATTTTATTTCCATCTAATTAAATAATGCAATCAAACATGTAAATTTAATGGCAAGCCCAACCATAGTACTTAATTAAGGGATCACTCAATGTTTACTGTCCTTGCTGAGAGTAAATCATTGATTTAAAGAGAATACACAAAATGACATATGAAATTTCCTGAACAGTCTACTTAAGAGCATAATGTTAACTATCTGAATGTAGTTTAACAGCATGACTTATTTACACCTATTCTAGCTAAATAAAAGTAGTTCTCAAGCAGTGATTAAAGAATTCAGGTGGTTTTATTATAAACAACTTTATCATATGACCCTTTACTTAGCTTCGGAAAATAATTCCTGGATTAAAAAAACTCAACTAGAAAAAATACCTCAGTATAGTTCAATTTAGTGAGGAAATACAATACACTACTTGGCATGTGTCCACAGGAAAAGTCTGGCTCCCAGATGCTTCTTGCCAACCCACAGTGGATTCAACAATGTTTAAACAACTGACAACGTACACTCATAGCTCTGATGACAAAGTGGCCAAAAATTTAGCAGGAGCCTGTCTCATGGGTATTTTCATATATTGAAAAGTTAAAATCAAAACAAAACAAATCATAGGGACATACATACACACTTCACAAAAGATTCAACACAATTCAGTTAGGTTTTTTTAAAGTAGATGTTGCCAAAATTATTTTAAAATTAACAAATAAGACATTCTGCTGCTAGAAACTCAAAATATATCAATGTTTTTTATTGTATAAGTGTTATTAAAAGTGAGAAATATAACCCTATTTGGTTACCTATGCCCAAAGTCCAACAATAACTCTTTCTAACAAATAGATTAACTGTCTCCATAACTCATTCATTATAATCATACTATTTATATTAATATCCATGACTCTCTAACACATGTACCCATAGCTAACAAGTGTTTTTATTAGTTTGAATAAAATGAAATTGCCAATATTTTCCTAATTTTGACCTCCCAAAACAATAATTTTATAAGAGTCAAGGGTAAAGCAAAACTTCAAACTTTTGGCACCAAATTTTGACATCGAAGTGGTAGCTTTATTTTCTTAGTTATATAATATCTATTTTTTTTTATAACTAGCCCTCAACGTGTCTCATTTAACTGAACAGTCTTCTTTCCAACCAGGAATATTCTAAGTAAAATCTATATCCTACTGCAGCAGATTCAAGTATAAACAGAATATTGTTAATATTTAATATAAAATCAGCTGTCACAAATGTAGCGAACAGTGAAAAAGCCATGATACAAATAAAATTACTTCATGTGATTTTTCCTGTTTCCAGATGACAAGTTTCTTTGAGATGATATTCTCTCTCTTAATAACAAGCAACTTCTGTCACATAATGTTTATCTCATGTAAGTTCTACAAATGAATAGTGCAAAAACTGGTTTGACTTTCTAGGGGAGAAAATGATTGATCAACACACAGAATAAAATAGGTTATTTAAATTAGAAGGACTTCAGCTGATTGAAATGCCAGCCCCATTTTAAAGATATATTCTAAAGTAACCACATTAACCTAATTCAACATGACTTCAAATGCAAATATGTATTAGTCTTAGCTTATAAAACCAAAGTGTACATTTGGGTCTGGATGGATCTCTATTTGATTTAATTTTTGAGTAATTCTTTGTATATACAAATGTAATTTTTATCCTAAATAGCATTAAGCAGCTAATTGGGATAATTTGCTTCATAAATTCAGCGGCCATTTAAAATCTCTTCCTTCATAAATTTAACAAAAATTTCTTCTTGTCAAGAAGTAATTAAAGCCAGGCACAGTGGGTCACACCTGTAATCTTAGCACTTTGAGAGGCCAAGGCAGGTGGATTGCTTGAGCCCAGGAGTTTGAGACCCGCCTGGGCAACATAGTGAAATCTTGTCTCTACTAAAAATACAAAAATTAGCTGGGCATGGTGGTGCACACCTGTAGTCCCAGCTATTCGGTAGGCTTAGGTGGGAGGACTGCTTGAGCCCAGGAAGTCGAGGCTGCAGTGAGCCAAGATCACACCACTGCACTCCAGCCTGGGTGACAGAGTGAGATACCATTTCAGAAAAAAAAAAAAGAAGTAATTAATATTATAATTATAAAGCCCCTTAGTACATAGGAGACAGGATATTAGACACCTAGCACAGAACCTTGCCTATAGCACATACACAAAATTTTGTTTGACTTGAAATAAAGTTTCTAAATCAAGCACTTATAATTAAGTCTTCACTGCAGTGTTAATTCATTACTTATGGCTTAGGAATTCAACCTCTAGCAATATGGTCAACCAAGCTGAAACAGACCTGTCCTTCCCCACTTGCTCAAAGCAACATACTGATCATTTGCATGGTGCGGTTGAGGCTGGAGTTTTAACATCTTCATGGACACAGGAGACAAGGCTTTGGGCCTGTGAGAAGCACAGAGATACAAACGAGACCCCCAACAGCCCAGGGAAGAAACAAGTAAGGTTTCTGTTTTTCCAGGGCTGGAGGTCATGGGGCTTCCTGTGAGAAATCAAACCCCCAAGCCTGTCCAATGTGAGATCCAAGTTTATACCATCCTCAAGCATGGTATTCCCAAGCCAAGAAATTTCACATAAAAATTTCAAAACCCCTGGGGTTCTAGCAGAAGCAAACATAAAACCATCGTTAGGAGAAGCACTTAAGAAAAACACTTCCAGAACCCAGGGCATACGGCACTCTCATAGAGGTAAGGAGAAAACCTGATAAGCTCACAATACATGGACCTAGCAGAAGAGACTTCCAAGTAAACAGGCAAATTCCTGTGTGGCCAGCTCTAACAGAAGTCAACCCTGAAAGCTGAAGGAGCACAGAGAAGAGCTAAGAAATTAAGGAAAAGTCCAAGGCAATGTGAATTGTTATTTTCATAGCATTTCTAAGCTAGAGATTCAAAACACATTATTACACTGGTCCCATCTCTTTGCTTTCACTGGGTGAAGGATTGATCCCACGTGAATGTTTGCTGGGGCTTTGGACCATCTGGTTTTTAATGTCTTGAGCAATGGGGTTTCTTCCACCACTTCCTTTGGAAAGTCTTTTTTTATTATTGTAGGGGCAAAAAACAATGGGTTTAAATGTTGAAGGGATTTGGGGGGTGTTTTCAAAGTCTTTTTCTTATTAACTCTTTCTTAAATCTCTTCATGAATATGAACTCCCCTGTTTCCCTATAACATTGAATGTGCTATAATCTGGTCTCTTCCGTATATACCAATAGTTACCCCACCTAAACATTTTTCAAAAGGATCTCCATTTAGTAAACTCCCCAACCTTAATCCTTTTACTTTCATCTTCAGAATGTTCTATAGGTGGTGTTCAGGACCACATATTTCTCATTGGGTATGAGTGGCACTGAACAGACAAGCCCTTTTAGGTATCTCATTTACTGCCATAGACTTGGCTTGGATCTTTGTTCTTTATCAGTCTCTCTTCGGCCTCTTTTCATAACCATTTCTTATAATTTGTTATATTTATTTCTAATTAATAAATTCTGAGTCATATTGGTTAACACTGTATCTCCAGTGTCTAGCACAGTGCCTGACATGTAATAGCTGCCTAATAAATATTTGTTGCATGAATAATTGAATTGCTTACATAAAAATTGGGTGTTTTCTTTTTGCTTTTCTCATTTCATGTTTCATTTTCTTTAGTATTCTTTTTCAGTTGATTTATTAGAATATTAGATGATCTCTGCAGAATACTTCTAAATTAATGCTGAGCTCTTAGAAAGTATAAAATAAAAACCTAGGTTCAAATTCACATAAAGTATCTAGACATGTATATCTACATGTGTTGGGGTTACTGTCTTTTATACTTATATCTTAAGTATAAAATATAGGGAGATGGGATATTTTATTATGGGTACAGATGACCTTTACCTTATCAGGCTAGGTTTCCAGGAAGAACTGAGATGTAGGGTAGTTTCTGAAAGAAAACACAGGCTGCTAACAGAAGTGAAATGAGGCTATCTGGTATATGAGAGAGTGTAATAGACAATGTGAAATTGGGAGCAGGACTCATAAGCAGTGGGCTGAGAAAAGGAACTAGCTTAATAGAAGCAAAGAGTGTGGAGTGCAAAAGGGAAACAAAGGGCTTAAAGTATGTCAGAGCTAGTACTAGGAGTGAGCAGCCTGAATCTTAACCTCAGCCTTCCTTTTTTGAGGCCCTCCAATGATTCCTCTCTGCCCACTGAATCAAAGTAATTGCCTGAAAGATAATGTTTAAACATTTTCCCCAAGGACTTATCTAATCATTGATTCTTAAACCTTGTTTCACCATCCTTTAAGTTGCTTGTGCAGATTTCCATATCTGAGTTTACTTTTAAATATAAAATGTACCATTTGCTTACTAGTCACATTAAGTCCTTATAGAAGGCAGGTTTTAAAAATCCTAACTATGATCCTGTGCTCTTTAGATCTACTTTACCTGTGTTAATGAATGAGTGGAAGCAAAGGAGAATGTCATTTCCTGGGAAATGTCTTGCTCAAGATGACTAGCCTGCCGTAGGGAACTGGTAAGTCAAGTTGGTTCTGTTGCTCATAGTAGATGATTTATCTTTAATGGCCCAAAGGATTGATGATATAAGAGCTTTTCATCACTCAATGTATTACATTTCCTAAGTTTATTTGAGACTCTGCCCATTGGAACAGTAATGTTAGATTTTAATGAAGTTATGGGGGATCAGCCATGCTTCAATATACCACTGAATCATTCTTTTAGGATTCTGCAGTAATTCATGTCAGGAAAATAATCATCATAAAGAGAGAAAGTTTCTCTTAATTTACCTAATAGACCCCTTTAACTAAAGACTTTGCACTATTCAGGTATTATTTATTGAATTCTTATGAGGAAGCCACTTGGTCAAGTACTCTGGGGGTGCCAGGAAATATAAGGTTTGATCCTTGCACTAGAGGAGTTTGCAAATATAATAAAGCTATAAGGAACCATCCATTTGCTTGTTTGCCAAATAATCACATGAAAAGTGGTAAGATTTACAGAATAGCAGATATCATTTAAAATATCACGAAGTTGTAATTAATATTCAAATGAATGGTGTTAGAAAAGTTTAGAGAAGCTCAGAGAAGCAGAGGTCACTTCATGCTGGGATAGCTCTTTTGGGGAGATGGGATTTGATCTGGGCCTAGAGAGTAGGGAGGATATGGTTAGAAACTGAACAAAGGGGACAGCATTCTATAAAGACAGAAGTGTAAGAACACAAATGTGAGGTTGGAAATGTATGGGATATGCGTGGGGAAAATAAAGAGCAAGTCAGCTTGTTAAAATTGGAGAAGTGTTGCATTATAACAGTGATTAGGCTAGAATGTGAGATTTCAGCAAGACTGTGGAAGACCTTTGAATGCCAAGGTAACAAATACGCATTTTATCCTATGGTCTGTGGTGAGCCATTTAACATTTTGGAGCAGCAGAAAGATAGGACTTAAGAAACTTCTGAAGTCTTTTTTTCTTGAAAACATTTTCCCCACTAAATGAAAAATTATTAACCGGTTTATAAAGGAGGTTTTGAATTCTTTTATATACGTTGTCTCAGCATCAGATGAGATGTTCTGAATATGTGTTAATTTCCAGAATGCTGGAGGATAATGATATTATAATACTATATTTACTATTATACCATGATACTATACTGTGTTTATTAACTCACCCTATACTTATAAAAATACTGTATTATGCCCAATAAATATAGAGAATTTCAAGGGTATTGTGTTTCTAGTGGAATGACCATGAAGGTTCCACCTGAGTGGGTTTAACGAGAATACTACATTTATACCAATGCTATATAATGGTGTAATAAATATATAGAATCAACAAGGGTATTTTCATTGTTTCTGAAGCAGTGACTATAAAGGTTCCACAAAGGTGTGGATAGAGGAAATAATGGCCAAGATATATAGTAATACACACTAGGCTTTGGAATTGGTGAGAGCATATGTTTTTTAATTGTTTTTTTCCTATAGTTAGATTTCATATATCTGTTCCTCTTATTAAATTATGGTATATTTGAGAACAGGGGCTATTTATTGATCATCTGAGTACCCACCCTATACCTTGCAGATAGTGAGATATGTTAGAAAATATGGTAGAGTTCATCAGCGACTTTGTGGACAAAAAAATGAAAAGCCACATCAGCTAAAGTTTGATCTGTGTGCTATTTGACTGGATTTTTGTCACTGAATTAATTAACTCAATATATTGATTTTGTTTAAGGTATCTAGAGCTACACAGTTGATGAAGGCAGTCCAGGGAAGGGCTAAGGGTTAGTGAAGAGTTCAGTCTGTCTGGAGCATAAGTCTGAGCAGCAGAAATGGGATTGGAAAGGTGGATTTGTGTGGGACCATGGCTCAGGGCCTGGCCAGTTAGTTTGAACTTGGTTTACTAGGGGTTGGGAACTCATAAAGGTTAATGAGCAAGGGATTAATTTGACCATGTTATATTTTAGGAAATCAATCTGTTGGCACCACGTAGAATAGGCTATATCAGGCTGGTTAGAGAAAGAGATACACACACAGGAAGTGGGGAGACCACTTAGGAGCTTTTGTAATGATCCAGGTGAGAAATTATTAAAGCCTGAGTGAGCAGAGAGCCAGGGATGGATGATGTTTTAGTGGCAGAATCAGGAGTAACTGGCAACTGACCAAATTAGGAGAGGTGGGGAGACCAAGAAAGAAGTCAATGATGGGTTTGAGGGTTCTTTTTTTAAACTTGAGTAACAATTGATACGGTTAGTAGAAATAGAAAAGAAAGGAGGTAGAGCAGCATAGGTTGAATATTCCTCATCTGAAATGCTTGGGACTAGAAGCGTTTCAAATTTCAGATTTTTTTGAATTTTGGAACACTTGCATTATACTGGTTGAGCATCCCTAATCTGAAAATCTGAAATCTGAAATACTCCAATGAGCATTTCCTTTGAGTGTCAAAAAGTTTCAGATTTTGGAACATTTCAGATTTCAAATTAGGAATATTCAATCTGTAATTTGATCTTAAATACAAGTTTGATATGATGGCCAAAAATTATTTGAAATAAAGCCAGAGCTCAGAGGAGAGAACATTTATGAAGATGAGATTTGGTTGGTACGTTATCTCTTCTGGTGTCTTTTTTATATGTGTGCAGTAAATGCTTATCTGATAACTAAGGACAAGGCAATTCTTAACATATTTTTGTTGAGAGACAGTACAGTTATTGGCTAAAAGCTTAACCTCCAGAGTCAGAATGCCTAGGTTCAAATCCCAACTCTGCTATCTCCTAGCTTGTGCCTCTAAACAAGTTACCGAATCTTTCTGTGCCTTAGTTTCCTTGTCTGTAAAACAGAGATAGTAATAATACCTATACCATCAACCACTTATGCTTATTAAATAATACTTAGGAAAGTACCTGGCATATGCTAAGTGTTAACCATTATTATTATAATTATCATCATATCTTCTACATTCTTTTGATGAGCTAGCTACCCAGTGAAGATGTTTTACTTTGCTCTGACCATATGCACCTCTGTGTAGTGATGTGGAAGGTATAAAGTTGTCCAGGGAGAAGGAGTAAAGAGAAAAAGGTCTCTTCCAATCCAAATTGTTCATCTCATAAACAGCATCTGATTTGTGTGGGCAATCTTATATAATTATACATGTCAGCCTCACTAAAGTAATTCAGGACACATTTTTCAAGTGTCATTTATGCACATGGGGCTGTGATTCTGTTCTAGGAAGGCCCTGCTTAACCTGGCTGTTGCCCTTCTCTCCAATCTCATTTTAACCTCTCTGCCTGGCTACATATGGCCCTCCTTTCTGGTTCTTGAACACCCCAGGATTGTCCATGCTCAGAGCCTTTGAATTTGGTGTTCACTGTGCCTGGAAAGTGCTTCATTTGGCTTTTTGCATTTACCAGTTTTATCCAAAAGGCTTCAGTTTAAATGTCATCTCTTCTTTAACCATAGAATACACATCATTTACTCCCTCTCACATTATCCTCTTATCTTGTGTCACCTACTACAATCTGTAACTATCTTAATAGGGACTAGGTCTGCCTTTTTCATGCCTAAACTCCCAGCACCTAGAACAGAATCTGACATGTAATGGGCTTTCAATAAATATTTGCTGGATGAGTTAATTAAGTGAATAATAATAAGATGATATGAGAAGGTAAGACAAGATAAAAACAAAAAGCTTCAGTATTAGGAAAGCATACACTGGAAAATAATTTGAAACAATCAGTAAAAAGCAACAGGAAATGTGGAAATGTAATACAGTGCTAAGATGCTTATTTGTTCTTTTTTGGTTTTTTTTTTTTTTAGATGGAGTCTTGCTCTGTCGCCCAGGCTGGAGTGCAGTGGCGTGATCTCGGCTCACTGCAAGCTCCGCCTCCCGGGTTCACACCATTCTCCTGCCTCAGCCTCCCGAGTAGCTGGGACTACAGGTGCCCGCCACCATGCCCAGCTCATTTTTTGTATTTTTAGTAGAGACGGGGTTTCACTGTGTTAGCCAGGATGGTCTCGATCTCCTGACCTCATGATCCACCTGCCTCGGCCTCCCAAAGTGCTGGGATTATAGGCGTGAGCCATCGCGCCCGACCTAAGATGCTTATTTGTAAATATAATATGTAAACAAGAAAACAAACTGGAGAAGGGCAAAGGTGGAGACAGTTTCAAGACAAAAGCGGTGGTAAGTAAAATCAAATTTCTAGAGATGAATTTGAGGACCAAGACTGATGATTAGGAGAGTACTGGTGACTCTGAAGAAGCTGGTTTAGTTAAGGAATGAGGATAGAAAACCAAACTGCCTGAGGATAAAGAGTAAGCAGGTGAAGAGACAACAGGAACAAAGGGAGCTCTTCCAAGAATTTGTGTGCTTAAGAGAAGCACGGTTAGGTTGTAGTTCCTTGAACCAGGATGTGAAGAGGCCCATGCAGGAGGCAGATTTGGGATCTAGTCCAAAAAACTCAGACCTTGCAACTGAATGTCCTTATTATATATATATATAAAAAAACTGCCCCATCTTAACTTCTTTAATAAGGAACAAAGGGGCTAATGGATAAGCGGCTATAAGCAGTTGTTATTTCTTCATAAAAATTCTAACGAAGTTCTAATAAAGAAAAAAACATCTATAAACGAATGTTTTATTTGAAACAAAATTAAGGTAAAATTTCACTTAAGCTTAATTAAGTTAAATTGGATTTTTTCCCATTTTGTTGAAAGTTTTACATTACTCAGCTGTAGCACTTGCTGAGGCCAGATATGAAGAGTGCTTATATTTATCACTGACATTTTGTTGAACTTGTTCATTCTTATTAATCACTGCTTTAAAGTAAGCAGCTGAGTACTCTTAGGAAGCTGATATTCCCAGCTGACCTATCTGCAAAAATAGTGAAGCCTGATACTCTCCTGCTGCAGTCTGTCTCTATAGATGTATGTGTTCATGTGGCTATGTGTACATATGTGTGTATTTTTTTTTCTGGGATTAAAGAAGCAAATACATTTTCGTGAAGCTACTACAAACTTTATCATATTCTATCTTCTGAAAGAATGGATGAATTAAAAACAAAAGCAGGCTGTGATCTGTTTATATTCTATATGGGAGACAAATCATATCTGAAGAATGAAGACTCCAGTTTAAAAGTCTGATATGAAGATTGTTAGAAGCTATGTCTTTACTTGTTGAGATTTCTTGGTGGCAAAGGATAAAACACTTGATTATGTTCAGATACAAATCCTATCGTGTGAATATCTGACCTTCTGGTACAGTGTTAGGATTTTTCATCCAGGATTCACAGAAAAAACGTAAAAACCTAGCCCCATTAACATAATTTTTCTTTTTGCTTTACAAATATTAGCATTTTAATTTGATTAAAGTGGTTGACATTTGCTTATCTTCTGGTTCAGAATTTTAATATGTATTCTATTGGTTCCCTCAGCAATGTAAACATAAATATGTGACTCTAAAAGTTTTGAATTCAATGGCTAAGTGATCCAAACCATCAATAATTTCTAGTGATTCTATTTGGTTCTTTAAAAAAATCTGATCTTTTTTTCACAGGATCTTTTTCTCCTGTTAAAGTTTCTTTTCCTTATTTTATCCTTGAATCATTGTAAATAATGTTGATTTTATAGCCTTTATAGTTCTGTCATCTCCAGTTCTTTGGGGATTAATTCTCCCCAAAGAATTAATAACATGGCCAAGCACAGTGGCTCAAGCCTGTAATCACAGCACTTTGGGAAGCCGAGGCGGATGGATCACCTGACGTCAGGAGTTCAAGACCAGCCTGGCTAACGTGGTGAAACCCCGTCTCTACTAAAAATACTAAAAAATTGGCCAGGCGTAGTGGTGCACACCTATAATCCCAGCTATTCGGGAGGCTAAGGCAGGAAAATCACTTGAACCCAGGAGGTGGAGAGTGCAGTGAGCCGAGATCATGCCATTGCACTCCAGCCTGGGTGACAAGAGCAAAACTCTGTTCCCTCCCCCAAAAAAAGAGTTAATAACGATGCTACAATGCTACAAGTTGTTATTGATACTAATTTCAGTGTATTTCATATGGAAAACTACATATTTTGTCATTTCCATTGTAATTTCCTCTTTTAACTCATGAACTATAATTTTTTCAGCTTCCAAACACATGGGTTTGGGTATTTTAAACTACCTTTTCAGAGTTGGCTCTCAATTAAATTTAATTGTAGTTAAAGACCATAGTCTGTATAACACAGATTCAGTGTAATTTGTTGAGAGTTTAACTGTGAACACATATGTAGTCAATTTCTATGATTATTCTATGTGTATTGAATGAACAAATATTCTCTACTATGCAATGTTAGTTTATATCTTTTTGATAGATTATTAATTTTGTGGTTAAATCTTTATATCCTTACTTATTTTTTGCCTCCTTGGTCTCTCAGTTTTTGAAAGGGGTATCTTAAAATTTCCCACTATGATTAAGAACTTGTCAAATTAGTCTTATATGTTTTTGTATTATAGATATTAGGGTTATATAGTTAGATGAATTTGAGCTTTATCTTCTTTCATTTTTGTTATGTAGTGTCATTCTGTAGTCCTATTATTGCTTTATGCCTTAAATTCCATATTATCTGATGTTAACATAGCTATAGTAGCTTTCTTTGGATAGAAATGCATGGTGTATTTATTTCCATTTCCTTACTTTGAAACTTTCTATGTGGTTTTGTTTCAGGTGTATCTCCAAGAAGAATAGTGCTAGACTTTTAAAAATATCTAATGCAAACATTTATTTTAATAGACTAAGTTATATTTATCATTCTTACTTTTATATTATGGCTCAATTTTACCATATTTTCTCTTTGATTTCTTGTTTGTTGCCTTCTTTTGTGTTTAAATTGTTTTAAGTGGTCACCTTTTATTTACCCTCTGCTTCTTTGAGCAACGCAAGATTGCATTCTATTTCTTTAGTACTTAACTCTAAAATTTTAACATACATTTCCTAACAAAAATTAAAATTAGTATTCCTCTCCTCCCTCCTTCTGAACAGGACAACATCTGGCATGCTTTCACTACCCCCCATCTCCATCTTGCCCCAGCTAACTTTTAAATTATTGCCTAAATTTAGTTTTGCCTCTTTTTTAGATTAAAACAAAGCTTATTTTAAAATAATCAATAAAGTTACTGACACATTTTGCCCATTTCCATGCTCCATCTTTCCTGTGTATTCTCCATCTTTCCTGTGTTCACTCCTTTTCTGGCTGAAGCACATATAACGGGCAGAGCTGGGATTCAAAGTGATGTGTGTTTCCTTCCAGAGCCCCTTCTTGCAACCACAACAATCTACTAGTCACAGATACAGAGGAAGGTACTCTGGGTGTCTGCAGCAAGGCGTAGAGCCAGACAAGAGACAGATGGAGAGAAATAGGGGAAGTGGAGGATGGCTTCTAAGCAGGCATTGGCCTGGCACAGTGGCTCATGTCTGTAATCCCAACAGTTTGGGAGGCTGAAGTGGGCAGATCGCTTGAACTCAGAAGTTGGAGACCAGCCTGGACGACATGGCAAAACACTGTCTCTACAAAAAAATTAAAAATTAGCCAGGCGTGGTGGCATGCACCTGTAGTTCCAGCTACTTAGGAGGCTGAGGTGAGAGGACAGCTTGAACCCAGGAGGTGGAGGTTGCAGTGAGCCAAGATCACATCATTGCATTCTAGCCTGGGTGACAGAGCAAGAACCCCTCTCAAAAAAAAAAAAAAAAAAAAAGGGCCAGATGCCGTGGCTCATGCCTATAATCCCAGCACTTTGAGAGGCCAAGGTGGGCGAATCACCTGAGGTCAAAAGTTCAAGACCAGCCTGGCCAACATGGCAAAACCCTGTCTCTACTAAAAAAAAAAATACAAAAAATTAGCTGGGCGTGGTGGCGCATGCCTGGAATCCAGGTACTTGGGAGGCTGAGGCAGGAAAATCACTTGAACCTCGGGGGTAGAGGTTGCAGGGAGTTGAGATCATGCCATTGCACTCCAGAATGGGTGACAGAGCAAGACCCTGTCTCAAAAAAAATAAAAAAAAATAATAATTAAATTTTTAAAAAATTAAAAAATATTTTTTTAAAAGTGTCAAGATATAAAAACACAAAGCTACTTTTGACACTATCTGCTGGAAGACTCTGCCCATTGGAGACAGAATTTCTATATCAGAAAAGCAAAAACAGAAAACTCATGCGATGTGGATATTATATATATATACATACACACATACATACATACATACATACATAAGACATAAATAAACATGGAGGTATGGTAGTAAGTCTAGGCTTAGGCCAGAAAGGGCACTCCTTTGAGGCCTGTGTAAGGATGCTGGGGGATTCCCAACACCTAGGCACGGTGCCTGGCACATAACAGGTACTCAAGAATACTTATGAAATGAAAGAAATGAAAGCAAGGAAGGAGAGAAAGGATGGAAATGAAAATAGGGGAGAGGAATGAGAAAATAAAAGAATGAGAAAGGAGGAAGGTAAAAACGAAATAGGAAGAAAATGAAAGGAAGAAAATTTTACAAAAGGCCAGAAGAAAGTAAATAAAAAGAAGGATCTCTTTTTTGTTTTAAAACTTTTATATGTATATGTATATTTAAAAATAGGCAAAAAAAGGAACAAAAAGATTCATATCAAACTGTTAACAAAGTTTACGTAGGGTAGGGAGTGACTTCCACTTTTTAATTTTATTATTTTATTTTATTTATTTTATTTTTTTATTTTATTTTATTTTATTTTATTTATTTTATTTTATTTTATTTATTTTTAAGATGAAGTCTCGCTCTGTCACCAGGCTGGAGTGCAGTGGTGAGATCTCGATCTCACCTCCACCTCCCAGATTCAAGCAATTCTCCTGCCTCAGCACCCCGAGTAGCCGGGACTACAGGCACATGCCACCACGCCCAGCTGATTTTTGTATTTTTAGTAGAGACGGGGTTTCACCATGTTGGCCAGGATGATGTCAATCTCTTGACCTCGTGATCTGCCCACCTCGGCCTCCCAAAGTGCTGGGATTACAGGCATGCGCCACTGCACCCAGCCCCACTTTTTTATTTTATGCACATCAGGAATATTTAAGCTTATTCCAGCAAGCATGTATTGTTTGTAAATAAGGATTTAAAAATTAAGACTTAGTAGCTAGTGAAATGGCTCATGCCTGTAATCCCAGCACTTTGGGAGGATGAGGCAGAAGGATCACTTGAAGCTGGGAGTTCAAAACCAGCCTGGTCAGCATAGTAAGACTCCATTTCTACAAAATTAAAAATTAAAAAATTAGGCATGGCGGCGCATGCCTGTAGTCCCAGCTATTTAAGAGGCTAAGGCAGGAGAAACACTTGAGGAGTTTGAAGCTGCAGTGAGCCATGACTGCGCCACTGCACTCCAGCCTGGGCAACAGAGCAAGACCCTATCTTTAAAAAGAAAAAAAAGAAATCTAAGATTTAGCAATAACGAAAGGGAAGTGAACAAATAATATAAAATAATCACACAGTATGGCTTGTTGTGAAGTACATTAAAGTGAGCTCCTGTTCACGGATCCCCTTGGAGGGCTGCCTCCAAGACTTCCCGTCTAACTCCAGGGGCAGAGATCATCTCAATCCTACTAGCCTCTTCAAAGTCCAGGTCCAAAAAGATAGAGAAGTCACATAAAAGGGTTTCCACTTCTCCTAAAGCCACTCGTCAAATTCCAGACAGCCCTGGAATTGCTCAGCCTTGCATTCCCCCAGGATGCCTGACTCCCTTTACAGACAGTCCAATCCCACACCCACAGGTCTTTTTCTTCAGCCTCAAAAGAACAACCCTATCAGAATAGGATAAATCAAGTATTCACACATCTACAAGGTATTTTTAGAAACCTCTTCCTTCCAAGATAGTAGCTCATGAAAATAGAGAAAATGCTTCCTTCATTTTTTATCTTCCTGGCTTGCTCATTTCTACAAGATGGATGGAACTTCAATACTACTCCTTGAAGGAAACGTGATAGGCAAGTCCAGCTGATCTCTTAAAACCTAGAAACATTCTATGTAATCCTAGTTTCATGTATGTAAGAAAACCTATGTTGTGTCCATAAAAATGAATTAACTCATATGGAGCTTAGGTTATGAATCTTTATTAATTCAAGTGATAAGAATAAAAAGGTGATAAACCAAAAGCTGTCTATTACATCCCTGTGGCCAGGGTTTTTCAACCTCAGCACTATTGACATTTGGGCCAGACAATTCTTTGTTGTGGGGGTTGCCCTGTGCATTGTAGGTCGTTTAGCAGCATCCTTGGCCCTTACCCACCACATATCTGTAACACACACACACACACACATCCAGTTATGATAACCAAAAGTGTCTCCAGGCATTGCCAAACATACTCTGGGGTCAATATCTTCCCTGGCTGGGAACCACTGATGTAGCTCCAATTTGCAAAAATGAGTCATTTTATCTCACCACCAATGGAAATATATGTTTTGTGTGCACACAGATATTTTTGGTTTAGTATGTGTTAAGCCATCCCTTGTAATGAAAAGAATTTGCAATGCCAATGGCAACATAGAGAAAAGCTACAAGACAGGCAGAACTGTATTCCAAAGCTTCATACTATATTATGAAACAACATAAAGAATACTATGAACAAATATTCAGCAAAGACACATTTATATTCAGCAAAGATAAAAATAATAAATATTATATGTGTGTAGTGACCCTATTTTATGAATGATTTCATTTTTTTTTATAACTTCGGATAACCCTCTAAGCAGATTTTAGAGCTGAAACCATCTGTATTAGTCTGTTCTGACTCTGCTAATAAAGACATACTCAAGACTGGCAAATTTATAAAGGAAAGAGGTTTAATTGACTCACAGTTTAGCATGGTTAGGGAGGCCTGAGGAAACTTAGAATCATGGCAGAAGGGGAAGCAAACATGTCCTTCTTCACATGGCAGCATCGAGAAGAATGAGTGCCCAGCAAAGGGGTGAGCCCCTTATAAAACCATCAGATGTCATGAGAACTAACTCACTATCACGAGAACTGGATAGGGGACACTGCCCCCATCATTCAATTATCTCCACCTGGTCCCTCCCAGGACACATGGGGATTTTATGGGTACTACAATTCAAGATGAAATTTGGGTGGGGACACAGCCAAACCATATCACCATCCAAAAATTCAACTCTAATCTAGTTATCTACTTGGGAAAAACTATTCCCACAATATCACCACATTGATAACTTCACCATTTAGTACCTAGTTTAAGAAAAAATAATGTTAGCAGGCTGCCTAGACTAACAATATTAAAATACTGAATATATGTGGTTCTATGAAAATTAATTGACATCTTTCCATTGCATTCCAAAGAAGAAAGGAGAAAAATTGTTTGGTGAAGTCAGGATCTACTATCACTTAAAACAACGTTAATACCATAGACTGCAGGGTCCCCTGTAACCCTGATATTAACTTAGTAATATGAGTGATAATTATTCAGGAAGAAAATAAAGCCAAAATGTATTTTGGGGGCCTATAACCACTTATTGACTAAATTAGCATTTGTGTCCATTTGCTGTAAACTACTTCAAATTAAAGTACCCAAACACTGTTCTTTTTTATGTATATATAGTAGTCTCATGGAAAAAAATTATAGCTGCATTTTACTTTATGTTCTATTTTAGATGCAGATAGTTGGACTGAATAAATTTAAAATGTAATTGAATGGCCAAAGGATAAAAATATCCTTTTCTGACTCAGAATAGTTCAATCTGTCATTGTAATTTAAAAAAAAATGAATTCACACTTAAAAAAAAATAGGTTAATGGAATAGAAATTTGTCTTCCTGTTTTATGTTGCCCTCTCTCCTCCAGTCCACTTGCCAGAAGACATTTCAAGTGCAATTCCTCTGAAAGCTACAGATTTAATAAGTTAATGGATGGTTACCATTCTCGTTACTAGGCTGATTCTATTCAGTTTAGATCTAGAAAAATCTTTTTGTTGTTGTTGTTTCTGCACAATTTCCTGCCATTAAAGAAAAAAAATCAAGTGACATAGTGAGTAGAAGAGAAGAGCAAACAGGGTTGGTTTCTGCAGCAATTTCACGAGTATTATTTTCCCCTTTTGAGATTCAAAATGAGACAAAGACACTCCTCTGTATTTCTAATGAAAAAGTGAGCAATAAATTTACAAACCTGTGCTGAGCCAAATGAACTCATTACCATGTTATCAAACAGTTTAACACATTTTGATCAATATATTAGCTGCACAAACACAAATATGCTATAGTATTATTACAATGTAAACAAACCTGACTGGCCTATGCTAATAAGCAATAAGACATAAAAGATGTAAAAGGATTAGGATATTTGAAGAAAAGCCAAATACCTTTAATACTCCCCAGAAATGGCATTCTCGCAACTCTTTTGTACATATGTATAAATCCCTTAAACACAAAGAAGTCTTACAAATTTATTCCTATTCTTTTACGAAGTTAGTTAAAAATAAATGAACAAGAAATTAAACAGAAGGTACTGTAATGAAGTTAGAATATTCTAACTGAAAAACAATTACAATGAACAATTTAGATTCCTGTAGAATTATAAACATTTTTCAAGGGACATTATGCAATGCAATTTTTTTTTTTTTTTTGAGACACAGTCTCACTCTGTTGCCCAGGCTGGAGTGTAGTACCTCAATCTTGGCTCACTGCAGCCTCCGCCTCCCGGATTCAAGTGATTCTCCTGCCTCAGCCTCCTGAATAGCTCGGATTACAGGCACCTGCCACCATGCCCGGCTAATTTTTTATTTATTTATTTTTTTTATTTTTAGTAGAGACGGGGTTTCACCATGTTGGCCAGGCTCGCCTCGAACTCCTGACCTCAAGTGATCCACCCAACTCGGCCTCCCAAAGTGCTAGGATTACAGGCACGAGCCACTGTGCCCAGCCCATTGCAATTTTTAAAACAACGTTTTCTTCTTACTCTTGAAACTTAAAACACTGCAGGTTTATTTCATAGTTTTTAAAAAATACACTTATTAGAGTAAGAGCTTTCGTTTCTCAGAAAAAGAGCTTTGTGATTTAAAGTAGCATAATAAATGCTTAGATTTCTCTTCAAATACATTTGTATACCTCATCTTTCAACTAAGAGGATTAGTTTTCAACAATGCATAATTGACAGAAAATTGTGTTGAAATTGTAGTATTATTTAATTCTGGGAATTTAGCCAGTCAGATATCAGAGATACATAGTTCTTTGCACAGAACTGGAAAAATATCAACAGTATGTAAATGTGCTTACTGCTCTTCCATTGTTCTAACTCCTCTATCAAAATTATATTCAAATTTCACAGAAGTGAAAGCAATAAGCTTAATTCTTGTCCTGAAAGAGAGACAATTTTTTTAATTAAAAAAGTTACCTTCCTAGTTTCAGACATTTAATCAAACAAAACCTCTAACTCTGAGACACCTTTAGGGCCTTTACTAGAAAAATCCCCTCTGTAGCCGTTGGCACAAACTTGACAAACTTGCTGAACCGTGCAGATGTTGAAGCAGCTCTCAGTTACACCGGGGAAGAAGGGAACTAGACATTCCACAGCCGCCTACAATGGCGTCCTTCCCAGGGGCACAGGTGCAGGCTCCATCAAGCTCAATCACTTTGCAAAGCAACTGGGGATCCCAAGCAGGGGAAAAGAAATCCCAGGGCAGCTTAAATTTCTCCCAGTACCACAGCAAGAAGTAACACTACTTAAAAAGTAACCAGTTACTTCCAACAATTATGTGTGTGGGGGGGGGGGGGGGGGGGGGGGCAAGGAAGAATGAAGAATAATATCTCTAGTAAGAAAAAATAAAAGATGTTTCATATTTTTAAAATTCCAAACTACTTAGATCTTCCTTAGGTCTTTGTTATGAAAATAACTATGAATATCTGGTCTTTATTCCTGATCAATTTTTTTTTCTTTAGGGGTGGGGAGAGAACAGCCAAGTTGAAAAAATACAGAACTTAACAGTTATTTCAATAATTGTAATGTAACACATTCATTGCAGGGTTTTAAAAGGATGTAATGGCAGTAATATCGTGTTTAAATGTATTCCACTCTTCCATTTTATGAGTATACATTCTCACAAGTTCTTTTAAACATTTTTAAATACTAAAATAATTGTATTAATGATATGGTGTGACCAAAAACAAGCAGCCAGGGAATATTCTTCCCTACTTGAGGATAACTGATGCTACAGCAGATGCTATTTCCTTAGGGTGAACCAGAAAGGAAGGGGTTAATAAACATGTAGCTCCACTAAATAACTGAAATACACAGATCACTATTCCCCATAAAATTATACTTTTATACTAATCTTCTGGGGTAGTAAAATACAATATGTAGATGCATACATAGTTTTTATACCTTAAATTTATAATATTGTTAAAATTATTACTTTTTACTTGGTTAGAAAACCATTACTGTACCACCACATAAGCACTTGCAAGAATTCACCAGATACAATAATAAAACAAAAATGATGGTGATGTTACAATTAATTGTGGGATCAAGCACTATGCTGAAAGCCTTCCATAAATCACTTCACCTACCCCTCCCAATGACATTATTTCCATTTTATAAATGAAGAAATTAACTTATAAAGTCACTAAGCTAGTCAATGGTACAGCCAGAATTTAAATTTTTTTCTTCTAAAGTCCATACTCTTGTTATTATGCTGTATTGTCTTGAAAATGACATTTGTACATTAATTTGGAACATTTTAAGTATTTTTGAAATCAATTTTAAAGGTTTAACATTACATCAGTAAATTGTTATATTCAGAGCAAAATGGCCTCTCTACATGAGATGTACTAGTTAAATCTTGCTTATATTGCTTATGATACCTTTTTCTTCTCTAACTACTGATTTTTTAATAGCCAAAAAAGCTCATTTCAGCCTAGAGTATTAGTAATACAATTTCCTAAGTGTTTTCATATGTTTCCTAAATTTCAGATGTCTATCTTTTTATTTTAGATTGATCCTCATGGCCGCAAGTCAAGTAGCTAATAGATAATTTTATGTTACATAACAGACAGGCATGTAAACACTAAACTAGGTCTGAGCATTTGGAATAAGAAAACTTTTTTATTCCATATTGATGCTAAAATATCAACAGGAAGACTTGAAGCCTCAAAAGGCCTTTGTTTATAGTTCAACAACATTCCTCTGAGACAGTGCAATATACTACAAGCAAGGAGAAATACGAGGCAGAAGTTGATAACATATGGGGTGTGCATAGAACTTCTGGTTAATGGAAGTTCCAAGATGGATAAATAAAAAACGATGTGTAAGTTGGTAGAAAAAACTGTAAGGCAAGTCAATTTTTAAATTAAAAAATTATGTAGCATAAACAATGCTAATGAGCCAAAAGTCCCAAGAGATTAGTATTGTATCTGCTTCATTTTAATGTTTCATTCACTTTTCGTAAGTTACATCTACTCACTTGAAATATCTCAAGCAGAACCCTTTTTGTAAAACAGAGTTTTGAAGATATTCTTTGTCCTTGTTCTCAATAGGTCACCATTTTCTACTCAAGTTGTCAATTTGAGGACAAATCACACACACAAACACACACACACACACACACACACACACACACACACACACACAGCCCTAAAATCTTTAAATGAATCACCAGAAAGTAAATACCTGGAAGTTCTTCATAAATTTCATCATCTATTGGTTGACTGCTTGTTGGTGGATTGCTTATTGGTAGAGGATGATCAACATCATCATATAATTCTCCTCTCTCATCATAATCCTCAGGAATAATATCAGATTCCATATCTATAAAACACATTTCATGAAGTAAATTTTAAAAGAATGCAGAAGATATTTTTAAAACTATACTTTATAAATAAATGCAGCCCTACAAAGTAACAACAATATTGTTATATGTTATGTCCTTAACTAAAAACATGTTTAAAAATTGTTTTGTAAATATGTGAATTTTAAAGCCAATTGGTACTTATAGAAAAGATGCTGTTTAAAATCTGAAGTCAGTGGTCTGTATTAATAACAGTCACATTCAAGTTGGTCATTCTCACAGAAGTCAATAAGCTTTTGTATATGAAAACCCAAACTACTCTGTTATTTAGTATTTAAAGACTGTGATAACTTGTTCGATTGATTTATCTTACCTTGCAATACAAATTTCAGCTGCTGTACCCATTCCTCAGCATCTTTGGGAGAAGCTGCTGTAAACTAATATAAAACAAACAGTAAGAACGAAAATCACCACAGTAGGAATGAAAGGTATGTTGTATTCTCACCATTTCTTTAAGACTATTAGTAATTCTTTTCATGTCTAGTGGAACTTTTCTTGCAAGGATGCTTCTTATAATGTACAGTTAATTTTGACAAATTTATGCAACTGAAGCAGAGGATGATGAATTTCAAACGCTGATCAGCAGCTGGCAGCTGTGCAGGAAAAAAAGCTGCTTCTCTTCATCAATGTCAAAGACAGAACTGATGAACAAAATTTGCCCTTGACAATTAGAAGACACCCATGAATTTCTTTAGACTGCTGGATACAGTTTTCTTAAAAATGTTCTTGTCAGATTCCAACACACTACCTGACAACTTAATTAACTGGCTTTCAACTGCAATCTCAGATATTTAAAACTTATTAAACATACATTCCATATTGATGCCTAGCTGATAGCTATTGAATTGCAGAGCTGATGTGTACTTTTACCTTCATTTTCTCCCACACTCCTAAGCAATACAATATGTATTATCACTCTGATATTTTTCTTTTAATAATTTTACTCTTTCTGCTATGTAATTCTTTTGGAAGATCACCTAGTGCTATGCAACATGTGATCACCTATGTTCTATGCAACATGTGTGCAACATGTGAAGTAATTGATAAATTATATATTCTCTTTATCTTTTTCAAGAAGATAGTGTGTGAACTAATCTGAAATTTTTAAAAATTTCCTCATATGAATGTTCAATGCATAATATATTTAAACATCAGTATTTTTATTATTGTTAACATGTCAAGGAAAGTATTAATCAAATGTTAATGTCTCTATAAATGAAATCAAAACATTTTATCAACCTAATTTCAAGGCAACATAAAAATTACAACCTGATATATACGTTTATCAGGAGCAGAGATTTCAAAACAGCAATCTTTCTTTCCATCCTTTCTTAGAGTGTTATTCATTCTGACACTGTAGCCATCTATTGCAAATTCACCTTTCTGTTGTTTGTCTGTTGAAGATAAAACCAGTTAGAATTTCATTTACTAAGTATTAATGCTCAATTATCTTTTATGTAAAATTTCTTCATCAATTCTTGGAAATAACATTTTTTGGTCATATTGCTTTAGTAATATAATGCTTAGGTAATGTTTTTAGAAATCATTTTTAATTCTGAAACATGGAAGTATTAGGGATGATTGGACTTACAATGAGGTGTGCAGATCATGGTCTTATTCAGAAGGAAGTATGGAAACATGACACTCTAGGGTAGGGAAAATTCAGGAACTAGAACACAGAACTTGCTAGACAAACCCACCACAAACCTTTGGCTCTTTCAGATTTAGTAGGCCAGCGGGAAGATCTGTCCAGCTGAAAACTTGTTGGGCTTTATTTACTGTTATCTCCTTTCACCTATCCCTCCCCAGCACCACCACCAAAAAGAAGCTTCTAAAACAAAAGTTTTCTTTAAAAAAGGTCTCCTAACTTGGTACAAATTTATCTCTAACGTTACAAAGCAAACCAAAACTAAACTAAACTACTCATGACGAAAAAGATGTGAAGGAAAAAAAAACTATGTGGATAAAGAAGAGTGGTAAAGCAAGTACATAAGCATTAGTTACCAAAAATAGAGGGAAAGTTTCTTATCCAGTCAGTGAACAGTTAAACTAGTAAAGCACATTTGAATCTCACATGATAAAGAGGCAAAAGATGATTAGAGCTTTGGTCAGATATTATTTTAAAGACAAGTAAAGTGCGAATATAACAAAGGACTTAATATTCTGAAACTGAAAATAAAATTAGTCAACCTTCCTACTTCACCCAGTTACACCATTTTGATAGAAAAACTATACAGCTATAGGTTTATTTCCTAGATTAACAAACAATATCAAAACCATGAGTAGGGACAAACTCTTTTACTGAGCTCGGGGCAAATACAGAAATGCTTTCATGTTGTGGGGTGTGCTTTCTTAGTTCAGTGTACCAATAAAAGATATATCTCCTTTTCTTAAATACACAAGTTAAATGCCTAAAGTAGCTAACATATGTTAGGTCATAGAGATTATATCTTGTTCAAAATATCAAATGAGAAAAAATATCTCAGTTCCTGGGAAACTCTAATCACATTTAGTCATAATTTACATCTCTCTGAATGTCTAAAGAAACAATCAAAGTTTATTTCATGAAAAAATTCTACAATAAACTCTATGTTTTTCACAAAAACTATACAGTACTTTAAAGATTAGAGCAGCATTTCCCAAAGATATTAATAGGTTTCTGTGATCAAATCAATTTGGGAAATGTTTTGCCGAATTAAACAGAGTTAAGCGGTTTTGTTAGTTCAGGCCTTCTCGGGGCCCTTAGTACATTTACATAGTAATTAAACTTCTGTAAGAAAAATTTAGTATGTAGCACTTCCAAAAATTATTTGTCCGCGGAATCATTTTTCATAGAATATTTTATGGTACTCCCAGGATATATTTTGTAAGACACCTAACTAGGAAACTATTGGGAAAAAAGTATTAAAATGATAAATGGTTAAGCATGGTTGGTTCTTGTAAATTCTCAAAAAAAGACTAAATCATTCACTCACTCATTTGACAAATTGATACCAAGCACTTGAAACCAGCACGCAGCATTATAGGTTTGCCGAGATAAAAGCTAGAACACCTTATCAGACCTTTCGCGCCACCTTCCCAATGATCTACTAAATTGCAAAAGGAACTTAATGTTCACTACGAAAAGTGGAAGTAATGTGAGGCAAAATATCAAAGCCATATTGGACAATTTTGAGAGATTTCCTTAAACTCTCCAGAAGAAAGAGAATTTTCAGGGACCAGATTTAGAGGAAAGCTGCTCCCTTGCTGTGCAAGGGTTCAGTCGCTCCACTCACCAGGTCCATCTGACCTAAAACCTATGCCTTCTACCTCCAATTTCGGTCTAAAATTCTCATCAATGTAACTTGAATGCAGGTGGAAATGCATGAGGAGTGGGAGTCTACACCTGGAGATATAAAATCAGCACTACAAAGATTTAGTTTGGAAGAGCTGAGGGGAACAGATCTTTCTGGGCCAGATTATCTAATAATCTAGAAATAAGACAATTAGGCAGCAAAATTAGGCAACCCCAACTTAGACTAGCAGATTCATTTTAGCCAAACCCCCTAGAAATATGCTATGGGGCTATGTATCAGAACTTCTGATACAGTCCAAGAGGAGGACAGTATCAGCCTCTACTGAAATGAACCAGAGAGAAGCCACAAATCCAATTTATAGGTAAGCATCTCAGATTTTACAGACATGTACTTGTTCGAGGATAAGAAAAGAGGAACAGCAAATACAAATGCCATAAAAATATTAGGTAAAACAGAAACATAACATAGCACTTGAGAAGTAGAAAGCACAAGCAAAGTAGGAGAAATGAAGGTAAACTTTAGCCAACTGCTTTGCATATTTTATAAAAGTAAACAGATTCTGAAAGAGATGAAAGATGAAACAATGTAACATAAAATAAAAAGAGGAAAGGCTGAGACAAGTAGAAATTAAAATGAAACTGGCAAAATAAGGAACAAATATGCTGTATAAGGAAGTGGAAAATGCAGCAGCAAAACAAATGATGTATTAGAAGTGATAAAAAGTAGAACTAACATTGTGGAAAATCAGATCAGATATACCTTGAAAAGCTCACTCAGCAGATAGAAAATAAGAATAAGGGGATGGGGAAGGGACAAAAGGGAGTATGATAAATATGGAGGGCTGACAAAAATACAACATAAGAAAAATGGGTTTTCTGGAAGAAAAGTAATAAATAAATGCCAATAACCAAAGACATAATATAGCAAAAGAAAACTTCATTCCATCAAAGAAAGACCTAACTTTGCAGAACAAAACGTGCTGTTGTTTAACCAAGTAAAAATAATAAAAAGAAACTAATATCTAGACCTATCCAACTGATTGTTTGTATTTGAGGATAAACAATTATATAAACATCCAAGTCGGGTAGGGATATGGGCCCAGAAAGGTTGAACAGAGGAAACTCACAACTCTTTCTAATAGCTTTTGCAGAACCATAACCATGAAGTAGCCATATCTCCAATTAGCCAATACATGACAGGAAGTTCAAGATGTGAAATGGGCAGACATGGCTATAAGGCAACACTGTTCTTCTCCTTTCACATTAGTTTCTCTTCTGGAGAGAGAAACTTCACCATTATGTGGTAAGTCATAAGAATTTACATATAGATTAGTTCCACAATGCTTTTTGGGATAGTTTCAAGGATACCTGTTAACAAAATTATCAAAAATAGTAAAATGCCAATCAAATAGGAAATAAAGCTATAAAGTCCATTTACCCAGCACTGTGAAAGACTAATATTTTATCTAGGTGAACTTCACAAATAGCAAAAGCTTATTCCTTTAAGTGCCAAAACTTTTAAAAATGTTAATCATTGTGATGGAAAGCTTTCTAAAATATATACTTGCCTAACTTCTCAAACAAATCTTTTAAACATAACATTGTTTTCTTAACATAGTATCATTTTGAGTATTAGTTTTTATAACACATTGATGCCTTCAGAATTTTTGAGGTGTTTGTTCCTCTATTACATTTCTCTCAGCTTCTGTTTCACACTTTAACCTAACCTCTATCATGCTGTTTGAATGTAATGTCTACAGAACTGAAGGCTGCCAGGAAAAACCAGATAATGAAATCTATTATATCAGTAACTTAATTTTACACAATCCTAATTCAGCAGGTTCAAGGTAAAAAGCAGTTGGCTCTGATTTCCTACAAAACAAAATGCATAAGGCTAATAAGAGCAATTTCCTTCTACTTTTTCACTGGCTTTTAGGTTTACAGCTGTGTTCTGGGGGTTTTCTAAGCTGTCAAAAAGACAACTCACATTTACTGAGCTTCTACATGTCAAGAACTTAATAGAACATATCTCATATACACCTGGTAATAATTCTAAGCAATAGAAGAGACATATTATATTCCCAGCACTGATGGGAAAACAAACTTTAACCAATTTGCTCACGGTCACACAAATAGTAAACAGTAAAAGCCAGGACCCTAGGAAAGTCTGGTTCTAAAGCCTTGCTTTTTCAGCCATTTCACACTGTTTTCTAAAAAGGTGTTTCTCAAAGTATATTTTAAGAATCACCTATGTTAGAATCAACTTGGACGCCTGTTAACACAGAATTGGCTACCACTCTGCACTTGCTATATAGGAATCTCTGTGGGTGAGTCTAGGAAACCAAATTTTTAGCAAGCACCCCAGGTGATTTTGATACACACTACAACCACTGTCCTCAATACAATGTGAAATATACAAAATCACAGTAGAGAAGATAAATGTTATTTTGCATTTCGTCCTACAACTTAGGTCAAACTTTCTCAGCTTTCTTTATGGGTTCCTCTACCTCTGCCTATCTCTTAAAAAGCTATGATGCGTTGTTCTAAGTCTTGCTCTCTTCTTACATTACACTCTCCCTGGGCAATCTCATCTAATTCCAAGAATTAAATTCCTATCAATATACTTGTGACTCATGATTCTCTACTTTTAGTTCATTTTCAAAACTGTTCATCCAAATCTTCATCTGCTCACTATATATGTTTCATTTCTCAAATGTCCTATAGGCTCATTGAATAGAAAGTGCCCACAATGGAGATCATCTTATCCCCACTCCCAACACTTGTGATGCCAACAACTGTGATATTTCTTGTTGTATCCCCCATCTCAATAAATGGCACCTCCATTAATTCAAGCTCCCAAACCAGAAAGCTGGGCACCATTTTTTATTTTGCCCTTACCTTCACCAACTGCCCCGACGTTACCCCCTACACTCCAATGCCACCTACCAAAATCTAAACAGACCTTCTATTTTTCTGGCAAATATACTTGTTTTTTCTCTTCTTCATTGGCTCTCAGAAAAATATGCTTAAAACACCAACCACTCTCATACCATTTTAAATACAGCATAAATATTGCAACCAAATAATTCCAAATCTTTTAGCATCCCTACAAGCTATGGACATTTATTATTTGGGGCTCCCCAGCATCCATGCATCTTTCCTATTTTAATTCCAAGATTGTCAGGGATAGGGCTTAGTTTTCCACCACAGAAGCTGGAGAGAGATGGATTTTCCCTGTTCCAACTTAATCAAAGTGGATGCTCCAGACTGGAACCTAAACCTCAAGTAAGTAACAAAAGGATCAAGAGAGGGTTCAGAATCCATTATGGTGGCAATGGCACTCACTGATTGATGGCAGTGCACAGTGGCAACATCACATGTCCTGGCTTGGCAAGGCCCAAGCCAGCAGTGTGTCCCAATAAGATTTTTCATGGATTATGCTCAAGATCCAGCCCCCTTACCTACCTTAGTTCTTGCTTGCTTGCTGAGCCTGTGTGTAGCATTCTTAGCAATTCTGAGAGCTGATATTTTCCTAATAATTTGCCTTTCTGCATAAACAAAGTTGGTTTCTGATGCTTATACCAAGAACACTAACTTGGCACAAATGGCTAGCAAACAAAAATATGAAATGTGTTCAGCAATATCTACTACTTATATTTAAGAAGGCCTTTTCTCCTCAGTGAATAACTTATGTTATTTCCACAAGTATTAGTACTCATTAGTAGGGAAAAGAAAAATATGCTCATCAATACTAGACCTTGCCACTAAATTTTATCAAACTGATTAGCAAGATGTTCCAGCTCCTCAGTTAAAGATACATGAACATTCTCCTTTGGTTTATACAGCTTGCAGATGCCAATGCTAAATCAGCCACTTGAAATATATCTCTGGGGTTTTGTGTAGAAGTGAGACTAGATATCAAACCAACAACATTCGTGGTCATCAGACCCTTAGTAAAACTTAGTTCGTACCTGACTATTTCTGCATGTTGATGAAATCCTACTAAACATCAGATGTACATTTTAACTTCTATATACTGTTAGAGAGTCTCTTAGCCATAAAGGCAGAAAATAAAGGCATAGCTTTAATTTAATGTTTGTAATCCCAGCTACTCAGGAGGCTGAGGCAGAAGAATCACTTGAACCCGGGAGGCGGAGGTTGCAGTGTGCTGAGATCATGCCACTGCACTCCGGCCTGGGCAACAGAGCGAGACCCCATCTCAAAAAAAAAAAAAAGTTTATTGTGATAAGTTTTAAAGCTAATACTTTCATATCAAAGACTCAAAAGTCTATAAAATTGTAATAATTTCTGATAAAAGTAGAATTAATGGTTCCTATTTCTTAAGGAATAAAGATATCCTTCACATACCAGATGGAAACAGAATTACAATTTAAATTTTTTAAATATCAGAATTCAGTTACACATTTTACATATATCATCTTGATATAATTATAAAATTATATAATTACAATTATAAAATGACAGAATTTGTTTCTGTCAAATGAATCAGAAGAAAAAAGTTAAGCTTTTATGGCTTTCTATTAAGTTGTTGTTACAAAACAACAGAACTTTTAATTATACAAATAAAGTACTGTCACTTTAACATATTCAAAACAATATTAAAAGAGAAATATGATGCTTTTTCAACATCAAAATATATTTTATAATTTTCAAACTTCAAAGAGAACATATATGTCCTCTTTTTTTCCTATCAATGGTGAAGTTGTGGAGAAGGGGAGAGCAGGGAGGTAAATTTCAATGAAAAATTTTATTTCTCTGCCAAGTTCTGAAATTTTGTTATCTTAAATTCTCCATATTAAGCCCAATTTTCTACTGACTTTTATTATATATTGAAAAGATATTACAATGAAAAAATTAAAACCATATGATGTAAGAAATAACCTTTGAATGACTTTGTAGATCAGGGCTACTTGTAGCTCCCATTTACTAGATGGTGCTAGTGTATTCTTTAATCAGGTTTCAGCAAAAGCCCTGAGAGGAGGTACTAAGAACTGACAATTCCCTCCTTAAAAATGGGGAGAGACTAGGTTCATTTCATAATGTTGATTCAAGATCATATAGAAGATAAACAGAAAAAAGGGAAAAAACGCACAATAGTTTAGAACAGGTTCCTAAATGGTCCATCACTTATGGGCACCTTGGAGGGGTTGGTAATAATCATCAAGTTGTAGAAAAAGTATAACTTTGGAGGCAGAGAGATCTGCATTAAATCCTCGCTCTGCCTCTCAACAGCCCTGTGTTGACCTCTCTTGTTTAGACTACTTCGAAGTCCTGCTAAATGGTCCTGTTGACCCAGACTCTATCCATCCCAATCCATTCTCCATCATCCTATTACAATTACTTCCTAAAAACCAAATCTGGTCATACAATCCTCTGCTTAAAGGTCATATTCAAAATAAAATCTTTAGCAAGGCCCTTATTCTCAGAAGGTTCTTACCAACCTGGTCTAATCCACTTATTTAGCCTTATGTACTCCCTCCCCTCACTCATTCTAAGCTCCAGCCTTCATTCCATTTTTGATCCCATCCACAGTCTTTCACAACTCAGAATCTCTGCTATTCCCTTACCTGGAAAGCCCATTTTACCCTTCTTCCCTGTCTTAGTCTGTTTATGCTGCTATAATACCCAAAACTGGGAAATTTATAAACAATAGAAATTTATTTCTCACAGTTCTGGGAGCTGGGAAGTCCAAGATCAAGGCACCAGCAGGGTCAGTGCCTTGTGAGGGCTGCTCTCTGCTTCAAGATGCCACCTTGTTGCTGCATCCCCCAGAAGAGTTGAATGCTGTACCGTCACATGGCGGAAAGCCAAGAGAGGGGTTCCACAGCTCTCTCTAGCCTTTTTTATAGAGACATATCCCATTCTTGAGGGTAAAGCCCTCATGCCTTAATCACCTCCCAAAAGCCCCAGCTCTTAATACAATATCCTTGGGAGTTAATTTCCAACATATGAATTTTGGAGGTACACATACATTCACAGCATAGCATTCAACCAACAAACTCCTACTCATTCTTTCAGGCCCAGTGAAGTGTTCTCTCCACCAGGACATCTTCCCTAACTTCCCTAGGCAATTAGTTTCCCTCCTTTGTGATCCAAAGATACCTTATTTAAATTACTTACTGTACTGCATTGAAATGGTCAGTTTACCTGCCCAGCTACCTCCTCCAACCCCACAGCATCCTTCCCTCTCTCACTGATATCCACAAAACCCAAACTGTGAGCACCTCTAAGGATCTTTGGATCCTCAGTGCCTACTAGCTAACAAGTGCCTGAAAAAATATTTATCAAATTTAGAAAAAGAATGAGTAAGTGAATGAATGAATGAATGACTTGAAGGACATCTGAACATCTAGGACCTAAGAATTTTGATGAATAAGACTCATGACAATCAAAGGAAAAGGAAGGATATGAAAGGATGAATAAGATTTCATAAGGTATTAAAATACATACTATATGTATTTGTTACTTAAGGGTCCCAAATGGCTATAAATAATAAATACAGACAATATTTATTGGTACAATGGTAAGTGCATTATTTACCCAACAGGTTGGAACTACTCTTTCTAAGCCACTACTATCTTGATAGGTCAATATGTTTTTTGGCACACACAATATGGTAGAAAATGTGAACTATGTATCTGTCAAACAGTAACAAAGCACAGTTTAACCTAGTAAGTGGTGTCAACTCCTTCTGTGCCTCTATAATCCATTTATCTAAATCCTACTTAGTTGGAGGATTATAGTTCTCATATAGCTAGATATGAGTTCTTCCCATTAGGTAAATGGTTCACACATACAGTAAACAAGGCTATAAAAAATCATATCTAATTTCACAAAAGAAAAAAAATTATTTGACATATTTTCCTGGTAAGAAAAAGATATAAAGGAAGGAAATCGGGATCATGCCAAACAAGTAATTAAAAACTGTCTAAAGACAGATCTTTTTTTGGAGTCCCTTAAAAGAGAGGAACTGGCTAAGAATTTCGAAGGAAACCACCAATAGAAAAAAGAACCACAAGAAACAAATCTAAAATTTCACTGGAAACAGGAGGCTGCAAAGTAAAAGGGAAAAATTTAAGGAAACACAAGCCACATCTTCAGACATCAACATGAAAAAGGAATGCTAAAATGGTAATTTTTTTAAAGTGGAAGTGTCAGAGGCTTTTAAACCAGAGCAACTCCATCTTGAATAGGGGCTGAGTAAAATAAGGCTTTGACCTATGGGGGCTGCATTCCCAGGAGGTTAGGCATTCTTAGTCACATGATGAGATAGGAGGTTGGCACAAGGTACAGATCACAAAGACCTTGCTGATAAAAGGATGCAGGAAAGCAACCAGCCAAAACCCACCAAAATCAAGATGGTGATGAAAATGACCTTTGGTTTTCCTCACTGCTCAATATATGCTAATTATAATGCATTAGCATGCTAAAAGACACTCCTACCAGTGCCATGATAGTTTACAAATGCCATGGCAACATCAGGAAGTTATCCTATATGGTTTAAAAAGGGGAGAAACCCTCAGCTCTGAGAATTGCCAACCCCAGTTCAGGAAAACTCATGAATAATCCACTGCCTGTTTAGCATATAATCAAGAAGTAACAATAAGTGTAAGCAGCTGAGCAGCCTATGCTCTGCTTTGCCTATGGAGTAGTGATTCTTTTGTTTCTTTACTTTCTTAATAAACTTGCTTTCACTTCCCTCTATGGATTGGCCTCAAATTCTTTCTTGCATGAGATCCAAGAACCCTCTCCTGGGGTCTGGATCAAGACCCCTTTCCAGTAATAGAAATGACAGAAAGGGTTAAATGGATCACAAAGTAGTTAAAATGCAAATTACAAACAATGTTACTACCATTAGGTCTCATCAAATAAGAATAAAAATGAACTCAGGAATTCAAGATTGCAGTAAGCTATGATGGCACCACTGCACTACAGCTTGGGTGACAGAGTGAGGCCCCCGCATCTCTAAAAAGAAAAAAGAAAAAGGAATGTAACTAATATCTAAATAACTCTAACTAAAATGTTTTCACTGAATGTATTAGTGTTGAAGTAAATATTAACACGCTTTGGGTTTTGGGGAAACTCTTGCTAATCTTTGACCTAACCATTGTGTTGTTATATGCCAGTCAGGACTAGAAATGGAGGAAACACTGATATTAGTATTCATTGATTCTTAAAGAAATTAGAAATGAGAAGAATAACTGAATCAAAGTCACAAGGATCTGAAACCTCCCTCCCCTGGTCTGGTGAAAAAGAGGATATTTTGTGGAAGGTAGTATCTCGATCTAAATTCACAATATCATACAAAACTATATTTCTATGATCTATGATAATCGTAACTGAACTTGGACTCTAAATTTTCTGACCTACTTCACTACTGACCCTTAGCAGAAGAAAGAAAGATGCTTGTTTATAGCTGTTTATAGTTTACACTTCACTGATGCCATTACTACATTTGAACATACTGTAAATTAGTGATGGAATGCAAACTAGCTACTAATTAATTAATTTGTTAATCTCATTAGCCAAAAGGTAAGAACAACTTCCAGCATTATGTAAGTATTTCAGACTTATCTGAAATATGACAATCTTACCTGTATGTTTTTAGAACAGGGGAAAAAAACTCTAAAAACTATAAAAAATGTCAAATAAAACATAAATTTCCAAACAACACTGATAACAATTCCATAGGAAAGCTTACATTCAGTGACACTCTTCCCTTTTTCTTCTTCAAGTGTCCTTTCTGGAAATGAACATTATCTATTTTGATACAACCTTTACTTTATAATACTCAACTCCTAGCCTGTTTTCCCCAGAATAAAACAAAACTCAGAAAGCTTACAATCTTTAAATTTCATTATTTGGTGGCTTTATTTGTTCAAATAACAATCTTAAAATTATGTGAACTACAACTGAGAGATTTATTAATTAACAATGAAGTTATAAAATGTATCCTATTATTTCTAAATTAATGTAGTGACAATAGTGGTTAAGAACATGGACTCTAACCATATTCTCTAGGTTAAAATCCCAAATTTGAGCTGGGTACAGCGGTGTGCACCTGTAATCCCAGCTACCTGGGAGACTGAGACAGGAAGATCACTTGAGCCCAGAAGTTTGAGGCTGCAGGGTGTGATGACTACACCTGTGAATAGTCACGGCTCTCCAGCCTAGGCACCAAGACAAGACCCTGTTTCTAAAAACAAAGGAAAAAACAAATTCCTAGATCTGCCATTTTCCAACTCTGTGACCTTGAACAAGTCACTTAACCTCTCTGTTCTCAGTTTTCCTAAAAGTCAAATTAATGGTGCTAATAATAGTACTTAGAGAGTTGTTGTGAGCTAAACAAGTTAACATAGCTAACGTACTTAGACAAAGTGCTTAGAACGGTGCCCAGTATATAGTAAATTCTATGTACACATTTGCTGTTATTCCTTAAATCTGTAAAGGGAGCTCAGAAAGGTGCTGTTCATATTTAATTTTATCTAATTTTATTTTAAAATATTTAAGAAAAATAATCTATTTTCTGCCATTGAAACTCTCACAACCCTATGTTCTTAACTTTTCCAGAAATTCTACAACAGTAGGCTGGATAATAAATATTCCCTAAAGTGAAAGGCCACACAGATTAAAGTTATTTTACTCTCTTTTCTAATTCAATACAACACAATTGTTTTAGCTCTGAGGGCATTCTGGTATTTGGAGCATTTGTCAAATAATGAAATGAATCATAAATTAGTCAGATTATAATTGTTATAATTCTCAGTTATTATTTGTTTGTCTTCAGTTTACTCTGTACCCAAAAGAGGGGGAAGGGATGGCCAAAAATTCTTATGCAATAGTAGTTGATACAATTGAACACCAACATTACCTTTATCACTTCCATAATAATAGAATACCGTTTTACTGAGAGCACACCACCGTTTCTGCCATTCAAATCCCAGAAAGCTGTGATCTGCAATAAAGAGGGGAAAATGTAAGGCCATTTCCTTACTGTAAAAGAAAAAGTTAATTAATATGATTTCTAAGATTCCTCTGAGCTCTAACATTGTGTGACTAATTTGTATCTTCTTTTCCAAGAGACAAAAAACCAAACAACAACAAACCAACACAGCTAAAGGGAATAAAGTAAAGTAGCTATGGGGCTGCCATACTTATGGGATCAACAGCATGGCTAACAAAGTTTTCTGACAGGGACAGTAAAAAAGGCATCTGACTATACAATCTTGAGATAATTGATCCATCTGGGTCTCATTTTCTCATCTGTTATAAAAAGAAGGGGAGGAGCTAACCTAGATTATTTCTGTTATCTCTTTCAGTTTTAAAATTCAGCTAAGAAAGCTAAGAAAAGCAAAATGAAATATAAATAGAAAGGCCCAAAGGGACTACAAGAGAGATAAGCAGAATGGTAATGAAAAGACTGTCTGCTTTTCATTTCTCATATTGTAAAACCACCTCCATATTTCATTTCCATTAAATATTGGTGTTGAAAGAGTGAGACCATATGGTCAACTCCCAATTATCATAGCCAATGGAGAGGAACACTGAAATGAATAATAGACAATGGCAGACAAAACTCCAGGCTTGATCTGAACCATGGTGCATGCCAGTTTGGGCACAGGAGAACCTGCTGCTCAGCCCAGTGAGATACTGGTGAGAAATCCCACCTTTGAGAATACAGTCATGGCCTGCAGCTTTCCTTTGAGAGGCAGGAAACAGCTCCTGAATCATTTACAAATAACCAAGGTTGACAACTAAAAACCTAACCTAATGTTTTCTTATTAAAAATTATTTAAAGCTAAGAGCTATATTTTGTGGTTTGGATAATGTCATCCAGATTTTCTTACAATCTTTAAACTCTTTAATCACCTAAAATGAATACTGCCTCCACATGTATACTACAAACATGTTCTATCGAAAGATGAAATTATTTTTACATTTTTCATTAGAACCTTCAGTTTACCTTTTCTGCGTTTTTCAAGGTAGCCAGCCTTTAGAACAAAAGGAAGGTCTTGTGCTGCAATTGGAGGAAACTGGGCTCCTATGAGAAGTTGGTGAGAGAAAAAAAAAAGCAGTGGGTAATCCATTTCAGAATAAACAAGTGCCAGATCTCATTAGATTCAGTGTGCTTTTAATTACTGAAATTGTTTAAATCTAAGTCTATTAGCTTTGTTTCAGATCCATTCCCTAGATTAATCCCCTCTATTCCTCCTAAAAGTCTCAAAAGTAAAAAAAAAAAAAAAGTTCTGTACTCCTATATGTTATTATAGCCTCCCAAAATACAGGACTGAGAAACTATTATAAATAAATGCAATAAATCCCTGAAAGAGAGGTTAAGAATTTCAAATAAATCATAGCTTCTTTATATTTATATTGAATTAATTCTTTAAAAATTTCAATACATATTGACTCTTTCCTGCATAATCCCTATTCCTACCGAGTAAAACATAAAATGCTTTTCCGAATCAAATGCTGAAACTTGTTTCTCTGAGCCCACAGCAAATATTCTCTGTGTTTGTATTCAGAGAAATCTTATGGACATTCCACTGAGTGAGTATGCTTTAGCTTTTATAGGGCATTTAAGAGTCTAAAACTAGATAGATCTGATAAAACTATTATAAACAAATACTGGATCCCTAAAAAAAGTTTTTAAATCAAGCAAAAGTTAAGTTGATTAGAAATTGTATATTAACGGTCATGGATTATAGGTTACTCAATTTTACAAGTGTTCAATATTTTTATAAACTTCATTAGAAATATAATAGTTATCTGCCGGGTGCAGTGGCTCACACTTGTAATCCCAGCACTTTTGGAGGCCGAGGCGGGCGGATCACTTGAGGACAGGAGTTCGAGACCAGCCTGGCCAACAGAGTAAAACCCGGTCTCTACTAAAACTACAAAAGAAATTAGCCAGGCATGGTGGTGGGTGCCTGCAATCCCAGCTACTTGGGAGCTGACGCAGGAGAATCGCTCGAACCCAGGAGGCAGAGGTTGCAGTGAGCCAAGATCACGCCATTGCAATCCAGCCTGGGAAAAAAAAGAGAAAAAAAAGAAAAGAAATATAATAGTTATCCTCAGCATTTTACTAGAACTCTAGCAAGTGAAAACAACCAATCAAAAGAAAGTTTGTATGGAATACATCCAGTGGAAATAGTTTCAGTACAACTTAGGATAGAAAATGTGTTTGAGTACAAACATGTAATTAGAATGAATAAGATCTAGTATTTGATAGCACAACAGAGTGACTATAGTCAACAATAATTTATTGTACATTTTAAAATAACTAAGTGGCCAGGTGCAATGGCTCATGCCTACAATCCCAGCACTTTGGGAGGCTAAGGAAGGAGGGTCGCTTGAGCCCAGGAGTTTGACACCAGCTTGGGTAACACAGTGAGACCCCCATCTCTACGAAAAATTTAAAAACAACTGGGTGTAGTGGTATACGCGCCTGCAGTCCCAGCCAGTGAAGGAGGAGGGTAGAGGTGGGGGGAAGGGGGTCTGAGGTGGGAGGATCCCCCAAGAGGTCAAGGCTGCAGTGAGCCATGATTGTGCCACTGCGCTCCAGCCTGGGTAATAGAGTGAGACCCTGTCTCTAAATAAATAAATAAATACATACATAAAATGAAATAACTAAACAAATATAATTGGATTCTTTGTAACACAGAGAAAGAATGGTTGAGGTGATGGATACCTCATTTATCCTGATGTGATTATCATGCATTGTATGCCTGTATCAAAACATACAATATGCCCCATAAATTTGCCTATTATGTACCCACAAAAATTAAAAATTAAAAAAAAGAATGGGTTTGATAGGAAGTTTATTATATACAAACTCATCACCTAATTTTACCAGTTTTTTTTTTAATACCATGGGGATCACAGTAGTGATAAAGTCATGGATATTTTTTCTTAAGAAATAAAGCTTAAAATTAGAGCACTAATTTCAGCTCCTTGGTGGATCAATTTCACCCAGTAAACACAACACAGTATCATTAAAACATATTTAAAATAGAGCCCTGATTTTGAAATGTATATGAAATTTTAGGGAAAGTCAGTGTACATATTTTAATAGCTGTTCAATAAATGTATCCAGTTGTTTTCAAAATAAACTTGGTACATATAAAGGTATAAATTATTTATTATAGGATTTTGTACATAAAACAAAAATTACAAACAGAAATCTTATCTATGTAAACAAGTCCTGGTCAACCACTAATCTAAAGTGGATAATTGTGGAATGATTTGGTCTCATTAAGGGGTAGTCCCACAACCCTCTCACTTCCATTGGGCATAATAAACGCTCTTTACATAAGGAATGGATGCTCACAAAATCTTAAGAAAAGTTAAATTATTCTGAAAAGAAATGGGTACCTTTAGCATAGCTTTCAACTCTAAAATGTTATTGGTCAAAAAGGAGACAGAGAGAGATGGGAAGAAGGGAGAGGGGAGAGGAAGTGGGGGAAAAGGAAAAGGAGAAGGGAAATTAGAATTTACTAGCGTTCAATATACACATAGCCTGAGTCTTTTGCTTTAAGAAAAATGTTGACTAAATTTCCACCTGACACATCACAATAAAATTTGATGTCATAAGCAATACTTGTTCTGAATTCTAAATTCATGTTTCTAATATAAAATCTTTGATTTCTTCCCTGGGGAGTGGGGGAGTACATTTTTTTTAACTGAAATTTCATTTTTCTAAACCTTTATTGCTGTTTGTCCAATATCCAGGATTTGCTTAATAGCCATATGAATTCTTTAAAACACAAAAGTATACTAATAGCAATCCCTGTAAACACTTTAGATTTTTAAATTTTCAGAAGAACCATTTGGTTTGTATATCACCATGAGCATATGGACAATACTTTCTGATGGCAGGGATGGAAAATCTGTTATAATATATAAAAAAGTAGTAATTTCCTTTTAAAAAATATGAATTCTCATATCATTTAGACCTCATATCACTATACCTACAATGATTAACGCTATTGACATTTAGGAAGATTTAGATTGGTACAAAGAAACAAGATTTTTTTTATACATTATGCATGTATAAAAATACATGCATAATGATACATGAAGAAAAGGAAATTAAGGCTAATGTAAGCCTATCTGCCAGGCAACAACAAAGAGCTACCACATGTTTGCCATACACTGCAATTACGTTATCTCACTATGGAACAGTCAATTATACAACATTCTGGTGAATTCACAATCACATTCTCAGCTTCGCTATTAAAATTCAAACCCTGTCCTAAAAAAAAGTTTTGCACTGGGTCTTAGTCCTTTGCACATAGTAGGCATTCAGTAAATGTTAGCTTTCATTACCTATTACAGTTAAATATTGTTATATGTTACTATAACTGTAACTACTAGTTCAAGTGAATGGATGCTAATGTAAACATAAGACTATGTTGCTCAGAGAAAGTTAATCAGAAATGAAATACAGGAAAAAGCATGATTCAGCAACTATACAAATTAAGCATTGTAGCTACTTCTAAAGCAGTTAAAAGATTTCCCTTTACTTAAATGAAAGTGGTTAATGAAAAAAGTATATCCTAAGGGGAGAACAAAAATTAACCCATATGTTAGGAACTAGACTATGCTACAGGAATTTATTACATGGGCTTGCTTAAGTGGCCACAAACTTTCAGTGCCCGAAAAAGTAAGGTATATACTGAGAAAGACTACATTTCTTTTTATAAAATGAGTATGTATTTCTTATATGATAATCCTACTTTTCTAAAGCAGTTCAAAATATTAGACATTAAAATCGACACCCTACAAGGACAACTAAGCAAGGAATGGGTCTTCTTCCAGCGTGCAATTTGAGAATCTGAAGCATTCAAAATGGTAACAAGGTCACAATGAATTCAAATAAACAAGTATCAAGTGCCTATAGTCCCACCAATTCAGGGAAAAAGGCAATAGTGAAATCCAAATTTCCCTGTAGTTAGGTTGATATTTTATTCATAAGGTAACTGATTCTAAAAGATAACTCAAGAATTCTAGAATGTGCCTTAAAGCTTTTGCTTTAAAAACAAATGGTGTATATTGTAGACATAGTACAGCAAGCTTCAAGTATGGATACTAGAATTTCAAAAGCAGAGAAGAGATACAAAGAATAAAAATTGATAACAAATTACCTTAAAACTAAGGTATTACCCACTCCTGGTGATTTTATTAAACTATTACTTTATCTTTTTTTTCTTGAATCTAGGATGAAAAACACTGGAATGTTTAAATGCCTGTAATATACTTAAGAAATAAGTTTTATTTTTTAAAAAGTGTTAACAATTAAAAATAATTATTTCAAAATGAAAAATAGTAGTTACTTCAATTTCAGAGAAAAATATGAAGTCTGTGGTAGGAAGTATCACTTAGTGACATTTCAGGTGTTAGGTTGGTCAGGTCTAAACCCAGTCTTGGCATTAATAGGGTAGACAATTGCATTACTGTATTTAGGACAAAGAAAAGTAGAAAAATGTGTCTAGATCACAGAAGCTTCACTCAGAAGACAAGGCCTAGAACAGCACGCAAGTCCCTTGAGTAGGCAAGGGAATGGTGGTGAGAGAGAGTTAGAGTTGGGGGAGAGAGAGAAACAGCTAGAGTTGAGGAGAATGGGAGATCTAATGGTCCTTCTTTCTTTTTTATTTAGATTTCTCAAATCTAAATGAACAAATGTTGATTCACAATTTTGTCCAGTATTGGGTGCCTCAATACACTATATTCCAGGGTCTTCCCTAACATTGATGTGTCTCCTAACAGACTCCTCCCTGATACATGTTACACATACACACACACACACACAAACACACACACACACTATATCCCAGTCTGATACCTCTTCAAATGCATTAATTTTTCTAAGACAGTATGAGACATCATTACCAAGGTGCAATGACTCAGAGACATTTTCAAAATAGACATGTTTTTATTGCCATTTTTATTTTTTGATATGCAACTTTGGTGATCAATTTAAATGCTAGACTTCTAAGGAATCCAAAGCCTTATTTTTACTATTTTATCATCAATAAATCATCATATTATTGGCTTCATTACACTAATATGTTCACACGTTTTTGGTTGTTTAATCTAGACTTTATGCAAAATTACGACTAGGTTTCTGAGCTTCACCTTTTGCTCCCTTCAATTTTCCCTTTTCTAGTTGGCATTTATATAGTTTTCAACATGAACACCAAGCTTTCACATAGGGTAATTTTTCCTACCACCTACCCGGCTAAAGTTTCCTTTTCCCTTATATTGGAAAAGAAAGGAAAGATACTTTTTAAAAGACTGTTTTTATTCCTAAGAATTTTCACTCTGAGTCAAGATGTTGGTCCATTTAGTCAAATATTCTGTGTCACCACATGATGTGAGTTTTCCCTGAACTCCAAAAAGTAAAGAATAAACTTCTCAACCATACAACCATATCTTTTTTTCCTGACAATTCATATAAATAAAGCATCTACAAGTTTATCTAAACCTTTTAAAATTATTCATTTTCACCTAATAGTTGGGATACTGAGTTCCATAAATTGGCCACCTCCTGGGGGGAGATAGAGCTTCGTTTTATCTCTTCTAAACTCATGTAGTAAACTACCAAAAATGCAGCCCATGCTGGAGTGCAGTGGCATGATTTTGTTACTGCAGCCTCTGCCTCCTGGGCTCAAGCGATCCTCCCACCTCAGCCTCCTGAGTAGCTGGGATTATAGGTGCACAACACCATGCCTGGCTAATTTTTGTATGTTTTGTAGAGGCAAGGTTTCGCCATGTTGCCCAGGCTGATCTCAAATTACTGGGATCAAGTGATCTGCCTGCCTTGGCCTCCCAAAGTGCTGGTATTATAGGCATAAGCCACCATGCCTGGATAATAGACCCATTTTTTAAAAAAAGTATTTACCCACTTAATGATTGCTTTATATTTGAAACATATATTAGGCTTTGATTCTCCAAAAATATTATCTCATTTCATGAAGGTGATACTCTCACCTATCCACTAGTGGTTATTTTATTATCTAGATTAGCTTCTCCAGTTCTAGTTCATTTTTCTTAAGAAGTGATAAACAGAATGAACATACATTTTCAGGTGCCAGTATGTCATAATACCAATATAATCCCACTGCATTGTAATTTTGTATAACGGTGGAGAAATGCTTTCTGTTTTGCTTCCACTATCCTCCCAGTTGATGTCCACTATCTTAGTGACATTTTTGGTTGAAGGGTACATTTAGTACTTAGCTTTAGGAAATAGTCCATTAAAAAGCCTCTGTTCCCAGAGCTGTGACTGACTCAGAACTCATCATTCCACAAGTGCAGTTTAATTACACTTTACTTTATAATTGCACACATGAACTTAGAAGCTATTTTCCCTGTTTCTAGAAATTATGTGATACAAAGATGCAGGGATGCAGACACTTTGTTTCTTATTCTAATGGGTTTTAAGTATAAAAATTCACTAGCATATCTGCAAAGTAAACAAAGAACCAAAACAAAATAAGACTATGCACCAACAAAGGAGAGAAACCCACACTTAACTTGGATATAAATATTAAATAAAATATTTTAGTGGTGTGGCACATATCCAGAAGCTTAGCTTTACATTGATACTGACTTCGAAATCCATGGCACAGGTTAAAGAAGTCTGTAATGTGATCTCAGTTCCATACTTTTTTTTTTTTTTTTTTTACCTTAAACATGTCACTGAGCCTCTCTGGACTCAACTTCGTCTTTTAAAACCTGAAAAAAATAGGTTCAATCATCTCCAAAGCCCTCCCAATTCCAGGACTTCATGAAATATATCCACACTAATATTTTTCTTGTACTTTCAGTAGCAAATGGCCAAGGTCCAAGATTAGATTGAAGTTTCAATTATATCAAATGTGGAAACTGCTCACAACATATTTTTTGTAGAACAACTAGTAACTTCTTTTACATCTAGCATAGAACTATTTTATGTCATTTAAAAGGTTTAATATTCAGCTAGAACCTTGGCCTGGAATATGTGTGAGAGAAATAAATACATAAATTAAATACTTTTCATATTTGAATAATTCTCCCCTCCATGTGGGAAATTTGGAATTTCAAATCTGTTTATCAGTATTTTTAGTAGCAAAAGGAAGATATTATATATTCAACAGGCATCTCAAACAATAATCACTGCCGTAACTCTAAAAGAGGACTAATTGTGTTACTTTAGCATAGTCTTGTTTTCTCATCGTAGCACTATTACTTTCTTCAGAAGAGATTCACCAATGAATATACTAGTACCGGCGATCTCTAAGCCTATCATGATATTTCTTTTAAGAAAAACAAAAACAAAAAAGCTCACACCATGCTTTGACATAAAGATGGTCAACTTTCAATTAGTAGAACCATAGAATTCTCAGGAGGGTTATGCTTTGGGGAAAAGGCTTTAAAAACTGATATAGCAGCCTATGTGACTACACTGGGGAAAAAGCAGAGTACAACTCAAGGGTTTAACATCTGCTAATCTCCTCCCTCCTCTGTAAAGTGGCCATTTTGAAGGCTACCAACCAAAAACGGAATAACCATGAGGATAATTCAAATTTGCCTTTTTTAACTCTAAAGGAGTTAGGGTGGAAATTTTCACTATGCCTTCAATAGGTCTATTTGGAACCAAAGAAGACAGTAACTATTAATATCATAGCTACATGCATGTAAGATATGCTCATGAATATAATCCAAAAGATTAAGCATTTGTTCAGAGTTCAATCAAAAGCTTCTATTTTACATCTCTTCCTTCCTCCTCTCCTCTCCTGCTCCTCCCTTCTCTTCTTCTCACCTTCCTTTTCCCCCTCTTCCCTCCCCTCCGCTCCTCTTTCCCCTCCCTCTCCTCTCTTCTCCTCTCCTTTCCCTTTTTTCTTCCTTCCTTTCTTTCTTGCTGCTACTAATTTCCATATAAATCTACCAAACTATGAAAAATTCTAATGGCAAGATTCCAGAATAATGAAATCTGAAATCAATTGTGTTCATCAACATCCATTAAAATAATGCTCAAAAAGTCACAGATGAATAGTATATGTGAATTATATGATACAGAGTCCAATTATCCTTCTCCATTCATTTAAAACTGCTTCTTTTACTTTAACATACATCTAAGTATACGACCAGAAACTGAACTATCTTATTACATATCTGAAGACTGCTTCTTTAGATAAATCTTTAATATAGAACTGCTGTCCCTTTCTCATAAAAGTAGATGTGAAAAAAATCTCTTTAAGATTTCTGATTCGTTGGTCTAACAATAAACCACTAGTTATCACATTGTTAAAATATATTAAACTTGTTCCTTATAGAATTTTAAAATATGGTTTTTATCTAAAAATTCTAGAGTTATTAATTTGTGGAAAACCTTATAAGAATCTCTCAATTATTTCCAGGGAAGATAGCATATCAATATACTGAATCAATCATTTAAAAGTAAGGTTTTACTTTAGAGACAAGACTACTAGTTTATATATTTATAATATAGGGCACCCTCTGTGTTTTTCTATTTTAGTAAAGGGATCTTTAGATTCCACATAAAAAATTTAAATCAAATTTTGCCTTCCACATAAAGTAACTCCTCAGCAACTCTTTATCTGCCTATATCTTAGTCATCTGCTCTGTAGCAAGTAAAACATTAAATTCTGAAAAATAATAGCCTTTTAAAAAAGTCTATAATACATACTTTAAGAAAATGAGATGCAAGCTTAAAATGGAATACATTCTCCTTAAGTTAAAAATATAATTCTAAATATATCAAAATGTTCAGACTCTACATATTATAAAATTAAATATATACAATTATGAACTGGGTTTTAATTTAATGCATCTCTTTCCACAACAAAAGTGCCCCCAAACTGATACTGCATTTTAGAATCATGTTCAAAACCCTGGATTTACATTCAAATTGCAGGATAGCTACCAGCTCTGTGACTTAGCAAGTCACTTGATTTCATTAAGCTTTAGTTTTCAAATCTTTCAATGTAGATAATAGGAGGGCATACTATGGAGAGTTATGGTGGGGATGTAGTAGGATAGCACTTAAGATAACTCTTTAAGAAATGTTGTCTCTTATTACTACTAGTATTTTTAAAAGGCAACTCAAATTTGCCACAAGTCCATTGTTCCATACACACACAAAAAAAGGAGGCTGAAAATATAAACCACTAGAATAAAAACATGAATGTTAAACACCTTTTAACCATACGCCTTTCTTTCTGGTTACAGATATTTGGCCAAAAACAAATCTGATGCACAAACACATATTTGACAAGATTACACATAATAAAGATTAGCATAAATGAAAAGGAACGTTCTTAACTCATATATTAAACAATATTTTACTAGTCTATATTATGCGCCAGGCTCTTTTCTAAATATTACCCAAAATAGAAAACTAGGAAACATAAACTCAACTTCACTGAAAATTTGTTGAAGGCATCTTAAAAGTCAAACAATTATGTATAAAATTTAAACAATAACAATAATAGGTCCTCGGCTGGGGGCAGGGATTCACACCTGTAATTCTAGCACTTTGGGAGGCTGAGGCAGAAGGATCACTTGAGGCCAGGTGTTCGAGACAGCCTAGGTAACACAGCAACACCCTATCTCTATAAAAAATGTATTAATTACCCAGGCATGGTAACCCACACCTGTAGTCCTAGCTACTCAGAAGGCAGGAGGATAGTTTGAACCCAGGAGTTGAAGGCTGCATATGATAGTGCCACTGCACTCCAGCCTGGGTGACAGAGTGAGACCCTGTCTCAAATAATAACAATAATAATAATAATAATAATAATAGGTCCTACTTCTTTCTTCCTTACCTATGCTATCTCTGTATCAAACACAACTGTTTCTATTATCTCCACACTATAAGCTTAAATATGTTTTTTTTAAGCACTATCAGTGGCATGATTACAAATATCAGCACTGCAACAGTTAACATTTATTGAGCCTTTACCATGAGTTAGGTAAAGATGATGACACCAGTCATCATCTCATTTCATCATCACATAACCCTAAGAGGTAAGTATTACTAACTCTATATTACCAATCAGAAATCAAGATCACACACAATAAGTGGAGCAAGGACCTTAAGTCTACTTACCCAAAAGCCCATTTTCTGAAATGCTATGTTCCACTGCTGATGGAATAAATGAATGCCATCTATAGAAACCGTGTCAGACAACATCACTGAATTACTTTTCTATGGCATTAAAGCAATTACCATTATTTAAGGTTAGTTCCCTAAGTGTAATGTGATATATTTTAATATACCATATATACCATATACCTAATATACCTAATAGATATACCTAACATACCATACTTTTTTTTTTTTTTTTTGAGATGGAGTCTTGCTCTTTCACCCAGGATGGAGTGCAGTGGTGTGATCTTGGCTCGCTGCAACCTCCAACCACCAGGTTCAACGATTTCCCTGTCTCAGCCTCCCACATAGCTGGGATTACAGGCATGCACTACCATGCCCAACTAATTTTTGTATTTGTAGTAGAGATGGGGTTTCACCATGTTGGCCAGGCTGGTCTCGAACTCCTGACCTCAGCTGATCCACCCACCTTGGCCTCCCAAAGTGCTAGGATTATAGGTGTGAGCCACTGCACACGGCCAATATACCATACATTTAAAATGTGGGGTGTTGTTTCATCTGTAAGATTTTGGGTCAATTTTGCTTCTTAAGAATGTATTTGAAATACTTCCATTTTGGTTTAAAAACACATATACACAAACATGGAACAAATTAGTAATGGGGAAAATGATGTTTACGGAAGGAAAAGGAGGTGCCTTTTGTATGCAGATTCCTCTAGCAAACTGCATAGAAATAAGAAATGAATATAATTTAGATTGAATTCTTTAGCTTCTTTCCACTCAACTATGCTTTATCTTTACATAGGCCATAGGACAATTCTTTCATTGATTTACTTACTTTTGCAACAGCTTTATGTTGTGTATTTTGAGGTATAAATTTTTAAAATTATTTTCAGATTATAAGTAACATTTTTATAATTTGTGATATTCTTTAAACTCATTTTTATTAATTTATTTTTCCTATTCTGTATACAAAAAGTTTAGAGTCATTAATAACATAAGATTATATCCGAAGTATCTGAAATAGGAATATGCAGAGTTATAATGTCTTCTACATTGTACAGTATAATAAAACACGTTTTTGTTTTTGTCTTAAGAAAAATAACAGGTACATAAACAATTGTCATTCTATTCCCATCTCCCAAAACAACCTTATTATTGAGGGGTGGTTAATATGAGTAAATAAACAAGAAAAATAAGTGACAAATGTGTAGTTTGAAAACTATCAAACATGAAATTATTTTATGACTAACTTATTAATAGAAGGTAAATTGCTGAATTAAGGCTCTCACTCTATTTCACAGTCCTACTCTGATTATTTGATTACTAAATTGAGCTTGATTACTAAAGCAAATACGTTCCCAAACATTCTTAATGCTTTAGTCTTCATAGGTAAATAGTATACCTGTTTCTATTTAAGAAGGAAACTATCTAATTTTTTATTTAAATCAAGAAGTCTTGGCATTTTCCCTCTTCTGTCATTCAAAGTACCTACTCTGGTTTAAAGTATCATAAGCATCTTCCTAAAAACACATGCGTATGCAATCTTTCTCCCCTCTCTCTTACAGACACACACACAATTTGTTTTCCTTCCACCTAAAACAAGAGGTTTTTCCATAACTCTTTTTTCAATATAGATATGAAATTCATACATTCTTATCTATTATTATTGTTAATTTAGCAATATACTGCCTCCTTCTCCCCCATGCCTTTCCCAGGCATTTGTACAGATACATTTGGTGAGGCAAATTAAAAGCAAACAGGAGCTATCAGTGTGTATACACACTGGGTGGGAGGGAGGGGGAGGATGGAAGATGGAGAAGAAAGGAAGGGTAAGGAAGGGGAGGAGGCAGAGTGACAAAGCAAATACCTGTATAGAAAAATGTTAATGTTAGGGGAATTGGGGTGAAAGGTATATGGGAACTCTTTGTGTTATTCTCGCAACTTTTCTGTGTCACTATTTCAATATTTTTTAAAATCAAGGCAAAATTAGAAGTCAGGGTGGAACAGAAGACAACTTGGAACTACAAAGTCATTTACACTTGTGAGGAGTGGGCCAAAAATTCACTTATAAGCTTCATAACAACCAACATGAAGCAAGAAATACAATAAACTATATGAGCCATTGCCCATAAGATAAATACATATCATTGTTCAGGGAAGAAAGCACAACTATTTCTGGCTCCTGGTACTGAAATGGGAAAGAAATTTCTCCCATGGTTCTCAATGTCCTCAATAACATTTTTACAGTATACAAAATAAAAGTTTCATAGGGCTGTTTTGTATAACATCATTCATATTGAGCCAAAAGCTTAATGCCAAAGTGAAATTCAGTAAAAGCAATTCTACAGAATACAAAACAAGGAGGCCCAAGTATACAGCTAACTCCCAAAAGCTTTGTTAAACTCAAGGATAAGATCATAGAGTATCTATAGGAACAGACGCCCTGCACAATTTTCAAACAATCATTCCAAAATCCTGTTTGCCTTGATCAGACTTCTGGTAAATATTAAATCTCAAGAAAAACTCCATTCTCTGAAAGAAGGTAACACAACTCTTTTTATGTTGCTGCTTAAGTCAAGAGCCATATCCTTTAACAAGCAGCCAGGCTGGGGGTAAAATTAATACACTTATTTATCAATTTACAGTTTAATGACTTTGCAGGGACATAAACCTGGATGAAGATCATCTTAACACAAAAACAAATCAGCAACTGGCCTATAAAGCTCTAACTCAGTGCCAGGACAATTCCAGCCTGTAAAATTTTAAGCATATACCTACTTTGTATCCACAAAATGTCCACAGAACAACATGTTACTGAGAATGATAAAATGCCTGAGTCTACTCTTCAGTATGAACTGGTAATCATATGTACACCTGGGTAACTGAAAGGATTATAAAGCATTGTTATCCATATAACTGAGTAAATTACTAGAGAATTCATACTACAATTTCAATATTAGAACAGTTAATATGTAGCAGTTTTTCTTCTTACTATGGAAATAAAAGCATACCACATGCTTAATCCTTTTTCTGATCCCTAGTTTCAAAGGGGAATAACTGTAAACAGCCATTTGTGAGACTGGCCAGGGAGACAGACATAGACATTCATGTGGTATTTACAATATCAGGCTAAAATAGTGTGTCACAAGAGTGTCTTTTTCACTGGAATTTGAGCAAGGGGATCATAAGGCAGTGTTCTGAAATTTGAGTGCGCATGGAAATCACCAAGGGTACTTCTTTCAAATGTAGAAGTATAATTTTAAACAAAATCATCTATATGGCTCAGAATGGTATATTTAAAAACCTTGTTTTGTGTACAGGATTTGTAAAATATGGTCTAAGCTAATGTTCATTGCAAAATAAAAAAATCAATATATAGATAAAACACAGTTCTGCAATCAGTACACACTGAAAACAGAAGGAAAATCCCCAAAATATAAATGATAGTGCAACTAGTGATTTTTATTTATAACTACCTAATTTTGAGGTCATTAAAATAATTTTGTAAACATTTAATACACCTTTCACAGTAGTCTTGAGAGAGAAAGAGAGGCTGTCATAATAAAAAGCAGTATTGAGCAGCCAGTTGCCTGCATGTGTTGGTTCATTCATCAGGCAGTTACTGAGCATCCACTATGTGCCAGGCACTGTGATGGAGCAAGAGGTACAGCTACAGTCCTTGCCTTTGAGAAGCTCATGATGAGGTGCAATTCCCCACTAATAAAGAGATTCAAGAAACCAATGAGGAGACAGAAGAATGAGAAGCAAGATAGCCGTAAGACATGAAGAACAAACAGGTCATCCTTATATTTATATCCCACCTTAATATCTACTTTCACAATTACTAACACTCCCATTCAGTTCTAAACTTTATAACCACCAACATGAAGAAACATAATAAAAAGGAAGAAAATTGGGACAGAACGTATAATATAAAAAGTGCCTATTTAGCTATGTGATTTTAGCATATTTTTAAAAAAGTAAGCCGGGCACGGTGGCTCATGTCTGTCATTCCAGCACTTTGGGAGGCTGAGGCGAGTGGATCACTTGAGGTCAAGAGTTTGAGACCAACCCAGCCAAGATGGTGAAACCCCTTCTCCACTGAAAATACAAAAATTAGCAGGGTGTGGTGGCGTACACCTGCAATCCCAGCCACTCTGGAGGCTGAGGTGGGAGAATTGCTTGAAAACAGGAGGCAGACGTTGCAGCGAGCCAAGAACATACCACAGAACTCCAGTCTGGGCAACACACTGAGACTCCGTCGCAAAAAAAAAAAAAAAGTATTCAAGATGTGAAAAAAAAAAACAAAAAACCCAACTGACAAATATAGAAACTGATATTTACTATGAGTGAGACATCAAAAGGCAATTCATTAATATGTTCACTGTGTGGGCTATCTCACTGCAGGATCTGCCAGAGCTGACATAGCCCAATCATACATGGTCTCTTTTTCTCCCAACTAAGAGTTGTCATTACCAGAACAATTTCACCAAGAAATTTTAACGATTTAGTTCAAATTAGAAACATCAAAATTAAACTTTGAAAAAGAAACTGATGGAATATTGAGCAGAACAAAACGATTGCTAACAACACACAACAACTGATGTAACTTCATGTAAACAACCAGTGCTGTTCAGCCACACTTGATCACATCAAGACCAGTTCAGTGCTCCCTCATTTGCCCTGCAAGGCACTGGAAGTTACCTCAGAGGAGGCTAAGGCAATAAAATGGTCTGAACTCTGAATCTGTAGTTTGCTCATAAATATGTGAAATATACAATGACCTCTCGAAAATATGAAAAAGACTTAAAATCCAAAAGATACACATCCCGCTAAAATTCCATATGAATAAATGGCATAACACAAGTTATTCCAAATCAGTTTAGATATGGTAAGATCTTATGATAAGATATCCTATTACATGTTTCTCTAAGAATTCAGCTGTAATTAAATCACGTCTGAATAGACCATGATGTACATTCTCACTGAAAAACAAAATTTACATATATAATGTTTTATCTATCTTAATATTGATAACAAGTTATCAATTAAATTAATTCATTTAAGTCCCCTTCACCTGGATAGCTTCAAGTCTCACACAAGACTCACAGTTCTAATGTACTTTTACAAATACAAAAATAATTTTTAAGAATTCCTCAGAGGATGCTGAAATATGGAAATTTAAGACTTAGTCCAATTCTTTCTCACCAACCAAAGAAGTCAGGTATACTGTTATAATTCCATACATGGATAAGAACTGGTACAGTCATTAACTTGTCAAATGATGACTTATTCAAGGTGTATTTATAGGAGAAAACATTTGCATGGATGTCACAATAGATAATGAACTGCAAATTAATAAGAAAAAAGTGAACAGGTCAATAGAAAAACAGGTAAAGGATATGAACCCAGTAATATATGGAATAAGTACAAAGGTTAATAAACATGAAAAGAGATGAGTGTTTATTGATTTGTAGTGTTTCCTGAGCTCTCCCCACCTCCATTAGAATATAAGTTCCAACAGCCCAGAGACCACAACTGTCTTCTTCACTGCTGTACCCCTAGGACCTAGATTAGTGCCTGGGACACAGAAAGTGTTTGTTAAATTTGCTGAATGAACAAACAGATGAATAAACCTCACTAAAAACTACTTTTTAACTTATAGGACTGGCAAAAACTGCAAAGATTAAGAATATCAAACAGGGAGGAGGGCAAGAAGAGATACTCGCATCTCCACTCACCCTGTTTTGGGGAGTATAGCTTAATACAGCTTTGTGGATGAAAATTTGACAATACCCTGATAATTCAACTCCTAAGAATCTACCCTACAAATTAAAATGCTGTTACATGATGGTGTATAAGCCAGAATATTCGCTGATATACCATTTGTGACAACAGAAAGATGGAAAATGCCCAGCAAGAGGAACATTATGAAGCCATTCTAAATAATGCTATAGATCTGTGTGTATTAATATGGAAAGATATATACTAATGTAGAAAGATGTCCATGATACTTGGTTGAAAAACACAAGTGGTATACTAATATATAGTGATATACTGTTTTTTATACTTTTTGTTAATTTTTTTTATTATACTTTAAGTTCTAGGGTACAGGTGCACAACGTGCAGGTTTGTTACATATGTATACATCTGCCATGCTGGTGTGCTGCACCCATTAACTCACCATTTACATTAGGTATATCTCCTAATGCTATCCCTCCCACCTCCTCCCGCCCCACAACAGGTCCCGGTGTGTGATGTTCCCCTTCCTGTGTCCAAGTGTTCTCATTGTTCAATACCCACCTATGAGTGAGAACATGCGGTGTTTGGTTTTTTGTCCTTGTGATAGTTTGCTGAGAATGATGGTTTCCAGCTTCATCCATGTCCCTACAAAGGACATGAACTCATCCTTTTTTAGGGCTGCACAGTATTCCATGGAGTATATGTGCCACATTTTCTTAATCCAGTCTATCATTGATGGACATTTGGGTTGGTTCCAAGTCTTTGCTATTGTGAGTAGTGCCGCAATAAACATACGTGTGCATGTGTCTTTATAGCAGCATGATTTATAACCCTTTGGGTATATACCCAGTAATGGGATGGCTGGGTCAAATGGTATTTCTAGTTCTAGATCCTTGAGGAATCACCACACTGTCTTCCACAATGGTTGAACTAGTTTACAGTCTCACCAACAGTGTAAAAGTGTTCCTATTTCTCCATATCCTCTCCAGTACCTGTAGCTTCCTGACTTTTTAATGATCACCATTCTAACTGGTGTGAGATGGTATCTCATTCTGGTTTCGATTTGCATTTCTCTGATGGCCAGTGATGGTGAGCATTTTTTCATGTGTGTGCTGGCTGCATAAATGTCTTCTTTTGAGAAGTGTCTGTTCATATCCTTCGCCCACTTTTTGATGGGGTTGTTTTTTCTTGTGAATTTGTTTGAGTTCTTTGTAAATTCTGGATATTAGCCCTTTGTCGGATGAGCAGATTGCAAAAATTTTCTCCCATTCTGTAGGTTGCCTGTTCACTCTGATGGTAGTTTCTTTTGCTGTGCAGAAGCTCTTTAGTTTAATTAGATCCCATTTGTCAATTTTGGCTTTTGTTGCCATTGCTTTTGGTGTTTTAGACATGAAGTCCTTGCCCATGCCTATGTCCTGAATGGTATTGCCTAGGTTTTCTTCTAGGGTTTTTATGGTTTTAGGTCTAACATTTAAGTCTTTACTCCATCTTGAATTAATTTTTGTACAAGGTGTAAGGAAGGGATCCAGTTTCAGCTTTCTACATACGGCTGGCCAGTTTTCCCAGCACCATTTATTAAATAGGGAATCCTTTCCCCATTTCTTGTTTTTGTCAGGTTTGTCAAAGATCAGATGGTTGTAGATGTGTGGTATTATTTCTGAGCGCTCTGTTCTGTTCCATTGGTCTATATCTCTGTTTTTGGTACCAGTACCATGCTGTTTTGGTTACTGTAGCCTTGCAGTATAGTTTGAAGTCAGGTAGCGTGATGCCTCCAGCTTTGTTCTTTTGGCTTAGGATTGACTTGGCAATGCGGTCTCTTTTTTGGTTCCATATGAACTTTAAAGTAGTTTTTTCCAATTCTGTGAAGAAAGTCATTGGTAGCTTGATGGGGATGGCATTGAATCTATTTTTAAAAATGCCAGTATGGCCATTTTTTGAGATGGAGTCTTGCTCTGTCACCCAGGCTGGAGTGCAGTGGTGCAATCTTGGCTCACTGCAACCTCTGCCTCCCAGGTTCAAGTGATTCTCCTGCCTCAGCCTCCCGAGTAGCTGGGACTACAGGCACTTGCCACCACGCCTGGCTAATTTTTTGTATTTTTAATAGAGACGGGGTTTCACCGTGTTAGCCAGGATGGTCTCGATCTCCTGACCTCATGATCCGCCCACCTCGGCCTCCCAAAGTGCTGGTATTACAGGCATAAGCCACTGCGTCCAGCATGATACACTATTTTTTAAAATTTAAGAAGTATCTGGTTCCATGTTTTTTCTAGCACATATATGTATTCTTACAACTCGGGAAAAAAGTCTGGAAGGGCACATAGAACTGTTAGCAGTTCTTACTTCTAGGGAGTGTAGGGAATTTTTTTTTTCCTTTTGCAGAGAGGGAACAACTTTGTTATAAGCATGTATTATACATTTAAAATTTTATAAAATACAATTTTTAAAATTGTAAAACAAAAAATAGGCTTTTAAGTAATTTAAATTGATTTATATTATTAAAATCATAGCCAGAAAAATGCCACCCATTCATCTATAAAATTTAATTTAATCAATACAAGTATAGTTTTCTGGTACAATGATACAATTTGAAAACAATATTCCCTACATATATGAAGGTACTACTTTGAGAATGTTCACCTACCTGGCTATTCTTCAAATAGTCCAAGTCTCATGTACCCACACAAGTTTTCACTCTGCTTGAAATGTGCTATTCCCTCACCTTTCTCCACTTACCCACTCCTCACCACTATCGTTGCCTAGAAAGCTTTCAGCTTACCCTTTAAAGATACAACTCAACTCACTGAAAAGCTTTCCTGTTGTGACATAAAGAAAACATTTGCAAGACAGATGATTTCTTAAAAAAATTAAAGGAACACATTTTCTCTGATATAGATAATTCTAATTCTTGCTACTAAATTTTTAGAGTAATAAAAAGTTACCTAAGTGAAAACAAAATAGCCATTAACTTTTAATTACCCAGATATTTCTACCTTTTCTAAAAATCTCCATGTGCTTACAGAAACATAGCCAAAGGCTTCAAAACAATTCCTGATCTGGGAAAAATACAAACGGATTTTTGGACATCCACATGAACTAGACATGTTCTTGTTTAGAAAGCTAGCATTTATGACAAATTTTCCAAAATGAAATGAATCTAAATTTGTTGATATTACAAAAATAACACAATAATGTATTTTTGCTCTATGTCAACTTAAATGTCTTCAAACTGATGTAAAAATATGCATAAAATTAACTGTGCCAGGTAATAACTAGTATTCCAAATTCCACCTGGGGAAATGAATTTTATGGCTATACTATAAACTTCTAAAATCCTGAAGTTTTAATAGATATACTGACACAACCTTAACCATAACAGCTCTAGCAACTGCTGCTATAATCAATCTGTCAGTTTCTATAATAGCTATGACAAATCCATTAATATGAATGATGTACACTTCACATAGCGCACTACACAGCAACCGCACAAGTTATGTCATCTCCATTCTGAGTAGCAAATCAGTAATCAATATTTGTAAAAGCAGCAGCTAATCCTTTGTAAAATCACTGGTTCAGTGATTGAGGAGTTTGCTCAATCCACACAGTTAATCCCTCTTCATCTGCTTGAGCCCTCTCTTTATCCCAGCCTCTTACAATGCTAGCTATGGCAGATTAATACATCTCCACATGCTAAACATGACCTGACAATTGACACAGGATATTGCTGACAGGATAAGCTCTACAAACACTGGCCTTTTAAAAGGGAAGCTTAAAATTAACATTCAGAAACCCAAAGTTTACAAACAGGCTCACCACTATCCCTTCTCAACTCCAGTTATCTGATTTATTGAGCTCACCCTCCTTGGGAAATAGATCACTATTTTTGGTTTGAACAAGTTTTGTTGATTATTGTAGAGTGCTTATTCATAAAGCATTTCCTGTTATCCATCTTTAAAATAAAGGTAAATACAAGTTTTCTGGCCAAGAAAAGAGGCCCATTTGTAGAGAACCATTTAAAGAATTCCTGTGTGTGAAGTAAAAGTGACAGTACTCAGCTACTTCAAAGTTCTACATTTGAAGAAAATCTCAAAAAAGCATCTTAATGCTTAAAACAAAGCTTTGAGTGAAAAAAAGATGCATTTCCACACTGAAAAGTGATGAGCAATACTTTAAGTGCTCTGTGCTAAAAGAAACATATTTTAAAGATATAAAATAAAAAGTTTAATCATCCCTAACAATTAGATAAAATGACAGATCTTTCTTTAGGAATTACACTAAATTTTACTTTAAGATCCAACATAAATTTCTGTAACAGAGTTATTTCAGTTCACATATTCCACGAATACTTGGAATTCAAACTACTTGAAATTCTAAACTAACTGAAACTACTCAAAAGGAAAGAAAATGCAAATTCATGTCAAAGTAATAGTAAAAAAATAGGCCTAGAAAGAAAAATTATTTCCTAACCCAAGAGAGTAAATGAAATCTTTTTAAAGGAATTGATTTTTTTATAAAGACAACAAAACTACTTTATATATACAACTTCTGGTTATAGTCATGCTCCCTTATCTATCGATGGGAAATATGTTCCAAGGCCCCCAGTGGATGCCTGAAACTACAGATAGTACCGAATCCTACATATACTATGTTTTTTCCTATACAAATACACCTATGATAAGGTCTGATTTATAATTTAGGCACTGCAAAAGAATAACAACAATTAATAATACAATAAAACAATTATATTAATAATAATATACTGTAATAAAAGTTAAGTGAATGTGGCCTCTCTCAAAATATCTTATTGTACTGTAACTAATCTATTTTTGGACCCTGGTTGACTGTGGGCAACTGAAACCACAGAAGCAAAACCTCAGATAAGGGGTGACTACTGTAGTTGTGTCAAATTTAGGTGGAATATCAACCAAGCGATTACATCTTATAGTTTTCATTCCTCCTTGAGAGAAAGAGGAGGCCACACGAAGGCCAAAAAGAAACAACATGAAAGAACTGTCTGACCAGAAGCCAAAAGCATATAGAATTTTAGAAAAGAAATGAATCAATAGTTGGTAGTATAAGTTGCTTCAGAAAGGCCAAGAAAGAGAACTACTGGAAACTGTTCACTGAATATGGAAATTAAGAGGATATAGTGATCTTGTTGGGATATCAGGGAAGAGGTAGTATGGGCAGAAGGTAGTCTGTAGTAATGAAGGAATGAAATGGGCGAAAGTGGAACAGGGAAAACATAACTGGTCTTTAAAAATAAATCTGTAGTGAAGAGAAGAGAGGAGAGAAAAACCAGAGAGGAAAGCATTTCCAGTTTTCTTTCTAATTCAATTATTTTTAGCAATAGTCCCTCTTCCATATCAAGTTACACTTTAATGCAACACAGTCTTCAAAATAACTAAAAGCCAACACTGCAATTAAAAAATTTAATAATTTTAACCTTATTTAGGAATAATAAATTTGTAATGTTAAAAATGAATAACAGCTTAAAAATGATAACTAGCATTTGAAAATTTAGGCTGACATCTATGTAATGCATAGATATCTCATACAGTATGTTGCAGATTTTTAAAATGTAATCTTATAATTCAATGTCTTTTTCAGATACTAAGCAAAATAATTTGCTAGTCAGTGGAATTTGCTATAAAGAGAATTATATATATCACCAAATCCTACAAGACAACTGGCTCTAATTCGCTTTACTGAAGGAAGCTGAGGCACAGAATGAATAAAAAGACAGCAATACTAGTGCAATATTATAGGCGAGGCCAGACAAGGTGGCTCACACCTGTAATTCTAGCACTTTGGGAGGCCGAGGCGGGCGGACTGCCTGAGCTCAGGAGTTTGAGACCGGCCTGGGCAACATGGGGAAACCCTATCTCTACTAAAAATAGAAAAAATTAGCCAGGCATGGTGGCACGCATCTGTAATCCCGGCAACTCGGGAGTCTGAGGCACAAGAATTGCTTGAACCCAGGAGGCGGAGGTTGCAGTGAGCTGAGATTGCGCCATTGCGCTCTAGCCAGGGCGACAGAGTGAGACTTTGTCTCCAAAATATATATATATATATATATAATCGGGTGATCTTTCCATGTCAAGAATATGTAGAAGATTAGATAAGTAGAGAAGTTTGCCAGCAGCTAAGAAAAGTAAATTTTAAAACTCTTTTGAACCATAAAAATAACTTACAGGCCACAGTCACCAATGCTATTTCATACTATCTTGAAACAGTGACATTTCCCTGGTACATTTAAATTATGATATTGCAAAGTTCAATTTATTCATAGCTTTTTAAAAAAACATCTATTGCAGCTACTCGGGAGGCTGAGGTAGGAGGACTGCTTGAGCCTAGGAGGTCAAGGCTCTAGTGAGTTGTGAACGTACCACTGCACTCCAGCCTGGGTGACAGAGTGAGACCCTGTCTCTAAAAAAATTAAAATTAAAATTAAAAATTAAAAAAATCCACACATCTGTTACACAAACTATATACTTACTCATATGGAAATCTTTTTGTTCTATTGCTAGCTGTCTTTGAACTGCCTTTGAATCTTAAGACTCTAGACATACAATTAATGTTCTCTCCCATATAAACACATACACGTGTATGTAAAATGTATGCATATGTACATGTATCATCCACACACACATGCAATGCTGCCCAATATATCCTAAAGAAGCTAATGCTTGCCTTTAAAAAAAAATAGTGATGCCCAGCTAGGCGCGGTGGCTCATGCCTGTAATCCCAGCACTTTGAGAGGCTGAGGCGGGCAGATCACGAAGTCAGGAGATCGAGACCATCCTGGCTAAGATGATGAAACCCCATCTCTACTAAAAATACAAAAAAAAAAAATTGATGCCCATAAACAGCTTATGTTTTTCAATACAACTAAAATAATTTTCTAAGAAATAGTAAAAAAGTTTTTAAGGTGAAGGTAACTGAATGATTCAAAGGAAAGAAATTAATAACCTCTTTCAAAAACCTTTCAGACTCTTACTTAGACACCCAAGTAACCAAAATCATAAATTTGCAACCCAATTTGCCAATGTTACATGTATAGCCAGAGAACAAAATAATGCCCTTACAAGTTCCAGTATGTAACAACATTGGCCTCATTAACAGTATATTTTAACTGAACAAACTTGCTAGTCAGGCATTAGTTTCTTCTTTAGGATATAATGAGAAAACAGCATTGTGCATCTCACTGACCAATTGAAGTTTACTTGTTCTGAAGAAAATGTTGTCTTCAAGTCTGAGATCTCAGGTTTCTATAAATATTTTCAATTATATTTTAATAATACCAAATATTTACTTGCTTGAATATAAATAACATTTTTCTTGTTTTTTAGTTACATGGATAAAACCAAAATTACCAAGATTTTCCATATAAGAAAATATTTAAAAAGGAAAATAAGTGCTCACATTGAAAATGATCTAGTAGCACCATAAATTTCTTTGTAGACTCAGACATAAAAGATACAAAGTCTGAATTTTTTATTCCAAGGGATTCCAAAAATTTACAAAGGCAAAAAAAATTTATGAAACTCATCCCATTATTATGGCTCAGTGCACCATATCAGGAGTTAACATGATCCCAATCTATCCATCCCTGATGATGTTAATTTTCATCACTTATTTAAGGTGTTATCTGCCATATTTCTCCACTGTCACATGACTGTTTTTCACTTTATAGATAATAAGTATCTCACAGAGAGATACTTTGAGATGACGTAAAATATCCCATTCTTCAAACTTTCATTCACTAGTTTTAACATCTATAGATTTAGAATTCAAAGATTCTTGCTGGAGTTAATTACAGTCATGCATCACTTAACAACAGGGATACATTCTAAGAAATACATCATTAGGTGATTTTGTCATTGTATAAACATCACGACATGTACTTACACAAACCTAGATGGTACAGCCTACTACACACCTAGGCAATATTATAGCCTATTGCTCCTAGGCTACAAACCCCCTATAGCATGTTACTCTACTGAATACTGTAGGCAGCTGTAACACAATGGTAACTACTTGTGTATCTAAACATGGAAAAGGCACAGTAAAAATACACTATTATAAACTTGTAAGACCATCATCAACTATACAATTCGTTGTTGACTGAAAGGTTGTTACACAGCACATGACTGTTCTTCTATCATCATCTCAAATGATGTTTCCAGCCTTTTTTAAAAAAATAAATGAAGATGTCAAATACTCTTTATATGAGAAAGATGAAAGCTAGACAAAAGATAGCAGTTTGGAAATTCAATAATTTAAAGAGAAATAGCTGATTCTTTCCCAGGTAGTCTGCAAACGTGACTTGATATGTATGTGTATAGGAAGGTGTGGGTATATACGTGTCTACATTAATATTTTTGTAACCATCCAGCAACTAGGTACAGTACGTAGTAGTGCATATATTGAGAAAAACTACGCAATAAAAAATAGGAATAGCATAGTCATTCTCTATAGAAGAAGAAGAAAACATAGATCAGGAATCAGAAGACTACTCCTGTTGAACTGTAAACTTCATGTGCGTTCCTAGATGATTCAATCTTTCTAGACTTCACTTATAAAATGAGAGGCATAGACTAGATAATTTACAACCTTCTTTCCAATTCTATTATTCATTTTAATAATTTTTAAAATATATTGATTTATACAAAGATGTTTTTAAAAATTTTACCTTTACTATATAACTTTTTTCATAATCTCTTTTTTTCTTTTATCTTTTTTATTTTTATTTTTATCATACTTTAAGTTCTGGGATACATGTGCAGAATGTGCAGGTTTGTTACATAGGTATCCATGTGCCATGGTGATTTGCTGCACCCATCAACCCATCATCTACAATAGGTATTTCTCCTAATGTTATCTAACACGGGGTTTCACCATGTTAGCCAGGAGGGTCTCGATCTCCTGACTTCGTGATCTGCCCACCTCGGCCTCCCAAAGTGCTGGGATTACAGGCGTGAGCCACGGCACCTGGCTGTGCCACATTTTCTTTATCCAGTCTAACACTGATGGGCATTTGGGTTGGTTCCAGCTCTTCCCTATTGTGAATAGTGGTGCAATAAACATACATGTGCATGTGTCTTTATAGTAGAATGATTATAATCCTTTGAGTATACACCCAGTAATGGGATTAATGGGTCAAATGGTATTTCTGGTTCTAGATCCTTGAGAAATCACCACACCGTCTTCCACAATGGTTGAACTAATTTACACTCCCACCAACAGTATAAAAGCGTTCCTATTTCTCCACATCCTCTCCAGCATCTGTTGTTTCCTGACTTTTTAATGATCGTCATTCTAACTGATGTGAAATGGTATCTCACTGTGGTTTTGATTTGCATTTCTCTAATGACCAGTGATGATGAGCTTTCCTTCATATGTTTGTTGGCCACATATATGTCTTCTTTTGAGAAGTGTCTGTTCATATCCTTCACCCACTTTTTGATGTTTTTTTTTCTTGTAAATTTGTTTAAGTTCCTTGTGGATTCTGGATATTAGCCCCCCTGTCAGATGGATTGCAAAAATTTTCTCCCATTCTGTAGGTTGTCTCTTCATTATGATGATAGTTTCTTTTGCTGTGCAGAAGGTCTTCAGTTTAATTAGATCCCATTTGTCAACTTTGGCTTTTGTTGCCATTGCTTTTGATGTTTAAGTCATAAAGTCTTTGCCCATGCCTATGTCCTAAATGGTGTTGCCTAGGTTTTCTTCTAGGGTTTTTATGGTGTTAGGTTTGACGTTTAAGTCTTTAATCCACCTTGGGTTAATTTTTGTATAAGGTGTAAGGAAGGGGTCCAGTTTCAGTTTTCTGCATATGACTAGGCAGTTTTCCCAACACCATTTATTAAATAGGGAATCCTTTCCCCATTGCTTGTTTTTGTCAGGTTTGTCGAAGAGCAGATGGTTGTAGATGTGTGGTGTTATTTCTGAGGCCCCTGTTCTGTTCCATTGCTCCATATATCTGTTTTGGTACCAGTACCATGCTGTTTGGGTTACTATAGCCTTGTAGTATAGTTTGAAGTCAGGTAGCGTGACGCCTCCAGCTTTGTTCTTTTTTGTTTAGGATTGTCTTAGCTATACGGACCCTTTTTTGGTTCCATATGAAATTTACAGTAGTTTTTTTCTAATTCGGTGAAGAAAGTCAATGGTAGCTTGATGGGGATAGCATTGAATCTATAAATTACTTTGGGCAGTATGACAATTTTCACTATATTGATTATTCCTATCCATGAGCATGGAATGTTTTTCCATTTGTTTGTGTCCTGTCTTATTTCCTTGAGCAGTGGTTTGTAGTTCTCCTTGAAGAGGTCCTTCACATCCCTTGTAAGTTGTATTCCTAGGTATTTTACTATCTTTGTAACAATTGTGAATGGGAGTTCACTCATGATTTGGCTCTCTGTTTGTCTATTATTGGTGTATAGGAATGCTTGTGATTTTTGCACATTGATTTTGTATCCTGAGACTTTGTTGAAGTTGCTTATCAGCTTAAGGAGATTTTAGGCTCAGACGATGGGGTTTTCTAAATATACAATCATGTCATCTGCAAACAGAGACAATTTGACTTCCTCTCTTCCTATTTGAATACCCTTTATTTCTTTCTCTTGCCTGATTGCCCTGGCCAGAACTTTGAATACTACGTTGAATGAAAGTGGTGAAAGAGGGCATCCTTGTCTTGAGCCGGTTTTCAAAGGGAATGCTTCCAGCTTTTGCCCATTCAGTATGATATCGGCTGTGGGTTTGTCATAAATAGCTCTTACTATTTTGAGATACATTCCATCAATACCTAGTTTATTGAGAGTTTTTAGCATGAAGGGCTGTTTTTATTGAAGGCCTTTTCTGCATCTATTGAGATAATCATGTGGTTTTTGTCATTGGTTCTGTTTATGTGATGGATTATGTTTATTGATTTGCATATTTTGAACCAGCCTTGCATCCCAGGGACGAAGCCGACTTGATCATGGTGGATAAGCTTTTTGATGTGCTGCTGGATTCCGTTTGCCAGTATTTTATTGATGATTTTCACATCGATGTTCATCAGGGATATTGGCCTGAAATTTTCTTTTTTTGTTGTGTCTCTGCCAGGTTTTGGTATCAAGATGATGCTGGCCTCATAAAATGAGTTAGGAAGGAGTCCCTCTTTTTCTACTGTTTGGAATAGTTTCAGAAGGAATGGTACCAGCTCCTTTTTGTATCTCTGGTACAATTCGCCTGTGAATCCATTTGGTCCTGGGATTTTTTTGGCTGGTAGGCTATTAATTACTGCCTCAATTTCAGAATCTGTTACTGGTCTATTCACGAATATGACTTCTTCCTGTTTTAGACTTGGGAGGGTGTATGTGTCCAGGAATTTGTCAATTTCTTCTACATTTTCTAGTTTATTTGCATAGAGGTGTTTATAGTATTCTCTGACAGTAGTCTGTATTTCTGTGGGATCAGTGGTGATTGCCCCATTATCATTTTTTATTGTGTCTATTTGATTCTCTTCTCTTTTCTTCTTGATTTGTCTGGCAAGTGGTCTGTTTTGTTAATCTTTTCAAAAAACCAGTTCCTGAATTCATTGATTTTTTGAAGGGTTTTTTGTGTCTCTATCTCCTTCAGTTCTGCTCTGGTCTTTGTTATTTCTTGTCTTCATCTAGCTTTTGAATTTGCTCTTGCTTCTCTAGTTCTTTTAAATGTGATGTTAGGTTGTCGATTTTAGATCTTTTCTACTTTCTCTTGTGGGCATTTAATGCTATAAATTTCCCTCTAAACACTGCTTTAGCTGTGTCCCAGAGATTCTGGTATGTTGTCTCCTTGTTCTCATTGGTTTCAAAGAACTTATTTATTTCTGCCTTAATTTTGTTATTTACCCAGTAGTCATTCAGGAGCAGGCTGTTCAGTTTCCATGTAGTTGTGCAGTACTGAGTGAGTTTCTTAATCCTGAGTTCTAATTTGCTTGCACTGTGGTCTGAGCGATGGTTTATTATGATTTCTGTTCTTTTGCATTTACTGAGGAGTGTTTTACTTCCAATTATGTGGTCAATTTTAGAATAAGTGCAATGTGGTGCTGAGAAGAATGTATATTCTGTTGATTTGGGGTGGAGAGTTCTATACATGTCTTATTAGATCCACTTGGTTCAGAGCTGAGTTCAAGTCCTGAATATCCTTGTTAATTTTCTGTCTTGTTGATCTAATATTGACAGTGGAGTGTTAAAGTCTCCCAGTGTCACTGTGTGGGAGTCTAAGTCTCTTTGTAGGTCTCTAAGAACTTGTTTATGAATCTGGGTGCTCCTGTATTGGATGCATATATATTTAGGATAGTTAGCTCTTCCTGTTGCATGGATCCCTTTACCATTATATAATGCCCTTGTCTTTTTTTATCTTTGTTGGTTTAATGTCTGTATTATCAGAGACTAAGATTGCAACCCCTGCTTTTTTTTTTTTTTTTTTTTTTGCTTTCCATTTGCTTGATAAATATTCCTCCATCCCTTTATTTTGACTCTATGTGTGTCTTTACATGTGAGATGAGTCTCCTGAATACAGCACACCAATGGGTCTTGACTCTTTATCCAATTTGCAGGCCTGTGTCTTTTATTTGGGGCATTTGGCCCATTTACATTTAAGGTTAGTATTATGTGTGAATTTGATCCTGTCATTATGATGCTAGCTGGTTATTTTGCCTATTAGTTGATGCAGTTTCTTCATAGTGTCGATGGTCTTTACAATTTGCTATGTTTTTTGCAGTGGCTAGTACTGGTTTTTCCTTTCCATGTTTAATGCTTCCTTCAGGAGCTCTTGTAAGGCAGGCCTGGTGGTGACAAAATCTCTCAGCGTTTGCTTGTCTGTAAAGGATTTTATTTCTCCTTGGCTTGTGAAGCTCTTTGGCTAGATATGAAATTCTAGGTTGAAAATTCTTTTCTTTAAGAATGTTGAATATTGGCCCCCACTCTCTTCTGGCTTACAGGGTTTCTGCAGATACATCCGCTGTTAGTCTGATGGGCTTCCCTTTGTGGGTAACCCAACCTTTCTCTCTGGCTGCCCTTAACATTTTTTCCTTCATTTCAACCTTGGTGAATCTGATGATTATGGGTCTTGGGGTTGCTATTCTCGAGGAGTATCTTTGTGGTGTTCTATGTATTTCCTGAATTTGAATGTAGGCCTGTCTTTCTAGGCTGGGGAAGTTCTCCTGGATAATATCCTGAAGAGTGTTTTCCAACTTGGTTCCATTCTCCCTGTCACTTTCAGGTACACTAATCAAACGTAGGTTTGGTGTATTCACACAGTCCCATATTTCTTGGAGGCTCTGTTTGTTCCTTTTCATTCTTTTTTTCTCTAATCTTGTCTTCATGCTTTATTTTGTTAAGTTCATCTTCAATCTCTGATATCCTTTCTTCTGCTTAATCAATTTGGCTATTGATACTTGGGTATGCTTCATGAAGTTCTCATGCTGTGTTTTTCAGCTCCATCAGGTCATTTATGTTCTTCTCCAAACTGGTTATTCTAGTTAGCAGTTCCTCCAACCTTTTATCAAGGTTCTCAGCTTCCTTGAATTGGGTTAGAGCATGCTCCTTTAGGTTGGAGGAGTTTGTTATTACCCACCTTCTGAAGCCTATTTCTGTCAATTCATCAAACTCACTCTCCATCCAGTTTTGTTCCCTTGCTGGCAAGGAGTTGTGATCCTTTGGAGGAGAAGAGGCATTCTGGTTTTTGGAATTTTCAGGCTTTTTGTGCTGGTTTTTCCTCATCTTCATGGATTTATCTACCTTTGGTTTTTGCTGTTGGTGACCTTCGGATGGAGTTTTTGAGTGGTCATCCTTTTTGTTGATGTTGAAGCCATTGCTTTCTGTTTGTTAGTTTTCCTTCTAATAGGCCTCTCTTCTGCAGGTCTGCCGGAGTTTGCTGGGGGTCTACTCCAGACCCTGTTTGCCTGGGTATCACCAACGGAGGCTGCAGAACAGCAAAGATTGCTGCCTGCTCCTTCCTCTGGAAGCTTTGTCCCAGAGGGGCACCCGCCAGATGCCAGCCAGAGCTGTCCCATATGAGGTGTCTGTCGACCCCTGCTGGGAGGTGTCTCCCAGTCAGGAGGCACAGGGTCAGGGACCCACTTGAGGAGGCAGTCTGACCCTTAGCAGAGCTTGAGAGCTGTGCTGGAAGATCTGCTGCGCTCTTCAGAGCCAGCAGGCAGGAACATTTAAGTCTGCTGAAGCTGTGTCCACAGCCACCCATTCCCCCAGGTGCTCTATCCCAGGGAGATGGGAGAGTTTTATCTATAAGCCCCTGACTGAGGCTGCTGCCTTTCTTCCAGAGATGCCCTGCCCAGAGAGGAGGAATCTAGAGAGGCAGTCTGGTTACAGTGGCTTTGCCAAGTCGTGGTAGGCTCCACCCAGTTTGAACTTCTGGGTGGCTTTGTTTACACTATGAGGGGAAAACTGCCTACTCAAGCCTCAGTAATGGTGGACGCCCCTTCCCTCAGCAAGCTCAAGTGTCCCAGGTCAACTTCAGATTGCTGCACTGGCAGTGAGAATTTCAAGCCAATGGATCTTAGCTTGCTGGGCTCTGTGGGGGTGGGATCTGCTGAGCAAGACTACTTGGCTCCCTGGCTTCAGTCCCTTTTCCAGGGGAATGAACAGTTCTGTTTCGCTGGTGTTCCAGGTGCCACTGGAGTATGAAAAAAAACTCCTGCAGCTAGCTTGGTGTCTGCCCAAATGGCCACCCAGTTTTGTGCTTGAAACCTAGGGCCCTGGTGGCATAGGCACCCAAGGAAATCTCCTGGTCTGCAGGCTGCAAAGTCTGTGGAAAAAGTATAGTATCTGGGCCAGAGTGTACCATTCCTCACGGCACAGTCCCTCACGGCTTCCCTTGGCTAGGGTAGGGAGTTCCCTGACCTCTTGCACTTCCCTGGTGAGGTGATGCTCCACCCTGCTTCTGCTCACCCTCCTTGGGCTGCACCCACTGTCTAACCAGTCCCAATGAGATAAGCTGGGTACCTCAGTTGGAAATGCAGTAATCACCTGCCTTCTGCATTGGTCTCACTGGGAGCTGCAGACCGGAGCTGTTCCTATTTGGCCATCTTGCCTGGGAGTCCTACTACATAACTTTTATACATGTCTGAGAAAAAAACACTAAAAGTGGAGACAAGTATAACAACTGTTTAGATAACTCTTACTTAATAATATTTCAAAGGAAATAAAATTATAACTCCTCTCAGGAACCTTCTAGTTATGATCTATAACACAGCAGTCATCTTATCTTATTGTTTATATTAGACGGTATGGTATAAATTTCATCCAACAAAAGCAAAGAAAGTATTGTTCCTGTGAGATAAGTGCTACAACTTGTTAATATGCCACCTTTCCCTAGGTGTAGCTAGTGATAATAAGGGTTTTAGATGATAATCAGTCTAGGACTCAAACCTAAAGGTACACTCGCCTATTGTAATCAAAGAGCCTGGTTTCTAAAACTTTTCTTCCAGACTTGACAACAAAAACAAATTTGAACTGTTGTCCAAATTTAGCCTTGGTTTAAAGGGAAGACAAGTCAACAAGTTGAATCCAATAAGACCTATCTACTGTACATCTAATGATACGTAGGGGATGTAACTGATATTCACAAAGTTATAGTGAACTTGTGATACCAGTGGATAGGCACAAAATCTAGGCTGGAGTCAGCTGCATATGTATATTTTGTATAGTATGTTATAGGAATATGCATGCTTGTCTAATGAGTAGAAGAGTATATACTTACATAATTTAATAAAATATTCATATTTATATAGCTGTCTTTATGTCTGCAATTTAATATTTACTTTCTTTACCTGTAAAACAGGAATTTACAAGCTGTTGGTTAATAAGTGCATGAACCTGACAAAAGTACCACTGATTTAGTAGATTTTGAAAACAATAAGTATTGTGTATAAAGCAAAAATCAATATTTTTATAGAAAATAAAATGATCAAAGTAAAAGCTGATGCACTTTTATGCAGGTTATTCTTTGAACATGTAGCTAAAAGATGATACCAGAAAACCAGCCAAGAGAAAGTTATACTGAATAACAAACGGGTTTGGACATAGGCAGGTATGGGCACAAACTATCTGAGGGCAGGACCACTAAAGTTTTATTCATCTTCCTATTCCTATCGCCTGGAAGATCATTATTTAATAAATGCATGTTAAATAAATAATGGTTATTAAATACAGACATGTACTATGGGGATTATACTTTATACCAAAAGATTAATTTTAATTTTTATGCCAAATTGTAATAACTATGGTGAGCTATAAAGGCAAATTTTTCCCTCAGAAGGAAATAAAACTTTCATTTAAGTCAATAAACACTATATAAATCAGAAAAACCAAAGCATATTGAATTTTTTGGTGTGCAGCGCTTTGTTTTTTCACCTTTTATTTTAGGTTCGGGGGTACATGTGTAGGTTTGTTACAAGGGTAAGTTGTGTGTCACTGGGGTTTGGTGTACAAATGATTTCCTCACCCACGTAGTGAGCATAGTACCCAATAGGTAGTTTTTTGACCCTCACCCTCCTCCTACTATCCCCAGTCAAGTAGGCCCCACTGTCTCCTGTTCTCATCTCTGTGTTCATGTGTACTCAATGTTTAGCTCCCACTTACAAGTGAGAACACAGGGTACGTGGTTTTCTGTTCCTGTGTTAATTTGCTTAGGATAATGGCCTCCAGCTGCAACCAAGTTGCTGCAAAAGACATGATATCATTTTTTATGGCTGCATAGTATTCTGATATATACGTACTACCTTTTCTTTATCCAGTCCACTGTTGAGGGGCATCTAGATTAATTCAATGTAGTTGCTATTGTGAATAGTGCTTGTATGCAGCACTTTACAAAGCATTTGGCAAACATTCAAATGGTCACAAAAAATTCCAAGTGAAACTCAATCCACGTGTGTGTTTGTTTTGTGGGAACCAAGTATTTTTATGGCCTGTAACTTTAATTGGTGGCAGTTATAAAATATCACTTTAGAGTTATACATGTTCATTCTGTTGTTCATAGAATCTAGAATATTTAATTAATAAACTTTTAGCACTAATGGGAAATTTTACATTCTTACAATAAGGCTGAGTCCAGTGAGATCGCTAACTCTGTTATACCTGCCTTTATGTAGTTTTATTAGGTAAATCCACTGATGGTCTTGAAGATCCAGTCCGTTATCTATAAAATACATTCCCACATAAGTTGAAGATGATATTTTCCAGAAATACACTCTGCATGGTTTGGCACTGAAACTCATCTTAAACTCCCTGAAACAAATGAGCTAATTCAGGCATGTAATTATGTAGGTCTACAACTAGCAGCCACACAACATTACTGCATGCACCCTTACTGTGGCTGTTACTTACAGATTGGCTGAGGACATCAGAAGACTAGAATGAGATGCCATTTTACATTTTTCTCTTCCTATCTCTCCATTGAGGATATAAAGGTGAAAACCTTCTTTTTTCCCATTGCAGGTTATCGGAATTGAGACTTATTGCCCTTCTGAGGATGAAGGCAAGATAATTTGTATTAAGTTAGCATTTGCCTTAGGTATTTCTTGGCATGTTACAGGCTTTTCTCAGTTACATTCATTCTGCATCTTCCAGCTAATACATTTCCAAAGGAACATCAACAAATGCCAGTTTAATAAAGCGATTCTACAACTGGATAGCAGGAAAAAGTGCTAGGCACCTTCCCACAATTTCTCCCTTTTTCTTCTCCAATTAAACCTCCTAACTTCAATTTCTGATAACTTTATTTCAGAATAATATGTATTTTCACACAGTCTCCATCTCACATCCACAAGGCATGAGTCATTATTCAATGAACAATAAACATTTATAATGAACCACATATATGTCAAGAATCCCTAGGGAGGCACAAAAACAAAGACAATACAGGTTTTGCAGTTATCTCACATCTCAGTTTATATCTTGTACTGAAAAGCAGCAAGATGTGACAAAACAATAACCATAAATATTATAGAAGCTTAACACATAAACAGAATCAAATTGCAACTAAAACATCAATACCTGGGGTAAGGCTACTGTAAGGTATGACAATAAGGTATGAAAGCCCCAGTGCTGTGGGGAGAGGCAGGGTTGAAGAATTATCACTTGGTACATGTCTCCTCTTTCTCCTACACTCCAACTTTTTTACAGGTAAAATCAGATTTTAAAAGCCTATTGGCAGGACATGGTGGCTCATGCCCATAATACCAGCACTTCTGGAGGCCGAGGTGGGTGGATCACTTGAAGTCAGGAGTTTGAGATCAGCCTGGCCAACATGGTGAAACCCTGTCTCTACTAAAATTACGAAAATTAGCCGGTAGTGGTGGTGCATGCCTGTAGTCCCAGCTACTTAGGAGGCTGAGGCAGGAGAATCTGTTGAACCTGAGAGGCAGAAGTTGCAGTGAGCCAAGACTGTGCCATTGCACTCCAGCCTGGGTGACAGAGTGAGACTCCGTCTCAAAAAAATAAAAAATAAAAATAAAAGCATATCAAAGGCCACTTTGAAGACAGAAAGTCTTCCCAAACACACACACATACACACACACACACACACACACACACACCACACAATATGCAAAAGGCAGAAAGGAGGGAAAAAATGATCCCAGCTTCTTTACCTTACTGAAATGCGAAGTGTCAGTGGAAGAAAGAACAAGATCAAGTTGTGTGCGTGTGGATATATATATATATATATATAAACACACACCTATGTGTATATGCTACCAGTCAAAATCATCTCTCCTGTGAATAGCCAACCCCTCAGTTCCAGGTGACTATCCTCACTCACTCCTTCCCAGAATGAATATGAATCATGCTACCACTTCTTTTGCCAAAGCCTAAGAAGCCAGCAATACCATTCTAAAACTTTGGGTTTCAAGATACGCTATAAATAGTAAAATGTTTTATGGTGCTGATTCAAATTCTAGCTCAGGGAGATGTGGATAACACCAAGAATCTAGATAGATTTTTTTTAACCCTGTTGAAAATATTTTGAGTTATCAGACTACAACTTCAATAAAAGGAACAGCCCGGTAACTGATGTAAGTTAACAAGCACCTGATTTGTTACTGTCTGTGGTAGGTAAATGGTATCACATCACACATGTTGATTTGGACTAAAGAGTTGCTAATTCTTATTCTAAAGGGATCTTTTAAATTCACAATACCAAAGTCTGCCACAGCCATTGATTACAAAATTAATCTGCAATTATCAGGGTCCTTTTTTGTGAATCTTAAGAGATATACATGCACACAAACACTATCAAGAGGCAACTCTCTTAGCTTTTCTCATAAACATATACACACACATTTATATTCACCCCCAACCTTATACTTTTCCTCCTGATTCAGAGAAAGTTCTTTCTCCCTGGCATCTCAATCTCTCCTTCTCCAGTGCTGCCTCCTCCACAACATAAAAACATGATGAAGTTCCCCTTTTAACTTTGCAACTCCCTGGCTATTGTCCCTTCTTTTCTCCCCTTCACTACTTGACTTTTAAATTTTTTTGAAATTTTTATTGAGATACTTATAGATTCACATGCATTTCTCAGAAATAATACAGAATCCCTTATACACTTTGCCCAGTTTTCCTCAGTGGTAACATTTTACAAAACTATAGTATAATTACACAACCAGGATACTGACATTGACACAATTCACCAATATTATTTAGATTTCCCAGTTTTACTTGTACGTGTGTGTGTGTGTGTGTCTGTGTGTTTTCTATGGAATCTCATCACCTGTGTAGGTTAATGTATGCACCCAGTCAAGATCCTGAAAAGTTCCAACACCACAAGGATCCCTCCTGTTGCCCTTTTATAACTACAGCCACCTCCCTCCCACGCCCCCTTCCCTAAATTCTGGCAACCACTCTGTGTCCTCCATTTCCATAATTTTGTCATTTCAAGAATGTCATATAAATGGAATTATACAGTATGTAACCTTTAGGGATTGACTTTTCTTCACTCAGCGTAACTGCCCAAAGTTTCATTCAAGTTGTCATGTGTATCAATAGTTTGTTCTTTTTTATTGTTGACTGGTATTCCAAGGTATGCATATAGCATAGTTTGTTTCTACCTGGCTTTTTAGAAGAGTAGTTTGCTTCTCTACTTTTCATGTTTCATTCCTCAATCCATTACAATTTGACTTCTGCACATACTGCTCCACGGATATCTCATATGCTGATTTACATATTCAATGGACAATTTTTAGTACTTACCTTTCTCAAGTAGCTGACACTACTGACTCATCCCTCCCCTAAAACGCTCTTCTCCTTTGACTTCTAGTCAAACCATTCTCTCCTGGTCGTTTTATACAGTTTTTCAGTCTACTTTTGTAGACTCTTATGCCCCTTATCCCCGTCCTTAATGGCGAAATCCTCCCAGCATTCTATCTTCAGTGTTTTCACTTCTAAAATTCTACACACCCTCCCAGTGTAATTTTACCCACACTTATAACTTCTATTGCCCCCTGTATGCTGAAGACTCTGGCCAAGATCTTTCTCTTAAATTCCATATGGATATTTTCAAATGCCTAAATGTTTTATCTTCTAAATTTAATGTCTAAGACTGAACTCATTACCTCCGTCCTCTGTATGACTGACCTAATTCCAACCACCTCCTTTCCTTCCTATAATCTCTATCTCTATGAATGGCATCACATCTATTTAGTCATCTCAAAACTTCAGACTCATCTCTACTTCTTTTCCTTGACCCTCCATAGCTAATCAGTCCCTAAGTCCCATCAACTCTATCTCCGAAATATCTGAGTTTATGTCCTCCTCTTACTCCTCACTACCATTTCTTTAAGCTCTTATAATTTATCATTTCTTTTGGATCAACAACAACAGCTTGTCCCTACTTCTGGTATTTCAAGGCCATTCTCCATACTTCTGCCAAGGTCCTCTTACTTAGACACCTATCACAAATCTGATATGTCATTCCTGCATTAAGATCTTACAATGGCTCCTCACTGTCTATGTGATAGAGCCTGACTTTTTAGCACAACATACAAAGCCCTTCAAAATCTATCTCTTGTCTACCTCTCCACCTTCTCTCACCTCTGGCACATCTACATCCTGTGCTGTCCTCATTCCAAACTACATGCCATTCCCAAATGTTCTGTCTCACAAACCAGTGATTCAGGTCTCCAAATGAGGAATCTGGAGTGCTTTCTCAGGGAACCAAAATGTAGCTGGGACTTCCAGGAGGTCAAAAGAGTTGAAATCATTAATTGGTTTAATATTCAGAGGAAAAAATGTTAAATGTTTGAAAATATTCTAAACTTAAAGAAAAAAAATTTTTAAATATTTTAACATGAAATACATTTGCCTGTACAGCAGCCATCTGGTTTCTTCAACTCCAGAGAATGACACTCAAATACCCTCCTGAATAGGACAGAAAAAGACGTGAAGTAGTTGATATAAGCTTTCTAGATGCTTGAATAAAACACAAAATAAAGTCTAAGTTATGGATTTTTTTCAGACATAAGATCTTTTTCTCCCCTAAGAGAATAAATGGGGACAAAAAAGAGGAAATAAAATTTGCTTTTGATAAAATTTGCTATTAAAAAAGTACACATTAATAGTTCTTTGAATATTTGATATTATTTTCTGAGATGTGTAGGATCCTCAATTACTTAGTTTTAATCTTCTGTCAATTTTCTTGCTATGCCTTTAACCAGTGATAAAAGACTGATCAATCTACACCCCTAGGCAGTGTATTCTTCTGCTTATCCACATGGTAGCAGTGTGTTTCAAATTAAGGTCACCAATGTGGGAATATAAATGAGTACCCAAAATGCTGGCAGAGAGCAGCTGCTCCTTGTTTTACATACATAAACGAAGAATACCAAATAATGATGGTAACAATATATCACAAAAGTCCAGAGTGTCCTGTCAAGACAAACAAGATACTTCCAGGGAGGAGTAATAAGAAACATGTCAAAGACAGACATGAATGGTATTTCAAGGTAAAAACAGGAAAACAGACCAAGTTCTGGTAAATACTACATACCTGGTAAAATCCTGGTAACATACTACATACTCATTTTTTTTTAACAACTCAACACCTGTAAATGAACTGACTGTAGGTATTTAAATCCTGAGAATATATAATTTTATAAGCTATAAATTTTGAAATGCCAATCCTATTAATTATATTTTGTTAGTTCTATAGCAAAAGGTAGCACAGAACCCTTTTGATGACCCTAAATTGATTCCTAACCACTGAGACCTAAGTCAGAACACTGCCAGGCTATAAGAATTGTAATGACAAGTCTAAAAGTTGTTTGTTCTAGGAAAATCATTATTGGTATATACGAAAGCACTTATTTTTAAGGGATGGGGGAAAAGCATTTCAGGGAGGCAAAATTCACAGTACTTAAAAGAACACGGCTGGGTTTAGCCTAGGCTCCCTTGGGGAAATACGACATTTAATCTCAGTTTCCTCAGTTGCAGAAGGGAACAATAAAAGCACCAATCTCTATTTGATGACTAAATGAAATAATTTATATAAAGTACTTAGAGCAATATTTGACAGTGTTCTAGGCCCTTCTAGTTCCATACTATGATTCCGCTAACAATCAGTGCTGCACACATTCTCGTATTTTTAAATTCATATAAATGACATAAAGAACAGCAAAGAACTTTGAATTGATGGACATATTTCTATCACTGCATTCATTATTCTTCACTATATTAATCTGTTTATGTCTGTGAAGAGTACAGCACATTGGTCAAAGTCATTAGCTCAGGAGTCAGGTCCAGGTTTCCCAGTTCAAATTCAGCCACTAAAAACTGCATGACCTCAGATAAGTTACTTATCTGGGAAAGCAGGTAACACCTTACATCAAACATATATGTTTCTTCTGTGTCTAAAAGAAATACATTTTGGGATCAAGTAATGTAAACATGTAATACAAATTACATACATATTGTATACATGTATATAATATATAAAATGAATTTAAAGCAAAATAAATTTATTTCCTCTCCAATATTTGATATAACTTTTGAAGTAAATAAATGAATTACAATGATCTTCACTGTCAACATCAAAAGCAGCTATAAAGACTATTTTTCAGACTATGTAATGTCTGCTTTAATAACCAAGACATTCTAAACTTAAGTCTAGAATTTCAAAGGACTCAGTAAGTTAAGCCCACTAGTTGAAATGAACTAGGAGGCAGTAAGTTTGAATGAGTGACAAGATTTAATTTTTAAAGATATTTTTCATAAAACAGTAATAACTGTTCTTAATTTGTGAATAGAAATGTGAATTCAAATATGTTATCAATAATTCCATAAAAATGTCTGATGGGGGATATCCTGCTTTTAAAAACTTATTAAGGATTACTTGTAATTGCTACCATTAAATATCTGTTTATAAAATAAAAGAATGATTGTAATAAGATATTTCCTCTACAATCATTTTTACACAGTGAATTCTACTTTTACTTACAGACAGAATACAATTACCTGCCCTTATTACCACAAATTCTGAACTAATGGAAATAATTCCATTCATTTTATAAGTAGGTCTCTATGTTACAGATGGGAAAAATCTGAAGCCTAACAATACTCAATGAAATTTAATAAAGATAAAATGCAACTTTGTTCATTGACATCGAATATCCCAATTAATATCTAAGACAGAAATGGAATACATTTTAATCTTTCCCTAATCTCAAAATTGACAACCACATGACAAAGCATTTCAATTCATATCATTCTATAAAATATACTGTTTAAATTAAGATTAGCTTCTTATTGGGATTCTGAGGGAAAATGTTCATGCATGACTTGATTTCAAGGCAATGAGAAATTATTGGAGGATTTTGGTCAGGGAGGTAACATAACATGTTAAAAAAATGTAGAGGGAAAAATTATTGAATTGGTCATAAATTAGATATAAACAACAGAAAATATGCCTAGAGTCTGCTTTTAAAAAAACAAGTAATTTGTGTTTTAAGACAGGAGAGCCTGTTATACAATAATCCAATCCGCTAAAGTCATCATTAAAAACAGGTTGAAATAATTTCTATTTGAAATTAGATGACCTGCACTGACTAAGCTCTTATGTACAAACATTACAAACCAGGAGTGCCTGAAGTGAGAACAAGCAATTAGGGTCAACCAAAGGAAAACACTGTTATCTCTGACTCAAGAAATATAATATATTCAATAGAAAGTACTTGTAAGGTATGTACATGTGAGAAAATCACTGAGGTAAGTGTGAAAGACAGCCAAACTGGCCTGTTTCATCCCTGACTGACTTTGGAGAAGTTGCTTAACCTCTCTGTGCTGATTCCTGTAAAATGAGATATGTTAGTGGCTCATAGAGTTGTGTGGATTAAATGAGTTAATGTGTGAAAAGTGCCCTGAAGAGTATCTGGCACATTAGCAAATGCTCAATAAATGGTAGCTGTTGCAATTATTATTGTGGTAAAGATGTTTTATTCTGCTTAGTTCAACTCATGCTTCTGTCATCTGTCTCTCAGAAGCATTCATTTGGTTTTGAATGACCTAAATAATTTCCATTGTTGCATAGGGGCTATCTAGACTTGGGATGGATAATACATTTTTTCAGCTTTAGTGGCCAGACAGATTCTGTTACAACTACTTACTTCTTTTGAAGTAGCTTGAAAGCAGTCACAGATAATACGTAATGAATGAGCATGACTGTGTCCCAATAAAATTTAACTTATGGGCACTGAAATTTGAATTTCATATTATTTTCAGGTCATGAAATATTGCTTTTATTTTTTTCAATCATTAAAAATATAAAAACCACTCTTAGCTTACAGGCTGTACAAAAACAGGTGGTAAGCTAGTTTGCCCACATATACACATAGATAAACACAGAACCCTCTTGGTCATAATTCCTCCATATATAAAACCAAAGTAATTGTGATCAGCTTTCCCAACTTTTAGATGTTCAAAAAGCAAAATTTATTTTCACATGAGGAGTAATGTCTAATTCATGGGCCCAATCTTTTCCCTAACTTGCCCCAGTCCAACATACTACATAAAAAATCATGGCTAAACCAGTGCAAAAAGGCTATTGTACTAAGTATCATCTGAGTCTCAGGCCATAGTGTATTAAGGATATGTTTATAAAATTCAAAGTTTCACTTTCAGAGATCACTATAATATACAAATTCCTATTATAATGTTAACTTTATTTACCAATGTTTATTTTATAAGATAACTAGAGCTGTTGCCTTTTTGTCATTAACACAAAAGAAGACATGTATCCAATCTTACTAAATCCCTGCCAACAGACATACTTGTTATAAAAGATGACAAAGACGGAAGCTTATCCCTCATCAACACAGAATCAATATAAATGTGACCCTCTTACACTATGTAAAACAGTGCATATTGCATGACAGTAGCTTTGAACAAAGCAGGGTGCATCTAAAACACAACAGAAAAATAATCTTTTGTGGGGTTTTTCCCTATTTCCTTCATTAAAAAAAATGAAGTCTTTCTGGAAAAAAAAAAATAAAGGCATATTAGCCCAGCTTTCATATGACTTCAATTTATAACAGTTAAAATATCCATAAATCTGTTAAAAGAAGATGGAAGTGCAAATACCATCCGGGGTGCTACTGCGCCTTTTCAGAGAAATTTGCATATTTATCTGCTACTAAAACAGCTGACGAGTCAACTTTGCAACAAATCCTTAGTTCCAAGGAGACTTATTAATGGACACCTTTACAAAGAAACTAGGCATTCTCCCTAGGCTTTGTGAAATTGCCATTTTAAGTTTCATTTAAACAGTGAATCAGTGCTAACTCCTAAATAAAACACAAGACTTTAAATCAACAGCTAGGACAATTTTTGATACCTCCCTTTGCTAAACCATCACCAAGACCTACGATCTGACCTCCTAAGGATTGCCATCACTTCTGTCTTGGTTAGCACCTCCACCGCTTTTCTAGACCAGCCATTGTCATCTCTCCCGGACTGAAATAGCCTCCTAGCAGCATCTACTCTGATCACTCTCCTCCACACTGTTCCTCACACTATAGACACTCTTCAAACCTCATCCTGTTTCTTCTTCAAGGAAGCCTTCCCTGACCTCCCTGAATAGATCAAGTTTCCCTGTTAGCATCATGTACTTCTCCTTTATAGGATGAGCTTATTAGAACTTGTAGATAATACTGATTTTATTTGCTTCTATGCTTCTGTGATTAGTATCTATTTTCTCCACTAGACTTTAAGTTTCACATGGGCAGGATTGATGGATTCCCAATACTTGGCACAATCCTGGCACATAGCAGGAGTCTGATGACTTTGCTGACCACTAAATATGCTATAAGCCATTATAACATCATTTGGGTATATGTTGAGAAAATTCTTATTGCCACTGAAAAGTCACCTGGTAATTATTTAACTGATAATTAATATAAGGTAGTGATAAACCTCAATTAGCCAAAAAGCCTGATTTACCAGAATAAAATCAGATGTAAAGCTACATCAATTTATAATACATAAATATTATCTTAGGCGTCTTGTGAACAGATTGGTTAAAAGTTTGTTTTTACCTTTAAAAAGTTAACTGAAAAAAGAGTTGTATTAAATAACACATCTTAGAAACTGCTATGGTCTAAATATGTGTGCCCCCCAAATTCATATATTAAAACCTAACCCCCAAGGTTGACAGTATTAAGAGGTGGAGCCTTTGGGAAGTGGACACTATGGCTCATGCCTATAGTCACAGCTACTCAGGAGGCTGAGGTGGGTAGATCACTTGAGTCTAGGAATTTGAGGCTTCAGTGAGCTATGATCATGCCATTGCACTCTAGCCTGGGCAACAGACTGAGGCTCTGTCTCTAAAACAGAAAAAGAGGTGGAGCCTTTGGGAGGTGATTAGTCATAAAAGCAGAATCACTGCGAATGGGATTAAAGCCCTCATAAAAGAGGCCCTAGAGAGCTGCCTGCTCTTCCACCATGTGAGGGCACATAGAAGGCACCATTTATGAGAAATAAGCCCTCACCAGGCATCTTGATTTGAACTTCCCAACCTCCAGAACTGTGAGCGATAAATATCTGTTGATTATAAGTTACCCAGGCTAAGGTATTTTGTTACAGCAGCCTGAATGGACTAAGACACATGTATAAAAAAGAACACCAGAATGTACCAGATTCTTTCTGCCTCTCCTGAAATACATATGATTAACTCAGATCACTTTCCTGAGCTCCAGACTAGTATCTAACTGCCCACACTGTCACTCGCATGTCCCCAAAGCAGTTACAACTTGGTATTTTTAAATTCCCCCAAGTCATTCTTCCTTTTTGCATTACCCTGGTGGAATGTATCATTCCCCATGAATTTGCCTAAAGCAGGTATCCAGACATTGTTGTTGACTGTCTCCTCTCCAAGTCAATCACCAAGGTCTGTTGACTTGTGTTCCTAAGAATATCTTGTTTGTTCTCTCCTTCTTCCCTCCTGCCTTTATTCTGGTCTTCCTCCAATCCATACCGTTACTAGGTTGATGTTTTGGGGAGAAAAATGTGACTCCCCTACCTGTTTCCCCTACCAATATTTCTCTGATTATCTCTGAACTCTTTAGCAATATATACAAGACCTACCAAGACCAGAACAAACCAACTACAAATCCAACATTAATTGACCCACTCTCCCACCCTTTCTTATTTAACTCATACTCATCCTTTAAGAGTGAGCTTAAGTACCATATCTTCCAGGATGCCTCCCTCTGGATTGGAAATCCCACCTATAGGCTCTCCTCTATCATAATGCTTCCAGTAATGTGCTGAAACCACCTGGAGCTGGATCATAAGCCAACTGTTAACATCTCTTCCCACCTCCACAGTGACATCATGTTGGTTGCTAAAGGGACCACAAACCTAACAGCAGATGCAAAAAGAACACATGGACACAGGAAGGGGAACATCACACTCTGGGGCCTGTTGTGAGGTGGGGGGAGGGGGGAGGGATAGCTTTAGGAGATATACCTAACGCTAAATGACGAGTTAATGGGTGCAGCACACCAGCATGGCACATGTATACATATGTAACTAACCTGCACATTGTGCACATGTACCCTAAAACTTAAAGTATAATAATAATAAAATAAAATAAAATAAAGAAATTACAAGTCTTAGAAAAAAAAAAAAAAGAAATCTTATCTGAACTGCCCTTATCTGACTAAAGTAGAGCATTAAAAGAGTCAGCTGCCACAATTCCACCCTCACTTGTTCACCCCACTACCCCCATCTCCAGTTAGGGAGGCACTAACCTTGGGCACGGGGACATTCCAAAAAAAAAATTATGTAAACGAGTCTCATCAGAACTTTCCATCCTTTAAAGCCCTAAACATCTTCCTTTTGTTAAGCTAGTATACAAACCTTTACCTCTGGCTGTTCAGGGAGTTACCTATTGTTGAGTGTTACCACATATGTGTGAATAAACCTTATCTTTTCTCCTGTTAATCTACCTATTGTCAGTTAATTTGACGATCCCCAATCATTCAGACCTAAGTTGATGGAGCAAAAGTTTTTCCTCCACGGTGAGAGTATTTACACAATGGAAAGCTATAAAGGCCACAAGCTACAAATTAGGCTTTCTTCTTCTGTGAAAGCCAGCGATAAAATATTTACCAGAATATCACTGCTTCTCATCCTGCACTCTAACTCTCCATGTTGCTGTCAACCAGAATTTGTCTCTAAAGGTGATGAATCATTCATATTTATCTCTGTATTCTCAAAGCCTGATTTACCTAAACAAAACTGGATATAAATCAACATGTGCTGCATCAAGTCCTCACAAATAATGATCAACACAGGCATCTTCTGTAGAAGGCTGACACACAGTAGGAGTTCAAAGTCATTATTGAAGAGTGAACATAAGAAAGTTTAACAAATTATACAGAAAAATTATTTTTAAAACATTAAGCATCTACAGTAAAGTTTTTCCCTCTCCTGTTAAAAATTAATTCCCATGCCTAAATGTGTAGGGGGAAGTATACTGATGTCTGCAATTTACCTTGAAATGCATCAAAAAACTGTAAATAAGAATGAGCTAATGAATATACAGAGGGGTGGGAAGCTGATATGTGGTAAAGCAAGGAGAGGAAAATAAGATCTAAGTGGTGGATAAATAGGTATTTTCTGTAAAATTCTTCCAATTCTTTGAGGCACATCTGGAAATTTTCATAATAAAATGTTGGGGCAAAACTGAACTGTCATTTTTTTGCTCATGAGGTGTGCAAATAGTTTTTACCTTCATTAAAAACCTACTAAACTCTTTCAATATACCCAAGTTCTGGAAAAAAGATCATGCCTTTAGGATCCTGTGAGGAAACAGAGTGGTTTTTTTTTTTGTTTTTTTTTTTTTTAAGACTCACTCTGTTGTCCAGGCTGGAGTGCAGTGGCGGGATCTCGGCTCACTGCAAGCTCCACCTCCTGGGTTCACACCATTCTCCTGCCTCAGCCTCCTGAGTAGCTGGGACTACAGGCGCCCGCCACCACACCGGGCTAATTTTTTGTATTTTTAGTAGAGATGGGGTTTCACCATGTTAGCCAGGATGGTCTCGATCTCCTGACCTCGTGATCCACCTGCCTCGGCCTCCCAAAGTGCTGGGATTACAGGCATGAGCAATCCCGCCCGGCTGAGGAAACAAAGTTTTAAATACAACACTCAAACCTTCCCTTGACATCAAAGGGCATATCACAAGAATATAAATGGAGGCCCACAGAGCATATGTCTAAACATTAAGAAGTTTTATATCAAGCTAATGAATCTGTTAACCAAAACATGGTCTATCCTCCAAACTTGACAAATATACACCATTATAATAATAAGGAAGACTGGGCTCAAATTTAGAATGTTGGACTCCTAAGAAATCCCCATTTCTTTTTTCCCTACCCTGGCTCCATCTGATACCCAAAGGAGGCTTGTGGAGATGCCCACCCTTCCATGCCCTGTCCACAGTCCCCTGCACACAATCCATAGTTACCCCCATGCCTATAGACATACACAGCAGTAATATGCTCCATCTACCATAAGACAGAGCCATTGAAGAGGCCCATACAGGCCCTGGGAGCAAGCTTGGGGCCATCTCAGCAGGGATTTCAGGGACCCTGGGAACTGGAACATAGTCTAGAAGATGAGGTGAGGGGAAATGAGATGCAGACATGAGTTGGGCACCTCCCCTTCACCCCAAGAATTGAACCTGTGGGACAGGGCACAACTGGAAAAGGGCCCAATTAGGGCCCTCCAAAGTACAGGGGCTCCTCTTGTCTGGGTCTAAGGGCTGTACCGGCAGTTCTATACAAACTATTTGGTAATCAAGACGGGGGAAATTAGGACCCAGGGGAATTTTTTCTTTTTAACTAAGATTAACATTTAATGTAAAAAAGTTAAATTAATTCATTAAACCAATATTCATTAAAGATCCGCCATTCTACAATTAGGGATACAGTGTTGAACAAGACAGACAAGGTCTCTAACCTCACAGAAATTACATTCTAGTGAGGAGAAACAAGTAAAAAACATATAAGTAAGATTATTTCAGATAATGGCAAATGTAAAACAGGCTAATGGGATGGAGAATGATGACAGAGGTTGGAGAACTATTTTAGGAAGGGTTGTCTGGGATGACCTCTCTGAAGAGGTGACCAATGAGCTGAACTGAGGAATATAAAAGTATCAGTCAGGTCAAGATGGGGGAAGGTGGGAGGGAGTGAGGAAGAGCACTCCAGGCAGAGTAATAGGGGACCTAAGGCAGTGGCGAGCCTGGCACTTTCAAAGGGTGCATGTGTGCATGTGCTCCATAAAGGAAAACATTCTTAATTATAATAAACACGTGCCCTAGCAAAAGCAGGGTCATGAGCTCTTTTAGTATGCAAATTATCTCAGTCTGTATCTAAATACATACATTCTGTACAAAGTGACAGTTCTAGAATATCTTTTTTTTCTGAACATATAATTATTTGACTTTATTCTACCTATAAAATTGCCCAGTTTTTTTTTTAAGGTTAACTTATCTCTCCTCCTTCTACAGATCATTCTTTTTTAGACAGCAATTATCTAATCTATAATTAACTCAACATTTTGCATCTCTGTTTCCCATAACTAATTAATTTTTAATCATTTGAACACATTATATATCCACATGGGACAAAAAAAATGAAGTTAAAGTAGAAATCTAAAGCCTTGAAGTTCTCAAGTAAACTCATTTTTAGTTTTCATGCACTCAAGATCCAGCTATCTCATATTAGAATGTAGGTAAGAATGAAGCTAAGTTCTTCGTTTGACTTCAGAATTTTGCTCTTATTCACAGCCATAAATGACTTTTAACCACCAGTATTAGGCTGTTTTGGCACTGCTATAAAAAATATCTTAGACTGGGTAATTTATAAAGAAAAGAGGTTTCATTGGCTTACGGTTCCGCAGGCTGTACAAGTATGGTGCCAGCATCTGATTGGCTTCTGGGAGGCCTCAAGAAGGTTTTTTTTTCCCGCTTTTAGAGATAGAGTCTTCCTCTACCACCTAGGCTGGAGTGCGGTAGCACAATCTTGGCTCACTGCAACCTCTGCCTCCTGGGCTCAAGCAATTCTCCTACCTTAACCTCCTGAGTAGCTGAGACTACAGGCGCGCACCACCACGCCTGGCTAATTTTTGTATTTTTAGTGGAGATGGGGTTTCACCATGTTGGTGGCCAGGCTGGTATTGAACTCCTGACCTCAAGTGATCCACCCACCTCTGCCTCCCAAAGTGTTGGGATTACAGGCGTGAGCCACCACACCTGGCCAGGAAGCTTTTACTCATGGTGAAAGGCAAAGGGGGACCTGGTGTTTCACATGGCAGAGCAGGAGCAAGAGGGAGGGGGAGGTGCCACACACTTATAAACAACTAGATCTCACAAGTACTCACTCATTGTCGCATACTATTGCAGGGACAGCACCAAGCCATGAGGGATCTGCCCGCATGACCCAAACACCTCCCATCAGGCCCCACCTCTAACAGCGGGGATTACATTTCTTTTTCTTTTTCTTTTTAACCGAGTCTCGCTCTGTCGCCCAGACTGGAGTTCAGTGGCTTAATCTTGGCTCACTGCCACCTCCACCTCCCAACTGTAAGTGATTCTCATGCCTCAGCCCCCTGAATAGCTGGGATTATCAACATGAGATTTAGGCAGGGGCAAATATTCAAATCATATCACCACCTCTTTTCAAACTCCCACAACCCACAAATTTGTTATTGGTCAGAAGAAGGTATTAAGGAATGTGTGGACAAATAAGAACAAAATCACTATAGCTTCTAAGAACAAAAAAGAAAATGGGTTTGAATAGTTATAAAATACATTGAAGATGTTTTATTAGACTTAATGAAAGCTGACTGCGATCATTTCATATTGTTATGAAGTTACAGTACCAGAACAATCAGTAGATAATTAGAAGTTGGTTTCTTACAACAGCTGTGCCACTGGCTGTGATCTTAAGCCAAAGAACCCTTCTATCCCTTCATCTTGGCAGTGGTTAAGAAAAAAAAGAAAAAGAAAAAAATGTTATAAGAGAAATCAGAAAGCACTTAGCATTCTGAAGGAAAAAAAAAACTAGTATATAAATCCAAGTAATAATTAGCTTATTTTTCTTACATTACAAATTAAGAAATGTAAATATGTCATAAATTAAATAACCCAAAACTGTCAGAATTTAAATTGGCTCTGTTCTAACTGAAAATAAAGGAGCATATAAATACCAAACAATGTATTAATCTTATACCCCTTTATAATAGCTCAAAAGCAAAATCAGGTAAGAAAGCTGACTTTTTGTTACTATGAGCACAAAATGCAAACTCTAGCACTAATCAAGTGTGTAAGTTGAAAAACTGAAATTCTATTCATGTAAATTTCTTGTAATTTTTTCCAAATCCTAAATCCCACTCCCCCCTAATTATATGCTTAATACCGTATACATGTATACACAGATACGTGCGCACACACACACACAAATTAATTGCAAAGTTCTATGGTATACAAAATAGACTGACAATTTTCTGAACATAGTCTCTTCGGAATAATTATGAACAGAATGTAAAATGACTCCGTACTAAGAAGCACATCTACGACTGATGTAGAAACAGTAAAATACTCTGTGAGCTAATGCCACAAAATGGCAGCAGACACTTCAAATACAGTATGAATCATTAGTTAAGTATCACTAGCAAAACCCAAGACCACAATGTATTTGTTCTACTCTGTTAGAGTATATAGACTTTTCATGTATTAAAGTTTAATTTGGAAAGTAGGAAAATATTCTTTTTCCATTATAGTAATATATCCTGACATAATGAACATAAGAAAGCTTAATTTACGTATCTAAAGATTTCAAGGTAAAGATTTTTAGGTTAAAAAAATTTTTAGCTCAAACATTTTTATTACATAGTTAAGTTCACAATAATATCTGATGTCCAAAAACCTTCTATTCTAGTAGGATTTATAAGTGCCACTTAAAGTAAGTTGAGGCCCAACATGTATCATTAACTAAGACCATATCATATTCAGGTGGCCTTCATGTAACCAATTTTGTTTTAAACAGGATCTGCTTTAAGTTGACGTACAATGCATTAAGCATCACTCACACAGAGATATTCAATTGTTTGTGTTACAGTTATAGAGTTATTACACTGAATATTCTACTATTCCAGTGTTTTTTAAATGTGTATTTTGCATCATATTACCTAATTTTTTTAAGTAGCCACTGTTCACTTTCAAGCTTTTTCATTTTCTCAGCAAAATAATAACTCTTGGTCATCATAGGCCGCCAAATATCAAGCCTTAACCATCTGTCAACTGGCTTGAATTCAGCAGGCATGCTCCTGTAGTTTTAGTTCTAATTGTGTTTAATGCCGCACTAATTATTTCAATGGGGAATAATTTTGTACAGTCAAAGTTGACTCATTTTATAAACTGGAATCTCCTCAGCTATAAATTGGCAGGTCTCATCCTTCATTCCTCCTAAGCGTTGTGCCAAAGGGGAATAAGTATATGGTGGCTCTGTGACCAAATGTCATGTGCTGGGCAGAAACATTGATCCTGGCTATTAATCACTCTGCAAGCCCTCCCAGTAATCAAAGGGCACAGCTGCAATGATATATGACCAGTGTCAGAGCAGAAAGCCCTTTACAAGACTGCATGCCTACCAGCTGATGGCCAGTATGTACTACCGCTTGCACACTGGCCAGCCCAAAGTGCCCAGGCTAATTAATCATCACCTCTAACTGTTCATTCTATAGTTAAACACCTTTATTGGCTGAATTATAGGAGGATTCTTAGCCCCCTAATTACTTAGGTCTGGAAGCAAGGAACCTTCTCACCTGGATACAAAACCTGCCTATTACTTGTTTCAGACCCAATCTACCCTTTCATTCTCTTCTCCATAAAAGTTTGCTGACCTAGCAGTGAACTAGAGACCAAGAGAAAATTGGATGTTGTGGCTGATTTTGGTGTCGTTCACATCAAATGACTGACAGAAGAGCTACACAACATGAAATCATCTAAATTAGTAAGGTGAACTTTTAGAAATCTTACATGTGAATTTTACAATATGAGTCATAAAACATTGGTACAGGTAACTGTGAGGTACAGTTATTTAAGAACAAACCAGTTTTCAGAAGAAATACTAAGAAAAGGTTTTACCAGTTATAATTCAATTACTGTTGGGATTTAATATACTGTCTTATTTGGTACAACCTTCTACCTCAGTAAGAACATTCATATGTTGGTCATTTTAATAAAACATTTTATATTTCATACTTGCTTTTGAAACTAATATCCTAACATTTCTAAGTTTTTTAAAGTATCCGGGATAAAAGAGTGAAGACTTTGGAGATTCTAAAGAAATATTTGGATTAGCTTTAGATTTATATGTAAAATAATTTTCTCACTTTCAAAACAATGCTAATCCAAACAGAAAAGCAGGAACCATATATCAAGAGGACCGTAAAATTATTACTAAATACTCATACTATATAAAAAGTCTTGAATATAGCAACATTTTCTATTATGCCTAAGACACCAGAGGACTTCATAGCAAAAAACTGTCGACATTTTTAATAGTCAAATATGGAGAAATGTCTTCCTTAAAGAAATACATATAGAACCAGTACAATGGTATAACTCTTGAACATCACATTGAGATTGTAAAACTTGTTTTAATTTAAAAAAAAATCCAGGATGTACAGTTGCCAAGTAAATTCAATACATTTCTTAACAGGGCACACTCCAAGAGGTGAGGAGACATGTGTTGCTTCAGCCAGCATTATCATATCACATATTTAGGAACATGACAAAAAGAAATAATAATGGCTTTATTTCTATAATACCAAAAGTGATTATTAGCCTGTACCTAGTTCAATATAAAATTTTTCTTTTCTTTTTTTTTCTTTTTTTGATATGGGGTCTCACTCTGTCACCCAGGCTGGAGTGCATGGTGTGATCACGGCTCACTGCTGGCTAATTTTTTCTATTTTTTTTTAAGACAGGGTTCTCACTTTTTTGCCCAGGCTGGTCTTGTACTCCTGGGCTCAAGCGATCCTCCTGCCTTGGCCTCCCAAAGTGCAGGGATTATAGGTGTGAACCACCACAACCAGCCTCAATACACAATTTTTTAAAAGCTGGTTATGCTTATACTTGGTTTTAGAACCATAAACCAAACCAATCTAGTATCTTTAAAGCAGACTTGACTAACAATTAGGTAACTATCTATTTTGGTTATTTGTATTTCTAAATTATTAGAATTCTAGGATTAAAATAGGTAGCAGTAGAATTAAAAGGCAATTTAGCCATTAAAACACCTAACTAGAAGGACTAAAATGAAGAAAGGGACAATACAAATGAAGAAAGGTGAAAATGCAAAGCAACTGTTATTTTCATTGCTGGTGGGCATGCAAAATGGTATAGCTATTGCGGAAAACAATTTGGGAGTTTCTGATAAAAACATGTATCATAGGATACAGCAATTCCACTCCATAGAGATTTGAAAACATGGCCTTCAAAAAGTCTTGTACACCAACACTTACAGTAGTTTTATTCCTATTAGTCAAAACTGAAAAGAATTAAAACATCCATCATCAGTGAGTAGAAAAATACGTTGTGATACATCCATACAACAGAACACTACTCAACAATAAAGGAAGGAACTACAGAGGTATGAAACAACATGGATGAATTGTAAAAGCATCATGCTAAGTATAAGAAGCCAGATTTCTCTGGCTACATATTGTATAATACTATTGATATGACCTTCTGGAAAAGGCAAAACTACAGGAGCAGAAATCAGTAAGTGGTTGCCAGGGGCTGGGTGTGGAGGCAGGGTACTGATGGCAAAGGAGCACAAGGGAACTTTTTGGGGTGCTGGAAATGTTCTATATCTTATCATGACTGTGCAAGTGGTTACCCAGCTGCATATAGCTACCAAAACTCATCACATTGTTCACTTTTAAAGGATGAATTTTATTGTATGTAAATTATACCTGATAAACCTGATCTAAAAACAAAAAGGACAGTGAGAAAAGATCTCGAGTAAAAGTAGTTGACTCATTTCTATATATCTCACATACATTTATTTTGGAGCCACTGACCTGTGTATCCCAAACACATTAATAATTTAGTCTAATGAACAAAAAAACTTTTATTTGAAAAATAAGATTTTGCATTTTAAGAACCATAAATTTTAACTCAGATATAAATGGAAAACTATGAAACATCAAAATATCTTAAAAAGAAGATTACTTTTCTTAACATTTTATCATTTATAGAGCTGAAAAAATTATCTGATATAAATTATCTAATCTGAAAATAAGAGTGAGTGAGCTGTTCCAAGATCTACAGAAATAAAGGCACTTTAGTTCAATTAAATGATTTCCCTGCAGGCAATGTCTTTTCAATCTGAGCTAATGACATCATTTAAGGAGGATGGTCCATTTAACTAAAAGGATCTTTTACAAGGCAGACAGACAGAAGGCAATCTAAGAATGTTTGCAAGGACTTTTCATATTTCAAAATTATAATGGTGAAAGGCCTACATAAAATTCTTAAAGTTAGATATTAATCAATACATTGCAGAAATAATTTCATAAAAAGAATGTAATAAAGCTCTCAGGAAGTTTTCTTCATGATTTTTCCCTTTAAGAAACGAATTCTTTTCTAATGGCAATTAGGCTACTCCAGACTAGCAGTGACATAGTGTTTGCTAGAAATCAGGGCCTTATTTCTGAAGTGCTAAACTTCCTTACCTACCTGCTGTTTCTAGGCTAATGCTTCCCTAGTCTGATAGACTTACTTTTACCTGACTTGACCCTTCTGCAAGTGAAACAGGCAAAAGCACAATTGCCAACTATCCTTTACCAAACTATGTTGACCAGAAATTATACTGCTAATTCTCCAAAATGAGAAAAGGTTCAGGAATCCTCCAGGGGGCCCTTTCCTTAACCCTGTGCTCTAGAATCAGAAATTGAAAATCTTAACTGAAGTATCCTTACAGAAGAATTCCTCACAGCTCAATATCCACACAAGAGAAGCCACTTCACCACCACAGTTTGTGGGAGGACTGATAACTCAAATTGTACAGTAGATTAAACCACATCAAATTCTCTAGGAAAGGTTGCCTTTTCATACGTCTAAGTTTAAAAATTTTTTTCTATTAAACAGTATAAATAGTAATTAGTATTTTGTGTGACCTGGCAAGGAAGTTAGACCAGTAAGGGCAAGAGATGGAAAGTCTTAATCCCAAATAAGAGGTACATAATCTAAGTTATAAAAGCACCACCAACAGGCTGTATGACTTTGGACAAGTCAATTAACATATCAGTACTACAGTTTCCTCATCTGTAAAATAATCTCTGAAACCACTTTAAACTCTCACAGTCGATGATCCTCTCATATATCAGAAAAACTGCATTTATAAAAGCAGATGAATGAAATATAGAGCGATTACAAATGACTCAAGTTTTACATTTGCTAATATTGACAGCCTCTGTAAAGCTGCAAGATTCAGGCTTAAAATACAATTAATTAGCCTGGGCTGTCAGGAAGTGTGCCTACCTAGGAAATTAAAGCTCAAAAGAAATCAAAGCCAGAGTAAGGAGTTGGTTAAGTATCTACAGAAATTCTGATATATTAGCTGAAGCTGCTTCATCCAATCCTTCTATTTGGAAATGGTCATAACAAATTAAAAGCAAACAAGAAAATTGAGCTGCTATCCCCAGCAGGAGCCCAATTTTTTTTAAGTTGATACTTTTTCTCAGGAAATAGTGTATCTTCTTTTATATTTTTAAATATGAGATGTTAGTAACATTCGAATTTTCATTTATAAAAATTACAAAGCCAATATATTTCACCTATAATAATTTGTCTCAGTAATCCTAGGGGGAGGAAAAAGTGGCTAAAGGAATAGACTAGGGTAGACACCCTGATAGCAATAACTTAAGCATGCCCTGAGCATACACTGAGAATGACCCTGTATGGCAGATATACCTGAATGTGTGTTCCAAGCTAGGGAATCTGGGAGTGACCAATCCAAACATTTCTTCCTTGTCTATAAGGAACATCTGAGCCCCTGGCCCATCCCATGGAACATGGATTGAGGCCCTGAGTTTTGGGTTGGATAAAAGTTGCCAGGTGGAGGTCATTAAGGGGAGGGTGTTAAATAAAAATGCTATATAAACTGCATGCTGTTTGCAAGTGGTTGCAGTTTTCCTGCCCAGCCCACCATCACTGGGCCATGCAATTATCTTGTCCAGCCTGCTGCCACTGTACTGCAGGAAGGTGGATATCTTGTCTAGCCCACCACCATTAGATTGTAAAAAGGTGGATATCTTGTCCAACCCCCTGCCACTGGACTGTAAGAAGGCAGATATCTTGTCCAGCCCACCACCACTGGACTACAGGAAATTGGATATCTTGTACAGCCCGCACCACTGGACTGCAAGGAAGGTGGATATCTTGTCCAGCCAGCCACCACTGGATTCTCTCCCCTGTACGTATGTAAGTTCCTAACAAAACCCCATGTCTCGTTTGCTGGCTCTGGGTCTCTTCTTCAGCCTCTTGAACCTGGTGCCTTCCCTATTGAGGTTAATAGAGGTTTGGCACAACACAGACAAAACAATGTTGATCATAAGTGGACACATGTTTGAGAACCAATTAGAGATTTTACTAATAAACAGAAAATGTCCTAAAAGTTCAAAAGAGAAGAGCCACAGAAATTCACTATTACTCTTGCTACACAGTATTTGCTTCAGTTTATACCATCAAATTCCTCAATCTTTGAAATTCTAGCCAAGTTCCTTATCACTTGCAATAGGTAAACTTCAGTAGTTATATACAACCAAAGAGGAAGAATGTGAAAGATCCAGATGTTGGTCCTTTCCAGTAAATAATTTATTCATCTGGATGAACATACTAAGTGTTATCACTTTTTCCTACCAGAAAGCTCCAAGTTTTGAATAAGATCAAATTATCTAAATACTACATATTTTAATCTTATCATAGATCATAGGATGAATAAACTTCTAAGTGGATTTTTGAATTTTTCTTCTTATTAGTAAGAACCTCATTTTGATAACTTTAGAAGCAGTTAATTAAATGTAATCAACATTTATTAGCAAGATACGATTCTCAGCACTGTAAGTGGAACAAAATTTTAGCCACCTCAAATCCATTTTGGAAAAATATGAGGTATAATATAAACAATAGCATCATTTAAGCCCCTGTGTTATATTTAGATCTACTGGGCAACAACCTCATGATCCAGATACAGTCTTATAAAATGATAAGGGAAGCAGGCACCTATGAAGAGTACTGTTTGAGAAACTTAGTAAGTCACTTAACTCTTGAAAAAATAAAATCTCTCCCACTACCTGGTGATTCATACTTAATACATCATTAGTGGTTGTTAGGGGTTATTTAGGAATGGCTCCTTGATAAGTGCAAATAGCAGTGCATCAATTACAGTGGACCCTTGAACAACACAGGTTTGAACTGCAGGAGTCCACTTATCCATGGATTTTTTCAACAAATATATTGGAAAATTTTTTAGAGATCTGTGACAATTTGAAAAAACTCAGAGATGACCTGCATGGCCTAGAAATATGGAAACAAGAAAAAGGTATGTCATTAATGCATAAAATATATGTAAATACTAGTCTATTTTATCATTTACCACCATAAAACATACACAAATCTATTATAAATAGTATTTATCCAAACTTACGCACCACAGATCATACATGATGCTACGAAAAGTCAACACAAATGTAAACAAATGATAATGTAGTATTAAATCATAACTGCATAAAATTAACTGTAGTATATCCTGTCCTTTGGTAATAACATCATAGCCATCTCCTGTTGCTGTTGGGGTGAGCTTGAGTGTTACGAAAATCTGCTTGAAATGCTATGTGACACTAATCATCTCCATGTGAGTAGTTCATCTCTCCAGTAAATTGCATATCGCAGTAAAAAGTGATCTCTTGTGGGTCTCACATATTTTTTATCATGTTTAGTGCAATACTGAAAACCTTGAATAACACCATGGGACCCATACAAAGTGCCACTGGTGATGCTAACAGTACCTCTGAAAAGCAGAGAAAAATCATGACATTACAAGGAAAAGTTGGGTTGCTTGATATGTACCATAGATTGAGGTCTGCAGCTGTGGCTGCCTGCCATTTCGGACAGATAATTGATTGCGTAACAGATGATATCAACTTGTGGCACCAATAAATACAGTACTGTAAATGTATTTTCTCATTAATTTTCTTAATAACATTTCTCTAGCTTACTCTATTACAAGAATGCAGTATATAATACATATACAAAATATGTGTTAATCAACTGTTTATGTTGTTGGTAAGACTTATGGTCAACAACAGGCTATTAGTAGTTAGTTTTGGGGGAGTCAAAAGTTATATGTGGATTTTCAAAAGCACAGGGGGTTGACATCCCTAAACCCTCACATCGTTCATGAGTCAACTGTATATCCCTTACTCCTTTACCATGAGCAGAGCACAAAACATTTGGGCAAATGGTCATAATAGGTTAAGATTTGATGGGAGAAAAGTAGAGGAGAAATCTGGAGGAGATAAAGAAAATAGGGCATCTTCATCCATGAATCAGAAGTGTTGGACTTGACTCTAGTCCCTAATTCCTGGATGGTACTTCTGGACCCACCGGGGATTAGGGGACCTCACTGCCTTGAAGGAAAAGGACACAGTCCTGGCTGCTTTGCCACTGGCTAATTGTAGAGCCCCAGGGCCTCGAGCTAAAATAGGCAGTAGCCACGGAGTGGTAACAGCAGACCTTGGGCAAGACCCAGTGCTGTGCTGGCTTCAGGTCTTACCCCGTGCAGTCATAGTGGTGGCCGCCACGGGGGTGCCTGTGTCACTCCACCCCCCAGCTTTAGGGGGTTCAGAACAGAAAGAGAGACTCTAAGTTTGGGAGAAATTAAGGGAAGGAAACAGGAGTCTCTGCCTGGTAATCCAGAGAATTCTCCCGGATCTTGTCCAAGACTGTCAAGGTGGCACCTCTATAGCATTACTTGGCTAGGGGTGCTCCCTAAAGCAGATACAGCTTAGATCACAACACTCAAGTCCTTTAAAATATCCGAAAGCCTTCCCAAGAAGGATGGGTATAAATAAGCCCAAACAGTGAAGACTACAACAAATGGCCAGATACCGAAGAACATCTACTAGCACCAACACCATCCAGGAAAACATGACTTCACCAAATGAACTAAATAAGGCGCCAGGGACCAATCCTGGAGAAACACAGTTATGTGACCTTTCAGACAGAAAATTCAAAATAGCTGTGTTGAAAACACTCAAAGAAATTCAAGATAACACAGAGAAGGAATTCTGAATTCTATTATATAAATTTAACAAAAAGATTGAAATAATGAAAAAGAACCAAGCAGAAGTTCTGGAGCTGAAAAATGCAACTGGCATACTAAAGAATGCAATTGGCATGCTGAAGAATGCATCAGAGTCCTTTAACAGCAGAATTGATCAAGCAGAAGAAAGAATTAGTGAGCTTGAAGACAGGCTATTTGAAAATATACAGTCAGAGGAGACAAAAGAAAAAAGAATAATAATAATAACAGAGAACTTCCAACTCCTAAAGAAAGATATCAATATCCAAGTACAAGAAGGTTATAGAACACTAAGCAGATTTAACCCAAAGGTTAAGGCATTTAATAGTCAAACTCCCAAAGACCAAGGATAAAGAAAGGACTTTAAAAACAGCAAGAAAAAAGAAACAAATAGCATACAATGAAGCTCCAATACATCCGGCAGCAGACTTTTCAGTGGAAACCTTATAGGCCAGGAGAGAGTGGCATGACATGTTTAAAGTACCAAAGGAAAAAAACTACCCTAGAATAGTAGATTTGGTGGAAATACACTTCAAATACGAAGGAGAAACCAAAAAAGAACCAAGCAGAAGTTCTGGAGCTGAAAAATGCAATTGGCATACTGAAGAAGGCATCAGAGTCCTTTAAATAGGAGAATTGGTCAAGCAGAAGAAAGCTGAGGAATTTCATCAATACCAGACCTGTCCTACAAGAAATGCAACTGGAAGTACTTCAATCAGAAAGAAAAGGACATTAATGAGCAATAAGTAATCACCTGAAGGTAAAAAACTCACTAGTCACAGTAAGTACATAGAAAAACACAGAATAGTATCACACTGTAACTGTGGTGTATAAACTACTCTTATCCTAAGTAAAAAGACTAAATGATGAACCAATCAAAAATAACTAGTTTTCAAGACACAGTCAATACAATAAGATATAAATAAAAACAACAAAAACTTAAAACATGTTTTTGATGAAGTTAAGCTGTAGAGTGTTTAACAGTTTGCTTTTTGCTTGGTTGGTTGCTTATTCAAATAGTGTTGTTTTTATTAGGTTAAAATAATGGGTTATAAGATAGTATTTGCAAGCCTCACAGTAACTTCAAACCAAAAAACATACAACGGACACACAAGACATAAAAAGCAAGAGACTAAATCATAACACCAGAGAAAATTACCTTCACTAGAGGAAGACAAGAAAGGAAACAAAGGAAGAAAGGAAGGGAAGGAAAAAGGGGAGGGGAAAACAGGAGGGTAGGGGCGGGACAGGGGCAGGGATAGGGCAAGGCAAGGCAGGGCAGGGCAAGGCAAGGCAAGGCAGGGCAGGGCAAGTCAAGGCAAGGCAAGGCAAGGCAAGGCAAGGCAAGGCAAGACAACACCAGACCACAAAACCACCAGAAAATAAGTAACAAAATGGCAGGTATTAGTCTTTACTTATCAATAATACCATTGAATGTAAATGGGTTAAACTCTTCAATCAAAAGACACAGACTGGCTGAATGGAAGAAAAAAAAAAAACCCATTGATCTGTTGCCTTACAAGAAACACATTTCACCTATAAGCACACATAGACTAAAACCAAAGTGATAAAAAAAGATATTTCATGCCAATGGAAACCAAAAAAGAGCAGGAATTGCTATACTTAGACAAAATAGATTTCAAGACAAAAACAATAAGAAGCGATAAAGAAGGTCACTATATAATGATAAAGGAGTCAATTCAGCAAGAGGATTTAGCAATTTTAAATATATATGCACCCAACACTAGAGCACCCAGATATATAAGGAAAATATTATTAGAGCTAAAGAAAGAGATAGGCCCTGATACAATAATAGCTGGAGACTTCAATACCCCACTTTCAGCACCACTCACATCTTCCAGACAGAAAATCAACAAAGAAACATCAGGCTTAATCTGCACTATAGACCAAATGGATCTAATAGATATCTACAAAACGTTTCATCCAAGAGCTGCAGAATACGCATTCTTTTCTTCAGCACATGGATCATTCTCAAGAATAGACCATATGTCAGGTCACAAAACAAGTCTTAAAACATTCAAAAAAACAGGCAGTGGCTCATGCCTGTAATCCCAGCACTTTGGGAGGCTGAGGCAGGTGGATCACGAGGTCAGGAGACAGAGACTATCCTGGCTAATACGGTGAAACCCTGTCTCTACTAAAAATACAAAAAAAAAAAAAAAAAATTAGCCATTTGCAGTGGGGGGTGTCTGTAGTCCAAGCTACTCAGGAGGCTGAGGCAGGAGAATGGCGTGAACCCAGGAGGTGGAGCTTGCAGTGAGCCAAGATTGTGCCACTGCACTCCAGCCTGGGCGACAGAGCGAAACTCTGTCTCAAAAAAATAAATAAAATAAAATAAAAACTGAAAAACTACCAAGCATCTTCTCTGACCACAATGGAATAAAATTCAAAATTAATAACAAGAGGAATTTTGGAAACTACACAAATGCATGGAAATTAAACAGTACACTCTTGAATAACCAGTGGGTCAGTGAAGACATGAAGAAGGGAACTGAAAAATTTCTTCAAACAAATGATAATGAAAACAGAACACACCAAAACCTATGTGATACAGCAAAAGCAGTACTCAGAAGGACATTTATAGCTATAAGTGCCTATATTGAAAAAGAGGAAAATTTTCAATGCATCTTCAAGAACTTGAAAAGCAAGAGCAAACCAAAGCCAAAATTAGTAGAAGAAAAAATAAATAAATAAAGACCAGAGCAGAAATAAATGAAATTGAAATTTAAAAAAAATACAAAAGATCAACCAAAAAGTTGGTTTTTTGAAAGGTTAAACAAAATTGACAAACCTTTAGCCACACTAAGAAAAAGAGAAGATACAAATAAATAAAATCAGAAATGAAAAGAGAGACATTACAAGTGATACTGCAGAAAGGCAAAGGATTGTCAGTGTCTACACTATGAGCAAGTACATGCCAATAAATTGGAAAATCTGGAAGAAATGGACAAATTCCTAGATACATACAACTGACCAAGATGAACCAGGAAGAAATCCAAAACTGGAACAGACCAATAAGAAGCAACAAGATTGAAGCTGTAATAAAACATCTCCCAGTAAAGAAAAGCCCAGGACCTGATGGCTTCACTGCTGAATTCTACCAAACATTTAAAGAACTAACACCAATCCTAATCAAACTAGTCCAAAAAAATAGAGCAGAACAGAATACTTCCAAATTCATTCTACAAGGCCAGTATTACTGATACCAAAACCAGAAAAAGACGCATCCAAGAAAGAAAGAAAGAAAACTATAGGCCAATATATTTCATGAATAATTGATGCAAAAATCATCAACAAAATACAAGCAATCTGAATTCAACAATGCATTAGACAGATCATTCATCATGACCAAGTGGGATTTATCTCTGGGATGCAAGGATGGTTCAACATATACAAATCAATCAACATGATACATCATATCAATAGAATGAAGGATGAAAACCATATGATCATTTCAATTGATGCTGAAAAGGCATTTGATAAAATTCAACATCCCTTCATGACAAAAACCCTTTAAAAAACTGGGTATAGAAGGAACATATCTCAACATAATAAAAGCCATACATGACAAACCTACAGCTAGTATCATACTGAATGAGGAAAAACTGAAAGCCTTTCCTCTAAAATCTGGAACACGACAAAGATGCCCACTGTCACTGCTGTTATTCAACACAGTACTGGAAGTCCTAGCTAGAGCAATCAGACAACAGAAAGAAATAAAGGCATCCAAACTGGAAAGGAGGAAGTCAAACTATCCTTGTTTGCCAATAATATGATCTTATATTTGGAAAAACCTAAAGACTCCACAAAGAAACTACTAGAACTGAGAAACAAATTCAGTAAAGTTGCAGGATACAAAATCAACATACAAAAATCAGCAGCATTTCTATATGTCAACAGTGAACAATGTGAAAAAGAAATTTAAAAAGTAATCCCATTTACAACAGCCACACATAAAATTAAATACCTAGAAATTAACTTAAAGAGGTGAAAGATCTCTATAATGAAAACTATAAAATACTTATAAAGAAAATTGAAGATGACACCTAAAAATCAAAAAATATTTCATGTTCATGGGTTGGAAGAATCAATATTGTTACAATGTCCATATTACCCAAAGCAATCTACAGATTCAATGCAATCCCTATCAAAATACCAATGACATTCTTTCCCAAAACAGAAAAAAAAAATCCTCAAATTTACATGGAACCACAAAAGACTCAGAACAGCCAATGTTACCCTAAGCAAAAAGAACAAAGCTGGAGGAATCGCATATCTAACTTCAAATCATACTACAGAGTTATAGTTATCAAAACAGCATGGTACTGGCACAAAAACAGACACAGAGACCAATGGAACAGAATAAAGAACACAGAAGCAAATCCACACACTTAGAGTGAAATCATTTTTGACAAAGGTACTAAGAACATAGATTGGAGAAAAGACAGGTTTTTTTTTTGGTTTTTTTTTTTTTTTTTTTTTTTTTGAGATGGAGTTTCACTCTTGCCCAGGCTGGAGTGTAATGGCATGATCTCAGCTCACCGCAACCTCCGCCTCCCGAGTTCAAGCGATTCTCCTGCCTCAGCCTCCCAAGTAGCTAGGACTACAGACATGCACCACCATGCCCGGCTAATTTTATATTTTTAGTAGAGACAGGGTTTCTCCATGTTGGTCAGGCTGGTCTCGAGCTCCCGACCTCAGGTGATCTGCCCGCCTCAGCCTCCCAAAGTGTTGGGATTACAGGCATGAGCCACCACACCCAGCCAAGACAGTCTCTTTAATAAATGCTGCTTGGGGCTGGGTGCAGTAGCCCAGGATTACAGAATCCTGGCACTTTGGGAGGCAGAGGCAGGTGGATCACGAGGTCAAGAGATTGAGACCATCCTGGCCAACATGGTGAAACCCAGTCTCTACTAAAAATACAAAAATTAGCCAGACATGGTAGCACGTGCCTGTAGTCCCAGCTACTCGGGAGGGTGAGGCAGGAGAAGCACTTGAACCCAGAAGACAGAGGTTGCAGTGAGTCAAGATCGCACTCCAGCCTGGTGACAGAGCAAGACTCTGTCTCAATAAATAAATAAATAAATGAATGCTGCTTGGAAAACTGGAAATCCATATGGGAAAGAATGAAACTAGACCCCTATCTCTCACCATATACAAAACTCAAATCAAAATGGATTAAAGACTTAAATCTAAAGCCTCAAACTATGCAACTACTACAAGAAAACACTGGAGAAAATTTCCAGGACATTGGTCTGGGTAAAGACTTCTTGAGCAAAACCCCACAAGCACAGGCAACCAAAGCAAACATGGACAAATGGGATCACATCAAGTTAAAAAGCTTCTTCACAGCAAAGAATACAATCAACAAAATGAAGAGAGAACACACAGAATGGGAGAAAATATTTGCAAAATACCCCTCTGACAAGGGATTAGTAACCAGACTACATAAGGAGCTCAAACAAGTCTACAGGAAAAAAGTCTAACAATCCAATCAAAAAATAGGCAAAACCTTTGAACAGACATTTCTCAAAAGAAGACATGCAAATGGCAGACATATGAAAAGGTGCTCAACATCACTGATCATCAGAGAAATGCAAATCAAAACTACAATGAGACATCATCTCACCCCAGTTAAAATGGCTTATATCCAAAAGACAGGCAATAGCAAATGCTGACGAGCATGTGAATGACAGACACCCTTGTATGCTATTGGTGGGAATGTAAATTAGCACAACTACCATGGAAAACAGTTTGGAGGTTCCTCAAAAAAACAAAAAATTGAGCTACCATAGGATCCAGCAATCCCACTGCTGGACATATACCCAAAAGAAAGGAAATCAGTATACTGAAGAGATATCTCCACTCCTACGTTTGTTGCAGCATTGTTTATGATAGCTAAGATTTCGAAGCAACTAAGTGTCCATAAACAGATGACTGGATAAAGAAAATGTGATACATATACACAATGGAGTACTATTCAGCCATAAAAAAGAATGAGATCCAGTCATTTGCAACAACATGGATGGAACTGGAAATCATTATGTTAAGTGTAATAAGCCAGGCACTGAAAGACAAACACTGCATGTTCTCACTTACTTGTGGGATCTAAAAATCAAATCAACTGAACTCATAGACACGGAGTGTAGAGGATGGTTATCAGAGGCGAGGAAGAGTAGTGGAGGATTGGAGGGGGAGGTTAATGGGTATGAAAAAAATAGAAAGAATGAATAAGACCTACTATTGAATAGCACAATAGGGTGATTATAGTCAACAGTAACTTAATTGCATATTTTAAAATAACTTAAAGAATGTAATTGGATTATTTGGAACTCAAAGGATAAATGCTTGAGGGGATGGATGGCCCATTCTCCATGATGTGCCTATGTCACACTGCATGCCTGTATCAAAATGTCTTATGTACCCCATAAATGTATACATCTACTATATACCCACAAAATTTTTTAAAAAATAATTTTAAAAAAATTTTAAAAAGAAGTGTTGGACTAAATTTCCTCTGTTATCCTTTCTAACTCTATACTTCTACAATTTGTTTTAATCAATAACACAAATTATAAGCAAAGAAGAAATATTTATAGCTTACATGATAATGTTTTAGAATACTTAACACATAATGTTTAATAAAAAGAATGTGCCGGGCCGGGCCTGGTGGTTCAGGCCCGTAATCCCAGCACTTTGGGAGGCCAAGGCGGGCAGACCACAAGGTCAGGAGATTGAGACCATCCTGGCTAACGTGGTGAAACGCTGTCTCTATTAAAATTACAAAAATTAGCCAGGCATGGTGGCACGCACCTGTAGTCCCAGCTACTCAGGAGGCCGAGGCAGGAGAATCACTTGAACCCGGGAGGCAGAGGTTGCAGTGAGCCGAGATAGCACCACTGCACTCCAGCCTGGGTGACAGAGTGAGACCCCATCTCAAAAAAAAAAAAAAAAAAAGTGCCAATTTTTAATGCACGAATAAATAAAAAGGCAATTTATTAAAAATGTAAATAATGAATAAAATATTTTTTAAATTCACCATCAACTAGTAAAAAGAAAAGCCAGTTAACAGTGAAATACCATTATTGGGAAATCCTTAAAAGATTAACAGCCAATGTACAAAAAATGCTTACTATCATGGAAAGATGTTTCCTATAGTATGAAAAAATTAAAGTATAAAACACAGTATCCAGAATATGATGTCTAATATGCACAGAAAATGTCTCTAAACAGATAATATACTACAATTTTAACAGGGGTTGGTTTTGAAATCAGATTATAAAGCTGGGCATGGTGGTGAGCAATTATATTCCCACCTACTTTAGAGGCTGATGTGGGAGGTTCCCTTGAGCTTGAGACCAGCCTGGGCAACATAGTGACACCCTGTCTCTTTAAAATAAAACATTTTTAATCAGATTATGAAACAATCAACAGACTATGAGGTCATATATATATATACAGAAAATGTCTCTAGACAGTTGTATACCATAATTTTTGTAGGAATTATTTCTGTTACCAGTGATTACTTTCTTCATTATTCTAATCAGGTATGCTGATTTTAAAATGAGTTCACAAATTCCTTAACACTCCTCCTTCAAAAGGTAGAGCCTAATCCCTTTCCCCTTGAATGGGGGTCAACTTCACCCATTTGATTCTAAAGGACAGAATGTGGCTAAAGTGATGCTTTGTGACATCTGAGACTAGGTCATAAAAAAATATATAGCTTCTACTCGGCTCTTTCTTCGGGGGAAGCCAGCTACAAAGTCATGAGGGCACTCAAGTAGACAGTGGAAAAACTCATGTGAAAAGGGACCAAGGCCTCCTGACAACAGTCAGCACCAACTTGCAGCCACGTGAGTGAGCCTCCCTGAAAGTGGATTCAAACTTTCGGATCACTGCAGCCTCAGCTAAAATTCTGACTGCAATTTCATGAATAGTTCTAAGCCAGAGACTGCTAAGCCATTCCCAAATGCTTGACTCACAGAAATGTGAGAATAAAAGGTTTATCACTTAATAATAAATATATGTACACTTCATTTTATTGCATTTCACTTTATTGCACATTGCAGACATCGCACCTTCTACAAGTTGAAGGTCTGTGGCAACTCTGTGTCGAGAAAGTCTATCGGCACCATTTTTCCAACAGCATATGTTGGCTTTGTGTCTCTGTGTCACATTTTGGTAATTTTCACATCTCAAACTTTTTCATTATTATTATATCTGTTACGGTGATCTATAGTTACCATTGTAATTGTTTTGGGAACCATGAGCCACACCCATATAGGATAGCATATTTCATTGATAAATATTGTGTATGTTCTGATTGTTCCACTGACTGACTCTTCCCCTTGTCTCTCTCCCTCTCCTTGGGCTTCCCTATTCCCTGAGACATAACAATATTAAAATTAGGCCAATTAATAACCCTACAGTGACTTCTAAGTGTTCAAATAAAAGGAAGAATCACACACCTCTCACTTTAAATCAAAAGCTAGACTCACTTTTGTAATCCCAGCACTTTGGGAGGCCAAAATGGGAGGATCACTTGAGCCCAGGAGTTTGAGACTAGCCTGGGCGATATAGTGAGACCTCATCTCAATCAATCAATCAATAAACAAATCAACATAAAAAATATAAATAAGCCAGGTATGGCGTTATATGCCTGTGGTCCCAGCTACTCAGGAAACAGGTAGGAGAAGCCCTTGAGCCTGGGAATTTGAGGCTGCAAAGCAAACAAACAAAGCTAGATGATTAAGCATGGTAAGAAATTCATGTTGAAAGCCAAGACAGACTGAAAGCTGGCCTCTTGCACCAAACAGCCAAGTTGTGAATGCAAAGGAAAAGTCATTGAAGGTAAATACAAGTGCTGCTCTAGTGAATACACAAATGGTAAGAAAGCAAAAAAGCCTTTTTGCTGATATCCAGCGGTCTGGATAGAAGATTAAATCAGTTACAACACTCCCTTAAGGTGAAATCTAATGCAGGTCAAGGCCCTAACTCTGCTCAATTCTATGAAGACTGAGAGGTAAGGAAGCCACAGAAGAAAAGTTGAAATCTAGCGTTGGTTCATGAGGTTTAAGGAAAGAAGCCATCTTCATAACATAAAAGTGCAAGGAGTTTGGAAGAAGCTGATTCCAACTCTTATGGATGACTCAGAGGTTCAGGACTTCAGTGGAGAAAGTCGCTGCAGATATGATGGAAATAGCAAGAGAACTACAATTAGAAGTAGGCCCTGAAGATGTGACTGAATTGTTGAAATCTCATGATAAAACTTGAAGGGATGCGAAGTTGCTTCTTAGGATGAGCAAAAAAAGTGGTTTCTTGCGATGGAATCTACTACCAGTAAAGACACTGTGAACATTGATGAAATGACAATAATGGAAGGATCAGTATATTACATAAATTTAGGCGATACAGCAGTGGCAGGATTTGAGAGGATTGCCTCTGATATGGTTTGGCTCTGTGTCTCCACCCAAATCTCATCTCGAATTATAATCCTCACGTGTCCAGGGAAGGATCTGGTGGGAAGTGATTGGATCATCGGGGAAGTGGGGGTTCCCCATGTTGTTCTTGTGATAGTGAGTGAGTTCCCACAAGATCTGATAGTTTAAAAGTGTTTGGCAGTTCCCTCCTTGCTCTCTGTCTCTCTCCTTCCACCTTGTGAAGAAGCTGCTTGCGTCTCTTTAACTTTCTGCCATGATTTTAAGTTTCCTGAGGCGCCCCCAGCCATGTGGAAATGCAAGTCAATTAAACCTCCTTTATAAATTACCCTGTCTCAGGTAGTTCTTTATAGCAGTGTGAAAACGGACTAACACAGTCTCCAATTTTGAAAGGGAGTTCTACTTCAGGTAAAATGCTAGCAAATGTCATCACATGCCACAGAGAAATCTTTCATGGAAGGAAGAGTCAATCAATGTGGCAAAACTCACTGTTATCTTACTTTTAAAAATTGCCACAGCCATCCCAACCTTCAGCAACCACTGTCCTGATCAGTCAGCAGCCATCCACATTGACGCAAGGCGCTCCACCAGCAAAAAGGTTACAATTTGCTGAAGAGTAAGATGATTGTTAGCACTTTTTTTAGCAATAAAGTATTTTTAAATTAAGGTATACACATTGTTTTTTAGACATAATACTAATTGCACACTTAATAGACTACAGTATAGTGTAAACATAACTTTTATGCATATAAATCAAAAAACTCATGAATTGCTTTATTGCAATATTCATTTTATTGCAGTGGTCTGAAACCAAACCCACAATATCTCTGAGGTATGCCTGTGATAATAAAATAATACATAGGTTTAGGGGTAATCTGCTATACAGCAATAAATAATTAATACATCTGTATAGGGCTGTAGTCAAAAGTGTAGGCTCTGCAGTATTCATAATAACCAAAAGATGGAAATAACCCAAATAAATGTCCATGAACAGATGAATGGATAAATTTTGGTATACATACATAATAGAATATTATTAGCTTTAAAAAAAGAATGAAATTCTGATACATGCTACATGATGACCCTTAAAGACATTATGCTAAGTAAAATAAGCCAGACACAAATGTACAAATACAGTATGACTTTACTCACATGAAGTACCTAGAACAGGCCAATTCAGAGACTAAAAATAGAATAGAGGTTGTGGGGGCAGAGGGTAGGGAGGTGGGTGAATGGGGAGTTACTGTTTAATGGATACAGAGTTTCTGTTCATAATGATGAAAACATTATGAAAACAGTGATGGGTGGTTACTCAACATTGTGAATGTACTTAATGCCACTGAAATGTATACTCAAAAGTGGTTAAAATTGTAAATTTCATAATATGTGTCTTTTACCATAATAAAAAAAAAAGGAGGGGACAAGCCTTGGAATAAGATGGCTTGGGTCTCAATCTTGGTTCCGATACTTACTAGGCATGTAACCTAGTCTCTCTATACCTTAATTTCTTCATGTACAAAATGGGTATAACAACAATGCCTACTGCAAAAATCAACTCAAAATGAATTAAAGACTTAAGTGGAATACCTGAAACTAAAAATATGAGAAGAAAACAGAAGGGAAGCTCCATGATGTTGGTCTTGGCAAAGATTTTTTAGATATGACCCCCAAAGCACAGGTAACAAAAGCAAAAGTTGGTAAGTGGGGTTACATCAAACTAAAAAGTTTCTGTACAGCAAAGGAAACAATCAACAGAGTGAAGAGACAGCCTATGGAATAGGAGAAAATATTTGCAAACCACACATCTGGTAAGCGGTTAAGATCCAAAATACATAACGAACTCAACCGACTCAATAGTAGGAAAACAAAATTCAATTAAAAAGTGGTCTGGCCGGGCGCGGTGGCTCACGCCTGTAATCCCAGCACTTTGGGAGGCCAAGGTGGGCAGATTACCTGAGGTCAGGAGTTCAAGACCAGCCTGACCAATATGATGAAACCTCATCTCTACTAAACATACAAAAATTGGCCAGGTGTGGTGGCATGTGCCTGTAATTCCGCAACTCGGGAGGCTGAGACAGGAGAATCACTTGAACCCAGGAGGCAGAGGTTTCAGTGAGCCAAGATCGCACCATTGCACTCCAGCCTGGGCAACAAGAGCAAAACTTCGTCTCAAAAAAAAAAAAAAAAAAAGTGGGCAAAGAACCTGAATAAACTTTTCTCAAAAGAAGACCTACAAATGTCCAACAGGTATACGAAAAAAATGTTCAATACCACTAGTCATCAGCGAAATGCAAATTAAAACCACAATGAGATAACACCTCACACCTGTCAGAATGGCTATTATCAAAAAGACAAAAGATAACCAGTGTTTGTGAGGATGTGAAGAAATGGAAAGCCTTGTATACTGTTTGTGGGAATGTAAATTAGAACAACCATTATGGAAAACAGTATGGAGCTTCCCCCAAAAAATTAAAAATAGAGCTACCCTATGATCCAGTAATCCCACTTCTGGGAATATATCCAAAAGATACAAAATCAGTATGTCAAGGAGATATCTGCACTCCCATCTTCACTGTAGCATTATTCACAATAGCCAAGATACGGAATCAGCCTAAGTGTCCATGAAGATGAATAGATGAAGAAAATGTAGTATATGTATAAAATAGAATACCATTTAGCCTTTCAAAAGAAGGAAATCTTGTCATTTGTGACAATATGGATGAACCTGGAGGGCATTAAGTTAAGTAAAAAAGCCAGGCACAGTAAGACAAATGCTGCATGATCTTAATTTATATGTAGTGTTAAAAAGTTGGGCTGGGCATAGTGGTTCACACCCGTAATCTCAGTGTTTTGGAAGGCTGAAGCAGGAGGATCACTTGAGGCCAGGAGTTCAAGGCCAGCCTAGCCAACCTAGCAAGTCTCCATCTCCACAAAAATAAAAAAGTTAGCCAGTCATTGTGGTACACCCTTGTAGTCCTAACCACTCAGGAGGCTAAGGCGGGAAGATGGCTTGAGGTTACAGTAAACTGAGATTGCACCACTGCACTCCAGCCTGGACCATGTCTCTAAAAGAAAAAAAAAGGAAAGAAAAAGAAAGAAAAAAAAAGAAAACAAGAAAAACAAAAAAGTCAAACTCACAGAAACAGAGAGCAAAATGGTGGTTACCAGACACTGAGGAATAGGAGGAATGGGGAGATGCTAGTCCAAGGATACAAAATTTCAGTTAGATAGGAGGAGTAAGTTCAGAAATCTATTGTACATCATGGTGACTGCTTAACATACTTATACTTGAAAATTGCTAACAGTGGATTTCAAAGGTTCTCACCACAAAAATATAAGTACATGAGGTAACACTTGAGCTAAATAACTTGATTTAGCCATTCTAAAATGTATACACATATCAAAACATCATGCTGTGTACCATATATATATATATATACATATTTTTGTTTGTTTCTTTCTTTGAGACACAGTCTCACTCTGTCACCAGGGTGGAGTCCAGTGGTGCGATCTCAGCTCACTGCAACCTCCACTTCCCAGGTTCAAGCGATTCTCCTGCCTCAGCCTCCCACGTAGCTGGGACTACAGGCACACGCCACCATGCCTGGCTAATTTTTGTATTTTTAGTAGAGACGGGGTTTCACCATGTTGCACAAGATGGTCTCGATCTCTTGACCTCATGATCCGCGCGCCTCGGCCTCCCAAAGTGCTGGGAATACAGGCATGAGCCACCACCCCCAGCCCTATATATAATTTTAATTGTCAATTTAAATTTTTTTAAATTAAAAAATAAAAATAAAACGACGTCAAGTAGTTTGGCCAGTCACAAAGCAAGTCTCAGAGATTTCATCTCTTATTTGTTAGCATCCAAAGCTCATGTCCCTAAACACAACAAGCCTGAAGAGTAGGTATTCGTGTTCTACCAGAAAAAGATTGTAGGCTTTGGAGAAAAAAAAGACCTAAATTTCTACCTCAGCTCCACCATTATTTGCTGTGTAGCTTTGGGCAAATCACCTAATCTCTCTGGGCCATAGTTTCTTCAATAATAAAACAATAATTCATCATGCATGCCACTGAAAATTATTCTGATATACTTCTCTACTGATTTTACCTTAAAGGCTTCAGGAAGCCACTGGAGCACTGAAATTTTCTGTTGAACAAATTAAAAAATCCCATCCATATCCCCAAACCACACCATCTTTCTCTTTCCCTGTCCCTACACCCTCTTTACCTAGTAGAAAAGCACCAGAAACCTCTATTTGTCTCTGTTCCTCTTCTCTCTCAACAAATGGACCTATATGTAAAAACTTAAGTCCAAAAGAACACCATTTTGTACATTACTTTGTACTTTTTATATTTGCAATGGGAGATGGAGGGAAGAAACTAGTCAGTAATAAAACAGATCCCCCCTCCACCTGCAGGTGATAAATGTCATACAGCCCCACTAAGAAAACTGTCTTTTGTTATGTATCTCAAAATAAGAAACTGTTAAGCTATTGAAAGAGGAGAAAAGGGCACTTAGTAGTAAATGCCATCTAATGATATAGACTAATAAATACAAGTAATTTTAATGTAGTAGATTAGAGTTTTAAAATGCCATTTTGCAACTATTTGCAAGAGAGTTTAGTAATTTAAAGAACATTTTCCTTATTACATCAAATTCCCATAATTTACCTTATAAGTAAAATGCTAGCAAAAGCTATAACCTTAATTTATATAACATTAAAGTCACATCCTAACTTTGGGAATTTATTTGCAGGCGTGTTAATTTTTAAACAATTTAAAACCACTCTTGAAAGTATTTTCTATTTCCTCCTAGGGCCCTGATTTGTTTTTAAGGGAACTGTTTCAAAGATGTTAACCGAAATTGCAAAGGGACAGCTGCTTGATACAAACGGGCATATTACTGCCTTGCAATATCAAATCACTCAACCTCACTTCTTTTCCCTTTTTTGGGCTCTAGGTTGCCACTAAAATGGCTATTTCTTAGTAAGTAAATAGAGTGATGGTCATATTATGCATACTGATATATCCTAAGGTCCTTTTACTGGGAAATGAGAGTATTTGCCCATATACACTTTATGTCTATGTTATTGTCTGCACTTGCTTTAACTTCCCTAAATCCCAAAACATGTTTCAAGATTTGTGAACTGGATAATTCACACCAGTGCACTTTTCTGTTGTTCATCTTAAATTATGGAAACTCTCATATCTGTTCTAAACCTTAGGAGACAAAAATAAAAAAAAAAATCCCTTAAAAAAGCACCATATGTTCTAAACATAACATCATAGAATATAAAAAAATCAACCAATGGCAATTAATCTTACAGATGCCATTTCATTTTACCATGAATTATGTCGACAAAATATGTTAAACAATGGGTTTAAATGATGTATATCAAAATGTATTGACTCAAATAGTTTTGCATTATTTCTTTAAGGTATAATAAGTATGTTAAAAAACTATTACCAAAAATAATGCAAGAATAAAATTATCATCATCTATGGTCGTATCACTTTTTATACCATCTTCCTTAAAATCTTGAGATTCAAGTCCTAACCATACAGTTTCAGTGAGAAAAGCCATAAAACCATGCTTTTTTAAACAAGAAAAAAGCATGTTTTTTTCCGGTCCTGGTTTCCCAGGATCATAAAACTCAAACTGTCCTCCCCAAATTTATCTTTTCTCACTTGTTTCTTAACTGTTGAGTTATAAATACCTCTGTCTTCTATTAAAGGTGAGTTCATTCCTGTGAGAACTATATTCCAAATTCTATACTCACGCTGTATTCAGAATTCAAAATTTGACTTCTAATCTTATATAAAAACTAGTTCTTAAATGTGACAAAGCTATATAGATGTTCTACTAACATCAATTTTTTTTTCAAAATTATTAGTTAAATTTTCTCTAGCATTAATTCTAGTTGGAGACTGCAAACACCCAGAATATTGATATAGGTACATACACTGGAGTCAGAATTGATTTTCTATCATTGAACCTGCTAGGCACAAAAGTAACAGTATGCAATTGTATTCATGCTGTGCAAACCTCCTTCATAATATATTAAAAATCTAGCACATTGGGGTTTCCATACTGATTTACACTATACATACCTTTTGTCTATACTTTTTCAAAAAACGGCATATGTAGCTGAAATTTTTTAAAGCCAACAACAACAAAAATGGTTATAAGCTTGCCTTGTATTAGAACTTCTTTTGTCTGTCAATCAACAATAAAGTATTATTCTACCACCACAAAAGGAAAACCTTTGGAGGCAGTAAAGGACTATGGGTTGTGCAAATGTGCAGTTGCTAAGAAGCAAATATGCCTCTCTTCTAATCAAATAGCCCAGCTCAGCAATGCCGCTGGCTTGGGGCAAAAAGCAAATTCCACCAGCCACAAACTTAGAAACAGTCTTGAATTATTTGTTGCTGACCGCTGGCTGAACCCTTCCTGATGAGCACCATCACCATTAGCCACTACTCAGTGTATTCCATCAACCAATGGCAATAGCAGCATGCTACAGCTCAGGCTACAAGAAATTGATCAAACAGGGTAATGAGACTATTTCTTCACAGAGGTTATTTTAAATGAATATAAATATTTTCTTTCTACATAATTTGCCACAGAAAGGTCACTGAACTCTCCGTGATTCCAAAGAAAAATGTTCTACTGTCCCCTTTACATATTTGAGTTAAGATAAAGCCAACAAACAATTCAGGGCGTTTCTTGATATTAGGAGCAAATTCTCATGAGCTGGCATTTGAGACAACAGATTTAGCTGTGATATTTTAGCTTCATATGAAGCTACAGCTAAAAATTGATCAAACGATGCTACTCTATAAATATAAAACTAATCATGATTTACTAATTAAAAATATTTATAAGAGTACATTTTTGTTTAACAAAAGCACAATTAATCTCTAATGTAGGAAACTGTGAGAACATGAATCATATGTATGCCTTCTTAGCTCAAGTTATTAAAATTTGATATAATTGTTGTAAATTATTTAGTGGAGAATTCATTTTCTATAGCCCACCTCCTCCTGCTAGACAGTAGAATAAAATGCATGTTAACTATTCCAGTTGGCACATGAATCATTTCACTGACACCTGATTTAGCTCCTCTTACAGAGAGATATTTACTGCTCCTTTTCTTTACATACTTTAAACGAAATCACATCACAACCAAATTACAGCAATTTAGCTGTATATTTTATCTAATATTCTGCAAAGTCCAGTTTGTAGTTAGTAGGCTTCTAATATGGTGGTATTAAAATAATCCCAGCGAAATCACTCTTTAGGAACTTCAAACACCCTTACACCAGCAAAAAAAAAAAAAAAAAAAAGATTCAGTGTAAATATTTCCAACACATCAGTATCCTGCCATTATTATAAAGCAACATAGATTAATAGATTCTAATTAAATATTTAAACTCAAGAGAAACACTTTTATATGAATGAAAACCTCTAAAGGGCCTTGTAAAAGATGTTTATTGTGTTCTAAAATAACTATTTTAAAACTTTCTAAAAGATGTTTATCATGTTCCATTAAAAATAAATGCAATCAAATATGATAAATACTTGCAAAATGAACTGCTTCATATGCAGATTCAAGAGTTTAAAAAAATTATTTATTTTTGTTTATGATCCTTACTTTAGAAACAAATAGGTCAAATAATTTTTGCCTTCATCAAAAATGTCTAGTTAACTGTAATATGAAAAATAGAAATGTGCTTAGGCTATTCTTTTTAATTACTGAAACTCAGAACTATCTTTCAAAATTACTCTTTTAAATTGTTATGAATGTCATTAGACATAACAGTAAAACCATCTTATCTACAAAATAAAACACAAGATAATATACAAATGGTCTTTTTTTTTTAAGGGGATAAAGTATTACTGGGTATTAGAAGTTTATCTGTGCCACTAATAGGGACTTCTAAACATTCGTGACTAGGAAATGACTGCAGTAGTAACAGGATTTTAAATGCAAATTCAAATAATTTAAAAACACATACAGGTTTGAATGAAACAGAAAACCTGTACAATTAATTTTAATCTCTCTTGAAACGGAGAGCCACTAAAGAACTAGACAGAATACAATACAGAGAATAGAATCTCAAGGTTGACACATAATATAGGATTTGTTTAGGTGCATTCTACTTTTTTCACAATAAAATCCTGCCAAGCTATCATAAATGGCCAAAGAAGATTCTCTAAATAAAAATCAATAATTAGTTTTAAAAGGGTCGAATAGCAAAAAACATCCCATCAGCTGTTTAACAATATGACAAACTCAGTTAACAGCCACAAAGAACCAATATAACTTATGGTGCCAAGGAGCCAGATGGTACTGCTGGAAAAAATTAAGTCTACAGATTGGCAGTTCGACCCTGTGATTATTGCCCAAGGGAGGACAAAGTGGAAGAAGAGTGGGAGGTTCGGTATGATGGAGGATAAATCAATTACCACCAACTCACTACATCCTTCCTATGATATCCAAATAACAGATTCTAAATACCACATCAGTAAATTGTTCAAGGTTTAAGTAGCCCCAAACTTAGTTGGGAATGATAAAATAGTATATAGTAAAAAGTAGAATATAATCTCAGTTTTTCATCTTAAGCCCTAGTCAATTATATTGATAACCTCACCCAACTGCGTAAGATCCACATACAATAAACACTAAAGCATTTTAGTATAGCTCCATTACTTAAAAATCAGGCTTTTAAAAAATTTTTGAAATTTTGCTTGACATTAAATGACAGCATTTGTTAAAATTCTATTTACTTTCCAAAAGGAGAATTATAAATAGATAATGGTTGCATATGATGATCTCATGGCTAAATAACTGACTTAACACGTTTTCTAACAAATATTTTGTTCATGTTTTTGCTTATAAAAAGAAGCATTTCCCACTTTGTGCTATATAAAGAATGCTAAAGAAGTAGCAACATCGCAAGACACGTTCAAAATCCAACCACACGGTAGATAAAAGATAAGTGCATTGTTAATTTATGCAATTATGAAAAAATATCAATTTTACTCATACTTTTGTAATGAAAAATAGTTACATATTCAGCACTAACTGGCAGAGCTTATGCTGAGAAAAAATTTTTGTTTCTTTGGCCTCCTATCACTTATGAATACATACAGCTGTTTTGTATTACTCTAGTTTTAGTAGGCCAGATATTAAGATAAGAATATTAGGAATACTAAGATATTAAAGATAAGAAAATTTAGGCTATCAATTTTTAAAATAGTCAATTTTTACAGCTGTTTTATATTACTCTAGTTGTAGTAAGTCAGATATTAAGAAAATTAAGAATACTAAGATATTAAAAATAAGAAAATTCAGACTGTCAATTTTTACAATATAAGTATGTGTTGATGCACTTAATATATTAGTAATTACACTAAGAGATGGCCTTTGGATTTTGTCTCAAACAACAATCAGTAACAGATCAATTAGATTTCTCTAGCAAATAAATTTGATAAGGCAAAAAAAGTGTTCTGATTAATTAGTTGCTAAGTATGAAAGCAAGACTAAATTCACAAGCATTCTAGAAAAGTATTAGTCAAATCACAGGTATAAACTAATTTGATCAAAGTTCACTGAAACCTTTCTGACACATTTTCTAACATGTTACAAAAGGATAGGAAATTAATTGCTAACATGGTTTGCTCAGTGCACTATCTGAACCCCTGTTGTGGGCACAGTCACAGTGATGGAAAAATTAATCCAAGAGGATATGCTTTACCTAAACCATACCTAACTCACTTTTCCTCATCAAACAAAAATTGTGTATGTATACTTCAAATAGCTTGTTTAAAACATTTATAACATTTTAAATGGACATCAGCATTTCAACACCTTATTACACATTCCCCCACCATGATTTTGGGATAAAAAGCTGTTCAATCTTTATATATCTGGACTAAATAACAGACCAGCAATGTGTTTATAGTCTCAGAGGAGTACAGCTAGTTCACAGGAGTGTATACATTCACATAGGTCTATAGGTTTATATATCCATCAAGATTTATAAAAATACATTGAAATACATCTTTAGATGAAAATCAGAACAGAAAGACAGGGGATTTAAAAGAATGTCAGCAGAGAAGAAATATTTCATGATAACAGACACTATTAAAACCAGTGGATAGTAAAACAGAGCAAGAAAAAAAATTGGGGAACAATTGTCAACTAAAGGAGTTATTATTATATAAAATCCAAATATCATGTATATAAAGAACAACACTTATGTCTCATGCATTTTTACCATCCAAAGGATTAGAATTCCAGTTGATACAATTCCAGACAACAACATTAAGACTTTAAATTTATTTAATTATAAAACATATAGATAGACACATGACACAGGTTTCTTTTTAAAAAATCAAATTGTCTCTGTTTGCAGATGACATTATTGTATATTTAGAAAACCCCATCATCTCTGCCCAAAATCTCAAGCTGATAAGCAACTTCAGCAAAGTCTCAGGATACAAAATCAATGTGCAAAAATCACAAGCATTCCTATACACCAATAATAGACTAACAGAGAGCCAAATCATGAGTGAACTCCCATTCACAACTGCAACAAGAAGAATAAAATACCTAGGAATACAACTTACAGAAGATCTGAAGGACTTCTTCAAGGAGAACTACAAACCACTGCTCAAGGAAATAAGAGAGAACACATACAAATGGAAAAATATTCCATGTTCATGGATAGGAAGAATCAATATCATGAAAATGGCCATACTACCCAAAGTAATTTATAGATTCAATGCTATCCCCATCAAGCTACCACTGACTTTCTTCACAGAATTAGAAAAAACTTCTTTAAATTTCATATGGAACCAAAAAAGAACCCGTATAGCCAAGACAACCCTAAGCAAAAAGAACAAACCTGGAGGCATCACGCTACCTGACTTCAAACTATACTACAAGGCTACAGTAACCAAAACAGCAGGGCACTGGTACCGAAACAGATACATAGACCAAAGGAACAGAAAAGAGGCCTCAGAAGTAACACCACACACCTACAACCATCTGATCTTTGACAAACCTGACAAAAACAAGCAATGGGGAAAGGATTCCCTATTTAATAAATGGTGTTGGGAAAACTGGCTAGCCATATGCAGAAAACTGAAACTGGACCCCTTCCTTACATCTTATACAAAAATTAACTCAAGGTGGATTAAAGACTCAAAACCTAAAACCATAAAAACCCTAGAAGAAAACCTAGGCAATACCATTCAGGACACAGGCATGGGCAAAGTTCATGACTAAAACACCAAAAGCAATGGCAACAAAAGCCAAAATTGACAAATGAGATCTAATTAAAGAGCTTCTGGACAGCAGAAGAAACTGTCATCAGAGTGAACAGGCAACCTACAGAATGGGAGAAAAATTTTGCAATCTATCCATCTGACAAAGGGCTAATATCCAGAATCTACAAGGAACTTAAACAAATTTACAAGAAAAAAACAACCCCATCAAAAAGGGGGTAAAGGATATGAACAGACACTTCCCAAAAGAAGACATTTATGTGGCCAACAAACACATGAAGGAAAGCTCATCATCACTGGTCATTAGAGAAATGAAAATCAAAACCATGGTGAGATACCATTTCATGCCAGTTAGAATGGTGATAATTAAAAAGTCAGGAAATGACAGATGCTGGAGAGGATATGGAGAAATACAAATGCTTTTACACTGTTCGTGGGAGTGTAAATTAGTTCAACCATTGTGGAAGACAGTATGGCGATTCCTCAAGGATCTAGAACCAGAAATACCATTTGACCCAGTAATCCCATTACTGGGTGTATACCCAAAGGATTATAAATCATTCTACTATAAAGACACATGCACACATATGTTTATCACAGCACTGTTCACAACAGCAAAGACTTGGAACCAACCCAAATGCCCATCAATGATAGACTGGATAAAGAAAATGTGGCGCATATACACCATGCAATACTATGCAGCCAAAAAAAGGATGAGTTCATGTCCTTTGCACGGACATGGATGAAGCTAGAAACCATCACTCTCAGCAAACAGAGGAACAGAAAACCAAACACCGCATGTTCTCACTCATAAGTAGGAGTTGAACAATGAGAACACATGGACACAAGGAAGGGAACATCACACACCTGCACCTGTCGGCGGGTGAGGGCTAGGGGAGGGATAGATAACATTAGGAGAAATACCTAATGTAGATGATGGGTTGATGGGTGCAGGAAACCACCATGACACATGTATACCTATGTAACAAAACTGCGCATTCTGCACATGTATGCCAGAACTTAAAATATACTTTAAAAAAAAAAAAAAGAACTTTCCCATGCTTTCTTCCCTTCTCAATGTTCACAAGACAAAAACCACTTTAACACTAATCACGTTCTGAAATGTTAATTTTTCAATGCCTTCAATTGCTAAAAGACAGCATCTTTACACGCCTTATATCTGTATGTTTGATAATATTAGGTAATTGCTGCTACTTTTTAAGGTGTGATAAGAGTATTAAGGTTGTTTTTAAAATAATCACTATCTATATCATATATCTGGGAATATTTAGGAATGGCATGTGGAATTTGATTCAAAATAATCTAGAAGGAGCAAGTAGAGCAAGTACAAACAAAAGACTACTGTCTACGAGGTGATAACTGTTCAAGCTGAGATATGGATACACGTAAGTTTTATTATAATATTCTATTTCTGTATGTTTGAAATTATTCATAAAAGTTAAAATAAAAGTGCTCAGAAAATTTTAAAAAATCAAATATAAGCCTGGTGCACTGGCACATGCCTATAGTCCCAGCTACTTGGGTGGCTGAGGCAGGAATATTGCTTGAGCCCAAGAACTCAAGGCTGTAGTGCACTATGATTGTACCTGTGAATAGCCACTATTCCAGCCTGGGCAATATTGTGAGATCTTATCTCTTAAAAAATCAAATATTTAAGAACTTGATTTTTAAAACTGTTAATAATTGTCACAAAACATAATCCTTCCACTTGTAAAACAGGATCTACTAATAAGTTTTCTCAAAAGTTACCTCCTAGTACATTTAAAATGAAGCTTTATTTATAAAATATTTTCTGAATTTAATGTGACAGTAACTACATATCTTGGCTTTTTTGGTCATCAAGTAGGTACAACCAACCAAAGAATGAAATCATTTGAAATTTCAAGATTTTTACATTTTAAATCCATTGGCATATTTCTAACAAAATAATCCAGTTAATGCTTCTCAGGGTTAAGGCTCATTTTGATCAAATTCTCATATGCTATTGTTTCATTACTTTCCTACTCTCTAACAGACAGGAAGCTAAATACGATTCACCCAAATAAAAAAGATCACGGAAATTTAACATAGGTCAACACACAGGTCATGACATTTATGAACCACCACATAAAAATGCCTGCCACATTTATTAGCAAAAAGTTGAATATTAAATCATAACAATAGTTATTGACTCATCTTTTAGCTACTCACAGTATGATATGATTAAATAAAATATTGTCCAACACAAATTAAACTACTTATGTTCAAACATGGATAAAAATTCCAAAGAAAATATGTACTAAAATCAAGTCAATTAATCCATCCCTTGGTCATCTTGTGACATTACAGTAACCAAGAGCTAACATTGGCATGTCCTATGTACCTATCCCTACTACAATCTTTTGAAATACTATTAATTATCCCTAATTTTACAAGTTAAGAAACTAAGGCTTAAACAGAAAATAATTTGTTCAAAGTCACAGTGTCAAACCAGGATTAAACCCAGGTATATGGGATACAATAATCTGTGCATTTAACAACAACAGTACTATTTACTCATGACATGATGAAACATAGAGTTTATCTTCTTTAAAGTCCTTGAAAATTTAGTATGCAGATACTAAAAGTACATCTGATCTGCCTTGAATATTGCTTAATATTACATAAGTTGCCAGGACAAGACATAGTAACATAACATGATGCCTGAATTACATGGAGAAAAATAATTAGATAAAACAAAGAGGGAGCAGGGGTTGCAATCCTAGTCTCTGATAAAACAGACTTTAAACCAACAAAGATCAAAAGAGACAAAGAAGGCCATTACATAATGGTAAAGGGATCAATTCAACAAGAGGAGCTGACTATCCTAAATATATATGCACCCAATACAGGAGCACCCAGATTCATAAAGCAAGTCCTGAGTGACCTACAAAGAGACTTAGACGCCCACACATTAATAATGGGAGACTTTAACACCCCACTGTCAACATTAGACAGATCAACGAGACAGAAAGTCAACAAGGATACCCAGGAATTGAACTCAGCTCTGCACCAAGCGGACCTAATAGACATCTACAGAACTCTCCACCCCAAATCAACAGAATATACATTTTTTTCAGCACCACACCACACCTATTCCAAAATTGACCACATACTTGGAAGTAAAGCTCTCCTCAGCAAATGTAAAAGAACAGAAATTATAACAAACTATCTCTCAGACCACAGTGCAATCAAACTAGAACTCAGGATTAAAAATCTCACTCAAAGCCACTCAACTACATGGAAACTGAACAACCTGCTCCTGAATGACTACTGGGTACATAACGAAATGAAGGCAGAAATAAAGATGTTCTTTGAAGCCAACGAGAACAAAGACACAACATACCAGAATCTCTGGGATGCATTCAAAGCAGTGTGTAGAGGGAAATTTATAGCACTAAATGCCCACAAGAGAAAGCAGGAAAGATCCAAAATTGACACCCTAACATCACAATTAAAAGAACTAGAAAAGCAAGAGCAAACACATTCAAAAGCTAGCAGAAGGCAAGAAATAACTAAAATCAGAGCAGAACTGAAGGAAATAGAGACACAAAAAACCCTTCAAAAAATCAATGAATCCAGGAGCTGGTTTTTTGAAAGGATCAACAAAATAGATAGACCGCTAGCAAGACTAATAAAGAAAAAAAGAGAGAAGAATCAAATAGACACAATAAAAAATGATAAAGCGGATATCACCACCGATCCCACAGAAATACAAACTACCATCAGAGAATACTACAAACACCTCTACGCAAATAAACTAGAAAATCTAGAAGAAATGGATACATTCCTTGACACATACACTCTCCCAAGACTAAACCAGGAAGAAGTTGAATCTCTGAATAGACCAATAACAGGAGCTGAAATTGTGGCAATAATCAATAGTTTACCAACCAAAAAGAGTCCAGGACCAGATGGATTCACAGCCGAATTCTACCAGAGGTATAAGGAGGAACTGGTACCATTGCTTCTGAAACTATTCCAATCAATAGAAAAAGAGGGAATCCTCCCTAACTCATTTTATGAGGCCAGCATCATTCTGATACCAAAGCCGGGCAGAGACACAACCAAAAAAGAGAATTTTAGACCAATATCCTTGATGAACATTGATGCAAAAATCCTCAATAAAATACTGGCAAAACGAATCCAGCAGCACATCAAAAAGCTTATCCACCACGATCAAGTGGGCTTCATCCCTGGGATGCAAGGCTGGTTCAATATACGCAAATCAATAAATGTAATCCAGCATATAAACAGAGCCAAAGACAAAAACCACATGATTATCTCAATAGATGCAGAAAAAGCCTTTGACAAAATTCAACAACCCTTCATGCTAAAAACTCTCAATAAATTAGGTATTGATGGGACGTATTTCAAAATAATAAGAGCTATCTATGACAAACCCACAGCCAATATCATACTGAATGGGCAAAAACTGGAAGCATTCCCTTTGAAAACTGGCACAAGACAGGGATGCCCTCTCTCACCACTCCTATTCAACATAGTGTTGGAAGTTCTGGCCAGGGCAATTAGGCAGGAGAAGGAAATAAAGGGTATTCAATTAGGAAAAGAGGAAGTCAAATTGTCCCTGTTTGCAGACGACATGATTGTTTATCTAGAAAACCCCATTGTCTCAGCCCAAAATCTCCTTAAGCTGATAAGCAACTTCAGCAAAGTCTCAGGATACAAAATCAATGTACAAAAATCACAAGCATTCTTATACACCAACAACAGACAAACAGAGAGCCAAATCATGAGTGAACTCCCATTCACAATTGCTTCAAAGAGAATAAAATACCTAGGAATCCAACTTACAAGGGATGTGAAGGACCTCTTCAAGGAGAACTACAAACCACTGCTCAAGGAAATAAAAGAGGATACAAACAATTGGAAGAACATTCCATGCTCATGGGTAGGAAGAATCAATATCGTGAAAATGGCCATACTGCCCAAGGTCATTTACAGATTCAATGCCATCCCCATCAAGCTACCACTGACTTTCTTCACAGAATTGGAAAAAACTACTTTAAAGTTCATATGGAACCAAAAAAGAGCCCGCATCGCCAAGTCAATCCTAAGCCAAAAGAACAAAGCTGGAGGCATCACACTACCTGACTTCAAACTATACTACAAGGCTACAGTAACCAAAACAGCATGGTACTGGTACCAAAACAGAGATATAGATCAATGGAACAGAACAGAGCCCTCAGAAATAACGCCGCATACCTACAACTATCTGATCTTTGACAAACCTGAGAAAAACAAGCAATGGGGAAAGGATTCCCTATTTAATAAATGGTGCTGGGAAAACTGGCTAGCCATATGTAGAAAGCTGAAACTGGATCCCTTCCTTACACCTTATACAAAAATCAATTCAAGATGGATTAAAGATTTAAACGTTAGACCTAAAAGCATAAAAACCCTAGAAGAAAACCTAGGCATTACCATTCAGGACATAGGCGTGGGCAAGGACTTCATGTCCAAAACACCAAAAGCAATGGCAACAAAAGACAAAATTGACAAATGGGATCTAATTAAACTAAAGAGCTTCTGCACAGCAAAAGAAACTACCATCAGAGTGAACAGGCAACCTACAACATGGGAGAAAATTTTCACAACCTACTCATCTGACAAAGGGCTAATATCCAGAATCTACAATGAACTCAAACAAATTTACAAGAAAAAAACAAACAACCCCATCAAAAAGTGGGCGAAGGACATGAACAGACACTTCACAAAAGAAGACATTTATGCAGCCAAAAAACACATGAAAAAATGCTCATCATCACTGGCCATCAGAGAAATGCAAATCAAAACCACTATGAGATATCATCTCACACCAGTTAGAATGGCAATCATTAAAAAGTCAGGAAACAACAGGTGCTGGAGAGGATGTGGAGAAATAGGAACACTTTTACACTGTTGGTGGGACTGTAAACTAGTTCAACCATTGTGGAAGTCGGTGTGGCGATTCCTCAGGGATCTAGAACTAGAAATACCATTTGACCCAGCCATCCCATTACTGGGTATATACCCAAAGGACTATAAATCATGCTGCTATAAAGACACATGCACATGTATGTTTATTGCGGCATTATTCACAATAGCAAAGACTTGGAACCAACCCAAATGTCCAACAATGATAGACTGGATTAAGAAAATGTGGCACATATACACCATGGAATACTATGCAGCCATAAAAAATGATGAGTTCATGTCCTTTGTAGGGACATGGATGAAACTGGAAACCATCATTCTCAGTAAACTATCACAAGAACAAAAAACCAAACACCGCATATTCTCACTCATAGGTGGGAATTGAACAATGAGATCACATGGACACAGGAAGGGGAATATCACACTCTGGGGACTGTTGTGGGGTGGGGGGAGGGGGGAGGGATAGCATTGGGAGATATACCTAATGCTAGATGACGAGTTAGTGGGTGCAGCACACCAGAATGGCACATGTATACATATGTAACTAACCTGCACAATGTGCACATGTACCCTAAAACTTAAAGTATAATAAAAAAAAAATTAAAAAAAAAAAAAAAAAAAAAAAAAAACAAAGAGGGAGGAAAAAAAGCCTAAGATCACATCAACATTCAAATGAACACCAAAGAAAACTACCAAGATAAAATGTATCACCAGGACTATAATCATACTAAGGAATGAAAGTAATTAATGGCTTCTAAAATTCTGTAAAATAGAATCACACGTTTAGAAACAAAAGCAGCAATTCTCCTGGTTTACCTATGAGGGAAGTTGGAGAAAATGTCTCTATTCTAAATCTTCACATCTATTTCATTCTACTGTCTCTGGAAAGTCTTCTCTTTCTCATGATATTAAACATGTTTAGGCGAATAAATCAATGATTCTCCATATCTCTATTCCATATCTCAGACTCCCTCTTAAATATCTTTGACTGGATTCTCAATACTCCTTCAAGCTCAACAAACTTGATCTTTCTTATCGGCCTTTCCACTTTCTTTATAGATAATATCACTTCCCTGAGAAAAGAATCTAAGTGTCAAGATTCACGTTAAGCATAATCATGAAGTCTACCATTGGTTCTACCCCTGGCTGTTTACTCTCCTTTGTCCCACCCATCAAGTTGATCCTCCAGTCCGGTTCTTCCCAGGCCTGAGTTCCCCAGAAGTATACCAAGCCCTGCCCTTCTTCTACACTTCCAGCTCCCTCCCATAACAAACTAAAATTTATTTGTCATTTGATCCATTCCTTACAACTCTTATCTCTGCCTGCTTAATCTGATACATTAGCATTTATCAGATAATTTTTCTTTATTTCTGTGGTGATAGCTTCATCCAGTATCACCTCTGTTAAGTATGACAACTGATGAGCCAAAGTAGTAAACGTAACAGATATGTCATTTGGTCTTCAATTATCCATCTGTATTTATACAAACATACCTCATATTACTGTGCTTTGCTTTAATGCACTTTACAGATACTGCATTTTTTACAAATTGCAGGTTTGTGACAACCCTTGTTGAACTAGTCTATCAGCACCATTTTTTCAATTGCACATGCTCACTTTGTATCTCTGTGTCACATTTTGGTAATTCTTACAATATGTCAAATTTTTTCATTATTATTATATCTGTTATGGTGATCTATAATCAGTGATCTTCGATGTTGCCATCTAATTGTTTTGGGGCACTATGATCTGCACTCATATAAGACAGCAAACTTTAATAATAAATGTATGTCCTCTGACTGCTCCACAACTCAACCTTCCCCTATCTCTCTGCCTCTCCTTGGGCTACCTTATTCCCTGAAACATAACAACACTGAAATTAAGCCAATTAATAACCCTACAATGGGCTGGGTGTGGTGGCTCAAGCCTGTAATCCCAGCACTTTGGGAGGCCAAGGCGGGTGGATCACGAGGTCAGGAGATCGAGACCATCTTGGCTAACACGGTGAAACCCCGTCTCTACTAAAAATACAAAAAAAAAAATTAGCTGGGCGTGGTGGCGGGCGCCTGTAGTCCCAGCTGCTAGGGAGGCTGAGGCAGGAGAATGGCGTGAACCCAGGAGGTGGGGCTTGCAGTGAGCCGAGATTGCACCACTGCACTCCAGCCTGGGCGACACAGTGAGACTCCGTCTCAAAAAAAAAAAAAAAAAAAAATTACCCAACAAAAGCTCTAAGTGTTCAAGTGAAAGAAAGAGTTCCACATCTCTCACTTTAAATCAAAAGGTACAAAAGGTAGAAATGATTAAGCTTAGGGAGGAAGGCATGTAGAAAGTCGAGATAGGCCAAAAGGAAGGTCTCTTGTGCCAAACAGCCAAGTTGTGAATGCAAATGAAAAGTCCTTGAAGGAAAACAAAAGTGCTACTCCAGTGAACACACAAATGATAAGAAAGCAAAATAGCCTGGCCAGGTGTGGTGGCTCACGCCTGTAATCCCAGCACTTTGGGAGGCCAAGGCAGGAGGATTACCTGCAGTCAGGAGTTTGAGACCAGCCTGTCCAACATGGTGAAACCTCGTCTCTACTGAAAATACAAAAATTAGCTGGGTGTGGTGGTGGGCGCCTGTAATCCTAGCTACTCAGGAGGCTGAGGCATGAGAATTGCTTGAACCTGGGAGGTGGGGGTCGCAGTGAGCCGAGATCATGCCACTGCACTCCAGCCTGGGCAACAGAGTGAGACTTTATCTCAAAGAAAAAAAAAAAAAAACAAGCAAAAACCAAAACAGCCTAATTACTGATATGGAGAAACTTTGAGTGGTCTGGCTAGAAGATTAAACCAGCTACAACACTCCCTTAAGCCAAAGCCTAATCCAGATCAAGGCCCTAACTCTCTTCAATTCTATGAAGGCTGACAGAGATGAGAGCTGCAGAAGAAAAGTTAGAATCTAGCAGAGGTTGGTTCATGAGGTTTAAGGAAAGAAGCCATCTTCATAACACAAAAGTGCAAGGAGTTTGGAAGAAGTTAATTCCAATCCTCATGGATGACTTTGAGGGATGCAGGACATCAATGGAAGAAGTCACTGCAGATGTGGTGGAAATGGCAAGAGACCTACAATTAGAAGTGGACCCTGCAGATATGACTGAATTGTTGCAACCTCATGATAAAACTTGAAGGGATAAGGAGTTGCTTCTCAGGGTGAGCAAAGAAAGTAGTTTCTTGTGATGGGATCTACTCCTGATGAAGATGCTAACAACACTGTTGAAATGACAACAATTAATTTGGAATATAACATAATCGTAGTTGATAAAGCAGTGGCAGGGTTTGAGAGGATTGACTCCAATTCTTAAAGAAATTCTACCATGGGTAAAATGGTAGCAAACAACATTACATGCCAGAGGGAAATCTTTCATGGAAAGAAGAATCAATCGATGAATCAATCAATTCATTGCTGTCTTTATTTAAGAAATTGCCACAGCCCCCCAACCTTCAGCAGCCATCCACATTGAGACGAGACCCTCGACCAGCAAAAAGGTTATAATTCTCTGAGGGCTAAGATGATTGCTGACATTTATTAACAATAAAGCATTTAAAAATTACAGTATGTGTGGGGTTTTGTAGACATAATGCACACAATAGTGTGCTGGGAGGTAATATAGTAGTAAGGAATACAAATTGGAAAAAGAGGGTGCATCCTTTTTAAAGGATGACAAACACAACGTAAGCTCAGTATTGCCAGACTATCCAATTTTCCCAGAGAAGGCATAAATCTGAATTTTTCTGGGTTGGCACAAATTTTCAAAAGTCAAATACTGGTTTGGCTAAACAAAATATACCTATAGGCCAAATCTGTAACTTGGCCTATCAGTTTGAGACCTTTGTTCTAGACACTTTATATACTGTCTCAATTTTAAACCAATCCATCAGTGAGTTGTGTATCTAGACCAATGATGGGCAAACTTTTTTAGTAAAGTGTCAGACTAGAAATATTCCAGGCTTTGTGGGACTATGGTCTGTGTAACAACTACATACTGCTGCTGTTGTAGCATGAACACAGCCATAGACAATATGTAAACAAATACATATGGCTGTGCCATATAATTATCTATAAAATATAGCAACAAGCCAAATTTGCTCCATGGGCTGTAGATTGCCAACCCCTGATCTAGACTGTTATTTTGGCCCTACACAAAAATGACTTGTCCTAAGCTGTATTTTGGCATTATGCTACATACCTATGTTGGTGGATGTTTTCAGAAAGAACTCCAGAGCATTATTAAATATACTCTTGTGGTTTTTATTTACCACATTATATGACATTCTTTTTAAAGCCCCCTTGAAAGAAATTTCACCAGATCCTAGTGCTACAGGTACTAAGAACTGTATTTCTCTTGAGTACTTCATTTATTTTTATAGCAAGAACACTATAAATCTTGCACCTAATCAGTTTTCCTTCTTTGCATTGGCAAAGAAAGCAAGCAAGCCGAGGGTCAAATAAGTAAGTAATCTCCAGCAAAAGCTACAGTACTTATGGTATGCATTTGAGATACAGATATTAATACTAGCCTTACTTTAATTTTCCTTTGTATCCTCCTTTTCCCCACCTTTGATTTCCTCTTTTTTTTAACCTTGGTATAATATATGTATCTTCACTAACTGCTTCAATTGTTTTTTACAAAAGAATAAAATTAGGAAAAAATAAATAAAAAGCATGTCTATCCAAGACAAATTAAATTCAAACAATCTAAAAATCTAATTTTTGTTTAGTTCTAATCAATACAATTGTACCTTTTCATATAGGTGCTAACAAGTAAAAGTGATTGGTTTATTTTATCTAGTTAATCCTCTCTTCTCATACATTGCTAAAAAGAGAAAGAATATAATGGCCAAACAGCAAACAGTTTAAAAAAAAAAAAAAAAAGGAGAATTTTCACTAACTGGAACATTAGCTCTTATGAAAGGTTTGAAGAATTAATGAAAATAAATAAATGAAAAATAATAAAATTTTAAAAATTAACCAGTCTAGACAGTTTTAACATTTATTTTTGCCTCCAGCTCTTCTCTCTATAAATCAATTTGAAATTTAGCATGCTAAATAATTATTTTAACCTACTGCATAAACATTATACTCTCCTCTAATGAACTTGAAATACCCACTCCTGAATGTATATCTATAACTATTATCTATCCCAGCCTCTTATTCTCTCTATACACATTTTTACAACACCTAAGTTTAGTCATACTTTCACATATCCTACCTTTAGTGGCTGTTTTTGCCTGCTCTTTGCTTTTGAATTGCTTATTTCTTTAAGAGTACCTCAGTTTTCCTTTGGAGAATGGTACCTCCCCAAATCTCCATGGGGATCAGGTGAAGCTGGCCTTACCCCTCTCCACAAACTTTTTTGGGCACATGATCCAGACCTAGCCAATTAGTGCAATACACACACACACACACACACACACACACGCACGCACCACAGTGATTGATTTAGAATAAGCACATAACCCAAGCCAAGGATTCCTGCTGCAATTATTGAGAGCTCTCTATTTCAATGGGGTTGCTAACCTGGTAGAAATATCTAAGAAGCTGCTGGTGGGTGGTCATCTTTGCCACAGCCATCCTATGGGTACAGTGTCTCTAAGAAGAAGCTACACATAGGAAAGCAGTATGTGAGTGGGAATACTCATTACAGTTTGAACACCTACATGGATCTAGGTGGGCAAGAGGCAAGATTCCAATTCTATTCATTTTTCACAAGTGAACCAATAAACTTCCCTTTCTGCTTTGTGCTTAAGCCAGTTTGAGTTGGGTTTCTTTTTCTGTCCTGTCCATTCAAAGAGTTCTGACCAATATATCCCTTTACCAGGCTGTTTCACAAATGTGAAAAACTATTACCTCCATGTTCTACACATCAAAAATCTTATTCTCCCAGACCTGGTTCAAATGCCATTAATGTTATCAAGTCTGTCTTTATTCCCACCATAATTACCATCTTCTTTCTCCTTCTGTATTTCTTGTAATAGTGATTAAACCAATCTGCCTTGAATTAGTTGATATTTATATCTCTCCTGTCTCTACTAATCTATAAATAAGGTCCTTAAAGACAGTGACATACCTTATTAATCATTTTATTCTCCCAAGTCTAAAATAGCTAAAAGTAAAATCTATTGAAATAAACTTTTATTCCATCTAGCACTCTGCCTAAAACGTACAACACTATTACCCTTTCTTACTACTTTTATTTTAAAAATCAATTACATCTTATAAGACATATTTTCTTTTAGAAAAGAAATCCTATTTTAAGCGTATTAGGGGATTATAACATACATAGATCCCAGGACACCAACACCAAAATAAGTCCTATTCAGTGAAAGAAATATATGTGTATTTCTTTCCCCGTGGTAAGAAATTTTACTATTTTTGACATTAAAATATAATTCTTATTAAACTCCTTTAGTGTTAAAGAAAGACATGCGCATGTTCAAAATAGAAAAGCTCACAGGTGGTATTAAAAAGCAAGGAGGAGCTTCTGGAGGCATTTATACAAAACAACACAAAAGCATCTCTGGCATGAAATTACTTTTCTGACATAGTCTTTAAATATGGCATTATATGTTTCCGCTTTTTAGGTATGAAAAAGAATTAGTTGATATTCAAATTCAATTACCCTTTTCTCTAGATATTCCAAATGAAAAACTTTCAGCACGCTCCATTTCTTGACTCTCATACAAAAATATAATTAATATCTGATTATGACATTGGAATCTGAAAGTATATTTGATGAGAAATGTGGGATTAGAAGGCCTATAGTTTCTCCATAGTGAAAATAAACCTAAACATTTAAATTAAAATACGACTATGGCTATGGAGGAAGATACAGAGAAAGATATAGGAATTCAAAATAAAAAGTCCAGCAATCAAAATAGTTCTGGCACTACTGTAAATAATTCTCTCTGAACCTAGATCAATGGTTCAATCTGCGGTAAAGAACCAGTTTTTCCCAAGACATCACAAACCCCACTATTTTTGTAAAAATAACAACAACAACAAAAATATAAATTACCAGAAAAAAGATCACGTACTTAGATAAGGCAGAAATATCAAATTGCTATAAACATTTCTAAATGCTTATTCTTAATTTTTGTACTTATGTTGTCGTTGACCAGTAACAAATAGATCACAAACCAGGACCAGTCTTTAGGCCACACACTGATAGCGAGTGCTGCTTAGAAAATTCACATGGCCTCTTTGTGTCTCAGTCCCCTATGTGACTGACACAGGGAAAAAATAAATAAATAAACACATTCATACATACATACATATCTTAAGAGAGAAGAGATCAATTCAAATAAACAAACTAACTTTCTTTTGTTAAGCTAACAACAGTAACCATTTTTCCAAGACCATGATCACAGCACCCCTTAGATCCCACCACTATAACTATGTATTGACAAAGCCTGGCCCCGGAGAACCATCTATAGATGGTTCTAATGATCTGTATAATGATTAGAACCATCTATAGATGGTTCTAATAGATCTAATGATCTATTAGACTATGTGTTCTCCCTCTCCCCCCTCCCTCCCCCTCCCCCCTCCCCATGGTCTCCCTCTCCCTCTCTTTCCACGGTCTCCCTCTGATGCCGAGCCGAGGCTGGACTGTACTGCTGCCATCTCGGCTCACTGCAACCTCCCTGCCTGATTCTCCTGCCTCAGCCTGCCAAGTGCCTGCGATTGCAGGTGCGCGCCGCCACGCCTGACTGGTTTTCGTATTTTTTTTTTGGTGGAGACGGGGTTTTGCTGTGTTGGCTGGGCTGGTCTCCAGCTCCTAACCGCAAGTGATCTGCCAGCCTTGGCCTCCCGAGGTGCCGGGATTGCAGACGGAGTCTAGTTCACTCAGTGCTCAATGTTGCCCAGGCTGGAGTGCAGTGGCGTGATCTCCGCTAGCTACAACCTCCACCTCCCAGCTGCCTGCCTTGGCCTCCCAAAGTGCCGAGATTGCAGCCTCTGCCCGGCCGCCACCCCTTCTGGGAAGTGAGGAGGGTCTCTGCCTGGCCGCCCATCGTCTGGGATGTGAGGAGCCCCTCTGCCCGGCTGCCCAGCCTGGGAAGTGAGGAGCGCCTCTTCCTTGCCGCCATCACGTCTAGGAAGTGAGGATCGTCTCTGCCCGGCCGCCCATCGTCTGAGATGTGGGGAGCGCCTCTGCCCCGCCTCCCTGTCTGGGATGTGAGGAGCGCCTCTGCCCTGCCACCACCCCATCTGGGAGGTGAGGAGCGTCTCTGCCCGGCCGCCCCATCTGAGAAGTGAGGAGCCCCTCCGCCCGGCAGCTGCCCCGTCTGAGAAGTGAGGAGCCCTCCGCCCAGCAGCCACCCCGTCTGGGAGGGAGGTGGGGGGCGCCTCTGCCCGGCCGCCCCTTCTGGGAAGTGAGGAGCCCCTCTGCCCGGCCACCACCCCGTCTGGGAGGTGTACCCAACAGCTCATTGAGAATGGGCCATGATGACGATGGCGGTTTTGTCGAATAGAAAAGGGGGAAATGTGGGGAAAGGATAGAGAAATCAGATTGTTGCTGTGTCTGTGTAGAAAGAAGTAGACATGGGAGACGCCATTTTGTTCTGTACTAAGAAAAATTCTTCTGCCTTGGGATGCCGTTGATCTATGACCTTACCCCCAACCCTGTGCTCTCTGAAACATGTGCTGTGTCCACTCAGGGTTAAATGGATTGAGAGCGGTGCAAGATGTGCTTCGTTAAACAGATGCGTGAAGGCAGCATGCTCGTTAAGAGTCATCACCAGTCCCTAATCTCAAGTACCCAGGGACACAAACACTGCGGAAGGCCGCAGGGTCCTCTGCCTAGGAAAACCAGAGACCTTTGTTCACTTGTTTATCTGCTGACCTTCCCTCCACTATTGTACTATGACCCTGCCAAATCCCCCTCTACGAGAAACACCCAAGTATGATCAATAAAAAAATAAATAAATAAATAAATAAAAGAAATGGAATCATGAAAAAGAAAAAAAAGACTGTGTTCTCTGAAATAACTTAAGGAAAACTGATATGAAAGAAGAGTCATGTGATTATAGGTTTGTATTTGCAATGCAACAATGCAACACATTTCATTTACATTTCAAACCTGTGTATTATGTTGCTAGAAATGATAGTGATATACAAACAAAATAAGAATTCTTTTTAACAAACGATGTTAAAGGCTACAGAATTCAAGAGTTCACTGAGCTTAAAAGGTATAGCAAGGCCGGGTGCGGTGGCTCACACCTGTAATCCCAGCACTTTGGGAGGCCGAGGCAGGCACATCACGAGGTCAGGAGATCAAGACCATCCTGGCTAACATGGTGAAAGCCCATCTCTACTAAAAATACAAAAAATTAGCCGGGTGTGGTGGTGGGCGCCTGTAGTCCCAGCTACTCGGGAGGCTGAGGCAGGAGAATGGCGTGAACCTGGGAGGCAGAGCTTGCAGTGAGCCAAGACTGAGCCACTGCACTCTAGCCTGGGTGACAGAGTGAGACTCTGTCTCAAAAAAAAAAAAAAAATAGAATCTTCAGTTAGGCAGACATCTTAGACATGTCACAAAAGAACAAGTGATGGCCGGGAGCGGTGGCTCACACCTGTAATCCCAGCACTTTAGGAGGCCGAGGTGGGCAGATCACCTGAGATCAGGAGTTCAAGACCAGCCTGGCCAACATGATGAAACCCCGTCTCCACTAAAAATACAAAAATTAGCCAGGTGTGGTGGTGTGCGCTTGTAGTCCCAGCTACTTGGGAGGCTGAGGCAGGAGAATCACTGGAATCCAGTGGGGGCAGAGGTTGTGGTGAGCTGAGATCGCGCCATTGCACTCCAGCCTGGGCGACAGAGCGAGACTCTGTCTCAAAAAAATAAATAAATAAAGTACAAGTAATAAAAGAAAACACAGATAAATTAAACTTCGTCAAAATGTAAAACTTTTGTGCTTCAAGGATACCATCAAGAAAGTGAAATGAAAACCTGTAGATACTGAGAAAATATTTACCAATCATATATCTGATAAGCAACTAGTATCCAGAATATATAAATAACTCAGAACTTAACAACAAATAGGCCAGGTGCAGTGGCTCATGCCTGTGCTCAACACTTTGGGAGGCTCAACACTTTGGGAAGCCAAGGCGAAAGGATCGCTTGAGCCCAGGAGTTCAAGACTAGCCTGGGCAACAAAAGTGAAACCCTGTCTCTACAAAAAAAATAAATTAATTTATAATTAGTTGGGTGTAGTCGTATGCGCCTGTAATCTCAGCTACTTGAGAGGCTGAGTTGAGAGGATTCGTTGAGCCCAGGAGGTAGAGGCTACGGAGGGCCCTGATCATACCACACTGCACTACAGCTTGGGTGACAAAGCAAGACTCTGGCTCAAAACAAACAAACAAAAAAACAATAAAAAGCCAACCCAAATGAAAAATAAGAAAAGAATTTGAAGTGGGCATTCTCCAAAAACATACAAATGGCCAATAAGCACATAAAAAGGTGATTAACATTATTAGTCATTACAGAAGTGCAAATCAAAACTACAGTAAGATACCACTTCACATTCACTAGGATGGCCGAAATAAAAAAGACAGTAAGTGTTGAAGAGAATTGTGGACAAATCAGAATCCCCACATATCGCTGGCTGGAACATAAAATGGTGCAGTCATTTGGAAAAAGTTTGGCAATTCCTCAAAAAATGAAACCAAAATATACCATATGATCCAGTAATTTCATTCCTAGGTATATACTCAAGAAAAATGAAAAAATATATTAACACAAAAAGTTTTACACAAATGTGCATTATTCATAACAGTCAAAAAGAGTAAACAACACAAATGTCCATCAATTGAGGATGGATGAACAAAAGGTGGCACATCCACACAGGAAGCATTATCGGGCCATAAAAGGGAATAAAGAACTGGTAATATGCTGGATGAACCTTCAAAACATTATGCTAAGTAAGAAAAGCCAGACATACAAAGTTCTGATATATGATTCCATTTATATGAAATATCCACAGTATGTAAATCTGTAGAAACAGAAATTAGATTCATAGTTGCCTAGGCCTTTGAGAGAGATGGAGGAGAAGGGTTAGGAGAAAATTGAGAGTGACTACTCATGGCATGGAGTTTCTTTTTTGTGGAGATGATAATGTTCTAAAATTGACTGGGATTATACTTACATAATTCTGTGACCATATTAAAAACCACCTGAATTGTATACTTTAAATTAGTATATTCTATGGTTAAATATATCTCAATAAAGTGAGTAAAAAAAAATAAGAATCCTAGACCCTACCCCTAAACTGTTGGTAAACTATGTAAGATCAAAATAATCTCTTTTAACTCAATAAATGCACGTCTTCTCAAGCCATAATTTTAGAAGGTTTAATTTTAAAATTGCTTAAGTCTTACCCTCAATTCTGTAAATCAATGTGCTATTCATATATAACGAGCTCAAGAAAATAATTTACCTGAGCTAATTCTTATACCTTCCTTGCAGAGATATTTTCTTCAATAGTATTTATGTTATTTTTAAATCTATAGCATACTTAATTTTTCCTCAAGTGTGAAGCAAGGACCCTGATATCAACCCTGAGTTTTGAAAAAGAAATACTTTGATAAGCACATGTGAAAGCTGGAGAATGGTACCTTCTCTGTGTTTAATTTTTGTAAAAATAATATACAGTTTTGCCCTAATCCTCTCTGGGCTTATTTATTAACAGGGCATTTATTTGCTACTAATGACTTTGCAGCCCTGCATTTTAGTTATGTGTACTACTTTTTCTGTTTGGATTTGTTATTGTCTTTAGCATTATACCATTCAGTTCTTGAATGAGAATTATGAGGTTTTGATTGGCAGCCTTCTTTCCTAATAATTTGGGACCATTTTTTCCCCACTTATTTTCATATATAACTTCATAAGTGATCTTCTAATGTAGTCCAAACTCATTCAAGTGTTCTTAAAAGTTTGTAAATTTTTAGTCACTAGCTATCAAGCTCATGTATCAAATACAGTGACTCCTTCCCAAGGCTCATGATGCCTATGTATAAAATTTTTCCAGGTATAAAATTTCTTTATTCTTACATGCTCATTACTCAACAGAAAGAAGCCAAGGCACAAAGAAGTACAAGGGTTCAAGAAAAAGGCATGATATATTTGCTATAGAAAATTTAACCACTAACAGTTTTCAACACAGAATACCCTGTTGAAAAAATGATTGTGTATATGGAATCCCTAAAACTTCCAACTGCAAATCCTACAAAATTCATCTTAGCCAGTAAAACATATGAGCTATATAGTATAGAAGTTAGACAACACTCACAAACAGTTGTGTCAAACACAAAAAGGAAAATTTATTTAAGATAATCCCTAAAATTGACTGGATAACAATAATAACTCACATTTAATATGTCTTTACTATGGGTCAGGAAGTATTCTAAACTTTTTATATACCTTATCCTACTCAATCCTAGGAATAACCATAGGTTATAGATACTATTATTATCCTTAATTTGACAGATGAGAAGACTCTGAAAAGTTAAGAAATTTGCTGGAGGTCACAGAGACAGGTAATGAAGTATTTGAACCCAGGCAGTATGTTCTTAACTACTATGTTTCATTTTTAGAGTGACTAAGGTATGTCCTATCCCATATCTTAGTCACTCTAAAATAAATACCTGAAGCCAGAGCCAAAACTTTTCACATGCCACCCTTGTCAATCCTTATCTCCCATTCTCCAACCTTTCTCAGTCGTGTTAGTCTTTCCACAGTTCATCAAACTATGGTCATTTCCAGCTCCATTTCCCCTTGTCCCTCATTCCCTTAACTTATGTAGAAAGTATTCTTCCTTCCATTCTCTACTAATTAAATTTCTATCCACCCTTACTAAATTCTAGTTCAAACTCCAACTTCTTCCATAAAACATCTATCCACTGACACCAGTTGGCAATAGCTTCTTCCTTCTTTAACCTCTTAGAGTAATTATGGTCAATGCCACACATTTCTGTAACTGAATAAAGTTGGTAAGGTTTCCAACTATTAGATATGCATACCTTTTACCCAAAACAAGACTGTAGTCCTTTTACAGGAAGGAACAGTTCCTTTCTATTGCTTATAGCATCTTGGTTCTTCTAGAAATCTAGTATTCACTCTAAGTGACTATAAGGCTTGACTGACATACTTATTTGGACTACCTTTGACTGGTGGCCAGGGAGCTACTTCTTCCAATGATTCTAATAGACTAGCTATGAAAAAGTTTTAGGATACAGCAGCCTCTTGGTGTCATTAAAAAGGAAGCATAGACTAAGCATCAACCTTTCCTCCTAAAGTTTCCTTGAAATTCCTTTTGTTTGTTTTTAAAGAATAAAGCCTTGAGCCAGGCATGCTGGTGCATGCCTGTAGTCTCAGCTGAGGCAGGAGGATCACTTGAGCCTAGGAGTTCAAGGCCAGCCTGAGCAACACAGCAAGACCCCATCTCTAAAAAAGAAAGAAAGAAAAAAGCTTTAATAACACTGGTAATCAAGAAAGGGTAAAGAAAGTGGACCAAAATTTTTGAGTAATTCCTTGCAACTGGAAAGCAGATGAGACTGGAGTAATGAAGACACAGCAGAGGACACCTAAGCCCAGGAGGATACCAAGGAGAATAAGTGCTAGTTTTCACAAAGAGAAGACTCAGAGATGCTACAAGCAAAGATACAGGATGATGAAGAACTCATTAAAGAACTGTAATCAAAGCAGCTAGAACCCTTGGGTCCATCCTCAAAAGCAGCTGGCAGTAAAGGCTTGTGTATTTGGGCTAAATCCCAAACTCCACTTTCTCATTCTCTAAGCAAGCGAACTAGCTCCCAAAGAAGCCTTCTCCATGAGCATTGCAACCAAGAGAGAAGCTGAGCAGTGTGTCAGATAACTCTAGACTCCCTACCACCCCAGCACCAAAAAAGTATGCAGAGGGTCAAAAATCTATAACTAGGAATTAAAAGACACAAACTGTGAGGCGGGAGGATCACAAGGTCAGGAGATCGAGACCAACCTGGCTAACACGGTGAAACCCATCTCTACTAAAAACACACAAAAAAATTAGCCAGGAGTGCTGGTGGGCACCTGTAGTCCCAGCTACTCAGGAGGCTGAGGCAGGAGAATGGAGTGAACCCAGGAGGCAGAGCTTGCAGTGAGCTCAGATCGTACCACTGCACTCCAGCCTGGGTGACAAAGAGCGAGACTCCGTCTCAAAAAAAAAACAAAAAAAAGACACAGACTGGCAGATTGGATAGTCAACACCCATAGGTGTGCTGTATTCAGGAGACCCATCTCACGTGCAAAGACATACAAAGGGTCAAAATAAAGGGATGGAGGAATATTTACCAAGCAAATGGAAAGCAATAAAAAGCAGGGGTTGCAATCCTAGTCTCTGATAAAACAGACATTAAACCAACAAAGATCAAAAGAGACAAAGAAGGGCATTACATAATGGTAAAGACATCAATGCAACAAGAAGAGCTAACTAACCTAAATATATATGCACCCAATACGGGAGCACCCAGATTCATAAAGCAGGTTCTTAGAGACCCACAAAGAGACTTAGACTCCCACACAATGATACCGGTCAATATTAGATCAACGAGACAGAAAATTAACAAGGATATTCAGGACTTGAGCTCAGCACTGGACCAAGCAGACCTAATAGACATCTACAGAACTCTCCACTCCAAATCAACAGAATATACATTCTTCTCAGCACCACATTGCACTTATTCTAAAATTGACCACATAATTGGAAGTAAAACACTCTTCAGCAAATGCAAAAGAACAGAAATCATAACAAACAGTCTCTCAGACCACAGTGCAAGCAAATTAGAACTCAGGATTAAAAAACTCACTCAACACCGCACAACTACATGGAAACTGAACAACCTGCTCCTGAATGACTACTGGGTAAATAACGAAATTAAGGCAGAAATAAATAAGTTCTTTGAAACCAATGAGAACAAAGACACAATGTACCAGAATCTCTGGGACACAGCTGAAGCAATGTTTAGAGGAAATTTATAGCACTAAATCACCATAAGAGAAACCAGAAAAGATCTAAAATTGACAACCTAACATCACATTTAAAAGAACTAGAGAAGCAAGAGCAAACAAATGCAAAAGCTAGCAGAAGACAAGAAATAACTAAGATCAGAGCAGAACTGAAGGAGATAGAGACACAAAAAAACCTTCAAAAAATCAATGAATTCAGGAGCTGGTTTTTTGAAAAGATCAAGAAAATAGATAGACCACTAACCAGACTAATAAAGAAGAAAAGAGAGAAGAATCAAATAGATGCAATAAAAAATGATGAAGAGGATATCACAACTGATCCCACAGAAATACAAACTACCATCAGAAAATACTATAAACACCTCTATGCAAATAAACTAGAAAATCTAAAAGAAATGGATGAATTCCTGGACGCATACACCCTCCCAAGTCTAAACCAGGAAGAAGTCAAATCTCTGAATAGACCCATAACAAGTTCTGAAATTGAGGCAGTAATTAACAGCCTACCAACCAAAAAAGGCCCAGGACCAAATGGATTCACAGCCAAATTCTACCAGAGGTACAAAGAGGATCTGGTACCATTCCTTCCGAAACTATTCCAAACAACAGAAAAAGAGGGACTCCTCCCCAACACATTTTATGAGGCCAGCATCATCCTGATACCAAAACCTGACAGAGACACAACAAAAAAAGAAAATTTCAGGCCAATATCCCTGATGAACATCGATGTAAAAATCCTCAATGAAATACTAGCAAACAAAATCCAGCGGCACATCAAAAAGCTTATCCACCACAATCAAGCTGGTTTCGTCCCTGGGATGCAAGGCTGGTTTGACATATGCAAATCAATAAACATAATCCATCACATAAACAGAACTAATGACAAAAACCACATGATTATCTCAAAAGATGCAGAAAAGGCCTTCGATAAAATTCAGCAGCCCTTCATGCTAAAAACTCTCAATAAAGTAGGTATTGATGGAATGTATCTCAAAATAATAAGAGCCTATTTTTGACAAACCCACAGCCAATATCATACTGAATGGGCAAAAGCTGGAAGCATTCCCTTTGAAAACTGGCACAAGACAAGGATGCCCTCTCTCACCACTCCTACTCAACACAGTATTGGAAGTTCTGGTCAGGGCAATCAGGCAAGAGAAAGAAATAAGGGTATTCAAACAGGAAGAGAGGAAGACAAATTGTCTGTTTGCAGATGACATGATTGTATATTTAGAAAACCCCATCATCTCTGCCCAAAATCTCCTTAAGCTGATAAGCAACCTCAGCAAAGACTCAGGATACAAAATCAATGTGCAAAAATCACAAGCATTCCTATACACCAATAATAGACAAACAGCCAAATCATGAGTGAACTCCCATTCACAACTGCAACAAGAAGAATAAAATACCTAGGAATACAACTTACAGAAGATGTGAAGGACCTCTTCAAGGAGAACTACAAACCACTGCTCAAGGAAATAAGAGAGAACACATACAAATGGAAAAATATTCCATGCTTATGGATAGGAAGAATCAATATCATGAAAAATGGCCATACTACCCAAAGTAATTTATAGATTCAATGCTATCCCCATCAAGCTACCACTGACTTTCTTCACAGAATTAGAAAAAACTACTTTAAATTTCATATGGAACCAAAAAAGAGCCCGTATAGCCAAGATAATCCTAAACAAAAAAAGAACAAAGCTGGAGGCATCACGCTATCTGACTTCAAACTATATTACAAGGTTACAGTAACCAAAACAGCATGGCACTGGTACCAAAACAGATACATAGACCAAAGGAACAGAAAAGAGGCCACAGAAATAACGCCACACATCTACAACCATCTGATCTTTGACAAACCTGACAAAAACAAGCAATGGGGAAATGATTCCCTATTTAATAAATGGTGTTGGGAAAACTGGCCAGCCATATGCAGAAAACTGAAACTGGACCCCTTCCTTACATCTTATACAAAAAATAACTCAAGATGGATTAAAGCCTTAAATGCAAGACATAAAACCATAAAAACCCTAGAAGAAAACCTAGGCTATACCATTCAGTACATAGGCATGGGCAAAGACTTCATGACTAAAACACCAAAAGCAATGGCAACAAAAGCCAGAACTGACAAATGCAACCTAATTAAACTAAAGAGCTTCTGCACAGCAAAAGAAACTATCATCAGAGTGAACAGGCAACCTACAGAATGGGAGAAAAATTTTGCAATCTATGCATCTGACAAAGGGCTAATATGCAGAATCTACAAAGAACTTAAATTACAAGAAAAAAACAAACAACCCCATCAAAAAGTGGGCGAAGGATATGAACAGACACTTCTCAAAAGAAGACATTTATGCGGCCAAAAAACATAAGAAGAAAAGCTCATCATCACTGGTCATGAGAGAAATGAAAATCAAACCACCATGAGATACCATCTCACACCAGTTAGAACAGTGATCATTAAAAAGTCAGGAAACAACAGATGCTGGAGAGGATGCAGAGAAATAGGAATGCTTTTACACTGTTGGTGGGAGTGTAAATTAGTTCAACCATTGTGGAAGACAGTGTGACGATTCCTCAAGGATCTAGAACCAGAAATACCATTTGACCCAGCAATCCCAATACTGGGTGTATACCCAAAGGATTATAAATCATTCTACTATAAAGATACATGAACACGTATGTTTATCACAGCACTGTTCACAATAGCAAAGACTTGGAGCCAACCCAAATGCATCAATGATAGACTGGATAAAGAAAATGTGGCACATATACACCATGGAATACTATGCAGCCATAAAAAAGGATAAGTTCATGTCCTTTGCAGGGTCACGGATAAAGCTGGAAACCATCATTCTCAGCAAACTAACACAAAAACAGAAAACCAAACATTGCATGTTCTCACTCATAAGTGGGAGTTGAACAATGAGAACACATGGACGCAGGGAGGGGAACATCACACACCACGGCCTGTCAGGGGGTTGGGGGCTAGGGGAGGGATAGCATTAGGAGAAATACCTAATGTAGATGATGGGTTGATGGGTGCAGCAAACCACCATGGCACATGTATACCTATGTAACAAACCTGCACGCTCTGCACATGTACCCCAGAACTTAAAGTATAATAATAAGAAAAAAAAAAGAGGTTTAACTGGCTTATGGTTCTGAAGGCTGTACAGGAAGCATGGCACTGGACATCTGATTGGCTTCTGAGAAAGCCTCAGGAAGCTTACAATCGTGGTGGAAGGCAAAGCGGGAGCAGGCACAACACACGGTAAAAGAACAAGAGACAGAGAGTGGGGTTGGGTGGTGCCACATACTTTTAAATGACCGGATTTCACAAGAACTCACTGTCACGAAGACAGCACCAGGCCATGAGGGATCTGCCCCATGATCCAAACACCCCCCAACAGGCCCCACCTCCGGCACTGGGAATTACAATTCAACATGTGATTTGGGCGGAGATAAATATCCAAACCATATTAGGTGGAGACAGAGATTTAGCGTTTCTAACAAGCTCCCAGATGATGCTGATACTGTTGGTCTACTGACCATACTTTGAGTAGGAAAGGGCTAGAAAATCACTTCCTTTTCAGTACAATATCCACCTCTCTAACCCAGAGTCTTATCAACACTCCCTTAATCAAAAGCAGCAGAGCAGTATGCTAGCTGGGGAAGAGGGAAAAAGTAACTCTTTTAAGAGCAGAGCATGATCCTTACAGTTGACAGACATGAATTCAAATTCCAGTTCTGCCACTATGTAGCTATATGCCATTGGGCATATCACTTAACCTCTCTATTTTAGGTTTCCTCATTTGTCAAATAGTGATAGTACTCTACTTCATAGAGATACTGTCATGATTAAAAATAAGTAATGCAGCAAAGCATTTAGCTTGCTACCTCCACTAGATGGTCTCTATGCCTTAATTTAACCTACATTTAACTTCCAGGACAATATCCCTCAAATCTGCATCCCTCACTTCAGTATACTCCTTCAGGGATCTCTTAATGACTACCAAATCAAAGGTAAATTCCTTAATTTGGCATTCAGCTCCTACTATAAATCATGCACCTACCTCCAAGACCCCCACCACTCCTTCCTATTCAACACCACCTCTGGTCGTCACCCATATCTTCCCCACGCAGATCACCTCACTTCACTGCCACCATTCAATTTACTAATTCTGAAATGTGGGGACACAAGCATTTAGTGCTCTAGGGAACGTCTAAGCAATTACCTGGTTCAAACTCTTCATTTCACATACCAGAAAATAAAAATCCAAAAAGGCCTAAGCAACTTGTCCTTGACAATAAAGTTATCATCAATTATAATGAAAACCTGGTTTCTGAGCTTGAACTCCAAAAGTTCTTTTCAGTTTGTTTTCCCATTCTCTGTAACAAACCTCAAGACCCACATAAAACTCACTTAAATAAAAGGGCCTCCCTCCACAATCTCTTAGAATTTAGGCATAAAGTTTATGCTGTGGTTTTTTTGACAGGATGCTAAAACATATGGCTGATTCAGTCAATACATCAGGAAGTAAAATCAATGAAACCAACTACTTGCCTTGGCATAGACTAAATCAATTGAATATTGTAGCATGTAGTATTTACTATTTTTGGAATCTGGTTTAATATAACCTAGATTGCTAGTTACCTTATTCTAGGTGATTATCTTCTCCTGCCATCTAGATTACATTTTTCTTAAAAATAGGAACTTTATCTTATTCACCCCCAATTGCCCTGTCCAAGTATCTTGTTCTCCTCTTCATGTTCTGTGTAAATAACTGCCAATTTGCTGAATTAAAGATGCATTATTTTTCATAATGTTGAGTTTTACTTAACCTTTGCAGTCTTTCGTATCTAGTCCACTTTGTTATAGTATCATCTGTCCACTCTGTTTTATTCTGATGAATTTTCCCGATCAATAGCATAAAAACTTAGAAAGATAATTCTCAATGGCTATGTGTTTTATTTACTAATATATACCTTTGTATCACAAAAATATTTTACATCTGTGTACTTTATATCCCCAATTGCACAATATATACCTTGAGGATTAAAAATATGTCCTCTACTTTCTGTCATTTCCTCAACTATAATCCCTTCTCTTCCACCAAAATACTTGAAACTGTGCTATACACATAGCACAATGACTAAAATAATCATTGTTATTAAACTGCTAAAACATATATAAGCTAGCAATTTGGCATATTAAGATAACCCAAAAATTTTAAAAACAAAAGTGAAATGTTGATACCTGTTATATATGCAAAAATATGTGCAAATTGCAAACTAATTGAATTTTTTAGAACAAAATACAAAAGATAATTTTAGGTGTCAAAAACATGATAGTGGGTTAAAAACACCCTAAATGCTAAGTTATTGAAAAATTTTTTTTCTAGTTTTAAACATTGTTTCATACTTATCCTAAATGCTAAGTTATTGAAAAAAACCTTTTTTTCTAGTTTTAAACATTGTTTCATACTCTACTGATATGAGAGAAAAGTAAAACATCTATTTCGTGGCTTTTGTAAGAACTGATTAGTGCTACACCTAATTTTACACAAAAAAAGTCTTCCTCAAAAATTTGGTACATTAAATTTATGTTGTGCACATGGACAGGTTTATATCTAAGCCTGTTTTAGACACTTTCTAAGAGCTAATTATTTATAGGCATCCTGGAGACAATCTTTCTAAAGAAATCTGTTGGAAAAAATGACTTACATGCTTTATTAATCCAAATTTTTGTACACTGGATTTTTGTAAAGAAAAGTATACCAAAAAAATTTTTAATATTATAAATTATGATAATAGTTCAGCCTTTTTCTTAATCCCTGAGATTTAAAAAATAGTTCCGTTCCTAAAAAAAAATTTCTTCACACAAACCTATGTCTCACAATGCCCACAGCCTTTCAGTAACCTAGGTTATTCAGAAATTTTTAGTTAGAAAGACACCAGGACAATAAATGACTGTTTTATATTTTCAGCTTCATTTTAGCCTTCCTGAATTCACACCCTAGAGGTTTCAGATTTTTATCCACAAAGTGATTATGGTCTAGGACTGAATCAGATTTGTAACAAACATCTACTGGGATCCTTCGACCTATCATCGACGGGCAGAGCCAATATATGTCTTCTAGCTCACTGAATCCTTTCACCTTACCTTAGGGACTTTCCATAGTGCTATATAGTTAGAAGCTTTCTTTCACAAATGACAAAAATGAATGAAAAATGATTTCAGAATAGAAAAATGGAAACCCAAGTAATTATATGGTGTCTAAAGTCTACTCTATATCTACCCACCTTAGTGCCTAAACATTTTAAAGTGTACAGAAAGGGATATTCTTTGGTTGTAAATCTCATTATCTCTAACTTTATCTGATTACTGACATGCACCATTTATATTGAAACTCCAATATATCCAGCCACATGATAGCATAAAACTTCTAACAGTGATCTACAATAGTCTAGAAACTATTATGATTTTTTTGTTTTCCAGAAAAAAATCAAGCATAAAGCTAATAAAATGAAACTTCTAATAAGTATACTTTCTTCTAAATAGAATATCAAAATGAAACTCTAACAGCAGTCATGCAATCATTTACAAATAAAATACAGACTCTTACTCTTTTTCCTAAAAAGGTATTTGGCATGTCATTCTCTCTTTTTTTGCTATTGGTCTCAAAATGTAGTTCTTCTCAAAAAATATAAAACATAAGAAGCATTTCCAAAGAGGGAAAAGAAAAATTTACAAAGTACAATATTTTTAAGCTACGAGCTATACAAAAATCTGTCACCATCTATGTTACAATTCTAGTAATCAATAAGGTACTTTTTTCCAATGTACAACTCAAAAATCAATTATATCAACTCTTTTGTATAGAGAAGCAGCACACCTTTCAGGCAACTAGTATTAATGAGTAGACATGACTATAGAATCTCCATCTGTTTCTCTGACAAAGCTGTGGCTACTCTAGTCTCTCATTGAAATTCCATTAATCTGGTGTACCAAGGTCCAATGCGAAAATCAAAACTGCATCTAACCCTTTATCAGCTACAAGTGATAACCTACAAGTGAACTCTGCCTGTTAGCATGCAGCAAGTTATGATTTTGCTATCAATCAGGCAGTTGGCCAATAAAAAAAAAAGGGCAGGCTGAAAACAACGTACCTGGCAGGGTTTGGAAACTTTCTTTTTGTTGTTTTCATCCCCATTCAATTTCTATACGGTGCCTGGACCTTGTAAGATTATGCATTATTCTCCTTGGCTGTGATTTAATTGCTACCAGCAATCAAGTCGAAGCTTCACTGAAGTGTGCTTGAATTTCATTAGAAGATATAACTTATGCTACTTTCCTACAGTACCTAATAAACCATAAAGAAACCAAAACACATATGGCTTGGGGGAATAACTGGAAAATTAGGTGGCCATTTGGGAACTGAGTGAACTTTTGAACCAGAGGAACAGAGAAAAAGAAATATTAAAGCAAAAGACAGACTTAGAATGCACATAGAGATGTGCAGGTTTGACCTTTTCAGTACCTTGAAAATTACATTAGCATTATGAAAAATACATATCATGTTTAGAGTTTATAACCCATTGAAGTTTAGATACTTTGTTAGTGCCTTCCATAAGGTAAAAGTCAAAAGGACAAAACAACAATCTGATTTGACAAAAGGCCTTTTGGTGACCTGTGCTAATTTGGTTATCCTTATTGTTAAATGCATTATCTTTTTTATAATTAATATATTATTGGACTGAGGTCACATAATGAAGCAAATTTATTCATCAAAGGAAAGAGAACACACACAAAATCTAAGTTGAAGAGAGAGAAACTGATACATTGAGATGATATTTTAGAGTGAATATTAAATGTCCAAGTGGTAGTTTAAAAATTAATTTTAATAATGATATTCTTAGAAGAAAATGTGAAAGTATCAAAAACAGTATTACTTATATATCAAAAATGAGTAATACTACAGGTAAAAGTTTTAATTTGCTCAAGAATTGCTTAAACACTAATGAATAGGCACTATTAACAAAAAAACTTGATGTTACATATAAATGTTTTTAAATAATATTTAAAATCAATAAAATAACCTTTTAACAACAATCTTTTAGTGTATTTCCTGAATATTTGGTTATAAAAATATATGATAAATTATTTACTATCAAAAAGAAAACAATAATGTAAATGCACTATAATTTAATAATAATTTACTTTTTCTAACAAGCTACTAGAGGATTTCTGGCTCTCATAGATATTTAATTGCTGAATTTCTTTTTAGGTTGCAAATTTTTCAAGAATACACATAGCACTCCCCTGTATATCAAAATGTTTATGCTATTTTAAGAAACTATGTCTATATAGTCTATGAATATATTCTCTGTATGTCTCTCTTAGTATAAATATTCTGTCTGTGTGTGTATACACACATACATTCATATATACCAACATTTTACAGAGAAATAAAGCAATTGTAATGTGTCTGAAAAATAGTACCACTTAAATAATAATTCATTGTTTTGCCTGAAAATATTATTTCTTTGATTATAAAACATTTTCTAGTAGAAATGCTTTTGAAGATGAGGTTGGAAAGGGTAATGCTCTGTTTTGGTGAAGAGAAAAGAAATGTTTATCTCTTTAAAAGATAGAAAGTGAATATAACAGCAAAAAAAAACCCCTCCCTTTAAAAATAGAAATTAAATGTTTGCCGAAGCATAAAATTCAACATAAAATAGATATGACTATTATTGCTACACTTTGTACAAAGTTCTGGATATTAAAAAAGATTGTTTTGTACTGAATCACTGGTTAGAATGTTTATCACTTATGCATGTACTTGACTTATCCCCGTTCTGCAATAGACATAATTTTATACCTCATAAAAGCAATTTATGTTTCCAAAGGGAATAATCTGGATAACATAATATGTGGAGTGCTCTGTTGCAGGAAGCATATTTTCATTCAGCAATTGTATTTAGAGATGGAACTGCACAGTTTGATCATCACATAGTGGCAGAAGGTATTATTCATTTCTATGTCTATGTGAAACTTTGAGTGCTACAAATTAATGTGCATGACTAATTTATTGATACGCATTCTTAATTTATAACTATATATTACCCTTATAAGGTTTCTATAATGCAGATGTACTCAATGGCTATAACAGAGAAAGTACATACTACACTAAAAACAAGCTTCATAACTTTGGCAACATTCAATAGCTTTTAAAAATTACTAAGAGATAAATTTATTACTAATTCAGTTAATACAAACACTGCAATATTACTGCATAATATGGTCCACTTTTAAGTGACAATATAAAAATGAAAATGTGCATTAAAAGAAGCATTTGATAAAAACCTGTCTCAATGTGAAGAGGCAATGTCGGCAAATTAACTTAATATTTTATTAACTCATTTTGTATAAAGTTTTCAGAAAAAAAAGATCAAAAATCTTTTTTATTATTTATAAAATAAATAATACAGTAAGCCTTCAAGTAGCACAATAAAATTAAGCAAGAATCTGATAATATTAAATTAACTAACAAACTGTTACTAATAATATTCATATGATGATACAGGCACTCTCTCAAAAATTTTAGTAAAGAAAATTTCCAAGAAAAAGAACCAACTACATACTTAGGAAAACCTCACCAGAACCACTAGAGAGAGCTCTTCTGTTCCTTAAAAGGTTTTGGTAAAGGTAAGTTAACCGAAGCCTCTATGTTCATCTGCTTTCTCATAAAACTACCACCCATATATATAGCATTGTTTTGTGTGAGTGTCAGAGTTACGTGGGAAAATGTCACATACCATCAGAGGGGGCTTCATCGTCTTTATCATATCGTTCTGAGGCTAATGAAATAGTGTCTGGAGGCCCAGCAAAAGGGTCATCATATTCTTCCCCATCTTCTGCATCACCTGTTAAAAAAAAAAAAAAAATCAGAGAACTGCCTTTTATACTTTAGCCATTTAAAGTAATGTTACTTCATGTTAATGTTACTTTGTTAGAAGAGGTAAATTCTACTAGTAAATTGAATCACTGTCATGGAAAAACAAAGAAAACTTTTAAAACTAGGTAAAAACAGGTCTTATTTTATTTTATAGCCATTGTAACTTAGATATAGTAAGAGTTTTTGAAGGTCATTATACAATTGCTTATTTATGACACAAAAGGATACAGTCCAAAATTATGATGATCTCTACAAAGAAGAATCCAAAAAGTAGAAGCAGGGTAAAACAGAGTGTATATCCAAACGAACAAAACCAAAATAACAGTAACAACAACAACAACAACAAAACCCAGGAAGCACAACAGAAAACATAATACAAGTAATTCCATTTACCTATTCAATAATTTGAAAAATTATGATGAGAAACTAATACTTTGAAGCTGTATGAATATTTTGTATAAAATCATTTTATACATTTTTATACATTTTATACATTTTTAGAGAGGATTAAAAATAATCTGTTGCATTTTCCAGAGCACAAATCTTTTATAGAAAAAACTGCTTTAAAATTTTCATAATCTTTTTAAATTCAAGTAAGGGTAATTTACAAACTAGACACTTTCAGTTTCATTCAATGGTATGTTATTACTTGTTAATGTTCTGGCCAGTTTCCTACTTGATTTTCAAATCCTAGGTTCGTTGGTCGATTTTTTGATTGACTTTTCTATTTTAGGCTAATTAATCTCCACAAGATCTTGTGGTTTCAATTTTTTCCATATAATCATTTAAAATAATTTTTTTAAAAAAACACAAATATTTGCTAGCCCAGTTACACATAAGCATTCATTTGTCACCCGGATTTCACAACAAAGAAAAATGTATGCTTAATTCTACATTAAGTATTTGACTGTTGAATTCAAGTTACCTGACAGAAAAACAGCCACCTCAGGGATTACCCTTAAAGCACAAGGAAAATCCCCATAGGAACCGCAGAGTGCCTACAGTATTACTTTTGAACCACAGTTCCTGGCAGATCCAGATTAATGCTACTTGTCTCTCCAAAAGGGTATTTGTGTCCTCTGACACCCATTTGATGGGTGTCACCCTATTTGTTACATTTTTGGTAGAGAAAATAGCCTCTCTCAAGACAACACTGTCCAAATAATTTTTTAAAAATACATATTCCTATTTCCTTATAATTTTGCCACTTCGTGAGCAACTGTCATCAGAGACATCTCTCATTAAGATGATAAGGGCAGAACATAGAGATGGCTATATTGTCATCCTTAGGGATTCTACTACTAGGTACAGTAAATATGGTGATGTTACTCCCACAGTTAAAATTCTAAGGAACACATAAATACTACTCATTCTTTGGAACTTAATTTCTCTTTCTTTTGAGATGTTCAAAGTCCTTTTCAGAACACTCAATGATCCCTTACATATTTCTCTTATGAAAAGAAGAGTGCTAGGCTGGTGGCAGTGCTCACGCCTGTAATCTCAGCTACTCAGCATGCTTGAGGCCAGAAGATCGCTTGTGGCCAGGAATTAGACACCAGGCTGGGCAACATAGCAAGACCACATCTCTAAATAAAAATAAAAACAATTAGCCAGGTGTGGTGGCCTGCACCTATAGTCACATCTGTGGGAGGCTGAGGTAAGAGGACTGCTTGAGCCCAGGAGTGTGAGGCTGCAGTGAGCTATAACTGCACCACTGCATTCCAGCCTGGGCAACAGACCAAGACCCATCTCTAAAAAAAAATTTTTTTAACAAAAGAAGAGTGCTCTGATTTCAAATATAAGGTAGGAAGGAACTTCATAAAGTGCTAGTAAACATGTTTTGATCATGTTACGACAGTTCATGGAATATGTACCAGTAGGGATCAAGACATTCTCAGTTACTCTTAGTTGTTACAGTATCTTTACATTCTTAATGAAATTAAGAATTTTTGTGGTATGAATTTTCTAAGAATATTTCATATCTCACACAAAAAAAATCTTGCTGCAAAAAAAAGTATTAGGATACTTCAAAAACATTACTAGAACTCAGCATGTGGCATATTTTGCTATTATGACTATTTAAAAAGAACAGTGAAAACAATACATAGCAAAGATTTTGAAAAAAATTCAGATATTCAGGCTTAAATTATATTAAATTCTATGTGGAAGTAAACAGAAAAAATTAAAACTTAGTTTTTAAAATTAGAAGTAGTTTATTATCCTTTGATAACATCCATTATTATGTGTGCATATATATATGTGTATATATGCATTTATATACACATACACACAAATGCAAACACCATTCTATATTCAACGAATATGTATAAATATATACATACATATCAACAGTTCATTACTAAAGCTATAAACTCAATAATATCTGAGTAAAGAGTATTTATTCTACACAAACTGATCACTAACAGGTGAAAGACCTGAGAGTCTTTCATGGTTTGGTTTTTATGAAAGTCATGGTTTTGACTTTTATAGAAAGCCATGGTTTCAGTTTTTATTTAAAAAAATAGGCCGGGTGCGGTGGCTCACGCCTGTAATCCCAGCACTGTGGGAGGCCAAGGCAGGTGGATCACCTGAGCTCAGGAGTTTGAGACCAGCCTGGCCAACATGGCAAAACCCCGTCTCCACTAAATATACAAAAGTTAGCTGGGCATGATGGCAGGCACCTGTAATCCCAGCTGCTCAGGAGGCTGAGGCAGGGAGAACTGCTTAAACCCGGGAGGCGGTGAACCAAGATCATGCCACTGCAGTGGGCCAAGATTATGCCACTGCACTCCAGCCTGGGCAACAGAGTGAGACTCCGTCTCAAAAAATCAAAATAAAAACAAAACACTTTTGGGTCATATATTAAAATGAAATTGTCTTCAACTTACCCATTCTAAGAATTGCAGCTCACTGCAAGTATTTTTTTTTTTAAATCAGTGTGATGTTTATATTTACCTAAGACAAAATGAATTAAGTACTGCTACTGGCTTCACTTCTTCCTTTTTTTTTTCTCCCCATAATCCTTTGAATTAACTCAGAGAGCAAAGAATCTATATGCTATATATACAGGGATAGCCCCTTTTTAACCTGCATTAAGTTGAAAGGACACATCATTTTTCAAGATGGTCTTCTTCATCTTACCATTGTTCCAGTGATGGTCCATCCCTTTTCCTCCCCCCTAATTTTTTTTCGACCCAATAAAGAGTAAAAGCTGCTGTCTTATAAGGAGTTTTAACTGAACGCAGGGGTTACTGTTGAGTAGTGCAAAGCATTTTTCCTCCCCAGGGGCTGAGTATTTGTAGTTATACCTGCAAAGACTTCTATAAATTAAAAAAAAAAAAAGTTCAACTTGCATTTATGTAATACAAAACTGAACTCCAAATCAACAATAGGCATCAGGTAAACATATCCAATAAAATTTACATACATAAGTGAAAGCATTACAGCTAATCACACATCTAAAGAAAAGCACGCTCAAATGAAATGTCTACAGAATCATTAGTTGGCAGCCATTCTATTACAATCACACAAAATGTCAGTGGTGCTGTGAGCCTGTGCCACTGACAATAGCATAAATTTTGCATCTCATTTCTGTGGTCATAAAATTAATGATCAGTTTAAAAATACTTCTTTGTAAAAGTTATTGCACAAAGAAAAGACATGAATGTGTCTCTGTTATGTACTCACAAGGATAATGATGGGGTTGTTGCTCATTAATACTGTTTCTTGTTTCCCTAGAAAAGCATTTGATTTATCCCACAACTTTCAAAAGTTTAATTAACGATACAAAGTTAACAGAATAAAAGACAATGATCCAAGACTTACCTTCCTATAAGTTCAGTAGTAACAAACATTGCAACAAACTCAAAGTTTAATCATACTACAGCAGCATATTTTTCTGAAAAACATTTTTAAATTTATACTAGCTGGGATCAAATTACTATTAGCCATTCTTTCTGATATGGTTCATTATCAATTAACATTTTCCCAAATGCCTAGAGATGTAGCCCAACAACAACTGAACAGTCATAATCTCTACAACCATTGAAGCTGATTTACCCAATTTGTTGCTTGTTTTTTCAAAACAGTCCTATTTTAAACACAATCAGGTAAACAGGAAATGAAGTAATATACAGGTTGAACATCCCTAAATCAACAGAACTCCAAAATGTTCCAAAATCCAAAACTTTTTGAGTGTCCATATGACAACACAAATGGAAAATTCCATGCCTAACATCTTTGCTTTCTGATGGTTCAATGTACGCAAACTTTAGTTCATGCACAAAATTACAAGGTGTATATGAAACATAAATGAATTTAGTGTCTATGCTTAGGTTCCGTCCCCAAGATAGCTCATTCTATATACGCAAATGTCCCAAAATCCAAAATCTGAAACACTTCTGGTCCCAAGAACTTTGGATAAGGGATACTACTAAACCTGTACCTAAAATCTGAGTGATAACCATTCCTTCTTACTGAAAGACAAACGGGGAAAAATTACTCTAGTGAAAATAAATTAATTTCTAATTTTCTACATAGTTCACTTGTCTAATTTTTCAAGTAATAATATATAGCTAAATATACATAATTAAGCATTTAACTTGTCATTTCTTCAGGAAAAGTTTCATTCTTAAGGCTTTGAAGAATCTAGGTCACTGAAAAGAAGATTCTCCTCATAATTCTTCTACAATAGGAGGGCATGCAAATACTAAAGACAACTTCTGGCACAAAACTGGGGCAGATCTTTAAAATATGAAAAAACCATTTTTCAAGCACTGCCTGTGAAATATACTTCTACTACTACAGGTCCCATCATTTCAAACATGCTTAAGACATTTTTACAAGGCCAATGGTGGGGGTAGGTGGTCGAAGGAAAAAGCTGTGAATTATTTCCTCAGATTTCACCGTGGAGTTACCATTCAACAGAAAACACACTATGTTAGGAAGGGTAAAAAAAGGAAATTAAACATCATCCAAACTTCAGACTGTTCTGCTATTCTTATTCTGCTATTCTTAGTCCATTAATAAACTTAAGAAACAGCATGAGTGAGAAGGTCAAAGGAAACTGCTTTCTAAGTAAATCTATGCATATTTAACAATATCAATAAAATCTTAAGGCAAAATCTATTTTTTTTTACAATTAGAGCAAAAAGATTTTAAAGGAGAAAATGAAACTTTTATCTATCTGTAGCACCTGAAGCAGTATATTCCCCTTTTTCAAAACTGTAGACACTAGGCCGGGCACAGTGGCCCACACCTGCCCGGCACTTTGGGAGGCCAAGGTGGGCAGATTACCTGAGGTCAGGAGTTCGAGACCAGCCTGACCAACATGGTGAAACCCCGTCTCTCCTAAAAATACAAAAAATTAGCCAGGCGTGGTAGCGGATGCCTGTAATCCCAGCTACTGGGGAGGCTGAGGAAGGAGAATCACTTGAACCCAGGAGGTAGAGGTTGTAGTGAGCAGAGACCACACCACTGCACTCCAGCCTGGGTGCGACAGAGTGAGACTCCATCTCAAAAAAAAAAAAAAAAAGCTGTAGACACTAACATTTCACAAATTTGAAAAAAAAAACTCATGAAACATTTGACTAATGCTAATAAATATGCCCTTCTTTTAATAATTGATCATTTTCCCCCAAATTGTTTGAAAACTGAATTTATGAATCAAGATTAACTTAAATCTTCTTGACAAATGAAGTTGAATCTGAGAATATGCATTAATATTTATTAAACACCTACTATGTACTTTCACATTATCTTATTTCAGTATATCATTCTATAAAGAAAGTAATCACACCTAAATCATCTCTGGAGAAAACTGAGACTAATACATGATCAAGACACAACTATAGCCAAAATTTTTTTATCATGTACTTAATATATACAGTATTAGAAAATTCTTATTAGTCAATAACAGTATTTACTAAATAGTAATATATTCTCATGGCAAAAATAATTATTTCAAGTCAACTAAGAGACCTATGACCTTGTTATGTGATAGAGAACAATGCTGAAATAATCACATAGCATAATTCCAGTGCATGAAGCCTAAATTCGGGAGGATACTTTATAGTATGAGGCAATATTGCAAGTAAAAATCTAAGGTTAGAAACTAGGTTATTCTGTCGGCCGAACATGGTGACTCAAGGCTGTAAGTCCCAGCACTTTGGGAGGCCGAGGCGGGTGGTCTCTTGAGCCCAGGAGTTCAAGACCAGCCTGGGCAACATGGCGAAAACCCATCTCTACAAAAAAATACAATACACAGGCAGTGTACCTATAGTCCCAGCTACTCAGGAGGCTAAATGGAAAAAGGATCACCTTAGCCTCCCAAAGGAGCTGGGGGAGGCTGAGGCTGCAGTGAGTCATGATCACACCACTCCACTCCAGCCTGGATGACAGAGCGAGATCCCATCTCAAAAAAAAAAAGGAAAAAGAAAAGAAAAAAAGAAACTAGGTTATTCTGTCACGTACAATACTTTGAAGGATATAAGAAGGAACTATCTGTTCCAGATAAAACAAGCAATATTTCAAATGAATAACAAGGACTAGACTAAGCAAGAAGTGTTCCAGCTGATTAGATTCAAATCCTTCCTAAGTACAGGTAAAATTAAGGAATTTAGAAAATCAGCTGATAATTATTCTAAAGCCGCAATTTGTCAGATCTCTTCAATAGGGGAATCAAGACTTGCACATATAAGGATAAAAGAAGAATTTTAATAAATGAAAAAGAAAGTTTTAAAACAATAGCTTTCTATGGAAATGAATATAAACTGAAAAATTAGCTTAATACACAAGCTTCAATATCTAGAAGCCACTGTAATAAAATGAGTTTCTACCAGTGTAAACTATTCTCACCCAAAAAAATGGAAATACCAAAAAAATCTCCTAAGATCTATGCAGCCTAGTGTTTCAACTACCATATCAACTCAATTAATTTTAAATTTTACTAATTGACAGCCAGGCAGGGTGGCTCATGCCTGTGATCCATCACTTTGGGAGGCTGAGGCAGCTGATATCTTTAGCCCAGGAACTCGAGACCAGCCTGTGACACGTGGCGAAACCCCGTTTTTACCAAAAAAAAAAAAAAATTAGCTGGGCATGGAGGCAAGCACCTATAGTTCCATCTACTACATAGTTCCATCTCCTCCAGAGGCTGAGGTGGAAGGATCATTTGAGCATGGAAGGTGGAGGTTGCACTGAGCCAAGATGGTGCCGCTACACTCCAGCCTGAGACGCAGAGTGAGAGACCCTGTCTTCTCAGCAAACTATTGCAAGGACAAAAAACCAAACATCGCATGTTCTCACTCATAGGTGGGAATTGAACAATGAGAACACTTGGATACAGGAAGGCGGACATCACACACCGGGGCCTGTTGAGGGGTGGTGGGGCGGGGAGGGATAGCATTAGGAGATATACCTAATGTAAATGACAAGTTAATGGGTGCAGCACACCAACATGGCACATGTATACATGTGTAACAAACCTGCATGTTGTGCACATGTACCCTAGAACTTAAAGTATAATAATTAAAAAAAAAAAAAAAGAAATACCTCAAACTGTAAAATCTGTATTGTTAAATCTCAGGATGGGAGATTATCTGGAATAGAAGGGAAGGATTTGTGAGGGAAGTAAGGAAGGATGATACACATCTGTGTGCCTTAGAGAAATTAATAACCGACTTATTAGATATGAATAAATCTGAATTAACTCTTTTTATTTAAGAACTCTCTACCTGGTCCTTTTTTCCCCAATAGTGACATCAAAATGATACTTAACTGTCATTTAAAATACATATATGCATATATGTAAATAAAATAAGGGTGTAAAGGTAGAAAGGAGGAAAAAGGTTATGTTCACAATGTGACCCTACATTGACTAGAGAGAGAGAGAGACAAGAGGGAAGAGAAAGGACGGGAAAACAGCCAAAAGGAACTCTGCCCAGACCTTCTTGGATAAAGATAATCCAAAACCTCAAAGGGAAAATGTAAGGTGGAGAAAAGGCAACACCACCAAAACGTACTTAGAATTGAATTTACTCAATGTAGAGACCTGAAAATAAATTCCTATTTTTAAAAAAGATGTACTATATATTGAATAATTACTTTGCAACTATTAGGTCTGTACCCTTTACTATGCCTAACAAAGTACAGGAATCGTCTTTTTAGAACAAAGCTGAATATACTTTGAGTATACAATGGCATAAAAGTACTCAGCTCATATTTCTCCAAGGTATACACCTAATTCATCTACAGGCTTACTTCTGAACAGGCACTCTTTGTGATTAGTTAACTCAATACAGCAGTATTGAACTACAAATGACTTATTCAGAGGAAAATGATTATGAGCAATCTCTAAATTCTATGCTATTTGAACTCCATTTTATGCTCATTTTTCAATTTCTATCAAATACCATATAAATTTCCATTCTCTTTAGAGACAAAGAATGTATCTCAGTAATGTAATTTTAATATCCACACACCTGAACGAATTCTAAAACAAAATACCAAAAGGAAAGCTTCCCAACTATTACTGATCCATATGCAATTACACAATTACTTCAAATCATGCTTTTTTAGCTTAAAAATTTTAAATGTACAAATAATTAAGCCACAAAGCACAATGCAAGTTCAATAATCACTGGAAATAATATGCCTTTTAAGAGAGGCAGAATCTGATATCTAATATTCTTCCATAAAGTATACTACATAATAAAAGTTATCGTAATTAAAATGCATAAATTCATTTCTACATTCGTCTAAACAAAATGTAGCATAACTAAACCCATAGTTTAGGATTTCTTGTAGAGCACAAAAAAAAGTGGCTACTTACAGGGAATAGTTTCCTGCTCATTTCTTTATTTAAGTGTTAAAAATCTTAATATGAAAAAAAATCTCTTCTCATTGCCTTCAATCATACCAATCTTGATGATCTCATGGGAAAATAAACTGTGACTTCCTTTTAATTGATTTTAGGTTTGTCTGGTTAAGTCCTTTGTTTATTGAAACTATTACCACCTTCTCACTTACCAGTTGGCACAAATATGATTTACTCTGGGATCTGCTAGCTTCAGTTAGAAGATGCCATACTGTGTGTCTTCCTCAAATCCAGAACCTAGCTCCATGGAGGTTAACTAACCTCATATTGTAACCCTCACACCAGCATCCACAAGCTGTACGTCATAACCTATGAATAAGTATCATGGAAGTAAGGGCCACACCCAGTTTCCCCTAAAGAATTGATATATAAAGTAGTAGGAAGTTCCTATACCTTTCCTGATCTGGTTTTCAGTCTGCTAAGCAGCTGTCTCTCAAATCTAGAGGGAGACAATCAGGTTATCAGCATTCTCACATATTTCAAAAAAAAATGAAACTGAATTCCCTTCTTTAAAAAATGTCTATGGCCCCTATGCATTCATATCAAAATAACCACAAGGAAAATAAAAACTTTCACTTGAAAAAGATTTTATTGTTTGTTCTGAAACAAAAATTTACACTGTTTTCAAAACATCCTTCAAAAACATTACCTGTGAGCACTCAGCCACAGGCCCTTCTCCCACCACCACTATAAAATAATCTCTGCAGTGTTAAATGGCAGTGGGTTAGTATCTCACCTCTGCTTCACCAAGTTATTCCACGTGTAATTGCACGTTTTTACCTTTCCTAACAAATTTCTGCCACAATGTACTCTAAGAAACACAAAACCTAAGAATGTTAAATGCCTAAGATTTCCGCATCAGAAGACTGTGCAGAGTAAATTCTGGATATACTTTTTAATTTTCTTCTCAGCAGGGGGAGCTAGCACTCTCATCTTGAAGGTCTAAGTACACATTACAGAAATCGAAATTTTAATTCCAACTATCAAATTTCAGTATGTGTTAGATTATCCTATTGAAAATTTCCACAGAGGAAAAAAATTTTCAAGTTTGCCAAACATGAAAACTTACCTTTGTCTTGAAATTCCTGAAGATAGCTACAAAATAAAGAACATATTTTTAAATGAGGTTGAAAAATCAAAACAAGGTCTAATCAGTAACAATAATTAAAATCCAAAATCTATATTAAAAATACACACCTAGATATACGTTAGAAAAAAACTAATTCCTGTCCTGAAATGACAATTCCAAAATGCTTAAAAATTTTAAATAAAATAATTTTTAAAGATCTAAGTACAGTAGTAAAATGAGGATATATCTTTAATACCTATGACATGTAAATATATTACATTTATTCATTTAAAGTAGTAACAATTAAAAGAATTCTCTTTCTTCAGTGTCAGGTATTTTCTGTATATTAAAATCCTCAATCCACCTTTGTCTTATCATTTAAACCAAATATACCCTCAGATAATCAAAACAAACAGCTGAACTCTGCTAGAATGCTCAGAAAAATACATAATCAAGAAGGGTATTATGATAAGCATATCTGTGTTTAAAAACTATATAGTGGAAATATATTTTTTGCCCTTCAAAAATACTTAACATCAGTTAAATTGGAACATGAAAAATTTAACTCCATAATAATCGATTTCTTATTAAAATGTTAGTTACAAAACTGCTTCTATGTAAGAAATCAGTAAACAAAAGGTAAGTGACTTACACAGACTTTACATCTTTTATCTTCTTAATAAGGGATTCTCTCTTTTCCTTTGCTTTCTTGGATAAATTTTCTCCTTTCAGTATGTCTGCTACAAATCTTTCAACATCTAAACCATGCAATATAAGAAACAGGATACAAATTATAAGAAATAAAGGTTTTGTGAAGATAAATAGGACAATGATTGTTTCTACATATAAGTGTTAATACCTGTACAATTTGTTATAGTTATCATTCCAAAGCATAACAGTTGAAGTGTGCTTCAAATACTAAGTTGAACAAATCTGATCACCACTTAGCTAATAAAATTTGTATGTTCTACTTATGCTTACCACAGCAAATACTATTTGGATGTTTGGCATCATTAAACAAGGAAGAAGCACACACCAAGTTTTAATAAACTATGGTGCCCCATAAAACAAATTCTTTATATGGAAGCAAGCACCAAGCTTTTATGCATGTGTTAATATCATTTTCTAGTATTTTGTAAGTTCCTGTGTGAAAATGTCATTCATATTATTATGTCAATACAAGCTAATGTCTCTGGCAAGGGTCTGTTTTCCCTAGTATAATCAATTTTCAGGTATATCCAACATGTAATGCTTTAAAGGAAAAAGTAAATCCACTTTTCTAGCCAAGATTCCCAAATCAAGCCCTCCTCCTTCCTACCTACACACTCATTCTGACTACCCTCAAATAAAAAAGATAACCAGCTGTGTAGTTTTGTGAGCTCTTGCTTCTTGCCTTGGTATTACCACCTGAAATATTTCTTAAGGAAGAAGTACAAACATAAGTTCTTCCACTATATAAAAATATAGTCACCAAGAAACAAGATTTCTGTGGCTTCATGTAACATTCCCTCATAGCCTCTTTTTTTAATTTTAGTAAACTTCTAAATTACGGTGCTGTCTGGGTCTCTCTAGTGTAAAATTCCAACAAGTCCTTACAGGTTTAATTTTTATACTAGTTCCATTCTTATTATTCATGAAATACTGTGCAATTTTAATTTTATTTTCAGAATTTCACACCTCATTTTGAAATATCTAATATGGAGGATATCATTAAAAGATGTTTAAGTAGGCATGGCTATAAATCATTGATTATTTCATATGGAAGGGATTTATGTTTTACTTTCTTTTTCCTTAACTACTTTATATAGCATCAAAACAATATTACGTATAAATAGTTCAAAGTAGTATAATAATCTAATAATCTTTCAACTGTACTTACAATTAACCATTTAAAACCTAGTATATGTGATAGAATGTTTGTAATTCTTGATTACAAAAGTATCTTGATCCAATGAGGAAAGCCGATTAAACTTTTATACATTCATAATAAATGTGTAAAGGTAATTTTTCACTAAGTCAATATGACAAGTAAAAGAACTAAGAATACTGTAATAATTTTAAAAAATAGCTTATGGTTTGAAGTCTATTAACGACTAATGTGTTAAAAATTTAAGTATCAAAATGAAATGAAAGCAAATGTCACAGCTTCTCTTTCCTTGAGTTATATTAACAACTAATGTGTTAAAAAAAAGTATGAAAATGAAATGAAAGCAAATGTCACAGCTTCTCTTTCTTTGAGTTATATTTTGATGTGGGAGACATAGAGACATAATCTAGTACCAGTGCAAATTAGACACAGACTTCTGAAGTGAATTCAAAATAACAAAACTTAAAGCTTTCAATTTTGTGCCCAGAACAGCAAGCAACCTTTGGATATTTCAATATTAGCTGAAATGGAAAAGATCACTGGCTCCCCTGAGATCATTACAGTAACTTTTGCAAGAAAGTGGAATAAGGGAAGAAGCAACATCCCTACTGCTGATTCTTCTTCCAACCAGACTCAATAGGAAGAATCACTGGCCCAATGACTGGGGAATAGTCTGCTTAATGTTATTTTCACTCAATGTTTGCCTTCGATTCCCTCTTCCATGAGTATTTAATTGCCTATTTTACATTTTCATTATACAATCTAAGTTTAAACAAACAGAATCTATTTTCTATCACTGGAAGTAATAACAATGAATTACCCCCAAGAGTTTTTTCTTTAAAAGGTCATTTCAGTTTTATAAAAACTCAGAAAAAAAAAAAAAAAGGCTGCAATAAATACTCTACATAGTGCCCTCTAACGCCCCCAAACATGTTTTTAAAATACTGATCCATGTTACTATTTTATGACAAAGTATTTTTTGAAAGAGTGTGGGACTGTAGGAAGAATCGGTATTTTTCAAGGATGGCAGAAATTCAGAGATTGGGTATGGTCTTTTTTTTTTTTTTTTTTAGAGTAGCCTTTTTAAATATACTTATTCCTAAGCTTTTCCCAGAAAAGGTTTAAAGCAACTAAAATTATTTAATAAACAGTGACTTTTTCGTGATTATTTCTCAAAGGTGATATGGAGAGAGTAGAAACTGCTTGCCTAAAAAAAAAAAAAAAAAAAACTTTAAACTGGAGGCGGTTCCCGAAATAATTTTAGTTTGTTGATTGTCCACAACCAAACTTGGTTGGTTTTTAAGGTTTTGAAATCTAGGTTATTTCTTAAAATCTACACTTTACCCGTTTCTTTTAGAATCGAATGAAACCAGCCTCTTCCAGGCACAGGAGACTCCTAGACGTGCCGGTGGCCTTCGGCCGGTGTCTGAGCAACACACCCATCCCGATCTCGCAACGCAAAGACAGACCAAGCGCCGCAAAGAAGTTGTAGGGCTGCGAGATGCTCCAGCTCTGCCCTCTGAGAAACGCACTTCAGCGTTAAACGCCAGGGGATTTAAACCCCATGCTCTCAGGCGGAGCAGTGAGCATGGAGAGCCGGGTCTGGGGCAGAGCCCTCGCTAGACAAATGGGGCTGGATCTGTGGCTTTGTAGCTCAGAGCCAGGGTAATATTTCAAAAGCAAGCAGTAAGAGTCTTGGGCGAATCAAGTGTTCCTCTGGCTGGTTGGAGAAGAGATTTGAAGCTTCTTATTGTGCTCTAAATAGCCCTGCAAACGGTAAACTAGCAAGCACAGTAAACTAGCAAGAGCGTTAGCCTTCTTCTACCTTCCTTTGAGGGTCGTGTTCCTCGTTAATATGTAGATTTCACCATTCCTGAGTGCCCGTAATTCAGGGAAACGCAGCAATTTGATAACAAGAAAAGGTCAGCCTCCCTCGCTCGACTCTTAGCCCGGTTTTTAGAATTCTTCCTCGGAGGCAGGGGCTCAACTCACACTCTCACGCATACTGGCCACGGGAGAGAAGCGTGGGAGGCCCACTCTGCGCCCGAGGGAAAGGGTTTAACTACCAGGTCTAACTACCCCCACCCACCCCCATCTCCTGCCTCCGGGCCGGCAGCCAAATAGACTGCAGAGTCTGCACTGCTTGCATTTAACCCCAGAATTACCCCTATCTCCATCAGCCTCCACCCCAACCCAAGTCATCAGCAGGAAAAAGTTATCCTGGTGAAAGTAAACGTGATGGGATTTTAGCTCCTATTACACCTTAACACTGTCAAGAGTAAACCTTATCTCACGGTACAGCTGTAAGGATCTGGGGGAGAAGGCCTCTGAAAAGATCAGATTTACAACTGCTCTGTCGATAAATGTTAAGGTCTGAAAACAAAATTAAAAGTTGACGTATACTGGCTCAGCAATCTTGAGCAGTTTAAGTTAGAAATCTCTCAATTGCCATGGAGACCCCTAAGAGGCAAACACACCAAATCACTGAATAGTACTCCAATTTTCCTTTTTTCCCCCTTTTAACATATAGACCTCCTAAAAAACAGCCACCCCACCTTTCCCTGGAGTCGCAAGTGGTTGGGACAAGTATCTAACACACACACACTAACTGCTTTCTGCCAACTTCTACACAGATCACATAGTGAAAAGGTGGAACTACACCAGGTCAGAACAGTTTAAATTTTTTTGCAAATGATAAAATAACTCTCAGCTTCTGGATGTAGTATCTAGCACAGATTCCCACTCTTGAAAAGCAGTTTGGCCACTTGTCCTCACCACCCCCGACTATCAAACAGCCTAGAATAGGGCTTGCATACTGGAGGCTAAAAACAAGTCACAAAGGTAACACCTCCTCTTCCTGCCTAGTCCTCCAACCACCCAATACCTCCTGGCCCATGCATATACACACACTCAGCCTCCGTGATGGCCTGAATTGTATGGGGGATGGGGAGGGCGCAAGAATTGGGCTGAATCTACCACCATATGCTCAGCCACAGATCAATAAAATAAAGGTAAAACCAATCACACAGCACCCCCATGGCCTTTCTAACTTAATTCCACATCTCTCTCTACATTGTGAATTGCGCCAGATTTCTCTCTGCTTTCATTGAGATGTGCTGTCACCAAACTTAATATGATAGGGATCCTACCCTAGAATGTAAGCTACCGTCAGGGAAAAAAAAAAAAAAAAAAAAAGACATGCTCTTCTCTGTTAAAGCAGGGTATGGCTCTGACCAAACAGGCACTGATAAACAAAAATCAATTAAACTGGGCACATGCAAATCAACAGAGCCAAATGCCCAAAGTTGGAAAATGGCTAATTGAAAAGTTATTGATTGTTCTAACTGATGTCTTTCCCTGATTACTTAGCACTTTTACAGGTTACAGATGAACTGTGGACTTTTCAAACATGGAAAAGGTGACATGAACTGGCACAAGAGCTCTCATGGTACAATGGGTAAAACATATCAGAGTCTTACAATCCAATCATTGGACAAAATTTCCAAAATTGACTTTGGGAAGCTAAATGATGTATTTTGATAGAAAGCTGGGCTGTTTAAAGGTAGGGCTGAACATCTTTCAACCCTAAAAAATGACTCTTGATAAATAGCACCTTACAATAATCAAAATCTTTTTACTACATATTTTCAAAGAAGCCACAGTGAATAACACATTAGTCTGAGATTTACACTATATTCACTTTTAGGCAGCATCTATTGTAATGTGTTCAGAATGTGATTGAAAAAGAAATGTAAACTCAGTGGAATGAAAAAAAGACTTAGCTTTAATTGAAAAAGACAAACTAAGTGAATCATGAGTATATAAAATCTAGCCTATGCCACTTTTATCACCCATATATGACACTTAATCTGAAATTTATGAGAGACAACTAAACTGTGTTTCAAATCACCAGCAGCTTTTCCTACTCTGTTGTGTCTACCTTCTTTCTAGTAATACTTTAATGCTGGTAACAGGAGCAATAAGCCCATTTGCAAATTTTTCATATAATGCTAATTTTTAAATATGTTTAGATTCTTCTTTTTGAAGAAAACCAATGATAATTTGGATTGGGTAGCTATAAAAACTGTACGTAGTATCAAGAGCCTTATATAGTAATGAGATGAAAATACTTTCAACGGACAGCCATGCCAAAAGATCTCCTCCCAAGAAAAAGCAGGACATTATATACTTAAAATAGGCAAATAATTTTCCTAACACCACATCTTAATTCATCTATATTATTTAGCCCATACAAAAAACTCTGTAAACCTCTAGTCCCTTAATTTACATATATTCCTATTTCTAGAAAAGAATATCTTGGAGGTACAATAGATTTCATTTTGAGATTAAATGTTCTCATATCAACTTTATGCTCTTTAGTGATTGCTGCCCAAATGGGGCAGGCTTGTTCTTGCTCCATAGGAAAACCCAGGTGCTAAGGAGGTAGGTGACTATTGGTGACTCAGTAGGTGGCACTCTTCCCTTTACAGACTCAGCCAATGTCCCAGAAGGAAGTTATGGGACACTAGATACACCATAAATAATTATCATAGGAAAAATAAAACCAAAATGTTGACCAAATTATAAATGGAACTTTGGAAAGGTGGAAATTAAACCGTAATATACTCAGCATTGAAAAAATTCTGCCTCTATTTCAAATAAATTGCACTCTTCACCTAGTGCCCCTACAGGAATCCCTTTAGGGGACTGATTATATACTCTAAATAATATTGTGTGAAAAAAATATTCACACATTATAATCAATGTGTGAAGATAATCAATGTCCCCTAAACATACTGATTATCTTCACACATAATGTGTGGGAAAAAATTTTCTAATGTTCTAAAAATTCCCAGTAGGGAAAATGTGGTATTTCTAATCAAGAGTGCCATGTGAACAAAACCTCAAGATCACTTATTTATTGTTTGTTTGGTTTGGTTTGATTTTTCAGAGCACTAACAATCACTATTTTCTTCTTTTAACAATGGTTTCATTTGCTAATTTAGTAAACAAAAAATAACATCTTCTTAGAGCTTTCCTTTTAAAATTTATTGTCCTAAAACAAATGAATGAGGATGAATGAGAAGATCTGATTGCAAGCCACTAACAAACCATTATTCAAAGGGTGATTAAACAAATGAAGGAGGCTGGAGGGAAGTGGTTCTAGTTCCTCTTACTTTCTTGCCTGTCTAGAGAAAAAAAAAATCACATAAATCAAGATTATTCTTGCTGCTAGTCCTAGTCAAAATATTTGGATGTGAGAGAAGATTAAATGGACAAGATTTGGGATTGTCCTTTGATTTCAATTATCCAGGCTAAACCTGTTTTTCCATTGTTGTAGAAAAGAAAAAAATCAAAGGTTGCCTGTAATGCATATGGCAGCTCAAAATTTGCTTTCAACAACGAAATTCTGTAAGTCCTTTTCTGTTCATATAACCAAAAGAATAATCAACATTTTATAAAAAGCATAGGTCTTCAAGACTGACTCCACAGAAAATATAACTAAAAATCAAACTAGATAGCCACTTTTTCAATGGTATCTTTACACAACACATGTGAATTAACAATAACAACCTTTCTTTTTTTTTTTTTAACGTTTCTATGGAATGGTTTTTATAGGGGAAGGAAAAAGGGAGAGGGAACAAATGTTGAAAGTATAGCATAGAACTGCCATAATCAGACAGAAAAATAAAGAGAAAGAAAAATAATAAATAAGAATACACTTGAGTACCTATCCCTTTTAAGCAGGTGAAATTTCAAACAGTACATATGACATATAATGATTTAGATAATAGGCATATGGAACACAAACAGATACATCTAAGCAACATTATTTTAACAGTCGTTATCTTTTGATTATATATTCTTCTTTCTAAAAACAAAGGACTTTAAACCCCTGAAAAGTTTAGTTCCTTATCTTCTCTACCTTGGAATTCTAGCATAGTACCATGCATTCTAAGAGCACTCAACTGTTAACTACAACACCATTACCAATATCTCCTCAGTTTCAAAGAAATAGACTAAATAAGCCAGCAATATCTCTAATATTCAAACCAATATAAATACTTCTATAATGTTACTCTAAATCTAGTCATATACTATTACCCAATACACTTGAATTATGAAAAGAATCATGTACAATGCTAACAATATTTTTAGATGAAATACATGAAATAATTGCTGACAGCATCTATTCTTGAAGCGTTCTCTACCTCAAAAAAGATTTTAATTACAGTCAAACATAAAATGTTAGCAACTTTCCAAATAAGTTTTTTTAAAACCTGAAAAACACTGATTTGTTAAATTTCTTTAAACATAAATACGCCCCAACTCACTTCCATACTTCTTGAAAATATCTTCTGAAAATAAAGTGTAATCCAAATTTCCAATTCCAAAAGTTTTAATTGTAGTATTTTTTAATACTTCATGTGTGTTTTAATATGTGATTTGCTTTAATAATATAAAATAGTGAAAATGTCAATAAAATGACTTTAAAATAATTTCAGATGTTATGCTAGTATATTACCTGACTAAAGAGAGAAGGCAGAAATATATTGAAAGTTAGCATTAGCAGATAATTTAAATATGTAATTTTGAGTTTTTAGTTAAATTACACAAATAAGGGCCACAGGAAATACTTGTGATCTATGGAGATAAGAGAATAAAGGTTCTCATGACCTACATATCATATTATCTGTGATTTATGATTATGGATCCAAATAACAAACTGTACTATGGGAGGTACCAAGCTTTAAAACATGCACCCAGAGGTCTATATGTTATTTCTTAAATTCAAAAATACAGACTTAGAATATCCTGAAAATGGTTTCATCTATTTTTGGAATAATGATAAACATTTTTCTGCGCTGGTTATTACAATAATATTCTGAACAAACAATTCCAGCATTGTAAAAACAAAAAATGTTAAGTGTAGTAAAACAAAATCAGTAGTCATGTGATGCAATAAAGCTGCCTGAAGTCAGTCTTTAGACTTCTTTAACTATTTCCCTTAGTGGTACCCTTTAATGACAACAAGCATTTCTTAGAGTGAAAGACTATCCCACCACAAATGCATTCAACATACTGTACCATAATCATACAAACATAAGTCTACATTCATACACTTAGTTTTAATTTCCCTACCATATTAATAATGCCAAGCACCAAAATTGAATGACAGAATATTAGGAGATTTGGACTCACATTGCTATAGGAGTAACATATAAAATGTGTCATTAAATGTCACATTTTAGATGACATTGCTTTTTAAGAGCTAGAATAAGCAATCTGTAATCTAGTTATTCATGAACAATACTGAGAGATAAATATTTTATAGACATCTAAAACTAAAAATCAAAATTCAGTTTCCAGAATTCTGACGTACACAAGACAAAATAAATGATGGTTGAAATTCCAGAACATTAAGATAGGTAAGATTTGTGCTACCTTAAAAACATATATTTTCTACCTTGTACAGAAATATAAATTATTGGTTCTTAGTGAACATACACACCTCCGTATCGAGTAAATTAATGAACTAGTAGTGGATTCATAATGCTACTGAAGAACCACGTTTTTAGCTCCTAAAACAAGTTCCTATAAATGGTAATGTAAAACTGAAAAAGGGAAGATAAGGGTACAAAGATGAAGTACTTTCATCGTGTCACACAGGAAGTAGAACTTTAACATATCCTTCCTTTTTTGCTTTAATATATTACTGAGGCTGGGGACAAGTGGCCATTTGAGAACCAGACCTTCAAAAGTCTTAAACGTGAGTGAGCTGAATGTTTAAGAAAAATGGGAGTTTTAGAAATGACAAACTCTTTCACCCCATAACCCCTAACACCTGTGGCTGTGACAGCTCTTTGCATCTCTACATCCTCTACCTCCATTGGCCAGACCACCCAAGAACTACTTATTTGACTTCTGCTCCCTTCTGCCTGCTCACGCAGCATTCATTATCATTATCACTCTCTCTCCCTCTTCCACTCTTCCTCCCCCGCCCTTCTGTCACACACACACACACACACACACACACAGTCTTCACAACGCACATAGAAACGTCCTCATCCCATTTGTGTAGATCACCAAAAAGGGCTTCGCCACCATCCCCGCACCAAATTTCAACACACACGTCCACTCCCTTTCTGAGACAAAACAACCCCTCTTCTCCTCCCTGTGCTGACCCCACTGGCTAGAAAACGTGGGAAGCGCGGGGAGGGAGGATAAGGGTTCTGAATGCTTCTGTCCCCACCGGCTCACCGTTCCCTCGCCCCCGCCCCAACAGCATTACCGCCGCCTTCCCGCTCTTTACCTGCCAACAGGTTCCTAATTTCCTCAGGGAGGGGGTAGGGAGAGGAGGTGCTGCTGGGGTTGGGCATGTTAGGGAGCGCAGGGCTTGCGGGGAAAGGACCTGCGCTGAAAAGGTGACCGACGGGGTGGGGCTGCGGCTGCGACCTAGACTCAGGCTAGCGGCCCGGATAAGAACAGCGGGGCTACGAGTCGGGACACTGCCGGGCCGGGTCTCACAACAAGGAAGTCACTGAATCTCCAGCGAGCTGCAGCTGGACTGTCGGCCCAGCCCCGCCCAGAAGGCCGGGGCGGGGAGATGGGTGGGAAGGGACACGAACGGCCTGAGGGGTCCAACTGCGCATGTGTATTCCTCGTTTTTCCCGGCCCCCGAAGAAAGAGCCTGTGGGCAAGCCACGCCCACCGCTACGCCGGGAAGCAGGAGTATGAGCCACTGGTGGGAAGGGGGCGGACTGAGGCTGCGTCACCTGATGCTGCGTCACCTGATCCAGCGTCCGAAGCGCCTTACAGCCATTTTTGGTACTGGTGCCATCACAACTGCTGATCGTTCCTCCAGGATTCCAGAAAATAATGTATCCGTGATACAGAGTGTATAGAAGTTTTGCGATTACGCCTTCTGCGTAACAGTCAGTCCCACCGCAGTTTAGCCCACAAGGAATTTTCTCTTGTCCTAAACTATTATGGCCTTCTTTGTCCGGTTGAACGTTGGTAACGAAGTCTCATCTTCCGCCAGTCGTCCGGGAGAAGCCAGTCTGGAGCCGCTCCGGAGCGCGCGTTGTGATTGGCTTTTACATTACTTTTCTACGTAATTCATATCCTTGGGGTGACAGATTTTCCCCACTACAAGGAAGAATGGGAAGTTCTAAGCACCGTCCTTTGGCAGGAAAAAACAAACAAAACAAAACAAAAAAACAGAAGACCGAATAGACATTGGCACCACTGTCCATCTACAAGCATCAAAGATAAAATTGCTGGTGGTGGTTAGTAGAATAAAATTATAAAATCTGCTCACTCCAACTTGACCATTTAGTCAACAAATACTTACTGTCTTCTATCTGTAAAGCTTCTTAAAAGTTTTCTCTTTTAAAAAAATGGCTTCTTTAAAACCTTTAACAGGCATACATCTTTGTGCTTCCCAGATATTGCATTTTTTAACAAATTGAAGGTTTGTGGCAACGCTGCATCAAGCAAATCTGTGGGCGCCATTTTTCCAAAAGCATGTGCTCAGTTCATGTCTCTGTCACATTTTGGTGATTCTAACAATATTTCAAACTTTTTCATTATTATTGTATATGTTATGGTGATCTTTGAAGTTACTATTATAATTACTTTGGGACATCACAAACAGCACCCATATAAGACAGCGACTGTAATCCATAAATGTGTGTGTTCTGACTGCTCTACCAACCCTATACCTTCCTCCATATCTCTCCCTCTCTTGGGCCTCCCCATTCCTTGAGACACAACAATATTAACATTAAGCCAATTAATAACCCTACGATGGCCTCTGAGTGTTCCAGTAAAAGAATCATTTTACTTTAAATCAAAAGCTTACTTTAAATCAAAAGCTAGAAATGATTAAGCTTAGTGAGGAAGGCATATTGAAAGCCGAGACAGACCAAAAGCTAGGGCTCTTGCACCAAACAGCCAGGTAGTGAATGCAAAGGAAAAGTCCTTGAAGGAAAGTAAAAATGCTACTCCAGTGAACACACAAATGATAAGAAAGCGAAGGAGGCTTATTGCTGGTAAAGAAACGTTTTCATGTTCTGGATAGAAGATCAAACCAGACATAACATTCCCTTAAGCCAACGCCTAATCGAGTGCAAGGCCCTAACTCTCTTCAAGTCTACGAAGGCTGAGAGGTAAGGAAGCTGCAGAAGAAAAGTTGGAAGTTAGCAGAGGTTGGTTCATGATGTTTAAGGAAATAAGCCATCTTCAGAGCATAAAAGTGTAAGGTGAAGCAGCAAATGCTGGTGAAGCAGCTGCAGCAAGTTATCAAAAAGATCTAGCTAAGGCCAGGTGCAGTGGCTCATGCCTGTAATCCTAGCACTTTGGGAGGATGAGGCGGGCGGATCATGAGGTCAGGAGATCGGGACCATCCTGGCTAACACAGTGAAACCCCGTCTCTACTAAAAAAAAGATACAAAAAAAAAAAATAGCCGGGTGTGGTGGCAGGCGCCTGTAGTCCCAGCTACTCGGGAGGCTGAGGCAGGAGAATGGCGTGAACCCAGGAGGCAGAGCTTGCAGTAAGCCAAGATCGCGCCACTATACTCCAGCCTGGGCGACAGAGCGAGACTCCATCTCAAAAAAAAAAAAAAAAAAAAATCTAGCTAAGATATCTGATGAAGGTGGCTATACTAAACAAAGAGTTTCAGTGTAGATGAAACAAAACTTATTGGAACAATGCCATCTAGGACTTTCGTAGCTAGAGAGTAGAAGTCAATGCCTGGCTTCAAAGCTTCAAAGGACAGGCTGATTCTCTTCTTAGGAACTATTTCAGCTGCTGACTTTAAGTTGAAGCCAATGCTCATTTACCATTCTGAAAATCCTAGGGCCCTTAAGGAGTATGATAAATCTACTCTGCCTGTGCTGTATAAGTGGAACAACAAAGCCTGGATGACAGCACATCTGTTTACAGAATGATTTACTGAGTATTTTAAGCACACTGTTGAGATCTACTGCTCAGAAAAAAAGATGGCTTTCAAAATATTGCTGCTTATTGACAATGCACCTGGTCACCCAAGAGCTCTGATGGAGATATACAAGAAGATTAATGTTTTCATGCCTGCTAGTACCACATCCATTCTGCTGCCCATGGATCAAAGAGTAGTTTCAACTTTCAAGTCTTATTTAAAAAATACATTTCATGGCTGGCCATGGTGGGTTACACCTGTAATCCCAGCACTTTGGGAGGCTGAGGCAGGAGGATCACTTGAGGGCAAGAGTTCAAGACCAGCCTGGGCAACATAGTGGCACCCCATCTCTACAAAAAAAAAAAAAAAAAAGAATAATTAGCCAGGTATGGTGGTGTGTGCCTGTAGTCCTAGCTACTCATGAAGGTGAGATGTAAGGATCCCTTGGGCCCAGGAGTTCAAGCTTACAGGGAGGTATGACTGTGCCAGTGAACTCCAGCTTGGGCCACAAATGAGACCCTATCTTAAAAAAAAAATATATATATATATATATAATATATATATAATATGGCTATAGTTGCCATAGATAGTCATTTATCTAATATATCTGGGCAAAGTAAATTGAAAACCTTCTGAAAAAGGTTCACCATTCTAGATGCAATTAAGAATATTCATGATTCATGGGAAGAGGTCAAAATGTCCAACATTAACAGGAATTTGGAAGAAGTTGATTCCAACCCTCAGGGATGATTTTGAGGGGTTCAAGACCAGTGGAGGATGTGGTGGAAATAGCAAGAGAACTACAGTTAGAAGTGGAGCCTGCAGATGTGACTGAACTGCTGCAATCTCATGATAAAACTTGGAGGTATGAGGAGTTGCTTCTTATGAATGAGCAAAGAAAGTGGTTTATTGAGATGAAATCTACTCCAGTGAAGATGCTGTGAATACTGATGAAATAATAAGAAAGGATTTAGAATACTACATCAACTTAGTTGATAAAGCAGTGGTTGGAGAGGATTGACTCCAGTATTGAAAGAAGTTCTACTGTGGGTAAAATGCTAGCAAACAACATCACACGCCACAGAGAAATCGTTCATGAAAGGAAGAGTCTCTCAAGGCAGCAAATTTCATTTTTGTTTTATTTTAAGAAATTGCCACAGCCATCCCAGCCTTCAGCAATCACCACCCTGATCAGTCAGCAGCCATTCACATTGAGGCAAGACCCTCCACCAGAAAAAAGATAACATGCTGAAGACTCAGATGATCATTATCATTTTTTAGCAATAAAGTTTTGGGGGTTTTTTAGAGATGGAGTTCTCTCTATGTTTGCCCAGACTGGCCTGGAACTCCTGGGCTCAAAGGATCCTCCCACCTCAGCCTCCTGAGTGGCTTGGGACTACAGGAATGTACCGACATGCCCAGCTGCAATAAAGTATTTTTAAGTAGGTGTGTTAGTTATTTTTCCAGACATAATGCTACTGCATACTTAATAAACTACAGTAAACATAATGCTTATATGCACTGGGAAACCAAAGTATTTGTGTGACTCACTTTACTGCAATAGTTGCTTTATTGGTTTGGTCTAGAACCTAACCTGGAAAATCTCTGAGGTATGCCTGTTTGTGTGTGTGTGTGTGTGTCTATACACTCATGTATTTATTACATATATGTACATATATACATATTTATTACATTCAAGTGCCTCTTAACCATTAAAATCCCTCAAAACCTGGTGTGGAACCATCAACGAAAATGAAGTCGCTGAAATCCCTGAAGAACACAGAATAGAGGCTGAGGAGGAAGGCTTCAGACAGAAACTGCCTAGGCAAAGCATTTAGTGAGTATACACTGTGTATTTCTCTTAGTGAAAATATCATTGACAACATGAGTCATTGAGATGCCCCTGCCACACCCTCCATCTCTGCTTGGCAAGGCACATTTTCAAAACCACGCAAATGTCAGCTTCTATATTAAGCCTTCACTTAGATTTCCCTTGGTAGAGATAGTGGCTCTTTCCTAGAAGTTACTATTATATCTTACATTGTGCCTGGGCTCCAGTCACATTGTAAATTGTTTATTCCTTTACCCTCCAACTTTCACTAGATCAAACTATAGTTTTCATTAGAATCACAGAGAGAATCTATTACATTGTGAATTCTCAAATCCCATCCCCAGAGATTCTGAGTTAGTCTTTTTAGGGTGGGGCCTGAGAATCTGCATGTTAAACAATCCTCAGCCGTAGCTCATGCCTGTAATCCTAGCACTTTGGGAGGCTGAGGTGAGTGGATTGCCTGAGCTCAGAAGTTTGAGACCAGCCTGAACAACATGGTGAAACCCCATCTCTACTAAAATACAAAAACTTAGCTGGGCGTGGTAGCCGGCACCTGTAGTTCCAGCTATTCAGGAGGCTGAAGCGAGAGAATTGCTAGAACCTGGGAGGTGGAGATTGCAGTGAGCCGAGATCACGCCACTGCACTCCAGCATGGGCAACAGAGCGAGACCCTGGCACTGAAAAAAAAAAAGTCCTCATAGGTGAATGCAAGACATCATGAAATTTCATTTTAAGAATCACTTTGCTACTTCCCAGCTCCTACAAGGGCACAAAATTTGTTGTAACTTATCTTTCATCCTCAGCTGGAACCCTAAACCTAACACAGAATAACAACTTTATTAATAGTTCATCAAAAACACTTCAGACAGTCTAATAAAAAATTAGAAAGTCAAATGCAGCATGACATTTTTGTGTAATTCTCTGAGATAAAAGTAAACTAGTTATAAAAGAAAAAATAGAGCATTTTCGAGTCTGTATCTTGCCTCTCAAAACAAACAAACAAAAGACAAAAACTTTACGGCTGAAGTAAAACATGCAAAAATAACAACAAAAAAAGACACCCCTGCAAACAAACCCATTCCCCAAAATGGAATCTGAAATTCCTACCCAGATTTTAAAATGTGATGAATTATAGAAAGAGCACTGAAAATTTGAATTGTTTTTGGTGGAGGTAAAAGTAAATAAATAGTCATTTTACAATATACGTCTTCCAACTTCAAAGAATTGAGAACTATTTTTCTTAAGCTACTAAATTATCTTCTTCCTAAAGAAGAAAACAACTATTTCATGGACATTTTATATTAGGGAGGATTCTTCCTCCCTCTACAGTTATCACACATAATTCTTTGTCTTGTCACATTTTTTATTAAACCAGGCTTCCAAATGTCCCAATCCTTTGTTTCCTTCTGATAGAACTGAACCTGTTTTTAAATTCCTGTGTCTCATTTATTTACTTATACTCCACTCATTCCACTAAGGAATTGAGGTGATTTGCTCTTGTATCAAATAGACAGCTTTCTGGAGTGGATCAAATGGACAGTGTCTACACTGCTCATTATGACAAGTCATTCTTGTTAGTGAGAGACAGGAAACTATTAAGATTACCTTAAAATATATAGCATCTCATAGTCCAAATAAAAAAAGGCAATAACAGAAAATGGACTTTTTGTGTGAAACACATTTCCCCTATTTAGGAAGCCATTCTCAGACACAGGTCCATGATAGATTCACTTGGGCAATGCTTTGTATAGTCTATCATTTTTACTGTTTATTGTTAAAGTTATTGAAATTGATTAGAAGATGGAAAGTGTAATAAAGAGAAGTTAGGAGAAATACATTCTTATTTCTCTTGTTTCCATAACAAAAACCAAGAAGTAAATCAAATCATACTTTACATTCTTTAAACTAGTCGTATTAGGTTGAAAAAAAAGAATAATAAATGTAACTTTAAATCTCAACCTAAGAGAGGTAATGGCCTCCCTACCATTCTACAAAGGAGAGACTAGACTCTGGTAAAATCTTATGATTTGTCTTCCCAAAAGTAGATCCTCCAGTTCAAAGATATATGTATATATCCCTATAACTGAAGCTAACTGCCTTTCTTATGTTCTTCAAAATTAGCTTAGGGGCACTGAATAAGTATTTTCCCACAGGCCTAGGTTTAAGAGAAGCTAAAAGAGCACCGAAGAAAAATAGAAAGTAAGCCAAAACACAATTTACTTCTCTCAGCCTCTCATCTTCATTTTTATTTGGCTTTCATAGGCATGTGGAAGAAAGATTATATCTATACTTAGGCATTATATTAGCTATCTATTGCTGCATAACAAAATTAAGTAGCTTAAAACAAACAGTATCTCACAGTTTCTGGTGGTTAGGAATACATGAGCAGCTTAGCTAGATGACTCTGGCTCAGAGTCTCTCATTAGAACTGCAGTCACCTGAAGACTTGACCATGGCTAGAGAATCTGATCTGATGATGGCTCATCTACAGGACTGCTGAGTAGAGTCCTCCATTCCTCTTTGTCTGTTAGAAAAAAGCCTCACTGTTCACAACATGGACTTCTCCATAAGGCTGCTTGAGTATCCTCATGATATGACAACTGGCTTCCCAAAGCAATTAATCCACAAGACAGAGCAACCAAGACAGAAGCTGCAATATCTTTATGACTTAATTTCAAAAGTGACATGACTTTACTGCTGCCATATTTAACTGGTAACACAGACCAAGCCTGCTGAAAAGGGGGAAGGGACTACAGAAGACTGTGAATACTGGAGGTAGAGATCATTGGGGGCCACATTGGAAGCTGGCTATCATAGTAATCCCTCTGACGCCCAATGGTTCACATCCCTCCCACATGCAAAAATACACTGATCCCCTCCCAAAGCCACTTGCAAAGTCTCATCCCATTGTCGCATAGTCTCAAAGTCCAGAATCTCATCATTTAAATGAAGCTCAGGTGTGGATAGTGCTCCTCTGGTTTAATTCCTTAAATACGGCTCTTTGAGGCCGGTGCAGTGGCTCACGCCTATAATCCCAGCACTTTGGGAAGCCGAGGCAGGCGGATTACCTGAGGTCGGGAGTTCGAGACCAGCCTGACCAACATGGAGAAACCTTGTCTCTATTAAAAATACAAAAAATTAGCCAGGTGTGGTGGCGTGCGCCTGTAATCCTAGCTAATCAGGAGACTGAGGCAGGAGAATCACCTGAATCTGGGAGCCGGAGGTTGTGGTGAGCCTACATCGTGCCATTGCACTCCAACCTGGGCAACAAGAGCAAAACTCCGTCTCACAAAAAAAAAAAAAAAAAAAAAAAAAAAAACATATATATATAGAGAGACAGCTCGTTGAGTACAGATATCTCAAACTAAAGATCTATGTAGTACGAAGACAAGTTATCTTGTCCCCACATATTCAACATACGATAGGAGACACTCATAGGATAACCACTACAGACATTCCTGTTCAAAGGGGTGGGGAGAATAGGAAGTATACAAAGATCACTGGTCCAAAGCAATTCTGAAGCCCAACCAGGAAAATGCGGCAAGTTATTTGATTAGGACACAGTTCTCTTCCCACCTGGAAATAACTTATCCTCTGCTCTTCGTTCTTCCCTCTGAGCCACCCATCTTTTTCCATGAACGGTTGTGTAATTTTCTCAACCTGCTTCCTGACAATACAATTGAGGTGGGGGGTGGGGTGGTCAAAAGATCTGTTTTCATTTTGCATTGTCACTGTCCCAATTCTCTATCAGTCAGAGTTCAAGAAGAAAATCAAAACTACTAGAATGAAGCTAGAGATGGAAAGAGATATAATATATGGCAATTTGTTACAAAGATTAAACCCTATCCAATTGTGAAAGCTGGTTAAACTGTCTCTTTATATAAGGCAGTTATCTTTACATCTGATGCTGGAGCTCAAAGTCCACAGAGCGGGGAATCAGAAAGGGAAGATGGAGGAACTTCATGACAAGCTGGTAACCAGAAGTATAAGCCATAGTTTATGAGCACAATCTGAAACCCAAGTTATCTCTCACTTGATGGTATGGATGTTCTTCAGAAGCCAGAGTCCCTCATTAAGGAGCTAAATGCACACACTTTACCAAGAGTCAGAGAAGTAGAAGGAGGATCCAATAGAAAATGAAGCAGTTGCAGGCTCAGCTGCTGACTTACACCAATGAAGTGAGCCAACCAGTAAGCAACCATACATGTGAACTACAAAATGACTGCTGCTTCATTTCTGCTCTCCAAATCTTACAAAAGAATATATTCTGTGGCCTAGCCTAACCAGAAACATGCAGAAAAGGGGATTCTAGTAAATTTAGGTCGACAGCCACCAACCATACACTTGTACTATCATAAATAAAATGTGGACTAAATAAATGAAGCAACTAGGCTGGGCGCAGTGGCTTAAGCCTGTAATCCCAGCACTTTGGGAGGCTAAGATGGGTGGATCACCTGAGGCCGAGTTTGAGACCAGCCTGACCAATATGCTGAAACCCCGTTTCTATTAAAAATACAAAAATTAGCCAGGCATGGTGGCATGAACCTGTAGTCCCAGCTACTTGGGAGGCTGAGACAGGAGAATTGCTTGAACCTGGGAGGCGGAGGTTGCAGTGAGCTGAGATCATGCCACTGCACTCCAGCCTGGGTGACAGAGTAAAACTCCATCTCAAAAATAAATAAATAAACTAATAAAGTAAATTAAGCAATTGAAATTGCATTTATTTTGCAGCCTAATCCATTTAAACAAAATGCAAAACCTGTTGGCTCTAAAGTTATCTTGTAAGGGCTCTTTTAAGAATTTTTAGAAATAAAGATTTGTTTTCATTTTCTAAGTTATTATCCTTGTTTTCATTTGAAACTTCCATGATTAGTTGGTATAAGTTTATCATTGTGTGGCAGTCAACAAGAAAAAATATTTTCACTGGAATTCATATGAAGTCATTTACTCTGAAAAGATGTGACATAGAACCCAATCAGAACCAAAGGTACCGATAGATGCAGTTCACAATTTGAGTTTTTAGTTCATAATTGTTATTAATCTTATTAGTATAATTTACTAAGTTAGCAAGATTTGCTGTCCATCTCATTCACATACACACAAACATACACAGTCATGCATCACTTAACAACAGGGACACATTCTGAGAAATGAGTCATTAGGTGATTTTGTCATTGTGTATGTCTGTGTCATCATAGAGTGTATTTACACAAACCTAGATCTATAGCCTGCTACACATCTAGCTAGATGGTATAGCTTATTGCTCCTAGGCTATAAACCTGCACAGCATATTAATGTACTGAATACTATGGGCATTGTAACACAATGGTATTTGTGTATCTAAACATAGAAAAGGTACAGTCAAAAGACAGTATTATAATCTTATGGGACCATTGTCATATACATGGTCCATCATTGATCAGCGTCGTTATGTGGCACATGACTGTACTCAGGCACTTTGCTGCCCTGGTCAATCATTTTAAGAATAAGCAATTTAATATGAACTAGAGTTGAGTAATTAACATAATGCTGTACGTCTTTAGGGTTCTACAAATTAGGAATAAGGTGAGAGAACTATCCGTCCCATTCCAGACTTGTCAGAGGCTACCTGGTTCCCTGCCCAGGTAGCAGCCCTCTTCTCCCTTTAACTGAATTGATTTCCTTTATCTAAGATTCTCAGTGCTCAGGGACCTAACCATCAGAAGGGTCAGCTTTCGTGATAATCTGGCTCTGATCTTATATCCTAGCTCTAGTAACTGAGTTTCTCCTGCCTGGTTCGGAGACAAAGTCCTTACTGTACTTATTTTTAATAAAGAGACATATTTGTCTTGATTACATCTAGGCCTCTTGGACTCTGGCTCTGCCTTACTCTTAGTCTTAATTTATAGGCTGCTGTTATATTCCACCTGGATCTCCAGAGAAGAGATGGGCCCAAATCCCATTCTTGCCTTCTATTACTTATCGGGCTTAGTCCCCAAGGTGTATGTGCACTAGGAATATGCCAAGAAAATTCTCATTCTTCATTACCACCTAAAATTTAATGCAGAATCCCTTCTCTTCATGTAAATTGTTTTACTACTCCTCGATGGTTTGATGAAGTTACCTTGAACTGTGAGCAGGTACATTAAAAGATAAAAACTTTTGATTCTCTCCCTTTAATTCTTATCACCAAAATCTCTACTTTCTGCCTCAGAGGCCCAATTGAGTGATCCTAAATATATCATTTTTATTCTTGGTTCATAACAGAGTCAGGGAAAGTTGTCCTTGAGCTTTCCTAAGGGGGAAAATGCAGGGTCACTGATACAACTTAATTTTCCCCAATCCACCCTATTGCTAAAGATGACTCTTCCTGCACTCCTTGAAATTTTACCAATTAGAGAGAGAGTGGATGGGTAACTATCTTCCTTTGTACTTTGATCTAGATTGGTTTGAGAAATCCTGTTTAATGATTTAGTACCTGGATTTAATGGTTTAATACCTAGATTAAGCATATTATGGCTTTGGATGAAAGATAATTGAGACAGTATTTTGGAATTTAAAACATTACAAGGGAAAGCAGGCTGCATCAGCCTTCCAAATAATGGTTTCAAGACTAGCAGTGTAAAGCGAGCAAGATGTTCATGGTCATATGTTATGCTGTGTGCCCTGCTCTCTCTTTAGGATAGCACCGATCCCCACAAAATCCTTATCAACATTTAATGAAAAGACAGTCTCCTAGAAGAATGAAACTGAAGAACATAGCTGCCTTACTAATTAAACTTTGGCGGATTCGCACTTGGCCTCTGAATCATAATTTATTCTATATGAACTATTTACTGAATTGTTGTACCATTGCCCATATGAATTATTTTGTTACAGGAATTTTGTTTTTGTTATTGTAGCTATTTAAACAACATTAATTTAGATGAAACATGATTTTCTAAATATACTCCTATAAATCATTTTATAGCTAAAGAATAAAAACTACCCCCACTTGCAGTGAGCCAAGCTTGTGCCACTGCACTCCAGCCTGGGCAACAGAGCAAGAATCCGTCTTGGAAAAAAAAAAAAAACTAGGTTGGCAAAGATTCTAGAACATTAAATAATTAAAAACAGGTCTGGATTTCTTTCTATATGTAAAGACAAAATAGTAAATTGTAACCAGAGTCCTTCCTATTATTGTAGTACATCTATTCTCACTAGGCAATTTTAAAATACCAAGCTGTCTTCAGCAATAGTAATTCGGCGGGTTTGTGCTTAATATATTCATGAAGGGGTTTGATGGATTTGATAACCATAAGCAGCTGTTAACATTAAATTGCCATTTAATTTTTTTCAGTGACTTTCAAAGTTGTCAATATTAAACAGTAGTGTCTTAAAAATGACTAAGACCAATATGAGTATGATTAAATAAGATTTAGACTGGTCACGGTGGCTCATGCCTGTAATCCCAGCACTTTGGGAGGCTGAGGCGGGCAGATCACTTGAGGTCAGGAGTTCGAGACCAGTCTAGCCAACATGACAAAACCCCGTCTCTACTAAAAATACAAACATTTGCTGGGCATGGTGGCACATGCCTGTAATCGCAGCTACTTGGGAGACTGAGGCATGAGAATTGCTTGAACCTGGGAGGTGGAGGTTGCAATGAACCAAGATTGCGCCACTGCACACCAGCCTGGGCAACAGAGCAAGACTCTGTCTCAAAAAAAAAAAAAAAAAAGATTTAAACGGCACTCAAAATTCTCCCTTTTTCTATAGTGTCCAACTACTAGGCAAAAGAAAAACACACACATGCATACACACATTTTTACAGGACTTTAAGTACTGTCTTGTATATCTGCTCACAATTTGCATGGCATATTACAATACTTAGAAATTATTCCATCCCTACCCCCATTTCAACCCCATTTAATTTTTATACTTTTTCCCTATATTCATCCATCAAATCCATGTTTAATTTAATTTCATAATACTAAAAAATTTTTTACCCTTATCCCTAATAGCATAATTTTAAGATACTTTTATTTAAATAATTCAGATATCAACTCTTCCCCTTTCAGTTCTTCTTTGTTTAATGACTACTTTAGTGTGGTTTTATGTACTGAAATTTGGTAAACAAAGAAAGTCAGCATTGTTGACATCTACCCAGTCTTTACAATTTGTGGGCTGCCACAGACATGTCTATGGGACAAGAGAAGACATCAAGAATTATGTAATTTACCATTGATGTGCTTTGCTGTCCTTCAGTCCGTTTGTTCAACATTCTAAAGACACATTGCAGTGTAATGAGAAACTAGCTTCCTCCTTGTTTTAGTTCTTTGCTTTGACCCTAAAACCATGTTATCACTTCAAATATGATGCCTCCCCCAGGAACCCATATGAGAAAAAAATCACTGACAATTCCAATTTCTCTCCAGACAGCTTGCTTTATATTTCTATAAGCATTTGCTTTTACTTTTTAAATAGCTACCTTATTTTTTTCAGAGGTAAAAAGTTATTTTTATATTTTATGCAATGCTATGAAAACATACAATTTTTAAAATTTAGAAAAATTACCTAACTTGCTAGAGCACAAAGGACTTCCTGAAGTATCCCCAAATTATCTGCTTTCTTTTTATTGTAATTGACTGCTACACATTAGAAGAGGATTTTCTTTCTTTTCTTTCTTTTCCATTTCTCTCGCTTTCTTTCTTTCTTTCTTTCTCTTTCTTTCTTTCTTTTCTTTTCTTTCTCTCTCTCTCTCTTTTGGATCTTGCTCTGTTGCACAGGCTGGAATACAGTCGTAAAATCACGGTTCACTGCAGCGTTTGCCTCCAGGCTCAAGGGAGCCTCCGACCTCAGCCTCCTGAGTAGCTGGGACTACAGGCATGCATCACCATGCCCGGCTTTTTTTTTTTTTTTTTAAATAGTGACAGGTTTTCCCCCATGTTGCCCAGGCTGGTCTCGAACTCCTAAGCTCAAGCAATCCGCCTACCTTAGCCTCCCAAAGTGTTGGGATTACTGGTGTTAACCACCAGTAATCACTTGAGTCCAGGAGTTCAAGACCAGCCTGGGCAACACAATGAGACCAACACAATGAGACCTCTACAAAAAATTTAAAAATTAGTCGAGCATGGTGGCACATACTTGTTGTCCCTGCTACTCAGGAGGCTCAGGTGGGAGGACTGCTTGAGCCCAGGCGGTTGAGCCTGCAGTGAGCTGTGATTGCGCCACTGCACTTCAGCCTGGGAGACACAGCGAGACTGTTGCCAAAAAAAAAAAAAAAAAAAAGAGAGAAGATGGACCTGAATTAATAGAAAGCATTTCCCATTTTCATTTTCATATATCATTTCTTAACTTAAAAAATTAAAAGCTAATATTAAAAAACAATAAATTTGACATATGAAGTACTGATAAGTCTTCAAATTTCATGCATTCAAATATATTCACATTCTTGATTTGTAATAATTAGAATCAGTAGCAGTGTTACCCAAAGTGTAGTCTACTGACAGGTGCCAATCCACAAACTATTCGTTACTAGTACATGAAAAGATGAGTGTAGAAAGCCAGAATATTCAGAAATGTTTTATAACAACTTGACACAGTTTCAGCATTTCTTATTGTATTTTATAAATGTATCAGTCAGCACAGATTAGAAACTTAACAAAAAATAAATGGTCCTTCATCAAAGATAGCTTGAGAAGCACTGGTATAAATTACTAAAATCAACAGATACTAACAAAACTTAGTTAAGCTAATAGTTTTAAACTCTTTTCCTACTAAATTATGTTTTTAAAGTCAGAAACACAATGACTCTTATGACTATAAAATCAAATTGAATATAATAGAAAGAATTGTCACTTTTTTTTACAATGCTATGATTAGTAATATAATTCCTAGATATGAAAACAAAGTCTGCATCTTCTTCTCATATGTATCCCTAACACCAAGCACATTCATAAATTATCAGTAAAAATGTATTCAATTAATGTCACAGTAATGTAGATTGGTCATGATGATTAAGTAAATCAAATCTTTGCCATTCAGTTCAATCATAGAATGACTTCAAGTTCCATCTCTTCCTTGTGCCCTTTCCTCCCTTTTTTTGGCAATGTCTATGAGTGCTACATGAACAGAGAATGAAAATTAAGCTTCCAACTTTCTGCCTAGCTCTTTGCATATACCTGGCATATGGTAGTTGTTAAGTAAGTGTTAAATGTATGATGAAGAAATGTTATCTAGCAGTACAAAAACTATAAGTGAAAGATAAGATTATGAAAAAGGAAAATCTAAGATCTCTACTGCATCAGTGATTGCTACAAAAATTAAGCATAACAAACTATCTTAAAATTCACTGATTTAAAAGAACATAATTAATTTGTAGAGATCCATGGATTGGCCAAGGGTTAACTGATTCAGACCAGGCTCAGCTAAGGCAACTCAGCTCTATTCCACATGACTCTTGTCTTGGGCATGTTCTTCTCATGGCAATAACAGAAGTACAAGAGAGCAGGCCCAATCATACGAGTACTTTCTAAGCCTTTAATTATATCACAACTACCAACATCTCATAGGCCAAAGCAAGACATAGGGTCAATTCCAGAGCCAAGGGATGAGGATACAACTTAACCATTTTGGGAAGGCACTGCAAAATTGCTGGAAAGGGTATGAGTCTATAATCCTATTTCTTGGTAGGAAGTGAAGAGTTGGAACAATAATCCAGTCTGTCACACTGCAGTAGACAGGAAAATATGACAAAGCTGTCCATATCCAAATTCCCAGAACCTGTGAATATGTGTTCTTACATAGCAAAAGGGACTTTGTAGAGATGATTAAATTAAGGCTTTTGAGAGAGGGAAACTATCCTGGATTATACAGCTGGGCCCAATGTAATCTCAAGGGTCTTTATAAGATAGAGGAAGGAGGGTCAGAGTCAAAGAAAGAGATGTGATGACAGAGACAGAGAGTGTTTATGATGCTATGCTGCTGGCTCTGAAGATGGAGGAAGAGGCCACAAGCCAAGGAAGCCAGGTGGGCTTAAGAGCTAGAAAAGGCAAGAAAACAAATTATCCCCTGGAGCCTCCAGAAGGAATGCAGTCCTAATAACAACTTGATTTTAGCCCAGTGAAAAACATTTCGAACTTCTGATTTCCAGAATGATAAGATAATACATTTGTGCTGTTTCAGTCCACTAGGTTTGTGGTAATTTGTTACAGCAGCAGTAGGAAACTAATGTACATATCTACAAAATCTATAAACTGTATAAGATTTCTAAATAATCAATAGACCCATCATATGTAATTACACTACCAAATAAACACCATTTTAACTGATAGGACTATTTGTAGAAAATATATTAAGGTTTATGACTTTAGTTTGCTTATTAATGTATGTAACCATTAAGCAGTTTCTTTATTCATCAAACATATATTCCATCAACAAAATTACTGAGACCATCAACCCTAAACTCCGGGCTTGACTAATGAATATAGCTTGACAACCTCATATTTACAAAGGCAGTAACTATGATACTCCAGCCTTGATGAACTTCCCTGAGTTTCTTCATATCTTCAAATTCATGCTGATCTGCCTTCTGATCTGCTTTTCAGAGATTACCATCCACTCACTAAACTTTTTAAAACCTAGTACTCATATTTATCCCCTCACTGAGACTTTGAGGTCAGAGGGCATTATTTCATTTGTGGTTAGTCTAGAAATCTCTAAAGTTCTTCTTGATTGCCAAAATGGTTTCATTTTTTCCTTATCTATGCTTAGAGTAAAATTTCTCTAGATAGAATTCCGAAACATTCCAAGCAAAAAAATATACTTTTTAAAACTGAACTGTACAGTGCTTGCTTGGGAAACTTTAAAAAATTATGTCATAGTTTTATAAAATGCATAACAGCAAGCCAAGCTTCAGCCTTTGAGAAGCCTCAGCTTTTTAAAGAATACTCACGTTCATTCTGCCAAGTAGTTTTGAACTTTCATTGCAAATTATTTTCAATTGTTTATTTTTAATAACAAGTGCCTTTGAATGCAGTACCTATATTGTGCTGATTCTCTGGAAAAATTCTACTTAAGAGTTACCATCTGTCCAGTAAATGAAAGTTGTCCGGTTTAATCATAGTAATTCCTATTATTGCATCACACACTTGTGGAACCATCTTTTATTATTTCTACTACTCATGAAGTCTCATCTATAGGAACTTAATACTGGAGTTTTTCAGTACTACATTTTCTGATGTTGTGGGGATTTGCTGCCCTTATGTGATTGCTTTAAGTAGCAACAAGTCATAAAGCCATTATAAAACTCAGATTAAGCAGCTGTTCTTACTGACAAGTTCAATAATTATTTGAAGACATGTAAATGAAGGTCTGCTCCTAAAATACATCTTCTGATCAGCTTGAATCAGCTTGAATACATCTTTTTTTCTTATTGCTTTAACATCTTTTCCATTTGTGGAAACATATTCAATTGCTTCTTTTTACTGATACACATGGTCATAAGACATGCAAAATATGAAGCATTTAATGTTTCTCTACAAATATTCAATCCTGTTTATTAAAACGGTATTGCCAACTTCCATGGCAATGGGCTCCATTTAAGTAGCTAAGTACAGTACTAATTTTCAAAATAGGAAATTTTGGTCAACTCTTGGTGTAAATGCAAGTTATTTCAATAAAGTCAGTAAGCCATAACCTCTTTTTTTCCAGTGGAACTACTCAATTAACATTGTACTTCTCATTGAGTTTTATGTATGAAAAATGAAAACTACAGACTAGAGGCAAAATTCTGCCAAAGCTGCTATTATCTGGGTGGTGCACACATGTACACTAATTGTAAGAAGTTTTTGTTTGTTTGTTTGTTTTGAGACGGAGTCTCGCTCTGTTGCCCTGGCTGGAGTGCAGTGGCACAATCTCGGCTCACTGCAAGCTCTGCCTCCCCGGTTCATGCCATTCTCCCACCTCAGCCTCCCGAGTAGCTGGGACTACAGGTGCCCGCCACCATGCCTGGCTAATTTAGTTTTTGTATTTTTAGTAGAGACAAGGTTTCACCGTGTTAGCCAGGATGGTCTTGATCTCCTGACCTCATGATCCGCCCGCCTCGGCTTCCCAAAGTGCTGGGATTACAGGCATGAGCCACCACGCCTGGCCGTTTTGTTTTTTTTTTTTTTTTAGACAGAGTCTCACTCTGTCACCTGTACAGTGTACAGTGGTGCCATCATGACTTACTGCAGCCTTGACCTCTTGGGCTCAAGCAATCTTCCCACCTCAGCCTCCCCAGTAGTTGGGACCACAGGTGCCCACCACCATACTTGGTTTTTTTTTATTTTTTTATTTTTATTTTTTTGTAGAAATGAGATCTCACTGTGTTGCCCAGGCTGATCTCAAACTCCTGGATTCAAGTGATCCTCCCACCTGAGCCTCCCAAAGTGCTGGGATTTCAGGCATGAGCCACCACACCTGGCTAAGAAATACTTTTATTTAGAAAAATACTGCAAAAACTAGTGCTGTGTATTTTGAAGCCACACTGAGATCCTCTCTAGAAATAAGTAAATTTGGGGAAAAAAGATTCCTCTCTGGGAATTATAACAAGACATCAACACATTAAAGGGTGACAGTAGATATATGCAGCCACATAAAAGAAGCAGAATAGGCTGGGCACAGTGGCTCATGCCTGTAATCCCAGCACTTTGGGAGGCCAAGGTGGGTGGATCACCTGAGGTCAGGAGTTCGAGACCAGCCTGGCCAACATGGTGAAACCCCATCTCTACTAAAAATACAAAAATTAGCCGGGCATGGTGGCATGTGCCTGTAATCCCAGCTACTCAGGAGGCTGAGGCAGGAGAATCACTTGAACCCGGGAGGCGGAGGCTGCAGTGAGCCAAGATTGAGCCACTGCACTCCAGCCTGGGTGGCAGAGTGAGACTTTGTCTCAAATAAATAAATAAATAAATAAATGAGGCAGAATATCTGTCTCTTTTGTTTAGAAGACTTAGCTATAACCTTATTAAATATGGAGACCTATAATCTCAGCCATAGGGTCAGCTCTAAAAGTACAGAAAAGAGAGAATTACACAGGCAAGCACTGACATTGTTCATCCAAGCACTATTTAAGAAGGAGTGACTGTTAGCCAGGAGCCTTTCCTTTAATGAAGAAAACAAGCTTGTTTATAAGCAGATGGGAATAACCCCATTGAGAAGAAGACATTTAAAATATTTAAGATATAGGAGAAAGAAGGGATAACCTATAGCACAGATTTCCTGAGAAGACAAGAAGTGCTGGGATCTAAAGCATAGGTGAAGATATTGACCTTGGGTAGGAAGAGAGATATTCCTTCTATTGTAACTTGAGGGAAGGAGACCAGGATAAGTATGGACATAGGTGGGTTTGGAGATTTGGTATTAAAAGTTGAAAGACCTCCCAACAGAAGGTTTCTATGTACTCTGAGAAGTAGGCCATGAGATCATCTACTAAGTGTTAAGGTCAAGGGAAAAAAGAAGGTAGAAAAGAGGGGAAAGTGGAGGTTTGATTTTTTTAAATGTTTTAAAGATTAGCCTAGCAGTAGTAATGTCTTCCTCTTCAACTAGCTTGTGGCTAACAGTCAATTAATTTGACTCAAGAAATCAGAAATGGGATATTTTTATACCAACATAAATAAAGGCAAAAGTGCTGTTATGATGTCACATAATAAAATGACTATTTATACACTATTTAAATGTCAATTTCGGCCCATTTGATCTAGAGTATAGTTTAACTCTGATGTTCCTTTGTTGATTTCCCAACTGGATAATCTGTTCATTACTGAGAGTGGGTTATTGAAGTCACCACTATAATTGTATAGCAGTCTATTCCTCCCTTTAGGTCTATTAATGTCTGCTTTATATACTTTGGTGTTTCTGTGTTGGGTGCACAGATGTTTATAATTGTTATATCCTCTTGCTGGATTGACCCCTTTATCATTGTAGTGAACTTCTTTAACTCTTTTTAAAGTCTAAGTTGTAGTCTATTTTATCTAACTATAGCTACTCCTGATTTTTTTGGTTCCCATTTGCATGGACTATCTTTTTCCATCCTTTCATTTTTTATTCTATGCGTGTCTTTATAGATGACGTGGGTCTCTTGTAGGCAGCATATAGTTGAGTCTTATTTCTTTATCCATTCAGCCACTGTGTCTTTTAATTGGATTATTTAGTCCATTTACATAAATGTAATTATTGATAGATAATAGCTTACTAATACATTTTGTTACTTGTTTTCAGGTTGTTTTGTTAATGTCTCTCCTTCTTCCTTTCTTACTGTCTTTCTTGGTGGTTAAGTAATTTTCTGTGGTAGCATGTTTTATTTTTATTTACTATTTATTTATTTTTTGGAGACAGGTCTTGATCTGTCACCCAGGCTGGAGTGCAGTGGCACAATCTCAGCTTATTGCAGCCTTCACCTCCCAGGCTCGGGCGATCCTCCTGCCTCAGCCTCCTAAGTAGCTAGGACCACAGGTGTGTGCCACCATGCCTGGCTGATTTTTGTATTTTTAGTAGAGACAGGGTTTCATCATATTGCCCGGGCTGGTCTCAAACTCCTGGGCTCAAGCAATCCACCTGCCTCGGCCTCCCAAAGTGCTGAAATTACAGGTGCGAGCCACCACATCCAGCCTCTGGTAGTATGTTTTAATTCATTGCTTTTTATTTTTAGTATATTTGTTATAGGTTTTTTCTTTGTGGTTACCATGAAACTTACAAAAACATCTTATATGCATAATAAGTTATTTTAAACAAATGATAACTTATCTTTGATCACAGAGAAACCAACAAATACAGGAAAAACTAATTAACTCCACACTTTAACTTCATTCCTCTGCGGACACATTTTTACTTTTTGTTGTCTCTATTTATGTATTTTATATTGTCTCTCTCTTAACAGGTTACTGTAGCTAGTATTACTTTTGATAGATTTGTTATTTAGTCTTCATACTAGATTTATGAGTGGATTGCATACCACAATTATAGTGTTAGAGTATTCTGAGTTTGTCTGTGTACTTTCTTTTACCAGTGGGTTTTATACCTTCAAACGTTTTCTTTTTGCATGTTAATTTTTTTCTTTCATATTAAAGAACTCCCTTTATTAGCATTTCATGTAAGATGGATCTGGGATGATAAGTTCCCTCAGCTTTTGTTTGTCTGGGAAAGGCTTTATTTCTCTTTTATGTTTGAAGGATAGCTTTGCTGGGTACAAAATTCTTACATGGCATGTTTTTTTCTTTCAGCACTTTGAATATGTTGTCTCACTCCCTCCTGGCCTGTATAGTTTCTGTTGAGAAGTCTGTTACCAGATGAATTGGAACTACAGTATTAGTCCATTTTCACACTGCTGATAAAGACATACAAGAGACTAAGAAGAAAAAGAGGTTTAATTGGACTTACAGTTCCACATAGCTGGGGAGGCCTCAGAATCATGGCAGGAGGCGAAAGGCCCTTCTTACATGATGGTGGCAAGACAAAAAATGAGGAAGATGCAAAAGTGGAAACCCCTGATAAAACCATCAGATCTCATGAGACGTATTCACTACCATGAGAACAGTATGGGGGAAACCACCCCCATGATTCAAATTATTTCCCACCGGGTCCCTCCCATAACATGTGGAAATTATGGGAGAACAATTCAAGATGAGATTTGGGTAGGGCCACAGAGCCAAACCTTATCAGCTACTTTATATGTTATTTGCTTCTTTTCTCTGCTTTTAGGATCCTCTCTTTGTCCATGATCTTTGAGAATTTGATTATTAATTGCCTTGGGGTAATTTTGAGTTTTATCTGGTTGGTGATCTCTGACCTTCCTATACCCGTATATTTATCTTTCCCAAGTTTGGGGAAGTTTCCTGTTATTTCTTTGAATAAGCTTTCTACCCCTTGCTCTTGCACAACTCCCTCTTGAATACCAGTAATTCTTGGATTTGCTCTATTGGGGTAATTTTATATATCTTATAGGCATTCTTCATTCCTTTTCATACTTTTTTCTCCTCTGGCTGTGTATTTTCCAATAGCCTGTCTTCGAGCTTATTAATTCTTTCCTCTGGTTGATCCATTCTGCTGGATGAAGAGATCCAAGAGAGCCTCTAATGAATTTTTCAGTTCAGCAAATATATTTTTTCAGTTCTAGGATTTGTTTCCTTTTTTATCATTTCAATCTCTTTGTTAAATTTCTCTGATAAATTTCTTAGTTGCTTTTCTGTGTTATTTTGGAGATCACTGAGTTTCCTTAAAACTGCTATTTTGAATTCTTGATCAGAGAGCTCACCTATCTCTGTCTTGTTAGGGGTGATCACTGGCTCCTTGTTTTGTCCATTAGGAGAGGTCCTGGTTCTCTGCTTGCTATTGTTTCTTGTGGATGTGCATCCATGTCTTCACACTGAAGAATTAGTTATCTATTCTAGTCTTCTCTGTCTTGTTTTGGGTTTTATTGGGTATGTTTGCTTAGAGAATTCTTTGTAATATACCTGTTGAATACCTTTTTTGCTGCAACACTTCCTCCTTTTTGGCAGTATATGGCTCTTAAGCCCAGGTTTGCCTTGGCTCAAGCAAACTTTGAAGCAGCGCCCTTCACAGATGGGGGAGTCTCAAAGGGGATATCCTTGCAGTATGGAAAAACTGCCCAGTGGTTAATGCCTAGGTGATCCATGAAACATACCTCTTAGTGCTGCTGAACAGCCACTCTGATTTGATGTCTCTTTTGGCCAAGATACAGAGTAGAGTTCCCTAGTCTGTGGATGCTAGTCCCACCTCCTGCCTTTGTCTCCGACTGTCCTCATGAATTTCACCCGCCCCCATCCCGCCCCGCCACCCCCCGCCCCCAGGCACTTGCAATGCTTTCCATGGATTGAAGCAGGTACAGGGAACCCAAGATGGTGGGAAAGCTGGTTGTCCACCTTGATCTAACGTTTTCCAGTGTAGTAACCATGAGTTGAGGGAAATTTTCCGTATGCTTGGTGCCTGGCAAATCGAGGGAAGGGCATCATGGATATAAAAGTCAAATTCTCTTAGTGTCTACATGGAGTTCTTCACTTCTGTGTGGCCCCAGGAACTGTCTCATCTTTATATTTCAGTTCTGGAATATGGATGGTAATAATCTCAGTGCTATATGTTTATTTTTAATTCATTTTATTTAATTTTTTGGAGACAGAGTCTCACTCAGTCACCCAGGTTGGAGTGCAGTGTCATGATCTCGGCTCACTGCAACCTCTGCCTCCTGGGTTCAAGCGATTCTCATGCCTCAGCATTCCAAGTAGCTGGGATTACAAGTATGTGTCACCACTCCCAGCTAATTTTTTTGTATTTTTAGTACAGGGTTTCACCATGTTGGCCAGGCTGGTCTTGAACTCCTGGCCTCAAGTGATCTACCCCCTTGGCCTCCCAAAGTGCTGGGATTACAGGCGTAAGCCACTGTGCTCAGCCTCAGTGTTATATATTTTAGCTTTCAGTAGGAGGAAGTGAAGTCACCTTGCTTCTGCTCACCATTTTAGTGGAGTGACATCACCTACTCACGCTCTCTTGAGGACAACTTGCACTAATTTGTATCTATTATAATACATATATTTATTTTATTTCATTATAGAATGGTAAAAACGAGTAGTACAATTGGGATAAGAACTCAGGCCTCACTTTGCATTTTAACTGTATTGTAAAATATGTTTTTTTACTTACTATGATGTTTATTTTTGTTTTGCTTTTTATCTATCTGTCCACAAAAAAGACACCAGGCATTTTAAATCAGATTTTAAATAAGTAGTGGTTCATTCCCAAAGTGGACTCAATGAGCCTTAAATTTGGTGTATTTAGGCTAGATGCAGTGGCTCACACCTGTAGTCCCAGCAATTTAGGAGGCCGAGGCGGGCAGATCACTTGAGGCCAGGAATTCAAGACCAGCCTGGCCAACATGGTGAAACCCCGTCTCTACTAAAAATACAAAAAAAGTAGCTGGGGTGGTGGTAGGTGCCTGTAATCCCAGCTACTCAGGAGGCTGAGGCAGGAGAATCGCTTGAACCCGGGAGGTGGAGGTTGCAATGAGCCAAGATCATGCCATTACACTCCAGCCTGGGTGACAAAAGCTAAACTCCATCTCAAAAAAAAAGAGGGCTCTCACGCTGCCAGGGCTCTCACCTCCACTTATATCTCTGGCCAGACGCTAGCTACATGGCAACACTAGCTCAAAGGGGTCTGGGAGGTGTTTATTTGGATGGTCCCATGCCCAGCTAAAAATTCTATTTGTCTGGAAGAAGATCTTAGGGAATGACAAAAAGTCTGCCATAGATGTTGAATATGTTTCTTCTTCCTGGATAACAGCAGGACATAAACAGAGCTATGCCAAGACTAAGCTCTAAAATCCTACAACAGTTATTTAAGATAAAAAGAAAACTTTCAGGGAATAGCTCTACCTTCTGTTTGCCACATGCTACTTGTACCTTGTTAATAGCTTGTATGTTACAAAGTCTATTCCTTTGTTTCTCTGTTTAGTTTGATAAAAACTTTCCTCACAGATTTAATTGTGGCATTTTCTGAATTGAGATTAGCAATCTGTTTCAAGCTCCATATAAAGGGCAAAATTAAGTTACATCTGTTTTTTCATCTATGCTAAGAGTCTCAGAAGTGAGTTTGCAATATTAGAAAAACCAAAAAGTAATTGTCGTAAGAGAGAAATGTAATAGTTTTTCCTCACTGACTGCAAGGCTCCTGGCTGAGACCCCTACAACGAAAGACAGATTAAAAAGAGAAAAGCATATAAATGTATTTAACTTTTACATCAATTACACAAGAGCCTTCAGAAATGAACACCCAGGCTGGGTGATGTGGCTCAGGCCTGTAATCTCAGCACTTTGGGAAGCTGAGGCGGGTGGATCACTTGAGGCCAGAAGTTCAAGACCAGCCTGGCCAACATGGTGAAACCCCATCTCTACAAAAAATACAAAAAAAAAATTTAGCCAGGTGTGGTGACATGCATCTGTAGTCCCAGCTACTTGGGAAGCTGAGGCAGAGAACTGCTTAAACCCAGGAGGAAGAGGTTGCAGTAAGCTGAGATTGTGCCACTGCACTCCAGCCTGGGCAACAGAGTGAGGCTCTGCCTTAAAAAAAAAAAAAAGAAAGAAAGAAAAAAACACCCAAAGAAATCAGGAAATCTGTGTAATTTTATGGACTGTTGGGCAGAAGTATGATTGGAGGACGAAAGGGACAAAAGGGTATGGTAATAAACTGGGGGGAACTTAGCAAAGCCTGTGTATTCAGATTCTTTTCTTCTCTGTATAGCTTTATTCCTTTCCTCTGGATATATGGAAGACCCTTTTGGAATGAGGGTCTTATGGTCTGCTTTAGAGGAAGTTCAGATAATTTATTTTATGGCCTGCTTCAAGGAAGAAAGATGAGAGACAGTCAAAGAGGCCTTCCTGCTTCAGCTGTTTTCTCAAATGCCAAGGTGCCATATTTTGGGGTAGTGTGTTCTGAACCCTGTCATTTTTATTGCATTATCTTAGAAGGCTTTAGGTTTGGGATCCACTCTCTGTTAGCTAAGAGCAGGCCATTATAGGATCAACTGAATTACCAAAGAAAGTATATGAATCTAAATTTAAATGAGATTGAATTGATTCCTTTACATATTCTTAATCTAACTTTATATTTGAATTTATTGTGCAAAATAATTGGCTGAAATAGCATTTGTTTGTGAAAATACCTTATTTTAAAATAGAAAAAGTTATAAAGTTTTTGTATGAAAAATTAAACCAGTGCTCACTAATGAAGAGTGATTTAGTCTTTCAGTAAACTCAAAGTTAAAGCAGAATCTTCTAGTGTAAAGTATTTTCAGAGGACAAAATCAAAGCAGAGATGTAAAATATTTTATTATTGCAATATTTCAAAGTCTGATCCTTTCTTAGGCTGCTTTTAATTTTTTTTCCTCTTCCCTCAAGTTTTTTCCAGCACTTCCTGTTATAGTAGGAGCTTTAGGAAGGTTTCTTACACCTCATTAATGAAGATTTTGAAGCAGTTTTTGCTCTGGATCTTCTTGTTCATCTCTCTGGCATCAGGAGTTAGAGTACAACTTGATAAAAAAAATCTGAGATGGAAAGACACAGGCTTTTGAGGGTTTTTTGAAAGTGCTTCCAGGATGGCTAGAAGCATTTTAATTAGAGCTATTACGTCTTATGCTCAGAATACAAAATATATGTATTTATGTTGAAACTGTTATCATGGCGCACTGAGCCATTAATACATTACTATTCTAAAATAAAAAATTAAATGTGAACTATATAACCGATCAGTCTTCAGTTGCTGTGATGAATAAAAACAAACATTAATAATTCACTTACTGTTAGAGCATTTCTACTTTTAAAAGGTGCAGTACTCTTTATTTTTAATTATTTAATTTAAAATGCTATATAACATGAGCATTTTAAATGCTCAAAAAATCAGACTGGTATCAAGTGAAAAGTAAAATTGCCTTTCCCCTTCTCTAACATTATTACTCTGAATTTTAATAGGTATTTCCAAAGTGTCTTCTAAAAGGTTTGTACTAATTTACTTTTCAATGATCTTAAACATAGTTATAAACAAATGTACTTAATAAGTTGTTATTCATTTGCTTAAAGCATTTCCATATTTATTGGTTATTAATCTAATTTAGTTTCACAGCCCTCCTATGAGATCAAGATATTAATCTCCCAGTTCTATAAACTTAAAAACAAAAATAAGGTGCTCAACAGTAATTTCATGGTGTGCTAGGAATTGAAATTAAACTTCCCATCTTGTGTAACATTATCTGGTTAATGGCCTATACTTCTGGGCTAATTGGTAAAAAAGAAAAAAAAGAAAAGATTTGAATATTGAGAATCTGGTGGGCATCAAATATCAGCTACTAGTCAGGTCATCTAATTTGTTCTCTGACTTAGAGTAAAAGTCACATTTATGATCAATTTGGTATCCTTTCTATATATGTGTCAACTGGGACTCATTAGGTAACAGTTAGGAAGACAAATAAAAGGCATAGCACACTGGAAACAATGCAGTTCCTGTATTTTAGAGATTCTGAGAAACGCTTTATCTTGAGTTTCATATCTCATCACAGAATCTTCATGGTACCTTGGTAGCCATTGTGTCCAGTTGTGCATTATTACTTAAGAACCAAAAAGCACCTCTGGTGTAGACAGTTCTGACTCTGGAAAGTTTAGTCCTGACCTCAACAATGACAGTTATCTACAGAGTATCCAGAAGCTAGATGAAACTTATATGAGGAATTAAAGTTATAGCTCTGCTATGCCATAAAAGTCTGATGGCCAAAATGTCTCTCCTAATGTCCCTATGGTATCTAATCATGCCCACAGTTCTCACTCAAATGTTTTAAAAGAATCTCCATCCCTGCTACTACTACCTCTTATGTTCGCACTTGGCCTTCATGAGACTGACTTGGCATAGGGATTTATAGTAGAGGGACACCTTCGAGTAAGAAAAATGGATGTCCTCCTCTCAGTTGAACTAAATAATAACTCTATTCTAGTAACAGCTATAGACCCAACTTATCAAATTCCCATTAAAGTTAATTCTCAAGGTCTAAACCTACAGGACCAAAATTGTATTTATTCAACTGAAGTTCATAGTTTCCACAAAGTTGTCTTTGGATGAGAAGTGAAAATGTTAGGTAAACATCCACAAGGCTAAAAACAAACATGGTTATTTAGGGAATATCCATATAACAGTCATAAAAATTCACTTTGAAACTGAAAGTTGAGATCATGTAGGCAAAGTCTCTACATCTTATGAATATGTAAAAAGCAAGAAAGAGACTAAATATAGAGGCTGAGCTTTCATACCAATTTTATTTACCCCATAAAATTTCATCTCTTGTCCAAAGCTCTGTATTATCTCATTTTCATGCCTCTCAGTCACTACTATTAAATCCTAATGGTTTCTGCAGGATTGGATTGGGCTGGATTCAAGGTATCTCATGCAGATTTGGCTTTTCTTTGTTTGACTGTAAATTCGGACAGGAAGTGGTTTTGCTGGTAGATCTAGGAATACAGTCAGAATAGACTGATGTGTGAATCAGCAGATGGAAACTTGACCTTGTGTAGATGAGCTGGGAAAAAATTAAAACATCACTAGCCTAATATCTAGACTTCATCTCTATTTTCAGTTTAATTGCAATTTAACCCTGTCTTGTATAGCTCTGGAGTGACACAGAGCAGGTCTGGAATTCCAGCTCTGTCAATTTATGAAGGAACTTGGGCAAGTTATCTACCCTCTCTGAATTCCAGTTTACTCATCTGAAAAATGAGGATGAGATGACTGTTGTGGGGATTATAGATTGAGTTTGTATGTCTGACACATGACAGTAGCTAAAGAACTAGTCAGATAATGGTAAACATTAACAAGCTTCCAGGTGAAATGTGAGTGAGACTTTTATTTTATTTTTGAGACGGAGTTTCACACATGTTGTCCAGGCTGGAGTGCAATGGCGCAATCTCGGCTCACTGCAACCTCCGCCTCCTGGGTTCAAGCGATTCTCCTGCCTCAGCCTCCCGAGTAGCTGGGATTACAGGCACCTGCCACCACACCTGGCTAATTTTTTGTATTTTAATAGTGATGGGGTTTCACCATGTTGGCCAGGCTAGTCTCGAACTTCTGACCTCAGGTGATCCAACCGCCTCAGCCTCCAAAAGTGCTGGGATTACAGGCATGAGCCACCGTGCCCGGCTAAAATGTGAGACATTTTAATCAACAGTCCCTCTTATTAAACTCCTCCAACTGTTCTGGAACCATAGGAACATGTAAAACTAGTCTAAAGTTTATAAAGAGAAGAAACTGGAAAGTTCACTAATTCGTTCAACAAATGTAAGCATAGAGAAGGATGCAAAGCTGCCAGACTATGAGGTAAGTCATGTATACACATCACTGTGTTAGAGGGTAGAACAAGATTTGTGCCACAAGAGAAATTCAGTTAACATCCTATGGAGCTTTGAGAAAGAAAATATTTTTTCAGCTGAATTATAGAAAATATTTTATGGAAAAGGTAAGTTTAAGCAGAGTGTTAATAAGTAAACAGGCAGACTGCATATATGATATACTAATTCAATTTAACCAAAGCATGGAGTGAATGAAGAAGTGAAAAGTGAGATAGACAAAAGGTAGATTTGGCCCAGACTATAGAAGCATTGAAAGGCCAAGCTGCAGCATTTGAGACTTTTGAGCAGAGGAATGATATGATCGATGTAATAGTTTTCCTGAGAGAAAATTCATCTGGAAGCTTTGTGAAAGAAAGACTGAAGGGAAGAGATACCAAATCCAATTAGGAGATTGCATAGTGATACATGTGGAAGATTATGAGGTGCTGATCTGAGGTAAGAGCAATAGAATTAGAGGAGAAGGAGAGGATTCAAGAGTTGGGGGAATCAGAGTATGTGAGGATTAGCAAATATGCTGTTAATTACTAACAAAAGGAGAGTAAAGTATAGATATTTCTAGCTTCTTATTTTTGTCTTAACCACAAAAATGTATGTTCTGATTCTGCCTTTATTTTCATTAGAATAATGGACTATTTTTAAGCTTTATGTCAATTTAAGTGTTTAATAAACATGGGATGTTTGATAACCAATTTTATAATCTGCCAATATTACTTCATTAGGAATTAAAAGCTAATTCTATGTTTGACATCTGTTTCATTCTTCCTAAAAGTTCTGAACTGTTATCATTCCTAGAAGATGGTTCTCAATCCTGTCTACTCATTGGAATCCCGTGGAAAGCACTTTAAAAATTCCAATATCTGAACAAATGAATCAGAATCTCTGGGAATTGAACTTGGGCATCAGTATTTTCATTTTAATCTTCCCAGTGATTTCAAGGTACAGCTTCAGTTGAGAATGACTGACCTTGAATAAGATATATTTTAGTCTCTAAACAAGAACTCCTGTTCATGTTGCTCTCTATCCATTCATTCTAAAACTCACCGAGCACATTCCTGGTTGTCATTCTTATGTCTTAACTGAGGGTCGGGTCCCCAGGATTCCTTTATGTTCAGCATTCCTTAATGGTCTTTCCCCACTCCATGCCACTCTATCTTGGAAAAGTGAATAATCAAATTCCTATAAAAATGAGAAAATCAATCTGAACATAAAGTAGACATCACTGATAGCAGAGAGCAAAGACAGAAAAAACATGGGTCCCTTGGTGAAATAAACTGTTACATCAATCAATCCAGAAGACTTGTCTACCACTGGATTTTAGGTTATGAGAGCCAAAAAAATTTCCTTATCATTCAAGCCACTTTGAGTTGGAGTTTCTGTTACAGCCAAAGCATATCATATTATATCATCAGTCTTTTATGCACTTGAAATAAATGGTTTTAGATCTTGTCTGTTGATTCTAGACTTCAGAAATGACAAAGTGAAAATGTGAAATGTGACATCTTTTGTAGGGTATCCAGCCACAATATTCTTGTCTAAGTATAGATATGTGGGCTGTACATGCTGCACAGCTGTGAAAACTTCGATTTTGAAATCTGACACATTTTCAGGCTGTACTCTGACCATTTGGCTCTGTTCTTTCATTTCATTGTTAGCAGCACAAACTATACTACGTGGAATTTTCTTATGGTGTTAGTTCAATGAATGTTCAAAGAAGAAAATAATTCCAAGGTCTAGACTCTGAATATGCTCTTGAAATTTAATCACACCTGTAATATTACCAGAAACTACTCTCATCTATTAATTTTTATGTGTGTTGAAAATATACAAAAAATCCATTTCTTCAAAAGATGCCTCTTGAAGTACAGAAGAGTGTGAAAAAAAAGGCAATGTAAGAATCTACCTTTCTATTTTATTATATACATATCAGGAAACTCTATAAGGAAGAAGTTATTAACAATGGTTAGAAGAAGTGGCGGGACTAGGTAGATGACGATGTTGTGGGGAGACATGTCACTGTGTACTTTTTAACACCTTTCTGGTCTTTGAAATAATGTGATAATATTACCTATATGCAATTTTAATTAAAATGGATCCTAAATTAAAATTGATACCTGATCCCTAAATGAGTAAAAACCATTTATGCCTTTTTGTTGTGGTTCACACTATTCCAAGTCTAAAACGCTAAAATACTATCCCCTTCCTTCTTCAACAAGATAAAAATCCTGTTCTTGTGCTCAGTTCAATTGCCACTTCCTTAGTTAATCTTATTCCAATGCCGTCAGGAGGAACTCTTTCCACCTGGCTCCCATGACATCACTTCAATAAAAAGTAAACTCAATCTTAAAATTCTAAAATATACATTTTACCAGAAGTACTCCCAAATTAACTGATTATTCTGACATTGAGAACCCACCAACATAAGAAACCCTATCATCTCCAGTCAATGCCATATTAGACTTTTAGCTAAAACAATACTAAATGAGAAATTTAAAATTTAAAACATAAAACTTCCTTTGTGGACTGCTCTTCTTAGTGATCCCATTCTATTAGGACATCCAAAACATTAAGCAAGCTCACAAATGACCGGTAAGCCCCACAGAGAAAGCATCAAATATCCAATATAGAGTAAAAATAATCAAAGTAAATAAAGGGAGGGAGACATGGTTAAATGTGAGAAACAGAAGAAGGCTGAGTTGGTATTCCAGCCCAGAACATCTGAAGAATAAGCACAACTCACAAACCCTACAACTAACAAGTGGCATATCAATACTGGTTCGTTATAGCTCAGTAAAGGTTGTTTGCATAATTGTCTATCAACTTGACTCATCTGTCATTTCAAACAAGATCTTGTTCTCAACTTTCCCATCTCTAGGAATAGACAGAGGAATCCAATCCTAATAATAATAATAATTCCAGCTAGCATTTGTTAATTGTTTATTATATGCATCTCCTACCAAGTATATATTCCAGGCTCAAGCTGAGCATTTAAGAAACACTTGCAGACCCAACCAGATTTATCAAAAAGTCAATGAGCAGATCATGTAATAAACCTAATTTTTAAAAATTTATCCTTTGAATAGATTTATAAATCATAATGCAGCAACACACTATAATGGTATAAAGCTGCTAAAAATAACTATGACAACTATGCTAAAACAGGAAAGAACAGGTAGTACATAAAGTTAAATCTATAAAAGCAGAATGTCAAATGGTATGTAAACTCATTAAAATTATGTAAAAACATGTGTATATGGATGAGGTTCAGAAGATAATATACAAATTTTAACATGGTTGTGTTAGAAGAGTGGGATTACAGATGATCATTTTTTCCTTTTCTCAAAATTTCTTTCAATGTTTTTGCTAGCCCATGTATCATGTTAACCTACATTGGTCAGCAAATAGGTTCAGCTGCATAAGATCTAACATATTGGCAAATTAAAAGATTACAGTGTATTTCTCTCTCATATATATCTCCAAATATATAAGCCATGCAGAGCTGATACAGTGGTTCTACTATGTCAAACCTCAAGTTCCTATCTTTTTATTTTGCCATCCCTTCTTCTGAGTGGTCTCAGATGGCTCATGATCCTGTTTGTATTCCAGCCAGTGAGAAGAGGGAAAGGGCAAGAGGCAAGCACACTCTATTCCTCTAGAAGCACAGTGCCTGATACACAAGAAGACAAAAATATTAAATGAATGAATGAATGATCAACTCCACAGTAACTCTAGTTTTGAAAGACCCAAGCAGGGAAATCCTATAATAAAAGATATTTCACATTACTAGACATGGGCCTCTCATGTTTTCTCATTGACCTTAGAAATATCAGGAGTGTGGAGAGTAAGATGCTTTGCAAGCTAGTGGGAAAATATTCTATTGTTATTTATACCCATTTAATCTTGGAGGACTGACTCAAGCTATAGGCAGATGCCTCACAATAGGCATATGCATTTCACTCAGCTCCACTAAACCACTTCATCCAATCTCCTGGCCAGCTAATCTTCCTAGTTCTGAGTTCAAGGTCATAGCTGGTGGTATTAACAGAAATCATCCCAACTGGGTCTGTAATAATAAATGTCAAAAAGACTTGTAGGCAAATTGTTATTTCCCTTGCTTCTAGCTTGAGGCACGTACAATATCTACTGAATTCAGGGATACATCTTAGGGAGTATCTGTGGGTGAGGAGAATAAAAGTGCTGCTACCCAAAAGGGAGATCTTGTTTTCAATTCAATTTGCTGACTTCTCAACCAAATTTAGCATTACGTGAATACTCAATTATGGCTTTTTATGCATGCCTTATAGATAAGTTGGTAAAAATCCTTCAACTGGAGGTAATTTAAGCAGGTGCAAAGATAAATCAACACATATGTGAAGAGATGTTCTTCCTGCTAAATTATTAGAAATCAATACCTTAGATACTACAATTCCTGCTAAGGTGTGACAGGATGTTGATGGTTTATAGAAAGTATTTGGCATGTTAATATTCCTAATGTTTCCTTATGCTGAAAGCATATAACATTTATTATATATTATATGACTTCCTGGTATGGCACTTAGGAGGCTACTTGTAAGTCAAATTATTCACATGATATTGCCTCTGAAGTGATACAAAACTTTAGTTCTCATATAACCATTGATTTTTTAAAATGTTTTCTTGAGAGAAAAAATTTTTAAGAAACTCAAGGGCTAAAACAGTCACCAAATTCCAAAATAAAAATCATTATTTTCCTTGTAAATCAGACTTCCCTCTTGGGTTCCACATTAGTTGATGCCAAGACAACCCACCTCAGTCACTTGATGCTATCTACTGTGTTTCCTGTATTTCCAGTGTCCAGGGAGGGGCCCACAGTACCCTCCTCCTTTCCTCTCGACTAGGTAACAACTAATAACTTCCTAACTCTTCTCTCTACCAACAGTATAAAATTTGAATTCCTTTCCTATAACATTTAAGGTGTATCCTAATTTGGATTCATCTAACTTTCCAGCATTATTTATTTCTACAAACCCCCAGCATACCTGATCCCTAAATGAGTAAAAACCATTCATGCCTTTTTGTTGTTGTTCATACTATTCCAAGTCTAAAACGCTGGACTACTATCCCCTTCCTTCTTCAACAAGATAAAAATCCTGTTCTTGTGCTCAGTTCAATTGCCACTTCCTTAGTCAATCTTATTCCAATACCATCAGGAGGAACTCTTTCCACCTTGCTCCCACGACATTTTATTTGTTCTGTGTGGTATTAATAGTATAACAAATATGACAAAATAAATATGTTATTATTTTTAAGGCTTTACTATGTGCCAGATACTTTGCTGAGTAAGCATTAACTCACTGAATCATCGTCATTATTATTCCGTATCATAGGGGCTTCTATAAGATTAAGTAACTTATTTAAAGCCATGCCCCTAGAAACTAGGGAATTTGAATCCAGATCCTCCGACTCCAGAGATCATGTTCTTTTTAGAGCATTCTACCTGATACTGGTAATATTTAGAACTCTAACTCTCTGTCTAAACTATAAGTTCTTTGAGATGTGGGAGTATGTCTCTGTAGCTCTGCATATCCACAGTGTCTAACTGCAAGCTCCGCCTCCCGGGTTCACGCCATTCTCCTGCCTCAGCCCCCCGAGTAGCTGGGACTACAGGCGCCCACCATCACGCCGGCATTTTATTTATTTATTTATTTATTTTGTATTTTTTTAGTAGAGACAGGGGTTCACCGTGTTAGCCAGGATGGTCTCGATCTCCTGACCTCATGATCCGCCCGCCTCGGCCTCCCAAAGTGCTGGGATTACAGGTGTGAGCCACCGCGCCCGGCCCACATTCTTTAATGAATAAATGGAAAACAGGATGTGGAAGTTTGAGAACTCTAATATAGTTTTCTTAAGTCTAATTGTTTTCTTATACTACTCCTTTGTTTCCTAGCATTCAGATCCTTAGCTCATTACTGCAGATTACAAAAACTGCATATAAACCACAAAGAAGAAGCTGCAGCTGAAACAGGGCTCTGAGACCCATGTTAGCTGAACTGTCCTGAGAAGTGAAGCTATGAAAATATCACATGATGAGCAGCCCAACCCAGGCTCAACACTTGCGAGTCAGCTAGAAAATAATGGCAGTGTGAGCTGATTTCCACACACTGGCAAAAGTTTTGTCTAAGCCACAGCATCCCAGCCCTCCAAGCATTACAACTACGATATTTATTGAGCAATAACAATTGCTAGATGCAATTCAGAATGTTGAATTGGGCATCATCTTTACCCAAGAGACTTGTAATTTAAATTCTACAGGCATACAGAAACTTAAGGAGGAAAGAAGGCAACGGCTTTCTCTCCTCTGTCTCCCAACCCCTATGTGTAAACAATGCAATATTCCTCCAGCAATTCAAGATAGCCCCTGGATACTGTATTAGGCACTCAGTGAAGAAGAGTTAACTCACTGAGGCTGAGGCGATAGCATTTAGTGTGCTGGAGTAGTGACTTGCCATATAGACTCCAGTGTCCCAAACAACTTAGTACAGTTTCTAGATGTGGTTAATACTCTAACATAGTTTATGATGTGAGATCAAAGATGTAGCTAAGGTTGGACCTAGAAAAAAATTGTAAATGAGCTGGAAATACAAATTGCACCTCTCCTAATAGCATTACCTTCTGTTCTTTGGTATATGCCTCCTCCATTCCACTAGGCATCATCCCATTTATAATTTCAACTAATCTCTACTAAACATTTAACTGGCAGTGAGCCAATTAATGCATTACATTTTAAAGTTAATTTTTATTTTTATCAAAGTAATACATGTACATAATTTTAAAAATAAAACATGAGAAAAAAGCAGTCCCCAAGCCAAACTCCCCTTCAGCTCCTATTCCTGATTCCTTATGGTAACCACTTTTAATTTTTTTTTAGCTATTTCTTTTGATGTTTACATCCATTTTCTAATAATGTGCTTATACAGTTATTTCTTGATTTTTGAATTTTAAACATTATTTAATTTACTTCATTCTATGGAATATGGGTTACCTCTTTTAATATAACCTCCCCCCCGACACACACACCCAAAACACATACATATTTCCCCTTCTCCATCTTTCCAACATAATTATGGCATCCATTTGGGCTAAATCCACAATTAAAGCTTATATAACTATGAATCTATTAACATTATTTACATCTCAGTTTTGGAGTATATTGTAATTACATTTCTTACACAACTTTATTTCCCAAGAGTTTATATTTGCGTCTATTCTTTTTGGTTGCTTGATTTTCTACATAGCTGTCATAAACTCATTCTCAAATGCTCCACTGGACTGAAAACTCTTCTCAATATAGTCAAACACTTCATGTAATCTATCAGCTTAATCTGTTTCTTGGAGACATCCATATGGACTTTCCTGTCCTTCTATTAAATTCTGGACTGTTTTCTAGGATGCTGGATATCTGCCATTATGGGGCTTTCCTTTGCCAGCATCCTGGCAAAGATCCAGATCCTTTGCCTCTCTCCTGTATTAGATCCCTTGTCTTTTCTATTCCATGACTTCCTCTTTCTGATTTTACTTCTTCATCTTAATGGAACATATCTTCCCATACTTTCTTGAAAATATGGTACAAGGGCAGTAACTTTGTTGAGACTTTACGTATCTGAAAACACATTTACCCTCATATTTAGATAGGTATAGAATTTTATTTTGCTAAGTATTTTTTCTCAGAAATTTAATAGCATTTCTCCATGTTTTCTAGTTTTTGTTAATTTGTTTTCTTTTATTTTATTTGTTTGTTTGTTTTTAGAGATGGGGTCTTGTTCTGTCACCCAGGCTGGAGTGCAGGGGGTGCAATCAGCTCCCGACAGCCTCGAACTCCTGGGATCAAGCAATCCTCCTGCCTCAGCCTCCCAAGTAGCTGGGGCTTAGTTTTTTATTATTTGATAATCCAAAAGAGTGAACATCAGTGTAGTCAATGGCAGAGCTAGGCTTCCAGCCTATATCTAATTCCAAGCCCAGGAATATTCTTCTCCTATGATATCCAGCCTTTGTATACTAAAGTATGAAGTTATAAATTTGAAATATTTCCAGCAGTAGCTGCGATTTGATAAGGGACTCATTTGCAGACCTAAAGCTTGAGTCGAAGAAGCAAAGTTATGATGGTAAAACAAGATATGTAGTTAAATTGAGGGTCAGGACCCCTGAAACCACAGGATATAACTGGTCTTCTATTTCTATTAAATGTGTCGAATTGGTAGCATTCCCCAAAGTTTCTTGGGACTCCAGAAATTGCACGTTGGGAGATTCTCCATGGGTCTCTCACATTTCTGCACGTCTTACAAGCAGAAACATTGACTGCCTCTGTTCCAGACTATTGTTTCAAGCAATCATCCATGGGTGATACAGATAGTGTTTTGCTCTGAAGCAAAGGGCAAGTTTGCCTTCAGCTCTGGAATATAGAGACAGTGTCTCCTAGGGCAAAAGACAGACATGCTTACGGCCCATTATAAATGATTTGGGTTCTCTGAACTCAGGGTTCTTCATTTATGATACTCCCCGTTGCATGTGCAAATATCACCTGCTCCTCTTCACATTGCCAGGCGGTATTTGAGGTTTAAGGGGCTGGTATAAATGCTGATATTCTGTCTACTGTTAATGCTATAAGTAATAAACTGTCCGTGGTTTATTATATAACCAAGGAGTATATATAACCCAGGAGTATTATATCTTCTGCCAGCACCCACGAAACTGACAGGCTAACTTAGCTTGCAAATAGGATACAATTTCAGGCCTTTTTCAGCTTTTGAGACATATAATGAAAATATATAGAAAAACAATCCAGGGAGTATATAGACTAAAAAGAGTTTCCTATTTAAAAAAAAAAATTTTGGCTTGGGAATACAAAATTAAAACCCAACCACAGTCTAGAAGTCCAATATACTTGAAATTTGGCTTCAACAAGTTAAATATTTTTCCAATGCACCTAAAGTGCTTAGGTGTTTCTTATTAGTATTTGATATTTCTATGACCAAACATTCTCTATTTACTTTTAAAGAGCTTCCACAAAATTTTTATCCTGTAAGATACAACTATTTGGGGCCGGGCGCGGTGGCTCACGCCTGTAATCCTAGCACTTTGGCAGGCTGAGGCAGGCGGACTGCCAGAGCTCAGGAGCTCGAGACCAGCCTGGGCAACACAGTGAAACCCCATCTCTACTAAAAATACAAAAAATTAGCCAGGCGTGGCTGCATACGCCTGTAGTTCCAGCTACTGGGAAGGCTGAGGCAGGAGAATTGCTTGAACCCAGGAGGCAGAGGTTGCCATGAGCCGAGATGGCGCCACTGCACTCCAGCCTGGGCTACAGTGCAAGACTCCATCTCCAAAAAAAGAAAAGAAAAGAGAAAAGATACAACTATTTGGGAGGTAGCTGGGAAAAGGATCCTTTACAATTATCTAAAGACTTCAAGGTCTATTTCAATTATTCTTACAGACCCAAAACCCAGTAGAATATCTTAAATGTCTTAGAAATCCTTAACTTAAAGGATAATATAAGAAATGTCTTTTGAATGCATGGCCTGTATTCATTTCTACTTACAGCATCATTAGCAACATCAGTGAATACGCTGAAGACTGTGAACTCTGACCTCGTAAAGTAGTACATGTGCAGCATTACTGCAGGTTAATCTTCATCATCACTGTCACTCTTTAAATACCCAGACAAGACATAGTGTCAAGAAGAAAGCATCTGTTTGTCATCATGCAACATGTAGTCCTGACCACAAGAGAAAGAACAATCCAGAGCCTCCCATATATGAGAGGAAGTCTCTGGAACACTGTAATTCTAAAAAATTCATTCATTGGGCTGTTACCTCCCAAGGTCATCCTGGTGCAAAGGTCACCTAAAAAAACTACAGGAAGATTCTGGGATGAACGAAAACAGCACAATGTTGAATTTATGCCACAGCTGTGATAAAGGGAAAAGAACATAGATTGTGGATTCAGGAAAATGCTTTTCAAATTCTGGTTCTACTCTGAGCAGTCATGAAACTTTGGGTATATTTTTTTACCTTCTCTGAGCTCAAATTCCTTATGTAAAAATTGTGATACTATTATATGAACTGTGATAAAACCTGACAAGACTGTTTTGAGGATTACAATATAATGTTATGTGCAAAATGTCTGACACATAATGAACTCCTAATAGGTATTTGTTGAATCTAAACTGCAGAGAAGGCCCTGCGCAGTGCTAGGCCTTACAGATTGACATGATACAGAATCCTCAGACCCATTAAAAACTTGATGAGTGGGGCGCGGTGGCTCACGCCTGTAATCCCAACACTTTGGGAAGCCGAGATGGGTGGATCACCTGAGGTTGGGAGTTCGAGACCATCCTGACCAACATGGAGAAATCCCATCTCTACTGAAAATACAAAATTAGCCTGGTGTGATGGCGCATGCCTGTAATCCCAGCTACTTGGGAGGCTGACGCAGGAGAATCGCTTGAACCTGAGAGGTGGAGGTTGTGGTGAGCCAAGATGGCACCACTGCACTCCAACCTGGGCAACAAGAGCAGAACTGCATCTCAAAAAAACCAAAACAAAACAAAACAAAACACCTGATGCAGCCGGGCTCAGTGGCTCACGCCTGTAATCCTAGCACTTTGGGAGGCTGAGGTGGGCGGTCAGGAGTTTGAGACCAGCCTGGCCAACATGGTAAAACCCCATCTCTACTAAAAATACAAAAACTAACCAGGCATGGTGGCAGGCGCCTGTAGTCTCAGCTACTCAGGAGGCCGAGGCTGGAGAATCACTTGAACCCAGGAGGCTGAGGTTACAGTGAGCCTAGATTATGCCACTACACTCCAGCGTGGGCGACAAGAGCAAAACTCCATCTCAAAAACAAAACAAAACAAAATAACGCCACATATCTACAACTATCTGATCTTTGACAAACCTGAGAAAAACAAGCAATGGGGAAAGGATTCCCTATTTAATAAATGGTGCTGGGAAAACTGGCTAGCCATATGTAGAAAGCTGAAACTGGATCCCTTCCTTACACCTTATACAAAAATCAATTCAAGATGGATTAAAGACTTAAACGTTAGACCTAAAACCATAAAAACCCTAGAAGAAAACCTAGGCATTACCATTCAGGACATAGGCATGGGCAAGGACTTCATGTCTAAAACACCAAAAGCAATGGCAACAAAAACCAAAATTGACAAATGGGATCTAATTAAACTAAAGAGCTTCTGCACAGCAAAAGAAACTACCATCAGAGTGAACAGGCAACCCACAAAATGGGAGAAAATTTTTGCAACCTACTCATCTGACAAAGGGCTAATATCCAGAATCTACAATGAACTCAAACAAATTTACAAGAAAAAAACAAACAACCCCATCAAAAAGTGGGCGAAGGACATGAGCAGACACTTCTCAAAAGAAGACATTTATGCAGCCAAAAAACACATGAAAAAATGCTCACCATCACTGGCCATCAGAGAAATGCAAATCAAAACCACAATGAGATACCATCTCACACCAGTTAGAATGGCAATCATTAAAAAGTCAGGAAACAACAGTTGCTGGAGAGGATGTGGAGAAATAGGAACACTTTTACACTGTTGGTGGGACCATAAACTAGTTCAACCATTGTGGAAGTCAGTGTGGCGATTCCTCAGGGATCTAGAACTAGAAATACCATTTGACCCAGCCATCCCATTACTGGGTATATACCCAAAGGACTATAAGTCATGCTGCTGTAAAGACACATGCACACGTTATGTTTATTGCGGCACTATTCACAATAGCAAAGACTTGGAACCAACCCAAATGTCCAACAATGATAGACTGGATTAAGAAAATGTGGCACATATACACCATGGAATACTATGCAGCCATAAAAAATGATGAGTTCATGTCCTTTGTAGGGACATGGATGAAATTGGAAATCATCATTCTCAGTAAACTATCGCAAGAACAAAAAACCAAACACCACATATTCTCACTCATAGGTGGGAATTGAACAATGAGAACACATGGACACAGGAAGGGGAACATCACACTCTGGGGACTGTTGTGGGGTGGGGGGAGGGGGGAGGGATAGCATTGGGAGATATACCTAATGCTAGATGACGAGTTAGTGGGTGCAGTGCACCAGCATGTCACATGTATACATATGTAACTAACCTGCATATTGTGCACATGTACCCTAAAACTTAAAGTATAATAATAAAAAAAATTTAAAAAAAACAACAAAAAACCTGATTGCATGACTTTGCCTACTTAAAATGAGTCTATTTTTTCCTTATGTTAGGTAAAGTGCTCAGCACCTTCAGTAAACAAGCATCAGTCAGCTCTAGACAAAACAAAAAAACTTTATAGCCGAGCTAGGGTTAACCTTATTTCTGAAATTATTACATTAAGATAAAGGTGAAAATAGATGGATTTAAACCTGCTAATAGAGAGTCTGAACGCCAAATAGGAAATTTGGGCTTTATTCCATAAGCAATAATGACAGCTTAAGAAAAACTATTCTGATAGCAATACATGAAATGGTTTGGTGGTGGTCAAAAAATAAAGTAAGAAAGATCAAGGCCAGACACTGTGACTCGTGCCTGTAATCCCAGAATTTTGGGAGGCTGAGGAGGAAGGATCACTTGAAGCTAGGAGTTCAAGACCAGCCTGGGCAACATAGCAAGACCTGTGTCACTCCAAAAAAAAAAAAAAATTAGCTGGGCATGGTGGTGCATGCCTATAGTCCTAGCTACTTTGAGAAGCTGAGGTGGGAGAAATGCTTAAGCCCAGGAGTTCAAGGTTACTGCGAGCTATGATCACACTACTACATTCCAGCCTGAGTGACGGAACAAAACCCTGTCTCTGCCAAAAAAAAAAAAAAAAAAAAAAAGGGAAACAAAGAAGGAAGGAAGGAAGGAAGGGAGGGAAAGAAAGAAAGAAAAAAAGAAACATCAGTAAGGAGGAAATTTAAGTATTCCAGATCAGAGGCATCAGGCATTCAAGGAATGTTGGTAGTATTCATGTATCTGATATGAAGTCAAAAAAACCTCTTACTGGCTGTAAACTGCTCATGGAAAATGAGTAAATAGTTTACCCTTCAGATGATAGTGAGTTTATCATACATCAGTCCTAGTAACCACTTAACAAAATAATTTCTTCAGGTAGTTAGGTTGATTTTTTTACATATCATTCTTAATAATAACATGGATATAAAAATACGTCTTGGTTTCAACAGACACTTTTGTGTAAAATTTATTTATTCTAACATAAACTCTTCATTTTTGAGGGAGGAACATAGAAAAGTTATCTTGAAATGATAAGATATGAATTTGAGAGTTCATTGAAACAATGTCAAACTTTTGGTTTAAGCTTTCAGTTTATAAACATGTTAAGTTTTTTTATATGATCAGTATAGGAAATGGGCATTGACACTGAGTACTCTATTACAGGGCTGTATGAATGCAGAAGGCTCACAAGTTGAAGGAAATTGTAGCTAACATTTCAGGTTATTCAGGGCAGAAGAAATCATCTCATTATTTGTGTTCCATTTATGACTGGAAACTCATCCTCTCAAATATTGCCATGATTTTCAGCAAGCAAGATTATTTAGGTTTACCATCTCGGGGGCTATTATGAAATATTGGGTGGACATTATTGGGTTCATGTGCTTGTTTACTTCTTTCATTTTTCTCTTTGCTGACCAAAGGAAATTACAAACCATTATGTGCAACTGTGTATCATTACAGATTTATGAGAGAATAAATGACTCCTTTGACAGATTTAAGAATGCAAAAGCCTTAAGGAGATACTTTCCTCAAAATATAATTCCATTTCCCACTCCCAAAATTGATCTCTCTCAAACTCCCTTCTCCTCTGGAACTGCTACTCCCAGTGCAGAGAAAACAGAACATATATATGTATATATGTGTGTGTGTGTGTGTGTGTGTGTGTACATATACATATATATGTACACATGCACATTATATATATATAATTTGAAATTTCCTTCACTCTACTATAGTCAATTCTTCAAATTCATAATTGTATTCAGTATTCATCTTAATGGCAAGATCAATCTTATGGAAAATATCAGTTCTGTAATAATAAAGAAAGGAGTATAAAAGCTTGTGAGTGGTAAACCATGCCCCTCAAAGTATAACAGTTTTAACTCAACTGAACTCAAATAATGAAGACTAAGAACTAAGACTAAGACTTAATTCCAAGACTAATAATTCTATACTCAATGATTTTGAGTATGGAATTCTCAAATAAAAGGAAGAGTTAAACTCACCATAAAGAGCCAAAGAAACATAGTTTGATGAAGTAATGAACAACTATTATGCCAAATGCACAGTATTAGTAAATCTTCACACAGTCTTGATTAGGTAGCATAATAAGAAAGTCAATGATTGGTAAGGTAACCAATCAAGCTGCTAATAAAGTGAATTCCCCTCAGTACTAGAATAAAGAAGATAAGCAAAACTGAAGTGAAAAGAAAAGAATTGTGGTAGACTGTGAAAGGTGGCCCACAAATTTGCATATGTGACTTTGTACCACGATGACTTTGTGCACTATGAGTTTGTACCATATGGATGAGCCTGAACTAGCCTACTAATGATGATAGATACATGGCTATCACTTCACCAGACATAGAACAATCACCAGACATGTGTGGAACCATCCTAGACAATCTAGCTATCTTTTTTGATGGAAGAAATACACAGTCAACCCACAAAACTGTGAGAAATAATAGATATTAATATAATTCACAAAGCTTTGGATAGTTTATTATGGTGCAAAAGCTAGCTGATAAAGAAAATGGTACTAGAACTGAAGTGCTGCTGTTACAGCAACCTGAAATACGTGGCATTAGCTTTGGGACAAGGTGATGGATAGAGGTTGGACAAGTGACAGGAAAACTGTTAGCCAAAATTGAGAAAATAGAGAATAAATTGTTAGGAGCAAGAAAAGTGGTAAGAAACTGCTATAGCACTCAGGAAAAATGGCAATCTGTATTATATAGTAGTGCAACAATAGCAAAACTGTTGCCTATGATAATATGGAAGATAGAAAATTTACCCGATGGGCCAGGCGTGGTGGTTCACACCTGTCATCCCAGCACTTTGGGAGGCCGAGGCAGGCAGATCAGCTGAGGTCAGGAGTTGGAGACCAACCTAGCCAACATGGTGAAACCCCATCTCTACTAAAAAAAATACAAAAATTAGCCAGGCGTGATGGCGGGTGCCTGTAATCCCAGCTCCTCAGGAGGCTGAGGCAGGAGAATCGCTTGAACCCGAGAGGTGGAGTTTGCAGTGAGCCGAGATCGTGCCACTGCACCCCAGCCTGGGCAACAGAATGAGACTCTAAAGGAAAAAAAACTAAAAGAGAGAAAGAGAGAAAGAAAGAAGAAAGAGAAAGAAAGAAAGAAAGAAAGAAAGAAAGAAAGAAAGAAAGAAAGAAAGAAAGAAAGAAAGAGAGAGAAGGGAGGGGAAGGGAGGGGAAGGGGAGGAGAGGGGGAGGGGAGAGGAAGGGGAAGGGGAAGGGGAAGCGAATTTACCCAGTGGATTAGAGAATCAGCTAAGGAGATTCCCAGACAAAATGTTGAAGGAATAGATGTTTTTTAATTGTATAAGATAACATACAAAAACAAGAGAGAGCTAAAGAAAGAACTGTGCAGTTTTCCTGCAGAACTCATAAGCAATATAAAGGAGCCAGGACTTGAGAGCTGGGGGAAAGACCCTTCATATTTCTGGTCTCTCTAGCCATTAAAAGATTCTCAAAGTAATAAATGACTGGCTGGGTGTAGTGGCTCATGCCTGTAATCCCAGCATTTTGGGAAGCCAAGGTGAGATGATCATTTGAGGCCAGGAATTTGAGGTTACAGTGAGCTATGATCACGGCACTGCACTCCTGTCTTGGCAACAGAGCAAGACCCTGTCTCAAAAAAAAAAAAAAAAGAAAGTAAATGACTTCACAGTGAAGATCCAGATCAAGGGTGTGGCTGAAAGGCCCCTTGTTAAACAACTGAAACAACTGAATGGTGTAAGGTGGTGCCTAGAATCTTTTTTTTTTTTTTTTTTTTTTTTTTTTTGAGATGGGGTCTTGCTCTGTAGCCAGGCTGGAGTGCAGTGGTGCGATCTCGGCTCATTGCAACCTCCGCCTCCCGGGTTCAAGCGATTCTCCTGCCTCAGCTTCCCAAGTAGCTGGGACTACTTGGGAGGCCACCACGCCCAGCTAATTTCTGTATTTTTAGTAGAGATGGGGTTTCACCATGTTGGCCAGAATGGTCTCGATCTCTTGATCTCGTGATCTGCCCACTTCAGTCTCCCAGAGTGCTGGGATTACAGGCGTGAGCCACCACGCCCAGTCGGTGGTGCCTACAATCTTAAGGATGTATCACAGCAGCCTGGTATACGGCCCAAAGATGAGAGTGACTTTCTCAAAAATAATTAGTGATGTGGTCTTTAGGGCATGGAATAGGCCCAAATCATATTCATAGGAGGTCCACAAACTTCCAAAAAGTTTTTAAAAGAGTTAGACTGATAAAAATCCCTGCAAGCTTGGACAAAAAAAAAAGTTCAAAATGAGATTTCTCTGGGCCTCCAAATTTTCACATACAGAAAGCAGGCTAAGAAAGCCACCCAACTGCAAATATGAGCTATTTTTTATTGAAAACTAAGAGTGTCTCAGAGGGTAGAGGAAAGAGCCCATAGTACAACAAACCTCCTTCCTCTGAGAAGAACATCAGAGGACAGTAAGTTATAGAATTGAGCCTTGGAGGAACTGGGGCCTAATCAAAAAACATTCTCTGCTTCTTGAATAGAGGGACCCCAGCAACATCTGACAAGCTAGACTTCAGAATTTTTATGGACTACTAACTGTTACATATCTCTCATTTCTTCCCTTCTTTAAATGAGAGTATTTGTCGCTCTATTTTAAGTAGGGTATGGGGGCAGATAGCTTCAAGAGGAGCTGCACCTGAAATGCTGCACCTTATCCACTTCTAAACTAACTGCAGATCACAAGATCATAGACTTCAATACTGATACCTTGGAACAAAATAATGGGGGGATTTTCATGAAAGCAAGGATTTTTCTGTTTTTCTCCTTGTTGTATTCCAAACACCTAGGACAGTGATAGGTTCATGATAGGCCCTCAATAAATATTTATTGAATTAATGAATAAACTCTAAAAAGTTTAAACTCACATATCATTTCATTGCTCTTTTTGTATCGTATTAGCAGACATTTGTGGTTTTCATTGCCAAAAAACAAAAAACACAGGCCAGGCACAGTGGCTCATGCCTGTAATCCCAGCACTTTAGGAGGCTGAAGCAGGAAGATCACTTCAGCCTAGGAGGTCAAGGCTGCAATGAGTCATGATCGCCCCACTGCATTCCAGCCTGGGTGACAGAGCAAGATGCTGTTGCACAAACAACAACAACAAAACCCCAATGTGACCTAAATGTGGTATCCTGTTCACAATAGTAGTTACTTTCAAAAAGAGGTAAAACCTCAATGTGAATCCAGCCACTTGCTCAGAGGAGTGTCATAAGGAAATAAGAGAAGTCCTTCAAAGCTCCTAGTGAGCGGAGAGCAGCTTGTACCCTGAAGCATGAGATTCTATTAGTACCTTTTGTTAGTATTCATAACTAACAGTATTATGACTGGTCATACAATTTTCTAGCTTTTCTAATTCATCTCTTGACTGAATCTATGACCTCCCAGGCTAATAAATTCCACAGGTTGGCCATACATTGGGCAAAGAAATATTTTCCTTATACTTTTTAAATTCTAAATTTACTTCAGCCATTAATTTTACAGAATGAGTGACCCTTGTCTTAACAGTTGGAAGACATAAAATTAAGTAAATTGGACCTCCAATAAGAATGTCATTTTAGCAGTTTTGTGTGGTAATGTTTCATTTATCACGTGAACATGTGGCTGTGTTAGAAGAGTATGAATAGCTAATTATTTTCCTTTCAGATTTTTACTTTCACAGTAGAACAGAAAGGAAATTTCAGGATAAAGATAAAGAGAAAAGAAAGAAAACAAACAAGGGATATATGACACTGTCTGGATCATGGACTGCTATCATTTTACCTGTGTTCTTTAAAATTGCTATGGTCTAAGACAATAAGATAAAAAAAATGGATTCAATCAGTTTTAAAGCTGAAATTTTCCTGGGTAACGATAACAGCATTTGACTATGTTTATCCCTTAGATTAGAAGCAAATTAAAGAAAAAGGATTTGCTGTTGACGGAATTTTATTCTTAAGGCTAATGCTGCCTGTAAAACAATTAACAAAGTATTTTTTAATATAATTACTGCCTGGGATCTGTGTGTATGTGTCATTTTTCACAGTCTGTTTCATTGAAATGTATAAGGTCAGCTAATAAGAAGCAGTTTGCTGGCCAGGCATGGTGGTTCATGCCTGTAATCCCAGCACTTGGGGAGGCAGAGGTGGCTGGATCATGAGGTCAGGAGTTGGAGACCAGCTTGGCCAACGTGGTGAAACCCCATCTCTACTGAAAGTACAAAAATTAGCTGGGCATGGTGGAGCATGCCTGTATTCCCAGCTACTCGGGAGGTTGAAGCAGAAGAATCACTTGAACCCGGGAGGCGGAGGTTGCAGTGAGCCGAGATTGCGCCACTGCACTCCAGCCTGGGTGACACAGCAAGACAGCAAGACTCCGTCTCCAAAAAAAAAAAAAAAAGAATAATGCCGCAATAAACATACGTGTGCATGTGTCTTTATAGCAGCATGATTTATAGTCCTTTGGGTATATACCCAGTAATGGGATGGCTGGGTCAAATGGTATTTCTAGTTCTAGATCCCTGAGGAATCGCCACACTGACTTCCACAATGGTTGAACTAGTTTACAGTCCCACCAACAGTGTAAAAGTGTTCCTACTTCTCCACATCCTCTCCAGCACCTGTTGTTTCCTGACTTTTTAATGATTGCCATTCTAACTGGTGTGAGATGATATCTCATAGTGGTTTTGATTTGCATTTCTCTGATGGCCAGTGATGATGAGCATTTTTTCATGTGTTTTTTGGCTGCATAAATGTCTTCTTTTGAGAAGTGTCTGTTCATATCCAAATGTCCAACAATGATAGACTGGATTAAGAAAATGTGGCACATATACACCATGGAATACTATGCAGCCATAAAAAATGATGAGTTCATGTCCTTTGTAGGGACATGGATGAAATTGGAAACCATCATTCTCAGTAAACTATCGCAAGAACAAAAAACCAAACACCACATATTCTCACTCATAGGTGGGAATTGAACAATGAGATCACATGGACACAGGAAGGGGAATATCACACTCTGGGGACTGTTGTGGGGTGGGGGGAGGGGGGAGGGATAGCATTGGGAGATATACCTAATGCTAGATGACGAGTTAGTGGGTGCAGCGCACCAGCATGGCACATGTATACATATGTAACTAACCTGCACAATGTGCACATGTACCCTAAAACTTAAAGTATAATAAAAAAAAAAAGAAGAAGAAGAAGAAGAAGAAGAAGAAGAAGAAGAAGAAGAAGAAGAAGAAGAAGAAGAAGAAGCTGCTGTCTGCTGTGTGATTAATCAGGAATCAGGTTGGGGGCCTCAGTAGGATTAAGCCTTGGAATAAACAAGGATTATTTATTTATTTAGCTTTGGTAATTTGGAAAAGCTTTACTCACTGAACTAATCACAAATTTTTTTGTAAGAACACAAGATTCCCCATTATTTAAGTTTACATTCCCGATAACCTTTTTTTTTTTTTAGACAGGGTCTTGTTCTGTCACCCATGCTGGAGTGCAATGGCTCGATCACAGCTCACTGCAGCCTTGACCTCCTGGGCTCAAGCAATCCTCCCACCTCAGCTGGGATAACAGGCATGCATTACCATGCCTGGCTAATTTTTGTATTTTTTGTAGAGATGGAGTTTTGCCATGTTGCCTAGGCTGGCCTCAAACTCCTGGGCTCAAGGAATCCTCCTGCCTTGACTTCCCAAATTACTGAGATTACAGACATGAGCCACCACATCTGGTCCCAATGATTATTAGGAATAATACACAATCTTAATACAGAGCAAGAAATGGTGGACATTGGGGAGTAAAACAGTGAAGCATTTTGCCACTGATGGGTTTCAGAGAATGAAAGTGTGCACACTGATAAAATAACTAATATTGCAGATTATAATGTATTGTTAACCAATATCTGCATATGTTGGCACACATGCATTAGAAAAAAAATTACAGCTGGAAAGAATTTTGCAATCATATGGCACAACTTCCCCATTTCAGTGAAGAGGAACTATGAACCTGAGAAGTGATGTGTACAAGGTAACAGAGCTGCTTAACGGAAGGCAGAAAGGTTGGGCAACAGTGCTGACTTTCTTCAACGGCAACAATTCTGCCTAGGTCATAATAACATCTTGAAAAAGGAGAACCCTCTGACATGTGACCAAAGTCTGGTCACCTTTAAGATTTCACCCCAGGCTGTTTTTTGCTCAAGCCCAGATAAATCTGCTCTCTTTCTCCAGAGCCTGGAATGCTAGAAGACTCTTTTACTTTGGGCACAATCAGTGGAAAAGCAACTTAGAAACTTACAAGGAAAGAGTTGCAGTGGTGCTTCTTCCTCCATAATCTCCCTGCCAAAAGATTAGAGTAACTAAATTCTTTTCAGTAGTGTAGCCTTCAATACATACGACAACACTCATGAGTGTGTTGATCTAATGTATACTAAGATATTATTTCTAAAAACGTATGATTCAAATTTTCTTTATATTATGACCTAATAATTATAATATTAGGTCACATATTATGGGTCTGGCCAGAGGCATGGAATCATGCTACTGTTGCTTCTACTACCACTAGTTCTCTACTCTATAGAGATATTTTTATGCTTTGTATGTCATTCTGTCACATGAAGTGTGTTGTAATGAGTATATTTATGAGTCTAGCCATTGGGAGTGGAAACTGATGTATTATGTAGCCTTGCACCTCATGTGCAGCTGAATTATAATGCAGATCTTAACAGCCAAGAAGTCTGTAATCAGAGAAAAAAAGAATTTCAAAACATAAACTATGTTCTTGGCACTAGCCTTGAATACTGGACATTCATAACCCACAAGTGCCCAGACTATAAATTTGCAAGTTGCATTAATACGGCAGTAAAAGTCACTCTTCTGAAAGCTGCACTTGTAAAATATTTATAAATTCACATGGTTGTTCCTGGCAAATATCTACATCTGTCAGCTCTGTCTTTTTGCTCCCAAAGCAGCAGAGTTGGTGTCCTGTGTAATTCACAATATGTTCATAAAAAATTATTTTGAAAAATCAAGATAGAAGATATTTTATTCTAGGGGGCAATATATCTGCTCCTCCAATGGTATGGTGTTACTATTTGATCTCCTGAGATCCTTTCTCATCAAGTCTTTTTCTCTGAACAAGATTCCAAATTAGCAAGGCAAGTCCTGTGGAGTTGTCTTTAAAATCTCACATTAATATGTACAACACAGGCCGGGCACGGTGGCTCACACCTGTAATACCAGCACTTTGGGAGGCTGAGGCAGGCAGATCACCTGAAGTCAAGAGTTCGAGATCAGCCTGGTCAACATGCTGAAACCCAGACTCTACTAAAAATTCAAAAAATCGCCAAGGGTGGTGGTGGGTGCCTGTAATCCCAGCTACTTGAGAGACTGAAGTGGGAGAATCACTTGAACTCGGGAGGCGGAGGTTGCAGTAAGCAGAGATGGCACTACCGCAGTCCAGCCTGGGCAACAGAGTGAGACTCAGTCTCAAAAAAAAAAAAAGAAAAAAGTACAACACAGTGGAGTTTTTCCTTCCCAAGTCAATACGTATATCAATGTCACATGGTAAAGGAATTTTCTATGTACATAATCTCCCTATAGTATTTAGGAGATGCTTCATATAGGAGACCTTCTAGATAGACCTGTCTAGATAATTTGTTTTTTCTTGACAGGAAAAAAAATTAAAAGACATCAGATTACATTTTCATATAGATGTATACCATACAGATGTAGTCCATTATTTCTAGTGGGGAGAAAGCCCCCCAAAATCATACCTACTAACAGACTGAGTACTTGACAATAAAATATGCTGTTGTATTTGTATTTGTTTAATTTTTACTGCCATCTGGCTTTTCCTTCCCTCTCTCCCCATGAAAAAGGATTTAGGGGCCGGGCACGGTGGCTCACGCCTGTAATCCCAGCACTTTGGGAGGCTAAGGCAGGTGGAGCACAAGGTCAGGAGATCGACACCATCCTGGCTAACACGGTGAAACCCTGTCTCTACTAAAAATACAAAAAATTAGCCAGGCGTGGTGGCGGGTGCCTGTAGTCCCAGCTACTAGGGAGGCTGAGGCAGGAGAATGGCGTGAACCTGGGAGGCCAAGCTAGCAGTAAGCCAAGATCACGCCACTGCACTCCAGCCTGGGCGACAGAGCAAGACTCTGTCTCAAAAAAAAAAAAAAAGAAAAAGAAAAAGGATTTAGGTTGTTTATAATGCAAACATAATTGTTATAAAGACAGAACAGTTAAAGGTGAGATCAGAGATATAAAACACCAGATAGTATTATAGTCCTTAAATTTGGGGAGGTAATGCATCCCTTTGAGAATCTGATGAAAACTTTGTGCTCTTTCCCCAGAAAATTCAAGTAAGTATATACAAACAAACAAAACACATAACACACACTTTTGTATACTAACTCAGGCATTCAGAGACCACCAACACCATTCCACAGACCACCACAGAGGAAGGAGAAAATGTATATCAGGAAACTAGAATAAAATTATTAGTACCATTAAGCATGAAGTTTAGCTCTAACTTTTAGTCAATACAGAAGGGAGAATTCAATGGTTTCATAGATCTCAATGTTTAACAGAGAAATACACATCAGGTTTTCAGGAGACATATTTTGAGAGGAATTTGTCAGGCGGATGTGTCTCGGATTTATTTTAATTTTTATTTTTTTTGAGACGGAGTCTTGCTCTGTCACCCAGGCTGGAGTGCAGTGGCGCGATCTCTGCTCACTGCAACCTCTGCCACTTGGGTTCAAGCGATTCTCCTGCCTCAGCCTCTGGAGTAACTGGGATTACAGGTGCCCGCCACCACACATGGATAATTTTTGTATTTTTAGTAGAGATGGGGGTTTCACCATCTTAGCCAGGCTGGTCTTGAACTCCTGACCTTGTGATCCACCTGCCTTGGCCTCCCAAAGTGCTGGGATTACAGGTGTGAGCCACTGCGCCTGGCCTCAGATTTATTATTAAATACACGATGCACAATGCCTTTAACAGGAATTTTGCAAAAGCGCAAAACTATTTTCACATGGCCATTTTTACATTGTTCCCTTAATAAATCTTGAGGATATTCTTAAGTAGTAATTCTTACGAGTAGTTATACCAACTGAGCCTAGATAATCTGGCTTCTGTATCTGACCTGACATAGCAACAAATGGTTTCTCTCTAGAGAAAGCTCCAGTATTCATAAGGCACAATGTGCTTGCAGCAGCCTTCCTGGAACTACAACTAAGAAGCTGCAGCATCAGCAAGGCCTCCTGAGAAATTGTACAGACTCACTAACCCACATACCTGGCAGGACTCATGTGTCAAAAAGGTGACTCTAAGCAAGATGCCAAGAAATACATGAATTTAAGAGGCAAAACTAAAAACTATAAATAGGTTAGAGTGTGAATGAAGGTGTACCCTCCTTGATTTCTGCTCACTGTGGAGAAGCCTATGGTTTAAGCACTGATCTTATTTTGTCCGTTAAAGCCCCTCCAATCAGGTATATCACCTGGGGATGGGAACACTGATTCCATACCAACTGACGAGTAGAAGAATTCAAAGCTAAAGAACGAAGAATATTATTGCAGATTAAGAATATCATTAGACAGAATTGACTGTCTGATTATGTTGATTCATCACATGCTATGCTGGTGATCAAGCAGCCCAAACGATATACACATACTTTTTTTTTCAAAGAAATTGTCATGTAATCTTTTTAAAAGCAGTATGGACTGATACCTTACCAAGCCAGAAGAATAAAATTTCTTTTTCAGATGCTTATGACAAAAGGACTTGGAATTATCTGTCTAAATATGTCAAAATAGCCATTATTTCCTTCCACAAATGAGGGAACAGGATTGGGGATTAACTCTGTGGGATTCAATTGATTTTGCACTTGGCATAGTATATGGAAACAGTTTACAACATTTGGGCTTGGAGACTCTGGGTTGAATATTTAAACCATTGCTTGAGACATAATCAGTGGATAGAAAATTCTAAGAACAGCAGCCCTACTCCAGAACTTCTAGTGGGTGACATCTGTGGTGAATTAAGTTTCTGTTCAGTCCCAGCTTTAGCTACAGATGTGGAGGTGTAAATGTGCTTTCCAGGAACTGTAGATTATATGAACATGATGTAGACTACTTTTATTAGGAGTTCAAGTACCACATTTCCAGAAATATAAAGAATGACAGCAAGGAAAAAGGCCTTTAGAGTTTAAATTACAACCACATCTAATGAACTCAGAGGTGTTTTTCACTTGCTAGGGTATTGCTTTTCAACTCCTGTAGCTTAAATGTATCTAGTGATCGTAACAGTAAATATGGTTTCCAAAGGTATCCCAAGAGGTATCATTAGTCACATATTACATCCTTTTCTAATTTGTACACTTTCCATGTTTCAGGGTTTCACAGGACTGCCGAAACCTCCAGAATTTCATGTTTCCCTCAGCAGTCTACAATAACCCTTAATCTGAATGACATGTATTATTTCCTCAGCAAACATGTGATGTGGGAAGCTTAGTAAAAGATTTATTATAAGAAAAGGCTCGATGTTTTATTTCCTCCCCTAATTGAATTCATTATTGCTCTCTGTTTAGAAATGCTATGTTGATGTATTACACCTCAGAACAACTATGCACGTGCCATCTGCAGCAGGAAGGTTTATTAGACTACAAATCAGGATACAGATGTTGGAGGGAAAGCTACGTATGCTAAGTCATAGCACATTAAAGCACATTTTAAATCTATATATCATGGTGGTCCAGCAGATTTCTATTTTTTTAAATTAGGTATTGGTACTTATGAAAATTCAGGAACTAGAAGCCCTCTCTTCATATACACGATAGATGAAGTGATAAGCTGCTGAGGTGATAAGTATAACCCTGTAGGTGGGGAAAAGGACTAAGTAACTTCAAAAGAAAAAGCTCACATTCTTATTCCGTAATACTAGTGAAAAGATCCACATTTAAAGTCGGCATTCTAAACCAAATGAGCAGATAAGTCTTTTGGGAGTGTAAATGATCACAGTTTTATTGATCTTTTTCACAAATTTAGATTTTCATCCATTTACTAGAAGAGCATTTACTGAGTACCTGTTACTTGCTAGGTGACTCTAGGATGTGCTCTAGGATTTTATTAAAACGAGACTCAGTTATATTATTTTGATGCAAGAGGAGTTGTTTAATTTTTCTTTCTTTCTCCAACTGTTCAAGTTCAGGCCCAATAATGGACAAATTGCCCCCAGAAAGTTTACAAGAATATATCAACTACTTCATTGCTTGAAAGAATTAGAGGAACCTTGGTCAGCACAGCTGAGAGGATTGCTTTCCTGAGAGATGACGTGATTCTCTTCCATTAGACTCACAAAAATATAACTCAATTGTATCAATCTTAAACAAATAAAATCTAGGATGCTCACATTTTCTAGAAGGATTAATGTTCTGTAGATCTATTGATCTTCTACATTCTTCTTAAAGTATCCAGGGTAATCATTAACAATACTTTGTTTTGATTTACTTGCCTGGTGTCTGAGGCTCTTCCAGCTCTCTACAATACATTTGCGCTTTATTCATGATGCTTATTCTGTAGATAAAGACAACACATTACTGGCATTTGTAATTGGGAGGCTTAAAATTTTTAAAAATAAAATTAGAGATAATCTAATGTTTAGATTAGGGTTAGATTTTTAAATAGGGTATAGAACTTCAAAAGAAGGTGGTTTTCTCTTTCCCTGGAAATATTCAGAAAACAGTCTACCTTTGGTCTTCCGGGAAGCACAGGCAAGGGCAATGATTCAAGAAACCACTGTAAGAATGCAGATCTCACCCAGTAAAGGAGAGTACCTTACTTCCTATTAAGCATAGTTAGATGGGTGATTATTATTAATCATATATAGCATTTGCATAACAATGAAGTTTGGATGGCACTATCATACACTGTCTCATTTACCATATTAAGGAAGCATGTATTCATTCCTCAAATATTTTATAAATGCCTACTAGGTGCCAGACTGCATACTTTGTACTTGGAATGCAAAGGTGAGTAAGACAAATTCTCAGTGAGCTTACTTTCTAGTTGAGGAATACAATGTTATTAAATAAAATGTGTTATAATACAGACATGATGAAGTACTGAGGCAACATGGGGTTACTAGTATTTTAGCCTCACTTTACAGAAAAAAAAACTGACCAAAAATATTGATATTAATATTATAGGGCAGTTTTAACAATTAAATGAGAGATTGTATTAAGTTACTTAGTACAATGACAGCCCATAGTAGGGAGTCCATAAATGTTATTTCAAAGAAGTAGCAGCATAGAGTAACAGTTTGGAGAATGGATTCTGTATCAAACCTTTTGGCTTGGATCCTGGCTACGTCTTAGTTTGTGTGGCCTCGGGAAAGTTATATGATATATCTAGATCTCAGTTTCCCCAGGGCTAAGATGGGAATAACAATCATAACCACTTCTCAGGGCTGTTGTTTTCAGAATCAAGTTGTCGCACATGTTCAAAAGAAGTTATTCATGGCAAAGATCAAAGCTGGGAGCAGGTCCAGAAACTATATCACACCAAACTTATAGTTATCCTCTCATAAAATAGAGATATTGTGGCCCTGAAGAGTGAGATGTCCTTATTTTTACCATAGGGAGGAGAACTCCCTAGCAAATAGTTCAAGCTAGGAGAAGGCAGCAAAGAATATTTGGCATCTTGAGGGTTAGAGGGAAAACTGGCCTGAAGAGAGAGGGCCAAAAAGAGAGGGAAAGCATGGTATGACACCAATAGGGGTTAGGGGAATGCAACTTGGGCAGAGGTTGGACTGGACAAAGCAGAGGGAAATGGCTTCAAGAAGAGAGGAGGAATATGCCATCCACACATCTCCTAGCACTAAATAAGGGATAATCTTTCCAATATGTCCAATCTGTATTTTGCTAAGTGGGGGGTATTTATTTTTATTGGATAATTCCTAAAATGTTATAAACAGAGCTTAACTAAGTAAGAGTATCCAAAACAGCCCAATAATTATCTTTCAAGGTGTCTGGTACCAACATGCTCTTTTCTCTCATTTGGATTCCCACAAAGAAACTGTTGGACATGAAAAAAAGAGGCAGATATTGATTCATAATATGTCTCATGATACTGAGAGAATTTTCCTGATTGCAATTTTTCATTTCATTTTTTGAATGAGTGATTTAAACGTTCTTTCTGTACATAATGGGACAGGAATTGTATAACTATTCCCACAATCCAATTTTAGAACATTTTCAGAGAATGAAGGAGTTTTAACCTGTGATTTAAATGCTACCAGTTTATGGATCTCTGTTCTTGTACCAGAGACAATCTGAAGATTCTCTCCAGAAGTAAACATCCTAAACAGCAATCACCAACATTAAAACATGAGCCTGTTTTACTCTTTGAGTGGCTAGCTTCCTGTGAAAGAATGGACATTGCCTCTCTTCTTTTGTTACCTTTCTGATAATATTGGCTATGCTGTAGGCCAATGTATTACATTAGAGAGCATTTCGAGGAAAAAGTCCCTTAAAGCTCCTTATATATATTACAATTTTCTGCTATACATCATTATTACTAAAATGATTCAAAGCTAGTGTAGCATGTTTAGGCAAGCTCAGATACTTGGCAGTAAAACACAATTCTTTTAATAGCCTAGCTCCAATGGGTAACCCTTTGAAAAAGGCATTTATTGTTAGTTCTGTTAGCTATTGAACCAGTCTTTGCATACTTCGATGCATAAGCATACAAATGGAAATTTTTATTTTAAGTTCTGTGCTATACTTTGCATATGAAACAGAAGTTCTTTAACTATACTGTGGGAAATTCAAATGTATTTCCTCCTCTAGAAAGAAAATTAATCTGAGAACAAGAGTCTACTTTGAGATTGTATAGAAAGGGCAAATACACCCTCTGATATGCTGCTTAGTCCTGATCCCCACCCCACCTCATTCCAGTACCCTCATTAACAAGAAGCTGTCAAAATACTTGAACATCATGAAATTAGAATGGTATTCCAACAAAAGATCAAATGCTTAGAAATCCACACCCCAAACCAGGTTATTCTTTCATTCCTAAATCAATAAGCCGGCAAAAACAAGACCATATTTGAGCTGGCAAAACCTCTTATGCCCTTACATTCTGTGAAAACATAAAAGGAAAAAAGAATTCTTCCACATTCTTCACGTGATTTTCCATGAAAGCACTCATTAAATGATGTTTACATATAATGATGACAGAGTGTAGATGGGTGTACTGCTTGGCATTGGAAGGGCAGTGCCCTGGAGTCTTCCTCCAGTTCAATCTTGAAAAAAATAACAGTCCTTTTAGGTTTTTTTTATTATTATACTTTAAGTTTTAGGGTACATGTGCACAACGTGCAGGTTTGTTACATCTATATACACATGTGCCATGTTGGTGTGCTGCACCCATTAACTGTCCTTTTAGTTTTTAGTGTACAAACTTGGCTCAAACCATACTATAAAGTACTTTTGTATGAAGACTGCCATAAAAAAAATCACTGCAGAATGCTCCACTGTCAGTTAGAGTCCGCACAAGCTAATGCAAGCCAGTTATGCACATTAAAATAAACAGCAGAGAATTGGGTGTGAAAACAGTATCAATCAGGCGTGTCCATCTGACCGTTATAACTTTAAAATATCTGTAGAGCAAAGCCAGTTTTCATCAAGGTCACTTACTGCTCAGAAAAAGCTTTTCAGCTTCAACAAAAACATCCAAGAAACAAAATAAGGGGTTTTAAACAAACGATGTTCAAATAGGTGTGTTTCATTTTATGTCACCTGTAAGAAGCAGGGTTTCCATCTAACATGAGATTACCATTCCTATTCCTCTGTAAAGGCACAGTTCTGATAAGTTCAAGGACATGTTTGAAAAATGAATAATCACCTATATTATTATTTCTTTGAGAGCTAATGTGGCTTTTATTGAAGGAAGTCGCCTGAAAGGCTTTTATTGGACAAGCTGTATGCTTGTCCCCCAGAGAGCTGCCCCACAAAAATTCCTCAGAATATGAAAACTCTCCTATTAGCATTAAATTTCAGGCATTATATCTTCAGAAAGCCCTTGTTAAATTTACTTTTGCTGTCTATTGCAGTCTGTAAGGTTTAACGCCAAGCGCTGGATATTTAGATTAGCCCTCTCAATCTCCATTTTACTATCCTTCTCTTTGGAGAGATTAGATAGCTAAACACAGTTTTTCAGAGCACAGACTCTGAAAGTCAAGAATTGGCCTTGCCACTTAATAGTATGACTGGTCAGCTTATACTTACACGGTAGCCTTTCCAGAATACTCTGAGAAACACTATAAAGTGATAGGGATGCAGAAACTGAGCTTATTGAAAACGGAAGAACCAAATAGTAGACTGGTAGCTCCTAACCAGGGAAACAGAGCAGTCCACAGTTCCTGAGTGATTGTGGCCCCAGGCTAAGAAGGTTAACTTACAGTTTCTCAAGTATAAAATAAGGATGAAACTAATAGTATCCAAGTGCTCGGCACAGTGCCCAGCACACAGTAAGAGCCCAAAAGATGTTAGCTAACTTTTTCCTTAGGTCCTTAAGAGGCTCTGGCAGCTGAGAAAAAATGAAAAAGGGCAGAAGCGCCCAAGATACCGAAAAGAAAAAAGGCCAAGGGGAATAAGGTGGCTCCGGCCCCTGCTGTCGTGATGAAGCAGGAGGTTAAGAAAGTGGTGAATCCCCTGCTTGAGAAAAGGCCTAAGAATTTTGGCATTGGACAGGACATCCAGCCCAAAAGAGACCTCACTTGCTTCATGAAATGGTCCCACTATATCAGGTTGCAGTGGCAGAGAGTCATCCTCTGTAAGTGGCTGAAAGTGCATCCTGAAATTAACCAGTTCACCCAGGCCCTGCACCACCAAACAGCTACTCAGTTGCTTAAGCTGGCCCACAACTACAGACCAAACAAGAGAAAGACAAAGCAAGAGAAGAAGCAGAGGCTGTTGGTCCGGGCTGAGAAGAAAGCTTGCAGCAAAGGGGACATCCCCACTAGGAGACCACTTGTCCTTCAAGCAGGAGTTAACACCGTCACCACCTTGGTGGAGAACAAGAAGGCTCAGCTGGTGGTGACTGTACATGATGTGGATCCCATCAAGCTTGTCTTCCTGCCTGCCTTGTGTCATAAAATGGGGGTCTCTTCCCCTGCATTATCAAGAGGAAGGCAAGACTGGGACATATAGTCCACAGGAAGACCTGGATCACTGTCACCTTCACACAGGTGAACTCGGAAGACAAAGAAACTTTGGCTAAGCTAGTGGAAGCTATCAGGACCAACTACAACAACAGATACGATGAGATCTGCCGTCACTGGGGAGGCAATGTCCCGGGTCCCAAATCTGTGGCTCGCATTGCCAAGCTTGAAAAGGCAAAGGCTAAAGAACTTGCCACCAAACTGGGTTAAATGCACACTGTTGAGTTTTCTGTACATAAAAATAATTAAAATAATACAAATTTTAAGAAAAAGAAAAAGGGCAGGAGACCACCCATTGCAGTGGGCTATGCACTGGCTGAAGAATCCTTTTTTTTTTTTTTTTTTTTTGAGACGGAGTCTTGCTCTGTCACCCAGGCTGGAGTGCAGTGGCATGATCCCAGCTCACTGCAAACTCTACCCCCCGGGTTCAAGTGATTCTTCTGCCTTAGCTGGGATTACAGTGATTCTTCTGCCTCAGCTGGGATTACAGGCACCTGACACCATGCCTGGCTAATTTTTATATTTTTAGTAGTGACGGAGTTTCACCATGTTGGTCAGGCTGGTCTCGAACTCCTGGCCTCAAGTTATCTGCCCACCTCAGCCTCCCAAAAGAATCCTTCATCTTTAGTTTGCAGTGAGAAAGAAAGAACCACATAAGACTCTGCAATGGAGATACTGGAGTACAAGATTAGCCAGGGACAACCTTCTAGTTTAATGTGCAGAGTTGCGTGAATCTTTTTGTACTAAGTTTTCAGGAGTCTCCCCACCCTGAATCGGGTGTGCAGCGACTTTTTGATCCATTGGCACATAAGGCAGACACTGTGCCTAGTCTAAACAAGAAATGTTTCTCTCTTCTTCCCTGGTAACAAAACTCCAATTTGTATTCAGGTTTTTGAAAGAGATCCCTTGATTTCAGGAAGGGTAGACCCCTACCTCAACAACAAGGAATGAGCTGAAATTGGTCTAAATCAGTCATAGTAATTTCCTTTTCTTTCCTCAGGGATTGGCCAATAAGTGGGCACATGACTGAATCCTGGCCAAGGAGACAAAGGGAAAGTCCACTAGGGAAGGCTCTCTTCCTAATAAAAAAAGACTCCACAAGTAGAATGTCTCTACCAGTCTTCCTTCTTGTCCTGAACATGGACATGGTGACTGGAGCCACGGTAGCTATATTCTGGCCAGGAAAATGACGAAGAAGCTGGCCCTGAAATCATTAGATTACTGAACTGACTCAGGCAACTGCCTACCTCCGGACTTCTTGTTATGTTAGAAATACGAAGCTCATTTGTTTAGGCCTGTACAGATGACTTTTCTATTTCTTGCAGTCAAATACATTCTGATACTGTGCTTTGTCTACTTATTTCTTACCTCTGCCCTCTGACAGATGAGGCCCAACCCATTTTTCTTACTTGGCTTTATTTGAACAAAGATTCTAATAACCACAAGAAACCACTCTGTTGATAACTCCTCTAATATAAAAGGAAAGAGTCATGTTCTGTAATAAGTATTTTGTATCCAACTGGTTTATAAATTGAAAACACAGTTTAAGCAGAAAGATAAAATCAAATACAGTCTCTTGCCTACTTACTTCTCATCTCTCTCTCTCATTTAGTTCAAAGAGACATAAAGTGACACCACTCCATCATTTTTGACAGAGCCACATGTGTAATGCAAAACATATGCTGAAGTTTTGTAATTACTTGGGTTCCTTGAGCAGAAGAGAGATGAGCTCATTGTATGTTCATGGTCTCTTCTCCTTCTGTGTCACCTGCTACCATACCAGGTTGATGCCCTCTCAGACATCAGTTACTACAAGCAATAATTATCATTATTATTCTAATGCCTTACATATAAATGCTGTTTGGCAATATTTCAGAGTGCTTTTAAGTTAGTTCTCTCCCTGAAGGCTCACAACTCTACCACTTACCTGTCATATCACTCCCATAAAAGATTACTGTAGAGACTCTGAGGGAAGGAATCCTCATTTTAGAGGAGAGATGTCATTTTCCTTCTCCCCTAAGTCTAGCTCTGCTGCAGGCACAAATGGCCTCCTACTATCTGTTCAACCCCACTCCTCTCCTAAACTAATCATGACCAGCACCAAGAGGGTTGTGGAGTTAGTCTTGCTGCCTATAGCAAAGTAAAAATTCACAAGCCTGCCTATGGCCCTCTGGTCCTTCATCCTAGTGTAGGTATTTTTCCCACTCTGATCAGACCTCTGCTAGGATTTTCTAAGGTGATATTGGAATCTCTTACTGGAAGAAGAGTTCTATTCGAATCTTGGGCCTGATTCACTGCCCAGCCTTTGCCGATCACTTAGGCCCACAGACTAGATTTCTGTTCTAAACTGGATTGATCTTCTACTAAAATGTAAGTAATATGAAGCCAGAGAATGTGCTGTTATTTTACTGCACTATCTCTAGCACATAAAACAGATTCTCATTGGTTCACAGCAAGTGATTGGTAAATATCTGTTGAATGAATGAATGACTCTGATAACCGTTCCTCACTAGAGGTTTCTGCTACTGTGTCCTAAACATCAGATTAAACCCCTTGGATACTGACATTAACCTAAGCCCATTCATAGCTGCCTTACCTCTTCAAATGACAAATATGAGCTGTTAGACACCTCTTCACTACAGACCTCCTGTTTCCACCTTCTTTCCTTTTTCCTACTGACCCAGGCAGATGAGGCCTCAGGATGCCAAGCTCTCAGCTGGATCTGCCTAAAATACACCTTGATAAAACAAGACTTTAGAGAGATTATAATACCCTAACAGGGTAGTCCCTAAAAGTTGAAGAACACTGAAAATAAAACTTGTCTCTTATTTCTCCAGATGGCCAGTACGTAGATGAAAAGACAATCAACTGTTATATATTAGCTATCAGGGAAATGCAAATCAAGACCAAATAAGATACCTCTTTACACCCTCTAGGATGGCTATAACCTTAAAAGACCAATAACAAGCGTTGATGAGGAGGCAGAGATATTGGAACACTCATACATTGTTGGAGGGAATGTAAAATAGTGAAGCCACTTTAGACAATGGCTGAGCAGTTCCTCAACATGTTAAACATAGAGTTACCACATGACCCAGCAAATGCACTCCTAGGTATTTACTCAAGAGAAATGAAAACATATGTCCATGCAAAACTTGTCTGCAAATGCACACAGCAGCATTATTCATTATGACCAAAAAGTGAAAAAAAAAGTAAATGACCATCCTCTGATGAGAAACAAAATGTGATATATCTGTAGATGAAATGATATTGTGCAATAAAAAGGAATAAGGTACTGTTATAAATAACACAACATGGATGAACCTTGGAAACATTATGCCAAGTAAAAAAAGCCAGACACAACAGACCACAGCTTATATGAGTCCATTCACATGAAATGTCCAGAATAGGCAAAGCCATAGAGACAGGAAGTAAATTAATGGGTGTCAGGGGCTGAGGGAAAGAAAAATGAGGAATGAGTGCTAGTGAGTACAAGATTTCTTTTTGGGGGTGACAAAAATGTTCTAAAACCAGAAAAGAGTAACAGTTGTACAACTTTATGAGTATAATAAAAACCAGCAATTGTACTTTGTTTTCTTTTTTTGAGACAGAGTCTCATTGTGCCACCCAGGCTGGAGTGCAGTGGCACAATCTTGGTTTACTGCAAGCTCTGCCTCCCAGGTTCATGCCATTCTCCTGCCTCAGCCTCCGGAGTAGCTGGGACTACAGGCGCCCGCCACCAGGACTGGCTAATTTTTTGTATTTTTTAGTAGAGACGGGGTTTCACTGTGTTAGCCAGGATGGTCTCGATTTCCTGACATCGTGATGTGCCTGCCTCGGCCTCCCAAAGTGCTGGGATTACAGGCGTGAGCCACCGCACCCGGCCAATTGTACATTTTAAAAAGATTAATTTTATAGTATGTGAATTATATCTCAACAAAGCTATTACAAAACAACAAACCTCCTCCTTTTACAATGTTTTTGGGGCCAGAAGAGTAATATGAGATGAGGCTGAGATGAAAACTGGGTCTTCTGCTTCTTCCCTCTTCTTTTCTTCCTTCCTTCCCACTGCTCCTCCCAATCACTCTATCACTGTTGCCCTGAGGCACTCACCTGCTCCATCAGTCCCCAGAAACAGTAACAGGTATAGAGGCAACAGAAAAATCACTTTACCATGCTCCCATTACTGCAGCCCATTAAAGCCAGGGACAAACTACCCTGGCTGTCCAAAAGCAAAAAATGCCTTTGTCTAGGACAGCATTCTTCTCATAAATTACAATAATGCAAATGTAAAATATAATTTTTTTCATCCTATTTGTGAACTAAAACAAAATACTTAAAACATTTTCATTTTACCTTTAATATATTCTTAAAGTAAAGATAATGGAAATCTGAATTATAAATTTTTTACTTACTCACCATTTAAACCACATTGTTTCTATTTTCTCTTCCTCTTATTGCTGAGCAATGAAAATTCCTTTGTTACAAAATATAGAAAAATATGTTCCTTGGATAGTCTAACTTCCAGAACCACTATATATTCCACCTTTACTTTCAACAATTAATCCTCAGTCTAAAAGGGGAAAACAAGATAATCCCTCATTTAAATGATCAATGGAAGGAATTCATACAGAATAGCAGACAACTCTCACAACTCTATCATTCAGAACTTAACAAAATTTTTAAAATAATATTTCAGAAACATAAATATATCAATATTTTAACAGCAAAATTTTCTGTCTCTCCTAGGCTTCTAGCACATATATATCTCCATTCTTGAGCCTTACTACATGCCAGGCGCTGTGCTGGTACTTCACATATGTTATCTAATTTTATTCTCATTACAATTCTTTCTGTCAACCCAGGAGACTTCCAGTTTGAGACAAGAGAAAAAAAGGGTGGTAGTCAACTCGGGAATTGAGTTGGGGTACCTGCTTCAAAATATCTCTTTTGATTTGTTATTTTACCTGAAATCCCACCATTAAATCCCACCCCTGGATTTGACGATTTTTCTCTCTGGCTTAAGCTATAATCAAACAGGACTGAAGTCTCATAGATTCTGGAAGCTCAGATTTAAAGCAAGTGTGGTAAGGATAGGCAATGGAGACCAGAGAACCCAAAGCCTAACTCAGCAGTTTGGCCCAAGGAGCTGTCCCCATATGAAGATCATTGGTCACAACTCTTATTTCTTAGAAGGTCCTGACAGATGTGATTCTACAAGGACAGAGTTGTTTTCAGAGTCCCTATTTTCTTGGTTTGTTCATCTCCTACCTGCTATTTCACTGGCTTCTGATAAAAGATTGTTTTTTAAAAACTCTGTCTACCCACTACTAAGGCTGAGAAAGTTTGAGTGATTTGCCCAGTATCACAGAGTAAGTGATAGAACTAAGTAAGTGATTGAACCCTCACAAAGTTGGTGTTCTCAATTACTTCTCGGCATTTTTTTCCCACTATACTAGTATAATTCATGCGTTGTTAAGAAGTAACCCAAAAAATGTTTGTTTTGGGTCCCTCCAACTACTTACTTTACTTCCCAAATATCATTTCCCTGATGACTTCTCAAAACTGACTTTCAAATTGTTTTATTTATGCTTGGATGAAAAATGGCTAAATGGCTGGCTTTCCCAGAATATCTTCATTTTGATAAAAACCAAAATTTAAACTAAAACAATGAAGATTTAACTTTAGAATTTCAAACGTTATGAAGAATTGAGGTTAGCTCAAAGTATGACTAAGTGGATTTAGCAGAAATATCTTAAACTTGGAAAATATGAAAGACCCTTCAGCAAACTGAAACTTGTTTTCAGCATTATACTACTATAAATAGAACTATAGTTCAAAGAGGGTTTTTTCCAAGCTCCTAATTTAAATCAGCAAAAGAGTGGTTTCAGGTTCCCACAACACGAGCCATTTGATGGGATATTTTATCAAAAAATATGAAAAACAATATTGCTGTGATGCTTTTAAAGGGGAGATAAGAAGAATGGCTGTTAGCCGAAAGTCCTTTATTCTTGATTTAAAGAAAAAAGACAAGAGGGAAAGCCATGCTTTTTAAATTCTTCTCAGTCTGGTTTCTCTGACAAACCTGTTTGATAGGCATCAGGGACCTGAAGCAGTGCTTCCAGGGAAAAAGTAGCCATCACTCATGGTTCATCGGATTTCTGTGACAGAATGATCACATTCTGTAGAACTTGGCATAAGCACATCATTATTAAGCCTTGCTTTAGCATTTCTTAACTGATCACGGATGCCGCAGTCCTCGGTGGCTCCTCTCTGTTGGCACTGTTTGTAGTTATTTGACCTTTTCTCAGTGGATAATCCACACAGAAAGCCCTAATTACTTCCCCAGCTTTGACCAGCCAGCAGTGTGAATAATCAATGACACTCACTTAGGTATTGCACAATCAGATGCTTATGGTGTTTAAAGAACATTTTTCCTTTGACCTGCCACAGCTGTAAGACAATTACAAGCAGTAAAGCTGCTGTTGTAATCACAAGATGACCATGTGACCTTGTAGGTTTAAAGTTGATGACTGGGGCCTTGACTGGGACGTAGTCAAGATACAGAACATATTTTGGGAGAGAAAGGAAGCTTCATTGTATACTAATGTGACATGCTCAGCCCCAAGAGCAGTGTTCTGAAATATTGACAAATCACAAGACTCATATTGGCAGGTAAAATTCAGCATTTATATCCATGGCCTCAGCTACTTCTTTCCATTGTACATAAAATAGTAAATAAATAAGAATAGAAAAAATACTGAAGTCTATCCATACCTGTCTCTAAACTTTTTAAGGTAGAAATGAAGATAAAAATGGAAGTAAGTTGTCCTATCTAAACAGATATTTACAGGTTTCTAGAATGTTAAATTTTTTTAATGTATTCAAATTGCAATGAATCCTTATGAACTCTCAGGCCAACTTCCCCCACAAAGATCACTATTAAAAAGATGTGAGGTCTGGGGTTCTTTGAAATAATGACTAATTACCAAATTACATATAAAGCTATAACATAAGTTGTAGGAAAATGAAATATGATATTTCTAATAGAGTATTGTTCCTGGAAACACTAATGTATTGAAAATCCTTTGGAAACAAGGACTGATCATGTAAAGTTTGGGAAACATAGGATACGATATCCTTTTCATGGAGATTTACAATGTACAATTAGCATATTAAAGGTTCTGGAATGTGTTTCTCAAAACAATTTTGGGAATGCTAGTTTATAGGTCTTTTTTTCCTTGTTATTACCATCTTATATAAAAATTGAATTTATAAATATGAGTTTTTGCCTCAGAATGTGAATGAGTAGACTTTCTACTTCACTTTTCAGAAAGTTTTGTACTTATTTATTAAAAGGAACACAAAATAAGATCAGTAAAAACAATCAAGAAAACAAGTTGGTAGAACAATGAAACAGTTATGTTCCTGGCAGAAAAGATGAAGAAAAGGACATGTCCTAAATAAGGGACACAGCAGAGGAGAGTTTTGGAATGGAAAAGGCCTCAGATAAAGGAAAGGAAGGGAAGGTGTGAGGTTAACACACAGACCGTCTTCTCCTTTTTCAAACTGAAGGCTGTTCTGATTTAATCCGGCAAAAGAAGGCAAACCAGCTCATCAGCATGCAATTGATGATTTATCCAGCTTGCTGTCAGACAGAGCACTGTGTAAAGACACAGGAGAGAATGAGGAAAAACAGGCAAACCTTAGTGAGTAAGCCAAGAAGGCAAATCACTGAAAAAACACACACACAGTAAAAAGACTGCACATTTGCTGGTATGATCTTGATTAATCCCAAAACAGCTGAAGCTTTCATGTTTGGGGCTCCTAGGATGTGTAATGCAAGTTTTTACTCATACTAGCAGAATCCAATTCATAGTATTTGTAGTAAATGAGCTGATTTTTAAAACATCACTTTTAGGTTCAGCAGGCATCACTGTGTTTTCCTGTAGTGTATGCCATGTTTGAGTGATATTTATAATTATTTCCTTATATATGTTTATTGCTTTGTTGGAAGATGAGGCCTATATTTTTCTGCAGTATACAGCACCCCAGGATTAGGGTGGATTTACCTCTTATTCTGCAATACTGTCTTTCAAGGACCCAATAACTCTGTATAACTAGTTCCAGCTTGTAATGTGTCTGGGAATTTTTTGACTTTTGGAATCCATTGATGTCCTCCAGAAACATTCATTCTTAAATGTTGCCAAACCATCAAGAATATGAGGTTATTATAAGGTCAGTAGTAACAGGCAGTTAGAAACATAAGGGGAAAGGGGTTGAGAGGCAGAGGCAGCAGCAGCATCAGGAACATTTACCCATGCATATTGCTGACCAACTAATTTTTTCTGCAATTCTATAAAACTCAGTCTTTTAATTAAAGGCCTCCCAGTGAATAGGGCAAGACAATGTGTGGAATGTATTCAGGATTGCTACCTCTAGTCATACATTTTACCTCCTCAACCCTTTAATGTCAGTTTACAGCCTCTATATAACTGGTAGCACCATAGATCCCATTCTAAATCTGAGCAAGAAAAGAATTAAAAAAATGAACAAAGCCTCCAAGAAGGCTGGGCACAGTGGCTCATGCCTGTAATCCCAGAACTTTGGGAGGCCGAGGCAGGTGGATCACGAGGTCAGGAGATCGAGACCATCCTGGCTAACATGGTGAAACCTCATCTCTACTAAAAATACAAAAAAATTAGCCGGTTGCGGTGGCGAGTGCCTGTAGTCCCAGCTACTCGGGAGGCTGAGAGAGGGGAATGGTGTGAACCCGGGAGGCAGAGTTTGTAGTGAGCCGAGATTGCGCCACTGCACTCCAGCCTGGGTGATACTGCAAGACTCCGTCTCAAAAAAAAAAAAAAAAAAAAGCCTCCAAGAAATATGGGACTATGTGAAAAGACCAAATCTACGTCTGATTGGTGTACCTGAAAGTGACGGGGAGAATGGAACCAAGTTGGAAAACACTCTGCAGGATATTATCCAGGACAACTTCCCCAACCTAGCAAGGCAGGCCAATATTCAAATTCAGGAAATACAGAGAACACCACAAAGATACTCCTCGAGAAGAGCAACTCCAAGACACATAATTGTCAGATTCACCGAAGTTGAAATGAAGGAAAAAATGTTAAGGGCAGCCAGAGAGAAAGGTCGGGTTACCCACAAAGGGAAGTCCATCAGACTAACAGCTGATCTCTTGGCAGAAACTCTACAAGCCAGAAGAGAGTGGGGGCCAATATTCAACATTCTTAAAGAAAGAATTTTCAACCCAGAATTTCATATGCAGCCAAATTAAGCTTCATAAGTGAAGGAGAAATAAAATCCTTTACAGACAAGCAAATGCTGAGAGATTTTGTCACCACCAGGCCTGCCCTACAAGAACTCCTGAAGGAAGCACTAAACATGGAAAGGAACAACTGGTACCAGCCACTGCAAAAACATGCCAAATTGTAAAGACCATTGAGGCTAGGAAGAAACTGCATCAACTAACGAGCAAAATAACCAGCTAACATCATAATGACAGGATCAAATTCACACATAATAATATTAACCTTAAATGTAAATGTGCTAAATGCTCCAATTAAAAGACACAGACTGGCAAATTGGATAGAGTCAAGACCCATCAGTGTGCTGTATTCAGGAAACCCATCTCATGTGCAGAGACGCACATAGGCTCAAAATAAAGGGATGGAGGAATATCTACCAAGCAAATGGAAAACAAAAAAAGGCAGGGGTTGCAATCCTAGTCTCTGATAAAACAGACTTTAAACCAACAAAGATCAAAAGAGACAAAGAAGGCCATTACGTAATGGCAAAGGGATCAGCTCAACAAGAAGAGCTAACTATCCTAAATATATATGCACCCAATACAGGAGCACCCAGATTCATAAAGCAAGTCCTTAGAGACCTACAAAGAGACTTAGACTCCCACACAATAATAACGGGAGACTTTAACACCCCACTGTCAACATTAGACAGATCAATGAGACAGAAAGTTAACAAGGATATCCAGGAACTGAATTCAGCTCTGCACCAAGTGGATCTAATAGACATCTACAGAACTCTCCACCCCAAATCAATGGAATATACATTCTTCTCAGCACCACACCACACCTATTCCAAAATTGACCACATAGTTGGAATAACGCACTCCTCAGCAAATATAAAAGAACAGAAATGATAACAAACTGTCTCTCAGACCACAGTGCAATCAAACTAGAACTCAGGATTAAGAAACTCACTCAAAACCGCTCAACTACATGGAAATTTAACAACCTGCTCCTGAATGACTACTGGGTACATAACGAAATGAAGGTAGAAATAAAGATGTTCTTTGAAACCAATGAGAACAAAGACACAACATACCAGAATCTCTGGGACACATTCAAAGCAGTGTGTAGAGGGAAATTTATAGCACTAAATGCCCACAAGAGAAAGCAGGAAAGATCTAAACTTGACACCCTAACATCACAATTAAAAGAACTAGAAAAGCAAGAGCAAACACATTCAAAAGCTAGCAGAAGGCAAGAAATAACTAAGATCAGAGCAGAACTGAAGGAGATAGAGACACAAAAAAACCCTTCAAAAAGTCAATGAATCCAGGATCTGCTTATTTGAAAAGATCAACAAAATTGATAGACCGCTAGCAAGACTAATAAAGAAGAAAAGAAAGAAGAATCAAATAGATGCAATAAAAACTGACAAAGGGGATATCACCACCAATCCCACAGAAATACAAACTACCATCAGAGAATACTATAAACACCTCTACGCAAATAAACTAGAAAATCTAGAAGAAATGGATAAATTCCTTGACACATACAACCTCCCAAGGCTAAAACAGGAAGAAGTTGAATCTCTGAATAGACCAATAACAGGCTCTGAAATTGAGGCAATAATTAATAGCTTACCAACCAAAAAGAGTCCAGGACCAGATGGATTCACAGCTGAATTCTACCAGAGGTACAAGGAAGAGCTGGTACCATTCCTTCTGAAACTGTTCCAATCAATAGAAAAAGAGGGAATTCTCCCTAACTCATTTTATGAGGCCAGCATCATCCTGATACCAAAGGCTGGCAGAGACGCAACAAAAAAAGAGAATTTTAGACCAATATCCCTGAACATCGATGCAAAAATCCTCAATAAAATACTGGCAAACTGAACCCAGCAGCACATCAAAAAGTTTATCCACCATGATCAAGTGGGCTTCATCCCTGGGATGCAAGGCTGGTTCAATATATGCAAATCAATAAATGTAATCCAGCATATAAACAGAACCAAAGACAAAAACCACATGATTATTTCAATAGATACAGAAAAGGCCTTTGACAAAATTCAACAGCCTTCATGCTAAAAACTCTCAATAAATTAGGTATTGATGGGACGTATCTAAAAATAATAAGAGCTGTTTATGACAAACCCACAGCCAATATCATACTGAATGGGCAAAAACTGGAAGCATTCCCTTTGAAAACTGGCACAAGACAGGGATGCCCTCTCTCACCACTCCTATTCAACATAGTGTTGGAAGTTCTGGCCAGGGCAATCAGGCAGGAGAAGGAAATAAAGGGTATTCAATTAGGAAAAAAGGAAGTCAAATTGTCCCTGTTTGCAGATGACATGACTGTATATCTAGAAAACCCCATCATCTCAGCCCAAAATCTCCTTAAGCTGATAAGCAACTTCAGCAAAGTCTCAGGATACAAAATCAATGTGCAAAAATCACAAACATTCGTATACACTGATAACAGACAAACAGAGAGTCAAATCATGAGTGAACTCCCATTCACAATTGCTTCAAAGAGAATAAAATACCTAGGAATCCAACATACACGGGATGCGAAGGACCTCTTCAAGGAGAACTACAAACCACTGCTCAACGAAATAAAAGAGGACACAAACAAATGGAAGAACATTCCATTATCATGGATAAGAAGAATCAATATTGTGAAAATGGCCATATTGCCCAAGGTAATTTATAGATTCAATGCCATCCCCATCAAGCTACCGATGACTTTCTTCACAGAATTGGAAAAAACGACTTTAAAGTTCATATGGAACGAAAAAAGAGTCCGCATTGCCAAGTCAATCCTAAGCCAAAAGAACAAAGCTGGAGGCATCACACTACCTGACTTCAAACTATACTACAAGGCTACAGTAACCAAAACAGCATGGTACTGGTACCAAAACAGAGATATAGACCAATGGAACAGAACAGAGCCCTCAGAAATAATACCACACATCTACAACTATCTGATCTCTGACAAACCTGACAAAAACAAGAAATGGGGAAAGGATTCCCTATTTAATAAATGGTGCTGGGAAAACTGGCTAGCCATATGTAGAAAGCTGAAACTGGATCCCTTCCTTACACCTTATATAAAAATTAATTTGAGATAGATTAAAGACTTAAATATTAGACCTAAAACCATAAAAACCCTAGAAGAAAACCTAGGCATTACCATTCAGGACATAGGCATGGGCCAGGACTTCATGTCTAAAACACCAAAAGCAATGGCAACAAAAGACAAAATTGACAAATGGGATCTAAGTAAACTAAAGAGCTTCTTCACAGCAAAAGAAACTACCATCAGAGTGAACAGGCAACCTACAACATGGGAGAAAAAATTTGCAATCTACTCATCTGACAAAGGGCTAATATCCAGAATCTATAAAGAACTCCAACAAATTTACAAGAAAAAAACAAACAACCCCATCAAAAAGTGGGCGACGGATATGAATGGACACTTCTCAAAAGAAGACATTTATGCAGCCAACAGACACACGAAAAAATGCTCATCATCACTGGCCATCAGAGAAATGCAAATCAAAACCACAATGAGATACCATCTCACACTAGTTAGAATGGCAATCATTAAAAAGTCAGGAAACAACAGGTGCTGGAAAGGATGTGGAGAAATAGGAACACTTTTACACTGTTGGTGGGACCATAAACTAGTTCAACCATTGTGGAAGTCAGTGTGGTGATTCCTCAGGGATCTAGAAATAGAAATACCATTTGACCCAGCCATCCCATTACTGGGTATATACCCAGAGGAATATAAATCATGCTGCTATAAAGACACATGCACATGTATGCTTATTGCAGCACTACTCACAATAGCAAAGACTTGGAACCAACCCAAATGTCCAACAATGATAGACTGGATTAAGAAAATGTGGTACATATACACCACGGAATACTATGCAGCCATGAAAAATGATGAGTTCATGTCCTTTGTAGGGACATGGATGAAGCTGGAAACCATCATTCTCAGCAAACTATCACAAGGACAAAAAAAACAAACACTGCATGTTCTCACTCATAGGTGGGAATTGAACAGTGAGAACACATGGACACGGGAAGGGGAACATCACACACCGGGGCCTGTTGTGGGGTGGGGGGAGGGGGGAGGGATAGCATTAGGAGATATACCTAATGTAAATGACAACTTAATGGGTGCAGCACACCAACATGGCACACATATACATATGTAACAAACCTGCATGTTGTGCACATGTACCCTAGAACTTAAAGTATAATAAAAAAAATTAAAAAGTGTGTACATGCACAAACATGTTTTTAATAAAAGAAGGAGGAAATACTCATGACAATTACAGTACTTGTTTCTGCAACTGGTCATGTGGTAGTAGCTGGTATTGATGACTGCCTTCTTCTACTACCCATTCTGTGTATCCCCTTTGCCTTCAGCAAGCACCTAAGCAGGTTGTGGTATTTTCCATGGTGGGGTGACCCATTCCTTCATTCCGGAAGGGTTTGGGGCCATTTGTTGTAGTCCTGCCTGGACTGGGCTGTTGTAGTTTCCCATTGATCTTAATCACAGGGCATGGTAATACCAAGAGACGCCCTAATGCATCTCCTGTATTCCATGCATACTCTTCTTTACCTCTGCTGTGGAGTAGTAGACTGATTTCATCTTGATAGTCGGGGTCAATCACCCCAGCCAACACTCTAACTCCCATCTTAGCCTGTTGACTTAAAGGCAGGAGGAGCCCAAAGTGTCCAGATGCAATTGTAACTTTCCAGTTTAATAGAATTGTTATTGTGTTTCCTGGTAGTAGTGTTCCTCCCTCTGGAACTAAGACCTCTAGGCCAGCAGGATGTAATGCTGTGGGAATAGGAAGCAAAAATTTTGCTAGTGGATCACTAGGGGTGGTAGTGAGTGGTGCCACTTCCACTTCCACCCCTTGATTCCTGGACCTGTGAATCCTGGCTATGGGAGAAACAGTACCATATATTGGACACTGATTCAGAACATATACAGCCTTCTGGAGAACTTTACCCCAGCCCTTCCAGGTATTGTCACCTAGTTGATGTTGTAATTGTGACTTCAAAAGGCTATTCCACCATTCTATCAATCCAGCTGCTTCAGGATGATCGGGAGCTTGGTAAGACCAGTGAATTACAGGAGCATGAGCCCACTGCCACACTTCTTTAGCTGTAAAGTGAGTGCCTTGGTCAGAGGCAATGCTGTATAGAACACCATGATGGTGGATAAAGCATTCCATGAGTCCATGGATGGTAGTCTTGGCAGAAGCATTGCATGCAGGATAAGCAAACCCATATCCAGAGTAAGTGTCTCTATTCCAGTGAGGACAAACTTCTGCCATTTCCATGATGGAAGAGGTCCAATGTAATCAACCTGCCACCAGGTAGCTGGCTGATCACCCTGAGGAATGGTGTCATATCGAGGGCTCAGTGTTGGTCTCCGCTGCTGGCAAATTGGGCTCTCAGCAGTCACCATAGCCAGGTCAGCCTTGGTGAGTGGAAGTCCATGTTGCTGAGCCCATGCTTAACCTCCATCCCTGCCACCATGGCCACTTTGTTCATGGGCCCACTGGACGATGACAGGGTGGCTGGGGAAAGTGGCTGAGTGGTGTTCACAGAACGGGTCGTCCTATCCACTTAATTATTAAAATCCTTCTCCGCTGAGGTCACCCATTGGTGAGCACTCACATGGGATAGAAATATCTTCACAGTTTTTGACCACTCAGAGAGGTCCATACACATACCTCTTCCCCAAATTTCTTTGTCACCAGTTTTCCAGTCATGCTTCTTCCAAGTCCCTGGTGATCCAGCCAAACCATTGGCTACAGCCCATGAATCAGCGTATAATCGCACATCTGGTCATTTTTTCTTCCATACAAAGTGCACAGTCAGGTGCACTGCTCAAAGTTCTAGCCACTGGGAAGATTTCCCTTCACTGCTGTCCTTCAGGGGTGTCCTAGAAAGGGGCTGTAATGCTGCAGCTGTCCCCTTTTGGGTGGTGCCTGCATATCTTGCAGAACCATCTGTGAACCAGGCCCTAGTCTTCTCTTCTGCTGTCAACTGATCATAGGGAACTCCCCATGAAGCCATCGGTGCAGGCTTGGGGAGAGAAGGCAGAGTGGCAGGAGTGGAGACCATGGGCATTTGAGCCACTTCCTCATGTAACTTACTTGTGCCTTCAGGACCTGCTTGAGCCTGATCCCATATATACCACTTCCATTTGATGATGGAATGCTGCTGTGCATGACCTACTTTATGGCTAGATGGGTCAGAAAGCACCCAGTTCATGATGGGCAGTTTAGGTCACATGGTGACTTGATCATCTGTAGTCAAACATTTAGTTTCCACCAAAGCCCAGTAACAGGCCAATAGCTGTGTCTCAAAAAGAGAGTATCTGCAGAAGACAGCAGGGCCTTGCTCCAAAATCCTAGAGGCCTCTGCTGTGATTCACTTGTGGGGCCTGCCAAATGCTCCAAACAGCATCCCTATCTGCCACTGACACCTCAAGCACCATTGGATCTTCTGAGTTATATGGCCTAAGTGGCAGAGCAGCTTGCACAGCAGCCTGGACCTGTTGCAGAGCCTTCTCCTTTTCTGGACCCCACTCAAAACTGGCAGCATTTCGGGTCACTCGATAAATGAGTTGGAGTAACCTTCCCAAAAGAGGAATGTGTTGCTTCCAAAATCCAAATAGGCCCGCTAGGCTTTGTGCCTCTTTCTTGGTTGTAGGAGGGGCCAAATGCAGCAATTTATCCTTCACCCTAGAAAGAATATCTCAACAGGCCCCACACCACTGGACTCCTAGAAATTTTACTGAGGTAGAAGATCCTGAATTTTCGTTGGATTTATTTCCCATCCTCTGGGCACACAAATGTCTCACCAATAAGTCCAGTGTGTTTACTACTTCTTGCTCACTGGATCCGATCAGCATAATGTCATCATGTCATCAATGTAATGGACCAGTGTGATATCTTGTGGAAGCAAAAAGCGATCAAGGTCTCTCTGAATAAGATTATGACACAAAGCTAGAGAGTTGATATACCCCTGAGGCAAGACAGTAGAGGTATATTGCTGGCCTTGCCAGCTGAAGGCAAATTGCTTCTGGTGGGCCTTATGGACAGGAATGCAGAAAAAGGCATTTGCTAAGTTAGTGGCTGCATATCAGGTACCAGGAGATGTGTTAATTTGCTCAAGCAATGAAACCACATCTGGTACAGCAGCTGCAGTTGGAGTCACCACTTGGTTAAGCTTACGATAATCCACTGTCATTCTCCAAGATCCATCTGTCTTCTGCACAGGCCAAATGGGAGAGTTGAAAGGGGATGTGGTGAGAATCACCCTCCTGCATCTTTCAAGTCCTTTATGGTGACACTAATCTCCACAATCCCTCCAGGGTGTGATGTTGTTTCTGATTTACTATTTTTCTAGGTACAGGCAGCTCTAATGGCTTCCATTTGGCCTTTCCCACCATAATAGCCCTCACTCTACCAGTCAAGGAGCCAATTTGGGGGTTCTGCCAGCTGCTAAGTATGTCTATGCCAATTATGCATTCTGGCACTGGTGAAATGACCACAGGATGAGTCCGGGGACCCACTGGACTCACTGTAAGTCAGATCTGAGCTAAAACTCCATTAATTACCTGACCTCCATAAGCCCCTACTTTAACCAGAGGACTACAGTGACATTTTGGGTCCTTTGGAATCAACGTCAGCTCAGAGCCAGTGTCCAGTAGTCCCCAAAAAGCCTGATTATTTTCCTTTCCAGAATGCACAGGTAATCTGGTAAAAGTCTGGAGGTCTCCATGGGGAAGGATGGGAGAAAGATTAACAGCATAAATTGTCGGTAGTGTAGTGGGATCATTCCTCAAGAGGACCCAGCCTCCCCTTCATTCAAGGGGTTCTGGGTCTGTAAACTGGGCCAAGTCTGGAAATTGATTGAGGGGCTGTGATTCTCTGTTTTTATAATTCGAATTAGTCTTTTGTCCATTCAACGTAGAAGTTTTCTGCTTATATAAATTAAGTAGGAATGCAGTAGGCTTCCTATCAATTTTACTTCTAGGAACACCGTGATTAATTAGCCGATGCCAGACCTCTACAGGAGTCAGGCTATTCTGATTGCTACTTTGCCTCTGCTGTCCATTACAGTAGCTTGCCTTTGATGGTTGAGTGCTGCCACTTGGCCCTTGCCACCTCGGGATTTAATTATTCCCATAGTATTTAAATTTTGTAGTTGAGTGACTGTGGTTCCCACTGTTAGATCTGACATACAGAGAAGAGCAATTACAGGGCTCTTCAAAGTTGCAGCTGCTGCCCTCAAAAATCTGTTTCACAAAGCATTGTTCAAGGGTATATCTTCTGGACCCTCCCAGCCGGGATGAGTAGGTCTAAAGTGACTAATCCACTCCACCTAAACTCAGTCTCCCTAAACCTTTGGATCCCTTCCTCTATATTAAACCAAGGGAGATCAGGCTTTTCCAGCTCACTCACAGTGGGCCATCTTTTAATCCATATTTTAGGTAACCAAGCAAATAAACTATTTTAGCCTTTTTTAACTCCATGAGCTGCAACATTAAATGCAGAATCCCTACTTAGTGGGCCCAAATCAATAAATTCAGCCTGATCTAACTCTATGTTCCTTTGACCATTATCCCACACCCTTAATATCCATTCCCATGCCTGTTCTCCAGATTTCTGCGTATATAAATTAGAAAACTCAAGCAGTTCTTTTCGAGTGTAGTGCACCTCCTCATGGGTCACACTCTGAACCTCACCTCTAGGACTTTAATTATGGGTCCAGAAATAAACAGGGGTGTTGGGGGTGGCTCCTGAAGAGAATCAACATTATCTTGCCTGGCAACTGCCTCAGGGGAGGCCATCGCAGTTGCCTCAGGCACTGCAGGGTTTATCTCCTCAGACAAAGGTGGAAAGGATGATGGCAGTGTGGGTCAGGGAGGGGATATTGTCACTACTGGGGATGGGGAAGCTGTTTCTTCTAGCAAAAGTTTCATCAGAATTTACAAGCGCAGTGTCCCCACCTTCATCAGGGCCACACGTCCCCATTCCAAGTTGCAGGGTCCCACTCTTTTCCAATTAATGCCCTCACTTTAACAGTAGACACCTGGTGAGGTTATGCCTGCACCTTTCTTTGCAAGTCAGCCACTTTCTTGATAAGAGCTATCTGTTTTTCCACAATTTCTGCTCTTTCTCTACAGGAGATAAAACTCCCACTCAGGGCAATCTTAGCGGATTTGAGGCTCAGTATCTGCTTCTGAAGCCAGGAGTTAGAATCTTTGAGTTCATCATTTTCTTTCATCACTGTCCAGTGATCTTAGGAGCAAGCAACCAACTTCATTATGTTCACTGGTTCTCCATATATAGTCAAAGGTATTATGTACAGAGTCACTAAACTCCTTGTCTCTCATGAGTGGCAAATCAGGAGTGTCAAATGCATTTATTTTGTATAACTCTCTAAACAGTTCACACCAAAGACTATCAGTGTTTTCCATACTATTAGAAGTACAGTCCTTAGCATTTTTGGGTCTAACCATATTAAGCAGTCAACTGCAGAAACCCCAAAACCAACAAAAGAACCCCATCCTTAATATTCTGTTTCTCTAGAACCACTCCTGATACCAAAATCTGTATTAGGGTTCTCTAGAGGGACAGAACTAATAGGATATATATGTATAAAAAGGAGAGTTTATCAAGTAGTATTAACTCACATGGTCACAAGGTCCCACAATAGGCTGCAAGCTGAGGAGCAAGGAAGCCAGCCTGAGTCCCAAAGCTGAAGAACTTGGAGCCTGATGTTCGAGGGCAGGAAGCATCCTGCACAGGAGACAGATGTAGGCTGGGGGCTAGGCCAGTCTAGCCTTTTCACGTTTTTCTGCCTACTTTATATTCTGGCTGTGCTGGCAGCCGATTAGATGGTGCCCACCCAGATTAAGGATTTAAGCATTTCCCAGCCCACTGACTCAAATGTTAATGCTTAAGGGTTAAGCATTTCCCAGCCCACTGACTCAAATGTTAATCTCCTTTGGCAACACCCTCACAGACAAACCCAGGATCAATACTTTGCATCCTTCAATCCAATCAAGTTGACACTCAGTATTAATCATCACACTGTCTCAAACAACAACAACAACAAAAACCTTAGCCATCTTGGCCTTAAGATTTGAATATTGCGTTTTTTTATGGAGAACGGAGTGAAGAAAGGGAATTGGGTGAGAATTTGAAAAAGGGGTGGAAGAGGACATGTTTTCCTGCCTGTGGAAATCCATAGATAACAAATTCATATTGTGGAAAGTTTATTTTTAAAAATACTTTGAAATTAGCTTTTAATGTATATCTGTAAACTCAAAGGTATTCACTTTGTTTTTATGTGTTTCTGAATTGATTTGCCACCTGCCTTGGGCCCAGGATACATGAGATTGTTTGAGTCATCATTTGTCCAACAGGCTGCATTCTGAATTAGGGATTCAAACCATTTTCTTGCCTCCCAGAGAAACATTTGAGATTTCATTCACATCTTTCTTGTTACCAAAGCAAAAATTTGAACTCAAAATCCTTTTGAGTGGTAAGGCTCTTTCAAATAAAAAGTATGACTATCATAATATTGTATATATACTAGCACGCACACAATATGTATACCTACACACATATATAATTTTTAAGATCACTATTTAAAACAAAATCTGAAATAATGTGTCCCTCTAGATCTCTTTTGGAATCACTAACTATAGATTTCCTTCAGTTATGGGCTACAGTGCCTGAATGTGCTGAACCCTCTTAGGAGAGCACGGTGGTAAACTCCTCTGAGTGTCACTGTTCCTGTTATTGATGTTGATGGCAGAGCCTTCTAATTCTAACCCCTGCTGAGCCTTTAGAAACCTGGTAGATTGTTAACATGATTAGCAGGAGTTCATGAACTCTGCTCTGTATAAATGCAAAATCCTAACCTTTGATATGGAATTGGCATTAAAAGATTTCTCCTCATATTGAAAAATATTTTAATAGCTTAAATTTAAAAAGGACAAACTTATAGAAGCTTGTTAGGTTTTAATATTATGGTTTCTACTATATAAATATTGCATTTTCAAACATAATATACTAAGAGAATTGTGATAGAATTTTATTTGGCAATATGCTTATAATCCTCCCATGACCATTTACAAATAAATAACAAATGTTTTTCTATACATTAATGGAAGCAATTTAGAAATATTTATTTATTTACATAAAGGAAATGTATGGTAGCAGCACACTGGAAATCAGTCATTTGGAAATGATTAGAACTGATAGTCCTTAAAGGGTGTATTTATCACTCATTAAATTAAGGAAATGTCCAAAGGAACAATGGTTACATTCGATTTACAGTTTAGATACTCAGTTGCATATGTTGTAGTTGTAAATCAAGTGTCTTTTTAAGAGGTTATTTGGATATAGAGGCTAGAAAAATTTCCTGGTGCCACTTTAATTTTTCTCTGCTTGTTGGACATGAAGAGAGGGAGACAAAGGCTCTCAGAAAGAGAAAGACGGGCTGGTGAAGGACAAACTAAGGTGAGTGAGATGCTGAGTTCCTTATTTCTAGTACAAATTTCCCACCAGCTGGAGAGCATTCACCTGTATACTTAAAGAACACTTGAATAAATAAATAAATAAATAAATAAATTCAAGTGCTCTTTAAGTATCCTCTAAATACAGAGCATTGTGGGAAGGTTCTATTTCTTTTCCAATTTTGTGATCAAGGAACAAGGTTCCTTTTTCTAGGGGGGAAAAGTGCACTGAATTATCAAAGGAGTGGTCGTCTATCTCTTCCTCCTTCCTTCTGTCTTTCAGTCTCTCTGCCCTGTTCCCATCGGTCTCTCTTTTAAGCTGAAGGAATATATTCTGCCCTTATTCTAGCTATGGGCTAAGTCACAGGGCAAGACTACATGGGCCTAAAGAGTTCTCTCTGGGAAAGGGTGGCACTTTCTGGAGGGTCCTGGGATTCTTTCTTTGTGTGGAAAGCTGAATTCTCTTGACATCATTAACATTTCTTGAGTATTTGGTAAACAGCTGGGAACATCAAAAGGAATAAGAGCCAATGCCTATCTTTTACAAGCTCACAATGTCAGTCTCATTTGTTCAGGGAGAAAAATACATAAACCAGTACTTGCAGTGTATCTTTAAAGGTGCCCCAATAGAGGTAAGGACTAATAATCCCACAGGTAGGTATAAGTAATCTATTGGGCAGTGAGGGAAAGCTTTACAGAGGAGTGACATTGGAGCTTAATCTTAGAGTATGAAGGAGCTCACCAGGCAGGGAACAACATTTCATATAGAGGAAACAAAACGTGCAAGGAATCATGAAGAAACATGCTGTGCTTGGGGAGTGGCACATAACCAGTTCTGGCCAAACTGCAGGGTTTGAAATAAGGTTTGTGAGTGCAGAGGGGGAAATTGTAAGAGATGAGGATGTCAAGGAACACTTCATCAATGTTATAAAAAACCTTGTTTGGATTTGGATTTTTATTTTGAGAACCAGAGGGAACCCATTAGAGGTTATTAAAGTTAGTAAAAAAGAAAATATTAGATTTATGTTTTAGAAAGTTCACTTTGGTACAAAGATTGGCCAGAAAAAAAGATCAGAAATGAAAGTTAGGAATCCAGGGAGGAGATGATGAAAGCTTTGTATAAAACAGTGGCAGTAGGCCAGAGATGATGGCTCATGCCTGTAATTCCAGCACTTTTGGAGTCCAAGGTGGGAAGATCATTTGAGCCCAGGAGTTTGAGACCAGCCTAGACATAGCGGGACTCCATCTCTACAAAAAATTTTTTAAAAAATTAGCTGGGCATGGTGGCTCATGCCTGCAGTCCCAGCTACTTTAAAGGCTGAGGTGAGAGGATCCCTGGAGCCCAGGAATTTGAGGTGACAGTGAGCTATGATCGCCACTGCATTCCGTCCTTGGTAACAAAGTGAGACCCAGTCTCAAAAAAAAAAAAACAAAACAAAGAAACACAAACCAAAAAATCCCAAAAAACAGTGGCAGTAGGATTGGAAGATAGGCACAGATTAGAGAGAGATTCTAGAAGTACATTCAATAGCAGTTGGTGATAGATCAGATTTGGTAGTTGTATTAGAGGAAATAATGAAGAATAACTTCAGAACTGCTTTGACTGGGAACTGGTAGAGTATGGTGGGAAGAGGTTTAGGAGGAATGGAGATAACTTTGATTTTAGATGTGATCACCAATCAGTTACTGATGGCCAATTTGGCTTGTGGGGTTTAGAAGGTACATTTGGGAGTTGCTATCATTTAAGGGGTAGGAGAAGCCATAGAAATAAACAAACTTGTTCATCTAGAGCTTCTGGAATGAGAAGAGAAAGCTCTAAGGAGTCAGCCCTGGGAAATAATCAGGGAGGGCACAGGAGAAGGAGGACTAGAATAGAGGTGTCCAGAAACCCAAAGGGCCAAGGAGTTCCAAGGAGGGAACAGTCAGCAGCATTGCTTGCTGTAGCAAACTGCTCCTGAAGTGCTTTTCCCCAGGCTGCCCACCCAAAAGGGGTGCTCTCTTGGATGCTAGGAAGAGAACACTTCCACTTGAGTAAATGAGTAAATGTTTCCTTCTCTCTCTTTCTCTTACTCTCTTTCTCCTACCCTTTGATTCTTTTTTTTTTAATCATGATTCCTTTCTGCAGTGACTTTTGGGTTCCTTCCATATCCTTAAAAAATACAGTACTTGCATTGCTAGTTCAAAAGTAACATGCTGAAACTTGAGCTAAGATTCATTTCGCTTTCAACACAGAATTTTTCTCTACAGATCCAGTTCAGACTCACTTCTCTGCTGTTGAAACTTGCTTTTAATAAGACAGTCCTCCAGAGCCCAAATCTCACTGTGAGGAGAGGATACACGACCTATACCAGGGCTCAGGCTGCACTAAAGTCTGTTCAGCCACTTGGAGTCTCTACCTAAATTCTGTATCATTGTTTCAGAGGCAACGCAAGTGTAACAATCGTTGATTAAGGACAGGGCCGGGGGGCGGTGGCTCACGCCTGTAATCCCAGCACTTTGGGAGGCCAAGGCAGGCGGATCACGAGGTCAGGAGATGGAGACCATTCTGGCCAATACGGTGAAACTCCGTCGTCTCTACTAAAAATACAAATATATAAATAAAATTAGCCGGGCATTGTGGCAGGCGCCTGTAGTCCCAGCTACTCGGGAGGCTGAGGCAGGAGAATGGCGTGAACCCGGGAGACGGAGCTTGCAGTGAGCCGAGATCTCGGTGGCTCACGCCTGTAATCCCTGCACTTTGGGAGGCCGAGGCGGGTGGATCACCTGGGGTCAGGAGTTTGAGACCAGCCTGGCCAACATGATGAAACCCCATCTCTACTAAAAATAAAAGAAAATTAGCTGGACGTGGTGGTGCATGCCTATAATCCCAACTACTCAGGACGCTGAGGCAGGAGAATCGCTTGAACCCAGGAGGTAGAGGTTGCAGTGAGCCGAGATCGTGCCACTGTACTCCAGCCTGCACAACAAGAGCGAAACTCCGCCTCAAAAACAAACAAACAAACAAAAAACAAAAGGAGAAGAGCCAGGCATTGTTTTCTAATTCCCAGGTTCCCTGAAACTTCTTGTTATGAAAATAGTTCTTCATCAGATCAACAGGAAACTCAGTCTTTTGGGTTTCACACAAACATGAAGCCATCAGCCTTTGTGGTTGAACATCCCACACACCGAGTATTGAGAAATTTTTCTATCCAATGTCACTGATCCATAGAAAATAAGTAACAAAGAAAAGGATCCAAACTTCTTTGTTTGTTGGTTTGTGGTGTCACCCAGGCTGGAGTGCAGTAGCATGATCATAGCTCACTGCAGCCTCGACCTCCTGAGCTCAAGCAATCCTCCTGCCTCAGCCTCCCAAGTACCTAGGACTACAGACACACGCCACCACACCCTGCTAATTTTAAAAAACTTTTTGTAGAGATGGGGTCTTGTTGTGTTGCCCAGGCTGGTCTTGAACTCCTGGCCTCAAGCAGTCCTGCAGTGTTGGACTCCTAAAGGGATGGGATTACAGGCATAAGCCACCATGCCTGGCTTCAGGATCCAAAGTTCTATCAGATGTGAAAAAAGTTGCAAAGAAGAAATCAAGACTAAAAATAAAAGAAGAAAAGTGCTAACATATTTTTCAGGCACCTACCATGAACCAGACACCTGCTATGTATTTAATATTATTTTATTCAATCCTTAAACTCCATGAGATATCATTCCACCCATTTTGCCACTGCACTCCAGCCTGGGCAACAGAGCAAGACCCTGTCTCAAAAAATAAATAAATAGAAACAAAAAAAGTTAAAAAGTGGGGAGATGAAGTTGAGCTATATAGTTTTTATTAGTTTTCTTTTCTTTTCTTTTTTTTTGAGATGGAGTCTCGCTCTGTCACCCAGGCTGGAGTGCAGTGGCGTGATCTCGGCTCACTGCAAACGCTACCTCCTGGGTTCAAGAGATTCTCCTGCCTCAGCCTCCTGAGTAGCTGGGATTACAGCTGCACACCACCAAGCCTGGCTAATTTTTGTATTTTTAGTAGAGCGGGGGTTTTGCCATGTTGGCCAGGCTGGTCTCAAACTCCTGACCTCAAGTGATCCACCTGCCTCGGCCTCCCAAAGTGCTGGGATTACGGGCGTGAGCCACCACACCCAGCCTATTAGTTTTCTTTTTGCTTGTCTGCTTGTTTATGCAAACACTGCTAAATTTTTATCAAGCTATAATAAATGGGTTATAAGATGGTATTTGTAAACCTCATTGTAACCTCAAACCAAAAAACATACAATGGATACACAAAATATAAAAAGAGACCAAATAATATATTAGATAAATTACCCAAATCAAACAATGAATACATAATGGACTGAGATTCAAACCCTGACAGTGGCTCCAAGGCCTATGTTCTTATAATCAAAAAAAGAAGGTGGCAGAGGAGAAAAAGATAAAAATGGACAGGAGGAATAGCAATATTTCTTGCTTTCTCAGCTTCTTTCTTGCCAGCTGTCAGAAAGTTTTCTTTCTGTTGCCCAAGAATCCCAAACAATTTGCCTTATATCTTCTCTTATGGATTCAGGCTGGAGTTTACCCTTGCCCACAATCCCCTCATCCTTCTTTGAGCCTACTGACTCAGAAGATTGTGGACATGTCTGAAAAAGTATTCCTCCAGGAAGAGCCAGGACATGCGTCTTACCACAGGAACACACATTCCTGCTGTTTGCACAGCTGTATTTGTTGCTCTTAATGGTAGAGAAGGGAGGCACAAAGGACACTTAGTTTTAGAAAACTTTTCATGGTGTAGCTAGAAGAAATTAAACTAAGGGCCAGAGGTTTCCCACTGCTTTTTCTAGAGGCCAAGATTCTTTTATTTTTGAGTTCTCTCTCTTGTTAGTGAGGAAGCATTATGGCAACTATTATATAAATGCTACCATTTATTTTTGAAATTTGACTGAGGGATGTTCCTCCCTAAAGAAATTATTTTTCATTCTTCCTAGAAAATATTTAAGGTCTCTTTCTAAAGGGAGTATTTGTGACTTTTCTTTGACTAGAACAGGGCCTTGTACTCAGTGACCACATCGCTCACCAATGCTAAACCATCCTCTTCTGCCTCCCCTAACAACTATGGATCTGTTTTTTCAATTTAAAGCAACTGTTCATGGAAATACTGCTATGAAGGAAAATATTGTGAGTTAATAAACTTTGGGCCATGTCCAATCCTCAGATAATGAAGTCAGTAGTACTTGATCAAGAAGGAATTTACCCTGTGATAGTAATAAGTCTGTTATTTGTATGTCATAGACATAAATGGCTAAATGTATTTCAAGGTCTTGCTTGAAATTAAATGGATTTCCCTATGCATCCGTAACTAATTTATTGGCTATTCATAAAACTATGTTTGCTTAGATCCTAATTCCTAGTGAGTAGGATTTATTTAATAACTGAAATACAGAAGAATATTTATTTGTAGTAAATATAGGGCCTCATCAGTATTGCTTTGTGTTGCTTGAGCACTTATACGTTTTGGGCAAAAGTGGTGATACCTTACCTTAGATAACTCAAGGGACAAGCTGAATGATTAAGCGTGAAAATATTGGACCACGTAATAAAGGGTTAATATTGCAATAATTAGGAAATTGTTAATATCCTCATGAAACATTACTGTAAAGGTAAGTACCTGTTTTACTGTGACTGTCTCTAAACTAAATGGATCCCAAATCAGATTCTGTGAAGTATAAACTATATTAAAAATTATGTTTGAGCCAAAAGTCCCTTCTCCTTTCCACAGCAATTACAATTTTGATCAAATCAGTGCTGAACAATATTACTTTTTCTTCCTAGCTATGGTGGGTCTAGAAATGGTTTGTGACAGAAAAGTCTTTTTATAGCTTTGCTTTCAACATGCATTTACGTTTTAATGATACGTTCTCTGCCAGTAAAAATGTAATCGTAGTACACAGAAAATCAACATGTTTTAAGCTTTCTGAGTGTATTTAAACTGTCAACAGTGAGCTGTCTGACATACAACTTTACTCTGCTTCCGCCGTTAATGGCTAGGTTGTTTTCTAAAGACAGTCTAATGACACAAGACTCCTAAATCCTGTCGGACCGTGTGAACTAAGAATGACCTGAGTGAATAGGGATGCTTTGGCCATCTGTCATTGATAGCCATATTGATCTGGAGATGGTGGCTGAGGGCACTGTGTACTGAGGGTATGGCAGTTTGCTGAGGTGATGATAACCATCACTGATACCTTTGTTATGTACTTAATTTCTCATTGTATCTTCCCCAGCTATGGAACCCTTGAGCAGTAAGTAACCTGGTTTAAAAAGTACACTTCTAGGTCAAAAGGGGACATCAGTCCTCATACATTATTCTCCTAGGTCACCATTTAGCATGTCTAAGTAAAGTTTCCCTCCCCACCCCCAGAAAAAGAGCTTTTTAAAAAGTATTTATTTTGAAAAATTTCAAGCATACAGGAAGTTATATACACTACCTAGATTCACCAGTTGTTACTGTTTTGCCTTTGTCTATCTATGTATCTGTGAACCATTTCAGATAAAGTTGCAGATATGACCGACAGTTCACCCTTAAATACTTCAGCAAAGACTTTCTAAAAATAAGGCCATTTTTCTATCTACCCACAATGCCATTATTACAACTGAGAAAATTAACATAATTCCCAAATATCATCCAATAACCTATCTATATTCAAATTTCTCCATTTGTTCCCCAAATGCTTATACTTTTTTTCCAAACTGGGATCCATTCATGGTTAATGTTTTACATCTGATTGTTATGTCTCTTAAGTCAAAAGACCTCCTTTTTTAATCTTAAAAAGGCATGGCAAAAATGAAGAGAAAAATACTGACCTAAGGCTCTATTATAGGTAGAAATAGATAATTAAAGTATTTAAAACATTTTTTGGTAGAGTTAGGGTCTCACTATATTGACCAGGCTGGTCTCAAACTCCTGGCCTCAAGGGATTCTCCTGCCTCGGCCACCCAAATTGTTGGGATTATAGGCATGAGCCACCATTCCCAGCCTAATTAAAGTGTTTTGTTCACACACATGTTCCACCCCACCGAAATTCTAAAGCAATTTAGATTCTAGCTGATGAAATTCTCGCCACATTTAAATGTTGGAGTAAGGCCCTTGTGGCTACTTTTTCAGGAGAGAATGATTTTTCTTTTTGGGATATCCCTCTTTTTCAATCTTTGCATGGTAATGAGAAGTGAAACTCTTAAAAGACTGCCTTAGATAGATATTTACATATTAGTGAGTAGTTAGGGAAAATTGAATGGTCACATTGGAACAATGAATACATTATGAATATTATGAGAAGTCATAGTTGTGAATGACAGATCATCTCAAAGGTAGTATTTAGTTCTAAAAGTTGATACATAGTGGGTTAAGTCACTGTGGTTTGATGTTGCATATAGTGGCAGCAGCTCATTTGGATTAATACAGTAAGCAAGTGATAACAAGTATAGGAGAATTAGAACACATGGTGATAAACACAAACGTAATGAAATGCATTTTCTATATATGAGAATGATTTTTGTTTTTTATATCTTCCTGCGGTCTCATAAAGATGGTTCTCATTGGCTAGCACTCCATGCTATTGTCTTATATATTAAAAGGAGTCCAGCACAGTGCTGTGTGTTTACATAGTGGGGACTTTGTAAATGTTAATCATTGATGATATACAAGCCACCTTTCACCCTTTGATGTGATCTTAAGATCACAAAATAAGGCAATAGGATTGAAAAATTATATAATGTATAAGGGAAACAAACACTAAAGGGACCCAGGAATATAATTTAATTTCTCAATGGTTACAGTAGTCTTCATTGAAATTTAAAAATGTTTCTACTTATTAGCTTTATTTCTTTATTATTTGTTTATTGTTTCTTCTTATGCACTTTAATTCAACACACATTTGTTATGAGTTTATATGTTTCAGGCCACTAGCGTAGAGTCATTTTATTTATTTATTTATTGAAGACAGCGTCTTATTCTGTTACCCAGGCTGGAGTGCAGTGGCAGCACAATCAGCTCACTGCAGTCTCAAATTCTCAGGCTCAAGCAGTCCTCTACCCTCAGCCTCCCAAGTAGCTAGGGTTACAGGTGTGAGCTACTGCACCCAGCTCAAGGCATTATTTTTTTTTAAATCTGTTTTTATTATGGAAAAATGAAAACATACACAAAAGTAGAGAGAATAGTATAATGGATTCCTATGTATCCATCATTTGGCTTTGATAAATTATAACATTTTGGGGATCTTGTTTCATCTATCCTCCCCACTATTTGGGAGAGGTGCTGGAGGAGTATTTTAAAGAAAATCCCAGATATCATGACATTCACATATAAATACTTTGTTATGAATAGAGGCATATTTGCAAAAGCTTGGATTTCTAAAACATTTTTGACTAGCAATAGATTAGTAAACTTAAAATATTCAAACCCTATAGTTAGTGTTTTATTATTGATGAATATTCATTTAATAAAGATATTTGTTCCACAGCAAAACTGAATAGTTTGGAAAAGCATTGTGTGCTTATCTGAGGTATAAAATGATGAAATGTTAATAAGTATTTTCATAGAACTTGAATTACAAAATTCTAATCAATATTGATTTGAATAATGTAGGATATGGTTTTTGTGAGGGTATTTGTGTGTGTATGCATGTGTGTGTGTGAAGATAACATCATTAAATTATATGTATACCTACATATATATATGCAATGGGAAACATGGTCTGTATGCCTTTCAATCACACACTGCTTTCTGCAAAGTCTAGGAGCAATAATTATGCAGAATTCTTAAGAAACTTCATCACTTTATGATGGATTTGTAATCCAGAAGAAAAATAAAGAATGGTTTAATTGGAGGCAATGAGGAAAAGATGGAGAAGCAGAGGTTCAAGCAAGGTTCAACCTTTAAGGGTGAAGGTAGAAGAGGATTGTATGAGGAGGGCTTTGTTTGTGCTTCTGTTGTGTTCTGGGACAGGCTCATGAACTGTTTTCTTGGGTTCCTGTGCTGTCATACTTTCATTCAAAGCCTATTTCTGATTTTGCATTGCTTCTTGAATTCTAGTATTCTTATTTTATAGTAAAATCATATATTAATACTATAGTATCAAGCAGAAAAGGGCATGAGAAAACATCTGATCCAACCAACTCTCTTATTTTAGAGAAAGAAAGCTGAGGCCCAAGTTTCAGTGACTTGCAAGCCTGTTAGGACCGTAATCCATGTTTCCTGATTGTTAACCTGGTGGTCTTCCTACTTCACTATGTAGCCTCTCCATAGTTCAAGCTTCAGGCACATGAAGTGACTCTCTGGGCCCTCAGATGTGTAAAGGTTTCCTACTGCAAAGTGAGTAGAATAAACATTCTTCCTGGCCCAACTTTAGGGACAGAACATGCCTTCATTTCAAATAAAGATGTAGTTCACTTGCAGTAATGATATCTTTATTAATGTGAATACATTTCTAAATATTTTAGAGAGACAGTTTGACTTTAAGAATGGTTTGAGGCCAGGCGTGGTGGCTCACGCCTGTAATCCCAGCACTTTGGGAGGCCGAGGTGGGAGGATCACGAGGTCAGGCGATCGAGACCTCGTGAACTCAGTGACGATGAAACCCTGTCTCTACTAAAAATACAAAAAATTAGCTGGGTGTAGTGGTGGGTGCCTGTAGTCCCAGCTACTCGGGAGGCTGAGGCAGGAGAATGGCGTGAACCCGGGAGGCGGAGCTTGCAGTGAGCCGAGATTGTGCCACTGCACTCCAGCCTGGGTGACAGAGCCAGACTCCATCTCAAAAAAAAGAATGGTTTGAACAACCTGCAGTCTTGTACAACACTGTTGCGTGGATTAAGCAATTTATAAGTGAATTCACCTAATCAGAATGGTGAGGGGATACACACACTTACACTCCAAATTCTATAATAGTGGTGTTAACTACTAGTAATTCTGTTTGCTTGGGAGAGTCAGAGAAGGCAGTGCTGTAATCCTGATATTTGAGCTTTTTATTTTTTTAAATTTTAGACGGGGTGGAGTACAGTGGTACAGTGGCGAGATCATGGCTTACCCCAGCTTCAACCTCCTAGACTCCAGTGATCCTCCTACCTCAGCCTCCTGAATAGCTGGGACCACCCCACCTGACTAATTTTAATTTTTTTTTGTAGAGATGAGGTTTCATTTTGTTGCCCAGACTGGTCTCGAACTCCTGGCCTCTAACAATCCTCCCAGTTTGGCCTCCCAAAGTGCTGGGATTACAGGTGTGAACCACCATGCCTGGCCAGTTTGAGCTTTTTGAGAGAAATATCTTACTAGGGATATGTAGGAAAGAGTGTTCCAGGGAGTGGCAACAGCATGTGCAGAGAGGCATGGAGACATATTTTGTTCATAAAAGAGGGAATCCTTTGATCCCGAGAACCTCAGTTTGTGTTTGGGTCACTCCTGGAGTTTGGGTCTGCTCTAGGTGGAGTAGGGTGTGGCTATCATGAAAACGCCTCATCCTAATCAGATTTGCCTGCCCAGCTTTCTTTCCTCTACTAACTCAGTTCTCTGAAGGAGAAGAGTGATCTTGGCAACTCTTACTAACTTAGTCTCTCACATCCTTTCAGTTCACCGTTGGATTCAATTCAGATCCATCTTCACTGTGTAGTACCTTTGTACTCAATCTGCAGCAGTGGTTTTCATGTGTTATGAGTGGGACATAGAAGTGATCTAAATAGAATTTTCTTAACCATTTTTAAAACAATTCTTAATTCTCATACAATTCTCAAAAAAATGCCCAATAACATTATTACAGTTTTCAGTGCTATTTACAAGTTACCATATGGTGTAGTGGTTAAGAGCATTGGAATCATAAAGATTTCAGTTTGAAACTGTCCATGCTACTTAGTACGTCTGTGACTTCATTTGAGAAACTTATTTAAACTCTCTGAGTCTCTGTTTCTTCAAGTAAAGAATTCAGTTTAGTGACTGGCATATTGTGAATACTCTTTCTCTCTCTTGGGGGAGAAGTGGCTTTCTTGATTATTTTGTTGGGATCTAAGTGAAGGATGAAGAAAGAGAAAAGCTACATGACATGGTATTCATTTGCACTTGGGCTGTTCTGTAAGTGTTCTCTGAAGACATTTTCTTGTGCCTTTTATGCTTTTCAGTGCAGCGTGTGAGCAGTTCAAGGTTAGGGACTATGTTTTCTTCAGTTTGTTTCCCTCTCTCCCTGTGGCAATTAGGACTGACTGCACAAATGGATAAGGCAAATAAATAAGTTTGCATTCAATCTTAGCCAAAAGCCTGAGAAGTGATCACATAAATATTTTTGACTAGCTAGTGTCCTGGACTTCCTAGGGCATCCTGGGTGTGATTCTGACCTTTGCTGTCTCGCTCGAATAGTCCTGATCTAGACCTAATCCCATGGCAGCAGCTGCCTTAGAATTCAACTATGTGCAAGTCCTGGGGCCTTGAGAATGACAATTGGATATGTTTGTATGTTTATACATCAGTACGCACATATGTATATATATGTATATACACATACATAAATACATACATATTATATATATCCATACATACACACATACTTGGAATTTCCTATGTATGTGAGTTCACCATTGCTGTTAGATTAGGGAGAAAATGCTGAAATGTTTGTCTTTTGTCTAAGCCATGGAGGCAGGGCTTTGTATCAATTAAAAGGATAGTCGGGCTCTCATGGAGGCAGCTAGCACAAGGCTGGGAAGCACTGAGCCATGCATTGTGCCCTGCGCTGCCCAGACTAGCGAACAATACAGTCAGGTTGGCTAACGGTGACCCCAAGAAACCAAAGGGCAAGATGTCTGCTTATGCCTTCTATGTGCAGACATGCAGAGAAGAACATAGGAAGAAAAACCCAGAGGTCCCTGTCAATTTTGCAGAATTTTCCAAGAAGTGCTCTGAGAGGTGGAAGACAATGTCTGGGAAAGATAAATCTAAATTTGATGAAATAACAAAGGTGGATAAAGTGCACTATGATCAGGAAATGAAGGATTATGGACCAGCTAAGGGAGCCAAGAAGAAGAAGGATCCTAATGCCTCCAAAAGGCCACTGTCTGGATTCTTCCTGTTCTGTTCCGAATTAGGCCCCAAGATCAAATCCACAAACCCCGCCATCTCTATTAGAGACATGGCAAAAAAGCTGGGTGAGATGTGGAATAACTTAAATGACAGTGAAAAGCAACCCTACATCACTAAGGTGGCAAAGCTGAAGGAGAAGTAGGAGAAGGATGTTCCTGACTATAAGTCGAAAGGAAAGTTTGATGGCGCAGAGGGTCCTGCTAATGTTGCCTGGAAAAAGGTGTAAGAGGAAGATGAAGAAGGCGAACAGGAAGAAGAGGAGGAGGAGGAGGAGGATGAATAAAGAAACTGTTTATCTGTCTCCATGTAAATACTTAGGGAGTAGGGGAGCGCCATAATTGACACATCTCTTATTTGAGAAGTGTCTGTTGCCTTCATTAGGTTTAATTACAAAATTTGATCACAATCATATTGTAGTCTCTCAAAGTGCTCTAGAAATTGTCAGTGGTTTACATGAAGTGGCCATGGGTGTCTGGAACACCCTGAAACTTTATCAAAGTTGTACATATTTCCAAACATTTTAAAAATGATAAGGCATTCTCGTGTTCTCCTCACTTTGTGCACTTTGCTGTTGGTGTGACAAGGAATTTAAAAGATGTTTCTGGCTTTTTTTTAATTTGTAAGGTGGTTTTAACTATATGGTTATTGGCTAGAAATCCTGAGTTATCAACTGTATATGTCTATAGTTTGTAAAAAGAACAAAACAACCGAGACAAACTCTTAATGCTCCTTGCTCGGTGTTGAGGCTGTGGGGAAGATGCCTTTTGAAGGGGCTGTAGCTCAGGATATGCACTGTGAGGCTGGACCTGTTGACTCTGCAGTGGGCATCCATTTAGCTTCAGGTTGTCTTGTTTCTGTATATAGTGACATAGCATTCTGCTGCCATCTTAGCTGTGGACAAAGGGGGGTCAGCTGGCATGAGAAGGTTTTTATTTTTGTTAAGTGTGGTAGTTTTTAAATGTTTTTTTTCTCTCTTTTTTTTTCTGAGACAGAGTCTTGCTCTGTTGCCCAGGCTGGAGTGCCGTGGTGCGATCTCAACTCACTGCAACCTCCGCCTCCTGGGTTCAAGCAATTCTCCTGTGTCGGCCTCCTGAGTAGCTGGGATTACAGGCACAAACCACCATGCCCAGCTAATTTTTTTATTTTTAGTAGAGACAGGGTTTCACCATGTTGGCCAGGCTGGTCTCGAACTCCTGATCTTGTGATTCACCCACCTCGGCCTCCCAAAGTGCTGGGATTACAGGCGTGAACCACCACACCTGGCCTAAACTGTTTGTTTTTAAACAACAGTTTAAACAGTTCATTGTCAGCAAAGCGAAGAGCCACTGCATCAGTGAAAGTTCAAGAACTTCATCTGGGTGTGGTGGCTCATGCCTGTAATACCAGCACTTTGGGAGGCCAAGGTGGGTGGATCACCCGAGGTCAGGAGTTTGAGACCAGCCTGACCAACATTGAGAAACCCCGTCTCTACCAAAAACACAAAATTAGCTGGGTGTGGTGGCTCATGCCTGTAATCCCAGCTACTTGGGAGGCTGAGGCAGGAGAATCACTTGAACCCGGGAGGTGGGGGTTGCAGTGAGCTGAGATTGAGCCATTGCACTCCAGCCTGGGCAACAAGAGCGAAATGCCATCTCAAAAAAAATAAAAATAAAAATAAAATGTTGTAAGTTCAAGAACCTCCTGTACTTAAACACGATTTGCAATGTTCTGTTATTTTTTTTGTATGTGTAGAAAGCTGAAATGTTTTTGAAGTTAAATAAACAGTATTACATTAAAAAAATTAAAAGGATAGTCTTTTCTGTTTAGTAAGATATCCCAAAGGTTCCACTTACTCCAATATTAAATATTCCAAATCAAATATTTTCTAAATTAAATAATTTCTCTATTTCTATAGGGCTTTGAAATTTATACACCTCTTCAATATGCATTATCTGTCATAGAATCTAATAGGCACTAAAGACATACTAATGAATCAATGAATAAGTTCCATCTACTACTCAAAACAGACCTATAAGATAGACAGAACAAGGCTGGGTGCAGTTGCTCATGCCTGTAATCCTAGCCCTTTGGGAGGCCGAGGTGGGAGGATCACTTGAGTCCAGGAGTTTGCGACCAGCCTGTGCAACATTACAAGATCCCATCTCTACAAAAAAATAAAATAAAATAAATAAATAAATTAGCTAGGCGTGGTGATGCATGCCTGTAGTCCTAGCTACTCAGGAGGCTGAGGTGGGAGGACATTTTGAGCCTAGGAGTTGGAGGTTACAGTGAGCTATGATCACATCACTGCCCTCCACCATGGATGGCAGAGTGAGACACTGTCTCTTAGAAAAAAGATAGGCAGAACAAGTATTAATATGGAATACCATTATTCCCATTTCACAGATGTTAAAACAGAGATACTGAGTTAAAACATCTTGCTCAGACTTCTACAACTGATAAATGGCACAGCCAGGTTTCAACTTAAGTCTTCTGATTCCCAAATCAGTGCATTTTCTACTACTATCAGTCATTATAGGAAAGACAATTTTTAAAACTCTAGTACTCAGTGAGAGAAGATTTATTATTGCAATTAATTATCCTACTGTTATACCAGATAAGGACTTGATGATGCTTCCAATCATTGTTCAATTGTGTATTTTCTCTGTATGATAAACTTTAGACTAAATCAGATCTTAACTGTGAAATACTTCATACCCCAAGAAATGTAGTAAGAATGGAGCACAGCTATTGATCAAATCCAATGCCTACAAAGCAGTATATCCAGTATGTATTAAATCTGTTATCCAGATTAGTGTATACATGCTATCTTCTTAACTAACATCTGTTTCTCATACTTCACTGAAATTACCAGTGAGACTACAACTGATAAAATTGGTTTAGAGCCAAAATCCAATGAAAGCAAAGTCAATTACATATTTGTAAGAGAATACGCATACAGTTAGATCAATATGCAAATTGTGACCTTCAATGGTCTTTTCTTTTAAGCCCTTAGTCTTACAAAGATTAACTTACTACCTAGAACTTCATTTTGTGAAGTCACTAAGACTCAAGATTATTAGATTTTTAATTGTTTACATATGAATGATATGTATATGTGTGTATATATATATTTATATATACATTCTATAATCTCTATAACTTTGTGGGGGAAGCTCTGTTCTAATATCAAAAATAATGGATTAGACAAATAGATATTTTCAGCTTCATGTTAACAAAAGAGCAGACCAAGTTAAAAAATTAAGTTCAAATCAACATTGTCTAGGCATCATGATTTAGATACCATGTTTGATGCTGTGAGAAATATAAAGTTAGGTAATACTTAAAAAGTTTACAGTCCAGTGGAAGAGATAGTCATGTTAACAAATAACTAAAATACAACATAGGGTTTACTTGTTTTAAAATAGAGACACAAACAAAAAGCAATTTGATGGAAAACAGATGGAGAGATTTATTCCATACTTGGGAAGGCTTTGTTGAAGAGGTGGTGTTTGATCTGATCTTGAAAAACATGTAGGATTTTTGTTTGAGGAAGTGGGAATGCAAGGCTAGGTGGAAGAAATAACAAAAGCAGGCTGGGCGTGGTGGCTCATACTTGTAATCCTAGCACTTTGGGAGGCCAAGGCAGGAGGATCGCCTGAAGCCTGGAGTTTGAGAGCCTCGACAACAAAGCGCAACCCCATCTCTACAAAAAATTAAAAAAAAAAAATAGTGGCCAGGCACAGTGGCTCACGCCTGTAATCTCAGCACTTTGGGAGGCTGAGGCGGGCAGATCACCTGAGGTCAGGAGTTTGAGACCAACCTGGCCAACACGGTGAAACCCCATCTCTAATACAAAAATTAGCCTGGTGTGATGGCAGGCACCTGTAATCCCAGCTACTCAGAAGGCTGAGGCAGGAGAATCGCTGGAACCTGGGAGGCGGAGGTTGCAGTGAGCTGAGATCATGCCACTGCAATCCTTCCTGGGTGACAGAGACAGACTCCATCTCAAATAAATAAATAAATAAATAAATAAATAAATAAATAAATAAAATAAAAATAAAAATTAGCTAGGCATGGTGGTGCATGCCTATAGTCCCAGATATTTGGGAGGCTGAGGTGGGAGGATTGCTTGAGCCCTGGAGTTCGGGACTGTAGTAAGCTATAATTAAGCCACCGCACTCCAGCTTGAGCAACAGAGTGAGACCTTGTCAGAAAAGAAAAGAAAAAAGAAAAGAGAGAGAAAGAGAGAGAGAAAGAAAAAAGAAAGGAAGAAAGAAAGAAAGAAACAAGAAAGAAAGAAAGAAAGAAAGAAAGAAAGAAAGAAAGAAAGAAAGAAAGAAAGAAAGGAGAAAAGCAGAGGCCCAGAGGACGCAGTGCAAGCATAATTGAGGAACAGTGAGAAATATCTTTCATCATACTATCAAACATATGGTGAAACAAGCTCTAGCCAGCACCGTCATATTATGGCATTGGCTTAGTTAGCACAGTGGTAGATATATCCCTGAAAGTCATTCTTAGGTTGGGAACAGCTGGTAATAACTTACTTATATGTGGAAGTAATTGCAAACCACATATACACTGTACTAAACTAAAACTAAATGTACCACCAACTTAGCTTCCGCTCGAATCTCAAAATGTTTGTGGCCACTCCAGCACTCATCCACATGAGAGGAAGTATGATAGAAAGAAAGTCAGAGTGGAAGGAGTCAGTAGCCTTACTTGATTGAAGTAAAGTATCTTATTTTTGCAAATTTTACAAAATTGTATGACCATGTAAACACATTGATAGAAACTTAAACTTCCTGAGCCGGGTGTGGTGGCTCACACCTGTAATCCCAGCACTTTGGGAGGCTGAGGTGGGTGGATCACCTGAGGTCAAGAGTTCAAGACCAGCCTGGCCAACATGGTGAAACCCCCGTCTCTACTAAAAATACAAAAATTAGCTGGGTGTGCTGGTGGGCGCCTGTAATACCAGCTACTGGGGAGGCTGAGGCAGGGGAATCGCTTGAATCCGGGAGTCGGAGGTTGCAGTGAGCCGAGATCATGCCATTGCACTCCAGCCGGGGCAAGAAGAGCGAAACTACGTCTCAAAAACAAAACAACAAAAAAAGAAACTTAAGCTTCCTTTGTTTTATGGTAAATCAGCCTGCTCATGACCCTGATGTTAACTTCCTCTCTGTAAATTCATGACGTGCTTTTTCTAGAGGTGCTCCTTAAGCATTTGTTAATAGATTAGAGCAGAATTCCCACATCTTTCTGAAGATCTTAGAGCATACTTGTAGTAAACAACAGCATCTGAGCTATAGGTGATAGGCAGTGTCAAAGTCAAATAAAATGTAGAGAAGTATCTCAAAACAAAATGTTTTATTTGGGAAAACAGTTTTGCAATTCAGAGCATATACACAGACCAGGGATATGTCCAAAAAACAAAGAAAACATTGGGGGTTTTATTAGAAAAAGAAATATTATGTATTGTTTTGAAAGAAAACTCACTGGCCCTGTGGAAATTGCCAGGAGTGGGCAAGCTGATTGGTGAGTGACAGTGGTAGGTAAAACTAGTCTTAACATTATGACAGTTCATTTCAGCAGCTACTAGGTAAAACTGGTCTTACAGTTTTAGCGGGTCTTTTAGTAACTGGCTTGTGAGATAATTCCTGGGTAGGTGCTTGTACCCACCAAGTGTTTTTCTTTTCCTCCCCTTGGTCTCTCAACTTATATTTGAGTATGACAAGATAACTCCAATTTATACAATCAGTTTTCAAAGCAGCAAAGCAGGCAGCCAACTTTTAGCTCTCTGTTTTTGTTTGTTTTTTTGAGAAGTTATCTCTCTCTGTCAGCTAGGCTGGATTGCAGTAGTATGATCTTAGCTCACTGCAACTTTGAACTCCTGGGCTCATGCTATCCTCAGCCTCCCAAGTATGTGGGACTACAGGCACATGCTACCCTGTCTGGTTTATTTATTTATATTCTTAGTAAGAGTGGATCACATAAGAGAAAAAAGGGGCTGTTTTTGTTACTTCTATTGCATTTTGTTCTTAGGCAGTCTGAAAAGTTGAAATCACTTATTCAATTTCAAGATAACTTGGGATACTTTTTCTTGGCTCCTTTCCTTACTTTAGTTTTCTCGTTATTTTCCTTTTATTTATTTTTATTTTTTAAATTTTTATTTATTTTATTATTTTTTTTTAGAAGGAATCTAGTTCTGTTGCCCAGGCTGGAGTGCAGTGACACTATCTGGGCTCACTGCAACCTCTGCCTCCCAGGTTCAAGTGATTCTTCTCCCTCAGCCTCCTGAGTAGCTAGGATTACAGGCATATACCACCATGCCTGGCTAATTTTTTGTATTTTTAGTAGAGATGGGTTTTTGCCCTTTTGCCCAGGTTGGTCTCGAACTCCTGAGCTTAGGTGATTTGCCCACCTCAGCCTCCCAAAATGCTGGGATTACAGACGTGAGCCACCACCCCCAGCCTATTTTCTTTTTAAACAAAAGAAAACTTACATTTTTAAGATTAATATTCCAAGGTCATTTTTCTTTCCATGCCAATTATATAATTTGGAATAAAGAACTTATGTTTTAGAGGCTGTCAACTAACTGAGACCCTTTGTGTTACGGAGAAATGTTGCGTTTTGAAAGAAACAGTTATTTTTGTGAACTTCCTGTTCACTGGCCAAGACAGACTTCCCAGTAGAGTCTGTTTGGGCCTGTTTGGCCTTCTGGGTCATTTTATACCCTCTGTCTGTAGCCATCAATTGGTTTATGCTTCCTGTGTAGACATGAGTGATCTGGGACAGTTACATGGCGTCCTGTTTTGGATGACGAGAGGGAACCATGAAAATAAATCCATTAATTCCATAAATATTTAGTGAGCACTTGTTTGAGGTAAGTGCTATAATTAGTTTCTGGAAACATGAATATGAAGAAAACACAGTATCTGCCATCAAGAAACTCAGGATCTAATAAACAGATAAACAGTAAACTCAGATAAATTAACACAATAAACTCAGATAAACACAGATAAACTCAGATAAATCCTACTGAGAAAAGTGCAAAACATGTGGTCACTTACTTTGCTTGGTGGAGATAGGGAAAGCTTTACTGTAGTGGTAGCATTAAAGGTAAGACTTAAGGTATCCATGGGACTTTGCTAAAAAACAATAGGGAAGGCATTCTAGGCAGAAAAACTAACATGTTCCAAGATCTGTCTTTTAGGGAAAGTGCCCAGAAAGTGGGGAATATGATATGGAAGAGCATGTGGTATATTTGGGGGAATATGATATGGAAGAGCACGTGGTATATTTGTGGTATATTTGGGGGAATGCCTGGAGACAAAATGAGGCAATTCAATCAATGCCAGATTATAGCCATACAGATTTTATTCTGTATGAAGTAACACAAAGTGAAAGGCAGAGAAAAAAACTTGATAATTATTTTTAAAGATTTATTTGTAGATGATCTATTTATAACAACTAAAATTTGATCACATAAACATGGTAACCTGCATGATCCTTTTGGATTATAAATAAATTACTTCATGTTTTCAGATTATCTACAATTATTACAGGGTGAAATTAATTGACTGTAGGTTTTATAGATCTTACATACAAAACACCAGATTCTCTTGTCTTCCTTTAGGTTAGATGAGTAATTGTAAGTATGGATTATTATAGTAACAAGAAACAAGCTGGGTTGTTTTGAAAAAGCAGTAAGATTTTTTTCTTAAAGCAAAAAAGCCTCACTCTATGACTTAATTCAAGTTCTATATTAGATTAAGTACTACTTACTGATGGATACGGTGAAATTATACCTTAACTTAGACAAAGTAAAGGGTATGTTTTCTTTTAAACCAAAGGCAAAGACTTAGAAGGAGGAACAAATTACCAATCTGAGAATTTTAAAAACCAGCCGTCTTTTCTCCCAGGCCATACAGTGAATATGCAACATAGAAAATAAATAAAAGGACTGGGCACAGTGGCTCACGCCTGTAATCCCAGCACTTTGGGAGGCTGAAGCGGGTGGATCACGAGGTCAGGAGATCAAGGCTATCCTGGCTAATATGGTGAAACCCCATCTCTACCAAAAATACAAAATATTAGCTGGGCGTGGTGGTGGGCGCCTGTAGTCCCAGCTACTCGGGAGGCTGAGGCAGGAGAATGGTGTGAACCTGGGAGGCGGAGCTGCAGTAAGCCGAGATCGCACCACTGCACTTCCAGCCTGGGTGACAGCGAGACTCCGTTAAAAAAAAAAAAAAAAAAAAAAGAAAAAAGAAAATAAATAAGAGACATTAAAATGTTTTTACTAAGTACTGTAAAAGGTTACTAATTATCAGTACCAGCACCCTTTCCCTAGTTATGAAACCTCCAAAGGTTATAAAATGAAAATGTCATTGTAGAGGTGGGGCCAAGATGGCCGACTAGAAGCAGCTACAGTCTGTGGCTCTCATGGACAGGTGGTTAATACAGCACCTTCAACTGAAGCATTGAAAAAGGTGAGTTAATATAGCATCTTCAACTGAAGCATCCAGGTACGCATGTTGGGACTAATCAAGGAAATAAGCTATGGAGAATGAAGAAAAGCATGATAGGATGATGACCCACCCAAGAGCAACATGGAGCCACGGGAATGTCCCCCACCCAGGAAAGCAGTGAGTGAAGGTGCAACCCCAGGAAACTATGTTTCTCCCATGGACCCTTGCAACCCTTGGGTCAGGAGACTCCCTCGTGACCACACTCCACCAGGGCCTTCAGTCTGATACACAGGGCTGCATGGAGTCTTGACAGAGCAGCTGTTCAGGCATGCATGGAAGCCCAGGAGCTTTACATACTCTGGCTCCAGGCTTCCTGGCAAGGCAGGAGGTTAGACCTTTATCCACACTCCTGGGAAGGGGGTGCTGAATCCAGAGGGCTGAGCAGCAATGGTCTGTGGGCCCCATTTCTGTGGCATCTCACAGGATAAGATACAATGGCTTGGAATTCCAGCCAACCGCCAGAAACAGTGTCACACCTACCTGGGATGAAATGGGCCACCACTGTTGCTCTTTGGGGAATTTGTGCAATTCAGCTGTTCCAGCCTGTGGGCTTTGGAGAGCCCAAGCTTACCAGGTGGAAGCGATACCCTAGCATGGCACAGCTGCTCTACAACAATGTGGCCAGACTGCTTCTAAAAGCAGGTCTCTAATCCCATTTCTCCTGACTGGGTGAGACCTCCCAACTGGGGTCTCTAGTTACCCACTACAGGTGTGTCTGGGCCGGCAACAAGTCCATACCTCCCTGGGAGGGAGCTTCCAGTAGAAGGGGCAGGCTGCCATCTTTGCTGTTTTTCAGCCTTCACTGGTGATACTTCCAGGTACTAGAAAATCTGAGGCAAGCAGGGCCTGGAGCAGACCCCCAGAAAACTGCAGCATTCCTACAGAAAAGTGGCTAGACTGTTAAAAGAAAAAACAAACACCTAATCCAAAGGTCAGCAGCCTCAAAGATTGAAGGCAGATAAGTCCACAAAGATGAGAAAAAAAATCAGTGCAAGAATACTGAAAACTCAAAAATCCAGAGTGCTGTCTTTCCTCCAGATGACAACATCACATCTCCAGCAAGAGTCTGGAACTGGACTGAGGCTGAGATGGCTGAAATGGCAGAAGTGGAATTCAGAATGTGGATAAAAGTAAATTTCCCTGAGCTAAAGGAGCATGTTGTAACCCAATGCAAGGAAGCTAAAGGTCATGGTAAAACATTGCAGGAGCTGACAGACAAAATAGCTAGTATATAGAAGAACACAACCAAACTGATAGAGCTGAAAAATACAGTACAAGAACTTCATAATGCAATCACAAGTTATAATAGCAAAATAGATCAAGCATAGGAAAGAATCTCAGAGCTTGAAGAGTGTCTTTCTGAAATAAGACAGGCCGACAAGAATAGAGAAAAAAGAATGAAGAGGAATGAACAAAACCTCTGAGAAATATGGGATTATATAAAGAGACCAAATCTACTACTGATTGGTGTGCCTGGAAGATATGGGGAAAATAGAATCAATTTGGAAAATATATTCTAGGATATCATCCATGAGAACTTCCCTAACCTTGCTAGATGGGCCAACATTCAAATTCAGAAAATGCAGAGAACCCAAGTAAGATACTCCATGAGAATATCATCCTTGAGACACATAATCATCTTCTCCAAGGTCAAAATGAAAGAAAAAGTATCAAGGGCAACTAGAGAGAAAGGCTGGGTCACCTACAAAGGGAAGCCCATCAGACTTTCAGCGGAAAGCCAAACAGCAGACCTCTCAGCAGAAACTCAACAAACCAGAAGAGATTGGGGCCCAATATTCTATATTCTTAAAGAAAAGAAATTCCAACCCAGAATTTCATATGTGGCTAAACTAACCTTCATAAGCAAAGGAGAAATAAGATCCTTTTTAGACAAGCAAATGCTGAGAGAATTCATTACCACCAGACTTGCCTTACAAGAGCTACTGAAGGAAGCACTAAATATGGAAAGGAAAGATTGTTACTAGCTACTACAAAACACACAGACTGGTGATGCTATAAAGCAACCACATAAAAATTCTGCAAAACAACCAGCTAATATCATGATGACAGGATCAAATCCAAACATATCAATACTAACTTTAAATGTAAATGGGCTCAATGTCCCAATTAAGGACACAGAGTGGCAAGCTGGATAAAGAACCAAGACCCTTTGGTATGCTGTCTTCAAGAGACCCATCTCACATGCAGTGACACACATAAGCTCAAAATAAAGGGATGGATAAAAATCTACCAAGCAAATGGAAAACAGAAAAAAGCAGACATTGCAATCCTAACTTCTGACAAAGAGACTCTAAACCAACAAAGATCAAAGAAGACAAAGAAAGGCATTATATAGTGGTAAAGGATTCAATTCAACAAGAACTAACTATCCTAAATATATATGCATTCAACACAGGAGCACCCAGATTCTTGAAGAAAGTTCTTAGAGACCTTCAAAGAGACTTAGACTCCCACACAATAATAGTGGAAGACTTTAACACCCCACTGATGATATTACACAGATTATCAAGACAGAAAATTAACAAAGATATTCAGGACCTGAGCTCATCCCTAGAACAAATGGACCTGATATATATCTACAAATATCTCCACCCCAAAACAACAGAATATACATTCTTCTCATTGCCACATGGCACTTACTCTAAAATCAATGACATAATCAGAAGTAAAACACTCTCAGCAAATGCAGAAGAACAGAAATCATAACAAACAGTCTCTCGGACTACAGTGCAATCAAATTAGAACTCAAGACTAAGAAATTTACTCAAAAAGCATACAATTACATGGAAATTGAATAACCTGCTCCTGAATGACTTTTGGGTAAATAATGAAATTAAGGCAGAAATCAAGAAGTTCTTTGAAACTAGTGAGAACAGAGATACAATGTATCACAATCTCTGGGACACAGATAAGGCAGTGTTAAGAGGGAAATTTATTGCACTAAATACCCAAATTAGAAATTAGAAAGATCTCTAATTATAATAACAACCTAACATCACAAATAAAAGAATGAGAGAACTCAGAGCAAACAAATCCCAAAGCTAGCAGGAGAGAAAAAATAACCAAAAATAGAGATAAACTGAAGGAGATGGAGATACAAAAAAAAAACATTCAAGAGACCAATGAATCCAGGAGCTGATTTTCTGAAAAAATTGTAAAATAGACCACTAGCTAGACTAATAAAGAAGAAAAGAGAGAAGATTCAAATAAACACAATCAGAAATGATAAAGTGGATATTACCACTGACCCCACAGAAATACAAACAACCATCAGAGAATATTAGAAACACCCCTATGCACATAAACTAGAAAATCTAGAAGAAACGGATAAATTCCTGGACACATACACCCTTCCAAGACTGAGCCAGGAAGAAACTGAATCCCCGAACAGACCAATAACAAGTTCTAAAATTGAGGCAGTAATAAATGTCCTACCCGCCAAAAAAAGCCCAGGACTAGATGGATTCATAGTTGAATTCTACCAGATGTACAAAGAAGAGCTAGTACCATTACTACTGAAACTATTCCAAAAAATTGAAAAGGAGGTACCCCTCCCTAACTCATTCTATGAGGCCAGCATCATCCTGATACCAAAACCTGGCAGAGATATAACAAAAAAAGAAAACTTCAGGCTAATATCCTTGATGAACCTCAATGCAAAATTCCTCAACAAAATACTGGCAAACTGAATCTAGCAGCATATCAAAAAGCTTATCCACCACAATCAAATAGGCTTCATCCCCAGGATGCAAGGTTGGCTCAACATATGCAAATCAATAAATGTGATTCATCACCTAAACAGAACTAAAGACAAAAACCACGATTATCTCAATAGATGGAGAAAAGGGTTTCAATCGAATTCAACATTCATTCATGTTAAAAACTCTCAATAAACTAGGTGTTGAAGAAACATACCTCAAAATAATAAGAGCCATATATGACAAGCCCACAGCCAACATCACACTGAATGGGCAAACATTGGAAACATTCCTCTTGAAAACTGGCACAAGACAAGGATGCCCTTTCTCACCACTGCTATTCAACATAGTATTGGAACTTCTGGCCAGAGCAATGAGGTAAGAGAGAGAAATAAAGGGCATACAAATAGGAAAAGAGGAAGTCAGACTATCCCTATTAGCAGATGAAATGATCCTATATCTAGAAAACCCCATTGTCTCAGCCCAAAAGCTTCTTAAGCTGATAAGCAATTTCAGCAAAGTCTCAGGATGCAAAATCAATGTGCAAAAATCGCTAGCATTCCTATACACCAACAGGCAAACTGACAGCCAAATCACAAACAAACTCCCATTCACAATTGCCACGAAAAGAATAAAATACCTGAAAATACAGCTAACTAGGGAGGTGAAAGATCTCTACAAGGAGAACTACAAACCACTGCTCAAAGAAATCAGAGATGACACAAATAAAAAAAAATTTCATGCTCATACATAGGAAGAATCAATATTATTAAAATGACCATACTGCCCAAAGCAATTTATAGATTCAGTGCTATTCCCATTAAACTATCACTGACATTCTTCACAGAACTATAAAAAAACTATTTCAAAATTCATATGAAACCAAAAAGAGCCCGAATAGCCAAGGCAATCCTAAATAAAAAGAACAAAGCTGGAGGCATCATGCTACCCAACTTCAAACTATACAAGGCTACAGTAACCAAAACATCATGGTACTGGTACAAGAACAGACACACAGACCAGTGGAACAGAATAGAGAACTCAGAAATAAGACCACACACCAACAACTATCTGATCTTTGACAAACCTGACAAAAACAAGCAATAAAGAAAAGATTCTCTATTCAGAAAATGGTGCTGGGATAACTGGTTAAGTCATATGCAGAAGATTGAAACTAGACCCCTTCTTTTACACAAAAATTAACTGAAGATGGATTGAAGACTTAAATGTAAAACCCCAAACTATAAAAACTCTGGAGGACAACCCAGGCAGTATCATTCAGGACATAGGCATGGGCAAATATTTCTTGATAGAGACATCAAAGCAATTGCAACAAAAGCAAAAATGGACAAATGCAATCTAATTAAAGAGTTTCTGCACAGCAAAAGAAACTATCAACAGAGTAAACAGACAACCTGCAGAATGGGAGAAAATTTTTGCAAACTATGCATCTGACAAAGGTCTAATATCCAGCATCTATAAGGAACTTAAATTTACAAGAAAAAAAACCAAACAGCCCCATTAAAAAGTGAACAAAGGACATAAACACACACTTCTCAAAAGAAGACACACATGCAGCCAACAATTATAAGAAAAAAAGCTCAGCATCAATGATCATTAGAGAAAGGCAAATCAAAACTACAATGAGATAGTACCTTACACGAGTCATAATGACTATTATTAAAAAGTCAAAAAATAACAGATGCTGGTGAGGTTGTGGAGAAAAAGGAATGCTTATATACTGTTGTTGGGACTGTAAATTAGTTCAACCATTGTGGAAGACAGCGTGGCAATTCCTCAAAGACCTAAAGACAGAAATACCATTTGACCCAGGAATCCCATTACTGGGTATATACTCAAAGGAATATAAATTGTTCTATTATAAAGGCAAATGCATGTGTATGTTCATTGCAGCACTATTCACAATAGCAAAGACATGGAATCAACCTAAATGCTCATCAATGGTAGACTGAACAAAGAAAATGTGGTACATATACACCATAAAATACTATGAAGCCATTAAAAAGAACAAGATCATGTCCTCTGCAGGGACATTGATGGAGTTGGAGGCCATTACCCTTAGCAAACTAAAGCAGGAACAGAAAACCAAATACCGTATGTTCTCACTTATAAGTTGGCGCTAAATGATGAGAACACATGGACACATAGAGGGGTACAACACACACTGGGGCCTACTTGAGGGTGGAGAGTGAGAGGAAGGAGAGGATCAGGAAAAATAACTTAGGGTAATAGGCTTAATATCTGGGTGATAAAATAATCTAAACAACAAACCCCCATGATACATGTTTTCCTATGTAACAAACCTGCACAGGTACCCCTGAACTTAAAAGTTTTTAAAATTTTTTTAAAAAGAAAATGTCATTGCTTTTCTCTTATTAAAAGAAGGTGAATACCATCCTGGCCAACATGGTGAAACCCTGTCTCTACTAAAAATACAAAAATTAGTCAGACATGGTGGTGCATGCCTGTAGTCCCAGCTACATGGGAGGCTGAGGTAGGAGAATCACTTGAACCCAGGAGGTGGAGGTTGCAGTGAGCAGAGAGTGAGCAGAGATCCCACCACTGCACTCCAGCTTGGGCAACAGAGTGAGACTCCATCTCAAAAAAAAAAAAAAAAAAAAAAGGTGAATAAATATTCATGCTGAACCTCACATTACTCTAAACCTATTGAAGTAAACTTGCAAGAATTATAGCTGTCATCCTCTACCATCAATCTTAGTAGGTATAAAAGTATTTGTCTAAATTATATTGACTGAGTGCTTATTCTGTGCATACTTAGTGCTATTGAGGGTTCTGTAAAGTACACTCAAAAGAAAAAATAACTAATAGTACAAGATACTAGAAAACATGTCAAAAGTGTCCATGATTATGTACCAATGATGGGGTCAAACATAGGTGCTGGGATCTACAAGAGAATTCCCAAGGATGGGTATTAATATTGTTTTATATAACTGATATATTTTATGTAAATGATATTATAAGGTATATGTCATTCTGTAATTTTTTTTGAAGAGATCTTTCCATATTAGCACATAAAAAAATCTATGTCATTCTAAAGTTTCATACTACTTTTTGGTATGTATATACCATAGTCTATTTAGCTGTTCTTCTATGTTGGTTGACATTTATGTAGTTTTTAATAAGTAAATGGTTTTTAAAAGGTCTGGAGCATCCAAAGGGTTGAAGTGAACTTTAACTTTATTATGTTTAACTTTTTTAAAATAAGGAGGATATATTAATATACTATTTGTGTAATTAAAACTTAAATATTTTGGTGTGGTGGCTCACGCCTGTAATCCCAGCACTTTGGGAGGTTGAGGTGGGCGGATCATTTGAGGTCAGGAGTACAAGGTCACCCTGGCCATCATGGTGAAACCCCGTCTCTACTAAAAATAAAAAAAATAGCTGGGCATGGTGACACGTGCCTCTAATCCCAGCTACTGGGGAGGCTGAGGCAGGAGAATCAATTGAACACAGGAGATGGAGGTTGCAGTGAGCCGAGATCATGCCACCGCACTCCAACCTGGGAGACAGAGTGAGACTCCAACTCAAAAATAAAATAAAATAAAATAAAACTTAAATATTTTAATAACACTTATTTTAGGGCAACCATTTAACATTTGCCCCCACTCCCACCAACCTTACAGCATACTAGTCTACCCTGATATGTACAGCCAATCAGTCAGCTTGGATAGGTGTCTTAGTTTTCCACTGGGCTATTATCCACTGGGAATGGAGCTTTCCTTAAATCCCAGTCTGTTTGACTGAAGCTTTATTTCCTTTGGTTCCTTTCTGTTAGCTTCTGTTGCCTCCAGTAAATAGAAGGTAATGTGTATTTTAATTGTCGATGTGGTTGCTTAGTTTTCTAAACAGTAACTTTTGGTTTAATGCTGTCATGTGGTTATCTTAGCTTGACCTTTCCATTTAATCTTTTTGATTCAAAAAAATTAAAGTAGCTGTTGTTTTATACATTTTAGTTTTCAAAACAAATTTCATCTTGGATGGTTTTCATTTAGAATAATTTGGCCTGTACATTTTTATTTTATTGTATGAACTTTAATTGGTATCATTCTATATTTAATAACACACTAAGGAAAGAACACAACCAACATTATAAAATCTAAATAGTAATAGAGTTGCAATTAAATCTTTTGGGCCAATCTCTTTTCACACTAGACTTTCAAAGTCATTTATTTTGCTATTACGTAAAGATATGAAGAAACTAAAAGTAGTTATTTCAAACAAATTAAGCACCCATAAATGTTTCTGGGCTTGTCTGAGATTTCTTTCAGGAAAAAAGTTAAAGGCTATTGTAATTTTTGTTAAAAAGAAATAACAGCTAGTTCATTTCATCTCAACTTCACTTCAGTAAGTTGAAGATAGTTCACAAAAGCTGAAATTTTTTTCCAAGTACAAGATAAAATTATTGGTTTCTATAAATACAATATTGGAATAATAAAATTTTAAAATTCCCTTCAGAGTATAGTAGTCCCCCTTATCTACAGTTTCACTTTCTGTGGTTTCAGTTACCCAAGGTCAACCATGGTCAGAAAATATTAACTAGAGAAATCCCAAATAATTCATGTTTTAAATTGTGTACCGTTCTGAGTAGTGTGATGAACTCTGATGCCTTTCTGCCCTTTGTCCAGCATATCCATACTGTATCCACTACCTGCCTGTTAGTCACTTAGTAGCCATCTGGGCTGTCAGATAGGCTGTCATGTATTGTAGTACTTGTGTTCAGCTAACCCTTATTTTACTTAATAATGGCCCTAAAGTGCAAGAGTGGTAGTGCTGGTATATTGTTATAATGGGTCTATTTTTATTATTAGTTATTGTTGTTAATCTCTTACTGTGACTAATTTATAAATTAAACTTTGTCATAGGTATGTATGTACGTACGTATGTATAGGAAAAAATATAGTATACATAAAGGGTTCGGTACTATCTGCAGTTCCAGGCATCCACTGAGGGTCTTGGAAAATATCCCCTTTGGATAAGGGAACTACTTTATTTTTAAAAACTCGACCACAACAAATATTTATATATAAGGCAGGAGTTTAGCAGAAAAACTTAAAACTAAGTGCTTCATCTTCTCTTTGCTGTCTTAGGAGTTGTTTTGTAAATGCTCAGGTCACCACATAGTGATGGAAAGTCAATCCATAGTAATCCCGACAGTTTACTCCAGAGCTTTGTTTTCAAATATGCTCTTTAAAAACTGCACTTGGCTGGGTGCGGTCGCTCACGCCTGTAATCCCAGCACTTTGCGAGGCCGAGGCGGGCGGATCACCTGAGGTCGGGAGTTTGAGACCAGCCTGACCAACATGGAGAAACCCCGTCTCTACTAAAAATACAAAATTATCCAGCCATGGTGGCATATGCCTGTAATCCCAGCTGCTCAGGAGGCAGCAGAATCACTTGAACCCAGGAGGCAGAGGTTGCGGTGAGCCGAGATCGCACCATTGCACTCCAACCTGGGCAACAAGAGCAAAACTCCATCTCAAAAAAAAAAAAAACAAAACTGCACTTAGTGTTTTTTTTTATTTTTTTTATTTTTTACTTTTTATTTTATTTTTTCCTAATAAGAGCATATCGTGAAAGACTTTTGAGACTTGGAAACATCCCTTCCAGTTTTTGATTGTGGGAGTTTCCAGGGAACGTGTTTATAACTTTTAATTTTTTGGCAGGATAAATTTTATTCCTTAACTTCTCATTGCTGTGTTATAGACAAGGTAAGAAGCAGGTAGAAAGAAAGAGGGCACATGCAATAATGAACCTAAGTGAAATAACATGGTAATTGAAATCTAAAAGGCAGGGAGGGTTCGATCTTTGGGCTCACCTATAATTTGTGCACCATAAATGTAGAAGGAAGTCAGCAGGGACTTCCTAATGACAGTGCTGTCTATAACAGTATCATCAAGCAAGACATTGGCATAAATCATTGGCACTTTGCAAAGTGTCACTTCTGTCAACCTTCTAGTGATGTGATCTTTCGTCTTTCAAATCCATAGACTGGCATTTGGATCAGCTAAGCCTCTTACATCCTGTCTTGCATATTAAAGCTCTTTTAGCCAATATTGTAATAGTGAAATAATGCATGTCCTAAAATATTTTTAAGCAAGTGACCTAATAACTAAGCTTTGGTCTTAGTATGGCTTGCAGAGTTTCCTGTTTGCAAATGCAGATGTGGCTGTTATTCATTTTAGGAAGTTCCTCAGGGGAAAAAATAGATTATGAAGTGTTGGTGATTTTATATCATTTCAGAGGACTTCTATTAATAAGGCTTTTAAGTTCAAAGGCAGTTTCACTTTGGGTTTAAGTTTAATTCAGGAAATAAACTGCTTGTTAAAGTGATTGATTTGCAGTTGGATTAATTGTATAAAAACAAATAATGACATTGATAAAAAAATTATATTTGGCTAGGTGAAATAAAATTAATCCACATCTCTACATAACAAGATGGAAAACCTGTATGCTTCACTCTAATTTAATTTGAAAGAATGCTTGCATCCAGCAGGATTGGTACTTCAGTCTATGTAGCTGAAGTCCTATAGAATTTGCATTGTTTATTGGTTCTGAAGTTAAACTGAAAAATACGTCGAAAGGCATAAACCTTGTTCATATCTCCTTGTTAAGTATCATCATCATTTTTCTCTGCTAATTTTATGTTCAGAATACAGTATTTTGAGAAGATTAAATTTGGAGTAACAGCTGTAGTTATACCAGATCAGCCTTATGGTTTGGGGTTGCAATACTACTGTTAATTTTATTTTAAAAATACTTTTTTTTTAAAGAGCAGTATTAGGTTCAAAGCAAAATTGAGAGGAAGATACAGAGATTTCCCATAAAACCATATAGCCGCTGCCTCCATCCATCCATAGCTTCCCCCATTATCAACCTACCTGACCAGAATGATACATTTGTTCCAACTGATGAACCTACATTGACACATTATTATCACTCAAAGTCTGTAGTTTACATTAGGGTTCTCTCTTCGTGTTGGGCATTCCATAGGTTTGGGTAAATGTATAATGACATGTATCCACCATTATAGTATCATACAGAGTATTCTCACTGCCCTAAAAATCCTCAGTGCTGTTCATTCCTCCCTCTCCCCTAACTCCTGACAACCATGAATGTTTTATCTGTCTCTATTGTTTTGCTTTTTCCAGACTATCACATAGTTGGAATCATACAGTAGTTAGCCTTTTTAGATTGGCTTCTCTCAGTAATATGAATTTAAGCTTCTTCCATGTCTTTTTATCCCCTGGTAGTTTATTTATTTTTAGTACTGAATAATATTCCATTGTCTGGATATACCTTTGTATATTTATCCATTCACCTACTGAAGGATGTTGTGGTTGCTTCCAGGTTTTGGCAATTATGAATAAAGCTGCTATAAACATTCATGTGCAGATTTGTGTGTGTGTGTGTACCATAAGTTTTTAACTCATTTGGGTAAATACCAAGGAGCATGATTGCTGGATCATAGATTATGGTTTTTTGTGTTTTTTTTTTTAGCTGGAGTCTCACTGTGTCGCCCAGGATGGAGTGCAGTGACACGATCTCAGCTCACTGCAAACTCCGCCTCCCGGGTTCAAGAGATTCTCCTGCCTCAGCCTCCTGAGTAGCTGGGATTACAGGCATGCGCCGCCACACCTGGCTAATTTTTATATTTTTAGTAGAGACGGGGTTTCACCATGTTAGTCAGGCTGGTCTCGAACTCCTGACCTTGTGATCCGCCTGCCTCGGCCTTCCAAAGTGCTGGGATTGCAGGCATGAGCCACCATGCCCGGCCTATGTTTGGTTTTATAAGAAGCTGCCAAACTGTATCACAAAGTGGCTATATCATTTTGCATTCTCATCAGCAATGAATGAGAATTCCTATTGCTCCACATCCTTATCAGTATTTGTTGTTGTCATTAGAATGGATTTTTGGCAATTCTAATAGGTGCATAGTGGTATCTCATTGTTGCTTTAATTTACATTTCCCTGATGATCTACGATGTGCAGCATCTCTTTAAATGCTTATTTGCTATCTGTATATCTTCATTGGTGAGGTTTTTATTAAGGTCTTTGGCCCATTTTTTATTTTATTTTATTTTTTTTTAAGACGGAGTCTTGCTCTGTCGCCAGGCTGGAGTGCAGTGGCGCGATCTCGGCTCACTGCAACCTCCACCTCCCGGGTTCAAGCAATTCTCCCGCCTCAGCCTCCTGAGTAGCTGGGACTATAGGCGCACACCACCATGCCCGGCTAATTTTTGTATTTTTAGTAGAGACGGGGTTTCACCATTTTGGCCACGATGGGGTCAGGATGGTCTCGATCTCTTGACCTCGTGATTTGCCTGCCTCGGCCTCCTAAAGTGCTGGGACTACAGATGTGAGCCACTGTGCCTGGCCGACCCATTTTTAAATTGGCTTGTTTGTTTTCTTACTGTTGAATCTTTTTTTTTTTTTTTTTTGAGACCGTCTCACTCTGTCACTCAGGGTGATGTTCACTGAACCCTTGGACTCCTGGGCTCAAGCAATCTCCTCTGCCTCAGCCTCTCAAGTAGCCAGTACTACAGGCATGCACCATCATGCCCAGATAATTTTAAAATTTTTTGTAGAGATGGGGTCTCACTATGTTTCTCAGGCTGGACTCAAACTCCTGGTCGCAAGTGGTTCTCCCGCCTCAGCCTCCCAAAGTGCTGGCATTACAGGTGTGAGCCACCATGCCTGGCCTTGTTAAATCTTAAGAGTTATTTATACATTTTGGATAATAATCCCTTATCAGATATGCCTTTTGCAAATATTTTCTCATTCCCTTGATGTGTCTTTCATAGAGCAGAAAATTTTAATTTTTATAAAGTCCAGCTTATCAATTCATTCTTTCATGGATTGTGCCTTTGGTGTCATATCTTAAAAGCCATTGCCAAGCCCAAGGTTATCTAGATTTTCTCCTACATTATCTTCTAAGAGTTTTATAGTTTTGCATTTTACATTTAGGTCTGCAATCCATTTTGAGTTAATTTTAATGAAGGATGTAAGTTCTGTATCTATATTCATTTTTTTGGATATGGATGTTCAGTTGTTCCAGCACTACTTCTTGAAAAGACTATCTTTTCTCCAGTGTATTGCACTTGCTTCTTTGTGAAAGATCTTTTGACTGTATTTATGTAGGTCTCTTTCTGGATTTTCTACTCTATTGTTTCTTCATTCACCAATACCACACTGTCTTGATTACTGTAGCTTTCTAGTAAGTCTTTGAAGTCAAGCAGTGTCAGTCATTCAACTTTGTTTTTTCCCTTCAATATTATTTTTGTTATTCTGGGTCTTTTCCCTCTCCCGTTAAACTTTAGAATTAGTTTGTCAATATCCACAAAATAATTTGCCAGGATTTTGACTGAGATTGCTTTGAATCTATAGATCAAGTTTGGAAAAACTGACATCCTCACAATGTAGAGTTTTGCTATCCATGAACATAAAATATTTCTCCATTCACTTCTTCTCTGATTTACTTCATCAGAGTTTTATAGTTTTCTTCATATAGGTCTTGTCTAATATATATTTCATTAGATTTATATTTAAGTATTCCATTTTTTGAACGCTAATATAAATGGTATTGTTTTTAATTTCTTAATTTCAAATTCCATTTGTTAATTGCTAGTATACAGGAAAGCAGTTGGCTTTTGCATATTAATCTTGCGTCCTACAACCTTGACTATAACAAGCTATAATCATTGTTAATTTCATTTAAAATTCTTTCAGACATAGATACATATTGCCTCAAGAAGAGCATTTTGGAAGCGTAATGCTCCCTATCTTCCTAAGAGTTATTCTTGTTACCACCACTGTTACTCCCTACCTTCTGGTTTAGCACCCTAGGAATTTAATAGCTTTTCAAAGCTCTACCATGAATTTACAATGTCCCAATGTCCTTGAAGACAATCACATTCCCCTGTGTTTGCTGCCCTGGGTCTCGCTGCCCTGGGTCTCAAGGAGATCAGAAAGCAGGGTGGCTGCAGATAAGAATAGTAGTCTGATATCTGCTGTTTCAACCCAAATTAAAGTTCTAAACTTCCTGGATTCTCAGAGTATTACAGAAACAAGCAGAATCTAATTGACCCAGAACACAAGACATAGAGTGAGAGGCTGTGGTGTTTCCTTGGGTCTACTCAATTTCTAGCGGCCTTTTGGTAATATAAATACCCTTTAAGATGGCATAAGACTCTCAAAAAGATAAGGCATATTCTTAAAATTGTTAAATGTTTGTTTCTTTTTTCTACTTGCCTACTCTGGTATGTTTTCATTTGAGTCCGGGCTGCCTGCCTCCAAAGTAACATAACATTAGCAGAAACTATAAAATGTTAACTACTCTGTTTGTATTTTTTATTTGTTTTCTTTGTTAGAATGTGTGGACCTATAGCTTTGTTCAGAGCAAATCTTGGCCTTATAGGAAACAATCAAACCACTCTATTCCAAAGCTAAGTTTGGTAGTTTAATTGGACAAGGTACTATGCTTCCAGTTTTAGTTTCAACTCTTTCAGTGACCCTGTGCATAATTAAAATGGAGAAAAAAAATGAAACAACACAAAATAATGCTGCAACTTAAACAAATACTCATCCTTTCCCCAGCTCTGTCACTGACCTTTGAGATTTCATACAAACAGCTCTCCCTATTTCAACCTTCCATTTATAAGATGGGAATGAGCATTCATGTTCACCACAGAAAGTGCTTATAAAAAACATTTTGAAAATTCCAAATAAAAAGAACTAATCAATCTGCTGGCTCTGCCCAGACCTAACTGTACATCAAGCTAGAAATAGTCCTAAAGTGGTAGCTTATTGTGTAGACCTGACTGAATAGATTCCCCACTTTTTCTCTGCTTGGCCTGTGTTACAGGACAGTAGATACTCTTGGTTTTTGAATGGAAGTGGTAGGCTAAAAGTCAAGAGGAAGGAAGAAGCCCTTATATTTCTCTCAATCCCTCTCTGCCTTAGGCAACAACTCCTAAGAAGTCTGTGACTCCTCTAGACTCTGCCTGTGGTTCTGGCTTCTATGAAGTGATGCCACTCTCCAGGCTCCAGTAACACTGCCTCTTCTCTTGGCCTTCCAGATTAGGGGGTGGCATTGCACTGGCTTTCTGCTTTTGCTTATCGCAGGCTGCCTCAATTTGCGTTTTATCCTTTTAATCACTCATATAACCAGTTTCCTCTATTTCAAGTACAGTAGTCGCCTTAGTCACACTTTTGCTTTCTGCAGTTTCCGTTACCCACAGTCAATCACAGTTCTAAGATATTGAATAGAAAATACCAGAAATACACAATTTGTTAAGTTTTAAATCTCACGCTGATCTGAGTAGCAGGGTGAAATCTCATTCCTTCCAGCTCCATCTTGCCCAGGATGTGAATCATCCCTTTGTCCAGTGTATCCACGCTGTAGAAGCTACTCGCCTGTTAGTCATTGATGTCCTTTGCTCCTTGACATCCAGCCATCAGCATCATCATGGCTTGATGAATCAGGATCACCCAAAAGCAGATGATCCTCCTTCTGACATATTGTCAGAGGGTCAATAGTATTATTGACTTAACACAGGTTAAGTACTATTTTTATCATATTATATCGAGTACATAATATCAAAATGACTAATCACTGTAGATGATAGTCATCATCCAGTTCAGGTAGTGTTCATTAGGTTTCTCTACTGTGAAGTTACTGTCTTTTCCCCCTTTTTAATACTGTACTCTTTCAAAGTAAGTCACTGTGTGCAGCTCACACTTAAAGAATGGGTAATTATGTTTACTTCTTTGAGGATGGAGTATTTACATAAATTATTGGGAATTATTATAATTGGGAGATTAGTCTGTTCTTTTGTTTATTTAATCATTTATTTATATCAGTATGGACTCAGATTTTTTTTTTTTTTGGTTATAAGCCAATAGTATTTTATTTTGTTGTTCAAATTGTTTTATTGGGGATGACATTCCATTTACTTTCCAGATGGCCTGATATAAGAGAAATGAGAATACACAGGGGAATGGGGAGTATACTAGGCTGGCTGGAGTGGAGAGTTTTTATAAGCAAGTGCTGAGAGATATGGTAGGAAAAGATTGGGACTATGTATGGGGGTGTGTGGGGCTGACCTTGAATATCAGGCTACATTCTATAGGCTGTGGTGCCAATTTTATTTAAGAAACCAGGTTGATATGCCTGATGTTTTGTAATATATATTAGAGAAAATTTATTCAATGTGAGATTGACCATGCAGGGGTGGAGAAATAGTAATGATTTGCCATGTAGTTTGTTGACTCCACTAGGGGTCAGGGCTGGGGGCACCAATTCCTTTTCTGTTTCTTTATTGATACATACTACTCATTCTCTTTATTATATAGTGGGCATAGGTATTCAAGTAAATTATAGGAGTATTTCAAATACATTGCATGAAATTAAGCCTGAAGTGAACTGTACAGACTCATTTTCCTTCATAATATTCCGTTCCTATTAGATTTCAAGCAATGCTAGAAAGCCCTAGAGGAAGTATAAAAATGGTATATGTAACCCAATTGTCTCAGTGGATGATTGTGTGTGTATACATAATCTCATTGTCTGAGGCTGGAAAATTGAAGGAGAGTGAGAACAATTTTGAAGCCTTGGGCAGGAAATTTATTAATAGGTTTTAGTCTTTAAACTGGCATAATAAATATTGTCCTGCTTACCTTTTCCTTCTACATTTGTTGTTTATTAATTTTCCCTCCTTATACTCTGAACTTCGAAATTTTCATATATATGAAATATGTATGTGTGCCCACACATATATGCGTGCCCACACATATAACATGCATGTATGTGTCCGCACGTATAACATGCATGTTTGTGCCCGCACGTATAACATGCATGTATGTGTCCGCACGTATAACATGTATGTATGTGTCCGCACGTATAACATGTATGTATGTGTCCGCACGTATAACATGTATGTATGTGTCCGCACGTATAACATGTATGTATGTGTCCGCCCGTATAACATGTATGTATGTGTCCGCACGTATAACATGTATGTATGTGTCCGCACGTATAACATGTATGTATGTGTCCGCACGTATAACATGTATGTATGTGTCCGCACGTATAACATGTATGTATGTGTCCGCACGTATAACATGTATGTATGTGTCCGCACGTATAACATGTATGTATGTGTCCGCACGTATAACATGTATGTATGTGTACGCACTTATAACATGTATGTATGTGCGTACACATATGTAATAGATGTATGTGTGTATGCATGTAATATAGATGTATGTCTTTATGTATGTAGTAGATGTATGTGTGTATGCATGTAATAGATGTGTGTATGCATATATAATATGTATGTGTGTATGCATATATAATATGTATGTGTGTATGCATATATAATATGTATGCATGTATGAATCTCCCCTGCTTATGATTAATCCTTTTCTGTCTGAGTTTGGGTTAATCTATTTAATAAGATAATCAGTCTCTGAAAGGATAATTTACGCAGAGGTGGTTTACCTTGCCCCAAACCTCCACTGATTGACAATCTTGAAGAGGGAACACTAATCCTCACCTTGAAAATTCTTTAGTATTTTCTTTTTCTTAGCTCTGTAGCTATCTTCATCTAACCCTTAATTAGAATATTTGTATTGATCATCTGCAAGTGGTAGTTGTTCAGATAATAGGGAATCATTATTTTCACTAAGAAGACCAAGTTTTAGATTTTTGATCTACTCTATAATTACTGCTTGTTAAGATGTGTGTACTTATATGTTTTCCTCAATACTAGTCAGAGGAGAAAAACATTTTAACAAGGCTAGTCTCATTTGTCAAATACTTTAGAAGCATGTTACATTGGGGTTTTTAAAAAACCCAAACACCTCATTCTGCCTATATTGTATCTCAGATAAGAAACAAATGGCATAGAAAGCAAGAGAGAGAAGTAATGCCCCGGAGACTAACCAGAGTTACCAAAAGGACTTGGCTGCCAGAGTGATAAGGAAATAAAAATGACTTCTGAGAGAAGAGAAAAGGATTTTAGAAGAACAAGTGCAATAGATGATTCTAACTTGAGAGGTGGTTGCCTCTTCCTGCCTTTGCTGGAAAATGTCACAACGTTTTTTTTTTTTTTTTTTTTCCCCCAAAGACTGGTCTTGCTCTGTCACCCAGGCTGGAATGATCATGGCTCGCTGCAACCGTGAACTCTTGGGATCAAGCTACCCTCAGCCTTTTGAGTAGCTGGGACTACAGATGCACACTGCCATGCCAGGCTGATTTTTTTAAGTTTCTGTAGAGACAGGGTCTCACTATGTTGCCGAGGCTGGTTTCAAACTCCTGTTCTCAAGCTATCCTTCTCCCTTGACTTCCCCGAGTGCTGGGATTACAGGCACGAGCCACTGCACAGACCTTTCACAAGATTTTAACAAATGACTGTTGATAATAAGGACAAAAGACTTAAAGCCAGGTGTTCAAGACCAGTCTGTGCAACATAGTAAGACTTTGTCTGTACCAAAAGAAAAAAAAATTAGCTGGGCGTGGTGGCATGTGTCTATAGTCCTAGCTACTCAGGAGGCTGAGGTGGGAGAATCACGTGAGCCCAGGAGTTCAGGGCTTCGGTGAGCCATAATTGCACCACTACATTCCAGCCTAGGTAACAAAGTGAGACCCTGTCTAAAAAAAAAAAAAAAGGACAAGAGACTTTTTGTGGTTCATAATGAGGAGGGAAGAAGGAGAAAGTCAAGTCCATCAAGCCCAGTGATGAACATAAATTGTGTCAGTTCAGACCAAAGACTCCTTAAAGTAAATCGTTTATTATTTACCTGTTTGTTGATATAGATGCATATTTTATGACATTTTTATTTAATAACTGTGACTACTCTTTTTTTTACAGATGGGGAAAAGGTGCTATTTAACTTTCTACAGATCGTTTAGTGGGAGAATAGGGGACAGACTAATTCTTAAATTTGTCTGCAATGACTAGACTTTCCTTCAGATGATGGTTTCACCCTTTCCTTTCCTTTCCTTTCCTTTCCTTTCCTTTCCTTTCCTTTCCTTTCCATTCCATTCCATTCCTTTTTCTGTCTGTCTTAGGTGGGGTCTCACTCTGTCGCACAGGTTGGAGTGCAATGGCACAATCACAGTTTGCAGTCTCGACCTCAAATGATCCTTCCACCTTAGCCTCCCAAGTAGCTGGGACTACAGGCACACGCTACCAAACCCAGCTGAATCCAGCTGAATTTTAATTTTTTTTTTTTTTTTTTTTTTTTAGAGAAAGGGTCCTGGGGTATGCTATTCTTCTACCTCAACCTCCCGAAGTGCTGGGATTACAGGCTTGAGCTTACCATGCCTGGTTTCTGTCATTTTCATTGTTGTTTCTACTAGTTCAACACACTATTGGGAAGATGGAGTATTAAGTGCGTGTATGATATGACTGGAAAGAACCATGCATTTTCATTACTTTCCACCTTCCTAAGTGTCACAATTTAAGTCTTTGCCAAATGCAAATGGAAAGGAATGGGCCATGTAGACATTCCCCGGCTGGCCTCGAATAATGCTGACAGCATACATCAGCCACTCAGCACTTTTCCAAGTAGCAGTTAATGCCCGGATACTCAACTTTAACCCAGGAAAAAGAGGTCATCTTTGGAAAGAAAAGTATGTCAAAGATCGTGCTGGTGGTCTGCTGGGAGAGGTTGTCTTCTGAGATTTCCTTTAGCCCAGTGTCAGCACCCTCTTTGGGGATAGAAATGCAAGTGCTTTTCTGACAAGGAATGAACTATATGTAGATTCATCATTGCAATCTAAGAGAAAGAAAATTTTTTTAAATGTCAGAGTGTTGGAAGAAATCATAATAATTAACTTTTTTTAGCATTTACTAAGTGTCAATTAGGCACTATACTTAGTGCTTACATAATTGGTTTCATTTAATCCTTAAAATAATCAGACCTGACCGGGCATGGTGGCTCACGCCTGTAATCTCAGCACTTTAGGAGGCCAAGACAGGTGGATCACCTGAGGTCAGGAGTTCGAGACCAGCCTGGCCAACATAGTGAAACCCTGTCTCTACTAAAAATACAAAAATTAGTCGGGCATGGTGATGCACACCTGTAATCCCAGCTATTCGGTAGGCTGAGGCAAGAGAATTGCTGGAACCTGGGAGGTGGAGGTTGTGGTGAGCAGAGATCATGCCACTGAACTCTAGCCTAAGTGACAGAACGAGACTCCATCTCAAAAAAAAAATTAGTAATAGTAATCAGAGCTACACCTCATTTTTCTCCTAAGATTTGGTTCTTTCTTTAGTAGATGTTGTGATTAAAACACCTGTAAAATTACATCCTGTCTCTGACCTATACTTTACAGTTATTTTACTACATTATAAAATATGCTGTCTGACCCGAGTTTCATGTGGGCTCAAATATGCCTTGTTTTTCTGCACAGTTCCTCTTATGCCATCATTTATTGCAATGAAATATAGAGGCCAGACGCGGTGGCTTATGCGTGTAATCCCAGCACTTTGGGAGGCCGAGGCGGGTGGATCACCTGAGGTCGGGAGTTCAAGACCAGCCTGACCAACATGGAGAAACCCCATCTCTACTAAAAATACAAAATTAGCCAGGGTGGTGGCGTATGCCTGTAATCCCAGCTACTCGGGAGGCTGAGGCAGGAGAATTGCTTGAACCCGGGGGAAGGAGGTTGCGGTGAGCCAAGATCACGCCATTGCACTCCAGCCTGGGCAACAAGAGCGAAACTCCGTCTCAAAAAAAAAAAAAAAAAAAAAAAGAAAAGAAATATAAAGATAGAAAATGCCTGTTCCAGACTCTGCCCCTTGCACACTCAGAGCTATGTAGGTGTAGTTGATAGGACTTGAGAGCTAAGCATATGGGAAAGTCCTGCTCACTTCCGTAGAGCCTCATGATTAGGCCAGACACCTCTAGCCTAGTGTCATAGGCTTAATAATGGTCCCTAAATATGTCCATACCCTAACCCCTCAAACCTATGACTGTTACCTTATATGAAAAAAAGGACTTTGTAGATGTGATTAAATTAAGGAAGTTAAGATGGGGGACATTATCCTGGATTATCACTGTGCACCCAGTGTAATCACAATAGTCCTTAAGAGGAATGCAGGAGGTAGAAAGAGAGGGGGAGAAGGCCATGTGATGCTAACAGAAGCAGAGGTTGGAATGATGCACTTTGAAGATGGGGGAAGGGGTCAGAAGCCAAATAATATAGGAACCCTCTAGAAGCTGAAAAAAGGTAAGGAAGTAGATTATTCCTCAGAGCCTCCAGAAGGAACAAGTCCTGCTGACACCTTGACTTTAACCCAGTGAAACTGGTTTAAAACATATAACCTCCAGAACTATAAGAGAGTAAGTGAGTGTTATTGTCTTAGTTTGGGCTGCTATAACACGAATACCATAAGTTGGGTATAATGTTTATTTCTCATAGTTCTGGAGCCTGAGAAGTATAAGATCAAGGTGCCTCATGAGGGTCCAGTGTTTGATAAGGGCCCACTTTCTGGTTTGCAGATGGCTGTTTTCTCTTTGTATCTTCACATGGTAGAAAGAGAGGAAGAAGTCTCACTATCTCTTTTTACACGGGTACTAATTCCCCCAGGAGTGCTCTACCCTCATGACCTAATTGCCTCCCAAAGGCACCATCTGCAAATACTATCACACTGAGGATTAAGGTTTTAAAATATGAATTTTGGAGAGATACATTCAGTTCATAACAGTTATTTTAAGCCACTAAGTTTGTGGTAACTTGTTTCAGCAGTAGTAGGAAATTAATACACCTGCAGTTAGTGTAAAATTTAAGTCTTGTGAGACAATTATGCAGAGCAACTGTCAAAATTGATATGCACACAATGTAAAATGCAGGACATGATAATTCTGAGTTCTTATGATTATATGTTGCTGGGTACCACCCCACCATAAGACCTCTTGTCTTTGTCCTATCTTACCACTACTAGCACTTCCAAACCTCATAGATGCACACACAGGAACAAAATAGCTTTTCTCCGGGTGATGGTCTTCATTCTCAGAACAAGAATAATTTAACATTGTTTTCACAGAAGGTCTTAGGGAGAAAAAACATCTTTGATCTAGTCTCATCAGCTCTTAGCTCCAAACTTTGTCTTCACTCGTGATGTGCTGAAGGTTTCATGCAAAATAGAGTGCTAGGATACCAAAGGTAAACCAAAGGAAAATTTATTTGTTTTGTTCTTTGTTATCTTAGGATAGTAAAAGTAATTAATTTGCTTACTCTTTTGTGCATGTCTGTGAACCAAACTTTGGTGTGCTTGATATTTAATACTAGTGGAATCTTTGCAATCAGGAGCTGCATAAAAGGCTTTGGTAACTTCTATGGCTAAACAAAGAAGAATCCCAGGCACTGTAGTATAAGGAGAATGATAATCTCAATTAGAAGCAGTATCTCAAGAAATACACTAAAATGATGGTGGAAAAAGAGAAATTTTAGTAGAGTATCAACTACTAAACTTTTTTTTTTTTTTTTTTTTTTGAGGCAGAGTCTTGTTCTGTTTCCCAGGCTGGAGTGCAGTGGCACGATCACGGCTCACTGCAGCCCCCATCTCCTGAGCTCAAGTGATCTTCCCACCTCAGCCTCCCGAGAAGCTGGGACCACAGGTGCATGCGCCACCATGCCTGGATAATTTTTCAACTTTTATAGATATAGAGGTCTCCCTGTGTTGTTGCCCAGACTAGTCTCAAACTCTTGGACTCAAGCAATCCTGCTGCCTCAGCCTCCCAAAGTGTTAGAATTAAAGACGTGAGCCATGGCTCCCAGCCACAAAACTTTTTTTTTTTTTTTTTTAATTGATCATTCTTGGGTGTTTCTCGCAGAGGGGGATTTGGCAGGGTCATAGGACAATAGTGGAGGGAAGGTCAGCAGATAAACAAGTGAACAAAGGTCTCTGGTTTTCCTAGGCAGAGGACCCTGCGGCCTTCCGCAGTGTTTGTGTCCCTGGGTACTTGAGATTAGGGAGTGGTGATGACTCTTAACGAGCATGCTGCCTTCAAGCATCTGTTTAACAAAGCACATCTTGCACCGCCCTTAATCCATTTAACCCTGAGTGGACACAGCATATGTTTCAGAGAGCACAGGGTTGGGGGTAAAGTCACAGATCAACAGGATCCCAAGGCAGAAGAATTTTTCTTAGTACAGGACAAAATGAAAAGTCTCCCATGTCTACATCTTTCTACACAGACACGGCAACCATCCGATTTCTCAATCTTTTCCCCACCTTTCCCCCCTTTCTATTCCACAAAACCGCCATTGTCATCATGGCCCGTTCTCAATGAGCTGTTGGGTACACCTCCCAGACGGGGTGGTGGCCGGGCAGAGGGGCTCCTCACTTCCCAGTAGGGGCGGCCGGGCAGAGGCGCCCCTCACCTCCCGGAAGGGGCGGCTGGCCGGGCGGGGGGCTGACCCCCCCACCTCCCTCCCGGACGGGGCGCCAGCCACAAAACTTCTAAGGAGCATTTTATTACTAACATCAACTTAAAAAGGCAGTTATGACATAGTGTTCTGGTAATTAAAGTATTCATATGATTGGGAGTAGCTCTGTATCAACAATTGATTTTCAAAGACTATAACATTAAAATTCAGTTAATGCTGAAACTAACTTGCACATAATTTATTCTAACTTCAGGGATTCAGATCTTATACAGGATTATGTTGTGCACCTAAAGTATCACTGAACAACCGAAATACAGGGAAGAGGGTCTTTGCATGTCTGCCCCTAGTGACCACCAGTACCTAATTTAGTGCCTGATTAGCCCTCAAGTATCCAAAATGCTGAAAAATATTTTCTAATGATCACTGTTAAAATGTAAATCACAATAGTTACCTTTTCTCAGAGAAGAGTATATGTGGGTTACAGCAAATTCTAAAATAAAAAACAAAAGTTATTAGAGTAAAATGATTAGCTTTTTCAGAGTCTGTGTATGACTTTTCCGTACCTCTTCATGTTGAGGATTAAAATAGTAAAGTTGAGCTAAGGAAATAGGCTTGAGAGTTTTCAATAGCATCTTAATTTGAAATCACAGTTGGAGATTTTACACTGTTCTTAGGAAATGTTCTGTGTCTACATGCACTCAATTAAAATGCCTATATTTAGGCCAAATCACTTCATTGTGGTTATATTCCTGGAAGTGCTCTCCTTCCCCTGACTTGCATTTCCAGGAATAATGTTACCACTCAGGCCAATCAGAGAAAAACAAATGGAAATGATAAAAATATTTCTACTAATTACAATAAACAGTTAAAAAAATAAGAAAAGTAAATGACAAATGTTCACACAGAAAGTGAGCTACTAAATGAGTTCCTTTTGGACAGTTATTCCTCTTAAAAGCACAATTTAGAATTGCTCAGTCACCCATCATTTAGTCATTGAACGTTAGAAACTGAAAATCTGTAGGCATGAAATTGCACTGATTCAATCTCTTCAAGAAATGTAAAATGGGAAATGTTAGAATATGCAGTACGTATTATATATAGGAAATATTAGAAAGTAAACTAGGCAAAATTCTTCGTCACTTTTTATTACCTCCTGAATGGAAGTAAATATTTCTGGGTACACTATTCTAAACAAAAACGAACAAAAAAATTTTTGCTTTTTTTAAAAAAAATTATCTATACGATTTTCTGTTTTGATAGTATTAATATTTTAAATAGCTTGATCTAGACATTTAAAAAATGGGAGAGCCATCATTATCACTGAATATTTTAAGGTGGAAGATGGTCAGTTACTGTGAAAATCCTGCCAGTTCTGAAGACTATGTGTACAGAGAATGTCATCGACAACTAGGCTCATTAGGATATAGATTATATGTGAACTGTAATACTAGACCATTAAGTATGGGTTTGAGAAGTGTTCATATAATAATTTGCATATTTCATCATAAAAATGAGGTTTTAAAAAATTATTTATAAAATTAGCCAAAGTGATTTTTATTATTTTGTAAATGATTAATTCAGTTTTATTTTATAGAAATACAATTATATATAAATATATTAATACACACATACACTTTATAATATACTTGAACTTGTGATCTTAGGTGCTGAATAGTAGGTCTCTTTATTGAGTTGATTTAGCATCGTCTTTTCAGATGGTTTCATTGTTAATTAAGTCATCCTGAAGTAAGACAGGCAGATTAAAAAATGTGATGTATATCTCTATCTTTCAGCTCATTGCTAATTTTAGGGATATATAGTAGTCTAATCTTACATATTATTTTTCAACGGTATTAGGATAATCAAAGTAACAGCTGTTACTGAAAATTTCTTTAGGGACTTGAGTGATTTAAAATAATGTGCCTAAAATACCAGTTTCCCCACTTAGTTTGCCTTAATTATGATCCTCCAGCCAGACTCTACATCTGTCTTTCAAAGAGAGAAAACAAGTTGATGTTTTTGTATGACTTTTAGCTTTGACTAACAATTACACTTATATTTTAAGTGAGCTGGTGAGAAAAAATATTGTTAGTGTTCACCACTGAGTTTAAGAAAACTTAAAATTAACATCATGTTTTTACCCCTGTTAAAACAAACCTCTGAGATTTCACCATCAGGATTTGACAGTTAACAATTAACAAGGGTCTGAAGAATGCTCTTATCACTGTTTCCCCCGTGAGAACTTTGTAAGCTTTGCATGTAAATGCAAACAAAAATTTTAAGGCTTTTGATCTTGGGGGATTTGATGAAATCTTCACATCTCCAGACCAAATTTAAGGATTACATGCTACAACAAGTACACATATCAAAGGATGACAAGTAACAGTAAATATGTAGTATTGATCCCAAATAGAAATATAGATGGATTTTTATCTTATGATGACATTTTAGTCTGAGTAAACCACAACAAAAAGTCACTGGGATAGGTGGCAGTGGTAAGAAGATGGCAGATGTCTATCTATTGATTGTATTCATATTCATATTTATATTCATTTATATGCAAAAGAAAGAACACAGCTCACTCAAAGGCTTCATTTACCATAATCCTTAAAAAAAAAACACACACACAAAAACTTGTTCTAAGCGGAGTAAAATTCAATTCTGATCAGACCTGGGTCACCAGGGAGTTGATATCCCAAAGGCCTTTTTGTTTCCCTTGTGTCAGGATCTGAGTGAGCTGGTATTTAGCTGTGAGAGCATAGGAAGCCTCTTGCTAAGCAAGACAATGGCCAGGGCTTATGGAATTACTATAGCTCTACATAGTAATTGTCATTCTGAGTGATGATCTATGCAGTCTCTCTCACTTGGTAGCAGTGGTAGCAAGTTGACCTGGTCATTTCAGGTTTAAGAGTCATTGATTGGCTGGTGATCAACAAGGCAAGACATGAATCTACTTGACATTTCACTTAACAAGCATCTTAAATGTATGCTCTAAATCAGTCTTTTTCCTTTCTTTGCTCACAGTTTAGCAATAGTAGCATGCAGGGACATATCACCTTGTTTGCATCTGGTAGTGACTGTAGGAAAAAAAAAAGGTCTCCCACAATCTTATGTAGATGTTTCACATTCCACAACTATTAGAGAAGTTGACTGAACCACAGCAGGTACGAAAATGATCAGAAATGGATGTAGTTGTCTCTAAGGAAGAGGAACAGGAAATGAACCTGATCCTGTTTCTTTTATACAAAGGGCTAAATTGTTGCTTTCTTCCCTTGTATGTTTTAAATACTGAGAAAAATGGTACTTAATAAGAAAATGACTCCTCTTTGGAGTTCTCCATAGGGTTTACACAAATTTGTATATATGAAACTTGAGAAATTTCTTTACTTTTAATGTAAACTCCTTGTGACAAGGAGCATATTTTTGTTTACATGCTGAATACATACTTTTGTTGTCTTCTATAAGCCTTTATGTCTAAACTGAAGACTGCCCAGGCTCAGTGGTGGATAACAAAAATGACTAAACATTTGGAAAATAAGATTTAAAAGGAAATGGTAAGGCAGCTAAGAATAATATCTGGGAAGAGGACAGAGTAAACAGAGGGAAATTCTCAGTGAGATGGTAATCACACTCTTTGGCTTTTGTTCATAGGAGCTGTCCATGGAACTGGAGAGATTTTGATCTTAAATTCTGTACCCACTTACTCTGGATGCTATGATTGATACATCTCACAGGGCAAAATAGATAGAGCTCACATATTATTTTATTTATCCATGCACACATATATCCTTAGTTTTCTAAAATGTACATATAAAGTCTTGCAATGTTGGTTTATATTGTAAATAGTTTCTAAAAGATAATTCCTTGTAAAAAGTGCCATCCACAGTATTCTATAGAGTATAATTTTACATGATACAAGATTGGAGAAAGGTCACAAGACAAAAAAAAACTTTCAACATACAAGTTCTCGGTTGAGAGTTGTTTTTGGTAATTTTCTTTTTCTTTCTTTCTTTTTTTTTTTTTGAGACAGACTTTCACTCTTGGAGTGCAATGGCACGATCTCGGCTCACCACAACCTCTGCCTACCGGTTTCAAGCAATTCTCCTGCCTCAGCCTCCTGAGTAGCTGGGATTACAGGCATGTGCCACTACGCCTGGCTAATTTTGTATTTTAGTAGAGACGGGGTTTCTCCGTGTTGGTCAGGCTGGTCTTGAACTCCCAACCTCAGACCGCCTCGGCCTCCCGAAGTGTTGGGATCACAGGCATGAGCCACAGTGCCAGGTGGTTTAATTTTCTTTTTCTTTTTACTGTGGCTAAGATCACAGTTCAAAACTTTCATCTCAAGTAGGTATTCCCAACAATATTACCAATGTAGTGCTAAAAACTGTTAGAGGAAGCTATTATAAATATGGAAATTAAACGTACACAGATACCAAAGTTTAGCAGTCAAAATTGAACACATAGGTAGTTTATGACTGACTAACTTTGTGTTAAGGCATTGTTCATAAGATAAAGTTTATTACTTAAATGTCACCTGTAATCCCAGCACTTTGGGAGGCTGAGGCAGGTGGATCACTTGAGGTCAGGAGTTCGCAACCAGCCTGGCCAATGTAATGAAACCCTGTATCTACTAAAAATACAAAAAATTAGCTGGGCGTGGTGGTGGGTGCCTGTAATCCCAGCTACTTGGGAGGCTGAGGCAGGAGAATTGCGTGAACCTGGAAGGTGGAGGTTGCAGTGAGCCCAGATCACGCCATTGTACTCCAGCATGGGCAACAAGAGTGAAAATCTGTCCCAAAAAAAAAAAAAAAGAAAAAGAAAAAAAAAAGTCACCGTAAGGATTTAGGCCAAATATAGCCTCTCTTTATCTATTCCAGTCATTTACTCTGACCGTGGAAGAACTTTTATCAGTGCCAGCTTCCTTCGATACTGGCAGAACTAAAGCCACTCAGAAGTTTGAGGCTCTTGGCTTTCTATTGTACAGATGAAGACATGTAAATACCAACAAAATATTCAGGCCAAAGAATTGCAAAGACATACTTAAGTAGGGAAACAGAATAAAAGTACCACTCATCTACATGTCTTAAGTTTTAGGATATGCAGAATTTCTGATATGACTCTGCAATTCAAGAAACCCAGTGAATAAAGACCAATATACACAAATATAAACACAGTTAAACTGCAAATATAAACATTAACATACAATATACATAAATATAAACAGACTACAAATTTTTAGTAACAGTTTCTGAACAATATCCTTGTGGCTGATTGTATTATTTTTCTAGAAATTTCTATTGTAAGAGAACTTCTTATGAGCAGAAGTGCTGTACTTCAGATCCTAGTTTAAGACACACTGTATATTTCCTACAGTCATTGTTCTTTTCCCTCTGCCCATGAGAATGAGATGATTCAGGGAATGTCCCAGATAGGGTCCACTGCATCAACCTGGGCCAAGGAATGAAGACCACAGGGGCAAAGGTGCAGCTCACATAAAAAGTAAGCAAGAGGGCCGGGCATGGTGGCTCACGCCTGTAATCCCAGCACTTCGGGAGGCTGAGGCGGGTGGATCACCTGAGGTCAGTAGTTTGAGACCATCCTGGCCAACATGATGAAAACCCGGCTTTACTAAAAATGCAAAAAATTAGCTGGGTGTGGTGTCAGACGCCTGTAATCCCAGCTACTTGGGAGACTGAAGCAGGAGAATCACCTGAACCCAGGAGGTGGAGGTTGCAGTGAGCCACGATCACACCTTTGCACTCCAGCCTGGGCAACAAGAGTGAAACTCTGTCTCATTAAAAAAAAAAAAGTGAGCAAGAAACAATCTTTTTTAAGTATTGAGATTTTTGGAGTTATTATTGCTGAATAATATAGTAGAAGCTGACTGATATACTTATCAAAAATAAAATGTTTTAAATGTTTCAGTAAAGTTCCTCAGTTACCTTCAGTACTCTTTCATTGATAAATCTTTTTTGGGTATACTGTATATACACTATAGGTACACTGTGTTCGAAGTACTTGTTGGGTCCTGGAAATATAATACCTCAGGAAGCTTCCATTCTTGTGGGGCAGAGAGAGAAGAAAGGAAGTGCACAATTAAAATAATTGTGTAATAATTTCATGAAGGAGAGAAATAAAGTGCTGGGGATGGAGGTTTAGGGAATCTAGAAAGGGCGGTAATGAAAGATCTCCTTGAGAAAGTGACATTTAGACCAAGACCCGAAGTATGAGAAGCTGGCTATATGAAGAGCATTCTAGGTCAAGGAACAGAAAATGCAGAGTCTCTGTGTGTCTCCTCAGCTTCCAACTTGACTGGTGTCTAAAAGGTAATTATGTTCTAAGACATTTCCTGAAAATCACTTCAGAAGTTAGACTTGATCTTAGTCCATTAGAAATGCATGGGATTGCACTGCCTTTCTTAAATAGAGCAAAATGTAAAAAGAATCTTCTCATTTGACCATAGCATACTGGGCATAGGAATATCGAGGGATAATGGTAGCAAATGCAGAAAACAAGGTGAAGGGTAATTTTACTTTCTCTGTCTGAACAATATCCCAAGGCAGCCTCCCTGCTAGTCATTTCCTAGTTAGTTAGAAATTTCTTGTCCTCCCAAGAGTACTCTGGAGCAGGCCTCACAGAGTTCAAAGTCATATAAATAAATAAATACTATGGAGTATCAAACAACTCTACAAAAAGTCCCATGCCACTGTGGACCTATGCTTTCTAGGATTAACTCCAAACTTGTTTGGGAGGAGTAGGGTCTGGTGTTCTGCTGGATATTAATTGTCTAATCATGTCACGCACACAAATGCTTCCAATAGAATTGTGTTCATCCTGCATCTGGAACAAAGCTGGGAAACTGCCTGGACCAGATTTCCAAATTCTCAGTTCCTCTTAATGTTGACACTGACATGGATCTGTGGAGATAGAGAGGACTCTCATAGCCACCTGTGTAGGCAGGGAGATTAACAGGAAAAGCAATTAAATTCATCTCAATTCAGATGACTTCTCCCAAATTGCTATTCCCCCACCCTTTCTCTCCCCTAAGGCAAAAGATGCAGGAAAATAATTCTTGACTTGGCTTTATACTCTAAATTCTGCATTTCTGTGACCCCTAGCTCTACGAGTATGCAAAGCTGGGTTGGGAAGACAGCCAACTCTTTGCCTATTGCACCTGGTCCCTTAAAAGATAATTTATGTATGAGGCAAAGGAAGGCATTGGGAGTGTTCTCTCTAAAAGGGGGAAAATGCTTTTAACTTTTACAGACATAATCTATAGACAGCAGCAGACAATTTATATATATAATTCCCCACTTGATGTAGTAGTTAAACTATTTTATCTGGCTTTTGCAATGATAGAAAACACTCCTATATGGCTCCAATATAACCACAATATAAAGTAGAAATAGAATATAGACAGATAAAATTGCCTAATACTCTCATGAGGGTGATTTGAGAAACAGTTGCTACATTCCATTAAGAGCAGGGAGAGTACCTGCAGTCTTCTTAGAAGCTATTATAGTCTAATTAGTGATGTAGGTAAATACACCAAGCCCTTCTGATTTTTCAAATTTATTTCATAAATGAATTTAAGACACAATTTAAAAAATACAGTTAGTATTAAAGTAAATAGCACTTTTCTTTTCTCTTTAGCAAAATGGATGTAAAGCAGCATAGTTTGTAAACCATATCCCTGGCTAAATTGCTAATTACTACAAACAAACTAATCATCATTTGGATGAAGAGTATTCAGACTGAAAAACAGGAATACTAAGGTAATTGCTAATTATGCCAATTTAAAATTGGTTGTCAAATATCAGTGTAAAATAAATGTGAAAAATAAATTAAATAAAAGCCCTGCATACAATTCATGTAAAATATAGGACATTTACAAAATGTGTGCCATGGTTGAGTGACTTTGAAAGATAATACTGAAAAACAAATTTGGGGATGTACTGGATGTCCAATTAAAACAATGTTTTTATTGTTATTTATTTGTAACTGTAATATTAATATGTTCATATTTATTTATATTTTTTAGCTAAAACATAGAAGTACTTAGTACATGCCTTTCTTTGGATGACATTATTGTTATTTATTTGTAACTGTAATATTAATATGTTAATTTCATATTTATTTATATTTTTTAGCTAAAACATAGAAGTACTTAGTACATGCCTTTCTTTGGATGACCTACTTAACAAGATAGCTTATTCTTACATTAACTGTCTTACCTAATTGTCTTCCATAATATAAACACCCTTCCATTAAATCTTTTAGTTGTTTTAGCTGATCTAGTGAAGTTGAAGTGGTTAGTATTTAGATGTTATCTTCTGTAGTAATGATCTAAACAGAGTAGAACAAAATAAAGGAATTTTATGTACTTAAAAAATAATGTTTTAAAAAATCCCTTCACTTTTACTTGCTAACTGCATGTTGGTATGTAAAATGAGACCTTTATTTCGTAAACAGTTCAAAATTCTCAAATCAAGTGTGTTTATAAACATTACTTGAAAAACCTGGTAAAGCATGCCAAACAATCAGAAATCTATATGAGAATTCTTCATTTGGGGGGCTAATATCAAATTTAGTTTTTATTTGCTTCAAAGTTACATATATACATAGTTTAAAAAATTAAATTGTCTACAAGCCTTACTTTGATAAATAGCAGGTCTGTCCTGTTTCTCCCTTTCTTCTACCCTTACCCCATTTCCCAATCACTAAAGAAAGCACTTTTAACTGTTTAAGCTGTTTCTCTTGATACTTGGCTAAATACCACTAAATCTTAAGCTGCTGCTTCTTGACTTTTTGTTTTTAGATGCATCTCTTGACTGCAAAAGTAAGAATTTATCTGTCTTTTAATCTTGTTGCCACCAGTATTCTCAATACCGCCTGGTACATTTCTAGTTCCCCATTTTCCTTACATAATTACTTTATTATAATTTTGTTTTGTTTAATATTTAGTACTTACATTATGACTACATAAATTCTATTCACAGCTGAACCATGTAGTATACTACAATAATTTTTCTTCCTGTATCACTTTTTAAAAATAATTTAATAATGCTCTTGTTTTAAATTTAATTTTCTATGCACTGATAACCAGTTTATTTACAAATCCTTCCCAAGTTATTCAAATCTTCTTTTAGTACATTGAAACATTTCAGAGATTCCATCAGTTTTATTTTTTGGAATCTCTCTCCTATGGCTTTCTGATTTGTTCTAGTTTGGGCCAGTTGTTCTTTAGGCTTGCTGCATAGCTGTTATTCTGGGATCTTCCTCCTTTACCATCCTCTAGGGTAAGGCAACTTTCTGTAAAGTAGGCTTTTTAGACCATATAGCCTTAGGTGCATCTGCTTAACTTTGCTGTTACAGCACAAAAGCAGCCATAGATGATACATAAATCAATAAGTGTGGCTGTGATCCAGTAGAACTTTATGAACACTGAAATTTTAATTTCATATAGTTTTTAGAATATTTCATGGAATATTCTTATTTTTATTTTTAGAAATCACTTAAAAGTGTAAGAACCATTCTTAATTCTTGGGCCATATAAAAACAGGTGTCATGCTGAATTAGGCCCACAGGCTATATAGTTTGCTGACCCCTGCTTCAAGGAATTCACTTTGTCTCTTTTGTGTTGGATCCCCTGGTTTTTTGGATATTATGTCTTTTTTTTTCCTACTTCACATTCTTATTTTGATTGATCATATCTTCTAACAGCTTCCTAGAAATTTTTGAGATCTTAAATGACTGAAATACATTATTCTATCTTCACATTTAATTAATAAAATGTATAATTTTTAAGGCATTTCTCCGTTGCCTGCTAGCTTCCAATGTTATTACTGAGAAGTCTGATGACATTCTCATTGTCAGTCTTGTATTTTTTTTTTAATCTAAGATCTGTTAAAACCCTTTTTATTTCTGGCCTAGGGCTCTGAAATTTCATAATGATCTTCTTTTATAGAGATGTAGGTCTATTTATTTTTATCCATTGTGCTTGGTACTCCATGGGTCTTTTCATTTCTGGAAACTCAAGCTCTTCAGTGGTAAGAAGTTTTCTTGAATTTTTTCTTTCTTCCTTTTTTTTTTTTTTGAGATGGAGTTTCACTCTTGTTGCCCAGGCTGGAGTGCAGTGGCATGATCTTGGTTCACTGCAGCCTCTGCCTCCCGGATTCAAGTAATTCTCCTGCCTCAGCCTCCCGAGTAGCTGGGATTACAGGCATGCACCGCCACGCTTGGCTAATTTTGTATTTTTAGTAGAGACGGGGTTTCACCATGTTAGTCAGGCTGGTCTCAAACTTCTGACCTCAGGTGATCCACCTGCCTCGGCCTTACAGGCAAGAGCCACTGAACCCAGTCTCCCCTCCCCTCCCCTCCCCTCCCCTTCTCCTTCCTTCCTTCCTTCCTTCCATCCTTCTGAAAATCCATTTTCTTTTTCTCTTTTCTTCAAGGAAACTTCAATTCCTTTATTAATTTTCCAAGATCTCTTGGAAATTCTAAGATAATTTTCAAGACTTCTTTCTTGTTCTCTGATTTTTTTCTTAAGCATCCTGTTCTTCTTTCATGGTTATAATAAATTCTCATATCTTTCTGGGGTATGATAAAATCCAGCTGCCAGCATTCTAAGAGTGGAATACAACAAGAGGGCTGGGGATTTTAAAGTTCATTGTGCAAACTTTCATTTAATTTCCCTATTTTTAGTATGATAACTTCTATCTCAATTGTGCCTGGGTTCCTGCAGTCATAATTCCCCATATTTTACCCTCTCCAGAGAATAAACATCTTGTCTTCTCCTGAAACTGGGGAGAGGCAGTTGTCTAGCTGCATGAAATTGAGGAAAGAATAGCTTTATGTTCACCTCTTCACTTCCAGAGTGCTTTATGATGTCACTTTCTGGGCCTTTTAGGAGTGTTTTTCTGAAGCAAATTAGGTTGCTTCTTAGCTATTCCCACTGCCCATTTAAGATTCAGCTTTTTGCCGTCTTATTGCTTATTCATCTGCTTTCCAGTTTCCAAAATTTTGTGACTTCATTCCTTCTCTCATTGTTGTTCGTCGGTGGGCTTATGTTTTAAGGACTCTCTTCCTTCATTAGTGGGGTTGACGGAGATAATGGAGATAAATCAAAGTGTTTAATTTTTTGCCTTAAACTAGACCAATTTTATGTGAGAATTTATCCCCTTAAGAAAGCTTAACTTTATATATTTTAGTCAGATGTCACTTGGTTTATAAAATATGTTTCCATGTGAGGCATAGGCTATGAAAATTTCACTAAATCTTCAAGGGGTAGTAGTGAGTTTGGTTTCATATACTTCTGACAGGTATCTGGAGTTACGTGTCCTAAGTTTTACATATATTAAATATATAATAGTGGAAATCTATAGGAGTTGTTCTAAAGTACATTATGTGTTATTATATTATCATGAAGATAGTCTGTATTTATTAGTACAGTAGTAGGTTTAGCTGGCATTGACAAAAATCTTCAAATAGCAATGGCTTAAATAACATACAGATGTATTTCTTTCTTATATAAATGAAATCCAGAGGGGAGTAGACCAGGGTTTGTAAAGACACCCAAGATCAACAGGAACTAGGCTCCTTCTACATTATTGCTCTGTTATCCTTAAGCTGTCAGTTCCTCCTCATGGTCCAGAATGGCCACTTGTACTCCAGTCATTATATTCTAATTTCAGCCAGCAGGTAGAAGGAAGGGAGAAAGGTCACATCCCGTCTTTTTAAGAACACTTTTTTTTTTTTCCAGAAATTGCACACATTACTTCTGTTTATATCCTACTGGCCAGAAATTCATCATATGGCTATATCTAATTGTAAAGTAGTCTGGAAATGTGATCTTTATTGTAGTTAGCCCAGCAAAAAAACTGGGTGTCCTTTTACAAGGAAGAAGGAGGGAATGAATACTGGGAGGTAAACAGTAGCTTCTACCACAGTATCTAAGATTTGGTATGTAGGAATAGGATCCCATAAGGACATATGGTTCCTGGAAGTAGAATGCACTGAAGAACAAAAAGAAGAGGCAAAGAGGAAGAGAGTTTGATGAGTAGAGGATGTAAAGAGGGCCTCTAGATAAGGGAGGAAAGGAAACTGTGTTGTGATAAAGAAAGCCCTTAATTGGCCGGGCACGATGGCTCACACCTGTAATCCCAGCACTTTGGGAGGCTGAGGCGGGCGGATCACCTGAGATCAGGAGTTCGAGACCAGCCTGGCTAACATGGAGAAAACTCATCTCTACTTAAAATACAAAAATTAGCTGGGCATGGTGGCAGGCGCCTGTAATCCCAGCTACTCGGGAGGCTGAGGCAGGAGAATTGCTTGAACCCAGGAGGTGGAGGTTGCAGTGAGCCGAGATCACGCCACTGCACTCCAGCCTGGGCGACAAGAGTGAAACTTCACCTAAAGAAAGAAAGAAAAAAAAGCCATAATGACGGGTCTGAAGACAGGTACTACTCTTGGTTCTTATAATTAATTCTGTGCTATTATGCAGCTCTCTTAACTCCTTTCACCCTAAAAAAAAATCACTGTGTTGAGGACCATCTAGCAGTGAATGCAAAGACAGGAATGCCCTGGGAGGTGGGGTTAGTTTCATGTCCATAGGTTTGCTCTGCAGAATCAAGATCTGTGGGATCCAGTTAAATTTAAGAACATGGGCTAAATTCTCAGTATTTTAAACAGGACTTCTTGTTTTTTACTTAACCTAATTAGCTGGATAATCTTGGAAAATTTTCTTAACTATTCTTGGTGTTACTTTTCTTGTCCATGAAATAGGATATTAGATTCCCAATTCCCAAACTGTGACCAAGGTGCCTTGGGGTGCTACAGTTAACTCACAAGGGTGTTGCAGGACATTTTAAAATTTCAAGGGAAATAGAATGATACTTGATGTTTTTCCGACACCAGGCAAAACAACAGCTTGCAATAGTTCACAACATTAGCTCACACTACATGTCTTTCAATGCCATCTCTTTGTAAAGCTGGATTTTTGGTCATTGCCATGATAAAAACAAGTACTATGTAGAAATCAGTGTAGAACGAGAAAGAAGGGAGTGCAATTTAATTCCAACGTTTGAGATGTGAGTGCTGAAGAGGGGTACATATCTCATTAGGAAGTAATTGTGGCTGTTTAGAAGTTAAGTAAAAATATGATTTGGTTTTAATTTGTTTGTGTGGCTATGTGTGTGTGTGTGTAAGACCACCTCCTAAGTTATTAGAACCCAAATACTTACTAAGTATTTGGACCTAACTACTTAATTAATGAGACTGTTAGTTATTTCTTTTGGCCTAGGGGCACTATGAAAAATTACTTAAGACATTTATAGTGCTATGACCTGGGAAAGTTTGGGTACCTCTGGTCTAGATAATCTTTAAGATTTTCCCCAAATTGCTTTATTTTACAGCAGCTTCCAGCCCCAGAACTATCCCTAGAAAATGATTAACAGGCTAATGCTTGTTAAGATGTTACAGGAAAGAGAAAGCTAGAATGTGACTCAGAGGAGTAGTCTGGGCTGCAGTGCACACCTAAGGGTAAGGACAGTCTAGTTCTGACAACTTTTTCATGGGAGTGCGTGGAAAGTCTCTTTCTAGACCACTCTTTGGTCACAATATGGATCATCTTAGGGGAGTATGTGCCCCAAAGATTTTCCTTCCTATTTTCAAATTTAGAGTTAGGTTACTAACTATTAAGAATATCTCTCTCTTGCTGAGAGAGCTTCCCTACTGGGTCACGAGATAGATTCTCAGCCAAGGGGTTGTTCCTGGCAAGTTAAACTGGAACTTGGAATACATTTTCATGTAGAACAATGTTACGAACATTTTATATAGTTCAATCAGTCCAATTTATAGCATTTATCAAATGTTCAGGAATATGTTTATGACATTTAGATTTTTGGCTTTCTATGGATGAAACATACAAGTGACTTACCAAAATCTTTTCCTGGAAATGCTTGTTAAACACACTCATTGCACCATTAGAAGCTTTCTTACAGTACCTTTTCCAAACTATTAACTTTATAAAAGAGGCCAAATTCCCCAGAGCAAACAACCAACCAGAACTCTGGAAAAACCAAACAAACTATAATGTTCAGATATGCTGACTGATTAGAAAAAGAAAATTGTGTTTACATCAAGAAAGCTTTGAATGGTTTAATGAAAATATTAATAATAATGAGTTGCTAAGTTGCTGCAGGTTTAAGGAGCATTCCTTTGAATTGGTTTCTTAATCATGTAGGAACTCATTCTGAATGCAGAAACCATTCTCTTGTATACAGCAGTTTAGTCAATGAGGAAACAAGAAAATTAGGTGTCCTTTCTCCAAATTAAACAAATAATGCCAAGCAGATTTGGATGTGCAACCCTAAGTAGACACAGATGTAGGGCAAATATTTTCACCATGACCATTCTGCTGCTTCTGATTATGGGTTGGAATTTTAGATGTCATAAATGAAGCATCTTTTTTCAACTGAATCAATGTGGCTAAGAATAAACATAAATAGGGTTCATATGATAAATCCTAGGTTTCTCATTTAAAATTATTTAAATTTTTTCCTGTGATGTATATTTTTCCATTTTATTATTATTATTATTATTATCATTATTATTTGAGATGAAGTCTCGCTCTGTTGCCAGGCATGATCAGTGGTGTGATCTTGGCTCACTGCAACCTCTGCCTCCTGGGTTCAAGAGATTCTCCTGCCTCGGCCTCCCGAGTAGCTGGGACTACAGGTGCGCACCACCACCGCCAGCTAATTTTTGCCTTTTTAGTAGAGATGGGGTTTCTCCATGTTGGCCAGGATGGTCTCGATCTCTTGACCTCATGATCTGCCCACCTCGGCCTCTCAAAATGCTGGGATTACAGACGTGAGCCACCGCGCCCAGCCTGTTTTTCTTATACTTACAGTAAACCTGGTACTTTCTTATGCTAAAGAGAAAGATATGAAAGTTTAACTGACATATCTATAAATATCTTATTACATGTGTAATATATTTATATACCCTATATTGAATCAACATTTTTTTAGGAGAAACATTGTGTTGCAGTCAAAATAAAAAGCACTAAATTTGGAGGACCACCTGTTTGTAGTCTATTCTGTTACATACTAGCTATGATCTTTGTCAAGTAATTTAACTTTTCTGTGCCTGTTTCCTTATCCATAAAGCACTAAAAGTGATTTTGAGGCTGGCCACAATGGCGCACGCCTGTAATTCCAGCACTTTGGGAGGCTGAGGCAGGCGCATCACTTGAGGCCAGGAGTTTGAGACCAGCCTGGCCAACATGGAGAAACCCCATCACTACTAAAAATACAAAAATTAGCTAGGCATGGTGGCAGGCGCCTGTAATCCCACCTACTCGGAAGGCTTAGGCAGCAGAATTGCTTGAACCAGGGAGGTTGCAGTGAGCCGAGATGGCACCACTGCATTCCCGCTTGGGCAACGGAGCAAGACTCCATCTCAAAAAAAAAAAAAAAAAAAATTTGGCTGTATGTAGTACATATCCCCTATACCAGTTCTTAAAATTTCACATTTAGTATTCAGGGGTTCAGTATGAAGCCAGATATTTATATATTTTGCTTGCTGGGTGTTTGCCTCCTCAACTCTTTTCTTCCAAGTTTCTTTTTTTTTTTTTTAATTATACTTTAAGTTTTAGGGTACATGTGCACAACATGCAGGTTTGTTACATATGTATACATGTGCCATGTTGGTGTGCTGCACCCATTAACTGGTCATTTAACATTAGGTATATCTCCTAATGCTATCCCTCCCCCCTCCCCCCACCCCACAACAGTCCCCGGTGTGTGATGTTCCCCTTCCTGTGTCCATGTGTTCTCATTGTTCAATTCCCACCTATGAGTGAGAACATGCAGTGTTTGGTTTTTTGTCCTTGCGATAGTTTGCTGAGAATGATGGTTTCTAGCTTTATCCATGTCCCTACAAAGGACATGAACTCATCATTTTTTATGGCTGCATGGTGTTCCATGGTGTATATGTGCCACATTCTCTAAATCCAGTCTATCATTGTTGGACATTTGGGTTGGTTCCAAGTCTTTGCTATTGTGAATAGTGCCGCAATAAGCATACGTGTGCATGTGTCTTTATAGCAGCATGTTTTATAATCCTTTGGGTATATACCCAGTAATGGGATGGCTGGGTCAAATGGTATTTCTAGTTCTAGATCCCTGAGGAATAGCCACACTGACTTCCACAATGGTTGAATTAGTTTACAGTCCCACCAACAGTGTAAAAGTGTTCCTATCTCTCCACATCCTCTCCAGCACCTGTTGTTTCCTGACTTTTTAATGATCACCATCCTAACTGGTGTGAGACGGTATCTCACTGTGGTTTTGATTTGTATTTCTCTGATGGCCAGTGATGATGAGCATTTTTTCGTGTGTGTGTTGGCTGCATAAATATCTTCTTTTGAGAAGTGTCTGTTCATACCCTTCGCCCACTTTTTGATGGGGTTGTTTGTTTTTTTTCTTGTAAATTTGTTTCAGTTCTTTGTAGATTCTGGATATTAGCCCTTTGTCAGATGAGTAGATTGCAAAAACTTTCTCCCATTCTGTAGGGTGCCTGTTCATTCTGATGGTAGTTTCTTTTGCTGTGAATAAGCTCTTTAGTTCAATTAGATCCCATTTGTCAATTTTGGCTTTTGTTGCCATTGCTTTTGATGTTTTACACATGAAGTCCTTGCCCATGCCTATGTCCTGAATGGTATTGCCTAGGTTTTCTTCTAGGGTTTTTATGGTTTTAGGTCTAACATTTAAGTCTTTACTCCATCTTGAATTAATTTTTGTATAAGGTGTAAGGAAGGGATCCAGTTTCAGCTTTCTACATATGGCTAGCCAGTTTTTCCAGCACCATTTATTAAATAGGGAATCCTTTCCCCATTTCTTGTTTTTGTCAGGTTTGTCAAAGATCAGATGGTTGTAGATATGCGGCATTATTTCTGAGGGCTCTGTTCTGTTCCATTGGTCTATATCTCTGTTTTGGTACCAGTACCATCATGTTTTGGTTACCGTAGGCTTGTAGTATAGTTTGAAGTCAGGTAGCGTGATGTCTCCAGCTTTGTTCTTTTGGCTTAGGATTGACTTGGCAATGCGGGCTCTTTTTTTGTTCCACATGAACTTTAAAGTAGTTTTTTCCAATTCTGTGAAGAAAGTCATTGGTAGCTTGATGGGGATGGCATTGAATCTATAAATTACCTTGGACAGTATGGCCATTTTCATGATATTGGTTCTTCTTACCCATGAGCATGGAATGTTCTTCCGTTTGTTTGTATCCTCTTTTATTTCATCGAGCAGTGGTTTGTAGTTCTCCTTGAAGAGGTCCTTCACGTTCCTTGTAAGTTGGATTCCTAGGTATTTCATTCTCTTTGAAGCAATTGTGAATGGGAGTTCACTCATGATTTGGCTCTCTGTTATTGGTGTATAAGAATGCTTGTGATTTTTGTATATTGATTTTGTATCCTGTGACTTTGCTGAAGTTGCCTATCAGCTTAAGGAGATTTTGGGCTGAGATGATGGGGCTTTCTAGATATACAGTCATGTCATCTGCAAACAGGGACAATTTGACTTCCTCTTTTCCTAATTGAATACTTTATTTCCTTCTCCTGCCTGATTGCCCTGGCCAGAACTTCCAACACTATGTTGAATAGGAGTGGTGAGAGAGGGCATCCCTGTCTTGTGCCAGTTTTCAAAGGGAATGCTTCCAGTTTTTGCCCATTCAGTATGATATTGGCTGTGGGTCTGTCATAGACAGCTGTTATTATTTTGAGATACATCCCATCAATACCTAATTTATTGAGAGTTTTTAGCATGAAGGTTGTTGAATTTTGTCAAAGGCCTTTTCTGCATCTATTGAGATAATCATGTGGTTTTTGTCTTTAGTTCTGTTTATATGCTGGATTATGTTTATTGATTTGCATATGTTGAACCAGCCTTGCATCCCAGGGATGAAGCCCACTTGATCATGGTGGATAAGCTTTTTGATGTGCTGCTGGATTCGGTTTGCCAGTATTTTATTGAGGATTTTTGTGTCGATGTTCATCAGGGATATTGGTCTAAAATTCTCTTTTTTTGTTGCGTCTCTGCCAGGCTTTGGTATCAGGATGATGCTGGCCTCATAAAATGAGTTAGGGAGGATTCCCTCTTTTTCTATTGATTGGAATAGTTTCAGAAGGAATGATACCAGCTCCTCCTTGTACCTCTGATAGAATTCGGCTGTGAATCCATCTGGTCCTGGACTTTTTTTGGTTGGTAAGCTATTAATTATTGCCTCAATTTCACGGCCTGTTATTGGTCTATTCAGAGATTCGATTTCTTCCTGGTTTAGTCTTGGGAGGGTGTGTGTGTCAAGGAATTTATCCATTTCTTCTAGATTTTCTAGTTTATTTGCATAGAGGTGTTTATAGTATTCTCTGATGGTAGTTTGTATTTCTGTGGGATCAGTGGTGATATTACCTTTGTCAGTTTTTATTGCATCTATTTGATTCTTCTCTCTTTTCTTCTTTATTAGTCTTGCTTGCGGTCTATCAATTTTGTTGATCTTTTCAAATAAGCAGATCCTGGATTCATTGATTTTTTGAAGGGTTTTTTTGTGTCTCTATCTCCTTCAGTTCTGCTCTGATCTTAGTTATTTCTTGCCTTCTGCTAGCTTTTGAATGTGTTTGCTCTTGCTTCTCTAGTTCTTTTAATTGAGATGTTAGGGTGTCAATTTTAGATCTTTCCTGCTTTCTCTTGTGGGCATTTAGTGCTATAAATTTCCCTCTACACACTGTTTGAATGTGTCCCAGAGATTGTGGTATGTTGTGTCTTTGTTCTCGTTGGTTTCAAAGAACATCTTCATTGCTGCCTTCATTTCGTTATGTACCCAGTAGTCATTCAGGAGCAGGTTGTTAAATTTCCATGTAGTTGAGCGGTTTTGAGTGAGTTTCTTAATCCTGAGTTCTAGTTTGATTGCACTGTGGTCTGAGAGACAGTTTGTTATCATTTCTGTTCTTTTATATTTGCTGAGGATTGCTCTACTTCCAACTATGTAGCCAATTTTGGAATAGGTGTGTGTGGTGCTGAAAAGAATGTATATTCTGTTGATTTGGGGTGGAGAGTTCTGTAGATGTCTATTAAGTTAGCTTGGTGCAGAACTGACTTCAATTCCTGGATATCCTTGTTAACTTTCTGTCTCGTTGATCTGTCTAATGTTGACCGTGGGGTGTTAAAGTCTCCCGTTATTATTGTGTGGGAGTCTAAGTCTCTTTGTAGGTCTCTAAGGACTTGCTTTATGAATCTGGGTGCTCCTGTATTGGGTGCATATATATTTAGGATAGTTAGCTCTTCTTGTTGAATTGATCCCTTTACCATTATGTAATGGCCTTCTTTGTCTCTTTTGATCTTTGTTGGTTTAAAGCCTGTTTTATCAGAGACTAGGATTGCAACCCTTGCCTTTTTTTTGTTTTCCATTTGCTTGGTAGATCTTCCTCCATCCCTTTATTTTGAGCCTATGTGCGTCTCTGCACATGAGATGGGTTTCCTGAATACAGCACACTGATGGGTCTTGACTCTATCCAATTTGCCAGTCTGTGTCTTTTAATTGGAGCATTTAGCACATTTATATTTAAGCTTAATATTGTTATGTATGAATTTGACCCTGTCATTATGATGTTAGCTGGTTATTTTGCTCGTTAGTTGATGCAGTTTCTTCCTAGCCTCAATGGTCTTTACAATTTGGCATGTTTTTGCAGTGGCTGGTACCGGTTGTTCCTTTCCATGTTTAGTGCTTCCTTCAGGAGCTCTTGTAGGGCAGGCCTGGTGGTGACAAAATCTCTCAGCATTTGCTTGTCTGTAAAGGATTTTATTTCTCCTTCACTTATGAAGCTTAGTTTGGCTGCATATGAAATTCTGGGTTGAAAATTCTTTCTTTAAGAATGTTGGGGCCGGGCGCGGTGGCTCACGCCTGTAATCCCAGCACTTTGGGAGGCCGAGGTGGGCGGATCACGAGGTCAGGAGATCGAGACCACGGTGAAACCCCATCTCTACTAAAAATACAAAAAATTAGCTGGGCGCAGTGGCGGGCGCCTGTAGTCCCTGCTACTCAGGAGGCTGAGGCAGGAGAATGGCGTGAACCCGGGAGGCGGAGCTTGCAGTGAGCCGAGATTGCACCACTGCACTCCAGCCTGGGCGACAGAGCGAGACTCTGTCTCAAAAAAAAAAAAAAAAAAAAAAAAAGAATGTTGAATATTGGCCCCCATTCTCTTCTGGCTTGTAGAGTTTCTGCCGAGAGATCAGCTGTTAGTCTGATGGACTTCCCTTTGTGGGTAACCCGACCTTTCTCTCTGGCTGCCCTTAACATTTTTTCCTTCATTTCGACTTCAGTGAATCTGACAATTATGTGTTTTGGAGTTGATCTTCTCGAGGGGTATCTTTGTGGCGTTCTCTGTATTTCCTGAATTTGAATGTTGGCCTGCCTTGCTAGGTTGGGGAAGTTCTCCTGGATAATATCCTGCAGAGTGTTTTCCAACTTGGTTCCATTCTCCCCGTCACTTTCAGGTACACCAATCAGACGTAGATTTGGTCTTTTCACATAGTCCCATATTTCTTGGAGGCTTTGTTCATTTCTTTTTATTCTTTTTTCTCTAAACTTCTCTTCTCGCTTCATTTCATTCATTTCATCTTCCATCGCTGATACCCTTTCTTCCAGTTGATCAAATCGGCTACTGAAGCTTGTGCATTTGTCATGTAGTTCTCGTGCCCTGGTTTTCAGCTCCATCAGGTCATTTAAGGACTCCTCTGCATTGGTTATTCTAGTTAGCCATTCGTCTAATCTTTTTTCAAGGTTTTTAACTTCTTTGCAGTGGGTTCAAACTTTCTCCTTTAGCTCAGAGAAATTTGATTGTCTGAAGCCTTCTTCTCTCAACTCGTCTCGTCAAAGTCGTTCTCTGTCCAGCTTTGTTCCATTGCTGGTGAGGAGCTGTATTCCTTTGGAGGAGGAGAGGTACTCTGATTTTTAGAATTTTCAGTTTTCTGTTCTGTTTTTTCCCCATCTTTGTGGTTTTATCTACCTTTGGTCTTTGTTGATGGTGACGTACAGATGGGGTTTTGGTGTGGATGTCGTTTCTGTTTGTTAGTTTTCCTTTTAACAGTCAGGACCCTCAGCTGCAGGTCTGTTGGAGTTTGCTGGAGGTCCACTCCAGACCCTGTTTGCCTGGATATCAGAAGCAGAGGCTGCAGAACAGCGAATATTGCTGAACAGCAAATGTTGCTGTCTGATCATTCCTCTGGAGGTTTCATCTCAGAGGGGTATCCAGCCGTGTGAGGTGTCAGTCTGCCCCTACTGGGTGGTGCCTCCCAGATAGGCCACTTGGGGGTCAGGGACCCACTTGAGGAGGCAGTCTGTCCATTCTCAGATCTCAAACTCCATGCTGGGAAAACCACTACTCTCTTGAAAGCTTCAGACAGGGACATTTAAGTGTACAGAGGTTTCTGCTGTCTTTTGTTTGGCTATGCCCTGCTCCCAGAGGTGGCGTCTACAGAGGCAGGCAGGCCTTCTTGAGCTGTGGTGGGCTCCACCCAGTTGAAGCTTCCCGGCTGCTTTGTTTACCTACTCAAGCCTCAGCAATGGTGGGCGCCCATCCCCCAGCCTTGCTGCCACCTTGCAGTTCGATCTCAGGCTGCTGTGCTAGCAATGAGGAAGGCTCTGTGGGCATGGGACCCTCCGAGCTATGCACGGGATATAATCTCCTGGTGTGCCATTTGCTAAGACCATTGGAAAAGCACAGTATTAGGGTGGGAGTGACCTGATTTTCCAGGTGCCATCTGTCACAGCTTTGCTTGGCTATGAAGGGGAATTCCCTGACCCCTTGCACTTCCTGGATGAGGTGATGCCTGGCCCTGCTTCGGCTCACGCTCAGTGTGCTGCACCCACTGTCCTGAACCCACTGTCCAACAAGCCCCAGTGAGATGAACCCAGTACCTCAGTTGGAAATGCAGAAATCAGCTGTCTTCTGTGTTGCTCACGCTGGGAGCTGTAGACTGGAGCTATTCCTATTCGGCCATCTTGGAACTGCCCCGATTTTACTTCCATGTACACACTTATACCAAGAAAATATCTCCAATTTATTTCCTTTTCCCTTTGTCATGTGACATAAGATTTATTGACTTAATATCAGCATCTAAGTATTGTTAACTTTATGTAATAGCATTTGGGTTGGGGATTGATATATTTCTGGTTGTACGAAGAATTGTTGTATTATGTTAGGCATAATTATGACCTTACTATTATCTTTATTTGAAGATTATGTATGATCTCAGGAGATGTGTATGGGTTCAAGTTGACAAGAGGTAGACTTGTGATGGTTAATACTGAGTGTCAACTTGATTGGATTGAAGGATGCAAAGTATTGATCCTGGGTTTGTCTGTGAGGGTATTACCAAAGGAGGTTAACATTTGAGTCAGTGGGCTGGGAAAAGAAGACCCACCCTTAATCTGGCTGGGCACCATCTATTCAGCTGCCAGCAGAGCCAGAATATATAGCAGGCAGAAAAATGTGAAAAGACAGGACTGGCCTAGCCTCCCAGCCTACATCTTTCTCCTGTGCTGGATGCTTCCTGCCCTCGAACATCGGACTCCAAGTTCTTCAGCTTTGGGACTTGGACTGGTTTCCTTGCTCCTCAGCTTGTGGACAGCCTACTGGGGGACCTTGTGATTGTGTGAGTTAATACTACTTAATAAACTCCCCTTTATATATATACACATATATCATTAGTTCTGTCCCTCTAGAGAACCCTAACTAACACAGACAGGGTCTCACTCTGTTGCCCAGGCTGGAGAGCAGTGGCATGATTTTGGCTCACTGCAACCTCCAGCTCCGGAGTTCAAGTGATTCTCATGCCTCAGCCTCCCGAGTAGCTAGGATTACAGGTGCATGCCACCACACCTGGCTAATTTTTCTATTTTTAGTAGATATGGGGTTTCACCATGTTGGCCAGGCTGGTCTCGAACTCCTGATCTCAAGTGATCTGCCTGCCTCAGCCTCCCAAAGTGCTAGGATTACAGGTGAGATGGCTGTTAATCCTCTGGTATCTTCTCATTTTGTCTTTGGGAAGCCCTACTAGTGTAAAATATCTGCATTTCCTATTGCTGCCTGTAGAAGGAAGACAGCATAACACATCATATCAATTTGTTCTGAAGCTGAAGGAAACATGATAGTGATCTCTAAGGCAGTGTTTATTTCATGGTAGAGTCAAGACTATCTATATACATAATTTGCATTTTAGTCTTCTGGATCTTTAATTTTTATAAAGGTTGAACATTACATATCCATATGTTTATAATGCCCAAATTTGTTTTCCTTTAAGCTCAGCATCACTGTAGCAGTTACTGCACACTACATAAAGACTTTGGTGAGATTTTAAATAATAAGCTCAATTTGAAATCTTTTCAGAAAAAACTAACTCAATAAGGCCAAAACAGTGATTTCATAATAATCTCAATCTTATTTGCCCCCAACGCTAAGAAGTATAACCATGGTAGTCATGGCAATTTACACTAGGAAGCTAAATTGTCTCTTTTCTAAATTACCATATGTACAAATTCTGCCTTTGGTGAAAGTGCTATGTTACTTGCAATCCATGGAATAGCTATTCATGTCTGAAAACATTCAAACTGACAAAAAAGAAATAAAAAAGAGAGACGGATAAATTAATTGGAATATATAGAAAGAATTTACCAGAGTCAGCAATTATTCTCCATTACTTTCTTTCCATATGCACTTTACCACAGCAAACGGTCACGAACTAAACTAAACTGTTGTCTGACTCAGTTGTTTGACAATTCCCTATCTTCTTTAAGAGGAACCAATGTGTATATTTCCCTTGTAATTTTTGAGGGTTTTCCTCTTTTTCAATATGAATATTATAACAGAAAAATTTGCTTTACTGTATTATTAAAATTTTGCTCAACATTTCAAAAATAGCATTTTTTAGTTGTAGTAAAATCTATACATAAAATTTACTTATAACCATTTATAGATATACAGTTCAGTGGTTTTAAATAAATTCACATTAGTGTGCAACCATCACCACCATCAATCTACAGAACTTTTTCATCTTCCCAAACTTAAATCCCATATCCATTAAACAATAACTCCCCAGGACCCCTTCCTCCAGCCCCTGGTAACCATTCTACTTTCTATCACTATGAATTTGACTACTCTAGCTATCTTGTATAAGTGAAATAATTCAGTATTTGTCCTTTTGTGTAGCTTATTTCACTTAGCATAATATCTTCAAGGTTCATTCATATTGTAATATGCACCAGAATTTCCTTTTTAAGGCTGAGCAATATTCCATTGTATGTATATGCCACCTCTTGTTTATCCATTTATCTGTCTATAGACAGTTCAGGTGCTTCCACAGGTTAGCTATTACAAATAATGCTGCTATAAACATGAGTGTACAAATATCTATTTGAGTCCCTGCTTTTGCTTCTTTTGAGTATATATCCAGAAGTAGAATTGCTGGGCCATATGGTCATTTTATCTCTAATTTTTTGAAGAACCACCATACTGGTTTCCATAGTGGCTGTACCATTTTATGTTCCCATCAGCAATGCACAAGGGTTCCAAGGTATCTCCACAAATTTGCCAACACTTGTTATTTTCTATTTTGTTATTATTATTATTATTATAGCCATCTTAATAGGTATGAAGTAGTATCTCGTTGTAGTTTTGATTTGCATTTCCCTAATGATTAAAGATTTTGAGCATCATTTCATATGCTTATTGGTCATTCGTATATTTTCTTTGGAAAAATGTTTATTGAAGTTCTTTGTCCATTTTTTAATCTGGTTGTTTGGTTTTTTAATTGTTGAACTGTAGGAGTTATTTATGTAGTCTGGCTATTTAACCCCTCATCAGATACAAGGTTTGCAAATATTTTCTTCCATTCCGTGGGTTGCCTTTTCACTCTGTTGATAGTATCCTAACTATAGTTTTCAGCTTTAATAATTTCAGAAATATAAATGATACAGGCTTCTTAAAAATCATTTGAAAGTTTATTTAAATGTTTAGCTTGTTTGGTTTTGTAAATTTTGACTAGTAAATTGTTAATTTTATTTTTTTCTTTCAGCCTTCTGAAGATGCCAAAACAAAAAACTAAAATTAAAATATTATAACTCAAAATTCACAAAATTAGGGAGGAAGTAGAGCAAGATGGTGGAATAAAAGGCTCCACAGATCATCTCCTCCACAAGAACACCAACTGAACAACTATCTACACAGAAGAAAAAAAAAAACACCTTCATAAAAGCCAAAAATCAGGTAAGCACTCATAGTACCTGGTTTTAACTTCATATCATTGAAAGAGGCACTGAAGAGACAGAAAAAACAGTCTTGAATCCCTGATGCCACCTCTCCAGTCCTGGCAGTGGAGGTGTGGTACAGAGAGCGTTTCTGGGCAGTGGGGGAGGGAGAACACAGCAATTGTGACACACTGAACTCAAGTGCTGTCCTGGTAGAGCAGAAAGGAAAACCAGACCAAACTGACACTCACCCACAAAGGAAGCACTTAAACCAGCCCTAGCCAGAAGAGAATCACTGATCCCAGTGGTCAGAGCTTGAGTTCCCACAAACCTTAGCACTGCCGACCAGTACTCTGTGTCTCCAAATAAACCTGAAAGGCAGTCTAGGCCTTTCTGCAACTTTTAGATGAGTCCTAATGCTGAACTAGGCCCAGAGATAGTAAAGTGGAGGGGCATGCAACATAGTGAGACACCAATTGGGGCAGCCAAGGGAGTGTCTAACTGGCATCATCCGTCCCCTAACCCCAGGCTGCACAGCTCACAGCTTCAAAAGAGACCCTCTTCTTTCTCCTGCTTGAGGAGAGGAGAGGGAAGAGTGGGGAGGACTTTGTCTCGCATCTTGGATACCAGCTCAGCCACAGTAGGAAAGAGCGCTGGTCAGTCATGAGGTCCCCATTCCAGGCCCTAGCTCCCAGATGACATTTCTACATACACCCTGGGCCAGAAGGGAACACGCTTCCTTGAAGGAAAGGACCCAGTCCTGGCAGCATTCATCCCCTGCTAACTGAAGAGCCCTTGGGCCCTGAATAACCAGTAGTGATACTCAGGTACTACATCAAGGGCCTTGGATGAGCCTCTGAGACTTGCTGGCTTCAGGTAATAGCATGAACATGAGGGGTAGAGCACCAAAGAAGCTCTTGGGGTCCCCGATTCCAGGACTTGATTATTGGATGGCTTTTCTGGATCTGCCCTGGGCCAGCGGAGAGTCCATTGCCCTGAAGGGTGAGTCCCACAACAGGCAGCATTCACCACAAGTTGACTTAAGAGCCTTTGGTCCTTAAGGGAACATCAGCAGTAGTCTGACAGTATTCCTGGTGGCCTGTGGTGGTGGTGGCTATGGGGTGAGGCTCCTCCTTTGGAAAGGGGAAGGAAGAGTGGGAAGGACTGCATCTTGTGGTTTAAGTGCCAGCTCAGCCACAGTACAATAAAACACTAGATAGGCTTCTAAGGTTTTTTACTCTGGTCCCTAACTCCCACATGGCATCACTGGACCCACAGGAACTTGGGGGACCTCGCTGCCCTGAAGGAAAGGAGACAGGCCTGGCTGGCTTTGCCACTGGCTGATTGTAGAGCCCCAGGGCCTTGAGCAAACACAGGCAGTTTCCAGAAAGTAGTTACAGTGGTGGGCCTTGGGCAAGACCCAGTGCTGTGCTGGCTTCAAGCCTGACCCAGCCCAGTCATAATGGTGGTGGCCACAAAGGTGCTTGTGTCCCTCCACCCATAGCTTTAGGGGGCTCAGAACAGAGAGAGAGAGAGAAAGAGAGAGAGAGAGAGACTGTATGTTTGGGAGAAAGTAAGAGAAGAGATCAAGAGTCTCTGCCTGGTAATCCAGAGAATTCTCCCGATCTTGTCCAAGACCATCAAGGCGGTACCTCTACAAGTCTGCAAGAACCACAGTGTTACTGGGCTTGGGGTGCCCCCTAAAGCAGATACAGCTTAGATCACAACACTCAAGTCCTTTAAAATATCTGGAAAGCCTTCCCAAGAAGGATTGGTACAAATAACCCCAGACAGTGAAGACTACAATAAATACTTAAACTCTTCAATGCCCAAACACCAAAGAACATCTACTAGCAACAATACCATCCAGGAAAACATGACCTCACCAAATGAACTAAATAAGGCACCAGAGGCCAATCCTGGAGAAACAGAGATATGAGACCTTTCAGACAGAGAATTCAAAATAGCTGTGTTGAGGAAACTGAAAGAAATTCAAGTTAACACAGAGAAGACATTTAAAATTCTATCAGATAAATTTATTAAAGAGATTGAAATAACAAAAAAGAACCAAGCAGAAATTCTGGAGCTGAAAAATGCAATTGGCATACTGAAGAATGCGCTAGAGTCCTTTAATAGCAGAACTGATCAAGCAGAAGAAAGAATTAGTGAGCTTGAAGACAGCCTATTTGAAAATGCACAGAGGAGACGAAAGAAAAAAAGAATAAAAAACAATGAAGCATGCCTACAGGACCTAGAAAATAGCTTCAATAGGGAAAATCTTGAGTTATTGGCCTTAAAGAGGAGGTAGAGAAAGGGATAGGGGTAGAAAGTTTATTCAAGGAGATAATAACAGAGAATTTCCCAAACCTAGAGAAAAATATCAGTATCTACATATAAGAAGCTTATACAACACCAAGCAGATTTAACCCAAATAAGACTACCTCAAGGCATTTAATAGTCAAACTCCCAAAGGTCAAGGATAAAGAAAGAATTGTAAAAGAAGTAAGAGAAGAGAAACAAATAGAATAAAATGGAGCTCTAATATGTCTCGCATCAGACTTTTCAGTGGAAACCTCACAACCCAGGACAGAGTGGCATGACATATTTAAAGTGCTGAAGAAAAAAAAAAACTTTTGCCCTAGAATAGTATATTTGATTAAAATATCCTTCAAACACAAAGGAGAAATAAGACTTACCCAGACAAACAAAAGCTGAGGAATTTCATCAACACCAGACCTGTCCTACAAGAAATGTTAAAGGGAGTACTTAAATCAGAAAGAAAAGGACATTGATGAACAATAAGCAATCACCAGAAGGTACAAAACTCAGTGATAATAGTAAGTACACAAAAAAACACAGAATATAATAACACTGTAACTGTTATACTCTTATGCTAAGTAGAGAGACTAAACGATGAACCAATCAAAAATAGTAACTACAACAACTTTTCAAGACATAGTGCAATTATATATATAAATATATGTATATACATATATATAAATATATATGTATATAAATATATATATAAATATATATGTATATAAATATATAAAAATATATATGTATATAAAAATATATGTATATAAATATATATGTATATAATATATGTATATATATAAATATATGTATATAAATATATATAAAAATATATATGTATATAAACATATATATATAGAGAGAGAGAGAGAGAAACAACTGGCTCATGCCTGTAATCCCAGTACTTTGGGAGGTCAAGGAGGGTGGATCACTTGAGGCCAGGAGTTCAAGGCCAGCTTGGGCAACATGGAAAACCCTGTCTCTCCAAATAATTTTTAAAAATAAGCTTAGTGTGGTGGTGTGCACCTGTGTGGTTTCAGCTACTAGGGAGGATGAGGTGGGAGGATTGCTTGAGCCTTGGAGGCAGAGGTTGCAGTGAGTCAAGATCACGCCATTGCACTCTAGCCTGGGCAACAAAGCAAGACCCTGTCTCAAAAAAATAAATAAATAGAAACAACAAAAAGTTAAAAAGTGGGCAGATGAAGTTAAGCCACAGAGTTTTTATTTTCTTTTTGAAATGGAGTCTCACTCTGTCACCCAGGCTGGAATGCAGTGGCACGATCTCAGCTCACTGCAACCTCCGCCTCCCAGGTTCAAGAGATTCTCCTGTCTCAGCCTCCCGAGTAGCTGGGATTACAGCTGCACACCACCATGCCTGGCTAATTTTTGTATTTTTAGTAGAGCCAGGGTTTCGCCATGTTGGCCAGGCTGGTCTCAAACTCCTGACCTCAAGTGATCCGCCCACCTCAGCCTCCCAAAGTCCTGGGATTATAGGCATGAGCCACCACACCCAGCCTATTAGTTTTCTTTTTGCTTGTCTGCTTATTTATGCAAACACTGTTAAATTTTTATCAAGCTAAAATAAATGGGTTATAAGATAGTATTTGTAAACCTCATACCAAAAAACATACAATGGATACACAAAATATAAAAAGTAAGAGTCCAAATCATATCACCAGAGAAAATCACCTTCACTAAAAGAGGAAGGAAAGAAAGAAGGAAGAGAAGACCACAAAACAACCAGACTACAAATAGCAAAATGATAGCAGTAAGTCCTTACTTATTATAATAACACTGAATGTAAATGGACTAAACTGTCTTATGAAAATACGTACACTGGCTAGATGTAAAAACAAGACCCATCGATCTGTTGCCTACAAAAAAACAAAACAACAGCAACAAAAAACACTTCACCTGTAAAAACACACATAGACTGAAAATAAAGGGATAGAAAAAGATATTCCATGACAATGGAAACTAAAAAAAACAGGAGTTGCTACACTTATATCAGACAAAATAGATTTTAAGACCAAAACTCTAAGAAGAGACAAAGAAAGCCACTATACAATGAGAAAGGAGTCAACTAGCAAAATAATATAACAATTTTAAATATATATGCACCCAACAGTGAAGCACCCAGATATATAAAGAAAATATTACTAGTGGTAAAGAGAGAGATACACCCCAACACAATAATAGCTAGAGACTTCAACGCCCCACTTTCAGCATTGAATAGATCTTCCAGACAAAAAATCAACAGACACCATTAGTCTTACTCTGCACTAGAGACCAAGTGGATCTAATAGATATTTACAGAACACTTCATCCAACAGCTGTAGAATACGCATTCGTTTCCTCAGCACATGGATCATTCTCAAGGATAGAGTATATGTTAGGTCACAAAACAAGTCTGAAAACATTCAAAAATTGAAATAATATCAAGCATCTTCTCTGACCACAGTGGAATATAACTAGAAATTAATAACAAGAGGAATTTTGGAAACTATATAAATACATGGAAATTAAACAATATGCTCCTGAATGACCAGTGGGTCAATGAAGACATTTTAAAAAATTGAAAAATTTCTTCAAACAAATGATAATGGAAAAACAAAATACTAAAACCTCTGGGATACAGCAAAAGCAGTATTGAGAGGGAAGTTTATAGCTGTAAGTGCCCACATCAAAAAAAGGGCAAAAACCTCAAATAAACAATCTAGTGATGCATCTTAAAGGAATAGAAAAGCAAGAGCAAGCCAAACCCAAAATTAGTAGAAGAAAAGAAATACTAAGGACCAGAACAGAAATAAATGAAATTGAGATGAAGAAAAAAATACAAAACATCAATAAAACAAAAAGTTGGTTTTTTAAAAAGTTAAACAAAATTGACAAACCTCTAGCCAAACTAAAAGACAGAAAATCCAAATAAATAAAATCAGAAATGAAAAAGGAGACATTTACAACTGATACTGCAGAAATTCAAAGTATCATCAGTGGTTACTACAAGCAACTATATGACAATAAATTGGAAAATCTAGAAGAAATGGACAAATGTCTATATACATAAAACCAACCAAGACTGAATCAGAAAGAAATTCAAAACCTAAACAGACCAAGAACAAGTAATGAGATCGAAGCCATAATAAAAAGTCTTCCAGTAAAGAAAAGCCCAGGACCTGATGGCTTCACTGCTGAATTCTACCAAACATTTAAAGAAGAACTAATACCAATCCTTCTTGAATTATTCCAAAAAATAGAAGAGAAAGTAATACTTCCAAATTCATTCTACAAGGCCAATATTACCCTGATACCAAAACCAGACGAAGACACATCAAAAAAAGAAAAACTACTGATGAATATTGATGCAAAAATCCTCAAGAAAATACTAGCAAACCGAATTCAACAATACGTTAGAAAGATCATTCATCATGGCTAAGTGGAATTTATCCCTGGATGCAAGAATGGTTCAACACATGCAAATCAATCAATGTGATACATCATATCAACAGAATGAAGGATAAAAACCACAGGATTATTTCAATTGATCCTGAAAAAGCATTTGATAAAGTTCAACGTCCCGTTATGATAAAATCCCTCAAAAACCTGGGGATAGAAGGAACATATCTCAACATAATAAAAGCTACATATGACAGACCCACGGTATCATACTGAATGGGGAAAAACTGAAAGCCTTTCCTCTAAGATCTGGAATATGGCAAGGATGCCCACTGTCACCACTGTTATTTAACATAGTACTGGAAATCCTAACTAGAGCAATCAGACAAGAGAAAGCTATGAAGGGCACCCAAATTAGAAAGGAAGAAGTCAAATTATCCTTGTTTGCAGATGACATAATCTTATATTTGGAAAAACCTACTAAAGACTCCACAAGAAAACTATTAGAACTGAGAAACAAATTCAGTAAATTTGCAGGATACAAAATCAACACACAAAAATCAGTAGCATTTCTATATGCCATAGGTGAACAATATGAAAAAGAAATTCAAAAAGTAATCCCACTTATACACATAAAATTAAATACCCAGAAATTTACTTGCCAAAGAAGTGAAAGATCTCTATAATGAAAACTACAAAATACTGAAAGAAATTGAAGGGGACACCAAAAAATGGAAAAATATTCCATGTTCATGGATTGGAAGAACCAATATTGTTACAACGTCCATACCACCCAAAGCAATCTACAGATTCAATGCAATCCCTATCTAAATACTAATGATATCCTTCCCCAGAATAAAAAAAATTCTAAAATTTATATGGAACCACAAAAGTCCCAGAATAACCAAAGCTATCCTAAGCAAAAGGAACAAAACTGGAGGAATTACATTACCTGACTTTGAATTATACTACAGAGCTATAGTAACCAAAACAGCATGGTACTGGCACAGAAAAGACAATAGCCCTATGGAACAGAATAGAGAACCCAGAAACAAATCCACATGCCTAGAGTGAAGTCATGTTTGACAAAAGTACCAAGAGCACACACTGGGGAAAAGACAGTCTCTTCAATAGATGGCACTGGGAAAACTGGATATCCATATGCAGAAGAGTGAAACTAGACCCCTATCTCTCACCATATAAAAAAATCAAATAAAAAGAGTGGATTAAAAGACTTAAATCTGGCTGGGCAAGGTGGCTCACACCTATAATCCCAGCACTTTGGGAGGCCAAGGCAGGTGGGTCACTGGAGGTCAGGAGTTCAAGACCAGCCTGGCCAACATGGTGAAACTCTGTCTCTACTAAAAATCCAAAAAAATTAGCTAGGCATGGTGGTGGGCACCTGTAGTCCCAGCTACTTGGGAGGCTGAAGCAGGAGAATTGCTTGAACCCAGGAGGCAGAGGTTGCGGTGAGCCAAGATTGTGCCACTGCACTCCAGCCTGGGTGACAGAGTGAGTCTCTGTCTCAAAAAAAAAAAAAAAAAAAAAATACTTAAATCTAAGACCTGAAACTATGAAACTGCTTCAAGTCAAAATTGGAGAAAATCTCTAGGGCATTGGTCTGGGCAAAAATTTCTTGAGTCCCACAAGTACAGGCAACCAAAACAAACATGGACAAATGAGATAACATCAAGTTACAAAGCTTCTGCACAGCAAAGAATACAATCAACAAAATGAAGAGACAACCCACAGAATCGGAGAAAATATTTGCAAAATACTCCCCTGACAGGGGATTAACAACCAGAATATATAAGGAGCTCATACAACTCTATAGGAAAAAAAATCTAACAACCCAAACAAAAAATGGGTAAAACATTTGAACAGACATATCTCAAAAGAAGACATACAAATGGCAAAGAAGCATATGAAATGGTGCTCAACATTACTGATCATCAGAGAAATGCAAATCAAAACTACAATGAGATACCATCTCACCCCTGTTAAAATGGCTTATATACAAAAGACAGGCAATAACAAATGTTTGTGAGGATGTGGGTAAAAGGGAACCCTTGTATTCTGTTGGTGGGAATGTAAATTAGTAGAATCACTAGGGAGACTTTGGAGGTTCCTCAAAAAACTGATCATTGAGCTACCATAGGATCCAGCAATTCCACTGCTGGGTATATCCCCCAAAGAAAGGAAATCATTATATCAAAGAGATATCTGCACTCCTATGTTTGCTGCAGCACTGTTTACAATAGCTAGGATTTGGAAGCAACCTAAGTGTCCATCAACAGATGAATGGATAAAGAAAATGTGGTACTTGGCCGGGAGCAGTGGCTCACACCTGTAATCCCAGCACTTTGGGAGGCCGAGGCAGGTGGATCACGAGGTCAGGAATTCGAGACCAGCCTGGTCAACATGGTGAAACCCCATCTCTACTAAAAATACAAAAATTAGTAGCCGGGCATGGTGGCGCATGCTTGTAATCCCAGCTACTCGGGAGGCTGAGACAGGAGAATCGCTTGAACCCAGGAGGGAGATGTTGTGGTGAGCTGAGATCACACCATTGCACTGCAGCCTGGGCAACAAATGTGAAACTCTGTCTCAAAAAAAAAGAAAGAAAAAAGAAAATGTGATACTTATACACAATGAAGTACTATTCAGCCATAAAAAAAGGATGATAACCAGTCATTTGCAACATGGATGGAACTGGAGATCATTATGTTAAGGAAAACAAGCCAGGCACAGAAAGACAAACATCGTATGTTCTCACTTACTTGTGGGATCTAAACATCAAAACAATTGAACTCATGGACACAGAGAGTAGAAAAATGGTTGCCAGAGGCTGGGAAAGATAGTGGGGGAATGGGGGGAGATGAGGATGGTTAATGAGTGCCAAAAAAATGGAACAAATGAATAAGACCTACTATTTGATAGGATAACAGGGTGACTATAGTCTATAATAACTTAAATGTATATTTTAAAATAACATATGAAGTGTATCATATTGTTTGTAACTCAAATAACAAATGCTTGAAGGATGGATTTTTTAAAAAAGAATCTCATCCACTGGTGAAAAAATTTCACTAAATTAAATAAGTATGAAATACATTTAAATAAGTATTTAAAGGGTGTTTGTATAAGTTTGTAGCATTTATGCTTCTGAAATTATTAAAACTTAAAACTACACTAAGACTTTTGGGACACTGTGTTTTAACTGTACAATCCTGGTCATGGATGTATGGGTACACTACATAACTACACAGTTTTTTTTTTTTTTTTTTTTGAGATGGAGTGTTGCTCAGTTGCCCAGGCTGGAGTGCAGTGGCGCAATCTTGGCTCACTGCAACTTCTGCCTTCAGGGTTCAAGCGATTCTTGTGCCTCAGTCTCCCAAGTAGCTGGGATTACAGGTATGAGCCACCAGGCCTGGCTACTTTTTTGTATTTTTAGTAGAGATGGGTTTTCGCTATTGATATGGTTTGGCTGGGTCTCCACCCAATCTCATCTTGAATTGTAGCTCCCATAATTCTCTCGTATAGTGGGACAGACCCAGTGGGAGATAACTGAATCATGGGGGTGGTTTCCCCCATACTGTTCTCGTGGTAGTAAATAAGTCTCACAAGAGCTGATGGTTTTATAAGAGGAAACCCCTTTCACTTGGCTGTCATTCTCTTCTCCTGTCTGCTGCCATGTGAGACGTGCCTTTCACCTTCTGCCATGATTGTGAGGCCTCCCCAGCCACATGGAACTGTGAGTCCATTACACCTCTTTCTTTTGTAAATTGCCCAGTCCCAGGTATGTCTTTATCAGCAGTATTAAAGCAGACTAATACAGCTATGTTGGCCAGGCTGGTTTCAAACTCTTGGCCTCAAGTGATCTGCCTGCCTCAGCCTCCCAAAGTGCTGAGATTACAAATGTGAACCACTGTGCCCAGTCTACACAATTCTTTGGACTCTTTTGGACATTTGAAATTTTTCACAATAAAATATTCGGAAAAATTTGGGTCAAGAGATATAATTTAATTATGAGAAATTAATAAAGATATATGAAAAAGGCTAAGCATAGAAGCAAAGTGATTATCAACATTATTATACCCAAGACAAATTCTTGCTACAGTTTAGTCCTCCTTTCAGGAACTTTTTTCCAAGATCTATATTTATGACCAAGAAGTGTGTCTTATATCCAGGAAGCTTTTTTTTTTCTTTCTTTCTTTCTTTTTGCCGTAAAGAATGACTGCAACACTTCCTAAGATGCTTGGGCATGTTAGATAGCTACTTTGTGAACTCATTCAGCTGTTCGTCATGTATTCAGTAAGTATTTCCTATGTGCCAGGCACAGTACACAGCAGTGGAGATACGATCATAAAACGCACAATCTTTAACTAACTGACTTTATAGTCAAGCTGAAGAGAGAGAGGAGGGCAGAAAAATAGAGTCTTATGACAAAGTGTAAAGTGCTATATAGCATGTTCAGCATTATAGCACTATTGTATTACAGCATATTATGGAACCACAAAAGAATAGAATGCAATCCAACCTTGCAAATACAATAATGGCCTCCCTGAATAAGTGAGAGGTGTTAGCGGTGGGGAGAAGGTATAGAAATTAACCAGGTAAAGAGGGGATTGATGAATGCCTCAATTAGAGGGAATCCCATAGGCAAAGTCTCAGAGGTGCCTGGTAATATGGTACATCTGAGAAAGAACAAGGAACTACTGGTGAAAGCAAGTAGATGTCTGGAATAGGATGCTGATGCCCTGGTAAGAGAAGAAATTTAAGACATTCACAAAAGTAATCCATTCCCAGCTGAAAGTGGAAAAAAAGCCAACGTATTTATCTGATTATTTCAGTTAAAAATAAAGGTTTTTTAAATTTTATTTGGCTTCACTTTATGAATGCTTTGAAACAAAATTTTAAAGTTTGAATTATCCAAATTCAGTATAATTGCTTTAACTTGCCATTGCATTCCGCAAATGGGAAAATAGGGTGAATGATGAAAACCACTAAATACACACATGGATGACATGGATACACAATGAGTGAGGTACACAAGGAAACTTTTTACCAGTGATCCTCAAACTTCAGTGAGCACAAGTGGACTACTTTAAAAGCCATTTTCTATCTTTCATCCTTGAGACTCTGACTTGAAAGATCTATGGTGGAGTCCAGGATTCTGAATTTTTAACAAGACCACAAGTGATTCTTTTAACTATTTGCAATAGAAATTTTAAACCTAAACTAAATTAGAGAGAATACTATAACATTACCCACATACTCCTCACTCACCTTCCATAAATAAACATATGGCCAGTCTTGTTTCATCTACACTGCCACTCATTTACCCTTCATCCTAATTTATTTTTAAAATAATCCCAAATATCCTGACATTTTATCCACTAACAGTTCAGTTTGTATCTCTAAAAAGAATGAATATTTTTAGCACTATCACAATACAATAATCACACCTAAAGACCCAAAGTTATCCTAATGTAACTGGTCCAGTCTCAGAAAAACTGGACTTGAGAAAGAGGGTAACAAGTCAGTGTCTAAGTGGACTACTTGGGAAGACATAACTTAATTTAGTTCATCGTAGATTCAAACTCTTTGTTCAAGAACAAGCAAGCTATTCAGTTATGTTTCTGAAACTGTTACCTTAAATATTCAAAAAATGTATTTATGGAAAGCATACAATTAACATACTGAATTGAATTTTAAAAACTTTTTCAGGGTTATTGATCAAAATTTTTAAGGAAAAAGAAGTTGCTTTGTTAAATACATTTTTACACCTTATCAAACCTCAAAGAGGAAAGAACAAATTGCTCAATTTGCTTTTCCTCCAGAGTTACTTGGATTTCACAGAGTTTAAAAATATTTTTCTCAATGAACCTCAGAAAAGTTTCTCAGAGTAATGAAGAACACAAAATGTGCCCTGATAACTTCCTCACAATTTAATTAACTCCAAATGCTAAAGAATCTTGCTATTTATATCTATAGAATACAATTTGAATATCAAGGTTAGAGAAATCTGATTCCTTCAGTCATACTTCAGCTCCTTTCTTTTACCTGTTTTATCATCCCCAATCAGAACCAATATTTATAAAGTTCAAGTCAGTATTTCCTTGACATTTTTATCTCCTTTCATCTGTTGCTTTAAAAACAAAAGGGAACAAAACTTAATACAGAAAAATAAAAGAAAGGAGAAGCAGCTGCAATGCTGAGCAGAAGAGGCAGGAACCAGAACTGGAGCAGTAGCTGGGTGGGCACCATGGCTGGGATCGCCACCATGGAGGAAGTGAAGTGCAATATCCAGGTTCTGCAGCAGCAGGCAGATGATGCAGAGGAGAGAGCTGAGGGCCTCCAGTGAGAAGTTGAGGAAGAAAAGTGGGCCGGAAACAGGCTGAGGCTGAGGTGGCCTCCTTGAATCGTAGGATCCAGCAGGTTGAAGAGGAGCTGGACCATGCTCAGGAGCACCTGACCACTGCCCTGCAAAAGCTGGAAGAAGAGGGAAAAGCTGCTGATGAGAGTGAAAGAGATATGAAGGTTATTGAAAACTAGGCCTTGCTGAGGCCCGGGAATGGCGTAACCCCCGGGAGGCAGAGCTTGCAGTGAGCCGAGATCGCGCCACTGCACTCCAGCCTGGGCGACAAAGTGAGACTCCGTCTCAAAACAAACATACAAACAAACAAATAAAACCAGGCCTTAAAAGATGAAGAAAAGGGCCCAGCGCAGTGGCTCAAACCTGTAATCCCAGCACTTTGGGAGGCCAAGCCAGGCGAATCACGAGGTCAAGAGTTTGAGACCATCCTGGCCAACATGGTGAATCCCTGTCTCTACTAAAAATACAAAAAATTAGCTGGGCGTGGTGGCACACGCCTGTAGTTCCAGCTACTCGGAAGGCTGAGGCAGGAGAATCGCTTGAACCCAGGAGGCGGAGGTTGCAGTGAGCTGAGATCGCGCCACCTCACTCCAGCCTGGCGAGACAGTGAGACTCCGTCTTAAACAAACAAACAAAAAGATGGAACTCCAGGAAATCCAACTCAAAGAAGCTAAGCATATTGCAGAAGAGGCAGATAGGAAATATGAAGAGGTGGCTCGTAAGTTGGTGATCATTGAAGGAGACTTGGAATGCACAGAGGAACGAGCTGAGCTGGCAGAGTCCCGCTGCCAAGAGACAGATGAGCAGATCAGACTGATGGACCAGAACCTGAAGTGTCTAAGTGATGCTGAAGAAAAATACTCTCAAAAAGAAGGCATATATGAGGAAGAGATCAAGATTCTCACTGATAAACTCAAGGAGGCAGAGACCCGTGCTGAGTTTACTGAGAGATTGGTAGCCAAGCTGGAAAAGACAACTGATGACTTGGAATATAAACTGAAATGCAACAAAGAGGAGAACCTCTGTACACAAAGGATGCTGTACCAGACTCTGCTTGACCTGAATGAGATGTAGAACACCCCAGTCCTACCCTGCTGCTGCTCCTCCCTTTGTCTCTGACTCCGCCTGAGGCCGGCCTGCCCGAAGCTGATCTTCAACTGAGAGCTGATCTTTAATTTGGGGGCTGCTTTCTACTTTCGTGGCCCCCTCCTCCCCTGTTTCTTTTTTGCCAAACTGTCTCTGCCTCTTCCTGGAGACTGCAGCTGGGCTAAAGGCTGAGCACCTTTGGAAACAACATTTAAGGGAATGTGAGCACAATGCATAGTGTCTTTAAAAGCATGTTATGATGTGCAAGTGTCTTTAAAAGCATGTTATGATGTGCACATTTTGTAATTACCTTTTTTGTTGTTTTGTAGCAACCATTTGCAAAACATTCCAAATAATTCCACAGCTCTGAAGCAGCAATCTAATCCCTTTCTCACTTTCGGAAGGTGACTTTTCAGCTAAATGCATATTGCCCTCTCCATAGAGGAGAGGAAAAAGTATAGGCCTGCCTTACTGAGAGCCAAACAGAGCCCAGGAAAAGACTCCACTATGAGAAACCTCATTGCTCTGTACAAAATACCAGCCAAACCAGAAAGGTGATTCCAGGAGGAGTTAGCCAAACAACAACAACAAAAAAACAAAAAAGATATTTTAAAGCTGAAAACCTGGCTGGGTGCCGTGGCTCACGCCTGTATTCCCACCAGTTTGGGAGGCCAAGGCAGGTGGATCACAAGGTCAGGAGTTTGAGACCAGCCTGACCAACATGGTAAAACCCCGTCTCTACTAAAAATACAAAAATTAGCCAGGCGTGGTGGCGTGTGCCTGTAATCCCAGCTACTCAGGAGGCTGAGGCAGGAGAATCACTTGAACCCAGGAGGCGGAAGTTTCAGTGAGCCTAGATCATGTACTGTACTCCAGCCTGGGCGACAGAGCGAGACTCTGTCTCAAAAAAAACAAAGAAAGATATCTTTGGACAACGTTATTTCAAATTTTTTTTCATTAGAAGTGACCAAATTAAGATGGTAAGACCTCTGAGACCAAATTTTTGTCCTCCCAACTGCTTACAGAATGGATCACTTGCCCCTTAGGTTGCGGTGACTACTTAATTGCTTTCCTACCTTCTTGAAAGAAAGAAAGATTATGTTTTTGCCACTGATTTAGCCATGTGAAACTCATCTCATTAGCCTTTTCTGGGTTTGAAGCTGCTATCTCTAAAAGTGCCATCTCATCGTGCTTTGTATCAGTCAGTGCTGGAGAAACCTTGAATACCTTATATACAAAATTTTTTAAAATTTTGTATTATTTTGAAACTTTGCTTCCTTGGGTTTGTGGCACCCTGGCCACCCCCATCTGGCTGTGACAGCCTCTGCAGTCCGTGGGCTGGCAGTTTGCTGATCTTTTAAAGTTTCTTTCCCTACCCAGTCCCCATTTTCTGGTAAGGTTTCTATGAGGTCTGTTAGGTGTACATCCTGCAGCTTATTGGCTTAAAATGTACTCTCCTTTGATGTGGTCTCTTTGGGGCCAATTGGGAGAAAGAGAAATCAATAGTGCAACTGTTTTGATACTGAATATTGATAACTGTCTTTCTGATATAAAAAACCAGTCCCTCCAAAATAACACTGGAGTTTATAGCTGAATATCAGAAGCAATATTAAGTTTTCTTTCTTAACCACGCAGATCAGAAAATCCTTTGCAACATTAACATTTTAAAATATCAGGCTGAGCACAGAGGCTCTTGCCTGTAATCCCAGCACTTTGGGAGGCCAAGATGAGAGCATCGCTTAAGCCCAGGAGCTCAAGACCAGCCTGGGCAACATAGGGAGACCCCATTTCTACAAAAAATAAAAAATTAGCTAGGTGTGGTGGCATGCAACTATGGTCCTAGCTACTTAGCACGCTGAGATGGGAGGATCGCTTGAGCCAAGGAAATTGAGGCTACAGTGAGCCATGATGATGCCACTGCACTGCAGCCTTGGCAACAGAGTGTGACTCTACTCATCTCAAAAAAACAAAACAAAACAAAAAAAACTTACATTTCACTGTCGATCCCTAAAATCACATTTGTGTAACACTGGTGTAAATTATATATTTGCGTTTTTCAGCTATATTCCATTTTTTAAAGTACAGTGATGATCTGTGATAGCTTACAAGCTATTTCTTATTTATCAACAGTATAAAACCATGAATCCATATCAAAACTATGATATAAAATCCTACATATGTGATTATTAACCTTAGAATGCCTAAGATGAAACTGTTCCTTGATACTGTCATCAAAAGAAGCATTTAATAAAGTACTAAACATCACATGTTTAAGGTATTTAATTTCTTTTTTAAACTCTTTACCCTTTGCTGAGGTTTTTTATTTGACATGTGTCCAAGGTAAAAAGACAAATCTACTCTTTTGCTCTTTGATAAGGTGTCAGAGCTTACTTAAAGGTTTAGGAATAGAGTTGTTGAACTAATTTTTTTCTACTGCAAGTTATATATGAGAATTGGTAGCAGTCTGTTGAAAGAAGTTTACCTGTGGTTAATAGCGCTTATCTCACTTCTATCTATCATGCCATCAATTTCTTTATTACAAGAGTTTGCCTTTGGGCAGCTCATACACCAGCTGTCAATCTGTCCTCACCCTGAGACTTTGCAGTAAACCAAGCTCAGGTGTGTTGAGGTTTCACCATGCTAGTTGTTTTCCTTCTTTCTCCAACTAGAACAGGTGTAGTCAAAATGCAAGCCTCTGGCACTCCAGATGTGCCCCATCACAAGACAGAGCCAGAACTTTTTCATTCCTGCCTCCTAGATCACAACTTCGTATCTGGAGATTTTCTAGATGTTGCTTCTTGTCTTAATTTTACCTTTCCTGCCCCTTTACTGAAGCATTTTAAGTGGTAGCTTTAAAAAGACTAAAAAACTCCAATGTCCTTCAATAAAGGACTGGTCCAATAAAGTATACTCCACAAAACGAATTACTATACCTTGTAAAAAATGAGAAAGGAAAAAATGAAAATGCTCTCTAAGTAGTAATATGGAAAGATTTCCAAGATACAATAAGTTAAAAAAGTAAGATGCAGAATAGTATTACCTTTTGTATTTAAAAAAAAATCATAATTGCTTCTATATTCATAAAGAAACTTGCCGGGCGCAGTGGCTCATGCCTGTAATCCCAGCACTTTGGGAGGCCGAGGCGGGCAGATCACGAGGTTAGCAGATCGAGACCATCCTGGCTAACACGGTGAAATCCCGTCTCTACTAAAAATACAAAAAATTAGACAGTTGTGGTGGCGGGCGCCTATAGTCCCAGCTACTCGAGAGGTTGTGGCAGGAGAATCGCTTGAACCCGAGAGGCGGAGCTTGCAGTGAGCCGAGATCACGCCACTGCACTCCAGCCTGAGCGACAGAGCAAGACTCAGTCTTGAAAAAAAAAAAGAAACTCTGAAAAGATAGAATACAAACTAAGAATACTGATTATTGGGGTTGGGATGTTTAGGAACTAAGCATGATGAAAGGAGTGGAAAGGAGAATTTTCATGACATGCCTTCTTTTTCTTTTTCTTTTTGAACTTACCGCCTATTCAAAATATTCAATTTAAAAAGAAAGAGATAATAGCTTCATTCAGTGCAAGGAAGCTAAAAGAAAGAAGAACTACACTAAGTAAGAAAGTCTCATTCTTACTCAGGCTATTGGCACTATAGTTTGGGGGAAAGAATAAATTATCAGGAAACTGAAAAATAAAATTTAGAAAATCACCAGTAAAAGCAGCTAGGACTGGTTCTGGTTGAAGGACAGGCTAAAAGACAAAAACATTATCTACCAATCTTATGGCTTTGCTGATTCATCTATGTTTTAACAGTGAGCAAAAAGTATTTTGAAGACAAATAACATTAGAGCAGGATCAAATGCTCTCTCCTTAAGCATTTTCTTCAGTTTTCTAAAAGATATCCCATGTGCTGCTTCTCTCACATCCCAGATTACAAAGGCAGCATGGTGAAGAGGGAAGCACTGGAGCCCTGGTGCAATGCTGACTAGCCTCAGTTCCAGCTTTACCACTTAGGTGCTGTATGGCCTGTACACATTATTTAACCACATCGTGCTTTGTTTCTTCACCTGTACAGTGGAGATAAGAAGAGTATCTACCTCATAAGGTCACTGTGAGGATTAATCAAGTTAATACACCAAAACATGTAGAACAGCGCCTGGCTCACAGTAAGAACTCTGTAAATGTTTGCTCTTTCACTTGCTCTTCAACTGCTTTGCTGTTTGTCTTTCTTTAAAAGTGCAGCCTCCAAGGCCTAAAACTTACCCTTTCCACTTCCCATTAACCCTTGTTCTTTTTTTTTCTCCATTTTCCTTCTACTTTTCTTTTTTAAAGAGGGATACAATCAGTCACTAAAATACTCCCACAGCATTTTTGAGACAAGATCATCTCAAAGAAAAATATTCATAAAGGAAATAGAAAGTGTGGTGTTTGCCAGAAAAATTCAGAATTTAAAACATTGGCATAAAGATAATTCCTTACATTTCTATATCACTCTATATAGTGATATAGGTTATCTCATTTGATCCTTACAACAACCCTTTGAGACCATTAGGGCAGTAAAAGAATACAAGGCAAATGAGATTAAAAGGGTTGCCTGAGGCTAAATTGGTGACAATATCTGACCAGCTCAGTTCGACAACAATTTATTGAACACCTGCCACAGCTTGGCCACTTGTGCTGACCTCCAAATTCTAAATGCTCTCTGCTACAAAGAGTTTACATGGTATAAAACACCTCTCAAGAGCTTCACTCAACTTGATAATCATGCTACTTAAAAGCTACTATAGGCCAGGCACAGTGGCTCATGCCTGTAATCCCAGCATTTTGGGAGGTTGAGGCAGGCAGATCATGAGGTCAGGAGTTTGAGACAGCCTGACTAATATAAGTAAAACCCCGTCTCTACTAAAAATACAAAATTTAGCCGGGTGTGGTGGCACAGGCCTGTAATCCCAGCTACTCAGGAGGCTGAGACAGGAGAATTGCTAGAACCGGGGAGGAGGAGGTTGCAGTGAGCCGAGATAGTGCCACTGCACTCCAGCCTGGGTGACAGGGTGAGACTCCGTCTCAAAAAACAAGAAAAGAAAAGAGAAGAGAAGAGAAGAGAAAAGAAAGGAAAAGAAAAAAAAGAGAAAAAGCTACTATAGTATCAGATAGTAGAAAGGAACAGGGATTCCCTGGCAAAAGTATATTGGGCTGCATGATCTTGGGCAAATTACTTAACTACTCTATGCCAGTTTTCTCTTCTTTTTTGTTGAATTCTTTTTCTTTTATAGAGATAGGATCTCCTATGTTGCCCAGGCTGTTTTCAAACTCCTGGGCTCAAGTGATCCCTCTGCCTCAGCCTCCCAAAATGCTGGGATTACAAGCATGAGCCACCTCAACCACCAGCTAAGCCAGTTTTCTCATACCTAAATATATGTATTATACTTACCACCAGGTGGTTGTAAGGGTTAAATGAGAGAATGAATATAAAATCTGTTGTAAACTGTAACATCCCATCGGGTATTAGTTTTTTTGGTGTTAATCTGATTTAGCAGTGGAATGCAAGATGGAACCTAGGCGGGGGGGCGGAGGGAAAAAAAAGTCTGATAGAAAAACATCTTTAGGTACTCAGCCCTTAAAAGACCTCCCAGGGAGAGTAGCAACATTGCAAAAACTCACACTGTTTCCCCTGTGGAGGGTACCCACTGAGCTAACAGAGGTAGGCCTCATGGGTCAGCCCCATTCTACCAAATGTATTCTTTCCCATTTGCTCCAGCTGGTGGTAACAGGTACAGAGGGAGCAAACCAGACAGCTGGTGCCACATGAAACAGAAAGATCTGTGCTTCACCGTAAGGAAAAAAAAAAAAAGCTGTGGGAAATAGTGCAAGAACAAAAATAAGCAGGCAAGTGCTTGGGGCATTTCAGCTGGTGAGAGAGAGAAGCAGCCCCAAGACAGATGCAATCCACGCCCTCCATCTGTAACCAGAGAGTGGCTCACATGTCAGAAAAAAGTTTGTCCTCCCTTAGGGGAATCTTGAAGGCTGTCAATGTTCTAACAATGAGAAATCAAAAAATCTATATGGAACATTCCAACATGTGCAGGCCTGATAGGTCTCAGAGCAATGTTCTATGGGAGTCTGAGTTTTGCAGGTTTCTCACTTGGTGGACTGGGAATGTCAGTGAGAGGCATGCTTTACAAGGGAGGGGAAGTGGTGTCTGAATCTGCTCAGAGACAGGCCCACTACTTAATTTAAGAAGGCAGTAGACGGCCGGGCGCAGTGGCTCACGCCTGTAACCCTAGCACTTTGGGAGGCCAAGGAGGGCGGATCACCTGAGGTCAGGAGTTCAAAACCAGCCCAGCCAACATGGTGAAACCCCGTCTCTACTAAAAATACACAAAAATTAGCTGGGTGTGGTGGTGGGCGCCTGTAATCCCATCTACTCGGCAGCTGAGGCAGGAGAATTGCTTGAACCCAGAAGGTGGAGGTTGCAGTGAGCTGAGGTCGCGCCACTGCACTCCAGCCCAGGCGACAGAGTGAGACTCCATCTCAAAAAAAAAAAAAAAAAAAGGCAGTAGAACAGGGTGGTTAAGTAAGCCAACTGTCAGTCAAACAACCTGAGTTCAAATCCCAAATCCACTGCTTACTTACTTAACCTATGTGATTTAGGGTTGCTTAATTTTGCTAAATTGCTTAACTTTAGTAGCAACATTTCCTAACTTTGGTAGCAAAGTTGCTTAACCTGACTAAGCTTCATTTTTTGATCTGTAAAATAGGGGCGAATAGTAGAAGAATGTTGTAATGAATAAGATGCTTGTAAAACAATTAGGAAGTGCCTGGTACAAAGTGAGCAGCCAATAAATGCTGGCTATTTCAGTATTGTTTCAAAAGGCAAGTTTATTAGGTTACCTAGTTCCTAAGGCCTAGAGAATAGGAAGTTAAAAGTGAAAGAAAGTGAAAACGTTTCTGTAGCATCAAACAGTAGCACATTCACTGGCAAGTGAGATAAGTTTCAAATGAAACCTTATGAACTATTTTAGATAAGTTAAACATACACGTAGAAAGACAATGACTAAATACTCAGTCACTAAATACTAGAATCAGAGCTCTATTTGGATTCCAGCTCCATCTCTTAATAGCTCTGTGCCCTTGGCTTTATGCCTCTGTTCCACATTTGTAAAATGAGGATGATAACAGTATATACCTCATAATGTTGGAGTAAGGATAAAAATAAATGAGGCAATGCCTGTCTCAGTACAGGCCTTAGTACAGTCACTACCAGTGAAAAGTACTTAATAATTAGTAGGTATTGTTTCCTTTATTACAAAAAAAAAATCAGAGGGCTATTTGTTAACCAAATTGAAAGCCTAACTCTCTGAACAGAGAAAGTAAAATACAGTGTTTTTTGAGAATCAGTTCTTGCTCTTACCAGAAGTAACTTTTCTATTTGAAGAAAATGTGTCAGTCTTTCCTAGGAAGAACTAATTTACCCAGGGTATCATAACACTTTTAGATTGGTCCACCCTACAATCTTGCTCTTACTATTGTGCTCTAACTAAACTAAGCAGAAAATTTATCTGAGGTAATTGAAAAATCTGAATTGTCTGAGAGCTATGATTAATATTCTGCCCATATTTATAATTAAGTCATAGCCATAAAATAAGGCAAATGTCTCAAAAAATTCTAGCAAAAATTAAACTACATTTGCTTAAAGATTTATCAGTCTTACAATTCATTCCACATATTTAAAAAGTTTGCCAGTTCAGTAAAATTTAGTAGTAACAAAATAAAATGTATATTAAGTACACCAGAAATTAAAAATACACCCACTCACTTATTCATTCAAAAAACATTTCTGAATGCCTACTATGTGCCAAACACTGCCCTATGTTTTAAATCAAATATACTGTATTTGTTGCCTTTTACAAACTTCTTTCATTTATCATTTTCCACATTTCATTCAAACTTTCACATAACCTGATAACACTGCAAACTGATTAAAAGAGTTAACTATAAAAGCCCTGTCACTTTAAGAATTTGTAATTTTTTCCATTAACATTCCTCTCTGGTTTTATGTACTTGGTCTGTGCTGTGGGATGTAGCATAAATTATCTGCCTTCAGCAAAACGAGCAGCTGAAATGTGAGGCTGCCTGACAGTGCTTGTTAAGCCATTAGCTATTGTGAGCACACAATACTAGGGATGTCTGGCTCTCATGAGAAGTGTTTAAGTGGTTCAAAATATAGGAGTTTGGTCATGCAGTACAAAAAAAAACAAGCCCAGTTATTTTAGCACCATGCTTAGGGGTTAATTAATAAAAAGGATGAAAACAATCCTGGGATGTTTATTTTTAAAGAAAAGTATTACAAGTGAACGCTTTGTGATTTACTGAAAGCCAGTAACAGGATAGGATGAAACAATATTTTTAGCAAAATCCTTCTACCACAGTCCAAGAAAATAAGTGTATTTCTTTTTTTCTTTTTTTTTCTGGAGACGGAATCTCACTCTGTCGCCCAGGCTGGAGTGCAATGGCATGATTTTGGCTTACTGCAACCTCCGCCTCCCGGGTTCAAGCAAGTCTCTGCCTCAGCCTCCAGAGTAGCTGGGATTACAGGCACCTGCCACCACACCCAGCTAATTTTTGTATTTTTAGTAGAGTCGGAGTTTCACCATCTTGGCCAGGCTGGTCTTAAACTCCTGACCTCATGATCCACCTGTCTCGGCCTCCCAAAGTGCTGGGATTACATGGGTAAGCCACTGCGCCCAGCCAAAAATAAGTGTATTTCTAAAACACAAAAGTGGTTGTTTGTTTAACTAAAAATTATTTTTAAAATATTACCTCTTTGGCCGGGTTTGGTGGCTCACGCCTGTAATCCCAGCATTTTGGGAGGCCGAGGGAGGTGGATCACAAGGTCAGGAGTTCAAGACCAGCCTGGCCAAGATGATGAAACCCCATCTCTACTAAAAATATAAAAATTAGCCAGATGTGGTGTCAGGCGCCTGTAATCTTAGCTACTCGGGAGGCTGAGGCAGGAGAATCTCTTGAACATGGGAGGCAGAGGTTGCAGTGATCCGAGATGGCACCACTGCACTCTAGCCTAGGCGACAGAGCAAGACTCCGTCTCAAAAATAAAAATAAAATAAAAATAAAAAATATATATATATCCTCTTTTATTCTCCCCACATCCATTTGCTTGCACTATCTGCAATAACCTGCTATACCCCTCCACTGATCCCTTATCTCTGTACCAGGCCTTATGGAAATCCTTTTCAGTTTTGTACAGCCCAACTCAGAAGCACCCCCTCTTCCATATGCCTCCTTACCCTCATCTGCCACCCCAGAGTGTTTTCACATGGCCCTGGCTGAAAGAGATCTCAGCACCCAGAGAAATCTGGGCACTAATTCATTGTCCTTCTTACCTCTTCTGTGCCTTCTCTTAGGCCATCTTGTTTTATACTTGTTGATGTCTATATCTATCTCGTCAACTCGACTTTGAGTTTATTCATTTTGCATTTCACACAATGCCTAGTTCAAATTCCGTTAAGTGTCAGGTGAATAAGCCTGCTTAATACATTCATACTTTATGTACCTCAATTTCCTCATCTAGCAAGTGAGCCTAATAATATCTGCCCTGCCTAAGTGGAGTTTGTTATGCCATCAAATCAGATAACATATGTAAAAGCGTTTTTGAAAACTACTGCACATTTGTCTTAGTCCATTCAGGCTATTATTTTTAAAAATACCTTAGACTGGGTAATATACAAAGAAACTTATTTCTCATAGTTCTAGAAGCTGGGAAGTCCAAGATCAAAGAGCCGACAGATTCAGTGCCTGGTGATGGATTTTTGCTTCACAGATGTGTCTTCTTGCTAAGTCCTCACATAGTGGAAGAGCAAAAAGGCTCCCTCAAGCCTCTTTTATAAAAGCACCAATCCTATTCATTAGGGCAGAGTCCTCATGACCTAATCACCTCTCCAAAGCCCCACTATTTAATATTATTGCATTGGAGATTAGGTTTCAACATACGAATTTGGTGAGGGAACAAAAACATTCAGACCATAGCACATTCTTTGGCAAGCAATTTGGCAATGTTTATCAAAAGCCTTAAATCTTTTTCTTTTTTCTTTTTTTCTTAAGAGACATGGTCAGCCAGACACAGTGGCTCACGCCTATAATCCTAGCACTTTGGGAGGCCGAGGCAGGTGGATCTCCTGAGGTCAGGAATTTGAGACCAGCCTGACCAACATGGCAAAACCCTGTCTCTACTAAAAATACAAAAATCACCCGGGCGTGGTGGTGCATGCCTGTAATCCCAGCTACTCAGGAGGCTGAGACAGGAGAACTGCTTGAACCCAGGAGGCGGAGGTTGCAGTGAACTGAGATCGCGCCACTGCACTCCAGGCTGGCAACAGAGCAAGACTCTGTCTCAAAAAAAAAAAAAAAGACAGGGTCTCACTCTATCACCCAGGCTGGAGTACAGTGGTATGATAATAGCTCACTGCAGCTTCAAACTCCCGGGTTGAAGCAATCCTCCCACCTCAGCCTCCTGAGTAGCTAGGCGTATAAGCATGCACCATCATGCCTGGCTTTTTTAAAATATTTTTGTAGAGATGGGGTCTCACTATGTTTCCCAGGCTGGTCTTGAACTCCTGGGCTCAAGTGATCCTCCCGCCTTGGCCTCTCAAAGTGCTGGGATTAAAGGCATGAGCCACACTGCACCTGGTCTTATTTTTTCTTATTCACTAATTATACTTCCAGTTTTTAATCCTAAGGAAAAAAATGTAAACATGGAAAAATTTTAAGCACAACAATGTTCAGATATTACATCTAATAATAATGAATGTGAAATAATTTAAACACCCAACAAAGGGGAATGGCTAAGTAAATTACTGCATATTGACTTGATGAAACATTATACAATAATTTTTAAATTATAAACATTATTTTAAAAGATGATATAATTACAGAAATGAGGAATGTTTAAGATGAAGTGTTAAAAGAAAAAATGTAGCATCGAAATTGTACATCTGTCTTGACAATATATAAAAAAGAAACATCAATTCACCAAAGAAAAAATGATTAGAAGTACACCAAAATGCTAATAAAAGTTATTCCAAGGTAAGAGAATGAGTAGTTTCTTTTCTATATTATTTTATGTTTTCCAAATGTTGTTAAGTACACATTACCTTGAAAATAAAAAGACTCCAGGCATAGTGGCTCACACCTGTAACCCAACACTTTGGGAGGCCAAGGCAGGAGGACTGCTTGAGGTCAGGTGTTCAAGACTAGCCTGGGCAACACAGCAAGACCCTGTCTCTACAAAATTTTTTTTTAATTAGCTGGGTATGGTGGTGTGTGCCTGTAGTCCCAGCTACTCCGGAGGCTTGAGTCAAGAGGACTGCCTGAACCCAGGAGTTTGAGACTGCAGCAAGCTATGATTATGCCACTGCACTGAAGCCTGGGTGACAGAGTGAGACCTTGTCTCTTAAAAAAATTTAAAATAGGACCAGGGGGCAGGCATGGTGGATCATGCTTGTAATCCCAGCACTTTGGGAGGGCAAGGAGGGCGGATCATGAGCTCAGGAGTTCAAGACCAGCCTGGCCAACACAGTGAAAACCCATCTCTACTAAAAATACAAAAATTAGCTGGGCATGGTGGCGGGCACCTGTAATCCCAGCTACTTGGGAGGCTGAGGCAGGAGAATCACTTGAATCCAGGAGGTGGAGGTTGCAGTGAGCCAAATCATGCCACTGCACTCCAGCCTGGGTGACAGAGCTAGACTCAATCTCAAAAAAAAAAAAAAAAAAAAAAAATAGGGCTGGGTGCAGTGACTCATACCTGTAATCCCAGCCCTTTGGGAGGCCGAGGCAGGTGGATTCGAGACCAGCCTGGCTTACATGGTGAAACCCCATTTCTACTAAAAAAAATACAAAAAAATTAGCCAGGCATGATGGCAGGCACCTGTAATCCCAGCTACTCGGGAGGCTGAGGCAGGAGAATCACTTGAACCCGGGAGGGAGGCAGAGGTCGCAGTGAACCAAGATCGCGCCATTGCACTCCTGCTTGGACAACAAGAGTGAAACTCCATCTCAAAATAATAATAATAATAATAATAATAATAATAATAATAATAATAATAATGTTGGGCATGGTGGCTCACGCCTGTAATCCCAACAGTTTGGGAGGCCGAGGCAGATGGATCACCTGAGGTCAGGAATTCGAGACCAGACTGGCCAACATGGTGAAACCCCATCTCTACTAAAAATATAAAAATTAGCCAGGTGTGGCAGCGCACCTGTATTCCCAGCTACTCAGGAGGCTGAGGCAGGAGAATATCTTGAACTCGGGAGATGGAGGCTGCAGTGAGCTGAGATTGTGCCACTGCACGCCAGCCTGGGCGACAGAGCGAGACTCCATCTCAAAAAAAAACAAAATAAATAAACAAATAATAGAAAGATAAACTTTCAACTAATTAAAAAGCTATACAAATACATAAATTTAAGAGCTATGAATAGTGTATCTTTGGATTGCATCACTTCACTATTATATAGGCTCTAGGATAGCTCATTTTCTTAAATAAAAATAAACTAACTAAATCAGACTATGTTGTATTTCAGCCAGTACTTGTTAGACAACAAAAATAAAATTTAGGCCAGGCACGGTGGCTCACACCTGTAATCCCAGCACTTTGGGAGGCTGAGGCGGGTGGATCACTTGAGGTCAGGAGTTTGACACCAGCTTGGCCAACATGGTGAAACCCCGTCTCTACTAAAATACAAAAATTAGCTGGGTGTGGTGGTGCACGCCTGTAATCCCAGCTACTTGGGAAGCTGAGGCACGAGAATCACTTGAACCCAGGAGGCAGAGGTTGCAGTGAGCAGAGATGGTGCCTCTGCACTCCAGCCTGGGCGATAGAGTGAGACTCTGTATCAAAAATAAATAATTTAATGTAATTTAATTTAAACCAGATTTCTTTGGTCCTAACTTAAAAATAATTTCAATAATTTTAACCAGTGAGTAAAAATGTCACTCCTTTCCTTTTTATTACTCAAATATATTCTCTCACTGTAAGAACCTGTCTTCTGTCTCTATAGGTGTGTCATAAATGCTAATGTTATCTTTAAGAGTATTTCAGAATCCAAAGCTACCTTTTCTTTCACTCACTTCTGAACATTAACCTTCTTAAGTAAACTTGCTCGTTTGAAAGAATCATATTTGCCCATGTGTTCAACAAGCCTAAGCATTTTTCTAGATCATCATCAAATGTTAAGGTTCACAAGTTTTTCAAACGTACTTAATGGTACTTGACGTTTCCATACTGGGGGAAATTTTTTTTTTACAAAAAGAAGAGGGGTGGGGCGTGGTGACTCACCCCTGTAATCCCAGCACTTTGGGACGCCAAGACAGGTGGAACGCTTGAGCCCAGGAGTTTGAGACCAGCCTGGGCAATATAGTGAGACTTCGTCTCTACAAGAAACAATTTAAAAAGTGGCAAAGCATAGTGGCAGGTGACTGTAGTCTCAGTTACTGAAGAGGCTGAGGTGGAAGGACTGTTTGAGCCCAAAAGGTAGAGGCTGCAGTGAGCTGAGATCGTGCCACTGCACTCCAGCCTGGGTAACAGAGTAAGACCCTGTCTCAAAAAAAAAAAGAAGAGGAAGAAAAGAAAATGTCTACTACTTGTCAGAAAATCTCATTCCATAAAGTCATGTTTCTAATGTGAATGATTTTGTGTTACCTTAAATATAAAATTAAAATACTTGTTTTTCATTTTCTGGTACTTTTCATGCACTTTTAAAAACACATCTCTTACTGGAGTTTGCAATTCCCATTCTCTTTCTAGTAACATCTATATTGATTTAATTTACATAGCAAATAGTCTTTACCAAGGAGAAAAAAATCTAACTTTTAAATTTTTTCCAAACCCAAATCTTCCTTTTAGAGAACTTGAATAAAAAAACTGCCTTATTTGACTATGTCATTGCTCTTTCCCAAGTTAATTTTATGACTATGTCTTTGTATTGAATTTGTTCACTCACATCTAACTGACCCAAATGCCTTATCAAGTGCCCAAATCAGGTCAAGGATAAGAGCTGCTAGTGATGCTATTTTGAGAAGAAACAAAATGTACTGTAATATACCAGTTCCCATTATGCCAAAATGCACCATTTCTTTGGCACATACATGTTATGTTTTACCAATAAGAGAAACAGTGATGAGCTGAGAAGGTATTTCATGTGTACAGAATGGTTTGACTATTTTGTCTATGGATATTCACTGAAACCTTTCTAAAGTGTGGTTAGTATATGAAAGCATATATTTTGATTTACAAATGCAGAATTTTACTTGCTACATATAGGTGATCATTAGTCCTTTCAAGGACGGGAAATGTCTCTTTTTTAATTGAGATGGAGTTTTGCTCTTTTTGTCCAGGCTGGAGTACAATGGCACGATCTCGGCTCACTGCAACGTCTGCCTCCCGGATTCAAGCGATTCTCCTACCTCAGCCTCCTGAGTAGCTAGGATTACAGGCATGCACCACCACACCCAGCTAGTTTTGTATTTTTAGTAGAGGCAGGGTTTCTCCATGTTGGTCAGGCTGGTCTCGAACTCCTGACTTCAGGTGATCCGCCCGCCTCAGCCTCCCAAAGTGCTGGGATTACAGGCGTAAGCCACCGTGCCGGACCAAGAAATGTATTTCTTTTACCTTTGTACACTGAGTATCTAGCCCATTGCCTGCACATTGTAAGTGCTTAAGAAGTGTTTGTTAAACCAGTGATACCACAACACAGTTGACTTATTGAAAAGCAACTGCCAAGTTGTACCATACTGCAACAGGCACTGTGACTAATTAGCTCAGTTTATTAGTGCAAGGAACTGAGGTCAAGGACTCAATTCCCAAAAGGATCTTTTGGCCTTATTCTAGTCACAATTTCATACCTTGTTCCAACAAGCCATCTCTCCTATGACTGCAAGGAGAATCAGACAAGCAGAGGCAGAAAGAAATAGTTTAACACAATTCATCACCATTCTAATACAGATAATTTAGAAATTAAACAGGTAATAAATGAACTGTGCATCCTTTTGATATGAAAAATTCCAATATTTCAGTATGTAAGATTTGGTTATGAGGGTAAAATAAAAAGTTCTGGAGATAATGGTTACAAAACAATGTGTATGACACTAAATTGTACATTTTAAATGGTTAAATGGTAAATTTAATGTTATGCATATTTTGCCACAATAAAAAATAAAGTTAAATTATTAAAATGTGAAAAAAAATTATAAGTTAACACAGCTTAAATTAACATCCAGCAACTTCACATGTAAAATAAACAGGTTAAAAAATGAAAAAAAAAAAAAGAGTAAAATAGTAACATTAACTGCTGATCCTTAAAGTAATACAAACTAATATAGAAACCCTGTATCATTTTATTATAACTGTAAAGTTTGTCACAGAGTTCTTACGAGGATAATGTCTTGTGATTGCTATAAAAAGTCATTTAATTCAAAACATTTGGCTAATAAAGGACTTCTTTTTTTTGGACAAGGGAATTTCAATAAAATGCTTTGCAAAATAAAGAAAATGAATGGATACAAGACATATAGTCTTAAAAATAAAGCTTTTCTCCAAGGACTCTCAAATAAACTTCTATTATGAACAGAGCCTATTTCAGTAGTTTGAACACAGGAGAATTTTAATTTGTTTTCAAGATTTCACTGGCTCTAATGTCTCAGGAAAGTAAGCCAGCTTCTATATACACATTTTCTATATAAGTGGAAATAATACTACTTACAGCTTCATAGGGGGTGCTATGTGAATTAATTCGTTAATGGTCTTAAAGCACTGCGTAAGTACTAAACGTTATCATTAGTGTGCATTGTATATCTCTTTGCAATTATCTGCCACCTTAAAATGCTGTGGCTTGTAAGGCTGTCCCTCTCTTGGAATATTTACAAAAGGTTAAAGAAAGTTCAAGAGGAAAAAAAAGCATGTAGGCTAAGGTAAGGCAGAAGAAAGGGAAATTCAAAATCTGACACGTTTTATTACATGCTTTTTGTTACATTGTATTACATGTTTCTTGAAATTACAGATCATTATGCTAGAAGAAAAAATTTAGTCACACACATTTTGAATTCAAAATATGCTACATAGTTTTAAGAAATCAATCTACAACAGAACTAAGCAAATAAAGTATACATTGCATTAAGATAAAGTTATAATTTATTTTATTATAATTATTAATCATAATAGTTACATGTTTAATCTTACTAGTTGAAAGAGGCTATCTGACATCTGTGAGACCAGATCCAATAATGCCTGTGTTTTTTTTTTCTGCTGTTAAAGTCTTCAAATATTTTTTGGAAGATAAATTCTTAAATGCACAGAATAAAATTTCTACTGAATTAATAAGAAAAACAATAGTAGTAGTAGTAATACCTTACACTTACACAGTGATTTATAATTATACCAGGTAGCAAGAACTGTGAAGGTCTGAGACTTTACCTTACTAGTTTGCAAACTAGTCTGCTAGTTTCATGGGTGCTGGCAGAAGACACAAGACTCCTGGATCAAAGACAAGTGACAGTTTATTACTAATAGCAATGGCAGTAGCCAGAGCATCTTCATTTTCTTGTGGCAGTAGCCCAAGCCCCAGTTCCCACAGGGTGACACAAGGGCTAGGAGACATGTGCACACACACTGGGTTGTATTACAGAAGAGTAACCCTGGGCTTAGAAAACCTCAATCTTTTCCCTTTGCTCCAGAGAAAGACATTCTCTCTTCCAAGGCTGTTTGCTATACCAAAATTCGTGAAAAAAAGTCCAGAATAAGAGGCTAGCAGTGCCTCTGCTCACAAGACATGCATAAATGTTTGAGAACCAAGGAGAGTTATGTCCCAATACTAGGGTAATTGTGACAGTCTTGACCAATACTAGTTGTCTCAGCTTAATTATTAATAGCACCCCTTTTCACTCTTGCAAGTGTACCAGTTTGGACAAGAAATTATATAGTTACCACAGTTATAATTCTTTAAAAAATTACCTGCCTGGTCAGAGTACTGCTGATATCTACAGCTAGGGTTGGGTCAATCAAATAGCACAAGAGAGTAAAAGTCAAAAGGGGGAAAATCAAATCATGCATATCATTTTAATAATATGCATTATTATATGCATAGAATAATATGTATTATTCTAAATGAAGAAGACTTCAAGCACTTATTTAGAAGAAAATAGACTATTCCAGGAAAAATAAAACCTGGTGTGATTGTGTCTTAACCACTTAAGACAAACCACTTAAAAATGGCAACTGAAGCTTTGCATAACTGGTACAGTAATTACACTATTTTGCCTGAATACTTGTCCTTCTTTACTGAAAAATCTCAGGTAATTTTTACCCTAAGTATCCCTGAAACTAAGAAATTTTCTGACTTCCATTTTGAGTTGTAAAGAATATTAAAAGTATCCAGGATATTTCAGACACATCCAGACAATTTACTCCTGCCAGGTTCCCCATTCTTTCTCACCCCTCCGCACAGTTCAAGCTATTTGATTTCGACAGCATTCCACACCCGTCCTCATTCTCTTCCCCTACTTCCCCACCCTTGGGCTCAACTCTGACCCCTGCGTCTACCATCAATTCTGACCTTAGACAATAGTGATTTAATGAGTTTTCACTCAATACTATGGAACCAAGCTCAATTTATCCCTGGCTCAAATAGCCCAGTTCTATCTAGAGCACTTTGGTCTTATTCCATAGGTCATCAGTGTCCATCCAAATTTTCAATTACAGTAAGTAAATCCTTGATGGTCTCATTCCCTGAACTTAAATTGGTACTTCAGTCCTTGGGGATTGGGACCCTCCCATACACTTGTCAGGGCCCTCACAGGGAAGAGAATCCTGCAGCAGATCATAAGTCCTGAACCAAGGGTTTGCCAACCTGACCATGCTGGTTTTCAAATATCACAAGCTTCTGGGTTCTCTGTACCTATGTTTTGCATGCCTGTTGAGGACCATTATCCCCACATGGGACTTTCGAGATACACGACATTTTACTGGAATATCTTCCACCCTATATACATACCATGGAGTGCCCATGAGCATGGACTTTCTCTCTTAATTTACCCAGAGTCTCTCATGATAATAATCATTTCAAAGACCTCAGGTCAATTACAGTCTTATTCCTTCCCATTCTGCCAGTTCTGCACCAAGTGGCCTGTTCATACTTGACTCTATTCTGAAATGTCACTGAGAATTTTTGTATTGCTGTTCTCCTTTCACAACTATATCTAATGAATTAATTTCATTATTCCAGCAGGTTCTCTGTATGAAAACAACAAAGTTTAACAAAGTGTCTGTGTTGCAAAATGGTCTCAGTATGTGACAGATTATGAGAATGCCTAGACTTTGCTTATGAGTTTGCAAATTTTCAATTCATATGGGTCCTTAGGAAATTACTTAAATCTCAATGTAAAATAAAATAACAAAATTCCATAGAAAAAGTTGTATGTATATTATAATTGCAATTGTGTAAATAAAAAATCATGGGTGTGAGCAAAGTCTAAAAAGCAATCCACAAACAGCAATATATTTCATAAACAAGTGAAAAGTTAGAGTAATGTAATTTTGGAGTTGTTTTCTTTTTTAAAAAATATCCATGTTGTGAGATCTAATTAAAATAAAGAGCTTATGCACAGCAAAAGAAACTATCAACAGAGTAAACAGACAACTTACAGAATGGGAGAAAATTTTTGCAAACTATGCATCTGAGAAAGGTCTAATATCTAGCATCTATAAGGAACTTAAACAAATTTACAAGAAAAAAAACCCATAAAAAAGTGGGCAAAGGACATCAACAGACACTTTTCAAAAGAAGACATACATGTGGCCAACCATCATATGAAAAAAGCTCAACATCACTGATCATTAGAGAAATGCAAATCAAAACCACAATGAGATACCCCTCATACCAGTCAGTGGCTATTATTAAAAAGTCAAAAAATAACTGATGCTGGTGAGGTTGTGGAGAAAAAGAAATGTTTACACACTGTTAGTGGGAGTGTAAATTAGTTCAACTATTGTGGAAGACAGTGTTCCTCAAAGACTTAAAGACAGAAATACCATTTGACCCAGCAATCCCATTACTGGGAATATACCCAAAGGAATATAAGTCATTCTATTACAAAGACACATGTGTGTGTATGTTTATTGCAACACTATTCACAATAGCAAAGACATGGAATCAACCTAAATGCTCATCAGTGATAGACTGGATAAAGAAAATGTGGTATATATATACCATGGAATACTATGCAGCCATAAAAAAAAGATCATGTCCTTTGCAGGGACATGGATGAAGCTGGAGGCCATTATCCTTAGCAAACTAACACAGGAACAGAAAACCGAATACTGCATGTTCTCGCTTATAAGTTGGAGCTAAATGATGAAAACACATGGACACATTGTGGGGAACAACACACATTGGGGCCTATCAGAGGGTAGAGGGTGGGAGGAGGGAGAGGATCTGGAAAAATAACTTAGGGTATTAGGCTTAATCACCTGGGTGATGAAATAATCTGCACAACAAACCCACATGACACACATTTACCTATATAACAAACCTGCACATGTACCCCTGAACTTAAAATAAAAGGAAAAAAATCCATTTTGCATTTTGAAAAGGAAAAGAAAATTATGATATGTATTTATCATAAGGTAATACTTTGTAAGCACACTGGGATAACAATGAAAAATACTGTAGTTATCAATGCTTCCTTTTTAATGAGCTCTTCCTTAATTAAATCTTGGTTTAGCTTTGTATTGATTTTAGAACATGCTCCCTTTCCTATGCACATGTGTGTTTTTCAAAGGCTGCAAAAGGTTAACAATTGTTATATATCATTATATACTAACAGTTGGTCTAATGACTAAGGATTGAATCAGCAATCTTAGTAACTTCCTCTTAGCTCTATGGCCCTAGCAAGGCACTTAACCTCTGTTTCTCTTTCAAAAGGAATAACAACAATTGCTGAATTTGGAAAATATCTATAGACTATATTTATATTAAGAGCTTTCAGTGAAAATGAGAAATGAATGTAAACTCATAAAGACCCAGTTCAGATAATGTACTTCTGTAGTCTAACACATGAATTTTTTTTCTTTCTTTTTTTTTTTTTTTTGTTTCTTTTGTTTTTTGGGTTTTTTTTTTTGAGACAGAGTCTCACTTTGTCACACAAGCTGAAGTGCAGTGGTGCAATCTCGGCTCATTCCAACCTCTGCCTCCCGGGTTCAAGCCATTCTCCTGAGTCAGCCTCCTGAGTAGCTGGGACTACAAGCGCCCGCCACCATACCCAACTAATTTTTTTGAATTTTTAGTAGAGACAGGGTTTCACCCTGTTAGCCAGGCTGGTTTCGAACTCAAGTCCTCAGGTGATCCACCTGCCTCAGCCTCTCAAAGTGCTTGGATTACAGGCATGAACCACCGTGCCTGGTATAATACATGAAATTTTTATTTGATAAAAATGTGTTCTTAGATTGTAACTGAGATTACTGACTATGGAATTTAAGTTAGATTGTTATTATATTAAAACACTTTGGGCCGGGCGTGGTGGCTCACGCCTGTAATCCCAGCACTTTGGGAAGCTGAGGCGGGTGGATAACCTAAGATCAGGAGTTCGAGACCAGCCTGGCCAACATGATGAAACCCTGTCTCTACTAAATACAAAAAATTAGCCGGCCTTGGTGGCGCATGCCTGTAATCCCAGCTACTTGGGAGGCTGAGGCAGGAGAATCGCTTCAACCTGCGAGGCAGAGGTTGCAGTAAGCTGAGATGGCGCCATCACACTTTAGCCTGGGCAACAAGAGCGAAACTGCATCTCAAAATAAATAAATAAATAAAACTTTGCTAAATATCAGAACAACATTTTGACAAATTTTCAATGAAAGGCATAGTATGACATGTAAAAAACATATAATTTCCACGGGCCAAAGTTAGAATTTACCATTATAGAGAAAATAATTTCTTTATAGAAATGTTAAAGTTCTTCGGCCTCCTTGGGACTAGGTTTCCGCGGCTGCTGCGATGACCAAAATAAAGGTAGATTCGATGGGCCCGAGGCTCAGGAGGAGGCGCGCCCCGGGAAGCGCACCTACCAGGAGCTGCTGGTTAACCAGAACCCCATCGTGCAGCCCCTGGCTTCTCGCCGCCTCACGCGGAACCTCTACAAATGCATCAAGAAAGCCATGAAGCAGAAGCAGCTTCGGGGCGGGGTGAAAGAGGTTCAGGAATTTGTCAACAAAGGAGAAAAAGGGATCATGGTTTTGGCAGAAGACACACTGCCCATTGAGGTATACTGCCATCTTCCAGTCATGTGTGAGGACCGAAATCTGGCCTATGTCTCTATCCCTCTAAGATGGACCTGGGTGCAGCCGCAGGCTCCAAGCGCCCCACCTGTGTGATAATGGTCAAGCCCCACGAGGAGTACCAGGAGGCCTACGACAAGTGCCTGGAGGAGGTGCAGTCCCTACCCCTACCCCTATGAAGGGCTCCAGTAGCACCTGGGCACTTGCCTCTGGAAGCTACTGGGCTGGCGGCGGGACGACCGGCTGTCCTCTTGCCCACCCACACTGACGGCATCTTCCTAGTTCCCCAAGGCACGCCTTCTTCCCAGGCAGCTCTTACAGCCCTTTCATGAAGGTAATGCCCGCCTTCTCTCCATCAGCGCCATTTCCCATAGAACTAAAGGGTGTTCCAAGAATGTGGGGTGGGGAAAGTAAATGCTAAGACTAAAAAGAATAAAAAATAAAAATAAAATAAAATAAAATTAATGTTAAAGTTCTTCTAGGCCAGACATGGTGGTATGTGCCTGCATTCTCAGCTACTCAGGATGCTGAGGCAGGAAGATCACTTGAGTCCAACCTGAGCAACATAGTGAGACCCCATCTCTAAAAAAATAAGTAAATCAGCCAGGCACAGTGCCTCACACCTGCAATCCCAGCACTTTGGGAGGCCAGGGTAGAAGGATAGCTTGAAGCCAGGAGTTTGAGACCAACCTGGGCAACACGGCAAGAACCCATTTCTAAAATAAATAAATTAAATTAACTTATTCTAAATAGTTCCACAGATTCACCAGCTGTAATGGTAAATTAATAAAAATCCTGCTTTCACTGGGTGCGGTGGCTCACGCCTGTAATCCCAGCACTTTGGGAAGCTGAGGCGGGTGAATCACCTGAGGTCGGGAGTTCAAGACCAGCCTGACCAACAGGGAGAAACCCCGTCTCTACTAAAAATACAAAATTAGCCGGGGTGGTGGTGCATGCCTGTAATCCTAGCTACTCGGGAGGCTGAGGCAGGAGAATCGCTTGAACCCGGGAGGTGGAGGTTGCGGTGAGCCGAGATCGCGCCATTGCACTCCAGCCTGGGCAAAAAGAGTGAAACTCCGTCTCAAAAAAAAAATCCAGGCTGGGCACGGTGGCTCACACCTGTAATCCCAGCACTTTGGGAGGCTGAGGCGGGCGGATCACGAGGTCAGGAGATCGAGACCATCCTGGCTAACATGGTGAAACCCCGTCTCTACTAAAAATACAAAAAAAAAAAAAAAAAAAAAAATCAGCTGGGCATGGTGGCACGTGCCTTTAGTCCCAGCTACTCGGGAGTCTAAGGCAGGAGAATCGCTTGAACCCGGGAGACGGAGGTTGCAGTGATCCGCGATTGCGCCACTGCACTCCAGCCTGAGCGACAGAGTGAGACTCCGTGTCAAAAAAAAAAAAAAAAATCCTGCTTTCTAGGAAGTTATTGAAGAAATATTGCTGCAAAGATTAATTACCATTCTACTGTCTGAAAAGTGTACCTTCAAGCTGTTAAATTAGTGAATGGAGATCTATTATGACTTTAACAAGAATATTACTCACCAGGGGGATTACTGCTATTAACTGTAGGATGTATCATTTAAGACATTAAAATTGAATGGAAATGTTTTTCAACCATTTAAATAAAACTCCTTGTTCTTTACTTCACAATGAAGCTTTCTTTTGCTAGCTTCTGTATTGTAGGAGTTTATGCAAGATTTTCCAGGTAGTACCATTTCAGATTACTTTTACATTTGTAAACCCCTATATTCCCATTTCTGTTTCATAGAGACAGAACTAGAGAGATATTAAATTGATATAATTTAGCAATGTTTGCAATCTCATAGGTGAGAACTCTATTCTAGCTACAAAATTACCACCATTACTATAAGCCAACTACATATCTCACGGTTAGACAAACTATTTGCATTCAAAGACCTCAGATGCTAAATCTGTTAGCTTTCTTCCTATATGTGCTAGATTCTATGTAGGGAACTTAATCAAATATAAAGTATATGGGTCACTACAGAAAGAGGAAGAGAATGATCTCTGTGTGTGTGTGTGTGTGTGTGTGTGTGTATCTATATATATATATATATATATATATATATATATATATTTTTTTTTTTTTTTTTTTTTTTTTTTTTGGACACAGAGTTTCGCTTTGTTGCCCAGGCTGGAGTACAGCGGTGCCATCTTGGTTCACTGCAGCCTCCACCTCCCGGGTTCAAGCGATTCTCCTGCCTCAGCCTCCCAAGTAGCTGAGACTACAGGCATGCGCCACCACACCCAGATAATTTTGTAGTTTTAGTAGAGACAGGGTTTCACCATGTTGGTAAGGCTGGTCTCGAACTCCTGACCTCAAGTGATCCACCTGCCTCAGCCTCCCAAAGTGCTGGGATTACAGGCATGAGCCACCGCACCTGGACCTAAAATATTTTAAAATGATAAAATACTATCTCCAAAATTCAAATTAGTACAGATTTAAATTTATTTTAATTGTTAATGCTGGCCATGGTGCAAAAAGTTGGACACTTATATTCACTTCATTTTGCAAAGTAAATTAGTACTTTTTGGAGAGCAATTTGTTTGTTCTGAGACAGGGTTTTGCTGTGTCACCAAGGCAGGAGTGCAGTGGCATGATCACAGCTCACGGCAGTCTCAACCTCCAGGGTACAAGTGATCCTCTTGCTTCAGCCTCCCAAGTAGCTGGGACTACAGGGGTGTGCCACCATGCCTGGCTAATTTTTTTCTTTTTTTTTTTTTTTTTGAGACAGAGTCTCACACTGTCACCCAGGCTGGAGTGCAATGGCACAAGCTTGGCTCACTGCAACCTCCACCTCCCGGGTTCAAGCCATTCTCCTGCCTCAGCATCCTGAGTAGCTGGGGTTACAGGCATGGATCACCATGCCCAGCTAATTTTGTATTTTCAGTAGAGATGGGGTTTCACCATGTTAGCCTGGCTAGTCTTGAACTCCCGACCCCAGATGATCCACCCACCTCAGCCTCCCAAAGTGCTGGGATGACAGGCGTGAATCACCGCAGCCGGCCAATATATATATATTTTTTTCTTAAGTAGAGATGAGGTCTTGCTGTTATCCAGGCTGGTCTCGAACTCCTGAGTTCGAGCAACTCACCTCCCTCGGCCTCCCAAAGTGCTAGGATTACAGATGTGAGCCACTATGCCCAGCCAAAAGCAATATGGTTAATATGAATCAAGAGCCTTGTGAACAATCTCACCCTTTGACCCAGTACTACCACTTCTGGGAGTCTATCCTTAGAAAGTGACGCAAAATGCTGACTACCCCCAAAAATGTGCCAAAGATGTTAATAATAGCAAAATGCCAGAAATGATCTAAAAGTCCAACAAAAGGAATGTTAAAGCAAATTATGGTAATGCAAAGAATGAAGTATTTTGCAGCTATTAAAAATTATGCATGCATTGGCCAGGTGTGGCGGGTCACGCCTGTAATCTCAGCACTTTGGATGGCCGAGGTGGGTGGGTCACTTGAGGCCAGGTGTTCGAGAACAGCCTGGCCAACATGGTAAGACTCCAGCCTGGGCAACAGAGCAAGACTCCGTTTCAAAAAAAAAAAATTATGCATGCATTTATATATATATATATATATATATATATATATGAAACATATATGTTGTATATATATATATGAAACATATATGTTGTGTATATATATAACATATATATGTGTGTATATATATATAAATGCATGCATAATTATATATATATGTTATATATATAATTTTTTAAGAGACAGGGTGTCGCTCTGTCATTCATGCTGGAGTGCAATGACATGATCACAGCTCACTGCAGCCTCTACCTCCTGAGCTCAAAGGATCCTCCTGCCTCAGCCTCCCAAGTAGCTAGGACTATAGCTACATGCTACCATGCCTGGCAGATTTTTTTGTTTTTAATTTTTTTGTAGAGACAAGGTCTTGCTATGTTGCCCAGGCTGGTCTTGAACTCCTGGATTCAAGCAATCCTTCCACCTCTGCCTCCCAAAGTACTGGGATTATAGGCACAAGCCACCATACCTGGCTTGTACAAATATTTTTTAATGACAAGCCAAAATGCTTCTAATGAAATGTTAAGTGAAAAAGGCAAGATACAAAATTATATGTGCTCTATGATGTAAACAGGAATGGAGGGCAGGAAATTGGATTTAAAAATAAAAAGACCAAATAGAAATGATGACAATAGTAGCATCTAGTTTGAGGAGACCGTGGGTGAATTTTTTCTAGTTCTTCACACTTACTTTTCGGTACTTTCCAAACATTTTCCAAACATTTTATATTTACATTTAATGAGAACGTAGTATTTTTATAATGATAGAAAATGGGTTGGGAACTGAAAGCAAATAAATTTTACTTTATTTAGAAAATGGAAGGCATGAAGGTATTCAGATATAAGCAAATTTTTTAAAAAGCAAATACCTAAAAGTGAATGTAGATTGATCTTATTTTTGTTTTTGTTTTTTTGAGACAGGGTCTCACTCTGTCACTCAGGCTGAAGTGCAGTGGCACAATCTTTGCTCATTGCAACTGCCACCTCCCAGGCTCAAGCAATCCTCCCACTTCAGCCTCTTGAGTAGCTGGGGCTACAGACACCCTGCCACCATGCCTGGCTAATTTTTTGTATTTTTTGTAGAGATGAGTTTCACCATATTGCACAGACTGTTTTGTTTTGTTTTTTAAGTATGGGCACAGTGACTGGTGCCTATAATCCCAGCTACTCAGGAGGCTGAGTTGGGATGATCCTTTGAGCCCTGGAGTTCAAGTTGCAGTTGTCATAGGACTTTCTCCTTAGGGTTCTTGTCACACAACCAGGAAAGATTAGGTTCTCAGACACTTTGAAGGGTGAGAAAGGCAGGATTTATTGGGTGAAAAGTTAAAAAAAAGGAAACAGGGACTCTCAGAAAAGCAAGAGTCCTGCTGGCTGGCTTCCTGCCTCACAGACTGAATCCCAAGTTACCACCCATGAATAGGAGAGGCCAGGCTCCTCCCCCATGCAAAGGGCACGAACATCCCAGGGCTCTACCCCATTCTCTGGGTGCACAGGCCAGTCAAAAGTTCTCCGTGGACCGCTTTACACTTGGCTGTCTCACAGTGAGCTATGATCATGCCACTGCACTCTGGCCTGAGTGACAAAGCAAGACCCCGTCTCCAAACAAACAAACAAAAATATTCTCAGTAAGCTGGTACTACTGTTACAATTTTTTTTTTAATTGGACTGAGACCTAGGTCCATTTGCAATTTCTTGCTTTTAATTGCTATAGCTTTCAATAAAAGAATAATGAGCTAAGTCACTTTTGTCCAATGTAACAATCAATAGAAACATGCAGCCTGTAAATCAAACCACAACTGGCAAACATTCAAACACATGGATCATTTCCCTAAGAAGTTACCTTTTTAAATCAACTTTTTAATGGCAAAGTGTTGGAAAAAGAAATGATTATTGTACTTAGGGGAAAGAATGGAATAGATGAAAAATATCAAAACTGCTTACAAATTTACCGATCAGCTCACATTCAAGTACAAGAATAAAAATTTAATTGGAAAATCTCTGTACTTACTAAAAATTATCTATATAAAATGAGCTAATAGCAGAAACACAACCATTTGTAATCAAAATTTGTATTTCCATTGAATGTGGCTGTTTTATTTACAGCAACACAGAGACAGATATAGAGAAGAATCCAATCTTCATGCTTTGGTAATGATATCTACCTGGTCAAAGTGCTGGGAATCAGTGTCCAAGCTCTCTGGATATACTTACAATGAACATTCATTCATTTATTCACTGACCATTTCTATAAACCTTTATTGAATAGCTACTGCTACCTATCCAATATCATGTGAGTCTAAAACAACTAGAATATCAGTTTCAAAATATTTTGTGAGCACTACCTATGTATTTAGCACTCTGCTAAATATGGTGGCAATTACTATAGAGGAATGTGGAGAGGCAACTATCACTTCTATACAATCAGCATTTAAAATAGAATTTTAGAACTGAAGAAATATTAAAGCAGTGAGTCCTTACTTTTTTGAGTTAACACTGTTTAAGTGGAATGATAATTCTGTTAGATGGTATTTGTTTTCGTTAGTGGCCTTACTTAGGAAAATAAAATATTTGCAAACATATATGAGTTTCCTAACTTTATTTTAAAATATTACAAGTACATGAAATCCAAAAGTTTAGAAACTATTGTCCTAAAGGCCATAGAGAGAAAAGTATACATTTAATTCTATAGGCAGTTGAAATGGTCTCTGAGTATGGAATAAGACTGGAGTAGTACAATGTAATAATAGATTAGATGGTCATTATTTGTTGACATCTTCTTAATTGACTTTAGAAAAGGTAATTTAGTAAAATATTTTTTAAAAAGTTTTAATATAAAAAGAAGAAACTTGGCTGGGCGTGGTGTCTCATGCCTGTAATCCCAGCACTTTGGGAAGCTGAGATGAGCGGATCAATTGAGCTCAGGAGTTCAAGACCAACCTGGGCAACATAGCAAAAACAAAAAAATTAGCCTGATGTGGTGGTGCAAGCCTGTAGTCCCAGCTACTCAGGAGGCTGAGGTGGGAGAATCCATTGAGCCCAGGAGGTGTGGTCGCACCACTGCTCTCCAGCCTGGGTGACAGAACGAGACCCTGTCTCGGAAAAAGCAAAAAATAAAAATAAGTAGGATAAACTATTGCATAGGAGAAACTATTGAATAGAATGATTTAATAGAGAAAATATTAAATACAAACAGAATGAGCAGGATATAAGTTTAAATGGTCCAAACTATTCCCAAACACATACACATACCTATATAACACAGAGATTGTAAAACTAATAAGGTTAGTGTGTTTGTACTGAACTGAGATATCAGAATCAACTCAATACATTAAGTATATTCTGTTAAATTCTATTGTCAAAATCTAAGGTTAAAAAGTCATTCTTTTTTTTTTTTTTTTTTTTTGAGACAGTCTCACTCTGTCTTCCAGGCTGGAGTACAGTGGTGCTATCTCGACTCACTGCAACCTCTGCTTTCTGGGTTCAAGTAATTCTTGTGCCTCAGCCTCCTGCAACAGCTGGGACTACAGGCACCCTCCACCAAGCTGGGCTAATTTTTGTATTTTTAGTAGAGATGGGGTTTCACCATGTTGGCCAGGCTGGTCTCGAACTCCTGGACTCAAGCATCTGCCTCAGCCTCACAAAGTGCTGGGATTACAGCCATGAGCCACCGCGCCCAGCCTAAAGAGTCATTCTTGAAGTGTTGCCTCTAAATTTTCATTAATATAGTTATTTAATATTTTATTGATTTATTTTTAGAGACAGGATCTCACTCTGTCACCCAGGCTGGAATGCAGTGGCATGATCATAGCTCACTGCCGCCTGGAACTCCTGGGTTTAAGAGATCTTCTTGTCCCAGTCTCCACAGTAGCTGAGACTACAGGTACACACCACCATGCCCGGCTAATTTTTTTTTTTTGAAAGACAGGGTCTCACTTTGCTGCCCAGGCTGGTCTTGAGCTCCTGGCATCAAACAATCCTCCCACCCCGGGCCTCCCAAAAAGTGTTGGGATTACAGGCATAAGCCACCATACCCATCCCCACCTCTGTGATTATCTTTTGAATATATATATATATATTTTTTTTTTGAGACGGAGTTTCACTCTTGTTGCCCAGGCTAGAGTGCAATGGCGCAATCTCAGCTCACCGCAACCTCTGCCTCCCGGGTTCAAGCAATTCTCCTAACTCAGCCTCCTGAGTAGCTGGGATTACAGGGATGCACCACCACGCCCGGCTAATTTTGTATTTTTAGTAGAGGTGGGGTTTCTCCAAGTTGGTCAGGCTGGTCTCGAACTCCTGACCTCAGGTGATCCACCCGCCTCAGCCTCCCAAAGTGCTGGGATTACAGGCGTGAGCCACCACGCCTGGACTTGAATACATTTTTATAAACATTAACTTGTAGACGTTGCATGTGCTATCTGGTTCCAGCCTTGATCTTCAAATAAACTTTTCAGGGTGCTGCATTTGTGGTTCCTTGAGTGAACCTGTCTGGAAACTACCATCTGCCCACTGGAATCAAGCTTTTGTCCTCAGCAGTTAGCAACTTCGATGGCATTACCATCCCCATGCAGCTTCTTAGACATGTGGAGGCCTGACCCCAGCCCGACTCAATTAAAATCAGAAATTTTGGTGATGGCACCCAGAAATGTATAGTTCCTAACTTTCTCTACTTTGCAGCCGAAACTGAGAACTACTGATAATAGGTAGAAATCAGTTATTTCCAAATTTATCACATTGACTTGACATTATTTCTCTGTATTATTTCTCTGTATTTCTGGTAAACCATAGCAGGTACCCAATAATTTCATTAAAAATAAAAACCCAGGCCAAGCAAGTTGGCTCACACCTGTAATCCCAGCACTTTGGGAGGATTGCTTGAGCCTGGGAAGTCGAGGGTGCAATGAGCTGTAATCGCGCCACTGCACTTCAGCCTGGGTGACAGAGCAAGACCCTGTCTCAAAAAAATAAAACAATAAAAGCCGGGTGTGGTGGCTCACGCCTGTAATCCCAGCACTTTGGGAGGCTGAGGCAGGTGGATCACCTGATGTCAGGAGTTCAAGACCAGCCGGGCCAACATGACAAAACTCCATCTCTACTAAAAATACAAAAATTAGCCAGGCATGGTAGCAGGAGCCTGTAATCCCAGCTACTTGGGAGGCTGAGGCAGAAGAATCACTTGAACCTGGGAAGCAGAGGATGCAGTGAGCTGAGATCATGCCATTGCACTCCAGCCTGGGCAACAAGAGTGAATCTCCAACTCAAAAAACATAAATAAATAAATAAAATAACAAAATAAAATAAAAATCGAAACTCCATACCATGGCCTAATGGCCCAGTGTGATCTTTCCCCAGCCTGTCCACCTTATACCTCCCCACTGCCCCCTGAGTGTCTTGCAAACATGCCAAATTTATTCCTACCTCTAGGCCTTTGCATTTATCATCCCCTCTACAAGAAACACTCCTCCCAGGCCTTTATTTCTCTGGCTCTTTTTTTTTTTTTTTTTTTTTTGAGACAGAGTCTGGCTCTGTCACCCAGGCTGGGGTGCAGTGGCATGATCTCAGCTCACTGCAACCTCCACCTCCCGGGTTCAAGCTATTTTCCTGCCTCAGCATCCTGAGTAGCTGGGATTACAGGTGCCTGCCACCATGCCCAGCTAATTTTTGTATTTTAGTAGAGACAGGGTTTCACTGTGTTGGCCAGGCTGGTCTTGAACTCCTGACCTCATGATCCTCCTGCCTCGGCCTCCCAAAGTGCTGGGATTACAAGCATGAGCCACTGTGCCCGCCCTCTCTGGCTCATTTTCATCACAGAAATCTTTACTCTGTACTTAGAAAAGTCCTTTCCTGACAAACCTATGTAAAAATAACCACTCCCTTTATGGTCTCTCTCACCTCCTACTGTCTTATTTCCTTCATGGAACTTACCTCTACCAGATATTAACTTTCTTATTTATTGTCTGTTCCCAACCACCTCCACACTAGATTGCAAATTCTAAGAGAGTCAGAACTGAGAATCATTGATAAAATGTGGAAATCACTTTTTTTTTTTTTTTTTTTCTGAGACAGGGCTTGCTCTGTCACACAGGCCCGAGTACAGTGGTGCAATCATGGCTCACTGCAGCCTTGATCTCCAGGTCTCAAGTAATCCTCTCACCTCTGCCTCCCAGGTAGCTGAGACTACAGGCACATGCCACCATGTCCAGTTAATTTTTAAATTTTTTGTATCAATGTTGCCCAGGCTGGTCTTGAACTCCCGGGCTCCAGCAATCCTCTCATCTCAGCCTCCCAAGTAGCTGGGACCACAGGCATGCACCACCACACCTGGCTAATTTTTGTTGTTGTTGTTGTTATTGTTGTTGTTTTGGTAGAGATGAGTTTTTGCCATGTTGCCCAAGATGTTCTCAAACTCCTGAGCTCAAGTGATCCTCCCTCCTGGCCCTTCCAAAGTGCTAGGATTGCAGATGTGAATGACCACACAGAGCCTCAGTAAATATTTCTGAATTAATGTGAATAAGCATTTAAATGAATGAATGATAGACTACTGAAAAGTTCAAGAACACCCTGACCTTTTAGTAACATATGTATGATATTACTCTCTGATCACCCTATTTCTCTTTGAATATGTGCCAATAAATGTTCTGTGCCATTTGTTAAAGTCAATGTCGATTTTACATCATCTACCAAGATCAACTTGTTTCCCAAAGTCAACAATTTCTTTTTTTTGAGATGGAGTCTCACTCTGTCACCCAGGCTGGAGTGCAGTGGCGTGTTCTCGGCTCACTGCAAGCTTCGCCTCCTGGGTTCATGCCATTCTCCTGTCTCAGCCTCCCGAGTAGGTGGGACTACAGCTGCCCGCCACCATGCCCGGCTAATATACATATATATATATATATACACACACACACACACACATATATATATATATATACACACACACACACACATATATATATACACACACATATATATATACACACACATATATATACACACACATATATATATATATACACACACACACATATATATATATATATTTGTATTTTTAGTAGAGACAGGGGTTTCCCTGTGTTAGCCGGGATGGTCTTGATCTCCTGACCTTATGATCCACCTGCCTTGGCCTCCCAAAGTGCTGGGATTACAAGTGTGAACCACTGTGCCCAGCCAAGGTCAACAATTTCTAAAGGTACTAAAAAGCAAGTCTCAATAATTTTCAGCAAGATATGAAAATCACATGCTATCCTGCTGAAAATTATTGGGACTTGGATGTTGATAAAGTATGAAGATTATTCATTCTGCTGTATTATATTTAATAAAGTTACTGACATCTTTTTAGTTTAACCTTTATTTCATTAGATTAGAAATAGAAATAATCTTGATTTAAATTCATATATTAAATATATATTTATATATTAAAATGAGTTAAATTAGTATATCATATTTTCATTTCCTTTCAATATATGCTGGAAAGTTTCAATTTTTTTATCTTAAAAGGTCAACAGTCCTTACAGAAGGATCAATTTCTAATTCTATAATGAAATTTAGTGTGGAAAAGACTTAAAATACAGAAATTCACTTTATAGAGAATATTTAAAGAATCCATCTATTCCGTAAAGTAAGCTTCAGCTAATGGCTCATGTAAGAAACAGGATAAGAAAAGTATCAAACAAGATGGAGTAAATGTATTATCATGTGATATCTATTACTGCCTACTACTCATACCATAACATTTAACTGACTTTTTTGAGTGGCTTGCATTATATTTAGATACTCTTTGATCACACACATCAACCCTGATAAAATGATCATAGAGAACTTTGCAAATCATGTAATAGAATTCAAATCTTAAGAGCAATGCAATGCCATTGAACAAGCATTCTAAAACAACAAGAAACTATTAGATTTGGTATTTTAGAAATTTCACTCTGCAGGATGGAGAATGGAGTGAAAGATATCAGGGCTCAAGACAGGGAGTCGCAAATGAGAGCTAGCTACCCACCTAAAATAGAATAGTGGCAATGAACATGAGAAAAAGCAAGCAGATTCTAGAAAGACTTAAGAGGTAAAACAGAAATTAATCAGCACTGTTTATTATATCTTGTCCCCTTCTACTTATACTTTTTGTGCATTTTACATATAGGGAGGGGATTCAAAGTTTACAAACTAAAGCTATTTCACATTAAATACTGGTGGAAATAATATCTTGTTTCTATTCATTTCAAAATCTTAGGGGATTTATGGAAGCAAAGCTTTCAACAGATTCACAGAATACTGATTAGATGTAGCATCAAACTATTTACCATGTCTGCCAAGAACAATCACCAAGGAAAGGACAGTGTCTTCAATAAACGGTGCTGGGAAAACTGGATGTTCACACGCAAAAGAATGAAACTAGACTTTCACGTCTCACCTTATACAAAACTCAACTCAAAATGGCTTAAAGACCCAAAGCATAAAATTGCTAGAAGAAAACATAAGGGACACACTTCAGGACATTGGTCTGGGAAAAGATTTTGTGAATATGACTTTAAAAACACAGGCAACAAAAGCAAAAATAAACAGATGAGATTATATCAAACTAAAAAGCTCCTGTACAGCCAAGGAAACAACCAAGAGAGTGAAAAGACAACCTACAGAATGGGGGAAAATATTTGCCAACTATTCATCCTGCAGGGAGATTAATAGCCAGAATATGCAGGAAAATCAAACATCTCAACAGAAAAGCAAAATAAAACAAAGAATCCAATTTAAAAATGGGCAAACAATCTGAATAGACATTTCTCAAAAGAAGATATACAAATGGTTAACAAATACATGAAAAAAATGCCCAACGTCACTAATCATCCATGAAACAAAAATCAAAACTACAATGAAATATTATCTCACCCCAGTTAGGATGGCTATTATCAAAAAGACAAAAAATAACCAATGCAGGTGAGAATGCAGAGAAAAAGGAACTCATACATTGTTGGTGGAAATGTAAACTAGTATAGCTACTATGGAGAACAGTATGGAGGTTCCCCAAAAAATTACCAGTAGAACGACCAAGTGATCCAGCAATTCCACTACTGGGCATTTATCCAAAGGAAAGGAAATCAGTATATTGAAGAGATATCTACACTCCATGTTTACTGCAGCACTATTCAAAATTGCCAAGATATAGAATCAACCTAAATGTCCAACAACAGATGAAAGGAAAAGGAAAATATGGAATCCCGTCATTCACAGCAACATGAATGGAACTGAAGGAAAATTATGTTAAGTGAAATCAGCCAGGAATAGAAAGTTAAACACCACATTTTCTCACTCATATGTAGAAAAGCTTTAAAAAAAAAAAAAAAAAGATCTCCTAGAAATAATAAGTAGAACAGAGGTTACTGGAGACTGGAAAGAGCATGGGGAAGAAAAGGATAAGGAGAGACTCCTTAAAGGCTACAAAATTACAGCTAGATAGGAGGATAAGTTCTAGTGTTCTATAGCTCCTTAAGATGACTATAATTCGCAATCGTATGTATTTTCAAATAGCTAGAAGAGAAGATGTGAAATGTCCCAACAAGAAGAAATAATAAATGTTTGATATGATGGAATGCTAATTGCCCAATCTGATCACTATACATTGTATGTACTGAAACATCACATACACCCCATAAATATGTACAATTACCATGTGTAAATTTACATAAATAAAAGAATATTCACCATGTAATTTCTTTTTATTACTTTTTTTGTCTTTTTGTTTCTTTGTTGGTTTTTTTTTTTTTTTTTTGGTTTTGTTTACTTTTGTTTGAGATGGAGTCTCCTCTATCGCCCAGGCTGGAGTGCAGCAGCATGATCTCGGCTCACTGCAGAACTCCACCTCCCAGGTTCAAGTAGTTCTCCTGCCTCAGCCTCCTGAGTAGCTGGGGTTACAAGCGTGCACCACCATGCCTGGCTAATTTTTATATTTTTACTAGAGATGGGGTTTCACCAGTTTGGTCAGGCTGGTCTCGAACTCCTGACCTCAAGTGATCCACCCACCTCAGCCTCCCAAAGTGCTGGGATTATAAGCGTGAGCCACTGAGCCCAGCCCATTTTTTAACATTTAGGGACAGGGTCTCACTCTGTCACCCAGTGCAGCGGCATAATCATAGCACACTGCAGCCTCAAACTCAAGGGATGCTCCCACCTCAGCCTCCCAAGTGGCTCTGACTACAGGCATGTGCTACCATGCCTGGCTATTGTCATGTCATTTCTTTTGTCCCTTTTACAACTAGTAAGACATAACTTAGAGATAACTTATACATGATACATATGTATTATATAAGACATAAGTTGACAGCCAGGTGCAGTGGCTCACACTTGTAATCCCAGCACTTTGGGAGGCTGAGGCAGGAGGACTGCTGGAGCCCAGGAATTTGAGACCAGCCTGGGCAACATGGCAAAATCCTGTCTCTACAAAGAAAAATACAAAAAATACTAGCCAGGAGTGGCACACGTTTATAGCCCCAGCTACTCAGGAGGCTGAGGTGGGAGGATCACTTGAGCCTAGGAGGTAGAGGCTGAAGTAACCATGATCATGCCACTATACTCCAGCCTGGGTGACAGAATGAGACCCTGTCTCAAAAAAAAAAGGAGAAGAAGAAGACATAGGCAAGCTGACAAACAACAATATCACTTGTTCAGGCACCAGCCTCCCTATGGCTCTTCCCTAAAAAATGCAATGCAGGCCAGGTGTGGTGGCTCACACCTGTAATCCCAGCACTTTGGGAGGCTGAGGCAGGCAGATCACTTTAGGTCAGGGGTTTGAGACCAGCTTGGCCAACATGGTGAAACCTTGTCTCTACTAAAAATACAAAAATTACCTGGGCATGGTGGCACACGCCTGTAGTCCCAGCTACTCAGGAGGCTGAGGTAGGAGAATCGCTTGAACCTGGGAGGCAGAGGTTTCAGTGAGCTGGAATCGAGCCACTGCACTCCAGCCTGGGTGACAGAGCGAGACTCTGTCTTTAAAAACAACAACAACAACAACAACAACAACAAATGCAATGCTTCATAATAATTGCGAGGCCTTTATGTTCTTTCCTGCATATTTCTGCATATCCAAATCCAGTATATATTCCTCAGCTTATTTCAACCCCATGCAGCCTCCCAGATCCCAGAATCTGGGAGTAACAAATTTTCTCCTTTTCAGAATTCCCATTTTCCTCTTATGGCACTTCATATTCTACTTAGTGTAAGGGCTTATCTCCAGTAGATGGTAAGCATCTTGTAACCAGGGTTCTTGTCATTTCCACTTTAAGTTACCCACAGAACTTGGCAGCACTTGGCATGTAACAAAAGCTCCAAAAATATTTATCAAATGAATACATCAATAGCTATTTCCAGCTGCTCTTTCCACCCTGCCTTGTTTCAACATCAGTGGACAGGCTGATCACGATAGACATGCTGCTAGAGATCAAAGCCTCAATGGGACCTTTTGAATTATAGGCTGCGGGGGAGGGGAAGGCTCACTGACAACTTGGTAGAAACTACGCTAGATATTTTACTTAAAAAGATACTGTTGGGCAGGCGCAGCGGCTCCCGCCTGTAATCCCAGCACTTTGGGAGGCCAAGGCAGGCGGATAACCTGAGGTCAGGAGTTCGAGGCCAGCCTGGCCAACATAGTGAAATCCCATCTCTACTAAAAATACAAAAAATTTGTCGGGCATGGTGGCAGCCACCTGTAATCCCAGCTACTCGGGAGGCTGAGGCAGGAGAATCACTTGAACCCTGGAAGTGGAAGTTGCACTGAGCCGAGATCGCACCATTGCACTCCAGCTTGGGCAATAAGAGCGAAACTCCTTCTAAAAAAAAAAAAAAAAAAAAGATACCGTTAAGCCGCAGGTCTAAACTTTGATTTATAATCTGTCAAACAACCGTCCTAATTGAAATTTTTAGTGTAAAAATTCCAATCACCAGTTTCTCTTGGAACCTGGTTATCCCAGCATATCAATCCGTACATAAGAAATTGATGCAGGCTGGGCTGGGCGTGGTGGTTCATGCCTATAATCCCAACACTTTGGGAGGCTGAGGCGGGCAGATCACGAGCTCAGGAGTTCGAGACCAGCCTGACCAACATAGTGAAACCCCGTCTCCACTAAAAGTACAAAAATTAGCCCAGCGTGGTGGCACACACCTGTAATCCCAGCTACTTGGGAGGCTGAGACAGGAGACTCGCTTTAACCCAGGAGGCAGAGGTTGCGGTGAGCCAAGATCGCACCATTGCACTACAGCCTGGGGGACAGAGTGAGACTCCGTTTCAAAAAAAAAAAAAAAAGAAAGAAAGAAAGAAAGAAATTAGCTCAAGCTAACCAGACTGACTGGGTTGCCTGTATTGAAACTCAAGATAGTATTTTAAAACATTAAAATAAATTTTGAGCTTCACATGCAATTTATAAGTAGTTTTCTAAGGAATTCCGTTTCCAGAAAACAATCATGTTGAAATCCCAAGAGAGAAAACGTTAATTTCAAAAAAAAAAAAAAAAAAAAGACAACCGTTAAAGACAATCAGATCCACAAAACTGGCAGCTGCAGCAGTTTTCAAAATGTCTAAACTGCTTCAACAGGAAGCCAGCCAAAGTTCTGTCCATTCAGGCATAGAACAAACTTACCCTTTTAATTCCTTTCTTACTGTGTGGAATACTGTAATATTGCTGTATTGTGAATGCTCTCTAGGCCTGATACTGGGTCAAAGGTGTATTTGGCTTCTAGGGTTTTAGGAAAAACGAGTTTAAGCTTCTGATACCCCAGCATATTTGGATTTGTAGCTGAATCCTTTCTAGCTGTATTAAATAACTAACAAAACAAGGCCATTTTTTCTTTAAAAAAAAAGTTGACACTGTGGTATGTAGGGGTAAAATGGCATGGTATCTGGGACTTGCTTTAAAATACTTCAGCAAAGGGGGAAAAGGAGATGACAGATGAAGAAAATGACAAAGTCTAGACAGTAATTTCATTTGTGTGGTGAGTAGATGGCAGTTCATTGTACTACTTCTCTAACATTTGTGTATGTTTGGATTTTTTGTTTTTCAGTGTTACTTTATTGCAATAACAATTTTAAATTAAAAACAGAAATCTGGACAAACAGTGCCTAGAGTCCTGAATCATTCTTGAGAACTGCAGGGTGTATTCCATCTTAGTGTATCTTAGTTTAATTCTAGACTCATGTCCTTAAAGCTTGCATGTTGGCTCTCAGCTTTGCTGTTTCCTTTAAAAAAAAAAAAAAAAAGTGTTCGCTGGGTGTCGTGGCTCACGCCTGTAATCCCAGCACTTTGGGAGACTGAGGCAGGCGGATCACCTGAGGTCAGGGTTCGAAACCAGCCTGCCCTACATGGTGAAACCCTGTATCTATTAAAAATACAAAAATTAGCCAGGCGTGGTGGCGTGCACCTGTAATCCCAGCTTACTCAGGAGGCTGAGGCAGGAGAATCACTTGAACCTAGGAGGTGGAGGTTGCAGTGAGCCAAGATCACGCCACTGCACTCCAGCCTGGGCGACAGAGCAAGACTCCTTCTCAGGGAAGAAAAAAAAGGTGTCTTTTTTAGCAAGGCATGATGGCACGTGCCTATAGTCCCAGCTACTAGGGAGGCTGAGGTGCAAGGATCTCTTGACCCAGGACAGAGGCTACAGTGAGCTATGATTGTGCCACTGCACTCTAGCCTGGGTGACAGAGCAAGATTCTATCTCTAATAATAATAATAATAATAAATTTTTAAAATGTTTTTTCAGAAAGTCTAACTCAACCAAATGAAATGTGCCTGTGGTCCAGGGCACCAAAACACAGTCAGAAATTTCAGGATGGTTCATGACTTCATATCTCATTTCTAAGTTTCTGGGGACACAGTATCTTCTTGGTAGAGGTAGCTTGCTTTCTATTTGTGGTGGACATGTGTTGCTTTTGCTGTCCAGGATTTACACTGCTTCCCGTCATTTAAAAAAATCCCTAGATTTCCATTTGGGGATTCACCCTAGCCCCATTCTCAGTCCATGATGAGGCTGATTCTACCTTTGGATTTGGGGGTGGAGTTTAAGATCAAGAGTAAGTCAGAGCATCCCATTCCCCCAGCCACTGACTTTTTCATAGATGGGCACCTGACCTAAGTCAGGCCAATCAGAATTAAGGGAGGTTCAGGTCTTAGACTTAAACCTATGTTTGTGCTGCCAGGAAGTGAACTCTCTTTCTCATGTGATTTGGTATTGGGTTAATGTGTTCTTGTAGGGCTTGAAGCCATCATGGATGGCCTGCCAATTAATTAAATACAGAAGAAAGTAGCAATATAGCCAATGGATGTGAAAAGACGATAGGTTCTAAAGACATCATGTGAGCTCTGACCAGCTGCCCTTGAAGACTGTTCCTGTCCTTTCTGTTATGTGAGCCAATAAATTACCTGAGTGCTGGCTAATCCATAGTTTAATCACTTCCTCTTATAATTAAGCCACACTGTATAGTCAGATAGCTTGATAATACAGCACTTTCTAAGGTTTGCATGCCAAAACAAGATGCATAAACTTAAAGCATAATTCTTACTTATCAAAATACATGAATGAGTTCTGGAACTGTGGCATCATGGTCATTAAATTCTGTGATTAATTCAACCAATATTGCATGCCTATTTTGTGACTGTGCTAAATGCTGATTCTAGCAAGATAAGGGCAGCTCAGCAATGGAAAATAAATGCAGTCCCTAAATGTTTTAATTTGCTCAACTGACATATCTGGTTATTTTTGAAATTTTTATAATGAAACTTTTTTTTTTTTTTTGAGATGGAGTCTCGCTCTGCCGCCCAGGCTGGAGTGCAGTGGCATAATCTCAGCTCACTGCAAGCTCTGCCTCCCAGGTTCACGCCATTCTCCTGCCTCAGCCTCCCAAGTAGCTGGGACTAAAGGCGCCCGCCACCACGCCTGGCTAATTTTTTGTATTTTTAGTAGAGATGGGGTTTCACCGTGTTAGCCAGGATGGTCTCGATCTCCTGACCTTGTGATCCACCTGCCTTGGCCTCTGAAAGTGCTGGGATTACAGGTGTGAGCTGCCGCGTCCAGCCTATAATGAAACATTTTAAGAGCATTTCAGTAACATAAACATAACCGTTACTAGTCAGACTCCCTCCTAGATATTTGGGGGTCCAGGTGACATACTCAGGCTAGGTTTTTAAGAACAGGGGTGGGAATTTGAGTAAGAAACTCTACGGCTGCTAAGTCTAGAAACTATGAAGATCCTAAAGATAGCTTCTGGAAAGAAAGCTGAGAACAAGCAACGCAATCCCACCAAAGCAATAATATGAGGGGACTGTACATAGGGTAAGAGAGAAATAAATGGGAGTCAATGGAGAAATTGGGAGCAACTGGTTGGAAGAGAAGATGGAAGAAGACGGAGAACCTCTGAGACCCTGGTTATCACATCTTCAATCAATACTTGGGAAAGGGCTATGGAGGTGCTAAGCTGTTTCAGATAATAGTAGAAAAATATTGGAGAGCCATTTTTAAACTTTTACTACTTTAGTGAAAAAATGTACTCATCTAAATGAAAATCAAAGGTCATAGGAAGAGGAAGAGAACCCACAGATTTCCTTTTTTTTTTTTTTTTGGAGACAGAGTTTCACTCTGGTTGCCCAGGCTAGAGTGCAATGGTGCAATCTTGGCTCATGGCAACCTCCGCCTCCCAGGTTCAAGCGATTCTCCTGCCTCAGCCTCCCAAGTAGCTGGGATTATAGGCATACGCCACCATGCCTGGCTAATTTTGTATTTTTAGTAGAGACGGGGTTTCTCCATGTTGGTCAGGCTGGTCTCAAACTCCCGACCTCAGGTGATCTGCCTGCTTCAGCCTCCCAAAGTACTGGGATTACAGGCGTGAGCCACTGCACTGGCTTCAGATTTTACTGTTACATACTTCTGCTTCTTTAGATGGAAATGACAAATTAGCCATACCATTCCAACAACCTTCCAAAATGCCTTTCAGTACTGCAGAAGCTGGAACACTAAATTCATATTTTCCCTGTACTCCCCTGCAGCAAGAGTTCTAGAATTAGGACCTACCAATAAGATGCAATCATGTGAGATCTGAAAGGTGGAAGAGATATGATGGCAATCACCCTGTTGCCCTCTCTGTATGGTTAGGGAGGAGAGATGCTGGGTTTTTCTGCAGCAGAGTTCCAGCATCCTGTCACTAGCTTTGTGAGGCTACTGTGGTGAGTTCTTATATTCTACAGTTCCATGGCAGGCTCCTGATTCCTCACCTTCATGATCAAGTAGCAGCTAAAATGTCAGGCCAGTTTATCAGTATTATTCTGGGAGTCATTCCTGCAAGCCCAACCTTGAGCTCACTACTCCAATTTTATGAGGACCTAATTCCCTATATTTAAATCTCTTTCTTCATAGAAGATCTGGAATGATTTCTGTTTCCTGAAACTAAATGCTGAAGCATTCTACTTTCTAAAGCATTATAGATATGTGATGATAAACAAGTCAAACCAAAGATGCATCTCATTTACAGGGAGGTGTCAGTTGGACACACAAAAAAATTACTTGGAAAAAGCATTGGGGTATATGCAAGTGAGCAAAGTGGCAGAGCATATAAATCTCTGAAGCAGCCAATAGTAAGACTGTGTTACTGTCCTCAGGTAGACAGGTTTCTATGGGGCAAATTTCCATAATGCCAAGCCATTTGTTTAGCAGTGTTACCCAAGTTAATGAGGTCACTGGTACTCACTTGTTGTCATTTCCCCATTGTAGGCACTTAGGCCCAATGTGAAACATTAATGAATTGAATAGGTCACCAAATACAGTGGTCTGGTCAAGATGTAGCTGTTTGTAAAAGGTTATGAATCAGATTAAAATCCTCATTTGTCACAGAGCAAGGGAGGCAATGCTCTTCCCTTAGCCACAGATCCCTCCACACTTTTCAGAGAAGAACTATTATAGAACTGTTATAATAATTACAATATTATTAGAAAGCATTACCAATTAGAATATGCAGATCACTACCTGTTTCTCTCATAAAAAGCACAGCAAGGAATAAAAAACCATAAAATGCTATGCTGGGAAAAGGATGGACTTGAAGGTAAATACGAAAGTTGAACTTAGCATTCTCTAATGACCCTGGAGGAAAGGTGATTCAGCTAATATTGGTATTTGTTAGGATTTAATTAAAAACCCCTAATCACTTTTCAGTGCTACAAGTATGAGGTAAGGGCTTCTTCTTCCCCTAGTGGAGTCAGGCTGGGAGCTCCAGCTCTATCCTGTGTTTAGCACTAACTTAGGGTCATATACCCCCAAAAGACCTGGGAGTCCAGTTCCCATGGAACTGCCCATGGAACTCCCAAAGTGACTCCAGCAAATTCCCAATGCAGGATCTACCTGCAAGCTGCAGTAGCCTTTGAAAAACTGAAAGAGAAACTTGAGGAGCAGAGGGTTATTAGTTTTTTTTCTTTCTTTTTTCTTTTTTAAGATAGGGTTCTCTTCTGTCATGCAGGCTGGAGTGCAGTGGCATAATCATAGCTCACTGCAGCCTTGATCTCCTGGGCTCAAGTGATTCTCCAGCCTCAGTCTCCCAAGTAGCTGGGACCACAGGCGCACACCACCATGCCTGGCTAATATTTAAATTTTTTGTAGAGATGGGATCTCACTATGTTTCCCAGGGTTGAATGCTTTTTTTTTTGAGACAGAGTCTCGCTCTGTCGCCCAGGCTGGAATGCAGTGGCGCCATCTCGGCTCGCTGCAAACTCCGCCTCCCGGGTTCACGCCATTCTCCTGCCACAGCTTCCCAAGTAGCTGGGACTACAGGCACCTGCCACCACGCCTGGCTAACTTTTTTTTTTTTTTTTTTGTATTTTTAGTAGAGACGGGGTTTCACTGCGTTAGCCAGGATAGTCTCGATCTCCTGACCTCGTGATCCGCCCGCCTCGGCCTCCCTAAGTGCTGGGATTACAAGCGTGAGCCACCGCGCCAGGCCAGGGTTGAATAATTTTTAAATGCATTTTACACTTGGAGAAGATTGTACCAAAATCATCCATTTGCATTTTCAGTGAATGACATATAAACATTTTAGTCATTATATATAAGCTAAAAGTATAAAAAGATTGTTTATATATTTTTTTAGTACATCTACTTTCCATTTGTGAGAACCCTAGAGGAAAAAGTGTTACAAAAAAGAAAACACCCCCCAAAATCTCTACTTTAATGAATAAAAGCTAATGAAGTAGGCTGCATTCCTATTATTTAGTTCCTCTAAATGTCTATTCCCTTATTAATAACTCTGCTTTATTAAAATAACTGTCTCGGCCGGGCATGGTGGCTGACACCTGTAATCCCAGCACTTTGGGAGGCTGAGGTGGGCGGATCACCTGAGGTCGGGAGTTCAAGAGCAGCCTGGCTAACATGGTGAAACCCCGTCACTACTAAAAACACAAAAATTAGCTGGGCATGGTGGTGGGCACCTGTAATTCCAGCTACTCGGGAGGCTGAGGCAGGAGAATTGCTTGAACCCAGGAGGTGGAGGTTGCAGTGAGCCGAGATTGAGCCACTGCACTCTAGCCTGGGCAACAGACTGAGACTCCATCTAAAAAAAAAAAAAAACAAAAAAATCTTTTTTTTTGGGGGGGTATATGACCCTAAATTAGTGCTAAATATATATCTAAATATATATATATGTATGTCTTTTGGGGGTATATGACCCTAAATTCGTTCTAAATATATATCTAAATATACATATATATGTTTGTGCGCTTCCGCTACTAAACTATCATCATTAATCCAGTTGGAAAGATGTGAGAAAGTTTAAATGTAAGCACACCTTATGGTTAAAGAGCTACCAAAACAAAGCAAAGGTATATTTTATCATAAAATGCCACATGTGACTTTAAGCACTTTAGAGTATATCATTCCACTGACATAAAATTAATTATTGATATGTATGTGTAGGTGTACAAAATGTATTTACAGGCCAAGTAAGGTGGCTCACACCTGTAATCCCAGCACTTTGGGAGGCCAAGGCAGGTGGATCACTTGAGGTCAGAAGATCGAGACTAGCCTGACCAACATGGTGAAACCCCATCTCTACTAAAAATATGAAAATTAGCCAGGCATGGTGGTGCACGTCTGTAATCCCAGCTACTCTGGAGGCTGAGGCATAAGAATCACTTGAACTTGGGAGGTGGAGGTTGCAGTGAGCCGAGATTGCAGAGTATGACTCTTTCTCAAAAAGAAAGAAAGAAAGAGAGGGAGGGAGGGAGGGAGGAAGGAAGGAAGGAAGGAAGGAAAGAAGGAAGGAAGGAAGGAAGGAAGGAAGGAAGGAAGGAAGGAAAGGAAAGAAAGAAAGAAAGAAAAAGAAAAAGAAAGAAAGAAAGAAAGAAAGAAAGAAAGAAAGAAAGAAAGAAAGAAAGAAAGAAAGATATATATATATATTTACATATATTGGCCAGGTGCGGTGGCTCATGCCTGTAATCCCAGCACTTTGGGAGGCCAAGGCAGGTGGATCACTTGAGGTCAGAAGATCGAGACTAGCCTGACCAACATGGTGAAACCCCATCTCTACTAAAAATATGAAAGTTAGCCAGGCATGGTGGTGCACGTCTGTAATCCCAGCTACTCTGGAGGCTGAGGCACAAGAATCACTTGAACTTGGGAGGTGGAGGTTGCAGTGAGCTGAGATTGCAGAGTACAACTCTTTCTCAAAAAGAAAGAAAAAAAGAAAGAAAAGAAAGAAAGAGAGGGAGGGAGGGAGGGAAGGAGGAAGGAAGGAAGGAAGGAAGGAAGGAAGGAAAGAAAAAGAAAGAAAGAAAAAGAAAGAAAGAAAGAAAGAAAGGAAGAAAGAAAGAAAGAAAGAAAGAAAGAAAGAAAGAAAGAAAGAAAGAAAGAAAGAAAGAAAAATATATATGTACATATATTGGCCGGGTGCGGTGGCTCACGCCTGTAATCCCAGCACTTTGGGAGGCAGAGGTGGGCAGATCACAAGGTCAGGAGTTCGAGACCAGCCTGACCAACATGGTGAAACCCCATCTCTACTAAAAATACAAAAATTATCTGGGCGTGGTGGTACGTGCCTGTAATCCCAGCTACTCAGAAGGCTGAGGCAGGAGAATCGCTTGAACCTGGGAGGCAGAGGTTGCAGTGAGCCGAGATTGCACCACTGCACTCCAGCCTGGGCGACAGACCGAGACTCCATCTCAAATAAATATATATATATATATATTTACATATAGTACCAATATTTGAAAACATGGTTAAATTAGAAAATTTTAAATAATACTTTAAAACTTATTAATTGTTCTTTTATAAATGTTAACTTTACGAAGCAAGAAGCAAATAAAATATTAACCACTCACAACTCTGTTTATTTCAAAATATATACTAAAAGAGCATGGCGTTTGCATCGCTGTTTATCACCTATGTGTCTATCAGACTTTGCAAGTGATTCTGCAGTTGTTGCACAATGGGAGTTTCTAGGCCTGTAAGATATCTGATTCCTGTGCTCTGCAACAGATCTATCTCCTGCACCCAGCAGAGCTCAGGGTCATTCTTAGGTCATAGTGGGTAAAGACGGCTGTCAATTCACTGCTTGGGCTAGGTTTCAAGTCTCCTTTATCTCTGTTATATTGATGATTCCCAGTGGTTAAGAAATTAACCATACTATCAGTATGCATCTTAATGTTTTGTTGTGTAGCACCAAAGTGACTACTGTGTTAAAAGCTCAGTGTGCTGTTATGTGAATGTCGGCTACCCTTTAAAAACTAAGAAGTGGAACAAATATATTTGAATAAATAGTTATGGTTCTATGCTGTGCTACACATTTTTAAAAGGGAGGTTATAATAAAAGGTTGAAACTAGCTGATCCTGCCTCTTCTCAGTGCAAAGGTAATTATTATTCAGTGAAAAAATATGCAGTGAAAATAAGTAATTGCATAAGAAGAGATTATAATCCTGAGCATATACACCTGGTGTTTTGATTTTTATGAATACCCTTTTGGATCCCCATGCCTGTGCAACTTAATGTTCATCACAATTCTCCATGACAAAGGAAAAAGACAAGCCTTAATTGTAAATATGTGCATGCTTTATTGCCAATGCAATGGCATGAACACATTTAACAGGATTGTCATTCCATTTAATTACTCTGATTTTGACAGGGACCTATTACAGATAAAATTGATAGCATGAGTAATAAGGACCATAAAAAAAAATCACTGCTTTCTGGCTGGGCACAGTGGCTCATGCCTATAATCCCAGCACTTTGGGAGGCCAAGGTGGGTGGATCACCTGAGGTCAGGAGTTTGAAACCAGCCTGGTCAACATGGTGAAACCCCATCTCTACAAAAAATACAAAAATTAGCCAGGTGTGGTGGTGCTTGCCTGTAATCCCAGCTATTTGGGAGGCTGAGGCAGGAGAATCACTTGAACTCAGGAGGTGGAGGTTGCAGTGAGCCGAGATCACGCCACTGCACTCCAGGCTAGGCAACAGAGTAAGACTCTGTCTCCAAAAAAAAAGAAAAAGAAAAAAAAAATCACTGCTTTCTCTTCAAAGAGTGAGTATTAAGATCTTCTTCCATATTCTCTATGGCTACATGCATTAGGTGAAGAAAAAAATAAAGCATAGTAATAGGATAGCCATCCTCAAATTGCTTCCTTCCAAGTTGAGTTATGTTTATGATATGACAGTGATGCATGGTCATTTGTTTAGACTAACTGGGTTAGATCTGTGACATCTAAAGAAAAGCAACAAATGAATAAGTAGGCAAGTGGAAAAAATTAGAGAAAAGCACTCTCCCAAATTAATTATTCATGTGTTAATTACATGTGCTGTTTCTCAGTTTTTTCTCAGTGATATTTAAAGATATTCATTACACTTTTGCCTGAGACAGGTAATAAAAGTTCAGGAGCTGAACACTAAGCTTAAGATATGTACAGATGAAGAGGAGGGATGAGAGGACTATGGTAACAGTCAGTCATTGCCAGAAATTTGAAACTGGCATTAAGAGGAAGTCAGCAGCTCTATTCAAGTGACAAAGCAGTGGTGTGGTTCTTGGCATCCTGGCATGTATAGCCAAATGGAAAGGTGCCAGGTATTGGCTGGAAGAGCATAAACTACTGATTTTCTCTTCCATAAATTAAGGGAAGGAAGAGTTTTAGCAGCACAGCATCAATGTTTTATGTAGTCACATTAAACTGTCTGCTACTTGAGTTCATTTTCCACATTCTAGTTTATGACTTACTTTTCAAAAAGCTAGTGTCTTCTTAAAATGTCTCCATAAGCCTCACACCCCTGCTCATGAAGAAAAAAATCTAAATTTCTAAATACACCTATAAATCTATCACCCAAATAGGTGATGAATCAAAGCATCTCCTTTTTGGTCTTTTTTTTTTTTTTTTTGAGACAGAGTCTTGCTCTTTTGCCCAGTCTGGAGTGCAGTGGTGCAATCTCAGCTCACTGCAACCTCTGCCTCCTGGGTTCAAGCAATTCTCCTGTCTCAGCCTCCCGAGTAGCTGGAACTACAGGCATGTGCCATCATGCCCGGATAATTTTTTGCATTTTTAGTAGAGACAGGGTTTCACTGTGTTAGCCAGGATGGTCTCGACCTCCTGACATCGTGATCCGCCCACCTCGGCCTCCCAAAGTACTACGATTACAGGCGTGAGCCACCATGCCCAGCCTCCTTTTTGGTCTTTTAAACTTGAAACTGTCATTCAAATAAGCTCATATTTATTTGACTATTGATCAAATGGATTATCTTCAATAAAAATATTTTTCCAAGCTACTTTTGTCTTTCAATTAAGAAATGGTTTATGCTATGCCAATAGGATGAGATATTCAGAGGATTAAATCAATAGGCTATAAATTATATGCAAAAAAAAATCAGGTCACTACCCTGACACAACAGATTTATTATTAAAGTAGGTAACTCCATCGCAATTCACATTAGTTTTTATAAAGTAAGAGACAGGGAGAGATCAATGAGAACTTTGGCTTACTGCTGCTTTTAATGGTTCATTTATAATAGCTACTTATCTCCTATTACTTTAGCTTGCTATAATAATGCCAAGCCAAGAAAAAAGATAATCACCATTATGGGAATATATATTTAATTCAAGTCTGATTGACTGTTCTTTAATCTGATTCATGTATTTGTAGAGTGGCCAGAAGTACTCTAAAAGCATAGTGATTCTTAGGTACACATAAAAACCCCATTATACAGTCTACATCAGGTTTAGAGTAAAAAACATCTGGCAGTTTTGGCTTTATTTTCATAGGCATATTATTATTAGATAAACAACCACATTGCAGGGCACACCCAAAACCCACCAGCTCAAACCCAACTGCTACTATCAACATCAAGGATAACAGCCAAACCTTAAATGGACTTTTCAGCCTCACTATGTTTCCTGGAGACTACTATCTTTGCAAATAAAAAGCAGATTTTTGCTCTACACATGCACATGGATCCACATTCCATTCCTGGATTCTCTACAATCACCTTGCCATTCTTGATGATTAATTACCCTGATTGCAGTGGAGATTTGATACAGGCTTCCAAAGGCCATCTCAAATGAAGGAGGAATAAGCTCACTGATTTCATTTAAGAAGGTTGAATAAGGGCAGTCCTCACCAACCAATCCCCCATATTTTTTCTTCCAGGGAAACTGCTATTAAATAAATATTAAAGGAGAGGATTAGGGTTATAGAATTAGGGAGGGAAGGCTCCCCAGTACTATCACTATGGTGGAATGGTAATTAAGGACTCAGGTCTTCTTGGCAATATAAGGTGGCTCTACCACTGTTCATCCTTACTGGTTGCCTTGTTAAGTCTCTGCCCAGAAACATAAGGAACCTGACTGATCACTCCTGATTCTCTACATCTCTAAACGACACTATTGGTGGTGTACATGCAATTTCACTCCAAAAGCAGTGGTTACAGTACACTCTCCAAAAAGCTAAAATTAGTAAGACTGGCAATACCAAGTGTTGGCAAGGATGTGGAGTAACTGGAACTCTCATACATTGATGGTGAGAGTATTAAATTGATACAACCGGCTGGGTACAGCGGCTCACGCCTGTAATCCCAGCACTTTGGGATGCCAAGGCAGACGGATCACCTGAGGTCAGGAGTTCAAGACCAGCCTGACTAATATGGTGAAACCCCATCTCTACTAAAAAAAATACAAAAATTGGCTGGGCGTGGTGGGGGACGCCTATAGTCCCAGCTACTCAGCAGGCTGAGACAGGAGAATTGCTTGAACCTGGGAGGTGGAGCTTGCAGTGAGCTGAGATCATGCCACGGCACTCTTGCCTAGGTGACAGAGCAAGACTCCATCTCAAAAAAATAATAATAAATAAGTAAATAAATAAATAAACAAATTGGTACAACCACTTTAGAAAACTGTTTGGCAGCCTCTATGAAAGCTAAACACATACCTAGCCTATGATCTAACAATTCCACTATTAGGAACATAGCCAAGAGATATGGATACATATTCTCACCAAAAGACATTAAGAAGAGTGTTCTTATAAGTTTTTTATAAGACTTACTCAAAGCCAGGTGTGGTGGCATGTGTCTGCAGTCCCAGCTACTTAGGAGGCTGAAGTGGAATGATTACTTGAGTCCAGGAGATCAAGGCCAACCGGGCCACATAGTGAGACTCCATGTCTAAAAAGGAAAAGATTTACTCAAAATAGCCAAAAATTCAAAACAACCAAAATGTCACCACAGTAGAAGAGATAAATGAAACATGGTATATTCATACAATGGAATATTACACAGTGATTTTTTTAAAGGACAACTATTATTACTAGCTATAACATGAATAAATCCTACAGATATTACATTAAGAAAATAGACACACAGTATCTACTGTATGAATCCATTTATATGAAATACAAAAATAGGAAAACTAATCCAGCAGTAGAAGTCAGAATAGTGGGGGTGAGGCGTGAGGGGTGGGAACTGACTGGAAAAGGACACAAAAGAATCTTCTGGGATGCTAGAAAAGTTCTATATCTTGATCTAAGTAATCAAGATACACATCAGATACACATCACATCAAGTATGATCGAGATACACATCAAATACAGGTATGTGATGAATCTTAAAAGCGTTATAGAAAAAAGACACAAAAGTCTATATATAGTATGATTTCATTTTGGAAGGGACAAAACTGTAGGGATAGACAATAGGTCAGTGGTTACCAGAAGATTTGGGTAAAAGGAGGGAACTAACTGCAAAGGGTTACAAGCAAACTTTTGGGGATGATAGAAACAGTCTATATTTTGACTGTGGTTGTGGTAATCTGACTCTACACAGTTATCAACACTCATCAAATTATACATTTAAAAGGATGAATCTTATAGCTCAATTATAATTTGTTGCCTAGTTTGAAAATATTCAACAATCTAAACACTTAAGATTAGTATACTTTGGCTGGGCACGGTGGCTCACACCTGTAATCCCAGCACTTTGGGAAGCAGAGGCAGGCGGATCACCTGAGGTCGGGAGTTCGAGACCAGCCTGACCAACATGGAGAAACCCCATCTCTACTAAAAATACAAAAATTAGCCGGGCGTGGTGGCACATGCCTGTAATCCCAGCTACTCGGGAGGCTGAGGCAGGAGAATCACTTGAACCCGGGAGGTGGATGTTGCAGTGAGCCAAGATGGCACTACTGCACTCCAGCCTGGGCAACATGAGTAAAATTCTGTCTCAAAACAAAGATTAGTATACTGTATGTACTTCCTATACTATGTGTATATTATATTTTAATTTTAAAAAGTTTGAAAAGTAAAGAAAAAAAAAAGAGGTTAAGTGGGTTGTAAGGCATGCATTCCAGTCCAGACTTTGCTACTGGTGTGTTATGTGAAATGCTTTAATTGTTGCTACTGAATAAAAATACAGAAAGTGTTAGGCCTGGTATGGGCCCTGAAACTCACATAATCTCACTTTGATCTACCGAGGAGTAATGATCTCTGAAATATCACACAGCTAGTCAGTTGTGGAGGCAGAAATGAAAACCTAGGACAACTGACTCTCAGACTCTGGTTCAATTCCAGTTCAAGCGAGATTTTTAAAAAGTCAAACTGATCATTTGACACTACAGAAGTAGCAAATTTTCAACTAATTGTGTAATACTGGGCCCCTGTTTGCACATACAGTCATGTGCCACATAAGATGTTTTGGTCAACAATGGTCGGGCACGGTGGCTCACGCCTGTAATCCCAGCACTTTGGGAGGCCAGGGCAGGTGGATCACCTGAGGTCAGGAGTTCGAGACCAGCCTGGCCAACATGGTGAAACCCCATCTCTACCAAAAATACAAAAATTAGCCAGGCGTGGTGGCAGGCGCCTGTTATCCCAGCTACTCGGGGGGCCGAGGCAGGAGAATCGCTTGAACCCGGGAGGAGGAGGTTGCAGTGAGCCGAGATGGTGCCATCGCACTCCAGCCTGGGGGACAAGAGCGAAACTTTGTCTCAAAAAAAAAAAAAGATATTTTGGTCAACAATAGACCACATATACAATGGTGGTCCTATAAGATTATAATGGAGCTGAAAAATTACTATCACCTAGTGATGTCATAGCTGTTAGGATATAATGAAACTAATTTTAAAAAGATAAATTTAGTGGGCCGGGCGCGGTGGCTCGGGCCTGTAATCTCAGAACTTTGGGAGGCTGAGCGGGGCGGATCGCCTGAGCTCAGGAGTTCAAAACCACCCTGGGCAACATGGTGAAACCCCATCTCTACTAAAATACGAAAAATGAGCTGGACATAACGGCACATGCCTGTAGTCCCAGCTACTCAGGAGGCTGAGGCACAAGGAACGCTTGAGCCCAGGAGGTAGAGGTTGCAGACAGCCAACATCACGTCACTGCACTCCAGCTTCGGCTACAGAGTGAGACTCTATCTCAAAAACATGGCAAAACCCCGTCTCTACTAAAAATACAAAAATTAGCCAGGCTTGGTTGCACACACCTGTAATCCCAGCTACTCAGGAGGCTGAGGCAGGAGAATCATTTGAACCCGGGAGGTGGAGGTTGCAGTGAGCCCAGATTGCGCCATTGCACTCCAGCCCGGGCAACGAGAGTGAATCTCCGTCTCAAAAAAAAAATAAAACTTTAAAAATAAATAAATTTAGTGTAGACTAAGTGTACGATGGCTTTTGTTTTTTGTTTTTTGTTTTTTTTGAGATGGAGTTTTGCCTGTCACCCAGGCTGGAGTGCAGCGGCATGATCTCGGCTCACCGCAACCTCCACCTCCCGAGTTCAAGTGATTCTCCTGCCTCAGCCTCCTGAGTAGCTGGGATTACAGGTGCCTGCCACCGTGACTGGCTAATTTTTGTATTTTTAGTAGAGATGGGGTTTCACCATGTTGGCCAGGCTGGTCTTAAACTCCTGACCTCAGGTGATCCACCCGCCCTGGCCTCCCAAAGTGCTGGGATTACAGCCGTGAGCCACTGCGCCTGGCCAGTGTACAGTGTTTATTAAGTTTACAACAGTGGATAATAACGACCTGGGCCTTCTCATTCACCCACGACTCACTCCTGACTCATCCAGAGCAACTTACAGTCCTACAAGCTCCATTCATGGTAAGTGTCCTATACAGGCATACCATTTTTATCTTTTATACGTATTTTTATTGTATCTTTTCAACATTTAGATACACAAATACTTACCACTGTATTACAATTGCCTACGGTATTCAGTATAGTAATAAGTTGTACAAGTTTGTAGCCTAGGAACAGCTATACCATATAGCCTATGTGTGTACTAGGTTATATACCATCTATATTACTGTAAATACACTCTATGATGTTTGCACAAAGATGAAATAATCTAACGACACATTTATCAGAACATAATCCTGTCATTAAGCAACATATGACTACATTTGCTTTTCACTTCCAAAATGCCACTGTACTCCAGCCTAGGTGAGAGAGTAAAATCCTGTCTCTAAGAAAAAAAAATTATTGTTATATATATGAGTTATCAGTGATCATTTGATAACAGCAATTTACCCAAAAATGCAGATTATGACAGCCTCTATTTAGGAAGCTCCAACTAAATCTTGGCATACCATCTACCCCTTCCTGTCTGGGGCCATCTCCAATGTCACTTAGTCATACAAAGTACCCAAACTGCTCTACTACTGGGAGAGGTATTTTAGGTACAATCCAGATTATATGACTCCTTTATTAACTCCTCTGAAAATTCAGTTCCTCTGAAACAAAGTCAACATTTTTAAGTCCACACATTCACAAACACCCCAGATCTTATCAAATCTATAATGTAAGATGGTGTTCATTGTGCTACATAGTTCCTAACAATATTCTCATAAAATTGCAAACAAGAGCAGTTATGCCATACTTCTCTTGAAAATTGAAACATTAAGGAAGTGCTAAATCAGTGATCTCTAGTTTCTCTTTCTATGCTCTGTAGCTATCTAAATGACCTTTTGACCCCCTTCCCCTCCCATCCCTCACTAAAACCCAAACACTAACTTCTCTCTGACCTCCACCCCCTGCAAAACAGAAAAGAAACTAGTACGTTATTTACACTTCTTGATTGACTGACTAGTTACACTTAAGTTCCTGTTGTTGTTGTTGTTGTTGTTGTTGAGACAGAGTTTCACTCTGTCACCTAGCCTGGAGTGCAGTGGTTCAGTCACTGCTCACTGCAGCCTTGACTTCCCAGCCTCAAGCAATCCTCTTGCCTCAGCCTCCCAAGTAGCTGGGACAATGGGTGTGTACCACTACACTCTGCTAATTTTTTTTTTTTTTAATTTTTAGTAGAGATGAGGTAACATTCTGTTGCCCAGGCTGGTCTCCAACTTCTGTGCTCAAGTAATCCATCCCCCTCAACCTCCCAAAGTGCTAGGATTACAGGCATGAGCCACCGCACCTGGCCCACTTTAGTTCTAGTAAGTTTTAGCAGTATGTTAATTCAAGCAATATTTACATTTTAAGCCATTTTATCCCTTATTGCATAATGAAAGGCCAATTGCTTCTCCATTAAAGAATTCTGACCTTCAATTTAACTTCAGTAAGCAAGTGAGAAAATATTTTGGAAACAAGGAAGAACTTGCAACTACACTTTGTATTCCTAGCCTTGGGGAGTCATGAACCACATTAGAATAGCTGAGAGGAGCTGGGCACGGTAGCTCACGCCTGTAATCCCAGCACTTTGGGAGGCCGAGGCAGGCGGATCATGAGGTCAGGAGATCGAGACCATCCTGGCTAACATGGTGAAACCCCGTCTCTACTAAAAACACAAAAAATTAGCTGGGCATGGTGGCATGTGCCAGTAGTCCCAGCTACTCAGGAGGCTGAGGCAGGAGAATCTCTTGAACCCGGGAGGCGGAGGTTGCGATGAGCCAAGATCTCGCCACTGGATTCCAGCCTGGGCGACAGAGCAAGACTCTGTCTCAAAAAACAACAACAACAAAAAGAATAGCTGAGAGGCTATAAAGAAAGAACCCAAAGGATCATTTGCTCATTTACTCACTCATTCGTGCATTCAGTAAACATTTACCAAGGGTCTACCACGTACCAGGTATTGTACAAGGCAGACAGAATTATAAGATATGGTCTCTATCCTGAAGTAGTTTGCAAGGAGGAGTCGCAAACAGATTAAAAATATTTAAAGCCCAAAAGTGAGAAGCGCTCTGACAAGTAGAAAACACTGAAAAAGAACAGGAGAGATGGGATTCACTCGCCCTGTGGAGAGTCAGAGCAGGTTTCATAAGGACAGACCTGTGAGCTCAGCTTGAAGGAATGTGACATGTTGAAAGGCAAAGAAAGGGTTGAAATGGGTTTCCCAAACTTTCAGCCAAATATGAAAGGAGACAGGAGGAGGGGAATGGGTTACCTTTCTTTGCACAGAGGGAATTTAAGGCCAGAGAAGCTAATGACAAGCCCAGTGTCCACCGCAGCCACAAAGAAAAAGGGCTGTGGCAGCAGCTGGGCCCCTTCCTCTTATCTGTAGTCACACAGAGAACACAGTTGATGACAAGCCTTGCCAACATGCCCTTAGCCACTTTAGGGGAGGACAGGTGCAAACATTTTCATATAACTCCATACTCAGCCTACACTCTTTAAAAAGTTATGTTTGTATCAGGATATATCATTGGAACATAAATTTTATCCACATCCTTTAAAATAGTTACAATTTGGTTTTGCCCTGTTTTTGGCCTAAGAATTTCAAAGCCTTTGTTGGTGCTGAATTTAGGATCACAAAGGTTTGTAATCAAACAACGTCCTTGCCTCAAAATAGCTTCCTTCTAGCCAGGGAAGTATTAGAGGGGGTCTTGCCTAGCTATAGCAGATAAAGGCTTATTCCTGGAAGCTTGCTGAAGGCAGAGAAGCTCCTATTCCCTCCTCCCCAAATTCTAGCAAAGCCAGGTGTGTCTCTACAATATCCAGTGCTGACCTCTTTTGCACAATTTCTTGGCCTAAGCAACTTTCTTAGGTCTTTAACCCTCCCTTGCCCCAAAATGTGCAGATGAATAGGTTGTCATAAAGCATATTTGATGTTATTTTAGTCAGTGTCTAATATTTTTGTATCACACCCGTATTTCTTAGAGTTCTAAAATATAGCCCTCAAGGCTGGGCACTGTGGCTCACACCTGTAATCCTAGCACTTTGGGACACCAAGGTGGATGGATCACCTGAGGTCAGGAGTTCAAGACCAGCCTGGCCAACATGGCAAAACCCTCTCTCTACTAAAAATACAAAAATTAGCCAGGCGTGGTGGCACACGCCTGTAATCCCAGCTACTTGGGAGGCTGAGGCAGGAAAATCACTTGAACCTGGGAGGCAGAGGTTGCAGTGAGCCAAGATCACACCACTGCATTCCAGCCTAGGCAACAAGAGTGAAACTCTGTCACAAAAAACAAAAACAGAAACAAAAACAAAATAGCCCTCAAACCCCTACATTATTCCAAACTCTGATAATGTAACAATGAATATCCATTCTTTATTCTTTTTAAAAATATATTCATTCTTTCAACAGCATTTATCCAACAGTGAGGCAACAGGTTAGTTATCCCCTCAATGCCCATTGTCTCCTTCTTCCACTTTAGCTGGGCTTGTGGCCACCCACCCACAGATGGTATTTCCTAGTATCCTAGGTGTGGCCACATGACTACATTTATCAGAATGGAATGTCAGTGAAATCTCCAACTATATTGTAAATTCCTGATGATCAGAAACCCTAACATATATTTTATTTCCAACAGTACCCATCCAGTATTATGTTAATAAATGTTTGTTGATCTAGCTTTTTATCTTGACTAATGTTTCATCTGTACTATATATTTTGCATCAGAAATAAATTTTATGATTCTAGAAACATGAAAAAGAATAGAATGTAAATGGAAGTAATGTGTACAACCTACAAATCATTTACTTCACAGGAAATTGCTTGCTCTCCATTTTTGCTCTACTCCTCTTCCTAAAAACTGAAATAGGGATGTGGAGCTGACACAGCTTCAACCATGTAGAAAAGACTAGGGAATGTCAGAGCAGCACAGTGAAAGAAACAGATTCTGAATGACTTCACATGCAGAGGTACCCCACTAGTGTAGATGCTTACATTCCTCTAACATGTTACATGCAAGAGAATTAAACTTCAGCCATATTTAAGCCACTTAATTTTTTGGTTTCTTTGTCACAGTAGCTTAGCTGGACCCTAGTGAATATAAACACTTATTCAATGTCTTTTGAGGGTTTACTATGTGACAAGAACTGTCTTCTGGGTAAACATAAAGTGGCGAATAAGCGGAAAAGCTCCCAGGACACAGGTTGCTTATAGTCTAGAACAGGGGTGTCCAATCTTTTGGCTTCCTGGGGTCACATTGGAAGAAGAAGAATTGTCTTGGGCCACACATAAAATACACTAACACTAATGATACCTGATGAGCTAAAAATATATATTGCAAAAAAAACTCATAATGTTTTAAGAAAGTTTACAAATTTGTATTGGGCCACATTCAAAGCCATCCTGTGCCACATGCAGCCCATAGGCCATGGGTTGGACAAGCTTGCTCTAGAAAGTGATATTAACAAAAAATGTAAAACTAAATTTTTAAACTGCGCTAAGTATGAAAAGGAAACAAAGAGAATGCTGAAGTAGAATATAACAGAGAAGGATACATTCTGAGTGGAATAGTCCACTAAGGCCTCCCTGAGGAAGCATCATTTAGCTAAGGCCTCAAGGTCATAGAAAGAAATGGAGAGAGGGAGTCCATTCTAGCATGCAAAGAAAGACCCAAGACAAGAAAGAGCTTGGCTCTTTGAATCAAGCTCAACCACTCACCTAACACAATTATAGATGCTCAATCAGGGTCTCCACAGATGCCTTCATGACATTCTCAAATAAAGAAAGAAAGTAGAGAGAGAGAAGAGAAGAAAGAGGAAAGGTAAGAAAAAAGAAAGAAATTTCTAGTCAATCAAACCAGTTAGGGAAAAGAGTAGAGAGTGTTATTAAGAATGAGCGCTTGGGAGTCAGGCAGCTGAGTTTAAAAGTGGACTTTGACATTTCACAGCTGGGTGACCTCTCATCTTTGGTTTCCTCTTCTGTAAAATGTGGGTTATAATGGCACCTACACCTCATAAGGTTGTGAAGAGGATTTAAATGAGTCAATCCATGTGAAGTACTTAGCACAGTGCCCAGCACAATGTAAGTGATCAACAAGTGTCAACTACTGCTATACATATAGGAGCTTCAGAAGAATAAATACTCAAGCTGATACGATAGGAAGGCTTTAAAATAAAACAGAAAATAAATTATGCTCTCCAACTCAGTTGGATAAATTTGTGTTTTCTTGGTGGGTAAAGAAAAGGGCCATCATTCACTCTTTTTATATATTTGTATAGGTTTAACAAGGCAAGAGAGTATGCATCAAAATAAACCAAAGCTAGGCAAAGAGAAAAAATGGAATATGAAGAAGCTGGCTTCTGGTCCACCTTCTATAGATACTTACTAAATCAAATAGTCCAATTTTCCTCCCATAATTCCAGACCACAGTCCACAGGCCCCAAAACATTTCAAAGCTCAATTATTTGGTATATTATATGGTACACATATCAGGTTTCTTAGTTGTAAGCAACAGCAACTGACTATGGGTGTTTTAATTGGAACAGGAACAGATGGGTAGCTCAGAACATTGCTACAAAGACTGGGAATCAAGCTTGAAAAATGAAAAGCGTGGCAGTCAGATCTAGGGCTAACAGTTACCACAAAGCCAGGTTGGTGAGTAGACAACTGCTTCTGCCCCAAACCTCATGCTGTCACCTGCACTGTCAAGCCACTAGACCTGGTCACTACTGGATGCCATGTTTAGCTCCTTTATCATGGCTGTGCTAGAAATAGGTGACTCTGCTGAGAAAGAGAGGATATGGACTTCTCAGACTTATAATGAAAAATTCTCTAAACATAAAAGGTTCAGACAGTAGCAAACTCCATCAAAAAAGGAAAAAGAAGCCAAGGGCAGTGGCTCATGCCTGTAATCCCAGCACTTTGGGAGGCCGAGGTGGGTGGGTTGCCTGAGATCAGGAGTTCAAGACCATCCTGGCCAACATGGTGAAACCCCATCTCTACCAAAAATACAAAAATTAGCCAGGCGTGGTGGTGGACTTCTGTAATCCCAGCTACTCAGGAGGCTGAGACAGGAGAATCACTTGAACCCAGGCAGCGAGGTTGCAGTGAGCCAAGATCAGGCCATTGCACTCCAGCCTGGGTGACGAGAAACTCCATCTCAAAAAAATAAAAATGAACTTTATTCTATGTGTGTATATAGTCATATATGTTTTATTGTACAAAACTAAGATCATATTATATACACAGGTTGAGTATTACATATCTGAGATGCTTGGGACAAAAGTGTTTCAGATTTCAGATTTTTTTGGATTTTGGAACATTTGCATATGTCTAACGAGATATCTTGGGGATGGAACCCATGTCTAAACACGAAATTCATTTATGTTTCATATACATATTATACACATAAGCCTAAAGGTAATTTTGTGCAATATTTTAAATAACTTTTGCGTGAAACAAAGTTTTTGTTAAGTATTTACATGTGGAATTTTCCACTTGTGGTGCCATGTTGACACAAAAAGTTCAAGATTTGGGAGTATTTCAGATTTTGGATTTTTGGATTAGGGATGCTCCATCTGTATAGATTTTAACAACCTAACACCAGGCTTCTAAAATATAAATGTATTTTAAATATGAAGCTAAATTTAGGATTAGTTTTAATTACATTTCTACTTTTGCAGTCCTAAAATATGAAATTTCAACATGTGATAACTGAATGAAATGCATGGGCTGCAAATTCCAACTTTGCTAATCACTCACTGTGTAATGGTGAGAAACTTACAGAACTTCCCTAAGTCTCAGTTTCTCTGTGTGTAAATGGGAATAACAAAACCCATATAATAAGGTTGCTGTGAGGAAAAGCAAGATAATTCATATAAAACCCTTAGCTCAGCATCTAGTGCCAAAAAAGTCTTCAGTAAATGTTAACATAAAAATATAAGTTGTCATAATTTTCTGAAGTCTAGATTTTTCTCATAGAAAGAGTACTTTTTTTTTTTTTGAGACAGGGTCTCACTCTGTTGCCCAGGCTGGAGTGCAGTGGCACAATCACAGCTCACTGCAGCCTTGATCACCAGGCTCAGGTGATTCTCCCACCTAAGCCTCCTGGGTAGCTGGGACTACAGGCATGTGCCACCACATCCAGCAAATTTTCTGTATTTTTTGTAGAGACAGGGTTTCTCCATGTTGCCCAAACTGGTCTTGAACTCCTGAGGTCAAGTGATCCTCCTGCCTTGGCCTCCCAAAGTGCTGTGATTATAGGCATGAGCCACCGTGCCCCCAACAGGAAAGAGTATATTTTATGTAAGATAATGAACTGCAAGTAAAGTCTTTATGGTTCATCCACGTAGCCAGAATGCCCTCAATTTCCAAGATTCTTGAATCAAACAGTTGACTAGGGAGCTAACATGCCATCTGAGCAGCTTGGGCAGGGCAATTATAAAGCTTGCTCTCTTGATTTTTTTGTCTGTCTCGTCTGGTAAATCATGTAAGGAATTTGTGAAATGGAAGACATAAAATAGATCAACCAGTTTCTCTTTACCCATTGGGCAGGAGAGATCTAAGCTGTTACCCTTCCTATAGGGTTCATGAAAGTACACAGGAAGGAAAAAACCCTCTGGCCAAATATCTGCTTATTCAAACTTGCTTATTTTTAATAACTTTAAGTTCTTCAATATTTAATGATAACTATAATTAGCATGCTTAATATAGTAATTAATTATTAATGTTATTAATATATCTAGCCTGGAATTAATTTTTGCCTGTTTTATTAAATACACACTTAAAGTACATATTAAAGATATAACTAAATTTTTTTTCTCACCATTATTGCTGCTAACACCCTTCTGGGCCTCAGTTTCTTCACCTGTACCATGGAGAAGCCAGATTAGATTATTTTAAAAGTCTCTTATTTGATTCTGTGATTGTAGATATAATTAATTAATGTCAGTAATTTTTTTTTTTTTGAGTGGGAGTTTTGCTCTTGTTTCCCAGGTGGGAGTGCAATGGCACGGTCTCAGCTCACTGCAACCTCTGCCTCCCAGGTTCAAGCGATTCTCCTGCCTCACCCTCCCGAGGAGCTGGAATTACAGGCACCTGCCACCACGTACAGCTAATTTTTGTATTTTTAGTAGAGACAAGGATTCACCATGTTGGCCAAGCTGGTCTTGAACTTCTGACCTCAGGAAATCTGCCCGCCTCGGCCTCCCAAAGTGCTGGGATTAGAAGTGTGAACCACCGCGCCCGGCCAATGTCAGTAATTTCTAATGTCGATAATTATCCCAAGTCCTTGTTCACTTATGCAAGTTTAAAAAAAAGGCTGGCGGGGGGCGGGAGGCTGGGTGCAGTGAGTGGCTCATGCCTGTAATCCCAGCACTTTGGGAGGCCAAGGCGGGCGGATCACTTGAGGTCAGGAGTTTGAGACCAGCCTGGCCAATATGGTGGAACCCCGTCTCTACTAAAAATACAAAAATTAGCCGGGCGTGGTGGCAGGTTGCATGTAATCCCAGCTACTCGGGAGGCTGAGGCAGGAGAATCGCTAGAACCCCGGAGGCAGAGGTTGCAGTGAGCCAAGAACGCGCCACTGCACTCCAGCCTGGGCGACAGACCTAGACTATGTCTCAAAAGAAAAAAAAAAGTGCTGTTGTTAGGAGGGGGAAGCCGAAAGAGTAGGAAGCAGTACTTGGAAACTTTCTAGAAAGAAGTGAGACGAGGCAAGGCGTTAAGGCATTCGACTCAGCAACTGGAGTAGCAGAAGGCATCTGATCTGAGAGGAAAGGCAAGGATGCGTCCCTGAACATCCAATATTCAGAAACCCGCACCGCTACTGTTTAAAACAACTCAATTGAACTAGGAGGAGAATGAATATGTTACTTAATTAAGTACATTCTGAAGATATCTGGGGCATGGGGCGGACAGGGAATCAAATCTCCTTTCCCCTTTCAAATCTTAGAGAGAGACGAGGGGCGAGGCCTCTGACCTGGGTTTCCTTCTCTGAGGAAGTGTTGGGTCCCGAAGCCCTCTTCGGGAGAGTCAGGTGGCGGCCCGGGGCAGCTCAGACCGCGCCTCAGGAGCGCTTGAAGCTGGGCGACGCTGGCAGAAAGAAACGTGAGGCCTCATTGTCCCCCGAGACAAAGCGGAGCTCTTCGCAGCCTCGGGGACCTGTCCGGACTCACTTTCCCTTCCCTCCGAAACCACCCACCGACGCGGGCCGGGAAACGCTCAGGCCCAAGGTGCTGGGCTCTGAGCGCGAACCAGGGAAGAGCCCGGATGCTGCTCCTTTCCCGCCCCGGACCGGCGCAGGTCCATCCAGAGGCGCGAAGCCTGCAGGCCAGGGAAGAGCCCGGATGCTCCTCCCTTCGTGCTCTGCCTGGGGCCCAGGAAGCAGGAGAAACGGAACGGCGGCGTTGGGTCAAGAACTCAGAGGGTGAAGGCTGGGAAGCCAAGGAAGGAAAGCCGTCCTGACCTCGGCGTCGGGGCTCCTCTACAACCCCGCAGGGTCGCGAAGGTCCTGCGGCATCTCCTCTCGCAGTTGCCGCGGCCTAGCCGGCCGGGGGCAGGCGCTGGTGCCCCCCGCCCGCTCCCCGCGGCCCCAGCAGAGCCGGAGTTCCCGCGGCCGCCGCTGCCCGAGCGACTCGATCGCCCGAGCCGACCTCTTCCCAAGCCTTGGACAGCTGACCCCTGCGCATCCTAAAGGAAAGACCCCATCTGTTCCTCAGGATGGGAAAATTCCCGTGCATACTTTGCCAGAACCGTGTTGCTGATATTTCGGGGGTTGGGAGTTGGGGGTACCATTTTAAATCGTGGCTTTCTGCATTCTTGTTAAGGTTCTGTGGCGACTTAGAACGAAGTGGGTCGTAAATCGTAAAAATGTCCAACGCGGCTAAAACGTGTCCCAGTTTGAAAAGAAAAGTCGCTCAATAATTTTTGTTTTATTTTCTGTTGCAAGCATTTGTGTATTTTTTCCCAACCGATTAACCACACAAGCCTAAATGAAAATACAAAAAAATCTGATTTCTATAGATTAACCTTGTGATTAGACGTTTTACCAACACGTTTTTAATACGAGTAAAATGTAATGGGCTGATTAAAAATAGAGACACGTGTTTTAGTTGTGTTTGAACATGTTGCAAAAAGAGACATTGGTCTTTTCATTTTTTCCAGTAAACTCAAAATGCAGTCATTTAAGGATGTTTTGCAGGATATGATGAGGGTTTAGAGTTGCCTAAGGAAAAAAAAAAGGTGTTTAGAGGCTAGCGCCTACTGAACATACTTGTTTAATTGATATTTTGTTTGTAGTTCTGCTATCAAAGGTCAGCTAGCTGTATTTGATGGCTGGTGCTATTAAAAATAAGGCACTAAAGCGCTGAGGATTCCAGCTCACCTCTTCAAACACTGACAACCATTGATGTCCCTTTGGGCATCAGGTTCTGCTGAGATCAGTAGGACCCCATGGGGATGAGATGGAGGAGAATGTGGAAAGTTGTATTGCAAGGAGACTTTATGTTAATAGTTTGGGCTTGGGTGTGTGTGTGTGTGTGTGTGTGTGTGTGTGTGTGTGTGTGTGTGTGTTAGGTACATGAGTGAGTCTTGGAAAAAATTAAGATATGTGAGTCAGAACAATTTAGAAGGTATGCTGCGCCACAAACTAGCCAGAAAAAGCAAACACATTTTTAAAAGGTTCAGAGTTAGAACCCCTCCTGGAATGTCCCTTGCATCTTGAAGCCCCTTCTAGATGATACTTCTTGACAATTTAATGGAGGTCGAATTTGTGTGAAGGCAACTCCTCTTTCATTTATTCTTTCCCATCCAAGTTTAAAAACAAAACAGAAATATGTGTGTGTGTGTTGAATTTTACTTGCCCTCCAGATTTTTATTTTTATATTTTAAGAACATATGTATTTAAAGGTAAGTAGCACATTTTATTATTCAAACAAGATGGCAGAAGCATTCAACTCAGAGGTTGTTTCAAAGATTCGGTATTCCTAATGGCCTCAAAGTCAAGGACCTGACTGAGTGGGTGGCCAGTAAAGCAAAAATGGAAAAATAAATCATATCTAGTCTGAAACAAATTACATGGAATAAATCAGGGAGGGACAAAATTGAATCAGGACTTTAGAATTTAAAAGTGCACTGGACTCAGGTTCTAAGCTGCCCTGTTTTTTTATTTAGGAAGTAAGAGTATGGATACTGACTGTGCTCTCAGTCAAACCAATCCACCTCTGGGTGCCTTTTTCTGATCCATAGAGTGAGAGATTAGGGATGTGGGTCCCATTCAATTCTGGTCATTTAGGCACAAGGAGTCCTAAGGCAGAATTTTTGTGTGTTCTCACAAATGCAGGCACAAAGGGGACTTATCTAAGGCAGAGGGTCACCAAAGTTGACCAGTGACTAGCTTATCCCAATAGTGGCATGCTAACTAAAGTGTGTTCTTGTATGTACTGAAAAAGCCCTAGCGTTTCTTTTACAGCCCCATCCAATATAAAGAAAGATGTTGTTCATGCACTAATTTCAATATTTTTAAGCACAGGAGTTGCCTGTCTCTCAAAATAAATGAAAGCCTGAAATGCCTAGAGCTTCTACTTTAAGAATGATTATTCTTAAGGAGGAAACACAAACAGCAGTGACCATTTTTCACAGACGTGCTCAGCCATCAGGAAAGCTTAATAAATCCCTATTTAGTATGCATTTATGCAGTGATTACATGAACTTTGACCTCTGAAGAGCTGTAGCAATTAGCTTCAGTGTCTAGCATCTTCTACTCACCATTCCCCACTGGCTTCCTTGTGTCTTCCTTTTTCATCTCTCAATACTTCATGCATAAAGAAGGCATAAAATTTAAAAGTTGACTTTCCACCTGAGGTATTTGCTTCTGCGCAAGCCAATTCTCCCTCCCCCCTTTCCCACTCAACAGCCATCTCAGATGGATATTGGGGCTCTGATTGTCAATATTACTCAAACACAAATAGATTTCAATTCAATCTTGCCCTGTACTTTCACAAAGATAAACTCTAATGGCCCAAAGAGCTTCATTTCATAGCTCGTGGCATCTGAAATAAATCAGATATCTTCCGTCAGACTAATTTAACATTTTAACAATATTTGATGTAATTTATTTAAAGTCACATGAAACCGAATGGATTGGCAGAAAACTAGAGGAGGGGGCAGGAGAAAGGCAGCTGGAAGCTTCCAAAAAAAAAAAAAAGAAAAAGAAAAAAAGGAAGAAAAGAAAAGAACCAGGAGGGGAGAGGAAAGTGTTTTAAGTTTCTAGTAAACATTGTTTAGCAAAAGAATAATAGGAAAGTTGCCCCTTTTCCAAAGAGGGATGGAACTATAATTGTTGCCTTTAGCTGAGAGCTCAGATAAACTGCTGGGACTCATTCTAAAGTGACCCATCACTGCATTCATCTCTTCTTGAACTTTCGGTGAACCTGAGATTAAACAGGGGTGAGCAGCTAAGCAGTTTGTTGTTAGCAGCCTTTTCAACAACCCTTTCAGACTGAGTAAATATTGATCGGTTTGAATCTGATTGCCCCAGAGGAAAACACCACCGCATTTGAATAGCCTCCAAAAGTAAACTTTAAAAGGTGAAACCCAGAGCAGACTTCAGAGCCAAAGCAAGACCTCAACTCAGCCTAGTTTGGGAACACTGTGTATTTGGGGAGTACTGTGGATAAATGTAGAGGAAGTGAGGAAAAAAACATTAGAAAACTAGAATTTTGTATCGCAGTTATCCCAGGTGTCTAATTGAGACCCTTGTTTCCTTTGTAAATGTATCAATAAAATGTTATTTTCAGTTTTCCCACTCTGTGTTGTTTCAGTTATCATTGCTGTCATTTTTCAAGTAGCTAACTGTGCTCCTTAGAGACCAAAGCAGAAAGAGAGAGACCTTGAAATAGGATGTGTTAAGCGCCTTTGATTTAATCGATTGAGACAGCTAAAAAGATACAAATGTTTTCCTTGTTGAAAGGTGTATTAATGTTTCCTAAATGCATTGCTTGTTAACTGATTTATTCCATGACCTAGAGAAAACTAGAGATGGTTAGCCATAATTTATTGTTCTCTCTCGCTGCTACATTAAAACCAGCATCTTAAAGACTGGAATCTCTGGGATTCCAGCGGATCTCGCCCTGCTTTTAGATATTGAAATGGAGTCAATGGCATGCAAATGACACTTTAACACATTAAAGTATTTGGAAGCCAGCCATCTGTTTTGCTGTGTGGCCCTACACTAATAAACAAAAGATACAGTATAAGGCCAGGCAGGAAATGAAAGAAAGGGTTGACCGTCTTTGAAGTTCTTCTCCATCCACTTGAGTCTTTTACAGGCAACCTCAGAACCCAGCAGCTGAGGGGAGGGCACCCGGTGCCCTTGATATGGCCGCAGCAACTGCACCGCAAAGTTCAGCCTTCTCTTCTTTGACAGGGAAGTGCAGGAATTCTCACAAGTGCCCTAGACGGCCTGCAAATTCCAAATTTTTGTAGAGTTTTTCTCCTCCAGCCCGTCCTTTGTAAAACACCCTTTGGGGAGGAAGGAAGTCATCTGTCTGTGTTTGTTTTCAATGCTGTAAATTTTCTGCTGTACTGTTGGGCTAAATAAAATGCCTCCAAAAATGTGTGAAAGTAAAGGAAAGCAATAAAGAGGCCTGGGAGGAGAGCCACTTTGAACTCTATCATTTGCTGGCTTCCTCTTTTGAGAGCAGATACATACCTTGGTCAGAAACAACTTGGATATTGAAGGACTTCAGGGTAGCTTCCACAAGTTCACCTGGAAGTACCTGTTGAGCCCAGAGAAGAAAATGACTTTTTTTTCCTGGGTTATGTGGCATGGAATTAGAACTGTGGATCCTTTACAGCCATGACGGCTATGAAATCAAAGCTGAGTCTGAAGGGAATAAGATGTGCAACCCAGAGATGGGGAAGAAGGGGGGAAGAGCCGCAGGAAGGGATGGATGTTGACAGGAAGAATGGGGGAAGGGATGCAAGGGTTTACTGAAAACACTCCATTTCAAGGGTGGAATATATCGGAACTCTGCCTGACAATCCAAAAAGAAGGAAGAGGAGTGGAATAAGGGCCCCATCCTCACAACAACTTTATACTGGAGCTAATTAAATGTGAATCTCTTAGCTCTTGGTTCACTGATGTGAGGAAAGACTGACTGAAGACAGTTTTGGCTTTTGAAGGGAGTTCTGTTTATATATACGTCAACATCCAGTTGGAGGTGAAAAGGTTAGCACTTGACCCAGGAAGTATCCATGTTTGTTTCAAAAATAAATCTGCTTCATAAATTTCTTCATCAGTCTTTTTTTCCATTATGAGCTTTGATTGTAATAAAGGAGCTGTTATTAACTTTTATTCAAGAAAAGGCCCATCTCTTTGAAAATATTTACCACCCTTCTCCCTTTCCCCTCATGAAATGTGCCAACTTCATAGGAATTAACAAATTGTAGCCCAGCCAAATACACGGATGCTTAAGCATACCTGAAACTTGAGTATATTTATTTATTACAGACATCCTAAGACCCGTAAACTCTGCTCTGGATCATATCACTCCAGGATCTCAGAGCTGTTCATGATTGTACAGGAAATGGGGAATATCATAGGCTCACAAAGGATAACTGATAGAACTCAGTGTGGTACTTTGGGGACATCAAACATTGTGCGACATGCAAAAGACTATTCACGAATCACACAAAATATACATTCATTGTGCCATCCATCACATTAACAATTGAGCTGAAAATACATTATATCCAGCTAAGATAACTGTGGAAGGAAGAAATTGGTTTGAATAATACTTTTAGGTTCTGAATAACCCAGCACAAATTTTAAACAGAGGGTGGCCCGAGAAGAAAGGGGTAGAGATTGGGAAAGACTTAGCACAGGAAGCCGGGTTTCTGAAGTTTGTGCTCTGCAGGGCTTCTTAACTGTAAGAACAAATCAAGGCTACCCTCTGAGGCATCTGATTGGGTTTAAATGAGGGAATTTGTTGTTTCACCTATAAAATTGTACCAGTTTTGACAGTTTGCCCACCCTGTTTTAGTAACCTAAACATTTCTAGAAAATCTGTATAAAGATAAATCTCTTAGGACAAAGTATTTACAACCAGCAAACTCACACACATGAAAATGACTTAAATTAAGGGATGAATTAATTGTGTAAACATATAGTGCATCTCTTCTTCCTGAGCTCCTGGACTCGCCTTTCACTATATCCTACTTTCAAGGACAAGGGAGGGGAGAGCTGTACATATAGTTAGATAAAAGATGAGAAGATTCCTTCTGGCATGTTTCTGTTGGCAAAGGGAACTATTTTCCAAAAGGTCATCTGAAAGGAACAGTAGGTTCCGTGAATTCTCCTAAAAGCAGGAGGGATGTTAAGGCCCACCAGAAAATGTATGCTGGCACCCAATCTGGATGAAGGTGTTAACCCCGCACCAAGTCTCTGGTCCAGAATTATCTGCAAACATATTATCCTGGCCAGGAGCTCCCCAGATAGGATTAGAAAGGAAGAAAGAGACTGTAAATGGAAAGAAAGATAAGCTAAGCATGTGCTTTGGGTAAGAAGTCCCAGCCCAAGGAGATGCCTGGGCTGTTGTCTGGGGCTGGAGCCGCCTCAGTGGGAGGTAGTCAGAGTGTCTGAGGTAGAAGACCCCGGGGAAGGAACGCAGGGCGAAGAGCTGGACTTCTCTGAGGATTCCTCGGCCTTCTCGTCGTTTCCTGGCGGGGTGGCCGGAGAGATGGGCAAGAGACCCTCCTTCTCACGTTTCTTTTGCTTCATTCGGCGGTTCTGGAACCAGATCTTCACTTGGGTCTCGTTGAGCTGCAGGGATGCAGCGATCTCCACTCTGCGGGCGCGCGTCAGGTACTTGTTGAAGTGGAACTCCTTCTCCAGTTCCGTGAGCTGCTTGGTAGTGAAGTTGGTACGCACCGCGTTGGGTTGACCCAGGTAGCCGTACTCTCCAACTTTCCCTGGGGCAAAGTGGGAAGCCATGAGACGGAAAGGTAAAAATTTTTAAATCGACTTGAGATTCCCCACACGCTTCATGGCAACACTCAGGTAAAGAAAAGATCAAGAACTCAGCACAAATCGGGCTGTGGAGGGTGAGTGATGAGGTGTAAAGTGTTAACCTGATGTAAACCATTAGCATGGTCAGACCAGTGATTAATGGAGCCTTAAGATATTAACAGAACACTACCGTCACAATAACCACCCCCACATACTTCCTATTTCCCAAATGTATAAAATCCTTGAAAACACACCAATCCCTGAGACTTCTTTGCCCCAACACCTCTGGGCACCCTCTCCATGCACTACAACACTAGTCTGATACAAACGCCTTTTTAAAAAAAGATCATTATTAATTTCCTTGGAAATTAAGCATACCAGCTCCTTCCAGATTAATCAAGGAGCATCCACCAACCAGCAGGACTGACCTGTTTTGGGAGGGTTTCTTTTGACTTTCATCCAGTCAAAAGTCTGCGCTGGAGAAGATGTCTCCGATGCAGGGGAGCGACAGGCTTCTTGGTGGCTGGCGTGGAGAGGGGACAAGGAGTTATTATACGTAGCCAGGGCCAGGCTCTGGTGCTCCTGTCCATATGAGTGGTGAATGTATTGAGGCGAGCCCACCGCGCCCCCAGCATAACCCTGGTGGTGGTGGTGATGCTGGACCATGGGAGATGAGAGATTTCCAGAGTAAACAGCGGGAGCGCACTGGGGGTACCCACCACTTACGTCTGCTTCCTGATTTAACGCGTAGGGGCTGTAAGGCGCACTGAAGTTCTGTGAGCCATAGCTTGGACCACAACTCGAGTGGGAGTAGGACACCCCCAGGTTCCCGGAAGTCTGGTAGGTAGCCGGCTGGGGGTGGTGATGGTGGTGGTGGTGGTGCTGGTGGGGCGAACCAATCTGCACCCCCCTGCCCACTAGGAAGCGGTCGTCGCCGCCGCAACTGTTGGCACTGACCGCGCACGACTGGAAAGTTGTAATCCCATGGTCCGAGGGGTAGGCTCGGGCTGAGCAGGTCCCCGAGTCGCCACTGCTAAGTATAGGGTATTCCAGGAAGGAGTTCATTCTTGCATTGTCCATCTGTCACTGAGTGACCTGGTCCTGCGAAGCCCGGCGTGACTGTGCCAACTTTCTCACTTCCTCCATGGGGCAGGAGAAGAAAAATGATATGAATGTACAGTGCGCAAGGTGGGGGCGGGAGGGCGGAGGACGCTGGAAGAGGGGCACGTGACGGTGTCAGCCAATGGCTGAGCCTCCTGCAAAAGTTTGCCGGCTTCCGCAGTGATGGATCACCGTTTCAGTGGCATTTAAATCCCCGGCGCTCCGCCGTCTAGGTGACGCGCAGTCGCCCCCCCAGGCAGCCTAGGCGGCGGCAGCTGCTGCGGCGACTGCAAAGGCCGATTTGGAGTGCTGGAGCGAAGAAGAGCAAAAGCTGCCTTCTGCGCGCGCCCGACTCCGCTGCCCGCCCCGCCAGGCCTCCGGGAGGTGGGGGCTGGGAGGCGTCCCCCGCTCCCGCCCCCTCCCCACCGTGCAATGAAAGATGAACTGGCGAGAGGTGAGAAGGGAAGAGGGCTCCCGGCTCTCTCGGGGCGGGAATCGGTGGGCCAGAGCTCGCCGGGTGGCCGCAAGTACGCCGGCCCAGCCCGCAGCGCGCCCAGCCGGAAGGCGGGGAATCCGGCTGACACCGCGCCCCGGGTTCCCAGGCCACCTCCTCTGTTCTGAGGCTGGGCTGGGAGACCGTGGGGCTGTGAGGAGCGCATAGAACCGTGGTGGAGGGCGAGGCTGGGCCACCGGCTCTTCAAGCTCGGAATGGAGGGGGAAGAGCGCAGAGGGCTGGCTGGGAGGAACTCGGGTGGGCGTGAAGGAGACGAGGGCAAGAAAAGAAACTTCCTTTCTTCCAGGAGGGTCTTCGAAACCCTCTCCCCACAGCCCCTCTCGTCATTAGCATGGCAATGAGGAGTTTCTGTAATTCGACTTGGAGGGGCGGATGAGCCCTGGAAACTCAGAGCTCGCCGGAAAAGGTCGGGGGCGGCCGGGCTCTTCTTCCCCACCTTCCCTCTCTCGTCGCTCTCCGCCCCTTTCTCTTTCCCACTCAGTTTTGCACCGGGAGCCCTCCGGGATGCGGAGCTACTCGACCGCCGGATTTTTAGGGGTAGGAGGCGGGGGAGAGAGATGACGCTGGCGGACGTGGCCAGCGTGGGGGCCGGGCCGTGCGCTGCAGGCCATCTGCCGGCGCCCCGAGACCCAGGAGCCTCCGCGCTCCCGCGTGGGCCTCACAGGGCCGGTCCACAGTTCCAACATAGTAGCTGAACTCCCTTCGTTGCGTTCCTCTTTTTCTGGAGGGGAATGTTAGAAGAGAGAGAGAGCTTCCTTTTATAACCTTCCTCATTCTGCTGCACGTCTAGAGTGGTTGTGGGGGTTGGCAGGTGGGAGGGGCGGTGGACAAATGGCTGATGGTGGACGGGACACTTTACCCCAACGACACCTCCTCCCCTTTCCAACTGGCTGTGTAGTTGCTTATGAGAACCTTCAAGTCCTTCCCTAGAGAGACACATGCAAATCTGAGCGTCATCCCAGGCCAGGGGTCCTGTTCCTCATCACCCTACTTCCCTGAGGCTGCTGAGGTCGTTAAATTGTTGTTTACTATTAGGTTTCACGTCAACCCTGGGCTTGTAGAGAGAAAAAGCCAAACGGAGACCAAGAATTGATGCAGTCTTGGGTAGGAGAAATCGAGAGCTTGTCCAGGAAGCTTTGCTGTATAAATTATAAGCAATGCTGTATAAATTTTACTCCAACCATGTGTACAATGTTGGAATCAGATGAAATTTATAGTGAATGAATGTATGTGGGTTTGGGGTTTCCACTCCCCTTCAGCCTTTCCTCCCCTGTTAGAACAAGGAAGGTTTTTTTTTTTTTTTCCCAAGGAAGGTACATTTCAAATATGTTAGTCACCCTTTCAGTCTTCTGTATTCTGTTCTCCACGTACCGAAGTTCCCCCAAACCTGTCCGCTCAAGAGAGAAAACCCATGCTGACTCTGGACTCCCTCAGTAACAATGAAACATTCTCCCCAAACATCTCCTTTCAGAATAGTATTTGTGACTTTGATCCATCCCAAGCATGGTTAAGAGGGAGCACAGGCAGGAAAGGCCCACTTTCTGGGGTTGGGCAGCCACCCCTGCCCCAGTTTCGGCTCCTGGGAATCCTCCGACTGGAGAAGGGGAAAGGCAAGGCAGTCCTCCTGGAGGCGGCTTCCTTGGGAGCGCCAGCTTCCAGCGGCGGGGAGAGAAGGAGCTCCTGTTGGAGAGGGGGCAGGATGTGAGTAGGTCGGTGCTGGCTATGCGAGCAATCCTCCCTCCAAGCCTGAGCAAGTCGGTACATTTTCCCCCGCTGCCTCATTCCTGTACCTTGGTTGCCCTCCTCAGCCTGGGTTTGCAGGACTCCCTCGGCTGCAGGGCGCCTGCCACAAAGCCGACCCCGGCAGGAGCCACTCTCTCTGCTAGTTCGCTGCCTCGGCGCTGCTCTCCCTCAGCCTCTCTTCTTCTCTCCTGGCCTCTTTTCTGGGGCATCCTGGGTGGAGTGTTTTTCTTGGGATCACGAGCTTGCACTCGCACACAGGCCCGCAGACACACAGGCCCGGCGGCCGCCCTTCTCCGCTTACTGTTCCCGGCTCCCCGCAGGCCGGGTGCTCGCAGCCGGGCTGGCTATGCCTCGCCTGGCAGCCCAGAGCGCCGCTCCCCGGGAACGGCACACAAAGGCAGCCTCCCCTGGCCTCTAGCCCTTAGGCTTCTGTAGCTCAGTTCTTTCCCCACACCCCTCCCCCAAGAAATTCTGGGGGCCGTTCCACCGAGTAGGAGATCCTTGGCCCTCTAGGCAAGTAGGTCAGCGCCCCAAGACTGGAGCTGGTCTCTTTCAACGCCTTGGGAGACTGGGTGAAAGGCGAGCTTGGTTACGCTTAAAATGATCGCCTACAAGCGGTTCTCTTGGCTCAAAACGCCTCTTTCAGGGCTCTTATGCTAGAAGGGAAAGGAATAAGGAGGAGACAAAACGACGCCGAGGGCCTGAACTGTTCATGGCATCCGCGGCTCAGCCAAGCTGTTGTTTTAAAAGAGCAATAAAAATGAATTATGACTAAACGCCTTCTAACTTAATGCTTTCGGACGGGGATCCCCGGCAAATAACGTAAGAGGATTTTTATTTGTGCATGTGTTCCTGCAATTGATCTCTTTGATGACATTCTCATTCATAGAAAGCGTTTGATTTATGAGCGTAGGACGAATCGCATCTAGGAGCTGCGCAGCCCTGGCCGCGGCCGGGACGCCCTGCTCCGCGCTGAGCTTGGGGCCAGAAACCAGCCATAGTCCCCACACTCCGCCGCCGCAGCTGGGATTTAGCGGAGGAAGGGGCGAGGGAAGGTAGGGAGCAAACCTATGAAGAAACATCGCGTTGTCATTGGAACTTCCAAGCCTTTGCTGTTAAGAGCCAGGTTCTTAAATCAACCCGCCCCACACACATGTTGCTTACATGCTGCGTTTTCTCACGGTAAGTAAGTAGGCATCAGAAGAGAGCTCAGAAAGGGAAAAATAAACATGGGGAGACCTAACAAGGGAGGGGGGAAAAGCAACAACCCAGTGACACACCCTAGATCACATTTTATTGATATTTCATTTAAAGTGCTTTTCTCTCTCTCTAGAACCTGCGTTAATTTATAACCTAGGGTGTAGAAACACACCATTTTAAATCTCAACTTGCTAACCTGACTTCGAAGCATTAACGATCTATTATTAGCAATGTAAACAGGTTTAAGAATGAAATATTGATTTTTCTGACCCTGAAAAAAAAAAAAAAGAATCCTAGAGTGACTGAACCAGAGGATTGGAAAGAACATTTTCTGGGGTGCATTTTCCAGATAGTAATCACTGTTTTGTTTTATTTTTGTTTTTCTCTATCTTTTAGGTCTGTTTTGCCTGAACCCATCAACAGCTGGGAGATTAATCAACCACACTGAAAATGTGGAGGGATTTATGGGGGAGGGGGTTGAAATGTGGATGTTTGAAACAAAAGTGTATAAACAAATGAATTGTTGATAACTTAGTTATTGACCTGGAGACTGGTAGCTTATTAAAGAAACTCTGTGTTACTCATTCCTGGAGTTGGGGGTTTCTGTAGGCACTTTATTTCTCCACTTTCAAGAGCTTGGGCTTGGCCCAAATCTTAGACTGTCCAATTCTGTCTCTATTACCAATTTAAATCTATGGCTTGAACCTGTGCACTGAAAATCAAATCCTTTAAAAAGAAAGAGGAGAAGAAGAAGCAAAAAAGAAAAAAAAATACTTAATAGAAGCCCTAGTCATTTTTTGGCTTTCTGTTTTGTTGCTGTCCATTGAAGACTTTGAACATGCCGCCTTAATAAATGTATTAAAATTGAAAAAAGAAGATAAATTGTGACGAATTTTATTTACGAAGTTAGACTAAAAGAAGAAAAAGAAACCGTTATGAGCCTTGAAAAAAGAGGGGGAGAAAAATAAGAAAGCTACTTATAGCAAAGGAGAATTTATTCTACAAAAAATATGCATGACAATGCATCCCAATGTAATACAAAAATAAAAAGAAAGTGAAGATACAATTATATGATCACTTTCTTGCAGGCCTCATATTGCTCTCAGGAATCACATAAAGGGTTGTTGAGTTAGGTTTAAAACAACTAAAACTCCAAAATAATCTGTAAAAGATGGCTCTGTTTGAAACTGGGTCAGGGAATCACTAAACAGAAAATCCTCAACACTTAAAGGAGGGAAGGGGTAGGTCAAGAAGAAAATAAAAAATAAACTCCCAAATAAAAGAAGGCAAAACCACCTGGTCAAAGGAGTTTTTGTTTTGTGATGCTTTGTTTTGCTTTAATGTTTTTAGTAATTCAGATGCTGCAAGTCGATTGTGGTGAGTGTGTCTGTAAAAAAGTCTAAGCTGTCAGCTGAAATATCTACAGGACTGTCGAGGGAACCTGGCAAACTGGGTGAAACTGCATCTGAAAGCTGCAGGCAGGAATCTGTGGAGAAAACGCTAAAGTCCTGCAAAGAGGGGACCTCAAGGGCCTCAGGACTGTCATTGTTTAGGCCAGCTCCACAGTTCTGGCCCATTGTTGACAAGCAGTTGGGAACAGTGGGTGACTGGTGCTGAAAATGTTTCAGATTTTTCTCATTGCTGGTTAAAGGCGAGACTGGAAAACTTTGGGAGTCGCCATTGTGTCCACTGGGAGCCTGCTGCTGAGAGAGGGCATTTTGCTGAAAAGTGTAGCCTTCCCTCTCCAGAAGGGCCCCAGAGACGCTAAGGGCTTGCTCAAAGAGCGTCTTCTCTTCCTCGTCCTCCTCTACTTTCTCGGAGTCCTCAAGGCTTTTACATTTCCCTTCGCTGTTTTGGTTTTCCTTGCACTGGGTCTGCCTCTTGTGCTTCATCCTCCGGTTCTGAAACCACACTTTCACTTGTCTCTCAGTCAAATCCAGCAGCGCTGCGATCTCCACCCTTCGGGGTCTGCAAAGGTACTTGTTGAAATGAAATTCTTTTTCCAGCTCTAGAAGCTGTGTGTTGGTGTAAGCAGTTCTCAGGCGCCGCGATCCCCCGCCGCTGCCATCGGCGATTTCCAGGGATTCTGCGGAAAGGGAAACCAACAAGAGACACACGCACACTTGGAGGTGGAGGGGTCCGAACGGGGTTATTCCACTGGAGAATAAATATAGCAGAAAAGATCAACTGCAACAAAATGGCCGCCCCTGGATGCAGTAGAGCTATTGTGCTGCCTTTCCTGGGAGCCAGCCTGGGCAGACCCCGTCTCCTCCACCTCTATCGAATTCATGCCTGTGGCTCCCCCCAACCTCTTCATCCGGGAGCAAACTTTATATTAGCCACAACACAATTTATAATTAGTGCGTCAGCTGCTTAGCTGAGCAAGAGCGATCTATCACTCTTCATTACTGTCAAAAAGCCAAACTCTAGGACAACTAGACAGGAGGAGGTCAGTTCCAACTCAAATAAATCATCCCACATTACACAAGTTCGGGAAAGTTTCCCCCCACTTCCTAAAAATATATATGTCTCATTGTAGAGCGCAGGATCCCCTTTCCTCTCCATCAAACCCACTCCTGAACCCACAGGGGCAGGGACAAGGCAACCAAGCATCTCTCCCTCTCCTTCTCTCCCAGCCCACTCTCCCCTCCCCCCACAGCCACTCTCGGGGCAGCCCGGAGAAGGAAGAGGGTCCCGGAGACCTGGGGCCAAGTCTTTGGACTGACCTTTGTGGCTGAGGCAAGCAGGGCCGGTGGCTGCGGCGGCGGCGGCGGCGGCGGCCGGCAGAAGTGCGGTTTTCTTGGCCGCCTTCTTCTCCTTCATCCAGGGGTACTCGGGCGGCTGCAGGGCGCCGGCGGGCACCGGGCTGCCGCGGCTGCCCGCGGGGCTCGGCTTGGGGCGGCCGCCAGCGCTGTGGCGAGGGTGACTGCCGGGGTTCAGGCTGGGAATGGTCTGCTCAAAAGGAGGAGGAATCAGTGTCGAGTGTGAAAGCGTCGAGGTCTTGATTGATGAACTTTGAAATGTATCAGCGACAGGGGGAAAAGATGTCAGGCACTCAGCGAGCGACGGCTGGCTATTGATAAAACCAATCTCTCGCTCAAATTCGTAATTCATGGCCTTCTCCTTGGAGCCCCCTCAGAGAAAAAGTTCCCTCTTTTGGAGGGGCTTTGGGGGGGCAAGGCCTAGGAAAAAGGCGAGCGCAGAGGAAAAAAAATCTATCATAGAATATCGCTGCTAGGGTGTTTTTTTTCTAATTCACTGATTACAGCCGTATGGGGACCGCGCTACTATTAAACTATTGAATTCATGGAGACAAGGTTGAAATTGGACCGAATTGGCTGTCACATGATTGCTTCTGCCCAATGACAATTTGGGCTTTAATCAAAAGAAGCCACTGTCTGTTTGATTGATCCAAAAAAGTCGGGAAGGAACGCCTCATTGGGGGCCAGCGAGGCTTTATTTACACTTTTTTCAGAGCAAAAATACATATATGTTGGTGTGGGTGGGGATGTCCCGGAGTACGTGGGGGCGAGGGTGCCTGCGTGCCTCCTGATCTGCAAGGATCTAGTGTGTGTGCCTGGGAGTGTGTGTGTGTGTGTGTGTGAATGTGCGCGAGTGTAAGCCCTGCTGTCGGTCCCGCCGGTGGCTGCCCTCTGCCTCCCCCGCACACTCCGCGCATTGTTTGGGACTGTCGGGAAGACGCCTCGCACCTCACAAATCATTTAAGCACCTCAGTCTGACGCCTGCAGTCATTAACAAAGTAATCCATTAATCTTCAAAGTTTTGACACCCGAGGGCCCTGCGTCCCAGCCACATAAGTTCTGTTAAAGCAGGAGAAAGGAGCAGAGGAAGAGAGGAGATGAGAGAGGGAGAATAAAGGGAGAGGAAAGAAGAGAGAGTTGGAGAGATGGAGAAAGAGAAGACAGAAAAGAGAGAAGACAAGAAAGATTTTGGTTGGGAGGGGGTCTTCCTTTTCTTTCCCTTTTCCTCCTTCACTTTTCCTAAAAGCAGTTCCTGGATCTCAAAACTGATCTCTCTCGGTCTGTTTTCCTTCCTGTCTGTCCCTTTCCCTCTTTTTCCTCTTCTCCCCCTTTCTCCCTCCCTCTCTCTTCTGTCCGCCTCCCCTTCTCCCCTCAGCCTCTCGCCCCCCTCCCAGTGTCCAGCCCAGAGTCTGCGCCCCGGGCCCATTGTTAGCAGGCTATTCCACGGCAGCTTTGCATTTGGCTCCGGCGGGAAGCGGAAAACGGGAGGCGGCTCTCGAAGCTTCCCGACCTTCCTGCGCCATCAACTTCTCAGGAGTGGCTGGAGAAAGATGCATGTGCCAAGCGAGACAACAACCCCAGGTCCATGTGTCCAAATCCCCGTAGCCAGGGCGGCGGCCAGCCAAAGAAATGCCGCCCCGAGCAGGCGCGTGCGGCTCCTGGCATTCTGGGTTTCATACCCGTAGGGCTCGGGTGCGGTGAGTATTTCCGATTTCCAGGAAGTCTGTTGGAAGTTACCAGCAGGGAAAGAGAAGATGCTTGTTCCTCTCTCTCCCTCCCTCTCTCTTTTTTTTCTACCCTTCTTCTTGTCCTTGTCGCTCTGGTTGGGGGCTGGTTGGTTTAGATACAGCGAGTGCTCCCTGGCAGCCTGAACTGCCTCCCACACCTTCCTGATCCTTGGGCACCGGGGATGTTTGCTTCCGGGTTCTGTTGTGGGAAACAGCACTGCGGGGGAGAGGAGGCGACCCAAGGAGGAATTATAAAGGTTCTCGTTCTCCTTCATTCTCTTTTTTCCAATTCGGAGACTTGAGACTGAGCGCATCTTGGACAGTGCTAGAGGGTTCAAAAGATAACACCTTTAGGTACCAAAAAATAATTTTTAAAAAATCCACCAAGCCAGAAAGAGGTGAGGAGGCTGAGAGGTAGATCTGGAGGTACCTCTTTCCCCCCCCAAACCCTGATGATGGTGATTCGCTTTTGCTTCCTTTGAAATAGACTAACTGATCAGACTCCCCCAGGCCGGCAGGCATCAATGGCAGGAAAATAAATCATTCTGATGGTCAGGGAGAGAGAGGTTGGAGGGGGAGAAAAATCTACGTAGAAAACAAGAAAGGCCAACCAAGGAGCAAAGGCAGGACCCCATCTCTGAGGCCAGCGTCAAAGAGGGTTTGGGGTGGAAATTAGACATAAGTGGCCTATATCATTGACCAGCCCAGAGCATTGCCTTGCAGATAGAGATGCTATTTTGGAAAATGTGAGGTTTTTTAGTTTTCTTGCTTTTATTCCAAACAAAGCTCCAAAGGAAGTCTGGGCGCGATCAATCTTGCTCACCAAAAGCCTTGACAGCTTCTAGCCCTTAAGAACACATTTCAGCTTCCAGCTCCTTCCAAGATAAAATGTGGCCGAGCAAAGAGGAGAGCAGGAAATGCAAGTAAATAAGGAAAACTAGTCTTTTAAAAAATATATTTTGGCAGTGAAAAGGGTTATAGGGCTCCTTTTAGGAAGGGTGCTTTGCGAACCCTGGGATGGCAGCTTTTGGCATCTGCTTTTACCAGAAAATATTACAGGCTTAAGGGAACGGGGGCGGGGGGTGCAGAGAGGGAGCAGCGCTGCCCCCATATCTCTGAGGCTTTGTCAGGGGCTGCGTGGGTGAGAGCTTTCTGCTGCCTCAGCCGCCTTAATTCAAATACCATCTGGAAGAAAACCCTTTTCTTTGACCACTCAACACTGAAATCTTCCCCAAATCTATTACTTTAACTTATGAGATATTTTAATAAGGATTTCTTTTTAATATCTAGGAAACTGGGGGGTGAAGTCAATACTTTTTTCTTTGAAAGCCAAAATGAATGTCTTGACTGGTAAGATACGGGAAATCACATTAGAATCTCATTTTAAAATCTTAGCCCTGGGGGAAGGAGGAAGCCTCCAAACCATCCCTCCCTCAGCTAAAGAGTAGATTTCAGAAACGTGTTCAAATAGTGATATCCCTGAAGGATCTTCATCCTTAGGTGAATCTCTCCCCCAGCTGTTCCTTATTTTTCCAGGTAATTTTACACGTGTCTCTAAACTGATTACTTAAAAGAAGACTCCTGTATCTGCTTAGCGTGACCAAAAGGTGGAAGCTCTAGTCTTCAAAAAGCCTGGTTTTGCAGCCTCTGCATTTCTGAGGTGCGCCATATTTTGGCACAGAGGTTGAGGTGCGGAGAGGAAATCTATTTCTCCCATAGCCCAAACTCTTTAAAAAGGATATATATATATATCTCAACAGCCTTAGGACAGATATGGGGAAAGCGCCTCTGGGTGTGAGAGAAACACTGAGCTCTCCACAGCAGCCTGGCTTGGCATCCTCCGAGCCTTTTCCTTAAACCGTGAGGAGTTTCTCTAAAAGCAGCTCGTTGGGACCCAGCAGGTACCCAGAAATGGCTCCAGTGCCTGCTTCTAAGGATAATCTGAGGGAGCTTCACAGGGGGAAGATAAAGGCCATGATGATGGATATTTTGGATTGCAAACAAAATGGCGACATTTTCCACTTCTGCCTCTGAAAGATACAATCCAGGGAGAATAGGGATTTGTTTCTCACATCCGATGCTCCTGATCCCCAGACGAAAGCAGTTCCTCGCTTCTAGCTCTGAAGGGGGTGATGATGGGGATGCAGGTCTGAGGTTTGCATTTTCTGAATTCGATTCCTTTCTCGAGGAATCCTTAAATCTGAAGATGAAAATATTTCCCTTTACTGTGCCTTCTTTTGCCTCTACTAGCCAGTCAGTAAGCAGCCCTATCTTAAATCCAGGAGTGGAAATGTAATATTTAGCTCCTACAACATCAAATGAAAAAAGTATTTATAAAATTGCAGTTTTATTACAAAGATACCGATCTCCTTGCTCTCTCCCCCTCCCCCTGGGGCCATAAAAAGAAAGCTGGGTGGGGGAAGGAGAGGAAATAAATTCAGAGAATGCCAAATACTACATTCAGCAGGAAGCTAATGCTGGGATTCAGGCAGGGACTCTCCCCAGTTCAGTCCTCCGTTTGCTGGAGACCTGGGTGAGCCTCAGTCCCTTTCAAACTGTTTCGCTCCGCGTGCAGATTTTTGGAGCAATTCTTTCCTCCTGATGCGATGATAGACCGCGAAGCATCCCCAGAGGAGACCAGGAGTCTGATTGCTCCCGGAAAGTGCTCGGCATCCTCTGCGCGGCTGGCTAATACCGAGGTTTAGGCGTTAGTTGGTCCGCTTTGACCCGAGGAAGAGCGTGGAGCAGAAGACCGCCCTGCGTTATCCCCCGGCTGGGCCGCGGGGCACCTGTGCGCTCCCGCTGCGCCTTGGGCCGGGCTGTCTTTGTTTCTTGCGTGCACAGCACTCGGCAGCCCCTGCGCCCTCAGCCTGCCTCCGCAGCAGCTGGGAACCGGGCAGCCCAGCTGGCCCGCCGCACGGCGTTACCAGAGCTGCCGCAGCCGCCTGGAGCCCCAGCCGCCATCCTGAGAATTCGCCGAGCTTCCAGGCGAATAGCCTGGCCAGGCCCCATGCTGGAGCCCGAGGGCTGCTGCGTCCGGCCTGCTCTGCCGGCTCGCCTCGGCCTGAATTCCACGCAGACCCACGTCTTCGGCCAAAGAACCCCTTCTTAACACGGATATTATTCAGAATAAAAACTTTATTTCTTTTTCTCAGAATGTGAGCAGCAAGGAATGTAGAACTCTCAAAACAAATCTAGTATTTTTCGCGTTTACAGATTTTTTTTTTCAGTTTTGCCGGATGTTACAAACCTAAATCACTGTTTTCAAAAGCTGGATCTTCTCTGGTTTTATTGCATCATTACCGTTTAAAGGAATTATATTTCTCTTTCAAATAAAAAAAATTCTAAGTACGCCAATACACAATTGAACAAAAGGCCCAAGAACCCTTCTGAACCATCAGGGTACAGAATTCTTTAATATAAATACGAACGGATGGGGATAAATAATATTTAAAACTTAGATTATTCAATGCTTGCAAAAAAATATAAATAAATCTGACTGTTCACCAGCATACACACACGGAAAGACGTACACTTAGTCATCCTTGCACAGAGAGCCCCTGTTTCAAAGCGCCTTTGATTTTTTTCTCACTCTTTACAAGAAGTGCAATTAAAAAAAAATTTAAAATTAAAAAAAGTAATCGCTTCCCCTCGGGAGCCATAATGTAAGAACAAATTCACATTGAAAACTCGACTAGAAAATTTGTTCATATACCCTGTTTCTGATCAAAGAGTGGAGAAGGTAAAGGGTGCAGGGCCAGTGGCCTATCGAGGAGCAGGAAGAGATAAATATCGCTATGATACAGCCATTCCAGCAACCAAGATTGCTACGTCACATAAACTATAAAAACGCCTTACCAACGAGGGGTGAAACCGGGAAACGGAGTGCGGGGCGGAGAAGAGAGAAAAGGAAGGAAGGAAAGGGCAGGAAGAACCTAAAAAAAAAAAAAAAAAAAAAGCAACCAAAGAAAAAAGGTGGGTGGGGGGAGACTCTCCTGGCGCGTAGCCCCAAGCCCACCATCACAGGTGGGTGAGCTTGGGTGCTTCCTGAATTCTTCCCTGAGAAGGATGGTGGGCGGTAAGGTCCGTGTAGGTGGGGTGCGGCTCCCCAGGCCCCGGCCCGTGGTGGTGGCCGCTGCCCAGCGGCCCGGCGCCCCCATAGTCCATGGCGCCCGAGGCAGCGTGGGGGAGGTGAGTTAGACCAAAGAGGGCTGGCCCGGAGTTGCTCATGGGCTCCACATAGCTGCCCCCCACGAAGACGGGGCTTCCCTGTATGTGTGGGGTCCCATAGCTGCCGTTGCCCTGCAGGCCATGAGCGTGCGGGTCATAGTCGGGGGTGCCCCCTGTGCCCGCCCCTGCCGCCGTGTAGCGCTTCTGTGGGGGTGGCGGGGGTGCGCAGCTGGTCAGGGACGCAGGGTAGGAGGCGGGGGGCAGCCCGTAGGTACCCTGGGGGGGCTTGGAGAAGGGCGGGGGCGACTGGGGCTCATACGGGACGCTGTTGACCAGCGAATGCATAGAGTTCAGATAGCCACCGGCTCCGGGGGGCACGGGGCTGCGACTTGGAGACTGGCCCCCCGATGACGTTAGCATGCCCTTGCCCTTCTGATCCTTTTTGTACTTCATGCGACGATTCTGGAACCAGATCTTGATCTGGCGCTCAGTGAGGTTCAGCAGATTGGCCATCTCCACCCGGCGCGGCCGGCACAGGTAGCGGTTGAAGTGGAACTCTTTCTCCAGCTCCACCAGCTGCGCGCTCGTGTAGGCCGTGCGCGCGCGCTTGGACGAAGCCTGCCCCGGCGGGCTCTTGTCGCCAGCGCAGCTTTCGCCTGCGAGGACAGAGAGAGGAAGAGCGGCGTCAGGGGCTGCCGCGGCCCCGCCCAGCCCCTGACCCAGCCCGGCCCCTCCTTCCACCAGGCCCCAAAGGTTCCTGCATCCGTCAGGTCCCAGAGAGAAGTAGGAACTAGGTGCTATCCTCTCTCCTGGTGGGTAAAACAGTGATACTCCCTCATTCAGCCAAGGAGCAAATCACAGCCTTCTCAGGGGGGAAAGGACAGAGAAGTAGAACCCCCGGTTTGCCTTCCTGGTCTGGATTTTCTGTTTAGAGCTATTAGCCTTCTGACTCATTTACTGGTCCCTTTGGCCTATCGGACAACAGCCTCCCTGTGGGCCGGTCTCAGCATCTCCATTCTCTTCACAGTAACTGAAATGTGGGAAACCTAATGTACACACTCATTTCCCTCCCACACTGTCTGACAATAATTAGGCAGTAGCTTCAACTGGCCACTTTTTTCTCTCTACCCAGAGGAGATGGGCAGACTGGAAACCCCAAACTGGAAGGCCTTCTCTGCCCAAAGAAGAGATCCCATTGAAGGTATTTCTGGTGGGGAGGCCTAGGCCCTTCATGCTAGGTCCTATTCTTTAGGGTTCCCTATGTCATCAAGCAGCCAGCCCCAGTTTTTGTACACTAATCTTGTACCCTTCCGTCTTCCCTGGCCCCCCAGATCCTAGCTCTGGAAGTCCCAGATGCTCAGGCTCAGAGCAGGGCACTGGCAACTGGAGAAGGCAGGGGCAAAGGTAACCAAAATGCTAGGAAGCCTAAAGCCTGGGGCCTTTCCTCTACTGGAGCCTGCTTCCAGGAGGCCCATGTGGTTCCCATTAGGATGATAAGTCTGCATCCCCCTCCCCCAGGAGATCTTTGGCTACTTTCATTGTACTAAGTCTGAGTAGGGTCTTCCCAGAGGTAAGGCAGCCACTCCATCTGCTGGAGCAAAAATTGGCTCTGATTATAGGCAAAGCATTGATTCTGTCTTGGAGGGTGATTAGGCCTGTTTTTATTCTGCCACATTTCAGTAAGGGGAGGATGTCACTGTTTCATTAGAAGAGCTGTGCTAAAAAGATAGACAGTGGAGCTCAGGTTGTTTCTGCACAGAGGTCCTAACTCCAAGAGTGGAGCAAGAAGAGATTCCAACTGCACTAGACCCTACTTGCCCTTGGAGAAGTCCAGAGGGACTCCCAGCAGGTCTCTGGTGTTTTCCAGCCTACAGAGGCCTATCACCTCCCTAAGTTGCAAAGACTATGAAAACCTTTTTGGTGGGCAGTGGTGTGGGAGCAGTGAATTCCAGACATGCTCCATCGCTCCTAGGCTGTGCTGGATGTCGTGGGCAGTAGCTTGGGGACCAGGAGCCAGGCCAGAGGACCCTCTTCCAGAAGGCACTCCTTTACCTGAGCTGGAGCTGCTGGTTTTCTGCTTTGTGTTTTGTCGAGACTCTTTCATCCAGGGGAAGATTTGTTTGGCCACTGTGGGTGAGTTGAGCAGGGGGCTCTTGGCCGCGTTGGCAGGGGTAGGGTTGTTGCTGGCATTCTGAGGAGGGGAGACAGAAGAGGGAGGCGGGGGCGCGGCAGGGGTAGGTGCAGGGGGCTGAGGTGGGGGCTGAGGCGGCTGTGGGGCAGGGGGCGCGGCCTGGGGCGGCGGCGGGTGCAGGGGCGGCTCGCCCAGGCTTGGAGGCTGGCTAGGTGGGGCGCTCAGGGTGCGCAGGCACGCGTCACTCAGTTCATGTGCCTTGGGGTGGCCCCCGGCGCTGGAGGGAGACTGGAGGGAGCAGGCGGGTCGGTGGTACTCGCCGTCGGCGCCCAAAGCGGCGGACGCCGGGTACGGCTGCTGATTGGCATTATAAGCGAACCCGTTGGCTGCCTGGTAGGGGTAGCCACCGTAGATCGCCGAGCTGTCGTAGTAGGTCGCTTTTTGCATCGCGTTGTTTCACGATCTTGATCGCACACTTTGACAGGGGTTTGACACCCGTGAGGGCGCACATTGGCACGCCCCCGCGGTCACGTGACACTCCGCCGCCAATGGCCGCCCCGCGCAGACCTGGTGGGGCGAGAAGCGCAGCGCGGTGAGGGCTCCGCGCAAATCCATCTTACTCTCAATAGCTAAGTGACATGAAAGCCATAAAAGAAAAAGTGGTCAGCAATATTTAGCAGCACGACTTGGCCCCGGGCGCAGGGAGCCGCGCTATAAAAAACCGCTGGAATTTACTGGAAGCTACAAATATTTGCTTAACTTGCGTCTGGAGTTGGGGGATTTTCCGGGGAGAAGGAGAATGAGTGAGGGCTGCAAGCTGACTCTCAGGAGCCGGGGTCCAAAAGGAGAAAGGCTTGATAGGCTAGAAAGGAAAAAGGCTGGGATCTTTCTTTTCCAGGGAAGAAGAAACTTGGGGTGTCGCTTAGTTTCTGCTCCTTGGCCTCCTCCAGAGGGCCCAAGACTCCTCCACTCTGGGAATGTTGGGAAGGGAACGAGGAGGCAAAGGGGAGCTTGGGTCGCCAATGTTTTCTCCGCTTTAGGACTGATGTTTGCCAAAAGAGCCCTGAGATGGGGTAACTTCCCACCCAGCTCCTTCTTGGACCTTCCTGCTCCCAAGAGAGGTTTGCACAAAAAATTTCAGGCAATTTGCCCCATCCAACCATGCTGGATTTCAGAAGCTGAGCTTGTTAGAAAGTTAATCCACCTTGTTGGGGATATGACTCACCTCCTCCAAATGAACCCCTTGTGGCCAAGCCAAGGGGGGAGGGAAAACTTTGTGTGGAACACATTGCGTGTGTGTGTGTGTGTGTGTGTGTGTGTGTGTGTGTGTGTGTGTGTGTTTAGGGGGAGGGACCAACAGTAACACCCCACCCAGCAAGTCACAACTAAAATCCTGGAGAGTTCTTTACTCCTTTCCTCTCCCTGTTTCTCAGGCACTTCCCAGCAAGCCACCCCCACTTCTTTACTTCTTTCCCCCAGTTACAGAAGGTTCCCAGAACCTCCTGTCTTGGACTTTCTAAGGTGCTGTTATTCGGGGCAACTATCAAATTCTACCTGTTAAAACATGATGGATTAGAGGGGGGGAAAAAAAACCCTCCAGGAACCTGAAAAACCAGCGTTCATCTCCATGACCACAGCTTGAACTCTCCTTCCAACTTAACGATAATAGGTTCTGTCTTAGAAACTGCTATGTAATTTGATGTATGGGGGTCATTTGGCTCTGGACGAGGGATGGAAGCACAAGCCATAAAATCCTGCCAGAGTTTCCTGATCTTTGTGTGCTGTTGTTGTTGTTGATATTTTGTTACTTGGCCTATTTACCTGCTTCAGAAATACCAAGTAAAGGATAACCCTGAAAATCTAAAAAGCAGTTGAAAACCTCCTCAACCCTCTTTCATTTAGAAAGCAGTTTGCAAAAGTTAAATCTGTTTTCTTTTTGTTTTCAACCACTGCATGGTCAACCTCTAGTTCTCAGCACAGAAAAGTCCCATGTGAGTTTCAAATATTCACCCACACACACACTCAGACTCTTAGTCCCTCTGACCACTCAAGAAAATTATAACAAATTCAAAAGAAAATGGTTAACATTCAATCCAACTACGTATATTGAGTCCCAGAGTTATTCAAGTTTTCCAGGAATATTAGATGCTTTGTTAACTAGAAAAAAAAAGATAATGTATTGCATCTACCAGTAGATGATTATAATTCCATTGTTGATGATGGACTCCTCTAGATTTCATTATTAAGCCAACAATCTTACCAACATCTGCAAAACAGGCACAATTAATTTTCCAGAACCTCGATTAAAAATTACAGCATCCCTTATCCAGAGTTATTGTCAGTGATCATGAGCCCTGAAGCATTGTTTCTCTTTTGGAAATAGGAAGCTACACATACCATGGTTGAAAGTAAATAAAGGATAAAGTAAAACTTAAAACTGAATAGCAATTTAATGTATCTGTTTCCTTTTCTTTTACTGAAAACAGTTCCTATTACATTTGGCAGTGTCAATGTCTGCCATTATAAATTTTTTAGATACCAGGCTTGTGTAAAATAAAATGTCAGGTTAAGAAAATTAGGCACTCGAACAGCAAGATATTAGATAAAATTAAGCTGATTTTGCACATGCAATATTTCTAGTGACTTGCTAATCCATTATCACATGTTATACCAGCCTGCTACTTAGTTAAGCCTTTTTATCAAGTTGTTCATTGTCTTACAAAATAACAAAAATATCTTTGAAAATCAAAGAGCATACAACAGCCCCCGTAAACTTAAAATATAAATTCGATTCTGGGATCCCACCAAAATCCTTCCTATTGTTTGAGGTCAGCAGACCACCACCTTGGAGCTCATACATTCCCCCACCCCAACCCAGCCCCCAAAGTTTGCAACCTAGTAAAGAAGTTGGAGATTTGCCAGCCAGGAAACTTTGCTCTGTACCGCCAAGCAAGGGCTGGGGATGAGGGGAGATTCCTCCACAAAGATCTGTTTCTGGACAATAATCCCCAGGTGCAAGAGCCGAAAGAGAGTTGAAGAGGCTAAATTGAGTGCAAGAAGCAAGCCCTATTGTCTCTCTGAAAGATGTGCCCAAATTCAACCTCCGTCCTTCAGACATCGCTCCCTCTTCCCATTCCCTACTCTTTCTTAGCCTTCCCTCACCCGAAATCTGAGCGGGTTCGTCGGATAGGAGCCCCGAGTCCCCTGCCCACCTCTGCTTCCCTCTGCAACCCAGAAAAGTTAAGGCTGGGCTAGGGGAGAGGCAAGAGGTGGGGGCGGGGATGGGAAAGCGGCCTGAACTCGAAGTGTAAGGGTATCAGTCACTGCCGGGAAGGAAGCTCCGGCTTGTGAACTCTTCTTGAACCGAGATTTAAGTCTGCAGCCATAAATCACCGAGACGTAAACTCCGCCATTCAGCGCCGGGAGCGGCCCGTTGCGGCCCTGCTTACCTTAACTTCTGACGAGCGCCGCGAGCGCAGGCTCGGGCTCAGGCTCGGACACGGGCTCTGGCCCCCGGCCTGGCTTGGCGGCCCGGCCGGGTCCCCTCGGCGCGGGATGGGCACGGACCCTCAGCATCAGCCGAGATGGCAGGCGGGCTGGAGACCCCGAGGCCCGGTCACCGCCGCGCAGAGCGTGGCCGCCTCGCTGCTCCAGCACGGCTCGCCCAGGGCCGACTGGGGCGGCTTGGACCCCCCTCCAACCCACCCCACCCACCCACCCCTCCCCCACACCCCCGCCCCCTGCCCTTCCCGAGGGCAGCAGCCGCGGCCCGGAGATAAGCGCTAGTGCGGCGCCGGGCTCTGCCTGGGCTAGTGGCACCGACTTGGGTATGTTTCTTATGAATATTACACGCGGAGCAGCGTCTGGTCCGGGGGTGCGGTGGGGGGTGTTGGGGCGGGCGGGAGGGGAGACCAAGGCGGCTGGGGAAGCGCGAGCTGGTGTGGGGGATGGGGCTGAGGCGAGGGGAGGGACTGGAGGGAGAAGGGGAGCTCGGCGGTGGCGGGAGGAGGGCAGCCTCCCCCCACCCCCCAACGCCCTCCCTCTCCTGCTCCCAGGCGTCACGAAAGTCCAGGAAAATTATGCTAATGAGGACAAACGGCTCTCACAAAGGGGCTCTCTTGCTGGGCTCTATTTCTTAGGAATTCGTTTGAGAAACTTCGTATTCCTCTGCCCTGGACACTTCCAACTGTGGGGTGAGGGGAAAGAGAACCAAGAAAAGTGAGTTTCCCAGACTTTGCCCAGTTTACTTCACCTGCAACTCCCAAACAGATCTTTGGGTGGGGGTGTGGGGAGCTGGGATAAGGCTTTTCTCTAGAGACCCTCAAGAGCCAACTGGGCTCTCTTTGGTTAAATTTTTAGGCAGAAACTGCTGACATCCTAGCAGCCAGGAGAAAAATGTCCTGGGAGAGACAGGTACTTGTTCCAGCAGTGAAATGGGACGCTCTGGGCTCAGGTACAAACAAGGGTGTTTAGAAACGCGGATCTCCAGGGCTCATGTGCCCATTTCAGAGTGCAGACACGCAGCTCACCCACAGGGAAGACAGAGAAAGCTCTGACCCCAACAGAAACCGACATCATACACACACACACACACACACACACACACGCAGGGCAGAGGAGCATGTGGTTTCTCAAACGGATTCCTAAAACATATATATATATATATATATATATATATATATATATATATATATACATATTTTCCTCATTAGTGGGATGGAGTAACGCTGAGCTGGGCAAAAGAAAGGTCCGAATTTGCCTGGTAATATTGCCACAACTTGAAAGTGGATGATTTTCCTCCTAAAGCCTCCTTTGCTCCCAGCTTCAGAAGCAAACTCTGCAAGGGTTATGAGTGTGGCAAAAAGAGAGAAATGGAGATTTCTCTCTTTTGCTGCAATCCCAAGGCGTCAACGGCGGGTCCTTCTCAAAGGAAGGTGTTAAAAATATAAGTAGCATGTTTAAACTGTCAAGGAGCCAAAGTGTCACCTTAGAGCAAAAACAAAGCCAGGGGAAAAGGGAGAAATCAAAAAGCACTCCGGGCCAGGGTGGCCTCATGCATACCAATGGTTTTTGTCATTTATGGCTGGGCAAGATTTATGACTCGGCGCTCCAAAGCTGTAAACAGAGCACAAAACAGCAAACACTTGCTCCTTATGGCATATTGCAGAGCAACTTGAAAGGGGGAGCTGGCCGCGTAGGAGGTGAGAGCCAGCCGCAAAAATCCGTTCGGCGGCATTTTCTCTTCAAACCCGCCCGGTCGGATGTGGCATTTGAAGAAAGAAGGCGTGGGTCAATAATCAACCCGCACTTTCTCCTCCAAACTGCTGACGCGACTCTCACCGCCTTCTCAGCTAAGCCAGCTGCCGGGAAGGCCAGCTCTCCGTAAGAACCTGCCAGGGGAAGGGATTCTCTGGGCCAAGGGGACCGAGCATACCTTTCCACTGGCGCCAAGACCCTGCCGGGCAAAACGCGGGGACCGGACCTGAGGAGCCGTGGGAGCCCAGGGAGATCTGGGGCGGGAGCTTCGTTCCGGCCAGGGCCTCTATCCGCCCCGATACGTGGCTCCTGGGCCGCGGGCCTCAGCGGGCAGAAGTGGGGCTCCGACCTCAAGATGAAGGTCCGGCGTCCTGGCACGCAGATGGTCGGTGCCCCAGCCTCAAGCCGCTCTGCTGAAATCCAAAGGACTGGCTTTGGAGCAAGCGTAGGCGAGATTATTTTAAAATAATAATTTATGCTGGCGGAAGGTTTTTATTTGTTGGTTTGCTATTGGTGTTTTGTTTTTTAAGCGAAAATGCCGATTGTTGATTTCCACCTCCAGAAATTACCAGCCGCCGCCGCTGCGCCCTTTATAGACAAATCCCACAGCAGTTCACCCGGCTCCCCCAAAACCGCAGAGCTTTTCTTTACTGAGAGGACCCCTTGGTTCCACCAATTCCCCCAAATCCCCGTGGCTCCCGATCTCTCATCCAGGGGGACTAGAAGAAAAGATTTTCTCAGCACTAGAAGAATACTTGGAGCAGCAAAGGTGCCCGTGGTGCCTTTCTACCATTCAAGGGGTGTCCTCCTGAAGGCGTCTGAGAGGGCCTCTGGCGGTTCCAAGGCTGTGCAGCCGGGGAGGAAGGTGAGGAATATCGTGGGTAAGAAGAGGCACCAAAATCACAGAATAGAGAGGAAAATTATTGAGGAAATGTACTTGCCTGTGAGGGTGAAGCTGGCATTTCGAGGTAGAAGGGAACTAGCCTTTTTTGATATCTAATAGTTTAGCATTATACATAATGGACTCACTTTAGCACTTTCATGGGAGGAAAAACCAATCTGAGCTCTATAAATGTGGCTCTTGGCTTCTCACTGTACATGCTTTTATGTAGAACCAGAGTCCATCCTTAGATATTTATTCAGCTTGCTGGCACTGAAGCAACAATAAAAAGATGCCTCTAACAAACCTCTATTCCCTCTCTCATTCTTTCTAGCAAAACTATATTATTTATGAGTTTTTAACTGGGTCAAAAATACGCCAGAACTAGGTCATAAATCATATGAAATGCTGACAAGTAATTGAACAGCAATTAAAGCTTACATTTTATTTCCAAGGGGTGTTTTAGAGCACTTGAAAGGGCCTCAGTTAAACACTCGGTTACTGCCGAGGCCGGCACTGGGGAGGGCAGAAGGGCCCTTTCGTTCTGGGGTAGTAAATCCCACTCAAGTAGGGGATGCCTGATTTGATTTTTTTTAACGTACAGAAAGAAATAATCTATATTTTAAGAAGTGAAAGGGGCACATCCGACCTCTGACTCCTTATAAGCATCCCTTTCCCTACTGCAAGGAGCATAATAGAGTTTCCTGCACCTTTCCAGGGAGTTTCCACCCTTCCCAGGAGTGTGGGGTCCCCAAAGCCCAATTAGCTGGGGCTTTCCCAATAATCTGGAAACATGCAGTTTAACTTTCATCTGCCTCCACCCTGGCTACAGCTCTGTTTTGGAGGCTCTGAAGCTGGAGAGATGTCTGCCTCTGCTTCCTGAGGACTCTTGTCTCTGGACTTCCCTCCAACCCAGGGCCCACTGGCCAGTTCTGGTACTCTCCAAGCCAGCTGGGGGTATACAAGGAATGCCCAGACCAGGCGCACTGATGAAGTCCAAACCTAATCCTGGCTCCCTCCTTCCTCTGTCTCCCGAATGTTAGAATAAGGAGCCCCTGGGCATCCAGCATGCTCACCCCACCCCAAGGCTCTCCTAGGTCTGAGCTGTCTTTCTTCAACCCTCTGGGGCAGAGGGTGCTCAGGGAAACAATGGCGGGCCCTCCGGTTCAGATCCTTGGGTCTGGCTTCTTGGGTCCGGCTTGTGGGGAAGCATGCTCTGCAATCTGGCACTAAACAAAGTGCCTGGAAGCATCATCAATAAAATGGCAGCGCATCTGCACATTTCCCTCATCGATTTCCCTCTTCCAGCTGCTCCGGCTGCTCAGGTCAGCCCCTAATCCTCCATCCCCTGCCTGAAAACACCGCCATCCTGGGAGAGATTCCCCTTCTCACCCACCCATCCCCCACCCCTCCCAGGCAGTCTAGCCCTGCAAGCCGGTCCACCTCCTCCTGCACCTGGCTTCTGGACCCTCTTTCCGCCTGGGGATCAGCTCCTGAGACTCCAGCCCTGCCCTGCTGCAGTGGACAAAGCCACCCTTGCACTGGGGGCCACTGGGCCCACCTAGGAGACCCCTAGTGCCCCCTGCTTTACACCCCCAACACTTTCCAGGGAATTAAATTCAGAATCTGAGGCGCTACTGGGAATCTTTCAAATGGTTTCGGTTCTAAAAGAGAAACAAAGGAAGAGAGAGGCTGAGGGTCCTGTCCATGAGCCAGGGTCTCCTCGCCTGACCTTTGTCTCTCACAGCCATAACTCACTCTAGATATGAACAATCGGCGGAAATACCTTAAAATAAATTCCATCCTCCTGGTATAGCCTCGACTTCCATCGGCTAGCTCGCCCAGAACCGCTCCATGAGTGCTGAAAACTGCAATCGGCTCAGAGAGCGCTCTCCGGAGAAGGGGAAGGAGAAGGAGGAGGTGGGTGCGTGGGGGTTGGGGGAAAGCTCTGGCTCTGTAGAGAATCTAGAAAACGTAATCACAGGCGAAGCCTGTCTGGGTCTCCGCTCCAAATGCCACAATAATGCGCTGTATTATGTGCTCACGTGGTCATACGTCAACTTAAATCCTTTTATTTGAAATAGGGAACCACTGAAGGAACTAGGTTTCCAAACAGAATATTTAGCTTTGGGGGAGGGTAGGTGGGGAACCTTGACCAGTAGTTTTGAGTTTAAGAGTTCTGTCTAAGCAATAGGATGCTTGGAGCCATCCTCCCATGAATGCCATATAAGACATACAAGCTTATCTCCACTTATATTTCTTTACACACCCTCCAAACACAAGGGTTACAGCAATGCTATTCACATTTTTAGAATCCATTTAACTTTCCTTACAGCCTCCCACCCACGGACAAGCTGGATCCTGCACACCCATGCACCCCAGTCTCCTCTGGCCCACAGGCCAGTATATCAAAAGGCAAGGGGCAGGCCCAGAAATAACTGGCCTGGACAGCAGACTTCCTCACAGCCTGCCATTGTATGGAGTTTGCTAACACCCACACCATACACCACAGATGCTAGAAAAACCAAAAAGGCACATAATTACCTGACAAAAGGTTAAAGCATCTCCTCCAAGTCCAGTTGGTTTTGTTCAATGGGAGCCCACTAGGAAAGATGTGCTTGGCTATAGAGTGGTGGGTCCAGGTTTTGCAAAATCTAGAGAAACCTAGTGCCCTGACTAAACTTGCACTTAAGCATTTCCTCAGTGCACAACTGAGTGATACATGGAATTATAGGTTTCTAAACATGAAAAATATCAGAGGAAATGATCTAATTGCTCTACAAGAGACCCCCCCAAAAAAAAAATAAGAAAAAAAAGAAAAAGAATCAACCTTCACTGGAGTGCCTTAAGTTAACAAGGCAATCTGGGACCCTCTCCACAGGCAGGTCTGTCCACCCACTTTTCCAAGACAATTCTGTGTCCCCAGCAAATTCTCTCCCCACCCCCACACAAGTTCCTGTAGAGATATCAACTCAAAGATGAGAAAGAGCCCCCTTCAGAACTCTCAAAATAATCTTGAGCAGAAAACCAGTAGAGAACCAACTGTGCTCAGGAAGAACCTAACTGAAACAAATAAGCTGCTCCCACCCCTGGTTCCACCCCTACTCTTGCCTTCTGCCTGGTGACATTGCCCACTAATTTCAACATTGTACCCTCTCATGAGCTGTCTAAAAATCTTCTCTTTTCTGGTCTTAGTTTCTGAACTTCTGAGAGTGCTCTGAGGCTAGTGAGATCCGCAGGCCATATTCTTTCGTTCCTGGAGAATGGGTCTTCAGCTGGCTATGCCTGAGTGTGAGGACTCACTTATAGCAGCTGCAGGAGGCTGTGCATGATTCCTCCCCTTCACTCCTCCCCTGCAGAGGAACAGAAGGGGTCTGATGAAAATGTAAGGCCTTTCATAAGAGAACTTGGTCATGGGTTGTCCAAATCAGAAAGGCAATAAAAGAAGAGACCTAATACCCTGGAAGCAAGTCCTGGCCTAAGCTGGTGACAATATTTCAGTAAGGTTCAATCTGTGGTGTAGCTGGAAGAGAACCTCCATGTGAACTTTTCCAGCTCCTATCTAAGTTACAAGTTGGAAAGTAAGAACTCCAAGTGAAAACCTGCCTCTCTCAGATTTGGGGGATAGAGGACAGGAGTAGAAGCTGGTTTCCAAAAAGCATTCTCCTGACCCCCAAGAACTCACTCCTCTCATTCTTACTGCTGCCTCCCTCATACCCCTCACCAATCATTCACATTGAGCTCTCCAGATACCCTAGAAAGGGACCTGGAGGTATTGCTGGCAAATTCCTCCCTACCCCCAAGTTTCTGAAGAGACATCAACTCAAAGATGAGAAGGGGCCCCCTTCAAAACTCTTGGAACAGTCGAGCAAATGAAAACTCTTAAAGCCATAAATTGTCCAGGTGCAGTGGCTCATGCCTGTAATCCCAGCACTTTGGGAGGCTGACGTGGGTGGATCATGAGGTCAGCAGTTCGAGACCAGCCTGAACAACATGGTGCAACCCCGTCTGTACTAAAAATACAAAAATTAGCCAGGCATGGTGGTGCATGCCTGTAATCCCAGCTAGTCGGGAGGCTGAGGCAGGAAAATCACTTGAAACCAGAAGGCAGAGGTTGCAGTGAGCTGAGATCGTACCACTGCACTCCAGCCAGGGACAGAGCGCGACTCCGTCAAAAAAAAAAAAAAAAGAAAAAAAGAAAAGAAAAGCAATAAATCAATGAAATAAGTCATTGGTACTGCTTCAGAGAAATGCGTTAACGCCAGCAAAGCTCAGAGGCATCTCAGCTCCAGCCTGGGGCCTCCGAACCGCTGCTAACATCCCAGTTAATGCTCCAACTGCTGTTTAACAATTAACATTAATGACTTGGGGTGGGATGGGTGATTTGGTGGGATGAGAAGGGAAAAATCTGAAAAGTCAAAAGACATTTAACTTTTGAGGTTAAAAAACAGCTTCTCTATGAGAGATCTTGGCCTGGGCAGCCTATCTGGGGAACCAGCAGCTGACAGTCCTCCTTTGCCACTCTGCAATCCACTTTCCTGGAGCAAAGCTACGGGCCTTTTAAAAACCCAGCTGCCAGTCCCTCTTCACTCACTTCACCGGCCTCCAACTTGGCCTGCGCTGGGACTGATACTGTGGTCCTGGTCACCAGAGCCAAAACAGGGGGAAAGCTGGCTTGGAAAAAGCAGGCAACCAAGGGTACACACCGTTAGCCAATATTTGCAAGGCTGTTGGCAGATTAGATATATCTGTACTCAAACACTGCAATCTGATTTCTCTGTCAAAAGTACACTTAACATTTTTGTCCCATTACTTAAATCTAGTGGATTTTCTACTCAGCATCAGGTAAGGCTCTCTTAGCCCACTGTGTGTGTGTGTGTGTGTGTGTGTGTGTGTGTGTGTGTGTGTGTATGTGTGTGTGTGTTTGTGTATGTATGTGTGGATGATAGATTCTTATTTAACATGAGATATTTCCTGTGGGTGCAAGTGCAGTAGAAATGGGCCAAGTTCTCTGGACACGTGTGGATGTGTATATTGTGTTATACACAAGGCCCCAAATTCCTGCAACTATTTATACATGCAATTGTTCTGTTGTTTGCTGAGATGGAAATCATATACACAGAGTTACAAATTCCTGAAATGTTCCATCTATATTTGATATAAACAGACATACAGTAGCTGAGAAAGTAATGCAGCTTGACTATTGCTCTGTTTACCTACTACTGGAAAAAATAATTGTATCCAGAACACCATATCAGCCTTATAGCACGACTGAATATCATGTTGCAATTAATTAACAACCTGATATCTATTTGGGAGCAAATTTAAGGGAAGACTGGAGGCCTAGGAAATAGAATACAAAATCTCAAAACTTTTTAAAAAGAAGTAATTCCTGAAAGAACAAAGCAAACTCATTCCTTCATACCATGCTTCTGAAAGCTATTCCAGCAGCCCCTCCCCCAAACAGGCATGTAATTTATGGATCTTTTACAAGGTAATAAACCACAGTAATTACCTCCCTGCATCCCAAACTAAGAGGACAAATTAAGTCAGAACTTGAAAATAATTTAAAAGAGTTTTCCCTTGTTTCAAATAGGAAAAGGAAACGCCAAGACATAGAAAACCACGCTTTTCCCGTAGGAAGAACCGATGATGAGCCCTGATGAAAGAAGGAAGAAGACCCGCTGTCTGCGAAGGCCTAAAGGTTAGAAATACAGCAATTTTTCTCATGCCGAAGGAAAGGCAAAATGGTCTAAGAAACTGCAAGGCAGTGATACAAGTTTTCCTCAACAGCGAGCTGGGACTGGCGACAATTTCTTAACTCACAGCCTCCGCAGTCGCCTTAGTCGACAAAGAGAGCAGCCCACGCAGCGGCCGCAGCGCCCGTGCCCGTGGCCTTTACTTGCTTTTGCCCTGAAGTTCAGTGTAGTGGTTTGTTTGGGGCTTGCAGGAAGAAACAAACACACTCCCTCTGACTCTCCACAACCCATCTTTGCCTTCTGCAACCGCTTCTCCTGCCCATCGCTGGTTTTGGGGTAGGCTCTTTGTCTGCCTGAGGCCCCGCACTCGCAGGGCAAGAAGCTTAAAGGAATCCAACTCCAAACTCCTCCGAAGTTAAATATTGACCAGAACCTCTTTCAACAGGCCGCGGTTGCCAGGAAACGTGGAGGGCCAACTCCTCCCAACCGCCCTGGTGCAAAGTCCCACGCGGCGAAGAGTTTTGGAGCAGCGCTTACCTAGAAAGATGTTTAAATTCTGAACCAGGAATTGTTTCCAACTCCAGGCGCTCAGGGAATCGCCTTTTCCGGTGTCCAGGCGCTCTGCAGACAAATAAACAGCAGAAGGTGAATGGCGGCTGCGAGGGAAGGGAGTTGGAGGCCCGGAGTGGGAAGCGAGGCTCATGCGGGCGCCAGGGTGGCCCTGCGGGTGACGCGAACACCAAGGAGTCGCCAGGGCACTCGTCCGTGTGGCGCACTCATTGCTCGAAATGTTCCAGTCTACAAATGGCCCGAAGATGGTGATTTATTTTTGTAAAATAAATACATACTCCATCTCCACACCCATACTTTCTCCTTTTTCTTTCTTTTTTTTGGGGGGGGAGTGGGGAAGGAAAGAAAATGAAGCAAACAGAGGAAGCTGAGAAGGTGGAAGTGGCTTTGCTGGTGGTGTGGGCTGCTTTCAGAGAGCTCTCTCCTCAGGCACCACAACTTGGAGAATGTGAATGCTTGCTTTATTTTCCTTTCCTAACAAAAGGAAGCCTTGTCTGGGAGCATTCAATCACGGACTCTCCTGAAACCTCACTAATATGTGTTCATTTCTGTAGGCGCGAAATCAGACCCGGGTTCAGTCCACTGGCCAGAGGCAGTCTTGGGAGGATTTGTGTTCTGGTTTATTCAACTCTGGGTGCGTTCCTTTTAGGTCCTAGCGGGCTGGCGGGGCTACCGCAGCACCTAGTCCCTCAGAGCAGGCCAGCTAAGGCTGCTGGAAACTGAGAGGGACGCCGGCTGGTACAATACCTGCTCAGGGGCCCTGCTCCTGCCTGGCCTTGCGCAGCAGCCACAAGCCGATCTGATGCCTTGATTCTGCTCAAATCTCGTCCCTCACAGTATTTGCAACCCTCTCTTGCCCTCTAACCAGCAAATGGTCACCGAGCCGGCAGTCAGCTTTCTGGGAGTGGGAGACGATGGGGAACGGGCAAAGAATCGTCCGCTCGCCGGACCCTGGCTTGGAGAAGTTCTGCGCTCCGCTGGGACTCTGAGGGCCCTTTGCGTCTACAGACCTATCCCTGCCCCGACTACCCCTTCACTCAGACCCAGGTAACCTCTTACCCCAGCCTGCCCCAAACCAGCCCTCCGCTGTCTGTCTGCCTTCACGCAATTCTGTAGATAGCGCTAAGAGGGAATATCAAATAGCTGAGGAGTCCCCTGACCCCTGGCTTCGGAGCCCCCTAGGACGTTGAACAAGTGGCCGCACACCGGTAGCTACGCTCTGCCACAATTCGACCCGTAGCCCCCACAAACCAAAGGAAAAGGACCCAGGATCCACGCTGCGCCCCCTTTCTCTTGTTCAAACTTGCTTTCTGTGTCCCCAAAGGGAGTGCCCCCTGGTCTTGGGGCTCCTGGCATGACCATGAGCAAGGTGGACTCAGCCATCCTGCACTTTGCCTCTCAATTTCATTCCAGAAAGATCCGCTATGCCGCCACCCACCACTCCCCTGCGTGACACTTAGGAGTATGTAATTATTATGGTTGTTATTATTTTTGCTGTTTCCTTATCTCTAATATTCATGGCTGCTGTACCCCATAAATCGTTCAGACTAATGAGTCACAGAGAGATGCTGCCCAGGTCTCTCACTTTACAATGGCTGCCGCCGCCGCCGTGGCCTCTCTCTCCGCGTTTTTGGCGCTCGCTTGCTCCCTCGCTCGTCCGGCGCGGGTGATTTATGAACGCCGGGAAAATTGAACAAAGCCGCGCGCCCGTCCTGTGGTATCTCTGCAGCCTTCCCGAGCGTGAATCAGAACATTACCAACTGTCTGCGCATCCGTCCCACTTCATCACCTAAGCCAGGATGTGACCGCAGAAAACCCAAGCCCGAACTCACGTTTCCCCGGACGCGGCGCGCTCCCTGGACTCGCAGAAACCCTGCGGAAAAGGCCCCAAGATCTGGCGAGGGCCTGCCAGCTCCGTCCTCCCTGCCGAGGGCTCTCTCCTGCCTTCCTGAAGGAGTTAAAAGCTTTTGGAGATAAATCTGAGGGTGTGTGTTTTTAAAAATCAAATGGTAAGTTGGAATCTCACTTCTGAGAGATTCATTCCTAGTGAGGCCCTGACGACTCCGATCCATTCCTGACGATCTGCATTAATTATTTAATGAGTCACGTGACCTCAAAGATTACAATTTCAATATCTCCCTTGAACAGGCGCTACACCTTTATCAGCTGCAACCAGGGTCCTTTTTTTGGCTCTGCAGGCCTCCGGGGCACATTCATCCTTGCCCTGGTCTGAGGCAAGCGACCACCATGGAAATAGCAGGGCAAGCATGACAGAATTAGTCATCCTGGGATTATGACTGTTGTGGATAGTGGGGAGTCCACTGCTCTCCGAGATGCCCTGACATCTGTCCCCTCCTGAGCCCAGTGGCCAGTCCACCTGTCTGAGCTCTATGACTAGGGTGGCTTGGTTACAAAATCTCCCCAAGCAGCTTTGATGGCCCATGAGGCAAGAACCCATCCTTCTTCTCTGGCTGTACACACCTGTGACCGTCCAGGTCAAGTGTAAGCTTAGATGCATACCTCCATTCCTGGCAGAATATCTTCCTAAGAGGAAAGATGTCTGTGCTCTTATTGCTCTCTAGAGTGAGACTAAAGGTTGCATTCCACCCTCGTACTCATTAACATAAGGAACGGTGGAGGGAGGATCATTCGGCTGCCTCAGTTTTCTCATCTGTAAATTAAGAAGATTGAACCAAAATAGCCTCCAGGTCTCCTTCACTTTGGACAGTCTTTCAATCTGGGATCTCTTTCAGCCCCAGGAAACAATCCCAGAGAAAGTAGGGCTGGCTTGAAAGGGAAGGGGTTGCCCCATGATTTTGGAGTCTTCAGAAGAGGTGCCAGAGTTCTGTAAGTTGCAGCCTAGAGGGTTTCAAGACAGCCACAGCAGCCTCCCTCATACCATCAAGGGAACAGAACACACATCTCTTCCTCCTATTGTTTCCAGCCCTTGTGTTTCTTTGAAACACGAAGCAGAATTATTCTTGGGACTGTGTATAACATAGCGAAGGGGCAACACAGCAGCAGTTGAGAAAGGTGAGCCTGTGTTCTGCTATACAAGACTGTGTTTAGGGATGCAGAGACCAAGGGAGTGCCAAGGACAGCCTACTGCCTGCACAGAACCCACTCATTCAGAGGGGAAGCCCCAGGCTTTTTTGCTACATTGATTCTTTGGGTTTTTCTTCTCTTTCATTCTAAAGAGTCATTGATCTGTTTCTATGTAGGAACTGCTAGAGGGAAGGCAACAGTGAGGAGAGCAGAGTTTGGAAGCTTAGGGGAACAGGGGGACAGAGGAAAGATGGTGATATCCACCCCACCCCACCCCATGGGGAGGAGGCTGAGATATAGGGGAATGGGGCCCGCTGGGACAACTGGGTATGAAGTCAGAGATGCTATGCGAAGGGACTTCCCTCCTCCCCCATCTATCTAGGTAATCTTCCCATGGCTCCATCCTGGGTATTAAGTACTCTACTATGCCTGTCACAGTTGAATTCCTGCTGTAATAAAACACCGGGTATATCATAGATTTCAGCAAAACTAGGGAAGGAAGCCTGCAAAGTGCCATTTTTCTTCAAGGGAGAGAGTGTTAAGTACTTAATTCAAACTGTGACCATTAAAGTGTCTCCTATCCAATTTAGGTCGATTTCAGATGTTAACAAAACTTTTGTCTCCGGAGTCATGCACAACTTGGCTCTGTGACTAAAGCAGATGAGTGTGTATTGGAGGGAGGAGGAAAGAGAGAAAAGGAGAGTATGTGTAAGGCTCATTTTGGTAAAATTATAGCGCTTACACAAAATACTGTCTTTAAAGGTCAAGGATTTGAGGGGCCAGTAGGGTTTGCTTAAAAAAAAAAAAAACAATTAATGAGATAGAAAATTTGTCCTCTCGGTGAACTCTTATGGTTGCCCTAGCAAAGGGCAGACAATGCATGATTTTGAAGCACAAAGTGGGATTTTCTAATCTCTTATAACAAGCGCCCTTAAAGGCCAATTTGAAGCAGGCAAAACAACACTTAAGAAATGGCAATCATTTGGATCATTTTCTATAATCTGGGTTTTGTAAAACTCACCAATACCTTAATAATCAATACAGTTGAGACAAAAATGCCATCTTGTCCTGGAATATCAGAAAAATGATCTCAATCCTCTCTCTTCCCTTTCTGGATAGACTTATAAGTGCAAGTGAAAGAAAGTCACCCCTTTGATCCTCATACAACTGCCTGCAGCATGAAGCTAATGAATATTCCCATACCCCTCTTTTCCCACAAAGGAGAAATATAAGAATTTACCTTAAATGATGATAGTCTGCCATTTGAGATTTTGCAGCTTGACACTCAATTTCCACTGAGAGTCTAGGCATTTATTTTTTTAGCAGACAGCCAAGATGCTGTGTCCTTGCCTGAGACCACATTATTTGCAAGAAGATCCCTCTCTCCTCCACAGACTTTTCCCAGAGAATGCCTTTCAGAATTGCTGTTGAATTACAAAGAAGTATTTATTGTTTGAGGTGATTAATGATTCCTGGGAAAATTGCTATTTTCAGCGTGATTTAATTTTGTTTTACAAGTGTGTGTAGTAGGGGGAGGGTTAATAAGTTTCAGCAGCAGTTGCATTGCCTCCAGAAATCCCTGGCACCCGTTCACACCTTATAAAATGCACTTTATGCCAGGTTTATCCTGATTTGGGAAGGTAAGTGTGTATTTGATTGCTCCCGAATTTTCTTGGCTCTTCAGAGACTGGTATCTATCACTTTCCTCTCAAATCTGATTTGTAGGTATAGAACGGATCGCCCTTGTTTGTATCACACACAGGGCAGCAGGGGTGAAAGGGGTACCAGCTCTGACACTGGCTAAAGGGTTTTGCCACTAATGAGAGAAATGTGTTTAAAAATTCTCTGATATTGCAGAGGCAGGTGAGCACTTACTCCCATCTATGCTAAAATTACTACATTACTTAAAAGTTGCACTTTTTCAAGGCCAGGTGACAGTTCTAATATTCTGGGGCTAGTGTGCACAGGTTTTTGTGGTCTTATTGTAGGGAACTCCCTGCAGTAAGCATCAAATCTAAATCAGTAAACAAATACTAGGGTTATAGAGATCGAGAAGTGGGTTTTGATTTTCAGCCTTTTGGATCTAGATCTCTGGAATCGAGCAGAAAAATCACAAAGCATTTGAGGAAAGTGACCCAGTTTGGCTATTTTCCAGCAGTAAACTCTCCCAGGTCTACTTTGCATGGGGTGAACTTTAGGGGTATATTATGCTTTTTCTTTCCTCAGAAGAGACATTGGAGAGTGTACTTGTAAAATTCAGTTTATTTGAAAGCTCTTTCTTCAAAAAAGAGAAACAAACAAGCAAACAAACAAAAATTCCCAGTCTGTAGTTAGTGAAGAGAACCTTAAGAACAGCCAGGAAACAAAAACTAATCTCAACCCTTTGCACAAACTATTTTTTATCTCCTGGGAAACAGGCAGATTAAGTGTGAAGGTGCAACAAATACCAAAGAGACCACTTCTTTCCAAGTGTGCTCAGAGTTCAGTGTGTAGAACAGCTGCAGAAACTCCTGGGCCCACAGCACTGCATGGTTTCAACTTTCATTGCAGGGAAGGACACGTTTCTATGCCTTACAGAGACTTGAAGCCTGAAAGCCTGGCCAAGTTTGGGAAGAAGAGGAGCCCTCTCAGAGCTCAAGAGCCTTCCTGCTCTTTGGAACTTTTCCACAGTAGGCCAAGCTTGACAAGAGTTCAGCTCAAGTTGAACATACATACACACACTCTCACACACAAATTATGTGAGCCGTCAGAATCCAAGTGAATCCAGCTCAAGCTATCTACAAGGTTTTTACATGCAAGGTCAAGTATCTCAATCCAGAGGACTTTTGTTTTCTTAATGAAAAGCTTAGAAAACACATGAATCTTAGATTTTTAATGTTTTTTAAATGGAGTTTATTCTTAGCACATGGCTTTCTATGTAGCCACATCACAATTTGTACAGTTCCACATAAGTCTAAATGCACTCCCCTCTCCCCAAAGACCGTGCCCCAGAAGGGGACAACAGTATCTCTGTAACAGTGTCTTAAATAAATGCAAGTAAGAAAAACTAACATGTCACACCTACCATCAAGGTCTACACATCTTAAGAATTAAATAATCTTGTGAGGTCCACAATGTCTACTCATTTATTCAGTTCAATACAAGCTTGGATGAGCTGCCTTAATGGGGGAAGAGGAGGTAAGGAAGGTGGGGAAAGGGTCTGTTTTCTTCTGCTTTCAACAAAGATGCAAGTATATGTCCCCAGTCAGCATGGGCTGTCCAACTAGCTGACTGTAGCCATCTCAAAAGTATTTGATACCAAGTAGTCCTTCTCAGGTATCCACACCTGGCAGCCTTGTTTCGGGCCAGCAGGTTGTTCCACCAGCTAGCATCCTGGACAACTGTTCTCTCTTGGGTGGCAACCAGCACAGACTCTTAACCGGATAATGTCTTCTTTTTGATTATCCTTTTCACCAATTTGGGTTTGTTTTGGTGTCTATTATGGTCCAGATGGGGAGGGGTGGATGAGGAACGGAGCAGGAGAAGAGAAGAGAAAAGCAGGTAAGGGATAGAAACTGGTCAAGATCTCTAGAAGATTATATGGAGGAGGGAACGGGTGTGGAGGTGCTCGGGTGGGGGTGGGGATGGAGGTGCGGGCTCTGAGTTTGTGCTTTCCCTGGTGGGCCGGCAGAGGCCGAGGCCGAATTGGAGGATCGCATCTTGGTGTTGGGCAGTTTGTGGTCTTTCTTCCACTTCATCCTCCGGTTCTGAAACCAGATCTTGACCTGGCGCTCAGACAAACAGAGCGTGTGGGCGATCTCGATGCGGCGCCGCCGGGTCAGGTAGCGATTGAAGTGGAACTCCTTCTCCAGCTCCAAGACCTGCTGCCGGGTGTAGGCGGTTCGAGAGCGCTTAGGCTCCCCTCCGTTATAACTGGGGTTAACTGAAAACCCAGAACCCCGAAATAGAAGGCCAAGGAGGAGGGAGCGGAAGAGAGGGAAAGGAGGAGGAGAGAGAAGGTGGGGTGGGGAAGAGCAATTGGACATCATCATTATATAATAACCTGACACCAAGTTCACGCAAGATACATAAAACGGCAAAGAAAATGTTTCACAGGCTATTGACAACGGGAAACACCCGAGAGCCATAAAGAATGGTGCTGGGCATTGGGGCTGAAGAAAAGCTTCAAAGACACATGGCCTGAAGCCTCTGCCAGGGCAATTAAATTTATGGGGGCTATAATTACTGCCCTAACAGTTTGGCGTCTCGTAAATCTCCTGATAAAGGGACCCTGGGTACAAAAGGGTTCTCATGTTGGGATCAGGCGGCTGGCTGGCGCGCACATACCCACATCTCACCGCAGCCCGGGCCAGATGGGGGCTCCCCTCCCGAGGCCCCCTTCCCCTGAGCCTCTCCCTCCTGACCCCGACCCTCGAACCCAGGCCCAGCCCCGGCCCACCTCCCGCGCCTCCCCAGCGGCGCCACGTACCGGCGCTGACATGGATCTTCTTCATCCAGGGGTACACGACGGGCTCCTTGCCCTTCAGGCCCAGCGGGCTCTTGTCGGCCAAGAGCAGCGGGCACGCGGGGGCGCTGCCCCCTGCCGGGACGCCTGGGGTGGCGGGGGCCGCCTCGCAGCGCCGCGGGGCCGCTGGGGGCACGGCGCGAGGCTGCAGGGGCGGCGGCGGCTGGGGCTGCAGGACCTGGCTCGCATGCAGGCCGTGCGCTGGGCCCTTGGCTTGCGCCGGGGGCTGCTCCGGCTGGGGCGGCCGCCCGGGGCTGGCGCCGCCGCGGTAGCCATAGGGGTAGGCGGTGTCCGCGGCCCCATGCGCGGGGTACAGCGCGGCAGCAGGGTAGGCGGGCTCGCGGGCGGTCCGCGGCGCGTAGTAGGAGGCAGGGGGCTCTCGGCCGCCGCCCGCGTGAGGGAGCTGGGGCTGCTGCAGCGGCAGGTGCTGGGTCGGGGGCGCTGGGGGCTGCTGGTAGCCGGGGCCCCCGCCCGGGCCGCCGTCTGCGCCGCCCGAGCCGTTGTGCTGCGCGTACTCCTCGAAGGGAGGGAACTTGGGCTCGATGTAGTTGGAGTTTATCAAAAACGAGCTCATGGTCATTAATTTGTGAAGTGCAAAAATACTAATTTTTCTCGCGTTGTCGTTTTTTCTGGGCTTGCCGAGGCCCCTCCCCCTCCTGCTCGCTTCCCATCCCCCTTTCCTCTGCGCCCTTCCCCTCCCCCCGCTGTCAAGTGCCCACTCCTCCCCCTCCCGCAGACGCCGCCACCAAAGTTCGAGCCGCTCCTCCTCAGCCCAGCGCGCGCCCCGCCCCGTGCCCCACGTGCAGCGCCCCCACCAATGGGCGCACCGCGCGCGCGGACCCGGATCAGGAAACGCGCGGGTGCGTGATGGATGCTGCTGTCCGGCCCCTGGGCTGGGGGAGGGAGAAGGAGCTTTGGACCCCAGCCCCCCAACTTTGGTTCCCGCTGGGAATTCAGGCCCTGTCAGGCTGTAGGTCCTCTCGGGAGCCCTCTGCCTGCCCTACTGCTGGCCTAGGCCTCGGGCTGTCTGGCGGCCGCGACTCAGCGCTGACCTCGGGCGCAACCCAGTCAGGCTTCGCGTCCTTCAGGGGTTCTAGGCTAACAGGCGAAAGGAAGGGCGTTGGGACCGAGGGGCATCCTGGTTTTTATGTACGCCACTGAGAGGCCACCAGACACATTTTCTCAACCGCAGATCCCCCTTCCCCACACCCTGCTCCTTGCGTGTCAGCCTGAGAGCCCTTGCTTTGAGAAGCTTGGCAGAAGCTGCAAAGGGTGGGCGGGCAGCTAAGAGAAATCGACCCAAGGATGTAAAGCGAGGCCGTTCCATTATAACTGGATGGACACTTTTCATTTTTTCCTTCTTTCAGAGACAATCTGTTTCGTGTTTTCCTGAGAAAAATTGGAACCTTCGTAATAGCATCTAATTTGACGGGGGTTGTCGATGTGAGAGCTAAATATGCCCGCGTTTACTAGGTGCGATTGTGAGAGAGAAGGTGGCCCAAGGATGGGAATGGATAGAAGCAACACCTCCACAGAACCGAGCTTTGAAAACAATAACTTCCTATTTCAGAACTATCCCCAAACAAAAACAAGCTAAGGGTAGAATAAACACCTTGCCGGGTCTGATCGCTGATGGGTCTTTTCCAGCTAAGAATTTCATGTTTTCTCTTTTAGATCCTGCTTTCTCAGACAGTATCTGAGGCTAGAGTTATATTTGCAGGACAGTCTATAATTTCTGAATTGCTGAAAATTAGCGTATTAACGATATCAGAAGCTCCGGAAAGGAGGAGAGGAGACTGTTGCCTGCCATTTGGTAATTGAAATTTGATGGGTACACTAATTACGCCATTATTAACAAATAAATTACTTATTAATTCCACCTAATGTTGATCTTTGAAGTAAATACTGATGCCTTATTTGTGCTGTGTGCTTTCTCCCTTTCTTTTCTGAGTAGTAGACATATCTAGATCCTCTACTTTTCAGCCTAAATTAAAGCAGTGCAAACTAGCATAGTCACCATTCTAAAAATATTTTTATATTGGCATGCAAAAGCAAGGATTTTTCAGCTGGTGCACCTTAGTTGATTTTTCAAAGAGCAGTATAAACAGCCTTCTCACAACTGAGTCTGGAACGCAGACAAGGAAAATTATTTCCTAAGCCTGGAGACACTTCAAAAGGAATGTCAATTCTATCTTCATTCATACTGGTTATTCATATGAGTTACTAAATGCTGGAATATATCCATTTGATGGATAGTCATTTAATGCTTAGCCACATAAAGCCTATTATATGGGACTAATCTTTAAACTAATTTAGGAAAAGAGGTTAAAAAGGGGATCATATTACCTTTCTAACTGGAATCACCCTGAAGAGGTACAAAGAGATTTTCCACATTAGGTGTATATGAGTGTGAAGAGTGCTGTCCATTCACATGAGGCACCCTGAAAATTTGTTTTTAAAGAAATTTGAGCCACAGACAGAAATCAACACTGAGTGTAATCTTTAGCCATCCTCTCTAGACTGGAGGAAAAATTTAGAATGTGATACATCTACCTGAACCAATATCTCTCCCTAGCAAGAAAAAATAATATAGGTTATATAAAATGTAATATAAATAATATATAGACATACGTATTACAAATCTGAACCCTATAAGTTTCAGGGGGACAGAAAGCATGACAAGGAAATCTTCCCTCCTTCTCATGTCATCAGCCTTGAGTACTAGGGTCTTAACCATATCTGTTTAATATTTACAGACGCTAAAACACAAAATTCTGTTGTTTAGCCTCAGAACCTTGTACCAAGTTTCTATTTTTAAGTATTAACGAGACATAAACACTGTTTTGTATACGGTTAACCCAAACGAGTTAGCTGTGCCTGTGTTTTGTGTGATTCTATTACTTTAGGAAGATGGCCTTACACAGAATCCCCCAAGGCCTGTAACTTGTCTTTGTGGTTCGTATCATAAACACAAACGGAGCCAGGACCACCAAGTGTTATCTCAACACCGACATTTTGACATTTTACTGCAAGATTTATGGCTGTAATAAACAATCTCAGTTCCTTTTCTGAACCTTCCTCAATCTCCCTTTGCAAACCGTAGCATCATTCCATTGAATCAAATAATCTTTTGAAAAACATTTAAAAAAAATACCTCTTGCCTTTACACAATATCCAAGACACCAAAGTAAAGCCAGGAAGAAACTAACTCAATTAATAAACAAACTGAAGTTTACCAGCAGCATCTCGCCTGAGAAAAGATGGGATGCCCTGAAATGTAGCAGAGAGGGAGCATGCTAATCCTTGCACACCAACTGGCTCCAGTCCCAAGCGGGGTGAAAGCGTTATCCTTTCCTTAGGAAACTGGTGAGCACATTTGCTCATTTCCACGTGCAGGGATAACATATATTCCCAACAAAAGCTTTCTTAAAATCCCATTAGGTGAAATAACTTTTCATCATGTCCTCGAATCCCAGATGGAGAAGAGTGAAGGGAGTCGGAGGGAGAGGGAGGGTGCGAGGGAGGCAATGTTTTGCAGCTTGGTTTGAATCTGATTTGAATCATTTTGAATATATTTGTAACAGCATTCCCTCTTGAATGCAACCCTGTCCCAAGTTTCAAAGTGACCGAACAGTGACACCGTGTGCATTTTGTTTCTTATTAATCTTACACATTGACAGTCTTTGTTAAATCACAAGGCGCGCCCTTCACTAGCCGACATTTTCATATTTGTTAGACGCACTGACCTGAAGTTCACCTCGGCCTTGGACTTTGCGCTTCTAAAAGGTCTATACAGTGTCTTTTAGAGAGCAGGGTGCTTTGCCCAGGTCACTCCTTCTCAGGAAAAACCAAGGGGAAAAGCCAAAGGAAATGTAAACGTTATGGAATGTATTGACTGTATTTGTCCTTTGTTCTTTAGAGCGAGAGTCCCCCAGACTGTTCTCTATCTGATGCATGTCTCTGGAGCTGAACAGTGGAATGGCAGAATTTCAAAACGCCTGATGGTGGCATTTGAAGGCTTCCCCCACCACCTACACTAGACACAAGATTTGAGAGGAACAACACTTCACCAGCCATTTGACCAATTAATTCTTTGGGGGTAATTTTCTTGTAGTAGTTTAAAATAATGCACACAACACAGGGATGAGGACTGATATTCATATTGGGATTACACATGAATTTTAACTGGGATTGTTTGAGAAGCCTGAGGTTCAAAATCCTCCAGATAAAGCAAGCACACTAAAAGCAATAAATTCTGCAAGTACCCTTTTCTTTTACTTTGAAGACTAGCTAAGAGGTATCTATGGTTTTTGAAGCTGACATGTCTATAAGGTGTGTCACATGTTTTTAACCAAAAAGCACAATAAAAAGGTTTTTCCCAAAGAGACACATAATTGTCTTCTCGACTCATCGAGGGGTTTCAGTTTTCTTCATTTCACTAGCCCAAATGTGGTGAAATGTTCACTGCTGCAACAGCAATCACCACAGTTGTTTCCTTTCTTCTGTTTCATCTGGCAAACCCCCATTTGGCTTCAAGCTCTTGGCCAGAGTGAAAACTTTACACATTGCACAGAAGCACCCTGATTACTTCCATGAAGGCAGTGTTTGGAAAATATTTACTTTACCACTGAACATACCTGGCACCATTAAATCCAATCAACCAAAATATATTGGGATGATCTTAAACATTCCTGCAAGAGTCCACATTCTGAGTAGATGAATTATCTCCAAAGTTAAAAAAGAAAAACCTAGGGAAAATATTTCACTTTTCTCTTCTCTGTTTTCCTATACTGATCCCTTGAAGGTCAATTCATAGAAAAGGGAAATATGTCCTCTGGAAAATAGATTCTTACAGCACCAACACTTAAAGCCATTCTAGATGCATGAAAAATAAAATATTGTTTAGCTCTTCAGTTGCAACTCACACATGAGGCATGGTTCTAGTCGGCTTCCTTAATACACTATTCTCTTTCTTTTCTGCTCTCCCACCCTTCTCCTTAGGTTGCTTTATCTTCTCCTTGGATTTTTTTTAATTCCATGTGTATTATTAAAAAGTACATTCTGAAGAATAGAAAATATTCTATTCTGTCCTGGTGGTCTTACAGAGTAGCCTGGTATTTGTGGATTTCACCCTTCTGCATTCCCTACAGTCTAGTTATTCACTTATAGCTTGTAGCATTTCTCTCACATTCAATTGTGATTTAATAATAAACATTAAAAAAATTTCCAAACAGGAACATTTTCATGGCACCAGTAAGCATTTTGTCACTGGCGGTGGTGGTGGAAGGGGTGAAGGGAGAATTCTGTGTCTTTCAGGAGGGTTTCCACTTCCTTCCTTCCCCTTCTCAGATCTCAGAACGCTTTGCATTCAGCGGACTGTAGTTTCAGAAAAAGCATATTCTATGTTTGAAAACTGCAAAGATTATATTTTGCAAGAAGTGCCTGTGTTTGCATTTATTCTTACACACTTTAGGGGTCATCGTGTGTACTAAAAAGACAAAAAACCGGCCAATCAAAATCCCTCTTTTCAAATAAAGGAGGTTTCCTGCACCATTCTGTTGCCTTTGAAGGCATAATGAAATATTGGAAACTTGTGACATTAGTTTTTAAAGCTCCACAGATGAGTTTTTAGCATTTTTATTTTGTGACAAACCCACAGACTCCTGGTTCTCCAACACCTAAGGTGTTGATGTTTCAGTAATCTATGCCTATTTACCTGCTGCTATTCCCTCAGAATGGGAGCGATAATTCAAGATGAAATACAGCATGTATTACTCTTGAAAAGAGGAATTTTCTATCCTTTCCTCCGTAATTGAGGTCATTCAACCACTAGGGTTCACCTGGAGTCCATACCATGATACACGCGTCACTCTGAGCCATTTTATCTTTTGTGCTGATAGTCAAGATCACAGCTCTAACATTGACATCAAACTCTGTCTGGGCAGATGACTAAGAGCACTGCACAATGTAAACTTTTGACCCTCAACTTTTTGACCTGCAGTTGTAACGCACTAACCACAAAGATACACAAAGCCGAGCCTCTTCTTTCAGGGGGAAGGGGCCCCCCAGCATCTCAGGATGCCCTGCTTCTGCCACTGCCATTTGAAATTAGAGGGTGAAATGGATATTTTTGTGTGTTTGTGACTGTACTTTTTGTTAAATCAGCCTATGACCTCTTTGTTAGCACCTAGGAACTAGATTAACTTGAAATCACTCGTGATTCTATTTTACAAGGAAAATTTGGAGCAGAATGGGAGAATCTTGCAAAAAGTGAAAGAAAAGAGAAGATGGGGGAAAGCAGGCAATGGGAGGTGGAGACACTTTTTCCCTTTATTTAAAACTAAAGACGCAGCCCTAATTGTTGGGAGAGCTGGCCCAAGCGGGTGAGTTGACTGTGAACTTGTACTAAAGCGTGCTCTGCTGGCGATTCCTAGGGTGTGCAGATTTATCTTTTCTGCATTTACTTAACCCGGCAGTGAACTGCGCGGGTGTCATTTGTTAGGCGATGACAGACTTCACCTCCAGCAAGGGCTGCTTCACAAAATCGCAATAATTATCTAATAACCTTCATAACAAATATTATTATTGAAAAGACTGGTTTGTGGGGAGGGGACCTGGTGGGAGAACAAATTTATTTGTGAACAACAACAAACAAAACAAACCTGGGCAGACCTTCAAGTTCTGGGGCTTAGAATGGCTGGGGCTGTGGATCCCCTCCCCTACTTGGGTGGGAGCTTAGGCTGACCCCCTCAGCCCTGCCTGGGAGCCCCGTTTATAGTTTTGCCATTGACTAGAAGGAAACTCCTCCTCAGAAACCAAAGGGAGGGAGCCCACAATGCTCTCTGTACTCTCCATGGTGGGCAAGCCATGGACAGACCCCCAGCCAAGGCAGGGGAGAGGCTGAGAAGGGCATCTTTTAAGCTAAAAGGATTGTTTTCCTCTTTAATTGCCTATCTTTTAAGATGTGATTTGCTTTCCACTCACTAATTATTTCGATATAATACTCTCAGAATCTCAACAAATGAACAGGACTCTGTTTTTTGGTGGGAAATTCTGTCTTGCTCTCCCAGAGCCGCCAACAATGAAGCAGGGGAAAGAGCAGGAGAAAGGGAATCTTGGCATAATGTTGTGAAATTAGACCATGGAAACCCTAACAAACCACTAAGTAAGTGTGACCAGAAGCTTCCTGTTGTATTTATAGTTCAGAAATATTGTCTCTTCAGCTTGTGGGAACAAACGAGCCCCCGCACATTGCCGCTGAGGAGGAGCACAGACACGCACTTCTGCCACCGGCTGAGGCTGGATGTCTTCATAAAGCCCTCAGTGACAGACATATTTTTTCTTAGTAAGTTCCTCTGCAAGAACAACCCAAAAGAATCCACAAAAGAAATAACTTATCTACAGAATGAGCAGAAAACCAGCCATCGTCTTTATTATGCTTCCTATGAAAATAGGAAGAAAGAAAAAAACTTCCAGTAACACATTGGTCTGACTGCATGATGTATTTTTAAAGTCATTTTAATTCCATGTGGCCATGTGGGTTTGCCTGCTCTCTTAAATTCTACTTAAGTTTTGTGAAGATTAAAACAGACAGAAATAAGCAAGCTGACAATATTTACAGCCTGTAATTTTTCTCATTCCTTGGAAAGATTCTCTATGTTCTGTGGTGCTGGATATGACTTCAACAGGCTTTCTGCTCATTCCCACACCCCAGGGTGGAATATGGCCATGAAGTAGTGTGGATATTTTCTGTGTAAGTAACTCAAACTAAACTGGCAGAATCCCCGTCACTCTTTTTTTTTTTTTCTAATTTCAATCACCAAGAAATCACTCAAGCAAGATCACCAAATGAGTAACTAAAATGGAACCATAACCTAATATTTTCCAATAAGGAGCCCAAAATGCAGAGCAGCAAAACAAGGAATCCAGTATTCTCACAGACACATAACATTATAAAAGAGAACCCATACCCATGTAGAGTTTATATCCTTGTTCCCACTAAGATGTGGACATATCTTCTTGAATGCTGAAATACCAATGTTTACTTTAATGGGTTACACACAATGACTTCAGGATTCTTCACCTTGCCACTATTCATGAGAAGTAGCACTTGTGGGAGGGTTTTGATTTTTCAAAAAAACTTTCTAGGTTTTGCTTTCTGGACCTCTGACTTTAGGGACATCTGTTGGACTTATGTTGAGTGTAGGTGGCCTCTGCACAATAAGTTTATTGAAATTCCAAATCTATACTTTCAATTTTTTCACTTTAAGCACTTCATAGGTATCTTTACCAATTAATACTTGCTGAAAACTGCCCAGCTCCTAAGGAGAAAAGCAGATCCTATTTTTTGTTTCATTTCTGAATGCAGTAGGAGAATTTGGCTTAATTCCTAAAATAGGATTGGAGGAAATCTACTGGGTCCCTTGTGGGTACCCATCCAGAAAAAGATCCCAGGACAGGCCACAGTCCCCAGTCACTGAGCTTGGGTTTTGCCATTGAAGAATATGGGGGGTTGGGGCCAGAAAGGGTGACTGGGGCCAATATGGAATTGTACCCAGGATAAACTTATTTCACCTTACTTCACCCATTGGTGCAATTTTGGAGACTGTTCTGGAAATCATAGATTATGTAAATTTCCTGGGATCAAACAGAAAGAGCAACTAACAAAAGAAAGGCGGAAATCTCCTACTGACAAAGGACCAATTTCTTCCCTAAACTACCGTTTATGATGTGTCAGGAAAAACAACCTAATGGCTCTGGGGACTTTTAAGTTGGGCATTGAAGACACCTCAATTTCCCCCAAAACTTTAGAGCACAGTTTGGAACAGAGAATTCGCCTCTATGTTGAAGGGGAGTGAATTTCTCCAATCTTAATGTTATCCAGGGGGCCGCCTAAGTTGCCTTCTGAGGGTCCTGTGCGTAGATGTTTTTAATTCTACAAAGAAGGAGAGGAAAAGGAAAGAAGAGAGGGAGAAGAAAGGCAAAGCGGAAGAAAAGAAAGCGCTTTAACCCCTTTCAATTAGCCTGGGGATTCAAAGACTAAAGTTAAATCCGGCCATAAAGTTTATTGCTTCAGACTCACAAGCGGCTGAGAACAGTCCCGCCGAAATAAAAAAAACATGCAGGCAAACAGGGTTCAGGGCCTGGTCCCGGGTGCGGGGGAGGGGGTGCTGAACACCCCCCCACACCAGGGTGGGGATCCTTGGTCCTCAGCGTCCAGTGGGCGCTAGCAGCCCAGGATCCACCTTGCAACCCGGGGGCCTAGCCTGGAGGTGCAGCCCCAGCCTCGCCGGCCTCTGCCACCCTCCCGCTCTCGCGAGCTAGCCTGAAACCCGGCCCCGAAGGCCGCCGCCTCAATTCAGCCCTGCCAAATGACCCCGGCCCGCGAAGACATATTGCCACAGCCCCGTAAGGAATCCCGCCAGAGTCCGCCTCGGCCCTGCCCCGGCCTTTTTTTCAAACTCCTGAGCGCAGCGCGGCCCTCGGCGCCCGCGGCCGGCGCCCCACTGTCTCCCAGCCCCCACCCCAGGGCTCCGCGACCCCCAGGAGCTGGCCCCGGCCGGCCCAGCAATTGCGCGGGGGACTGGGGGTGCGGCCCTGCCAGGTCCCCACACACAGGCCCATTCGCACACAAAAATCATCTTTTTGCACGCCGGCGGGAGCAGCGGAAGTCATTAACATCCGCGGTTGTGCTGCAATTAAAGTTAGGCCTGGGGATGCGGCGCGGCCACAGGCGCTGCTCACTCTGCTGCCTCCGCAGAGTTGGCTCCTCGCGCTGCTCTTTTGGGCAGAGGGAAAGTTTGCTCTGCCTTTTCGAATTCAGAGCCAGCCTGAGTTATTGAACCAGAGAGAGAGAGAGAGAGAGAGAAAGTTTCCCAAGTACAAATAAACTTGAAAGCGCTCAGGAGGCGAGCTTACCTTAACTCGGAGGGAGCCATTTTTCAGAGAGTTTTGAGAACTTGTGGTTTGGACACTTCTGGACCTAAAATTGACAGTTTGAATGGCCAGGCGGCACACGTAGCCTGCAAAAGAGTCAAATGGAGTCCAGCGTTAGTGAGATTATATGTTATGTGGTATATAATGTTGGATGTCAACTCCCCAAAACCATAAAACTTACTTTAATGGCCCCACGTGACGTTTTATAGCCAGTGAGCCGATCTGTCTGTGCTATGGATGATTTTACGATCTAATTCATAGACAAAACCCTATTCATTTGGCACCCAAATGTCATATAGCCGGAACTGGGGCTTATAAAGTTTACTGTTTTATAACTTTTAAAAGGAAAGACGGCATCAGTGTAAGCAGTCGGTAAATGTGCAAATCTCTAGTTGCGCTTTAGCTGCTCTTGAGGAGTTTCCCAATCGAGCTAGGATGGGGTAAGTACCTTCAATTTGTAGCAAATTAATTGTAGCAAAAGAAGCCAACTGGGTCCCGGGTGAAGAGTGGGGAAGGGGTGCTGGGATGGGTTAAGGGCAGAGGGTTTGGGGTCCACAGACAGACATAGCAGCTTCTTCAGCAAGTGGAGGCCTAGGACAGCCTTAGGAAAGAGGCAGGATCTGTGTGGCCTGAGGGCGGCTAACAAAGCCCTGGGCTTTTTCTCCTTTTTTCTTGCTCTTTCTCTCCTTTTTGTACCCAGCAAGTTAACTTGGTTTCCTCAGAGATGGACAGGGTGGCCTGGGGCTTTGGAACAGCCTACAGCTTTTTCCACCTTCTGCCCTGAACTTTGTAATGGGTCAGAGGTAGGGAAGCGATGGGACAGTGTTGGTATGAGGTCTCCCTGCACAGGTCATCTGCTCAGGTAGCCTCAGACCCAACAGCTTCCAAGACTGCACAGACAGACAGAAAAGCAGACAGAGCCGCTCACTATTTGGCACAAACCAGACCAAGAGAACTTACAATAGAAAGTTTATTTTTTGTTCCAGTCAGTATTTTTTCCTTAAAAACAAATACAAAAAAAAAAAAAAAAGCTGATCACAGTTTGCTTAAAACAGCCAGACTTGGACAATATTTGTAACTTTGTTCACAAAAACATACATCACTGAAGCTGCGCTTATAAGAGCCACTTCCAGAGTTCGTGCAAAGGGTCCTACAAAGGCACGCAGGGACACACCGCTTGGAGTCACAGTTTTCATCACAGAGTCACTAGTCACTACACGTCGAACAAGTTGTGTCTCATCAAGTCACCTCTACAACAGCATTAATTACACAAGGAATATAGGTAGTTTGAATAAAAATATCTTTAACAGCTTGGAGCTATTGAGACAGGAACACTTCCACGCACATGCACAGTTAAACAACTTGAGTGCAACACACAACATTGGCACTAAACGAGATTGAAGGGGGACTTTTTGTGTGTTTTTTTCTCTTTTCTTTTTTTGTTATAGTTACTTCAAGTAACACAGCTTGCTTCATATAAATAAGTTAAAACATCTATTTTTTTTTTTTTCAAGACAAAGCCATTCAGGACAAAGAGATGAACAGAAAGCAGATCTACTTATACAGGCGCTATAATGGCAATAAACAGGCTCATGATTAAAAGATGAATTAGGGCAACGAGAACAGGGCTTCTTCACAGAAGGAACACAAGGGAGTTTCAGAAAGTCACCTTAGTACTGACACTACGCGGGATCCGCTAATACTGCTCAGTACTTTAAACGCTCGGATACTCAGGGACGGAAGGCCCCTCCTGCCGCGGCCATGCTCATGCTTTTCAGCTTATTATCTTTTTTCCACTTCATTCTCCGGTTTTGGAACCAGATTTTAATTTGTCTCTCGGAGAGGCAAAGAGCATGTGCTATTTCAATCCTCCTTCTGCGGGTCAGGTAACGGTTGAAGTGGAACTCCTTCTCCAGCTCCAGGGTCTGGTAGCGCGTGTAGGCCGTCCGGGCCCTTTTGCCTTCCGGGCCGCCTATGTTGTCTGCAATAGAAAAGTCAGCGATTTAGCCACCAACTCCTGTCTTCCAAAGTCCGCCAGGGGGACAAGCTTGGGTCCTGAGCAGGGAACCCAGGCGAAAAGCTCAACAAGTTCTGCCTACCAGCCCGCACACCCCTCCCGAATTTCCTTCCCTCTTCCTTTCTAGAAAGAAAACAATACGATTTGGACCCTGGGAACAATCTGCCCATCTGAGGCTGGGGCCGTGTCCCGGCGGACTCCGGCTTTCCGTAGCCCCTCTCCTGCCCTCTCCGCCCTGCCCCGGGCGCCCCGATCGGGAGGCACAGCCCTCCCAGGCTGCCCACCGCACAGAAACCCAGGAAGCAAGGCCCTTTCCTGAGCGCCCAAGTGGCCTTCGGGTCACCCTCCCTCAAAGTTCCAGCCCCGAGAGCCGCCTCCCGTTTCCAGCCTGCAGGGTTGGGGAGCCTGTTTTCTTTTTCTTCCCTTTCCTTCTGTCTCCCTCCTGCCCCCAGAATTCAGAATCCTGCAGGCTCTCGCCTCGATTCTTTCCCCCAAGCCCCTTTTCGGGGGCTGTAATTAGTAACGCTGTTTCCCCAGCGTAGCCCTCCTCATAAATTATCCGCCGTGACAAGCCCGATTCACGGCTGCTACTGCCATCCTCTACCTCTCTGCGCCTTGCTCGGCTGGCCTGACCCGGGAGCGCGTCCCAAGGCGTGGGGTTCTAGAGGGGTTTTTTGCTTCCTCCCCCTTCCAACGTCTAAACTGTCCCAGCGAACGCCCATTTCCCCCACTATTTGTGAGCGCAGGGTGCTCGCAAAGAAGAGGAGGAAGGAGGAAGGCAGGGGAGGGAGAACGGCAAGGAGAGCTCCGCAGGGCTGGGAGAAATGAGACCAAGAGAGACTGGGAGAGGGCGGCAGAGGAGAGAGGGGGGACCGAGAGCCGCGTCCCCGCGGTCGCGTGGATTTAGAAAAAGGCTGGCTTTACCATGACTTATGTGCAGCTTGCGCATCCAGGGGTAGATCTGGGGTTGGGCTGGCGGCGCCGGGCTCGGCTCGCTCTGCGCACTCGCCTGCTCGCTGCTGGCAGGGGCGTCCTCCTCGGCTCCGGACGCCGTGCCAACCCCCTCTCTGCTGCTGATGTGGGTGCTGCCGGCGTTGGCCGAGGCGCCGCTGGAGTTGCTCAGGGAGTTTTTCCCGCCGTGGTGGCTGTCGCTGCCGGGAGAGGGGGCCACGGCGGAGCAGGGCAGCGGATCGGGCGGAGGCGAGTGCGTGGACGTGGCCGGCTGGCTGTACCTGGGCTCGGCGGGCGCCGCGCTGGCGCTGGCAGCGTAGCTGCGGGCGCGCTCTCCGGAGCCAAAGTGGCCGGAGCCCGAGCGGCCGACGCTGAGATCCATGCCATTGTAGCCGTAGCCGTACCTGCCGGAGTGCATGCTCGCCGAGTCCCTGAATTGCTCGCTCACGGAACTATGATCTCCATAATTATGCAACTGGTAGTCCGGGCCATTTGGATAGCGACCGCAAAATGAGTTTACAAAATAAGAGCTCATTTGTTTTTTGATATGTGTGCTTGATTTGTGGCTCGCGGTCGTTTGTGCGTCTATAGCACCCTTGCACAATTTATGATGAATTATGGAAATGACTGGGACATGTACTTGGTTCTCTCCTACGTAGGCACCCAAATATGGGGTACGACTTCGAATCACGTGCTTTTGTTGTCCAGTCGTAAATCCTGCCTGATGACCTCTAGAGGTAAACTCGTGCACTAATGGGGGAGTTGGGTGGAGGCGAGAGGGGTGGCGCGCGCGCCCCGGGCGCGTGCCCGCCGCCAGTTGCCGCCGTTCAGCCGGACTCGAGCGCCACCCGCTGGAGGCAGGGCTCATCGCCCAGCTTCCGACCGGGGGCTGCAAGGGCCGGGGTCGAATTGAGGTTACAGCCCATTATGGCAAAATTATTGCATTTCCCTCGCAGTTCCATTAGGATGTACCAATTGTTAGGCCGTCAGCTGCCGATCGCGCGCCCGGCGAGGATGCAGAGGATTGGGGGGAGGTGGTGACTTGCATTTTATTTACAACAACTTTATTTCCCCCGTTTTGCAGCCCCTCTTATTTTTGTGTCGAGGTTGGGGTCGGTACTGACCGTCCTGCCAGCAGCTCTGAATTTTGAAAATACAGATATCACCTTCGGGGAAGGGGGAAAGCCATTTAGCCAATGGGAGAAATAAATCCTGCCCGCAGCAGCAGCAGCTACAATTACGGCTCTGTTTTTGCGAGCGCATGAGGGACAGTGTCCCTGCCGCTCTTAAATGACAGGCGTCTATTAAAGATAGCTTTTGTATAGTGTTTCTCCAAGGCGAGGTCAAATTCCATACACTTTTATAACCGTAGTCGATTTTTCTTTCGTGTGAATATGGTTTTCGTGTCATTAGTTTGCGATTTGATTTGCTTACGTATCCAGCCTGGAAAATCTTCATCACAGGGTCCGGTTCCTCGAGCCAGCCGGGCCCCAAGTTGGAGGGTTCTCCTTGAACCCAGTGAGTGGGCCCAGGCTCCCTGCAGCCACAGAGGCTGCTTGGGGTCTGGGGATCCGTGGGGCGGGTTACTGGGGTCTTGCTTAGACCTCCAGGAGTAAAATGAGGGCGATAATGGAAGCATTCCTTGGCAGTGCCTAGTATCTCTGTAGTTATTTTCCACGGCTCCGAAAGACTCAAGTAAATCACAAATATAGCTGAGAGGCAAGTGGAGTCTCCCCGCTGGAGGCCCGGCGTTGCAGGCGCCCCTGGCACGTCTGGAAGCCAGGACTCTGGCGGCTCCCATGGCCCTGGGCCCCTCGTTGGGTCCTGAACGCTGCTGTGGCGGCGACGCGGGCGCTATCGGAGGCTGGGAGCGGGAATCCGGAGCCGGGAGCCTGAGGGAGCCCAGGGGCTCCCCGGGCTATAATGTTCCACCCGCGCCCAGGTTAACTCGCCTCGGCTGAGGCTGCTTCTCTTCCACTGACGGTTGCACACGCGGGACCGAGAGACTGGGCTCTGTTGGGGCCCCTTTGTTCCTCGAGCTTCCTTCCTGTTCTGGGAGGCGGCTTGGGAGGCCGCGACAAGGCTGGGCTCCAGCTCTTAGACCCCCTCTTTCCACTGGCCAGAGATGATTTGATGATGCCCTTCGGGACTTACTGGCGAGGGACCTAGGCAGAGACGCCCAGACACGAAACGGGGCTCGGCCCAGGGCTCTTTCCTCCCCAGTAGCCCCGCGTCCTGAGGTCGGGGAGCTCAGAGACACTAGCACAGGAGCCCCGGACGCATTCAGGGCGCACCCCAGAACTCCGGAGCCGGTTTGGGCATCCTTGTGGAGCGGGACTGGGTGTGTGCAGTGCGCCCCGCTCCACCGCTGGTATTGGCTGTGTGTGAGGTTTTGTTTTGTTTTGTAAGAAATAAATGCACAGACGCTTGCAAAGCTCCGGGCTCCCCTGAAGCTGCGGAAGCCCCCAGATGGGAGCAGGCGGGGAGAAAATTTGGGGAACAGGCGAGGGCAAGGGGGCAAAGCCGAAGGAGGTTGCAGCGCTGGCCTGGTCCCTGCCCAGGCATCTACTCGCCCGCCTTTGCCTCTGAGTCCTCCCCGCTGGGCTGCGTGGAATTGATGAGCTTGTTTTCCTTTTTCCACTTCATGCGGCGGTTCTGGAACCAGATCTTGATCTGGCGCTCGGTGAGGCAGAGCGCGTTGGCGATCTCGATGCGGCGGCGCCGTGTCAGGTAGCGGTTGAAGTGGAATTCCTTCTCCAGCTCCAGTGTCTGGTAGCGCGTGTAGGTCTGGCGGCCTCGGCGCCCATGGCTCCCATACACAGCACCTACGAGCAGAAACGGCCGGCGCCGGTAAGCCAGGGCCTGGAGGGTTGACCCAGTCAGCCCAGTGCTTCCCACAAGAGGCACCCAGACTAGAAACCACCCCGCCTCCACTCCAGCCTCTCCCACTATGTCTGGGGCCCAAAGCGTACTGAATGGGAGATTATTTCATACCAAGCGAGATGTTTTCCACCTATAACGACTTGGGGTAGACATTATTGTTTTTGAAAAATCTGCCTCATAGGAAAACCATTACAAGCAAAATAACAGAATGAGCATTCTTAATTTGGGATGCCCAGGTCGTGTTTTTGTGGGGATGCAGGGTGTGTGTGTGTGTGTGTGTGTGTGTGTGTGTGTGTGTGTGTGTGTGTCTGGGGTGGGTGGTGTGGAACCATGTAAGTAGTGTATACACTCTGAATTCATAGTGGTCTCTCTGAGGATGCTACTGTGACCAGCTATGTCGGAACTCAACACATTTTTTGAAGAGTTAAAAATGGTCAGCCCTCTTGAATCTTTACACATTCTGCCAAATTATATGACCCTTCTGAGAAATGCAGAACTCCCCCAAGGATAAAGTGGATGTTAATGGAAAACATTATAATTTTAACAATCCGCATTAGGCTCTGTCCTAGGGAATTCCTAGGAGTCTTTGGGATTCCCTGTGGAGTCCTTGGAAACCAGAGGCTAAGAGATGGAGCTATAGGGAGTCTAGGATTTCTGGCAATGTAGGATTGTGTTGGGCTGTCTGATCTGGTGCCAAAGATCCCCAAGGGTGGTGGGGGTCCCTCCAAGACAGGTGTATGAAGCTCAGGCATGGGCTCAGAAGAGGGCAGAAGTTGGCTAAGAGTGGGCAGTTGAGTAGAAGGCGGAGGAGATGAGGGAGGAGAGAGAGAAAAAATCCTGAGTCTGGGGCTGTGGCCCTCCAAGGCTTTGGGGAGACACTGGAAGAGGCCAAATGGCCACCTCGCTGTACGGGTTTCTGAAGGGCAGAAAGGAGAGGGGTTGGGAAGCAAAGGGTATTTATCAGTGACGCAGTGCAAAAGGCCCTCTGGCTTGGGAAGCTGAGTAGGGTACCCAGGGTGCATGGACAGGCTGTCCCTCCCCACCAGCCTCTCTCTCTCTTCAGGCTGTCCCTGTCACAGGTCTCATATACGTGCCAGTGCCCCCATCCTCCCCTAAGGTGTCACCTTACATGGACATTGGGGCCTTGCCCTTCGTCTGCCATGGCCTGATAGCCCCATTGGGAACTGATTTTTTTCTTCTCTTTTAAGAAGCCAAAGAAACTTTGCTGGTTCTTTCCTCCTTTCTTTCTCTCTATTCCTCTTTCTACTCTGTTTCCTCCTTCTTTCTTTCTTTTCCTGCCTCCTTTCCCCTCTCCCTCCACTGTCTTGGGATATGTCTTACCCGCGCAGGAGTTCATCCGCTGCATCCAAGGGTAAACCGGGCTCGTGTACTTCCGGTCGGCGCCTTCGTCATGGAGTGCTTTGCCCTGCCCGCTGCTGCTGTCGGGTTTGTACTGCTGCTCGGGAGAAAAGTGCAGGTAGTCCCCGGGGCCCCTCTGCTTGCCACTGCCCGAGGGCGAGGCGCCACTGAGGTCCTTATCAGAATAGAAACACGAGGCCCCGTACTCGTAGGACGCCCGGTTGCAGGCCAGGACCGAGTTGGACTGTTGGTAGAAACAAGGTGAGGTGTACGTCTTGTCCGGGAGACTCGACGCCCCGTACGAGGCCGGGAAGGGCCTCAGCGCGTCATAGCCAGCCTGGTAGAGGGGCAGCTGGCCCAAGAAGGAGTCCTGGCCGCTGGGAAGGCTCCCGGGGAAAGTGGTATTCACAAAATAGGAACTCATTTGCGCGCCCCTCTGCAGGACTGTGATTTGTTGTGTATTAGTACATCTGGCTATAACTATTAGTAGTCATCGAACTGGTTTGTTTCTGGATGGCCGAACGCCAAAAGCGACAGCAGCAAATCGCACCAGCTGACGCGGCGGCGGCCAATGGGAGCGAACGCCGGAGCCCGCTCCCCGGGGACCGCGGCGACCGAGGCAGCAAAGTTACAAACAGCCCCCAGCCCGCCCGCTCGCCGCCCGCCCGGCAGATTAATGGGCGCGCACAGCTAGCCGGCCCGGCTCTCTTCCCGAACGCCAGCGGCGGGCACGGCCCGTTCAGGGGCGAGCAGATCAGGCCACAGTAGGGACACTAATGCTTGGGCCGCCGCAAAGGCCCCGCCAAGTCCCCTCCTTCCTCCTCCCCTTTTTGCTTTATTGAATTTTGCGGGTTCCCCGCCCCTCCTCCTCCAAACAGGAAACCTGAAGGTCCTGCGCCAGGAGGGGCAGTGACAAAGGTGGCTTTGCTCCCTGCCGGCCTGCACTCCAGGCATGGCCCAGAGTTGCCCCTCCCCTAGCGCTCCCCTATTCGTGGGTGCGAGTTCTTGAGCTGGAGCAAGGGCCATGAGAAACCAGGCCTTCACTCTATGCTCTTCACTCATGCGCCTTAAGAATCTGTGAACTCCCTCATTCTCTCCTTCTCCGCTAGCACCAGGGGCCTGGGCCTTGCAGCCCAGAGCTGAAGGATCACCTCGAGCTAACCAGGACTCAGCCAAACGTAGGTTCTTCCCACCCATTCCCTCCTCCCACATACACATCCTGTTTGAGTCCCAAGGGGCTCAATGGCCCGCGCCTGCCTGGTGTCAAAGCACCCCTTCCAGCTGGGCGTCCCCATCCCACCTTTGAACCCAGGGAATTGAAAGGCCAGAAACCACTGGTTTCAACAAGAAAGGACCGACAGAGCAGTGGCCGTGAGACTGGGCTCCTAAGACAGCCGAGGGACCTGCTCCCCTGCCTAGCGCCTGGGGACTCAGCATCCACTGCGAGAACCGCTCAGAGCTGAGGCAGATAAAAATCCAGATGTGGAATCTCTCTGTCCACATTCCAGAGGCACAGAAGACGCAGAGGCTCTGGCCAAGCTGGGCACAGAGGGCAGCTCTGCGGGGCCCAAGGCCGCGGGATAATTGATGGGCTCGGTTTCCGGGACGCCCGACAACCGGCACTGTCCTGGGGCCGCCCTCTTTACTGCCCTTCCTGGGACCGCAGGGAGGGCTGCCGCCCCTCATTCGCTCCGGAACCGGGAATAGTTGTCTCACCAGCTCCAGAAATCCTGAATTGCTTTCACTGCTGTCCCAGGCCTGGCGGTCCCCAGACAGGACATTAAAAGCCTGTCCTGAGCTGCTCACTCTTGCCTGAGAGGTGTGCCTTCGAGATAGTTGACTTTTACAACACATGGATCAATCTCGTTTTGTAAAATGTGATAGCAGCCCAATGGCATTTTTACAACTGTGTTTGTTGGGCTTGTAAAACCCCTTGAATTAGCTTTAAAATCCTCAATTCTGTGGAGGTTGAAGAAAGACTATTGACGTGATTTGGATGGATTTCTGGAGACTGTTTACAAGATCTGTAAAACCCTGGCCAATGCAGGCTCACCCGGTTCAGGACTTAGTGGGGAGGTGGCAATTGGCAGTGTTCCAGTAGGAATCTAGTAATGACTTAGTCTCTTCCTTGCTTTTCAATTTTTTTCCTGAACTCTCCTCCCACAAAGGGAAAAAATTGGGAAAGGACTGGCCTAAGGTCGACCTCCAAAGAGCCCAAGAGGCACTCCTGGAAGGCGGCTGCTAGCCCGGCAATAGGGGCTACCCCTGGAAGCCGGATGCCTGTTCCCCAGTCAATCCGTCCTGGAAAGGGTTTACTTTGCATATAAAGCAGGGCCTCAAATGAGAGGATAGAATTGGGCATTTCCCACACATTACTTCAGGGAAAGAATTCAATAGGTGAAAATGAAAACTCGAGTCAAAAAATTAAAAGGGACTTTTAAAAATAGCTGTTTGAAGAAAAACATGTTTGTGTTATTTTTTTCTTAAACAAAATTATCAGACCACAGTGATTTTAAGCAAGTTATTATTTAAAATGAAAATAACCATTTGGAGATGTCAATCAATGTTTACATTTATGATTTCCTTTTCATTCCGCCATGTCCCACATAGTGGTGGGTCGGTGTCAATTTACTATTATTATTATTTGTCATGCCTTGACCAGGATTCTCGATCTAATTATTGTTCCAGCTAACAAGAGAATTTGATTTCTCAGCTAAGAGCCAGAAAACATTATATTTCTAGCTTCTATAGGTACTAAGATGGAAAAATATATATTACATTGGAATCTTTACATGTTAGCCAAGGCTAGTGCATATCATGTTGGCAGCTGACCAATTCATTTCTCCAACCAGATACTCTCTCTCTCTCTCTCTCTCTCTCTCTCTCTCTCTCTCTCTCTCTCTCTCTCTAGAGAGAGAGGGCTATTCCGGCAAGAATAGGCACCCCAGACCCTCCAAAGGGCCTCTCCTGCGATGGTGAGAATGGCCACCCCAGGGCTCTCTCTCCTCCCTGCCAAAGCCACGCAGAAAGCGACTTACCTTTCAGTTTCTCTCCAAGGGGGGCAGGACGGCGAGCTGGGCCCCACTGTCTGCCCTTGCCCTGGGCTGCCCATTGAACAGCTCCACCTCCACAAGCCTGGAGGGTGGTCTGGGAGTATGTAGGTGTGGAACCTTGAAGGCCACCTCGGTCCAGCCAGCTCGCTAGCCCAGACCAGAGCCCAAAGCACACAGGTGCGGCCTCTGCCCTTCACAGCCCTCGCCTGGAGCCAAAGCCGTCCTTCTTTGCCATAGCCAATCCTCCTCAGAGCAGCCAGGCCTACAGGCCTCAGGACTACAGGTAGTCTCTCCGATTTCAGAATCCCAAAGCCAGAGTGTTCCCTGAACCAGCGTGCGCCCCCAGAACGCCTTGGGACGCGCAGTTTGGACAGAAGCAGCCATGACGTGCCAGGCGGCCTGTGCAACCAGTCTCCATGGTGCTGGAGTGGGGGTGGGGGAGGACCCGAGTCTATACCGGCGTCCAGCTCCTGTCAGGGGTGGCCGAGGCGGGGAGATTTCCCGGCCATATAGGCTCTGGGTGATCGCCCCCCAGGTCCCCTTGCGTCCCCCTCTACCCTGCTTGCTGGGAAATCTCTGAGGGGCCAGTACAGCAGTCGCGCCAGGCTGCAAGAGGCGGGCTGCAGCTGGCGCCGGTCCCGGCGACGGCCACGGCGTGGCAGCAGCGAGCGCCAGCACGGTCGCAATAAATAATCGGCCCGCGGCAGCCGCAGTCAGGAAGGCGGCGGCCCTAGGATGCAAATGCACCGCTTTATCCGCCCCGAGCGCACGCAGAGCACGGGCGAACGTCCCAAACATCCACAGCCCCTTCCTATTTATCGAATCCATACCAACATATTGTCTCAAGTTGGGGAAACAACAACCCAAACAAAAAACAAACAAAAAGAACCTGGGACTCTTTTCTTGTCGCTGTCAGAGGAGTTCTCGGGGCAAATCTGGTCTGATGTGCACTTAGGCCGAGCTACAGTTCGAGCCACTGCGCTACGCAAAGCCACCGCCAGCAGCACGCTCTGCGCTTCCTCCCGGGCAGCTCCACCATCCTCTCCCCGCTCGCGGAAGGTGGGGAGTGCGGTCGCCAGTCCGTTGCGCCAAGGTGGATTGGGGGGTCCCCCTATCGCCCAGACTCGGTTTGCGTCCTTCCTTCAACCTTAGCTGCGGGACTCTGCCACCCGCGCTAACAGCATTATGTCCTCTGCACCGAAACTTCCCACCAAGTAACACCCAATTAATCCCATCCTCTCCTCCAACACAGAATTCCACCCACGCACCTATTCCCCCTCCCAGCGCTTCAGACGCCTCTCTCATCGAAAAACTGGGCGAAGGGAAGCCGGCAACGAGCGGAGAACTCTGGCTGAATTAGTAAGTTTTTCTGTTTCCCCCTTCTACCTTTCTCTCTGAAACCAATTCCCACGGAGTAGAAAGTGCTGTGCTGATGCTAATAAAATGACTGTGGATTAATGCACTTTGCCCTCACCTCTTCCCACCTTCCCAGGTCAAGGACGGTCTCCTCTTGTTGGGGAATCCAACAAAACCAAATAGGGCCATGAATGAAAACATAAAAATCCAAACCCAAAGGGCTGGCGGGGAACACAGTGTGCCGGGCCACTTCCTTTTGGACTTCACGGGGTCGCTAGGGAAGGGGAGAGAGACGACCCAAGGGATGCTGCCCTGTGCCTGGGTGCTGTGCCACGGAGGGCCGAAGGAAGGCGGGCACTTACTGCCAAGGCGAGCCAGGGAGGGGAGAGAAAGGGAGTGGTGTGTGTGTGTGTGTGTGTGTGCGCGCGCGCGCGTGTGTGCCTGTGTGTGTGACGTGTGTGGGCTGTAGTGTGTGATGGGGGCAAGTGTGAATGAGTGAGTATGGGTAAGGGGGAGTATGCCCCTCTTAAAGCCTCCCTGGGTGCCCTCTCTCACCGCTACCGCCGCCGGCTGTCGCCTCACCACCTTTGCTCCTATCTCCTCCCCACATGTCTCACCTTCAGACGGTGGCTCCCAGAAGCTCCTGCCCCTCTGACAGCTGTCGCTTGGGCAGCCCGAGAGAAGAATTGTCCTCTTTCCTGGTGCCAGAGGACGCAGGAAATTAGCCAGGTTGCGAGTTGCAAAGCTGCTGCCGCGGCGCCGGGAACGGGGCGCGCCCAATCTCCAGCGGGAGCCGCCAGGCCTGGCCTGGCCGGGGCTTCCCTTCGCTCGCCATCTCCGGACAAAGCACAGCCGAGCCCGGCTGGAAGGCAGAGCTCCGAAGCAGGCAGGACGGAGCGGAGCAAAAGAATGCGGCTCTATTCTCGCAAGGGAAATTATAAAAAAGTTCATGTTCACGGTTCTCATCCACATGACCGACAGCGGCCAATGGAAGGGCCGAACAACTCATAAAGTTGTATTGCAAAGTTGTAAATTTTCATAAACAACAACGGATTTATGACCCTTTCCCCATCACTGAGAGGAGGCAGCTCTTACACCGGCGCCATCTTACCACCGAGGCCGCCCCGACTTGGGGCCTCAGGTTTTACAGACCCTTTTGGGCCAGGTTTTACTAAAAGAGCCATAAGAAGCGGGCCCAACCCAGGCAGGAGACTGGAGACGAGGTCTTGCCGGCGGAACTCAGGATGCTCTGAGCTGCCCGCACAACCCCTGGACCTTCGCCCCTCGCCCCTTCCCCGCATCCAGATGCCCCAGCCCCTGCCCAGGCTGCGTAGCCCAGCGGGGGTCTGCGGTCCTAGCCCCTCCCCGCGCCACCTACTGCAGTGCCGTACCCTGGGGCCCCCTCTTCTCGTCTGCAGGCGGGGTGAGGACCTTAAATCCCATTTCCTAGCCTGGGGCTGGGTTCAGGGCGCATGCGAATCCGGAATCAGCCTCTGGGTAATGCCCCTTTCCAAGCCCACTGCTCAGCCTTAGAGGAAAGTGTGGATTTGAAATTTCCTCATGGAATTGATGGAGGTTTTTAGGGAGATTCATAGAATATAACGTATCTACCGAAGATTCCGTTTTCAAGGGATCTAGAAGATGTTAGTGCACACGCAAAAACCAGACAAACATCTCTACACGGATAAAAGCACATATACAATTATGCACACAGGGAAGGGCATACACTCTATTGTGGGCACAGAATGACATGCAATTATGGACACACAAAAACACATGCACCCAATTATGGACACCAAAATATATACAATTGTGGAATTAGGTAAAAACACACACACAGAAATACATACACAGAAAAATAAGCACATACTCATACAAATACACACATAAAAATACATTAAAAAGATACATGACACCAATACATGGGTACCCAACACTTGGACCATCACAAAGACAGCCACCCCACTTTTGCTTCCCCACTGCCCCCTGCCCTCCAGCCATGCTCACCTCCCCTTTCCCAGTCCCCTCTGGATAAGGCAGTCCACATTTTTCTTTGTCACCAAGCATCTTTATTTTCGGTTACATAAAACACAACTGGGCTGGGAAGTGTGCCTTCCCTGAACCCCAGGATGGAGCTGAGCAGGGTACAGGACAACACAGGAGATGAAGGGCATTGCGGAGGGCATTGGACCTCCCCACCCACTACAGTTAACTCAAGACAACATACCATGCTACAAAGTCACCCCATTAACACATCCTTTCCAAGTCAAGACACTGCCTTACAAATGAACTCCAAGACTATAGAAATGATCAAAAAAAATCTTGTTCAAATATACAGTATCTGCTATTATAGGAAACGTCAGGGCATACATATTTAACACAGCTGAACAGTAAGATACAGGAGCCAGAGGAAAGGACAGCGAAGCTGGGAGCATCTCCACAGTCCTGCTAAGCAGAAGCTAACCCACAGATCTGCAGCCAGCTCAGGAACATTCCCCTCCAGAAGTGGGGGTTGATGGGCCTGAGCTGTGGGTGCCAAGCCAGAGAAGGAGGGATTGATTCTAGGGTGCAAGCACTTAGGATGCTTTTTGGAATAAATATATTATTTTTCGATTTAAATAGATGCCAATACCCTGATCCTGGACTTCAGCACATTCTCAGGGCAACCTCAGGGACCCCAAAAGCTGCGGGCTGTAAGCAGCAGGGGACTTGCCTGGGAGCAGTCGGCACTAGGTAGCAGGCAAGCCATCCAGCACAAAATAGGTAGTTTTAGGGGAGTAGGTAGTAGTGAGATTCACTTTCTTGCGGGTCTGGGAGGGTGGTGCTGGGTGTCTGCCAGTGTTGGGATACATAGGGACTTCCTGGGAATGGAGGCCCTCTGGGGCTGGATACATAGGTAGTTTGGGGGTGCCTCGAGCAGAGGCCTGTGCTAGGTAGTATTTTGGCCGCGCCAGAGCAGGGCCGGCTGGCCTGGGGTTGGGGGTGTCTTTTGGGGTCCTCGGAGGCAGAGGGAATCCAAGGCGACCCAGTCTCTGCGGCCGCTCAGTCCACAAAAGTTGGGAGCTGGAGTAGGTGATGGGGGTGGGTAGAGTGCAGGTTGGGGACTGGGTTGCTTTTTTGTTTTTGTTTTTTACATTTTCTTTTATTTTTCCCATTTTTGTAAGTAAAACCAGTGAGTCTCTTAAAGACGCTTTTCCGACTGTCCGGTGCAGCGACGGCCCCGGATCGGCCCCTCATTCCTCCTCGTCTTCCTCTTCTTCATCATCGTCCTCCTCGTCGGCCTTGTCCGCGGCAGCAGTGGCGGCGGCAGAGGGCACGGCGCCCTCGGGAGCTGCGGCGGCAGTCGGACCTTCGTCCTTATGCTCTTTCTTCCACTTCATGCGGCGGTTCTGGAACCAGATCTTAATCTGGCGCTCGGTGAGGCAGAGCGCGTGGGCGATTTCAATGCGGCGGCGCCGCGTCAGGTAGCGGTTGAAGTGGAACTCCTTCTCCAGCTCCAGCGTCTGGTAGCGCGTGTAGGTCTGGCGGCCCCGCTTCCTGTCAGGTCCTGAGAACAGACATGCAGACACATGAACACAAGGACAGACAAGTAGACAGGGCACTCGTTAGGCTGCTGTCCCAGAGCCCGCACCTTCCTCCTGGCCTAGTCCCCAGCGAGCATCCCCCTCTGCCCCAGGCCCCGAACTGAGCTAGGGGAGGAGGGGGAGTGTTAGGGAAAGACCCCAACTGCAGTGCCAGACGCGCAGGCAGCTCTGTAATGAGCAAAGGCACAGAATCTCAACTTTACAACCGACCTTTCCAGCCGGCTAAGCTTCCACAATGTCCTGCTTCCTCTGACAAAGGAAAACTGTAAATATAGAGTGTGAGCAAGTGGGAAACGCTGCACTTTTGCCATTCAAAGATGAGCCCGGCCATTCCCCTGCCTTGCTAGGCAAGTGGGCGACTCTTCTCAGCAGCCTGAGCCCTCATCCCCAGGACCTTCCTAGGGCACCCCGACCCTCTGTCCTCATTCCCTCGCCCCCATCTTGAAATGGACCCTGGCACAGGGTCGGGTGAGAGGCCCTGGAGGGCTTGGCTCTCCTAGCTTTTGAGAAAGAAATGTCAGGCAGCAAGGAAAATGAGGAGAGAGAGAAGAAGAAAGGGAAGGAGGGTGACAGAGGAGGGAGAAAGAGAGACAGAATAGCGAACAAACTTAATGTTAAAATTCCAAGACAAATGGAGTTAAATAAATTTACGAGGATCGAACCCATTAATTGGGCCATAAAAAGTTTTATGAGCCTCATTTACATACAATGCTATGGGCTCCACGCAATGGCGCCTCCGCTCTAATTAAAACCAGAAAGGCTGCGCCGGGAGTCACGGGGCTACCGGCTCGCAACAGCCTGGCTCCGCTCTTCCGGCCTCGCGCCCCGCGCTCCGCGCTCCCCAGCGCCGCGCTCCCCGCTCCGCCAGCCCGGCCCGCCTAGCGACTGCGCCTACCTGAAGACCGCATCCAGGGGTAGATGCGGAAATTGGCCTCAGCCGCGCCATGCAGCGCGCCCTCGTCCGCCTTGTCGCAGGCGCCTTTGGCGAGGTCACTGCACAGCCCGGGGATGTTTTGGTCGTAGGAGGCGCAGGGCAGGTTGCCGTAGGCGTCGGCGCCCAGGCCGTAGCCGGACGCAAAGGGGCTCTGATAAAGGGGGCTGTTGACATTGTATAAGCCCGGAACGGTCGAGGCGAAGGTGCCGGCCCCCGCCCCGTAGCCGCTTCTCTGTGAGTTGGGCGCAAAGGAGCAAGAAGTCGGCTCGGCATTTTGGAACAGAGAAGCTCCCGCCGTATATTTGCTAAAAAGCGCGTTCACATAATACGAAGAACTCATAATTTTGACCTGTGATTTGTTGTCCGGCAGCTTTCAGTGTCGGTTTTACGAGGTAGCGTGATATATGATAACATTACACCCCCAGATTTACACCAAACCCCATTTTCTTTTGGACGGAGCTCGCCGCAGCACGTGACCGCCCACATGACCGCCTCCGCCAATCTCAGCAGCCCTCACAGGTGGTCTCGCTCCGCGGGGCCCGCAGCCGCCTAGAATGGAAGGGCAAGAGGCTCAAATATGCGGCCAAAGAATCCGCCCGCGCCCGGCGGGCCTGGCGCGTCCCGCGGAAAAAGACCTGGAGGCTCCGCGGGAGCGCCCAGCTGGCGGCCAACCTCCGCACTGGGGTCTGCGGACGCCGGGCGGCCCGGCCCCGCGCAGCACCCCCCACCCCGCACCCCCGCCGACTCCTGCTAGTGAGCCCTGGACCAAGCTTGGGATCCTCCCCATCCCTCTCCTGTCCGCCTGCCCAGCCCCTGGAAGGGTCTCTGTCCCCCGCAACAGCCTGCCCCGCGGTGGCCTTGTGGGCAGGACTCAGCTATGAGCAGATCGACTCTGCCCAAGTCTTCTCTCACCCAGGTCCAGTGGGCGACAGGCCGGACTTAGACACGGATCCAGACGGGGAAGGCGCAGCATCTCTTGCAGCTGCAGAGAGATTGCCACCGCAAACTGGAGCCATGTGGTTCGAATAAAGTCAACGTCTCCCAGCTTCCTTTCCTTAATCGGAGGCACACTGTTTATCCGCCCTAAAGGAAGCAGTGAAATATTTATCTATTAATGAGACTCATTTGCCAACAGATTTATTAACGTGGGGTTCCCCTCCCTCCTCCCGGACGCTGTAGTGCTGCAGGCTCTGTGCCTTCGCTCCTGGGCACCTGGCTGGCTCCAGCAGTCCGATAAATTGCTAAAGATTCCTTTGTCCTTGCCACAACTTCTGGTTCCCCTCTGGCGCATGGGGAGCCAGGGCTGTTTCCCCCAGCTTGGAGAAATCGCAGGCCTGCACCCTTCCAGGCACTCCCAATACTGGAAGGTTTCTGGGGTAGGCCGGGGTGCCTGGGAACAATACATGCTTTAGAGCCGATTTGGAGAGGGGGCTCTGGCGTCTAGGGACTGCAACCCACTGTGGACTTCCTTTTCTTTTGAAGACACCGGAAACAAATGGGGGGAACCACCCCCTAAAGGCCACCCAGCTGTGGAGGCTTCACCTATCCAAGTACCAGCTCACATGGAGCTGAGCGCACAGTGGCCTCACTCCCTCCCATCCAGGCCTCCAATTCCTACCTTCCAGGCCTCCGACCCCTGCACCATGTTGGACCAGCTGAAGCCCCTGCCGCCCACCGCTCGGTGGAGGATGATGGGGAGAACCCTTCCCCTAAACGCCTCATAAACTGCCCGGCTGCGCTGGAAGCCCGGCCACCTTTTACTGCTCAGCTCGATTACACACCATAAACCCGACCTCACAATGGAATTGCCCCGGAAATTCTCCTGTAAATTATAGAGTTTAGTTCCTTGTGTACAAAGCACTTCCCATCACTTTCAGAGGGTCCAGGCCGTCCCCGTTTACCGCACCCTCTCAGGGAGTCCCAGGAATACAAAAGGTGGAGGGAGGGTTCAGATCGGGACGCCACGGAGCCCCAGTTCCTGCGCAGCGAACCACCGGGGCTTGGGTAGCAAGGCGGGGCCTGGTGGGGCAGGTGGGCGCTGGGCTGTCTCCTCCCGGGCCACGGAAGCCTGGGGGTAGGGGTGTGGAGTGACGGACAACATCCGGGGACGCCTTTATGGCGGATCAGATGATACCTTGTCTCCGATGGAGAATAGAGGGAGTAAGACAAAAAGAAAAGACCTAAATAATCCCAGTCGCATCGCCTTCTGGAAGGAAATAAAAACCCAAGAAAGTTAAAGGAAGATGAAGCAAACAAGAAGGCTGGGAGATCAAAGAGGCAGAATTAGACCGTTTTAGACCAATAAATTGTTCCTGGGGTGACACACAGCAAGACGCAAAGAGAAAAGACCAGGGCCCCCGCCGCCGCCGTCTGTCTAGACTCAAGCGACTGGAGGGGCCAACAGAGCTGGTGTTTAAAGTAGAACCTGCCCAGTCCAACAGCCCGAGCGGGGAGCGATTTCGGGGAGCGCGGGAAGGAACGCACTTCGCCAAGGGAGGGCCGGGTGCCCTCGCCACCGGCTCATTCCTGCTCCGGTTTTGCCCGATGCGCGTCCAGGAGGTTCTGGCAGGACGCACTGCCCCTCTGCCCCGGCCAAGGAGGATGCGGATACTGCCCGCAAGGCTTCGGCCTTTATGGACCCAAGTCAGCCAACTGGGCCGAGTCCCGCGGACACCGAAACCTCTCTTTCGTTTCCAGGCTTCTTTCTCCCCTCTTGCCCTCTGTGGTCTGATTTAAAACGAAAAGGTTGGATAAAATCAGGCTTTCAATAAGGCTTCTTTAACTGTGTGTTCTCTATTCATTGGTTCTCTACTTATTTGACTGAAAAGACACAAATGCACTAGGTTATGTGAGATAATTTTCACAGAAATACTCATTGACCCTCAGCCTGAAGCAGGCACAAGTAGGCGGGTTTCTAATCAGTAGAGCTATTTTTAGATAGACATTTTCCACTGCCGTCCCTGAGCTTCCTTCCTACCTACTGGCAGAGCGTGTTCACTCTGCTTCTTGTTACCAAATACCAATATTTAAATTCAATTATGAAGGTAAAGCCAGCTCTAGGCAGGGAATAGCGCCTTCCAGAGATTTGGGTGGCAGGCAAATTGCTTCCTAAAGGTTTCCACCCTTGCCTCTCTCACCAGCTGCATCTGTTCTCTATCCAGTGAGTGAGTGATCCCTAGCCTGGGCGCAAAGACAAACTCGTCCCTGTCGCGTACAAATGAGATTGGGTTGGTGCGGGGTCTTGCCTGGGTGAAGGCCCGCTGCGGGGAAGCCACTCCCAGGCTTCCCAGAGGAAAAGCAGACTCCCAGCCACCAGCCTGCCAAGGGCAAGGGAGGAGCCTTTGGACAGTCCACCCTGGCCTGGGAGACCCTGGGCGGCCTGCACCTACCTGAGGCCTCCGTGATCAGTGGAGACACGCAGTCGCCACCGATCTGTGACTTCATTTATTTGTAGTTACACAAATCGAGCTTTCTCTCTGCATCCACGGATCTGCGACTTCACCATTTATTTGCAGTTAACATAAATTGAGCTCCCTGTCTGCGGCTTGAATACAAATCCACGGTTGACTCCCAGGGAAGCTATAAAACCCTTCTTACAATCAGACGTTTTGAAATTATATACGGAAATGTAATGAAGGCGTGTGTCTGTAATATCTGTATCTATCTATGTATCTATCCATCTATATATATGTATATATGAGATGAGAGAGAGACAGAGAGGGAGAGAGAGGAAGGAGAGATATTGTGTGTGTGTGAAAGGAAAGAGAGAACACCCGGGAGAGACATCAACCAAAATCCAGTCCCCAGTTTTACAGCGTGAAAGCACTGGGATGCGGGTCGTAAACATTTTGTGGGCTTGGCGGAGACTATTACGACCCAAATAAATGCACTGTGTAGCGTGTTCACAGGGCTCCGGGGCCCTTCGAAAGGTTCTCTGTTTGCTTTTGCGTTTTGCCTCTGGAACCATTCGACATCCGTGGTTGATGCGCGCACCCGAGAGGAGGCCGAAGCGTGTTCCCCGCCTAGGGTCTGGGAGAGGCTGGGCCCGGATTGGGGTCCCCTCCCTTCTGGCCTCCTGATGGGTGAACGCCAGAGCAGCCTCGGTTCCTGTACAGCGGAGGGCATGCCGCGGCCAGAGACAGCCCGGGCGGCTTCCACACTGTGTGCGACACTTTTGGTGCTACGGTGTGATTGTTATATTAAACATCACATTAAAAAAATAACCAAAGCAGTACCTGGTTTGTCCCCCAGGATTCTCCTCCCAGCCAACTCGGCCCGGCCCCTATACCTACAGTGGTCAGACACCAAGATTGCCTTTACGCCCAATTTTCACCGCCTAATTTTATTGTCTCGATTCAAGCCAGCCGAGTCCCGGGGTCCTGGCTCTGTCTTGGGTTCTGGCTCGCCGGGCCCTGACCCAGGTCGCAGGTTTCGGGGGCCTCCTGGGCGGCCGCGGAACCCGCGGCCACGGTGTGAGCCCTCGGCACGCACTGTGCACACCCTCTGGGCGGTCATCAAGTTCTGGGGCTGCAGGCGTTGCTCCTGTGTCCGCCAGTCAGCCGGGGCTCTCTGGCGCTTGGCTGTGTCAGGCCTGTCCCAGCTGAGGACGGTGACCCTGGAGCCGCGCCCGCGCCTGGAGCTGCAGCCCCGCGGCCGCCTGGACAGCTGCAGCCCGGCAGCACTGGGCCCCCGGGATGGGGTCAGGGAGGCGCAAGCGGTGAGGGTCGGGCAAGCCCCCGCCGATTCCTTGTTTCCCAGCGAGGCTTCTAGCCAGGCTTGAGCAGCCCAGAAAATATAGGGCGGCTGTTCACTAAAATCTGGGGCTCCCATTCCAGAAAGGCTCGTGTCAAGTCGACATCTTAGGAACTTCACAAGGGTCGCGGAGGCGGGAGATGGCGGCGCGGAAGCCTCTTGCATGGAGCCACACTGCCATCTGCTGGCCGCCGTTTGGTACTGCAGCCTCAGCTACCTCGGCCGGCCTGAGCTTTGGGAGCCGCCGGCTAGCCCACCGCACCCCACTCCCAAAGGAGGGGCATGGGCCTAGGTCCTGGGGAGTCTGCGTGGAGCCCGGAATCTACTGCAGAGGAGGCAATGCCAATAAAAGAGGTGTTTCCGCAGCCGCTTTATCGGCGGCAGACAGAACAAATGAACAAATGAAAGGGCTTTGGTGGAACATCCTAATTGGGGCTGGACAGTTGTAAACTCATTAAGGGACGAATTCCAGACAGTTCGCAGACCCGGCCTTTATGGCACACTCTTACTGCCTATTCTTTGAAGTTCCTTCTGTCTGCAACAACAGAGGGCGTCCCAACCTGGCGGCGGGGTGGGGTTGGGGGTTAGGGGACGCCTCATCCACCCGCGCCCTGGTTCCCCTTTTAAGCTTAGAACACATCCAACTTTGCAGAAGTCGTGGAGTGGGGGAAGGGGGTGGGGCGAGAGAAGCAAGGGGGTGGAAGCGAGGCCGAACCCTCTGGCCACATCTGGAAAGCGCTCAGGCCTCCGAAGTTGTGGCCATTCCCCCCCCCCCTCCCCCCGTAGCCCTTTACACCCCATAAACGGTAACAGCCCTCGTTTTCTTTTATGGCGCTTAGGGGCTCGTCAGTTGCCTCAGCCCTGCCTCTGTTAGGCCTTGTGCTCGGGAGGTGCTTGCAGTGCAGGACCCAGATTCTCTTGGGCCAGGCTGGCAGGACTCCGCGGGGGTGGCGGGCGGTGCGAGGATGCAGGGCTTTGTTCCTTTGCAAGCCCCCAAAATGTTTGCCTGCATGGCCACGTTGGGCCGGTGGGGCTCCTATTTCCCTCTTCAGAGCCTGCTTAGAAGGCGGCTCCCAGCTCTCTATCCTGTCACCCTCTCCCCCTTTTCCTCACCAAGCTAACGAAGGCCCAGGTTTGGGAATTTTCTCGGGGGCACCGAGGTGAGAGTGGTCTTTCCACTGCTACTGGCCAGCCCAGCCCAGCTCAGCTCCTCAGGGGCTTCTCCGCCGTCCCGCACATAGACACAAGGCCGGGAGCCTGGCTCCTCCGCCGGGTTTCCCAGCTTTTCTCGCCGCCAGGCAGCTGGCCTGTTTGGGAGAGCTTAGCTCGGCGGACTGGTTGTGGCAGGTCCCGCTCCTGAAAGCCAGCCAGAGGCAAAATTGGGGCTCTTTCTCACCACCCTAGCCCGCCCCTACCCAGAGACTCTACACTGGCTCCCCTGACCCAGAGAAGAAGGTGCAAAGAGCAGACCCGCAAAAAATAGAAAAGAATCAATATATTTTATTTGGCAAAAAGTTAAATATCATCTCAAAACAACAATTTGGTCAGTAGGCCTTGAGGTAACTATTGCAAAATATACAGTGTAAGTTCAGTCTGATGGAAACCCCAGATTCATCGAGGATACAAATCTACAGTAGCCCAATGGCGGTTTCATAGTGTATAATTTATTATCAATAAAATTAACTCCGTTACAATCAGCATTCATTTCCTCCGATTAAAATTAAGCATAAACCCTAGGTAGTAACCTTCTGCACATATGTATAGCTCCGAATTTCCTCACTGTTCGTCTGGTGCAAAAACAATATTCAAGCTTGTCTGATTATGCATATTTTCTTTAATCATATAGATTATATATACAATAGACAAGACAGGACTATATAGATAATGGAGAGACTAAAATGCCCGCATTTTTAATGTGGAGAAAATGATGAATCTATGCATCCCCGAGAACACTTAAAAATTTTTTTTTATTTCACTGGGAAATTCTTACAGCTACTTTACAATCATAGGTTAACAGCCTAGTTATACAGAAGACATATTCCACTACAGAGCTATACTCTATGCAACTGTTTTTTTCCCCTCATAAACAACCTGAGTTCAAATTGAATTCTATCTTCCACAATCACAATGGGTGCATCACCCAGTACACAGAAGTTTGAATCACAAAACATAATTACCACAATAAAACACAGTGTTCAAGTATCTTGGCAGAGCAATCTGCCGCACAAACAGCAAATTAAATTAACTACACAGACTAAAAACTATACAGCCTACCATCAACAGTTGTGCATTATAAAAAGGTAGTTTCTTTCCTTTTGTTTTAAGTCAGGAACAGGTAGATTTTAAAAAATATATATACAAGCTAACACACACAGCTATCAGCACTAATGCCCCCCCCCCCTCAAATTTTCTTTTTTCTTATAGAAAATGGAAAGCTTACAATACCTCCTCCATCAAAGCGGCAGGCCTACGAACCAGCCTGAACAGGGTTTGCCTTGGGGGAAATGTGGCCTGAGGTTTAGAGCCGCTTTGTGCGGGGATGGTGGAGGCTAGGGTGGGGGTGAGAGAAGGGAGAAGGCGGAAGGGGGACGGACAGTTCTTTCTTTTTCTCTCTAGCTCACCCTTTTTTCTAAATAAACCCAAATGGCATCACTCGTCTTTTGCTCGGTCTTTGTTGATTTTCTTCATTTTCATCCTGCGGTTCTGGAACCAGATCTTGACCTGCCTCTCGGTGAGGTTGAGCAGTCGAGCCACCTCGTACCTGCGGTCCCTGGTGAGGTACATGTTGAACAGAAACTCTTTCTCCAGTTCCAGCGTCTGGTGTTTTGTATAGGGGCAGCGCTTTTTCCGAGTGGAGCGCGCATGAAGCCAGTTGGCCGCTGGGTTATCTGCGGGGAAGAGAAACACTGGGTTTAGGAGGAGAAGACGCACATCCTCCTGGGGCAAAGGAGCCTCCTGCATGGGGTCTCTGGCCGAAGTGCAGAACTCTGCTGAATTGGTTAGGAAAGGCAGTCAGGCCTCGGACACAATGGAACCCTGGCAGACAGACGCACAGACGGTCACTTAAAATTGCACGCAGTAAAACTTTGGCTCCCCCTCCCCTCCGAGACCTTCCTTTCTCCTACTCTGTCCTCTTGTCCCCCTTCTCCTTCCTCCCACTCTCCGAACGCTGTATAGAATGAAATTTGGAAACAGGTGTCCTTGCCACGCAGAGGGAAAGCATGCTGCCTTGTCTTCTGTAGCAAGATTAGGATTCCTCTGTCCCGTTCACTGACTTCGTCTTTCTTTCCCAACCTGTCCCTCTACGCCCCCCACTCCTTATTTAACCTTCCTGGAAGGCCTTCGGAGCTGGGCAAGCCGTCAGGGCGCCCTAAGGCCGTTGATCACGTCTGTGGCTTATTTGAATAATCTGGCATGGGGACCCTTGTGGCCGGGGTCGCCCGCAGCCTCATCTTGGCAGGATTTACGCCGCCACTGGCCGAAGGGAAGAAGTGGAAGGAATCGGCCGTCTCCCCCAGCGTCCCGGCTCCGGCTGCCCTGGCTGCCGCCGCTCACGGACAATCTAGTTGTACAAAAGGCTCTCTGGGCTGCACTGCTTTCGAAGAACGGCCCAAAGTATCTCGGTCCTGGGCCGGGGCAGCCAAGGAGAGGGGCGGCCAGTCTTGGCTCGTCCCGAAGTGCCCGCCCCGCCCCCTCTCGCTGCAGCAGCCGCCTCCTCTCCCGTAGCCCTGCGGGCCGCTCTTCAGTGCTCTCCAGACTTGGGGCCCTATCTGAGGCGTCCCAAACACCAACTTCTGGCTCCTGGCCCCAACTCGAGAGGCTTCCAGCGAGGACGAAGGCAGCCTCGAGAGAAACCTGGCGGGCCAGCAGATCCGGGAGGCCGGCGTGGAGGCGGCGGCAGATTTGAAGGGAGGAGACACTTACTGGGATCGATGGGGGGCTTTTCTCCGCCGCTCTCATTCTCAGCATTGTTTTCAGAGAAGGCGCCTTCGCTGGGTTGTTTTTCTCTATCAACTGGAGGAGAACCACAAGCATAGTCAGTCAGGGACAAAGTGTGAGTGTCAAGCGTGGGACAGTCACCCCTTCTGGCCGACAGCGGTTCAGGTTTAATGCCATAAGGCCGGCTGGAGGGCAAGCCCGCGAAGGAGAGCGCACCGGGCGTGGGCTCCAGCCAGGAGCGCATGTACCTGCCGTCCGGCGCCGCCGCCGCCACGGGCGCCTGGGGGTGCACGTAGGGGTGGTGGTGATGGTGGTGGTACACCGCAGCGGGTACAGCGTTGGCGCCCGCCGCGTGCACTGGGTTCCACGAGGCGCCAAACACCGTCGCCTTGGACTGGAAGCTGCACGGGCTGAAGTCGGGGTGCTCGGCCAGCGTCGCCGCCTGCCGGGGGGGCTGGCCCAGGGTCCCCGGCGCATAGCGGCCAACGCTCAGCTCATCCGCGGCGTCGGCGCCCAGCAGGAACGAGTCCACGTAGTAGTTGCCCAGGGCCCCAGTGGTGGCCATCGCCGTGCCCAGCGCCTGGCCCGCCCGGCCCGACCCACGGAAATTATGAAACTGCAGATTTCATGTAACAACTTGGTGGCACCAGGGGGGGAAGTACAGTCACCTAATAAGTTGCCGGCGCCCGCGCCCCCATTGGCCGTGCGCGTCACGTGCCCGCCCAGCAGAACAATAACGCGTAAATCACTCCGCACGCTATTAATGGCCCTGTGTTTTGCAGTCATAATTTTTATAGCAAAAGCCATATGTTTTTATGTAAAGGGATCGTGCCGCTCTACGATGGGGTTTGTTTTAATTGTGGCCAACGACGATTAAAAGATCAAATCTAGCCTTGCCTCTGTACTCTTCCGTCTCCCCCCCATACACACACTTCTCAAGCGGACTATTTTATATCACAATTAATCACGCCATCAGGAAGGCGCGGGTCCCGCGTGCGAGTGCGGCCAGCGGAGCCCCTCACATAAAATTAGACAATAATTGAAGCCATAAAAAAGCAGCCAAATCGCATTGTCGCTCTACTGTATTTAAATCTATATTTATGATATTTCATAAGGAGTTATTGTTTCAGAAGCCACACATGCTGGCGGGAAGTCGGGAACGACCAACAGATTCGTTTGCCTCGCCGTGGCTCCCAGCTGTAAAAATTTACGAGGACTTGGAAAGGTTAGACTGTTGTGTTTGGTTGGCGAGCTCCCTGTAAATAATCCATGCGGTCCCCGGGAGAGGCGAGTTTACCCGCGGCCGCCCTCGAAAAGTCAAATTCAACGCAGGATCCGTCCCAAACGGAGCCGCCGCCGGCCCTACCAAGGCACTGCAGGCAGGGACCGGCCGCTCAGGGAGTACCGCGGGTGTAGGTCCCCACAGCTACCCGCCTGGAGCGAGGGGCGCCCGGGCAACCCTTAAATTCGCCTTTGCTGCGAGGACCCCACGGAGGAGCTGGCCAGGAGGGAGCGGCCAGCCGCCCCCAGGGCGAAAGGTTTGAGGGCCTGGTTGGTTGTGCGGCGCCCTCGGCCCCCGGCCCTCGACCCCACGCACACGCGCGCCCAGCCCGCCTTTCTCATCAGCTGGCAATCAGGATTCCCAGGCGCAGGCGGCTGGCGACCCAGCCCTGTGCTCCAGCCTCAGAGGCTCTAACCATGAGAGCTGCAAGCCTGGTTGCGCTCCCTGAATCCCAGCTGGGGGAAAAACTCCAAGTGGCATGAATGGAAGGCAAGTTCGGTTTGGGAAAAGGCAGCCTCGCCTAAGAGACCCCGCAGCTCCGGAACCTGGGAAGCCCTCACCGATGTGGCCTGTCCCGGGGCCGTGTGAGCCTTTCAGTGCTCCTTCCCCCCTTTCCAGCTACTACTCCGGGCCTCTCCTTGGTTACCTACGGGGCCCGGCGACTCGGCGGAGAGGTACAAGGCCCAAAGAGAGGCAGCCACAGCTCAAGGCCAGGGCTGGAAATTAGAACGGGGAGGGGTACAAGGGCATCGACTCCAGTCCCATTCCTGGGCCTGGCCACTTTGGGGAAGTTTATTTCTCACCCGTTGGGGGTAAATTAAAAGGTCGCCGCCACTCCGTTAATTGGAAGGAAACTCCCCCTGCCCCCAATTCCTAACAGAAAGCAGCGACTCCTAGAAAAGGGGTAATCAAATTCACGTGTGGATACTGTGCCTGCAACAGTGTGTTTTTCATTAGCCCACTTCCCTGGCGGCGAGGCTGGCGGCCTCGGGCGCTTCCATCTCTCTCTCTCTCTTTTGCCTTCATCCTCACCAGCAGTTCCAGTAATCCCCCCCCTCAAACACCCTGACACACTTCCGGCTGGGACTCCCAAATACCAGCGAGGCTGCCAAGCCGCGCGGATACCGACTGGGGTGCCCCTTCCTGCACCCGCGCCTGGAAGAGGGAAGTGGCCGACACAATGAACTCCGACATGGCCCCGTCCTGTCCGCCTCATCTCCCTCCCCCTAATATTTTCCTTGCCCCATAAATTCCTCTAGGTCATGCCCACCCCCACCACAGTCCACCGTGTCCTAAATACCCCGCAGTCCGCCAGGCCTCTGAGATTTTCATTTAAAAAATTAACCCTGGAGGAAACCCTGGCTCCCAATTTTAAGTGTCTGCAAATGGGCTGGGCATGACTGGATGCCTTTTCCACGTTTTATGCCTGAGAAGACACTGATTATTTCAGTATTTTTTAAGTAAAAATGCTGTTCCTTTAAACAGCCTTAGCCCCAAAATAAGAGAATTGCTGAACAATTAGCAGGCATTGAGTGTTAAGCAGATGTTACTGGTGCCTAGAAAGGGGAGAAAAATCAGAAAACCAAATATTGTCTTCCTTCAGCCCAAAGGTTTGGAGCCAGAATAGTCTGACTTTTTTGTCTGCTTTTATTTTTGAAGTGAAAGATAGCGTATGCATAAAGAAATAATAAATGAGTATAATTTAAAACAGCCCCTTCTCGACTGAGATTTCTGAAACTGTGATCTCTGAAATAAATCCAATGCCCTGGTCCAGAAAATGGCAGGGAGGAGTTGAAGGGAATGGGGTGTGTGGTCCTTTCAGACAGCAGGTCGGTGGCTGTGCAACAAAAGAGTTCCTGGGCCTCCAGTCCAGGCAGGGAAAGGAAACAGCTTTGTGGGCACGAATCTGTAACTGTGTGTGTTGGGAGTAGGGAGAGATAGTTTGTTTTCTGTTTTCTGTAGGGAAAATGGTCAGAGTGGCTCCCATCTGTAGACTACAATTTGGAACGATGACTCAAGTTTATATCAACGGCTCTGGAATTTGGGATTCTTTTTGCCCATTTAAAACATACTGGCTCTTGGAAGGGTCCCCTTCTCCAGCACCCAGCTGCACAAAGGTGCTGTATGGAACATGTTTTGTACCTAATGGAAGCCACTAGCAAGCAAGCAGTCAAGCTTTGCCCTAGCCAGTCTCCCTCAATGCGGTCAAACCCCAAGCTGCGACCGGCAGGCCGGGAAGAGCCGGCTAAGAGCTTCCCAGCGAATGGCCAAGCTCCAGCGAGGCTGGTTGGGCCTCAGCTCCAGTCCCCAGTGAGGCTGGCGAAGGCCTCCCTGCCCTCGATATGGGCACACAAAGCTGCAGCGAAGGTCCCCTAATCAGATCTCCTAGTCAGCCGTTAGCGACAGGAGAAGAAACGCAAGGCTGCCGCCATCCGGTCGTGATCATAACCGAGGCCTTGTCTGCAGAGTAACACACCAGGCCCAAACCCACCGCCCTCGGCAGCCGCCCCACGCGGGCCCTTCCTCGGCAGGCTTCCCAACCTCTACTTGAGCCGCAGAGGAAAGTGAGACCCCCTAGGCTCTCCTGAAGCCAGCCCTGGGCCCCTCCCCAAGGATGCTTTGGGAAGGAGATAACGAGGTGAGATAGAATCCGGCAGAGACGGAAGATGAAAAAAAGGCCAACGGAAGAAAAGAAGGCAGGAAGGAGCAAAGGAAAGAAGAAAAAAAGAAAGAAGAGATAAAAGAGGAAGGGAAGACAGGGAAAAGAAGGAAGAAAAGAGAGGCGATTCCTAGCAGCGGCCGAACTTACAGAGAGAAGGGTAAGTGACAAGGCCAGGATCCCAGCCTGCCCTATCCTTCCTAGTCCAGCCTGAGTCTCCACTGGAAGAAGGTTCTTTCCTGAGCTCACACCCGGGACTGTGTGTGTGTGTGTGTGTGTGTGTGTGTGTGTGTGTGTGTGTGTGTGTGTGTGTGTTCCAGCCTTACAAGAGAATGGCAGGAGGTCCCTGGGCAGGCGCAGGCCTCCAGTGGGAGGCTCAGGATGGAAGCGCGCGCCCCTGACCTTGAATGGCCCAAAGCCCAGAATTCCTACCACGCCCCCGGCGTCCGCGAAGGAGCAGCCAACCTAACCCTACCTGCTGTGACCAGGTGGAGGTGTGTGGTGGAAGGGGAAAGCCGGCCGGCTGGCAAAGCGCTGCGGAGAAAGACACGAAGCTCCTGCGCAGGGAAAGCCGAGGTTGCCACCGCAGGCCTGGCACGACCAGGGCCGTGATGCCCCGCCCGGCCCGACCCCCGCGCGCAGAGGTACCTGGAGACGATTTCAACTGAAGTAATGAAGGCAGTGTCGTGCTGTCGAGAGAAAGGTGGATCCCAACAACAGGAAACTACCTAAATCACCGACCAGTTCTGGTGCTGCCCGCGAAGGGCTGCCTCGCCCGCCGCCGCCGCCGCCGCCGCCGCTGTCGCCGCCGCCGCCGCCGCCAAGGAGAGAACCCTGCCATCGCGCCTGGCCCAGCCCAGCCCCTAGGCAACCTGCGCCCGCCGGTGCAACAGAGTGCCCCAGGCGGCTGCAAACGCGTCAAGGAAGGGGAAGCCACAGGCCCCAGTAAGGTATTCCTGGGAGGGAGAGGGAGGAAAAGAGAGGGAGGAAAGGCAGGGAGAGAGGAATAAAGGCGGGGAGCAGGCGAGACGAGAGCAGCTCCGAGAAGCAGTGTGCGCGCTGCTTTCCCAAATCTTGCAGCCCAGCGAGCCGGCGCCAAGCGGCGGTAGCCGTGGAAGGCTCGAAAGCGCCAGGGACGGTACAGATCCCAGCTCCCTGTCTGGCCCCGGCCTCCCGCCTCTCGCTCTCCCCGTCTCCCTCCTAGCTGCCCGCCCGCCGGGGCGCGCGCTCCTGCGCCCCCTCCCCTTAGCCCCCCCCCCCCCCAACTCTGGCAAGCAGGAAACGCGTGGCCCTAAGGAGGGCCGCCAGGTGGGGGAGGCCGTACTGGGGGAGGGGGAGGCCCCCATGCAGTCCAGCCCGGGTCCACCTAACCGCTGCCTCCAGCGGCTAGAGATGCGCTGTGGGCCAGGCCTGCTCCCCGATTCAGATTGAGGGTCATCTGAGACCCAGACACCCGCAAAATAACCGGCCTCTGCAAACCTCCCTGGGGCTCCCGAAAGAAATCCTGTTTGGCTTCCTCTGTCTATGCAGCTCCCCTCTCAACTGAAATCACTGGTCCAAGACAGCCACAATCCAGATATACTAGCAAGCCATAAAACTGAACAAAAGCCTACAAACCTTACGGCACCAGGGCTATAGGGCCCAGACAAATTACGACCGTCTAGGTAATATTTAAATAGATGCCTAAAGTAATTGCAGGGGCTCGGGTTAGTCCTCCTGTTGTAAAAGTGGTGAACGGGATAAAGTGGAAGGTGAAGATAAGAAGTCAAAAAAGAGGTAAAATTAAAAAGCTTCATTCCACAGCTTTTATTCTATAAGAACATAAACATCGTCTTTTTCCACGCACAGCAGCAATACAATATTAATTTATTCTGATTTAAGATTAGAAGTAAATAGAGCTAGAACTAACATTTATAATAATGATAGAATGCATTTGCTTAAAACAAGATTGGCAATTCTTCATAATAATAGACATTTATACAGATTTGTATTTATAGTTTTTTTCTTTTTCTGCATCTACAGGTTTGACCCTTTTATGCATGTAACTTCACAGTATAAAGGAAATCCAAACAATGTCTCCCTTCTCTAGTTTATTCCGCTTACCCCAGTCCTCCTAGGCTTCTGTGAATTTCAGAAAGCAAAAACAAAACAAAAAAAAACTTTTTGTTCAAGGCGATTTAAAAAAAACAACTTCACAAGATAGGGAGAATTGTGGTGTGCTTGTCACATGTTACCATTGGTAACAATTTTAATGACAAAAATATCCACTAATTCCAAATGCATAAACAAAACTACATTATTTATCTACAGCCAGAAGGATATGGAAATTTAGAGGTAAATGAAACATTTTAGTCAGGCAATGTAAGACCTTACAGAAACTGGAAGAGAAGTCCCCTTCTCTTGGTAATTCTTTTTTTTTCCTTTTAAAGCTGGGATATCTTACAGAGGAAGGAAAAATTAACCTTTTTTACTTTCTTTCTCACTTTTTAAATCAGCCAAAGTCAAGCCCGTTTGCCAACCTGCATGTCCATGCCTGTAAGCCCTTCTCTTGGCCAAGGAAGAAAGGAAGAAAGAAAAAAGAAACCCAGGGGCCTGTATCCCCTGATTAAACACAGCACAGCACTCCAGGCAGACAAGCCCGGTGGCGGCTCCTTTGCACCATTGACCTCAGGCCAGACACCTCAGCGCCAACAATGGGACCTCGGCCTTCCGGCTAGGTTTGCCCCAGGCTGGGCAGGAAACCAGCTCGGCCGAAGACAGGGGCCATTTCGAGCAGTGGGACCCCAAGACAGCAAACCCAGCCCAGTCACGACTTGACACTTAGGACAATATCTATCTCTATAGAATTTTAGCACGATATGGCTTTTTCCCCCAGAAAACAACAAATAAACCAGCACCAAGCAAACACAAAGAAACAAAAAGTCAGAACAAACCAGCCCTGCACAGATGTAACGGCCCAGGAGATGGCGAGTGTGGGAGGGAGGAACAGGGCTCCAGCACAGGTGCGAGTTCCTGGGCAGAGGCTGAAGACAGAGGGAGGGGACCAGCGCTCGGGAAGTGAAAAAACCGCGTCGCCTGGAGATTCATCAGGAAAAATTAAAGTTGGCTGTGAGCTCCCGGATCCGGTTTTCTCGATTCATTTTCTTCAGTTTCATCCTGCGGTTCTGAAACCAGATTTTCACTTGTCTGTCCGTGAGGTGGACGCTGCGGCTAATCTCTAGGCGCCGCTCTCGAGTAAGGTACATGTTGAACAGAAACTCCTTCTCCAGCTCCAGTGTCTGGTGCTTCGTGTAGGGGCAGCGCTTCTTCCGACCACTCTTTGCCGTGAGCCAGTTGGCTGCGTTTTCACCTTTGGAATTGCCTGGCATGTAAGAGAATAAAGAGGGGATGATTAAGTCGAGGCCACACGGGCTGCCCGCGGGGGTGAATTGCCTCCGTTTCTCCCATAAGAGAGATGTCCCAAGTCACAGAGAAGAGAGTCGTGCCCCCGTTTTTGGCTTGCTGAGAGCAAGCAGTTCCTCCAAAAGTCATGACAAAAATTGAGTGGGCCTTCAATCTACATGACCCTTCCAATTTACATTTGCCCCACTTTTCCAAACACCTGTTTTAGCGCTAAGCCGTAGATGCTTGCAGAAGGAAAGGCCTGGGAGGGCAGGCTGTACATCTTGAACTTAACGCTTTTCTTTGCCTCTTGCCATATGGCAGACAAGCATTTCCTGTAGCCCCCAGGCTAGGAGCGCGGGGTGCTTACTTGGAAGATGGGCCAGGCAGCTTGGCTGTCTCACTCCAGGGCCCTGATTGCCCAAGACTCGATAAGGGGAGAAAGAAGGGCATCATTGGTCCAATGGGGAAGGCAGGAAAAACCGATTCGGGGGTCAAGGGCCCTCCCTCAAGTTTCTCCAGGAGCCAGGGATAGATAGCCGGGCGATTCCGAGGTCCAGGGGAAGGGAAATGGCCCTTCTCTGGCTCTCAGCTCAGGGCCCCCAGCTTCCAGGCCGGATTTGCCTTTTCTTCTTCCCGCAACGAAGATTCCCGCCCCTCAGCAACTTTGAAAAAAGCATGGGGGATCGTAAACTCGAACTTCGCCGGTTAATGGGCTTATTTATTGGCGCTGGCGGCTGCTTATTTTGGATGCCTTACAAACATCCGCGCTATCTGCGGGCGAGCTACTTTCCCTCCCTCCCCCTCCCCCCGCGTGGGCCGCGCCGCGCAGGCTGGGCAGGGACCAGGGCTCTGGGTGCTCCCGGCCACAGGAAAGAGCGCACAGGAGGGGGCCTGCTCGCTGGTGTCCTCGTCCCTAGTCAGGGGGAGCTGAGGCCAGCGCCGAGGACGTCTTGCTGTGGGGCGCTAAGCCGGACATGAATTTTACTGCGTCCCCACGCCCAAATATTAAAAAGCAAGTTCACAAGGTCAGCCTGCCTGCAGCTTGGGCCAAGGCCGGCCGGCTGCTGCGCGGGCTCCTAGTTTTCTGATCCTTCTCCTCCTTGTGTCTGCCTGTCTTCCCGCCTGACTGCAGCCCTCTGCAGCCCTGCTTACCCAGGGAGTCCTTCTCCGGCGAGGCTTTGCTGCTCTCGGAAGGGGCCGGGGAGAGCTCCTCCGCGGCCGAGGACGACGCGTGCGCCTCCTCGTCGCCCTGCGAGCCCCCGCCGCTGCCGCAAGCCAGCGTGGGGGGCGGCGGCGAATCGAGGGCTCGCTCCTTCCGGGCCGCATCGGCCGAGCCGGAGGCTAGCGCGGGCGGGGGATCGAAACCGCGCCCCGGGGGCTGCGCGGGGAACGGGCCAGCCCCGAGTTGCTGCGCGCCGCCGCCGCCGCTGCCATAGCCCTTGGCCGTGCCGTAGGCCTGAGAAAGGCGGAAGTAGCCAGGCACTGGCACCCCGCTGGAGGTGCCCAGGACGCAGCCGTCGGGCGGCGGGCCCCGCGGGAAGGGAGCCAGTTCGGCAGCGGTGGCCGAGCCTTTGGGGCATTTGTCCGCCGAGTCGTAGAGGCAGTAGGAGCTCTCTTCTTTGATGTTCTGCGCGAAAGAGCACGAGGTGGCCTGCGGCGCGGGCTGGGGTGGTTGCGGCGGGGGCGGCGGCTGCTGCTGGGGCGGCGGCGGCGGCCCCTCAGGCGGCTCCATCCGGCAAGACCGGGGCGCGTCTAGCCACAGGTCTATGGGCGAGGGCCCGTAGCCGTGCGCCCCGGGACCTAGACCCCCGCCACCGCCACCGCCGCCCGGCGACGCTGCCTCATTGCGCTTGCCGCCCAGCGTGGGGAAGAGCCCGCAGCTCTGCAGCCCGTAGGGCAGGTCAGCGGCGGGCGGCAGGTAGACCCCGCCGTGGGCGTAGTAACCGCCACCGCCGCCGCCCCCCGCGCCACCACCACCGCCGCCTGCCTCGCCTCTGCCCGAGCTGATGAGCGAGTCGACCAAAAAGGAGTTCGCGGCGGGGCTCTCCGAGCATGACATTGTTGTGGGATAATTTGGCGAAGGGAGCAGATAGCCCTTTCTGGCTGACATTTCTTGTGCAAAACATGCTGAATACGATTAGCAATCCCCCCGCACCGCGGCGGGCGCCCGCAGCCAATCCCGAGCCAGAGTTTCCGCGCGACCACTCCCAGTTTGGTTTCGTAGGCGCGGGGCCGCTCTCCGAGGGCGCCCTCAGAGCCCGCGATTGATATAAATATGTAATCTGTATTGATGGGCCAGGAGACGCACGCCCGACACCTTGGCCCGAAGGCCGGGAGCTGTGGGGGCTGCCCCAACGTGGCTGGTGGGGGGCCTGGCCATTGGGCTCGCCCCGCCCCTACCCGGACGTGAGCCCCATACCGGGGTCCGTTAGAAGCGGCCTTGGGCCCCGCGCAGTTAACAAGTGGGGTGTTTATGGTGCGCGCCCAGTCTGCCTTGGGTGCTCACCATCCCTGTCGCAGAAGCTGCCACTAGTCCCCGGTGTACTCTAACCACTGAAGGGGCCGTGTCGGGGACTCACGCGCTTCCCATTCAGCTCTGGATCTGGAGCTGGCCCCTTGTCTGAATTCTGCCTCCCCAAAAGTGGCGAACCTGGCCCTATGGCCGTCAGGATCCTCAAGGTGTCAGGAGCCCAGAGTGAACTGGAAGCTGACTTGCCTCTACTTCCAGTATCCACAGATTTTTCCCCAAAATGCAGTGGTTGTTCCCTAGCCCCTAACCCCCAACACTTTTCTCCCCTAGTCCGTTGATCCAGTTAGGATCTTCTCCTCTGGTGTTGTGCTCACCTGGCTTGCCTTCTCTACAACTCCTCTCAGTGGACTTTGGTGGGCTGGCGGGACTGGGGGTGGGAAGCGGCTGCCAGCCTTGATGGAAAGAAGGCCCCACTCCCACTCCCAAGGCCAGAGCCAGATCCAAGCATCCCCTCATCACCTAGGGAAGACTCTAAGCCCACAGTCATTTCGGGGAAGTAAAATGCTGGCCTTGGGGTCCTTGGCTGGCCCAAAGTGAGAGACTTGGAGGGGTGTGCCCGGTGTACACCTCCGCTGCTTTATGTTCCTGCTCTCCTGTTAGCTTTGGCACTCATATGCTCCTGGAGGCTACAACAAGAACCAGTGTCACTACACTCCTACCTCTCTGTCCCCTCCCCTCTTCCCCTCCCTCCCATACCCTCAGCTAGGGCAGTCCTTGCTCCTGCAGTGTGTGCATTTTAACGAGGCCCCGGTGAGGAAATCCTTTCCCTGCAAGGCCGGGCTGGGCTCATGGTCCTGTTATAAGAGCATGTGGAGGCCAGGCCCTTTGCTCAGCAGGCTCAGGGGCTCTGTTTTAGCCAACTGGAAATGGCCGGCCTGGGGTGCTAGCCCCCAAGTGTGAGCCTCATGCTAGTCTCAGGAAATGCAACCTTTTCCGGCCAGATCCAGTGGAGCCCGGGAGGTCGCTGCCTTGCCCCTGGCCTGTGGGCTACAGGTCTCCAGGATACTCTAGGCCTGCCCGCCCCTCCGGCCCCAGTCGGAGCTGGCATTACTGAACGCCGGCATCCCAGGAAATAGACCGCTCAGGCCGCTGCCTTCAGCTGGGAAAGACTCTTGCATCCGGGTCATACGCGGCACTTTGCCTCCTTCCTCCCAGTGTGAATCCAGCCCAAGGTGGAAGAGGAGCCTGAGAGGACCCTGAAAGCGCAGAGAGAGCTGGCTAGGTAGAGCTCTAGCTCTGGCTTCTGAGATTCAAGCAGCTGCGGTCGCTGCGGGCGGTGGCTGCTCCGAGCTCCGGGCCCAGAAGGCCGCTCCACCGCTAGCGCGGCGCTCCAGCCACTTCAACCTCGGCGCCCCACGGTGACCCGGCCTTGAGGACTGAGCATCAGGGTGCGGAGGAGGAGGATGGAGAGAAAAAGAGAGAGGTAGAAGGAGAGACGGACAGAGGGAGAGAAAAGAGAGAGAAACAGGAGGGGAGAGAGAATAAGAAAGCCAGTTCTCTCCAGCCTGACAGGGTCTTGAAGCTGCAGCAGCGGCTTTAGAGGGATCAAGACAGGGTCTGTGCCAAGAGATCATTAACTCCCCTTCGCTCTTCTCATGCTCCTGCGCCCAAGGCCAAGGCAAATTCTCTACCCTCTAGGCCCATGAGACGGACGAACCTGAGTGCAGAAAAGCTTCAGAGCACCGCAGCCAGTGGCCCTATCTTTAGCTTCCCGGATCTGCCTGGTCCTTACGCTGCTCACCAGAAGGGTGGAACTGGCTGGAACTGTTGCCCTTAGCAATGCCACCTGGAAATGCCACAGAGCTGGGGGCTGCCTAGGAAGGAAGCTTTGCTCTTCAGCACTGCCCATGCCTCTCAGAAAAGCTGTGTAATTTGGCAAGTGGGTCCCAAGACCTTCGAGGTTTCCTCATGGATAATGAGCCGTAGCAGGTCAGTGGGCCAGGACTTGGGCCTAGAGTCATGCCTCTCCAGGCTAAATGCAGAAAGCAACTTCCCAGGCCGACATCTGGGAAGGGCCAGTGTACGTTTGAGATAGTGGAGGCTATACAAATAAAGTAAAAGACAATGATCTTAACCTATATTTCCTAACCTTTTAGGGAGTCAGGACCCTTCTGGAAAATCTAAGTAAGTTTTGACTCATTCTGTGAAAAATGCATATCTGTATATTCCCACAGTTTGATCCATCATTTCGAAGGAGTTCACACACCCCTCAGTCTTTTCCTTGGGTCCTCCAGAGTCCCCCAGTGTCCTGGGACTTGGGGGCCCTGCCAATTTGGCTGGCAAGACAAGCTGGGTGCCCTGCAGCAGACAGCTCAGGTCAGGGCCCTGTAGGGCAGCCAAATGGGCTTCTAGGCTGGATAGAATCCAGGGACCTGCACGTGCCAACCAAGGTTACAAAAGTCAGTTTGTATTGCATCTGCTACAAAAGGCTGCCCCAGCCGAAGAGTAGAGGAGCTGGAAGGCCTGCTATGGGCCTCGCAAGCCATGGCATTGGCAGTTGGGTCTTCAGTGACCTTTCTGTGGTGAACCAGATGTGTTTCTTTAGCATGACTTTTTCCCCCTTGTAATAAACCAAACGGGATGTTGGGCTTGAGCTCCTTCTGGCTTTTAAAAAGAGTGTGTAAGCTCGTGTATGGCAGCCCCTCTCTGGCCCAGGACTGCCTTCCAACTCCCACCAGGGCTTGCCGAGCGGGAAACGCAGCGAGACACTGCCCGTGAGCTGGCCGGCTGCAGGCGGGCCGACTGCTGCTGGTTCAAATGAGAGGATACTAACGCAGCAGAAACTCAAGTTAAATGCCTCCTTGGCCCTCTCAGTTGGTTTCCTAGCCCCCAGCATCCCTGACCGACCCCCAAGGCTCCCATGCTCTCTAGACTTTAACACTGGAGTGTTAGGTTTCTCAATAAAATATTCCATTTATTGAGCGCCTCGGCTTTCCTGAGATTCCCCACCCCAAGAGATGAAGAAAGCGATTCAGTTGTAGTGTGGGTCGGCTTCCAAGCACTTTTCCTCCCTCGTGCTCATTTGCCTTCTTTCTTTTTTGCCATTCTTCCCAGCTACTAAATTTCTCCCTCTCCCTCAGGGTAACTTTGACTTAAATCTTCAGTGTCTGCTTGCCTCAACCAAGCCTTATGCAGTGGTTACACAGTCACCTCCAGAGCCCATGTTTTATTTAGGAGGAAATATTGCCCATTTCTACCTGGGTAATAACCCGCCAGCCCTATGGGGCCAAAGTAAACACCAGGCCCATGGATTAAGGCCTTCGGCAAGGATTAGGCTGCAGTTCACTAGGTACTCCTTCTGAGTAGGCCCTTGTAAGCAGTGAGAAATAAACTATTATGAAAAACAAGTTCCTAATGAAAAGATACCAGGTCCTGAGATCGAAACTGCTAGTAAACAATTTGTATTTGGAGGGCACTCTCAATGCTTTCAAGGCTCTGAATTATCCAGCGGTGGAGTTGGGCTGCAGTCCCACAGAGGAAAAATAAAGGCTGCTTTTACATATCTTGCTTTAGCAAAAAAAAAGAAAAAAAATCAGAGCTTCTCATATCCACGCATTTATGCATAGTTAGAAAATTTTTCCACAAGCAATGATGTTCTTTTCCCATTCATCTTTAAGAATGTCAACATTTTCTGGGATATTTGATGTGTCTGTTTTGAATCTATCAGGTGCAATCTATTACTAAACAACATACTTTTAAAGTTTTCTAAATCCAACCATTGAGATGGCCCTTCCCCTGTTAGGGAAGTGTTGGGGCCTTTTCACACATCCTTTGAATTGCAATATTCTTAGATTTTTTCATAATAAACAGCCTCTGGCCTTAGAACTGGAGGCGGCTCTGGCATTGTAGGGAGGGCTCCCGCTGCAGAGAGCAGCTCACTGGGTGAGCGCTCATTTCTTGCCTTGTTGCTTTGCTCCGGCATAGTTTGGGAGCCAGCTTTCAACAAAGACTAGTAACTATGATAGGCAAAATTTACACGACAAACAGGCAGTGCCTACTTTCTCTGGGATTCACCCCACTCAACACGCACTGTATATTTGGGAAAAGAAAAAGATGTGGGAAACTAATGGAAAAATAGTAGAAAAAATTAAATATAGGAGAAAGAGGGAACTTGAATCGACCCTCCAAAATGTAATGGAATTTTTTCATTTAAAATGTGTTTGATGACAACCCCAATGGAGTGATTGCTCCGTCAAAATTTATCCTCGGTTCCAGCTTTTTAAAAAAGTATTAGTATTTACCAATACATTTTTGCATATTTGCAGAATATCTTCTACAAAAGATCTAATTTTCACATGTAAGAAATTGCTGCGAAATTGCAGCTGGGTTTATAACAGCGTACTCCAAGTATGCAACACAGAGACTTGTCTGGCACTCTCAAAAATCACATGCGACTTCTCCGAATTGGCCTTTTTCGGAACAAAGGTTTTCTCCAAGCTGCCGGGCAGACCTAGAGATGCACCTAGTAGGAAACCAGTGACCTCCAGGACTTCTGCCCCTGGGAATAAGCTCGCCTTAGCGGCCGCAGACTTCTACCACCCCATTGTTTAGAATGGAAACTTTGTTTTCCTCAACCCGCGATCACCTTTTTTTTTTTTTTGCCCTCCCACAACCCCCTATCGCAGCACAGCTGGAACACTTTCGCCTAGATGCCTCTCATCCCTAGCCCATTCTATTCTGTATATTTCTACAAAATCGAAAGATTCGCCTTGGGTGAAATGCTGGCGCAAGGAGCTAAAATCCTCAACTTTTCTACTTAGGCCTCCCCCTGCTTTCCAACCTTCGGGAGCAATGGGGTGGGGGCTCCCTACCGCGTCACCCCACAAACCCAGCCACGTTCCCGAGAGCCCTGCTTAGACATCGACCACCTCCCCACTCCCGCCCCACCAGACTGAAATTGCTAAACTTGTGGCCTCTTACCTTGACACATTTCCGAAATCACTGCCAAGGGGCAGCTGGCTTCTCCGCGCGGCGACGCTCGCGAGGCCTAGCGAATGCGCGTTGCTTTAAATTACAATACCAATCACTTCTTGAGGGTGAGTCCCCTTTCTCTGTTATTAAGGGGAGCGGGACAAGTGAAATAATGTACCGTGCTGCTCTTAGTATCAGAAGCGAACAAAGGCCAAGAATCATGCTGGGGTTCCCGGCTCCCCGGCGGCTTTGACATTGATCGGAAGTGCGCCATCTCGTGGCGGCTGCGCGCCTAGGTTGGGCCGGAGTTCCAGCCCCGAGCCGAGAGACGGAAACCAGCTCCAGGCAGAGAGAGGAGAGAGGAGAGGATGTGCCCAGCCCGCTGCTATTGAGATCTCATTTTTACATCTAAGAAATCGCTGCAAAACCCCAGCCGGGTTTATAGCGGCGCATTCCAAATATGCAAATTGGCCGGCCCCGGACGGGTTTACGACCACATTGTCACAGCCATCGGAGGATGGGCTTTTATAGGGCTCAGAAATCAAACCCGCGCCCGCCCGCCGCCCGCCCGCGAGCAGTCCTCCTGGCTAGACTCTCTCTAGCAACTTGAGAGACTTTGGTTAATCTTTAACCATCCCAAAGGAAGTCTTTCCCTAAACCCAGGCTTCCCAGCCCGCTCCCTCCCTGCCCCCCAGGAGGGCCCTTGTTCGTGTGTGCGTGTCTGCCTATCAACCTAGACATTCATCTCTGGATCTGTCCCACTCCCCTTTCAGCTCGATTTCCCCAGTCGCGCCAGTTAGACAAACACACAAACAAATAAACAGAGTGGGGTCTGGGGCCTCTCTCCAAATGCGACCCTATCTGCTGCTCTGGCCCTGCCTGGGTGGCTGAAGAGAGGGTGGGGTGGGCAACAAAGGGCTCTGTCCTTTCAGCCCTTCTCCTCAAGGTTATGGGTGATGTCCAATTTTAAGGCAGAAGTTCAAAGGCAGCAAACAAAGAGGAAATCGGCATCCTTTTTTTTTTCCCCCAAAGGGAAAAAGCAGCCTCAGCTGGGAGCTGGGGAGAAAGCACCCTTAGAGGCTCCTGGGAGTCTGCTCTGCCTTCGAACCCAGACCGGGCTCCCTCTTGTTGACGCCTCAACGGGCCCCCGGACGGTCCCACTGCAGGCCTACCTGTCCTGAGGTGAGCCAGGGCAGCCTGGGGTCTGACCTGTTGGCCACCTCAGGCCCCAAGGCCCTCTCCAGGGCTGAGGTCAGTCTGAGGGGATAAAGTCCCATATTCCAGGCCCTGAGATACCACCCAGGTCCCCACTTCCCACAAGGACATAGCCAACCACCTTGGTTTCCTAAGCCTGGCTTCTGTTGTAGCCAATTCCTGGCTCAGTCACCTTCTCACCCCCTCAGGGGCCTGATAACTTGCTCCTCAACTAGGTAAGGCATTTTTTTGGGGGGTGGGGGGAGGGGGACAGACATTTGGTAGTAAAAGGCGATCAGGGAGAGGAATGTCACACCAGGATACTCAAATTTCCACCGTCTTTATTTTCCTTGTGCCCAGTTGCCTGTATACATGCTGTGACACACACGGTGGGTAAGAACCAGAATTGAGGACAGGCCAACACTCCCAGTACAAATGGAGCCAACAGACATTTCTTAACACAGGGAGGCAAAGGAGATTCAACGAGAGGGTGCCTGGCTTTCCCAGATGAGATCCCCAGGCCGGCCAGGCCGACTGCCTCTGAGCATTTCCCTAACTCTTTCCAAATGTTGCAAGAGATTAAAAAGACCATTCTCAATACCTTTTCCACCCCCTCCAACACCCTAAAGGAAATCAACTAATGGCAAAAGAAAAAAGAAAAAAAGAAAGAAAGAAAAGAAAATTGGTTATGGTTCCTTTATTTACAAGTTTTTTGAACACCATCCCTGTATGAAGCATACATTCAAATATTCTTAGCAGTGAGCGAGTTTAACCACGGAACACTGTAAACAGATAGGGCCTTTAAATATTTTCATCATCTCTTTTCCCCTCTACATTGCATCTTTTAAAATTCGCTTTGGTTCCTTCAGGGAAATATATATATATAATATAATATTTATCTTTTAAAATAATTCCACCTCACTCTCAGGCTCTTGGAAGGTCACCAGAAGCTTCCAAGCTCAGTTCAAGAGCCAATGAGGGCTGAGTGTGGTGCTGGAACCCGGTGTTTTGGGGGACTCAAGGCCCTCATACCCAAAGCTGGGGACCTGCTGGCCAGGCCCACTGCTCTGCAGCCAGACACTGAGCAAATCCAAGTTTCATTACGTGTGGTGGAGAGTTTGCCAAACCGCCACACTCCACAGCCATTTCCTGCAGAGATCTCAGGGGCCAGTGGCCTGGCTGCAGCCTCTTGGCTTTTCCACGTCTCCCACCTCAGGGAACAGTCCACTTTGTGTCGAGGCTTTGGGCCTGAGTGGCAGGCTGGAACCAAGACCCTCATTTGGTAGAAAGAAAAGCCAGGTGGGCTGTAGGAGGCGGTGGCTAGGAACTCAGGGCTGGATCAGTGTGGTGGGTGGCTAGGAGGAGTGGAAAGACACTGATGCCACCTGGAATCATAGATTTCTTTTCCCACAAGGATTTGCAGCCCTCTTCCACCTCACAGCTACCTCCAAGTCCAGCCGCTGTTCACATTGGCTTTGGAAAGCAGCCTCATTCTGGGCACCTAGTAATCCTACCCCTTCCTCCTGCCCCTGTCCCCAAGCTGAACTGGGCTTGGAGAGCACACAGCTTTTTTACTCAGGGGTCCTGGGGGTGGGTAGGCTCCCAGTAGAGGGAGGGTGTGGTGGGGTTAGTCTCCAGGGGGTCTGGCAGGGGCCCAATCCCCAGTGGAGACCACACCCAGCCCGCAGCTCTGCAGGCTCCAAGAGTGAACCACCAGGGGTCCCAAACCTGTCATTCTAGCTGATGCACAGCTCTCAGAATCCAATGATTATTAGGAATCTTAACCACTGAGATCTTAATCAAGACAGTCCCAGGCCACCTCCTGTGGGGCTATCTCCATGCATCCCTCTCTTGCACACCTCTTTTCAAAAGTCACCATGTGGCTTGACCTTGTCAAGGGCAAAATCTGCATATTATCTCATGTGTATGAAGCCCCCCACCCAATTCCAGCCGCTGGAGTCTTAGAGGAGTGGATTTGCTGAGTAGTACTGTAAACGGTCTCTGTTAATTTTTTTTTCCTTCATTCTCCTGTTCTGAAACCAGATTTTGACTTGACGATCAGTGAGGTTGAGCATGCGGGACAGTTGCAGGCGCTTCTCTTTGTTAATGTAGACGCTGAAGAAGAACTCCCGTTCCAGCTCTCGGATCTGGTACTTGGTATAGGGGCAGCGCTTTTTGCGGGTGCGTTGGCCACCTGTGGAGGGAGAAAAGGCATGGGGTGAGCCAGGTGTGGGGGCTGCAATCCACCCCAGAGCCCATAGCTGAGGAGAAGGGCTGCCATGGGGACTGGTGGTCCAGCCCAAGCCCCGTCAAAGTCTGCCCAGGCCCCTGCCTTTAACGCTCCGACTGCATGCTTGGAACGGCCGCAGTTGGAGGCTCAGCCACAGATAAAAGCCAGCTCCCTAAATAGGCCCCCGGGGAAGCTGCTCCCGCTGCCCCCAGAACAGAAAGGAGAGCTTCGCACAGCAACAGGCGAGTTTGCGCTGCCTAAGCCTCTTTGAAAGCAGCCGAGTGGGGGTTGCCGGCTGCCTCTCGCAGGCCAGACTAAACAAACAGCCGCCTGCGGACATTTCACCTTCCAGCACCTGGGCTGCCCCTTCCCAAGGCAGTAAAGGCGGCTCCAGTCCCAGTCTTTCCCGGCTGCGGCCAAGACTGGGCAGTCCTTAACATCTGGGGCGGCTGCCGGGTCTTTGTCAGCCTGAGTCCTGGCCACCAGCTTCTGCCTCCCCGGCCAGCCTTCCGGCTCCGCCGAGGTGGGGAGGTGGCGGCGGAAGCCCCCTACCCTAGGCCTTCGCTGAGCACCACGGCCACACGGCCATTCTGCACACGGCAGAGCAGCGGCGCTATCTTAGGTAGGGTGAAGGGAAAAGGGGCTTCCCGAAGCTGCGGGCAGGCTCTACTTGCTCCCCCTTTAAAAAAAAAAAAAAAAAAAAGACCCACAAGACAAAAAAAAAATCGCTTTTGACAGATTGAATAACAATTGTGAATAACATGCAGTTGGGCAGGAGGCACGTAATTGCCACCACGCCAGAGGAAAATGGCTTCCTTTGGACAAAAAGGCCAACTTTGGGTTAATTTGTTCTTTTAATATATTGCTAGAGCTAAGCGGGCTACTTTATCTGTTAAACGCGCTCCTAGCGCCGTCGTTAAACAGCGACGCCTTTGAATCCCGGCCGGGACTGGAGTCCCGGCGCAACACATGGCTTTTATAAAAATCTCCGGATTACCTCGCTATCAAAGGCTCCCGAAGCCCTTGCAGGGGGAATTTACAGGCGCCCACCTCCGGCTCCCCAGCCTGGAGCTGGCCCCGAGCGGGGTCGAGCTGCCGGGCTTGGGAGCTGAGAAGGGAAAAAAGGGAAAAGGGGAGTTGTTTTTTTTTGCAGGCATGCCTTGGCCGGTGGGTATTTCACGGCCAATTTCAGCACTCGCCACGTGATCCCGCCTTTTATAACAAAGTTTTGTTGGGGGAAACCTAAAGGCCCTTCATAAACCTTATATGCTTATAAAACAGCATATAAAAATTTAACAGCGGTGCTGCGCTAGATTTCCAACTCCCCTTTCATAAAGCGCAGGGCGCTGCCTTTATACGTACTGGAGCCGCCGGCCTTGTCCTCAGTGTGGCCGGAAGACGACTCGGGGCTGCTGCTGCTCTCGGGGCGCCGCCGCCGCTCTTTCTCCTCTGCTGCCGCCGCCGTCTCCCGGCAGCCGCCGCCGCCGCCGCTGTCCGAACTTGAAGTTGTCGGCGCGCCCGTTGCAGCCGCCGCCGCCGCCGCCGCGGAGGTCGCCGTGGCCGCCGGGGGCCCCTTCTCGGCGCTCTTGTCCCCGGGGTAGTCGGAGGAGGCGAGGTTTTCCGGGGTGCCGTAGGCTGTCTCGAAAAACTGGTCGAAAGCCTGTGGCAGGACGCCGTTCCTGCCCACGGTGCTATAGAAATTGGACGAGACGGCGGGGGTGGGGTGGTGGTAGACGTTGGCCGAGCTCTTGGCCAGCACGTCGCCAGGCACGCCGGCCGCGCTGGGCGCCTGCAGGCAGTCTCTGTGCACGAGCTCCTCCGCGGAGTAGCAGTGGGCCAGATTGCCGCGGGGGTGCCATTTAGTGGCGGGCTCAATGGCGTACTCTCTGAAGGTCACTTCGCGCACGGGTTGGACCTGGGGCAGGTTGGAGGAGTAGGAGTATGTCATTGGGCGCGAAGACGGGGTCTGGGGCAGAAAAGAAGGGAGGCTGGAGAAATCTGGACCCGAGACGTAGTAAGTACAACTTGGCAAATACATGTTAGAGGAGCAGGGACCACGCTCATCAAAATCCATTATTGGGCTACCTTGGGCTCTCCGCAGTAGCCGAGCTTAACATGATTCTCCACTGCAGCTGCCTCTTTGAAGCGGATCCGTGAAGTAGAAATTTGGAGACGTAAGCTGACGTGGAAATCTATCCCCATCCTTAGCAGGGAGGTGCTGGTCATGTGACCCGATGTTGAAATTGACAAGCTGCGAGCTAGTCCGGGCCTTTTTTCCCCCCCTTTCCTTTTTTTTTTTCCTCCCCTCCCCTCCCTCCCGGCTTCCTTTCTTTGTAGCCACCTCAGGGGAAGCAACAGATCGTCACTCGGTGTTCTCACCGAAAGCACGTAATCGCCGGTGTAACTCATGTTGGCTGGGGGGCCTCCCGGCGCGCGCGGAGAGCCTGGGGTGCGCCCCCATGCAGCATGCTTGTGCTCAATTGCAGGGTCCTCGTTCTCGAGTGTGCAGAGGGCGGTGAGAGCTCAACTCTCGTCCCCACCTCCCACCCGCAGCTCCCCGGGTGGGTGAGGGATGCCCTGGACTGGGGATAGCCAGGGAGTCCGTCGCTGTGTGGCCTGTGGTCTCGGAGTCTGTTCTCCTGGAGGCTCGCATTTGCACCCCCTTCTTCGCAGTCCCCCTCCCATAGACTTGCTCTGGGAAGCGCCTCTGCCTCCGACCCTAGCCGGAACCCCTTCGGGGCCAGAGTTTGAAGCCGTGGATGTGCCTGCCTGGTGGCTTGTCCGATTTGCACGGTGACTTGATTACACTCTCTCATTCATGGTCACTTCCGAAGCGCTTTAGTGCCTTCCGTCCCTAAACCGCCAACAGCCAGAACGGCTTCTCTCCGCGGTTTGTCACTGATCCGCAGGGCCCGGAAGGGCCTTCGTCTTACCCGGGATCCACCTCTCCCCTCATCTTCCCTGCCTGCCTCTTCATCCCACCTTCTGTCCTTGGAGAAACCCCCTCCTCCTCGCTGCCTGCCGGGCTTCGGAGTGACTCGGCAGAGACAGAGGCACAGGGGCTGCCCTGCTGCTCAACAGTCCACCCATCTGCCTGGTCTTCTGGAGCTGAGGACTCGGGAAACCATGCAATTGAGGCAAGCCTTGGGCTGCTTTAGAGGCGCTGACATCCGAGGAGACTTCTCCTGGGTATGCTGCATCTTCGTGGGGGGCCCATTAGGCTGCTTACAGAGCTCCAGGTGTGTGGGGAGAATGGGGGTGGAAAGGACGGGCTGAGGGCCAAGGAGAGGTGGCTGAGAAAGGGGTAACCCGCCTACTCTCCTACTCTCCTTCCTTGCAATGTGTGAGAGTGAAAGCAAGGGATGTGCAGGGCAAAAACTCAGAGAGCTCTGTGCCTTTCCTACTGCTCATTCCACAGAAGGAATACAATACCAGAGAAAGGAGAGGTGCTTCCCGAACTCCTGCACCTGGGGAAACAGGGATGCCTTTAAAAAGCTAGGTTTGTGCTAAGGATAGAGAGAGGCCATAGCAATACTCTGAGTCTAGCTTTCTTGAGAAGAGGAAAAAAAATAAATTAAGAAGGCAAAATATGCTCCCCATCCTGCAGGATTGAAGGAGCAATGTTTGGAGGAAGCGAAAGAAGGGAGAGGACACAGAGCACAGAGCAGCCAGGCAGAGCCAGGAGCTGAGAAGGGCCCAGACCTGAGGCCTCCCAACAACTCTCTTCTTGGAAGGATCTGGGGTGTTGCTGAAGGAAAATAAAAAAATATGTAAAAAGATAACCTTTTGCTTTTCCCTCTCCAGGAAATAGCCAAAGTTATTTACATATCTTGGGGAGATTTAGAGTATAAACTCTAAGATCTTTGGTATTTAAGTGTCAACATCGATTTATTTATTTATTGCTGAGCTGACTGTAACTGACTCAATAACAAATCTAATCATGTATTGCACTGGAAAAGAAATATTCTTATTATGTATTTTCTCCAAATAATGGCCTACCATTGCATTTGAATACCTGCTGTAAATATCAATAATATGAAGTAATTACTCTGTAGTCGAGTAAACTAATTTATTAGCATTAATGTTTATGTGGCTCTCCACCTCCCCCCACCACCTTTACAAGGATTGCTTATCACAAATCAAGCTACCTGGACACATTGGTTTAATGAACTCTTTATTCAAGATTTGCTACAAGAACTTTCATGTCCTTTGAATCCCTGAGAACTGAACTTGAAATTATTTGTGCATCTTCAGCCTGACATATTTGTCCACTGTGGCTTGTCCAGAGGGCAGCAGTGCTGTGAGTGAGAAGGTCCAGTGGGAAGGAAGGTTATTGGAGAAGAGTAGCCTCAGACCTCCTAAAGCTGGGAAGCACATTTACAGAATTGCCCTGCAGCGAAAAAACTTCTATTTCCAGCAGTGACCAACAAGGCAAAATGTTTGTTTCTCCACAGCATCTCTTTTTTAGAGACAGAATATAAAAGACAGAAGGAGAGGTTTCAAACAGCGGTATTCGAGCTGTTCCCTGGCTTGATTTTGGCTATCCCAAGCTCTCTCTCTGCAGCCCACCCAGTCCACGCCACCCCTACCTTCGAACAAAAGGAATGCATGAAGGGTTTCAGTGACTTTGCCATAACAAAGGCGCCACCATTGCGGGGCTCGCCCCGCCCCTGGGTGAAGGCAAACAAATTCTTGCACTTGTATTAGGGCTTTTAAGACCATAATTGAACCCGGGGGCGTCTAGGAAAACCGAAAACAGTTCTAGACAGACCTGCGGTTTTATAGCAGTTTTGGCAGTCAACTTCAGCTTGTGCCTGAGCAGACGGGGCTGTGGTGGCCCGCCAGCGGGGGATGCCAGGCCACCTCCCCCAGCGGCACGCAGCCCCTCTCTTAATTAGATCGGTTTTCCCCTGGTGTCCGGGAGAGCGGTCCCGGCAGAAAGGTCGGTATGGGGGTGTGCGCTGTTCCGCATAACCACTGCCTCCCATGTCCTCCTCAAGGGCCAAACCGAGAGGGTGCTGGCAGGGCTGGATCCCACGGGTGTCCGCAGGAGACAAAGGCGAATTCCGGAGAAAAGGCTGGGGCTGAGAAAGGCGCTCCGGGAGCGGCTGGCAGGGCAATTCGGCAGGCTGCACCGAAGCCGGGTGCCCGGAGGGACTTGCCGCCCGGAAGGGGGTGTGTGGGGGCGCTGCCGTGAAGATGGATGAGGGAAAAGGTTTTTGATATCAGCAGAAGGGAAAACGCCTGGAGTGGCCGAACACTTTTAGTTGCCCAGCAGGAATAGGAGACGGGTACTCAGCTCCCCAAGGCTGCGCAATGTCCCAGCTTTGCCCGCTCCTGCCCTCGTGTTCGGAATATGCTGGCGGTGTGAATGTGAAGGTTTCTCCAGGCAGGCGGCTGGGGTGAGGGGTGGGCGCAGCTCTGAGGATCAGACCAAATCTAGGGGAAAAACGGGAGGCAGACCTTCGGGTCCTTGGTTTTGACTTTGCTCTGAGCCTATGATTGACTCTTCCGCTTTGCAGGAGGTCCAACAGCCGAGCTTAGCCCACCGGGCTCTGGGAAAGATCCGACCGAGGCTAAAGCCGCCCCGGAAGGCCAAGTCCGAGTTCCATTTCTTGAAGAGGCCGGCGCGCGTAAGGCTGTGACATTGGCCCTGGCGACTGGCTTCCCAGGAGCTGTTCTTTCTCAGGAGCTCCACAGCGCGGGCCATCTCCAGAAAACTGTCTTCAGAGTGTATTTCCTTTTATCGTCAACCCAGAGCCCCACCGCGGCTAACGCAAGAGGCCAAAAAATGTTTGGAGGAAGAAAAACAAAGGCAGGAAGTGGCGGCGGCCTGACGGTGCGTGTGTGTCTGCAGAGAAGGGAGGGAGCCGGCTCAGTCTCTTCTTGTTTTTCCAAACTTCAAGGTCCAGGCAGCCCTCTGCAGGGCCGGGCCCCATCGCTCCCCGCGCGGCATTGGAGGTGGCCACCCGGAGAGGAGAAGGCCAACGCCTGCGCCAGGCTTGTCAGGCGGAAACGGCTAACAAGGAGATTTGGTCAGCAAAACAGACCGAGCCTTTCCGAGGCTTCGTCTGACTTGGCCCGAAAGGTTGGGGAGGGGGGGTTTGCGCAGAGCCTCAGGGACCCTCCTCTCTGGGGACTACCATCCCTGAGCCTTACGCTTCGTTCCACCGCCTTTGCAGGCGGAATATCGGAATAAAGTGGGTCCAGGCGCCTCTGCCGCCTCCGCTTCTTCTTGCAGCCTGAGTGGTCCGGGAGGCAGCGGGAGGGCGCCGGCGGGCAGTGCCCAGGCGGGGTCGCCTCGAGGCCGTCGGTGCGCACCGGGCAATGCGCGGCCTTGTTACCGAGGTTGTTGTGCTGGGGGCGTTTCCAGCACAGTCATTCAAGGGACGTGAGCTGCAAGGATCGTCACTTGACAGGCAGCTTAACACCCTCTCACTCCAAGGGAGGATACAGCTGGGTGGCCGGGAGCACCTCCACACTCCAGGCTTCCCAGCTCCAACTGGCAAAGCTGCTGGGCCACCCTCTTCTCTCCTTGGGGCTGGCTTGGGAGGCAGCAGCTGCTCCTTGTCCCAGAAATCTGAGAATTCGAAGTCCCCAGTACTTGCACATGCAGTCCTTTAAATGCCCAGCATTTGTCCACAGTCTCGATGTCAATGCCAAGCTGCCCCAGTCACCACTGTCCTTCTCAAGGGGGTCCTGTCCCCCTACAGTTCCTGATCCTGCTCCTGTCCCCCCTACAGTTCCTGTCTCCTGCCCTGCCTCCTTCCAGCCATTCTCACCTGCTGGGACCTCCTGTCTCTTCCCTACCTCTTTTGATGCCTCTGCTAGACTGAGCAACAGCTGAGGTGCCATTGGAAGGCATCCAATACTCAGGCGCAGAGAAGAGGGGCTGTTAGGTCCCTGACTCTCCCCCAACTTCGGGCTTCCACCAGAGCCTGAACTGAGTCTACCACCTCCTTCTTAGGAATACTCCACCTCAAGGCCCCACCAAGTCTGGCTTATCTCCCTTCCTCTCCCCTCCCTTCTCTACCCTCCTTTCTTCCCCAACACTTCCTCCTTCTCTTCTGCGGACCCAGCTGCTGCTTTTCTAGGCTGGGCAACCCAGATGGGATAGGCCTGGGAGGGGTCAGGACCCACTTGACAGACTGAATCTCACTCCCAGATGGCTACAGTTAAGTTTCTCTCTTGGTGGATTGCTTAGGGCACCATCAATATTTTGCCTCCTCCTGCTTGCCTAATCCCTTACTTTCCTCTGTCCACAAATGTCACACTGTTTCTAGAAAGCTACACAGAAGAGTATTTCAACCCTGGTGACCGTACTGCACACAGGTGCAAGAACTGGCCCGGAGGCCCCAGGTAGAAATGGCAACAGAGCTCTTCTCCATTACAGGAATATCTCCTTCCAAATCAAAGGGTTCCTGTGGGCACATCTGTCTTACGTGGTGAACTGGGGGAGATGGGTTGTCTGGGAAGGCCCAGGAGATCTCCAAGTATTTGTTCTCAGGGCATGGCTTATTGCCAGATCATAGACAATCCATCACATTTTCCAGGCGCTGCCCAGAGGCAGCACTGAAGCTTTGATAAAAAAATCAAGAGATCACCTCTATCACTACCAGGTGGAGGCAGGGGTTAATTTGTCCCTTTGTTGAGACACCTCACTCTCCCCGAAGGTCCCCAACACTTCCTAAAAGCTCAGAAACAAGTAATGCCCTGAAGTGGACCTCATAATTCTGCTTGGTCTGACTGGCAGTTTCAGTCATCCTTCAAAGCCCCTAAATATCTGAAAAGGCCCATACCCTTCCCCTGGCCACTGCAGAGTGGGGCACAGGGCTCAGCTGAGGGTCTCAAGTACCTAAGCAATCTAGTTATCATTTACTTTAGTGGATCCCAAACTGAAGGGAGAAGAGAAGATTACTTCCTTTAATAACTATTTTTATTTTTATTGTTGCCAATTATTAGACTTCTTTTTCCTATAGCATAATGGGGTGGGGGAGACTTTGAAGGGCGAAGCCTTAGTTCTCAGTGTCTGCCTTCCATTCCCCATGCAGCTTTGGCCCAAACGGGTTTCCCAGCAGAGTGTGTCTGAGATAAAGAAGACAAAAGGGGGTGGCCCAACCCGAAGGTTGGCTCTGGTCCTTGGGTCTCGGTCCCTACAGCCGTAGCTCACAGGAAGCCCCCACGCCACAAAGCTCCAACTGCTTCCTAGGGCAGCTCCATTTCCACTCAGTGCTCGTGTTGGCTCACATTCCAGGCTTGAGAAGAGCCATCACCCCATCCAGCCCTCCTCCCCTACACACCCTTCCAGGCAGTTCTGCGATGGGACCCATTCACAGATCATTGTTTCTGCTATATATGCCCCCACAGCCCAGCCCATCCACGCAGCCCTAGGGGTACTATCCAGATTTTTGGCTTCCGCGAAAAGAAATCCTTTGCATGTCCTCTTTGGTTCACCTGGAGAGATAGGCTCAGCGGCAGATCAGGCTTAAGCTAACGTTTACCGCAGGGCCTGATGCTCTGATCTGCTGGAGGCAGGCTATAGGCAGGGGGTAAGGGGCTCTCTCCCTCGCAGAGCGCACTGAAGGATTCTTGGGGGCTGGGAGTCAGCAGTTTTTACCTTGGAAGAGTGCGCCTCACATCTGTGTGGATTTTAGGCAGGAGAAGAGCATCAAGGGTCTCACCAAAGGCTTGCCACTCACTGAGGGAGGGGTCTGGATTCAGGGACTCCAGGAGAGGCTCTCCAGCAGGGTCTTGGCTCCCCTATCCTCTTCCCCGCCAAGTCGGCCCTATGTTCCTACCAGGACCCAGAACTCCGATCCAGCCACGTCCTTTCCCCTGGGCTTGCAGGCGCTCCCTCTCGCCCCCGCTAGGCCTTAGCGGGCTCCGAAGTCTGCTGGACTGGGGCAAACCCCGCTCTTCTGGGACGGGGACACGGCCTGGGCCACCCGTGGCTGCCGGGACTCCTTTCCAACAGGGCTGGGGATGGGAGAGTTGGAAATCAAGGAAGAACCTCTGCCTCCAGTGCACGAGCCCAGAGCCCAGGCTACCAGAACCCGCTTGCAGCAAGGTAACTGTGCGTCCTGTGCCTTCTTGAGGCGGCGGCAGCGATCGGCCCTGACCATAGAGGCGGCCGTGGCGCCGAGGACTTGACCTTTACGGCACGAGAGGAGGGCGCTGGCTGAGCCGCAGGGAGGGGGACGCTGCTCTCTCCAGCCTCCTCCACCCAATAGCAGTCCGCTCGACCCACGCCTGCTGCGCGCTCACCCCCTTTCCCCCTCCATTTTGTGCAGTGTCGCAGACCCGCGGCCGGAAACAAAGCCCCCAGCCCTGCTCTCACCACCCTTCTTGCAAGCTGCTGTCGCCAACCCCCCAGGCCAGAGGCTCAGAGCTAACGCTAAGCCCCTTAAGGCCCTCTCCAGGGCCTTCTTCTCTCGCCAGCCGCCCTCAGCCAGCTCCTGACCCCAGCCGCCCTCAGCCAGCTCCTGGGTACCACTCTGGGTGCCAACCGGGACCTGCCGGTGCCACGGTCCCGTGCGCCAGGTCCCGGCCTCGGGCTGCGGGCGGCTCCGGGGCCTACAGCCCAGCGGCGCGGAGTGTGGCAGAGGCGCGGGGCGCAGCGCAGCCCGAGGCTGCCTCCCGCCCGGGAGGACGGCGCGGCCGCTGGGGTGCACAGCGTAGCCCCGCGTGCCCGGCTCGCTCTCCGTTCCCTCGGATAGTTCCCACCGCTCGGCTCCGGGCTCAGAAAGCGGAAGTATTTGGTAGAGAAAAACACGGTTTCTTTTCAGCTCGTCTCAAAATCCCTTTTAGAGAAAATGCTCCTGTCAAGTTTTATTTCCCGTTGCAAACCACCTTCCACGCTGCCAAGAATTAAGACCGGGAGAGATTAAATACCCGATTATTCTCCTGGGGAGGGCGGGGCGGGGCGGGGAAGTGGGCACCCACACCAAACATTCCTTGAAGTCGGCTTGTCCTGATCCAGCCGCTCCCGGGGAGCCCCACGAAGGCCCGCGCGGCCTGCGGTGACGTCAGCCTGCAGTTGCGGGGCCACTCACCCGCACAGACACGGCCCTTGCTGTTCCGCGCCGGGACCTCCGCCAGCCGTCCTGCCGCAGCCCCGACTGGCCCGCGTGCCATCAGAGGGAGGCCCGCTTTACACAGGCCTGAGCCTCCATTTTGAGTAGGGGGTTCTTGTAGAAGCGTGGAGGGTTTGGGGCCGCGCCTCTGTCCCCGAGGGGCGCGACATCAGGTAGCTCTCCGAGTTCACAACCCAGTACCTGGGGGAGGCCCTATGTCGCCGCATAACCGCCCGCAGAGGTTTGGAAATCTCTGAGACCCGCTGTAATTATTTCTGCCCAGTGGATCCGGCTCTTCAGCGTCACGAGAGCCGGGCAGAAATGAAATCAACTGTGGCAAGGCCTTGGCTGCTTTCACGGAGGAATTTTTCTGCGCCAGTGTCTTTTTCCTTCCCTTTAAAATAAAATTAAAAATAGCAAGCACTTCTCAGGCATTCATCAGAGATAGGTAGATGCACGAGGATTAAGTGGGCATTTTCATAAAGAATGAGGCCGGCTGTTATGGACCGGCGGCCTAGCAGATGAAAACTTAATTAGCGTGCCTGTCCTAAAACCTAGGCATAAATCTCCCTCTGCCTTTTGGATAACGCTACATCTTTGCTTATGAGAAATGGGATGTGAGCAACTCGCTGCACATTTCTCTGATTCTCCAGGTCTTGGTCGGCTGACACGCATTCGATCAAGTTTAAAGGAATGCGCATAAATCAGCAAGCCCCTAGCGTCTCCTTGGGAGAGGTCCGCAAATCCAGGAGGGCGCCTCTGAACCCACCGGGTCTGGGGATTAGCAGTCCAGGGCAACCTCCGTCTCTGCTCCTGAACTCGGGAATTCGCAGAGGAAGCAAGACACTGCATCTTCACCAAGCCCTCCAAACACATGCAGCAGAGTGCAATCTGCACTTATATGTATTACAAAGTGAAATCTGTGTCAACTCTCCGCACACAAATGTTGCATCTGCAGCTGAATTTCGCTGCCTAGTGGTGAATTTTTGAGAAAAGATTTCAACTAGGTTGTTTTAATTTTTTTCTTTCCTTTTCTGTGAATTTTTTTTAAAAACCCACAACTTGAATAACTTGAATGGGTGGCTTCAGCTCTGCATCAGTCACAAATAGGAGTGAAATGCACAGCGACATTTAACAATCATCCACTTAAAATAACTAAATAAATATGATAGTACTGAGAGCAGATAGAAAAAGTAGGGTTTTTTTTTTAAGTCCCATTTTTATTTTCTTAATTCAGGAAGAGTTTTCTTTTTAGAAAAAAATACTTTAATCAGGCTTTCAACAACATTATCCATGGGTCAGTGGCTGATACTATTATTCCTATTTTTCAGGAGGTGGCTGGTCTCTCCTTGATTTTTGTTTTTGTTTTTGTTTCTGTTTTAAGGTTTTAGACTAATTGCTATTTGGGCATTAAAGGAGCCATAATAAATAATCCATGCCCACTTCAGGTTATCTGGTAGATCCACAGAAATTTTAAATAGGAGGAGAGTTAGGTAAGATCGACACTATCAATGACCATTTTAGAACTGGGGGGAAAAAATCCCCACAACAACCCTGAAATGTCTTCTGTCATTACAGTTTCAAAAACTAGAGAGAGAAAAAAAGAAGGCTACTACTTTACCCAGGGTTCCTGTAGTGGTGATGGCTTTCGAAAGGGGCGGGATCCCGGCTGGAGAGCTGCTGTTGGCCTCCTTCCTAGGCTCGAGGCTCAGAATATTTCTTACATCTAAAGAAAAATATCCCCTGTCAACAGAAGAGTCCCTTTTGGAGCTGTTCTTAAACACACAGTTTGATCCAGCTTTGAGGGGATTTTCCACCACTTTAAACATTTTGGGAGAAAGTTGTTACTTTGGCTTGATGGCAGCTCATTTGGAAATGGAGTACTGTTTGGAACAAGAGGTGGAGAGGTGGGTCTGAAGTAACATTATCATTTGTTTCCACAAGTGGAGTGAAAATCCTCAGGGCAGCAAAATATAATTGAATTTCTCGAGACCTTTCGATATGTATGTTTCAACACCAGCCTGTTTTTGAGACAGCTTTAGAGACTCTTTCCATAATTCTCATCTATAAAGAAGTTGTGAGTCCTCAGGAGAGGTTGGAGAGGTTTCCGGCAGCCACTTTTGTAACCAATCAATATTATTTTCCATAAAATGATGAATCTGGTTCTTCCATTCACTATTACTTTCCTCTAACGTAAAGATAAAATTAGCCTGCATCTCACAATTCTGCATCCCACGGCTACTGATTCCACCAACATTTTAATACATATGCGCATAGCATAGCTTTGACAAAAACACATTATCCTATGTGTATATTAAATATACAAACATACATATGTATTCTTTATGACTCTGAATACAGCACCTGATTGTTGTTAGAGGTCGACAGTAGATATAATATTATTATTATAGTTTTGATGGAAGTTGCTAATATTAAACATATTTATTTATCCTACAAATCAAATGGCAGATTCACAAGCATCAATATAAGATTGCACACCACCCTGGAGCAGTACTCAGCTCTGAGTTATCCAGGATAACTCTCGTTCTGTATCCAATCCTGTGGTCATTTTGTAGATAGGAAATATTAAGTCCTCTTTACTGGTCTCTCAAGAGGTGGGTTTCTTAGACTTTCTGAAACATAACTCTAGAACTCTAGACTTAGCAAGGCATCTGAATCTTAATTTGCTGTAAAGACTCCTCAATAGTTCTAATTACAGTGTGAGACCACCCTGGAGGATGAGGACCAGGAAAGAATGGTGATTTAAGAACACATCTTAGACTGTAACAAAAATGTACAGCTTTAAAGCAGATCTGCAGAAATCTGATGCAGAGCAAGCCACTGTGAAGACAAATCAAATTTGGCCATTAGAGAAAAGGAACAAGGCTTCATCTTGTAAAGTACATTTTGTACCTCAATTCTAGAAATCACCTTAAATTACAATATCTTGCGTCATTAGCAATTAATGATATGATATCTGTACAGATTCTACAAATATATATACAAGCACACACAAGCACTAATATGCAAATGTATACATGTGTACACATATTATATATATTTACATATATACAGGGACATGTATAATTTACATATATTCAAATTTGCTCCAGCTGGAGCCAAATAATTGAGTACTGAATCTCTAAAGTCAAGGAGGTAAGAGCTCTTGATTCCCTTGGTTGAAGAATTACAAGGAGGCTTGTCAACGCGAGGTGGCGCCGTTGATCTACTAATCCAGCTAAGGCCAATTCATGAGCTGTCAAAAGTCAAGGTCACAAATTGTCTTTTTTTCGTCAAGGTCAAGGTTTAAGGCCTTTCGTAGTCCTGTCATTTCAACAAATATCAAAACCTGCCCTCTCAGACACATGCAGACCCAACAGCAGATTTTAAAATACGACAGCTTACGCATTGCTGCTACAAAACAACTGGTTTTCATTTTCCACAGGGAGCCTGGGAATTCATACTATCTCTTCCTCCTTTCTTTTCTCTCCCTTTTGTAATACCTGACTCTTTAATCTCCTTGAAGCACTTATCATTTTTTAGGATTTTAGTTATGAGGGGTTTCTCCCTTTTCTTAAAAATTTGGTAGCAAAAGAAGTACTGAATAATAATAAAGAATGGTCCTTGGTTTATATAAAATAAACCTGCTCCTTTTCTTTCTGTGCAGTGCACATTTAGCATAGGAAAGTAAAGAGTATTTTCTGCAGATTTTAATGGCAGTGACTATTTTATTAACAGAATTAATATTACGATATCACTATCTACAGGTCTAAGGGTTTTTTTTCATTTTTAGTAGAGATATTTAAAAAGCAGGTGCACAAATACGTTTTCACAGTGTGCTGAATGTCTTTATTTACAAGATATCATTCTATAGTGAATATGAACAAAACGAATGTGCTGGTTGAAATAACTGCTTGATTAAAAATGTGCTGTGAAGATGAATCACTAATCTTTCTAATGCACTCTGATAACACAATAAACATGGAAAAATACTAATCTCTTAATAGATCAAAATATAGAATGTAGACATCTAAATATTTCAGGGGAATGAATTTTCATTCTGAGTTTTCTAAAAAAGAAAAAAGAAAAATGATTTCTCCAGCAAATGTTTAGCAAATATTGGGAAATGCCAATTCAAATGAAAAAACGAATTGTATTCAAACCAAAGCCCATCATGTTGGGATGGAAACTCTCGGGAGATCTCACATAAAGTGAATTCTGTGGATCATCTGATGATTTAAACATTTTCAAAAAGATACAAAATCCTTTGGAAAATAACGGATATTGGGGCAGTAAATATAGTTCAAATGCCACAAAATATGCTTGTTATAAGCAATTAAAAATAATTCTTAAAAAGACATTACCGACCCGGGTTCTCTTGTAGCCTGAAAGGTTCAGCTGGTTGGTTTTACTATACTACCAAGACAAATGATCCTCAGAAGAGTTTTCTCTCCCTTTCTCCCTTCACAGCAAATATTCCAAGATCATTATTTCAGTGCCTTCTCGTTTCCCCTCTAAATCTATACATAAAATGTTTTGCAGAACATACAACAACGGTAGGAATTTCGCTAAGATTTACCTGAGCAGACGCTTAACATGCAAAGGGAATGGCGACCTAAGAAGGACAAGCAGATGTTTACAATGGCCTCTTGCGTTTGTAACCAACTTCCAGATTATTACCATCTAACGCAGCGTCCTAAAATATAACGATCACTTAAATACTTACAAGATTTCAGTAACTGCGTAACTTATCTGAAATTGCATATTTTGGGGGTTGACGTTTGACATTTAACGGGCTGGGCTGATGGGGTTGGCGGAAGAACTGGCAGTCTTTACCTTTCTTAAAGTTTTAAAACAGTTGTAGATTCCACTAAAGAGAAAGAGATCTCCTTCGGGAGAGCAAAATGCCAGTCTCTGTCTCTTTCTCTTTCCCATTCTTCAATTATTATTAAGCATTATTATCATTATCTGGGCAAAGCAACGAGTTCTGAAGCGTTTCTTCAAGTTGCCTTCTTGCTCTATTTTTAATCCATTAACTAGTGGTTTTCAGTTTGTTGATGACTTTTTTCTCCTTAACCCTCCTGTTCTGGAACCAGATTGTGACCTGCCGCTCAGAGAGATTCGTCGTGGCTGATATCCGCCTCCGTTTGTCCTTAGTAATGAATTTATTCGTGGCGTATTCCCGTTCAAGTTCTTTTAATTGCACCTTGGTATAAGGCACGCGCTTCTTTCTCCCCCTCCTATAGGAGCTGGCATCCGAGGGATGGGAGACCACGTCTAGAAGACAAGGGAGAAGGCAAGTTACACAGGGATCGGACCCCAGCCAGGGCATAGGCGACAGCTCGATCTGAGCCACCCGCCTTGCAGCGCCCGGCTGCTCTTTGCCACCCGCTGTACAATCCTGCCTTCTGCCAAAGCCTTGAGGGTCAGTGGGGAAGGTAGTCAGTTCTGAACTGAAATGAAATCGCCCAGGGCTCCAGTGACTTCCCCAACCCGGCCATCCTGCAGGAGCAGCGCGTAGGCAGCCTCGAGTGATAGCCTGGTTCAACGGCCCACACCTTAGCGCCAGGCTCAAGGTACAACACTTCTGTGCCTGCCTCCTTTCTGGGTGCCCGTCCCAATACTCGAAGCTTCTACACTGAAGCCATTTTTGAGAGAATGAATAGGGAGGGGCAATTTGGGGAGCTGTTTTCTGGTCAATTTCTCATCCTTAAATTGGTGTCAGGGGCTGGGGAGGGCGGGGCGCAGAGGGAGAGGGAAGCTAGCCGAGGTCTCCACAAGCCACCCCTCACCCAGGGAGAGCCAGGGACAAGCTCAACTCGAGGCAGTGCAGGCAGACCCAGCCAGCCATGCTCGGGCTCCCAGGGGTGCAGAGCCGCTAGGGCAGACCAGGAAGAGAACAGAAAGGCACCCGGGATCGCCCGGGTGCGAGCGGAGAAGAAGCTGGAGCAGAGCCGGAAGACCAGGGCTGGGAATAGGTCGTCATTTACCGGGCAGAGTGGACTTCCAGAGGTGGGGAGGCTGCGCCTGCTCTTTGGGGCAGTACATTTGGCCGTTCCAGCCGTTGGGCAGCGCCCAGGGCTGGTAGCTTTCCATGGGAAGACCCAAGGGCTCGTGGCGCGACTCGCCGGGGCCCCCGAGGCCCGGCACCACTGGCATATCCAGGTAGCCAGGCATGGGCTGATGGTGGTGGTAAGGCCCGGCTGCGTAGCCTTGGTGGTAGAAGGCGAACTCCTTAGCGCGGGAGCTGAACTCCTCGGCAGCTGGGCCGGCGGTATCCATGTACTTGTCCGCGAAGGCGGCGGCGGCGGCGGCCGAGGCGGGCTGCGCGCACGACTTGATGGCGTTGGGGTGCGGGCCCATGCGGGCGCACGGGTAGTAGCCGCTGCCGAAGTAGCCATAGGGCAGCGCCGCGGGCCCCGACGAGCTCTGCGCCGCTGCCGAGCAGGGGCTGCATTGCTTGGCGGCCTCTGCGCCCGCCGGGCCCGCCGGGCCGGGCCCTCCCGAGGACGACGCGGCGGCGGCGGCGGCGGCTGCAGCGGCAGCCGCGGCAGCAGCGGCGGCAGCCGACGGGGGCGCCTCCCCGGGGGCGCTGCTGTAGGCGGACGCGGCTCCTGGCGCCAAGGGCGCCGGGTGCGCCATCAGGTTGCGGCACTGGTTGGCCGCGGCCGCCGCCGCAGCCGCGGCCGCCGCCGCCACCGAGAAGTTGCCCCCTGCCGCCGCGGCCGCCGGGTGGGGGAAGCCCCCGCCCCCGGCCCCGGCCGCCGCCGCCGCTGCAGCCGCTGCTGCAGCCGCCGCCGCCCCTTCCATGTTCTTGTTGAGCTCGTCGGCCACCAGGCCGCCGCCGTTGTCGTAGAGAAACATGACGGTGGGCTCGATCCAGCGGGGGTGGAGGAGCACGGAGGCTGTCATAGCCCGAGCCGCATGGAGAAGACCCCAGTGGCGCTGTTTTAAAAAGCCCCCAAGAAGTGAAGAGCGCGCGGCGCGGGGCCGGGGCCCGAGCGAGGGGGGCGGATCGCGCCCCGCGGGGTCGCGCCAGGCGGCCGCCCATTGGCCCGGCCCCCCCGCTCCGCCCACGGCGTATGCAAAGCGGGCGGCTCCGACTCCAGCTCTGCACGGTGCACCCGTCGTCCCCGCCGCGGCCCGCGCCGTCCCCAGCGCCAGCCGCGCGGCCGCGCACCATTCACCCGGGGGAGAGGCGGAGGAACGTGCGGGTGGGGCAGGGAAGGAAGGGCGGCCCCATCTCCGCCCCCCTTCCCTTCCTTTATCCCAGTGGGGCCCAGACCCGCGCAACCAGGCGGGGAGGGGAGGTGGGCGCGCGATTGGGTTGCGATCTGGAGCAGTGGGGACAGGTCAGGTAATTCTGCCGGCGGTCAGGGATGGGAGAGTGGGGAGGACGGGACCAGCCTAGCTCAGAATGGGTGTTTCTTGGAGCCTCTGGGACTGTTTCCTTTCCAGGAACCGGCGCGTATTTCTGCAGTGAGACCACAGGACGGACATCGGTGCCTTCGGCTTCGATGGAGTTGCGATTTTGCTCTTTCCAGGGAAACAGTGGCAGGGTGTTTGCTGCTTATCGGTTCCTGCGGATATGCCTGCGTCCCAGGACATTCCACTGGAGGCTTGGACTGCATTTAGGAGCCCCTATCCCTTCCCTGTCCACACTGTTAGTGAGCAATTTCATATGTTTGCATTTAGACCCATAGACTCAGAACGACTCATCACACACACACAGTGTACACTGACACACTCACATTCGCACACTTAGATATACAGCCTGATCCTTGCTCTGACCTGGTAACAACGCTTCCTCCTCCAGAGACTTTGAGATAGAGCGAGCGATCCGTGTGCACCATTCATCCATGCTCCCACCTCGCCAGTATGGCTGGCTTGTTCTGGAAGGGGCTTAAGAGGAACAAGCCCCAGTTGTGCTTCTGGCTGGGACTTAAACCCCCCTTCTGGGCCCTAAAGCCACGCTTCTTTGTGGACCGGACCTGACTCTCCAGGAATCTGGGAACCCGCTATTTCACTCTATTTTGGGACAAGAAAAAGGGGCTCTTTGGGGCCACTTCCTGCCTTCCCCTCAAGTAGGATCTCCAGCCTGCAGAGGGTGTCTAGTCCTTCTTTGCCCAAGAACCAGCCCAAGAAGCCTTTCCTCTGTGCCTGGGAAATGCAACCTTTTCTTGGGAGCATGGTAGGGTGTTGGTGCTGAAGAACCAAGCAGCGACCCGTCTTGCAGCTGCCATGTTTTGTCGAGGGGTTCTGGGGGTCCTGCTGCTTTAGAGCCACATACTTCCACTTCCTGATTCACTACTGTGAGCTGGTCAGATGCCTAGAAGAGGAACAAGCGTTCAAAGTGAAAGTGGGCACATTACCGGAATAGTGCTGGGGAGAGTGCTGGATTCTTTTCCACCCCAGGCGGACTGGTGAGAAGCCAGGCTTGGACCTGTCCTCTGCTCCTAGCTTGCACACTCAGCCCTAAACTCAGAGCAGCACCCATACCACCCCCCCAACACACCCCACCATCTGCTCTCTAAGGCCCCTGGGCTTCCTGCAGGATCCAGACCAATGTGGCTGGGCTTGGGCTTTTATCTGTCCTGATCCTGGATTTGTCCTGACCAATGTAAGTGTCGCCCAATAAAACCTTCTATGACCCCCACACCAGCCACCCCCCCCCCCCCACCAAGTGTGCCCTTTCCTTCTTGACTTTTTAGCAGTTCTGGGTAAATATTGATTTGCCCCCAGTTTACCTTCTCCCTGACTGGCCATTTGCAGACTCAGGAACTAGCCTCTGTAGGGACTTGATTTTTCTGTTACTTTCTGGCCGTTTCACCACCTCCCTTCCTCCCTCCAAGTGGCATTGTAAAACTCACAGTGACAAAGAGACAGAGTAGGGTTCGAGGCCCCTGTTCCTGAGGACTTGAAGGCGGTTTTACATACTGGTCAGACACGGCTGGAAGGCAAGGTCAAGTTTAAAGTTGCAGTCCAGCCAGCATGAGAACCGCCATGCGAGCGTAGAGACACAGGCAGCAGCAAAAGGCCCATTGCCCACATCCCCTCACTCTTAATTTTCTGTCTCTTTTTAAAATTCTGGGCTCTGACTCTGTTCGGCTGCCCAGAATTTTTTGGTGCCTTCGTGGGGTTTTTGGGGCGGTGTTTACCGACTCTTTTCTGCCTCCGCCCTGCTCAGCCAGGGCTTTGAGCCTCTTCGGTTTTCCAGCCAGACCCGGAAAAACGAAAACACAGCTTGGGGAGCCCCCACTAGCCGGCGCCTGTGCCAGCTCACCTCTGGCCATGGCGCAGCTGCCGGTGCACACGGCGGCCAAGGCCAGCTCCACATTCTTCCCTCCCCCTCCCACTTCACCGGAGCCCCGAACCCTGCGAGCAGAGAAAGGGTCTCAGCTCCACAGACGACTGGGTCCCTCCTCACCAAAAATGGTGAGACAAGATTTCATCTGTCGGCCGAGGAGCCACAAGCAGGTTTGTCTGAGAGGGATGGTGCTGGGGGAAGGCTTTGGATTGCATCTCAAATTAAGCTTTGCTCCTTAAATGTGGCGCTCTCGCCAAGAAAAAGCTTGGGGCCTGAATTCTTGAGATTTATGGTGCACCTTATTGATCAAATTTATCTGGACTTTTTTTAGTTCCCCGATGTGTCCCTATCATTAAAAAAAAAAAAAAAAAACCCCTCTCAAGACGTGCTTATTTAGAGGAAGGCACCCTGCTTGTTCTCTTCTTGTCTTGGATCTCAACATGTATCTTATTTTTCTACCAGACATGTCCATGGCGTCCTGGCATGCCCCACTGTTTTCAAATGTCTGCATGTCCTGTCAGTATTGAGTTGTAGCCACCAATCAGTGGAGGTCGTTTATAGAAGGAGAACGAGCTCTGAATAATTTGGGTCTGAGTTTCAGAATTTCTACTCACTTTTAAGCAAGAATAATCTTCCTTCCCTGTCTTCTGCTGAGGGAGATAAGATATTTATTAATGTTTCCCAATATGATTTCTTTCCCTGCCAGGCAGCCAACAAACTGACTTGCTGTGGCAAAAGAAAGTTTGGAGGACGATTGAGACGAGTGTGCTCTGGGAAGCAAGCACAGACCCTCCTAGCATTTTTCCTCTTTTCCCAAAGGCAAGGTCAAGATTTGCTTGCCTGCCAAGGTAGTGGGTCCTGATCTTCTGAGCTGTCTGTCCCTCTGATTTTTTGTTCTCCAGGCTCAGGAATTCCTATAGCATTGCAGAGGCACCTTCAACCTGACAATTTTATATTCTCAGGCTCCTCATGGGTTAGACTGGGGAAGCCAGGGCACCCGCTAGGATCGGCTGGCAGCCGTGGCACCTTAGGCATGACAGCCAAGCAGAGGGCTGCATGAGTAGAGGTGGGAGAGGTGGGAGAGGCTGCAGTCACTTCCCAGGTACTGTCTGGTGCATTGATTTCCCCGGAGGAGCCCTGAGAGGGCAGTGCAGGCAGGACCGGAGGGTAGTTTCTGCAGCACGGCCTTTATTTCAGGAATCACCAGAGCCTTTCTCAGTGTTCCAAAATGCCTTGGCTGACAAGGCTTCTTACTTCCTGGGGTAGGCCAGGGTGCCCTGCAGGGACTGGTTGCCCAAAAACCTCTCACTGAAGAAAAAAACCGCAGCTAGGTTTTTCTGGGTGGGGAACTGGATGCCAGCCTGGTCCACCGGGCTCTGGGCTCCCAGCATTGGAGAAGAAAAGGAAAAAGGGAAACCAGGTTTTAATCGAGCTTGATTTTCATTAGCAAATGAAATTTACCTGCTCTCACTTTAACTCTGAGGAGGCTGTCAGCACTGCTCCCTGGCACTATTTCTTTGCATCCATCCAGCACTAGGATAAACATTCCTTGGTTGGTTCTAAAGACACTTTGTATTTCAGGATATTCATGTGCTTTTAATGTATCCAAGCAGCTTTACAAGCCACTTTTGCAGAACATCTTAACCCTCTCTCTCCCACCCTAGGTGGGCTGGGGCACAGAGATAATGGCAAAGGAAGAAAGATCCAGAGGAAAAACTGGTTGAGGGGCTGAGGAGAGAGAAAGAGAAAAGACGAAATCGTCAAACAGTGTAGCATCTCTGAAGCCAAACTTGAGCAAATCATTTGGGAAAGGAGCAAGTGGGGGACTGCTCTGCTTATGGAGGGAATTTTGAGTGTCCCCATCAGGTGGAAGCTGTACCCTCTTTCTTAAGGGGAAAGGGTTGGTAGGTCCTAAGATCTGGGCTGAAGTTGGCCAGTGGACAGGGAAATGGCGCATCGAGTCACTCACTCAACCTTTTGTTCTAGATTTTTGTGCATTTGAAACAATAATAAGGCAGTAAAAGGCTTGAGGCTGTGGGATAGTTTTGGGCTATGGTCACTGTGGTGACCAAATGTTAACATGGTGAAAGTGGAAGTGCAAGGTCCAGGAAGATCTACAGGGATCCCCACTTTGCCTTTAAGATCCCTTCATGGGGTGGATCTCAAGGACAGCAGGTTTTTGGAGGAGCAGCTCTCCTGCTGCCTGTAGAGTTTTTTGTTTTGTTTTGTTTTTTCAGGTACCACAAAGCCACTAGTGCACAGGGACTCAGAAAAGACGGCAGGAGCCCAAGGAAAACTCCAATTTGAGTACAGCCCTGACTTGTTTCCCCCAGAGAGTCCCTGAGCAAGGAGACCTCCACGCCACACACACCATTTCAGAACAACCAGGTTCCAGACTCCCGTGAGGAGCATCTCCCACTGCACAGCCTTGGCCAGCCGCGCCCGGACTCCTCAGAGCTGGCGCAAACTCCGGCCTCCAAAACTCGGCTCTGGGAGGCCTAAGTGACTCCGAAGCCGGCGGCAGCCGCGGCAGCGGCCGTGGTGGTGGAAGAGCTCTTTTCCCCGACAGTGCCACTGATCGCTCTTCACTGGAGCTGGAAACAGCCTTCGCGGAAAGGACCGGAGCATGCGTTAGAAGCAGAGGGAGCTTGGTGAAGGGCTCGGCTGGAAGGAGGAAACGCCTTCTCGCAGTGCGCGGCCAGCCCGCGGGGGACACCGGCTTGCTGGACTGCAGGGGCCCGTGCCGCCCAGGGAGTGACCTGCGGGTCACTCAGCCGGGGCGCTGGGCGAGCGCGGGACGGCCCGGAGAATTCCGTGCGGCTGCGACGGGAAAAGGACGAGGGGTCTCTGCACCCGACGCTGCCAATGGCCCAAAGGAATTTTACCCGCGAGCGCCCACCCCACCCTAGCTTGATGCTTACGCCCGCAACAAAACAGGAAACCAGGACTGGGCAGTGCATTCTTTAAGTCAACAAATACACTGAAGACTTCGAGCGTTTGAAGGAAGTAGGGGGTTTGCACGTAAGCCTGGCCCCGCCGGGCTCGGCTTTCTCACTGAGAAAGCGGCGCAGGCAGCCAGGCGGCCTGGGCCCGCGGGGGTCCATCTCGCCCTAGACTCCTAAGAACTCCCACGGCCCTGTTCCCAGCTGCGAATTCTTAATGCACAACGCGATGGAGGGAAGGAAATTCACCAGCGCAGCGACGAGGAAGGGGAACTCAGGACCCCTTCAAGTACACACTGAGGTGTGATCAGAGTTTTATGGGCACTTTATATGCTGTAATCATAACGATGTGTGTGCCTTGATATGCACGCATATTCACGCATCAAACGTGCATACACACACAGAGTGAATGTACGCATCCAATGTCATGTGGGTGAAATACAGGCATCATACCCAGCCCTACGAAAAAAAAATTCACCCTGTCGGACCAGGCTGGTGACATACTTCGCTGGCGCATCTCCTTACTCACTCTTACTTTTCCGACCCCTCACCATTCCCTCTCCTGTGGCTTGGTAAATACACCTGTCCCCCGTGGAAGGTGAGTCCTGGACTGGCGTTGCCCGGTTCGCATGTCCTCCCCAGAACCTCCGTCTGGCTCCAGGGACCCTCACTGAGCGGGTCTAGAGCACCCAGCACTTTTCAAGGAGCAGCCGCGGTTCCTTTGTCCCGCGGCTCCAGCCCCGTTCGGCCCAGCTCTCAGGGAAACGAAGCGCTCAGTAAGAACTTTTGATATTAGTTTGTATGGGTATTTACACTCTGGTGAGGGGAGCTGAGTACGGAAGCTCCATTAATCATACCCCAACCTTGGGTTTAGATATTCAGTTTATGGGTTGGGAGAGGGAGTTTGCCGTAAAGAAAGCATCAAGGTTGGCCGCTGACTCCAGAGAAACGAAAAGGGAGCAAGGTCGTTTTCTGTTTCTGGAAATCAAGAATTAGGAATGGGCAACTACAGGTGCTAACCAACACACCACTTTTTTGTTTTTTGGTAGCCCTTTGGCAGGGATAGTTTTTCCACCTTTGCCCGATACAATTTTAAAAAAAAATCCTTTTATTATGGAATTTGTCAAACACACACACAAGCATAACAAACCCCTAGGTACCCATCTCCTAGTTTTGACCCCTATTATAATTTCATCTTCAATGTTTTATTATCCATTTCCTCTCTCTCTATCTTTAGTATTTTAAAGTAAATCCCAGATAGCATCACATCATTTCACCCCCACCACAGGATTTCAAAGATCTGTTATATTTCAAGATTGAGTAAAAGGGCTTGAAATTGGGTTATTGCAAAGAAACTCTAGAAAAAACTTGAGGGTTCACCCAGGAGTAAGCTGGACAAAAAAGGGGTTTGAGGGGTGGACCCATCTTGCCTAAAAATCTTGTCTCATCTTTCTAAAAATTACATATGAAAGAGGAAGATTTATGTTACTTTTTTATATGAGAGAATCGTCCTCTAATAGAAAATTTCTATTGCTGCATCAGAATTATGGAGGAACACAAAAAACATACCTCAGTCCTTAGTGTGTCCTAAATTAACACATATTCACTTATTAGTGGGTAAATGACTATATTTCATTTCAGCACAACTTCTCCCCTGGTAGAAACTCAAAAGAAATTCCTAATGATTAAACTAGGAAAGTTTGCACTGAATTGATGGCTTATCAGAGCAACTGCAGTTTTCAGGAAGAAATTCAATGCCATGCATTGAAAATATCCCCCTAGCAATAAGGGATTATTTTAAAAAAAGAATGAATAAAGATGTTATGGTTTCTTTTGTTTTAATCTGGTAGTCTAATTTACAACGAGCATGATTCTCCCTGTCGAACTCTGAAAGTGACTTAAGTGAAAGCCTTGGCAACTTCAGAAAGCAAAAAGGTAAAAACAGAAAATAGCACACTGTTGAATTTGACAACTTTTACACTACCCGGCTGCTTAATAAATTCTAACCCCACTTGTCTGAGTGGATACTGATCATCTTTTCTATGGCAGTATTTTGTATTTGGGTTGTTTATGGTTTCTTAATTAATTTTTTGAGTAGTGATTAAATATCTGGGATGCTTTTACACTAAGCATATAAATTCTCATGGTATTAGAAAAGAGCTATTTGATGAAACTCATAAGGGGTATGTAAATTAAAAAAGAGAAGAAAGTGTGTGTACATATTTTACAATAATCTCGAATGACTCCAACTATATGTTGCAGAAGCCATGAGCTCTCTGCCCACTGTCTGTGGGGTATCAGCAAGATTGACTCCTACCAAGCCTTGGGCACAGTGGTGGGTTTAAGGGTCCCATGTCTCCAGATCCTAAGATGGAGTTCACAGCAGGGGTGAGGGCTCGGGTCAGGGTAAGGGTGGGGACTGCAGAAGTCAAACAATTCGGAGGAAGAGGGAGAGGGGAAGAGAGAAGCCACAGACAAGCCAGGAGACAAAGAGGAAGGGAGAGATGGGAGGGAGAAGAATAAGAAGCAATGAAACTGTAATTCTCCACAAAAATTTAAGCTACAGCAGCTCAAAGAAGGCCTGTTTTTAAAGCTTAGCAGAAGCCCATTCTCCGCTGAAGCCTGTTCTTTGTGGAAGCCTGGCTGGGGGGCAGTGGGGGCGGTGCCACTGTCGAGTGTTCCTTGCCATTTAGGTCCAAAGCCTCCCTGTGATTTCTGTAACGGCACAAAAACAATCTGGGCTTTAAGAACCTGATTATTGTCCAGAGTTAAATGCAGGCTCGACCTTCTGCCCATAGAGAGTCCAAACACATTAATTCCTGCTGGTATCAGCTTCGGAGGCAGAGGTCGCGAGCTGAGCTTGGGACAACCCTTCAAGCCTGCTAGCAATTACCTGCTCTCAGCCACTTTTAAAAAGGCCATATTTCTTTACATTTCTAGGATCTAATGTGAGGTTATGTCAGGTCATGGGACCCTAGGCTGGTGCAAAGTAATTTGATGTCACCAAGAGCAAGCAGACTCGTTTGTCACCCTGAGGAATAGAAGTCCCTGTGATTTCTGCTGGGAGCAGAGCAGGGTTGCTTGGCTGGGGGTGTGGAATCCAGCCAGGGGTCCAGTGTGGGCCTAACCAGGTGAGCTGGGAGGGGACTTTCTGGATCGTGTGTGTGTATGTGTGTGTGTGTGTGTGTGTGTGTATGTTTGTCCGTCTCAGGTTGAGAGGATTAAGGGATCAGCTCTGCTCCAAGCACACACAGCAGCCCATTGGAACTCAGCATGTGACCTGGACTGATCCAGGCCCTTGGATCCCAGGTTCACTTGTGACATGATCCAGGTCTCAGTTTTTCTGAAGCTAAATCTGGTTAGCCCACCTGCAGTCCTTTCTTCCCCTAGCCCTTACCCACTGCTACTTTAATAGTCTGTAGCTGATTAAATAAAACAAGGGAGTCTTCCTACCTGAGGTTTAACCAGCTATTAGGTGATTGGTGGGAGCACAGAAGGAGTCATAGCCCTTGTACCCCTTTGGGGAAACACTTCTGTGAGTGATAAGAGACGGCTAATGTCTCAGTGAAGGGCTTCAAGGCATTTGCTAGAATGGCCTCTTCCACTATTTCCAGTTCTTCTATTTTTTCAGGGGGGGTGAGGGTTGTAGGGGGTTGTGTAACAAAGCCAAAGAACAGGGTCCCTTGAGCCTTCATTTGAGAATCAGGGAGAGTGCGAACCCTGGAGGAGTATGGGTAGGCAACTTGATGGGTAAAATGAAAAAGGAAGAGGCCGCTTCCCAGAGGCCTGGCCGATGCTAGTCCCAGAGACTTGAGCATGACAGGGTGGGGGTCCTCCTACAGAAGGCCTGGAAACTCTATCGGCAGAGCTGCCTGTGGGGGCTCCACAATGTCCTGGGATTCATACATTGAAATATGGAGCATGGTTCCTTGGCCTTCTATATCATTCCCAAAAGGAGTATACTGGTGCCACTCTTCCTGACAATTCTAGGATGATCTAATGCCACAACTAATAGACTGAGAGCCTGGGCAACATGGAGAAACCCAGTCTCTTTAAAAAAACACAAAAGTTAGCCAGGTGTGGTAGCATGTGCCTGTGGTCCCAGCTACTGGGGAGGCTGAGGTGGGAGGATTGCTTGATCCCCAGCAAGTTGAGGCTGCAGTGAGCCATGATAGTACCACTATGCTCCAGCCTGGGCGAAAGAGTGAGACCCTGTCTCAAAAAAAAAAAAAAATGCCTGAAGGGGAGAACTCAGACTCAGACTCAGCCAAAGTGGTCAGCAAGGAGGCATACCCTTACAAGGCGGACCCCATTTGAAGCAGGCGAATGCACCCAATAGAGAACCTGCAGTGAGCATCTCAGAGGCACATGGAGAGGCCTGCACAGAATTCTCTATCTTTTGGCCATAAGGTTAGGAGGTGCTGGTGGGGCCAGAGGAGCTCAGATAAGAGCCAGCTCTCTATATGTGGGACTCATTTCCATGGGGTTGTGAGAGAGGCCAATCCTTCACAGAAATTAGAATCTGGATGCAAGAAGGCAGCCAGGATCAGATCTGGCCAGATGGCCCCACGGCAGAGATGGGGAAAATGTCACCTTCGAATCCTAAGAAGCTAGGCTCCTGTGCTTTGCCAAAGGCCTCGTGGGCAGCAGTCTGTAGCTCCAGCGGTTTTGCATGCCAGCCTCTGGACTCACTTAACTTCTGCAGCAATCTGTTGGTCCCCAGAGCCACTCTGCACCCTCCAGGAGAACCTACATATGGGCGCTCCAGGGATTTGCCCGCATTAGGATCAGGAGCCCCAGGAAGAGTTAGATGGGAATCCAGGCATCCTGGGCCCTGTGCTTTCGGTGGACAGCTAGATCTTTCTTGTCAAGGTGGAAATAGCGTCTCTGCCCTGGGTGGGAACCCAGACCCAGCCCTGCGATCACGCAGGCAATAAAGTAAGCACTCCACTGTCGACGGGGAGGCCAGGGAGAGAGAGGCTTCTCTTTGAGGCCTCCCACCCCCATCCAATCCAGGAGGTTGCAGTCGCTGTGGGCGGCGGCGGAGGATGCTCGCAGGACACCGCTGCAGTTGCGACCTCTTCCCACTAGATGTCTTCCCAGTTAATCGGAATTCAAGGGCGCTGTCTCTGCTCCTCGGGCCGAGACTTGGTTTCCCCTGCCGCTTTTTGAAGTCTAGCATTCCTCTGTGAAAGCTGGCTTTTCCCTTTTTTTCCTATACTCCCCTTCCCGCCCTGCGCTCTAAATCCTGGCTCTGGAAATCCACCAGAATCAAATGCTGGCTCCCTGCGGGCCCGCGTCGGAGCGGCTCACGCCATTGGAATCTTTTTATGACCTTTGATGTGTTTAAATAACATGGCAAGTCTGAGCACACACCTCGGATTAAACTTTAATCGGCTGCAGTCAAGGTCGCCCAGGTGGTAAACGCGTTTCCTCCGACGTCTCCTGGCAGACGCTGCGGGGTCCAAGGTCTGGGGCAAAGCCCTAGGCCCCCGCCATACCCTCCTGCCTCTGTCAGGCCTGGGTAGGGGCCAGGCCCAGGGCCACCCCATCGAGCTCCAAAGAGGACTAAGGAAATGGGATCGGAGGTAGACACTCAGGGTGGGCTAATGACCTGAGCACAGTTTTTATAGCTGCTAGACAGAATAGTTAAAAATTCCAAGAAGCACTTTCAATTTCCCCTGACTCCAGAAACTGGTTGAAGGTCTAGTCATGGTCAGTGCCTTATTGCCTCCTCCCCATGGCTCTGCTCCCCTAGGGAGAAAGGGGGTGCTGGTAATGATGTTGCGGCCAAGTTAGCTGACTGTTTTTAAGGTCACCAGACCCATTAACTGTGGGCCAGGATCTAGAACCCAGGCTAAAGCAGCCCTTCTGTGTGTCAGGCTAGACAAGGTTGGCTTCAATTTTATCTGGGATGAGTCACTGGGTCTGAGCATATCTTTCTGAGCCAGTATACCTGTCAAGGAGAATTGTCATGGGCAGTATTTAGGAAAAGCTCCAAGAACAGGGCAGCATATATACTGAGAGCTACCACTGTGCTTTTAAAAAAGAGGGAATGTACAAAAGGGCTAGAAGGACAGACAAGTCATCAGTAACAGTGGCTTCCCCTGGGAAGAACTGGTGTTCAGAGGATCTGAGTAGAGAATTTTTTTTCTATAAAATCTTTTTGTAGTGTTTGTGAAGTGCACCAATTGTATGTATTAGCTATTGGGGTTATACTTTTCAGAAAACTGGTTACCTTATGTATCTCATGGCCACATATTCCTTTGGGGAATTTCCTCCACACATCATTCCAGACTTGGATTCAGGGGAGAACACTGAAATAAGTTACCCCAGCGCTTGAATCTTAGTCTTATGGACATCAACTCAGATTTCCATGCCCTGGGAGAGGTTCTCAGGCTTCTCTCTCTGGGCTTACCCCTAACTTGTAAATGAACATGCCAGCCCCAGCCATTCACAAAAGAGAATGCAGTTGTCTCAAAACGAATTAAAGCCTGATCTTCAATTTTCCCCCAATCCCTGAGTGCCTAGGGGTTTGCAGAAAAGGCCCACAAATGCTCCTCCAGACGAGAGATTCCCACAGCCCGTGACATGTATATTTGGTTTGTCAATTCTTGCCTTGAAGACACTATTAAGTGTCTTCAAGGGCCACATACTAGACTGACCTGTTGATCTCTTGACTTAGAGATAACACTATCACTGTCTAAAATTAGTTCTCATAGTGCTTCTTCATGGCCTTCTGGGGGCTGCTAATACTCTTTATCTTGATCTTTGTAGTAGTTACACAAATGTATACATATATAAAAATTCAGTGAACTGGGGGCTTAAGATTTGCATGCTTTGCTATACGTAAGTTATATGGCAATAAAAAAATTTTTAAGTGCTTCCTCCTAACAACCTGTGAAGTTGGTCCCAAGGTTATTACAATCATCTCCATTTTACAGACAAAGCAACTAAGACTCAAGGGAAGCTAGGGTCCCAGGCATCTGTGGAAGAAAATAACCAGCCAGAAACTAACCAGCAGCTTCTTCCTCTGGGTCTTGCTGCTTCAATATCCAGCTTTCTTTTCCAGCAGATTTCTCAGGTGACAGGAGCCGGTTCAGTATAGAGAGGCTCTTTTCAGAGAGATTGTGAGGTAGGAACATGTGGTCTGAGTCTTCAAATTTTTTAGTCTTCACGTAGGGAGTCAGGGAGGGCACGCGCCCAGAGGGTGTGGGGCCTAGAGGGCCCCACTTGTGTGCCTCTAATGAGGAAGAGGGCCCTCAGGGCTTGGAACATATTTTCTTCTTATTCCAGTCCTCCAAGCCCACACGCACCCGAGGCTCAGGAGACCTCTTCAGGCGACCGCACCCTCCCGCTGAAGTCCCCCACTTCTGCCCCGCCGAGGTGGGGTGGGGGTGTTCTGAAATAACGGTGGCTGCAGTTAGATGGCTGAGGACATAGAAAGCGGTTGTTATTTATTCCAGGCACCATCACAAAAGGCTTCCAAAAATATCGAGCCGAGATATTTTATTGTCCAGCCTGTCTGCAGCCTGTAATTATGCGTTCAAGATGTTTAATGTGTGCAAATGCATTAGCCGCTTTCGCTGGTGAAAACCCTAGCTGGGGGCGGGGTAGAGGCAAGTCTGGAGATAATTATGTCGTACAGTCGCAAACATTATTCCGTTCTTACTGTAAACGGCCCCGGCCACCTTTACGAGAAGCCAGGAAACTTCTGAGAGTTACTCGCAGCGTTTACGCGGGCAAACTGAGTTCTTTTTCTTTCTCTCCCGGATTGTTCGAAGTATCTATCGGGCGGCTTCGATGCCAGGTTCAGAGGCGCGCCAGGGAGAGGGCGCCCCGCAGAGGAGCGCAGCGGAGAGGCCCACGCAGGTCCCCAGTACCGGCGGCCCTCGGAGGCCGGGCCCTGCGTCTTGGCCAGGCACTGGGTGGCAGCTGAGGCTGGTGGCCTGGAGCCCTCGCGGCCGCGGGCAGGCCTCTTCTTGGGCAGGGTCGGGCACTCCCGCTGTCCAGGGCTCTTCGGCACCCTCCTTCCAATCAGGTCGCTCTCCCCTGCTCCCCAGACTCAACTCCTCCGAAGCTGCTCCGGGTTGAAATGTGACCGCTAGGCCGACTCCCTGGGCCCGCGAGCAGTTCTCGAAAGGTGCGGACTGAGCCCTTCCTGGGGTGGGGTGCGGGTTGGCTCTCGCAAGGGTGACCCAGGGTGAACTTGCTATTTCGGGTCCCGGGTGCTGCAGGGCCAGGAGAACAGCTGGGATGTGGGACCCCCGCCTCCACCCCCGGGCCGGCACGTCCGCGCCCTGTCAGGTCCCCCTCCCTCCTCTATGATGGCCAAGGCGTGCGCCAGGGCTATCCGGGAACCTTGTAAGGCCTCGTGCTGGCACCTAACCCCACTCGCGGCACACTTCCTCTATGTAGTCTGCGGCCCCGCCTGCCAAATGAGAGTGACCAGTGCAGGGACAGAATGCCAGGCTGGTGGCCGACCGCCTGAGGGACAAAGGCGAGCATTCACAAGCCAACAGCAGACCCCTGCCCCCCATATTTCCATTTCGCTCAGGCTTTTAGGACAAAATCAACAAGGCCGCAGAGTGCTGCAGGCGCTCACCCCGGTGACAGCCTGGGGAGCCACTGGTTCCGCGACCCTGGGCATGAAACTCCTCAAGGGCGGCCCTCGAGACGCAGGGGAGAGGATGCTGCCGGCGCCTGCCCGAGGGCTCCTCTGCGGGAAGCGGGCAGGCACCCCACCGGAGTCACTGCCGGGACCCTCAGCGCAACGCGGGCCTGTGTCCTCTCGTTTCTCTTTAGAAAAAGACTGGATTTTAAAACTCGTTTTAGGCCAATGATTTAAAACAAAACCAAACCAAACTACCGGGCGCTCGAGGAGTAGTGTGGGACACATTAAAAAAAAAACTTGTGTGGGATCCAGGGTGCATTTTCTGGGGCCTGGCAGCGCTGCTGCAGCCCCAGGGCATAGAGAACAGGCGGGCGTGGAAAGATCTGGGAGGATGATGAAACCCCAGGGAGGGAAACGCTCACACAGAGAGGAAAAACAAAACCCACTAGACGTGATTTGTTCCTGCTCCAAATGAATCATCTAAAGAGAATCCCTCTGGGCTACATTTACTGGGGCTTAGGGTCTGGGGCCCTCAGATCCACCAGTGGTGGGGGTAGTTCCCTGAAATTTGCACTCCCAATCTCCCCCGTGAAGGTGCAAGCTGTAGCTACAAACGGAAAAGGAGAGGAAGAGGCTAGTAGGATTCCTGGGTGGCTGCAGCCCCAAAGTAAACCCCATGCTTTGAGTGCCTCTGCATAACAAAGTTTCCCAGGCCCCCCAGACTTGGAGGGGGGTGGTTAGTTATGCAGCAACTAGACGTTTGGGAACAGCAAGACCCTGGCAGGAGGTGCAGACTAAAGTTTTCAGGTTCCTACCTCTTGTTCTTTCCTACCCCCTGTGTCTGCCTTTCTCTCTGCCACCTTTCCAGAGAGTCAGGCCTCCAGGAGCAAGTGGCTTTGCTCTGAGGCCCTACCTGGATGGGCCAGAGAGACTGGGAAGTTTAAGGACAGGTCTCACACTTGGTTCAGATTTCAGACACCTCAGAGGTGGCTATAACTTAAAGCCTGCAAAAATAAACTTTAACCACATTCGAGCGTCCCCCAAGCCTATAGTTTTGAAGGCCTAAAATATGCGATCTTTTAACTCAGAGGTTGCTGGTTGCCTGAGAGGCTGAGCAGAATTTCCCAAGCAAGAGGGGACAGGGAAAAAGGCCATTGTTTCTGTAGATATCCAGGTTCAGTTCAAAATCAGGGCTCACTGAAGAGGGCATGTGTCCTGTGACTGCTGTCTTGAATGTAATTTTTGTCTCTCTCTCTCTGCCTCTCTTGCTCCCATAGAACCGTGCCCTCACAGCAATCCAGTGTTTGATTCTCCCTATAGAAAGTGAGTCTGATCAGGGCCTTCTTCACTCTCCTCCTCCTTCTCTTCTCTTCTGCAGCTCATTCAAAAGAGCCCATAGAAACACAGAGAGACCCATGAGGAGTCTCTTGCCACTGGGACTGACTCTGCCTGGGACCCACAGACCAGAAATGGTGAGTGGTTTTTCTTCAAAGGCTGCTCGGGTCCTGAGGCTGGGATTGCCTGCACAGCGAGAGGGCCTCCCTTGCAGCTGCACCCAACCAGGGAAAGGGGTGGAAAGAGTTTTTGAAGGACTCTAGAAGATGGTAAGCAGGGCCACCTCGAAGACCTAGATTTCTCAACTCTACATCTCCTGGAGGAGGGATTCTCTACTGGGAGTGATCACTGCCAATTCCAGTTTCCAGATTTGGTTTGCCTGCCTAGGAAAATTGGAGCCTCATTTAAATCTTTTCCTAGAAGTCGTATGTTCATTCTTCGGCTTTCTGTTTTCTATTAGCCAGAGACTCATGTAAGATAATCTGGGTTTCTCCCTCCGACCTCTGAAACATGTAATTTGGGGGAGATACTGTATTTAAAATGCCAGTCCCAGTAATGAGCCCAGCTTAGCAGTGTGAGCTCCCACCCTCCCCTTAATGAACAGAGCTGTCGAGAAATAATTTCACTTTGATCTAGTTTGTGACCTGAGATTTTGGCTTAAAGAAGACTGGGCAGCTAATTGGATTCTTCAGTTGCCTTTAATCTCCACCTCAACACTTGGAACCTGACCAAGCTGAATTAAAACAAGTCTGATAAACAAGATGTAGCTGGCTCCCAGGTTAACAGTAACAAGAAAATCCCCACCACCACTGTTGGGTTTAATGATCACAGCGTGGTTGGCACCTCACAAAAAACATGAGGCTGTAGGCCCGCAGAACCTGCAGCACGGAAGTCTTCAGAATCCTTTCCCCTCCCTCCTAGCCCCCTGGATGTAGCTTAATTAGAAAGAGAAGGAGGGGTAGAGGGAGGTGGGGAAGAAAAACTTACAGTTGGTGAAAGAATCAGGTTGGGGGTTCATCTCAAAGGGAGGCAGGACGTTGAGGAGACTTTGTCCCTGGGAGAGGAAGCAGGCCGAGCCTTTGAGGGCTGGACAGTAAAGATTGCAATTTGAATTTCCAACTGTGTTTCAAGAATGAGGGGATGCAGGAGGGAAATAGGATATGAGGGGCAGGGTTATGCAGCCTGGCGGGCTGGGAATCATGGATTGTATTTAATCTTTTCAGATGCCAGGGTTTTGTGTTCTAGAAGCAAAGCAGAAGGAGGAAGAAGTCTGCTAGACCTCCCCATTCTTAGTTTGGGGCCTGAGAAGGGATTCTCTTGGACTCCCCTCTGGATGCTCCTGTCTGCTGCCTGCCTAAGTGGCTGGAGGAGTTCTGAGGAAATGCTTTCTCCAAGGCAGCAGGGGTTTGGTCTAGGCTAGGATTTCTCAAACCTCCACAATATTGATGCTTTGGGCTGGATGATTAATTCCTTGCCGTGGAGGCTGTCCCGTGCGTTGTAAGATGTTTACCAGTATGTTTGGCCTCTACTTACAGACATCAGTAGTGCCTACCCCAGTTGTGACACCCAGAAAAGTCTCCAGACATTGCCAAATGTCCCCTGGGGGGGGGGCAAAAATTGCCCCCACTTAAGAACCACCAGTGTAGACCTCTGTGAGGCAGGCATTTCTGGGAAAAAAGTGTAGTGCTTTGCTTGAAATGATCTTTGTATAGTTTCAGAGAGCTAGGGGAGCAGGGCGGGGTACTCCCGCTCCTTCTTTGAACCTCTCCAGCAGGGCAGATCATGAATTCCTTCCCAGGGCTGTCTTGATCTCCTTACTGTAGGTGCTACACCTTCATTAAGGCTTTGAGCAAGGACATAGCTGCCAGGGCATATAATCTGAATCTTTAGACACACTGAATCCAGGATAGGTGTGTGTGTGTGTGGGGAAGGTGGTGGGTGGGTAGGTGTATATATGGGTCTGTATAAGATAAATGCTAGGGAAAAGAGATCCAGGCCTCACCTTTTCCTGCAGCTTTGAAAGCTCTTTCTTTGGCATACTTGGCCTTGAAGTGGGAAACAGCTGGGTTTTTGTAAAATGGTTGTTGAGGTTATCAGGGAATGGAAAGCCTATTACACATATTGAGGTGAGAGGTAGTGTCTAGGATGCTGTTACCAGATTCTTATGCAGTAGGTGGTCTTACAGCTCCTACCCATCTCTTCCCTCTAGTTCTGACTCTCAGCAAGCTCTTCTCACACAAGCTTTCTGGAAACTGTTAAGATCCTAGAAAGTAGGAGCTTGACATAATTTATTGAACACTTGGTATTACTGTTATAATGCTGATTGAAAATATTTTAAAAAATAGGAGGCTGGGCACGGTGGCTCACACCTGCAATTCCAGTACTTTGGGAGGCAGAGGCAGGTGGATCTCAATGTCAGGAGTTTGAGACCAGCCTGGCCAATATGGTGAAACCCCGTCCCTACTAAAAATACAAAAATTAGCCGGGCATGGTGGCGGGTGCCTGTAGTCCCAGCTACTCGGGAGGCTGAGGCAGGAGAATCGTTTGATCCCGGGAGGCAGAGGTTGCAGTGAGCCGAGATTGCACCACTGCACTCCAGCCTGGGGGACAGAGCGAGACTCCATCTCAAAAAAAAAAAAAAAAAAAGAATTTTATCACAATCCAGACATCTCAACCAGATCCACCCATCCCTTTTCTTTCTCTCTTCTTTCTTTTTCTCTTTCTTTCTCTCTTTCTCTCTCTCTCTTTCTTTCTCTCTTTTTTTCTTTCTTTCTGTCTCTTTTTCTTTCTTTCTTTCCCTCCTTCCGTCCCTCCCTCCTTACCTACCTCCCTTCTTCCCTCCCTCCCTCCCATCCTCCCTTTGTTTCTTTCATTTTCTTTCCAGAATGTGTTCACATAGAACACAAATGAAGGATGGTAAAGATTAAGAGAAACTGATTAATTGACAAAGACAGTTCTATCAAGTTTGCATTGCATTAATAGCAATAACAATAGGGTTAAGTTATGTGACCCCTATATATATTTTTCACATCTAGAGTGGGTTATAGTCACTTAGGGCTAGGCATATTTAGCTGTCAGCATTGCCAGATGAATTAAGCTTTAGGTATTTGACTAAAATCACTGGTCGAATGCTTACGGAGTGTTCATCACTTTACAAATATTAACTCATGTAATCTGTTGAACACCTCTAGGAACTATTATAATCATCTTCATCTCACAGATGGTGAAACAGAGGCCTAGAAAGCTTAAGTAACTTGCCCAAGGTCATCCAGCTACTAAGGGACAACACTAGGATTGGACTGAGGCATTGGATTTAGGGTCCATATTTTCTATTTTCTTTCTTTCTTTCCTTTTCTTTTTCTTTTCTTTTTCGATACAGAGTTTCACTCTTGTTGCCTAGGCTGGAGTGCAATGGTGCGATCTTGGCTCACTGCAACCTCCGCCTCCCGGATTCAAGCAATTCTCCTGCCTCAGCCTCCCGAGTGCTGGGATTACAGGCATGTGACACCATGCCTGGCTAATTTTTGTATTTTTAGTAGAGACAGGGTTTCTCCATGTTGGTCAGGCTGGCCTCGAACTTCCGACCTCAGGTGATCTGCCTACCTCGGCCTCCCAAAGTGCTGGGATTACAGGCGTGAGCCACCTCACCCAGCTGGGTCCATATTTTCAACGACTAATTTCTGCTGCCAATTGTTAATATGCTGGGTAGGGACAGTGGCCCAGGGGACAGCTGTTGGGGAGATGGGCATCTCTAAGGATGTAGCCACTGCTCTGGAAGCCTCATTCTGAGCTTTGGGGCCAGATTCCTTGTCCACAGTGTGTCTATTAATATAAGCCTTTCTGATAATTGAAAGTAAGTTATGGGAAATGTAATATATATCCCCGGTATTTACTACCTAGGGAACACGGGAGACATAATGAAGGAGGGAAGTTTGTAATTGCAGAAAAACATCAGTTCTAGGAACAGAAATCAGTGGCAGCCAGAGACGTTCTCCCCAGGTTTCCGGCCCTGCTGGTGGCCCCTCCACCAGGCTCCATACAGGCAGGAACCCCCAGAAGAGGAAAGGGGCCTGTAATAGGAGTCATCAACCTGTCACCACAGCTAGGGTGAATATGGCCTCTGAGATGGGGGAAGGGGGGAGGTTTACTCTTTAGCACCACCAGCTGCAGGGATGGGGAGGGGCTGTGGAGGGTGGGGTGGGGAGGGGAGGCTGGAGGTGGAGCTGGCCTTCTCTATCCACAGCCCACAGCCTCCTCAGAACAGACACTGGGCTAGTAATGTGCGGTGCTGCGGTCTAGGTCCCTGGCCCCACTTGGCACTAAGGTGAGCATGGTGGTCCTTACCCTCAGGCAGCCTTCACATCTATAAGAATGTGCATACATGCGTGGGTTTGCGTGTGAAGGAAACATGGAGGGTGACACAGCTACATAAATGATTGCACCGAAGGCTGAGATAAGAACCTAGGGATGGAGCAGTATGAACTGGGTGCCAAGTGGTGTGGGGTGTCAGGGTCTGGCTGAGGGTGGGCAGCAAGGAGACTGAGATAATGACCTGGACAGGCGGAGAGGGGCCGTCCCAGATGGAGATGCAAGGAGGATGCTGGGAACAAACTCTGGCTCTTGGGCTAGAGGGGAAGGGAGGGTAAAGGAGGCATTGTCTGGCACTTACCAGGTGCTGTGCTTTGCAGGGATGATCTCATCGAACCCTCACAATATCCCCATGTGGTAGGTACTTGTGTTACCCTAATTCTACAGATGAGGAAACAGGCAGACAGGGTCAGTGACTTGGGCAAGGTCCCGTGGCTGGGTGGCAGAAAGCCTCTGTGAGTTGCTCTGAACCGGTCCATAGGAGGAAGCCCAGCACCTGCAGTGAAGCCCTGGTAAAGGGGAAACTTAGTGGGAGGCTTTGATTTTGAATTGAGGCCTTGCTTGCTTTAAGAAGGTTCTCATAAGGAAAAGCTGCATGCGTCTTACATTTCTGTATTTCCCCCGTGCCACTGCCAGCCCCATCTTATAAGATATCCGCGAGTGATGAGAAGTCCCCCTCCTCCCCTGGGTGAGTGAGAGGGCACCATCGCTGGGGCAAGGGCCCCCAGGCTCAGGATGCACGAACCGAGGGACACACCGCCGCCAGACTGACCTGGTGAGGCGGTCGGGCGGGGCCGGGCCAGGCCGCGACCGCGAGAAACCACAGCCCCACGGAGGAGGCCGGGCCGCGGGGCTGGCGGGGACCCTGCAGGCCGGGCCGAGGTGCGGTGAGGCCTCCTCCCGACCTGGCCGCTTCCTCAGAGTTCGCTCGGGGCTTCGTGTTTGCAGAGCAGCCTCCCGCCCGCCCGGCTTGCCCGGAGATGTGGGTGGACCCGCCCCGCGCGGCCGGGGCCCAGTGCAAACCGTGATCCACCCTCTTCCGCTCGGTGGGAGGAACCCGGGGCTTTGCGCCCCTAACCAGCAGCGTGACCCTCGCAGTCAGGGAACTTCTCATCTGTGAAGAAAGCTTAAGAATGACACCACTGATAGGAGCATACGTGCTTGCCTGCCCATAGGGGACAGGAACAAACGAGATCATGTATTCCATGAACACGCTTTTAATGCCCACCTACTATACGACAGGTGCTGTGCTAGGCACTTCTGTTTTCATTCTAAAATATTAATTTTGCATCGTATCCTTTTGGTATACTTTATTGAAATACTATGTACAAAAAGTGCAAAAGTCATAAGATCATCTAACACCAACAAATATTTATTTTCATTCAACAAATAAATGATTCTGTAAAACTTATTGGCAATGTGTGAGGGTATTGCACACTGCAATAAAGTGTTGTCAGTAAGAGGCCTCTTCTCTACATTACCTGCTGTTGATCTGGGATGGATTTACCTGAGTACTTGCTTCTTCTGGGACTGGAGATGGGTTTTCGGCTCCACTCTGTCACTAAACACCCTGGCTACCTCCTGTGATCTCTCTGGAACTCCTCAGTGGAATGAGGCGGCTGGCCTTCACACTAAGGACCCTTCTTCCTGTGACTGATGAGGGTGGCTTGGGTGTATTTCAGAAATAATAGGACACAATTTGAGTGTGGCTTCTTGTATTTATGATTACTAACACAAATGTTATCCACACATTCATGATAATACACATTTGCAGGTGAATGTCTTTGGCAGAGCTGCTGGAAGAAATGTGAGGCCTGTGACTCATCATGAAATCCCAAGAAGGTTTCACTACTTTACCAACTGAGAAGTTCTCATAGGTGGCTTTAGAGAAGAGCGTTTCTTCTTGTGCAAATAGAATCCTTCTACTGAGCAGTCTTCTAAAGCAGTCATCTCAAAAATGAAGATAATAACACTACTCATTTTATATTTTATGCAGAAAGCTTTTAGAACAGTGCCTGGGCACACACTGAGAGTTTAATAAAAGTTAGCCACGATTATTATTCACTCTTTTACACTCCCCCAAAAGCTTATTTGTCTCCATTCTTCCCTCTTTAAGAAAGGAGGTAGTAGGTTGGAAGGTCTAGCCTAATTGTTATAAGGTGCTGCCATGAATCCCAACCTAAAAATTAACAGTAGGAAGCGTAGATCCCTAAGTAGTTTTCTCCCTACACATTCATCCCTCGAGAATACAGGATGATTGGGTAAAGGTCCAACCTCCCTTCCTGGGCTCCCTGGCCTGGAGAGGCACCAGGGCACTCCCTAAGGCAACCTCATCAGAAATCAGAATCCTCATCAGCAGACCTAAGTCCTTCAGGCCACCAGTGCCTTCCCAAGGGGGTTAAAAGTTCTCTAACAAGGGCAGTGTCAGGTATGGAGAAGATGATGGAGTAAGAATTCCTTCCATATGAGTGGAGATTTACAGTTGACAAAGCACTGGCCATTTCTCCATGTTTAGTGGGGTTGATAGGAAGACTTCCCTGGGTTTTGTGTGTTTGTTTTCGTGATGATAGAAGGGTACTGAGTGCAAAGAGCCTTTGGTTTTTTGAATGCAAGGTGACTCTGTCTTTGGCTCTGGAGTTACAGACACCTAGATTTGAGCCACCACTCTGCCATCTATTTGCTTTGTGACCTTCGGCAAGTCTGTTTATATTTTTCTTAACTTTAGCTTCCTCAACTCGAAAATGGATGTAACAATATCACCTAGTTAGCCCATAAGGCTGTTGTGCAGTTTAATTTCTATGATGCAAATAAAGCACTTAGCTCAGTGCCTAAAGTAATGTAGATGCAATACTAGTTAGCTTTCAATATATAATCAATATTCTTATATGATTCTCTTAGACATGGCAGAAAAAATTCATTCTGATTTTATAGGTGATAAAACCGTATGGAACTACTGATATTTACTATAGCATGGATGAACCTCAAAAATTATGCTAAGTGAAAGAAGCCAGACCCAACAGACTACCTGTTGTGTGATTATGTCTGTCTAAAATGTCCAGAAAAGGTAAATTTATTAAGATAGAACATTAGCGGTTGCCTCAAGCTGGAGGTGGAAAGGGGAATTAACTTAAAAAAAAAAAGAGGGATCTCATGGGTTGAGAAGATGAAAATGTTCTGAAATGGATTTATCGTGATGGTTGTACCACTTGGTAAAGCTACTACTAAAAATCATTGTTTTGTACACCTGAAGTGGGTAAATGTTATGATGCATAACATATACATCAATAAAGTTGTTTTAAAAACCCAAAATATCACAGGAGAAGAGGGGGAATAGAATCTAGGTTTCCTATTAGGTGTTCTTTAGACTCTGCTACCTCCCATTGGGTAGGAGAGAGAAGGCAAACAGCAGGGGAGGAGCTATGGTTAGAATCTCCGTTAAATAAGAGAATGGAACTAAGACAATTCTGAGAATGTGGAGGTGGTACTTTCTTAAAGAGGGAAGAATGGAGAGAAATAAGCTTTTGGGGGAGTGTAAAAGAGTGAATAATAATCGTGGCTAACTTTTATTAAACTCTCAGTGTGTGCCCAGGCACTGTTCTAAAAGCTTTCTGCATAAAATATAAAATGAGTAGTGTCATTATCTTCATTTTTGAGATGATGAACTTGAAGCATAGAGAATGTAAATACCTTGACCACAGTCATAAGCTAATATATGGCAGGGTCAGGATTTGAACCCAAGTAGCTTGTTCCAAAGCACCTGCATTTTACCCTGATGCTATTAATACATACAAAAAAGAAGGAGAGAAATGTCAGGTTTCTGGGCAAAAATCTGGAGTTACATTGTGTGGATGCGTGAGCCTGGAACATTCTGAGACTTTGCTTTAAAAATGTGATGCTGTTTTATATATAAATATGAACCACACCAGATATCTTGCTGGGGGGGTGGATTTGCTCCACCATCTATTGCATGGATAATATCCAGCATGGATATCATTTTTGTATATGAATATCTTAAAATGCCAGACAATCCCTTCACTTCTGTGTTTGAAGTGTGGCTATGCTCATTTCCCAGAGTATGAACTGAGCTCACGTTTTGGGAACAACATTCAGACTGATGTAAACAATCTCAGAATTACTTGGACCATGTTGCCAAGCTCCATTTCCCCTCCCCCAGTCTCATTCCGGGTGCCTCCTTCATCCCTGTGCCCTTTGCCTCATCCCTGTCCCTCTTTACCTTTCCAATGCTCTTTTCTCCATGAAATAGGGAGTCTTTCTGGATTGAATAGAAAAATTATGCCTTAAAGATCCACTCTTTTGGTTTGCTGCATTGAGGAAGAATATGTGTGCAGCTAGAAGAAAAAACAGGTCATATCTATACAGAACTTGAAAAGTAAGGATTAAAAATTTCAATGCTTCCAAGGCCCAAAAAATATTGCACTATTTTTTCATTTAAATTATATGTATAGATTAAGTGAAAATAATATTCCCATTTCTTTCATTCTTTTGGTTTAAGTGATTTAAAACTATTTGCATGTATAAAACAGGCAACTTGTAAATTTAAGTGAAAGGAATGCAGATTTCTTGGATGCTGTACAAGGAGGGAGAGGTTGAAAAGAAAATTAACATAGTAATGAAAAGATTAGAGAAAAGTGGTCAAGTGATCGCAATCTGGTGGCCTTGGGATGGGGAAGAGGTATAACTTTTAAAAACCTTTATTGTTTTGTGTGGGAGGAAATACACAACTAATGCATGTTCATTTAAAAAGATAATCAGTTTTTGAAGAAATAGTGTGGCAAGTTAATGCCCCATATGCCGCCATAATCCCAAAGTAACAGTTGAATGTATATTCCTCCATATCTATGTGCATATAAAATATACATATATTTCCTATATAACTATCCATGAAATTAAGTCACTAATCATATCTGATTGCTTGCAGACATTTGCTTACAATTTCTTTCTCCATTTTTACAAATGTGGAATCATATTACACAAACTATTCTTTTTGCAATTTATCCTTTTTCATTTAAAGTAAGCTTAGACCTGTTTGCCTGTGAGCACACAGATCTCGTCTGAATATAGAGTATTCCTTTATATGAATGTTCATCATTTTATTTAACCATCATTTTATTTATACATTGATGACTGTCAGCTATTTCCACTTTTTCCTTATCACTAAAATAATTTAGTAAACATTCTTGAATGCATTTATTCGGGAATATTTGCTAGATTATTTTAGTGATAATGAAAACTATGCAAATTTTCAGAAGTGACATTTCAGGGACAAACCGAATAATAACTGTAAATTCATAAATGTCAAAATTGCCTTCAAAAAGGTTTTGCCGTTTTGTTTTTTGTTTGTTTTAACGTTCCACCAATGGTTTTCGGGTGACGGTGTCCTTGCACAATGTAGTCCGTCTTCAAAGTTCTTTTACACAACGTGAATTATATTGAAATTGGGCTACTTCATAGAGCTTCGCCTCAGTGGAGGACAGCCTGGAATAGGTGAGGGGGTCTCGAAAGGAATACCAGGCCGGGGAGTACTGGCAAGTGTCGGAGGGGAAGGGCAGGTCGGGGAGAGGATCCCCAGGAGCTGGGTGTCTGCAGGGCTCCCCGTAACTCAGAGCGGCCGGCCGCCGCCGCCCGAAGCCTGAGCTTTTCTCAGCAGATGGAGAATTCATTTTTAACCCCCAGGAAGGAATGGGCTGAGACATCAGACCACCGCTCCTAGAGGGTCAAATTTCCTCCCCATAAATCCAAAACATTCTCTTTAGGGAGTTCCCTCCGTGGCGCGCAAATCCGGGAAGCCGCGCGCCCTGGGGTTTCTTGGCTGGCCGTGCGCGCAGCCTGAACCGCCAAAGCCGCGTCATCCCGCATTTGCCTGCACCCAGGAGTTTGCAACCCGCAGAGCCCTCAGAGGCCACCGCCAAGAGTGCGCGCCTCGGCGCCCCGTCGGCCTCTACTTCCTCGGATCTGAGTCAGCGCCCCTAAGCCGCAGGCTGCAGCAGAACCTGTCGCCAGCTTGGAGAGTCCCTCGCGCTGCCCTGGCTTCCCGGTCCGCGGGCGACTCGCGCTGCTCCCGGGTTTCTTGGGACCCCCGGAGGGCGCTCAAGCCTATCGGCCCCTACTTGTGTGTAGAGAATAGGCCCGGGTACACCACCTCAGAAATGCAGAGGAAGCCGGGGACACTGAAGCCCGGGTGGTTGCAGTGAGGCTGAGGATCTCAGATGGGTGACCCCCAGCTCTGGCCAGTATCTGGGGCCACTGCACGTGGGGGACACTGCCCCCCAGGTTCCCACCTAGTTGGTCTCTTCCTTGGGTCAGTGGACTGCAGATGACTCCAATTGGCCTAGTGGGCCATTTCTGTCCTAGAGTCATTTTTTGGCTGATACAGAATTTTATAATAATTCAGATTAGTTGCCAACATGTAGAAACACTTGAAAATGAAATATCTAACAATGATATCAGCTGGAGCTGAGATTCTGTGACTCCAGTCTTCTCAATTCCCAAATGTGACCATGGCCATTTCTCTCATTTCTGTTACATTTCTGTTACCAGCCCACTCCTGTAGGCATTGATGTGTGTCCCCTTTGGAGTCACAGAATACCATGGTGGGGGCATGAAAATAGAATATATTTTCATATATTTCAGAAAAATAGACCCTTTAGCTCCCACTGATATTTGATGCTGTGAATTGGTCAAGGTTACCCAGGGTGTGGCAGAGTTGAGATTAGCACTTTATTCACTGATGAGAGCCCAGAGGAGGGAAGAGACTTCTGCAGGACCACCCAGCCAGAGAGCGGCAGGGGCACGCCTAGAGCCCACGTTTCTGACCATTAGCCCCTTCTCCTGACCGCACAGGGGCCCCAGTAAAACACAGCCTATGACCAAAGAGCCCTTGCTTGGGCTCTCAGGCTTTGACCCAACACCTAGTCATTGGTCAGACCAACTGAGCTTCCACTGCCTCTGTCTGTAGCTATAGAATGGAGGGAGTCCATGAGGGCTGGCTTGTGTCTTGCTGTCAGCTTCCAGGTTCTGGGTTCTTGCCTAAGAAACAACTGCATCGAACTGTGGGCAGATATCCCTTATCTTCTTGCGTAGTCTAAAAATACACCTGGCCATACTATAGCAATTGTATTTGAACTTACTGATCCAACCCCATTGGAAATCAGTGCATCTAGCTATTAGGGGAATGTTTCCCAAACCTTCATACTTGCTACCTCCAGGGTAAAGGGAGACTGGAAAAGAAACAGCCATGTCAATTGCCAGCCTTGTCACAGTTCTGAGTTCTGTCCTACATTTTTCATTTGGGAGCCAGAAAGAAGTGGCTAGACTATCAGAAGGCCCATAGGGGTGGAAACTCCCTATCTTAAAACCAGTACAGGGAAACACAGTGGAGGGAAAATGAATGGCTGGAGATAACAGCCAGTGTGGGGAAAAGAAGTACGTCTGAAATGGCTTCTTATTTTACTTGGGAACATTCCCTACCTAAGACTAAAGCATGCAAAGCAGGCCAGAGACTTTGATGTTTCTCCTTAAGGAAATGAAAGTTTGAGGCATTTGTGTTAACATATGGAATATCTATCTGTGACTGCATTAGCTCTTCAGACATATCTTCTTACCTCCCTAGGAGTAAGTGAACAGCTTACAAAAGCTGCAGTTTCTGTGGGAGAAACTCAATTTGGATCTGAAATCAAGAAGGCTTAACAACACCCACTCTGTATGAAATTACCACCCCATTTTAATAAAGTCCAAGATGTTTAATAGCTCACTTAAGGTCTTACAGCACATTGGGAGCAGAAATAGAAGAGTTAACTGTTTTTCTCATTTGGTCTCCTGAGAAAGGCTTGTTCATTTTAATTCTATCTCCAGAAAAACGTTTTATTTGTCCTCTTCACAATCCCTCCTTAATATCTCACTTAGGTGTCATCACTGTGCAGGTAAAATAATTTATTTTTAAAGTGGCATGTTGTACACGTAAAAATAATTGAGTCTGCCGGCCTGGAAAAAGGTTCAGCTGCCTGCCTGGAAAAAGGTTTAATGTAGCCTAAAGTTCTATGAAGATGTATAATTTGTCAGTGAAAAATATATATGAACACACATGCATACCCTTTTATTACCACTCAGAAAGACTTGGGAAACTTACATTTTCTTCTTCTCTCTCTCTCATTTGGAAAACATGGCTCCTTCATTTCCCATTCTCTTGTAGACCTTCGGTCCTTGTGACCCTGTTCTCTTTACCTTTATGTTTGCAAGGCAGAGTTCGGCACAGGCATACCATATTCTCATCACCTACAGGCCAAGAACTTGGTCTCAGATAATTGTGCTAGTAAGGAATAGCTCTGGCTTCCAGTCTTAGAAAACTTAAAATAACCAGGGCTTAAACAGGATAAAGGTTTACAGTTTTCCACCTAAAAGCCTGGATAGGGGCTCCAGGGCTGGTGTGATGCTTCATGATGTCAGAGATCTGAGCTGCTACTATCTTGTTGCTCTACCTTATCCAGGCCCAGGATGTCAGTAGACAAGCTCCAGGCGGCAGAATGGAGGGATAAAGAAAACCACTGGCCGGATGCGGTAGCTCAGGCCTATAATCCCAGCACTTTGGGAGGCTGAGGTGGGTGGATTACCTGAGGTCAGGAGTTCGAGACCAGTCTGGCCAACATGGCAAAACCCCATCTGTACTAAAACTACAAAAATTAGCTGGATGTGGTGACGTGCACCTATAGTCACAGCTACTCGGGAGGCTAAGGCAGGAGAATCACTTGAACTGGGGAGGTGGATGTTGCAGTGGGCCAAGATTGCGCCACTGCACTCCAGCCTGGGTGACAGAGTGAGACTTTGTCTCAAAAAAAAAAAAGAAAAGAAAAAAGAAAAGAAAGAAAAAAAACCATGCAAAGAGCTTGTACATCTCTGTCTTTTAAGGAGTGTGCCTGGATTTTGCTACAGGACATTTCTGCTGACATTCCAATGGGCCAGCATTTATTTGGCTCTAAATATAAGTGGCCACCCACTAGTATATTTGTTCCAGGTATGGAGTTGTTGCTTCATTCCTCTTCCTTTCAGTATATAAACTTACTGAAATTCCTTAGGCTCACATTTAGGGAAGTAACATGCGACAATAGTAATAGCTAACATTTATTGAGGATTAGTGAGTGCTAGATATTCTTGGAAGTGCTCTGTGTGTACTAACTCATTTTACCCTCATATGGCCCCGTTTTACAGATGGGGCCAAATTAGAACCCAAGCAGTCTAATTTAAGTATGGGCACTTAACCATTATTCTAAATTGCCACTATAATTAAGATGGCAACAATTGTACCCTGTTATTATTTATGGATCATCTTACGCTTTTACTACAAAAGGAACATTCCCTTATCACACCGGGCATGCCTTGATTTTCTTCTCACTATTCCAAATCCCAGTGAATGTCTTTTGCAAAAAGGACACAAAATCCTGGATGCCATTTACTATAGCACTGCAAAGATAGCAGCCAGATAATTCTTTATTTCAATTTCACATTTACCATCTCCACATCTGCTGCTTTCCAACAAATGCATTAATGCACCCTAGTTTTGCTATGTAGTTATTTATTTCTGGGCATATGTTAGCCACCACATAGGGAGAGGGGGGCAAACATGTGATGTGATTCCCTGAGCACCATTCACCCTCACTTCTCATCCACAGCTGCTTTTCACTCAGAAGAGTGGAATGTTGAGAAAAAGAATCACAGACATAGTAGAGAGTGAAGTAGGGGGACCGTCAAGGTGAGAGAGAAGCAGTAACTTGCATTTGCGGAGTACCCATTGTAGGCCAGACACTGTGCAAGGCCCTTTCCATTAGAACGGATCTGAAAGGTAGGCCTTGTATTATTTTAGATCTGACATCCTGCAGCTTTGGTCTGCCCAAGGTCACTGGTGAGTAAGCTCCAGAGCTGAGGTTCAAGCTCAGGACTGTCTGGCTTCCAAGTCCAGGTTCTTGACATGTCATCAACTACCTCTGAAGTACCAGAAATCTTGGCTGGGCAAGTTTGAGAGCACTGCTCCACCGTTGATTCTGTTCTCCTAGCTGTTACAGACCAGTTTCCATCTTCCCAAAGTTCCCTGGGATCTGTCTGTCTTCCTGCTGGACTCAAAATTCAGGCCTCATTCCACCACACACCAGCTTTTTGCTGCTCCTCTCCTGCTGGGTCAGAAGATCTCACAATATATATTCATAGAGAAAGTGGATTCATGGCTATTGGAAGTAAGATTTGGTGTTTACAAGCATGGGTTTTTCCTTGACTCTCCCACTTACTATCTGTGTGAGCTCAGGCAAGTTGTTTAAGTTCTTTAGGCTTCAGTTTCCTCATTTGTAAAGTGGGGAGACCCATACCTCCCTCTGAGGGTTGTTATAAGACTTAGAGCCAGAGCACATGGGATCTTTCTGTTTCCATTGCCTGTACTGGGAAAAGGTGAGGGTTATGAGGGAAGGACAGTTCTAATAAAAGGAAAATTGGCCAATTTTTGGAGTGAATCTGGCTTTTCAGTTGTTAAAGGTCCATATCTAAGAGAAAATCATCACCTGACTGTTGCCACTTGTAAAAGTGATACCACCCTTTCCTCAGGGCTCAAGACCAGGACAGAGTTAAATCCTGGATCTGGGTTCAAGAGATCCTCCCACCTCAACCTCTTGAGTAGCTAGGACTATAGGTGTGCACCACCATGCCTGGCTAATTGTTTTTAATGTTTTGTAGAAACAGGATCTTGCTATTTTGTCCATGCTGGTTTTGAACTCCTGTCCTCAAGCAATCCTCCTGCTTTGGTCTTCCAAAAAGGCTGGGATTATAGGCGTGAGTCACTGTGTCCAGCCTCATGCCTATTTTTGAAACAAGGACCTATCTTTCATCTTTGATTCCTTCCTTCCTTCCTTTCTTCCTTTCTTCCTTCCTTCCTCCCTCCCTCCCTTTCTTCCTTCCTTTCTTTTCTTTCAAGTTTTGCTCTTGTTGCCCAGGCTAGAGTGCAGTGGCACAATCTCGGCTCACTACAACTTCCGCCTCCTGGGTTCAAACAATTCTCCTGCCTCGGCCTCCCGAGTAGCTGGGATTACAGGCACCCACCACCACACCTCGCTAATTTTTTGTATTTGTGGTAGAGATGAGGTTTCACCATGTTGGCCAGTCTGGTCTCGAACTCCTGACCTCAGGTGATCCACCCGCCTTGGCTTCCCAAAGTGCTGGCATTACAGGCGTGAGCCACTGCACCCGGCCTGAATTATTTCTAAGAATAGTAAGGTAAACTCCAGAATAATTAGGAAAACGAAGTGACTATATTGCCAATAATGGAAGTTATGAAACAACTTTAAGTCCATTATAATAAAAATATACATTAACAATACATTGGTCAGGCATGGTGGCTCACACCTGTAGTCCTAGCACTTTGAAAGGCTGAAGCGGGCGGATCACCTGAGGTCAGGAGTTCAAGACCAGCCTGGTCAACATGGTGAAACCCTGTCTCTACCAAAAATACAAAAATTTAGGCCAGGCACGGTGGCTCACGCCTGTAATCCCAGCACTTTGGGAGGCCGAGGAGGGTGGATCACGAGGTCAGGAGTTCAAGACCAGCCTGGCCAAGATGGTGAAACCCCATCTCTACTAAAAATACAAAAATTAGGGCTGGGCACAATGGCTCACACCTGTAATCCCAGCACTTTGGGAGACCAAGGCAGGTGGATCACCTGAGGTCAGGAGTTTGAGACCAGCCTGATCAACATGGAGAAACCCCATCTCTACTAAAAACACACACACACACACAAAAATTAGCTGGTCATGGTGGTGCATCCCTGTAATCCCAGCTACTTGGGAGGCTGAGGCAGGAAAATCACTTGAACCTGGGAGGCGGAGGTTGCAGTGAGCTGAGATTGCACCATTGCACTCCAGCCTGGGCAATAAGAGTGAAACTCTGTCTCTAAAAAATAAAATAAAATAAATACAAAAATTAGCCAGGCATGGTGGCAGGCGCCTGTAATCCCAGCTACTGGGGAGGCTGAGGCAGGGAATTGCTTGAACCCGGGAGGCGGAGTTTGCAGTGAGCCGAGATTGTGCCACTGCACTCCAGCCTGGGTGACAGAGCAAGACTCTGTCTCAAAAAAAAAAAAAAAAAAAAAAATTAGCCAGGTGCGGTGGTGCGTGCCTGTAGTCCCAGCTACTCGGGAGGCTGAGGCAGGAGAATCACTTGAACCCAGGAGGCGGAGATTGCAGTGAGCCAAGATTATGCCATTGCACTCCAGCCTGGGTGACAGAGCGAGACACCATCTCAAAAACAAAAACAAAAACAAAAACGTTACGCCATGTGTAATTAAAAGTGTTGGTAGCATTTCACAACCATCTGCCTTTTGTTTGTGCATCTATCAGTATTTCCAGGCCTCAAGGATGAGGCAGGGACTAAGAATAATTTATTCATTCTGTAGAATTCTTTACAAAATTCATACTCTTGCTCCATGAAGAGACTGAGACTGATTCTTGTCATGGCTCTGTGAACTTGGCCAAGTCCTCTGAACTCTCTGAATCTTGGCTTCCTCAACTGGAAACTGAAAAGAACAATTCTGGCCCCTCCAACTTTATTAGGAACCTGGAGAGGAGCTAATAAAATGCTAGACATGGCCGGGCATGGTGGCTCACGCCTGTAATCCCAGCACTTTGGTAGGATGAGGCAGGCAGATCACAAGGTCAGGAGTTTAAGACCAGCCTGGCCAACATGGTGAAACCCCGTCTCTACTAAAATACACAAATTAATAGGCCAGGTGTGGTGGCTCACGCTTGTAATCCCAGCACTTTGGGAGGCCGAGGCAGGTGGATCACCTGAGGTCAGGAGTTCAAGACCAGCCTGACCAACATGGAGAAACCCCGTGTCTACTAAAAAAAATACAAAAAATTAGCCGGGTGTAGTGGCGCATGCCTGTAATCCTAGCTACTTGGGAGGCTGAGGCAGGAGAATCTCTTGAAGCTGGGAGGCAGAGGTTGCAATGAGCTGAGATCGTGCCATTGCACTCCAGCCTGGGCAACAAGAGCAAAACTCTGTCTCAAAAAAAAAAAATAAATAAATAATAAAAAATAAAAATACAAAAATTAGACAGGCGTGGTGGTGCACACCTGTAGTCCCAGCTACTTGGGAGGCTGAGGCAGGAGAATTGCTTAAAGATGGGAGGTGGAGTTTGCAGTGAGCCAAAATCATGCCATTGCACTCCAGCCTGGTGACAGAGCGAGACTCTGTCTCAAACAAAACAAAACAAAACAAAACAAACAAACAAGAAAACTGCTGGACACAGAAGTCCACCTGAGCAGCCTAAAGTAATAGATGGAAGTTAAGGATTAATGTGATGATCTGTGAATATGTGTCTGAAGTGGAAATGAAAGAAAAATAAGAAACAGAGACAAAGTAGTCAAAAGGAGTAACAGTGTTCCCTGATTTGCCATCTATTAGCTGAGTGATCCTAATCTCTCTGGGTCTCAGCTTCCTCATCTGTAAAGTGGGGATTATAATAATAGCTGCTCTTTCCATTTGATAAGACTATTGTATTAAATGGGTCAGTGAGTGTGAAAATGTTACTTGGAAGAGACCATCTAACTGTTAATTATTATTAATACTGATAGTAGTTCTCCTAGAAGAAGTTCCAGTGTTCTTCCAGGGTTTCAACTAGTTTGGTCACCTTTGGAAATGAAATGTATCTTTTGAGATCACATGGTAGTCACAGGCAGGGACTGAGCCTAATGAGTAAGAGCCTGGCTCCTGGCATGACACTGCTAGGATTCAAATTTCATCTCTGCCACTAATAGGCTATGCGATCCTGAGCAAGCATTGAACCCTTCTTTGACTTAGCTTCTCCATCCATAGAATGGGGATGATAATTATGTAGTCTCTTACCTGCTGGAGTTGTAAGAATTAAGTGCCATAATACATGTGTGCTATCCAGTACACAGAAGACATTTGTAGGTATCTTTATTCCTGGATATAGGGTATTACTCTCGGGTATTCTTGGTGGCATCTTGGCCCCATACTGCCTAATTTACAACATTTGCTGTAACTTTAACTTATCAAATAGCATCCCAGAGTAAGCCTGATACTAGAAAAATATGACTGAATGAAAAAGCATCTATATCTACAGCTACATGGCTGAGGCCCTTTTGGCTCCTACTAAAACCATTTGCTTTCTTTTTGAGACAGACTCTAGCTCTGTCACCCAGGCTGGAGTGCAGTGGCATGATCTTGGCTGCAACCTCCGCCTCCCTGATTGAAGCAATTCTCCCTGCCTCAGCCTCCCGAGTAGCTGGGATTACAGGTGCCCACTACCATGCCCGCCTAATTTTTGCATTTTTAATAGAGACAGGGTTTCACCATGTTGGCCAGGCTGGTCTTGAACGCCTGAGCTCAGGTGATCTGCCCGCCTGGGCCTCCCAAAGTGCTGGGATTACAGGCGTGAGCCACCACGCCTGGCCTTCTCCATTTTAGAGCCAGCAAGCCAATCACATTTCAAGGCCTCTGGTCCCCTTTTGTGAAAGAAATCTCTAGGTAGGACAAGTTTTCCACCCTCCTCCAGCTCCTGCAGTTCCAGAGCAGTTTCTAACCTGCTGTCACAGAGTGAGGATTTCCATGTCCTTAGGCAGTGGATGAATGAGAGGGTGAGTGAGAAGCTAAGTTAGATAATGGCATCATTAGGTAATAAGTTAGTGCACAAAGAGCTACATGAAGGTGATAAGGTGGAAGGAGCAGGGGGTAACAGATGCATAAATCTGTACTAGGGTTGTTTTTTTTTTTTAAAGATACACTTTCAAAAAGCCATTCCAGGCTGGGTGCAGTGGCTCATGCCTGTAATCACAGCACTTGGGAGGCCAAGGTGGGAGGAATGCTTGAGCCCAGGAGTTCGAGACCAGCCTGGACAACACAGTGAGACCCCCATCTCAAACAAATAACATAAAAAAAAAATAAAGCCATTCCAGGCAGAGTGGAGAATCACAGAAACTTATCAAGTCGAATAATGAAATTCGTAGGGCTGCAGTTCTTAAACTTGAGTGTGCATTAGAATCACTTGAAGGGCTTTTTAAAACATTGCTGGGCCCACCCCCAAAATTTCTGATTCAATAGGTCCAGAGTGGGGCCTCAGGAATTGCATTTCTAGTTAGTTCCCAGGTGACGTGGGGACCACAATCACTGTCATAGGGAATCTGAGAAGAGTTGCTGTAAGTCTGTCTTATTAGAAATGGTCCTCAGACGTAAGTGAGGCCCAAGAAAGAGTCCAAGGAGCTACAGAGATAGGAGAGTCCAGGGGCTTCCCACAGCCTGGACTTCCTGAGCCACAACAAATGGGGCCGACTAGTGTGTTGGTGGCATGATTGAACATATAGGCTGACCAGGCACTCTCACCCATGAGACCCTCCTTATCCAGACCTTGGCTGATATGTGGTGGCGGGGGGAGTTTGGGGGAAAGTGTTCAGCGTTTCCTCTCAAACGACAGGGCGGGGTGGGGTGGGGGTGGGAGGAAGGAGCTCGCAGGAGAACTGCTTGATACTTCCCGCCCCACCGCGGTTAATCACTGTCTAGAGAAGCCGAGGTTAAGGGGCTCTGACCTATCACCCATCCCGCTTAGGGTCCAGCTCAGACAGCGGGCGCATAGGGCCCGGTGGAACAGGCTGCCCTCTGGGGATGGGGGATTGGGGCCGCTGCTCCGGGCAGAGTCGCGGGATCCGAGCCAGCAAGGATGCTGGGACTCGCCGCGACTTCCGCCTCTGGCGATCGGCAGTGGGGGGCGCACCAAGACAGCAGTTCGGGAGCTGCGCTTTGTCACCGAGGCGGCGAGGGGCGGAGGGCGCAGAAAGGGGCCACGGAGAAAGGACAAGGCGGCCGACCAGCTCCCAGGATGGAAAGGGACGCTCAAGGGGCTCCAGGCAGCACCTGGGGCAAGGGGAGGGACTGATACTCCCGGCCGGAGCCCAGCCTGTGGCGCGTGCTTCAGTCCTGAGCCAGCGGCTCCCTGGCTTCTGGGCTGGCATCCGTCCTACCCTCCTCCCGCTGCAACACGCCCCTGATAGCCGCTCCCCCACCCTCTGAAACTCACCCGCACAGACTCACCGCCAGGCTTCTGGGCTGGGATCGCGTAGTCCCTCCACGTCGCGGCGCCCTGCGGCCCCTCCCGGTGAGCCACCCGGCCCTCGTGCCTCGCTGCCCGGATACCAACCTCACCTGGCTCCCGCGCGTCGCTCACCGCCCGCGGGGACAGCGGCCGCATCCGCCCAACCCACTTGGGAAGGGGGATCCCTATCTGGGTCTTTCAATCATACCCAAGGCATCGCAGTTTTCTGTCTGGGTGTTAGGGAAAGCAGTCCATGGTCCTGGGGCACGGCGTTAATGTCAGAGGAGAATCTGGCCCTTGGAGTCTGGACAACTTGCGTTAAAATCCTGGCTTGGCCTCTTCCCCACTGTGTAACTCTGAGCAAATTCCTCAACCTCTCGGGGAGTCCGTTTTCCCGCTGCACGACGGGAGGGACTGTGCCTCGTCGGACGCTCAGAAGCTCAGTAGGAGGGGGGTGGGGACTAGTCTGGGCCAGGAAGGGTCTCTAGGCAAGTCAGTCCCCAGAACTCCGCATAGAGAGAGTTTTCCATTTCACGGGAGGGAGAGGCTAAGCCAGCCCAACCAGTTGGACTTCCTTGCCTGGGGTGGGGAAAGGGGGCGTCGGGGCAGTTCTCTCATCCCACACCGGGTAAACCGACTCCTCTACTCCTTATTGGGCGCCACCGAGTCTTCCGTCTTCCGGGCCCAGGAGAGGGGAAGAGGCTTTGGCCTCCTCAGCTTGGGAACTGAGAGAGACACAGGGTCAGAGAGCACACAGAGACAGAGAGACACTCGCACCCTGGAGGAAGAATTTTGGGACCATCGAGTTGTCCTCTACTACTCCACAGCCCAAAATGATGCCTCCACCCAGATTTGCGGTCCTGCATTGCCCTTGTTGGGTGGCCCTGACAGGCGCTGCAGTGGGCAGGTTCCCTCTTACAGTGCAGGGGTGGAAGAGGGTGGTGATGGTGCCCCATGGCAGGGGACTGGGAGTAGGGGGAGCAAGGTGGTCAGGTTTGTCTGGCCCTTGGATAGCCCAGTGCTTGGAAAGGATTTGTGCCTGGACAAAATCTATTAAAAACAAACAAAAGATCCTGAAAACGTATCCTCCCCTGACCCCACTCCAATCTCTTCTCAATAATGTAAATGAAGCAATGTTGTAATACAGTGATAGTAACAGGACAGTTCCCTGGACTCTGGGTTTCCTTTATCCCAAAGGAAGGTCAGCCCAAGCCGAGTCCTGCCTTTTACAGGAGAAACCCCAGTGGGGTCATTCTCTCGCTGATGCAGGTCCAGAGCCTAGAGGTTTGGATGGAGGCACATGCAGAACATAAAGGATGTCCCCAGCCAGGTTGCAGGTGTGGCCAGGCCTGGCCAGACTCTTGGGTTTTGCCCCTTGGACCAATCAATCCTGGAGGTCAGTTTGAAGGGGGTAGCAGCCATGTAAGGGAAAATACCCTGGTAAAGCTAGACTCCCTATGAAATGGCTCAGGGAATTGTGCCTGGAGTGTGGTGGCTCCGAGGGGGTGGGGGATCTGGGAACTGAAGGCCAACTTCTCTGCCTCTGCATTTGCCTGGGAAGAGGGCTGATGGCTATGTGACGGGGCCATACCTAAGAGGTTAAAACTGCCTGGGTGACCTTGGTGAGTCCTGCTCCTTTCCAGAAATGTTCTCAGGGCCTCAGTGGATTGCAATGGTCAGAGAGGGACTGAGCTTTGTCTCTTAGGATCTCCAGGATCAGCAGCTGCACTGATATTTCTGACATTCTGGCCTCAGGCCCTGAGACCCTTCCCACATGCTTCAGCTGAGCAGTTCTCCTACCCTACATTCCTGAGGGTGGCTCTCCCAACCCCCTCCATGAATTAATCTAGAAATGAGGTAGAGAAGAGGCCTTGGTCACAAAAAATCACAAGATGAATTTTTGGAGAAGTCTCAGAAGGCAATGCTTAGCACCTTCCTAATTCTCAAATTGTGCAAGTGGCCTTTGAGCTGGAGGGAGGGGTTGAATCCTGATGCTCATTTACACATCAGCTTTCTGTCTGTGCTTTGGGTTTCTCAGCTACAAAATAGAGATGATTCATGCTGTCTTCCTCAGAGCCTGTTGTGAGGCTGGAGAGCTAATACATGTGAAACGCTTAGAGCAGTGACTGCTCTTATCATGTGGGAACTCCAGACTTCTAAGGGATTTCTCTTTGCCCTCCTGGAAAAGTATGTGTGGTGTGGGTGAGGGATGGGGGTGGCAGGGTGAGGACTAGTCCATCCAGCTGTGTGGGCCCTGAGCCTTCCAGCCATGCAGGTGCTTCTAAGGGCAGGAGGGACACTCTCTGAGAGGCCCATAGACCTGCCTAAACCCCAGCAAAGGCTGAGGCTTTGTGGAGGGTTGCCTTATGGAGAGTTAAATCATTGCTGGGGGTTGAGGCATCCCTGAAGGCCAGGGAGGGACATGGCCTTGGAAGGGAGACTGAGCCTGGTTTGACACTCAGCCCTGACCTAGCTATCTGAGTCAAGACCACTAGTCATTCTACAACTGTGGGGAAAAATGCACTGTGGACTCTTGAGGCCTTTTAAAGGACTGTTAAATTAAATGAGATTGTTAGATTAAATGAGAAATGGGTGTTGATGTTCTTTGTAATAAAAGCAAACTTCAGGACAATAATGATGAAGAATAACCCATAGCATCTCTGCTAGGGTTGGGGAGGGAGATGTCTGAGCCTTTGGGTGCTTGGGTGTTGGAGAATTGCTCTTGGACACAAACTGCACTGGGCCCTTCCAGTCAGTGGCTGAGGTGGGGGCAAACCTTGAGCTTGGGGAGGTCCTCAGCTGCCAGTCTCACCCTGGGTCCTCCAGCCCTAGGATGGGCCAGTGGTGGGAATGGGGATGTGGACCAGACATCCTTAGCACAGGGCCAGGAAGCTACCAGGCTGGCCTTAAGGAGCCCAGGCAGACAGGTGTACAGGCAGGAGTGCAGCAGGGTCAGCTGCCTCCCAGGACCTGGCCCTCCATTCCAGGAGGGTGGAGAGGAGGGGGCACTCTTCAAAATCAGAGTTCCAGAAGCTGCAGTTTCCCCCTGTCTGAAGGAGAGAGTGTTCCACGGTGCCTGCCACAGTTACACGGCTGCCACCGACTTTCTCAGCAGATTCCACTGCAGTGCAAGGAGGTGAGGGGAGTGGTCAACCCTCATCTACCTGCAAGTGTGAGATCCACTCGACCTTATTCCCCAGGGGTGCACCCAGCAGTGGCACTAGGTTCCCAAAAGGGCATCAGCAGCTGCCAAGGCAGAAGGGGGAAGCGGGTCCCAGAACCACCCGCCTCCGGCTGTCCCCACCGCGAGGACCCAGCAGTCTGGCGCCCCCACCATGGCCTGGAAGATGACGGAGGGCCCAAGACTAATATTCACGACAGCCAGACCACGCTTATTGTTTAGAAGGAAGCTCCCTTTGTTCTTACTTTTTAACCAGAGAAGTGAAAACATTTTTTTCCTGATCACATTTTCACCGACACCTGAGCCGACAAGCCAGCTCCTGGCCCCCGGCTCAGGACTCCTCGCTCTCTCCCTTCTCGGGGCCCTGTCGCCGTTGAAAGGCCCGCTGCAGGCTGGGGAGGGTGATCGGGGCCGCGGGCCATCTCCCCCGAGCCGGGCGGGCAGACTGCGGAGGCAGGCGCCACACGCGCCGCTTTTCCGAGCCCGGTTTTCTTCAGGAGCGAAGCTGTTCCAGCTGACCCGCGCGTCTGGGGGCCTAGGCCCGGCTTCCGATTCCATTTAAAACGACCCGCGCATCTTATCTCCGTCGCCTCCCCGGGGTTCTCACCCACCCCCCTCCGGCCCGGGCCAGGCCAGCCCAGCCCCGGCGGAAGCCAAGCTGGGAGCTTTTGAAGTCCGGAGAATTTCAATCCGAGAGGAGCCGGCTGGACCGGAGCCCGTCGCCCCAGCGGGGGAAGGGACGGGGGGCCTGCCGTGTGGCAGGTGGGGGATGGGTGTCCCCCGCCGCGAGAAATGAGAAGCCGCCGGGCCTGGAGCGGCCTCCACCTCAGCTGCTATCACCCCCTCTCCGCTGTTATGGGATTGCCCAGGCTTAATGGGTTTGTGCAGGGCTTCACTTGCTCTCGGAATTTACCTTCCTTCTCGAGCCGTGCCGCGAATAACCTTCACGACACAGTGATAACGATGTTATTAAATACTCCCCCAACATTCACCGCCCAAGAAACCAAAACAGTGCTCTTATCCAGTCCTCTCTTTTTTTGTCTTCTTTCCTTTAAAAACCCAACCGCTGTTAATGTGAGGTTGATGAAAGGATGCTTTTGGAAGAAGCGACATTTGGTTAAAACGTTTTCCCCCTAATGCGCCGGTGGAAAGGGGCGGGGGTGGGGGTGGTTCCCTAGGCTCCTAAGACTGGAGAAACAGTCAGCTTTGAAAGAGCGGGGCAGAAGTCGGGAAAGGGCTGGGGAAGGCTTTGGGCTGAGGGGATGTGTCCCTGAAGCTTCAGATCTGGAGCCCAAGGGAGGCAACCTCCCTCTGAAAAGCCGGTCCTCAGCTCCATCCAGCCCTCTCCGCGGGATGTAAGCCCTGCTCCGTAGGGCCCGACCCAGGAAGCAGACTAAGTGGCACTCCTTGATCTCTCACTCCTACTCGGCTTTCATCTCACCCAGAGGAAAAGCGGATCAAACAGAGGATTCCCATTGAATGCAGAGCTAGGGGCGGGGTGGGGAGCCAGGAGTCCCTCTGAGGACCCAGCCCCCAGGAGATGGGGGCAGCAGGCTACTCACGAGAAGGTTAAGTGCTCAAGGAGGAAAGGAGGGTAGGCACCGCAAAGGCCCAGTGCTGGAGGGCCCTATAGAGAGTAGGCAACCTTGGAAGCTCTAAGACAGATGCCCAGGGGGCTTGCCATTGACAGGAAGGAGAGCAAGCCAGGTGCTCCCTCAGGCTGTGGCTGCTGGTAGGGAGGACAGAGCAAGATAGAATACCTGGACAGCTCTCCAAGGCAGCAAAAGGTTCTAGGATTTGACTCCCCTCACTCCCAATTGATCCTCTCACCTCTAAAACATTTCCCTGGATTTTGGGGCTAGCAGTGCTCAGCACATAGTGGCTTCAGGAGTCCTAAGGAGTAGAAATATCTATGTGGACACTGCCTTCCGGATCCCGCTGCCTCCGCCCCCAGGCAAGATTAATGAACATCGTCTTAGACTGAAAGAGAAGTGGAAAGCCGGAGTGAAGAGGAAACTTTGTCTTTCTTTGGACCCCTTACTTCCTCTACCTTCCTTAACCCTATGGATAGGAAGATGGAGGAGAGAAGCAAAGAGGGAGAAGAATACATAAAGAGAAAAAGGAGGAGAGAAAAGTAGGAGATAACAGACAAAAAGGTCACGGAAGAGGACTTACCTGTAAAAGCTGGGGCTTTGCTAGGGACACAGAAAGGAGGGAGGTGCTGGGCTGCCCTTTGCAGCTGGCTGCCTAGGGCTAGAAGCTCTTCGGGAGGAGGCGGAGAAAGGGGGGTTGAGCATAGAAGGTGCCCACCTCCTGCCCTCAGCAATGTGGGGATGGACTCAGCCCACCCACCTGGCCCCAGCACACTTGCTTGGAGCTCAAAAAGGGTCAGTTTGAAGGAGTTTTATTCCAGCTTCTTCCCTGGGAGAGGAGCCAAGAGAGGCCTATGGAAGCTCCCAGATATCAAGTTCCACAACTCCTGCCCCCACCTCCGGCCCTTCATCAGAGCCCCTACTTACTTGCTGTTTTAGGGCATTTTCAGCGACTTCACTCTCCTCTACCTCAAACGCCATCCACTTTTGGAGACAGGTACCACTGCCCCTAGGCAGGGACTTGGGAGAGGACCTTATGAGTCAAACCTCTATGAACCCCAACCTTTTTGTACTCGGGGAGGCTGAACTCCTGCCCAAAATAGCGCGGTGAAAGCTACTGCCTTCTCCCAGGTAGGGGCCTCCAGTACTGCCACAGCAGGGGCCGCATTCCTGGCACCTCTTCATTCGAAAAACCTCTTTCCAGGAGAATTCGTTGATTCTGAACGAATACTTTAAAATATGGGCAAGAAAAAAAAAAAAGACAACTCTTAGAAACTCTCCCCACCCAACATACCTGGAGTGCAGGCGAGGTCCAGGCAAACGGGAAAGCGACTTCTTGTACGAATAGCCATCTCAAGATGAAGCCAGGCTGTGGAAAACTTAAGGCCATCTAGATGGGAAGGAGGTATTTAAAAGAAATCAGCACACACTCTTACAGAAGCCAAGGCGGGTCTTTAAATTAAAAAAATATATAAGGTATTTATTTCTTGCCCCTTGGGGAAGAAAAATAGCAAAGTTTGGTTCCCAGGAGTAAGGAGACAGAGGTGGGTAGGGAGAGGGAGGAGAAGAGAGGAAAAGATGGCCCAGCCTCAAGCTCTCCAGTCAACCTGGGGCGGGGGAATACATTTTTCCGTAGCTTGTAAAAAGACTTTTCAGCCAGTTTGAGGTTAGCTGCCAGGGGCAGACAGTTGTAATAATGCCGACAGAATTGAGGCTTGTAAGCCGGGCTTCACACTTCTAAAATGCAGTTATGGATTCTTTCATCGGTGTTAGATCAAGGCACCAAGTTAAGAAAACAAAAGTCAAAACAACAATAAAAGAAAAAATCAAAAGCTTATTTAATTACCGAGTCCCGCTGCCCCTGCGGAACTCGCCGCGCGCGTTAAGCTCTCTTTTCTTTCTGCGGAATTCCATTTGCATCCCCTCTGCCTGGGTGTCTCCCTCTCTCAGTGTGTGTGTCTCTCTGTCTGTTTTCACACTCTCCTCCCCAATCGAGCGAGGCCCACACCTGGCGCATCACTGCCGAGCCATTAGCTGCGGGTTTCCTTTCATCTTCGCTGTGGCAGACGTTTCTATTTATCCACTTGCGCTCGCCGAGTGGCGTCACCAGCGGTACTGTAATGACGATTGCGGCAGGAGGATGACAGCTTAGAAAGAAGAGGGCAATGGGGCTTCCTCCCAGAGGCGGTGCGGCACAGAGGAGCGCTCACTTCACAAGGTGACCCTAGCTCCCCACCGCTACCGCCGCGGTCGCGGTCCAGACCGCGCTCCAGCAGCTCCGCGCCCTCCCAGGCACCCGGCCTCTCTTTCTCCCTCTTGCAACCAAGATCCGTCCGGCCGCTGGAGACCCAGGGAGCCGGGGTTAGGAACTCACTTGGGGCTTTCCCCTCCCCCACCGGAGAGCCCCGGGATGGAGAGCCGAAAGGACATGGTTGTGTTTCTGGATGGGAGTCAGCTTGGCACTCTGGTTGGCAAGAGAGTCTCAAATTTGTCCGAAGCCGTGGGCAGCCCGCTGCCGGAGCCGCCCGAGAAGATGGTGCCCCGTGGTTGCCTGAGCCCTCGGGCCGTCCCTCCGGCCACCCGGGAGCGCGGCGGGGGAGGCCCGGAGGAGGAGCCGGTAAATGGACTAGCAGGCAGCGCGGCGGGGCCGGGCGCCGAGCCCCGGGTAGCCGGGGCGGCCATGCTCGGCCCAGGACCCCCGGCCCCCTCAGTCGACAGCCTCTCCGGCCAGGGGCAACCCAGTAGCTCGGACACCGAGTCGGATTTCTATGAAGAAATCGAGGTGAGCTGCACCCCGGACTGCGCCACCGGGAACGCCGAGTACCAGCACAGCAAAGGTAGCCACCGCGCCCCTCCGCTCCCCGGGCCTCCCACTGCGCCCACCCTTCACTTCGGCGCAGGCCAGGAGGAAGACACTCCCTTCCCCTAGGGCAGGATGGCTGGGGGGACCCACCTGAGCGACTCTCTCTGCTATCTGCGTTCTGGCGGGGGTCTCCTACTGTGTTCTGGCATTGGCAGGACTGAGGGTGACAGCAGTGCCTTGAGTGCGGGGTGCTGAGGGGGCGGATGCAAGTCCTGGACTTGGGGGATTCAAAGCTCACCCCAAGCACCCAGTGTTTCAACTGCTCGGGGAATGCTTCAATTGCTCGGGGAAGACACTTTCCCCAGGCGAGGGCAAGATCAAACGCCGATCAGGGCAGTTTGTGGCTGGCTGGGTGTAAGAGGGATGGAGGCGCGGAAGCCAGGAGTCCATAAAGGACCGTAAAATTGCGGCCCACTTGGGCAGCCCGGGTGCTGCAGCCCTCCGACCAGTTTGCACGTCGGTCAGAGGTCCAAATTACCTTGTCACTTCCCGGGCTTCGCGGCGCCAGGTCGGAAATGGTCCCAATGGTCTAATTGCCTTTGGTCTCCGGTTGCATTTGAAAAGGCAGAGATCGGGTCCTCCCCCCTTCCCCTCTCCTTCCTAGTCCCACTTCTCCACCCAAAGGAAAAGGAGCTGCAGGGGGCTGGAGCCCCACCCTTCTCAGAGGTAGGCCCAAAGGGGGGCTGGTTTAACTGGAGAACCCCTCCCCACCAAAGGCTAATGGGAAGGGGGTGGATAGCCCGGAAGGGAGTTTCCCTCTGTGCCAACAATCACCTCCCCAGAAGGGGGTAGAAAACTGGGCGCGGGTTGGTGGGGGGGAGAAGAGGGGAGCCCACCAGCAGACACTCCTCCACAGAACTGTAGGAGTGGGTGGAAAGAGCCTGGGGGGGAAGAAAGACCACCCCCTGGCCTTGGCAGCCAACGCCTTGTTGAATACCTGCACCTACCCCTTACTATCTTATCACCGATTTCACCCAGCCTCCTTCCCATAACCCTCAGAAAAACCTGGACTCCACTCACATATACTAAGGTAATAAATAAGATACTCAACATGCATTCTCACTCCAGCCCTGCAATACACGGAACCTAGTACACATTCCCACACCTGTTCTGGCAGCCTGTCACACATAAGAGCAAGGAAACTCTCTGAATGCCCAGCATACTACAATACACTTGACCCAGAGTTTACAACCCTCTAGCACAAAGGTGCATCTCAACTCATGTGCCTGTCAGAAGTGCACACCCTTGCCCATCCCTGCCAACGGGAGGCAGAAAGCTCACCTATGCTCCAGGGCAGGTGGGAAGGGCGGCTGGGAACCCCTGTACCCACGATGCCTTAGAGGAAGGGAAGGCCTCCCCAAAGACCTCTACCTACCCAATCAAGGGCAGGCCCTTATTTTCCCTTCTTGGGTTCCCCAGAGGCCGCAGTACCCCAGCAGAAACAGTTACTGAGGTGGCTGACAGGGTGTCCCTTCCCAAATCACCCTCCCACCTTAGGCCTACAGCCCCACTTCGATGGCGTTTGTGTGTCTGTGTGTGTACACGCCTGTGCTCTGGACTCGCTGTGCAGGGTCCGGCTCCGAGGCGCTGGTCGGCAGTCCGAACGGAGGGAGCGAGACCCCCAAGAGCAACGGCGGCAGTGGTGGGGGCGGCTCGCAAGGCACCCTGGCGTGCAGCGCCAGTGACCAGATGCGTCGTTACCGCACCGCCTTCACCCGAGAGCAGATTGCGCGGCTGGAGAAGGAATTCTACCGGGAGAACTACGTATCCAGGCCGCGGAGATGTGAGCTGGCGGCCGCCCTAAACCTGCCGGAAACCACCATCAAGGTATGCGGGGTCCAGGCTGGGGAGGCGGGTGTGCACCTATTTAGCGGGAAGTAAATGCCAACTGCCAACTCCCTAAACCGCAGGCCAGGAATCTGGGCCTGGGGTCTCCCTGCCCGGCGCGTGCAGATTGACCCTCGTGACAGCTCCTAGGCAGGCATTGCTGCCATGTGGCTGACTCTGTCCCTTTCCTGGTTAAATAGACAAGGGGTGGGCGTGGGGGAAGGGGATAGAGTGCCTGCGCGGGTGACAAGGAAGTTTCTGGGGACACGCTGTCTGCGGCCGCAGACCAATTGAGTCCATGTCCTTTCACTGCTCCTCCAATACACACACTGGCCTCTGGCACCCCGGGGGCCTGGCCACCTGGGCAGAGGGAAGGAGGGAGCGGGCTGGAGTCACTCCCCAAACCTCTCTCGGAGGGATTCCAGCTCCAGGTGGTGGTGGTGGGGTCGGTCTCTACCCGGCTGGTGTCTGCTTTGGCTGTTCCTGCCCTGAGAACACTGTCCCCGGAGCGGGACCAGACTGCTGGCCTCTGAGCATCGGGCCAAGTCCAGCTACTGAACCTGCTCCGCTCCTCTCCCCAGGTGTGGTTCCAGAACCGGCGCATGAAGGACAAGCGGCAGCGCCTGGCCATGACGTGGCCGCACCCGGCGGACCCCGCCTTCTACACTTACATGATGAGCCATGCGGCGGCCGCAGGCGGCCTGCCCTACCCCTTCCCATCGCACCTGCCCCTGCCCTACTACTCGCCGGTGGGCCTGGGCGCCGCATCCGCCGCCTCCGCCGCCGCCTCGCCCTTCAGCGGCCCGCTGCGCCCGCTCGACACGTTCCGCGTGCTGTCGCAGCCCTACCCGCGGCCCGAACTGCTGTGCGCCTTCCGCCACCCGCCGCTCTACCCCGGGCCGGCGCACGGACTGGGCGCCTCTGCCGGCGGCCCCTGCTCCTGCCTCGCCTGTCACAGCGGCCCGGCCAACGGGCTGGCGCCCCGGGCTGCCGCCGCCGCCTCGGACTTCACCTGTGCCTCCACCTCCCGCTCGGACTCCTTCCTCACCTTCGCGCCCTCGGTGCTCAGCAAGGCCTCCTCCGTCGCGCTGGACCAGAGGGAGGAGGTGCCCCTCACTAGATAAGGGGCCGCCGGCTGGCTGCCGGCTCCATGACGCCCGTGGGATCACCCCCCGGCCCCGGGACTCAGCCAGCCTCGCTCCTCGCTCCTCGCCCCTAGGACGCCAAGGGGGAAAGGAGAGGGCGGAAAAGGACCAGCGGGATCCGGCCGCAAGAATTGGAAAGCCTAGGAAGTGGCTGTGGCTGGCGCGTTTGGGGAGCAGGAGTGGGGATAGGGAAGCAGAGGTTGAGAGACCTTCCTCCGGGGCAGCCTCCGGACCCACCGACCCCCACCAGGGTCGAGGCTGTAGCTCCAAAGCTAAACAAAACTTAGCAGCAACAGCAACCAGTATCCAGCCCCTCGGCCCCTCACCCTCCACCTCACACTCCCTTCTCACTGGGCCCCCTCTCCCCAGCCAAGGCCCAAGCACTGGAAAGGGAAATTGCTGTCTCTCTGAACAAAATGCTGTGTATGCAGAGCAGGTAGAGATTAATCTTTGCCAGCTTTTCCAAGGCATGACAAGGGGCTGGTGGATGGCAACATACCAGTCATTTGGAGGAGAGAGTGAGAGATTATTTACTACCAGGGAGAATCCAGCCCCTTGGCATGGAACCTGGAGCCTCGACTACACAGCATCTTCTGGGTCTGGCGTCTGCCAGCACCTGATCTCTTTCCTCATTCCCAGCTTTGTGACACTTCTCAACTTGCGGCTCCATCTCTCCCTGCCCCCACCTTTTTGTTGGCCAGGGAGGCTGCAGATGCCCCAGGAGCCCTTTGCCGCTTCTATGAGGCCAAGCCTTTTTTCCCTGGGCCCAGCACACACCCTGATTAGCAAGCGATGTGTGCGAGGAGGGTTTGTGAATGTTGAATGTGTAATAATGATCACCATGGAGCTGGCCACTGACCCCAGAGCTGAGCTGTTAACAAGGCGCCCAGGGAAGAGCTTAGGGAGTGGGAACTTCACCTCCCTCTCTCAGTATCTGGCGGTAAATTAGAGGCAATTTTCATCCTTTGCTTGTTCACCTTCACTTCACCAGAAACTTTCTGGCCATACCCTTTGTATTGGGTATTTTACAACTTTCTCTCATTTTCTTCCCAAGCTACCACTGGAGCTTGACTTTCAGATACCAGTGGGAGCCTTCTGTCCCTTTTGGGGACCCTGTCTGTGGCCTCCACCAGGGTTTGTTTAGAGCCACTCCCAAATCCTCACTCCCACACTCATCCTTGCAGCCAGTTTTTGAGGAAGAGGAGAACGTGTAACCCCAATGCAAGCTTCACCCTGACTGAGAGGGAGTGGTTCTTCCTGTAGGGAATGAATTTGGTTTGATTTGGGGTTTTCCTTTGAAGCCCAAAGAACTTGCTGTTATGATTTGTTAACCATATTGCAATAAAAGCTGGACATAATTCTCACTTTAGCATTTTAGTTTTTGTGGCAGCAGGCAGCTCTTAACTGAATTTTAAAATTGCTATTTCAGCCACCATGGGTTCGAATAGGGAAGGAACCAAAAGATGGACCCACAGAGTCTTCCAAGCCACTGTTTGTCATTGGTAGGCTCCAAGCAGCCATTGCATGGAGGTGGAGAAGACAGGCTCCAAGCTGCCCTGGGGTGCATGTTTCCTTAATTTTGGGTATGTTGGGAACCGTTCCTGGGTAAAGTGGCAGCAGAGTGCTGCCAGGGGCCCACCCCTGTGGTTTCTTCTCCAGTTGTTCCAATCCTTTGAGCAACAGAAAGGGGACCCAGGTTGTGGTCTCTGAGCAACCTGCCTCCACCCCAGACCAAAGGGAAGGTGACTGGGGCAGTGGCAGTAGAGCCTGAGTACTGCAGAGACCTGAGTTTTCTGGTCAAACTGGGTCTGCACTTGAGGGTGGAGGACAGCAGGGAGGAAGACTCCTTGGTTGGGATCATCTTGGTCTGAATTGTCCTCATACTGGAAGTCATCTTGAGGGTGGGATTCTGAGGGGTTAGGACAAGAGGAAAGGCAGTGCTCAGCAGCTACCTTCCAGCCTGCACCTGCATCCCCCACAGGAGAGCCAAATGTGGCTGGTTGTGGAGTTCCACTTAAGCAGGGGAGAGATGGGTGCCTTCTGGGAGTCCAGGAGGCTCTGGATTGCATAGACATGAGGAGTCCTCTGCTACTGTCTTTGCCAGCACATAGAGACTCCTCAAATGCCCTCCTCCCTCCTTGGGTTCCACAGCAAATCCTCCTGCACACAGTAGCGGGTGCCCTCCCAAGCAAATTGTGCCCTGAGGTTTCCAGCACCCCCTCCCCTGCAGCCAAAAGCTCCTGAGTGCCAAATCCTGGTAAATTTTGCAGTTGCTCCATGTTGGGCAGAGATTGCTTGCGACAGGTAAATGGGCTGCGTGTTGCCTTAATGCCAGGCGTATTTTCAGTTAATAGGGAGGGAAAATGAGGTGTCTGCAGAGATATTGGAAAGTACAAGATCGATGATCCAGCTTCGTGTCCAATCAGCAGCCTTTAATTGACTGTATTTTCTGGGTAATTGAGCCTCTCTTCCTCCAAACTGAAGTGGAAGATATAACAATACATCTTGCCAGGAGGAATTACTCATTACTTCATAATGAAATTTCCCTTTTGCCAAGGTTTGCGGTTTGGCGCTAGGCACGACTTCTCACTCCCACTTTCCCCCCAAATATTCCTAGCCCACTTGCATCAGGCTACCCCATCTGGCATGATACGTTCCATTTGGGTGGTGGCAGGGAGGAAGTGGGAGTTGACTTGAAGAAGGTACTGCCCCTTCACAATCACAGCCTCCTTATCTGTAAAATGAGAAGGCTAGACCAGGGCCTAGCATGATGTTGTTTTCATTTTTCAACTTTCTCAGTGTCTCTACTTAGCTTTGCCTCATCTCGGTTCCATTTTGCAGGAGGGAAAACGGAGGCTCCAGGTCTACACAGCTATTAGTGGCCGATGTAGCTATGAGCTCCGGGCTCCCACTTCCTCTTCTCTTACCCTGTTCTGGGGCACAGATTCTGAGGTAACCCCCAGTGAAGCCTGACACCTCACTTCCGACTCACGCTTTCCCAGGGCTCTTCAATCCCGGCCGGCCGGCAGGGCCTGGGAGCGCAGTCCAGCGCCCAGCCCAGATTCGCCCAGCTGGGCAAGGCTGGTCACCCCACAGCCCGAGTGTGCACCGGCCCCCGGCAATTGCTGGCTTGTTAGCGTGTGATTGATTGCCTTATTAAAGCGTGTTCTTGTAAGTGTGACCAAACTGATTGCATTGCATATGTTTGGGATAATGCTCATTTTAAACAACAGGATAAAGAGGATGAGCTCCGCAGAGCCTTGAAGACAAAATGATTCTGGCTAGCAGCTCCCTAACTATGGCATTAAATTGCTCAGTTACATAGCAAATCACTACTTGGTTTCTGCATCCTTGTCCCTATTTTTTTTTTCTGTCCTACAGTTTGATCCTGTCTCCCAATGTGGCATGCCCCACGAATGGTTTCTTTAGTGATTATGTCGACTCCACCTTCCTAGTTTCAAACCCTGCACCTGCACTCTCCAGACAGGAAGTCCCTCTCCCTCGACCAGGGATTGAGGGAGAAGAGATTCAGAATGCATCTCCTTGCCCTAGGCCTTTCGGGGGGGACATGGCCTTAGACAGTCACCCCGAAATGGGGCTCAGGTCCTCACAGTAAGTCGAGTGTCCCCCCACATCCCCAACCCCGGCCCTTTCACTAAAGTTTAAAAGATTCTTTTGTTCCTCAGGCTTCTCCCGCTTGGTTGCTTCCATTATTCCCCAACTGCGGAAACACCAGCCACCATATGTCCGCCGGAGAATAAGCGTGAGTGTCGCGGTGGACAGTCGCCGCCAAAGGTGCCTAGACGGATGGCATTCTCAAAGTAGGGATCTTAGCATCCTCTCCATACATTATCACCCAAGAATGGTAGAGGAAAGAGTAGGAGTGGGGGTACAGATAGGAGAGAAAGGAGGTTGAGGCCACAAAATTGGCATTTCTCTAATTATCAACCCCCTCCTCCACCATCCTGCCACCATTTGTTATGGCAAAGTTCTCTTTCTGTGCCCCTTCCCTAATAAAGAAATCCTCAGTCAGCCTCCACCTACTCCTTTTGATTTGCAGGAAGCCAAACTGCTAGCAGATTGAGCTTTCTAAGGGATACCTTTGGGATATGTTGGAATTCTGATTTGTTCAAGATGATGACGGTCATCAGTACAAATCAGAAACAATGCCACTCTTCAGGGTGTCATTTGTAAGTGCAATAACACGGATTCGTTTGCAAAAGCCAGCTAAACTGCGTCTGGATAAGTGACTAGATCCAAACGACAAATTTCTTCCATCACTCAGCTCCTCCCAAGCTCTGCGGGGGCAGCACAGAAGACTGCTTTAGGATGAAACTAAGGCTCAGCTCACCATTTGTGCCAGCTTGAGGGACCCTGGAAATGTTGACTCTGAGAAAAAGACAAAACAAAACAAAACAAAACCCAATCACAAAACATATCCTACTGTCTACAAAGCAAACAGAAACACAAAGTTGTTTCCAAAATCACCTTTTCAGCAAATAAGTATGTGATATTCTGAGCAGGAGCAGGAGAGAGAAAAACTGCCACTTAAAAAACATGAAAGCATTAAGTAATAATTTAAAACACGGCTGTTTAGAAAAATATTTGTATTTATTGCAGCTGCTCAATTGGCCTCGTTAAAGTCGGCAAGCATTTAAATTGTGTTACAATCTCATTTAAATCCCGCTCCGTTCCAGCAGGCTGAAGAGCTTGAATAGACCAATCACTTCATAATGATGATGAATGAGAAATTAATTCAGATACAAGCAAGACAATTTAGGCCTTCATCTGTTTAAATAGCCTTCCAATATTATTCGCCATCGCGGGTCACAGATTGAATCAATTGTCCAATCTTGTGAAAGTCATATCCTTGCATCTTCATCGAGATTATTTATAGCGCAGTGAGCGCTGCTGAAAGGTATATGCTGTTAACAGGGACAATTACTTAAAGGGAAGCGTTTATAAAATGGAAAACAAATGCGGGGGTTGGTAACAAATGGGATCAAAAGCAGCCATTCCAATCTGGCTCCCCGAGGCAAAGGAGCGGGCGTGGCCCTGTAGGATTAGGGGCGCTTCTGACCTCCCCAAGACCCAGGTGAGGCCGAGGGTCCCCGGCGCGCCAGCCTGCGCCGTGGCTGTGGCTGCGGTGGCGACTCGGGCGGGGCCTCGCTCTCGCCGGCTTCAGGTTCCCGCCTCCCTCGCGCAGGCAGCGGCCGCGTGTGGCCCGGGCCGGGCAAGCCGAGAGGAACAGCGAGCCCCCGCACGCTGACTGCAGGACGTCCCAGTTTGTGCCCGGGTCTCCGTCCCTCCCCGTACGGGGCTCGTGCCCCCGGGCCTGGGTCTGACCCACAGGGCGCTGAGGCCTTTGTAGCTGAAGTCGGAAGGCCTCGTTGCGAGCGCAGCACAGGTTGCTGGTAGCTTCTGGACTCTGGAGGCTTGGCCTTCCTTCTAAGCCGATGGCGGGGAAAGAACCTCGTTTCCACAGCTTCCCCGACCCCCGCTGCTTGCCATTTGGGGACGGGAAGCGCGCCCGGGTCGCTTCACGTCCCTCTGGGCCGGAGCCCTTTCCATGGCTGGCTCCTCTGGGGGCCCTTGGGCCTGTGAGCAGCGTCTACTTCCCTCAGAGAAGAATCCTTTCCTTCCCTCATCGAAGTGTCCCTTTCCGTATCCTGAAATAACCCCTCCTGGGTGAGGCCAGTTCCCCTCCGTCGCCCTCCTCCCGCAGGCGTCCGGGAGCCTCGTGAGGACCCCGTGCAGTTGAGTCCAGGAGACAGGTGCCTCCCCAGGTGTCTACTTGCCCTCCCTCAACCTGTTTAGGGAAAGACCAGAACGAAGTGCGCGAGGAGGTGGTTTTGTTTCTCCCGAAACTGGCGCTCTTGGGTAAAACCGCGTGCCGCGTCTACGCGGGCTCTGTTAGTGTGCGTGTCCCAGAAGAGTGGGCCTTCTAGGCGGCACTCTTTGGAGAAGTAGGTGAGGTGAACTCGGAACAGAGAAGCGGGAACGATCGTTTGATGTGCCGAGCCGGAAAAAGAGAGGAGAGGGAGAGGCTCCCAGCGAGCGCGGAGACACGGGAGCCCACGCGGCACAGCACGCGCCCTACTCTTGCCCGCGTAGAGGTGTGTGTGTGTGTGTGTGTGTGTGTGTGTGTGTGTGTGTGTGTGTGTGTGTTTTCCTCTGTATTTCTGTGTTTGAAACAAAAGCCCAACTAACGGATTCCTGGCGCTCTGAGGACTCACTCCCGGGAGCGACTTTGATGTATTGCTGTCCAATTAGTGCCTTTAATTGGTGTCCTCGGGGACAGGCAGGCCCGGAGCTGGGACAGAGCCTCCTCTCGCCTCTCCTGCACACTGGAAAGGTAAAATTTATAACACACTGTGGCCACCCGTTGGGAGAGCGAAAGAGAGTGGGAGGCAGGGAAGAAAGGGAGAGATGCAGCTGTTTGCAGAGGACGGAGCCTCCAGCCCCGGGGGTCGTGGGGAAGGGCCCAGACCACCGGGTTCGACTCAGTTTTCTGTGTAAGAGGGTTCGGGCCGGCTGAGTCGCTGAGGATTATGAATTTGCTCGCAGAAAGGCCTAGGGAGCTCTCATTGTCTGTACAAACCCACCCCATGTGGTCTACCATCTCGTTAATAATGGCTGTTTGTTAACAAGGATGCGGAGGTTAAATAATCCGGGTGGAAGATTAAACACGTCTCATCAAGGCGCTTGGAAGCCGCGCGGTGCAGAGACCTGCGCTGGAGCCGCCTGGCTCGCTGGAGCCTGGAGGGAGGTGGGAGCACAGCCTGCAAGGAGCCCCGGGGTAGAAGAGGAGGCAAGGTCTAGGCTCCCTCTTCAGGGTGTCCTGCTATGCCAGGACAGGTCTAACTCCTCCACATGTCAAACAGAAAATCCACATAGAAGCCAGCCCCAATGAGGTGTGGAGGTCAAACCCTCGGAGTAGTTGGCTGGAGGGCAGACATGGAGCATCTGGGGTCTGAACCAAAGGCCCCCCTTTGAGGAGGGGTGGCCATCCCCTGCCTCCCAGTCCTTACATGTCATGCATCTGGCAATTTGTGCCTACATGGGATCAGCATTGGATTAGAAGACAGAAGATGTGGTTTCTAGTCTGGGTTCTGCCCCTAAATCACTGTAGAATTTTTATTACATTATTCTCCCAGCTTCATTTTTCTACAGTGTAAGAGACAGGAGATGGGGCTTGATGTAGATGATGTACAGCATTTCTTCTTTTGTCCAGCTTCCCACCAGAGTTAGGGAACTGAACACCTTATAAGATGCTCTGTCTCCCCTAAACCTTGCAGGATGCAGTCAAAAAGAATTTTATTTAGCAAATATCTGAGGGCCTACTCTGCGCCAGTCATGGTGCAGTATGTATTTTTTAACTGAGAGCAGAATATCAGTTCATATTCCCCTGTTATTCTCAAATATAATGTTTTATAACAAAAGATGAAAGAGAAAGAACTTCAAAGAGAATAGAATAGGATGGGTATGTATGTACAGGGTAGAGAAACTATAGAGGTAAAGGTAAAGGCATTGCCAAAAGCTGTGAAGAACTTGTTGAACTGGCAAGGAAGTCAGTGGATAAATACTGCAGAAGTAGCTCCTTAACAGAGATACTATGTAGGAGAGTAGAGAGAAGGTCCCCTCCTGAATCCTGGTGATTTGGCAGAGAACAAAAGGGTAAGGGCTGCAGAATTTGACTAGGAGGCCCAAGTTGTATGCATCTAATATTGCCAATTTTTGGTTTATATATTCTTTCAGTAGTTGGAATTTCTCTCTCTCTCTTTTTCTTTTTGAGATGGGGTCTTGCTCTGTTGCTCAGGCTGGAGTGCAGTGGCCCCATCAGGGCTCACTGCAGCCTTAAACTCCCAGGCTCAAGTGATCCTCTCATCTCAGTCTCCTGAGTAGCAAGGGCCACAGGCATGTGCCACCATGCCTGGATAATTTTTTTTTTTTTGGTTGGGGGGTACAGATGGGGTCTTGCTGTGTTACCCAAGCTGGTCTCAAACTCCTGGGCTCAATGAACCCTCCCACCTTGGTGTCCCAAAGTGTTGAGATTACAGGAATGAGCCACTGTGCCTGGCCTAGGAAGTTTACTCTTTAGCTAATTTTAAACATTACTTTCTGAATCCACCAATCAGGAAACTCGGCTGCTAGGCTGGGACTCTTCAAGCTTCTGGGTGATGGGCATTTAGCCTCAAGGAAGGCAATGATGCTTAAATCACTAAACCATGTCTCAGTTTCTGTGAGTCAGGAATCTAGTGAGCTTAGCTGTGTGTCCCTGGCTCCAGGCTATTCCACTGGGGTTGTGGTCTTATCTAAAGACTCAGCTGGGTGAGGATATGTTCCGGGATCACTCATGTGGTTGTTTGGCAGGATTCAGTTCCTTGTTGGTGGGCTATTTGGCTGAAGGCCTCAGTTCCTTCTTGGTGGTTGGCCAGAGGTTTCTCTGTTCCTTACCATATGAGCCTCTCTGTCTTTCCTCAGACTGAGTAAGCAAGAGAGGGAGTGGAGGGGGGAGAAAGCACCCAAGACAGAAGCTACACTCTTTTGGTCATCTAATCTTGGAAGTGACTTTCCATCACTGTGCCATATTATATTTGTTAGAAGTGAGTCACTAGATCCAGCCCACACTAAAGGAAAGGGGATTACAGAAGGCATCAAATCCAGGAGGCAGGGATCACTGGGGACTGTCTTAGAGGCTGCTGCCCACAGACCCCTTTTATATAACAGCTCTGAGGCTTATATGGTTTTATATTTATGAAGAGCTTAGGACAGCACCTGTTTGCTCTGATCATCAGCATGAGTGATCCTTCTGATCCAATGGAGCACCCATTTCTTCATCTAGACCCTCCTATGTCAACAGTTCTCATTTTTTCCTGCAAAGCCCTGTAAAAGAGTGTAGGAAAGCAAGACACTAACTGCTGCAAGGAAAGAGGCTGAGGAAACAGAATAGAAAGGGGATAGGATGGGAGATCCTGAAAAACTCTGGGGGAGGGTGCCTAGAGACAAAAGGGAAAGTAGGAGACCCTTGTCTCCTATGGTGGGCTTTACACTTTTTTTTTTTTTTTTTGAGACAATGACTTGCTCTGTCACCCAGAACCCAGGCTGGAGTATAGTGGTGTGATCTCCAATCACTGCAACCTTCACCTTCAGAGCTCAAGCAATCCTCCTGCCTCAGCCTCCTAAGTAGCTGGGACTACAGGCATGCACCACCACACTCAACTAGTTCATATATATATATATATATAGTATGTGTATATATATATATATATATATAGTATGTGTATATATATATATATATATATATATATATATAGTATGTATATATATATATATATAGGTAGAGACCAGGTTTTGCCATGTTGCCCAGGCTGGTCTTGAACTCCTAGGCTCAAGTGATTCGCCCGCTTCAGCCTCCCAAAGTGCTAGGACTACAAGCATAAGCCACCGTGCCTGGCCAGCTTTACACTGTTTAGAGTATTTCCACATACATGATCATATTGATTCTCACCACAGCTATGTGAAATAAAAATTGTTATTTCTATTTTAGAGATGAAGGGGAGGCCAGGTGCAGTGGCTCATGCCTGTAATCCCAGCACTTTGGGAGGCTGAGGTGGGCGGACCGCCTGAGGTTGGGAGTTTGGGACCAGCCTGACCAACATGGAGAAACCCCGTCTCTATTAAAAATACAAAATTAGCCAGGCATGGTGGCGCATGCCTATAATCCCAGCTACTCGGGAGGCTGAGGCAGAAGAATTACTTGAACCCGGGAGGCGGAGGTTGTGATGAGCCAAGATTGTGCCATTGCACTCCAGTCTGGGCAACAAGAGCAAAACTCTGTCTCAAAAAAAAAAAAGAGTTGAAGGGGAAAGCCCAGAAAGGTCACACAGCTAGTAAGTAGGGAATCGAAGACTCCAGTCCAGGCTGTCTTACCCTATGCACTTGAATCTTTCTGTTGCAGTCTGACTTAGCTGCCCAACTTCTTTCCCATGAAGTTACAGCTTCAGCTGGAGTCATGGAAAGCCATATGGCATGAATATAATGCTGTGGGGGCGATATGTCAGATACTGGGTTAGGGCTTCTAGCCCTGCCTGGCCCAGAAAGTAAAATCAACTTAGCTAAAAGCTGACTCAAAAATGGGAAACCAGGGCCAGAAACGATGGCTCATGCCTGTGATCCCAGCACTTTGGGAGGTTGAGGTGGGTGGATCCCTTAAGCTCAGGAGATAGAAACCAGCCTGGTCAACATAGTGAGACCTCATTTCTACTGAAAATAAAAATAAAAAAATAAGTCAAGCATGGTAGTGTGTGCCTGTAGTTAAAGCTACTCAGGAAGCTGAGGTGGGAGGATTGCTTGAATCTAGGAAGTCAAGGCTGCATTCCAGCCTGGACGACAGAGTGATACCCTGTCTCAAAAAAAAAAAAAAAAAAAAAAAAAAAACAATGGCGGGGGCCAGGAGGTCAGGAGGTCAGTAGGTCAAGGCACAGCATCTGAAGGGACTCAGTCCTGATTCCATAAGTTTTCGGTACCGGGTTTCTCAATTAGGAAGGTGGAGCCGTGGAGCCCAGTAGCAAAAGGCACAGAAGCTGATGGTACATTATTACCCGGAAGTCTGACATGAAGGGAAAAGCTGTGGGACTGGCAAGAGAAGCTGGTGCAAGGAGAGTGAGTAAATCAGGCTCCTGGACTTGCGAGGCTGATGGTGTCCAGGTTACGGCTGCAGTCCTAGAGGGGAGCACTGGAGTGCCAGGCAGCAAACCATGACTGAGACTTAACTGTTCCTGTCCTGTCCCTCTCTTCTTTAGTAAAAGAGCCCCCTTTTTTGCCTGGGCAAATGGCCGCCTGTAATAAAGGCCTTGTTCCCCAGCTGGCTAACTGTGGCCATGTGGCTAAGTTATGGCCACTGGAATGTAAGTGGAACTGGTGAGTGTGTGTGGCTTACAGAAGCATCTTTTTTTTTTTTTTTTTTTTTATGGTTGTTTTTGTCTTGTTTGTTTTTGAGACTGGGTTTTACTCTGTAGCCCAGGCTAGAATACAGTGGTGCAGTCATAGCTCACTGCAGCCTCAATCTCCTGGGCTCAAGCAATCCTGTTGTCTCAGCCTCCTGAGTAGCTGGGACTACAGGTGTGCATCACCAAGCCTGGCTAATTTTTAAAATTTTTAGTAGAGACAAGGCCTCATTATGTTGCCCAGGCTGGTCTCCAACTCCTGGCCTCAAGTGATCCTCCTGCTTTGGCCTCCCAACGTGCTGGGATTATAGCATAAGCCACCGCCACCAGTCAGATTGGATGAAACTGAAGAAACTACCCTGCACCTGGAGGAAGCCATGATTGAGCAAAGCAGAATGACAAAATGAAAGCAGCACAGGTCCCTGATGCTGCGGAATCCCCTGGACCCGCCTACCTTTGGGCTTCCTTTACATGAGAAAGAACTACCTTAATTGAGCCACTCATTTTGTATTTTCTGTTCCATGGAGTAGAACCTAATCCTAACTAATACAGTATTTAAGACTAAGAAGGCCAAATGTGAGCAGGAGACATTTTTGAATATTGATTGCACAAGGAGACAGGACTTGGGGGATGTGAACGCTGGCACCCAGATTCGCATCTGGTTGATAATGAAGACAGGAGGTGTTGCTTATGGTACCGGAGCTTGAAGTTAGACTTGCAGGATGAGGAGGGTAGCATGAGTAGAACCTAGGTTTTGGGGTAAGAGGCTGGTTTAAATTCTTGTTTTGTTGCTTACTGGCTGAGTGATCTGGAGAACTGTTGAATCCCTTGAGCTTTGGTTTGCTTATCTGAGGGGTGGTGGTTATGATTAAATGAGATAACAAGCACAAAGCGTTTTAATTCCCTTCTGTCTTCTTTGTTCTTTTTCTTACTCTTTACCCCTAATCCTAACTTCCATTTACCCCCTGGACTGAGAGTATGACTTAATTTCCAGTCTCACCTTCTCTGGTATGAAAGGAAATAGAGGCCACTTATGTAAATTCTGCCTGTTGGAATTTGCCACAGAACATGGTGGTGGTGACGGACTTAGCTATGGAAGGCTCAATGTTGGCTCTGTATTGGAATCACTTGGGCTAATTTTTACAACAGACTCTGCCCTAAATCAATCGAAGTCTTGGCATGCGCAGTCTGAACATCAGTCTTTTTCCAAGCTCCCCCAGGTGATCCTGATGTACAGTGAAAATTGAGAACTGCTGGAGAAGGGAAAGAGATGCATGTCCTAGCACCTGGTGGGTACTCAGTAATGCAATGCATTGTAATTGACATGAGATTGAGATTCATAGGGAAAGGATCTAGGTCTCCTTATTTTCTTTAAATACACATGGTCCACTCAGATTATTTATTGACTAACCCAAGTTTTAGTAGTTTAGAGACACTGTGTAACTGGAGGCGCTCTGACATTTTAGAGCCAGGAGCAACATTCAAGATTGTTTAGTAGGCCATGCACGGTGGCTTACACCTGTAATCCCAGCACTTTGGGAGGCCGAGGCGAGTGGATCACCTGAGGTCAGGAATTCGAGACCAGCCTGCCCAACATGGCGAAACCCTGTCTCTACTAAAAATACACAAATTGTCTGGGCATGGTGGCACACGCCTGTAATCCCAGCTACTTGGGAGGCTGAGGCAGGAGAATCGCTTGAACCTGGGAAGTGGAGGTTGCAGTGAGCTGAGATCATGCCATTGCACTCCAGCCTGGGCAACAAGAGTGAAAAACTCTGTCTCAAAAAAACAAACAAAAAAAATAATTGTTTAGCCAATCTACTTCACTTTATTGGTCTTTCAGTTTTCTGTGAGTAAAATGGACCTTTTGTGCCTACAGTGGATTTAGAGAAGACACAGGATGTTACACAGGAAATATGCAACTTCTATTCATCTTATTTTGATGGCGAGGAGAGGCTGGGTGCCCTATGTGTCTTTTGTATTTCACTTGGGCTGCAATAATGTGTCCAGATCCAAAGGCCAAAGCTGCATTTTTTTTGAGACTGGGTCTCACTCTGTCCCCCAGGTTGGAGTGCAGTGTCATGATCAAGGCTCACTGCAGCCTTGGCATCCTGGGCTCAGGTGATCCTCCTACCTCAGCCTCCCACCTCAGCCTCCCCAGTAGCTGGGACTACAGGTGCATGCCACCATGTCCAGTTATTATTTTTTTCTTTTTTCTTTCTATCTCTTTTTTTTTTTTTTTTTGGTAGCAATGGGGTCTTTCTGTGTTCCCCAGGCTAGTCTTAAATTCCTGGGCTCAGGTGATCCTCCCACCTCGGCCTCCCAAAATGGTGGCGCCAAAACTGCATTTCTTAATGGCCAGTCTAGGAACTTCAGTGGAAGTGGACATTTCAGTTGTACATCACTGGGGTCAGCAACCGAAGTTAGTGAAATGCAAATATTGAGAAAAACAGGGAGCCGGGCGCGGTGGCTCACGCCTGTAATCCCAGCACTTTGGGAGGCCGAGGTGGGCAGATCACGAGGTCAGGAGATCGAGACCATCCTGGCTAACATGGTGAAACCCTGTCTCTACTAAAAATACAAAAAATTAGCCGGGCGTGGTGGCGGGCGCCTGTAGTCCCAGCTACTCCGGAGGCTGAGGCAGGAGAATGGCGTGAACCCGGGAGATGGAGCTTGCAGTGAGCCCACATCACGCCACTGCACTCCAGCCTGGGCGACAGAGCAAGACTCTTGTCTCAAAAAAAAAAAAAAAAAACAAAAAAAACCATAAACAAAAAAATGAAAAAAGGGCAATCGGGCATACTTTCACCTAGATGTTACCCCTCTAAACTACCAGGAAGGAAGTGCAAAGGAGGAGTTGCAAGCTCAGGTTGCAGACTCCAGAAGATAAACTTGCATGTTGACTTAAGTGTGCCTTAGGGGAAAAAACGTTTAGAGAGCCCTGCCAGTTTCTTATCTAGATGGCCAGAACTGGCCAGGTGCCTTTGGGAATTAGGATTAAGATCAGAGATAATCTTTGGGGATAGTGGTGACTGTGGAAGAAATATGTACAAAAATAGTCCGGCACTTCCAAAGAGAATTTTTAAAATTCCAGGAAAGTGTTCTTAGCCCTTCCTGAATAGGTCTGCTGCTATCATGATATCCCTTGCAAAAGAGCCAATAATTTTACTTCCTGCAGAGAAAAAAGGTCATTTTATTTTTTGAAGAAATAGATTTAATTCAATGCATACATAGTAATTCTTGAACTAACAGAGCTATCTTGATAAGGTTGTCTTCTCCCTGATGCCATAGGCAGAGGCTTGTATTAGTTGAGAGGTCTGCATTAGATCAAAGGAGATAAAGAGGGAAGAGAAAAAAGAAAGGGAGAGTTGAATATAACCACAAATCTTGGTAAATCACTCAAGCTGTAAAGCCAACTATTGGAAACAGGAATCATCGCTTGGGTCATGGAGACCCACACTTGGATTTGAGCTCATGTTGTTAAGTATACAAGGTCCAAATCACTTGGAGGTGACCTACGGGAAAGTCACTGATCATACTCCTATACTGGAAACTCTATCTCAGATCTGATACTTTTTTAATAAATTTGTTAATTAGAATTATTATTTTGATCTGGTAAAAATTTTACCCTTATTTCATCTTATGTCACATTTTAGAAAGATGTGACAAGGGGTCCTCAACTAATTTCACTGTACTTTCCCAATCAGGCTTGGATACAGTCATGTGGGTATACATAAAGGGGAATGCAGAAGTGTAGATGACTTCACGTGACTATGTGAGGATGGACATTTAATGGAATACTCCATGCTTGTATGTTACAGGATGGCCTCTCTTTGGTTGAAAAGGATGAAATGGGAGGTTTACACCGATCTGGCAAGCCACCGAGGGAAGTTCTTGTTTTGTTTGTGGCTTGGGCTGGTTTCCCGGACTATTCATGCGAAAGCATGTGTCACCCACAACTCAGACTTTTAATTTCTAAAACTTTACATTTCATATAACCTTCCTACAGTTAACTGAGATTCAAATTCTATTTCTACAACCTCTCTCTCCAAAATTCTACTGAGGAACACTCTTCAAATTGGAGTCTCCACCTGATTAGATGAGTTTCATAAAACTTATTTTTTTTTTTGTGACCAGCTCTGTTACCCAGGCTAGAGTGCAGTGGCATGATTGTAGCTCACTACAGCCTCAACCTCCTGGGCTCAAGTGATTCTCCTGCCTCAACCTCCTGAGTGTGGGGGACTACAGGCGCTTGCCACCATGCCCAGCTTTATAAAACTTTTTAAAGTTTATTAGTAGCCTTTCCAGAGGCAGTTTCAGCTGATGGGTAGTTGAGACTTTGGTAAAGAAGTGATTGTTGTGAATTTAACTGAACGCTACTTTAACATAGTGTATTTTTGGATGTGTGATATAGGTTTGTCTAGTGGTGGAATGGTACTTTTACACCAATGATGATTTTGAGATGGATTTCTATCTTCAACGATCAGCTGTGGACCCCTTAATTTTTCTCCTTACCTGTGAAGTTAAGTCCCAATGATATAAAGAGTTAGTTTGGCCCTTTTCCCACAATGTAATTCTTAGACAAATTGTGCCCAAGAAATTACCTTGACATAGATCATGTCTGAATGCTTTGTGGAGTGCTGCCTGTTAATGGACAATCACATTGGTTAAAGGAAGTTGCCTTGGATATTGGCTAACGTACGTGGCCTAGAACAAGTTCTGTGCCATATTCCTTTCTTCCTTCAATTATTCCAATTTCAGGACAAAGCAATACATCCTTGGGAGAAGGGGTGTCTGAAATAAGCACTCTGCCTTCAATCCCATTTCATTCTTCAGGATGTCTCCCTTCCCATCACACTAAGTCATGAAATACGAGTCAGTCATAGTGAATGGCACAGAGGCCTGAAAATGCTGTGTGGATGGAGTGAGGATACTTAATTTCCAAAATTTTATCAGTTACTTAGCATAGTAGGTCAATGTATATATGTCGATTTTCTGAAAGATGAAAAATTAAGCTTCTTCATTCTGGCTTATCTCAGAGGAAAATGGGAAAATGTATGATCTCAGAAGCCAAAAATTAGCCAAAGTAAAATGACACTCATGTAAGAGTGCATAATGGCTTTCAAAGAGTTAGATCTTCAAAGGACATTTTATTTCCAGTGTGCTTTTTTTTTTTTTTTTTTTTTTGAGACAGAATTTTGCTCTTTTGCCTAGGTTGGAGTGTAGTGGCGTGATCTTGGCTCACTGCAACCTCCACCTTCCGGTTTCAAGTGACTCTCCTGCCTCATCCTCCTGAGTAGTTGGAATTATAAGCGCCCGCCACCACGCCTGGCTAATGTTTGTATTTTTAGTAGAGACAGGGTTTCACCATTTTGGCCAGGCTGGTCTCGAACTCCTGACCTCAGGTGATCTGTCCACCTTGACCTCCCAAATTGCTGGGATTACGGGTGTGAGCCACCACACCCAGCCTCCAGTATGTTATAAGCACTCATAAATATATAAAGGGTTGATATAACTTGACTTAATTTTCTGCAGTTGGTGTGGCCATGAAAAAGCTCTATTAAAAGGAATTGTGTTTTAATCATACTCTACTAATGATTTTGGTTATAATTTTGTAAATATTTTCTTTTTTTTTTTTTTGAGACGGAGTCTCGCTCTTGTTGCCCAGGCTGGAGTGCAGTGGCAAGATCTCGGCTCACTGCAACTTCTGCCTCCTGGCCAAGCTATTCTCCTGCCTCAGCCTTCTGAGGAACTGGGATTACCGGTGACCGCCACCACACCCGGCTAATTTTTGTACTTTTAGTAGAGACAGGGTTTCACCATGTTGGCCAGGCTGGTCTCGAACTGCTGACCTCCAGTGATCTGCCCGCCTCGGCCTCCCAAAGTGCTAGGATTACAGGCGTGAGCCACCGTGCCTGGGCTGGAAATATTTTCTTATATAAACTATTTTATTTAACACATACTGGAAATCTAGCTTTAGAATTCTAGTATTCGTGTCAAGCAACATTCTCTATGCATGGTCTCTGTGCAATTATTTCTCCTACTGTCTCTTCAAAGAAGCTGATCAAATGAACAGTCATCCTATATGATTTTCAATTCCCATTAAATACAACACTCACCAATGAACCCAGTTCATTGAGAATTCCATAGCATGTGAAACACTAGTTTATGCTATTGCACTGTAGAATAATTTGAACTCCTCAGCTGGGAGAACGGTAGGAACATTTTTTAAAAAACAGCTCAAAATGAAGTAGATCCAGCTTCATAGGAAGTGGGGTTGCTCACTCAGTAATAAAAGAGGCAACTGTAGGGGAAAAGGTTTAGACTTTGAAACCAGGCAAACCAGAGTTCAAATCCCCTTTCACCATTTATTGGCTGTGTGTGAAAATTAACCTCCTAAACCTCAGGGTCTTCCTTGAGGAAGAATACTTACCTAGCTCCTGAATAGGAATGTAAAGCTGATAGCAATACCACAAACTTCCTGCCTACCCCAAAGACTGAGTAATTACTAACACACATCCTTCTAACAATTCCCTTACCTGAAGATAAGGCAGGAAGCTTTGAAGTGCAGACTTTATCAGCAGGGATTACCTCCCCTGCAGGCGATGTATACATAAAATCTATTTGGAGTGAGAATTGCAAATTGTGTCACTAAAATCCTGTTTGAAACATTTTGAATCTTGGAAATATCAAGGCTATGCAAAACACAGTGGCTGGCGCCAAGATGGTGAGGTGAGTTGTTCAGTAAAAAAAAATAAAATAAAAAACAACACAGGACCAGGAACAGTGGCTCATGCCTGTAATCCCAGCATTTTGGGAGGCCGAGGTGGGTGGATCATCTGAGGTCAGGAGTTCGAAACCAGCCTGGCCAACATGGTGAAACCCCATCTCTACTAAAAATACAAAAAATTAGCTGGGCATGGTGGTGCACGCCTGTAATCCCAGCTACTCGGGAAACTGAGACAGGAGAATCACTTGAACCAGGGAGGCAGAGGTTGCAGTGAGCCAAGATCGCACCACTGCACTCCAGCCTGGGCGACAGAGTGAGATTCTGTCTCAAAACAAACAAACAAATAAACCAAAAACAAAACCACACACACACACACACACACACACACACACACACAGAAAACCCAAGCTATTGCATGGGCCAGTGCCCAGGGCACTCAGGGAAGAGGCCAGGGCTGTTTTCTGGGAATGAGAGCCCTTCTTCTCCTACCTTTTTTAAGGATTCTCAGATCATTTGCAGAGGGTCAGGTTGGGGATTCGGGCCATGGGATCACTTCTAATTCAGGTCTGTTTCTCAACATCTCCCAAGGCTATTTCCGGCCTGGAAAGACACCTCTTTCCTACCCCGCTCCCTCCACATATTCACGAATTTTCAAATGTTTCAATGTTTTCAAATGTTTTACATGACAACCTCCTCCCCAGACAAAAGCTTGCTGAAATAATATTTACACTTACTTATACACTCTGATGGTTTCTCCTCTATTCCATTTAATTCCATTTCATTACAAAGCATGCTGGTTGTAACCAGCTGAATTTTTTACTCCTTAGAGGGTGTCAGTCCATTGTTTGCAAAGCCCTAGCCTTAAATGAGTTATACTCAGTTATATGAGAGCTTTAGAAGACTCCAACAATAGAGAGCAGCCCTGGATTCACTCTCCCTACCCACGCTGGCCCCATCCTTCCCCATACCATGTATTCAGACTGTACCTGGACCACAAACTGGGCCTGACTTTGAGTAGACATTTGAGAGCTTTCTACAGTTTTGGGAGTCCCAGAAGGTTCCAGACTGAACTTCCAGCTCCCTTATCAGAGTATAGCTGATTTGGATCATAAATCTGTGGACATGGAACTGGAAGGGACTTTCTTTTTTTTTTGTCTTTGAGACAGAGTCTCACTCTGTCGCCCAGGCTGGAGTGCAGTGGCATGATCTTGGCTCACGGCAACCTCCACCTCCTGGGTTCAAGCGATCCTCCTGCCTCAGCCCCCCTAGTAGCTGGGACTACAGGCGTGTGCCACCATGCCCAGCTAATTTTTGTATTTTTAGTAGAGACGGGGTTTCACCATGTTGGCCAGGCTGGTCTCAAACTCCTGAGCTCAAGTGATCCACCTGCCTTGGCCTCCCAAAGTGCTGGGATTACAGGCGTGGGCTACTGCACCCGGCCGGGAAGAGACCTTCTTGAGGCCCACATTTTTATAGAGGAGGAAACTGAGGCCAGGGGTTTCTTGCAGTCAGCATAATGAATTTGAGATTTATCCAAGTTGTGTGTATCAATGGGTCATCTCTTTTGATTGCTGAGTAGTATTCCACTGACGAATGTACCATAGTTTGTTTCTCCATTTACCTATTGAAGCACACTTGGGTTTTTTCCAGTTTTTGACGATTATGAAAAGAGCTGCTATAAACATGTACAGATTTTTATGTGAACTTAAGTTTTCATCTCTAGTAAATACTTAGGTGTTAGATTGCAGGGCCTATGGTTAGTGTATATTTAGCTTTATTAGAAACTGCCAAACTATTTGAATTCCTCCCAGCAATGTATGAAAGTTCCAGTTGATCCACATCCTCACCAGCATTTGATATTATCAGTTAAAAATAATTAAAAAAATATTTTAGCCATTCTAGTAGGTATATAGTGGTATCTCATTATGGTTTTAATCTATATATCACTAATGGCTAATGATGTTAAAAACCTTTTCCTATGTTTATTTGCCACTAGTATATCCTTTTTGGTGATGTGTCTGTTCAAGTCCTTTAAGAAATACATTTTAATTTTTTTTTAAATTTTTAGGGACGGGGTTTCACTCTGTCACCCAGGCTGGAGTGCAGTGGTGCAATCATAGCTCACTGCAGCCTTAAACTCCTGGGCTCATGCGATTCTTCCAACTCAGTCTCCCAAGAAGCTGGGATTACAGATGTGCGTCACCATGCCTGGCAACCTAAAAAAAAATTTTTTTTGTAGAGACGGGGTCTTGCCATGTTGTCCAGGTTGGTCTTGAACTCCTGGCCTCAAGTGATCTTTCCACCTTGGCCTTCCAAAGTGGTGGGATTACAAGTGTGAACCACTATGCCTGGGCCACGGTTCTTCATATATTCATTGTTGGATATTTGTGATTTGCAAATATTTTCTCCCCTAGCCTGTAGGTTGTCTTTTCATTTTGTTCTATTTATTTTTTTAATCCATTGACTAACATCTGTCCAATCCATCTCATTTTCTTAATAGTGTCTTTTTCAGAGCAAATGTTTTAAAATTTGATAAGTCCAATTTTTTTTTAATTTTATGTCAATTTTTTATTTTATGAATGTCCTTTTGGTGTCGTGTCTAAGAATTCTTTGCCCTAAACCCAGGTCACAGTGGTTTTCTTCTACATTTTCCTCTAAAAGTTTTGTACTTTTGGCCGGGTGCGGTGGCTCATGCCTATAATCCCAGCACTTTGGGAGGCCGAGGTGGGTGGATCATGAGGTCAGGAGTTCAAGACCAGCCTGGCCAAGATGGTGAAACGCTGCCTCTACTAAAAATACAAAAAATTAGCCGGGCGTGGTGGTGGGCACTTGTAATCCCAGCTACTTGGGAGGCTGAGGCAGAGAATTGCTTGAATCTGGGAGGTGCAGGTTGCAGTGAGCCAAGATCGCGCCACTGCACTCCAGTCTTGGCGACAGACCGAGACTCCGTCTCAAAAAAAAAAAGAAAAAGAATTTGTACTTTCATGTTTTATATTTTGTGTATTTTGAGGTAAGTTTTAAAATAAGATGTGAGGTTTAGTTTGCAGTTTTTTGGGGGTTTTTTTGTTTGTTTTTGGCATAAGGATGTCCAATTATTCTAACACTAGTTGTTGAAAGGACTATCCTTCCTTCATTTGCACCTTTGTCAAAAGTCAGTTGGCCATATTTTTGGGTTGTACTATTCAGGGACTGTCTGTTCTGTTTCATTGATCTATTGTCTATTTCTTTCTAATACCACACTGTCTTGATTACTGTCACTTATAGTAAGTCTTAAATCGGATAATGTGTTTCCTCCAACTTTTTTTTCATAACTTATTTGGTTCTTCTAGTTCCTTTCCCTTTCAATTTAAATTCTAGAATCAGCTTGTCTATTATTTTAAAAAGTATTTCTGGCATTTTGATTGGAAATGCATTAAATCTTATTTTTTATTTATTTTATTAATATTATTATTATTTTTGAGACAGAGTCTATCTCTGTTGCCCAGGCTGGAGTGCAGTGGTATGATCTCAGCTCACTGCAACCTCTGCCTCCCAGGTTCAAGCAATTCTCCTGCCTCAACCTCCCAAGTAGCTGGGATTACAGGCACATGCTACCATGCCCGCCTAATTTTTGTATTATTATTATTATTGGGATGGGATTTTGCTCTTGTTGCCCAGGCTGGAGTGCAATGGCATGATCTCAGCTCACTGTAACCTCCGCCTCCCAGGTTCAAGCGATTCTCCTGCCTCAGCCTTCCTAGTAGCTGGGATTACAGGCATGTGCCACCATGCCCGGCTGATTTTGTATTTTTAGTAGAGACGGGGTTTCTCCATGTTGGTCAGGCTGGTCTCGAACTCCTGACCTCAGGTGATCCACCCACCTTGGTCTCCCAAAGTGTTGGGGTTACAGGCGTGAGCCACTGTGCCTGGCCAATTTTTGTATTTTTAGTAGAGACGGAGTTTCGCCATGTTGGCCAGGCTGGTCTCGAACTCCTGATTGACCTCAGGCGATCTGCCCGCCTTGGCCTCCCAAAGTGCTGGGATCACAGGCGTGAGCCACTGTGCCCACCCGGAAATGAAATGCATTAAATCTATAACTGTCTTTGGAAAAAATAACTTTTTTTTTTTTTTGAGACAAGAGTCTTGCTCTGTTGCCCAGGCTGGAGGGCTGTGGTGCGATCTCGGCTCACTGCAAGCTCCACCTCCCGGGTTCACACCATTCTCCTGCCTCAACCTCCGGAGTAGCTGGGACTACAGGCACCCGCCACCACTGCCAGCTAATTTTTTGTATTTTTAGTAGAGATGGGGTTTCACCATGTTAACCAGGATGGTCTCGATCTCCTGACCTCGTGATCTGCCCACCTCGGCCTCCCAAAGTGCTGGGATTACAGGCGTGAGCCACCGCGCCTGGCCTGCAAAAAATAACATCTTTATTATATTGAATCTTTTTTTTTTTTTTGAGACAGAGTCTTGCTCTCTTGCCCAGGTTGGAGTGCAGTGGCTCAGTCTAGGCTCACTGCAACCTCTCCCTCCCGGGTTCAAGCCATTCTCCTGCCTCAGCCTCCCGAGTAGCCGGGACTACAGGCGTGTGCCACCACACCTGGCTAATTTTTTTTGCATTTTTAGTAGAGATGGGGTTTCACCATGTTGGCCAGGCTGGTCTCAAACCCTGGACCTCGTGATCTGCCTGCCTTGGCCTCCCATAGTGCTGGGATTACAGTCATGAGCCACTGTGCCTGGCCCGTATTGAATCTTGTAATTGATTGGCACGGCATATGTCTTCATTTATCTAGGTTTTCTTTGATTTCTGTCCTCAATGGTATATTGTATGTAGGATACAGATACTGTACTTATTTTGTTAGATTTATGCCATTAAATATCATTTATATCATGTATACATGTATATGTATTTCATTTTAAAAACTATTATAAATGTTATTTAAATTTTTCATTTCCAAATGTTTATTACTAGTATATAGAAATATTATTGATTTTTGTCAATTAACTTTGTAACCTTGCCAAATTAAATTATGTCTTGAAATTTGTTTTTTAATACAAATACCTTGAGATTTTCTACACAATCACATAATCTGAGAATAGGGACTCTTTTATATCTTTTCCCTCAATCTATATGACTTTTATTCCTTTTTCTCATGATATTGCACTGGCTGGGACTTCAATGTGACTTGGAATAGGTGAGGTAGGAGTAGACATTATTGCCTTGTTTCTAGTCTTAGAGGAAGAACATTCAGTCTTTCACTATTAAGTGATATCATGTCACTTGTATAGTCACATATAAGTAATATGTAATATCTTATTACCTGTAGGTTTTTTAAGATGCCCTTTATCAGTTTGAGAAAGTTCCCTTCTTTTCCAGTTTGCTGAGGGTTTTTACCATAAATGTATGTTGAATTTTGCCAAATGCTTTTTCTGCATCAATTATTATGTTCTTATGTTTTTTCTTCTTTAGACTTTTTTATTCTCAGCCAGCTGTGCTTTATTGACAACGCTCCACTCGGACCTTGACTGCGTACTTCCGCAGCAGGCACAGCCTCTCCTCCGCTGCCGCTTCTTGGTCTTCAGGTTCTCCTTGTGCTTGTTGAACCGGCAGCACATGGCGCGTGTCTTCTTAGGCCACAGGTCCAGGGGATTGTACTTCTTGCCCTTGTAGAATTTCCTGAGTTTCTCTTTCTGAGTCTGGTTAATAACTGTGAGAACACGTCCAATTTGAGGACGACTCAAATCTTAGAGAGCTTGGAGGCCACGCCGCCTGTCACTTTGGCGACGCGCAGCTGGGACAGCTCCACCTTCAGGTCATCCAACTGTTTCAGCAGCTCCTCCTTCTCGTGAAGGTCTCGAGCCTTGATCTTGGCCATTGCTGCATAGGCCACCGCCGCCGCCTGCTCTGAGGGAAAGAGCTAGACTATTAATATGGTGGATTACATGTTTTAAACTGTGGACTATTAAGTCAGCCTTGTATTACTGGGACAAACTGCTTGGTCATGATGTATTATTCTTTTTATATATTCCTGGATTTGATTTGCTAACATTTTATTGAGGATTTTTTGCATCTATGTTGGTTACAATACTGTTTTATAATTGTCTCACTGTCTTTCTATGATTTTGTTAGCAAAATCATAAAGCAGGTTGAGAAGCATTCCTCCTCTTCTGGTTTCTGACAAAGATTATGTAGAATTTGTATATATTTTTTAATTTTCTTTTCTTTCTTTCTTTTTTTTTTTTTTTTTTTTTGAGAGGGAGTCTCGCTCTGTCACTCAGGCTGGAGTGCAGTGGCGCGATCTTGGCTCACTGCAAGCTCTGCCTCCCGGGTTCACGACTTTCTCCTGCCTCAGCCTCCCGACAGCTGGGACTACAGGCGCCGGCCACCACGCCCGGTTAATTTTTTGTATTTTTAGTAGAGACGGGGTTTCATCGTGTTAGCCAGGATGGTCTCTGTCTCCCGACCTCGTGATCCACCCGCCTCGGCCTCCCAAAGTGCTCGGATTACAGGTGTTAGCCACAGCGTCTGGCCTTAAATTTTATTTTCTTTATTTACTTTTTAGACAGAGTCTCATGCTGTCACTCAGGCTGGAGTGCAGTGGCAAAATGGAGCCCTCCACCTCCTGGGCTAGTGATCCTCCCACCTTAGCCTCCTGAAGACCTAAGCCCACAGATGTATGCTACCATGCCCAGCTAATTTTTAAATTTTTTGTAGAGATGGGATCTCTTGCTTTGTTGTCTAGGCTGGTCTTGAACTCTTGGGCTCAAGCAATCTTCTTGCTTCGGCCTCCCAGTGTTGGTATCACAGGCATGAGTCTCTGCAATTGGCCTTATTTTTTTCCTTAAATGTTAGGTAGAATTTACCAGTGAATCCATACAGACCTGGAGACTTCTATAAAAAGCTTTTCAACTGCTGATTCAATTTCTTTAATAAATATAGGGCTATTCAGGGTATCTGTTTCATCTTAGATGAACTTCATTATTTTTGGTTTGAGGAATTATTCTATGTCATCTAAGTTGTGGAATTTATGTGTATTGAGTCATTCATTACATTCCTTTATTATGCGTTTGATGTTTGCAACATCTATGGTGTCCCTCTTTTATTCTTGATATTAGTAATTTGTGTTTCCTCTGTTTTTTTCTTTGTTGGTCTTGCTAGAGGCTTATCATTTTTACTGATTTTTTTTTAAACCAACTTTTGAATTAAATGATTTTATTCTTCTGATTTAAATTTTATTGATCTGTGTTGTTATTTTTGTTATTTTCTCTATTCTTCTTGCATTGGGTTTATTTTACTCTTCTTTGTCTAGTGTCTTTAGGTGAAATAATTTGATTATTTTCTTTTTTTTGAGACTGAGTCTTGGCTGGAGTGCAGTGGTGCAATCTTGGCTCACTGCAACCTCCACCTCCTGGGTTCAGGCAATTCTCCTGCCTCAGCCTCCCAGGTAGCTGGGATTACAGGTGTGTGCCACCACACCCAGCCAATTTTTGTATTTTTAGTAGAGATGGGGTTTTGCCATGTTGGCCAGGCTGGTCTCAAATTCTTGACCTCAAGTGATCTGCCCACCTTGGCCTCCCAAAGTGCTGGGATTATAGGCATGCAATTATTTAATGCTGTACAGTTTTTAAAGCACAGCTTTAGTTGCATCCCACACATTTTGATTTGTTGCATTTTCATTTTTGTTCATTTCAAACTGTTTTCTAATGTCCCTTGACACTCCTTCTTTGACTCATGGATTATTTAGAAGTGTGTTGCATAACTTTAAAATGCTTGGTGATTTTTCAGTTATTCTATATTACTGATTTCTAGTTAAATTCCATTTTGACTAGAGAACATATTTTGCATGATTTTAATTATTTTAAAATTGTTAGTGTTTGCTTTATGACCCAAGATACAGGTCAGAAGACCATTTCGTATGCATTTCAAAACAATGTGTATTCTGTGGCTCTTGGGTAGAGTGTTCTATAAATGTCAAATATGTCCAATTGATATACATGATGTTATTTGTGCCTTCTCAGTCTTTGCTCATTTTCTGTCTACTTGTTTGCTCGGTCATTGAGAGGAATGTTGAAGCCTCCAACTACAATTGTGAATTTGCCTATTTTTCCTGTTAATTCTGTCAGTTTTTAGTTCATGTATTTTGAAGCTCTGTTATTAAGTGCATAATAACAGGATTTAGGATTATTATGTTTTCATAATAGAATTATTGTTATGTTTTCTAGGTGAATTGGCCCTTTTATTACATTATTATAGAATGTCTCTCTTTATCTTTGGTAATTTTCTTTGCTCTGAAGTCTACTTTTTCTATTTTTAGTTGGCATTTAGCACATTGAAACAGAATGGTCCAAAGTGACAGAATCATTCTACATGTTTGCACTCCTTCTCCAGGAAATATAATGGAATTTTTGCATACTATTTTAAAGAGCCTTGATCCACAGGACTGTTTTGTAAAATGCATCCTAATTTAGAATAAATAATAATAGTGACTTAGACCTTCTCCATGCCATATATAGACTATGTTGTAGTAAAGTTCATTCTTTCAACAAACATTTTTTGAAATGTCAACCATGAACCAACAGGCACAGGGTTGTGTGAGGGGACTGAGAAAAAAAAGGATATAATAGAAGAAGAAAGAAAGGATAAAAAGAAACCTTTTTCCAGACCCTTCAGATGGACACAGTTCAGTACAAATAATTCTATTTCAGTGTGCTAAATGCCAAAAAAATAATAGTAGGATTACTATTAATAATCCCACTCCAGCCCTCTTTTGATTAGTATTTACATGCTTTTGTCTTATTTCTTTTTACTTTCAATTTACCTATATAGTTACATTTAAAGTGAGTTTCTTATATATTGAGTACAGTTTGGTCATGTTTAAAAAAATCTATTTTGATAATCTCTGTCTTTTAATTGGTATGTTTAGACCATTTACATTTAATATAGTTATTAATATGCTCGAGTTTATGTTTATCATTTTTTGTCTATCCATTTTTTTGTTTTTGTTTTTTATTTCTTTCTTTTTTTTTTTTTTAGATGGAGTCTCGCTGTGTCTCCAGGCTGGAGTGCAGTGGTGCAATCTCAGCTCACTGCAACCTCCGCCTCCCAGATTCAAGTGATTCTCCTGCCTCAGCCTCCCGAGTAGCTGGGACTACAGGCGCATGCCACCACACCCAGCTAATTTTTGTATTTTTAGTAGAGATGGGGTTTCACCATGTTGGCCAGGATAGTCTTGATCTTTTGACCTCATGATCTGCCTGCCTTGGCCTCCCAAAGTGTTGGGATTACAGGCGTGAGCCACTGCACCTGGCTGTGTTTTTTATTTCTTTTCTTTTTCTTTTTTTTTTTTTTTTTGAGATGGAGTCTCTGTCACACAGGCTGGATTACATCTGTAATCCCAGCACTTCGGGATGCTGAGGCAGGCAGACCACAAGGTCAGGAGTTCCAGACCAGCCTGACCAACATGGTGAAACCCCGTCTCTACTGAAAAAAAAAAAAAAAAATACAAAAATTAGCTGGGCATGGTGGCACACACCTGTATTTCCAGCTACTCAGGAGGCTGAGGCAGGAGAATTGCTTGAAACCGGGAGGCGGAGATTGCAGTGAGCTGAGATCATGCACTGCACTCCAGCCTGGGCGACAGACCGAGACTCTGTCTCAAAAAAAAAAAAAAAAAAAGGGATAAAAGAGAAAATAAAAAGAAAACTTTTTCCTTTTTCCAGACCCTACAGATGGACACAGTTCAGTACAAATAATTCTATTTCAGTGTGCTAAATGCCAAGGTACGAGTAAGGGCTAGGGGGTGGCGGGTGTGCAGGGGAGAGATTTTAACCAATATCTACTAAATACTTCTCGTGTGCCAGACACTACCCTAGGTGCTGGGGACACCATAATCTGGTCTAGGGTGGTGGATCTGGGAAGGCTTCTGGAGGCAGTGACATTTGATCTGGGTTTTGAACAATGAATAAGCTTTAACTAGCACAAGGGTAGGGGTAGAAGGAGATGCATATTTAAATACCTTGAGGCGTGAGTGAGATTGATGGTTGCAAAAACTGAAAGAAGGCCAGTGTGGTTGGATCACAGCGAAATGGTGGGAAAGGGACACAAGATGTGACTATGGAGATAGGTAGTGTGTGTGTCGAGGTAAAGATTTGGGGTTTAGCAATGGGAAGACGTTTATGCTGAGGAGACAGCCTGACCCAGGATTAGATTTGCATTTGAAAAGAATACTCTGTATACAGCATGGGGAACAGATTGGAAAAGGTTAGTGGTGGATGACAGGAGACCAATTAGAAGACTAATTTGGTGAACCAGGCAAGAAGGAAAATATTTGAAAAGCTTCTCAAAGAGTTGGCATTTCAGATTTTTTTGTTTTGTTTTGTTTTGTTTTGTTTTTTTGAGTTGGGGTCTCACTCTGTCATCCAGGCTGGAGTGCAGTAGTGCAATCATTGCTCACTGCAGCCTCAAACTCCCAGGCTCAAGCAATCCTCCTACCTCAGCCTCCTGAGTAGAAGGGCTTGCAGGCACACACCACAACACTTGGCTCAGCTGGGTTTTGAAGGATAAGTAGATATTTTCCCATATCATTGAGAGCAAGAAGATTCTAGGTTTTAGGAGAAATGCTGAAAGGGCCTGTGAGGCTGGGCTCTGATGTGTTTGCATGCATACATGTGTGTGTGCATGTGTGAGAGTATGTGTGTATGTGGAGAGGTTGAGTACTTGGGAAAATACATCGGGGCCAGATTGTGAAGAGAATTTGGCCGTCTTCATCAGGTAGTGAGATTATCTGATTTATACGTTAGAACAATCACTGTGTCTGCAGTGTAGAGAATAGAAAAATCAGTTGGCGACTTATTGTAGTTATCTGGGAGACAGGTGAGAAAGGCAGGAGCAAAGGGGACAAGAGGAGGGAATGGATTCAAGATCTATGTAAGAGACAGAATGTTCTGAGGTTATTAACAGAGTGGGTGTGATGGGTAAGAAAAAGGGAGGACTGAGGATGACTTTGAAGGTCTAAGTTGGATGAATGGTAGAGCCATTAACAGTAGTTGAGACTACACAGAAAGGGGAACACATTCTTTTGTGGGTTAGGAGAAGGAAGAGAAGGGGGAAGGAAAAGAGTGATACATTTGGCCTGGGGAACATTCAATTTAAGGTGCTCAAGAGATGTACAGTAGAGATGTCCTCTTGACCAAGAATAACTAAGGCTATCATTTGTTTAATGAATGCCTACCATGGGTCAGGTACTGGGCTGAGGAATTTCCATAGATCACCTCATTTAACCCTAACAACAGCCCTATGAGGTAGATGTTATTGGCTCCATTTTACATATGGGGAAACTGAGATGCAGAGAGTTTTGAAACTCTCATGTACTTGGCTGATTATTACATTATTTAATCCTTCAACAAATTTCCTTATCTACCATCTCATTTTCTGACTGTAAACTTTCCACCAAGAAGTCTTTTACCTTTCCCCATTCCTCCACCTTTTCCTGATTTGCCACATGTAATCATATAAAGAATGTTGCCAGTTTTGAAGGAGATGCTTGTTAAAACTCAGCTCTTGGCCAGGCGCAGTGGCTCACGCCTGTAATCCCAGCACTTTGGGAGGCCGAGGCGGGCGAATTATAAAGTCAGGAGTTTGAGGCCAGCCTGACCAACATGGTGAAACCCGTCTCTACTAAAAATACAAAAAATTAGCTGGGCCTAGTGGCAGGCGCCTGTAATCCCAGCTACTTGGGAGACTGAGGCAGGAGAATCACTTACTTGAACCCGGGAGGTGGAGGTTGCAGTGAGCCAAGATCACACCACTGCACTCCAGCCCAGGCGACAGTGAGACTCCATCTCAAACAACAACAACAATAACAACATAAAACAAAAAACTCTTTTACTAAATAGCTGTGTGGCCCTCACTTGTAAAATGGTTCCTCATTTGTAAAATGGAGAAAATGTAATAATTGCCTTACTCTTTATTCCTCAAGTAAGCAGAAATGTTCTAACATTCACTTTGTTAGAAAATTTAGGAACAATAATTTTGAATGATTAAACAGATATGCTACTGACTAGAATGTGAAATTTGCATGATTTTAAGAGCAAACAGCCTGGCGCAGTGGCTCACGCCTGTAATCCCAGCACTTTGGGAGGCCGAGGTAGGCAGATCACTTGAGGTCAGGAGTTTGAGACCAGCCTGGCCAATATGGTGAAACCCCGTCTCTTCTAAAAATACAAAAATTAGCCTGGCATTGAGAGACAGGACTAGCTGGATTTCCTAGGCCAACTAAGAATCCCTAAGCCTAGCTGGGAAGGTGACCGCATCCATCTTTAAACACGGGGCTTGCAACTTAGCTCACACCTGACCAATCAGGTAGTAAAGAGAGCTCACTAAAATGCTAATTAGGCAAAAACAGGAGGTAAAGAAATAGCCAATCATCTATTGCCTGAAAGCACAGCGGGAGGAATAATGATCACGATATAAATCCAGGTATTCGAGCCAGCAACGGCTACCCTCTTTGGGTCCCCTCCCTTTGTGTGGGAGCTCTGTTTTCACTCTATTAAATCTTGCAACTGCACTCTGTTCTGGTCCATGTTTATTATGGCTCAAGCTGAGCTTTCGCTCGCCGACCACCACTGCTGTTTGCCGCCGTCGCAGACCTGCCACTGACTTCCATCCCTCCAGATCCAGCAGGGTGTCCGCTGTGCTCCTGATCCAGCGAGGTGCCCATTGCCACTCCCGATTGGGCTAGAGGCTTGCCATTGTTCCTGCAGGGCTAAGTGCCTGGGTTCGTCCTAATTGAGCTGAACACTAGTCACCGGGTTCCATGGTTCTCTTCCGTGACCCATGGCTTCTAATAGAGCTGTAACACTCACCACATGGCTCAAGATTCCATTCCTTGGAATCTGTGAGGCCAAGAACCCCAGGTCTGAGAACACGAGGCTTGTCACCATCTTGGAAATGGCCCACCACCATTTTGGAAGTGGCCTGCCACCATCTTGGGGGCTCTGGGAGCAAGGACCCCCAGTAACAGCATGGTGGCGAGTGCCTGTAGTCCCAGCTATTCAGGAGGCTGAGGCAGGAGAATCTCTTGAACCCTGGAGGTGGAGGTTGCAGTGAGCCGAGATCATGCCACTGCACTCTGCAAGACTCTGTCTCAAGAAAAAAAAAAAAAAGAGCAAAGTATAAGCACACAGGAACTTCAAAGAAATTTCATGGCTTCTGTGTACTGTTTTGAGCTACTTCTTCAGGTCTTCATGGATCAAAGTTCAGCCTCCACCAGTGGGAACATTTAATGAGGAAGGTTGAGAATTACCATGCATTCTATTAATATCTAGAAGGATTGTGGTTAGGACCAAATAACTAATAAGATACCCTAAGTATCATTAGGAAAGGAACTTTGTTATAAAACTCTGGGCAAGGCCGGGCGCGGTGGCTCACGCCTGTAATCCCAGCACTTTGGGAGATCGAGGTGGGTGGATCACAAGGTCAGGAGTTCGAGACCAGCCTGGCCAATATGGTGAAACCTCGTCTCTACTAAAAATACAAAAAAATTAGACAGGCGTGGTGGCACATGCCTGTAATCCCAACTACTTGGGAGGCTGAGGCAGGAGAATTGCTTGAATCCGGGAGGCAGAGGTTGCAGTGAGCCGAGATCGCGCCACTGCACTCCAGCCTGGGTGACAGAGCGAGATTCCGTCTCAAAAAAAAAAAAAAAACTCTGGGCAAAAGGTACCTATGTTCATTTCAGTTGTCATTTCATTCAAACTTTCTATGCCTGTTCTCCACCCTAGCAGCTGATTTATAGACTGACCTTTTACCTGGGCTAGTCCCCAACTACATTGGCACTGTCACAAGGCAGTGAACTGAATGAGTAAATGCATGTTCTGATTTGCTTTGCTCTCAAAGGCCAACCTGACCTTCTGCTTGTCTTTCTGACTGGTTATGACTCATAGACTAGCTGAACACCAGGCCCTTGGGATCCCAAGCTGGGCAGGGTGCTGTGTTTTTTCTTTGCTCACTCAGACTTTCCCAGTGCTGTCTGTTTCAGAACTGGGGTTGATAACAGGGTCGGTAATGGGGAGACCAGGCTCCATTGCTATGGTTACTCTCTCTATGGATACAAATTATCAGGGACCTTCCATCCTCACAGACCTGACTCCTACCTCCTCCAGAGGTCTTTTACCAAGTAAAAACAAGTGGTGAACTCTTCACTCACTTCCTGGAAATTTCTCTTCAATTTCACCCTATTTGTATCCACAAAATCACCTACCTACCAAATAGGAATTTTTACCTTTGAATATAATTGTTCAAATTTAGGTTACAAACTGAATTTTTCTGTGTTGTGTTGTGTGAATATTCATGTACTTGAATTTTTTTTTTTTTTTTTTTTGAGACAGAGTCTGACTCTGTAGCCCAGGCTGGAGTGCAGTGGCATGATCTCAGCTCACTGCAACCTCCACTGCCCGGGTTCAAGCAATTCTCCTGCCTCAGCCTCCCAAGTAGTTGGGATTACAGGCGTGCACCACCACAACTGGCTGATTTTTTGTATTTTTAGTACAGATGAGGTTTCACCATGTTGGTCAAGCTGGTCTCGAACTCCAGACCTCAGATGATCCACCTGCCTTGGCCTCCCAAAGTGCTGGGATTACAGGTGTGAGCCACCGCACCCAGCCTCATGTACTTGAATTTTTAACCATAAAAGTTATATAAGCCCATCAAGGGAAAGAGTGAAAACTGGCAAAAGGGATGTAAAACCCCAGAATTAATGTTTTGGGCTGGATGCAGTGGCTCACGCCTGTAATCCCAGCATTTTGGGAGGCCAAGGTAGGTGGATCACCCGAGCCCAGGAGTTCAAGACCAGCCTGGGCAATATGTCGAAATCCTGTCTCTACTAAAAATACAAAAATTAGCCAGGCACGGTGGCTCACGCCTGTAATCCCAGAACTTTGTGAAGCCGAGGTGGGCAGATCATGAGGTCAGGAGTTCGAGACTAGCTTGATCAACATGGTGAAACCCCATCTCTACTAAAAATACAAAAATTAGCCAGGTGTGGTCGCACATGCCTATAATCCCAGCTACTCAGGAGGCTGAGGCAGGAGAATCACTTGAACCCAGGAGTCGGAGGTTGTAGTGAGCTGACATCACGCCACTGCACTCTAGCCTGGGCGACAGAGTGAGACTCTGTCTCACTAAAAAAACAAAAAAACAAAAAAATAAAAAGCAACGAAAATTAGCTGGGTGTGGTGGTATGTGCCTGTAGTCCCAGCTACTCAGGAGGCTGAGATGGGAGGACTGCTTGAGCCAGGGAGGTGGAGGTTGCAGTGAGCTGAGATTGCACTACTGCTCTCTAGCCTGGGCAATAGAGTGAGACCATCTCAAAAAAAAATTTTTTTGGCATACTTTTTCTTAGATTTAAACATGTTTTGTATCTATTGATCTTTAAAACATTTGTATTCTGTCATCTGCACACTTTTTTTTTTTTTTTTTGAGATGGAGTCTCGTCCTGTCGCCTAGGCTAGAGTACGGTGGCGCAATCTCAGCTCACTGCCAGCTCCGCCTCCCGGGTTCACGCCATTCTCCTGCCTCAGCCTCCGAGTAGCTGGGGCCACAGGCACCCACCACCACGCCCAGCTAATTTTTTGTATTTTTAGTAGAGATGGGGTTTCACCGTGTTAGCCAGGATGGTCTCGATCTCCTGACCTCGTGATCCACCCGCCTCGGCCTCCCAAAGTGCTGGGATTACAGGCGTGAGCCACCGTGCCTGGCCTGCACACTTATATTTTAAACTGAGGTTAATTATGGGTGGGTTTCAGGGAGCACCCAAACTCCCTGAAATTGTATGTGAAATTGTATATATGGGCATATGTATTTTTTCTGGGGAGAGGGGAATAAAATCTATCAGATACTCAAAAGAATCTGTGACTCCAAACATTTTAAAAAAATCACAGTAAATTTGCATTATATTTTTTTCTACTGCTCTAGGAAAGCACTTTCCCCAGGAGGTTTGGGGGATGCCAGTACATTACTCCAACAATGCCAGGGCTCAGCATTTTAATCTTTCAGTCGGCAATGGATTTCATTGTCCTTATAAAGGGTTAGGTCAGAGTGTCTCCTATAGCATGTAGGCAGTTGAGGGCTTTTGGACAACCATGGAACATTTTAATTTCCATGATTCTGTTAGATGTATGTGGTGACAGGAGCCAGAGGGGTCATTGCTTAAGGTGGCTAAATGTGGTGCGTGTAGACCATCAGCAATTCCACATCCCACAAGGAAAGTTCTGATCTGTGCTGGAACTAGAGTTCACCCTCAATGTCATACCTACTGCATGTTTGCAAGTATATTATGTCATCTACCTCTCCATATAATCTTGCTGCTGTAGAATCAATAGTTATTGAATGATTTTGATGGAAGATAGACATAATTATCATTTCTCTTTGGCAAACTAGGGAAGTGTTGCTCAGAAAAATCTCTGTGGTTTTTTTAAAGCTCCCAGTAACAGAAAATGAGAAACTTTAAATTGGATCCCAGATTCTGTGACTTCAATCCTGAAAGCTTGTCCTTGAATCATAGCTTATCATAGCCACCTTGGTTTTTATTTTGAGGAGCAGTTTCCATTTGGAAAGATGTTTGAATGGTCAGTGATTTCTATAGGCACTTGGTGGTATCTAATGATAGCAAATAAATGATTTAGTTTGATCATTATCTCCTCACTTATGAGAGCAAGAAGCAGGTGCATAAGTGAAAAGAAAGAAGGAAGTTTCTTGTTCTGTATTTGTGATAACATAAAAATACTCCTGGAAAACTAACTAGATGATAAAATATAATATTCTAAAGATTTATCTCTATTCTGAATGTTATGCTTAATATGTCATTATAGGACTCTTCCATTTCTGTGCTGAGAACAATTTCTTCTAGTATTAGTGAATTTACCTCACATCCCTGAAGATAAGTGTCTCATTGGAGAGAGACATGAGCAAGATTTGTGGACTCTAATGAACTTGCAAAAGAGAAATGAGGCAAATATTTTATAATAGAAAGATACTAAGACATCAGATTCTTGAATATGCAGGTAACATTGCTGTATTAACAAATGTTCACCTTTTAAATAAAAATGTTCTTATAACAGACCCAATGAGATTTAAAAACTATCCTTATTAGTCAAAGATTTGATTTACGTCAATATAATTGATGAAACTGTTCAGCCATAGATTTTCAAAATGCTCTACTTTACAAATAGCACATTAAATTGATTTTCTCATTTTTATATATTACAGATTAAATGTTTCTCAAATGCTTTGCAGGATATTGAAGATTTCAGAAGACAGGGACAGTACATGTACCCCGCAGTCAGGCTTCCTAATGGGGCCATACATTTTATGGGAGAAACAGTGGGAGTAATTAGTTGCAGGAGGTGGAAAAAGGTATCCAAGAATACCAAGGTAAAAATGCTTGAAAATTTAAAATTAAATGCAAGTTATTTAATAAAGATGCCATGGCTGCGCGCGGTGGCTCACGCCTGTAATCCCAGCACTTTGGGAGACCAAGGCGGGTGGTTCACGAGGTCAGGAGTTAGAGACCAGCCTGGCTAAAACGGGTGAAATCCTGTCTCTACCAAAAATACAAAAATTAGCTGGATGTGGTAGCGGGTGTCTGTAATTCCAGCTAGTCAGAAGGTGAGGCAGGAGAATCACTTGAACCCGGGATGTGGAGGTTGCAGTGAGCTGAGATCGCGCCACTGCACTCCAGCCTGGGCAGACAGAGCAAGACTCCGTCTCGAAAAAAAAATAATAAAATAAAGATGCCATGTAGTAATATATTTTTGTAACCAGCATTTGATGTTTTATATTCTCTGATATTTTTAATATATGAGGTGCAGTTGCACACACACACATACATGCACACACACATGTATACACACTTATTTATTTATTTATTTATTTATTTTTTGAGACAGAGTCTCACTCTGTTGCCAGGCTGAAGTTCAGTGGCGTGATCTCGGCTCACTGCAACCTCCAACTCCCTAGTTCAAATGATTCTACTGCCTCAGCCTCCCAAGTAGCTGAGATTACAGGCATACGCTACCATGCCCAGCTAATTTTTGTATTTTTAGTAGAGACAGGGTTTCACCATGTTGGCCAGGATGGTCTCGATCTCCTGACCTCGTGATCCACCCACCTTGGCCTCCCAAAGTGCTGGGATTACAGGCGTGAGCCACCAAGCCCGGCCCACACGTATTTATTATACTATTAAAAAGTTAGCTGTTACTTTAAATTAAAAAGGTTATGTTCATGGGAAAAAATTAAAACTATGCAAAAGACAGAAGTAGATAAGGAAAAAAACAAAAGTTCACCTTCTTACTTCTCAATGTTCAATTATACTACCCAGAGGTAAACAGGGTTAAAATTTCCTGCCAGCAACGTTCACTGTCATATGTATATATGTCCTTTAAAAAGCTCTACAAATGTGATCGCAATACTGTTGAGCAACTTGCTATTTTCAGTAAATGATGTCTTGAACTTCATCTTTCTACATCTGTACATATAGATCTCTTTCATTCTTTTTGGTGGCTGTATAATATGCCATTGTAAGAAGGTACCAATACTTACTTAACTAATTCCTTACTGGTGGATATTTTGGTGGTTTCTACTTTCGTTTTGTTTTCCTATTGTAAACCTATGTACAAGGACACACATTACACCATTATTTTTCCACACACGTGCAGGTATAGTGTTGGATGGTTGGGTAACTTCCTAGGAATGTAATCTCTAGGTAAAAGGACATGTGCATTTTTTTTTTTTTTGAAACAGAGTTTCACTCTTGCTGCCCAGGCTGGAGTACAGTGGTGCAATCTTGGCTCACCACAACCTCCACCTCCCCGGTTCAACAGATTCTCCTGCCTCACCTCTTGAGTAGCTGGGATTACAGGCATGTGTCACCACACCCAGCTAATTTTGTATTTTTAGTAGAGACAAGATTTCTCCATGTTGGTCAGGCTGGTCTCGAACTCCCGACCTCAGGTGATCCATCTGCCTTGGCCTCCCAAAGTGCTGGGATTACAGGTGTGAGCCACTGTGCCTGGCCTGTGCATTTTCAATTATCTAGTTTTTTAGATAATATGAAAATTTAGAAAATATGTCTTATAGTAAAAAGATCAATCTATATAGAAAGTGAAAAGCAGCTGGGCTCAGTGGCTCACGCCTGTAATCCCAGCACTTTGGGAGGCTGAGGCGGGTGGATCACGAGGTCAAGAGACTGAGACGATCCTGGCCAACATGGTGAAACCTCGTCTCTACTAAAAATACAAAAGTTAGCTGGGCATAGTGGCAGGCACCTGTAATCCCAGCTACTCAGGAGGCCAAGGCAGGAGAATCGCTTGAACCTGGGAGGTGGAGGTTGCAGTGAGCCGAGATTGCACCACTGCACTCCAGCCTGACAGCAGAGCGAGACTCCATCTCAAAAAAAAAAAAAAAAAGCAAAAGTTTCTTTCTCAGGCTCTGAGCTCTCCTGTTCTAACACGAATATAATACGTATTTTATGTGTGCATAAAAAATACAAGAGGGATGATTCATTGTGGGGTATGTTCACATTATGTTTGATAAGTACTGCTCTTCCAAAAAAAATGCATCAGTTACATTCCTATCAAAAATCTGTGTACCTTCCTGCCCCCACCATCCTTGACAGCATCCCTGGATATGATCACACTTTTTCCTTTCTTTTCTTTCTTTTTTTGTTTTTCTTTTGAGACAGAGTCTCGCTCTGTCACCCATCCAGGCTGGAGTGCAGTGGCACAATCCTGGCTCACTGCAACCTTTGCCTCCTGGGCTCAAGTGATTCTCCTGCCTTAGCCTCTGAGTAGCTGGGATTACAGGCACGCACCACCATGCCTGGCTAATAGAGACGGGGTTTCACCATGTTGGCCAGGCTGGTCTCTAATTTCTGACCTCAGGCGATCCAGCCGCTCGGCCTCCCAAAGTGTTGGCATTACAGGCATGAGCCACTGTGCCTGGCCAATTCTTGTTTTGCCAACCTGATAGATGAAAATGGCATCTTTTAAATCACTCACATTGTCATGTCTTTTTTTTTTTTGTGACGAAGTTTTGCTCTTGTCCCCCACACGGGAGTGCAATGGCGTAATCTCAGCTCACTGCAACCTCCGCCTCCTAGATTCAAGTGATTCTCCTGCCTCAGCCTCCCAAGTAGCTAGGATTACAGGCATACATCACCACACCTGGCTAGTAGAGACAGGGTTTCACCATGTTGGCCAGGCTGGTCTCAAACTCCTGACCTCTAGTAATCCACTCACCTCGGCCTCCCAAAGTGCTGGGATTACAGGCGTGAGCCACCACACCTGGCCTGGCATTTTTTTTTTTTTTTTGAGACAGAGTTTTGCTCTTTTGCCCAGGCTGAAGTGAAGTGGCAGATTTCAGCTCACTGCAACCTCCACCTGCTGGGTTCAAGCGATTCTCCTGCTTCAGCCTCCCGAGTAGCTGGGATTACAGGTGCCCACCAGTCGCTAATTTTTTGTATATTTAGTAGAGACGGGGTTTCGCCATGTTGGCCAGGCTGGTCTCAAACTCCTGACCTCGGGTGATTCACCTGCCTCGGCCTCCCAAAGTGCTAGCATTACAAGTGTGAGCCACCATGCCTGGCCCTGGCATATCTTTTTTTATGGATGACGTGGAATCACACTGGATTGACTTTCTTACTGGCTTCTGTACTTTCTTGGCATACTCACAATCAGACACGAGTATTTCTACAGTTACTGGAAACGAGATGCCTACTCTGGAGCGAGCCACAGTGGCTGGTATCTGTAACCCCAGTTACTTGCACGGGAGGGGAGGCTGAGGTGAGAGGATCACTTGAGGCTAGGAGTTCAAGGCTGCAGTGAGCTATGATCATGCCACTGGGCTCCAGCCTAGGTGACAGAGCAAGACCCCATTTCTTAAAAAAAAAAAAAAAAAAAAAGCTTATTTTGTACCTTGATAAGATGTTATATCCCCCTGACCCCATTTCCTTCAACTCCATAAATGAGACCTTTACTTTCCTATCCCTCTTTCTCTGTTTCCTTCCTCTTCCAGATGAGGTCTTTGAAGTCTTTTTCTTCCCTTCCCACTCATCCTCTGCTCTCATCTCCTAGGTTAGGCTGAGGTATTTAGTGATTTTTGTTCTGATCTCGACCATAATATCCTCAGATGAGGCCCATGGGTGATATATTTTTTAGTCCTTCCATAAATGGAAATATCTTCCTTTCGCCTCTACAGGTGAATGACATCTTGAAAGACAATAGCCTTTCTTAGAAAACCTGTGATGTTATTTCAGATTCCTGTGTTGAGGAAAAGAAATCCGGTGTCAGCCTGCCTCCTTTGTGAGTTATTCATTCTGTCTAAAAGCTGACAAGCTTTCCTTTGTATCCTTGGAGTCCAGGAATCTTAGAGTGATATTCCCAGGCGTGTGCTTTCTATCATTGAACTTGCCAGTAACTTTGTATGCCCTTTTAAGCTGCAGACTAACGAATATTTCTTCCATTTGTTTAATCATTACCTCTCTTTCATTGGTTTTTCTCCCTTTAGAATTCCTATTACTCACAAAATAGATATCCTTTATGCCTTTTATCTTTTTTCCTCTATCTCTTCATATTTTTGTTATTGAGACATTTCTTCCTTTTGGCCTCTAATTTATACCTCCACAGTGACCAGCTATCCTTTCCCTCAATTCATTTACTAAATTTTTCAATGAAGAAAAGCATACTTTAATTTCCAAAATGTCATTTTATGCTATAATTAAAAGCTGTGCTCTCATTAATTTTTAGATAGACTTAAGTAACAGACTATTTAGGTAGACCCTTACTTTTACTAAGACCTAGTGGAGTTCTTCGGTCTTGTCACAGTTAACGATGTAGATGGAATCTTGGCCACCTAACCTCTGATCCACTTTTTCCTCCATCTGTGGGGCTATTCACGAGAAACAATTTTGATGTTGTGCAAATAAAACCTACTCTGTAGATCTGAAGGTAAGGCATTTATTTCTGTTGACTTTTCTAAAAGTATGTAGGATAATATTTTAGAGTTCATGGATGTATAATGGAAATAGCCACATGAATTTGTGCTATGAGGATAACTCGGGAAGGACGGCCATCAGACATTTCTGATTTCCCTCAAATACTCTTTCCTAAATTTCACCAAGTTCCATTCTAATATGATTCATAGGCAGTGTCTCCGAATTGTCTCTGCTCCTCTTGTGATGACTTGAATCATACCACATGACAATTAAATGAAAAGGATAAAACTTTATGGGCAATTACTCTGAAAGTCTCTCCACTCAAAACTTGTGTGGCTTTTGTGCCAACCTACTAGTAATAATTAAGTATGGAAGTTATATTAGGCAGAGTAGATTTAGAGTGCAGTAAAGATTATGGAATAATATGGAGGGACTGGTTATTCCAATGGAGAAGAATGAACATGCTTGTTTTGGGTCCTTTTCCAATTACACATCTGTCTCCTGGATTAGTATTAAAACATTCTGTTTTTTAGCATCCTGGGTGCTTAAATTATTTTATGTCTATTACTTGATGTTCAAGGTATCCCGCCAAGGTAGGGAGGAAGATTTTAAAAATTTCTCTTGCTGCTTCATAGTCGGAAAATTGAAGCATAAAAAAGGTACATATAGTGTCTCTTGGATCCAAGAAGGAAAGCAAACCATTTAGTTTCAGGGCCATTACATTATCTCTTTGATTTTGAGGCTCTTTAAGCAAGAGATACAACATGCACTGCCTGTATAACTTTTAGACCCAACTCACTACTTGTTCCCCCAACTCAAATCCATTGATGTTGTTAACTCTTGCTTCTGTTTGATATTTTCATGGCATCTGATATTGGTGAATCTTACCCTTACCCTCCTGAAGCCATATCTTCCCCTGGCCTATGAGATGTACTCCTTTGAGCATATCTTCTTATCCCTTTGATAACCTTCTGCTTGTTTTTCCTCCTGTCATCATCTAAGACCAGTTCTTTTTTTTTTTTTTGACAGAGTCTTGTTCTGTTTCCCAGGCTGGAGTGCAGTGGAGTGATTAGGGCTTACTGCAGCCCCAACCTCCTGGGCTCAAGTGATCCTCCCACCTCAGCCTCCCAAGTAGCTGGGACTACAGGTGTGTATCACCATGCCTGGCTAATTTTTCAACTTTTTGTAGAGATGAGGTCTCACTATGTTGCCCAGCCTGGTCTTGAACTCCTGAGTTTGAGTGATCCTCCCACCCAGCCTCCCAAAGTGCTGAGATTACAGGCATGAGCCACTGCACTTGGCCCCAATTCTTGAGAATGTGTTTGTTCATTCAGCTAATATTTACTGAACACTTATGATGTGTCAAGTACTGTGCTAAAAGGTGGTCATAAAAGGGTGAACAAGAAGGTGATATTCATCTTCCTATAGCTCACATCCTAGTGGGGGAGGCAGACAATAAGAATACAAACATAAAATAATGACTAGTTGTAATAAGTGAAATTAAGCATTGTGATAAGTGCAACTAAGGAAATAAACAAGATTTGGTGAAAGAGAATAATGGGATTTGAGTCCACAAACCCTACTTTAAATAGTGTAGTCTGTAGGTGAGACCTGCTGTAAGAAGGAGCTGCTGGGTGAAATATGGGAAGGGAAATTATCCCCAAAGAGGAAACAGGTGGAGAGTCTCTGAAGCGGGACTGACAGAAGGTCATCATGGGCATGAAATAGTGAGTTAGGAGATGGGCATGAGAAGTACAGTCAGAAGAACAGGACAGGGCTCAGATGATAGTGCAGGGCATGGTAGGCTGAGGAAGGAGTTCAGACTTAATCTAAGTAAATAGAGAACCTTTGAATAGTGTTAAGTAAGGGAACAATAAGGTCAGAGTATATTTTTAAAAGAATGCTTTGACTGCTGTGTAGAAAATGGGCTTTGGGGAGCAAGTCTGGAAGCAAGGAACTAGTTAGGAAGCTCTAGAACAAGTTTGCCCAACCTGTAGCCCATGGGTCACATGTGGGTCGGGACAGCTTTTTTTTTTTTTTTTTCAGGACAGTTTTGAATGCGGACCAACACAAATTTGTAAACTTTCTTAAACATTATGAGAGTTTTTTGCAATTTTTTTATAGCTTATCAGCTATCGTTAGGGTTAGTGTATTTTATGTGTGGCCCAAGACAATTCTTCTTCCAATGTGGCCCAGGGAAGCCAAAAGTTTGGACACCCCTGTTCTGGAAGATGCTGTTGGTTGGCTACCTAAACGTAATCCCTAGTCTCTTTGCTCCTCCCGCCATACTGTCTGGAAATCTAGTTTTGTTTTGTTTGTTTGTTTTGTTTGTATGTTTTTTTGAGACAGAGTCTTGCTCTGTTGCCCAGGCTGGACTGCAGCAGCAATCTTGGCTCACTGCAACCTCCGCTTCCTGGGTTCAAGCAATTCTCCTGTCTCAGTCTCCTGAGTAGCTGGGACTACAGGCTAATTATTATTATTATGATTATTTGTATTTTTAGTTGAGACAGGGTTTCGCCATGTTGGTCAGGCTGGTCTCAAACTCCTGACCTCAGATTATCCGCCTGCCTCAGCCTCCCAAAGTGCTGGGATTACAGGCAGCCACCGCACCCAGCCCTGGAAGCCTACTTTTTACTTTTCCAACCTCCCCTGCAGCTAGATCTGACCTCTGAACCATAAAACAAGTCTGCTGGGAGCCTTCTGGAAAAGAGTCTGTGTTTCTTGATAAAAGGAACAGATATAATATGAGAGCTGGCCCTTCTCGCCATTGCCATGTGCCCTTGCTTTCTGCCATTGAAACAGTAATAGCTGACAGCCATTTTGTGACCACAAGGGAAAGGTCAAGAAAGTTAGAGACACAGGCACAGAACCACTGAACAAACACTGGAGCCATCTTGTCCAGACTTCTTGATCTAGAAACACTTAAATACTTTTATTATTTAAGCCACTAATAATCACCTGAATTGTTACCTGTAGCTGAAAGCATTTCTAACTAACCTGGAGGCTCTCATGGGGTCAAGGCAGGAGTTGGTAGCTTGAGATCTGCAAGCAACCTAAGTGTCTGTTAACAATGAATGAATAAAGAAAATATGGTACATATATATAAGGAGTACTATTCAACCATAAAAAGAATGAGATCCTGTCATTTGCAACAATATGCATGGAACTGGATGCCATTATGTTAAGTGAATAAGCCAGGCACAGAAAGACAGACTTTGCATGGTTCTCACTTACTTATGGGAGCTAAAAATTAAAACAATTGAACTCATGGTGATAGGGAGCAGAATGCTGATAACCACAGGCTGGGAAGGCTAGTGGGGGTGGGGATTGGGGGAGGTAGGGATGGTTAATGGGTACAAAAAATAGTTAGAAAGAATGAATAAAGGCCAGGGGTGGTGGCTCATGCCTGTAATCCCAGCACTTTGGGAGGCTGAGGCAGGTGGATCACTTGAGGTCAAGAGTTCAAGACCAGCCTGGCCAACATGATGAAACCCTGTCTCTACTAAAAATACAAAAATTAGCAGGGCACAGTGGCATGTGCCTGTAATCCCAGCTACTTGGGAGGCTGAGGCAGGAGAATTGCTTGAACCTGGGTGGCAGAGGTTGCAGTGAGCATAGATTGCGCCACTGCATTCCAGCCTGGGCAACAGAGCAAGACTCAGCCTCAAAAAAAAAAAAAAAAAGAATGAATAAGACCTAGTATTTGATAGCACAGCAGGCAACAGGGTGACTACAGTCAATAATAATTTAATTGTACATTTAAAAATAACTGAAAGAGTATAATTGACTTGTTTGTAATACACAAAGGATAAATGCTTGAGGTGATGGATATCCCATTTACTCTGATATGATTATGCATTGCATGCCTGTATCAGAATATCTCATGTACTCCATAAATACATATACCTACTATGTACTCACAGAAATTTTTAAAAACAGGAGTTGGTGGCTTGGACTAGGGTGATAGTGCTGAGTAGTAACTTTATGCAGATTACTACCATACTTAATCTTCAGCGGCGATTGCTTCCCTCTGTCTCTCTCTTTTGATTAACAACTCCATTTGCTTGCAGTTGCATCTCCTCATGTCTAAACACTCAAAGAGCCCTTTAGTATCCCAGTCCTTGGCTGATCCTTTCTCCATCCAGTCTTCCTATAACTGTCGGGACAATATTGTGGCTACCTTCCCTCATCCCTATGCAAGAACTGATGGTGGATTCTCAACAAACCAAAGTGATTCTGCCTTGTATTCAAGGAATTCTATCAGACGAACCAACTCTACTTGCACAAGCATATGGCTTTACTAGTCTTTAAACACTACTTATTTCAACTTCTGGCAACAGCTTGGTTATTCATCTAAAAAGCATCCATTATGCCTTCTATGTCAAACGTGTTGTTAAACATGACACTTTCGCCCATGTTCACTAAGTTAATCTTTACAACCAACCCATGAGATTGGTTTTATTATCCTCATTTCTCTAATATGAAACTAAGAGTTAGAGGGGTTTCCTTGTTCAAGATAAAAAGCTAGTAAGAGGCAGAGCTGGGATTTGAACCTAAGTTCTCTGATTCCATGCCCAGTGTCCTTTCTTGAGCTTTTCTCTTGCAAACTCTCAATTGTATCAATCTGTGATACTTTCTCTTTGGCTTTCTGTTGATGCACATCTACTTCTACTCTCCAACCCTTTCAAGAACTTTCTTGAAATTTGTCTCATATGGAAGTCTTTGTCATTTTTTCTCATGCTTTGAACATAGTTGAATTACAGACTGTTTTTTTTTTTTTTTGAGACACAGTCTCACTCTGTCACCCAGGCTGGAGTGCAATGGTGTGATCTCAGCTCACTGCAACCTCCACCTCCAGGGTTCAAGCAAATCTTGTGCCTCAGTCTTCTGAGCAGCTGGGATTACAGGCATGTGCCACTATGCCTGGCCAATTTTTTTGTATTTTTAGTAGAGACGGGGTTTCATCATGTTGCTGAGGCTGGTCTCAAACTCCTGACCTCGTGATCCACCCACCTTGGCCTCCCAAAGTGCTGGAATTACAGGCATGAGCCACCGTGCCCAGCCTACAGACTGTTTTGTATGGTGACAATATCAATGGCAATTAGTTCGTTGGCCTCCAGTAATTCTATTTCTCTACAACCTGTCTCTTCAACCAGATATCAGGATTCCCAAGGGCAGAAGCAAGCAATATAGTCTTCCTTATTTTTTTGGTATTAGCTTTTAGTACTCAGAAAAATGCAGTTTTATTTACCCATAATTGTTGCTTGTCTAATAAATGGGTAAATAAAACAAGAACCTTGCATTAAATCCGTGTATCTGGCTGCAGATAATTCTCCACATCCTTTGATTTTCTTCTTACATTCACAGAATCTAAGTCCTAATAAGAACCATTTCCCTTCTTTTTGGCAGTAAAAATCCCAACATGTTCCCTATTGTGGTATCTTATTTGATAACCTTTCTAATTAGCGTTACATTTTAAATGCTTTTATAATGCCTCATTACATATTTGTCCAATAGTCCATGACAGTTCAGATATGTAATTGCTATTATGGATTACCTGGTGACCATCATTAAGTAATTAGAGAGACTTAAACATGTGTAGTGCTAATTAGGAAAGTTATCAACTATGGGCAGTTAAGATAATAGGGAACATCATGATGATTTTGTTTTGGAACTGCAGTAAAAACATGGCTACAGGGAAATGGATGAATCTTTCGTGAATTTAGTGCCTGAGGAAGTAAGGAGCCATTTTAACAATGGAGAATATGGCACAGCAGAAAGTGACTTTGCGAATTGTGCCCTCTTTTTGTCACTCCATTAATAACTGACTGTGACTGCCAAAATACTTCTTCTGGACTGTACTAGGGAAGCAAAAGGGGTCAAGCCTGGAGCAAGATATACCCATAGAGGGCCCCTTAACTGCTCCCTTAGATCAGTCCCCCAAATCAATATCACTCTATTTTCAGCCTCACATTCACAGCCCCATGATCTATTAGGCCTTTACTCAACATATTCTATTAAGTGGTGTGGATTTTCGCCCTCATGAAAAAATAATGACTGCTTTATTAAGAATCACCCAAGATTGCCCAAAGTTCTTACAAAGGCCACTTGACCCTGACCATTGTTTCAAATAGTTCTTGAAATGTTGGAGAATTGTTACAGCATAAAAGCAAGGAATGTGACATGTTCTCCGAGGGAATGTGATATGCTTTTGGAAGGTTTCATTTTTTTGTAAAGAAATAGTATTTCACTATTCCTAAATGGTAAGAAGCAGATTTGGTGGGACTGTGAGGGAGTAAACTAGTTGCTTAAATGCCATTTCAGAAACATATATAAAATGATATGTGACATTTTGTATGTATATGCATATTTTTCTTAGGGGAAGGGCTACACTTTCATCAGATTCTGCCCTTGAGCCTTTGGTAAGCTGGGACATAGATGCACATTACATGCCAGGCACCAAGGAACGATACCATGTAAGAGACTTAGGATGCTCTATTGTTAGTATTACTAAAAAATAATCATAGCTAAAATTCAACCGGTGAGACAAACATTTTTGGGCCCAGTATGCTTCTGCTGTGTGACTCTGCTGAGATGAGACAAATGTTCTTTTTTTTTTGGACTGCAGGCAAATACTAGTCTGTTTCTGGTTGGAACAAACTTGTGTGTGATTTTTTATTAATATTATTCTGCTATAAGTTCTAGGGTACATGCACACAACATGCAGGTTTGTTACATATGTATACATCTGCCATGTTGGTGTGCTGCACCCATTAACTCGTCATTTACATTAGGTATATCTCCTAATGCTATCCCTCCCCCCTCCCCCTACCCCACAAAGGCCCCAGTGTGTGATGCTTCCCACCCTGTGTCCAAGTGTTCTCATTGTTCAATTCCCACCTATGAGTGAGAATATGCAGTGTTTGGCTTTCCATCCTTGAGATAGTTTGCTCAGAATGATGGTTTCCAGCTTCATCCATGTCCCTACAAAGGACATGAACTCATCCTTTTTTATGGCTGCATAATATTCCGTGGTGTATATGTGCCACATTTTCTTAATCCAGTCTATCATTGTTGGACATTTGGGTTGGTTCCAAGTCTTTGCTATTGTGAATAGTGCTGCAATAAACATACATGTGCATGTGTCTTTATAGCAGCATGATTTATAATCCTCTGGGTATATACCCAGTAATGGGATGGTATTTCTAGTTCTAGATCCTTGAGGAATCACCACGCTGTCTTCCACAATGGTTGAACTAGTTTACAGTCCTAACAACAGTGTAAAAGTGTTCCTATTTCTCCACATCCTCTCCAGCACCTGTTGTTTTCTGGCTTTTTAATGAGTGCCATTCTAACAGGTGTGAGATGGTATCTCATTGTGGTTTTGATTTGCATTTCTCTCATGGCCAGTGGCGATGAGCATTTTTTCATGTGTATGTTGGCTGCATAAATGTCTTCTTTTGAGAAGTGTCTGTTCATAACCTTCGCCCACTTTTTGATGGGGTTGTTTGTTTTTATCTCGTAAATTTGTTTGAGTTCTTTGTAGATTCTGGATATTAGCCCTTTGTCAGGTGAGTAGATTGCAAAAATTTTCTCCCATTCTGTAGGTTGCCTGTTCACTCTGATGGTAGTTTCTTTTGCTGTGCAGAAGCTCTTTAGTTTAATTAGATCCCATTTGTCAATTTTGGCTTTTGTTGCCATTGCTTTTGGTGTTTTGGACATGAAGTCCTTGTCCATGCCTACGTCCTGAATGGTATTGCCTAGGTTTTCTTCCAGGATTTTTATGGTTTTAGGTCTAACATTTAAGTCTTTAATCAATCTTGAATTAATTTTTGTATAAGGTGTAAGGAAGGGATCCAGTTTCAGCTTTCTACATATGGCTAGCCAGTTTTCTCAGCACCATTTATTAAATAGGAAATCCTTTCCCCATTTTTTGTTTTTGTCAGGTTTGTCAAAGATCAGATGGTTGTAGATGTGTGGTATTATTTCTGAGGGCTCTGTTCTGTTCCATTTGTCTACATCTCTGTTTTGGTACCAGTACCATGCTGTTTTGGTTACTGTAGTCTTGTAGTATAGCCTGAAGTCAGGTAGCATGATGCCTCCAGCTTTGTTCTTTTGGCTTAGGATTGTCTTGGCAATGTGGGCTCTTTTTTGGTTCCATATGAACTTTAAAGTAGTTTTCTCCAATTCTGCGAAGAAAGTCATTGGTAGCTTGATGGGGATGGCATTGAATCTATAAATTACCTTGGGCAGTATGGCCATTTTCACAATATTGATTCTTCCTATCCATAAACATAGAACGTTCTTCCATTTGTTTGTGTCCTCTTTTATTTCATTGAGCAGTGGTTTGTAGTTCTCCTTGAAGAGGTCCTTCACATCCCTTGTAAGTTGGATTCCTAGTTATTTTATTCTCTTTGAAGAAATTGTGAATGGGAGTTCACTCATGATTTGGCTCTCTGTCTGTCTGTTATTGGTGTATAGGAATGCTTGTGATTTTTGCACATTGATTTTGTATCCTGAGACTTTGCTGAAGTTGCTTATCAGCTTAAGGAGATTTTGGGCTGAGATGATGGGGTTTTCTAAATATACAATCATGTCATCTGCAAACAGGGACAATTTGACTTCCTCTTTTCCTAATTGAATACCCTTTATTTCTTTCTCCTGCCTGATTGCCCTGGCCAGAACTTCCAACACTATGTTGAATAGGAGTGGTGAGAGAGGGTATCCCTGTCTTGTGCCAGTTTTAAAAGGGAATGCTTCCAGTTTTTGCCCATTCAGTATGATATTGGCTGTGGGTTTGTCATAAATAGCTCTTACTATTTTTAGACACGTCCCATCAATACCTAATTTATTGAGAGTTTTTAGCATGAAGGTTGTTGAATTTTGTCAAAGGCCTTTTCTGCATCTATTGAGATAATCATGTGGTTTTTGTCTTTGGTTCTGTTTATATGCTAGATTACGTTTATTGATTTGCGTATGTTGAACCAGCCTTGCATCCCAGGGATGAAGCCCACTTGATCATGGTGGATAAGCTTCTAGATGTACTGCTGGATTCATTTTGCCAGTATTTTATTGAGGATTTTTGCATCGATGTTCATCAGGAATATTGGTCTAAAATTTTCTTTTTTTGTTGTGTCTCTGCCAGGCTTTGGTATCAGGATGATGCTGGCCTCATAAAATGAGTTAGGGAGGATTCCCTCCTTTTCTATTGATTGGAATAGTTTCAGAAGGAATGGTACCAGCTCCTCTTTGTATCTCTGGTAGAATTCGGCTGTGAATCCGTCTGGTCCTGGACTTTTTTTGGTTGGTAAGCTATTAATTATTGCCACAATTTCAGAGCCTGTTATTGGTCTATTCAGGGATTCAACTTCTTCCTGTTTTAGTCTTGGGAGGTTGTATGTGTCAAGGAATTTATCCATTTCTTCTAGATTTTCTAGTTTATTTGCATAGAGGTGTTTATACTACTCTCTGATGGTAGTTTGTGTTTCTGTGGGATCGGTGGTGATATCCCCTTTATCAGTTTTTATTGTGTCTATTTGATTCTTTTCTATTTTCTTCTTTATTAGTCTTGCTAGTGGTCTATCAATTTTGTTGATCTTTTCAAAAAACCAGCTCCTGGATTCATTGATTTTTTGAAGGATTTTTTTGTGTCTCTATCTCCTTCTGTTCTGCTCTGATCTTAATTATTTCTTGCCTTCTGCTAGCTTTTGAATGTGTTTGCTCTTGCTTCTCTAGTTCTTTTAATTGAGATGTTAGGGTGTCAATTTTAGATCTTTCCTGCTTTCTCTTGTGGGCATTTAGTGCTGTAAATTTCCCTCTACACACTGCTTTAAATGTGTCCCAGAGATTCTGGTATGTTGTGTCTTTGTTCTCGTTGGTTTCAAAGAACATCTTTATTTCTGCCTTCATTTCGTTATGTACCCAGCAGTCATTCAGGAGCAGGTTGTTCAATCTCCATGTAGTTGAGCGGTTTTGAGTGAGTTTCTTAATCCTAAGTTCTAGTTTGATTGCACTGTGGTCTGAGAGACAGTTTGTTATAATTTCTGTTCTTTTACATTTGCTGAGGATTGCTTTACTTCCAACTATGTGGTTAATTTTGGAATGAGTGTGATGTGGTGCTGAGAAAAATGTATATTCTGTTGATTTGGGGTGGAGAGTTCTGTAGATGTCTATTAGGTCCACTTGGTGCAGAGCTGAGTTCAATTCCTGGATATCCTTGTTAACTTTCTGTCTCGTTGATTTGTCTAATGTTGACAGCGGGGTGTTAAAGTCTCCCATTATTATTGTGTGGGAGTCTAAGTCTCTTTGTAGGTGAGACAAACATTCTAACCTCCCAGAGCTACCTCTCCTAATTATATGGCAAAGAGCTATGGAGACTTCAGGGTCATCTCAAGGTCATTATTGTCCAACAGGGGTCTGTTGGCTGCCTGGAGACCTCTCTGGGTCTTGGGAGAAAAACAGAAGAGGCTGGATTTTGACTCCTTAACCATAGAATGTTCCAGAGTCCCTTTGCCACCTTATGACTCAGGCAGTCATGACTTCTTCATGACTTCAACATTTGGGTAGGTTCAAGGCACATCTTGCTGGAACAGGGGTAGCTGCCCTCTGAAATGATTGTGGGGCTCTTGGTTCATATGGACCCGTGTATGCACTTTAATCCCCCTTTCCCTCCCCATCCAGTCATAGTTGGTGACCCAAACTGTGTGTTCAGACACTTGAGTTTGCCACTTGATTTTATTCAATCTTGTCCATGAACTCACTAATTTTAGGGCCTGGGAAGTTTCTGACTTCTTCGTACATGAACTTTAGGATGAGATTAGTGAAGTAAAAATGGACATTTTGGCAGGTATTTTCTCTTTCAGGTGAGATAATAACATCTTCATATATTCCTCCTCTTCCCCAAATTGAGCATCTGTTTATGTGTGACTGGGCAGTTTGCCCTCCTCTATTAAAGTTGAAGCTATTTCCTGGTTAATTATTTCCACTCTTAATTTGGCAAACATGTGTTGCATGCTGCTGTGTGCATGGTGCAGACTGTCATGAAAGACATAAGCAGGGCCAGTGCACTGCCCTGCCCTGGGCTATTGGAGAAGTAGCTCATTTCATGGGAAGTTTATTAATGTAAGTGCTGAACAACAATTCAAGGCAGCGTTAAGGGAGGTAAAACCAGGCTTTTAAGATCATGATATTCTCCTGAAGGAGATGGGGCTTGACCTGAGTCTTGAAGGATGGCAGAGAGTAGGCAAGGAGGACATCTCAAGTTGGGGAACTGGTGTAAGCTAAGGAATGAGGTTAATGAATGCAGTGTGTGTGTGTGTGTGTGTGTGTTTAAAGAGAGGAAGGCAATAAGACTAGACAGAAAGGTAAACCAGGAATAGATCATGGGAGATCTGGAATTCTATGTGTACTTAAATCTTGATCCAATAGATCATGGACATTATTAGAGAGCTTATTAATAGGTTGAGGGAAGAAATCTGACACCTGTAAAGCACCCATGATGTGCCAAGCTCTGTGCTTGGTCTTTTACTTACATAAATAATTTCATCTCAAAATTATCTCTCCAGGAAGCATCTTCATTTTTCAGCTTTAAGAAATGTTTTTATTATGGACTATTATGTGCCTCTTGATAAAAGTACAAAAATCACCCATAAAGTATTCTTGCCAAAAATAGAGCTTCTATGGCGTCAAGTCTCTAAACACTACCAATAGGTTACAGGCCAGCAGAGAACAGAGGAGCGTGTTAAATGATACATGAAATACAAAAATACAATCCAGAATCCCAGAAAGTACAGGATGAAAACAATAAAAAAGATTAAGAAAATTGGAAAATTACAAACATATACAAAAAAAGAGAAAATAGTATAATAAACTCTCCATGTATCCATCACTTAGCTTCAGCAATTGTCAACTTATGGCCAATCTTGTTTCATTGATATCCCCTTTATCATCCCTCCAGTAATTACTTTGAAGGAAATCCCAGTTGTCACATCTCTTCAACCACAAATATTTCAATGTATGTCTTTAAAAGATAAAGACTCTTAAAAAAATAACTACAGTGGGAGGCCGGGCACAGCAGCTCATGCTTGTGATCCCAGCAGTTTGGGAGGCCGAGGCGGGCAGATCACAAGGTCAGGAGTTCGAGACTAGCCTGACCAACATAGTGAAACCCCATCTCTACTAAAAATATAAAAATTAGCCAGGTGCGGTGGCATGTACCTGTAATCCCAGCTACTCAGGAGCCTGAGGCAGGAGAGTTGCTTGAACCCAGCAGGTGGAGGGTGCAGTGAGCCGAGATTGGGCCACTGCACTCCAGCCTGGTTGACAGACCGAGACTGTGTCTTAGAAAAAAAATAACCACAGTACTATTATCGTTGCTGAATTAATAATAATTCCTTAATATCTATGTCATCAAATATCCAAACATTGTTCACATTTGCTTGATTGTCACGTATATTAAAAACAAACAATTTCTTTTGTTTCAATCACAATCCAAATAAAGCGTATACATTGAAAGTGGTTGTTATGTCTTTTAAGTCCCTTTTAATTGAAAAGCTCCTCATCCCTTTCCTTTTTTCCCTTGGAGATTATTTGTTGAAGAAACCAGGATCCGTCCTGAGTGTTTGCACGTTCTGAAGTTGGCTGATGCATGCCCTTCTTTGGTGCAATGTGTTTCTCTCCCCTTTGTTTTCCTGTAAACTGGTAGTGCTGGCTGTTTACAAGGGCTCGATCACATTCCAAGTCCATCTTTTGGTGACAATACTTAGAGGTCGTGATGTATATTTTCATGAGGAGGCACAAAATGGCTGGTTGTCTCTCGTTTTGTAGTTTATCTAATTTAAGCAACTCTGTAGCCAGGAAGTGGAGGAGCACTGAGAAGTTGACACTGAGGTCTCTGGTTCCAAACCTGCGCTCCAGCCGTCTCCTCCCATCGCCCTCTGAGATTAATCTGGCCAGGAGGACGGAAAGGGTCCATGGGGATGGAAGCTGGGAGCAGGGAGACGAATCCATCTCCACATTGATGTTCTGGACACTCCACTGGGCTCCAGCAGGCAGCCATTGCAGTGATCCAGGAAGGCAGCAACAAGGGTGACCGCAGGGACTGTCATCTCTCTGAGGAGGAAGGTGCAAACCACACGTCATATTTTGGTTCCTGTAATTATATTCAAAGGAGTCCCAGGTACCTGGTTATGCAGAAACCTCTAGGTTTTGGTGATTTTTGAATGCTCACCTGAACTCTTGGGGATAACAGAGGAATCAGAATTACGCAAAACTGTTAACAGAGAATTTTGGTGACTTTAAAAATGCTTTATTTCTTTGTACTGCACCTTTTGGATTTTTGGAAAATTTTGGAAAAGATGGAAAAATTTTTCTTCTTAAATTGTATAGGCTTACTGTTTTTTCAGATAACAGCATCACACGCTTATTAAGACACACCCATACACACATACACACACCCTCCATCTCAGAAATGCTTACCATAAAAATCCTACCTGACAGATAAAGTGTGGAAGAAAATCTGCTAAACTGTTACTTCTAGTTATCTCTGGTAGTTGTGTGGGGAGGGGATCACAGGAGCTGACATTTAGTGCTAACTCTTGTGTTTGAACTTGTTTGAGCATGTAGTCTATTTGTCATTGGCAACCCCCCACCCAAAACCCAACCAATTTGGATGTGATGAAAAGTAATCATAATAAAATGGCACCATATTAGACATGGTTTTACAAATTGCTTTGTAATTTAACACTATATCTAGGGAGGTGGAGTTATTATTGTATAGGCAGTTATGGTAGTTCTTTTTTTTTTTTTTTTGAGATGGAGTCTTGTACTGTCGCTTGGGCTGGAGTGCAGTGGCGCGATCTCAGCTCACTGCAACCTCTGCCTCCCAGGTTCAAGCGATTCTCCTTGCCTTAGTCTCCCAAGTAGCTGGTTTTACACCACGCCCGGCTAATTTTTTTTTTTTTTTTTTTTTTTTTTTTGCGACGGAGTCTCTGTCACCCAAGCTGGAGTACGGTGGCGTGATCTCGGTTCACTGCAACCTCCACCTCCTGGGTTCAAGCAATTCTCCTGCCTCAGCCTCCTGAGTAGCTGGGACTACGGGCACGTGCCACCATGCCCAGCTAATTTTTTTTTTTAGTAGAGACAGGGTTTGGGGTTTCACCATGTTAGCCAGGATGGTCTTGATCTCCTGACCTCGTGATCTGCCCACGTCGACCTCCCAAAGTGCTGGGATTACAGGTGTGAGCCACCACACCTGGCCAACACCTGGCTAATTTTTTTGTACTGTTAGTAGAGATGGAGTTTCACTATGTTGGCCAGGCTTGTCTCAGACTTCTGACCTCATGATCCACCCGGTTCGGCCTCCCAAAGTGCTGGGATTGCAGGTATAAGCTACTGTGCCCAGCCTATAGTAGTTCTTATAACTATAGTTACTGTGTAGGCATTGCTCAGAAATTGTAATCATAGAGGTAAAAAAATCGAAGGCATACTTCTTATTAATTGATCAGTGGTAGGCTTATGTAATTTATTAGTACAAATAATTGGTATGCTGCTTCGTTCCGGGAATCCAGAAGATCCAAGTCTTAATCCTGTTTTAAATTTGTTCTGCCTCCATCCTCTGCCTGGATTTGGCCAGCGTGCTGTCCAGGAAGCCCTGCGGCCAGTGGACTTTCTCAGGAAACCTCTTTCCATCATGGGCAAAGTGCTTGGCAGTGGTTCTCTTTCTTCTTTTCATCTTTTGCTCCCATAGACTACAAGACAGAATCTTCTTTCCAAATAACTTTTTAAAAAACTCCCCCATAGGATGTCAAGGTGAGACATTGTGACAAACCTATTTGACTTATTAATCATGTGCCAAGTGCTCAGGGCCAGAAGTGAACACTGTGGTTCAAGCAAAAGTAAAAAGCAGAGTCCCTGTCCTGAAGTTTCTAAATATATATTTTCCTAAATAACCCAGTGCTGAGCAGAAGCTGTCTTAACTTTGGTGGTACTTCTGGGGACTGAGTTCATCTCCCCTCTCTGAATTGCCAGGTTGTGGGATGAGTTCAGAAGTGAGGCTGCAGCCAGGGATTGAGCATTGGGTTTCTGCATGCATCTGCACATTTGCTCAAATGCAGTCCACAGGCCACAGTGCAATTAAACACCCAAACTGCCAAGTTGAGTTTCTGAATCCAGTACATCTCCCTAGGCCTGACTTGCATATTAAAGACATCCACTAACACATAGTATCAATGTATAATCTGTTGACCTGTCATATGTACCCCTCTGAAGTATATTTCATTTTTAAATGATTGTATTTTAAAGACCAGAAATAATAGATATGGAGCTTAGAGTATAATTATCAAAAAGCTTACTAATAATTAGCAAAACAAAAGCCACCCCAGAAACTGAATTCATGCAAGCATATTTCTGCCAGCTTGGGTTTTAGATGAACACATTATCTGCAATCCTTTTCTCAAATGGAGTGCCATTTACAGATATCTGCCAAGCCTCATCAAAACAAACAAGCCCCTAGAATCAGAGTTAGCATATAAAGTGTGGGTGGACAGGGCAACAATCTTTTCCCCAGGGCTCTCTTTTATCAGTGGCCCTGACCAAAGAATAGAACCCAGTGTTTTATGTTTCAAGTGTACCATATGGCATGATATGAGTGCACTTTAATGACTTATTAGCATATTCTTCCAACTAAGCTTTCCTAGTTAAACCAGCTTGACAAAAGCTGAATTTTAAAATATTTGCATGAAACCTCCCGGAATAAAGATGGCTCGGTCATTGGTTTGCTTTCGCTTGTAGATAAAAGAGAAGCCACTGATCCTTAATGATAAGACTCATGAAAAACATTGAGTTGGCCACCTCTTCTCTACCCCTCAGGAGCTGAAGATTTTTGGAATGTCTGCAGCATTATTTAGACATTTTCTCTCCCCATGACATGAAGATTCCCCACTCTGCCTAGATTCCGTGCTTTACATAATGCTTATTCTGCCTTCTGTGACCTTGATCCTTCCTTTGTGGGAATGAGATTTTCTGGCTGAGATCTAGTCACCTGCCTGAGTCATGAAAAATCCTTTTAGCCTTTGGAGGAGGACAAGGCACCAGATCAGGGCTTGGGACTTCTCACTGTGGCTTGGTTAGGACTGATATGAACCGGGGCGTGAGTCATGTTTCCCTTGAGACTGCCCAAATTTTCTCTGTGAAAATAGGGTCTGCTAGGAGGAAGGCGGACAGGATGGAGACATCCTCGTTACCTAAACAGAGGAAGCCAGCCTCTCTGTCTACTATTGCATGTGCTGTAGTGGTTTTTTTTTTTTTTCGTTTCAGATTTGTCTAAGTGTCCCTTTTCTCTCTTTCTCAAGTCAGTTCTTGATACTTTTTGTAGATCAGATTGCTCTTAGTAGAGGTTACCAGTGACCACATACGATGAAGGTGACCATCCTTGGTGACCCTACAATAAGGCTTCCTTGTCATCTCTAGTGCAACCACAATAATATGGGTATGTGAATACTGATTTTTCTTTGGAAAACCTATTTTATGGCAAATGCTGACAGAAACCCCTTCTCCATAGTTATTTTCCAGTTAGAGTAGCCATGTGACACTGTTATGACCATAACATAAGTGGAAGTCTGTTGGACACAGTTTCTGGGAAAACTTTTGTTTTTCTGGTAAAAAGAGACAAATCCAGCTGGCTTGTGCCTTGCCTTTACTTCTATCTTCTTGTGTGGAATGTAGATGAAATGGCTTGAGGTGCTGCAGCCATCTTGTAATCATGAAATGACAAGGAATTGAATAGAAGCCAACACACCAAATAAATTTAAAAAATACATTTCATATGTTAAGGCACTATTCTTCAGGTTTTGTGCAATCCCACTTTGTGGATTAGGAAACTGAAGTGAGAGTGGTTGAGTGACTTGCTCAAGATCAAACAAGTCCTCTGACTTTAAGCACTGTGCTTTTTCTATATATTTTGTTAACAAATCAGAGTCGACACTTTTTACTGTTATTGTGTTCTTACTAAATGCCAGAGTCTCTGCTAATCTTTTTATATTCATTATTTCATTTAACCTTTACAAAAACCCTATGAAGTAGTGCTATTAACTGAATTCTGTGGCCCCAAGATTCATATGTTGAAGCCCTAACCTCCAGTGTGACTGTATTTGGAGAAAGGGCCTTTAAGAGGTGACTAAGGTTAAATGACATCATAAGGGTGGGACCATAATTTAATAGAATTAGTGTCCTTATAAGAAGAGACACCAGAGAACACCTTCTCCAACCCCTACCATATGAGTTGGCCATCTACAAGCCAGGAAGAGGTTCCTCTCCAGAACCTGAATTGGCCATCACCTTAATCTTGCATTTCCCAGTCTCCAAAACTGTGATAAATCGATTTCTGTTGTTTAAGCCACCCATTCTGTGGTATTTTGTTACAGCAGCCCAAGCAGACTAAGACAAGTAGATACTATTATTATGTCCCTTTTACAAATGAGGAAAATGAAGCTTAGAAAAGTATTCTCAAGGCCACACAGCTAGTAAGTGGTACTTTTCCTTTCTTCAAGAGACAACATCCTGTGGCCAATATGTGGTCAGTCCTGTTAGTATGTGTATACCAGATTATTTCAATTTTTTAAAGTAGTAAAATAATGTTTCAGAACAGTGGTTAGTTAAATTTTTTCCGAAAAGAACTAGCTAGAAAATAGTTCAGGTTGGCCGGGCACAGTGGCTCATGCCTGTAATACCAGCAGTTTAGGAGGCTGAGGTAGGTGGACCACCTGAGGTCAGGAGTTTGAGACCAGCCTGGCCAACATGGTAAAACCCCATTTCTACTAAAAATACAAAAATTAGCCAGGCCTGGTGGCATACTCCTATAATACTAGCTACTCAGGAGGCTGAGGCTGGAAAATCGCTTGAACCCAGGAGGCAGAGATTGTAGTGAGCCGAGATTACACCATTGCACTCCTGTCTGGGCGATAAGAGCAAAACTCTGTTTCTCAACAACAACAACAACAACAAAAAGAAAATAGTTCAGGTTTTGTGGACCATATGGTCTCTGTTGGAACTACTCAGTTCTGCACTGTGAAGGCAGCCATGGACAATTCAAGAGTGAATGGGCATGGCCATACTCAGATAAAGCTTTATTTGCAAAATCAGGTAGTGAGCTGGATTTGGCTCATGCCCAGGTCATGGTTTGCTGATTATTGCTTTAAAGCAATGTTAAAATGGCAATGCTTTTAAAATGAGATGTGCTGGGTTTGAATTCTGCTGTGTGACTTTGGGTAGATTCTATAATCTGGGCCTCATTTTCCAAGTTAGAATGGTAACACCTCTGCCAGCCACCAGGGTTGTCGTTGGGATCATGAAAGGTACTAGATGTGGAGGAGCTCTGAAGAAGAGCAAGTGCTTATGCAGATACAATTTGATATGGGTATAATTTGATATCCTTCAGAGTGCTCCTGGAAGCCCTAACCCAGGCAGAACATACTTAGTTTAAAGCCAGGACTCAGCTGAGACTGATATGGGTCGCTCAGGGAAGGAGACTCCTCCTTGTACTGGGGGTCTTCGGTGCCCATCAGACTATAACCTTCAGTGAGATGTGGAGTGGAGCCAGCCCTTGGGTGGATTCCAGGCTCCCTGGCTCCCCGGTGGAGAGCTCTCTTTGGCTTTGAGCCTGCATCTTCAGTGCCGGAGCTATTTTTCTGAGCTAGGGAGGGCACCATGGGGAGTGATACTCCTGGTAAGGAAGAAACAGGGCAGCCTGCATCTCTGCTGAACACAAGTCTAAACATGAACAACGATTCTGGCTGCTTGCCCATACCACATGAAACCAGGCTGAGGGCGTTAAGGAGAAGTCAGACAAATGTCTGCCCTTCCTTTCATTCTTTTTGCTTTTGCTCTTTGAAAGTATCTTTTTTTTTTTTTGAGACAGAGTCTCACTCTGTTGTCCAGGCTGGAGTGCAGTGGTGTGATCTTGGCTCACTGCAACCTCTGCCTCCTGGGTTCAAGCAATTCTCCTGCCTCAGCCTCGTGAGTAGCTGGGATTACAGGCACACACCACCACACCCAGCTAATTTTTGTATTTTTAGTAGAGACGGGGTTTCACCATATTGGCCAGGCTGGTCTTGAACTCCTGACCTCAAGAGATCCACCTGCCTCAGCCTCCCAAAGTAGTGGGATTACAGGCATAAGCCACTGCGCCCAGCCTTATTTATTTCTTAAAGTGAGATTATCTATGCAGTTGCTGGCCTCTGAGAAATGTTTTGGTCTCTGAGAATTTTAGAAAGCCAACTTCTTGAAAAAATGGAGAAGAAAGAAAGGAAGAAAACCCTTAAAAACATGTTTTACTTATGACATGGATGTATTTAGAGGACATTATGCTAAGTAACATAAGCCAGGAGCAGAAAGACAAATACTATGTAATCTCACTTACATGTGGAGTCTAAAAAAGTCAAACTCAGAAGTAGAAAGGCGGATGGTGGTTACCAGAGGCTGAGCATGGGGAGGATGTGGAAACGGGAGAGGTTAGTCAAAGGGTACAAAGTGCCAGTTAGACAGGAGAAATCAGTTCTAGTGATCTATTGCACAGCATGGTGACTATAGTTGATAATAATAACGTATTGTGACTGGACACAGTGGCTCTCACCTATAATCCTGGCACTTTTGGAGGCCGAGGCAAGAAGATCACTTGAGCCTAGGAGATCAAGAGCAGCCTGGGAGACATAGGAATACCCTGTCTCTACATAAAATAAAAGTAAAAAATCAACTGGCTGTGGTGTCATGCGTCTGTAGCCCCAGCTACTTGAGAGGTTGAGGTGGGAGGATTGCCTGAGTCCAGGAGTTTGAGACCAGCCTGGGCGACATAGTGAGATCCTGTCTCTACAAAAAATTTTTAAAATTAGCTGGACATGAGCCAGTGGTCCCAGCTACTTGGGAGGCTGAGGGTGGAGGATTGCTTGAGCTTGGGAGGTTGAGGCTGTAGTGAGTTGTAATTGTGCCACTGCACTCCAGCTTGGGTAACAGAGTGAGACCCTGTCACAAAAGCAAACCAACAAAATAAAAATAATAATATATTGTGTATTTCAAAATTGATAAAGAGTAGATTTTAAATGTTCTCACTACAAAGAAAGGGTAAGTATGTGAGGTGATAAGTATGTTAATTAGCCTGATTTAGTCATTCTACAGTGTATACATGTATCATAATATCACATTGTACCTCATAAATATAAAAATTATTATTTATCAGTTTGAAAAGAAATTTTAGGCCAGGCATGGTGGTTCACACCTATAATTCCAGCACTTTGTGAGGCTGAGGCTGGAGGACTGCTTGAGCCCAGAGTTCAAGACCAGCATGGGCAACACAATGAGGCCCCCATCTCAAACAAAAAAAAAAAGAAAGAAAGAAAAGAAAAGAAATTTTAAAAACTTAAAAAAAAAAAACAAAAACAAAACAAGTCTTAGGGAGCCAGAAAGTGCTTCTTTAAATCTGTTCTTCTTTTGAGTTGTAGAAACTTGTTAGCATGGCATTCACAGGCTAATCTGTTAAACTTTCTCTCCCACCACGTTCCCAGTCTGCCCATGTCCAGTTGTCCTGGGTTTCTTGGTCCTGACTGTATCATGTGGTTTTGGTGTGTGCCTTTGCTTCCAGTTCCACTTCTTAGAATGTTCTTCCATTTTCACCTTCCCTCCTTGGACACATACACTTCCCTCCTGCCAACTTGATTTGGGCAACTCTTCCATTGCCTCTGAAGAAGGGCTCCAAAGGGAAATCTTCTCAGGCCCCCACCCCCCAAGCAGCAGAACCATTTCCTCCTCTACTCTCTCTCCTCCATGCTTCAGGTTCATCGTAAGTTTAACCCTGAGGTTGTATTGTCTTATTCATCTCTGTTTTCTTCCGGGCTTCTTATACACAGTAGGTACTTAAATACCCAGTGAATGGGAATAAAAGCAGCCAGAAGTAGTTGACATCAACAACCTTGGAGTGAGGAGACTGACTCTCATCTCTCTGTGGAACATGAAACAAGTACTTTATGTGTGAAGAAGGGCTTTGTAAACTGTCATCTGCCACTCATCTTCAAGGCCATTCTCTTTTAGAAGGAGTTGTGTTGATGGCCTTCATGTTGCTTGCCTTTAATTCCTACTTGTATGTTTCCTAAAGACATAGATCTCATGAGATGAAGTAGTGATTTGAGAACAAATCAGTGCCAGCTTTGCTCTTTTATCTCCAAAGAGAACGGACTCTTCTCTGAGATCCAGGGGATTTTATTTCTGGCTCTGTCCTCTATTTTCATGTTCTAGCCTATGACCAAGGCCTGTTTAGCAGCATGTCAGAATGAAGAGGGTCTGATCTCTGAAACCTGATCCTGACTGGCCACATCTGTAGCTCCAGAACACCTATACTGAAATTTCTGGAACCCTCCTCCCAACAGTTACCCTGTCAGAACCTCAGTCGGCTGCATGTCATCATCTTCATAGCCTTCTTTTCTATGGTCGCAAAATCAAGGGACAGCAATGCCAGCAAATCCTGAAGCTTAATGTGGCTAATTAACTCACATATGCCACAGACAGGAGCCTGCACTATTTATGGCACCAAGAAGTGAGAAAATGTCCCCTACCACGGGTATCAGGTAACTAACACAGTTCTGCCAAAGTTTGGTTGTGAAACACGAAGCCTCTGAAACCCGTTGGTGTTAAGTGCGCACCAAATATTCAATCCAGACATGTCGTGCTTGGACTATTCTGGGGCTCATAAACCTTTCATCAGAATCAGAGGTGAAATATTTGGCCTTATTTGTAAGTCCCATATTTCTAAAGACCTTGGGGGCTCATTTAGTATTCCCAGCAGAAGGTCACAAAGTTGGTTTTCAGGGATCCTGGTTTAGTGGAACTGATGATTTTAAGCAGGAGATACTTTCATGATTTTCCAGAAACCAGTACCTCACTCCTCCTGCACATTGCCTGCTCTGTCTCCTTCCCTCCCCCTAACAGCACCCCCTAAAAACCCCTAAACACAAGCACTGTTGTATATGTGGCTGTACAGAGCCCTTATGTTTTCTGACCAAAACACTCAAATTTTTATTTAATAATAATATTAGGGAAGGAGCCTATTCTTTTTAGGCAAACTGTATTATGAAAGGCTTTTTTTCCCCATCAAAAATTAATGGAAGGGGGTGACAATTTCATAGCAACATGAAATCTAAGTGTTACAAGGGTTCTTTGAAATCATCTAGTCCACTCTTCATTTTACAGAGGAAGCCACTGAGATCCAGGTGAGGTGACCGGCCCAGGAGCTCACAGCCGGGGCTTGGCTCTACTAGGTCTCAAGCAAGTTACCTGATGATTCATTGCCTCAGTTTCCTCACAGAGATTCTAAGGATTGGATGAGATAATTCATCCAAAAATAATTAGCACAGTGCCTGGCACAGAATGAATATTAGCCACTGATTTACTGACATTACTATTATTTCCCAGATCATTTGTTGCTAAGTTTCACTCTTCATTGCACCTGGCTCTGTCCTTATGTCACCAACAGTGTGCTCAAATCTGGACCTCAGAAGCTGCCTTATAATGGGAGGGTATGATGTATTTTTGGGGGATGTGATGATCTTATTTTTCCATATATTCAAAGCCTCCAGAGGTTTAGAAACCTCATGAACAAATTATCCCAACAGGTTGCTCCTAGGTTCTAATTATCACATAAGTTAAAAGCCAAATTTTTAAAACAGAGTTGAAAATATTTCCCTTATAAACCAGCTGCATACTTAAGATCACAGAGATGCTGTCTTGATGCTCTGTTTCTGTTAGAGATGTTTGGACAACCCGGGGCCATTATCTGCAAGTGTTATCTTCTCATTTACTGACTTCACTGCCTGGAATGTCCTTTCCTGAGACAGCCTTCCTTGAAGGTGGTGGCACTCCATCAGGCCCCTGGGGATGTCTGCGCTTTCTCTCAGGGAACGTCACTGTCCAACACATCAGCCCTCTTTGGGCCTCTGTTAGGAAATCTGCTGTTTGCTGTCTCCTCCAGGAAGGAGGTGGGCAGGAAGGAGCTCTTGACTTGGCTCACAGCTGTCTAACAAGAATAGCTAATGCTTCCTGAGCACGTATTATGTGCCAGGCTTTGCTTTAAGTATTTTACATTTATTTTCTCCTTGAATCTTCATAGCAATCCCATGAGTTAGGTATTATCAGTAGTTTCATTTTGCAGATGGAGAAATTGAGGCACCCAGAAGTTAAATACCTACTAAAGAGACAGGGTGCCCTCCCAAGGGTTCAAGCCAGGTTCCAACTCCCAGAGCTATGCCCTGCAGTGAACAACACTGTCTCATCCACAAATTGTGTGTCTGCTCCTGGGCAAAACAACCAGGTGTTCATTCAAAACAGAGTTCAAACCTGGCCCAACCTCACAGATCCTGGTTGATGTCATATTACAGACAATTACAGACATAGTTAGCCCCCATCCCCACCTCTTCACAATTTATTCCCTCCTGCCCCCCTCACCTTACGTAGCTGCTGCCATGGGGACTAGGATGTATATTTCCCTTGAATATTTCTGTATTTTAACTACAAATACATGTACCTGCATATAATATATACAATTATTTGGGGGTGTTTATGTGTTATATGGTACATAAATGGTACTATACTCAATGGGTTGTTTTACAACTTAAAAAAATTAAACATTATATATATATTTCTTTTTTTTATTATCATTATACTTTAAGTTTTAGGGTACATGTGCACAATGTGCAGGTTAGTTACATATGTATACATGTGCCATGCTGGTGCGCTGCACCCATTAACTCGTCATTTAGCATTAGGTATATCTCCTAAACTATCCCTCCCCCATCCCCCCATCCCACAACAGTCCCCAGAGTGTGATGTTCCCCTTCCTGTGTCCATGTGTTCTCATTGTTCAATTCCCACCTATGAGTGAGAATATGCGGTGTTTGGTTTCTTGTTCTCGCGATAGTTTACTGAGAATGATGATTTCCAATTTCATCCATGTCCCTACAAAGACATGAACTCATCCTTTTTTATGGCTGCATAGTATTCCATGGTGTATATGTGCCACATTTTCTTAACCCAGTCTATCATTGTTGGACATTTGGGTTGGTTCCAAGTCTTTGCTATTGTGAATAATGCCGCAATAAACATACGTGTGCATGTGTCTTTATAGCAGCATGATTTATAGTCCTTTGGGTACATACCCAGTAATGGGATGGCTGGGTCAAATGGTATTTCTAGTTCTAGATCCCTGAGGAATCGCCACACTGACTTCCACAATGGTTGAACTAGTTTACAGTCCCATCAACAGTGTAAAAGTGTTCCTATTTCTCCACATCCTCTCCAGCACCTGTTGTTTCCCGACTTTTTAATGATTGCCATTCTAACTGGTGTGAGATGGTATCTCATTGTGGTTTTGATTTGCATTTCTCTGATGGCCAGTGATGATGAGCATTTTTTCATGTGTTTTTTGGCTGCATAAATGTCTTCTTTTGAGAAGTATCTGTTCATGTCCTTCACCCACTTTTTGATGGGGTTGTTTGTTTTTTTCTTGTAAATTTGTTTGAGTTCTTTGTAGATTCTGGATATTAGCCCTTTGTCAGATGAGTAGGCTGCGAAAATTTTCTCCCATTTTGTAGGTTGCCTGTTCACTCTGATGGTAGTTTCTTTTGCTGTGCAGAAGCTCTTTAGTTTAATTAGATCCCATTTGTCAATTTTGGCTTTGGTTGCCATTGCTTTTGGTGTTTTGGACATGAAGTCCTTGTCCATGCCTATGTCCTGAATGGTAATGCCTAGGTTTTCTTCTAGGGTTTTTATGGTTTTAGGTCTAACATTTAAGTCTTTAATTCATCTTGAATTAATTTTGTATAAGGTGTAAGGAAGGGATCCAGTTTCAGCTTTCTACATATGGCTAGCCAGTTTTCCCAGCACCATTTATTAAATAGGGAATCCTTTCCCCATTGCTTGTTTTTGTCAGGTTTGTCAAAGATCAGATAGTTGTAGATATGTGGCGTTATTTCTAGGGCTCTGTTCTGTTCCATTGATCTATATCTCTGTTTTGGTACTGTACCATGCTGTTTTGGTTACTGTAGCCTTGTAGTATAGTTTGAAGTCAGGTAGCATGATGCCTCCAGCTTTGTTCTTTTGGCTTCGGATTGACTTGGCGATGCAGGCTCTTTTTTGGTTCCATATGAACTTTAAAGTAGTTTTTTCCAATTCTGTGAAGAAAGTCATTGGTAGTTTGATGGGGATGGCATTGAATCTATAAATTACCTTGGGCAGTATGGCCATTTTCACAATATTGATTCTTCCTACCCGTGAGCATGGAATGTTCTTCCATTTGTTTGTATCCTCTTTTATTTCATTGAGCAGTGGTTTGTAACATTATATTTTTGAATTCACATTGATTATGTACACCTAGTTCATTCATTTTAACTGCTATACAGTATTACAATACACAATTATGCTATAGATTATTTTTGTCACTTCCCCTATTGATAAACAATACTGCTGTGAACATTTCACATGTCCTTAAATACAATATATATGTGAGAATTTCTTTCTTTTTTTGTTTTTGAGACAGACTCTCTCTGTTCCCCAGGCTGGAGTGCAGTGGTGTGATCTCAGCTCACTGCAACCTTCGCCTTCCAGGTTCAAGTGATTCTCCTGCCTCAGCCTCCTGAGTAGCTGGGATTACAGGCGCCCACCACCATGCCTGGCTAATTTTTGTATTTTTAGTAGAGATGGGGTTTCACCATGTTGGCCAGGCTGGTCTTGAACTCCTGGCCTCAAGCAATCTGCCCACCTTAGCCTCCAAAAGTGCTGGGGTTACAGGTGTGAGCCATCACACCCAACTGATGATTTTGTTTTCTTTTTTTCTTTTTGACAGGGTCTTGCTCTGTTGCCCACGCTGGAGTACATTGGCACAATATTTCCCAGGCTCAAGCGATCTTCCCATCTCAGCCTCCTGAATAGCTGAGACTACAGGCACACCCCACCACACCCGACTAGTTTTTGTATTTTTTGTAGAGATGGGTTTCATCACGTTTCCCAAGCTTGTCTCTAACTCCTGAGCTCAAGGGATCCACCCACCTTGGCCTCCCAAAGTTCTGGGATTACAGGAGTGAGCCACTGCACCAGGCCATGTGAGAATTTCTTTAGGTATATGTCTAAGAGTGAAATTGTAAGGTATGCACATTATTAACCTTACCATTATGATATTGCTTAATTGCTCTTTAAAATGAGTGCCAGTTTAGACTCCCAGGAGAAAAAGGTAAGAGTTTGTATTTCTCCCAATTCTTGTCAACACCTGATATTCCTAGACCTTAGCATTTTATGTTTTAACTAGTACAGGTAGAGCTTTTTTGTTCATGCGTTTTACATGCCATTTTTTTGTTTATAATTTTAAAAATTATTTTTGATTAAAGTAAAAGTATATGATAAAAAAAATCTAAGTAGAAAAGCACATTCAATGAAAAGTGAGTCCACTCCCCATTTCTGACCCTATCCCTTAGTTTTCCTTCCCAGGGGGGAAGGAACCTATTTTTTATGTATCCCTTCAGAGATATTCCATGCATCTACAACATACATGTATGTGTGCATACACACCTACATGGCTCCATACCTTGTTTGTCTGATTTAACACAAGATCTTGGAGCCTTTTTTCAATTCATTATTATTTATGTTTACTTCATTTTAAAATGGCTCATTAAAAATATCTTCTCCCTTTATGTATGTCTCTGTACAGAAATAGAACACTTCCATTTTCCAGCATTATGGAAACCAGTTTCCTCATCTGGACGCTGGCTTTTATTACTCATACCTTGAGACAGCTGACAGGGAGCTGCCTCGTAACCTCTCTTTCTGACCAGACCATTCTAGCCAAAGCCATGCAGTTATCCAGATGATTCAGACAGAAAGTCCTTACTCAGGTAATTTTTGTAAAAGCAAAGATTGGTAATGACAGTGGTAATGACAAAAATTATAAGAAATAACTGAGAAGTTTATTGTCTTGGCATAGAAAGAATGCAAAATAATTACTTTAATGTTAATAACATAGGCCTTCTTAAGCACTTACTAATGCTAGGCCTTGTATTTTACTTACATTATATTTTTAATCCTCTCAACATTTCTATGAGTGATATTGTTGAGGTGATATGTTGTCATCACCTCCATATTATAGCTGTAGAAATTGGGGCTCAAGCACTTCAATAATTGGCATAAGGTCTCAAAGCTGGTAAAAATTAGTATGGGACAGGATTGAAACCTGGGTTGATGTGACACTAAAGCTTGTGCTCTTAACGACTGCCATATGGCTCCACACACACATCTGATTTAGTTCACTTATGATTACAAGGGGATATATTTTCAAGTGTCCGAAATATGTCAGTTTATATATTCATTTTTATAACCATAGTGGTTATTAAATATTTTAATATCACCCCAGCAACCAATTTTATTGTTCATTACTCTCTCAAACCTGAGTGATATTCCAGTTAAACGAAACCAGTCACTCTTACTCAAATAAACCTTGTGTTATCCAGCCTACCAGTAGACACTTTGGTTCTAGAAATGCTGAGAAGAGTCCTCACGTCATTCAGTTCTGTTTTGCAGTCGTTCTGCTAAACACTTACAGAGCAAGTCCAGGCGCGGTGGCTCACGCCTGTAATCCCAGCACTTTGGGAGGCTAAGGTGGGCAGATCACCTGAGGTTGGGAGTTTGAGACCAGCCCGACAAACATGGAGAAACCCCATGTCTACAAAAAATACAAAATTAGCCGGGTGTGGTGGGGCATGCCTGTACTCCAGCCTGGGCAACACGAGAGAAACTCAGTCTCAAAAAAAAAAAAAAAAAAATTATAAAGCAATTACTAGGTAGCCACTAACGGGAAAACAGTAACAAGGAGACAAAAAGGATAGGAAACTCCAGGATTTTTCTAGAGTCTCTGATCACTGACTGAGTCAACAGAGATGGGAGACTTGAAGTCTTCATTCTGCTCTCTACCTCTGCAGAGACACCAATCCCTCTTTTTCCTTGAAAAGGAAAGAAAACCACCTCCCTCTTCATTATTTCGATTTGCTTCCATCTTTCCCATTTCTTTTTGACCTGACCCCCACAACCTGAGGTTTAGTTATCGACAAGGTAATATTCTGTTTTTGATTTTTTCTCCATTCTTTTTTTTTTTTTTTTTGAGACAGAGTCTGACTGTCACCCAGGCTGGAGTGCAGTGGCGCGATCTCAGCTCACTGCAACCTCCACCTCCTGGGTTCAAGCAATTCTCCTGCCTCAGCCTCCTAAGTAGCTGGGATTACAGGCACGTACCACCACACTCAGCCAATTTTTGTATTTTTAGTAGAGACTGGATTTCACCATATTGGTCAGGCTGGTCTCAAACTTCTGACTTCGTGATTCTCCCGCCTTAGCCTCCCAAAGTGCTGGGATTACAGGCATGAGCCACAGTGCCCGGCCCTCCATTCTTAACTAAGAACAGAATAGAGCCCCAAGCAATGGTAGTTTCTGCGATTTTTGTGAAGCTATGCTTTGTAATGAGGCTAGAGATGGTAGAGAGGAGGAATGAAGGACCTTTCAAATACTGCTGTGCATGATAAGAGGAAGTATGAACACTGTTGTAAAGAAGTAGCCTTGTGAACTGTCAATCTAAATAACAAACAGAGGGCATTGCAATTCCCCCTTGCAATGTCCTACTCCTGAATAAGTATCTTTAGAATAGGGTGTTACAAAAATCATATTTACTCGGAAATAGGGCATTGCAATGGGAATATGTGTGCCATAGTAAACTACGTGCGTATTCAAGGAGGTAAGATAAGATAAAAGGTTTTAAAGGAAAAATGAAGAGGATTACATAATTGTTTTGAAATGATTATTTTTGGCTACAAGGATCAACAACGAGGGTGATGTCAGTCCGACACTGGACAGGCAGTTACTGGGTAGATGTCCTCGCAGTAGCTCTTACTGACATTTTGGGCTGGACAATTCTTTGTTGCGGGGGCTGTCCTGTGGAATGTAGAATGTTTAGCAGGATCCCTGTCCTCTCTCTACCCATTGGATGCCAGTAGCATCCTCTGCAGTCATGACAATCAAACACGTTTTCAGTAATCTCTGGTTGCCCCTTAAAGGGCAAAATTGTCCTCAGTTGAGAGCCACCACCAAAGCTGTTCCTTCTACCTGGCACACTCGTTCCCTAAAGATTCATATTTCCACCCCAGCACCTCCCACAAATCACTGCAGATCTAACCGTGATGAGCCTCCTCTATCACCTTTTTTAATTACTGCAAACTGTTCCTCTCCTAACTCCCTGAGCCCCCTTACCCTTCTCTACTTTTTTATTTTTATGATCATCTAATGTACTTATTTTTATGTGTTTATATTTGTTGTCTCTCACTACAATGTAAGCTCCTTAAGGGATCAATTTTCTTTGCTTATATTTCCTATAGCACCTAGAGCATTTCCTCACACATGGTTAAACAGTAATAAAAATACATACGCAAAAGATATAGATGAAAAATCCAGCTCTTACTCCTGATCTCTGTCCTCCTAGTTCTTCACTCCCAAATCAAGTAACTGCTTTTATCAGTTATTAGTGTATCCTTTCAGAGTTTTTTATGCAAAATCAAGCAAGTAGGAACATATATTTCTATTCCTAATTTTTAAAACCAAAAGTTGGCACATTTAGACACCATTCAGCTCCTTCCTTTTTTTTTCATTTAAGCTTATATGCATTATGAGAATAGTTTTTCTGTCTAGAAAGATTTTTGCTTTCCTGTTTGAACTTTTCCTGTGGTTGAAACTTGGAGATCCACAGCCTAGTAAATACTGGCCTGACTTTCCTGTCCTTTCACCAAGAGAAAAGTTGATTTTCCCGTTAAACTTGAATTCAGATTTCAGCCAGACCCCAGCCAGTCAGCAGGTCTGCCTGCCTTGTTTCCTGTATGAGAGCTATTCATTGACTCAAGTCCATATGTCATTTGATTATTTTGGATTATGTGACAAGCTTTTTAAATTTTCTTTTTGATATAAATCAAATTGGTTGCCTCTAGGACAGGGCTGAGGATTGGTAGTTCTTGGAAATCAGCCAGCCTGTGAGTGTAGGGGGATCCCTGGGGATGCAGACAGTGTTAACCTGGACCCTTTGAATAAGAATTCCCCAGGGTGTTCTGGACAGCCTTTCCAGCAGGAGCTGCAGGAGGGGACCCAGGCGGGAGCAGCTCCTCACACACCCTCCACTGCCCTGGAGGTGACCTAGATGTTTATTGAGAAATGGCTCCTCTGGATTTCTGTGCAGAGGGAGAAAGGCTTTTTCTGCCTTGTTTTTGCATACGGTGGTCCTCCACCTACCATGAAAGGCAAAAACTGGGAGGCCCAGGGAGATAGCTAGTTGCTTGAGGAGTCCAAATGTACAAAAGGTCCAAGATGAAAAATCTGGCCTGGGGCCAGTGGTGTGACTCTGTGATGAGCATTTTATTCTGCAGCCGCAAATGAATGGTGTATGTTTGAAAATGAAGTACTTAGTGATTATTACTTGAGAGGTCTTAAAACATTTAGCTTTCAACTTATCAGGCCTCCATGTATGACATTTCACATTAGCCAAAACGGATGGAATTTTTAAAGACCTAAAAGATAAAATACGCAACAACTTTCGAAATTGTAACAGAGAATTAGAATGACAGATCACTACTGGTTAAAAAAAGCTATTATCTTGGGTGTACATACAAAAGACCCTCTTCTCGTTTGGGAGGGACATGTTCAGGTCACTATAGTCAAACATTATTTTTCTCTCTTTAGTTCCAGAAAGGCTAACAAGAAGTTGCGGCAGACAAAAAGAACAGCTGGATCATGCATCTTTCAAATGGGAAAAACTTGTACCCTTAATCACAGATGAACCCGTGAGGAAATACTATAGAAAAGATTGAACTTATCCTTTCATAGAATATGCAATCTAATCAGCACTCTGAGAAAAGCAGAGAGGAAGGATTAGAAATAATAGTCTGTGTTTATTTTTGTCTGGGATCTATGGAAATGTAGGTTTATGACTTGACTTGAGCTCTCACAGTTAAAATATATGGCGTATAGAATAGTACTTGCTGCCAGGTCTAGCCCGGCCTCATTCGATTTCACAGGGTAAGTGGCAGGCTGAGTATCCACTGGAATTAGCTATGGTTTGCTGGGAAAAGAAATATCTATTAGTTTAGGTCTTCTGTCCTTTTTTATTTTAAAATATACATTAAATACATTTCAGGATACATTAAAACATATACATGAAGTAAACTAGTAATGTTTATTTCAAAGTCAAAAACAATATTCTATTTCTTTTTTCTTTTTTTTTTTTGAGACAGAGTCTCGCTCTGTCACCAAGGCTGGAGTGCAGTGGCTTGATCTCGGCTCACTGCAACCTCTGCCACCCAGGTTAAAGCAATTCTCCTACCTCAGCTTCCCGAGTAGCTGGGACTACTGGCACGTGCCACCATGCCCCGCTAATTTTTTGTATTTTTAGTAGAGATAGGGTTTCATCATGTCGGCCAGGCTGGTCTTAAACTCCTGACCTCGTGATTCGCCCGCCTTGGCCTCCCAAAGTGCTGGGATTACAGGTGTAAGCCACTGCGCCTGGCCTCTATTTCTTTTTTGCAATTTGATCTCAGATATTCTGTAGTATGTTTTGGGTAGGGGGAAATCTAGGTTGTTTTCTTTTTCCTTTTTTAGAGACAGGGTCTCAGGGTCTCACTCTGTTGCCCAGGCTGGGGTGCAGTGGTGCCATCATAGCTCACTGCAGACTTGAACTCCAGGGTTCAAGGAATCCTTCCTGCCTCAGACTCCCAAATAGTTGGGAATACAGGTGCACACCACCACGCCCAGCTAATTAAAAAAAAAAAATTATTTGTAGAGACAGGGTTGCCCAGACTGGTATCAAACTCCTGCCTCAAGCAATCCTCTCGCCTCAGCCTCCCCAGTGGCTGAGATTACAGGCTTGAGCCACCGTGCCAGGCTAGGTACTTTTTTTTTTTTTTTTTTTTTTTGAGACGGAGTCTGGCTCTGTCGCCCAGGCTGGAGTGCAGTGGCGCAATCTCAGCTCACTGCAAGCTCCGCCTCCCGGGTTCACGCCATTCTCCTGCCTCAGCCTCCCGAGTAGCTGGGACTACAGGTGCCCGCCACCACGCCCGGCTAATTTTTTGTATTTTTAGTAGAGACGGGGTTTCACCATGTTAGCCAGGATGGTCTCGATCTCCTGACCTCGTGATCCGCCTGCCTCGGCCTCCCAAAGTGCTGGGATTACAGGCGTGAGCCACCGCGCCCGGCCCAGGCTAGGTACTTTTTTAAAAACAACTTTTTGAGATATGATTCTTATACAGCTCACCCATTGAAAGTGCACATTTCAATGGTTTTTAGCATTTTCAGAGTTGTGCAACCATCACCAAAATCTAATTTTAGAACATGTTCATCATCCCAAAAGGAAATGTCATGCTATTGAGCAATTACCCCCCATTTCGCCTACTCCCCAAATCCTTGGCAACCATGAATTTAGTTTCTAACTCTGTGATTTGCCTATTCTAGATATTTCAGATAAATGGAGTCATGCAATATGTGGTATTTTGTGTCTGGCTTCTTCCACTTAGCATGTTTTCAAGGTTCATTATGTTGTATTATGTGTCAGTACTTCATGCCATTTGATGGTTGTCTAACGTTCCACTGTGTGAATAACTGCACTTTGTTTATCCATTCATCATATGATGAACATTTGGGTCATTTACACTTTTTGCCTATTGGGAAAAAATGCTGCTAGGAACACTTTTGTACAAGTTTTAGTGTGGATATTTGTTTTCATGTGTTTGGGTATATACCTGAGTGGAAATGCTATCTCATATGGTAACTGTAGGTTTAGCATTTTGAGAAGCTGCCAAACCATTCTCTGCTTTTTAAAATTTTTTATTTTTTTGGAGATGGGGTCTTGCTCTGTCACCCAGGCTGGAGTGCAATGGTGTGATCATGGCTCATTGTAGCCTCAACCTCCCAGGCTCAAGCAATCCTCCTGCCTCAGTCTCCCAAGTAGCTGGGACCACAGGCACGCACCACCACGCCTGGCTAATATTTTTTATTATTTTCGTAGAGACGGGATCTCTTTATGTTACCCAGGCTGGTCTTGAACTCATGGGATCAAGTTATCCTCCTGCCTCAGCCTCCTAAAGTGCTGGGATTCCAGGTGTGAGCCACTGCACCTGGCCTGTTCTTTGCTCTTTAAGAGTGATAACTATGGCATTTTAGCCAGGGGTTTATCAGGATTTGAGTATAGAGCACATATTTGATTCAGCTGGTTCACAGTTGTATTTTATCCTTCCCATCCCCATTCCCAGTTGTTTCATTTGTTCAATGTTTACTGAGGTGGTTGCCAGTATTGGAGGATTACAGTAAGAAGAGAACAAGATAAACAGTTATGAGGGTTCCCTGGGACATAGAAACTTACACTGGGCCATGTTGACCTATGCCTTACCCTGTGTTCTCTTGGTGGTAAAACTCAAATTTCAAACATCACTCTAACAAAGTCTAAGGACAATCAATATTTTTACTCATCTCCTAAATAATACAAGAAACTAGGCATGCTTAAATTTCCTTCTGCATCCTCTTCTTCAATTTTCTACATTTTAATCAAGTGTTTTATTTCTACTTTGTTTTATAAGTCAATATTTATTTAGCACTAGTAACACCTAACAACTGATATCTTTGCTCACTATTGCAACTGGCTTCCCTTACCTTTTTTCTGGATTCATTTCCTTTTTTCTGAGATATATTTATTAGTAATTTTTTTGGAATGAATCTGGTCACATTTTACCTTCTTTTTTTTTTACTTTATTTATTTTTATGTTTTTGAGACAGTCTTGTTCTGTCATCCAGGCTGGAGTGCAGTGGTATGATCTTGATTCACTGCAACTTCTACCTCCCAGGTTCAAATGATTCTTGTGCCTCAGCCTCCCAAGTAGCTGGGATTACAGGTGCATGCCACCACACCCGGCTATTACCTTCATTCTTGAATAATTGTTTGTCTAGTATATTAAGATCAATAGGCCAGGCATGATGGCTCACACCTGTAATCCCAGCAATTTGGGATGCCCAGGCGGGAAAATTGCTTGAAGCCATTAATTTGAGACCAGACTCAGCAACATAGGAAGACCCTATATCTACAAAAAATTTAAAAAATTAGCCAGGCAAGTTGGTGTGCACCTGCAGTCTCAGCTACTCAGGAGGCTGAGGTGGGAGGATGACTTGAACCTAGGAGCTTGAGGTTACAGTGAGCCATGACTGTGCCACTGCATTCCAGGCTGATCAACAGAGTGAGACCCAGTCTCAAAAATAGATAAATAAATAAAAAGATCAATAGCACTGTCTAGCTGCTGTCTCAATGTTCAGATCAGTCTTCACAATGGTCAACTGTGCCCAGTTCCTGCCTTTTCTTCTCTATCACCTTCATTGTTAAATCTCTGTGGCTTCACACAATTAAAATGAAATTCTCATTCATGTCTTAGTCTAACGTGTCAGGTGGCTCTCTTGAGTAGCTTCCCTCCAACCAGTGCCTCAGAGATCCTTGCTGTTTTCATTTTATGATTCTGCCACACTGAGTTCTTTCCAGGGAGTCTACTGGCTATTTAGCATGTTTGTGTGTATGTGTATGTGTGTGTGTTTTTTCAGACAAACCTAGAAGTGGTGCACATTACTTCTATTATATCATGTTGGCCAGAAATCCAATTGCATAGCCCCAAAGAAGTTGAGAAATGTAGTCATCCTGTTTGCCCAGGAGGAATGTTTAGTGAATTCACGGCATTACCTCTGCCACATTATGACATAGAATTCTTGGTTGGCAGTTATTTTTTCTTAGCACTTTAAAGATTTTATTTCATTTTCTTTTGGCATCTATTATTCATGAGAAATTCATGGTCAGTCTGATTGTTGTTTTTCTGTTGATAATCTGTCTTTTCTCTCTGGTATCATTTAAGATTCTTCTATTTGTCCTTGATGGTCTGCTATTTTGCTCTCATGGGTCTCTTTGTAGATTTGTTTTTATTTATCCTGATGAGAAGTTGATGTGCTTTTTTAATCTGAGAAAAATTTTAAAACAATCTGGGAAATTCCAAGTCACGATATCTTTGAATATTGATTTTCTGCCGTTCTATTTTTTCCTTCAGGAACTTTTAGATCTATTTTCCATGTCTCTTAACTTCTTGTTCATATTTTCTATGTTTAATCTATTGTTTAACTTGTCTGTTGAGTTTTTTATTTTAGTGAGAATATTTGTTATTGTCTGGGATATATACATACTGGTTTTTTTCCCAACTCATCCTGTTCTTTTGTTCTTACTTTGTGAATTCTATTTCTTCATCTCTCTGAACATTTTAAACATTTATTTCGAGGGTCCCTCAGACCAATTTTCAAATTAAAATTACTCAACGATCTGTAGTTCGTTGGGTGTGAATTATCCTATTTCTTAGGTCTGTGGGCTAGGTTCCTTGAATCTCTTTTTCCATGAGAGTCACATGTGTGTGTTAGAGTTGTTTCATAGCGTTCTCTGCTCGGGCCCTGTATTCACCAGTTCTATTTTTTAATGTTGCCCAGGCTGGACTTTGAACTCCTGGGCTCAAATAATCCCCCTGCCTCAGCCTTCTGAGTAGCTAGAACTACAGGCATGTGCCACCATGTCTGGCTTGATACAACTTTTGTTTCACTTTTCAGTTTGGGGTTTCTTAATGGCAAAGATAGTATACAATTTGGAGCCCATGCTCAGAAAGGCTTGGAGGTCTGGTTTCCTGAGAATGACCTATCTGTACTTTCTAATTAGAGAGAATTTTGCTAGAGGAAATAGAAGCATTTAGCTAGAAAAGTAAAGCATGACATTTAATAATGGATTCTTGAGTTAGATTGACTTAAGTTCAAGTTCTGTCTTTATCAGTTAGCAGCTATGTGACTTCATTAAAGTTATCTCATTTTTCTGAGCATACATTTCCTCATTGTAAAGTGGAATATATTCACTTCTTAGCTCATGGATGTTAATCACCGTTAGTTATGATTTCTAGCTGCAGATCAAGGACAAAGGAAAATTTCTTTGTACCAAGTACCTCAGCCCAAGCAGGAAGACCTATTGAAGGAGCAGGTCAAGGGAAATATCTGTAAAAGTTGGAGAAATGCCCTTCAGTTGTCAGCATCAGGAAAGTGTGAAGGGTGAAAGGTAGGAACACTTAAGACATGACTGTCTCTCCTGCTGTGTGGTCATTATTCCTTACTGTCTTCCCCTAGCCTCTCAGTCAACAGGAACCACGTTGGTCGGAACCACGTTGGTCAATGGTAGCAGCGTCTAAGGTATCAATCTTCATGATGACCAGTGCAATCTGCCTAAGGGCAGAGGACTTTTTAAAAGTGCTAAATGAATACTATAATCATTTCAGGATAACTATTATTGAGTTGAAAAATATGAGATAAAAACAAAGTAAATCACTTTTATTATTTGAACCTTAAAATTTTTTATTTACTTAAGTTTTATCTCATTGTTATTGTGATTCTTAAAGTGACTTCATTGTTTGGAAATCTAAAATTCGCTTACTATTTTCTTTCTATTTTACTTTTTTCTTGTGTTCCCACCTCTATTTCAATGCGGCTTTTCCCTAAGCATCTCTGTACCATGTTTGTCAGTATAAAGGAGGGTTAGACAAAAAGAAAGAAAGAAAGAAAAAAAGGAAGGAAGGAAAACACACTGGTTTTACATAAGCATTAATACATGTTTCACATGCTGATAAAGTACAGTACTGCACTAATCTAGTTGAGTCTTTCTTAGTCATCTGCCACCTGGTCTGTATCCTGAGTTATCCTTGAATTCCAGTTTACAATGGCTGACCCATTTATCCTCCCCATAAGGTTAAAACCCACGTATAAGAGGCCTCACTGCTATTCAACTTGTCAAAGAAGGTTGAGTTTGACCAGGACCCTATCCTTCTAAGGTGGAATCTGGGAAATATCCAAGCACTTCCAAGTGATAATGCAAGCAAGAGACTCCTTAGCTATTGACCAGTTTTGCCCCAACAGTCTTCTCTACCTCCTGGCATGAGAAAAGCAAAAGTCTGACAAGCCTCAGCTTCTAAGTTTTAGAAAAAGGTCTATGGAAATAATTTTCTTTCCTATTTTTAATGCTTCATAACTCTAATTATATCATAAATAATGCTTACTTCATGTCTAATGGGGCCAACATCATGTATGATGGCACTTTATCTGAGAAGGCATAAAACTGGAGCAAGAAATCATTTCCAAGAATGCAAAGCAAATTTGAAAAATCAGCAAAGTTTAAAATGAAATGTTCCTAGTTGATTTCATGTGCTACTTGCCTAATGACACTGTAATAGACGATTTTAACTAAATCTAGAGCTGCTAGTGCAGCATGGAGAGTCACTTTTTCAACTCTTCATGTAGTACCACAAGGATCAGGATGATGCTTTCGCATACACCTGGGCACAGCTGCAGCTCAAATGTGTGAAACTTCCCACAATGTCATGGGCACCTGCTGTTTTTGTCTGCCCAGCATTCATTCCCCTCTTTTCTGGTAACAGAACCAGCTTCTCTTTGGGGGAATTCCCTCTTCCATATGGGTGGGCCCTTTTGGTGAGACTGCCCTGCCATCCCCTAGTTAAGTGATGGACACAAGACCCAAGCCTGGCCAATCAGGTGTTCTCTCGAGTGGAGTCTGTAAAACCAAGACGGTGGTTATTGATTCCCCTAGGCAGAGGCCCCCTGAAGAGACTGCCCTTAGAGCCTGGAGCTACTCCAGTCCTAATCCTTCAGCTTTTCTAATTTTTCCTCCATTAAATTATTTTATCCCCTTGTTAACATTGTTAATTCACTTCTGTTGCTTGCAACAAAAACCCAAATTGACACACCAATACGTACTTCCTGGTATGGCAGGCTGGCGCTCTCCCACCAAACCCTCCTTCAGAAGGAAAGGGTGCTTTTACACCTTCTTAGAGCAGAATGTCTGAAGGGGAAGCTCTGACTTGGAACAACCAGTCATAGAAAAGACTTCTCTGACGACATGACATTTGTTTGTAAATAAATGGCAGAGGAGTGCTCCAGTTGTGGTGCATTTTCTTGCTTAGAAGGAGTGCTAGGGAAGATAGTCCATGCTCTGGAATCAAACTGCCTGTCCTCAAATCCCGGCTTTGTGACTCAACTAAACCTCCGTTTCTTTATCTGTTAAAAGAGAATAGTTGCATCTACTTTTAGGGTAGTTAAAAATTAAATAAGATAATTCACGTAAAGTGTTTAACACAATGCTTGGTACATATAGATCCTCAACAAAGTGAGTTCATTGTGACAATATGCTTAAAATACACTTCTCTAGGTTTCCTTTAATTTGGTCTGTATGGCAGCTCTTTGGGATAATAGGATCAAGTAAATGCGATGTCCCTCAGGCGCAAAGATAGAATGTGACCCACTATCAATTGGACACACACTTAGAATTATTTAACTAGTAGTGATTGTAACAGCCTTGAGTCAGAAACTGTTTAAATGAGTCTTGAGATAGAGCTCTCTCTATTTAATTACTATCTATTACAGTCAGTCCTCCCTGTCCATGGGTTCTGCAGCCGAGGATTCAACCAACCACAGAGAAAAAAATATTTGAAAAAAAAACAATAAAAAATAGCAATACAACAATAAAAATAATACAAATAAAAACCCAATACAGTATAATAATTATTTACACAGCATTTACATTGTATTAGGTATTATAAGTAATTAGAGATGATTTAAAGTATAAGAGAGGATGTGCGTAGGTTAAAGGCAAATACTATGCCATTTTATATCAGGGACTTGAGCATCCATGGATTTTGGTATGTGGGGGAGTTGGGTCTTAGAACTAATACCATGTGGATACCCAGGGACAACTGTACATTTGCTCTTTCTTTTTTACATTATCCCCTTTCATTCCTCTTTCTTCCTCACCTCTTTTTAGCCACAATCTCATAGCTGCACAGCAACTCGGATTCAAGAAATAGTTACTGAGAGTCAGGCTCTGTCCATACAGATGAATTAGGAGGCTTTCTGTGCTCAAGGCCTCAGTCTGGTTCTCACCTTCATTTCCAGCATTTTCACCAACATTCAGCCTCTCAGGAACTCTTTTCTGAATGGTTGAAAGGACTTCCTAACTGACCTTTCACCTCTCTCCCCACTTCTTTCTTCCACCTTTCGAATCTCTCTGCTGCATCAATCTCCCTGAAATTCAGCTCTCACCACCTATTTCTGCAAACCCCCTCTTGCCACATCGTGCCACATTACCTACCAAATAAAGCCAACAGTTTTCTTTCCGGTGTGTGGGGTCCTCCACAATATGGCATCACCTTTCCTTCTCTCCTTCCTCCTGTTCCCCATGGCCCTGACCATCATCTGTCCTTCTCCAGCAGGCTCTGCATTCCCTATCCAGCTTTTGATCCATTTGCAATCCCCTCCTCACATGGGCCAAAACCCTGCCCATTCTATAAGGCCAGGAATAAATGCCGCTTTATAATTTGTCCCTGTTTCCCAAAGCCTGTAAAGGCTCTTCCTCCCCTCAGCCTCTACAGTGCATTGTAACTCTGTTTCAGCTTTATAGGACTCTGCCTTGTTTCATAGCTATTTAGGTAAGACAAGAAGAACTTTCTGCCTGTGAAAAGGAGACACTGAAATGTACTTTCAAGGAAGGAGGGAAGAATTTAGCTTTCTCTGCAAGTTTTGAAGAAAGAGATCCATCTTTGAGGGAAATTTTATATGAGGTCTTGTCTGGAGGTCAGTCAATGAACTGATGGCCGCCAAAGGGTCTGGGTAATTAAAATTCTAGTAACTTTCTTGAGACAGTTTTAATTCCTTGAGACAGCACATGCATGTAGATACGTAGGGAGAACACTAGAACAGGTTCTATTGAAGGAAACTAAGAACTATCATGGAGCTGTTTTCACTTTGCCAAAGGAAAGAGTAGCCAGGCCTCCTAGAGACTGGGCTGTTTTGGGGTTCTCCATACCTTGTTGGGACTAGGTAAGTTATTTTTCCTTCTTCTACAGTGATTTAGATCTTGGGATCCCTGTCCAATTCATTTCCTGGTTCTTTGCAGAAACCTTGAGTATGTGGGTCCCTATCAGGAAACAGTGTGAAAGAGGGGAGATATTGGATTGCCAGCACTCTTCACATGTGTTATGTGTTTAACTCCCATATCCACACATAAGGCAGAAATCATTTCCTCCATTTTTTAAAATGCCAAAATATTAGAAGTTTAGTGACTGGTTGAGGATTACTGAATAAGTGTTGAAATGGGTATTGAAACTGAGGTCACACTCTTCCTAATTCCATTCAAACCTCCCCCCACCGCTTTCATGTCATCAGTTCTCCTTTTGGACTTTCTCTCCCATATGGCCCTAGAACTAACCTGTTGGCCCAACTTCCACCGATTTCTCACTGCCATATAAATCTGAGGCCTGTCCTTCACCTTCTCCCAGAATCAAAGGAGATTTTTGTGTGTGTGTCCCATTCTTTCAGGGCTATGTTATTAGCCAACCCAGAGATGATTATGAGCTAAACTATCAGTGATCTGTTATGACTCAAAGTCTATTATCCACCCGTGATTGTGGCTTTATTCATTTCTCCTTTAGTTCTATTCATTTTGCTTTATATATTTTAAAGTTTATGTGAGTAGGCATATACAAATTTAGGATTGTAAGGTCTTTCTGATGAACTAACTCTGTTATCATTATAAAATGTTTCTCTTTATCTCTGATAATATTTCTTGTCTTGAAGTCTATTTTGTCTAATAATAAAGCCACACCAGCTTTCTTATTATTAGAATTTGCATAACGATGTTTTTCCATCCTTTTACTTTCAGTATCTCTAAGGCCTTATGTTTGAAGTGTGTTTCCTGAAAACAGCATACAGTTGACATTGAGTTGTTTTTGTTTAAAAATCAAATCTAGGCCGGGCGTGGTGGCTTAGGCCTATAATCCCAGTACTTTGGGAGGCCAAGGCGGGTGGATCACCTGAGGTCAGGAGTTCGAGACCAGCCTGGCCAACATGGTGAAACCCCATCTCTACTAAAAATACAAAAATTAGCTGGGTGTGGTGGTGCACACCTGTAATCCCAGCTACTTGGGAGGCTAAGGCAGGAGAATTGCTTGAATGGGGACGTGGAGGTTGCAGTGACCCGAGATCGCGCCATTGCACTCCAGCCTGGGTAACAAGAGTGAAACTCCATCTCAAGAAAAAAAAAAAAGATCGATTTTGATAATATCTTTTAAATGGAGTGTTTAGTTCATTAACCTTTTATATTGTATAAAATTTAAGGTATACAACATGATGTTTTGATATATATAGCCATTTATTAACATTTAATGTAATTATTGATAAAGCTGAACTTATGTTTCCCATCTTGCTCTTTTAGGTCTTTTTGGTTTTAGGTTTTTCTTTTCTTTTCTTTTCTTTTTAAAGAATTGCATTTGAATAGGAAACTCCTGGATACCATGCATCTAACCCTATTTGATAATATTTTAGACAATCATAATGGATGAAGTAAAAGGGTCCTTCTGACATCTGCTACCTGTTGCCAAGTAAGCATTTGAACTTTTTGCTTATAAGTAAAGGAATGCCCTAATTATTTAACACTTAGGTCATTTTCAGTTTTTACTTCCAGAAATGGTACCTTAAAGATCATCTTCACACATAGCCTTTTCCTCCAGTTTTGGTCTGATATAATAGGATTGAGTTCCAGAAGGAGGATCTTTGAGTCAAAAATATTTAACATTTATTAAGTTACTGTATTGTTTTTCAAATGGGTGGTACCAATTTACCATGCAATCAGAGATGTATGAGAGTACATATTTTGCCACATCTTTACCAGTATTGAATGTTCCCAGTTAATTAAAATTTATTGTATTTATAAATCTAATTATACTATAATTTCTGGGATTATATTTAGTATATCTTAAAATTTTGATGTGCTGTGAGAACCTCCAGAGCAGCAGGAAAAAATATAAAATATCCTATTTATTATGCTGAGAATTCTAAGAAGGTTTTTATCTAGGCAGAGTGAAAAATTGTGGAGTAGATCTAGGGAGACTGAAAAATTCCCTGGTTGGTTCCTGAAGAACACCATCACTACTTAAAAGACCTCTCTATCCTCTCTCCATCAAAATCTCATGCCAAATCTGCATTCTACTTCATTCTAAGGTATTATCTCAAAAGGAATTTGCAAGATGCAAATTTTCATGTACCTAAGGGATAGCTATATGCTTAGAATAGTGACTGGCCCCTCATGACATCAGTGGAAAATGAAAATCTTTGCTAATTAGGTGCCTTTGTAGTAAGAAAACATAATGATTTCTATTATGTAATTAAGTGTGAGAATTTCTTTCATTATAAACTGCAATTCTTCTTTGTTATGTGAGAGCAAGGACTAATTTTATTTTCAGATCAATAGTTGGTATGCCGAGTTAATAGATGTGCAATGTTAATACAGTATAAAATAGCAAATTAGGCTGCTTGGGTTTGAGAGCTTTTTTTTTTGAGACGGAGTCTCACTCTGTCATCCAGCTGGAGTGCAAAATGGCACCATTTCGGCTCACTGCAACCTCTACCTCTCAGGTTCAAGCAATTCTCCTGCATTAGCCTCCCAAGTAGCTGGGATTATAGACATGCGCCACCACACTGGGCTAATTTTGTATTTTTAGTAGAGACAGGGTTTTGCCATTTTGGCCAGGCTGGTCTCGAACTCCTGACCTCAGGTGATCCACCCACCTCGGCCTCCCAAAACGCTGGGATTACAGGCATGAGCCACTGTGCCTGGCCTGGGAGCATCTTTTTAATCAGACCACATGACTATGGCTAGGTTGCATGAATCACTGCTGCTCTGGAGTTTTCTGGATTGCAGAGCTCTTCCTGATTGAAGCAGGCCTCCTGAAAAATCACAGTGGGACTTTGAATAAATACTTCCATCTCTTAGGCCTGTCTCATAAAATTGGTGGGGTTCTGAAATATGTTTTCTGAAGGGTTGAAGTGCATATTTATTTTTTTGTTGGGTGGGCTGAGCCAATAATGATTGCAATCAATAAGAAAGTCCTTCATCAGTAGAGTTTTATGATAGCAGCTTTAAAAGTCTCCAGATATGAGATGAACTCAGTTAAGTTTTATTGGTAATTTACCAGATATACTTCATGAAATTTACTCAGAGAATTTCAGAATTCATTTTCACCTGCAACCATTGAAAGCCTCCAAAGATTCCAGGAGGCCCAAACTCATTTCTACCCTGGCCAATATCTGCAGATCTAGCCCACACAGCTGGCTTCCAACTGCCTGTACCTCAGCTCTCACAAAGACATTGTTTTTTTTGTTTTGTTTTGGTTTTTTGAGATGGAGTCTTGCTCTCTTGCCCAGGTTGGAGTGCAGTGGCACAATCTCAGCTTACTGCAACCCCTGCCTCCCGGGTTCAAGCAATTTTCCTGCCTCAGCCTCCTGAGTAGCTGGGATTATAGATGTACGCTACCACATCCAGCTAATTTTTGTATTTTTAGTAGAGACAGCATTTCGCCATGTCGGCCAGGCTGGTCTTGAACTCCGAACCTCAAGCGATCCGCCCGTCTCGGCCTCCCCAAGTGCTGGGATTACAGGCATGAGCCACCGCACCCAGCTGATCAATACATTTTTTCTTTTGTACTCCAAAGCAATGTATACTCATTGTTGAAAACTTGTAGTTTAAAAATAAGCAAAAGAAAGAAAATAAAAATCATTCAATAAATGTTTTTCTACTAACTTATCTATATTTTTAAATTTTCAACATTGAATAGATATTATTTTTATAAGAAAAAAGTTATATTTAATTTTTTAAAATTTCAGAAAGATATACTTCAAAATGTTCATAGTCTTTTTAAGCTTCTTTTTCCCTTAATTTTTGTATACTGTATTACTTTTGTAATTGAAAAAAATAGTTTCACAACAAATATTATTAAAAATTAATTCCACCACTCAGAAATAAGTGTTGCCAATATTTTGGTGTATATGTTTCAAGTCTTCTTTCCTATGTCTAGCTAGAGTTTTATTTTATTTATTTAAAAAAGACATGTATTCAGTGTTATGATCAGACTATTACATTTAGCAATCCACAGCATGGGCACATTAAAAACTTTTGTTAGAATGCTTTATACTTTCCACAGAACAGAACAGAACAGAACAGAACAGAACAGAACAGAACAGAACCTAAAATAACCTGCCACAAATACAGTCCTTGAGCTTTTTGTGCATACACGTGAGCATTGTCTAAAACATATTTTCTTTGCAGCAGCTGGGCACTGCCACCACTGTGCTTGGCTGAGTTCACAAATCTGCTGTAACTGGTAGCTTCCCTATCACCTCTTTGGCTCTCCTCTCCTGCCAAGCTTTGTTGCTGGCAGTAATTAAAATCTGCCATTGACAGTGACTGCTGTTACTGGAAGCACCATACCTACCTTGGTTTCATGATTTGGCAAAGTACTGGCCTCCACCACCATAGGGACCAAAGCTTCTGCCTCCAGAGTTTTTTCCCTTCACGGGTCCAAATCTGGAGATTGATTGTTGTAATTGCCAAAATCACTGTAGCTTCCACCACCTCCAAAATTGCTCCTATCATTACCAAATCCCTTACAGCCATCTCCACTGCCACCATATCCACCACCAGCACGGCTGCTACCAAAGCCACCATAACCACTAATGTTTCCTCCATGACCACAGTTGTCATTACCACCAAAACCATCTCCATGACCAACACCAAAGTTTCCAGAATGACTTCAACCTCTTTGGCTGGATGAGGCATCAGCCATCTCTTGCTCCAACAGGGCTTTCCTAACTTCACAGTGTGTCCACTCCCAGGATGGTATTTCAGAACGACAATCTTATCCATGGTTGTCAAAGGTTACAAAAGCAAAGCCCCTTTTCTTTCCACTGCCTTGGTCAGCCATGATTTCAATATTTCGATTTTCCCATACTGTTCAACATAATCTCTTAGGTGACGTTCTTCAGTGTCTTCTTTAACGCCACCAACAAAGATCTCTTTCACAATTAAGTGGGCACCTGGTCTTTCAGAACTTTTTCTTGAGACAGCTGTCTTCGGTTCCACAGCTCTTCCATCATCCTTGCGTGGCCTTGCATTCACGGCCACATCCACCTCCTCCACAGTGGCATATGGGACAACCCACAGCCCCTGGAGTGCTTGGTGTTTGGGTCTCTCATTAGCACACAGACTCTGGATGTTCCCAATTGCTCAGAATGGCTCCTTACACTCTCATCAGTTGTTCCAAAATTCTACCCCCACATGAAGAACTTCTGCAGCTGTTCAAGCTCTTTAAAAGACTCTGACTTAGACAGGACAGCAGTGGGAAGACTTTAGCCATGCTTCCTTGGCTCTTCTGTCACTTAGGAGAGCCCTTGGTTCTCAATGTTTTGTTCAAGTCCTGAATTTGCATGTCACATAAATCCCAAATACTATTCTCATTCATTTGAGAAGGTTGGTGCTGTTAAGAATGCAGTAGAAGGGATTTATATCCTGGATGGAAGTTTGCACAAAATAGTTTTTTAAAACTCAAACTATGTAGGTTTTCTACAAGTCTTTTTTTTCATTTAGCATGGGGACCAGCTGGAATCAGAAGCAGTAAATATAGCTGATCGTAGAATACTTTAAATACAGAAAAAAGATGCAGCTACCTGGTGTGCAATCCAACCATCTCAAATACTAAAACTTTATGTTCAGTCATAATATTTTCCTCTTGGAATGAAAACATCTGAGTGTAATAGTAAAGCAACAGGGACTCACCAAAGAGTGAAGTTATCACTTGCCTGCAGAAGAGGAGACATTTAAAAGCACTCTATTCCCTGTAGCCCTCTCTATTATAAAAGTTTCATGATAAATCCATCCCCAGCTAATGCCTAGGGTGATTTAAATATATAGCAGCAGAGTCTCCAGTGGTCAATTGAGGGATAACGAGTTCTGGAACTGCCAAAGTGAACAGAAATCCTCCTGGTTCAAGCTTTTCGTTTTTTTCTTTTTGAAGTGATGCACCCATCAACGGTAAGGGAGAGGAATACATGAAAAGAAAGGGAGGCTGAGAGGCTGAGGGAAAGACAGAGGCTAGGCTTTTGTGATTATGGTAATCCAAATATATACCAAGTGGCATGCTGAAAAGTCCCTCTCAACAGGCAGCACACTCCCATGCTGAACATCCGAATGAAACATTTCTAATATCATCACAGTGTTGTTCATAAACACAGAAGTATATCTGGTATAAACAAATCCTTGGATACATTTTTAGAAGTGAATGATAGAAAATTCGAATCTAAAATCTGCCTGTTCCAACACACACACACACACACACACACACACACACACTCACACTGTGATGACTTTCCATCTCTTCACACTTGTACTTTTAAAAATATCAAAACCCTTGAATTTGGAAATCTTCCTTCCCTTCAGTTTCAGATGTCCCTTCTCCTTCCCTCTTTGAATACAATTACCAACTACAATCAGCTTCAGAACTCCTTTCCCTTCGTAACAGATTTATAATGATTAAAAAATTATTTTTCACTTGTGAAATTTTATCTGTAAGCAACTTTAAACATGCTGTATTTAGGCGTGCTTAGCACTAGGAATCTAGTGCAAGAAAAATAAAATGTAAGTCTAAAAGCTTACATACTGAGTAGTTTTACTAATTTCTAGACTACAACTTTCTTCAAGGCAAGGAGGGCATTTGATTTATGAAAAAGTTATTTGACAGCATACATCTTTGGAGTTCAAAGAACCAAGGGTCCAAGGTAAAAACATATATAGGATCTCCTAGACCTCCTATTCTGAAGGAAAGAAAGAAAAAGAAAAAGAAAAGAAAGGAAAAGAAGAGAAAAATATTTTGAGCACTGGACCATAGTAGGTTTTTTTGTTTGTTTGTTTGTTTTTGAGATGGAGTCTTCGCTCTGTTGTCCAGGCCAGAGTGCAGTGGCTCGATCTCGGCTCACTGCAACCTCTGCCTCCCGGGTTCAAGTGCTTCTCCTGCCTCAGCCTCCCGAGTAGCTGGGATTACAGGAGCACGCCATCACGCCCTGCTAATTTTTGTATTTTTAGTAGAGATGGGGTTTCGCCATGTTGGCCAGGATCGTCTTGAACTCCTGACCTTGTGATCCACCTGCCTCGGCCTCCCAAAGTGCTGGGATTACAGGCATGAGCCATCATGCCCGGCTCATAGTAGGTTCTTAATAAATGTCCTGTATATTTACCCATATTTTCTGAATAAGTTTAACATTTTTCTCTTTATTCTAGTATTTTACTTTATCACTGATTTTATGCAATTTGATTGTGATATGCCTGAGTGTAGTGTTTTTCATGTTTCTTTTGCTTGGGGTTCATTGAATTTCTTGGATCTGTGGGTAATGAAATTTGAAAAAAAAATTTTTATCACTTCTTCAAATATTTTTTCAGCCCTCCCTTCTTTCTTCAGAAACTCCAGTTACATGTATATTAGGCTCTCAAAGATATAATAAAATTCACTGATGTGCTTTTCTTTTAGTTTTTAAAATCTTGGTATTTTATTTCTATTATTATTATTTTTTTTAATTTGAGATGGAGTCTCGCTCTTATTACCCAGGCTGGAATGCAATGGCACGATTTAGGCTCACTGCAACCTCTGCCTCCCGGGTTCAAGCAATTCTCCTGCCTCAGCCTCCCAAGTACCTGGCTGCCTGCCACCAAGCCCAGCTAATTTTTGTATTTTTAGTAGAGACAGGTTTTCACCATGTTGGTCAGGCTGGTCTTGAACTCCTGATCTCAGGTGATCCACCCACCTCAGCCTCCCAAAGTGCTGAGGTTACTGGTGTGAACCACTGCGCCCAGCTCAAATCTTGGTATTTTGTTTTAAATAGTTCCTATTGCTATGTCTTTAAGTTCATGAATCCTTTCCTCAGCAATTACTGCTAATTCCATTCAGTATATTTTTCATCTCAGACATCACAGTTTTTATTTCTAGAAATTTGATTTAGATATTCTTTTCTTGGCACATGATGCTTTGTTCTGTCACTTTAAAAAATTTATTTGGAAACGATTTTAAATTTACAAAAATATAAGAGCTGCAAAGATAGTAATGAGCATTCCCAAAGATAGTATAGAGTGTTCCCAGTTCCCACTCTGTACCCAGTTTACTTAAAAGTTAACATCTTATATTATCATGATGTATTTATCAAAATTAAGAAATTAGCATTGGTACAGTACTATTAAGTACAGACTTTATTCAGACATCCTGGTTTTCAGCTTAAAAAAAAACTTTCAAATATATTAGTCTTTCATGCTCAGTCTTTCTTCTAGTTTCTTGAACACATGTAATTCAATTATGATAACTTTTTAACTCCTTGTTTACTAATTCTATCAACTGTGTCATTTCTGGGTCAGTTTCAGTTGGTTGATCTTTCTCTTCATTATGGGTCATATTTTCCTGCTACTTTGTGTGTCTAGTAATTTTTATTTGGATGGCAGGCATTATGAATTTTATCTTATTGGGTGCTAGATATTTTTATATTCCTATACATGTTTTTCAGCTTTGTTCTGGGAGGGAGTTAAGTCACTTGGAACAGTCTGATTCTTTCAGGTCTTGTTTTTAATTTTTTTTTCAGGCAAGACGAGAGCTTTTGCCTCACCACTGACCTTGCCCTACTACTGAGGAAAACTTCTTTTGAGAACTCTACCAAATGCCCTTTCAATTATGAGATTCTTCACTCTGGCTGGTGGAACAGAAACGATTCCTGGCCCCAAATGATTTCTGGAGATTGTTTCCTCGAATCCTCTCAGGTACTTCTTTTGCTGGCCTCAGGTGATTTCCTCACCTACATGCACTAATCAGTACTTTGCTGAAAACTTAGGGGCAGTTTCTCCGCAAATCTGTGAAGTTCTCCGTGTAGTTTTTTCTTCTCTGGCACTCTGCCCTGTGTTCTTTAGCCACCTTGGCCTCCCTGTATTCCAGGCTCTCTCCAACCCGGGGAGATTTTTGGGCATTTCCTGGGTTTCCCCCCCCATGCCACAGCCTGGAAACTCTCTCCAGGTAGTAGACTAAGGTAATTGTAAGGCTCGTCTTGTGCGTTTCCCATCTTTCAGGGATCACTGTTCTTCATTGACTTATACTCAATGTCTTAAAGACCACTGTTTCATGTATTTTTTCATGTATTTTCATATATTTCATACACTTTCATATATTTGCATTTCTGATTATATGACCCTCAAATGATTGCTATTTCTTCCTATTCTCAGGAGAATAATATATATATATATATATTCTGCTACACACACTTGGCTCTATTATGAACTTCTAAAAAATGTCTCATACCTAACATATTTTACCACCAGAGTGGCTGCAAGACAGGGCAAGCCTAGAGGCCCTTGGTCTGGGAAACAGGCCAGGTTGGTGGGTCAGAAAGAGAGTATGATGTGAAGGATAAGAGGTTATAAGTGGCAAAGTTCAGAGAGGATAGTTGGAAAGGAGTGTGTGTGTGTGTGTGTGTGTGTGTGTGTGTGTGTGTGTGTGTGTCGGAATCCAGAGGGCATGATTAAGATCTAGGCCTGGGTGTCTCTGATACTAAGATTGGCAGACTAGTGAAACACATGTAGGCAGAAACAGACTAAGCATACAGGTAAATTCAAACTGAACTTAAGGGAATAAGCAGAGGACTTACCAAGATGAGGAGCCCCGTACAACACAGTGTCCAGTACCCACAGGAAACACATAGCACCATAACTGCTTGTCAATTTTGAGGTTGGCTCATTTGCTCCCCAGTGGCTGGTGATTTGAGAACTGATCTTCTGTCGGTTCCTTAGAGTTCTAGCATCCATTAATTCCAAGTGGCTTTGTTGATCCTCAATCTTGTTCCTGTGGTGCGACACCTGGATGTCATGGTGGAATCTCACGAAATGCTGATATGACAAAACATATAATTTTGTCCTAGGTCAGATATCATCTTATTCTTTTCTTTTTTTGAGACGGAGTCTCGCTTTGTCACCAGGCTGGAGTGCAGTGGCATGATCTTGGCTCACTGCAACCTCTGCCTCCTGGGTTCAAGTGATTCTCCTGCCTCAGCCTCCTGAGTAGCTGGGACTACAGGTGAGTGCCACCACGCCAAGCTAACTTTTGTATTTTTAGTAGAGACAGGGTTTCACCATGTTGGCCAAGATGGTCGATCTCTTGACCTCATGATCCGCCCGCCTTGGCCTCCCAAAGTGCTGTGATTACGGCATGAGCCACCATGCCTGGCCTCATCTTATTTTTATACAGACATTCGGTAGTATGTGTCAAAGATTTAAGAAGAATTTATGAGATAAAAGCTTAGTAAGGAAAGCTTATCATTATCTTAGCTCTTTGTTCTGTGAAAGTGGGAAAAAAAATCATCATCTTTCCATTTTTCATTAGTGGAATGCTTTGATTTAATGTGTATAACCCAGGGGTTCTGTGCAAGCAGATGTTGAGAACACCTGGAGTGGATGGTGCATTCTGTTTTCTTAAAAGTAAACTTTTTAGTGAAATGTAGCATATCATGTATTTATATATTATAATATTTATTTATTTATTTATTTGAGACAGAGTCTCGCTCTGTCTCCAGGCTGGAGTGCAGTGGTGCGATCTCGGCTCACTGCAACCTCCGCCTCCCGGGTTCAAGTGATTCCCCTGCTTCAGCCTCCCGAGTAGCTGGGACTACAGGCGTGTGCCACCACACCCAGCTAATCTTTGTACTTTTAGATATCCACTATTCACTCTCTTGCACTATATGGTGCCCAAATCCCTTTTAAGAAAGAACTAATTGCCCAGCTAAAAGGAGTAAGGGTACTTGAGAGCTTCTCACTGTTAACTACTTTGGGTCCACTTCAGCTTTTGAACTGAGGACACTCCTTGTCAAGGCGGCCACAGCCAATGACTGAGCAAGACTTTGTTACAAGGGCCAGGACATCTCCACCTACTGCAGAATTCCTCCTATGAGCTGTCTTGACTGTGGAGCTGTTGATGAACTGGCAGAGACTTTGCCCACTCTTTCCAAAGGTCTGACAACTCCTCCTGCCCAGGCCTGTTTCCCCCTTCCGCTTTTTCACAGGTGTTACTCTCCAGTGAAACTTTTGCACTTCTAACTCCATCTCAATCTGCTTCTGACCCAACTGACCGAAAAGTGCCCATATCACAAGGGTACAGCTTGATGAATTTTTACAAACTGAACACATTCATGAAAGCAGCACATTAAGAAGAAGATAAAGCAGCACATTATCAACAGCATCTAAAAGCCCCTTGTGCTGCCTTCCTTACAGTCAACAACTGCTTCCCAAGGCTAACCACTGTCCTAACTCTTAACATCATGGGTTACTTTGTCCTGTTGTTGTAAATCATATAAATGAAATTTTAGGATATCTTTTTTTTTTTTTTTGAGACGGAGTCTTGCTCTGTCGCCCAGGCTGGAGTGCAGTGGTACCATCTCGGCTCACTGCAAGCTCTGCCTCCCGGGTTCACGCCATTCTCCTGCCTCAGCCTCCCGAGTAGCTGAGACTACAGGCACATGCCACCACGCCCGGCTAATTTTTTTGTATTTTTAGTAGAGACGGGGTTTCACCATGTTAGCCAGGATGGTCTCGATCTCCTGACCTCGTGATCCACCTGCCTCGGCCTCCCAAAGTGCTGGGATTACAGGTGTGAGCCACCGTACCCGGCCTAAATTTTAGGATATCTTTTGTGTTTGATTGCCTTAGCTCAATACTGTGCATTCTTTTAAATTCCTTTAAATTTGTGGTGTAAGTCTTTAAGTAAATGCTTCCACTTTTTCATCTTTCCACTCCAGAACCCTCTCTCTTACACACACACACACACACACACATACACGCACACACATGCACATACATATGCACACACAGTGCAAACATAATGAATATTTTTCAGTTTGATTTTCAATCTGATGTACAATGCATATGTAAAAATAGTAAAAATCACATAGGATGTTCAATATACTAAATTAGTTGGAATTGTCAGCGCTTCCATTTGTCTCCTGCTTACCAAGTTTCCCTGGTTTAATTTCCACTAGATCTGAGTTATCGGGGGTAGGTCATCTTTTAATATTATTATGGAGGACAGTGACTGGTTTCAAACAATTACCGATGAATCATCGATAGCTACATCTATATTAAGCAGATCTTTCCTGAGTTTTAATTTAGTCAATTCCCCAGCTCTGCCCTAGAGAAATGAGGATCTTGCTGCACAATCTTCTTTTTCTCAACTCCAAAGACATTTCTTCACTTATTAACTGCCTCATGGTTCACTAGTATCTAGAAAATCTCCTGTTTCTCAAGCTGCTTGATAGTCTAACATTTCACCCATTAAGCATATGTTTTCAGAGTTTCCCTGCTTTAGCCAGGCACAGCGGCTCATTCCTGTAATTGAGGCTGAGGCTAAGGATCCTTTGAGGCCAAGAGTTTGAGACCAGCCTGGTCTCAATATAGTGAAACTCCTGTCTCTAAAAATATTTTTTTAAAAAATTAGTTGGGCATGGTGGTGTGCACCTGTTGTTCCAACTACTCAGGAGGCTGAGGCTGGAGGATCACTTAAGCCCAGGAGTTGGAGGCTGCAGTGAGCTATGATCATGCCACTGCACTCTGTGTCTAAAAATTAAAAAAGAATTTCCCAGCTTTGATTCTTGCTTCCCTACCCAATTTAGGAGGATTCTTGAAAATAATAAAGGGAAACTTAAAGGCATTTCTTGTACTTGAGCACATGCACTTGTGAATCTTATAAACAGTCCTCTGGTAAGAAGGCATCTTTCAAGGTCTTTTCACTTATAGCTGTACTGTTAGTATGATTATTTGCAAACCATTTTCAAAAGAGAACTCTCCATTTATCCCTAGAGAGGGGATCAGCTTACCTCAGATTGCTATGCTTTTGCATTTGACTTTGTTTCAAACTCGAAAACAAAATATTGGTTCAGTATAGTTAGCTTTCTCCTTCTAGCTTTGAAAGCACTCACAAGGAATTATTGGTAGAAAGGTAAATGACACTAGGCTTTTTGCACTCTCAAAAGTAATTTTTTTTCCTTGGTGCAGGGACCTGTCAGTATCATCGACCAGATATAAACTTCTTATTGGCCTTCTTGGGACTCAAATGCTGTACTATTCATCGAGTAAGAGCTTAGTAAACTTGAAGAGAATAAATGAATAAATTGGTATAAAAGCCTTTTATGTTTAAGTGTTTTTAAATCTAATAGTGATTCTAAAAAAGAGAGGGGTAAATGATGTGTATTTTGCTCTAAGATTTCCAAGGGTTTCTGATTGTATGACGGATACTTAAGAGTAGAGTCTGCTATGAAGCGTATTATTAATGGGTAATTTCTTTGCAATCTGATCTGAGAACAACAATGAAGTTTCATAGCCTTTAGCAGAGTTGTAGTTTAATCAAATATACTTAGAATATAGCGTTTTACTATTTTAGAACTAAAAGTAACTTTAAAAATAATCTGCCGGGTGTGGTGGCTCATGTCTGTAATCCCAGCACTTTGGGAGGCCGAGGTGGGTGGATCCTCTGAGGTCAGGAGTTCGAGACCAGCCTGGCCAAAACGGTGAAACCCCATCTCTACTAAAAATAACAAAAATTAGCTGGGTGTGGTGGCAGACGCCTGTAATCCCAGCTACTTGGGAGGCTGAGGCAAGAGAATTTCTTGAACCTGGGAGGCAGAGGTTGCAGGGATCTGAGACCATGCCATTGCACTCCAGCCTCGGCAATAAGAGCCAAACTCCGTCTGAAATAATAATAATCATAATCATCGTCATTATCTAAGCTACCTTCCTTGCTACACCTTTACAGACGGGGAAGTTGAAATAGAGAACTTGGAAATGACTTCTTCTGTTCCCCTGCTGACAGCTCTGGGGTTTTCACTCCATCCCCACATTAAAGACTCTGGCTAGACTGGACCATTGTTCTCCAGAGGTTGTCAGTGTATTGACTACTTGTATTACTCTACATGTTCCTGGTAGAGAAATCACTGATATCAAAGGGTAGTTTTATTTACCTCAACATTTAGGGTTATTCTAACCTTTTCCAATGAGCTTCTATTTCAACGTTCATAACATACATTTAAAAATTCATCCAATTGGCTAGGCATGGTGGCTCACGACTATAATCCCAGCACTTTGGGAGGCTGAGGTGGGCGGATCACGAGTTCAAGAGATCGAGACCATCCTGGCCAACATGGTGAAACCCCATCTCTACTAAAAATACAAAAATTAGCTGGGTGTGGTGGCATGCGCCTGTAGTCCCAGCTACTCAGGAGGCTGAGACAGGAGAATCACTTGAACCCGGGAGGTGGCGGTTGCAGTGAGCCGAGATTGCACCTCTGCACTCCAGCCTGGTGACAGAGTGAGACTCCATCTCAAAAAAAAAAAAAAAATTTTCATTCAACCAACATGTCCTGGAGGAACCAGATTTAGGACTTGCCTTCAGGGAGGGCAGTCAAGAGGAGGAGACAACAGTAACAGTGCCGTAGTGAGAATGTGATAATCGAGGTAAGTTAAGGAGTGACCCCTAACCCAAACCTGAGAAGGGGATGGTGAAGCTGGGCATAGGGAAGAGCACTCCAAAGAGTGGAGAGAGCATGCCATGCCCAAGAGCCACACCTGTGAGTCTACAAGGAAAAGTGTTTCTAGATTTACCACGAAGAAAAACAAAAGAAATTCTGGGTTGATGTATTTTGTGTGAATAGAGAACTTGATCTAAGGTGAAGAAAACCAGAAAGTTCTGATGGGAAGAACACTGAATGGGAAGTCTGGAAAGCCAGCTTCCTCCAGCACCAGCTTCTTCTTGGCTCTGCGGTTAACTGGCTGTATGACCTGAGCAAGTCATGTCACCCCTCTTGGCCCTGGATTCTTCACCCATGAAAGAAGGGATAGGGAGTTATACCCAAAGTCCCTCAGACTCTGGGATCTGCAAATCCTAAGATTCGAGGTAGCTTTATGCACTATGTCTACCACACAGAATATGTATTGAATGAAATTCCTAAGTTCTACCCCATTCTAATCAGAACTAGGTTACAGGTTAATAAAACTGATTTCAAGAGGCATAGGCAATGCAGACTGCCCAGTGACCTCCTTTCCTTTTAGGAAAATACATATGTATAATTGATTGTGTTTCATGCATTTTATTTAGCTATTAAAATAATATTGTAGATAGATATGACTCTTCTCATTTACAGATAACAAGACTGGGGCTCACAGAGGTTAAGTAATTTGCCATCATGCCACACATTAAAAGTGGTGGTGGTGGGATTTGAACCTGAGTCTGTGTGAGGCCAACATCTGACTTCTTCCCACTATGCTATTTGAAAGTAAATTTCTGTTAGAGAGAATCCTGACTATGTAGGAAAATACACTGTGAAGATGACTTCCACTTAGGCAAAGGTCATCTTCTGCATCCACCACCAAGCCCCTGACTCATTTTATTTCCTGCCCTACTCTCCCGTCTTAGTTCTCCAAACTATACCATTCTCTGCTCTAGGAGCCCCAGCTCAGGTTGCTGAGTGAAAAAAAAGGGAACTAGGGCAAGAACTAGTAGAGTTGATAAAGTTTTCTTCAGAAACCACTTTGTCAACCTGACTGCCTGTGCTTTTGTCTGAAACCAGCATGGAAGCTTCCCACTACTGAGACTAGAAACAGAAATCCCATCCTGTTTCATGAGTTTTCAACCAGAAATATCACCTGGCATGCCTTTCTCTCTTCTACCTTTTCTCCCTGGTCTGTCAAAGCCCCTTTCCTGGTCACGGGTATTGCTTGACAGATGGACCTGTTAGCAGGCCCTCACTGACCTCTGATTTACAAAACTTGTTTAGTTGCAAGCAACACTGATCTATTCAAGTAAGCTCAGGAAAGATAGTTTACATGAGGATTAATGTGAATGTTCACAGAATCCCAAGAGCATAGTGGAAACAGGGCCAGAACTCAAAGTCCAGAACGGGAGGGTGTTTCTGGATCTAAGGTGGTCCCAATGGCCCAAGGACTGGGAGTTTATGGATCTTTACTCTGGTGTTCCACCAGTGGTATGACTCAGCAACCTGGGTATCTGTTCTTCTTTGTCTCTGATTGAAACTAGCTACAATGCACTTATTCTAATTTTTTTTTTTTTTAAGACAGAGTCTCACTCTGTCGCCCAGGCTGGAGTGCTATGGTGCAATCTTGGCTCACTGCAACCTCCACCTCCTGGGTTCAAGTGATTCTCCTGCCTCAGCCTCCTAAGTAGCTGGGACTACAAGCGGGTGCCACCACATCCAGCTAATGTTTGTATTTTTTAGTAGAGATGGGATTTCACCATCTTGGCCAGGCTGTTCTTGAACTCCTGACCTCACGATCCACCCGCCTCGGCCTCCCAAAGTGCTGGGATTACAGACATGAGCCACCACACCCGGCAATGCACTTATTCTTTTTAAAATCTACTTTATCCTTTAAAAATTCATACTTTTTTGGCCGGGAGCGGTGGTTCACGCCTGTAATCCCAGCACTTTGGGAGGCTGAGGTGGGCGGATCACCTGAAGTCGGGAGTTTGAGAGCAGCCTGACCAACATGGAGAAACCCTGTCTCTACTGAAAATACAAAATTAGCTGGGCGTGGTGGCACATGCCTGTAATCCCAGCTACTTGGGAGGCTGAGGCAGGAGAATCGCTTGAACCCAGGGGGCTGAGGTTGCAGTGAGCTGAGATTGCACCATTGCACTCCAGCCTGGGCAACAAGAGCGAAATTCCATCTCAAAAAAAAAAAAAAATTCATACCTTTTGCTTAATCATAATTTCAGTTTGCCAAGATCCCTCACAGCCCCTTCTCTTCCTCCCCTCATAACCCTAACACTGCCTCAAGCCTTCTCTTTATGCATCTTTTGAGTTTCTACTCCTCCTGTTAATTTCCTATATTTCTACATGTTTCCAAAATAAAATTCCCAAAGAATTGTCCCAGATTATCCTTCATGCAAACAATGTTAATTGCCCCCAGACTCCAAGTATGCACAGATCAAGGTTGGATGCTGACTCAGGGTAGACCATTTATTGGCTACTTATGTCATAGCCTGGAATGAAAATAGGAGTCGGGCCATCAGCTGGAGAGGAATTGACTCCAACTAGATAGGTCTTGGCATCATCACTGACCTCCTTTGTATGACTACTATTGACCCATTTGGAGCAGCTTTATCACAATGTGAAACCTGCCGCTCACTAGTTCTGCTAGATGCATGTTGGAAGCACTGACTCAGGTTAATCCAACCTGTACAAGTTTCTGAGGCAGGTCTTCTTGGAGTCTTCAATATGGTAAAGTGTATTCTAAATTAGCAAGCAGAGGATAAGGAATGCGGTGTGTTTCGCTCTATGTAGCAGATGCTGTCTGCACCACATCCATGTCCTCTCAGCACATACCTGTACACTTTGAAGGCTGCTTTCTATGAACACCTGCAATTCTTTGCCTGAAGCCTTTTTTTTTCTTTTTGAGGGTGGTGGTGGGGGCCGATGGGAGTCCACTCAACCTGTTAACAGGTAAGCTGAAAGAACAAGAGAGTTAATGTCCCTCACCTCAAAAGCAGTGTTCAACCAAAGATGGACAGGCAGGTGGCAGATAAGTTTCCCAGTTGCCTCTCAGATAGGAAACTGAAGCATGTTCCCCGATGCTTTCCAGAGTTCCCCAGGAGGGCAGAATTCCTCCTACGAGCTGTCGTCACTGTGGAGCTGTCAATGAGCTGGCAGAGACTTTGCCCGCTCTGCCCGATGGTCTGACAGCTCTTCCTCTCCAGGCCTGCTTCCCCCTTCTCCTCTTTCACAGGTGTTACTCTCCAGTGGAACTTTGACACTTCTAACTCCATCTCAATCTGCTGCTGACCCAACTGACCGAAAAGTGCCTATATCACAAAAATTAGGGCTGAGTTCCTGCTGCTGGGAGTGGAAAGTGACTTGGTGAAACTCCTCATACTGGCTACCTTCCCCTCCTGGCCTCACTTCCCCACTCTTTTATTGGTGTTTCCCGGAATCACCTCCTAAACTATTTGCACTTCAATCTTTGACTCAGGCCCTATTTCTAGGGAAACCCACACCAAGACCCTCCCTTTATTGTGGGTGGTGGGGGGAGTGGGGGGGAGGTGAGCACATCTTTTAACATCTAACAGGCCCAGAGAAATATTGACCTAGTGTACACAGGAGCTAGGGAAAATTACCTTTATCTCAAACTAGTTAAATTTCCTGAGACTTGTTGACGATAAAATGGAGAGCACACGCATTCCTGATTCAAGGTGTTCTTCATTGATAGCATTCCCACACATATAAGGATATGTGGATCTCAGACGTGTAACCACTCCATTTTGGTTTTACCTCTTTGTTACTCTCTCCCTGAAATATGGTTTACATTGCATCCTTTTATATTGCTGTATTTCACAAGGAAGACATAGTAGAACATTTTTCTCAGCATGACTGTAAATCCTAATTGTTTTTGAGCCTGGCTCATCTTAGGTGTCGTTGTGGGGACTCCATGAGTTACCACAAACATCTTTGTGATGTTAATAGATGATACAGCTTGATATGTCAGTATAAGAATTTTCTCCATCATAAGATTTAGAATTAAAAGGGGTTTTCAAGACTATATATATTATCCAAACTTTCAACTAATAGGTTTCTAACCATTTTATTATGCTGATCTCCAGATTTATAATCATGTATTGTTATTAATTTATGAGATGATTTTATGTATAGTCTTTCAGGTGCTTTTTATTTGTGAAAATAAAAATAAGTATATTTTTAGGAAAGCTGGAGCACCTAATGGATATAATAGTATCCTACAGTTGTTAGGCAATTTAAGATCTTTTCAGCTGATTGTAGCATAACTTTAAATGGCCTTAAATTGAGATACGTATCCAACTTGTTCACCTGCACAAATTTTCTGTTAGATGCTTGGCTGTAAGTAGCAGGAAACTCCAACTCAACTGTTTTAAACAATAAGGGAATTTTCTTTTCTTCTGTAACAAGAAGCCCCGGGGCATGGTGGCTCTAGGGTTGATTAATCCATCAGCTTTTCATCAGGGACCTGGCTTCCCACCATCTCTGTCATTCTCAGTGGATCAGCTTCTTCCTGAGGCTAGCTCTTCTCATGGTCATGAGATGATGCTACTCATTAAAAGAAGAGGGAGGGTCAGCTGGGTGCAATGACTCATGCCTGTAATCCCAGCACTTTGGGAGGCTGAGGCAGGCAGATCACTTAAGGTCAGGAGTTCAAGACCAGCCTGGCCAACCTGGTGAAACCCCATCTCTCCTAAAAATAGAAAAATTAGTTGGGCATGGTGGCGTGTGCCCGTAATCCCAGCTACTCGGGAGGCTGAGGCAGGAGAATCACTTGAACCTGGGAGGCGGAGGTTGTAGTGAGCCAAGATCATGCCACTGCACTCCAGCCTGGGCAACAGAGCAAGACTCCATCTCAAACAAAAAAAAAAAAAAAAAAGAAGAAGAGGGAATGTTTCTTAATGTGCTTCTCTTTAAAACTAAGGAAACTTTCCTGAGAAGGCCTCTGGTAGTTTCTCTTGCGTTTCACTGGCCAGAATTGTGTCGCAGGCTCCTTCCTAAACCAGTCACTGATAGAAGACAGCATTGCCTTGCTTAGCTTGGTCTATTCAGGCTTTACTATGAATGACATAGAGAAAGGGAGGTCTCCAAACAAAATCGGGGCTCTCTCAGGAAAGAAAGGCAGAGGGGATAACTATTGGGCAGACTACCAGTCAGGTTAGCTCCCATCGCCCACACTGTTTGTCTTGGGATAACCAGAGTAAACGAGCAGCGGCTCTTAAAACACTTTCTGTAATGTCTAAAGAAACACAACCCATAAAAGGTTTAGCAATGACAAACTATTGTGTTATGACTTTAAAATGGTTACTGAGCATCACGCAGTGTTCAACATTGCTAGTGTGAAGTTTGGTGTGGTAAGGAGAGAGGCAGATTTGGAGAGAGAAGACCTAAATGTGTTCCTGGACTTCAACGATTACCTGTTTGACCTTAAGTAATGAATCAGCTTTTCTAGATCTTAGTTTTATCATCTGTAAAATACAGATTTGTCTACCTCAGAATTTGCTGTGAGGATTCAATACAATTTGATGCAAAGGAAAGTGCTTTGTAAATTACTAAGTGGTTCATACACGAGGGAGATTTAATTAAATTAATGAATTTTAATTGGTAAATAAAAGTTGTATGCATTTATGGTGTGCAACATGACATTCAAAATATGTATACATTGTGGAACGGCTAAATCAAGCCGATTAACATATCCATGGCTTCACATACTTATTTGTGGTGAGAACACTTAAAATCTATTCTCTTTCCAATTTTCAAGTATATAGTACATTGTTATTAACTACAGTCACCCTGTGGTATAGAGACATTTTGAAAGAGGAGCAATAATGTGCCATTTATCCAAGCAAAAATCTCCACACCAGTCTTGGCAGTAGACCTGCAGAGGCTCTAAGGGAAAACAGCTGGAAGGATTACAGCTAATGAGCAGGCTTTTCAATGAAACAAAGCTGATTTAGTAACAACCCAAACAAAGTTAGTCTCTTCAGGCATTTTTTTTTAAGTTAATAAGTTCAGGAGGGAGTTTAGATGTACAAATGTGGTTACCTGGGCTTAAAGGTGATCAGGTGAACAGGAGTACATTGGTTCTAATTAAGGAGCACTTGACTTGTATTTTAACATAGTTAAAGCTGAAATCCAAAGCGCTTCATTTCTACAGCAGGCTTGCCTCTTCATTATAGCAAAATCTTCACTCAGTTCTGTTACCTCATTAGAAAGCTTAGTCATCTATACAACATTCTCACTCACTCACACCTGCATATTTCCTATACCTCCAAATGGCCTACCAGGAAAATATCTTTTTTCCTAATTAATAAGTTACTGTGATCTCAGTTTCTCTTCCCACGCCCTCAGCACTTCAGAGCTTGAATTATTCATTTCCAGCCTCAGTGCTGGGCTCCAGCTGCTCATATTGAAGAAGGCTCTGTTGACCTTGAGCTTGAGAATTTGTATGTGTTATAATATAGATGTCATTAAAATATAACATTTACCTGCTGAGAACAACATTATACTATTTATGAAACCATATAATTTCAGTAACTAAACTCAGCAGATTTTATTGCTCTTTCCACCTGCAATCACAGAAGTGCTGACTCATCACTTGAGAACCACAGCTCACCAATGCGCAGCTTCACTAAAAATCTGCAATGAGTCTTATTTTTTCATCATCTCTATGTAACCTTTTTTTTGTGTGGCAGTTATACAGCCCCCTTCTAAAAGGTTATAATTAATTAAAGGCTCAAATTAACACCAGGAAAACTTTCATGTCACAAAATCTTCAGGGCCTCCGTGGTTAGAAAGAGCTATATTTTTAATACCATGATGATAAATTAAAATTCATGAATGTCTTTAAAATTTTTTACAGGTATTTTAACAGTCAATTTCACCTTCTCTGAAGATAGACTAAAAGGAGCCTTCTTTGATGTACTGAATTTCCTTATCTCCCACTCTGGCTTATTTATTTTACTTTATGTTATATACAGATACACACACATGCACAATTTTCTTCGAGATATCAGTCCTTTTTGATCAGAATGCTTAAGTAATTTTGTAATTCTCTTAAGGGTCTTTAGGCATAGTCAAATGACCATTTATAGTGCATTTCATCTTGATCCCCTCCTCCCAAAAATTGAGGGGAAATAAAGGCTTGCCTCATGGAAATGGACAAATAATTTACCCAATTCCATTTTCACTTTGAACCACAGTTGATATCAATATAGTTAAAAGTGAGATGAAGGTATGAGAACAGCAGAAAACATTAATTGTACGTACACGGAATACCGCTCTGTTTATGTGTCACCAACAATCGCAGAAGCATGGCAACGGCTTGTGAAGTGTCCTCCCAACTCCAACTGTGGTACGAGTGTGTGCACAGAAAGTGAGCATTCTTAGAGTTCACAATCGCTAATGCCATTCTTATCTGTAGAAGTATTACATCATTTACACATTTTTACTAAGCTGTTAGCCTCAATCATGCCCCGAAGCAGTTATTTCCACAGGTTAATGATGTATTATACAAAGAACGATTTCCTTTTTATTCTTGGAGAATTTGCCTTTTAATTTCATTTAGCAACCATTTTGTCTTACATGATGGAATGGTGTAGGCTTAAATTAACTCTCCAAAGATTGAAAAAAATCGATGTCTGTTAGCTGCGCTTTGAACTATACTTAAACCTTACAAATGGAATTTTCTATTTTCTTTTAAAGGGGAGGATTATAAAGAATATTTGATTATTTTGGTAAAAACAGGCTTCCCTTAGTAAAAGAGATAGTATGTTATGAATGACGTTTATAACCTAATATTATTTAGATAAGGTGGAAAAAAAGCCCCCCCAAACCCAGCAGGACCTCAATGATGGAAGCAAATCTGGAAAATAAGGAAATCTGATAAAACATAAGCCCACCATTTTTGCCTTGTGGTGTGGGTGTTGTCCTTACCTGCTGGAAAACACTGGCAAGTCTGTTCAGTGAGAGGCAGCCGAAGAAGGCTAGCAAATAGATTTATTAATCATTTAAGGAAAAATGAAGAATGCCTTCAAAGACAACACCCTCTTCTTGGCTTCACAGAATCTTTTTAGGTTTTACTGTTAATAAGATTAAACAGGAGATGAGCAGTAAAGATATTGAAGCAGAGTTTATTATAAGAAAAAGTACACATTAAGAATCGGGCTCCCCCACCACTTAGCTCAGCACTGTGTCCACATTCTTCTATTCAGATTTTTTTATTGCTGTTTGCTTAGGGGAAAAAGTCCCTGTTGAAAGAATGCGGGCCGGAGTACATTAGTCACCTTTCCAGCGCTGTTTCTGTGGGACGGGGCCACATATCCCACCCAACTCTGTAAGTTCTCTGCTAGTCAGGGCTGGAGACTGCTGCTGGCAGAAACCCAATCTTCTCCTTGCAAATAAAGGAGCCATCTGACAACGCTGTATTTGTTGGGGCCTCTTCTGAGCCAATCAGAGACTGCCCTTGACCGAGGGGAGGAGGAGAAGTTTATAATAGGATCAGTTTTGTTTGCAATTTGTTTCTAATAGATGCCAATAAGCCAGTTAACTAGGCTCCGGTTAATGGACATTTTATTGTTCCCCCCCTCCTGCCATGGTGCACATGACCTTTCCTTAGAAGCATTTGTGATGCCTGAAAACATGTATCTGCTGCCTGGTAGCCAGAGGGCTTGCTCTGCTCTAGAAAACTTGTTCCCTAGCCCCGAGCTGCAGACCAGACCCAAATACTTTGATCATTCTGTCAGTGGGAAATTTACAGCAACATTCGGGCTTTTGTTCCATGTGTATTTCTCCAAATGTAATATCTCCCTCAAGAAATCAATGATAAGCTGTTAAACTAAAGAGCATGGTAACATCCACAGAGCAGTAAATTAATGGTCTTTCGTGGATAGATGGTTACAGATTTCATCATAAAAAATGGATAAAAGATTACATATCACACAGAGCGAAACTTTTAATAACTCAACATGACTTTTCTTAATGGGTTTTATTCATTTTAATCATTATAGTGTCAATGATGATTATAGCCTTATTAGATTGTAGTGATTGAAGGGCCTGTTTATGAGATATTGAAAATCTCAGCCTGCTCAGAATAGCCTGGCGGCCTGTGTGGGTTTGATGTGTAACTTTATCTGAAGGAGCAGGGCTTGTCAGGAGAGTTTCAATTAATACTTTTACTAAATTGCTCCTGTCTTTAGTGACCTAGGTCACAGATGACTTAGGGATTCCACAACATCAGCTTTCCCAAACAGTTGGGCTACAGCAGTGTAAATCAAAAGAGGTTGTGAGTGTGTGTGTTTAAACGAAGGTAGGACTAGGAAAGGCCTCAAGCGAAGTGGCTTGAGTCCTTCTGTCTCACTTCGCAGCCAGGAGAGTCCTCTTTCTGCCTTACGATGCCTCACGAGAAAGGAGTTCTTCTAATAATGGGATAAAAAGTTGGCCTCAAGAATCTGGAAGTTTCTCCATTTTTCCCTCCATGTCTGGGCACATGATTAAAATAAAAATCAAGACTCCATTCATGATTAATAAGGTGCTATTTCAGAGAAATGCCCCAAAACCCAGTCATCCTAAAATAGTTATTATAATAAAGGTGTCAATGTTCCTAAATTCAAAATAATAATAATAATAAAACCTACAGATGAATACCTTCAGTGGGACCAAGATTATAATGCCATCTATTTGATATCCTGATTTAGTATTGATTCTTTAGAATATCTATTTCCATTACAAATAAGTGTCACCTAAAAGTTATTCCAAATGTTTCACTATAATGGATGTCATCTGTAATAGGCCTTTGAGAAGCAGTGTGGTGTGTCATGGTGTTACAGGAGACCTGGGTATAAATTTGGGCTACTTCCTTTACCAGCAGTATGTTTTGGGACAGGTGACTTGAATTGTCATAGCCTCCATTTCTTCATCAGTAGAAATGGGAATAATGATAATACCCATTTTACCTGTCTCCTTTGTAGGGTGACTAACAGAATCAAATGAGTTCACATTTGTGCTGAAAAAACTCTGTTTTCAAGTGAATCTTTAGAATGTCACTAAGATCAAGGAGCCAGGTGATGTGGCTTTAAAAAATACAGGGTTCAGTATTAGATAGAAAATATCAAGTGATTTGATGAAAATCTGGAAAAGTCAAATTCAATTGAAGTCTAAGTGATTAGGTCCCAAATATTTGAGAATAGAATAATAAAAGTCAAAAGGAATCTAGCAGAGCTTTTTTTTTTTTTTTTTTTTTGCTTTTTTAGTAGGGAGAAGTGGATATTTGAATGTAAAAAGATAGTGCAAGCCAGTAGGAATGGCTTAGGAAATGCCATACTGTATGGACAAGTGGTCTGTCTCCGTCTGTCAGATGGGCAGAGCTGAGAATCAATCTCAGTCCAGACCTTAGCACAGGAGAAGGGAGATAATCACAGGTGGGGGAAGCCCTGGAATTCAGAAGGGAAGAGAAAGGGAAAGAAACGGGGGTAGAGGAAGGACAGTGGCTTACGCCTGAGCTGGAGAAAACGCACAAAATTAAAGGGAACCAAGGGTTGGAGAGGGGGGCAGCTGGTAAGTGGGAACTGAATGGAGTCCATCTATGACAAGGAAGCACACAGCAGGGAGGAGGTGCGGTAGGGAAAGAACATGACCATGACCTTGGGATCCCACAACCCTGGTCCAAGACTACCACCCTCACGATGGCCCCCCAGCTGCCAGCCCCACTCAGTATCCACTCACCACTAAGGACATGCCCTGTGGAGTCAGTCACATTTATATCTGCTTGGGGTAGATACAATCTATGGAGTGGCTGCAGATACTCAAATAATCTCAAAATTTAATTCCCTCGGTCCACAGACTTCTATTCTTGATCTATACACTCTCCCTGGGATAGTCAAGGCTAAGCTTCTCTACACAGCCTTTCAGTCCCCCAACTTTCTCCCTGGGTCCAGACATAACTTTCTAACTGCCTTGCTGGTCGTCTTTGCTTAGACATGTCCTGAACCTATCTTGTTCTCATCAAACCTGTTCCTCCTCCTGAGTTCCATACCTTGGTTAATTACACGTCCACTGGCCCAGGTCACCAATTTTTGAGTCATCTTCCACTCTGTGTCCTTCACTCCCCAAATCCAATCAATCACTAAGCCCTGTCAATTCTAATTCCTTACTGCGCTGGTTTAAAATAGATCCACAAATTCTTTGACCCTTCTCCTATTGATAGGTGGGTCTGTACTTCTTCCCCTGGAAACTAGACTTTTATGACTGTTTTGACTAATAGAATTTGGCGAAAGTGAAACCATGTAACTTCCAGGAGGCGACTTAGCCTCCACCTTGCTCGTTGGAACACTTGTGCCTTGGAGCCACGAGGCTTCCATGTTGTAGAGAAGCCCAAACCAGCACATGTGGTGAAACCACATAGAGAGGCCCCGGGACTACATGAAGAGAGAGAGATGGTTGGCTAGGTCCCAGCTACTCTGCCCCTCTGCTGACTACCTGGCTTCAGCCATCATTTGACTACTACTATGATAGACCCTGCCTAGAAAACCACCTAACTGAATGGTCCCCAAGTTTCTGACCACAGAGATAATGAGATATGATAAAATGATGGTTAATTGTTTTAAGCTACTAAGTTCTGGGGAAAATGTAACATACCAAAAGTAACTGGAACATTTACCATCCATCCCCTTTTCACTACCACCTTAGGTTGGGCCCTCATCACCTTGCCCAGCCAGTGGCTGGCACACAGGAGGCCCAATCAGTGCTCTGGCTGAATGAAAGTCAACTCTATGACAGTAGGCTTTGCGGACGAGATTAGGACCTTAAATCTAGTTAGGTTAGAATTTTGTGGCAATAGATTTCTCCCTGCTGTTATAAAACTGCTGATGTGACCCAGATGAATTCGAGAACTAGCATGAGATCCATGCCTCCCTCAGAAATAAAACTTGAAAGGGAAGAGAAAAGATTTAAAAATAAGCATTATCAAGTGCTGTAAGTGATTGGTTTAGAGTTGGTGCAGATCTTTTTCTTTTTTTCACCAAAATTTATTCTGTCTTGTTAGTTGAAATCAGTTCAGTCATTTGAGTCTTTTTCCCAAAAGGGCAAAACAAAGATTGTCTTATGTTTTTCTTTTCATGACTGGATGTTACCCAGTTTTAGTTGGAGACATTTTGGTTTTAACTTCTCTTAATCCTTGGACAACACTAAAATGATCCAGAGAGATTCTGATTTATACATTCAGTGAGAAACAGCCTTCCAATTCTTATAGCCTTTTAAATGTTCCATTTTTCAATTTTATCTATTGGAATGCAAAATTTCAGCCCTTTTATAAATTGCCTATTAATATTTAATTTCTTACATCATTGTATTGTTACCAGATAACCACAACTGCTACATGGAACAGTAACAGAAGATGCATTAACTATCAGTTGAGGAGGACACAAATAGATAGCAAAGGTAATATACATGAAAAACAGTCTGTCAAGCAACGTCAGCCTCAATGAGCATGAATTTACAGTCGCGGACAGTAGCCACAATGATTCTCATTGTTGATTCATCCTCTGATTACTCTGTTTGCACCGCAGACAAAATAGTCTAAATGAACACCAGGATAATAAGTGAACTATCTATCATCTCTTTTATTTTTATTCCAAGCTAGGAGAATTGGCAGAAAGAGAACAGTAAATGGAGATTCCTGCTGGTTCTGTGTCATAGGACCCTTTTAAAACACTGAAGGCACTGTGAATTATTTAAGACAGAGAATAGAAAGCAGGACTTTGCAATTTTACCGAAGCTTTATGTCACGTTCTTACCCGCACTCCGACCACAGTAATCTCACACTACAGGGTTTTTGGGTTATTGTTCAAAAACGATCAGTACAAGTACATTTTATGTCAGTAAAACAGAATGGCGAAGTCAGGAAATAGAGAAATGGTCAAAAACCAGGCATTGCAGATGCAGACTGAGAACTTAGAGGAATAGTTTCGGTTAATCAGAGAATCACAGACTCCTTTAAGTGATTTTGCCTGTTTGACATCTCTGTTGGAGGTCCTACAGGTATATTCAACTCACCATATTTAAGATAGGCTTGCTCTTATAGTCTTCCCTAACATTCTATAACAAGACTAAACTAACCCTGTTCCTTTTCATCTTGATCTTCTTTTTTGCCTAATGGCACCATAATTTCCCCCCGTACTCGGGTTCAAAACCTGACTTCCTGTTTCTCTGTCCACGTACCACAGCCAATTGTTGCTAAGAGACAGAATTACCAAGAAGCAGATGAAGCTTAAACTGTGGAGCCCCTCTAGTGCATCGGCCTTTTCTGGGGTTCTGGCAGTAGGGTGGGGTGGGGGCTCGGGCAGGGGAGGCCGTGGGTATGTTCACAATGCCATAGGTTTTGTAAAATTTGGAAAAGATACTTTAGCTGATGTCTCTTTTGAGTCCAACTTTTCCTCTGCCACACTTCCCTTCTTGTCAAATGCCAGTTTGGAGATTAGGCTAAGGGGATGTTGAATTGAGTTTGAGGATGTGTTTATTTGGGTTTAATGGGCCATATTTATGTGTTTTGAAGACCCTTCTGTTTATATTTGATTAATGTTAGTTGTCCCAGTATAAGGGATGGCTTCCAGTATACTCCTACCACCCACTGTGCTGACTTACGTGGCATCATGCCACAAAGAAACAAGGCTAGAAGTGTATCGTGCTGTGCAGGTGTGAAGGGGGAACGAGACGTGCATGTGTGGAGCAGTCTGTGGAAAGTTTTCCCGTTTTCAGGCATGTGAAATTGGAAGCAGAGGATTCACTTTTCATTGACACCAATCAACATACCAGTTCTGTCCTATCAGAAATACACCCTAAAATGCAATTTATATAATTGTGAATGTACTATACTTTTTAAAAGGAGAATAATACAAAATACAATTTATCATCCTCTGTTTGCAGGGCACAAACCTGTAGAAGGACTGTAATTAGTGAGCATGTCTAAAACAAGTTGCATAGAAAAGAAACTTAATAGAAGAGTTCTTCAATTTGAAAACAATCCTAGGATCATGTGGTGGATCATGCCTGTAATCCCAGCACTTTGGGAGGCTGAGGCAGGAGGATCGCTTGAGGCCAGGAGTTGGGGACCAATCTGGATAACATAGTGAGACCTTGTTTCTACTAAAATACTTTTAAAAATTAGCCAAGTGTGGTGGTGTGCATCTGTAGTCCCAGCTACTCAGGAGGCTGAGGTGGGAGGATTGTTTGAGGCCAAGAGGCAGAGGTTGCAGTGATCCATGATCATATCACGACACTCCAGCCTGGGCAACAGAACGAGATCCTGTCTCAAAAAAAATTATTTGTTTTTAAAGAGGGCCCCCTAACTATATAAGCCTCATACCTCAGCAAACCGGGGTCCACCCTGGCCCAGCCCTGTGGATTCTTCCTCCATGGTGATTCTTGATTCTATGTTGTTTCCATTTGCCGGCCTCCCCTTTCTTCAGACTTCATTTCTTTTTGTGTGGTCAAGGAGAGTAAGTGCCTGCAATGGTTCTCATGCCACCTTCATCTTCTCCTTACCCTCATCCGCCCTACTCCCTGACATCAGATTACTCTTATTAATAACAATAAAACATACAGCTTATGTGATATCTGTTAGGTGCCAGGTACTTTATATACACTATATTTAATTCTCACAGTCACCTAGGAAGTAGGTATTAATACCATTGTACAGATGAAGAAACAAGGACTCAGTGCTTATGTGACTTGTCGAAGGTCAAAAAGTTACCACGTGACAGCCACAGGATTCAAGCTTAGCTCCTCCTGTTCTCATTCGGCTTGGAGCATGTGGCCTCTCTGTACTCTAAAACAGCTTCTCTCATTGCTTCCAGAAAAAAACAATTAAAACCTTTTGCCCTCAACAGTAAGATGCCGGCCTCTGCCTGTCACCTTTCCTGTGTGTATACCCTACAATCCAGCCAAATCAAACCCTTGGTGGTCCTTGAATATGGCACATCTTCCCTTGGTGTGGAACCTTTCCCTCCACAGTAAGCCCTTCTCTTCTTTCTGGAACCCTCAAATGCCTATTTCACACACCACTCCCATAGTCTCCCAGATGGATGTAACAGCTCCTTCTAAAGCCCCCCAAAGCATTTCAGTTTTGCTGTAAGAGATCATAGCACTTCCTGGACTTCCTTTTATTAAGGAACATGGGCACTCATCTTTAAATTGTTGCAATTGTCTCATTGTACATGTAGTTTGCTTATTCCATTTACTGTCATAGACTTTTTCCATACTTCTGCATTGTCAATAATTTTCACATTGAACAGTTACACGACATTTTATTTTACTGACATAGCTGATTTAAATATTTCTCTGCAGTTAGACTTTTCTGGTTTCAGTTTTTGTTTGTGTTGTTGTTGTTTGCTACTGTTAAAAGTCAGGATTGGAGAGAACATTTTTGGAATATAGAATTATTTCTTCTATGTAATTATTTCCTCTGGACAAAACTCTAGAAGTGGCATTACTAAATCAAAGTGCATGGACATTTTATTACTCATATAACTCTGTTGCTTTCCAAAAGTTTGCATAATTTACATTGCAACTAATAGTACATAATTGTACTAGTTTCATCTTGCAGCATTGGATGATATTATTTAATTTTTCAGTTTTTGCCATCGCTTTGATTTTTTTTTTTTTTTTTTTGAGATTGACGGTCTTTTGATTAGAGCCACGGGAAAGGAGGAAAACCAGATAAATTATGTGAATAAGATTGCTTAGAAATTCTAATTTTAAGATGAATGATGAAGAAAGGATACATAAAGAGAAAAATCTATGACTAATTTGGTACAAATTGTAAAAATAATTTGATAATAAATGTATCAAAGTCTTCAAGCCCATGTAACTATTACCTGACAACAAGGTTTAGTTGGATGATTGGCTGAAGATTTGCAGATGCAAATATTACCACTATGCCAGATGTGTAATTGGACAGTCACTGCCAATTAAACAAGACAGGAAATTAAAAGAGTCCAAGAGATAATTCATTCTCCACATTAGTAACTCAATTGGTCAAAATTACAATACCTGTTGAAGTTACTTTAAATTATACTCTAATAGTAATTAGAGGCTTTGCCTCATGTTCTATGAAATATTTCCATTTGCTGATGAAGTACTAAGGGACTGGTAATTTAGGCAAATAAATGATGATTGCCTGATCAAAGTCATTAAATTAATATAAAATGTAATGGCAGTAAATTCTCTGATAAAAGAAAACGCTTTAAAATCTCTATAGGGAGGTAGCCAAAAATATATTCTGCAAATATTTGGATACATTTTCACACGGTCCAGCAACCCATTCCATTTTGCAGATGGACTTGATAGGTTCATAGACCCATCTTTTTTCTTTTACTATGGCAATAAGTAATTGTGTCTATTCCATGCCTTTGTCATACCTAATTGCCACTTTATTGTTCCCGAAGGGCAACTGGACGAAGACTTGTAAAAAGCTGAAATTAAAATGACTAATAAGGATTAAAAGAAGAAACCCAGAGGTTGCGGAGCCTGTTGAAGCCTGATGCTATTTCCTAGAGTTATATTTTAAGGTAGTCAACTATAGGTCTCATAATCACACTTTGTTGAGAGAGTAATTGTGCATTCTTGAGATCTATACTTTAAGAACCATATATTTGCCTTCACTGTGACATAAGGAGCATGTTCTGAGTCTCAGATACCTTTTGCCAAACGTTCAAATCCAACACTGTCATTCATTGGAAAGGAAAAATTGTCCTGATATAGAGCAGGATCCACAAAGGAAAATGAATCTGAAACAGACAGTTGCTTTACACACTGGGAATTCCACTTAATATGCAGCACTTAGAATGTGATAAGATTTCTGGCATCTTTTTAATTGTGTCCTGGTTGCTTTATAGAAAAGATTATGTCCCAGTCTATGTACCTGTGAACAGAGGTATCTGGGGAGCACTCATTTTTCACTAAAAAGGAACATTTTAAGTACCTACTAATTGCAAGACAAGTTCTGCACCAATGATGCTTTGGGATAGATGAATAATTCGGCTACCTTGAACAAAAGATGTAGTCAGGTTTTTTTGTTTGTTTGTTTCCAGACCTCTGGAACATGTAAACGTTGCCTAAAAGTATAACACTCTATTGCTGCAAAAGCAATGTAAAAATTAAACATAATTTTTGGAATTTTTTTAACAAAGCAAGTTTCTCCTGGATGCTGGGTAGGAGCACCTAGGAAGGAGGCTGTGAATTTCTGGGTGTAGAACTTACGAAGAGTTAGTGAATCGGAACCATAATCAGTGCAATTCCAGTTGGTCTGCCTCAAGTAAAACACAAAATCGTATTTTAAAGGGGTGAGTAGATGCTTTAAAAATATTTTCAAAATAAGTGTTCTGAATGTCAGTTTGGTTTCTGAGTTAAATTGCCTCTAAATGACCCAGTTCTAAAGTCACATTTCAAAGCTTCGGGAAACCCTGTCTGGGGCCTGTCTAGACCTCAGAATTGGCCTGGTTTGTTTTAAGGTTTCAGCGAGGGCTGGCCTGCTGAGTTTGCCTATTTCCAGGGCAGAGGCATGTGTGAGACGTGATGCAGATTTCCAACGTACTGTTTTGTTTTGTTTTTTCATTATACTCTGTATGAAAAAATAATTTTAAAAAGTGATATCATGGTATATGTCATTTATATGTCATGGAAATTGCATCCTTCTTTGGCTTTGGAGCTTCTTAAGTGAAAAGGGTCAAAGTGGTGGATCCCAACCGATGATCCAGTGGCTTTGATCCAGTGGCATCAGAGAGCTGGATTCTACTCTGACACCATAACTAACCCACTGTGGAAATCTGGAAACTCGACCTCTCTGGACTTCACTTCTAAAATAAGGCATTTGGAGTATAAACTCTCTATAGTCTCTTTTATTCTTTGCCTCTATGATATTACAAAGAGTGCTAGCAGGTTTTCTAAACTTTATTGTATGCTATATCTTTTTCTGGAAAACAAATCAAAAATTCAGCACTAATTATATACTGGGCAAAGCTAAAACTTAGAATGAACTTAGCAGCTGGGCAGTCATGAGTTAGTAAATAAAGGTTTACGGAGACTCAGAATCTCATGCAATTGGGGCACTGAGTCAGGTGAGGTTGTTCATTTGTCACAATCGCTGTGATGAAATATTCAAACTAAATATACACTTTTAAAACATAGACATGCTTTGGTTTTTTTTTTAAATAGAATTTTGGAAAATACTAGAAACATTGGTCAAATCAATTAGCTCATACCTTAGCAGTTCTGTGTTGCATGCATTTGACAGGGTGGAACATTCCTAAATAGGTATATTTAAGCCCCCGTCAAGGCTGGATTGTGTAATGGTCTGGCATAGGTGACTTCTATGTTTCTTTAATTACTGCTTCATGCAGCACCTGCATTAAAAGTGGAACACTGTGGGTCTAGTGAGCCTCACACTGAAGGGATGGAGGGGATCACTCATGTCTGTTGCATGATCCTTTCGAGTTGGACAAAGCAAATGGGTCAGTCACTGGGGGGCTGCAGCAGTGTGCATCATACTGGACCCTGTCATTCCAGCCAACAGAGGTATCCCCTCAACAGCAAAAGCCATTCACACAGCAGCAGTGAGCAAGGAGGCTCACTGCACACCATGATGCTAATATTTCTGAGATCTCCATCATAATGTGCGTGGCTCTCACTGTGTGAGAATATAGCCTCATCTAAAGAGAGACAGACTGGCAGTCTTCACTTAGGGAAGATGAGAAGAAGTTTATTCAGGTAATTAAGAAAGGCCACTCTTTCACCTTGAATATTAAACAGACTCATTGGCTAATTGTTAAATTTTCTTCTTATAGACTAATTTGGTGGTATGAATTTTCTCTCAAAATGTATTCTTGAAACTCTGTCTCATCAAAGAATTGACTTAAGGGTGAATGAAATCTGTGAGAGTAGTGTTTCACTTTTTGTAAAAAATTGAGGTGAAATTCACATAACACAACAACCATTTTAAAGTGTACAATTCAGCGGAATTCAGTGCATTCACAATGTAGTGCAGTGACCACCTCCCTTTAGTTTCAAAACATTGTTATCACCCCAAAAGAACACCCCATAACCCACTGAGTAGTTACCCCCACTTACCCCTTCCCTCATTTCCTGGCAACCATGAATTTACTTTCTGTCTCTGTGGATTTGTCTGTTCTGGACATGTGTCATATTTTGAGAAGCTGCTTTTACTCCAAGGTATTCAACTCCTAAAGGATGTGAAGGAAGAGAGCATGCACCAGCGGCCCTGTGATTATCAAGTATCTACCTGTTGGGACCTCTTGCTTCCTGTACCCATGAGGTACAACCACCTTCAGACCACAACAGGCTGTCGACCAGCTCCAGGAAGGCTGCCTGGCACCCCAGCACAGGAGGGAAGAATGATGTCCATTTAGAGTTCCAGGAAAGGCATAAGTAGGGCTGAATAAAATGATTTTAGTTGGAATTTGGCCACATTCAAGGGCTAATTAATGGGGATTATGAACAAAGTGAGGAATGTGCTCTTGGCTGCCACTGAGTTATCAATGTAGTAAAGTATGGCCTGCGAGTTTCCTAACCTCTGTAGAAGGACGCCCTTGTGCTCTATCCAACATATTGAACTTGTTAAGTGCTGAAGAAAGCTGGACTCTTGGAAAAGGATGTGGAGTCTTTTATTCACTCACTGGACGATTGGTGCTTAAATCTGCAGGAACCTGGACACGTGATGCTTAATCTTAACTCTCACAGGGAAGTGGTTTGGTTAGCGCACACGGTTAGGATGCCATTCTGAGGCTTCAAAAAGCAATGGAGGAGATCATCTACCTGTTCCCTTTCCTAATTTGGACAGTTACCAATCTTACAGTTAAAGTGAAAATATTAATATTTCTAGACACGTGCCAAGTGAGAAAAAAAATTGTGGATTGAGCAGCTCTGCAGGCTTCTTTCTCTCTCTCTCGCTCTTTTTTTTTAGGAACCCGTGATCTGAGAGGCTTGTTTCTTCATTAAGTATTCTACAAACCTGGGAACTCTAGAAATGCTAGCTGGGAAGAGAAAGAGAAAATGGGGAAAATAACAAAAAATGGAAAAATCTTTCTCCCCACAGACATCATTTTTCAGTGAGTGAAAAAAGTTTCCAAATATCTGTCTGTTTCAGAATCCATTTAAGCAATCTTAATCATCTTACCTCCGTTTCCTTATTATTCTAGAGCCTAGTCATTTTTTCCCCTCTAGAGTTAAGTTGCACTGCATATAGAAATGCATGGGTTTTATCCAAAACTTGTGATTTATTTTAGGTGGGTTCTTTCTTTACTCACATAAAGTAGCATTATGCATAAAAATTTAAAAATTTCCAACCCATGATTTTTTAAAAAGTAACTTGCCTCCCCCACTAAAGTAATGTCCAGATAATACAATAAATAAAAACTCTATTCTTTGCCATCTAGCTTTTAAAATTGGGCAAGAGTGAGCGTTTACTGAAATTTGCTCCATTGCATAGAGCATAAATACTGTTTTAAGAGAAAAAGGGGAAGGTCTAAGCAAATGGGGATGTAGTCTGTTTTTCTGCTCTTGAATTGGAGGAGCTATTTTGCATTTCCTCAAAATCTAGAAGTAACTGGGGCAGGCTGGGATTACTATGTGTTGGGCAAGAGGGTGAGGAAGAGGAGGAGGGAGAAGAAATGAAGAGGAGGAAATGGAAGAAAGAAAAAGGGAGGAGGAGGGAAATGGCTCTCTAGAGGGACATCCCTAAGCAAGGCCAGGGCAGTGCAGGTCATAAGTATCTGAATACAGAAGAGCTTATTGGAGGTTCATGACCAACTCCCTCACTGGGCATCCCTCCAGGTAGGGGTTTAGTGGAAGGCAGAGTTTCATGGGTGCGCAACTTGGGCAGTGGCACAGTCTGGTGCTCAGAAGGCCCACACTCAGTGTAAGGCTCTACTGTCATCATCTTGAAATTCTTACTAATCTTATTTTTGAACTTGTGTTCTGTACATAAAGTCTAATGGGACATGGAACACATACATGAGCAGAGAAGACATATGCAATATTCATGTTTCCTGTTCCTTATCACCTCATTTGCATAAAGAACCCATGATGCTTAATAAGCACAAAATTTCAGCGGTCCCACAATGCATGAGAATTCAACAAGACTCAAAAAGACTAAGTGTAAAGAAAGGGAAGTGTGTGATGCCTACAACTGAGTAAGCAGGGCAGCAGAAAGCCCCAAGAGGCCATGCTTTCCATTAGAAGACGTGCTTTCCAGAATTTGCTTCAAATGCAGGAAGAAGTAGTGGAATTCTAAGAAACACAGATGAACTGAGCGCAGTGGCTCACGCCTGTAATCCCAGCACTTTGGGAGGCAGAGGCAGGCAGATCACCTGAGGTCAGGAGTTCGAGACCAGACTGGCCAACATGACAAAACCCCGTCTCTACTAAAAATACAAAAATTAGCTGGGCGTAGTGGTGCGTGCCTGTAGTCCCAGCTACTCGGGAGGCTGAGGCAGGGGAATCACTTGTACCTGGGAGGCAGAGGTTGCAGTGAGCCAAGATCGTGCCATCGCACTCCAGCCTGGGCAATAGAGTGAGACTGTCTCAAAAAAGAAAGAAAAGAAAGAAAGGAAGAAAGAAAGAAAGAAAGAAAGAAAGAAAGAAAGAAAGAAAGAAAGAAAGAAAGAAAGGACAGACAAATGACCAAGGAACCCTATCACATCCTTTCTTATTCATGTTGCTTCCCTGTAATAGTCACCACTTATACTGAAAAAGATGACATAAAAACAAACGGAAAGATAGGGCAAATCATAGTTTCCTTTCCTTTCAGATCCCCCTTGCTTATCAGTAAGCCGAAGGTAGAGAGGGTTGATAGCATACGCACTTATCAAGCAGTGAAAGAAGACTAGCCGAGCTCGTTTTGTGCAGAATATTTACTGTTCTGGTGAGAACAAAATACATATGCATGTATGAGGTACAAAATGTGAATTGTGCAATTCTGGTGATTCTACATACAAGTTAAATGTTCCTATATTTGCATTTATAACTGATGTTGCACAATATAAAAATGAATGGTGGCCGGGTGCGGTGGCTCACGCCTGTAATCCCAGCACTTTGGGAGGCCAAGGTGGGCAGATCACCTGATGTCAGGAGTTCGAGACTAGCCTGGCAAACATGGCGAAACCCCATTTCTACTAAAAGTACAAAAATTAGCTGGGCTTGGTGGTGGGCGCCCGTAATTCCAGCTACTCAGGAGGCTGAGGCAGGAGAATTGCTTCAACCCAGGAGGCGGAGGTTGCAGTGAGCTGAGATCGGCCACTGCACTCCGGCCTGGGCGACAAGAGTGAGACTCCATCTCAAAAAAAAAAAAAAAAAAAAAGAATGGTAAAATTCATGCTAATAATTTTAACTTAAAATTTTTCTTTATTTAGTACAACATCACATAGCAAATAAGAACACATCATGACAACTAGGGAAGAAAGGAAAAACCTTTATAATTTAGTATCTTTAACGGTATTTCCCCCTGCTTTTTGAACAAGGGGTCCCACATTTTCACTTTGCACTGGGCCCCACAAATTCTATAGCTGGCCTAGGGGAAGGTGTGCAGGTGTGGTGCTGGAGCGAGGCGGAAGGTTGGGGGCTGGAATTGTAAAGCTTATCTGGTTACATTTAAAAAAACAACTCTGAGTACCTTGATAAGGTATTTCTTTCTTTTTTCTTAATAATTTCTCTTAAAACCAAATAATACGATTTGGCTGTGTCTCCACCCAAATCTTACCTTGAATTCCCACATATTGTGGATGGGACCCAGTGGAAGGTAATTGAATCATGGGGGCAAGTCTTTCCTGTGCTATTCTCGCGATAGTGAATAAGTCTCACGAGATCTGACAATTTTAAAAAGAAGAGTTCCCCTGCGCAAGTTTTCTTTCTTTGCCTCCTGCAGTCCGTGCCTTCCACCATGATCATGAGGCTTCCCCAGCCACACAGAACTGTAAGTCCAATTAAACCTCTTTCTTTTGTAAATTGCCCAGTCTCAGGTATGTCTTTATCAGGAGCGTGAAAACAGACTGATAAACCAAATACCATGCTTCTCCAAAGCACTCCGCCCCTGGTATATTTCCGGGAGATAAGCCCGTATTTCATATGAGAGCAGTGAGCTCCAAGGAGCGGCCTGCCGTTGGCTTCTGTTCCCAGGGCGAGTGTGAAGGCTGAGCTTTCCTGTTCCCTCTTCCATGGAGCTTGGCTAGTTCCTATGAACTGCAAGTTAAGGTTTGTTATTTTATAGTCCATTAAACAATCTTTTATAAAAATTAAAAACAAGTTATAATGTAAATGTAAACGTAAACAAAAAGCTAATGTAAAAAGGTTAAAAAAATTATTTTGGTGACTTTTTTTTTCAAGGCCTGAAAGCCGCAATCAGATATTGTTATAATTTTGGGTGTCATAGATCATATCTTACATTTGTTTTTGTATTTATAACTCTGTGGGATTTACCAATCTTAGGGCTATAATACTTTTTATAACATAAGTGGAAGCTGTTTCCCAGGTTTGACTTGTTAGTCTTCTCTTCTGCCGTTAATTTATTGGTTTGTTCTACGTATTTTACAAAATCCAAACCTTGAGAAACAAGGCTTGACAATTTAGCTCCATATACACTTCAAAACTTAAGAAATGGGGAGATGTGTTTCATTTATATTCTTTATTATTCATTTGACTTACGAAGTATATAGGCATGGAAATTGCCTGTCAGTTTTACTACTGAAAGCCCCAGCTACTCTTACTTAAGATTAAAGTCATTCTTTTTATAATCACTCACTTTCCTCCAAGAAAATTCTCTGTGTGGGGGGAAGTTTTCGATGGAGAAGGATTCTGTGTGGACTTCCAACCCTTTAACCTAGGTTATAGTGGGATGTTAAGTCAGGAAATGACATATCTGGGCAGGAATCAGTTGTGCTCCCTCCCAAGTCTATTTTAAAGCACTTTCCATTTTAAATATAGCAATAAAATATCAGCCTCGAAATGTCTGATAAGGATAAAAGCAATAGATCCAAATCCAATCTAAATCTGACACTGCTAGGAACAAGAATTCACATTGGTAAGTCAGGACTCATTTATGGGGCCATAAATGGGTGGGCCAGCTATAATTTGGGTATTAAACTTGTAAAATATATTGATGGTATGGAAGAGCTAAATAAATAATTTACTACAAAAAAATTGGAAATCTTTACATGGTACTTAATTGACCAGTTGGTCTCCCAGATTCTCAATGCTCCTTGCTTTGCATTTATGTGTTTTTCATAGGCTGGATTTTCCTTTTCCTCACTTGAGTTTAATTTCCCTCTGCAATGAATGATCACAAGTTAGTGCATTTCTGAAAACACACACAGTTTCCATTTAAAATTTTGCCAATCCGTTACAGGCCTTTGACAATTTCATTTACCTGTTAGGAGGATAAATGTACCCCCACGTTCTGCCTGTTCCAGGATAAGACAAATTTCTTTCTGGCCTCAAAAAGCCTTTTCAGTACCACATCTCATATTCCTGTGCTGAGCACATAATGGGAGGGGCTTCAAGGAGATGCTTTACAAAATTTACTGAATCTTTTTGCTTGGTATTTTGGGAATCTGCTGAATAGAGAAAAAAAATGATTTTAGAAAGATCTGTCACGGCCTCCTACACATCTGTGAGGTGCTAAGTGTGGTTGGAGAAGGGAAAGGAGAATGAAAATATGGAAACTCAAAGTAAGACCGTGTTATTTATGTATGTATCCAGGAAAACAAGATTTCTTGGACGATTTTAAATTTATTTAATAGTAACAGTATCTCATATGTGTATAACAGTTACTTGTTTCCAAAGCCTTTCGTATCTTTTATTTTTTCACCTCTTGTGATATTCCGCCAAAGTAAACAATAGAGGTATTACAATGGCCAGTTTTACTAGATGAGAAAACTGAGGTTTGGGTAAATTGGGACTTGCACAGAGTAGTTTATACAGCAAATTGGCTGGTGCTTAGAGCCCGATTCTTCAGAATCCCAGGTGGACTCTACTGTGAAGGATCATTTTGTGCTTTCACTGGCAGGTAATAGAAAGGCCACCCCACGCAAGCTTAAATAATAAAGAGTTGCATTGGCTTGTGTAATGAGAAACCAAGACGGGGTGGGCTTCAGGCTTGGTTCCATCTAGGTTTTGACTCTGTTTTTCTGTAGTTCTTTCTGTTCTGTGCCCTTCTGGGAGCTGACTTTGGCTTCTGGCTGGTGGTTGGTAGCAATTGAGGCAGCATGCCTCCTAGTTCACCCCTATCAGGTTGACAGAGTCTGATTTCCCCATTGTTATCTCTTAAAAGCAAGGTAGGACTTTCCTGGAAACTTCCAGCAAGATTTTTCTTTCTCCAGAATTGGAGTGCATGACATCCTCAGTCAGTGACTAGCGTGGACCATGGGATTACTTTGATGAGCTTAGTCTAATCAAAGCCAATTCTGAGTGACTGGTTATTCTGAAGAGGGAATCTATCTGAACAAAAGCAGGGTCCTTGTAGGAAGAAAGAGGTGAGAATGGGTGATGGGTAGACAATCAACAGAGTCCTCTATAGTTACTTTGTAAGATTTCAGTAGGCCACACATTTGAGGAAATCCATGTGTTTGTTATGGAACAAGGTAGCCAAAGAGACCTTTTTCGTTTGGCCAGAGGGACTGATGAAACATCTAAATCCTGGTTGTTTCGCAGTCTCTTATGCAGCTTCTTGTTTCCCCAGCAGCATCTGTGCTCTCCCACATGGCTTCTGCTTGGTCTTCTGCCAGACCCTGGGCTTCTCACAGGCACAATGGCTGTGCCTTACGCTCAGGAAAGCCAGGGGTTTGCCAGAAGCACTCACTCCCCGAGTCCCTAACTTCATCCTCTCCTAGACCCCATTTCTGAAGTGAAAGTACACAGAGGAGTTAGTCATAGAGAGTCTTGTGCAATTCTAAGAGGGAAAATGGGTGAGAGTTCATTGTTTTCCCTGAAGCAAGGCTTGGCAGTCCAAAATATTCCCCAATGTGCTGAAGTTAGTTTACCAGCAATGTGTTTTTCTTATACCAAACTGCTGTCCGAGCCACAACCTTGTTGAAAAGAGTAGGGCCATACAGCTTACACAACTCTATCTGTCCTCCCCGACAATTACCTTATAGAACAGTACGCACTAGGAAACTTTAAATTTTTTGTCTGGAGAATCCTTGGTGTTCTAAATATGCAAAGCCTTCATCGCATCAGGCACCACCTCTTACCCTGAAGACAAGCCACACTCTGGCTGTTAATCTAGGCCCAGCCAAACACACCAGGGCCTGATGGGCCAGATCCCACAGTACAGAGGATATATGCTCAGAGAGCACTGCTTAAAATGGAGGTCACTGGAGATGCTGAGGAGGAGGTGCCCAGCTTCCTTTAATACCATCCTGTGTTTTCAAGTGGAAGATTCATTTAAGCAAGGGAAAATACCTTCTCCCTAGGCTTCAGGCCCAGGTAGGTAATAAAAAGCAAAGAACACAACTCCAAACCCCAAACACTATGTCTTTTTAAATGAGGTTTGAGGCTTAGTTACTCACGTGTGACTAGCAGGATTGGTGTCATAATTTGCAGGGCTCTGTGCAAAATGAAAATGTGAACTCCTTGTTCAAAAATTATTAAGAATTATACGACAGTGACAGCAAAGCATTAAATCAAGCATGGAGCCCTTTTAAGCACGGGCCCTATGCAACTGCACAGGTCTTACACCTACAAAGCCAGACTTGGTGACTGTGCTCTTTAAAGTGACAGAGCACATTTTCTCTCACTATTTACTGTAGCTATTTCTTAGCTCTAAACAGTCATTTCCTTTCAAAGAGCTCGGAGTATGGAAAACTAAATAGTTTGGATATTAAGAATTCTTTTAATTGAAGGAGGAGAGCCTAAAGACAGATAAAATTGTGAGTTTTTGTTCTGGAGTCAGCCTTGATTTGCTAGAGTCAAACCTGGTTTGATTGTACTTTAATCTCTGAATGGCCTTCAGTGAATCGCTTCAGTCTCAAAGTCATTGTCTCATTTATTGTAAAGCAGGGGCAATTCTTGTGCCTACCTTATTGGACTTCTAGAAGAATTAAATGCAATATTGAATGTAAAGTACTTAGCATAATGCCTGGCTCATATTATTGCTCAACAAATATTAGCAATTGCCATAATAATTATGAACTGAGAAAGGGATGGTTGAGGACTGAGACTCCTCGAAGGATATCATAGGATTCGGGGGTTTAATTTGTGTTCTGTTTGCCTGAGCCTAGTTACCACTAGAAAGTTTAAAAATGTTTTCTGATGATATATTCTTTATTTGTAGAAAATTTTAGAAAAAAAAATTAAAGCGAAATTTATACATGGATTAATCATTCAAAGGTAACAACTGTTAGTTTTTTAATGTATTTCCCTCAAATTTTCTTTTTTGCATGTATGTGTATGAGAATTGTACCCTAGTGTAGCTTTAGTTTTATATTCTGCTTCCTCCCCTTCCTGTAAATATCACCTTATGGCATTAAATTGCTTTAAAAATTTTTCATGACAGCTTAATTCTGTATCGTGCAGATGTTCCATAATTTGTTTGTTTCCCTATCTCATGGACTTTTAAGCCATTTTCCATTTTTCAGTATTGTAAATTATGCTATGAATGGCCTTGTGCATATATCGCTGATCACCTCTGACTATTCCTGTCTTAGAGAAGAGTCCTCTTTTAAAGAAGGGATCTAGAACTGCATGGGTTAAGCCTCTTGCCATGTATGATACTTCCAAAATGATTGTACCAGTTTCTCTCCCATCAGGTAGGGGTGGGGGTTCCTATCTTCCAAGACCTTCTCCAGCATGGAGCTATTTGTAAACCTTTGACCATTTGATAGGCACAAAAATTGTCATATCTATAATACTCTCTGTTGCTTTGATCAATAGTGAGATTGGGCATTTTTTCATGTTTATTGAGTATGTTTACTATTTACTAAGTATTTATGTTTCTTTGTGAATCATAAGTTCATGGCTTTTTGCCAGTTTTTCTATTGGACAATTTGATTTGTGCCCAATTATTATCTGTTTTTTGCCCAATTATATTATTTTTAATAAGGTACCCCAGATTCTTACCTCTCCTAATAATAATGCATAACGAATACATCAGGTAGTTTTCTGTAATAATGCAGTGTTACTTCTAAAAACATTTAGGACCAGAACAGAGTACGAAGTGGTGAGATGGTAAGGTATTTGACAAATATGGCTATTGACAGCTTCTTTCACCACCATAGTCATGTTAGGTGAAACTTGCATTTTAAGAAAAATTATTACAATGCTAATAGAGAGCAGTTCTTCCGTATTTTACGGGGTTATCATCAAATGTTAGTAGTAATTAGGACTGTGATTTTTATTTTATTTTATTTCCTATTATTCCTTGTATTTTTCAAAATTTATATCCTGAACACATATTGCCTTTTATTATCCGTTTTACAGTTAAACAATAAAAACAAACAAATTCAAAGACCTAGTAATGGCTAGAATAAGCCTGTAATATTTTTGTTCCATATGATTTAGCAGAACTGAAGTTGCAAGTAAAATTATTTGACAAATTACAAATGAGCTATGTAGTCCTATTACCTTTTTAGTCTTTATACAATCCAGTCTTGTAGTTGCCTGCACTCCCCTAAAGGGGATGTAATGCAGTGGGTACCACAATAGGATTTCGGGTCAACTAGATCTGAGGTCACATCCACATAGCCTCATGTTGGTTGTGTGACCCTGGACATTAACATTTTTGTGCCTTAATTTTGTTTCTTTTAAGCTGGGGACAATAATATCTTCCTCTTCCTAATAAGGTTGTTGTGAGAAATAAATGAGAGTATTTAACACAGCCATAGGCACCCAGTAAGTGCTCAACAAATAGACTTCATTTTTATTAAATAGAGTTGATGTTAAGCCTATTTGAACAAATATATTGGATTCAGTGACAGCACTGAAAGTCGAGCCTACAGAGGCCTTTTTTTATGCCTCTTCTGCCTTCACCCTGAGCAAGTGATGTCAAGGGACAAAGTCCACTGCGATCACACCTGCCTGCCAAATAGGGTCTCATGTAAAACAGACCACTGTTCTCCCAGGAAAGGCCCCGTGTGGCTGTGTGTGTAGACTTCTCTGTCTCTGTCTCTGTCTCTGAGTCTCTCCCTGGCTCGCCCTCTCTCTGTTTCCCACACACCACACATCCACACACCCACACACTCACAGACTCACACACTACACACTTACACATCACACACACACTCTCATACACCACACACTCAGACTCACACACACACCATACACACTTACACCACACATTCACAAACCACACATTAACACATACCACACACACACCACACACACACCACACACTCAGACTCACACACATGCCGCACACTCTCACATATCACATGCTCAAACACCCACACATTCAGACATACCGCACACACACACACCACACACTCACACATACACCACATGCTCACACCACACAGACTCACACCACACACATACACTTACATAACCACACAGACTCAGACACTCATACACCACATGCTCACCCACCACATACTCACAGACTCACACACACCACACATTCATACAATCCCACACTCACACACTACACACTTACACACCCACTCACCACATGCTCACACAGCACACACCCACACAGCACACACTCCTACACTACAAACACAACACATTCACAAACCACACATTAACACCCACAAACCACACACAGACACACTCACACCCCACACACGACACGCCCACACACCACACACTCACCTCACACACTCCTATACCACACACACAACACATTCACAAACAACACATTAACACCCACACACCACATACACCACGCACACACCACACCCTCTCTGATCTGAGCAAGTTGTTGTGGGCAGAAGAAAAATATTTTTTCCTTGCACTCATCTTAAGTTTATTGGCTGGGGCCCTGGTAATAAAAGACAGAGAAGAGCACACACATTTATGTGATCTAAGTTTTCTGACACATGGGAGACTTCATCAGGAGACACAGAGCCGAAGGAGCAGTTAAACTCGTGTGTTTCTCTGCTAGGTTTGAGGAAGAGCGAAGAGTGTTGGAGAATATGACAAGACAAAGGAGGTCTGAATGAAATGTTAGGCCTGGGGACCTTAGTAAGGCCTGCTCATCCACATTCCTGCCAGCATCCCTGCGTCTTCAGAGGCAACACTGCTGCTTCTCTGTGGGTCTAGGTGGTCACCTCTCTCAAGAGGGGCTTATGACCTGCTTCAGGGGAAGGTCAGAAGCTCTGTCTTGCACATGCTATTTCTCAAATTCCTTCAGCTTAAGATATTCAATATACCCCATGCCATATTTTGGAGTAGCATGTCCTGAACCCCATTATGTTGTGATGGAGGGTATACATTAGTTGATTACTTTCCACTGATTTTCATTGTACACGAGGTTGTAACCACAAATATGGTGGCAGTCAATGAGAAGTTTAAATGACAGAATGCGTTCCCTTTAAATGTGGACATAATACTTTAAAGCACACTCTATAACTAGAATTAAGCATTAGAAAGCAGATGTTTTAACAGGACTGCTTGACTCAACAGACAGACCAACTGTGATTAAGGCAGAGGCCCATGGGTGTACCCAGGAGGCTGACGTCCTTTCTCCCAATTAGATGGGCAGGCCCTATAAATCTTAAACTAAATGTTGTCTATAAATTTGGCAAAGAATTGCAACAACTCTAACGCTGGTAAGGGGAGACAGGCATTCTCATATCCTACCAGGGCAGTATAACTCGAGACTGTCATCTGGAGGGCAATTTGGCAATGCAAAGTTTGATCATTAAACCCACTGTGTATCATTAGTGAGGATACTTTTAGATGCAAAGAATAGAAAACCTAGACAAAAACAACTTAGCCAGAGAAGAAATTCATTATCTCACCTAACAAGAATTCTAGAGGTAAGGGAAATCCAGAGCTTGTTAACTGAGTAGCTCTGCGGTCATCAGGGTCCAGTGTCTTTTCTACCTTTCTGCTCTGCCACTCCCAACATATGGGGTTGTCCTCATGGTTAATTCATAATGGTCATAGTATGGCTGCAGCAGCACCAGCCATCACAGACTCATTTGATAATGTCCAAGGGCTGGAAGAATGTCCCTCTCTTGTGTCCCTATTGAAGAGGAAGAAACCTTTCCAGAAGCCCCTCTGTCTGCCTTCACGTGGCTAATTTTCCCTCTAAAATTTCCCTCTAAATTTTTCCCTCACATGGCTAATTGACTAGAAACATATCACACATCTATTTTAAATCCTATGATTGGCAAAGAGAGTGAAATTGCACAATTGGCTTGAGGCTGAAGAGAAACTTGGCTTTTTCTGAAGCACAGACCCTCCCAAAATCTGAATCAGATATGAGTTCAATCAACAAGGAAGAAGTTGGTGGATCCTTGCTGTCTAGGCCATCAGTAGAGTCTGTCATCCTTTTTAAAGCAGGGCTTTAGAGAGCTTTCCACAACACAGCACACATAGAAAATTCTAGTACAGGCTGGGCACGGTGGCTCACGCCTGTAATCCTAGCACTTTGGGAGGCCAAGGCGGGTGGATCACTTGAGGTCAGGAGTTCAAGACCAGCCTGACAAACATGGTGAAACCCTGTCTCTACTAAAAATACAAAATTAGCTGGGTGTGGTAGTACACACCTGTAAACCCAGCTACTTGGGAGGCTGAGGCAGGAGAATCGCTTGAATCCAGGAAGCAGAGGTTGCAGTGAGCCGAGATCGCTCCATTGCACTCCAGCCTGGGCATCTCAAAAAAAAAAAAAGAAGAAAAGAAAATTCTAGTACAATATTTGCATGGCACTCTGAAGTAAATTGGGGAGCTTCAATATGGGGCTTGGTGAAAATTACTATCTTTATGATACATAATTATAATAAAAGTAAAATGCAAAGTATTGAGAAAGATATTACACATTGAATTTGTATAAAACTTCCAAATAAAACCTTTTCAAGTTGTAAGACAAGAAACTTGAGCTTGCTTCTAGAGACACATATTTTTCTATTTCAGGTTTTATGTTGAAATAGCTACACTGAACTCTTGATCAAGACTTTTCTTTCAATGATGATTTCTTCAAATTCTTTATAGTCACCAGAGGAGAACTTTATTCTTAAAATAGGTGATAAAAATAATTAAATTGGCCAGGTGCGGTGGCTAACACCTGTAATCCCAGCACCTTGGGAGGCCAAGGTGGGCGGATCACAAGGTCAGGAGTTTGAGACCAGCCTGGCCAACATGGTGAAACCCCGTCTCTACTAAAAATACAAAAATTAGCTGGGTGTGGTGGCACACGCCTGTAGTCTCAGCTACTTGGGAGGCTGAGGCAGAAGAATCGCTTGAATCCGGGAGGCGGAGGTTGCAGTGAGCCAAGATCCTGCCACTGCACCCAGCCGGGGTGACAGAGCGAGACTTAGTCTCAAAAAAAAAAAAAAAATTAGCTGGGTGTGTTGGTGTGCACCTGTAATCTCAGCTACTTGGGAGGCTGAGGCAGAGGAATTGCTTGAATCAGGGAGGTGGAGGTTGCAGTGAGCCGAGATCACGCTGCTGCATTCCAGCCTGGGCGACAGAGCGAGACTCCATCTCAAAAAAAAAAAAATTTTTTTTAAACCATTTTTACAACCATTTGAACATTTTCTGCAGTTGCAAATCTATTTAAAAAATTAATAGGTCTTCTTTTTCTTTCACTGACAAATATAACAGTGAAATTTCTTTTATTAATGAAAGTGGATTTCAAGCTCATTTGAACTTTTTCATAACAGGTCTTTCAAAATCATGACACTGTTCTAATGTACATATGAAATGGTAAAGTGGGTATTATTACCTAGCCAAGATGCCGGTACAAAGGCACCTCAGGTACAAGTGAACAGAGGTGTACGGTATAGATGAAAAAAATGCCTCCTGGATGAGCCCTTCCAGAGCCCTGTATTCAGTCTCCATTTTGCCCCTCTGTTTAATAATTGCACTTGGGACATAAACTCCCCCAGCAGCTCCATAGGTCCTTGTCTACCAAGGGCATGGTGTGATCCATAGCCACCTGCTTGGGGAATCACCCTTTCCCCATGCTTAATAGGTTACTCAATAGGTTACTCTAGAACAGTGGTTTTCCGAGTGTAGTCCCCAGACCAGAAGCAAGAGCATCATCTGGGAGCTAGTTAGAAATGCAAATTCTGGGGCCTTACCCTAGACCTATTGAATCAGAAACTCGGGGTGGGCCCAGGCTGTGTGTCACAAGCCCTCCAGGTGATTCTAACGCGCCCTGAAGTTTGAGGGCTATAGTTGCAAACACTGAAGACATGTTGCTCATCATGCCCAACTATACATGCCCTGTTAGTCCTCACTCCAACTGTGGACTGAGAGGATTGCAATCTTGTGGTTAACCTGTGTCTTACTCCATTTGTGTTGCTATAAAAGAATACTTGAGGCTGGGTACTTTATTGAGAAATTTTGGCTCACAGTTCTGCGGGCTGTAGGATAACGGTATCAGCACCTGCTTCTGGTGAGGGCCTCAGGAATCTTCCACTCACGGTGGAAGGCAAAAGGGAGCAGGCATTACATGGTGAGGGAGGAAGGAAGACTGAGGGGCAGGGTCAGAATCTTTTAATAATCAGTTATCAGGGGAACTGAGAGAGTGAGAACTCACTACCACGAAGACAGCACCAGGCCATTCATGAAGGATCTGCCCCCATGATCCAAACACCTCCCACTAGGCCCCACCTCCAACATTGGGGATCAGATTTCAACTCGAGGTTTGGAGGGGACAAACATCTAAACTATATCAAACTGTGACTCATCCAAGGCACACAGTCTCTGCTCCAAAGCAAGGGTGCAGCTCCACCTCTTGCCTCTGGCAGTTTTGAATGAAATAGCTGAAAGCAGAAAGCAGGACAGAACAACAGCCAGGGGAGGAAGGCCTGAGGCAGCCACCCATGGGATAGTTAGGGCCCATTGTATGTTTCCTTGGCTGTGGAAGTCATATTTCCCTTAGCATTGTTTAAAGTTGTCCAAGATTGATAATGGTGACAAGCCTGCCTCTGTCCCCATCAGAGCTCCAGAGAGCAGGAGTAGCCAATCTCAGCCATTGGTGCCACCCACACGGGAAATGAGAGCACTTCCTCTTTTACACACACACACACACACACACACACACATCATTAGCAGTTATGGTTGGGCACTGTCTCACAAGATCTCACCTCCTATAGGGCTTGTCCCTTTGTTCATGAGGAAAGACGGGACCAGAATGCTGTGGGATGCAAAATCAATTCATTAGATCACAGGGTGCCTGGAAAGTGGTGTTAGATTTTTGACTTTAGAGAGAGGGTCTAGCAGACACTCAACCACTTACCAGATGTCCCTGAGTCTACTGCTCAAAGTCAAGACAGTCTTTCCTTCCAGGGTAACACTTTTGGTAGTCAATAAAATGTGCATGACAGCAGAGGGTGGCACTGGCCCTAAGGAAGAATTTACACTAGGCTTTGTCTCTCCCCTCTGGTGTGTTTTTTTCTTACCCTTGGAGGGTGATTTAGGATGGAGAGCTGAGAGGGTCCCCAAGAGCCAAGGGGCATCATTTTCCATTCCATTCCTCACCAGCTGAACAAAATAGTACTACGCCTTGATGTTGTGGTACTGACTACCCTATAGCATTTGATGCTTAAAAAGCATTTTCACATACTGGATCTTTGGAGTCTCCCTAGGACAGTAGTATGAAGGAGAATTTGAACCTCAGCATAAGTGACTTGCCCAAGGGAATATGTTTGATTTGTGCAAGTGGAGATCTGAACACAAAGTATCTGGATCTAAGCACCGTCCTCTTCTTGCCCCAAAACAAGACCTCCTTGCCACTTCACCTTGCTCATCCTCAGCAGGTCAGGGTCAGTTTCTTTCCTACAGACTTTAATGATGAAACTTTCTGAGACTTGCTTTGTCTAAGAAAACCATCTCATGTTGTTAAACATCTTCACGCTTGGGAAATTCTTCTTATATTGGACTAACATCCTTGCTTTAAAAATTGTAAGTAAGCCCATTTTTTCTCTTTCTTTCCTGGTAAAAAGTGGGGTATAGTAATAACAACAACTAAATTTATCGAGCATCACTATATTCTAGGCATGCTTCCTCAACTTCATGAGGAAAGTACTATTATAACCCCATTTTATAGATAAGGAAAACCCCATTTTATAGATAAGGAAAAACAAGGCATAAGATGTTAAGAACTGGTATAACTGGCCCAAGATGGAAAAAAACAGAGGCGTAGGATGTTAAATAACTTGTCAGAGTTAAAATGGCTAATGAGTGGTTATGTAGGGATTTGAGCCCAGGTGGTTTGACTCCAGAATCTGCCTGATTCCAGGACCATGTTGACTTTAAGTAAAAAAAAAAAAGAGATCCCTGATAACTTGCTTTCTTTGTGTATCTCAGTGTAATTCCTTCATTCTCTCTCAAAATAAATCCAGCTGCTTTTGTAGTTTTCCCCAGGTGTTACTTACCATTCAGTTAATCTCTTTTCTCCCCCCTGTTAGCTGCACTTCAGCAGTAAACACATTTGGGAGGCTGTTCTAACATTCTTTTACTCCTGGGTTATTACTTCCATTGTGGCAAAACTGTTATACCAAATTTGGGTGTAGATCTCCCTTAGGAAGTTTTTCCAGGTCCTGCTTCTACATGACCAGCAGGAATCTCCACTCCTGTTTCCTCCGGGCAACACACTTCAAAGTTCACATTAGACAGACGCAGCTAACCGTTATTCTTGAGGCTGCTATAAAATTTCCCAATGTAATCAGTATGAAAGATTTCTATCATTTTGCATAATTTTAGGTTAATTTACATGAAGTAATTAAAATAAAGACAAACTAAAGTCTAAACTGTCAGTTGAACCTGTTTTGTTGTTGTTGTTTTGATTTGTTTTTTGAGAAAGGGTCTTGCTGTGTATCTCAGGCTGCAAGCTGGAGTGCACTGGTGCAATTATGGCTCACTGCAGCCTCCACTTCCCAGGTTCAAGCAATTTGCCCACCTAAACCTCCAGCAAAGCTGTTTATTATGTTTTGTAGAGATGGAGTCTCCCTATGTTGCCCAGGCTGGTCTTGAACTCCTGAGCTCAAGCAATCCCCCTGCCTCAGCCTCCCAAAGTGCTGGAATTATAGGTGTGAGACACTACACCTAGCCTGAACCTGTTTTAAAAGCTTGGAATTCAGAAACACTGAAAGGAGTGTGTATTAAAAGAACTACCTGAGACTGGGTAATTTATAAAGAAAAGAGGTTTAATTGGCTCACGGTTCTGCAGGCTGTACAGCAAAAATAGCTGGGGAGGCCTCAGGAAACTTAGAATCATGGTGGAAGGCAAAGGGGAAGCAGGCACGTTTTACATGGCTGGAGGAGGGGGAAGAGAGAGAAGGGGGAGGAGCTAAACATTTTTAAACAACCAGATCTTGTGAGAACTCACTCACTATCAGGAGAACAGCAAGGGGGATATCCACCCCCATGATCCGATAACCTCCCACCAGGCCCCTCTTCCAACATTGGGGATTACAATTTGACATGAGATTTGGGTAGAGACACAAATCCAAACCATATCAGAATGGGATTAAGCCCAGACTATAAAGCTAAGAAAAACTTCATTATTACTCCTAAAATATCTGGGGACATTTCTGGGCATGAGATTGGGGAGCTGAGACAGGGATTGCCCCATCAAGCAGTACACCAGCTGTTCCCTTGTTCTGAAACTTCTTCCTTCTTCATTCCAAACTGTCCTTGACTATCATCACAGTCAGATGTCCACTTAGACATCTCCTCCTCTCTGGGGAGCTCCTCCCCGATTCCAAATTCAGTTAGGTGTCCCCCCCACCACCCCACCACCCCACCCCCCACAGAGCCCTCCTAGTGTCTTGTCCTTGCTCATTCTGCTGAATGGCTTGGCTTCCATCCTGTCCCAGGTTGCAGGTCATTGCCTGCGGGCAGTGACCTTGCCTCACCCTTCATTGGCTCCTAGTCCTACCTCGTAAAGGAACTGATTCATAGATACTCAATAAATATTTAGTAAATGAATGAATGAGACCCTATTAGTGCAGATACTTTTTTTGTTTGTTTACTTTTTCTCATCTCTATAAAAGAGGCAACCTTACTTTTCTATGTCAGTGAATATAATGAGAGCCTTTTTTTCCTGACTTCTCTCCTTTAGTTAGGTGGATCATGAAAAATCACAAAATACTTTAAAAAATGAACTGGTTCAGAACATCCTTCCCAATTATTAGCAGCTCCCAAGGATTCTACAAGGCGCTTTTCAAGGCACTCCCTCCCTTTTCCTCACTGACGTTTCCAGAGCCTGCTGGCGTGGAAAGAATGTCTGAGAAGGAAAAAGAGCTACACTGCAGAGACTGCTTTTTCAAGCCAGGTTCCCTCCCAGCCAGGACATTTTCTTCTACAGTTTCCCAGAGATCAAGCCAGCAGCTGCTTCCTGCCCCTTGCTGAGCTGTACCTGGGGGCTGATGGTTTTACTGTTCTTTGGTAACCATGCAGATTCAGAGCTGCATGTTCAGTAGCTAGAGGGCTCCCTTAAATGGACAAGGTTGGAGCCTCACATTCCACGAGCCATTGGAAACTCTCAGCCTTTGGTTCCTTATTATGAGAATGTTACTGTGGCTCTGGGCTAGACAATGAACCTAGCAATGGTTTTGATGTCTTTTGTTTCATGCAGCCCATAAAAAGCAGCCGGGCCCTGCTGTCTGCACTTGGTTTGGGCAGATAGACCCTCTACTATGACAGCCTTTAACTCTCACTCTAACCTGCCCTCATTAACTTACCTACAACAGGAAATCTTGCATATCATGTTTCATTTTATAGTGGCCTGTAGCACCCTCAAGGTGCCCATCCCACCTACTCACTTTGAAACCCTGACTTGGGAAGCTAAAGTGCGTTGTCCCCATTTGGTGATTCTTAGAACCATACATAGGTCACTTTAGTTCACTGGCCCATTCCCATCTTCCCTCCATTAAGTAGCTGCAACTGAATTTTGCGATAGCCTTTTCTTTTCTGCCTCTGAGGTGATTTTAGGGAATATGTGGAAATCTAAATCTCCTGCTGGTCAACAGGCAAGAGTTGGGTACCAGAGGCTGAGCTGCTGATAGGGCATTTGATTCTTTTTCATTCTGATTAAGCCTCTGGGGACTCATAGTCCAAACATGAAGAACAAATGGATTTTAAATTAGTTCTTAGGATCCAAAAACTCTGGCTGCAAGTACAAAGAGGTTAATGGTCATGTAGGCATTTTTACTTGCTTCTCAGTTTTACAGCTTTGAATCCTTATGTGAGCTGATAGGAGCTTCTTGTTGGCAAGAGATGTTAGAGAACTAAACCCAGGAAGAATAGAAATAGTGCCAGGAAAGACAGATAACCTGCAGAAAGGCTATAAGGCTGTTTTGGCTTCTCCCAACCTGTGCAAACTGCCATCAGGAGGGTAGGGGTAGACAGGTGACAGCCCCCATCTTTAACTACAAAAGTGCCTGGAGGTAGCATAAAGAACCATCGGAGCAGTGTCAAACTCCCTTCCTCCCTATTAGACGTGCCACCCAGAAGGTATGGTCCTGTTGCTTTTCTGTTTAATTTTCTGAACAGTGAACATGTATTAAATGAGGAACAAGTCCTTTTGCAGATCTTTGTACAGTATGCAAATATTCATTCAATACCCAAAATGTTGGAAAGTCAGATGTAAGCCAACATTAATAACAGCTAAGCCTGCAGGAAGTATGATTTCCTCAACTGCTACCAAAGGAAGTGACAAAGTATCAGATATATGTTTTTAATGTTTTACTTTTTAATATTTATGGGTACAGAGTAGTTGTATATATTTATGGGGGACATGAGATGTTTTGATACAGACATGCAATGGGTAATAATCACATCATGGAGAATGGGGGATCCATCCCCTCAAGCATTTATCCTTTAAATACCAGGTATTTGATTAAGAGAAATTGGGATGGAGAAGATAAATAACTGCAACAGAAGTTGTAATGGTCTTCAACTGTCTATATCATCATCAGTCTTCTAGCTCAAATGATGGCTTGAATACACTGCCACAAGAAGTATTTTCTGGTTCAAAAATTGAAAGCAAGTTTTCAAGTGCCAGGATGAAATCCACTGCAATAATGTAAAATGTAATCACCCCATTTATTATTACAGAGATTACCAAAGGTCTGATGGTGTTTTTAATGGCAGTGTGTTTTAATGGCAGTGTGTTTTATTTCTCTGGTGGAAAAAAGGGTTATGCTCCAGCGACCTAAAATAGCCCCACTGAGCATATTTCGCACCTCCACACAAGGCACTTGGAGATTTGTATGGGAAGAGTCCATTTTCTTGGGTTCAATGAGATGTGATTTGGAAAGGGAAAAGGTTGCTGAGGGCAGCAAGTATCTTCGATTCAACTAAAGTCATAGGTAGCTGTTGTCCTTCTGGTACCTTCCTCTGTCCCATGGGGGGCAGCAGTGGGCAAGAGGGCGTTATTTAGTTGATGGAGGTAAGGAAAAAATAAAGCGTATGAAGTCGAAGATTGAGCACTATGAGGAAAAGTTTTATTGTTAAGCAGGGAACCTGTGTCTAGGCTCTGGGGGATGAGATGCCCAGACTTGGGAGGGGGTGTGGGGAGAACTAGGGTGGGTCCTTCAAAGCCAAGACACTGCAAACTCTATTTGTGCCCTTAGGATAGCAAAGCCTCTGATGGTTGCTGTTGGGTTGGTGATGTGTGAACTGTCCCTGGGAGGTTCTCCTGCTTGGGATATGGTGGTATAAGATGTGGTGCCCAGCTGCCCCTGCTATGCACAGGTCATGCGGGTCAGGATTGGGTGGCCCAGTCCACTCTGCACCAGTATCAGCTGGCTCATGGCCAGGCCAGGGTTTATCAGTGGCCACAGTGGTGGGAGGTGGAGACAGTGTCCTTGTCATATATTCCTTTTTTTTTATTACACTCCCCTGCCCATTTCTACCATCTACGTCATATGGCACTTGGGAACATGCAGTTTGATCCTGGACACTACTCTCAGACTCTCTGAGCCTCAGCCTGCTCACCTCTGAGGAAGGGGGATAAACGCCCAGCACAGAACAAGCTTAACATCAGACATCCTGAACCACTGACTGTGGACCACCCTGACCCTGCAATCTCACAATGGGATTTTTTTTATCTTATCTCTTCCCAAATACTATGAACTCCTCCAGACACTGCATTCCTTATTAAACTGGACACATATGTCTAACTTAAAAGGTAATTAACTAAAAAGTCAAGGTATAGATCAGGGAACCAGGCCCCCCAGCAGCCCCCAAAGTTGTTGGTGTCTTCACACTGGAAAACAAGCCATTTGATTCCTTTTAGCTGGAGAAAAAATGCATTAAACTTTGTAACTGAGAACATTTATGATCCACCTGACCCCAAATCTCAAAACCCATTGAAAATGGCATTTAAATCTCACGGTGCCCTGAGATTCTGCCAACACCAGTGGGGAACGTAGCTAAGAGATTGTGTTACATCTTTGACCTGAGCTTTTTTTTTTTCTTTTAAATATGGTCTTGATAAATGATTTCCCATTTACCTTTTTCCTTTCTCTATTGTCTGTAACCTTGAAACTTGGTTTGCTATCCACCAGGCAACACTGATTTGCAACTTCACTAGATAGGTTGGAGGAGGGGGGGCTTACAGCCTCAAAACAACCCTGCTTTCCCTATCACGGGGCCAGAGGGAGTGGAGCTGTTTCTGAATTCTTGCTCTGAATTCAGCCTTGCTGAGTGCTACTCAAGGTACAAGTGCGGTGGGTGGTGTCCCCAGTTCCTAATCTGGGGAATTATCCCAGTGTACTTTGGGCAGCAAATTTCTGATGCAAAAAGGTGGTGTTTGTACTGCAGAGCTGTGGTCTTAACATTTACACAAAGTCACAAAGTTTGATATCAAAGTCGCTAAACCTCTCTGTGCCTCAGTTTCCCCATATACACAAAGGAATAATAACCCTCACTATCAGTAGGGTGTTTTAGCAGCAAATAACAGAAAATCCAAATCAAATTGACCTCAACAATAAGAACATTTACTGACTCCCAGAACCAGAACTGCAGTGGTTGGGTATGGCTTCCTCTCCCGTCATCTCTTGCCCCCATCCTGTTTTGTTCTCATAACAACTAAATCCTTAGGCTGATAGGAAAATGGAAGCAACAATCTGCAAACTGACATGGGCCAAGGTTTCAAGGATTTTATTTAAGGTAACATCCTAACAGGAGATTTTTGAACCACAAAGTTTCCAGCCCTTAATGGTGAGATTTAGTGCCTTACAGTCACTGGTATATCCTTGGGATGCTAGATATTATCGTGGCTAGCATAAGACCATAGGGTCAACTTTGCTTCCCTTGACATTCTGGAATGTGTCCACACCAGGCACAGGAGCCGGAATGGCTGTGCCTTCTGTGAGGTCACCAATATCATCAGAGGATGCTCCTTTTAGGGGTTGCAGGTAGCCAATGAACAGCCAGAGCTGAAGAGGCACCATGAAGCTGAAAGGTCACCTTGGGTTCCTTTGAAGGGAAGGATACAGAGTCCAGCCAGTGCTCATTCCGGTTGGTGGTCTTCTTCCAGAAGCCTAAAGTAGTGGTTCTCAAACTTGAGCACTGGCTTTGAGAGCTTCTCAAGGTACAGATTGCCGGCCCACACCTCAGGAGTCTCTGATCCAGCAGTTCTGGAGAAGGTCCTGATCATTTACATTGCTTACAAGTTTCCAGATGATGCTGATGCTGCTGGTCCAGGGACCAGAATTTGAGAAGCACTGACCAAGAGGATGAATGATGGAGTACGCTTTGCAGCAGAGACTAACAGCAGCCACCCGGACTCAGTTGACTTTCTGCTTACTCTGGCTTATTTATTCTCCATATGCTCCCCGTCATCATTGAAGTATCCTGGATCATTCATTTATGGAGGGAACCACATTTTTACCTTATAGGCTAGAGCTCTCTGTGGGAGAGCGGTGGGATTTTATAATTTATCAACTATGAGGAGCTCACTATTTCATACCCATGGCTGTTTAGAATGCTTAAGAGAACACAGAAGCTCCCTGAGGTGCGGCCCTTTTTTGTGCTGGATCTCCAACACTGGAAGCGAAAGGAAGTCCCAAACAGAAACTATATGCAGTGCTGAATCTACAGTGGCTCTGAGAACTTTTAACTAATGGGCACTTGTAAATCTCACAACATTTCCTACTGGCGTGAATGCCCTGGGTAAAATGCTCATTAAACTGTCAGCCAGCAGAGAGGTGTCGTTCCTGGAAAGAAAGTCACAGCATCCAGGGGTGGCAAATAGAAGATTTTCTAAAAGTGAGGTTGCCAGGCCAAAGTTTGTATATATATTTTTTTCTTTTGAGATGGAGTCTTGCCGTGTCACCCAGGCTGGAGTGCAGTGGCACAATCTCAGCTCACTGCAACCTCTGCCTCCTGGGTTCAAGTGATTCTCCTGCCTTAATCCCCCAAGTAGCTGGGATTACAAGTGCGTGCCACCACACCCAGCTAATTTTTTACGTTTTTGGTAGACACAGGGTTTCACCGTGTTGGCCAGGCTGGTCTCGAACTCCTGACCTAAAGTGATCCACCCGCCTCACCTCCCAAAGTGCTGGGATTACAGGCATGAGCCATTGTGCCCGGCCTAGGTTTGTATATTTTTAATTTTGACAGATTGCATTCTAGAGATTGCACCAATTCTCACTCCTGTCAACAATGTTCAAGAGTGCCAGTGACTCCCTACATATGCTCACCTGTATAGTGTGTTGACAAGTTTTGAAATTTTTGCCTCATAGGCAAAAATAATGCTATAATCTTCAGACCTATAATTCCCACTTCTCTTCTTATGATTGAGCACCTTTTTTTTTTTTTGAGATGGAGTCTTGCTCTGTCGCCCAGGCTGGAGTGCAATGGCGCCATCCTCGCTCACTGCAACCTCCACCTCACAGGTTCAAGCGATTCTCCTGCCTTAGCCTCCTGAGTAGCTGGGATTACAGGTGCACACCACCAGGCTCAGCTAATTTTTGTATTTTTAGTAGAGACGGGGTTTCACCATGTTGGTCAGGCTGGTCTCGAACTCCTGACCTCGTGATCCGCCTGCCTCGGCCTCCCAAAGTGCTGGGATTGCAGGCGTGACAGCCACCGCACCCGGCCGTGCACCTTTTCATATGTGTAAGTACCACGTGTGTTTCTTTGAAGTTTGTTTATCTCTTTTGACCAATTTTTCTATTGGTTGTTGAACTTTTTTTGTAGGTTATTTTTACATATCAGGAATTAACTTTTGTATGTCACACATGTATATTCTGTTGTAAGAATTTTAAGCATTTTTCCCCATTTTGTCATTTCTCTTGATTCAGTTTAAAGTGTTTTATGCCATGGAGTCATTTTTTATTTTTATATAGTTAAATATAATCATGCGTTTTCTTAGGGACTTCTGGGTTCTATGTCAATTCAAGATTATTAAAAATGAAAAAGAATATTCCTTGCTTTCTTCTAGTACTTTTGTGGTTTATAGTCTTGTGGTTCCTTTCTAACATTTAATTTGGTATAAGGAGAGAGGTACTGATACAGCTTTATTTTGCTTCCCAATGGCTCTCCACTTGTCTCAACACTGCTTACTGATGGCCCATTTACTCTTTACTGATATACAATGTCACTGTTGTAAACTAAATTCCCGTTTGAACTTGAGTGTGTTATTTGTGGAGTCTGTACTCATTCCATTGATTGGTCTATTCATTTGCCAAAATCTCGTTATAAGAAATAGAGCAAATTTATCATGCATTTTAGCATCTGCTAGGACAAGTATGCTCCATTACTCTTCTTTTTCAGAATTTTCTAGACACACTAGCATGTTTACTTTTGTGTAGAAAATTGAAAATCTGCCTGGAATTGAAAATTACCATGTTGGTACTTCTATTGAGATTGCATTAAATAGGTCTATTTAGATTGATTTAAGAAGAATTGACTTTTTATGATTATTAAGTCTTTCTATCCAATAACAAGGTAGCATTTCCATTTATTCAGGTTTTCTTTTGTGTCCCTTAGTAGCATCTTAAAGTTTCTTCATGCACAACTTCAACATTTCTTGTTAAGTTCATTCCTGGATATTTTTCAGTTTCTTATTATAAATGAGTATTTTTTTTATTTTGTTTTCTAATCTGTGTATATTTTGTATCTTATTTTCATACCCATCAATTTTCTGAATTCTTTTACCTGCTATAGTAATTTTTCGATTGATTATCTTTTTGTACTCTCTGCAAGTAGTAATTTTGCCCACCCTCTTCCCATGCTTCCACTTACTTCTTTCACCTGTTCTATTGTAATGGCTACTGCATCTGGAACACTGTCAAAAAGCAGCAGGAAGAATGGATATCTTGGTCTTGCTCCTGAGTTGAATTAGGAAGGCTTCTAGGGCTTCTGCATTCTGTATGATTCAGGATTTGGTGAATGATCTTGTTATTTTATTGAGTTAATATGTTATGAAAGCATCCTCAATAATATTTTGTTAAAAGTTGGATAAAAATTTTACAATGAATGTTAGATAATTAAATAACTTTTCAGCATCCAGGGAAGCAATTATGATTTTTCTCTTTTGATCTATTAGTATGTTAAACTATAGTCATAGCTTTTTCCGGTATTGGAAAATAAATAGGTAATGTTTATTCTGTGTTTACTTTGTGCCGGGCCCTATTCTAAGCACTTTACATGTGTTAATTCATGGAATCCTCTCAATATACTATAATTAACCCCACCTGAAAAATGAGAAAACTAAAGCACAGAGAAGTTAAATAATTATGTGTCCAAGGTCCTATACCTGGTGAGTACCAGATCCGGGAATCTGAACACAGGCAGTTTGGCTCCCGAATCTACATTCTCACCAGCTACTCTCAGCAACGGTCTTTGAAATTCTCATCAAGAGGTAGCATTCTCTTAAAGTGTACTGGATTCTCTCTGCTAACACTTTATTTAAGTGGGTTTTTTGCCTTGATATTAATAGATAACTTTGGACTACAGTTTTTCTGTGTGTATATTATCATTGTTGAGTTTTGGAATTGATATCTTGTTAGCTTCAAAAACTAATTTGAAAGTTTTTCTTCTTTTACTGTGGCCTGGAACAGTTTAAGTAGTCCTGGAATGATCTTTTCTTTAAAACATTCTTTGCACCTGTGAAGTGTCTGATTCTAGTGCTTTTGAGCGAGTTGGATTTTTGATAATGTACGCTATTTTTCATCCTCTAATCATTGGTTATTTAGATTTTCTGTAACTTCTATGATTGGTTTTTGTAGTTTATGTTTTTCTAGAAAGCCATCCATTTCATTCAGGTTTTCAACTTTATTTCAGTAGAGCTGAGCAAAGAAATATCTCAAAATTATTTTGTTTTGTATACATACAAAACAGTTCCTAATGTACTATTTTGATTTTGTATTAGCCTATGTTCATATTTTTTTCTTAATTATTTTAGCCAGCAGTTTTTCTGTTTTGTTCTGTTTTCAGAGAAGTAGCTCATGGATTTATTTGTTGGTTTTCTATTTTATTTTAACATTTTACTCTATTTGTGGTTACTTCCCTTACCCATTTCTAATTTTGTATATGTTGTTTCATCTTTTTACTTGACTAGGTTGGCTAATGGTTTGTTATCTATTTTATTGTTTTTTTGTTGTTTATTTATCCCAAGTACCATCTTTTGGATCCATTTTTAGTTCCATTTAAAAAACTAATTCCTTTTGCCATATTTAGTTATATTTATTATTATTTTTATAACTTGCCAGAATGACTGTTCCTATTAATTATTTTCATTATTTTATGTTTCACAACACTAGTTAGTAGAACTATGTGGTGAGAGGCAATATCCCAAAGATTGTGATACATGATTCTTGCATTATCAATATTTTCTAGATATTGCATTTTAAATTTTGTTTTAATTTCTTCTATGGACCAAGAGTTAAAGAGATAACTTCTTAGTTTCCAGGTGGTTAAGATTTTTTTGTCTCTTATAAATAGGGTTATTTTGATCAATATTTCAAGGACAATTATATAATGGGCATATTCTTTGTATTCAAGGTTTAGAGGTATAGATATGTACAAATATAGATATAGAGATACACACTTATGTGTGCACACACTCCACCCTGTTAACTATGGGATTTAAGTTGTCAGTGGCATTCTTTTTTGTCTACTTGATCTGTCATGGCCTGAAAAAGTGCTCACCACAGTTGCCTTTTTGTCTGTTTCTCTTTGTTTTTATTGCAGTTTTTCTTTTACGCATTTTGAAGTAATGCTATTTGCTGCATGAAAATTCACTAAATTGTGTTTACCATTATAAATTGTCCATCTTTGATTTGTATAGTGTGTTTTTTTGTCTTGAATTTAATATTATGATCCTTGTTATTTTTTTGCTTGCACCTAATTTCCATGTCTTTGCTTTACCTTTTACTAGCAACCTTTCTGAGTAATTTTATTATAAGTGTATTTCTTGAATGTGTAATGTGGCTGATTTATATCTTATTTCAGGTAAGATATATATTCAGATATCTTATTTCAGATAAGATATATATTATTTCAGATTTATATCAATCTGAAAGTGTTTTTCTTCTAAAAAGGGGAGTTTCCCATTTACATGTACTGCTAAACTATTTCTGAACTTAGTTCTATCATCTAACAACTTACTATTTTACTCTTCCTTTTTTGTTGTTTTCTCTATGGCTTAGGTTTTATTGCTTTATGCTCTGAGTAAATGTATTTATCTTCTACTAGTTTTTAAGATTGACATTTGGTTTCTATTATTCTAATGATACCCCAGTAACTTTTTTTTTTGAGATGGAGTCTCACTCTTGTCGCCCAGGCTGGAGTGCAGAGGCATGATCTCGGCTCACCGCAACTTCCACTTCCCAGATTTAAGAGATTCTTCTGCCTCAGCCCCTCGAGTAGCTGGGATTACAGGTGTGCACCACCATGTGTGGCTAATTTTTGTATTTTCAGTAGAGATGGGGTTTCACTATGTTGGCCAGCTGGTTTCAAACTCCTGACCACAAGTGATCCGGTCTCCCAAAGTGCTAGGATTACAGGTGTGAGCCACTGTGCCTGGCCCCCAGTAACTTTTAATATATTGAAACCTTCTTGCTTTGTCAAGTTCAAGCAATATTTTTCGACACCCTGCTATGAGAAATGAGGCAAATTAGCAAGACTCCCTCTAGCCCTCTGCACCTTCCTGTCCTTATTATCGCTGTCACCTTTGTTTGTACTCCATCACCACCATGAGTCCAGTTCTTCATGGCACTTATCACAGTGCGTAATGATGCTACTCATTCATTTGTTTACTTGTTTGTTCTTTAACTCCCCCTCTGGACTATAAAATACTTGAGGCCAAGGGCTTTGTGTGCTTTTGTGTGATCAGAAAGAAGTGACACAATTACAGGATAAGAGAAGGGTTATAAGGGGCCTTTAAGATTATCTCACCCAAGCTCTCACTTCAAGTTAGGAAATCGAGCCCTGGTGGGTGGAGACACTGGCCCTACATCACAGAGCTAGTGAGTGACATCACAGAGCTAATGAATTTCGATCACTTCACCCAAGCTTGTTCCAGAACTCCAGGCTCCCTCAAACATATGTTAACCACAAGGGAGGCTTCACATTTACATAGAACCAATGTGGATGATATTTTTTAGCAATTTCAATTGCTGTCATTGAGCATCTTTTAAATGACATATTTGAAAATAGCTTCATTATAATGTACAATTTAAAAAAATCATTGTTTCATATGTTCATAATAATCTTGTAACTTTTTTTTTTTTTTTCGAGACAGAGTCTCACTCTGTTGCCCAGGCTGGAGTGCAGTGGTGGGATCTCAGCTCACTGCAACCTCCGCCTCCTGGGTTCAAGTGATTCTTCTGCCTCAGCCTCTTGAGTAGCTGAGACTACAGGTGCACGCCACCATACCCAGCTAAATTGTGTGTGTTTAGTAGAGACGGGGTTTCACCATATTGGTCAGGCTGGTCTTGAACTCCTGACCTTGTGATCCACCCACGTCGGCCTCCCAAAGTACTGGGACTACAGGCGTGAGCCACTGCGCCTGGCCATAATCTTGTAACTCTTTACAGATATATTCTGAATCTAATCTTTTGAGGTTTCTTGGTGGAGGAAGCCTGAGAGGAAGAACACCCCCATTGTAAGTTGGGAACCAAGATTCTAATAAGTGACACACTCCAAGTCACTTAGAATGGCAAGAAATGATTCCAGAAAAGAATCTCTGTTTCCTGGCAACCAGCTCAGTACTCTCTGAAGGGCACTTGGAAGGAAAGTTCAATCAATGGAAGGGTCAAATGTTTCTTTTTCAAATGGCCATTTTGCATGTAATGGCTGTTCTGTGCAGACATTGTGGGCTGTTCTTCTCTTGTTCATAAGATCTAGGGTCCTTCTGTGCAAAATGTATGTGCTGTGGGTAAGAAATTACTTTAACTGAGTTTATTGGCATTTCTTAGCACATACAAGTTCAAAGAAAATTATTACAGGTAAGAGCTCTGTCCGTTAAAACAATGCTGTATAGATTACATAGTGATACATTTGGTCAGAGAGACAGCCAAGAAAAGCTCAGGACAGATCTTGCCAATTCCAAAGACCAGCCTTTCCAAAGGGTCTGTAAATCTTTCTCCCAACCCCAAAGCCACCTGCTTGGCCCTGATAATGTTTTCAATTTGACTGAATTTCTGCTAATGGGAATGTACGCAGTGTAGGAAGGGTGCTGGAATCAGACCGAACCGTTGGTTCGAACCTGAGCTTCTGCATGCTTTTCAGAAAGGTCTTATCGTGCCCAAGCCTTCATTCCTTTAGATGTGGACAGAGTATAATAACATTATTTTAGAAGGTTGTTGTGCTGCTTCAACAGGATTATGTGTGGGTATCTGCTACTTGGTATATTTAAGCCTTCTCCTGATCACAACGCATTACTAGCTGTCAGAAGATTGACAGGGAGATCTGGACCAAATTGAAAACAGTACTGACCAATACTGTATCATCATCTGTGCTCAATCAGAGACTTTGGTTAGTTTCTCTGCCAGCTCTCGAAACTCTGTATTAAGTGTACGTAATAACTCCTTAGGACTTAGAAACACGGACTGCCAGTTAACAGAAGAAAAAGTGGTCATCGAAAAGTAAGGCAATGAACCTAAAGCTACACGAGTCACTGGCCAGCTCTGTGGATGAGCAGCTCTCACAAGGGCCACTGTGGCACCCTGGGGGCCGCCTGTGTGTGGTGGGGGACGGGTGCCACGGATCTCTGGAGCTATGGTCTCTGGAGGGCTCTCTCTCTTTCTGACTGATAGGAGAGACTTTCTTAAATTTCAGTTGTAACACTGCAGACATTTCTTCACCTATTAATAACCATTAGTTCTTCGTGTGCTAGAAATCATGAGTTAGAGGGAATAGGACAGTCCTTTGTAAGACAGGCCATTGAGGAATAACACCAAATAGAAACAGTGAGTTGCAATTTCTCATTCAACAAAAATATTACTGAGCACTTCAGCTGTGCTGGGCTAGGTGAGTGCTGGCTGATGGCAGGGACACCATTGGTGAATCAGACCCAACCTGTCTAGTGGGAGAGCTACAAATAACTAGAAAAGACTGTGTGGTGTTCACCTTCGCCAATTTAACCTGGACCTCGATTCCTAAAGTACAAAAAAAGGAGACCTGGGCCAGGTGATTCCCCAAGGTCCATTTTAGTTCTTCAACTCATGTTTATATGAAACTTCACCCTCAGTTTCTTAAAAAAACAAACAAAAACAAAACTAAACTAAAGGATAGAGAAATATAAGAAACATTTTAAATGATTTTACAACATCTTAATTTCCTCTGTAAAAAGGTTTAAACTGAACTGGTAATGATGACTTCATCCAAGCAGCCAATTTTAGCTCAACATTTAGGAATCGCTGTGGAAGAGTCCCAAGAGCCTTGGCTATTCTTTCTTTTTCCGCCTTTGCTCTTTCTGGCCTGCTGCTGCTCAAAGTTTTCCATGTTGATTTTTTTCCTTCTCTCCCTGCCTGCTGGTTCCTCCACATTATTTACTGCTTGTGTTAATTCACTTTTATTTGACCCTTAGCATCATCCGTCAAATTCTTGCATGTTCACTAGCATACCATTGTTTTAGTAGTGGCTCTGCAGCTTCAGTCGACCTCTGGCCACAATTCCCCTAACTGTTGCTGCTGTTTCTTCTTCTTTCCTCATCTGGCTAGCTAGAAATGGGTGACATTAGCATTGAAAGGTCTATTCCCGTACATTCCTGTTTTCCTAAAATTTCAGCTTTTGAAACTGAACAAAGTGATACTGTAGTAAATATGCCTGTGCTAAGAAAACTGGGACTTTCCTTTAAAAAAAAATGGAGTTTCAAATTATAATGAATTTGAATTTTTCCTTTGAAAACATATTACATTCAATTAAGCTGTATTGCAAGCTAGGCTCACAGTCTGTGATTTATATTGTTGTAATTAGCAGATGAAATAAAGATTATAAAATACACTGAACAGGGAAATGCAACTTGAGAATATGTTAGAAGTGTTCATTCTAAACATTGCAGTGTTTGTTTCCATCACCCTGTTTCTAATTAGAAGCACAAGCACAAACTAAAACTAAAGGGTAGGATAAGAAATGGAGGCTATTTTAGGCCAGATGCAGTGGCTCATGCCTGTAATACAGCATTTTGGGAGACTGAGGCAGGAGGATCACTTGAGGCCAGCAGTTTGAGACCAGCTTGAATAATACAATGAGACTCCACCTCTACAAAAAATAAAAATAATAAAAAATAAAGCTAGATGTGGTGGCTTGTGCCCATAATCCCAGCTACTTGGGTAGCTGAGGCGGGGAGGATCATTTGAGCCAGGAAGTCGAGGCTGCAGTGAGCCATGATCACACCTCTGTGCTCCAGCCTGGATGACAGAGCAAGACCCTGTGTCAAAGAAGACCCAATTTAGGGTAAATATCAGACTTTCTCAGGTTTGCCCTAAGTCACTCAATGTTTTTGTCCTTTCTTGGTATATATTTCAGTCATTATTTTGTTTATTGTCCATCCCTCCCTCCTCTAGGGTGTAAGCTCCATGAGGGTAGGGAGTTCTGTTGTTTTTGTTTAGTGCTGTATCTTTAGGGTATAGAATCATGCCTGGCATATAGTAGGTGCTCTCTCTATATTTGAGTAAATGAAAGAATAGAGGAATAGTCATATTTGCAGGACTAAATTCCCGCATTATAAAAGGAAATTACTACACTGCAGGCTAAACATGGTAAATGGAACACATGTGTTTATCTCCGTTCCCTCCAGAAATGCCTCTAAAATAACATAAAAGGCCTAAACTCACAAAGACTAAAAGAACTAGAGAGAAGACTGCAGCAGATAAGAGATTTCAACAAAATTTTGATGGCTGATCACCTCGATGATTTTGTCAGGCTGGGAAAAACTGAAACCTAAGCCCGTGGGGGAGAAGCCAATTAAAAATAAGCTATTTGTACCACAGCTCCCTAGAAAGGCTCAGGATTTGGAGGCACTTTGTTCCTCTCATGCACCCTTCTCAGGAAGCTACTGAAGGATGTACTCCACTAAAACAGGGTAGAAGTCAAGGAAGAAAAAGACCTAGGGTTGGGGAAACAGGAATCCAACACAGGAGAGAGATAAAGGACATTTCCAGGATGAGAGTAAAGGGAAGTCTCAGCCTGACAGGTTAACAGGCCTAGGGAGCGACCAGTCCAGATGGTGGCAGGGGAACAAAAGACTCCAAGGTTAATGTCTTAAAGAAATAGAAAACATGATACTTTCAGGAACCATTTCTCTAGGTGTTAAAGAAGTAGAAGCAGCAGCAACAACCTGGTGTACTTGAACGTTCCCAGAGGAGATTTTACAGTTCTGTCAGAGGATTTAGGGTCCCATTAATTATACAAATGAGAAAACAAAGCAATTATAATCTCCAGGGAAAGCAAACAGCTATATGAAAAAGGAAATGGAATTATATTTTACTACTAAGGCTTAACTATGATTAATATTTACTTATTCATCATAATGCTATATATATTGGGATGTTCAAGGGGAGGGCAAGTGTTTGGTGTGTGTGGGGAGGAGACAGTATAAGAAAATAAAACCGGTATCTTCCATAACTGAGAATCAGTGGATGCTATCTAAAACTGAAAAATCATGGCTGGGTGCAGTGTCTCACACCTGTAATTCCAGCATTTTGGGAGGCTGAGGCAGGCAGACCACCTGAGGTCAGGAGTTCGAGACCAGCCTGGCCAACATGGTGAAACCCTGTCTCTACTAAAAATACAAAAATTAGCCGGGTGTGGCGGCACATGCCTGTAATCCCAGCTAATTGGGAGGCTGAGGCAGGAGAATTGCTTGAACCCAGGAGGTGGAAGTTGCAGTGAGCTGAGATCACGCCACTGCACTCTAGCCTGACTGACAGAGCGAGACTCCATCTCAAAATAAAATAAAACAAAACTGAAAAATCAAAAAATAGCAGCAGAAACATAGTATTCAAAGCTATGAAGGTAAAAACTCAAATAAATGGCTAAAATTTAAAAGTGCTGGCCTTTGGAAAGCTTACAAAGCTATGTGCACATGTGTTATATTTTTATATAAGTAAAAATAAAATTAGCAAGAGGAAATGAGGCTTTCATTATTCACCTCAAGAGAAGGATCTTGAAGTCAGATGTGTTCATCTTTCAATCTCTATACATAGAAGATATTTGATAAATGATGAATGAATGAGTGAATGGAGAGCTGTCATGAACTTATTTAGAGTTCATAACATATCTCTGGCAGCTGGTGGAATGATGAGAAGTTCTGCAAGAGAGAATGATTTAGGAAGCTTAGAAAAGATATGCAATTGTGTATCCCACTACAATGGAGCCCGAGGTTTCTGCTCAGTTTAACCTATTACACAGTGTAAGGCCGGCAAAAATTGTTCATTTCCGTAGAGCTGACTTTGCAGATTTAAAAAGTCCTGAATGGGAAATAAATATGCTGCTCTTAATAAATGTCTAGTTAAGGTATAGTTAATATAGTTAAATGTGAAAGTGTATAAATGATATATTTTAATAGCACCCAGAGCACATTTCAGGACTGAGATAAATGCAAACTTTTGAAAAACTCTAACATCCTCTAAACACATTGCCTTATCATAGTAAATGATAAATTACTAAAGAAAAATGTTATTCTGCAATGTTTTGAAGATTAAGTAGCATATGAGTAAAATTAACATTGTGTGTAAGTGAAGCTGTGACTATATCATGTCAGGTTGGTAATAAAATTGCAAAGGAGAGAGAATTAGAGTTTTATGCCACAGAAATGGAAGTAGTTTTCATTTTAATTGTTTTTCTTTAAATGGATTGTTTCTGTAATATACTATATTCTTTCCAGTTCACAGATGTTCAGGAGGGATAAAAGAGTTATAAAATATTCTAATGTGAGCTTTTAAAATAGCTTTTTTGGAACAGGAAAAGAGCAGTCTAAAGAATTCAGAATTTTTAGAGTACAGTAAAGCATTCATATTGCAAATTTAGTAATTTGTGTTTTGTGATATGGAAAAATAAATGGCCTTTTAACATTGACGCCAGTGCTGGCCTGTTAGTCACGTACATTCACTTTATGATTTTATTTTTAATGTCAGAGTTCTGACAGTTCACTTTCTTCCTTGCCTCCTCTCTTGCTAGCAGTTCTTTATTCCTGGCCTTAGGAAAGTCCACCTTTTCTCTAGCATCTAAATCTGGCCCTGGACTTTGCCTGGGCTGACCTGGATGGATGAATTTGTTGTGCTAATATCAGAGGCTTCCAGCTGTGCCTCTGCCACTGGCCAGAGTTCCTCCCCACTCCATCCTTCCAGCAGGCCCCACCCAGGTCCTCCTCAGAGGCCCTCCGATGGCACAGAGCCAGGGTGCTGTGCTCCTTATACTTGCTGCACTTAGTATTTCTTGTCTACTTCTCCCCATCTTCATATCTTTCCATGATTCTTTCTAAAACTACATTTATCCTTTGTGCTGTGTACAAAAGCTCCTGTTTATCTCAGGGCTCTGATCTTCTGTTACCATCACAGCTGCTTTTTCCCTGCTGCACACATGATCAGAGCCTAAGATGTACCCTGAGAAATGGGCACCATTGTGGAAACCAACATTGGGATCAAAATGCCACTTTATTTATTTGTTTATTCAACAACAACAGCAACAGATATCTACTGAGTGCCTGTTATGCACGAGGTGCTGGGCTGGTTTTATAATGCTGAGCAAGAGAAACATGGGCTCAGCTCTTATGCAGCTTACCATCTGGTGAGCAAAATATACGTTGAAATGAATTCGCCAATGAATCTATTAATTTCCAGTATCATAAGCACCGGGAGATAGATGTACAGGGTGATATGTGTACATAAAGCAGGGGTATCTGACCAAATTTGGGAGTTAGGGAAAGTTTTCTTCAGGAAGTGACACTTAAACTAGAGTCAGCTGGAGAAGAGCAGAGCTTCCTCTGCAGAAGCTCAGGAGTGAAGGCCTTGAGGCAGGGGAGAGAATGGAGAATTTGAGAAACTGAGAGAAGGATCCTTGCCCTTCATTGATGAGGAGGCATTGAAGGATGAGGCTGAATGGGCAGGAGGAGATGTTATGGAGGGCTGGCACGTGAGGGGCAACAGAGGCTTGAATGGGAGCACAATGGCATCAGACCTGCACTCTGACAGAGTGATTGCAGGGTGTAGGTGTGGATGGGGGACATCTGTTCCAATTCTCCCTCATATCCGAGGTAAGCTGGTACCCCAAGCCTCCCTGGGTTTACCCATCACTTCATGTGGTCCTGCCACAGGGTCACACACAAGCGAGTGAGGGAGCCAGAGGGCGAGAAGTGGTACATACCAGCCTGGAGAAGTAGATGTGAGAGACGCATGCTACCTTGATTAGAAGACTTCTAGATTTTTCTTTGGGCATTTCTCTTATTTCTCAATGTACAGTCAATGTGTTTTTTTTAACCTTGCTTCTGCCTGATCCTCTGATACCTCTTGGAGGTAGAAGAGGAAACACTAACGTAGCAAAGGCAAAGGGGAGTACTCTGTTGTTTTGTATAAGGGCTGTATCATCAACCAAAAAAATGAAGCTACACTTGAGGTAGGGGAAAGTATGTCATTTCGAATGGAAAATCCAGTCGTTAACTACATTTTAAAAATTATTAACAAGAAAAGGACCAATGATAGAATGAGACATTAAAGAAAAACACAGATATCAGAGTTTCTGTTTCCCACACTGCAAAGTTGAATTCCATCAGTCAAGCCAGAAGGTTAGGATGACCCTGCTCTTCTAGCCTCCTCTCTGTAATCCAATACAAACATATTCTTTGCGGAAAGCAACACTGTTTGGTGATATTTTCTGTTATGTCAGCTTTTTAGAGAATAAGTTATTCTACTCATCACTCCATGTATAGTTTTCCACCACAGGGCATTTTCCAATTTTTTCCTTGTAATGCAACACTTGGTTTCATGGGCAAAAATGTTTTCTGAGTATAAGAACAACTTCCTTCTTCCCCTCCTCTCTCCACCCTCCTGTCCTTCTTTCCACCCTTTCTTCCTTCCTTTTTCCTTCCCTTTGCCTCCTTCGTCAATAAGTATTGTTTAAGACATTCAAAGCACTAACTTCAAAATCAAATTTGTGCGAAGTGGCGGTTTTGATCATCATCCTAGCATTGTCCTGAAATGACTCCCCGTTGATTGATGACCTAATTCTGCCTGGTCAAGTCAGAGGAAGTCTTGGCCACATGGACTTTGTGGCCACAAATCCTGTCTAGCACATTTATTTTGATTCAGCTGGGTCTTCCCTATTTGGACACCTTCTTCGGAGATGTTTGAGGAAAGATGGAATGTTGGAGGAGGGGGTTGTCTTCTTTTCTCCAAAACAAAAAGGAGAGAGAAGGTGACAGTACAGCTCTACACAATAGAAAAGGAAAACCCAGGCCCCTGAGTGAGAGCCAAGAAGCACTGCAGAGACAGAAGCTTGTGCCTACAGGTAAACGACAGCAGCGCCCCTACATAGGAGCAGGGCCACTGCTATGGAGTCCAGCAGGGAGAGAAGGGGGCAGGCAGGAGAAGCAGGGGGAGATTTGCTTACCCGGCTCTCAACACTGCTCGACTAGGGCAATGTGGCCTCCCTGACCAGGTGGTGGAGGCACTGAGGACATCCCACATCTCTCTTTGGCACCATTCCTTTGCACACCTGGCCACCCATCATGCACTCAGCAAGCATCTGTTGAGTACCTTGTATGGACATGACATTGAGATGCTCACATTGTCTCACTCCTCAAGGCGCATAAAGTCTAGTGGGAGGCAAATAAATAGAACACAATTTGTGGCAGAGCAAATGAAGAAGGTGCTTTAACAGAGGGACATTGGCAAATAAAGAAGGTGCTGTCACAGATGGACATTTTCAGGCACACAGGGAGAAGGGGAGAATTTATTATGGCTGGGTCTGAGATTTAAATACGAGAATATGATACTTAAAGTGACAAGGTCATGCAACATACGTGTGAGGTGTCTGATAAACCTTCATGTCAAAGAAGCCTAGTGTATGAAAATTTAATCTCGGAAAAGTTAGGTGGGGCTGTTACTTTATAAATAGGTGCTTTACAACAAAAGATTCTTAAAATAGTAAGTATGTCTTATGTTAATATGACATAAAGTATTAACAGAAGGCATAGACTTAAAGGGCTTTTGAAATGTTAATATAGCTATGAAAATATGGTTCAAGCTACTAACATGTCATTGCACATTATTTTTCATAAATATTTCTGTTGCATAAGCTAAAACATACCTGTATTCGGGATCATAAGTGCAAACACCTCTAGGAATAGGACCCAGGCATCAGGAGTTTTTAAAGCTCGCTGGGTTGTTCTGCTGTGTGGCCAACACTGAGGACCACTGCTATGGAGTAGCGCCCCTCAAACTTGGATGTGCAGAGGAAGCTCAGGGGGTCTCTTAAGTGGAGGTTCTGACTCAGTAGGTCTGAGGTGCGGTCTGAGAGTCTGCATGTCTAATGGGAACTCAGGTGGTGGTGATGTTTCCAACCCAAGACCACATGGTGGAAATGATGTTGGTTTTAAACCATGTGCACGGTGCATCCTGGGGAGCCTCTGATTGGACAGTGGGGCCTTGATTTTTCCAGGGCTTCTCATCCTGAAGTACAAATTGAATTACACAACAATTACAACTCAGATGCCACCAGCTCTCATTTGAGCCAGTTCTCACAGGTGTACCACACTCCTGTCCCCACTCATGGAAAGAGAGTGCTGTAAATATGTCCAATAGTCCTGTCGTAGTTCTTAGGGGTATGTCACGTGCATGTCCAGTTAACTGCCCCATAATCATTTCTCTCTCTTCTCTTGGTTAGCCTTGTGACCGCAAACCCCAGCCCTACACCAGACCCACAACGATTCCAATGGGGGACAGCCAGGAGACGACTCTAGCTAAAAGACACCATCCTGTCCTCAGAATCACTGGTCCCAAGCAGCTCTTATAGCTCAGGGTGTTAGGTTTCATCATCCCTTATAACGAGTTCTCTCTGGAAGGTCTTCATGGCTCACGATAAAAAAAATTCAGGGGGCCCACCCTACCAAGGCAACAGCCTTGTCTGAATCCCTGCTCATTTTCACATAGGAACCATAGCCATACCAAGCTTTGTTTTGTTGCTGGAAAGAACAGGACAAGCCTAGCAGAAAAAGGAGTATGTGGAGACAGGAGGAAAAGAGTTCTCCGGGGAAATTCATGCCAAGGACCTCTGTAGCCACGGTCTCCACAGCAGTGGGAACACTGCCTGGGACTCTGATCAATGGGTTATATCTATGCAGGGAGGGCTGGACTTGCTTGCAGTATGTTAGTACAGGGCCTTAGGACCTTCTCAGATGGCCTTCACAGACAGCGTATCTCATCCTACAATGGACATGATGTGACTGGGCAGAAACCTCAGTTAGGTGCAGAAACCTCATCAGTAAAGGTTTCTGTGGTTAAGGGAGCACCCCACCTCCGTCTGCTGAACCAATCTCTCTATAAACTCTTCTCATCATGTTTCCAGGTACTCTGTTTCCTCTCTCCATTTTTTCCATTCCCATCATGTGTGTGCAAGATGGACACATAGACGTGGCATGTGTCTACACCCTATGTTATTGTTAAACACACAATCATCTTTTTCTTTGCCAAAATGCACATTTTTGTTGTGTTATTTGAGGAGCTACTAACAGTTAAAGTGGCCCTCATAATGATTTAAAATGTCCATATGCAGTAATATACAGCCTTCAGAAAATACTGGCACAGTGTCTATTAACATACTGCAGTGTGTGTGTGTATATTTTAAGACAGGATCTTGGTCTGTCACTCAGACTAGAGTGTAGTGGTATGATCATGGCTCATTGCAGCCTCAAACTCCTGGGCTCAAGCAATACTCCCACCTCAGCCTCCATAGTAGCTGGGACTACAGGTAGGTGCCACCATGCCTGGCTAATTTTTTTTTTCCCCTGTAAAGATGAGGTCTCACTATGTTTCCCAGGTTGGTCTTGAACTCAAGGAATTCTGGCCTCAAGGAATCCTCTTGCCTTGGCTTCCCAAAGTGCTGGGATTACAGGCATAAGCCACTGCACCCAGCTCTGCAGTATAAAATAGTAAATTCCAGGAAAATTTAAATGAGGCCAGAATTTCCAAACCATTCTGCTGCCATTTATAACAAATGGGCCTATCATATTATCTATTTCACTCTTTTGTGTGTATTTCTATTGTTTCATAAATACAACTCTCTCGACTAAGTATTGCATGCTTTCGGAGTAGAATGGAGATGCTACGTTGTTCACATCCTCAAAGGTTTTGTTTAAAGAGACAAACAGCTTAAGCAACACCCCAATTGGTAAGTTTAGCACAGTTTAGATGTAGAAAAGCAGAGATGTGCCTTACTGCAAATCACCGCCTCCACATTGCCAATATGTGAAAACCCAAACTTCCCAAACACACAAATTAAATTAATGCTGGATGTTTCATTTTACAAAGCTTTCATTAGATAGTGGGTTCCTAGAATGCATTCATGTGAAGGCAGCTCTTCAGAAGTCAGTCTCCTGCACAGTATGAAGCAGGCCTGCCTCTCATTCTGCATGAAACATTCCAACTATTTTTAAATCATGAGGTCTAGATTTAACAGCTTTTCAAGGAAAAAATTATCTAGGTTTTTACATGTGCAATAAGAGGATACAGTAAGGCCAAAAACCATCTTGAGCCAAGAAAATTTAGTCTTGGAGCAAACAGTGTTTAAGGATTTCCGATGTTACAGCAGCCCCTGGCAGAGCTGCAAAGAAGCCGAGAGATCTCCGTTCAAGTTACAGCCTGGGGCCAGCTTGAGCACGTGGGTGCCACTACTGCTGGGGCTTCCGGTAGATCAATGAGGGAGTCACTGGCTGAAGAACACAATCATGTCCACTGTATGGGCAGACATCACTAGGCATTGGTTCACTGTTCACTAGTTTTTTTCCCTACACCTGGTGGGTGCATGGAACTAGACTTAACCAGGTTATTAACAAAGTATTTCTGGACTGGAGAGATCTTAGAAAACCATGTACATCAACTCCCTCATTTATTATGCATGAGAAGGCAAATAACTTGCCCAGGAACATAACACAAGTAAAGGTTAGAGTTGAGACTGTAGTGCTCTTGGCTTCTAGTGCAAGACTCTTTCTGTACCTGCTACCATAACTCTTCATCTCCCACCTCCAAAATGGGGCAACTCCCTGGGGTTAACCTGCCAGTTAACCTGTTCATCACTAAAAAATGACCATGGTGAAACTCTGGGCACAAAGCTTCTCTAGCCACAGTGTGGGCCCAGCAGCAGGTTCATGTAACAACCCTGGGCTTTTACAGACTCACCTGCTCCCGAGCCTGGCTCCCTTTTATTCCGCAGCCTCACTCCTAACAGGCGTCTCAGCCGTCTCTGATTCTCTCCTTGTGGAAACCTTAGGACCTAATACCTTCAGCTCCTGCATGCCCAGCCATGGCAGGGCATTAATGCTGGCTTGATTTCCTCCAGAAATGAGCAATAGCTCTTCAAGCATTTTCTACAGGCTTCACATGGCTCCAAGTCACAACCCATGGCCACAAGCACTGCCAGCTCCCTCAACAAAATTGGGAAGTTTGTGGACCCCATGAGAGGCCTTATTTATTACCTCTCCCAGAGAAAGCAGACTGGGGCAATAATCGTCAAAGTAATATTTACCCCTTAATAACTGCCTATTTTTATACTGGTGTTAGAGGTTAATAGCAGTGTTATTTACTCCTCTGCCAAAAAGAACTGAAGGATGTGAAATGTAGCAGTCAATAAAGCTCAACAGTCAGATAAATAACATTCATATTATTTCCTGACAAATCCTTCTGCAACCCGGGGATATAAATAACCCTAAGAAAGCACTTCCTGCATTACAAGTTTACTGATGTGTAAAATGTAATTTAAAAGAGAGCTTCGAACCCTAGAAGCACTGGACTCTGTAACTGTACACCAACAGACAGCCCCACGATTGTGCACACGCACGTGTGTGGAGGCCATCCTCGAATGCACATTCATTCCCAGACACACTTATTATCACTAGTCCTTGAGTGTGGTCATTCCTCTCATTTCCTCTTGACTTCCGGGACGTGCACTTCTGCTTTTCCTCCCACCTCTTTGATGACCTTTCTTAGTTTTCTCCTCTCATGCTCTAAAGAGGAACTTATCCCAGTCCCAGGCATTCTGTTCTGGTGCTTTCCTCAGTGGTCCCGCCTGTCTTCACAGCTGAATCACAAATATGTATCCCCACCCACCATCTCCCTGAGCTCTAACTCCCTGACATTCCAACTGGCATGTATAAGAGGCACCTCAGTCATGGTCTGGCCACGATGTGGCTCTAAATCCCACCGTTGGCCTGCTCCCCAGTCCCTCAGCCCCTGTGGTCTTCCCCAAACCAGCAAATGGAATTACCTTTCATGCAGCTATTTCATGAAAATGCCTAGCACTTTTTTTTTTTTTTTTAAATTTAAGTTCTAGGGTACATGTGCACAACATGCAGGTTTGTTACACATGTATATATCTGCCATGTTGGTGTGCTGCACCCATTAACTCGTCATTTACATTAGGTATATCTCCCAATGGGATCCTTCCCCCCTACCCCCACCGCACAACAGGCCCCAGTGTGTGATGCTCCCTACCCCATGTCCAAGTGTTCTCATTGTTCAGTTCCCACCTATGAGTGAGAATATGCAGTGTTCGGTTTTCTGTCCTTGAGACAGTTTGCCCAGAATGATGGTTTCCAGCTTCATCCATGTCCCTACAAAGGACATGAACTCATCCTTTTTTATGGCTGCATAGTATTCCATGGTGTATATGTGCCACATTTTCTTAATCCAGTCTATCATTGTTGGACATTTGGGTTGGTTCCAAGTTTTTGCTATTGTGAATAGTGCCGCAATAAATATATGTGTGCATGTGTCTTTATAGCAGCATGATGTATAATCCTTTGGGTATATACCCAGTAATGGGATGGCTGGGTCAAATGGTATTTCTAGTTCTAGATCCTTGAGGAATCACCACACTGTCTTCCACAATGGTTGAACTAGTTTACAGTCCCACCAACAGTGTAAAAGTGTTTCTATTTCTCCACATCCTCTCCAGCACCTGTTGTTTCCTGACTTTTTAATGGTCGCCATTCTAACTGGGCCTAGCACCTTTTTAATCCCCTCTGATATTCCCCTGCTCCCACTTGGTATTAAAGCCACCAGCAAGTCCTGCAAGCCTCCATCCCTGTTCTGTCTCTGCCCCATCCCACAGTCCAAGGTCTCCATCTTTCTGATTGCTTTCCCAGCTGCTACTCCAGCCCCTCATTCATTCCCCTCCCAGAAGAGTGAGCTTTTAAAATATGAATCCAAGGTCTTTCCTTGGCCTACCGGCCCTATGTGACCTGGCCCTGTTCCTCTCCAGCCCCTCTCCCTCTCTCATAGCCCTCCAGCCACAATGGCCACCTCTTAGTTCCTCAGACAGATCAAGCAGGCTCCTTCTACCCAGAATGCTATGGATCCAGTGTTCCCATGCTGGCTTCCTCCTGTCACTCTGTGAGGGGTCCTTCCAACCATACAGTCTAAATACACGCTACTCCCTTTATGACACCGTTACTATTTTCTTCATAGCACCCATCATTTCTTGAAATTACATTGTTCCTAGGTGTGCTTGTGTGTTCATTGTTGATCTCTACCAGACTTCGACCTCCAGAAGAGCGGGGTCTTGGGCTGTCATCTTCATCAATGTGCATCCAGTGCCTGGGGAGCCATTGGGCACACAGCAGGCATCTGTATTAGTTTGTTAGGGCTGCCATGCAAAGCATCACAGACTGGGTGGCTTGAACAACAGAAATTTATTTTCTTAAGATGCTGGAAACTAGAAGAAATCCAAGATCAGGGTGTCAGCAGTGTTGTTCCTTCCTTCTGAGGCTTCTCTCCTTGGTTTGCAGATGGCTGTCGTCTTTCAGTGTCTTCACATGGTCTTCTTTTTTTTTTTGAAACACAGTCTCTGTCGCCCAGGCTGGAGTGTAGTGGCGCAATCTTGGCTCACTGCAACCTCTGCCTCCCGGGTTCAGGCAATTCTCCTGCTTCAGCCTCCCAATTAGCTGGGATTACAGGCACCCGCCACCACACACGGCTAATTTTTTTTGTATTTTTAGTAGAGATGGCGTTTCACAATGTTGGCCAGGCTGGTTTCGAACCCCTGACCTCAAGTGATCCACCCACCTCGGCCTCCCAGAGTGTTGGGTTGATAGGCGTGAGCCTCTGCGCTGGGCCCACATGGTCTTCTTCATGCATCTGTGTCCTAATCGCCTCTTCTTGTAAGGACATATAAGTCCCAGTCATATTGGATTAAGGCCCACTCTAATGACCTCATTTTAACTTGATCCCCTCTTTAAAGACTTTGTCTCCAAATGCAGGCACATCCTAAGGTACTGGGGGTTAGGGCTTCAACATATGAATTTTGGAGGGAACACAATTCAGTTCACACCAGCGTCTAATACAGGGTAATAGTGATGATGATGAAAACTACCATTATTGTGATTTTATTATGTGCTAGACATTGTTTCAAGTACTTTTCCTGTATTATCTTAATCTTCACAAACACCCTGTAAGAATGTCATTATTATCAGTTCCATTTTCCAGGTGAGAAAACTGAGGCACGAAGAAATTAGGTGACCTGCCTGAAGTCACAGATTATATGTGGTAGAGCCTGTTTGATTCTAGCATCTGTGGTCTTTACCACCACCCTGTCCAGCTCCCTGGTATTTACAAACCTCTGTTGAATGAATGGATGCAGGGGAAGTGACCCAGAATTCATCAAGTGCACATACACAGCAGCTAAGGCAGGCACGTGGCCATGCTGCACACATTGTTTCCATGTAACTAAATTTATCCATCTCTTTCTTTATGGCTTCCATGATGGCTCCTTGCCTTGCTTAGAAAGGTCTTTCCTTCTCCAACATTTACAAATTTGGGAATCGGCTTTTCTCCCTCATTTTGAGACATGAATTGCTCCTTAAATTGATCATGAGAGTCACCCTTTTTCAGGGTGACTTAAACAAGGTTTTTCTTTTGTTCATTCTTTTTTTTTTTTGGAGACAGGGTCTCACTCTGCTGCCCAAGCTGCAGTACAGTGGCCATCATAGCTCACTGCAGCCTCCTGCCTCAGCCTCTTAAGTAGCTAGGACTACAGGTTTGTGCCACAACACCCAACTAAGTTAAAAATATACACTTTTTTTAGAGATAGGGTCTTGCTATGTTGCCCAGGCTGGTCTCAAACTCCTGGTCTCAAGTGGTCCTCCCATCTCAGCCTCCAAAGTGCTGGGATTACAGGCATGAGACATCGTGCCCAGCCTCCAGTGTTTTTCTTAATCCACAAAACTGGAACTTTTGGCCTTGAATATAGCAGTGGTGGAGACTTGAAAATGTGTTGTTTCCAAAGCTTCATCAGGACTTCTCCCCCAAAAATCTCTCTTCTCACGTCATGTTGAACAGTTCGTTGGTAAGTGATGTGACACATTTTTCTAAGCCAGAAATCTCTGAACTTTTTCCTGATGTCAGCTACTTTTGACTTCTCTGAAGTCCTCAGACAAAGCAGGGAGGCAAGTGTGGGTGGTGGGGTGGGAGGGAAGGTGGCTGTGGCTATAGGCATATGACTATTCTTCTCTCCACTTTGGAATCCCTAAAAATCATGGCAGACAGAATGGGAGGACAGGCCTTGCAGTGATCAGGGAAAAACGGGGGTAAAAATGCAAGATGCTGCAAGAAAATGATGTGACCAAGCTGACTTGGAGATTGACCCAGTAAAACTTTGAACTTTATTAGTTGTAAATATCTTAGCCTGTAAAAACAAATACTGCTGAAATATTCTTAGTGTGGCATGTCCCATTCTGGAAATTTCAGGTAGTTGCAGTCTGGCATCATGTGGCACGTCATCACTGTCTCTTCTGCAAATTTCTGAGAATAAGAAGAATTGGTTGAAAAAACTTCTGACATCTCCATCGGTTTGTAATCAGTGAATACAGTAAGTGCAGGGAGTTGATGACTGCTTGCAGAGTACATTATTTTATGTATCTTGTGGGAGAGGTTGAGAAGGTTCTGTTTAAAAAGGCTACCCTAATAAATGATTTACCAGGGCAGCCAGAGATCAAAGAAATTGCTCAGAAATTGCATCTCAGGGCACCTAAAATTCAGAGTTTATGGAAGCCCTCAGAACCCCAAACCTTTTATGACTTTTATATTAGCTAACCACTAAATTTTCAAAGCAGTGTGACTGCCGTGGGTTTTAATAAGAGCTGCATGGCCCAATCCCTCCTCTGTTAATAAATGGAACGACGATGCCGTGAGAGACAATTTGAAAATATGGCACATGTCATGGAAGATCTAATACGGAGCAAGGCTCAGGCTGGATGGTGGAAATTTTAAATTCTGATGAGAAAAAAATTGACCCAAAACAAATCCCACATACTTTGAAACAAAATGATAGGAATTCTGCCTTGGACGTAGTGCCTTAGCTGGAGTCTGCACATCAGAGAACTGTGAGAGGCCGAAGAGCTCCAGAGATTAGAAACCCAGTTTAGTGCTCTCAGAGCAAGCTGGGCACTGACTTACTCCTCATCACCGTTGACAATGATGAAAGTTACCAGCACCCCTAGGACTTCAGAGAGTTTCCCTAGAACTAGCTGGTGTTCCTCTTCCCAAACAAGCCATGGTCCAATCTCAAAATGGAGAACCAAAAATAGGAAGGATAGGTCCTCAAAGTGTGTTCCAGGGACCCTTTGAGGGTTGGTCCCAGAGACCCTTTTAGGTGGTATGTAAGGTCAAAACTATTGTTTAATAATTCCAAGACACTATTTGCCTTTTCCATTCTCATTCTCACATGAGCATCCCCCAGCAAGACAGACAGAAGGATCACCCAACTGAATGCTGCTCAGATTGCAGAATTATGAGCACATAAAATGGTGGTTGTTTCCAGCCACTGAGTTTGGGGTGCCTTGTTTTGCAGCCATAGATCATTATCATTGGAACAGTCATGCCAGGGATGCATGTTGAGGCTGGTAGTATTGGTGACTTTTATTGATGAGCTTTTTTTTTTTTTTGAGACAGTTTTGCTCTTGTTGCCCAGGCTGGAGTGCAATGGCAGGATCTCGGCTCACTGCAACCTCTGCCTCCCAGGTTCACGCGATTCTCCTGCCTCAGCCTCCTGAGTAGCTGGCATTACAGGCACCCGCCACCATGCCCAGCTAATTTTTGTATTTTTAGTAGAGATAGGGTTTTGCCATGTTGGTCAGGCTGGTCTTGAACCCCTGACCTCAGGTGATCCACCTGCCTTGGCCTCCCAAAGTGCTGCGATACAGGCGTGAGCCACTGCACCTGGCTGGTATTGGTGATCTTGATGGGGGAACCCTCTAATGTTTTTTCAGCCACTTGAGGACTGAGTCTGGGTGTCACCAAGGAGAACGTTTAATAAAGGATCACTCACAGAAATGGAGATCAGAATTACTGATTTCTTGGCATATTGATGGCTTGAATCAGAAAATGAGGGTATTCGCACAGCCATAGTTTCCCCTCACAGACAGAACTAAAAGTGGTTACTGACAGTTGAAGATTTCTGCCGATGAATAACTTTGAGGAAATTCATCGAAATGATGATGACGATGGTGGTGATGATGCTGATGATGGTGATAATGATTGTGTGGTGCAAATGGAACTTGGCCCGGGACTCCAGAGTACTGAACCAAGAGAAATGCATGTTGGAGAGAACATGTTGTCATGGAGAGAGTATAGGCACTGGTGTCAGAAGACCTGGTCCACGTCCTGGCTTCATAATCTTGGACAGGTCATCCCTCCCACTTAAGTCCAGTTTCCTCACTGCTAAATGCAGACAGTGTACTTCCTGCTTCTCCTTTCACAGAGTTTTCATGAGGGTCAAGCTAGAGAATGTGGAAGTGCTCTACAAAGTGCCATGCAGAGGGGAAGAATATTAAGATATGATATGTGAGCTTGTTGCTGGAAGGAATCTTCCTGATATTTAAGCAGTTATGAAAAAAAGTAGCAGGTGATAAAAGACCTTTTTGCAAGAAGTTTTTGAAAAAAAAATTTTTTTTTGAGAGTTACTGGACTTGGTGCCTCCTACAGCTGATGTCCAGGAAAAGGTGATGTGGCGCCACAAATAAGTGCAAGCTCTGTGTTCCTGATGTCTGGAAGGTGTAGCATTTTCTGTTCTGTTTACCATCATCATGTATAAACTAGTCATGTCCTAGTTGTTCAACACTGTCCCAAAAATTGGGGATGGGGATTGAAGCACAAAAAGCAGGTCCTTCCTTTCTAGCCTGCTCATGGTATGCAGAATAATCCCCATCTCCTTCCCAAAGACGGCCACGTTTGAATCCCAGAACCTGTGGATGTGTTAGGCTGTGTGGCACAGAGGAATTAAGGTTGCAGATAGGATTATGGTTGTTATTAGCTGACCTTGAAGTGGGAGAGTGTCCTGGGTTATCCACATACATCCAACGTAAGCACAAGGGTCCTTAAAAGCAGAAGAGGGAGGCAGTGGAGGAGAAGCAGAGGGAAGGCTGGTAAGAAGGACTCGGCTGGATGTTGCAGGCGTTGAAGACGGAGGAAGGGGCCAGGAGTCCAGGGATGTGAGCAGCCTCTAGGAGCCGGACGAGGAAAGGAAAGGCATTCTCTCCTAGAGTCTCCAGAAGGAACAAATCCTGCCAACACCTCGATTTTAGCCCCATTAGACCTATTTTGTCCTTCCGACCTCCAGAACTGTAAGAATAAGTTTGCATTGTTTAAGCCAACAATTTCCTGGTAATTTATTATATCAGCAATCAAAAACTAATATATTGCCTGACATCATCTTAGGCAAGCTACCTTTGTGGGAGGACTGGGCGGAAGAATGGGAAGATTTGACCCAGGGCCACATATGATGTCAATGGAATTTTAGTTCCATTTGCCATGATACGTTCAAAGACCTAAAGTTACTGGACTTGGTAACTTTAGGTCTTTACTGGCAGGCAGCATGGAAGGTCTGAGATTTTCCCATTTGTGAAGCTGTAGTTGTATAGGCAGGAAGTGGTATCAGCACCAAGAGCCAAGCTGCATACAATTTACCATCTGACATCTCCGCATTGACTTATTTGGCTTTTGTCTGGCTTCCCCTCCCTAGAATATAAGCTGTGTCAAATTCACTGCTGTGACCTCAATGCTTAAAATAATCCCTGGGCCATAGTAAATGCTCAAGAATTGCTTAACAAATTCACTTATTCAACAAATTTTTGTTAAGACTGTGTATCAGTACTAGAAAGTAAGTTAATTGTGGGCAGAGAGTTTTATCTGTTAGCTGCTGCACTTCTGTATGTAGAGCAGTACCTGGCACTCAGTAGACATGTATGGAATAGTTGAATGAATGATTTAAAGAATAACACACAAAGGCTCTGCTTTTGAGGAGTATATAGTCTAGGGACTTCTGTTTTTAGGCTTGTCAGTATAGCTCCTTGTACCAAAATTGAACTTTATTTCCTCTCCCAAATTTTCAATAATTGGCAATGACTTGTCAATTCAATGTGTTGCAGGGGAGGAGAGGTGAAGGCATGAAGAGGGGCTGGAGAAATGACATGAGGTTCCTAAGTTAATATTTTTCCAGGTTATATGAGGATTTATCTAGACAAATAGAGTATTTGCTGAAACAATTTCTATTTTTATTATTTTAATATATGTATGCATATTTGCAATTTGACTACATGACATGCTCACTGTAAGAGAGTCAAGAAGCAACGGATTCCCCACCTTCCCAGTTCCACTCCAACCCCTCTCAGAGGTAACCACTGTTCACAGTTTGGTCTGTGTTCCCTTCTTTTCAAATATCTTAATAGAGGCCTTGTTTTCAGAACTGCTTAAAATAAGTATAGGCCTAGACCTTGATAGGAACCAAAATTGCTGAGAAAACAGCTTAAAAATACATACTAAAAATAATATGAAAGACAACTGTGTAACAGAAACTCCTAGATGGGAAAAATTGTTTTTTAAATTGCTGTGATTTCTACAATAGCTGGTTTTCCCATGCTCTATGTTTTTGTCCCTTTAAATTTTTTTATATCTTAAAATTACCAGGAGCCCTAAATCTATTTGCCTGGGAATGAACAAATAAGCCTTTACTACTATCAACAGCAAAAAAGAGCCTTTCCTGGCATTTACAGGGATGATATTTTTGTGAAAATTTGAGTGGAGTACTTTGGAAAACTTTGTGTTTTGCAGCAATATAGGGAGATGAGGTTATCAGTTGCTATCTCTCATCCAAATAATTCTCACCCATGATGACATCAAACCCTTCCAGAAGGAAGATATGTCAGCAAATCAGGACTGAAGCCCAGGCAGTAATCTGATGGCTGTCCTTGAACTTGTCTCTCACTCTTATATTCCCTCCTAACCTTGTGTTGGCCTGATATTTAAAGGCTAAGTTTATCCTATAATAATATTTACTATTTTTATATCTTTTTACAGATTATGAAGCAATTTCCTACCTGTTTTTTTATTTGATCCATGAACTTTTCAAGAGATGTGTGCTATTGCTGTTGTGGTGACCATTAGCTCCCATTTCTCAGATGAGGAAACTGAGGCTCAGTGACCTTAAATGACTTGCCCAAAACTATAAGGTCAGTTAGTGGTGGAACTTCTGCCTTCAAATTTCTTGTCTTTTCCTGGAAGCCATGTTGACCCCCAGATAAGAAACCACAGTTCATAACCTCCTGTTATTGTTATCAAAACCTTCACCAACTTACTGGAAAAACAATAATTATAAAAATAATAAAATTAGATAAGGTGTTTTATTGCATTTCGTTTATGCAGCAAATACAAGGCATAAACTGTGCCTCTCTAAGGTGGTCTCCCAAGATGGAGAATGGACTTTCTTGAGGGAGAATCACCAGGATGTGCATGTGGGCATCTCTGACTTTTCTACTGCACTGGCTGCAAGCCCTGGCTAGGGCCCCGGGTAACGACTTGCACAAGAATCCAGGGCTAGGAACTCCCATTTTGTCCAATAGGGCACAGAGGCTCCCCACAGCATATTCACCGGCCTCCCTCACTCCAGTATCCCTCTTCCCCTGGCTTGCTGCCTCATTGTCCATACTACCCTCGTAGCAGGCTGGAAACACAGACAAGTGGGGCTGGCAATACAGGAGCCTTCCAAGACTTTAGAGTTTAATTTCAGGTCTGGAAAGATGGGAAGCCCAAAGGTAGGACCTCTAGGCCTTCCTGGAGGGTGCGGCAGGCTTCAAGTGCTCTGACCCAGTAGCTCCATTTGTGCACATGATTGGAAAAGAGCATTATGGGAAAGTCCTTCAGTGAATAAATACAAGATGGTGGTGGAGCATGGGGGTGGGGATTGAGTTTGAATCCTGCCTCTGCCACCTGATAATTACAAGACTTCCTAATCTCTGTGACTCTGTCTTATCATGGAAGCAAAATGGAGGTAGCATTATCTGCCATTCCTGGTATTTAAGGCTGTTATAAAAACTCAATGAGTCATTAAGTAAAAGCACTTTAAAACCTATAAAATACCAAAAAAACCACCCCACATCTGCTTGATTTTTGTTGTTGTTGGTTTGTCTTTCAGATGGAAATCTCTGCCCATAAAAATCTTCCACAGTAAACAGACACTGATGCAAACACACTGGGCTTCCTTCTATTACCTCATCATCCATGTGCTCCTTAAAATTGATCACCAGTGACTTCCTCTCTTCTCCTTTTCCCTGTGCTTACGTAATTCCTTTCCTGAATGACTTATCTTAGTACCAAGCTTTGTCCTCCTTCCCGAGTAGCCCAGTATGAAGAGAACATGAGGGAGACCCATTTAGTAGTGGGAAAAGTAACTACCGGGTGAAAATGACGTTGATGTTTTCCCAACGTCAGCAACACTGCTTAGACTACTACTCCAATAGTTAATCAAGCTGGACTTCTAATGTTAGGGACTGAGTTTTTTGTCCCCTACCTAGTATGTACTTTCTCTTCTATAATAACAATGAAAATACAGACCACCCAATTTAAAAGTGGGCAAAGATCTTGAATAGAGAATTTCTTCAAAGCAGATATACAAATGACCAATAAGCAAATGAAAAGATTCTCAACATCTCTAACGTTAGGGAAATGCAGCTCAACACCACAGTGGGATGCCACTGCACACCCATAGATGGCTATGCCTTTTTTTTTTTTTTTAAAGGAAAATAGCAAGTGTTAGGTAGGTTGTGGAGAAACTGGAATCCTTATACACTGATGGTGGGAATGTAAACAACTCAGTTGCTGTGGAAAACAGGTTGGTAGTTCCTCAAAAAGTTAAATACAGAATTACCATGTGGCCCAGCAATTCCACTCCCAGGTATATACTCCAGAAAACTGAAAAGTACTTAAATGCATGTACACACATGTTCATAGCAGCATTATTCACAATAGCAAGGTGGAGACATTTCAAATGCCCACAATTGGATGAGTGGATGAACACTGGTGGTACATACATACAGTAGAATATTACTCAGGAATAAAATGGAATGAACCACTGACACAGGCTACAATGTGATGAACCTCAAAAACATTAAGCTAAGTGAAAGAAGTCAGATACGAAAAGGTCACATACTACATGATTCCATTTATAGGAGCTATCCAGAATAAATAAATCCAGAGAGACAGAAAGTAGATCAGTGGTTGCCTGGGGCCTGGGTGGGGAGAGGGGAATGAGGAGTGACTGCTTAATGGGTATGCAGTTTCCTTTTGGGTTGATTAAATGTTTTGAAACTAGATAGAGGTGATGGTTGCACACCACTGTGAATGCACTAAATGCCACTGAATGGTCCACTTAAAATTAAACTGGTTTTATGTCATGTGAATTTCACCTCAGCTGAAGAAAAAAACACAAAAAGCCATGGAACCCCAAAGCTACAGTAGGGTTGTTTGTTTCCAGAAAGACGCCCAGCAGTGCAGGGGTCTGTTTCAAACAAGAACCTGAGCCAGCTGAGCAACTAGGCCACTAATGAGCTCCCCTCCTCCCCGGAAGCAAATGTTTCTCCTCCTCCTCCTCCCAGCCATTCATTAGGCTCCAACCTGCTACTTGTCAGGTAGCATTAGTTGTACCGGTATCCTGGGGACTGGGGTGCCCTTGCTCTTCCTGGTTTCCTTATTTATTATGTTAATGAGAACATAACCAAGCTTCTGAGGCAGAAAGTCTGAGATGGATATTTGGGCTCTATTCAGTGGGCAGGTGGTCTCCACAGGGTGCTGTGGAAGGACTCCCACCAAGATGTCTGGTTTCAAACCCAACTATGTCACACACTTGCTCTATATTCTTGAGCAAGTCAGTTCTGAGGCTGAGCTTTCTTACCTTAAAATGAGACTAAACAAAATTTTTCTTAATTAATTTCAATGTCCAGAAACAGATCGCCTTGGTAACCCCTCACTTGCAATCTCCCTGGGTCTGAGCCACCATCATCTTTTCCTTGACAAATGCAATGGCCTCCTAACTGATCCCCCTGCGTCTGCCTATGCCCTCTTCCCAGCATAAGACCGGCTCTTTCAGACATAAGTCAGACCACCACATTCCTCCTCAAAGCCCTCCAGAGAGTCCAGGCACGGTGGCTCAACACCTGTAATCCCAGCACCTTAGGAGGCAGAGGCAGGCAGATCACTTGAGGTCAGGAGTTTGAGACCAGCCTAGCCAACATGGTGAAACCCCGTCTCTACTAAAAATATAAAAATTAGTCAGGCATGGTGGTGGGCACCTGTAATCCCAGAACTTGAGGGGCTGAGGCAGGAGAATCGCTTGAATGAGGCAGAGGTTGCAGTGAGCAGAGACTGTGCCACTGCACTCCAGCCTGGGCGACAGAGCCAGACTCCATGGCAAAAAAAACAAAAACAAACAAACAAACAAAAACCAACCCTCCCAGAGCTCTCAGCTCACTCGGTAAAAGCCAGGTCCCGACACGGGCATTCGTGGTCCCACACGAGAGCCTGCCTGCTGCTTCTTCAATCACACCTCTCACCACCCATGGCCCCTTGCTCACTCCATTCAAAACCCGGAGGTCTCCTTTCTGTTTCTGCCTCAGGACCTTTGCACTGGCTGTCTTCCAACCTGAAAGGTTGCTTCTGCCCTTGGTTCCTCCAGGTCTTGACTCAAATGTCATCTTACCAGTAAAGTCTTCACCTTGGCAGTTTTTATCCCTTTCTTGCTCAGTTTTTGTTTTATATTACATTGCAGTTAACACCATTCCACACTTAATACCAAACAACGTCTTCTTTATTTGTTTATTATCTGTCTCCCCCTAAAATGTAAGTTCCATGAGATTTTTTTTTTCATTGCTATATCCAAAATGCCTAGAGTTGTTCCTGGAACATAGTAGGTGGTCTGTACACATGAACCAAATGAATGAGTTATTTTGAAGATCAAAGACAATGAATGTGAAAGTACTGTACAAATGTACAATGTTTGGTTATTCATATGAAAATGAAGTTTCCTTGATACACCAAAGTCTACACCAGTAGAATCGAATTTGTGATGTTTGAAAAAAGCAAATAGCAAAAATAAAAATTTTCAGCTGGAAAACTGCCATGAGCCTCAAAGGATATTTTAGGATCTGCCAGAGCCTGTTTCTAGACTCTCATCCCAAATGGCACTGTTCAGTCAGCTTCCCAGAACTCATTTCATCAACCTTAACAGAACCGACTTCAGATGAGCAGGTTTCTGACGTGTGTAAGTCGAAGGAGCCTGGCTATTTCATAGCTGGTGTGGGATTGTATGGATATCAAATTGGCTTTTTATTTGCTACTGCAAAATTAAATTAGGAATGAAAGTGATTTGGTTCAATGAAAATAAAAAACTAAACTCAAAGTCAGGGGAAAAAAGGCCAAATCACACAGAGGTCAGGACTGCCAGGAAGGGTCCTTCTTAAAGTCTTATAAATAGAAGGTAATTTCTAAAATGTCAAGGGTTTCTCGGCTCAATTAAAATTATTTGTAGCACAAATGGCTGAGACCAGGGAGTGCTTTAAACCATGGAAATGCAGTAACAAGAATAATAAGCAACTAGGTTATTGTTGTTCAGGAGATGTCTTATTTAAATGTTGAAGAATTTCAATCATGTCAGATGCCAGAAAGGGCCAGTTATAAAGGGAACGAAGCTGTTGTCCTTCAGGTTCTTTTCCTCCTACTTTCACTTAGAAATAGGAAACAGCCAAGAGCCATTTTGCAATCGAAACAACTTCATTTCCCATGTCCATTTGGAAGAAAGAGCCATAACTCAACTAATACACGTTTAGGACAGGTTGGGGAATGGCTGTGATGCCGCAGCCCTGAGCTAAGAGCATATAACTTCTTTCTAAATGTGTGTTGGACTCTGTGGCTGTCATCTACTAAAGGATGAATTTTGCAAATATTATGAACTTATCCATTAGGGAAGCAAAAACAAATATCTGATAGACTCAGCTTTTGTCACAGATAAATAGTTCTTTACATAAACAAGCCCAAGAGTGTTTGGCACAGCCTCGCAATGTCCAGTGACATGTCAATTCAAGCCAGAGGTGTGATTGTTTATTGTCAGCGTAGACTGTCATCACTTATGGTCATAATCGGGAAAACCGCTGATGATTGATACCGATGGCAATGATGATTACTCTTGCAATAAGCTTAATTAAAATAATGAAGTGCTACTGCATGTGACTTAGCTGTGGCACACGAAGGATGTTGTATAGGCACCACCAGGCAGCATGGGGTTCATCTTTCAATCCCGACACACCTGGAAAGCCCCAAGGTATTGGGCGTGATTCTTGAGGTCCTCTGCCTTCTCTCCTGGGATCACAGTTCCTCATTCCTCCTGCATACATAATTGCTGGAATAAGTGCAATGACAGAGGTCTGCTGGTTACTAGTTTCAGCTGCAGATCCAGCCCAGGAGATGGTCTGTCTCCTCCTGGTCAGTCTTCCCGCGGAGCTACTTATCAATCTCCATGGGGATGGCGATTTAACCTGGGTACTACGAGTGGCTTCAGTCTCCCCCACCACTGGCAACTGACCCCATCAAAGGTGAGGGAAACCCTGGAGAGAGAAACGCTTCTGACCTCCTGGAACACTGGCTCAGAAATCTCACCCTCCATTGGCCTACACCATCCAGTTCATTTTTCTTCCCGGAGTTTCTTGCTGCTGACTTTTCCTCTGTTCTTCAGCACCTGGGGTGTAGGGGAGAGGGGAGGAGAAAGAATAAAAACCTTTGAGGGACGTTTGAACCACCCAGAAGGCCAGCCTCCAACCCAGCCCTGAGACCATTTCCCATAATTGGTGAGGGCCTTAAAAACACAAACAGCCCTCATCCACGGGGGGAAGATCAAAGGAACATTTACCCACTCACTTAACTCAGAAAAAATAAAACACCCAGCGCAAATTGTGGGCTTTTAACTATCTTGCGGGACCAAAAACCTAATCAGGGTACAGAGGACTATAAACATCTAGGAAGGGAAGCAGACAGTCATTAAAATTTGATTATGAGACTAGCAGCTCTGATAGGGCCTTGTAGGCTCAGAGAAGAAAAATCCCGGACTGACTGGCCACCTTCCCTGCAGAGGGGTCTGCGTGAGAGCGGAGAGAGTGAGTGAACAAAATCAGCCTGGAAGATCTTTCCTTCACATGTGTAAGAATTTGGAGCCACACAGGCCTCTGCAACTTGCCTCCTATTAAGAGAAAAATTGGCCTCTGCAGTTAATGGATTTTTTTTTTCGTATGAGCTTGCTCATGAAACATTAATCATATGTCCATCACAGGAAAATGCAAACCTTCACAGAGCTTACCATAGTGACATCTCCGGCTACTTGGAACTGGGATTTGTTTCATTCATTCATTCACTCAGGCATTCAGCAAATATGTATTGAGCATCTGCTTTGTGCCAAGCTCTGTTCTGGGTGCTGAGGATATAACAGTATGCAAAACAAAGATCCTTGCCCTGATGGATCTGAGGAAGTGCTTCCTGGACAAACTGGGATTGGAATAAGAAGAAATATCAGGGCAAGTTATTAAAAGGAAAGAGGGACAGGATTGGCATTTCTGGAGTGCCACCCCGTGACCAGTACAGTGCTGGTGGCTTACGGGTATTCTCGCTTTAAATTAAAGAGTGCCAGCCAGGCGTGGTGGCTCACGCCTGTAATCCCAGCACTTTGGAAGGCCGAGGCGGGCGGATCACTTGAGGTAAGGAGTTCCAGACCAGCCTGGCCAACGTGGTGAAACCCCATCTCTACTAAAAATACAAAAAATTAGCCGGGTTTGGTAGCCTATGCCGGTAATCCCAGCTACTCAGGAGGCTGAGGCAGGAGAATCGCTTGAACTGGGAGGCAGAGGTTGTGGTGAGTCGAGATCATGCCACTGTACTTCAGCCTGGGCAACAGAGCAAGACTCTGTCTCAAAAAAAAAAAAAATAGTGCCTTCTGTTGGCACTCATCTGATTGCAACAAGTTAATGCAGTCAAGGTCAAAATTGCTGAGGTCAGAACCTCAGGCTGTTTGTCACCCCAATTCTAAAGTGCTCTCTGGAGTCTAAATGACTTCAAGAAGTAACTCTTGGATGAAGGTCTTGCTTGCAGCAAAGTAAAACCACACATTTTCAGGGACCCACCTCTAGTCTATTAATTAGTCCATTAATTGTGTCACCCTTGGCACTATTAACATCCTGGATTGAACAGTCTTCTGCTGTGGGGGGCTGTCCTGTGCATTGCAGGGTGTGTAGCAGCCTCCTTGGTCTCTACCCACTAGATGCCAGTAGCATCACCCCAGCTGTGACAACCAAAAATGTATGTCTCCAGACTTTGCCCTAGATGACAAAATCACCATGGATTTTTGTTGTTGTTGTTTTGTTTTTTGAGACAGAGTCTTGCTCTATCGCCCAGGCTGGAATGCAATGGCACGGTCTTGGCTCACTGCAACCTCCACATCCCGGGTTCAAGAGATTCTCCTGTCTCAGCCTCCTGAGTAGCTAGGATTACAGGCGCACACCACCACGCCCGGCTAATTTTTGTATTTTTAGTGGAGACGGGGTTTCACCATGTTGGCTAGACTAGTCTCAAACTCCTGACATCATGATCTGCCTGCCTCGGCCTCCCAAAGTGCTAGGATTACAGGCGTGAGCCACTGTGCCTGGCCTAAAATCACCATGTTGAGAACCAGTGACCTAATGTGCACTGAATTAACCTTGAAAATAAATGTGTTTAAGAGAAACTCACAGAAACCTCAGCACTCATTCAGCACCACTCATTCAGCCACTCGTGGAGCCACTCCCGTGTGCCAGGGCAGGACAAGGAGACTCTAGGTGAGATCACAGCTGTATCCCACCTCCTGGCCCATAGCGAGACTGTCCTCTTTGGTTTCCTTGCCACCAGCCTGCTGCCTGCCACAGCCTCTCCATCATCCACACAGTTTCTATGAAGAGATCTGAACTATCACTTATCTCTTTAAGACCCTCAACAGCCTTAGAGGATAAAATCCCAATGCCCGTTAGGATACTCCAGACCCTTCACCATCTGGCCTCAGTCACCTGTGTAGCCCCCTCTACCCCAGTCTCCGACTGAATGGTCTAGTCCCCTTCACCTTCTCTGTCTGTGGCCTAAATGGGATCATGCCTCCTCTACCCTGACCACACCCTTGTCTCCACCCCTGCCTTGGCTCCAATTGCTCACTTTTTTTTTTTTTTTGAGACGGAGTCTCGCTCTGTCACCCAGGCTGGAGTGCAGTGGCATGATCTCGGCTGACTGCAAGCTCCGCCGCCTGGGTTCACGCCATTCTCCTGCCTCAGCCTCTCCGAGTAGCTGGTACTACAGGTGCCCGCCACCACGCCCGGCTACTTTTTTGTATTTTTAGTAGAGGCGGGGTTTCACCGTGGTCTCAATCTCCTGACCTCATGATCCGCCCGCCTCGGCCTCCCAAGGTGCTGGGATTACAAGCGTAAGCTACCGCGCCCGGCCCTGACTTTTTAAAAATTAATTTTTGTGAGTACATAGTAGGTATATATATTTATGGGGTACACGAGATGTTTTGATACAGGCATGTAGCATGTAATAATCACATCAGAGTAAATGGGGTATTCATCACCTCAAGGATTTATACTTTGTGTTACAAACAATCCAATTATACTCTTTTAGTTATTTTTAAATGTACAATTAAATTATTATTGACTGTAGCCACCCTGTTGTGCTATCAAATACAAGGCCTTATTCATTCTTTCTATTTTTTGTACCCATTAACCATCCCTACCTCCCCCTAACTCCCCACTATCCCTTCCAGCCTCTGGTAGCCATCCTTTCATTCTCAATCTCCATGGGCTCAATTGATTTGACTTTTAGATCCCACAAATAAGTGAGAACATATGATGTTTGTCTTTCTGTGCCTGGCTTGTTTCACTTAATGTAATGACCTCCAGTTCCATCCAAGTTGTTGCAAATGACAGGATCTCATTCTTTTTTATGGCTGGATAGTGCTCTATTCTGCATGTACCACATTTTCTTTCTCCATTCATCTGCTGATGGACACTTAGGTTGCTTCCAAATCTTGGCTATTGTGCAGTTCCTCACCGTTAAGCCACAGAGGCTCACTGAGCCTTTAAAGCTCAGATCTAGTTCCAACTCTTCAGCTAAGTCTTTCTCAACATTCCTTTCAAGCCTTTAAAAACAAATGGCTTCTGGAACTACATCCCCATAGTACCCCGCTCACACATCTGCTGTACATTGTGCCTCAGCTGGCCTGTTCTTCCATCAGCAAGTGTGTGCTGAGGACCTACTATGCGCCAGGCACTCTTCTAGACCCCGGGAGAGAGAGGTGAACAGATCTGGCAAGATCTGCCTTTGCCAAGCTTACACTCTAGATAGGGAGCTAGAAAAGAAAATAAATGACCAAACATAGTCAGAGGGTCATGGTGCCAGGAGTTGTACTCGGTTTTGGGAGTAGAAATGAGCTAGGCCCAATCCCTGCTTTCAAGGAGCTTATGGTCCTGGGGATGGGGAGGGAGGGGAGCATGAAATGAGGGAGTAGAGGTGGGGGGTTATGGGAAGAGGAGGAAAGAGCATCTAAATACTGGGCCCAAGTGTGAGGAGTCCCCAAAGTCATGGAGAGGTCAATGAGCGATGGCCAGAAACCACAGGGAAGGCTGATTTAGAAACTACTGGAGAACCTTCTGAGAGGATCAGGACATTGACAAGGTAGAATGCATTCTAGGTAGGCCCAGCCTGAGAGGGAAGAAAAAGAGATAGTTTCCAGAAATGCTTAGATGGTATCCCCATCCAAATTTACCTCAGTCCAGAATTTTCCCCTTTGCTTCAAGGCCACTTGACAATAGTGGTCAAGACAGAACTGGAAGTCCTAAGATCACATCCCTGATTCATATCCTGTGCCTGAAACCCTGCTACTTCCTGAATTCCTGTGCTCCTTGGGTAAGACTTCCTCGTGGAGATGGAGCTAAAGAAACTAAAAAACACTCCCACCCTTGTTAGGATAGACTTTATTTGCACATAAGGTCAGACAGATTTCCATAATGCCACCTGCTGTGGACTGAACATATTCCTGCAAAATTCATGTGTTGAAAGCTACTCCCCAATGTAATGGTATTAGATGAGGTTTGGGGAGGTGATTTGGTCATGAAGGTGGACCCCTCAAGAATGGGATTAGAGCCCTTGCAAGTGGCCAAAGCAACCAGAGTGTTCCTTTTCCATGCGAGGACATAGCAAGAAGGTCCCACCCAGGAGCCGTAAGCAAGCCCTCACCAGACACTCAATCTGCTTTCAATGTGGACTTCAAGGTCTGTGGGAACTGCGAGAAATACATTTCTGTTGTATATAAGCCATTCAGCATATGTAATTTTATTTTAGCAGTCAGTTCAAATGGGCTAGAAGTTATGCTTGAGGGGACCTCCAGGAATAGATAAAGGCTGTGTCCCATGTCTCCTGCAAAGCAAGAAGTACACCACAATATATAAAATAAAAAGCCAAAAATCATCCCAAGAAGTCGACATTATATCGTCATTAAGACCCGGTTGGTCTTTACTTGTCCTGTTTTCCATGGTTTGTCTGAATTCTCTCCCACCTTCCCACCATGCCAAGACTGCAGGGGTGTGTTGACTTTCATTGCCTTGAAATAGTTAATCTTTGCAACCAAGGTTCCAAATGGGAGGCTTAAACTGGGAATCGGCTCACTCTGCGTGTAGGTCATTTAAGAGCTCAATCTCATCTTTGAAATATAGATTAACCAGGAGAGTATGAGTTCAGCATTTCTCTATAATGTTGTTTCATTGATCCTGCGGGCCAACTGGACATGGCTTCAGACGGATACCTAAAAATTAGTTTTAAAACTTTCCCATCTTTTAATATTTTATAACCTGTCAGAAAATCAATTATGGACTCTGCCCCCTTTCAACACTTGGTTTCATAGGAGCTGATGTTTAACCAAAGCAAGGTTCTTTCCTCTCCTTTACAAAAAGCAATGGACAAGTTTAGAGTAAATGATGACTTCAGGGAAATTCTTGGATTTGTAAAGATTTAGAGATGAATTGAATAGCTTTGACCTGCCAAGTCCACAGCTTGGGTTTCTCTCTTTCCCGAGCCATAGCCAACAAATGGTTTCCCTAAACACTGGGAAAGATCAGGGATCCAGAGGTCAGTATTGTGGGAACCCAGCCATAATTTAAACTTGTCAAATATCTTGATATATTTCTTCAAGCCCAGTGAATCACAAAGGGCTTTTCTCCAAAACCTGTCCTTCCTCTTATGCACACAGATGCACATGGAGCACAATCTTTCAGGTTTAAAAAAATTTGTTTTTCATTTTTTAGTTTAGGAGGATTTAAGGGAAGAATAAAGATTAGGAGATATGCCAGAGCGATTTTCATTTTTTCTTTTTCTGTATTTCATAACAGTTCTAATATGAACATATATTAATTTTGTAAGAGAAAATAAAGTTAAAAAAAAAGAACCTAGGTAAAGTCACACTAACATAACACTAAGAATCCATGTTGAAAGAAAGTGGAATTAATTTTAGGTTAACAATAAAAATTTCAACTTCCATAGCATGCATACTCCAATTACTTCTGAATGGCCATATTCATCAAAATGAACTATAGTTTGTCCCATGAAAATAGGTAGAAGCCAGGAACCATGGTGCACATCTATAATCCCAGCTACTTAAGAAGCTGAGCCTGGAGGATCCCTCAAGCCCAAGAGTTCAAGGCTGCAGCGAGCCATGATCGTGCCACTGCACTCCAGCCTGGGCAACAAAGTGAAACCCTATCTCTATTTAAAAGAAAGAAAGAAAGAAAGAAAATAGGTAGATTAAGCGTTCATGTTTAAGAAATGGGTGAGGAAGAAAGAGAGAGAGAGAGGAAAGGAAGGAAGACAAGAGGGAGGAGAAAGAGATAAATCCTGGCCAGGATGAAAGGGGAGAAAAAGAAGGGGAGTTGTAGAATGAAAAAGGAAAGTGGATCGAGTCAGATGCTATTGAACTGATAAAGTGTTCAGTTCTGTTGGGGAAATTCCAGCTGGCCTCACACCCATGTTTATTGCAGTAGGTAGCAGCAGCAGTATAATACCTCTCATCCCTGGTAGTACCCATGGCACAACTGCACATTATGCTGTAAATGGAAGCAGAACACTTGCTATCTTTATTGTGCTGACATTTAATAACTAGAAGAGGCCTGGGAGAGAGATACCCACAAGATCCTGCCTTTGGTATGTTGGCCACAACTTCCAGAATGGGGATGCCAGTTACTTGCCTCTCTTTATGCTTTTGAACAAACTAGCCACCAGCTGGGCTTTTCAGATCTCTCAGTGGTTAAAGAGCTGGGGAATTCTCGGGAAGAAGGTGGTATGTTTAGCCTGGGGCACAGGGAAAGTAACATGGCTGCTGCTAGCAGGCACAGTGGTGAGGGAAGCCCTACATGGATTACAGTGAAATGGAGTTTACCTAACAAATTAACAAATAATGTGTTCAATTTCTGCTTTCGGCCTACCTGTCTGGTTGGTTCTGAGAACTCAAGTTAGTTCTTCCTTATTTCATTTGCCAAATTTGACAAGTCCCTGAAATGCATCACTGGCAGCTTAACCCAGTTTGTTTCTTCTACCAAATGCAAGGAACCAAAACATTTTCTTTTCTTATTCCCATTTGGCAATGACATTTTACTTTGGGTAGTGGGACATGTCTAAACATCCTCCTACTTATTAGTTACAAAGGTGCCATAATGTAGGCCTCAATTCAAATCCACCTCCCACATGCAGTGGGAACTTGGGCAAATTAATTTACCTCTCACTACCTTAGTTTCCTAACCTCTAAAATGCAGAGGGTAACAACAGTATCTCCTTGTCATGGACTTGTTGCAAGGATTGCCCATGTTCATGAATGTAAAGCATTTTGAACAGTGCCCAGTGTGAGTTTAATGCTCTGTGTTCACTATGATCATTTCAATCATCCACACATATTTTTGAGTCCCTGTTATGTGCCAGGCACCTTCCTGAACACCAGGAATAGAAAAGCGAGGATGTCTTTGGAGCTTATATTCCAGTGGAGCAATAGAGTCATAACAAAATGAACAACAATAACAGCCACTAATATTTATTGGGATTATAATATGCATAGCCTTACTTGATCTTTCTAATAATCCTAAGAGGTAAGTAAGAGTATTATTTCATAGGAGAGGAATCCACAGGCTTAAAGGGGTTCGATAACCTGATCACACAACACAGCTGCTAAGTGGCCCAGCCCAGGGCTGGAATGGAACAACATGGTTCCCAAGTTTTCAGTCTTAACTGTGTCTTTCACTTTCATGGAATTGGGCTATTTTCAACTAACAACCGTGGTTCTAGGAAACAACACAGCCACTTTGTCCCTTTATGTTATTCTTAAAGAAGCATTGCCCTGTCTCCCACTTTTATGCCAGGCACTGAGTTTTTGGTAGCCATTCACTGAATATGATCAAATTTAACCGCCCAGTGTAAAGGATTTTACCCGCTGGTCAGAGGAACAACTCAGCATTTGGAAGAACATTTAACACTGTACGGCGTTGGCCTTCATGCTGAGAGACAAGCGCACATCTCAAGGCCTACCCTGAACCAATCACTGGAGAATGGTTTAATTGGTTAATCATATAAATTACAATCACTTAATCATTTTAAGCACCATCAGCCAATTAGCTCAGAATTATGGGCTCTGAGGTAACAGTTATGCAAATGTTTGTTCCACTGCAGGCTATTAACAGCCATATTTTCTCTATCAAGATGACAGAGACTGATGGGTGGGGGAAGAAAAGGAAAGAGAGCATTTGTTTAGTTTAAACTTCTTTCCTGTTGGGTTATAACGAAGCATTCAGTGGGGAGGAGCGCCATGTGCAGTGATTTCTGTATCCTACTCAATGTGAGTCTCCGAGTGGATTGGAGGGAGGCCCCTGAGCAAAGAACTGCAAGGAATGGCTTCGAAACTGCTGAATCAAGACTGCGCAGGAGTTTAGCCTACTCTTGCTGCCAGGTGCTGGCTTTGTTGACCACCTGGTGTGCTCAGCCATGATACAGATAAATTGAGGACTGGCTGGGCACGGTGGGTCACACTTGTAATCCCAGGAGTTTGGGAGGCCGAGGCTGGCGGATCACTTGAGCCCAGGAATTTAAGACCAGTCTGGGCAACATGGCAAAACCCCATCTCTACAAAAAAAAAAAAAAAAAAAGACCCCAAAATTAGCTGGCCACGGTGGCACACACCTGTAGGCCTAGCTACTCAGGAGGTTGAGATGGGAGGGTAGATTGAGCCCAGGAGGTCTAGGCTGCAGTGAGCTGTGATTGCACCACTGTACTCTAGCCTGGGCGATACAGCAAGACCCTGTCTCAAAAAAAAAAAAAAAAAAAAGAAAGAAAGAAAGAAAGAAAAAGAAAAGGAAAGAAACTGAGGACCAAAATGAGGACATGACTTTTGTGGCTGCTTTTTCTCCACCAAGCAACAAAGAGTGTCCACTAATCATGCAGGAGAATAGATCAAGTTCAGACAGAGCGTCCCCATCTACGATAACCATTACTGTATACTAACAATGAAGAAAATAAAACAGCTCTGGAAAGCAAGGTGAGTCATCGTCAGCCAACCAGAAGCTGTGAACACCTGAACGTTTGCCAATGTGGGCGTAGAGGAGCTGTTTGTGCTCATCAGTCCCTGGTTTAGGGCCTGGTACATGGTAGCTTCCCAGTAAACTCTTGTGGATGAATTAATGATTAGTGGCCAAATGTGAACGTAAGAAGCAAGGAGATGGAGGAGCACTCATCTGTTTGATGTGGCTGTGCTCTGCCAGCGTGCCTGTGCAAGTGTGTGTAAGACAGCTGGACCCTGCAGTGGAGTCTTTGCTGGCTTCTGGCTCCGGCAGAGCCTAGTGTAACTGAGCTTTCTGTCGGGTGGTCAATTGAGTAGACTGGGTCATTTGCTAGCCTGCGATTGTAATATTTGCAAGTGCTGTGATGGTAAGGAACATCAGAACTTCAAAGATTACTTTTGTCAGGAACGTGTAGGAAGCAACATGGTTTTGTGGTCCCCAGTCACTTTGTGACTATGGCATTGTGGTCTTCAGACTTCACCTGTCTTGACTGATTAATTAAAGTTGGGGGTGGGACTGCTCCCAGCCTCTCACCATTTCCCAAGCCCAAGCGCGCGCACACACACACACACACAGGTACGTGCAACATATTTGTCATAAAACTTCATGCATTCATTAAATAATACATACTGGACTTTTATGTGCCAGAGATCATGCAAGGGACCAGGAAAACCGCACAGAACACATAGCACTTGCCATGTGATGGCAAAGTATGGTCAAGTGCAGAGAGGAGAGGAAGACTCCTGAAGGCTGACATAATCAAGGAGAACTTCCCAGAGGAGGTGGGGATTGATCTAGGGAGAAATTAGATAGACAAAGAGATGAAAGTAGGGTACTTCATTGCACTTGTCATGTTGACCTAGACTTAAAGCTTCAGGGAGAAAGTTTTCCAAATTAGGAGTTTTAATTTCCTTAAGGAAGTAACTGGCCTTGTTTTATCTTGTTTACACATGTCCCGGAGGTGCCTTGCCTGCAGGCAGCAGGAAAGGGTTCCTGGTAACTCCCTGTCTGACCTGAGCCAAAGGTGTGTCTCCCTCTCTGGCCTTGCTTTTTCTTCCTTAAACAGGGAAAAATGATACTGACCTACCATTGTGAGGAAAAACTGATACAAAATATGACAACACACTTCAGAGAGTGAGGTGCTCTTAGAAAAAAGAAAAGCCTAACAATAAGTATGCTGAGACACAGAAAACAATGGGTGGAAATAGAAAATTGGACTAAAATCATATAAAGAGGTTTTAAAGATTTTCTTACTTCAGCATTTACAACACTCTATTATTGACTGTAGATTTTTTTCTTGCACTTGATTAGTCAGAAACCAGGCGAACACTCTCTAAAATCCTTGTACAGGTCAGACACTAGCAGAGTCCATATTCCTAAGGACCAAGCTGTTGAGCCACTCCCATGTTTGATTACTTCCCTTTTAGTTTTCATGCACACTCAGCTTGCACTATGTTTATTTGCCCTTGAAAGTATGAAGTCATTTTGTTTGTCTCTGGGGATTCCTCACACTCCCCACCCCTGCCACTGCCTTTGCCCCAAAATAGGTTCCTAATTTCCTGGGGGATGTGTTTAATGAGGGTGTCTTGGCAAGAGAACTCCCTTAAGAGATCTTATAACATCAGAGCTGAGTCTGACTCCAGCCCCGATGAGATGTGGTCAGCTCACATGCCCAGTGGGTTCCAATTCCTCCCACCTTTCATGGTTCAGGATGGAGTTGAAACTCACCCTGGGAGTTCCCTGTACTCTTCTGGCTTGATTTATATAGCATAGAATAGTTTGTGTCATTGAGTTTCCCCAGAAGTAGACCCAGAGACAAGGGTTCAAATGCAAATGATTTCTTTGGGCAGGGAAGGAAGTATCAGCAGGGGAGAGGGGAAACGGGACAGGGGAGGCAGCCAGTAAAAGGTGCGTGAGTAAGCCAGCTGCCCCAGTGGGCAGCTGGAGCCAAGTCTAGGAAATGGAGTAGGACATAGCCCATAATTAGACCTCCAGAGGTGAGCACACTGGGACATTTAGACACCAACTCCTGTCAGTCATTGGTTGAAGGCATTGAGGAGGGGTTGTTAATTCCGAGGAGAGGTACTGGCAGCCGGAAGTCATCTGTCTTTTGGGGAGCACCTGGAAATGGTGGGGTCTGAGGGATGTGGATGGGACAGGAAGAGTATCTGTTAGGATTTGCATCATAACATTGATACTTTCTTGCCTAACGGTCCAAGTTCAGGGACATAGTAGCAGACTTATAGCACAATTACAAGCTTATAACATGATCGCAAATTTACATCAGGAGCCAGAGGATGATGAAAACAGCCCTTTGTTTCCCCTTTGGATCATTTATCACAGGAGACTGGGCCCAACCACTCAGACCCTGGAGGGGAGTCTTGTTTGTTGGTTTCATTCCTCTTGCTGATGATTGGTGTCCACTTGGCCATATGTCCCGGTCTCAGCCAATGAAACCTGAGAGAAAGTTGAGGGTGGACGTGCGGGGAGTCTGGAAAACAATGTTCTTGCTCATAAGAGAGATACCTGGATGAGAGCATCCCTCTTTTTTGCTAGACATCTTACAGTCGGGTTCTGATGCCTGGAACTTCTGCACCCACTTTGCCATCATGTGGGGTAATTACCTCCAGAGGGCAGGATAATAGAAAGATGGAAAACAGGAAACCGTTGGGTCTTTGTGAGCCTCTGAGTTACAACCCTGGAGGCACCCGCCTTTGGACTTCTTGTTCTTTTAGTTCAAGACACTTTTGGTTGGGTTTCTTTCAGTTTAAGACACTTATATTCCTTGTGCCCAAAAGCATCCTAAATGATACAATGTCAGGTAACCACGTGACTAGTGAGGAGAACCCCTACTATATATGAAAGCAAGTGAGTGTGGGACTGCATGGATAGAGTGAGTCAGGCTGGAAGCCTGCTCCCAGCTTGTGTGTAGCTGTTTCAGTCAGCTTGGACTGCCACAGCATAATATCACAGACTGGGTGGCTTAAACAACGGTAACTTATTTTCCTATAGTTCTGGAGGCTGGAAGTCCATGCTCAGCATGTCAGCAGGGCAGGTTTCTGGTCAGGCCTCTCTTCCTGGATTTCAGAGGGCCACCTTCTCCCTGTGTCCTCACATGTCCTTTCCTCTGTGCCTGTACTCCTGCACAAAGCACTTCTGCATGACAGCGTGACAGTTGTCTTGACAAAAAGTACTGGTGTGATTGATGAAATTGGAGATAACAGTAATGGATATAACTTTTTAATATCCTATAATAAAATGTTGAAAGTATATTTTCCACATGACCAATGTATGATGTTTCAAAATTGTGTGTGGGTAAGTGATCTCATCAAAGTGAAAGAGATACCAATACGTTGTAATTTAACAGAGTATGAAAAGTTCATTGATAATGGTTTTAGATTCCACATTGCAACTAACATTTAAGAAAGTGCTACTTGTCAAGTTTTGGTGTAATATCAAAGAAGAATTATCTGGAATTATCTGAAAAGCTAGTAATATGTAAGACCAGATTTTCTTTATATATGTCAACCAAAACGACAAAACATATTGCAACAGATTAAATTTAGAAGATAAGAAAATTGAACTGACCTCTACTTATTCAGACATCAAAGAGACTGGCAAAAATAAAAATTAATGTTACACTTCTCACTAATTTTTTTGTTTTAGAAACATTTTTCATACAATTATATTATTTCTGTTGATGTGAAATAGGTTTATTATTGTTATTTTGAAATGAATTAATAGATACATACTTTCTTAAATCTTAAGATATAATATGGTAAATATCGATAAATATAGCCTATCTAAACAAAAACTTTTCAGAGTTCATGATAATTTTTTAAGCCAGTAAAGAGATCATGAAACTAAAAAGTTTGAGCATTTCTGACATAATGAAAACCGTCTGAATAGATAGCTCTGCCAGGGTTCTCAGTTGCAAACAACAGAAACCCCTCTAGCTAGCCAGTTCAAGCAGAAAAGAAATTTATTTAAGGATGTTAGCTCCCCAAAGCTAGATGTCTCCTCCAGCACCTTTCTGGAAAAATGGACTCCATCCTTCTTACAGAGCTCTCTTCCACATCAGAGCCTCATGGGGGAACCTCCCACAGTCAGGGACACAGGCTCGGAGCTCCTAGAAAAGCAGGAGACTAGAAACGTAAGTTCTGACGGCATCTCGGGGAGGTGTGGGAATTTCACAATGTGTGAAATTCCCCAAACATAGGAAGGCCATGCAAAAGATTGCTGGGCAGCCACAAATGTCCACTATAGTAATTACTAATAGTCCCATTTTTTTCAGAGCAAAACCAAGGTTGAGGTGAGAGCTGTAAGGGAAGGAAGAAGCCATCATTTAAACTCAATTACTGATGCTGGATCCACTTCTGAACCAATGCACAGAGCCCAGAAATTCTTTAAGCTCCAAGACAGCTTCACTGCAGTTCGTCCCATGGGGGTCTCAGAGATTCCAGGGCTCAGGGAGGAGGACAATGTATTTTTTAAATATATTTTTTGTTTTCCTTATGATAACAAAAGTGAACATGTAATTCTGATAAATAACCCTCATTACCCCATCATGCAGTGATAAACACTCATAACATTTTGATGTATTTCCCTCCAGATATTTTACATTTGTTATTTTAAACAAAAATGAGTTCATTCTGTACATGTTATTTTTAACCTTTGAGGCTTATATATCAGGATTATCTTTGCATGTTATTAAATATTAATATTTAATATTCTTAATTTCGTGACTGTATAGTAGTCTACTGAATGGAGGGACATAGTTTATTAAATGATGATACATTGCTCTAGAAATATATCCCATAATACTTCTATTTCAGTGGCTCTCCGTTTTTCTTTTTTTCGAGACAGAGTCTCGCTTTGTCACCCAGGCTGGAGTGCAATGGCGTGATCTTTGCTCTCTGCAACCTCCGCTTCCCGGGTTCAAGCAATTCAGTTGTCCTGCCTCCATCTCCCAAGTAGCTGGGATTACAGGTGCCCACAACCACGCCCAGCTAATTTTTGTATTTTTAGTAGAGATGGGGTTTCACCATGTTGGCCAGGCTGGTCTCGAACTGCTGACCTAGGGTGATCCACCTGCCTTGGCCTCCCAAAGTGCTGGGGTTACAGGCCTGAGCCACTGTGCCTGGCTGGCTCTCTGCTTCTAAGACTAAAGACATCAAAGTCAATTTTTACTGCATTCCTAATTTATAAAGCTAATCCTTTCCTTATATCCACAGTGCCTAGCATAGAGAAGACAATCCAAAAATACTTGATAAGTGATTAAAAGAGTGACATACATTCAACATGAAAAATATAGTGGATCAATTCAAGCCTCATGTTTCAGAGTTTCAAGATTTGGAAGTTAATGTGGAAAAAAGGAAAGGACATTTGGAAATAAATTTTTCCTGTCTTGTGGTTGTCAGACACCCAACTGTTACAGAAGGAATACCCTGAGATAGCACAACCGAGAGTGGTCTACATTCTATAGGAAACAACTGGCGCAGGCAGTGAATCTTAAAGCCATAAAACTGAGAAGCATTGAAAGCACGAAGGAGCCATTCTAAACTCCTGACTTAGACTTTTAATACAACTGAGATGTGGCATTGCTGCCAATGAGGATAATGACTGAAAATCATGCCTCTGTCCATTCTTATAGGTAGAGAGAGAGAGAGAAAAAAAAACTGAGGAAGAATGGATGAACAGAAAAATAATGGGAATATCATAATTTTTAGTCAAAAGCAGTTAAGTTTCCAGCAACCAATAACCAAAAGATCCTATTCACCTTTGGTTCAAAGAGTAGTTCTTAGGCTAATTTATTGCATACCCAGGCAGATAAGCTCCATGAGGACAGACACTGGGGTGCCTTGGTTGTCACTCTACCCCTAGTGCCTACAACAATACTAGGCATGCCCACAAAAATTAAAAATTAAAAAAAATTTAAAAAGAAATAAAAATACAAAAAATACTGGGCATGTCACAGGCACTCAGGAAACACCAGTCGAAGGAATGAATGAAAGAGACTTCCTTGCCTTTCTTGTATACTCCAGCCACTCTACATTTCTTCCATAGCCCCGACACTTTCATAGGTGTGTACCTTTGCATATAAACCACTCATTTTAATACAACAAATAACAACTGAGCTCCCACTGACCATTCTGAGCATGGGAGATACATGGACAAATGGGCACAGAACCTGCCCTTGAGGAACTCTTGACTCATCAGTGTGTTTGCCAGTGCTTCCTAGACTTTAATGTGCATAGGAGTGCCCTGGGGATCTTGTTAAAATGTGCATTCTGCTTCAATAGGTCTGGGGCAGGGCTTGAGACTCTGCATTTTGAAGAAGCTTCCAGGTGAGGCTGATGTGCTAGGAGGCACATTGAGGACAAAGTATTCCAGCACTTCTGATTGTAGTATGACAACCAGGAAGATGGTTCTGTCAACAGATACTCATAGCCTGATTCCCTGATTACCACATATAGACTTAGCTCTGGTCTTTTTAACCCAAGAGTTCTTTGAGGCCCAGAGTGTGTATACCTCCCAGCACAGTTGGCCTGAGGCCAGGCAGGATTACCTTACAGTTCTGCCCAGGTGTGAAAGGGACAGGGTAGATACGGCCTGGATGCTGACAGCAGGTGAGAAACTCACATATCTTGCATCAGTCATAGAATCAGGGTTTCTTTCTTTTTACCACTGGAGACAGTTGAGCACATTCTCGTTGTCACATCTCGTTGAAATATTTCATAAATCTGCAGGGTAATCATTTAAAATTTAAGTTATTTCCTTCTAAAAAGTGTTCAGAGAGGATGTGAAACTGAGCAAAATGCAAAGGCTTTTTTTCCCCACATCATAAATGTGCTTCCTCAGCAACTAATAACTTTCAAATGATCTGTCACACTTTGCATAATTAAATCACAGTCTCAGTGGCAGCAAATCACTGCAGGAACAGTAAGAAAACACTAAGAGAAGATAGAATATGAAGGGGAGAAACTTCCTTCGTTAGTAAATTTTTCTTACATCAGGCTAAATACTCCACACCAGTCAATGAAGGTGGAGCAAAATTAACTCAATTTTTTTTTTTTTTTTTGAGACAGGGTCTTGCTCTGTCACTCAGGCTGGAGGGCAGTGGTGTGATCATGGCTCACTGCAGCCCCCACCTGCCAGGTGAAAGCAATCCTCCCACCGAGTAGCTGAGACTGCAGGTGCACACCACCATGCCCAGCTAATTTTTGTATGTTTTGTAGAGATGAGGTTTCACCATGTTACCCAGGCTGGTCTTGAACTCCTGGCCTCAAGCAACACCCACCTCGGCCTCCCAAAGTGCTGGGATTGCAGGTGTGAGCCACCATGCCTGGCGTAAACTCTCCATTTAGATCCACCAATAGGATATTTATAGGGCACCAACTGGGGTGGTTCCTGCCCACAAGGGAGCTTATAGTCTTATGAACACCAAAAAGTCAAACAGCAAAACAGAGTTCGTCAGTAGTGTTTCAGGAGAACTGTCTAGATAATGATATAATTGCAGGTCAGTTATAAAAAGGATCACTTCATGGAGTCATGTGGATTCAAACTTCTCATGTCCTCTTTCTTAATACCTCAGCCACCCAACAGCACAGGTCTTCATCCCTTAGACCTGCTCTCCCTCCAAGACTTTGAATTCAGAGACAGTTCCCACCATATCCCCGTTTCTCCCTGCTTTTCCTGTACGCCACTCTCTAAGCACACCAGGACTTTTTATCTTTTGAGACAATATAGTGATTCAGAAGACAGGAACACACATACTGAAGCCTGACTGGGTTTCTGTGACCTTGGGCAAGTCACCTAACAACTCAGTTTCCTCATCTGAAGAATGAGGATCATCATAATACTAGTTCATAAGGTTGTGGGGGTGATGCATGTAAGCACTGTGTAGGGGTTTGCTGTCCTTACCAGTACTCTCCTTATTCTCAGTCATCTCCAGCCATGCGACTTCCCTCACCTCCTGACTGATGATGGTCAGTCGGCCCATGCCTGCCTTCACAATGTACAACCCTGAAGACCCAGAAGTTGGTTTTGTCCATTCCCATGGCTAGGATGCCAAGTGTTATTAGGGGAAAATGAACCCTTCTTGGTGTGTTGGACAGACTCACTATGATACCTGTTGTTTGGAACAGTCACCAGTACACAGAGATGGGCTGCCAGTGAGCCCTTGTGCTCTGGCTGTAGCTGATTGTCTAGGAGTGAACACGTAGCCTAGGCTGGGCCCATCATTCCGTCTCCCAGGAACTTGACATCTGGAATGGAGGCCTTGACTCGATCCTGATCAATGGCAGAACTTGGGAGAAAGAATCTCTGACTTCTTAATGCCAAGTCCCCAGGGACTGCCCTGCCACCCTTGCTTCTCCTGGCTTCTGCTGAGATACCCCTAAGTCTTTCCAATAAATTCCTCTCTCCTCATACCCTGGTCAGAGTGCACCTCTACCTTTCACAGACCAAGGGAACCTCAGCTGAGGTTGCCAAGAAACAATGACAGTGAGGTCTTGCACAGAGCCACACTATTTGATTTCAGATGACTTGTCTGTCACTACAGCCCAGCACTTACTGATCATCTCTTTTTGACTCCCTGGGACTTTCACCACAGCAGCAGTGGTTTAAAATTTTCTGCACTCAGGCCTCACCCGACCCTCCTCCACCTCTTCACCTGCTCTTTAGGGCAGTGGTTCTCAACCCTGGCTCCACACTGGAATCACCCCCAGGGTGCCTGAAAAATCCTGGTGCCTGGGTCTCAGTGGGTCCTGATGGGGTGGAGACTGGCCTGAGTTATTTTCATTTGTACCCTGGATATAGTCCTCTCCCAGTCAGACCAAGACTATTCTACACAAGCCCCTTCAGCCTTCCCCCTCTCCCTCCAACAGTTTTTACTTTCTAAACCCTTTTTCCCTTCCATCCAGGTTTAGAGGATGGCGTGCACCTGCATTTTGCCAAGACAAGGCCTAAACTGAAGAAGGTGGCCAATCCTGTCCCTGTCTTCAATCCCCACCACCACATGCACACATTCCTTGGGAATCACTGGCCTCTCCTCCTTCCGTTTATTTCCTCAGGCTCCTCAGAGGAGCGGGCTGCAGCCTAAAGATTCTATTATGTGCTAAACCAAGTTAGGAAGCACTAAAGAATATATTTATCCTCCTGGGCATCACATGATTTAATCATTGTAATTAAGAGTTTTTAATGAGCAGAAAATGTAAATCATAAGAATAAGAATAGAAAACATGTAATAAAGCACTTACTATCTGTCAGGCACTGTCCTATGCACTTTTCATATATATCTTACCTAAATCTCCAAGCACCCTGTGAGACAGGAGCTGTTATTGCCACCTTACTGGTAAAGAAACTGAGTTATCGCAAGGCTAAGGAGCTTGCCCAAGGACATATAGCTGGAATGTGATGGAGCTGGGATGCAAGAAGATTATAATAAACATTTAGAAATAGGGCATTGTATTTTATTTAAGAAACAGATACATAAATGTTTTGTTTTCAACTTAAATGGTTTTTTACATATGGTTAACTCTAAGTTTGATTTTTTAAGTGGCAGTATGGCCAGGATTTTAAAATTAAAGCAGAAATTAAACAGCTGCTGTCCCTTAGACTACAATCACTTATTTCTGTAGTAATAGCCTTTTTCTTAAAAAAAAAAAAATGAGAGAATGTAGGAGGGTAATTGACAGCATTTTATCGTCAGTGTGGAGGCCAAAAATTATCCAGCCTAGTCATGTCATATGCTAATGTTGATTAAATTTAATGCTGAGATTTTTCAGCAAGTGAAAAAAAATTCAATCTATTTGTTTCAACCTAAGAGAGACCATTTAAGGAATTCTTGCTGTTTGTAATTGACCACTATTAGAGAAGGAACTGTGTAATGCAGCTGCCCTCTGTGATTATTTTCTGCTTTCTTTAATAAATTACAAGTTACAGTAGCACTCACTAGGAGCACTGTTTGCCACCCCAGTCTGCATGGGCAGACGGCAGAATCACCAAATGAGCACCAGCAAGGTTGAGATGAGGCCACCGCATGCCCACCATCATAACCAGTTCACCCAAGTGACAAACAAGCCAAAGCTACCACCTTGGCTAAAAAAAGAAATTGACTGCTGCTCAATTAAGCAGAAATGAGACTGTCACTCAGGGGGGTGAAGACTGAGAATTGCCTTATTTAGTGCTCAATAGCAATTTGGGTTTTTGGAAGTTATTTTACAGTTGTAATTACAAAGGGAAATGAAGTCTGTTTTTGCAGTGTTACCAGGTGCTCTTCCTTCCATTATAACCTTGATGAATAGCCCCCCAGAGCAAACACACTGGCTGCTCTGCTAACTGGTTTTATTATGCAAGTACAGGATTAAAAGGAATGCCATTCAGTTGAGGCAGCATCTTAAGACCTGGGGACGTCTGTCCCCATGTAAACCTTTTGGTGAATGATTTAAACTATCTCTACTAGGCCAACATCCTTTTAAGCTAAGAAAACCACATTCTAATCTAGACATTTTATATAAAAATTAGATTTCATGAAATAGCGTATATGTATTGTCATTAGCTCTTCTCTGCCATGGAATCACTGGAGACAAATGTGATCATGTGACAAGGTCCAGGTCCTGAGCTGGCACAAGAGAGCAGAACTCAGGCTCCACTCCTAACTTTCTATAGTCAGACCTCAGGGCACACCCTTCACTTTTCTGTGCTCCACTTTTCCCTCCTGTTAAATGGGGTTTTCTAAACGGAATACTTGTCAGGAGGGCTACTGAGAGAGATGCTGTGGAAGCAGACCACAGCAGAGTCACGGACTCCTAGAATGTTGGCGGGGACTTGAGCAGCCATCCTGTCCAGTCCCCTCTTTGACAGTGGAGGGAACTGAGGCTTAAAGGAGGAGTGACTGCCCAAGGCCACACAGCCACTTTAGTGTAGGGCCAGAGAGGGAAGCAGATCTCCGAGTCACAGGCCAAGAGCCTCTCCAGGAAAACTTCGATGCTGAGTGGAATTCAATGCAAAAGTCACAACTTCCACCTTAAATCTGACACACAGTGGGTTGCACAGCAATCACAGCCTCAATCTCAGCAAGAATACTAGCTGATGTCCAAATGATCAGGATATTCCCTCTTGAAATGGGCATGATTGCTGTGCCTATGTTAAAGAGGGAACCAATGACAGGACATAATTATTAAGCATGTGCCATCTGTCAAGTGCTGCCCTGATCAGTAAGCTTGCAGATGGGATCCCCATCTCCCCCAAACAAATGAGGAGAATGAGATCCTTCCATTCCCTTCTGCCTAAAAGTTTCCTCTAAAGCACAGACACAACAATGGAACTAACCAATGAATCTGTGTCTTCCAAGTATTCCGGAAACTCTACACCTCTGGTGGCCTGAGTGGGAAACCACTTGCAAGAGTTGGGTTGGTGAGCTAAGAGCTAACCTTCTGACCCTGGCAATAAACAAATAGTAAAGTTGTCTTTTGCTAGTCAGTACAAAACTCCCTCTCACTGCTCTAAAAACCATTTGGAATTGGTCCAACTTGCATATCTGTTGGATGTTTAAGAAATAGATTAAGAGGTCAACAGAGAAAACAAGACATCTCCAGATGGTTGTCTAAATGGACAATGGTAAGAAGAAAGGAGTGGAGGGGCTAGGGAGTTCATTGTGGTGGAACAAAAAGGGGCTAATCAGATCACGGAAGCAGAGAGAAGCCCAGAGTCACCAGTGGAGGGAGCCTGCGATTTTTAGGATTTGTTAAATCGAGAGTCATGGAAAATTCAAGTCAACAGGATTAAACTATATTGGGCAGTGCTTCTTGAACTTTAAAGTGCACATTAATTAGCTGGGGATCTTGTTAAAATGCCGATTCTGACTCAGGAAGTCTAGGATGGGACCTAAAATTCTGCATTTCCACAAAGCTCCCAGGTAATGCTGATGCTACTGGTCCTCAGAACACACTTACTGGAGTATTTAAGTCCATGTGACTGACAAGACAGCTGTAGAGGTAGGCTCCAGGATACTCAGTCCAGAGGCTCAATCTCATCCTTGAGGACTCAGTTTCTTTCCATTTCTCTGCACTGCTGGCTACAGCTTTGGGTACAGCCAAACAATGTTTCATCTAGTGCTCATGTAACAGTTTCCAGTTGTAATCTGAGCTACTGGCCTCTTCATTCTCATCCGGTGAGAGAATGCCAAGCAGAGCTCTGGGAATTCACCCTAACTGGACCAGCTTAGGTCATATGCCCACCCATGAGCCAGTCACTGTCAGAGGAATGGGCTATGCGAAGTTTGCTTATGCTTATCAGGCCCCATTCCTTGAGTTGGGCAAGGGAGGAGGTTACCCTCAAGCACAAGGGCTTCGTGGGCAAGAGGTGGCTGCCAGATGAAAAAATTGGGTGCCGTAGGAAGTAGTATGGAAGAATGAACACTGGGTATTTTCAGTTAATGATCCTTTGGTTATGGTGGTTGGTAAGAAATGTGAGCATTAGCGACATCCTTTGCCAGTCTTGGGTCTTTGGATGCCCCGAAGCTTTCACTTTGTGTGTGCAAGATCATATTGAGGACTTCACACCCACAAAGGTGTCTGCTAGTGTCACCCACCTACATCCACCCACACATACACACTTGTAAACCCCTGGTTAAAGTGGATGAAAAGGGCTAAGGTCATCTGTGTTTCATGAATGAAATCTGTTTGCCAGCATCCTTCTGTACTGTGGACCTCCTTCCGTGCCTCTACCATTTCCATAGTCCTGGTACAAGATCCAAATGTGTTCTTGGGACCCCAGTAAAGTGTACTTATCCTGTGTTTCATTTTCCAGGGTGACAACTAGCTGATCTGATAACCTGCTTGATATCATGTGTGCCCAATGGTAAAATGTGTTACTTCTCCCAAAGGGGTCATGCTTAGGTTTTTAACTGGTGTCCTCTGCAGCCTCAGCATCTTGAATCAAAGGATTGAGCCCAATAATGGGAATTCAGGCATCATGACAGACTCCGATGGGAAGACATTTGGGGACAAAGGAGCTTTTGGAGCCCCTTAGGCCACAGTATGTTGGCAGCCATGTGTCCTTACCCAGAGGGAAGGGTAGCCAAGATTGAAGAGAAAATGCACTTCCAGTTTAAAGGCTATTTTTCACAGGGGCACATTCTCTAATAGAAACACACACACACCGTGACATAAAAAAGCATGTTGCTTACGCCTCTATTTATTACTGTTACTTTCAGTATTTATTTATTTTCTATTTTCTATTTCTGATAGAACCTCATAAGATAAAGTCAAAATTGGCCAGGCGTGGTGGCTCATGCCTGTAATCCCAGCACTTTGGGAGACCAAGGCAGGCGGATCACCTGAGGTCAGGAGTTCAAGACCAGCCTGACCAACATGGAGAAACCCCATCTGTACTAAAAATAGAAAAATTAGCCAGGCGTGGTGGTGCATGCCTGTAATCCCAGCTACTCAGAAGGCTGAGGCAGGAGAATCGCTTGAACCCAGGAGGTGGAGGTTGTAGTGAGCCGAGATCGTGCCATTGCATTCCAGCCTGGGTAACAAGAGTGAAACTCCATATCAAAAAATAAATAAATAAATAAGGTCAAAATTAAAAATTAAACAAGTGTTTTGAGGATGACATCATTTTGTCTGTACATTCTATCAGATATCCATTGAAGTAGCCAAGGGAGCCAGCTGCATTAGGGCTGGGACCCTGCCAGGTCTCCCTAGAGAGGCCAGGAACAAGGATACTGAGGGTCTCCTGTGTAGTTACCTCATCAGCTCTGACTTGGGATCCAGAAGGACCCCGTGCCAAGCAGGAGTTAGAATGATCGTTGTACCCCAAGTCATCCTGCACTTTTCTTTGTCCCCCTAAGCTGGTGAGAAAACTATTTAGGTTTCCATTTTAAAATGTGGTAAGTTTTGCTTCACACTGGTTTAAATTATTGCATATTAGACCAGTAAGAGAAGAGTTTCAGATATAAGTTGAGATCCTAAAACATTCCCAGAATCTGCCTCCACAGTAAGCTGTCAAAGGTGCTATTTTGTTCAGAAAACTACTGGAGGTAATTTTCAGTTCTTAGATCTGGCTGAGGGCATATTATAAAAAGTTAAGAGTGGAAGGAGGAGACAGTTTTTGTTTTCTTTCCTCAAAATGGACAGTATTCTATTGAAAAGACACAGGAGCTCATATGATTCCCAAAGCTCCAGTGAGTGTTAGTTTGGGGCCTTTCTTCTTCTGCCCTGGAGAACAGAAGGGAGGCCTGGAGCAGTGGACCATAGGGAAGTTTCCTTTCTTACTCCAAGAAGTGCAGTCAGCTGCGCCTGCCAGGAAGCTGTTAGGATGGGGACTTTATCTTCGGGGAGTGCTTATACCTTTCTAGCTGTGGATACAACTGTACACAGGAGGAAAGAATCAAGTGTAACTCCCTAAGAAAGAAAAAAATTTAAAGATAAGAACTAAGAGATGGATACTGAATTGTTCCTAGATACATATTTTAAACTCTTGCTTTCATAAAACCAGACTCTAAAATGACATTTAATAAGGGAAGACAGCTGCCTTAGAGGGCCAGAGGCTTGGGCTTTGGTGCCATTTCTGCTGTTTACTGCTGTGTGCCTTTAGAAAGGCCACTTAACCCAGTAGAGTGACCGGCTCATCCTGATTTTTATGCTGAAAGTCCCATGTGCCTGGAAACCCCTCAGTCCCAAGCAAATCAAGGTGGGCCTTGCTGGGTCTCCCTTTACTTACTGATAAAATATGCAAGTTGGATTAGTTTTTTTTTTTTTTTTTGAGACAAAGTCTTGCTCTGTCACCCAGGCTGGAGTATAATGACGTGATCTCAGCTCACTGTAACCTCCGCCTCCCAGGCTCAAGTGATTCTCCTGCCTCGGCCTCCCAAGTAGCTGGGATTACAGGCACCTGCCACTACCACCCGGCTAATTTTTGTATTTTTAGTAGAGACAGGGTTTCACCATGTTGGCCAGGCTGGTCTCGAACTCCTGACCTCAAATGATCCACCAGCCTCGGCCTCCCAAACTGCTGGGATTACAAGTGTGAGCCACCACACCTGGCCAGATTAGATTGTTTCTTAAGTCCCTGTTAGCTGCAGAAAAAACTGATTACCTTAAATTGTTCTATTATTTTGTTTATTTACATATAATGGACTATTTTTACTAAAGGATTTGAGGCAGCTTATAGAGAATGAGCAGTATAAAATAGAAAATAGACTTAAAAAACAGGGCCAGTAAAAACATACAGAATAGAAGAACAAGGCCAAGGTTCAAGCTGAAGTAGAGAGATGCTGGACATTGATCCAATAACTATTACAATTGAGTGGCAAATCTGGCTCTGAGCTTCCTGGCAGTCAAAGCAAAAAAACAAAACAAAAAAAAGCCTAATCTATAATATGATTCATTGTGCATGAGGAAAAGTATTAATTTCTCAGGGGAATAAAAGATTTTCCTGGGATTTGGTCTGAAAGAAATTTTACACATGCATCTTTATACAGAGGATATTGAATTGGTTCAGAAACACTGACTTAACAACATCTTAACAGTAAATGCAATAATGACCTCACATGGCTGTTTATTGGGAGTCCTTCAATGTAAACAGAGGAGAGTACACCAGAGCAAACTCCATGGAAATAATCCCAGAGTCTGCCAAAATAATATTGTACAAGATGATATTTTTGGCTTGAAAAAGAGAAAATCTACGTAACTTAGAACACTTGGTATGCTGCATGGCCATCAAATAATCCTCTACAGATTAGTATCTTTCAGCCAGACATTTCCTTGGGATTATAAAAGGGTTACAAAGCAGGGAACTAAAGGGTAAAACTGTACCTCAGATAGAACCACACTAGGAGTTCATTGGCAATGGCCCTTGCTGGAGGTTGCCCCTGGATCTCTTTCCTCACACCCCGGCCCCTCCCACTCCAACCTCCATGTGGCAGGTCCTCTTTCTTCTCCCAAATGGAGTCCCTTCCTCTTTCCCACAGATCAAATAAAATGTCAGTGCATATGGTGTAGATATCTTCGTATCACTGTCCCAAACTGTTTATCATGAAACCTCCAATTTAGAATTTGATTTGGGTTTTGTCTTTAAATAACAAATGTCTGTTGAAGTGTTTCATCCTAATTAAGAGCTCAAACTTCCAAGAGGGAATTCAGATCTCCACCTGGAACTACAGATGGAATTTTAAGGCCTTGGGCGGTGCTCCAGAGTCCAGGTCAAAGCCTTTGAAAATGAAAACATTTTCCCCCAAGTGCTTATGGAACCCACCATTCCCTGGGGAATGTGGCTGGGGTTTTTGGAAGAGATCTTTCTTTATTTTCCATGGCAAATGCCAACGTCTCTGAACTTTTCTTTGTTATACCCATAACACAGATGTAAAGACAGAGAGAAATTAAGAAATTAGATCCAGGTGAAGGTAAATGAACATCTTACAGAAGCAGGGTCCTTTTTAAATTAATTTTGGGGGGGGTTTATTTTGTTTTTATTATTATTATAAAGTCAACACATGCTTACAATAAAAACTCAAATAAAAAAGAGTAAAAAGTAATACTTCCTTTCCCTCCAGACCTACTTCCCAGAGGAGATAGGAAAGATGCACAGCTTGCATATTTTTCTAGATATGTTCTATTGAGCCATATTTCTGATCAAAGATGATCTGTCAAGGATCTGGAAGCTGACTTAACAAATAACTTGCTATTTTTTCAAAAAAAAGTACAAGATACTGATTGAGCATAAAAGTCATGGTTCTTAATTGAATCTCAAATCAGAGCGAGTACCTTATCATTTCGTCAGTGTTTTTCATAACTAAGACCCTTACTCACCTAACATAGGCTACCTACCATAGGTAGCCTAGTATGACAACAGGGAAAGTGTTGCAGAAGAAACACATGTGTCTGGAGCAGTTAGCAAACACAAAGGTTCATTAGGGATCCTGTGAAACTCAGCAGCATATTTTACCATCATCTACAGAAATTTAGATATCCTAAGATATAACTTGAGACACTGTGGCATGAGATGGTAGATCTGTTAGATTAAGATCCTTTAAGATGGTGGGATTCTGCAGGTGGTCATATAGTTCTAAAACTGATTCACCGTTAAGGTTACTGAGTGTTGGAAACTAGAGCATAAGTGGTACCAAATTCAGGAAGAAGAAATAACAATTTGTCTGACTTCCTTGACTCTTGCCTTATTTTTTATTTTTATGAGTCCTTTTAAGGGAATCAAAGTTTCCCTTTCTAATAAAATATAAGTAATCTCAAGTTAACAGTAATAATGAGAAAAGTAAATAATGCAGTTTAAAACTTTTAGCATATGTACACATGCAATAAAAAACACCAGAGACATGTCTCTGCCTTTCAATTTCTTTATCTGTAAAATGGAAAGAACTTTCCTCATTGTGCTTGCCTGAACTAACAGATTACTGTGAAAAACTTTTGAAACTGTCAACACTATTTGTATTAGTTATCTATTGCTGTGTAACAAAATTACCATATATGTGGTGACTCAAAACTAGACAATCATTTATTATCTTCTGCAGTTTTTGTGGGTCAAGAATTCAGACAGGCCCAGCAGGGATGTCTTGTCTCTGCTTCTCACTGTTAATGGTTTTGGCTGGAAAACTCAAAGCTTCAGAACTGGAAGCATGTGAAGGCTCTTCAATCACATGTCTGGCAATTGATGCTGACTGTTGACTGAAGGTCTAACTGGGACTGTGGATTAGAACACCCACATGTGGCTTCTCTATGTGGCCTGGGCTTCCCTAAAACATGGTAGCGGGGTTCCAAAGGCAAGTGTCCTGAAAGAGCCAAGTGGGAGCTATATCCTATGAGAGGTCACATAGCATTGCTTCCACCATATTCCATTGGTCAGGGTAGTCACACCAAGATTTGAAGAGAGGAGACAGACTCCCATCTCTTGGTGAAGAAGTGCCAGGCATCTTGCAAAAAGAGCGTATGGGATAGAAGAACCTTATAGATATTGCGATTTCTGGAAAATACAATCTGGTACACTATTCAATGGAGAAAGGATTATTGTTAGTGGTAATATTAATGCTAGGAAGGTTTTTTAGACATGATTATTAACACTCCTTTTTTGTCAGATCTTGGACTATCTCTATGTGCAAAACAGTGAAATAGGTAAGGCTTGTTTTCAAAGATGTGCCCCTGCCCCTAGCCTTCTACTTCACTCTTACATTTATTCTTCCTCTCTCCCAGGGGTTCATCTTTCCATAACACTTCCCAGATTCCCAAGCTCCAGACATTTCTATTTTTCTACCTCCCATGCAAACTCAACTTTTGCTGTCCCCATCCACCAAGGCCTCAAGAGATCTCACTTTCAACCCCACTTGCTAAAGTAAAAATGGTTTATGAGCTATCTCAGAGACAGAACTAATTTCTACAGCATCAAGGCTTTGTGAAAGCAATGTCATATGCCAACACATATCTTGGGGGACCAGTAAAGCCAGTAAGGTTCTTGCACTGTAAAGGAATTTGCTCCTTGCTTCAGAAGAGCCAAAGCATGTCCTTGATAGACACCAGAATGTTACCTCTTGTTATCTGTGGAATTATGGGTGACTTTTACTTTATCCATTTGTATTTTCAATCTTTTATAAGTTTTCCACAGAGAATGTGTATTGATTTTGTCATTTGGAAACAAAGCTATTTTTTTAACAGCTTTATTGAGATATAATTCACAGACCATACAATTCGCACACTTAAAGTGTACAATTCAATGGCTTTTAGTGTATTTACAGAGGTGTGCATCCATCACCACAATCAACTTTAGAAACATTTTTATTACCTCCCAAAGAAACCTCACACCCCTTAGCTGTCCCCCTCAACTCCTCATCCCCCATTTTCTGTCTCTATGGATTTGCCTATTCTGTACCCATCATGTAAATGGAATCATATAATATGTGGTCTTTTGTGACTGGTTTCTTTCACATAGCATAAGGCTTTTCAAGGTTTTATGGATTATGGAATGTATCAGTATTTCTTTTTATTGCTGAATAGCATCTCATCATATGGATATATCACATTTCATTTATCCATTCACCAGTTGAGAGATGTGCCAAATCTTTACCCCTGGAAGTGAGTCATAGGAGCCAGAATTTCTCTTCCCCAAAGTGAGTCATAGAACCTAGAACTCCTCCCCCCAAAGCAAGCCATAAAACCTAGGATGATCACTCTCCCTCTTCCCTTCTCCCTTGAAGACTCTCATCCCAGAAGGATCTTGCTCAATCCTCAAGGAAGGAATGCTACACAGAGAGGCCAAGAAGGATTTGAACAGACAGGCCTTGCTGGGTTCCCCCTCTCCATCTATTACTATTAGATCATACCCTTTCAATCTAATCACATTTCTGCATGGCCGTCCATTCTTCATTAAACCTAAGCATAAAAATACACAATTTTCCCTGGTTTTTGGATCTTTATTTCTGAAGGCTCCTATGTCACATAAAACTTTGATTAAATAAGCTATTATACTGTTGTCTTGTTAACCCATCTCCTGCTATAGGCGTGTTGGTTGTGATTCTTATGATGGATGAGGAAAGGTACCACACCTTTCCACCCCTATAGGGACATCTGAGTGGTTTCTATTTTTTGCCTATTATACATACTACTACTGCTGTGGACATTCGTTTGTAATTTTGTGACTGGACACACATTTTCATTTCTCTTATATATACACATGTGAGTGGAATTGTTAGATGAAGTGGTAGCTGTTTAACCATCTGAGGAACTATAGGGCTGTTCTTCAAAGTTGGTGTACCATTTTACATTCCTACCAGCAGTGTCTGAGTGTTCTAATTTTCTCTACATCCTCCCCAACACTAAATTATTACCTGTCTTTGAGTCTAGCCATCCTACTGGGGTGTATCACATTGCGGTTTTGATTCGTATTTCTCTAACTGCTAGTGATGTTGAGCATCTTTTCATGGGCTTGTTGGCCATTTGTATATCTTCTTAGGAGAAATGTCGATTCAAATTCATTGCCAATCTTTCAACTGGATTGTCTTTTTATTACAGTAGTCCCCCCTTATCCACAGGGGATATGTTCCAAGACCCCCAGTGGATGCCTGAAACTGAAAAGAGTACCAAACCCTATATATACTTTGCTTTTTCCTATACATACATACCTGTGTTAAAGTTTAATTTATAAATTAGGCACAGTAAGAGATTCACAATAACTATTAATAAATGGAACAATCATAAAAATATGCCAGCATCACTACGATTGCACTTTGGAGCCACTATTTAGTAAAACAAAGGTTACTTGAACACAAGCACTGCAATATTATGACAGTTGATCTGATAATTAGGAAGGTTCCTAAGTGACTAATGGGTGGGTAGAGGATACAGCGTGGATGTGCTGGACAAAGGGATGCTTCACTTACCCGGTGAGGTGAAGCGGGGTGGCATGAGATTTCATCACACTGCTCAGAATGGCCTGCAATTTAAAACGTATTAATTGCCTATTTCTGGAATTTTCTATTTAATATTTTCAGCCCATGGTTGACTGTGGGTAGCTAAAACTGCAGAAAGCAAAACCATGGACAAGGAGGAACTACTGTATAGAATTGTAATTGATCTTTATATATTCTAGATACAAATCCTTTACCAGATGTGTGATTTACCAAATTTTCTATAGATTGTCTTTTCACTTTCTTGATGGTGTCTTTTGGAGCATAAAAGTTGTAATTTTGATGAAGTCCAGTTCATTTGTTTTTTTCTTGTCCATGTGCTTCGATGTCATATATATGTAAAAAAATCATTGCTTAATCCAAGGTCACAAAGATTTACCCCTATATTTCTTCTCAGATTTTTATACTTTCAGCTCTTACACTTAAGTTTTTGATCAATTTTGAGTTAATTTTTGTATATGCTGTGAGGTAGGGGTTCAACTTCGTTCTTACACTTAAGTTTTTGATCAATTTTGAGTTAATTTTTGTATATGCTGTGAGGTAGGGGTTCAACTTCGTTCTTTTGCATGTGGATATCCAATTTTCCAGCATTATTTGTTGAAGAGACTATTTTTTCCCCATGGAATTGTTTTGACACCTTTGTCAAGAAAATCAATTGACTAGAAATTCAGGGGATTATTTCTGGTCTCTCAACTTTTTTTTACTGATCTACATGTCTATCCTGAGAGAATAACTCACTGTCTTGATTATTGTAGCTTTGTAGTGAGTTTTGAAGTTGGGATATGTGATACTCCAAGTTTTTCTTTACTTGCAAGGTTGTTTTGACAGAAGACATACAAATGGCCAACAGACATATGAAAAAATGTGCAATATCACTAATCATCAGAGAAATGCAGATCAAAACCACAGTGGATATCACCTCACCCCAGTTGGAATGGTTGTTATCAAAAAAGACAAAAAATAACAAGAGCTACTGTAGAGAAAAGGGAATTGTTAGACACCATTGGTGGAAATGTATATGGAAAGCCATTATGGAAAATAGTATGGAAGTTACTCAAAATATTAAAAATAGAACTACTATATGATCCAGCAATCCCATTACTGGGTATATATCCAAAGAAAAGGAAGTCAGTATATCAAAGAGATAGCACTCCAATATTTACTACAGCATTATTCACAATATCCAAGATATGAAATAACTTGTGTCCATCTACTGATGAATGGATAAAGGAAATTTTATACACACACACACACACACACACACACACACACACACACACACACACACAGAAATACTATTCAGCCATAAAACAGAATGAAATACTGTCACTGGCTAGGTGCAGTGGCTCATACCTACAATCCCAGCACTTTGGGAGGCCGAGGCAGCAAGATCACTTAAGCCTGGGAGCTGGAGACCAGCCTGGGCAACATAGTGAAACCTCATGTCTACTAAAATTAAAAATTAAAAAAAAAATAGCCAAATGTTGTGGCATGCACCTGGAGTCTCCAGCTACTTGGAAAGCTGAGGTAGGAGGATCGCCTGAGCCCAGGAGTTTCAGGCTGCAGTGAGCCATGATTGCACCACTGCATTCCAGCCTGGGCAACAGAGTGAGACCCTGTCTCAAAAAATAAAAATAAAAGGAAGGGAGGGAGGGAGGGAGGGAGGGAGAAAGGAAAGAAGGAAGGAAGGGAGGGAGGGAAAGACATTCTGTCATTTGCAGCAACATGAGTGAACCTGGAAGACATTAGGTTAAGTGAAATAAGCCTGGCACAGAAAGATAAAGATAAACACACTCTCATTCTTGTGTGGAATCTAAAATCATTGATCTCATAGAAATAGAGAGTAGAACAGCGGTTACCAGAGAGTGAGGAAGGGGAGAAGAGGGATGGGTAGATGTTAGCTAACATCTAGCCAGTTACAGTTAGACAGAAAGAATTAAGTTCTGGTGTTCTATTACACAGTAGAGTGATTGTAGCTAATAACAATACATTGTATATTTCAAGATAGCTAGAAGAGAGGGCTTTTAATGCTATCACCACAAAGAAATAATAAGTGTTTAAAATGATGGATATATGCTAATTATCCCGATTTTACCATTATGCAATGTCCACATGCATTGAAACATCACACTGTACCCCATAAATATGTACAATTTTGTGTCAATTATAAATTTTAAAAGACAAAATAGAGACTGTTTTGTCTATTCTGTGTCTCTTGTATTTTTATATGAATTTCAGGATCAGCTTATCAATTTCTACAAAGATGTCAGCTGGGATTTTGAAAAGAATGACGTTGAATCTGCAGATCAATTTGGGGAATATTGCCTTCCTGATAATAGTACATCTTCTAATCCATGAACATGTGATGCTTTCTGTTTATTTAGGTCTTCCTTAATTCCTTTCAGCAATATTTTGTAGTTTTCAGAGTATGAGTTTTGTGCTTCTTTTATTAAATTTACTGATGTTTTATTCTTTTTTTCTTTTTCTTTTTTTTTGATGGAGTCTTGCTCTGTTGCCAGGCTGGAGTGCAATGGCGCGATCTCAGCTCACTGCAACCTCTGCCTCCCAGGTTCAAGTGATTCTCCTGCCTCAGCCTTCCGAGTAGCTGGGACTATAGGTGCATACCACCACACCTGGCTAAGTTTTGTATTTTTAGTAGAGAGAGGGTTTCACCATGTTGGCCAGGCTGGTCTTGAACTCCTGACCTCGTGATCCACCCACCTTGGCCTCCCAAAGTGCTGGGATTACAGGCATGAGCCACCATGCCCAGCCATTTTATTCTTTTAGGTACTATTATAAATGGAATTGTTTTCCTTTTAGTTTTTAGTTTTTGGGGATGGAGTCTCACTCTGTCACCCAGGCTGGAGTGCAGTTTTCTTAATATAATTTTTGCTTGCTCAATGCTACTGCACAGAAATACAGTTGATTTTACTGAACACATTTATTATTTCCAGTAGTTTGTTAATGGATTTCCTGGGATTTTCTATACATAAGATCATGTCATCTGCAAATAGAGATAGTTTTACTTCTTCATCTCCAATCTGCATATACTTTATTTCATTTTCTTCCCAAATTACCTTGGCTAGACCCTCCAGTACAATGTTGAATAGAAGAGGCAAGAATGGACATCCTTGCTTTGTTCCTAATCTTCGGGAGAAAACATTGTCTTCCACCATTAAGTATGACACTCACTATGGGTTTTTCATAGTTATCTTTTATCAGGTTGAAGAAGTTCCCTCCTATTCCTAGTTTGTTGAATGTTTTTATCATTAAAGGGTATTGGATTTTGTCAAATACTTTTTCTGTATTTATTGAGCTGATCATGTGGTTTTTGTCCTTATTCTATTGATGTAGTATATTACACTAATTGATTTTTGGATGTTAAACCAACTTTGCTTTATGAATCTGGGTGCTCCTGTATTGGGTGCATATATATTTAGGATAGTTAGCTCTTCTTATTGAACTGATCCCTTTACCATTATGTAATGGCCTTCTTTGTCTCTTTTGATCTTTGTTGGCTTAAAGTCTGTTTTATCAGAGACTAGGATTCAACCCCTACTTTTTTTTTTGCTTTCAATTTGCTTGGTAGATCTTCCTCTATCCCTTCATTTTGAGCCTATATGTGTCTCTGCACGTGAGATGGGTCTCCTGAATACAGCACACTGATGGGTCTTGACTCTTTATCCAATTTGCCAGTCTGTGTCTTTTAATTGGGGCATTTAGCCCATTTACATTTAAGGTTAATATTGTTATGTGTGAATTTGATCCTGTCATTATGATGTTAGCTGGTTATTTTGCCCGTTAATTGATACAGCTTCTTCATAGCCTCGATGGTCTTTACAATTTGGCATGTTTTTGCAGTGGCTGGTACCAGTTGTTCCTTTCCATGTTTAGTGCTTCCTTCAGGAGCTCTTGTAAGGCAGGCCTGGTGGTGACAAAATCTCTCAGCATTTGCTTGTCTGTAAAGTATTTTATTTCCCCTTCACTTATGAAGCTTAGTTTGGCTGGATATGAAATTCTGGGTTGAAAATTCTTTTCTTTAAGAATGTTGAATATTGGCCCCCACTCTCTTCTGGCTTGTAGGGTTTCTTCCAAGGGATCCACTGTTAGTCTGATGGGCTTCCCTTTGTGGGTAACCTGACCTTTCTCTCTGGCTGCCCTTAACATTTTTTCCTTCATTTCAACCTTGGTGAATCTGACAATTATGTGTCTTGGAGTTTCTCTTCTCGAGGAGTATCTTTATGGTGTTCTCTGTATTTCCTGAATTTGAATCTGGCCTACCTTGCTAGGCTGGGAAAGTTCTCCTGGATAATATCCTGAAAAGTGTTTTCCAACTTGATTCCATTCTCCCTGTCACTTTCAGGTACACCAATCAAAACGTAGATTTGGTCTTTTCACATAGTCCCATATTTCTTGGAGGCTTTGTTCATTTCTTTTTTCTCTAATCTTTGTTCATTTCTTTTTTCTCTAATCTTGTCTTCTCACTTTATTTCATTAGTTTGGTTTTCAATCACTGATATCCTTTCTTCCACTTGATTGGATTGGCTATTGAAGCTTGTGCATGCCTCACGAAGTTCTCATGCCATGGTTTTCAGCTCCATCAGGTCATTTAAGGTCTTCTCTGCACTGTTTATTCTAGTTAGCCATTCATCTAACCTTTTTTTCAAGGTTTTTAGCTTCCTTGTGATGGGTTAGAACATGCTCCTTCAGCTCAGAGAAGTTTGTTATTACCAACCTTCCGAAGCCTACTTCTGTCCATTCGTCAAAGGCATTCACCATCCAGCTTTGTTCCATTGCTGGCAAGGAGCTGCAATCTTTTGGAGGAGAAGAGGTGCTCTGGTTTTTAGAATTTTCAGCTTTTCTGCTCTGGTTTCTCCCCATCTTTGTGGTTTTATCTACCTTTGGTCTTTGATGTTGGTGACCTACGGATGGGGTTTTGGTGTGGTTGTCCTTTTTGTTGATGTTGCTGCTGTTCTTTTCTGTTTCCTTCTAACAGTCAGGTCCCTCAGCTGCAGGTCTGTTGGAGTTTGCTGGAGGTCCACTCCAGACCCTGTTTGCCTGGGTATCACCAGCAGAGGCTGCAGAACAGCAAATATTGCAGAACAGCAAATATTGCTGCCTGATCCTTCCTCTGGAAGCTTTGACCCAGAGGGGCACCCACATGTATGAGGTGTCAATCAGCCCTTACTGGGAGGTGTCTTGCAGTTAGGCTACACTGGGGGTCAGGGACCCACTTGAGGAGGCAGTCTGTCCAATCTCAGAACTCAAACGCTGTGCTGGGAGAACCACTGCTCTCTTCAGAGCTGTCAGACAGGGACGTTTAAGTCTGCAGAAGTTTCTGCTGCCTTTTGTTCAGCTATGCCCTGCCTACAGAGGTGGAGTTTATAGAGGCAGTAGGCCTTGCTGAGCTGTGGTGGGCTCCACCCAGTTCGAGCTTCCCAGCTGTTTTGTTTACCTACTCAAGCCTCAGCAATGGTGGACGCCCCTCCCCCCACCAGGCTGCAGCCTCGGAGGTTGATCTCAGACTGCTGTGCTAGCAGTGAGCAAGGCTCCGTGGGCATGGGACCCACTGAGCCAGGCATGGGAGAGAATCTCCTGGTCTGCCAGTTGCTAAGACCTGGGAAAAGCACAGTATTTGGGCAGAAGTGTCCTGTTTTTCCAGGTACAGTCTGTCACGGCTTCCCTTGGCTAGGAAAGGGAAATCCCCCAACCCCTTGTGCTTCCCAGGTGAGGCGATGCCCCACCCTGCTTCAGTTCACCCTCCGTGGGCTGCACCCACTGTTCAACCAGTCCCAATGAGATGAACCAGGTACCTCAGCTGGAAATGCAGAAATCACTGTCTTCTGCGTCAATCATGCTGGGAGCTGCAGACCAGAGCTATTCTTATTCAGCCATCTTGGACCATCCGATGTTAAACCAACATTGCGTCCCTAGGACAATCCCACTTGAGCGTAGTATATAATTATTTTTCTATATTACCTATCCTAATATTTTGTCAAAGACTTTTGTGCCTATATTCCAAGTGATGCTGATATGTAGTTTTTCTTTTCTTGCCATGTCTTTGTCTGATTTTGCTATCAGAGTAATACTGGCCTCATGAGTGAGTTGGGAAGTCTTCCCTTCTTTTCTGTTTTTTGGAAAAATGTGTGAAGAATTGGCATCAGTTCTTTTTTAAATGTTTGGTAGAATTCATCAATGAAGCCATCTGGTCCTGGGCTTTTCTTTATAGGAAGCTTCTTGATTACTAATTTAATTTCTACTTATTTTAGGTTTACTCACGTTTTCTGTTTCTTCTTAAGTAAGTTTGGTTGCATCTGCCTTTCCAGGAATTTGTCCATTTGATCTGTTATCTAGTTTGTTGGCATACAATTTTTTTATAGTATTCCCTTATAATTTTTATTTCTGGAACATCAGCACTAATGTCCCTCTTTCATTTTTGAGATTTATCTCTTTTTTTCCTGTCTGGCTAAAAGTTTGTCAATTTTGTTGATCTTTTCAAAGAACTAACCTTCAGTTTCATTGATTTTCTCTATTGTTTTTCTGTTTGCTATTTTACTAACTTCTGCACTAATCCTTGGTGCTGCCTTTTTTTCTGCTTGTTAACAAAGCTTTTTTGACATATTAAAAAGAAGAAAAAATTACTTATCCAATATACTTTTGATGGTTATTTGGGTTATTTCCTGATTGAGGCTAGAAGCTATTATGTGTAAAGTTGTATGAACATTCTTGCACATATATTTATACGAACATATATTTTTATTTATCTTAAGTACCTTGGAGTGCAACAGGAATAGGGTTGATGTATGTTTCAGTTTACAGAAAACTGTCAAACAATTTTCCAAAGTAGTTGTGCCATGTTATATTCCAACTAGCACTCTGAAAATCACCACATCCTCCCAACATTTGGTATTGTCAGTCTTTTTCCTTTTAGCATTGTGGTGGGAGTATAATGGTATCTGGTATTTTAGTTTGCATTTCCCTGATAACTAACGAGACTGATCGTCTTTTCACTTCTCTCAAAGTAACTAATGAAACTTTTGTCCCCTTTTCTGTTGACTTGTCTCCTTTTGTCTTACTGATTTGAGTTCTTAATATATTTTTTATATATGTCTTTTGTTGAATAAATTACAGGACCTTCATACAATGGATTACTCTAGAGTAATCAAAGTCAATTAACTATTGCTATATACAGTTACGTGTATAAACTCACAGACATAATATTGAGAAAAAGAAGCTTTCAAAAAAGAGTACATACTGTGTAACTCTATTTGCATAAAGCTCAAAACTAGGCAAAACCAATGTACTATATTAAAAGTCAAGTGAGTGGTCCCTATAGGATATTGGGTAATGACTAGGAAGGGGGCATGTGGGGATCCCTGGGTATCCTGGTAACATTCTATTTCTTCAACTGTACACAGGTTACACAGGTGAGTTCACTTGTGAAAATCTATTGATATGCCACATTGCAGTTTGTGCACTTTTCTGAATGTTACATCTGAGCAAACTATTTTAAAAAAAGGAAAATTGAATGAGTTCTTGAAAAAAATCTGTTAATTATCACATGATATTTGTTAGCAGATTCTCTGTATATGATGTATTTCTAACTTACTGTATTAAGGTGGGGGTTTTTGTATTAAATGCTTTCCTTGTTCATACTTTATATTGTAAGCCTAAAAATTTCATTCATAGGTCAATAACAGCTTAACTTTTCCTTTGCTCTGGACTGCAGACATCTTGGCAAATAACACAATCTGAGTTCCCAAGGGCTATACCGATTTTAAAATCTGCTCCTTCCCCATCAATCCCATAATGCTGAATACAATGCTCATACAATGAAATGCCACAGCTAACACTGCTCTAGCTGTCCCCTTAGGAATTCATTGTAAAAGGGTTTCACTGTACTTTGTAAAGCAATTTGGAATCCTTCATGATGAAAGGTTCTATATAAAGAAGGTAATATAATGGACTTGGCTTTCAACTTATTTCATTTAAGCCTTAACAGAAACATGAATCTACTATATTAGCATCATAAACCAATAGGTGCTATATAAATGCTGAATAGAAATATTCTGGGTGAATTAAATTGCGAATATAGCCATGTATTAGCTAAGTGCTTTACCAAGTATTATGCAAATACTGATTAATAAGGCAATTATACTCAATTAAAATAATAATAATGTTACATTCTTCTATATTCTCCCAATTCTCTGAGCACCCATTGACTTAGTTATTTTGTTTGTGTCTGCCACATAAATCTGAAGCCTAAATGCAAACTCACATAAGATGTCCCTTTGGAAGGAAACAGTCTTCCTCATGGGTTGGTACCAAACAAAAACTTCAGCAAGTGTATGTCAAGGGGGTGGGTAAAGGAAGTCCCTCTAACACATGTGATTGACATGCTTTTAAAAAGTCCATAATATTCGAAAAAAATACTCCCAGGTCCTGTGTAATACTGCCCAGAGTTACTTTTATACTCCTTAGCATTTCTTTGGAGACCAGATTCTCCAATGCTTCCAACATTATAATCATGTCATTGAACAGTTGCTATGCTTCACCCCAAAGACAGTGATGACCAGAAATGCCTGATGCAACCCCTACATGAAGTTTAAAAAGTTACTGGAGGCTGGGCGCGGTGGCTCATGCCTATAATCCCAGCACTTTGGGAGGCCGAGGTGGGCGGATCATGAGGTCAGGAGATCAATACCATCCTGGCTAACACGGTGAAACCCTGTCTCTACTAAAAATACAAAAAATTAGCCGGGCATGGTGGAGGGCGCCTGTAGTCCCAGCTACTCAGGAGGCTGAGGCAGGAGAATGGCATGAACCTGGGAGGCAGAGCTTGCAGTGAGCCGAGATCGCACCACTGCACTCTAGTTTGGGTGACAGAGCGAGACTCCGTCTCAAAAAAAAAAAAAAAAAAAAAAAAAAGTTACTGGAATGCTTTTGATGAAAGGTGTGTTAACATGAATCATTATCATCATCATCACTGCTCTTTTAAAAATTTCATCTTTCAGGACTGATAGATGATTCCTACTTTTATAGGAGCTGCATTTTAAAAATGTTTTGGGTTTTTATTTTTGTATTTGTGAGTCTAGATTTACAGAGAAATGTATTTATGGAAAAATGTGTTAAATCTACAGCTATTAGTTTTGCAGGTATGTCAGATGAAGTACTCAACTTGATGGGTGAAAAATGGAATTTCTATTTCAGCCTCTCATTTACTGTGCCTTACTGTGATGGGACAGGGCACAGCAGGGTCTGGTTAGAAATCAATTTTCTTGCAGTTCTAGCCCTCCGTACAAAATAATATAAATCACCAATCCTGTTGCAGAAAGTTTCAAATTTCACTTTGAATGGTCACAAATTTGAAAATGAAGAGAAGAGGGACTGCCAGACTGGAGATGCTGCTAAAGAGAGGATGGTGACCAGCTGTTGACAGTGTCACTGAAGATGGGGCCTGGTTTAACTGAATCAGGAAGGGTGAGGGTTTATATCCCTGAAAGGAGTTGCAATGAAACATGCAAGTCCCTCATCTCAAGGAAAGCATAGAATGAACCTTATTCTTGTCTCTATTCCTTTGAGTTGTAACATCACACATATTCTGTGCACAAAGATTCTTATTTTAAGAGTAGTCTAGCTGGGTGTAGTGGCTCACGCCTGTAATCCCAGCACTTTGGGAAGCCGAGGTGGGTGGATCACCTGAGGTCAGGAGTTCAAGACCAGCCTGGCCAATGTGGTGAAACCCCATCTCTACTAAAAATACAAAAATTAGCCAGGGTTGTGGCACATGCCTGTAATGCCAGCTACTCAGGAGGCTGAGGCAGGAGAATCACTTGAACCCAGGAGGCGGAGGTTGCGGTGAGCCGAGATCACGCCATTGCACTCCAGCCTGGGTGACAGAGTGAGACTCTGTGTCAAAAAAAAAAAAAAAAAAAAGTAGTCCAGAGGGTTTCAAAGCTCTTGTAGCTGTGGCACACTTTGTTCAAGGAACCTTTAACATGAAACCTCAAAGAGAAAACAAAAGCCCCAGGATCCTCCAGGCCTCCTCTCCTTCTCCAGCCCTCCACAGGGGCCCTCCCAGCCTGTTGTCACTGCTCTATTCTTGTGGAATGAAGATCCACAAGGTGAGGCCATTGTTAGACTCCCAAAACCTTCAGTGAGCTTCATGAAGCAGATGGGATCTGAACCAGGACTCTGTCGTGGGGGATGAGGGGGGACAACTTCGGTCACATCAAAAAGAAAGGAATGAAACACAGGGAATGAGGTTCCTACAAAGTCACTGGAGGGGCCGGAGGAATGAGTCATGGGGTCGCTAGGCTAGATGATTGGCTTCAAGGTCACACCACAGCAGTTATGATGAAGAAGTCAGGAAACTACCAGACACTGAACTGCCTCCACTCTGGCTGCTGCCACAGTCACCCTATACCCAAGAAATTGTTAGAGACCAGCTGCTGCCAATAGTGCTTGCTCGTCAGGCAGCACTGCTGCAGGAAGATGGCCTCTGCTTCTCTCTTTCTAATCTTTATGCAAGGGCATATCTCACTGCAGAATCTAAATCACATCCAGAACCATAGTCTAGGAGTCTGAGAGTCTAGCTGTCAGCCTTCCAGCTCCATGAGAGGAGACAGAACTAGGCGGATCTCAGTGGATCTGGCACAGAACAATTGGGGAAGAGGCAATGCTGTGAAGAGCCTGAGCGAAAGGGGTGTCAAAGTAAACTGGAGGTAAATTCTGGAAGTGGAGAGCTTTAGTCCTGCTGTGAATCAACAAAAAACACCAGCAGCCTTCAATGGATAAGTGGAAGGCAAAGAATCTCCTTCCATAGAAAAGTTAAATAATGAGGCTAGGTACGGTGGCTCACACCTGTAATCCTAGCACTTTGGGAGGCCAAGATGGGAAGATCACTTGAGGCCATGAGTTCGAGACTAGCCTGGGAAACACAGCAAAACCTTGTTTCTACACTGAGAAAAATATTACCAGGCATAGTGGCAGTCACCTGTAATCTCAGCTACTTGAGAGGTTGAGGCAGGAAGATTCCTTGAGCCAGGAGTTTGAGGCTGCAGTGAGCTATGATCACGCCACTGCACTCCAGCCTGGGCGATGGAGCAAGACCGTGAGTCAAAAAAAAAAAAAAGGAAAGAAAGGAAAAATTAAAGAATAGCTCAAGCCATCATTTTTAGGATCATTTAAGATGAAGTCTTTGATTTCTTTCCTATTTTTGTAACATAAGAAACTTATGTTCATTGTAAAAATACTAGAAAATGCATTCACTCAAAAAGAAAAATAAAAACCACCCATAATCCCACCATCCAGGGATAATCACAGTATTGGTGACTCTCTTTCCTTCCAGATATTCCAGGGTTATTTTACTATGATATCATTGTTTTAAACTTTCTAAAAATTATGAACAATGTCATCCAGTGGCATTATCAATGTTAACAGCCACATTGTTGACAGCATTCTGTTATAGAGCTGTCTCATACTTTAATAAAATATTTGAAGTCCCCATTTTGTTGGACATGCTAATATGTTAGATTAACAGTGATGGAATGGATAGAAAAGGCAATATTGCAGAGGAGGTTTGAATTGGGAGGTGCTTTAAGCTAAAGTATTAATGACATGGGAGGATGCAGGAAAACTCACAATCCGTTGAAGCTAGAAGGAACTTAGAGGTCATCCTCGTCCACCTTCCTCATTTAAGGGATGAGGGTAACTGCAGCCACATCACACTCTCTTTACCCAACCTCTCCAGTCCTCATTCTTCGTATTTCTTTATTCTGTCCTCAGCCATGTGTGTGATTCTTATTAAAACTCCAATCTAAACAGCAACTCACAGAAAATATGACTTAAAGAATAAGAACAACAAAAAATCCAAGTTGTAATAATTCCATTCCATTCATTCCTTTCACCTAGCATTTATTGAGAGACCGCTCTGTGGCTGATACAGTGTTATGAGGGAGGGGTTTAAAAATCCAACACAGAGCCTGGCGCGGTGGCTCACGCCTGTAATCCCAGCACGTTGGGAGGCTGAGGCAGGCGGATCACAAGGTCAGGAGATCGAGACCATCCTGGCTAACATGGTGAAACTCCGTCTCTACTAAAAAAAAAAATACAAAAAATTAGCCGGGCGTGGTCCGGGCACCTGTGGTCCCAGCTACTCGGGAGGCTGAGGCAGGAGAATGGCGTGAATCCGGAGGTGGAGCTTGCAGTGAGCCGAGATCGCACCACTGCACTCCAGCCTGGGCGACAGAGCAAGACTCCGTCTCAAAAAAAAAAAAAAAAAAAAGAAAGAAAAAATCCAACACAGATCCAACCCTCCACACACTCACTATCTTACAAAGGAGATGAGAAGTCTTTCAGTCACATTGAGGCACGTGCTTTTCCTATATGTGGGAATGGCCCTGGGACCCAGACAATTTCTTCCACAATTTTTTCCTTCTTGGGTTTTGGTTGTAAAAAAGCAGGAAAGTGAGAAAGGAGGGTGTATGTGGTTTTATGTCTTCCAGTACAAGAACATTTAAGACATGATCTCTAATATTTTTCTTGTCTAGACATCCCCATCTTTTTATTTTTTAATAAAGCAAAAGGCAGTTGTCCCTTGTGGTTTGTAGCAAGAGTTCATTATCAGAGGAATGCTTGGCTTTTAAATGTTGTTAACACTGAAATCCTCTTCTCTTCTCTTTTCCTAGTTAGGATTTCCTCATCTTGATCCTCTCTCCTCACATATTGATCACACATTGCATGCTTCAAAGTGTTCACTGAATCATTCTACTTTTTCCAAGAGAATAGCTAACTCTTAACATGCTGCAGGTTTCCAATTACACTTCCTTTGCCTTAAAAAATGTCTTGAAAGAGTAAATCTGCCCATGAAGAAACCACTCGGACCAAAAAGCCTTTGTACACATTCTCCCAAATGGAGCTGGACTGTAAGCAGGGAAGATGTAGCAATAGCATCCACACACTGTCTGGGGTTCCTGGACCCATTTATCAACTGGTCCCATTTGAATGGAAACAAAGCCTCCACCTGTCACTCCCTCACACTTGACTTGCACCTTCTGAGGTCTCAGCCACATGCATCTGAAGCTGTCTGGGGATTATCCATTCTACGAATGGTTTCAGATCTGGTCATTTTACTCTGTTGTTCTTGTATTCCTTCTGTTTGACAATTTGTAGCTTTTAATTTGGGGGACAGAGTAATAGCTCTTAAGAAGATGGTTGTCATTGGTCCCCAGGGGTGTACTTGGGGAGGGAGGTTGGATGGGACTCTCACCAAGGTTCTAGGATTCTGTGACTCACTCGGCTTGATTCCAGGCCAGAAGTGAGGTTGCTGATTGCTTCTAACCTGTTCTTCGTCAAGTAGTAAATGTCAATTGATCTTTCTTCATGTGGTGGGGATGATATCCATATAAGAGAACATGAAAAATTGTATGTGTTAAAATGCATTCGCAGCAGCCAAACCCATGCGTGCTTAGAATTAAGTTGTTGCATCCAGTCCATTTGTCATTCTTTTTATGTCCAAGTTTTAGTAACAGAATGTTTGCAAATAGTTTACATTTCTCTTGGGACATCTTCCCTAACCAAATGTCATACTAGTGTTAGGCTGGCATTATTTGGATTGCTCAATTCTTACTGTTTCCAACAAGATTTAGGCCATTTCTGCAAGTAGAATTCTGCATTGAAGATAATGGGCTTTTTCATGCCTGTCCATAAGGAGAAAAATTATTAGATCGGTGGGAATTTTAGAGTACATTATTGAATTCTTGGACATTAAAAACTTCAGTTACTTGGAACACACACATGACAGAAACAAACTGCAACTGACACTCAAAAGCACATCTGATGAAAATGTTAAGGTTGATGTTTTTCTTAATATTATCTTATGTAATATCTAGTGTTCTCTAAGGAAATTATATTTATTAGGCCTTTCTTTTTTCTTCTAAACTCTTTTACTGTACTCCAAAATATCTTTATTTTCTGGTTATGAAGTAGTAGATCTTCACTGTAGAAAATGTGAAAACATATGGAAAAGTATAAAGACAATTTTTAAAGTACCTTTGATTCTTCAATCTTGGGGTCTTATTTATTTATTTAGAGGCACAGCCTTGCTCTGTTGCCCAGGCTGGAGTGCAATGGCGCGATCTCAGCTCACTGCAACCTCTGCCTCCCAGGTTCAAGCAATTCTCCAGGCTGAGCCTCCTAGGTAGCTGGGATTACAGATGCATGCCACCACGCCCAGCTAATTTTTGTGTTCTTAGTAGAGACTGGGTTTCACCATGTTGGCCAGGCTGGTCTTGAACTCCTGACCTCGTGATCCACCCACCTCGGCCTCCCAAAGTGCTGGGATTACAGGCATGAGCCACCGCGCCTGGCCAGGTTCTTAATTTTTAAAAAGATAGTCAACAGTGAACATTATTTGAAATCTTATTAAATGTTAAACACTTTTTTCTGAATTAAAGATTTCCTGATTTAAACCCTGATTCATTCTTCTGCTACGGATCTTGCTCTAGTGTCAAAGCTCCCTGATGCCACACTTCAAATGAAGCTTAGTTCTAGAATGACTCCTTTTCAGATAAGTGGACAATAAGTTATGGGCAAAGGTTTAGCCTGGTTCATCTCACTGGGGTCTTGGTGAAACCACTATTTCCTTTTTAATGTAATATTCTGTGAATAAAATCAAGATTAGAACAATGCTTGCAATTAAAGGGATTACTCAGTACTAATAAGATAATTAGAAAATGAAGTATCAGCCCCAGCTGCAAGGAAGTATGGGGATGTGAGTATTTTGAGTAGGACACATTGCTGCTCTAGGTAAAATGATGTTTCTGAAATGGAAGGTGAAAAGAGAGTAATAACTAGTAGGCAGCTAGCTGTGCCTGCCACAGAGATACTCACAGAGCCACTCAGAACAATTCTGGGACACTAACCTAAGACTTCTAGCCACATATCCCATGAGTTTTGAGCTACAGAGGAGTTATTATGCCCACCTTTCCAGATAAGCCTGAAACCAAGTCAATAAGACAGTTCTGTTTTAGAATTGTTCAACACAGGTAGTGAAAGATAAAGTAATAGCTTCACAGAGCACATGGAATTTTACTGAACCAAATCATGTGGATGTATTTATGGCTGAATTTACCTTCTATCTTCAGTAGGCTTTTAAAAGCCAAGTCTCTGGAAGCAAATTCTTTCCAGATACAACTATCCTAAGATAGTTGCATCCATGTCAAGAAATGTTTGTTCTGTGACGGGTGCGATGGCTCACACCTGTAATCCCAGCACTTTGGCAAAAGGATCGCTTGAGCCCAGGAGTTCAAAACTAGCCCAGGCAACGTAGCAAGACCTCATCTGTACAAAAAAAATTTAAAAACTAGGCAGCTTGAGTGGCCAAGGCAAGATGGGTCAAAGTCAAGAGTTGTGGTCATGGTCTTGGAGCTGGAAAGAAGGATGATAGGACAAGAAAAAGAAATATGAACCTCCTATGCCAGCTAGAGTGAGGAAGAAGAAGAAAACAAAGGGACCAGATGCTGCCAGCAAACTGCCACTGATGACACCTCACACTCTGTGCCAGTTAAAATTATTGAAAGTTAGAGATAATTAAATACTGTCTTCTCATGAAGGAAGAATTCATTAGAAATCAGGAACAAATGAAACTATTAGAAGGAAAGCAAGAGGAGGAAAGATCAAAAGTGGATGATCCGAGGGGACCCTGATGTCAGTAGGAACCTTGGAAGAGATTATTGATGACAATCATGCCATCATGTCTACATCTGTGGGCTCACAGCATTCTTGTAGACAAGGATCTGCTGGAACCTGGCTGCTCGGTCCTGCTCAACCACAAGGTGCATGCTGTGATATGGGTGCTGATGGATGACACGGATACCCTAGTCACAATGATGAAGGTGGAAAAGACCCCCCAGGAGACCTGTGTTGATATTGGGGGGTTGGACAGCCAAATTCAGGAAATTAAGGAAATCATTCTGAATATTATGAAGAGATGGGTATAAAGCCCCCTAAGGGAGTCATTCACTATGGTCCACCTGGCACAGGTAAAACCTTGTTAGCCAAAGCAGTAGCAAACCACATCTTAGCCACTTCCTTGCAAGTGATCAGCTCTGAATTTATTCAGAAATACCTACATGATGGGCCCAAACTCATATGGGAATTGTTTCTAGTTGCTGAAAAACATGCACCTTCCATCATGTTTATTGATGAAATTGATGCTATTAGGACAAAAAGATGTGACTCAAATTCTGATAGTGAGAGAGAAATTCAGCAAATAATGCTGGAAATGTTGAACCAGTTGGATAGATTTGATTCAAGGGGAGATGTGAAAGTTATCATATCCACAAGCCGAATAGAAACTTTGGATCTAGCACTTATCAGACCAGGCTACATTGACAGGAAGCTCGAGTTCCCCCTGCCTGATGAAAAGACTAAGAAGCACATCTTTCAGATGCACACAAGCAGCATGACACTGGCCAATGATGTAACCCTGGAACGACTTGACACTTGACATCAAGGCAATCTGCACAGAAGCTAGTCTGATGGCCTTAAAAGAACATGGAATGAAAGTACAAATGAAAACTTCAAAAAATCTCAAGAAAATGTTCTTTATAAAGAACAGGAAGACACCCCCAAGGGGCTCTGTCTCTAGTGAACCACAGTTGCCATCAGGAAAATGGCTGGGAGATTTCCCAAGCCCTCAAAGGGATGAGGTTGGGGGAGTTGCCCAGAGGAATTCGTGTTCCAGTTTATTTTTATTAGCAACACTTCCTGTGAGTCTTTTGGAGTATGATGTGTAAGACGTCCATTGGGCCGCCTTCGCCTGTCGGTCACTGTGCAACACTCTGCTTCCCAATAAAGCGTGCTTTTTCTTTCTCTCTCTCTACACACACACACGAACTAAAAACCAGAAATGTTTGTTCTAGAACCAGTAGTTTTTCATATAATCAATTGCTAAGCTGAAAAATACGCCCTGCCTAACAAACATCAGGTAGGAAAAAATAAACCTATTTATTTAATTCAGCAGATTTTTGTTTTGATGTGACTTAGTACCGTAGGTTTGTGTATAGCAATGACTTTAATCTTCTAAGACATCATTGATGTAATGCACTTCAAATATGTGTTGATGCCAAAATTATCTATAAATCTAAATTTCTATGAGTTTTTCTTAGGCTTTTATCTTCCCATTCCAATTTGAAAGTAAAGGCATTCTCTGGCTAATATTCACAACCTTAACCCAACTCTAGGTTGAAGAACTTGTTAATTCTTCATAACTTTCCCATTCTTCACCTTCTGTCTCCATTTATCACAGCCATCCACTCACACTAGCCTATGGATTGGGTGAAGTTTAGAAGCATAAAGGAGATATTATTTGGAACAAGGTGTTGTTTCATTGCAGTCTTACCCTTTCCTGCTCTTTTCTTCAAGTGAGTGACTAATTCCTCGGAATTTCTAAGATTTGGGTTTAAAACTACACTGTCTCTAGGCTGTACCTATTATTGAATGAGATAACTACCCTTGCAGAGGTGCATAGATATGTTTTGATGGTAAAGCACATTCATTTGCAACCACTGCTGCACAGAATGAAGGAATGCAACTGCTATCCTCCTGGGAGAAGCCACTTAGGCAAGAAAATAAATAAGAGGATTTTGATTATATTTGGAACTCTTAAGCTTGTGCTCAGGGAGGCTCCATCTTTAAACTCTTGTCGTTTCATGTTTACACAAAAATTATAATGGAAAAAATAAGCTCATAGTTCTCTGTGCGAGCATGGCACGTTTTACAAATGTATCCATGTTTTATTGGGATAATACCAGCCACAATTTGCACATGTTATTGTATGAGACAACAAATGAAAAGGGCTCAGCATGGTCTCTGGCACGGTGTGGACCAGAAGTATCCTTTTTCTTCCATTCTCCCTCTTTTGCATGTATCTTATTGCCCCTACTTCTTGTTAGAAGTTATTCTGAAGAGAATGCAGAATTCCAGGTATCTGAGCCAGATACAGCTGTCAGAGCCAACGAATGTAGCACTCTGCCATTGGACAAATTCTCCTACTTCTCACTATTTTCTGTGCACATCATGTCTCTTCATTGGTGAGTGCAAAGAATCCATGTTCACACTGCCTGCTCTTCCCCTGCCACAATTAATTCAGCAAACGGAGTATCGGTCTAGTTGGGGGAGAGATGTGCACATGGATAATAACAATATGATTATTACTAAATAACATTATTTAATAATAATACTGTGTACCAGGCACCAGGTGCAAATACTATAATAACTGTTACTACTATATTTATTGAGCACTTATATGCCAAACATTGTGCTAAATGTTTTTACACATGGCAGAGAATTATTCGCTAAATGGGCCCAAAGAAGTAGGCTTTAATCTAGAAACTTCTTAATTTATCTCCTTCAAACACAGTCTATCAGAAATTGGACAGTATTAGATGCCTATCTCTCCCGGTCACTTTCAGTTATTAAAACAGTCCTGGCCAGGCTTTGTGGCTCATGCCTGTAATCCCAGCACTTTGGGAGGCTGAGGCATGAGGATTACTTGAGCCCAGGAGTTTGAGGCTGTAGTGAGCTAAGATCATGCTACTGCACTCCAGCCTGGATGACAGAATGATACCCAGCCTCTACAAATAAAAATAAAACAGTCCTAATCGCAGACATGTTAAGGTCCAATTCATCCTAAAACAAAACTTCAGACTCGTATCCAGTTTAGTTCTGCCTGAGTCCCTGACGGCTTCCTAGTTGCCATCTGTAATCCCCATGAAGACCAGCTGCACCTGACTTCCGTGAGCCACTCCTATACCTGTTTAATAGTCTCCTGTCTTTATTTGAGCAAGCTGGCAACCTTACAACCCACTAGTCAATCCCTGACTAGAAGAAGATGGACAGTACATTCTCAGCAGAGATTTTGAAAAAAAGACACTTTGGCTATTGCCACCTCCACCCTGGCCACCACCCTGTAATTCTGTCAGGAATCAGCTGCCTTTCTCTGCCTTTCCACCTCGATCAGTTCATGTGTTGTGGTTTCGTGATTTTTAACTAACATCTTTATTTGTGTAAAGACACCAGGCACAGTGGTGCATGCCTGTAGTCCCAGCTACTTGCGAGGCTGAGGCAGAAGGATTGCTTGAGCCTGGGAGTTTCAGGCTGCAGTGAGCTGTGATCTCACCACTGCAATCCAGCCTAAAGACAGAGCAAGATCTTGTCATAAATAAATAAATATCTTATATATATGGGGGGTGGGTTGCCGGAAGGTATTTTAGAAAAGGCTTTGCCATAGATCCTGAGGGAGGTTTCTGCCTTCTCCCCTCCAGTGAGGTAGGGCCCCCATGGGGCTACCTGGTAAACTTAATATGTAAGCCCTATGAAGTGCAGTGAAGCTCTAGCCTCCTCTTGGAAAGTCTACTAGGGCCATGCTTGCTGAATCCCTTTGTGAATCCGGAGGGATGTTTCTTGTTCCACTCTTTCAAATACAGAGTTCCTTTCCCCCCATGTCTCCATTTGGAAGTTCAGTCAAAACCTAAGACAACAGGATATGTCCCCCTGTACATTGTGTTACGTAAACATCGGATATAATCCTCACAACAGCCTTCTGAGGCAGAGAATAAGATCCTTGCTTTATAAATGAGGAAGTGTAGGGAGACTAAATATCTTGTTCTAGATCACATATTTAGTGATGCTAATACAGGATTAAAACCCAGGAGGCCGGTCTGATTCTGAAGCCTATCCTTTCCACCACATCCTGGCGGAGAAGAAGGCAAAAAAAAGTTGCAAAAGGTTGGTGCAAAAGTAATTGTGGTTTTTGCAATTACTTTTTTTAAAAAATGACCAAAACTGTCATTACTTTTACACCTACTTAATAGCTTAGTGTGAGCAGGGTCCTCGGGGGCAACCGGCAATGTCTGTGCTCTGTGGACAGGGTGCTCCTGGCCAGCTGGCATGGAGGGAGTCCATGGGGGGATGGTAGGAGACGGTTCTGCAGAGGTAAGGTCTGGCCAGACCATGGAGGGCCTTGGATGTGGGAGGTGCATGTAAAAATGGTGGGGAAGTTGGACTCTGCCACGGGTAACTGGGGGTCATTCAAGTTTTGAGCAAGTAAAGGACTCCTTCATCTCTGCTTCAGAGATTGGCCAGGTGGCCAGGTGGAAGCAAGTAGGAGGGGAGCAAGGTTGCAAGTGGAAGCAGATTGCAGATCCTGAGTGGATGCAGTAAGAGTCCAAGCAGGCAGTGAGGCAGTGCAGGGATAGGGATAGGGATAGGGATAGGGATAGGGAAGGAAGGACTGGGCTAGGAGAAAAACCAGTGGCCTGCAGTGCCCACTAGTTCTTCCCAGACACAGACAAAATTGAGGCAGGAACAGGAAATGAGTGTGGGTGCCCCAGATAAAACAGTCCTAAGGGCGTCTTCAGCGAACCCAGCCCAGCTGGCACACAGGACGACAGAGAGGTTCTGAGGTCTGCAAAGGTGAGTTCAGTACTCACCCAAATGCATTCCTGCAGCATTAGATGGCCACAGCCCCCGACATGTGTTTTTAATGGATTCCCAGGCTGCTAACAGTTAACATTGTTAATGACCTGCGGAGAGTTCAGATCCCTGGATAAGGGCTACCTGCAAATCTTGGTTATTACTTTTAAAGTATGCAAAGTGAACCTGAGCTGGTTCTTTTCTTCTTCCTTAAAAAATGTAGATTCTAGAGTCTTAAGGGTGTGGGGTGGTGTGTGTGTGTAGTCATGTCTATATCATCTCTCGCATTGGCAGACCACTTTCTCTGCCTGAGTCAGGTCACCTTGCTTAGGCTGAGAAACTTCATGTCAAGCATGAAGCTTTTCACTCTAAATCAGTTTTTACTTCTAAATTAGTTCCACAAAACAGCATCCATTAATCAATACCCTGTTCAATCATGAAGCCTTTTAAGCTGGAAGAGGTTGAGTGCAAGTGTCTGACGTGGGCTTCCAGATCTGCATCCCTAATCCCTGGAGGCCCTTCATCCTCTGCCCTTTCTTGCCCTTGTAGCCTCATCTCTTCCCTCTCAAGGGCTCCCTATTTCTCAGCCTTTCACCCAACATGCTTCTTCACACTCTAGGGCCACGGCACGTTTTGTTCTTTCTGCCTGTGCCCTTCAAGTGCAGCACCATGTGCTCCATCCTTTCCTCACCCAGCCCCAGCTCACCTTTAATGCTTGGTGCGGGTGACACCTCTTCTAGGAAGCTCTCCCTCACCTGCTGCTCTGTGTTTTCATCTTCTGTGTTCACACAGTTTTGTCGCAACACTTTCACACTATATTTAAAAAGTATATTTCCCTTGATTATAAAAGTCACTCACACTTGTAGAAAATGTGGGAAATAAAAAAAAAAACCTTAAAGAAAAAAATGCATATAAATTGACTACTTGGGGGTTATAAGCACTGTTAACATTTTGATGAATTTCTTTCCAGTATTTTTTCCATCTATATATTTGTAAAACTTTCATACTCAGAAAAGAAAAATAAATAAATGCTGTAAAAAGACAAGGGGAACTTTGACTGAGAAAAAGTTCAGTGCATTTATTGTTTCTAGGTGACTGGCAACTTAAAAAATTGCTTACTTTAAAAATCAAATTACAAGGGATTTTGGCACCAGCATAACAAAAGTGTGTGCTGGAAGATGAGTGCTTACACAAACAGTTGCTGTCCTCTTTTTTTTATTTAGCATTTTGTCATGTCCTAAGACTTCTTTGAAAATGTGTTTTTACTCCATAACCCTCTGTTTTCTGATTCTCATTATATTGCCCTGTTTGTTTACCTTTTGGTAGCCCCTATTGGACTATAAGCTTCTTTCTTTCAGGCAGGGCCTGTGATCTTACTGTTTTTTAATTCAATCCCTAACCCATTCTGATGCAGTGGGAGTAGGCATGTAACAACAGAATGCATTACCTGAGATTACCAAAAGATTACCTGAGTCTTCCTGAATTGCTTACTTACTCAACCCCTATTTGTTCTCTATGCTGAGGTGTCGAGACTATACCAGCATCCACAGGTGTGGTGGGTGCCACAGGCCTGCACCACCCACATGCCCCTTAAGGGATGAAGGGCCACTCTACAGCTGCAGGGACTGCTGCCAGCAGGAAGCCCTCAGAGATTGCCTCGCCCAATGGGGAGCTGCTTCATCCAAGGTCACCCCCTTTCCCGGGGTGGCCTGCTGCATCCAATGACTGGTCCATGGAGGTATAACGTCCTGGCCTGTGTTCCCCAACTGGGACAACTCTGAAAAGTTCTGCTTCAGAACTCTCCTTAGCATCTACCAAGGTTGCCATTGAGACCACACCGCAGCTGGACTCCTCCCACTACCCGATCCTGCTTCCCTCTCCTCCCTTCCCTTGGGTGTCATCCCAAGAGCACCCCCCCCACAAAGCTCCTGCAAATTCATCTTTGCCTCAGAGCCTGCTTCCTGGGTAGCCCAGCCTGCAACAGCAGGCATCTAAACAATGCCCAGACACACCCCTAACTTGAAGTGACTTACAAGCCAGCCGTGTCATGTGCTTCCAGGTTGTAGATTGTGAGTTCCTTGAACAGTGACCATGTCTTATCCCTTTCACAGTGCTGGGCCTCACTACAGTCCCTGGAGCACAGAACATGGCCAAGCACATCCCATGCCTAGAGGGTAACATCGAATGGGGAGGGAATAAGAGAAGAGTTCCCAGGGAGCATCAGCTGGGTGCTAATGGCTGTTGGGATACAAGGTGAGAATGATGAACAAGTGGTTTCTGAGTCTCAAGCCTGAGAGACTGAGAGAAGAGTGACTGCTGGAGTGAGAAGTTAATATTGTGGAAAATTGGTTTGATATTAGATTGGTGTGAAAGTGTTACATTTGAAGCACCAAAATCTTCAAGGGGAACTGTCCTGTAGGTGGTAGTTGAGGCAGAACCAGGTCTTGTGTACAGAACGATTTAGAAATAACGTTGAGGCACTATGGGTTCCCACAGGGCTGGTATTAGAAGCCATGAGAATAAGGACAGGTTCAGAGGGTTTCTGTTTGTTTTTCTTTTCTTTTCTTTTTAAGTTTAGACATAGCAGAGAAGAAAAGCCACCTAATGATAGCTGGACTTGAAGTGCAACATCAGCTCTTCCCTGGGTCTCCAGCCTGCTGGTCTACTCTGCAGGTTTTGGACTTGCCAGCCTTCATGAGCCAATTCTTTATAATCTCTTTCACTCTCTCCATATGCATATACATAACAAGAATGACAAATAGGTGGTTTCCAAGTTTCATACATATGTGGAGAGAGAGAGAGATAACCAATAGACTGTGTGTGTGTGTGTGTGTGTGTGTGTGTGTGTGTGTTTCTCCAGAGAGTCCTGACCAATACAAATTTTGACTAAAATCTGACTAAGCCACTTGATTAAGGAAAAAGAAGCAGCACTGAAAGGAAGGGGAAGTCAAATGTTTTACAAAGAGATTCACTATGGTGCAGTGTCTTCAGGGGCTAAAAGAACCAGGTTTCAATCTTGATTTCCTTCTGTTTCTTTGGCTCAAGCTGCACATTGAGTTAGCTATCCTATGATGCAGGCTTTGTAGAGGACACAGAAACAGTGCAAGGAGCGGGGGAAGCTTCTGGAATAGTGATTGATATCCTCAGAGAGTAAGAAAAATCAGATACTAGAAGGAAGGAAGATCCAGCAAACAAGACATAGCTCTTGGAAATTAAGCCCATGACGACAGAAATTTTAAATGTAATAAACGAATTAGGAGGTAATTGAGTAATTCTCACAGTAAATAGAATAAATAGTCAAAGAAATTGAGAAGAGAAAATTGGAGAATCAATTCAGAAGGTCTAATTTCTGAAAGACAGGACAGATAAAATGGACCAAGGAATTATCAAAAAATTATACAAAAAATTTCCCTGATGGATGTGATATTTCAGATTGAATGGGCTTAAAAGCCTGGCATAATTAATGAAAATGACTAATAACAAAGCATTTCATAATGATATTTCAGAGTTCTGAAGATAAAGAAAAGATCCTGAGAGCTCTGAAAGGGAGAGAGAGAACCGGTCACAGGTAAAATAAATATGGGATCAGACTTCTCAATAGCAATACCAGAAGTTAGAAGACAGGCCGGGCATGGTGGTTCACGCCTGCAATCCGAGCACTTTTGCAGGCCAAGGCGGGAAGATCATTTCAGCCCAGGAGTTTCAGACCAACCTAGGCAGCATAATAGGACCCATCTCTGCAAAAGTAAAAATAAAAAAAAAATTAACTGGGTGTAGTGGCACATGCCTGTCATCCCAGCTACTTGGGAGGCTGAGGTGGGAAGATTGCTCAAGCCCAGGAGATAGAGGCTGCAGTGAGCTGTGATCACACCACTGCACGCCAGCCTGAATGACAGAGTGAGACCCTGCCTCAAAATAATAATAATAATAATAATAATGTTAGAAGATAATGGAATAATGCCTTTGAGATCCTAAAGGAAAATAATTTCCAAACCAGGATCTTATACTCAGCTAAGCTTTCAGTCGAGGATGAGGGGGTTAAGACAAGGTCTCAAATATATCACTTTCTGAGAAGTCACTAGAAGACGCACTCCACCAAACCAAGACTGTTGTCAAGAAAGAGAAAGACGTGAGATTAACAACAACAACAATAAAAATAAAAATAAACAAAAGCCAGAGGATTTTCCACAGAAGAGCGGGAAAAGAGTTTCAAGGATGACGGGGCAGAGGAATATAAGAAAGCTGAATTCTGATCTTTCATAGCAGGAAGTCAGTGGGTGATATCTGTAAGTGAAAAATAAAGGGAAAACAGTATAATATTGTTATTTAGAAATATGAAGGTATATAGCAGGAGGAACGGCTAAAGAGATGAAAGGAATTTCCTTTGGGAAACAGGAATTGGAGGAGGGGGTTGAGTCGGGAAAGGATTGCTGTTTTTCTTCATAAGTCGTGTAGTATTATTTGACTTTTAAAGTAAGCACATTTATTGCCTTCATACAAATTAAATTTAAATAGGCAAAAGTCTATTAATATGCCAAAAATAATTTGTAAATTGTGAGTAAAAATAGACTCCTTGCCCACACTACTAGAAGTGGTCTTTCAGGGGAGAAAGCACGACCCTCCGATTTGTCTTTCTTCCTCTGCAAATGGTTTTTAAGCAAATTCTTGGGAACCCATCAATCTGCCAATTAGAAGAAAATGCAAGAGTAACAGCAGGAATCATGACTGCAAGGAAACAGTTACCATCCCATAAAATTATTGCCTTTACCAAATTAGAATAAACCTGTCAAGACAATGTTTAACTATCTTTATGTAAAAATCAAAACGGTCTGACTTCAACTGTCAAACAGAGTCTTCGAACTTGTCTGTAACAAAGTGCTCCCTTAGTAAGTCGTATAGTTCAAGTTGCATTTGCAATTTGGGGAAATGGAGCTGCCTGGCCCATGAATCCAGCAAGCTCGACTTCCATGGCTGCTGTTCCTATAGAACGACTGGCTCATTTAGTTGGCTGGGCAGTTGCAGCAGGCTGGGTGGGTGTTGCTCCTGCAGGAAAACTATGAAATAAAATATCATTGCACCTAACTTACTGATCAATAACATAAAAGAAAAAAAATCTAGCTCCTCTATTTGGACAAAAGGCAATTTTCTGTGGCTTCTCACATTTGCTAGAACTTTACAAATATGTATCACAAACTACCAGATGAGACAAATCGGTACAATACTAGTTATTTTTATGTGCTGCCTCATCCTTTATACAAAGTATCTCAGATCACTTTAAAGTGAGAGGTCAGAATGGAAAGTGTGATTTATAGAGCCTAAGGGACCAAGGCGAAGGCTGCAGAATAGGCAAACGGCCCACTAAGGATTCTGGGAAAGGAAGGCAGGCTAGGAGTCAGATGCAGACCTCACTGCAGCCCCTTCCAGAGACCAGGGAGACAAGTGTAGCGGGTGGCACAGCTTCAATTTTGCAGTTGTGGAGCTCATTATGAAAGGATGATCAAACTAGAAGATAAATGAACATTAACAAAAGTTGAACTGCTTCTAAAATTATCGGCTTGATCAGTTCTTTTTAAAAAACAACTGCTTTTTAAAAACCTCCTGGATTCAAGCAATCCTCTTACCTTACCCACCCCCCACCCCATCCCCCAGGGAGTAGCTGGGACCACAGGTCCATGCCCCAACACCTGGCTAAGTGTTTGATTTTTAGAAAGATGAAGTCTCGCTATGTTGTCCAGGCTGGTCTTGAACTTCTGAGCTCAAGGGCTTTCCCACTTCGGCCTCCCAAAGCGCTGGGATTACAGGTGTGAGCCACCGCACCTGGCTTGATATTTTTTAGTATATTTACAGAGTTGTGCAATCACTACAATTTTAGAACATTTTTATCCCCCAACCCCATACCCCTTAGTAGTCACCCTCCTTTCTCTTTCTACACCACCATTCCCCTACACACACACACACACACGCACACACATATGTACATGTCCATGCAGTTCCAGGAAACCACTATTTCTGTCTCTGAACATTTCATATCAACAAAATCATACCATACATATTCTTCTGTGATGTTTCTTTCACACCGCGCTGTGTTTTCAAGGTCCATCATGGTGCAGCATTATCAGCATCTACTCCTCTTTCTGGTGGAATAATCTTCCATTGTATGTACGTACCACATTTTGTTTACCCATTTCTCCATCCATGGACATTTGGGTTGTTCCCACCTTTGAGTTGTATCAATAATGATGCCACGAACATTTGTGTACGAGTTTCTGTACAGACACTTGCTTTCAATTCTCTCTGTTATAGACCTAGAAGAGGAATTGCTGGGTCGTATGATATATCTATTCTTAACATTTTGAGGAACTGCCAAATTATTTTCCAAAGTGGCTGCACCACTTTACATTTTCATCACTGGTGTATGAGGGTTCTGATTTTTCCACATCTCCATGTGGAAATTGTTGTTATCCATCTTTTTTTTATAGCCGCCCTGATTGGTGTGAGGTGGTGTCTCATTGTCCCAATAATTTCTCATCTTTAATGATGCTGCTATGCTCTCATGTTATGCAGATTTTAATATCCAACAACCGTTTTGTTAAAATCCCAAAATGGAAAGAAAAGATCAATAAAGAACTCTTGAACTTTGGTGCACCATTCAGAGTTGTCCATGGATCCCAATGCTAGGGAAAAATGTTTATTTGAAGGTATAATCGTGGATACTGAATAAACCACATATTATTACTATTCAGCAGCAGCTATTGAGAACATATTGGCCACCTAATGGCTATTCTAAGTGTCTTAGAGGAAATTAAAAACACACAGGCTCCTTACTGCCAAGCACTTGTAGAATTCTGGTACTCATAATGATGGCAATAATACTGTTTACATGCACCTTTACAGATTATATAGGGCTTTGAAATTTTAATTCTGATTTCTGTTCCTGGGGCCGAGAGTTTCAGCAGCCACGTCATTCAGACCCTAACATTGTTGTATTATAGGGGACTGGGAGGGTTTGGCAGGCTGAAAAACAGTGACCCTCCCAGGTAATTGCCTCTGACTGCCCTGACCTGCCCACAGAATCTGATCTTCAGCTTTGTTAGTTTTCAAAGAGGTGCCAGGATTCAGGGGGCCCCCATCCTTGTTAAATCCCCCAGAGACTGACTAGTAAGCCAGGCTGGCTATATACGAGCACACTCTGCCAAGAGAATCAGGAGAGTCTGGCTGACATTCTGTGCATTCTATCTTCAGAGGGAAAGTCTCCTGGGAGGCCCCAAGAATTAAAGAAAAGTGGGTTGGATGGTTTGCAGAGCCAAGTGACTGAGCTAAGAGCCCCTGATAGACACAGGTCCGCCCCAAGGCTGTAACCACCAAACAGACATCAGGATCAATATCGACAGCTGGGAACCCCCCTCCCCACAAAACAGTGCTGAAATTCTCTCACAAACTCGTCTTTACACTCTTCCAAAATGCTGAATCGGTCACCAGAGCTTCCACTATTACTTCACCTAATGACCAGCTTAGAAGCCCAACACCTGGTAGGTACTCAACAAGTAAATGGATGAGTTGGTGAATTAAGTTTCAAAATTACCTTCATTTGCTACACATTTAGATAAGATTGTGGAGCCATTCTCCTCTTAGGAGTCAGTCGCACATTATTTCTCGGGATGAGTTATCTCCTGGGAAGATTTCCAAAGAATCATTCATTAGATCACTTTTCACTTATTTACTCACTATTCATCTAACAAACATTTCCTGAGGGCCTACTACATACAAGGCTCAACAGCACATGTAATGGGGCTTTTAAAAAATTACATATATAAATATACAAAGAAAAAAAGGCATATCAAAATAAAGAACAAAAGATATACCAAAATGTTAACAGTGGTGGGATCATTCATCATTTTTCTTTCCTTCTTTTTGCTTATTTGCATTTTCTACAGTGCCCATGTCTTGTTTATTTGAAGTGTTCTAAGGCATTCAAGATGCATCTTGCCCTCAAAAAACATGGATAGAGTGAGTGGGCAGGAAATGGGACAAGACAAGCTGAAAAATGACAACTCTGACACAAGTGCAGACCGTGATCATTTCCCTAAGAGGCTTAAATGCTGTCAGGGTTAAGAGGAAATTGCGATGACCTTGACAGATGAGAGACCAGGTCACAGAGGTACCATCCTTGAAGGACAGGAGGGTTTCTCCAGGGAGCAGGACCTCAGAGAGTGGGAAGCATAAAGGTGGGGAGACAACAAGAAGTCTTCACATTTTCTATTTTCTCTTCATTGAGACCATTTCAGTGACTTTGCTTGCTATTCACAGGGCTCTGGCTCTCTAACCTCCTACCCCAACAAGGCAAAGGATCAGGGCTTACCAGGAGGTGGGGATGCTGGGGGAGGGCAGAGTGGCAGAGGGAACATCTCTGATGGGACACGCTGGGGGAGCCCCACGATGCTGGAGCACAATGATGAGAGCCAAGAAGGATGGGAAGTCTGAGAAGGAAGTCCAGTCACATCATGATTCCATGGGCAGGAGAAGTAGCTGGGTACAAAGAGGTAAACTGGAGGGCCCAGTGCCCAGATAGGCCCCAACAGAGTGGGACCAACCTGGAGGCATTTATTAAAAGCCTTTACCAGCTGGGTGCAGTGGCTCATGCCTGTAATCCCAGCACTTTGGGAGGCCAAGGTCGGAGAATCCCTTGGGACTAGGAGTTTGAGACCAGTCTAGACAACATAGTGAGACCCCCATCTCTATAAAAAAAATTGAAAAAATTAGCCAGGCGTGGTGGCACATACCTGTGGTCCCAGCTACTTGGGAAGCTGAGGTGGGAGCATCACTTGAGCCCAGCAGTTTGAGACTGCAGTGAGCTATGATGACACCACTGCACTACATACAGCCTGGGTGACAGAGCGAGACCCTATCTCAAAACAAACAAACAAACAAACAAAAAAACACCAAAAGCCTTTGCCATCTCATCACCACTTATAAGAAGGTGGCCAAAGTGCGGCAATCAATGCTGTTCTCAATGTAGCCTCACCCTGCGCCGCCCACTCCTCTGCTGCCCTTCTCCTGGCATGGGTCACTCTTCCATATGCTCTGCAAAGCCTTCCCTGATGCCCCTGGGCAGAATTGACTCCCTTTTGCATGTGTTTCCTCACCCCTTGCTTTATACCATCATTGCCCTCATCATTGTCTAGCATGCTGTATATAAAGTTGTGCCTATTTTAGTTTCTCAGATTGTGAGGTCATTGAAGGCAGGGTCTCTGTCTCATTCATCTTTCTATCAACAGTGCCAAAGTGGGCAATCCAAGTCAAAGCATTCAAAAGGGAGGGAGGGAGGAAGGGAGGGAGGGAGGAAAGGAGGGAGGGAGGGAAGGAAGGAAGGAAGGAGTAAATGAATTTAAGGGAAATACCAGATTTGTTTAGAAAAATACTTGTTTAGAAAAATATTGTCTTGGATAAATGTCATGACTAAGTTTATCTCAACATGAGATCAGAATAATTAGCAAATTGTGCTTATGTTTACACTTTTGTTCTCAAGAGAGACTGTTTACATATGCTCTCCTGCTTTGATTAGAGCTCTTTTTGATTAGTTCATACAGGATATAGAAGTATTATTTCAACCAAGATTGCAATAAAAACAAAAGAGAAATTAAAAAATGAAATGATTTTATTTACCAATGGTCATCAATAGCAATGAGCTAGAAGTGCAAAGAAATTCACAGTTCCTGAACCTAATTACTTTCCATAATAGTAAGATACATTAAAAAAGGGAGAAGGGCTGGGTCTTTAGTGATTTTCTAAGAAATGTAATGCACTAGTACATTTGCAGAACAATCGGGCAACATCAGAGATACCCTTTGTGGTACTTTATGTCCTCAGAAGGGAATTGATCTGCCTGTAATGAATTAAAGATGGCTGCACATTCTCTAGCACTGCTCTCATGGAGAGGCGGAGTCTATACTCTTTCACCTTGTATCTGGGCTGGCCCTTGACTTGTTTCATCCAGTGAAAAGTAGCAGAAGTCACATTGCATAACTTCTGAGGCTGAGCCTTGAGAGATCTGCAGTCTCTGCTTTTATGTGCTGGAAATGTTCCCTCTTAGAATCCAGACACCATGCTATGAGAGGCTGCATGGAGGGGTCTTCCTAAGGTGGTCTGGTCAACAGCACTGAGCTTACAACCAATAGCCAGTGCCCACCGTCAGCCATGTCAGTGATCCAGCTTTGACATTCCAGCCCAGTGAAGCCTCCAAATGACTACAGACCCAGCCAACACCAACATGAAGCAGAAGAACCACCTAGTGGAGCACAGTCAACCCACAGAATTGTGAAATATAGCAAATGGCTGCTGTTATTTTAAACCACGATGTTTCAGGTTGTTTGTTACGCAGCAATAGATAACTGAAACAACCCCTGATTTGTATTTACTGGAAAGTAAGAACAATTTGAAATTCTACTCATCTCTAGGAATAGCAAAGTAGGACAGAAATAAGGCTTTCTGTCTCCCAGGCAATTCCTAGGAGAAATAGCTTAGTTGGCTGTAGAAGAATTAATAAGAACATGCAGTAAAGTAAGTAAGACAAACTATGCTAAGTCAGCAGTGTCACTGGCAAAGTGTGCAAAAACTTATCGCACCATTAAGGCACGCAATCCAATTACTACAATACGTACAAAGTGAAATGATAAAGTTGATGGGAAGAGTATATAAAATCAGTGGCTGTAAAGAGCATGGTAGAATCATTAAAGTTTATGAAAATGGAATTAGTTGTGCATGAACGTGGGTAACAAACGCACAACATGTTCTATATTTAGGAAATAAGGACGGAGCCCTATGTGGTCTGAGGCTACATTCAGAATAAAGGGTTAACAAATACTCGTCTATTCCCTGATTTATTTTGATCACATCTAAGACTATTGGGTTTATTCTAATTTTTTAGGCTTTCCTTTTGCCTGTGTAGCTTCTGCCTCCAACCCAGTGGACTCCTACTTTTCAAGGTCCAGTGAACACTACCTCTGTGAAGCCGCCTTTATTTCTCCTGCCAGTAATTAGTCATGTCCCTCACTGTGTTCCAATGACACTTTTTACGAGTTGTTGTAATAGCACTTATCAGCTCTGTTTCAAATTCTGCTTACATGAGCTCATTGGGGATGGGACCAAGCCTTATTGAGTTTGGTGTCCCCTCTCATGAGTAAGACATCGTTCCAGGCAAGTAGAAAAGGCTACACTGTGAGTGCTTAGCATTCAAATAGATAGATGAATGGATACATGGATAGATGGATACAAAGAAGATTAAATGGATGAGTGTGTGAATCCCCACTAAACTGGGATTTATGAAGTATCCTAAGAGCTGGAAAGATAGGAAAGAAAAGTTATGTGGTATCTTGAGTATTCTCTATAAGATTAGAACCATTCATTGTTCTAATAGCTTAAATTCCGATCCAGGTACAATGGCAAGGACCACACTGTGTACAGGACACTCTGGCAACAGAATAAAAACATTGTCTGCAGATGAAGAGAGCCACATTGTATATACATTAATTCAGATGACATTTATTGAGTGTCTATGATGTGCCAGGTCTGTCCCAGGAGCTGGGATACAGGGATATGCAGCTCTTGTAGAGTTTATATAAGTCTAGTTAGAGTATTAGACATTAAATAATAAACACACTCATAATTACAAATTATGATAAGTGCTATGGAAGAAAGGACAAGATGATGTGATACAGAAAAATCCAGCTTAGATGGGGTGGAGACAGAAGAGGAAGGCAGGAAGCAAGTACCAGTTAGATTGAGAGCTTAGAGTATAATTCAATTATATATATATATATATATATATATGGAGTTGGAAGTTACTGTTAGGTTGAAACACATGCAATTACTGATACTTAACCATTTATGACCTACAAAATGGCAATTTCATGTGGTTCAAGCTAACTTATGTGTGTATTCCAGGTAGGGTCAGAGACAAAAGGGTATTCTATAATACTTTCATCAGAGCAGGCACAGATGGCTGCAAGATTAGAGGGAACTGTAGCAATGGAAAGAAAACTCGCAACCCCACATTATAAAAGTAGCACCAGAATTTTAGCAGTATGAATTGAGGTTTATAGTATTCTTTTGATTTTAAATACCCATGCTTGTTCTCAAAACACTGAATGGATGTTTGGAGAAAAATCTGAACTTCTATGATCTCACCTCCTTATGAAATAAAGGTGGAGTGGGGATGTTGTTTAAGTTTAGGCCTTGGACAGCAAAAGAAACTATCATCAGAGTGAACAGGCAACCTACAGAATGGGAGAAAAATTTTGCAATCTACCCATCTGACAAAGGTCTAATATCCAGAATCTACAAGGAACTTAAACAAATTTACAAAAAAAAAACCATTCAAAAATGGGCAAAGGATATGAACAGATACTTCTCAAAAGAAGACATTTACGCAGCCAACAAACATATGAAAAAAGCCCAACATCACTGACCACTAGAGAAATGCAAATCAAAACCACAATGAGATACCAACTCACGCCAGTCAGCATGGTGATTATTAAAAAGTCAGGAAACAATAGATGCTGGTGAGGCTGTGGAGAAATAGCAACACTTTTACACTGTCAGTGGGAATGTAAATAGTTCAACCACTGTGGAATACAGTGTGGCAATTCCTCAAGGATCTAGAACCAGAAATACCATTTGACCCAGCAATCCCATTCCTGGGTATATACCCAAAGGAATATAAATCATTTTACTCTAAAGACACATGCACATGTATGTTTATTGCAGCACTATTCACAATAGCAAAGACTTGGAACCAGCCCAAATGCCCATCAATGATAGACTGGATAAAGAAAATGTGCCACATATACACCATGGAATACTATGCAGCCATAAAAAGGAATGAGATCATGTTTTTTGCAGGGACATGGATAAAGCTGGAAGCCATCATCCTCAGCAAACTAACACAGGAATGGAAAACCAAACACTGCATGTTCTCACTTATAAGAGGGAGTCGAGCAATGAAAACACATGGACACAGGGAGGAGAACAACACACACCGGGGCCTGTTAGGGGGTGGGGGGCAAGGGGAGAGAGCATTAGGACAAATAGCCAATGCATGCAGGGCTTAAAACCTAGATGATGGGTTGATAGGTGCAGCAAACCACCATGGCACACATATACCTATGTAACAAACCTATACGTTCTGCACTTGTATCTTGGAACTTGAAGTAAAATAAAAATAAAAACAGTTTGGGCCTTGGGAATTGTGTATTTCTAAATGAATCAGCCAGTACTGTCACCGTGTACTGTTATGCAGTCACCATGTACTGTTTTGCAGTCACAGTGACAGGAACATGAGCACACAGCATTAGGTATGCTCATGTCCCTATTACTATGACCACATAACAAGCCACCCCAAACTTACTGGTGTAAAACTACAGCCATGTATTATGCTCACAGGTTCCAAGGGTCAAGTACTAGGAAGGGCACAGTAAGGATGGTTCTTCTCTGTTCTATGATGCCTCGGGCCTCAGCTGGGAAGATACGAACTGTGAGAGGCTGGAATACAGATACTTCTTGACTTACAATAGGGTTTCATCCCAATAAACCTATCATAAGTTTAAAATATTGCTAAGTAGAAAATGCATTTAATTCTCCTAACCTACCAAACACTTAGCCTAGCCTGCCTTAAGCATGTTCAGAACATTTACATTAGCCTAGACACAGATGGGTGTTTCATAGACATGATGGGATGTGAAAACACAAAACACAATATCTAAGAAATGCTGGCAACGCAGTACATGGTTGGGTATGGGTTGTTTACCCTTGTGATTGCGTGGCTGGCTGGGAGCATGGGAGAGTATCACAGGGCATGTCGCTAGCCTGGGAAAAGATCAAAATTGAAAGTACAGTTTCTGTTGAATGTGTATGACTTTCACACCATCTTAAAGTTGAAAACTCCTAAGTTGAGCCGTCCTAAGTTGGGGCCGTATGTAGTATGGTATGTGGTGGGAACTGGAGGATCCACTTCCCACATGCGTTCTTCACTCATTGTCTGGTGCCTGAGCTGATATGTAGGTGGCTGGCTCCACCAGGACTGTGGTACATGGCATCCCACGCAGTGTGGGCATCTCGCAGCCTGGAGGCTCAGTTTTGAAAGGAAGGGTTCCGATAGGGGGCCTTTGGAAAGGGAGAATTCTAAAAGACTAGGCCAAAGCTCCATGGCCCTTTCTTCACAGCCCATTCCTTCTAGTGTACTTTACTGGTAGAAACAATCACAAACTCACTCAGACCCAAGGTGGCGGGGGTGGCGGGGGGGAGGCTGCAAAAAACCCACCTCTCAATAGGAGGAGCGTCAAGGTCACAGTGTAGAAAGCACCTGGGATAGGAGATATTGCCGCATCTATCTTTGAAAATATAATCTGCCAGACAGGTGCGGTGGCTCGTGCCTGTAATCCCAGCACTTTGGGAGGCCACAGCAGGCAAATCGCTTGAGTTTGAGACCGGCTTGGGCAATGTGGTGAGACCCTGTCTCTACAAAAAATGCAAAAATTAGCCTAGTATGGTGATGCATGCCTGTGGTCCCAGCTACTTGGGAGGCTGAGGTGGGAGGATTGCTTGAGCCTGGCAGGAGTCAAGGCTGCAGTGAGCCTTGATCGCACCACTGCACTCCAGCCTTGGCAACAGAGTGAGACCCTGTCTCAGTAAAAAAGAAAAGAAAAGAAATATAATCTGCCATGCAGTGATTAAAGAGAGAGTAACACCCAAAGAAACTTTTATTGGAGGGCCAGGTAATAGCTTTGCACAGGATCGTTGCGTATCTGTACAAAGTGAAGGCGAAGGTGGAAGTATCCCCTATCACAAGAAGGGAGTGGCCCCACCAACAGAAGTTTTCCAAAAACAATCCTTCTCTTGTCATAGCATGCATAAAACTATTGGCTGTTTCTGAGAAGATGGAAACACACACACTCTGTCTAGAGAGACAGGTGACTTCTGCCAGCAGCGTTAGCATTTTGGAGAGCATAGTAGGGGAAACAGAGTACCCCAAAGCGATCAAAGGTTCAGGTTGGAAAGGCTGCTCTTTGAGCAAATCACATAAGCAATATCTGAGAGTTAGTGGTCTGAAGCAAGAATCAGATGTCAAGACTTAGATATTGCAGACTTCAGCCCAGAAGAGGGGGAAGGAGTTGACCTTTCTCAACTCCTCCCATTCCGTCTTCTTCCACTTCCTACCATTGGCCAAACCAAACCAAGCCAGAGGGCAGAAAGCCTGAGTGACACTGTCCTTAGATGCCAGCCTCCAGAGACACAGGGCAGGGTGCAGATGGGTGGAGGATGAACCTGGAGCAAGCCCTAAATGAAAGAACCCAGAACCTATTTATTACATTCAAGATCCAGTGGCAGAGAATAAGCAACGACAATTTTGTGTTATTAAGGCTTATTTCTGTCTCTATGCTAATGGTACAGTACTTTTCTGAAAAAAAATCTTAATTTGAATACATCTAGAAATCAGGATTTCTGTGCTCTGTCTGAATTACTGTAAGGTGGGCAGCATGGTGGTTGAGCCTGAGGCTCTGGAATCACACAGTCTGGGTTCAAGTCCTGACCCTGCCACATATTAGCTATGTAGCCTTAGGTGAGTTACTTAACATCTCTGTGCTTTTATTTCTGTCATTCAGAAGTTAGGGATGATGATTGCACCTCATGGAGTGTTCTAACAACAAGGTGAGATTGTGTGTAGCAAGCAGAGTGCCTGATGGGTAGTAAGGGGTTGATAAATGCTACTATTGTTTTTGTGCAATAGAAGCTTTCAGAGATTAGTTTATATGTGAACAGCTCTGTACTTTTTCAATACAGTATAAAGTTGTTTAAAACATACTTTTTAATGCAATTTTAATAACTTGCCTCTTAGTTATTCTTTAACCTTCATCCCTCTGACAATTTTCAAATGGACAAAAACATTACCAGTCAAAATTTAAAATCCATATGCCTTTTGACCCAGCAATGCTAATACTAGGATTTATTTAAAACATAGACTGTATTGCCGGGTGCAGTGGCTCACGCCTGTAATCCCAGCACTTTGGGAGGCCAAGGCGGGCAGATCATGAGGTCAGGAGATCAAGACCATCCTGGCCAACATGGTGAAACCCCGTCTCTACTAAAAATACAAAAATTAGCTGGGCATGGCGGCATGCCCCTGTAGTCCCAGCTACTTGGGAGGCTGAGGCAGGAGAATTGCTTGAACCCAGGAGGCGGAGGCTGCAGTGAGCTGAGATGCACCACTGCATTCCAGCCTGGGTGACAGAGTGAGACTCCATCTCAAAAATAAATAAATAAATAAACTTTTTTTTTTAGAGTTGTTTTAGATTTACAGTGAAGTTGAGCAGAGGCATGAAGAGTTCCCATATAGCCTCTGCCCCACACATGCACATGGTTTCGCCCATTATCAACCACCTCTACCACAGTGGTACATTTATTACAATTGATGAGCCTACTCTGACACATTGTTTTCACCCAAAGTCCGTAGTTTACATTAGGGATCACTCTTGGTGTTGTACATTCTATGGGTTTTAACAAATATATAATGACATGTCTCTAGTATTATAGCCCCATACAGCATCAATTCATTGCCCTTAAAATCCTCTCTGCTCTGCCATTTTACCCTTCCCTTTCTTACCCACCCCCAATCCCTGGCAACCACTGATCTTTTACTTTCTGCACAGTTTTGCCTTTTCCAGCATGTCATATGCTTGGAATCCTACACTAGGTAGCCTTTTCAGATTGTTTTCTTTCACTTAGTAATATACATTTAAGGTTCCTCCGTTCTCCCATGTCTTTTCATGGCTTGATAACTCATTTCTTTTTAGTGTGGAATCACATTCCATTGTCTGGATGTACTGTGGTTTATTTATCAATTCACCTTCTGAAGGACACCTTAGTTGCTTCCAAGTTTTGGCAGTTATGAACGAAGCTGCTATAAACATCCATGTGCTGTCTTTTTTTTGAGATGGAGTCTCGCTCTGTCACCAGGGTGGAGTGCAGTGGCATGATCTTGGCTCACTGCAACCTCCGCCTCCCAGGTTCAAGTGATTCTCCTGCCTCAGCCTCCCAAGTAGCTGGGACTACAGGCACACGCCACCACGCCCAGCTAATTTTTGTATTTTTATATTTAAGGCCCATGCTGGAGTGCAGTGGCATGATGTCAGCTCACTGCAGCCTCTGCCTCCCGGGTTCAAGCAATTCTCCTGCCTCAGCCTCCCAAGTAGCTGGGACTACAGGCACATGTTGCCACACCCAGCTAATTTTTGTATTTTTAGTAGAGACAGGGTTTCACCATGTTGGCCAGAATGGTCTCGATCTCCTGACCGCATGATCTGCCCACCTTGGCCTCCCAAAGTGCTGGGATTACAGGCGTGAGCCACCGTGCCCGGCCCCATGTGCTGTTTTTTTGTGTGAACCTAAGTTTTCAACTCCACTGGGTAAAAACAAGGAGCACAATTACTAGACTGTATAGTAAAATTATGTTTAGTTTTGTAAGAAGCTGACAAACTGCCTTCCAAAGTAGCTGTATCATTTTGCATTCCTACCAGTAATGAATGCGAGTTCCCCTTGCTCCACATACCCACCAGCATTTGGTGTTGTGAGTGTTCTGGATTTTGGCTACTGTCCTGGGTACATAGTGGTATTTCATTGCTTTAATTTGCATTTCCCTGATGACATATGATGTGGAGCATCTTTTCATGTGCTTATTTGCCATCTGTATATCTGCTTTTGTGAAGTATCTGTTAAGGTCTTCGGTCCATTTTAAAATTAGGTTGTTTTCTTATGTTGAATTTTAAGAATTCTTTGTATATTTTGGATAACAGTGCTTTATAAGGTATGTCTTTTAGAAATATAATATTTCCTCCAGATGGTAGCTTGTTATTTCATTCTTTTGAAAATGTCTTGGCCAGGCGCAGTGGCTCACACCTGTAATCCCAGCACTTTGAGAGGCCAAGGCAGGAGGATCACGAGGTCAGGAGTTCGAGACCAGCCTGGCCAACATAGTGAAATCCCATCTCTACTAAAGATACAAAAAATTAGGCAGGCGTGGTGGTGCGCGCCTGTAATCCCAGCTACTCAGGAGGCTGAGGCAAGAGAATTGCTTGAACTCTGATGGTGGAGGTTGCAGTGAGCTGAGATTGTGCCATTGCACTCCAGCCTAGGCGACAGGATGATACTCCATCTCAAAAAAAAAAAAAAAAAAAAAAAAAGAAAGAAAGAGAAAGAAAAAAAGAAAATGTCTTTTGCAGAGTTGAAATTTTTAATTTAATTTAATTTTATTATTTTTTTGAGACAGAGTCTCTCTCTGTTGCCCAGGCTAGAGTGCAGTGGCACCATCTCGGCTCACTGCAGCCTCTGCCTCCCAGGTTCAAGCGATTCAAGTGCCTCAGTCTCCCGAGTGGCAAGGATTACAGGTGTGTACCACCATGCCGGCTAATTTTTGTATTTTTAGTACAGACGGGGTTTTGCCATATTAGCCAGGCTGGTCTCAAACTCCTGACATCAGGTGATCCACCTGCCTCAGCGTCCCAAAGTGCTGGGATTACAGGCACGAGCCACCACTCCCAGCCTAATTTTTTAATTTTAATGAAGTGCATTAAAATTTTTTTGCATTGATTGTGCCTTTGGTATTGTATCTAAAAAGTCATTGTCATATCAAAGGTCATCTAGGTCTTGTCCTCTGTTACCTTCTAGGAGTTTTATAGTTTTGCATTTTATAATACTAGGATTTTTAACTCACAGATATGTGTGTTGCATCCGAACAAGTATGCTTGAGGATGTTCTCTGCGGTTTGTTTATAATTTCACAAAATTAGGAACAATACAATTGTCCATCAGTAGGGGACTGGTTAAATTATGGCACAATCTATACATGGTGATGTTGAACAAACTTCAAGATATACTGTTGAATGGAAAAAAATCAATATACAAAGCAATGTTAACAATGTGCCACCTCTTATACTTTGAAAAGGATACAGTGTATACACACACACACAAGCAAACAAACATACAGACACACATACATACATGCTGGTATATATGTAGACTATCTCTGGAACGACACAGAAAAAACTAAAAACAATGGTTGCTCCATGTGCAGGGGAAACAAAGGCCTGGGGAGTGGGGCAGGGATGGGAGGAAAGGCACCTCATCCTCATTGTATATTCTTTTGGACATTTTTAGCTTTGACATTGTGCATGTATTATTTAGTAAAATTAATGAAATAAAAATCCAAATACAATAAATGCACAGCAATGGACACCTGTTCTATACAATTCAAGGACACATTTTAGGGTTGAAGAAATAATGCTAATACATTATTTAGAATTTAATATTTAGGTATCATATTTTTAATGATGGTAAAGCTGACATTTCTGGGGATGTGGAGGAAACGGAGAGCGATAATCCACATACAGGTGGGCTTGCAGCATGGACATTACCTTGGGCTTTCCTCTGCTGGGAGATGCAGCTCCATGGGGAAGTCTCTGGGGGCGAGGAGGGGTCTCTTGCTGGGTGTCTGCCAACCATCCACATCAAAGGTCATTCTCACTCCTGCCATCTGGCAAAAAGGGTGTGAATTTTAGGAGGCAAATTATTAGACTATGGCATTCTCCATTTCTTCTTTACCTGGGTGTCATTTACTAGCATATTTTAGCAAAGTAGGATGGTGTTAAGGGTGCAGAGGTGAGGAAGCCTGGGAAATGCTTGGGAAGCGAAGGCCTTGACTGGACAGCAGCAGAGGTCTTTGAGGGATCCTCAGAAAGCATGCCTTGCCCTTCCCCGGTTCTAAACAGAAAGGCTGCACAGCAGGGAGCTCCGTGTGCCCCACCATCTGATTGCCACCCAGTGCCATTGAAGCTTAGCCTGTGCCCCAGGAGCCAAGCAGAGATGGCCAGCCTCCAGCCTTCCAGGAGCCTCCATGGCCTCCAAGACCACACTTCATCTTCATTGGTGGCCCATCTGCAAATGGGCAGGGATCTTAGTGACCCCCTTGAAGCCATATCCCTGGACCCCCTCCCACATCCACCTGCTCTGATGAACTGAGTCTGGCCTCCTTGGCACAGTGGCAGTTCCCTTGTTGGAGGCTGGCCACCTAGAGGACAGTGATTAGACCCTGGACCAGGCCAGGTTAAAGCACAGGTCTCTAAGTCCTATTGTGTAGAGGGTGGTGGAGTGCAGGGTTCCCCTGACTGAAACTGTGAATAAAGAAAGAAATTCCATCTCATTGCCTATCAATTGTTCCTGGTCTTCCCCCACAAGCCAAAATTACCAGAAAAGTACACACAGGTGAGCCAGAGAAACCAGGGAAATAAAGACCTGGGCCAGAGCAGCAGGGCACTGAATCTAAACAGGTGCTAGGATCCAGCCCCATGGATTTCTTCGGGGCCTGGTTTCATCTGGTGGACACTCACCTGGCTCGAGTCCTACAGATGACTGCACGGGCTGTCCTGTCTCTGAATCTCACTTCATACTTGGATTCAGAGATGGCTTGTCTGGAAGGAACACTCTGCCCCACATGAAGACATTTTCTAAAGAAAGATTTTTGTCTTTTAATGAGAAGCATCTTATCATTTTTACTTGACCCCTGACTGCAGTGGAAGCCACGTCCCAGCTTGCACATCCTCCCACTCTGGAGTGCAGACGACCTCCCACTTGCACCACGCGTTCCCTGTGTGCTGGGCCCCGCTGGGCGGTCAAGGGCATTGTCTCACTTACTCCTCACAGCATCCTCTGAGGTGTGCACTATTTCTAGCCCTATTTTACAGAGAGGAGACGGGTTTGGAAAGGAAAAGCAAGTTACCCAAAGTCAACTGGGCAGCCTGACTCCATCCCTCCACCCCTCATTGCTCTTTTAGTAGTTTAAACAACACATCCAAAAGTTAAAGATCTAAAATCCCATTTCTTGATCCCCTAAAGTCCGATGCTTGATTTCAGTGATGTGGTCCTGTAGCTCAAGCAATGCAGGGTAAAGGAGACGGGGTCAAAATCTGCTGACAGTGCCCAGTGCCTTTGCCCACGCAGGAGAGGGGACGGCTGCCCACTGTTGTCCTATGGCTGGCACCTTCTCCTTGTCCTTCCTCCGGAGAAGAGATGTGGTCACAGCTGATCTGCCACAGTGAGAAGCAGCTTCTCTTGGCAGACTGGCAGTGTGTATGGATAACTTCGGGGTTCATTGGACCTGCTCTTGCAGGTGGGGGTCTGCCCCACCAACCATCACCTTGTGTCCGCTCTGGCTCGGGACATCTGCTCCTGGGCACACGTGCAAAACATCTCCTCCCCAGGAATGGCTTTTGAGGGGATATCCTTGAGTGCAGCCTGGCTCGCTCAGACTTCTCTCAATTGGGAGATCACCTGCTTTCATCAGTCTCTAATTTAGAGTTCTCTACCGGATTTAACAAGACACTAGTGCTGTCCTCAGGATTCCTGGAGTCTACAAGTCTTTGCTTGGAAATCCCTGGGGAGAAAGAAAGGTGCCCTAAACTTCTTTCTTCCTCACCTTTAAAGGGGTTCCCATTGAAAATCCTCCCTGCTCCCCTCCTTTCCTAAACAAAAGGCATTCTTTACAGTCCCCCTAACTCACAGTTTGTTTTATTTTTCAATATTTGGTGGTTGCTTTAAGGTCCTTGGGGGATTTAAACTACATGGATTAAAGAAGAGCAGCTGGAAGGTGGAGAACGTTTCGGCAGAGTATCTTTTCTCTCTCTAATTGGTAGCAGCACAATCTGTAACAAGGTGAATCTAATTCCATTCTGCTGAGAGAGGAAGAGTTTTGTTTTTATTATCCTTCCAAGACTGGCAAATTGGCAGGGTTTTTTTTTTCTAATATAATAAAAAGTAGAAAAGCCCCAGTTTCTTCCCATTTCTGAGGAATCATCAAATGTGGGGGTCAAATGAGGACACAGACATGTCCCTTTCATCACACCATTGCCTTGCTCTAGAGACCCCTTGCCTGCCAGGACCCATCTTATCTAGTCCAGCCTGGTTCAGTGTTACTTGGAGACACCTGCCACCTTCTCCAGTCCTACCACTCTGTGCCCACACCTGCTGGGGCTGGTCTGAAGGGCACCTGCTTCACATCAGCAGCTTTCTCCACCTCTGGACCGGTCTGTTACCCACCTTCAAGACCTTCCTCAAGCCTCATCTCTCCACAAAGCTTCTCCAGACTCAACCAGACCCATAAGACTGCTCCCTTTATGTGAATTCCTTTAGCCCTTATGCCCATTACTGCAACCATGCACTGCTTGGCATAGTTCTTTAGGTGTGACCACAGCAGCATGGAGGGAACCTTCAACTGTCATAGACATAAACCCTGTGCACACTGTCAAAACAATTACTATAACCCCCTCCATACTCTTATTTTGGCAAATTAAAAAGCAACTAAATACAGCCCTAACAGAGGGTGATTTGGTAATATGAATTTACAAACTTAATATTTTGTAGACCCTTTGACCCAGCAATTACACTTCTAGAAATATCTCCTCAGAAAAAAATCATGTTTGCAGGAATGTCCATTAGGAATATTTATTCTAAAAATTGGAAATAATTCAAATGTCCAACAATAGGCAAATGGCTAAATTATAGAGCAGCTATGCAAAGGGCTATTCTATAGTCATTCAGATATTATAGAATAGTATTTAATGACAGGGGAAGATATTAAGGTTTTATTATTCAGTAAAACAAAACAAAATCAGACTTCAAATTAATGGCAAATTTTACTTTAAATCATCTATCTACAGCTCAGAAGAGCTAAAAAAGAAATAGATGAGTCATAGAATTAGAAGGTAAAGCTCTTTCGATGGGTAATGATTCATTTTCTATATGCTAGAAAAAAATTAAAATACACATAAGCAAAGGAAGAGAAAAATTGGCCAGCTGCCTCCACCCACATATAACCAAAATTAACATTTTGGTGGAGGCTTCCCATGACTTTTCTATGTGTGCATGCAAGTGCATGTGTGCTTGGGTATGAGTGCATGTATCAAGAGTGGTACTCTTTTAATAGTCCTTGGGTCATTAACATAGAGATGCAGTATACATCCTGATTTATAAAAGCCTGATGTTATTTTATACTTCTACCCTCTTCTGATAATGCCTTAAAATACTGATTTATTAATTTACCCCCTTCCATCCCACTCTGACCTTACATATTATTGTTGCCATGCATTTTAATTCCATAGGTATTATAAATTCCATGAAGCATTATGATAATCAATATTTATTTATATTTCCTACATACATTTTCCATTGCTCTTCATTCCTTTCTACACCTCCAATTTCTGTCTTTAATCATTTTTCTTCTGTGTGAAGAATAACCTTTAGTATTCCTTCAGTACAGGTCTTCTGCTGACAAATTTATCCATTTTTGGTTGAAAATGTTTTTATTTCATCTTCATTCTTCAAGGGTATTTGTACTGAGTGTAGGATCCTCAGTTGGTTGATTTTCTGTCAACTCTTTGAAGATGTTTTGAACAGTTTTGCTGTGATGTGCCTAGGTCTGCTTTTGCTTTTATTCGTCCTGCTAGGAGTTGGTAATACTTCCTGAGTCTGTGGCTCAATGTCTTTCATCATTTTTTGAAGATTCTCAGCTACTGTCTCTTCAAATATTGCTTCTACCCAATCTCTCTCCTCACTTTTGGGACTCCAATTACACATTATGTTAGATTCCTCAACAGTATCCCCATGTCTCTTATTCTTTCCTCTGTCATCATTCATCGTTCCAAATATTTTTCCATATCTTGCAGATCATTAATTTTCTATTCAGGTGTGTCTATTCTTCTATTAAACTCACTCAATGAATTATTAGTTTCAGTTACTGAATTTTTCAATTCTACAGATTCCATTTGATTTTTCTCTGTGAAAAATCACAATGTTATTTATTTATTTTTGCATTTTGATTGTTTATTATGTTTTCTCTCCATCAGAATAAAAGCTCCTACTTTGGTCTACTGTTTGTATTGGTTGGTGCCTAGGATTGTGCCTGTATGCGACAGGCACGCAATAAATATAAATATTTTTGCTGTAGACTGGATGGACATGAGTTAGATTCTCTGGGGCTTCTGCGGAGTTTGGTTTGGAAAGGGGGTGCTAGGGGAAAACCCTGCTCCCTGCAGCCTCCCATTTTAATCTTTCAGTGTTGAAAAGTAGGGAGGAGCTGGGTTCAGTTTGCTGGGGACAGAGCTAGTGGGGCACCGAGGTGCCCAGAGCAGCCTTTGGGAAGGTGTGGGGGAAGTTGGATTCCCAACTGCCAGCCTCCAGGCCTGGGATGGACCTAGGACGCTGAGACAGGACATACATCGCTAGGGAAGTCGCCCACCAGTCACCAGCTCACTGAGGAACCAGAATAATATACTATTCTTGGTTTGAAGGCACTTGAAGAAGGAGAGGAAGGAGGGATGGGGGCTGAATCTCTTCCCGCCCCATCTCTGCCAGGTCCCAGCCCCACCTCTGGACTTCTGTCCCACAGAGACCTGCCTGCAAGTCTTCAAAGGCCAAGGAACCCCAGTTGGGGGTCCCTATTCTGGAGCCATGGGGTTGGAGTGCCGGCTCCAGCAGAGTTGTCTGAGCAGCGGCCTGAGGTGCTGGGTCTGACATGATTGTTGGCCGTGGAAGGCCTCGGGCCATCCTGAGCTCAGATCTTGGCTGCCGGCCGCTAGGGCGGCTGCTTCTGCAGCAGGGCTAGGGTGTCCCACTTCTCAATGGAGCGCAGCTGCTGCTGCTTTGCCCCCTTGAGCTTGGCAGGGTTTCGGATCACTTGGACGATCTCCACCTTCCGCTCGTTCTCCAGGCGGCATTTCAGGTTCTCCGCCCGACGCTGTTTCTTCTCCTGGCGGCGCCTCTCCTACTTCTCCTTCAGGTGACGGGCAAAGTCCTTGGCCAGCTTCCTCTCCTGCTTCATCTTCCGCTGCCACGATATACGCAGGAGCTTGTCCTGAAGCATCTGAGAGAATCTTTTCTTGGAGCGGTCCTTCCACACTTGCCCTGATTTGGGCTTCCCCTTCGGGATTACAGGAAGCTGCTCCTCCTTCAGCTTCTTGGACGCTGGGGCCTGGGATGAAGAACCCTTTGGCTTCTTTGCCCCGAAGCCGTCTGTCACCATCTCCCCAGCTGGAAGTGGTTTGCTCTGCTCGTGCTGACCCTGGGGGAAGCCAGGTGCCTCAAGTGTTAGCTGCAGTAGTGGCTGAGAGGGCTCCGGACCCGGAGCTTCCTGACTGGGGTTAAGGCTCTGGTGATCCTGGGCCTGGGCAGTAGCTGGTGCTGGGGGGGCCCCTGGGATCAGCTCCTCCTTACTTTGGGCCAACTCCGAGGCCAGGTACTCCCTGGCCCTGAGAACACTTGGGTTTCTCCTCACTTGGCTTCGGCTGACATCGTGGGGATTGAGGACTGGACTCCAGCTGTCTTTGAGGCGACTCCAGGTGTAGGCCTTGCTGACACTGGGGGGACCCTGGACCTGATTCTGGCCGCCCTTGGGGGGGACTCCAAGCCTGCACCCTGCTGCAAAGACTGGGTGATCCTGGGCTTCTCTCCAGCGTCCTTTCAGGGGGCCCCAGGCCAGCTTGTTGCACACTCGGAGGAGACCCAGGCTCCCTCGTTTCTTCTGGGTCCAACTCGAACTCCACAAGGACCCATCTCCTACGCGAAACTGAGGTAAGGCTCTGGGGGGATTCAGGCCCTAGGCCTTCCAGCTGTCAGCTTCGCCTTGGCGGTGTATCCATCGTTTAGTCGGTAAGTTTCCAAACCCCTACACACATCCACAATGTTATCTTTAAACATATCAGGCATGGTTATTTTAAAGTCTATGTTAATACCTTCCTTGTTTGGATCCCCCGTGGACCTGTTCTTTCTCTTGATTTTCATTTGTACTTTTCTTTTTTCTCATATGCCTGGTTATTTTTGCATAAGTGCCTGAAATTGGTTATGAAAAATAGTAGAAAAAAATTAAAAGTTAGAAGAATGTTACCATGTCTTCAGAAAGGATTTATCTGTGCATCTGGATGATAGCTGGGGCATTAGCAACCTAGGATCCCATTAATCCAATTCAGTAATGAGAGGATTTTAAGCTGAGTTTCAGTCCCTTTGAAAGTTAGTTTACTTCTAGTTCATCTTTTCTTCCAGAGTATAGATAATTATGAGTATCACCTCAAATTATAGAATCCAGTTTCTGTTCCCCTGTGTTCTGCAAAGCAGTCAAAGCCCTGTTTATGTTTTTAACCTCTCAACCATCTCTTCTGGGATTGGCAGAGGTAGTCCTAAATGCCACTGGGTTTCCATTGCTCTGGGTTTCTGCCTTCCCCCAAATCTTAACCTGGTAACTCTTTTCTGCCTTATTTGTTCTCCAATGCCTTCAAGCAGATTTTTACAAACTACTTTGTTCAGCTTTTCTGATGGTCTTCAACAGATAGGTAGGTTGGTCCAAATATCCTATTCTGCCACTACTGAAAGCAGAAATCTGATATCTATTATGAAATTCATTTTTAAAGGGCTTCTATAGCTATTTTTTAACCCCGATTACTGAATAATTTGCTACTTTCTGTTTCTTATTACTGTTGAATTAGTTGTCCTTTGTTCCTTTGAATCTCAAAAGAATTGCCAACCAAAACCGTAGAAAATTACTTCTGCCTGGGACTGTTTAAGGATTTTTTCTCCTGTGGTTCATCTACTTATATCCCACTTTACTGCTCAGAAACTCAACCATGATATTGCCTGGCCAATTGGGACCCAAGACAAGAGTGCTCTTGAAGTCTCCCTGAGTGCAGACTACCCTGCCTCTTCCTCCCTGGGGTCTAATTCTTGCCAATGGATGAAAGCCTGTCGTGGCCCAGATCTACTATCCTAATTCTAATGCTTTGGGGCTCTATAGAAGAAAAATGCAGTCTACAATTCCACACACCAAAAGCCTGGGAAGCAAAGCCAAAGCATCAACAAGATCATATTTTAATCTGCCTTTTGCCTGCCTCTCATTTGTATTGGTGAGAGCTACAGCTACTGGCCCCTTTTCTGTCAGTGATTCACACAATTTTGTTGCTAGTGCTGAATTTCCCAGCTACTAGAAAGAGGATCTAATGTTTCTTTTTCAAAGGTCAAGTCTATCGCAGTTATTTTTTTGTTTGAGTTGATTTTAAGAACAGTCTTTGGAAGGATAGTGGGTGGTGTGGTATTCTATAACACAACTTCCCTGTCCAGGGCTCCTAATGAACAGAGGTGGGACCTCAGAAGAGGTCATTGCAGCGGTATCCAAGAATTCAATGTTGGGTTCCTTTTGTAACTCATCCATCCACCCACTCACCCCCCTACTCTTTGTCTTGGTTTGGGCTGCTATAACTAAGTGCCACAGACTGGGTGGCTTTGAAACAACAGGAATTTATTTCTCATGGTTCTGGAGACTGGAAGTCTGAGACAGAGTGGTAGGGTTCTGGTGAGGGCCTTCTTCTGGGTTGCAGATTGTCAATGAAAGAGTATGAGAGAGCTCTCTGGGGTCCCTTTTATAAGGACACCAATCCCATTCATGAGGCTTCTGCCTTCATGACCTAATTACCCTTCAAAGACCCCCCACCTCCTAATAGCATCACACTAGAAATTAGTTAACGTACGAATCTGAGAGTGACCCAAACATTTAGTCCATAAAACTCATTCACCTCCTCATTGAATATATACTTATTAGACCTTACCACTTGCAGGACTTTATGCTAAGTATAGTATTTCAGGGGATCAAAAAGGTTAGAAAGGCAAGGCACAGTGGCTTGCGCCTGTAATCCCAGCACTTTGAGAGGCTGAGGCAGATGGATCACTTGAGCCCAGGAGTTCAAGACCAGCCTGGCCAACATGGCAAAGCTCTGTCCCTACAAAAAAAAAAAAAGAATTAGCTGGGTGTGGAGGTGCAGGCCTGTAGTCCCAGCTATATGTGCAGCTGAGGTGGGAGGATCACTTGAGCCCGGGAGATGGAGGTTGCAGTGAGCCGAGATTGTGCCACTGCACTCCAGCCTGGGTGACAGAGTGAGACCCTGTCTCAAAAAAAAGAGAGATTAGAAAAATCATTATAGAAGGATGATGATCTAATAGAGGCCACTATCATGGCCCTAAAATGTCTGCACCATGTGATGAACACTGAGATGCTCCTCTGAGATTTTCCCTTCAATGAAAGACCAGTTGTCCCAGCTACTGGGAGGCGTGGGCAGACAGCTTTCAGTTGTCAGACCCTTCAGGGATTGCCTCAGCTCCCAAGAGCCACCTGGCCTGGTCTTCACAGGTGGCCTACATCCAATGAGTGACTGATGCATGAATATAAAGTCCTGGGTCAACTTGGGAACAGTCTGAGAGGCTATTCTAGGTTCAGAGCTCCTTGTGTGACTGGCTGAGTCTATTGCTGGGCCTGAATCACAGCCCAGCTTCTCTATCCAGTCCAACTTCCTTGCCTATGTTCCACAGGTGTCAATACCAAAGGTGCTCCTTAATAAATATCTGCACATTAAACTCCATCTCAGAGTCTGCCACCTAAGAAATTCAATCTGCCATACACCTGTCCCAGAATATCTAATAGTTACAGAAACTGCTAGAATAAGTCAGCTTCATTTAGACTCTTGGCATAAGTCTAGCCAGGGCTACAAAAGCAGTACTGCATGGGGAAAGGGTTGGCAAATTTTTTTTCCCTTAAAGGGCCAGTAGTAAATATTTTAGGCTTTGCAGGCCACGTAAGATTCTTGTTGTATATTCTGTGTGTGTGTGTGTGTGTGTGTGTGTGTGTGTGTGTGTGTGACAGTCCATTAATGTAAAAAACATTCTTAGCTCATTGGCAGTAGGAAAACAGGCTGCAGGCTGGTGGGCTGTAGTTACTAACTCCAGTGTAAGGTATTAAGAGCATAGACTTGTTGGGAGGCAATTATCCATGGGTCTTTCATGTTTCTACACACCTAGCAAAGCACAGATACCAAATAACATTGTTCTAAACTATCTTTTTGCATTAGGCCATTCTTTCACATTGCTATAAAGAAATACCTGAGGCTGGGTAATTTATAAAGAAAGGAAGTTTAAGTGGCTCAGGTTCTGCAGGCTGTGCAGAAAGCATGGGACCAGCATTTCTGGGGAGGCCTCAGGGAGCTTTTACTCATGGCAGAAGGCAGAACAAGAATAGGGGCATCACAAGGCCTACTCCCACTGTGGGAGCAAGAGAGAGAGTGGGGGAGAGATGCTGCACACTTTTAAACAACCAGACATCGCAAGAACTCAGTCACTACCCTGAGGACAGCACCAAGCCATGAGGGATCCATGACTCAAACACCTCCCACCAGGCCCCACCTCCAACACTGGGGACTACATCTCAACATGAGATTTGGAGGGGACATCCAAAGTATATCACTTTTGAAAAATTTTGTAGAGTGGTCAGCCTTCAAAGATACAGTGTCTCTTACCAGAGAAGAGATTGGGCATACTCTCTGTCCGTTATAAAAGACTCAGGTTCCCTCATCTTAGTGTTCGTCTCCTACAACTCAATCTACCACATGTAAAGGAATCAACTGGCCCTCTTTGTATTGCCCTGTGGCAATGAGGCTCATGAAACCAGCACAAGAAAATGCTGATACTCTACCTACTGCTATTGCTATGAGCAATAAATTGCTCTTTGTCTCTGATCCAGGAGTTTTGTGTCTATGGCCAAGCCATGAAACTGTAGCAGGCTAATTTGTTAGATTACAAGTAGAGTAAAACCTCAGACCCTTCATAGTTCTTAATTTCCTAGGTTCAAATTCTGGCTCCTTCACTATTTATAGGTTGGTTAGGTGGCCTAATGCCCAGGAAGGCCCAGAGACAGGGACAGGTAGGAACCATACCCAGGGACTGCCCACAGACCTCACCAGCTGACTGCATGTTGGGCTTGCCCCATCCCTGGAGTACAGAACTCTGCAGCTGCTCCCAACTGAGCTTGCCCAGACTCTGTATTTCCTTCACTCTTCAGGTTAGAGCAGTGGTTCTCAACATGTGGCCACCAGGCCTGTAGTACGAGTGCCCCGTGAGAATTAGTTAGACATGTCCATTTTCAGACCAAGCTCTCAACTCAGATGCACTGAATTGGAAATTCTAGGGGCAGAACCCAGCACTCTGTTTTACCAAGCCCTCCAGTGATTCCCATGAGTGTCTTGCTCTGGCTTTTCATCCCAAGAAGAAAAAAGCTCTGTTTCAAAGCCCGAATTCATTCTCACCTATCAGAACCCCAAAGGCACCAGGGTTTCCAGTGAGCAACTACACCTTTTAAGTAAATTAAATTCTTTCTGTGAAACTTTGACCCCCATCCAAGGATGTGTTCTAAGCACAAAATTAAAGGATCAAGAAACATGCCTCAAAGTCAAGGGCTCCTGTGAGAAGACAACAAATTCAAGCTTGAGAGTTTTGCAGATCTCTCTAGGTACACATTTTTTCCCCACCTAAAAGCCCACTGCAAAACTTTTCCTACTTGTTATCATGAGAAATAGCCCATGCCCTTTTGATAAATATTAAAATCTCAAAATACTTCTTTAAACATTTGAATTATCAATATCCTGACTTAATATAATAGTACTTTTACAAGAAAAATTATTTTGGTATTAAAAAACATTTTGGGGCGGGAGTGGTGGCTCACGCCTGTAATCCCATTATTTTGGGAGGCTGAGGCGGGCAGATCACTTGAGGTCAGGAGTTCGAGACCAGCCTGGCCAACATGGCAAAACCTACTAAAAATACAAAATGTACTAAAATACAAAAATTAGCCAGGCATGGTGGTGGGCACCTGTAATCCCAGCTACTCGGGAGGCTGAGGCAGGAGAATCGCTTGAACCTAGGAGGTGGAGGTTGCAGTGAGCCAAGATCATGCCATTGCACTCCAGCCTGGGTGACACAGCAAGACTCCAGCTCAAAAAAACACACAAACAAAAAGCGTTTTGATCATGGGCTATCAGTGTGAGTGTCACACACTTTCTACCTTAGGTAAAACATGGAGGCTGGATCCAATCTAAGTCTGTTAGCATCAGGCCCAGTTCATGATGTGTGCAAAGTGTACTGTGCCCGCTTCTTCCACCCCTTTTCTTTGTTCCTCCTTAAGGGAGCATGCTTCCTTTCCTCTCAGTTGAGAATCTCTGATTTAATATCAGTAGAATCACAACAGGGTGAAAAAGTATAGACCAGCACCCTAGAGTGTCACCTCCAATTGTGTCTGGTTTTTATTAGACTATATTAATTTTATATACTGCTATTTGTAAGATATAGAGGCACAAATACAGAAAAAAGGAATGAAGTAAGTCCTCATTTAACGTTGCCAGTGGGTTCTTGGAAACTGCAAGTTTAGGTGAACCGCCATAAAACAAAATCCATTTTCCCATAAGCTAATTGCTATAAACGGGAGCTAAGTTCCTGGAATATTTCTAATCACAAAAACATCACCAAACTTCTAAATAAAGACCAGAATGCTCCTGATATTAAACACTGAAATAAATATGAGCAATACATACATTTAAGACAAATTCATAGAAACAAGATAATTATTTTCCTGCTTACTCCAGTTCAGGGTGGCAGGTGGCCGGAACCAGCTGAGGGTGCAGGACGGAACCTGCCCCAGCCCAGACACCATCAGATCTCAGGGCGCACTCACACACACCCACACTCACACTGGGACCAGGTAGACATGCCATGTGCACACCTTTGGGATGTGGGAGGAAACCGGAGTACTTACAGAAAACCCACGCGGATGTGAGGAGCATGTGCCAATTCCACAGACAGTGGCCCCAGCTGGAATTGATTTTTCTTTTCTCATCAATGTTGTAAGAAAATAACGTTGAACTAAGTGTTACTTGGCCGGGCATGGTGGCTCATGCCTGTAATCCCAGCACTTGGGAAGCCAAGGCGGGTGAATCATCTGAAGTCAGGTGTTCGAGACCAGCCTGGCCAACATGGCAAAACCTACTAAAAATACAAAATCTACTAAAATACAAAAATGAGCCAGGCGTGGTGGTGCATGCCTATAGTCCCAGATACTTGGGAGGCTGAGGCAGGAGAATCACTTGAACCTGGGGGGTGGAGGTTGCAGTGAGCTGAGATCATGCTACTGCAATCTGGCCTGGGTGACAAGAGCGATACTCCGTCTCAAAAAAGAAAAGAAGAAAAACAACATTATTTGAGGACCTGCTGTATTTACTAATACTAAGTGCCAAGTATTGAATACGCATTACCTCGATTCAGTACACAGCAACCTTCCAAGGTAGCAGCAGCATTGCCGCCCCGGGTGGTTCTCATGTGCAGCCAGACTTGAGAGCCACTGATGGGTGAAGTTTGTTGGCAGATGTCGTGGTTAGTGAATGCTGGGGCTCACCAGCCTGCTCCTTCAAGGCCTCAGGTTCTCCCTGGAGCCCTGGAGCCCTGAAGCTGACACCGCAGATGGTAAGGGAAGACTCACAGGAGGCCACATCTATTCATGGATGTCTGGGAAGCAGCCAGTCCTCTGCCTGCCCCTCCTGGACCTGCCTGCTCTGGCCGTGGGTCTGGAATGGAAGACTTGAGACCCTCCACTGCTGATGGCACTCTTAGGTTGCCACTCGCCAGGAACATTCTGTGGCTCAATATTTGTCAAGAAGGTGGTCAGTTAAAATGGAACCTGCTTAAGAGAAAGAGCAATTATTAAAGCACCACTGTGCCCACTGTGGAGGCTGGAGACTGCAAGTTTATATGGCCAGAGAGAGAGGGGCCTGATGTGGGTTTTTTCCCAAAGCGTCACCGGAACAAAAACCACATCTCTGGCCCTTGCATGGTTATTCTCCCCTTGGTGCCAAGAGGGGCCTTGTGCTGGGCTCTGGGATGCCTGTTAGGCCTAGCTTCAAGAGCTGGGTAGCTAGCAGAGGGCTGTCCAAGCTCCTCGGCTGTTTACTTCTCTGCCTCCCTTACTGCCCACATTTTGGTCATTTTGCTGCTCATTAGCACCTCCTCCAGAAGGTGACCTGGTTAAGGGGAGGAGGTGAAACTCAAATCCAGCAATTTTCCTGCCTGTTAGCAGCTCTTATAAAAGTCTTGACGGACAAGCAGGTTAATGCTGTTGGCTAACCCTGGAGCCTCCAGCATCCCCGTCCAGGGGCTGCATGGGGGCTTGCATTTACTGAGCACCTACTGGCATCACTAGAGCAGCAAGTGATGTTCTGTGAGGTGCTGATGAGTTCACGGAGCACTTTGGAATGTATGGCTCAGGTGATCCTCACAGCAAACCTGTGGGGTCACTATAATTCTTGTCTTATTTTACAGATACAGAAGCTGAGACTGGGAGAGGCAAGTGACTTGTTCAACATCCCACAAACCACAGCAAATAAGTCCACCAGGAATGTGAATTCTGATAGGAAATTGGGAGTCCAGATCCTACTCGCATTACTATACCACTCTGTTTTTCTACCACGTCACATTCGGTGTGAGGATTTCAAGTTCCCATTCTTGATATACTTCTGACCTAATGGGGGAGGGATGGCATCTTCAAGGTGAAAACCTAAAAAACAAAAGGGAAAGGGGCATGTGAGATCACAGCTGCTATGAGGAAGATGAGACATCAACAAACCAGGGAGAAGGAGGAGGGGTATCTCGAAAGCAGTATCATAAATGCACTTGAGGCTGGGCATGGTGGCTCATGCCTGTAATCCCAGCACTTTGGGAGGCCGAGGCAGGTGGATCACCTTAGGTCAGGAATTAGAGACCAGCCTGGCCAACATGGTGAAACCCCATCTCTACTGAAAATACAAAAATTAGCGTGGTGGCAGGCACCTGTAATCCCAGCTACTTGGGAGGCTGAGGCAGGAGAATCGCTTGAACCCGGGAGGTGGAGGTTGTAGGGAGTGGAGATCGTGCCACTGCACTCCAGACTGGGTGACAAGAGTGAAACTGCACCTCAGGTGGAGGGCATTTTGAAAGACAGAGCCCAGAGGAGGTGCTAGGCAGGGATAGGAAAGCTGGGGGCAGTGAGCAGGGGCAGTGAGCAGGGGCGGGGGACTGGGCCAGCACTCCTGAGGAAGGAGACCTTGCAGGATGAGAAGAGTGTATGGTACAGATAAGAGTGTCGTGGGAGGTGTGGCCACTGTGCAGAATGTTAAGGCAGGTGCCAGGCTGGGGAGGCTGCGCTTCCTTCACAACTTCTGCCGGTGTCTGAGCAGATCAGGTCTGTGGTTGGAGCTGTGCTCCAGGAAGGCCAAGTGGCAACTGTGTGTGGATTAGGCCAGAGGGGACAGAGTGGAGGCAGGAGAATGAGTCTCACTGGCCAGGAGGGAGAAACAAAGGAAAGGAGGGGCCTGACCAGCAGAAAGACATTGTGCAAACCGAATCACCTCTATTTATGACTGCAATGAGCTCTCAGCAGTGCCTGTTGCACTAGGCGGCAGGGCTTCCATAATGTTATCTTGTTGTAGCATCAAAAGGCTTAGTTTTTTTTTTTTTTTAAGTTTTTAAAATGGTTTAATTTCTTTGAATATCATCGGACTAGAGTTTGCCCAGGTGGCGGAATTTAGTTAGGGCCTTTGGCTGAAAATTGTTAGTGCAGTGAAGGTTTACCCTGGGTGGGCAAAATATTAAGGATCCCTTTCAAGCTTATTTTCAATTGATAAAATGCTTATTCTCCTAACCAATTTTTTTTTCTTTTTCAACTTTTATTTTAGAATCCAGGGGTACACGTGCAGGATTGTTACAGAGGCCTATTGCATGACTCTGAGGTTTGGGGTATGACTGAACCCATCCCCCTGGTAATGAGCATAATCCCTAATAGGTAGATTCTCAGCCCTTTCCCTCGTCGCTCTCTCCCGCCTCTAGCAGTCCCCAGTGTCTACTGTTCTCCTTCTTATGTCCATGAGTACCCACTGTTAAGCTCCCACTTATAAGAACATGCAATATTTGGTTTTATTTCTGCATTAGTTCACTTAGGATAATGGCCTCCAGGTGCATCAATGTTGCTGCAAAGGGCATCATTTCATTCTTTTTTGTGGCTGCATAGTATTCCATGGTTCATACCACATTTTCTTTTTTTTTTTTTTTCATTAAAGTAGGCCTTTAATGGTGGAATTACAGTCATCTTAGTTGAAGAGATTTGTTTTTTTTTGGGTTTTTTTAAAATTTATTATTATTATACTTTAAGTTTTAGGGTACATGTGCACAATGTGCAGGTTAGTTACATATGTATACATGTGCCATGCTGGTGCGCTGCACCCACTAACTCGTCATCTAGCATTAGCTATATCTCCTAATGCTATCCCTCCCCCCTCCCCCCACCCCACAACAGTCCCCAGAGTATGATGTTCCCCTTCCTGTGTCCATGTGTTCTCATTGTTCAATTCCCACCTATGAGTGAGAATATGCAGTGTTTGGTTTTTTGTTTTTGCGATAGTTTACCGAGAATGATGATTTCCAGTTTCATCCATGTCCCTACAAAGGACATGAACTCATCATTTTTTATGGCTGCATAGTATTCCATGGTGTATCTGTGCCACATTTTCTCAATCCAGTCTATCATTGTTGGACATTTGGGTTGGTTCCAAGTCTTTGCTATTGTGAATAATGCCGCAATAAACATACGTGTGCATGTGTCTTTATAGCAGCATGATTTATAGTCCTTTGGGTATATACCCAGTAACGGGATGGGTGGGTCAAATGGTATTTCTAGTTCTAGATCCCTGAGGAATCGCCACACTGACTTCCACAATGGTTGAACTAGTTTACAGTCCCATCAACAGTGTAAAAGTGTTCCTATTTCTCCACATCCTCTCCAGCACCTGTTGTTTCCTGACTTTTGAATGATTGCCATTCTAACTGGTGTGAGATGGTATCTCATTGTGGTTTTGATTTGCATTTCTCTGATGGCCAGTGATGGTGAGCATTTTTCCATGTGTTTTTTGGCTGCATAAATGTCTTCTTTTGAGAAGTGTCTGTTCATGTCCTTCTCCCACTTTTTGATGGGGTTGTTTTTTTCTTGTAAATTTGTTTGAGTTCTTTGTAGATTCTGGATACTAGCCCTTTGTCAGATGAGTAGGTCGTGAAAATTTTCTCCCATTTTGTAGATTGCCTGTTCACTCTGATGGTAGTTTCTTTTGCTGTGCAGAAGCTCTTTAGTTTAATTAGATCACATTTGTCAATTTTGGCTTTGGTTGCCATTGCTTTTGGTGTTTTGGACATGAAGTCCTTGCCCATGCCTATGTCCTGAATGGTAATGCCTAGGTTTTTTTCTAGGGTTTTTATGGTTTTAGGTCTAACGTTTAAGTCTTTAATCCATCTTGAATTGATTTTTGTATAAGGTGTAAGGAAGGGATCCAGTTTTAGCTTTCTACATATGGCTAGCCAGTTTTCCCAGCACCATTTATTAAATAGGGAATCCTTTCCCCATTGCTTGTTTTTCTCAGGTTTGTCAAAGATCAGATAGTTGTAGATATGTGGCGTTATTTCTGAGGGCTCTGTTCTGTTCGATTGGTCTATATCTCTGTTTTGGTACCAGTACCATGCTGTTTTGGTTACTGTAGCCTTGTAATATAGTTTGAAGTCAGGTAGTGTGATGCCTCCAGCTTTGTTCTTTTGGCTTAGGATTGACTTGGCAATGTGGGCTCTTTTTTGGTTCCATATGAACTTTAAAGTAGTTTTTTCCAATTCTGTGAAGAAAGTCATTGGTAGCTTGATGGAGATGGCATTGAATCTGTAAATTACCTTGGGCAGTATGGCCATTTTCACAATATTGATTCTTCCTACCCATGAGCATGGAATGTTCTTCCATTTGTTTGTATCCTCTTTTATTTCCTTGAGCAGTGGTTTGTAGTTCTCCTTGAAGAGGTCCTTCACATCCCTTGTAATTTGGATTCCTAGGTATTTTATTCTCTTTGAAGCAATTGTGAATGGGAGTTCACTCATGATTTGGCTCTCTGTTTGTCTGTTGTTGGTGTATAAGAATGCTTGTGATTTTCGTACATTGATTTTGTATCCTGAGACTTTGCTGAAGTTGCTTATCAGCTTAAGGAGATTTTGGGCTGAGATGATGGGGTTTTCTAGATATACAATCCTGTCGTCTACAAACAAGGACAATTTGACTTCCTCTTTTCCTAATTGAATGCCCTTTATTTCCTTCTCCTGCCTAATTGCCCTGGCCAGAACTTCCAACACTATGTTGAATAGGAGTGGTGAGAGAGGGCATCCCTGTCTTGTGCCAGTTTTCAAAGGGAATGCTTCCAGTTTTTGCCCATTCAGTATGATATTGGCTGTTGGTTTGTCATAGATAGCTCTTATTATTTTGAGATATGTCCCATCAATACCTAATTTATTGAGAGTTTTTAGCATGAAGGGTTGTTGAATTTTGTCAAAGGCCCTTTCTGCATCTATTGAGATAATCATGTGGTTTTTTTGTCTTTGGTTCTGTTTATATGCTAGATAACATTTATTGATTGGCGTATATTGAACCAGCCTTGCATCCCAGGGATGAAGCCCACTTGATCATGGTGGATAAGCTTTTTGATGTGCTGCTGGATTCGGTTTGCTAGTATTTTATTGAGGATTTTTGCATCAATGTTCATCAAGGATATTGGTCTAAAATTCTCTTTTTTGGTTGTGTCTCTGCCCAGCTTTGGTATCAGGATGATGCTAGCCTCATAAAATGAGTTAGGGAGGATTCTCTCTTTTTCTATTGATTGGAATAGTTTCAGAAGGAATGGTACCAGTTCCTCCTTGTACCTCTGGTAGAATTCAGCTGTGAATCCATCTGGTCCTGGACTCTTTTTGGTTGGTAAGCTATTGATTATTGCCACAATTTCAGCTCCTGTTATTGGTCTATTCAGAGATTCAACTTCTTCCTGGTTTACTCTTGGGAGAGTGTATGTGTCAAGGAATTTATCCATTTCTTCTAGATTTTCTAGTTTATTTGCGTAGAGGTGTTTGTAGTATTCTCCGATGGTAGTTTGTATTTCTGTGGGATCAGTGGTGATATCCCCTTTATCATTTTTTATTGCATCTATTTGATTCTTCTCTCTTTTTTTCTTTATTAGTCTTGCTAGTGGTCTATCAATTTTGTTGATCCTCTCAAAAAACCAGCTCTTGGATTCATTAATTTTTTGAAGGGTTTTTTGTGTCTCTATTTCCTTCAGTTCTGCTCTGATTTTAATTATTTCTTGCCTTCTGCTAGCTTTTGAATGTGTTTGCTCTTGCTTTTCTAGTTCTTTTAATTGTGATGTTAGGGTGTCAATTTTGGATCTTTCCTGCTTTCTCTTGTGGGCATTTAGTGCTATAAATTTCCCTCTACACACTGCTTTGAATGTGTCCCAGAGATTCTGGTATGTTGTGTCTTTGTTCTCGTTGGTTTCAAAGAACATCTTTATTTCTGCCTTCATTTTGTTGTGTACCCAGTAGTCATTCAGGAGCAGGTTGTTCAGTTTCCATGTAGTTGAGCGGTTTTGAGTGAGATTCTTAATCCTGAGTTCTAGTTTGATTGCACTGTGGTCTGAGAGATAGTTTGTTATAATTTCTGTTCTTTTACATTTGCTGAGGAGAGCTTTACTTACAAGTATGTGGTCAATTTTGGAATAGGTGTGGTGTGGTGTTGAAAAAAATGTATATTCTGTTGATTTGGGGTGGAGAGTTCTGTAGATGTCTATTAGGTCCGCTTGGTACAGAGCTGAGTTCAATTCCTGGGTATCCTTGTTGACTTTCTGTCTCATTGATCTGTCTAATGTTGACAGTGGGGTGTTAAAGTCTCCCATTATTATTGTGTGGGAGTCTAAGTCTCTTTGTAGGTCTCTAAGGACTTGCTTTATGAATCTGGGTGCTCTTGTATTGGGTGCATATATATTCAGGATAGTTAGCTCTTCTTGTTGAATTGATCCCTTTACCATTATGTAATGGCCTTCTTTGTCTCTTTTGATCTTTGTTGGTTTAAAGTCTGTTTTATCAGAGACTAGGATTGCAACCCCTGCCTTTTTTTGTTTTCCATTTGCTTGGTAGATCTTCCTCCATCCTTTTATTTTGAGCCTATGTGTGTCTCTGCACATGAGATGGGCTTCCTGAATACAGCACACTGATGGGTCTTGACTCTATCCAATTTGCCAGTCTGTGTCTTTTAATTGGAGCATTTAGCCCATTTATATTTAAGGTTAATATTGTTATGTATGAATTTGACCCTGTCATTATGATGTTAGCTGGTTATTTTGCTCGTTAGTTGACGCGGTTTCTTCCTAGTCTCGATGGTCTTTACATTTTGGCATGATTTTGCAGTGGCTGGTATCAGTTGTTCCTTTCCATGTTTAGCACTTCCTTCAGGAGCTCTTTTAGGGCAGGCCTGGTGGTGACAAAATCTCTCAGCATTTGCTTGTCTGTAAAGTATTTTATTTCTCCTTCACTTATGAAGCTTAGTTTGGCTGCATATGAAATTCTGGGTTGAAAATTCTTTTCTTTAAGAATGTTGAATATTGGCCCCCATTCTCTTCTGGCTTGTAGAGTTTCTGCCAAGAGATCTGCTGTTAGTCTGATGGGCTTCCCTTTGTGGGTAACCCGACCTTTCTCTCTGGCTGCCCTTAACATTTTTTCCTTCATTTCGACTTTGGTGAATCTGAAAATTATGTGTCTTGGAGTTTCTCTTCTTGAGGAGTATCTTTGTGGTGTTCTCTGTATTTCCTGAATCTGAATGTTGGCCTGCCTTGCTAGATTGGGGAAGTTCTCCTGGATAATATCCTGCAGAGTGTTTTCCAACTTGGTTCCATTCTCCCCGTCACTTTCAGGTACACCAATCAGACGTAGATTTGGTCTTTTCACCAAATAGTCCCATATTTCTTGGAGGCTTTGCTTGTTTCTTTTTATTCTTTTTTCTCTAAACTTCCCTTCTCACTTCATTTCATTCACTTCATCTTCCATTGCTGATACCCTTTCTTCCAGTTGATCGCATCGGCTCCTGAGGCTTCTGCATTCTTCACGTAGTTCTCGAGCCTTAGTTTTCAGCTCCATCAGCTCCTTTAAGCACTTCTCTGTATTGGTTATTCTAGTTATACATTCTTCTAAACTTTTTTCAAAGTTTTCAACTTCTTTGCCTTTGGTTTGAATTTCCTCCCGTAGCTCAGAGTAATTTGATCGTCTGAAGCCTTCTTCTCTCAGCTAGTCAAAGTCATTCTCTGTCCAGCTGTGTTCCATTGCTGGTGAGGAACTGCATTCCTTTAGAGGAGGAGAGGCACTCTGCTTTTTAGAGTTTCCAGTTTTTCTGTTCTGTTTTTTTCCCCATCTTTGTGGTTTTATCTACTTTTGGTCTTTGATGATGGTGATGTACAGATGGGTTTTTGGTGTGGATGTCCTTTCTGTTTGTTAGTTTTCCTTCTAACAGACAGGACCCTCAGCTGCAGGTCTGTTGGAGTACCCAGCCGTGTGAGGTGTCAGTCTGCCCCTGCTGGGGGGTGCCTCCCAGTTAGACTGCTCGGGGGTCAGGGGTCAGGGACCCACTTGAGGAGGCAGTCTGCCTGTTCTCAGATCTCCAGCTGCATGCTGGGAGAACCACTACTCTCTTCAAAGCTGTCAGACAGGGACATGTAAGTCTGCAGAGGTTACTGCTGTCTTTTTGTTTGTCTGTGCCCTGCCCCCAGAGGTGGAGCCTACAGAGGCAGGCAGGCCTCCTTGAGCTGTGGTGGGCTTCACCCAGTTTGAGCTTCCAGGCTGGTTTGTTTACCTAAGCAAGCCCGGGCAATGGCGGGCGCCCCTCCCCCAGCCTCGCTGCCGCCTTGCAGTTTGATATCAGACTGCTGTGCTAGCAATCAGCGAGACTCCGTGGGCGTAGGACCCTCCGAGCCATGTGCGGGATATAATCTCCTGGTGTGCCGTTTTTTAAGCCTGTCGCAAAAGCACAGTATTCGGGTGGGAGTGACCTGATTTTCCAGGTGCGTCTGTCACCCCTTTCTTTGACTAGGAAAGGGAACTCCCTGACCCCTTGTGCTTCCCGAGTGAGGCAATGCCTCGCCCTGCTTCGGCTCGCACACGGTGCACGCACCCACTGACCTGCGCCCACTGTCTGGCACTCCCTAGTGAGATGAACCTGGTACCTCAGATGGAAATGCAGAAATCACCCGTCTTCTGCGTCGCTCACACTGGGAGCTGTAGACCAGAGCTGTTCCTATTCGGCCATCTTATCTCCTAACCCAAAAGGCTTAGTTTTTGATCCCTAGATGGCTGACATATCTGCCCTGAGATTTATAATTTTTGTAGAAAAACTAACATTCCTGATAATGATTCAGATCTTTCAGTAATAATTTTAAAACTCACAAACTTTCTCTAACTACTTCTTCCAGGCTTCATAAATGCAGCTATGTTATTAGGCTCTTTGAAGAGAGGTAAGGGGGGTACCTGTCTTCTACATAATATATCAGAAAATTTCAATTCTTTAGACTTACTCTCACCAGCCTCCCAGGTATGTAGTTTTTTGTCTTACTATAAGTCCCTAAAATTAACTGGCCCACAAAATGTCTTTAAAATCAATGTTTAGTTCCCCATACTCATCTTTCCTTCTTTCTCTCCCTAGAATAGGTCTGGCAGTAAATAAATTTAGAAACTTTTTTTATTTCCTGACTTAAACTGACATTTGCATTGGGGAGCAGGTAAGAGTTTTGTTTTGTTGTGTATGTGTGTGTTTTTTTTGTTTTGTTTTGTTTTTGACAGAGTCTTGCTGTGTCGCCAGGCCGGAGTGCAGTGGTGTGATCTCAGCTCACTGCAACCTCCACCTCTGAGGTTCAAGTGATTCTCCTGCCTCAGCCTCCCGAGTAGCTGGGACTACAGGCACATGCCACCACACCCAGCTAATTTTTGTATTTTTAGCAGAGACAGGGTTTCACCATGTTGGCTAGGATGGTCTCAATCTCCTGACCTCGTAATCCGCCCACCTCGGCCTCCCAAAATGTTGGGATTACAGGCGTGTGCCACCACGCCCAGCTAAGAGTTTTTTCCCAAGTTGCATTCAGATTTTTTATTGTGCAGTTCCTACAAGCTGTGATAAATTTAAGGTGGCCAGGGTCCCACCTCTCAGGCCTCTCGAACTGCCTGCCAGTCCTTGGCCTCCTCCCCTGCTGAGGTCAGCCTTCATGCAGATCATTTGTACCCCCAGCCCCTCGAGCTGATCCAGAGTCCAATTCTAGGCTAGCCAGTGACCTGTGGAAAGTTGGGAGCAAAACGTTTTATTGGACAGATCAGATTCTAGCTCTTGAGAATTTAGATGGAGGAAATCAGGCATCAGTATGAGCTGAAGCTGAAGGGAGATGCTGATGGAGAAAGGGGTTGGAGGGGCCATGATGGACCACGTCAAAGCCTAAGTTGTGCAGCAGCAGAAGCCATGAGGAAGCTCTGAAATGTGGTCTGTGAAGGGAGGAGAGTGGAGCAGACACAGGAGCTAGGGGCAGAGGGCAGCCTGTCCCTGGAGCTGCCTCCAGATCTTGCTTTCAGACTCCAGTTCAGGTGCATGTATATCCCATGAGTAAGCCCTCTGCTTCTTGGAGTGCTCTGGGTCTAGGATTCTTTCCTCGTATAGGACATCCCTTCAAACTAAAAACCTGCCAACGACCCTAAACACCAGCATCCCCTGGCACAGTGCGAGCTGAGGGATACTCAGCAGCTCTTCTCACGACAGGTCTGGCTGGCAGCCGAGGCTCTGCATGTCTATCACAGCCCTAGGTGCTGCCACTCCTGCGGGCCCCCAGTTCACAAGGGCAAGAGAATGGGTGACTTGCACGAGCAACCCTGTTACTCAATTAGAAAGAAAGAAATCCGGATCTAAAACAAATAAAACAAACAAGAACTAGGTTTCCAACCAATCTAAAAGACAGAATAAGTGATATTTCCTCACTTTTTTTTTCCCTTTCTGTGGCATTTAGGAAAAGAGTAGAGGAAGATGCTCAAATCTGGCATGACCAAGAGCCTCTGAGGCCTCAGGATCCGTAGTATCTTGAGGAATGCTTTTTTCTTTAATTTCTTTTTTTTTTTTTTGAGAAGAATTCTTGGGTTTTTAAATAAATCTGTTCTCTGATATCAATAAATTCACCCAGAGAGGAGGAATTTTTTTTTTTTTTTTGGCTAAATGGATTGGTCTTGAATAGTTTCTAAGTCTCTAACAAGAAACTGCTAGATTTCTCTAGAAGGTAGTATGATGGAATCTGGTAATCATTCTAAACTCAGCAGTAGGTCTCCTGATGTGCAATTTCCAAACATGCTGCTTTCCATTGCTGCTGAAGTCTGTTGAAGTTTTTGATGCATATTTTGCTTTTAAAATGAGAGGGCTGACTCTTGACCAAATGACTGAGTGCAAATGGTAACATCATTTTCCTTGCACATATTTTCCTGTTCTAACTTCAGGCTAGATCAATGTTTGCCCTCTTCAAACACTGGAAAGGCTTCACTGGGATAGAGGTAACAGTGAGATGGGAAATAAAGGGAAAACAAAGAGAACATTACTGCAAATACCAGTCAAACTTGGATCTGGTTCAAAAAAACCAAAAGGTATAATATAAAAATGTAAGCTTGAAAAATATCCAGTAGACTAAACATTCACTCATCCTGATTAAAAAAAAAAAAAAAGGCTTTGCCTTGGTGTCTTCTGGGCTAAACTCTTGGGCAATGGCTTTTAGTACAGTATAATTTGTTAGCATTTACTGCCGGTGATAAATTAGGAGGCCCCACCATGAGATTTTACTGCTTCAGGTAGGGTGATCACAGCTTTCCAAATTGTAAATTACTTTAGCAACTACTTGGGACAGAAGGAAGTGAAACAGAACACTTAAGCTTAGAAGACCATTTCTTATTCTTCCTCTACCCTGGTGCTTATCTGCATGGAATGCTTGGGTAAAAGCAGGCTTTAAAACATCCCACCATCCCTTGCCTGACCAGCCTTTTTAATTGTCTTTTGAGTAAACTTCAAAGCCATCTGTTAGTTATGCAAAAGATATCAGTACAACTCACCTGATGTTAAACATAGTGCTTACTGGAAGCACCACATTTTAGGTAATCATATTTTTTAAATGCTACTCTTGGACTTAATAATCCATACTTTGTTATTTAACCAACTTCTTAACAGAGTCTTTAATCAAAAAGGTCACTACAAGGGTAAATTCCTTAAAACCCCACTAAGATAGTGGAAACTACATATACGATAATAAATCAGACTGTTCATCTGGGACATAACAGAGTTTTAGAGATGTCACATTGATCATGTTTTTTGAATCTGAAATCATACATTATGTAACAAAGGTTTCTTAAGGAGACAACAGGACAAAGTATTTGAAAATGAAACTCATTTTTATTGAGTACCTTCCCTGGGTCAGATGCTTTGTATATGCTCTTTCATTTAATTCTCCCAATAGCTCTACAAATTGCTTTTCCTATTTTGTTTTAATTATTTTTTTTTTTAGAGACAGGGTCTTGCTCTGTTGCCCAGGCTGGAGTACAGTGGTGTGATCATAGCTCACTATAGCCTCAAACTCCTGGGCTCAAGTGATCCTCCTGTCTCAGCCTCTCAGTAGCTGGGACTATAGGCATGTGCCACCAAACCCAGCTAATTTTTATTTTTATTTAGTAGAGATAGGGTCTCACTATGTTGCCCAGGCTGATCTCTAACTCCTGGGCTCAAGTGATCTTCCTGCTTCAGATTCCCAAAGTGCTGGGATTGTTAACGTGAACCACAGCACCAGCCTGCTTCTCCATTTTATAGATAAGGAAACCAAGCTTCAGAAGTGTTAAGTAGTTTGCTATTTATTGGTAATTCAGGTACTCAAATATAAGTCTGCTATATTCCAAAGCCCCTGTTCTATTCTCTATGTCCTAAGATACTATCCTAAACAATGGCAGCTCACTCTCTAATCCTCTTTCCTTCCCCCTACCATCTTCCTGTCTTCCTGTAGCTCTATTTTACTATGAGCTCTATTTACATTCTATGGCCCTATTATGCTGGAAGCATGTTTGGCTGGCTATATGCAGTTATTTGTATTCCCTGCCTAGGGCATTTATTAAGCATCTACTACAGGTCAGTAACTAGGAGAGCTGTGGATGGCTGCAAGTGAGGAGGGATAGATAATTTTCACCAGCCATGTCATGCCCTATTGACAATTTAACAGTGGTAGGGAATACTCCAGGGTTCCTATGGTTCTTTTTTTTTTTTTTTCCCCCGAGATGGAGTCTTGCTCTGTCACCCAGGCTGGAGTGCCACGGCGTAATCTCGGCTCGCTGCAACCTCTGCCTCCTGGGTGCAAGCAACTCTCCTGCCTCAGCCTCCCGAGTAGCTGGGATCACAGGCGCCCACCACCACACCTGGCTAATCTTTTTATTTTTAATAGAGACGGAGTTTCACCATGTTGGCTGGGTTGGTCTCGAACTCCTGACTTCGTGATCTGCCAGCCTCCCAAAGTGCTGGGATTACAGGTGTGAGCCACCACGCCTGGCGTTTCCTATAGTTTTGTGGTGGCTCTTCCTACTTCACTGCCATCTCCAAAGCCAAACCTCTTCACCAGCTGCACTGGGCCTGGCAAAGCTTGGCTAGAAAGGGCCCAATAAGGAGACCAGGGCATGGAAAAGGATCTGAATCACTTGTCAATACTATTATATAAAACAAGCTAAGATGAATGAATACATTTGTAAATATTTCAGTGTTTAATTATAAATCAGTGTTTTTAAAATCTATTGGCAAATGATCCTCCAGCAAGATTTTTATCAGTCTACACTCCCATCAGCTGTGCACCAGCTGAGTCCCTGGGTTTGCAGACATTTAGCTAGCAATCTCCAGTTTGGTTTAGAGTGATGTCTCCTTGTCTGGCGGCTTCAGAATTTCTAAACGGGAAAGACTCAGGGACAGGGAGGTGGGAAAGTGCTTTGAACCCGCATCTGCGTAGCACTTTACATGAGATTGACAAAGTGTCCATTTTCCACATCAAAGAATGGGGTAGGGGAGGATTGCACAGGAGAGAGGACTTAAAGCCACCATTTGCCCCACTGGGCTGAGCACTAACAGCCATGGGCTGCGCCAAAGCCCCAGCTCTGAGTGGAATTCATTCAGCAAGATCTGTCTCCCAGAATATGACCTTGCAGACCACTGCTTTTGTCTTAGCAGATACAGCCAGTGAGTCCGCACATGTCTGACTTATCTTCTGCCAAGTTTGAGAGAGCCAGGCTTTTCGTATTCGCTATCTCTACTGGGTCCTACGGCACTAGAGAAGAAAAATCTCCCACAAGCAGATTCAAATACCCTCTTGCTAACTAACCAGAAACCATCTGAGGTAGAAGATGGCTGATGGCAGTCTTGTATTTATCAAGTTTGCTCTTCACCAACTGGCTTCTTGGTTACCAGTAGCTCATAAAAAGAGCTCATAAGTTTTAGTGAGCATTAACTATGTGGCAGACACCATGCCATGCCCTGTACCTACACTGTCTTATTTAAGCCTTTCAGTTATCCCCTAGGACAGTTACTGTTATCCGTATGTTACGATGAGAAAACTGGCACTGAGAGAGGCTAAGTTACCTGCTGAAGCCCACACTAGAAAATGGTATTGCTGGGTTTAGAACTCAGGCCTGACCTCTCCGTGGCCCAACTTTTAATACAGTGTTGAAGGATGTGGGAGGTGAGTAGGGCAGCAAAGGATGGCTTTCATTATTTTCAAAAGTTGATTATAAATTTGTAAAATAAAGCAGAGTGTTTAGACATATCTCAAGATATATTAAGTGAAATGAGATTAAGCAGTTTCTGGTCTCCTGCTATGGTGGGCTTCTGTGTTCTCTAAGCTTGAGTAGCACAGCAGCATTTCAATGTAACAGGCTCGTGACTCCAATCAAAGATCCTACCTGCCAGTATTCAGATGCAGTCACTCTGAGAGCAAGGGCATTTATTAAGCATCTACTACAGGTTAGAAACTGTGCTAGTGATTTATGTGTGTAAAGGGATGTTTAGAGGGCCTATTCCTGATGCTTTGGAATCGGCCCTGGGCCCATAATAACAGAGGTTATGTGTTCATGTTTCTAACTCAGGGAAAGCTTCCAAATATTGGGGCTGGGCTTCCTAAGACTTGGCAAACCTGCCTCACTACAATCAGTCCCTCATTTCCTCCAATCCTTCCTGCTTTAGAGCTCATGGAATCAGGACCCTGGGAGCTTTGGCTTTGCCTGTGTTCCTGGACAGCTAAAGGAAAGGGAATTACTAGTTCCTTAGTAATTTTATTAGTAATTCAAGAGAATTACTAATAAAAACTGGGGTTATCTCATTCATTTGTTCTTTCACTCATGCACCAAACAAATGCTGTGCGTGGGATCCATCCAATGTGCCAGGTGCTTGTGATACCTCAGTCACAAAACCACAGTCCCTGCCCTCATGGAGCTCGTGTTTGAATGTCTACTCAGGCAGTGGACATGCTCATTTGCCTCGTGCCAGCCTGTGGTAGAAATGCAGGTGCTGCCACGCATCAAGAGGCCTCCTCAGTAGGTAGGTGGGTTGGAGCCTTCTTGTCAGTGCCCATCTAAAGAGCCCAATAAGGAGACCAGGGCATGGAAAAGGATCTGAATCACTTTTCAATACTATTACATAAAACAGCTTAAGATGAATGAATACAGGAGGTCCCTGCCTATAAGACGCAGGTCTGTGCCCATATGGAAGTTGAGAGAGATGTGGACAAAGGCAAGCTGGAAGAGATCTTCCCATCAGAAAATAGTGGGGTTGGGGAAAGGTGCCAGCAAGAGGGACTGCAAGGCCCTCTGAGGCCTCACACATGGTGCCTTGAGAGATACAGAATACCCCCAGTTTTCTTAGGGAGGGATGCAGCTGTCTTACCTGGTCTCAAGTAGATTTTACTAGAATGCTCTCCCTAGCCATCTTCACAAGCAGACTAACAAGGCCTCCTCTTCCTCCTTAGCCTAATCAAATCCATCTAGAGAGACAGAGGGCATGGCCTCCCTTTACACCCGCTATCCATCTGAATTACCTGGACAGGACCCGGAGTCTTGCTCACGCCAGTATGAAATTGTCCCCAGGCTCTCTTCTGACACTTCCCAGAGCTGCACTGTGTCTTCCTGAGTGCAATGGATCCAAGGTGACATTTACAGGAGTGCTGATTTGATCTTGCTTCTAGGAAGCAGGGTAAGGCTGAGGTCCTTGGCCTTGACAAGGCAAGACCCAAAGGTCAAAGGTTGCTATTTAAACACACGTTTCTAGCTGAGCAAGTTAATGTTGCCAACGTTGACAATATTTAAAAAACATCTCCCATAAGCAGGATGCTGCTGCTGCAAGCCAGACAAAGAAGCACCCACTGTCCCCCGGCAGCTCACTGCATGCTTGGAAGTCAGTTGAAAACTTCGGAGATCACTTTGTTTTACTCAGAAACTGCTTATTTTTCAAAGTTAAAATTTTTTAAAGTTAATATTTTTCAAAGTCAAAATTAAGCGGTTTCTGATTTTTTGTTTCTACTGAGCTGCTCCGTTTGTTATCTGTTAAGTGATCAAAATAGGCAAAGGCTTTCTTTCGACATTTTTTCTTTTTTTCTTTTTTCTTTTCTTTTTTTTTTTCTTTTGAGATGGAGTCTTGCTCCGTTGCCCAGGCTAGAGTGCAGTGGCGCAATCCCAGCTCACTGCAACATCTGCCGGTAGGGTTCAAGTGATTCCCATGCCTCAGCCTCCTTAGTAGCTGGGATTACAGGCATGCACCACCACGCCTGGCTAATTTTTGTATTTTTAGTAGAGATGGGGTTTTGCCATGCTGGCCGGCTGGTCTTGAACTCCTGACCTCAAGTGATCCGCCCACCTCAGTCTCCCAAAGTGCCGGAATTACAGGTGTGAACCACCATGCCCTGCCTCTTTGGACATTTTTCTCACTCCAACAATTTAAGGAGAAGAGAGGTTCTTAGTTACTGACAGGAAGGTGATTGCCCATTATTCTGAAACTCAAAAATAAAAGTGCAGTAAGATTGATCAGAGGATTTGCTCTCTCTGGAAATACTGGTCTTGCCATCTTTCAAGCAAATAGCGGCTCACTGGTAGAAATTTCAAAACCTGTGCTTAAACTGCCAAATTTCTTTCCTCTGCTGTTCCCATTTCTCTGTAATGATGGCCCCAGAAGGGAGGCTCAGTGCAGGCTGACGCTTTCTCTGCCTTGGGCAGCATGGAATGTCTCGCCTTTGACACACAGCCAGGCTCCAAGGAGGTCCTCCGTAAACATTTGTGGATACATGTTTGTGGTCTGTGTCTGCAGTGCATTTTCCTTCTCTATTATAATTCACATTAGTCCTCCTTTGTCTCTCTAACAATAGAGAAGGGTAGGAAAACCTTTTTTGTAACCTAATTTCAAACTCATCACCTATTTCTTTCATTACAACCTTCATCATTTACAGCAAGCAAAGCAAGCCTTAGGTCATCATTTTCCCATTAGTAGAGGACAGCAAGGGTTCACTTTATATGAATATTCTTTCCCTTTCCCACAAAGTAATGATCTAAGACTTCTAGCTAGGGGGAAAAAAAATGGTGTTCTTCCCAACCTGGAAATGGCATTGCTCATTAAGTGACTGAGGCTTGCTGAATCCTATGCAAATCAGTCCTGATGAGCCTTTAACTAATCTGTTTACAAACCAGACCTGCTAGACAGGCCTCAGTGATTTTCTATCAAAGCAAAAAGCACTGCTCTTTATGGGCATCTGGCTGTCCCTGAATGGGTAGTTTAAACATAGACTCTTTCCTTCAAAGTAAGATCAAAGGCTTTATGACTCCTAAATGAGTGCATTATTTCCACTTACTACCTTCTTGTTTGCAATTTGTGTTTATTAACAGCACTGTCTCAGGTTTACTTTGTGAATTACTAGTTTCTGAAAACAGTATGGCAGTTTTATGGACCACAGTATACATTTGTGGAGATTATGTAGCATATAATATATAGAATGGCCCATCAGACAGGACATTAGGCAAAGACAGTTCTCTGCAAAGATGACAATGCCTGACCATGCAGAATACATTCATGATTTTTTTAAGGAAACCATCTGGCATAACAGGGCTAACACAAGAAAAGATTCCCCAGCTCTCCAGATTTGATAACTCTTTGACTACCTTAGAAGAATTTTCTTTGAAATTTTATTTCTTTTGAAGAGAGTAAGTACCTAAAGCTGTATCGTAGGTGAGGGAATGCCACTGGTACTTTTCAAGGAGAAGCACAAACAGGTTCTTTTACAGAACAAGCAGATTGTTTTAAAAACCACAACAAAGATTCCAGCATGTAACTAACCACTTAAGAAACCCTTCTTTTAGTCCTTCAGCTAGCAGCTTCCCAGTGCGAAGACAGAGGTCTCTATCGTCCCTGGTCCTAAGACAGAGATTAGAACCCTGTCCTTCACTCCCACCATCCAATTCATCTTAGGAGGATAAAGCTGCCAAGAAAATTGCATCTTTTAAGATTTGTGGTGACTCGGGTATACAAGCTTCAAGGTGTCACTGACCTATAAAAGGGACTAGACTAAACTGCAATGAGTACAGTGCAATGCAGGGAACATCCCGCTTTGGAAGGGGCAGCTTTTAATGTCACTAGATGGTCCAGCCAGAAATTAAATGGGATGGCCAGGAAAGGCTATAATCAGGGACCAAGCCACTGTTCAAAGTCATATCAGTTTTTAATAGATTTTTTTTTGGACACTGAAGTGAGCATAAATTCACAAGGATAAAAACACATTTGTCAGAACCCCATGGACAGACCCCCTACCAATCCAAAATGAATTGGGCTGAAAGTGGCAAGCTGGACAACAGGGAAACTAAACCCATCATAAATCTTCTCCTTAAAAGTCTCTTCCAGCTTATCACCTTCTAAGTGTCCTTGATGGCCCAGTTCTGCCATTGCAACTTTGAAAAAAAAAAAAAATCAGAGACTACGTATTAAACTCAAGTCAGAAAAGTATGCCTGCACACACAAGCAGAATCAGAAATTATGTTACAGAGGCTGGAGAAATAAGACATTCGGATCACAAAGTGACAAACACGAAAAATTTTAACTTGGAGATATGACTCCTAGAACTCACAAGAGGAAAGTAGTGTGAACAGGAGCACATTAGGCTTTAACTGTATAATAAAACATGTTAATGAACATTTATACTGGAACTATAATATGGCAGTTGAGGTACAGGATATAAAGATACTCTCCCTCTCCAGCAGTTTATTTTGTGTTTCACTCTAGGGTAGTAGTCTGTATCCTGACTCTTGTTTATGTCAACTGTTTGCATCTCTTTGTCTAAGACATAAACGTTTCATCTCTGAGACAAAGGGTCAATTCTAGGCAAAGCAAAAGCCAAATAAATGAGTTAGGAGTTAACTAGTAGAGCATACTTACATTAGCGCAAATAAGCTATCAGGTCTCCTGGTCATCTTGGCTCATTAAAGGAACAAAACTAAACCAAGCAAGGAGAATGAATCATGTTTGGCACTTACAGAGAGTGGTCCTCAGGTCAGGGTTAAGGTCATTAAGGGGAGGGAGAGAGAGACGAGATGAAAGCTGCATTTGCTCTGGAGTCTCTGGGATTGGAACTCTAAAGTGAAATTTCTGGAAAAGGTCTCAAATAGTCTAAAATTACCATAGAATACTTCAGTTCTATCCATAAATGGTATACAAACGAAGTTCAAGAGGCTCAAAACAAACGTAAAAGACTAGTGAACTTAATATCATCTGAACTCAGAGGGGCTGAAAAGCTCCATCTGGAAGTGAATTAACTCTTTCAGGGCACAAGGCTATCTCTTAATGGTGCTGGGAGGAGTAATTCACTTCCAAAAGGCCCAGACCATCATTTTTACAAGGAGAACTGGCAACAATTATGCTCAATTCATATGATTAAAGGGAAAATAGTGAAAAGATTTTAAGTTTTGATTTGACAATGTCCATGAGAAGTTTTCCACTCTAAAATCCTGTTTAGTATTGACACAATATTTATTCTAACCTACAGTAATCCAAACTCTAAAGTATTTTAGGCATTTATCATTTTTAATGACTACAGCAAATGCCAAATTTTGTCCTTTTGAAGATAAAATGCTGCACTCAAAAAGTCATGGGATTTGCATATACAGCCAGGGCTGAGAAACACACCCCAAACCTGCTTTTGATTTTATGAGTCTGGCTGTGAAGAAGGTTTCCATAGTTTCTTCCTCTGCCAATGTCATTATTTCACAGAGAGGCCTGCCAAAATGCAGCTCGAAGCTAAGCTTATGTGTCAGTTTTATTCAAGTGGCTCATTCTAGATGAGCTTTCCTGCTATCTCTTTACCAGGCATGACGGACTATCATTAATAAAAATGTATTGATCTCTGAATCTATTCCTGGCTATTAAAAAACCTTAATAAATGAGATGGCTATTTGAGCAATAAATAATACCTAACCAGAGAGAGTCCAAAAACTCAGAAGCACATGCCTCATGTTTTCTTAAACCCTTAACTACGGGGAATCAGAATTTTAGAGCTAAAACAAACCTTAAAGATCAATGGGATGCCCTCATTTTAAAGAGAAGGAAACAGATCTACAACACACACAGCTTAGTGCTGACCTAGGGCTAGAACTCAGGTCTCCTATCTCCCAGCCCAGGAACCATTCTTGTAACCAAGGCATTCGAAAGCACTCCCTGTAGGCTGGTTGCAAAGGGCTTCTGATTTACTGTGTTTTCCTATTAATGCTCTAATCTGAATAAAGAAGTCTTCATCCCCTTTAGATATTCTTGAATTATTAAGTGATGAATACAATTACATAGCAAAAGGTCATCTTCAATCTGTCTGCCACCAATGAGAGACGATTCCACTTGCGCATCGGTATGATGGACACGCTAGTTTATGGGTCTGACACCTTGCATGGAATGTTACAAATCCCTATGATGTCCTTAAGCTCCCTCTTCAATTGAACTGAAAGATGGCTAAAAACCCCACTCAAGCAGACGCCTCCCCATTGGCTGGCCATTTGAGAATGCTCAAGGGTGCAGTTACCGCAGCTGAGGCTGGTAGTAACTCGTGCTGTTTTCCTGAGCAGCAGCAGGCTTCTAACAGTAGCCTGGGTAGAATTTATGCACATGGATAATTTTGCCCCATTCTCTGCTCAGATTTGCCTTTCTCCACCCTATAATGTGGACATAATATACACATTTCTGATTGCTTAGAAAACAAGATAGAAATTTGTGTAATGTGAAGAATGGCCAAGGAGTAGGCCCAGTTCATTTGGTGTTCACTTACATGTGGACTCAGCTGTGGCTGAGCCGTGTGCTCCATTATAATGGTGTCAGATCAGTAGGATGGCAGAGTCTCTCAGACACCTATTTACAGATTCCCTTGAATAAATCAAACCTAGATTATTCTGAGATTCACCTCATGTCTCAAGGTCTACATAGCATGTTATGTAAGATTACATTTGCAACTGCTGTACTCCATAAGGGGAAATAGGTGCATGCTTTACTGTATGCAAGTACATAAAAGTTTAGACTAAGCTTGCTACCAAAAATGCATACTTTCTCTTCCAGAATTTCTCCAGTTTTAGCAGCATAAGCTAAACTTTTGACTAATAAACTTGGTCTGTTAAGCAAGAATCTTTAAGAAAACGTTTATGCAGTCAGTAATTCACCTAACATAAATGTAATGCCCTAGCTTTCACTCATTCATTCATTTATTCAAACGCTTATTGAGCTCTTAATGCTAGGTGCTGAACTCAACGCAAACCTCAAAGCTGATACGACACATTCTGTGCCATCCAGCTCACAGTCTGGTGAGGAAGACAAATGAGCAAAGCTGCAAATATAATGTAACAGGGCAAGTCCTATGATGAGAAAGATGTCAACAAACTGCTATGAAAACAGAGTGGAAACGACTGAGTCTGAAGTAGCTGAGGAAGGCTTTTTAGAAGACAACAGTGCCGAACCGGTCACAGTGCCAGAAGGGGCGGCATTCCAAATGGAAGAAATGGCATGGGCAAATGTACTGAGGTGTGCAAAGCATGGCACGTTTGGGAAAAGACAAGTATTGTGGGCAGTGGTGCTGGTGAAATAGAATAGAAGCCCCAGCAGGATGGCTTTGGAGACCAGACTGTATCCTAGGCTCAAACGTTCTAAACAGGGTTGGCTGGATTGGATTTCAGTCTTAGAAAGACCTCTCTTGCAGCAGTGCTCAGCAATTGGGAAATAAAACCAGGCTGGTGGCCAAGAAGCAGCTTTAAATCTAGAGTCAGAAAGCTTAGTAGCTGCCAATGGCTGGGGGCAGGGAGAATGAGGAGTGATAACAAATGGATCCAAGGGATTTTGCAGGGGTGATGGAAATGTTCTAAAACTGAATTGTGGTGAGGGTTGTAAAACTCTAAATTTACAAAAAGTCATTCATTGTATAAAAGGAGCAAATTTCATTGTATGTACACTATACCTTTAAAAAGCTGTTAGGGAAAATAAAAGGTGTCGCTGCAGATACTGAAGTGCCCTAGATCAGGGGTCTCCAACCCCTGGGCTGAGGACCAGTACTGACCTGGTCCTTGGCCTGTTAGGAACTGGGTTGCAGGGCAGGTGAGTGGCCAGCCAGTGAGCAAGCATTACTGCCTAAGCTCTGCCTCCTGTCAGATCAGCAGCTGCATTAGATTCTCACAGGAGCCTGAACCGTATTGCGAACTGCACATGTGAGGGATCTAGGTTGTGCGCTCCTTACAAGAATCGAATGCCTGATGATCTGAGGTGGAACAGCTTCATCCCAAAACCATTCCTCCAACCACCACCCATGGAAAAACTGTCTTCCACAAAACCAGTCCCTGGTGCCAAAAATGTTGGGGACTGCTGCCCTAGATAAGAACTTGTGAGGGCATATAATAGGCACTAGAGATTTAGAATTAGCTAAGGAGAATGGGTGGAGGAATGGAGGAGTCAGGGATGGGTCCTGAAAGCCTGGGAGGAGTCGTGGGATAGGACCAGAAGGAGAAGCAGGGCTTTGGGGGAAAATGAGGAGCTCAGGTTTTGATATGCTGAGTTCAGGTCTTGTGGAACATACACCTAGAGCAGCATTTCTTAAACTTTGCCTGACTGGCATTTTGGGCAGGATAACTATTGTTGTGGGTGCTGTCCCGTGCATTATAAGAGGTTTAGCAACATTCTTGGCCTCTGCCCACTAAATACCAGTAAAATGGACAACCAAAAATGTCTCCAGCCATTGCCATGTGTCCCCCCTGGCAAGCAAAACTGCCACAGTTGAGAACCACTTATCAAAAGATCTTAACTCATGATATTTTCCTTAGGCTTTTTAAAAATTGAGAGGTAATTCACTATTTACAAGTATACAACTCAGTGATTTTAAAATATATCCACAAAGTTGTGAACCACCACTATTAATTCCAGAACATTTTCATCACTCCCCCCAAAAAACTCCATATCCGTTAGCAGTCACTCCCCATTTCCCCCTCTCCAGTCCTTGGAAACCACTCATCTACTACTGTCTGTATGGATTTGCCTATTATCCGATACTTCAAATAAGTAGAATCATACAATATGTGGCCCTTTGCGTCTGCCGCCTTTCACTTGGTATGTTTTTAAGTTCATCCATGTGGTAGCATGGATCAGTACTTTATTCCTTCGTACGGCCAAGCAATCTTCCATTGTGCAGATATAACGGTTTGTTCATCCAATCATCAGTTGGGGGATATTTGGATTGTTTCCACTTTTTAGCTATTATGAATAATGCTGCTATGAACATTTGTGTACAAGTTTTGTGTGGATATATTTTTTTCCTTTCTTGGTTATACATCTAGGAGTGAAATTGCTGGATCATGCGCCAACACTGTTTAACCTTTTGAGGAACTACTGAGCTATTTTCCAAAGTGGCTGCACCATTTTATATTCCCAGCAGCAATGTATAAGGGTTCCAGTTTTTCCATATGCTGCTATCATGTGTGATTGTCCTTATATCTTTTGTTTTCATTTCCAGAAAGCATTTAATATTAAGCTAGATTGCTTATGACAACTTCATAGATGAGAAAATGAATGGTCAGTAGAGGGTGGCTTGTACAGGGTCACACTCAGAGGTAATTCCTTTCCAGCACAAATATCTTGTTCATGTTGAAAACTGTATAATTAATTACAATTCTATTCTATCCTTCATGTAAGATGCTGACGGGCTGAAATGTGATCTGATCTGTTTTTGCTGGTTCCTTTAATTTGCAGAGATTTGGCCACAGTTAAACCCCTTCCCTCTCAACTACTCAAAAGATATCATTTAGCAAGTAGCCTCTCTGTTGTGTCATTACTTTCCCCCTCATTACTGGATCATTCCACTTCCATCTGTATAATCCCATAATATTTCCTATTTTAAAAATATAATAAAACTCCTCCTGATCCCTTATTTGCTGCCAATGTCTATCCCATTTGTCTGCTTTCCTCTGCAGCAAAGCTCTTCAAGAATTCTCTATACTTACTGTTTCCAATTCCTCTCCCACTCTCAATCCAACTCTCATTTCCAAGACTCCACCAAAACTCTTGAAAAAGTCACCAGTGATAGCTCTTTTGCCAAATCCAAATGATTCTCAGCCCTATTACTCAACTCACAGATCATCATTCCCTCCTTAAAATACTGTTTTCATTTGGCTCCCGGGACACTGCTCCCATGTTTTTCCCCTACTTTACTGATCTCTCCGCTTCAGTCTCATTTGCTTGTCCCCCCTCATTTTCCGAACCACTAAAGTTACAGTAACACAGGGCTTAGTCCTTGGACTTTTGTTCTTCTTTACTTAGATGTCTATTAAGGCATCTCATATAAATCTCTGATTTTTTTCTCCTAAACTTCCTACAATCCTCCCCAAATCTTCCTCCCATGATCTTCGCCATATAGGAAATGGCAACTTCTTTCTTCTGCTTTCTCAGGCCACTGACAATGGGATTATCCCCGACTCCCTACTTTCTCTCTCACGCCATCCATCAGTTAGTGGCTCTGTTTTCTAGGTTCAGAATCTAACCACTTCTTGCCTCCTCCATCATTTTAACATTCTGGTCCCAGCTACCACCTCTCAACTGGATTATTACTATTGCCTCCAAATTGGTCTCCTTGTTTCCAGCCTTGCTCCTACAGACTCTTCTCCACACAGCATCCAGAGTGCTCCCTTTAAAAAAGTAGGTCAGATCACATCAATCTGGTGAAAAAGTTTCACAGGCTACTTGTGATAGGCTGTTTGCAAAAAGGCCACCATAATGCCCCTCTTTGTGTCCACACTCTTATGCAGACCGCTCCTATGCTGATTCTGGGCTTGGCTATGACATTTGCTGTGGCCAAGGGGAAAGTACAAACATGAAGCAAGCAGAGGCTTAGAAAGTCAGGGCTTGTCCTATGCTGCTGCTGAGATGTTTCCACCACTATGTGAACAAATTCATACCAGCCTCCTGGAGAATGCATGAAAACATGGAATGAGAAGCCCCAACCATTCCAGCTGTCCCAGCTGAGTAAAGCCAAACTAGACACTCTAGCTGCAGATGAGCTGGTCTAGGCCAGAATAATAATATGGCCAACCCACAGAATCTTGAAAAACAATACATGTTTGTTGTTTTAAGCCACTAAATTTTGGGGTGATTTGTTATCCAGCAAAAGCTAACTGATACATTGCCCATTTTGCTCAGAATAAAAGCCAGTGTCCTAACATACCCTGCAAGGCCCCATATGACCTGGCTACCCTCATTCTGTGCCACTTCACTTATAGCCTCCCTGTTATTCCTCATATTCAGTACTGTCCTACCTCAGGGCCTTGGTACTTTCTGTCCCCTTTGCTTGGAATGTTTGTTCCTCAGATACCTGCATTGCTTACTCCCTTACTTATCTCTGCTCAATTGACACCTTATTGGGGAGAACTTTCCTTATCACCCTAAGAAAATACCCCTGGCACTCCCTATCCATCCCCGTTATCCTGCTTTTTCTTTTTAGTTCTTCTTATCTGAAAAATACATATTTCTTGTCTGTCACAAACACATGAGACACCAGAACTTATGCTCTGCAAGGGCAGAAATCTTGTGTCTTGTTCATCACTGTATCCCCAGCACTTATAACAGTGCCTGGAATTTTTTATCACCAGTAAAATGATGAAAGTAGTAATACTTCTGCCAAATTTGGTGTCTAGGTCTATTACCTGGAATGTTTCTAGAGGCTGAGGTGGGAAAAGTGGTGACTGTGCTCCATATCGGGGCATGTTACACTTAATGCTGGCTGAATTCCTAGAGAACTGATGACCTAAAAAACATTTAAATGAATACTCAATAAGGATTCAGGTAAAGCAGCAAAACACTAGCTTGCCACTGGCCAACTCAGAGCTTTGTTCCTTTCGACCTCCCCTCCTTTCTCTTTCTTCCCATCCTTTCCCCATTAGTGTGAACATCAGTTTGTCAGAACATTAGTTCACCAAATGATGGGGAAGAAACAAAAACACCAAGAAAGTATTACCAGTATAGAAATTTATTTGAATTCAAAATAATATGGCTATATTTATAATAATATAATAATTATCTAAAGCAAATATCATCATTGGCTCTGAAATGGGTCTAAAGATGTCATTCTTAAGTCAAAAAATACATAGTAAGAATGTACAAGAAAGAAAAAAATATAAAAACAAGTCTGCTGAGTGTCGGGAGTTGGTGAGGGATATCCTACCATATTGTGACGGAGTCCAAATAGAAAACATGCAGCAACAGTTCTCCTGCTTTATCAGCTCCCTGGAAAATAAACCAGTAACCCTGGTAGTGCAGTAACCATTTGGTTAACAGGACAAACTTCCTGATGGACACAGATAGTAATTCACTGCATTTCCCTTCTCTAACTTCTCTCTTCACACCAATTCCTTTTCTTTCCTTTAAGATGGGTTTCATCCTGTTGACAAAAGATTTGGTTTTATTTGTAAAGTAAAGCAGATAATATCCTGATTGAAGTATTCAATGATTTAGTTGAGGATGCTTGGGGATCAAACTTTGTAAAAAGGTCAATTCAGCTAGTTAGCAGAGACTATCAGTGGCTTGCAGAAAAAAAATTCGGATAATATGTTTGTTAAAAAGACAAAAAGAATAAGCGGTTAAAAATGGGTGAAAAATCCTAGGGATTACTGTGACCTAGACAATCAAAAGCAGATAGGTGACCTTTGATTAAATCCATTTACTTGTGGAGTGAGCTAAAAGGAGGCTCCGAGACAGAGTTTGGTTCCCAACAGTGTCCATGGCCAAAGGGCACACTCAGAAGGTCTCCTCCTCTCGTAGGAACTGGAACACGGATGAGAAGTCTTTCTTTGAGTAGCCCTTTGCACACATCATCCTATAGATCTGATGGGCCAGACTGCCAAGAAGGATTGGGCTCTTTGTGCTGGTAGCAGAGTCTTGTGCCAATCCCAGATCCTAAATCAAACAGGAGGAGAGAACACGTTGAGACTGGTGATAAAGGCTCTTTGGAACTGTGGTTCTTTATGTTTTGGTTTCAAAGAAGGAAAAATGTAATCTGAAAAAATAAGATACTTATAAATACTATGGTAAGTTAACATTTTTAAATAAGTGCTTTCATATAACTGCAAAACTGCTCCAGACAAGAAACCTTGATTTCTGAGTGTCTCTTTGATTTTTCCACCTTCCACAATACCTGTTTGTTTTGTTCCACAGATTTGAAGAAAAAAAATTTCCCTGTGTAATCTTATCTGTGGAAATCTTTAAGACATAAATTTTTTAAAAAAAATTCTTAAATGAAAACAAGGAGAAATAAAACTGCAAAACAGGAAATACAGTTGCAAATATTACTTCATCCAATAAATATTTGAAGTGTGCTGACAATGTGCCAGAAGCTGGGATAAAATGATGAGCAAAACAGCCACAGCCCACCCAAACTCACATTGTGTTAAGGAGAAAGACAATTAAATAAGCATGGTATAATTGGATAGGAGGAGTACTATCACGGGATCCAAGGAAGCAGGGTCTGGGGTGCTGGGAAAGGTGAAGAAAAAGAAGACAGTGAAGCACAGACCTGGAGCCAGGTGAAAACATGGGGGTGGCAGGGAGGTGGTGGGCAAGGAAGAATGATCCTGGCAGATGGGACAGCAAATGTGAAGGTTTCCAAGAGACAGAACAAGAGGGAGAAGTGAGTTCAGCACGATGAAAGCAAGGAGAGGGGGATGGGAAAGAAAATCAGTCTGGTTGAGGCAAGCAAAAGCCAAGGCATCTGGGGGCTTGTCAGACAAGTTGCAGGGATGGACTTTAATCTCCAAGTAACTGAAACTACAAAAGCTTCAAAGGAGAAGTGACACAATCAGGATTTTACATTTTAGAAAGCTCACTCTTGCTTTGATATGGAAAATAAACTGGAGAAGATCAGGCTGAAAGACAAGATCAGTTAAGATGTATTTGTAGTACAACACAAACGAGGCTCAGCCAAGGTACAGCTAGCTGGGGAGGAGGGAGCTGGATGAATTCAAGGCATATTCAAGAAGCAGAATGAACAAACGTCATGGGGAATGAGGGAGAGTAAGCCAAATATGGGCACATCTTGTCTTAGCGTGCTTCACTTTATCATGCTTCACAGATAATGCATGTTTGTTTTTGTATTTTAATAATTGAAGGTTTGTGGCAATCCTGCATTGAGCAAGTCTATCAGCACTGTTTTTCCAACAGCATGTGCCCAGTTCATGCAGCTGTCACATTTTGGTAATTCTCACAATATTTCAAACTTTTTCATTACTATTATTTCTGTTATGGTGATGTGCAATCAGTGACACTTTTTTTTGAGACGGAGTTTCTCTCCTGTTGCCCAGGCTGGAGTGTAGTGGCGCAATCTTGGCTCACAGCAACCTCTGCCTCCCGGGTTCAAGCAATTCTCCTCCCGGGTTCAAGCAATTCTCCTCCCGCAGCCTCCTGAGCAGCTGGGATTACAGGCATGTGCCACCACCACACCCAGCTTTTTTTTTTTTTTTTTTAATTTTTAGTAGAGACGGGGTTTCACCATGTTGGCCAGGCTGGTTTCAAACTCCTAACTCCAGGTGATACACCTGCCTCGGCCTCCCAAAGTGCTGGGATTACAGGCAAGAGCCACTGCGCCCAGCCGATCAGTGATCTTTGATGTTACTATTGAAACTGTTTTGGGGTGTCACAAAGCGCACATAAGATGGCAAACATAATCGATAAATGTGGTACACATGTGTTCTGACTGCCCGGCCACTGAATGGCAGCTCGCTCTCTCTTACCCCTCAGGCTTCCCTATTCCCTGAGACACAAAATATTGAAATTAGGCTAATTAATAACCCTACAATGGCCTCTAAGTGTTCAAATGAAAGGAGGAGTCAGCTGTCTCACACTTTAAATCAAAAGCTAGAAATGATTAAGCTTAGTGAGGAAGGCATGTAGAAAATCAAGACAGGCTGAAAGGCAGGCCCATTAAAACAAACAGTAGAATGCAAAGAAAAAATTCTTGAAGAAAATTACAAATGCTATTCCAGTGAACACATGAATGATAAGTGAAACGGCCTTACTGCTGATAGGGAGAAAGTTTCAGTGGTCTGGATAGATCAAACCAGCCAAAACATTCCCTTAAACCAAAGCTTAACCCAGAACAAGGCCCTAACTTTCTTCAATTCTGTGAAGGCTGAGAGAGGTGAGGAAGCTGCAGAAGACGTGTGAAGCTAGTAGTGATTAGTTCATGAGGTTTAAGCAAAGAAGCCATCTCCATAACATAAAAGTGGAAGGTGAAGCAGCAAGTGCTGATGGAGAAACTGCAGGAAGTTAGTTATCCAGAAGATCCAGCTATCACTGATGAGGGTAGCCACACTAAACAACAGATTTTCAGTGTAGATGAAACAGCCTGCTGTTGGAAGATATCATCTAGGACTTTCGCAGCTAAAGAGAAGTCAATGTCTGTTTCCAAAGCATCAAAGGACAGGCTAACCCTCTTGTTAACGGCCAGTGCAGCTGGTGACTTGAAGTTGAAGCCAATGCTTACTTACAATTCCAAAAATCCTAGGGCCCTTAAGAATTATGCTGAATCTACTCTGCCTGTGCTCTACAAATGGAACAGCAAAGTATAGAAGAAAGCACATCTGTTTATGGGATGGTTTACTGAATATTTATTTTAAGCCCACTGTTGAGACCTACTGGTCAGAAGAAAAGATTCCTTTCAAAATATGACTGCTCACTGACAGTACACGTGGTCACCCAAGAGTGCTGATGGAGATGTACAGGGTGATTAATGTTGTTTTCATGTCTGTGAACACAACATCCACTCTGTAACCCATGGATCAAAGAGTCATTTTTCAACTCTTATGTGAGAAATATTTCATAAGGCAATAGCTACCATATATAGTGATTCCTCTGACAGCTCTGGGCAGAGTAAACTGAAACCTTATGAAAATAATTCACCATTCTAGATGCCATTAAGAATATTTGTGATTCATGGGAGGAGGTCAAAATATCAACATTAACAGGAGTTTGAAAGAAGCTGATTCCAATGCTCATGGATAACTTTGAGGCCTTTAAGACTTCAATGGAGAAAGTCACTGCAGACGTGGTGGAAATAGGAGAACTAGTATTAGAAGTGGAGCCTGCAGATGTGACTGAATTACTACAATCTTGTGCTAAACTTGAAGGGATGAGGAGTTGCTTCTTATGGATGAGCAAAGAAAGTGGTTTCTTGAGATGGATCTACTCCTGGTGAAATGACAGAATTTAGAATATTACACAAACTTAGTTGATAAAGTAGCATCAGGGTTTGAGACGATTGCCTCCGTTTTTGAAAGAAGTTCTACTGTGGGTAAAATGCTATCAAACAGTAGCACATAAATCTTCTGTGAAAGGATGAGTAAATCAATGCAGTAAACTTAAACTTCATTACTGTCCTATTTTAAGAAATTGTCATAGCCACCCAACCTTCAGCAACCGCCACCCTGGTCAATCAGCAGTCATCAACCTCAAGGCAAGACCTTCCACCAGCAAAAAAGGACTATATGACTCACTGAAGGCTCAGATAATTGTTAGCTTTTTTAGCAGTAGAGCATTTTAAAATTAAGATACGTATATTGTTTAGACATAATGCTAATGCACACTTAATAGACTATGGCATAGTATAAACATAATTTTTATATGTACTGGGAAACCCAAAAATTTGTGTGACTTGTGGTTGTCTGGAACTGAACCCACAATATCTCTAAGGTATGCTTGTGTGGTATCTAGGTATATGTATTCTTACTTTTTCTTTTTTTTTCTATTTGAGACGAAGTCTCGCTCTGTCGCCCAGGCTGGAGTGCAATGGCACTATCTCAGCTGACTGCCATCTCCACCTCCCAGGTTCAAGCGATTCTCCTGCCTCAGCCTCCCGAGTAGCTGGGCTTACAGACACGCACCACCACGCCCGACTAATTTTTTTTATTTTTAGTAGAAACTGGGTTTCACCATGTTAGCCAGGCTGGTCTCGAACTCCTGACCTCAGGTGATCTGCCCACCTCGGCCTCCCAAAATGCTGGGATTAAAGGCATGAGCTATCGCGCCTGGCCGTATTCTTACTTTTTAATCAGGAAAAACAAACAAACAAACAAACAAAAACCAACCCTCAACTGGGAGAAAATAAGCACTGCAGAAATCTGAAAGTTAGCTGGTCTAAAAATTATTTTCTGTAGTTGAGAACACAGACTTTCTAAAGTTGAGATCTCAAATAAGAGAAGGATGACAGTTTGCTTTTCCAATGACTTAACTAGTTTTTATATATAAATCCATATATTAAAATCTTAAAGCAGGAAGATGTATTTGGAAATCTATTATCAATGGGAAAATCCTCTCTCCTTTTGTGATGCATATATGCACTGCCAGTGTATTATTAACAATGAGAAAATTCTCAGTTCTCATTTAAGAAGTTGGTAAATTAACATAAATTTATGGTGAACGAAATTTTACCGGCTCATATAAACAAACCTAAGTGCGCGCACACACACACACACACACACACACACACACATACACACACACACATGGTCTGGCCCATTCTTCTCAACCAAAAGGCCAGGAATAAAAATGAACAAGATAAGGACTTTCATCTAAGTTAGGTTTTTACTCATTTTCAGTGAGAGTGAATATTCTAGTAATTTTGCCTCTTACCTGAGACATATGCTTTATTAAGAGAAAGAGAAGGAAGGTGTTATTGGACCATGAAACATTTTTCCTTCTCTCTTGGTTAGTGTCTACATTTACCATACCTTAGCCATGAGTGTTGTTCCAAATCCACCCTGATAGTTATTAGCCGAGGGAACGCCATCCATCACTCCAGGTACAGGATTATAAGTGTCACTTGACCAACACCGTCCTGAGCTCATATTTAGGATTTTAGCCAGTAGTTTTGGGTCAAGCCCTAACCTGTCAAAGGTCAAAGAAAAGAAGTGTTAAGTGTCAAAATGTACACGTCGTGCGTGACTTATTTATGTATGGGGATGCTCCATCTTCTCTCTCCATTTATTATATGTCTTCTAAAATCTAAGCAGATTGATACAAGAGTGAAGAATCCAATTTTGAATTATAGAGTACTAAACACTACTGGTTAAATAAGAATATTTTTGAGCCAGGACCATTTTGCATTTAGAGAAAACCTTCTATGTTATCCTATTATTAAGAAAAAATAATATACAATTGCATAAAAATATTGTTGGTTTATCACACTCATGGGTTTTCTAGTCTTTGGACATTACTACATTTATGTGTCACATAAGAACCTTAAAACAATATGATAATTTAAATTCTACATTCTTTACCCACAAATGATATATTTCAGAAAGAAATACTGACAGATAAACGATGCATCATGGGAGTCTGTGTGAATGCATTTATATGTATGTTTATTCCTTTAGTTTTTATGAGAATAAATGCAAGAGATGAGCCAGGAGCTGTAAACGAGCTTAAGAAAAGTTATTATAAAAGAAGACTTTTCTGCTGCAAACTTTTCCTTATTTATTAAATCTTTATTAGACAATCTTGCTTATGAAGCAAGTCTGCACAGAGTTGTGACATATGCTATCTATTCAGAGACATGCATTATAGTTCTGGGTCAACTGCTGATAAGGTTACTGATCCTGATAAAACAAAGCTTGCCCAAGCGGAAACATCATTTGTTCTATCACTGGGCTGATGGCATAAACGGCTGTTCAATGTGGACCCTAGAAAAAATAATAGAATCAAAATGCTCCATTACTTGGATTCTAAAGATATAATGCAGTTTGGGAAGCACAATTTTGCTAAGTATCACTGAATCAAGTTTCAAATAAAACTTTATTCCTAGCAATTTATTTGGTTTCTTTCATACACAGAGCCATTATGAAACAATTGTCATAAAAGCTTTCTGCTTTTTCTTAAAACCAACCTCTTCCAGAAAATAAAAAAAACACTGAAAAGAGACACTTATGTAAATGTTAAACAAACTGTGCATCTTGGCACGCTCAGATTGTTTACTCTGTGTGTCTGAAACACATGCCTGTTTATTTCAAAATCTGAATATCATGGCCAATAAAACATTTTTTCAGATGCTAGAGCAGGGGGCTGAGGCTAACAGCCAAAAATATGTATGGAATTACCACATAATACAACTGTTATGTAATCAGGCTTTCAAGGGGTAGCTGTGGTTCCCAGACTGCTATGTGGCATATCATGTATCTGAATTCATATGGTGGCCCATGTTATAGTGATGGATTTTACTAAGGATTATAACAGATACAGAAATTCAGTCTAAACTGGCTATCATTCATTCTGTTCAACTGTAGATTCCCAGAGAGAAACCCAACAGTTTCATTCATTCTTTTATAAAGATCCAAGTTGACTGCATGCATAGTATGCTACTGATGCTTGCTTTCTCCTTTTAAATAAGATTAGGCTATCAGTATGCTACTGTAGTATATCACTTAGGAAAAGATAAAGCCAGTGTGCTTAGGGAATAATTGTGAAAAGTAAAATCACAAATTAACAATTAGTTAATTTGCTATAACTGCAGAGTACAAATGTTCAAGAATGCATACATCTAATATGCTCCATAAGGAGAAAATACTTTTAAAGACTCCAAAACGTCGCTTTCTCCCTCCATTTGAAATATAATTTCAGGGCTTCCTAACTTAGATCTTTTAAGATGGTTCATCACATTTAAAGCAGCAGAATTCCTTCCTTCTTTCTAATCTACCAGGTTACACTCAGTAGTAGCTCACAAGAGCTTTTACAGCTAAGGAAATTCACTCTTTTCTATAATATTCAACAAAATGGTGAGCAAAGCTAATTATCCTAACTTTGTAAAACCCTACATTTTTCTTGAATGTTCAAGGAAAAGTACTGGTATTGATTGATGGAAACCCTTTCTGGTGAACACATTACTATTTAGAAGCATCCTGAGGGGCACACACAAAAAATCAGGTGGCAGTTGTTTCATTCTCACTTTTCAAATCTGATGCTTCCCCACCGTGCTGATTCCCTTCAGGAGATAGTTATTCCCTCTCCACTTCCCTCCCCCTGCCCCCACCCACAGCAAAGTGTATCATTAAAACGAGCAAGTTAGAAGTGTTTTGCATTTCATCTTTCTGAGGATTCGTTCTCTGGCACATACATAACTGACAGTTAAAATTAGACACGATATTAAAATCAGTTACTGAAGTCCTCTGTTTTCCACTGTGCCCAAGGCTTGTAATGGTCTGAAACCAGCTAGATTACACAGTAATTGTCATTCAGAGTCTATCCTAGAACGTCATGCTTCACTGGAGAAGACTGAGTTTCCATTCGAAATCAACAAATTAATCCAAGACAGGTATCTGAAAGGGCAAGTTTAATAGGAAGCAGCTACTGGGCTCTCAACCATGATAAAATGTTATTGCTGTTTCCCTGTAAATTGGCTGGGAACATATGATACTTTCTGCATAAGAGCCCCATTGCTGTTCAGAAGATATACAGCTCAAGCCATCAAAAGAATGACAGTCTGTCAGTCCCCATAATAACTTGCCACTGGATGTGGTTCGAGAGTGCATGCGTGCATGCATGTGGCTTTACAATTGCTGGAATGTTCTCTGATATAAACAATGAATTCATCGCTCTGACTGCATATATAATGCGTCTCAAACGTCACTGTGTCAAATCTACTCACCTCTAAAACAAGAATTTTAAATGAGGTTTGGAAGAAGTAAAAATAATGCATAAACTGCAAAAAAATTTAAAAAATTAAACATTTGCCTTCATTGTAACCAAGACTTTAAGGGCCAAAAATGTTTGTTTATATTATCTGCGAGTAATCTATACTGTCTGGTTTTACATAAGAACGAAATAAATTATGTCACTAAACTGGGATGTTTGTATCACAGGAACAGATCTGGAAATGAAACATCTAAGACCATGTCAATTTTAATTAATCAATCACTTATCCATCAACGTTTACTCAGATCTGCTATATCCAAGTGCTACACGTGCAGCAAAGGAGACAGTAAGAAGGAAGCTAAGAGGAGGCTGTGCCTGTCTGCCAGGAGGGCTGAGTTAAGACCCACCTGGATAACTTTTACCTTTGGCAAGAGAAGTGCCATATCTTATCCCCTCACTCACTCACTCCCCTACCTCCTCCCTCCTCTCCTTATTTATCTGACAAATCTTCACTGGGTGCCTAATACCTGCCAGGTATATTCTTAAGATATGGCAATGAGTAAACAAATCATTTCCCATCATGGAGCTTCTAGATGGGAAGACAGGTAATAAACAGACAAACAAATATGTAATGCCAGCTAGTGAGACATGTTAGGAAGAAAAAGATTAAAGTACAATTTAATTTCAAACAATAACCACCTCACCACAACCACAAATATCATTACCACATATCGACACCTACTATGTGCCAGAAACTATTTAATAAGTTTTATATGGATTAACTCACTTAATCTTCACAACAACCCAGTGGATAGATGTAATTACTTTTGTCATTTTATAAATGAGAAAAGCTTAAGTCTGTCGGACAGCTTGAATGCAGACCTACATGTATGCCCAAATGCCATCGTACTGGCTAGTAGTTGACTATTAAGTAGGTGGTAAACTTAATACTCAACAACTAGCCAGTACGATGGCATTTTATGAGTTTATTAAGAAATTTATATGATGGATAAGTGAATGATTTGGATTGACATGGTCTTAGATGTTTCATTTCCAGATCTGTTCCTGTGACACAAACATCCCAGTTTAGTGACATAATTTGTTTTGTTCTTATGTAAAACCAGACAGTATAGATACATACAAAGAACAAGCTTTTTGGCCATTTACAAATTACAAACCTTTGCCATCTGTTATATTTATTAGGGTAAACAACTAAGGCTCCAGTCATCACATAAATGCAAAAGCAACATCTTCTAAGGGCAGTATGCAAGAAACTATTAACAAAACTACATTGGAGGGAAAGTTCTCATCTTGAACAGCTTTCCAGAAGTTCAGCTGCTTCAAGCTTCTTTTGGCGGAAGACAATACAGTGGTTGCTGGAGGAGCCTGGGCCTGGTTGGCAATGCAAGTAACTTGTTATACCACCAAAAAAAATTTTTTTAAATCAATTTCCAGTGGAGCTGGTAATTTAAAACAACAAAACATCATCAATGTTATTTCTATGTGATACACAGGAACAAAACCTCTCTAATACAAGTAGGGTACTTTCAGGACCATAAAACTATGCTTCTAATGCCTATGTAGGAATCCAATTAGAAAGCAGAAAGGTCTAATAAAAAAGGAATCTCAAAATATATTGAGATATATTTTTTACTCTTTACTTTTTTTTTTTTTAACAACATTTAAAAATTTTGCTAACATCCATAAAGACTCACTGTAAAAGAGCATAGGGTCAATAAGAATTTTAAACTGTAAGATTTTATTCTTCAATTTTTTTAAAAAAGGGGAACAGTGTTCCAGAAAAACCACTGACTTAGAATAAAATTAATCAGAAATGATCACTTCACAGGAATGGGTGACTCAATTTGTAAATGTTGACATTAATACTCTGAAAAAATTTCACTTCAGAGTGAGCAGAATATAAATGTGGCTACACCATTTTGATGCTATACTACTTTGTGGGAATTTACTACTTGGGAATTTATGCTTGCTGATGCCAATTTTCTCTTTCACCTTGCAAAGCTCAATAAATCGTGGCCGCTGTCTATACTCTATTAGAGAACAATCCTGTCACTTTAAACCGTGTCTGTAAACCGTGAAGAAAAGACAATAGCAGAAGCATTCATTTTTAGGGTCTTTAAACCACTGAGAATCTTCGTAAGATAAAGTGATAAAATCCTCATGTTATGAAAATAAGCAATTCATTGGCATAATCTGAAACACTAGAAACTTATAAATTATTTTTAACAGTTAAGTACAACTAGTGAGTTTCTGCCTTGTGTTCAGACTTTTAGAATATATTTTATGTTATATATATCAGTATATATGTAGAGTTTTAGAAAAACGAAAGATTTAAAAGTTTCATATTTCTAAATAACAATTTTGTCATAGTTGGTCAGAGCCAAAAATAAGGGAAACTCTATTAATTGCTTCTGCTCTCTTACATGTCTATTTTTTATCACTTTTCATTTTCTCCTTGAAAACAAACCCACTACAAGTAGCCAATGGTTTTTACTTCATTGTACACCTCGTATTCTATTGTATTGCCTACAGTTGTAGCTGGTGTTTGCAGTAGAACTTCCACAAGCACTTAGCCTATACAAAACTTCATTTTAGAAGGTGAAATGATCATCTTATAGTAAGAGTTCTGACAGGAAAATTATTCAAGAAATGCCAGAGGATGCATCACTATGACTAAGGAACATCCTGGTCCAGTGATGCTCAAGGTGAGAAGCACAGAGTCAATGGGCAAAGAGGGAAAGCTGTAGTACAGTATAACCTAGGTTCATCCAGCCTTTTACTTTATATAATCATTTATATCCAGAAAAATAAAAATAAAATTCTAAACATACATATGCATACCAATCCTGGTGTCAACACCAATTAATTGTATATGCAATTTATGTTCCAGAAATGTACATTTTCCTCTTCCATGAAATTAGTCTAGAGAATGAACATGAAAACAAGTTACTAGTAACCAGTTTTTCAATTATAATAAGTGACCCATATCCTAAAACTGGCCACAATACAAACATAACACTCTGAAAAGGTCCCTATATACTACCACTTTTATTAAGGCTCTGTACAGACATGCTTTACCATCTTATGGACATTCAATTTTAAAATGTAAATGGTACATGATATTGATAAACCAATTAGTGCTGATGCAAAGCAAATTCCTCTTTTATCTCAATTACAACATGACAACTTAATAGGTCAAGATAGTTAAACATCTGAGACAAGGGCAATTCAATAAAACAACAGCATCTTGATATGGTAATTAAGAGGAAATGTGAATCCATTACTGTGTTTTCAAAAATATCTCAAGTATGTTGGCTCTTTTTATTACTTTTATCAAAAGCTATGGTATGAAACACTATTCTGTTTTGTGATATATTTGGTAAGCAGTTTTGGGGAATGTGATGAAAGCAACTGAGTAAAGCATCCTGCTCATTAAGCATTTTCTAAAGTAAGAAATGTATATTTATTATTTTCATGAAATATAAAACATTCAAAAATTAGGTGATTAATCATATGTAGCATTACTAACCCAAAAGATTAAAGGCTAAAATTAAGACATTAACCTTAAGCACTTAAAAGATGATCATCCATAGGAAAAACAGAATTCCTGAATCACTTTAAGCAAAGTATGCCATTTTAATAGAAAGATACATACGAATGCAAAGTAACTAAACCACAGGCAAAATAAAATGAAAGAGTTATGCATATGAATTGCATCTTTATGAATGCTATCCAGTTTTTAGCCTGAGAATGAACCACCAAGAACACTTTTAGTGCAGATTTGGGGGACTATATTTTTAAAAGGTACATAAACTAGTCACATGGTAGCATACCACTTGAATTCACTACACACTAAAACCATGTCTTATACAAATTTGTCCCAACATTGCCAAAGTATGTTTAAATTTTATAGAAAAATGTTTCTTGTATTTCAACATAATAGAAGAAATGGGGGTCCCACATAAAAAGGATAATATAACTTCAAATGCACAACTTCAAATGCACAGGCAATACATTTTATGGCTATGGCAAAGAGTATTTATGCTCTCCTGGGTCCTATTGCTTGTCCAATAAGCAAAGTCTATTAAAGTTCAATAATGAAGTACTTTCAGAATGTTATTGGATCAACTCATTTATCTCTCATGAATATCACTTTTTTAACATCAGAAAATCAAATAGGAAAGCCTATAAAAATGTTAGTATAAAAACGTACTATTCAACAAACCTGATTCCAAGATTCATAGCTTCAGCAGTTCCAATCATACTAATAGCTAACAGCATGTTGTTGCAGATCTTTGCCGCCTGAAAATAAATTGAGTACATATTAAATATCTGTATTTTCAAGGTATAACTCACAGGACGTTTTTCCTTGCCCAATTCCAGGGGCTGCTTTCTAAAAGAAATAACATTCAACTGTTGATTTTCTCGAGTGGGGAAGAGAACCTGATGCAGCATGGCTCCCTCTGAACCTCACATGCTATCCCAGAGCAGACTTGCGGGTCTCCTCCACTAGGTAATAAATTTGCCTATGTGAAAATTTATTTTCCACATAGCTACTATGGGCTCAGCACTATAGGGCACAACTGCTCTTTAAGGGATGGAACTTACAATCTAATTGGGAAATGGGAGTAATATGCTGTATGAAAAGGCAACAAAAACAAGTGGTGAATTGTAAGGTAGAGGCTATAAGAGATAGGAGTTCACAGCAACAAGACCACTGAAGGCAGGAACAGAGAGGAAGTGGAACCTGAAATCATCCTTTAGGAGGCCAAGGCAGGATTTAAACAGACAAGAAAGACAAAGAAGGAGATCCGGGGCGAAGGGTAAATATATAAGAAGGATTAAATATTTAAGAACATGGGATGTTGCTGGAGATCAGTAAGAAAATTGTTTAATATGCCTGCGTTTTAAGGAATGGTGAGAAATTTGATCGTTAAGACTGGGGCAAGAACATGTCAGCTATGAAAGCTAGGGTGGAGAGTTAAAATTTGACACGGTAGGAAATAGGGATCTATTCACAGTTTCAGAATGGGGAAGCACTATGATGATACAAGTATCTTGATGGAGTTGGTCTGGGTTATGATGTTGGACAGAGTGGTAAATTTGATATTCAGAGACTATTAGGCCCCCTGACCAGTAAACTAGGTGTGAGACACTGAAAGAAAGGCTTGGACCAGGTCCTGTGTTGAATGGAAATGAAGGTCAACAATGAGAGTAACTTGAAGTAATAGAGCTTGGAGACTGACTGGACGAGAGTATGGAGACAATAAATATATCTAAGATAATACCAAGTCTCGAGTGAGATAAAGAGAGTCCTAGTGACCAGGATAAAAGCATTAAGAGGAGAGTGTGTGTGTGTGTGTGTATTGGGAGGGGGAGGGACACAACTAACGATTTCAGTGTTCAGTATTGTTTAATCATCTCTGTCAATCACCTCATACTTCTAAATGAAAGTTACTTGCTTTTCAAGAAAAATTTGAAGTCCGTGGGTTATTGCTACATGATTGTACTACAAATAGAGCTATGGCAAGTACAGTTGACCCTTGAATGATGAGGGGGTTAGGGGTGCCAACTCCCAGTGCAGTCAAAAACCCATGTATAACTTTTGACTCTCCAAAAACTTAACTACTAATAGCCCACTGTTGACTGGAAGCCTCGTCAATAACATAAACAGTTGATTAACACATATTTTGTATATGTATTATATATTGTATTCTTACGGTAAAGCAAGCTAGAGAAAAAAATGTTACTAAGGGAATCATTAAGGAAGATAAAATATATTTATTATTCATTAAGTGAAAGTGGATCATCATCTTAATAATGAGGAGGAAGAGGAGGGGCTGCTCTTTGCTGTCTCAGGGTGACAGAGGCAGAAGAGGTGGAGGTGGTAGAAGGGGAGGCAGAAGGGGCAGGCACACTCCGGATAACTTTATGGAAATTGTAATTTCTATCTGATGTTTTTGCTCTTTCATTTCTCTAAAAACGTTTTTGTATGGTACCAATCCGTCTTCCACTGTTTGCTTTATTTTCAGTGTCTGTATCATAGAAGGGTCCATGTTGTAAAAGAAGTTGAAAGGAGTCTTGAATAATCAGAACCGTTCTGCCATACTGTCTAATCTCAATTTGTTTCCTGGCACTGCTTTTGGTACATCTTCTTCCTCATCATCTGGCACTGTTCAGAAGCACTCATCTCCATCAAGCCTCTTCTGTTAATTACTCTGCTGTGGTGTCTATTAGCTCTTGAATTAATCCAAGATCCATATCTTGAAAGCCTTCATACACTCCCCACCTTTTTTGCCATATGCACAATCTCTTTAGTGATTTCCTTGATTGGCCCTGCCATAAATCCTGTGAAGTCCTGCACAACATCTGGACAGTTTTTTCCAGCAGGAATTTACTGTTAGGGGCTTGATGGCCTTCAAGGCGTTTTCTACAATAACAATGGCATCTTCAATGGTGTAATCTTTCCAGATTTTCATGTTCTATCAGGGTTTTCTTCGACAGTGACAATCCTTCCCATAGAGTACCATGTGTAATGAGCCTTAAAGGTCCTTATGATCCCCTACTCTAGAGGCTGAATTAGGGGTGTTATGTTTAGGGGCAAGTTGGCCCCTTGGACACCTTCAGTGTTGAACTCATGTTATTCTGGGTGGCCAGGGGTACTGTCCAATATCAAAATAACTTTAAAAGTCAATCCCTTACTGGCAAGGTATTTCCTGACTCCAGAGACAAAGCCATTGATGGAAACAATCCAGAAACAGGGTTCTCATCGTCCAGGCCTTCTTGCTGTACAACCAAAAGACAGGCAGCTGGTATTTATCTTTTCACTTAAAGCCTCAGAAGTTAGCAACTTTATAGATAAGGGCAGTCCTGATTATCAACCCAACTGCATTTGTACAAAACAGTAGAGTTAGCCTATCCTTTCCTGCCTTAAATCCTGGTGCTGCTTGCTTCTCTTCCTAATAAATGTCCTTCGAGCATCCTTTTTTTTTTCTCTGTAATAGGGCACTTCTGTCTGCATTAAAAACTCATTCAGGCAGATATACTTTCTCTTCAATGATTTTTTCTTAATGGCGCCTGGGAACTGTCTGCTGTCTCTTGGTTGGCAGAAGCTACTTCGCCTATTTCTTGACATTTTTTAAGCAAACTTCTTCCTAAAATTATCAAACCATCCTTTGCTGGCATTAAATTCTCCAGCTTTAGATCCTTCACTTTCTTTTTGCTTTAAGTTGTCATACTTTTCTTGAATCATATTAGATGTAAGTATGCCTTTCTATAGCAATCCTGCATCTACATAAAAGCTGCATTTTCAATGTGAGATAAAAAGATGTTCTGCAAAAAGTGCAAGCCTGCTGGAGTAGCTGCAGTGATGGGTTCATGACTATTCTTTTCTTTTTTTACAATGGTCCTTACATTGGATTTGTTTATCTTGAAATGGAGGGCAAACGCAGCCGCAGACCTCAATCCATGGTATGTATCAGGCAATTCAACTTTTTCTTGTAATGTCATGACTTTTCTCAGCTTCTTAAGAGCACTTCCAGCATCACTAGTGGCACTTTGTATGGGTCCCATGGTGTCATTCAAGGTTTATGGTATTGCACTAAACATGATAAAAAATACAAGAGAATTCCAAGAGATCAATTTTTACTATGATACACAATTTACTAAAGAGACGAACCGCTCACACAAAGATGATTAGTGTCACATGACATTTTATGCCCAATACTTGTAACACTTGAGTTCACTGCAATAGCAACAGGTGGCCACAAAATTATTACAGTAGTACAGTATTACTACAGTTAATTTTATGCTATTATGATTTAATGCATCTTTACATTTCTCTCAACTGTAAATGGTGCCATGTATGGTCTATAAATATTTGTAAACTTTGATAAATTTTAACTCTTTATAACAGATTTGTGCATATTTATAAACTAGTATCTATCTACATATATTTTATGCGTTCATGACATAGATCTAACTTTTAATGTTTTTGATATTTCTAGGCCATGTGGTTCATCTGTTTTTTCAAACTGTCACAAATCTTCAAAAAAATTTTCAATATATCTATGGAAAAAAATAGATGTATAAGTGGGCCCATGGAGTTCAAATCTGTGTTGTTCAAGGGTCAACTGTAATTACAAAATTAGATGGAGGAAAATAGCAACTCAGAAACAAGCACTTCGAATAAGAGCAGTTTTAAGGATGATTTCACTAGCTGCTGGGATGACAGACATGTCAAGATCCTAATAATGAATTTTTTTTCCCGTTTTTTTTTTTTGAGATAGGTTCTTGCTCTATCACCCAGGCTGACTGCAGTGGCTCTATCATGGCTCACTGCAGCCTCAATCCCCCACCCCTGGGCTCAGGTGATCCCCCCACCTCAGCCTCCTAAGTAGCTGTGACTATAAGTGTGTGTCACCACACTCGACTAATTTTTTTGTTTTTTGTAGAGATGGGGTCTTACTATGTTTCCCTGGCTAGTATCAAACTCCTGGGCTTGAGTGATCCTCCTGTCTCAGCCTCCCAAAGTGTTGGGATTACAGGCATGAGCCATCACGTCTGGCCAATAATGGAAGTTTTTTAAATAAGTAAATTGGCTGATGTCTGCTTAAGCCCACAAGGAATGATGCAAAACTAATTTATTCCAAATAAATGTTTTAAAATCTGAGCAAACAAAGAATCCATAGGTTGAAGAAAGAAGAATAAAAATATGGTCAGGAAAGAGAAAGGAACATTAGTCAATTTTACATCATCAAGTCAAGGTCATTAATGTAAAAATCTTACCTGTCCAGTCCCAACAGCTCCACAGTACACCACGTTGGAGCCCATGCACCCCAGCAACTCTTGGGCAGCAGCAAATTCATCTTCAACTCCTCCCACCATAAATGTGAGGTTTCCAGATCGTGCAGCTCCTACACCTGAATCATTTGGGGGTAAAGGGATAGAAGCAAAAGAATATATTTCTTAAAATGTTTAGGCAGATAATAAAATTAGAGAAACCAACTAAAAACATCCTGCCTCCAATCTGTATTTATGCCAGGCATGTATAAGATACTCTAAATCTCTACAGAAATATTCAGCAATCAAGTATCACCCAGATTAATCACAAACCAAGAGAGACATACAGATTCAGTTGTACTCTCAATCTCAACTCACCTTAATCATTTTGGCACGATCATGGCCTAACAGATAAGGGAACTTAAAATGTAAATGTTATTATTCCCATGCATCTATTATTCTCCTAAGAAACCTATTAAGTTATAGAAAGTATACAAAAAAAAGTTTTACCTGGGCCCTGATCAGCAAAGGAGCAGCCAGAGAGAGGTCTGCTGCCCACGTTTGGATTCGGGGTTCTTGCTCACTCACCCACTCTCCAAATACTATCTATAAGTGAGATCTACAAAGAGGGAGACCTGGCTCTTTGTTCCTTAAACAAGTAGGCATTTCAGATGGTAGATTCTTTTTTTAAGGCAAGGAAAACTTTGCTTATTTTGACTGATTATTATCATGTGTACTTTTCAATATTATTTGATTTTTCTTTTCCTTCTTTCTATACATCTTTTGGGCAATTTATTTTTAGTGATATGAGCAAGAAGAAGAAATAAACTTTAACACTGACTTCACTACTCCTTAGTAGCTTTTAACAGAGGCTTAATGCATGTTCATTCATTCTAATGATTGGAGAAAGAACTTTCAATTTAGCACAGAAAATATAATCTAGACTTGTCCTAAAAGGGAGAGGAAGAAGCTTCATTCATCTAAATTTTTATTAACTATAAAATAAAACCAAGAGCGTTATTACTGTTTTTAATATTGAAAGAAATCTTGATTCATAATTTTCAAGTTAGGCTTTATTTTTCAAAACTTCCCAGGCAAGTATGTGGAAGAACTTATTTTACAGTACAGTAAGAACAAAGAAACTGTAATTGTCTGTAGTATGTATCAGATCTGGCCATTAGACAGCTGCAAGTAATGGCCTGCTTTTGAATTTAATGTGTTCAGTGTAATACAGTATTTATATGTTTTTTAAAAGCCCAAGTGAAGAGATACCTATTTCATTCAAATTGTGAATATTTTGCTATTGTCAAATCAAACAGCTTTCTATTTTACAGTTTATACTATTCATAACCAATTATTAAAAGCCAAAAAAAGTCAGCATTATGCTAGCCAAACAGTCTTGGAAGAGTGAGTGCCCACATGTTATGAAAACCTGAGATGCTCACACATATGGTTAAATTACACCATTTCACAATATCTTCACTTTGGATTATATACAAAAACCCAATTTATAAAAAATGCTTTCAATTAGCCAATCTATGTCATTCAAACATTCTTATAACGTTAAAGTGACTGCTGTTTTGTTAGTTTCTAGTTTATCAAGATGGTAAACCATTAATGTTTTACAATTATTTCGCTCAATTTCTAGCCATTTTTATTTAAACCATATAACCACCATTCCTCCTAATCCTGTTGATCTCACCTAGAGAAATTAAGTAGATGATTTAAGTCAAAGCTTACAAGCAAATCCAGCACTATCCATCATAGATCAATAGCTTTGCTTTGTATTTAGATTACAGACTGCTAAATAGCTTTGGAGTCATTTATTTAAAAAAAAATTAATGCTGACAATGGTTCTCAGCTAGTTAGTCTTTTGACAGGTGTACTTTCTCACTTGTTCAAACACATATTTTAAAAAGCAGACATAAGTTGCTTAAGCAAGAGAAGACCAGAAAAGAAAGAATAATTTATCTTTTAATTCAGAGGTCTGTGGTAGTTTGACTCTTTCCTCATATTGATGTGGTATCATAATTATTTCCGACTTCATCATAACCTACATCCCAAAGTAAGCATCTAACTAAAATGGGTAATTCTAAAGTTTTGACATACCTCAGAACCAAATCTTATCTTCTCATACATATTCCTTTAATCATATAACACTATCAAGCCTAGTCCCACAGCAAAAGACCTAAATTAGCTAGGCATGGTGGCTCACATCTGTAATCCCAGCACTTTGGGAGGTTGAGGCTGGTGGACTGCTTGAGCCCAGAAGTTTGAGACCAGCCTGGGCAACACGGCGAAACCGTCTTTACAAAAAATGCAAAAATTAGCTGGGCATGGTGGCATGCACCTGTAGTCCCAGCTACTCAGGAGGCTGAGACGGAGGATTGCTTGAACCCAGAAGGTGGAGGCTGCAGTGAGCTGAGATCGCGCCACTGCACTCCAGCCTGGACAACAGAGCAAGACCCTGTCTCAAAAACAAAACAAAAAGACCGAAATTATCCTGAAATAAATGTAACCATTTTGAACTTAGGAAAGAATATCTAGAAAGCTGCGACTCTAAAACTGTGTAAGACAGCTTATGGATTTCAGGAGACATTGTATAGATGTTTATGTCTATCAAAAACGAAGAAATTTATTACAATGACACGCCATTTTGATTCTAGTCCATTTTCTAAAATAGAAAAACACACAATGCATACTCGGGTAGTTGCTAGAATACTGGAAGAAATACTTATTTTACATATATTTTATTAATTATATATACAAAACCAAAATCCACCCTGTGCTTGATTCTATTACAGCATTTATCATACTTTATTAAAATCTTGGATTTTCTTGTCTGATTCCTCCATTATAAACTTCCTACAAAGTCAGCACTGAGGTCATGGCTTGCCAGCATCCCCATTATCTATTACAGTGCATGATATACTCAACAAATGGTTGGTTGATAAATAGCATGGTAGAAAGGGTAAAAGATCTGGAAATATTATATTTTGTTTTGGGGATGTGCCACTTGCTGGCAAATTGTGTGACAAATTATTTAACTTCTGAGTCTCAGTGTATAAAACAGGAAAAGTATTAATAACTTCTTCATAGATTGGCTGTGAATATGTGAGTGTATGCTGTAAAATAAAAATGCTATTTATTTATTTATTTTTTGAGACAGGGTCTTACTCTGTCACCCTGGCTGGAGTGTGATGATCATAGCTCACTGCAGCCTCAACTTCCCAGGCTCAAGCAATCCTCCCACCTCAGCCTTTCGAGTAGCTCGGACTACAGGCATGTGCCACTGTGCCTGGCTATTTGTTTTTGTTGTTGTTGTTGTTGTTTTTGGTAGAGACGGGGTTTCACTTTATTGCCCAGGTTGGTCTCAAACTCCTGGGCTCAAGCAATTCTCCTGCCTTGGTCTCCCAAAGTGCTGGGATTACAGGTATGAGCACCGTAACCAGCTAAAAATGCTATTTAAATGTAAGGGCTTACTACTTTTTAACTTGAATTTGTGAAGTGGGCATTTTCCTATTTAGTTACTTAAGCCATTGTCTTCTCTGGGATAATTTTAGCCTCTCTTTTTAAGTATTAGCGGGTTTGGGCTGCACCTATAAATAACAGAAGTAGGCTGGCACGGGTCAAGAAGAACTTTAGTGGTCTACAGCCACTATGTTAAGATGACATCACTGTGAAGACTTCTTGCAAAATCTTTCTCTGGCAGCATAGTGAATGGGAAAGACAAGAAATCTGCATTTGTTTTATCTATTCAACACAATTAACTGGGCACCTACTGAGAATCAGGCCCTGTGGTAAGCCCTTGGGTGAAGGATGAATCACAAATGTCCCTGCTCCTAAGAAGGTACACACTGGTGATTCAGCCACTTCTCTCACTGTCCATCCCTACTACCATGGTCTGAGCTACAGGTAACTCCTGCCTGGATTACTGCAATAGTCTCCTACTTTATTTGTCTTCTCCTCTTGTCTCTGTAGTCTGTTCTCCATATAGCAGCTAGAGGAATCCTTTTAAAGTATAAATCTAGTTCACCCAGCTCATGTTTGTTCCCTATTCCCAACCCTCCAAAGACTTCCTATCCCTCTCAGTATAAAATCCCAAGTCCTACAAAGCCCTACGTGATGTGGCTCTGGGCTACCTCTCCTATTTCATTTCGTATCATTCTTCCCATCACTTGCTGCTTTCCAGCCACCTTGCCCTCCTTGCTGTTCTTGAAACAGGTGAAGTATGTTCCCATCTCAAAGCCTTGAACTTGCTATTCCTTTTGCCTGAAATGTTCTTCCTCCAGATACTCATGACTGGTATAGTTTAGTTCATTCAGGCCTCTGTTCAAAATTCACCTCTTCAGAGAGGCCTTCCCTGACCACTCAACCTAACAATCTAAAATAGCATCTCATCACTCTCTCCTTTTCCTGCTTCAATTTTATTCATAGCATTTATCACCTCTTTAACAGTTTCATTTGTTTCTGGTCTGTATCCCCTAGAATAACACTAGCTCCATGAGGGCAGTGATTGTTGGCTCATTCACTCACATCCACTAGCTCTAGTACATAAGAGATTCTCAGGAGGCAAGAGAGAAGGAAAGTCTCAAGGAAACAGACAACGACTGTAATACCATGTGATAACTGCTCTCACAAGATATGCACAAGAGGCCAAGGATTACAGACAAAGCATTTCTATCATTCCAGCAAGTCATTAAATGCTGCTCACCCTGTTTCTTCATCTAGGATGTGAAGTGGTTAGAGAAAATTATCACTGAATTCCTTTTAAGCTTTTGAAATTCTATGATAATTTTGGGTTTTCAAGTTCATAATCATCCACTTTCCCACATTTATTATATTAATACACAAAACTATGGCATGTTTTACTTTGTACAAAAAAAATTGTTCCAAATGAGAAAAAAGAAAATTTTCTCATGTAACTACATTAACTCTAAAAAGCCTAAATATTTGTGGCTGCCTTTAGTGCTTTTTCTAACACTTTCCTGTGATGATGTCTCTAGTGTTTCTCTCCCATAATACTAGAATCAGAAACATTGAACTCATTTGTACAAATAAATGAAAAAGCAAATGCCCAAACTATGCAAAATGGGTAGCTGACTACCCTGATTTTAAAGTGATAGACATCTGTCACTTCTCGTGGTAGTCTGTTTTGATTTTAATAAGCCTTATAGTGGAGAAGCACTTTTAAATCTAAGCACAAATCCTCTAAGTCAGCCTCTCTCTCTCTTAAAAAAAAAAAAAAAAGTATCATAGAGGACTCCATTTGCTAAACTGCCTTCTTTCTTCCCTTCCACACCTACTTATAGTTGACATCAAAAATGTGATCATTGGAGATCCATTCTTCAGTGGTCCTCAACCCTGAGAATGAGGAAGAAACAATCCTTGTTCTCAAGGAGTTTGAAATCTTGTGCTTGTGATGGTTGGGGGGAGGGAGAAGTTGGAGAATGGAGGTGGGGGAAGGGATAAGGAAAATACATATAGCTAATAAAAAAGTCAGATTCATGCTATTAGAGGGCATACAGTTGTACAAAGGTCCAAAGAGGAAAAATATCATCAGCAAATATTTATTCAGTGCCTTTAACAACTTGCTAGATCTCTGTGCTATGTGTAAAGATTCAATGAGTAAACATATTTGCTGAATCAAAAATAAGGACTTGTTTTCTGTTATATTCAGAAACTACTTGAAATATGACCATCACAGACAGTCCAAAACGTAAGGTCATGGTAGATATAAAACCTAGTCTTTGCACTCAAAAAGTCCAAAATATAATTAGGGAAAAGAGATGTATAACCAGAAGAAAATGCCAAAAGGTAGCATCACATACCAAGTGTCAGATGAATGAGGGCAATCGCCACCAAATCCTGATTCCCCCTTTCCTTTCATTTTTCAACCCTCGTCATTGAAAGAATAATGAATTCTCAGAGAAGGGGTGAAAAAACAAGATATTGTTCTTGAAGAGTAATATTCTTGCTGTCAACTGTAGGTAGGCATATAAAAACTGACGAGAATACAGGTATTCTGAATCCATTTGTGAATCTAGTTCAGAGCAGTTTAACATGAACTGAGCAAGTAATCTGGTATGCTTTTTATTAGACGCTGAGTTCTGCCTGTTATCTAAATGCACATAATACTCCACCTCTTCACAACCAATGTGGGTTTGCTTATCAGAGCAAAAAAAATAGAGAGCTTTTAGAAAATCAGAAATAAGGAGAAATAAGTTCAAGAGACCTACTGTACAACATGGTGATTATAGTTAATAACAATGTATTCTTGAAAATTGCTGAGAGTAGATTTTAAGTGCTTTTATCACAAAAATAGTATGTGAGGTAATGCATATGTTAATTAGTTCGGTTTAGCCATTCCACAATATTTACATCTTTCAAAATATGTTGTACATGCTAAATATATACAATTTTTGTCAATTAAAAAATGAAATCGAATTTTCAAAGGAAAACAAAATCAGTATTAAGAACAATAAAAAAGAAACCATAGTATCTCACAACAAATCTCAAATATAGATCTGAGTATCTTAGAAGTCTTGGGAAACTCTATTTGGGAGCAAGCATATATTTTCCTTGAACTCAGTTAACATATTTTTTTAAAATTCTCATTTGGAACTTCATGCAGGAACAGTAAATGAAGTAATGAACAATGTTTTCACATTTTTGCATCAAAAATAGTGACCTTTTTTCCCAAGATAAACTGAATTGAAGCTTGGTTCTTGCTTTATATCCTTTTCAGGCTAATCTTAGCCTTATACCTGATAAAATAAGTAAAACTTAAATCACCTCATTCTAACATTTATGCTAATCTGTCTTCTAATCTTTGGGCAGTTTTATTTGATATAAGAATGAAAACAGGCTCAAGGCTTAAGTTATACATTAACATGAAAATAACCAGCAACTGAAAACATTATTCACTATTACTTAGCAAATGCTTTTTTTTTCTTTTCTTTTCTTTTCTTTTTGAGATGGAGTCTCGCTCAGTCGCCAGGCTGGAGTGCAGTGGCACAATCTCAGCTCATTGCAACCTCTGCCTCCCAGGTTCAAGCAATTCTCCTGCCTCAGCCTCCCGAGTAGCTGGGACTACAGGCGCGTGCCACCACACCTAGCTAAATTTTTTTGTATTTTTAGTAGAGATGGGGGTTTCACCATGTTGGCCAGGATGGTCTCGATCTCTTTGCCTCATGATCCTCCTGCCTCGGCCTCCCAAAGCGCTGGGATTACAGGCATGAGTCACCACGCCCAGCCAGCATTTCTTATATAGTCTCAAAGTTCCTCCCATTTTTTCTCCATTAAGTTATTCTTTCTGAAGTACCTGTATATTTATGCTTCAGCAAAAAGGAGAACTACATAACTCACTGTACCCTCTCTTCTGTCTTGAGTTGTAGGAAGCAATGAATTTTCTCTTCTCTCCTTAAATGAGCTCTGATTTTTAAATCTTTATTTTCCTTGTCAGTGAATCCTAATTACTTCTCTGGTCTCCTCATCTAACCCTTGCAACAAAAACTACCACTCAATGCACACTGAAAACTATTTGCAATGGCCAGAATGTGCAATGATTTTTCATGCACCCATGCCTATCTTGGGCTGTTCCCTCACATGAAATACCCTTCTCTGCCTTCTTTGCCTGGCTAACTCCTGCTTATTTTTCAAGACTCAACTCATGACAACTCTGAGAAGTATTTCATGACCCCCCTTTCTCTATTCTTAAAACATTCCTGGTGATATCTCTAATAAAGCACTTACACTACTCTAATCAATGATTTTTCTGGTGTGTCTTATTAAGATCCTTATTGTCATGAGCTGTTTGAATCTTTGCACCCAGCACATGGCATGTGTCTGATAAATGTTAATTTTCTTCTTAGTAGGCAGGCAGATATCAATGGCTAATAAAATGACCAAGAATACTCATTAAGACTCATTAAGACTTAATATTTTCTAGTTTATCAAAAAGCTCTTTTTAGTATCAATGTGTTTATTGTAATCTTGAAAATTACTGAGAGTAGATTTTTAAGTAACTTCACCACACCACACCAAACACACACATACACATACATACACACAGATGGTTAGTATGTGAGGTAATTAACTAGCTCAGTTTGGCCAATCTACAATGTATACATATTTTATAACATGTACACAATATATACAATTTTTATTTGTCAATTACTTTTTTAAAAGCTCAACTTTGGGGCAGCATGATTCTTTACATGTGGTAATGGCATTTTCACTTACTGCTACATAAATATGCATAAGCTAAGTGTACATGTATGGGGACATTATTATGAAGAGTTAAAAGTGAAAAACGTGATTGAGTTAAAAGACTTGGAAAGAAATCACAGTGCAGGGTCACACCTCTTGGACAAGTTATAACACCTCTCAATCTTGGTTTCTTCATCTGAAAACAGTGATAAAAACACTGGCCACACTAACTTTGACACTCAAATGAAAAATACATTGGAAAGGTATATAGCTATTACACAAATGTTATAAAAAATTTAAACATAACAAGTAAATTTATTCAGCTTAAACATGTCGAAGTCTTTGACCTAACAGTAGCAAAGAGCTGAAATTTGGAATTTAGCCTTACTGAAAAGCTGACCCAAAGAATTATGATAGATAAACCATGATGCAGGTGCTGATAACTTAGACGAACTACTCCCCAAGTTACAAATAAGGAGATCATTTTCAATTCTATGACTATTAGAAAGAAGGCTTCAAATCCAAAGAGGGAAGAGATGGAAAACTAAAAAGTACAATTCAAATTATATTTGTCTTTAATACTGTAAAAACATTGCCACCAAAGCACTTCCATTGATATACAGCCAAACATAGTAAATCACTTAATTTACTCAAAAGAACTTAAATGTTTTAACCAGTGTGCCATCAAAAGAGATCAAGAAGAGGACCAATGGGACTTGGGCTGCAATGTGAGCCATCTTTAAAATGCAATTGTTCTAATCATTTTCTACAGATGCAGCCTCACAAGGGGCTGCTGTCACAGGGACCATTTACGACTTGTTATGGTGTCTCTATTGTTTACCAGCGACATTCGCAGAAAAAGGCGACAGCTGGGACAGAAAGCTGCTACTCAACGAACAATATAATCCCGTGAAAGTAATCAACAAATTTAAGGGTGTTAATTAACTTTACACTTTATCATGTTCAATTAGTTGTCCTTTCTAGAAAAGATTGCCGTGCACAATCAGTTTAGAGCGTGCCATGTTTGATTTGTAAGTGATCACTGTTTCTGTTTCAGAGTCCATGTCAGATGTTCTCTTGGGTTTTGGTGACACAGATGAATGGCTTTGCACATGTTAGGGGTGATCTGGTTTAACATAAGCCAGCATAACATAACCCCTTGTTAACACTATTTCTGGCATTATCCAAGCTGGAAACAGAAAAGTAAAAACACTCACAGCACTCTTCTGGAGTCAGATAAACAAAGTTTAGTTAGCTTTTCCTGAAATAAACACAGACACAAATACATGAAGAAATAAGCAATTTTTCATCATTATTTTTCAGAGTAAGACTTGTCTTTCAGGGGCATGTTTGGGATCATTTCCTCCCAGCAAGATCTCAAAGCTCTGCTGCGTTATGCACAAAGCACCACTGTATCCTCAGACTTTACATAACGCAGACAGTCTTTTCTATGGCAGTTGAATAAACGCTAGGGATGTGTTGTTAAGTGCCGGCTTGTGTTAAATTCTAGAATATGACTTTTAAATCCAGAAACTGTATTTCACAAGTATGAAAAATCTGCAGGAAGAATATTAATCTATGAATGCAATTTGCCTTCTCTTTTACCTTAATGCACCTGTTCCTACTTGCTAATAGGACAAGGAAAAGCTCATGATGGAGTGACAATATATTCAGTATTGCATTTTAATGAAAGTCACTGCAGCAGTTCCTCTGAATTGATAAATAGAGCTCTGCATCAAAATATTTCATAAGCCACTGACAAAGTGAACAAAATTCAAAACTGAGATTTGGTAGGTGTTTATCTTTAAGAAAACAAAAGCAAGGGACATGCATCTATCTCTTTTTTTAGAAGAGATACCTACATACGATTGTGAAACATCTTAATAAAGCTATACCTTGCTCTTACAGACTAGCCATTTCCTGCACAACACACAAATTAAATGCATATAAATAAACTATAGCTGATTAGCTAAAGCCTACACAAGGACAAAGCTGAACTTCTTCAAAATAGAAAAGTTGTTAACTCTGAAAGCTAATAATGTCCTAAGTTAAATATTAAAGAAGGAAATTATAGGCTATATCTGAAACAGCTGAAACCACAATACACAGCAGCAGAAAACATTAGTTTTCTGCAGAAGATCTGCAGGGAGAAGAGAAGCGGTCGATAGATCCTTAAATTGGAAGCAATAGCCGTTCTTCTATCCCAAGTTGGCAGCTGCTACATTTGCAGACCTGGTTCATTATTTACCCATAATGACCATCAAGCTGCAGTCAAAGTCAGATCACAACAACTGTCAGCAGCTCTTTTAATTAGCCTTGCTTGAATTCAGATAAATATCACAATAGACCTGCTTATGCTGAAAGAGCAACAGAATGTTCCGCATGGAGCTGGCTGGCTTGAGGAGGACCGATGCAGTACAGAAGCCGTAAGACAGAAATGCAGAGTGGGGTTTTTAAAAGGAGGGCAAATCAGAGATGAAATGGTCTTCTTTTATTCTAAAAATCACTTTAAAAAGCAATTCCTTGGCATTCACCTCAGATCAAGATGGTGCACAATGTTGGTTTACAATAAAACACTAAACTCCTGAAAGCTAAATAGCTGGAGCACAAAGACAGTTAACTTAATGCCCCTGGAGAATATGATTTTTAAAACTCCGTCTTGCAAATAATGTATCTTTCAGCTTTAAAAGTCATTTTTATTTTTACTATTTATTTGAGATGGAGTTTTGCTCTTGTCGCCCAGGCTGTAGTACAAGGGCGTGATCTTGGCTCACTACAACCTCTGCCTCCCGCATTCAAGCGATTCTCCTGCCTCAGCCTCCCAAGTAGCTGGGTTTGTATGTCTGTTTGTTTATGGAGTTTCGCTCTTTTTGCCTAGGCTGGAGTACACTGGTGCGATCCCAGCTCACTGCAACCTCCACCTCCTGGGTTCAAGTGATTCTCCTGCCTCAGCCTCCTGAGTAGCTGGGATTACAGGCGCCCACTACCACAGCTGGCTAATTTTTGTATTTTTAGTAGAGACAAGGTTTCACCATGTTGGCCAGGCTTGTCTCGAACTCCTGACCTCAGGTGATCCACCTGCCTCAGCCTCCCAAAGTGCTGAGATTACAGGTGCGAGCCACCGCGCCCAGCCAAGTCATTTTTAAAAGCCAAATAAGAGGAAAAAAAAGCCAAATAGCTTGTAATCATTAGGTCCTTCTATTTTACTTTCTTTAGGCAACACATGGTTTGTAACATTTCTGTGATTGGAGTTGGCTATTTTCCTGTAAGTTTCACATGCATCCTTTCATTCAGCATTAACAATCACAAAGTAAAACAAGGCCAATAACCAAATTCTCAGTAATCCAATTACCACCAATACCACACCCTTCTGGATATCCTCCCATCCCTATTCCCTGTCTAGTTTGCTTGAGAAGAAAAACAGGCATAATAATCATGTGCCCTCTATTTTAAAGAGAACTGATTATTCACATGAGTTCTGTTATAACTTTGGCTACACTTGGCTAACCAGGAATTATCTCTTTCATGTGAAAATCCCTTGAAAATGTGGACTCTCATATTTTGGGGTTGGGGTACAGTTGAAGAAGGGTGCCAACTCCTACAATGAGTTGAGTATGGTCCACTCTGCCATTCTTGGTAGCCCCTCAGCCAATGCATAGCCTTTTGCAACCATTTCTGACGGTGCATTAACATAACATTAAGGAAAGGTAACTAACCAGATTTGCGTGAGGACAAAGGACACAGTACTGCTTGTATAGAGTTTGGATGCCACGTGACTGTTTCCTTATTGAGCAGAAAAACACTCCTCTGGGAAGTAGTTTAAAAATTATTATATTTTTGGTTTACTTCAAGGACTAAAACCTTGGAATAAAATTTTTACAGAATTCTGTATATGCGATAAAGGCAACCACTTCTTAATGGTGATAATTTAAGTGGGGAGAACTGTTCTTCCGGTTTCATGAGAACCAATCACAGCAAAAGGAACATTTCTTGCTCTACTTTTTTTTTTTTTTAAATAAAGACTAAGCCAAATACATAAACCTATTATGGATAATGGCCTTCTCCCTCCTCAGCCCTTAATACAACCCACCTCCTGACTACACACAACTTGTTTCAGTAGAACACTGAGTACAAAGACAAGACTCAACTTGTCAGTTCCAAGTCTAGAGTCAAAATTTCAACTATCTATCAGCTAATTCTTACTACTGGCCCTCAGAAGCACAATGAATTCAACATGTCCAAACACCTTTTGTCCCCCTACCCTCTCCTCAAATAGACCCCAAATTGGTCTCCTGCATGTCCATTCAGTTATGATGTTACCATTACCCACTTATGGCAGCATTTCCAAATCTACAGTGATATAAATGTATAGATATGTATTATTTATTTGAATCACTTGAAAGACAATTCAATACTATGTCAAGAAGTTCAGGCATATAAAAAAAGTACCCAGCCAGTCAAAATCTAGAGACATGATTCATGCATTATTTGCCAAAGTAAAACAGAAACAAATCCTCGTAAAAATCATGTCTATCTTCTCAAGTCAAATATATATGCATGCAAGTGTGTGTCCTGAAAGCTTAGACCTGTTAGGGTCACAGGATCAAGGGCAGCCAACTGCATTTCTTTCCTTGCCCTTTCTCTTCAAGGGGCATACTAAATAAACACCTTCAAGTGTATTCTGAAAACAAAATTTATATTAAAGATAGTCGTGAATTAGAGAATACAGAAAGGATTTTAACTTAATGCAAAAAAATTCCACTTTGATAAATTACAGTATTTGAAAAAAAGTCCACCATAAGTTACTAATTCTAAGACTCAGTTTTCTCACTTGTTAAATGAATAATATCTGCTTCGACAGGACTGTGAAAGACTACATAAGCAATGCTTGATACACGATAGTCATTCTGTGTCCTCTAGAAAAGTCGAGTATCTTTTTACATAGTTCACTGGGTTTCCTCTTCAGTAAATTGCCTATCATATGTTTCTTTACTTTTCTCCTGATTCTTGGTCTTTTTCTTGTTAATTATAGATTTTATGTCTACTCTGTTATATATTTTGCAAATAATTTCCCTCAGTCTGTTGTTGCCTTTTAACTTTTCTTTTTGTCACAAAGATGTGTGTGTGTTTTCAATTCTTGGATCTGTTAATTTTTTTTAATGGTTTTTTATTATTTGTCTTGCTTCAGAAGGTTTTCCTCATTCTAAGATTTTGAAAGAATTCTCTTAGACATTTCTTTGGCCTTACACATTTTTTAAAACAATCAGTTATTTAATCCATCTGCTATTTATTTTCAGTGTATGGGGTGAAGTAGGGATCTGCACCCCCACAATGAATTGTCCTAACACAATTTATTAAAGAATTCATTTCCCCACTGATCTGATTGCCTTACTCAGATTCTAAGTACCTATACATACAAAGGTCTGTTTGGGGACTTAACTCTGTCTCCCAGTCTGTCTGTTCTTGAACAAATATCATGCTGTTTTAATCACTGTAACTTTATACTGTGTTCTGATATTTATGGAGTCCTAACTGTCTTATTAAAAAATTTTTTTGGGCAGGTGCCTATAATATTTGGGAGGCCAAGGCAGGAAGGATAGAGGATAAAGGAGGATAGAAGAGGATAGAGCCTGAGCCCAGGAAACCTGCCTGGGCAACATGGTGAGACCCTGTCTTGACAAAAATTTTTAAAATTAGCTGAACATGGTAACACATGCCTGTGGTCCCAGCTACTCAGGAGGCTGAGGCAGGAGGATCACTTGAGCCTAGGAGGTTGAGGCTATAGCGAGGCATGTTCACACCACTGCACTCCAGCCTGAACAACAGAGTGAGACCCTGTCTAAAAAGGAAAAAAAAAAAAAAATTGGCATTTCTTATTTACTTATTCTCCCAGATGAGCTTAAGGTTTTTTTTTTTTTTTTTTTTTAAGAAATAACACGGTTTTGCATTACAATTTATATATTATCTCAAGAGAATGGACATGTTTACATGCTTTTCCAAGCAGATAAGTGGTGTCTCCATTTATTCAGATCTTATTTTGCCTTTATAGTTTTGTCATCTTCCTCATATAGGTCTTACACATTTCTTGTTAAATTTGTTAAGTACTATTCTAGACCTTAGAACCAAGAATAATATTAAACTATATTATATAGTTACATATTGTCTTAGTCTGTTTTGTGCTCCTATCACAGAATATTACAGACTGGGAAATTTATAAAGAGCAGAAATGTATTTTTTCACAGTTTTGGAGGCTGGGAAGTCCAAGATCAAGGCACCAACAGGTTCAGTTGTCTGGTGAGGGCTGCTCTCTGTTTCCAAGATGGCAGCTTGTTGCTGTATCCCCTCTAGAGGGGAGGAACATTGTGTCTTCACATGGCAGAAGACAGAAGGGCAAGCAGAACAAAATCCCTCCATTAAGCTTCTTATAAGGGGGCCTAATCCCATTCAGGAAAGGAGGAACCCTCATGACCTAATCACCTCTTAAAGACCCCACCTCTTAATATCTTTACATTGGCCAGTAGTATTAACACCTGAATTTTGGAGAGGACACATTCAAACCGTAGCACAATATACAAGAACTAAGTATTACTTGAAGACTACATAAGATTTGTCTTTTAAAACCATCTTTACTTTGTTCTTTCTTAGTAATGGCTGTTTGAATATCTCTGGTCATTGGAAGTTTACTCATGTGTTTACCTCTTCTTGAATCAATTTTGGTAACATTTTTTCCTAGAAAATCACCTATTTCTTCTGGACTTTCCATTTTTCTGCCTACAAACTTATAATTCCTTATTTCATCCATATCTGTGTGCAATCTCTTATCTTATTCTTGATGCTTATGGTTTCTATTTTTCTTGGTGAAGCTTCTTAAAGATTTGTCTTCTGAAAGACCCGTTCTTGGTTTTATTCAATGACTCTATTTTTCTTGTTGTTAACTAATTTCCTAATTGATTCCAATTACCACATATGTCACATTTCTCTTCTTATTTAAATAGATTTATATTTGTTTTATCCTAGTTTATTGAGTTTTAGAGGCTCTGCTTATTTTCCATTTTTTGGGGGGACAGGGTCTCGCTCGGTCACCCCGGCTGGAGTGTGGTGGTACAATCTCGACTCACTGCAACCTCCAACTCCCAGGCTCGAGCAATCCTCCCACCTCAGCCTCCCAAATAGCTGGGACCACAGACAGGCATGACCACACCCAGCTACTTTTTTGTATTTTTAGTAGAGATGGCGTCTTGCCATTTGCCAGTTGGTCTCAAACTCCTAAGCTCAAGCAATCCACCTGCAGTCCCAGCTACATAGGAGGCTGAGGCAAGAGGATTGCTTGAGTCCAGGAGGTTGAGGCTGTAGTGAGCCATATTCACTCCAGCACTCCAGCCTGGACCACAGAGCGAGACCTAGTCTCAAAAACAAAAAACAAAAACAAAACAAAACACAAGCATTTAAAGTCTATAAAATCTCTTCCACAGTTTTAGCTTTATAAGGGGGCCAAATCACATTCAGGAAAGGAGGAGCCCTCATATTTTTTATGTAAAATGTTCTCATTTTCATTTATTTTAGCTTAAAACTTCTCTGATCTTAAAACTATCCAGCAGAATATTTTCAAGTTTGAAATGGTAGCTGTATTAGTTTGCCAGGGCCATCATAACAAAGTACCACAAACTGGGTGGCTTAAACAACAGAAATTTACTGTCTGACAGTCCTGGAGGCTAGAAGTCTCAGATTAAGGTGTTGGCAGGATTGGTTCCTTTGGATGGCTGTGAGGGAAGGATCTGTTTCAGGATTTTCTCTTTGGTTTGTGGATGACTGTTTTCTCCCCGTGTCTTCCCATCATCTTCCTTTTATGTGTGTGTCTAAATTTCCCCTTTTTATAAGGAGAACAATCATATTAAATTAAGGCCCACCTTAATGACCTCACTTTAACTTCATTACCTTTGTGAGGACCGTATCTCCAAGGTGGTCATATTCTGAGATACTTGGGTTAAGGATTTCAACATATGAATTTTGGGAGCCCACAATTCAACCCAAAACCACAGCTTAAAACTGTATTTACGCTGGGCACAGTGGCTCATGCCTATAATCTCAGCATTTTATGAGACCAAGGCAGGGGGATTGCTTGAGCCCAGGAGTTTGAGACCAGCTTAAGCAAAAAAGCAAGATCTCATCTCTAGAAAAAATTTAAAAAATAAAATTAGCCAGGTGTGGTGGCCCAAACCTACAGTCCCAGCTTCTTAGGAGGCTGAAGCAGAAGCATCACTTGAGCCCAGGAGGTTGAGGCTGCAGTGAGGTATGATCACCCCACTGCAGAGCAGCCCAGCCTAGGTGACAGAGCAAGACTCTGTCTCAAAAAACAACAATAACAAAAAAACCCCTATACTTATGAGTAGGGAATCACAAAAACTATATATGTCCTTGTGATTAGGGAATATGACAGGATTTTCTATTTCTGAATCTTTAAAGGTTTTATCTGTGGCCAGTTCTCCCCATGGAAATGTGATAAGAAAGTATATTCTCTATTTGTAGTATTCTATTAAACTAAGCATCACTGTTAATTACTTTTATATGTGTTGTCATTTTGATCTGTCAAATGCTGAGAGAACTATTATAAATTTCCAATATAACTGTAGTTTTAAATCAAACTCGTAAATTTCTAAAGATTTTGCCTTTATGTATTCACTGATATATAATAATGCTGTATGCATAAAAGTGCATAATTTTGTTTCCTCTTCACAAGTTGTACAGTTTTGTTCCACTATAAGACATCCCTGTTCATCACAAATTCTGCCCTAAGTTTTAGTTTCTGTAATATGATGTTGCCATCAAATCTTGTTTACATTTCTATTATTATTATTATTATTATTATTATTATTATTTTGATAACAGAGTCTTGCTCTGTTGCCCAGGCTGGAGTGCAGTGGTGAGATCTCAGCTCACTGCAACCTTCACTGCCTAGGTTCAAGCGATTCTCCTGTCTCAACCTTCCAAGTAGCAGGGATTACAGGCGTGCGCCACCATGCCTGGCTAATTTTTTGTATTTTTAGTAAAGATGGGGTTTCGCCATGTTGGCCAGGCTGGTCTTGAACTCCTGGCCTCAAGTGATCCACCTGTCTCTGCTTCCCATGGTGCTGGGATTACGGGTGTGAGCCACTGCACCCAGACTTTTATTCATTTATTTTAAATATTTTTTATTTCATTAACTTTTGGGGTACAAGTGGTTTTTGGTTACATGGATGAATTGTATAGTGGCGAAGTCTGAGATTTTAGAGCACCTGTCACCTGAGTAGTGTATATTGTACCCAAAATAAATATATCTTTGTTTCTTCTTTTATTGTTAGCCTTTAATATAATTTTGTTTCAGATATTTCTTAAAAAGAGCAAAGAGCTGCATTTTGTTCTTTAACCTTGAGAATACTGTCTCAATAACATTCCATTACGTGCATATACCACATTTTGTTTGTCCATTTATCCACTGATGGACATTTGGGTTGTTTCCACCTTTTGGTTACTATGAGTACTGCTGCTATGAATATATGTGCTTTCAATTCTTTGGGCATATACCCAGAAGTAAAATTGCTGGATCATATGGTAATTACATGTTTAATTTTTTGTGGAACCACCAATATCATTTTCCACAGTAGTTGCACTATTTTACATTCCTACCAACAGTGCAAAAGGGTTCTAATTTCTCCACATCCTCAACACCACTTGTTTTCTATTTGTTGTTTTAATAATAGCCATTCTCATGAGTGTTCAGTATAATCTCTTTGTGGTTTTGATTTGCCCTTCCCTAATGGTTAGTGATGTAGAGCATATTTTCATGTGCTTATTAGTCATCTGTGTATCTTCTTTGGAGAAATGTCTGTTCAAATCCTTTGTCCATTTTTAAACTGGGTTATTCACTTCTTGTTGAGTTCATTTTAGTTTTCACTGTGTACTTTATATTGGAAAAAATTTAAGTTTTCTAATACTCACCTTGCCCCTTATATTTTCAAATTCCACTCAAAACTTGCATTCTCAGTTTCTTAAAAGTCCTGCTGCAGCTGCATCCCAGTTTAATATACAGGATTTTCATTATTGTTGAGTTCTAACATTTTTTCTTATATGACTTATTTGACTAAAAAAAAAAATTCTTTAGAAATGTGATTCTAAATTTTAAATGTATAGGTTTTAATTGTATTTTTACTACTAATTACATTGCATTGTAGTCAACAATGTAGTCAATGCAGTCTATAAGATACAGATTCATTGATGCTGGAGACTTGCTTCATGGCCTATTGTGTGGTCAATTTTTAATAATTTTTTGATGTGTCTTGAGAAATACATTCCTTCAATTGCTGGATATGAGGTTCTACATGTGTCCACCTGATCAAATTTATTCAAGTCTATATATTTACCAATATTTTTGTTGTTTGATCATCAACTGAGAGAAGTATACTGAAAGGTCCCACTGTGACAGTAGACATTTATAAATTTCTTCTTGTGGTTCTACAATTTTTTGCTTTATACATTTCTGAGGTTATTAGGTACAATACATACACGTTTACATTGTCATATCTTTTTGTTTAAGCCTTTTAATTAGTAATGATCCTCTTTATCCCTAACAGTGCTTTTTAATCTTAAGAAGTGTTACATTTAATTAATTAACCCATTTATTAGATATTAGTAAATCCATATTTCTTTTGATTGGAATTTGCATGGTATGTAAGAAAAAGATACTTATATTTTCTGAGTCTTTATGTTTTAGGGGTGTGTGTCTTATAAACAAGATTCAGCAGGAGTTTTCAAAAATCCAACATGATAAAAATCTGTCTTTAATTGGGTACATTTAATCCATTTTTTCCTACTATTTTACTTTGTGCTTTTCCTCTGTGTGATTTTTATTTCCCCTCCTTTCTTGTTTTTTAAATTGATTCAGGAGTTGTTTCTGTTTTCTTTTTTCCTTTACTGGTTTGGAAATAATATACCAAATTGTTTTCAAAATTTCACCATGCATACTTGAAGATGAACTGAAAAGTTAATCAACATCTTGATCAGTCTTTCATAGAACACAAGACCTTTAGACATTCCTTGCTCACACATTACTTCTGTTCAGTATTTTAGTTCTTTAATTCCACAATTTATATTTTATTATTTTTATTTAGATATTTTCAGATGTATCCAAATAATTTAAATTACCCAATCTTATAGACCATTTAAATTCAAATTCTGTGTTTACATTTCTTATCATTTCTCTCTTTAAAATTGAGACAGGATCTTGCTCTGTTGCCCACACTGATGTGCAGTGGTGCAATCATGACTTACTGCAGTCTCAACCTCCCTGGTTCAAGTGATCCTCCTGTCTCAGCCTCCTGAGTAGCTGGGACCACAGGCACAAGCCACCAATGCTTAGCTATGTTGCCCAGGGTGGTCTCAAACTTCCGGGCTCAAGTGATCGTCCTATCTTGGCCTGCCAAAGTGCTGAGATTATGGGTATGAGCCACCACACTCAGCCTTTGCCATTTCTTTTTGTATCTCAGACTTCCCTTTAGGATCCTTTAGGATCAAAGGATAACCTTTAGATGTTCTTTTAATGTACATCTCTTGGTGTTAAATTTTATCAGTCTTTGTTTACTGAAAATGTCTATGTTTAATCATCATTCCTTTTTTATTTTGAAATTATCATGCTGTAAAATTAAATTTTATGTCTGTGTAAAGTTCTACAAGTTTTAGCAAGTATACATTCATTCAACCACCATCATCAGTGAGGATACGGAATAATTCTCTCACCCCCAGAAGTTCTCTCATGCTACCCCTTTGTGGTCAAACCCTCTTGCCTTCTCAAACTCCTGATCCTACTATCTGTTGTTCATTCCCACAGTTTTGCCTTTCCAGGATGTTATATGAACATAATCATAGAATATAACCTTTCACACTGACTTCTTTCACTCATATAATGCCTTTGAGTTACCTGTTATTGTGGGTATCAGCAGCACATCCCTTTATATTGCTGAGTAATATTCACTCTATGGAGGTTACACGGTTTGTTTATCCATTCACCCATTGAAGGATTTTTAAGTCGTTTTCAGTTTTAGTGGATCATGAATTCAGGTACAGGTTTTTGTGTGTACACAAGTTTTCATTTATCCAGGCTAGCATGAAGGTTTACCTAGAGGTAGGATTGCTGGAAACTTAGATAAGTGTATGTTTAACTTCATGAAAAGCTTCCAAATTGTTTTCCAAAGTGGTTGTGCTATTTTGCATCTCCACTAGGAATATGAGCATTCCAGTTGCTCCATATTCTCATCAGCACTTAAACTGTTGTATTTTAAAAGTTGCTGTAGCCATTCTATAAATGATGTGTACTGGTATTTCACTGTGGTTTTAGTTTGAATTTTGTTTATGGTAATGATGTCAAGCATCTTTTCATGTGCTTATTTGCCAACTAGGTATTTTCTTTGGTGACATGTCGGTTGAAATCTTTTTGCTCATTTTCTAATTGAGTTGGTTGTTTTATTGTTGACTTTTGAGAAATGTTTATACATTCTGGCTACATGGCTTTGGTTGAACATGTAGTTTGCAACATTTCTCTTAGGCTGCAGCTTGTCTTTTCAGCCTCTTAATAGTGTTTTAGCAGAGGAGAAGTTTGTTAATTTTCTTTTTTTTTTTTTTTTGAGATGGAGTCTGGCTCTGTCACCCAGGCTGGAGTGCAGTGGCACGATCTCGGCTCACTGTAAGCTCTGCCTCCCGGGTTCACGCCATTCTCCTGCCTCAGCCTCCCAAGTAGCTGAGACTACAGGCACCTGCCACCACGCCCAGCTAATTTTTTGTATTTTTAGTAGAGATGGGGTTTCACCATGTTAGCCAGGATGGTCTTGATCTCCTGACCTTGTGATCTGCCTGCCTCAGCCTCCCAAAGTGCTGGGATTACAGGCGTGAGCCACTGTGCCCGGCCGTTAATTTTCATAAAGTACAATTTATCAATTATTTTTTATGAATTATGCTTTGGGTGCCATATCACAGAATTTTTTCCAAACCCAAGGCCAGAAGGATTTTCTCATATATTTTCTTCTGTAAGTTTTACATTTAGCTCATTTTGAGTTAATTTTTATATAAGATGTGAGCTATAGATCAACAACCTTTTTTTCTTAATATATGTAGAATTGTTTCATTATCATTTGTTGAAAAGACCATCCCTTCTCCCTGAATTGCCTTTGCATCTTTGTCAAAAAACAAAAAAATTCACGAGTCTTATTTTAAACTCTCTTCTGTTTCACTGATCTCTATGTCTTTCACTAATACCACATTTTATTAATATAGCTTTGAAGTAAGTGTGAAAATTGAGTAATGTGACTTCTCCAACTTTATTAATCACATTCAAAATTGCTTTGGCTATTTTAGTTATTTTGTTTTTCCATATAAAATTAATGTCAATTTCTCTATAGATGCAATAAAAAGTAATAGTGCTAAATTGGGGGAAATTGACATCTTTACTACACAGAGTCTTCAAATCCATCAAGCCATGAACACAGTACACTTCATTTATTTAGGTCTTCTTTAACTTCTTTCATCAACTTTTGTAGTTTTCACATGTTCTGCACATTTAGATTTATAGCAAGTAATTTAGTTTTTGAAACAAATGTAAATAATAATGTTTTAAATGTCAGTTACCAATTGCATTAATTTTGCCTTTTAATTTATTTCTGATGTTTTGAAATCTGGGCCCTTGCTGATCCTGGAGAGACTACCCCTCCCAGGGCTAATCAATTCCTAGAGAGAGTAAAAGACTAACCTTTAAGCGTGCCTTTCATATGCAAACCAACCAATCTAAAGCTCACATCCCCAACTACCTGCATTATAGAGCTCTTACGCTCCAAGCCACTATTTCTCTGCTCTAATCACCCCAGGGCCAAGTACCAGACACTTAGAGATAGCCCCTACACCCCAAAACTGCTGAAATTATTCAAACTAGCCAAGCCTAAGCCTGCTTACCCTGCCTCACCCATTCTTTCATGTGGAAACCACAACAAAGGCTCTTGCCCACGTTTTCCTTCTGTTCCTTCTGCCTCCTGATCGACCTTGATGCATCCCCATATGGCCTTGTGTGGTGTGACACGGCCCCTCCTCTTGGGAACTGTAAGTAATAAACTATCTTCTCAATGGTAGTGGTGTCCTGATCTGTTGGCCTCACTACACCTGCTTAATAATAAACTCTATATCTTAAAACACCAATGTTGATTGCTAGTGTAGAGAAATATGATGAATTTCTGCATGTTGACCTTGTGTTCTATGACCTTAGGAAACTCATTTACTGTTTATAAGCATTTACTTGTAGACTCCTTGAACTTTTCTACATGGACAATCATGTCATTTGTGAATATGAATAGTTTTATTTCTTTTTATTTTTCTTTATTGTACTGGCTAAGATTTCTAGTGAGAGACTAAGCAGTGAGAGTAGATATCCTGTGTTGTCTGATCTCAGGGGGAAAGCATTTAGTCTTTCACTACAAAGTATAACGTTAGCTATAGGTTGTTTTTGTTTTAGTATATGCCTTTATCAGTTTTAGGAAGTTCCCTTCTATTCCTAGTTTGCTGAGAGCTTTTATCATGAATGGATGTTGAATTCTGACATATAGATATATGTCATCTATATGTCATACATACATATATATTCTGTATACATATATATACATATGGATATTAGCATCAAGTCTTCTTTAGACTATTAATATTACAAAGACTGATTTCAGCTGAACAAGATTTGCATTCTAAGATAAATCCCACATGGCTGTATTGTTTTTTATGTATTGCTGATTCAATTTCTTATGTTGATCAGAATTTTTATGTGTACAGTATAAAGAATACTAATCTGTACTAGTCTTATAGTTTATCTGGTTTTAGTATCAATGTAACACTGGTCTCAAAAAAGGAGTTGGGAAATACTGCATACTCTTCCAGTTTTCTAGAAGAAATTGTGTAGAACTGCTATTTCTTTAAATAAGAAGAAATGTGGTAGAATTCATCACAGAAAACATCTAGGCTTCTGTTTTTCTTTTTCAGAAAGTTTTTAACTACAAATTCATTCTTTAGTTTCTTTTTAAATAATTTTTAGTAGTTTGTGGCTCTCAAAAAAAAAATGGTCCATTTCATTTACACTGCAAAATTTATGTCAATTGAGTTCCTTACAGTGCTCCATTCCTGACATTGGTAATTTGTGTCTTCTTTTATTTTTTGGTTAGGCTGGCTTTTCAAAAGTAGCAGCCTTGGGTTTTATTGATTTTCTTTAATGTTTTTCTGTTTCCAATTTCATTAATTTGTTCTTTATTATTTCCTTTATTCTATTTGCTTTGGTTTTATTTTACTTTCCTTTTTCTAGTTTCTCACAATAGAACTTAAATTACTGATATGAGACTCCTTTTCTAATACAAGCATTTAATTTTATAAATTTCCTCCCAAGCACTGCTTTAGGAGCATCCTACAAATATGTTGTATTTATATTTTTGTTCAGTTCAAAATATTTTCTAATATCCCTTGACATTTCCTCTTTGACCCACAGATTACTTAGGAATGTGTTATTCAATTTCCAAATATTTGAGGAGTAAATCTCCATATATATGTTACTGGTTTCTAGTTAAGTCTTTATGATTAAATAATACATTTTGTTTAATTCTAGTTCTTTTCAAATTGTTAAGGGTGGTTTTGATCCAGGATACCATCCATCTTGGTAAATGTGCACTGAAGTAGCATGTGTTTTCTGCTGTTGCTGCATAGAGTGTTCTATACATGTCAATTAGGTTCATTTGATTGACGATGTTGCTCAATTCTTTTATATTGTTGTTGATTTTTCTGTCTACTTGTCATATCCATTACTGAGAGAGAAGTGTTGAAGTCTCCAATAATAATTGTGGGTTTGTTCATTTCTCCTTTTCATTCTGCTAGTTTTTATTTCATGTATTTTGAAGCTCTATTATTAGGTACCTACAAATTTAGGACTGTTAGTGTCTTCTTGGTGAATTGACTCTTATCATTATGTAATGTCCTTCTATACCTTTGGTAATTTTCCTTGCTCTTTGTTTTGACTAGTATTTACATGGCATATCTTTTTCTATACTTTTAATCTACCTACATCATTATATTTAAAGTGGATTGCTTGTAAACACACTTTGGTTTCTTTTTTAAATCCAATCTGATAATATCGTGCCTTTTAGTTGGTGTATTTAGGTCATTTACATTTAATGTTAGTATTGATAGGTTTGGATTTAAGTCTACTAGTTTATTTTCTGCTTGTCCACTATGTTTTTAGTTCCTCTCTTTCTCCTTTCCCACCTTCTTCTGCATTACAGTATTGGAATATTTCTTTGATATTCCATTTTAATTTATCTATTGCATCTTTGTATAGGGTGTGTGTGTGTGTGTGTGTGCATACACACACACGTGTGTGACTGACCTAGGGATTACAATATACATACTAAACTTTTCATGTCCATTGAAAATTAATATTTTACCACATCAAGTGAAATGTAGAAAATTTACTATTACTGCCTTTAATATTATAGTTGTCATCTGTATTACATTTACATATATAGAAAATTCCACCAATGTTTTACAGATGGCCTTCGACTTAGTTTGCCTTACGATTTTTTTGACTTTACATTGGTACAAAAGCCATATGCATTCAGTACACTCCTTGATTTTCCATGGGGCTACATCTAGATAAACCCATCTTAAGTTGAAAATGCACATTCAACTTACAATATTTTCAACTTATGCAGGAGTTACTGGGATGTAATCCCACTGTAAGTCAAGGGGCATTGGTAATTTTTAATCACAACCATCACACATATTTTTAAGAACTTAAAAGTAGAAAAAATACTGTATTTATCCAAATGCTTACAATTTCTGTTTCTCTTCTTTCCTGCAGTTCTATAGTTCTCTCTGGTATCAGTTTCCTTTTACCTGAAGAAGTTCCTTTATCCTTTTTTTGGTAAAGCAGATCAATTGGAGATAATTTTTCTGAGTTTTCCTTTACCTGTGAATATCTCTATTTCATCTTCATTCCTGAAGCATATTTTTGTCACATATAAAATTCTGGTTTCAGTGCTTCAAAAATGTTATTCCACTGGCCTTTTGGCCTACATGTTTTTTTCTGAAGTTGTTGCAATCATTGTTCCCCTGTAATGCATCATTTTTTTTTCTAGCTGATCTCAAACAATTTTATTTCTTTAAATAGCCTTTTATTTTTTTGAGACAGAGTCTCTCTCTGTCACCCTGGTTGGAGTACAGTGGTATGATCTCAGATCACTGCAACCTTCGCCTCCAGGGTTTAAGCCAATTCTCATGCCTCGGCCTCCCAAGTAGGTGGGATTACAGGTGACTGCCACCAGGCCCAGCTAATTTTTTTAAAAATTTTTTTGTATTTTTAATAGTGACAGGGTTTCACCACGTTGGCCAGGCTGGTCTCAAACTCCTGACTTCAAGTGATCCACCCACTTTAGTCTCCCAAAGTGCTGGGATTACAGGCGTGAGCCAGCACCCGGCCAACACTTTTTTCTATGTGTCTGGTTTTTAGTAGTTTATGATAATCTGGGCATAGATTTCTTTATTGTATTTGGGGCTCACTGAGCTTCTTAAACCTCTAAGTTTGTCTTTCACTAAACTTGGGAAGCTTTCAGCCACCTTTTTTGTTTTTCCAAATTTTTTTTTTCCAATTTTTTTTTTTTGTACCACACTCATCTCTGTATGAAACTCCACTGGCACAAATGTTAGATATTTCTTGGTATTATCTCAGGGGATCCCAACGCTCTGTCCATTTTCTTACAGTCTTCTTCTCTCTTTTAGTCTGATTAGATAATTTCCATTCATGTAATTTCTGTCTCCAAATCCACTGACCCTTTTCTTTGTCACAAGCACTCTGCTTTTGAACATATCCAGTGATTTTCTTCAAATTTCTAATTATTGTATTTTCCAGTTATAAAATTTCCATTTGGTTCTTTTTTATAGCTTCTTTTTCTTAACTGAGATTATTATTTCTTAAAGCATGGTTATAACAGCTGTTTTAAAATCATCGCCTAATATAAAACATCTGGGTAATCTCAGGGTTGGTATCTTGTCTCTTCCCTTGAGACTTAATCAGACTTTCCTGGTTCTTTTTGTGTCAAGTAATTTTGTATCATATCATGAACATTTGGGACATAAGATGCTATGAGACTCTGGGTCTTGCTCCAATTCTATGAAGAACAGGATGTATTTGAATCTGTCCTAGATGTGCATCAGCCAGGAGCCAGCCTGATCTGTGGGTGGGCTATCTATCCCACAGCTACTTGGTATGCTGTTTAGGGTCAGATCTATGTTGTATGGCTCAAGGGTGGGCCCAGAAGTTCATATATAACATCATGCGGTCCCTTTATGAGCTCCCTCTTATCTGTGAAGGGCCCCACTCTCTGACACTCTACTACCCCACCTCCATCCCCCACTGCCACCCAGTCCTCTGACTAGAAAGTCTTGTACTTCCTGCAACTAGATCTGTCTCTGGGGCCAAACAGCAAGAGAATTAAAAAAAGAAAAAAGCAATAGGAATCATTCTACACTGTTTGGACCATAGTTCCTCTGATCAGAGAGGATTCACCTCCCTTGGATTTTTAAGTGTCTGGTTGGCTGCTGCTGCTACCACAAAACTGCAGGTTCAGAAGAGAGGATCATGTGGCAGAGCTGGGAGGGAAGAAAAACAAGACAGAGCATTTCTTCCACTTTCCCTGTCTCATAGAGCCTCTCTTCCTGCTCCTTGGATCAGAAATTTCCCCTGGAATTCTTGTTGTTTGCACCTGTGCACAGTCCTAGGATTCATGCTGTCTTTGAATTCAGACTGGGAGATACAAAAAGTGGGGAAAGGATCCAGGAAACTCATTGCCAGAGCTTTTGTACTTAAAAGTTCTATTTTCCTTCTCCAGTCTACTTGCTATCATTTACCTTTCAGAGTCCTCAGACAGCTTCTCCAGGCACTCTGCCCAAGGTTTTTAGACACATTCAGTAGGAGAGAAAGGACAGTATATTTACTTCATCTTAACCACAACTGGAACCTACTATCATTCTTGGTTCTGTTGGATGCAAATTCTAAGGTGACAGTTACTTGTATTTTGATGATATTGTTCTACTGTTTTCTGGCTTCAGTTGTTCTTAGGAGGTCTGCTATTAACACAAAAGGCTACCTATTGTATGAATTCTACATGCATATGTACATATTTACATGATATTTTTACATGATATTTTTACATGATATTCTAGAAGAGGCAAAACTATAGTATCAGAAAGCAAATCAGTGTTTACCTAGGGCTGAGGAAGGAACTGACTACAAAAAAGCATGCGGGGAGTTTCTGGAGTGATAGAAACTCCCCTCTGCCTTAAACGTGATGACGGTTACACGACTATATATAGTTGTCCAAATTCATCAATCTCTACACTTCAAACAGGTAAATTTTACTGTATATAAATTATACCTCAATAATGCTGGGGGCGGTGGGGGGAGTAAAAAGAAAGTATGGTATCAGTCTGTATTGCTCTTTTATAGGTAATGTGTCTTTTTTTCCTAGCTGCTTTACACGTTTGTATTTGGTACTTTGTAGTTTTACTATCATGTACTTAGTAAGATTTCTTTTTAAAAAAAATTTAAACTCCTATTTGATATACATTGTGCTTCCTGTTTCTGTGGGTTTATGTCAATTTTGAAAAATTCTCAGATATCATCATGTTGACCACTCTCTTCCCATTCTATCTAGAACTCCAATTAGATGCATGCATAACTTTTTCTTTCTAGCTTTCTATTCATGTCTCAACTTTTCTTTCATATTTTCCATTTCCAACTCTTTCTGTAGTACCTTTGGGTTATTTCTTTAGATCTCTCATTTACTAATTCTCTCTCTTCTGCTCCCATATACCATTTATCTATTAATTTTTAAATTTCAATGATTTTTCTAAATTCGGTCATTTCTGACATTTTCTGGATCCTTATTCATTTTCAGTCTATCTTTTATTTTTATTTTTTTTTGAGACGGAGTTTTGCTCTCGTTGCCCAAGCTGGAGTGCAATGGTGTGATCTTGGTTTACTGCAACCTCTGCCTCCCAGGTTCAAGTGATTCTCCTGCCTCAGACTCCCGAGTAGCTGGGATTACAGGCATGTGCCACCATGCCCGGCTAATTTTTTTGTATTTTTAGTAGAGACAGGATTTCTCCATGTTGGTCAGGCTGGTCTCAAACTCCTGACCTCAGGTGATCCACTTGCCTCAGCCACTCAAAGTGCTGGGATTACAGGCATGAGCCACTGCTCCAGGCTATCTTTTATTTCTTTAAATGTTTTATGTATAGTCATTTCATATTCTGTTTTGGAAACATCAGTATCTACAGTTTGTAGAGATTGAATATTTTTGTTTCTGTTGGCTTGTCTGGTGACCTGTCTCCCTTTGTGTCTGGTAATTTTTTTTTAACTGTGAGCTTACATTTATTGTACTTGATATTTATGAGTTCTAAGATTCCTGGATTAAGGATGATTTTCTCCAGAAAGAATTTTTATTCTTCTATGGATGACAAGTTCTAGCCCTACCAAATTAAGGTCTTAAATTTAATTATTGGTTGAGTATCTTCCCAATTGGATGAGTAATTTAAATTTGAACTCTACACCCATAAATTCAGAGCTACTATTATAAAGATTCAGGAGAAACTAATATACTTTAATTTCTCAACCTGTAACCAGCATAGACAGACAGATTTCCTAGTTAGATTCTTTAACTAGCAGGCTTATTATCCACAGAATACCCTTTCTCCCAGAAGTTATGGCCTCTTTGGGCATTTGGCTTTGTTGGGGCCTAAGGGTTGGCTTTCTCACTTTGTGTGAGCATAGGGCCTAGGTTTCCATTACCCCATGATTGTTTTACTCACAAATGTTAACATCCAGAGCCCCTGTTTTCTGGAATCAGCATTTGCTTCCAGGTCAGCCAGAGCTTCTGGCTTTATTTATTATTCTTATTTCAGATTACTACTCGATATTTGGTCACTGAAGATCTCCCTTCTCTAATGAGAAATGTAAAGTGCATTTAAAAGTACATTTATTGTAATTTATCCAGCACTGGTATTTTATAGCAGCAGGGTATTTTAATATACCTAGTCCACCATATTGCCAGAAGCAGTAGATGGCTATGTAAAGAAACAAAACAGGTCCTTAAATGTCAAAGAGTGATTTCCATTGTATTTTTATGCCAAGATACTTTTAACTGTTTTCTCATAATAAAACAGGTTTCATCTTTACCATTAGCACCTTCATTATTCATTATTACAGCAGAATGTTGCTTTTATGGCATCTACTTTTACAAATGAAATCAAGAAATTTCATCCAACTACATACAGCAGTCAATCATGTTAATGAAGACTTTCCATGAAAGTAATCTACAAGAAACATTAGGTACTTGAAATCTCTAGATCACTTCAATTTTGTGCTTTTGTTTTAAATATCTCATAAAAATATTTATTATCCACAAATCAAGTATTTACTGAATATCTTCTGTATACAAGGAACCCACTCTCAGCTTTTCAGGGTATACAAAAATAATTAATATGCAATTCTTGCTCAAATTAAGAATTTGATTTGGTGAGCCAGACTATTATTGCATTATAAAATTAACTTTAATACACAAAATATTGTCATACAAAAGTTAAAATGTTCAAAATTCCAAGAAGAGAAATATCACACTCATTTGGGGCATAAAACTACAACAGAAGAGTAAAAGAAGCTTCACTAAAAAGATCAGATCAATATGGGCCATGAAAGATGATTAAGATTATATATACTGGTAAGAAACGACTAGGGACAGAGAAAGAAATTCTGTGTAAAGTGATCTGCAAAAGCAAACGCATAAAGGTGAAAAAAGTAGGGAATTTGTGCAGAAAATCGTAAGTAGCTGAATTTAGAACAAACAAAACTCCAGATACACTGACTCTCATTTAATCTTCAAACATGCCATGCCCTTTTCTAATTCTCAACTTTGAATACTATCTCTTCTTGAAATGTCCTCATCCAGCTCCATAATACATGGTAAACATGGATTACTTCTTCAGGAAAGCAACTGCCTAGCAATCAGATCTGGTAAATGTGGATGACCCTAACTACATCATCGTCTTATCATGGAACTTCTTTATATCTCTTTTATGGCAATTACCAATCCATACTGTAACACAGTATCTTTTTTCATGCCCATCTCACTGATTAGACATCATCTAGACTAGACTAGAGTATGAGCTTCTTGAGAGCAAAGACCATGACTTATTCTAACAAAGTGGCTGATATATGCATTATTCTAAAAACAGGAGTGGAAGAAGTATAGGAAAAAAGGAACGAGAAAAATTCTGTAAATTTCCTTGCATGTATTTAACGAACTTTGACAGGTAGTGCAGAACCAGAATATGTCACTGGCTAAGAGAAAAATGTAGCGGCAGACTCTCTAAGGCTGTGTCCTGTCCCACAGAGTAGCTACTAGCAACATGTGGCTGTTGAGAACTTAAAATATAGCTAGTTCACATTCAGATGTGCTTTAAGTGTAAAACACACATATTTCAAAGACTTAGTATGAAAAAATGTGAAGTATCTCAATAATTTTTATATTGATTACATGTTGAAATTATAATGTTTTTGATATACTGGGTTAAATAAAATGTATTCCTGAAATTATCCTCACCTGTGTTTATTACTTTTCTAATGTGACTACTAAAAAATTTTAAATTACACATGTGGCTTATATTACATTTCTATTGGACAGTGCTACTTTCAGAATTTGAACCTAAAAGATTAGAAAAACTGAAATTGTAATATACTATAGAGGACCAAGAGATAGAGCTGGTTTTACTGAAATGAAAAAGTTTGACTCCAAAAACGAGCTTGATTGAAGGAGTCCAATAAATAAAAATGCAGATCCAGAAATCAGAAAAGTCTGTGATGGAAATACAGAGTTAGAAAATCTCTTTAGAAATTAGCTAGTTGGAATTTTGGAAAAGCAGTTGAATCCCCAGAGAAAATTTCAGATCCCACAGCTTAGAAAAGGGGAGGAAGAGACAGCAGGTGATTTTTTTTCCTCAAAGGATAGGATAGGAGGGGCTGGTATCCCACGAAGAATCTCTGAAATCATTTCCCACAGAAATATGATGCTAATTGTGTTATAATTTAGGGATATTCTCAATATATGTGAGGTTGAAAATAGGGACCTAAATATATTAGAAAATATTTTTTCCAAGGAAAAGTACATTCCAAACTTCAAACAGGTAACTCTTTACCTTTTTTATTTGTAAACAAACAACCTTGCAAGTTAGCTTCTGTCATAACTAAGTACATAGATAGGTTCAGACATGCAAAACTTTATTATTGCTGCTCTAATAGAGAAAAAAAGTGGTTATGCACACCTCCCCCTCTAATAATAATGAAATTTACATACTGTACTCAGCCACTGGAACTAATACTTGAAAAGAGCCCCCAAAATATAGTTCAAGTTCAAAATCCATGTATCTTCCACATCTCTTATTTTTACCAAAACACAAGCAATCTGGAGCTGTTATAAGCAGAAGACTGTTTTAACAAAACTCAATTTCTTCAAAATAGAGCTATGTACATATAATTTAAAACGGTATGTGCATTTTATAAAATACATTTTCCTCTCATTTAGGAGATTTAATAGAGAACTGTTTGTATTCCCAGTGATATTATAAAGCAGGTAATCGAGAAGGGCAAGCTGACTACTATTCTTATGTGTTCAGACAGAGCTCAACTTATTGGACAAAGGCTTATCTTTTGTAGATGAGAGTTCTAGGATATCCCATGACCTTCCCTAATATTACAAACCTTAGCATTATAAAATTATTTTACTTTTCCCAGAATAAAATTAGAAAGCCAGATACTCTGCCAAATAGGTTTTTTAACTGGAAATTTTAGCACTCTTGATTTATTTGTCAAGAATCTCTGGACTTACAGTGTAGCTGAGAACATAGGTATACAGTAATTACAATGTGAGGTGAGACCCTAACCTGTCATGGTGCTTCACAGGGAGGGTGACTTTTACCTAAGGAGGGATCACAGGAGGTGGCATCTACATTGGGCTTAGAATTTGATGGGTAAAAAATGAAGAAGAGGTTAAAATCCTAGTAGAAGAAAAGCATAAATAAGCACCAGGGACTTGAGTAAATAAGGTAAGTATTTAAGAATTAGTGAATAGTCCAGTTTGGTTAGAATTTAAGGCATGTGGAAAGAAGTAGCAGAAAATAAGAATGGAAAAGTAAGTTGGATCCAGAGTGTGGAGAGCCTTGAATGGCAGGCTGAGAAGGAAGACTGGGCTGGACTGGGTGAGCATCAGGAACCAGAGAAAGTTTCTGAACAATTTATCAGAAGTATATCTTGGGCAGACTGAAATCTCAGAACAGTGAGGTGGATATAACTGTATAGCAGTGGCATAGCAGCAGGGATGGTAAAAGCAGCAAGAAGTAGAGGAAGTCCAAGCAATGGTATGATGTGCCTGCTTTCTAAGAAATAATGCACAGGGCTGTTTTCAAAAAAAGGAAACACATGTGCACATGTTGTTTTTTCCCTAAGATCATGAGGCCTCCTCTTGAGCAACTAGCCTAGCCTGTAAGGAGGAAAACAGTTTTTATCATGTAAGTACGGAAATCTGCTTTTTCCTGAATGGATTCTGGGCTGGACAGCCTGAAGACAGCCATCTGCTCGCAGCAACAGCAGCAGCAGCATGCTTGCTTATATGCATACAATCTTCCTTTGCACTGCTGGTTGGCTCAGCTCAAGTTGCCCACCCTAGGATTACTTTAACATATGCAGTAAAAGTCACATTCTTCTACTCATTGAATCAAGGTTGGAAAGCTTGAGAAGAAACATTCAATCACTGACAAAATAAAGTGGAAAAGGAATCCAAAGGAGGGAAGGAAAGGAATAAGACAGCAGAGAAAGGGATGGGAGCAACAGAAACCAAGAATGAAGCAGGAAGACAAGACATGAGGGAGGAGGAGGAACTGATCATAACCATTACACCTATGTTCACTTAAAAGTAAATGTTATTTAGAGTAAAACTTTATTTCCAAAAACCGTGTGGATGTGGAGGCGGTAACAAGGTTAATTATGTCTCATAATTAGTAATTAAGATTATATAACAAAGCCTTTGGCAATGTTCTATTCTAATGATGGAGGGCCAACATCAGAAAAATATAATAGTGCATTAGCATAACCACATATGCAAAGTACACAAAACCATTTCCAAAGTTAACTTGTCATTGAATGATTAAATACGAATTCATAATTAGAAAAATCCACACTGTAATTTATTGGCTCTCCTGACTGTTCTGGTTCATTAAAAGTTGATTACTAAACAGTGACCTCTAGTGGCCCATAATTTTCCAATGCTATACTGTTTCTCTTAAAGAGTCAGCATAGATTTGAAGAACCTATTTACCCTAAATAAGGCAATTACTTTGAAGATGTTAATATTCCTTTTCATTATAAAGGGAAATATTCCTTTTTCCTATACTTAGCTCCTTAAAGTACATTCTGGCAAATACAAAATGCCAAAAAGCTCTCCTGCTTCTACCCAAGTGTCACACATTCATTAACAAATTATGATCGAGCACCTATTTGTGAAACCCTGGGGCTGGGTGTTTGGGGTATTTTATTAATAATTAGAAACTGACTTCACTAATTCTTTACTATCCAATAAGAAATGAAATCAACATTAATACAATTGTCATGCTACTATCTATTCACTGCCTATACACAGGAGACACTCTGAAAACATACTTGATTTTAAAATTCAAAGACACCAACAATTTCTGATTCAATGCATACCAAATTACTAAGGTTTATCTTAAAAGGCAATAGATTAACAACTGTAAAAAACAAATCCAGCTCATCTCTTAAATTTTTCTTAAAGAGATTTCTATAACAATGACCTTTCGGAAGAAATTACTTCTATAGCACATTTGTGAACTTTCCAAGCATCATTTCTCTTTTTTTTTTTTTTTTTTGAGATGGAATTTCGCTCTTGTTGCCCAGGCTGAAGGGCAGTGGCATGATCTCGGCTCACCACAACCTCTGCCTCCGGGTTCAAGCAATTCTCCTACCTCATCCTCCCAGGTAGCTGAGATTACAGGCATGCGCCACCATACCCGACTTATTTTTTACTTTTAGTGGAGATGGGGTTTCTCCATGTTGGCCATGCTGGTCTTGAACTCCTGACCTCAGGTGATCTGCCGACCTCGGCCTCCCAAAGTGCTGGGATTACCGGCACGAGCCACCGCGCCTGGCCAGGCATCATTTCTCTCTTAAAATGAATACAAATCTTTTTAAAAGACCCATACCCTTATAATAATAATTTATGTTAAATTTAAACCCAATTTAAAAATCCATAAATATATTTGTTTTTATTACTTGCAACCCAGGTACACTCATTATGAAAACAAGGTTTCAGAAAGGCTTGCAATATAAAGAGAAGACTTTGGGTGTGTTATTAAAAGGATTATATATCCCTTCATCCCCCCCAAATCAGTCAAGATAATCATCCTCGTTCCCTAAAGTAGTGGCAATGCTGTAGCATCCTTTAAGAATGTAGGTAAGCCTCCAAAAAAATTTGAGATGTAAATAAAAGAAACAAATATACTTCCCTGATGTACCATTGCTGCAGAACACATGGGTGTGGAGTGCCAATTGTTTCTGTAATGATTTAATATAGTAGCTGGATAATGAGTTGTACCTTCTGCAACAACTGAATCACCATTTAATGCTATTATCAACAGTTCATGACCCACCAGCAAGAAATGTCAACCTGATTAATCTAAACACTGCTGACCTCAAAAAAAACCTTACTCCTCACAGAATACTGTTATTAGCATCCATTGTTCATTAGAATGAAAATATATAAATCAAATCATTAAATAGTTTAGAGAGTTCAGTATGCTAATTTTGCTAAGTGAGAGTTAATAGGGTTCTGCAAATGTGGAGCTGAAGACATTACTTAAGCATGAATATTTGTTAAAACTAAGAGAATCTTTTTTTGAAGATACATTATTTTATAAGTTCAATATGTCAATGAAAATATTTGTTTTCTTAGTATTGTACATTAGGGTTACAGTAAGATTTCATTTTGGTTCTAAAGTTCAATGTTTAGATTTTTTTTTTTTTTTTGAGACAGTTTCGCTTTGTTGTGCAAGCTGGAGTGTAGTGGCACGATCTCAGCTCACTGCAACCTCCGCCTCCCAGGTTCAAGCAATTCTCATGCCTCAGACTCCTGATAGCTGAGATTACAGGCACCCACCACCACACCTGGCTGATTTTTTTTTGTATTTTAGTAGAGACAGGGTTTCACCATGTTGCCTAGGCTAGTCTCCAACTCCGGGACTCAGGCAATCCGCCCGTCTCGGCCTCCTGAAGTGCCAGGATTACAGATGTGAGCCACCGCGCCCAGCCAAATTCTTACTTCTTAACATAAATTTCAAAAATAACCAGATTATATTTAGAGCGCATATTGGACACTGATTTTTACTAAAAATAAAACCACATTTTTTTTTTGTTGTTACAATAAGCTAGGTCTTCAGTACCCACAAAAGTAGTCAAACTCTGCTTCCTTGCACCTGAGTTGAGAGGTTAGGACTCTAAGAAAAGCAGGTGCAAGCAGGCAGAACAAGTCAAGATTCTCTATAACTGAATACTACACTTCTTAAAAAATAATCAGACTCTATATGGTAACCAGAAAGATTTAACCTAAAATTAACAGTAAGAAAATAATCAGACAAATCAAGAATGAGGAACATTTCATAAAATAACTGGTCTAGACTCCAGAAATGTCAAGATAGATTATTTTTATTTTTAAAGGGAGGGCATGGGAACTGTTTTAGATTAAAGAAAGATGAAGAAACAGAACAACTAAATGTAACATATGAACTTTTATTAGATGCTGGATCAAAGAAAATTAGAAAATCCAGTTATTTGGGGGACAACTGAGAAAATTTGAATATGGGTTATATATTAGATGGCACTGAATCAAAGTCAAATTTCTTGGGTGTGATAGTAGTTTTGGAGTTATGTCCCTATTCTCAGACGATATATACTAAAAGTATTTAAGGCTGAATGGTTCCACCAAAAACAAAAATTATGTGGCAGGGGGCTGAAGGGGGCAAGAGAGAACACATAAATTAAAATTTAAAATATAACAAATAATTAGATAGCAGAGCACTGATACCACACATAAAGAGAATCTCTATACACCCATTATTTAGAAATGTTTCATGAATTCTATTTTTACTGTGTCTTCCAAAAGGGCAGAAAGTGAAGGAGGAAAAACTTTGGTCCCAAATACCAATGAAGGTAAATAGTTATCTTTTGATTTACAAAAACGGATATTTTATTGAAACATCTGAGTCAAATTTCTATAAACTGAATACTTAACCATTACTTCGTATTATTACATTGCTGAGTTACTCTGTATCTCCACTTTAACAAGCAGGTTTACGTATGTGCTTTCTGTCTCTAGTGGCTCTGAGTTTGCCCTGGCAATAGCTTTCCAAGTAAATGACTAACCACATTAATGGTGTTTGTTCTGGGGTATCCACCACAACATTATGTTTAGAAATGACCTAGCTGAGTTCTATTTTAGGGTTGTCCTACAAATAAAAACACAGCCACCAAAAAAGCAGCGAGGTATCTTTACCATAGTACCATTTGACTCACCTTAGTAAGAACTGCAGGATTCATGGACTGGTTCTATAACCTACTGCCACGCTACTAAGTTATAGCCCAAGAAAATCCATAGTACTTGCTCCCATACAAAAACCACACTGCATGTATTTCAAAATACATAAGAGTCTGTTTGAACAGCCACACTTCTACAAATTAGGATTAAGGGAAAAGAGATATAGAACTAAATTAAAATACATGTGGCTGTTTTCTATGATTTTTCATGAAACACAGGTGTCAAGGAAACAAACATGCTTCCCCTGATTTTAATGAAAGAAATGCAATCAATTATATTGAGACTATACTAGGCATTTCTCAATACAAGAATCATGCCCAGATTCACTTCAGTGAGAAAAAGTGATGGAGCAGGCAGTTGAACTCAGGTCTTCCAAGTAGCAGTAATGAGTAAAATGAACAGTTCTAGATTTGTACATATCTATTCACTTGTGAAACTGCCACCAGAGAAATTCATTTGAAAAGCAAAGCTTAACCACTTAGAAATCAGAAAAATCTCAGTTCCCAGTAACAACAACAACAACAAAAATCCAGATAACTAGGACTGTGTGCATAAAAATGCTAGGAAAAGTTTTCAGGTGAGGATAGTTATAGTAAATCAGCAGAAAACTCTTTAAATGAACATTGTAAGATGAACAGTTTAGCTCCAATTTGATCATAAAACACAAGGAAAGATTATTTACTAAGCTCTTCAGAGCTTGTACTGCAATTTATATCTTTTTTACCAGAAAGATTCATTTGTTCATTTATCCATTCACTCATCTATCCATTAAACACAAGACTGAGTGCCTACTATTGGATTATGTATTGTTACAGGCATTGAGAATACAGCAATGAGCAAGAGAACAAATCTTTGGTCTGTGGAGTTTACATTCTAGCAGAGTGGTTCTCAATCTCAACTACGTATTAAGGAACAACTCCTAGAAATTGATTTAATGGGGAAGAAGGTAAGGGAGGTGGAGATCAAAGCAAAAGTAGAAAGGCTGACTTCAGAGACCACTGCTGCTTGGCCAATTGTAACAGGAGGATAGGCAGAGTACATGCATACAAATGCATGCAGGTTAAGGGGTAGGCGATCATGTGAAAGTTCTTTCACGACTGTGTCTATTCTCAGTGAAAGTAAAAAGGAAAGGTCATCAGCTGGCACTGCGGGAGGATACCAGAGGCATAGAGACAAGAGAAGGTGTGAAATAATTGTTTAGGTGATGGAAAAGAATGAATGGACTAAGGAAATGAAAGGGAACTGTCAAGCAGCCCTAAGGGCCAACTTGGGATTAGTGATCATTAATTTAAAATTCAAGCCAGACCAACATGGTCATCCATTTACTCCAACCATGTTCAGCTACTCAAGGGCCAATGCAGGGCAAATGAACAGTTGGATTTGACCAGGGGTGGGGTCAAATTCAATAGAGGAAAGGAAGAACGAGGAAGCTGAGGATGTGTAATCATGTACAGTGGAATATAAACCAGTAGGGAAGGAAGCTAGGACATGAAGAGGGTAGAGATAAAGAAGCAGGTGTTTAATTATTCTGCTTCAGTTTTATCTACAACAGGTACTGCCATCAACTATAATTGCTTATCTTCCTAAAATTTGAAATTCCCTTCCTTTAGAATTATTCAATTCCTTTTATAGAAGGATGGAAGGTAGATTTCCTTTTCTCCTCCAAATTTATTAAGGTTTAATTGATAAAAATTTTATAGATTTATGATATACAACCTATTTCGATAAATGTATACATTGTGCAATGATTAAATCAAGCTAATTAACATATCCATCACCTTATATACTTATCGCTTTTTATAGATTACTTTTGCTCAGGAGTGGCCAAACTTAGTTTCTTTCAAAGTTCAGAAGACTCTAGTATTTGTGGATCCTTCAGCACTTAAAGACCACCATACAGAATATCATTTTTCCATTCTCATTTAAAAAAAATGAGATTCTATTACAAAAAGGAATCTACAAAAAAAAAACCCAGTTCAAATGGATTTAGCTTCTTGTGTTTTCTCTGATAAACACAGATCCTCTAGAAAAAAAATATAGTACTTGATTTTAGTCCCCAACTTCATTTAAAGTGACACATACTTATTTGAAAGAAGATAAAATAAGAGATGCTTGTTTTCTCTCTTTGGATGTAATTATTAGCATTTGAAATCAGAGGCCAAAAAGACTTCATGCTTTGACTTAGGATTAACAGTCTCTTTTGAACAGAGCTATCACTTGTCTATTCAACTTAGTAAAGTAATTGCTTCTTTATTCTCCTTGAAATGTTGTTGTATGCTTTACAAGTACACAATCCCTTCCCTTCAACTCTTATACAATAAGCTCTGAAATGCAAAAGAGTTTTTCTTCACTTCATTTGGCAGCAAAACTTTACCTGAACTGATTTAAGGCTATAGTCTTCATTTCTTCTGCTTAGCGTGAATATTCATATATTTCATTGCAGAAATTATTGGTGTTTTGATTACAGGGGGCTGCCCTGGTCTCTGCTGGGGATGTTACATAGCATATGGTAAATATACATATTACCTTTCTATAATTCTAAAACAAAACTCACATGACTCCAAGAGTTTCAAGTAAGGGATTGTGGGACTATGGGAATTTTTTTCTTTTCCTATTTTATGAACAGGAACCTAAATTTCTGGCTTAGTCATAGAATTATTGTAATAGTTCACTCCCACTTACTAAATAATTACGATATACCAGGCACTGGGTTTTACATATTTACATTATTGTAATTGAATGCTGTGGAATGAATCCTTATGGCCTAGAGATCTAAGTGTATGGGACTTTATCCAGGCTTCTCCCCACCTCAAAATCAATCTGGTTTCCCAGAGTAAGAAGCTGGGCTAGCTGCTCTTTGTGTCCGTATGGTGGTTTTTCATTTCTCTTTGGTTGGAGATTATTATATGGATAAAAAGCACAAACCTTACAGTCAGCCAGGCTCATGTCTGAATTAGCTCTACCTCTACAAATGAGTAGGACAAATTCTTTAACCTCTTTATGAGACCATTTCCACATCAGTAAAATGGGGATAACAACAGTACTGACCTCACAGGGCTTTTGTGAGGATTAAATGAGATGATGTCTGTAAAGTACTCAGCAATTTTATAAAATACCTGGCCTAGTACTTAGTGTATAATCATAAGCTACCTTACCTATCTTTACCAATAAGCATCTGCATGATGATAATTTACTTTCTGTATTACAGCTATTATTCCACAAAACTTTTTTTTCACAGAAATAAGATGATATTTACAAGATGTGTTCTTGTTTTCAAAAGACCCTTATTTTGACTTCAAGGGAAGCTTTATTAAGCATTAATTGTCACACCGCTATTATACAGAATTTTAAAAGCTAAGGAGATGTTAGAGGGAAGTAAAATATATTGAACAGCTTACTCTGTTAACAACCTTGATCTGATTTTTAAAGTAAGGAGAACAAAATTCAGACTTGGCCAATGTTACAAAACTAGTAAAAAGCAAATACCTACACCAAAAGCCAGAAGGAAACAGTATCCCATGATGCAGTCTAATACTCTTATGACAACTTCAAAAAAACTTTTTCTACCTTCCTTTTCAAGAAAAAGCTACCTAATACCTAGGTATTATAGAATACAATATTAAGCATATTATATATTAATAACTTTTTGTGACATTAATTCATGTATTGTTTCATAACCTGCTTTTACTACTAACACAACACTGTAAAATATTTTCATGTCAAATATTTATCTACATCACTGATTCATAATATGTAATTTAATCAATTCTCCCTTATTGGACATTTGGGTTATTTCCAAGGCCTCATCATTTTAAACCAGTGGTTCTTAAACTTTTTGGTCTTACTATTTCTTTATACTCTTTAAATATTTTTGAGGACACAAAAGCTTTTGTTTATGTGGATTATATCTATTGGTATTTACTGTATTAGAAATCAAAACAAATTTTAAAAACATTTCTCAATTGACTTAAAAACATCAATCATAAACCTACTACATATTAACATATTTTGGGAAAAATAACAAGCAAAAAAATTTAGTGAGAAGAGTAGCATTGCTTGACAATTTTTCAAATCTCTTTAGTTCTGGCTTAATAGAAGACAGCTGGATTTTCATAGTAGATTAAATGCAGAAGCAGATATATGTTGTTTTGGTTGAAATATATAAAGAAAAGCTGACCTCATATAGATAATGCAGTTTAAAAAAGTAAGAGAGAATTCTAATAACTTTTTCAGATAATTGTGGATATACTTCTTTTATATTAAACCCAAACTTGACAAATGGTGGTTTCTTAAAGGCTTGTTGCAATGTGGAAAGAACTTTTTATACTATGTTACATTAAAATCTATCCCTCTATTTTGTACTTTGCATCTTTTATCTAGGCATAATTTGGTAACATCATACAACGGTCACTTGGAAAATACTGGTTCAGTTAGTTATGCAGATATTCTAAATTCCCAGTATACAATAACAGAAACTCACATTATTTAACTGCACCAACAATCTTTTCACAAAAGTCTTTAAGGATTAGAAAGTTGTTAAGTTCATATGGTCAGATACAAGTTTTCCAAAATTCTAATTTTTACTTGAAAGATCCAGTTTTATCATTGGTTACAAATACCCTCAGTTGCTTTCCTTGAAGTAAGACTCACTTTTTTCTTTCTATAAGATGTCTTGTTATTCTTTGAAACAAAAATGGTGTTCCACAAAAATGCAGATAGTATAGCTGGCAACTCAAACAATCACCTAAATACTTCTCAAGACAACCCCAATACCAACTGTAGCAGGATCGTTTGGGGCATATTTTCCATTACGTCAAATAAAATATACAAAAGACATGTACTCAACATTAAGATTTAATAAAATTAATAATTTTTAATGCTTCATCAAGGAACATTAAGTGGAATGCTTTATGTGTAGCTGTTAAGAATACGATACCACTGTCTTGACTCTTGCTAAGGGTAGCAGTTTTACTCACCATTCCTTTTGCACCATGAGTATTATTACTCTATTATTAGAAAAATAATTTTCACTTTATGGCCTCCTAGGGATCCATGGAGGGTACACTGAGAACCAGTGTTCTTAACAATGCTAAAAGTACATTCTTATAGTTAAATCTGTACACATATTCTTACTTTGGGGGGATAAATTCTTAAAGTGGAATTACTAGGTAAATTATATATATTTGTAAAAATATACATACATAAATTACTAGGTAAATTTATAGACCTATAAATATAGAGCTTTTATACATACATACAGGTGTGCATGTTTTTTATATATGTATATATGTGTGTATATATGCACACACATATGTATGTATAAAAGTACATGTGTATATTTGCATGTGCACACACGTGTGCATATATACACGTATGTGTGTGTATGTATATGCACACACGTGTGTATGTATATGCACACACGTGTGTATGTATATGCACACACGTGTGTGTATGTATAAAAGTTTTTGATGCATACTACCAAACTGTTCTCTGAGTTGGTTCAAATAACTTACATCACCAAAGCAGTCTATGAGGCTACACATCTTCCCTATCTATGCTAAGACTAGACTTTTGTATCTTTGCCAATCTGAAGGTTAAACGTAATAACTTTTCAGAACCATCCTGACTGCCACAAAGACTGGGTGGCCCCAGATTAGCCAGGAGACACTACATATATTTGCCTTCATTATGGCTCACATTTCATCTCATCAAAATGAAGATATTATTTACCCTGTCTAATTCACTGGGATGATATGAGAAATAATTAGGAAAAGAATGAAAAAGTAAAAAGCATTTGTAAGACGATTCAAAGAGAAACAGATCAAATGTCAATGACACACACTCAAAGGAAGTGTATAAACTGGTTTCACCAGATTTTGGTTGTCCTAAAAGTGAGTGAGTTTGGGGCCTGTAACATTTAAGTTTTCTGTTTTACTGAAAAATGAATCTAGAGTTTTCCTGCCCTTAAAAATGGTTGTATTTTCTAGGTACATGATTTTTTTTTTAAATTTTTTTGGAGAAAATGTTATAAGATGGCAAAATTCTCAATTTAAGAACACAGATGTAAACTTTATTAACAGCAGGCAGAAAGCTGGCCTTCTTCCATGCTATTCTATTCTAATCTAAGAAGATAGGTGGTTATGTAATTCCTCCACATAAATTCAGTCCACCTGGACGTGAAGGGGGAGGTGACTTAACAAACTGACTTCACATCAGTTCACTCATTTTCTCTGCAATTTATTCTTTAAAAATGTTTTTTTCCCTATGAACAATACATTCAATATAAATTATTAGATTATCACCAATTTCTACAAAAGCAAATATGCCCTTGTTGCAAATATGCAAAAACAGAAGGAAAACACAAAAAGGAACATTCTTTCCATTCCAACTGATAGTCTACATGAGCTCTCAGGAAGTTTGGCAACTGGGTTTCAAGGTTTTAAGAATATTACAATAATCCAGAGCCACTGCAGTGTACAGCAATGTGGAAAAAAAGAAAGAGAGAGAGAGAGACAGGGAGAGAGAGAAGGAAGGAAGGAAAGAAGGAAGGGAGGGAGGGAGGGGAAGGGGTTGATTAAAGATGGTTTCATGAATAAAATATATCATGAAACCATCTTATTCTCTGCTAAGACGATTTTACTAACTATAATTTTGCTTCTAGAAATTAAAATTTCCTCAATTCCATCTGAGCAATCAATACTCTAAAAGCATAAAGTGTTATATTCTCTAATTATTTTTACTTTTTAACTCTGTTCTTGACCAGAAATGAAGGGGAAGGGGAAGGGGAGAGACAGAGAAGAAGAAAAAGGAGGAGGAGGAGGAGGAGGAGACAAAAAGAAAAGAGGCCTGCACTCTTAGAAAAGGAGGGAAATCACTCTGTGAGGCGTTAGCTTTGTGGTTCCAACAGTGACCACCTCGACTTTCCTGGGACAGATTTATTCAGCTTAACAACCCTCACTGGTGACTTGTGACATTCTCCTGCCAGTCCCTGCAGGTACAGTACCCTGACAGGCCATTATAAAAAGGCTCTCTAACAGGGCCACTGGCTGTCAGAAGCCACCAGCTGGCGTGCCACAGCCCTGCAGTCGCCAGGGTCCAGCTGCCAGTCTGGGCGGTGCTGTCCATGCTGCGCAACGTGCCACCCAGCTGCTGCATGGTCACGTCCATCTGGAGCTCTCTAGCTAGACAAATCTCTATGCCTGTCAGATCTCTTCAGCAAGCCTTGTTATGCAAATTCAATTACTCAAGTGTGCCCTATTACTGCTGGCTAACTGCTCCTAGAACCGATCTCACACTGACAGTTCACATTTTTTGCTCACCAAAAAGTACCTCATTTATTCTTGCTTTGCTACCTCCTTGTATCATTAAAGATGAACAGCCAAAGTCCATGGTATTCTAACCTCTCTGCAGTGGGCTACTGTTCTCCACAAAGAGCTGAGAGGAAAATTAATTGCAAAAGAAAACCTTCTAATCAGACATGAAGTGGTGTTAAAGCTGCAGATTCCCCACACTTGACAGATGATTTTACTACCAGAAATATGAAATTTAAATCTTAATGACCGAAAGGAAAATCTGGTATAACAAGTTATATTGGACAAAAAAAAAAAATAAATTATTAGGAGAAAATGCTGTAGTAGCTTTTACTAATACCTACTTTTAAATAAAAAGAAAAGAAGTGACAAGAAATTTCATTAGGTAAAGTTCATGTTGATAGCTCACTGCCTTGTCTACATTCTCCCCTCCCCTGCACCCTCTAGCCCTAGCCATGCCACTCCCAAACACATGCACTTCCTCTCCCCACTGCCTATACCCTCTCGCCTTACCGCTACAATTAGGAGGTTTCGTTCTTTTTCAATAACTCATTTTAACCCATCAGTGATTTGAAGGTTGAGATGAGTATTCGAAGCCATTTAACCATTTCTAATCCATTCAAGACAACTGAGAAAAAATTCCAAGGTACAGCTGTAATTCCAAGATTCTCACCCAAGCAACCTCATCATAAAATGAGACATTTTAATCAACTGAGGAGGTAAGAGAAAAAGAGTCCATCAGTAGTTACACTTTCAAAATAGCAGTTTCCACAACATGAGTATAGCAGTTTAGAAGAGAAAGGGAATAAGTAATGTCTGTTTATGAATCATGCAATGATACAAATACCAACAGAAATTTAGCTAAAATAGGTATTACACAGTGATATCTGGACATCAGTCCCCAAGAAATGTTTCTAATGCACAAATCTTTAGGATCTTTACTCTGAAAATAACAATTAACTGTTGATTACAAAACTAAAAAAATGAAAAGGCTGCTGGCCAGGCACAAGTCAAATGTAACCATGTTTCAGGTTTAAAGCTTATGGACAATGGAGGGTTGTGGGTTTTTTTGGTTTGCTTCATTTTCTAAGTGAACTTGGAAAATGTGTAAGGAAAGGAGGTCCAGGATAAATACAAGGCAAGAAGTTTTGGTAAACAGTTTTTATTTTTTATTTTCTTTTGTTTAAGAGATACGGTCTCACTCTGTCACCCAGGATGGAATGCAGTGGCATGATCATAGCTCACTGTAGCCTCTAACTCCTGGGCTCAAGTGATCCTCCTGCCTCAGCCTCCTGAGTAGCTGGACTACAGGTGTATGCCACCACACGCAGCTAAGTTTTTAAAAATTGCTTGTAGAGGCAAGGTCTTGCTGTGTTGCCCATGCTGTTCTCTAACTCCTAGCCTCAAGTGATCCTCCTGCCTCGGCCTCCCAAAGTGCTAGGATTACAGGGATGAGTCACCACACCTGGCCCAGTATAGAGTATTTTAAAATATATCATGAAACCATCTTATTCTCTGCTGAGATGATTTTACTAACTCTATAATTTTGCTTCTAGAAATTACTAAAATTTCCTCAATTCCATCTGAGCAATCAATACTCTAAAAGCACAAAGTGTTATATTCTCTAATTATTTTTACTTTTTAACTCTGTTCTTGATCAGAAATGAAAAAGTAGAGTGCCTATATGCTTGGCCTTAAACCCCTAAAATCCAATTGTTTAGGAATTGCTTTTCAAATGCCTCATTTGTAACCACTTTTTAAAATCAGTATCTCTGACGTTTTGAGAGACCCGACCACAGTTTTTTTAAATTATACTAGTTAAAACTGAAAGCAAACTATTTCACTCAAGTATGTGAATAATATGTATGAAAATTAGGAACTATCTGCATTTGCAGGGACAAATAGCTATCCCACAGGAATGAATTTTAAAATGTGGGAATGGCATTATTAGGTAATATAGGTATATTGAAAATGTGTATTTTTATGTTATAAAATGGTTTTATCAGCATGTTATATTTCCACTTAAAAATTCAGATTAACAAAAAAGGGTAAGTATGCTTCTATTACATTTTTAAAAATCACTAAAATGCTTATATTTGAATTAGGAAAACCTTAATTTTTTTGTTTTAATTTTTATAGTAAATAAAACCTTTTCCTTCAAATCTTTATACATAAGTAGAAAATGAGTAACTAGAATTTATCCTTAAACTATGCTGCTAGCTCTCAAATTCTTGACTAAATGAGAAATTCACATTTTCCCCTTAATAATTCCAATAGTGATTTTAATAACAATAGGAGTAATTAACACTATTCAGTACATACTGTGGATCAGGCACTTTTCTAGACCCTTGAGAAATCAACCCTTGAGGTATGTGTTATATAATAATGCCTATTTCACAGATGTAGAAAGGCACAGAGATATTAAATAACTAGGATATATGCCCACTATGCATCAGAGAAAGTGATTCTAACTCCACTGTCTTCAAATGTATGGTAGAAACTGAAAGGAAAACTGAAATCAAGTACTTGATTGTAAGACAATCAGTAAAAAGGCAATTTGGGGAAATACTTCTCTGTATATAAAATGAAGAGAGTTATGTTCTCTGAGCAACCTTTTCTGTGGCAAAGACTCTGTGGTTGACTTTTGGGTATGTGTGAACATACCCAAGTCATACAACTAGTAAGTGACCTACATTGGAGTCCTGAATCCAAATCCTGTGATCGTCCCATCACACCAAACTGCCTCTTCTCAAAGTTCTAGAAGTCCTGTTTTGTGAACCAGAGTAAGAGTTCTGATTTGGGTTACAACATTCTCAAGTAAGTACTAATGTGTATCTTTCCACAATGGTTACATTAGAACATTCTGATAATGTCAGCCCTGAGGTTAGGATTTTGGTGAGAAAAAAAGAAAACATCAAAATCTCATTTGATTTTCACAAAAAGTCAGGCCCTAAAAATGGCATTAGAGAAAGGAATATGCCCACTCCAAGAGCTTCAATGGTACATCATTTCATTTAAGTCTCAAAATAAGCAATGCATTTAGACTCAGCACCAACAGTCCCATCACTTTTATTTACACCCAGAAAAGTTGAGGCTCAGAAAAGTTAATTTGCCCAAAGTCACACAACAGATAGAGGAAATAACAGAACTCAGATCTGAGTTCAGATTTCTCATGTAAGTGCCCTTTTCACTATACCTAATGCACTTCTATACTGTAATTAATTGTTCTGGCCCATGAGTCAGAATTTCCTGCTTATCCAAAACTGTCCATTTTACAAAGCAAAAAGAGTAGGCCCCAAATTTCCAAACCATCTGAATAGTTTCTTCTTGATACTTTCAGAAGCACTAAAAAACATCAAGGTTACTCATGGAACCAAGTCAGCAAAAAATAAGCACTGTACTTAATAGACCTCTGGTTTGAAGATTTTAAAAGGGACATCTGCTATTACTTAACCACCACCCATCTAATCCCTTTAGAGCTCTACATCTATCTAAACACACCTCAGCTGTAAAGCATTCTGGAGGTATCTGTTAATCCCTTCATAGTCCCAGATAAGGATCTCACTTAATTCTATAAAATACAACTATCACTTTCTTCAAAGTTTGGTCATAATATTAGCAAATATTATTATTTGAATTAGAAAAGCACTTTCTTATACCATTTAAGAAGATACTACCAGGTATGGTTAAGTGAAATTATATTTCCAGCCTTTCAGTGAGGGACTCTGTTCGCTTCAATCCTTGAATATCTCCCTCAAATAACAGACAAATGGTTAAAGGCACGAGACAGGATCTCAGGAAAAATACTAACACTGCAAGAGAAAAGTTGATTTTTCTTTTTATAAGGAACTTAACTGATACCATCATATTTTGGTATCAAATGGTCTCATCTAAGTCTTACATTTTTAATTTGAAGTTTAGCTTTAAGTTTTTCCAAATTGAGGCACCATATAAATTCAATTAGTTAAATGAGTACGATCAAAACATCATTTAAAAAATTCTCTACGAATCTCCGAGACTCTCCAAGTCTCTCCTTAGAAGTAAATTTTAAGTTGGTGAGGACCTGAGCCCTCTCAGCTCACTTAAGATTATCACCTGTGGCCGGGCGTGGTGGCTCACGCCTGTAATCCAAGCACTTTGGGAGGCCGAGGCAGGCGGATCACGAGGTCAGGAGATCGAGACCATCCTGGCTAACACGGTGAAACCCTGACTCTACTAAAAATACAAAAAATTAGCCGGCCGTTGTGGAAGGTGCCTGTAGTCCCAGCTACTTGGGAGGCTGAGGTAGGAGAATGACGTGAACCCGGGAGGCAGAGGTTGCAGTGAGCCGAAATCACACCACTGCACTCCAGCCTGGGTGACAGAGCGAGACTCCGTCTCAAAAAAAAAAAAAAAAATTATCACCTAACCCACCACAAGTTCTGACTGCCTTCAGTGAAGAGCGTGGGAACTTTCATTATTTTATTTAACTTTCATTATTTTATCTGCAAGCATTTACATATACACACAATGTAAGGCATTTATAAAGACAGTATTTTCTAAAAGTACAACTAAATCTGTCCCCTTGAAACTTAGTTTAACAATTTACTTGTTAACCTAGGTAAAAACAGCATCTTTTAAATGGAGTTGTGGGCTTCTAAAATCTAAATACATTGCTATGTTAATTTCTCATGCTAGCCTTTTATATCCCCCAATCAATGTAAATGCTTTTCTGAATACAGTGATTCTAGAAGAACCTTCATGTGAGTGTCTTGTCAATCGAGCTAATCTCATCTCTTCCCACTTTCCTCTCCACTTACAACCAGAAATGCCAAAATCCAGAAATATCAAACTTCCATATTTCAGCAAAAACATTGTGTTATTTCACATTTCTGTATCTTTGTAAATGCTATATTCCCTTTGCCTGAAAACAGCCTTCCCCTTCCTCACTTGGAAAATCTCTATTAATCTTTTAAAACATAATTTGAACCTCACCTATTCCAGAAAGGCTTCCAAATGATGCCTCAAATGTATCAACAGCTTCATTTTGTGTGTTACATTTAGTGCAATGTGTTTTTTATGAATATGCATCTGTCTCACCTAATACATTATGATGATCTTGAGGTCCCTGAGGGTCCATTTATCTTTTTCCTCAGCACTCAGCAGAATGCATGATACAAGAGGTACTCAAATGTTTGCTGGATGAAAGAATGTTTAAGATAACGAAGAGACTATCTGAAGAAAAGAGACTGAATTTTTAGGTCAGAAACCAAAATAGGAAAGATGAGAAGAAATAGCAGGATGAGAATAAAAACAATAAAACAAAAAGTACTCAGACCAACTTGGTTATTTTTTATCCCAAAAGCCACACCTTCGCCTGGCCCCATTCATCCTATGAGTTATTCTTGGTGAATGTTATAGGCTGACTTCTTGTAAAGGCTAAATTTAAGGTACTTTTAGGAAAATAAACAAAAAAAAAAACATGTGACAACTTTTCTCTATATCTACATCTCTAGCTCAAGCTACCATCCGTGTGTGCCTGGACTACTACAATTGCCTCTCACTTGTCTCCCAGCTTTTACTCACACCCTGTCTCTAAAATGTTTTCCACACTATAGCTACCATAATCTTTTAGAAATCCTAATCTGATTATGCTGTCTCCTTACTTAAAACTTTCAATGGCTTCCCACTGTTCTTAGCATATGAACAAAATTAGTAACATGGTGAAAAAGGTCTTGATAGTCCAGCGCAACCTCTCTCTTCAGCCTCATCCAGCACCATACTTCCCTGTTTAAAATGTGCCACCAGGTGCTCAGAGCATGCTTTTCCTCTGTGCCTAGTTAACTCATACTCTCCTTTAAGGTCACAATCAATGGTACTTTTTCCAACAAGACTTTCCTGACCTCCAAGAAAATCCACCTTAGGTAAATACTCCTATGGTTCAATGTAACCCTGCTGTAGCACAGGGCAAAATATGGTACAGTTTTTATGATTATATGATTAATACAGGTTGAAAGGATCCCCAGTCTAAAAATCTGAAATCCGAAATGCTCCAATGAGCACTTCCTCTGAGCATCATGTCAGCCCTCAAAAAGATTTAGATTTTAAAGCATTTTGGATTTTCAAACTAGGGATGCTCAGCCGGGTATGTATTCTGCAAACACTCCAAAATCCAAAACACTTCAGGTCCCAAGCATTTTGGCTAAGCAATAATCAACCTGTATCAGTTCCCCCAAACAGACTGTAAGTTCCAAGGGCAGGGATTGTGTCTACTATTCTGATTGCTCACTTTCCAGGGCCAATGTAGTAACTGACTCATACTAGAAACATAATATTGGTTGAGGAAATGAATAATGCAAACATACATTTTAAAAAAAAGATATTTCTTCAACATAATTTTTCAAAAACCTCCTTCAAACCAAAGCTACCACTGTGTTTAAGATTAACTCAATAAAAGCATTTTCATTAATGTCAGGAACATGACAAGGACACTTGTTATCACTACTATTATTCAATATTATTCTGGAAGTATTAACCAAATGTTTAATAACCAGTTAAGAAAGAGAGAGAATACTTACAAAAAGAGGCAATATGATTTAGGAAAAAAAAGGCACAAAATGATCATTTTTAGACCTAGAAAATCAAAGAGAACCAACTGAAAAACTAGTAGAATAAGAGAATTCAAAAAGGAAGTAGAGTTCAAATTAATATATAGAAATCAATACCTCTCATATGTATAAACATCGATGGAAATTTTTTTTTTAAAAAAGAGGAGTCAGTTTACAATACCAGCAACAGAGACAGGAGAATGGTATGAACCCGGGAGGCGGAGCTTGCAGTGAGCCGAGACTGCGCCACTGCACTCCAGCCTGGGCGACAGAGCGAGACTCCGTCTCAAAAAATAAATAAATAAATAAATAAATAAAATAATACCAGCAACAACAAAGATAAAAAGACTTTGGAATAAGCTGTTGAAGAAATGTTTAGGTTGTTACATAAAGATGTTTTTTGTTGTTGTTGTTTTTTTTTTTTTTGAAACAGAGTTTCGCTCCTTGCCCCGGCTGGAGTGCAATGGCACAATCTCAGCTCACTGCAACCTCCTCCTCCCGGGTTCAACTGATTCTCCTGCCTCAGCCTCCCGAATAGCTGGGATTACAGACATGAGCCACCACGCCTGGCTAATTTTGTATTTTTAGTAGAGACGAGGTTTCACCACATTGGTCAGGCTGGTCTCGAACTTCTGACCTCAGGTGATCCACCCGCCTTGGCCTCCCAAAGTGCTGGGATTACAGGCGTGAGCCACTGCACCCAGCCTAAAGAAAACTTTAAAGTCCTAGTAAGAGACACACAAATCAATGAGTATATCTTATTCTTAAATAGAAAGATTTAGTTGTGTAAATATATCAATTTTCCATAAATTAATCCATAAATTCAGTGCAATCCCAACAAAAATATTAACAGAATGTTTTGGGAGGACCATGATAAAATGATTTTCATGTCTCTTTGGAACAATAAACAAGCAAAAGTAGTCTGAAAAATTCTGAGCAAGGGAAAAAGAGCAATGAAAGACAACTACCCTTCCAGACAGTAAAATAAAAAGCAACGGAAAGTTGTCCTACTCAGGAAACACTCAACAATGAGATATCAACAGACAGCTCAGAAAAAGACCCAAATACATGTTGGAACTGAGTGTATGAAATTAATGGGGCATTTGAAATTAGGGTAAAAAAACAGACTTTCATTAAATATATTTTTAAAAGAAAAAGTAATCTAGATTTCTACGCTCACCCCTTCAACTAAAATAAACTGCAAAGGAATAAAAAATTTAAGTTTTTAAAAATGAAATCACAAAATAACTAAAAGAAGATGTACATAAATTTCTTTTTAATTTTACAAACTTAGTGACAGTAAACCTTTTCTGGATAGGACACCAAACTCAGAAGCCATAAAGGAGAAGACTGATACACTCAACTGTACAATAATTCCAAGCTTCTGTATTTTAAAAATTACCATAAACTGAATAAAGAAAGGACAAACTGGCAGAAAATATTTGCAACATTTTTATCTCCCCACACATATTCATACTCATTAAAATGTAATTTCCAGCCAGGCGCAGTGGCTCACACCTATAATCCCAGCACTGTGGGAGGCTGAGGTGGGCAGATTGCTGGAGGACAGGAGTTCGAGACCAGCCTGGCCAACATGACAAAACCCCCGTCTCTATGAAAAGTACAAAAATTAGCCAGACATTGTGGTACGTGCCTGTAATCCCAGCTACTCAGGAGGCTGAGGCATGAGAATCATTTGAACCTGGGAGGCAGAGGTTGCAGTGAGCCTAGACCGTGGCAGTGAGCCTAGATTGTGACACTGCACTCCAGCCTAGGTGAAAGAGACTCTGTCTCAAAATAAATAAATAAATAAAAATACAGTGTAATTTCCATAAGGGCAGGTGTGTGTGTGTGTGTGTGTGTGTGTGTGTGTGTGTGTGTGTGTGAACAGCTATATTCCCAGGCCTAGACTAGTACTTGGTATATGACAGATAATATTTATTGAATAAATCAATGAGCATTTGATACTTATACATGCCAATTAGAAAAGATCAATGCCTAGCACAGTGCCTGGCAAACTGTAAGTACTCAAGAAATAGCTGCTGAATGAATAAATCTAATAAAATTATGCATGAAGGACAGGAATTAGCAATCACTTTTTAAAAAGGCAAATAAATGGCTAATAAATGTTCTTAAAATGCCCAAACAAGATCATAATTTGGAGGAAAAAAAGAAAAGAAAATCAAAACCACACTATACTATTTTTTACTTCTTATTAGACTAGAAAAGAAATGTAAAGATAATGTATCAGTTCCCCCAAACAGATTGTTGCAAATGTATGAATAAATGCTCTTTTTCCTTTTGTGCTCCTACAACAAAATACCTGACACTGGATAATTTATAAAGAACAGAAAAGTATTTCTCACATTTCTGAGACTAAGAAGTCCAAGTCAAGGTGCCAGCAGGTCTGTTGTCTGGTGAGGGTTCCAGCTCTGCCTCCAAGAAGGCACCTTGAATGCTGTGTCCTCTGGAGGGGAGGAATGTTGTGTCCTCACATGGCAGAAGGCATAAAGGCAAAAAAGGACCAAAGGACCAAACTCCCTCCACCGTGCCCTTTTCTAACATTATTAATCCATTCACAAGGGCAGAGCCCTCATGATCTGAACAGTTCCCAAAAGTTCCCAACACTGTTGCATTGGGAATTAAGTTTCTAACACATGAATTCTGGGGGATGCATTCGGACCACAACATTCTCCTACATTGTTGGTGGAAGTAAAAACTTTGATGAAAAGACTGGCAACATCTACCAAAATTTAAAACACACATACTCTTTGACCTAGAAATATCATTTCTTAAAATTTCTCCTACTGATAAATTTGCCTTTACATGAAAATATCTCTGCTCAAGAATATTCAGAGTAGCCTCTGTAATAGCAGAAGTCTGCCTACAAAATAAAATATTTTGTAGTAATTTGAAAGTATAAAGTAAATTTATTACAGGCTGAATGTCCCTTATCTAAAATGCTTGGGACCAAAAGTGTTTTGGATTCCAGATTTTTTCAGATGTTGGAATATCTGCATTGTACTTACTGGCTGAGCATCCCAAATCCAAAAATCCAAAATCTGAAATGCTCCAATGAGCATTTCCTTTGAACATCATGTCAGTACTCAAAAAGTTTCAGATTTGGAGCATTTCAAATTTCAGATTTCAGATGCTCAAGCTGTATATATGAAAAGATACATGAAATTTTTAAAAAGTAATTTGCAAAAAAATCCCATTTGTTTTTTTAAAAAGTGTGTGTATGCATATATATGCAATAAAAACTTTTTTTAAATATTAAGGCAAGTGTTAAGGAAAAAGTAGAGGTAGGGAGTCTTAATTTTATTAAAAAATTGGAAAAAAAAGCAAAGAAAATAAAAATTAAGGCAGGAATAAAAGTACATAGAGAAAGATTTTAAAAAGAGACAGCGTAGCACAAAAACCTGATGGCCCTATAATTCATATATTTACTTCCAAAAAGGATTTTGAGATAATCTGTAAGATGACACAAACATATGCACTATAAGCACTAAAAGGAAGGCAGGCAGGTCTCTCATGTATACCATTGTATTCTCAGTGCCTACCAGATAGTAGGGACTAAATAAATATTTTTTAAGCTAAAGACACAAGTGAAAATAGAAACCACACAGAAAGAGGGAAGGCCAGGGGAAAACGATGATTATTATTGGGTACCAAAATGTAGCTCCGAGCTTCCCATAGACTCAGTAAAAAAAAAAAAAAAAAAATCATGATGCTCGGAGTCAATAATCCTGTATTTTCAGGCTTAGAATAATATGCTGGGTACAGAGGCTACACCACTATAAGAGGCACTACCAGAATCCCCCAAACCAGACTCCTTTGCATCCTGTATCTCAGATGCCATAATCATAGTCAAAGACATGAGTGGACTCCAGATACCACTAAGACCACTTACTGTTTTGATCATAGTTCACCACTTTCCTCCAACACCAATAAAAAGAGGGGCTTAAGACTGTGGATGCTGCTGCTATCTTATTTTGCTCCTAACTACTGAAGGAAAGAATACCTATAAGATAGAAAATAAAATATAAAGGAATTTGAAGAGGGCGTTTCAGATCCAAGATCAATTTTTGATTACCTGTATTAGTATAAGAAAATATTAATGGCAAATAGCTGAGATGGAGGATAATAAAAGTTTGCGAATCACCCCACAGACTCAGTTCAGGCTATAAATTTACTCCCAATTGTGTCAAAGCACATCTGCAGTGGGAATCACCCAAGAAAGAAGAAAGAAACTCTGTCTCTAAATGCCAAGCAATTTGATTAGAACCTCCTACTTGTTTTTAGTAACAAGTTTATTTGTTGGGAGAATTTAATCAATCAAAAATTTATTTCCATCCAGTAGGTAAGTGGTGGCTAACAGCTTTCAACACAAGTGTAGATAAATTACAGACTGCATAAAAGCTATTAGAAGTACACAATTATCTAAAAATACTATTAGTCAAACTAATCAGAATAAAACTAAAGATTGCTATGCTACATGAATGGGAGAATTGAACATTTTATTTCTGGAATATAAAAGAACCACATAACTTCTTTGCTTTTATTTTCTTTTATAAAATAAGGGCAATCCTTCATTATATAGATATTTCTCTCTAGAAGTTATGAAGAAAAAGGTTTGACTATTTCTACCATTTGTTTTATTTTAGACAAAACTAATAATCAATCCTGGTTTTTATTCCTAAACCTTTGTTTTAAAGAAGGAAAAAGAATCACAAGCATCAATTAGAAGTACACATTATTATTGCTGGTCTGCTCGTGGACTTGTTTGCTTAATGGTTTGAACACTATGATTCCATTTTCTTCAGGAAACTGAAACGAACAGTAATCTTTCCAGATCAAACTTCCACCAAGCAGTTTTAGTACAACATTTATCATACCTAGCAAAAACACCAGAGGACAACTCCATCTGCCACAACAAAACAGAGAAAGATAAAGGTCTCCAAACACTTTCCCAAAAAAGGGCCATATACCTAACACCACTGCAAGAGAAATGCAATCTGCGCTTTGCAGACCTAGACAGGAATTGCTTCAATACTATCTTTTCCCCTCTTCCTCACCATAAAAACTACCCAACCCTAGTCATGAGGTACAGATCTACATCCCAAGACTCTTAGAAGATTAGGAACCTACAAATACCAACAAAGACAGGAAACAAGGACTTCTTTCCCACACAAGCTTTATGTACTGAGTGAGCACTGAAAAAAAAAAAAAAAGTATGACCACCAAGAGCCATAAAGTGAGTACAATTCAAACTCGACATACAGTAACATAATCATCTATGTCAAATGCAGAACACCTTACAATGATATGCGATTGATCCCATTCAAAAATTGTAGTTCGTTACGGAGAGGGAATAATTAAGGACACCTTCAGAAAGCAAACATCATATCAAAGATGTGTTCACATATGAGGTATGTACCAATTAGTCCGTCAGAGTTGTTATTTTGGATCCAAACAAAAAAGTTTATCAAATGCATTCCTTAGGTTGAACTTAAAGAAGGATTAAAATGAAAGAACATTTTTTAAAGGAATTTCTATAGAAAATGCAGAAAAATAGCAGAGCCAATTAGATCAATTCCCTTCCCAAACTTTGTTTTAAACCCTTTGTATTTCGATTTTTAATTAGTTTTAAAAATTGATGGCCGGGCACGGTGGCTCACGCCTGTAATCCCAGCACTTTGGGAGGCCGAGGCGGGCTGATCACGAGGTCAGGAGATCGAGACCATCCTGGCTAACACGGTGAAACCCCACCTCTACTAAAAATACAAAAAATTAGCTGGGCGTGGTGGCGGGTGCCTGTAGTCCCAGCTACTGGGGAGGCTGAGGCAGGAGAATGGCGTGAACCCGGGAGGTGGAGCCTTGCGGTGAGCCCAGATTGCGCCACTGCACTCCAGCCTGGGTGACAGCGAGACTCCGTCTCAAAAAAAAAAAAAAATTGATTACAGCTGAACAACAGAAAGTAAAATAATACAAATAAAACCAAATACCAATTGTTTAAAACATTCAGTTCTTTTTTAAGGGAAGTTTTTTTTCTTCAAAAAAGGTTTGCATGGAAAATTGTAAGTAAATGTTTGTTGGTCCTTTATAATTGTATATATTGTCTTATAATCACACAAAAAATTCAAAATCCAGACATAAGTAAAAGGAATGCTATATCACATTTTTGTTGCCAATGGGAAAAAAATCAAAGTTTAAGTTACTATGGGATATGGAAGAAATAACAGAGATAAGTAACTTCTTATTTCTCAGATGCTAAAATGTTTTGACGGGGTCAGGGAGTTCTCTCCCTTAAACAACAAAAACAGAATGGGTCTTCTTTCACATTCCTTATTTTTCTTCACCTTTATTGCTATGGTTTTCCCATATCATCTCTCCTTCATGAAAACACTGTCATATGTTCACTTAGCATACTTCCTAGAATGTAACAATCTACCCTTTTAAAGTTACAGCCTCTATCTTCAAAAAACACATCACTCAAAACATGCATAAAGATCAAGAATTGTTCTTTTTTTTTTTTAATGAAGAATCTCATTATCATAAGGCATTTTGGTTTGAAAAGATAACATCATTGAAGTCAGGCAAAGCTAAACTTGACCTTGGTCCTGCCATAATCAAACAACCCACTAAAGGTCTTTGCCAATCCAACCAACCACAGGAAAAGAGTAAAATCCCACAAAAATAAGAGTTGGCTAAACTCCAGTTTTCATCACTATCTAGTTGGGCAATTTTCTGGCTAGCAATAATCCTTATTCCCTTGGAACTTTATCCCAGTAAGGGTGAGGGTCAGAATATATTTTCAAAAGTAATTTTCTCTACTCATCCTTTTCTAAACCTTTCCTTTCACAGCAACCTATCTAGTAAGCATTTCTAGAAACAATTTAGTATATAACGAGCCAGGAATCTTTAGAATAAGAACAAGTTGAAATGAAAAGGTCTTCAGACACTACTTCTAAAACAATCTGGAAACTGGTAGATGACTCTTCTTTAGTGCTCTAAGCTATAGTAACAAAAATACTGGTTTATATTTTACTTTTGAACACAACAATGTAAGAAGAAGAGCCTCTTCTTTACTCTTCTTTCCAAACTGCTGACAATCTTATTTGGTGCAAGAAATCTATGAGTTATGAAGCCAGACTTACCAGACTACTGAATTCTCGTTCTTAGAATATGTAAAATCTATTGGGTAAGTGGGTTTTGGTTTGTTTTCCAAAAATACACTAGCATTTCGTACTTTGGATACTTGATCTTTGCAAAATTCAGACAAACACTGGCAAAGGAAAATGTTATAAACATCAGATTTTCTTACAGCCTTCAATGAAACCTATGTATAAAACTGTAAAAGTTAAATCATGATGAGTATGGGCCGGTTGATTGGATCTTTTTAACATAATCTAGAAAGTATCTTTCACTGAGTTCTCTTCAAGATAAAACTATTACACACACCTCACACTCTTGAAGGTCCTCTGTTTAAAGTTGTTGGAACAGATTTCTTTTGATGAAACTACTGAAAGATTATATATATTGAGAGGGATTAAAAATACTAACAAGATGAAAAGCATCAGTTACCAATATAATTCTTTCAGTACAACACCAAATGATAATTGCAATGCCTAATTAGCACTGAATAGTGTATTTTATTATGATTGTGCAATAAGCTTGATACACTGTTAATCATGTATTAACGTTAAATACCTATACTATAAACGTACTAAAAAAAACTTATCAGTGATTAATGTTGAATACTGAAATTCTCATTGATATTTTGTAAAGGTCAATTTTGGGTATTTAAAAAGTTATAAAAGTGCATTTAACTGGGTAATGTTGGAAAATAAAAGTTTAAAAATTTAAGGTAAAGGGGAAAATACGTGAAGCTGTCCTGTGTACTCATATTACGATTAATAACTAAATAAGGTATTCTGGCTCTTTTTAATAATCCAATTGCTAAAAGACCTATGAAGGTTATTATGTTAGAAGGTTAAAAATTCTGGTTTTCACTTGTTTATACATGTTTGCCCTTTTTGTTCCTTTAGTTAACTAGATTAAAGCACTTAAAACCAAAAATAAAATTACTTTAGATTACCTATGTGAACTTTTTTTGGTTAGCTAATAATTCTTTCTATATTTTGATTGTGGGTATTGTGTGGGAGTGGGGTCATTGAATGGTGTGATATCGATAGAACAAGAAAAAGTATTTTTCTCTATTTTGTTTTTAAATGAAACAAACCAAAGCCTTTTAGTTATTCTAGCAACCCAAAGAAACTCCAAACTTGAATGTATTAGTCTCCTGCCATAATATTGAAAATCCTCTACCTAAAATGTCTTATTTTTGCTAAATCAGGCTAATTCTTAAAATTGCATATTGTCCTATTGTGCCTTCCTGAGACTCAAATTCCTCACTGAAAAAAAAAAAAAGAGGATAATCTGCATTTCATGGGGATGCTATAAGGATGAAATGTTTTAAAATACAGAAACAACCCAGTGTGAGAACCTGACACACAAGAGGTACTTAATAAATCAGTTGACTTCTAGAAAATTCTGCATTATAAAACTTTAAGGTGATTAGAGATGTTTTGAATCTACTTATTGATAAGGCTGTGTGCATTTTCACACTTTCCACTCCGTTAAGACTATCAGATTTTATTCCAAGAAAGAGTGCGGGGAAGAAAAAGCAGCAGGCAAAAACTGAAACAGAAAAACAACATGGATGTTGTAGCTCTTACTTTCATTCTCTTATTTTTAAAAATAAACTTGACTTTTCATCCCTCTTGTTACCTATTTTTCAAAGAAATACAAGTTTCCTTAGTCTTTTAGTTTTTAGAAGCCATGTTTAGAGCTAAGCTGATATACTATGCCAAAAGTACACTTAAAACTGGGTATCTTCATTGCTGAACGTTTTACATTACAAGGCATCAGTCTTTAAAAAAATTTTTTTTAAACCTGAAGATTACTGACAAATAAGCATTCTCTAACAATTATGAATTATTTCACATCATTTTAAGGTTTCACTTGATCAATTTTACATGCAAACATACTTTCTCATTCTTTACTCTTTCCTACTATGTTTTGCATGCCAAAAAAAATCCACTAATAGATTATAAGCTCTGCTTGCCAGTTCCCTTCTCAACAACCTCCATCCATCCCAGCACCCACCCATTCCCAAAGAGATACCCAGCATTGTTTATGTGGAGTTGGAAACAATACACTCCCCACTGCTGGTTAATTTACATCAGATACAGCCAGGCCCAGGAAGCAAAGTGCCTGTCGTTTTCACCCCTTTTTTCTTCTGCCTTGCTTGCTCATGCCCCCTCACCCCTTTAAATTTAAATTACTCGTTTTAACTTAAAAACTTCTGGATGTTTTATTACCTTGGCAGCTTTTTCTCTGGATTGACTAAAAAGGTAAGTTTAAACAGTTTTTGTCAGTTAATATCTCTTTTTTTAATACTTGTATCTGACAACCAGAATCCATAGTGTTAAAACTGCAATGATGATGATGCTGCATTTTACCAGGCTAACTCAGGTTGGGCACAATTTCATTGTTTTTTTGTAACCTAAACATACAAAAAACAAAAATGTTACTTTGCATGCAGTTAAATTGGTTGTTCTCTAATCATCTCTATCTCTATAATCTTTATGTGCTCCTAAGGGATATAAAAAGATTTTATGTTAGGTTTTGTTGTTTTCATTCTTTATTTTTTTAACCATAAAATATTACACATGCAGATACAGTAAGTCATTGTTTCCTTGCCTATATATTTATAGAAAATTACTAAAAATTTTATAGTATAGTATTAAAAATACTATAAAGCCAAAATGCCAGCTTTTCTTTGAAAGCCACATTAACTGTGTCCTAGTCAGTTTTTCTAAATTTCAGATATTTAAAAAGAATTAAATATGATAACATCTTTAATAACATGTATAAAGCCATTTCAAAGACTGAAATCCTAACTCTCAAATTTCACTAAATTAAATTTTATCTAAAACCAAGTAAGTTAAACATATTCCACTGTACGTTAAAAATAAGATATGCAAAGACTCCCCAGTGTGTGCAAATGATACCAATAATTAAGAATCACATTTCGAGCTTTAAAACACTTCTATCTAAAAGAATCCAAAAGTGTGAGTAAATTGCTTTGACTGGTAACATTTACTTTCTGTAGTACTTTCTCTCCCCTCTTCATCCTAGCTCTCACCCCCACACCAACACACATACATAAAATAGATCATTTAGGCCAGTGGTATTTCAGTACATCGCCCCTCCTCCTCCACTTAGACAGTATTGCCTTTTATATCTATGTGGAGGTTCCCATGGCAACACTCACTTACACCAATACTATTTCCAACTGAAATGAGAGAATCCAAAATCTAAATGCTTCATTACTAAATAACATATACCCTAACAAGTAAGAATTGTTTTTCTCATTATCATTATTTTTCAATGTTTTTAGATTTCTGGAATTTCAGCAAAAAAATCATCATTTTAATATTATAGAAATAACTAGAAAAACAGTCATTGTAGGCAACTATATGTATGCATATCATTACATGAGATTTGTATGTGCTTACTCTTACTGCATAAAATTGATATGCTGAGCCAAGAAACCTCAATTATAATTATGAATAGTAAGTATAATTTTTACTAGTCCAGTTTACTCTGTCAAATTTGATTTTTTTTTTTAATGTTGGCTACATAGCTCACAAAAGACCCTGGTGAGAAATTCTAACACAACAAGCCAAGAAGCAATTCATGGACAGCAGGAGGCAATTCCAGAACACAGGCATAATCTATAAAGAGAAACCTCTACAGCTTTTTGATGTTAAATAAGTAGAAATATTAGCATACAACAAAGCTAAGAAGCAGACTGTTGTATCAAGTTTAAAAGTAAAAATTTCAGGGTCAAATGTCATGAGTACCTTTGTCTAGACTACTTTCAAAAGTGAAATTTCCTAATTTTTAAAACCAAAAGGTCTCTTTTGGTAATACTGAAGGGTGCATATATTTAGTTTTAGTACAACACACATTCTCATCAAGTTATTCAAAATATAAGGGAGGGGAGGGTTTTGCTTTTAAGTGGGAACATCAAGGTGGGAGGTCAAACATTTACTTTGAAAACATATACATTTCTTAAAACAGGTTGTGCACATTAAGAAGCCTCAGAAGAGGCAAGAGTATAAAATGAGTAGCACTAAGCTTTTTGCTAAATGATCAAAGCTAAGCATTAAACATCACTCTGCATGGTGAATACATTTTTTAAAAGAATAAAAATCAATAGAATATACACTGAGCTTTATTTATTCTGACAACATATCCTAGCACCTGGATAGCTGTATTAAGTAATTTAATTGTTTCTGCTACAGTTTATTAACTTATATTTATGGGTTCATAAAAATAGAACATGAATACGTATTTTAATGAAAAAAATCACACTTTTATAAAATTTATAATGAGCCTTTTTTTATTGTGCTTTTTACATTATCACTGTTTTAAAATGAGCTGATTCAAAAGACTATAAAGACTCCCTGAAAACCAGTACAGGAAACTCAAGAATTTACTTTCCCAAAAACAGCTTTTAAGACATGAACATGAACTGCCTAATGAATCTCATAGTTAGGCTTGTGAAAAGGACCAACTTGCACCTTTCAGAGGTCTCTCCCTCTTTTTAAAAATTCCCATACAGTAAAACCTGCTGACACATTTTTTTTTTTTTTTACAAGACCCAGGGAGGGGGGTGGAATCTTGCCACATGGTGGGGGGCGGGGATTTGAAATATTTGTGAGAATTTTTATAGGCTGGATTCCCCTCTCCAGTGTTTAGACAAGCAAAAAAAAAAAAAAAAAAAAAAAAAAGCCAAATGTTAAATGCTTATTTTACTAAATGAAAAATAGCAATCCCCTCCAAATATTTCATTTTCATTTACTTTCGTTTTAATATCAACAACCTAAAAACAAATATTTACAGAGTTTAGAAATCTTTTCAATTCTTTGGAGATACTTAACCTTGATACCAGATGTAGTTTTCAGTCAACTTCAAAAGTAAAATCTTTATATCTTTAACAAAAAATGATATATTTTATAATCCTTTTATCATTAGCAGGTTTGGATGCAATGCCACCTGGTGGCACAGATAAATTCTTAGCTGGACTTAGGTTTTTGGAAACTGAGCTGTTCTATGAAATACTAACCAACTCTTCTGACTACTCTAACCTCCTCCCAAACAAGTTATTCATCCCACAGTTTAACAATAAATGATCATTTTTATTTCAAAAATTTTAAGATTTTTAAGCAATTAAACTGTACATATGCACATGACAATTTCCTCAGCATTTAAACATCATAAAACATTTTTTTCATAAACCAAAATTATACCAAAGACTTACTTTTTAACAGTTGAAATGTTTAAATATGGGGGAGGGGGTAAGATGGAGTAACCAAGTTGCTTTGTAAAATTACACTGTATAATTAATTCCATGGTAAGAATGTTTTTATGGTGTGTTTTGGTGACCTTTTATTACCATCAAGTTCACAATGCTGGTGGGCTGCCTTTTAATCCCTCCGCAGACAAAGGCCCTAAATAAACACAGATCCCTTCCTGGGAAAAAGTCCACTCTGGTTAAATGGTAAGGAAATGAGTAAATCATTAGTAATCTTTAAAGCCAAAGCTATAAACTCAAGTTACCTTAAGTTGAAATGAAAGTGTCCTGCAAGAGTTTCAAAGTTCTGTCACAGATAGAAATCTCCAGCTCTTGACTCCAGACTAGGCGCCAGCTGATAAACAAACAATTTAAGTCAAGAGCTGGAGAATTCCCAGCTTTTTCATTTAATGGCTTTGGCCAAGAGTATTTATTGCCTCCAGTTTTATTCTCACTTAGCTCTAAGAGGAAATTTAAACTCATCATTATCTTAAAGCCCCATATGGGTAGCAGTCAGCTCACCTGATAATAGCTCCTATTACTCTGCACTGATTGTTGAGTCTCTACTAAAAGTGATGTAATAATATAAACTAATTAACCATAGTTTTAGGTTGACTTTTTAACAGGCTAAATAAATTTTGTTCAATATAGTTTACATTCCCACTTGGGATAGTTACAATTCCAAAAAGTTAAACTTTACAGTTTTCAGTAGAAACTACCAACTAAAATGGAAGAGGACAATGTAATCTCTCTCTCATTCTTGCATGCTCTGCTCTCTGGCACCCCCACCCCCTAACCCTTGTTCACTAGCTCCTGAATATTGCGTAAGGTAACTTTTCTGTATCAAATGTAGACTTTTCCTATTAGCTTGAAATATCCAGTGTTGCTCTATTTCCTAACAGAGCAAAGTGCAGGATTTAAGATGTAAATGCCGAATCATGAAAAGCTGTTGATTTTATACGTGTACTAATAAGAATATAAAAGTTCAGTCCAATTAAAGACCATAAGATGTCATCAAACCTTTCTAAATGCTGTTTTTAAAAGTCTGCGGCTGGGCGCCATGGCTCACACCTATAATCCCGACACTTTGAGAGACCGAGGTGGGCAGATCACCTGAGGTCAGGAGTTCGAGGCCAGCCTGGCCAACACGGTGAAACCATGTCTCTAGTAAAAATATAAAAAATTAGCCGGGCGTGGTAGCTCATGCCTATAATCCCAGCTACATGGGAGGAAGAGGCAGGAGAATCATCTGAACCCAAGAGACGGAGGTTGCCGTGAGCTGAGATCACGCCACTGAACTCCAGCCTGGGCAGCAGAGCAAGACTTTGTCTCAAAAAAAAAAAAAAGTTTGCTATTAAAGATTACAGGTCTCAAAGTCAGAATTATGTTGCTGCTCTTATTCCTTTCTCAAAATTATCATTTATTTTTAGAAAAACCTCACCTCTACCCAGGATTTTATATGGAAATAATTATTTTAACTATCTGAATGTTTGTAGATATTTAACAATTACAGTAAACTAACTAGCCTCTTTCCTCCAGCTGCTTATCTAATGAAAGAATGCTGCAAAAAAAAAAATGTTATAGCCTAAGGTAAAGGGTTAATAAAATATGCCATTAGTGCATAGAAAAATACTTTTCTTCCCATTTCTTAATTTTCACAAAGTTTTATAAACCTATCTTGGCTGTAAAAGCCAATTAACTATTTCAGTGTCTGCCAAGACTAGTTTCTATTCTTTTAATATATGGACATAGTACATTAAATATGTTGGTCACTTAAGAACAAGTACTACTCTCACACATAAGAAGCATTAGGGGAAATGAAATGTAATTAATGATAAAATTATTTGTATTCTGGCCTCATACTAAGTTTGATTTTTTAAAATCTCCCTAGGTACAATGTCCTCCTAGAGGCTGTAGTAGATAAACAATTATGATAACCAAAACTAACAGTCAATAATAACTCAAAGCAAAAAGATGTCAGATACTAATGTTAAAATTCTTAGTACTCTTTTAAAAGAAATCCACATCTTTCCTATCCCTGTAGGTAACCTAAGCTAAATGCAAAAAAACAACAATCTTCTACCTTCAGGTCAGGTCAAAATCCCTCCAAGGCAAAAGACAGAAGGCATATCTGCTGCCATACTTTCCTTGGACCTGAAGGAAAGATGACTACTATGAAATTTGCATGTAAATTTAAAATGTTCACAACTACATCACCCAAGCAATGCAAAACAGAATTTTATGGCGAATACATAGAAAGAGACTTAAAACTTAACGTCATATACTTTTCATCTGTTAACATTATCAAACTTCAAGAAAATCGGACTTCTTGAAAACTTCAAATAAGTCTGCTAAGGTTTCAGTTTGATTATGGTAGCAAGGCCCTTGTCAAATTCTCAATTACATCTCCTCCTCCCACCTCACTGCCAATGCTATCCAGGGATCACAAACAAAACAAAATAAAGACATATAATACCTAGAGTATACTGGAACTAGTTTCACATTGCTTAGAAATCAATAGATGTTAAAGAAAAATAAATTGTACATAAGTAATAGCTTCAGATTTGCTAAATTCACCTTTATATAAACAGGGCTCAGTAGTCCTAAACTGTGACCAGACCCAATTGTGTCTGTCTGACTTACATCCTGAATGGCAATTAAAGGACATTAAAAATACCCTGGGATTACTTCAGGCAGGACCCCTGCCTCATCCATATACTTTCCAGCATACCCATGTAAAGAGAACACAGGTTCCCCCTCTCCCACAGAACAGAGCCTGGCAAGAACAGCTGGTGTCATGGTTACTTGATTGGAAATTACAGTGCAATTAAAATTTGGCCTTCAGGTCTGGAGATAAAGGAATTGCAAACTGCAAAAGTAAATTTTTAGAAATAAAGTAGCTTGTTGTTGGCAATAATAGTAATTATTACTAACAATAAATAATGAGAGCAATAATAAAAAATACTGTAAAAGTGATCACCTTGCCTTCTCTAACACATTCTTCTGTAATTTTCTTAGGCAACAAACTGCTGGAGCTGCCTCAACCATGTTATCTTGGGCAGTGAGTCAGCAGTCTTCTTTGAATGTGTTAAGAACTTAACACCTTATATATGAATTCTTGTCTATGACAACTGTTGCAAGGCAGTCTTAGGCATGCCAAAGAATGTAAAAAGAGATTTTTATGGGCACCTCTTCTTCAGGACTAATTTCAAAGAAACCCTTGGAATTTATTTACCAAACATTTCTGAACTACTTGTGCAAACTGTAGAAAATCCCAGGCTAAAGATATTCTCCAGAGACAGAAAGGATACTTTATGGATACAGAGTGATAAGTAAAATTATGGGAAAATGTAAATGGCTAACATAATTGACCCAGTTCTGTGTACTAGTATTGATGAATCTTAACTCATTTCTAAGGAAATGGATTTGTCCCTCAAAGTAAGGTATACTTTAATTATAAGAGTTACTAAAGTTTTAAATAATAGCAAGTCAGACCAAGGAAAGTCTTATTTTATTTAATTTTTTTAAGACAATGTAATTCAAGCCTTTCATATAATAGTCAATGCACTAAGTACTTTAAATTTTATAATAAATAACAGCAATTGCTAATTAAAAAGTAAGTTTTTAAAAATTTATTTATTTATTTATTTTTTGAGACAGAGTCTTGCTCTGTCGCCCAGGCTGGAGTAGACTGTGCAATCTTGGCTCACTGCGACCTCAGCCTCCCAAGTTCAAGTGATTCTCCCGCCTCAGCCTCCTGAGTAGCTGGGATTAGAGGCAAGCACCACCACACCCAGCTAATTTTTATTTTTTTTTAGTAGAGATGGGGTTTCACCATGTTGGCCAGGCTGGTCTCAAACTCTTGATCTCAGGTGATCTGCCCACCTCAGCCTCCCAAAGTGCTGGGATTACAGACATGAGCCACCACGCCTGGCCAAAAGTAACTTTAAAATACATAATAGTACTATAACTCTTTAAAGACAGGAACCCATGGAGATGAATTATTTTACCAAAATATTTCAAATCATTTTTAAAAATTTTCTTAAACAGCCTTATTGAGGTATAATTGATATACTGCACATATTTAAAGTATACAATTTGGTGAGTTTGGACATATGCAAATACCCATAAAACCACCACCACATTCAAGGTAATAAACATTTCCATCACCTCCAAAAGTTTCCTCATGCCCCAAATGTGGTGGTGGTGGTTGCTTTGTGGTAAGAACACCTATCCTGATATCTACCTTCTTAACAAATTTTTAATACTCAACATGGTATTGTTAACTACAGGCACTATGTTATACAACAGCTCTCCAGAACTTATTGTGTGTAACAAAAATAAATTCTTACTGAGGTAAGAATAAAACATAAGAATAAATATCACATACAAGACTACTGTATAATCGAAGCACTTGTGAGAGTATCAAAAAAAGACCTATTCTGATAGCCCTTTCCCCTCCACACATTATAAACCAAGGCAATTTCAGTTATATGAAATTTGATGGAAGAATTTGCTTTTGGACAAAAACAGCAATGTTTCAGCCCAAAGCCAAGTAAAACTGCCAAGTTATAAACTTCTCTAAGAAAACGTTTTAATGGAAATGCCAAAAGACCCTTAACTATAATAGTGTTAGGTGCCAAAACAGAAATAATTTTTTGTGGTCCTTTTACCATAAATTAGATACAGATCTAGTGGAAAAACAGTAGGTAACCAGTTCAGTGAGCAGTAAGAGCCAAGCCTGCATGGTTGATTTTAAAAACAATAATGAAGTCTACATGAAACTCACTGAGATTTACCAAGCAAGCCTACCTCTCTAAGAGAAATTTCTTAATAGGTTTTGTGCTTATTTTAAGAATGCCTCAAACAAATTACTAAAACTTAACTCAGCCAAGTAGAGTATAAAATTTGGTTTTCTGGTATGGAACTGTTATACAAACACATACACACAAGTTCAATTATTTAATTTTGACATTAACTCCTACCTAGAACAATACAGTTTAGCAAATCAATGAGGCTTGCCAACATGCAGTGCCTGGGGCTAACTACAAGCGCCACTTCAGAGTCACTTCAACTTAAGGTCTCCGGGCAAATCTACAGATGAATTAGGCAATCAGTGAGTTTATTCTTCAATTATTCAAGCACAGCTATAATGATGCCCTGGGAGCAGACTGAACAGTATTTGGTCATTAGTCACTAGCAATAGTTTTTAATTTAGTTTTAATTTGCTGTATGTCTAGCATTCATTATAGACGAGAGCTCATCAAGTTGGAACCAACACTGTGGTAGCAGACCCACTGCGTGTGTGCGCACACACACACACACACACACACACGTGTATGTATCCAAAATGGCATGACTAAACAACATGAGACATTAAATAAGGATTACAACTTTCATAAAAATGTGATTTGCACAAGTTAATAGGGCATCATACTTATGAGACCTGTGCCATGGGCAAATTTATATAAAGCCCAGTTCACTTTACTTTGGAAACAACAAACTGATAAACAAAGGCATGGTATTAGACATACGGGGAGTCAGGTACAGGTTATTCAATTGAACAAACTCTGAGTGAAACAACTGCTAAGTCTGGTGATACAAAGATAAATGTTCCATGAACACACCAAGCTAGTTCAATGCCTCAGAGCCCTTGCAGAGCAACTCCTTTCAGTGAAACACTCTTCTCTAAACCTTTTCATTCAAATTTCTGCTTAAATATCACTTCCTCAGAAAGGGCATCCCATCCACTATCCAAAAGAGCACTCTCAATACTTTCTATCTCCCAAACTGTTACTCTTCCTTTTTTTTTTCCTTCATAGCAATTATCACTGAAATTATTTTTATGTTAACTCTCTCTATTCCTCTATAAGTTTCAAGAGGCAAAGGACTTTGAGTATCTTTAAAGCCTTATCCCTAGTGCCTTCTTTGTACGAAGTGGAAAATAAGGCAAGTCCCTTGTGGTGAAGATGCTGTCAGCATAATACAGAAGATGAGATTAAAGTGTATGATCAGAAACAAGTAGATAATCTTATAAGGACTATATAAATAATTTCAAGTACAAGATATTTTGTTGAAGAAAGAAATGCAGACCTTGATTTTTGAAGTTACATTCTCTTTTTCTTTTCCTTTTTTTTTTTTCTTTTTTTTTTTTTGAGAAAAGTCTTGCTCTTGTCCCCCAGGCTTGAGTGCAATGGCTCAATGTCGGCTCACTGCAGCCTCCGCCTCCTGGGTTCAAACGATTCTCCTGCCGCTGCCTCCCAAGTAGCTGGGATCAAGGTGACTGCCACCACGCCCGGATACTTTTTATTTTTTAGTAGAGACGGGGTTTCACCATGTTGGCCAGGCTGGTCTCGGACTCCTGACCTTAGGTGATCTGCTGCCTCGGCCTCCCAAAGTGCTGGGATTACAGGCATGAGCCACCACGCCCAGCCAGTTACATTCTCTTTCTAAAAGTACCAGGCTCAGCCAGACACAGGGGCTCACACCTGTAATCCCAGCACTTTGGGAGGCCAACACAGGAGGATCACTTGAGCCTAAGAGTTGGAGATCAGCCTGGGCAGCACAGCCAGATCCCATCACTACAAAAAAAATTTAAAAATTAGCTGGGCATGGTGGTGCATGCCTATAGTCCTAGATATTCCAGAGAATTCCTAGATATTCCAAGCAGAAGACTGCTTGAACCCAGGAGTTCAAGGATGCAGTAAGCTATTATTGCATCACTGCACTCCAGCCTGGATGACAGAGACCATCTCCAAAAATATATATATATATTTTATATATATATTATATATTATATATATATTTTATATATAGGATATATATTATATATATATTTTATATATAGGATATATATATCCAAATATATAATATTTATATAATATATAAATATATATTATAGTTTATATATTACATATAAAATATAAAAATTATAATTTATATATTTATATAAATATATTTTTATACAAATATATAAATATTTATATATTTACATTTATATTTATATATTTATCTTTCTGAAGCTGTCCTCCAGGTTATCTCCAGATTATTTAACTCTCTTTGAAGTGTAAGCTAACTGCCTCTACATTTTGTTTTATATATATATATATAAAAGAATAAATTGAAAGAAGTTTCCTTGGATGGTAGAAAGAGCCTCGTTTAGATAGATAGATAGATAAAGCACAACAACAAAAAAATAAAGGTGGTAGGAGAATTATATGAACTAATTCCCTTTCTTCTTTATTTAAAGAATATGTACTAAGGAGCTGTCAAATCTAATTCCAAATTCCACTGGTTCCCCCCAGGTTGTTGCTGGGAAGAAATTTTAAGAAATTTCCAGTTGATCTTTAACAGAAACTTTCCATTTCCAGAACTAAAAGTCCTTCTGTTGGCCTGGAATCAGCTGTATAGATTAAATCTAGTGGGGTTTTTTGTTGTTGTTGTGGGTTTTTTTTTTGTTGTTTTTTTTTTTGAGACAGGTCTCACTCTGTCACCCAGGCTGGAGTGCAGTGGCACAATCTCAGCTCACTGCAACCTCCACCTTCCAGGTTCAAGTGAATCTTCCATCTCAGCCTCCCGAGTAGCTGGGACTACAGGTACACGCCACCATGCCCGGCTAATTTTCGCATTTTTTGGTAGAGACAGGGTTTCACCATGTTGGCCAGGCTGGTCTCAAACTCCTGGGCCCCAGTGATTTGCCCACCTTGGCCTCCCAAAGTGCTGGGATTACGGCGTAAGTCACTGCTCCCGGCCTAAATCTAGTGTTATTCTCTCTTTAAATATCCAGAAAGCTGACTATGAGATAAAAGTGTAAATAATAAAAGTCAACCGAGATGGGATGAGGACTGTTTCTTTATAGTGCCTAGAATGCTGTTAGAGATTAAACTGGTAATGAGGAGTTCCATTTCTGCTTGTTAAATACTGGGAATACTGCTGTATTGCAATATTTTGCATTCTGTAACTATTTGCAAGTATTAGTATGTTTTTCTAAATTCTAAACTTTTAATGTAAGAACTTTCTCTTTAAGTTGTTCTGAGTATTTCTCTATTTCTCTTATCTCATCCCCACTAAATTGATCATAATCACACTCACCACAATGGCACCTAATATTACAATACAACATTTTAAACATAGTATATGCCTGCTACCTGACTGATAACAAAATGTAGTGGCAGTTAGCTTACACTTCACAGAGAGGTAAATAATCTGGAGATATCCTGGAGGACAGCTTCAGAAAGATGAATAACCGCAAGAAGGCTCAAAATATTTAACATCAGTCTTGAATTTTAAAAGAAGAAAAGATTCTTGATTCAACCAACCATACTTTATTGTCTACAAGGAGATATACATTGGAGATATAAAATTAAATAAGACATGGTGTCTGCCCTCTTCAGTCTAGTAGAAGAGACAGGCACAAACATAAGCATAACACAGTTGTCCTTGCAATAGCATAGATTTCGTACTATCATTGTTGCTATATAAAAATCCTCTCATCCCTTTGCTTTCAACTATAATTCTGTTCAATTCACAAATCCTTATATCTAAAAACAGATCTTATCCCATTAAACTAAAACATGTTAAAGATATGTCAAGGTATCACTTTACTTTTCTTTCTCTGGAGGCTTATTTGATGAAACAGCACTAGTCAGGTGGATCTCAATCAGGAAAGACCCCAAAAACTGGTTCCATCCCAATCCATCCACAGAACAAATGCCCCTTAGAGCCAGTTAACAAACATTCCAGGATGGACCTAACCTAATAGGACTGATCTGATCTCTCCTGAGTTCTCCAGATTCAAGAATAGTGGCTTCTCAATGATTCTTCTCGTGTGAATCTGAAACAGAAATGTTAAGCCTCTAATCTTAACAGAAATGTTAAGATTATAAAATAGCCTCTGAGAACTAGGAAATATGGCGATTCCCTGTTTTTACTACATGCCAGTGCCTATCAGCTAGCAACATAGGAGATAGAGAAGCAGTTGCCGGGGTAAATAAAATGGATACAAATGGAGTTATGAGAATCCCTTCTGATAACTATGACTGCTATGAAGAAGACAGGAGGCCACCAAGGAACGAGATTGAAGGGAGGAAGGTGTGACATAGTGTGGGAAGAACATTAGATTTAGCTGGAAAACTGATTCTAGTCCTAGAGTTGCTAACAACCTAGAGAACCCTGGGCAAGTCACTTATCCTCTTTGAACCTCGATTTTTCCATCTATAAAATGTTAATAGAGTTAAATTAAATTATTAGTAAGGTCCTTTCTAATAATAAAACTGAAGTCTAGGAGCACAAGAGACGTTTAACAGCTAGACATACTATCGCCATGCACTGCATAATGACATTTCAGTCAATGACAGGCTGCATATACAACACTGGTCCCATGAGATCATCACGGAACTGAAAAATTCCAGTCACCTAGTAATGTCACAGCACAATGCATTATTCATGTTTGTGGTGATGCTGGTATAAACAAACCTACTGCACTGGTAGTCAAATAAAAGTGTAGCACACAACAATTATGTACAGCACATAATACTTGCTAATGAAAATAAAACAACTCCGCTACTAGTTTATGGATTTATTATATTTTTAGAGTAAATAAAGTATAATCCTTCTATTGATAAAGAAAAGTAAGCTATAAAAAAACCCAGGCAGGTCCTTCAGGAGGTATTCCAGAAGAAAGCATTGTTATCTTAAGACATTATGGCTCCATGCCTGTTAATTGCCCCTGAAGACCTTTCCAGTGAGACAAGATGTAGAAGTGAGAGACGGTGTGTCTAAATGGACTACCATTTAGTGTTGCTATAAAGGAATACCCAAGGCTGGATAATTTATAAAGAATAGAGGTTTATTTGGCTCGCAGTTCTGCAAGCTATACAAGAAGCATGGCACTAGCACCAGTCCATTTTCTGAGGGCCTCAGGCTGCTTCCTCTCACGGCAGAAAGTGAAGGGGAGCCAGCACGTGCAGAGATCACAGGGCAAAAGAGGAAGCAAGAGAAAGAAGGGGAAGGGGCCAGACTCATTTTAACAACCAGATATTGTGGGAATTAAGACTGAGAATTCACTCACTCCTCACCTCCAAGGAATAGCATTAATCTATTCACGAGGGATCTACCTCCATGGCCCAAATACTTCCCATGAGGCCTCTCCTCCAACACTGGGGATCAAATTTCAACATGAGGTCTGGAGGGCTCATATATCCAAACCACACAGCACAGTAATATCAAATGAGTGAATGTGAAGGCTTAGGAAAGGCCCAGGCTAATGTGTGTGATCATGTCTTCGTTGTTTTTTTTTTTTTTTTTTTTTTTTAATATAGGGTTTTTCTGTCACCTAGGCTGTAGTGCAGTGGTGCCATCACGACTCACTGCACCCTCAATCTTCCAGGCTCAGTCGACTCTCCCACCTCAGCCTCCTAAGTAGATGGGACTACAGGTGCACACCACCATGCCCAACTGATTTTTCTATTTTTTGCAGAGAAGGAGTCTTGCCATGTTACCCAGGCTGGTCTTGAACTTCCAGGCTCAAGTGATGTGCTCGCCTTGGCCTCCCAAAGTGCTGGAATTACAGGCATGAGCCACTGCGCCCAGCCCCCATGTCTTCCTTTTTTAGAAAAGAGTTAAAAGGTAAAAAAAAAATTTTTTAATTAATAGAAAAAAAGCTTATAAAATAAGAATATCAGGAAAAAATATTTTTGTACAGCTGTATAATGTGTTGCTGTTTCGAGTATTATTACAAGAGTCAGAAAGTTTTTTAGAAATTTAAGTTTGTAAAGTAAAAATGTTACAGTAAGCTGAAGTTGATTTATTATTGAAGAAAGAAAAATATTTTTTATAAGTTTAGTGTACCCTAAGAATACAGTGTTTATCAAGTCTACAGCAGTGTACAGTAATGTCCTGGGCCTTCACATTCACTCACCACTCACTCACTGACTCATCCAGAGCAATTTCCAGACTCACAAGCTCCATTTATGGTAAGTGGCCCTATACAGGTGTGCCATTTTTTATCTTTTATATTGTATTTAATATTGTACCTTTTCTAGGTTTAGATATGTTTAGATACACAAATACTTACCATTGTGTTACAACTGCCTACAGTATTCAGTATAGTAACACGTTGTATAGGTTTATAGCCTAGGAGCAATAGACTATGGCAATACAGCCTAGATTCAGGTTTGTGTAAGTACACTCTATGATGTTAGAACAATGACGCAATTGCTTAACATTAAGTGACACAACACTGCATTTGATCTCAGCAGTCCTAACACTACAACAACTTATATTAAATTTTCACCAACTTGGTCAAAACACCTGGTTGAAAATGGCTGACGACAGATACCAGACAGCCACCCTCTCCAGAAAGAAGAGCCAAAATTAGGAATAAAAATACCTCAAATAGAAGAGAACACTAGAGTCCAAGGGTGAATTCACAGCAAACACCAGAGGCATAGAAAGAGAAGAAAGGAAGCAGCCAGCTTAACCAAGATCAACCAAGAGCCCCGAGGGACTCCCTATTACAGGAAAACGGTAAGTAAAAGAGCTTCAGCAGTCCATGTCTCTGCAATGGACTGTTGCGATCTGAACCACAAGAGAGCTCCTCTACTTACATGAACCCTGACACTAGCGCAGGTGGAGATCTGGAAACCCTGCAAGGGCAGGCACTGCACCAGACAGGAAACTCATCCTGGGTCATTCACCATCCCCCAAGACCTGAATGGCTGTGGTGGCACAGCACTGGCTGGATCCAAAGTGCTTTAACCCACAGGGTATACTACTCCCCAGGAAAAAAATGGTGCAGTGCGCTGAAAGGCAGTACCTGGGACAAAGGAAACTGAAGCACACTCTACAGTGTCTGAGAGCTCCCTGTCTGGGGCTGTGAGAAATGACTCCAAGCCCAGCAATTCACAAACCCTGTGCTTGGCTTTGCAAAGGAAGAGTGAACTCTTCTCCTACTGGTGGAGCAGCCTCTGTGATCAAGCTCTCACACAGAGCATGGTACCCTTCCCCCGCTCTGTACACTTGCTCCTGCTATCACCGGAGGCTGGGCCAGGCAAGCTGGAGGGCTACCTATCCGGGGCAGAGAGTGGTGACTGAAACCCCACTGGCAGCATGGCCTCCATGCTAAGGCTCACATGCAAAGGCAGGGCCCATACACCACTCTGTATAGCATGGCAGCATTGCTGCTATAGACAGCAGAAAAGCCTGGTAGCAGCATGTCTGGGGCTGTTGGGGGTGACCCTGTATTGCAGCCACCACCAGTATCGCAGCCACCACCATCACCAGCCCACACAGATAGGGACCCAGAAGGTAATCAAACCACCACTATTGCCATTGCCCATACCACTCCAGCTGGCCAGTGACATAAGAACCTGCTCACCTACCCAGCCCCCACTGCCACTACTGGCATTGGAGTAAGCCATGTGAAAGCCCAAGAATTGGTCCACTGGTAACCACTGACACAGGTGCCAGCAGGTATGAGGCTGTTCTTGCATTGCTATAAAGAAATACCTGAGGCTGGGTATTATAAATAAAAGAGGTTTAATTGGCTTTTGGATCTGCAGGTTGTCAGGAAGCATGGCATCAGCATCTGCACAGCTTTTGGATAACCCTCAGGGAGCTTTTTCTCATAGTGGAAGGCAAAGGGGGATTGGGCATATTACATGGCCAGAGTGGGAGCAAGAGAGAAGGGGGAAGGTGCCACACACTTTTAAACAACCAGGTCTCCTGAGTAGTTACTCATTATTGCAAGGACAGCACCAAGGGGATGGTGTTAAACTTTCGTAAGAAATCTGCCCCCGTGACCTCCCACCAGGCTTCACCTCCAACACTAGGGATTACATATCAACATGAGACTTGGGGAGACAAATATCCAAACTGTATCAATTGCCCTGGGGAACAAAGCATGCACAGCCCACTGCTGCCACCACTAGGGCCTGAACACTGGCCTACCTGGCTTCCCAGTCCACACCACAACTTCACCACAGCTTCCACTAATAACTTCACCCTAACCCTCCAAGGAAATAACAGATACCAGAAAAGCTATTTACAGCCAAGGAAACCATGCAGTGACTATAATAGTGCATGCAACCGTAATCAAAGCCAAAGAGCCCTGCTCAATCATGAAACCACAGATACACCTTTAAGAAAAAGTCTTCCCCTATAAAAAGTAAATTCAAAAATAGGAGGAAGAGACTGTTACGCCAGATGCACAGATATCAACATGAGGACACAGGAAACATGAAAAAGCAAGGAAATATGACATCTCCAAAGGAATACAACAATTCTACAACAATATATTTTAATTTTTAAAAATCTTCAAAATTCCAGATAATACATTTAAAATATTGATTTTGAAGAAGCTCAGTGAAAAACAGATTAATTCCAAAACACAATGCAAACAAATCAGAATAACAATTAAGGATATGAATGTGAAATTTACCAAAGAGATAGATACCTTTAAGAAGCAACAAGTAGAAACTCTGGAACTAAAGAACTTATTGGAGGAAATATAAAATACATTAGAAAGCTTCAACAATAAACTACACAAGGAGAAGATAAAAAGCTCAGAACTTGAAGATAGATTTTTTGAAATAATGCAGTCAGACAAAAATAATTAAAAAGAATGAGTAAAGCATTCATGACATTTGGGACAACATACAGTGACCAAATATACAAATTATCAGTATCTCCAAACCCACAGAGAAAGTGAAAAGATTAGAAAATCTATTTAACAAAAGAATAGGTGAAAACTTCCTAAGTCTAGCAAGAGATTTAAATATTCAGATACAGGAGGTTCACCAATTCCCAGAAAGATACAATGCTAAAAGATCTTCTTCACTACACATTTTAATCAGACTGTCTAAAGTCGAATCCAGCGGGATATGGTGGCTCACTCCTGTAATCCCAACACTTTAGGAAGCCAAGGTGGAGGAGCGCTTGAGCCCAGGAGTTTGAGATCAGCCTGGGCAATATACTGAGATTCCATCGCTACAAAACTTTTAAATTAGCTGGGCATTGTGATGCGTACCTGTGGTCCCAGCTACTCAGGAGGTTGGGGTTGGGGGGAATCGCTTGAACCCATGAGTTCAAGGGTGCAGTGAACTTTGATCACACCACTGCACTCCAGCCTGGGCAACAGACTGAGACCTTGTTTCTAATAAATAAATAAATAAAGTCTAAGCTAAATAGCAAGACAAAAGCATCTGGTCACCTATAAAGGGACCCCCATCAGACTAACAGAAGATTTATTGGCAGAAACGTTATAGACCAGAAGAGAATAGGATGATATATTCAAAGTGCTGACAGGAAAAACAACAACAACAACAACAAAAACAAAACAAAACAAAACAAAAAAAAAACCCTGGCAGCCAAGAATACTGTATCCAACAAAATTACTGTTCACAAATGAAGAAGAAATAAAGTCTTCTCCAGAGAAGCAAATGCTCAAGGAATTCATTACCACTAGCCCAGCCCTACAAGAAATAATCAAGGGAGTCCTAAACCTGGAAGCAAAAAGACATTTACCATCATGAAAACACATGAAAGTATAAAACTCACCAGCAAAGCAATCACACAAAGAAAAAAGGACTCAAATGGTACCAATACAGAAATCCACCATGCCATAATGACTAACAATGAGAGAAAAGGAAAGAAACAAAATATATAACACCATCAGAAAATAATAACAATATGACAGGGACAAAGCCTTGCATATCAATAATAACCTTGATAGTAACTAAACAGATTAAATTATCCACTTAAAAGATACATAAAGGTTGAATGGATTTAAAAAAAAACAATCCAACTGCTTACAAGAAACTCACCTCACTAATAAGGACACATACACAGCTAAAGTAAAAGAATGGAAAAAGATATTCCATGCAAACAGAAACCAATAGCAAGCAAGAATCGTTATACTTACATCAAACAGACTTTAAATAAAGAATAATAAAAAAAGACAATCATTAATGGTGGGGCATTAAATAATGAAAAAGGAATCAATCCAGCAAGATGATATAACAATTCCAAATATATATACACCCAACACTGGAGCACCCAGATTCATAAAACAAATATTACTAGATCTGAAAGAGAGATCCAATAATAGTTGGGGGCTTCAACACCCAATTCTCAATGTTAAACAGATCACCTAGACAGGAAGTCAAGAAAAAAACGTTGAATTTAAACTGGAGTTTACACAAAATGGACCTAACAGACATTTACAGCACATTTTATCCAACAGTTGCAGAATATACATTTTTTCCATCAGTATATGGAACATTCTCCAGAATAGACCTTTTATTAGGCCACAAAATAAGTCTGAATAACTTTTAAAAAACTGAAAACAGCCGGGCGCGGTGGCTCACACCTGTAATCCCAGCACCTTGGGAGGCCAAGGCAGGCAGACCACTTGAGGTCAGCGGTTTGAGACCAGCCTGACCAACACAGTGAAACTCCGTCTTTACTAAAAATACAAAAATGAGCCAGGTGTGGCAGCACAAGCCTGTAAACCCAGCTACTCAGGAGGCTGAGGCAGAAAAATCGCTTCAACCTGGGATGTGGAGGTTGCAGTGAGCCGGGATGGCACCACTGCATTACAGCCTGGGTGACAAAGCGAGACTCGATCTCAAACAAACAAAAAACTGAAAACCTGTTAAGTATCTCTTCGCGCCACAATAAAATATAACTAAAATTAATACAAAGAAGAATTCTACAAATACATGGGTGGGGTGGCGGGGAAACATGCTCCTGAATGACCACTGGGGTTGACTAAGAAATTAAGATGAAAATAAAGGCTGGGCACCATGACTCATGGCTGTAATCCCAGCACTTTGGGAGGCCAGCACTTTGGGAGGCCAAGGTAGGAGGATCACTTGAGCCCAGGAGTTCAAGACTAGACTGGGAAAACAGTGAGAATCCGTCTCTACAAAAATTAGACAGGTATGGTGGTACACACCTGTAGTCCCAGCTACTCGAGAGTCTGAGGCTGGAGGACCCCTTGTGTCCAGGAGATTGAGGCTGCAGTCAGCTGTGATTGCACCACTGCACTCCAGCCTGGATGACAAGGCAAGAGCCTATTTTTTAAAAAAAAGTTAAAAATAAGAAAACATGGAAATTAAAAAAATTTATTGGAACAAATGAAAACAGAAACACAACATACCAAAACCTCTGGGATACAGCCAAAGCAGTACTAAGAGAAAAGTTTATAGCAATAAATGCCCAAAGATCATAACATAACATAAAATGAACAGGAGAAAATAAATAATAAAGATCACAGCAGAGCTAGATGAAATAGAGACTTAAAAATACAAAGGATCAACAAAACAAAAATTTGGCTCTTCAAAAAGATAAATAAAATTGATAAACCATTGGCTAGTTTAACCAGGAAAAGAAGAGAGAAGCCTCAAATAAAATCAAATGAAAAATGACACATTACAACTGATACCATAGAAATACAAAAGATCATCAGAGACTATTATGAACTACTATACGCTTAAAAAGCAGGAAAACCCTACAGGAAATGAAAAATTTCTAGAAACATACGACCTACCAAGATTGAATCAGAAAGAAATAGAAAACCTGAACTGACATTATAGGTAGCAAGATGGAAAGAATAATAAAACATCTTTCAACATGGAAAAGTCCAGGACCAGACAAACTGACAGCTGAGTTCTACCAAACTAATACTAATCTTTTTGAAACTATTCCCAAAAACTGAAATGGGGAGAATTCTCCCTAACTCATTCTATGAAGCTGGAATCACCCTGATCCCAAAATCAGACAAGGACACAACAAAAAAAGAAAACTACAGGCCTATATACCTGATGAACACAGGTGCAAAAATTCTCAACAAAATACTAGCAAACAGAATCCAGTAGCATATCAAAAAGATAATACACCACGATCAAGTGAGATTTACACCAGGGATGTAAGGATGGTTCTATGCAAATCAACAAATGTGATACATCACAACAGAATGAAGGACAAAAACCGTATGATCATCTCAATAGACACAGGAAGCTTTGATAAAATTCCACATCCCTTCATAATAATCCTCAACAAACTAGGCATAGAAGGAACATACCTCAAAATAATAAAGGCCATATACAACAAACTCACAGCTAACATCATATGGAATGGGGGAAAGTTGAAAGCTTTTTCTCTAAGAACTGAAACAAGACAAAGATACCCACTTTCACCACTCCTATTTAACATAGTGCTGAAAGTCCTAGCCAGAGCAGTCAGGAAAGAGAAAGAAATAAAAGTCATCAAAATCAGAATAAAGGAAGTTAAACTGTCCCTTTTTGCTGATGATATGATCTTACACCTAGAAAAACCTAAAACTCAACCCAGAAGTCTTAGATTTGATAAATAAATTCAGTAAAGTTATAGGATACAAAATCAACACACAAAAATCAGTAGCATTTCTATAAACCAAGAGTGATCTAGCCGAGAAGAACATCAAGAAAGCAATCCCACTTATAATAGCTATGAAAAATAAAATAAAAGTATCTAAGAATAAATTTAACAAGGTGAAAGATCTCTACAAGAAAAACTACAAAACACTGATGAAAGAAACTGAAGATGACATAACCAAATGGAAAAACATGACATGCTCATAGATCACAAGAATTAATATTGTTTTTTGTTTTTTGAGACAAGGTCTCACTCTGTCACCCAGGCTGGAATGCAATGGTGCGATCTCAGCTCACTGCAACCTCTGCCTCCCGAGCGCAAGTGATTCTCCCGCCTCAGCCTACCAAGTAGCTAGGACCACAGGCGCATGCCACCGTGGCCAGCCAAATTTTTGTATTTTTAGTAGAGACAGGTTTCACATTGTTGCCCAGGTTGGTGTCGAATGCCTGAGCTCAAGTGATCCACCTGCCTTGGCTTCCCAAAGTGCTGGGATTACAAGCATAAGCCACCGCATGCCCGGCCAAATTAATATTGTTAAAATGACCATATTGCCCACAGCAATCTAAATATTCAATGCAATTTCTACCAAATTACCAAGTTATTTTTCACAATATCAGAAAAAAAAAATCCTAAAATTTGTATGGACCAGAAAAGAGCCCGATTATTCAAATCAATCCTCAGCAACAAGAACAAGGCTAGAGATGCCACATTACCTGACTTCAAAACATATTCCAAGGCTATAGTAATGTTAAAGCTGGCCTTCATATCAAAACCGCATTACAATAATTCTCCTTCAGAAAGAGTTTATAACACTTGTACTAAATAAGCACAGGTAGCACACTGATAATACAAGCAACATTAAATACTTCTACATAATTATGGAAATACCAACTTTATTGGCTGCATCAGTTATTTACTGCTACATAACATCCACCCCCAAATTTAGTGGCCTTACTTGTTCACAATTCTGTAGGTAAGCACTTTAGATTGGGTCTAGCTGGAATGTTCATCTGCTGCTTAGCCCTAAGGTCACTAATTCTTCCATTTAGCAACCTTTATTTCCCTCTTGAAATATATGAGAACTCTAGAAAATATTATTTCCTAATACAGTAGAATATGCATTAAAGAACCATCATATCAGTCCTTCAATTCTGCCACTGATCAACAGTATGGTCTTGAGGTAAGTTATCTAATATCTCTTGGTGTTACTTCCACCCTTGGTAAAATGGGAGTATCACTGCTTATCCTGTCTATTTCACATGGTTGTTTTTCCAGTTGAAGTCAACTCAAGTTTTTAAACATTTACTGAAGACCAACCATGTTCTAAGCATTACACTGGAAAAACAGAGACTAAAAAGACACCTTTCCATGGTGTGTAAGAATGCCAATATTTTTTTAACTTGGAAATAATCCAAATGTATATCACAATAGAAAGAAAAAATAGTGATGTATTTATATAGAACAATACCACAGAGCAGTTAAAATGAAAGAACTGCACGTAACAACCATATAATGGCAATACACTTTATGTACTGCACATGGGCATCTAGCCAAATGCGTGAGCAGGGGCTGACATTTAATCTACATTCAATGTGTCAAACCGCAAACCCTGACATAAGGCTACATGTGTCCACAGAAAGGCATACCTTTTTCTTTATACAAAGGTTCATTGTGCTCACCTGAAGGGCTATTTTGGTATAGAGAGGTGCCCTTTCTAATTCTCACACAGGTACCAAGTAAGCCAGTGGCTCTAGTAACACCAGGGTTGAAACTCAGAAATACAGTGTAAAGTGAAAAAGCAAGTCACAGAATATGCTCATTATGGAACATTTCTATAATGTTCCAAAGGTGGAAAATAAACTACTGTTTAGAAATAAAAACATATGGAGTTAAACTTAAAAAAAAAAGCATGGGAATGAGACATGAAATTCAGGATGCTGGTTGAGAGAAAAGAAAATAGGATCGGGGAAACAAGAACTTCAAAGGTAATAAATAGCAAGGCTCTAGTTCTTAAACTGAGTAGGGGGTACGTATTAGTTCAATGTATACTTACACTTTATACCGCACATATATTTTATAAATATGTTGTACATATATTCAATATTTAATTTTAAAAATTGGGGAAAAAAGCTTACTCCCTGCACTAAAAAAGCTCAAACTCAAGAGGAAGAGAATCATAGCCTAGAAATATAGCGTGATGTGGGCTCTGATAAAGATGTACACTTTAAGGCCAGGCATGGTGGCTCACGCCTGTATTCCCAGCACTTTGGGAGGCTAAGGAGGGCAGAACACCTAAGGTCAGGAGTTCAAGACCAAACTGGCCAACATGGTGAAAACCTGTCTCTACTAAAAATATAAAAATTAGCCAGGTGTGGTGGCAGGCGCCTGTAATCTCAGCTACTCGGGAGGCTGAGGCAGGGAGAACTGCTTGACCCTGGGAGGCAGAGGTTGCAGTGAGCCAAGATTGCACCACTGCACTCCAGCCTGGGTGACAGAGTGAGACTCCGTCTCAAAAAAAAAAAAAAAAAAAAAAGATGTACAGTTTGACAGCTTCAAAAAGAAGCACCAACCCCATTTTACATGATGTGATTATTAGGCAGTGCATGCCAGTATCGAAACATTTCATCTACCCTTTAAGTATATACACCTATTATATACCCACAAAAATTAAAATTAAAACAAACAAAAAGAAGCACCAAATAGGCTGAGGCATGCCAAAGTGCTTTATAAACTACTATCTATACTATAAAGTGATAACTACACAAATATTAAAGTGGTTCTTCACATTGGTTTCAGGATGATAAACATAACAGTTTAAGCATTACTTTCGATTTTTAAAAGAAGTCATATAGCACTTAAATACAATTGTATTCTTTCTAATAAGGATAATGTACGCAGGAGCCATTACACAGTGGGTCTAATAAGTATCAAAATGAAACCTGAGGAAAACTTTCCATCTGTTACTCCATAGGCTAGAAAAATGATTAAGTAATAATTCTTACTTTACTCCCCAGAATAATACTTACCAGGAAGTAGGGGGAAACGCTTGACTGAAGAAACCAATTGCTTCTCAAAAATCATTACTATTTTAAATTCATCTGAGTTTTTTAAAAAAACTTCTCTTTAAAATACTAACCATAGGATAACAGAAGTATAGTATGTTCCCATTTACAGTTTTAGAATACTACTCTATTTGTATGTACCTATATATAAATCCATGATGCATTTTTTAAAGTCTGGAATAGGAAATAGATGAAGACTTGGGAGAAAGGGATGGGGAGAAATTCTTCAAGTTTTGTTCAAATGATCTCGAAGATTCCATGTTTCAAGATTGATGAAAACTGGACTTCTATAAAACTGTGGGCCCATTTTGGGTATCTAAGCCATGCTTTCCCCACATCCCTTTTGAAACCACCCTCACAGAGTTGATGGAGAACTACAAGCCAGGCTTTAGGCAGAATTATAGTCAGGCATTGACCAGGGTGCACTGGGGTACTTCAACCCACTTCCCTGTAGCTGGTAACTAACCAAGGGTCATGCGGCATGCTGACCACCTGCTCCCCCATTGTTCCTATAGACAGAATCTCTGACACTGGACCTTTTTACCCAAGAATTGCTTATGGTGTTTTTCAGGTCCTGAATTCCAGCAGAATGGCTGAAGCCAACCAGTCTCAAGACCTCAACCAAGGAACCAACCAACTCTGCACAGGAATGCGGTTTCTTCATCTCCCTGTCCCAGGAATTCACCCCTTGCTTCTTGACCAATCAGCAATCCCCACATTTTAGCCCTACCTGTTCAGACCCTTTACAAGCTCCATCTCCAAACCCTGGAGGGAGGAGGATTTGAAGGTTCCTCCGTCTCATTTGACTGCCCTACAATTATTAAACTCTTTCTCTACTGCAACTCCCATTGTGTCTGCATACTGGTCTGTTACCATGCAACAAGCAATCAAACCTAGTGGTCCTATAACACTTTGGTTTAACTTTATTTAGTTAAAATACAGTAATTTTTAAACCAGCCTATTTAAGTGGGAAGGTGGAACAGTTTGTAACATACCATATTAAAAAATATGAACATAATAACAATAAGACCAATATAAATAAGCTGCTATTATATACTGGTTAACCTCATAATGATCATGTGTCAATCAACAAATTACCACAAATCATCCCTGCACAAAGCTTTTAACCTACTACATGTGCAGGTTCAGGTGTATTCAGTTATGTTAGCATTTTTGTACACTAAAACAACAAACCAAAGTTTAAAAATTGCTTGATAAGAACAAAAGAGTAATTTCAAAGTTTTCTCATAAGATTATATTTTAAAGGTTAAAATAATGTTTAAAAATCAAATTGGTATTTTTTATTATCAGATTATAATTTCAGGTTGTACTCTTGAGACCAAAGAAAATCAATCAATGGCAAGAACATTTGTACCATACCAATTTTCAAATTCAACTGCAGAACCACTCTAAGAAAGACCTGTTCAGTTTATTAATTCCATCCAATAAAAACCACATTAACGCCAACCTTAAAACTGCTTATTAGTATTTTGTAGGTACTTTTAACCAAAGTACCTATACCACATCATAAATTTTTATACCTAAATCCTATTTAAGTAATTCAATATAACAATCAGAAGAGCCAGCAATTATTTATTCCTCCACCTATATTCAAAAATCATTTGGGATATAAGGTACCTCTACAAGATCATTAAGTTCTTTATAAAAAAATACGAAATGATTTAAATTATTATATTTTACTTTTTAATTCTAAAGCCCACAATCAAGTTTAATGTCACTGGGATAAAATTCACATTCTGCTGTCTACTGCTATACTGCTACAAATACATAATATAAATGTGTACACAGTAATTCTGATTACACAGTAATCTTGGAAATTACAGAGAAGTCATACTATAATCCTGCCATTCCAAACTACCCAGATACCTGCTATTAATGTATGAGTTAATAGTAAGTTTTTAGCATTTCATTAGTGGGTCTTTTCTTCTAATTGAGACAATCATATGACTTTTAACCATGTTAACATGGTAAATTATATGCACAGATTTTCTAAAATTAAGCCATCTCAGCATACATGGGCTAAAGGAAACTTGGTTATAGTGTTTAATCTCATTCATACACGGTTGGATTCAGTTTGCTAATATAAAGTTTTTACATCTACATTCATGACTAAAATAAACCTATATTTATTTTTTCTCTTTTATAACATTTCTATCTGGTGTAAATATCAGAGTTACACAGGTCTTACAGAATGAATTGGGAAGTATTTCCTCTTTTCCTGTTCTCTGGAAAAGTTCGTATAAAATTTAGACGATCTGCTCCTTGAAATTTTGGTAATATTCATCTGTAAAATGATCTGAGCCAATGCTTCCCTTGTGAAACAACTGTTTTTCTTTTTTTCCCACTTGTTCAATTTCTTTAACAGTTACAGGATTATTTAAGCTGATTTTTTTTTCATTAGTTCCAAAAAAAATTTTCTAAAAACTGATGTATTCCTATCCACAGTAAATGGACCAAAAATTCACAACACTTCAAAGTTATGACACTTTTTTATCTGAATTTAAGACTAACAATGTTAGTTATTTAGACTTGAGAGTACTAAATAATGTATCAGTTTGGTTTTATTTTTAATGAGAATCCTGTAACAAGTCTAAAAATAACTACCACAAAACCATATGGTACAACAAAACCATAATCGCTACTTTTGACAAACATAAATAGGTTTGCATATATTTTAGCTACCACTTACCACCAGAAACAGGGGCATCCATGAAAACTGCTCCCATTTTCTCAACTTCTTTGGCCAATTCTTTTGAAACTGCAGGATCAATAGTGCTGGAATCTATTAATAATGAGCCCTTCTTCACTTTTCTAAGTAAATAAATAAAAATATTTGTAGTTTACAACTCTGAGTAAAAATTTCATGCAACTACCTACAGAATTAGAATCTGCTGAAAAGCTGCCATATATCAAGGAGGATTTTAGTTTAGTATTAAAAACATTATTAATTAGAACACGTTTAAAAATCTCATTCTTTTTGAGACCAATTGTACTTCAAAAGTAAACCCAAACTCTTTCAAAAGATCCAAAAAAAACCTAATAAAACCTAATATACTACATGGTATAAATTCTGATTTCAGATGAACTACACACTAACCATAATAATAAACATGAAGCTAAGATGTAAGCAATTTAAAACACCTATTAACTTTAAAAGGGTATTAGATAGGACTTAAATTTTTGTCTGTAAAGTAGTTGGATCTTTAAAAAGTAATTTATTTGTCTTTAACAAGCCATACTGCAAATTTCATATATCCGTGTTATTTCCACAATGAAGAATAAACATAACCAATTAAAATCTAGCCATTTGTGTTGGGATGGCATATTATTTTATAATTGTAACTTTAATGACAAAATAAAATATCAAGCAGGTAGAAAGGAAAATATATGAAAGAATCTGGAAATCTCACAGTCTTTTTGGCTTTTTAGGGTAACTTATATATATATACACACTATAAGGCAGTGTCTATCTTCACTAGCTAGGAAACTCTAACCTAAATTATAATTTATTTAAAGGGTATGGCTAACCTTTAATTCAAACTTTCCAAAGTTCTTTAAGACAGGGTCTCCCACCTCAGCCTCCCAAGTAGCTGCGACCACAGGTGCATGCCACCATACCCGTCTAAGTTTTAAATTTTATATTTATAGAGATGGGATCTCACCATGTTGTCCAGGCTGATCTTGAACTCCTGGGCTCAACCAATCATCCTGCCTCAGTCTCCCAAAGTGGTGGGATTACAGGTGTGAGCTACTGTGCCTGGCCAAACTTTCCAAAGTTCTTACTATAGATATACTAACCCAGAGGGCATGGAATCATGATAAGAAAATTAAAACTGAATAAATATAAATACTGAAGAAGAAAACAGAAAAATCACTGATAAAAACTATTAAAAGGAAAAATCTTTCTATTAAAAAAATAGCACACAAAATGGTTTAAACATAACCAGGCATGGTGGCTTAAAGCTGTAATCCCAGCACTCTAGGAGGCCAAGGCAGAAGGATCACTTGAGGCCACAGGTTGGAGACCAGACTAGGCAACATAGCAAGACCTCGTCTAAAATAAAAAGAAAAATATACATATTAAAAATTGTTTAAACAACAATTTTAGACATATGAATTGTTACAATTCGAATGCAATTGTTGGGTATATTTCACAGAAGAGAAATAGCATACTCTAAGAGTATGTAGGTTTCTCTTTAGCCTAAAAGAATAAGAATTAAGTTTATCAATCTGTGATCTTAATATTTTAAGATCTTAAACCTTTCAACAAATGGAAAATCATCCCAAAAATTATACATGCACTGGGTGTATGGAAATGATCCTCACCCAGAAAAAAATAAAGAATCACCCATAAGAAGCAAATTATAGTTCAATGTAAAGTCAAACTTTTTAAAAACACTCCCTGGACCAAACTGTTCTGATAGCTAGTCACCATATTCCTTAGCAAAGGATATTAACAAATGTAGGGCTATGTCTCCTCAGAAGTTTTTAGTAACTTTTCCTTCAGAGGTAAAGCAGGACCATAACTGTAACAGGCTAGGTAACAGGACAGCTAGGATGCCTCTGGACCACACACACGGTGGCCCTGAGAGCTCCATCCAAAATGAGTGTCTTTTAACCTTCCCTGAAATCTAAACATTTATCTTATCAGTTTTCTGCCTAATATCCAAGTGTCTTTTGCTTCCTTCCAAGTTGGTTAGTTTTCCAACACAATTCAATTACCAGACACTTTAAATTTCACATATTACAGTTTCCTGAAATTAAACCCTTTCTTTTAGCCCTTCTTGTGACTACAGTGTCTACCAGTTTGCTCTAGCTCTTTGCTGAAATTCAACGACAAAATAAGTTAGGAATAGAAACAGTGACATGAGAAAACTAAGCTGGGAATTCAATCACTATCATCCTAACATAACCGCAAGGGTTTGGCAATAAGCAGCAATTAACCAAAAGGTTTCTCAGAGCCAGGGAAGACAGGCACTGATTAGGAAACTGACCTAAACTGTATTTTACTTAACCCATTTATGCCTAGTATTCCATTTACGCTAAGTTTGTGGGAGTTATTTACATCCTACTGCTCAAGCAGTACATCCTACTACTCAAGGTCATTGCCAAGGTCTGATTTTTCACAAAAAAATTTGCAACCTCTGACATAAATGGGTTAAAGAGCTACTGCTAACCTTTAATTCCAACTTCCCAAAGTTCTTAGTACAAACGTACTAACCCACAGGACATAACTTTTTTTCGTATAATAAAATGTTAAACGATGGTGTTCTTTCCAATGTTTGGCTATATTTTTCATAAAACCCTTTTCCTGAATTTCTATAAGCTGTAAGAAAATTACATTATTAACAGTTGCAGTTTCAAATGTAAGCTTTAAAAGTCTCTTAAACATGTTACTAGTGAAAGGGTAAGTTTAACGCAAGAGTTAAAGGAAAGAAACGGAACCAAAAAATTTTATACACATTGTCACATACTTGACTTCAGTGAAAAAATAAGCCTTTTACAATGAGAAAACCACCACACTATTCACTTTATGAAATAAAAACAGTATAGAAAGGTTTAACAAACACAATTGTAATTTCCTAATAGTTCTAACACGTGAAATTCATGAACTATCATAACAAGAAAATATCCACAGGTGAGAAATACATACTTTAGAATCCCATTTGCTCCGGAATAAGCTTCTATTGCATTGATACTGGTGGGCAGCATTGTAATAATTCTGTCAGCTTTTTCAGCAACATCTGCTGGGGAAGATACTACCTTTAAAAAAAATTGCAAAGGCACATTATTTAAATTAAAATGTAAGCAGTTTCTAGAGCACAAACAGGATCCACTTTTCATGCATGCCTATAACAGTGACAGTGCATAAAGACTAATCCTTGTTTGCAAATGACCAAAAAAAAAAAAAAAAGCTTACTGCCCAAAATAAAGGCACATCATTATACATATACAGATGCAGTTTCTGTGAAATCAAATCTATCGTTTATTTTTAAAAGTGTGAAGGGAGTTGAGGGTAAAAGGGCAAAACCCAGCAGTCCTGGGAACAGACACACTTCTCATGGGTTCTTCCAAGTTGGATTCCTAAACAGCATAATCTTTGGTATACACTTTGACTAAGAAAAATATTCTAGTACAACAACGCTGGTAACTCAACTGTAGGATTCATTAGTGATTTGGTGGGCAGCAAAATCCCCTAACAAAATCTCAAGTCCCAGTCCCCACCATCCTCCAGTCTGTATTTTCAAGCAAAAAAAAAAAAAGAAAAAAATATCTGTTTCAGAAAAGAAAAGTCTGTTTCAGGAAAGAAAAGTCTGTTTCAGAAAAGAAAAGGTCAGGACAAGGACATAAACACTTACTACAATGACTGCAAGTACCACCACGAAGGCTAACAGTATGAGCTACCGAAACTTATGTGGAAACTACATACAGAATAAAGATATATGAATAGGCATCAGGGCACTCTCTCAACCCTCATTTCTGCTTTAATAATGACCACGAACATACTGCAAAGGAAAATTGCGCTGTCTATCCTGTTTGCTTAGGTGCATGCATGAGTAGATGCACTGTTACTCACATCCCCCATCCCCAGCTCTCTGGCTCTTTTCCACATACTCACCTTGATAAACCTGGCCAGCCAACTGGCAACCAAAGAGGTCAGGAGAGACCAGGAGCTCCCTCCTTGACTCAAACTCTCCTTTAATAGAAAGAATCAGCTGGGCACAATGACTCACGCCTGTAATCCCAGCACTTTGGGAGGCCGGAGCAGGAGGATTGCCTGAACCCAGGAGGTGGAGACCAGTCTGGGTAACACGGTGAGACTCCATCTCTACCAAAAAATAGAAAAATTAGCTGGGTGTAGTGGGGCACACCAGTAGTCCCAGCTCCTTGGGAGGCTAAGATGGGAGGATAACGTAAGTCCAGGCGTTGGAGGTTACGGTGAGCTATGATCGCGCCACCATACTCCAGCCTGCCTGGGCAACAGGCAGGTCTCTTAAAAAAAAAGAAAAAGAAAAGAAATCCGGCATCCCAACTGTCACAACATCTTCTGCAAAGCCTTTTTTCTCTTTGTTAAAAAAAGACAAAAGACGACCAGGCAGATTATTGAGGATCTCTCTCCAGAATGAGTTACATATGTAAAAACCGACATATTTCTACATACATTATGCATGTAGAAACGTATTTCTACTAGAAAATGTGAAGGGACATGTAAGCATCTTATAAATAGGAATGCCTCTGCTTTTCATGTGGTAGAAGTTTACACATTTTCTTTTTGTATTTTATGTGCATTTGATGAAAGTAAAAGAATAGGAAGCCAAACAGAGTGTGTAATCTAAATATTAAGAGCTAGAAGTAATTACATTTCAATTTTCCACAAGAGACTATCAGCTTCTAAATCAAATTCAGGATAAATGTAGCTTTAACAAAAAGCAGTTTCATAAGTCACTCTTTAAAATTTCAGTAAATCAAGTATCCTGGCATATTGTGTATTAACAAGCTAGGAAATGATATTATAAAATATCTCAGACCCTAAAACAACAAAACAAGATATTCTCTTTTAATGTTTCACTCTAAAGACAATGCAGCATTTTATAATCTACAATGAGATACATTCAACCTGTATATTTTGATATATAATGAGGACTTGCTACAAATAATTCTAAAAATTAAAAAATTTTCCATCAAATTACAAAGAAATAAGCGCTTAAGTTGCATGAAAACCTTTCCTACACCTTCATAAATATTGAGACTCTAGAAGAGGCAACTATTTCCTGGCAAACAGTTCAAGTTTACTCAAGAAAAATAGAGCTCAGTGAAATAAGAAAAAAAAAGTTGTAGTAGTCATACTTCTCTACTCCTATACTATACCAAAAATATGTTACTTAGTCCCATTTGTTCATCCTACTCTAATAAACACAATGCAAAACAATGGCATACTTTCCTTCTATTGCAGCTCCATCCTTCTAGACCTTTAAGGGACATCAGTAAGACCTGAGGTCTAAGAGTTAATTTCAACTCTCTCTTAGGAATTGAGTTCTCTCCCACTGAAAGAAATTAAATTCCATCTACATAACTCCTTTAGAGGGGCCCTGAAGGGCACCAACAATTAGCTCACAGGTCTAAGGATGTTTCACAGCTCCAAGTTTCTTAATCCCATAAACTGGCAGTGCCAATTCGGGCACTTGCCAAGTGCATGGGGTGGCCAATCAGCCCCCTGCATCCCTAGCATCTGCTTCTTGAGATGGCTGCATTGCCAGAATACTGCTAACCCCTCAATTATATAGGAAAGTAGTGTCAAAGCTCACAGGCCCGGAAAAAACACACAACGGTAGTGACAGCTGGAACGTCACCACTGTACTGGCCACAACTGCTCTATACCTAATAACACACACTCTCTTTCTCTCTCTCTCTCTCTGTGTGTGTGTGTGTGTGTGTGTGTGTATTTGGTACATCCTAACAGTCTCTAATTTGTACTACAAAGGCATGTTTATCAGACAGATAAACAGACATTCAAATAATCTCACCATCCATGTGATGACTTCAAGACCCTGAAATAATTGACTGACAAAATCTGGCCACAACTCAAAAGCTGAGAGGAAAAAAAAATCAACCTTGGTGCCAGTCTGACATCAACTACAAAAGCCTTTAGAAGCCAAACTAATTAGAGTCCTTCAATTACATTTGCTAATTGAATGGATAAGCAAAGACAGCATGGATCAGTGAAAGGAACACTAATTTGGGAAGCCAGAGACCCGGGTTTAGTTGCAGCTCAGCCAAGAAGTCATGGGTGATTTTGTGTAAACTATGTAACATCTCCAGCTTCAGTTTCCAAATCTATAAAATAAAAACAGTGATTTGGGTTATCTCTCAGGGTTCCTATCTCCAAAGTAAAAAGGAAACTTAGACAGAGATATTTTTTGTATTAATAATCTCAAGTTCTAAGAAGGTATGGTTCCCATGAAAAAGGGCTAAGGGGACTGGAAGCACGCGCAATGATTCAGCACAATGCACAGCATTTGCAGGACTTTCACCGTGCAGGTTTTCAACACCTCCATAACTGGGGATGGTCATTGGCCTGGCTGACTCTGGGACATGGCTCTGCTCTGATTGTCAAGGCTGCCCCAGACAGATCTCCTGCTAATTCCAATGGCCTCATACTTATACTATTATGAATTAAGATAATTCTACTCTTCTATTATCTCAATTTTGACTACACGAAATTGGTTTCTGTGTAAACCACAATATAGTCTTTAAGAATTCTTGCAGCCGATTTCTCTGAATTAGACTTTGATTTATCTGCATGCCAGTATGCATCAATGGTGGGTGTGTAATATAAAGAGCAGAGGACTGAATAAATGAAAAATCTGCTAAGATAAATTAAAAATCTGTTTAATAACAAAAAATCTGCTTTGCAGCATGAGGAGGGGGGTGAAGAGCCAAGAGTAATCTGAAGGGACTACACCCCCTTTTTACATATCCATTGGAAGAAGACAAATGTTACCTAGTTGCTTTACATGAAGAGAAAAATCTTGCTGCCTCTTCTAGATAAAACAGTCACATAAGTCAAGTTCAGCATTGCTTCCAAGTAAACCAGATGGGTAACAGAAATTTATAAAGAAACAAGAAGAACGTGATCTTGTTAAACTTGCCACTCCTGTGTTTTTTAATCTTTAAAAGTACTCTTTAAAAGTACTTTTTAAATACTTTAAAAGTACTCTTTAAAAGTACTTTTTAAATACTTTAAAAGTAGAAAAGCACAATTACTTCAAAAGCAACTACACTTGAAAAACTGACAAAAGCGCTTTGTGCCTACATCTTGAAACATTTGGTCAACAATGATGGAGCCCACTCAGCAAGAGGCTTTTAAAGCTCTCATTTAACAAGACCTGAGTGGATGCCAGATTAGATCCCAAGAGAATTACTTAAGCAAACATGTTCAGCCTTACAACTCAGGAACAACAAAATGGTTTCCAAGTTTTTAAAGAGAAAACAAAAGAAAAGAGAATCTAATTAAGCCTAGTTCAATCAGAATAAACTCACACAGAAGTGGTGCATACATCCCAGACTTTTGGCATAGATCAGCAGCATCTCCAAGGAAAATCCTAGACAATGAAAATGAAGCACAAGTCACATGTCCTCGATACTAAGGCTTAAGTTAAAAAGAAAAACCAGTATCTTCCGCAAAATAAAGGTGGGTCAGAAGGGGCAGTGCAGAGCAGACTCTTAAACAGGAATGCTGTCAAATCACTTTACCTCCTAGTTTGGTTTTAATTTGTATCTTCATTCTTTCATTTAGAAATATGTCTACATATCACTTCTTGGCCTTTTGGCTATAATCAAGAATGAAAATACATCTATGATTCTTTTTCAACATATTCTGGACTCATTAATGCAGCTGAGACAGCGGTGCTTGGGGTGTGTTGGAGAATAAAGATTTTGGAGAAATACGGCATAGATACAATAACAGCAGCAGCAGCAGTAATAGTAGTAGCAGCAGCAGTAATGGTACTTTCTATGTGCCAGGTTCTTTTGGGCTAAGAGAAAGGTACTCTTATCATCCCCATTTTATATAAGAATAAGAAATTTAAGCAGAGAAAGGTTAAGTAATCTGAAGTCACACAGCTAGCAAATGGCAGAGCTGAGATTTGAGCCCAGACAGTTTGGTTCCGGGGTTTATGTTTTTAAATCACTGCATTCACAATTTATTGATTCAAAATTTCTAAAATATTAAGATCTGATCATTATTATCAGTTACGTTTTTTAAAAAGATGCTAAAAGTTGAAATGATGCATCTGTTTCCAACAGAAACACGAATATAATAAAGGGATAAGCTATAACAAACCCACAGCCAACATCATACTGAATGGGCAAAAGGTAGAAGCACTCTTCTTGAAAACCGGAACCAGGCAAGGATGCCCTATCTCATCACTCCTATTCTACATAGTACTTAAGTCCTGGCCAGAGCAATCAGGCAAGATATAAAAGGCACTCAAATATGAAGAGAGGAAGTCAACCTATCCCTGTTTGCAGACATGACGCTGTATCTAGAAAACCCCATAGTCTCAGCCCAAATCTCCTTAAGCTGATAAACAACTTCAGCCAAGTCCCAAGACACAAAATCAATGCGCAAAAATAACTAACATTCCTATATACCAACAACAATCAAGCCAAGAGCCAAATCAACAACACAATCCCATTCACAATAGCCACAAAAAGAATAAAATACAGGAATACAGCTAACCAGAGAGGTGAAAGATCTCTATAACAAGAATTACAAAATACTACTCAAAGAAATCAGAGATGACACAAACAAATGGAAAAACATTCCATGCTCATGGATAGGAATAATCAATTTTGTTAAAATGGCCATATTGCCCAAAGCAATTTATAGATTCAGGGCTATTCCTATCAAACTACCAATGACATTCTTCACAGAATTAGAAAAAAACTATTTTAAAATTTATATGGAACCAAAAAAGGAGCTCAAATAGTCAAGGCACTCCTAAGCAAAAAGAACAAAGCTGGAGGCATCATGTTACCCAACTTCAAACTCAAACTTTTCTACAGGGCTACAGTAACCAAAATAGCATGGTACTGGAACAAAACAGGCACACAGACCAACGGGACAGAATAAAGTACAGAAACAACGCTGCACACCTATACCCATCTGATCTTTGGCAAAGTCAAAAAAAAAAAAAAAAAAAAAAAAAAAAAACAAGCAATAAGGAAAGGACTCCCTATTCAATAAATGGTGCTGGAATAACTGGCTAGCCATATGCAAAAAACTGAAACTGGACCCCTCCTTATACCATACTCAAAATTCAACTCAAGGTGGATTAAAGACTTAAATGTAAAACCTAAAGCTATAAAAACCCTGGAAGATAACCTAGGAAATACTGTTTCTAGACATAGGACCTGGAAAAGATTTCAAGACAAAGATATCAAAAGCAATTGCAACAAAAACAAAAATTGACAAATGAGACCTAATTAAACTAAAGAGCTTCTGCACAGCAAAAGAAACTATCAACAAAAAGTAAACAGACAACCTACCTAATGGGAGAAAATGTTTGCAAACTATGCATCCCACAAAGGTCTACTACTCAGAATCTAAAGCGAACTTAAATCAACAAGCAAAAACCAAACAACTGCATTAAAGAGTAGGCAAAGGACATGAACAGACACTTTTCAAAAAAAGACATACACACAGTCAACAAGCATGAAAAAATGCTGAACATCACTAATCATTAGTGAAATGCAAATCAAAACCACAATGAGATACAATATCACACCAGTCAGAATGGCTGTTACTAAAAAGTCAAAAAATAACAGATGCTGGCAAGGTTGCAGAGAAAAAGGAACACTTATACACTGCTGGTGGGAATGCAAATTAGATGAGTTACTGTGGAAGCAGTGTGGTGATTTCCCAAAGAACTCAAAGCAGAATTACCATTCAACCCAGCAATCCCATTATTGGGTACATACCCAAAGGAATATAAACAGTTCACCATAAAGACACATGCACCTGTATGTTCATCATAGCACTATTCACAATAGCAAAGACATGGAATCAACCTAAATGCCCATCAATGGTAGACTGAATAAAGAAAATGTGGTACATATACACCATGAAATACTACGCAGCCATAAAAAAGAATGAGATCATGGCCTTTACAGCAACATGGATAGAGCTGGAGGCCATTATCCTAAGCAAACTAATCCAGGGAAAGAAACCAAATACCACACGTTTTCTCACTTATAAGTGGGAGCAAAACACTGAGTACACACGGACACAAAGAAAGGAACAACAGACACTTGAGACTACCTGAGGGGGGAGGGAGGGAGGGTGAGGATCAAAAAACTACCTGCCAGGTACCATGCTTATTACCTGGGTGGCAAAATAATCTGTACACCAAACTCCTGTGACATGCAATTTACCTATATAACAAACCTGCACATTACCTCTGAACCTAAAAGTTAAAAAACATCAACTGCAAGCTTCCTGTGGGCCTTGGAGGCTGCCCTACAAACACACTAATTTTCTGAGTCCATCATTCTGCCCAACTTATTTTAATAAATGCTTATATAATAAAAACTTCCCTCTGATTTTGTTTTTAAATTAAAAAAAATAAAGGGATAAGGAAACGTCCACATATTTTATGAAAATGACCACAAATAACAAGTTCAACCAATTATAAATGCCTTATCAGAATAGGTTAACACTTAAAGGCATAAACAAGCTATTAAGTAGTCCTGTAAAACATATTAAACTTATCAAAGTTTTTATTTCCCTAATAATCCACGTACAGTCAAGCAAAAGAGATACGTTCTGAGAAATGCATTGTGAGAAAAGAAAAATAACTTGAAGTAGTCTGAACCATGTGAGGTTTGCAAAATTTATCAGGCCCAGAGAGACATAAGCATAGGACTTTGGCCAGCGCCACCCTCCGTGCCCAGTGGCAATTGCTTAAAGGCATTTTTGTTCCTGACTAGCTGCCTCCCTTATTATTGTCATATTCCTGGAATTTGGAATACAAAGAACAATGTACAGCCAATTAATAATTTATGTTAATATAAACTCTTGTTAAACAACTTAGGAACTGCCTCTTCTTTTTTCCTTAAAAACCCACCTGGGGCCAGGTGCAATGGCTCACACCTGTAATCCCAACACTTTAGGAGGCCAAGGTGGGCTGATCACTTGAGCCCAGGAGTTCAAGCCCAGCCTGGGCAACAAAGCAAAACCCTGTCTCTACAAAAACACAAAAATTGGCTGGGCATGGTGGTGCACACCTGTGGTCCCAACTACTTGGGAGGCAGGGGCGGGAGGATCACTTGAGTCTGGGAGGTTGAGGCTGCAGTGAGCCATGATCCCGCCACTGCATTCCAGCCTGGGTGACAGAGAGAGACCCTGTCTCAAAAGAAATGAACAAACAAAATCACTTGTAACATCTGCTAATCATATATATTCAAGGCAACTTGAATTTATGCTTCCAGGTGGCCATTTTCCACCTTTTGGGCCTGAATAAACTCTATACCTAATCACAGTTTCTGAATCATTATTTTAATAAGGTTGACAGTTGTTAGGCTATTTCATGTTGTGCGAACATCAGAGAGAGCACTTACAAACCTTCATGGTGTAGTGTATTTCTTCTAGGCTACAAACCTGTACAGCAACGTTAATGTACTGAATACTGTAGGCAACTGTAACATAATGTAAGAATTTGTACATTTAATGATCTATACATACAAAAGGTACAGTAAAAATACTCTATTATAATCCTATGGGACCACCTTTATGTATGCAGTCCATGACCAAAACATCCTTATGAGGTGCATGACGACGGTTTTACTAAAGCTTGAAGAAAAGCCTCCAGGGTCATAATATTCTAAAACACTTCTTCACCTGGAACTGCAGGTGGCCATCTTGCACCTTGAAGGGAGAGAGGAGCCTGATGGAGAAAAGCAGACTCAAGAAGCAAAGAGAAAAGAAAAGAATCTGGCTATATCTATGTCACTAAATTCAGCTTTGCCAGAGGTCAGGCCACTCCCCAACTCTTCCAATACATGAAACAATAAATTCTCAGTTTTTGCTTTCAAAAAAAGAAAAGCACTTCTTCAAAACAACATCTGATTTTCTTCCCTGCAAATCTCTCACTGAAAGAACAGCTGACATTAGAAATCAACTAACCAGCATTTCTGCAATCTTGGTGGGGTGCTGGGGGATGGGCTTGTTTTCTTTGGCTCTCACTTCATCAGCTTGACTTGATATAGTAACATAGAGGGAGGAAATGGACGCCCGTCCTTAAAAATGTATGAGTCAACTCAAATATACGCTGAATTTTTTAACCTTTAAACCCTTCAGGGCACTATTGTGGCAAAAAGTTTCAAGGTTTCACACATACTTTTCCATCTCATCCCAAGTCGTGTCTTGGCCTTATGGTAATAGAATGAAATTCGTTTTTTCTTTTATCCAACATTTTAAAAAACTAAACATAGCTATGAAATAAGAATGTTGACATTTTAATATATCAGAACGTATTCATCCAAATTAATATTACCTTTTAAAGTAGTGCTCTTAGGAAATCACACTTGTTCTGATGACATGGCCACTGTTCAAAACATTCTCTAAGCTGCCAATGTAAATCATTTATCAACAAATGCTTTCATTTTCTGTTGCCCTCAGGACCAAAGCTTTTTCACCCTTTACCTTTCTCACTTCATTCATCTGAATTTCACACTGTCCTACCTTCCACTGCTGTTAAAATCAATACTCAGAGGACCTCTTAGAGTCAAGATGCTTAAGAGAATGAGAGATGTGAGGAAGAGAGGCAAGAAGATTCTTTCTTCCAGGCTTCCTGCCTCAGGGTGAACCACACACAGAATTTTCCCCACTGTGTATTGGGGGAGGAGTGGCAACTATGCACAAGAAGCTAAGTCTTCGCTATTATTCACTAATCTGGGAGAAGCACCGACCCAGAACCCAACTTCTTTCCTTCTTCACACCCAGTGACATATTGTAAGGAAGAAGAAAAAGGAAAACCCAGTAACTGAGTCTGTGTCCTGGAACCCTCAAATTTTTATGCAGGAATCTTGGAGACCTTGTCCTTCATGACTTTCATTTCAGACTACAACGATAATACAATCTTTGTTGGGTGAGTAAAGATTATATGCAATCTTCCTATAATTCCCTATCAGAAATGAAATGATCCTTAAGAGTTGCTTTTTTCTTCCTCAAAAATTGCCTTAGCACTTAATTATAGTAAAATTACAATAGAAACTTCCTTGCAGTATTAGTTGGTCTTGCCACCTAAGACATATCCAACACCTCGTCACATCCAACTCAACCTGTTTTATTTCCCAACAGCATCAGGTAAACTACTAGACATTTGGTAGTTACTCAAGCTATCTCTGTTGACCTAAAGTAAAAGTCTTCAGCAAAGACTGAGGCTCCACTTTTTGAGGAAATTGCTCCTTTGTCCTCATTCTTAATCTGGATAAATCCTACTTATTCTTTTGCTGTCTGCCTAAATGTCTAGTCTTTAGAGAGAATTCCCCTAATCACCCTCTCACCTAATGTAACACATATTTTATTAAAAACTAATGTGACCTTTTACTTTTTCTTTAGACTTATCATCATTTGGAATCACATATTTGTGTAATTTGATAATCTAACACCGCCTATTGGTCCCTAAAGGCAAGGACTGTGACTGTCTTGTTCTGAGCTATATTCCCAGTGCCTGGCACATAGAAAGTTCTCAAGAAACATCTGTTACATTAGTGACTTAATGAAGGTCCTATCCCATTTTGCTAAGGTAGTCTACAGTAGCCTTAACCCATAGTGATTAGAGCAATAAAAAGTAACTTTTCTTCACAAAAAAAGGACAGAATATCTGATACTACCAGTTGAATGGACAGCATGAGAAGAGGAACAGCTGTGTACAGCAGAGGTGAAACTAAGGCATACAGAAACTAATTTATAGTTAACATTAACATACAGTGATTAATATGTGCCAAATGCTACTTTAAGCTCCATGCATAATTAACTCACTTAATCCCTATAACAAGTCTATGAAAACAGTATGATTATCCTTCATACATGTGGAAACAAGCGTATAGAGACACTGAAAAACTTGCCCAAGATTGCACAGATACTAAGTGGTAAAGAAAGATTCAAAACCTACACATTTTGTAGATTCCCAATGTTTGCTGCATTAGTTTTCCACAGCTGCTGCAACAAGTTACCACAAGCACCGTCACTTAAAACAACAGAAATTTACTCTCGCACAGCTCTGGAGGCCAGAAGTCTGAAATCAGGGTGTCAAGAGAGACACACTCCCCACAAAGGCTCAAAGGGAGGATCCGTCTTTGCCTTTTCCAGCTTCTGATGGCTCCTGATATTCTCTGGCTGGCAGCAGCATAACTCTAATGTCTGCCTCCATCTTCATATGGCCTTCCCCTCTGTGTCTCTGTGTCTTCTTTTCTATCTCTGGTAAGGACACTTGTCATTAGCTTTAGGGTCCACCCTAAATCCATGATGATCTCATCTTAACTTTAGATCATCAAAGACCCTGTTTCCAAAAAGGTCACATTCACAGGTACTAGGAGTTAGAACTTGAATATATCTTTTTTAATAGCTTCACTGACATATAATTCACGTACAATTCACCCATTTAAAGTATACCAAAGGCCCTGTTAACATATTCACAGATATATGCAACCATGATGACAATCAATTTTAGAATCTTTTCAAGAAGAAACCTGGCCAGGCATGGTGGCTCACGCCTGTAATCTCAGCACTTTGGGAGGCTGAGGTGGGCAGATCACGAGGTCAAGAGATCGAAACCATCCTGGCCAACATGGTGAAACCCCGTCTCTACTAAAAATACAAAAAATTGGCCGGGCGTGGTGGCTCACACCTATAATCTCAGCACTTTGGGAGGCCAAGGCGGGTGGATCACCTGAGGTCAGGAGTTCGAGACCAGTCTAGCCAGTATGGTGAAACCCCATCTCTACTAAAATTACAAAAATTAGACAGGCGTGGTGACATGTGCCTGTAATCCCAGCTACTCAGGAGTCTGAGACAGGAGAATTGCTTGAACCCGGGAGGCAGAGGTTGCAGTGAGCCAAGATTGCGCTACTGCACTCCAGCCTGAGCGACAGAGCAAGACTCCATCTCAAAAAAAAAAAAAAAAAAAAATTAGCTGGGCGTGGTGGCGCGTGCCTGTAGTCACAGCTACTCGGGAGGCCGAGGCAGAAGAATCACTCGAACCCAGGAGGTGGAGGTTGCAGTAGGCCAAGATCGCACCACTGCACTCCAGCCTGGTGACAGAGTGAGACTCCATTTAAAAAAAAAAAAAAAAAATCAGAAATCTTATATGCATTAGCTATCATTCCTCTGTGCCCAACTTTCCCTCTTCCCCAGCGCTAAGCAACCACTGATCTACTTTGTGTCTCTATATAGACTTCCTTATTCTGGACTTTCAGGAAAAGTCTATAGTATGTGGTCTTTTGTGACTGGCTTCCTTCACGCAGCATGCTTTCAAGGTTTATCAATGTTGCAGCAAATATTAGTACTTCATTTCTTTTTATTACTGAATAATCATCATTGTATGGATATAACACATTTTGTTTGGACATTCTATCCGCTGATACATTTTTGCGTTGTTTCCACTTTTTCGTGATGATGAATAATGTTGCTAAATACATGTTTCCGTGTGGATACAAATTTTTTATTTCTCTTGGGTATATAGCTAGGTGTGAAATTGCTGGGTCATGGCATAATTCTAAACTTTTAATTATTTGAGGAACTCCCAAACTCTTTCCCAAAGTGGCTGTACCATTTTACATTTCCACTAGCAGTGTATGAGGGCTCCAACTTTTCTACAACCTCACAAACACATTGTTATCTAACTTTTTAATCTAGATTCTAGTGGGTGTGTCTCATGGTTCTGATGTTTGTTTGTTTGTTTGTTTGTTTTGTTTTTGAGACAGAATCTTACTCTGTCGCCCAGGCTGGAGTGCAGTGGTGGCAATCTCGGCTCACTGCAACCTCCACCTCCTGGGTTCATGCAATTCTCCCACCTCAGCCTCCTGAGTAGCTGGTATTACAGGTGCACACCACCACGCTCGGCTAATTTTTTTTGCATTTTTAGTAAAGACAGGGTTTCACCACGTTGGCCAGGCTGGTCTTGAACTCCTGACCTCAAGTGATCCACCTGCCTCGGCCTCCCAAACTGTTGGGATTACAGGCATGAGCCACCTCACCCGGCTGTTCTGATTACATTTCTACGATGCCTAATGATGTTGAGCATCTTTTCACATGTTTACTGGGTCATTCATATATCTTCCTGGGAGAAATGTCTATTAAAATCCTTTGCCCATTTAATTGAGTTACTTGTCTCATGCTGGCGTTGTAAGACTTCTTCATATATTCTAGATACAAATTCCTTATCAGATATATGATTTGCAAATATTTTATCCCATTCTGTGAATTGTTTTTCACTTTATTGATGGTGTTCTCTGGAGCACAAGTTTTTAATTTTGATAAAGTCCAATTTACCTATTTATCATTTTGTTGCTCATACTCTTGGTGTCATATCTAAGAATCCTTCGCCAAATCCAAAGTCATAAAGATTTACCTCTGTGTTTTCTCCTAACAATTTTATAGGACATCTTTGGGGGTTGGGGAGGTGGGCCACTATTCAACCCACTAAACAACCCACACAATAGATAAATATTATTAAATTGTAACTCCGTGGGTACAGAACCACACAAGAGAAGGCAAGAGAGACAAATGATCAGTGGCTTGACTGATCTAGGCACCTTATTTTCCAGCAATCTAGTTTATAAATAGGTTAACAGGTAGCTACATTTCAGAATCATCAACACAGATGTCACATACACACATTCAAAAATGTCTTTCACATTAATTTCAAAAAGAACCAAAACTCTGAAGTCGAAGACCTTTGTTTAGACATTGGCTTTTGCTATTCATTCACTACACAGTGGTAACCCCTCCTCTGAGAGGTATACATTCCAAGACTCCCAGTGGATGCCTGAAACCACAGACAGTACCAAATCCTATACAGACTATGTTATATAAACATATAGACTATGTTTTCTGGTTTGTTTTTTTTCCTTTTAAGGCAAGGTCTCACTCCATCACCCAGGCTGGAGCACACAGCTCACTGCAGCCTCAACCTCCTAAGCTCAAGTAATCCTCCCACCTCAGCCTCCCAAGTAGCTGGGACTACAGGCACACACAACCACGCCCAGCTTTTTTTTTTTTTTTTTTTTTTTTTTTTTTTTTTTTTTTGAGACAGAGTCGCCCTCTGTCATCCAGGCTGGACTGCAGTGGTGCAATCTCGGCTTATTGCAACCTCTGCCTCCTGGGCTCAAGCGATTCTCATGTCTCAGCCTCCCAAGTAGCTGAAACCACAGACACATGCCACCGCGCCTGGCTAATTTTTGTATTTTTAGTAGAGCCGGGGTTTCGCCACATTGGCCAGGCTGGTCTTGAACTCCTGGCCTCAGGTGATCCGCCTGCCTTGGCCTCCCAAAATGCTGGGATTATAGGCACAAGACACCGCGCCCAGCCAGTTTTTCTTTATATATACACTCCTATGATAAAGTTTAATTTATAAATTAGTCACAGTAAGAAATTAACAACAACAATAAAATAGAACAATTGTAACAATATGCGAGCAACACTACTCTTGCGCTTTGGACCATTATGAAATAAAATAAGGGTTACCTGAAAATAAGCACGCGATATCACAACACCCGATCACTGAGGCGGCTAGTAAGTGACTAATGGGCCAGGGAGTGTCTACAGCATGGAGACGCTGGACAAAGGGATGATTCACATCCAGGTTGGGACAGAGCTGGACAGCACAAGACTTCATCATGCTACTCAGAACGGCATGCAATTTAAAACTTATAAATTGTTTATTTCTTGAATTTTGTACTTAACATTTTCAGACCACATTTGACCATAGGTAACTGAAATCGTAGAAAGTGAAACTGCAGATAATAAGAACCACTATATAACGTTAGGGATATTATTTAGCTTCTCCAAGCATCGGTTTCTTGATAGCACTTCTGTTGCAAAGATAAAATGAGATAATACATACAAAATATTTAGCAAAAGACCTGACACACAGTAGGTGCTCACTAAATACTGTATTAGATTCTTTTCTCTCCCTTTCAAAACATAAATATCTCCTTCATGCAGGGATAAGCCTTATTCTTAAGGCAGTCTTCCTTCATACCTACCTAAAATTAGCAACACTAAAGAAATAAGAAACTTGTTGGGAAACAGAGGTAAGCCTGGTAACTTCAGAGTATGAGGTAATTCAGGCAGAGCATCAGAAAGCTCTAGAATTCTGGGAAAAAGCAGGAGAGATTCACAAAGCAGTGATGATCATTACAGTCGTTCCACATACAAGCTGGAAGTACTACAGGCACAGAGGGAAGAGTACCTGTGTCTGTAACAACGTAAAAGGTCACAAGCTTCTGCTTTGCCAGTCTAGGGTAATAGTCCCCATTCAATTCCTACCCCACTCTTTGGTTAAATTCTGTATTTAATTGAAGATATTTCCTCTGTTTAGAGATCAAGTACCCTTGTTACTCTTACTAACAGATAAACCACTGTAAAATGGCAATACCAAATAGATGTGTTATCCCAAAAAGTAATAACTGTCTCCTCAAAATAACTACTAATTGGTTCATCTCAGACTGAATATCAACTTGAAATGCTCACCATCTCTGAAGATGGTAAAAGGCCACCTTTCCCAGATTCTCTACTATACAACTGATCAAATCTCTCCAACAAGGCTACTAAGTCCCTACATTAATTAAGCCTGTAAGCCTGCTATACTGGAAGTGTGATATCCGTATTCAGAGACTGAACAGGCAGAAGCAGCCACAACACTACCCTGAAAAGTTCCAAAGTCATACTTCCATCCTCACACTATACTGCTGCAATTTCCATATGGCACAAAAACCATGGAAAGGAAAAAGATTCAGATATATAGTTCTGAAAATGGCTTCTAAGTTACCTAAAGCTGTTCTGTAACTAGGTATAGCATTTTTCAGTATTTACTTTCAAGTCTATTATCTAGAAGTTGGCTGTGTAATTTTTTCTCTCACCTTTTTCTCAGGAATTTTTTAGTATTCTCTGTTCTGGGATCACACACTATCCTCAGTTACCACTCTACAACTTGACCAAGAAGAATTTCCCTCATATCTAGAAAAAACAAACTATATTCAGATACTGATACATGGTCTCCTGTAATTTGAGTTACTGATAAAGTTTAACAAATCCAAACAACTCAAGACTTAACCAGCAGATGTTATCATCCAACATGATAAACTCTAGTACCAAAATTCTTTAAACATGAATGATAGCCTAAAAACACTAGAGATCCACTATAACTCAACTCTTCATTATAGGACATAGTGTTTTTAGGCTGTCTCCTGGTTTATGGCCAATAACTAATAATTATTCACAAAGTGCTGCCATATGATGTTTTCAAAGTATGTTCACATACATTCTCTCATTTGAGCTTCACAACCTAATGGCATAGGTTGTCATCGTTCACATTTTAAGAATGAGGAAATCAGCAGAACTGATGTAACTTGCCCCCAGTAAGAAAGCATGTATCTGAGCTGCAACTCAAACTGAGCTTTATATCTCTAAGCCTACTCTTGTTTTAAAGACATATGTGCTTTTAATAACACAGGAGGTTATTTCCACCAAACTAACTACTTTAACAGCACAATCGGTAAAGTTACTATCTCAGAAAACTGATACAGAGCTAAAACAAGGCCCTCTGACCAAACGTGCAAAATGTTCCAAGTCACCTGCCAAAGAATAGATACCCCTGAATGTCTGACGAGAACTCTCCTTTACTGCAAATCTGGATGTTGGATGAATGATTACATATATATAAAATTAACACTGAATTAGGTTTACAACTCCATTGGGTATACTTCTAAGAAGCTGTCACTTATTTGAATGTATATTCATTTTTCATTCTCAAAATCTAAAACAAATATAAAGAAAACGTCTTACCTGTTCACCTGCATCTTGAAACTCTTTGCAGGCATCAGGGAACACATCATAAATAATAAGTGGATAGCCATGTTTCATGAGATTTTTTGCCATTGGATTCCCCATGTTGCCCAGTCCAATGAATCCAACTGGAGTCTTTGAAGCCACTGACCTAGAACACACTGATTTCAATACATTATTTTCAACAGGGGCAAATAACATTTTTTATTGTAAACATTCATTTAATATTAGCAAGTCAATTGTTCGATTTTTTTTTTTTAATAAAAGAAACTTTCAGGAACCAGGTGCAGTGGTGCACACCTATAATCCCAGCTACTTGGGAGGTTGAGGTAGGAGGACTGCTCGAGCCCAGGAGTTTTAGAACAGCCTAGGCAACACAGTGAGACCCCATCTCAAAAATAAATAATAATACATTTATTAAAAAAAACCCCACTAACTTTTAAAAGGCAAATTTTAAACTAATGGACCTAACCACATTTAAAGTTATCAACAATGTGCAGGCAGACTAACTTCTAATTATTTAGTTTTCTGGGGCACATTCACAAAATTTTAAGCATTTTTCCTGTTTTGTACCTGTATAACATTCTTTTACCATTTTTAACAATAAACTAAATAATGTTATCATTTATAAAACACCTAATATGTAATTTACTTATAATGTGAAGTATTCCATATTATCTCCCTTAATAATGTGTATAAAAGACAGAAAGTATTCAATAAGACCTATGTCTTGGACCAGCTTCAAGCATGGAAAAACTTTTTACCTTCCCACTCCCACAGTTACAGAAACCATCCCCTCCAATGATACAAAAAAAAAAAAAAAAACTCAAAAAGATGTTAAACCCAGGAGAATGGAATCACCAGTTTATAAAGGTGGTCCTGGGGGAGAAAGGGGAGATACCTCCATAGGCTTTAAATGGCAAGTGTAACAGTATCAGGACCTTGGTCTAACAACTCTGAACTTTCAGAAAAGACAGACTTCCTTATTATATTTTTATTTATTTATTTATTTATTTTTTTTTTTTTTTTTTGAGACGGAGTCTCACTCTGTCACCCAGATTGGAGGGCAGTAATGCAATCTCGGCTCACTGAAGCCTCTGCCTATTGGGTTCAAGCAATTCTCATGCCTTAGCCTCTGGAGTAGCTGCGATCACAGGCACGCACCACCATGCCTGGCTAATTTTTGTCCTTTTAATAGAGACAGAGTTTCACCATGTTGACCAGGCTGCCATTAAAAAAAAAAAGCCTTAAAAACTATACAGGTTTTATTTATTCTTTTCTTTTTCATATAAGACTTTTTGAAATTACTCCGTGGGCATATGAATCAAAGTAATGCGTTACAGAGTGGGGAGGCTTTATATTACTATGGAAATAATGTTAGATGCAATTTTTCACTTTCTAGATTTAGAACTCCACTCAATAAATATTCACTGCATGAAGTACTATGACAGAGCTCAGAGACAGACACAAGCAACGTATGGTCCCTGTCCTTTAAAAGCTCACAGTCTAGAGAGGGAAGAGAGAGAAGTAACTCTCCCTGCTCTTCCATTTCCCAGCATTCTTTTTCTTTTTTCTTTCAAGAACTCCAGCTTTAAAATTTGTAGTGTAACAACTAATCACAGTCCCTCTTTTAAGTTTCAGGTCCCCTCAACTGAACTTAATCTGCTCTTCCCTGAACTGAATCTGAATGGAATGAGATTTGTTAAAAGCAAATTATTTGAAGCCCTAATGCTTAAGAACTAGAGGTCTTCTTGGGTTAGAAGCATATTTAATTCCTTTAACTTAATGACTGACTCTAACACTTCCATTAAATGTGGGTGTCCTTTCTGTGCAACATCATTTAACAGGCGCTAAGTTTAATACACTGGTTTAATAGTACACTGGTATAGTTTGTCTTTCTGGCCTGCAAGGAATTCAATGACAGAAAAGTGACACCAAACTGAAATTTTATTTTGATATTAAACAGAATGAGTACACTTCATCAGAGAACTCTAACTAATGCTCATAAACAAACTAGCAATAATAGCCAGAAAGAAAATGTGGCATTACTGTGTTAAGGTTGAAAACGTATAATTTAGCAATCTAAAAACATCAGCAACTAGGAAGATTATAATTTAAAGACAGTTAATTTAACAGGCAATTCACTCTAGGTCAAACAATTCATAAGTATGGTCAGGTAGAACCACAATTCATTCACAAATTCAACAAACACTAAGCAACCATCACATGTACCAAAAGAGATGCCAAGGAAGGTAAGAGACACAGTCCTTGCCTTCAACAAGCTTGAAACCAAGAAGAAATAAACCATGTACATAAACACTAACATAAGACAGTTAAAGATAAAAACACAATGCTGATGAAAAATGAGAATTCATGGTGTGGGAACTTGAGGAATGTGGCATCTGACCTGGATATTATACAAGGGGTAGGATTTCAAGTGGATAGGATGGTAAGGAGGAGGGGAACTCCATACAGAAAAAGGAACATGAATATATACAAGGAACTAGGAGAGCCATGAAGAAATGACAGTAATAGTTAATATTTACTGCAATTTTACTACATGCGAGACACTGTACTAAGCACTTTATAAACAGACCTATTACCATATGCTATATATGAAGCCCATCTTACAGCTGAGAACCCTGATGCTGAGTTGAAGTAAAATACCTAATACTTTACTAAGTTGTAATGCCAAGATTCAAATCCAGACATTCTAATTCTAGAGTCTCCACTTGTAAACACTGTATGATACTGCCCTCTATTCTTCCTAAAGGATGCACAAAGAAACAAAACAGCAAGAGATTAAGATTAAAAAAAAAATGCAACCATAATGTGGAAGGATGGAAGGATGCTAAACAACTTGTATTTTGTAGGCAAGAGGTAGTTATTGAAACAGTGGGCAAGAGAAATGACAGATGAGACTTACACTTTAGGAACAGAAATGAGGCAGCAGTGTACAATGAATGAACTTGAAGAAAAGAGCCTGGAGGCAAGAAGACCAATATAAAAGTGACAGTAATCCTCTAGATGCCTTAGTTTGAGCTACTATAACAAATATACCATAATGGCTTAAATAACAAACACTTATTTCTCATAGTTCTGGAGGCCAGGAAGTCCAACATGAAGGTGACAGCAGATCCAGTGTCTGGTAGGTCCACTTCCTCGTTTGCCGATGGCCATTTTCTCACTGTATCCTCACATGGTAGAGAGCAGAAAGAGAAGCAGCTCTCATGTCCCTCTGTACAACAGCACTAATCCTATTCACAGGAGCTCTACCCGCATGATCTAATTGCCTCCCAAAGGGCCTAGCTCCTAATATCATTATATTGAGGGTTAGGAATTTTGGCCAGGCACAGTGGCTCACGCCTGTAATCCCAGCACTTTGGGAGGCCAAAGTCGGTGGATCACCTGAGGTCAGGAGTTTGAGACCAACCTGGCCAACATGGTGAAATCCAGTCTTTACTAAAAATACAAAAATTATCCAGGCATGGTGGCATGTGCTTGTAATCCCAGTTACTCAGGAGGGTGAGGCGGGAGGATTGCTTGAACATAGGGGGTGGAGGATGCAGCGAGCCAAAATCGCACCACTGCACTCCAGCCTGGGTGACACAGCGAGACTCCGCCTCAAAAAGAAAAGAAAAAAGGAATTCAACATATAAATTTTGTGGGGACATAAAATTTCAGTCCATAACAAAGTCAAAATTAATAAAGTGTGGTAGCCACAGGAAAAGACAGGTATAAAAACTATTTCAAAGACAGAAGTAAAAGGATATAACAATGGATTGGATTATAGGCTAAAATAAGGGTGAGGTCCAAAATGACAGTAAGAGAATAGTGTTATCAATACCTAAGTGAAGAAATCAAGGAGAGCTGGCTCAGTTTTACCCAGGGTAACTATGAACTGTCAATGAGCTGAAAAGATGTCCAACAGACTATTAGAAATACCATGACCGGCCGGGCGCAGTGGCTCACGCCTGTAATGCCAGCACTTTGGGAGGCCGAGATGGGCGGATCACAAGGTCAGGAGATCGAGACTATCCTGGCTAACAAGGTGAAACCCCGTTTCTACTAAAAATACAAAAAAAATTAGCCGGGTGTAGTGGCAGGCGCCTGTAGTCCCAGCTACTCGGGAGGCTGAGGCAGGAGAATGGCGTGAACCTGGGAGGCGGAGCTTGCAGTGAGCCAAGATAGCACCACTGCACTCCAGCCTGGGTGACAATGTGAGACTCTGTCTCAAAAAAAAAAAAAGAAATACCATGACCAAGGTTTCAGTGATAGGATGAGAAAAAAGAGATATACCTGGTAGCCATTTGTCTCAAAAGTTAAGAGGTGAAATTTGTAAAAGTTAATAAAATCACCAGATGAGTATGAAGAGTCTGAAGGCCAAAGTTGAACCTCTCTGAAGCCCAAGGGAACATGTATACTCAAAAGTCAAAAAGTCAAAACCAACCCTAAGCTGAAACAGATGTTAGAATTAGAAAACAAGGACGTTAAAAATCATAACTGTAGTCCATATATTCCAAAGGTAGAATTATGAAAGATATTTTTAACAATACAAATTAAATTTCTTGAGATGAAATCTACTAATAAAATATGTGAGATGAAAATTATACCAGAAGATTAACTGAAGAGTAGATACCAAAGGAAAGATTAATAACCTTGAAGACACAGCAACAGAAACTATTCAAAACACAAAGAAAAAATAATTTAAAAAATAAAGAGAGCATCAATAAGCTGTGAGACAGCTTCAACCACCCAAACACATATGTAACTAGAGTCCTCAAATGAGAAGAGAGAAGTGGGGCAGAAAATATGTGTGAAGAACAAATGGCCAAAAATGTTCCAAAGTTGACGAAAACTACAAACCCCATGCATCCAACGAACTCTATGAACCCCAATACAAGAAACATGAAGAAAACCATATTAAGACGCATCACAATCAAACGCACAAGAGCAGCCACAGGAAAAAGGACACACTATGTAGAAAGGGAAAAAGATAAGGATAAAGGCAGATTTCTCATCAGAAACAATGCAAGTGAGAAGACAGTGGTGCAACATTTTTTAAATACCGGAAGAAAAAAACAACTGTCAAGCTAGAAATCTATAACCAGGAAAAATATACAAATATTTGTATATTCCAGAGGTATGAATCAATCTCAGGGGTATGGTGATGGATATGTTTACTATTTTTTTGTGGTTTTTTTTGGACAGGGTCTCACTCTGTGCCCAGGCTAGAGTGCAGTGGCATGATCACAGCTCGCTACAGCCTCAACTTCCCAAGCTCAGATGATCCCACTTCAGCTTCCCAAGTAGCTGGGACTACAGGCACATGCCACCAGACCTGGCTAATTTTTGCATTTTTTTGTAGAGATGAGGTTTCATCATGTTGGCCAGACCAGTCTCGAACTCCTGAGCTCAAGCAATCAGTGGGCCTCAGCCTCCTAAAGTTCTAGGAGCGCAGGCATGAGCCACCGCACCCAGCCACACTCTCTTGACTGTGATGATAGCTTCACTGGCTTATATACATCAAAACTAATCAAACTGTATACTTTATGTACAACTTATCATATATCACTACATTGCTAATAAAGCTGTTTTTAAAAAGTCAGTATCATATTTATAGAAACAAACAAGAGAAGACAGTTCTCAATTAGTACTAAAGTGATAGATCAAATAGATCAAATGTAAAGTGTGAAGTCTGAATGGATTCTGACTTTAAAAAAAAAAAAGCTAGCCTTTAAGAAAATAATGAAATTTTGAATGTAAATTGTACATTAGATGATACCATGGAATCACTGCTAACTGGCTTAGGTAGGATAATGGTAGTTTGGTTACATAGGAGAATATCCTCATTCTTAGATTCATGCTGAAGCATTAGGGTTAAAGTGTCATGTCAGCAATTTACTTTCAAATGATTCAAGTGGGATAGCTATATATGTGGAAGAAAAAAAGTCAATGTGGCAAAATATTAACAACTGTTGTTTCTAAGGAAAGAATATATGGATGTCAGTTATATTATTCTTTCAATACTTTCTGCTTCATATTTTTCATAATAAAACAAGGGGAAAAAGATTAGCATATCTATATGGAAAAAATATCACAAACAGATAAAATACAAATAATAAGAAAAACACTCCAACACATGACAAAAATAGAGCTACTTTGTTTTATATGTAAAATAACTTTACAATCTGGAAGAAAAACATGAATAATTTTTTAAAGTAGGCAAAAATCACAAAATGACAACAGAAAATATGTAAATTACCCCCCCAAAAAACCTCTAAAAATATACCCAACTTGTCATAATTAGAGAAATGCAAAACAAAATGATGTGATACCATTTTTCTCCTGTTGGATAAGTTTTTTCTTTGATAAAAACTACTCTTGGTAAGAAATAACTGATGAAAACATATGCTCTCATATACTGTCAAATTGTATATTAGGTCAACCTTTTGGATGGTAATTTGGCAAAAAAAACTACATTTGAACTTTTATTTAAAATTTAAATTTAAAACATGCATACTCTTTGACCTAGCAATTCCATTTCTAAGAATATATACTACACATGAGGGGCCAGCCAACTTTGTCTTAAAGAGTCAGGCAGTAAATTATTTTCAGCTTTGTGAGCCATAAGCCTTCTGTTACAACCATTTCATTCATCTACTCTAGTTTGAAAACAGCCATAGACAACATACAAACAAATGGGTATGGCTGTGTTCCAATGCAATTTTATTTACAAACAAGGTGCCCAACTATGGGCCATAGCAATCCCTACTATGTATTAAATTCTGAACAACACAAAGATATAGTTTATTACAGCACTACTTGTAACACCCAAAAAACTGCAAATAACTATGTATTAATAAGGCACTTCATTCATAACTAATTATATATTAATAGGGCACTTAATTCATAACTAAATGTACATTGTAGGGCACTTGATAATTCACAGTAAATCAACACAATGAAATGTGCAAATGTTTAAAAAAAGGTGACATATTTATCTAAAATTATAGGAAAAAATCTCCAGGATAAGTTATCAAGTGGAAAAAAAAATGCTGAACATTATCTATAGGATACAGTATAAGAGAAGAAAAAAGGATACATATGCGTTAATTTTTCTGATTTTCTGTATGGATACACACGAAACAGTACTTACACCTGGAGAGTTGGACTACTGGGTCGGAGTTGAAGAAAATTTTACTTTTAATTTTATAACCGTTCCCATTTTTTACCATGAGCATGTAACTTTCGTAACTACTTTTATAATAAAATGAAATAAATGAAGTGGCACAGTGAAATTTAATATATGCTATGTGAATGAATAATAAACTAGGTAAGTTTCATCAAATGGGCATATGGGAATAAAAGCCAGTTCTAAAGCAATTACAAAGTAATGCTGCTGATAAAAGTGGACTGTGTAAAGATAAACAGTGTCGCAGCAACCATTACACATTGCAGGTTGACTCTCCAATATTCTTTCCCCTAGATCCGAGGTCAAGTTTCAAACTGCCTAAACTAATACATGGTAATGGCATCCTTCTGCCAAATGACTGGTTCAGGAGCTGCCAGCCCTAAGTTAAAGCTCTGGAAATGCTGTGGAAAATCTGAAAATGTAATGGGGAATAAACAAGAGATTAATGAAAGCATTGTATCTAATCAGCAAACTTCTGCGACTCTCAATATCACCAAGCTAAGTGACAGCTGGGGAAAGGCACAAACAGACCACAACAATGGATTTATCCAGAAATACAACAAGAGGCTGAAAAAAACAGTATTAGGCATCAGTGAAATTCCTAATTATAAATAAGTTTGAGATTGGGTACAGACAAACCTAGAGAGAGACCTTAGGAAACGAGGAAACAAGAAAGCATGTCTATGTACTTGGAGGCAAAGGGAGGGAGTCAAAGGACCAGGTGATGAGCATTATGTAACAGTATGTTTGTTAGAACAAGAATCACAGAGGGGGTTAAATCAACCAGAGACTAGTTCTGCTGGTGAAATCTCAGCAAGAGAATCACTCCTACTACTAAGATCCTAGAAAAACTGAAGTAGAGTGCTGATGTTACTGAAGCTGAAGAAGTTAAGAACAATGAGGCCATGTTGGATGGGCCAACATGAATGTGAATGAAGCTAAAGTTTTCAAAGGACTCAGCTCTCTTTATTTCATCTTTGTCTGTGGCAAAGTTAAAGAAAGGCCAGTATAATTAGATGAGCTGATGTCAAAAGAGAATAAGTTATTTATTGATGGTGATAATGTTTAAAATTTTCTCTGAGTTGGGAAGGCCTAGGTTCCTATCCCGATAAGTTCACTTCTTAGATGTATACCATTGAAGTTACAAGTTACTTAACTTCTCTAGACAACATCTGATCAATAAAAGTACCTACTTCAGAAGATTATTGTAAAGATTACTTGAGATGATGCATATAAAGCGTTAAACAGTGCCTGGCACACGATCGATAATAAGTATTAGTTACTCTTACCGAAAATGGTCAAGTAGTAGCAGTACAGGTCAAGTCCTATGCCAACTGCCCCTTTTTGCCTAGTGGGTTAGAAGAGCCAAAGAGATAGAAAAAGGTATAGATGACTGTAGGAGAAGCCCTGTATCTGGGGAAAGAAAGCTTTTAGTTAAGGTGAAACACCTGAATAAGCGCTTGGCAAATATAAAATAATTTGCACCCAAAGGGGCAGAAATCCATGAGTATAATGGAATGATTACTGCCCTAAAAACTCTCAAACCTAAATAATGCATCTCTCTTTAAATAACTTCTGACAGTAGTGCGTGGAAAAAGTAGAGTTAAAACATAAATAAAACCAAGCTGGGAGAAAAATCAATCAACAAAATACAAAGGTGATACTGGTTCACTGATTAAGAAACTAGCATTAGTGTCTATTACTGAGGACCAATGAAAAGAAACTAGCCAGAAAACTTGGCAAAGTTTGTTTCTAAATTTACAGATGCAAATTTACCGATTATGACCTCTTTCTCCAATGTAACAAGGGGAGTTATCCGTATCTTGATAACCTTAAGTGCTATCAAAAAGCAGGTTTCACTAAGTGTCAAAATGCAAAAATTGGTAACAAGTTAATTATTTTACATTTCTGAGGCTTCTTTTCTATTCAAAGTAATGCATTTTCATTGTAGAAAACTAGAATGAAAAAGTATACAGTCGTAAGGGGAAGCAATCTCATTACACAAAAATAAAAACTACATTTTGCATGGACTTTCAGTCTTTTGACTGCATTTTTCATTATATCATAAGGTTATATTTTCTATACAATGTATGTCTATTTTATCACATTATACTTTTTTATATCTATTTTATCACATAATACTACGTCATAAGCACTCTATCTGCTTTACTATTAAGAGTTACTAAACTAAGGGTGACGACTTTCTCTATAAAGGCCTTTATGGTTTCAGTCAACTTATTTTAGTAATAAATACGCTCCTTATGTAATTTCACAAGTTTAGGGTCAACTTTTAGTCCCAGGACCATGAGCAGCTTTTCAGAACTTCATGTGCAGCCCTAGAAGCTAATGTAAAGGGAAAAACTGCCATTATATATTTGATTTATCCAATGAGTTATGCTACTTTGAAAGTAAATTTCACATATACAAAAAGGACCAATAATATTAAAAATTGTATTCCTGTTTCTATACATGATGCTAATTTTTCCATTCTACCTTTGGTCAGGTGGTCACTTCAAGATGATCTGATGTGATTTATTTTTCCATGTACAAGCTGTAGAGTCACAACGTGACATTTTGTAGAGGGCCTATAGCTGTAGATTTTCTTCTCTGTACAAATAAGTCTGAAACTAAACTTAATTACCTTCTAAAATAACATACACAATTTTATCAAACAGGTGATGAAATAGTAATACGTGTACACTTTAACATTTCTCATTCTTCTATTTCCTTTTCAATGCTTTAAGTATTTTAAAATTAGGCTTAGGCACAGTGGCTCATGACTGTAATCCCAGTACTCCGGGAGGCTGAGGCAGGAGGATCAGTTGACCCCCGGAGTTCAAGACCAGGCTGGGCAACATGGTGAGACCCCATCTCTACAAAAAAAATAAATAAATAAAAAAAGCCAGGTGTGGTGGTGTGCACCTGTGGTCCCAGCTACTTGGGAGGCTGAGGCAGGGGGATTGCTTGAGCCCACGAGGTTGAGGCTGCAATGAGCCATGATTGCACCACTGCACTCCAGCCTGGACAAGAGAGAGAGAGAGAGACCCTATCTCAAATAAACAAACAAACAAACATTTAAAAATTAAGATGTGGCAGGCTGGGCACAGTGGCTAATGCCTGTAAGCCCAACACTTTGGGAGGTCAAGGCAAGAGGATGGCTTCACGCCAGTAGTTCTAGACCAGCATAGTAGGCAACTAGCCTTGTCTCAAAAAACATTTTTTTGTTAATTAGCTAGGCATCGTGGTGCACCCTGCAATCCTAACTACTTGGGAAGCTGAGGCGGAAGATCACTTGAGTACAGGAGTTCAAGGTTGCAGTGAGCTAAGTAGGTGCCATTGTACTCCTGCCTGGACAACACAGGGAGACCTGTCTCTAAAACGTATTTATAAAAAAGTTAAAAAGATGTGCTACTAACCGGCAACTTTCAGGTTTCATTTTTTTAAACAGTAAATTATATAGCTCCTTATAATATTATCATTCATATGATAAAAACATCTTAAACATACTACAAATATCCAACAGAATTCAGAACATCACACATTACTATTTGAACATGGTTCTTTTTCTTAATGTCATTTGACTCCAAACTTGCAGGCAGATTTTTTTCTACTCTTTAAGAATCTAATGTCAGAAAAGTTAACACTTTTGCAGTAAACTAAAATTAACAGAAATTTAAATGTTTAAAACAATTCCAGAGAAAGGCCGGGCACAGTGGCTCTCGCCTGTAATCCCAGCACTCTGGGAGGTCGAGGCGGGCGGATCACGAGGTCAGGTGATAGAGACCATCCTGGCTAACATGGTGAAACCCCGTTTCTACTAAAAAATACCAAAAAATTAGCCGGGCGTGGTGGCAGGCGCCTGTAGTCCCAGGTACTCCGGAGGCTGAGGCAGGAGAATGGCGTCAACCCGGGAGGCGGAGCTTGCAGTGAGCTGAGATTCCGCCACTGCACTCTAGCTTGGGCGACAGAGAAAGACTCCGTGGCAAAGAAAAAAAAAAAAATTCAAGAGAAAAAAAAATTGCTGAAGTGATTTAACCACTTCATCACAAAAGAACTATTTAAAATTTATCAGAAATCTATATTCTGACAATTATCTTTGGGCCAAAGAACCCAAAGTACAAGACCATATGCCAAAGTAGTCTAATCAGCACTCTGAGGTAGGCCCTCCCAGTTTACAGAGGCAAGTATTACATACAGTCTTAGGCCTCAGGCTCTTTCACCATGAATTGGTAAGAACTTTCATAACTCTAAAAGGTACATCAAGGGTTCATTAAAATACCATTAGAACACCTTGTAAAACCACTAAACAGCAAATATGTCTTCCTTGGCTAATGAGAACTGAAAGAATTGTGAATTCATGTGAAAACTGGTGCTACTGTGGAAAAGTGTCTATTCTTTTAGGGTTATCTCAGAAGTCGGAAGCATTTTTGTAGCTCAATATATGAAGCTCAAACAGTGGTTACATTCAAGTTTGGCATATTCTGAGTTTTTATCTTGTTACTGTGGTTCTGTATCAGACATCTGTTCTCTTGCATCTCACCGAGCCTCTGTTCTTCTCCAACCAGAAAGGAAATTCAGAGGTTTCACTGAGGGGGAGAATGGGAAGCTGTTAAGAATTGTAAGAGAAAGTTCTTACAATTCCCGGCCAGCCACAGTGGCTCATGCCTATAATCCCAACGCTTTGGGAGGATCACTTGAGCGCAGGAGTTCAAGACCAGCCTGGGCAACACGGCGAAACTCCGTCCCTACTAAAAATACAAAAATTGGACGGGCGTGGTGGCACATGCCTGTAATCCCAGCTACTCGGGAGGCTGAGGTGGGAGGATCACCTGAGCCCAGGAGGTCGAGACTGCAGTGAGCAGTGTGACTGGGCCACTGCACTCCAGCCTGGACAACAGAGACCCTGTCTCAAAAAAAAAAAAAAAAAAAAAAACAGGGCGGGGGGCCAAGGGGCTCAAATCCTAACCCACTATTTTTTTTAAGCAAAGATTAGAAAAAAATAATGCCAAGGTTTTTTTTGTTATTAATCCTCAGTATGATCTTGCTAAACGGTGCATTGTTACAACTCTCAAATTTTCAGTTTGAGGAAGACAACGGCAGTGTCCCCACAAATCAACCAATTTTTCAATTAAAGAGGAGTCCTGGTGTGATAGAAAGTTAAGGAATTAAGAACAACTGAGAACAACTTTCTAGGTCTTGCTGGGAATATCCTGATTCACTTATCCAAGGGGCCTCATGTCCCTCGTGCGGAGTATGAAAGACTGTATTAGATCTCCGTGGATCTTCATCCTGGCTCTAAAAACTGCCTCTTTGTAAGTTCATGGCTAGCTTCCACAATTTACCATGGTATGAGAAGAAGGAGGCAGGATTAATTCTGCCCACAATCTTGAGGACGCTGAACGTGTTTTGGTTCATAATTTGACAAAAATGACATTTTTTTAGGTAGCACAGTTACAGTAGAGGGGGGAAGCCCGTCTTGCTGGTCAAGGGTGACTGAAACTTTGCTGAAAGACTTACTGCCTGGCTTGTACAGCCACCGCTTGTGTAATAAGGCCATCCCCTCGGACTCAGGTGGTTAAACATCAGGCCCTGCTGCCCAAGTGTGTCCCCAACCCAAGGTGCACCCTGGGGGCGCTGAAAGACCAGGGGTCGCTGGGGTGAGTGCGGGGTTGCTCCTGGAGTTGGGCCCTCCAAACGTCCTCGGAGTCCTAACTCCAAAGCAGCATGCCGGGGTCACAAACACTCTTCTCTTCAGCCCAAGCTCTTCCCCACCTCTTCCTAAATCCCGAAAAGGGCGCTGAACCCGTTCATCAGGAGCCCGGGAGAAAGGGAGGGAAGGCAGAGGGGGGTACTCGCGGAGTGAGTGGCGGCCGCAGAAGAGGACAGGCCTTTAGTACCAGCCAAAATATTGTTTTTTAAGCCCCAGCCCAACCGCAGGGCCTCCCGAGAAAAGACTTCTTCGGCCGTCTGGACAGAAGAAGCGAGCGGCCGAAAGAAGGACAAGGGGGAGGAGGCGTGAGGTCCTTACCCGCTGCAAAGCTGCCGGCTGCCGGCCGCAGCCGCCGGCTCCAGTACCGGAGACCGGAGGCAGCTCCGAGGAGCCGTAAGGAGGCTGCCATGCTGCCCCCGCCCCTCTCCCCGCGGTGACCTCCGCCGCCTCCCGGAGGGCCCACTGACTGCGAGCGTGTGCAGCGGGACTGGCTGGCTCGCCCAGGGAGAAGGGCGCACGCGCACGCGCTCTCACCGCTCGGGGGCGGGTGCCCACGCGCAAGAGAAGGAGCGCGGAGCCGAGAGGAGCGGCCTGACGCGGCAGGGCCTGTCAATCCCTTTACGGACAGGGAAGCAGACCAATCAGACTTCCCAGGTCCGCAGCTGTGCGAAGGACCAATAAGAGGCCTTTTTGAACAGTGACGTCAGGCGCCCTGGCGCTGCCCCCAAGCTCGTGCCTCATTTACAGCCTGAGGGCGGGAGTCTCCTTGTTTACCAAAGCAGAGGGCGTGTGGGAGGCGGGGGCGGTCGCTCGCTCCCGCCTCCTCGGAAACCTTGTCCCCACAACCACTGCGTGTTAAAAAGGACAAAACTGACTCGCAGCTTGAAAAACACTCAGAAAGCTACCATGTGTGTAATAACTTTTAAATTCATTTGATTTTATTTAACACAACAGTTTCTCAATACTAAAAATAGTAGGAAAAGAAGTTGGTAACATTATCTTTGAAGGGAAGAATTACTAGAAACTTGCACTTTCTATTTCAAGGCATATTTCTCTAATCTTTGAAAATTCTACACCCTAAATCCATTTTGTAAGCAAAACTAAATATAAAATCCAGAAAGTAGTAGTATATGTATGTGTATTAGAAAGACCTTTTTTTTTTTTTTGGAGACGGAGTCTCTCTGTCACCCAGGCTGGAGTGCAGTGGCGCGATCTCGGCTCACTGCAATCTCCGCCTCCCGGGTTCAAGTGATTCTCCTGCTTCAGCCTCCGGAGCAGGTGAGGTGGGACTACAGGCCTGCCTGCGCCACCACACCCGGCTAATTTTTTTGGTACTTTGAGTAGAGGCGGGGTGTCGCCATTTTGCCCAGGCTGGTCTCAAACTCCTGGCGTCAAGTGATCCGCCCGCCTCGGCCTCCCAAAGTGCTGGTTATTACAGGCGTGAGCCACTGCGCGGTGCAGAGAGACAGACATTTAGTCATTCTTCTGTCAGTGCTTAGTGTACATATTTGAGTCTGTAAACCCCTTGGGGGTAATTGCAGGCCTTCTCATCTCTACTGACTCCACCAAAGGGTTGGAAGCCATGACCACACCAAAGCAAGACTATAGCCTTTGGAGAATGGCAATACAGCAGGAAAGAGAATGTGTATGGAGTAGCTAGGGAAATGCGAACCCCAATCTAAGTAGCACAATCAACAAAATTTGACTTTGACCTTTTTTTTTTCACTCAGTAACCCATGGAGTTGAAAGCAAAGGAATTGGATCATTTCCATCTGGGCTCTTTCATGTTTCTGGGCATGCTGGCAACGTTTCCAAAAACTTGTACAGAGTGCAAGGTCCCTATCTGTAACTGGGAGGAAGTTAATTCCCTTGTTTGACCATCACTCCACCCCAACCCTCTACCAACACTAAATGAAAAGAAGGAAGGAAAGGGACGAAGGGAGGGAGGGAGAAAAAACTCATTTCGGCAATTAGACCTTCTCCTAGATTTGGGTCCCCACCCCTACTAGGGGTTAATTAGTTTCTGGAGCATTTCCCACCTGTGCCTCTCTTCCTGGTTTCGTCAGGTTTTAGCTGGAACAGATCTCCTGCAGGCAACAAATGTGGGCCTACAGGTTTCTTTTTCTTTTTCTTCCTCCAGCACTACAGGTTTCTATAATTAACTCCTGAACTGCAATTGGTCTTTCAACTGTGTCTCCTCCAAGAAGCCCTGCATTGTCTTCTCCAACAATGTCTCCTTCAAGAAGCCCTACATTGATTCATAAACTAAGGAATTTTCATAGGTTTCCATGATGTTAAAGAGGCGTTATGAATTTTTAAGTAATTCTTACTGTTTGAAGGTGCTTGCAGATATTATTGTACTGGCAAATGCAGTTCCTGCCTATGGCTGGTTAGCTTTCTTCATTTGATTGCCCTCCTGATGCCCTTGTTTGAAAGGCACTGCAACTCCTCCCTGAGTCTTTGCCACGCATTTTTGTTTGTAATTGTTTCAATGCCTTATAGTGGCCCCTGACTTCCGCTTCCAGGAAGATGGAGGAGATAGGTTTCTCCCTATTCTTCTAAGTACAACTAAAAACTCAACATTATATGTAAGATAAACATAGGGAGACTTTGAAAGGTGGAGAGAAGTCACACTGGCTAGGGTCCAGAGAGCAACATGGTGGGAAGTTCCTTGGGTTTTCATGTAGCCTTATATACCCCAAACTGGGTGCTGGAGAAGCCAAAACCAGAAACCCCAAAATGCCAGGAAGCATAGATAGACAAAAAGTGCCCCAATAAAAGGCTGCTCTTTCTAGCCAAGTGATGAAAAAGGAGTAGCCTAGCAAGAAAGGAAACATTTAGAAGATAATCACTCTACTGTAGACAAACAATACACACATACATACACACACTGACCCCACCCCATAAAGCAAAGACTGAGTTGGGAGCCTAGACTTCCACACTCTCCAGGTTGTGATGAGACACCCCAGCATCCTAACACCCCAATCACTCTACTCCTCAACCCCTCTAAGGTGATGTCAGAGAAAACCAAAGAGAGGAATGGGATTTTCATCTTCAACTGGGCAGTAACAAGTAATCCTCCACACACATCCTTCCCTACTCTCAGTGTCACTGGAAACCATGGGGCGACCCTGGATTTCCACTCCTACCTTACAGTGGTGAGGCACCCCTCCCTTTCCCTGCTTAGATGGTGTAATTGGAGGTGTATTGGAGAGTCAGAGCTTTCATCATTGCCCAATGGTAAGGATGTCACACCCCTTCCCCTCCATGGTGTCACTGGAGGCTACATGGAGGCAGTAAGGAGCCACTCCAAGCCCTCTCAACTAGGGAAGTATCAGTGGACAACTAGTGGGGAGCTGAAACTCCCACCATTGCCCAGCAGTAACAAGGAACCACCCACCCTTGGTGTCAACAGAGGTGGAATAAGGAACCTAGACTTCTACTACCAGTTGCCATTTACAAGTTGATGCCCCCTGCCAGAGCAGTGTCAAGAAAAACTAGTTAAAATAAAAGGTTTAAATAATATCCAAAATATCATAATACCCAAATGTCCAGATTTCAACAAAAAATCACTCATGATACCAAATTTCAATTAAAAAATGACTCATGATACCAAAACCCAGGAAGATTTCAAGCTGAATAAAAAACACAATAGATGCCAACACTGAGATGACAAGTTAAAATTATCTAACAAAGATTTGAAAGCATCCATCAGAAAATATTTCAAGAAGCAATTAAAACATGCTTGAGGCCAGGCATGGTGGCTCACACCTGTAATCTTAGCACTTTGGGAGGCCGAGGCTGGCAGATCACTTGAGGTGAGGAGTTCAAGATCAGCCTGGCCAACATGGTAAAACCCCATCTCTTCCAAAAAAATACAAAAATTACCCAGGTGTGGTGGTGGGCTCCTGTAATCCCAGCAACTCAGGAGGCTGAGGCAGGAGAATCACTTGAACCCAGGAGGCGGAGGTTGCAGTGAGCTATCACGCCACTGCACTCCAGCCTGGATGGCAGAGTGAGACTCCTTCTCAAAAAGTAAAATAAAACAATAAAACATGCTTGAATTAAATAAAAAGAAATCTCAGCAAAGAAACAACATATAAAGAAGAAATAAATGGAAATTTTAGAACTGAAAAAATGCAAGAAATACAATTTTTTAACTCAACAGCAGAATAAAGAAAAGAATCACTGAGCTAGAAGATAGAACAGCAGAAACTATCTAATCTAAACAGAGAGAAACTAGACTGGGATTTAAAAAGCCACGAAGCACTGGACGAGGTGGCTCAAGCCTGTAATCCCAGCACTTTGGGAGGCCAAGGCGGGCGGATCACGTGGTCAGGAGATGGAGACCATCCTGGCTAATACGGTGAAACCCCATCTCTACTAAAAATACAAAAAAATTAGCCAGGTGTGGTGGCGGGCGCCTGTAGTCCCAGCTACTCGGGAGGCTGAGGCAGGAGAATGGCGTGAACCCAGGAGGCGGAGCTTGCAGTGAGCCGAGATTGTGCCACTGCACTCCAGCCTGGGCGACAGAGCGAGACTCCGTCTCAAAAAAAAAAAAGCCACGAAGCTCAGGGGCATGTGTTGTGACTCTTAACAAAGATCTAACATTCAGCTGGGTGTGGTGGCCCACGCCTGTAATCCCACTTTGGGAGGCCCAAGCAGGTGGATCACCTGAGGTCAGGAGTTCAAGACCAGCCTGGCCAACATGGTGAAACCTCGTGTCTACCTAAAATACAAAAATCAGGTGGGCATGGTGGTGGGCACCTGTAATCCCAGCTACTCAGGAGGCTGAGGCAGGAGAATCGATTGAACCTGGGAGCACGAAGTTGCAGTGAGCCGAGATCGCGTTATTGCACTCCAGCCTGGACAACAGTAGTGAAACTCCGTCTCAAAAAAAAAAAATCTAACATTCCTGTCATCAGAATCTCAGAATCTGGGAAGAAAAGGAATAAGACTTTCCCAACAATACCCACACTATCTAGTCATTTTTACGCCTATTCCTAAGATAGCATTCTCTTTGTACTCACCTCCCTGACAATGCAGTACTCTTTCCCTTTCCCAGAGCACTCTGAGTTCCTCAGGTTCTCTGTTTTTCTTCTTTCCTTCCTTTCTCTTTTCCACACATTCTAATACTGCTTCTACACTCCCCACTTGTTAGGACTCAACTCAAAATGACTTTCCTCAAGAAGTCTTTTTCTGAATAATATATAAGCAGTCATAAAAACAATCCAGTTTGATTAAGAAACTACATTTAAAGTCACTTTCAAAAACTATCAGCATCAGGTTTGGTTGGATAAAACAAAGTCCAAACGATAACAATTTGGTTTTTCCTCTCATAAAAGTAGTGTGGATGTAGGCAGAACCAGGGCCAGTTTGACAGCTCTGAGTTGTCAAAAATCCAAGCTTCTCATTTTGTTTTACTGTCTAAAATGATTTTCTAACCTCATAATTACTTCATGATCAAAGATAGCTGCTAGTGGTCCAACCATCTTGTCTGAGTTCCAGGCAAGAGGAAAGAAAAGGAGGGAAAAGTAAAGGAAAGAGGTGTGTCAGCAAACTGTTCTCATTTTCAGAAGCCTCCCTATAAGTCCCACCCCACAATTGTCCTTCCCACTGGCCAGAACTTAGTCACTTAGCCATAAGATTTGGATGGCATGACAAGTCTTTGTTCTAGGCAGTTTCAAAAATTTTGGAACACAAAACACCGGTAAGATAATTGAGTTGTGTCCTAAGATAAGAGCAAATCTAAGTACATATTATTGCATTTATTTAAATGGATTAAAGTTGGAGACATCAGTATGAACTCATGCTTAACTTAATATAGATACAGATGGTTACATATAGAAATATTTATCAATGTGTATATAGACACAGGTTAGTATACACATGTCTCTTTGCTCTGTCATCTGAGAGGGTCTAGAAGCAATTATAATCCAGTAGCAACAATTGTGTGTTTTCCAGTTCTATATGTCTACCTTTGACTGTGGTCAACAATTATCTTGTAATTGGATTGCAAGAGCCTTGTAAATATGGATTACAAAAGGTTACTGAATAAATTTAATTACCATGAAATAAATATCTGTTGATTTTGCCAATTATTATTATCATACAACCCAATTTATATTCAGAGTTATTTTACTTACTATGTGGCCCTCAACATGCAAATTCAATATGAACATATAATCAAATGAATTAACTATATTCTGTTTCATAAAACATATCCAAACATGTTAATGTTCATAAATACTATTGAGCAATGCACTACATCTTTCGTTATCTTTTTTCTTTTATTTTCTTTTTCTGAGACGGAGTTTCACTCTTGTTGCCCAGGATGGAGTGCAATGGCGTGATCCTGGCTCACTGCAACCTCTGTTTCCCGGGTTCAAGCGATTCCCCTGCCTCAGCCTCCCAAGTAGCTAGGATTACAGGTATGTGCCACCACACCGGCTAATTTTATATTTTTTTAGTAGAGATGGGTTTCACCATGTTTGTGAGGCTGGTCTCAAACTCCTGACCTCGAGTGATCCACCTGCCTCGGCCTCCCAAAGTGGTGGGATTACAGGCGTGAGCCACCACACCCAGCATACTTTCTAATATCGCATGATAGTAAGGAGCCTGAGACTTAATCTCTTTTGATGATGTCTATGGTATAAAGGTGTTACAAATTCCCATAAATCACTGTTCCATCTTGATAATTTTGTTCCTCAGTCATGGACCTGAATTTTTATGATCTCTCAGTATGGGAAGATTCAAAATCATCCTTACTTTTTTTCTAGTTATATAACTAGCAAAAAAAAAATTAACTAGCATATGAATTAATAATATTAGAAAGGGATGTATACAAGTGATAAAACTTTTTTTTTTTTTTTTGAGACAGAGTTTCGCTTTTGTTGCCCAGGCTGGAGTGCAATGGCATGATCTTGGCTCACCGCAACCTCCGCCTCCCAGGTTCAAGTGGTTCTCCTGCCTCAGCCTCCCACGTAGCTGGAATTACAGGCACCTGCCACCAGGTCCAGCTAATTTTTTGTATTTTTAGTAGAGACGAGGTTTCACCATGTTGCCAGGCTGGTGTTGAACTCCTGACCTCTGGTGATCCACCCGCCTCCACCTCCCAAAGTGTTGGGATTACAGGCGTGAGCCACCGCGCCTGGCCAAAACTATTTTAATTCTAATAAAGACCACATAGTAAATCAGTCTTTATGTCACAAGTTGTCTTAGTTCATTTTGTGCTGCTGTAACAGAACACCACAAACTGGGTAATTTGTAAAAAACAGAAATTTATTTCTCACAGTTCTGGGGTCTGGGAAGTCCAAGATTAAGGTGGCATCTTCTGTGGGCCTGCTGGCTGTGTCCTCACATGGCAGAAGAGTGAAAGAGGGCAAATGTACTCCCACAAGTCCTTTTTATAGTGGCAGAGCCCTCATGACCTAAACACCTCCCAGAAGGCCCCACCTCCCAACACTGTTGCATGGGGGATTAAGTTTCCAGCTATCAATTTTGGGGAACACATTCAGACCATCGCACAAATTATTTTAAAATTTTAATTTGCTTAAAGAAATAAAAAGAGGGTGTTGGTCTGCATTACTGAAAAGTCTGTAGTAGAGAGACTTGTTCCACTCTACCTGCCATGGTCTTGGCTTCATCTTCAAGCACCACGCACTGTCCTAGTTGCTCCCCTGGCAGTGGCCAGTGGCTATGGCTGCTTACATTCTCATACTGAACCATCCTGGGGTGGATATGAACTTTCTTATGGAAGACGGAGGAAAGTTTTGTCCTCACAGAAACTGATTAGATTCTTGCTTACCTCTGAATCAATTACTATTGCCATAATAATGGAATAATACAAAGCTCTGGTATCAGGGCTCACAGTGGAGCTAAGTTGAGGTCATTCTCACTCAAACTATGGCTTGAGCATGGGAGATGAGGGAAAGATATGTTCTGGGTTTTTTAACCCACAAGAGGATGAAGGGCTACAGGATAACAACAATGGGTGTCGACCTCAGACAGTAACTGAGCAAATTAATACATAGACGTGACTGTAAACAGGGTTTTAGACTGGCAGCTCCAGGTAAAATCTCATCTTCAAAATGTACTGCAGTGCTTTTAAAAATTGGAATCACAATCTGTCATGGGATTAGACTGAAATAATAAAAGAAAAAGAAAAAATTGGAATCAGATGCCTTTGGAGAAGTCAGGCAGTCTCCCATGTTGACATCGTATGTTTATGTAACCTACTTGCCCCTTTGTGATTGAGGAAGCAGTGGATCAACTTTGTTCAATATCCCATATACCAATTAAAACAAAAAAAGCTGAAGTATATGGTTTTGCTGTTGTTTATTTGATTTTGTTCAAGAGTTTAATTACCAGAGACTCATGACATAATTCTGGTAGCCTTGGATCACTCTGATATTTCCTAGTCAGATTACTTCTACATCTGGCCCAAGATGGTTCAGTTCATCTTCCAACCCACTTCCAATTCATCTTCACAGATCATAAAGCAATGGCTTGCCATCCTAAGTGCACATTAGAATTTTTTCAAAATGTGAAAATCCAGTCCCCATCCAAAAGTAATTTCTAAGGTGAGTCATCAACCATTTGATTTTTTTTTTTTTTTCAGATGGAGCTTTGCTCTTGTTGCCCAGGCTGGAGTGCAATGGCACAATCTCGGCTCACTGCCACCTCCGCCTCCCAGGTTTAAGCAATTCTCCTGCCTCAGCCTCCCGAGTGGCTGGGATTACAGGCATGTGCCACCATGCCCAGCTAATTTTGTATTTTTAGTAGAGATGGGGTTTCACCATGTTGGTCAGGCTGGTCTCGAACTCTGACCTCAGGTGATCCACCCACCTCAGCCTCACAAAGTACTGGGATTACAGGCGTGAGCCACTACACCCGGCTGAATTTATTTTTAATTTCCTCAAGTTCTGCTTTACAGTGATCATTGAGAGCCACTTCTATAAAAGGTAAAACTATCTAAGACATAAGAGATGCTCAGGAATAAATCATGCTGGCAGTGATAGCAAGCATAGAAAGAAAGAGGCAGGTATGAGAGATATCTGGGGTGCAAAATTAATATTATCACTTACTTCCAGGGGTTGAAGGAGACTTGAAGGAGAATGGATAATCTAGGTAGATTCCCAGGCTTTTGGGTGAGTGGATAGATGAAAGTGCCATCTCCCAACACAGGGAACTGTGTAACAGTGAGTCGGAAGTGGACATTATTCAAGGGCAGTTGGCCATATGGAGAGTGTGAGTTAGAGATATATATCTGGGAGTCGTGGGCTAACAGATGATACTTAAATCATCAATGTAGATGGGGTCATCCAAACATTTATAAAATGAGAAGGCAACATGGTTTCTGATAAAACCCCTGGGAACACCCCTAAGGAGGTGGGAAAGGGTGTAGAAAAATAAGTTTATGAAGATGGAGAAGGAGGGGCCGTTGAGGAGGAAAACAAGAATGATGTCATAGAAGTTGAAGCAGCAACAAAGCTCAAGGAAGGAATATTTCACAGTGCTGGTTATTATAATCAGTGATTGGTAAGATAAGTACAGAAAAGTCTGTATAGGCTTTTACAGCTAAGAGTTATTGTTGACTTTAATAAGGGAGAGCAGGTTCAGTGAAATGGTGGGGCCACTCACAATAGGTCAAGGGAAGAATGAGAAATGGAGAAATAAAGACAATGAATCTTGCCCACTTTTTCAAGAAACATGGCCTGTGAAGGAAAGGAGAAATCAGAAGACAGCAAATTTAATGAAGGTTTTTATTTGTTTGTTTTCATTTTAAAGAGGAAAGAGATTTGAGTATGTTTAAATGCTAAGGGGGAAAAGTGAGTAGAGGGCTGGGCAGGGTGGCTCCCACCTGTAATCCCAGCATTTTGGGAGGCTGAGGTGAGAGGACTGCTTGAGCCCAGGAGTTCAAGACACGCCTGGGCAACCCAGCGAGACACTGCCTCTACAAAAAATAAAAGAAATTAGCCAGGTGTGGTGGTGCATGCCTGTGGTCCCGACTACTCGGGAGGCTGAGGTGGGAGGACTGCTTGAGCCCAGGAGGTTGAGGCTGCAGTGAGCCATGATCACGCCACTTCACTCCAGCCTGGGTGACAGAATGAATCCCTGTCTCAAAAACAAAAAACAAACTTCCCCATTTAGTTTATACATGTGGCAAAGTAGTTAGCTGAATTGTGTTTATGTTCTAGTGTTTTGTGGAAGGTAGAACTCACAAGTGATGAAATTGGAGGTTTCTAAGAAGTGTTAAAGGAGGGGCTTGGTTCCTTCCATTTATAGTAAAATGCAGCAGGAGAGAAAATAATTGAAGATGAAATTGTCAAGCAAAAAGGAACCAGAAGTCAAAGCAATGTTTAGCAAGTCGCAAAAGAGTAAGTGCATTTATATGGTACTCAAAACAGGCAGAACAAAAAGTATTTCATTTTTTGAATACATATACAGATAGTAAATCTATGGTGATTTATTATTATTATTATTATTATTATTATTATTATTATTATTATTATTTTGAGATGGAGTTTTGCTCTTTTTGCTCAGGCTGGAGTGCAGTGGCATGGTCTTGGCTCACTGCAATCTCTGCCTCCCGGGTTCCAGTGATTCTCTTGCTTCAGCCTCCCAAGTAGCTGGGATTACAGGCACCCGCCACTACGCCCAGCTCATTTTTGTATTTTTAGTAGAGACAGGATTTCTCCATGTTGGCCAGGCTGATCTCGAACTCCTGACCTCAGGTGATCCACCCGCCTCGGCCTCCCAAAGTGCTGGGATTACAGGTATGAGACACCGTGCCCAGTCTAAAACTATTATTTTAAGCAAGAGAATAATTAACACAGGTTTCAGTTAGAGGTTACCTCTGATTGGGAGGAAGGGAAGGCAGGTTTATTATTATTCTTTACGTAATAGTAAGGTCAGGAAAATTTCACAGGGATTATTCCATGAGTCTAGATCAATGATTCAGAGAAATCAACATGTTTTATGTATTCTTAGTCACAGGGCATGACACTGAGCAGAACATTTCCAGCCTACCTTGCAGCTAGATTTGGTTATATAACTAAATCTGGGCCCATAAGATATGAGCAGAAGTGATGTGTGTGACTTCCACATCTTTCCTTAAAGCCAGAGTCCCTTGCCCTCGACATTTTTTTTCCGTTCCCACAGACTAGAATATAAACATGGAGAGAGCCGGTTTCAACCATATGGATGAAGACAATACCTAGAGAGGTGGTAAAGCAAGGAGACAGAAGAAACTTGGGTATCCGAACGAAACCCAGGCCTCTGCTCTAATGAAGTAAGACCCCCAGGCCAGCCCTGGACCTCTTACTCTAGATTTATAAGAGAGAAAGAAACTTCATTTTATTTAAGTCAATATATTTTGGAGTCTCTTTATTATAGCAGCTTAGCTTGCACCTTGACTAATAAAGTCACTGCCATGTATTTTTTTTGTAAATGTCAGTAGATAGGCATGACTTTAAAAATGGAATAGTGTGCACAATAGCAAAGACTTGGAACCAACCCACATGTCCATCAATGATAGACTGGATTAAGAAAATGTGGCACATATAGGCTGGGCGTGGTGGCTCACACCTGTAATCCCAGCACTTTGAGAGGCCAAGGCAGGCAGATCACAAGGTCAGGAGATGGAGACCATCCTGGCTAACACGGTGAAACCCTGTCTCTACCAAAAATACAAAAAATTAGCCGGGTGTGGTGGCGGGCGCCTGTAGTCCTAGCTACTCGGGAGGCTGAGGCAGGAGAATGGCCTGAACCTGGGAGGCAGAGCTTGCAGTGAGCTGAGATCCCACCACTGCACTCCAGCCTGGGCAACAGAGCGAGATTCCATCTCAAAAAAAAAAAAAGAAAAGAAAAGAAAAGGAAAAAGAAAATGTGGCACATATACACCATGGAATACTACTCAGCCATAAAAAAGGATGCGTTCATGTCCTTTGCAGGGACATGGATGAAGCTGGAAACCATCATTCTGAGCAAACTATCACAAGGACAGAAAACCAAACACCGCATGTTCTCACTCGTAGGTGAGAATTGAACAATGAGATCACTTGGACACAGGGTGGGGAACATCACACACTGGAGCCTGTAGGAGGATGGGGGGCTGGGGGAGGGATAGCATTAGGAGAAATACCTAATGTAAATGATGAGTTGATGGGTGCAGCAAACAAACATAGCACATGTATACCTATGTATCAAACCTGCATGTTGTACACATGTACCCTAGAACTTAAAGTATAATTAAAAAATAATAATAAAGTAGCAAAAAAAAAAAAAATGGAATAGTGTGCATGTGCCGTGGTATACAAGAAGACCAGCTGCTTCCACATCCTGGAAATGTCATTTTCTCAGTGCCTGGGAGTAATCAGGCCCTGAGAGACTGGGACAAGTTGTCTGAAAAGTACAAGAGACCAAAATAGGTACCAGAATGCAAATGTATTAATTTACTAGGAGAAATAAAACAGCAATACCCCTGTGGACATAATCAGCATATTCCCTCTCCTGTAATGAAGCTACATAGGAAGCTAAGCCATATTCAGAAGTCATTTCCGTGATTTGCTAGAAATGTTTGAAGTTCAGGTGGTCAACCCAGGCTCTCCCTGGTTGATCTACATTGGAATTAGATGGTTCCTTCATGAGTATGAGAGAAACAGATAAATCAAATGTTTAGTGAATGTCCTGTTACTTTTGCGACCATATTAAGAGGAAGTACTCAAAATCAATGCCTAACTCTGCTATATTTATCTTCGCATTGGAAATGGTGTTGCAAGGCCAGGCACAGTTGTCTCAGGTCTGTAATTCCAGCATTTTGGGAGGCTGAGGTGGGAGAATCACTTGAGGCCTGGAGTTCAAGACCTGCCTGAGCAAAATAGTGAGACCATGATTCTACAAAAGAAAGAAAGAAAAAATAAATGGTTTCGCAACTGGAACCAGGAATAGGTCAAATTTAGGTGGCATAGTTTCCTTTTGCTTGGACAGTGGACACTACTGGTGTTTGCCTTTGTGACTTTTCTTTTTTTGAGACAGGATCTTGCTCTGTGGTCCAGGCTGGAGTACATTGGCATGTTCTTAGCTCACTGTGGCCTCAACCTCCTAGACTCAAGCAACCCTCCCATCTCAGCCTCCTGAGTAGCTGGGACTATAGACATGTGCCACTACACCTGGTTAATTAAAAAAAAAAATTGGTAGAGACTGTGCAGGCAGCGGGGGGCCTCACTAAAATTCCTCACTCAAGCTCAAGGGATCCCCCCACCTCAGCCTCCTGAACCACTGGGATTACAAGCACAAGTCACTGTGCCCAGCCCCAACTATGACTTTTCTCATCCCATGGGCTGATCCAAAGAGTATTGCTTGCCTTTCAGGAGATTTTCACCTGTTGGGGGGAAAAAATCTCCCTAGATTAGTAGACTTTCTGGGAAGTACTATCTTTGTTCTGAAGATATGCTATTTGTATTTTTTGGAGACAAAACATCTTTCTTTTAGGACATGACAGCGGTAGTAGACTGTTAGATCTTTTTCATGCCAGTCTTGGGTAAATTGAAAAGTTGGCAGCACTTCATCACACTCTACAATTTTTTTTCTAACTTGGTCATAAAATTCAAAGTCCTGGAACTACTGTTCTGTCCTGCCACAGTTGAACAACGACTTGTTTTGATTGATACATTCTTAAAATGTGATAATAACTTCAAACTGGTTTCATTAAAATTTTCTGGGTCTTTGGCCGGGCGTGGTGGCTCACGCCTGTAATTCCAGCACTCTGGGAGGCCAAGGCGGGCAGATCTCAAAGTCAGGAGATTGAGACCATCCTGGCTAACACGGTGAAACCCCGTCTCTACTAAAAATACAAAAAATTAGCCAGGCGTAGTGGCAGGCGCCTGTAGTCCTATTTACATGGGAGGCTGAGGCAGGAGAATGGCATGAACGCAGGAGGCGGAGCTTGCCGTGAGCCGAGATCACGCCACTGCACTCCAGCCTGGGAGACAGAGCGAGACTCTGTCTCAAAAAAAAATTTCTGGGCCTTCGAGCTATCCTTCATGTGATTCCTTTTAGTTAGTTTTGTAACTAAAAATTTAGGGGCATTTTGTTTTATCACATTTGCAAGTTATCAATGCATATCACTATAGCTCTCAATTATTCACAACATCCTATGGATTCACTTTCTAAGAGCACAGGAATCATGTCATAGTAATAATAACAATGATCTCTACCATTTATTGAGCATACTGTATATGCTAAGCACTATGTAAGTCCTTTATATGGAGTAATTCAGGTCATCCTTTCAGCAACCCTTTGAAGCAATTATAATTATTATTTGCATTTGAAGAGAAAACATTTAGGAAATGAAGAGGTTGTTAACTTGTCCAAGATTACACAGCTATAAATAGGACTAGAACTCAAAAAAAGGCATCTGATTCCAAAGGCCATGCTCATAACCACTATATATTCTGTCTTTCAAAAAATCAGGGGCTGCATCCCCATTGGGAATTTGAACTCTGGTTTTCCATGAGAAAACAAAACTAGTGAGGCCTTGCAGGGCTTTTTTTTTTTTAATATTTAATACATAAAAAATATTCAGTGCTAAACCTAATCTATACCATCCATATAATACAAAAAACTTTCATTTTATATGGTAGAATAATGAAAATATTTCTCAATAAATTTTTTTTTTACTCTTTCTATTTGTAAACTTTTTGTCCCTAAAGAGATTCCTAACTACAGCTTTATCAAGAACAGTATACTTTAAAAAAGAAGTGGCAAGATGCGGTGGCTCACGTCTGTAATCCCAACACTTTGGGAGGCCGGGGAGGGCAGATCGCTTGAGCACAGGAGTTCGAGACCAGCCTGGGCAACAAGGTGAAACCCCATCTCCACTAAAAATACTCAGGAAGCTGAGCTGGGAGGACCGCTTGAGCCTGGGAGGCAGAAGTTGCAGTGCGCTGAGATTGTACCACTGCACTCCATCTTGGGCGACAGAGACACTGTCCCTCCCCCCAGAAGAAAAGAAGTCTATTCTTTCTTGCAGGTCCTTTTTTTGTTTTGTTTTGTTTGCTTTGCTTTGTTTTGTTTTTCCAACACACTTTCTGATTTTAACCTACCCAGCCAATGTGACAGAGATAATACCAGCCCTTGTCTCTCTATTCCATTTTCTGGGATATGGTCTTGGGTTCTGTTTAAGGAGGGTCCTGTCTCTGATTTGCATGTCTTTCTGCCATACTGAATCCTTCAAACCTTCCTTGGTCTTCCCGCATTGATCTCTCCTGAGTGTACCCTATGTAACTTGTCCTAACGGGGGTCTTTTGGGAAGTCTACAACATATGCCAATTTTCCGCATATTATTAGCCTCGGCTTTAGTGCTTTGGATCTCCCAACCATATTATGTAATGCTTGATGTATTCAGGGATTCCCATTCTGAACTCTAAGAAAAATAATCAAACCAAAAATTACATTCAAGACTTTCTCCAGTGGTTTCCGTATATTAACTGATATGTCAAGGGCCCCCAAAACCATCCCCAGATTTGGTTATTTGCTAGAAGGACTCAGGAGTCAGCATATGGTCACACTCATGGCTATGATTTATTACAGCAAAAGGGTACAAAGAAAAATCAGCAAAGGCAAAAGCACATGGAGCAAAGTCTAGAGGAAACCAAGCTCAAGCTTTTGATAATTCTTTCCCAATGAAGTCACACAAGACATGCCTAACTCCTTAGTAATGAGTCATAATGACATGTGGGAAGTGTTTTCTACCAGAGAAGCTCATTATACACTCTGCACCCAGGGTTTTACTGGTGGTTAAATCACATAGGCATCCTCTGCCTACCACCAAATTCCAGACTCCCAGAAATAAAGCAGGTATTCAGCATAAACTCACATTGTTTGTACAGTTTAGGTATAGTAAGCCACTTTTATCAGTTAGCATAGTAGAAACCTTTCCCAAATTCAAGTTCGCAGATGTCAGCCAAGGGCAAACCTGGTAAGGAGCCAGGCCTGCTATGTTAACTGTTTTTTGTTTTTTTAAATATCTAAGGAAATACAAGTAGAGGAGCTCTGGTAGAACAGATCTAAGGCAAATCTCTTGAGGGAGAGCCAAGGGTCTGAGGCTGGAGTCACTAGACATAACTGTCAAGTCCAAAGGTCTGCAGCTTGACAGTGAATGGGAAAGAAAGCCAAAATGGGAAACCGAGCAGGAAGCTGATTGAAGTACAGCCCACTGAATGCTTTGGTCAGAATTGATTCTTCCCAAATGCTGCTAGGTGCCCAAAGTTACCCCTCCAGGTGCATAGGTGAATCAAGCAACTTAAAGATACAGAGTCAAGATTGGCAAACACTCTCCAGATGCCACCCCCCCCCCCCACCATGACATGGCAAAGATTCCTCAGGGAAGAAAGGCTATGACTGGTCACTGAGGTGAGTGTTTGTGTTAGAAGGCCAGTGTTCTGAGTTTTCCATTTGTTTTTCCATTTGCTTTTTCCATTTGTTTCCAGCCAAAGTCTAATAGCTCTACAGTGTCTGACATGACCCATTCTTTCAATGATGCATTTGTGGCAGATGCTGAATTATGTGTATAGTAGCCCACAACATATAGCCAACTATTCTTGAAGAAAAAGAAAAGCCCCGCCTCACTTTAAACCAGGCTGCAGTGTCCCATGCTCCTTGGGAAGAATGAGAGGCTATGTCAGGAATACTGTGGCCTGCACATAGTGACCTTAGGGCGTCATTATCCACTCACTTCCTCTGCAGCCAGTACTAATAGGCCCTGAGAGGCTCATCAGAGAGTTAGATCTCTAAGGAGGCTAAAGCCTTGGGCATCTCTCTCAGGAAATAAAACAGTTTTTCTAAGCCCAATTCAGATGTTTGAATACTGGCTATAAATATTAGTTTCCTAGCAATTGATTAACAACATTTTTTATGACTCTCTGAACTAATAGACTTATTTGGTCCCTGGATCTTGCCTCTCACACATCTCTGGTGCTGAAAGTCCTGGACTGAAATGGATGTGGTATGTTGATCTCCAGGCAAACTGGAGAAATTCAATTCTGAATGCCTTGCTTGTAGAGAGCACCTCCTCAGACCCAATATCTATTCATAGATTTTGGATTTTACAGCCTCTGGCCACACATTCACTAGTCTAACTCTCCCACTGACTATTCTCTGGAGCAGCACTGTGCAAAAGAAACATAATTTGAGCCATTTAAATTTTCTAGTAGCCACATTTCAAAAGAGGATAGAGAAATAAGTGAAATTAATTTTAATAATATATTTTATTTAACCTGATACTAAAAATAGTATTTCTTCATATAATCAATATTTAAAAATGATTAACAATATATTTTACACTTTTTTAGACTAAATCTTTTAATTCCAGGTTCTATTTTATGCTTGGAGTACATCTCAATTCGTACCAGCTACCTTTCAAGTGCTCAGTAGCCACCTGTGGCCAGTGGCTACCGTACAGGACTTTGAAGTTCTAGGTAAAGGCCAGGGGGTCACTCAGAATCCAGTAGTCAGGAAGTCTGCGACCCTGTAATGCACCCTACACATTAGCATTCAATACCATTGTCCTAAGAAAATACCTGCAGACGTGCCCTGCTACATGCTTAGTATTTTCACACAGACTGATGCCAGATGAGCTTAATTACTAGGGTAGAAGAGCAACTCCTCACCATAAAGTTCACCTTCAACTCCTAAAGACCCCACCTCAAAAAGATCTATTGCCAGGCATGGTGGCTCACGCCTGTAATCCCAGCACTTAAGGAGGCCGAGGCAGGTGGATCGCCTGAGGCCAGGAGTTCAAGACCAGCTTGAGCAACACAGTGAGACCCCATTTCTATTTAAAAGCAAAAATACAAAAATTAGCTGAATGTGGTGGCACAGGCCTGTAATCCCAGCTACTGGGGGTCGGAGGTGCGGGATGCTGAGGTGGGAGGATCGCTTGAGTCCAGGAGGTCAAGGCTGCAGTGAGCCATGATTTCACCACTGTACTCCAACCTGGGTGACGGAGCAAGACCCTGTCTCAAAAATAGAAAAAAAGACTTATCACTCCTATTAAGTTCAGAATGAAGCCCTTAGCAGATATGTGCCACTATAAATTAAGGCCAGAGGCTTAATTCTTCCACTGGTTAATTTTAGGTTTTAAGGTGCTTTGAGACCAAGAAGTCAGAAAATTATCCCCATTCCATATCTTTCACTCAAAAACCTCTGCTATATAGTCCTACAACCTCAAAAGAACTGGAAAAACTCATACAGTGCCACCAAACAAAATTTCTGTATCTGTCCAATCTTACAGGGCTCTGAGCATACCCTGAGAGTCAGCCATGTGAACTAGGAGTAAGGAAGGCCTCCCATGCAAATACAGCCAGTTACATGTCCCAGCAGACAAGGCCTGGGTCCAGGTCTTTCTGCTGTGCCAGGATGCAATCTGAGAGGGCCACTGGGGCCCTTTCAAGGAAACTAATTTGACTCATTAGGGACTCTAATGGTCCCGTGTGTAACATAACTTCTTTCATTAGTCAGGCAAGTGCAAATGGTACTCCTGGCCAAAAAATAAATGGGTGATTCCCAAAATGCTATTATTCTTTTTTCTGCCCCCTAAGCCTGCTAGGGTACAATGTCATCCAATTTAATCATAAACTTTCCTGTTTATCTGGGTTCATCTCAGGGACGATGGGGCTATTAATGAAGATAGTTTTATGTATCACTTGTGCCTGACTACACGACACTGGACACTCAACCATCACCTGCAAAATGTGATAGAACAGTATAGACCACTGAGTAGATTCCTATCATACATGTAGAACCCTTTAGAGGACCTACACTTGTGACTCACCTTGTAAGACATCACTTCCAGGTCCAAATGTACTTCCCGTTACCCGGAAACTCACGGCCAAGAATTCATCAACCACGTGCTAGAATACTTCAAATTTAGGGCATCTTCTTAATAGGGTAATTGCCCTTAATAGGCCAAACTTCACACTATGAAATTTTAAAAAATAACTTCAGCCAATATTTAAAATACATACTACAATTATGTGTTTCAATCTGTCTTACATTATTTGGGCTGCTATAACAAAACATCAGCCGACAACAGAGGAATGAATAAAGAAATCATGGAGGCCGGGCGCAGTGCCTCATGCCTGTAATCCCAGCATTTTGGGAGGCCGAGGTGGGCGGATCATCTGAGGTCAGGAATTCAAGACCAGCCTGGCCAACATGGTAAAACCCCATCTCTACTAAAATTACAAAAATTAGCCAGGCGTGGTGGTAGGCGCTTGTAATCTCAGCTACTTGGGAGGCTGACGTGGGAGAATTGCTTGACCCCAGGAGGCAGAGGTTGCAGTGAGCCAAGATTGCATCACTGCACTCCAGCCTGAGCGACAGAGCAATACTCTGTCTCAAAAAAAAAAAAAAAAGAAAGAAAAAAGAAAGTGTGGTATATTTGTATATATACAAAAACATATATAAATATTTACATATATGTGTAAAAATACAAATATATTTACATATCTATGTACCATAATGTGTGTGTGTGTGTGTGTGTGTGTGTGTGTGTGTGTGTGTGTGTGTGTGTAAAATGGATATTTATTCCACCTTAAAAAGGGAGCTCTTGGTCAGGCACAGTGGCTAACACCTGTGATCCCAGTGCTTTGGGAGGCCAAGATGAAAGAATCATTTGAGGCCAGGAATTCAAGATAACAGTGAGCCATGATCATGCCACTGCACTCCAGCCTGGGTAACAGAACAAGACCCTGTCTTTTTAAAAAACAAAAAACAAAAAAACAAAGGCAGGTGCAGTGGTTCACGCCTGTAATTCTAGCACTTTGGGAGGCCCAGGCAGGTGGATCACCTGAAGTCAGGAGTTTGAGACCAGCCCGGCCAGCATGGTGAAACACCATCTCTACAAAAAAAAAAAAAAAAAAAAAGAAGGCTGTGGTGGTGGCTCATGCCTGTAATCCCAGCATTTTGGGAGGCTGAGATGAGACGATCACAAGGTCAGGAGTTCGAGACCAGCCTGGTTAACATGGTGAAACCCCATCTCTACTAAAAATACAAAAATTAGCTGGGCATGGTGGTGTTGGAAAATTGCTTGAACCCGGGAGGTGGAGGTTGCAGTGAGCCAAGATTGCACCACTGCACTCCAGCCAGGATGACAGAGCAAGACTCTGTCTCAGGGAGGGGAAAAAAAATACAAAAAAGTAGCCAGTCATGGTGGCAGGAGCCTGTAGTACCAGCTACTTGGGAGGCTGAGGCAGAAGAATCACTTGAACCTGGTAAGTGAAGGTTGTGGTGAGCCGAGATTGTACCACTGCACTCCAGCCTGGGTGACAGAGCGAGACTCTGTCTCCAAAAACAAAGGGCTCCTGTGATTTCCCACAACATGGATGAAACTGGAGAACATTATGCTAAGTGAAATCAGCCAGACACAGACAGAAAAGTATTACATTATCTTACTTACAAGTTGAATCTAAAAAAAAAAGTGAAATATGCAGAGATAGAGAATAAAACAGTGGTTACCAGGGTTAGGGGGGTGGAAGGAAGAAATGGGGAGACGTAGGTTAGAAGTCACAAAGTAGCAGGTATGTAGGATGAACAAGTCTAAGGAGCTGATGTACAACACCATGGCTATAGTACGGCTAGAGTTAATAAAACTGTGCTGTATTTAGAATTCCTGCTAAATGAGTAGATTTTACCTGCTCTTACCCCCTCTACACACAAAATGAGTTACCATGTGAGATGATGCATATGTTTATTTGCTCCACTCTAAAAATTATTTTGCTCCGTGTATCCTGTAACATGATGTCGTATACCTTAAATATACACAATAAAGTTTATTTTTTAAAAAGTATCATAAATGGGGTAGCTTATAAACAACAGAAATTTATTTCTTACAGTTCTGGAAGCTGGGAAATCCAAGATCAAGGCACCAAGAGATTCAGTATCTAGTGAGGGCCCGCTTCCCGGTTCACAGATACTGTCTTCTTGCTGTGTTCTCTCATGTTGAAGGGGTGAGAGATCTCTCTGAGGCCTCTTCTACAAGGGCACTAGTCCCATTTGTGAGCACTCCACCCTCATAACGTAATGACCTCCCAAAGACTCCATCTCCAAATTTCACCACTGAATGTATGTTAAGAGTTAACATATGAATTTGGGGGTGACACAGACATATAGTCCATTACACACCCCAAATAGTTCTCCGTTATCACTTCAATCACCACTACAACAACTCATCTAGAAGAATCCCATGCAGCCCAGAACTATCAAGCCTTTTGAGACCTAAAAGACTAGACTCTGAAGTCTAAAATACGGCCAACAATAATTGTTTTATAGATGGTGTCCATGAAATGTTCAGCTTCGCTTCCATTATGAGGTTCTTTGGGAATATCTCCTTTTGCTGGGCATACAATGAAAAACAGATAAGCTTCAATGTTCACAGTTGCCATTGTTTCTCTTGATAGCATCAGTATTTACTCTGTATTGGGCTAAATCTGGGAGAGATAGAACGTTCATGGTAATTTTAACATAAATTTAACATAACTTTAAAATTTTAACATAATTTGTATTAGCAAGGAAAGATTCTGTAGCTTATTTGTTAGGCTTTTTGTGGGCTTCTCTCTGTAACCTTTACATTGTTTCTTTGTAGACAATCATTAGTGAAGGAAAGTTAGACCTAATGAGTCCCACTTTGGAGTTTATAATTATATCTTCATTGTGATGATAATTATTCTATATCCTCTCCAAGTCTGACATTCTTGAAGATATAGTTCTATTTCTATTCCCCCAATGGTTGTATCCTAAGTAATAGGATAATCTAACAACTGATCTGTATCAAATGAGAGAACTTCCTATAAATTACATCTTTTTAAAAGACATATTATGATCATTATTGCCAGGCATTATTCTGTTGCAATAGAAGAAAAATTAATTCATTTTCTTTGACAGTAATTTACAAACTTTTTGGAGGCAGCAGTGGAAAGGCTTTTATAATAGCATTGAGGAAGATTAGAGTGGAAGTCATGGTCTTTGTTGGTTGCCTGCAAGGCACCAATTTCCCTCTCTTCCCTTTTCTAACAGTTTCCTAATTCAGGTTCCAGTATAATTCTTCTCTCGTACTTCAGGGAACACTGTTATACCTAGCTCCAGAGGAAGACTATTTTGAATGAAGGGTAATGTCATCTCCCTTGCCACAGTGACTGGTACAGGAACCCAGGCCTAAGCTTATCTGCATATGGCATTCCTTTGACCACAGGGATTAGTTCAGGAATGACATAAGAACCAGTTTAAGCCAATGAAACATAAGAGGACACGTGCAGAATCTTCTGAGAGTTTTTCTCTCTTTCTCTGGACATTAAGGAGAGCAGATGTGAAGGTAACATTTGGTCATGAGAAAAGCCAATGTGAAAAGGAATCTAGCCAGGCACGGTGACTCACGCCTGTAATCCCAGCACTTTGGGAGGCCAAGGCGGGTGGGTCACTTGAGGTCAGAAGTTTGAGACCACCCTGGCCAATATGGTGAAACCCCGTCTCTACTAAAAATACAAAAATTAGCCAGGCGTGGTGGCTTGCGCCTGTAGTCCCAGATACTTGGGAGGCTGAGGCAGGAGAATCGCTTGAACCAGGGAGGTGGAGGTTGCAGTGAGCCGAGATTGCACCACTGCACTCCAGCCTGGGTGACAGAGCAAGACTCCGTCTCAACAAACAAACAAACATTAGCTGGGCATGGTGGTGCACACTTGTAGTTTCAGCTACTCAGAAGGCTGAGGTGGGAGGACCACCTAAGCCCAGGAGGTTGAGGCTGCAGTGAGCCATGATTGTGCCACTGCACTCCAGTCTGGGTGGCAAAGTGAGGCCCTGTCTCAAAAAGAAAAAAGAGAAAGAAAATAAATCCAACAAACAGGAATAAATAACAGTCTTGGCAGCCTGCACCAGGTGAAACCTGAAGCCTGCCCTACTCTGGACTTCCGTTATGTAAATTCCCAGGTACATAAGCCAATGAAAACTAAGTGAAGTCTGGTTTTCTGTTACTTTCAAAAACATTCTAAATGAAATGGTGAGTTAGTTTTAATTTTATTTCACTTTTCGAGTATTTTAGAGCCTTAATTCACGCCTGTAATCCCAGCACTTTGGGAAGCTGTGGTGGGTGAATCACCTGAGGTCAGGAGTTCAAGACCAGCCTGGCCAACATGGTGAAACCCTGTCTCTACTAAAAGCACAAAAATTAGCTGGGCGTGGCGGTGGGCGCCTGTAATCCCAGCTACTCAGGAGGCTGAGGCAGGAGAATCACTTGACCCTGGGAGGTGGAAGTTGCAGTGAGCCAAGATCGTGCCACTACACTCCAGGCTGGGCAATAAGAACGAGACTCTGTCTCAAAAAAAAAAAAATTATAAGCATATGGTAAAATTCAAGCAGTGTAAAAGGGCAATCAAAGTAAATGTCCCTCTCATTTCAGGCATCATTCATCTCTCCAGAGTCAACCTCAGAACAAGTTTCGTGTGTGTGTGTGTGTGTGTGTGTGTGTTTCATTTCTACTCAAATACAAGACAATATACACATTATTTTACATCTTGTTTATTGTACTTTATATATCTTTCAATCAGTACATATAGATCTATCTCCCTTTTTAAAGACTGCATGATATTATATTGTATGGATATACCACAATTCATTTAACCAATTCTAATTTTTTACCATTGTAAATAGTGATGAAATGGACAGCTTTAAATTTACATCTTTAGACAAAGATGTGAATAGAAATCTGAGGATAAATTCCTAGAAATGGAATAACTGATTCAAAAAACATGCATTTTACATTTTAACAGCAATCGCCAAAATTTCTTCTAAAGAGGTTCTATACATTTACATTCAAGAATAAGATAGTTTTGATAATAGAAAAAGTTCTATCCACCCTCATAGATTTCCAAAAGCCTTAGCTGTTGTCTATTTCAAAATTAGCAGACAATATGGTCATCTCCTATATGCTAGGCACTTTGCTAAGCACTTAATATACACTAGCTTATTTAATACTCAGAACAGTCATGCAAGGCACAAAAGGATGAAGTAATATGCCCAAGGTCACACAGATAGTAAGGAACAAAGGAATTAAGTAACATACCAAGGTCACATAGCCAGGAAATGGTGAGGCTGAGACTAAACACTCATAAACTGACTTCAGAGCTCATGTGTCAGTTGCTATCCTGCCTCACTACTTTACTTTGAGTTTTATATTAATCAAAGTAATATGTATATATAGTTAAAATTTTTTCAGCTTATAAAAGCAACTATAATGAGAGACAATAGTCCTCTGCTCCCCAGAAACCACAGCTTTTAATCACTATGATTTTACTTCTAGTAGAGACTTCCATACATCTAAATAATATGTTCATATTTTCATTCCTTGATTTATTTAAAATCCACTTTAAAAGATGAGGATTTAACTCACTCTACTTACATCTACATCTCTTTCCATTTTTCCTTTTCTAGATATTTGATTGTTCTATCATTTTTTAAACTTTGTAATATTTAAGCTTTTATTTATTGTTCTCTTACTCAAAGACAGTATTTCTTAATTCCCCATTATGTTTTTTTTTTAAAAAAGGTTATTAGTGTCCCTATGCTTCCATTTACTTCTCTTCTTCAATTTTACCTACCAATTTCTATCAGCTTTATCTTTCTTTTATATTGTCAAGGGTGGTTTACATTCTGTTCTGTGGTCATAACATAATAACATTTTCTGTATCTTATCTATAAATTGATTCTAAAAGTTGAATCATAATTAATAACACATTTATTATTTAGACTATAAAGGTATTGTTCAATAGAGAGCCAGGAAGCTTGCTTTTTTACAAACTATAGATTCCATTGAGGATTGCTGTATACATGAAGGAGAATGCTTCTGACATCATAGTCAACTAGATTGTTTTTGTTTTTTTGTTTTTGTTTTTGTTTTTTGAGATGGAGTTTTGCTTGTCTCCCAGGCTGGAGTGCAATGGTGTGATCTCGGCTCACTGCAACCTCTGCCTCCCGGGTTCAAGTGATTCTCCCGCCTCAGCCTCCCAAATAGCTGGGACTACAGGTGTGCACCACCACCCTCAGCCAGATTGTTTTTTATACTATACTCTGCCTTATACTGTATTGTATTTCCTTTATACTCTGCCTTATACTGTATTGTATTTTCCTTGTACTCTAAATACAATATAATCCTTGCACTATAAATACAGTATAATATACAATTAAGTTATACTGTATTTTAGATTGATTAATATGAGGAATACAACTTTATTTCAGCATTTTTGTTTTCCTGGAGTTTCTAATTGCCTTGCTTTTTTTTTTCATGAAAAAAAGAACATGCTTACTTTGTAATATCCAAATATCTTCCAACCCTTTATTTATTCTACCTATGACATGGGATTCTTTCCTTTCTTACTGAAAATATTCTCTTTAGTCCCCACTGAATTCTTGTTCCAATTTGGAAAGACTTATTTTTAGGCCCGCAGTACCCAAAATAAGTTCTTTTTATTGAACTCCTGAGTAGTTCCACATTTTCTGTATTCTAAGTCATTTTCTTTCTGATTTCCCTCCCTCTTATTTTTTTCTTGGGTACATCAAGTAACTTCCTAAGAAAAGGAGTTTCTGAGACCTAAAGTGTCTTTATCTTCTTCTCATGCTTACTTGATGTTTTGACTCCAAGTTCTCCAGCCTCAGAGTTTCTCTGAAGTGCTGCCGGTCAAATTCATTCCTATTGCCACTGAAGCCCCTCCCGATTGTATCTGGGTTATGGCTTCCTTCCTTCTGTTTAATCCATTACATGATTCCATCTCTTTTCTGACTTCCATGAATTTAAAACAAATCTCATCTGTTGGTGATTCTCATTCCATTCTCTTCATTCTCGTGATTTTATTTCCTTTCCAATTTTTGTTCCTTTATTGCCATTTTAATGGCATCCAGATCAAATACATGTGTACAGTCTGCTATTGAAAATAGAGGCTTCTCCCTTGTCCTTTTTATTTTTTAGAGTCGCAAAGATTGTGTTGTTGGTTGTCATCATGCATAAGAATCCACCTTTCTACTTTTTCAACGAGCCAGGCACTATAATGTATGCCTGTAATTTCAGCTACGTGGGAGGCTGAGGTGGGAGGATCACTTGAACCCAAGAGTTTGTAACCAGCCTGGGAAACACAGCAAGACTCCATTTCAAAAAAGAAAAAAAAGAAGTAGCTCATGGTAAGATCTAACCTCTTATGTAATTATATAAAATTGAACTATATAGATGGGAATAAAACGTTACTTTCCAAAAATAGTATGCAGTTAGCATTTCAACATGGTTTTAAAGTCTCACCATGGATCTCACAGGAGTTCACTTGTCTATTTGTCACGAAAGCATTTAAGGAAATAACTGAATGAGAATTCCTATTAAGCACTGGTGACAGCCTGAACTTTTTGTAGCACTGATGGAGTATGATTTAGGGTGGAGTCATACTAGTCTGGAACTAAGTGAGTGCAAGTGGAATGAAATGATGCATTATTCATATTTTGTTATTATTAGCAATTAATTACAAACATATTACCTAGAAGTAGTGGTGCGCTAGTAAATGTTTAAAAACTGACTCTTCAGGGAATAAAAGTGTGCATACATATTTATATGTGTGTGTGTACATATAAGTTTACTATAAATTTCGTGACATAAAAGATATAGAGCATACGATTTACAAATAATAATAAAATATACAATACTTTTATTGTGACTTCATGTAGCCAATGGATTTGTGAAGAATGCATTTGTTAATTTTTGCCAAACTTTTGTTTCTGTAGCCAACATATGGTTACAATTGAGCAATGATTTGACAAATGGAGTTGCATCTCAATCTGCTAACTCTTTCCCCAGTAAATCTTTTGTCATTAAATCTGACATGTGTACTTTATTTTTCATGATGGCTTCATTTAACAACCAGCTTGAAAAATTCCTGAAAATTTAATACTCAGCTCTCACAATCTGGTACAAGCCAACTCCAGCACACCGTCACTTACAACTCCACTTCACTTACAAACTCCATGCAGAGAAGTTTACACTCCTTCCAAACTCCACTTACCAACTCCACTTCTCTGACTTGAAGGACAAAATGAGGAGCCATCTATTTTTGTTATCCAAATAATACTTCTCTGACATGAAAATATCTTTCTTCTCTGTAATCCCATCTCTCTGACCATTCCCACATCCCACCATAGGAAATCCATACACCTCAGGGACTGCACAGTCAGGTCTGCCTCTAGAAGAGAAAACCAGAAATTTGGCTCAAAGTGGCACACTGGGCTAGATCTAGGCTGTTGCTGGTGTCATAGCCACATGATGGCACTATTGAAACACAGGTGTTGCAGCTGCCTCAGTACCCCCTCCATACCCAGCCCCCAGCTTGTCCTCAGTCATGCAAAGCCTACATCTCTTCTAAAAACCTCACATCTCTGTCTCCTTTCACACCCAGTTCCTTTCAGTACAGGAAGTTCCTTAAGTGCCAAAAGCCCATGGGCATTCTGCTTGCCTAAAAGTCATATCACAGGACCTTCCTGTTGCATCTGTCCTGGCAACTTCTACCTTTTGACATCTGATTTTTAGACTCTGTCATCCATAAGTCACCAGGGCCTTCTCTGTCTCTCACTGATGCAGGCAATGCTTTGTCCGAATACCATTCCAGGGCCTGGGTTCAAGTTCTTATAATTTGTGTGTCCTTATTTATTTGTGTCTTTCTGTCTTCCATTGTTTACTTTATCTGCATGGCCTGCTCCATATGAGATCCTAATGGGAAAACTTGATTGTTTATCATTTTCCATAAGAAATCCAACACAACTCAGCATTTTTATGTTTTGGTAGCCTCATTGAAGTGCTCCCAGTTTCATATAAATATCCCAGGGAAAGATTCTAATTGGCCCCGCTAGGGTCATATGCCTACTACTGGGCCAGTGTGTGGCCAGGAGGATGGAATACTATGAATGATTAGACCTGCATCGCATGACAACTTCTATGATGGTAAGAATATAAATGAAAGCCCAGAACTGCATGGAGTGAAGGAGGAGCAATATCCTCAAAGAAGTGGGAAAATATTACCTGAAGATGGGAGACAGAAATACCGAGAGAATAAATGCAACAAACATTTCCTACTGGTAGAGATTTTACCCTTCCTTATGGCTAGTTCTCCTTTTTGGGATGTTTTACAATTCATGGAGAAAACAGGGAATGATATGCTTTGGGAAAGAATGGTAAAATGAAAACATATTTACCATAAAGTGATGCTGAAGAATGTCCTTTGAAGCATTCCTTTGAAATATCAGCTTATCTATTATGAAGCTTGGATTTTCACCCATATAATTGGCATTATCAAAGCAGGGGCATGATTTTGGCATGCTTTCAAACTCTCTGACATGTGGCATTACTTTAAATTCTCCCTTAATATTCTGTCATTATAATTTAGGAGCTTCAGTGGAAAGTAAATCAGAAGCTGCCTTATACTATTTTGGTAAAGCCAAAAAATGCAAAATAATCCTGCTATTTATTCTACTATTCTAGTTTTATATTTTTGTCTTATAGACTTTTTCATCTCTAAAAATTCAAAACATATAGATTAAAATAAAGAAAATAATTTAACTTTGGAATGTGAGTTCTGCCAATAGTGGGGCGTGTTCACAAAGGAGTTCCTTTTGCCCTACTGATTTTCTAGCAGGCCTGATGCTGTTTGCATGCCTCACCACCGGAAGCCTATCTTCTATCTAGCATCTTCATAGCACATGCACTTCTAAAAAGAGTTCAGGGGAGTAGGCTTCAAACTGGATACTCATATATTCCTAGGGTACATGAAGATTTTCCAAAAGCACATTGTGATGGATAGTGCAATCAGTTTCCAGATTCCCAACTTCTACATCTTGGTTTCCTGAGAGCTCCTCTTAAGGCCTGCCAATATCTGCCTTTACACATTCACCCTTCTTCCATCTCAGAGAAGACAGACTTATCTCTCTCCCAACTTGAATCTTACCTTGGTGTATTGCTCTGGCGTATACAAATCTTGAGGATAACTCATAAGGGGATAATTTAAAATGCACTGCTTCTGAGGGGGCTTCTTCTCATTCCTCCCTAACAGAAGAAAGAAGGAAAGAAAGAGAGGGAGGGAGGGAGGGAGGGAAGAAGGAAGGAAGGAAGGAAGGAAGGAAGGAAAGAAGAAAGGAAAGAAAGAAAGAAAGAAAGAGAGAGAGAAAGAAAGAAAGAAAGAAAACAAGAGCAAAGACAGTCTCAGTAAAAATTACTAAAGCCTGGCCGGGTGCAGCAGCTCACGCTTGTAATCCCAGCACTTTGGGAGGCTGAGGCAGGCGGATCATGAGGTCAGGAGATTGAAACCATCCTGGCTAACACGGTGAAACCCCGTCTCTACTAAAAATACAAAAACTTAGCCGAGCGTGGTGACGGGCGACTGTGGTCCCAGCTACTCGGGAGGCTGAGGCAGGAGAATGGCGTGAACCCGGGAGGCGGAGTTTGCAGTGAGCCGAGATTGCGCCACTGCACTCCAGCCTGGGAGACAGACCGAGACTCGGTCTCAAAAAAAAAAAAAAAATTACTAAAGCCTTATTTTATCCAGGCAACAAACTCTTGGCAAATCTCCATGCCTTCTCTCTCTACCTTGTCTCTGTCTCTCTACCTCGTCTCTGTCTCTCTCTTGCAGAATTAAGATTCACAATGATAGGCCATTCATTTAAATTTTGAAATGATAGGCAGTAAGTCTGATTTAGCTGATTGGTTTGACAGGGGAGACTGGCTTCTCCAGTAACGTATTTGTACAGTGGACTTACTCCATAAAGTGAGTGAGCTAAACCTGCAGCTCCAAGGATTTGATAAAAATAAAATTAGGCCAGCCACTGTGCCTAAAGCCTGTAATCCCAGCACTTTGGGAGGCTGAAGGGGGAGGATCACTTGAGGCTAGAAATCCAGATCAGCCTGGGCAACATGGTGAGACTGCCACCCCCTCCCCCAACTCCATCTCTACAAAAAAATGAAAAATAAGCTGGGCACAGTGCTGTGTGCCTGTAGTTTTACTACTTGGGAGGCTGAGGCAGGAGGATCTCTTGAGCCCAGGAGTTTGAGGCTTCAGTAAGCTATGATCAAGCCGCTGCACTCCAGCTTGGGCCACAGACAGAAAGACCTTGTCCCAAAAAATAAAATAAAGTACATATTCAAATTAGAATACCCCAGGAAATACATTATTTGCAATGACTTAAACTTAAGATAAAATATTTTTAGATATCCTTGTAAAATGTTCAAGAGACCCGTTGTTTTTCAAAATGCTTTTGAGATTAAATTTGCAAAGAATTTTGAAGGCCCTGGGTCTAAAGAACCAGAAAAATACTTTGAACAGTTTAAACTCTATTAAGAAAATATAACTATATAACTTACAGCCATAATTATTAAAAATACCCCATTGAAAAGAGAAGGATGGAAAAGAACATAACATGTTAGTAAAAAGTCAGTTAACTAAGCAAACTTTTTTTTTTCTTTTTTTTCTTTTTGAGACGGAGTCTTGCTCTGTCACCTGGGCTGGAGTGCGGTGGCACGATCTTGGCTCACTGCAACCTCTGCCTCCCAGGTTCAAGCGATTCTCCTGCCTCAGCCTCCCGAGTAGCTGGGATTACAGGAGCCCACCACCACCCCTGGCTAATTTTTTGTATTTTTACTAGAGACGGGGTTTCACTATGTTGGCCAGGCTGGGCTCGAACGCCTGACCTCATGATCCACCCGCCTTGGCCTCCCAAAGTGCTGGGATTACAGGCATGAGCCACTGTGGCCGGCCCTTTTTTTACTCTTGAGTCTATTCAAATGTGGGGATTTTCCTGTTGAATATAGAATTTGGCCAGAGGACATACTAGCTTTCAGTCCCACTATCTTTTATGCTATAGGAGGGAAGTACCTGGTGTTTAAATTCAATTTTCCCAATATTTAAGCCTATTACACTTATATTTTAACCCCTACAAGAGCAAACGTTTCTGATTACAGTTCTCCTGGTGGTAGTTTTTCCCCTCTGCTAAATATTTCTCAAAAAAGAAGAAAATAGCAATTTCCCCATAGTCTGGTAGATCCCATGACTATTTCTACCCTATGAAAAAGAAAATCGCGGAAGAACTACTAACTTTTACTTTCCCTCTTCCACCTCTGCTGCTTAGATACCTTAGGGTCACTTAACACAATTATAATGAAAAATTAATTACTAAAGTTTGATTATATTAAATTGCCAGATGGTTTCACTGACCCAGAGCCAAACTGGTTTTTCTACCAGAATTTTCCTCCCTGTCTCTAATAACTAAAAAAAAAAAATTGAAACTATAATATAAAGACTGTAAATGCTAAGCAGCACAATTTTCTCCACAAATGGTACCCTCTTACCCATTAATTTGCTGCCAGCTGAGAGAAAAATTTAGCAGGGGCAGGGAGACCCCTGAGAGCTAGAGGGAGGGAGAAGAAGCGACTGCAAAGAGAAAGGGAGCTGTTTGGAGATGTGCGTGTGACAGAGACAAACTTCCTATTGCATAAGCTTGCTTCTGGCAAGGCCAGGCCTTGAGGACAAGGCTCTCTTTAATCACCACATTTAACCTGGGATGACCTTGGTTTGGGGAGACATAGTAATGTATTGATACATATTTGGAGCAGAGGGTTAATTTTTGATTTAGCTTTTCTGCACTTAATTTTTATTTTCTATCTGCCTTGTAGGCAAAGCCCTTGCGATAATAAACTAGGTGTGGCTACAGCTTTTGGTACAAAAATCGAGCTTTGAAAAAGATATTCTAGCTATAGACTTGGAAGCGTTTTTTTTTCTCTTGTTTCCATAATATTTTTGATGTAGTGGCTGATTCACCTATATTTTGCACTTGTATCCTGTAAAGATTTTTCTGTTGACTCATTTGAGGAGTAAAAACTCCCCAATTTTTTTTTCAAGAATATAATCCCAAAAGAGTAATTACCTGTTCCCTGTGGTGATAGGAACATTTTCTAGTCTCATCAGCAGAGACTGCAGAGCACAGCCAATGAACAATGAATAACTGTTAATAAGGATAAAGCCATAAATAAGCAAAATTAAAATGTGATTCATTTTAAATTGTAATGGTGGACATGTTACCAAGAAGAAACAAGTTAATTACTCATGTAACATATTTTAAAATGATGAGAAAACCATTCATTGGTACAGAACTCCTCCTCAGCTCAGATTAAATGAAGATTTAAGTGCAGTTAAGTGCATACACGTGCACTAGAGAGTAGACAGAATCTTCTTGCCAACTGCTTCATACTAATAAGGACACTGAGGTCACTGAGGAATTCACTGAGACTCTGTCTACACAAGGGCCCAAAGTCATCAGTTTTGAGACAGTTCTTTACAAATCTGTTTTCACTATCATGTAGGAATAATCATAATTTTATAATATCAGTATGGTCTACCTTATAACTTTTGCGAACCAATAGGCGTCCCCCCAATTCCCCCGGTTCCTCAGCAGGTGCTGTTAAGGTAAAGCTTCTGTTTGCCTAGCCTTATAAGGATAATCTAATCAATATTGAATTATGTATTGACTTACTTCTTCAAGGCACCAAACCTATTTTCCATCAAGAGAATAGGAGAATGATGTACCAGAAAGCATACTGCAGACCAGAGGACTGACTCAATGTTTTAGCATGATATAGGATGAAATACAGCATAAGAAAGTGCAGGCAAGGAGAAAACATATGGATGGGAAATATATCTTGTCTGGAAACACAAATTTAAAGCATTCCCTTCCATATACTCTGATCAAGATGACAGAATGAGTTTACTTGGAAGCAACATCCTACCCACAAGAAAACCACCCTCTGCCCTCCACAGCATCATAGACAGAATGTTTATTTTAATAAATCTATACTTAAAAGTGATAAAGAAAAAAATTATTCAATGATGCTTGTTAAAGCATGCTAAAGAAGACTTTATTCAGGAAGACTGCGATAAGTGTAAGAACCATGGCAAGGGGATTTTGCAGTGGAGGAGAGAGATTGGGCTCAACTCCGAATACAACACAGGCAAATGGGAATTTATAGCCAAGAAGCAGGGTAGGGCTCAGTGGATAAAAATTACTAAGAGGAAACATTAAGGGTAAGGGGGATTCTGGTGAAATTGACCTAACAGGATTCTTGCTGAAGACAGGCCAGGGTGATCAGACATCTCCTGCAGGATGGCGGAGTTTGAGGAACCTGATCAAGCTATTGAGGGTGATAGGATATGCAGGGTGGAGGGTTCTTACTAAACTGACTTAGCAGGGCTCTTGCCAAAACTGGATTTTACAAGGAAGAGCATAGATGGGCCTAGGAGAAGGTTCAGGAGCCTGACTAAAATTTGGTCAAGCAAAGCATCTTTGTCAAAAGACATCTCCAAGTTCCAAAATGAGAAGCTTAAAATGGGATTTGAAATATGTCTCTATGTACACATGGAGAAATAAGAAACATGATAAATTTATATATTTTCTTTTAGAGAAGTTTGTGATATATTAAGTAAAAAAATAGTAAATTGTGGATTCACATTTATAATTCTATTTCACAGAAAACAAACTCAAAAATCAATGTGTGTGTGTGTGTGATGAGCAAATTATATAGGCTACATTATATTATATAATTTGTGAAATGATACATGTTGGTCATTTAACATGTGAGCCTTAGATGGCAGAGACAGAATATATACATAAAATAGTTTTTTGGCTTTTTAAAAGAGACAGGGTCTTGCTGTGTTGTCCAGGCTCACTGGAACCCCTAGACTCAAGTAGTCCTCCTATCTTAGGCTCTTAAGTAGCTGGGTCCACAGGCATGTGCCAGGAAAAATTGTTTTTTTAAAATATAACTTTGTATAATCTCAGTTGTTACAACTAGCCTGTATCATTTTTATAGTTTGAAAATCCCCAAATTAAGGAAAGTGTAAAAAAAATTACATGACTAAGTTTAACATAGTTTCTAGATTCAATAGTAAATTTCATACTGATTCAGGATTCATTTGTAAATTTTCTAAATTTCATCTAATTATACAAATATTAAACATTCATTTAAGAAATACTGAACAACAGAAAATCACACAAATACAAAGAAAATAGGTAACACCAATAATTCCAACTCTTAGAGATAAATATTATGAATATTAATATTTTGGTGTAATTATTTCTGGTCTTTTTTCTTTCTATGTGTGCTATGTGTGTGTTTGTATATTTAAAACAAAAATTTTAAAAAAATACTGGCTATACCCCACTGTTTTTGAAACCCAACAAAGGTTTTCCAAAAAATCAAATATCTTTCTTTTTTTTTTGAGATGGAGTCTCGCTCTGCGGCCCAGGCTGGAGTGCAGTGGCACAATCTCGGCTCACGGTAAGCTCCGCCTCCCGGGTTCACGCCATTCTCCTGCCTCAGCCTCCGGAATAGCTGGGACTACAGGCGCCCGCCACCACACCCGGCTAATTTTTTGTATTTTTAGTAGAGACGGGGTTTCACTGTGTTAGCCAGGATGGTCTCGATCTTCTGACCTCGTGATCCGCCTGCCTCGGCCTCCCAAAGTGCTGGGATTACAGGCGTGAGCCACCGCGCCCGGCCTCAAACATCTTTCTTTAGCAGCAGTGTAGTGACTATACTGCACACTGTAAGGGCAAGGATTATATTTGACTAAAATGAAACGGTGATTTAAACACAAAAGCAGGCAGTTTAGGGATGGTGTGGTGGTTCCTTGACGTCAAGGCTGACTATGTAATTGTGGGGCCCAGTGCAAAATGAAAATGTGGGGGCCCCTGTTCAAAAATTTAAAAAGTGTTTCATTAAGAGTACTGAAACATAGGCTGGGCGTGGTGGCTCATGCCTGTAATCCCGGCACTTTGGGAGGCCTAGGCGGGCAGATCACCTGAGGTCAGGAGTTCAAGACCGGCCTGGCGAACATGGTGAAAGCCTGTCTCTACAAAAATACAAAAATTAGCTGGGCATGATGGCAGGTGCCTGTAATCCCAGCTACTTGGGAGGCTGAGGCAGCACAATCGCTTGAGCCTGGGAGGCGGAGGTTGCAAACAAACAAAAAAAGAGTACTGAAATATAAAGATTTTTCTTTTCTACTGGGACCTCTCTCTTGACTTGCCCTGGTGTTTTTCTAAAATTTCCTATTGTTGTTCTAAGTAACAAAAAAAAATACATAAAAACATAAATTGATAGCATGAATTTTACCCTTCATCTTTATATTAAGCAATGCTAGTTTTAAATGCAAATATAAGAACATTTAATGTGTGTACATGAGATCACCGAAATCACATAATTCATATTTTATAATATGTGTGTGCATTTGTACTTTGTTCTTAACGAGAAGAATGAAAATGTTGCACAAAATGAAATTAACTGTTTTTATTTCACTTCTTGATACAAGCACCTTCTACCAACACTCTCTATCTTTGGCTTACTGATAAGTAAGGAAGGACTGAAATTAAAAGGAACTATGGGCTGTCTATCTTCCCTTTTCCTTCTATGTTATTATTTTCAGGGTAAGTTGTTGACTACTACAGGGAAGTAACATAAGTAAGAAATGACACAACAGGATTCCTTGACTGTTTATGTTCCTAGAAATGCCACTGCCTTCTTTCTGCATAGCAAGTTCTAGCTCAGATGGAAAGTGTGGCCTCTTGGGGCCATCAGTACTCCAATTAATTAGTCATAGATCTAACACATTTTCCTTGTACACTCTGAGTCTCATTGAACTCTCACTCATTGTGGGGCCTCCGGAATTCAGAGCTCATGAGACTACATGCAAATAGGGCAACAAGAAACAGCAGACGTGCTGATTGTGTGTAACTTCTCTTTTCACACACATGCTTCCTTGTTCTACTAGACTTTATGTAGAAAGCACAACCTCAGGCTGGGTGTGGTGACTCATGCCTGCAATCACAGCACTTTGGGAGGCCAAGGCAGGCAGATCACTTGAGCTCAGGTGTTTGAGACCAGCCTGGGCAATGTGGCAAAACCCTGTGTCTACAAGAAATAAAAAAATAAAAACAAAACAAAACAAAACAAACGGACGTGGACGCACATGCCTGTAGTCCCAGCTACTTTGGAGGCTGAGGAGAGAGGATCACTTGAGCTCAGGAGGCAGAGGCTGCAGTGAGACTGCATTGCAGCCTGGGCCATAGAGGGAAATCCAGTCTCAAAAAACAAAACAAAACCAAAAAATATAACATCAAAGATGACAGTTATTAAGAGTTTCAAGGTAGCAATAATAGAGCATTGAACCACATGTGAGGCCCTTCTGAGCAGAGGTCCTTGTATGACTGCACACTCCAAATCTTCCAGGATTTGGTCTTCTTTTATCTTTTTCCTCCTTCATATGAGGGTCTCCAACCTCAAGGTCACTTCACGGTCCAAGCTGACTGTTGAAGTTCAACATCAGCAAAAGGGGTGCAAAGGAGTCTCCCCTTTGGGCTGAATCAGCTCTCTAGAGGGAGACGTCGCAGAGGCCCAGCTCTGCTTTCATCTCATTAGCCAGAACTTAGTGATGGGACTACACTTAACTCTAAGGACAGCTGGAAAATGTAGTCTTTTTGCTGGATACGTGGCCACCCAGCAAGAAATAAGGCTTTTACTAAGAAATAAAGGTGAATGGATATGGGTAGGCAACTAACAGTCCCTGCCATACCAAGTGAAAAAAATATTTAAGCAAACCTTAATTTTTATTTACAAAAATCAGGTTGTATCTGATTTTTCACCATTATCGACATTACTTGCAAACTTTTCAATTGTGTCTTGCTCTAAATTTTTAAAAAACACATCCCTAAATAACAAGTACACTTCTTTGGAATAATTTTCTGTTTATTAAATCAAATTAAATAATTTGTATTTAATTAAGCTTGCAACAATAACAGTTGAGTTCTTTTTAAAAAGGAGGGCAATTGAATGTTTATACTGATATTTAGTCCTGACATAAACTTGACCTTGTGGGTCAAGGAATAGATGGCTAAGATAAAGATATGTTAAATTATGATTTTCTTTTTCTCTTTCTTTCTTTCCTTTCTTTCTTTCCTTTCTTCTTTTTTGAGACAGTCTCCCTCTGTTGCCTAGCTGGAGTGCACTGGCACAATCTTGGCTCACTGCAACCTCTGTTTCCCCAGTTCAAGCGATTCTCATGCCTCAGCCTCCCTAGTAGCTGGGACTACAGGCACGTGCCACCACACCCAGCTAATTTTTTTGTATTTTTAGTAGAGATGGGGTTTCACCATATTGGCCAGGCTGGTCTCAAACTCCTCACCTCAAGTGATCTGCCTGCCTTGGCCTCCCAAAGTGCTGGGATTTCAGGCATAAGCCACCATGCCTGGCCTAAATTATGATTTTCTATTCTTGTACAGTATTGCTAATTAATGTGTGACTACATTACATAAAGCAAAAGTGATGTAAGCAGCTTCTGAAGGTTGCTGATTTTTTAAAGATCATTTATGTCTACCTAAATCAATCTACTGCCAATATCTGGATGCATTGTATCATCTTGCATTAATGTTATCTACTTGAAGCATTCTAGATGACTAAATTTAAATGAGAAATAGCTATTGTTAATTTCTGCATTAGCATTTTACATGGCGTATAATCAAACTGCTCTTTAATTGGTGAAAACTAGTTCTCTGTTTGGTGTTAGTAACTCAAGGCTGAAATAACTTGAATTTTCTTAGCTCGTTTTTATGTTTCTCACATCTTTGCCAAGCTTATCAAATTATTTCCATGTGAAATGAAAAAAGACTTTACTAGCCTCCACAACATTTTTATTTCAAGTAAATAACTGTGAAAGAATTTACTTATTCCAACCAGTTTTTAAAATTTGTTTTTAAATTACAAGAACTTGTAGTTTATTAAACAGAACAATTTCTGCATATTTAGATTCTAATGTGAGATTTTTCTGAATGAATTTGGGCACAATTCTATGTCAAAAATGGAACCATTAAAATCTGAGTATTATGAGTAAACTATTATTTATAGAGTATAGTTCTACATATTCTGACATTTTATCTTTCACATATAAATATCTGGGTACATGCACATCTGAGCGTATAAAATTAAACTACCTGAACACCTTTAAAAAATTAGAGTAAAATGTAAAAATGTCTATAAAAAGAAATTCATTAGAGATTTCAAAATATCCGTAAGTGCTAAATAAGGTTTCCAGAAATCAGTGATTACGCTGAAACGTGTCACAAGGGGAACTGTTAACAAGTGTTACTTTGCCAATGGTAGGAAGATTGCCAACCTTTAATTGGCTTTAAAGTTGGTGTTCTATCAATGGTGTATTGTAAAAGGTAATAATGCCCACATTTATTATTTAAGCCTGAAATGGGAACTCTAGATTTGACTAAAGGTGGCACTGTGCACTAGTCCTTCTAATTAAAAATATTCAAATGCCCACATTTTAAATTTGATTAAGATGCACATTATCATGTTTATCATTAACAACAGCAAAACAAAAGATTGTCTACACTTTACAATACACAATGACCAGTCAACCTTCCCTTTTGGTTTGCTATTCATTAACTGTTTTGTTCTAAGGAAAATGCTGAAAATAGCTCTTGGTAGGTTGATAGGAAGGTACAAGTTTATTGAATGAAACCCGAATTTGGCATGCCATCTTTCTTTGTATTCTGTAAAGGTCAGGGAGGCTCCTCATTAATAAATGCAAATAAGGGATTATCTTATCTTCCAGAATAAATAATGCTCTATCCATTGGTTTCTGGATTTCTAACCATGAATTACCATATAATGACCCAGAACCTAGGACAGCACAAGAGAGCTCTTGAATAACAATTATGAACAAATAAATATGAGGAAAAACCAGTCAAACACTTAAGATAGAAAATTCTCACAGAAAGATCACTTTCAATACGTGTGAGGCTTCAGAGAGTAAGAAAAAGATCCATTGAAGATTTTTGAGGGAAATCAGCTGAATGTTGAATATCAGCATTCATCTGATTAACCTCGAAGTTTTGTCCTGCTGACTTGAATAGCTTTGTGGATTAGGGATAGTTTACAATTTTTCTGACTCTGGCACATTACATATTCATCAGACTAACATTCTATACCAGGCATGTGTCTTTTTTTTTTTTTTTTTTTTTTTGAGACGGAGTCTCAATCTGTCACCCAGGCTGGAGTGCAGTGGTGCAATCTCAGCTCACTGCAACCTCTGCCTCCCGGGTTCAAACAATTCTCTGCCTCAGCCTCCCAAGTAGCTGGGATTATAGGCACCCACCACCAGGCCCAGATAATTTTTGTATTTTTAGTAGAGACAGAGTTTCACCATGTTGGTCAGGCTGGTCTCGAACTCCTGACCTCAGGTGATCTGCCCGCCTCAGCCTCCCAAAGTGCTGGGATTACAGGCATGAGCCACCATTCCCTGCCGCCATGTGTCTTTTAGCCCTCTCCTCTTCCTTCCACCCATGTGACATTCACATCCTCCATGTTTTAGCTCATTGGCCGTAAGAAAGATGCAAGGCACATGGAGTGACGATAGCTACAAGACCCTTGTGGCAGACCTCGCTGGTTGCCTTCCCAAGGTCTCCTTCCTTGCTGGCAGGGCCATCTATATTCTATAACAGAGACAGAAAATACCCAGTACTCCCATTCCTAGCTTCCCTGTGACCCCAGTTCTGGTTTATGATGTGAGGTGAAGTCTGCTGAGAATTTCTGGAAAGAAGAAAAGAATAAAAGTTTCTCCCCACCCCCCATCCCCAGGCTTTCTGTTTTTAATGTGATTATGTAAAAGATGTGATGTTTGGAGCCCAGAAGGCCGTTTTGTGACAATGAGGATGAAGCTTAAGATATCGCATAAAAGCCAACTTACTGTCTGTTACCCAGGCTGTCACCCGGGTGGAGTACAGTGGCTTAATCATAGCTCACTGCAACCTCAAACTCCTGGGCTCAAATGATCCTCCTGCCTCAGCCTCCTGAGTAGCTAGGACTAAAGGCATGCACCAAAAAATAAGCTATCTTTTAATGCCACTTGTTAATTGATTTTTTTACTTGTATCCAAAAGCATCTTATCAATACCACTGAATCAATATAGTTTTCTAATATAAACAGACTGACCTGTGATGACTTAAGTTGCCTTTCAGACCATGCATAGTATCTACTAGATCATTTCTGAATCCAATTTCTATTATGCTATAGAAAAGTAGTTATCAATCAAAGGTATACATCTAATATGTTGAGATTTAGATATAATCTACATAGAGGGCCAGGTGTGGGTGTGGTCGGTCATGCCTGTAATCCTAACACTTTGGGGGGCCAAGGTGGGAGGATCACTTGAGGCTAGGAGTTCAAGACCAGCCTGGGCAACATAGTGAGACTCTGTTTCTATAAAAACCAAAAAAACCTAGCCAGGTATGGTGGTGCACACCTGTAGTCCCAGCTACTTGGGAGGCTGAGGTGGGAGCATTGCTTGAGCCCAGGAATTCAAGGTTACAGAAAACTATGATTGCACCACTGCACTCCAGCCTGGGCAACAGAGTAAGACCCCATCTCTTGAGAAAGAGAAAACCTGCATAGAATGAGGGTCTGTGAAAATTACTTATCCTGCATGACAAAATTCACTCATCCTCAACATGAACGCATTTTTTTCTCCCTAGATGCTTCTATAAACATAAGGCAGAATGCCTGTGAACATAAAAATGTCTTTTCCAGAAAAGGTGGATTTAAAAAAGTCTTCGTTAATACAATGTCTTGTGGAATGTAAAATATGAAAAGATGAAAATCATATCCACTAAGAGCTAAAAGTAATGATAATAATTTTAAAAGAAAAACAAAATTGACTTTAATATTTTGTTCATGCAACTCATTCTCATATAATCACAAACTATGAAATAAAAATCTAAGTATTTAAACCTGAGGTTTTGAGGTCATCTCAGGAACATTAGCAAATGCTAAGGAATCTTTTGCATTTATTCTCAGCTAGAAAAAATTGTCAAAAAATTTACTATATCCTGTAAGCATCACAATTATTCATTAGTCAGAAGAATAAAAATGTGGAAATGATATTAAATATGTTTAAGAATTGGCAAATCTCTATGCTGGGATTATCACTGAATTAATGGGAGCTCAAATATAAAATATCGACTAAATCACCTCATCTCATAGTCTGTCCCTTCATAGTCTATTCTATGATATGGAAACAATATTATTGACAGTTCCTGAATGTCCCCTGTGAGCTTGGAAAATTTCCCATCATGGCCGGGTGCGGTGGCTCACACCTGTAACCCAAGCACTTTGGGAGGGCAAGGCAGGTGGATCACTTGAAGTCAGGAGGCCAGCCTGACCAATATGGTGAAACCCAGTCTCTACTAAAAATACAAAAATTAGCCAAGCGTGGTGGTGGGCGCCTGTAATCCCAGCTACTCAGGAGGTGGAGGCCGGAGAATTGCTTAAACCTGGGATTCAAATGGGTTCAGTCGCGCCACTACACTCCAGCCTCAGCGACAAAGGAAAATGTCATCTAAAAAAAAAAAAAGAAAGAAAGAAAGAAAGAAAATTTCATACACACTGAAGGTTAACCCCAAGCAATTTATAACCTTATATCATTTAGGATTAGGCTAGTTGTTGGCAACATAGACTGAAGTTATAGCAGCTTAAACATATGGTTTATTATCTCTCATAAAATAAGTCCAGACATGGCAGTTTAGGGCTGATGTAAAGACTTCACAAAGCCATCAGGGACCCAAGCACTGCTATCCTTGATGCATGGCTTCTGTCCTTATTCCAGCCATCATATCTACATTCTAGCAGGAAGCAGAATGAAGGGAGTGGGAGGAAAAGGGCACAAATAGGGTAATTGCAACAAAGACACCTTTTCAGAAAAGAAGAGAATGTGAAATGTACAGAGTGAAGAAATCTTTAGTTACTAGTGTCATTCCATCGTTGATTTCTTGGTTTTGACAAATGTCCCATGTCAAGGTAAGATGTTAATATTAGGGGTAGCTTGTTGAAAGGTGTAAGGGAACTTTTTTATATAGTGGTAAAACTCACCATTTTTAAGTGTCCAATTCAGTAATTCAGTGGAATCAGTGCCTTCACAGTGTTATGCACAATCACCACTGTCCAAGTCCAGAACATTTTTGTAACCCCAAAAGGGATCCCTGTACTCATTAAGCACTCTCCACTCTCCCTTCTCCCCAGCCCCTGGCAAACCACTAATCCTTTTTTGTCTCTGTGGATTTGCCTGTCCTAGATATTTCATGTAAATGGAATCATACAATATGTGGGCTTTAGAGAGAGTAATCAGAAGACTGGCTTCTTTCACTTAGTATAATGTTTTCAAGGTACGGGAATTCTTTGTACTATGTCTTTTCAACTTTTCTGTAAATCTAAAATTATTTCAAAATAAAAAGTTTATTTAAAAAATCTTAGTAGGCTTATGGTCTGTTTTCTTCTAATACGTTCCCCTTGCTAGTGACTATAGTCAAAGATCAGGCTACATTTGTGTATGCTGAAGCCATCATGTTCATATTCCAGACAGGAAGCAGGAGTGGGAGTTGCAGGACGCATGGGATCATTCAGCAACTTCTGCTTACATCATGGCTGGGGAGTTGTAGTCTTTTAGCTGGGCACATTGCTGCCTGAATAAAACAGTGATCCTGTTACTTACTGAAGAAAAAGGTGAGAATGGATATTGGGTAGGCAACTAGCAGTCTGCCACAGATCTCCAACAAAATTCCTCATGGCCGTGAAAATTTGAAGCAAGTTTGCTTGCTTGAAGCTGTTTGCTCTAGGGAGCAACAGCATGAAACTTGAAGTCTCTCTGAAACCTGGCTTTGATACTATCTTTGTTACTTACTAGCTATGTGACCTCAGACAAGCTGATATCCAAACCCTAATTTATCTTGCATAAATGCAGAGAAATAAAATATGCTCAGTACTTGTCAGAGTGCCTGGCCATCATCATCATCATCATCATCATCATCATCATCATCATCATCATCTTCGATGCCTTATCTCCCAGTCCAGGAAATTTTCTGTTACAATATTTTGACTCTTTTTCTTTTTTTTTTTTTTTGGCAGGGTCTCACTCTGTCTCCCAGGCTGGAGTGCATAGGCACAATCTCGGCGCACTGTAACCTCCACTTCCTGGGTTGAAGTGATTCTCCCACCTCAGCCTCCTGAGTAGCTGGGACTATAGGCGCGTGCCACCACACCCAGTTAATTTTTGGTAGAGACAGGGTTTCACCATGTTGGCCAGGCTGGTCTCAAACTCCTGATCTTAAGTGACTCGCCTGCCTCGGCCTCCCAAAATGCTAGGATTACAGGCATGAGTCACCATGTCCTGCCAATATTCTGCCTCTTTTAAGATTCTTTTTTGGTTTTGTTTTTTAATAACTTTTTAAAAAAATTAAAAAGTAGATAAATTTTTAAAAAATAAAAATAAAATAAAATATGCTTAGCAAGATTAACTGTAATAGTAAGTGGGAGCTATTTCATATTTATCTGATGAGAAGTGATTTGAAAAGATAAGATCTAGAGCTGGAGCAGGACTTGGAGGGGTTTCTCAGGATCAGCAGCCTTGATGTTGAAAACAGGAGCTAATTGGTTCTCACAGATTTCAAAATTTTCTCCAATAGGCTGCTGACTAGCAGTGACAGCAGGTATTCTTGTTTCGTTATGGAAGACCTCAAAGGCTCTTCTGCCATAGTTCTCCATGATGGTTACTTTTATGTGTCATTTTGGCTGGGCCACGGTGCCCAAATATGTGGACTATTCAGGATGTTTCTATGAGAGTATTTTTGGACGAGATTAACTTTAAATCGTTTAAATCGGTGGACTTTGAGTAAAGCAGATTACTTTCTCTAATGTGGATGGGCCTCATCCAATCAATTGAAGAAGCCCTGACTACAACAAAAGGCTGACCTCCACCACCCCCAGAGGGAGTTCTAGTGGCAGACGGTCTTCACACTTGAACTGCAGATTTGGGGTTTACCAGTCTCCGTAATTGCTTTAGCCAATTCCTTAAAATAAATCTCTCTTTCTCTCTTTATATATGTACACACACACACACACACACACACACACACACACACCATCCCCTGTTGGTTCTATTTATCTGGAGAACACTGACTAATACATTCTCTGACAGAAAACCTAAGGGTTAATTTCACTGTAGTCTCTTTTAGCCTAGATCCCTTAGTAAAACTTACCCTTTTAAGATGTGTCTTAAAACATCACTGTATCTGAGGAAAGCACAGGATAATGACCCAATTCCAACAAGATTGGTTACAATGAGCCTCTGTTCGGATGATTAAGTGCGGAGAGAATTAACTCTTAGCTGGGTATAAATGTGCATTGCCTATTCCAACCATGTTTATGATAGACAAGGCCTTAACACATAAAGTAGGGGCTATATAAACACAGTGTTAAAGTGACTATGTGTCTTACTCATATTACTTTTCCATATTGAGCTGGTGATTTCCTGGAACGCTTATTAATGTGCATATTAATTGCATTTCTAAAAGCCTTTTGCAGCTTTTAAAACACAATTTATTAGCAAATATAGTTCACAACCACAAACTCTTACTACTTTCCAACTGTGAATGCATCAATTCATCATTCCTTGATACTTTTTCATCATACATTTCAAAAGTGCATTCTCAATGTTTGGTTGGAAAAACTTCAAGTTGGCACTGAAAACAAATTATTGAGCATGAATGTGATTTTCCTATTCTAAAATATAAAATTATACATGTAATGATGACCCATTTGCACAGGTAAACTAGAGTTTTATATAAGTAACTGAGAAAGGAGATATTTACGTTATGATTTTTCTAGTGTTGAATAAGAATTTTATGACTAGGTATGAGCCTTTTCAATATAAAGTAATAATTATTTTTCCACTAAAGATAATATGTAGCTTGTGCATTCAGATGTTTTTGATCACTTAAAGCATACAGCTTTATTTTTAGCTTTTGCATTCTAAAGAGCTGAAATAGTTTTAGGAACTCTCTCATTAATCTTCACAACATTCCCTTTGAGCTATAATGGGAATCAGTCATTATCTTTGGGTAACATAAGGATAATATAATATAGATGTATATTTATTAATATAAGTATTAATATGCTATATGCAGAATACACACATGCTCTGAGTATGTTCAGTTCTTAACATTTTTACTTAGACACAGGTTAAGTAACAGAGCCAAGCAAATGAACCTCTTTCATGAAATCTTTACCATCCGTATCTCACATGCATATGAAGGTCTAAAGACATTTAGTCTTGACTGGGCACAGTGGCTCACGCCAGTAATCCCAGCACTTTGGGAGGCAGGAGGACGGATCACTTGAGGTCAGGAGTTCAAGACCAGCCTGGCCAACATGGCCAAACCCCGTCTCTACTAAAAATACAAAAATTAGCCAAGTGTGGTGGCAGGCGCCTGTAATTCCAGCTACTCGGGAGGCTGAGGCAGGAGGATCGCTTGAACCCGAAAGGCAGAGGTTGTAGTGAGCTGAGATAGTGCCACTGCACTCCAGCCTGGGTAAAAGAGCAAGACTCTGTCTCAAAAATAAACAAACAAAGACATTTAGTCTTGATTACATTTGTATTAAACACACGCACAAAACAGTACTATATTTTTCCTATGTATATAATGCATGGAAATAATCTGGAAGGATGCATATTTAACTAATAACAGCAAATACCTTTGGAAAAGTAGTGCTTGCATCAGGATGGAAGTGGTGTTCTAAGAGACTTTAGTTTTATCCATTGCATATATAAACTCCTGGTCTCAAGTGATCCTTGTGCCTCAGCCTCTTGAGTGACTGGGACTACAGGTGTGTGCCACCACACCCAGCTGTTTTTTATAAGAAACTAAGTTATGTATTGTTTTAGTAATTAATTAAAAAAAAAATTTCCATCCTACCCAGCCTGAGGCAGAATAGGGTCTGGAGGCAGGGAACTTAAGGTTGACTTCATGCTGACTTCCCTGGAACTGAATCAAAAGGAAAACTCCAACTTTCCACACCCAAGTAACAAAAGGATCAGAGGCTACTTCCTTTGCAACACCCCCCACCTTCTGTGTTGCAGATGAAAAATGGAAGGTACCTCTGATTGGTACCCTCCTGCAACCAATCAGACATTTGCGTACGTGTAACTTTGTAACTTCACTTCAGCCTCACTGGTTGCCTTGTGCCAGAAAATTCTGTAACCCGCGCTCTTGAGCTGCTTGCTGGAGCCTGCTCCCACTCTGTGGAGTGTACTTTTATTTTAATAAATCTATGCTTTTGTTGGTTGCTTTGTTTGTGCGTTTGTCCAATTCTTTGTTTAAAACACCAAGAACCTGGACATCTTCCACCAGTAACAACCAGGCAGGCATAATTAAAATAATTTGTAAAATGAAACTGCTGGGCTGTTTTTCCTCTTTGCAAGATAGAATTACAAACAGTATTTGTCATGCCCATCACCTGGGTCCCTATAATCCTATATCACCACATTTGACCCTGGCCACCCAGTATCTGGTTTTAGAGACTCTTCTTACCACAGAGGAAAGGGTTTTGTGGAAATTTGTACATGAGGCTTCCTTGTACATATATGATGGCTGAGAAAGAATAAGTAACACACGTATCCCTTAAAGCTCTGTTTGCAGTTTTGTTATGAATAATAATCTGGGTTTAAGTAACAATTATTTATTCAGTGTCTATTTGGTATCTAGGACCAGGGTAAACATTCAACATATAAACATGCATAAAAGTGTTCTTGCTTTTAAGGAAAGGTGGAAGGAGTGGGCAGACATAAACAAAAGAATGAAAATATAGTGAGATGAAAGCTAATGGAAGTCTGGGCCAAGTGCTTGGGCAACACAGAGGATGAGGTAACTAGTAGTGCAGAGGATAAAGGTGAAGAATAAATCAGGGAAGACTCATAGTGATATTTAAGTTGATTCTTGAAGCAAGAGTAGGTGTGTGCTTGGCAAACAAGAAGAAAATGAGCACAACCAGGCAAAATAATTGTTAGACTCTCTAATCAAAGATCACCAGGAGTACCTGTTGATTATCCAAAGCTGGGTTTATTATGCATATTGAGCAAGGCAGAGCACGACTGTGACGGTGTCCCAAAAGGAAGGAGTCAGGGAAGGGTACTTGGGTAGGGGCTGCAGTTAATCATCAGGTGGTTTTAGGTGGCAGATAGTAAGTGTGGTCTTAGCAGGGATTGGTCAGAATATGTAAATGAAGTGAGCTGTTAGAAGAGTCAGTGGTCCCATCTGCACAAGATATGAGTCTGCAAAATTTCAGTTAAGTCAGTTTATCTGTGGTCTTACTTGGAAGATGTGAATCTGAAAGAGATAGGGTTAATTTGATCTTAGATTGTGTGTGTGGCACATTATGGTTTGGTGCAGTTTATCTGTTTTGTGAGTCATGGTGCATTTTCCAAGTTGCATTTCTGTTTCATTTCTAGGATCCATTTGTGCACTAAATATAAGGCCATAATCTGAGTAATATGTCACATGAAAATAATGACTCAGTCTGGATGTCAGCCTCAGGGCCAGGGCAGTGATCCATCACAGATGGTTTTTTGTTTCTCATTGCCCAGCAGGTCCATGGGACGGTATGGGGCAGGAGGACCAATCATAGCTCCAAGTTGTATGCCAGAAGGGCAAGAACAAATCTGCGAGATTTCTAATGTTGGAGCTGGAGAAGTGACTCCAAACAGGTTGTCAAAGCAAGGAAAGCCTGAGATGAGGATCTTGAGCCAGAGTAAGAAAGAACAAACAATAGTGATTTAAGCTGAACAAGTGGGATTCCTAGTGATGTGTTTGCCTATAATACCAGGGGTCAACAAGAATGTCAGAAAATCACACCCCAGATAAGAACTACATAGTCTCTGAAGTCCTTTCCAAATTCAAAACTTAATGGATCAAAAGGATGAAGGTAGAAAAGGGCAAGGTAGAACCGATGGACATAAGGATAAGCAAATGGTCATAAAATATATACAATTTTGTCAAGTGAAACTTCGTATCTACTCACTGCAACATCCCCTCAATGGGTGGTCATCTGCCTTCTGCATGACAACTTTCAAAGAGTTTATATACTACTTTATAATGTGTCCATTTTGTGTGTGTATGTGGGGGTACAGTTTTAATCATTAACTGAGGTAAAACTGGATTATCTGTCATTTCTGCTCATTATTTCTGCCTTGGGAACTATACGGCATATATCTTACCTTCCACACAATAGAGGCATGCAAATATTTTAAGAAAGTAACCAATATTATTATCTCCCCAATATGTTTCTTATTCCTGACTAAAGGTCCATTAAAATAATTTCTTGGCCAGGCATGGTGCCTCAATGCCTATAATCCCAGCACTTTAGGAGGCGAAGATGGGAGGATTGCTTAAGGCCAGGAGTTTGAGACCAGCTTGGTCAACATAGTGAGACACTGACTCTACCAAAAAAAAAAAAAATTCCACTTTTATTCTGATAATTTCTTGTCATGTACATATAGGAATAAATTATAAACATATATGTAAATTTTGACTTTTATGGTTTTAATATTGATAAATATTTTTAACAGTGAATAAACTTTTTATTTTAGAATAGTATTAGATTGATATAAAAGGTGCAATAATATTACAGCGAGTTCTCACATACCCCACACCTAGTTTCCCCTATTATTTATGTCATTATGGTACATTTGTTACAGCTAATAAACTGATATTATTAACTAAAGTCCATACTTTATTCACATTGCCTTAGTTTTTACCTAATGTCTAAAAGTCCACTTTTCACATGACAGTTTTCTGGCCTTTATAGTCCTGGACAAAGCCCTCTTCAAATGCTCAGAAATAAACATGATTCTCCGGATGTAATCTTCCCAAAGAAGATCCCTGGTCAGAAACTAGAAAGTGAATGAAAATAAGAAAGAGAGGTTGGGACAACCCGAAGAAAGGATATGAGGCCAGGCGCGGTGGCTCTTGCCTATAATCCCAGCACTTTGGGAGGCCGAGGCAGGCGGATCACCTGAGGTCAGGAGTTCAAGACCAGCCTGGCCAACACAGCGAAACCCCGTCTCTACTAAAAATACAAAAATTAGTTGGGCGTGGTGGTGGCACACCTGTAATCCCAGCTACTCTGGAGGCTAAGACAGGAGAATCGCTTGAACCCAGGAGGCAGACGTTGCAGTGAGCCGAGATGGTACCACTGCACTCCAGCCTGGGCAACAAAGCAAAGCTCTGTCTCAGAAAAGAAAAAAAAAAAGAAAGGATGTGAGATCAGCATCAAGGAGACTATGTCTTAAAAGCTGTGCACTGCTCATTGATGGATTCATTTAATCCTCCCAACCATTCAGGAGGTAGGTGCTGTCATTATCTTCATCCTTACAGAGACTCAGATAGGTTAATTGATCTCCCCAGGGACACAGATGTGTCTGACTCAGAAACTCATTGCATTGCCTCCCCTTGGTATATTTCAAAGAAAGGATGCCACGTCTCTCTCTCTCTCTCTTTTTTTTTTTTTTTTTTTTTGAGATGGAGTTTCATTCTTGTTGTCCAGGCTGGAGTGCAATGGCGCGAAGTCAGCTCACCGCAACTTCCGCCTCCCAGGTTCAAGCGATTCTCCTGCCTCAGCCTCCTGAGTAGTTGGGATTACAGGCATGCGCCACCACGCCCAGCTAATTTTGTGTTTTTTAGTAGAGGCGGGGTTTCTCCATGTTGGTCAGGCTGGTCTCGAACTCCTGACCTCAGGTGATCTGCCTGCTTCGGCCTCCCAAAGTGCTGGGATTACAGACATAAGCTACTGCGCCTGGCCAGTATGCCACGTCTCTTATCCATGAACCACTCATTGTTCATCCAACATTGTAACATGAAGGGCATTTAGCCATTCTCTGCTGTGAATTCATTTATTTAACAAGTGCTTTAGCTCCTGCTATGGGGCAGAAATGACTGCACTTTGCAGAAAGGACTTTGGATAGAAACAAAGGTCAGGCTGGGGCATGTGGCCCCAGCTAGTAAATGTAAGTGTGAAATATCAACACATTAGTGTTAAAGTCAAATTTCTTGCCTTTAACCATCAGACTCCTAAGACCAATAAATGCAGGGAAACTGTGTTCAATTATGATTTGGAGTTGTCAATAAAGATAGACCATAATTAAGAAACCAGTAGTACCCAGGTCCATACGTGTGCTATTTGTACTTCTATCTTAAGAGAGTAGGACATTATTAAGATTCAAGGGTAAACAGGTGACTCTTAATGTGTATCTCAAGGTTGAGAACCACTGGTTTACTGAGTAGGTTCTACATGGGTGAGAGACTATGTAAAAGAAAGTCCTTTTTTCTTTTGATATGTATTGTCCACCTAACTGTTGATGTAAAGTACTTGTGATATCATAAATATGTACTAATGATGTTGGCCACCATTTACTGAGCCTGTGGTGATGTGGACCAGCCTCTGCATTAAGTGCTTGGCATTCATTTTCTTATTTAACCTTCACAAAGACTCTTGTGGGAGATACCCTAATCACAATTCCACAAGGAGTGAATTGAAAATTAGAAAGATTAAGCACTTACTATTAGTAATTTCGTACTGAGCCCAGGTTTGAGCCTGGATTTGTCTGATGCCTGGCTGGCAGTGAAGAGGCTGTGGTTTACCTGGCTCAAGCATGAGCCATATGAGTCGGGGAACATGTGATGAATGGCTGGCCTCGAGGAGGTTCACCACTGGGGTTTGGAAAATAAAGATATCCTTTAAACATAAAATAGAAATGTTTAGCTAGTTCTGATGTATTAGTCCATTCTTGCACTGCTATAAAGATTTACCTGAGACTGGGTAATTTATGAAGAAAAGAGGTGTAATTGACTCACAGTTCCACAGGCTGTACAGGAAGCTTGGTTGGGAGGCCTCAGGAAACTTACAATCATGGGCAGAAGGTGAGAGGGAAGTGAGCATGTCCTTACATATTGGAGCAGAAGAGAGAGAGCAAAAGGGGAAGTGCTGCACATTTTTTTTTTTTTTTTTGAGACAGAATTTCGTTCTTGTCACCCAGGCTGGAGTGCAATGGCGCGATCTTGGGTCACTGCAACCTCTGCCTCCTGGGTTCAAGCGATTCTCCTGCCTCAGCCTCCCAAGTAGCTGGGATTACAGGTGCCCGCCAGTACGCCTAGCTAATTTTTTGTATTTTTAATAGAGACGGGGTTTCACCAAGTTGGCCAGGCTGGTCTCAAACTCCTGACCTCAGATGATCCACCCGCCTCAGCCTCCCAAACAGCTGGTATTATAGGCATGAGCCACCACACCTGGCCTTGCTACACACTTTTAAACAACCAGATCCTGTGAGAACTCACTCACTGTCACAAGAACAGCAAGGGGGAAATCCACACCTATGATCGAATCACCTCCCACCAGGTTCTTCCTCTAACATTAGGAATTACAATTTGACATGAGATCTGGGTGGGACACAGAGCCAACCTTATCAACTGGGATGTAATATTGTGTCATTATACTAAAGTCCAGATGCCAGGCTAGCACTGTAGGTAAAGAAGCCAAGCTTTGCCTAGGGGTGGATTGATAAGTTTGATATAGCTTATTCCAACAAATCTATGATATAGTTTATTCAATCAACAGGGCAATCAGTTTAAAGGAAAAAGAAATAAACTTTACCTACCCATGAGGGTAGGAGGAATGTGAGAAAGAATGAGGAAATTAATACATATAAATGTAGAGAGAAGGAAGACAGAGCCAGGTGGTGTCTTCCCATTCTGATATCATTAATACTAGTAATAATAATGATGATGATAGCGTTTTAGTCAGTTAGGGCTGCTGCAACAAAGTGTCATAGACTGAATGGCTTAGAAGCAACAGAGATTTACTTGATGGAGTTTTGGAGGTTGGAAGGCTGAGATCAGGGTGCCAGCATGGTTGGTTCCGGGATGGCCCTTTTCCAGGTTGCAGACTGCCAACTTCTCAATGGACTCTCACAAGGCAGAAAGAGGACAAGAGAGCTCTCTGAAGGCATTATAAGGGCACTAATGCCATTCATGAGGGCTCCACCCTTATGACATATTACCTCCCAAAGCTCCCTCCTCCTAATATCATCATACTAGGGGCTAGGATTTCAATATATGAATGTAGGGTGTGGAGCGGGGGGTATATATTCAGTCCATTGCAGATAGGAAACTTTTTTGAGTATTTATCATATGCAGGCACTTATGTGAATGTTTCATAACTATGAAATAGGTGCTATATGGATGATAAAAAGCTCAGAGAGGTGAAGTAATTTTCATAAGGTCACTCAGGTCTATCAGACTCAAAAGCTAAGAAACAGTACTATTTCTTTATCCATGTGTGTATCACCTATTATCCAGCCAGGATGTCCTTCAAACCTCCCTCTAAGAAGGCATGAAGACTAAGAAGGATGTGGAGCACAAGTATCTGGGTGATCTGAGATACAGTTTCACTGGATGGGATTCTCAGGAGGGTGTGGACACCACTGGTGAGAGCCTAGTGCTGTTTGGTTATTGTAGGAGGAGAAATCTGTGCTTTCTCAGCCTCACTGTACTTATGAACTTTGTGTTTTCTTTACGTTCTTTTATCTTCAATCATATTCCTTTGGGAAATTCCAGCTTGCTTTACTGTGCTGAGATAACAATGTTCTTTTGTTCATGTCTGAGCCAGAAAGTTTCTCTGCCAAGGGTAGAGGAAAGGATGTGATGGGATGGGGGTGGGCATGGAGTTAACAGTGGATTTCAAAATGTGAGAAGCTTAAAAGGGCGACCCATCTGCACACACACACTCCTGGGTCCTTTTCTCCTCCATGTACCGTTGCAAGGGAGAGGGCAATGAAAAATGGCAAACATCTTTTTACTTAACCTCGCTATGTTGTCCCCTCTTGGCTGTAGACGGTCTCTGCAAAACAGGCATCCAGTGGAGCATATGTAGGGTTCTCTGGGGACCGCTGTAGGGGTCCTCCCCACTGTTTAGTTCTCTGACTAGAGAGAAGCTAGCCTGATGCTTTTAAAAATCCGCCAACCCCCTCTCCTATCCCTCTTTTCCAGTCCTGCCGCCCCTTGATCTTGGGTCCTTTTGCCCCACAGGCAGCCCTCTTGGGCGGGGCACCTCCAAGATGGCTCAAGCCTATCTGTCTTCATCAGGGTCCACTCAGATCCTTGCCAAGCCCAAGAGAAATCTGACAAATTACTCATACAAAAAAAATAAAACCAAAACACACAACTGTTTCCACTGACCTATTTGTGTTTTACCAGCTAAGGCTAACATGGAGCCCTCTTTGAGTGCAGCTGTTCTACTACCTCAGCAAGGGAGCAGCCTGCTCCTAAACTGTCCTGTCTCCCTTCCTTGTTGTCACTCCCTGATTTCTTTTTCCTTATGCTCAAATGGGCATGAAGGATAAATCAGCAATATCAGGGCATAATTATAACTTCAGCCGGGGAATGACTCTCTCCTCACAGGCCCTTTCCAAATGTACAAATTTACCAGAGATTCTCTTACTGTCCTCCTCATGTGGCTTCGGTTGGGAATGGAGAAGGAAGAAGCACAAAAGAAGCATGGTGAAGAGACGGAACTCACCACATAGCTGAAGGATTTCTTGAGAATTATGAATGGGAAGTACAAGCACCTATTTTCCTCAGTTTTAGGATCCAATGTTCTCAGCTTTGGGGTTTTCCCAGCAATCAAGAGGTGACAGGAAAAATCTTATTTAACTTTCGGTTATATGTATATACTGAACATATAGGTGCAGAAATATATACTGAACAGCAAAGGTGCAGAAATATGTTTATCTCAATCATAGGGTTGATGTGAGAATCAAATGAGATAGTCAAAAGGCTAATAGCTCCAGCCTACGGTATCTCTTAAATTAGTGATAGCTATTCTAGTTCCACGATCCCTTATTTGAAACCTGTAGGGCCGACCATATTCTAAGATTCAGAAGTTTTTGGACTTTAGAATAGTAATTCTATATATTATAGCACCTCCAGGGAGTCTGGAGCAAAGTCTTCTAATCAAATACATTCATATTTCTGCAGTGAAATGTATAAATAGTAACAGTAAATGGTTTAAATAGATTTTAAATAGCCTGACATCAGTTCAGGTGATAATTTGCCACTAAATGAGTTCAGACTAGTCCAAGGTTTTGGCATTTTGAGATATGACAAATTGTCAATTTCAAGAGTTCTTTGGATTTCAAAATTTCAGATAAAACATTGTGGACTTGTTTTAAGAATACAAGGTCTTTGTCCTAGGAACTAAAGCCCAACAAACCAAGTGCTAGACTGTAGCTTTCCTTGCTGACAGTTTCCGTCATTGTGTCATTGACCCGGCCCTTCACAAAATAAACTGTGCTTTGTGAGACCCATTCATATTTTCCTTACCCAGCCTAAAACAATACCCTTTCTAAGTGTATCAATTTTTCTCCCACTCTGGCAAGAGCAGTTGGCTTCTAGTAGGCAAAGCCTCTTGGGTGACTATAACAGTACAGAGATTTATTAAAGGGTGCCCTGCTGGTTAACAAGCATTCACACAACTCTGAAACATGCCTAAGTTATAAGTAGGGATGGTCAAACACAAGGCTGAGTTCATTGGGAATTTTGCTCCCCTTAAAGAGTATAGAATACACTGTTTAGTCATTAGCCCCTTTAAAGTGTTTGGTTCTGGCTACTGTCCGTTGATTAGATATGCCATGAGCATTGGCCAAGCTCCAGGTAATCAAGGGTTCCTTCTACTTTTGAATGGCTGATTTTTTTTTTTTTCAGTTTAAAATAAGGTAGAATGAAAACCATAAATTTAATCCTCAGAGTCCCCAGATCACTTGCAACTATTATTTGACTTGGGATATTTACTACCAATTAGTTGACTCATTTAAAATAATATATGGTGGAAAGCTTCATTTTATGCTAAAAATATTTTTAATATAAACTTATTATAGCAATGAGAGATATTTTTAGCACAAATTAAAAGTGCCCTAGAGCTTTAAATTGAAAGAGTATGTTAATAACTTCCACAGAGTTGGCATGAAATATAATTTTCAAGAAACACATGGGATGATAAACACTCAATTCAGAATATTAGTTACCCCTGTATGGAGGGGAATGCAATCTCTGGGAGTACACAGAGCCCTTCTTTATCAATAAGTCAATACTCTGAGAGATTGATTTTGATAAAGTCAATATTGATAAAGTTTTGATAAGGTTTTATTTTTAAGATGGATTAAGGGTACATGAGAATTTATTACTCTTTCTTTTCTCCCTTCCCTTCCTTTCCCTGCCCTTCCCTTCCCTTCCCCTTTTCCTTCCCTCCCTTCCTCCCTTTCTCTCTTTCTTTCTTTCACAGGGTCTCACTCTTGCACCCAGGCTGGAATGCAGTGGCATGATCATGGCTCATTGCAGCCTCAACCTCCCTAGCTCAGGTGATCCTCCCACCTTAGCCTCCTGAGTAGCTGGGACTACAGGCACATGCCACCACATCTGGCTAATTTTTGTATTTTTTGTAGAGATAGGGTTTTGTCATGTTGCCCCGGCTGGTCTCAAACTCCTGGGCTCCAGTGATCTGCCTGCCTCAACCTCTCAAAGTGCTGGGACTACAGATGTGAGCCACTATGCCTGGCATTTATTATTCTTTATGCTTTTTTGAAAGTCTGAAATATTTCATGATAAATTAAATATACATACAATTTCATGAATTCATCTAGGCTAGGGTAGTGAAGCACAAAATAGACTTCTATATCATACATCTTGATAATGATGAACTATTTACTAACCAGCCATCCTTCCATGAGTTTGCTTCTCCCGTCCTCCAGTGATCAATGTTTCTTCATCACTGGCTGTCCCCCAAGCTCAGAATTCATTTTAGGAACTAGTCATTAGACAAAGGGAAAGGCCTCTCCATACAAAGTCTGTGAAAAATGATTTCATTTTAATGTGAGGTGTGACATTTTATTCTTAGAAGGAGATTGAAAGCACTCCTGGCCTCCCCTAAGGCCCACTGTGGTGAACATTTTTGCTTTCTTGCTCAGTTCTTGCATTGTCTCCTCCTGGCCTCACCTTTGCATGAGGCAGAAGTCGGTCATGCTATGTGTATTTTTTGTTCTATGCTTCCTTTCTCATGGAAACTATTGAAAATAAGGCATCATTACTGCATGGGAGTGGCCCTTCCCAGAATTCCAGGCTCTTTTCCATAAAAATTTATTTGTGAAAAGAGCCACAGTCCACATTAGTCAGATTTACAAAATGTGGGAACCTAATACTGGGCCTACTTGGTCTTTTCTAAGCAGAAAAATCTCCTTGAAGGCAGATATAAAGCAAACATTTTGAAAATGCTCATTTAGCACTATTTACACAAACTTTAGTAAGTTTAAGAATTTCTCATATTAAAATCGTATTCTCCTTTTATGCATTATTATAGTAATTATGTAACACTCCATTATGAGTATAGTTTAGATAAGAAAGGTCTTTGATATCATATACATATGCTACATATGTGTTATGTGTAATGCCTGCAATATGATTGTTCATAGAATCTTGGAGAAGTATGTTTATTTGTCTGAAGTAAAATACACTAAATGTGAAATCCTTAAATAAACTCATGATTTTCAAAATTTGTTGCTTCATAAAAAAACACTGAAGTTTTGTTGGAGTTGTTTACCTTCTGCCTGTGGGCAAGTCTTTGTGGAATGGGCAGCTCTAAAGCCTTCTAAATCAGTAGCTGTCTTTACTATTAACTCCTTGAAACAGGTGTGGGGAGCAGAACCAAAGTCCCAGAAGTCAAGATCTGGCAAGAGTGTCCAGAAATGACTGATATCACATTAAACAGAGCAGGGAAGGTAAGGAGGGAGAATGAGAGGCATATGTCCTTCAAGTCCCTTTGGTTTGCTGTGTGAAGACAGGATGCTAATTTCCTTAGTTCCATGGGCAGAGGCCAGGTCAGCCTTGTGTTAATGTGCACAATGGTACAGAAAAGGATCAGTCTACAGCTGTAAGGAGCTCAGAGTAAATTCAGTACTATTGGAAATGCAATCCAAAATTACGTTTTTCAAAGGATAGGGCAGTTATATTATGTCCAGGAAAAGGAGAAGCCAGTGTTCATTTGTGGAATAACATGATGGTCTATGTTTCTTTTCTTTCTTTTTTTTGAGATGGAGTCTTGCTCTGTCACCGAGGCTAGAGTGCAGTGGTACAATCTCGGCTCACTGCAACCTCTGCCTTCGGGTTCAAGCAATTCTTCTGCCTCAGCCTCTTGAGTAGCTGAGACTACAGGCGCCTGCTGCCATGCCCAGCTAATTTTTGTATTTTTGTAGAGACGGGGTTTCACCATGTTGGCCAGGCTGGTCTCGAACCCCTGACCTTGAGTGATCGGCCTTCCTCAGCCTCCCAAAGTGCTGGGATTATAGGCGTGAGCCACCGCCCCTGGCCAATGTTCTGTGTTTCTAAGGGTTAAGTTAGCCACAGTACATTTGTTTCTAGGCAGTGACCTCGAGAAGAGCCTATTCTAAAATGGAAGCTTTTCTAAGACATTACTACACTGCTGACCTCAGTGTAGTAATCTGACAATTCTTTTAGTCCCTCCAAACTGGACTGGAAATAATGAAAACTAAACTCTATAGGGCCTTAGCATTTGCAAAGTGCTTTCTCCCACCCCTAAACGCATGAGTCAGACAGACTCTGGACAGACAATCAATTGGTGGCAGACAGAGTAACTCAAAATAGCAGGTTTACTGATTTGGCTTTGATGAGGACTCTGAGCTGTATAACATGTACCTTCATTCATTTAAATTATATATATATATATATATATTTTTTTTATTTTTTTGAGATGGAATCTCACTGTCACCCAGGCAGGAGTGCAGTGGCACAATCCTGGCTCACTGCAACCTCTGCCTCCTGGGTTCGAGTGATTCTGGTACCTCAGCTGCTGAGCAGCTGGCATTACAGGCATGCGCCACCACACCCGGCTAATTTTTGTATTTTTAGTAGAGATGGGGTTTCGCCATGTTGGCCAGGCTGGTCTGGAACTCCTGGCCTCAGGTGATCTGCCCGCCTTGGCCTCCCAAAGTGTCGGGATTACAGGCATGAGCCATTGCACCCGGCCTATTTATTTAAATAACATTTTTTGAGTTTCTCTTACATGCAGCACACTGTTCAAGGCATGGAGACATTGCAGTGCAAGAAACAAATTAAGTGCCTCTCCGAATGGGGCCTATAATTTTTACAATCGCAAAGATGACAAATATCAGTTAATGAAGAGTATTATTTTAAAAAAGCAGGATAAAGGACTAGAAAAAAGAGTAAGTAGTAGGATAAAGGACTAGAAAAGTAAACAGAATAAGAGGGATGCTGTTTTGCGTAAGGTAGTCAGAGAAGGCCCCTCTTAAGAGGTGACATTTGAGCAGAGGCCAGAATAAATTAAGGAAGCACACTACATGGCGACCTGGAAGAACAATATTCCTGGCAGAGGTGACAGCATGTGCATAGGCCCTAAGGCAGAAGCATATTTGCATCATTTTTTCTTACTTTTTATTATGGAAAAATTTGAACTATACAAAAGTAGACAGAATTGTATAAGGAACCCCATGTATCCATTAATCTGCTGCTATACTGCCAACCAATTAATCAACACCCCCACTGGATTATTTTAAAGCAAATCAAGACATCATATAATATCATTCCAAAAAAAATTCAGTACGTATTCCTAAAGATAGGAGCACTTTCCTTTGACATGCCACATCACTGTCACACTTCAAAAATTGTCAATAATTCCTTAATATCATTGAATGTTAACTAGCATTCAACTTTCCTAGATTGACTCATATATATTTTTACTAGTCGGTTTGTTAAAAATCAGTATGTAAATAAGATTATCTACAACATCTGAAAAACAGCAAGGAGGATGGTGTGGCTGGAAAGAACATAGCTTGATACCAAAGATTACAGCTTCACAGAGAGGGAAGAAAAGCAGGATTGGAATCAAGATGTCCGTTAAAGGAAGTGGGAGAAGGTGATCAGTAGTTATGAGGATGCAATGAACAGGCTAGTGCTGGTTGGCAGAGGTGCACAGGCTTCTGTCAACATTTATGAGAAGTGTTGTCCTGTGGGTCCAGCTCCAGGAGGGGCAATCTAGAAGATGCTATTGCCCCATCCTTGAGATCCTTGGATCCTCTTGCCCCAGACAGGAGAGAATACTAATCGTTATATACCAGCTCCTAATTCTCACAGTAGCCCTGCAAGATGATAACTGTTGTTTATAAAAGATGAAAGAGGCTCAGAGAAGTCAAGTGTCTGGTGTGGTGTGGAGAATGAATTTGAGCACTGGCCTATCTGGCCCCAAAACTGGCCTTCACTTTCTGATATTATATCCTAAATCTATTTCTTTATTGTCCCCATCACGAGGGCAAGGACTTGTCTGTTTCATGCACTGTGATATCCTTGGACCTAGAAAACTAACTGGCACTTGGAAGAAACAAAACTATACATATATATTAATTTAAGGTATGAATGTACATGTTACATAACCTTGGGTCTCACTGACAATGCTTTTGCAGGGATCAACTCAATTTCAGATCAATTTCTGTGTCTCCATGGCTCAACATGATACTTTCTACCTCTCTCTACTTCCTTTAATTTTTTCTAGATCCACAGGTCTTGGATGGCTTGGAATATGGTCAGAGTTGGGAAAGATGAAAACAGCTCAGGAATGACCCCAACTGAGATACTATTTTATACTTACTAGATTAGTAAAAAGTAAAGGCTGACTATATCAAGTGTTGGTGAGGATGTGGACTAACAGGAACTCTTACATATCACTGGTGAGAATGTGAGTTGATAAAATCACTTTGGAAAAGCTTGGCACTGTCTTGTAAAACTGAACTTCTGCATATTCTAAGACTCAACAATTCCACTCCTAGACCTTATTCCTGGACAACTCTTGTACCTCTTTACAGGAGACTTTCATGGCAGCTTCATTCATAACAGCAAACAACAACAATACTTGTAGTTCTATTCACAGTAGAATGAGTTCATAAATCATGCTATTGTCACACAACAGAATTTTGTTGTTGTTGTTGTTGTTTTGAGAGGAAGTCTCGCTCTTGTCTCCCAGGCTGGAGTGCAATGGCGTGATCTCGGCTCACTGCAGCCTTCGCCTCCTGGGTTCAAGCGATTCTCCTGCCTCAGCCTCCCAAGTAGCTGGTATTACAGGCTTCTGCCACCATGCCCGGCTAATTCACACAACAGAATTTTATACAGCAGTGAAAATGAATGTGTGAGCTACAGCTACAAGCAACAATATAGATGAATCTTGAAAACATACCCTTGGGTGAACAAAATCAAGTTGCAGAAGACTATTTTAAATATGTTGTTTTTATAAAGCACAAAACAAGGAAGGTGAAACAGTGCAAAGTTTAAATATCTATATATTTATATTATATCTATCTACTAAAACCATTTTTTTAAAACATAGGAAAAACAAATGCAAACAAATCAAGATTTCAGTTACCTCTGAAAAGGCGGCAGAAAAATGAGAAGATTCTGTGAGGTAAAGGAGAGAAACATATATAGGTAGGTGAAAAAAATAGATAATGTTGTCATTCTTCTCAAGTTTGGGTGGTGTGTTAATGGCTACTTATTTTATTCTAATACTTCCAAGCTCAGAAATTAACTATGTGACTTGTTTTGTAGGTATCAAATAAATAAATAAATAAAACAAGCCAGTCAGCAGGATGGAGCAGTGTGTGAGGGCATCCTGTCTGCCATCCACACAGCCATCTGCTGGCTGCTGGCAGGAGTGTGCTTTTGGCATCTGGAAGCTGTTGTTTACTGTATGGCGGGTGCCAGGAGGTGTGCTGAATCCCTTAAGTGAGGAATGAAACACTTGCTCAAACTTGGAACTCCCAAGTACACATCCAGTAATTACACACCAGGGAGCAGACTTCATTCAGGGAATGCATAATTTATTTGTGCTTAGACATTCCTTTACTGTTTGACAATGTAGTGATCACACCAAGAGGTACCAAGGATTCAAATGTGTTCTTTTATAAACATTTTTCTTCATGCCCATCACGCTGCATAAAGCTGCCAAAGATCACGCCTTAAGTTCACTGAGCTTCTTTGCCACAGACACGGAGGCACACACATTCTCAGCTACATGTGTAGAATTAATATGTCTGATCTCACTTGGTCTCATGTGAGAAAAGTCACAAATTTCATCCATCTTTCTAGTACAGTTTCAGGACTCCTGGTGGCTCTTGCAATCTATAAATGGGGTAACTTTATTAATTCTAATTAAGTGTCAGAAATGAAAATAGAAAACATACAGACGGACTTTTTCCTTAATAAGAAATGTTAACACCATGTGATCTTAGCTTGTGCCAAAGACAGTAGTTGTACTGGAGTCTAAGGTGTCAGACTGTTTTGAAGAGTTTTAAAAGTATTGAAAAGGAATTTATTCATTCTTTTTAATGATAAGTTTTAGAGAATAAAAATCTATGCTTGCTCTCCCCACAATGAAAATGAAGATTTATAAATCATCCAGAAAATATGATCAATGTAAATAAACTGGTAATCTAGATACCTTTAGTTTTAGGCTTATATTGTCAACTGAATGTCTTTATCCCATGAATCAGACAATTGCTATATCTCCATTTTACTTTCTTCAAATTAGACACAGTGTTAATAATTACTCTGGCCTACAAGATCACTTTCTCGCAAATTAAAAAAAAACTTTGAATAAACCAATTGAAGAAGCCATGTGCATATATATAATATATAAACATATATGTGTGTATAATACATACATATTATATATGTATATAGTAATAGTACACACATACTTAAATACATATATATGGAAAAACATTTTTTTTTTTCTTTAGAGACAAAGTCTTGCACTGTTGCCCAGACTGGAGCGCAGCGGCATGATCGTAGCTCACTGAAGCCTGGAACTCCTGGACTCAAGCGATCCTCCCACCTCAGCCTCCTGAATAGCTGGGACTACAGGCATGTGCACCATGCCCGGCTAATTTTTTTTTTTTTTTTTTAGACAGAGTCTCACTCTGTTGCCCAGGCTGGAGTTCAGTGGTGGGAATTAGCTCACTGCAGCCTCCACCTCCCGGGTTCAAGCGATTCTCCTGCCTCAGCCTCCTGAGTAGCTGGGATTACAGGCACCCGTTACCATGCCCGGCTAATTTTTGTATTATTAGTAGAGATAAGGTTTCACCATGTTGTCCAGGCTGGTCTCGAAACTCCTGACCTCAGGTGATCTGCCCGTCTTAGCTTCCCAAAGTGCTGGAATTACAGGCATGAGCTACTGTGCCCGGCCTGCCCAGCTAATTTTTAATTTTTGTGTAGAGACAGGATCTCTACACAAACTAGCCTTGTTGCCAAGGCTAGTTTCAAACTCCTGGGCTCAAAACAATCCTCCTGCTTTGGCCTCTTAAAGTGTAGGGATTACAGGCCTGAGCCACAGCATCTGGCCAGGAAAAGCATTTTTAAAAAACTGCCTACTATTCTTAGACTATGTAGCAGTGGGTTTATAAAAATACTTGTATTAAAATGATATTCCATTAGATTAATTCACATGTAACTTTAAAATTTTTTTTTTTTTTTGAGACGGCATCTCACTCTGTCTCCCAGGCTAGACTGCAGTGGTGTGATCTTGGCTCACTGCAACCTCTGCCCCCTGGGCTCAAGTGATTCTCCTGCCTCAGCCTCCCGAGTAGCTGGGATTATAGGCACACACCACCATGCCCAACTAATTTTTTGCGTTTAGTAGACATGGGGTTTCACCATGTTGCCTGGGATGGTCTTGAACTCCTGAGGTCAGGCAGTCCGCCCACCTTGGCCTCCCAGAGTGCTGGGATTACAGGCGTGAGCCACTGTGCCCGGCCCACATGTAATTTTTAAAACTTACAATCATCAGTAAAGAATGACACTGTACACAACATGATGTACAAGTGTCCTTTTGTAGCTTAAGGGTCTGGTCACGTTGCTGGGACTATTTCTTACATAGTTATTAGTATTTTCCTTTACAAGCTTTTGGTTCTTGGGCACCATGATTATACAATATCCATTCATTTATTCATTAATTTATTCAACAAATATTTATAAAATATTTGAAAATAATACTGTGAGATGCTACTCACTTTGGTGCTGGGGCCATAATGATGGACAAAATCAAATATGACTCTTTACCTCACAGAATCTTCTGTCTAATGCTAAATATATTAATAAAATAATCACCAAAAAAGTTTTTTTTTAAATTTTTTTAAATTTTGAGATGGAGTCTTGCTCTGTTGTCCAGGCTGGAGTGCAGTGGCATGATCTTGGCTCACTGCAACCTCTACCTCCTGGGTTCAAGCGATCGATTCTCCTGCTGTAGTCTCCCAAGTAGCTGGGAAATACAGGCGCCCACCATCACGCCTGGCTAATTTTTTTATTTTTAGTAGAGTCAGGCTTTCACCACATTGGCCAGGCTGTTCTTGAACTCCTGACCTTGTGATCCACCTGCCTCGGCCGCCCAAAGTGCTGGGATTACAGGTGTGAGCCACCGTGCCCGGCCCCAAAAAGGTATATAATTATGAAATGTGAATAAAGAAAAGTATGTGGTGCTGAAAGATTATAATGGAAATATGCCTTAGTTTGGGAACATCTCAGAAGGCTTTCCTGAGAAAGCCATGTTTAAGGCGAAGAGGGCCTGGTATACAGAATCAGCCATGTGAATCTCATTTTCTTTAGAATTCTTTTTAATGCCTGGTGTTTTGCCAGTTACTCTCTAATTACTTTCAAAGTTGTATGATTAGTTATAATCAAATTCACAAAAACAGACTGAATACTTACTATGTGATGAGTAGTATAAGTACTAAAATAAAGTCCTTCCCTTCAATGAGTTACTTAGGGAAAAAGCACAATGTGATAATACAAAATAAAACTTACAAGCAAAATAAGAGATATGCAAGCTAGAGCACAAAAGAAGGAAAGCTTTCTTCTAGTTAGAAGTAGATTCTAGAGCATTTTCACTAAGCTTGTGGCATATATCTTGGGCCTTGCAGTATTGATAGGAGTTTGAAGATACAGATGGGGGAAAGTAATTCAGTGCAATGTAGGGATGGGAAAACATGAAACATATTCTAGAAATTGTGGGTCTAGTTTGAGTTCTGTAACAGGAAGTGGTGAGAGTTGTGGCTGGACAGTTAGACTGGAATCAGCCTGTGACAGTCCCTGATGGCCATGAGTTTGTATGGGCTTTTCAAAGTAGTAGATGAGCCAGCCTCAGTGGCTCACACCTGTAATCCCAGCACTTTGGGAGGCGGAGGTGGGCGAATCACTTGAGGCCAGGAGTTCCAGACCAGGCTGCTCAACATGATGGCACCCCATCTCTACTAAAAATACAAAAATTAGCCAGGTGTGGTGGCTCACGCCTACAATCCCAGCTACTCGGAAGGCTGAGGCAGGAGAATCAGTTGAACCCGGGAGGTGGAGGTTGCAGTGAGCCGAGATCGAGATCGTGCCACTGCCCTCCAGCCAAAAAAAGAGAGGGAGGCAGGGAGGGAGGAGGGAGGGGGAAGGAGGTAGAGAGAGAGAGAGAGAGAGAGAAGAAAGAGGATAGATAACTCCTTAGATGTGTAAAGAAGTGGATGATAGATAACTCCTTAGACGTGTGCATCCAGCCCTGCTCAGCTCTCCTACTCCATACTGTGGCACTAGGTCAAGAAAATGATTAACACTAATATCCCCGTCTGTTTCTGTTCCTTAAGCTGGGCAAAAGTGAGGCAGATAAATTGTGTGCATTTGGAGGAACACAGAGGGACTATATCCTTGAGGTTAGGGACCTTGTCCTATTCATATTGATATGCCTATCGCCTCACATAAGCCTGGCATTTGATTAGTAATAAGTAACTGTTAGTTCCCATATTAATCTACTCAGTCACTAAGTAGAAGACAATAAAAGATCAAAACGCATATATTGCCCTTTTTTCAATTACATTTTTTATTACAAGACACTGAGCAGACATAACCAAATACAATGTATTTTATTGGACCTTGGCTTGAAAAAAATAGATAAAAAAGGCATTCTGGGGACATTTGGTGAACTCTGAATATGGCTCATTTATAGGAAGATATTATGAAATTATTATTCATTTTCCTAGGTGTTTGCAACTTTCTCAAATGTTCAGAAAGCACACAAACATACATATAAGGCAAATATATAAAAATATTACTAATTGTTGAATCTGGATGGATGATATGCAGTTATTCATTTTACTACTCTTTTAACTTTTTTTTTTTTTTGAGATGGAGTCTTGCAATGTTGCCCAGGCTGGAGTGCAGTGGCACTATCTCTGCTCACTGCACTCTACCTCCTGGGTTCAAGAGATTCTCCTGACTCAGCCTCCCGAGTATCTGGGACTACAAGCACATGTCGCCACGCCTGGCTAATTTTTGTATTTTTAGTAGAGACAAGGTTTCACCATGTTGGCCAGGCTGGTCTCGAACTTCTGACTTCAGGTGATATGCCTGCCTCAGCCTCCCAAAGTGCTGGGATTACAGGCGTGAGACACCGTGCCTGGCCTTAACTTTTCTATATGTTTGAAATTATTCATAATAATAAGTTAGGGAGGCTTTTCATTTCAAAAATCAGTGTTTTTAGTGTCTAGTAAAGAAACAAACTCTGGCTTATCTAGGAAAACAGTTTTTACTGAACAGGGAGTGGACAGCTCACAGATCCTCTGGGAAGGCTTGAAAATCATAATATGAGGGACCAGTCCTTCGAAGAACTACTTACCTTTCCCCCACCATCCACGCAGCTGGTTCTGCTAACACTGATGCTACAATTACTGTCATGTCTCCCTCTGGAAACCCCATAGTTTCCACTGAGCTGCTGCCTCTCCCGGGCCAGAATGAATTCTATATGCAGTTAACTGGTGGAGCCCAGGACCCGATAACAAGGGAGTGTGAAAACACACATTTCTTCCATTTTCAATATTTATAATGGAATACAAAATCTGCTTCATAAGGTGGGGGATTCCCCAAAGCAAGGTGGTTCAGAAGTTGATTGGCCAAGAACAATAACAAAGGTCAACTACAGAAGTATGTATGTATGTATTATTATTATCTTTTTTTTTTTTTTTTTGAGACGGAGTCTCGCTCTGTCACCCAGGCTGGAGTGCAGTAGTGCAATCTCTGCTTACTGCAAGCTCCGCCTCCCGGGTTCATGCCATTCTCCTGCCTCAGCCTCCCAAGTAGCTGGGACTACAGGTGCCTGCCACCACGCCCGGCTAATTTTTTGTATTTTTAGTAGAGACGGGGTTTCACCATGTCAGCCAGGATGGTCTCGATCTCCTGACCTTGTGATCCACCCGCCACGGCCTCCCAAAGTGCTGGCGTGATCCACCGCACCCAGCCCAGAAGTATGTATTATTGAAGATGAAAGTTATACTCCTTCTCAGAAAGATAGGAGACATATGAAAAAAAAGTTATACCCCTTTCCAGAAGGCATCACAATTTTATATGTATCCTTCCATATATACAGATAGATATAAATACATATAGATATATAAGATACTGGTAAAAATATATATATATTTTATATAAACAATAATAATGGTAGTAGCTAACATTTACTGAGTAATAGCTATGTACTAGATACCATTTTGAAATATTGCTTATGTAAACTAACACATTTCTGCTGACAACACAATCCTCTGAGATGGGTACTAACATTACTACTCTAATTTTCCTATAAGAAAACAGAAGGCTAAGTAAATATTTAAACTATCCAGGTTTCCAGAACTAGTAAGTGGTGGAGCCAGGATTATGAATTCAGATAGAGCATACACTCTTTAAACACAGCCTCTCTAATACCTATTGTTTATTATTTTCCTTATTCACTTACAATATGTGATTGTCTACTTCATTCTTTTAATGGCTACATATTATGGGCATATCACAATTAATCTAACCATTCCCCCATTAGTCAACATTTAGTTTGTCTAATTTTTCCCTATTCAAAGTAATATGTCCTATTAAATATTTTTCTGCCTATGTGTAAGTATCTCCAAGAGTCCTGGAAGTACAGTTGCTGGTCAAATAGTACAAACGCCTTTAATTTTATGTATATTGCTAAATTGTCCTCTAAAAAATTTTGTACCAATTTACATCCCACCTCTCTGAGTATGAGGGTCTCTTTCTGTTATCAATCTCTACATTTGTATCAATTTAATGGTGAAAAGCATTTCATTGTGATTTTATGTTTCCCTGACCATTAGTGTAGCTCAGCATCTTTTCACGTGTTCATTGACTGTTTATAATTTTCCTTCTATGAATTGCTTATTTATGTATTTTAATCCATTTTTCCATTGGTTAGTCTTTTTTTTTTAATTTGAAGCTTTATAAAAAAATCCTTTGTCATGTTACTAATGGTTAAACTTTATCTAAACTGAGAACAAATAATTTAAAAAGCAAGAGACATGTGTGTGTCTGTGTATGCACTTGTGTGATTAAAAAATCAATCAGCGGTGAAATCTACACAGGGCCTGTGGTCTAGTTAACAGTATGGTACTAATGTCAATTTCCTTGCTTGGATATTGTACTATAGTTATACTAAATATTACCATTGGGGCAAGCCGAGTGTATTAGTTTCCTAGGGCTGCTGTAATAAATTATCACAAACTGGATAGCTCAAAATAATAGGAATTTGTTCTCTCTTAGTTCTGCAGGCTAGAAGTCTGAAATCAAGGTATTGGCAGATCCATGCTCTCTGAAGCGTCTAGAGGAGGATCGTTTCTGGCTTCTTCCCCAGTTTCTAGTGGTTTCTATCAAATCCTTGTATGCTGGTGTTCCTGTGCTTGTACATACAGTACTTCAATGTCGGCCTCTGTTGTCATGTGGTGTTCTCTGTGTACCTATGTCCAAATATCCCTCTTCTTACAAGAACACGAGCCACTGGATTGATGCCCACCCTAATTCAGTATGACCTCATTTCAACTTGATTATATCTGAAATAAGGTGACATTCATAGGTTTCTGGGATTAGGACTCGAGCATATGTTTTTGGCGCACGCAATTCAACTCGGGGGTGAAGGGTACAGTGGACTCCCTTTACTTTTTTTTTTTTTTTTTGCCACTACCTGTAAGCCTAATTATTTCAAAATAAAAACATTTAAAAAAATCTATCTGGAAAAACATAACAAAATTATTAACAACGGTTACCTCTTTAGAAGATTTTACATTTTATTTAATACATTTCAGGCCAGCTTGGCTTTCCTTGGGAGTTATGGTATATGACTTTTGTCATTTAAAAACTAAAATGACAAAAAATAGAAATTTGGGAGAAAAGAATGGTCTTGTCATTAAAGCACTTAGATCTTAGCCTTTTGGAAAGAAAACTTTAGTAGCAGTGTGAAGGGATGGTAAAGGGATGGTTTGATGCTAGAAGCTGAGAGACTAGATAAGAAATGTGTGCACTTATCAAGGTGAAAAGAGATAAGGACCTGAGCTGGGAGCACTGGTAGGGAACAGCAAGGAGGAGGTAAATGTGAGAAACATTCAGAATGCAACATAGACAGGATTTGGTAACTGATTGCATATAATGGAGTAAGTAAGAGCGAGGAGTTGAGACAAATTCCCAGGTTCCTGGCAAGCAAGACTGGGTCCTTGGTGTTGCCATTCATTGAGATAGGCTGGTTTTTGTCCATTTGCCCCAACAGAACTATTCTCCACCCTTTACCTCACTACTTTCTGCCCAAGAAGCTGACCTCAAGAGACCGAATCCCTGGGCTCCTTTTATCCCTGGTTTCAGGTTGGGTTTGGCCAATGAGTGGTATTAGCAAGAGATCAGAGAGAGGCCACACCTTCTGACAGAGAGCTCTTCCTCCACATCCAGGTCTCAAATGCTTCCCTGACCCAGTTGGGGGATAACAGCTTCCTCTCTGTTTCTGCTCCTTCTGCTGCTAGAGAGAAACTTTACTGGATTCTTAAAGGGTCCTATCATTAAACTCTCATCAATGACTTACAGAGTGTGTCATCCATTTCCTGCCAGGACCTTGATTGGTATAGAAAAGGAATGCAGGTGAAGGGGAGTGAAGTGAGAGAAAGATGGCAAATTCACTTTTAGAAATGCGGGGCTGGACATGGTGGCTCATGCCTGCAATACCAGCACTTTGGGAGGCCAAGGCGAGGGGATCGTTTGAGGCTAGGAGTTCAAGACCAGCCTGGGCAACACAGCAAGACACTGCCTCTACAAAAAATGAAAAATTAGTCAGGTGTAGTGGTACATGCCTATCATCCCAGCTATTCAGGAGGCTGAGGTGGGAGGATTGCTTGAGTCCAGGAGGTCAAGGCTGCAGTGAGCCGTGATTGTGCCACTGCCTTCCAGCCTGGGTGACAAAGCAAGACTCTGTCTCTTAAAAAAAAAAAAAAGAAGGCCAGGCGCATTGGCTCATGCCTGTTAATCCCAGCACTTTGGGATGCCAAGGCCAGCGGATCACAAGGTCAAGAGATCAAGACTATCCTGGTCAACATGGTGAAACCCTGTCTCTATTAAGAATACAAAAATTAGCTGGGCATGGTGGTGTGCACCTGTAGTCCCAGCTACTCGGGAGGCTGAGGCAGGAGAATCACTTGAACCCGGGAGGCGGAGGTTGCAGTGAGCCGAGATTGTGCCACTGCACTCCAGCCTGGCGACAGAGTGAGACCCCGTCTAAAAAAAAAAAAAAAAAAGCTGGGTTTAGGATGTTTGTGTGACATGTAAGTGGATATCTATTATACATAGGGTTGATGTCAGGAGGAAAGCCTGGGCTGGAGATATAGATCTGGTAGATCTGGTAGTTATTAATACATGTATTAGTATATTTGGCAATTGAAAATATGCAATCATAATCAGAAATAATTTAAACCTGAAGGGACTGATGGCTGGACTCTGAGGAAGATTAGTACTTATGGGAGCAACTGCAAAATGAGAAGCCCACAAATGAAATTGAGAAGGCATATTCAGAGAAATAAAAGGAAGACTAGGATGCAATTGTATCCCAAAGGGAATAAGGAAAAAATTTTAAGCAGGAAGGAGTGAACAATTCTATCATTAGAACTTCTTGGTTGAAAAGTTTGTGGAATAAGGTCTGAGAACTGAAAAGTAGGTTGGGAAATGAGGGTCATTGATGACCTTACCATGGTAACTTTCAGTGGACTGGTGGGGGTTGAGCACACTTCTTTTTTTTTTAAGATGGAGTCTGCTTTTGTCACCCAGGCTGGAATGCAGTGGCACGATCTTGGCTCACTGCAACCTCCGCCTCCCGGGTTCAAGTGATTCTCTTGCCTCGGCCCCCTAAGTAGCTGGGACTATGGGCACCTGCCACCACACCCGGCTAATTTTTGTATTTTTAGTAGAGACAGGGTTTCACCATGTTGGCCAGGCTGGTCTCGAACTCCTGACCTCTGGTGATCTACCTGCCTCGGCCTCCCAAAGTGCTGGGATTACAGGCGTGAGCCACCATGCCCAGCCTGAGCACATTTTATGGGGTGAGGAATGCAAGATTAATGAACATGTAGCAGTATGAATTTTAGCCCACAACTCAAGCTTGTAAAGAAATATGTTTTAATATATTCCACCAATTCAATTTCTGTTTTGAGTCTCCATTCTGGTTTTGTCAGGATTTTGAAATATTGCTCTGTACTAAGATAGGGTACGGGATATTTTGGAGACCCAGGAAGGTTAAACGGGCTGTGTGGTTTTGTCCACCTAGAAGCACCCTCCCACCCTCTCAGACCCAGAGAAATCTGTTTCTAGAGTTGAGGGGGAGGAAGATGCTGCCTGTTCTCCCTCCACCTATATACCCCTGCCCTTGGCTTCTCCTGAAGCCATTTCTCTGTGGCCTGAATCCTCTCCCCATTTGTGGGGTTTGAGAGCCTAGAAACAAAAGCCAGAAAGATTTTCCTTCAAGGATTTTCCTTTCCTTGAAGAAAGGATGTAGTCCTTTCTTCAAGGCAACAAACCTATGGGTGAGGGTTGGGAAAGTGGCAAGCTATACAAGGAATACCAAGAAAAATAGGTTAATATCTAAAATATCACATCGTATAGGTTGGTCCTTAAGAATTTCAGCTGGGAAGGAAAGAAAAAAAATAGGATGCTAGTTGGAAGAAGATATGGGTTAAAAGGAGCTTCTCCTGGAATGATAGCAACTGTGCTTAAAGAAGCACAAGGAAGTTTCCTTACTTAAAGAGATCCTCCCCCATGCATGGAAATCCAGCTTGACAGACTCATTACTTTATGCTCGTAGGTCTTATTTTGAGATCCTGAGACTTGCATTAAGTTCCTCACAGGCACAGAGATTACTACTGAGAATCAGTCTCTTTTTTTTTTTTTCCTGGATAAGACTGCTTGGTGCCCGAGGGGTGGAGACTGTTAAACCTGTGAAGGGTACCTGAAAAAGAGGAAAAAGTGTAGAAAAGGAAAGATTCAGGAAGGGGAATTTTGTCTACTCACAGCTTGTCTTAGAACTTGCTATATCGCACTATGTAACGTCAGAAGTCAATTTTCACAATTAACTAATAAAATGTATTACAAATTACTTTCTAAAGATGCTCAGCATAAGTACTTAGTAATAATTTCATTTTTCCTTTTGTCCTCATGGCAGGATCAGCCTAGCCACGGTCTCTTGTGAGAATAAAGGCATTTCTTTCATCTATTAAACCCAATGCTAAATGGCAATAAATCATCATTCATTGAATTCTGCAACCTAAACTATACCTTACTGAAGAAATTCTAGCCCCTATGCATCATAATTAACATCAAGTAGCAGTAGAAAATTACAGTACAACAAAGACCTACATTTTGGCAGCAACCCTACTTGGTCAGAACGGAATGAACTCTGAGTAATTACTTCAGGGGAAGAAAGAAAAATAAGACAGGCTTTACCTATGAAGCTAAACGAAGCAGTAGAATGGTTGTGTCAGTCTGGGTCCAATTAGTAGAGAAAAACCATATACGTAATATGAACAAGGAAAGTTTAATATAAAGAATTATTAACTATAACAGGAGATTGAAGTAACAAGGCTAACAGGAGTAAAAGAAACTCTAAAAAATATAAGAATGGCTGATATAAGGAGAGGCACCACCCCTAGATCTGAGATAGAGTGTCCAAGCAAGATCACCTCTCAGGGCTGACATCTAGGCCCTGGAGAGGGCACGTCTGTGGGTCCCTGAATAAAGTCCCACAGAGAAGTCTCACAGAGAAGTCCTTGTGTTGCTGAGCTGGTGAAACTTGCTGGAAATTCACCTTCTGGAACTTGCCAGAAATCTACCATCTGGAACTTGCTGGACATCCACTATCTGGAACTTGCTAGAAATCTGCCCTCTGCATCTTGCTAGAAATATGCCTTCTGGAACTTGCTGGAAATAGATGGAAGATGAGGAAGTATAATATAGACAATTCTTCCCAGAAGCGAGAAGGTTGCTTGTAAAGACAAAAGACAATAGGAGCTGGAAGGAAACAGGGAGCTGGGAAAGTTTTTAAAAATTGAAGAGACTTCAATATGTTTAAAAAGACAATGGAAAAGATCTCGTGGAGACAGGGGGCTTGAATATAAAAATGAGATAATGCAGGGTTCCTGAGAAGGTGGGAGGTGTTGGGATCTGTGAAATAAAAACATATTTGAGCCTAAAACTTTGATTTAGCCTTGGTTAAAATTAAACATTTGAAGATTATCTTAACATTTCCTTAAAATAATTTTTATTAACTTTAATTATCATTGATACACAGTGACTCACAAAATACAGGTATTTAATAAGAAACACTGGGAAGGAAGAATCTTGTTGACATAAGTACCTTAAAAATTCAAAGTACTCTGCTGGCTATTACTCTTCTCAGTAAGATGAGGAAGAGAGGTCGGAAAATATTTACATTCTAGTGACCTTTCAGTTGCACAAGGAACAAAGAACACTGTTAGGAGCCAATGGGGCAAAGGTCTTATATAAACCTCTGCAGGCTCTGTTTCTTAGTATCATAAATTATAGTTTCTCTTTTTGATAGTGCAAGAAACTTCCCAAAACACTCAATTTTAACTTCAAAGTTTCTGCTTAGTATTTCCAGACGTAAACTTTAGTGTAAAGCATGTGATGACTACAAAGTCTGTAATGCATTTGTTATAGGAAATTTTCCTTAATGTGCAAGATAGGAAGTCAAGGGAGTTTAAGGTGTTGGAAGTCGTGTTAATGAAATTATAGCCTATGGACTCTAAGTTGGATACTGAGGGAAGTATTAAAAAAAGAAATGGATTGAGATGCTGATGAGTTTGAAAAATAGTTCTGCTGGGCATATTTGAATGAGCAAGTTAGAAGAATAGGAGATTGTGGTCAAAGAGTAGGAGGCTTGCTTTTCAAGATGATGGCAAGGGCCAAGGTGTGACCACAGAAATAGGTATCTGGAGTGGAGTATTTGAGATGAGGGATTCAGGAAATTAAAATGCTGGGATGTTGGCCTTTTCATTTTAATCTCATCCAAGTAGACAATGAATGGGTTAGAATGGAGGAGACTGTGCACTAGGTGACACTCTTCACTGAATGAGGAACAGTGACTTGGAGATCAGAAGACGACAGCCACAGGGAGGGAAGACGGAGCATAACACAACAGTGTATATCTCAAAGGAGCAAAGGTGTGTTACAAGCACCTAGGTAGGTAATGATTGGGAAACAAGGAGCAATGAATATATCAATAAAATCTAACAGACAGGGAACGAGAAAATAAGCCTATTTTAGAGTGTTTGGAATCCTCTCTTTCTCTGCCTATCCAAAGCCTACCATTATTCAAATCTCATTTTTAAAGGCTCTCTTTTTAGATTGAGACCATCCTGGCCAACATAGTGAAACCTCGTCTCAACTAAAAATACAAAAAAATTATCTGGGTGTGGTGGCACGCACCTGTAGTCCCAGCTACTTGGGAGGCTGAGGCAGGAGAGTCACTTGAACCCGGGAGGCAGAGGTTGCAGTGAGCTAAGATTGCGCCACTGCACTCCAGCCTGGGTGAAAGAGTGAGACTCTGCCTAAAAAAAAAAAGCTCTCTTTTTAAAACAAAGGTTTACAAAGGTGTTTTTTTCTTTTTAATTAAGAATCATTTATAACAAAAGGAATCTTTAATACAAATTCTAATGTAAACCATTGTTCTAAGAAAGGAGAACAACTCATTTGCCTGGCTTTTAAAACCTGTAATGTTTCTAATAAAACATGTCTATTTGAACTTTTTCAAAAATTTTCAATCCATGTTTTGCTATCTAGTTGTCCCATCTGTGCCTTTTAAATTATATTATTCTATGTAAGCCTTTTTTTCATCTTTTCAAATCTTATCAGTCTTTTGAAGTTTAGAGACCAATCTCTTTTACAAAGTCTAGCTAATTTCAAAATCAATTATTCTGTATATCTTTCTACTTTATTTCTCATAGTCCATTTCCTTCAAATTTGCAGTTATCTATACCATCCGGTAACATCTTGACCTGATTTTAAGCAGTTTCAGGGAAGAAACCATGCTTGATTCCTTGTTTTTCCCAGAGCACATAGTAAATGAACAAAATGCTCTTATTAAGAACCGACATGACACAATGGTGAATGAATGAACTTTGGAGGAAATTATTATTTTTGGTTAACAATTTTCTTCTTACCTGATTCCCTTGCCCAAGCTCTTAAATCCTGACTGGAAAGTCCTCCTCCTCCATCTCCTCATCGAAATCATACCTCACTTTGACAGTCCAGGCCTGCCTCCCCCATGAAAAGTGTACTGCTAACATAAGCCTGTACTTTCTCCCATCTCTGAATATCTGTCTTCCTATTCATTTACACTTTAGTTACCTACATTTTCATGGGCTCATTTCTTTTCTTCCCTTTGCTATCATAAGTTCCTCTAATGAAAGAACAGTGCCTTTTAAATATAGTCAGCATATTTTCCCAATCAAACACAGGACAACTGCCTAGAAACTACTTGACACTGTAGTTGCTCCAGAAAAATCATGAGTTACTCACTAATTTACTTTCCAATAATTCTCTCAATATTCACCACTTCGAAATCTAAAAAGCTCTGAAAATTGGCCAGGTGCGGTGGCTCACGCCTGTAATCCCAGAAGGAGAATCACTCGAACCTGGGAGGCAGAGGTTGCAGTGAGCCGAAATCTTGCCACTGCCCTCCAGCCTGGGTGACAGGGCAGAGGGCAGAGACCCCCTCGCAAAAAAAAAAAAAAAAGCTCTGAAAATCAAATGTTTTCTCAACATTTGGTGGCAAAACCTGTTTGACCTGACTCATTTGTCATTAAAACTTGACCTGAACCCAAGGGCAAAGTGGCAGAACCTGACCTGAAAAACTTGACTTGAGCGAGACTATACATTTCACTTATCTTAGTGTGATATTCATAATTGCTCCGGAAAAAAAAGTTGACTGTGGGTGCTGCCCCAGATAGTGAGGAATGTCACATAAAGCACACCTCTCTAAAGTCTGAAAAATTCTGAATTCTGAAATCCATCTGGCAGAAAGATTTCACTTAAAGGAAGTGAATCCATATCTCTTCTAGCCATAGTCCACTGCCATACAAATAAGAGGCTAACTTTAAGAAATTCAATTAAAGCCGGGTGCGGTCTCTCATGCTTGTAATCCCAGCACTTTGGGAGGCTGAGGCAGGCAGATCACCTGAGGTCAGGAGTTGGAGACCAGCCTGGCCAACATGGAGAAACCCCGTCTCTACTAAAGATATAAAAATTAGCCCAGCGTGGTGGTGTGCACCTGTAATCCTAGCCACTGGGGAGGCTGAGGCAGGAGAATTGCTTGAATCTGGGAGGTGGAGGTTGCAGTGACCCGAGATCATGCCACTGCACTACACCCTAGGTGACAGAGCGAGACTCTGTCTCAGAAAACAAACAAACAAACAAAAAACCCAAACCCTACTCCCCCAAAATCCAGAAATTCAATTAAATACTAAGAGGGTATCTATTTATCTTGGCGGGAAAAACGTGGTCTAAAAATTAAAGGATCATTATTAAAATGAATGAAGCAAGCTAAAATTCCAGAACAAATACCTTCCTGGGGAAAATAAGGTCTAAAAATTCAAGAAATAATTAAAAATAACAAAGTAAAAATACCTGTGAAAATGTCTTTCGAGACCAGCCTGACCAACACGGCGAAACCTCCTCTCTACTAAAAATACAAAAATTAGCCAGGCATGGTGGCTGGCTCCTGTAATCCCAGCTACTTGGGAGGCTGAGGCAGGAGAATTGCTTGAACCCGGGAGGCGGAGGTTGCAGTGAGCCGAGATCGCGCCACTGTACTGCAGCCTGAGCAACAAGAGCGAAACTCCGTCCCTCTCAGGGCAAAAAAAAAGTCTTTCAATTATGGTTTTTATTAAGCATACTGTTTTTCTGATTTCATTAACTGAAAATTAGTGGTAATTAAAAATGTATTACATATAAATAGGAATGTGATTTAAACATACAAAACAGTGACATCTCTGACAAATTGTGCTTATAAAATTCACTGCTATGTTTACATTTCTTAAGGGACACAGTTATTTCTACTACCAGAAGGTTGCTACCAGTAACGCGAGTGATAACTTATGTTGATTATTCACACCGTTTTCTTCATCCATAAAATAAGGAGACTGGGACCAAATGATCTATTAAGGTTCTTCTGAAATTCTATGATCAAGTATAATACCCAGCACAAGACCAAGTTCAAAAATGTCAATACACAGGAAACAAATCAGTCTGTAAATATTGAGAACCTATGTTATCAAAGCTAATGTCTTCTGAAATAACTGGAAGTAAAGATGAAAGTATATGAAAGATAATTTTGAAAGTTCTGTATTTAGAATGTGCTTCAACATTTAATGCGATCTAATTTACATATCCTTTCTGGTGCTATTGCAAGGTTTATCAGGGTTTTACGGCAACAGAAGACTGATGAATTCGAATGGGACACATTTGCTTCTGTGGAGTTACGATTCAAACTGAATGTCTACTATAGGAAGGCAACATATACAACAAGCAAAAGTGATTTTAGAAATAACAGAACGCGGGAGAAAATTCACACACGGAAAATGATACGGATAACAAAAGCAGGTAACTCACAGAAATGCGGCTAGAAAAGAGGCCTCTGCTGGAGCGAGAGCAAACAGAATCAGAGGGCATTAGAACTGAAAAGCTCCTAGGAGCTTTCAGCGAACAAAACTTCATAGCCAAAAAAGCACAGGACTGGGCCAGGAGTTCAGAGACAGTCTTGGAGCTCAGGGGTTTGCAGCCCTAGCCGTGTGGTCACTCCCTTGCTTCTCTGGCTATTTCCTTATCTATAAAATGAGTGGGCTAGTTTAGGCCGACTGAGACGCAGACAGGGATACGGTACTGTCCATGGACCTCTGAGCTGCCCTTTCCACATCGCTGGTGAGTTACTTAAACCTCGTGTGTGTTTCCCCCTTTCGTATGTCAGAATAATAACATAAAATCAGAATGTAAATCCAGACGCATTGTTTTGCTGCGATTAAGTTGAACGAAAATAGCAAGGACGAAGTAAGGAGAGAGCCAGCCTACCGGCTGGATGAGGCGTCCCGCGGCGGAGTGGGCTGGGGGCGTGGCGTCGCGGAGGGGAGCTGCGAACCAGCCAGAAGGCGGAAGAGACCGCCCCGTGGGCGGAAGTGACGCAAGGCCTACTGTCGGCTGTGAGGGGAGGTGTAGCCGGTCTTCGGGGGTAGGCGGTAGTGGTGGAAGAGGTTCGGCGGCTGATGGCGGATCAGGATCGGAAGCCTGCGTAACTTTCTCCCTTGATCCGGGAGTCTTTCCACTGGGTAAGGCGCCTCCCCGGTCCACCGCAGCGCCTTGTGCCGGGCGGACTCCAGCTGCATCTCTTTTAGGGCTCGTGCTACACCCTTCAGCCCCTGTATTGTAGGGGCCTGGCCGGTCTCGGGAGAGGTCTCTGTAGTGACGAGGCTTTCCTTCCCGAAGACAAACCTTCCTTTCCAGACTGCGATTGTGACGGGGGTGTGGGCGACTCGGATCAGCTGTGGAGTTTTGGAATAGCAACGGGTGGCCGCCCCACGCGGTGGGAGGCCGGCGGGACAGGCCTTCGCGATTTGGGGGAGGCGTGTGGGACGGGGGCCCTTTGGCTGGGGACGAGTGACGCTGGCGACCCCCGAAGGAAAAGCTTCTGGTGTCCAAGGCTAAACTCTGGGGTGACTGTTTTGAGGGCAGTGTGGGTTTTACCGGCGCAGTAAGCTGAGAAAACACGTAGGTCGCGTCCGAGAAGGACGCTCGGGTTTTCCTTTGCGGAGAGAAACCCAACTGTTTTGGTTTGAGTCGCCGGTGGCGAAGGGGGCGGAGACTCCCTGCGCCGCCTACTTTTGAGGGCCGCGGGCGGAGTTGGCGGTTCTGGCTGATGGCCTGCTTCACCTGGAATCCATTCCCCACCCCGCCCCGTTCGCAAGGTGTGGACTAGTCCGGACCGACTTGCACTCCTGGCTTAAGGAATCTGTGGCTAGAGTTTAGCGTGCGCGCGCGCGCGCGCGTACACGTTATTAGTAAAAAATTGAGCTTAGCGTGCGTCTGTGTGGGTGTGTGTACACACCTTATTGGTAAAAGTTTTGTTAGAAAACACTGGCATTTGACTTTAGACATACACAGTGTTAGATTTCCGGTTTCACACAGTGGTTATGAATTGCTATTATGTTAGGCTTTAGATGGGAAAATAAGTCTTGATTTTTCAGCTGTCTGCATTCTGCTAATGTTAAAATTTCTACGAGCTGTGCACAAAGAATTAATAGTTACAAGTTTGGTGCTCAATTCCTAAAGGATTTAAAGAGATCATTTGAATAGAAACTAAAAGTGGGTCGATTGTCCTCAAAGTGCTTTTCGGGTTTAGGGAGGGAGCTTAGGACAGCCTTTCTCTTTCGTTCTGTTCTTTTCAAGGGTAAACTTGAAGGATTGTTTGATGATGCCGACTTCTAATAAGGTTTTATTTATTTATTTTTCAAACTGATTGTTCAACTTCAAAGAACATTGTAGTTTTTGTTTTCTAGTCATCACTTTCTTTTTTTTTTTTTTTTTTCCTTGAGACGGAGTCTTGCTCTGTCTACCAGGCTGGAGTGCAGTGGCGCGATCGCGGCTCATTGCAACCTCCGCCTCCCAGGTTCAAGCGATTCTCCTGCCTCAGCCTCCTGAGTACCTGGGATTACAGGCGCGCGCCACCACACTGAAGGGGTGGGTTGCCCCTCCACACCTGTGGGTGTTTCTCGTTAGGTGGAATGAGAGACTTGGAAAAGAAAAAGACACAAAGTACAGAGAAAGAAATAAGGGGACCCGGGGAACCAGCGTTCAGCATATGGAGGATCCCGCCAGCCTCTGAGTTCCCTTAGTATTTATTGATCATTTGTGGGTGTTTCTCCGAGAGGAGGATGTGTCAGGGTCATCAGACAATAGTGGGGAGAGGGTCAGCAGACAAACACGTGAACAGAGGTCTTTGCATCATAGACAAGGTAAAGAATCAAGTGCTGTGCTTTTAGATATGCATACACATAAACATCTCAATGCTTTACAAAGCAGTATTGCTGCCCGCATGTCCCACCTCCAGCCCTAAGGCGGTTTTTCCCTATCTCAGTAGATGGAACCTACAATCGGGTTTTATACCGAGACATTCCTTTGCCCAGGGACGGGCAGGAGACAGATGCCTTCCTCTTGCCTCAACTGCAAGAGGCATGCCTTCCTCTTATACTAATCCTCCTCAGCACAGACCCTTTACGGGTGTCGGGCTGGGGGACGGTCAGGTCTTTCCCTTCCCACGAGGCCATATTTCAGACTGTCACATGGGGAGAAACCTTGGACAATACCTGGCTTTCCTAGGCAGAGGTCCCTGCAGCCTTCCGCAGTTTTTGTGTCCCTGGGTACTTGAGATTAGGGAGTGGTGATGACTCTTAAGGAGCATGCTGCCTTCAAGCATCTGTTTAACAAAGCACATCTTGCACAACCCTTAATCCATTTAACCCTGAGTTTGACACAGCACATGTTTCAGAGAGCATGGGGTTGGTGGTAAGGTCATAGATTAACAGAATCTCAAGGCAGAATAATTTTTCTTAGTACAGAACAAAATGGAGTCTCCTATGTCTACTTCTTTCTACACAGACACAGTAACAATCTGATCTCTCTTGCTTTTCCCCACACACACCCGGCTAATTTTTGTATTTTTAGTAGAGACGGGGTGTCTCCATGTTGGTCAGGCTAGTGTCGAACTCCTGACCTCTTGATCCGCCCGCCTCGGCCTTCCAAAGTGCTGGGATTACAGGTGTGAGCCACTGCGCCCAGCCCATCACGTTCTTAAATTGTAGACCGCTGTTTATAGTTCTCACTGCAGCCATGTTTGTAGAATTAACCAGCAAATACCTTTTCCATAACAAAAGTAAAATTTTGGAATTCAAAGTTTCAACCTTTTTAATAATGTTAAAATAATCATGAAAGATCCTAATGATGCTCCTTGTATACTTCTTTTGGGGACTTTGTTGTGTTCTTTTGGAATGGATATGTTAAATCTGGGCTTTATGCATTTCTGTCTTTTTAAAGCTTATTTTGTCCCAAATAAACCTTTAGAAGAAGATAAAAATGTCCTCTCCCCTAATATGTGTGGGCCAACATCATAGCATTTTAGAAACCAACTTATAAAATCTAAAAAGTAAATAAAAGTGGTGCGGGTGACACCTGGGCGGAATGTCTTGGCACTCAGGTGTAAAGGATTCTGGAAATAGGGATGTCTGCAAGGGTGCAAATTAATAAGACTGGGGCTTTTGCTGTTGCCTCCTAGAAAAATTGCTGATTACATTTTTGGGGAGCAGAGGTCTGTTGAGAGTTGTTAGTCTTTCTTTTTTTGAGCCACAGTGTGAATAATTGGAAACTATTTGAATGCTGGACATTTTTTCCTTTCATATGTTTGTGTGTCCTATCGGATTAAAGTTTGGAGATAATTCTAAAGGTTTTTTAGCTGAAGATGTGAAAAACTTTCAGTAACTCTGTCAACCATTACCTGAATTACAACACTTCTAAGGGTACAAAGCGTTCATATTCTAAAATGCAGTGTTTCTGCTGCAGTGGGTCATATGTGGAGTGTTACTAATCTGTTTCATTTCTTTATTTGCTTTGGTTTTACTATTACAGAAATTTTCAAACATACACAAAGGAGAATGAACAGTAAAATGAACCGACACTTTACTAATCTTGTTTTATTACCCCCTGTAACATTAATTTTTTCCCCTGGAGTTTTTAAAGCAAATCTTAGACATCAAGACATTTCACTTACAGTTAGTTTAGTATCTTTATTTTTTATTTTTGAGACGGAGTCTCGCTGTCACCCAGGCTGGAGTGCAATGGCGCGATCTCAGCTCACTGCAGGCTCCGCCCCCCCGGGGTTCACGCCATTCTCCTGCCTCAGCCTCCCGAGTAGCTGGGACTACAGGCGCCCGCCACCTCGCCCAGCTAATTTTTTGTATTTTTAGTAGAGATGGATTTTCACCGTGTTAGCCAGGATGGTCTCGATCTCCTGACCTGGTGATCCGCCTGCCTCGGCCTCCCAAAGTGCTGGGATTACAGGCGTGAGCCACCGCACCCGGCCTAGTTTAGTATCTTTAACTGATAAAGACTTTAGAAAAACACAGAATCACCATAATTATATTATCACACATAACAAAATTACCTTATTTTTGAATTCTAATTGTTAGGACTGGCAAATTATATTTAGTATTTATCTAAATTAAAAAGCTTAATTTGGCTTCATATGTTTAATGTACAGAAGTTCTTACTATGGTCTATTTTTCAGTGAGTTCACTAAGGCTTACATTTTTGGGCTAAAGTAAAACAAGTATTGGGAACCACTGGAAAAATACTACCACAAAAGTCAAATCTGCTTTGGGCTTGAAAAAGTTACAAGAGGAGTAAGTAAAGATAACATTGAAATGCTTCCCCGCCCCCACCGCATGTTTATTTTAGCTGTATACATAACTGAGTGCCCACTATGTATTATTTATCTTTTTTTATAGACATTAATACATTCGCAAAATAATAAAATTGGAATTTAGACCAAAGACTTTATAATATACAGTTTACAGCATAACACACATAAAGAAATTCTAGAGGCATTGGAACTTGGGGAAGTGTAGTAGGAAACCTGGAAGAGGGCACTGTAGCCAGCATGTATAAGCATTTCTGATTTTGTTTCCCAGCCAAATGTGTCTGGCCCCCTTAATTGTTGACTGGACGTTTCGTACTTATCCTTGGCTTGCCTACTTACTATACTCCTGTTTGTAGAGGTGCACTTTAGAGAAGGGGAATCAGAATTTGACATGGTAAAACTGCTTGCTTCTACTTTCCTTTTTGTGTAGGGAGTGTACTTCTCTCCAACTGAGAGGAGGTTTGTACTTTTTCTCAGGATGTTAGTGAAGCTACACTTCCCAGGCATTACCACAAGGTGATGCAGTGACTTTGCATATTATTTCTCCACTCCTATGCGACCTTGACATTCTCAGTGAATTCCAACATTTTTATAAGCTTGCCTGTCTAAGTCTGTTGTCTGTAGGAGGAGTGAACCAGAGGAACTATGTGGGAATTAGAAATTTTATTATTTAAAATGGGTTGATTAATGACATAATTATATTTAGATTGCATTCATCCATGTAAACTTTTTAAATGATTAGTAGCTATATTGTAATTTAATAAGAAGAGTAAAAAATGACAAGGTACTGGAATGACTTTTGTAAAATATTTCTATAATTATAGCAATGAAATTTTAAAAAGATTAGAGTGTTGGAGAGAGATTAATGAAGGCCATTAATAGGATAATCACAAATTATTTTACTTTTCAGACTTGTAAACATTGTGAATACTATATTTTAAAGTGAAATACTAGTGTTTTCTATTAGAAAATGTGAAATTCAGGGGAGGGTTTAAAAATGGAATTTCTTGTTAATAGGGCTATTTAAAACAATAGAAATAATACATTTATGTATACTTGTAAAAATTCAAACAATAAATTGATGTAAAATTTAAGGCCCTTAAGTCTTCTTTTTACACACATCCCTTATAAGACTATTAACTCTATAGTGTATACTTCTTGAGTTCCTTTTGATGCGTTTGTAAACATATACAAATACATATATGTATACCTATGTGCTATTTTGTACCTCAAAAACTTCAGTGAACTAAAAGTATAAGGTTGGATTGTGGATTTTTAAAAAACTTATAATTGAGGTTAACAGAAGTTGAAACACTTTTGCCTTGTTTTATAAAAAAATAGTTACAGCTTTGTTGGTTTAATTTATTTTAGGAAATGACATGTTAAATTTTAAGAAAAAAGTATTATCCTTAATCAGCTTTTGATTAAAAACATGGGACGTTTATTCTAAGCTAGTTTATTTCCTTCTTACTGAATATCTTTCTTAAAGGAAGCGTGACTATTCACTCGCTTCATAGAAAAATATTATTCTCTTAATTCAGTTTTGGTAGTTGTATCTAATAGATGTTGGTTCTGTTGATTTAGCTATAGTTTCTTTTGTTGGTGTCTTATAACCAGTAGTGAGTTTTTTTTTTTCTTTTTTTTTAAAGAACTGGAATTGGTGTTTTTTTTTTTTTTTCCTTTGTGAAGCCAGTGACTTGAAAAGAGATAATCATTAATGACTTCATTAGTATCATGACCTCCCTGGGAGCCCAAATTAGCTCAGACAACTCAAAGAAACAAAATAATAGAACTCTTCAGTTATCTTAGGCAGAGTTCTCCAGTGTTTGTAAATGCTACCTGTTCATTTTTCTGATGGCTTTAGGTTACCAGGTAGAGAGTATTCATAGTTAAGTCTTTCCATGAAATATGGTTGCTGGTAGCAAAGTCCCTTTATTAGTGCAGAGATAAAGGAGGATTGCTACTGAATATACTCTTTACCTTGGAATGCTTGCAAACCTCAGGTAGGGAGAGGCTGACAACTAGCCTGGTACTCTACAGTGGTTTCCAGGTTCATGATTGACAGTCTCTTTTTGGGATATCCATTATATTCAGTAAAGCAGGACTTTGGCCATAACAGAAGCAGAGGGGACACAAGAAGAAAGTTGATATTTTTTAAAGTGCTTATTATTACAAAACTTTAAAAATTTGCCTTAGTATTTCAAACAGGTCAGCAAAAGAAACAGTTGTAAAAGCACACTGTTTTAGATCTTAGCAATAAGCCTTCTTACTAATGGCTAAAATATGAGTAGAGCCTTACTGCTGTGCTTGCTCTGTAGAAACTTCATTGATTTGTGAAGTAAATTAGATTAATTTGGTTAGCAAAAACCTTGCCCCAGTTTTCCCCATTATTACAGAGATGCCTGTTTTAATGACTCAAGCAAGTGCAGTCAGGACAGTCATAGTTTCTTATGTGTATTGTAGAATTAGTGATTGTACGGAGCCTGTGACAAACTCTACAGATTGCTTTTTTGGGTAAATCCTCATTTGTTTCTGTTTTCTCAAAAGTAGAGCACAAAATAGGGAAAACATTTGGATCTTGCAGTTTTTTATAATCTGCTTTCACCATTCATCTGCTATCCAGTGCTTAGTGTTTACTAAGCCAGTGAGCGTTCATGAATCTCTAAGAGATTTTCAACAGTGTGTATTTTATTAACACTACACTTTTATTTTTATTTTTAAATATAAGTTTATTTTAATCAGTAAACATGTGGAAAGGGTATGTGAATACTAGAAGTTGAGGTAGGATCATTGATTGGACCTATGATGAAATGATAGGTTTGTTGTAGGTGGAGAAGAACAAATAGGCTGAGCCATTTCAAGTAGACCAGCTAAGATTTTACATGGTTTGAGAGATTTGAACAAGCTTGTACCAGAAGCCCAAGAAGACAGGCTGGGTCTGGGATCTGTGGAAATGAGTGAGAGGTAGAAGTTGTTGGATAGTGGTTCTCTTTTCTGGTTGCATTACAGGATTGAGATTACTTGGGGCGATGTAGGGGCAGGGCTATGTATATTCGTATACACACCCACAGACACACATGCACACACTCCCAGGCCCCAATCCCAGAAAGTTGTTGTCATCTATTTTTTTTTTTTTAAAGGCCCCTAATGATTCTAATGTGTAACCAGGGTTGAGAAATGCTGGTCCAGGGGATTAGAAGGGCAGGAATGTAGGCACAGAGATGTTAGCGTCAGGTTTAGTTATAGGACCCCAAAACCTAGGGAGAGGGGAAGAGATGAATGGGATGGGCTAGGTTAGGGAGGAGAATGACGAAGCTCAAGGGTTCTACATAGGAAGGAAAAGTTAATTGACCCATAGCCAGTAAAATACTGACTTTTAACTGTTCTTGTTTCTGTTTCTTAGTGTTTGTTACTAGGAGCCAGCAGGTTTATATTGGCAGCGTGTGCACAAAAACACCTCTGGTTCATTTGCTTTTGATTTAAATAGAAGCAGAGGGCTAGGCTTTCCAGGAGAGTTAATTTTTGGTTTTGGTTTTTTAACTTTTAAATGCCCATATAACTTTCTGAGCCAAATGAGTTTTAGTTATTTTTCCAGTTTGTCTGTATTTTTATATTTAATCATATTTTTAAGAAGTTCCAGTATTTACAAAGTATATATTTTCTTAATTATGACATGCAAATATTCATGAAACTTATATTAAATATTATGTATTTTCTGAAGGCATAAGTTTATTCTTAGTTGGTATAATTTAACTTGTATGAATTACTTGTTTCAGATTCACAATGACATCCTTTCAAGAAGTCCCATTGCAGACTTCCAACTTTGCCCATGTCATCTTTCAAAATGTGGCCAAGAGTTACCTTCCTAATGCACACCTGGAATGTCATTACACCTTAACTCCATATATTCATCCACATCCAAAAGATTGGGTTGGTATATTCAAGGTAAGAAAGCTTTCTGAATATGTTCTCCATGTAAACACTTATGATTTTCTTTTAAAACAGATTGATAAGTAGCTTTTACTTGCCTTGTCTTAACTCTGCATTAAGACTCATTTTTGTAAACATCACCATGAAATATTTAACAGCGGGGAGTAGATAAAATGGATGTTGGGAACTCCATTTCACCAGATTTTCCTCTCCCTGATCAGAAAGTTTACCTTCACTTAAGGACTTGTGAAAATTTTTTCAGAATCTTCTTTTCCTATTTTCTGCATTCATTACCTGCAAAAAAAAAAAGATCTTTTTCTTTGGGTTCTTATATTATTTACCATTTTTTCCAGTCATTTGAAATTAATTTTATATAGCTTGACAGCCATGTTATTATCCCTTCTACTGTCCTGCATGGCTTAAATATTGCTCAGATTGTATTACACGGTTTTAAGAGTATTCTGTTTGTATTACACAGTTTTAAAGTATTCTGTTTAACATGACTGAATAGTAAACTCTTTGATGGCAGGAGTTCCAGTTCTTATATTTTACCAGTGATTTTGTATAATACTTTCTTGAAAATAAAGGTGATCATTACAGTGGTACACTTCACTGTGCAGGACTTTTTCTGGCAATTTTAACTCTTCAAAATGTAGTGGAAAACCAAAACATAAGAATGTCCTCTGAGCAGTCAAAATAATGTCACGAATGTCCAACCAGTAAAACACACTCACTTTTCTCCTGTGTTATTCTGTAGTGTTCCTCAGAATCAGTTTGTTTTATTTTAGTTAAGATTTTTATGGGCTTGAAATTTTGATTGTCTAATCTGTATAAAGTTAAACAACAAGGAAGAAAGAAATGAATAGCTGCTAGAAATTAGGCACATTGAAAGTGTCTAGAAGTAAAAGTCCAGCCTGACGGGAAGGCAGAAAAACATTTGGACAAAACAAAGTTTTGGCATTTAATGACTTAGTTCTTTTCTTTGAATTCCTCATTTCTTGATGTTTCTGAATACAACACAATAGTTATTTACTGTTTACTTTTTGTGTCAGTTTTTTAGGCTTGTCAAATCCCAAAATGGAGAAACATTCATTGTAACAATTTTATGAAATCAGGAGTAGTTTTTAAATTTTATTTCTTATTTTTTGAGACAGGGTCTTATTCTATCACTCAGGCTGGAGTGCAGTGGTGGGATAGTGGCTTACTGCAACCTGACCTCCTGGGCTCAAGTGATCCTTTCCCCGCAGCCTTCCAAATAGCTGGGATTATAGACACAACACCACGCCTGGCTAATTTTTAAATTTTTTGTAGAGACAGGGTCTCACTATGTTGCTTAGGCTGGTTTTCACTTCCTAGGCTTAAGTGATCCTCCTGTCCCAGCCTCCCGAAGTGCTGGGATTACAGGTGTGAGCCACCGCACCTGGCCTCAGTAGTAGTTTCGATTTTATGGGAGATACTGGTATCAAGTTAAAGATACTGATTGAGAACTGATGTTTTCTGTAGTAACAGAGCAGAGAGGAAGAAAACAGAAATGTGACTGAGGAAAAAGAAGGGCATTTCCAGCAGGAAAATGGTACAGGTTGAACATCCTAAATCTGAAAATCTAAAATCTGAAATGCTTTAAAATCCAAAACTTTTTGAATGCTGACATGATGTGCAAAGGAAATGCTTATTGGAATATTTTATGTTTTGGATTTGGGATGCCCAACCAGTAGGTATAATGCAAATACTCCAAAATCTGACAGATTTAGAAATCCAAAGCACTTCTGGTCTCAGGCATTTCGGATAAGGGATACTGAATCTGTATAAGCAGAGGCTTAGAGGTAGGAATGTTCATGAGAATGAGTAAGTCAGTTTAACTAGAGCATAAGCTTCAGTTAGGGAAGTTGTGGGAGATGAGATTGGAGATAAGTTTCATTCTGTCTATGGACGACCTTCAGTGTTAGAGAGTTTATGGACTTTTTTCTGAAGGGCAGTGGGAAGTCTTTGTATATGTATAGGTTGTTTGAAAAAGTATGTTTCAGGAAGATGAATTATTACCTTTTTCCTGCAGACTACTTGTTTATTTCTTATAATTTTTCATTTTTTTAAAGCCAAACGCCTGTGACTTTCCCTTCAAATCCAAACAATCAGTTCTAACCATTTTATTGCTTACGTATTTCTAAATCCTTAATATCACTAGTTCATGCCTTCCATATTTTTTACCAAGACTATTGCAATAGGTCAGCTGTTTTACCCACTTTCATTCTTGTCCTCTAACCTTTGTTTTTTAACTGCTCTATATAAGCTGTAAAATGGAAACCTGAACATGTCTTTCTGTTGTTTGAAACTCTTCATTGGTTCTTCATCATCTGTAGAATAATGCCAAGACCAAATAACCTAGAGCCATACAGGGCTCCTGTATAAGATTTTATTTCCAGCTTCAGTTTTGGTCATTCCTGCTGCTGCCTTTTTGCTTTGGTAATGCTAAACTATACTTCTTTCATTGTGCACTTTAAGGATTGTAAGTTATCTCTCAGCAAAAAAGAAAAAAAAAATCTTCTGTTTAATACCCTTTCCATCGTTTTTGCCAGCATAAAACTTTAAAACTCAATAGGAAGTTCAGGCATGTAGTAAAAATTTCAGGTAATACAGGAAGGCTCAAGGAAGAAAATAATCATGCTTAACACTTTTACCTACTGTTAACTATTGTTAACATATTGGTATATAGCTACATGTAATAAAATTACAAATAATTATACACATGCATAATGTGTGTATAATAAATATATACACACATACTACTGATGCATCATAGTGTGTGTATATATTCATTGAACCAGTTTCTTACTATTGGAATTTACATTGTTGCTAAATGCTTATCATTAATACTTAATAAAGATCTCTACCTATCTTTATTTTGTCTACTTATTTCATAAGGTAAGTTCTTGGAAGTAGAATCACCATGTTTATGGCATTGTATGTTTTTAAGCACTTTATGTGTACTGCAAATTGCCCTCTAGAGTGATTTTGATAGACACCATATTGACAAGCAGGCAGGAAGAGAGTGCCTGGGTAGCAATTGTAAGGGAGGAGGAATGAAGATGGGAAAGTAGTATGCTTGAGAAAGTGTTAAGGAATTTGATTTGCCTGGGACAGCTATCAATTAAAAATTTATTATTATTATTTTTTTAGAGACGGGGTTTTGCCATGTTGCCCGGGCTGGTCTCGAACTCCTGGACTCAAGTGATCCACCCGCCTCAGCCTAAATAAGTGCTGGGATTGCAGGCGTGAACCACCATGCCCAGCTACAGATACCAGTTTTAGAAGATGAATGGGAAAAGTTAGTTTGGATCATGTTGTAGATTGTTTTAATATTTGAGGGATAGTTTTTAAGTAAGGAGTAATAAAGTTTAGAAGTGAAGCTTAATCTTATAGTGCTGAGTAAGATAAGTTGGAATTCGAAAGGAATGGAGGTAAAGAGAACGTTTAGACTATCCTAATTTTCTATGTGAGATAATGAAAGCCTAAAGTGGAGAAGGAAGTAAGTTTTGTGTAATAATCCATAAGTAGAATTCATAGGATATGTCAACAGTCAATTGAATTAGAACTGGCACTCATTCTATGGCATCTCAGTAAGGAGGAGCAAGGTCATATGTTAAAAGTTGGGGAGGGCTTGAGTATAGATAATTGGCCTTGCTACTGTGGAAGAATGTCATAGGGAATCGGAGTGGCTTAACCAGAAGATTACTAAGCAGCAATTTTATGACTTTTTCCAGAGAGATTCAGCATCTGGAGTTGTGTCAAGAGTGCCAGAAGTGGCTGTCATTCAAATTGGGTGTTGGAAAAGGGTGGGAATGGGAAGGGAAGTTAAGAGGACAAAGGATACTATGGTGGTTTTCAGTACATTATTGAAATGATTGACTGATAGTGAAGTCCAGGTTGGGTAGGGAAATCAGTGAAGCCAAACAAGGGATATAGACCGGGTTGGAGGTTTTTGTTCCTTTTACTTTTTTTACTCCCTCTGAAGTATTGATTGATTAGTTTTAATTATAATGAAAATAAACATGTAACATGTTTATTATTTTATACATTCACCTCTCATCTGAGCATTATACTACCTGTTTTACAGATGAGGGAACTGAGGTCCAGAGAATAAAGTGACTTGTTCAAAGTTATCCATTATACGTTGGAGCTGAGATTTGAACCTTATGTAAATTGGCATTCAATAATTATTCTCTGGTTGTTTGGTTAAGTGAGAGATCTGATTATTCAAAATTAACAACAGAGTTGCTAATAAGTTCAGCATGGATTTTCTTTAGTGACAGAATTGAAGTAAAATTACAGGGAAAGATTTAGAACTGCACCTGATGCAGGCTGGGCACAGTGGCTCACGCCTGTAATCCCAGCACTTTGGGAGGCTGAAGTGGGCGGATCACTTCAGGTCAGGAGTTTGAGACCAGTCTGGCCAAAATGGCGAAACCCTGTCTCTACTAAAAATATAAAAATTAGCCGGGTGTGGTGGTGCATGCTGGTAGTCCCAGCTACTCAGGAGGCTGAGACATGGGTATCGCTTGAACCCAGGAGGTGGAGGTTGCAGTGAGCAGAGATTGTACCACTGCACTCCAGCCTGGGCGACAGAGTGAGACTCCGTCTTAAATAAAAAAATAAAAAGAACTTCACCTGATGCCATATCTTTATTATTAAACCAACATTAATTGCAGTAAAATATTATATGTTACATTATATTTGAGTTTTGTTCCGTTTTGTGTTTATGAATTTGATTTGGTCCTAGTTGTGTAAGTACATAAGCATGAGGAATTGGTGTATGTTTAGATTTATGCTTAGTACAAATTAAATTACCTTACAGTTAAAGACCCCCAGTGGATGCCTGAAATTACAGGTAGTACTGAACTCTATTTACACTGTATTTTTCTGATACAGTCATACCTATGATAAAGTTTAATTTATAAATTAGGCACAGTAAGAGTTAACAATAACTAAAAATAGAACAATTGTAACATGAAATTGTTATATTACCTGATACCCGGCCTGCATCATTAGCAACTCTGTTGCTAATTTGAATAATCAGATATTTCACTTAACCAAACAGCCGGAGTAAAAGTTATGTGAATGTGGTTTCTCTCACTCTCAAAATATCTTATTGTACTATACTCACTTATTTTGGGGTCTTGGTTGACCTTAGGTAACTAAAACCACACAAAGTGAAACCTTAGATAAAGGATGACTACTGTAGTAATGTTAAAGGTCCATGAGTTTTTGTTTTTTAAACTTTAGAGTCTTAGAATTCTCACATCTCCGAGATACTGTTCTAATTGGAATTCTCACATCTCCGAGATACTGTTCTGGTTGAGGAAACTGGAAGTGCAAAGTGGTCATGTGATATGTTCAAAGTCACATTGCTAATGCATAACATGTCCTATACTAGACAAATAAAACCTCCCTGTAAGGTACTGTTTTCACTGCATCCTGCTGTCAAGCACATCAAAAACTAAGTTGCCTGATTAGAAGGTGGATCCAAACAGTGATTTTATGCTTGAATATCCTGTTTCAAGCTTTTGTTTCTTTGTTCCTTGTTTTTCCTTCTCAAATTTTTTTCCTCCTTCTTCTGTTTTCCTGCCTTGGTCTCCCCTTCAGTCCTGTCTCATTCCACTCATTTTCTGTTTTTAAAAAAAGTCCTCTGGTTGTAAAAAAAATTTACAATTATAATATATATAATATATAAATATTTATAATTATACTTATTTATAATTATAAAATTAAAATGTCCTACAGTCCCACTACCAAAGTATATCCCTACATAATATCAATGGTTAGCACTGTTAATGTTTTAAGTATTTCCTTCCAGCCTTGTTTTATTAATGGAAGGAGACTTTCAGTCTTTTTTGTTTTTTGTTTTCATTTTTGTTTTTTGAGACAGAGTCTCGCTCTATCGCCCAGGCTGGAGTGCAGTGGTGTGATCTCGGCTCACTGCAACCTCCGCCTCCTGGGTTCATGCCATTCTCCTGCCTCAGCCTCCTGAGTAGCTGGGACTACAGGCACCCGCCACCACGCCCGGCTAATTTTTTTTAAATTTTTTTTATTTTTAGTAGAGACGGGGTTTCACCGTGTTAGCCAGGATGGTCTCCATCTCCTGACCTCGTGATCCCCCCACCTCAGTCTCTCAAAGTGCTGGGATTACAGGCGTGAACCACCCCACCTGGCCTGTCTTTTTTCTAATGCATATATTTTGAATGTTGCTGGCATATCTCATGCCTTTTTTAATGCCGTGATTTTTTCACTTAATCACTTACAATTAGTTCTGTACCATTTTATCTCGTTGAGGAATTTATGCTGTTTATGATATTTCTCTGTTGAATCAATGTTGCATACTCCCTGTGTATATCTAGGCATTTTTGCAGTCATTTTTTTCCTAAAGGAACTTTTCTAGTAACATGATTTTTAGAAGCTACATTGTATACAGAAGAAGGAAAATGAATGCTTCTACCCATTGTACTCCTACCTTCCCCAGTGATGTCTGTTGTTGTATGTTTCTGGATTAGAAAAATTCATAGGCTCATTTGATACTTTTTTGTGGGCGTTTTTCCTCACTTAATTATATTTCTTGGGAATCCTCCTATATCCATATGTAATCAGCTCATTTATTGTCAGTGCCTTTCCTACTCCAAGGCTTGTCTCCCTTTATTCATCTCCAAACATCAGTCCCCTCTTCTCTATTTCTTTCTTTCTTTCCAAGTGGTGTCTCATATGCTTTCCTCACTCTAATGTTTCTGTCTTTTTCTCAGTGTTTCTCCAGGATTTATTATCTTGATGTTTTTCTAGGTAACTTTGATGTTATTCTGGTCTTCTGTATGTTCTTTCTCAGAATTTCCTTTATGATCAAAACTTATCCAACATGTTTTTCTGAAATGTTAATCCTATTTAAAAGGAACACTTTGTGGCTTTCTCCCTTCTCTGTCACCCTTGTTTAATTTCCATTTTCTCATTTATTTTGCTGTTGCAGTAGTAACAAGAATGATGCCCACTGCTGTTGTAATTCTTCAGACTAAAGTATGTGACATATTCATTGCTTTAGTTTCTCTCTTAACATACATACAGCCTCCAGTGGTATCTGTGACTACAGTTAACTGGTTAACTAGATTCAGGTATATCTCCTAGAAGCAATGTATTTTGGCAGTTTTAGATAACTGGTATTTTGTCCCATTGTCTGAAGTGTTGCCATGTTCTCCCTGCCATTTTTCAATGTTTGAAAATTGCTGTTATTAACTTGAAGTGTAATAATTTTCTTTACACTTGGTAATGGTGGACTAAAAGACAAGATTTCTTGCATTTCAGTGTGTCCTGTAGCATTGAGCAGCAAGTTCTAGCCCGGTGACCAGGAAAATAAAACAGAGAATCAACCTTTGGTTTGGACACATTATGGTTTATTGACCCTTCTAATTAGATTTATTATTATTGCAGTGGACTCCTACATAATTTCCTGATGTTCATCTTTTGTGTTCCTTCCAGTATTGTCCACTCTAGCGTACTTTCATGTGGGAGCTTAGATATAAGACAGTTACATCCCAAAGGAGCCCATTCTCTGTATCTTTCCAGGTTGAGAGACTTCTACATTTATTTTTTATGTATGCCCAACATGCCCCTCTCTAAGTAACTTAAGAACTATTGTTTAGTTTTAGTTTTCCTTACTCAAAAGCAATTTGAAGTGTAGTTCTATATTTCTGACTTTTTACTCAGGATTGTATCTTGCCCCCAACTTCTTGGTAGGCTCAGTTCTCAGGCTGCTAACAAGCACTTATGTGATAGGCACTGTGCTGAATACAGGGATGAACTCACTTAATACAGACACAACCTTTTGAGACTGTTTTTGTTATTAGAGGAGAAAATAGAAATGAATAACTTTTCCAAAACCATACAGCTAGCAAATTATCTTTTCTGGTATTCTGACCTCACACCCTATGCTCTTAGTTATTACAAAATACTACACCTATAATAACTACCATTCATGGAGTGTTTGCCATGGATTAGGCACTTCAGATGCTGCTTTTAGGTTCATTATCTAATTTAATTCTTCCAACAACTGTGAAAGGAAAAATGGGCTCAAACAGGTGAGGTAAATGACTTGTTCACTGATTCCTCAGGTTTCATATCTGTAAAGAGATGAATAGTGTCAAATGTTTTTTACCTTGACACAGAACAAAGTAAATTGTAAGATTTGTCCCAGCATGCAGATACACCAGAAACTAAATTTCATGAAACACTTACCCTTAATATACTCCAGTACTTTCTCTTCTATATAATTACAAAATAAATGCCAGTCATGAACCACTAAATTGGTTTTATCACTTCTTACTGGGTTTGTAACCTGTAGTTTCAACCATTCCTTTGGAGGCTAAAGGTAACTAAGGTTCGTCCAGCTTCAGTATTCTGTTGTCTACAATCAGGCCAATCAGAATCATAGAACATGTATAATCTAACCTTGTGGCTGATGCATAAATTTTTGTAATATTACTAGCAAATGGATATCTAGTACCTGCTTTAAACATCTCCAGTTTTCAATATTTAACATGGTATATAGTCTATCTGGAAAATACAGATTGAGATATGTATATATTCATGTTGTAAGTAGAAAATGTGTTAGCATTAGGTGAGACATGGGTGGTCTGTTTGTGAATATATAAACATCTTGGTGCTAAAGTTCTTTTTACAAAATTTGCCAATTGGCTGCAGGCAAGACTTGCCAAAGATGAGAGATTAGTGAATTTAGTGGATTTAGGGGGAGGCAGATGTCTAAGTAAAACAAATAAAACACTTAAATTGGAGGTTTAAATTAAGTTTTTTGAATTTTGATATATCTGAAAATTCTTCAGAGGTGAATTTGTAATGCGTGTCTAATGTTTTAAATATTAATTTTCTTTAGTCTATAACTCCCTCAGTTGTTGGATCTGCTAGACATTCAGTATGTGCCACCTTTGAAAATAATACTCTGTGGTCAATAAAAAATAAATAACAAGTATTTAAAAACTCGCTGTGTTTAATGAAATTAAATTTTAATCAAAACACATTTGTATATTTGATCATATGGATAGTTAGATTATCCTTGAGAAATTGGATAGCAAATTGCATTTTAATATAGTAGAAACTCTATTATTCAATTTATGTAGATTTTTATAGCATTAGGCTGTAGTTTAATTTAGAAATAATTTGACATGCTTGTTAAAATACTCATGATTTGTAAACATATTAAATGTATATTTTAGCTGTAAAATACAATAAATAAACAGTATGCTGTATGAGCCTAATACTAAACTATTTGCTTATAAATCCGCCTTTTTTGTTATTTCCCTTTAGGTTGGATGGAGTACTGCTCGTGATTATTACACGTTTTTATGGTCCCCTATGCCTGAACATTATGTGGAAGGATCAACAGTCAATTGTGTACTAGCATTCCAAGGTAAGGACTGAAAACTGCAGAACTCAATGAAACTAGATGTCTTATTGCCATTAAAGATGTTGTACTCCATTGTAATGATTTGTTCAGGTATCTCCAGGGTACCAAAGTTGAATTAATTAGTGTCTTTACTTAGCAAAAGCCCTAAGAATGTAACTGTCTAGTGTAGGCCACATGATATTTTATGTAGACATTTAAAAGTTGTTGGTTGTTGTCTTAACTTTCACTGAAGAGTGGGTTTCTTTTTAGGTACTAATTTTTGGGGATTTTTTTTTTCAAGTGAGAAAACAATACAATAGTAATAACAGATATTAGAATAATGTAACAAAAAAGAGGTGAGGAAAATAGTCCAGATGAAAACCACAAACATGATTAACAGAACTTATAGTTATTTGAATTCTGTCATGTGTAAGTTCCTTTATTATAAAATGATAAAGTAATATAAAATTCATTTTTGTGTTAGCTTGGCATTATTTACAAAATTTAAAAAATACTCTTATTCAGGTAATTCTGACATATGCTACAATATGGATGAACACTGAGGATGTTATGATAAGTTAAATAAGCCAATCACAAAAAGAAAAATACTGTATAATTCCGCTATATGAGGTACTTAGAGTAGGGATAGACACAAAGTAAAATGGTGGTCTGCAGGGCATTCAGGTTCCCTCAAGGGAGGAATGGGGAGTTATTGTTTAATGAGGGTAGAGAGCTTCAGTTTTAAAAGATGAGAACAATTTTGGAGATAATGGTGGTGGTGGTTGCACAACAATATGAATGTGCTTAACATTGAACTATACACTTTAAAATGCTTGAGATAGTAAATTTTATGTGTTTTTTAGCACAACTTAAAAACTTGAAAGAAAAAATAACACTTATTCAGAGATCTATCACAGAATTTGCTGCAGAGTAATTTTGTATTATAATTGTACTGACTTTAGGATTGTATTAAAGTGAATTCTTACCCTTGTATATGTCATAGATTTCTTTTGGTCTGGTGAAGTTTATGGACTCTGTCTCAGAATAATATTTTAATGTATATAAAATAAGACATAAAATTGCAAAGAAAACCAATTATATTGAAATAATTAAAATATCACAGTAACAAATTTTTGATATATTAATACATGTGCTTCAAAATCTGTGTGTTAACAAGATGTATTTTATTGGCAGATTTAATCACTGCCATGATTTCCAAGTAAGATAACATTGAGATACCTGTAACAATTGTAATGTGGTATTAACAATATAAGTAATTCCTGTTAGTGACAAAAATCACAAATACTGATAGTAATCAAAGTACATGCTAAAATTTTAGTTAGATGTTAGTAAAAATAAAAATATAATGTTTTTCTCCATTAAAGTTGATGGATGACCTGAATTTTCTTTATCCTTTAACCCCAGGTTGAACATTCCCTAAAACTGCCTCTTTGCTATTGAGAACTTTATTTGCCTTTATGTTTAAAAAAAAAAAATTCTAGGACTTTATTGCTTTCCCCTGGGGCTGGCTATTAATAATTAAGACTTTTTCCTCTGGGTTTCTCATATCTTTAAGCAATGGGCTCTGTTAAGAATGTTCTTATGTTAGTAGAAAGAAGTTTACATTGTATGAATCACTACTTTAAAAAAATGTGCTCGGGATTATGAGATGAATGATTTAAAATAAAGTTTATTGTCTCACACATTTTCACATATTTTAATGCAATTTTAAAATTTTGTAAATCTTTTTTTTTTTTTTTGAGCCAGAGTCACACTGTGTTACCCAGGCTGGAGTGCAATGGTGTGATCTCAGTTCACTGCAATCTCTGCCTGCTGGGTTCAAGCGATTCTTGTGCCTCAGCCTCCTGAGTAGCTGGAACTACAGGTGCTCGCCACCACGCTTGGCTGATTTTTGTATTTTTAATGGAGACGGGGTTTTGCCATGTTGGCCAGGCTGGTCTCAAATTCCTGACCTCAGGTGATCCACCCGCCTCGGCCTCCCAAAGTGCTGGGATTACAGGTGTGAGCCACCATGCCTGGCCCTAAATCTTTAAAATGAAACCCCAAATCATTTCTCCCTTATCTGATCTGGTTTACCATCTTCAGAATGTTAAAAATTAAATTTGTTTTAACAAACTAAAAGAAAAACCTCTAAAAAACCAAACTATACTAAAATATTTATTTAATGAAAATACTTTGTTAGCATGCAAATACTTACTTCAGAAAGGAACCAAAAAACAGTTTGAATTTGGGATAAACATTTCTAGTATTATTTATTTTATTTTTTTTTTGTTTTTTTTTTTTGAGATGGCTTCTTGCTCTGTCTCCCAGGCTGGAGTGCAGTGGCGCGATCTCGGCTCATTGCAAGCTCCGCCTCCTTAGTTTACGCCATTCTCCTGCCTCAGCCTCCCAAGTAGCTGGGACCAGAGGCGCCCGCCACCATGCCTGGCTAATTTTTTTTGTATTTTTAGTAGAGATGGGGTTTCACCGTGTTAGCCAGGGTGGTCTGGATCTCCTGACCTTGTGATCCGCCCGCCTCGGCCTCCCAAAGTGTTGGGATTACAGGCGTGAGCCACCGCACCTGGCCGAAAAATTTTTACAGTGATCCCTCCCTTGAGTTTCAGTCAGTTTTTGTTATAGTCGCATCAGCCTGTTTTAAGGGCAGCACAACTTGGAGCCTATGCACATAGCTTTGGTATAGTGATATCCAAACTTAACTTTAATTTGGAATCCTGCGTGCTTTAAGACACACAGAAATTTATGTCCCACCTCCAGATGTTGTGATTTAATTGGTCTGTGGTATGGCCTGGGTTTTAGAATTTTGAAAAGATCAACAGGTGATTCTGTTATGTAGAAGTTTGGGAACCAGTGGCATGGCAGACAGTTTTCAGCAAATAATTGTTAACATTATCTAATTGATATGGTCTTATCTAAGTTAAAATGTCCTGTTTTTTTATCAGGCAATATCTGACTTGGATTTTGGTGACATGTGCAGAGCAGCCTTCTAAAATAACTAGGCTCAGATTAATCAGCTTCAGATGGTTTAATTTTAAAAAATTAAGATACTTTTTTGGAGCAGTTTTAGGTTTACAGAAAAAATTGAATGAAAAGTAGAGTTCTCTTGCAATCCCTTACACCACCCTTCCCTGCTTTCCTTAATTTTAACATCTTGTGTGCTCCATTTGTTATAATTGATGGACCAATATTAATACACTATTATTGTCTGAGTTCATGGTTTACATCAGGGTTCACTGTGTGATGTAAATTCTGTTGATTTTGATGAATGTATGAAGACATATACCTACTGTTGCAGTATCATAAAGAACAATAACTTCACTCCCCTAAAAGTCTCCTGTGTCCCACCAACTCATCTCTCCTTCCCTCCTGGTAAAACCCTGGCAACCAGTGATGTTTTACTGTCCCCACAGTTTTGCCGTAAAATGTCATAGAGTTGGAATCATAACGATATGTAGTCTTTTCAGATTGGCTTCTTTTACTTAGCAACATGTGGTTAAAATTTCCTCATGTCTTTTAGTGGTTTGAATAGCTCATTTCTTTTATTACTGATTAATATTCTATTGAATGGATGTATCATAGTTTATTAATCTATTGAAGAAGATCTTGGTTGCTTCCACGTTTTGGCACTTACAAATAATGCTGCAATAAAAACACTCGTGCAAGTTTTTGTGTGGATGTTAAGTTTTCATTTCATTTGAGTAAATACCAGGGAATGTAATTAATTAATTGTATAAGAGCATGTTCAGTTTTGTAGGAAACTGCGAAACTGTCTTCCAAAGTGGCTTGTACCATTTTATTTTCCTACCTGCAATGAATGATGAGAGTTCCTGTTGCTCCACATTTTCAGCAGCATTTGATGGTGTCATTGTTTTGGATTTTGGTGGTCTGTTTGTTTAAAAACTTTTTTTCACTTTATTCTGAATTTTGCATATGTTTGGTCTAAACATGAATTGGCAATGTGAGTTCATGGAACTTGCATATATAAAGAAATTTCCTTCTGTTCTGTGCCAGGAAACCAGTATGCAGAGGATAAAACTTCTGGTGAAATATGGGCAATGATTTAGGTACTCATAGATGTTTTTTGGATAAGGAAATGTTGTAAGTTATATATGTAGTTTATCTTTTAATAGCCTTTTTTAGATAATAAAATTTAGGTGTGTATTGGAACCAGTTTTGTTACATTTAAAACTTCTTTCCTGAAAGCTGTTGGTTTATTTTTAATCATTTTTATTGTGATTGGTTTCCCCTTAAAAAATAAGTTAACTGCCAGGTTAACTTATTTTTTAAGTGGTGACTCACACCTGTAATCTCAGCTGTTTGGGAGGTTGAGGCAGGTGGATGGCTTGTGACCAGGAGTTAGAGACCAGTGTGGACAACATAGCGAGACTCCATCTGTTGAAAAAAAAGTTATTCAATTTGTTATAGTGACTATTGCTTTTGTTTATTAGGGACTTAGGAGTAAGTTTAAAAGTGGTTAAAAAGTAGAGAAAAGCATCCAGTTTATTTCTGTTAATACTTTAAAAACATTTTTGGGCCAGACATGGTGGCTCACACTTGTAATGTTAACATTTTGTGAGGCTAAGGAGGATGGATTGCCTGAGCCCAGGAATTTGAGACCAGCCTGGGCAATTTGGCAAAACTTCATCTCTACAAAAAATACCCCCAAAATTAGCCAGGCATGGTGGTGTACACCTAAAGTCCCAGCTACTTGAGAGGCTGAGGTGGGGAGGATCACTTGAGCCCAGGAGGCTGGGGTTGCGGTGAGCCGAGATTGTACCACTTCACTCCAGACTCGGCGACAGAGCGAGACCCTGTCTCAAAAATTCATGGGCACTAAGCCTAAATGCAATATGTTTTACAAGTTTCTGAAAATTCAACAGTTCATTTTTATTTTGAATTTTGAAATTCAGAAATAAAAGCATCTCCCTGCCTAGAACTTTTTTGTTATATAAGGAAGTCAGGGAAAGCTTAGTCATTGAATATTAGAGTTATAGAAGGGCTTTCAAGCATAATGCAAATCACTCTGCTCATTTTGTGGATGAGTCATGAGAATCCTGAAATGCAAAACCCAAAACATCTAACAATACCTAAACGTGATTGTTTTCCTAAATGAACCCTTATTTATTTATTATAATCTTGTTGAATACTAAAGGCACAGTCTGTAAAATTTGACTCGAAAATTTAATTTTCACTTTTTCCCATTTTATTTTCAGTATCCATCTGACAAGTTTTTCCAGGCAGCTTTAAATTGCAGCTCTGAATAATTATGTCTATCTCAAATGGTTTTGAACCATATTTTTTAGCAGTTTATTTTAGTGAAGTTTTTGTTTTTTAAAGAATCAGACCTTGAGGCCGGGCACGGTGGCTCACACCTGTAATCCCAGCACTTTGGGAGGCCGGGGTGGGTGGATTACCTGAGGATAGGAATTCAAGACCAGTCTTGCCAACATGGTGAAACCCCGTCTCCACTAAAATACAAAAGAATTAGCTGGGCGTGGTGGCGTGTGCCTGTAATTCCAGCTACTCGGGAGGCTGAGGCAGGGGAATTGCTTGAAGCAGGGAGGTGGAGGTTGCAGTGAGCTGAGATCAGGCCACTGCACTCCAGCCTGGGTGACAGAGCGAGACTCCGTCTCAAAAAAAAAAAAAAAAAAGAAATCAGACCTTGAATACCTAGTTTGTACAGTTTCTAATGTCTTGATGCCAGAGCTGATTAATTATGCTATGTATTTGTTTTCTAGTTAAGCTTTTAAATAAGCCTAGTGGCTATTTGGAAATTGGTATGAATTAGTAAGTTTTTAGTAGATATTAGGAGGGTGGATTTTTAAAAACTTTAAAAATGTATGTTGCCAGATACATGTCTATGATATTTATTTAAACTTTGTATTTTGAAGTAATTTTAGATGTAAAGAAAACTTGCAAAAGTAGTACACAGAATTTCTGTATGCCCTTTGCCCAGCTTCCTGTCATGTGAGCATCTTACATGACCATGGTACATTTATTTAAGAAAACAATAGTTTAACAGTGGTACAGTACTATTGACTAAAGTACAAACCTTACTCAGATTTCACCAGTGTTTCCATTACTGTTCTTTTTCTGTTCTTAGATCCAGTCTTTAATCCCTCTTTGTATTTAATTGTCATGTTGTCTTAGTCTCCTTGGTTTCTTCCTTATCTTTCATAACCTTTACTTTCTTGTGAAGTACTGTTAGCATTTTGTGGTGGTGTTTGTTTTGGTAGCTTGTCTCTCATCTTGGTTTTGCTCGATGTTTTCTCATGATTAGATTGAAGTTATGCATTTTTGGGAAGAATGCCATAGAAACAGTACTGTACCTTTCTCAGTACATTTTATCAGGGAGTATGTGATGTCCATACATCTTATTACTGGTTATAATAATCTTGATTGCTTGTTTAAGATTGTGTCTTCTGGATTTCTCCACTGTAAATAAAGTTATTATTTTTTTCCCTTGTAATTAATGAATATTATGAGGGAGCTACTTTGAGACTGTGGAAATATCTTGTTTCTCCTCATATTTTCAGCCACTAATTTTGGTATCCCTCTGTGCATCTTGCCTACGATTATTGTGGTGTTTGCCTAATGAAGTTCATTACCTGTATATTTTTTAGTTGATCATTACGTTAGAAGGAATTTTCTTCTTCTCCATGGAATCATTAATTTCTTCTGTGAAATAAAGTCTAATACCATTTTTTTTTTGTTACTTAAATTGTTTCAGCTTTAGCCATTTGGAGCTTTTCAAGTGGGCGCCTGTATTTTTTTTTGACATGCTCCACCCCTCTCTTAATTCCTTTTTGTGGACTGCTACTTTGCTTTAAAGCGCCACAAGAATTTCTCTTATCTTATAGATTGTCTGCCTCTCCTCTCTGTTTCTTTTTTTTTTTTTTTGAGGCGGAGTCTCACTCTGTCGCTCAGGCTGGAGTGCAGTGGTGCAATCTCGGCTGACTGCAACCTCCGCCTCCCGGGTTCACGCCATTCTGCTGCCTCAGCCTCCTGACCAGCTGGGACTACAGGCGCCCACCACCACGCCTGGGTAATTTTTTGTATTTTTAGTAGAGACAGGGTTTCACCGTGTTAGCCCGGATGGTCTCGATCTCCTGACCTCGTGATCTGCCTGCCTCGGCCTACCAAAGTGCTGGGATTACAGGCGTGAGCCACTGCGCCCAGCCTCCCCTCTCTGTTTCTAAGGAGAAAAGCCAGCTGTTTTTTAAAGAGTGAAATCAGGTGAAGTAGGTATAATAACTGAGGCTGAAAATTTCAAGACATGAAAGAACAGCAGGTATAGTGACTATAGCTTTTGGGGTAGATATTAATAAGGTAAGTATATTCATCTTTGTTTATTCATTTCACAATTATTGAATGTTTCCTTTTTACAAGTCATTCTGGGGAATTCTGAATTTTAATATGTATGTGCACAAATATGTACATATATATGTGCCCTCAATGTGTGTGTGTGTGTGGTATCTATGGCGTTTTTGAGGTCTGATGTAGTTGTAAGGCATGTACATAGTAACTAGTAATGTTAGGTTTGCCGTGGAGGTATGTAGTTTTTACATTTGATCTTAGCCAAAAAGGCTGAGAAGCAAAAGGAGATATTTATTTTTTAATGTAAAAAGTACTACGTGAGCTTTGGTGAGGAGGCAAAGATTAATTTTAAGTTATAATAATCCAGCAGAATTTAAAATGGGATAACAATTAAATTGAAGAAAGAAGGGGGCAAATATTGAACACATTATTCTAGATACTATAAATATATTATCTATTTGTTAATATTTTGGATCTCTGAGACAGATGGCCCCTTTTTTCTTTTTTTAAAAAATTTTTTTTGAGATGTAGTTTTGCTCTTGTTGCCCAGGTTAGAGTGCAGTGGCACGATCTCGGCTCATTGCAACCTCCACCTCCCAGGTTCAAGCGATTCTCCTGCCTCAGTCTCCCGAATAGCTGAAATTACAGGCATGCGCCACGGCACCTGGCTAATTTTGTATTTTTAGTAGAGACGGGGTTTCTCCATGTTGGTCAGGCTAGTCTCAAACTCCCAACTTCAGGTGATCCACCCGCCTCAGCCTCCCAAAGTGCTGGGATTACAGGCGTGAGCCACCGCCCCTGGCCTTTTTTAAAAAAACAAAACAAAACAAAACATTAAGAGCCTGCGGCGGCCGGGCGCAGTGGCTCATGCCTGTAATCCCAGAACTTTGGGAGGCCGAGGCGGGCAGATCACGAGGTCAGGAGATTGATACCATCCGGGCTAACACGGTAAAACCCTGTCTCTACTAAAAATACAAAAAATTAGCCAGGTGTGGTGGCGGGCGCCTGTAGTCCCAGCTACTCAGGCGGCTGAGGCAGGAGAATGGCGTGAACCCGGGAGGTGGAGGTTGCAGTGACCCGAGACTGCGCCACTGCACTCCAGCCCGGACAACAGAGCGAGACTCCGTCTCAAAAAAAAAAAAAAAAAAAAAAAGAGCCTGCGGCTCAGGGAGGTTAAGTAAATAATAGTGGTAGAGCTGGATTTCTGAATAGATCTGTGTGGTTCGAAAGCTTTTTTTTTTTGGAGACAGGGTCTCACTTTGTCGCCCAGGCTTGAGTTCAGTGGCACCATCATGGTTCATTGCAGTCTTGACCTCCTGGGCTCAAGCGATCCTCCCGCTTCATCCTCCCTAGTAGCTGGGACTGCAGGTACATGCCACCACACCTGGCACATTTTTGTATTTTTTGTAGTGACAGGGTTTCACCATGTTGGCCAGGCTGGTCTTTAACTCCAGGCTCAAGCGAATCTGCCCACCTTGGCCTCCCAAAGTGCTGGGATTACAGGCATAAGCCACCGCACTGGGTCCTAAAGCTTATTTTTACCATACTGCACTAGCAGACCTCATCTTTTCTGCCTTCATATAGTTCACATGTGCAGCATATTACTTTAGTTAATATCTCTTATTTACATGTAATGAATGTCAAATTGGAGGGAAGATTTCTCTAAATGACATATTCCCACCCCTACTCCCAGTCCTCAGTAGACTTTTATATTGGTTCTTCCCTTGCTCCTCCTCCAGCCTCTTTCCCATTGTAAAGTATATACTTGCCTGTCCTAAATGAGTGGGTTTTGCCCTAGTGAAGATACAAGGGGAAAGGATATTCTGGGAATATAAGCTTAAACCTAAGAGAAGAAAAAATTTAACTTTGAGTAGGAAGGAAGAATCTAGTTTTGATAATTTGCAAAAGGAGGAAGGACATATCCCAGATTCTTGTCAAGAACAGTGTGGGGAATGAGACATGGCAAGTATTGTTAAATTGAAATAACATGAATTTTATAATAGGAAGTTTAATAATTTTGTTTGTTAACTTCCTCTTAGGATATTACCTTCCAAATGATGATGGAGAATTTTATCAGTTCTGTTACGTTACCCATAAGGGTGAAATTCGTGGAGCAAGTACACCTTTCCAGTTTCGAGCTTCTTCTCCAGTTGAAGAGCTGCTTACTATGGAAGATGAAGGAAATTCTGACATGTTAGTGGTGACCACAAAAGCAGGCCTTCTTGAGGTTGGTGTTCACAGTGAGATAGTGATTCATTGATAATTTTAAGAACAGAGCTCATGTTGGTTGGCATTTTAAGAATTTTAAAGTTATGTGAGAGTTGCCACAAAAATCGAATGCTTTGGCTGGGCGCAGTGGCTCACGCCTGTAATCCCAGCACTCTGGGAGGCCGAGGCAGGCAGATCACGATGTCAGGAGATCGAGACCATCCTGGCTAACACGGTGTAACTCTGTCTCTACTAAGAATACAAAAAATTAGACGGGCGTGGTGGCAGGCACCTGTAGTCCCAGCTACTCGGGAGGCTGAAGCAGGAGAATGGCATGAACCCGGGAGGCAGAGCTTGCAGTGAGCCGAGATCGCGCCACTGCACTCCAGCCTGGGCGACAGAGCGAGACTCCGTATCAAAAAAAAAAAAAAAAAAAAATCGAATGCTTTTTAACTAAAATAATAAAACTAGAGTGTCTTTTTTGAAATGCTTAAAAAATCTTTTGGCCACATTATGCTGTTGGTTCCACTGTGGCAGGGACTTTCCCTAGGGCCTATCCTTATTTTGCGCATAGTGGATAGTGCAGTAAGTACCAATTGGGAGAGTTTAGGTCTAAAGCTTTCCTTACGTTCCTTTGCCTGACTTTTTGTGGTGGCGTAATCAGTTCATTGTAGAATGTTACCGATTTGGGGATGAAGCTGCTTGGGATAATGGTGTAAATCAATACATCTAACTGTAATTGGATGTGAACTTTGTTTCACTACCATGAGCATTCTCTTTCTAAAGTGTGGCAGTGAGTCAGGGGAGCTTCGCAGTCTCTTAATTTAGATTGTACATTTTTAGAATGATTCCTGTTGTACTTCGGATGAAATGAATAAGCCTAGATTAACCATAATTTAAAAAGAAAATTTAAAAAGCTATTTACTCCTTACTGTTTTTGTAAATAGAATATTGTGGGGTCATGATCATGGCTTTAATATAAATTTACTATGTAGATGGTCTAATAATGCCTTGTGTATTAATTTTTAGTAGTCATTGACAGAAAAAATAGAGTGACATTCTTCTCTCATTTTAAGATCACATTTTTCAATATCTTTATCCTATACCTAAAAAACTACAGTGTTATATTTGAGTTGTTGTGATTAATTGTATATAGTGCTCTCTATTATAATAATAAGAAAAATAGCTTCTCAAATTGGTTCAGTATACATTTTTGGCTAATTTATATTCATATTTCTTTTATTACAGCTATTGCTTTTTCTTTATAGTTGGATAGATTTTTTTAACATGTAAATATTTAATACCTTTGATTTTACTTTTATTTACCTCAAAGAACTGAGACTGGAGTAAAAAGACAAGAGGTTACAGATATAATACTTTTATTAGACAGTCAAACTAGGTTAGGAGGAACTAATGATTTTTTATTGTGAATTCTTTCATATCTTTCCTTCCCCTTTACAGAAATTCCTCTCTTATCTTAAAGAAATGTAACTTTTATAGGGTGACTAAAACATTTTGTGGTGCAACTGCCTGATGATCAAGGTTTTTAGCTTTGTATTTGAATGCCAGTCAAAGATGCTGAAACAAACCCAGATCTTAAGAATGCAGTCAGTATTTATATTGTAGCTTTTTGAATACTTATTAGACCACCCTCATTTCAGGGCCTCCAACAGAAAAGTGATGGGCATTTTGGCATTCGCATCTATCTTGTAGTTTTTCTTCAAGTAGATTGAGACATATCTCATTCTGTTTCACTCCTTCCTACTCCACAAAGGGTACTTTATAAAGAAAATGAAAATTGCTGTTTCTTAAGTAAATATTTCTGAGATTAAATGTTTTTTTAACAAATATTTTGGTGAGTCTTTAAAATTCTCACATTCATTGAAATCTTTATCTAAAACTGCACAAAATTAGTACAAATGTGAGACATTATCTGGGGCCCTGTTGACATTAAAAGTGATTAGTGAGACATAATTTTGCAATCTGTGGACCTTGATTGTATCCTAGATTTAAAAAAAATTGGGGGGATAGTGAGGGATATTTGACTATGGCCTATTGGAGGATATAAAATTATTCTTAATATTCTTAGCTATAATAATAGTGGTGGTTTAAAGCCAACTGTCCTTATTAGGTGATGCTTGCTCTGAAGTATTTAGGAGTGAAGTGTCTGCAATTTCACATTAAATGGCTTAGAAGAAAAAAGGATACATAAACTTAGGTATACAAAGAGATAAACATGCAAGATATTAATAATCAGTGAATTTAGGTGATGGATGTTTGGATGATCATTGTAAAATTTTAACTATTTTGTATGCTTAACATATTCCAAAATACAAAATTGAGGCAAGAAATGAGACATATACATTCTTATCTAATTTGAATTCTTCTAAAAATGTCTACTTAAGCTTTAGTGAACTCTTGAGAAAGTATATGTGAATTAAATAAATCACCGGAAAAGGTGATTCTTTTATAAAGTCTATGTTGTGCTATGTCAAGATATATCTTTATTTTTAAGTTGCCAGAGTTTTGAGCCAGATTTAATGCCAAATTAATAACGACATTAACCTTTATGGGTGAAATACTTGCCTGGTTCTAATTTTCTGTTGACTTTATTGAATGCCATTTATTGCAAACTATTTCAAATCATTTTTTTAAAATAGATAAGATATAAAAAAATTCAATGATTGAATAAATAAACTTTTCCTGGCATTTTGATTTGATTTGTTGGAACAGGTAGAAGAGTCATTCAGAAAGTTTGCAGCTATTCAACTTTGATAAGAGCCATTTTAGAATTTAATCAGTTTGATTTCATAATCTCATGACCCTGGAAAATCAATTTGGGGTGTATGGAGGAAAAACATTTTACCAATTAAATGTATAATACCACCTTTGTTAAGTCTTCCCTCTGAGTCTTCATTCTTCCTGTAAGAGAAATATTAACTTTGTTTTGCTATCTTATGACCATTTATTTAGTAATCTTTTAGAATATTGAAGTTTATATTTTCCTGAACTATTAGCTGTTCCCATAAGAATCAGGTATATTGTTAATATATTGTTACAGTCTGCATGTTTGTCCTAAAATTTGTATTTTAGGACAAAACAAAAAAAAATACATAAAAATGAAGAGTATTTTAATTTAGCCAAGTAGAGGCCGTTTTATGTATGGAAACTATACATTTCTTGATGTCTTAAGGAATCAGCACTTTTAATAGTAATTCCATAGATGAAGGCCTTATATACCATATAGTAAGTTTGTGATAGATTCAAAGATTTCCTATAGGTTTGCATTCAAGAAGAGGTACAACTTTTCCTCTTGGAGTATCTGATTATTACTGTGGATAAGAAAGCCCCGTAATTAACGGGAACATTAATATGCCTTATTTTTAGTTCTGATCTCAAAAATGATTAGCAGCCAACTTCATAATACAGTTCTCTCATTTTGTAATATTTTCTTCTTTGCTCAACCAAAACAAGGTTTAAATTTATGATTGATGAATTTTTCTAACTGAAGGCTAAAAAAAGGCTGATTGATATAAAGTAGGTAGAATGTAAGAGTTCTTTCTGTGAATGTCTTCACTATTTTTTTGGAAATGGAAAACTAAATTCGTAATAACATTTTAGGATTAAGCAAAAAACTAATTAATCTGAGTTTTTTGCTTTATAGTTGAAAATTGAGAAAACCATGAAAGAAAAAGAAGAACTGTTAAAGTTAATTGCTGTTCTGGAAAAAGAAACAGCACAACTTCGAGAACAAGTTGGGAGAATGGAAAGAGAACTTAACCATGAGAAAGAAAGATGTGACCAACTGCAAGCAGAACAAAAGGTTAGTTGTGTCTTATGTAACTGATTGAAGTTGATAGTATATTGCCTGAAACCCACCTTTTTAAAGAGCTGAACCAATTAAGTAAGTGAAAACCAGGTACTGAGAAAAGTAGCCTTTTAGATAGACGTTTATACAAGAACAGGTCAGTTCCTATTAACCTTCTGCCACAGCTGCTTTTATGTTTGTAAGATGGTTAAAATACTTTTAGACTTTTGGTACCAGGCTTGTTGAGGTAGTCCCTGACAACTATTTCCAGATGTTTTACATCTAATTGTAGAATACTTGATTTTTTTTGTTGTTTAGAAATACAATTAGAAATGATAAATGCTGAATAAAGGAAAAATGGGATACATAAATTAAAATTACTTTTCAAAAACATAATTTGGTGAAATAAGATGTAGTATTAGACACAATTTTGAAATTTTTAATGGGTGAAATGCTATGTTATCCTAAGAAACAAACTAGTTAAAATTGGCAGAATTTCTTGAGCTAAGAAAGAGAGAGACAGGTACAATGAAGCAGAAAACATTGTGGCTTCATTAGTGATAGAAATAGACTTTTAAGAAGCCAAAAACAGTGAAAAAACAGTTATCTAGTCATTGACTTGTTTATTTAATATTTTCACAAGAAAAGCAGTTTGTTCTGATGAAACTTACACAGACTGTGATCATATATATTACAGTCTCATGTACAGTAGAGCCAGTTGGGCATATTTATGCCCATTTACAGTATTGAGCTATTGTTTCCTGAGGGTGGGGTCTGTTCCGTTATCCTTTTGTCCAACAAGGCCTCCAGCAATTGCTTAATAATTGCTAAATGAACCGCTAGTGCAGTGATTCTCAAACATTTGTATACTCCAGTGGAGTGGTTATATATTGCACACCTGGGCAGAGACGTTATACAAGTAAGTCTTAAATTCTGAAAAGATTTTCCTTGCTTTGTTCTATTTGTTTGAGGATTGCTCTTTTGAGTTAGAGGGTAAACATAATGTCAAGTACTATGTACATTTACAAATCTCCTTATAAATGTGAAGTCTTCAATTCTGTCTTTTCTATCGTTAGCCTTTTTAGTTAAAAATATGCAAGTATTTCCCAGTTTTACTCTTGGGGAACACTTAGTGTCCTGCAGCAGACTATAGGAGTAGGCTTTTCCGTTTGGTTAAGGAACTACTTTTTTCATTTGAACCTTTGAAGCAGGTATACCAAGTATTAAAATATAGTAAAATCTCATAATATGTGCCCTCGATGACTATTAGGACATTCAGCTATTTTTTTTTTTTTTTACTCATTTGTTGTAATTCTCTTGCTGCTTTGTGTAGTTATTACTCTCTTTTTCTCCATTCTTCACATATTTTTCTCATGATTTATACCTGGATTTGGCAGTTTTCCAAAGTTTAATGTCAATCTTTTTTTTTTTTTTCTCACTGTATTACAAGCCAGAGGGATCAAGGTGAGATAGATGACTCATGAAAAAGGCCCATTTCACCATGTCCTAAGCCCATGAGATCAAGAATATCCTGAAATGTGGCCTTTGAGGTTTTGACTCTGATTACTTTGAAATCCAAGGAAGGAATGGATGATTGTGAGAATAGGAATGGCGGAATGATAGGCCTTCATTTGTGTGAAATTACATATATATATATATACACACACACATTGGGCCATTTCTCTGGTCCATTTGAGTAGTAGCTGAGATTTAAACAGTCTCAGATTCTCTGTGCTCTCCAGGTGATAAAGGGGTTAAGGACTACAAACAAGACTAAAGTGGTAGACTGAGGTCAGGGGATTAATGAAGCAAAACTTGTAGGACATTGTGGCCTTGGTGATCAGAAGAGGTCTTCAGCAGAAGTTTTTATGCCAACTCTTAAATCTTGATGACAGTCGCTAATCTTGGAGGAGACTACTTCTCTGCTGCCATTCTTGCATTGGGGCATATTCTCTGGGAAGCACTTGAAAGTGATTTTTTAAATGATACTCCATATTATAGAAAAAAATTGACAAAGGACCTGGAATGGTACTTGATGCATGGGAAGTTCTCTCTAAATGTAAGTAGCTATTATTATTTTACTGTTTTTCATAATAGGAACCAGAGAATCATCAAGGAAGGACTACAATATAAAGTGTCATCCAACAGGACTGGAAATTCATAGCATTTCCCTCAGATTCTAAAAGTATAATGGATACATAATGTAACCAAAAAGCCCTCTAAGTTATAAGACATATGTGGTGACAATTGTTTATTTCTGGGGATAAAACGTGTTTGCCAGGAGAGATAGTTCCTCTTTGTTACTAGTCAATGGACTTTTAGTTTTTTTTTTTATGAATTTGCTTCATATTCCAAAATTAGTCTCCATTTTAATCAAGCATGCCTGCTGGGCAGCTACAACTCCAGACTTTCAAACTGGTCTGGTTGGATGGCTTATAAAATCTGTGACATTTCTTGGCACTTGTTTTAAATCTGTTCCATGGTGTGAATCCTATAGTAGTTCTAGAGGTCTTCTATTTGAGGTACTGAGTATATAAACTGTTGAATATCTGAAAGATTGTTCTGATGTATCATCTATAATTCATTTAAAGTTTTGTAATGGATTCTGCATGTAATAAGCAGAGACCTTCATTTTCTTCATAATAGGAGAAATTTATTGCATTTCCATTCTTTTATAAAATAATATGACTAGCTTATTACCTATTCCATACTTGACAAAAAATAAAAGTGAATTAAATTCTGTGATTGTTTATTAATAACATTTTTCATGTTTTATCACATTGACTTATCACTCTAAAGTGCTCTAATAATTAAATGAAATTCTGATAATTACAGTTCTTTAACTTGGTAAATTAAAAGAATTGGATATGTTGGGATTATTACAACAGATTGGTTTAAATTATATGTTTGTTTTTAATGTTATTTTATGAAATTGGCTGCTTGAAGGAATAAACTAGGATTACAAAGTAGATTAAAACTAAAACAAGATAATGTTTATAAATTGAGAAACAATAAATTACATATTGTATTTCCGCTAGATTTTTGTGGTATCTACTTCATTATTCATGTACATCCTAGATTTAAAAAGTAACTCTATTATTAAGGATAATTTTCCATTCCTTTCTGGTTCAACTGTAAGGGAAGATTTCTCCCCTCCTCTCTTGAAAAAGGCTCATTAATAAAAATAACTCATATAACACTTAATAAAAGCCAGATGGTGATTTGAGTGCTTTACATATGTTAGCTAACTTCGTCCTGTGAAGTAAGCAGTATCGTCTGCATTTTTCAGAGGTAGCACAGAGAGGCTACTTACTTGTCCGTGATTGCACAGTTAGTTAGTAAGTGATAGAGGCTAGCAGTATGGCTCCAGTCAGTGCTTTTAACAACTGCTCTATACTTCTGAGGGCCAAAGATGTGAGCTGATCTAATTGATTATTTTTCAAAACAACTTTATTGAGATGTCATTTGTATATCACAAAGTTCACCAGTTTATACAATTCAGTGGATTTTAATGTATTTACAAAATCATGCAACCATTACCATAGTCTAATTTAGGAACAAATTCATCCCCAAAAGAAAGCTTTTACTTACTTGCGGTTACTCTACCGTTTACCTTCTGATTGCTTCCCCCAGTCCCAGACAGCCACTAATTGAAATTTCTGTATCTATGGATTTGTGTATTTTGGACATTTCACATGAATGGAATCATATAATATGTGGCCTTTGTGACTGGCTTATTTCACTTAGCATAATGTTTTCAAGGTTCATCCATGTTGTAATATATATTGTTAATTCACTCCTTTTATTGCCAAATAATCTATTGTACTGATGAGTATTTTTGAAAACCCCATCTTTAATTTATCAAAGACTTCTGTGAAAATTAGCAGTTTGTGTGTTTCATTGTGTTCTTGTTTGTATTTTGGAGTGCTAGATACATATTGGAAATTGAAAGAGTTAAAACTGAGGCTCAGAGAACCAGTGATTTTGAATCTTGTTTTTCAAATAGGAGTAAAAAGAGCTGTGCCTCTGTTAAGTTTTTCAGTTAATTTAGTTTATAATTTTTTTCGAGCCTAAACTATGAATTGAGTTTTTTTCATATAATTGTATTTTCAACTTGAATAATAAGATGGATATGATGTACTTCAAGGCATTTTTGAACTATATTTGAGAATATTAAAGTAATATTGCCAAAACAATGTAATGGAGGATGTTACAAACTGTTAAATGTATTCATACTGTTTTGATTCTTAAGTTTCACAAACTGGGTAGGAGACATCATCAGGTATTTGGGAAGTATCATAGGTTTGGGAGTGAGAGAATGTGCAAGATCTCTTCTCTGGTTAGTGTGGACCTCTTAAGCTATCTTTATCTTTTTGGCTGTTTCTTCTCTAAAACGTAAAGATATTTTGTGTTGTTGTAGAGTGACAGCATATACTGCAAAGAATAACTTGTCATCAGATAGAGTTTTCCTTTTTATTCTCATTGAAATAAGGTGGTCACTTAGTTTTTCTGAGTTCAGGCTTCCTCATGGATAAGTTGTCTAGTTAACAAGTGGCAAAGTTGAGAACCTGAAAACCCAAGCTAGGTGTTTTTGTTACTATATTACAATGGCTTATAATAACAGATACAAGTATAGTATGTCTTTTTATTCATCAAGTATTTGTGGAATAAATAGATAACAATGAGTTTTGGGGCTTGTGGCATTCTGACCAGCTTTAATTGTAGTCAAAAGAAGGGTCTGAAGGTGACATTTTATTTTGAATATGGGATTTTATGGTCTTGAAAAAGGATTTAAAAAAACATATATTTAAAAACTATCATTCTTGGACAGTCCTGGCTTACTATATGTGAGCTATTTACAATGTTTTCTTTTTATGCATCTTTAGTGTTTTTCTGTGGCCTTCCAGTTCTTTTAAGAAGTTTTAAAAAAGCAGTATTTTGTACTTTATCATTTTATAAATATTGTGGGTATTCTGGTATTTAAAGGGATGAAAATACCAGTTTTTAACAGCTAACAAATGAATTGAAAGATTTTGTATTACTAAAACTCAGCAGTCATTTGTCTCCCTCTAGCGATCACATAACTGTGCCACATTGCCCATTTACTTATGTTTTGATTGAAAACCAGAAAAAAGAAGTTTAATACCTTTTAAATTATGTTGCACATTTTATGGAATTTGGTTTACATTTATTTAAGATTGTCCTGATTATAATTTTAATAGAAAATCAGTAGTTCCTGCAAAGATTTTGGGAAGCCTTTAATATCTTGCTTCATTGAGCCTGAGAAGCCATGGTGATACATCATTACCGCCAGGAAAAAAATAATCCAAGTAAACTAAGACATACCATTGATTGTAAGATGCATCTCCATTTCGGAAAGGATAAATTGTGGGAAAAAATCAGCATATAGTTTTAGTACAGTAATGTAATGTCTTTGTGGATATTAGTCATTGAAATGGTTTTCTCATTTATAGAAGAAATTTTTCTTATCAGAATATACTAGGACACATAATGGTATGGTTAGATGAAACTCATTGATAATACAATTGAAGGATCATATGTATTAAAAGTTTAAAGTTTAGAATTTTGAGTTGCGGGAACTTAAGTCAAATGGAGTTCTTTCTGATAAATGGAATTTTGTGGTGGTAGCTTTGTAATATGTCACCTTGCTAGGCTGAACTTATTTTCCAGAGTTCTCTTCTCTATAATTTGTTTAGGATGAGACACAAGAGAGATTCTTGCATGAGATTTGAAGGCAGAATTGAAGCAGCAGCCATTTTTGTAGCTTATACAAGTTGTGGCTTCTCTCCTGGCTCACCTGTTGGTATGAGGTAGTAGTAGCCAGGCTGCAATTGCCCTACCTTCTGTGGAATCCTCTTTCAATTTCTCCATCTCTTGGGTTAGGTCTGTCAGGAAGGACCCCAGCATGCTCAAGACATCTTGAGACTATCAGGGTCAGAATAAAAACCAGCATGGACTTCAGTTTTCAGTCCGTTGTGGTGGGCTTCAGCTGGTGATTGTGGATCCTATTTTGTTCTTGCTTTTCCCACTTTATAATGTCTTTCTTGATTGCCTGCCTTACACAAACTAGTTCCAGCTTCTACAGTTACACAAGATCAAATCTCTTAGTGTCTCTCTCAGTCTGTCTGTTCGTCTGTCTGTCTTTCTCTCTCTCCCCAGCTGTTTGCTTATCTGGTCAAGCACTGACTGATAAATTTACCATGGTACATAATTCTTAGGGAGATTTTATGCAATTTCAAATTTGAAATTCTAGTAATGTAAATTAACATTTAGGAAATTGAATTAACCATTTTCCCTTCAAAATGGTAGTGGTACCTTTTGGAGTACTTAAGTATTCTTCAGTGTATTGTAAGTAATTTTAAGGATTCTTATAAAGAACCAACCTGGTAAAATGCGTAGATAAAGGTCTGGTATAATTTTCCTTCTACCTGAAAGGACTTTCTTTAACATTTTTGTAGTGCAGGTCTTCTGTTGATGAATTTGTTCAACTTTTGTATGTTAGGAAAAGTCTTATTTTACCTTTAAGAGATTTTTGTTGTGTATAGAATTCTAGATAGATAGTTTTTGTATTTGAGTATTTTAGAAATGTGGTTCTTCTCACGTTTATTGTTTTTGATGAGAAATTCAGTGTCATTGGTATTTTTCTTCCTTTATATTTAAGGTGTTTTTTTCCTCTTACTATTTTTAAGATTTACTCTTTATCATTGAATTTAAGTGGTTGATTATGTTGTGTCCTCTTTATTTTCTTTATTTTTTATGCTTGGGGTTCAGTAACCTTTTTGTATCTGTATACTTATGGTTTTCATTAAATTTTGAAAATTTTAGGCCATTATTTCTTCAACTGTTTTTTCTGTCTTTCCTCTTCTTCAGGGACTCGAGTACACATATGTTTTGTTGCTTAAAGTTGTTTCAGAGCTCACTTGTGCTTTTTTTTTTCACTCGTGGTTTTTTTTTTTAAGTCCCTTTTCTCTCTGTTTCATTTTAAATAGTTAAATTTTATTTGTCTGCAAGTTCACTAATCTTTGCTTTGCAATATTTAATCTGCCATTAGTCCCATCCAGTATATATATATTTTTTATCTCAGACATTGTTGTTTTCATTCCTAGAAGTTTGATTTGAGTCTTTTTCATGTCTTTCATGTTTCTATGTATTTACTGTGTTCAATTTTCTTCTAGCTTCTTGAACATATGGAATACACATGTTTAAATGTCCGTTCATTAACTTGATCATCTGGCTCATTTCTGTATCAGTTTTGATTGATTGGCTTTTCTACTCATTATGGGTTATATTTTTCTGCCTCTGCATGCCTAGTAATTTTTGATTGGATGTCATATATTGTGAATTATACCTTGCTGGGTGTTGGGATATTTTTTATATTCCTAAAAATATTCTTGAGCTTTGTTCTGGGATGTGGTTTAATTACTTGGCAACAGTTTGATCTTTTTGAGCCTTGTTTTCAAGCTTTGTTTGGTGGTACCAGAGCAGCATTTAGACTGGGGTTACTCTCTCCCCACTACTGAGGAAAGACCCTTCTTTCAATTAGAGAATACTGTAATTGTTCTCCCATGAATTATGAGTTTTTCCACACTGGCTGGTAGGAATAACCACTATTCCTGGCCCTTTTTGAGTTCCAGGCACTGTTCCCTGTAGTCCTTTTTGGGTGATTCTTTCTCCAGCCTGGGTTAATTTCCTCACATGCATATGCTGATCACTAATCAGCTCAAGACTTGAGGGGGACTCCTTGCAGATCTCTCGAGTTCTTTTTCTACATGATTCTTCTCTGGTACTCTCTCCTGAAACTATTCTCCTTAGCTTTCCTAGACTCTCAGTTTCTCTCCATAACTCAGGGAGACCACTGGATTCTGCCTGAGTTTGCCTCTTTGCCCTGTGGCCTTAAAAGTCTCTCTAGACGGTAATAAGCTGGAGCAGTTATAGAGGTGACCTCTGTTGTTTCTTTTCTTTCAGGGATCACTGACCTTTTATCCTGATGTCCAGTGGCTTGAGAGCTGTTCTTCATTCATTTTTTTAGTTTTCAGATGGTAGAGTTCATTTGGTTCTTGTTACTTTATCTTGGCACTATTTTAGTTGCATCTAATTGTGTGTTTTAGAGTCGCTATCAGGAGAAATGTTTATTTAGAGGAGCCAAGATATTCTTTCTCAAGTGATTTGAATTATCTGGTATTCTAGGTACCCAGGTTTAAAAGCCTGTATGGTTTTTCTGCACGTATTTGGCATTCTGTTCTTAGTTTTCTATTCCATGGTACTCAAAGTAGCTGGTTCAGAAACTTTGTTACTGGTCTGTGTTGGAATGAAAAATGTACACTGCAATGTATGTAAATGCATTACTTTCTTCACTGAGAAAGTATTGCTATGAAAAGCTGTTAAGTGAACCCAACAGTGTGGTTAGTGATGTAGTTGATTTATATTTTGTACAAGTGTCTTGTCTTGATATGGCCTGGTAACTGTCGGTGGTCTAGTATTGTTCGCCTAGTCACACTCTTGAGTAGCTGCTTGTACTTTATATTACGTAGTTTAACAAACGTGGACTTTTATTTAATATGCTTTTTATTGTACTCAAGAATATAGATAGGTTCTGTAAGATTGTATCCAGGATTATTCAGTTGCAGATATAAAAGAAAGCAAGCATCCAAAAGCCAACCTATATTAACTTCAGTTACCTTGATTTTTAAAAAACTTATACAATTGGCCAGGTGCGGTGGCTCACGCCTGTAATCCCAGCACTTTGGGAGGCTGAGGTGGGTGGATCACAAGGTCAAGAGATCGAGACCATCCTGGCCAACATGGTGAAACCTCGTCTCTACTAAAAATACAAAAATTAGCTGGGTGTGGTGGCGCGCACCTGTAGTCCTGCTACTCGGGAGGCTGAGGTAGGAGAATTGCTTGAACCTGCGAGGTGGAGGTTGCAGTGAGCCAAGATCACGCCACTGCACTTCAGCCTGGCAACAGAGTGAGACTCCGTTTCAAAAAAAAAAAAAAAAGTATACAATTTGGATGGTTTTTTGTATATTTATAGACTCATGCCACTATCACCACAATTTACTTTTAGGATGTTTTTTATCATCCTGCAAAGAAACCTTGAGTCCATTAACAGTCACTCCTTACATACCCCTGTCTCCAGCCCTAGGTAACCATGAGTCAACTTTCTGTGTCTCTGTATTTGCCTTTTTTTTTATATTTGTGTAATGATTTTGAGGTTCATCCATAGATCAGTACTTTGTTTCTTTTTATTGCTTAATAATATTCTATATCTTGATGTAAAATTTTTTTTTTTGAATATAGAGGCAAGGCCTCACTATGTTTCCCAGCTGGCCTCAGACTCCTGGACTCCAGCCATCCTCTCACCCCAGCCTCTCAAGTGACTAGGACTACAGGTGTGCACCACTGTGCTTGGCTCATATCTAGATTTTTGATTTTTGAGGCAAATATCTTGAGGCACTTTCTGACAAGTGCTTTACTGTTTCGAGATCCTCTACCATATATATTTGTTGCCCTTCAAATTGGCTGTTTTTGGATTAAGTGTACTCAGTATCATAGCAGTGTTTGAACTAGCTTTGTAATTTCCCTATTTTTGGCTTTTAGTTGCTACATTTTCTCTTCAAGATTCAGATATTTAAAGTAATTTACAATAGTAGTTGAATTTGGGTATGATCAGTGATGCATATCTTATACTTTATTACATAGCCAATTTAATTTTTTGTCTTAATGGCAGTGTATCAGATGAGTTACTTGATTTGAATACTAGTCAGGGATAAATAATGAATTAGAGTGAAGACAAAGAAACCCAACAGTGTAAAGTTTTTGTTGTTCTTAATATAACAGTCTATGTCATAAGTCATTGAAGTCTGGGGAGGGGATCGCAGATATGCTTTGCATGATTATTCAGGGGCCTTGTTACCTTTTATATCATTCCACTGCCCACCCTTAGATTCCTAGAGAATTTATGTCTTCGTGATAGAAACTTGGTCACTGACATATCCTGGTTTCAGCTGGATGAAAAGGGGAAAGAGATCTTAGACAAGGCATGATCAATAGTGTAAGTTATAGAGGTGGAAGTAATATATATCATTTCATTTATATTTAACTGATGATAATTTAGATGACTATAATGCATTGCAAGAGAAGCTGGGAATACAGTGTAGTTGGGCAGTGATATGTAGTTACTATGGTTGAAAGGAGGTCATAATTTGGCAGACAACCAGCAGTCTCTGCCACAACACACAACACCAATATAGTAGTCTTTGAATTTAGCAGTTTGTGAATGAGATCTGGAAATTATCTTTGGAGAGTATCTTATAACTTAATCTGTTTATTAGTACCACTGTTAAGAAAGGTCATATCAAGAGTAGATAAAAATCAAATTACCAAAATTTCAGTACCTCAGTTATTAAAATTTTCAGTTATTATTTTAGAAAACTTTTGTTTAAAGATATTGGAAAGTTGAAATCATTCTCAGTTCTTCCATTTACTAGCTGTGTAACCTTTGATAAACTACTTAACTTCTCTGTGGCTCACTTTTCTCATGTGAACGAGCCTTATAGTTGTTCCTAATTCTTAGGCCATGTGCTCATCAAATGAGAATGTATTATACATAAAGCACATAGCATTTCCTACACAGTACCTCTCAAGATAGCTGTTATTGTTATCATAGCATTAGGTACCTGGTTTTGGACAGAGGCAGTTTAAGGCATTTAGTATCTAATACATCGAATTGCCAAAAACCAGTTTTGAATTTATGATCTCATTGAATTTGTTTTTGTTTGTTTTTGCCAATTGTCATCAAGAAAAGATACAAAAGGCTTAATTTTAATACATGGGGTGATGATTATAACTTATGTATACATAGCAATATATTTCTTTCAAGCCAATTACTTTAATTTTGTATCTGCTTTACAAAGTAATAGTTTTAAGAAACTCATATTATTTCTACAATATATTTATATACTTTTAAACCCATAATTTTTGTATTGATAAGTACAGAACTGTACAATGAAGCATTTTCATAGTTTATTTCATAAGACTACATCGAGTAGTTCCCATTCAATTTAATTAAAAGGCATTTTTAAGTAAAGTTATACTACCCTAAATTTTTGTACTTATTCCCTAACTCTTTAAAAATGTATATGAAACCTAATGCTAAAAAAAATCACTAGTATGTGGAATAAATTCATATTCAGGAAATAATTTAGACACTAATATATTTGTAGGCTGTCTCTCTTCCCCCTCCTCTCCACTCCAACCACAAAAATAGTGCTTGGATCTGTTATTTTCTATAAAAGTTGAATTTAAGTACATTTGTTCATAGCACATTTTTCAGTGAATTGAAGGTAGCCCTCATCACATTTTTTACTATAGTCATGCACCACTTAACAATGGGGATATGTTCTTAGAAATGTGTTGTTAGATGATTTCCTCTTTGTGCAAACGTCATAGAGTGTACTTACACAAACCTAGATAGTATAGCCTACTGCGCACCTAGGCTATATGGTATAACCTGTTGCTCCTAGGCTACAAACCTGTACAGCATGTTAGTGTACTGAATACTGTAGGCAGTTGTAACACATGGTAAATATTTGTGTATCTAAACATATCTAGACATCTTAGAAAAGGAAAGGTACAGTAAAAATATTGTATAAAATGTAAAATTTGTTACACCTGTATAGGGCATTTACCACAAATGGAGCTTGCAGGACTGACAGTGCTCTAGGTTATTCAGGGAGTGAGTAGTGAGTGAATGTGAAGGCCCAGGGCATTGCTGTACACTACTGTAGATTTTATAAATATTGTATACTTAGACTACACTAAATTAATTAATTAATTAATTTTTTTTTTTTGAGACGGAGTCTTACTCTGTTGCCCAGGCTGGAGTACAGTGCAGTGGTGTGATCTCGGCTCACTGCAACCTCCGGCTCCTGGGTTCAGGTGATTCTTGTGCCTCAGCCTCCGGAGTAACTGGGATTATAGGCGCACACCACCACACCTGGCTGATTTTTATGTTTTTAGTAGAGACAGGGTTTCACCATGTCGGCCAGGCTCTTGTACACCTGACCTCAGGTGATCTGCCCGCCTCGGCCTCCCAAAATGCTGGGATTACAGACATGAGCCACCGCACCTGGCCAGACTACACTAAGTGTATAAAATATTTTTTTCTCCAAAAATAAATTAACCTTAGCTCACTGTAACATTTTCACTCTCTTTTTAAAAACTTTTTGTTTCTTTTGAAATAACATTTAGCTCAAAACACAAACATGTACAGCTGTGCAAAAATATTCTTTCTTTGTATCCAAATTCCATAAGCTTTTTTCCATTTTAAAAACTTTTTGTTTTCTTTTCTTGTTTCATTTTATTTTATTTTTTTTTGAGATGGAGTCTTGCTCTGTCGCCCAGGCTGGAGTGCAGTGGCATGATCTAGGCTCATTGCAACCTCCACGTCGTGTGTTCAAGCAATTCTCCTGCTTGAGTAGCCTCTCAAGTAGCTGGGACTACAGGCACACACCACCACGCCCAGCTAATTTTTTTTTCTTTGGTATTTTTAGTAGAGATGGGATTTCACCATGTTGGCCAGGCAGGTCTTGAACTACTGACCTGAGGTGACCCACCCACCTAGGCCCCCCAAAGTGCTGGGATTACAGATTTGAGCTGCCACACCGGCCAAATATTATATTTTTGTCTGGTGGATTTGTGGAAACCAGAGAAGATGTCTTTATAGTCTGTGTAGCTGTCATCATAACTTGGTATTTTAGTTGATTTCAAAATTAGGTGTTTGAGAAAAGCCAGATTAAGTAAAATGAGTGATATTTGATTTAAAATCTGACTAGCAATTTTCATAAATAATTGTTTTGTCAATAATTTGTTATTTAAAGTGTTCAGGTGCTAGTTTACTAAATTTTACTCTGTGTATGTGTGAACCTAGAATACCATGCCTTTTTTCTAGATAATTGTTAGTGATACTGTATCTGGTTTCTTCGTATGCTTTTGTTTATAATCAGAATTTTATTTTTTAACATGAGAATAAATGTGCTCTGTTATTTTAAATACTTTTAAAATGTGTTTAGCCACGTAGATGAGTGATTCATAATCTTTTTATCTGGTTATTCATATGTGAGAGTTATGACTTGTGGGAATTGGTAATAGTGGCTCATGGAAACAGTGATTTTTTTAGTTTAGGAGTGGGAGGAAAGTTCCTGCATGAATCTGAAGTACTCAAATCTCTTTATCTCCCTTTGCGCCAATTTTTGTGATTGTTTTCATATCGGCGTACAATGTAGCAGGCTTAATTATCTGATGGAGGTTTTCTTTGTTTTAATATTAGAATTGTGATGTCCTTTTGGCATGATTTACAAATGACCAAAAGTGTTTTAGAAAAATTGTCTTTTAGATTTTATCTTTTAAAGTTAATTTTTGAAAGCATGATTCATAGTTGTTTGAAATGGCAAAGCTCTTAGCTTTTTCATGCTAAGAACGACTGAACCACATTGAAGATGCTTATGCTTAACTCAGACATGAAAACTACAGGCCTGAAGAATAATCCTTACTTTATTGTTTTCATGTGTTTTGAAAGGAGGCTTGGATGCTGGGAAGCTATCAGGTGCCTTTATGGGCACCAGAGAAAGAGTCTAAGACGCTTGTTGTAGTCAGAGTTAATTTATAATTCACTGTAAAGTTAACTGACTCAAAGCAATTAGTTCATGATTTACATTCAGTTGCTAGTGATTTTTTTCTCTTTTCCTATGCATTTTGTAGAATGCTGTATACCCGTTATAGGGCTTCATTACTTACAGGATTGGAAAGTAATTTTGTCCTAGGGAGAAATATTTGGGTTAAATCTGTAGTGTATTTGCAGTGCCAAGAGAGCACTGGTAAAACTAAAAATAAAAAAAATGTGAACATTATTTAGAAACCTCTCTGGCCGTCTTTATAAATCAACAAGACAAATCCTGAAAATGTGCCCAGTTTCACAGCAATCATTATGATTGCAGAGGAAATAAATATTATTTGTTTTTTTCTCTGGTATTATGGCATTGGAACCAAAAAAGCATTTTGTACAACAGTTTTTGGTTAGTGTTACAAATTCAGTCAGACAAACATTTGCTTTGACCAAAAATAAATCAATAGGGTGTATCTGACTTTTAGAAAATAATGTAGCAATGTTCATATTCTAGCAAGATATTTAAAATGATATTCTATCAATAAAATACTTGAGTGAGTTCTTTTATGTGAATTAAAGTGAATTATAAATACTATATAATCTTTCATACTTTTAACTTGGCAGAACGGTGATTTTTTTAGTTTTTGTTGCTGGGTAGGTAAGTATTACTGTTTTGGGGAGAAATTTTAAAATTGTTCTTTAATAAAAATAATTTTATCTTAATTTACCAATTCTTTTATAGTATAGTTTTCTATAACAAAGCACCTCCCTATATACACTGTTATATTTGAGTCTTATGAATTGTCCATTTAAAGTAGAATATTCCAAGTATAAATTCAATTCAACATTCAATTTGTTGCACTTACTACCTCTTTTATATTTGTCTTAGTGTCTTTGAATATTTGTTTAGGCCTCTGAGTCACACTGGCAAGAACATTAGGAACATGGCTTTAGGCATATGTTAGTGCTTTGATGGCAGTTAGTGACCTGTGCTAGAAAAAGTGGGTGTTAACCTTGATGGTGTCGTGTAAGACTTGATATGTCATGACTAATTTTAAAAATTTTTTTCTCATTTTTCTTGCCTGCCCCCTGGTGGAGAAAAGTTAGTAAAATCAACATACAGGGTACATGAAAAGTCTGAAGGTGGGGGGAAAATGTATATAAAAAAACTAATCATTGCTCATGCCTGTAGTCCCAGCACTTTTGGAGGCCGAGGCAGGAGGATTATTTGAGCCCAGGAGTTTCAGCCTGGGTGACATGGCAAAACCCTGTCTCTATTAAAAAAAAAATTAGCCAGGCGTGGTGGTGGGTGCCTGTAGTCCCAACTACCTGGGAGGCTGAGGTGGGAGGATCACCTGAGCTGTGATTGTGCCACCATACTGCAGCCTGAGTGACAAAGTGAGACCCCAAACAAAAAAACAAATTATCGATTAATTTAGTATATGAAAATTTAAATATATGTTATCATTTCAGGTTTTATAGTCTTAGCTTCTCAAATTTGGAGGGAACAAATGTGGGATTAAAATTCTAAGAATACATAGTTTTCTTAAAGATATGCAAATTTGCTTTACTGATTATGTTTCTGTGTTTTCTCAAAATACCTTGTTGTCACTTCTCAGGGTCTTACTGAAGTAACACAAAGCTTAAAAATGGAAAATGAAGAGTTTAAGAAGAGGTTCAGTGATGCTACATCCAAAGCCCATCAGCTTGAGGAAGATATTGTGTCAGTAACACATAAAGCAATTGAAAAAGAAACCGAATTAGACAGGTATTTCTCATGCTTTTAAAAAATAAATTCAATAAAAATTTTAAAACTTTAAAACATAATGTTACTTTATCATACCTATCTCAGTTTAAAGGACAAACTCAAGAAGGCACAACATGAGAGAGAACAACTTGAATGTCAGTTGAAGACAGAGAAGGATGAGAAGGAACTTTATAAGGTAATTTATTTTTACCATATCTATTGCCTGTTGCTTCAAAAGAAATGACCCCAGAACTTAGGGGCTGTAGGTCAGCAATTTAGGAGCAGCTTAGCTGAGTGGTTCTGGCTCTAGCCTCTTGTGTAGTTGCAGTCAGGATGTTGGCAAGGGCTGCAGTCAGCTAAGGGCTTGATTGGGACTGGAGGGTTTGCTTTCAAGATGGCTTACTCCAGTGGCTTTTGGCAGGAGAACCTTCAGCTCCTCTTGAAGTGGTCTTTTCATAGGCTGCTTGAATATCCTCACAGCATGGCAGCTAGCTTCTCTCAGAGTAAGTGATCCAGGAGAGAGCAAGGAGGAAGTCACAGTCATGTATATCACCCCTAAAAGTTAGTTTTCAGGGAATTAATTTGCTGCTGTTTTAGATACTTAACAGGTAGTGTGTAATAAGTTGAAGAGGTTTAATGGCATTAAGATACTTGTTTATCACAATTCAGGTAACTATTTTTCCTTTTTAAGAACATACACATATATATATACACATTGGGGAGAACATTAATTTAGTAATAATCCCATTTGAGAGTTTGACTTTTAGAATATCTTCAGAGATGTCATTTTGTAAAAATATCCTCACTGCTAACAAATCTTGACCGCTTGAAGTTTTGAATTTTTTTTTTTTTTTTTTTTGAGATGGAGTCTTGCTCTGTCGCCCAGGCTGAAGTGCAGTGGTGCGATCTCGGCCCACTGCAAGCTCTGCCTCTCGGGTTCACGCCATTCTCCTGCGTCAGCCTCCCGAGGACCTGGGACTACAGGTGCCCGCGACCACGTCCGGCTAATTTTTTGTATTTTTTTAGTAGAGACGAGGTTTCACCATGTTAGCCAGGATGGTCTCGATCTCCTGACCCGCCTCAGCCTCCCAAAGTGCTGGGATTACAGGCGTGAGCCGCCGTGCCCGGCAGTTTTTATTTATTTATTTTTTTAAGCAACCCTGAAATATAGGGTAGTTAGCTTAATTGTCAATAATGCTGTGGGTGCAAATTGAGACTTATTTTTTTAAGTGGCTCATAAGCATTTCCTGAAGGCAATTCCAGATGAGGAATTTCAAGAACATTCTGAGTTAAGTCCATTTCTTGTTAAGTCAATTTAATGAGCTGATGATTATGAACATCAGGTAGTGTTTTAAAGTGATGCTGCAAAGGTGTTGGTTGCTGCTGTCTTCAGAGAATCAGGAGTTAATATTCTATCCTTGTGAACAGGAATTAGTCCTTCAGCATTCTGTATATTTAAAGAGTAAAGTGCAAGAAGTAAGTTAATTCATTTCTCCTCAGTACTCTTAACTAAAGCAGGATATACTTGATAGTGTACACTACGGGTCTGTATTTATAATTCCAGTTATTGAATTTGATTTGTATGTCTGTTAGGAGCAAATCAGCAATAGCGAAAGTCATGGGAAAATCAATATAGTTGGGTTAGTCAACAAATACATTTTTCAGCACATTGAAACTAAATGATATCGTACTTTTCGCCTGCAGAAAATGGAATTGTTTGAGATGTTGTTTTTGAATGTACCCCTTCTAGTTTTCCAGAGTCTTGTCGTGCCAGATTTGAATATGCCATATAACATAATTTGTTTCCCCAAAAGAACAACCAAATCTATTTGCATTTTTAAAGAGAGCCTGAAACCATTAAATGAAAGGAAAAGACTTTAGAGATCAGGTAATGTTGTTAGGGCTTAGAATAATCTCTCTGGAAAATAAAAAAGCTTAGAAAAGCTGTGTTCTGCTCCTACATGCTTAACTAGTCATTTGGCAGAACCTGGGTCTCCTAAATCCTAGTCTAGTATGTCTTTCCTTCCTTTCGTTGTCTATGGGTTAGAAATATAATGGTATTTTAACTTTGACTAACTTAGGTCATGGAGTTAGAATATTCTTGACATTTTCAAACACCATTACAGGTACATTTGAAGAATACAGAAATAGAAAATACCAAGCTTATGTCAGAGGTCCAGACTTTAAAAAATTTAGATGGGAACAAAGAAAGCGTGATTACTCATTTCAAAGAAGAGATTGGCAGGCTGCAGTTATGTTTGGCTGAAAAGGAAAATCTGCAAAGGACTTTCCTGCTTACAACCTCAAGTAAAGTAAGTACTTTTGCTATATGTATTTGAAGATTGTAAAACATACCTATGAAATGTATGCAGTATGATTTTCATTTTTAATTCCCCCAAGCTTTTGTTTTAAAAAAGTTCAAACTTACAAAACAGTTGGAAGAACAGAACAATGAATACTAATGTACCCTAAAATATTTTACCATTCTTTGTTTTATCTCCCTCATTTATATGCCTTTTTTTCCTGAGCGATGTGAGTTGCAAGTATTATGATAATTTACTCTAAATACGTTAGCATGTCTCCCTAGTGCATTCTTCTTCATAGCCATAACACCATTATTACACCTAAGAATTTAGCATTGATTGAATAATAGTCATTCTCATAGTTAGTTCACATTCAAACAATCAAAGTCTTCAGCTTTTATAAGCATCCTGCAGTAAACATCCTTATAGCAATATGTAGGCACATTTATAATCCGAAGAATAAGTTCTTTCAAGTGGAATTACTGGGTCAATGAGTATTTAAATTTTGATAGTTATTTTCAAATTACCTTTCAAAAAAATGTTCTATTGATTTTTTTATTCCCACCAAGAGTATATGAGATATGTATCGTTTGTAATGTCTGCACAGACTTTGATTATATAGAGGTAGTATATCATAGTTTATTATAAATTCTCATGTTGGTAGACATTTTAGGTTCTTAATGATTTTTCATTATTTTAGTATTTTATTGAATCCTTGTAAAGCTAAACCTATGTCTATACCCTTTGATAATTTTCTTGGAAACTTATGGAAATAAAATTGCTAGATCAAAAGCTGTGAGAATTTTTAAGGTGCTGATGAATGTTGTAAACATCTGATGAGAAAAGATGCCAGTTGCAGTTTATATAAGCTCACCTGTTTGTGAATGTGCCAGTTGCCCTAAACCCATGCAAATATTGGAATGTTACTGTTTTTTTGATCTTTGTTAGTTTGAAAGGTGAATGGCATTTGTTTTAACTTATGTTTGATTGTTGGTGAGTTGAATTTTTTACTGCATAATCGCATTTATTTCTTTAAAAAATTTTGTATGTTCATGACTTTTGACTTTTGTTTTGTTTCTCCTTATTGACTAGAAAAGTTATTTATATCAAGTATTATTATACCTTTCTTGAATATATTACATATAATTTTCTTCTAGTTCTTTTTCTTCTCCTTTGACATATAGAAGTTGGCGATCTTTTTATAGGTAGATCTATTTAGTGTGATGCCTCCGAAGATTTTGTCCATGCCAACACTGCATGAAATCATCATTTACATTTCCTTCTAAGGGGCTAACAGTTTAGAAACCAATATTGGGTTGCATTTTTTTCCTGATTTTACATTATTTTTAGTACAGAGATTAAAAACAGGAAGTTGAATAAACTAAATTTATTGTGTTTATAATGTTTAAATGTTATAATGTTTAAACATTAATATTAAAGGAAATAATTTCACCATGGCAATTTTAGCTTTTTAAAGATACTTTTAGATTTGTCAAGCAGTATGAATTACTTTTCATTTTCCCAATGCCTCGTCTTTACTATTTGTATATCAATATTTTGTTTTTAGAACTAAGGCCTAAATCTGTTCTGTGTTTTTATAATGATATGAAATAGATTTATATTATATTGGATGTCTCTTAGGGTAGAAAGTAGGAAACATGTTTTAACCAAAATTTTTGGTGTTACAAAGAAGCTTTCGGAATGATTTTTACTGGTAGTCATACAAAATGAGGGTCAGTATTTCTAGCTGGAGAGATTCTGGGGGATGGGATCTTTTGTTTGAGCCTCAGTTTGGGCAGGTCCTTAAGCACTGGGTATGTTGCCTGACTCGCTGTACTTTAGTTTCCTTGTGTATAAAGTAGTAGCAGTGAAACCAAGTACATAGGGTTGTTATAGAGGGAACCTAAAACAAAGTTACTTCTTAAGTTTTTTGTAGGCATATACTCTGTAAGTCATGAGTAGAAAAACCAATATCTAAAATTTTGGCCCTGTTGAAATATGTGTGAAAATTGTTTCTGCTTCTGTTTTTTACTTGAGTGGTTGAATTACAAATATATTTATCTGCTTTCTTCAGGAAGATACTTTTTTTTTAAAGGAGCAACTTCGTAAAGCAGAGGAACAGGTTCAGGCAACTCGGCAAGAAGTTGTCTTTCTGGCTAAAGAACTCAGTGATGCTGTCAACGTACGAGACAGAATGATGGCAGACCTGCATACTGCACGCTTGGAAAACGAGAAAGTGAAAAAGCAGTTAGCTGATGCAGTGGCAGAACTTAAACTAAATGCTATGAAAAAAGATCAGGTAAAGCAAGTTAATTTTGAATTTGCATTTTGATTTAAAAAACCACTATAATCTCACAAAGTAGTAAATTGTGTTAAGATAAGACAGGTCAGATTTCTGCCTTATTTTAAATTTAAAATTTTCATTCCTTTTGTTTAGTCATTGTGACTTCTTGGCTTACAGTTAATGTGTGCTGTAAGGAAAACTTCTGTAAGCAGAATTCTTAATGGTTGGTGAAAGCTGCCCTATTGATTAAATATATTGATGTCAGATATGTATTGTTTTGTTTGGAATTTCTTACTAGCTGTATAAAACAGTATTATGGTTGTTTAAGGGAGTAATAATTGCTCTTCAGGAGGTGGATTATTTTTCTCTAGTTTTTTAAATGAACCTTAGTCCTAAGAATGTAAAACTGGACTTAACAAGAGACCCTATGTTGCTCTGTAGCCAAAATCCCAAAATAAAAAAGTGGCCGGGGACAGTTGCTCACACCTATAACCTCAGCACTTTGGGGGGCTGAGGTGGGAAGATCGCTTGAGCCCAGGAGTTCAAGACCAGCCCGGGCAACATAGTGAGACCTCATCTCTACAAAAATTTTCAAAAGTTACCCAGGTGCGGTGGTGTGCAGCTGTAGTCCCAGCTAGTCCAAAGGCTGAGACAAGAGGATTGCTTGAGCCAGGAGGTCAAGGCTGCAGTGAGCCATAATTGGACCACTGTGTTTCAGCCTGGGTGACAGAGCAAGACTCTGTCTCAAAAACAAAAAAAAGAAAAAAAGTAAGATTGAAGTTGGGGTTACTATTAACATTAGGAGGTATCAGATTTTTATTTTTTTCTTAGAATGTTTGTTTCTTTCTAGGACAAGACTGATACACTGGAACACGAACTAAGAAGAGAAGTTGAAGATCTGAAACTCCGTCTTCAGATGGCTGCAGACCATTATAAAGAAAAATTTAAGGAATGCCAAAGGCTCCAAAAACAAATAAACAAACTTTCAGATCAATCAGTAAGTATCATTAAATTTACACATAGTAAAATGTGTTGTTAGTATTTTTGTTCGAAAATCAAATTTGTAATATTCCAAATATCAACCTTTTAAATATTATTTATCTCTGCTTGATTTCAAGTCATTGGCCAAATATTGTAATAACTCTTCTTTAAAAAAGTCTGGAATTTTAATTTACTGGACAGCCAACAAAGGAAGCAAGGGCAGTAGCAAGGAAAAAACAGAAAAAAGTCTTCTTTTCTAGATAATTTCCCTCTTAAGTTCTTGATAAATATCTGTCACTCAAAACTCAATACTTATTATTGACTCTTGTGACCGTGACATCTATTCTCATTGTAGTTCACCATTAATCATCCCTAGGTCTTAGATGGTGTCTCAGTTGTAATTGGCAAGTTCTTCTTACTCATATTATGAAGATTCCTATTCCTATTAGATTAGGAACAGTTAAAGAGTGTTAGCTAATTCTTTTTTATTCCATTTGAGAATAGGTAGGTAGATTTGTAATATAGCAAAGAAGATGTTTTTGTTTTGAGGTATGTATGTTTCAATGTGGGTCCTTAAACTGTGCTTAAATACAAGGCTTACTATCTGAGGAACTCCTGGAAATGTAGAAGAAACATTTAAAACCTGAAATTGAAAGTGGTACTATAGCTCTCTTTTACTATGTGATGCATATACTTTCCTGGTCCTACTTTTTTAAATCAGAGGAGACAAGCAAGGAATGCATGTAGTAAAGTAGGAAGGCTTTTGTGAAAAAATATGATACTTTAAGTGTGACTCACTTACATGTATGAATTTGGCCTGGGGCCTTTTGAGTACATTATAACTTTGTAGTAGATTTCTGTGAATGACTTATTTTGGTGGTCTTTTGATGAGTTTATAAGAAAAAGCAAAATATAGTATATTTCTTTTGCAACATTTAGGTCAGTTAGCAAAATGATGTGTATAACTTTAGTCTTTGTTGGCTTTTAAAACAAGAGCAGCTTTGTGGACTTCTTAGGATTTCCTAAAGTAATATGTAAAGATATTATTTACTTAGTTACTGCAAGGAGGAAATATAACTAATTCATTGACTCATTTAACAACTTATTAACATTTTGAATAGGCTAATAATAATAATGTCTTCACAAAGAAAACGGGGAATCAGCAGAAAGTGAATGATGCTTCAGTAAACACAGACCCAGCCACTTCTGCTTCTACTGTAGATGTAAAGCCATCACCTTCTGCAGGTAAAAATCTTTTAGACTTTTTGTGTAGGGTGTCCTACATTGAAAAGTACTAATACTGCCTTCTTCCATGTGTAAGAATTTCAGGATATTCATAAAAATTTTCATGTGATAAGTAGGAATTGAGGCAACAAGAAAATAAGGGTATAAATGTAAAATAGAGTCATGCGTGTGGTGAATATACACAACATGAATATATAAAATGTGAATGTAAACTAGTAGTTATCTTCTTGAGACTATTCACACGTGTTAAAAATGAGCTGGTGCTTGTGAGTACTCATTTGGGCTACATAGGACAAAAGCCACGAATTGAATTTTTACTTTATGTTCCATTAAATCTATGGAATTATGAAGCATTTTATTTGTGGATTTTAATTTTTAAATTCTGCAGGGGAAAAAATCCCCTATTATTCACATACTTTTCTATTTATTCATTTATTTTTGGCTGCTTTGGATCAATGGGGGTACTTCTTCCCTTGTCAATGTACCTGTTGGCTGATGAGTTAAGTTTTTATTAGTTTATTAACTTATAGAACAGAATAGAGAGACATAGTGAAAACATTAATAACATGAAAATTTGGATTAACTAGGTTTTCATCTGTCCTGATTTTTTCACTTTTATGTAAATTTGACAGTAATGACGTTAAATACTAGAGAAAGTATATTTTCTTGTTTAGTGTGTGTAGTAATTGATCTTTTAAGTCTTTTTAAATGTAAACATCTTAGACTATTAAATATTAGGTTTATCCCCTGTAGGACAGAATTGAGCCTTCTGTTTCCGTGTATCCTCTGTAGTACCTAAAATGGTGTTATAGGGTATTTACTTAATAAAGACTTAGTGGTAATGAAGGGCTAGAAGAATGATTTAAAATGTGTTCTTGGTGGGGTATGGTGGCATGCGCCTGTACTCCTAGCTACTCTGGAAGCTGTGGCAAGAGGATCACTTGAGCCCAAGAGTTTGAGGCTAGCCTGGGCAACATAGTGAGACCCTGGCTTTCAGAGAGGGGAAAGAGAATTCTCAGAGTATGGTTTTCCTACTTACCCTGTCTATTCAGTTATATAAGGAGAACAATTTTTGTGCTGTTTTGGAACTCTTTTTAGCAAATTTTGTTTTGTTTTGTTTTGTTTTTGAGACAGAGTCTCACTCTGTCCCCCAGGCTGGAGTGCAGTGGTGCGATCTCAGCTCCCTGCAGCCTCTGCCTCCTGGGTTCAAGCAATTCTCCTGCCTCAGCCTCCTGAGTAGCTGAGACTACAGGTGTGTGTCACCATGCCTGGCTAATTTTTTGTATTTTTAGTAGAGACAGGGTTTCACCGTGTTAGCCAGGATGGTCTTGATCTCCTGCCTCGGCCTCGACCCGCCTTGGCCTCCCAAAGTGCTGGGATTACAGGCATGAGCCACCGTGCCCGGCTGCTTTTTAGCAAATTTTTAAAAAATCAAAGAATAATCCTTTATTATTGAATGCGAACTTGGTTCTGGCCAAACACATATTTTAAAATTCTCAACTAGAGTTTATATATCCTTCTTTGTATATCTAGGATATGAATAGATATTTCTGTCCTTCAGCATTCCATTTACTATATTTTACAGTATACTGACCTTTAAGTTATTCTGAACAGGAAGATAATATAAGGGGCAAAATACTTTTTAACAGTCTTATATTCTGCCTTTCTACAGCAGAGGCAGATTTTGACATAGTAACAAAGGGGCAAGTCTGTGAAATGACCAAAGAAATTGCTGACAAAACAGAAAAGTATAATAAATGTAAACAACTCTTGCAGGTAAGTTAACTACCTTGTAAGTGAAAGAGATTTATAAAATGTTAATGACTTAGCTTACCTTTATTGTTTCGATTGATTGGTATCTTTGAGTTTCTTTTCCATCTCCATATAGTGTTACTTAGTTTCACTTTGGCTTTTGGGATGATGAGGTGGGTGTTTTGTGTACCTGTTCACATAGGCGTGTGTGTAGCATCATGAGACCTAAAGTTACTATTTTCTTTTCACCTAATAAAATGTTCTTGTTTGGGTAATGGGCAAATAGTTAATTGAGGTTAGAAATTATCTGTCATCGTATAAAGATTCATGAAAAATATTTGAACTTCATAAAAGGGAAGTGCTGTTTTTAAATTTACTATTATCGGCCAGGTGCGGTGGCTCACGCCTGTAATCCCAGCACCTTGGGAGGTCGACGCGGGTGGATCGCTTGAGGCCAGGAGTTCGAGACCAGTCTGGCCAACATGGTGAAACCCTGTCTGTACTAAAAATACAAAAATTAGCCAGGCTGTGGTGGAGCATGCCTGTAGTCCCAGCTACAGTCTCCTGAGGCAGGAGAATCACTTGAACTCGGGAGGCGGAGGTTGCAGTGAGCCGAGTTTGCACACTGCACTCCAGCCTAGGCAACAGAGCGAGTCTCTAAAAAAAAATAATAAATAATTACTATTATAATAGCAAAGATTTTTACATCTTAAAGTGACTAGACTTGCATAGCGGAAAAGGGAATGTTAACCAAATGAATTGTCTCTTACGGTGTTTATTTTGATTATTATTATTATTATTATTATTTTTTTTTGATACGGAGTCTCACTCTGTCGCTCAGGCTGGAGTGCAGTGGCGCGATCTCAGCTCACTGCAATCTCCGCCTCCTGGGTTCATGCCATTCTCCTGCCTCAGCCTCCCAAGTAGCTGAGACTACAGGCGCCTGCCACCACGCCCAGCTAATTTTTTGTATTTTTAGTAGAGGCGGGGTTTCACCATGTTAGCCAGGATGGTCTCTATCTCCTGACCTCGTGATCCACTCGCCTCGGCCTCTCAAAGTGCTGGGATTACAGGCATGAGCCACCGCGCCCGGCCTATTTTGATTATTTTAAACAGCTTCATTCAGACTTTTCTGGTTTGCAGCCTTCTTGGTGTAGTATTCAGTACTGGAATATTTAAAGGAAAAGGGAAAATGCTTCTCATTTACATCAATTTGGCATAGAGAGGAAAAAGTGTTGTTTGTGCAAGTGATTTTTGTTTTTTTAAATGTGCTTTGTGTGTGTGTTTTTGTGTGCATTGGGAAGGGGAGGGGCATTTTTTAGAGCTATAGAATAAAATTTACACATTAGCTTCATGTTACTGTAATTTAATTTACAGTAATTATTTAAAATATTTTGTTGCTTATAAATAGCAAAATCTTTTAACCAAAGTTAAAATGAACTTTTTTTTTTTTTTTTTTTTTTTTGCTTGAGAGAATCCTGTGGAAGGGTTGATTAGAACAGTTTTACTCTTGAGTTCAGGGTAGTTTTTTGTAAGAGTGAACTACATTTTCATTAAAGATGAAACAATTCTGGATGAATATTTCAAGATTTTTCTATAGAAATAGTATTGAAAGGAAGATAGAATAATGTTCAAGCAAAAACCTTCCTCAGGGTGCTTTTTTTTTTTTTTTTTAAACAACCATATTGAGGTATAATTGAAATCCAATGAATTGCACGTACCTAGAGTATACAGTTGGATCAGTTTTGACATACACAGTTGTGAAACTATCACCACAGTGCCATCACTCTCCCAGTTTTTTTGGTACCTGTTTACAACACATCCCTTTCGTTATCCTTATCTCCAGGAAATTATTGGCCTGCTTTCTGTCACTATCAATTAGCCTACCTTTTAGACAATTTTATAAAATGGAGTCATGTAATATGTACTTTTTTCTACCCACTTTCAGCATGATTATTTGAGATTTATTCATATTATTGCATATATTTATTCCTTTTTTATTTTATCATTTGTTTATCCATTCACCACTTGATGGGTAGTTGGGGTTGTTTTTCGGCTGGTACAAATAAAGCTGCTTATGAACATTTGTTTAGAAGTTGTTTATGGACATATTTTTTTTTTGTTTCTTTTGGGTAAATGTCTAGGGGTGAATTGCCTGGGTGATATTGTAGTTGAATAACTCTGTAAGAAATTACCTCCTGGGTGCAGTGGCTCATGTCTGTAATCCCAGCACTTTGGGAGGCTGAGGTGGGAGCATCACTTGAGGTCAGGACTTTGTGACCAGCCTGGCTAATATGGTGAAACCCTTTCTCTACTAAAAATACAAAAATTAGCTGGGCATGGTGGTACACTCCTGTAATCCCAGCTACATGGGAGGCTGGGGCAGGAGAATCGCTTGAACCCGGGAGGTGGAGGTTGCAGTGAGCCAAGACTGCACCACTGCACTCCAGCCTGGGTGACAGAGCGAGACTCTGTCTCAAAAAAAAAAAAAAAAAAAAGAAATTACCAAACTGTTTTGTAAGGTGTTTGTACCATCTTACATAGCCAGCCTAATGGGTGTGTACTGATAGCTCATTGTGGTTTTAATGTGCATTTCTGTAATGACTTGATGTTGAGCATCTTTTCTTATGCTTATTTGCTCTTTATCTCTTGTGTGAGTGGTCGAATCTTTTTGGTAGTTTAAACATAGGGTTGTTCACCTTGAGATGTGTTTTTTTTTTTTTTTCTGTATATGTCTTTTGTCTGATATATGTAAGGTGAATATTTTCTCCAAGTCTGTAGCTTGCCTTTTCATTTCCTTAATGATGTTTTTAGAAAAGCAAAATTTTAATTTTGATAAAGTACAGTTTATCAGTTCATTTATGTTTTATGCTTTTTACCTTCTAAGGAATGTTTGCCTAATCCAAGGAGATAAAGATTTTCTCCTGTGTTGTCTTCTAGAAGTTTTATAATCAGCTTTTCTATTTAGGTCTGTGAATCATTTTGAGTTAATTTTTGTGTATAATATGGAATGTATAGTATGGATATTAAACTGACCTAGCGTTATTTGTTTAAAAGATTTTCCTCTCCATTGAATTGCTCAAAGTATATTTTTAAGTGTTCACATTGAACAAAATGTTCCAAATGGAATTGGACTAATTACCTTTTTGTCATGATTTGTAACTCTTCCTTTAAGATAATCTGGGTTGTAGAGAAGAGCAATGTATAAGAAGTCAACCTAAAAATTATCTTGGTCAGCAAATCCTAGAGTTTATCACTGCATGGAAACAACAGCATTATAAATATGACTTTATTTCCTCCCTTTGCAAAAGTAATATATACTTATTGTGAAATGTTGTAGTGTTCCGGAAATGAAGAGTAGAGATGGCAAAAATTACCTCTATCATTCTGATCCCCTGAGATAAGAACTATTAATATTTTGGTTTATATTTTTGTATACAACACAAACATATAGATATTGTATTATAACTGTGTAAAACAACTTATAAACAAAAATGGATTATATTATATATTCTATTTTAGCAACTTGCTATTTTCAATTAATGTATCTTAACATTTTTTCTTGTCAATTTGTACATCTGCCTTATTTAAAAATATATATACTATTTCATTGTGTGGATAGCAAATGATTTATCCAATTGTGTATTAATAGACATTTGATTATTCCAGTTTTTATGCTGTTACAACAGTGTTATAATAAATGTTCAGCCCATATCTAAGTACGTTCGTATAGATTTTCACTCTACATGAATGTAAAATCTTTTGGTAATTATACTACTTTCATTTAGGATGAGAAAGCAAAATGCAATAAATATGCTGATGAACTTGCAAAAATGGAGCTGAAATGGAAAGAACAAGTGAAAATTGCTGAAAATGTAAAACTTGAACTAGCTGAAGTACAGGACAATTATAAAGTAAGTTTGGTACTCCTTGTATGTAAACTTAAGGCATAAACTTCTGAAAATTAGTTATGTATAATTTTATTCAATCTAATGTACATTTTAAATATGGATAGTTGATAGTTTTTTCTACAAATAAAAATGTACTATATATTTAGTTACATAAATACTGTTCATTAACTTTGAATTGAGAAAATGGATACCATTTGCATTGCTATTGTGGCTTTAATTCTGTGGGTTCAGATGGCTATTAAAATTACATCTTTTAATTGTGTTTATTTTTAAGGATGAAAAGTGATCATTATCCTCCTGTTCATTTTGAAACAAACATGAATGCATATGTAAAATTATTTTAGGATGGCTGGGCGTGGTGACCCACTCCTGTAATCCCAGCACTTTGGGATGCCAGTCTGGGAGGATTGCTTGAGTCCAGGAGTTTGAGATCAGCTTGGGCAACGTAGGGAGATACCCACCCCCCTACCAGTCTCTAAAAAATAAAAATTAATAAATAAAAATAATTATTTTAGGGCCTTGACTTTTTTTGGAGTACAATAATATGTCATCAGTAATTTTAAAAATTTGGCTAGAGTTTTAACATTTATCACTAAAGTATGTGACTGTGATCCTAAATGAAATACTGTAAAAGCAAGTGATGTAATCTTAACTAATGAAAATTATTTTTCCAATATAATCTTGGGCAACAGACAAGCCCAAATGATAAATGATACTGTAAGAATGTTAGAGAAGGTCAGGCATGATGGCTCATGCCGGTAATCCCAGCACTTTGGGAGGCCGAGGCAGGTGGATCACGAGGTCAGGAGTTTGAGACCAGCCTGGCCAACATAGTGAAACCCTGTCTCTACTAAAAATACAAAAAATTAGCCAGGCGTGGTGGTGGGCACCTGTAATCCCAGCTACTCGGGAGGCTGAGGCAGGAGAATCACTTGAACCCTGGAGGCGGAGGTTGCAGTGAGCCAAGATCATGCCACTGCACTCCAGCCCGGCTGACAGTGTGAGACTCCGTCTCCAAAAAAAAAAAAAAAACAAAAAAAAAGAATGTTAGAGAAAAAAAAAAAAACAGGCTGTCCAGCTACTTAATAAGTAGAAATACGTGTTTCTTCTAAGGAATAAAGTATAATTTAATATATTTTAAGAAATGTATGTAGATATAATTTACATTTTTTTTTTTTTTTACTGAAGACCAGGAATTCTAAATGGTTTAAATATCATAGCTAATTGTACCTATGATCTAATTTTAAAGTTAGAATTACTTTAGTTTTCCCTTTTAGGGGCTGGAGATGTAGCACATTACAGGCTAAGTTACATTAGCTTATTATTTCCGTGATCCTTGTGGATATTCTTTTCAATAACTGGAACCTTCCTTAATTATTTATTAAGTGTGAATCATGAATTCATATGAAAAGAATTTTTTGCATATTGACTAGGAAAATGGTTTAGTAAATGTCTATTGAAGCCTATTTTACATAAAGTGCTATGTTAGATATTATGTGGGCGATCACATAAGGCACAGTGCTATGCTTAAGGAGTTTATAATCTAGTAGAGTGCTAGAAGTGTAATGGTAGTATGCACAAAATTTTCACACCACCCTAGGTAATCATCTATAAGCCATGGGAAGCTAAACAGGTAATTTTATTTCATTAATGTTAAAAGTAAGCATTGAGATCAAACAACATATCTAAAATATCGTAGTTGGTAAATGTGTTTGGCTTTTTATTTAGTTTCTTTTGCCCTATTTTGTACTGTTTTGACACAGACTAACACTGACCAGACAAGGCAAAATGTGATAAAGCTCCACATGAATGATAAGTTTAATTGCCTTAGAGTTGTGTCCAATCAAATATTTAGGGGGAAGACATTATGGAGTAACTAGACGTTTGAAAGAACAAACTGGAGGGGAGGAGAAGCAGAGCTAGGGAAAGGAAGCAGCAGCATTCTAAGTAGATGGAAGAGCATTAAGACACGTTTGGAGTTCAGAAGTGGAGCGCGTAGTCTGCGAACTGTGAGCAGTCTTGATCATTAGGACTTGAGTATCTATAATGGAGTAGCTTAGGCTTGAATGATAGCTTGAAGCCAGGTTTTAGAAGGCCTAAAATGGAATTTCGGTGCTAGTTCTGTTAAGAATGTTCTAGGAGAAAAGAGACCCAATCACAGCGAGTCTTTTTGAAAATAATTTGGCAGCATTGAAGAGGATTTAGAGGTGGGAAGGGTTTGAAGGTGAGGAAATCAGGTAGGAATATTCTTAGAATGAATTGATAAAGACCACCTCCTTTTGGGTACCTTCCCTGATCACCTGCCATTGAATGGGTTATGTGTCTACAAGAGAAAGCTGTGAAAGACATCTTTAGGGAAGAGCCATTGAAGAATGATTTTATTTGTATTTGTATCCATTAATGCTTAAACTGTAATAGGTGACCAGTGGGTGATTGCTGAATGAATGAATGATTTAGAGACTGAAAGTGTTGGGGAGTGGAGAAAGAGGAAAAGGAAAAAGTATTCCAATATAGTTTCTAAGCTTTAGTCACAGTTTAGTCGGAGATTGAATTCTGTTAACAGAAGTACGAAAGTAGGCTTGGGACATTAACCATCAATTTAAAAGGCAGATTTGGAACTTGGGAAAGAGAAAGTGGTACACGAGTTAATATTTGTGATTTATTCCCGGGGGCGTGATATTTGAAGGTATGGAAGAAGGTGAGTTTTCAGAGAGAATATTGAGAGAAGAGGCCAAAGAACAAACTTTGGAGAATACTCATATTTGGATTGGGAAGAAAAAACACACAAAAAAGGGCATGGGATGTTGAAAATATTCATGCAATTTCACATAAACCAAAGGAATAGTTCTAAGAATAAGGCAAGTTGGTCAATAAATGACAAGTAATTCAGAGAAGCCAAAGAATTAGCTGAGGAAAATACGTGGATTTAGTAATAGGAATTATTTTCATAAAACAGTATAAACCAGATCTCAAAGTTGCAAGGAGGGAGTAGGTAAATGAAAAAAAATAATGAAATTTCTTTCTTTATTCAGCTTCAATTGGTAGAGAAAGACAAAGAAATAAGTGGTCTGACTTCACATTTGGAAAACCTCTCCAGGGAGAAGGTATTGAGCAATGTAGTTAAAAAAATGTGTATCACATGAAACTGAATAATAATAGAGCTTTATGAAGAGACACATTTTGAAGTTCATGTGACAGTACAATGTTCAAATTTAGGAAAACAGTGAAATTTCTAAAAATTACATGAAATGTTTATCTGGTTTTCTGTTGTAATAGGAAACATTTTTGAAGTTGTTTAATGACTTACAGCAAAACCTCACATTCACATAGAGCAATACATTTGTAATGTAAAAGATGACTATAGTGCAGCATTTCTGAAAGTGGTCTGTGGTCCTTTTGGTGGTTCCCAATCCCCTTTCAGGGGCCTGCAAAGAAACAATTTTCATAATAATACTACAACATTATTTGATTTTCTCCCCACTGTTACATTCGCACTGTGTGAAAGCAGTGTGGAAAACTGCTTGTGTATTATTATGAATTAAGGCAGTGGCACCAAACTGCATTAGTAGTTATTGTATTCATCACCATCATGTGCTCACAGTAGAGAAAAAAAAAGCCAGTTGCACTGAAGATGTTAAAACAATAAAATGTGTTAATTTTATTGACGCTTGATCCTTGGGTACATGTCTTTTTAGTATTCTGTGTGATTAAATGGAAAGTACCCCTAAAGTTCTTTTGTTGCCTAATGAAATATGATGGTTAATAAAGGTAAAGTGCTTGTTTGTTTGAGTTGTGAGTTGAACTAGTCTCTTTTTTCATGGAAACCATTTTTACTTTAAAGAACAATTTCTATATTCAGACTTGGGTGTTTGACAGATATTTTCTCAAAGTGAAATGAAATGAGCCTGTTATTTCAAGGAAAAACAATTGATAATTTTTTTTGCCATTGATAATATTTGAGCTTTAAACAAAAACTAGAATTTTGAAAAACTTGTTATCTTCCAGTGTAAGCTTGATGCTTTCCAATGTTTACAAACTTTTCTAATGAGATGGTTGTAATATTTAGACTGTATTTTTTTAATTGTATAGCAAAATTTGTCAGCATTTAGAAGATCCACATAACTCAGTGAACCAATAGTTTTCCAAATGACCAGCGATGTTACAAAATCATGTATCATAAAAGAGCCATTCTAAGTGCAAGTTAGATTTCAAGGTTGTATGAGGTTACTGTGATAGTTGTGAAATTCTGATTTTTCAACTCATCACTTTTTCCACATTTGTCCTTTGGCATTCTACTATAAGGACGAACCTTCCTTTGTCCTTGTTTATGTATGTCTGTGTGGTATTGTTCCAGCAACGATTTTCTGATTCCAAAACTGGTATTCTACAATTCAGTTCAATTCTGATACTAACTACCATGAGTTAATGTAAACCTCTCAGGTTAAGGCTCAGTCCCACAGGACTGCTCCCACTTTAGAGGCCAGTTACAAGTGAGGTCCTCAGGCTACTGATAGCAGTCATTTTCTCACACTTATTCACACGTAATTCACACGTAAGTACTTAATAGCAAAAACTATTATGTACCATTAATAACAGTGAAAAAATAATGTGGCAGATGGGGAATTGTCTACTTGTGGCATCATGTCAGTGCTCAAAAAGTTTCAGTTTGGAACATTTCAGATTTTGGATTTTTTATCAGGGAATGCTCAACCTGTGTATGCTTTTTCTCAGCACTACTATATTCTGAAAATCATTCCATATATGAAGCTCATAGAAATCCTCCATCTTTTTTTAAACAGCTGTGTAGTACTTCATTATACTTACCATAATTTATTCAACCAACTTCCTGTATTTGGCCATTTAGGTAGTTGCTAATATTCTACAAATAATACTGCAATGAATGATTCTGTGCACATGTAGTTTTCTGGTGTTGGGGTGGTACCTTCAAGGTAAATTCCTAGAAGCGTGATTGCTGGTTTGAAGAGTAAATGCATGTGTAGTTTTGTTAGAGATTGCCAGATGCCCTTTCATAGAATTTGTATTATTTTTCGTTTCCACTAGCAATGTATGAGAAGTGGACCTGTTTCCCATATAAATTGTAATCAGGCTTTCTAATTTTTGCATATGGGAGAGATTAGGAATAGTACCTTAGTGTAGTTTTAATTTACATCTCTATTATGAGCAAGGTTAAACATCTTATCTTTTTTGTGAGTTCTTTGGCTCATTATTCTCTGATTTTTGGTTTGTTTTACTTATCTTGTTATATATATTTTTTCCCCTGTTAGAGATATTACCCCTTTATTTGTGATACATATGTGGTAAGGATTTTCTCTCAGTTTATTTGACTTTTGACTATGCTCACTATACTTACTTTTACCATGTAAATGTTCTTTATTTTTTTGTAGTCTAAAGTGTGGTACTGCCTTGACCAGCAGTGTTAGCACCATCTGGAAACTTGTTAGAAATGCATATTCTTTGCTGGGTGCTGTGGCTTACGCCTGTAATCCTAGCACTTTGGGAGGCTGAGGCTTGTGGATCACCTGAGGTCAGGAACTCGAGACCAGCTTGGCCAACATGGTGAAACCACGTCTCTATTAAAAATGCAAAAATTAGCCAGGCATGGTGGCTCATGCCATGAGCCCAGCTACTTGGGAGGCTGAGGTGAGAGAATTGCTTGAACCCGGGAGGCAGAGGCTGCAGTGAGCCGAGATTGTGCCACTACACTCCAGCCTGGGCAACAGAGTGAGACTCTGTATCAACAACAACAACAACAACAGAATGCATATTCTTGGGCCCTGTTCTGGTCCTGCTGAATCAGCAGCTCTGGAAGTGATGCCCCAAAATTTTTGTTTGACAAAAACCCTCCAAGTGTTTCAGATTTATGCTCAGCTTTGAAAACTACTGATGTGTTGCATTTGAATTTTTAGTTTTCCACAGAAAGCATTCCCTACACCCAGGTTATAGAGGAGTTCACTTGTGTTTTGTTCTAATACTGATAGAGTTTCAGTTTTTTTTTTTTTTTGAGGTGGTGTCTTGCTCTGTTGCCCAGGCAACAGTGCAGTGGTGCAAGCTCGACTCACTACAACCTCTGCCTCTCAGGTTCAAGCGATTCTCCTGCTTCAGCCTCCTGAGTAGCTGGGATTACAGGCTCCCGCCACCACGCCTGGCTAATTTGTATATTTTTAGTAGAGACAGGGTTTCGCCATGTTGGCTAGGCTGGTCTCAAACTCCTGACCTCAGGTGATCCACCCGCCTCAGCCTTCCAAAGTGCTGGGATTACAGGTGTGAGCCACCATCAGTTTTTTTTTTTACATTAAAATTTCTTATCCATTTAGAATTTATTCTTGGATATCACAGAAGGAATGCATCTAAGTTTATCTCGTTCTAAATTGCTATCTAGTTATCTCAATCCATTCATCAAAATGCCGGTTTTGTGTCCGTGATTTGAGATACTACATTTATTGTATAATAGATTTCCATATGCAGTTGGGTCTCTTTCTGTACTTTGAGTACTGTTCCATTGATCTGTCTACTCATATGGTAGTAACATGGTGTTTTAATTGTAAGAACTTTGTAGTCTATTTTAATATTTGGTTGGGTTAGTCCTTTCTCATAACTCTTTGTTTTCAGTGTTTTTCTAGCTTTTCTCTTGAACGGTTAGTTTTCCATAGCAATTTTAGTACCAACTTTTCTAGCTCTAGAAATGATTGTTGGTGTTTTTATTGATATTGCATTAAGTATATACATTAACTTAGGGATAACTAACATCTTGGTGATATTTCTACCTTTTAATAAAGAACAGGCAATATGGGATGTTTTGTTCAAATCTGTTTTGTGTCTTTCAGGAATTTTAAATAATTTTTTTCCTATGGGTGTGGAAGAATTCTTTTTAAAGTTTATTCCTAAGTATTTTTGTTTTTCCTCTAGAAAATGGGATTTTCTCTTTCATTGTATGTTGTAACTGGTTATTGTTTTTGAATATGGGGCTCTTGAACTTTTTATAGTTTTAAATTTTTATGTGATTTCAAACTCAAGTTGAAAAAATAGTATAGTGAACTCTCATTTATATTCTTTCCCCAACATTTGACAGTAACTGGAGGTGAAGACATAACAGTCCCTGCATATTGTATCCTCAGTACAAGGATGTTCTTTCAGCCATGTTAAAGTTAACAGATTTAGGAAGTTTTAACACTGACACAGTATTATCATCTAACCTACAATACATATTGAAATTGTATCCTTAGTACTTTGTTTATCGTTTATAGTCTTTTCCTCCCTGATCTAGGATCCAATCCATGATCATACATTGCATTTAGTTGTCATGTGTTTAGTTTCCATTTATCTGGAACAACTTTATAGCCTTTCTTAACCTTGACATTTTTGAAAAATATGGGCCAGTTATTTAATATAATACTAATTTTGGTTTAATATTTTGTCATGATGAAACTTGGGTTATGAATTTTGCCAGGAATACTATAGAATTTAAATATCCTTCTCAATACTGGTGATCTTTCATTATTTGGTTAAGGTATTGTCCACCAGGTTTTACTGATGTAAAATTAATATTTTCCCTTTGTAATTAATAAGTAATTTGTAGGGAGATACTTTGAGACCATGTAAATATCTTGTTCTTTATCAAACTTTCACCTGGTATTTTAGTATCTATTAATGATCTTCTAACTCCATAATTCCTTCTATATTGATTAGAATTTTTCTGTAAGAGCTATCTTTTCTTTCTCCCCAATTTGTTTATTTATTCATTGATTTTTATCATTGTAGACTCATGGATTCCCGTTTTAGTCAATGGATTACAGTCTATTTTTATAATCATTTTGATACTCAGATTGTATCAGATTTAACTAATAAGAGCCCCTGCAAACTAGCTCTTGTGGCTTAATATGTCTTTCATTATTCTTTGAGCACTTATTACTTTCTGGTGCAGAAGGATGTTCCAGGCTCATCTTGTTATTTTCCTGCCCCAGCCTGGAATCAGTCTTTTCTCCAAGGAGCCCTGTTCCATTTACTGGTGAATGTAGTTTAGAAACCAAGATCTGGGCTGTAGGTGTACCCTCATTGATTCCAAGTCCTTAGCAGACAGAGCTAGAAAATATGTTTCTCCCCGTCTCTTTCCCTCTCTGTATATTAAAAAAATAGCAACACACACAAAAAAACCATGAGTAAATACTTATACCTCCAATTGTAGTCTAAAACTACAGCATAAATTCTACTTCCAATTGTAGTCTAAAACTACAGCATAAATTCTACTTCCAATTGTAGTCTAAAACTACAGCATAAATTCTAGACTTCTCTCTTTCCATAATATAACTTCCTTTTCTAATTAGACTAGGAACCTGGTCTGAGTTTCCTTGATATATTTACTCAAGTGTTGAATACACAGAAAATAATTTCAGAATTGCTAACCCATAGCACTGTGAAAAGCACATCTAACTAGAGTTCAACATTTGTTTCATTTTTTTGGTGGGTGGGGTGGAGGGTATAAAATTTACATGTTTAGTTGTCCTATGGTGTACTCTCCGTGCTCCTTTACTCTCAGAACATCCCCATGATGGCAGAGAAGAGGAATATATTATTTCTCCTATTTACCAGTTGGAATATCAGAAACATCCTTAACTTGTCAAATAATTTGTAAAACCGGGGTCACTGTGAGCCATTTTGGGTACCGAAGAAAAAAAGTATTTAGGCACCCTGGCAAAGGCAACCAGCTAAACAGACTTGTTCCTGGGAGCTGGAACAGTAAGAGATGACTATTTCTGACAAAATCTCTTTCTTAAATTGTGGTGGCTATTTTAGGAAAATTATGAGTCAGCAGTTAATATTGTTTTGCTGAGTTAAGATAGCTACACTTATGTTATCCATGCCTTTGTAAGTAGGAGAGGTCCCCCAGGGATTCTTGACCATTTTTGTCTCTAGAACGCTTTGATATTTTGACAAAGTCTATTTTCAGAAAATGATTTAAAATGAATAGAGCAAAATGTGTAGAATCACAAAGGAAACACATTATTGTAGTTATCAAAATATTAAGACAAATTTGTGATATATATGATAGTAGAGTATGTGCTTATTCTTTTAAATGTTAAATAAGATTTAATAGCATGTCTAATAATGACTATAATTTTGAAGTGGTGATCAATAGAAAGGCTATTTTGAGATGGCTACAACAAATGTAATTCGAAACAAATGTAAGATTTAGCAGCATGTCTGATAATGACCATAATTTTGAAGTGGTGATGAATATAAAGGCTATTTTGAGATGGCTACAACAGATGTAATATGAAACAAATCTGTTTGATTTCTGTAGGTGGCCAAGTTACAGGTACTACAACCATTACTGTGTTTTTTGGCCTACATTCCTAATGGAAGAAAATCCTAAATTTTAGTTAGAAGTTAGTGGATAGATACAATTTTTTTGCCCATGTAAGTTCATGGACCTCCTGAAATCTAAACGTGGACCCCTTGAGGGGCTTTGTGAATGCAAGTTTAAGAACCTTCTCTAAGTCCAGGTATTATGTTTTGGAGGGGAGAGTTCAGTCTTCTGATTTGCAAAAGAACCTAACCTTAACTATCTTGTCCATGTGCATGCATTCTCTTTCCCCCATGAGGAATCAAAGCTGCTTGTCACCAATCCTATTCTTACCCTGAATCCTATTTGCAAATAATTTGTTGTATCTTTGATGGTAGAGTAGGCATATTAGATTAAACTCCCTATTAGGTTGGAACTCTCTATAAAGTTGCTCGACTGTACCAATGCAGCCTAAATCTTTTCATGAAACCCTTGACTCTATTTCAGTAGTGTATTATTTGCTTACAGAAGAATTTAAACTCTACTTCTTTAATTTGCATAAACTTTTGAATAAGTATTTTATTATCTCTAACTTCTTTTGTGCCTTTTTTTTTTTTTTGGAGACAGAGAATCTTGCTCTGTCACCCAGGCTGGAGTGCCGTGGCGCGATCTTGGCTCACTGCAACCTCTGCCTCCTGGGTTCAAGCGATTCTCCTGCTGCAGCCTCCTGGGTAGCTGGGACTACAGGTGTGTGCCACCACGCCTGGCTAATTTTTTGTATTTTTAGTAGAGACAAGGTTTCACTGTGTTAGCCAGGATGGCCTTGATCTCCTGACCTCATGATCCGCCTGCCTCAGCCTCCCGAAGTGCTGGGATTACAGGCGTGAGCCACCACACACAGCCCTTTTTGTTTTTTGAATCGTGTTTGAAATGTTTCTTGGATTTAACCTTTCTTTTTTTTCTGTAGTCACATGCCAGTCTTGAATGACTACAGTAGCATCTCTGGGGTTTTCAGTCATGGCAAGAGATGAAGGATATCTTTTGAATGCCTTTCTTGTTCTAAATGTATCTCCTATTTCTCAATAGCCCTGTAAGGCTTAGAAAAGGTAAATTCCTTAGGGTTATTAGTGCTGATCTGATAATCAAATCTAGGTCAGCCCGATTCCAATCTACCATGCTGTGCTGCCTTCCTACTAATTTGCTTCTGGTTTTGAGTATGCCCATTATTGTTTTGCTAGATTAACCTTACCAAGGACCATTTTTACCGTGTTGTTATTGTTAAAAAACCTGAAGGCCCATTGTAAGTAAATTGTATAACAGATTTGATACATCTGACCTCCAACTTGTCTTTTCAGCTATATCTCCTGCCTGAGACAGGGTCTTGCCTTGCTATGTTGCTCTGTAACTCCTGGGCTCAGGTGATCTTCCCTCCCAAAGTGCTGGGATTATAGGCGTGAGCCACCATTCCCGGCTCCTGCTGCTCTTAATATGCATCCTTTGCTCTAGTCGTATTTTACCAAGCCTGAAATACATTACTATTTCTCATATCTTCTGTATCTTTTTATTTACTTTATGTCAGAATGCTCTTCATCTGCTTGGTGAGAATTCCTTAGGATCCATCTCAAATGGCTCTTCTCTATAGTCTCTTCCTAGTATACAGTGTTTCCATTTTGATACATTGCATTTTACCTTCATCTCTATACGAGACCACTTACCACAATTAATTGCTAATTATTTATCTAGAGTTGTACCTTTTATTAGACTGAATTCTTTGCAGGCAAAATCCATTTCAAGTTCATCTTTGTATCTCTAGTTCCTAGTATGGCACCTGTTACATAATAGATGGTGTGCTAGGTATCTTGAAAGAGTATTTTCCTTTTTTGCTTAAAATTTCACAAGTCTTATTTTTGCAGTTAAATAATGAGTGATTGAAAGGCAGGAATGCCATCTTAACCTCACAGTTTTACACAGTACCTGGCATAGTTGATATGTGGACGTGTATGTTATGTATGGACTTGCTTAGAAAGAACTTTTAATTCCTGCATCTCTTATCAAACCTAAGTTGACTTGCATTTTTCTTAATGTTTGAAAGTTTTGCTCTTGATTATGACTTTCATTTTAAGGTTACTTAGTCCATTTATTGGATCATTTATGTAGGTAAAAATGTGTTAACTTAGACACAGTCTCATCTCTACCCCCAAGAAATGACAAGCAGCAAAACCAGCTCAACTTTCCAGACTAAATTTTTCATTCTTATATCCTTTGTTAATAAGGCCTCTGGTTGATTTTCTTTTTTTAACAGCTCTGTTAAGGTGCAGTTTACATGTAATAGAATCTGTTTATTTAAATAGAGTTTGATGACTTTTGGCAAATGCATGTAGTTCTGTAACTACCGTTTCACTCAAGCAGTGTAACGTTTCCATTACTGCACAAAGTTCCCTCTTGCTCATTTGCAGTCGTCCCCTCCTGCTACCCCCCGTCCTAGAAAACCTCTGGTCTGCTTTCTGTCCCTGTCGTTTTATGGCTTCTAGCATTTCATGTAATTGGAATAAAGCAGAATTTATCCATTCATTAGTTGATAGACATTAATCTACCAGCTGATGGACATTTAAATTATTTCTGATATTTTGCTATTACAAATAATGCTGCTATGAACATTCTTACGTAAGTCTTTTTGTGGACATATGTTTTCATTTTTCTTGGGTAGATACCTAGGAGTGGAATTGCGGGCTTATATGGTAAGTGTATGTTTTTAATGAAACGGCCGAATTGTTTTACAAAGTGGCTGTACCATTTTGTATTCCCACTGGCAGTGTATGAGCATTCCAACTGCTCCATATCCTCACCAGCACTTGGTATTTTTGTCAGTCTTTAATTTTAGTCATCCTAGTGGGTGTATTAGTGTTATCTCATTGTGGATTTTAGTTTTAATTTCCCTGATAACTAGTGATGCTGAGCATCTTTCCATGTGCTTGCAGGCCATTTGTACATATTCCTTTGTGAAGTTTCTGTTCAAATCTGTTTTTTTTTATTGAGCTGTCTGTCATCTTTGGTTGCGACAGTTCTTTATATATCCCAGATATAATTCCTTTGTCAGATATTTTGGTGTTATTTTCTTCCAGTCTGTGATTTGTTTTTTCTTTTTTTACATTATCTTTTGAAAAGCAAAAGCCTTGAATTTTGAGGTAGTCCAGTTTATCAGTATTTGTCTTAATGCTTCATGCTGTTTGTCCTATCTTAAATTTTTGCCTAAATCAAGGTTATGAAGATATTCTCCTATTTTTTTCTTCCAAAAGGTTTGTCGTTTTAGCTCTCTTACTTTAGATTTATGATCTATTTGTTTTTTATATGGTATGATATGTAGTTAAAGTTTATTTTGTATATAAGTACCCAGTTTTTAAAGATCATGTTGAAAAGACCATCCTTTTCCTCCATAGAATTTCCTCTACATCTTGAGGTATTTTAAATGTTGAAAATACTCTATAAGTATGGGTCTACTTTTAGAATCTATATTCTATTTTATTGATTTTTATCAAGGGTCAGCAAACTAAGGCCTATATGCTAAATCTGGCTTTATATAAATAAAACTTTATTAGCACATGGCCATGCCCATTCATGTAGGTATCATCTATGACTGCAATTGCAGAGACAGATTTCAGTAGTTGCAACAGAGACTGTGTGGCCTACAAAGGTGAAAATATATACTGTTTGACCCTTTGCAGAAAAAGATTGCCAGCTCCTCATCTATATTCTTATGCCAATACTATACCGTCTTGTTTACTGTAGCTTTATAATACGTCTTGAAATCAGGTTTCATAAGTCCTCCAACTTTGTTCTGCTTTTTTTTTTTTTTTCTTAAAGACGGCATCTCCCTGCCATCTTCCAGGCTGGAGTGAGTGGCTTGATCGTAGTTCACTGCAGCCTTGACCTCGACCTCTTGGGCTGAAGTGATCCTCCTGCCTCAGCCTCTGAAATAGCTGACTACAGGCATGTGCCACTGTACCTGGCTAAATTTTTTCTCGTTTTTTTTTCTTTTTTTTTCTGAGACAGGGTCTTACTCTGTCACCCAGGCTGGAGTGCAGTGGTGCCATCATGGCTTACTGTAGCCTTGACCTCCCAGACTCAGGTGATCCTCCCACCTCAGGTTTCTGAGCAGTTGGGACTATAGGCACATGCCATCACGCCCAGCTAATTTTTGTATTTCATGTAGAGAAAGGGTTTTGCCATGTTGCCCAGGCTGGGCTCAGGTGATCCATCCACAGCCTCACAAGTGCTGGGATTACAGGTATGAGCCACGGTGCCTGGCCATTTTAAAATTTTTTATTGAGATAGGGTCTCACTATGTTGTCCAGGCTTGTCTCAAACAGGCAATCCTCCTGCTTCGGCCTTCCAAGTGCCACATTGTGAAAATCAGTGAGAAACAGGAAATGAAGGTGGCTTGTCCAATCTGATTCAAAGGCTTGAGGAGTTGTACAGTGGCCAATAGTCACACACATCCCATTAGTAACTACTTATTTAGGAATGAAATAAACACATTAATTTTCTTTCAATTTATGTGTAGTTTTTTTTTTTAACGGTCACTATATTTGTTAGAAGACAAATACTTAATGGTCAGTAAGTCCTCACTTAACATCATAGAGCAGTTCTTAGAAACTGCAACTTTAAGCGAAAGGACTTACAGCAGGTTGAAAGAAATAACTCCTCATGATCCGCCCGCCTTGGCCTCCCAAAGTGCTGGGATTACAGGTGTGAGCCACCGCACTTGGCCTTTTTTTTTTTCTTTTTTTTTGAATCGTGTTTGAAATGTGTCTTGGATTTAACCTTTCTTTTTTTTCTGTAGTCACGTGCCAGTCTTGAATTACTACAGTAGCATCTCTGGGGTTTTCAGTCTTGGCAAGAGATGAAGGATATCTTTTGAATGCCTTTCTTGTTCTAAATATATCTCCTATTTCTCAGTAGCCCTGGAGTTACAGGCATAAGCCATCATGTCCAGCCTGTTCTGCTTTTTACATATGGGCTATTACAGGACCTTTGTGTTTCTGTGTACATTTTAGAATTATTTTGTTAATTTGTACAAAAGCCTACTGGGATTTTGTAGGTATTGTATTGTATCTATAGTTAATTTGGGGGGGGGGGAATTAATAGCATAAAAATACTAAGTTTTCTAGTCCATGAACATGTTATATGTCTCCCTTTGTTTATGCTCTTCTTAATGCATTATTTTGTTTAGCGTATAGGCTTTGCACATCTTTCATATATTTATTCCTAAACATTTTATCTATTGATTTTACTCTAAGTAGAATTATTAAAAAATATCATTTTCCAATTATTTGTTGCTGTATGTAGAAATACAATTGATTTTACATATTGATCTTGTATACTGCAACCTGACTAAATTATTTACACTCATTTTTCTAGTTTTTTTTTTGAGACAGAGTCTCATTCTGTCACCCATGCTGGAGTGCAGTGGCGTGATCTCGGCTCACTGTAACCTCCATCTCCCAGGTTCAAGCAATTCTTTCTGCCTCAGCCTCCTGAGTAGCTGGGACTACAGGCGTGTGCCACCACGGTTGACTAATTTTTTTGTATTTTTAGTAGAGACGGGATTCCACCGTGTTAGCCAGGATGGTCTTGATCTCCTGACCTTCTGATCCATCCCCCTCGGGCTTCCAAAGTGCTGGGATTACAGGCGTGAGCCACTGTGCCCGGCCATTTTCCTAGTTTTTATAGATTTTTTGGGATTTTTTACATTTATCCTCATACTATTGTGAATAAAGATTGTTTTGCTTCTTCCTTTCCAGTCTACCTTAATTTTGCCTTGATCCGCTGGCTATTTTGAATGGAAGTGTTGAGAGCGGACATCATTGTCTTATTATTATTGATCTCATTTTGATCTTCAGTAGAATCATTTAGTTTTTCACCATTAAGCATCACAGTAGGTTTTTATAGCTGCCTTTTATGAGGTTAAGAGAGTTCCTTTTTATTCTTTAGTTTCTGAGATTTAAAAAAAAATCATGAATGACTTGAATTTTGTAAAATATTTCTTCTGCATCAATTGAAATGATCATGTTTCTTTTTCCCCTTTATTAAAAGGTAAATTACATTTATTGATTTTTGGATGTTGAACTGCATTTGGTTTTTGGATGTTAAAATGACTTTTTTTGCGGTAAAGTCCATTTGATCATGTTTTATTTTTTAATATTGGGTTTGACGTGCTATAAGTTAAGGCTTTTGCATCAATATTTATGAGGGATAAGGTGTCTAGTTTTTTTGTGAAATCCTTGTTTTTGGTATCAGAATAATACTGGCTTTGTAAAACAAGTTAGGAAATGTTTCTTTGTTTTTTGAAAGAGTTCATACAGGACACATTTTTATAAAAAAATCTTTAAGTGATAGAATTCACGTTTTTCTTTTTTTAAGGAGACTTTTTGGCCGGGTGCAGTGGCTCATGCCTGTAATCCCAGCACTTTGGGAGGCTGAAGTGGGTGGATCAAGAGGTCAGGAGTTCAAGACCAGCCTGACCAACATGGTGAAACCCTGTCTCTACTAAAAATACAAAAATTAGCCAGGTGTGGTGGTGCGCATCTGTAATCCCAGCTACTCAGGAAGCTGAGGCAGGAGAATTGCTTGAACCCGGGAGGTGGAGGTTGCAGTGAGCCAAGATCGTGCCATTGCACCCCAGCCTGGGTGAAACTCTGTCTCAAAAAAAAAGACTTTATTCATACCTAAGTTGTAAGAGATTCACAGTTTACCCTACATTAACTCAATGAGAATGATGTACTTTCTTGGCACAAATAAATTTGAAAATACATCGGCTTTATCCTGCTTTCTGGTTTTGTTATATGTGGAGGATACATTTATGAGAAGTTGAGAGCCAGCTTTTCTAACTGTGTTTCCAGTTGCATTCCAACTTCATAATAGGAAATAATTTTATTGTTATATTTTGACTAAATGTTTAATACTGCTGTACTTATGAAATATTTTATTGCTTTGCTTATTCATCTTTGTTTTTGTTAATTTTAGGAACTTAAAAGGAGTCTAGAAAATCCAGCAGAAAGGAAAATGGAAGGTCAGAATTCCCAGAGTCCTCAATGTCTCAAAACATGCTCAGAGCAAAATGGTTATGTTCTCACATTGTCAAATGTACAACCAGTTCTGCAATATGGTAATCCTTATGCATCTCAGGAAACAAGAGGTTATTACAGTATTTTTGGTTTGGGATTAGCTGCATCTGGAGATTTTTTTATGGTTTATATTTTCATGGATTAGCAAACTGCTGGTATAATCAACCCTAATACAAACATTATTTTATTTGTATAATTAGCAGTTTTAATATTTAACACTGTAACTGGCTTCATCTAGAAGTGATGCACCATGAGATGAGTACTTTATTTACTTATTGCATATAGTTCACAATTTAAAAAATCACCTGGGTTAAAAATAAAAACATCTATTTTTTTCACATACCAAAGTGGTTCTTTATATCCTGTTCATCATATCTGTATATACAGATGTTAGTTGTAGTAACCAGTTTCACTCTACCTTTCCAAAAATTTTATTACAGATGGAGCAGATGGTGCTTTTTACCCAGATGAAATACAAAGGCCACCTGTCAGAGTCCCCTCTTGGGGACTGGAAGACAATGTTGTCTGCAGCCAGCCTGCTCGAAACCTTAGTCGGCCTGATGGCTTAGAGGACTCTGAGGATAGCAAAGTAAATGGAATTTTCATTGTGTGAGCCTGTCCCTTTTTTATTTTTTAGCTTATGTAGAGAGTTAAGGGTATGTGTGCATATGTGTATCTTTGTGCGTGCATGCGTGTGTGTGGAAGGAGAGTGTGTGCTTGTGCCTGCACACAATTGCCTACTTGATTTTTTGAAAAATGTGCTTTTATTTAAATTTGAAAAATCTACCAGTATGCTTCAGACTTATACTTTAGGATTTATATACTAAAGTAAAAGATTAAGTTTAGAGAATAATCTCAGAATATTGTAGTTATCAGATAGTTTAATCTTAAACATCACTAAGTAACTTACTATATTCTTTTGATTATAGATGTTAGGCTTGAAGCAGCAAAGTGTTAATGGCAGTATTATGCTTCAGTGTACATCTTTTCTTTATAGCATTTATATCCCACTTTAGATTTTAGTGTGGACTCTTTATTATCTTCAGTCAGAAAAAGAGAAAAGTGTATGTATCATATAGTGGTTTTCTTTTTTGGAGAAATACTATTTGAGATGTCTTTAGTATTTAGGTAGGATTTCTTATTCTCTGGCAGCAACACAATACTGATGATAATTGAATTAGTTTGTATAGCATGTAATTATTTTTGTAAATTTTATTTAAGAGATTCCTTCAACATTTAATGAATAGGTTTGTTTCCTTACAGCAGCTCTTTTTGGATAGATAATATGTTCTTTTCTTCATAGAAGCTCTTTTTGGATTTCCTGTACATTAAGATGAATTTAAAAGAAATGCTTTATCGTACTCTTTGCAAGTACAGTGGTATCATGACCTGTTTCTTATTTAATCTAGTTTGCTGCATTTAATTGCTATTAACCTTTGCAGAAACTGATCAGTGTTCAGACAGGCATGATTTTAGCCCTAGTGCTCAACACCCATAATGGAGAAAAATGTATTTCTCCCTCCTGCCTTTTGGCCTCCTGTGTCCATTACTGGGAATAATTAGGAAAACTGTCAGAACTTTTGTAGCCTATTTGAGGTCTAGAGTATCATCTTACTGCTTTTTCACAGCTTTACTTTACATTTTGCATATTTAATCTGATCATTCTTGGCACAGATGTTACATGTGACAAGCCCTTCTCTTCCGTAGTCATCTGCTTCAGTTTAATTAGCAGAATGTTCTTTCTGATCTGTGTGCTTTGCCCTCCTGCAAACCCAGGAGAAGCAGTGTTAGAGTCTTGTGCTCATTTGCTGACATGCTTAGATTTGGTAATGAGATGGAGGACTCTTAATATGCACACCTCGAGTAACTTTATTTTGCAGTCAGAAGATTTTTCACATTAGAAAGTAATTCTTATGTATATTCACAATTAAAAAAAATGTTGTTACAACAACAAAAATCACTTGCAAATGAAGTGTTTTAGTAAGTAATTTTAGTAAGAATATGGAAAGCAAATTTGAGTTGACCTGTTCTTTCTTTCTGTTTCTCTGCCCTGGGAGTGATTAATAGCCACAGGCCCCAGCACTTTTGAGTCAGGGTTGAGGTGACCTACCTACTCTTTCAGCTTACCCTAGTGCCTACACCTGCCATATCTCCTCTCTTCTGCACCAGAAACTGTGGTCAATTGTCAGATCAAAAACCTTTTGTGACTCCCGTTTACCTAATGATTGTAATAACTTTAACATCATAATTATGACAGCAGCAAACATTTCTATACCCCTCTTTGCCATTAATGCTGAACTCTTTAGATAGAGTCACTTATTTGTTCTTCATAGCAGTCCTATGAGGTAGGAATTGTTACTGTTACAACTTTATAGTGGAGGAAACCAAGAGACACATTAAATAGCGTGCCCCAAATCACTTAGCTGCTGTGGGTAGAGACAGGATTGAATCTCATGAGATTGGCTATAGAAGCTGTGGTCTTAGCCACCTGTCAAATGGACTAAACCAGAGGTTTTCATACTTTCTTAGTTCTAGTAACCCCTAGGCCAAAAGAAATACAGTAAGTCCTCACTTAATGTCATATATAATAAGTTACTGGAAATTGTGACTTTAAACAAAATGATGTGTAACAAAACCAGTTTTTTCCCTCATCAACGTTGTAATGAACCGATGAAAGAATGAAGTTATTTCTTTCAACCTGCTGTAAGTCCTTTCACTTAAAGTTGCAGTTTCTAAGAACTGCTCTATGATGTTAAGTAAGGACTTGCTGACCGTTAAGTATTTTATTTGTCTTCTAACAAATTTAGTGACCATTAAAAAAAAAAAGAAAAAACTACACATAAATTGAAAGAAAATTAATGTGTTTATTTCATTCCTGAATAAGTAGTTACTAATGGGATGTGTGTGACTATTGGCCACTGTACAACTTCTCAAGCCTTAGAATCAGATTGGACAAGCCACCTTCATTTCCTGTTTCTCATTGATTTTCACAGTGTGGCACTTGCTTTATATCACAGCAACTGCCAAAACCAGCATCTCGAAGATAAGATGGCATTGAAAGGAATGTGTAGCACATTTAAAGTTGAATCTGTGAGCCATCTCCAATGATTGTAGTTGTTCACGTGGTATATGACAAATGCAGATGCTCCTCAACTTAAGATGGGGTTACATCCTGATAAACCCATCATAAGTTAAATATGTGTTTTCGACTTGAAGGATATTTTCAGCTTACAGTGGGTTCGTTGGAACATAACCCCATCATAAGTTGAGGAATGTACTGAATGTGTATTGCTTTTGTACCATCTTAAAGTTCAAAAATTGTAAGTCTAACCATTGTATGTTGGAGACCAACTCTAATGAGTATTTCTATGTACTTCTGCATATATAATATCCTTAGAAAATTAAAATTATCCCACAGTAACCCTCGGAATTTACTGTGGTGCCCTAGGTACTTTCATACCTAGTTCTGCGAACTGTGGGTCTAAATCCTTGCTCCTCAAAAAAGTGGTTTGTAGACCAGCAGTAGTGGTATCTCCTAGGAGTATGTTGGAAATGCAGAATCTCCTGCCCCACTCCAGCCTTACTGAGAATCAGACTGCATTTAACAAAATCTTTAGGTGATCATATGATTTTTAACATTTGGGATACGCTATTTTAAAACTGCCTAACCCCAATCATTCAAGGCCAGATTATTTTCTCTTCCCTTAATTCATATCTTACTTTCTAGTTGCGTTCTTGCATTTCTTGGTGTTTCTCTTCTACCTTCATTCCTTTCTCCTCTGTCAAAGACGAAAGCCCACACATTCTATTAATATGTGGCTTATTTGAAACTTTTCACATGAGCCCTTCACTGTGAACCCCTAAACTGCAGACATTTTTTGTTGATAGACAATTTTTTCTTTTTTCTGGTGAGTTCTAGCTTTTATTCTCAGAAGCGTCTGTTACTCCAAAATGATTGAGAACCAGTGCTTGAGAGAGTCGAGGGCTGTTTCCCATTTATCATGGTGCACTGTTTGAGTTTTTGCCTTTCTCAAACTTGCCATTTTTCATATATTATCTTACGTTTTAAATTTAATTTTAATGTGTTCTCTGTTCACAAAAATAGTGTGTGATTACAGTCAATTCATTTTTATCAAGAGAGCCAAGACAATTCAAGAGGAAAAGAATAGTCTTTGCAACAAATAGTACTGGAAAAACTGTATATCCTGTTCGATGAAAGAATGAAATTAGACTCTTGATTCATAGCCTGTGCAGAAATTAACTCAAAATTTGATTTTAAATGTCAAGAGCTAAACTACAAAACTCAAAACATACAGATAAATCTTTATGACTTGGATTAGGCAGTAGTTTCTTAGATATGACACCAACAGCATAAGCAACAAAGGAAAAAATAGATATAGGTTGACTATCCCTTATCCAAAATGCTTGGGACCAGAAGTATTTCAGATTTCAGATTTTTTCAGATTTTGGAATATTTGCATTATACTTATCAGTTGAGCACCTCTAATCTGAAAATCCAAAGTCCACAGTGCTTCAGTGAGCATTTCCTTTAAGTGTCATCTCAGGGCTTAAAAAGTTTTGGATTTTGGAGCATTTTGCTCTTCAGATTTTTGGATTAAAGATAGTCAGCCTGTAATTGAATATGTCATCAAAAGGATTAAATGAATCTTTGCTGTTCCATTTAAAATTTTTTATACACAGTTATTTCCAACAGATAATATATAGCTGGTTGGCATCTCTTAATTCTGAATATTCCCTTTTCTATACCATATTAGTATAATACCTTTCATATAGTAGAGGCTTTTAAAATGTTATTAATGAGTTTAAAGAAATGTGTTTGTTCCATTTTTGTCTATTAAACTATTTAAAATTCAGGCCATCTTAGAAAAGTAATTGTTGGGCTGGGCATGGTGGCTCAAGCCTGTAATCCCAGCACTTTGGGAGGTCTAGGCAGGCAGATCACTTGAGGTCAGGAGTTCGAGACCAGCCTGGCCAACATGGCAAAACCCCATCTCTACTAAAAATACAAAAAAAATTTATCTGGGCATGGTGGTGCATGCCAGTAATCCCAGCTACTTGGGAGGCTGAGGCATGAGAATTGTTTGAACCTGAGAGACAGAGGTTGGAGTGAGCCAAGATTGTGCCACTATACTCCAGCCTGGACAACAGAGCAAGACTCAGTCTCAAAAAAAAAAAAAAAGAGTAGTTAATTTTTTGTGATAGCTTGAGATATAATTCACATATTATACAATTTGCCATTTAAAGTATACAATTTAGTGGTTTTTAATGTATTCACAGAGCTGTGCAACCATCACCACATTCAATTTTAGAACATTTTCCTCACCAGCAAAAGAAACCCTGTAGCCTGTAGCAGTTAACCTCTTCCCATTTATTCCCACCAGCCCAGGAAACCCTCAGTCCACTTTGTTTCTCTATAGATTTGTCTGTTCTGCATAGTAATATAAGTCAAATCATAAAATTGTTATCTTTTGTGACTGGTTTCTTTCACTTAGCATGTTTTCAAAGTTATCCGGATGTTTTAGCATGCATCCATGTTTAACATGAAGAATGGGTTTTATTCTTGTTTGTTTGGATGTTTAGATTGAGCATCCAAAATCCGAAACTGAGTGCTGACATGATACTCAAAGGAAATGCTTACTGGAGCATTTTGGATTTTCAAATTTGGGATGTTCAGCTGGCAAGCATAATGAAGTATTACAAAATCTGAGAAAGTCTGAAATCTGAAACACTTCTGTTCCCAAGCATTTTGGATAAGGGGGACTCAACCTGTCCCACATTTTGTTTACCCATTCATCTGTTAGACATTTGGGTTATTTCACCTTTTGGCTATGGCATACATGCTTTTGTTTTCGTACCTTTTTACTTCTTTGGAGAAAGTGGAATTACTAGGTCAGTTCCACTAGCAACTGCTGGAGTGGAAATCCTAGGAGTGGAACTGCTGGGTCATGTGGTAACTCTTATGTTTACCTAAACCTTTTGAAAAACTGCCCGATTGTTTTCCCCAGTGGCTGCATGACTCTACATTCCCATCAGTAGTGTATGAGGGTTCCACTTACTCCACATCCTCAGCCACACTTGTTACTGTCTTTGTGAAATGGTTCATCGTCGTGATTTTTGATTTGCATTTTCCTGGTGGTTAATGATGTTAAGCATCTTTCATGTGCTTGCTGGCCATTTGTATATCCTCTTTGGAAGAATATCTGTTCAAATCCTTCTGCTGTTTTCAAATTGGGCTCCTTATCAGATAATAGGGTTTGCATATATGTCTCCCATTCTGTGGGCTGTCTTCACTTTTACGATGGTGCTCTTTGCAGCACAAAACTTTTTAGTTTTAGTGAAGCTGAATTTATGTTTATTTTGTTGCTTATACTTTTGTTATACCTACGAAACCATGGTCTCTCCAAGGTTTTTAATTTACTCGTATGTTTTCTTATAAGGGCTTTATAGTTTTAGCTCTTATGTTTGGTTTTTGGTCTATTTTGAGTTAATTTTTGAATATGTAGCAAAGTAAAGCTTTTGAAAACTAACAGATTTGCAAAATTATTTTTAATTTTTGAATATGGAGCAAAGTAAAACTTTTGAAAACTAATAGAGATTTGCAAAATTATTTTCTTTCTGATTTTAAATGCTTTTAAATTAGATAAATTAAATAGTTCAATGTTATTTCTTCATTGATATATTACTAGAAATGAATGTCTGGCAAAGCATAAGCAATAACATCTCATAAGAAGAGGAGGAATACTGACTAATACTGTATAGTAATACAAAGTTTTGAGGGGCAAAGAGATATTCTCTTGTTTTAAATAAAAGTTACCCAGAGTCATTGGATACTCTCTTTTCTCTTATGCATTGATTTTGGCCTTAGCAAATATGTAAATTTCTTAAAGTGTGAATGCTCTTGAACTAAAGTAATAATTATCAACTTAGTAAGACTTTTGTTAAGTGGTGAAACTTTTCTTCCTCAATATTAATTACTAATTCCTGAATGATAACTAAATATTTCAATTAATAGTTCCTAGCAAAGGTAGAATTACAACACAGTTTGGGAAATGCTAAGTAGATAGAGTCCCACAGTCTGGATACTGATGATACAGATTATGTAACTCAGTCATTTACCCCTGAGTATGTATTGCCATAACTTGATCATGATAGATGGCATTTTTTTTATTGTGGTAGAATAAATATAAAATTTGCCATCTTAGCCATTTTTAAGCATATAGTTCTGTAATGTTAACTTTACTGCTGTGCAGCCAATCTCTGGAAACTCTTCATCTTGTAAAACTGAACTCCTTACCCATTAAACAACAACTCCCATTCCCTCTTCCTCCAGTCCCTGAAAACCACCAGTAATTTGAACTTGACTACTCTGGGTACCTTATGTAAGTGGAATCATATAGTATTTGTCTTTTTGCGAGTGGCTTATTTCACTTAGCATAATGACTTCAAGGTTCATCCATGTTGTAAACATGTATCAGAATTTCATTCCTTTTGAATAAGGGTAAATAATATTCTACCCTATGGATATATGCCACATTTTGTTTATCCGTGCATATATCAATAGACATTTGGGTTGTTTCTACCTTTTGACTATTGTGAATAATGCTGCTATGAACATGGGTTCGTGATTGAACATATCTGTTCAAGTCCTTGCTTTTAGTTATTTTGGGCATATACCCTGAAGTAGAATTGCTGGATAATATGGTAATTTTATTTTTAATTTTTTGAGGAACTACCGTGTATGATCATGATTGCATTTTGAAGTTAGTGTGATCTAACCCTAATTTATTTTCCAACAGGTTATAACCCCCTTTACCATCAGGCCAGGCAGGTGACTCATGTCTGTAATCTCATCACTTTTGGGGAGGCCAAGGTGGGAGGACTGCTTGAGCCCAGGAGTTTGAGACCAGCCTGGGTAACATAGTGAGATCCTGTCTCTTAAAAAAAATACCGAGTGTGGTGGTACACGCCGGTAGTCCTAGCTACCTGGGAGGCTGAGATGGGAGGATTGCTGGAGTCCAGGAGGTCGTGGCTGCAGTGATCCATGATCGTGCCACTGCACTCCTGGGTGACAGAGCAAGACCTTGTCTCAAAAAAAAAAAAAAAAAAAAATTACTATTCAAATGTCCAAGGTGGTCATATGCTTTTAATAAGAAAACAAGAATGTTTTTGTACAGAGTATATCCTGAGCAGATAATGAGAAGTTTTTGAGTTTCAAATTGAATGTCAGTTTATCTTAGCTTGTTTCCTTTGCTTAAAAACCAGTTTGTAATGGAAAGAGTATTGTGCTGATGGGTGTAAACATAGATGAAAACAATAGGGCGTTTAGATCTTTAAATGGATTAAAGTAATATTAATAAAAGTTTTCTGAAAAGGTATTTCTTAAAATTTGGAACTGTTCATAAATATATTTCAGTATGGTATTCTCAATAAAATTTGCTTACAAGATTATTTTAGTAGTTTAGCTAAAATACTAGGTGGTGATATTTTAAAATGTGCTGTTAAACCCTTTGGGTTTGTAAGGTTCAGTGCTGAAACTGATAATTTAATAATTTGGGGTAGAAATATTTCTAAAACAGAATGCATGATTCTCTGGCTTTCCATGCTTTCATTTAATATAACCTTGATGATTAAGGTTTATTTAAAAAATCAGTGTTACATGGTGTCATATTCTTTTAAGATGTATAGTAAGGCTGTGTGATCTATTACTAATAGTGAAATGCCTAACATTGGATATTTCAAGTTCTTGTCTTGCTTTTCTTTTTCCCAGTAGCTTTTTTTTTTTTAACTGTCAGTCGGCATGCTTTAAAAGCTTCATTTCCAAATTAAAGTATTTTTAATCTACTGTGGCTTTGAAACTAATTAACCAGGCTTGTTGAGTAAAATAGAATAAATGTATTCTCGAGTGAAGATTTCACTCATCATTTTGCCTGTCAATATCATGAGAGACTTTATTATATGTATTGATTGGCTCCTTAGAGTGCTTACTGCATACTCTCTGATTTCAACCTATGCTCTGGGTAGATGGTTCATGTTTTATTTCATGAGAACTTATTGTTTCTCATTATAACATGTAGAATTACACTCTTGAGCCCCTCTCCCCTTTTATTAGGTAATAGGTGGTAGAAGATAACAGAATAATCGGGTTATCATTGCCAAATTATATATGACTTAGAAAGTATAAATTACTTCTACCTTTTTTCCCCTCCAGGTATTTAACGAGCAGGGTTCACATGTCTGACAGTTTGTCTGAGTCTGGAACCTTAGCTACAAACTCTACTGTTAGCTGATTCATGGAAGCAGTAAATTGGTGTAGGCTGTTAGCTATTATAAAACAGGAAAAGGAGGTTATGAAACTTTTGGTTCCATTACATTTTTGGCCCCTAGAAAATTGTATTCTATTTTAAATATTTGTCGTTAAAAATTCTAAAAAATATAATATCAAGACCTACCTCATTTTATCTTTTCCAATTATTTTCTTCAGCATTTCAATATTTTGGATTTTTTTTTCAAAGATGAGTGAGAAAATTTTGTTCCTTATCACTGTTTTGTAGTTATTTAAGTATACTCAGTGTTTCAAAGATTGTTGCTGGGAGGCCTAAATCTGGGAGCTAGAGTAACCTGGCACAGAATCAGAATTCACTGTCCTACATACTAAGCTCAGCAGATTCAACTACTTTCTCATCTTCCTTCTTTGTATCTACAGACTTAAAAGCTGTCTGGATTTTAGTTACTTGATTGAATTTTTGAAGTATATAAAGTATTCGTGTTTTATCTCCCAATTTAATCCCCCATTAGGTTATCTGTCCCGTTTTCCTTTTGCTCAGTTATATCCTATGGGACTCACAGATAAACAAAAGTATTTTACCCCTTCTTTTACTTTTCAAGAGGGGAAAATTGTCAGAAGGATAGTCAAGTACTAGAAATACTCATTTTGTCTTTTGTTTGTTCACGTTGCACTTCACACCATATATACTTTTTTTGGTGCTCCTTCCCATGACAGACTTAACTGACGCATTAATAGCAGCTCTGGGGCAAGCATGCCTACCCAGTAACATAAAGGCTTCCTCAGTGCCGGCTGCACTTGGGGATATGCTGTTAGTTCATGACATGAGAGCAGCTAACGGCTGCTGAGAGATAAAAAGGAAATAGGCAATTTAGATGATGTGCCTGGTTTCAGTGTTAAATGAGCCTGTGTGTTTGGCTGTTGATGTAGCACGTACAGATCTCTAAAAACTGACTGCTGGGATGCAGCCATGGGAATCCAAATCAGTGTTTTCTTTCTGATTAAAACTAGATGCACAAATTTTTAGAAGTCTCACTTGACAACCTCTGAAATATTTAACTTTGGATTTTGTTCCTCTATAGCAGAGTTTTGAGGCTTGTAGTTTAGTGCATTGCTTTGCTTTAACATGTGTTAATCCAGTTGGACTTGCTTCCCCAAGAATATGCATATACAAACTCACACATACTTTATTAGTTTTTCATTATGATTTCTGTATATCATGCAATGGATGTATCTTGTCAGAGAGACTGTCTTTCTTGTAATTAAGCTTACAGTTATTAAATGAGAACATTTGGGACAATAATGCAGTCTGACAGTATTGAAAGTAGGGCCAGGCACAGTGGCTCACGCCTGAAATCCCGGCACTTTGAGAGACCAAGGAGGACGGATCACTTGAGGCCAGGAGTTTGAGATCAGCCTGGCTAACATGGTGAAACCCTGTCTCTACTAAAAAATACAAAAATTAGCTGGGCATGGTGGTGCACACCTATAATCCCAGCTACTCAGGAGGCTGAGGCATGAGAATTGCTTGAACCCAGGAGGCAGGGGTTGCAGTGAGCCGAGATCGCGCCACTGCACTCCAGCCTGGGTGACAGAGTGACGACTCCATCTCAAAAAAAAAAAAAAAGCAAAAAAGTGGTCACTCAGTCTGCGGAATGATAAAGTCAGTAAAAGTTACCTATGTATATAGGTTTGAAAAGGTCTACTGTTCTCAGCTTCATTTACACATACAGGTATGGTAAATGGTATTGTAAGTGGTATGTCTCTATTCCTCTGAATACTGCTTTTTATTTCAAGAACACCACAGTGTTAGTTTATAGAGAAATACTCTGCAAAGTTTCAAACATGTTTATTTGAAAGTCTAATTAAATGATAGCAGAGAGAAAATTTCCTGAAGTGTAATCTTCTTTTATACTGTATGTGCTCGATTGAATTAAGGAATTTATATTTGGTTTTACTTTTCTTAAAAGTTCCAAAATTATTTTTCCCCTAGGAAGATGAGACTGTGCCTACTGCTCCTGATCCTCCAAGTCAACATTTACGTGGGCATGGGACAGGCTTTTGCTTTGATTCCAGGTAGTTTTTTTCTTTCCTTTGTAGAATTTGGGTTATTTCGGCCAGTGGTTCTCAAAGGTGGTCCTTGGGAACTCATTAGAAATGCACATGTGTAGGGCCTGGCCTAGCCGAACCAGAAACACCAGGCGTAGGCCCAGCAATATGTGTTTTAACATGTCCTCCAATTTAGGGAGTTTTGTCAGAAAACATTTTTAACTTGCAGTATTTAAAAGAATATTTACTGTTCCTAAAATGTCATTCAAATGCATGTATTGTCTGTTGTTTGGGGATGGGAACTAGTTTTGCAAAAAACACCTAATGTTGTATAATAATGCACCAATGATCTTGCTGGTTAAAAATACAGTATTTTTGGCCAAAAACAAAAACATGTCCTCCGACTGATTCTGATGCATACAATCATTTGGGAACCAGTGCCATAAAAGCTTTGAGCTATTAAACCAAATGCACTGGTGGGAAGTTATGAGTTGTATTTATCCTTACAGTCTTACAAAAGGCATTTTCTGTGAAACGTGGAAGAATTCTTGGTACTAATTTCACATAATTGTGATTGGATTTGGGAGGTTTTAAGGGGGAAAAAAGGTTTTGTTAATCTAATTGTAAAACTGAATTTAGAGGCTCTATAAATGGGTTACACAATTGTCTACAGCAAGCATTTAGAAGCAGAGAAAGGTTTCTGGAGTAAAGACTTTTAAGGTAGGTTGTTTAGTATGAATATCAGCTAACTAGATAAATGGAACCTTGTCATATACGGACAAGTTGTTGTTCTACATTTATTAGAAATATGTAATTCTTTCATTTTTCTCTTTAAGCTTTGATGTTCACAAGAAGTGTCCCCTCTGTGAGTTAATGTTTCCTCCTAACTATGATCAGAGCAAGTTTGAAGAACATGTTGAAAGTCACTGGAAGGTGTGCCCGATGTGCAGCGAGCAGTTCCCTCCTGACTATGACCAGCAGGTGTTTGAAAGGCATGTGCAGACCCATTTTGATCAGAATGTTCTAAATTTTGACTAGTTACTTTTTATTATGAGTTAATATAGTTTAGCAGTAAAAAACAAAAAAAAAATCACCTAAAATAGACCACTGAGGAGACCATAGAGCGATGCTTTCATGCACCCTCTACTGCACTTTCTGACCAGGAGCTACTTTGAGTTCGGTGTTACTAGGATCAGGGTCAGTCTTTGGCTTATCAATAAATTTTAATCTCTGTTAATCTTACCTGCTTTAAAAAAAAGTTCTTGTGTGTTCATATCTTTATTTATTCCCTAGTTTGCAGAATTGTCTGAATAAAGGATACAAGGATTATCTCAATGTTACTGCACTGAAAAACGTGTATGTATTAGTGTGCTAGATTATTTAGCAGAATATTCACAAGTTTCTGTTGACCTTGTTGATTGAGCATGACTACTAAATATTATGTAATAAAAAGCATTTATCATAACAGTCTTGTGAAGTAGTTCTTCGAATATAGAAAGTTCTATAATTTAGCCCATGAAATGATAGGTTTTTAATTTTCAGAAATGGAGCTGCATGTAGAATGAGATCACATGCTTTTATATGTGAAATATTGGTTTTAGCAATTAACAGAAGGCATATTTTGCTAATTTTATGGCAAAATTTTAGAATAACCTGAATGATTATTTTTAAACTATCTTGAAGTTGTATGTATATATCTAATGGGAAAATGGAACAAGAGATGTCAGTATAATTGTTTTCCTATTAAATGATCTCATAACAGGGGTGTTTGTGGCATAAAATCACAGAATATATATCAGTATCTTTTTTACATTTTCCTGATGAGAATATATAAATTTGAAATATTCTCAGTAAGTGATTAAAAGTACAATACATAAACCCAAATCAAAGTAATGTGTTTCTTCAGTTATGTCTGTGCGGTATAGAACTCTCACTAACATTAAAGAAAGAGGACACATTTTCCAAGATCTGTAATTTCATTGTTGTCAAATTTATTTGTGAAAGTTTTTCATTAATCTAGCATTTTGAACATCTTTTTTTGGTTTGGGCCTTTAAAATACTTCTGAATTGTATTCCCTTTCCCTTTTATAATGTGCGTGTGAATAATTTAAAGTACCAACTAACTTTTGATTTTGCCGCTTTTGTAGTTATCATCAAAATAGTTTACATTTGTTCTGAGCAAACTAGCTATTGAAGATGTTAACCTAATATTTAGACTTGGTGGCATTTTGAGTTGCTATATGTGAACAACTGCAGCATATCATGTCACTTGTATTTGTTTGTGGAAGCAGAGTTTGTATATTGTTAGAATCCTTTAAAAAGTTTTTTGAGTCTAGGGCAAACCAGTATTAGGCATTCATATGCCAGCTGTTAGGACACAGCAGTCCTAGGAAGCAATAGCTTTGGAGACTCCAAGTTTCAGCTTCCAGATAGGTTATATGACAAGCAGAATATACTTAGGTAAAATATGTTCAACAATGGGAGCATTTTTGTTGGAGTTAATAATTATGGACCATGTTAATCCAAAAGTATCCTTGGAATATTTATTATAGTAGTAGACACTGTTCATCTTACTAGCCTAGAACTTATTTTAAAATAGTTTAAGTCCAAGCTTAATTTGTTATTGATAGAAAAGTAATACAGCCTAATCTAATCTAAGCAAAAATGTAAGGGAATAAAGTCTACATGCATCAACTGAACAGCCTTAGAATGAGGAACTGAATGGATATATTAATTTCCATGGTAAACTTGATACTGGTTTTCATAACGGACACTAAGGAAAATAAAGAGCCATATTTATTTTTGGGTCAGAGGCAGTTTATTTTAAATGTGATTTCATTTACATTTATAAGCAGCTTTTCTTGACAGGAATTTTGATTAAATTGCCTTCAGTTCTAAAACAAACCTCTGTTGCTTTCTGACTTAATGTGCTCTGTCCCCAACAAAACATATGAAAATATAATTTAAAGCACAGTTTTCACAGACACAGTACAATACATTCACTATACACAGTATAACAAAATATTCCCATCCTTACCTGTTTAGTAATACTGTCACAATGAATAAGTAAATAGAAATTGGAATTTATCTTTGAAAGCATTGAAAGAAATTTAACATGCACAATGACTATTTTATGACTGTTTAGCTGTTGAACTACTGATCCAGCCTGCAGTTTCTTGCACTAGAAAGAGCGAAGCTAAATAATAATTGCTGGCCTAAAAAATTTTTTTTGGTCAATTGTAGGTAGATATGAAATAGCCAAGTGGGGCCTTCTTATGCACCAACTAGTTGCGTCTCATGTCTGGATCACCCTTTTAAACATAGGATAACAACACTGTATATTCAGGACCAAGACCATACTTCAGATCTGAGGAAATTTTTAGAGGGCAGTGTTTTCATAAATACTTTGAATCCCTCATAATGAAGGATTTTAGAACTTATGAATATAGAGGTTTACTCATCTAACAGAACTGTCATCCTTTCAAAATGTCTGAAAATTGAGGAGGGACCCCTGCTTCCCAGTTATATGTGATGTAAGACTTTTCATCAAATGGGAACATGGAAGAAACTTTTTTATAAGCAATTTGAGTTTGTTTTATGGGCAGTTAGCTATCTCAAAGCATTTTTTATTGCATAATTAGGCAACTGGTAAACTCTCGTGTTTAAGGAATAGCACTTGGGAGAAAAGAACACTCAAGGCATGATGGTACTGTCGGTGAGGAAAAACTTAAGGAACGGTCCAGATGTAGGTTACTCTAATAGGTCGTATTAGTCACGCTTTTCTTTGACCACCTGCTGCAAGAAGCACTTGTCAATAAGGCTCATTTTCCTATTTCAGCAAAGTGTTTGTTTTATAAAGCTAAACAGACATTTCTAATGAGAATGCAGACCTCTCTACAATGTGATGAGAAAAGTGCCTTTTAAAAAAAGGAAAAAATGAGCATGAAGAAGAGGCAACAGGGGTCTTAACAAAAGTGTTCCTCTTTGAAACGTGCTTAGAATTTTAGTTCTGATTTGCAACCCACAGGTTTGGTAGGGCAGTGGTTGCAAGAATTGGCAACACATAAACATTAAATTGTTGGCAATAGAGAACTACAAAGTGCTTTAAAACTTCATCTGAATATGAAGATATAACTAAATTTCACACACACACACTTTGCACTTAAGTATTTCAAAGTGTTTTCTAACAGATTTCAGGGAAAAAAGTATTTCACTAAATGTGTATCTTGGTCCGCAGATATCAATAGGCGTAAATTGAATCCCTTGTACCCAGCAGGCACTCAATCAATGTGTGTTAAATGAATGAATGAACTGAATAGACTATTTTGTACAAAATGCCATTTATAACACTAAAATGACTAGTAAGTCAGATGGCAAGATTTTCAGCTTTTTAAAGGGCAAAAGGATTTGCAAGTAATATAAAACACAGAAAGCACACCTTTATGTATGTTATTTAAATATGAAAATATTTTTAGCATATTATGTTAAACATTCTTTCTTATTTATATTTCCATTACCTAAAGTCTTTCTACTCACAAATACTAACTCCATTATGTAAGGCATGGTAACCAGTTTGATAATGAAGGTATTATTTTGGTTTTGAACATACGTGAGTTGATGTGTTGAAAACTTCAATCACATTACAATCTTGAAAAAAAATCTCAGTGCCAGCCCCTCCTCCCCCCAGGTTGATACCACTGCAATACAATTCAACAATATGCAACATGCCCTCAATTTTATTTTGTTTTGGGGGAAATGTGCTGAAGAACCTAGAGCTTTTTTTGTTTAGCACCTTATATCAAAGTAATGAAAATGGGTATGATGATTACATGTGCAAATGTACAAAATCATTAACTCTACAAAGATACATCATTCCAAAATTACAGAAAAAATTTAAAGCATGCATTTAATTCTTTTTCTTTAAAGGGTTGCTGAATGCTTCCCCTGAAAAAAGGTGGCTGTTTTCAAAATCAGCAACTGCTGGTGAGGATTTCTTGGCACAGTTATGACCAGCATGTTATTGCTGCATCTTCCTGATAATCTCAGCCGACACCGGGGGATGGAAATTGATTGTGTGGTGCCGCAGGCCCTGAGCTGTCTTGTAACTCTTCCCACAGCGACATTTGAATGGTTTGCGGACACGAATCTGTGTTCTGTGACCATTCTTAGCGTGATACTTTATGCCATTCACATTCTGTGGAGAAGACAAAAATATTTATTAGATGGATTCACAGAATACCTGTCAAACTTTGGAAACCTCAATTTGGGTCTGGATTGCAGTTCCTGGATGGCAGCTGTTTAGAGCGTAGTCTTTTGCAAGGACTCCAGTTGGGACCCTTCAAGGACATTCTGGTGTGTCGGTCATGGGCTGTACGGATGGTCACACACACAGCTGACTCAAAATTTCAGATGTGCCTCAATTACTCTGAAAATGAAAGTACTGATTTCTTCCAATTTTATATAAAATATATATTTAGGACTTACAGACTGTATAAAGAAAATCCTCCGAATCTTTTCCACTCTAGAGAAAGTTAACAGTGAACAATCCTACACAAATATCCTCGGCATGACCAACAAAATATCTTTCTAAAGAACAACATCAGGGCATATCCCAAAAGTTTAACATATAGAAATTTTTGATTTGGAAACTCAATTTACAGCTTGCTTCTAGACAACTGTGTTAACAGTTCCCTACCATGCCTTAACCAGAGTTTTTGTCAGTTTTCTGCTCTGCACTAAGCCAGTATCTCTGATGCCACTGTGGGAGCTACTTGTTGCCCAAATCTTGTCCCCCCATACAGTTGTACATGTTTAATAAGCACCTGTAGTCAGACTAGTCCTTACCTTAAGTATTACATTCCAAACATACAATGAACTTTAAAAATTTAAGGTTATACAATGTTAGTCACTAAGATTGGACTTCTTAGCATCTGGATACTAAAGTTATCAAAATGCTTTCTAAATTTCTGTTTGTCGGTTTTGCTAGTTCACCAGCATATTCTGTGTAAGATTCCGTATTCTATGTAAGAGTCACTCTCTACAGTTTTAACCACCAGTAATCCTCATCTCAATTAAATGGTGAGGAAATGGGCTCGAGGGTAGTAAGTAACTGGTGGAAGATCTAAGAAGGGACGGCGGACGTGTGGTATTTGAGATAGGTCTTAATTTCCAAGTCAGCAATTGCCAGATTAGAGAGTAAGGGAACACAGAAGAGACAGCCTGAAACAAAAAGCACAGATTTTAGGAGAGTGAGCTGTTTCCTAAAATATTACCTAAATCCAGTCCTGCTAGACCCAGTCCCTTGCCCAAACTGAAGGATTCCAACACAATATTGTTCCCACTCTTCATGGGATGCCTTCAAAGAGCTCCCAGAAAACAGCTCCCTGCTGTTGTCTCATGAATATCTAGCACAGTGCCTGGCACATTGTAGATGCTAAGTCTTTGTGAGTGAATGAAGTTACAACAGCACTTCCCAAGTTCATGCCTCACTAGTCTGGAAGAAGGGTTGCTACTAAATATAAACGTGGTGGTTATTATTACTACATTAGAGATGTGCAGTACACATTAATGTTTTTTTAAAAGTCCTTGGAAGAGAACTCTGCTGGACTTTGTTGAACCCAGGGGTGCCAAGTAGCAGCTGGCTATGCTCAGAGTCTGAAGGTTGTCCAGTGATTTGAAGCAGAAGGACAAACACTCTCCCCTGAACACCTGGCTCCAGGCCTTCTGCACCTCAGCCTTGTCCTTCCAGCATCAATCCTTTCAAACATAAGGTACTTCAGTCTTGTTAAGAGGCATGCTGGGGGTTTCAGAGCCTGCTGGGGCAGGAAAGGGGAGGGTAGTGGCAGTGGCAGAATCAGACCCACTGAAATGTTAGATGGGTAGATATGCCCTGCCAGTCCCTGGCGGTTCCATCCCCTCCGAGGCCCAGGCACATGAGTGAAGAGGCCAACGTGTGTATCCAGCCCAAGTGAGCCTTCAGATGATTCTAGCCCCAGCTGGTGTCTTAGAGCAACTGCATGAGACCCCAGGCGAGAACCACCTTGTTGAACCAGGCAGCCCAGAGAACTGTAAAAGATAATTGTTTTAAGCCATGTATTGTGTGTGAGAGAGAGACAGAGAGTGAATGTTAGTTTTATGACCATTAGATAAAGACTTTCAACTTTAATATGGTGGAAAGTATCCTGGGTTACAAATGCTAGAAATGTGCACCTGCCTGCTTAGTAATATCCCATGTATAGCTCAACGAATATTGAGCACCTAGCAGGGTCCTCTTCCGTGGATGAAGGGCTACTAAAATATTTCATGTCCTTGTTTTCATGGGGAACTTGATGCAGGACAGCTCATTAATAATCCAGCTACCTCTGTGCCCCAAAACCATTCAAACCTTGTCAGAAAATAGAGGAAACCAAAAACAGAAAAGCATTAACCAAGAAACAAAAAGGCACAGCAACTCTTAACAGTATCAGGGCTTAGCCATTCCATTGAGGGCTGAGGTTTTTATAACTAATTAGGCTAAAAAAAAGATTTAAGACCAGAAATTGCTAAAGCCACAGAAGCCAGTCCAATGTGAAGCCAGATCTGTCATTCACCAAGAGAAGGACAAGCCAGGGCTGAGGGGATTCCGGCAGGCGCTGTGGCCCGTTCACAGCTTGAACGTAAACGCCATGTTGTGTGTCTGGCATGAGCTGTGAGGAAAACAGCCAACACCACACACACATCAGCTTTATGACTCTGGAAAAATCAGGAAGCACATTTAGAAACATAAAGTATTTCCAGGGTTGGTCAAAAAACCTGCTGTGCCATCACTCCTTTGTCTTTGCTGCTGTGATTAAAAAATGTTGACAAGTGTCAGTGGGTTGCCCTTATCACAAATGTTAGTACAAGGTCAAGTTAGACTCTATTAAGACATTTCCTCCATCCAGCCATTCAGTTATAGGCCACGGGAATGTCCTCTTTACAAGACCAGAGGAGCTCTGAAAAGATCCACCGAAGTTTATTTCATCAGTCCTGAAACAAATTTGATCTTTCAGAAATATTAGTAAAAAAATAAAATAAATGGCCGGAAACTGAAATACTGAAATTGCTGAAATTCTTTGGTCTTTGAAAAAAATGGAATCAAGCTTCAAAAGGGCAAGGAAAGTTGCTAACATTTATTAAGAGCTTACCATACTGGGTACTTGATGTCAATTGCCTTATTTAATACTCATGTTCTGGATGAGAGAATTGACTCCTAGAGAAGGTGAGTGACTTGGCCAAGATCACATGGCTGGTAAATTACAGAACTGGAATAGGAACCCAGGCATGTCCGATTCCATAGTCCATATTTCCTCATTTAGTCTCCTAATGTGCTAGGTACTTGTTAATTAGAACAACCAGCTAGTGGTCTTTGAAAAATCTTACCAGTTGGGAAGAAGGATTGGGATAACAGTCTGGAGAAAACTGTCTTTGAGTTTTCTCAAAGTGATGCTCTGACATCAAGCTAGTAAGGGAAGAAAGTGGGAAGGTAGGAGGTAGAAAGGAGAACTTAGGTGGGGGGTTCCACCATTAGGAACTACCTGTCCCCTCTGATGGAATTAGGCCAGTCAATAGACAGCAGGCGATTTAGAGGCTTTTCTAAAAAGTCTCCTCCAAATCGAATCATGAAGCCTAAAGTCCAGATGCTGAGCTGGGCCATCCTGTCCTTACCTGTATGGGATCTTTGTTGTCAGTACTCAGGCCTTCATGTGTACAACATGTGACACTTGCCCTAGATAAGCCCAGTGGTCAATTTCCCAGGGCCTGGATGTTGTACACAGCGGAGAAGATGAAGTTGCTTGGGGATTTGATGAGGAAGAAGAGTAAGAAAACAAATTGGGGATGGTAGTAGTGGTAATGGTGGGGGTTAAAAGTGAAACCACTTGCAGCAGTGTGGACACCTCACCAGCCCCAGAAAGCAGGAGGCCGAGGCGCACGCAGTTCCCTACTGGCCACTGCACAGCAGCACACACTGTGTCCAGCAAGTTGGGTGGGGTCTTCAGGAAAAAAAGAATTGCCTCTTCCCTCAGTCATTTAAATACCATGTTCAGTTAGACAATTGCAGAAATTCAGAAAACACAGAAGAGGATAAAAAAGAACAGATACTATCACTGTTAATATTTGAGGCATTTCTTTTCACTATTTTTTCATACACACACACACATTCTCTCTCTCAACACCTTTTTTCCACTCAATGTTACTTTGTGAGCACTCCCTCATCATTAAATGTATCTCGGTGTTTGGAAATGGGACACTGTATCTGGATCTGTCTCAAACAATCAATGTACTCTCTGCAGCAGAGGACTCCAGAGGAACTTTGGGGGGCGGGGTATTGTTCTGTTTTACATTTCTTAAAACAAAACAAAAAAACTTTAAAAATGCCTTTAATCCTCGCCATTCTAACATAAAAATTATCAAAGGTTAAGCACTTCAACCCATCTTTTAAACCTATCTGCATTATAAGGAAGGGAAGTCCTCTCTGTTCCCTGAATTCAGGCGAGCATGAGCAGGGCAAGGGTGGTGGGCTCAGTGGTTGTGGCCTGGAACGCCTCTGGGAAGGATACAAAGGAAAAGAATCCTCCCATGGCTTTGGGGCTCAGTGGGGAGCCCACATTTCCCCGTTCCCATGGACTACACCTTGATTCCTTTGCCCTCAGAGCATCTGTCACATCTGAGACATGTGCTGGGTGCTGAGGAGGGACAGTGAGCTCTGCGGGTTATGGGAGCAGTAAGGGAAATGGCGCCTCAATGTAGAAAGAGCATGTGGGGAGGATGAGAACTTGACCTATGAGGGGCGGAGAGGGGAGTCAGTCTGGGAGGTTGGTGAGGGGTCCCAGAGGTGGAGGCACTGGAGCTGTGCTGGAGAAAGGAGTGGAATTAAAATGAGAGATACTGAGGGAGAGAGGAAGGGACGGGGGACCCGAATATGCAACCCAAAAATGCCTCTTTGCCCTAAGGACTCTTTAGCCGAAGGCAGTTCAGCAGCAGCAGATGCAGGAAGGAGGCTCCTTGCTCTCCCTCTGTGTGCCTCAAAACAGGACACAAATTTACAAAGACAAAAGAAAGCCCACTCCCACTTCTTCCGGGGAGATCAAAGGTTAACCAATGAAGAGGACTTTAGACTCTTATTGGCCTGGAAATGGTACTGGAGGAATCTACATTAACAAGCTAATACACTAACAGGACTTTGTCTGCCTTTTTTTTTTTTTCTTTTTTCCTTCCACAAGTTGCTGCTTCCAGAGACTCAAAGCCCTTTTCCTTTGTTACTTCTCTAAAAATGTACTTAACTGTTCTTTGTTGAAGATGCCGTATAAGCTATGAGAACTGCCCATTCCCTGGGTGTCTTGTCTCCTGTGTGTATATGAAATACACATGTTGATAAACTGTTTTTCTCTTGTTAATCTCTCTTTTGTTAGAGAGAATCTGTTGCAACTAGAACTTATGATGACTGAGGAAAACATTATTTTTTCCTCTACAAAGGGCAGGGAGCGTCCTAGGCTAAGGAGTTAACATGGGAAGGAAATGTGGAGACTTGGCCTTACAGTGGGATCCTTCTCCCATTCCCTGCTCTGCATGAGGTCTGGGAGTTCGGTACCTCATCTTCTGTCTGATCCGTAAATGCCAATGAAATGGTGAGGACTGTGGATCCTGAGTCAGTGCCCAGGAGACTTGGCTGGCAGAGACTGCTGCCAGCAGCAAGCAGGGAATAAGAAAAGTCTGACTTGCCCTGAGAACAAATGAGGTGGCAGCACTTCTGGATTCTGCCCGAGTCCACAGTACCCAGCTTATCCCACCCTCTTCTCTCCAGTACCCAAGCCAGCAATGATGCTGTGAATAAGATGAAATACTAATCGCATTGGAGCACAGCCCTGCCTTCCAGCCAGCAACTTCGGGGCAGAAAGAGTCAGCCGCCAGCTTTGGGATGTAGGAGCAGCTCATCTCCAGCGCCTGGTCAGAGGTGTGGTCACAAGCCTGCTAGGGCCCTGTGTATCATGACCTGGCATTCTGGCCAGAAAAGGAAACTCACGCTTCCCTTGTGGGATCAGGACCACCAACTGCCACCCATGTCACCTGCCAGTTAATGGGGCTGGAGCCAGCAGCCCCTTCAGCCCAAGGCTCATTGAATTCTCAGTGGCCTTAGGTGGAGAGAGAACACTCAGAAAAGCCCCCACCAACCCAGACACAGATAACGGAAGGGGGAAACTGCCAGAAACCCAAGCAAAGGAAAAGTAAAAGACAAAACAGAAATGACAAGGAGGAAAGGATGCGAATAAGAAAAGGGGATGGAGCTGGAGGTGGGAGAGAGGGGATGCCTCCCCTGCACCCTGTGCCCAGAACCCAGGGCGTAGCTTGTATTTCCTTTGTTTTTTGGCGGGTCAGCCTGAGTACAGGTCATTACTTGGCTCCCGCTTTTAACATGGCCGATGTGCAAGACACCCCCGGCCTGGTGCTCGGCCCTGGAGAGCAGGCAGCAGGACCGCAGTGGTGGGGAGGAACAGCTGGGGTGAGACGCGGTGGGAACCAGCCCCAGCCCAGGCAGTGGCCAGTCACAGCCTTATCTGTAGAAATCAAGAAAGAAGGAGAAAGTCTCTTTCTGCAATGAAGCACTGCCCTCTGGAAAAATGGGCTTGTCCAACAATCCTGTGGATGTTTTGTATCCCAAGGTAACCCCTGAGCGGCCCTTCCCTCCTCTCCCAACTCCACGCTTCTGACACAGAATGTACAGATGCGTCCTGAGACCTGTTCTGACCCAAATGCAGCGCTCCTCTGCCAGCCCTCAGAGGCTTCTCACATCTGCATCCTGGGGAGTTCATTTCAGTTTAAACAATGAGCATCTGGACTTTGCATGATGGAATTGTAACAGTACATAGGGAAGGTGAAACCTAGAAATGCTAACTTTGTGATACATTTGTGTGCCATGCTTTTATATCCATAGCTGCTATGAAAAGTACTGAAATAGATTAGTGTTCAGAGACACATATTTAAGAAGGGGCAATATAAGTGCTTATGCTGTCTTTTTTTTTAAGCTTTAAAAAATAGTCAGTCTGCTATCCTATGAGTGAATTAGCATATCATCAAGCATACCAGGTATGTTTCTGATTTTTATACTCCTTGCTCACAGCTGGATGTGAAAGAGCTGCTAACAGCTCATGGGGAAGTTTGCAATTTTGTTTTTTAAAATGCCCTCTAGACCCATACTTGACTATTGTGCTGTTTCTCGTTGTTTTGTCCCTGTTCCTTATTAGAAAAGTTAGCACCCCCAGCTGCCCATGACACCCAGGCCCTCAGAGACCTGGGTCAGCAGACAGGCAGCTGAAGCTGAAGTGGGTGGTTTGGTGAGAAAAATATCAAAGACCTTTTTTCTCCTGATCCCCTTTCATGCCAGTGGGTGGAAGGAAGCAAGAACTTCCTCAGCTGGAAGCTAAATACCCTCCACACTCACCAAATGGCTCTGGGAGCCATCTGGGGCTTTTACAACTTCAAAGTGGTCTCCCGTGAGCCACCTGCAGGGCCATCCATTGGGGAAGGTGCTTAGCAAATAAATAGGTTGACATATTTGATATTCTGTTCTGATGGGTCCCCCAATATGACATGAATTTGAAGACTATCAAAGACATGATCCTCCTACAAAAGCTCTCTCTTGACTGCCAGGCTCCCACGTAGGTGAGCAGAGGGGAAAGCCCCGGCAGCAGCCGTGGCGGGTGAGCGCTTCCTTGAGGGCACCTGTGTGCACACAGGGGTGAGGCCCACACACTCCAATGCAGGAGAGGGGAGTGTCTCCCCCAAGCCCATACGCTCGCTTGAAAATCAAGAAAGGGCTGCTGCCTTCCATGAAGCTTGCCCTGTTTCCATGTGGTTATGCCAAGCATGCAGCACCTCTGTTACCTTGTATCTCTTTTTACATCCAGGAACTGGGCAGGCAAAAGGCTTCTCTTCCCCTCCATTCATGCACATGGAGCTGAGGATGGCTTCGGAGCTGATGGCACTCTCTGTGGTCCAGGACTCATCGCTGTCCGACTCCTCATAGTCCACCTCCTCCTCGTCATACTCGCTGCCTGCAGGACAAGAGAAGTGCAAGGACTGTCAGGAGCGCTCATCTCCCCACAGGTTCACCCGGCCACTCCCAGGACAGGAGATGTGGCCGTGGCAGAGCAGCGCTGACGGCCCAGGGAGAGGGCACTCCCGGCACCAGGGGACTGCAAACACGGCTATTCCCTTACAACCCTGGAAGCAGGAGCCCTGCATTCCCACCTAAGAGACCAGGGCAAGGGCTTCCCAACAATTCACAGCTAGGAGTTGGCGGAGCAAGAACATTAACTCGGTTCTATGGCAACCCAGCCTGTGGCTGCAAAGGCACAGGGAAGACTTGCTCTGGGGCCAAAACCAAAAATAAGCAACGATGACAGGCTCCTCACACTCCCCATGCTAGTGCCTGACACTCCCAAATGAGCAGAACCCTGTCCCCTTAGTTTTATGCTTTACTGGCCTAGTAAATGCAAAAGTCTCCAAGGTCGGGGGTTACGTTTTGGACTTCTAAGGCATTTCTACTTCAGTGGAATGAATTTCAGGTCTTTTTCTTTATAGATTTGAGCTGGGAAATTTGGAACTAAAAGAGGGTTACCCTCACGCTAGTGAGCAAGAGGCATAGAAGGCCAGGAGGTCTAAGGATAAATCGCCAGCGGCAGAATGTGGGGCAGCTCCTGGAAGACGAAGCGATCCCCTACACACGCAGTCCTAGGCACCGCATCTGCCCTTCAGCTCATGCGACACTTCCTGCTAGGGCTGACCCATCGCAGTTACGCAGCTCAGACAGGAAGCAGGGATTCTCTTTTATTCCTAAGGGCTAAGAGCTCTGCTGAGAATCGAATTGAAATAGACTCCACTGACTTCTTTGCAAGACGACAGGGATGGAGAACCACTTCAACAGGCAGCCTCTTTTGCTCTTTTTTAATGAGGCCCAAAGCCATTTATTTGGAGCTTTTGCACAATACAACCCTGAAGGACATAATTCTACCGATCATAAACAGTGTAAAATAATATGTTGACAAGTCCTAATGCATTTACAAGCCCCGTGGAATAAATAGGAATTATAGCACAACATTAATAAGAATTATATGGTAGCAATTACAGTTGTGAAATTCATCCCCCAGGTGTGAGGCTAAATTGCACCAGGGGCCTGCCTGGGTGCTTCAGGGGCTTACTCTGCTACATCAATTATTTCAACACCAAATATTGGCACTTTTATTGGGTTTCATTTTAATAGGCATTAATAAGATTGTTTGAAGAGCCAGTTGAGCCAGGAACAGGGACGCCAGCATCTGAGGCTAAAAGTTGAAAGGAGCCAGGAAGGAAGGAAGGGACCTGAAGTTTACTCAGTGCCTATGATGTTTCAAGCACATTCTGTGCATTATCTCATTTAATCCTCCAGTAACCCTAGGAGGTGGGGATTACTGTCACTGTTATACACACGAGCAACTGAGCCCTCGTGAGGTGAAAACGCGCATGCATTCTGAATTAGCCATTAAGGGACAGTGTGCTTTTTCCCTCATTGCTTCCCAGCCCCCAGTGCCAGGCTCTTCTGAGGGGTTCCCTTTTCATCTCCTTTGAGCTGCTGGCTCTTCACCATTTAATACTGGGATGGAATTCAAAGCAGTCTGTTTTGAAGTCTGTTAGAAATTCTCGGGTGGCGCAGAAAAAACAATTTGGCAAACATGAAGCTTTGGAGTTAAATGTGGGTTTCAATAAATTCTGCTGTACTTGGCCGTAGCTCCCTAAATAAAGAGAGCCGGTTTGGAAACGCTTGTACCAAGTGACACAGTGGTACCACTCGGCCACGTTGCTTGGGGTCTGTCCTGGAGCAAATCGTGAAATCTGTTTTTAAGTAGGGCATTGTTTAAGACATTTTACTCTTAAACAAATGCCACATGCTGGCGTCCTTTAACTTGCTTGTTAGAAAACTATAAATGCTATTTCGCAAAGCTCCTCCAGCGGGACTTCAGAAAGTTAGAATGACTAATTTATCCATCTAATTGGGCTAATTTGTTAACCTGAATACCAAGAGCCATGAAACATTTAGAATGGGGGAGGGTGGGGCACCTCAGACCAACTGGGGGATTAATGAAGCCCAACAGAAGAGAAAACTTCAAAACTCCACTGGATCAAAAGCGATCAGCCCGAGGGGTTGAAGCAGCCTACACCGTCTGCGTCTCAGGGGGAAGGCACGTGGTATCCAGCCCCAGGCAGGGCAGGAAGGGGCCACACAGCTTACCCTGCAAGTTGGAACACTTCTGAGAGGGAAAGGCAGTGTGGGCCGACAGGTGGTAAGTTGGGACTGTCCCAGGCAAGGTGGGACTGTCCCAGGCAAGGTGGGACACACACCACTCGGCAGCAGCTTACCACCAAGTCCTTGGGTGAAACTAGTCATCTCCCTCGGTTGCGACAAGATGGACTTTTGTTTATATACTGAGATTTGTCCTCTAACAGAGAACATCAACACAGACCTGGGTTCATGCCTTTGCTTTCGTTAGCTGAAGGATAAGCCACTTGGCTTTTATTTTCTCTTTCATGAAACAGGCACAAGTCTCTTCCTTGCAGGTTGAATTTAAGGATCAGAATGAGTGTGTATAGAATACCTGGGATAGGAGGACCTCCATAGAGTATGCACTGAAAACATGGAAGGCAGTGTAAGCAATGCCATCTTTGTGATCATATTACATATTCCATATAAAGTAAGATGATCTTTAGAAAGGCCTGTTGTGAAACCAAACAAAATAATTCCAAAAGGGTTGGGAATCCCTACTAGAAAAAACACAAGAGAGACTCCAGGACCAGACAGTCCCCATCTGCTTAAGCTCTGAGCTTAAGCTCAGAGAAGGAGCAAAGCACACTCCAGGCTCCACCTCCACGAGGCTACAGAGGCCAGGAGGGAGCGCAGCTGGGGCTCAGAGCACTGTGAGCCCAGGCAAGTGACGCCACCTCTCTGAGCTTCAAATTGCTCATCTGTAAAATGGGCGAACGCCTGTGCGCACTAAGGCTGTTGTGAAGAATAACTGAGTTCCTGTTTTCAGGACTCTGGACAAAATGCCTGGCCCATGGTAGGCATTGGAGTAGTACATGGTAAGAAAATAAACAAAATGCTATGTGAGCTGTTTATCTCATCTACTGTTGCCTTGCTCTCTCTTGAGAACAGTCCCCTTTTTAAACCAGAGGAACATGCTGGGGTTCTACTACAGCTTTTCTTACTGTACCCCAAATGCTCCCCTTTTATTAACCAGGCGTCCACAGCACCAGGCGGCAGCCAGAGGGCCTGCGGCGGGCAGCGTAGGGGCTGCGGGACTCGAGTCACAGGCGCTCAGATGCTGGCACCCATTCGCGTCCCTGACAGGGCGTGGGGTGTCCTGCAAAAAACTTTTGAGGCCAAAACACAACCGCTGTTAGTCTCCTTTCAAACATTTTGGAACTCTAGAAAGAAATACCCTAAAACTAAGTCACCAAAGCCCCTGGGCCAGCCTCTATCCTCTGCTTTATCCATTTCCTCATGTTTTCCCACAAGAGGAAAATAAATCCCAAGCTCCTTCATTCATCTTCAATCGCTGCTTCAGCTGCTATCTCTCAACACTCACCGCAGAATGAACAAATCCCCAGCAGTCTCCACACCCTTGCTAGGGAACTCCTTCCCCATTCCTGGAAAGCAGGAGGTAGCAAAGCTGCTTCTCCTAGCAACACCCTCCTAAGCTTTTACTCCTGCACTTCAATCAATAAAAAATCATGAGCACTGCCCCGACTACGAATGTGTGTGAATATTTTTATTATAAATGCCATATATGTACGAATATATTATTGCAAAAACCACATATGCAAAGAAGCAAAAAGGGTAGGGATAAAATAAGAATAAATATCTTAATACAGGAATAGTTTTAATAAATTTTTTATAAGTAGGTACAAAGAATTAATATCCCCTTCTCGCACCTCACTTTGAGCCCACTGCCCTGCATGCCAGCTGGGGCTCCAACGGGGCACATCACAGTCTGCACTGAGGCTATCAGGTTGAAATGAGGCTCTGGGCTACTCTAGGGGAAAATGAGGGGACCTTAAGGATGAATACATTCATTTATTCACATGGCAAACTTTTACCCAACTCCTGTCATTAAGTAGAGTTGGTGGTCGTTAGGTCCTGTCTACACTCCACCCTATAAACCAAAGGAGAGGTGCCGGGTGCCCCGCCAGGAGACAGAAGATCATAAGGAAATGAAATGATGTTCTTGTTCTGTGCCTCGCACCATCCCGAGACAAGAAATGTTAATTTCCATACAATTTTTGAAACAACAAAAAAATATATAAAGTATTTCCTCTGTGTAAAAGAGAGGGGAAAAAACAACTATGTGTATGTATAGTTATAAGCAGTTGGGGCAGGACAGGTCTTTGCAGTGTGAGAGTCACAGAAAGAATCTACCCTTTTGGGGCCCAGAGTGGGCATCTGTGGAGACACTGGCAGGTGTCCTCAATGCCACCCTCTTAGCAAGCTCTGCTGGGGAACTCTGGACTGGGGGGTCAGAATGTTGCAACTCACTTTAGAATGAACAATGCAGACCACTGAATCCCACGCTCATCTTGGTGTCTCAGAAGTTAGTGACTAGGGCTGGGCGCAGTGGCTCATGCCTGTAATCCCAGCACTTTGGGAGGCCGAGGCGGGTGGATCACGAGGTCAGGAGTTTGAGACCAGCCTGGCCAACATGGTGAAACCCCGTCTCTACTAAAAATACAAAAATTAGCTGAATGTGGAGGCACGAACCTGTAATCCCAGCTACTCAGGAGGCTGAGGCAGGAGAATCGCTTGAACCCGGGAGGCAGAGGTTGCAGTGAGCCAAGATGGCGCCACTGCACTCCAGCCTGGGCAATAGGGTGAGACTCTGTCTCAAAAAAAAAAAAAAAAAAAAAAAAAAAGAAAAAAGAAAGAAAAGAAAAAGAAAGAAAAGAAAAAGAAATTTAAAAAAAATGTTAAGTGACTGGCCCACAGTCACACAGTGGTCTGCAGCCTTTTCATGGGGGCTTCCCTTCTCCAGGTCTACCTCATGCAGGATTCTAAGCAGGAAAAGATCACACTGTGGCCTGCACCCATTCACATTCCCTCTCTTCTCCCTCTCTCCTCTACCCCACCCTTTCCAGCCCTAAATCGCAGGATGCTTCAAGGGAAAGGGACAAGGTGCTAAAAAACAAAACAGAAAAAACCTGTTATGTGCCAACCACCCCTCCCCATACGTTCCTGCTTGGGGGTCCAGAGGAAAGCTTTCTCACCACTACCACAAAGCTCTCTAGCTTTGTTCATCCTACGTACCTACTACTTCATAACTTCTAAGCTACATCTCCCCATTTCTTCCCTCCACCCCACAACCACTGTTTTATTCTCTATCTCTGTATATTTGACATTTTCCACATATAAGTGAGATCATGTACTATTTTTCTGTGTCTGGCTTATTTCACTTAGCATAATGTCCTTCAGGCTCATCCATGTTGTGGCAAATAGGATCTCCTTTTTGTAAGGCTGAATAGTATTCCATTGTGTGTGTGTGTGTGTGTGTGTGTGTATACACATATATATGTATATATGTATACGTATACATGTATATATATACATATATACACACAGATTCTTGGTGCATTCATCCACCGATGGACAAGTTGGTTGTTTCCAATTCTTGTCTGCTGTAATGCTGGGAGAACATGAGAGTGCAGACATCTTCGTGAGGTGATGATCTCATTTTCTGTGGGTATATATCCAGAAGAGGGACTGTTGGGTCATATGGTAGCTCTATTTTGCTAACACTTGTTATTACTTGTCTTTTTGATCAGAGCTGTCTGAATGGGTGTGCTCTTTTAAGTGCTAGCTCATGGTGGTTTTGATTGCATTTCTCTGATGCTTAGTGATGCGCACCTTTTCATATCCTGTTGGCCATTTTTATGGTTTATTTGGAAAAATGTCTATCCAGGTCCTTTGCCCATTTTTTAATCAAGTTATTTGTTTTTCTGCTATTGAGTTGTATGAGTACTTTGTAAATTTTGGCTGTTAACCCCTTATCAGATATATGGTTTGCAAATATTTTCCCTAATCCATAGGTTGCTATTTCATCTTATTGTTTCCTTTGCTGTGCAGAAGCTTTTTAGTTTGATGTAGCCTCATTTGTTTTTTATTTTTATTTTTTTGAGATGGAGTTTCACTCTTGTTGCCCAGGCTGGAGTGCAATGGCGTGATCTCGGCTCACCACAACCTCCACCTCCTGGGTTCAAGCGATTTTCCTGCCTCCCAAGTAGCTGGGATTACAGGCATGTACCACCACAGGCATGCACCACCACGCCTGGCTTATTTTTTTTTCTTTTTTTTTTTTTTAGTAGAGACGGGGTTTCTCCATGTTGGTCAGGCTGGTCTCGAACTCCCGACCTCAGGTGATCCACCCGCCTCAGCATCCCAGTGCTGGGATTACAGGCATGAACCACCATGCCCAGCTATGCAGTCTCATTTATTTATTTTTGTTTTTGTAGACTGAACTTCAGGTGTGATATCCAAAAAATTCATTGACAAGGCTAATGTCAAGTTGCTTTCTCCCCCACATTCTCCTGTTCTCTAAGAGTTTTACGGCTTCAGATCTTATATCCATTTGGAGTTGATTTGTGTGTATGGTATAAGATAAGGGACCAATTTCATTCAAGTCTATGTAGAAACCCAGTTGTCCTAGCACCATTTACTGAAGAGATTATCCTTTTCCCATTGTGTTCCCTTTGTGCCCTTGTCAAAAAGTAGTTGAATACATGTGGGCTCTCTCTTCTGTTCCACTGGTCTATGTGGCTGATTTCATCACAGTACCATACTGTTTTGATTATCTTGCTTTATAATTTTTATTTTGAGATGGAGTCTTGCACTGTCGCCCAGGCTGGAATGCAGTGGTGTAATCTCAGTTCACTGCAACCTCCGCTTCCTAGGTTCAAGTGACTCTCCTGCCTCAACCTCTTGAGTAGCTGGGATTACAGGCACCAGCCACCATGCCCAGCTAATTTTTGTATTTTTTGTGGAGACAGGGTTTTGCTATGTTGGCCAGGGTGGTCTCGAACTCCTGACCTCAGGTGATCCGCCCGTCTCAGCCTCCCAAAGTCCTGGGATTACAGCATGAGCCACTGTGCCCAGCCTATAATATAATTTTAAAGCAGGAACTGTGATGCCTCCAACTTTACTTTTTCTTTCTTAGATCACTTTGGTTATTTAGGGTCTTTGTGGTTCTACATCAGTTTTAGGATTGTTTTTACTGTTTCCGTGAAGGATGCCATTAGGATTCTGACAGGGATTGCACTGATTCCATATGTCACTTTGGGTAGTATGGACATTTTAAGAACATTCATTCTTCTGATCCATGAGCAAGGGATATTTTTCACTTATTTGTGTCTTCTTCAATTTCCTTCAATGTTTTAGTTTTCAGTGTACAAATCTTTCACCTCCTCATTAAATTTATTCCTTTTTTTGATGTGATCATAAATGGGATTGTTGTCTTGATTTCTTTTTCAGCTAGGTTGTTATTTGTGTATGGACATGCTACTGATTTTTGTATATTGATAATGTATCCTGCAACCTTACTGAATTCATCTTCCTCTGTACTTAAAAATAAAAATCAGTTGGATCAGATTTGTAATTTTGATGAAACCGTTCTCTATCAGAGGAGAATGCTCTCAGAGATCTACCTTTCAAAAGGACACAAGGTTTAAGGACACAAAGGATCCACCGGCTGTGACACTAGGTGAGTGCGACAATAGGGTGGAGAGTCAGCCCAGCAATCCCTTTTATTGGGATGGTTAATTGTTTCTGCTGATGCTCTGATTGAAGTGCCACGGTTTTGAGGCCCTATTATTTTTTAATGAACAAATGGGCAGATTGTAGGAATGTGTACATGTCATGGCAGCCAAAATGCCTGTTTTTTGATTTGGCCTCCTTTTGCTCTAAGCTATTAGCTCCTTAAATTCTGGCACTTGCCTTTATACCCAAACCTACCTGTACTTACTTGATTTTTTATTTTAGTAAAAATTCTAGCTGCCTAAGAATGGGCAAATTTTGTTTTACATGTGCATTTAACCAGAGAAACATCTTTGCCATTTAGGCTGGAGGTGCCACCTATGAACCTGGCCCTAGGAGAGGTGCTTTCCACATCACCAGCCTTTGTCTCCCCAACTGATCAGAGGGGAAAGCTGGGGTGTGGGAGGGTAAGGGATGTGCCACAGGTCACCTGGCTAGCAACAGGCCCATCAGGTCTTTGGTTGCAAAATTTGTGTTCCTTTGATTTATTTTTAAATTGAATATCCCCTGTGTGACGGGGAGAACAGAGACGCAACAAAGCAAGGCCCTGGAGACGGGCTGCAGAGAGAAGAAAACGAACACAATGCATGGAGTCGCTCAAAACCACACATGACATGCAGTGTGTGAGCAGGTGGGAGCAGCAGGCTAAGCCTCGTGACAGCCAGTGATGGGACCCTGCCACCCAGGTGGCTGTGGTCCAGTCTTCCAAAGGCAAGGGACAAGAGCTGTCTTTGTAAGGCTCTCTGTAGTCTCAGATATGATTAATCAATTTTAAAATGGTGTTCGCTAATGTTAGAGTTTCTGCAAGAAAATGTAATTTAACCTCAGACTGTCACATATAAAAATTGGCTGCCACTCATCTTTCTTGGGTTGAGCTTTCTATTTTCATACTCCATGGTTTCATAACCACTGTGGTGGGAGCCTGGGGCAGGCAGGACAGCAGCCGAGAGGGGCCTCAAGAGCTCATTTCAGCATTTCAGTTGGGGAAATGAGCAAAACCAAGGTAGGACCCTGTGATAAAACAAATATATTCCACGGGATGGCTGGGGAGCTTCTACTGGTTGTTGGCAAAGGAGGTAAAAATCAGTGTCAGTTTCACGAATCAATATTGGAACTCTTACACACACACACACACACACACACGCACACACACACACACATACCCCTACACCTCTTCCCGGCCGCCCACCTACACGGAGCCCACATCGCCATCCAGGGGCCCCGCCGGGTGCTTCTGCCACGTTTGCTCTCTCACTGGCCACAAGAAGATTTCCAATCTTGGGGGAGGAGCCAAGATGGCCGAATAGGAACAGCTCCGGTCTACAGCTCCCAGCGTGAGCGACGCAGAAGACGGGTGATTTCTGCATTTCCATCTGAGGTACCGGGTTCATCTCACTAGGGAGTGCCAGACAGTGGGCGCAGGCCAGTGGGTGCGCGCACCGTGCGCGAGCCGAAGCAGGGCGAGGCATTGCCTCACCTGGGAAGCGCAAGGGGTCAGGGAGTTCCCTTTCCGAGTCAAAGAAAGGGGTGACAGACGCACCTGGAAAATCGGGTCACTCCCACCTGAATACTGCGCTTTTCAGACCGGCTTAAAAAACGGCGCACCACCAGACTATATCCCACACCTGACACAGAGGGTCCTACGCCCACGGAGTCTCGCTGATTGCTAGCACAGCAGTCTGAGATCAAACTGCAAGGCGGCAGCGAGGCTGGGGGAGGGGCGCCCGCCATTGCCCAGGCTTGCTTAGGTAAACAAAGCAGCCGGGAAGCTCGAACTGGGTGGAGCCCACCACAGCTCAAGGAGGCTTGCCTGCCTCTGTAGGCTCCACCTCTGGGGGCAGGGCACAGACAAACAAAAAGACAGCAGTAACCTCTGCAGACTTAAATGTCCCTGTCTGACAGCTTTGAAGAGAGCAGTGGTTCTCCCAGCACGCAGCTGGAGATCTGAGAACGGGCAGACTGCCTCCTCAAGTGGGTCCCTGACCCCTGACCCCCGAGCAGCCTAACTGGGAGGCACCCCCCAGCAGGGGCACACTGACACCTCACACGGCAGGGTATTCCAACAGACCTGCAGCTGAGGGTCCTGTCTGTTAGAAGGAAAACTAACAAACAGAAAGGACATCCACACCGAAAACCCATCTGTACATCACCATCATCAAAGACCAAAAGTAGATAAAACCACAAAGATGGGGAAAAAAACAGAACAGAAAAACTGGAAACTCTAAAACGCAGAGCACCTCTCCTCCTCCAAAGGAACGCAGTTCCTCACCAGCAACGGAACAAAGCTGGATGGAGAATGATTTTGACGAGCTGAGAGAAGAAGGCTTCAGACGATCAAATTACTCTGAGCTACGGGAGGACATTCAAACCAAAGGCAAAGAAGTTGAAAACTTTGAAAAAAATTTAGACGAATGTATAACTAGAATAACCAATACAGAGAAGTGCTTAAAGGAGCTGATGGAGCTGAAAACCAAGGCTCGAGAACTACGTGAAGAATGCAGAAGCCTCAGGAGCCGATGCGATCAACTGGAAGAAAGGGTATCAGCAATGGAAGATGAAATGAATGAAATGAAGCGAGAAGGGAAGTCTAGAGAAAAAAGAATAAAAAGAAATGAGCAAAGCCTCCAAGAAATATGGGACTATGTGAAAAGACCAAATCTACGTCTGATTGGTGTACCTGAAAGTGATGTGGAGAATGGAACCAAGTTGGAAAACACTCTGCAGGATATTATCCAGGAGAACTTCCCCAATCTAGCAAGGCAGGCCAACATTCAGATTCAGGAAATACAGAGAACGCCACAAAGATACTCCTCGAGAAGAGCAACTCCAAGACACATAACTGTCAGATTCACCAAAGTTGAAATGAAGGAAAAAATGTTAAGGGCAGCCAGAGAGAAAAGTCGGGTTACCCTCAAAGGGAAGCCCATCAGACTAACAGCGGATTTCTCGGCAGAAACCCTACAAGCCAGAAGAGAGTGGGGGCCAATATTCAACATTCTTAAAGAAAAGAATTTTCAACCCAGAATTTCATATCCAGCCAAACTAAGCTCCATAAGTGAAGGAGGAATAAAATACTTTACACACAAGCAAATGCTGAGAGATTTTGTCACCACCAGGCCTGCCCTAAAAGAGCTCCTGAAGGAAGCGCTAAACATGGAAAGGAACAACCGGTACCAGCCGCTGCAAAATCATGCCAAAATGTAAAGACCATCGAGACTAGGAAGAAACTGCATCAACTAATGAGCAAAATCACCAGCTAACATCATAATGACAGGATCAAATTCACACATAACAATATTGACTTTAAATGTAATTGGACTAAATGCTCCAATTAAAAGACACAGACTGGCAAGTTGGATAAAGAGTCAAGACCCATCAGTGTGCTGTATTCAGGAAACCCATCTCACGTGCAGAGACACACATAGGCTCAAAATAAAAGGATGGAGGAAGATCTACCAAGCAAATGGAAAACAAAAAAAGGCAGGGGTTGCAATCCTAGTCTCTGATAAAACAGACTTTAAACCAACAAAGATCAAAAGAGACAAAGAAGGCCATTACATAATGGTAAAGGGATCAATTCAACAAGAGGAGCTAACTATCCTAAATATATATGCACCCAATACAGGAGCACCCAGATTCATAAAGCAAGTCCTGAGTGACCTACAAAGAGACTTAGACTCCCACACATTAATAATGGGAGACTTTAACACCCCACTGTCAACATTAGACAGATCAACGAGACAGAAAGTCAACAAGGATACCCAGGAATTAAACTCAGCTCTGCACCAAGCGGACCTCATAGACATCTACAGAACTCTCCACCCCAAATCAACAGAATATACATTTTTTTCAGCACCACACCACACCTATTCTAAAATTGACCACATACTTGGAAGTAAAGCTCTCCTCAGCAAATGTAAAACAACAGAAATTATAACAAACTATCTCTCAGACCACAGTGCAATCAAACTAGAACTCAGGATTAAAAATCTCACTCAAAGCCGCTCAACTACATGGAAACTGAACAACCTGCTCCTGAATGACTACTGGGTACATAACGAAATGAAGGCAGAAATAAAGATGTTCTTTGAAACCAACGAGAACAAAGACACAACATACCAGAATCTCTGGGACACATTCAAAGCAGTGTGTAGAGGGAAATTTATAGCACTAAATGCCCACAAGAGAAAGCAGGAAAGATCCAAAATTGACACCCTAACATCACAATTAAAAGAACTAGAAAAGCAAGAGCAAACACATTCAAAAGCTAGCAGAAGGCAAGAAATAACTAAAATCAGAGCAGAACTGAAGGAAATAGAGACACAAAAAACCCTTCAAAAAATCAATGAATCCAGGAGCTGGTTTTTTGAAAGGATCAACAAAATTGATAGACCGCTAGCAAGACTAATAAAGAAAAAAAGAGAGAAGAATCAAATAGACACAATAAAAAATGATAAAGGGGATATCACCACCGATCCCACAGAAATACAAACTACCATCAGAGAATACTACAAACACCTCTACGCAAATAAACTAGAAAATCTAGAAGAAATGGATACATTCCTCGACACATACACTCTCCCAAGACTAAACCAGGAAGAAGTTGAATCTCTGAATAGACCAATAACAGGAGCTGAAATTGTGGCAATAATCAATAGTTTACCAACCAAAAAGAGTCCAGGACCAGATGGATTCACAGCCGAATTCTACCAGAGGTACAAGGAGGAACTGGTACCATTGCTTCTGAAACTATTCCAATCAATAGAAAAAGAGGGAATCCTCCCTAACTGATTTTATGAGGCCAGCATCATTCTGATACCAAAGCCGGGCAGAGACACAACCAAAAAAGAGAATTTTAGACCAATATCCTTGATGAACATTGATGCAAAAATCCTCAATAAAATACTGGCAAACCGAATCCAGCAGCACATCAAAAAGCTTATCCACCATGATCAAGTGGGCTTCATCCCTGGGATGCAAGGCTGGTTCAATATACGCAAATCAATAAATGTAATCCAGCATATAAACAGAGCCAAAGACAAAAACCACATGATTATCTCAATAGATGCAGAAAAAGCCTTTGACAAAATTCAACAACCCTTCATGCTAAAAACTCTCAATAAATTAGGTATTGATGGGACGTATTTCAAAATAATAAGAGCTATCTATGACAAACCCACAGCCAATATCATACTGAATGGGCAAAAACTGGAAGCACTCCCTTTGAAAACTGGCACAAGACAGGGATGCCCTCTCTCACCGCTCCTATTCAACATAGTGTTGGAAGTTCTGGCCAGGGCAATCAGGCAGGAGAAGGAAATAAAGGGTATTCAATTAGGAAAAGAGGAAGTCAAATTGTCCCTGTTTGCAGATGACATGATTGTTTATCTAGAAAACCCCATTGTCTCAGCCCAAAATCTCCTTAAGCTGATAAGCAACTTCAGCAAAGTCTCAGGATACAAAATCAATGTACAAAAATCACAAGCATTCTTATACACCAACAACAGACAAACAGAGAGCCAAATCATGAGTGAACTCCCATTCACAATTGCTTCAAAGAGAATAAAATACCTAGGAATCCAACTTACAAGGGATGTGAAGGACCTCTTCAAGGAGAACTACAAACCACTGCTCAAGGAAATAAAAGAGGATACAAACAAATGGAAGAACATTCCATGCTCATGGGTAGGAAGAATCAATATCACGAAAATGGCCATACTGCCCAAGGTCATTTACAGATTCAATGCCATCCCCATCAAGCTACCAATGACTTTCTTCACAGAATTGGAAAAAACTACTTTAAAGTTCATATGGAACCAAAAAAGAGCCCACATTGCCAAGTCAATCCTAAGCCAAAAGAACAAAGCTGGAGGCATCACACTACCTGACTTCAAACTATACTACAAGGCTACAGTAACCAAAACAGCATGGTACTGGTACCAAAACAGAGATATAGATCAATGGAACAGAACAGAGCCCTCAGAAATAATGCCGCATACCTACAACTATCGGATCTTTGACAAACCTGAGAAAAACAAGCAATGGGGAAAGGATTCCCTATTTAATAAATGGTGCTGGGAAAACTGGCTAGCCATATGTAGAAAGCTGAAACTGGATCCCTTCCTTACACCTTATACAAAAATCAATTCAAGATGGATTAAAGATTTAAACGTTAGACCTAAAACCATAAAAACCCTAGAAGAAAACCTAGGCATTACCATTCAGGACATACGCGTGGGCAAGGACTTCATGTCCAAAACACCAAAAGCAATGGCAACAAAAGACAAAATTGACAAATGGGATCTAATTAAACTAAAGAGCTTCTGCATAGCAAAAGAAACTACCATCAGAGTGAACAGGCAACCTACAAAATGGGAGAAAATTTTCGCAACCTACTCATCTGACAAAGGGCTAATATCCAGAATCTACAATGAACTCAAACAAATTTACAAGAAAAAAACAAACAACCCCATCAAAAAGTGGGCGAAGGATATGAAGAGACACTTCTCAAAAGAAGACATTTATGCAGCCAAAAAACACATGGAAAAATGCTCATCATCACTGGCCATCAGAGAAATGCAAATCAAAACCACTATGAGATATCATCTCACACCAGTTAGAATGGCAATCATTAACAAGTCAGGAAACAACAGGTGCTGGAGAGGATGTGGAGAAATAGGAACACTTTTACACTGTTGGTGGGACTGTAAACTAGTTCAACCATTGTGGAAGTCAGTGTGGCGATTCCTCAGGGATCTAGAACTAGAAATACCATTTGACCCAGCCATCCTATTACTGGGTATATACCCAAAGGACTATAAATCATGCTGCTATAAAGACACATGCACATGTATGTTTATTGCGGCATTATTCACGATAGCAAAGACTTGGAACCAACCCAAATGTCCAACAATGATAGACTGGATTAAGAAAATGTGGCACATATACACCATGGAATACTATGCAGCCATAAAAAATGATGAGTTCATGTCCTTTGTAGGGACATGGATGAAATTGGAAACCATCATTCTCAGTAAACTATCGCAAGAACAAAAAACCAAACACCGCATATTCTCACTCATAGGTGGGAATTGAACAATGAGATCACATGGACACAGGAAGGGGAACATCACACTCTGGGGACTGTTGTGGGGTGGGGGGAGGGGGGAGGGATAGCATTGGGAGATATACCTAATGCTAGATGACGAGTTAGTGGGTGCAGCGCACCAGCATGGCACATGTACACATATGTAACTAACCTGCACAATGTGCACATGTACCCTAAAACTTAAAGTATAATAAAAAAAAAAAAAAAAAAGATTTCCAATCTTGCCCACTCTCCTCGAACCTCTGCCCGCAGTTCCCTTTGCTGACCCCTTACTCCGTGGAGATGGCCCAATTCTGTTTTACTACCTAAAGAGTTCTCATTCTTCATAGTCATAAACATAAAATAGTGACATACAGATAAAAGTCAACCTTTTCCAGAAACCCAATATGCCACATTTTTCTTATAATGTATATCATTAATATTCATGAAAAAGTGATAACTGCAGTGACAGCAAATTAAAACTTTCCTGGGGTATCAAATTCTGGCAAATACATTAGCAAAGAGTTGCCTTTCTGTCTTATAGATTTATCATTATAAATTAGCTTTAATTGGTACTGACCCACTTTACAGGAGCTGAAGCAACAAGTCTAAATGAATTGGCAATGAGTGATTACAATGAAAGACACATTAATGGCTCTGGGACCACGGGCCATGCCTGGAAAATTCTTGACCTCTTTGTTCCTGGGCCTTAGCTCATTACTGGAACGTCATTCTCCCCTGTCTCCTCCTTAACTATGGAATTGGTTCTGGTTCTCCAAGCCAGAAGTAATACTTCCATAGGACTTTACACTTTCTAATGAATTGCCAGCCCGGTGTTGGATTCATCTCTGGTATTTGGAGTTCTTGGTCATTATTTGTGATTACCTGACAGTTCCCAGGACACTGCTGGAACCACAAGGAGCCACTGGACATGTTTGTTGAATGAACGAATGAATGAATCAAGTTCAGAGGGGAAGGAGGACCCAAGATGACACAGCTTCAACTCTTGACTCCCTCTAATCTTTTTTAAAAAATTACATTATTTCACTTGCCTGCTTAAACCCTCCAGGGGCTTCTCACAGCAAAGAGCAGCCCTGGGCCTCATCATGACCTTTTTCTTTATCAAGGTTTCTTTATCAAGCCATCTTTCAGCTCTGAAGGACCATTTTTTTTTTTTTTTTCACTTAAGAACTATTTGTACTTGGTTTAATGATAAACTTTTACAACTATAAATCTAACAAACATTTCTAAATCTTTAGATAGTATTAAGTAATAATACATCGGAATGAATTTTTAAAATAAATTTTTTTTTTGAGACGGAGTTTCACTCTTGTTGCCCAGGCTGGAGTGCAATGGCGCGATCTCGGCTCACTGCAACTTCCGCCTCCCGGGTTCAAATGATTCTCCTGCCTCAGCCTCCTGAGTAGCTGGGATTACAGGCATCCGCCACCACGCCTGGCTAGTTTTTGTATTTTTAGTAGAGACAGGGTTTCACCATGTTGGTCAGGCTGGTCTTGAACCCCTAACCTTAGGTGATCCACCCGCCTCGGCCTCCCAAAGTGTTGGGATTACAGGCATGAGCCACCAAGCCCAGCCTAAAATAAAATGTTCTAATACATTTAAATATTGATTACAAACACACTCAAATTTGACATATTTCAACAAAATCATGCCAACTTTACTATGTAAGTTTTAAAAGATCTTAAAAATACATAAAGTCTGGGCATGGTGGTTCACACCTGTTCACACACACTTTGGGAGGCTGAGGTGGGAGGATCATTTGAAGGCAGAAGTTTGAAACCAGCCTGGGCAATGTAGTGGCACCCCATCTCTATCAAATAAAAATTAAAAAATTAGCTGGGTGTGGTGGTATACACCTGTTGTCCCAGCTACTCAGGAGGCTGAGGCGGGAAATGAGCAAAACCAGGATAGAACCCTGTGATAAGTTCGGGAAGATCACTTGAGCCCAGGAGGTCGAGGCTGCAGTGAGCAGTGATGGCACCACTGTACTCCGACAAGGCAAGACCTTGTCTCCTAAAAAACAAAAAAATGCAAACCAAAAAACGAATCACACCAATGATCACAGTGACTATCAAGCCTAAATTTAGCCTATTACACAGTTGGTTCTAAAGAGCTGAATTATTTTTTCATAATTTCCATACTTAGCTTTGACCTTCCTGGGTCACAAGAATCTGGTGAGACCTAAAAGACAGAGGAACTGACCTCGGGCCAGTGGAGGGTGTGTGTTCTGAGTTATGGACCCACACTGATGCCTGGGGGTTCTGAATTATGCACCCAACTGATGCCTGGGGGTTTTGAGTTATGGACCCACACTGATGCTTGAGGGTTCTGAGTAACGGACCCACACTGATGCCTGGGGGTTCTGAGTTATGGACCCAACTGATGCCTGGGAGTTCTGAGTTATGGACCCACACTGGTGCTCGGTCAGTATGCAGTCAGGACAAGATGATTCAAAAGTGAGCCTGTGTTTCCTTGCCTAGACTCCTAGGTTTTTTGACCAACGTTTGCTTCCTCAATAAACAGGACTTTTTTTTTTTTTTTCTTTGAGATGGAATCTCACTCTGTTGCCCAGGCGGGAGTGAAGTGGAGCGATCTGAGCTCACTGCAACCTCCACCTCCCAGGTTCAACTGATTCTCCTGCCTCAGCCTCCTGAGTAGCTGGGATTACAGACGTGCGCCCCAACAGCTGGCTAATTTTTTTTGTATTTTTAGTAGAGATGGGGTTTTACCACGTTGGCCAGGCTGGTCATGAACTCTTGACCTCAGGTGATCTGCTCACCTCAGCCTCCGAAAGTGCTGGAATTACAGGCATGAGCCACTGCACCTGGCCATTTTTGCCACTTTGATGCCTTCAGTCTAATTACTAGGGTCATTTGAGGTTGCACTTCCCTCAGTGTGGCCAGCCCTTTTCTTGGGGCACACGGCCTTTCTCCCATCTTGCAACCCTCTCTCAGGTCCTCTTTCTACCTGTTTGTGACCAACACAGTGTTGGCCAGTCTTTCCTACTCTTGCCCCAGGCCCTACTTTTTCTAGAACTGTGGAGTCACTCACAAGTCCCTGCCTACCTGCTAAAGGAGATGGAGAAAATATCTATATTTTATAAACAGCAATCTACTTTACAGAACACATTTCACCTGTTCTGATATTATAGCTACTGTTTGGGCACACTTTATACTACCTTCCCCATTTTGGACTCACTTATTTTCAAAGATTCAATTAATTACCAGTCATTATCCTACTCTGTGATGCTCAAATTACCACACCTTGGTCGATGGAAGTCCCATTAGATGGCCTCCTGGCTCTTTTGGTAATCCCCATTACTATTTTTTAATTTAAATTTTCTTCTCTTTAATCAAAGTTACAATTGCATGCAGTAAAAAGTCAGATAGGGCTATGAGGCTTGCCATGAACCACAGGAGTGCCCTGTCCTGCCCCTCCCTGCGGTGACGCCTTCCCAGTCTTTGACCTGACATTTACCTCCCCATTTCTAAATAATGTGCTTCTGCTGGTTTTTGGTGTCAGTTTTGGATTTCCTACTATGGAAGAGAAGAGTTTTGATCTTTTACATCCTCCCAACCCTCTTTCTGCACTTTCCCTCCTCCCAGAAAAATTTCATTACATTACAGCAGGTTTTTGTTCAATGTTGTTTTGTTGGAACATTGATGAGAAAAACTGATTCCCAGTAGGGGCCATTGTGTATGTGGAGTCTGCTGGTTCTCCCCTCATCTGTGTGGATTTTCTCAGGGTCCTCTGGTTTCTTCCCACATCCAGGGCTGTGCACGTGAGGTTCATTGGTGTGTCTGCATGATCCCATCTGAGTGAGCGTGTGGGTGGCCCTGCGACGGGAGGGTGTCCTGTCCAGAGTTGGTTCTTGCCTTGTGCCCTGAGCTGCCACGATAGGCTTTTGCTACCCGAGACCCTGAACTGAAATAAGCGGGTTAGAAAGTGAGTGGATACTCATTGGTTCCAAAGAAATTATTTATTTCTGCCTTCATTTCATTATTTACCCAGTAGTCATTCAGGAGCAGGTTGTTCAGTTTCCATGTAGTTGTACAGTTTTGAGTGAGTTTCTTAACCTGAGTTCTAATTTGATTGCACTGTGGTGTGAGAGACAGTTTGTTGTGATTTCTGTTCGTTTGCATTTGCTGAGCAGTATTTTACTACCAATTATGTGGTCAATTTCAGAATAAGTTTGATGAGGTGCTGAGAAGAATGTATATTCTGTTGATTTGGGGTGAAGAGTTCTGTAGATGTCTATTAGGTCTACTTGGTCCAGAGCTGAGTTCAAGTCCTGAATATCCTTGTTAATTTTCTGTCTTGTTGATCTAATATTGACAGTGGGGTGTTAAAGTCTCCCACTATTGTTGTGTGGGAGTCTAAGACTCTTTGTAGGTCTCTAAGAACTTGCTTTATGAATCTGCGTGCTCCTGTTTTGGGTGTGTATATATTTAGGATAGTTAGCTCTTGTTGCATGGATCCCTTTACCATTATGTAATGCCCTTCTTTGTCTTTTTTGATCTTTGCTGGTTTAAAGTCTGTTTTACCGGAGACTAGGATTCCAACCCCTGCTTTTCTTTACTTTCCATTTGTTGGTAAATATTCCTCCATCCCTTTATTTTGAGCCTATGTGTGTTTTTGCACGAGATGGGTCTCCCGAATACAGTACACCAATGAGTCTTGACTCTTTATCCAATTTGTTAGTCTGTGTCTTTTAATTGGGGCATTCAGCCTGTTTACATTTAAGGTTAATATTGTTATGTATGAATTTGATCCTGTCATTATGATGATAGCTGGTTATTTTGCTTGTTAGTTGATGCAGCTTCTTCATAGTATCTATGGTCTTTACAATTTGGTATTTTTTTGCAGTGGCTGGTAATAGTTTTTCCTTCCTATATTTAGTGCTTCCTTCAAGAGCTCTTGTAAGGCAGGCCTGGTGGTGACAAAATCTCTCAGCATTTGCTTCTCTGTAAAGGATGTTATTTCTCCTTTGCTTATGAAGCTTAGTTTGGCTGGATATGAAATTCTGGGCTGAAAATTCCTTTCTTTAAGAATGTTGAATATTGGCCCCCACTCTCTTCTGGCTTGTAGGGTTTCTGCAGAGAGATCTGCTATTAGTCTGATGGGCTTCCCTTTGTGGGTAACCTGACCTTTCTCTCTGTCTGCCTTTAACATTTCTTTCAACCTTGGTGAATCTGACGATTATGTGTCTTGGGGTTGCTTTTCTCAAGGAGTATCTTTGTAGTATTCTCTGTATTTCCTGAATTTGAATGTTGGCCTGTCTTGCTAGGTTGGGGAAGTCCTCTGGGATAATATCCTGAAGAGTGTTTTACAACTTGGTTCCATTCCCCACTTCACGTTCAGGTACACCAATCAAACATAGGTTCAGTCATTTCACATAGTCCCATATTTCTGGGAGGCTTTGTTTGTTCCTTTTCATTCTTTTTTCTCTAATTTTGTCTTCATGCTTTATTTCATTAAGTTGATCTTCAATCCCTGACATCCTTTCTTCTGCTTGATCGATTCAGCTATTGATACTTGTGTCAATGAGAACAAAGACACACTATGTATCAGAATCTCTGGCACACAGCTAAAGCAGTGTGTAGAGAGAAATTTATAGCACTAAATGCCCACAAGAGAAAGCAGGAAAGATCTGAAATCGACACCCTAACATCACAATTAAAAGAACTACAGAAGCAAGAGCAAACACATTCAAAAGCTAGCAGAAGACAAGAAATAACTAAGATCAGAGCAGAACTGAAGGAGATAGAGAAACAAAAAACCCTTCAAAAAAATCAATGAATCCAGGAGCTGGTTTTTTGAAAAAGTTAAAAAATAGATCACTAGCCAAACTAATAAGAAAAGAGAGAAGAATCAAATAGACACAACAAAAAATGATAAAGAGGATATCACCACTGATTCCACAGAAATACAAACTACCATCAGATTATACTACAAACACTTCTATGTAAATAAACTAGAAAATCTAGAAGAAATGGATAAATTCTTGGACACATACACCCTTCCAAGACTAAACCAGGAAGAAGTCGAATCCCTGAACAGACCAATAACAAGTTCTGAAATTGAGAGAATAATTAATAGCCTACCAACCAAAAAAATCCCAGGACCAGATGGATTCACAGCTGAATTCTAGCACAGGTACAAAGAGGATCTGGTACCATTCCTTCTGAAATGATTCCAAACAATAGAAAAAGAGGGACTCCTCCCTAACTCGTCTTATGAGGCCAGCATCATCCTGATACCAAAAACCGGCAGAGACACAACAAAAAAAGAAAATTTCAGGCCAATGTCCCTGTTGAACATCGATGCGAAAATCCTCAATAAATCCTCAATCCTTCTGTAGTTCTTTTAATTGTGATGTTAGGGTGTCGATTTCAGATCTTTCCTGCAAACCGAATCCAGCAGCACATCAAAAAGCTTATCCACCACCATCAAGTTGGCTTCATCCCTTGGATGCAAGTGTGTCCGGAATTGGTGGGTTCTTGGTCTCACTGACTTCAAGAATGAAGCTGCGGACCCTCGTGGTGTGTGTTGCAGTTCCTAAACGTGGTGTGTCCGGAGTTTGTTCCTTCTGATGTTCGGATGTGGTCAGAGTTTCTTCCTTCTGGTGGGTTCGTGGTCTCGCTGGCTCAGGAGTGAAGCTGCAGACCTTCGAGGTGAGCGTTACAGCTCTTAAGGCGGCACATCTGGAATTGTTTGTTCCTCCCGGTGGGTTCGTTGTCTTGCTGGCTTCAGGAGTGAAGCTGCAGGCTTTCGCAGTGAGTGTTACAGCTCATAAAGGCAGTGTGGACCCAAAGAGTGAGCAGCAGAAAGAGTTATTGCAAAGAGCGAAAGAACAAAGTTTCCACACTGTGGAAAGGGACCTGAGTGGGTTGCCACCGCTGATTCAGGCAGCCTGCTTTTATTCTCTTATCTGGCCCCACCCACATCCTGCTGATTGGTCCATTTTACAGAGAGCTGATTGGTCTGTTTTACAGAGAGCTGATTGGTCCGTTTTGACAGGGTGCAGATTGGTGCGTTTACAATCCCTTAGCTAGACACAAAAGTTCTCCACGTCCCCACTAGATTAGCTAGATACAGAGTGTCGATTGGTGTATTTACAAACCCTCAGCTAGACACAGAGTGCTAATTGGTGCATTTACAAACCTTCAGCTAGATACAGAGTGCCAATTGGTGCATTCACAATCCCTTAGCTAGACATAAAGGTTCTCCAAGTCCCCACCAGAGTAACTAGATAGAGAGTGCTGATTGGTGCATTCACAAACCCTGAGCTAGACACAGGTGCTGATTGTGTTTACAAACCTTGAGCTAGAGACAAAGTGCTGATTGGTGTATTTACAATCCCTTAGCTAGACATAAAGATTCTCCAAGTCTCTACCAGACTCAGGAGCCCAGCTGGCTTTACCCAGTGGATCCTGCACCAGGGCCGCAGGTGGAGCTGCCTGCCAGTCCTGTGCCGTGTGCCTGCACTCCTCAGCCCTTGGGTGGTTGATGGAACTGGGCGCCATGGAGCAGGGGGCGGCGCTCGTCGGGGAGGCTTGGGCCGCGCAGGAGCCCATGGGGGTGGGGGGAGGCTCAGGCATGGTGGGCTGCAGGTCCCGAGCCCTGCTTTGCAGGGAGGTAGCTAAGGCCCGGCGAGAAGTCAAGCACAGCAGCTGCTGGCCCAGGTGCCAAGCCCCTCACTGCCCGGGGCTTCCGGGCCGGCTGGCCGCTCCGAGTGTGGGGCCCGCTGAGCCCACGCCCACCCGGAACTCATGCTGGCCTGCAAGCGCCGCCCACAGCCCCGGTTCACACCCGTGCCTCTCCCTCCACACCTCCCCACAAGCTGAGGAAGCTGGCTCCAGCCTTGGCCAGCCCAGAAAGGGGCTCGAACAGTGCAGCGGCAGGCTGAAGGGCTCAAGTGCGGCCAGAGTGGGCGCCAAGGCTGAGGAGGCGCCGAGAGTGAGTGAGGGCTGTGAGGGCTGCCAGCACGCTGTCACCTCTCACAAGGCTGGTTCAACATATGCAAATCAATAAACGTAATCCATCACATAAACAGAACCAATGACAAAAACCACATGATTATCTCAATAGATGCAGAAAAGGACTTTGACAAAATTCAACATCCGTTCATGCTAAAAACTCTCAATAAACTAGGTATTGATGGATCATCTCTCAAAATAATAAGAGCTATTTATGACAAACCCACAGCCAATATCATACTGAATGGGCAAAAGCTGGAAGAATTCCCTTTGAAAACAGGCACAAAACAAGGATGCCCTCAAGGTCTCACCACTCCTATTCAACATACAATTGGAAGTTCTGGCCAGGGCAATCAGGCAAGAGAAACAAGTAAAGGGTATTCAAATAGGAAGAGAGGAAGTCAAATTGTCTCTGTTTGAAGATGACATGATTGTATATTTAGAAAACCCCATTGCCTCGGCCCAAAATCTCCTTAAGCTGATAAGCAACTTCAGCAAAGTCTCAGGATACAAAATAAATGTGCAAAAATCACAAGCATTCCTATACACCAATAATAGACAAACAGCCAAATCCCACTCACAATTGCTACTAAGATAATAAAATACCTAGGAATAAAACTTACAAGGGATGTGAAAGACCTCTTCAAGGACAACTATAAACCACTGGTCAAGGAAATAGGAGAGGACACAAACAAATGGAAAAACATTCCATGCTCATGGATAGGAAGAATCAATATCATGAAAATGGCCATACTGCACAAACTAATTTATAGATTCAATGCTATCCTCATCAAGCTACCATTGACTTTCTTCACAGAATTAGAAAAAACTACTTTAAATTTCATATGGAACCAAAAAAGGGCCCATATAGCCAAGACAATCCTAAGCAAAAAGAACAAAGCTGGAGGCATCATCCTACCTGACTTCAAACTATACTACAAGGGTACAGTAACCAAAACAGCATGGTACAGATGCCAAAACAGATATACAGACCACTGGAAAGAACAGAGGCCTCAGAAATAATGCCACACATCTACAACCATCTGATCTTTGACAAACCTGATAAAAATAAGCAATGGGGAAAGGATTCCCTATTTAATAAATGCTGTCGGGAAAACTGGCTAGCCATATGCAGAAAACTGAAACTGGACCCCTTCTTACACCTTATACAAAAATTAACTGCAGATGGATTAAAGACTTAAACATAAAACATAAAACCATAAAAACCCTAGAAGAAAACCTAGGCAATACCATTTAGGACATAGGCATGGACAAGGACTTCATGACTAAAACACCAAAAGCAATGGCAACAAAAGCCAAAATAGACAAATGGGATCTAATTAAACTAAAGAGCTTTGCACAGCAAAAGAAACTATCATCAGAGTCAACAGGAAACCTAGAGAATGGGAGAAAATTTTTGCAATCTATCCATCTGACAAAGGGCTAATATCCAGAATCTGCAAAGAACTTAAATTTACAAGAAAAAAACAAACAACCCCATCAAAAAGTGGGCAAAGGATATGAACACACTTCTCAAAAGAAGACATTTATGCGGCCAGCAAACATATGAAAAAAAGCTCATCATCACTGATCATTAGAGAAATGTAAATCAAAACCACAATGAGATACCATCTCACTCCAGTTAAAATGGCAATCATTAAAAAGTCAGGAAACAACAGATGCTGGAGAGGATGTGGAGAAACAGGAAGGCTTTTACACTGTTGGTGGGACTGTAAACTAGTTCAACCATTGTGAAAGACAGTGTGGTGATTCCTCAAGGATCTAGAACCAGAAATACCATTTGACCCAGCAATTCCATTACTGGGTATATACTCAAAGGATTATAAATCATTGTACTATAAAGACACATGCACAAGTATGTTTACTGCAGCACTGTTTACAATAGCAAAGACTTGGAACCAACCCAAATGTCCATCAATGATAGACAAAGAAAATGTGGCACATATACACCATGGAATACTATGCAGCCATAAAAAAGGATGAGGTCATGTCCTTTGCAGGGACATGGATAAAGCCAGAAACTATCATTCTCAGCAAACTAACACAGGAACAGAAAAGCAAACACCACATGTTCTCACTCATAAGTGGGAGCTGAACAATGAGAACACTTGGACACAGGGAGGGGAACATCACACACCGGGGCCTGTTGGGGCATGGGGGGCTAGGGGAGGGATAGCATTAGAAGAAATACCTAATGTAGATGACGGGTTGATGGGTGCAGCAAACCACCATGGCATGTGTATACCTATGTAACAAACCTGCACGTTCTGCACATGTATACAGAACTTAAAGTATAATAAAAAAAGAAAATGAATACAAATTATCAAAGTCTGTCAAGTCTATGATAATTGTACAAGTGCACGACAGTAAATGATGATGTGCAAAAGTGCTCAGCGAGCCTGCCACATCTGTTATTGCTGGTTTTTGAACTGTGGTGGGAGGAGATGCTCCTTACAATAGTCACACATTTATTTCTTAGTTTAACCCACTACCAAGAGGACCATTGTTACTCACTGATGCATCAAAACTTGGGCAAATAATTATCCTGTTTAATTAATTTTCTTAAATGTATGATAGCTCATATTTATTTTAATGTTTAATACTAGAAGTGTTTTGGGTCTTTATTTAGAAGTTTGCTGTTGTTTTTGTGACCAGAAATATGCTGTAGGAACTTCTCTTTGTATAAATTAGCCTTTGGGAAAATTGGTTCTGTTATATGTCATTTCACTTAAAGTGAAAATTTCCAACATTAAGTGAGGCCTTCTTGACAACATTAAGTGAGGCCTTCCCGTATTTGGCTTCATTAGTATTCAATGTTGCACTATGATGACACTGAGCCATGGGATGAACCAAGCTCACATCTTTATCTTCCTTGGAGTTCAACACCATTTCCACAACCTCTGTTGTGATCTTTCTCATCTTCATCTCCTCATCCTCCTCACTGCATGAGCAGCTGATGTGTATCTGGGGCTCACTACAGGCCAGGCACAGCTCTAAGTGCTGTACATCTATTAGCTCATTTAAATGTCACAACAACCCTTTTAGGTGAGTACTAAGATTATCTTCATTTTACATAAAATGGAAGCCCAGAGAGGCAGAGTATCTTGTCAGAGGTCACAAAGCTCCTCCGTGGGGTGCAAGGGTTCCCAGCTGGCCAGAGTCTGTGTTCCCAGCCAGCGTACTGCACTGCATACTTGAATTCAGCCTGACCCTCGGATGGACTGTAAGCCTCCTCTCAGTGTGTTTAAGCCCCCAGGTATTCTGGTTCCCCCCATCCCCACTTTCCTCTCTGCCTCCCCTCATCCCTCCTTTTTCCTAAGAGACAGTCTCTGGGCACCTGGTGCCCTCTGTCCTTCTACTCCAGAACCACCCTGCACGGCTGCCATCCTGGGATTCCCCTTCTCCACTGTCCCAGCACTTCCCTTTTCCTCTCCCCACATGGGGCCGATGCCTGTTCCAAGGTTCTGTGTCTTCCTCTTTCTTCGTTCACCACTTGCTTGGGTCATGGGAGGTAAAATCTGGAGTCCCTGAATGTCTGAGGACATCTTCATTCTACTCTCAGGTCGATGCCCACGAGTCCTGAGCTGCACTGACTCCCATTCTCAGATGTGTCCTCCTCCTGGGAGACTCAGCTTCTCGCTGCTCTCTGTCCTTCCACCTGCCATCCTTTTACTACTGTGCGGGGGACTCATCCACCTGGAAACTCACGCCCTTCAGTTCTGGGAAATTTCTTTGAAAATTTTTTTTTTTTTTATAATTTCCTCTCTTAGCTGTCTTTCTGGGAATTCTTTTTATTCTAATGTTACACCTCCTGGACTAATCCTCTCATATTCTTATCACTTCTGTTTTCTAAATCTCTGATTTTTTTTTTCCTTTTTACTTTCTGGGAGATTTTTCTAAAATAGCTCTCTGTCCTTTCTATAAATGTTTTCATTTCTGCTATCATCTGTTTTAATTTCCAAAGACTACTTTTTTATTCTTTTTTTTTTTCCATGCACAAAGCTTTCTTCTCTCTGTAAGGAGAAGGTTGTTGTTTGTTTTTATTTTCTCCTGCCCCATGCACTGTCACTGTTTCTCCGGTGTGCCTTTTTTCCTCTTTAATCTGGTCTCTGACACTGTCTGTCCTGGAAGCCATTCCCAAACCTTGAGGATCCTTGTCTGTCTGCTCATATTTAAAAGTGAGGCATAAAAAGCAGATTGGATGCTCTGGTGCATGGGTGGGTCTATCAAATGGTGAAGGTCCACACAGTGAACCTGGAGGGGGACCACCTCACAGGTCCTTTCCCCTTGGGCTGACCGTCCTGGGTGGTGTGAGTGGCTGTGGGTAGGGAAAGGGCACTGGACTTCTACCACTCAGGATGGAGTCTCTTCCTCAGCCTCCCTGTTCTAAGAACTGTGCCCTCACCCTGGGCTCTGCCTGGCAGCTCTGGTTCAGCATCTCCAGAGCCATGCTCTGTCACGGGAAGGATGGCAGCTGCCTGGCCTCGCAGAGTTAGGGAGGATACAGAGGGGGAAAGGAAGGGACATCCCGTGGAGACTCTCAGCCAGTTCTCCTGACTTCAGCCTTATCTCCACTCCCACATTCAGAGGTATCTGTAGCTCCATTTTTAAAATAGAACAGATTTTTTACTTTTTAAAAAATATTTTCAAGTTTTATTTTAGATCTAGGAGGTACACATGCAGGTTTGTATATTGTGTGATGCTGAGGTTTGGAGTACAATTGATCCCATCACCCAGGTCCTGGGCATAGTAATCAATAGTTAGCTTTTCAACCCTCGTCCCCTCCCGCCTCCCCCGCCCCAGAGGTCCCCAGTGTCTACTGCTGCCGTCTTTATGTCCATGAGTACCCAATGAACATAAGGCTTTACTGAGGTATAATTCACATACTATACAATCCACTTATTTCAAGCGTACCGCTCAAGGTTTTCCATATATTCACAGAGTAGTGCAGCCATCATCCCAAAAAATTTCAGACCATTTTCATCTCTCCAAAGAGAGACCATGTACCTATTAGGTTGCTCCAGATCTGGAGGCTTTCTGGGATTATTGAATGTGAATCAGCCCACCTCTGAGCTCACCCTTTTCAGCTTAAGTTCCAGCTTTTTCTAGTCTGCTAAGTCAGTGACCTCTTTTCCACTTGCTGTCCAGCTTCCACGCTTCTGTTGCTGCTGCCTCACCTCTATCTTTATCTTTGTGGATTATGATTTTGAAACCCCGCTTTCTGTATTTTGGGTGCATGTGCGTGTTCACACCACCTTTTTAAACTGGAAGTTCCCTGGCTGCTTTGAAATTATTCTTTTTTCTAGCAAGAACAAAAGTTCCAGGCCTGTCTTGGATTACTCCTGCCCTAAGACATGGGGTCAGCTCCTTTCCTTTCAATAGACGACAGCACTGAGACCAAAATCTATGTGCTGCTTGTGGGGCCCGATGGTCCCATGTGAGGGCTGCTTCTGGGTAGGGCCACCATTCCGGCCTGCCTTGGGGACAGGGCTCTCTGGGCTTCTCTTTAGGATCATGAATTCACTACTGACATTTCCAATTTAATGCTAACATCAACATGTGCTTCAAAATATTATTTCAGGTGAACATGCAGATTTATTTTCTCTGCCTACGGCTACTTCGTTGTCTATTCCTTCCCTGCCCATCATTATCCTTCCCTCTCTTTTATGACACTTGTATGTCTCCATGTCCATCTGGCTGGGGTCCCTTTGATGACCCTGTTCTCCCTGCTCTGAATTAGAGACCGGTGGCTATAAAATGCTGAGCCTGTCCCCGCCACAGGGCCTTCTTCTCATGGTGCCCTCTCCTTGGACTTTCTTATTCCGGTTTTTCTCATGGGTGGCTGCTCAGCATTCAGGTCATGTCAGCTCAAATGTCACTTCCCCCAGGAGGCCCGCCCTGATCACCTCCCTGCCGAGGGAGCCCGTCCTTGCCCAGGCACAACCTCCGTACCTGGGTGTCTCCCTCATAGTGCAGCTAACTTTCTAAATGATGCTGTTTTCGTCTTTGCCATCCTTCTTCCCCCGCCCCGCCACTGGAATGCAAGCTCTGCAAAACTGAATTCCTGGTATCCTTAAAAGTGACTGGCACACAATATATATTTGTTGAAGAAACAAATCAGAGGCAGACAATGTGCAAACACAGGGCCTCCTGACCCCCAGGCCACTGTCTTGTGACTACGCGATGTGGTTCCTTGGGGAACAGAAATCCAAGTACAAGGCTCAAGGGAGGAAGGCATAGTGAAGACACACAAAAACATCACCTACCTGAGATTCAGCTTCCAGCAAATGAAACGCCTAAGTTCAATTCCCTGTCACATTTCTCTTTGCCAGTTTTTGGCAAAGAAGTGAAACTCACAAGTTGATGGAATGCTTGTGGGCAGTGGCACTTCCCGCTAGGTCAACTGCCAAAGAGAGGAGCACAGGAGAATGCAGGGGCTGCCTCCTCCAAGCCGCCAGCTTTGTGAACAGAGCCCAGACTCACCAGGAGTGCAGGGCCCTGACTGCCGCCTGGCCGCTGTAACGAGACCGTCGTCATCCTAAGGGCTAATGACGCACAGAGGAGGCTGTGACTCACCCCTGGCTCCCTCACTCTGCATCAGGGAAGAAGGAAGAATGTCACCCTAATTCCATGGCCCGCAATTTAATTTGAGGTCAAGATCAAAGCTATTCAAATCAACATCTTCTAAAAACTGGAAATTCAGATTTTAAGACAATTCCACAAAGCCATAACAAGAAATTCTGCATGTATTTAAATAAGCACATTCTCAGAAAAAGATGAAAAAAATGCACACCCTAGGAAAAAACAGTCCCTTTCTCATTAACCCTAGAGTGCCAGGCCCCTTCATCCTTTTCTTCTTTTCATTTTGAGACTTCAAAGCAGCCCTCTGCTCACCTACTCAGTTTGGAGTCAAAACCCATGGGTTTGCCCGGCTCAGAGCCTACTGCCCCCCTAGCAGGAGTCCTCTCCCTGCTGAGGGCTCCGGTCAAGCTGACTTCTCCTGGTACCTGAGTTCCCTGCTCTCCCAGCTTGGTTAGAAGAGAAAGAAACCACCTGAGTAGCACCAAGAAAATATCATCTCCTTTATTGTTTCCATATGTTGTTTCAGGTCTCATTTCTTAAAAAAAATCCTACATTTTTAGGAAAAACTGAGCAACGAAAAATGCCAACGTCTCTTCAGGACAGCAGGGAGCTCAGAGAGACACCTTTCTCCATCTCTTAATCAAGTCAGAAGTCCCACTACTTCCCTCTTGGGGAGATCAAAATGACTTATTTTCCCTTAACAACATTTCTCAATGTTGCTACAGACTTGGGGAAATTTACTATAAAGTTTTCCTGTGGCAATGGGCTCCCTCACAGGACCTGCTTCCCCCAGAGTCTCGAATAGTGCTCCCAAACTGCAGACCGTGACCCAGGAGTAGGTTGTGAGATCAATTTAATGGGGCATGACGAGCATTTGAAAAGGGACAGAATGGAATAGAGAGTATCAGAGTATAAGGTGTGTTCATGGGCTGGGCACAGTGGCTCACAGATGTTAATCCTAACATTTTGGGAGGTTGAGGCAAGCAGATCACTTGAGCCCAGGAGTTCAAGACCAGCTTGGGCAACATGGTGAAATCCTGTCTCTAAGAAAAATACAGAAATTAGCCAGGTGCAGTAGCACACACTTGTGGTGCCAGCTATTCAGGAGGCTGAGGTAGGAGGATTGCTTGAGCCTGGGGAGGTTGAGGCTGCAGTGAGCCATGATCGTGCCGCTGCACTGCAGCCTAGGTGACAGAGTGAGACCCTGTCTCCAAACAGAAAACAATGACAAAAGAGATGTGTTCATGAAGCTTTTGTTTCAGGGGTGTATGTGCTCTCTCACATAAAATGTAGTTCTTACTACTTCAAACAGTAAAAATCTTTAAAGCCATATTTAACCATCAGCATCTAGTTTATAGGATTTCTTTATAAAAGAACCAACATTTAACCCAGAAAAAACATACTACTGAATAATGGTACCCAACATTTAAATAGGATATAAAACAGGCTAACAGAGAAAGAGAAAGGGAGTTTTTGGCGACCATCGACAAGATGTTGTGTTAGCTAGGAGTACAGTGAGTGCCACCCACCAGCCCTCCCCACCAGGAACCTAAAGTTTAACTGGGGAGCAGAGCTGTTGCCAATCCGACTTCCGTAGCTTCAGAAGGGCCCAAGTAGAAGGGAGCTGACAGCCACAGACACGAAAGTGACAGATACACAGATTGATGGACAGTATGCAGAAGATTCCCAGCTGATTCAGTATCCTTTAGGACACGGGGCCTATTCTTTGTGAATATTCTCAAGGGCAGTCCACCCTTGCTTTCTGAGCAGGTGACTTTGCTCTAGGGAACAGCCACAAGTCACTTGGGGCTGTTCTGCTGGACTAAGAATGATCATGTATGCGGCACTTTGAACTCCTTACTCAGGCCGTCATCAGGCTGCTACCTAGAATGGGTTCGCAGACAGGTTCAAGTCTTGCAGCACAACCTCAGCTCGTCTTCATGGAGTGAGGGCAGCACTGCCGGCACTGAAAGGATGGTGCTCTGTGACACAGTGCACGTAGGCATTTGTATGTAGTATGGATATTTTGTACTTAGTAATTTTGCTTACTTAACAGACCCTACAATTTCTATATGATAAAATGAAAGGAGACACAATGATGATAGGCCAGATTGCGATGTGCAAAGGTGCACACAGAACAGCTTCATCCTTCCATTAACCCTGATGAGCACAAAGACATAAACTCAACCCAACTGTCCAGAGCCCACATGGTGAGGTGGCTAAGAGAGGCACTTGGGAGCAGGCATCCTGTGCTTCATTCTGCTCTGTTCTGACAGTTATCTCACCTCTCCACACCTCCATTTCCTCATCTGTAAGATGGAAGTAATATTAGAGCTAACCTCACAGGGCTGTGGTGAAGATTCTGTGGTTTCATAAGCATATTAAGTTGACTTCCAGCACACAGTTAACACTATATTAGTGTTGGTTGCTACAGTCCTGTTAATCAGTATTTTAAAATTAAATGTCTGGATTTGAACGACGACCACGGAACCACAAGGGACTAACAATAATCTAATTTGAATTATCTGCCTATAATTAGTGGACTAAAATGTCTAAAATGTAGTTTACATTTCGAACACACTCGATTACAATACTGCTTCCTAATGGTGTTGGAGAAACATAATGTGCTGATTTAGGATTATATTGCTGAATTTATTTTCATTAATCCATTCACATTAGTGGAGACCTGGGGATAAAGAAGACACGCTGTCTCTCTGGCCTCGAGGTGCACGATGCAGAACTTGGGCGGGCAGACTGCATCACACCGTGGAGGAATGCAAGGTTGGAGATGGCCCAGACACTAAGGGAGTGCCTCACTCTTAACGACATGACTTCTGAAGGCAGTGAGAGTGAGTACTGTCTTTGTTGGACCAACTGCTGCTTGTGTCTGCACTGCGGCAGCCCTTGCCGGAGCTTGTTTTGGTATGATGATTTCCTTCTTAACTGTGAAATAAAATGTGCTATATTTATAGAGGGTACACCTACAGACAGGGTGGATATTTTTATGCCAAGAGAAAGCTCAAAAGGAGGGTTGGGAAAGGGAGGATGATTGATATAGAGAAAAATGTTGCAATGATCAAGATGAGAAATAATTAGGGTCTGCCAGCCAAAACCAGTTCCTACTACATCAGAGTAATTGTCTCTTCCCAGACATAGCATATGACATGAAAATGCACCAACAGAAAATAAGCTGCTTCTCTCGAGAATAATGTCGTGAGAGTCACTGAAAGTTCATGCAAATCTCAGAGATTGCCCATAAAAGCTTAGTTTCACACTTCGTCCCATGTGGAAACTACAGCCTATGCCGCATGAAAAACGAGTTTTATGAGAGTACCTCTGATTTTTAAGAAGGCTATTTGGCTTCCTAACAGGGCAGCTTCCTAAGAGCACCAGCAATGTCGCTTTTACATATTGCATGTACCAGGCAGGCCTCATAACCATCAGGGCTGCATTTAAATCTGGTAAAACGTTATGCGGGTGACAAACTTTGACAAAAGCCATTGGGAGAAACTGCAAGGGCAAGAATTTCCCACTCAAAGAGATCGTTTTAAGCATGAGATCTAAAAATCAGTCAGAATTTTACACTCCAGGCATGACAACAAAGACCGAGGGAGAGGTAGACAGCGTGGCTGTCCCTGCTCCCAGTGCCATTCATGTCCTACATGCTTACCTACTAAGCTTCTCTTAGACATGGGCATTGTGGCCAGTTTCAGAGGGCCAAGGTCTCAGTGGGAGTGCCCAGTGACCCTGGCGATGCTTTTCCTGTCATTTCTATTTCTTTCGCAGGATCTTGCCTGGTCATGAGAGGACACTTTGTGACCCACTAGCCTGGGTTCCATGTTGGTTTCTTCATGGACTCGCTTGGTGACTCAGGCAAGACATTCAATTCCATCTGCCATTTTCTTCTCTTGCTACAGAGCTCACTTCAGAGGATTCAATGAGTGAACACGACATCGGTGCTTGGATCAGTGCCTGCCATACTGTCAGCACTACCCGTTACTATTTTCACTGGTTGAACAGACACGTGAGTTCACACATGACACCATCTATCGGGACGAGTCATGTTGCTTGCTCAACAACTTTAAGGCCTAGGATCAGTGACAGAACTCCAGGAGCAGCGGGGTTAACACGGGTGACCAATTTCCCCTGCCCACTGTCACTCACATGGCCCATGCCTGCTCCTGCAGATGCTGTTCCCCGGTCCTCACCGCAACTCCCTGTGGGGTTGACTGCCGCTTGCTTCTCCCGCTCCCATCCCCCTCTCCAGATTCCTCCGCCCCTGCATGGGCTGCCTCATGGGGCTTTCTCACCATCCACTCTGAACAAGGCGTGGAGTTGCTTGCTCCAGCCTGGCTGGTTGGCTCCCCAGCTGCCCTGCCCCAGCCTATCTAGGTGACAAAGGCATGATGTCACTTCCTCTGAAGACTGGATTCTTCTTTAATTTGGACACAGTGGACTTCAAAAGTGGCACTCAGATTTCCCTGTTGCTGTGACTTATAAGCATTAACTCTGGCAGTGAGAGGTTGCCTCCTGGTAAGAGAGAGCATGGTACCCAAGTCAAACTGCCAACATTTAAACCCTGTTTGTGGGATTTGGGGACTTACTCCTTCAAGCTCCAGTTACCCCACTTGAAAAATGACAACCACAACAGTAGCTCGCTGTGGCAAGGATACAACTAATACATGGAGAAGGCTTTTCACGGTGCCTGGCAGAGAGCAGTAGCTCAGTCTAGACCCTGGGCAGATCGGTCACACCAAGAATGAAAGGCACGATATCTTTCTTCCCCAGAATAGAGGTGTGTGGGCTCTTTCCTCCACTCTTGTCCTTTGTTCATTCAACTTCAGGGCCTCTCTGGATACATGTATTGTTATGTATTGCTACACTGGAAATCCTGCATTCACAAGTCGCAGACTTCTCTGCGTGTTCATAAAATGTCTTGTGGAACAGAACGATGCCACATAAACACCACATAGTGATAAGCAAGAGGTTTTTACATGGTTTGGTAATAAGACTAAGTGTTATTAGACCTCTATTCAGGGCTGAAAAACAGGAACAGTCATGGCCTAATAAATCACACCTATCAGTTCCCAAACAAGCGGCAACAGAAATAAGGGAGGACCCCGCACCCTGCTGTGAATGGAAATGCGATGAATGACGTATTTACCAGTAGGACTCCAAAACCATCAGGTGCTTCCATTAGGTTCTGCCTGAACTGCGGGTGGCCAGTTTGGATAGTAGTTTCCATTGTAATAAATGCGGACAGACTAGGTATTTTTGGGACTCTAGACAGCGGTATCTCGACGGCACCAACATGGAGGTACAAACATCTGCAGCATCAGCTGTGCCATCCCCCTTCTCCTCCCCATGCTTCCGAGACAGATGATTAAATGGACACAGGCTTCTATTTGGGTCCCTTCCTAGTGTGGTGATCCCATGCAGGAACCAAGGGGTTGCTTCTGGCCTGTTTTCCAGAATCACATCCAGGACGGGGCAGGCCAGGAAGATGTCCCACCTGCCACTCATAATGTGCAGTAGGAAGTAGGCTTTGTGTAAAACAAAAATAGAAACACGGCAACAAAAGACACTATCTCTCTGTCCTTCTGCCATTTCTTCCCTTCTAGGGTTAGGAAATGGTATTTCTACCAAGGGCTGACTTTCTGTGCAAAGTAAAGGGAGGCTGGTTTGAATTTCTGTGTCGTATTTTCCTAGCCCCTCCACCATCAGGCCCTGCCTCCCTAACTACATTTATTTTATTTTGAGACGGAATCTCGCTCTGTCGCTCTGTCGCCCAGGCTAGAGTGCAGTGGGACGATACTGGCTCACTGCAACCTCTGCCTCCTGGGTTCAAGTGAATCTCCTGCCTCAGCCTCCTGAGTGGCTGGTATTACAGGCGCACACTGCCACACCCGGTTAATTTTTTTTTTTTTTTTTGGATTTTTAGTAGAGACTGGGTTTCACCATGTTGGTCAGGCTGGTCTCGAACTCTTGACCTCATGATCCACCCACCTCAGCCTCCCAAAGTGCTGGGATTACAGGCGTGAGCCACCACGCCTGGCCCCTAACTGCATTTAGAAAGCCCCCATAAGCTCATTTCCTGGGGTCTTGGAGGAGGTACTGGTCCTGCTGTGCCTCTCCCTCCAGCCCCAACTTGCTCATTGCCCCTGGCTCCGGCTCTGCTACCTGTGTTCTGGCCACGTCCCACCCCTTTCATGTATGAATTCCACATCTGCTTTAAGTTCCAAGTGGGCTGGGACCCTGTTTGATGAGTCTCTCCTACACAAGTCCCAAGTATGCCATCAGTACATACTTTCTGATAGATTTTAAAACACTCAAGCTTGACCTAAATACAATGTTATCACTGTGTCATAGAATAATAATATTTCAAGGCTGGAAAGAACCTCAGATTTCCTGTGCCAACCTCCCCTCTTACAGAGGACAAGACCAAGGGCCTGGGGAGGGGGTGACCTGTCCCAGGTCACATACTCAGCAAAGGTCCAAGCAAGGGTGGAAGTCCGGCCCCCAGGTCACTGGCAACCCCTCCAAGGTCCTGCTAGTGGCTGCCCAGGTCAAATAAATGGGAAACCAGCATTTGCAAGCCAGGTGACAGAGCCCTCCTGAGTCACAGATGCTGCTCGGGAGGCTGCTTAAAACTCATTCTCAGGCATACACCAGCGCACACATCCAGTACTCTGTGATTGTGTCCACCCAAACAAGCTGCTTATCTACTTTTCTGAACATGAGGTTCGAATAGTGAGTGCTTTTGAAAACTCCAGAGTAGTTGGCAATGCTTCCTGGATGATTTTCACTGGGTTCATGTACCCCCAGCCACGGTACGTATATGTAGATGCAGTTTCATGAATAGAGGAAGAATACCAGGTTTAAATGTGTCTCTTAAACTGTCATTGTAACGAGAAGTTACAAGTTCGGTCCTGAGGGAAATAAAAAGGAGAGATTTTCCAATTCTAAGTTCTCAAACCACTGAATAACTTCGCTGCTCCTCCTCCTCAACTGGTTTGGAGTTTGATTTGAAACCAGCACTAAATACAAATGGCTCATTTTTCAAATCAATCTTGATCTAGAGACATACAGGTCAACCTTGGGAAAGCAAGGTCAGTGCTGTGTGCCAACGGGGTTGTGACATCTGTAAGGAGATGATCACAATCTTTAGCCAACCTCCCATTTGTCAGCTCAAGTCTATTAACTGTTTCTTCCCTTGCTTTGTTTTGCTCTGTAAGGAGAATACCCCTTTTTATCTCAGGACAAACCAACGATATGTCATCCACAGATGTCCTAATGGGATAATCCATGTGTCACAGACAATAAGGAAAGTACTTTCCAGTTAGCTAAATAAGGATTAATGAACAGATACTCAGCAAACCTTCGGGGGAGACACAGACAACCTCTGCAACGGGTAGTGTCATCAATGTCCAAGAAGCCTGCACAGTATGCATTTGTAAATGGCCATTTCAAACTGCTTCAGGGGCATAATTTTCAAGTTTGTGCATCCAAGAGAAATGTTTTCTATGTCTATATTTTTCTAAAAAGTGAAGGTTTAGAAAAACATGCTTCGAATGTTAATTATATGATGATCCCAATCTTTTGGGGTGGGTTCTAGAATTAGAAGCGTGTGAAGGGTATATGGTTCAAGTGGGCAGAACTTTTTCTGCCTCAGCCGACTGTCACACGAGAACTGTCAAGGATGGAAGGTGGGGAGACACACATGTCAAGGATGGAAGGTTGGGAGAAAGTGGTGGTACTATCTGTGGCATGTGCTCCGTTCAGCGGGGCTCACTTCAGAAAATGCAGCTGAAACACTTCTGAGGTGCTAAAGCAAATTTTTTTAATGTCACTGTCTATGGTGCTGTTGAGGCTTTATAGCCACAGAGCACCCATAGTCTCTGGAAGTCATTCTGCATTCTCACATAAACTCTTCCCCGCCAGCAAGCTCCATTCTCCACAGAAAAAGGCCTTTCAATAATGAACAGCCGTCTGTTCCACAGAGCACAGGAAAAACATGATAAACCAAGTCACACAACCTTGGCTGTAAACATATTCTTACACAAGATTTCTCCAACTCCATATAAACAAAAAAACAAGCTATTAACCACTTGCAGAACAACAAAAAATGCATTGGGTTTCCTGCAATTAAGCTGCAATGTTTTACAGTGCAATTTTATTTATAACTGAAAAAGAGTAAATAAGTAAATATATAAAACGTCGAACAGACCCCTCCCGCCAAAGGCTTTTTCTGCAAATTAACTTTGCAGTAATAAAACCTGTGCCAGCTGGAATCTTTCCCCTGTGCTCTGTGGCAAGGGCAGCCCATGCGGGTATACGGCTGAGAAAAAACACAGTAGGGCATTTTCTACCTTCAGCCAGGGGATGTTAACTGAACTTTGGCAAGTGTTTAAAGATTTCTCTCTCCACATGTTCAAGAAAGAATTAAAAACAGTTGAACTGGGGAAAATGAACATCTGTTACTTACTTACACTCACAACCACAATGAAAAACATTCACAATTAAAGCGATTTTGCTTCCCTGCTAGTTACAGCTGTAATCTTGGGTTAAAAATATAAATGCGGAGGCTCCTTATTGTCTTTGGGGCTTTCTTCTTCAGGCTGCTTGTAAAAAAGGTAGTTTACTTGGGGTCGATTTTTTTTTTTCCCATTGGAATAACAATATCAGGAAACAGGTCTGCATAAAAAGATAGGGGATGACAACAAAAAGTACCTACGCAACGGAGCCTTGTTTTATGAAGCTATGAACCAGTAGTCAATAAGTGTTTTATATTTGGGAGTTAAATACACTTTACAGCTGTGTAAAAAACCAGAGCCATTTTGGGCCAAACATAAACATTCCAGCGTCTACAAAGTTTACTTATATTAAGCAACGGGGTAGGTTTCTATCAACTGGGAGGGATTTGTGTGTTATGCATGACAGCACTGAAAAGCTTCCACATCAAGTCATTTCCCGTCCAACATGCAGAAATTTCATCAAGAGAATCAAATCTATTTCCGACAAGGTCTTCATACTTCCACCCAGGCTAATGAAATAACCTCCTAACTGATATGCCAGGATCTAGTCTCTTGGCCCTCCAATCCATCCTCTTTCTGGCTGCCACATTCAACCTGCCTCCAAATAGCTGCAATCCATATCGCTCTTCTTTGATTGCATTAGTTACTTTGCTTATTAAAAATGGCTCCACTGCCAACTCTATTAAACACAAATTCCTTAGCGTGGCATTTAAGGTCCTTATATCTATGCATATGCTTCCCGAACCCAACACACCAGTTCACTGGTGTGGAATGGGTCCCCAACCATCCCCTGGCTGGCTGTCTAGGTTTTTCTGGCTTGAAATACACAACACTCAGCCCACGCTCTACCCTTTCCTGCACTCATTCTTGAAAACCTCTCAAATGCTACTTTCCCCCGGTCATTGTTAACTGAATTGTTGCCAGTAGATGTGCCCACTACCCCTTTTAACCATGATAGCGGTTCACTGAAGGCACTGAGGTTGAGTCTCCTAGGAGCTTTATTTACACCTTGTCTTCCTCTGTGACTTCACTGCCATCTCTCTGAGCGTGGCTCATCTTTGCATCCCCTCCAGCACTCAGTGCTGGGTCTTCGAGGAACAGCCGTTAGAGCCAGTTGCTTGTCTCTCTTCTAGAGAGTTGGTGGAACATTTCCTGACTCCACTCTGATATGCTGCTGAGAAGGTAGACTGAGACACTCTGATGCAATTATTATATGGACTAAAAACAATCAGACTTCCACCAGGATCATGTATAATTCAGTCAAACAGATTTGCCAGGCGTGGGTTCTAATTGGAATGGCAATCATAAGCAGCCTTTCTCCTTGGTCAGGCCAAGAAGGAATTAATTTGTAACTCATTAACATTTATTTGGAGGAATCTTAAACCATGGTGGGAATGAGTTCATCTCCAGCTGGGCGCAGGGCCTTGCTGCTGAAGGTCCAAGGTCACTGCCCAGGAAGGCTGGCTCAGCCTTGGAATGTGCCCATGGGCTCGTGCCAGCCCTGGCCCTGATCCCACACCACAGAACCCATGTGGCTGAAGGAGCTGAGGCTGGGAAAATCCCCAGGGAGCGGGCAGAAGACTGTTACTTCCTTAGCAGAACATGAGGCTTTTTCTGAGGTTCTGGAAAATAAGTCTGGACAGTTTTCTTTCAAAGTGGTATGGTTCAGCACACCTCTGCCCTCCTTTGCCACCCCCTCAGGAACAAAAACCAGAAGTGCAGAGGGAGCTGTCATGTTATTCCTGGCCCGACGAGAGCAGGAAGTGCCATAAATCTCTCAAGACAGCCTAGGCTCATGGGATTTCCAGAACCAATCTGTCGATTTATGAGAATCAGATCATTCAGACAGACATCCGAACCTTAGATCCTTATGAAAAAACATTAACATACAGGACATTCCTGTCACTTAGGAAAACATTATTCTTTCAAAGTTCCTCCCATAGAACACATCTCACATCTAGGAGAAAAGAGCAAAGAAGCATGGCCTGAATCAGGCCAACCACTGAATCTTTAATCTCGGAAGGACTTATCTGGGGAAATCGCTAGCAGCCTGCTGGACAATGATCAATGAGGGCTGGCTTGGCGTGGCACTGCCTTGGGCCCTGGGTGGGAAGGCTGGTCAACAGCCTTTGGGATCATCAAGCCTGGCCCCAGAAAACAGGAAACAAAAGCAGTGGCTTGCAAACACTATCTACAGATGATGTTGGACCGGCAGTGCTGGAGCGCCGGGAGCTGCAGAAAGGACCTGAGGTCCAGGCTCTATCCCCTGGAATTTGACTTGCTAGATTTGGGGTGGGTCCCAGAGAGCCGTATTTTGAAGGTCACTGGGAAAAGCTTGGGAACTATTGAAATACCATATATTGTGACAGAGGCGGTCAGTGATTTAAGACCATGTCTTGATTCTAAAAGAGAGTCCTTGACTGTAGGCTGCCCCTGAAAACCTGCTTGTCTCCCATCTGCGCAAGAAATGGCCCAGCCTCCACTCGACTGCCTGGGAGTCTTTCTCTCTCGCTTTCTCTTCCAGCCTCATCCAACTCCCATCGGCTCTACTCCAGAACATTCCGAGTTCATCCGCACCTCCCTGCTCTGTGATCCTCATCCCAGCCTTACATCACTTTCCTCTTTCCTCTGCACAGCTGGAATAGAGTCCCCCTTTTAGCCATTTTTACAGCCCAATCCCAGCAGTCATTGGTCAGTCAGAATAACCTTTTAAAAATGTGAAGCAAACCATGACATTCCCGTTTAAAACCCTCCCTTAACTTGCCCTCAATGTAGCAAAAAGTGCCAACTCCTGTCATCTGGGCATGTTTCCCCCACCCCACCCACCAGACCCAGCTAGCCTCACACTCCTGTTTTTTCTCTTCATCTAAGAGGTACTCATCCTTAAAGCTCAGACTGGGCATCATTGCTTCCAAGAGGTCTCCTGACTCTTCATCCAAGTCTGGGCTAGGCAGGTGCCTGCCCTGCATGGGCTCTGAGCTCATCCCTATCAGAGAACTGTCCACCCCATGTGAATCTTACCATCCGTCTCCCCACTAGTCTCTGGGATACTGGGGTTATGTCTTTTATCTCTGTACATTCATTAGGTACACAGTAAGCACTCAGATGTTTGTTCAGTATATTAATAAGACCTATCCTAGTTATACCTGGAAAACTAGTAATTATTCTAGGAGCTAAAATGAATGTTATGGAAGGACACACAAAGGAATCACATTTCCTATATTTCCAGTCATTCCTAAGTCCTCAGAGGCAGCAGAGGAGAGCACTCAGGAGTCTGCTTTGCAGCAAGGCAGCCCTGGGTTAAGATCCAGGCACCAAAACTTCCTAGCAGTGTGGCCTGGGGCATGTTACCTAATGTCTCTTACCTTCTGGTCTACATTTGCATAGAAAATGGGTATGTGAATGACCTGGTTAGCCAAGTGCCCAGTACATCCTGGGTGTCCCCGCATGGTAACTCACAGTGTTGTTCTTACTCCTTTAGGGGGCTAACCTTCTAATGCCTCTGGCCAAGGTGGGGTGGAAGGGACAGAGGGTCTCTCTTCAACCTGCTTCCAGAACTGTTTTATCTAATAAAGCATAACTCCTGATTTGTTTTCCTCTTTAGGTAATATTGATTTTTAGTATTTCTGAAAAGTCAACTCTACTGGACTCTAGAATAGCTTTGGTCATCTGTTTCCACCTTGACTCTTGGGAGAGCATCTGATAGGACCTCGAGGGGCACACCGTCCCTTTCTGCCCTTCTCCCTCCAGAGTGCACGTTTCCATTTTCCAGTCCCATTAACACCACCGTTATCATAACTGCTAGGATTTTGCTAAGTACTTAAAGCAGAAAGAGGCCTGGATTAGAATTCTGAATCCTTTTAATCTCTCTCTAGGTAAGTTTTGCCAGCCTAGTTTCTTAAAATGTCAAGTATTAAACTGCTTTTATCTCACTAATTAATAATTAGCTTTGGCAAGCAAGAAAGTAAAAGGCATGGCTGGATCTTTCTCAAAAATAAGATCCCGGATAGCAGACTAGGTATAAAATGCAAGGTGATGGCAAGATCATTTGGATTCAAATAAAGCAGAAATCATGAGCTGAGTGTGCTTCCTCAGAGGATGGAACTGGGCGGGAGAGTTTCCATTACTCTCCCTGGAGAGAGGTCTGTGCACTGGTGGGTTTCCACAATGAGCGCTCTATACTTGAATGCCCTTAAAGACTAGGGGCAGTCTTTTCTATTGCTGCTTTGTAGCTTGGAAATCCCAGCTAGTGATGACTTTATGGGGTTGTATGGTCTAGACAAGAGGGTTACTCTTTGGTGAAATTGCTCCTTGGGGAGGTTACTGTGAAAAATTCCCATACAACTAATTAGCATTCAGAAGGGCAGGCTACCGAGAGGGCGCTAGACTTTGGCAGAGGCCGCTGCTGGAAAGCCAGCATCCCCAGCTTTATCACCGACCACGTTTATTTTCTTCCCTGTCAAAGCACGGACAGGAAAGGGGAAGGAGAGAGCTAGCGAAAAACAACTCGAGGTAATAGTGGAGAACAAAAAATGAAGCCTGCCCATGGCTCTGAATGAGAGGTCAAGCCTTCTCCGAGAAATATGGAAATACCAAACTTTTTTTTGTTGTATATTTTCTACATAAAACATTTTCAGCTTTCTCAGCAGCTTCAGATCTTTGGAAGCAAACATGGAAAGGTATAACGGTCTGAACGGGGTATGGGGTAAAATGCTCCCCCAAATGTCAGCAAGTCAGTTTTAAAACCCAGAGGAACTCAGAACTATTTTCACCTCAGGTTTTACAGGGCCAATAGAGGTAGGTGGTTGTATGTGTTCCTTCAATACGGGGAAGAAATAACTTTCACCTACCCTAGGACTGAGCCAAGAGAAAACACCTGTCTAGAAAGCCTTGGGTTCTGGTCAGCTGACAAGTGGCCTCTGTGCAGGGATGTCAGCCTGTGCTCCCGAGTCTCATATCCAAATGCAAAACCCATTCTGGCAAGTCAGCATCTTCTCCAAGAAGTCCTTAGAGACCGGCCCTGCACAGCGGCTTTCCTTGCCATACGTGCTCTCAGATGATCTCACACTTACACAGACGTGGTTTCTTCACGTCTACGTTATTTGTGGGGATGCAGTTTCTTCTTCCTGTTGAGTTCATCAGGGTGTGGCACCTTCTCCACCTGCATTTCACCCTGATGGCCCTATGATTGTCTTGCACACTAAGTGCTTCACACCTAAGATGGAATAACTTAAGTATGCAAAGGGGGACCATCTACAAAAGAAGCCATATTTTAAAAAAGCATTTTTCTTCCTCTCTGTGGTTATGCTCCAGACATGGACTCTGTATGCATTCTGTTGATGCCGAGTCTGCAAGTGTTCCAGGGTCTGCAGGCCCAGAGGGAATTATATAGCTATGGCTTGATGGGGTCTCAGGAGTGAACTACGAACATGATGCAGTGTGATTATGGAAACACACTTGCTGTTTTGTAGTGGCTGGAATGTGACTGAGAGGAATAAGCACTACAGTGGGAATCAAGAAGCTTGGACTGTGGTACTGTTTTATGCAATTTAGCTACATGTCCTCAACTCTACACTTACGAAGAGATGAGCCTAGATCACTTGTAGCCTTCCAAATTTTTTGACCATGATCCATTGAAAAATATATTTTACATTACAACTCAGAAAACATCTAACACACACACACACCCCCACACACACCCCATTTCCCCAGGTAATACTTATCCTTATGAAGTGTGAAACACTCTATTTTCTGTTGTTTTCTTTTCTTTCTAAAATGCTGGTTATATCTTACCAATTAATTTCATGACCTATCAATGAGATGTGACTTCAGTTTGAAAAAAGTAGCCAAGATGATCTCTGCATAAATTTCTGGTTCCCAAATTCCATATATGTAAAGATCTGATGCTATTTCATACCATAGTGTTTTTCCTTCGTTTTCTTTAATTGGGAGGAGTTCGGGGCAGTAACACACTTTGTAAATTTAGGAGTGTTAAGGAACGACAACTTCCATAATGAAGCCATTGCCTCACCTGCCATTCTCCTAAGAATTCTCATCTAAGTGGTGGAATAGGGAATGGAGTCACTCTCTGGCCTCTTTGACCATCATTTTAAAAGAGAGCAGTAGGTGGAAACAGCTCCCTTCCATCCATGTCACTAGAATCCCTGTTCTTACCAGGCAACAACTACTGAAATGGTTTGCAGCTTCCCCATTTTTAAGACATACATTATTATTTTTGTTGATCTGTTTTCCATTCTTTTGAATATTCTGAGGACATCTGTACCGAACACAAAAGATGAACAGGAAGATCCACAACATGTTACAGCAATGCTGCTACTCTGTCAATGCATAAATGGAGGCCAGAGATCTTAACACAGAGCTCTCAGGAGTCTCTGAAATCTGTAATTCTTTTATTTCCAAAACATATGCAGTAAGACACGCATTGTAGTTGTTTTCTCATAACCATGATATTTTCACACTGACCTTGAGGGTAAGGCCAATCTTTGAGAATGTGATTTGTCCTATGTGTATGTTCCATTTCTTCATATCAAGCATCCTCTCTTTTCTGAGAGTCAAGGGACCACACTACCTGTTGTTTGACATTTAGCTAGCTTCAAGGACATGGTTCATGGCGCCAGGATGAAGCTAAGTTAACTGGCCCACAAGAGAATTAAACCCATGACCTCAGACTTATTAACACCATGCTCCTATCACCTGAGCTCCAGTTTGCAAGCATCATGAACAGAGAGGGAAATGACTTCTTATAAGACAACAATGAACAGGTATGCAGAACTGATGCGCTTTAGTATCTTCTCTAAGATACTTAATGAGTTAGTATCATTTAGTATCTAACTTCATCATAGTGAATTTTAGGGAGACTTTCAACACAATAATGGTCTAAAACTTGGTGGAATATTAGAAAGTAACCATTTAAAAGGGTAGGGCCTGCTCAAGATATAGGGTCATGATCACGCCTCAAAAACACCATCCTACATTTAGTATCTTAGAAAAGATACTAAAAGTACATTTATTTAATATCTTAGAAAATATACTTGAATGAGAGGAACCAATGATAAATATTAATTTGGCATCTAAGTAACAATATGGTTTATTAGGTTAATAAATTCAGACCACTCAGAACACTACAGACAAGAACCTGCGAACACTCTGAAGGAGCCACAAATTGCCATCTTCTGGAAGATAACAAAAGAGGCAAAATGTACTGAGAACACATCCATTCACTTTTCAGTCCTGCCATCTTTCCAAAATATACTATTATATAATAGAAAACACACAGTAAATAGAAATTCTAGGAGGCTGTTAGATGCTATTTTTAAGAGGCACAGCTACCACGAAGATGGAGCTACTTTCAAGTTTATACATAGCATAATTCATTTTCCAGTTTCCCCTCCTTGCTTGACAGAATTAAAATGACAATGTTCATCAGTGTGCCACATTTATAGCTTTAGCTAAAGGTCTCCCACATGGCAAAGGACAAGCTTTCTAGTCCTGGCAAAACTTCCATTTTTGACGATGCCAAGAAACACATATTTGTTGGAAAGCAAAAAAGGGAAGGAAAAAAAATTCTTTTTGAATATTTATTACTTATTCATTTTAGAAAACAGAGCCCTATAGATTACTTACAAATGTGTTAACTAGCTGGGCACAGTGGCTCATGCCTGTAATCCCAGCACTTTGGGAGGCTGAGGTGGGCGGATCACGAGGTCAGGAGTTTGAGACCAGTCTGGCCAACATGGTGAAACCCTGTCTCTACTAAAAACACAAAAATTAGCCAGGCACGGTGGCGGGTGCCTGTAATCCCAGCTACTCGGGAGGCTGAGGCAGGAGAATTGCTTGAACCCAAGAGGCAGAGGTTGCAGTGAGCTGAGATCATGCCACCGCACTCCAGCCTGGGTAACAGCAAGACTCCATCTCGGGGGATGGGAGGGAAAGGTTAACTAGATTTTACTAAACTTTGTTTTGTTTTGAGACAGGGTCTTGCTCTGTTGCCCAGGCTGAAGTGCAGTGGTGCAATCTAGGCTCACTGCAGCCTCAATCTCCCAGGCTCAGGTGATCCTCCTGCCTCGGCCTCCTGAGTAGCTAGGACCACAGGCACATGCCACTGCACCTGGCTAATTTAAAAACAGTTATTTGAAGAGACAGGGTCCCCCTGTGTTACCGTGGCTGGTCCTGAACTCCTGGGCTCAAGTGCCTCAGGCCTCACCTGCCTTGGCCTCCCAAATTGTTGGGATTATAGGCGTGAGCCACTGTGCCTGGCCTGAACTTTTAATTTACTATTTACTTGGCAAGTACTGCGTATTAGTTACCAAAGGTGTATTTATGTTTCTGTAATGCATATTTATTATACAGTTATTCCAGAAATGGTTTCATTTTTCTTTGATTTAAAGAAAAAGCCAATTTTTGTATTTGCAGTTACTTCATAATTTTATGGTTTTAGTTTCCAAAAGGGGCCTATTCATCTCCCGGGGTGGGGGCATGGGGAACCATTCCAGGTTAAGGTACATGGCCCACAGGTGGTGGCAGTAGCCCATCTAGCCCTTCAGAACCAACTCCAGTCAAGATCCCCTTGGTAGCTCACTCACAACTAAGTTGTGACATTTTAATTGCATGCTTTTAAATATTAACCATTTGTCAAGTTTTGTTAGTCTTAATTTTCCTTTACACACAACATAGCATAAATTATATATACTGGTATTACAGAAACCAAGTGGCTTTAATTAAACACTTTTTTCAAAGAATGCTTCCTTTTAATGGCAGTGAAATACCGTTCATAGCATCTAAGTGCTCTGCCAAAACTAACTTCATCATGGTGAATTTCAGGGAGACTTTCAACACAATAATGGCCCAGAACTTGGTGGAATATTAGAAAGTAACCATTTAAAAGGGTGCGGGCCTACTCAAGATATGGGAGTCACAATCATGTCTCAAAAACACCATCCTACATTGATGGCCCAGCATCAGTCCCCGTAACTGTTAGCACACTGTTAGTTCAGCCTGGATAACCCCAGACAGTTCTGTCTAGAGGAGGAGAGCTGAGGATGCACCAACAGAAACGCATATCGAGGGCCTTTCCACCCCGAATTTAAGACTCTAGGCAGCCATTTTCAAGTCAAACATTCTGATGAGACTTTAACTATACGGTGACACAGCTTATCTTAGAGAGCTCACATGAAAACAGATCACATGAAAAGCACCACTTCATCTGCCAGAAAGAAGTCTGCTTGACTTTTATTTTTTACTGAAAAATTTTGGTAATTTTGAAATAGGAATCTATGTGAAAAATAAAAAATGCATCCAGTCTCAGGCTGCAAGGAAACATCTTAGTTGGTAGACAATGTCAGGGACCGACTAATTCATTCAAAATTATTCAGGCTCCCTGAGAATGATTTGTCCTGGGGCCTGTAACTACTTAGAATACTCTGGCTGCCTTAAAATAAAACTGAAGAATTGGGGTACTGAGATAGAAAACACAGTACATCATGAGATCAGTAGATGTCAAATTCATATACAGTTGTCCCCCAACCAACTTTAGTTTCTTATGGTTGATTTTACCTATGTGTTCCATACTAAGCAGAGCCTAATTGGCTTGTTTTTTTTTTTTAAACAAAAATAACAAAAAACAAAAACTTATTCAGCCTAGTGGAATATGAAATAAATCTTTGATCTGATAAGATCAACCCAACTTGTTACAGCTAAATATGAATTAACACCAGTCCAATTTTCCAAGGAGGAACTATGTAATTTTGGTTGCAAGGTGCCAGACATGCACAATCTCTTTGTCCATGGTCCCAGAAAGGTTCTAGCAACCTCAGTTTCTTCCTGCCTGTCAAATACCACTTGTTCTGAGTGCATTTCCAACATCTGACACAAGTCCTGGGACAGGAGCGGTGAGATTCTGTCCCTTGTCTTTTTAGCAAAAACAAATTAGCTTAAAGCATTCTCAGTTTTCTGCAGGTTCTTTAATGCTGTGCAGCTGGGTGTGCCTGGGGATCATTTTATTGTTAAAACTTGAGCCACATGGAAAAGACATTAAAACAAGTTTGCCGCCGTGATACTCATGAAGATGAAAGGGCTTCTCTGATTTTAATATGCCATGTTTTAGACTGGTAGTGGCAGGGACGGGGGTGTGGAGAAAAGGTGTCTTTGGAAATATATGAGTTTGTCTGGGCTGTGAATTCTTCAGGTGCTAAATCTACACGACCTTCACAAGGGAGGTGTATGGCAGTCTCGGGCGTCTGTTTGTTTATTCATATTTTCAGTAGAATCCACACCATTTTCCAGGCTTACAATATGTTGCTCTCTTTAGCACTCATATTTCAGTTCTGGTTTGTGCTTCCAAAGGAAAATTACTGAGAAGTGTGCACTGATGGATGTTGGCATATGAGTGAGCTCTGGACGTTGGCTTAAAAAGATGGCATTCTTTCTTGGGGAGACAGGGTGTGAGCAGCACAGTCTTAATGTGTGCTCTTTAAAACAACTTTACCTTGTGATCTTTTTTGATATTTTTTTGGCCAATGCAGAGACCCCTGCTGGGACAAAGAAAAAGCAGCTAGGACCTAGGACCAATGCCTCACCACTAACCGTGTTTCTAGCACGAAGTGAAATATGGCTGTAAAGACCTTTGAGATTTCTTATGGGAATTCTTAACAGTGGACATACTATTTTTATTGAGTTTGATTAAACAACACAGTTAATAGTAGAGATGAAATTCAGGTTTTTAACTAAATGTAAATGGTCAAGTGTGGTATAGGATCACTTTGCATGAACATTATAAAAAATAACACAGAAACACTGAATTATTGGCTTTCTGTTAGTACAGATATTAAATCTGAGGATTTAAGTGCCTGCCCATCAGAGAAACTGGATTACTTAGAGTTTCTGAGGATGTGCTCAACATGGACTGAACCTGGACGGCTTTAATTTTCTTTCTGGTAATATTCTCAATGTAAGGAAGCACTCTTTATCTCATGGGAAACAAAACATTTTGGGTATTGGAAGACGTAGGTGCTGTAAATTCTATCAGAAACACTTTCAGTCATTAACCAATTCTCAACTGTGTCACCGGACTGAGAGTTTGGCAACAGCCCTTCTTTATCTTTTCTTCTCTGCTCCTTCTTTCTACTTAATATGTCCCGTAACTGGTTTATTTGTCCATGTTACTGCTTCCTTAGTGTTCCCATGCTAAGGATGAAGAATTCCGCCTACTGTCTTTCTTCAATGAACAGGAAATTCCAGAGATTTTCAAACTCAAACTACTGCATGTATTTACTTCATTGTTCCTAAATGAATTGTTTATAACAGAGGAAATGCTATTTGCTAGTTCAAAGAGTGACTGGAAGTTGTGGACTCCTGTTCTTCATTCCTGCCTGAGCAACCACTCTTTTGTTTCAATTAAGGTAAGATTTACACACACTGAAATGCACAAATCTTAAGTATATGCTTGTTTTTTTCTACAGGGTCTCACTCTGTCACCCAAGCTAGAGTGCAGTGGCACAATCACAGCTCACTGCAGCTGCGACCTCCTGGACTCAAGCCATCCTCCCTGCCTCAGCCCCGAGTAGCTGGGACTACAGGCATGTGCCACCACACCCAGCTAATTTTTTGATTTTTGTAGAGACCAGGTCTCACTATGATGACCAGGTTGGTCTCAAACTCCTGGGCTCGACTAATTCTCCCACCTCAGCCTCCCATGCTGGGATAACAGGTGTGGGCCACTGCATTGGGCAGGTATATAATTGGATGAGCTTGATAAATGTATACATTTGTGAAACCAACATCCCAATCAAGACACAGAATATATCCATCACTCAAGAAAGTTCCCTTGTCCACACCTTCCTCCTCACATACTCAAGTTAACTATGGTACTGATTTCTGTCACTGCAGGTTGGTTTGCCTGTACTTGAACTTCCTGAGTACCCTTTGTGTCAGGCTTAACTTGCTCAGCATAATGTTTTTGAGATTCATCCATTTTTTGTGTGTGTATCAGTACTTTCTTTTTATTGCTAAATTATACTCCACTGTCTGGATATATCACAGTTTACCCATTTATCTGTGGATGAACTACTTATCATTTTGGGGCTACTGTGAATAAAGGTGCTATGTACATCCTTGTATCCGTCTTTTGTGGATACGTGTTTTCACTCCTCTTTGGTAAATACCTAGAGTGGAAGTGCTGGGTCAACATCACTCAGCTCTGTGGCCCCGAGGAACCTATATCACACCTCTGTCAGTTTCACTCTCTCTGCTGGGCGGAGGGATAATGAGATCTGCTCCCCTCTCCCCTCAGAGCAGGTTTGAGGACATTCTCTGCTCTGCACAGGAAGGAGGGGAGGGAGTTTCAGAGACACTATAGTCAAAACTCCCCCGGTTCTAAAGACTTTGAGATGCCCTTTACATGGCCCCCTGACCTTGATTTAAATATTACCAGTGGGATGTTCAATTCTACACACCTTAAAGGGAATCTGAAATGTAAAAGTACCCCAAATTGGGTAGCACAAAGGGGTGTCCCCCCATTCCCAACTGTGATGATGGCTGGGCCTATGTGTGCACATCCTTCAACAAGAAAGAGGACAGAGCTCCTTCACCAGTTTGTTCACCTGCTGGAAACATCCAGTGCTCTGTTTCTTAGTACTCTGAGTCTCCACATTTAAAAGGGTTATTGCTACCTTTACTAAAATAACAACCAGGATATAAAAATTGGTCAACTTGCTCCATCTTCACTTCTGCCACCCCTGGCTATAAAATGATAATCTTAAATGCTTCTGTGTTAATAACAACAGTGTCATTTCCCCCCATTTCTAAATTGGGTTGTCCTTTCATTGTTGAATTGTAGGGGTTCTGTACGTATTCTAGATATGAGGCCTTTATCAGACACATGGCTTGCAAATATTTTCACCTATTCTGATTGTCGTCGCAATTTCTTGATAGTGTCCTTCAAAGCACACACTTCTTTAGTGTTGCCGAAGTCCAACTTCCATTTTTTTTTTCCTTTGGTCCCACAGACACTTTAGATATAGTGTTTGTATCCATTCTGACAAGAAAATGACCCCATCTCCTTCCTGAAAATTTATCCATGTCCAGAGCAGTCATTAGCAAATACCACCTGTAATGCACATTCCTGGAATCAGCCTTCTCTGAGGTTAGTGCAGACCAAAAGTAAAAATGCACAAGCAGCCCTCGCCAGGGCTGGTGAAATATTGTCTGCCCAAAAAGGCTGGATTCAGCTTAGAGCAAAAACTGTTTTGATTTACACGTGCTATATAGCTATTTCTAGAAGCCCTAACCTGACAACATAAGCCATTTCCACCATTGACAGTCAACAGTTCCTGAACACGGGGCTTATTTACTAATGCAGGGTATCTTGAAAGCAGAGCGGGGATATTCCTATGCTGATTTGTTTTCTGAACTGGTGGTTTAAGTAGAATCAGTGTAAACGCAGCAGTTGTTCCTGGCCCTATCCTTATTTTATTAATCCTCACAGTAAGGTAAACACCGCCTCCATTACACAGATGAGGAAACTGAGGCTTGAAAAGGTTTAAGTCCACCTGTCTCTCAAGCAGCAGGACCAAGATTTGGATCGAGACCCCTTTGGTGTCAAGGACTCTTAGCACTTTACTTCTGTGCTCCCAGAGTTCTGGAGGGTCTCCCAGAAAACTCTAGATTTGCATACCACCTTTAGTCAACACATCCAGGTCTGCTCACTAATTCCCTAACCTGACACATTCCATAATCATGGACTATAAAATTGTTTGCCCAAATCACTTTCCCTATGATCTCACCTTATTCCAACTCCTTTGGAACTTACATTTGCCTTGCAATTATCTATGACATTTTATGGGTGTGACTATACATCTTTTAATTGCATTAAAACAGCGTAGAATGACCCCATGTGTATCTCTTTATCGTCTTATTAATCATCTGTGCTAATTTAGCCCATGTGTGTATATATCATGTTCATTAGTTGTCTGTTCCACAAGCATATGTAGCCTGCTTCTATTAAGGGATGTAAGTTCTAAACCACAAAGGCTATGGTATGCCTTATGCTTTTCTGTATCCCCAATACTTGGCACAGTGCCTTATAACAAGATAGATGCTCAGATAAATGTTCATTGCAGCACTATTCACGATAGCAAAGACATGGAATCAACCTAGATGCCCATCAATGATAGACTGGATAAAGAAAATGTGGTACGTATACACCATGGCATACTATGCAGCCATAAAAAAGAATGAGATCATGTCCTTTGCAGGGACTTGAATAGAGCTGGAGGCCATTATCCTTAGGAAGCTAACACAGGAACAGAAAACCAAATACTGCATGTTCTTACTTATAAGTGGGAGCCAAATGATGAGAAAGAGCTAAATGATGAGAATACATGGACACATACAGCGAAATTATACATACTGGGGCCTTTCGGAGGGTGGAGGGTAAAGGGTGGGAGGAGGGAGAGGGTCAGGAAAAATAATTAATGGGTACTAGGGTTAATACCTGGGCGATGAAATAATCTGGACAATAAACCCCCATGACACAAGTTTACCTATATAAGAAACCTGCATTTGTACCCTGGACTTAAAATAAAAGTTAATAACACTTGCCTTGTGTCCCATCAAGTATTAACAAGGATCAAATTAGATGGTGAATGTGAAGGCTGTTGTGCACTATAAGGTTAGAAAAAGATCTATTATGATTACAGATCACCATTGATTTGTATTTATTTATTTATTTACTTATTTGAGATGAAGTATCACTCTGTCACCCAGCCTGGAGTGCAGTGGAGCAATCTTGGCTCACTACAACCTCTGCCTCCCAGGTCCAACTGATTCTCATGCCTCAGCCTCCCAAGTAGCTGGGATTACAGGTGCGCACCAACATGCCTGGCTAATTTTTGTATTTTTAGTAGAGATGGGGTTTTGCCATGTTGGCCAGGCTGGTCTCGAACTCCTGACCTCAGGGGATCTGTCCGTCTTGGACTCCCAAAGTGCTGGGATTACAGGCATGAACCACTGTGCCTGGCCAATTTGATTGTTTTCTTCAAGTCAAAAAAATGTTTTGTTTAGGAATGTTTTTTTCTAAGTGGTATAGCTGTGGAAAAACAAATAAAATCCTATTTCCTTGTTGCCATCCTCACTCCAACATTTTCAGTAGCAAGAAGAGATTAAAAATAAGTGGCTGCAGAAGATGCTGGGGAAGCAGAATTAGCCATAAGACTCGACCATGACACTCAGGCAGAGGAATAAAGGTTTTTACTAGTCAATCAAAAAGGAAGAGGAAGAGACAAGGATTAGAACATAGTAGTATATAAACAAGCAAATAAACTGTAGGCCAGGAAAGGGTCTTTCAGTGACCTACAGAACGCAGGCGGAGAATATAGCAACATCTTCTCATTCTCCAGCTACAAGAGCGGGTATTTATGTGAAAAGGGAAATGTAAATCAGATCAATACGAAGATTTTAGGGAACGTTGCTTAGGTATCATGCAGACATCCAACTCTTTAGGGAGAATTTGTTAGAAAAACCAAATCACAGCCTCAGGAATTCATATCACAAAATTCAGTCAGGCTGAAGAATTTCACCTTTCTCCCCTCATTTTCCACTATTAAACAGAATAGTATTTCTCTCTGAGATTTTTCCTTCCATTTTGTTCTTTTCTTTTGGGTAGGTGTGAGATGTATATTAGTTTATACTTTATTTTGGTTATCTTTTTTCTGTCTGGGATTTTTTGTCCTTACTAAGCCTATTTAAGTTTATTTTGCTTTCTAACAATAAAGGCATGAGGGAAGAGCTCACCTCAACTCCATTCAGATAGAGCTTCTAAATGCCAAGCAAAATTCTATCAGTCCTGTAAGTCTGTATTGCAGAGAAATGCCCACCCCGAGGGAAAAATGCTATATTATTTAAAATAATTTGCTGTGTATTAATAACTCCTGAAATTTTCAATATTTTTATAATCTGAACAATTTATTGTAAAAGCCATAAAGAAATGTTTTTTAAAAGGCCATACCAAGATACACAGGAATATGAAGTAAAATAAAACAATGCAGAAGCTTAAATTTTATATTAAGAATCTAAACAAGAAAACCTAAAAATTGGTTTAATTTCCTTGGGTGCCTTTCTGTGGTTTAATACTTGAATTTTTCCCCCCAGAGTGCGCCAAAATATATATACAAATATTTTCCAGGAGTAACTATGCGATGCTATTAGAACCAGAAACCCAGCCAGCTCTTTCCATGGCTTCTCCATTAAGACATGAGTGAGCATCTGTCAGTCCCACTGGATTCGTCCCAGAGGTCAAGGAAATGGATTACAGTAATCTTTCTCCAGACAACGTGGAATATGTTCAAAATTCAAGCTAGAAGGCACATAGATACTACAATGAGATGGGCCATGTTTTAAAACAGTGGTTTCTTAACTCTGGTTGTAGAATGACCCACCCAAAAGAGCTTTTAAAAACTCCCAATGCCCAAGCCCCACCCACCAGCTGAATCAGAGTGGCTGTGGGTGGAGCCCAGGCAGAGGTAGATTAAAATTTTTTCCAGGTGATTTCAACGTTCATCCTGATCGAAAATCACTGTTTTCAGAGGTTCAATGGGGAAATATGGGGGGAGGGGGGAGAAATTACTTTCTTAACTAAGCTGTAGGCAATAATAACCAAGACAACCTGCTCTCTAATGATGGATGCAAAAGCAAAAAGGCCTTTGCTATAGGATGACCCCACGTCAAAGGTCAATTAATTTGATGGAAAGAGATCCATTCAACTCTTTTTAGGGCCAGTAATTCTATATCTTCCAATCATATGTCCTAAGTTGTTTTAATTATAAAAAGAAAGACAAACTCATTTTAGAAAATATGGGAAAAGAAAAAGAAGAAAATAACATTCATCTTCCTACCATATTAAGGTAGTTAACCATGGTTAACTTCTCTTAAATAAAAGATAAAATTGAGATCATGGGCCAGGTGCGGTGGCTCACGCCTGTAATCCCAGCACCTTCGGAGGCTGAGGCAGGAGGATCACTTGAGGTCAGGAGTTCAAGACCAGCCTGGCCAACATGGCGAAAACCCGCCTCTACTAAAAATACAAAAATTAGCTGGGTGGTGTTGATGCGCACCTGTATTCCCAGCTACTTGGGAGGCAGAGGTCAGAGAATCTCTTGAACCTGAGAGGTGGAGGTTGCAGTGAGCTGAGATCACACCACTGCACTCCAGCCTGGGTGACAGAGTGAGACTTTGTCTCAAAAAAAAAAAAAAAAAAAAAATTGAGATCATATTGCTTATGCAGTTTTGAAACTGGATTTTCTTGTGTAACAAGATAATTGTGGTGAGTGCCTACAAAGCAGTCCATTGCTTGAAATGGTCATTATTTATTTATTGGTGATTGACTTTAGATTTATTTGCAGACACATGGATCCACGATTCCTTGACCTACAAACTAAGTAAGATTAATCTGGTAAATACTGAAAGGAAAAAACAGTGGTATAATGGTAAAGTGGGGCAGGGAAGGTCCTGATATGTAGCATTTGCCAATTTCACTGGTGTAAATACTCCCACCATGGCTGATTTCAAGGTAACAGTTTAGCAAACAGCTTGCAAACCCGATTATTTAACAACCGGCTATCTAGAGTCAGCTGACCCTTAGAGAAACCCTGGCTGAACGAAACTGTTAAGTCCTTCTGTTATGACATGCTGTTTGAATGGTAGAGCTGTGTGAAAATGAAAGTTACGGTGAATGAAGTCAAACCAAGGTTTCAGTAACTTAACATATTTTGAGTTTGGAGGTGTCAAGTTCACACACAGTGTGGATGGTGTAGTAAAGTTTAAAAAGAAGTATTAATGTAATAATAATGAATGTGGATAGAAAGTGTGGGTATACTGGAAAGAGCTCATTCTTTGAATAGACAGACATGGATGTGTGAAGTTAACCTTAGTAAGCCTCTATTTCTTATCTGTACATGGGAATAATAATGTCTCAGTGAGGCTGGTGTTAAGATTAAATACAATGTCATACATAAAGAATACAGTAAGCACACATAGCAAACACTCCACAAGTGCTACTTGCCTTTCCCTCTGAGTAATTGTACTTTAGATGTTACTACTTTTTTTTTTTTTTTTTTTGAGATGAAGTCTTGCTCTGTCACCCAGGCTGTAGTGCAGTGGTGAAATCTCGGCTCACCTCCACCTCTCAGGTTCAAGCAATTCTCCTGCCTCAACCTCCCAAGTAGCTGGGATTACAGGCGTGAGCCACCACACTTGGCAAATCTATATTTTTGGTAGAGATGGGGTTTCACCACGTTGGCCAGGCTCATCTCGAACTCCTGACCTCAAGTGATTTGCCTGCCTCTGCCTCCCAAAGTGCTGGGATTACAGGTGTGAGCGACCGTGCCTGGCCCATGTTACTACTTTTAAAAGGAGAAGGGTATGAATTGTCTTAACACTTTATTTTCAGATAATTTAATCACATTTATTTTTCAATTCCATTTCTCTATTATGTAAACCAGGGGTTGGAAAACTGTGGCCTATGGGCCAACTCTGGCCTGTTTTTGTACATAAAGTTTTAGAAAAACTTTTAATAGAACACAACATGCCCATTAATTTAGGTGGTTCTATAGCTGCTTGCACATTACAATGGCAAAGTTGAGTAGCTGAAACAGAGACCCTGTGGCCTGCAAAGCATATTTACTATATGGACCTTTATAGAAAAAGTTTGCTGATCTATGATTTAAACTATTCTAAGCTTTTCTTAAATGAATACTTTTTCTATATATTAAAAGAAAAAAAGACAAGGATAGGAAAGGAAAACAATGAGAGAAAAAGATTCTTCTAGGACGTAAAAATGGCAAAACAGGCCATATATGGTGGCCCCTGCCTGTAATCACAGAGTTTTGGGAGGCAGAGGCAGGAGGACTGCTTGAGGCCAAGAGTTCAAGACCAGCCTGGGCAACATAGCAAGACCTCATCTCTACAAAAAAAGTCAAAAAATTAAGTGGGCATTGTGGCATGTGCCTGTAGTCCCAGCTACACAGGAGGCTGAGGTGAGCTACACAGGAGGCTGAGCCCAGGAGTTTGAGGCTGCAGTGAGCTACGATAGCATCACTGCACTCCAGCCTAGGTGACAGAGTGATACAGTAAGACCCTGTTTCAAACAGAAAAGAAAAAAATTGCAAAACAAACATTGATTCCAAGTATACCTAAGAAATACTTGAAACTTTAGGATAAAGCTGAGCTCTAATTCAGTATTGTCAAGAAAGTATACCTTAAAGAACATTTTATAAATGAAGTTCCTACAAGATGACTATTACTTCTGAAGTGGGAATGCACCATGAATATAGAACTTGGAAGAGTGAATTTAAGGGGCAGAAATGTGGAATTTTATAACCTGGCAATGAAAGTGACTGAAACCACATTAGTCAGGCAAAATAAGCTGATCTCTCTAACTACAGGTAAAATAACATTCCAAACATTGAAAAATGTACACAATCAAAATTGTACATGGTAGGGGTTTAAGAAACCATTTCCCCTGCTAATTTTTGATGTTTACATGGAATGTTCTTCCAGCAGCAAATAACTTACCAATAATCTTGACAGACTGAAAATGATACATCTTTACCACAACATAAATTAATTCTCTCAATGGGAAATTGCTAAAATAGGCAAGGTGTCAGAAAGATTTCTTTATGTCTGAAGGAAAGGAAATGATTCCATTTCTTCCAAACATTCTTACATGAAAGATAATAAACTCTCACTTTTAAACTGTCTTTATTTTCATGGGGTCCTAGGCACCCGTCACTAATTGGGGCAGTCATAGTTATCTGGGGTTGGACATGAGTCAGTCCATATTACTTCAGGTATAAAACACAGCCAATGGGAAACTGCTCCCATAATTCATATTATATGTGAATAAGTATCATAGCAATACCCAGAAAAGAGGATTGCGAAATTACACTACACTCTCTTTCATTCCTTAGATTTACAACATAAATGTTACACAAAGATCCTGGAAAGTCAATCTTCACAAAATAAAATATAAGGGAAACATGGTGGTCTATTCAAGGAAATGGACAAATGCCTAACACAAATGAACTGGTTTGTCCTCTAGAAGCATGACCTTGATTCTGTTCCTAAAATACAAAGTTGAAAACCCCAGATGAAAGAAATGAACATTTATTGAGCACTGTGTTATACATGTGCTATCACATTTAACTTTGACAAAAAATCTATATAATGGGTATTAGTGACTTGCCCAAGGTGACACCATTTGTCAAGAAAGAAGTTAAGGCAGCAACTCTGGTTTATCTCCCATACCTAATCTGTTTTCAAAATGTTCAATCCTGATTGAACACAGGGTGTCTGTCAACCATGAGTCCCCTGAGATGCCCCATAAAGAAAGAGGTCCCCTAATCAGAGCAACTAAGTTTGGGAAATTTACTAAATCCTCCCCTTGGAGACTAACAGTGCATATTAAAGCCCCGAATTAAAGAAATCCATTTAACTTTGTCTAACTCATCATCTCCCTGAACTTACTAGGAAATCCCTTTTCCCCAACTAGTATTTTGTGAAGTTAGTATTCTGAAACACACTTTGCACAATGGAAAATGGATGACAGAGAAATACATAAACTGTCAGAGAAGATAATTTTAATCATGGCTAAGGAGATGATGGTGTGGTTACAAGTAGGTTCTCTTTGCTCTTCGATTCAACCAAAATTTTGAATGAGACCCCCAGTGCCCTAGTCCCCGCCTACCTCCTCAGTCTCATCTTACACTCGGGCCACCTGGCTTGCTTTCAGTACTGGGGACCTGCCAGGCTTTCCCCCTCCACGGAGCCTTTGCAGAATGTTCCCTTTGTGACATTGCTCCCCCTTTCCTCTTTACTTAGTTGACTCCTATTTATCTTTCAAAGGAAGCCTTTCCTGACCGGGTCAAACTTCTCTCCGGATGCCCTCCTATCACAGAATTCTATATAGCACTTGTCATGATTACAGGGTTATATTTACTTGCGTATTGATTTGATTAGTGATGGTCTATACTCCCACTGGGGGAAGAGAGCTATTTCTCTGTTTCTCAGACAGCACAAACATGCGGACCTCTTCCACCATCTCTATTCACTCCTGCCCAAGGAGGAACAGTGACTTAATGAAGCATGAACTAGGGAGGAAGGGCTGGGCACGCTCTGCTCAGGGTCCAGAGTGCGCTCTGGTCAGCTACCACCCTGGGGTAAGCTGAGAAGTGCACTTTGGGAAATAAATTGAATTCTGGGAAGACATACTAGGAAGCCCAATTGTTACAGATCCAAGCTCCATTCTGTGGTTTAGCTTTATGTAATAATACAGTTGATATTTTGTTCTTCGTCTGCGACTGCTGTTTTACTTTTTAATCATTTCCACACTTGGGAGAGGAAGACAAGAGTGATCTTGTTTGGCCCCTAGAATGCCAATATCCTCCAACAGGTGTAAGCTCCTGAGGTCAGGGAAGGGGGCCTCTCTCTGCTCACCTCAGTAGCTCAGTTTCTGGCACTTGTGAGGCATTCAAAATGCCATTTCGCCCAGGCTGGTCTTGAAATCCTGGCCTCAGGTGATCCTCCTGCCTCAGCCTCCCAAAGTGCTGTGATTATACATGTGAGCCACAGCACCCAGCTGAAGTCCTAGTTTCTTGAGACATGTAAGTCTACCAAGGTTTTCTTACTAATATTTTCTTTTAAACAACTGAACTTTGTCTTCAGATTATTATAGGCTAATCCTAATGTGGAACTGAGGATAAAGTTTTGGGCAGAGTTGATCCAAATCAATGAAGATGGTACCCTTAAAAGGACAGAAGCCTCTTTAAGGTGAGGATCTGGAGGACAGCAGATGAGAGTGCTGGAGTAGTGCACATCCACATGTGTGTCAGGGAGACTGACGGGAAAGAGAAGGCAAATAGGAGAGATGGACTGGGAAAAATAAAATGGATTACTTGATTGGTGAATAGGTGGGTATAAAGAAGCAAATGAAAAAGCTAAATTGAAGGGCAAGTTTCCACTATCTATAGAAAAAGCTGGAGAAGACAAGGACTCCCCCTTCTTCTCAAGGTGTTGTAAAAACAATGAAGTCTCCTTGGAAGAAAAATTATATCTAAATTTCTCCAAGACTGCTTAATAAATTATGTTTTCTCTAAAGGATACAATTATTTTAACTGTTTTAGAAGAGAAAATGTTCATAATATATTTAGTTGTAAATCGGGTGATGAAATATGTATTACAGAGCCCATTAAAAATGTTGTGTAGATGGGTATGCACAGTAAAAATGGGAAATATATTGACAAAAAATCTACAAAACCATTATCACATGCATATTAACAATAATCTATAAATATTTCTTCAATAATAACTTAAAGAATTTATCAATATATAGAGACTAGTGAAAAGATCAACGATGTGGTGGGTCTGTGTCGTCATCTGTCCCCAGCCCCTTTCTGCCCCCAGCACATCACACACACTTTCTCTTTCTCCCCTCTCCTCCTTCTCAAGGCGGTAGGGCCAGGCCACTCACCTGTCGGAGTGCTGCTGCGGAATGAAGAGGAGGGGGTGATGGGTGGGGTCACGGGGGGAGTAAGGCTTCCACTGCTGTGGCGTGGGGGAGTGGACACATTCCCTCGAGACACTGAGCTGGACAGAGTCAGTGAGAGCTTCGGCTGAATCTTCTTCTTTAGGGACTCCTGCTCTCGGCGGGCAGCATCTGTCATGAATCTGAAACAATAATGGAAGGTAAGGAACCTGGGCCATGTATAGAGCATGAGGACTGATGACATTCATTAGAGTTTCAGACATGCATGACCCTGGAAAAGGACCTTGGCCACAGGTCAGTCCCAATCTCAAAAACTCACAACAGCTTCCCTTTTCCAATGCAATGGAATTATCTTCTAGCTTGTTATTTTTAAGGTTTCTCAAAGTCAGGTCCATTTCTTCCCCAGCAAATCCTCCTTGCCAGGAAGCTTATACACACGGAATACATCTGCACCCACTGTAATACTTTCAGTTACAAGACTTCCTCTCTTGGAAGGTCTGCTCTCTTTTTTTCTACCCATAGGAAGCCCACACATCCTCAAAGTTCCCCAACCACTCCTAAGTAGACAGTGCTTCCTTTATCTGCAGGTTGGCAGTATTTCTTCTTTGTACCACTTAACTGCCATCTAACATAAACGGCCTCATGAAAACTTTTTTTTTTTTTTTATTTTTTGGTATTCCTTTGATTCTCATATTGTTATTTGGGTTTAAAAACTTTTCTTGGCTAATTGAGTCCTTGCTTCCCTAGTCATGAAGGCAAGGATTCTAGTCCCCAGTTCCTAGCACAGGGCCAGGCCCACCTCAGGAAAGACGGACAGAACTGCATACATCTGCCCAGGAAGATTCCAGAAGAAGGGAAGAGAGCAGCACAAGGAGGGAGGTCACCACTGATGATTTGTTTATGTTCTAATTTTATTACTCATAAAGAGAAAGGTGACTTTTCCTGATAGTTTCACTTTGGAAACTTGAGTTATTCTTCCAGTGCTTCTCTGATGTTGGTAATATTCAAACTTTGTTCTTTTCTGACTGTATAATCTACCATTTTGTAAATTCGTGTAATATGAGATTCAAAACAATCTATGAAATGGTATCTCCTACCTAAAGAACATTCACCTTTTCATATTGGCAGGCAAACTTTGTCAGCTGCATTTTTGAAAATTGCCATAGAAAGCATAGTCCATAAATGTATGATAGCGTTCAGATGATAAAACCACAGCTGTCCCCACCACCTAGGCTAAGAAACAGAACATTCCATGCCCCTCAAGGCCTCTCTCCAACACCTCCCGCATCAATTATATTTTGACTATTTCAATATAATTTATCATAAGCTCACTGCATTGCACTTAAACACGGTATTTTACCTAACCTATTTCACATTTTGTCTACAAAATTCCTTAGTATTTTTCCTCATTACACGATGAAGTTTTGGAAGTCAACAGATAGTTCTAATACCTGGCGAAAGCTTGAAGTCAATTAAACACCCAATGAAACAACAGTAATACTGTTACGCTGTCTTAAAATTTCTGTTTTTATACTTGGAACATGGATGGCACATTTCTTGAATGGTTCTTGCAATATAATCCAGATATATAAACTGGATTTTATATGCTGAACTGAGCTTAGTAATAAAGCTTTGCCTTGAGCTCTTAGGTTTTGTGCTATAGGATAGTGATGATTTAAAAAGAAGAAAGGACTGTCAAGGCAAAAGAGAATTGTTTGCACCTGGTAGCCAGGTAGGTACTCATTTATCTTCAGATGCAAAACTGGTTCTATTGTCCTTAAACTTCTTTTCCTCCGCCTCATAAACCTCTACTAAAAATACAGACTCACAGAGAAAAGCAAAGAACTAGTGCTTTTTTTTTTTTATTATCCTAAGAAGAACTGCTAACTAGCATGGTGCTGAGCTTCTCACACTGGGGTATGCAGTGTGCCAGGGAGTGGCAAAGCCACAGGATAAACAGGCTGTTGCTTCCAGGAAGGCCAATTGTTCTGGAGGGTTAAGTAATTCAAACTAGTGTTTCAAATAGCAAAATAAACACGGACATGCTTATGGGGGTAGAAAAAAATTTTTACATCTTGCATTTTAGTTAAGAGCATGGTATTTGGAGTCAGGCCGGGGTTCAAATCCTGGCTGGGTTATTATGTAATTTGAGGCAAGTTGATAAACTTCTCTGAATCGCAGGTTTATTCTCTGTAAAATTGGAATGAGAGAGTAGGTAAGGAATTAACATATGTCTTTTCCCTTTCTGTATGGGAGTCTGATCTTTGGCTAAATTTGGTAACCTGCTAAAAGACAGTATGTCAACTATGTTACTAGGCAACACTATCTACATAAGAATGACCTCTGACTGGTGAACTGCACAGCCTGGGAGGATCTAGGAACCTGTAGCTATCTGATAGGAAGCCAAGAATCCTGATTTGGACTTACCGAGCGTGGTGATCTTGTAGCTGGGAATGTCCCTTGCACAGAATGGGGAGCTATGCCCAGAGCGTGTTTCAAGAGCTTTGGCTCCTGTGGGGCATGAGGCTGTTCTACCAGGATAGCTTCCACTCCTACCTCTCTGCACCTGAACAGACTCCCACGTGCACTGCTGCAAGGGTGCCCGCAGAAGGTGACTTGTCCTCCACCCTCTGAACAGACCCAGTGCCCTATGTGGCCCACGGTCATCTGTGAGTCTGAATGTTCACAACCTAAGAAGGTGACCTGTTGGCAGACAGGGCAATAACATTTCAACTTCAGAGGACTGTTGTGAGAGTAAATGAGGTAATTGGCCTGTCATGTAGCAAGTGGCTCAAAATGCAGAAGCTGTTATTAATTACATAAAGCATTATTATATGGTTATGTCTCTATATTTTGTCCACCTTACTCAACTCCAAGTGTCTTGAGGACACACCACACGCCTATGGCTCTGAAAGCACTGAGCACACATGTGCCTCGTGTAGAGCAGAAATTCCGTTTGTGGAACGGCTGAATGGAATAAACCCAGAGGGTGCATATCCAGTGTAAGAGACAGAGGGAGAGACAGCCAGAGGCAGGGAGAGAAAGGCTTCTCTACATCTAACTCATATATATATATATACATGGGTTTGTTTGTTTGTTTTTTTTTGAGATGGAGTCTCGCACTGTTGCCCAGGCTGGAGTGCAGTGGCACGATCTTGGCTCACCTCTGCCTCCTGGTTCAAGCGATTCTCCTGCCTCAGCCTCCCAAATAGCTGGGACTACAGGTGCCACCACCATGCCCAGCTAATTTTTGTATTTTTAGTAGAGACAAGGTTTCACCACATTGGTCAGGCTGGTCTTGAACTACTGACTTCAAGTGCTCCACCTGCCTCAGCCTCCCAAGTGCTGGGATTACAGAACTCATACCTCTTGTTGTAAAATACTCTCCTACAGCTCAGATATAACACAACAACTATAAACAACCATAACAACATTCACACACACAAACCCCACCTTCACCCTCACATGGGTTTGGCCAGCTACAGACAGCAATCTGGATTGGGGTTATATCTTCTATAGTGCTTTCTAGAAGCAAGAACAAGGCACCCATGTTAAAAGCATTAAACATGAAACACATTCTTAAAGCCCTGTCGCTAAGACTTCCTCCTGCAGTTCTCCCTCCTCTCTTGGTGTTGTGAACTTGGACATACAACCTATAAATCATGGTAACCTTGACATACCAAGGTACACAGCTGCAAAATTTGTTCTAGTGACAACCATACACACACACACCCACACCACCCGCCCCCACAAACACACACAGGAATGCCACACAAACGCTGTGGGAACCCTGGTTAAAAAGGGCCCGTGTCTCCCCTGCACTAGCATGCTGCTCCTCTTCCTCCTCCCTTCATTAACCATGACTTAACCCATTTTCTGAGACTTAATTTAGTAAGTAAATTCTCAAGTTTTTGAGCAATGTTCCATCAGCACAGCTGTCTGTCAAAAGGTGGGCAGATTCCTAGTGGCAAGGAGCCATTTGGGGAGACAAAAGTGTCTAGAGAAGCCAAGGAGGCACAGCAAAGGCTGTGATTCTGGCCAACAAATGAGGACTATGTTCCCCGTTTCACCAAATATCAGGTCTGGAAAGATTCACCGTGTTGCCAAGGCTGAGTTCAGGTTAAGCGAGTCATGTGACTCAGTGGCCTAAGCTTTCCTCAATGAGTCTGGACACCACTGGTGATCTTTCTGAAGCTCTCAGTAATCAAGGCTGATGTGGATATTTTTTTGGAGACAGGGTCTCGTTGTCACCCAGGCTGGTATGCAGTGGTGTGATTACAGTGCACCGAAGCCCCAACCTCCTGGGCTCAAGCAATCTTCTTGCCTCAGCCTCCCAAGTAGCTGAGACTACAGGCACGCCCCCCCACACCCAGGTAATTTTTGGATTTTTTGTAGAGATGGGGTCTCACTATATTGCCCAGGCTGGTTTCAAACTCCTGGGCTCGAGCAATCCTCCCACCCAAAGTGTTAGGATTATAGGTGTGAGTCACTGCGCCTGACTCACTTGGGTTTCAGAGCAGGAAGGAACCTTGGTTAAGTCAGATCATCAGGTCCAGCCCCCTCATTTGTTACAGTAACTGTGAACTGAGGTGGTGTGACTTGTTTGAGGTCATTTAGGATAGTGGCAGAGCTGGCATCAGAGCCCAGTCAAGCCTGGGGACGCTGTCATGGTTTTCACAGTTGAAAGTGTTCAGGGAGCTGGAGCATGTGGCCTGGGGAAATGCAGTGAGGACTCCTCTGGCGGTTTACATGGGGGCAGTGGGCAGCTGGGAGAACAAAAGGCTCATCCTCTCAACGTCAGTCCATCCTGCTGTGTGGGACCACTGGGCTCCCCGGTTGTGGCGGGGGAGGTCTCTGGAATTGTAGCCCCACTGGGCTACAATCTGGGAAAGGCTGGCTGTGCCCACCTCCCAGAATTCTCTCTGCTTTGCAATGGTGACACTGCTCTGATCTGGCAGCCGCCGTGTGCTGGAGCTGGCTCATACTGGGTTGTGAAAGCTGACTTAAATTTTCAGGGATTTGGTGAGTCTGTTGTTAAACACAGCCGTTATTAAAAACTAAATGATGTAAATAATTAAATCAAGTGCTTTGTTAAAAACAAGGATATTTAACTCAAGGCTCATCACTTATTTTATTGCATTTTAATATTATCTATATTCTTGTTATTTACATTAACATTTTATCTATTTGGTAGAATTATTTATAACTATATTCTGTATAATGCAAAGTAACCTACTCTGTGTTCAGTAACATGTGGGTAGCTTAAAATTGGCTATGGCAGGAGTATTTACACCACAGAAACTGGCAATAACACAAATTGAGACTTTTTTCCTCCCCAAGTCAGTTCAACATTTGCCAGTACACCTTCTAGTGATTATTATTTTTTAATATGGGGGAAAAAAAGCATTTGAACCGGGCTTCTTGCCTACTCACTAAAGGAATTAATCAGGGAAGGAACGAAGAATGAATAAGAAAGTCTTCTTTTTGAAAATTGTAAAAAGTAATATATCTCAGTAAAGAACATTTACAGAACATTTTTTATGGATTTGTGACTTATGTTTAAAAAGTTTTTTAATTGACCAACACACAGGTTAGGAAAAGAAATGAAATAAAGGTATTTTTTAAAATTATGGAATATATATGCAAATCAATATATACATTTCCACACATAAAGATTTTAATAAAATAGAAATCCATGTACCTACCATTCAGCTTAAGAATTTTTGATGTTTCCTGTGTAAAAACTTTTTTTTTTTTTTTTCTAAGAGACGTATTACCCAGATAAAACTATGGTTGATATTTTAGGGTTTTTCCTTCTAACATTTTTCTACACATAGAGAACACTGAATATTTCTTAAAGAAAAAAAGTCACTTGAGACTCTTTCACTCACTGTTGACTAACAGCCTGAAAATCTGTGGTTAGGCAAAGCAGTGTTTTCATTTTGAAACTGAAACTGCTGTAAGATTAATTTCAACTTCCCTACAAATCAGAAATGTCTAAGTTACTTTAATTTAATATGGTCATTTGTAGCAATATTTGTTATTGCTAGGGGAAGTACATATTCCTTAAGTAAATTTTCAAGACTCTATTATAAATCTTTTAAATCCTCAGACCACAATGTTCATTCAGTCTGACATGTTCAACGTGGAAACATGAATATAACTCCACAGGGGGAAAATGTCAACTGCTGGTCCAGGGAGACTAGTTTCAACCACAAACTCAGGAAATGTACAGTATTTGCTGGAACCTGGGCAGAGACTCCATTGCCACCTCACTCCATGGCCAAAACACCTCGGTCTAAGTGACCTGCTGGGGAAAAAAATCACTTGGCTTTCACTGGATCAGAGAACTCAGAAACTGAAGTGACCACTTGAAACTGCAGTCTCAGAAAAAACTGAAAACTCCAAGATGTGTGGTGTGGTGTGGCTGTGATTATGAGACTCTGGAGAGGGCACATGGTCCAGAGGTCTGCACTGCATGTCGCCAGGAGGCTTGTTCTGGGGCAAAGAAACTGGTGGCCTCCGGGAGTCACTGTATTCACTTTTGTGGTCCTGGTTTTTCTACCTGTTAAAATTGAGATTTGGTTTTATGGATATATGGAATACATCACTGCTAGGGTCCTTCCCAGTTCTAACAGTGAATGATTCCAGCAATAGCACTGTGCAGTATTTTTCAAACTTTGTTTTGACTTCAACCCATTATAAGAAACGTAACTCACAGTGTGACCTGGTGCGCTCACATGTATAAACAGGCCTGCAACCTGCAATTCTGAGATCTCCAAAGCTCTGAAATCTGAAATTTTTTAAAAATAAAGTTTGGCACTAAAACGTCATTGGAAGGCAAACTAACCTGACTGGGTGAAAGGCTACTTACAGATTGTATTGTATTTACTGAAAATATTCATGTGTTTCACTGTATAAATATTAATGTACGTGACTATATGGGGCTGCCCCAGACCCTACTGGGGGTATTATGTAATATGAAGTATTTATACTATATTATCTTTATGAAATCTAAATAATTATGAATAATGAAACATTTCTGGACTCAAGGACAAGACATTTTAATATAAATATCTGAAACAGAAATTTCACAAAACAATCTTTACTACATGTGATATACTCTGGCATTTTTGTGTTCTATTTCATTTTAACAAAATATGATGGTCATGACCACCACATTGACTTCTTGACCCCCTGGGAGGTCATGGTCTGGAGTCTGAATATATTAGTGTAGCAGTTAAGAGGGTGGGCTTTGGAGGTAGACTGTCTAGATTCAAATCCCTGATCCATGCCCCGCTAGCTGTGTGATGACATTGGGCAAGTTACCTACCTAGCCTTTCGGTGCTGCCATTTTCTCATCTATAAATGGTGACAATGACAGGTCCGACCAAGGGTTGTGGTGAGGATTAAGTAAGTTAATATTCATAAAGCACTTAGAACAGGGCCTGACACTTCATGCTTAACAAATGTCAGGTTCCTGGTTCATAAAAGAAGTGATTAACATGCTGGGCGCGGTGGCTCACGCCTGTAATCCCAGCACTTTGGGAGGCCGAGATGGGCAGATAACAAGGTCAGGAGATTGGGACCATCTTGGCTAACACAGTGAAACCCCATCTCTACTAAAAATACAAAAAATTAGCCAGGCGTGGCAGCATGCGCCTGTAGTCCCAGCTACTCAGGAGGCTGAGGCAGGAGAATGGTGTGAACCTGGGAGGCGGAGCTTGCAGTGAGCCGAGATCGCGCCACTGCACTCCAGCCTGGGCGACAGAGCGAGACTCCGTCTAAAAAAAAAAAAAAAAGAAGTGACTAACACTTGTACTGGAAATCTTAACTCGCAAACCTTTCACCTTCTGCCATCTACACTAGCATTTGGTTACTTTGGGGCATGGAATATTAGGATTTTAAATACTGCCATCATGAGTTTTGCTGATTCTGAAAGCAAAGAGCCACCTTTACTGATTCTGCAGGCATTAATGTTATTTTTATTTATTTTTGGGCTCACTCTGTCGCCCAGGCTGGAATGCAGTAGCATGATCATGGCTCACTAGCAGCCGTGTGATTTTCTCATGTCAGCCTCCTGAGTAGCTGGGACTACAGGCGTTCACCACATCTGGATAATTTTTTGTACTTTTTGTAAAGATGGGGTTTTACCATGTTGCCCAGGCTAGTTTTGAACTCCTGGGATCAAGCAATCTGCCCACTTTGGTCTCCCAAAGTGTTGGGATTACAGGCGTGAGCCACTGTGCCTGGCCCAGGCATCTATTAAATTGCAATGGTATCTATTAAATGGCAATCACAGGCAAATTCAAGAAGACAGATACAATAACTAATTCATAGAACAGAAAAAGAAGGTTCCTCTCATTAGACAACACGCTGGGGCCCATCTATAAACTCATACACCTCTTCTTACTTCCTGGCCTTGATTTCTAGAGTAGAACAAAATTATAGAGGGTCTTTCCAGCAGGACAGGCAACAGGAGACCCTCCATGCCATGAGCTGCTGGACTGACATCCTTCCATCCAGCTAAGGGCTGTTCTCTGCTTGGCAGATTCATCAAGTTGCACAAGGCTCTGACTTCGTCTGCTAGCAGACCCTCTGTAGAACATCACATCCAACTACGCTTCATTTGAAGTTCAAAAGCTTTGTTCTGCCTTTTCAATGGCCCTTTCTTTGGGCATTGCCATTTTTCAGCAAAAACAAGCTTTTGAGAAAAGCTGTGGGGAGTTGGCAGATAGGCCCTGAGATTCCAAGCACTCCCAAATCTGGTAATTCATTGCTCCAGATGATGGTATTTCTGACATGACAATCTAACCTTCTGAAGGATAGTCTAACATGGAGAGTAAGGATTTTTCTTTTCTCTGGCTGTTACTATGCAATCCAGGACAAGGATGGATAGAGAACCAGTAAGTAAGCAAAACAGTGCATGGCACATTTGAAATGTGGCTGTAGGAAACGGTGATGGAAATAATGGGTACATTTCAGCATGCAACCATGTGTGGCCCACATGTCAAAGGATCTTGCTGCTCTAGGTCTCAATGTAATGATGGCTTTCAGAACATACATCTGCTAATAAATTCATGTGGCGGATCTTCTTATTTTAGCAGCAACTTAATTCCATAGTGAAACTAAAAGCGTATTTGGTTAAAACAGTGAGTTAGTAAAACGACCTAGAAACAGCAAGTGGAGTAATCATTTGTCAGCACCCCTTCGTTAACAGAATGGCCTTTTTTGGTGATCTGGGAACTTAATAAATGTACTTTTTAGTAGAAAAGAGAAAATCCAGATTTCCAAATAACATTAATTTCAGAAAGTTTCTAGTAATGCTTCAAATAATCCTATGTTTCACTTCTTATCCCGGAGTTATTTTTGACTTCACGATCTGAGGCCCATGGGGTGGATTTTGAAGCTTCATAAAACTTTTTGCAGTATCACCGAAACTCTGAGCCCCTTTTAACATGCTATTAAAATTCTAATGCAAAATAATAAAACTAAAAGCAGCACCAGGAAAAAAACCCACTTCATTTGATCAGATCAGTTTGGCACTTAACTTGTAAGAGGTATTTTTTGTGATTTTTCACTTGACCTTTACAATGGTTGTGGATATAATCTGAGTAGTACACAGCTAATGAAACAGATTGTGTTCTTGGGTACCAAACTAAAACTGACAGACTTACTGCATTAAGAGAGACGTTATTTTCTCTCTCCTTTTCTTTTTAAGACAGGGTCTCACTCTGTCAACCAGGCTGGGGTGCAGTGGTGCCATCACAGCTCATTGCAGCCTTGACCTCTTGGGCTCAAGTGATCCTCTTGCTTCAGCCTCCCAAGTAGCTGGGACTACAGGGATGCACTTCCAAACCCAGCTAATTTTTGTATTTTTTGTAGAGCACCACATCCAAGGCTAATTTTTGTAGAGGCAGGATCCCACTCTGCTGCCCAGGCTTGTCTCTATCTCCTGGGCTCAAGCAGTCTCGTTGCCTTGGCCTCCCAAAGTGCTAGGATTACAGGCATGAGCTACCCATGCCTGGCCTGTTTTTCTAAGTTTCCTAAGTTTATATTTGACATATATGGAAGGATACAGTTCCTGGTCTTTGGAGAATTCTAATTTAATTTTGCATAAAATAAATAAATATGAGGGCAAGCCAATTTCATACCAAACCTTGTAGCTTATTTTGCTTCTAGATGTTCATTTCTTTCTTTCTTTTTTTTTTTTGTGGGGGAGAGGGAAGAAGAAAAGGTGGGGTAAGGATAAAAAAAGATAAAAGGTGATCTTTCCTTCATCTACTATCTTGACAATCATATTTTATTTCTTTATTTTTCTTTTTATTTTTTATTTTTTTTCTTATTTTTATTTTCTTTTTTAAAGGCAGCTACAGTAAATTTATATTCTCTTTGGTATATTATAGTTTGGATATTCTATACCTTTTTTAGTATTTAAATAACATTGGGTTGCCAATTTTTATATTGCCATGTACACCTTATCTAACTACCATCTATCATCACCAGCCTCTAATTAAAAAGGAAAAACTACTTTAACATAAAATATAGGAAGAGCATAATCTTGGAATAAATCCTTGAGAAAGGCTTTCTTGAGAAAGATTCTTCTTTATTCTGAGATTATGATAACAGAACATAGGAAAAATCTACTTGAACTGTTTTGATGAAGAAAAGCCACAATATAAAATTTCATGTTATCATAACTTTATACTTGCATCACATATATATAGTATTATTTATAACATACTGTTTACAATTATTCTCTAGATGCAAATTTTTAAAAATATCTAAATGTGTTTTCTATTATTATCATTGCGAAAAATTCAGTTGCAAGGAATGCTGACCAAACAGAACTCTTAAATTTAGGTGGAATTGCTTGAAATATGCTGAGCAAACTAAAGAAGGCAAATACAAGGGCACTCAAATCCAGTAGCTTCTCCTTTCCAAGAGCTGGGAGGTGGTGAGCAAGAGCTGAGTGTCCTCTCACAGCTGGACACACAGAGGGGTGGTGAGGTGCTGGATGCCCCCTGTTCCCTGGCCCCACATGCCCCAGGCAGCTCAGACACTGCGGACCAGTGGAAACGTCCTCATGAACAGCAGCAGACTAGCAGCTGTGGTGTGGATAGCACTTAAGAACCACTTTTTTAAACCAGTAGTATCTTTTCCTAAATTTTGGAACTCAAATGAAATCCAGGCACCAAAGCTGAGCCATTGAAATAACAAAATCCCATTCCTGAATACTATTTCTTTGTATGTTCCCAACAAATATTGTATATTTTCTTCACAACTATGGAATGATATACTCAATCTACCTTAATGAAAGCTTGCTCAGGCTCTGGCAATCACTCTTTAAAGCCACAGGTCAGCATAAATTATCAGTGAAGCAATTAATTTTCATTTACTTTAGCCTGAATAAAATAAACCATGGTCTTTTCCGTCATTGATGCCAAGAATAAAAAACACTTCTGAAAGTTACTATACCACAAGTCTTTGGTTTGGAGACCAATGGAATATCTTTCTCTTGGCAACTCCCTATCCTCCTTTCTGTTCCTTTTCTACCTTCACTGAATTGCAAATAACTATGGCTATTTCTTACACATGGTTTTCATTGCTAATTTGACATCCACGTAAAGACTAATGAACAAAACAAAGAAGCTGCACTTTACAAGGTTTTGTGGTATTAAACTACAAATAGCTTTTCAGTTTTCTTGTTTTGCCTCCTCTAGAAGTAAATTAAATGAGTTATTGAGGTTTCACTGTAAGCTGCTAATGAGATGATGCGTAACTTTCCCCATAAACTAGAAGAAATTTAAAAACTGAAGAGAAAGTTGCACTTAGGTCTCTTAGAGTTTTAAATCCAGTATACAGCTGGGAACACAGCCTGGTAGGTGAAAAAATCTAGGTTCTGAAGGCAAACTCTTAATCTGACTTAGTTGGTGTTCAAGCTTAGGCAAATTAATGACTCCTTCTCATCTTGGGGTCCTCCTTATAAAACAGAGGTAATCCTAACACTTACCTCATGGGGGTTATTATCAACATCTCATTGGATAAATGCATGAAAAGCCCTTGGCTCCACATAATACTCAATATATGTTAGGAGACCACTCAGAGTTGTGGTATTTCCATGGGTGCTGGCCTTGTGCTCCTGACCCTTTCCCAGGAAGGAGAAATTGTTTATAAATTTAACAGCCATCTAGGAGAATTCTTACATAAGAGGTAATTTCTTGGGGGAACCTATGCAGTCCACAGTTGGGCTAAGATAGGTATCTAAGCCTGGGATTGGACATCTCCATTTCCAAAGAAAAGTACTTCTCTGATGTTGCATGGCCTTATCCTTAGGTGAATTCTTCTGACAAGGTCGGGTGGGTGACCATCAACATCCAGCTAAGAACAAGTGACTCCCGGGGAATCTAGCACCAGGGGGTGGGGCACACTGAAGGTGTCCAGTTAATTAAACACTGGGTTGAGAACGGGGAGGAGAAGCAAATGAGATGGTAGAAGATTCTCAATGTGAGAGGAGGTCTCAAACAGGTAAGGTTTTTCTAAGCCAGAGATGGCACACACAGTGCCACTTAAATGCACTCTGCCCAAGACGGCCACACTAATCGATTACAGCACTCTTGCCTGTGCTGCTTTGGGACTCAGCCTTACAGTTTTCTTCAGCACTGTCCCCTAGGTAGTCACTACAAACCAATGAAGGTGACATGTAAGCTGAAAGTTTGTGCCATCGTGGACTTACACATTTTCCTCTATATCTACTGAGATTTCCACTAATACCCTGGCCTGGGCATTTGGTACATACTTTATCCCTTCTCAGAAAATCAGAGAACAAAGCTGGCAGACTGTAATATCTGAGAGAGAAAGTTGAGTATGTCTAAGACAAGAGCTGTCCCCAAGCTAAAGCAAGAATATTAGTGACATATTCAGATAACAGCATCTATTCATGAAATGTAATTATGTATGGGCCAACTGCTCAAATTTATGGTGTATATGAGACTTATTTATACACAGAATAGCAGTCAGCAAATTAGCATTGTTGAAAGATAGAGCAGAGTTTACAGCACTTTTTCTTAAATGAACTACTAATAATAAGACAGTAAAACTATTTTGGGGGCAAAGCCAGTTTCAAGCATGGGCTGTTCTGTGACAAAGCATGTGCATGTGGGCATCTCAAGCTTACAGACCTCAAGTCTCATGGGTTTTGGGGGTTGATTTTTTTTCAGTGATTTTTTTGCCTTTTGTTGCAAGAGTTCAGTTAAACTACTACTGAACTTAAAAGCATTAAATAAAATTCATGGACAGTCACTGATTTGGACTAAGGTTCTGCACTAGGCCCCAACTGAGCAGACCAAACCAGAATGGAGTTGCTCAGGCTAAACTTTGAAATGGGCCAGTTTTCCAAAAACACAGGACAGTCACAGCAACCAATCAGAAGGGGCCCAGTTTACCTAAGCTGGAAGTCCCCTATAAGAACAACAAATGACTTTAAAAGAACCAATGCACTTTTTGTTCTGTTTCTGCTTTTCTCAGCCCTTTTCTGCCTATCAGGCCAACCTCATCTACTCAGCTCATTGGAACACACATTCTATTTTATAAAGAGGTGTTGCCTGATTCTAGAATCACAAATAAAAATCAAGTGAAGTCTTTAAATTTGTTGTAATTTTGTCTATTGACAAGTTTAGTTTTCCCTGTTATCCAGGAGGCTGGCACCTGTTGAATGTGTTCAGGTATTATTAGGTTATTCAGGTAAGTACACACTTGAATAATATTCATTCATTCATTCAGAGACAGAATCTCGCTGTGCTGTCCAGAACGGAGTACAGTGGCGTGATCATAGGTAACTGCAGCCTCGACCTGCTGGGCTCAAGCAATCTTCCTGCCTCAGCCTCTTGAGTAGCTAGGACTATAGTTGCACACCACCAGGCCCTGCTAATTTTGAATAACCACCCAGGCCCTGCTAATTTTGAATAACCACCCAGGCCCTGCTAATTTTGAATAACCACTTTTTTTTTTTAATTGAAGAAATGTGAACTTCCATGCCTCCTCTTCTGCCTACTGAAGGTTAACCCAATTAGTCTGAGTGCTAAATATACTTGGTAAACTGTGAACTGTGTGTAAATCTTGGGTATGGAAAGGATGCAGATGTTGATGATGGTGATAATTTAAACTTTTTATTAGGCATAATTTCAAAAAAAAACCCACCACTGGCCGGGCGCGGTGGCTCATGCCTGTAATCCCAGCACTTTGGGAGGCCAAGGCTGGCGGATCACCTGAGGTCGGGAGTTCGAGATCAGCCTGACCAACATGGAGAAACCCCCATCTCTACTAAAAATACAAAATTAGCTGGGCATGGTGGCACATGCCTGTAATCCCAGCTACTAGGGAGGCTGAGGCAGGTGAATCGCTTGAACCTGGGAGGCGGAGGTTGCGGTGAGCTGAGATTCGCCATTGCCCTCCAGCCTGGGCAACAAGAGTGAAACTCCATCTCAAAAACAAAAAACAAAACAAAACAAAAAAACAAAAAACCCACAACGACCGCCACAATGTCAATATTTTGCTATCTTATTTAAGCTTTCTCCCTTCCTCCCTTTTTAGGCCATGATTGATAATTCACATATTTTTCATCTTGTGTTCACATAATCACTTAAAAATATATAGGGATTTTTAAAAATGGAAGAAAGGAAAGACAGAAGAGAACAAAGGGAAAAGGAAATTTTTCCAACATAGTTCCTGGGAAATACCTAACATAGATTCACAATTAAGATGGCCAGCAGCATAACTGCAGGGACACAACACACACTGCCAAATGCTTGCAAAGGAGGGGCACTGTTATATAGAGTCTATACTACTGAATGACACTAAATGTTTATTAATTTGAAAATATCAGCCAATGGTTCCCAACTCTTTCAGGTATGAGAGTCTGTTATAATGTCAAATGGTATGCTGTCTTGCACAGTATAATGAGATTTTGGTGGTTAAGTTAGAGGGAAAAAAGAATGACATAAAACCACTATTCAGTAATGCTTTGAAATCAATGTGTATTTTATAAGCTCTCCTAGCCACCTTTCCCCTACATGCTCCATCCCATGCACAGCTCCCATGCAAAGCCTGCACAAATTTATGGGTTATCTGGAAAAAAATTCAGGGGGTATGTGTGTGTTTAAATTTTTCAAGAATGTCACTACTTAACTGCTAATGAAGTATTTCTTGGAGGGGCCTCTGGACCTTCTGCTGATTTACAAGGAGCAGCCTTCATTTGCATGCCAAAGGCATGCACTAATCCTGGGCATCAGCTGGCTCCCAGGAATGCATGCGTCCTACAATCCTGTTTATCCTGCTGGTTTATTTAGCAAAGCTTTTCTTCAGAGAGTACAGGCCCCTATTTCAGGCCAGCCAACCTGATTATCCCAAATCCCTAATTAGTGTAATTAAAGCTTTAATGGATTGCAGCCGGGATATAAACCAGGCAAACCCTCTTTAAAACCCATTACTTGCGTATGCAGGAATGGTCCACAGCAGAGGGCTCCTCGTTGAGTGACTGAAGGTCCTGGACACCTCTGCACCCAACACCCAAGCCATTTTTGGTGACCAGGGAGCCTCTTTCACCAAGTTCGTGTATGCAAACCAAGCGGTTGTTCCCCCTGCCCCAAGTATCCACTGAAGCAATGGGCATTTTCAGATGGGGTTACCTCTCAATCATTACTGCACCAGATGCTAGCCTCATGGAGATTTTCCTCCTGTTATTGTGCCCTGGGAAATGAGACAAATACCCTAACTAAAATAATTCCAACCAACTAGGAGAATCTTGTCAGACCCTGCCGAGCACTCTTATATTAACCATGATGCAGAGAATTGCTCAGAACTTTTCCAACAACCAAACACCGAAGCACTACAGCTTTAAGCCAGATTTAATCCATAGCGTTTTTAGGCGTTCCCAACAGTGTGCAAACTAACCCCTTCTTAAAATGGCTCTGGAGAGCGTTCACATTATCCAAGCTTCAGGTGGATATCTGGATGTTAATATTAAAGAAGGAATAAGGGCAAAAGATCTATGACTTTTAAAGTCTTTTTAGTATGTGATATGCTACGTGCTTTATCATTATTACCTTATTTAATACTCATAACAGCTTGCAAGGGGTTATCAGTCCTATTTACAGATACAAAATTGAGCCTTGAGACATTAGGTAGTTTGCCCAAGGACCCACAGCTAATATCATGCCATAGGAAAGTTACAAAATGCTAAAATTCTGTGTTGTTCAATACAGTAGCCATTAGCCATACGAAGCTATGAACACCTGAAATGTGGCTAGTACAGCCAAGGAATGAAATTTATAATTTTATTTAATTTTACTTAATTTAAGTAGCCACATATGGCTAAGGGCTACCATATTGAATAGAAAAATAAAATTTCCACGATCACAGAAAGTCCTATTGAGCAGTGCTGTTACAACTGATAAGAGCTCCATCTGGATATGCTGGGTGTGAAATGGTGGTGGGATACTCAAGGATGTGGACAAACAGGTCAGTGATCTAGATTTGGGAGTCATCCACCCAGAGGAGAAAACTAAGGGAGCAAGCAGGGAAAAAGAGGCAAAGGTTGAGAAGAGAAACTTGGGGAATACCTGCAGTATAAATGGCAGGAGGAGAGACTGAGTAATGGGTCTCATATATTTTTTTCAGACAATATTTTTATGTTTTTAGATGAACATCTGGGGTACAAACATTATTTGAGTGAAGATCTGAAATGAAAAAGTACATTTATTTATGAGTGTTTTATGCAAAGACGTCCTCTCAAAGGCATAGCATTTATATCTTCCAGCTCAGAATGGGGGTGTACTGGGAGCTGAAAAATGTTAATACAGGACATAAGCATCACGTGGCTTTTATGCAATAAGTAGCTCAAATTCAATTTCAATCTGTTCACAAACCCTCCTAAATAATGGGATCCCAACAATTTGCTGAAATAAAACTCTAACATTGGTACCTGCTGTGAAGGGTACTTTACAATAATTTTCACTTACACTTTTTTCAGTTGCCTGGGGAATTCTTTGTGATGTTAACTAACCTTGTATTTCTTACCGTGTAACCAAAAACACCTAGAGAAAAAGTCGACTCCTTTTCCTTATTGGAAGTGAAAAGTCTGCTCACAATGCAGGAATTTTACTTGGGTAAGACCTGAGACCAAACTGGGTTTCCCCTTGGAGAGGGTGAGAAAAATCTTGGGGCTAGTTTACCTCCATACTCTGCATCCTATGGAACGATAGGAGTCCGAAACTCTGACTTCAGAAGAAAATTTTTCACCCACCCCTATAAATGGAGGTGGGTGATGCAGAGAGGGAGGAAGGAAGAGGGAATAGTGAGAAAGGTATTAGAATGGGCTGTTAAGATTAAGGTTAAAATTAAAACAAAAACCTTGAAATTTAGAGTTCTGAAAAGCCAATTACATTTCCAACTTTTTTCCCCCTATATAATTTACAATGGGGCTTGGGTGACTATTTACAGAGCATGTGGCCCTACAATGCAGAATTTGGAAAAGAGGAATTCTGGGAATTAAAATGCAAAAAGTGCACAAACAGAAGGCCAGAGTTGCCTATGACAGCTGGGAAAAGACTGGAGACGGCCAACACAAAGCTCCCTTTCCCCTGTCCTCACTCGTGATGGTGGCAGGTACTGTTTCCACTCACGGTGCTGATGATACAGCTGACTCTGGCCTCATTTACGCAATTAACCACACATTCTCTGTGTCAGTATCGCTCCCTCGGAGAACATGAGGTATTTGTGAGGAGACATTGTATCTTTCAGGATATCTGGGAGCTACTTAGTGGGTAATTCACTGAATGCTACCCCAGTGTCTTTGAAAGAGTTAATTCACCTCCTGAGGGCCTCCAGAATCTGCCTCCTCATTAGGCCTTATGGGACCAAAGGAAGGTCAATACAGAACAGCATACATTAAAAAAAAAATTTATATACATTTTTTATATATGTATATACATAGATATTTATGTTTATATATTATATATTTATATATATTATATATATATTTGTGTGTAGCCAGATTGAGATTTTCTAACCATACAATGTGTTAAGAAAAGGGAGAAAGAAAAAAACAACAAAAGAACCAGAAGGCCATACCTTTTGGACAAGTAGGACAGTGAGGAGGGAGGTCTTCTCTAGGTCTGTCTCATCTCCGCTGTCTGTGGGCGGAGGAGGGTGGGGAACAAGGAGACCCCACGTGAACAGAGCTTGGTGGGAGGGGCGCTGCGGAGCTGAGTGGTCAGCACAGCTGCAGGAGGAGTGGAAACCCCTTGCTCTCTTTCACACTGAGTCAGAGCACACTGGGTCAAGCTTGCTCTTACCCTCTATTCCTTGACTGATTAACATCTCCAGAAGAAGAAAATCCAACCCACCTGTGGGAGCCCTTGCAGATGCCTCATTTCTTTTGCATTCAGGCAGTGAGATACCTTGGCCATTTGCTTTCTGACCTACCTTCTTCTTACTATAATTGAAGTCTAATTTCTCTCTTTCACTCTTAGTGAGTTGTTACCTAGCAGGGGCTCTTAGCAGAGAAGCAAAGGTGGGACCTGCAGGCAAGCCCTGTATCCAGCTTTACCACGTGCTAGTTACATGCCTGTGATGAGCTTTTAACCTCTCTGAGCTTCAGTTTTCTTATCTGTAAATGGGGGTTTCATTGATGTGTTTCTTTATTTCCACAAGTTCTGAAAGCACGTAAGGTGGCTCTTCAGGATAAAGATTTAAAACACAGTAAAATCGAATGAATAAGAGGGGCGGAAGAACTGAGAGAGAACAAACCTGGGGACAGAGCACAGGGGCAGGAGAAACAAAATGTGGAGGAGAACCGCCTGCTATCTGTTTGCTATGTGGGTTGAAAGTTCTTGAATACTTGTAAACTGGAAAGTTCTGAGTCAACAATGCAAGGAATTGCTCCTAATATTTTCAGATGCTGTAACTCCACTTCACAAGTAGTTATGGAGGTACCTGTACATGGGCTGAGGGGGCATGGAGATGGGGACAGGGTCTCTGCTCTTCAAATGCTGCTAACAGCCTGGAATAGGCACCTGACGGAGGGCACAAAAAATTCCAAAGCCAACTGTGGGGAGTATGTTATGCACAGGGTGAGGCCCAAAGCAGAAGACCACTGTGTATGGTTGGGCCGGGGGCTGTACTTTGGTCCTGGATGTTAAAAACTACTGCGTGTGCTCGTCAACCCCAGCTTCTGTTTTGTTTAGGTTTATATAAATCATGGCAACCTTTTGTTGCCTGACTGCATTCTGATTTTCTCATGCCTTCAGCAGGACTGCCAGGGAAGTAACCCTCACATCCCTTATTAACAATGGAAACTGCTGCTCACCAGCCAAGGACAAGAGTGCTGTGTGGCCAACATTTACCTTGCAATTGTTACTAGATCTCCCATATAGATATAGCACTTCTTCAGAAGCACAGGGCAACAGTTACCTTTCATTTCCACACAGGGGCCTCTCAGGATGCTACAGTAGATCGGTTCAGCCTTGACTCCATCTGATGCCCAATGTCCCTACAGGAAACAGCCTTCTGGATTTCACAAGCCATGCACTGGGCTCCTCTGTTCTAGAAGCTCCCTCTAGTGTGCTCATAGGACCTAGTTTATTCATGGCAGTAACGAGAGCACCATTTACTTTATGTAAAGGATTTTAGCTGGTGAAGAAATGAGCCCCAGCCCTTAAGCGAGGATGAGACCCAGCCTCAGCAACCAATAAGATGACAACCACCAGCCATTTTAGCTACAAATTACTGTTAAGAGTTTACTATGAGGATGATTCCTTCAAGCAGGCCCTATTAAAAAAATAATCACCATCTGCTAAACTCCCTTCTTTATTAAACTGGTCATTAATTACTGGTAACAACTAATTTTGTCTGGATTTTATTGAGTAATTATAAAATAAACAGGGAGGAGCTCAAACTTCCTGCCTTGCTGAAGGCAGGAATTCTTTATAATGCTATGTTTCAAAAGGGGGCTGTAATAAATCACCAAATTCCATTTAATATGGTAATTATAATTTGCAAAATTCATCCTTCCTGTGGTTAACGAGTGCCTTCTTTCAGCTTAGCTCAGCCTGACTTCATCTTGGGTCATTAAATAGCAAACTAGTCTTTACTCACTGGTAACAATAGATCTTTCATGGGTTATTGCCTAATTAATCAAGGTGCATAATTTGATCGCTAGCACTTTTTAAAAAGTGTTATATTCCAGGTATCATATAACAATATGGTATTGCTGTAGAGTAATTAAAAATGAAGTAAGTTTTAATGTTTTGATTAGAACAGGTTTATTATCCTGAATAAGGTGAAGTGCAAAGTTTCACTGATGTTCTTCAACTACAACATTTAGGTTGAAAAATTTGAAACAAGCCATTAATTTAACAACATGCTCATCCAAAACAAATCATAACTCATTTCTTTTTACTGCAAAAGTAATTGAGTAATGAATAATGAAAATCATCCCACTGAAAAGGGCAGTAAATATATTGACTTTATTATTAATACTCAATTTTGGTTAATAAGGCAGCTATTAAATTTGAAACATGATGGACCTGATTTATTGACTTATTCAAGATAACAGTGAAATACTATCCAGTAAATACTTGGGTTCTTACAAGAGAAGATTTGATTCTGAAAAATTAAGTAGAATTCAACTGAAATTTCAGTTCATATTTAGAATGATTTGACCTTAAATCTCTTATCCCTGTACTTTGCTTGTTCCTTCAAAGAATTTAAATTGCGTGTGTGCACAGGGGTGGGTATGGGAGGCCTCAGAGGGCCTTACACCATGCACTCTAAACCCTAGTGAGCTGGAATTCTCTGGTGAAGTCAGTAGTGGTTTGATCATTCTTAGACTCTCTCCAAAAGGAGTTCATAATAAAATACCACAAGGACATTAGTTACACCTAAAGGATTAGTTGCAGCCTAAGTCTCAAACCCAACATTTCAGTGATGGTTCAGGGAAAAGAAAAAAAAAATGTAAAAGGGATCAGTGGAATTTTTTTTCTCCTTCAAATAGGATTATTTATACTAATATGAATACTTGTTATTCATAGTACTAAGTTTCTTTGAAACCGAGTTAGTGTATACTGAACCATGCTCCTAGGGGAAATTCAAGGTTAGGTTCCTGCAAGCCTCTGGCCACAACATTTTCCTCAACGGATTAATACATGACCTTGTTTTAGGTGTGTTTCTGTTTAAACTTATCTTCTGTAAATACATATTGTTGATTCCTTGAACTCAGGGCCAACAGTACTATGACTCATGCTGGTGTAAACTTACCTGACACATATTTTCTCCTTAAGTCACCTCACAGCCTTCTTGTGCTTAGGGACTCTAGATAGCACTTTAGCGCTATGCTTGGTGCCATTTTAAACAGCAAGATTACCAATAAAAAGCTCAAAATGCAAACAACATGGCACTAAATACAGTGTGAAAAGGACATGCGTATAATATAAGAGCTGAAACAAGAAAGCAGAGCACTGCTTTGCTCAGCCTCAGCTGGGAACGTGTGCACTGGTCAACTCAAAAATCCCACCGTTCTGTCCATGTTGGTGAGTGACTGTGAAAGCACCACAAGTAGTGATTTGGGGACACAAATACATTTTAGTAAGAAGGCAAATTTACAAACACTTAATCCACAGATAATAGCAACTGACTAGGCCTGGCACAATGGCTCATGCCTGAAATTCCAGTACTTTGGGAGGCCGAGGTGGGAGGATTCCTTGAGCCCGGGAGCTGGAGACCAGCCTGGGCAACAGAGTGAGATCTCGCCTCTTAAAAAATAACCGATTGTACCTTAAACTACAGGCTCTTACTATGCATTCACCCATGTATTATATTTGCTTATCCACAATTTGGGGACATTTCAAGTGCTTGTCAAACATTTTCTTATTTATCTGCATATTTCAGAGAAGGGCTTCATTTCATTAAGTGGCATTAGGTAACATCCTGAGTTTGCTTTCCATGGAGGCACAGTCTTCTCTAAAGGCAATCAGGACCTGTTCCAGAGTGCCTCTCCTCACTCTCAACTCTGGCGTATTTCTCCTCAGGTTTCACTGGCTAGAACTATATCACAATATTGTTTACATCAATCACTGGCATGAGGAACCAACTGCTTCCATTAGCTTAGACCACAGTTCTGACTCAGTAGGTCTAGGGTGGCAACTAAGAATCTGCATGTCTAACAAGTTCCCAGGTGATCCTGATGCTGTTGGTTTGAGAACCACGGAGTTCAGACAATTTAAGATTTACCACCTGAACACACTTATGGCCCTTCCAGCAAATGAGAATGGGAGGGAGAGTTTTAGGTGGAAACAGGCAATGGAGCTCTTCTACATGGTCTTTGCAGACTTTTGATGTTTGCTGAGACACTGGTCAGGGTACCTGCGAGTGGGGAAAAGTACTGCAAAGAAGGCTAGCAACATGTATACCAGTATTCAGAAGCCAAGCAAGCTATTTTAAGATCCCTGGAAGGTAAGCTGGAGATTTTCATGCTATGACAAGTTTGCATAGACCGTTTTATTTACTCTAAGCATTGTATTCTGGCTAAAGATTACACAGAAAGATGTGGCAGTCACTGATGCTGTTTCCCACATATTTCTGACTCTCCACTTTTGGGCCACATGATAGTACTGCACTTCTTTGTTCCCCTTGAGGTTACATACGGGCAGATGACTTGATTTAGAAAATGTACAAGCGATGATGAACTACAGTGGCACCTCCTGCTATAGTGATTACAGAATGTGGGTTGAGATAAAGCTTCTATCAGACTAGGTTCCTGAGTGAAGGAGCAGGGCCTCTCTAATGAACCACGGTGGACACGCAGAGTAAGCAAAAAATAAACTCCTGTTGTGTTAAGTCACTGAAATTTGGGGATTTGTTACTGCAGTATAATCAAATCCATCCTAATACAAAGGATGTAAAACTTTTATACTGCACTTTAATTATTCATTTTTTTCCTTTAAGCTCAAATGCCCCTTTAAAAAAAGTCCTGATTACCCTTCAAGCTCTGGCTCGAGTTACATCTTCATCATCACTCCAGCCAACATTTATCTCTGTGTGTGAACACCAATTGCAACTCTAAGAAAAATCACGAGGTTTAGCAGTTATTTTATAATTGCCCATATATATTAGTATCACCTCACTGACTATATCAGAGACTTAGGAGGGCAGAGTTCATGTTGTAGGCATCTTTGTGCCATCTTGAGCAAAGGAGGAAAATGAGTAGTTTTTAGATAAAATCTAGCTGGAGAATGGATGTCAATATTTTCTAGTATTGGAACTTTTCCATGTGTTATTTGCACACAATCAGGCAGTTATTGAGCACATATTGCTGCAGAGTTATACAGAAAATTTGAGAGCAGAGTTGCAAGTAGCCACGTGCTTGCTTCATTAACTGTGCCTGTGGCAATTTTTACCACCTATGCAAATTTCCATTTCTCTGAACAATTTGACTATACATGTCCTGTTCACTCCCTCTTTCCAAAATGAATTAAGGAGAAGAGAAAACAGTGGTGATAAGAGAAAAAAAAAATCAGCTAGTGAGATTTAAAACAAAATTTGGTGAGCTTATACTAAATTGCTGCTTAAATATGGGAAATGACATTGATTGTTGAAAAGAAATACAGCCTAAGTTTCATTAACACCAATAACCTAAACATGGGACTTTGTGACGTTATCTGGCCTAGTCCTTTGTCTTCAGATTTGTGCTTTCAAGCATGAGAAGTATCATGGTTCTTAAAAGTTAAGAGGCTGACTGAAGGTCCCTTGCTTACTAAGTGATGAAGGTAGCACTGAAACACAGGTCCTAGTAATGGGCAACTTTAAATGCTCAACACATGTGGGTAGACTATCTTGTTAGCATGAAATGTAAAATTATATTTTGAAGAATTACAATTTTTGAGATCTTAGGAGGAAATGCTCAACATAGGTGTGTAGTCTATCTCATTAGCATGAAATGTAAAATAATATTTTGAAGAATTATGATTTTTGAGCTCTTAGGAGAGAAAAATATTTTGAACCTGGCCCCCCATTGTGAATAGAAACTAAAATGGGAAAATTTGGAGAAATAAACCAATAAGGAATAAAGATCATAAGTCACTCATGCTAAAACCTGTGATGAGAGTTAAAGAAAAGTCATTTAATTTTTCAAAGGTAAACGGAAAATGCAAGCATGTCTATAATGCCTTAAAGCTCAGTAGCTGCTTATCTTGTCAAAAATGTAACTATCAGAGCTGGATAACACAGAACAAGCATGAGGATGCACTTTACGATGATAAGGTAGCAACAGGAAATAACATATTTATAATCAATAAAATAGTGCCAAATTTGCTTGGGTGAAGTCATACAAAAGAGGGGTGACTTATGGTTACAAAAGGAAGGAGCAAGCTCAGTTTTGTGCTATTTGACTACAGGAGTGCTCTGGAATGCCAAGGAAGATTGGACCAGCAGTCCAATTCTACCCACACCATTTATTAAATAATTAATACATAATCATTTCAAAAAGTACTAGCTGGGAACTGGCTCTAAATCTAAATATCACTAATGACAATGTATGTAGAGGCAAATTCAATCCTGGTTTCCAAACAACTTCACAATAAACAACTTGTGGAGTTTACTCTGTGTGCAAGTTGTATTACTGCTTGCGCCTTGGAATCCTCCTTCATTGCTACCCTTAAAATCCAAGCTAAAGGGACTGTCTTACAGGAGTGAATGCCTTAAGGGAAGTGCCTTTGGTGTTTGAGGAACCAAAAGCTCCTGGCCCTGACCCAAAACTAATCCACATTATTGTAAGGTACATCCAATATTAAAGGCACTATGGTGATGTTTTAGTACAGTGAGTCCTTAGCGTTCCTTAAAACTTCAGCTTCATTTGGCAACTGATGCCTCTTGGGGAGCAAAATTACTTACATCGTTAAAACTTCATCAAGTCATAATTTTATTATAATTGTTAACATAAATAACTACAGTAAATAAGTATAGAGTGATCGATTTGTTCTTGATATCTCAAGGGAGTCTTTATTTAGCTTTGATATATAAAATCAGGACATTATTTATTTGCATTACAAACTGCATATCAACTATTCACTTGGGCATGTTTTAATTGGTTTTAGGTTTTGCACATTCCATAACTGAACTATGTAAGCAGGTTGGCTTCAAAAATAAGGTCTCATGTAACAGCTAAGTCTATATGACGATGTGTCATATGGCGTGTCAAACATTTTTCTGCTTTCCTCTGCTTCCCTTCCTGACATCAGAAAAAACTTTGTTCTAGTGAAATAGAAAATAAATTCTGCTAAGATGGGATAAAAGGGGAGCATGTGAATAAGACCCTCTTCTTTCCTGGCCAGCAGGAAGTGCCTCCAGCTGTCTGATCTGCCTCAGTAGCCCAGCACAAATTTTTCAGTTGACTAATGCTCCCCACTTCCGCAGACAACAGAGTAAGATATCACCTGCTAAGATAAATTACCATAATATAATGATTGAAGGGAAAATATATGTTGTAATAGAGAGGTCTAAATACCTGTAAGTGGAAAAAAGCATAAACGACCATTTTAATTAATTTCCTAATGTAAAACACAGCTGTAGTAATGTTGGCAAGTCTCACCTGCCCGTTTTAAATTTGTGACATGAAATCATGCCACTTAATTAAGTCTTAATGCACAAAAATATATTTTATTTACTTTTTATGGAATACCAGCATTTAAAGCTTTCTATTTATGTGTGTAAGCGCTTTATAAATTACTTGAAATACTGAAAAAATCTGACTACTACTAACCGGCAGTTACAAGTACCAGTTTTAGTTTCAATAATTAAATGCCTTTTTGGTGGACTCCTGCTGCTATGTGAACTAGCTGTAGGCTATTAAAGTAATGAGTCCCGGACAGAGTCATCTGATCTCATGGTTGGTGGAAAACTCAAGGAAAAGGGCTTTGCCCACAATTCCTAGTCTGTTTACCAGACTGCAACCAGACTGACTGCTGGAAGCATTATAAAGCCTCTGGGCTTCCCCTTCCCCCTTCCAGCAAGTATCTTTTTTTTTTTTTTTCCTTTTTACAAGTGTTGTCTAGGAAAATATGGTATTATAGAGCCCTCTGCAGGCCAGAAGTTTTGTAGTGTAGCTTACCAGCATGATTTTTCTTAAAGTGGCAGTAAGAGAGGGGAAAAGCATAACTGTCAAAACTTCGTAAATCAGATCTCATTAAGAAATATGTTTGTCATAAGGGCAGACTGGCATCAATTCTTCCAGAAGAGTCACTGAAAAAGAATATCTCTGTTAACTTGTTTAAGGGATGTTGCCTTGATAGCAAAATTTTGGTGGGCCCCTGGTAACTTCATAATGGGTTGCAGTGTTAGGGATTATATCATCTTCATCATCATCGTAATTCTTAAAATAATCCATGAAAAATACAGGGCTCTGAACTGTTCACTTAAAAATGCAATTTCTGGCCAGGTATGGTGGCTCAAGCCTGCAATCCCAGTGCTTTGGGAGTCCGAGGTGGTAGGACTGCTCGAGACCAGGAGTTCAAGATCAGCCATGTAGTGAGATCCTGTCTCTACAAAAATAGAAAAGTATTTTTTTTAAAAAAAGAATTTATATCACACCTGGGCTTTAGAAGCCTAGGTATAAGGAAGAAGAAATTGGAAGTCAGTTATACAAACTCTATGATTTCCTCAGCCAAGTTTTCATTAGAATGAATGAAGTGTATGCCTAGAAAAATTCAGTGAATTTCTTAAGTGTTCTAGGGAACTTAGTATAAATGTTTACAGGGCATTTTATATTGTGTTTTAAACTTTTTGGATGAAATGGATATAAATCATTACAGAAAGAAATACATAAAGATAAAAATGAGGAAGTGCATTGAAGACAAACAGAACAAATAAATAAGGTCTGATTTTCATTTAGATGGTACTTTTCGAACCACATTTTATGTTGGTTATAAAGTATTCTTTTTTTGTTGGAGACGGAGTCTCACTCAGTCGCCCAGGCTGGAGTGCAGTGGCACGATCTCAGCTCACTGCAACCTCCGCATCCCAGGTTCAAGCAATTCTCCTGCCTCAGCCTCCTGAGTAGCTGGACTGGACTACAGGCTCACACCACCATGTCTGGCTAATTTTTTGTATTTTAGTAGAGATGGGGTTTCAACGTGTTGCCCAGGCTGGTCTCGAACTCCTGAGCTCAGGCAATCCGCCTGCCTCGGCCTCCCAAAGTGCTAGGACTACAGGCGTGACCCACCGCGCCAGGCCTTATAAAATATTCTTAAAGTCAGCAAAATAACCAAATAACTTAAAGTCAGCAAAATAACTTTTAATAGGAAAATTTTTCCTAATATTTTCAAGTCAGCAAAAGTACTAACAGCTTTTAATAATGGTTTTTTTTTGCATAATAGTCAAGAGAGTATTAATTTAAAAGAGGAAGCATTTGACCAAAATATTTCCTTTTATTGAGCTTAATCTGTGCCAGGTAACTCATAAACCTCCTGGATCACCCAGAGATACATGCTTCTAACAACTCACAGAGGTGCCAGAGCCGTCTCCTCAAAGTTCCTCACCCTGGCAGTAAAACATTATGATCAACATTCGCCTAGAAGCCAGGATAAGTGGAAAAAATGGGAAGTGATATGATGATGAAAAGAATCAGATATTGCATATGTTAAAATTTCCTTCCACAGCATTTTAATCATTTAACAGGGTCTCTTTAAGGACCCGAAGGGAGTTATGGGGAGGCCGTGGTCTGGAGGCGAGAACCCAGGCTGTGGTTGTTGGCGGCAGTCTCCAGATGAGCCTCAGCAGCTCCCTGGGGACTCTGGTGACATTCTAAGACCATGCCTTCTGTGGTTGTTTAGCATAACTGACTGCTGCTTTTCCCAAGGACAGCCATTTGGTGTTGGAGGTTTTTCTAGTCTTCTCTACTCAGTGGTATAGACAAGACCAGCATGTCCTTAGGGTAATGTCTGCAAGGATTTGGGTTCCAGTAAAATGACTCTTCCAAATGAAAACCCGAAATTAAAACGTCGAGTTTCCAGATTTGTTGAATTCAGAAACAAGTGCTCTCAGCATGAACTGTCAACAGCCAAAGTTAAAATAGGCCAGCTGGTGGCTCCTGTGGGATCGTCTCCACACACTCTATCCCAACTTTGCAGAGTTGAATGTCAGACATTATTCTATCAGGCCTGGAATCCGCTGCCAGACTCAGCCTCCTTCATCCGGCTTATCTCCTACTGGGAGGCTGTGGCTGACTGGATGGAACTGCACACTTCCCAGCAGATGCTGGGCTGCCAAAGGATGGGAGCACGGCTGGGCTGGCGCCGCCAACATTTACAGTCATTCCTCTTGCTCCATTCCCCCTGCAGCCCCCAAGCCCTGTCCCACCAACGCCTGCTTGCAGACTCGGCACACTAGGAGAGGACAGGTGATGAGGATTAGGCCAAACGTATTTGCATATCCTCAGCACAGGGAAGGAAATTAACACCACAGTGACATGATTTAGTGGCTAACCTTAAACCTGAGAAAGGCCTGAACCAAGAAGTTTTGAGCACTATGAGACTGAGGGAGATGTAAAATGCAACGCATCTGGCAGGGATGGGCTTGTCCAGGGTTAATGGAAGAAACAGAAATGAATTAGTTTGAGTATGAAGTGTTGTTTAACGTTCACTCACAAGTTATGAGTGGGCCTTATACTTGGGCACAAGAAATGCCACCTTTACTGTATTCTTGTGGGATGGGGATGGGGACTGAAAATGGTGGGACAGTTTTCATGATCATTTTCTCCTCTGGCAGCTGTATCACAATCTTTTGAGACCGAGTCTTGCTCTGTCGCCCAGGCTGGAGTGCAGTGGTGCCATCTCAGCTCACTACAAACTCTGTCTCCCTTGTTCAAGCAATTCTCTGCCTCAGCCTCCCGAGCAGCTGGAATTACAGGCGCCCGCCACCATGCCCGGCTGATTTTTGTATTTTTAGTAGAGATGGGGTTTCACCATCTTGGCCAGGCTGGTCTTGAACTCCTGACCTCATGATCCACCCGCCTTGGCCTCCTAAAGTGCTGCGATTACAGGTGTGAGCCAGTGCGCCCAGCTCACAATCTTAATAGGCCCTTAAGGACGATGTTGACCATTTGTCTGCAGCCAAATTCAGAAATGCTCTGACAATTAGGTATTTCAGAAACTGAACATTTCATACAATTTTTGTTCACTATAATAAGAGCATAAAAACTTTTCACAATCTCTCACAAAGTTAAGTAAAAGAGAAAATGAATTAGTACCCATGAAGTATATTTTCATTTTTCTAAAGCTGCTTCTCATGGGAAAGTCAGAAAAGGGGCTGATTTTTTAAAATGATTATTTAGACAACTGAGTCATTCTGTAATTTGAAGCCAGCAAGAAGGCAGCTAATGCTATTTCAATTTGCTGTCATATGAAGGTACCTAGAAAAATGAATGCCGTTAAAACTTTCTTCTCATTTTTATGAATCCAATAAGGTAATGTGTGCATTCTCTGGGCAAATCCACATAAAGCTGCTTTAATTTGTTTTCTGCTAAGACAATGGTGAGTTAGTTTCTCTGTAAGTAAGCACAAGTCTAGCATCCCTTGGAACACAACATGACATCCATCGTGAACACAGTGCTTTACCAACACACAGTGACGGACTACAATCAAGCTAAAGACAAATGCCAGACATATATTTTTAAAAATAGGGTTATTCCCTTTAATGCTGCCATCTTAGGGGGATATATGTACTTACTCTACTGCACTGCCATTTTATTACTCAAAAATATTTTGGACTTCCTATTGAAAACACCTTTGGAAAATACCTGGACTTCTATGGAAGATCACTAAGGGTGGTAACTATCACTGAGGAGCCAAAGGCCATTTGTAGTCAAGTTTGGAGAATAAAGTAGGTAATTCAGCTCCCAGAACCCCTTAAAGTAAAAACCACACAGCAAAAACTTACCGAAAACAAATAAGGTGAAGCTAAATAGAATCTCAGCTTTTCATGAGATTGGAAATTATCTTTGAAGGCCATTCCAAAAAAGCAGCTGAAGACATATTTTGAGCAATGGTAGAGTCATTGAAACAGGTCAGGTAAACATCCCCCAGTGTGGTACTTTTTTAAAAGACAACATTCATTTATTTTATTTCTCTAGAGACAGGGTCTCGTCCTGTTGCCCAGGCTGGAGTGCAGTGGCAGTCATAGCTCATTGCAGCCTCTAACTCTTGGGCTCAAGTGATTCTCCCACCTCATCCTCACAAGTAGCTGGGACTACAGGCATGGGTCACTGTGCCTCACTGATTTTATTTTTAATTTTTTTCTAGAGACAGGCTCTTGCTATGTTGCCCAGCCTGGTCTCGAGCTCCCAGCGTCAAGGGATCCTCTCGCCTCAGCCTCCCAAAGTGCTGGAATTACAGGCATGAGCCATGTGCCCAGCCCAAGGCCAATATTCATTTGGATGTATACGTTCTGGTATGTTGTGTATTATGCGTCTTTTGCAGAGTAAGCAAAATGCCCATCGGAGGAGTTCTTAAAAATCATGGCAGCCCCTCCTACAACTAGGAATCTATTGAGGTCACCTGGATGCAGATCACATTTCTTCTGGGAAGCCACTTGAATGATACCTCTGTAGTTACAAAGAGAGGTGTACTAAAAACCTTAGAAACCTCACCATGGCTAGCCTGGAGAGTCCCCTGTGGTATGCAGAGCTGAATACCTGGAAGGAAGTGAACCACTCTGCACGAGTGATAAGAGAGTCCCCAAAGGGGAGTGATGTTATCATTAGGGCAGGCAGAGTGTGGACAGGCTCAAGACAGACAGGACATCTTAAGGACAGGCTCAAGATGGAGAGGAAGGCTGGTTTGGGAAGAGTATATGATGAGTTAGAAACTCCTTTGTAACCATCTTCCTGGACACAGTACTTGGGTTTGGGGAAATCTTGGCTGAGAGTACAATTATGAAACAAATCTGTGAAGAGAGGCCCACATAAGGATCTACCATGGTGTGAGCCATAAATGGACCTGCAAACCCCCCAAATAGCAGCTAATCCTTGGAACTGGCAGGACATACCTTCAACAGCAACACTGTACAAGGGAGATGGTGAAAAAGAGCCATTCAGGTCCTGGCTCGCACTTTTTCCTTAACATCTATAAAGCAAGACTGACCTTTTTGACTCTGAGCAAACCACTGGGTTCTTGGGTAATTTGTGCATGTCAAGAAGACATCAGACTTTCTTCTAAGAACATATAGGTGCTCTACTAATTGGAAAAAGTCACCATATCAGCACTCTAGCCTATTTTGTCATCTCTCATTCATTGCCTTCAACGTATGAACACACTCCACAAATATTTGTCAATACAAACGTTGCGTGATTCTCACAACAAAGTCAGTGATGTAGACAAAAAGAATACTACAAGACTCATTTTACAGACAAGGACACAGAGGAATGGAGGCACTGAATGGCTGACAGACAGCACTTCTTTTGAACGAGGAGTTCAAGAATCCTCTCAGGCTGGGGCTCTTCCCAGTTCCTTCCATGTTGGGGATTGGAGGTATGGCAGAGTCCAAATGTAGTGGCAGGAGGCAACAAAGAGGTAAGGTTTCTAGAAGCAGGTATGTATTGACAGCATTGATATCATGACAACAGCAGCCTGGCCCTCTTCTTTAGGGGATTAGACCACATCACTGTGGATTCTCAGGGGACAGAACATCTCCCCGGGAGTTCTTCATTTTGTATGGACAGACATATTCCTCCCTTCCATCTTCATGGTGTTGCCAGGGGCAAAAGAACGGGGTGAATTTTTTCTGCAAACTGATTCTGTTATCTTCTAGAAGTTGAGGAACAGGGAGAAGGGAGTAACTGAGTAGCCGAGGATGCACAGAAGATCCAGGAGCTGCTCTGTCTCCCCCTTCAGAATTTCCCAGGATTCCCAGAGGCAGTGGCTCCAGCACTCTCGTGCTCAGCTGGGAGTCCCCTGTGGAGCCCCCATCCTAATTTCTTCCCTGCACTTCTATTTATAGTATTTACTAAAGAAAGGAACAAAGAAACTCTCACTATTGGGAAGGTCACTTAGGAACATTAAGAGGATGGGCTGCGAAACCCTTCTGCTGTGATTTGAATCCCAGCTTGATCATCTACTCTCTGTGACAATGGACAAGTTTCTCAACATCTCTGTGCCTTAGTATCTTCATCTGTAAAATGAGGATAATAGTATCTTCCTTATAGTGTTGTTGTATGCATTAAATCATATAATAACTATAAAGTACTTATAGTCGTGTCTGGTATATAGTATTTAACAAGTAGTGAGATTTTAATGCCTCCCTCTGCTTTTTAAAGTAAACTATAAGCCTTTGTGGGCAAGGGCCTCATAGAATCATCAAGCTATATTTCTCATTTGAATAACATCTCACAAGAGATTTTTTTTATATTGCAATATAAAAATATAAAAAAGAACTATGAAGAGAAGTTACCAAAAAAATAATTCATAATGGTAGATATGGTAATGCTGTTTGGGTAAGGAGTTCTCAGCACCCTTTAAATCACCCCAAATGCTAATTAGTACCCTACAAGAAGGTCAGAGCAAATTCTAGAGGCAAGAATTTCTTCCCCAAATCAGTTTTCAGGAACCCTATGATGAAAACGTCTCATTTTACATGTACTTGATAAAATGAAATAATAATTGAATCTACAAGGCCCACATGCAACATGAGGTCATATAACTTTACGTCAACATGTTTGTGTTTTATTTGAATAGTTCATTTGTATTTATTTAATTATATATTTACTGAAAAGCAACAGAGACTTGTACTAAATTGTGCCAAATGGTATGTGATGGCTATACTTAAAATGCTCAGATTATTTTGAACAGAGGGATTTATTTTCTTCTCATAGCTTTTGGAAGTCTGGGCCTATCTGGTTTCAGTTAGGCAATAGTCTTTGGCCAGCATTTTCTGGTACATTTGAAACTGTTGAACAATGAAAAGTAGAAACTTTTCATTGCCAGTGCAGCTTAAGCCTAATACAGATATAAACACATTTAATAGCACTTTATTTAGGTTCAGCTTTATTATTCTTAACTTTCATAGCAATTTTGAATCACATTGCATTAACAAATTTTTATTGGGTTTCCCAATGGAAAGCCAATTGCAGGCAAGGCCTTTTACGACTGGGATGTCGCAGTCAATCTTAGATTTGCCTTCTAACAAAGAAGAAAACACAATTCTTAAAAGCTTGCTTTTGTTAAGTTCTGATATAGTATGCTCTAAAGGACACTAATTCTTTGCTTTGTTCTTTGCTAGTGCCCTTCCTAGGTATTGTGCAAGTACCCTTCTTAAACATCTTTGAGTTACAGCCTTCTAACAGAGCAAGCACATGGATGGAGCTGGAGGCCATTATCTTCAGCAAAGTAACGCATGAACATAAAACCAAATACTGTGTGTTCTCACTCATAAGTGGGAGCTAAATGATGAGAACACATGGACACATACAGGGGAATAACACACACTGGGGCCTGTCAGAGGGTGGAGGGTGGAAGGAGGGAGAGGATCAGGAAAAATAATTAATGGATGCTAGGCTTAGTACCTGGACGATGAAACAATTTGTACAACAAACCCCCATGACACTTTACCTATGTAGCAAATCTGCATATGTACGTATGAAAATATGTACCCCTGGACTTAAAAGTTAAAAACAGAGCACATGGCAGTTGGTGACAGGAAGGGCATGGACGATGCTCACCTACAGGCTCAAAATCTAACCTGGGCAAGAGGGGCACGTTCAAGATTTGATTTAAACTGGCAACTCACTTTTCTTGCAACTGAAAGTATTCTAAGCAACTTATCCCTCTGGACTCCTCTTCAAAACTAATAAATAAAGCAGTCTTCCAGGAGCCAGCTCCTTTAGAGGAGCTGCTATATTCTGGTTTCTGATTTATTTAGTGGTTAAAATATTTCCCTGTGATTTAGGGTAGGGTGGCTCCAGTGGGCAGCCAGGCATTGCCCGGTGGCCTGTGGCATGCCCAGAGCATATCGGGTGCTGTGGCCCCAGGGGGAGGGAGCAGAAGTGGCAGCCACCCTGAAAGATCTGGTGGCCAGCAGGCCAGGGAGTGTGTCCAGCAGACCTGTGGAGGAGATCCAGGCTCACAGAAGGAAGTTAAGGGTCAGCCTGGAATCTTCAATGAAAACCTTCACTACAGGGTATAAGAACCACTTTTACTAAATAGTACCTTAACCACAAAGAAGTTACTTAGTTTGCCAGTTACAAGCACTTTAGCTTATTGACTGTAAGCAGAAGTTTGTAGGTAGAAGAGTACATACAGTACCTAAGAATGTGAGTTTAGGCATGAGCTGTGTGACTTTGGGCAAAAGACTTAACCTCTTGGGTGAAATTTCTCATGGGTAAAATGAGGTTTATCCCATCTGTACATGAGGGATGCTGTCAGGATTAAGTGATTAAGCTGTTGCAAAGCGCAGAGTGAAGCCAAATAATAAATGGCAGTATTATTATTCCTAAGACAGTATAATAGCAATTTTTAAAAATGCATGTAATATATGTGGGAAAAAAGCCTAGAAAGATATACCCCAAAATATCAACAGTGGTTATCTCTGGGGAGCAAAATTTTGGGAGAATTTATTTCCTTCTCTATCCCTTCCTCCATATTTTCTGCATTTTCTCTCTCTCTCTCTCTCTCTCTCTCTCTCTCTCTCCCCCTCTCTCCCCCTCTCTCCCTCTCCCTCTCCCTCTCTCCCTCCCCCTCCCCCTCCCTCCCTCTCTCTCTTTCTTTCTTTCTTTCTTTTTGAGACGGAGTCTTGCTCTGTCGCCCAGGCTGGAGTCCAGTGGCACGATCTCGGCTCACTGCAAGCTCTGCCTCCCGGGTTCACACCATTCTCCTGCCTCAGCCCCCTGAGTAGCTGGGATTACAGGCACCTGCCACCATGCTCGGCTAATTTTTTGTATTTTTAGTAGAGACAGGGTTTCACTGTGTTAGCCAGGATGGTCTCAATCTCCTGACCTCGTGATCCACCCGCCTTGGCCTCCCAAAGTACTGGGATTACAGGCGTGAGCCACCGTGCCCGGCCAATTTTCTGCATTTTCTATAATGAACATATATTACTTTTTTTTTTATCAGAACACAGTTATTACAATACTAAAATGTATCTTACATGAAAATATAAAGAAAATGGCTACGAAGAACAAGATGAGAAAATGTTATTGCAAACCTGGCCACTGTTTTCCCTGACAGTATCTCTGGAACATTCCAACCTTGTCCTTTTCTCCCAAGAACACATTGCAAGTGGTCACACTGAGGTTAATGAAAACAGGCACATTTATAGCATACAAAAAGGCAATACAACACAAGTATGTTCACTTTTTGATAGTTTTATTGGTTTTGTGATATATTTTTTAAAAAGGAAAGACTAAACTTTTCTTCATGAAAAAACTGTTCAGTTATTTTTAGACACTTTCATAAAAACTCAAAATTGTAGGTTTTTGCTCTACCACTAAGAAAACGTTCATATAATCTAAATTTTGCATTCTTTTAAGAAACTATATTTATATCTTACCACTATAGCCCAAATATTCCAAATAATTTTATCCTATAGACAGCCATTTTTTTTTAAAAAAGGAAGAGATAAGTTGACAAAACAATATGCTAAATATAACACAGCCATCAGCAGGACAGTGGTATTATATGACCAGTAATTGAAGTTTTCCCATCACTTTGCTCTCAGAAAAAAAGCCAGTGTTAAAAATCACATCTTTACTGAATGTGAAACTAAATCTAAGTAGATTAAATGACTTGGCCAAGTCCTTTCTGTAAATTTGTGGCAAAGGAGAATTTCTCAGTGCAGTAATTACATCTTTGCCTTCCAGAAGGCCATCTACAATGAGATTACATGTAGAGCATGTGTTAGCAAACTTTCTGTACAGGGTCAGACAGGAAATATTTTAGGCTTTGTGGGCCAGAGTATTTCTGCTGCAATGACTTCACTCTTATAACAGTGTGAAAGCAACCATAGACAATTCATACATAAATGAATATGGCTGTGTTTCAATAAAACTTTATTTACAAAAACAGGTGGAGGGCCAGATTTGGCTCATAAGTCATAGTTTGCCAGTTGCTGGTGTGGAGGAACCTAACTGTTGAATTATAAAACCAGTCTTTAAAACCTGTATCCTAAAAAAACAAAACATAACAAAACAAAAAACACAGGACTATTACAAGAATAAACTCTGCATGTGGGAATTTGGGAGACCTTGGCACAGCAATGTGTGTGTTTGCACATGATGGCAAAAATCAGGTTTGGAGGCTGGGCGTGGTGGCTCATGCCTGTAATCCCAGCACTTTGGGAGGCTGAGGCAGGCAGATCACCTGAGGGTCAGGAGTTTGAGACCAGCCTGGCCAATATGGTGAAACCCCGTCTCTACTAAAAATACAAAAAAATTAGCTGGGCGTGTTGGTGCACACCTGTAATCCCAGCTACTCGGGAGGCTGAGGCAGGAGAATTGCTTGAACCTGGGAGAACTGCTTGAACCTGGGAGAACTGCTTGAACCTGGGAGAATTGCTTGAACCTGGGAGAAGTGCTGGAACCTGGGAGAATTGCTTGAACCTGGGAGAACTGCTTGAACCTGGGAGGTAGAGGTTGCAGTGAGCCAAGATCGCACCACTGCACTCCAGCCTAAGTGACAAAGTGAGACCCTGTCTCGAAAAAAAATAAAAATAAAAAATAAATAAATAAAAAAAATCAGGTTTGGGTGACTTCTTGAATGTACTTGGAAAGTACATTCCCTGGTTCATCATGGGCTCAGTCCTGAGCAGGAACTCGTTTGATAAACTAATAGCGTGGGCTATTTTAATTTTTTTAAAAACGAGGTTTGGGGGACTGGAGAAATAAGCCAAAGGAAAAGGGGGTAAAGACAGAGAAGAGTTTTATGTGTATGGAGAGTGAGAGAGGAAAGAAAGAGAAACCCAAGGTTTGGGAAGGTCATCTGGAGTTGGATAGGACTAAGGCAGTAAGTTTCCTAAGACATTTCCCCCAACTGTTCTCAAGTCCAACTGGGGATGAAAGGAGGCATGTGTTGTGTGTAAATCCATGTATAATGAGAATGCTGTTTGAAGTAGCATAATCTTGGCTCTATAGCCTGTCACAGTTGAGAAAAATATTGGTGTTTGATAGGTGCTCCCACATCATAATGTAATACTTTATGAGGACTGTTGCTATGTAAAGCCACAGACACAGTCATCTATAATCTAGGTGCAGGTGGAAGAGAGGGTACATCTTGTGCTCTCAATCAGCTGGAAACAATAAATAAATTTATGATTCGCAACATGAAATACAGACTTTTAAAAAGAAAGACTTTAAATGAAGGTTTTAGTTACACATTGTTTATCCCAAACCATTTTAATGTATATCCATTTACTGCAAACTAATCTTTTATTTAAATAACGACAGCTAGAAGTAAACCGAGACTGAAGACAAAAAACAAAGTATTTCAAGATGTGAAAATGAACTTGGTGATGATATTCAACAGACTCCTCACTCACACTCCTGCAAACCTATAAGCTGAAGAGATTTAGAACTATTTACATGTGTGGTGACTGGATAGGCTACCGAAAAACAATGATTCTTTTCTTCTAGCTTTAAGGCTTACATACTTTTTCATATTTATAATTTTTTTATGCTTCTTTAAGATGTTTTTGATATTGCGTATAAATATGAAAGGGCTGCACCAGACACGTGTAAAGATGATATACAAGATCTGGTAACGATGACTGTCATTCCCTGAGCATAAAGGCAGGCCAGGAGATGCTTTACAAATGTTACTGGGATGGACATTATAAACAGCTCTGTGGAATGGGTATTATTAATTCAATTTTCCAACGGAGGAAAATGGGCTCAGTGATGTATAGATGTTCCTGGTAAAAGCAGGACAAAGATGATTAAACATTTTTAAGATAATGCTCTGAAATTAGGGGTGGAGGGTTTAATAAAGACAACATTCAATCTATATTCTAAATGGATATATGATGTGATATGAGCATTTTGAATACAGATGGAGAATTCAAAAATAGTAAACAATCACTAGCTGACCAATAACTGCTAAGCAGAGATTTTCCCAAAATAATACTCCAAGCACGGAGAGGGTAAGAACTGACTGAAATATAAGCTCTAGAAAATGAGCAGAGCTGCTTCTGCAGTAGGAAATAGTCTACAGTAAAATCCTTCCTAGGCCCTCCTTTGGGACCCTCCAGTTTATTACAAAAAACACACATAAATATTACTATGTTTTGTGTTTTTGAAAAGGTGCCAACAAAACAGGTTGTTTGGCTATAGATTTTCTTCTCTAGATTTAGCAGTTTTGATCTTTGAATCACATTTACAACAATAGAGTAATTTTAGTAAGCCATATTTGGCTAAATATTCTTTAAGGCCTTGTTGCTTGTGGATATACTGTATTTTTGCACACTTGTGGACAAGATGTTGGCTTCATGTTACAACTAACATCTTGTCCACATCAGGGGAGCTTTCTCACACAGACATGCATACCATGTGGGCTACCTGCTGAGTTCTGGCAAGCTTGGCAGACTGCAGAACATAATGGGAAGGCGGTTGGAGTGGAAAAAAACCTTCCTGGGAATTTTTTAAGTGGTTAAAAAAAAGGCATACCATTTCCTAATGTCCCACACTGTGAGTTGGCACAGGAAAGATAATCCAGGAAATGAGATGTAAAAACTGTACACAGGTTTCTTAACAGAAGAGGCATTTTGCAAACAGCCAACATAAAGAATGCATTTCCATTTAGGAAGTCAACCACTTGAAAGTTTTACTTTTTAATTAGCCGCATGGAAATTGAAAGAGTATGAGCTGGAAATGATCATTAATTCCACATGGAGATCTTACAGTTGAGCAACCAGTTCTCAGAAGCCAGTATGCTCATTTGTTAGTTAGGGTGCACATTCAAAATAACCCAGTTGGAGAAGGATACTCATTGGGTAATGTCTTCAAGAATTTCAACTGAAGAAGCCATATCAGGTAAATGTGATCTAAATGCAGTTATTTTAGTTTTCTACTTTGGTGAAAGGCTTTTCTCTAGGAAATTACGTGGTTTACCAAAGCAAGATGTAAACCCTCTGATTTTTAAAGCCAAAAGGAAGAAAAAGAGAGAAAATGCAATAGCACCACCTAAAGAGCATTTCAATAGCAATAAAAACTAAATGAAGGTTGAAAACCAGTGAGGATTTTTCATTTTACCATACATACACACACGCACACACACATACACACACACACCCCATATATATTATATATAAAACATATATATTACAGTGTACCAGATTGTTATGATAAATGCAGTTTGACAGATGGTACACCTTGGTGGTAGCCTCTGGAGCACTTACATTTGGCTCCATATCCCATCGGGTGGGGGGCGGAAATCAATCCAATTTACAGAAAGGATCATTTTGCAAGGTTCAAAATTCAGTTGAATGAACTCATACACCAAGACGATCACAGACCTAAATGTAAATGTAAGAGCTAAAACTATATATAAAACTCTTAGAAGAAAACACAGGAATAAATCCTCCTTACTTTGGGTTAGGCAATGGTTCTTTAGATATGACACCAAAAGCACAAGTGACAAAAGAAAAAACTGGATAATTAGACTTCGTTAAAACTAAAACCTTAGTGTTGCAAATGATATCGTCAAGTAAGTGAAGACAACCCACAGAATAGGAGAACATATTTGCAAATTTTATATCTGATAATGAACTTGTATCCAGAACATAAAAAGAACTCTTACAACTCAACAATAAAAACATAAATAACCCAATTAAATAATGGCAAATGATTTGAATAGTTATTTCTCCAAAGAAGATATACAAATGCCAATAAGCATTTGAAAAGATGCTCAACAATATTAGTCATTTGAGAAATGCAAATCAAAATCGCAACGAGATTCCACTTCACACCTGCTGGAATGGTTATAATCAAACAGACAATAATAAGTGTTGGTGAGGATGTGGAGAAATTGGAATCGTCACCCATTGTTGGTGGGAATGTTAAACGGTGCAGCTGCTTTGGAAAATAGTTGGCGGATCCTCAAAATGGAACTGTACCTCAAGTGAGAAATGAATAAACAAAATATGCCATATTCATACACAAGAACATTCTTTGGCAATAAAAACAAAGTATTGACATATGTGATAACATGGATGAACCCTGAAAATGTCATGCTAAATGAAAGCAGCCAGACACTTTAGGTCACATATGATTCCACGTGTATGAAATCCAGAATAGGCAAATCTATAAAGGAGTAAAGTAGATTAGTGGTTTCCAGGAGCTGGGAAAGAGGGGAAATGGGCAGTGACAACTAATGTGTACGTGGTTTGAGAGATGACAAAAATATTCTAAAACTAGGTTGTACTGATGGCTGCACAGTGCTGTGAATATACTAAAACCAATGAATTATATACTTAACTATGTGAAATGTATGGTATGTGAATTATATCTACAAAGCTGTTACATTCAGTTGAACAGTTCTCAATTGCTAGCCCCCAGCAAAATAGAAGGTATTGTTTATATACAAAAATAAACCAAGTACAGCCTCTGTGATCCTGTAGTTTGCAAACCTCTTCTACCCAATTTTGAAGGGGGAAACAATGACAAGTTGGTGAGGTCACACAGCAGCAGAAGTGGGACCAGGAGCTGGGTCGCCCAGAGTTCCATGCAGGGCCAGGACTAGGGTGAGGAGTGAGGTACTTGGAGTGCCCCAGTGAAGAGGGTGCTCACTCCCAGTACCTCGTGTGCCTTGCCCTAGTCCCAGCCCTGGTTCCGCTTTCCATGCCACCTCCCTGGGAAGTTCGAAACAAGAACAGCTGCAAGTAGAAACACTATTGTTAAAGCAACAACCATCATTCTTCATTTGTTTTTCCTAAAAATGTTGTTAAAGAACAAGAAAAGATTTTTTCTTCCCCTTTACTTTTAGGGAATACTTTAGGGAAAAGAGAGATGACACAAAGAATGAGAAGTCAGGCTGAGCCTGGAAGAAAAACTAAGTGTGAAAAAATACATGCTTGCCAAGAGGACATGCTTTCTCTGGTGACCAGAAGTACCACCACCACTTATTTTAACAGTTTCATCTAGCATGGTCTTCCACGACATGCCTACTACAGCTGCCAGTGGAATCCAGATTGGCCAACTCTCTTCCTCATACGTGTCTATGCCAACATGCTTCAACTGGATTAGTGAGTTTCTTTGTGAGTGCAGTGGACATAGTGTAAATGCTACAATAAAAATGTGGCCTTACTGCTACCCAATAATCTTTTATTTTTTATTTACACATCTATGCAGTCTCTCTAAGGTAAGCTCAGCACACACTCTCTGCATGCTACATGGTTATATCCAATGCACAAACTCAGGCACAAAGTATTCCTGAAAGAGTACATAAGCTTTCAGCTTTATTTTGTCCGTTTGTTTACTTTGACATGAGATGGTGGTAGTAAAGATTAAAATGCTCTCCCATGTCTATCCTGATTATCTATCCTGCCTGTCGATGGTATAAAACGGCTCGTAAGGCCAGACTTTCTATTTACATGTTCTGATTTATTTGCTGTTGTCAAAGATTCCCTGTTTATTATCCCCTCCAGAATGAGCTCCATGCTCCAGCTAAACATATTTTTAATACCCTTTCCTGCTTTAATCATAGCCAAATATTTGAAATCACGGACATGCTTGCTGACTCTAAGTTTAAGTATCCCATTACACAGCAAGTTAAACAGATGCTTGGGCTTTACAGTTTTAATGTTTAGTTTTGCTCTATTCGTTTCTCTAAATAAGCATTGTACTCATCCTTAAATTTTCTTGTGAGGCTTTGCCAACAGTGTTAGGTTTTTTCTCATGCACTTCTATTGCTTGGTGTCAACTAGAGTTGTCAAAGCCTTGCCAAATTTACTTTCTTGGTATATATCTTACAAACCAAAGAGATTTGTGCATTATGAAGAGAGCTCTTATGTCCACAACATTTACGCCTCAAGCAAGCACACAGGCTTAATGTTTAAAAAGGACTCCACAAGACTAACTCATATACAGGGTCTGAAACCTCCCCCTACCACTTACTAGCTCTGTGCACATTCTTTACCCTAGCTCTGCCTATTTTCTTTAATGGAAAATGGCGACCACTATGAATAGCTCCTCCATCAGGCTGTTGTGAGGATTAAATGAAGTACATAGCAATCACTCAATAGAGGCGGTTGCCATTAGTATTGTTGAACTTTTGCCTTTAGGATGTTCCCATGACATCCTCTTATTCTGGTTTGCTTAGAGATAACCAAAATATGATCCTCTCCTTTAAGAGCATATGTGCTAATTGAAAAATAAATATATTATTGACTCAAAAACACTCAAAAACCTGTAGAATAGGTTTATTGCTCATAAACAAGAAAAAAAATTAAGCAATCAGTGTTCCCTCTTGGTTTTATGGATGGATGTATAACAAAAGAATCAATATGCTATGAAAAAGCTTTATATTCCATTAGGAAATCTTATACCTGAGTCAATAGAACTATCCATTTAAACCTGTTTTCTATCTCTTTCTTTGGAATTCAAAAGCAACATATCTTTCCATAAAAATGCAAACATCACCGGATTATTGATACTGTAAAAAAGGGAAATTCTTACAGTCCTATCCCAACAGCCACTGTCAGTTATTGGGAAATACTCCGGATTGCATTTTTTGGTGCATTTTCTTTAGCAACTTTTTTTTCTTCTTAAACTTAGCAGTAGATCTTGGACATCTTTTCAGGTCAGTACATATAGATCTACCTCATGGTTTTAAACAGGATGGATACACTCAATTTACTGAACCAATCTCAAACTGAAGAATATTTTGGTTACTTCCATTTTTCTTTTTCTATCACAAACACTTTCGTGGTCAAATTCTTAACAATTTCACAACCTGACCCAATCTCTATGTTTGAAAGGTTCTTCCAAGTTTCATGATTATCTATTGAAATGAATGGTAACATCCATCCTCAAATGAGCCCCGCTATTTTATGTCCTCTTCTCTTTAGAATCCTTAGGTTATATTGTATCCAGGAGCATGGTTTGTTTTGTTCTTAACTTTCCAACATTACCTCTTCCCTGGGAAAAACAAAACAAAACAACAAAAACAAAACACCAAAGCATCTGTGTCTATGTTACAATCCTCTGAAAATCTGTTTCTCTGTCCTGGCCCATTCATCTATTGACTAGCTCTTTGTCCTGTAGCAATTTCATGGAGGTCCAGGGCATATTAACCTCAGCTTCACACCTCACTGGTGCTACAGCCTTGGGCAAGGTACTTATCTCTGTGCCTCAGTTACCTCATGTGTGAAATGGGAATAATACAGTTGTGAGGACTGAATGAATACAATGCAAAGGGCTTCAAATGGTGCCTGGTAATAGCTATTCAGTAGGTCGCAGCCATTATTGTTAATAGTTGGTTGGTTGCTTTTAATGATTTTTTGAGATAGGGTCTGGCTCTGTTGCCTACGCTGGAGTGCAGTGGCATGATCATGGCTCACTGCAACCTCCACCTCCCAGGCTCAAGCAATTGTCCCACCTCAGCCTCCTGAATAGCTATTTTTTTTTTTTTTTTTTTTTGGTAGAAATGGAGTTTTGCCATGTTGCCCAGGCTGGTCTCAAACTCCTGAGTTCAAGCCATCCACCCGCCTCGGTCTCCCAAAGTGCTGGAATTACAAATGTGAGCCACCATGCCTGGCCATAATGATTCTGTTTTAAAGAACTGAAAATACTGATTTCTGCCCCCTTCAGGGAGAATGGCTCTCACTTGTTTCCATGACTGATGCCGCTTTTGCCACCATCACTGTTTAGCAAGAAATCTGAAGCTTGGGCCATTTCTCTAAAACACCTTGTGTTGCAGAGCCAAGTAGCAGCTGGCCATGAGGTCTACGGAGCACAGAGCAAACCTTCCTGCTTCAAAATGATATGGTTAGAGGCTCATTACTTGGAGCTTTAGGAATGGTTTTGTTATCAGGAATTCTCTGCTTAAAATATCAAAACTCCTGGGAGAAAAAACCTTTAGTTATCTCACAGCTCAGCAAAGATGAACTGACAGTCAGCTAAGCTAAAATAGGTGGAAATCACAGCTGGGGGTGGGAAGGACTGAGTAGCAGGCTGAGAAGCAGCACTGTGGCAGGGGAGGCAACAGGACAGGAGGGAGGCCTTGCTTCCTTTGCAGGGTGTGGTTCCCAGGTCCTGCCATACCCCCAATACTCTGAGGGCCCCAAGCCAGGTTTAGAGGCCCCTGGATCTGGAGAGAAGGGGATGAGCTGTGTGTCCCTGGGGTGAGATGGCCCCTGTGCCCTCTCCCACCTGCCAGTTACCCATGGCCTCAGGCTTTTTTCCTTCTCCATGCCCCTCGGATGGCAACTTCAGCAATGAGCCAGTGTAGGGAAGAAATGGCTGTGGCCTCCTAGAGGGGGAAGACCCTGTGTGTAAGGCCACAAGCCAAATGCGACTTTGCCATCAGCAACCCTAATGTGTTGCTTTTCTTGGGCACTCACAATAGGGAGACTGGTTTTATAACAAACTCACTCATGGTCTGTCTCTCCACTTCATGAGAAACCCCTTCAGAATTCAGACGGTTTTCACTCCTCGGTTCTCATCATAGGGTCTACACATGATGTTTATTGGGATGAACACATTGGAATCTGGGGCTCTGCTTTCCTCCTTGCATGTAAGTGACCCTGCCGCTTGCTAACAGTGGTTGAAAACCATTCCACGGCTGCCGTGGCCAGTGAGGAGGGTTCTGAGGACTGAGGCAGGCAGCAGGGCCAGACTGCAGGTGTTGGCCAGGAGCCCCGGCACAGCAGTGAGCAGCTCCCCGTCTTCTGGGAAGAAGAAACCCGGCTCCTGCCTGCTGCCCTCCTCTCACCTGCTCCCTACAGAGTGCTGCGCCAGCCCTGAGCATGCCCCCGGTACCATTCTCAGTGAGCCTGGAACACAAAGTCCTCTTCATGTTTAGTTTTGAGATAAGTTCCTGGGAAAGGCTGGTGAAGAAGGTGACACCTTTCTGCTCTCCTATCTTTCACAGGGCCGGGTCACGGCGGTGTGGTGATGGGGGTGCTCTCCCCGCCACCCCCCGTGATCAGCCTTACCCTGGCACCTCCTGAGCTCTAGCTCCTTCATGCACCCTGTGACCCAGACTCACCTCACAGTTCTTCTGCCTCAGCGTAATGCATCTTATTCTACAGCCTGCATTTCCAATACACAGCACACACACATGCCCAGATGCCGTCTGAGCAGTCAGCCTGCATGGTTTCACAGAGAACGACCACAGGCACAATTAGGCATTGAACAAAAGCTCTCTGATGATGCTGCTGATTTGGCTGAAATCCCTCAAGTCTGATGACAGCACTGAGATGCCAACCAGTCCACGAGAATGACTGACTGCTGCATCTTGGGTGGGTGACATACTTGGGTGGAGGCTGCCTGGGTCTTGGGTCTCCGATCAGAAGGGTTTTACACCAATGCAGCAGCCCTTAAAATTAATTTTCCATTAAAATCTAAGCCTTCAGTCCGATAAACGAACTGCACATTTACTGTGGATTCTGTATCTGACCTTTTACACTGGTTTTGTCAACAAAATTTACTGTATTCATAAATACTAATGTTCTCATTTCGTTCCCTATCTTTAGTATACTGTAAATTATAAGCAAGTACATAAATGTCTTGGCCTGGTAATATAGTGGCCTGAAATGACTTCCTTTTTCCTTTAAAGATGTTGCATGTTTTAATGGTAGGTGTTTTTAATTAACTTGAAGTGCCATAAACTGCCCATGTATGAACAAAGACAAGTGAGTTGCATTAAATTAAAAGTGCAGTATCTGACTAATGTTAACAAATTAGGCACGCCTTCAAGAGGCACAATTTCTGTTTGGAGTTGTCATTTTATTAATGCAGAGATACCAAAGCTCCTAGAATAGCCGCGCCAAATGAGCCTTTCGAAATTAATATTTTTGGCAATCAATTAGGAATAAGATTTCAAGCTTTAAAAAGATTCCCACTCAGGAATCTCAACATAGCATCCCTTCCCTTTTTCCTTCATAAATGAGCTCAATTTGGGGATCTGATCTTTTTGCCAATATCAGTGCAAATAAGCCCTGTAAATATTGAAATCAAATGTTACTACTTCGCCTAATTTTCTTTCAGCCTCCAGTTAATCTTTATTCAGCCTTAATGAGTATTTATTGTGTGACCCTGACAGCTTGCTACTGCTGTGATAAATTATCTGACTCAAGTCCGATTAAAAATGCAACCCTGAGTGCTAATTATCTCAACAGACCTGCTTAATAATAGCATTTCTTGTCAATTATGGAATCTCAGCATGGGTGTCAATAGCAACAAATGCACAGGCCTACCTTGGATGCTGACTTCCCATAATGCCCTTTTACTTGCCATATGTAAATCAGAGTGCTTCTGTACCTGTGATGACCTTTTATTAGCAAACTGTCAAAATGATAAAACTAGCCGTAGCAAAACCCCCACCACCATACAATTAGGGGCTACAGCTTAGGACAACAGGAGGGCAATCAGACACAGCTAATTATGATGCATCTTACTTGTGGCCTATCCAGCAGGAAGAATGAGCTGTTTTTGAAATTTATGCCAGCTTCAGCACGGCCCACAGGAGGGAAGCTGCTGGAAAGTGGGGTAAGGGGGAGGGGACAGGCAAGGAACTGCATATTTCTGCAGTTTTTCTGGGAATCTGGAATCAGATCCGAGTTCAAATTTCAGCTCACTTATTTGCTGTGTGACGTTGAATAAATCACTTCATCAGAAAAATGGAGGCAACACCATTTCACCTCATCGGGGGCTGGGTGAGTGAGGGGAATGGAAGGTAACAAATGTAGAAACACCTAGCAGAGTGCTATCACATAGAAGGTGCTGAGTATCTGTTTACTTTCTTCCCATTTGCCTTTTCCTTTCCTAATGATCAAGATAACAGATAACAACAGCTAGAAGTACCATTTATGGAGCTCTTGCATGCACCTTGCACAATGTCTTATGTGCAGCCTTCCTCCTTCACCCCTGTGGTCAGAACTGATGAGAACACAGCAGAGCTGAAAGCTACCCTACCCAGATCATTTAGTGCAGTCTCCCCTTTGTAGGTACAAATGTCTTAAAGAATTCAAAAGCAAAGACGACTCTCTTCTCAAAGGGTTACCTGAGTCAAACATTTTGCAACCTGCCTTGGTAATAGCAAATGGAGTAGCATTTATTTAACTGAGCATTTACTATGTGCCAGTCACCATGGGGAGCGCTTCACTTTGTTTAATCCACACAGCATCCCTATGAGGTGGCTACTCTTAGCATATTCCCTCTGGAGATGAGGAAAGAAGAGAAGAAAGGTTAAACGACTTGTGCAACATCCACAACTTGTAAGTTTCAGAGCCCAGGCCTGAGTTGAGAGCCAAAACACCCACTTCTCAAAACAGGGGGGACACCACAATACGTTTTAATTACCTCCACAATGCTTTTAGTAGAAAAGGACAGGGTGATACTAGCCTGAAAATGTTCCCCACACTGTTATGTGGCACTCTAATTATAAGGAACAATAAACAATACATGCCTTTTTGGCCCTCTGCTGTGACACTGCAAAGGCAGCAGGGCAGGAGGCAGGTCTGAAACATAAGCCTTGGCCTTTGCATGGGGCAAGGGGTGCTGGGAGTGAAGTAAGATGAGGCGCTATTTGGTCACATGACCTCAAGCGTGATCAGCCTTGGGTGGTAATTTATGGGGCACAAACCTCCTCTGGCTTAATCCAGAGAGGCTTCTTTTTCATGACGAAACAAATTCTGTCACATCGACGCGTTCCTGACTCACCTGCCTGCCCTTCCTAGGCCAATCTGACAAGAACCCGGAATAGAGCAGGGTTCTGAGCATAACTGGAAGCAACATCCTCAGATACAGTTCTGAATTTTCCCAGAATAGAAGGGGACTGTCTCAAGTGAACCCCTATTAAAACACAGATGTTCACATCCCCTACATCCGGACTGCCTGGCCTATGCAGACAGAACAGGGAATCCATCCTGTTCTGTAAGGAGCCAAATAGCATTTCCCTGGTGGCCACACCCAGGTTGTGATAAGGCTCAGGGTCGTGGGAAACAATGCAGAGGAAAGGAGGGTAGTGTAGACGCCTCCGCTGCTAGCTGGAGGCCGCGCACTGGATGGCTAATGAGGCCCAGATGCGGGTCTCTCACAGACTGATCCGGGGAGATGTGAGAAAGGAATGCGATCATTTCCGTCTGAAATAACGTGCTCCCTCTTCCCCGACACCTCGGGCCCACTTCATTACTTCCTCCACAGATGATCTCAAATTAGGAAGCCAATCCTTCCCCTCGATATGATGCCAAGTTAGTGCCACGAGGGTGTAAATCAAGTGTTTCATAAACACTGTGTGGGCTAATTTCTTTCCAGGGGTACTCAAGTCAGTCATCTCCCTCTCATGAGCATTTGCTGCTTTCCCATAAAGTGAGCGTGCCTGTGCTTTCTCTGATGAGTGATGCTAATTGTCATTTGGGGTGAGCTACAAAGCTCTTTCTCTAGAGCATTAGCTGAGAGTTAATGCATTCCACAGAGATATCTGGGGGCCCAGTTTTCAACATCCTGATGCTTCTCATCACCTTGTTCTGTCAAGGTAAACCCAGATTTCAGCTGGGAATAAAGCCTTGTGGGTTTAAGTCTGTCTCCTGATTTTCATACTTTCTTTGATTCCTATGACACAAAGCAATGTTGATAGGAAATTATTTTGTACCACACTTCCCTCCTTGGCGTGTCCTTCAACAGCCATTCAAATTCCACATAAGTTTCACAGGAACTATGGAAACATATCCTCTACAGATGAGCTTAGCATGAAAGTTATTGCCCCACTGTGCAGAGCCCCATGGTCTGACATTATTTACCTCCCTCTGAACACTACTACAAAAGGAACTACATCTTGCCGAACACTTTAGCAACAAGGAACATAATACATGTGCCCAGTGTGCTGTTAGATGCATATCTGTAGTCTCTGTATTCCAAATTGTTCTATGCATGAGTCCAGTGCAAGAAAAAATGTGGCTCAAAGGCTGTGTCTACAGTGCATAAGGTTTTAATGGCCTTTGCTTGCTTGCAGACCAATCCCTTAATTTTCCGGTTATCCAACCATTTGCCATTTGGCTTCCTATTTTGAAGAATATGCTTGTTGACACATTTTACTGAAAAATCAAGTAACCTGAAATACAAACTGTGACTTTAGTGGTAGATTATTTGTTTTGTAGGTGGGTGCCCAATTTGAGCAGCTATTATCTACTTTTTTCATTTTATAATGTTGACCAAATCTTAAAAAAAAATTTTATTTCAGTCTGGGTCTCAGGCCAACAAAACAGTCCCTTGAACTTGACTGAAACATACGGATGTGAGATTTCATTTATTGTTTTTGGTAAAGTCATGTTCCTCCACAAATTGTGCAGGGATCACATGAGAATCTTGGGTGCTGCCACTTGCCTGAAGCTGTTTCCACTAGCAACGATCTTCCTAAAAACACATGTCAGCAGTTAGCAATCCAGCAGTATGACTGAAGCCAGCCCTAGGGAGCTTCATTTCTATTTTGGAGACTCACTGGCCTTCCAAGGGACAGAAAAAAAAAAATTGGATCATTTGGCTTTGCAGGAAACCCCTTGCCTAATTTCTATTTCTCTAAGCCACACCCTTTCCGGAACGCTGTCATCAGCTACGATGTGACTGGTAATACATTTCGGATTTCGAGAAATAATCCTTGACACCTCCCAACTATGCATTATCATCTTAAAACTATCACAAGACCCGCAGGAAAACAGTTCTTCTATCTAGGATCTTTGGAAAAGTGATTGAGAACTCACTTTGGTACCTCTGGGGATACTGAAGTAAAAAAATTAAAAAAAAAAAAAATCTTGTTTCAGGGCCGGGGTTTAAGCACACCGCTGTTGGACACACTGTTAGAAAAGAAAGTAAATCCAGAAGCCGTGATTTCAAGCAGAACTGAGTGTGGGTGTTGGTTTTATGCGGCATTATGACAGAGCTAGCCTGTAAGATGTCCAGGGAAGCCCAGCGGGGCAAGCCATGCCCAGCACCAATTCCCTGGACTAGGAAAAGCTCTGCTGATCATCCCCTTGAGCTTCTGCGTAGCACCTCCCGATTCCTGACCTTGGTGTGGGCCAGCAGGGTCCTCTGCACCTCTTCTTAACCCAGGCCTTGTGGGTCCCTAAAATCAGATCTTTTCAGTTCTTCCTCCTCCTCTTCTCTGAAAGTTACTACCACTTCCCATACCCAGGTCAAGTTACACCTGTCCGTTTTTTACGGTTGATTTCCTCCAGACCAGCAACCAACACATATCAAGGGTTGTGGTTCATCACCATGCCCTTGCTGGGAGTTCTCAGAACCAGCTGCATCGGCGTTGCCTGGGCACTTGTTAGAAAGGCAGAATCCTAGACTCCACCCCAGACCTATGGGATTTGTATGCACTTTAAGTTTAAGAAGTACTGGTCTGGAAATGATAGGTCTTTCTTGAAAGCAACTTATTTCTGAGAGTTCATGAGTGATCTAGAATTCTGGGCCAATTCACAGAATATTGACAACCATGGCTGCCTTCTAAAATCTCACAGGTGAAGTGTTCATTCTGCAGACAGACTGATTTATGATAATTTGACTTACAATTTTTTGACTTTATGATGGTGCAAAAGTAATACACATTCAATAGAAACAGTACTTTGAGTACATACAACCATTTTGTTTTTCACTTTCAGTAAAGTAGTCAATAAATTATTTAATCCTCTACTATAAAATAGTGTTTGTGTGAGTTGATTTTACTAGAATAAAGGCTAATGTAAGTGTTTTGAGGATGTTTAAGGCCAGCTAGGCTAAGCTATGATGTTTGTTTGGTAGGTTAGGTGTATTAAAAGCCTTTTTAACTTAATGTATTTTTAACTTATGATGGGTTTATCAGGACATAACTTCATTATAAATCCAGGAACATCTGTATTTGGATATCCAGGAGATATGTTTAAATCTGTAGTAAATTTGTTTAGTTTAAAAGGGAAATTAAATGTTCTGGTTACCACACACACCAAATAAAGATATGTAATTTTTGAAGAATTAACCTAAAGAAGATCTATCTAATACGCAATCTGAAGGCACTTTGAAAGCTTGTAGTGTCTCATATTTAGCACCAGCTGACAAAGGCTGGGGATAAAACAGCCTTTGTTTTAACTGAAATTCTCCTGGAAAAAACATCCGAGAGTCTCCATGATTCCCCCAGTGACCAAATGATTTTCCTTGAAGTTTTGGAGTACTCAGTATTCACAGGGTTGTGAGTGGCTTCCAAAAATAGATTTCTGGGCTGCATGTCATCCCTAATAGAGCAGAACTGTCAGATGTTGGGGTAGGGATTTGTGGTTTTAAATCTCCCTAGTGACTGCAGAAGGACCATAAGTGGGAGCAATTATTCTAGGCCACTGAGGGGCTCCAAAGGTGGCTTCTGTCTTATGTTGTAGCTGTAACCTCAATCACAAACACAGATTTATACACAGAGATTTTGATGACATAGAGTTCTGAATCCAAAGGTGAGGAAGGGTTTTGTTGTCTACATGTCAGTCCTTGAACTTGTGTCTACATGTTTAGTAAACTACGGTGGTCTTTTATTCCACTGAGGACAGAATATCACTGTAACACGTAAATATATGCTACTGCCCTAAAGAAAAAAAAGAATGCAAAATGTTCTGAGTAGCTATGCTATGCCCACTGCATTCAGTCAGAAATGGTCCTGAATTTTTTGTTTTCAAGCAAACTTGGCTAAAGTCTAGATCATTTTATAGTGGAATCACAAAGCAATTTGTTTTTCCCCTCTGAGGTGAAAATATAAAGCCTCCTGTTACTTATGCCATGACATCTAAAAAGCAGATGATATTATACATTTTCATTATCTTCAAGAGTCTACATTTTTGTTCCTTTCTAGCAGATTATTTAATTACTCTGCCAAAGGATGCTCATAATGTCATGTTTGCAAAACAGCTTTAAATGCTTTCAAATACTTCCAAGATTAAAATAACTGCTCAGTTATTTTGCTTTCTGTGGACAGTTCAATTCCATTTCATCTCTGAATATACTCTTTTTCTGATGGATTTATAACTACTACACAATAGTAGCTATCCATAAAGAACAATATAATAGGTACTAAGAATCTAGCACTCACAGTCGTTCTGTTTTTGGCATTTGTGGCTCATGAGAGCCTCTGCTATTCCTTTCAAGTGAATCTGCTTTCATACAGCATTTACTTCTTGACAGTTCACATAATTTAGTCAACACTCCTTAATTTTTTCCCCTTTGATCCATGACTATGTGTAAACCAACCAAACAAAAAACTATGAAATTCTAAACATAGTGAATTTCTCCTGTTTTTCCTCCCTTCTCCTTCTAGTTGGTTATTTACATCACTAGTGACATAGTACAATAAATTGCCATCACCATCCCCTCCTCACTGTGGATCAAAGCCTTGGAGTGCTTGATGAAAATTTATTAGACCTCTGCCCACTGATTCCCACCTGGCTGCTCACAGCACCCTTGGCCAGCATTGCCTTGAGCTGGCTGGAGACGGACACTCTGATGACTAACAGCTGGGTGTCTCAGACAAGCCGTCTCTACCTCCAGCATCCACGGGCTAACTCTGCTTGCTTTCCTACTTCTCTTTTCTTATCTTACACTTAGGTCTTTGGTCAATTCATGGCAGAGGCTGCCAAGGATGTCAAAAACAAGACGTGGGGGCGAAGGGGTGGGTGTGGCCTGCAGATGGTCTATGTGCCGTACCAGGCCACTGGACGGTGCTGCTGGGCTGGTGATCTTCGGGTCACTGATGTGGGGTAGCCAGCCACTGAGAGGTCCTGGGGAGCCTGAAAATCACAGGCCGGGCAGAGAGAAACACTCTGAGGGGCTTTACTGTGGGAGATTTATAAGACCCAGGGGTGTTTACATCTGTGCTCAGTTTCAAGCATTTTCCCGACTGCTTCATGCCACGGTGCTCCAGCTTATCACTGCAAACACAGCCAAATAAAAACTACATGTGGCATTTGGTAAAATTTATACAGAGGGGCAGCTGTTGTATCCTGCCTCACCTGAGGCTCATCTCATCAAACAAATCTGGCAATAACGATGACAGACTGTAAAGTCCAAATGAAGCATTACTTTTTTTCTGCATCCCCTTTCCCACTGTGCCACAATGCCTATGGAAAATGAGACCAAATCAAAACCTTGTAAGAGTCTGTAATTACCCTGACAGCAATGACTTATCATTTGTACACCCCTGTATTTTCTGTCCCTTCTTCTGAAGATTCACTTCAGGCATGCGGGAGCACTTACAGCCAAGATGTCAGGAACAGAAACACAGTAACCATCTGAATATTGATTGTATACAATCTGTATACAATATACAATCTTTATATTGACTGTATATTGACCATCTGTATATTGATAACCTACAAGGGTTTGCAGATGGATTGCTAGATCATGTTTTTGGTGATTAAAAAGAGAATGGGGGCTCCTCGATGTAAAATATCATACTTGAAGGTAGTGGTCAAGTTTTGGAATTTTTTCACTTGCTTCATTCTACATTTGTGCAGCGTTCTACCCTATGTCAGTGATTAGAAAACTGGGCAATTAACTTCACGGATTTCTACCTGCCCTTAGAAGACATCCATTTTCTGAACACCCAGGAAGTCCTGACATATGCTAAAATGTGCACCCACAAACTCACAAGGCTGCATAAGAGGCCAAATTCAGCAGGCCCTGCTGTCAGCCACACCCTCATCCCACAACAGCTGCTCTCATCAGTTACACCCTTTGCATCCTTGTCTAGATGTTATTTTCTGGACTCCTCCAATTCCATAGTCACTCAGATAAATTCTGTAGAACAATAATACTGACATCTGGATTTTGGGAGGCCAGGGAGAGTTGAGGAGAGAGAAAGGGATGAGCTGAGAAGGGAAGGATTTGCGATGCAAGGCAACTGTCAACACAACAATTCTGGCTGATCACGCTGTTCCTTGGGCTCCCTGTTTGACCTCCACCAGCCTTTCTATTGTCGTGCCCTCCTGTCATTCCCCAGTGTTTTCTTTTCCTTTTGGTAGTGGAGGTCCCCACACTGTCAGCCTTTACAGTGCATGTGTAGTTCCAGGACCCAAACTACAAGCAGGGAAGTGTTGCCATGCTCATGCATGATGCTGACCTCCCTGTGGGTCTGAGCCACAAAGTGTGCTCTTGTGGTTATTTAAACGTCTGCCTCCGGCCAGGTGGATCATGTGAGGTCAGGAGTTTGAGACCAGCCTGGCCAACATGGTGAAACCCTGTCTCTACTAAAAATACAAAAATTAGCCAGGCGTGGTGGCACATGCCTGTAATCCCAGCTACTTGGGAGTCTGAGGCATAAGAATTGCTTGAACCCAGGACAGAGAGGTTGCAGTGAGCCGAAATTGTGCCATTGCACTCTAGCCCAGGCAACGGAGCAAGACTAGCAAGACTCTGTCTCAAAAACTAAATAGATAAATAAAATAAAATAAAATTAACAGTCTGCCTCCTAGACAATGCCAATCGTTAAAAAGCTGCCTCTCACAGCTCTGCTAGCCTCATGAATGTATGTCAGGAGTCTCAAGTTTACCCCTCAGACACAGGTCAAAATTATCTCTCCACTGTCTCCCAACCCCCAACTTAGGAACTTCCCAGGATTCCTGACTTTTACTAGACACTCAGCTTCAGACCTAAATTAGAGAGATAACTTACCTGCTTTTCATGATACTTTTGATACAATCTCATTCCACCTTCCACCCCTCTTTGTGAAACATTGGCATCATTGAGCTTTGCACCGGTTAACATTTTCAAGGTTCAAGACTTTGTAGTATCATCATGAGCATATCAAATGAGACTATGTATATCAAAATATTTTGTAATCTGTTAAGTAATATAGAAGTGGTTAGATCAGCCAGATACCAGAGCATTAAGACTCTCTGCAGAGTTGTTGAGGCTATACAGTCTGATGTCAGAGCAGGAGTCTCAGCTGACACCCTGAGCAGTTGACAGCGAATCACTTGAGGGACTAACTATGCAAAGCTGCTTCAAGCTCCAGGTGGCCCAGTGCCCGTAGGCACGTTTGGATCCATTGCCTTGGAATGCCATCCCTCCCAAGAGGGATTGGGATCATCCAGTAGCCCTATCTAGTTGAAAAGATCTACAGAAGACTACCAATGAAAAGCCACTATCACACCCACACCCACGGGACCTTTGAGTAGGTCTAGGTAGGCGTACACTTTACCAAAAACCAGGATTTTTATGACACTAGCCCTAATGATCTTCAACCTATAATAACTGAAGAACCAAATGTCAAACACAGGTCTGGTACTTATGAAACCATTCTAACTTTGAACCAAACTTGGTTAACAAAACTTCAATTCTGTATTGTCCAAGGGACCTGCAGAGTGTCCACTATGTGCCATGAGCTTGATATTTAGCCAAGTACATTGCCTGCATTGTACTACATAAGACTACATCGAGTAGTTGGTCACAGCATTCATAAGCTAATGGCTACCTCAAGGCCAAACATAGGACACAAAATAATTACAAATCAGTGCAATAGGCTTCTGTTAGAAATGAACAGATGGCTCAAACAACCTGAATTTCAATGACAAAAAAGGCACAACTCCTGTATGCAAGATAATTTCGTCTTTCTCTTCTAATTTTCTGCAAATACAAAATGAAGCAACTACATTTTCCATTTTAAATGATATTTAAATAAATGTTGGTATGAGTTCCATGGAATTTTGCCCATTCTTTTAGGATGGTGAACCCACGTAACCCAGCTTTAATTACTTCTATTCCCCATCTTACTGAAGAGGCTTAGCTCAGTGCCTGGCCCATAGTAAGGACTCAATAAAAGGTTGTTATAATTAAGCTTATCGCTCCTATTTAAATATGCTGTTCAATTTTCATCTGGGTGTGCTAACTTCCCTGCAGGAATGCTACTCTGGCTCACATACATCTAGAACCCCTCTAGATGTGTAATGGTCTTTACCCTGGCATTGCTTGATGCATTAGCCCTGCTAAGCCAAAAGAACAGTACTATTACCTTAAGAAATTGTATAGGTCTCTATTTAATAATGCAATTTCTTGCCAGGTTCTAAGGCATTTGCTGCCACAGTGTACATGAATAAAAAGGAAAAGCATGCATTTTAGACATTAAAGCATAAGCCTTATGGTTACTTTTCTGAAATGGTCATCTTTCCTGGGCAACCAGATTTGTTTTTATAGCTTCAAGAATCCAGGTGTGTCCAGTTTTGTAAAATGAATTAGTTCATTCAGCAAACATTCAGGATCCTGAATCCTTTTACTAGTTAATTATTACAGTATTTAGGTCCTGATGTTGGTGCTTATACTCAACAATTCTTCCAAAGGCAGAGAACCAATTAAGAAGAACACAGCATTGGTCCCACACTATTGGAACAAGACAAAAACACTGCTCAGCCATCTCCTAGTTTTAGAATCAACACATCAGAAAAGGTATCTGGTGTAAGAAGAGAAAGACGGCGGGTTCATAAGCCACACTGCTGACATTCTACAACCTCTCTCCTTTGCTGCCTCTGTGTCCTTCCTCAGATTGAATTACTGAGCTGAGCCACAGGTTCTGTCTCCTTTCATGCTCACTCCATTCCCTCCTATAGAGAAACTACAAAAGCCTACTCTTTGAGGAACTGAGCCAATGCAGAATATTCCTTGCATATACCTGTAGGATGAGACTAGGTTAACCTGTAGGTTAATGACTAGGCAGGTGGGGTGGGCACTCAGAGCAGCTGTGTCATCAGCAGTTCATGGCACTATAATAATGAGTTTGTGTTCACTTCCAGGAACATAATGAGTAAGAATTAGCACCTGCCTTCAAGGAGCCCATAGCCTAGTAGGGAAGGCAGGTTCACAAATGGAAAAACTTAACTACTTTGCACAAGGTAGAGGCCGCACCTAGCACAGAAGGGGTAATGAACCCTAAAGAGGTGGAGAGGGGTCAGAGAAGACATTTCGGAGGAGGTAGGTTGTGAGAAAACATCTGAAGTTTATCAGCCCTAAATGGGGATTAGGGGACCGATCCCAGCACCCAATGAAATGGCTCCCATGCTTCATCTGTGTCACCAATGTCAATAGGGGACCTTTCCCCACTTTCCACGAGGGGCTTTGCCCATGCAGACACAACCTATGAGTACAAAATTACATTGTAATCCACCAATTCTCTCTTACATTCTTTCGTAAGTCTCACAAGTAAACCAACAGCTGAAATACAGATCTGGCTACAAGAAGTTAAATCCCTTTAGGCCTTCCCAAAGTGGCTGAGCTGTAGTTGGCAGTGGAGTTGTTCTGTGGGCTATGAATCACTGAGGGAAAAGGGCCGGAGAAAACTGCAACCAGCTATAGGGCTGGGGGAGTTGAACAACAAGCATATTCCTTTCTATTAAAATCAGATGTTATCAAATTTCATCTGTTTTCTTGTTATGCACAGAAATGCACTGAAAACATGTTTGAAACATGTTTAGGAAAAAACACATTAAGATATTTTTATTCTTATGAGTGCAAGCACGGAGGGATTTGAAGTCATCTGCTATCAATATTCAATAAACAAATCTTACCTATTTGATCTCTTAAATGTTACCAAGTGGAACCACATCCTGATAACAAAGAGCTTCATAAGATTAAGCAAAATCATCTTTAGCAGAAAGAAACATGCAGTTTCCTCTTGTTGCTCTAAAGGCAGTAACATAGGATATTAGTTACAGCATTAGCATAATCCTGAGCTTACTTTATTTTAAAAGCATGGAACAAATATTTGATGATGCCTCAAGTTTTACCAAACTCAAGTTTTTCCAGCTGGCAAACCACAGGCTGAAAAGTTAAGTCATATAAGGCTTTATAGCCCCATGTACTAAAAATATTCCCAGCCAATGGGTAATTTTTTAAGCTGTTCTAATCTTACCTGTAGGTGGATAAATTTTAAGCTTGAACAACATTTTAAGGGGTAGGCTTTTTGTTAACTATAGCCAAGAGGTAAAAATAGTCCAAACCCAATTCTGGCATTCATTTGCAAGGTCATGTTTGAGACTAAAATTTATGTGTACAAAAAGGATTTACAAACTTAATGCTGAACCCAAAATGTGCCATATTAGTTACCATGACAAATGACAAATCTAGCCCTCTGACTTCACACTTAGCTGAAGTGCCTGCAGCTTAATGCAAGCTCAGCTTTGAGAGGATGAGAGGGCAGTAGGCTTCAAAAGGTTCTGTGGTTTGGCTGGGATGCCTGACCTCAGAATCCACCTACTCAGAAATGTCTGGATCCCAGGAATCTCTAAAGAGACTCCAACGAGGTGGCACGCACACACCTATATTCTTTGGGGGTGGAGGGTTATGAAGGATAAAAAAGACAAATTTAACTTGAACAACTAGAAAATAAATAGACTGAAAAGTATGTTTAAACCCCTTGATGGATCAAAGATCTGTAAAATATATACTTATCCTAAGTTATGGGCTGAGTCTGTGAGATGATAAGAAGTGCAGCTTCAATGATCTGGAGAAAAGATGGATGTTTACCCTGGATAACTGTAACACAGTCAGCTTCTTACTGGAGATGTCATCAGAGAAGCCACAGTGACAGTATTCACACTGCCTCAGCATGGCAGATAAAGGCATACATCCTGAGCTAGATGACATGACCCACTGGGCTTCCAACCTCTTCCCACCCTGGTGTCCTGCCATGTCCCACCCTGCGGTGAGCTCATTAATCCCTCAGCCAGTCCTTCCCAGTTAGTCTGTCTAGGAACCAATGAAGATGGGACTTTAGATATCTAACTGCAAACATCCTAGAGGCTTCTGATAGACATCATTTGTCCTTCTGTAGTAGCCCAGCTCAGGGATCCAAGCCATCATAGCTCCTAGAGGTAAATACTTTGGTTAGTGGGGTCCATGGTGCTTCTTCTTCCTGCTGCCTTTCACTATTTCCTGCTCAACTACTCTGCCCAGCCTGACTGGGGCTGTGTCTCACTGATCATGCAATGTCAGTAAAGATGGCCCCCGGAAGCTCAGTGCCTGCCGTCATCTGCAGAGGAACATTCTCTGTGGAATAGAGTATGGTCGGCAGTGGGTGTGGCTGCTGAGTTTGGGAACACTAATTTAGGATGGTGGCTTTGGCAGGGCATCCTTGTCCATCTGCAATATTGATCTTGTCCTCCACCCCTCAAAAAAGAAGTTCAGTCTTGTACTCCAGCAGCTTTTCAATATTATGACTAGTCAGCCCATATATAAAGGTCAAATTCAGCAACTCAAATGCAGGTGGCTTAGGGTATCAACTGGTAATGTGTAAATGCAGTTACTTCTGTGACAATCGAATGTGTGAAGGTTGAGGCCCATGGGTGGAGGGCAAGGCAGCATGTCACTCCAATCTGTAAACAAGGTCACTCTCTAAGCATCACACTTGATTTTCCAGACTGCGAACAGGACTTATTATTTTTTTTTTAGACGGAGTTTTGCTTCTGATGCCCAGGCTGGAGTGCAATGGCATGTTCTCGGCTCACCGCAACCTCTGCCTCTTGGGTTCAAGGAATTCTCCTGTCTCAGCCTCCCGAGTAGCTGGGATTACAGGTATGCACCACCATGCTCAGCTAATTTTTGCATTTTTAGTAGAGATGGGGTTTCTCCATGTTGGTCAAGCTGGTCTCGAACTCCCGACCTCAGGCGATCCACCTGCCTCGGCCTCCAAAAGTGCTGGGATTACAGGCATGAGCCACCGTGCCCAGCCAGGACTTCTTTCTAATTGATGTCTTCCAACTAAATGACAATTAAGTTGCCTGGCCAATAAATTCTTGTGGTTTGGTCTACACAAATTTCTTAAAAAGTATATTAGTCTTTTACATGTTCAACATTGGTTTCTGCCAGATTTGTGAAGTAATAGAAAAAAGTGGTCATAAATGAAACACATCCTTTGTAGCTCATATGAAAAGGATGCCAACATGCATTCCCTGAATTCAGTGTGTTTTTAGAAAAAGCAGTATAATTTATATCATTTCATTTACAACAGTGCTAAGTTAATGCTCTTGGCTAATTTTGACAGAGGCCTTTCCAATCGAACTGCAATGATTTGTTTCCCTTAAACACTTACCGTACTGAAGGACTTTTAATTAGCTTTCTAGAGTGTTTTCCTGATGGACATCACCTCCCTAAAGCCTTGTAAGTTTCCTGGCTTCTAAAAAAGAACAAGAAGTTAAGGGGCATTCTTTGGGTTTCAGGCTTTCTGTGAGTCAAGAACAAATCGTTGTTTCGTAAAATTGGGTGCAACTGCTTACTGGGAATCATGGAGAGGCTTCTTTCTCCACCCTCTCAGTCCAGTCCCCAAACCTGCTCAGCAATTTGACTATATTTTATTTTACAACTCATTGTGACAGTGTCACTAAAAGGCAAGTTTTTACACAATAATGTCAGCTGGGAGTGGTAATATGAGACCACAATTAGGCATGACATTTACTTAATGAAGCAATCCCTAAAGGGTGGTGGAGGAGTGCCAAAGCTCAACAAGGTTAACCAGATTATCTTTAGTGAATAAAATTCTCAGAGGCTTGAATCTGCACTGTGAGTCTTTTAAATCTGTACCTACAACCTACAGCAGGTCCCAAACTCAACCACAGACTCCTTCTTTGGAAGAGCATCTCATGAGATGAGTGTTCTCAAGAACTCACTTTGGGCCAAGTTGACTTTCTTCACTGAATTAAGAAAGTGCTGGAGGAAGGGACGATGACCTTGTTGTGTTCTGATTGGGTGGGATGAGGTAGCAGAGATGAAGTAGTGACGGAGTGTCAAGGAAGTTTCTGAGTAGGGTGTAGCAGAGCTTAAAGGCGTTTCACAAAAATCAGAACCTTTATTTGGCTCCAAGATCTGTCATGAAGTACAGCGAGGAACGTAGTGGAGGGGCTGATGTGGCACCTGTGAATGTGCAGCTATCATTTCCCCTTCACACTCTCATGAGAGCAGTCGACTAGCCATATATTATAAAACTGAGGGTCCTTTGACTCAATTACTTCCCTCACTGATTCTGCCAGGTGACCAAAGACCCCTATTAAGATCATGCTCTTTGGGGGTGTAACCCAGGCATTCCGAAGATTTTAAAGTGGGAATGCTATCAAGGAGAATAATGTGCTAGGCCATGGTTAGTCAATGCCCTTGAACCTCATGACTTGCTCATTATTATTCCCTAATATCCCCTCCACTTGGAATCTTCATTTATTGTTCCCTGTTTTCCACTCCTAACCAGGCCTCTCAACACTACTGGGGAGAAAGTCTATTTTCTCTTCATAAAAGTGCCAGGGACTGCTCTTCTGGAAGAAAGGGCCCTATGTGGTAGGGCTTCAGAGTACAAGGCCAGAAAACACCAGGCAAGTCACACCATGGCCCAAAAGCAGGATGGGGTGAAAATGCGGTCATGCCAAACCTCACCTCACAGTTCTGGCTACGGCCAGTCCGGGCTGCTGAGGACATCTGCCTCCATGGCTGTCGGAGAAGAATATTTTCAAATTGTCAATTCAACCACTGGGGGACTGGGAGGCTAGAGAGGCAGTAAACTCTGTTGAGTGTCACTGCCAAAGCAAGAGTCTATTTATGTGAGATCACACTGAGGCAAGGCTGCACACGAATAATGGCAAATCTTGCTCTTGAGTTTTAGTAGAAAAATGAAGTGTGGTACCTCATAAAGCCATTTGTCAATGGAAAGTTCGTGCCGCTGACTCAGTTCTGCTCTGCCCTGAGTCTGCATTTTTCCCTCCCTTCCCCCAGTGGCAAAGGCCTATTTGGACCTGACATAGGAATCATCTTTGGTTCTCTTCCGGGTAAGTGAACTGAATTTAAATCCTCAAAGCACTCCTCCTGTGACCTTCAGGAACAGCAGCTAGACCCTGACATCAGTTGGCCACATTTATTCCTGAAACTTCTAGCTTTTGTGTCCTAGATATGAGGCCCCACTTGGCACTTGAGAAGTAGTTCAGTGCTTATTTATAAAATAAATAACATGATTTTGTGCTTTTATTTTATAGGATATGATGACATAAGGGATGATGTATGTTCAAGGTAGCCTCAGAGGAAGCAATACCTCGAGGTAGTTCATCTAAGTGGGGACATTTCTGCAGGATTTCAAACGACGCAGCTGGTGTGAAGCATTGTACATTTCAAGAACACCAGATACAGATGTATAAGAAAGTGGATGAATGAAAACAAACTCAAAAGTACATTCAAACGGAGCACTTTGGTTACGCTGGACTACTGTATTTTCTACCCAGCCCAGTTCCATTGATGTAACATCCTACCATCTAGAAGATTCTCCTATTTTAAGACACTATCTTGCAAATGCCCCTGCTCCATACTCAGACTACTGCAATTACACAGTAAGATTAATGAATTCACAGGCTGTTTCTGAGGATTTAATGACTTCTTAATAGAACAGAGTGCACACATAGCTAGACTATGACAAATCATAAAAGCTTCTTAATAAGAAACCCCAATTAGTTAATTAAAATTTGCTAATTGAAAATTCTAAGAATAGCATGTAAAATATTCCAGACCTTGAGATAAAGCAGTAAAACACATATCTAACGTGCCCACCAGACAAGTTTTACATATCTATGCAATAGGAGACCTTGGTAAGTGAAACAAGAAATGAGGGAATAGGTCATCACATAGAAACCTTGAAAGTGGTCTAATAGATCAAGAGTGAGAACTGGAAATTATTATTATTTATCACACAGAGAGGAGGTGCAAGGAATGGGGTCACCTTTATTAATTTACTCATACATTTCTTACTCCCCCTACTCCGTTACAGATTCATCTCTCTGTAATGGTATAAAGGCATATGTAAGAAACATTGCACGGATCTTATCAATTTTGGATATTTTAACATTCATTCCTGTTCTTAAAATATGCACTTGATGCTCAGGGTGGCTCTACAAGAAAATGCTCAAAATGTGCCTCATTAAGATAGCTGATGTAAATTTTTACTAAAGAGTAGGTGAAATGTTGTAAGGAAAGGAATACCTTCTAAAGCAAGTAGAGAGAAACCATTTTTTAGCTCCAAATGCCACATAACCAATTCTAAGTTAAGGGGAAAGGAGGAAGAAGGATAACAGAGCTACAGGACTCAACCTCCATGAAGTCATCACATGGAAACCTTGACAGCAGTCTAATACAGCAACCCCTAGTTTGTGTGCTGCAGAGGGAACATGGCTGCTGCTCCACCAAAGCAATCTGGCAGGCTAGACTTTACAGCTCACTCAAAGCATCCTTGGAGCTGTCTACATGGCTCCAAGCCCAAAGCGCAGCCCAGGCTCTCTGATTCGTTCTTGTTTCGAGCCAGGGGTCCAGTTCTGTGTGACTTACCTTTCCTCACCATAACTTGGGAGTAAAGTAAGGTCAAATGTTCTGGCTTTGACTTCAGCCTTCAAATTTGATTTTGCAGTCCAGACGGTACCAGATCCACCCTAGCATCCCCAAGTCAGGGCTCCTTACAAAGAATTTTTGGAAAGAAGAATGGATGACAATGGGGAGGGCAGAAGGAGACAAGCAGGGAAGGAGCCGGGATGTGACCTGCTAATAGAAATTAGAGTAGTACTAATAGCGGTAACTGGTTTTACTAGTAGTACCAGTAAAGTGCAAGAGTAATGGCAAGATTAGCAATGGCAGTGGTGGTGGCAGAACAGTGACAGTAGTAGGAGTAATGTTAATGGCAGCAATCATTTGAGGAAATGCCTACTGAGTGGTAAAATAAAAAGACATGTTATTAACTTTTCTGTATTATCTTTACTTTGCAGATGAGAAAATTATAGCTGTAACCTGCCAAGGGAACCTGTCCAAGGCCACACACAGAGTAAACAGCAGATAAAGATTTGACATCAGGTGTCCCAATGCTTTCTAATTATGATCAGGGTTCCCTGAACAAATCTCAGGAAATACTTCTAGGCTAGTCATTTTACCATTCCTTTTACATAAAATGTCATTCTCCTTCTCTAGCTAGCCAACTCCTCTTTATACTGCAAAGTCCATCTCACTTTTTCCTCCATGAAACTTCTCTGATTACTTTAACCCTATGAAGTTATAGCACTGATCATTTGAGCTATTAGCTTGGCACAAGGACATACTGTGACATACTTTACATTGCTATTTAAGTTTCCATGTTTGTCATCTTGAGTATCTAGACCCACCAGTTATATTTCTTTGTCTCTTCTAAAGCACCTGGCACCCATGAGTATATAGTAACCATTCTCTATACAGAGCATATGTTACAGACACTCTAAAACTGAATTAACAGCTGGGCGCAGTGGCTCACGCCTGTAATCCCAGCACTTTGGGAGGCCGAGGCAGGCAGATCCCCTGAGGTCACGAGTTCGAGACCAGCCTGACCAACATGGCGAAACACGGTCTCTACTAAAAATAAAAAAATTAGCCGGGCATGTTGGTGGGTGCCTGTAATCCCAACTACTTGGGAGGCTGAGGCAGGAGAATCGCTTGAACCCAGGAGGCGGAGGTTGCAGTGAGCCGAGATCATGCTATTGCACTCCAGCCTGGGCAACAGAGTGAGATGCTGTCTCAAAAAAAAAAAAAAAATGTGCAGATGAGTTTCTTAATCTTGTGGAAGTGCATGATACTCAGATCAGATGCCCTTTCACAGATGATAAGGACAGACTGTACCAACATACCGGGGGTCTAAAATGAGGTTAGAGTGAAATACTGCTACCTTGCCACCTACTTTACTCAGCATAAAAATGCATTTAAATCCCTCAGTTCTTCTCTCTGGAAAAGGTATACATCTGTGAGCACCTCCTAAGAGAAAAAGGCAAACTTCAGAACATGAAATCTTCCCAGTTAGACTTGTTGTGCTTATTTAATTGAATGGCATTTTCACTGGAAAATTTTAATCAATTCATGTGTCTCCTTTAAATCACAAGACTGAAAGGACCCAGGGAATCCAGTAGTGAGAATTTACTCCTTTGGGTAAAAAACCTCTAAGTGCTAATTTTTAACCTGCATATCTTTCTTGCCAAGGGCACTACGTTTATCTTGTGTGCACAATTTCTTTAGGTTACACTCACTTTGGGGTAACCCATGCCAAATGAACCCAGCAGGCGGACTTAGAAGAGAAGGCATTGTGTAAAAATGTAACAAGGATTGACTGGCTCTAACAATGTCTGACAGTCTTGCTGGTATATTCTTCAGTGCACAACAGGGTATTCTGTAGGAGTTAAGCTGTGGCATGAGGTGGAAGTTCAGCCTGGCTGCTGACATATTTTGGACAGCAGAGAGGGCTGAGGTTGCTGTGGTTGCCCTGACAATTGAGGGGTTGGCACATCAGCAGAATGAGAATTGGAGAAATCTGGCAAAAAGTAAAGCCACAGGAGGGTGAAACCTGGAGGAACAAAGCCTGGTTTCCCAAGCCACCCAGCAGGCTCAGGTCCGTGCGGCTCCAACTCATAACCTGGTCGAGGCTGCTGGGAGAAAAGTGCAGGAAGGTACGCAGACAAGGAAGGAATGGCAAGGGAAGGAGCAGAGGGGAGATGCTGAAGGTGGGCAGAACAGACAACAAACACGGCTAAGAATGAGGAGTCCAAGAGAAGCATGACAGGCCAAAGAAAACCCTGGGGTGTTATAGAGGGAGCATGTGAGAGCAGGCAGTGCAGAAGCAAATGGAGTCAATCAAACCTCTTCATCAAAATGGAAACACAGCATTTGAGGACTTACTGTTTGAACTTCTATGAGAAACCAGGACAATAAAAGCTGGCAGTTTTATTGCTTACTATGTGCCAGGCACTGTTCTAACTGTTTTACAAACATTAACTTATTTAGTACTTATAACAGTCGTTAGGGTAGCTATTACAACCTCCATTTTACAGATGGATAAACTAAGGCACACAGAGGTTAAGTAACTTGTCAAAGGCCATCAAGCTTATCAGAAGCAAAGATGAAATTTCAACTCAAGTAGTCTACCTCCAGAGTCTGTGTTCCTGGTCACTAAGCTATACTCTCTCCCACGGACCCACGACATGTAATTATAATATATGATTTGTATATGAAACGTAATTGCCTGAGGCAGGATTCTCAATTCCGACTGCTGCCCAAGGCTGGTGTGTGGGTGAGTGGCACAGGCGATGACTCAGACCCACTGATTGTCCCAGACCACATCATAACTGGGAGAAGCTGGTTTCTATTTGTCACCACGCATATGCCCAGGAACTCTGGTGAAGACATTAAAGAGTTTATTTTTCAGGAAAATATTCTCCCTAAAGAAAGCTTACTGCAAGAGCCAGAGGTGGCAGGAAAGAAGGAAAAAGGGACAGGTTTTGCCAGATTACAGAAGAATTCCTTTTTGGATAAAGAATAGAATGCCGACTTTGATGCTAGTTGGACTTGTCCACCAGACAGTCAATATAAAACAAGGAAACACTGTCATTTAAACAGTTCCAGTAGGAGCTCCGGACAGAGAAACACTGCATTTTAAGGGGGAAACTGTACACCCATGCCATGGTATTTGAGAATCTAGGGACTCATGGTGCTCTCCGGATCTTTCCATCATGGGTATCAAAGGTTTACTGTCATCACCTAGAGGCAGAAGGCTATATGCCGGTCCAGGACTTTGGCACTGGAGAGACCTGAGTTCAAATCCCAGCTCCACTAGTGGTGAGTAACCTTTTTGAGCTCTGTTACCTTATCTATAAAATGAAGATGGCATCTCAGCCATAATAATAGATTATTTAAATAGTGATCATAAACACTCTTTGCTTTTTCATATCAACTTTTGTTTGATGTGAATTCTTGAGAGTCTTCATGTACAACAACACGATTCACTGCAGTATGGATATTCTCACTTAATTTATTGAATATTTACCAAAAACAAGACTAACTGTACACAAGAGGAAATACACATAGGTAAGAAGTATTAAATCATTTTCCTCAACATTTTCTGATTGTAGATGTGCCTTTGTTGATGTTATGTTAGAAAAGGATAAAAGTGATCATAGTAATATTCAGGAAATTACCCTGACAACCATACCCATTAAGTGTTAGGAAGGCCAAGCCTCACAGTTCATATGCATCACTTATGAAAAGTTTATCCAACTGGCTCTCATGGCTGGGTGATTCACGGTCTTCCCCAATCCACAGAGAGTCAAGACTTGCTTTTCTAAAAACAGAAAGCTTTCATGCTAATCCTGGAATCTCTGAGGGACAAGAGAAGCCAAAGGGATCAGTCCTTGTATTTTATAAATGGTGGATACAAGTTATATTTGGAATCCCATATTGAATGCAGAACTAACAAATTCATAGAGGAAAGGCAGTAGGCTTTCCCAGCCCATAAATTAATTACCTTTAATGGCCAGGCTTAGGGTAAAAGCAAGAAGATATGCAAGGGCTTCCCTATCTGCTGCTTTCATTTTGTATTTAGTCCTGGAATTAAAATCACGTCTAATCAGCAAGAAAAGCAGTTGTTTTAAAAACAGTAACATGCTGAGGGGAGAATTTCCCCTGATATTCTAGGGAATTTGAACTTTGGCCCTTGCTGTGGAATAATCCTACATATGCCTTTCTGAAATACACTGCAAATCTTTTTTGTCCTTGTTAAATGAATCGACTGAAGCTCTGAAGCTTAACAGAAATGATCTACCCACTATCCCTCCTTTTAAAACCTCACTGTGTGGGGTTAGCATTCACCTGTTTAATAAACTCAGCAAGCTGAACATGGCAAACCTTCAGAATTAGGGAATCTGAATTCCAAATTCAGATTGTGCTGCAAAGTTTAATTCTTTGGGATGGATATTCTGTGAATGAAGGGGAATACACAATAATACAGAATTTTCTGGAGAATATGTTCTCATGTATACTATGTTACAATTTGGCATACAGCATTCTGCAAACATTTTCTATTTAAGTCAAGGACAATTTTAGGAGTATGGTAATAATCATGTTCCTCCATATCACAGTTAAATTTCAATTAACTTTAAATTGGAAACAACGTAGCTTTGGAGCTCTCTTTCCAACTGTTAAGAGGATCAGAGCAAATTCTTGGATGAGAAAAAAAAAACTACTCTTTTATTTCATTCCAAATTCAGAATTGCCATGCTTGTTCCCTATGATTACTCATATTAAGTTATAACGGTAAATTGGGGGTAGCTGTCAATCCTGGGGTCTTGCATATTGTTGTGATGTCACAAACATTCAAATAATTGCACCAATGACAGCAAATGGATCAATGTTTGCAATTCCCCCCTCCCCCTTTTTTTTTTGGAGACAGGGTCTTGCTCTGTCATCTAGGCTGGAGTGCAGTGGTGCAATCACAGTTCACTGCAGCCTTGATCTCCTGGCCTCAAGTGATCCTCCTATCTCAGCCTCCCGAGTAGCTGAGACTGTAGGTGCACGTCACCACACTGGTTTTGTTTTGTTTTGGTAGAGGCAAGGTCTTGCTACATTGCCCAGGCTGATTTCAAACTCCTGGGATCAAGCAATTCTTCTACCTTGGGCTCCCAAAGTGCTGGGATTAAGGCATGAGCCAACATGCCAGGCAATGGCTCCATTTTTAATAAACTGAAGTAGATTGAAGATTAAAGGCCTGGATGTAAGCAGCACTTTCTTTTAACACAATTTCTTCAATGAAGAATGAGGACAACATCTGAATTGGTTGCTTATATACCTATATACCCATAATATAGTGATGGCAATTGTGAATTTCTCTAGTGCTTCCATTATACCCTCTTCCCCCAACATGTTTTGGGATTTAGTAAAAGTCTAAGTTTTCCCTTGGAAATGTTTAATGAATATTATCATCCAAAACACACAAAAATTGTTACAAAAATTGGAAACTCACTGGTAAATAGCATTGTAACATCTGTATCCTTTTCCCCAGTCTAACCACTTCTGAGAAAAGGTTCTATGAAAATGATCTAAATGGAAAAAAGATCCATTAGGTGGATCTTTTTTGGAACAATGAAAAATGTTTGCTTCAGTGTAATTTATAATAATGAAAGCTTGTAAGCAGCCATCATGACGAAATGAAGGGCATGTTTCAGTGAACTCTATCTTATGGAATATTATGTGGCCATTAAAACAGTAATTTTGAAGATGCAGCAACATGGAGAATGCTCGTGATACAATAGTTAAATGTATGATCCAATTATAATCTTGCCACAGATGCTTATAAAATTAGAATGGGACTCAAAAAATTGAACCACTGAACATAAAATACTGTACAAGAATGGGTACAATATAAATGATCCACCCCTACCACCAAAATCATTTTCAAAGCTTACTTTTTACTATTTCCCTAATAATCAGAAAAAGTTTTTTCTTTTTTAAATGGCTGACACAGTATATTATGTTTTTAAAAAGAAGTCAAGCAGAAGATGACCAAGGAAACCAAAGGAAAAAAGAACCAACATATTTTGGTAGTCATGAATCTTACCAAAGGCTAGTTGGGTCACCTCAGATGCCAACAATGGTAACTCATGAATCTGTTAGTCCTTAAAATATTGGCTAAAATGGTCAAACTAATCTCAATAAAAGTCATTTTAAAAAGCAAGAGAGCAAGAGAGATGCCTTTCCCAGTATATCTTGTGGTCTGGAATTTATTGCGGTATCTGTGACGGAGAAGAGTGTATGTTCGCATGTGTTTCTTTTTTCTAACATTATCAGCATGAGAATGACTAGAAATGAGCTGTAGGTTTTTCAGAAGTCAAGACAGCTGCGACAGCTACAGGGTTTCATTTATAGATACTGACACTGCATATTTCAGTATATATCAGACACAAAGGTTAAAATATGTACATACTGTTCTTCAGCATAAAATCTAAGCAAAGATCTTAACTCTTGACAGCACCAAAATGTTGCTCTTACTTTTTCCAGTCATTGTACACCCAACATACTTTATTCCCCAATATTTATAACACAAATAAGCAAACAAAAAATCAGGCATCTAATCAAAATGCATCCATTCTATATTCAAAGTCTAAGAAAGTAAAACTGGTGACAGGTATTAAAAGAAGATCTGAACATGTTTATTTTTATAGTCAAGTTGTCTCACAAAGCATAGATACATATGTTTTCCTTATAGCTAATATTAACACACATAAATGTCTTTCACTTAAGTCTTCTGACATCCCAAAATTACTGCTTGAGATGAATCAAGGCTGTGGATCACAACATCCTTAAATTTGACTGCAGGAAGAAGACTGGCAAATGTCTCCCTGTTTTAAAAAAATGTTATATTTCTATATGAGACATCTTTTTGGAATACATTTGAGCATATTCAGTAAAATGCTGATTAACCTTTCTTGATCTTTACTTGTGACAATAAATGAAAGATCCTTGTATTTTATAAATCTTCAGCATATTAGATTTCGGTAGTCTAAAGACTAATGAAAAACGAAAGAGAAAAACAAAGCCAAAAATCATAAATCCTTCCTGACCAGAAGGCATTCCTCCCTTATCCCTAAAAGAAATTCATTCCTGCACATCTTGTTTGAATTTAACTTCTGAAGTTTGTCTTGTTCCATCTCTAGGACAAGTCAGGCTGCAGGGTATAGAGATACGACTACATGAATAAAAACACATGAGCAATGCAACCACTGCATATACAAAACCAAGATGACTGTCAAGTGACATGTCACTTGGATACATGTGTTTCTGTATTTTGTCATGAATGTTCAAGCTGAAAGCTACTGGAAGAATCTGAATTATCCTTCCCCTGCTATTGCAGAATATGGTAATGTAATTAGAAAAAGCTAATGCTTTATGAGCAGCATGCTGGCATCCCTTTTTAGCTGCAGAAGATTCATTTTAAAAAAAGCACCCAACACATTAACACTACACAATACATTCCACAACTCTACAGTGAGGGCAAGACTCTCCTGCGAACACAATCCCAGGTTCTTCTGAGGAGGTGCCTTGCACAGATGCTGGGTTTGAGTTTTACTTGGGAAGAGGGTGCTGCTTTTCTTTAATCCCTACCCACTCTTTCTTACACCAGCCTTACATGATTTATAGCATTTTTATTACAAATAGAGAAACGAAACCTTGGTTTGTGCAGATTGAAGCGGTGATGAAGGAATTGGGGTGGTTTGGCAACGGATGAAGGTAGAGAGTGAGATGCAAAATTCTATTCCCATCACAAGTGAGAAAAACACAATTCAAGGCTGACCCTGGACACAGTCAAGTTCACAGGGGTAGTCCAGGAAGGGAAGGGCACTGATGGTGTATGTGGCCACGCCTGTAAAGGAGATGAGGTCCATAAACTGCAGTTCCCCTTTTTCTGGGTCTCCATAAATGCATGGGAGAAGCAGAAGCAGGGTAAGTTTGCAGCAATCGTTAGTGGTGGCCAAATTTCTCTGGTGGAAAAGGCAGGTTTTCTTTTTCATGCTTTTATATTAGTTAAAGCCTTTGAATAAACAAAATTCTTAGGCAACTCTCAAGGGGTAATTTTGTCCAGAAAGTTCCTTCTACTTATTTCTTAATTCCTTTAAAGCTGTGGGATTCTGACCTGGTAACTTGCAATGAAGCAGTATAAGCAACAAAGATGAGGTACTGGTTTAACTTTCCAGCTGCTTCAACTTTAGACACGAAAAGAAACTGATGGGGGCATCCAGGTTGCTTGGCAAGATGGTGCAGACTGCACAGGTCTAAGGAACTGACTAGTCAGGGTCTACGCCAGTGATAAACCAAGAGATCTGAAAAGGCCCAACTACCATTTCTTATTACAGTCTCCTCTTCATAAAGCACATTTTTATGCTTTCATTATACACATATGTATCCCAGACACATCGGTTTTATTTTTTAAAAATAAAGCTGTCCTCATTTGAGGTGGGGGAAAGAAATTCAACTAGCTGCACCCTCCTCAAGATGGTTCTGGGCAGCGGGTCAAAGCCACTGGCAGACCCATGATGCACCTGACAGAGCTTTGGAGTAGATGATGCAGGACCCCCGTACCATGCTCTGGCCATACCCCTACCCCTGAGACATGAACAGGAATAGCTAAGGGATCTGTGGGGTCCTCTGCTTGCACATCGGAAGAGAAAACAGAACATAGGGACATCTTACAGCTTTCTGACTGTCCGATCCCTCTCATAGTGATAAAGGGAGGGACCCGAGAGACTAATACTTTTAGTTGTAAAAAGATGAAGTAATGTCTTCTTGCCAGCCATATTTGTGTACTCAGATCAATCAGGGTCATTAAAAACTATATATTACTAAATAACAATCTACAAAAACATAGGTTAAATGAAAAAGCAAAATTTAAAGAAGTTCCTCTAATGCAATTTTACACATACGTGTGGATAAACACTTGAAGGGAAATATAAAAGCATCTTATTTGTTGATAAATTCCTGGTGCTATTTCTTTCCATTTTTGTTCCTATTATTTTTAAATAGAAAAAGAGATAAGATGGATCAAAAATAAATTGCTCTATATACCACTATACAACTACAAGAATGACTAAAAGTGAAATTACTGACAATACAAATTGTTGGTAAGCATGCAAAACAACAGGAAGTCTCAAACCTTGCCAACAGGGCAGTATTGTGGTCCCACCATTTTATTTTTAAACAGTTTAACTGGTTGCCTGTTTCTACTAGCTAAACACACATCTATACCACAAGCCAGTGATTCCACTTATAATAATATATTAGAAATGAGTGCTACATACACAAAAAGACTGGGAAAAGAATATTCATAATCTCTCTCTTTATAGTAGTCAAAGACTTTCAACAGAGAATAAATAATTGTGGTAATTCATATAGTTGGATGGTATATAACAAACAACAAAACATCTACTAACACATGCAGTAATATGGAAGAAACTCAGAAACATGCTGAGCAAAAGAAATCAGACATAATTAAATGAAAGTTAAACGAAGACCACCTGAAATTCCAGATTAATTTGCTTTGCCATAACAGGTATTATTCTATACATAATATAATTAGTCCCATAACTCACAGTCACATAATAAACTTATTAACAGATGGGAGAGGTGGTAGCAACTGGTGAAGTACTTGTCTTGAAGATGGAAAAAAAAATGCTTATATAAGGTAGAATTCCAGAGCCTGAGCCTGGTCTTTTTGCATTCAGCATCTTTCAGTGGCTACAAGGGTGTTTGTGCCTAGGAAATCAGAAATTGCAGGGCTTACCACAGTTTTCCAATTTAAATTAATAACTTTGACTTTGCTATTATATACAAATATGCACATGCCTCTTTAAAACTGTAGAAAATAAGACCTTGATGCCTTAGCCCTTGAGACAAATTTATGCCAAACACCAGAAAGTGCTATTTTCAAAAACAGTAAATAAGTTAAGAGCATAATGTGCCTTTATTATTAAAAGCATTCTGGCTTTAAGTTTTCAAAAATATTCCTGCTGTCTAGCAAAGATTAATGCAATATAGAAACCAGCTTTCCATCATACTTATTTGGCCCAGGAGAACTGTACATCACTGAATCTGGTTGGTGTTGAACATAATGATAAAATGGGCAATAAAAGAAAGTAGGGATGTTTGTATGGGCACAAGGAAGACAAGTCTAAGCAACTTCCCAGCTAATTTGCTCCAAATGAATTTATCCCAATAATAAAAATGAAAAAAAATCAATCAAGTTTGTACGAATAATAGATAGTATTTTTCCTAGTAGTATACAGTACCAAGATGGCCCCCAATGTCTAAGAGTAACATAGCACTCTTTCTCTGGGTATCAGGATGTGATGCCATTTATCCTTTTCTGCTAACCTTTGTCTGGTCAATAGGCAAACTTGGACAACTCACAATTTGCCAAGGTGATACTGTGATTTCTGAGAGACACAACTATTGACTATTGCTAAGCTCTCTCAATTTGAAATGAAAGAGTGAGTCAGCCAAGTCTGGCATCATCAAGAAGAGATGCATGCAGACATCACCAAGAAGGCAGGGATAATTCCAAAAGCCAGATCCCATTTCTGGTCTTGGCATGCTGAATATCTCATTAGGGGAGAGAGGATGTTGGCAAGGACTGATTGTATGCCGGCCCTACCAACTGTAAATTACACAGGGCCATGTTGTCACCTAAATCTGCAGGGAAATTTCGGTGGTCACGGAAGGTGGAAGCTGCTTGGAGGGCTTCTCTGCGAATCCTTCTGCTTGTTGAACATCACGTTTATGGCCTTAGCAACGGTGCAGAGTGAATTGACTGTCAAGGAAAATGCACTAACTCATATCAAGCCAGGGAAAAAAGCTCCTGGGACAAGACTGACACGAGTGCAATGACCAGAGACTAAATTACCACCTGCTTAGGGTGGAATGAAAAAAACAAACAACAAGCAAGGGGATTTATCTGCAACTGGAGACAATGACATAAAATACAAGCTAGCACTTCAATTATTCAAGTCTGGTAATTCCACACAGTCTGTATGTCTGGTTAAATAACTCTGTGTAAATTCTGAGCTGCAGGTTTTTAGAGGCAAAGTGTATGAGGCAAGACAATGGAGTTGGAGATTAGGAGACACAGGCCTTGCCTTGGCCATGCCTTGATTCCGTGCAGTATGGCGAGAAATCATCTAGCATCTTTTTACCTTTGTATCTGAGCAATCCAGAATAATGATAAAAACAGGGATGTACAATAGAAAGATCTCGGAGTTCAAACCTTGTCTGCCATTTATTAGCTGTGTAAACTTGGGCAAGTCACTGAATTTCTCTGATCCTTATAAAAAATAGTGGTAAGAGCAATCTTTTAAAGTAGAATCATGGCTCACATGAGCAAATGACTTTGTAATAAACTAGACACCTGGAAGTATCTGCGCAAGTTCTTTGTAAAATAGAGAGGGTTATATACATTTTGGTTTTCATTACTGCTTCTGCTATGACTTACCACACAGGGCAGTGTGATGAAGTGTACAATATATAAAAGATCTTACAGAAAGCAAGGTATTAGTATGGAGAGGTTCTATGATATCCAAGAAAAAACAAAACTTTGGAATCACATAAATTTCGGTAAGAACCCACTTCTAAAAGCTTGACTACTTAGAACTGTGATGACACCTTACTCAGGCATTCTTAACCTGAGGTCTGTGGACCCAAAGGGGTCATGGGGAGAATTTAAGAGATCTGTGAACCTGAACAAAAAAAACAAAACAAAACAAAATAAAAAAAAACCCAAAAAACTTACATCATTACTTTCAACTAGCCTGTAACTGAAATGTAGCATTTCTTTCAATTATGAGTATATGGAATGAGTCACAGTATTTTTACAGTATCTACGTATGACTTTGTACCTGTAGAAGTCAGATATTTTGATATCACAGTACGATTGTAGCAGATATCTCAAAATATTATTTGTACTCATTACTAATTGAAATTATGGAAGCTACTAACCCAGTGCCTAAGCTTCCTTATTTAAGGCTTTATTAAAGAAGCACACATTAGTGTATCACAAGTTTGTAATTTTACTATTTTGACAACAGCATTTCAATGTAACTGGTTTTCTTTGGAATCTTACATATTTTAGTTTATGAATCTTAGTTTACTTTAACTAGTTTTAGTTAATTCCAAAACACTATTTTGGGAAGCAGTCCACAGGCTTCACAAGTTCGCCAAAGGGCTCCCACAACCTCCCTGGGAATCCATTTCTTTAGGTGTCAAAGAGAGCTAAGAGCTATGATGTATGGTCACCGTGAAGATTCCAGATGACAGAGAAGCACACTGCCTGTGCTCCACACATAGTAGGCATTCAAAAGAAGCCAGTATGCGTTGAAAACAATGAGAGAAGGGAATTAATTTCTATGTTATGCCTTTCATTCTTCCTAATTTCAATACAGTTTATTTTTGGTATTTCAAGGATTTAAGTCAATGAAGACTTGACTGTCTTCATTTGCTGGATGGCTTTGGGTGTCGTTTGTGATGATATGGTTATGTGGATGTCCTTTCCTTCTAAGTTCAAAGTGCTATCGCTGGAGACAACCTCTGCACAGGCCAGACGGGAGAGCTCTGGGGATGAGTCCACGCTGGCTGAGGATGGGGGCGCCTTACAGGGGATATGCCGCTGACTTAGCTGCACTGCTTTGAGCCAACGGGCAAGGTCTTGGCCACAGGGGAGGAAATGAGAACAAGTAATTTAGAAACTGGGAACACAGAGCTATTTTATTAAAGCTTGCCAGTGAGAGAGCCTTCAAAGACAGGACTAGTCTTTAGGCTCAGCATAATGAACCTCAATGTGAGAAAATTAAGTAATGTTTCAACGTGAGTCCCAAATCAACAGTCTCAGCAATATGAGAGTATTCTACAAATGGGAATGCACTAGAGCTACAGAGGGAAGATTCATGGCCTTCTTAATTAACTCCGAGGTGCCGCACATAAGGGGAAAATGATAAATCAAGTAGATTACTGCCGGCAATCTGAATTTCCAAATGAAATAAGAGAGGTGTAGCACCTTGAGTCATTTTGTAAATGTGTATGGTGGGGGTGGAAGGGAAATCTCCAAGGTCATCTCTTGTGTTTAATTCGCCACTTTATGATTTAATTTCATACCATGTGCAAAGTACTTGCTATACAATCAGGTGTGAAAAGATAGGAAATAGAAAGATTAGTAAGACATGATGGGAGGGCAATGCAATATACACACATGTAAAACTGTAAACTTGTTACTTATGCATTTATCCCAAATATATTTATTGAGCTACTACTGTGTAACAGTGTACTACCTACTGTGTAACAGTGTTCTAGAAGCTGAGGATGTAGTAATGACCAAGATGGACAAAGTCTCTGCCCCAATGGAGCCCACATTCCTTAGGGGAAGACAGGTACTCAACAAGATAATTACATAAACTGTGATTTCAAGCAGTGATAAGCACTATGAAGAACAGAAGAGAAGAGTAAGGGCACAGAGAGGGATGAACAGGATACTGTTTAAAGGAGGGAAGCCCTGCTGTGCAAGTGACATCTGACCAGAGACCAAAAGAAGGGGAGGACATGAACTGTGTAAAGCTCTGATTGGAGGGAGAGCATCCCAGTAGAAGGGCCAACAAGGACAAGAGACTTGGAGCAGGCCTGAGCTGGGTGTGCTCAAGGGGCAGGAACCCCAGCTCTTTTAGGGGAAGGAGGATGGGGGTAAGAGGTGAGGCTGGAGAAGTGAGGGGATGCCTGGTCGCAGAAGCCATGTTGGCCATGATAAGAAGTTTCACTTTTACTTCAAGTGTGACAGGAAGCCTTTGGCAGATGAAGGAGGTGATATGACTTAGCTCCTGCTAAGATAAAAACACAAGCAAAGAAATATAGGTCTGTAGAATAAATAAGGATTAATCCACATTGCAGGATTATCGTTAGTGGTGAAAAACAAACACATGCAAGCAAGCCTGGAAACAACTGGGATATCCACCACTTAATAGTGAAATAAATCATTATATATCTGTATCATAGTATTTTGCACTGCTGTTAAAAAGAACGACTTAGATCTATCTCTATTGACCTGGAAGGATGTTACATGAAAAACAAAAGATAAGTGTGTGGGGGGAATGATATATATATATACACACATATACATATACGTATATATCTATATACGTATACGTATGCAATATATAGATATATTTTATGCATATATATGTATATGTGTGTGTATATATACACACACACACACATACACATGTAATATATGATGTTTATTTTAGGCTTGCTCTCAATTTTATTTAAAAAATGTCACAACCAATTAGAGCTATATATATACATATCTCCATACATGGAGAATACCCACCACAACGTTAACATTTGTTAACTTGGGGTGGGGCAGGGTGGGGTGTTAGGGAGACAGGAGAGAAGCTATTAATCTTAAATATATTTGTACACAATTTTAAAATTTATATTATTCAATAGTCATAGCCAAATGTGTTAATGTTATGATTTTTAAAATTTTAACTTTTTAGGAGATGGAGGTCTCACGTTGTCACCCAGGCTGGAGTGTGTGTGTGTGTATATATATTTATTTTTATTATTTTCTGAGACAGGGTCTCACTCTTTTACCCAGGCTAGAGTGCAATTATAGCTCATTGCAATCTTGACCTTCTGGGCTCTGGTGATCCTCCTCCCTCAGCCTCTTGAGCAGCTGGGACTACAGGCTCATGCCTCCATGCCCAGCTAATTTAAAAATTTTTTTGAAGAGATGGGGTCTTGTTTTGTTGCCAAGGCTTGCCTCGAACTCCCGCGCTCAAGTGATCCTCCTGCCTTGGCTTCCCAAAGTGCTGGGATTACAGGTGTGAGCCACCATGCCCGGTAGGGGGTGTATGATTTTGAAAAAGGAACTTAATCAAATATTTAAACTATTTATTCTCAGTGATTGGGGAATCTTTGTAAAATAGATAGTGTTAAATGTCCATCTTGAAGAACAGGATTATCACAGCCAGAAAGAAGTGGAGAGAAGAAGGAGGATGCTGCAAGCCAACGGCAAAACAATGGAAGGTTTTCATTCATGGCACTGACAGACTGATGCTTTCCACAGCTCTTGTGATGGCAGCTGGTGGACAGGGTTTCAGTGGAGAGAATGGAGGCAGGCAGGGAGATCGGTGAACTCTTGGGACAATCCCAAACAGGAAGTTAGAGCTTCAAGTAAGGACAAGAGCAGGGGAAGCATTCAAGAGGTGATGAGGATGCAAAGGTAATACATTTGGTGCCTGATTATTTGGAAACAGGGGTGAGGAAATGAGATGGCTGGAATATAATTCCAAGCTTCCTAGACTAATGAATGGGTAGGTGCCATTAAACATAGTATGAATCAAAAAAAGAGGAGGCATTCTGGAGAAGGATATAAAATAACGGGCCTGGCACTAGATGAGCTGAGCCTGTACTGAACATTCCCAAACCCCACAGGTAGTGGGGTGTTAAAAATGGGGGCTGAAGGAAGCATGGGACTAGGGTCCTCTCCACGTCGGTTAACAGCCAAGGTCAAGGCACGGAACAAATACAGATAGAACAGCAAAATGCTAGGGACGAAACTTAGGGAGAGGCCACCGCTTTTATGGCAAAGAAGTAGAAGAAGAACCAGGACAGAACAAACTAATGGGCACAAAGGAAGAAAGAATTTCAGCACTGAGAGCATCCGCTGACGAGGGGATGGGGACTTCCTTAAGGAACTTGAGTACAGTGTGAAACACTTCAAACTGAACTGCAGTAAGTTTAGCAAGGTTTTGACCTGAGAATGTTACAGGTCAGTCTTGAGGGTCCAGCCGAGGTTGGAAACATTGCATTTGAAGTGGGACAAATCATCCTGCTATATACTTTTAAGTAGCAATTCTCCGCGTCCACTAAGTAGAGAGGCACATATTAGGTTCATCTGAGGCTGAGGACTGGAGATGATGAGTGGGCAAGGTCATGGGGACAAGTCAAAGTTGAATTTAGCAATTGAGTGAAGGCAAGTTGTGTTTGGCTGTTCTTCTGAAGCTATGAAGGAATACCTGAGACTGGGTAATTTATAAAGAAAAGAAAAGAGGTTTAACTGGCTCACAGTTCTGCAGGCTGTGTAAGTATGGTGCCAATATCTGCTTGGCTTCTGGGGAGGCCTTAGGGAGTTTTTTTTTTTTTTTTGAGATGGAGTCTCGCCTCTGTCACCCGGCTGGAGTGCAGTGGCACGATCTGGGCTCTCTACAACCTCTGCCTCCAGGTTCAAGCCATTCTCCTGCCTCAGCCTCCTGAGTAGCTGGGAGTACAGGCATGTGCCGCCATGCCTGGCTAAGTTTTTGGTATTTTTAGTAGAGATGGGGTTTCACCATGTTAGCCAGGATGGTCTCGATCTCCTGACCTCATGATTCACCTGCCTCGGCCTCCCAAAGTGCTGGGATTACAGGCATGAGTCACCGCGTCAGGCCAGGGAGCTTTTATTCAAGGGTCGAGGCAAAGTGGGAGCAGGTGTGTCACATGTTAAGGGCAGGAGCAAGAGGAGGGGGAGGTACCACATGCTTTTAAACAACCAGATCCTGTGAGAACTCATGATCTCAAGGACAGCACCAAGGGGATAGTGCTAAATCAGTCATGAGAAATCCACCCCTATGATCCAATCACCTCCCACCAGACTCCACCTCCAACACTGGGGATTACATCTCAACATGAGATTTGGAGTAGACATCTAAGCTATATCACATGTCAAGGAAGGACGGGCTGAGACCCTAGAGGTCTCAAGGCAAATGTGACACCCAGGAGAGGACACAGCAGGGGAAACACTGGAGCCTCTGGTCAATAGGTCAACTTCACAGTTTGAGATGAAAGTACAGCAGCTCTTGCTTATGACAAACTCCAGGAAATGGCTTCCTACATAAAAAAGAAATAGGAAATCCACGTCTATGTCTAGGGTGTTTCTTTATCACTGAATTTCTACTGACCTGTGATAAGTTTAAAAATTTTGAAAAATTATAAAGCAGCTTTGAATTGGGCTCAAAGATGCATAAAAAGATCAGTCATAAATACTGATGAGTGGACATAAAGATTTTTAAAAATGGTCTGATGTGATTTCAATTGTATAAGCAACCTGTTTAAAACACAGAGTGTCCTAAGAATGAACTGTAGACTACTGGAGGCACAGTTCCTAACAAATGAATCACATCACCCAACTGTGACAAGACTCACCTCTCCTACCAAGTGTTTTGTGTGAGCAATGCAAACTAATTCTGTTGGAGCAAGCCAAAATGTCACATAAGGGTTGTCCTTCCAGCTTCCCAGTGTCCCTCAAGAATATATGGTCTTTCTGGGCTAGTCGCAATGGCTCACGCCTGTAATCCCAGCACTTTGGGAGGCCAAGGCGAGTGGATCACGAGGTCAGGAGATCGAGACCATCCTGGCTACCATGGTGAAACCCCGTCTCTACTAAAAATACAAAAAAAATTAGCTGGGCATGGTTGTGTGCTCCTGTTGTCCCAGCTACTCGGGAGGCTGAGGCAGGAGAATGGCGCGAACCCGGGAGGCGGAGCTTGCAGTGAGCCGAGAAGCGCCACTGCACTCCAGCCTGGGCAACAGAGCCAGACTCCGTCTCAAAAAAAAAAAAAAAAAAAAAAAGAATATATGGTCTTTATGGAACACAATGAGCACACCAAATCAAGTTACAGATATTACAAGGAAAATCTGGCAGGCAGCCATCTCAGCTTTGTTTCAACTGATGTCCATAAAAATATAGGCTAAGAAAATGGTAGCACGATGCCTGGTGATTGAGACCTAAGAGCATGCAACATGTTTATTATGGCATGTATTAGGCCACAAACTTCAGTCTGGAGCTGGGGCACACAGCAGAACCTTAGTTCTAGTAGACAAGGGAGGAAAATAGGAAGGCATGCCTTGTACTGTAATAAATATGACTGCTCTCAGAAGACCATAAACAGGTGGTTTCATGAAAAAAAAAAGTCACTGCTTTTAGATTTAAAAAACATCAAATGCTTCAGGCTTGTTTGTATTAAAAAAATAGAAGGCCAGTACACACTCAGCTAATTATAGCATTTTTTATGAGGCTATGGCTGACTAAAATCTGGCAAAAATGAGTCCAACTGAAACACCAAGAGTGAGAGTTTGGGAGGATTAGGTGAGGTTTTGGAGTGGGAAGAAATGTGGGAAAGAGGAAGAAAGCTTTCATTAAGCAGCTCACATTCTGGTAGAAGGAGGAAAAAAAAGCATCCAGACTGATTTTATTTTCATTCAAAACAACCTCTTATTCCATACATTTTTACTTTAAATCCCTGAACATGTTTATAATGGCTACTCTGAAGTCATTGTCTCTTAAATCCAACATCTGGGCTATCTCAGGAAAGATCTCTATTGACTGCTTTGTTTTGTCTAAGGGAAGATTTTCCTACTTCTTTCATGTTTAGTAATTTTTCATTATATATTAGACATTGTGATATCTGATCCATTCCTATGAAAATACTGAGTTTTGTCCTAGCAGGCAGTTCAATTTCATGCTGATCATGTTGAACTTGCATAGGTCTAGACTTATACTTTATTAGAATACATCTCTTAAAAGCCCAAAACGTTTCCCAAGACCCTTTAACTTGTCAGAACTCCAAATTCTGTCTCCTCTGACAATCTTATGTGGGTTTGGTTTTAGGGATCATTGGGGTGCTTTTAGAGCAAGTCATACCCTAGAGCAAAGTCCTTATTTCTAATTTGAAGTCTTTCTGGTATCTCAGTTGAATGACTAGGTGTCCACAAATTGTTTCTATACTGGCTGGGCTGGAGTGCAACATGGTTTCTCTGTTCTAGTCTCACCCTTGCGGCAGCCACTCTTTGATTAAGACTCAAAGTCTTACCCTGAACATGAGCAACCCACCCTCAGCCATGGACTCATGGAGGATCCTGATATAGATTTTTGGAAAGTCTTCACAGATCCCTCATCTTCACTTGCACCCCCCTTCTCTCCACACACATACACACACAGGCAGATTTCAGCAACTTTAGTTGTGCCGACTCTGACCTCTGCCTCCTCAGTTCAGCGAAGCTGCTGTGCTCTGCCTGGACTCTAGCTTACTCCACTGCAGTAAGGACATTGTCCTCAGACAGTGAGGGCCAGGTAGGTGATCATGGGGCTCGCCTCCTAAGCTTCCTTTCTTTCAGGGATCATGGTCTTGCACTACTTATTGTCTAGAGCCTGAAAACCATTATGTTGTACATTTGTCCAGTTGTTTATGGTGACAGAAATCATGATGGCAATTTAATTATTTAAATATTTTTATGCTGCATGCCATATGAATGTTGAATAAAAGTTGCAATAACATTCCACATAGCTCTCTCAATGCAAAAAGGCAGTAGCAGCTCCTTGTTTCACATCAAAGTGTCCCTAGAGTTCTTAGATCATTCATTCTTATTCTTTCATAAACAAATTCATTTATTCATTCAATAAATACTTATTGAGAGTCTTATATATGACAGACACTGTTCTGGGGGCAGAGACAGGATTCGAACCTTAACAGTCTGACTCCTGCTCCTACACTCTTAACCACTACATTGTTCTACTTCTCAAAGAGAGGAGAAATACACTGGAAATGTGGGAAAAACAGTGATAGTTTCTGAGCAAAAAACAGCTTGGTGTCTGAGCAGGTTATGAGTAGTTGGGAACACCACTAAAAGAGGCACAAGAGGAGAATTTGATTGAGTTAGACCATTAGGGCAAAATTTTGCCCTTGTTTTTCCCAGACGATGATGAGTAAAAAGAGTATTCTGCCTTTTGTATCAGAAAAAGAACAAAAAGCCATTCTGAATAAAAGGCTTCAGGGTTCCTCGGGGAAGTTGAAGAAGTAGGTGGAAGTGATATTACTCTAGTGATATTACAATTACCTCAAACTATATACACAACACTACTCTCATCAGATGCTTCAAGAAAAAGTGCTCTGGAATCAGGTACATATGAGAATTATATTACTCCTCTTGGAGACTTAAAATGCATATCAGCATAGCAGAGGATCTGATAAATCTTATGGTAAAGAAAACCATTTTATTTAACTCAAAATTTCCCCAACATAAAGACCACAGTACCCTACTGTGAGTAAGTGTGTGAGGGCGTGAGGGTGTGGGGGTGTGTATGTGTGTGTGTTTTTTGGGGGGAGAAAGGCGGGGGAGAGGGTGAGAGAGAGAGAGAGGGACAGTGTGAGAGTGAGTGCATGTGAAACTGGTGAATATCCCTTGGAATTACTGTTCTATGAAACAGATTTTAGAATTTGCTAACTAATGTCAACAGCAAATACTAGGTTAAATAAAAATAATTTTTAGAGGTCAAGCCTACCATTACTGCACCAAGTAGTACAGGGAGTCCTACAAAGAGAATGAGAGTAGATCTGTAACTAAGTTATAAGAACATAGTATATTTTTGTTAAGTAGTAAATGAAAAGAATCGAGTATAAAAAGGCGCCAATTTGTGCCTAGGCATGACAATTCTTTACATCTTACACTAAATGCTATATATATATTTTTAAGGTAAAGTTAATTTGGAAACTCCAATTTATGTTACTTTAATAAAAGCATATTTTGCAGAAGATACAGTATAATTAACAGGCGTGGCCAGGTACACTACATTTTTTTTTTTTTTTTTTTTTAAGAAACAGAGTCTTGTTTTATCGCCCAGGCTGGAGTGCAGTGGTGCCATCATAGCTAACTGTAGCCTTGAACTCCTGGGCTCAAGCAATCCTCTCATCTCAGCCTCCCAAATAGTTGAGATTACAGGTGTGAGCCACTGTGCCTAGGATCATATCTTTAAGTTATGTCAGTTATCCATTTCTGGGAAGCCACAAGTTATTACTAAGCTATCTGAACTACTCTGACAATAATTTGAAGGAAACACCCAGGGACAGTCCCATGCTTCTCAGTAACCTTTTTATGGAGACTCACCTGCCTTTGCTCTCCAGCTCCCCCAATCCCCTGCCTCTCCCCTATCCCCTGCCTCATTGGTGAGTCACGATGGAGGATAATTTCCTGGGTGCTATGCCCTTTCTTTCCTATCGATTGGAGATGCTAAGGTGTCCTTATCCATTACAGCTGAGGCCTGTTATGCTAGAGTTTGCCTTGCACAGTCAACCTAATTCAGTGGTAGCCATCTATCATATAGGAATTACTGGTTACCTCTCTCATAGAGTTTCCAGCTTCTTAAGTCTCCTACTGTTTCATCTTATTGGGTTGCTAACCTCTAATTATCTAGGACATGGCAATTATTCTTATTTTTATGTCTGTTCCCTCTGCCCAGGCGTCCTACCCTATTTTTCCAATATTAGATACTTTTTCAAATTCTCCTCTTACTTTTCTATCCTCTAATACTTAAGTTTTAACTCTGATATCCCAACAGGTCAAGCTACACAGTGGCTAGAGCCTAGAGCCTAACTGTGTAGGTTTGAACCCAATGCCCCACTGTGTACTATCATTTGCCTTTTTCATTCTCATTTTTCACAGGTATACTGTGGGGTTTTCCAGAGGCTGTACGATACATAGCATTGCAGCAGATTGGATGCAAAATCCAAAATCTAGCTGATGTCCATTAAGTCATTAAAAAGCCCACTTTTAAGAAAATCATAGGTTTTTTCCTACCTGTAAATATCTATTATGTTCAACATATTATGTTCAAGAGTGTAGAGTAATTTTAAATAGGTATATAAAGGCAACAATTTTTACTTAAGTGTTTTCTTCTTTTTTTTAATAATCCAAAAAGCTAGCTCCATTTTAAGGAACCTAACCCTCTGTTGATTGATTAGTCAATGTTATTGCCAAAGAAAGTTTCATCTCAATTTTGAGATGCCCAAATGTCTATCAAGGTTGTTTAAACAGATATTTGAGCAGAAAAATCATCATTCTTTTCCGGTCTTCACTGCTCAGGAAAATTAGAGTTTATTTCCCCTGAGGGGAAATAAAAATCTCTTATTTGTATAAATATCATTTTTTTAAAAGCACCATCTTCTGTCATATTTAGCCTACTGTTGTCAAGCCGATTTTCTTTCACATGACTTAACCCTTATTACTATCATCTTGAATGCATACTGGCTTCATCTGAATTTTGATACTGCATGCTTCCTTTCTCTTACCAAAGGTCCCCAAGACTCCTTTTAGTTATCTTTCCACTATGGCCAGGCTAGTAGTTGTCTGTTGCTTGGCCCTCTCTTTCATTTACTATGTTCCTACAAATACATATCCAAAGTTCCTACTGTGTGGTAACTTTATCCTCTGAAAGTGGCACTAGAAATCCTGTATGAGTGGAGGTATTAGTAACTCGGGCAACCTTCCACTCAATCTTTCTCTTCACTTAAAAATCATTGGTAAACTTACTGATCCACTATACATGTCTACTTCTCTCCCAGCTAGGATTTGATCTGTCAAATTCCATATTTTCTCAGGCTTGTAATTATAATGAGGTGCCCAGTTCAAGACCCATCTTCTCCAGATCTAACTTCTAATTTACAGTAAATACAGAAGACAGAGGAACCCATCAAACGACATCTAGAGGAAACAACCAAGAGAAAATCCAGAAGGTAGAAACATTCTGTGGGACAACAAGCCTATCTCTTCAACAAGTTATTGTCAATAAAAGGGACTGTGATTCCCTGAATTGGGATGCTAGACTAGACCGACCAGCTATAAAGAACATGTTTAGACCACCTGGAGAAATCTGAATATTAGATTAGAAATCTGGGTATTAGATAAGATTTAAATTTAGCGAAATGGAAAAGTAGAGATGAAAGACTAAAGAGTAGATTATGAAGTAGTATGTACAGCTCTCAATTAAAAAATTATATATGTATTTTTATAAAATGATCTGAAAAATATGAGTTAAAGTTTTAGTAGCAGTGATACCTGGGTGGTGGGAATGTGATGTTTTAATTTGTTTTTACATTTTTGTCTGACTATATTTTCTAATTTTCTATAATGCCTATAGATGGCTGTAATAAAATGTTATTTTAAAAATTACTCACTTTCTCCGAGATGACTTATCCAAGAAATTTCACACCCACTGATCATGCCCTGACTCTAGAATTCCAGCACATCCTACTGACAGTTTATGCCAAACCACTGCACTTGATTCAAGTTCTCTGGTGGTTTTTGTATGTGGCCCCATCCCTATTCTTTGACTTCTTTTGTAGTCCCAAACCATGCTTGGCAAAATATTTGTTACTTTAGTGAGTATAACTCCTACATAGAGGAGGTTCCAAGATGGCCGAATAGGAACTGCTCCAGTCTGCAGCTCCCAGTGTGAGCGATGCAGAACATGGGTGATTTCTGCATTTCCAACTGAGGTACTGGGTTCATCTTACTGGGGCTTGCCAGACAGTGGGTGCAGCCCATGGAGTAGGGTGGGGCATCACCACACCCGGGAAGCGCAAGGGGTTGGGGAATTCCCTTTCCTAGCAAAGGGAAGCCATGACAGATGGTACCTGGAAAATTGGGACACTCCCATCCTAATACTGCACTTTTCCAACAGCCTTAGCAAACAGCACACCAGGAGATTATATCCCACGCATGGCTCAGAGGGTCCCACACCCATGGAGCCTCACTCACTGCTAGCACAGCCGTCTGAGATCGAACAGCAAGGTGGCAGCGAGGCTGGGGGAGGGGCATCCGCCACTGCTGAGGCTTGAGTAGGTAAACAAAATGGCTAGGAAGCTTGAACTCGGTGGAGGCCACCACAGCTCAAGGAGGCCCGCCTGCCTCTGTAGACTCCAACTCTGGGGACAGGGCATAACTGAATAAAAGGCAGCAAAAACCTCTGCAGACTTAAACGTCCCTGTCTGACAGCTTTGAAGAGAGTAGTGGTTCTCCCGGCACGGAGTTTGAGATCTGAGAATGGACAGACTCCCTCCTCAAATGGGTCCCTGACCCCCGAGTATCCTAACTGGGAGACACCTCCCAGTAGGGGCCAAGTGACACCTCATACACCTCTGACACGAAGCTTCCAGAGGAAGGATCAGGCAGCAACATCTGCTGTCCTGCAATATTTGCTGTTCTGCAGCCTCCGCTGGTGATACCCAGGCAAACAGGGTCTGGAGTGGACCTCCAGCAAACTCCAACAGACCTGCAGCTGAGGGTCCTGACTGTTAGAAGGAAAACTAACAAACAGAAAGGACATCCACACCAAAACCCCATCTGTACGTCACCATCGTCAAAGACCAAACATAGATAAAACCACAAAGATGGGGAGAAACCAGAGCAGAAAAGCTGAAAATTCTAAAAATCAGAGCTCCTCTTCTCCTTCAAAGGAACGCAGCTCCTTGCCAGCAATGGAACAAAGCTGGATGGAGAATGACTTCGACGAGTAGAGAGAAGGCTTCAGATGACCGGTAATAACAAACTTCTCCGAGCTAAAGGAGGATGTTCGAACCCATTGCAAAGAAGCTAAAACCCTTGAAAAAAGATCAGACCAATGGCTAACTAGAATAAATAGTGTAGCGAAAGCCTTAAATGACCTGATGGAGCTGAAAACCATGACACGAGAACTACGTGATGAATGCACAAGCTTCAGTAGCTGATTCGATCAACTGGAAGAAAGGGTATCAGTGACTGAAGATCAAATGAATGAAATGAAGCGAGAAGAGAAGTTTAGAGAAAAAAGAGTAAAAAGAAATGAACCAAAGCCTCCAAGAAATACGGGACTATGTGAAAAGACCAAATCTATGTCTGATTGGTGTACCTGAAAGTGACGGGGAGAATAGAACCAAATTGGAAAATACTCTGCAGGATATTATCCAGGAGAACTTCCCCAAACTACCAAGGCAGGCCAACATTCAAATTCAGGAAATACAGAGAATGCCACAAAGATAATCCTCGAGAAAAGCAACTCCAAGACACATAATTGTCAGATTCACAAAAGTTGAAATAAAGGAAAAATAGTAAGGGCAGCCAGAGAGAAAGGTCGGGTTACCCACAACGGGAAGCCCATCAGACTAACAGCTGATCTCTCAGCAGAAACTCTGCAAGCCAGAAGAGAGTGGGGGCCAATATTTAACATTCTTAAAGAAAAGGATTTTCAACCCAGAATTTCATAGCCAGCCAAAGTAAGCTTCATAAGTGAAGGAGAAATAAAATCCTTTACAGACAAGCAAATGCTGAGAGATTTTGTCACCACCAGGCCTGCCTTACAAGAGCTCCTGAAGGAAGCACTAAACATGGAAAGGAACAACCAGTACCAGCCACTGCAAAAACATGCCAAATTGTAAAGACCATCAAGGCCAGGAAGAAACTGCATCAACTAACAAGCAAAATAACCAGCTAACATCATAACGACAGGATCAAATTCACACATAACAGTATTAACCTTAAATGTAAATGGGCTAAATGCTCCAATTAAAACACACAGACTGGTAAATTGGATTAAAAGTCAAGACCCATCAGTGTGTTGTATTCAGGAGACCCATCTCACGTGCAGAGACACATATAGGCTCAAAATAAAGGGATGGAGGAAGATCTACCAAGCAAATGGAAAAGAAAAAAAAAAAGCAGAGGTTGCAATCCTAGTCTCTGATAAAATAGACTTTAAACCAACAAAGATCAAAAGAGACAAAGAAGGCCATTACATAATGGTAAAGGGATCAATTCAACAAGAAGAGCTAACTATCCTAAATATATATGCACCCAATACAGGATCACCAGATTCATAAAGCAAGTCCTTAGAGACCTACAAAGAGACTTAGACTCCCACACAATAATAATGGGAGACTTTAACACCCCACTGTCAACATTAGACAGATCAACTATACAGAAAGTTAACAAGGATATCCAGGAATTGAACTCAGCTCTGCACCAAGCGGACCTAATAGACATCTACAGAACTCTCCACCCCAAATCAGCAGAATATACATTCTTCTCAGCATCACATCGCACTTATTCCAAAATTGACCACATAGTTGGAAGTAAAGCAATCCTCAGCAAATGTAAAAGAACAGAAATTATAACAAACTGTCTCTCAGACCACAGTGCAATCAAACTAGAACTCAGGATTAAGAAACTCACTCAAAACCACTCAACTACATGGAAACTGAACAATCTGCTCCTGAATGACTACTGGGTACACAACAAAATGAAGGCAGAAATAAAGATGTTCTTTGAAACCAATGAGAACAAAGACACAACATACCAGAATCTCTGGGATACATTTAAAGCAGTGTTTAGAGGGAAATTTATAGCACTAAATGCCCACAAGAGAAAGCAGGAAAGATCTAAAATTGACACCCTAACATCACAATTAAAAGAACTAGAAAAGCAAGAGCAAACACATTCAAAAGCTAGCAGAAGACAAGAAATAACTAAGATCAGAGCAGAACTGAAGAAGATAGAGACACAAAAACCCTTCAAAAAAAATCAATGAATCCAGGAGCTGGTTTTTTGAAAAGATCAACAAAATTGATAGACTGCTAGCAAGACTAATAAAGAAGAAAAGAGAGAAGAATCAAATAGATGCAATAAAAAATGATAAAGGGAATATCACCACCAATCCCACAGAAATACAATCTACCATCAGAGAATACTATAAACACCTCTACGCAAATAAACTAGAAAACCTAGGAGGAATGGATAAATTCCTGGACATATACACCCTCCCAAGACTAAACCAGGAAGAAGTTGAATCTGTGAATAGACCAATAACAGGTTCTGAAATTGAGGCAATAATTAATAGTCTACCAACCAAAAAAAGTCCAGGACCAGACAGATTCACAGCTGAATTCTACCAGAGGTACAAAGAGGAGCTGGTACCATTCCTTCTGAAACTATTCCAATCAAAAGAAAAAGAGGGAATCCTCCCTAATTCATTTTATGAGGCCAGCATCATCCTGATATCAAAGCCTGGCAGAGACACAACAAAAAAAGAGAATTTTAGACCAATATCCCTGATGAACATCGATGCAAAAATCCTCAATAAAATACTGGCAAACCAAATCCAGCAGCACCTCAAAAAGCTTATCCACCACCATCAAGTTGGCTTCATCCCTGGGATGCAAGGCTGGTTCAACATACGCAAATCAATAAACGTAATCCATCATATAAACAGAACCAAAGACAAAAACCACATGATTATCTCAATAGATGCAGAAAACGCTTTAGACAAAATTCAACAGCCCTTTATGCTAAAAACTCTCAATAAACTAGGTATTGATGGGACATATCTGACATATCTCAAAATAATAAGAGCTATTTATGACAAACCCACAGCCAATATCATACTGAATGGGCAAAAACTGGAAGCATTCCCTTTGAAAACTGGCACAAGACAGGGATGTCCTCTCTCACCACTCCTATTCAACATAGTGTTGGAAGTTCTGGCCAGGGCAATCAGGCAAGAGAAAGAAACAAAGGGTATTCAATTAGGAAAAGAGGATGTCAAATTGTCCCTGTTTGCAGATGACATGATTGTGTATTTAGAAAACCCCATCGTCTCAGCCCAAAATCTCCTTAAGCTGACAGGCAACTTCAGCAAAGTCTCAGGATACAAAATCAATGTGCAAAAATCACAAGCATTCCTATACACCAATAACAGACAGAGAGCCAAATCATGAGTGAACTCCCATTCACAATTGCTTCAAAGAGAATAAAATACCTAGGAATCCAACTTACAAGGGACGTGAAGGACCTCTTCAAGGAGAACTACAAACCACTGCTCAATGAAATAAAAGAGGACACAAACAAATGGAAGAACATTCCATGCTCATGGATAGGAAGAATCAATATCGTGAAAATGGCCATACTGCCCAAGGTAATTTATAGATTCAATGCCATCCTCATCAAGCTACCAATGACTTTCTTCACAGAATTGGAAAAAACTACTTTAAAGTTCATATGGGCTCTCCCTCCCCCTCCCCCTCCCCTTCCCTCTCCGTCTCCCACTTTCCACGGTCTCCCTCTGATGCCAAGCTGAGGCTGGACTGTACTGCCGCCATCTCGGCTCACTGCAACCTCCCTGCCTGATTCTCCTGCCTCAGCCTGCCCAGTGCCTGGGATTGCAGGCACGCGTCGCCATGCCTGACTGGTTTTTGTATTTTTTGGTGGAGATGGGGTTTCGCCGTGTTGGCCAGGCTGGTCTCCAGCTCCTGACTGTGAGTGATCTGCCTGCCTGGGCCTCCCGAGGTGCCAGGATTGCAGACGGAGTCTCGCTCACTCAGTGCTCAATCTTGCCCAGGCTGGAGTGCAGTGGCGTGATCTCGGCTCGCTACAACCTCCACCTCCCAGCCGCCTGCCTTGGCCTCCCAAAGTGCCGAGATTGCAGCCTCTGCCCAGCCGCCACCCCATCTGGGAAGTGAGGAGCGTCTCTGCCTGGCCTCTCATCCTCTGGGATGTGAGGAGCCCCTCTGCCTGGCCACCCAGTCTGGGAAGTGAGGAGTGCCTCTTCCCGGCCGCCATCCTGTCTAGGAAGTGAGGAGCATCTCTGCCCGGCCGCCCATCGTCTGAGATGTGGGGAGCGCCTCTGCCCCGACACCCCGTCTGGGATGTGACGAGCGCCTCTGCCCGGCCGCGACCCCGTCTGGGATCTGAAGAGTGTCTCTGCCCGACCGCCACCCCATCTGGGAGGTGAGGAGCGTCTCTGCCTGGCCGCCCCGTCAGAGAAGTGAGGAGCCCCTCCGCCCGGCAGCCGCCCCGTCTGGGAAGTGAGGAGCCCCTCCGCCCAGCAGCTGCCCCGTCTGGGAAGTGAGGAGCATCTCCGCCCAGCAGCCGCCCCGTCCAGGAGGTTGGGGGCAGCCCCTGCCCAGCCAGCCACCCAGTCTGGGAGGTGGGGGGCAGCCCCCACCCGGCCAGCTGCCCCATCCGGGAGGGAGGTGGGGGGCAGCCCCGCCCGGCCAGCAACCCCGTCCGGGAGGGAGGTGGGGGGCAGCCCCTGCCCAGCCAGCCGCCCCGTCTGGGAGGGAGGCAGGGGGCAGCCCCTGCCCGGCCAGCCGCCCCGTCCGGGAGGGAGGTGGGGGGCAGCCCCCGCCCGGCCAGCCGCCCCGTTCGGGAGGTGGGGGGCGCCTCTGCCCGGCTGCCCCATCTGGGAAGTGAGGAGCCCCTCTGCCTGGCCGCCACCCCGTCTGGGAAGTGAGGAGCCCCTCCGCCCAGCAGCTGCCCCGTCTGGGAAGTGAGGAGCATCTCCGCCCAGCAGCCGCCCCGTCCAGGAGGTTGGGGGCAGCCCCCGCCCGGCCAGCCGCCCCGTCCGGGAGGGAGGCGGGGGGCAGCCCCCGCCCGGCCAGCCGCCCCGTCCGGGAGGGAGGCGGGGGGCAGCCCCCGCCCGGCCAGCGGCCCCGTCCGGGAGGGAGGCGGGGGGCAGCCCCCGCCCGGCCAGCGGCCCCGTCCGGGAGGGAGGTGGGGGGCAGCCCCCGCCCGGCCAGCCGCCCCGTTCGGGAGATGGGGGGCGCCTCTGCCCGGCTGCCCCGTCTGGGAAGTGAGGAGCCCCTCTGCCCGGCCGCCACCCCGTCTGGGAGGTGTACCCAACAGCTCATTGAGAACGGGCCATGATGATGATGGCGGTTTTGTCGAATAGAAAAGGGGGAAATGGGAAAAGAAAGAGAGATCAGATTATTACTGTGTCTGTGTAGAAAGAAGTAGACATAGGAGACTCCATTTTGTTCTGTACTAAGAAAAATTCTTCTGCCTTGGGATGCTGTTAATCTATAACCTTACCCCCAACCCCATGCTCTCTGAAACACGTGATGTGTCAACTCAGGGTTAAATGGATTAAGGGCGGTGCAAGATGTGCTTTGTTAAACAGACGCTTGAAGGCAGCATGCTCGTTAAGAGTCATCACCACTCCCTAATCTCAAGTACCCAGGGACACAAACACTGCGGAAGGCTGCAGGGTCCTCTGCCTAGGAAAACCAGAGACCCTTGTTCACATGTTTATCTGCTGACCTTCCCTCCACTATTGTCCTATGACCCTGCCAAATCCCCCTCTCTGAGAAACACCCAAGAATGATCAATAAATACTGAAAAAAAAAAAAAAGATCATGATTCTAATCTCTGTGGATGGTTGAATCATAATTCATTTAAACAATCCCTGTTGGATATTTAGGTTAGGTCTATTTTTTAGCATAAGTAAGGCTTTGACAACCAGCCTTTATACAAATCTGTACCCACATCTCTACATTTTTCCCCTTAGGTTAAATTGTAAATTTTTTTTTTTTTTTTTTTTTTTTGAGACAGTGTCTCCCTCCATTACCCAGGCTGAAGTGCAGTGGTGCGATCGTAGCTCACTGCAGCCTCAAACTCCTGGGCTCAAACCATCCTCCCGCTTTAGCCTCCCTGTGTAGCTGGGGATACAGGTGTACACCACCAAAACTGGCCAAAACTTTTAAATGTATCACCAAATTGCCCTCCAAGTGAAGTTACACATATGTACACTCTCATGAGTAACATTTGAGTGGCTATTTCCCCATGATCTCTCCAACATCGGTTACTGTGATTTTTTAAAAGACCTTGCCAATGTCATAGGTAAAAAAATAGCATATCATTGTTTGAATCTATTGTTATTTTCATTATACTGTTTTATTTCTGGTAGAATGTAAAATTGCATACATACTATTTTTACAACTTTCTAAAAATACATGGAACACGCATGTTTCAAGTGTGGAAAGAACAACAGAAAAGTGTCAGTAGTTGTATGATGCGATTGTAATATAATTCCTTTATGTTGTAAATTTTTTAAATTAAAAAGAATCTCTGAAAAAAAAAAAGTTCATATGGAACCAAAAAAGAGCCTGCACTGCCAAGTCAATCCTAAGCCAAAACAACAAAGCTGGAGGCATCATGCTTCCTGACTTCAAACTATACTACAAGGCTACAGTAACAAAAACAGCATGGTACTGGTACCAAAACAGAGATATAGACCAACGGAACAGAACAGAGCCCTCAGAAATAATACCACACATCTACAATCATCTGATCTTTGACAAACCTGACAAATACAAGAAATGGGGAAAGGATTCCCTATTTAATAAATGGTGCTGGGAAAACTGGCTAGCCATATGTAGAAAGCTGAAATTGGATCCCTTCCTTATACCTTATACAAAAATTAATTCAAGATGGATTAAAGACTTAAATGTTAGACCTAAAACCATAAAAACCCTAGAAAGAAACCTAGGCAATAGCATTCAGGCCATAGGCATGGACAAGGACTTCATGACTAAAACACCAAAAGCAATGGCAACAAAAGTCAAAAATGGGATCTAATTAAACTAAAGAGCCTCTGCACAGCAAAAGAAACTACCATCAGAGTGAACAGGCAACCTACAGAATGGGAGAAAATTTTTACAATCTACCCATCTGACAAAGGGCTAATATCCAGAATCTACAAAGAACTTAAACAAATTTACAAGAAAAAAATCAAACAACCCTATCAAAAAGTAGGCGAAAGGTATGAACAGACGCTTCTTGAAAGAAGACATTTATGCAGCCAACAGACACATGAAAAAATGCTCATCATCACTGGCCATCAGAGAAATGCAAATCAAAACCACAATGAGGTACCATCTCACACCAGTTAGAATGGCAATCATCAAAAAGTCAGGAAACAACAGGTGCTGGAGAGGATGTGGAGAAATAGGAACACTTTTACACTGTTGGTGGGACTGTAAACTAGTTCAACCATTGTGGAAGACAGTGTGGCAATTCCTCAAGGATCTAGAACTAGAAATACCATTTGAGCCAGCCATCCTATTACTGGGTATATACCCAAAGGTTTATAAATCATGTTGCTATAAAGACACATGCACATGTATCTTTATTGCAGCACTATTCACAATAGCAAAGACTTGGAACCAACCCAAATGTCCATCAGTGATAGACTGGATTAAGAAAATGTGGCACATATACACCATGGAATACTATGCAGCCATAAAAAATGATGAGTTCATGTCCTTTGTAGAGACATGGATGAAGCTGGAAACCATCATTCTGAGCAAACTATTGCAAGGACAGAACACCAAACACCACATGTTCTCACTCATAGGTTGGAATTGAACAATGACAACACTTGGACACAGGGTGGGGAACATCACACACCAGGGCCTGTCACGAGGTGGGGGGAGGTGGGAGGGATAGTATTAGGAGATATACCTAATGTAAATGACCAGTTAACGGGTGCAGCACACCAACATGGCACATGTATACATATGTAACAAACCTGCACGTTGTGCACATGTACCCTAGAACTTAAAGTATAAAAAAAAAAAAGAACTCCTATATAATTAGTAGGTACCTGCTGTCCAACGTGGCTGACAATATAAATACAAATAATGAAGGTGAAAACTTCATAGATTCTTATTAGAATATGGCTTAGTATTACACAAATTTGTATATACATAGGTGACATATTGTACCCAAAGTGACAGCCACACTATTAGAAGTCCTATTCAATACCATAATTAATCTATATGCCTGTTCATCCTATTCTCCAATATTAGTAGGCCAATATTATTAGTTATATTAATTCATATAACTTCAATATATAATTAAAGAATTTCAAAACCCTTGCTAATTACAGAAAACAATACTGGCTCTGTAAGAAACCCAGAAAAGTGTATGTCTTTATTTTCATTTGATGTAATTTTGAAGGCGTTCTATTTAACACATGTCAAATATTATTGGTAATGAAAAACTGGAGATATTCCATCTCACTTCTTGGGAAGGCTGATAAGCAAGAAATCCAAGGGAGGTATGGAAATAGATGTTTATGTCAATACATCCTTTTAAAAACATGTTCATAGAAGAACCTGAAACTGAACAACAGGTGTCTCTAATTCACAACACTATCTGGGCAAGAATCAATTAAGTTTTCTAAAAAGGCACTCAAATGAAACAGTACAGATAATTCATTCCCAGCTTTCCACTTCAGACCCTGAACCTCAACTCTGGTACCAAGAGACTAAAAACACTCCTCACCTTCTATAAAAAGACCTATCAATAGAAATTCATTCCCTGAATTATGAGCAGAGAGTTTCTCATTCTCATTAAAAACTAGTTTTGCTTTTACTTTGTCTTTTTTGCTTTGGGACTGTGTGTTTTCTTAACCTAAGTTGATTTCAGTTTCTCTCCAAATATTACTGTCTCCTTAATTATTTGAGTTGGCTGAAACACTAAGTCCTCTTTTAGACCTGATATATCAAGTTTGAAATGGTGCTCTGAAGTTGGGCTCACATGTTCAGTTTAAGTAAAAACTCAAGTTACTCTACAGTTGGGGTCAGTTGTTGAGAATGTTTTTACTAAAAGATGAGCTGCTACTAAATAACTTTCTGATATTAAATTATTTCAATTTGTTATATTCTGATATTACAACAATGTTTTGAATTCATAAAGTACTTCTTCACCTCAGGATTTAAAATGTTCACTCGAACATAAATCCATTAATCTCCCAAACTGCCCTATGAAGTCAAAAGAGCATATTCTAACTCTGCATATAAAGTACTTCCAAAATGGGCTTATAAATCAGTCATGTTTGCAGCATATGCACAGAGCATTACAATTCAACTTCTCCCTAACAAAGAAACAAAAGCATTCCATATACAGGTTGCTTTTAAATAGTTTCATGCAAATATTTTAAGACTGAAAACATTTTCCCACTCTGTTAAAAAAGATGTGTTTAAAAAGTCAATCAGCAGCAGATATAAGGTTGTTATAATAAATTCTGAAAATGGCTTACCTATTTATGTAACTCAGGGCAACATAGGTTGGCTGCTGTAATTCTTGTTTTTCTAAAACCCGTGGATCTGTATCTGTAATAAAAACACAATTACGATTTTTTTTAGATTTTGCATCAGAATATATGAGGCTACCTAACACAAAGTAACAGAGGCTAAGCAGAGAAAAAGATTAATTTAGTACACCACTTTTTAAAGAAAACTGAGTCGGCAAAGCACAATCATTTGTTCATTCATTCATAAATAATAAGATATTGCATTACTTTTCAAGGGAATTCCAAACATCAACAGTGATAAAATGTCCATCTGTCACACAAACTCTTGCACAATCCCCCTTATAAATATTGGTTTTCACTGCTTACAGTTACAATGTTGGCATGGTTTTTGGTGGTTCATTGGCCTAAGAAAGAAAGTCTCTGTTAATTATGCTCACTTCAATGCTGGAACAAATTAGTTTCCATTGGAAAGCTCCATCAATTTGAAAACCTACTGAGTATTGTTCTTGTTCACGGAACACTTTTCTGCATTTGGATTCATATTCTGAAGGGCAGTTCTTCTCTTTTTAAAATGTATAATGAGTTTATTATAACTTTTCTAGACTCTCAATCAGAAATTCTCATACTGGTTCAGAGTCAACAAACACTACATTCATCAGAGGACTTTTCCCCTCAAAGAGACAGAATTCAACACCATAGCAACGCTTTGTAATGGTGCTTCTCCAGCACAGCACCAAAAAGGTACTTTTTTCATAGCCAGAAATGTATTCTCAAACTTCTCACATAGAGAAATGACTGTATAAATATATGTATAAACAATGTTTATGTAATAAGGACATACAAGGAAGAAAATGAGCACACAATTTTAATTTTCTTAGAAAAAGGTTCACAGATTTCACACAGATTTCTTTTCATTATAAACTCACTTAAAACTATCTCATTATTAGAAACCTTCCAGGTGCACTTGGCAGTAACCCCTTCTTTGATGTAATGACAGATGTTGTTTCCAGCACCTTTGCACAGGAAGTGTTTACTGCACATGGTAGATGTAAGCTATGTCCACTAGCTCCAAAGTGCATTAACAGGTGATGGGGGGAGGGGAGCAGATACAGTGGCAGAGAACACGGGTGGCAACAATGACAGCATAAAAATCAATTTACAATGCTTTTAACTCCCAGACTAAAACTGGACACTAGTACCAGTTTTATTCGTGGTGTTAAAATTAAGAATCTCATGTTCAATTTATTGTTTTTTCTATGCCAAGAATTTCAGGGACACACTATTCAGAAATCCTGCCTCCTGGGTCTTTGCCACTGCAGGTCCTTGAAAGCCAAATTCTGAAACAAGAGACAAAGATTCTCTGAATGGCTCCATCAAGTCGGGTCTGAAGGTTTTGGCAGTGCAAATGAGAACAGATCGGTAGCTCTGCGCTTCCTCCGTACACATGCAACTGAGGCTATTCCTCGATCTCTGGCCTAGGGATAAAAGGAGTGGTTCTCTAAATAACAAAAAAACCACTCTTCACAGGGAAACGCAGTTTTCAAACATAACTCTTACTCACACTCATTTAAATTTGCTGTAATCCCAACATATATCCATGCTTCTGAGAGGAAGATACTTGCTGGAGGAGACAGTAGAACAATGTTCAACAAGGAAAGGTGTTTTGTCCAAAGAAATGGCACATTGGTATGCTGGGTGGGCCATTTGTGCAAATGGTGACTGACATGCTAATCCTACAGGGTCTTTCTAGGTGCTTAACGAGGTAAGAAACAAGAAATTAGAGATAAAAATCATGAAAATGAAAAGAAAGGAGGAAGGTAAGAAAGAACAGGGCAATGTAGAAAATTTCTCAAGTGCTCACAAAATGGTTTCACCTCAAGTTTAGGTACTGATGATCAAAGGGCTTTGCTTTTGAGACTCAAAGAGATATCTGGTGCATGATTTAATAAGGTGTATTATTTTGAAAGAAAAGGGCACCGTTAGGAGTCTAAAATTTGTGTATAAAGGGGAAAAGAGGCCCATAAACATTTTTATAATCATTTGCTTGTCTTCATTCCTGTAACTGACATTCCCCAACCTAACAATATTCCCACAAACCATCTTCTAAAGATTTCCTTTGTTCCCAAATTATATAATTTCTAAAATGTTCTAAATATTACCTCTCCAGACTACCTTGATTTTTATTTTTTCCCGTGTGTATGTGTACAAAGACACATTTATATTATCCTTTTCCTTCTTCAAGCTCTAGAATCTCTTTGGGAAATGGGAAGGAAGTATCTTATATAAATGTCTACAATTTTGTTGCTCAAATAAATGGCGTCAGCTCCTGCTGATCACACAAACTGCATCTTGTAATCTTGATTTACAAAAAATCAAGAATGTTTAGCACTTTATTTGCAAAGCAAGGTTTTAAAGTTTTGTTTTCTTAATTTGCTTCATCATCTTTCATAACCTATTCTAGACTTAGGCTCACATATCCTCAAATTGTAAGTGGGAAACAGACTTCTGGAAGCTTCCAAACACCACCCTCTCCATCACAAAAACACACACACACACACACACACACACACACACAAAACCATTTGGAAGCACTTCAGGTAGGATTCTACTTTTTCTAGAATGTACTCTGGTAACCAACAAGACAGCAGAACTTCTGGACAGACATCCACCAGGTCCCCAAATCTCCTTTTCAAACCAATGTTTCCTTGGACAACCTTTAGAATATCCATTAAAGCGCTGAAATCTTAAAATGAAATTAGGCACTTGGTGCCCACAAATCAGGAGAGGCCTGCACCAGTGCTACCGGAGGAGTAAAATCAGCTGCTGGTCACAAATAAATGTCGGTTCTGTCACTTGCTTCCTGGCTGGCTGGTGTGTGGGGATTATGACTCACCATTTTATGGATTTAATTATGCTGTTGAGCACTTCACATTCAGTAAAAGTGTAATAGCTGCCTTCACTATTTCTCCCTCCCTGACAGAAATGTAACTGTCTGATGCTAAAAACTCTCCACAGGATAGGAGGAGAGAGACAAGAGAGTATGATTTTCAGAGCAGGACAGATCCCCACATCCTGCACAATGACATACTCCTCATGAGGATTATATAAGGGCAGAAAGGATACAATCAGAACAAACTGGAAAGAGTAACACTATTCATTAGACATTACTAAATCCAACAGGAAGAACTTCCTTATACCATGCCACATTGTTCAGATATTTTTTGAACATGATAAATCGCCACACTAAGGAATATAATATGAAATGAGATGGCCATGGCACACATTTATGGTGCCGATAAAAATCTGGAACTAGAACATTGGCTACAATTGCCCAGAGATATAATCCACCTCAGCAAATGGTCTATGGAATAACAGCACTTGGTTTTTTCATAGCCACATGAGGCTCCTTAAGCTTGCAATTTGGCAAGAGAGTAAGCATTTCTATAACATTGCTGTCAACAGCCACATAACAACATTCGACCACTTTCATATCACTAAGAAGTGACAGGAAGATAAACTCAAAACTTCAACTTTTTTTTAGCAGGGCAGGGTAGGGCCAAACACAGCACCGACAGAGATTATGACACTGTTTTCCGCCCTAGACTACTCCTTGCACAGTCCCTTGCATACTCACAGATTTCAGGTTGACTGGAGGATAAAATAATTCACATATTAAAATATATTTTAAAATACCCAAGTGATAAACGCCTACACTAGCTTACTTCAAAGTTTCTAAAACATAGCATTCTTGACATTAGATGGCAATGTGTCTATCTTTATTTCAGGGGACGAGATTCTGAATGCACAGCTCTATTATAAGGACTTGGCTATGTAACACTAGACACAGGTACAAATTGAAAGCTTTCTGTAGCTCCTGTGGTCCTAGTAACTTATGGTTTTACAGACTCAATTACATTGCGAAAGGCTGGGGGTCACAGCACTAGCTCCCATTGTTTCTCAAGTGGCAAGGAAACAGCAAGGCAGATAGCAGAAATAAGGAAAGGACAGCATTCAGACCTTTCTCAGTAGGAACTGGAACTGCAACGTGACCAAGGAAAGGCAAACACCACAGACCACCTTACTGTCTCTGTGAAGCCCACGTTGATCGGCTTTGTTGTCTCCAGCACTGGAACCAATGGCCATCAAGCATCAGGATTGCCACGGTTCTGAAGAATAGCCTTTTGCAGTGCTCTTGTCAAGTCTAAATGAAAACTCTATCAGGGTTATTTGCCTGGTCAAGTGAGGCTAATTAATGAGCTCTTGGGCTTTGGCTATGCTTTAGCTGGTCTACATTTTATAACCTGGATTACTTATAATGTAAGAAAGTCAGAAACCAGCCACACAATGTCTCAACAAAACTAGGGAGGCCTCTAAGGGCAATGTGCTATTCGCAGGCTGGGAGGTAGCAGTGTGGGGAAGATGTGATATCACGCCGTTTGAGAACTTGTTCAAATTCGATATCCTCCAAACACCAGGTTCTTTTTTAACTGTGTACAGCAACAGTGGGAGGCCTGAGAGGATGTGGGTGGGAAGGCAGTGGGGGATTTGCAGTGTTGGAAGACCCTGGGAAGGCAAATGCCCACCCAGCCAGATGAGTAATTTTGAAGATCTGGGCTGGATACGACACTTTTCTTGGGAATCAGTAACAACTAATGGGTGCTGTCCGTTCTTGGCCTTCCCCCAGCTATAGAACTTGTGAAGCCACAGAGTTGTAGACTTTGTTCAGCACAGCCTTCCACAACATTCCGTGTGGAGTTTGCTGCATCCTCCTCTTCCTCACTCTGCACCACTGTGTTCCTAGCGCTAGCACTGCAATTATGCCCCTGGAGGGATGTTATCCAGGCATATCCTCTCTTCTTTGCACACTTTTCAGACATGAAGAACTTGTCTCAACTTCTTTCATTTCTCTGGCACTCAGCTCAGTGCCCTGCATGTAAGAGATGCAAAGTAATTGCTGAATGAATACACTGATCCATTATTTTTATAATGAGAAAATTGAAGGCTTTTGCTTACAGGTAGCAGCTTCATCAAGGGTATTTGTTTCCTTCACCATCCAAAGCCCCACTAAAATAGAAATGAATGAATAAAAAACTAACCAAGGATAGAAGAATGACAGCAGAGGCATCAGGAAATAAGTTATTTGAACCAGTGTTTTGGAAAATGGAAAATCCATATAGGAGTAGACAAAGACCTAGAGTAGATACAGCCTCAAGTACCTGCAGTGGGGGAGACCCACAGCCAGGATCTGAAGACCCTGCAGAAACCCTGATAGGCCCCAGACTTAGAGGTGTCAGGTATGGCAAAAGGCAAGTGGGGGAAGGTTCAGGCCTGAAAATAGGGGTGTTGTTTAAAAGGTTGATTATCCAGGGACACCAAAGCAAGACACGAACAATAGTGGAGGGAGGAGAGGCGAGAGCGCAGGGCTGAAAAAATAGGGGAGTTAAAATGGAAATATGCCAACTCCACTGCTCCCAATAACAATGGTAACCAGTCAGGGGGATTCTTCTCTGATTCAGTTAAGTGGGTGTGGAGAAAAGACTGCCAATGCCAACATCTGGTGACTCCCTAATTAAACAATCTCCCTACAGTTAAGTGCATGGTCAACAAGCTCCATCCATGCTTCCATCCAGAGCTTCCTAGCAGCTTTTTATTGCTGTGATATATTTTCTTAAGAGTCAAAGTCTTGCTCTATTGCTCAGCTGGAATGCAATGGTGGAATCAGACCATAGCTCACTGTAGCCTCAAACTCTGGGCTCAAGAGATCCTCCTGCCTCATCCTCCTGAGCAGATAGGACTGCAGGTGTGCACAACCATAGCTGAGCAATATTTCTATTTTTTTTTTTTTTAGAGTTGGGGTCTTGCTATATTGCCTAGGCTGGTCTTGAACTCCTGGCCTCAAGCAATCCTCTTGCCTCGGCCTCCCAAAGTGCTGGGATTACAGTTGTGAGCCACTGAGCTCAGCCTGCCTTAGCTTTAAATATGAACCAAGAACAGTCAAGAAATTGTCTCTAGACATTGGAGGAAAAGTCTTAAACGTGAATGAGAGAAACCAGAACAAACAAATGGGGAGGGCAGGACAGAAAAAAGGAAGGGTGGAAGAGAGGAATGGGGGGAAGAAGGAAGGAAGGAAGGAAGGAAGGAAGGAAGGAAGGAAGGAAGGAAGGCAGGCAGGCAGGCAGGCAGGCAGGCAGACATGAGCAAAGGAACAAACACATCAACGCCTGGGAAGTTAAGTGACATGTCTACTTACACAAACCCAGTACTGGCAGGGCTAGGACCAGAAGCCCTGCGTCTTGAGTCTTATTGGGTCAGCATTTGGACTATTAAAAATGCTGCTTATCCTCTAAAGACATTTCATTGCTACTATCCAGTTCTAACACTGGACTCTGTATAGATAATCTTTTTTATACTTTCTTAAAAGCCCCATAGTTCTGTTGGCTGCAACTTTTACCCCACTTTGAAGACTGAATTTGTTGCATCAACAATTTACAAAGACCAACTTTTAATTCATGGCTAGTTTACTTCAGCTGCTGAAACAAATAATGCTTGTTGGCAATGGCCCTTTAAAAAAAAAATTCTACAATTGCACATAACCAGCCTTTGAATGGATCAACTTTTCCTTAGTTTATAGACACGTCATTTGAAACTTTTCCCAAGCCATAATTTCCATTACAGGGAAGTCAGTGCAAATTTCAGTGAGATTCTTGGTTTCCCAAATTCAATGTGAAATCCAGATGCGGTTAAGTGTTGCTGTAAACTTTATGAGTTAAATATCTAAAAGTCAGGGACACTGTGCAGCACAATAACACCATCTATTAAAACAAGCATTCATGTTCACATTTGTAGCCTGAGTTTTCCTGCCACAAGTGAATGAATAAACATTATTCAACCAAGAACTGTTTGGACAATGTTCCATAGCCTAAATCAGCCGGCTGCTGCAACCTTCCCTATTCCTGGCAGACCAGAGGGTTAAAATGATCAAAAATAATTCTGACTAGGATACTTCCCAACTTTACCAATCTATCCAGCTTGTAGAATCATCAATAACTGCTTGAATTTTTCTCCAAGTATAAGATGTATAGTCCTTCTATGAAAATGACACTACCAGTTCACACTCTTCAGTGGTGATGGGGTGTGCTTTGTCCACCCAAGCTCTCGCCTTGTTACTTGTGAGAAAAGAGCCTGCCAGAAACCATAATGGCTGCAAGATATGCTTGTGAAGTATACAGCCTGCATATCTGTATACAGCAGCCCTGGAAACTGGGGTGCTGAGATTAAACAACAATAAAATTCTTTCAAACTGGAGTAAGGCCAAAACTTGGTCCCATTTAATCCTGGGACCAAGTTAATTTGTGTGCATACACAAATAAATATACATGCCTGCTTTCTCCAGAAATGAACCTGATGACGGATCCAAGCAGCATGCAACACAAAAGATCATAAAGAAGCTGGTATATCTCCCCTGCTCATGAGAAGAGCCTATGAGAAGGTATCTGGAAGAGAAGACAGCTGCTTGTGAGTGAGGCTTAGTGACAAAAGAAAAGGCAGAAACATGAGGCTCTCGAATTCATCTCTGAAGGCTGGAAGGCAAAAACCTGTTTATGGAAAGGAAACCTTTCCCTCCTTCTGCTTAACATTGTTTGCCCAAGGAAATCCTACCCATCTTCCAAGGCTTTGGCCCATATAGTACTTTCAGCATGCATTGTACCATATATATTTGCAAATATGTCTTATCAGCCCATTAAAATGGAAGCTCCTTAAGGAACCAGATCTTAGAGGCCACAAATCCTAAGCCCAGTGTTCTGTAAATAATCAGTGCCCATGATGATATATGATGAATACATGAATGAATGCCCTGGACATGCAGTACCACAGAGGATACAAAAGCATTCAGGTCAGACAGCTCTGCCTTGGAGAGTCAGGCAAACAGGAGGGGAAAACAGGCCCATGGTAAATGACTTTACCAGGATATATACTTCCATCAAAATACATCCCACCAAGCGCAGATGTTCAGAGGGCTATAAAATGATGTACAATTCACAATAATAAGGGACAGAGGGCAGATAGGGCTAATCTGGGAAGGCTTTACTGATGAATGGGAACTGAGCCAGGTTTTGAAGGGAGTGAGCGTAGCGAATCATTCACAGGTGAGGGCGGGAAACCTAAGAACAGCATAGGGGAGAAGTCTGTGGATACTGTAGAAAAGCAGTGGAGTTGAAGAGTATTAGTTGTAGTATTAGTATTAGTTGTAGAATATTTATAGAGACACTTTTTAGAGATACTTCAGAAGAGTGGTTCTGAACTGCAGGCAATTTTGCAGCACCCCCCCGACCCCCCATCCCCGCCCTGGGATATTTGGCAAAGTCTGCTAACAATTGGAGGGAGGGTTCCAGTATAGTATCTAGGGGGTAGAGGGCAGGGACGCTGCTGAACACCCTACATACGCACTCAGAGTAGCGCCTACAACAAAGAATCATCTGGTCTAAAATGTCAATAATGTCAAAGTTGAGAAACCCTGCTTTAAAACTACACGAATATTATGAGAAACAGAGCTATTGCTCCTAGATTGCTTCTAGGTGATAATTTGTTGTTTTCTGCAGTCTAAATCAAGAAGCCAGAAGGCTGGTGAGGAGACAACAAGAGAAGAATAACACAGAGGCTGTTTGGACCTAGATAAGTGCTCCTATTTTCTTTTTCTTTCTTTCTTTCTTTTTTTTTTTTGAGACAGAGTCTCACTCTATCACCCAGGATGGAGTAGTGGGATTTCAGCTCACTGCAACCTCTGCCTCCCACGTTCAATCGATTCTCATGCCTCAGCCTCCTGAGTAGCTGGGATTGCAGGCATCCGCCACCACACCCAACTAATTTTTGTGTTTTTAGTAGAGATGGGGTTTCACTATGTTGGCCAGAGTGTTCTCAAACTCCTGGGCTCAAGTAATCCACTGGCCTTGGCCTCCCAAAGTGCTGGGATTACAGGCATGAGCCACAGCGCCTAGCCAGTTCTTATTTTCTTAATGGAGACAAATAAATTGAATTCATTTAAAAAAGACATTGAATTCTTGCCATGTTTAGTTGCTTAGGGGAAACTTTAAGTCAGTAGGTTCACAACTGAGCGAAAAAGATGAACAGAATTCACAGTTAACAATAATCTGGCCAGGCACAGTGGCTCATGTCTGTAATCCCAGCACTTGGGAGGCCAAGGCGGGCAAATCACTTGAAGTCAGGAGTTCGAGACCAGCCTGGGCAACCTGACAATACTCTGCTTCTACTAAAAATACAAAAATTAGCCAGGCATGGTGGCGTGCCTGTAATCCCAGCTACATGTGAGGCTGAGACATGAGAATCGCTTGAACCTGGGAGATAGAGGTTTCAGTCAGCTGAGAACGCGCCACTGCACTCCGGCCTGGGTGACAGAGTGAGACCCTGTCTCAAAAAAATAAAACAAAACAAAACAAAACAAAAAACCTAAACAAAAAAACCCAATAATCTAAGACAGACTACAATGTTTGTCAATATACAGGAATATACTTACTACTCTAGAAACAAAACATGATTCTCTGTGCAACTGAGAGGAACTTCTTGAAAGAAAAATTTACATGAGCCTTGAACTAAATCTACATTCGGAAAAGATGAGAAAATGATGAGTCTGAATAGAAAACAGTTTGAGCAGACAAACAGAAGTATTTAATAGAAAGGAGCAGGGGTTGGCAAGAAGTCAGTGGGGCTGGAACTTGGCAAGAGACCTGAAATGCAGATTGGGTCACATCATAAAAGGCTTGCAATGCTTTCCTAGAGTTCAAACTTAGTTCTGCAGACGATGCAGAGCACTGAAGGTATAAACTGGTATGGCCCATGTTTTAGAAAAATAACCGGTGGTGGCAGGGAGGACTGGGCGGGGGCAGGAAACTGGGATGTAGAAATATAAGATTTGGTGAAAAAGAACTGGAAATAGAAGACTTTTCTTATGTTATAGATCTGAGTATTTCATTACAAAAACAAAGAAGTAACTAGAAGGTGAAAAGGAGTTTGATAGACAAGAATATGAGGTCTGCTTCTGACATGTGGTAAGATATTCTGCAGAACCAAGAAGTCTGGAACTCAAACGGGAGATAAAAGACTCATGGTATAGATAGGAAGTGAAGTGCTGAAGAATCCCATCATAACACCACACATTCCAACAGGCAACTGAACCAAAGCATGTCTCTCAAAACAAAACAATCATATTCCATAAAATCCCAACTACCCTGATTAAAAACTTGCTTATCATATAACTTGGCCAAATACTGGCTGAGAACCTACTAGGCCCAGTGGAATTCCAGCAGGGATTTTTTAAAAGCCAGAGGTCGTGCTGCATTTGAAACCAACTGAATGGTAAATTTCCCAAAAGATGACTATGAAAGACTGGGGGGAAAAAAGAATAGAATAAAAGTTGGCCCTGAGTTCAGTTTTGATCTGGTACCCGAGTCTCCAAGGCTTACTATGACAATCGACCTCTCATTGGCACATTTGTTGTTGCATACAAGTCAAACTGCCTCGATTCAATCCTAGCTGTCTAACTTCTTTAAGCCTCAGTTTTTTTCATCCACAAGAAGTTGATAAGGATAGTCCTTTCACCCTAGGGTTGAAATGTGGATTAAATTAGCAAGCATGTTAAGTGTAACTACTGCTCAGTTCTTTAGTCCATAAGGCGTTTTGAAACTAAAATTTGCATTGTTCTGGATTATTTCCATTTTATGTGGCATAATGATACATGGAAAATCTAAGAATTCATCACTCACTTAAGTGTGGCTGGGACTGCTGGCTGCTGCTCAAGAGCTATTTTCCCCCCTTTCCCTCCATAATGCTTAGAAACATGGCTTCCTGGTATAAAAACCACACTTCCCAGCATTCCTTGAGCCAGGTGCATTCATGTGACTAAGTCTTGGCCAACAGGATAAGGCTTCAGGAAGCCTCCTTAATATGGTAGATTTCTTTCAGGCTGCCTGAAAGACATTCTGGGTATGAGATAATCTTGTGAATGGAAGTCATACATGGTGAAGCAACACAGTAGGAGTCTGGATCCCTGATTGGGTGAAGCTCCATACTACACTTGAACTGAGCACCTCCAGCCTTCTTTAAAGTGAAAGAAATAAACTTATCTTCCAATTAAGCCATATATTTGAAGGTTTTTCAATTACATGAAGCCAAACCAAAACTTGACTGAAATACAAAACAACCGGAATTCTGGTTTATTTTGTTGGACCTAAAACTCTCATCTGAAACATGAAATATTTCATGTTTCATTTTATTTTCTTGGATTTAAAAGAAAAAAAAACCTCTTTAAAAATGTATCATACTAAGTGCATGGAAAGAAAATCAGAGTAAAATCACACCTGAATCACCACAGCCTCTGTGGCTAACTCTAAACAGGGATGGTTAAAGACTGGGAGAAAGAGGAGGAAAAAATCATCATGTCAAATTATGGCTCTTTTGGTCGTTTTAAGACTTTCTCCAGAATTAGTTATTAGTGGGCAATAATGAAGCAAATTGCACATGCATATTACTTCTGAGTTATGACCAATACAACCAGCAGTAACCTTTGAAGCTGTCAGGATCTTTTCAGGCAGGCAATTAAAGTGAAAAATGAGTGTGCGCACAACTTCCATCACCCAATACTACATGTAATAACACCACCTACAAACACTGACATAGGAGTGGGGCTCAGTCTGAATATTTATTAATGCAGATCTGTTCCCATTTGTTCCTCTCCATTTCCTATAACCCATCCCACCTCCACCTGCCAAAATTTTTTTTTCTTTAAAGGGCAGCTCTGACATCATGCATCACATTTACCTGAAACCTACATGCACCGTGACATCTCTCCTATCTGCACTGAAAGAAATTTTCCTCCCTTTCCCTTGACTCAAATATAAATTTAGGACAAGCTTGGATTCTAGAAGGAAAAGAAGTCTATAAAGAAGTAAGCCCAATCAGGAAAACACAAAATAAGATGAAAATAATCAATAATGGATATTTACAGATGGCCAAATATATACGTCAAGTATTGGGTGCTAGGCATTGAAGGTCCTCCTGCCTGCCCCTACCCACGCCTGCCAACACACATACAAAAAGGAATCAGCTCTCAAGCAGACTGGACTATAGAGGATGTGACTTATACTGATCTAAGAATAATCTAGTGTAGAAGTATCAGCTTTTCTAATAAAGTGTAAGAATCACTATTTGCATGTTTTGTGATTTAAGTACTTGGACTTTAGAGAAATGGCAGGGATAACCAGAAAGGGGGGGTACCTGATGAGCCAGTTGGAGTAGGTGTTCCCAAGCTAAGAAGAAACACCCATGCTACAGGCCTAATACCTGATGCCTATGATCCCATCTGTGAGTTTGTCTCCTGTGGTTTCAGCCATTTCTAAATCAACAAGAGCCTAGAGGGCCAACGGTTTCTAGACAGAACTGCCCATTATTATCACCTGGGTAACTTAAAAAAAAAAAAAGTCTGATGCCAAGGACCCATCCCCCAAAGATTCTAATATGCAGTCAGGGTTGGCAATTACTATTACAGACTCTGAGAAGGCTCAGAAACTGGAAAAGGGATAGAGAACTGGTTGGGAAAGTTATTTACACCAATTTGCATCTCTCCCACCCTTCCAAACTAAAAAGACAATTGTGAAACTGGAAAGGAACTACTGGAAGTGATTTAAAAGCTGTATAAGTCCGACATCCAGTGAAATAATTTTTTTTTTTCTTTTCTGAGATGAAGTCTTGCTCTGTCCCTCAGGCTGGAATGCAGTGGCATGATCTCAGCTTACTGCAACCTCCGCCTGTTGGGTTCAAGTGATTCTCGTGCCTCGGTCTCCCAAGTAGCTGGGATTACAGGTGTGCACCACCACATCTAGCTAATTTTTGTATTTTTAGTAGAGATGGGGTTTCGCCATGTTGGCCAGGCTGGTCTCGAACTCCTGACCTCAGGTGATCTGCCCACCTCAGCCTCCCAAAGTGCTGGGATTACGGCGTGAACCACAAGACCTACCTGAAATCATTAAATTTTGACTTCACTTGGGACTCAGGTTTATTTCCCCCCCTTTCACTTTCTATACAGAAAGTATTAAGCTTAGTAATTATGTAGACAAGTTAGTGTTTTCATGTATTTCGAAAACCATATCACAATCTTTGAATTGTGATATGGTTTTCATCTATTCAGTAAGGGTGTTCTGACAAGACCTTTGACTGGGAACCATTTATTTTTCTTCACAGTATGTGCCTACAATTAATAAGACCACATCACTTTAGTTGTTCTGTGGTTCAGAATTTTCTGTAAGTCAGATTGGCCAGAACCAGTGTGGTTTTCCTGTGCTGTCATTATTCACCTCGGTAACAAATCAGGCCGTATCCAAGTATATTAGTTTTGTATTTCGGAAGCCAGTTTTGTCAAGGATTTGACAAAAGGAATTGCCTTCGTTACTTCCTATCTCCCAGGGAAGCCAAATCATTGCTTAAAAAAAAAAAAAGTCACAGGAGAAAGAGCTGAACATCTGGACACAGACTGACTGGATGGCCCTGCCTAAGAGTTATCAAATGTAAGTGCACATAGGTCACAGCTTACTCAGGTCAAATTCTGGTCCAAGAGGCTCTGCCAGGCTGGCTAGAGCATTATGCATGCCGACTCCACACCCAGGTGGCAGCCAGGAACACAGTGTTCAGGTTCGTGGGCCACAGAGGTTATGTGCTAGCTGGGGATTTATCGCTCCTGATTCTGTGCAAGTTGTGTATTCATTCTACTTGCTAATGAGTAGGGGAGCATGCTGAGCTGTAACTCAGATTGATCTCGCTGATGGTGTGAATTTGGGTGTCTGGGAAGTCCCTGGACCTTCTCAGTTATCTGGCACTTGGCAGATGGCTCCTGACAATCTTGGCTTCTGTGGAAGGACTTCTGGGAATTAACTCTGGACTTTCTGTTGCTTAAAAAAAAAAGGCTTAAATTTCTTTAGACAATGTAAGATGGTAGTTACTGACAGTCTGCTACTTTCTGTGTGACTTGAGCAAGTTTCTCAGCAGATAAAGATGACAGTGACTCATGGCTCCTACACATGAAGTGGTTATTAAGAGGATTAAAAGAGATAAGCCATAGACAGCACAGAGCACAGTGGCTGGTACATGATAAACACTTAATAAATCTTACCCACTAGGGGCCAGGCTCAGTGCCTCATGCCTGTAATACCAGCACTTTGGGAGGCAGAGGCAGCTGGATCACCCCAACTTGGTGAAACCCCATCTCTACTAAAATACAAAATTCAGCCAGGCATGGTGGTGTGCTCCTGTAGTCCCAGCTACTCAGGAGGCTGAGTCAGGAGAATTACTTAAACCTGGGAAGCGGAGGTCACAGTGAGCCAAGACGGCACCACTGCACTCCAGCCTGGGCAACAGAGCAAGACTGTGTCTCAAAAAAAACAAAAAACAAAAACCCCAAACACCAAAAACTTACCCACTAGGTACCATTATTATTTTAGGTAGTAAGGTCTGAAAGCATTTAGTGCTTGCGTTGTGGGACTACATTTGTGAACAATCAATAGTTCTCAAGTAGCAATAATAACTGATAATAAAGATATTATTACTATCACTGCATGTCTACTATGGGTCAATACAAAATGATTTGCTTTCTGTGTGCAGTCCTCATGAAAATCCTGTAAGGGATTTTCCTGACCCACCCCGCTTCCCAGAGGAAAATATAAAGCTCAGAAAAGGCCCAAATCACAGGACCAGGAGATAAAGCCTTAAATCTGGGTTTGTCTGACTTCAAAGTATGTGCTATTTGACCACATTTGCTGCTTCCCCTGAGTAGAAATAACTTGTTTCATAGCATGGAGCCCTGAAACACTGTTCAGTAACAATGCTCTCTAATTAAAACGCCAGGTGGCCTTTCCTTTGTATTTTAACTTTTAAGGTGATTTTATTATATCTCTTCCATAAATGAACATGGATTTTTTATAACAAAATTAAAATAAGCATTATGTAACTATTAGCATAAAACATTTTTGTTCTTGTATGACCCAACATCATCTCACGTGGCCCCAGAAGCACATGGAACACTTTCCAGGCACCTCACCTTGCCCAATTCCCACTCTTTAAGTGCTATCCAGCTACTGCAATGGGATGTCAACAGCCCCATAACTTAGGAGCAGGTAAAAGTATGCTATTCCTGATCTTTCCAATAAAGTTTATGTTTTTGATTGCCCATGTCTGACTAGGCATAGAATTATTTCTGGACCCAAATATTTCTCATGCCCAGTACTTTGGGAGGCCGAGGTGGGCAGATCACCTGAGGTTAGGAGTTTGAGACCAGTCTGGCCAACATGATGAAACCCCATCTCTACTGAAAATAAAAAAAATTAGCCAGGTGTGGTGAGGTGGGAGGATCACCTGAGGTAGGGAGTTTGAGATCAGTCCGACCAACATGGTGAAACCCTGTCTCTACTAAAAATACAAAAATTAGCCAGGTGTGGTGGTGCGTGCCTGTAATCCCAGCTACTGGGGAGGCTGAGGCAGGAGAATTGCTTGAACCCGGGAGGCGGAGGTTGCAGTGAGCCGAGATCATGCCGCTGCACTCCAGCCTGGGCAACAGAGTGAGACTCCATCTCAAAAAAAAAAAAAAATTATTTCTGGACACTAAGGTTGCTCTTGGGGCTGGCAGGCAACTCTCTGAATTAAGTGGTTGGTTTTGGCCTCATTGCCATGGTGGCAGGAATCAATACAAACTGACCAGGTGACCAGCTGGATGGGAAAGCATACAGGTCTGAGACATGCCCCTTTCCCTTTTTTAAAAAGACTTAAAAATTAGACTTTTTAGAAGAGCAGTTTTAGGTTCACAGCAAAATGGAGAGGAAGGTACAGAGATATCCCACATACTTCTGCTCCCACCCCATGCATGGCCTCTCCCATTACTAGCATTCCCCACTAGAGTTCTTTTTTTTCCTCGCTAAAAAGTGCTTCATAGAATGCTGGAATGCTTTGGAAGCACTGGGATGAAATATTTAGACAAATTCTGATGGAAATCAGAACCCACGACACAAGCTGCAACACTGTTACTGCACCTGCATCTTTTATTAAATTTCTCCTTTGGGTGACTGATCTTAAAAAACACCAGAGGTTCTAGTCCAGGTTCTAACTATTTCTAGCTTAGAGCTTTCATCAAGTCAGTTTCTTTACCTGTGAAAAGATAATGATATATGCACCAACTCCCTCACAAGCTTTAAGTGAGAATCATACATTTTAATTACTTATTTTTAAAATTAATTATTATTATTTTTTTTAGAGATAGTGTCTGTTGCCCCGGCTGCAGTACAGTGGCACAAACATGGCTCACTGCAACGTCAATCTCCTGGCTTAAGAGATCCTCCCACCTCAGCTTCCTGAGTGGCTGGGACTACAGGCGTGCACCACTATGCTCAGTGAATTAAAAAAAGAATCCTCCCACCTTGGCCTCCCAAAGTTCTGGGATTATAGGCGTGAGCCACTGTGTGAATCATACATTTTAATTGAGCAATTCCAGTATAAATTCTAAGGTCCTACCCCAGCTTCCAAGACAAGGTGGTCTGAGAGTCATTGTCTCTCCAGCAGGAATAACCCAGTGCAGCCATGTCTTAACTCATTAGTCTCTCTGGCAAATAATCTCTGGGAAGAGAAGGCTTAAACTATACACTAAAATAGAAACCTGAATTATTGTATAAAGAACTTAGATTTCATTTTACTTTGCTATCCTTGGAACTTGAATGCACACATGCACTCAGATTATGATTTTTCTCTTGCAAGAGTAGGGACTTGCATCAGAAAAGTTCTTCAAAAGTTTTTCCAAAGAGCCATATGACTTTTCGGTAGAGATAGAAAACCTTTTGGCTAGCTTTAAGCTGAGTTTATTAAAAGCCATTCTGATTCACTACAAACTGTGTGATCAACTAACTTGTTTTATACATAAAGGAAAGCCTTTCAATTGATAAAACCAAGATACATTTAAATTATTTTATCACACATTCAAGTCAAATGCAAAACTTTCTATCATGGTTAAGTAAAACAGACATTATCAAGGTAATCACAAGACATCAGATTCCTCAGAGAAGCTCGGGAGACCTCTGGGATTTGGTAAACGTTACTATCAGCTGAGTTTCAACAAATGGAAGGCAGAGACTCTGATGGATTTTCTAGGCTTACTTAAGATGAGGTTTAATGCTCTAGACATGGATTCAATATAATAAAGATACTGCGTCTTCATTTCTATGGCTTGGTTTTAAAAGGAATGCAGAGATAACATACTTTAAAAAAAAAAAAAAAGGTAGTTGCTGAGTATCTACAACTACTCTGCCTGTCAATCTCTCCTCTCTTCAGCCCACACCTTCCTACTTTAGCCAATCAGTTCAGTGTTTTTACAGTATTTTTGATGCAACTCACAGTAAGACATACATTTTAAATCATAACCAGTACACCCCTCTAGACACAAACATACGAAAGTTTCACAAAACATTACTAAACTTCACCATATGTGATGTACCCTGATAATACCATTGCCTTTTTTTTTTTTTTTTTTTTTTTTTTTGAGACAGAGTCTCGCTCTGTCACCCAGGCTGGAGTGCAGTGGCACGATCTCTGCTTACTGCAACCTCCGCCTCCCAGGTTCAAGCAATTCTCCTGCCTCAGCCTCCCGAGTAGCTGGGACTACAGGTGCATGTCACCACGCCCAGCTAAGTTTTTGTATTTTTAGTAAAGACGGGGTTTCACCGTGTTAGTCAGGCTGGTCTCGATCTCCTGACCTCGTGATCTGCCTGCCTCAGCCTCCCAAAGTGCTGGGATCACAGGCGTGAGCCACCACACCCACACCCGGCCACCATTGCGTTTTTTAAAAATGTTATGACAACCCATTAAATTGATGTTGTCACTGACTAATGAGTCCTAAATGGTGACTTCAAAAAAATTCAAATCTTGCTGAATTACAAATCAATAATGTCATAAGTCCACTCCCACACATGGCTCTTTATTGCTTACATGATAAGAGATTTAGGTAAAACATAGAAGATCATTTGCAATTTGGCTCCATCAATCAAATTATTCAAACTCATCTCTAGTTCTCTACATGCCCCCTACACTCCAGCAACTCCTAACTTCTTCCCGTCCTCTGCACATACCTCATCTACACTCTATACCTTCGGTTCTGATTATCCTGTTTGCCTTTCTGTGTCCTGTTCCCTGTGCCAAGCACTGTTTTACACAGTCTCTCTTGCCTTTGGTTAGGTTCAGAGAAAATCAGGGGTGAAAGGAGAGGGTGGTCCAGTATTTGTTCTCCTACTCCCTCCTAGCTAGGCATGGTTTTGGAAGCAGCTGCTATGCTCCACCTAGGGCCACAGCTCTGGGAGGGCGGTCGTCCCCCTTGCAAGGCTGCCACTCTCCAGGTTCTGTTCACAGCATCACCTCCCCTTCCCCTTCAGCCTTCTGCTGTTGCTAGGTCCCGGGTGCCTCAACATCTCTTACCCTGCCACACCCCTATAAATAGCCCCCATATTTAATTCTCTTCTATTCTTTCGGGGCCTAGAATGATATGCCTTTGTAACACATGCTACCCAGAACACCTCGTCCTCACCTGCTTTTCTGTGGTCATCCTCAAACCCATCATCCAAAGTCCACTATAAAAGTCACCTCCTCTACAAAACATTCCATGAAGCTACATGGTAGAATCTGCCTTAATAGTCAGGTATATTAAAAAGATAGATTACATTTTAAAGTGCTTTGTTCCCAACAGACTCAGCTTCTCCAAAAGCCAGCAACTTGGTTCTTTCCTGTCCCTAGCATTTAGCACAACGGCTGGCAAATAATCATGATCATTGAAAGAATAAATGAATGAAAGGTAAGAGGATTTTCAATTATTAAACGACATCACAACTGCATGCCAGTAGGTCGTATTTTCTAACAAGAGTGTCTACAGAGCTGCTTTGTCTGAATTCCCATTCTGGGGTGATCTAGTCAATTTTCTCTACATGTAGCTGCTGGGATCCAGCTAGAGACAACTGCTGCTTACTGTGTGGTGAACCCAGTATCTCTGGTGGTAACTAGCGGGCTCCCCACAATCCCACATCACCTGGCAGGGTGTTTCTGCTTACGATGCTAATGAGATTTTACTTGAAAGATGTAATTATTGCCGCAACCCAAGAAAATAATTAATGGCCAATTTTAGTGGGCGAAATATTCATTAATCAAGTCAACAGACAAGAGACCTGCAGCGTTTAGGAAAAAGGTCTTTAGAGAGAAGGAAAAAAAGATAATCACCTAGAGATTTCTCCTTTTCATAAGTATAGGTTAAATCTATTCAATTATAGTCTCTTGAAAGTTTACATTTCAGATTTAGTCCAATGACTTCTAATGAAGTCTAGGTTTAAACTTTTGAGTTTTAGAATGCATTGCACAACTGTTATTTAATCATTATACTGCACAAAAAGGTAGCGATAACAAGGAGACATTAGTCTCATATTTGGTTGGTTTAAAACACTTCACGCAAGGATTTCTGAACATGACAAATGTCAGCTTCTGTTTTCTTACAAGTGAGGAGGAAGAAAGGTGTCATGATGAGAACACCATTGGGCTTGGTAAACATTTACGTCATCTTTGACCCTTATAAACACACAGCTTTTTAACTGAGGGTGAGAGGACATTTTAAATTCTTCTAACACCTTGGTAATCAGAGCGCAGGGAAATATCTGCCCAAAAAACAACACAGTGACCCAGAGATCAAATCAAACGTACACCTACTATTAAAAGATACTTCAATCCCAAAGAGCATGGGCCCTCATAAAAAATGATAAACAAACCCCTCCAGCCTCTCCCTCCAGCCCTTCTTCTCAATGCCCTTTTATAATATTCATGTCCTCAGATTTATGTCGACCATATATTGCCTAGATGTGTCTCCCCATTCCATTAAAAGGGACTTAAGGGACGGGAGATGGGTCACAGAAGGCAGCAAACAATAACTGACAGTTGAGTTTATTTTTTAAAACCAAAAAAACTTCCATGTTTTCATTTAATTTTAAATGCTAACAACCATATTCCAGGCTCGACATGCCCGTAAAGCTGTTTCACAGTCCAGGGAAAAAAATTTTTTTTATTGTAAATAATGTTCACCATCCACATCTTAACAGTCTGGATGCTGAAGCATTTTTCATTTAGAGTAATGATCTCCAGGAGTAAAAATAATATAATTATAACTGAACTACTTGGTCAGCTAAATCACAACCAGAAATGCACTGGTATGTATTTCATTCACCGTGTCAAAAAATCTTCATTCTGAACCATCAACACAGCACTAAATTTTGATCTGTCATTGAAAACAGGTCGCTTCTATTTCTGGCTTACAGCATGGTAACAGGGCACAGCAATTGGCAAAGACAGTTAATATTTCACATTAAATCTCCCTACCTGACCTTCTGAATCAAAAATGGAGGGACTCATGAAGAAGAAATTAAGTAAATACTCTTTTTTTCCTTAAAAAACAAAAACAAAAAACCCCTCTTAAAGGATAGAAAAGAAACGACTGAAATTCTTGGGATGCAAATTTGTTGTTGATAGGTCAGCCAATAAAGGCCACTGAAGGGTGTGGGTGGCACCCCTGGGCTGCCTCCTCTTAAAGACAGATAGGAGGGAAGAGGGAGTTTCTTGGTGTCCAGGTGGTCCTTAAGACAAAGCCAGAACTGGCATTTCCAGTGGAGGGAGGACTACAAGGTCAAAGGGTATGTCAGCCACTTTGGGTGTGGCCTCAGCTGGCCCTTTGCAACCCACTGCTACTGAGGGTTGAGATGTGGACAGAGGTTGATGGACATGCATTGCAGAAGGAAGCAACATCTCTTGAGACTCTTCTCCTCCATGAGTCATTTTGAAATCTCTTGTGGATCTGTATTTAAACCACGTTTTTATCTTTCTTTTAGTTTACCTTTAAATACAATTTGAAGAAAGTTTTGCAGATACTTCTCCCTCCTTTTTCCCACCACAACCTAAGCCTGGGTAAAGTGACCCTCCCATCTGCTCCTTTTAGTTGCCCCATCTTCACACTTACCCCATGGTTTGAAACCTCCTGATGGGCATTCTCTCCCACTAGCTCCGTGTTTCTCAACCTGGGTAGGTTTATCAAGTAGCGGCTCCTTGCTATAGCCCCAGTGATTCCAGTTTAATTTGATCTGGCATGAAACACCCACTGAGACACCTGAGTGCACCGCAGGTGACTCTCATGTGCAGTCAGGGCTGAGAACCACTGCTGTGCTAAGCTCCCCGGGCACAAGCCCCAGGGCTGTTCACCTTTGAACCAGACCTAGCGCAGGGCCTGCTTGCTAAATAAGAACCAGACCTAGCACAGGGCCTGCTTGCTAAATAGTAATGGAATACATAAAAGAATGTTGTTCAGTGATTAAAGAAGACAGTGGGAGGAAAAAATAGGAGGGCCATTCAGGATGGCCTCTCAAACTTGAGTGTGCATCAGAATCACCTGGAGGCCTGTTACAGCTCAGGATAGCGGGGGTTGGGGGAGTAGGGCGGGCATCCCCAGTGTTCCTGATTTAGTAGCTCTAGGGTGGGCCCTGAGAATTTCCATTTTTTACAAGCTCCCAGGTGACGCTGATGCTGCTGACTGATCTCAGAACCACGCTTCTAGAACCACGGCACTGAAATGACCAAAGCAGTTTAGTAATCTTAGATTAGATGACACATAGTAACGGGCTGCAGGATCTGATGAGGTGGTCAAGGATAGTAATTCTATGAGAGACATCACAAGGAGGGGCTGCACAGGTCTTTAATCCTATCTGATTGCTGGCCACAGACAGACCAGGGCTGAGGAAATCTCCCTTTTAGACCGTGATTCCAATTCACTCAGCTACCTTTAATCTTCATGGCTTAAGTATATGAATTATCCATCACATGTCCACTACTATTCAGAATTAGGGTGTGGTTGGCAAGAAGAACAGACTGCCATCAATATCTAAATAAAAATTACAGTTAACACTTTCTTAGAAATAGGCCTAAGAAAAAATTTTCCAAAAGCAACCAGTGGCAGACCTAGGCCAGAAAACAAACCCATGGCTGCTAGTTAAATCAACTGAGGCAGTGGATTCTACAGCTGTAAAAATACAGTGGTTTAAAATCCAAGCTTCCAACAGCCATCCAAATAGATGCTAAAATTACATGGTGGGGCAGGGGCGGGGAATGCATGCTCTCTTTACTGCCAGTTAAGAGATTTCTTTCTTAACAGATAAAGGAAAGGAATAGGAAAATGCCAATTGCATTTGGTTTTCCTAAGAGAGCACTGGCTACTGGTTCCCAGTAACCCTCCCATCACCCAAGCCATTGAACAGTGACACAAATGGCATTGTGACAGTAACACAAGCAGGGGTTCTCTCTCCATTTCTGATGAACCATCTTATGGGTTGATATGGTTTGGCTGTGTCCCCACCCAAATCTCATCTTGAATTCCCATGTGTTGTGGGAGGGACCTGGTGGGAGGTAATTGAATCATGGGGGCAAGTCTTTCCCATGCTGTTGTTGTGATAGTGAATAAGTCTCAAAAGATCTGATAGTTTTAAAAAGGGGAGTTTCCCTGCACAAGCTCTCTCTCTTTGCCTGCTGCCATCCATGTAAGACATGACTTGCTCCTCCTTGCCTTCCACCATGATTGTGAGACTTCCCCAGTCACGTGAAACTGTAAGTTCATTAAACCTCTTTCTTTGGTAAATTGCCCAGTCTTCGGTATGTCTTTAACAGCAGCACGGAAACAGACTAGCATATGGGTCCTAGACAGCAGTAATAAACCTGGGTGTTAGACAACTGAATGTCTCTCTACTTTGGGGTTGTGAGACAGTCTTCAAGGAGTTTCTAGAACAGAAGTAAACAGGAAACTATGTTCTCTGAAAACACAGTCTGTTATTGGGAAGGGAGTGGCATAAAGATGGTGGGCTCACCCACTCAACAAGGATCAACCCTTACATTTGCAGAGAGCAGTGGTTTAAAGTGCGGTCCTGGAGCAGCAGCCCCCAGGATCCTGCCAAATTCTCAGCTCCTGCCACTCCCCAGACCCAGCAAAAGCAGAAAGTGTGTGTGTACGTGTGTGTGTGTGTGTGTGTGTGTCTGTGTGTAGGGGTAGGGGGCAGTGCAACCTACATTTTAACAAGTCCCATGCTAAAAATTCTGACGCAGCTCAAGTTTGAGAGCTACTGACAGAGCTTCAGAGTCCTCGAAGCACCTCGGCATAGCGGTATCATTCCATTTTAAACATTAGGGAACTCAACTGAGACAACCAAGATAAGCTTAAGGAGGCATAGTGGCTAAATGTTAATACAGGATCCTGGAACAGAAAAATGACATTAGGGGAAAACGAAGAAATCTGAATAAAGAATAGCCGACAATGCATCAATTTGGTTCATTAATTGTAACAAATAGACTATACTAATGTAAGACATTAATAACAGGGAAAACTCGGCATGGGAATATATAAGAACTGTACTATCTTTGCGATTTTTTCTAAAATAAAAAGTTTGTTTAAAACAATTAGGGAACAGATGCTCTGAGATACATGTTAAAGCAAGATGCTAAATACACAATGGGTGCCTATGGCATTATTTTCTGTATGTTTAAAATATTTATGAAATATTTTATAATAAATTATACAATACTTTGAAACTGTAAAAACTATACATACTCAGACACTGTTTTGTCTTTTCTCCGGAAAAGGACTGGCATGTGTTTAGATAAGGATACTGTGCTTACAGCAGGCCTGAAACACACCCTCGTTCCAGCAGAGGCTGTGGATCCTTTTTGTGCAAGCCCTCTTTGTATTGTCAGCTCTGGCACCACGAAGGGGACCTGCCCATGCTCAGGATCGTCCCTGAAAAATAACTGCTGCGATGGAGATGCTCCAGGTCCCCCCTGCTCCCCAGGCTCCAGGTCCCTGCCTCTCCCCTCACACCCACCACAGGCCTGGGCATCTCATCATGCTTATAACCCCACAGGGCCCTCATCTCAGCTAGGCCTCCTCTAACAGTAGCTGCTCCTCCTCCAGACAGTGACAGCATTTTAATGAGGGCACTATAGAGCCTCTGAGCCCCGCAGGAGTGAACTGCATGCTGAAAGCTGCCGGTGCCTTCAGACCAAGCCAGTTGGCCATTTCCCTCTGCCTTTCTTTGCTGCAGACTGGACTGCCCTTGGTCAGAGGTAAAACCCATGCCTCTCGCCCCAGTGGCTTCTGATGGAGCAATGCCTCTGAGGTCAGCCTGGAGCTCTTGATGATGCATCAAGTCACTTACTTACCTCTTTCTTTTCCAACCTCTGAAGGAGTTAAAAACAGGTGGTGAAACCGACAGAATGTGGATTCAGAGGAAAGAGCTAAGAGGCCTGAACAACCCATAAACTGAATTTTAATCCCTAGAATAGTGGGACATTCACGGCTGCCCACATGTTTCTGAGGCTGGCTATTTTCACTCTGCTGTTTTAATGCCAACACCAAGGAATGTGTGTGGCAGCCAGCCTTCCCCTGACACCTTTGCCTTGGGTCTCACCCAGACCAAATGAGTGAGGATGAGGGGACAGGGGCCAAGGGGGCATTGTTTGTGAGTTCAAGAAACAACACTGAAAGCTTACTGGTTTGTTTTCTAGACCAAATACATCACCCTCATGTACCTGCTGGCTCCCCCTGCCCTTACTCATGCCATTATGTCATTTTTGACTGCTCTCCTTCCACTCCTCAGTGGAGTCAAACACAATCCCTCCCTAAAGAGCCTGTTGAAGTCCAAAAGGCAGCCCAGGGGATCGTTCTCTGCTTTCTTTTGTATCATTCATTCTTTCATTCAACCAATATTTATCGAAGACCTACTATGTGCCAGGTACTGTTCTAGGCACTAGAAATATGGCAGTGAATGACAAAAAAAAGAGGATTTACATTCTGGGAAGGACAAGGGTCAATAAGGACATCACTAAATATACATTGTTATGTGTACTATGTCAGATGGTAACTTCCAGGAAGAGAAACAGAACAGGGGAAGGGATGAAACAGAACAGAACAGAACAGAACAGGGAAGAGAGCCATCCTGCTCTCTTCACTGGCACTTAGGTTAAATATGCCATTATCTGGCCGGGCCCAATGGCTCACACCTATAATTCCAGGACTTTGGGAGGCTGAGGCAGGTGGATCACCCAAGGTCAGGAGTTCGAGACCAGCCTGACCAATATGGTGAAACCCCATCTCTACTAAAAATACAAAAATTAGCTGGGCATGGTGGTGGGCGCCTGTAATCCCAACTACTCAGGAGGCTAAGGCAGGAGAATTGCTTGAACCTGGGAGGCAGAGGTTACAGTGAGCTGAGATCACACCACTGTACTCCAGCCTAGGTGACAGTGAGACTCTGTTTCAGGGAAAAAAAAAAAAAAAAAAAAAAAAAAGCCATTATTTAACTCAGTTAATGTTTCGTTTCCTCTTCAGCTAGATCCTCTATGTTCTCAAACAATAAGGGCTGTTTTCGGCTTCTTCCAGCATAGGATTGTACATACTGTCGCCGTTCAACCAATTCTGTTGAACAAAGAAACTTATACAGCTGATTCATATTTTAGAAACACAGACCTTCTGGGTGCAAAGGGAAGTCAGGAGATGAATTAATCCATGTGGAACTGCAGGCAGTGAGTCATCCATTCCACACCTATTTTCCAGCAGCCATGTCCTAGGCACATGAGTGCAGCACTGGCCAGATACTTGTGGGCTAACCAGTGAAATCCTGCCCTCGTGATGTGTACATTTTGGTGAAAAAGACCAGCAAATGATAAGTGATTACTTCTTTGTTTTTGTTGTTGTTGTTTGTTTGTTTGTTTGAGACAGAGTCTCGTTCTGTTGCCCAGGCTGGAGTGCAGTGGCACAATCTCGGTTCACTGCAACCTCCACCTCTGGGGTTCAAGCGATTCTTGTGTCTCAGCCTTCCAGGTAGCTGGGATTACAGGTGCCTGCCACCACGTCTGGCTAATTTTTTGTAATTTTAGTAGAGACAGGGTTTCACCATGTTGGTCAGTCTGGTCTCGAACTGATCTCGGGTGATCCGCCCGCCTCAGCCTCCCAAAGTGGATAAGCAATTACCTCTATGAAGGAAACGGGCAGGTAGATGAAAAGGAGAAAAGCAACACGGAGGATAGGAAAAGGCTTTCCATGGAGATGATGTTCCAGCCAAGACAGGAAGGGGTAGAACGAGCCAGCGAGGCCAAGGGCAGGATGGGGGTGGGCAAGGATACTGAGAAACAGCTCCTGGAGGAGGAGTCGGCCAGGGCACAGGCCTGGAGGCGGAAATGTGCTGGGTGCATGGTCACAGAATCCAGTTAGTGTGGGGATGAGGCTGGGGAAGGCAGGAGCCAGCTTTCACAGGCCCTTGTGGGCCACCGTTGGGAGTGTGGGTTTCATTCTAGTGCAATGGAAAGACACAGGAGAGTCTTAGCAGGAGAGAACACAAGATTTCTATTTTAAGAGGATCCCTCTGAAAAGACGGCCCCAGAATCAGGGTGACCACATGTCACATTTTGCCAGGGACAGTGCCACTTTATACCTGTTGTCCTAGCATCATTATTAACAGCACCCCATTTCACTCTCCAAAGTGTTGCAGATTAAGGGAAAAATTATACAGTCATCCTATCCAGAACCCATTATTACAACTAACATGATTCACTGTTCTGAGAAACCTGATATGCTCTGTACCAGTCACATCCCCCCAAATACAGCAGAGGCTGAATACAACATATTCTATGGTGGGAAATTAAGCCTGTCCTCCAGCATCGCAATTATAAAAAGGTTCTACTGTGTTCTGGTGGTTTGTTTGAAAGACAGGAAGAAGAGAAAATTCTATAAACTTCGCTCCATGATGTACTCCATATTTTACAGCTGCTGTGAGGGGAAAACTTTTCCACAGATCAAATCTAAAATTTTCGTGGTTCAGTTGGAGTCTCCTCACTTGATATGGACAAAAAGGGCCAGTCATTGCTGTCTGTGCAGAGATCCTGAGAGTCCTGTTCTTGAAGAAGCCTGCCAAAGTCACCTCTGAGCAGCTCCAGGTTACATAAGCCCTGTTTCTCTAACCTCTCCTCTCAGGTCTTATTTTTCAAATGTTCAGTCATCCTTGTGGCTCCTCTGTTTATCCTTGCCAAGTTCTTCACACTGACACAGTACTTCTAAAGTTATCCTCCAGAAGCCCTCTGCTATTTTCCCTACCAAATCTTTCCAGAAGCCTCAAAGCCATTCTCCTCTGCATCTAAGCCATGGGCCAGGACACTGGAACCAGTGCTGACAAGCCACACTGTACCTCCTGCCTTGCTTCCACCTGTCCTCCTTGGACCAGACCACCTAAAGAGAGGATTAAGCATAATCTTACCGTGTCTGGGGGACAAAGGCACGTAGGGTGGCAACCTCTGTCGGCTTGGATTATGCCCCTTCTCATATTCCACCTTAGAATCTCAGAATGTTGGGGTAAACGTGACCTTAGCAACACTCTTTTCATTTGGTAGATTTATTGAAGGCTGATCCTACAAATTGCTCATAGATGGGACAGAACTCACCCTGGACCGTGGCCCTTCCCCTCTGCTTTGCTGCCCCTCCAACCACGTCATGGAAATGTTACCATCCTCTGATTGATTTATACTGAGCTGAATTTACATGTCTTTTCCTACCCCCCTCCTTGACTTTATTTAGCTTCTTGAGGGCAAATAATATATTTAATAGGTCTCTGTATTATTCACAACATGGCATCTTCCATGTAGCCAGGTCTCTGGGGAGATATTTGCTGAAACTCCTGAATGGATTCTTAAGACTCCTCCTTGCTTTATGATAGAGACAAGAGTAACACTCCCAGGCTTTTGGGGGTCACAGGCTCTGCGACAAACAGACCTGACTCCAAATCCAGGCTATGCCACTAGTTTCCAGGCTATGCCACTAGTTTACCAGCTAGTAGTTAACTAGTTGTAGGAAAGGTATTATAATTCATCTTTTCTTCATCAGAATAATGGGTGCAATATACCTACCTCTTTCTGAGGGCTACAAAAGCCTACCTATGTTGCACAGAAATGCCTCAACAGACACATGTTCTGCCCTGAACACCACTTCTCCCTCTTTTGCTTGCTCTGCTCAGCTATTTTCCCTATAGGTTAAGCTTTTACCAAAAAAGAAAAAACATCCTAACAGTGCTGTTCTTACCAGAGATACCATTTTTTCCTCATGCTGAACTACTTAAAACCCTCCTTAGATAAGAGATAAAACTATGCTGTAACTTATATCCTTTTGCAAATTTTTAAAGTAGAGTGCTGCGATAATACCAAAATGGGGGAATCCCTAAGGTGACTTGGGACATAAGTAGGAGTGAGGAAAAGTATTTAAGCTTAGAGAGAAAAGCGAAGAGAAGCCTTCTGATGAGGTGTGAGCCCATGGAAAACGGCACAGGGAAAATGAATCGGAAATGCAGCCTGTGGGGTAACACTGCTGCAGAAGGAAACAAACGAGGAGAGCCAGCGCCTCCACGGTGCCTTCTCCTCCTGGAAGCAGGAGTTGAAGCCTATGACCCCTAGGACTGATCCCATACTGACATCTTGTGGTTACAAGTGTCATGACACTTACGTGGTCCTACGGCAGGCATGGACATGCATATTCGTACCACAACCATGTCTTCATTTCGCAGCATTTCAAAAGCATCAAACGTTTTCTCAACCCCAAGCTCCCTGTTCTCAGTAGAGGTAGAAGTGAGCGAAGGAACTGCTGATGAATGTGACACTGGCATTTGTCCCTCCCAACTGCATCCACGCTAGTGGCTGAAGCCTCTGCAGCCTTGGCTGAGCATGTCTTCTCCAGCACCCAAGGCCTCTTTAGGAGAATTACCAAAACTCACTGGTTGTTTTAAAAGTGAAATGAAAACTGCAGCTGCTCAGAGCTTTCAAATACCAACCGAACCACTCCCTCATGAAGTCTGAGGGAGGAAGTCAGGAAATAGAAAAGTAACCTGGTTCTTTGGAATTTCAAAATTAAATTTCTTTTCACAACCATACCCCAGAGCTACTCAGTAATGGAGGTGCGCCAGAAACCCTCCATCTTGCAGAATCCCAGATGGTCCTGAGTGCCTGCTACATTCAAAGCACCTGGGGGATACTAGTGCACCTCAGAGGGCCCACGGTCCAACAAGAGATGGGCAGGACCCCATCACGGTGAAGTAAAGGAAGAGTGGCAAGGGGCAGACACGGGCCGAGAGAGTTCTGGCAGGAGACACCAGGAAAGACTCCCATGGGAGAGCAGCATTTTTTCTTTTAGGATGAGCAGTGTGGGGCAAATAAAGTTGTGCATGAAGGCATTTATAGCAGGTGGTTAAAGTCACAGGCCTTAGGAATCAGACAAAACAGGATTTACGCCCAGGCCCATCACTTCCTAACTGTCCATCTGAACATGATCTGTGAGCTCTCAAAACCTTGTTTTCTTCCTCTGAAAAGCAGGGATGAAAATTCTGACTTGATGGAGTTGTGAGGAATGAGTAAAATAATGTGTAGAACTGATAACTCGGCACACACTAAGGACACACACCAGTTGCTAACAGCTGGAGGAGCAGCAGGAGCGCAGTGACGGGCAGGAAAGGCCGCCACCGCCTCTGGAAGTCAGGGGCAGGTGAAGACAGTGTGGACGTAGGACAAACAAAGACATGGTGGTGGGGCAGGGTTGGAGGACAGAGGCACTGGACACCAGGCAGGGCCGCCTGACCAGCTCTTGCTCCTCTCTGCTCTCCCAATGCGTCACCTGACTCTTCACTTGGTTTCTTTTTGCCTGTTTATAACCTGTCTCCCCAGGGATGTTATTTTGGCTTTCTGGAGACAAGGGCCCACAGTTCATCACCAAGGGTCCAGCAGAAGGCCCAGGTGCAGAGCAGACATTCACTGAGCATTTGGCCTGGCCCCTGCCTGTGCTGGGTCACTTTCGGCAAATTAACTAACCTCTGTTAGAAGGCAGGTTTCTCTTCAGTAAAATTCAAACAAAGAAACAATACTTGCCTCTTTTGGTTGCTGTGAAGATTAAATGAGAAAATGCAAGTGAATGGACAAATGACTGGGAAAAGGCTCAATAAAAGATAACTGCTATGACAGCCGCACCTGCTAGAGTCCTAGCTGCCAACTTCACAGAAAGCACTGAAGACTGTTTTCTATGAAACCCAGTCTCAAAGACCTAAGGATATGCTCAGATAAATCAGACAGCGTTGAACAATATCGTCACAACAATATTTTCTAAGAGATTTGTTAAGAAAATTGGGTTTTCATCTGAATTTCTCCATATTATGTAACTTTCCCACTTCTTAAGCATAGCTTTCAAAAACACACCATGGCAGCACTGCCCTTAACTGCTTTTCCAGACAAAATCTTTTCAAATTTCCACCAAAAGAATGCAGTTGGCACCACCTTTTCCTGACCGTCCTAACAAATGGATAAACTTTGCTGCAATGAGACAGTTTAGGACAACATCTGCTCCTATCTGCCAACAAAGTTCAGCTGTGGCTTCTGACACTAAATAGGGCAAGAAAATCTCTTCCTTTAAAAAATAATAACATTTATACTTTTTTTGTTGATCAAAAATAACAGATGACTATAGAAAAAGTGGAAAATCTAGAAAATTATAAAAAACAAGTTACCCATAATCAACTATCCAAACATAGTTCAGGCTGTGCATTTTACTATATCCTTTACTATCCTCTTAGTCTTCTTTGCATATATATTTTTAAAATGGAGTCAGTCTTATCTTTTCACTTATTATACCTGAAGATTTTCTTTAATATTTCACTTTGTTGTTGTTGTTTGTTTGTTTTGAGACGGAGTCTCTGTCATCCAGGCTGGAGTGCAATGGCATGATCTTGGCTCACTGCAACCTCCACTGCCCAGGTTCAAGTGATTCTCGTGCCTCAGCCTCCCGAGTAGCTGGGATTACAGGCACGTGCCACCATATTTCACTTTGTAAAAAATTACCAAATTACATAAAGCTGTGCTGGATGTCAGGCAGTACTGAAAGAGATGTGAGGTGAAGTCTTTATTCTCTAGAGGTCGGTGCTTCGTGAGGATACAAGACAAACACACAGGAAAAACAAATAATGGTATACAATAATGATGGTATATAAGAATGACTTAAGACAGGGGTAGTACAAACAACGTCTGTGAGGTTCACACCTAGATGAGATTACCATGGCTTAGAATGGCCTTGCAAGGACTCCATGAAGGAAGACAGAAACGAGTCCAGCCGTGAAGCATTGTAGTTCTATAGAAAATTTTGAAGTGATAATGACTAATTTACCTCCCTTTCTCCAATATATCGAAGGACAGATTCACTGAAATAATTTCCCTTGCTAAGCCTTTGCTCTTATGGACAAAGCTGAGCTCCCACAAAAGCTGTTTTTCAAATATCATAAATGAGGATGTAAGTAATTCGAAACGATTTTCCAATTATGTTTGCATTCATGAGGAAAACTAAGGTTTTAAGAGAAAATAAAAAAGGTTATCTGAAGAATTAGAAGTGAATTCTGAAATTCCAGATTCCTGGTGTCTAAATAACACATAATACAAGAATTAGCAAGAATCTACTCCACACATGATACTGAAACTTGGAACCACTTAACAACCAAGCTTAATTCCTAGGACAGACCTTCCTGCTTAACCTATATTCATCCACTCATCCATTCAGGAAATACTGTTAAGTATTTTAGAATGTGTGTTAATGAGTCCAGCACTGGGCTAGGCACTAAGGCAAAGTGAACCATATGGACAGGTTCCTGCCCTCATGGAGTGGACAGTTTTAGTAAGAGAGAGGCTGACAGGTAGACAGACAATGACAACCCAATGTAATAAATGCTTGGTAAATTAAGCTACCTTAAGGACTTATAGATGCTATAGATATAAATGCTTCATTAAGAAATGAGCACCTAGAAAAAACACTATATTAACCTACACTTGGAAAATTAGGAAAGCTTCTTAGAATAGATGACATTTAAGTTTAAGGAAGAAGAGCAGAAAGTCAGGAGCGGCAGTAAAAGAAATATCTAGGGCTAGGCACAGTGGCTCATGCCTGACATGCTAGCACTTTGGGAGGCCAAGGTGGGAGGATTGCTTGAGGTCAGGACTTCAAGACCAACCTGGGCAGCATAGCAAGACCCCATCTCTAAAAAAAAATAATAATAAAATAAAAAATTTAAAAATGAATATGGTGGCACCACCTGTAGTCCCAGCTACTCAGGAGGCTGAGGTGGAAGGACTGCTTAAGCCCACGAGGTTGAGGCTGCAGTGAGATGTAATTATGCCACCACATTCCAGTTTGGGTGATAGAACAAGACTCTGTCACAAAAAGAAAAAAAAAAAGAGAGAGAGAGAGATGTTTAAGAAGAGAGAACAGCATATTAAAAGTTCTAAGGGAGAGAAAAAAATATGGTGAAAGAGTGGAAAAAAGATATTCAGAATGGCTGGGTCCGAGGGTGGAGAAAGGAGGATTTTGGTGAGCTAGAGGTATGCACATACATAACCAGGTGTGGGCATGTGTGTATACACACATACTCATTTAGACCTCAAAACAATCCTTCCATAATTATCATCATTTTGAAGATGAGGAAACAGGTATGAGAACACTAGTTGGTGATAAACAATAAGTAGCCAAAGGACCCTGAATGGAAGAGGGACATGATGAATTTTGCATCTCTGGCAAAATACCAGTGATGCAGTGTAGAGAATGCTTTGGAAGATAGGAAGTGATGATAAAATCCTTATTAAGCTTCCCAGAGAGATTAAAGGGCTCACTTTCTGTCATCTGACATGCCATGCCCTGAGCCTACAACTTGAGAGATCATGAAACGTAGACAGAACCTTTTCCTTCAAGGAGTTTATAATCTACCAGGGGCAACAAGCTTATTGGGACACTGGGTGCTCTCTGTATTGCTTGACAAGGATTCCACAGACCAACTACTTTCTAAAGCACCATGACCAGCAGAATCATAGACTGAGGTTCCTTCTTTGAAAGACAGCCAAGCTTCTTGCAGGAAGAGAAAGCCCTGACCACAGGGAAACAGTGACCACAGCTACAGCCCAAGCTCTTCTCTGGGTCTGACAAACTCAGGACAATGGTTCTGTTCCCTAACACCTTTCTATAATCCCTAATCCTAATCTGGTGACCCACCAACAATGTCCGTTGAGTGTCCAGGGCTGTTCCTGGCTTAGTCACACTCTTCCCCTCTTGGGGTTTAGCTACTTTGTCACCTCCCTGCTGGAGAAATGCCACTTACCAATGATAGTGTTAAAGAACATTTGTCCTCATACTTAACAACAACCCAGTCAACCCTTTATTCTACTTTCTTCAAAGCTATGAGTAAGAAAGAGAAATTAAACTAAAATTTTCAGTGTAGGTAATACGCTCTCCATACAACAACATCATATCTAAATCCTTACAACCACCACCATGAGAAAAAGATGTGCTTGTCCTCACAAAACATGAAAACACGGGAAAAGGTAAATTGACTTGCTTTGGTCCACATGGCTAAATAAGAGCATAAGCAGTCTTCAAACCCAGTTCTGACTCCAAGGCCAGCCTCATTCTACTATATTATTTAATTTTTCAGAAGTAAAATATGTCATTTAAAAACATACTATCTTTCTCAAGTTGGCAGTTAACGTGTTTGCTACAGAAGATTGGTCAAGAAACCAATCAGGGGTTTAAAATCTGACTTTGAAATTATATCCTCAACTCTTAAACCTTCACTTATGGTTTAGTGGTGTATTTAGTCTTGTCAATATGGCCCTTGCAGCAGCAGATGTTGGACTGATGTGAGATGGAAAGATTTTTGGCCAGGTTTCTGAAACCCTAAATTCTAGACCAGCTTTCCATAGTGAATACAGGTTCATGAGAACTAGGGCGGAGCTGGGGTTACTCTAGCCAAATGCACACTGTTATTATTCAGAGCCTTGGCACCAAACTTTGCCAAGGTGCTGATAAATCAGGGTAGGTTATATGTCAATTAATTATAAGTAGAGAATCATATAATTCATTGTCCAAACCATTGGGACACAGTGAAAGGGAGTGTTATTAATAATGACAACAGGACAAATGTGTAATCCAGGTCTGGCCATGGCAAACCAACACTTATGGTCACCCTGGTCATAAGGAGCCCCTTTACTTTCTAGCTTAAGGCCTAGGTTACAGGAAGTCTAGAGGCCCCACTGGGTCTGGTTGCCCAGGCTCACACCCTCATCCTGTTGCTAATAGCAACAAGTGACTTCTAAAGATGAATCTAAGGAAAAATGCTCCACAGGAATAAAAGCTACAAAAGTATTCTTCTCTAAAGCCCAAAGTTAGCCCAAACCATCTACCCTAAACCTTGGAGCAGGGTAGGCTGCAGTGGAGGAAGTCTGTTTTTCTTACTACAATATCCTTCTCAAAAGAGGACTAAAAGAATAAGAGAATGTAGTGCAGACACAAGAGCTCTGAGCCTTTCGTGCACCAAACTGACAGTCCCTGGCACTTGTGGCCCAGTAATAGCCCTGATTTTGAACCTGTTCCAGCTGCTTTCCCCCTCAAGGCTCAGGTTCCTCTGGGTGACTGCAATGCTTCTAACATATGTACAAAATGAATGTTGAAAATTCATTCCCCCTAGAATGTGCTACTCATAAGAATTCCTTGGTGTAGGGGAATCTAACCAATGGTGCAGGTATCATTTATGTAACTAAGGTACCATGCAAAGGCTATATTTTCATGTTTATAAAAACAGACCCAATTTCTTGCCCCTAACACAGAACTCTATACCCAGTAGTCATTTACTAAATGTTCTCTCAACTGAATAGGACCTAGTTAAGTATTCCTGAAGCCACCGGCACTGGAGAAGGGAGCCAGCACCTCCTTACTGGTGAGTGGTCAGGAGATGTCCGCAGAATGGCTTATGCCACAAAACTTACTGCACCCCTTACCTCGGTTTTCCACTGCATCAGGTCACAAACTTATTTGATTTGCTGCCCCAAGTGGGCTTCACACCTTCCCTCCTATTCGCCAGTGTGTCTTTTTCCATTACCCGTGTTTAAAAACAGACTCTTTAATTTATGGGCATTTAGGGCTGGTGAAAGTCTCCAAGCTCTGGGCTCACCACAGACTCAGGCCCCTAAATGGTAACAGCTGAGCTGGCTTGTCAGGAGGGGTGAGGCCCCTTCTCCCGTCCCTGGAGAAAACAGCCTGAATGAACAGATGTACTGACCCCAGCCCCATGCCGGTCTCAGGGGCTGCCCCAAAAGTGGCTCACTTGGGGATAAGGGTTGTTGCTTCCATGGTGAAGAAGAAAATCCTTATTTGTGCCTGGAGAGTAGGAAAAAGTGGTTCCTAATGCTGGCCCTGGCCTGTTTCTGATCTCTCACAAGGGATGAAACACTGATAAGGACAGTCCTTTATTTGTGGGTTATGTTCTTGTTTGGTTATTAAAATACCCTTTCTTTCGTGAAATAATGTGGGACAGTAGGTGACATTTTAAAATGTCTTTCATTGGCAAAATAAAGAGTTACCATTGGCATATTGATAAAGTTTTTTGATAAAATTTTACTGCCCCATGAAATGCAAAAATCTGGGAAATACTTCCTTAGACTCCATGCCAAGGCTTCTGAAGAGCAGAGAAATGGGAACGTGGGTCGGGAGAGTGGGGAGAGCACTCTCATCTCAGAACTCCAATCTGCTGGCTGCAACATAAACATTAAATAACTAAAGGGGATGGCAACAAAGCTATCTTCATCACCTAGTCCAGGCCAGGCTGGGTACTTATATTATCTCAGTTAATCCTCACAATTACCCTGCAAAACAGACACTACATTTTCCATTTTATAGCTAAGGAGTTAAATGTGCAGCTATGTACCATCAACAAGTAGCTGTGGAAGGCTGGGATTCAGCCCCAATGCCTGTTTCTTTCCCTGATGCACGGGGTATGCAGTGGGGAAACAGGGCTATCAGCTTCACTGAACAGCAAAACAGAACTTTTGAATTAATCAAAGTCATGAAGGGACCCATTTCTCAATAGAGCCTATTACATTCTAAAACCCAGATGATCATGAAGACATTATAATGGAAGTTCGTTTATTCTCTGTATTTTCTAATTGGTTTATTTGAAAGTTTGGTCTCAGGAACTGCTCTGCAAGGCTCTGGAAATGACTGAATCAAAACAAGCCCAAGTTCAATATGAAACAAGCAACCTATCTTCTGCAAAGCAATAGTCTTCAGCCAAATCTGAAACACCCAAGCAGTCATTACCCTCCCTTTCTTGACCTCTGGGTATTTCATTGCTTGTTGCCATTTCCAAGAGTTCAGGTAGGCTTGAATAACGGTTCATTAAAACCAGAGTTTAAGGGGGAGGATTTTGAACAATATCAAAGACCAAGGAGCTCACTTGAATATTACCTGCAGATTTAACTTAACCATGTTGTTGCTATTTCCAAAAAGGCACAAACCACACTATGGCTGTATTCTTAAGGGTCATGTAGCACTAAATACTAAATCAAACTTCTTGTGTCCATTGAATCTGCTGAAGGCAATATGTAGAGATGTTGCAACATTCTTCTCTACCACCTTTCCATTCTGCTCCATTCCCACTTTTAGACACAAAGCAAAACCATCCACCCCAGGAATGTAAAAACAATGCATCCGCTCATTAATATGTACAAATAAAGATGCAAGAGTCAATTGTCACGAATAAGGATAGGATTTGGCATCTCATTTGGAATGTCTCCTTTGCCTTAACAACTCTATTAAGCGTTGGTGAATAACATTACGCAACTATTCATCCAACCAATATGTACTAAGTGTCTATTAAATGCCAGCCATTGCTCAGGATGATGGGGATGCAAAAGTGAATTAAGAATAAAGACAAAAATCCTTGCCATTATGGACTTCTCCCTGTAGTGGAGAGAAAACTTGATATTATACAGTAAAAACTTTACTCATTAAAGTTATAATTTAAAAATAATAATTTCACTTTTAGGTGGTTTTCATGGTACATGGAAACTCATGAGTTTCTCAAATTTATTGCTTCATCCTAGGAGAAAAAATTATTTTGCAGATGATTTAACATAATATACCTAACTTAAAGCAAAATTATGCAGACATCTTTTGTTAATATCCACATTCCTGACATCTTCCTTGCAGTTTTTCACTTCTAAGGGCTGCAGTGATTCAAGGGACTGCGCCGAATGCTTCTTAGAGGATGGCCCCGGGGAGGAATAGGATTCCCAGCACAGGACTCATTCTTGTGATGTTCTGCCAAGTCAAATTTACTTCCTACAAAACCAACAATTCACTTTTATGCTGGATCACTAAATAATATGGCAAAATTTTAGTCAGAAAACTTAGGCAGAAGCTTATGAAATATCTTAAGAATGAAGGAGAAAGAATGAGGACAAAACAATGGAATCAAGATATCTGACACATCACACTTTGTCTGTTGTAAGGAATTGCTAACAGATGAAAAGAACGTCCTCTAAAAATCCCCTCTCAATCCACAATCAAGCACATGCAACAGAACAGACCATGGGAAGTTACTACAAAGGCAACTGCTTTCTTTATCCTAAACAGATGTATCACAGATAAAAATGGCTACAGAACTTGGTAATACCTATGTAGAGAATGAAAGGCTACATGGGAAAATCTATAGAATTCTTAGGAAATAATGTTTTCGATAAAATGGGAACCATTTTAAGTACTGAGGCAACAGAGATATTAAATTTTTTAACCTAAATGTTTAGATCTTTTCTTACAGCATATAAGCTAATTATTTAAAAGTTTGAAAAAGAAAGCAATGGCACCTTTGCAATGATCAGAGCCAAGTTTGCTGACAAGGTGAAGAACTATACAGTCAGTACTCAGGTGCTGGCTACAGTGCATCACTAGGTGGAAAACAAATCATAGGAATCAGTGGTAAGTTCAGACTCAGTAAAGTGCTACACATTTCTTCAAAGTCAAGGGGTTGAGGTGAATGGAGCACTGGCCTCAGGTATACCTGGGTTAAAGCATCCTTACTTTCAAAATCTGAAAAATAGCAAGAGTTAATAATACAACTTGGCATCATTATATCAGAGTGTCAGAGCAGGTGAGCTGATGAGATTCAGAAAATAAAGACAAGGACTCTGCAGGCGGTGCCCCTCTAGATGCAGACCTGAGCAAACCAGAAGGAGCAAGAGCCTTGTAGGGGCTGGCGCAGGATGGAGAATGTTTCTAAAGAATTGAAAAGGAGTGTTCAGTTTAAATATACAGATACAGAACACAGCCTCAGTTCTGACTGTAGTTTAGGGAAGTTTTATAGGCTTGTGGAAGGCAGGCATGGAATACAAACAAATCAATGCGGACAGGAGTAAGAGATAAACAGTTTTAAATGTCTTGTACAACTAAAATGTTTCTGCAGCCCACGTTTACTGCCAAAAGAGGAGACTTGGAAAATTTTGGTCTGGCTATTCCAATTATAGCGCTTTATGAAACCACACAGGATACAGCACTACCTTCTTGAGAAAAGCAACGATGCCTTGACCAGGTAAACCTCCATGGTAAATGTGACTTGTTATGGATAACTGTGCATAAGTAAGGGCTGTTCGTCCTTTCAAGGCCTGGCTTCATTCCTTCTGGAAGACAGTTGCAAAGATCTTGTAAATTTTGCTTTATCTATTTGTCAGATTGAGACTTGTACCACTAAAAAAAAGTACATGAGTTACTATGAACCATTATACTATTTATAATGTGAAGTACAGGTCGTCAGTTACCATCTTGACTTTAAAATAGTTTTTATTTATCTTTGTGTTGGTTTAAAACTTAAACTTTAAATAATGTCTCTCTCTCTTTTGGTTTAGGGAGAGAGAAAAATGAAAGTTTTGATTTCTATTTTGGTCTTGCCCAAAAGTATTTCATAAACATTTACTAAGAAGGTTGTCAAGCTCTACCTAACTGCCCCCATGATAAAGATAAACCTTCTTATGATATATTCAGATAAATACATTCATCATTTTCATCCTTGTGTCATTATTCATACCAACAAAGGCACAGTTGTCATTAAAAGTAACCACAGTTCCCAGGCATCTCATCAATTACCTAACTACCTATTCTTGGCAAAGCTTGGTTGCTATACACGAAGCATATTTACATCTACTTAGTATATGGTCTAGCTGTTGAGTCCTCTAAAGCCAAAAAGACATCTATACCTCAGGTTCAGCTCTCCTTTGCATCCTTTCTCTATCGATGGCACCTTCATACATTAGATCCTAAAAAAGAAGTCACCCTTAGGTCTTTCTAGACCTTAGGAAAGAGAAGAGTCTTTAGAAGTTGATATGGGGAAGAAGGGGCCAGGAAGTATCATCTTTCTGATGGCCATTTCTGCCTGTGTGTCTAACAGTGAACGTTCATATAGAACAAACACCGGCATGGTGATGGTGGGGGATGACAGATGTTGAGTGGACGATGGGGAGAAGAGAAAGTGTTTGTGGGAAGACCCTCACTCCCAATATCCCACCCCTCAGCCCCAGATTGCTTCTGAGACTAGGAAGCAGAGACCAGGAGGAATGTAGCTGGCGATGCAGTGAGACCTTATGCTGGTTACTAGCATCGTCCTGCAGAGCGTACCATTTGTACATGTACGTTTGCGTATGCATAACTTTTTCACTTAGAAAATGGGCTTCTTCCATTATTCTCAGCAACCTAAAGCAGGAACAGAAAACCAAACACCAAATGTTCTCACTTATAAGTGGGAGCTGAACACATGGATACAGAGAGGGGAACAACACACACTGGGGCCAGTCATGGTGGCTGGGGGAAGGGAAAGCATCAGGAAAAATAGCTAATGCATGCTGGGCTTAACACCTGAGTGATGGGTTGATAGGTGCAGCAAACCACCACGGGACATGTTCACCTGTGTAACAAACCTGCATATCCTGCATATGTACCCCAGAACTTTAAAACAAAGAAAAGAAAATGGGCTTCTTTTCTCTGATAAAGACTCTCTGGGAAGAGACAGGATCTACACTTTGTCACATGGGAACCTGCAATGGGAGACATGAGGATTTTCTTCTTTCTGCGTGTGGGAGGCTTTGCTTTTCCAAGAACACTTTGGAGTGTCTCACGCAACCATTAAGTGAAGACTGGGGCTGGTTCTCTTCCTAAGCTTCACAACAAATCTAAAAGTTCTAAAAGTGATATGATCTATGTTTATAGAAGTTCATCTTGTATATGTACAAATCATATGAATAAAACATGATTTCTTCCTTACTTTCATGTTTACCTTCTCCTTCTCTCTTCTTTAACCCGCAAAAGGGAACTGTGAAATCTGCATAAGAATCAACACTGGCACTGCACATTTTGGACAGAAACCAAGGACAGAAAATATGGACTCTGAAAATACTAGTTCAGAACTAAATAAATAGATCTGCAATTTGGAAATTAATAATAAGAAAAAGTTACTGGCTTTCTTTGTAAGACTCACAGAGGATAAATACATCTTATAGTTTTGGAATTAAAGAGAAAAAAATGGCTCTGCTGTGCCTTGCTGAAAGCTTTCTCTGCCCTGGCATGTTTGTAAACAGCATGTTTCACTTTGCTAGCAGGAGTGACAGCTTAAGAGTGTCAAGCCCACTCCCTCATTTGCTAGATCAGATAGCCTCTTCTGTTTGTGAGAAGTGAAACCTTATCTTCACTTTAATGAGAATTTGCCCAATATATTTAGAATATGAGGCAGGGCTATCCCTGAAGCAACCTAACTGCCTCTGTGCTTCATGCATTTCCAGCTAGGTCTAAGAATCAACATAAAAAGATTGAAAGCTTTAAACACCTGAGTTTGGATAATTCTAGCCAGGAAGAGACCCCAGGACCAGGCCAGTGTCATTACCACGTAAGGAAGTAACATTAGCACAACGGGCCCAGTCTTTGACCCTAACCTGTGCCGCATCCATATGCTCTACCATCTCCCCTTTATACCTCTTGGTCCTCCCACTGCAGCTCCAGCACCTCCCCTCAGCTCCCCACAAGGAGGCGAAAGCAACCCAACACAAACGTGTGTGCCCAAGCATCTCCTCTCAGTCCTTGACCCCTTCATCTTTACTCTCTAAAGATATTACTACAGTACCTTGCAAATTGAATTTAACAAAGGACCTATGTAAGTATGGATTATGTTACTTAAGCAAACTAGATGGGGAGTCCATCTTTTCCATATTTACCCCTAGAACAAAGCAAAGTGCTTGGTACTTAGTTGACATAATGCTGACTCAAGTGAAAATAAGGAGACTGCACGGCCACTGGGATGGAACATCGATTATGCGATCAGAAGTCCACAAAAATAAAAACATTTCCAAGGAGTTAAAGAGGAAGACCACAGATTTGGAGCCTAGTGTGTAATGTGGATAAAGACTTGAGGCTGGCAAGGTGGCAGAGGACAATGGCACCAGGGCTGGAATGGCAGCAGACTGTGGCTCTAATTAGAAATGAGACACTCCAGGACCCAAAACTGGCTAGGCCTAGGGTACGCTCGAGCTGCACATGTAAGCCTGTGAAGGCTCCAAAGTTATTTGGGGAGTAAAACCCTTGGAAGAGAGTGGTCATACCGCTAATGAGAATTGAGGGTGTGGAGCAGATGTGGGGAATTACTGTAATGTGACCACAGGGCACACCCCAGCTGAGGAAAGCAAGAACTTACCAGCTACCTGTGTAAATACTATCCTTTGTGCTTGACAGCAACTCCCCTTTCTTTCAAATGACATGCACCTCTTTCCTTCCTGATTTTCAAAGAGCCCTGATTGCTAAACTTGTAATTATGGTACTCTATGAGAACTCTTTTTTGGGGGGGCAATGGGAGGAGTCTCACTCTGTCACCCAGGCTGGAACGCAGAGACACGATCTCGACTCACCACAATCTCCACTTCCTGGGTTCAAGCAATTCTCCCTGCCTCAGCCTCCTGAGTAACTGGATTACAGGCACCGCCACCATGCCCAGCTAATTTTTGTGTTTTTTTGTAGAGATGGGGTTTCACCATGTTGGCCAAGCTGGTCTTGAACTCCTGACTTCAGGTGATCCACCTGCCTCGGCCTCCCAAAGTGCTGGGATTACAGGCATGAATCATCGCACCCAGCTGGAACTCTTAATTTTCTCAAATCAGTTAGTCCTGATGCATAAGAAATACCAATACCTCTCTAAAAAAAAAATTCTCTTTTATGACTTTCTGAAATAAAACACCACAATATGAATTTCAAACTGTTCTGTGTTCTACTGATCCCAGGCAAAACACACACATGCACACACACACACGAAGTTTAAGTAGAACCTTACTTAAGCAATTTGAGTCAAAGGAACATGAGAATCTGAAAGGTTAGGGTGGGTTTTTGTTCCCTTTGGCCAAATCCTAGAAGGCTTTGCCTACTGGGGGCCCCACTGCTTTTAAGACAAACAACAGGGAGAAGAACAATTGGAAGCACAAAGAAATCCTTTCAGTTTCTTTTGTTATTTTGAGGCAGTCTTTGAGGGTGGCCAGTTATAATAAAAATATGAAAGAAAACTAATACACACACACACACACACACTGATTTATAATTTTTATAATGGAGCATTTAATATTCACATTCTTGTATGGAAAATATTCTTATTTTTCCCAATCCTGCTTCATTCCAAAAGCATTTACAAAAGAGACAGCTCTGTCTTTAACTCACAAATGAGAAAACAGAGGCCAAACTGTGTAAGTGACTTCCCTATACTCACATACCCAGGTGTATGGCCAAGTTGGAATCTGAACACAAGTCTTTTGAATTAAAATGCCATAATCCTTCTAGAAAGTACAGAAATGACACCATCATCCTCTTAACAGAAACAGAGATCTGGATGAAATATCAGAAGACAAATCCTGCTTCCCTGTTCACTCAGAAAGGAATTTGCTATTGAGTAAAAGGTAAACATGCCATGGCCTCTGCAAACAAAGTGTGATTTTTTACTATCCTGTATATTAATGAAATACCATCACAGCCAGCAAGATGAGAACTTACAACGTGAGGCTAAGACATGAAGGCTGAGCCGTTACCATCCTCAAATTGCAATCTTTTATATATATAAAAGAAATAGGCTGGGTGCAGTGGCTCAAGCCTATAATCCCAGCACTTTGGGAGTCCGAGGCAAGTGGATCACCTGAGGTCAGGAGTTGAGACCAGCCTGGCCGACATGGTGAAACCTCATCTCTACTAAAAATATGAAAATTAGCCTGCTGTGGTGGTGGGCGCCTGTAATCCCAGCTACTTGGGAGGCTGAGGCAGAATTGCTTGAACCCAGGAGGTGGAGGTTGTGGTGAGCTGAAATCGCACCTCTGCACTCCAGCCTGGGCGACAGAGTGAGACTCCATCTCAAAAAAAAAAAAGAAAGAAACAGGCCCAATTTATCTGTTATAGTGTTGAAAAACATCAGTGTGGCATTAATCTCAAGTAAGTAAAAAAACAGGAAAAGAATGAGAAACTTAAGAAATCTAGAGATAGAGAGTATCATCAAAAATAAATTTTTCAGAAAATATTTTTTCACAACATGTTTAACAAACTCTTAAAAGCAAATAATCCACTCAATTTTGGTGTAGAGCCCTTTCTCCTAATGGATGACTGCAGGAGAGATTATTGTGGTTCCTTGCTTTACTTTTGGGAAGGGCTGGACGAGAGAAGCAAGCTGGAGGATAAAGTGCAGAGAAATTATGGCATGCACAGAAATTGTTAACATGTACTCATTAGTGAGTACACAGAGTGACAAGATGTAAATCAGAAAATATATACCCGATTAATTTTTCTTCTGGGTTTTCAAAACCCAGCAAAGCTTTCAACCATTGTCCTGAACAATTCTCAATTTCAATTCTAAAGCAACAGCAACCTGAAACCCTGAGAACAGACCATAGACATGTATGACAATAAATACATGAAAATAAAGGAGAAAAATTAAATGCAATTATCAATAATATCTTTAAGTGGAAGAAGATATATTTGTGAAAATTCAGCAGGAAGACCTTATCTTTTTTTCTAACAATGTAACATACATAAAGTCAAATGGAGTAGCTCTAGCCTCTCTATAAGTACATGTATGTGAGATGATTGCCAAGGACCTTTGCAACTTTACTCAGTAAATTATAATCATTTCTTTGTCTTGATGCACTAATATGTAACAACTGTGGGGGAAAATACAAGTAAATAACACCTTCCCCCAACCAGTCATTTTAACATGCAGTACTCTGCAATAATTATGATTCCATTATACACTCAAGTCCACCAGGACAGCAGCCCTGCCTAGAATAAACTTCAGGTTAGAGTCAGTTTGATAAACACTGATTAACAAACTACTGACATACTAACAAACTAAAACCTATCTGACTTCTATAGTGATTTTTTTCTTATGTTTTGTACAGTTATTGGGGGCATGCATATTATTTGAAAATATTAGTAACCCGAAGTTGTTTTCCTTGTTTATTCTTCATCTGGTGCCATAGTCTTCACTCATTTTTGGGGGGAACAATGAGGATGCAAACAGAAGTGGTAGAGTAACGCAACCTCACTCTGCAGACAGCTTTGGACACAGAGCATCTTGAAAAAGGCTCGCACTGGAGGAGGTAGGGTCATCTCTGGAGGACATTTGGGCTTCCTCATGGCACACAGGTTATTCTGGGGCCTGCCCCAAATGCCGTGATACCTTGTGCCAAACAGAGGAAAGGAGGGAGAGCTACCTTCTTAACGTAGGTTAGTGGCTTTTACCTCCCTTTATTAGACACCTAGAGGTTCCTAACCCTGCCTGGGCACTCAGGGGTATGGGATGTTGGGGGTGAGGCTGTGCTCCTGGAGAAGGTAGGAAAGTACGGTCAGGGATGGGGAGAAACATCTGCAAAGAATGCACATAGCAAGACCAGAGAAAGTGAATAACCAGCAACCCTCACGGCAGCCCACTGGCATCTACAGAACAAACTCCCTCTAGCTACAGCAGATGTCAATCTTTCGGCTCACTAATGGGCACAGTTCAGTGGCCCAGTTTACTTTAGGAAGAATCTGGGCCTGGGGACAAGGGAACACAGTGCAGCACACCCTTACTGGGGTGCAGAGGGAATCAATCTGTTCAGAGTTTATTTGGGTACGTGCAGAACTTGCTTAACTGTCCACCTCTGTCTGAAAAGAGACAATTATGATGTAGGAAAAGAAAAAGCAGCAAGACTAGATGTACTCAAACACAATAAATATTATGTTTTCTTGCAAATGTCCTCAGCAATGAGATACAGAAGCAGAGGAATTTAAAGAGCACATCCAAGAGATCTGCACAGTCAGAGAAATCAGTGACTTTGTTTTATTTTTCAGTTTTCCAGGCAGGACCAATTAAACCTGTCTTAATAAAATTCTCAAGCAATGCTGACATGATTCATCTATGTAGTATTATAAGAGTTTAGCAGGCCCCATTTTAACCTTGGTTGAGTTTTATGACTCATGTAAAACATTCTGAAAATGACTCAGGGAAAAAGAGGGGACATAGTGAGATAAAAGTGGAAGAGGTGAGTCATGAGATCTGAGTTCTTATTCCCCAGATCAGTAACTAGCTGTGTGGCTTTGAACGGGTCCCTTCACTTCTCGGAGCCTCTTTTTCCTCATGTGAAAGAAAGGGAAGGAATTTTTACAGTTTTATTTGTATGTGTCTATTTCATCTCCATTTTATTAAAAACTGGGCTCAGGTTGAACACACTTGGTCAAAATGAACCCTCTTTCTAAATGCCAATTCACAGGATTGTTCCATATCCAGAGATGTGTGGATGGAAAGGTTCCTTATTCAAATCTTATTAATGAATTCCAGACACCCAGGACACCCCCAGCAACAAGGAATCTTTCGCTGAGTTGCTTCATGCCATTTTTGGACAGCATGAATTATCACAGATGTCTCCTCATAATTTCTACATCAAACTCACTTTTCTCTACTCTAGTCACGTGTACGCATAAATTGCTGTACTAGAAATGGGCAGAGAGATTTTGGAATTTTCATTGCCAACATCACAATTTCAAATAGGAAAAATAAAAAGCTTTTTTTCTTCCAGCAGAGAATGCATGAAACTCAGTTGATAATTCTTACAAATGGTACCAAACAAAGGAAGAAAATACCAGAACCGATGGGCTAATAATGCAACACAATACAAAGAACAGAGGAGAATGGGAATTTCCATGAAGTGGGTAACCTATTTTTGGCAAGGTAAATGAAACATTAACCTATTATATTAGAGTAATTCAGGTGAAAGAAAACATACAGCCTATAAACTTTGGGATGGGGGAATGATTGTGGCAAATAGCTTCTCACTGTGCTTGTATTAGCATAACTAGTAGATATAAGCTCATTTTTCAGGGTTTTATAATTCTGACACTATAAATCCAAAGTAGACTTGAACTTGTTAAGTACATGATTCATATAATTTTGTTTACATAACTGAACTAAAGAAAGGAAGACAAGATAAAAATTCTACTACGGAATTTGTTGTTTTCTTTCAAGCATTTACAAATATTAGAGATAATCTTCCTTTCTATTTAAACAAAACTGTTTAACATCTGCTTTTTATAATATTGTTATTTCTTGTGAACATTCAGGTTTGAAACTCTTGTTCCCAAGAATTACTTGCAAATATCACATAACTAAAATTCCAAAAAAAGAAGCATGCACACACCCCATAACTCCAGCAAATCCTTGATTAACTGAAAGTCAAAACCCAACCAAACAGAATTCCAGACGAGCTGAAGCTTGTCCTTTCCATATGACTTTTATAAGAAAGTAGGAAACTACAAAAAAGATACAAACTTATTTAAAGCAAAAGATTTGCTGAACTTATCGGTAGTTTAGTAGATATTCAGCTTCACTGTCCATGCTTGGTATAAAGTATTGTACAAAAAACCATGCTCATGATGAGGTATGAACTGTTCCTTTTATCTCTACCTCAAATTCTTTTGTGGAACAAAGCAGAATGTAAGTAGGTATTATCTTTTATCTCTACAACTTTAATGCTTAGCACATTGATTAGACCTGCATACTAAAATATTTGTGTTAACAAATTAATAAAGAGTGGCAAATTAGAGGCAAAGCATGCTAAATTTAAAAAGATTCATGATTGCTCTGCATATGGAACGTAAGCTCACAGCATCTTAAGGTTTAAAGAGACCTTGGAGACTTACTTAGCCCTCCTTGGTGCAGGGCTCCTCCAAGAACATTCTAATGTTTTAAAAAATGCTTTGGTATTAGCTACCATATTGGGAACACACGTACATGCGCACGTGCATACAAACACACACACACACACACCTTATTATTTCAGTCTTATGAGATAGACGTATTTATCTTGCAACCGGGGGAACTGAGGTTCAGGAAGTGACAGAGGGAAGACAAGGAAGAAGAAAAAGTCAGAAGTGTAACAAGTTTTTGCCAATTCTTTTCTATGGTCTAAGATCCAAGAATAAGTAAGAAATTAATCAAACAAGATGAAAATGTGCCTCCCCTGCCCCATGCAAATACCAATATTATAACTGACTTACTGAGATATATGAAGCTAAGATAGTCCCTGGAACACACTACACACATAAATGTTAGCTTCCTTTCTTTTCAGTACGTTACAGCATCTTGGGGACAAGTAAAGATATTTAGGACCCATTCTCAACTCTGAAAATTTTGGAATTATCGCATAACTAAAGAGAGTTATGAGGAATGCTAAAACCCATTCCCCTAAGAATAATCAGTGCAATTGTGTTTCTTACTTTAATTTAAAATTCAATGTGTATATGTCTCCTTCCCCCCACCCCAAGGATATAAATAACTGGAATGACTGAATACAGCACAAAATACAGACGTGGGGAAAGAGTGGCAGTTTTAACTTTGAAATTCACTATACTTGTCAGTTAAAGTCAGGCCTAAAGCATTAATTTATTCTGAAACATTAATTAACTGGAGCTTTTTTGCATTTAATTTTCTCTGGCATTTTGGAATCTATTCTAAGCCCTGTGGAAATGGCAGGTCTGATGTTATTAAAGTTAGCCTTTCAGAAAGTCTTCAAACTGAAGACTCCTACACATTAAAAAATGCTGAGAGTCCAGATAATGCAAACCTAAAGTATTATTAAAGGGTATTCTTTACACATGAAAGAAAAACCTTACTTTTATTAAAAATTAATTAAACTGTCAGAAGTCTTCAATTTTACATAATGTTTGAGCTCTTTAAACACATAAAAAAAATCTAAAGCCAGTTTCATTTTTTTATTCATTCATTCACCCACTCATTTAAGAATCTGTTGAGTGCCAACTATGTGCCAGGCAGATACTGCTCCAAGTGGGGCAAGCAAGGTCCTGTTCTTGTGCAGTTTACAGTCTAGATGGGAAAATAACAAACAACAAATATGTAAGAAAATATCGAAGAGAGATGAGTACAATAAAGAAAATTAAAGAGTAATGTAATCAAGAGTGACTGGGAAGGCCTCTCTGAAGAGGAAGAACTTATGTCAAGTCCTAAATGATCAGCAGTTGGCTACACAAAGTCTGGGGGTAAACATCTCAGAGAGAGGGATACACGGTGCCACAGTGGGGAGGTGGGAATGAGCCAGACAGGTTTGAGGAGGAAGGCAGCCATAGAGTCTAGGCCACCCGGCAGATGAGGGTGTGGGGGTGTAGAAGTGTGTTTGGTGGGATCAAGAGCTGTATTTTGGACATATGGAGTTTTAGATACCCACTTAAAAGAATGGTATGATAAAACACTAATGTACAGCAATTCCATGATTGCCCAGAGTTAAGAGAGGAATTGGGAATGGAATTCAGAGATGGATGCCAGTGACTGCAGCGACGTAAGCTAGAAGACCACAATTCTCTAACAAGCTTTATCCCATGAATCACTTTAGATATTCCATTTAATCGGCTAATATTTAATTTAATATGGCCCAAATTCAACATAGTAGACACTATGTTCCTTAATGTTCTATTAAGGAAAGAAGAAGACCCATCTAGAAACCACAGAGATTATTTCTATTACATAGATAACACAGTGTGCTCTCAAAGACACAAATTCTTTCAGAAATGCATATAAATGGGTGCCCTAGATATATGTGGCAAAAATTTTTAAAAATTAAAATGTGTGTAATCAGAGAGAGTATTTGGAGAACGTAAGAGCAAAAGGCTTTCTAGGCGTGGTTCACAACACAAAAAACTATTGTCTACCTGGAGAATGTGTGTTTGAGCCCAGTTCTGTGCGTGTCTGCATGGGTGTGAGTGCACGAGTGTGTATGATTTGATATTGCTGATGGTGGAGGGAGGGAAGTTCACCCTCTTTCCAAGTCAGATTGCCCAAATGATTATACCTCCTTGCTTGGGATGCTTTGAGCTTGATTTTAGATGGATAAATAGTTTATAATTTGGTATAAGCTATTTTTAAAAAGGTGACATTTTTTAAAAGGTATGGGAAAAATGAAACTAGACATCTTGCTATGCAAATTTCTGAGGCAGCACAGAATTCCACAGCCACATCTACTTCCCAAGACACAGGCTTCCAGAAGCCAGTGAGATATCACCGCTTCTTGTGCCTCTTTACTTTCCAAGACATGTTTGTGTCTGAGCCTCAGCAGCCTAAGGGCAAGACCTACATACTTCAGATGATTTGCATTGATGGGTTATGACTATAATACATACCAGAGTTAACAATCTTGATTCCAAGTCTCCTTGACTACATTTGGGAAAGGGCCACCTTACTTTTTATTAATAAATCTTCAGAGAATTCCCCTGTATGCAGCTGTCTGAGATACTCATCTTGAGTATCTCAGAAACAGTATTTCTCATACCCACAAATGCTACTCATGACTAAGTTCTCTAAGAAACTGGCAGGGAGTCATTTCCACAACTGTTTGACTTTCAAAGAATGGCTCCTTTCTACTCCTGTAGGAGGAGATCAAGCCGAACTGGGCACCAAGGATCTAGATCACCCTATGAGGTGCTGCCCTCAAACACATTCTCTGTACAGTCACAGATGGTGGGGTCACCCAAGGAAAATAAAGCCCTGGGTGCCTAAAAGAGGCAGTCCTCTTGGGGAAGCACAGAAGTAAACAGTGACAACCAAGAGGAAGAATGTGCTGAAAGCACACAGGATAGGTTTTGAAGGATCAATAGGAGTTCGTTAAGAGGGCTGAAAGATGGTGACAATATTTCAAAGAGATGGAGTCAACTGTGACAGAAAGAGGCAAGGTGGAGTGTGATGTGTGGAACAAGTAGCCCCATCTGATTACAGTGCAGGGTGTGGGGAGGGAAGTGGAGACTACTGCCAGCTCCATTCAGAAAGACCTTAGAGTTCCTGCTAGAGTGGGACAATTGCCCTGAAGGAAATGGAGAAGCACAGAATTCTGAGTCTGAGGGGGAGCTGGGGGGAGTTGGGTTCCTGACATGATCAAGTTTTAGAAAGATCACTGGAAATGGCAGCAGCTGAAGAATGGATGGGTTAAGGCCGGGGAGGTGTGAAGACTAAAGCCAAAGCAGAAAGCAAATTAATTTATGTTAAAAACCAAAGTAACAACTGTCCTTTAACCAACTGCTTGGCAGGAGGGATTGTTTTTAAAACATTGTTGTCTTGGTTGTCTCCTATGCACTATAACATATAGACATGTACTGCAGAACAACATTTTGGTCAATGATGGAACACTTATATGATGGTGGTCCCATAAGATTGTAATGCTGTATTTTTACTGTACCTTTTCTATGTTTAGATACACAAATACCACTGTGTTATAATTACCTACAGTATTCAGTACAGTAACATACTATATGGGTTTGTAGCCTAGAAGCAATAGGCTATAGCATATAGCCTAGGTGTGTAGCAGGCTCTACCATATAGGTTTTTGTAAGTACACTCTTATGATGTTCAGGTAATGATGAAATCACCTAACAATGCATTTCTCAGAACATAGTTTCTCAGAAAGTATTCCCATTGTTAAGTGATGTATGACTGTATTCTACTAAGTACGTGTGCTTTGCCTACCTGACAGTCTCCTGCGGTACTATGATCCTGCAAAAATGTAAGATAGATTTGAAACTGCTGCAAAAGATGCATATGATCTGAGCATCACTAGGGAGTATATGGGAATACTGAATGAGGATTCACATTAACAGGTGAAGCTAAGTCTGTAACAATGAACTGTGACATAAGGAGGCAAGGTAGAGTACTAGGAAGCCAATAAACTGGCGAGCTAATGGCCTTATACAAAAGATGGCTGCTTGTTAATGGTGGACCACTAGCTCTCTTTCTCCAAGAACATGAGCTCTTCGGTTGCAAGAATGCCAACTGTTGCGAGTCTGTTTTTTTCTGTGACCTATCACCTCCATCTTTCGGCTCTCTTCTGAGAGCCAGAGCGTGAACTACCCTCCCCTAAGCTCGGCATGTTCCACCCACCTTACGGCCCCAACATTTTCTTGGGGGCTACTTTTTATTCATATTTGTGCTCTCCTGGCCTAGACAAGGGCTGGATACATGAGTTGGTGTTTGTTTTCAGAAACACTGTGAGTTAAACGTTGCTCTAAAATTATTACACAGCCATTGTAGAAAACTGGCAGATCCTCACAAAGTTAAACGTAGAATTACCATATGACGGGCAATTCCACACTTAGCTTAATACCCAAGGGAGTGGATACAATTGTTCAAAGACTTGAACATAAATGTTCAAAACAGCATTATCCATAGTAGCCAGAATGGAAACAACCCAAGTGTCCATTGACTGAGGAATGGGTAAACAAAATGTAGTATATTCTTACAGTGGTATATTATTCAGCCATAAAAAAAAAAAGATGTACTGATGCATGCTACAATATGGATGAACCTTGAAAACATTATGTTAAGTGAAAGAAACAAGACACAAGAGGCCAGATATAGTATGATTCAACTTAGAGGAAAAATCCAGAAAAAGCAGATCCATAGAGGCAGAAAGCAGGTTACTGGTTACCAGGAGCGAGGGGGAGGGAGGAGTAGGAAGAAACTGCTTAATGGGTTTGAGGTTTCTTTTGGGGTGATGAAAATGTCCTGAAGTTATACAGTGCCGATGGTTGTACATTATTGTAAATGTACTAAAAACCATTAAATTGTACCCTTTAAAATGTTTAAATGGTGAATAGTACGCTATGTGAACTTCACCTCTACTAAAAAAAATGCATCAAATATATCTCATCTCACTGAAGACCATAAAATATATCTCATCTCTTCTTAGCTAGTAAGTGTCCATCTGTCCTTCCTTCCTTCCTCTCAACATTCCTCTCTTCCTCATTCCTTTCTCCATTCCCAGCTTGCTATGAACCTTGAACAAAGGCAAGCAAACAAAGTCTTCACCTGCAAAATGGGAACTGCATGAAGATGATGATCATACAATTTTCTCTGCTTTAGCATCTGACAGATAATTTGCTGGGATGCTGCAGTTCCTATGGACTGGACATCCCATAGTAGACAGCAGGTACAGGGATGAGTGATCCCCTTCCTCCCAACTGTCTGCACTGTCCTAGCTGATGAGGTGATATGCCAAAAATTTTAAGAGTCTGCCCACCTTCTTTGAAAGTTCAGCAAGACAGTGGGAGTTACAAAGAAAGCTAATAACCTATTCTTCTAAGGAAAAAAAAATTCCACAAAATGTATTTTTCTTTAGTTTTTAATTAAAAATGATCTTTCTGATTCTATGGCTGGAGGCAGCTATAGTAATGAAAAACGATGTCATTTACTGGTGATACTAACAGTGTGACAGTTACAATGAAAAAGGTTATAATCATCAGAGAATTCCTAGGTGTCTACACACCACCTAATTGCTGGGATGCGGGGAGGATACAGATTGAGAGACATTGTAATCACTCTGGAGCAAAAGACTAACCACCAACCCATTTGGAATATGGTACTCTTGGGACTTTATTCTCAGCTTTTCCTTTAATGCTGCCAGCAACCAGAAAAGCAAATGAGAAGGAGTTCAACCCTAAAAGAGATGAAATTTTGACACCAGGGGTCACCATCCTCTTAAACTCTGAATGAGGTGAGACCAGTGCCTAGCCTAAGGGGCAGGCAGGCAGGAAGGAAAAAGGCTGGGAGGAAGCCAGGAGGAAGGTGAAAATTAGGGAGGCATAAAAGAAATTCTTTTGCTTTGCTTCTTCAAAGAAGGTGAGGGGCAGGAGGTGGGTGTGGGGATGGGGATGAGTGGTAGGAGTATGTCTACAGAAATGCTGCTGAATGGCTAAGTGCCCTGAAGCCCATTTTCCCTAAAATCCAAAATATGCTTTCTTCGGACAGTATCTGGGCTACTTTCTTCTTCACCCAATTCAACCCAACCTGAATAACAAAAGAAGGGGAAGCTGCCAGGAATGGGAAGAGTTTCTAAGAACTCTTGAGAAAAAGGTCTGCGGAACTGAGATTAAACTATTTCTCTACCACTATGCTTATTTTCTGCTATATTCAAAACCCAGGGCAAAGGGGAGTGATTATATTCAGAGTAAGAAACATCTATTGGTTTAGTGGGCTAGAGAGGATAGACAGAATTGTTAAAAGTGCAATGAGTGTGTGGATTAGAAGAACTTCACAGCAGAATCTTGTTTTTGTTTTTTAGAGACAGGGTCTCACTCTGTCGCCAAGTTTGGAGTATAGTGACATGCTCATAGCTCACTATAGCCTTGAACTCCTGGGCTCAAGCGATCTGCCTACCTCAGACTCCCAAGTAATAAAGACTACAGGCATGCTATACCATGTCCCGCTAATTTTACTTTTTGTAGAGACACGGTCTCACTGTGTTGCCCAGGCTGGTCTTGAACTCCTGGCCTCAAGTGATCCTCCTAACTTGGCCTCCCAAAGTGCTGGGATTACAGGAATGAGCCACTGTGCCTGGCCTGTTTTTATTGCTTGTTTAAAAGCATTTTACTGGCCTTAAAAATTACAAAATAGCATTTGCAAATTTTTTAAAAGTGGAAAACCATTAAACAATTTAAGAAAGCCATATAGAAGTGTAAAGTTAAAAAGTGAGTATCCTTAATCTCCCACTACACCTTCCTAGGTTAATTACTACAAGAACTGTGATAGGTTTCCTTCTCTAATGTTTTCAATGTATGAGCAAATATGTAAATGCTTTTGTTATATTTGTATCTGTTTCTTATTCAGTGCTTCCAGCTGTGTCCAGCATGACACAGGAATTATTTCTTTAGTTTCTACAAAATCTTTAGGAGCCAAGTACTACAAAAAGCCCCATTTTTACTGATGGGCAAACTGAGGCGCAGAGAAGTTAAGCAACCTGCTCAAGGTCAACCAGCTGGTAGATGACAAACCTAGTTCCAGACCTGGCTTGTTAGCCCTTATGCTGACATATGGCATCTGTCCGTGTCAAACCATGGAAAACTAGCTTCTTCTTTTCAGACGGCTGCATGGCATTACATATAATGAATACTCCAAATTTTATTTAATCTGTTACCTTACTGAGGGACATTAGGCTGTCCCAAACTTTCCTCTATTATAAATATCATTATGATGAATGTCTGCAGTATAGCAGAACTGTTAGGTCAAAAATAGTATGGTTTAAGTTTGGATAGGTGTTACCCTCCTAAATAGCCTATGTAAATCTACATTTCTAGAAAGAATGTTCCAAGAGCGTCCTTTTTGACACAACTTCCCAAGTGCTGGACATTGCCAATCATTTTCATTTTTGGCAATCTGATACATGAAAACTGATTTCAATATTTGTTTTCCCTGATTGTAACTGAAGTTGAAAGTATTTTGATATGTTAAATAGTCATTTGTATTTCTTCTGTGGTTGTTCACATCCTTCCAACATTGATCTATTTCATTGTCTTTTCCTTACTGATTTGTGGGAGCTCTGTATAAATTTTGAATATTAACGCTTTTTCTGTTACATATGTTTCACATATTTTTCTCCCAGTTGGCCCTCCATATTTTAATGTTGTTTATGGTCTCTTTCACCATAATTTCATGAAATTGAATTTGTTAAACATTTTAAGACTTCAGGGCTTCTTGTCATGCTTTTAAAGGACTTCTCCATGACTATAAAAATATATTTTCTTCTAGAATTTTATAGATTTGAAATGTAGTTATGTTATGAATTAGGGATCTAAATAGCTATTTTCCCAAAGAGATTGCCAGTTGACTCAACACTATATATTAAATATCCCATCTATTCTGAGTTGAAAGTTACCTTTATCATATATTAAATTCTCATGTACACATGGATCTCTTTATGGATTCTCCATAGGATATTTTAAAATCTGGTGGGGCATATTCCTTCTAATTATTTCTCTTCTTAAAAATAGTTCTTTGATATTTTTGCTTACTTATTCTCCTGTATGAACTTTAGAAACAAACTTTAAAGTTGTAAAAAGAAATTCTATTAGAATTTCATTGAAATTGCACAGGAATGTTACATTAATTTGAAGAGAATTTATAATACTGAGCTCCTAGCCAGGAGTGAAATGTATGTCCATTTATCAATATCACTTTCCAGATACTTCAGTAAATTTCTATCATTTATCTCATAGACGTTTTTTGTTAATTTTACGTTTACATTTTTATAGATTGTGATGCAATTGTGAAAGGTATCCCTTTCCTCCCATAATACTATATATATGGTTACTGATATGAGATGAAAAAAATATTCATTTTCTTCAACTTTACTGAAGCTTTATTTCTCCTAATCCATTGCTTCTGATATTTATCATATATGGAGATGTTCACATGGATTTTGGCCTTTTATGCCATTAACTAAGCAAATTACACTGATTTCCTAATATTGGACTATCCTTGCTTTCCCAGGCTAAGTTTACAATACCATGGAGTATTATTTTTCTGGTATTTTGCTGTACTTGGTTTACACTTACATTGATAAATTAGATGGTTTCGTGTTTTCTTGATCATATTCTTGTCTGGTTTAGATAACAAGAGTTAAACCAGTCTGTAGAATAAGCCTGGATGTGTTCTGTCTTTCTCTATGCTTTGGAGGTGTACAAATTACCAGTAAAATAACAAAATCTGTCCCTAGTATCATTGAGGAGGAAGGAGATTTGGCTACTTTTCAGAAAGAATTAGATGGTTGGTTAGAATGAACGGTGCATGGATGGACAGACAGATGAAAGACCAACTTTCTTCTGTGGTTCCTTTCTATTCATATGTTCCTTTTTGAGTCATTTTTGGTAATTTTCAAATTCATTTCTAAAAGATGGATACATAGAAAAATTTTACAAACCTTTGGTTCTATCTCCCTCTTACCGTAAAGTAAGCTTGCCAGGTGTTCCTATTTTATCAACGTTTTCAAAGAGATTAGTTTTATTTTATCAAATCCATTAGGTTTTTGCCTTTAATCTTGTTTTCTATAATTTCTGGACTTACAGCTATTACTTAATTAGTTGACTTTTTGCTTTATTATAACAGTTGCTCTTTTTCTCAAATATTGATTTGAATACTTAGTCCATTTATTTTCAGCACTTCTAAGTTTCTTTTATTTTTTAGGCCAGGAATGCTGGCAAAAAGCTTGTCCAATTTTCTTATAAATGTCTTTAAGACTATAATTTGTTCTCTGAGAACTGCTTTGGCCAGACTTCTGGGTTCCTATATGAAGTACTCTCATTCTTATTAACTTCTAAATAGTTTGTCATTTTCATTATGATTTCTTCTTTCACTGAAGAGTTATAAAAAATGCTCACACAAAACCTTGTAAATGAATGTTCATAGCAGCATTATTCATAATAGCCAAAAGGTAGAATCATCCCAAATGTCCATCAACGGATGAATGGATAAACAAAATGTAGTATAACCATACAATGGAATATTACTGAGCCATAAAAAGGAAGCCAGTACTGACACGTTACAGCATTGATGACTCCTGAAAACATGCTAAGGAAAAGAAGCCAGACACCAAAGGCCCCATACTCCATGTTTCTATTTATACGAAATGTCCAGAAGAGGCATGAGGAAACCTTTTCTTTCTCCCTTCCCTTCCTTCCCTTCCTTCCTCCCTCCCTCCCTTCCCCTCCCCTCCCCTTCCCTCCCTCCCTCCCTTCCTCCCCTCCCCTCCCCTCCCTCCCTTCCTCTCTCTCTCTTTCTCTCTTTCTTTCTTTCTTTCTTTGACAGATTCTTTCTCTGTAGCCCAGGCTGGAGTGCAGTGGTGTGATGTCGGCTCACCACAACCTCCGCTTCCTGGGTTCAAGTGATTCTCCTGCCTCAGTCTCCAGAGTAGTTGGGATTACAGGTGCCCGCCACCACAACTGGCTAATTTTTTGTATTTTTAGTAGAGACAGGGTTTCACCATACTGCCCAGGCTGGTCTTGAACTCCCAACTTCAGGTAATCCATCTGCCTCGGCCTCCCAAAGTGCCAGGATTACAGGCGTGAGCCACCGCGCCCGGCCGGAAACCCTTTCTTTCTATTCTACTACTTCCAATACTTCACTTCCGACACCAGATGTGTGGGGGTTTTTCCCTTACACCAAGCAATTCTCTAATCCTTGGCAAAAACCAACTGGTGTCCTACAATATATTCAATTCAATTATGACACTAATCAGAGTTAGTGTCAGTTCCCACAGGTAAAGGGCTCAGTCCTGCAAGAATGTCCCTATTTCAGATGCCAATTGAAAGCCCAGGTAGCTGCTTATGCTTCTGAACAACTGGCTATAAACAGGAAGTTCTGGTAAATAGGAAGCTCTCTGCAGGTTCAATTATTTGCTAGGATGGTTCACAGAATTAGGGGAAACACTTTCCTTAAATTTACCCATTTACTATAAAGGATACAACTCAGGAACAGCCAAATGGAAGCGAGGCATTGGACGAGCTATGGGAAAGAGGCACAGAACTTCCATGCCCTCTCCGAGCACACCACCATCCCAGCACCTTTCTATGTTCACCACCCCAGAAGCTCTCAGAGCCCCATGCTTTAGGAATTTTTATGGAGGCTTCATCACATCGGCATGATTGATTATGAATTTAATCTCCAGCTCCTCTCCCCTCCCTAAGGCTGGCAGGTGTGGCTGAAAGCTCCAACCTTCTAACCATGGCTTGGTCTTTCTGGTGGCCAGCCCCATTCAGAAGCCCACCAAGAGTTGTCTCATTAAAACAACAGATAGTCCTGTCACTCAGGAAATTCCATGAGATGGAGGAGCTCTGTGTCAGGAACTGGGGTCAAAGACCAAATATTAGAATTAAAGATATATTTAGCACCCCTATTGCTCAGAAAATTACAAGGATTTTAGGAGCTCTGTGCCAGGCATCAGGGGCAGAAACCAATATATTTATATTTTTATTATGTCGCAAGGCAAATCCATAGAGACAGAAAGTAGGCTAGTGGTTACCAGGGGTTGGAGAAAGAAGTGAATGGGAAGCGACTGCTGATGGGCACAGAGCTTCTTTTGGGGGTGATGAAAATGTCCTGATTTTAGACAGTGTTGATGGCTGCACAACTCTGTGAATAGAAAACCCCTGAATTGTACACTTTAATAGGGTCTATTTTATCTTATATGAATTGTATTCCACAACAACAACAGTTATAAAGAATAGTATTTTTAAACGTCCATGTTGTTAGATTTGGGAAGGCTAACATCTACTATCACTGTATCTCGTTTGGAGAATTTAGACTATGCATGGTGTCCAATTTTTGAAGTGTACAGAGATTTTCTTTGTGGCTTAGTCTCTGTCAGTTTTTGTAAGTGTCACTAAGTACTTCAAAAGAATATGCATTCTCTTATTGTTGGATTAAAAAAAAGAATTCCAAATACTCTCATTAAGTCATGCTTGTTGATCGAGTTATTAATATTTTACATATTCTTTCTTTTGTTATTGATTCGGTCAATTTCTGCTAAAGGCATATTAAAGCCTACCACAATGGCCGGGTGTGGTGGCTCATGCCTGTAATCCCAGCACTTTGGGAGGCCGAGGCGGGCGGATCACAAGGTCAGGAGTTCAAGACCAGCCTGGCCAAATAATGAAATCCTGTCACTACTAAAAATACAAAAAATTAGCCAGGTGTGGTGGTGTGCACCTGTAATCCCAGCTACCTGGGAGGCTGAGACAGGAGAATCGTGTGAACCTGGGAGGTGGAGGTTGCAGTCAGCCAAGATCGCGCCATTGCACTCCAGCCCAGGCGATAGTGCAAGACTCCATCTCAAAAAAAAAAAAAGTCTACTACTATAACTGTTTTTTTTTAAGAAACTATTGCTGTATTTTAAGTGAGTAGAATTTTTTATTTTTATTTTTATTTTTTGAGACGGAGTCTTGCTCTGTTGCCAGGGTGGAGTGCAGTGGTGCGATCTCAGCTCTGCTTCCTCCACCTCCTGGGTTCACATGATCTGTCTTAGCCTCCCAAGTACCTGGGATTACAGGTGCACACCACCACGCCTGGCTAATTTTTTTGTATTTTTAGTAGTGACGGGGTTTCACCATGTTGGCCAGGATGGTCTCAAATCTCTTCACCTGCCCACTCAGCCTCCCAAAGTGCTGAGATTACAGGCGTGAGCCACCGCATCCGGCTGTGAGTATAATATTCTTACAATAAATAATAGCTCTAATCTAGTAAAGTTCTGCATTGTCTCCTGCAAACTGGCTACTGAAACCTAATTTTTCCAGCTCCTTCTGTATACCCCTCATCTGTTTCACTTATAACCAAGGCGTCTCCCCAACAAGCCTCACCCATCACACTTCCCCACTAAAAAAATGTCCTGGGGTTCATATGCAAACTCCCTACAAAGGTCAGTGCCACCAAACAGTGCTATAAATAACACAGTCCATCAATATTTAAAGCCTGCAAATAAGAACAATTAAAATCAACTAGTAACTCAGAGAACAGAAATCACAAGGAAAGAAATCACACCTAAAATTGATTTAGACGGGCATTAGAAACCTTACAAAGTGATTTACTGACAAACTAAACATTCTAGTGTGGCCTAGTGGAAAAGAAAAAATACTGTCATTTTTTTCTGTTTAGAAGCCAATGCATAAAATCTGAAACTGCAGGTTCACTCTGAGGGCAGGCCTCATGTGATGTTTAAAGGAAAAAAAAATTAACCTTGTGCACACCTCCTATACTCAAGATCATTAATGAAAAGCGAAAATGTTTAATTTGCTCTGATGTTTCTGTTTTCTGTCATTTTTGTATAGTTAACAGGATCATAATTTAAGTAAGTCACACATTGTAAATAACCTGGGTATATTATTCTCTCCTCCTTGGTAATTAGACCACCTTTTGTTACAAAGAATCCTATAAACCATTTAACCACGAGTAGCTGTAAACTACTCATATTAAAAAATGGGTGCTTCTGCTCTTAAGAAGTTGAATAGTACCAAGGAAATTACATAGCTTTTTGTCTCTCCTTCACTTGCATTTTATTTGAGTTTCTGGAGTCAGTTTGCTAATTTGATAATTGATATGCAGATGTAAAAATCTACTATAAAAACTTTTGGAAGAAAGCAATCCCTATTGACCCCATCATTTTACTTCAGTGCAAAGCAGACAATCTACACTCAAGACCTCACCTACAAGTGGCTTCTCCAGCAATGCATAAAAAGGATGAAGCCATCTGGCACAACAGGAATTGCAGAAGTATTCAACAAATTAAAACAAAGAAACAAACAACACCTCCAATCACTTCAGTTTCTTAAGCAGAGCAAAGCAACTTGTATCTTTGTGTTACTTGTGATTACTTGATATGCTGATCAACTAGGATGTAAAAATAAAACTTGCAAAAACCAAGCTAAGAATCCTAGTTTTAGAATATAGGACATCCACAAAGATGAGGAATCATTTTCACCCAAAGAAACAGCGACAAGTATGGATACTGGCTTTTTTTTTTTCTGATTGTGGTAAAAAATATAGTATTAAATTTTACCATCTTAACCACTTTTAAGTATATAGTTCAGCAGTGTTATGTATGTTCATATCGTTGTACAACAGATCTCTAGAATTTTCCATCTTGCAAAATGGAAACTCTATACAATTAAATACTAATTTCCTCCCCCAGCCTTTGACAACTGCTTTTCTACTTTGTTGCTATGATTTTGACCACTTTAGATACATCATATGCTTTGACTCATAGTACATGTCCTTTTGAGACTGACTTATTCTGCCTAGCATAATGTCCTTGAGGGTTAGCCATACTGTAACATGCGATAGGATTTCCTTCATTACATCTGCATGATATTCCACTGTAATTACACACCACACTTTCTTAATCCACTCATCTGCTGATGGATACTTGGGTTGCTTGTACTCCTTGGCTATTGTAAATAATAGCGTAAATAATTTCGGCGTGCAAATATCTCTTTGAGACCCTGCTTTGAATTATTTTGGATATATACCCAGAAGTGGGTTTGGTGAATCACACAGTAATTCTATTTTCAGTTTTTTGAGGAACATGTTTTCTATAATGTTTTGTGGAACTGTTTTCCATAATGGCTGTACTGTTTTTAATTCCCATAAACAATGCATAAGCTTTCCAATTTTTCTGCATCCTTGACAATTCTATGACGATTACACAGATAGGAGGAAGAAATCTTTTACAGGAGTGTATTCAGGAAATAATTGAAGAAATTGATTCTACTATATAGCAAAAGAAAACAATAGATAAAACAGGGTTTTCATACCTCTTATTAATGGCAAAAAGTATCCCAAAGAACCAGAATATGTTGTGATCCCAATGACAGATTTCAACCAATAAGAGTTTGAAATGAAATAGCTTTTCTTAAATTTCATAACACCAGCACTTGGCTTTTGAGCAAAGGAGTGGAAAGGTATGGAAAGAACTGGAGGGGGCTAAGAAGACACAGGCTGAATCCACTCATACTGAGAAGACGCTAGAGGGCCTCACAGGACCCTTCCATCCTCACCTTTCCCACCCCACCTCACACCCCGAGCAGCTCTGCATCAATCTTTTTAAAAAACTGTTGAATAAAGCAAAAAGAAAAGGAAAAAAGGAAAGCCATTAGTCTTTATGCTCCTTCCAGGATTAAAATTCAATTTCTTCAATTAGGGTAGGAATCCTTGTCTATTTCTCACTTTGCATATATACCTCCCCAAGTATAAACTTCCCATCTTCATTCTGAAAAGTAAATGTGCCTCGAACCAATTAGTGAAGTAGAACAAAACCTTCAAATTCTATTTTCCACAGAGCATATAATCCTATATCTACTTAAATATACAAAGCACTACTTTCAGTCATCATTCTTGCTCAATCAATACCATTTATCTATTAATAGGATGGCTCTCTTATTTGCTCTAGCATAAAACTGACCCCATAGTGGTTATAGAAGTTGAAGAGATACAACTTAAAAAGAATCTACCCTTTTAAATTTAACCAATCCCAGTTGTCCTTTATAACAACTGATGCATGGATATTCAACTAGTGTATGGCAAGGCAGTCACCAGCACTGGAACGAAAATGGGTCCTTTCCTATATACGAAGAGAACACTGTACAATTACTTTTGAGAGGGAGAATGGCAAAAAACACTGACCCTAGGGCCCTTGCTCCCTAGTCATGCCCCTAGACCCAGTGAAGCCTCCCCTTGTACACTTGCTGACAGGATCTCTATTTGCGGTCTGTTTGGGTACGTTCTGGCCACACTAAAGCTACTTGTAAATATTTCTGCCATTTCCCTTTAGGAAACCCAGGGCCTGGTATAATATGTGATTCTCTCATGCTCGAGGCCATTAGGGTAAATGTGCCTCGTGTATCCCACTTAAAAAGTTAACGCAGGAAGAGGTGCAGACGCTGGTAGACACAGTCTGCCTTTCTTCCTGCTGTCTGGTTAATGTAGCAACTGGCTGCTCAGGAAGGAAGGGGAGGGAGATGGACCGGAGAGCTGAAAAGACGGCTGGCGCTAGGTAGGATTTACCTCATAGACTTACCCACACCATCCCTCCCTAAAACAAGCTACAGTGCATGGCGCTCACATTGCATTTTGAGGTAAAAGTTCTCAATATAGGTGCTGGCAATGTGCTCTATCTCGATCTGGATGGTGTTTACCAGGGCTATAGATGAACTATGCAATGGTTAAAAATCAGTCAAGTACACTTAGAATTCGTGTACTACATGTTAATAAGACTTTGAGAAATTAAATTTTAAAAGTTCCCAATATAGACTTACTAAATGACAGAGGATGGCTCCAATTCATTCCTTTCAGGTGTTTTTTTAAAAAAAAAAAAACAAATTTTGCAATGACCTGATGTCTCCAACTTCTAGTCTAGTCTCTCTCCCTCCCATCCCCTTTTTGCATCACTAACACATTAAAATTCCTGAAGTTCCACTCTGATCAAGTCATATTCCAGGGTAAAAATCCCTGATGGCTCTCCATGGTTTATCACTGTCTATAAACTCCCTGGCCTGGCACTCATTCCCCACTCCAGGGTTAGCCACATGCCCTGGCCCAAAACACCCCTCAACAGCCTTCCCTAAGCCCGTCCTATGAAGATCTCCCAGCCCACACTTTGGTGCGTGTGATTTCCTCTCCTCTACCTCCACTCCTCCCCAAATTTCCATCTTGGACTGTTAAACATATGTATGTATACCTTTCCAGCTTCCTCCAAATGGATACTCTAATAGTAACAGCAAGAGATCTTTATTATGGATTTGATAATTAATAATGTTTTAATATCATTTACTACATACAATGTAAGCTTCACGAAGACAAGGCTCTTTGTTGTATTCACCAATGTATCTCTTGGGCTTGGAAGAGTGGCTGGCACATAGTAGGTGCACAACGATTATTTGCTGATTTGATGATAATAGCTTTCCTGAAGGAGAGCCTGTTTCCCACACACTGTGCTTTAATACAGATCATTTCTATTCCTGAAAACACCAAAGCAATACGTATAACATAAGCCCCACATTCCAGATGGGGAAATTGAAGCTTGATGATGTTAAGTAACTTGTTTAAGGCCTCACAGCTCAGGATAGTCAGGATTCAACCTCCTCTTCCTTTGAATTCTCAGAAAACATTGTACTATGGTGCTTATCTTCTGCCTGATACTACAGCTACACAGTAGCCTGTTCTCTCTGCTTTCCATTCTTTGTGAACAGAGACAGTGTCTTACCCATCACAGTATCCTCTGAAGCACCCAGCTCAGGTCTTCACAGTGCAGGGGCTCCATAAATATCTAGTGAGTGACTGAAGAGTAGGTAATAAAGGGGTGAGGGAATATGATTTAGGGAGTATCTCTAAAAAAAAAACCTGGAGCATGCAATAAACTAAAGCATAAATGAGCACTAATTAATAAAAGGAAGCAAGTTAATTAGTAAAAGGAGGCAGTTCATACCACACGTACATGACAGGAGAGAACAGCCTCATGTCAGATGGGACTCCTGGGAGCGCAAGTCTTTACCACATAAAAATTAACTACAAGACTCAAAGGGCAACATCACGTGGCAGCTTCATTCCTTGAACTATTTCAACAACTACACACACACACACACACACACACACACACACACACACAAAATAAGAAAGAAATTGTTGAGGCTGGACTGAATGTATTATCTGAGTGTGAGCATGAAATTTCACAGAAGAAATCATTATAAACCTTTTCCTCCTTAAGAATCATGTCCACCATGTCACAAGTGCTAAACTAGTGGATTAAACTAAAAGCAAACACAGCTCACGAAATCAGGACAGCTATCTGGCTTTATGCTCAGCTGGGGCTCAGGCTGCTTCTACAATCACCAGTGTGGCTGCATACCACCCTTCTCTTTGTCTTCTTCATCCTAACAATTCCTGATGCACACTCCTGTCCCCTGCTCCTGAAACCCTTTCCCAAGTCTGTAGCTCCTCACCTCCATGACTCAAGAACTAAGTAAGGTACAACGATATTCCAGAACCCACGCATCTCTTAAGCTGGGGGCTGCCTGTACTCTCCTTTATGAATACGTATATATCAGAACGTTTTGTGTCTTTAGGGGATAAGATTTTGAGCTGCTATTCTAGAGCATGCTAAAATGTTAATTCTATACATTTATTCTGGAACACCTGAACAATGACACTATTTTGGCTATTTTTCTGAATTTCTCCATAATAGAAAGTAAGATTAAAGCAAGTTCCTAGCTATCCATCATGCTGTGACCCTCATCACTGAAGTTCAGAAATTACTGCACATTAAAGAGGGTTTACCTGATAGGGGCTAGGCTGAATCTTACCTTTAACCCATGCCTTAGTAAACAATTTGCTAAATAAATGAATTGGTAATATAAGGAAGATTTCAGCCTGACTATTGTAAAAGCACATAAAAAATGCTTTTATGACCTTAACCTCTACCTGTATGAGGTTTTCAGAGATTATCTATTTTAAACTCTACTTTTGTACCTCAGTATAGGTTGAAGAGAGACCCTGCAAACAAGCCCAAGGAATGTTAAGAGTGATAATAGCTAAGATCTACTGACCACTTAATATTGTGCCGAGTACTCTGTAAGTACTTTATATGTATTATCTCATTTAATCCTCAATCATCTTCTGTGATAAAAACATCTGGGCCTGGTGTTTCCTCTATGAAAAGATTTTAATTTTTAACTTTTTATTACAGAGATTTTTCAAACATACACGAAAGTAAAGAGAATGTTATAATGAATCTTCACGACCCATCACCCAACTTATGAGATTTTTTACTCCTATTTTTAATGGTTATAAGCTACTTAGGTCTTTGTAGCCTTTGAGTCAGTTTTAATAAGTTAGGAATTTTCCCATTGTGTCTAAGATTTAAAATGTATTGGCCCCAAATTTTGTTCAAAATATTCTTTTATTAGATTTAAATCTCTGCCCTAACTGCAGTTACTAACATCATTTGTTCATGGCTTTTCTCTTTTTGTTTTCCTTGATCAATCTTGGCAGAGGTTTGTCAACTCTATTCATCTTTTCAAAGAACAAACTTTTGGCTTTCTTGATCCTGTCTAATGTAAAAAAGTTTTTTCCACTTAATTCCAGTTCTTGTTTTATTATATCCTTCCATTTTCTGAGGGGTTTTTAGGTGGTTATTTTTTCTAACTGAGGCTGGATGCTGTACCAGTCAGGGATGCAGAACCATTACCAGTGACGTGACAGGAGGAATGCTTACAGCAATTAGACTTTGCCAGTGTGTGAGGGGCTGGGGAAGTGAAGGCGGTGGTACTGATCCTGGTGGGGACACCAATCACTCCTTCTGAAGCCCTGGAGCAGAAGGACCAGTCAGAGTTTGTATGCAAGGAACTCAGAAGCCAGGCTCATATATACCAAAGTGAACCTACAAAGTGGGGGATGCACAGAGAGGTCTATGGAAAGCTCACTTTTTATGAGTCCACAGCAAAGAACCTGGGGTGGCCAGCCAGAGGAAGAAGAGCTAGATGCAGAGAGGATGAAAATGAGGACAAGCCAGAACCTGCCTGCACCTGCCTCTATTTCTGTTCATCATCCCATCTCACCCTGAAGCACTCTGGAGAACCAAGGCCACTGCTTCACTGATTCTACCCCCCAGTCTCCTACAAGTTCATCTTTTGGCCTTCCTGTACAAGGAAGGAGATTCTGGGAAACACAGTTCCTAGTTTAACCAACTTGATCAGGAAACAGTATAGCATAGATGCTTTCATCTCATTAATGTTCCGCCTTTCTTCAATACATTTCTAAGTACTATTCAGCTATATCCCATAAGTTTTAACATAGATTCTATGTATTTTCATTACTATTTATTTCTAAATATTTTACATTTCCCATAATCTCTGCTTTGTCCTGTGACTTATGTGCATGCATGCTTCATAATTTCCAAACATATGGGTTTTCTTCTAGTTTTTGTTACTGAGTTTATAGTGCAATTTTCTTAAATATTTTCATTGCAGTCAATTTTCTTAAGTATTTTACATGCCCTTAAAATGCTCTCCCACTTCAAATGTTGGATGCAGCCTTCTTTATATGTCTTTCACATCAAGCTTAACACTAAGTGTGTTACCGTTTTTTTGCCTGCTTGATAAACCAATTAGACAGAGTGACAAAGAAATTAAAATCTGCCCCATGATAACAAGACTGTTTTATTTTTCCTTGTGATTTCAATAATTTTGACTTTATATATTTTGGGGTGATAGTAGTAACACATAATAAGTATATAAACATTTAGAATTGTTTGATGTTTCTGGTAAATGGAACCTGCTAGGACCTTCTTTATAATTAATAATATTTTTGCCTTAAATTCCATTATTAATTTACCAGGTTTCTTTTGGTAGGACTCTGCCTGGCATATAATTTTACATACTTTCATTTCAACTTTTCTTTGTGTTTGTGAAGATGATTCTTGGAAGCAGCACATTGCCAACATTTTTAAAAATCCAGATTGATAATCTTTGTCTCTTAACTGGAATAATTTGTCCAGTTATATTTAATATAATTTAGTGGTTATTCTGAAAAGACTGAAATTATATATAATGTATCAAAACCTAAACATTACTAATTTCTTTACCTTCTTCCTAAGTAATATGTTATATGTAATCACCTCCTGACTGACATGCTATAAACAGCACATATTTTGGTTTTTTAAGCTCACAAGAAAGTCACTGTTGATTCAAATTTACCCACATATTTACCACTTTATTTTTTGTCCCTTCTTTTAACTCTGATCTTTTTATTCATGATCGCTTACCTTCTTCTCAAAGTACATATTTTAGAACCTCCTTTCATGAAAATATGTTGCTCCTCTTTCCCTGGTCTGAAAATTGCTTTATTTATCCTCATTTCTGAAAGACAGATTTGGCTGAGCAAACAATTACAGGCTAATTTTCTCTCTGTATTCTGAAGACATTGTCCCACTATTTTCTGCCCTGTCATCACTATAGTTAGTTGAACCGCTCCTTTGAAAGCTACATGTCTTTTCTCTGTGACTGCTTAAGGGTTTTCTCTTTGTCATGGTGCTCTGCTATTTTACCATGCCATATCTAGGCATACGGATCTCTTTTAAACACTTAGTCTTGTTTAATGTGTTGGTATCTTTAATCACTTCTGGAAAATTCACTCTTCTCCTTGTCTTTTAGCCCCCTTCTATATTTTTCATCTTTTGTGTCTACTACATTCTAAATACTTTATTCAATTTTATCTCCTAGCTTATTAATTCTTTATTTGATTCTATCTAATCTGTCATTGATTGCCTATCAAGCTTTTAATTTAAATTTCTATATTTTAGTTAATAAGTTGTATCTGCTTTTCAAATTTTCTTTGTTATTTCAATACTCTTGCTCCTTAGACATATTTTCAATCTTCTCTTCCATTTTTGTAAACATAGTAAACATACTTATTTTATGTATTATGTCTGATAAATTCAGTACCTGAAGTCTTTGCAGGTTGATTCTGCTGACTCTTTTTCATAATGATTTATTTTTTGTGTGTGTTTTGAGATTTTTGAATGGGAGCTAATGTATTTTAGGAATTCTGTAAGGATTCTTTATGGTCAAATAAAGAATTCCTTCACAAAGAATCTGCATTTGCTTCTGCTAGGTGACAAGAGCAACTACCAACCTGGTACCATTTTAATTAGATTCTAAGCTGAATGTTTTTCTGACCATTCAGCCAGTGTGAATTTCAGCTGTAAATCCACAAGCTGTTCTGTGGTTACAGATTTTCTGAGGAGATTTATTTTTCGCTCCTCCACATAGCTCTAAGGTTCAAGAGAGAAAATTTTCCTTGGAGGAGTCTCAGGTTTTTTTCTAGCTTGCCATTACCAAGAGAATATAGCTTAGAGGTACCAGTTCCATGGTGGGAGGAGCCTTTGCTAATTATACAGTTCAACTTGGGTGGGCCTAGAGTTTTCCTTCTGTGGCTCTGGAGGTTGTAAAAACCTAAGAGCAAGTTCAGGGTGAAAGTCCAGAGCCTCCAGAGCTCTCTCTGGGTTTCCAAATTTCACTTGGTATTTAGCATCTGAGCATTTCTTCCTGTCTTGTCAGATTGGCAGAACAATTGAAAAAAATCTCTTCCACTGATCCTGCAGGCAGTATGATTTACAATGGTTCAGAATAAGAGCTTTGAAACTAGTGCCTGGGTACAAACTTCTGCACAGCACTGATTAGCCAGGCAGCCTTGGGAAGTTATTTAAACTCTGCTTTAATATTCCTACTTCTAAAATGGGAATAAGAATAGTACTTGCCTCATACATGGGTTTTTGTAAGGATCAAATGAGTTAGTGCAGTAAAGCACTTAGAACACGGCTGGCCATAGTCAGCATTCAAAAGAAAACAAGGCATTATTATTACTATTACTATTAGATTGTGGTACCATAATGAGATCTTACAATGCAGATGCTGCTTTCTACTCCTTAACATTCTCTCTTGTATGATCATGTTATAAAATCAAGCTCTGCAAAATGTAATTTTATATAAACATTTCTGCCAGTGCACTCATTTTTATGAAGCTTCTGTTTAAGAAAGTACACAAAACACATAAATATATGCATAACAATGAACGGCAGACACACTCCGCTGAACACTCCTATTTAACTGCTCTTACAATTTAGGACCAAGAGGGAGTACAATGAAAGTAAAAAGCATTAATCAAAATAACCCAAAGAATAATTTTAATGATGCCTAATGGAGGGATTCAGCTGTTGCCATCAAGTGTAAAGGTGAGCATGTTAATAGCAAAAAGAAATGGCTTTGTTAAATGTGATTATCCCTTGCTCTTACTAAGCCTTATGAGATAGAGCTACACAAATAAGAGCCAGGAGAGATTTCAGGCCCAGAGTGGCTGTATTTACAATGGTGAAAACCCAGCATATTACAAATAATGTAAAAAGACATATACCATGCATACAATCTGAAAGAGCTGGCTTTAGTAAGACAAGTGTGTATTTCTTGATTTTAATATGCGAACATTTTTAAAGTATCAAAATCAATCTTATTATCATGAACACATTTTGCCCGGCCACGAAAAGCTTTATTTTTATATTTAGGTTTGATGAATGAACAGCCATACAGAAATGTGATTGGACACAAAGGATCTGGCCTAACGGTGAAGGACGGAGTGGGGAAACCCAGCAAAACCACACAATTTTTTACTGAGTACTTCAGTTACAAGGTAGAGCGTGAACCCTGCAAGAGAAATGAGCTCCTATTGATTTGTTTATAAATTATCACAACAAAAAAAATGCCCCTGGCTAAACTGGGATCTGGGATTTGGGGTTGTGCCAACCGTCAGGTGATCACTGCTCAACTCCAAATACACCCCTTAATAGCTGCTCTGTGATAATGGACTGGACTCGAAGCATTTCTTCCTTACTCAAAGCCTAACATTGAGTGAGCTCAATATTAGTTAGTTAGAGTGAGCTCAGTGTTAGGCCTTGTCAGTAGAGGGCACCGCAGGGACACTGTAATGGCTCCAGAGTACTGTGTTTTGACGTTTTCTTGCTGCTGCTTCACTGTCCTTCAGCGGTGCATGTATATAGGGACATCTCTGCTCCAGTCTTGTGTGCAGAGCATGCAGTCCCTTAGTGACTATGCAGCCCTGTCCTGAGGCTGAGTAACCACCTTTCCACAGGCCTCCCACACAGACCCTGCATGCTGCATGCAGGCCTTGTGCCCACCGTGATACTCCAACTCCCCACCAGCCTCAGGTTGCCTGTGCCCCAAAGCCAGCAAACTTCTGTGACATCACAGGGAGCGACATCCACATCCTCTCCAAAGCAGTCTGAACCCAGCCTTGGGGAGTGGCTTCTGAGTGTGTCCTTCCTTGCGTATTTTTCTTCAGCCTTAGGGCACTTATTGAGTTCTCTTTACATCTTTATAGTTACTCTCCTATCTTAGTTTAGTAATTCCTTACACTAAACTTCCTGTTTAAATTCCTTTGTGGTTTTTGTCTCCTCGTTTGACCCAGACTGACACAGTGTTTAATTATCATTTCTGAATTCATATAGTCATGTACTCTTTCCTCATCATACACCACTTACTCTATCCATTAAAAATATGCCATCTTTTCATGTATATGTCAGCTGAAATGTTGGCCAACAACATGTTTTGAAAAACTTTGATGCAAGAAAACATCTTCTAAGCTTATTTTATTCTTTGCTTATATCATATGAAAAAATTCCAAGCTCAGCACCTTGCCTACCCAAGGATTTAAAGTCAAATTAATTATTTCTTCCTCTTTTCACACTCTGTTCTTTCTCTCTTCCACAGAAAAGGGCTGGACTTTTGTTTATAATTTAAAAATAACAAATAATTTCACAATGCCTTATTCTAAAACATTTTAACAAGAATTTGCAGATCCTAATTACTTCCAGAATAACATTTGAAACTAACGTATTAAAAAGTGCGTTTAAAAATACAGATCATTTATTCATCTTTCCTTTAGTATCCAGTATTGGACAGACTGTAGACTAGGAACTGTGATATAAAAAGATGAATGAGGCATCCTCACTTCTGCAAACTGCAATAGAACCAGAATATAGGTGAAAAAAGAGAAGGAAAGGCAGGGAGACTTCATAGCAAGATATAACAAAAAATTTCCTCCAAAAAAATCACTCTTGTAATAATGACCAACATTATTAAACACTTCTTAAGTGTATAACCCATATAATTCAGTGGAAAAAAGAATCAAATATCTTTAAGAATAGTTTCATATCACATCTATTTGAACGTGGGCTCTTAATTGTAAAAGCTAAATTAAATCAAAATATAAAACAAAACTATACTAAAATAGAACAGAAAGAAAAGAATGATATGTATTATTTGTAGTATATTCCCGTGTTCCTTGGTAATAGAAACAAGCAAATATCTGGGATTACAAAAATTTTTAGGACATCTAATTCACCAGCATGCAAATAACTTGACATTTTACAACTATATTTATAGTACCATTTGAGGTTCCCTGAATAAATAGTTTCCAATCTATATGCATCTCTTTGACATGTGAGAGAGGGCTCAAGAAATGCCACAGTGTGAAAGTTACCAAAATGGAATTTTAAATATAATGAGTTGCATATCATATTGAAGCAGAGTTTCAACATGACTGCAATAAATGCTCCATTTTTTCTCTTCCCAAAATATTCTAAAAGGTCACACCGTTCTAACAGTGATAGGTAACTGCCAAGAGTTCAAAAAAATTGGACATCCTGTAAATTATAATTTAAAATATATATATATATATATATATATGTCTGAGGTAGGCAAAATCAAGGAAACCAAAGATATGGAATTAACACCCCTCAATGACCAGAACATCTGGCTATATATTTACTTATTTTTGTCTTTTAATTTTAATTTCCCCCCAAAATAGAAACATATTTCAAACTTCATCATTTTCTACTTTAACCAGCCAGCAGGAAACCAACATAAAATTTAAAAGAAGGAAACTATGTAAAAATCTTATATAAGCAAATGCTTTTTCAATTTTTATTCCAACATGAGAGCAGAAAGCAAGATTTCTGGAAACTGATTATTAAATAGAAAAGAACAAAAAGAAATGTGGTCCTATTTATCACCCATTCAACAAAGAACTAGTTTTTAAATTGAAAAACTAAGCAATGCATTCTGAAATGTAGCTACAAAAAAATTCTATAAATGTTTAAACTAATATCAATATAATGACAGTTGAGGAAGCAAACTTTCAACAACACTCAAGTAGTCAAACAGAACTTCCTCATACTTCATGTTTGCCAAACAAAATATCAGGAATGTGGGATAAAGCATAAAGAGATCTTATTATCATCTAACTCAGTCTTCTTTCACAGATTAGGAACTTGAGAACCAAAGAAATTTTTTTGTTTTTTGTTTTCCTCTAAAAACTGCTCTGCTAATGACCTTACTGGCAGGTGGAATAAACAGGGTACAATTTCAGAGGCACTAGATCACTTAGCCTTTAACATTTCTTGACCAGCTTAACAGGATATCTTAAATTCTACCATTAGAGATTCATTCTATAGGGTTATTCATTATATAACTTTAGATCTAAGAATCTAAACTTCAGATCTGAGAATCTAAGTTTGAAGGGCATTTGTAGATCCTGAGTCCAAACTCACTCAAGCAGCATATCCAAATCACATTTAGGTTAAGTTCTTTTAGGGAAATGACTGGGTCTTCTTTACCTCCATAGTCCCAGATCCTGGCAGACAATAACCTACATATTAATTGTGGTGTTGGTGAAAATGACCAAAGAATCAGTCAGCTGACTTTCTCCCTAAGCGCTGATAAGGAATCTTTTGGGAGTAAGAGTTGGGGGTGGTAGGTTTTAAATAGGAGAGGACAGAAGGGAGCCAGACTTGGGTCCAGCAGACATAGTTTGGGGTTCTTGACAAATGTAAGCAGAGTGAAAACCTGGGTAGAGTAGAGGAGTGGGTGAGAGAAGCGGGGAGGCGCCTCAAGAGAACAGTCAGACAGCGAGGTGAGGGAATGGAAGAAACACACTTTGTTTATTGCACAATGTTTCACAGACCTTCTCCTGCCAACAAGCAGACCATAAATGTCACTATCCTATCCCAACATGTGTTGTTAAGTCAGCACAGGATGGCCTACAAATTTTGCAACTATTTTGAAAAATTACCAAAAATGTTTTACATCCTGCCTAGCATCTTGTTATCTAGGTAGTAAAATACCAAGGGTTAATGTGATAGCTAAAGAAAACGAAAATCACCCAACCACCTCATGCCTTTTCTTTTTCTTTCCTGGGAAATTGCCAGTTATATGAGTCCTATATTTGTCCTTGTTTTTAAATGGGAAAAGGCAGAGAAAATAAAACTACAACACGTTTTATTTGTGTGTTAGCGATTACAGCCCGGGGCTATTTTTCCTTTCCCAAACAGTGCGCATTTTAGACCTGACACCAAGCAGGGGGTGGGATGTTGAGCTCCATGAAGAAAATTTTTACTTGTGACCAAAATACTGGACCAGATGGATCGCAAAACTTGCCAAGAGCACAGTTAAATGTTCACGAGAGGACTACTAATGTAAGCAAGGAACTCACTAGTGCTATCTCTGTTTTTTGTTTTCATTCCACCTAGAACCAAGAATTTAGGAATGCTAAGGAAATCACCCCCAGGCAGATTTAGTCTTTGCTAAGCTCATTACAGAAGTGTTAACACACACCTTAGATGCACTGAATTCTAACAATTACAGAAACAAATCTCTAAGGCTACGGAACTTCACCAGAGGTATTTCTAAGAACTGCTGGATGCTTTGTTAAAAGAACACTGGAAAGGCTCCGATACAGGCCAGGTCAGGGCTGGAAGTGGCAAAGAAAGCATCAACAACAAGGCTGGGCGCGGTGGCTCACACGTGTAATCCCAGCACTTTGGGAGGCTGAGGCAGGCGGATCACAAGGTCAGGTGTTCGAGACCAGCCTGGCCAGCATGGTAAAACCCCATCTCTACTAAAAATACAAAAAATTAGCCAGGTATGGTGGTGCATTCCTGTTATCCCAGCTACTTGGGAGGCTGAGGCAGGAGAATTGCTTGAATCCAGGAGGCAGAGGTTGCAGTGAGCCGAGATCGCACCACTGCACTCCAGCCTGGGTGACAGAGCGAGACTCCATCTCAAAAAAGAAAAAAAAAAAAAAAAAAAAGAGAAAGCATTAACAACAAAAGGTGGGAACCATCAAACCAGATGATGATCCTCAACCAGAGTACTGCAAGGTCCCTGCTTGGAAAAGAAGTGTCTGTGCTTGCCTCAAGCTCACGGTTACCACCTAATGGCACCTTCCAGAGGGTGGCTGCTGCTGTTGATTTGATTGTTACCGCTGTTTTAAAACTCTAATTGGAAAATCAGTTTGTAATTCCATTTTATGACTCCTGAAAAGATGAATGGTCTTTTTAAGAAAAGCTATCCAAAAAACCCTACAAAATGCATCCAAAGACAGCTTCTGCTCATCCAGAGCCAAGAAGAACTAGCAGGTACCTCCAGCATCTTGGCACAGGGCTGGTCCCCATTCCAGATTAAGCTTCCACAAGTTAACTCCTTTGTACCTGCCTACCCTTGAAAATGAGAATCTTTGACAAGCTGCTGCCATCCCTCCATGGCTGTGAGACCACCTGGACAAAAACTCTAGGAGAAAATGCTGGAGTCTGTGTCCACTCCAGATAACTAAGTGAAACTTTGTCATTTACTAGGTCCACAGCACATGGAGATAGGAAATGCTGGGTCTGAAAAACCTGAATTAAGGTAAATATTATCCTCAGTGAACATGTTTCCTTGCTCCATCAGTGTTGTGAGGGGGGTAAGATCCCAGAGATGACTCAGACATCAACAGGGATGAGTTCTGTTGTTCCGGTTGTTAAACCAGTGGAATCTTTATCTCTCCATTGACAAATGCTGTTGTGCCCATATCCCCAAAGGAATCCCTTGCTGCTCCTGCCCTCTCCTTGGGGCTACCTGAGGTCCCCCTACAATCCAGCAACTAAAGAGGTGACCACACAGCACAGCCAAAGCCCTGTGAGAATCAATGCCAAGGCTTCAGCCAGAGCCTCATCAGTGCTGCCCAGGCTACACCAGGCTTTAGGTAATCTGACTTCTGCTGGAAAGCTCTGGAGAACCAATGATGGAGCAAGTGTTGGGCAAACTTTCTCTTGTTTTCTGCCCAGTCTAATAAAATGAAAAAACGAGGAAGAAGGTAGATTTGGGCCACTTAGAAAAACACATTTGAACCAAGTAGGGCAATTTCGTTTGAATTTGTTAAATCTCAGTGTCAAAATAGGTTGGAAGGGGACTTCGGCAGGTGCTCAAACCAATCTTCAAACTGTACAGATGGGATAAACGACTTTTGCTCACTGCTAATCAGTGCTGAGGCGAGGAACAGAACCTAGACTTCAGCCTCAGTCTCTCAGCCTAGTGTCCTTTCCCGTCTCCTTCTGCTTCTAAGTAGTTTTTGTCGTTTGTTTGTTTTTGAGACAGAGTTTCGCTCTTGTTGCCCAAGCTGGAGTGCAATGGTGCGATCTCGGCTCACTGAAACCTCCACCTCCCGGGTTCAAGTGATTTTCCCACCTCAGCCTCCGGAGTAGCTGGGATTACAGGTGCACACCAACACGCCCAGCTAATTTTTTGTATTTTTAGTAGAAACAGGGTTTCACCATGTTAGCCAGGCTGGTCTCGAACTCCTGACGTCAGATGATTTGCCCACCTCGGCCTCCCAAAGTGCTGGGATTACAGGCGTAAGCCACCGTCCTCAGCCTAGTTTTTTTTTTTTTTTTTTATAAAGACAATTTGTAGTACTTTCAAGTGTGCCAAAAACTGGGCTAGGAGGTAAACAATATAAGATGATTATTATCTCTAAAATACAAAAAGGATATGTAATGGGCATGCAATTGGTCAGTAAATACCTAGAAGCTTCTCATGCATGCATAATAAATTGCTTCCCTTAAGTTAAACAATCCTCTTGTTGTATCAATTATACCATTCACCTAATTAACAGAATCTTTCCTAAACTGTGCAAAGGCAAACTTCCCTGAAGACCTTGCAAATGATCCCAGTGCCCAATTGCTGGAATGGCACTAATAAGATTTGACTCTACTGACAAATTAAAATTTTAATCAGGGCCACATGAAAATCTCAAGAGCAGGAAAAGTAAAGCAAATTGAGAGGTTTACATTATAGGTTTTGAGATACTTTTCCATACAAGCAACATAGAACAGAGAAATTAACAGGCCAAGGAAATGTTATTTTTTAAAAAAGGAGGAGGACAAAGAAAAAAAAAAGACACGAGTCACTGGTAAACAATGTTGACACTGTTGGCCACTTTGTTTTAAAATCATATAAAATCTTTGGGGTATTAACAATTGCCCATACTTTCCCCTGGAATTGCGGAAAAGCTGGCTCTGCAGCAAAGGGAGATGGTTTAGGCCACTGACTGAAAGACTCATCCCTGTGTATGGTTTCAAAATGCTGCCTGGTATCATAGCAACCATACATGACTGAATGTTGTACAAAATGTGATCAAGGCCTCCCCTGGGAAAATCTCATGTAATTTACTCCATTTCTAAGATGTTCCCTGGGCTCTGGAAATCAGGTCCTCAGTTCAAGGATCTTCAGCACAGGAGGAACTTACACATCATCCAATCTGCCTACTGACAAGGCAGAGAGGGGATGGAAGAGCCCAGTAACTTAACCAGCACCACAGCTGGTGGCAGAGCAGAGAGCAGAGCCAGCTATCTGGACTCCCAGCTCAGCGCTGCTTCCTCTTGATCTCACGGCCTCATCTCTCCAATTTAGTGAGAAGTGACCTTCCTCACCGATCAGCTGTTTTCACAATGAGACTCATGCATCATAGCTGTATTATATTTTAACCTGGAGATCAAGTATGGTACATCAATTGGATGTCTGTACCCTGGGGATTTTGCCTTGTTCTAAGGTGACATGACAAATGGCAGATTCTGCACCTTTCACTTCACTAAAGATAGTCTTAAGGACAACTGCCTCAACTTCCTTCGGCCTTTAGCTCCCTGCCTGCTCCCTAGCATTAAGAAACAAAGGAAAAGTCAGCTGATTTGTTCCATGAGCCTGAGCCATGCACCTGTAATGAGAGGTACCGAGGGAGAGGCCCAGGTTTCCTGGGTCTGTACCAGGTTCAAAGGGCAGAAGAGCTGCTCTCCATGCCCAGCTTGGAACATACATAATGACCTAAGGGGTGAGAAAACTAATCTCCAACCCTCTGGTTCACAGGCAATCATGTGCAGAGGCCTTTAGCTTTAGAGTTTGGGGCGCTTTTTTCTCCTGGAGGTGCCAGGTACGGCTCCATGCTAGGTCTGCAGCATTCACCATGCTGAGCGTTGAGCCGTGTTCTCAAAAACTCATGCCCCCAAGTTTGAACAAACTCATACTTGTCCCCTAAGAAGTCCCTGTCATCCCGGTCTGTCGGCCATGAGCTCGTTACTCCCCTGACCTTGAGGCCCACAGACTGGGATGAAGCCAGGACCTGGCTCCTCACTCAGGTCCTCCCGCGCCTTCTCTGGATGCCTCTCTCTCCCTGCTCACGGCACACTGCACTTTGTAAAACGTCTTCAGATGTGGAGAGCTGAGTCCTGGCAGTCATCCCAGGAAAGGCGAGCTTTTTTGTTGCTCTGCCCTTGATTGGTCCTCACTCTCAAACAGCTGTGAACCTTTTTCTTCGTTTATTTTCAAGCAATTAAAACTACAGCTTGATAGCATTACTGTAATCTCTCCCATTGTGTTTAGAGAAATTTTTCTTTCTTCAAGACTTCATGTATCTATCCAAAAGAGAGAGAACAGTCTAGAGGCACTGCATACCTCACGAAAGTGATCTGATTGGTTCTCATCCCTGAAAAAGCCAAATACTTGGAAATAAGAAGTTGAAAACATACATGTGGCCACATTTTCCTCTCCTTTGCTTCCACATCCACATGGAAAAGAAGAAAAGCTTCTAGATATTTGCAAAGGTTTTGTGAAATATGAGCTTTGGCTAAGCACATGTTTTTAAAAATATTTGGACCCTCCAAACAGAACAGATGTTTCTGCAAAATTTTCCACCATCCAGTAACAGCAATCCCGGCACGATCCTGCCCCATGTCCGGCTCCGGGCAGGCTGTCAGTGGCAGCTGGTCTGAAGAAAGTTTTACAAATCATCTAGCTCTTCTTAGACTTTAGAACAAGCTCCCTCTAAGCCCTGCAATGTTTCAAGGTAGAGGAGGTAGCAGGAAGATGGGCATTTGAACAGCACAGAGGGCCAGAGGTAGAGTGTGAAGGCAACAGAAAGGTACATATTCTCTTCATGACATTCATCAACAAAGCCTAACATTTCACAAGTACTCGGGCTTATTTCTTACTAAGTCCTGAAGCATTAAGGTCATCCAAAATCCCCTATTAAAGCGTGAGCTCCTCGAGGGCACAGACTGTGGTTTTATTCATCTTTCTATCCCCAGCACTTGCGTATTGCACACACACAGCAGACACTCAATAAATTTGATTGACTGAAATGAAAACTGTGAATACCTTCGTGGGAACAGGGCCATGACCAGCAGGCATCTTACCTAGAACTGGTTACCAGGTGAAGGCAAGATAAACAGAGTATTCCTACATGGGGAAGGCAGCTGCCTAAAACGGAATCGGCTCTGGAGAGCCAGAATCCCTGTGTGTAGCGAAATACTACAGGTCAGCAAGCAATGTGGTGTGATACAAAGATCCAACTAGGTGCAGCCGGAAGCCAGTGCACAGGGAGGTTTGACACGAAAAGAGACTGTTCTAAGTCACAGGCAAGACCTGCATTCATAACGTTATGAAAAGAGCTCATCACAGCATACTTTTCCACTTTTACGCACCAGGACAAAGACCTAATACCCTCAGCAGATACACCTCTGTCAACTCCAACACCAGCAGGCGTCTACAGTTTGTGGCTAAATGCAAATTCTGAAAACCCTGCCTCAACTGCCCTGAAAAATCTTTAATCCTCCTTTCAAACTTTTATAATTCAACTCTCGTTTCTTTCCTTCCTCATAGAACCATTTGGAAAGATTTTGGTTTTTCAATAAACATATTAATACACAAAAGTTAGTATGTCCCGTAAAAGTATTTTTAACCAGCTCCTTATCTGCCAAGATTTCAGTGAAACCTTTCACTTACCATTTGCCACCCACGTACAGACCCAAGGACGGACCTTCTATCCAGTGACAGCACTTACAGCTGATTAAAGGGTTTGGAGGTGATGACAAAAATATGCTTGGTTTACAAAGACAGGCAACATGGAAGGACACATCTGTGATCAGAAAAAGTGCAAATTTGCAGAGGAGGAAGCTGCTTTCGATTTGCATTATTACTGCTCGGGTTCAGGAGAGATCCCGCTGTTTCAAGTGATTCCATATTTAACAAGTTCTCGGCATTTCTTATTCCAAAAATATGTAATGGAACTACTAACAATACAAAAGAGCTGATTTTAACTTGTGTTTTCTTGTCAGAAGACAGAAAATGTTAAAGAAGAAATTCATGATGTTGTAAGTTTAACATCATAGTATGAAGTCTGGGAGACGTGTCTGAATCAAACACGTCTTCTGTTCTAAAATCCATCAAAATGAAGAACTTCTGAGAAGATGAATAAAGGAAACACTGTATATATTGCTTGCATAAATTGGATCTCATTAAAAATATGGTGGCTGGGCTTCACACACAGTTTGCACCTTAACCTTGCATCTGTTATAATTGCCCCAAGCATTATTCCAGCTCTTTCATTTCAGTGAGAAAGTGTGATGATTTTGTCAACCAGGGTGTAAAACTGACTTGAAACAAACTGCTATAATCAACTTCCCACAACCCACTGAACTGTGCAAAATGGCAGTATGTAATAAATAATTAATGCAATTAACAAAACGGCATGAGCCTACTATAGAATATAATCTGTTCAGGCTGAAGAATAAAGTTCACTTCAAATAATTGTTACCATATTTACTTATGGATATGGCTATATGCAACTCTATGCTTAAATAGCATATAACAATTCCCAAAGTCAGGTCTTTAATGTAAATTGGCATTGCTTCACTTTTGAGATAAGTATCTCCAGACATACAAATTCTTGGATAAAACTTAAAAAGACTAGAAGTAATTATAAAAATTAGAAAAGATAAACTAAAGAAAAAACAGAAACCATCCATAATTCAGCTCCCTTCCACCACGCCCCCACCAAAACATGTATAATTAACATTTTAGAAGGAAAGATATAAACACTTAACAGTTGTTTCAAAAGTTGGGATGGGGTTAGAGGATCAGGGAAGGATGAGTTTACCTTTCTTTGTATCATTTAAATTTTTCAAGTCATGTGCATGTATTTTTAATTTTTAGAAAATAGTTCATATAAACTTGCATACACCTTTCAGATTTTCCTCTGGATACATATTTTTTAAAAACCAAAATGGTGATGACATTATGTGAATAACCAAAAAACATTATATATTTAAGAAAAGTACAAAGACAACCTCTCTCACCTTGTTCCCCTCCTCCCAAACCTCAGAAAAGGAAACTCCAGGCTTGCCTCAGTATGAAAATACATGACTTTTTAAAATAGCACTATCGGTAGGCGTTAGCAGTGGGCAATGTGTGACCCACAATCTTCCTTTCCCACAAAACACAACACACATATTGTCTTCTAAATTTCCTTCATCCGAGTTGGAGATGAACCTCTCCAATCCCCTAGGTTTTAAAATAAGCAACTAATATCTAGATAGGTTACAGGGTACTTGAGTTAGCAGAGCTCGTCGTGCCGGAGCGTGGCTGGAGACCTGGTCTCTGGGCTTCCCATGAAGCCCACACACCCATCCATGCTGTTGTTTGTAGGGCTCTTTTATACTGAGAGGGAAGGTCAGTCCTCAGATTTGCCCTGGAGTGTGATCACTTCAGGCTGCCTCCCCTCCCTTTCTCTCAGGCAAGGGCGCACCCAGGGGCTGAAAATCAAAGCCAGGACCACATGACTCCCATCCTGACTCTCTGGACCCGAATCTTTGCATTTTGCCTTATTCTCACTTTAAATCAAAGTAGTTTGTTAGGCTGTCTCTTAATAATTTGGCCTAAAGTATTCTCCCGGGAGACAATTTCACAAGGTACACTTACAACCACTGAGGCACAGTCTCTTTGGAAGAATAAGGAGCCCTCACGTCTCATCACAGGGAACGTGCTTATTTACGTCACATATGCATTATTGCCCCTGCCCGGGCCAGTGCTGGCTGGCAACCCCAGGAGGAAAAACCACTCTGTTGTGGCCATTTTCAAAGAAACTCACCTACATGCAGAAGTCCCTGGATGTGTGAATTTTCTTTGCAACAAAGGGAGAGAAGGTCCAGTGATAGTCTCATGATTACATGGTCAAAGGGGTTGATAAGAAGCAAAACATAAAATAAAATAATCATAATTAGAAAGAAATTGCATAAGAAAAAAGAACCTAAATGCCAAGTAAATTCAATTATTTAAGAGTAGATGCTTGAAAAAAAAGTTTACTTAGTTAAAAAAAAAAATCAGAGGTGAGGCTTTTTCCCTTCAACGTATTCTATTGCTTTCTTATGCTTTATTATAAAATTAGCTAACAGTACTGTACAGGGTCATTGCAACATTTTCTAAGTGCCTCATGTCTACCTATGTGCTCCTACTTTTCCAGGCCTCTGGGCAAGGATGTTTACATTATTTGTCCTAAGTAATTAATTTGCCCCAAATAAGTTAAAAAGTCAGTGTCACAATGTCAGAAGAAGGGCCATGAAATGTTTGTTAAGGTCACTGGAAGAGGCTAACTTGTGGCTAAATTTAGTAATTATTTCTTTCATAGGAATAATTCCAAAGTTTGAGTCATGGAATAGAGAGGAAACCTGAAATGAGATTTTAATATTATGCACAACACCTTAAAAAGCCAACAGGAAAGCAGTATCCCACATGAAGCAGAAATCCAAGCTAAAGAAGATATGGGAAACAAACAAAACATTGTGGAGAGCTTTTAAAAATCAGAAACAGAAATACACATATGTATGTACTTATGTGTACATACACACATACATACAGAGTCCTAGTTTTTGTTGATGAAATAAGCTTATTTTTATGAAATCAAAAAAGATTTGTGGCTTAATAAATATGTTAGAAGAAATGAGCTATTTGAGTAAGCTGCTACTTAGCAGGAGTAAGTTTATAAAGGAGTTTATAAAAATACTTTTATAATTATTCTGATCTTTAAATTTTGCATAATATTTCTCATTAATGAAGACAACCCTGGCTTGTCTGATGTGTGAAATTATTTATTTTTAAATTGTATTTCAAATGAAATTAACTGACATTATTATACACTGCCTCATTTTAGGACAAAGACTTCCACTCACTGGAGAATCCACTGTGAATCCCATGAGCACAGAATAAGACTTCTTAATGACTAGTCTAAGCATTTATAAAAAATGTCAACCATTAACGACAATAACAACTACTCCTGAATTGTGTCCTCATTTTCTTGAAAGAAATGAAGAGGGAAAGGACACACGTCCCAGGAAATCAAATCCGCTTTTAAAGAACTGTCCTCAGAAACCAAGCAGGCAAAAGGGAAGAGGTTATGGGCATGTCGCTAGAGCCAAGCTGACCGGGGTTCAAAGCCTTACTACACTCACTGCAAATTTATGACCCGGCAAATCAACACATCTCTCCAAACCTGTGCATCCTCAGGTATAAAGTAAGTGTAACAGCATCTACCCCACAGGGCTGTTGGAAGGATTTTCCAAAATGAAGAATGTAAAGTTCTCCCTCAGTGATAACCCCTCTCATCATTACTATGCCCCAGCATCCCTTAATACCAGAAGCTTCTCCCCACTCCTCCTGGACCACAGAAGCTCATTTATTTACTTACAACACGGCATTTACCTGATAGTGAGCTAAATTATCCCTAGAATATAAAAACTATTTATTAAGTAAATATGAGAAAATAATTTTAAAATACACACATACGGAGAGTAAAAAAACTCTACCTCCCTCCATCTCCACTTTTCCTGATTTTTACCATAAACAATTTAGTATGCTTTCTTCCAAACCTTCTCTGTCTACCTATAAATGTATATTGTAATTGGTTGGTTTTCCCCAAAAACCACATCATGCTCTATAAACTGTTCTATAAGTGACTTACTTTACTCAACAACATAAAACAGACAGTATTATTCTTTTTAATGGCTGCATAGTGTTTCCTATAGTGAATATACTTTACTTAAGCACTCCCCATATTAATGGATATTTAGGTGAATCCCCTTTTTTGCTATTTAAAAAAAAAAGGCTGTGCACTATTTTTAGGGTGGATTTCTAGAAATGGGCTTGCTAAGTCCTTGATTCATTTGAAACTTAATTTGACACTGGTTATCTTGACCACAGTGACATCAGATCATAAATATGGTCATAATGACATCATAATGGGAGAGACAAGAGATAGAGAACTTCTACAGGTATTCAGAGCATTTTTTTTCTCTTGGACATAAAATGAATCCATTGTACAGGAATGCCTTCTCCCCATTCTCAGTGCAGAGACAAAGCTGACAAGCTTAAAAGTACATGTTTAGGATTCTAGACTTGGTTTAACTCAAATGGCCTTGATTGGATGGGGTCCCTCTGCAGTATTAAAACTGCTCTAATTGCATTCTTCAAGCCAGCTGAAGGCTGACAGCTTCCGCTCCCGGCTCATTATCAGAGCACTTCAAGGGGCTCCATTATGAGCAGAGCACCTGGTCCAAATTTATTTCAACGGCCCAGAGCAAAATGGGAAGGTGCTTAATGTTCAACCACAATGGTGACATTTTTATGAGATATCCAAGGTTCAGAAACAAATAAATGAAAGGTTTGAAGGGAGCATGAACAGAAACTGTGACAATAAAAATTCAACATTGATATATCAATTTAAAAACATATACCACCCATACACTTGGGGTAAGGCCAAAGGTTCAATGCAGGCTAACCAGAAAGAAAAAGAAGAAAAAAGGTCAATACTCAACTCCTCCCATGACTGGCTCTGCTAAAAAAGACTGATGAAATTCTAAAAATGTTTAAGGAAATCAGAATGAGATGCGAATTCTGAATTCCGGTTAGGATAACAATTATGTTATCTATCTGCACCAACATGAGAATGAAAGAAAATCCAAGTGGAATTCAGAGTGAATTCTAAATGTATTATGTTCATAGTTTTTCCCCGGTTTGCTTACACAATTGCTGTCTTTCTCTCTCTCAAAAAAAAAAAAAAAAAAATCCCGTGTGGAAATGAGTAAGTTAATAATTCCTTACAGATGTTTCCATAAGAAAACATTGTGCAAATATATATTTAGAATTTTTTAATAAATGTATAATAGGGAAATTTTTCCAGGTAGATCATAGCAGGTCCAAAGTAAACATGACATCCTATTGCATAAATCCATATCTAGAGACTGCTTGTCAAATGGGATTTTGCTCTCTGAGGCTGAGTACTTGCAGAGATCTTAGTGTGTAGACGACAACCAATTTTAAAGCCCGAAACCCAGCTGCAGAGCATTAGAAAGCTCTACCCTCCACTAAGAATCTGTTTAAAGAATGTTAAAATAAATATTTGTATTCTTTCACTAAACACAACAACGACACTTACATTGGAATCTAAGAAAATGATGAATGAAAAATTATAACACTGGCACTTTACAATGGGAATGCTGACTAAATCGGAACTATACAAACTGGGAGGATTTACTCAATGTTTAGTCTCTTAAGAAAAAAAGAGGAGGACAATTAATCAACTACATAGAAATTTTTTTCAGCTATTAGTTGCTTTTGGTCTTGTGATTTTATCTTTCTCAAGCATTTTCCCTGTTAAGCCGACCATACAGATGTGCAATACATTAATCCGCCAGACTATAAAGGCTTTAATTATTTTACTGATTTAGAAAGGCAATTAGGCAGCACCTATTTTTCACGTATTGATTATACCGACTCTGGTTTTAGATCTGAATTCATGAATCATCAGGCAACTGGTATAACCACAAAAAAAAGGCTACTGGAGGCTTTTTTTTTCTACAACAAATAAATAAAAGCACTTAAAATTAATTACTTGATAGAACCACCTTAACTACAAAAAAAAAGTGGCAAATTCCCAGTAGAATAAATTTGGTATATAAGTCCTCCAGCAAAGTGACCACTTGTCTGACTGCTTGCAGGCCACCCAGTCTAAGGTCTCAGAATTTGAGAGCTTAGAAAAATCTTCATCTGGGTGTACAAAAACAGGGTGCTTTGTTTTGGTTCTGATTTAGCCTTGCTTCTGCCTTTACTGTATTCTGCTCTCTCCTTTGAAACTACTTAAAGAGCTGGAGCTCTGGGAGTCCATAGGGAATTTCCACGTTCACCATGGAAACTGAGGAAGTGGTAATTTGGATTATGTACATCCGGGTCCTGATTTCTCCTTCACTTTGACCTCTTTCTCCTCCCCATCTACTATTTAAGACCCACTATGTAATCTAGCTCAAAATAACTGAGACTGCAATGATGGCTGTGCATGGTGGCACTTATGAGACAAATAATTCCTGGCCTTTCCCATCTTTATGGAACAGAAGAAAACGTAAGTCTTGAAAGTTTTCACAAGATGCTGTGTTAGATGAAAAAAATTGAGAATTTTTCCCATAGAACAGATGTTTCCTAGGTTTGTACAGCCTCTCAACTCTACATTAGGAAGTCGCTCGTATGATGATAATGTACCACTTACGGGCAGGATAGTATAGTGGCAAGAGACTTGGATTCAAGCACTGGATGGCATTTATCAGCTGTGCAACTCTATACAAATTATCTTTAAGCCTTTCTAGCATTAGTTTCTCCATCTATAAAATGGGAGCGATTATGCATGCTTCACCCATCACAGAGAACTGCTGAGACCATCATATGTGCATGTGAAAATGCTCTCTAAGCTGGAAACTAGTGTCATAAACGTCATTTCTTTTTGCAGAAGCCATCTCCTTCATGCAATCACCTACACTGCCCTCTTGTGGTAGGCATCTGCATTGCTACTCAAAGGCAAAGAAAATTACTTTGTGAATTGAAGATTGTATTACTACCAGATTAATTTCATGTAACCAACTCTTAATTGCCAGGCGAATAGAGAGAGGGCCACTTGACATGAAATATACAATTCAAATGATCTACTTGGGTTTTTTTTGTAATGCCATTTATGAACAGTGAATCCAGACACTATACTCTGGCCCCTTTTCTTGCACTACTAGTCCATGATAAAAATTTTTGAAAAGTGGAAAACACTGGACAAGAAGAGAAGCAGGAGATCAGTTGAGTATTGGTGAAAAGTCCTACCTTCCCTGTTACTTTGGACATGGATATTAAAGCCAGTGAAAATGTTCATAAAAATTGTAGGAACAAAAAGCCATCCATAGTTTTGCCTGTACTCTAGAACTAGAATAACTGACTTTTAGAACTGGTAGGGACCTGAGATGCCACATTGTTCCTCCTCCTTTCTTTACAGATGGAAAATCTAAAATGCCCATAATTTTTTTTTTTTTTTTGAGACAGAGTTTGCTCTGTTGCCCAGGCTGGAGTGCAAGTGGCGTGATCTCTGCTCACTGCAACCTCCACTTCTCAGGTTCAAGCAATTCTCCCGCCTCAGCCTCCCAAGTAGCTGGGATTACAGGTGCCCACTACCAAGCCTGGCTAATTTTTAAAATACTTTTAGTAGAGACAGGGTTTCACCAAGTTAGGCAGGCTGCTCTTGAACTCCTGACCTCAGGTGATCCGCCTGCTTGGGCCTCCCAAAGTGTCAGGATTACAGGCGTGCGCCAACCACACCCAGCCATGCGCATAATTTAAAAGATGTACCTCACTTGGACTCTGATCACCAAATTCCATCACAGCAACCACCTTCATTTGGAGCTGCCTCCCGCTTCTGTTTTTATCACTTCTTAACTCAAAATACATCTTCAATCCCATTTTTCTCTGACAGACGCTGATATAGAATAAGAAATACTGGAAAACTAAGCCACGAGGAGCAAAATAAAATATAAATATCACTTAAGAGAATTCATTATGAGAAATCATAAAACTGACAAGTCTCCTGAACAAAAATGACCTGAGAGTTTACCCATAGGTTAGCAAATATTAAAATAATGATAAGGATGACAACCACAGGCAAATCAATACATGCTTGCTGATGAACTGAGTAGGAACTTAAGAACTTGGCGCCTCTCTAAAATTTTTAATTAAGAAACATTTAATTATACTCATTGTGTAGTAGGCCATGTTTCAAATGCTTTCTTCTAATCTCATCACAACATCCAATATGCTGTTAATAACCTTTATTGACTGCAGCATCGGTTTACGAACCCTGCTGATTGTTCAGCTAGCACCAGGGATCAGGGAGGCATAACTCAGAGATCAGTTAGAGGCATAACTCAGAGATACTGCTGGTCTGGTTCCAGACCATTGCAATAGCAAATATCACAATAAAGCAAGTCACACTAATTTTTTGATTTCCCAGTGCACTATAGATTACACTATACTGTAGTCTATAAAGTGTGCAATAACATCTTTAAAAAGTATATATCTTAATTTTAAAATATTTTATTGCTAAAAAATACTTTGTAAAAATGCTTATAGTCATCCGAGCTAGATCTTCTGGATAAATTGTTGCAGCTTCTCCATCAGCACTTGCTGCCTCACTTTGCACTTTCACCTTACGGAGATGGCTTAGTTTCCTAAACTTCATGAACCCAACTTCTGCTAGCTTTCAACTTTTCTTCTGCAGCTTCCTCACCTCACCCTTCATAGAATTGAAGAGACTTGGGGCCTTGCTCTGGATCAGGCTTTGGCTTACGGGAATGTTACGGCTGTGTTGGTCTTCCATCCAGAACACTCAGACTTTCTCCATATCAGCAATAAAGCTGTTCTGCTTTCTTATCATTCATGTGTTCACTGGAGTAACACTTTTAATTTCCCTCAAGAACTTTTTCCTTGCATTCACAACTTGGCTAACTGTTTGGTGCAAGAAGCTGAGTTTTCAGCCTGTGTTGGCTTTCAACATGCCTTCCTCACTAAGCTTAATCCTTGCTAGCTTTTGATTGAAAGTGAGAGACGTGTTACTCTTCCTTTCACTTGAACACTTACAGGTCATCATAAGGTTATTAATTGGCCTAATTTCAACACTGCCGTGTCTCCAGGAATAGGCAGGCCCAGGAAGAGGAAGAGAGACAGAGGAAGGACCTGTTGATAGAGCAGTCAACACATAAAACATTTATTGAATAAGTTCACCATCTTATATGGGTGCAGTTCATGGCACCACCAATTACAATAGTAAAGTCAAAGATGACCGATCACAGATCACAATGACAGATACAATAACAACGAAATTTAAAATATTGCAAGAATTACCAAAATGTGACACAGAGACATAAAGCAGGCACATGCTATTGAGAAAATGGCCATAAACCTACAATCTGTAAAAAAACGCACTGTCTGCCAAGTGTGGTAAAGCAAGGTGTGCCTGTAGGGGGGAAGGGAGGGAGGGCATCAAAGTTCCTCAGAAGATACAGAGTAGTAAGCTGGTAAATTAGAGGAAAAGTAAAGCAAACCTCGTGGGGACCAGCACAGGAAAGGCAGCTGGCAGAGATAAAGCAGGCCTTGCATTCTTTGACCTCAGGGCAGCGGGGGACATCTCTGGGATGTGACCCAGTCAGGTTAAGGTTTTGAGACAGGGCTAAGCCCAGTATTGTTACTCTTCAGTAAGCCTGGAATGGAGCCACCCCCTCCCCAAGGAAATCACATAACGATGAGGAAGTCACATGCAGATAAACAGTAAATGAAGACAGGACGACCAGCTCGGAGGAACCAACACCAACATGGGGGAAGGAGTGCAGGAGTGCCTGGGGGGCTGTGCCTGCAGAGGGGAGCAAGAGGGAGAGCATCCAGCACTTCGGGGCACCAGATGCTTTTTCTAAGATTTGGTCATAACCAGCACCAAAAAACAGCAAGCTGCGCCATTCCCCCAGCTATTCTACTTCTTCACGCTGCTTAGCTGGGGTTTTGGGGACTTGAAAAATTACCTGGGGCTACAGAACACAGTGTCCACGCACTTGGACAAGCTGGTGAGCCTGGGGCATTGTAGCGGCCTCTGCTCCACCCTTTCCCCTTGTCCAGAAGCCTCGACACCACCAGAGAGCAAAGTGGGACAAGACCCCAAGGAAGAATTTAATAAAACATCAAGGCCAGGGAGTTTGTGATACTCAAAACTTTGTGGAGGATGGGTCAATCTGCATTTATATGTGTTTCCATCTTTCCAGAGAGAGAAAAAAATTAACATGGACTGAATTTTCTCTATTTCTATTAATTCACATATTATGCCATTTTCATTACCACAAAATGCTGCACTCTTATGCTTTCTTAAAAAGATCACTATAGTAAAACTATTAATCTATATACCTGGATGATACTAGAGTTTAATAACCATTTACAGAATAAATCAATGACTGACAGTAATATTAAAGGGCTAAATAAGTTGATCTCTAAAATTACTTTCAACCTAAAAATGCTACATTCTACGATAACAATAAGTTTATTATTTAAAAGTCCTTAGGCTATTTTAGAGTAGAGTATGTTTGATGATTATGAGAAAGTATCTGGAGACTTGAAACTTTAGCCTGCTAAAGCATCCTTTAGACAGGTCCCTCTGACAAAATGAAGTAAGACCTGGTAGAATTTCTCAGACAAATCATGCCAAAGCATCACCTCCTTCAAGACAATGCATGGGGGCGTGGGGAGGCGAGGATGTCACTCACCCTTGCAGCCCTTGTCTATTTGGCTTTCTCTGCAACATTTCACTGGGCTGACGAGTGTTCCTCATTGAACTCTCCTTCCTGGGCTTCCCGTTGCTCTCCCGCCTCTGCCCGTTCACTCTACTCCTGTGCAGGCTCCCTTTTCTCTGTCCACCCTTGGTAAGTCTTTGACCTTGGGGATCTTCTTAGGTTCTCTTCTCATGCCACACGGTCTTTCCTCTCCTGTGATTTTAGTTAATATCTGTATGCTGATGGCTCTCAAATCTCTTCCTCCAGCTCCAGCTGCCTATTGGACATGTATAACCAGTAGCTCCCCAGGCAGCAGTATGTTTGAAGCTCCCTTGCCCTGGTCTCCCTCCTCGCAGCCTCTTCTGGGTGAAAGGCACATGTCCCACCAGCCACCCATGAGCCATCCTTGGGCCCCTCTCTGGAACCTTACCCCTCACATCCCATAAATCCCCAAGGACTGTGCATCCACCTGCTGAACATCACCAAAGTCCACTTCCAACTCCACTCCCAGTGACTGCAAAGGGGGCCTTTGCCTCGGTGCCACCATTACTATTCCCTGCTCCACAAGGTAGCCAGGGTCAGCTTCTCAAATGCTGACCTGGACACCTCAGTCCCAGCTCAGGACCCACCAGTGCCTTCCTTCAGTCTGTGAGAAAGTCAAAACTCCTCCAACTGGGATTGCAAAGCCCTTCCAGAGCTGACCACTACTGAGTGCTCTGGCCTGTCCCTCATGGAAACACATTTTCTCATCTCCTTTGCTTCTGCTGTACTCGTGGATTAAAATGTTTTCCCTCACCCAAATCCCCTCTACCTGGCTGGGGCCGTTGCCTTCCAGCTTTTTGGCTTCTGGTAAGTTTTGCCTGAACCCCCTCAATCCTAGATCAAGCGCCCCTTCCACATGCTCTCTTGGGGTTCACATCTCTCAGTTTAGCCCTTGTGCCTCAAGTGTAAGTTCCTGTAACGTCTCAGTATCCCTGCCCCACTCGTGCATATACCCTAAGGCTGTCTCACTCCTATCACAACCCCAGAATCTGCACAAGGCCTACCACATGACAGCCACTCAATGGATATTTACTGAATAAACTCATGATTATGAATATTTTAGTACCTGACCTATGAGTTATTGATACATAATGGGAGTACCATGGGTTGCAGAATAACACAGACCTTGTTTCCCATCCCAGCTCCACAGCTCACATGCTATGTGATCTCAGAAAATGTACGGAAACTTTTTAAGGCTGTTTGCAAAGCTGTAAGAGCACAACCAACCACTTACTTCATAGGGTTGCCGTGAAGACTAAAATACACACAGCATATGAAGTGCCAAGAGTGCTGTATTATTTTGTATTTTTCAAAATGCAGTGCTACAAACTTCTTTATCACTATGTCAATTAATGCTATTGCTGCCTTAACCCACAGGCCATCAGATACATTTTTAAAGTTATTTATGTGAGCATTATTCAAGGAAAAGCCTTGTCCGCTGACCCAGCCAGTAAAACATTGGGCCCTGACATTGGGTAAGAAATGTTGCTTACAACATTGTAACATTGTTGCAACATTGTCTTACCCAATGCCAGGGCCCAGTGCTATTACTCAGGCAGGCTGGAACATCCAATAATTTCTGCCAGCCTAAGAATTATTGGTATTGCTTTTACATTTTACATTTTATGACAACAAGTCTAACAATATAAAGCAAATAGTGAAATAGCTTGTTTCTTTCCAGGATTATCGAATGAGGGCAGAAGATGTCATGGGTATATTTTGATAAATATTTCAGGCATTACAAACAATACTGAAATATATGCCAGTCTTGTAACCATCACACTGCAACATTTTCTGCTGCCTTCTGAAGACTGTGGAAAAGCCCCCTTGCGAGGGAGGGTGGAAGGAAGAGAGGGAGTTTCTCAGAAAGAGAAGAGAAAAACCTAACACTTGCCCAGTATCATTGTGGGTTTAACAATTCTGCTTTACTGATTTTATGGCACAATCTAGTCTCCCCATACGCCAAAACAAAAACAAACTAACAGCAACAACAAAAACCCTTTCCATCAGGCCAACTAGTGGCTTTGGAACCAATTACAAAGTACTATGAGATGACTCTTTAAATGAAAACTCTTAAGCTATTACCAAGTCAAGTACATTGTGGGAGCTGAACTCCCACTTCAAAAGTTTGGGTTCTGACCACGGCCTCCAATCCAACCTCCCTTAAATTCCAAGAGAGTTAATCCTGGCTTCCTGTCAGGAAGTTTGTTCTCACAAACTTGTAGAAGTACTGGCTATTAAAAAGTGTATGGGTTTTTTTAGTCTTTCTGTGCCATGGTCAGTAAGGGCACAAAACAAATGCTGAGCTTCTAAGGGTGACCCCACCCCACAGGGGGCAAGCAGCATCATGCCATCGCCATGCCCAGGAGGGAGACATGGAGATGGCCTTGGAGCAGCTCTGGGCAGGCTCCCTCTCTCTTCACACAAGAGGCAATTTATGTTCTAGGTCAGAAAGGATGTTTGTTGTCTGCTGTGGTTTGAATGTTTATCCTCTCCAAAGTTCGTGTTGCAATTTAATCCCCAATATGGCAGTATTGAGAGGTGGGGCCTTTAAGACGTGAATGGATTAACATTTATGGATTAATAGGTTCATATGGGATTGGGGCTGGCGGCTTTAGAAGATAAGGCGGAGAGACCTGGGCTGGCATGTTTGCACACCTCAGGACTCTGCAGAGTCCCCACTTGGAGGAAGGCCTCACAAGATGCAGCCCCTCAAACCTTGGACTTCTCAGCCTCCATAACTGGAAGAAATAAATTATTTTCTTTATAAATTACCCAGTATCCTGTATTCTGTTGTGTGCAACATTGTCTTGCCAAGGTGGCTCAGTTCATACTATATTTTCCAAGGCTTGCAAAAACTAAGCTTTGCCCTAGTATTCTTGTTGAGAAGATCTGAAACATATGATTTTTATGTGGCTAACAGGCATAAAATCCCAAAGACATTAATACAGAATGATTTTTTAAATATCTTCTGATATGTACCATACCATGTTTAAAATGTTCCCTTCCAGTTTAAAATGTATGCTCTAACTATACAGTATTTCCTTAGAAAAACTGAACAAGATGAGCAATAAGAAATCCTATTTATTTAAAATTTTTCTCTTTAAAGTACATAAAACTTGAAATTTTTATATGCAGCTTAGGTCTTCATAAACCTACAAATAGGTAAAGGGAACACTTAAATCTTTTCCTGAAAATATCTTTGTTTCCCCAGACTAAGACCTCATATTCAAAGTGTCATCCCCCCGTGATTTTTTATGACCACGTTATAAACCCCTCCAAAAATGGGGTTTACAATGGAAGTGTTGACATCATGTTAACTATTGCTTTGCAAACTGAGCTCAGTAATCAAGGCCCATTATATTTATGAGGCAGGTAAAATCTGTAGCCATTAATCACAGAGCCATATTGACAGATTCTAAGTTTGAGGTCCAGCAAAATTAATGTATCCCATTTCTCATATCATTGATACCAAGAAGAAAATTTGCAGGCAGCTTTATAATTGTGAGGCTTTTACATTTTTACAGAAATCCAGAGGCAGACTTGTTGAAACATTTCATTTATTTACACCTGCTGTGGTCAGTTTTTGCACATCTGCAAAGTACTAGAGAAGATTTTTCTTTCCCATAGATAATTCATGAGAATTACATGCATTTGCACAAACACAACCTTTATTAGAAGAGCACTGCAATCATGAATTCTATGTATCCATACGCCTAACCCACACTGGGGTTGTGCCAAATTGTGATTAATTACCAAAAGAATATTCCACTCCTAAATTATAATTCAACATCCCTAAATAAAACAATCTGAAATGTCAGCACTCTGTCTTTATGACATCATGCCATCCCAATAATTCTGTTTTACAAGTAAATTCCTATTATACATTAATAAGGGCTGTTGGTGGCTAAACATCTTGCCTCCCCAGTAATGACTAGGTTGAAGGCAATTAGAGCAGCCAGGTGCAGCTGAGCTGGGTACTCATAAAAGTTTTTAAATTTTACTGTTTCCGTTTCATTTGGGGAGGTGCATTCCAATCTGCCCAAATTAAAGAGGAAGCTCTGCCCATGTTTTCAGCTGTTGTGTGTTCTAACCATTACTGATAAACCCCTTTAATATTTCTTTGCTCCTTAGAAGCTGATGATCTGAGGAGTTCAAGTTTCACCACGAGCATCTATATTTCACTGCCTGTCACAGTGGTTACTCCAGACACACACATACATGTGCACACACACAGTCCCAGGGTAACAGAGCAGCACCTTCATTTAAGACTTTCTGGGGCAGCCCTGAGTAGTAAAATTGATGCATGAAAGAAAGAACTTTACTCACTTTGTTAACATGTTTTTGCTGTAATTAGTTTGGGTCAGTGGAGGAGACATCAAATTAAAGTTTTATGTCATAATAGGAGCGATGATTTTCCCATTACAAGAAAATCAATTTCCTTCTACAAACTACAAACACTACATAAAAGAATTAATAAGTGTAAAGACTTAACACATCTGAAGCAAGAGAAAAGGTTACCACTGATGATGACAAATATCCTTAGAAGTAGAATTTTAAAAAGAGTTAACAACTTCCCCACAGTAGTATTATAAGGGTGATGCACCCTGGGAAATTTTCCTACCATTCAGAAAACACAGAGCCCTTTATTTAACTTACTATGTGTCTTTCTTCTCTTTACTCTGTAACTCATACTAATCAATTTAATTTAATTCAGTTAAAAAATTTTTAATGTTATAAACAATCAGTTTTATGACATCAAATGACTGACCTAAGTAGGTTTTTGTTTAGCTTTCAACAAGTTATATGGATACTCTACACATTAATGATCAGACAGACAAAAGTAATTATGTAGCAGCTGCTAATCCAAGGACCAACACCATCCTTAAAAGGTGGATTCATGTTTATGACAGTAAGACAGGGTCTCACTTGATTTCAAGAATACATCAGCCAGAGCTATTCTAGGAATTAATCTTGGAAGGGCCCCTTTAGAAGTAAAAAAAAAAAAATCATAATCCATTGAATTTCAGAGGGCAAAATAGACGTGACTGCCTCTGAATGAGAACAGTCCTCAAAAGTGATCCCTAATTTTTGTCTAGGTGGTTTGGGGGATTTTCCTCTTTGTTTGCTTCATTTTTGATAAAAAGTTTACATTTACCAAAATAGGATTTAAAAAAAAATAGAGTAGTGCAGCATTAATTCAGAAAATAACATCATTCAGAAATGTACTGTTGGTCTGTATTAACAACCAACCTCTCCATTTTCTGAGGGGAAAAAGGACACATAAAATGAAGACCCTTTGCATACAGTTAATCATCTCTTGCTTCTAAGCAAAGAAAAATTTATCAAGGACTCATTTTCTTAGGATAGTGAGCTTTAGAATGTCATCATTCAACATAAGGTTTTTCAAAATTCCTAATCAGGAAGAATGCAAGGAGGAGGCCATTTGTCCATATCAAAGAAGGAGCACCAAAATCTAGATTTATCTTTGTTTCCTTCCTTTTGTTTTCCTTAATCAATGAAAATGTCCATTTTAAAAAGGAAAAAAATAGTCAAAATCAGTATCCCTGTATATTTTCTTTCTCCTCTCCACTTTTTTTTTCCTAGTGGGAATACAGGAGATAAAGAGAAGGCTTTGACAAAGGGCCTTTATTTCTTTAAGCAATTACCAAGACAAGTCCTGCTTCCCAGTGGATGTCTCCCTGGCAGCTTTGAACTACATCCTTGTCCCCCTCATACAGATTAGATGCCCTACGTTAACAGAAACAGCCTGAAAACCAGGGGGTCTGAAAACACATCCCTTCACGGAGCTTAACAGTCACTCAGGGTTAACACCACGGGGCTACAATCTGCTGCAAGAGGCAGTGGTGCAGGGACATGGTAGCCGACAGCAGTTTCAACTGGTATCATGTTCCGAAAGTTTCATCACTTTTAAAACTGCAACTTCTACCTTTTTCTGCAAATCTCTCTTCCGCATTGCTAAATCCTTTCTGGATTCTGAGATATTTTGCTACTAGGAGCTAGCTTTCTTACTGGCTCCCTGTGCCTTATAAGGAAATTAGGCAATACATTAATAAGTGCTATTGGTGGCTCCCTTCTGACCACTGAGCCACAACTAGGTTGCAGGTAATTAGATCTAAAGGCTCCACTGTCAAACACACCTTTCCTTTTCCTAATTACATGAGAAAACCTCAGTAAGTCCCAATTTTAATAATAGTGCTTCCTGCCACAGGGATCAAAGTCAGAGATGTGTGTGATGAAGTGTAGCTAGGTTTGTTTAAGGAGTGTCTCCTTTTCCTTCTACTTCCAACCCTAGTCCTAATATCTCCCAAAGAAAAGGGGGCCTGTCTCCATTCCCAAGGACTGGTCCTCTGATTCTCCTCTGTTAGAACTCTGTTATTTTCACCTGCCAAACCACCACTATGCCATTAAATCACTATTTGCATTCTGTTGTCCCTTGTGTTTCTTTTTTATTGTTTTAAGCAGGGATGGATGTTTCTGTGAGTTTACATAATCTCTCTCAGGATACATTCATTCTTAAACTAATAATGGGCTTGATTCTCATGTTAATTCCTCCCTTCAATTAATTTTATTTTACCAACATCTCCAAACTAGGGGGACACTGGACAAATCATCAGCACTGCACATACTCATCATATTTCCAATCATCACCAATTTCCAACAAGAATAAAAATGCTCCCAAGACATAATCTCCCATTTGGATACACTTGGTCATCACAGTGCATTCCAATGAGCAATACAGGAGGAAACTAATAAAACAGAAACAGAAAGCAAAACAATAATAGTATTGAATATTTAAGGAAACTTAAAAATCTAATCCCCAATGTGATGGTCTGTGGTGATGAGGCCTTTGGGAGGTAATTAGATCATAAGAGTGGAGTCCTTGCCTATGATGGGATTAGTGCTCTTATAAGAGGGGACTCGAGAGAATTTGCTTCCTCTCTCTCTGCACTATTTGAAGACAGCAAAACCACAGCCATCTGCAAACCAGGAAGAGGACCTTACCAGACCCAATTATGCTAGCACCTTGATCTTGGACTTCCCAGCATTTAGAACCATGAGAAATAAATACCAGTATTCTATTATAATAGCCCAAGCTAAAACAGAAATTTGTACTGGGAAGTGGAGTGCTGCCTTAACAAATACTTAAATATGTGGGAGTGGCTTTGGAACTGGTTAACGCGTAGAGAGGCTGGAAGGTACATGCTAGAAAATGTTGATATTGCTGTGAAGGGACTTTGGAAGGTGATTCCGGTGAGGGCTCAGAAAGAAAAGAGGAGAGATATATAGAAAGTTTTCATCTTCTGGGAAAACACATAAGTAATCCTGTTCAGAATGTCGTAGAAATAGGGATGGTACCAATGAAGGCTCAGACAAATGAGGAACATGTTATTGAATAATTAAGAAAAGTAAATTCTTGTTATAAAGTGGCAAAGAACTTGATTGAACTGTGTTCATGTACTAGTATTTTGTAGAAGGTAGAATTGGCAAGTGATAAATTGGCTATTTAGCTGAGGAAATTTCTAAGTGTTGAAAGAGGAGCTTGGTTCTTCCTGACTACATATAGTAAAATACAAGATGAGAGAAATTGAGATGTGAGGGAAACAAGAAACTCCGTGGTGAGATTACATCATTTAGATTCAAAAGTCCATGTAAGATTTGGGTCCCCAAGAAGTTAACCACAGGTACCATCAAATCCAGTATGGTGCCATTGTCAGTCAAGAATCAAGGTTGCCTGCCAGGGCTTCAATCCCAATATCCACTGTAGATACTAACAAGTTACTCAACCTCTTTAAACCACACTTTCCTCAACTTAAAAATCAGTTTAATGATTGAACCTACCTCATCAGACTATAGTGAAGATTGGATAAGATTGCCTGTATAGCTCTTATAGTGCCTAACATACCTTATGAACTCAATGAACATTAACTGCCATTATCATCACCATCACCTTCTTCATCATGAACAACAAATCTCTCTGCTTAACGAAGATGCTAATATCCAGTCAAACTGCAATCTTAATACTGGGTTTCCCCAGTTTCTTCAATAACTGCCTAACTTGCCCATTCATCTTATTTTTCATAACTTTAAACATTATTAAATCAAAGCATAAGACTCTAGTATAAATTCTAGGCCAATTACATGCCAAAAGGAAATTATTTTAGTGTTACAGTGCATTCTTAGCATTATCCTATTCTATCTACATGAAAAGTAAAAACTCACTCTTTGTTTAAAATATCTCATTTGAGCATCACAATATCCTCCAACACAGGTACTAGTACTCCCATATAATAGAGAAGAAAAGTGAGGCGGCTTCACTGCTAATCTACCCAAGGCCATAGGCTAGTAATTGGTGGAACCTGGATCAAAGCCAGCTCACCCGACTTTTAACCACGCCTCCTCATTCTCTGTCTTCCTCTTTTCCTATTCAAGCTCTTATTTTTTTTTCTATTCCACAGACTTTTTTTTAGTTTTTTAACCTAAAAGTTAATTAAAATTATTACTATTTTTTCTAATTATATCAGGGGAAATAATGTTATTCATATTTTTACATACTTTTGAGAGATGCACTTTCTTCTGTCAACCTGAACTTCAATTTTTTATTATGTCTCAACTAGAAGTCCATATTTTCATGAATATTTAATGTTTCCTCCTAACAGTCATGTTATTTTTCACGACTATTTAAAACCACAGTTGTTAAACTAGGTATTTATGAGGCATTTTCCCTTGCTCCCAATATGCTACCATAACAATTTTCACCACTAAGAACATTCTTAAAATAGTTTAGATTTTTTTTTATTTAGGTATTTCCCATTAAATCCACTTTTGGAGAAAAGAGAATACAGTTTTACTTTCTTTTATGCTCTTAAAATCAACTTAATACTAACCTGAATAAACAAAGTCCTGAATGAAGATTTCAATGTAAGTTAAATATACATATATATTATATATATAATATATACACACACACACACACACACATATATATATGCACATGCAGAGAGAGAGAGATCAAAGGAAAATCTGTTTAATGTAAACTTTATTACTTTGGGTTTTTAAAATTCAGAAATACACTTCAACATTCATATTGCTGTTAGAATAGTCGGTGTGTGTATGGCCCAACTGGAAAATATTCTCTTGTTTTAAATGATGATGGGCCCTTGAATCCTGTGTAATGGAACTTAAAAGACTCACACCTTCTACCTTAGCACGTCAATAGGTCAAAACCTTGTAAAATCAACTTGGCAATAACATTTCATGCAGTCCAAGTACGTTACCGTAGCAGAAAATTTGCTACGATGGCTTAATTACACAAGTACATGGCAACATTCAACTTCTAGTGAGAAAAGGTTTAGATTTGGGGAAACTTTTCAATATTTTCTTTTTCCTCTCATTGAGGGTATATTTGGGGTATTACATATGACTTCACATATATATGTAAACACAATGTTGTATTTGTGTATATATGTAGACACTGTAATTACATATATAAACGGCACTCAATGGGTAGGAGTCAATGTTTAAACTATCAACTTCTAATTAGTTTCAATTTTTTTTTTAACCTGACAGCAATAATCTAAACTCTAACATCCCATTTCAGGGACAAAAGGCAAAAAAAAACCCAAAAAACCAACTAATGTCAAAGTAGAGGAAGAAGGAAATAAAAAGATCTCATTTTTAGAAATGACAGCTCCTTATTTTGGCTTCTATTTAGTTAAAATACACGGTTGGACTGACCTTTGATGTTATATTGCCTGTTCAGAAAGGGATAAGCAATATTAAAAGTATATAAAAAAATTAAAAGTAGGGAAGAAAAGGAAAAGAAACTGCTTAAACTACTTCATAGAACTGCTTTTAGAAATTTCTGGCTGGATGCGGTGGCTCACACTTATAATCCCAGCACTTTGGGAGGCTGAGGCAGGCAGAGTGCTTGAGCCCAGGAGTTCAAGTCCAGCCTGGGCAACATAGTGAAATCCCATCTCTACAAAAATACAAAAAGAAAAAAACCAAAAAAATTAGCTGAGTGTAGTAACTTGTGCCTGTAGTCCCAGCCACTCAGGAGGCTGAAGTGGGAGGATCACCCGGGCCTGGGAAGATCGAGGCTGCAGTGAGCCGTAATTACACAACTGTACTCCAGCCTGGGCAGTAGAGTGAGGCCCTGTTTTAAACAAAAAAAGAAAGAAAGAAAAGAAAAAAAGGAAATTTTTACCTAGAAATTTCCAGTCATAGACAAATAATCAAAACATTATTTCATGTAACTTAAATATCTTTCCTAAAACATATCCCTGAAAGGGTTTCTACAAAGTGTTCTAGTTGCCATGTGCACTGGAAGAACACAGAAGGGCACAATCTTTTTAAAAGCATTTTAAAATTTTGATGTTTCAATACTTCAGTGTGACTTATCACCCCTTACTTCCCACCATTAATTAGCATCTGTGAATTTGGTGTTTGATATGGTTTGGCTGTATCCCCACCCAAATCTCATACTGAATTGTAGCTCCATAATTCCCACGTTGTGGGAGGGACCAGGTGGGAGATAACTGAATCCTGGGGGCGGTTTCCCCCATACTGTTCTTGTGGCAGTAAGTCTTGCGAGATCTGATGGTTTTATAAGGGGTTTCCCTCACTCGACTCATTCTCTCTTGTCTGCTGCCATGTAAGACATGCCTTCTGCCTTCCACCATGATTGTGAGGCCTCCCCAGCTACACGGAACTGTGAGTCCATTGAAACTCTTTCTTTATAAATTACCCAGTCTTGGGATGTCTTTATCAGCAGTGCTATCAGCAGCGTGAAAACAGACTACTACAATGTTGCAGACAAAAAAATTACTGATTGGATGACTTCAAACTTATCTGAAAAACTTGATTCTTCATCAATTACCACTTACATATGTTCCTTTCAATTTGCTAAAAATTTCTCCTGGTATATGACCATTTCACATTGCTAAAATCCAGTCAGCTCTCTCAGGCGGCGCGTTCACTGGGTTGTTTTGCCCATTCAGGGGGAAATGAAGAGAGTGCCACAGTGATAGTTCACTTCTCACCGAGCTTTGGGCAAACCCAAAAGACAGGTGCCTGCCTGCGGATGCTTGTCCACTGTCTCTTTTCAAATGCTGTAGCGCCCCCCTGTGGCAATGCCTGCAAACAAGCCAATAACAGGAATGCCTTTTAGAATGAGCTGCAGACAAAAGTAAGGGTGTGGGTGGGCAGGAGCCAGGGAGGGAAGAATGCATTCAGTGCTCAGGACAACTTGACCCTCCCTCTTCAGTATTCCATATATTCATTCGCAAATCTTTATCAAATGTTACAAGCACATCATAAATGTGGAGACACCGCAGGACAGACCATGGTTCCAGCCCTAACTGGAACTTAGATTCTTGTGTGGCCAAAGCAAGAGACAGACATTAACTATGAAAGCACATAGACAGTGATAAATGTCCCCACCACTCAGAGGTTCAAAATAGGGTAAGGCTATGAGACATGGTAACATGCATAAATCAGCAATGTAACCCTCTGAAGTAGAAGTCAACATTCGATCTGCTCGGAGGCAATAGACATTTGTATTTCTTTTTCGGATCAAGAGAGGATCTAAAATTAAATCGTTGTCTGCCTCTCCGATATCCCTTCTTCGCTTTTCCCATCAATACAGATCCCTAATGTTCACTCAGAACAGAGGCTACATTGCCAGCCTGAAGGTCCCACAGCTGGCAAGGAACAGGACAGAAACCAAAGGGCTGACTCGCCAAACATCAGCAGTCTCCTTTCCAGCCCCAGCACCGCCTCTCCAGGGCTGCTCGCTTCTGCCTATCCGCTCCGTAGCACGAAAAGCCTGGCTTGGCCTGGCCTGGGTTTCTGTCCTGACACATCAGCTAACTTGTTTGTGACCCTATACACATTAATAACTTCTGTCTCCAAACTGTCATCTGCTGAAAAGCAGCCATTTATCTTACAGGAATGCCATGGGGGAAGAAGGAACCCAGTAGGCACCCAGCACTTGAAATTTTCTGGCAGAAGGAACATGGGCAAGCAGACCCGAAGCTTCTCCTTCCAGGCAAGAACACCTGCTTCACCTCCACTTATTCATGTTTTGCTTATGGTGCTTTTTAAAAATTATTATTTTTTATTTTTTTTGCCAGCTCAGCCCCACCCTGTGGCCAGAGGGGACCAAGGGCCGAGCTGCGCCTGCTCATGATGTTTTAACAATGCCCTCTTTCCTCCACTGCCCTCAATCGTCCTACCAAAGCTCCCTTAGTAAGACGGCAAGGAGGAAACACACAGAAATACATCTGGAGTCCCAACAGAAAAACTGGCACCCCAGAGAAGGGCACAGTCTCTACTCTGTGCTTTGGCTTACCTGATACCCACATGTACCCCAAGGATGTGCCATCTCCGAATTTGAGAAGCTCCCACAGCACCAAAGCCAAACTACTTTCAAGGCTCCACGCAACCTCTCCCATCTTATTCCCACAAGTCTTCAGTTTCATCCCAGTCCCTCTCTTCATTCTCCATCAAGAGCACCACAATCATTCTACATATTTGTTCACTCTGTTGGGCCTCCTAGGCAAGCCCTGTATTAGTCCATTTTTATACTGCTATGAAGAACTGCCCAAGACTGGCTTATTTATAAAGGAAAGAGGTTTAATTGTCTCACAGTTCAGCATTATCGGGGAGGCCTCAGGAAACTTACGATCATGGCGGATGGTGAAGGGGAAGTAAAACATGATCTTCACAAGCAGGGAGGAAGGAGAAGTGCCAAGCGAAGGGGGAGGAGCCCCTTACAAAGCCATCAGATCTTGTGAGAACTAACTCACTATCATGAGAACAGCATGGGGGAAACCACCCCCATGATTCAATTACCTACAGCTGGTCTCTCCTTTGACACGTGGGGATTATGGGGAGTATAATTCAAGATGAGATTTGGGTGGGGACACAAACCCTAACCATATCAAGTCCATACCTCAAGGAGTTCTCTGGCTTTCTGCTCATCTTCAGTCCACCTGTCCTTCTAGCAGAGCCTCTGCTGCCTTCCAACAGGTAATCATGGTCCCCTCCGCTGAACCTCAAATCCCTGTGAGATCCTAAGAGGGCATCAGTCAGCTTAGGCTGCCATAACAGAATACCACAGCCAGAGTGGCCTGAACGACAGAAGCAATTCTGGAGGGCAGAAGTCCCAGATCAAGGCACCATCAGGACTGTTCTGCTGAGGCCTTGCTTCCTGGCTCATAGGCTGGCCCTCTTGCTGTGTCCTCACACGGCTGAGACGGAGAGCTCTGGTGCTCCTCCTCTTCCTATACTAGCACTAGCCTTTATTGGGCCCCAACCGTACGACTCATTTAACCTTCGTCATCTCCTCAAAGGCTCCATCTCCAAATATCCTGGGGGTTAGGGCTTCAACATATGAAATTTGGGGGGGACAAAAACATTCCACAGCATCAAGGATGGCGTGAGACAGAAGACACTAAAAGGGAGAGGGATAAGCAGAACTGAGAGGGAGGCCACTGAAGAGAGAAATGGGAGGCAGGGCCTCTGTCTGCTCTTGGAGTTGGAGAAAACAAGAATGAAGGGAACAAGAGGGCCAGTGGTTAGGGTTGTCCGAGAAGTTCTGTGGTGAGGAAAAAATTATGAGTAAAAGGCAACACTTTTGGTTATAAAGCACAATAAGCTATGACAAGAAGCAGTCCTTTGCTGTTAATTCTCTGAAGGTTAACTTGACTGGACCATATACATCAGAAATGACCTTTCCCTTGTCATAAAAATAACTGAAACCCTTACAGACATAATGAAAATCTTACTCTCCACTATTGAGCAAGGAAAAACATCTATAATCAAATTAAATATTTTGTCTTTTAAGTGCATTAGCAAAATGATTTACGTAAGAACTACACTTTTCACATAATCATTCAAGCATGTTGATAGGCGATTCAAGGAAAAATCCATAAAACAGAATTGCAGCTCAAATCTGTTCTGAACAATTTATCTTCTTACTACAAGATGGCCAATAAGAGACTATTTTTTAACTTTTTCATTTGCAATTTTTTTTTAAATTCTCAAATTGCATCTATATCTCAAATAAAGTAACGGGAACATTCTAGCTCTGGGGTGTGGAAAAGCAGCCACGGCCATGGGAAGCTGACTGCAAATGAAACACTGGCTTACACTGCCCTCTGCTGGTATACTGACCACATTTCAAGTTCCTTCGTTTTTACAAAGTTGCCAAAAGACGTTCAGTATTTTGAAACAGCAAATTCAAGCCTAATTACTAAGAACAGGTTGTGGAAAATATTACCAAGTGGCTTAAATGCCATCTGCACCACATCAGGCACACATTCCTAATGAAAAGGGCACATGTGTAGAAAGAAATGGTGCCAAATCACACCTGCTAACCTGATATAAAGGGTTTTTAACTAACTCTTTAAAATATGCATTAAGTTAACAATAATGCCTTTAAATCACCCCCCACCCCCACTTTCCCACCCAACCTCTGCCACACTAACCAACTTTTCATCAAACAAATATTGCAAAAAATGAAATCTTGGCTCCCACCACTGCATTTGGGCCTCTGCTTAAATCAGCTCAGCAATAAATAACTGCATGTTACCACAGTTTACAAAATTCATTTTCTAAGTACAGACTTTTTTTTAAATTTAGATGCTGCTAATTTGCCAGAATGTTGCTGGAAAACATGCCATTTGTTTGAACACATACAACATCAGCCTCCATTAAAATGATTACGGCATCAATTCAAAAGTCTGAAGCATTTATTAGGTGTCTCTAATTCCACAGAGCCTTTTACAAAGCCCTGTATAAATTAGTTAAGCCAAATTCCTGCCTCAGAGCTTGTTTCCTAAAATAGATGAAGTCACACACACTGATACCATAGAACAACACAGGTACATTAACTTAAGTGAATGGACCTACACTGTGTTCTGAAGCAAGAAATGGGAGAGTTGAAGGAGCTGGATATATAAAGGGTGGGGCAAGAAGAAATCACAGCTGTCTAGGAATCAGTCAGCAAGTCCTTTGGGAGGAGGTGGGATTTCAGGTAGCTGAATGAAGGGGAAGGTTCGGGGAGCTAAAAAGAAAGGTGGCAGCCACAGGCCTGCTAGAGTCTGGGAGGTCATTTTGCATGTAGAAATGGGAGGGTGACAGGAAAGAGGTAAGTCTTGGAAATGCCATGACTCCCAGCAGCCACACAGCAATCTGCTTTAACCAAACCCAGAACACTACGCACTTCTGCACAGGGGTGCCCAGCTCCAGGCTACTCATTAAATTCTCAAACCATTCCATAACGTAGCTATTATTATTAAATCTCATGATGAAACTGAAGCACACAAAACGGAACATTTTGTCTCTAGACCCCAGAAACCTTAAGCTTGCTACTATGGACTGAATGTCTGTGTCCCCTTAAATTCCTATGTTGACTCTGTAATCCGCAATGTGATGATATTTGGAGTGAAGCCTTTGGGAGATGATCAGGTCATGAGGGTCTCTGGATGGGATTAGTGCCCTCATAAGAAGAGAAACCAGAGAGTTTTTCTTCTCCCTCTCCCTCTCTCCCTGACATATGTGGATGTAGCGAGAAGACAGCTATCCACAAACCAGGTAGCAGGCCCTCACCAGGAAGTGAATCGGCCAGCACCTTGATCTCAGATTCCCCAGCCTCCAGAACTGTGGGAAATAAATGTTTGTGTGTAAGCCAAACAGTCTGCAGTATTTTGTTGTAGCAGCTCAACCTACGACACTTCCTGAGTGCAAGGACCAAGTACGTCTTCTTCCTCTTTATGCTTTTAGCACTTAGCCAAGTGCCTGGCACACAGAAGGTATATAGCGACCACCAAGAGGCATTACTAAACAAATACCACTCAATCATAATCTCCCCAGTAAAATGTAAATTCTGGTTCAGAATGGAACATTATTCACTTTTTATTTCAGAGTCTCCTTTATCTAAAGTGCAACTAGATTCTAGCTCCTTTGAACTCTGGGATGCCTCACAATGTGTCCCACTCAGGAGAAATGAATGCTAGACTCACAACTAAGCATTTGATGGTAAGAAATGATTAGTAATTATGATGGTAATGGTAACCGCTAACACTAACTGTGTACTGACAACATGTTGGGCACCGTGCTAAGCATATCATGCACAACATTTCACCTGACCATCAGGAAAACACTCTGAGGATAGAACTATGACCATGCTCCAGTGCAACAAGAAAGTCCATAAACGGAGGTCCGCTAGTCATGCCCAACTCCTAGTCTGGGATTATTCATAAAACAAAGCAAAATGTTCTGAATTAAATGTTCTCTCTCTCGGGCCATGATAGGCATCCATGGGCTACTCTACCTTTTCCTAATAAGCAGCAGGGCAAAGTTAGCACTAGGACTGAGGGATGCCAGCACCACTTTCTTGGGACTTTCTATTATTGCTGGCATGTTAGCCAATGTGACTTAGAATAATGTGGGGATTATTTGTAGTATGGAATGGAAACCTTCCTCTTCTTTTCAAAGAGGATAGTGTACTTTGTTCAAATGTCCAGTATCTTGTCTCTTATGATGACAGTCGGCCACATCTCCATCCCCAAATTCCAATGCTCTTTAGCATTTGATACTTATTTCTTAAATGTGTATTCAGTCTGACTAAAGAAAATTCTATGAAATTTTCATTGTCTATTCACAACTTCCAGCAAGACTAAAAAGCTTTTTTTTTCTTTTTTTTTTTTTTTACAGCTAATAAATTCCAGCTTAGAAAAGTTAAAACTTCTACACTTTGGAATCTCACCAACATGGGGGAGAGGAGTATGCAAGATGGAACAGCCTTTTAACTCTTTTTTTCTTTTGAGACGGAGTTTCGCTCTTGTTGCCCAGGCTGGAGTGCAATGGAGCGATCTCGACTCACCGCAACCTCCGCCTCCCAGGTTCAAGCATTTCTCCTGCCTCAGCCTCCCAAGTAGCTGGGATGACAGGCATGCACCACCATGCCGCGCTAATTTTACATTTTTAATACAGACGGGGTTTCTCCATGTTGGTCAGGCTGGTCTCAAACTCCCGACCTCAGGTGATCTGCCTGCCTCGGTCTCCCAAAGTGCTGGGATTACAGGCACGAGCCACCGCGCCTGGCCTTTTAAACATATTTTTAAAAGCTAACCAGTGACAAAAACAGAACTGATGAACAAGAAGGGGTCCTCACTTTCCTACAAAAAGATATGGCCTTTTAGTCTCCAAGATTTCAGTGCTTGGAGCTATACTTGGCCTGCCTCAACACTGGAAACAGCCAAGAGAAGTTTCTGTGCTCACTAAGAGAAGAGAGATGCACTAAACATCGTGTTCTTTTTAATGGTCCTGATTATATATACCCAAGTACTTAAAGTCAAGTTTTTGAAAGATGCTTGCTTTCTTCTGTTAATTAGTCTAAAATCTAATGTTGGAAGGAAGAATCATGGACAGTGTGTTCCACACTCCCAAATTTATTAGAAAGGACAAAGCAGAAAGTTCTGAAGAGAGGGTGGGGAGAGAAACCCATCAGCCTTAATAAATGAGAGTAATACTTCTGTTCATAAATCAAGTTCAAAATAAACTATAAACCAGGATTACTAAACCAATACATAAGAGCATTTTCATAAACCACAATCCTTACATGAACTCTGGGTTTTAGATTAGCATCTCTCTGAGCTCGCCTAAAACTTGTATAAAGTAAATCACTGCAAATCCAAATCAAAAAAGTTTTATTTTTCAAACTACTGATTGTTCAGGTAGAGCATATATATATAATAATAACAAGATATAATCCCTATTAAATGAGGAGGTCTCCATTTACCAGCAGGAAGAGGTACTTTCAGATGGATGGAATTATATCTCAGACAACTTCTCAATGCTAAGCGTGATTCTGCAAGTTTAATTTACAGTCCTCTAAGTTAAGGCTCTATGAGCAACATGATTAGTGTCCTACAAAATGGCTCAGTTTAACTTAACCCATCACAGAAGTGCCTTCACATTCTGATCACTCTAGACTCCAACTTAAAGAAGTATAAGAAAGGAAAAGAAAACAGAATCACAAGACCACCATCCATATGCACTGCTTTAAAAATGTGCTGAAATTCTGAGAAGCAAAGGTGTGTCTGGAAAAGAAGAATCCAAAGAATAGCTGGACCAAGTCTGTGGTAAGTGGTCATGGGGCCACCAAGAAATAGGTTTGAGGCATCTGTGCATCTACACTGTATTTTGTATTGGGTTAAAAACTGGAAAAAACAAAACAAAACTTTAGGCAGCACTCATCCACTCTGGATAAAGAATAAATTCTCCATCTAACAGTGAGCTGGTGATAGGAATTATTTATAGATCATGTCATCTAAGCACCTAAAAAGATAAAAATATCATAGTGATTTTTATGAAGTTTACATTTTCAGAATTGCTTTGAAGCATATTTAGTGACTTAATGACATAAGCATTCCTTCAGCATTCCAGATAACAATAGAGGCATTGGAAATACAAGTGGAACTCTGTTTTTATCCTCATCGTGCCACATTAATTTTGTAAATAATACCACAACTGTGACTTCAAACACAATTAATCTGATATTTCTGCCACTACAGCTTTTCAATGTTTTAGCTCTTGCTGTATACCACATATTAAACACACCTCTATCACAGACACACAGTTATACAATGTGTTATATATTATTACATATATTGTGTTATATATTGATTCTACTGTAAGAATATCTAAGAAGACTAGGGTGCCCAAGAAGGGCTGAAAGGGAATCACAGAAGATTCTGACACATTTACAGTTTTGGCCAGTCATGGTGGCTCATGCCTGTAATTCTAGCACTTTGAGAGGTTGAGGTAGGAGGACTGCTTGAGGCCAGAAGTTTGAGACCAGACTGGACAGCATAATGAGACTCATTTCTACATTAAAAAAAAAAAAAGCCTGGCATGGTAATGCACGCCTGTAGTCCCAGCTACTTGGGAGGCTGTGGAGGGAGGATTGCTTGAGCCCAGGAGGTTGAGGCTGCAGTGAGCTGTGATCCTGCCGCTGCACTCCAGTCTGGGTGATAGAGCAAAACTCAGTTTCAAAAATAAAATAAAATAAAATGTAAGCCCATTTTAAGTGTGTGCTTGGTGTACTTGAGAATCTGTAAAAAAAAAAAAACAAAAACAAACAAACAAAAAAAATAAATACAATTTAACTGCTTGAGGGAAATGCCATTTTTTTTTCTTAGCTCAAAAGGGATCAATACGGCATGGGATGCTTTTAGATGTATTTTTAACAGAATACAGCTAGAGGGATAAAATGCTAATTTTCTACACGTTGTCTTATGAACCACATAGGAATAAATGGTGCCTCATCAGGCATGTCTCAGTGGCAGAACTGGGGAGTGGTGCCACCCTGGGTGGGAGGCAGGGCACCAACAACCCCTCCCAGCCTGTGCCACCACCCTGATTGCCCAGCACCCCCGAGGGACAATGCAGAGGCAGGCAGCTGGAGGGACAGCTTAGCCTGGGCTCAAATCTGAAACACACAAAGAGATAAGAGATGGACCAAATCCATCCCTGCTCCAACATTTGCTGCAAGGTAACCACAAGCAAATGTCTTTATCTCTTAGGGCATTTGCTACAAAAGTGGAAACAGTAACAGCTACACCTCAGAGGACAATTGTGAGAATTAAAAGACATATTGTGAATAAAATGCCTGGCGATAGCGCCCAGCGCATGCTTAAGGCTCAGTGAATAGAAACGATTCCCATAAGTATCACTCTCTGATTTCTGGGCTTGTTTTCATTGGCAATCCCTAGGTTATTTCTTATCACCATGACCTTGCAAACCATATCATAAATATCCAGGCACTATTTGAGAAAAAAATACAACAATGTATACTTATTATACATAGTTGGTGAAAAGGGGTATATAATATTTAGCACAAATTCATTTTTTGAAAAAAAAATGTCTGCATATGTGGTTGAAAAAAAGTCTGAAAGAACATATACTGATTTGTAAACATGGTAGGTTCTGAGTGGTTTAACTACAGTCAACAGCTTTGTCTTTCCTTTGCTTCTCTGTTTTTCTAATTTTTTTATAATGAGCATACACTCCATAGTTATATAAAAATATGAGAAATCAAAATTTTCATACATACTGAAAAACAAAATCATAAGATACTGCTGCTAAAATATCAGAACTAGTACAAACACAATACCACCTCCAATGCAAAAGAACACGATGACGTAAAACAGCACTCAAAGGTCAAGCACAGCCAGAGGACTCTCATGGCAGAGAGAAAGTGAACTTGACCTTGAGCCCTAACCCAGCTTTTCCCCAGCCACAGCCCTTGGTGAGTCACCCATCTTGGGCCTCAGCTTATGACCAATTGATGTAACCATTTTTGCCCCAGTGGCAACACTTGCTAGGGATGACCAGTCCCTTCTCTTTGGAACACTCTGCCTTGGCTTCCAGGTCACTCCCTCCTGGCTTTTCCTTCCACCTCGGTGGTCCCTCCTTCTTGGTCTCCTTTACTGGTTCCCGGATCTCATCCAGTCTATTGTTTTAATGCCCACCATTCCCAAATGCCTATCTTCAGTCCTGACCTCTCTCCTGAACTCCAGAAGTGAATATCAAAAATTGCCCACTGGATGCTGGGCATGGTGGTATTCACCTACAGTTCTGGCTACTTAGGTGGCTGAGGTGGGAGGATCGCTTGATGCCAGGGGTTTGAGGCTGTAGTGTACTATGATTGCGCCTCTGAAAAGCCACTGCACTCCAGCATGGGAAGCAGAGCGAGATCCATCTCTAAAATATATTTTTTTAATTGCCCACTGAAGATTATCATTTGGCATCCAATAGGCATCGCAAACTTAACCTGGCCAAATCAGAGATCCTGATTTCCATCTTCCTCCAAAACTTCCTCCAGCCAGTCACCCTCATCTTAGTGAATGCCAACCAAATCCTTCCAGTTGTTCAGGTCAACCACTCTGGAGTCATCCTTGGTTTCTTTCTTTCTCTCATACCTAAACCAAACCTGTTGACCTTATCTCTAAAATCTACCCAGAACTCTACCACTTCCCACCACCTTCACAACTACCACCTGGACCAGGACCACTGGTTATCTTGTTACTGGACTATTGCAATCCCCTCTTAATCAGTCTCCCTGCTTCCACCCTTGTCCCCTCCAGTCTACTCGAGACACTGCAGCCAGAGTCACACTATTAAAGTACCCATTCATCCATCCTGTCCTCCTCTTCTCAAGGGCCACTGGCTCCCCATCTCCCAGAGAGTAAATGCCTCAAGCGCAAACTGGCCTACGTGGGTGCCCACCACGACCTTATCTCCCCCTGCCCTCTTTCTCACTCACTCCAGCCCCACTGGCCTCCCTGCAGTTCCTCCAGCACACCGGGCAGGCTCCCACCTCAGGGCCCCAGTCCGAGCTGTTCCGTCTACTTGGAATGCTGTTCTCCCAGCTGGCCACCTTCCCACTTCCCGCAGGTCATTACTCAAATGTCTTCTCCCTGGGGCGACTCCCCGGCCACCCTAGGTAGTACTGTGACAACCCCACACTCCCCCTCTCCACTTTCCTTATCTTACTTTTCTCCATGGCAGTTTCATTTCCCAACATAACTTTTGTTTCACTCACTTCATTTATTTGTGGTCTGTCTCCCTACAGCTAACACATAAATTCCACAAAAACAGGATTTCTTTATTGTTTTGTTCCCAATTGTATCCTTTGTACCTAGGACAGAGCCTGGCAAATACTAGGCACTCAATAAATATTTACTGAATAAACAAATAGGATTTAACAACCTGCCCTTACATGTCTGAGTTACATAAGAAGCCCACAAAATAAGGAATGTAAATGTAACTACTTAATAATTTGTCACTTAGATAAACATGTGGATAGTGTTACTATTATCACTGTTGTATTGAAGATATGTCCCAGTTCTGCCAGATGTGGCCTTATTCATGCTTGACCTGTGATTCCCCACCTCCCTCCTACTTTACTTATTTCAGTACCAAGGTTGGTAACTGAGAATTCCTACAACACTAGGATTCTGGAAAGTATTAGGTTCGCAGACCCACTCAATGTCCAACCCTATAAATAATTATCTGAATCTTCCCATTTTTGTCTTCCCATGGGGAAGAATAAGGGGAGATTAAAAGATTAAACGTCATCACCGAAGAGTGCAAACAGTGCCTATTCTTTCTTTACTGTGCATCAGAAATAGTATACCACTTAACCTGAGGCAGCTCAGGGTAGAAGACTCTGCCCTTGACTTTTGCTTAGCCCTCATGAAACAACCATGTCTCACCCGAGGTGGATTTCTGTGTGACCTCTCAATAGACAATAGCTTGGGTTCAGCTCAGAGATCTTCATCTGGAAACCAAGAGTATTTAAAATATGCTAGTAACTCTAGGAGATACAGAAAACTGCATGTTAGGTTATGACATGCCCAGATTTTTTTTTAGAGACACCAAACAGAAATGATACAGAGTTAAAAAAACAAACAAGAACTCTCCTCTAAATGCCAAAGTCTCTTGGCAAGTAGAAAACTCTACCTGAAGACAATTTTGCTGACCCATATTCCATCTTGGTTAGAAATAGTTGTTTGGAACTCTTCTCTGTAAGTTCAAAGGAACTATAGCCCTTTCGAGGTCAATAACAGTACCTTTTACTTACAAAACTAACATTTAGTTACCGCAGATAAACTGCAAAGCATTGTGAATCCTGGTGAGGAAGGTAATTAATCTAATTGAGCTGAACACATAACGGTTTTCGAGTGGATAAAACTGCACCTTGGGACACCTGAGCCCAGCAGCAACGCCTGCCCTATTTCAGGAATGCGCAGAGTTGATAGGAAGGCAGTTGCACTGAGTTCACCTTTTAGTTTGACAAAAGGATTTCCTTCGTCACACCCTAAGGCTCCTTTAGAAAGAAGCAACTTATAAAATTATATCCTGTTAAATACCCTAATATCAAAGTGGGAAACTGACCGATTTAAGACTTAATCAGCTTAATTGTAAGATTTTGCCTGTCAGCAACATACCAAGCTTGACTTGCTCCTCCCACCTCATTGCATTGAGTCTGTGTTACCACAGACGCAAGAGGAAGAGTCTACCAGAAAGAATTATACAAGCGGCTACAGAAAAAGCTTTCATTTCTCACTTTATCAAAGTGACTCGATGAGCACACAGCATCTCATCCTCATCAACCGTGGCTTCTTTCTTCATTAAAAGTAAACCAAACAAACAAAAAGCTATTTTGCATTTGGACTCTCTTCCAGGAGTAACAACATATTCCCAAGAAAAATGAGGTAGCATGGGAAACTGTTTTAAGGATGACACACTGGCAAGCTCACGATCGGTTCTGCTAGGATCCAATCCAAGCACACGTGGAGGTTTTCAGTAGGTAACAAGAATAACCTTCACTGTGAATGCTGTCTTACAGGTTATTTCAGCGTTTAAAATGCTTTATTTATGATAGTAAAACTAGAGAAAATAAATGAATCCATATCAGACCAAAGGATTACAAATAAATCCCCTAGTATTGTTGATGTGGCATTTTTCCTTCCGAAGAGCAATGGTTTTTCTTTTCACTTGCTTTTGGTATTGGTTTAACTCCACATTGGGGTTGATATTTTCATCACACACAAGTCAGGAAATCTGGAGTTAATGTTCCAACAGCCACTCTCCCAACAACCTCTGACGCAGACATGCACCTGGCTTGCTGAGCAGCAACGTCCCAATTACCACATGTCATCATTTCAATAAATAGAACTCAAGTGTTACAAGACAACACCGAGTTCTAGGGAGACACAGGATCTGACACGTGTTAATACCTCATTATACATCCAAGCCTTCTGCCAAGCAGAAGAAACACAGGATCACCTTCTAACATAAACATTATAGGCCTTTCTTGCTATGGGGATCAAGTCCAGTATATTTTTCATTCACCATATGGTCATTTCCCTCCACTGCAAAGGAGATGCAGTGAATAAAAGCTATGTTAGGATAGCAATATGCTTGAGAATTTTAAACAAACCAGTGAGGCAGATCACTTACGGTTTTCATACCAAGCATACCTCTGAAGGCTGCATATAAATACTCCTTTCAGCTGTGAGCACCATGCACCCCGATATGAAATACTGTACTATATATATAAGCAAGAGACACAGCATTCCACTGACTTAGGAAACACAGGTTCAGACTTTTACACTTTCATCTTCCATGCAGGCCCCATGGTCTAGTGGGCTAGCACAAGGCTGGAACTGGAGGAATCTGAGAGTTAGTTACAGGACTGCCTTGGTTCCTCACAGATTTTGAGTTCAGGAAAATTATGTAAATTATACCTCGGTTCTTTATTTCTGGAAGAGGAAACAAAGTGACTACAAATTCCTAATTGCAGCAGAAGCATCTAAATTTTGATGACTCAAGCTGCCAACATCGAATTAATCTGCCACCTGATTCTCCCAGTTTTACAGGTGTGCTTTATATTTGTCCCTCAAACACCAACCAATCCACAAACATCCCACTAGAGTACGTTTCCAGCACTTAGTGAGTGAAGTATCTTGAAGGTATTTCTCATCATGGGCAGAGTTTTACAACCAGTCTCTTGAAGCACTTTTGTGTATTTCAAAAACCATGACCTACTACAGAAATGTGAGCCCATATAGTAGCTGAGGCAAGTCACCTGTGGAGAATACAACCAGGAACACCTTGGTATCAGATGTACTTTACTAAAGTGCTTTGGGGCACTGAGAATGTTCTCAGTACCTGTACTCACTGAGCTTCTCCCTCCAAATTGATGAAACCTAAACTGGAGATGTGTTTCATGACATACAGCATGAAACAGCCAGGAATATAGGAATCTAGTGTCTCCATGGGCTTCAACTTCTCAAGCCAAAAATTACACTGTAGCTATCTAAGCCAGAGGCCACCATGGCAGACCAACAGAAACAAGGCAAAATTAAGTGAACGTAGTCAACCCAAGGCACATACACAAAATGAGGACATAAGGACCTCACAGGTTACAACATTATCAGAACAAAATGCCATTCAATAGTGGTTCAAAGGAAAGAATACACAGAGACACCACTTCCGTTGTTAGACACACATATCTAATGTAGTTTACTGCCAGAGAATGCATACGGAGTTCCACTTTACAGACCCTACGATGGACCTAAAGCATTTTCACAGAGATGACTTATTAAAAGTAAAATAAATGGTGGCCTACAAATGAAACCAGAGACATAAGCGTAAAGGCTTAGATCCAGCACCACACCCAGGCACGCCTCACTTCCCTGAGCTCAGAAGGCATTTGCTCCATCAGGGCTAAAACAATGAGCTCCCAGGTCCCAGACGCCCACTGATCAGACCTGGGGGGTGGGATGCAGTAACTCTCTTCTTCAGAGAACAGGCTTTTCCAGATGGCAGTGTGACAATACAACCTCAATTCTGCAACTGCTTCTCTGCACTATCTTTATTGTACCCACTGATTCACTCAACAAGTATTTCCTCAGCCCTTGCTCTGCCAGGCACTGGACTTGGCATTACTTTTTCCTAGCCCAGACAGTCATATCCAGGTCCAGTTAATGCCCCGATTGGATTAACCTTCCAACCTCTCTTCATGCTTACCTTTCCAGCAATGCCAAATTCATTCAGTCCCCAAGGTCACTGGCATCCTAGTTTCAAATGAGGAGCCTCGTCATGGTGCTCTTATTATTACATTTTGGTGGCAGGATAGCCCCTGCCCTTGGTTTCCAAGCTTGTCTCTCTATAATCAAAACAACTCATGTTGTCTTTACTCTTCCCTGCCAGTTCTCTCTGCTCCTCTAACATTCACTTGCTCAGTTTCTTATGGATCTGATCATCCCATGAGGCAGCCTGATCAAGGAGGGCCTGTCCTCTGTGGAGAAAATGAAACCCTTGTGCACTGCTGGCAGGAATGTAAACTGGTATAGCCACTATGGAAAAAACAGTACGAAGGTGCCTCAAAATATTAAAAACAGAACTACTGTGTGATCCAGCAACCCCACTTCTGGATAGATGCCCAAAGAACAAAAAATCAGTATCTCAAAGAGATACCTGCACTCCCGTGTTCACTGACGCATTATTCTCAATAGCTAAGCCATGGAAACAACCTAAGTGTCCATCGATGGATAAACAGATTTTAAAAATTGTGGTATTCAAACACAATGGAAATTATTCAGTCATAAAAAAAGGAAACTTTGCCATTTGCAATAACATGAATGAATCTTGAGGGCATTACTCTAAATGAAAAAGTCAGACACAGAAAGACAAGTACTGTATGATCTCACTTATATGTGGGAACTAAGAAAGTCGAACTCATAGAAACAGAGGGTAGAATTAGAATGGTGGTTGCCAGGGTCTGGGGGTGGATGGCTGGAGGAGGAATAGGAAGCCATTAGCTAAAGGATATAAACTTCCAGTTATAAGATGAATACTTCTGGGGATGTAATTAACAGCACAGTAACTATCGTTAACAATACTGTTTTATATACCTGAAAGCTGGTGAGAGGGCTGGTCTTCAATGTTTTCACCACACACACAAAGGTAACTATGTGAGGTGATGGGTCAGTTAATTAGCTGGTTTCTGGTAATCATTCCACAATGTCGACATATATCAAAACATCACGTTGCATATGGTAAATATATTCACTTTAAATTCATCAGTGATACCTCAATAAAGCGGGGAAAAATAAAATTGAAATTTAAAAAAATAATAATTTAAAAACTGGCCTATCCTTTTCCTTATTCAGGTAACCGATACGCCACATGCCTACATATTTCATCTGATAACCCATAAACGCTCTCTCAAGGTATATCAACCACCTGCCCAGGAAAAAAACATCTGTAATAACAATAGCACTGAATACTGTAAAGCACTTCCAATTATACCATCTCAATCCATCCTCAACACTGTGAAATGGCTATTACTTAACTCATTTTACACACAAGGAAACTAAGGTTTGTACAAATTAACTAGTCCTAGATAATAGAGCTAGTGAATGGCTGAACTGGGACGAACTCTGTCAACAGGCTGCTAAATAATGGTCCTTCCATCACCCACTCTGCCAACCCCTGTTCAGTATTAGCCATGAGAGACTGTGGGGATGGAGGGCACTCACCTTGCCTCATCTCCCGAAGGCCAAACAAGGCCAACAACTGAAGAGAGAATCAGCCAAGCCAAAAGAGATGGGCATATGAAGACTTGAATCCTAAACAGCCTAAGTGAACTTAAAAGAGTAGTAGTATCCAACGAGAAGTTGTCACAAAAGAACTCAGAATGAAGCTGCAAAGGTTACATTACAAACTACACTAGATATTTTTTTAAGGAACAGTTGCACGTCACACACATTTATCAATAAAAAGGAAAACATTCATTTGACTCCTGAAGAGTTAAAATTTTAAAAGAAGACTGGTCAAGAGGAAAAGAATCAACTGAAAAGAATTATAATTAGAAAGTTTAGGCCGGGCATGGTGGCTCACACCTGTAATCCCAGCACTTTGGGAGGCCAAGGTGGGCAGATCACCTGAGGTCAGGAGTTCGAGACCAGCCTGGCCAACACAGTGAAACCCCATTTCTGATAAAAATACAAAAATTAGCTGGGTGTGGTGGTGTGTGCCTGTAATCTCAGTTACTTGGGAGGCTGCGGGAGGAGAATCACTTGAACCTGGGAGGCAGAGGTTGTAGTGAGCGGAGATCACGCCATTGCACTCCAGCCTGGGCGACAGAGTGAGACTCCATCAAAAAAAGAAAAAAGAGAGAGAGAGAAAGAAAGAAAAGAAAAGAAAAGGTTAGTTTAAAAACAAATAAGCAAAAAATCTAGGATTCTCAGGCTGAGATGTTAGAGTTCAGTTACCAAGGTGTGAATGGGACGGTGCTTTCTGCCTCAGTGTCCTGAAGACTAAGACGTGGTGATGTGCCCACATGGCTGGCCACAGGGTAGCATGATATCTCAGTCACCTAAAATCACACTCGCAACCCGGGAGCCTTGCCTGGGAGGGACTTCTAATTCCATCCAAAAGTTTTGTTCGCCTCTTATTTTTGTAAAGATAGCAGTAAAAACTACCACTGCTAATACATTTAAAATTAAAAACTAGGGTGGGGGAAAATGCTTGCAATCTGGTCAACAAGATGGACAAATGACCCTGATTTTCTGGCTTAGAGTTTTCTGAGGACTCTGCTACAGCAGACAACTAGATCTGGCTGAAGAAAAGTAAGGAATTCATAGAAAATCTTGGTCTATTTTATGCTTGATACAACCCGAGTATCAAAGTATTCATAGATAAAGGGATAGTCTGTTGTTTTCCTACTTAGCAAAGTAATGCTAATCCAGTTAAGTTCAATAAATACTTATTGCAAATCTACCGTAGGCTTGCCTGCATCCTTGCCACATCTGGTTATAGGCACAGAAGTAACAAACAGAAAATATTCATTTGCTTCCATGTTTCTACTTTCTGACCACTGAAGACATTTCTCTTTAGGGTTCTGTTTTATTTATTAGGGTTTTGTTACATTTTATTTATGTGTTTGTTTGTTAATTCATTTGGTGAGCTTTTTATTGAGGAAGAACATGCAATAAAGGATTTTCCTTCAGTTTTATGGTAAAATATAAAACTAGGCCTTTATAAAATATCATCACTTTCTATCACATGATAGCTATGTCTTTGAATAAGTCACAATGCTTCTTTGAGGAGGTTCCTCAGTAAAAGGCGGATAATAAAATCTATGCTATTCATCTTCAAGTGGTTTTCTGAAGGCCAAATCAAATGATGAATCAAAAAGTGCTCTGTAAGTATTAGAGGATATTGTTACTTATTATTAGCATAGATACCTATGGATCAGAAAACCTAATAACAACAACAGTGTATTTACCTTCAGGAGACGTCCCAGGGGTGTGTGTGTGCATGCAGCATGCATGCATGTGCATGTGTGTGTGTGTTACCAGCAGGAGAAGTAGGGTGGCTCTGTGCCTTGCAGCCAGGGTGATCATTTCCCAGGTACAACCATATTTCTGCAAGCATCAGAGTTCAAGGAAGAAACAAGACTTGGGACAGCTGTCTATATGCCTGACCTAGAATTGTGTAGTATTATGGTGCTGTACCAACATCTAATTTTTAATCGTTCCAACTCTAGAGCTGTTTTTTCACTTTGCTCTTGTTTCCAGAGCTTGACTGGTGGCAAAGGATACTTGAAACGTCCCATACCTATGATTTTATGATCATGAGGTGTCTTTGCCTCTCCCCTGCTGGTGACAGATACTTGGCTGTCCCAGAGTTACTTAGAACAAATACCACTAGGAAAGAACTTTCTGAAGAAACCTTAGTGGCCTCCAAATTGGCAACGGAAAGAAACCAAAAGTTAGTGGAGGTGAAGTCACTGACATAACAATGGAGGCCAGTTTCATTAGTTTCATTCACTGAAGCAAAACTTGGACCAGAAGACTCATTATTCAAACCAGATGCTGATTTTGTAACATCCATTTCAGTGATGAACTGTCTCCATTTTCTTTTTATTTTGAATATGCAATATTACAAAGCAGACATATCACCACATTAATAAGAGCACATTTAAAGTTTGTAAAGTTGGTTTTAAAAAGAACTGAGTGTAGAAAATCTGTTTTCAAAAGTTTATTGCCAAAAGCATTTTTTTTTTAAATTTTTAAATCATGTGACAAAAGAAATGCTACAATTGGTTTAAGATAAGATCAATTACGGGCAGCAATGAAATTACCTTTTAATGATAATTAGCCCCAAACTTGATTACTGTCAGCTTGAATTATCTGGTCATAAGGCATACAAAGTACTGTGTTCATCTGTCTCAAACAAGAATGAATGGTGGGCCTGCCCAGGTTAGCAGTCAAATAAGATGGGAGGCAGGGGAGGAAGGGGAGCAAATGAGGCAAAGAAGGCTGACTGTACAGACCTCGAGTGCTTAAGAGAAAGCAAACATCATACAAATTTGTATCAAGCACAAAACTCACTTTTAAAAACAGCCTGCTGATAAACTTCCTCTTAAAAATGATGATTCTGTATCTCTTGTCAAAAGAATGACGAGGATCAGATCTCAACCCCAGAAAAAATAGTGAGCCTCTCCAGGGAGAAATTGAACCAGGTCGAGCTCAGGAGAATATGAAAGCAGAACAAGGGGAATGGAGCCTGGAAAGATGACCTGCGCCTCTGGACATAATCTCGAAGGGGAAATGGGAACCCGCCTCCAGTTCAGGGCATTCGGAGATGACACAGCCTTGTTGTGCAACATCCAGGTTCGTTCTCAGAGTCCGGCCTGGTGAATCGGTATCCTACAAACAAGGCAGTGTAACTTCTGGGGGCCCAATTCTGTTGCTTTATGGCGACAGACTATAGTATTTAGAGATGGAAATGATCACCAGCCTCGTTTTACAAACAGGACCAAGGAGGCAGAGTGAATCCTCATGGGACTAACTAATGGCAAAGCCAGTTCTCCAACCCACGTGTCCTGACTCCTTTACCCAGCTGCTCCTGTCCTCTCTCCCTGGGCTGGTGGTGAGGCTCTGAAGAACTAACCTGCTGCTGAGGAGCACTCACTCACCACAGTCTGCCCACTATGAAAGGACATACTCCTCTCTGACCTTGGGCATTCTCACCTGGTTATTCAACACCAGATACCTGCAAAAGAAAATGTGTATTCATATCGGAGCTATAACTCCTATTTACCAAAACCTACTATGGACCAGGCACAGTGCTAGGCCCCTGCATTCATTCACCTCTTGTAATGCCTATAACTTAGGATGTGTTTAAGCCTCATTTTACTCAATAATGAGGGCTTAAAGATGTGAAGTAGCTTGCAAAGTCCACACCACTAGGTAGTGACAGTCCTAGGTTCAGACTGGTTTTTCTAGCCACTGCAGGTACTGTACTTTCTACTACACTACTAGCTCTCAAAATTTTGCTAAAGAAAGAGCTCCTCAACCAGCTGATTATGAGAGCTGCACAGGAAGCTTTACCTGATGAAAATATCCGGATCTCTATATATGAAATTAGTAGATTCTGAACAATGGCAATAATGCTTCTAAAATCTTGGAGGGTAAACACAGGCCCTTTCAGTTTACTTTGCTAAAGAGAGAAGTTTCTTGCAAAATTCTAATTTTTCCTTCCAAAAATCTTTACTCCACATAGTTTGGGTATTGTTTATTATTCTTCATTTCTCTTTAGAACAAAAGCTTAACGCAACAGAAGAGAAGGACAATGGGAATATTAACAAGCAAGAATAACTTTCCACGGAGTTGGTAACCGAAGTAAGATCCCACAGACCAGACTGTGGAGAACTTCATTATTCCAGCTCACCGCCTCCTTGGAGCTGGCCATGCTCCACTGATGCTTTCACCTTCTGGCAACCACCTGCTACCTTTATCTTCTGCAAACGCAGGCACCTGGCCAGCCTGGAGAATTCTGCTCTCTGAACAGAACACAGATAATTCCCATCTTCCAGTCTGAACACAGCCCTGAAAACTAGAACTCACTGCGGGTTTGGTGCTACTGACATCTCTGCAGTTTGTAATCTTCTGCTTGCAGGGAGGCTGGCTTGTTCAAAGCTAGAACACTCCAAAGAGGCCTATTCTTAATCAAGGAAGGCTGACAGGTTGCAGCCTGCTTTCCTCAATATACAGATTAGACATAGAAGCATCATCAAGGCAAACCGGGCATGGTGTACTCTCAACCAAATACAACCAACTTCTTTTTAGGTTTTTTTTTTTCTTTCTACTTTTAGGGTTTATTTACTGGCAGTTTCAGGTCTGGAAATACAAAAAGGAACATGACATGGGTTCTGCCCTTGAGGTGCTCCCAGTCTGGTGAGGGAGACAACACCTTTCAGGGGACAACCGTGGTACTGAGGATGAGTGTGAGAACATAGAGGTCTACTAGCTGCTATAAGAAAATGGGACAGGGGAACTAGGGATGCCTCATCAAAAAAGGGGCCACGTGAACGGGGCTTATAGATGAGTAGGAATTTTCTGGGCAACAAAATGGGGGCGAAAGGACATTCCAAACAGAAAGAACAGTGTGTTCAGAGACTCAAATTTATCAAGAGGCCTGCAGTCCAGGGAGTAAAGAGAAGCAGCGTTTGTATGTGCAGGGAAGTGGGGAATGGGTAAAGGAAGGATCTCAGAGACTATTTACAAAGGGTCTCTTTAGGCATGTAGGAGGCGAGAGGTTTTAAAGCAGTGAAATGACACATGTAGGTTCTGTTGTTGTTTTTAAGTAATTCTGGCAGACATGCTGACTGTGGATAGAAGGCTACATCAGGGCTGCACAAAAGAAGTAAAATGCCAACCACAGGGCCAAGCCACATATGTAATTTTAAATTTCCTAGCAGCCACATTTAAGGTAAGAAAAGACAAGTGAAATTAATTTAATAATATGGTTTAACCCCTCAAACACAAACTACTATCTTTCACCATGTAATCAAGAGTTTTAAAATTATAAATGAGATAGCTTACATTCTTTTTTTCATACTAAGTCTTCTAAATCAGGCACAGTGCAGCACATCTCAATTTAGACTAGCCACATTTCAAGTGCTCAAAAGCCAGATGTGGCCAGTGACTACCACAACGGACAGCACAACTGTAGATAAACCACTACAGCTAATACAAGACCCACTTAGGAGGCTGTAGGCAACAGTACCAACAAGAAATGATAAAAGCTCTGGGAAGGTATTTCTGGCCCTTGGACATATGTTGAATTGGCACTGAAATACAACTGTAAAGACATGTAACTTATTTTTTGTTTTGAATAGGTAATACTTTACAGGCTTCAAATATAAAAATAATACAACAGAGTACACAATGAAGAGTATTGCCCCCTGCCTCTTCCTGCTCACACATCCTTATCCATGCTATCCCCCACCCACCCACTAAAAGTAACCACTTTTATTGAACTCCTTTTGTTTATCCTTTCAATGTTTCTTCATGTGGATTCAAGCAGATATGACTATAGACTCATATTTTGTCTCCTTTCTACATCAAAGGGAGCATACTATATATGGTTCTATACTTTGGTGGGTTTTTTTTTCCATTTAATAACATATCTTGGAGGTCTTTCCATATCAACGTATGAAGAGTTTCCATGCTCTCTTTAAAATGCTGCACAATATTCCATTGTAAAGGTGGATCATAGTTTATTTAACCAGTCTTTCACCAGTGGATACTTGAATTGCTTCCAGTCTTTTCTATTATAAACAATGGTCTAATGAGACACCTACTCTATAGGTCACCGCATATGTATTCAGATGTATCTGCAGGAGTAATTGCCAGAGCCAGACTGCTGGGTCAAAGGGTAATTGTATTTGTAATCTCGATAGATGAAAACTGGCCGAACTGGCCTTCATGAGGGTTATGCCATTCTGTACTCTCAGAAGTACAGTGCTGATGTTTCCACAACTGGTCAACAATTTCTAAGTGTCACACTGTAGAATTTTTGCCAATCTGATAAAGTTAAAAGTGCTACTTCAGCACAGTTTAAGTTTGTGATTCTCTTATTATGTGTAAGGCTGAAGATCTTTTGGTAGGTTTGAAAACAATGTATTTCTTTCTCTCTCTCTTTTTTTCTGAGACAGAGTCTCGCCCTTTCACCCAGGCTGGAGTGCAATGGTGCGATCTTGGCTCACTGCAACCTCCACCTCCCCGGTTCAAGCAATTCTCCTGCCTCAGCCTCTGAGTAGCTGGGATACAGGCACGTGCCACTACGCCCAGCTAATTTTTTGTATCTTTAGTAGAGACAGGGTTTCACCATGTTGGCCAGGCTGGTCTCGAATTCGAACTCCTGACCTCGTGATCCACCTGCCTCAGCCTCCCAAAGTGCTGGGATTACAGGCGTGAAACACCGCACCCGGCCAAGACAATGTTTTTCTTATTCTGAGGATAATCTGTTCATATCCTTTGCCTAGGCTATTGGTATTACAAGTCATTTTCTTTTTCTTTTTTCTTTTGAGACAGAGTCTCGCTCTGTTGCCCAAGCTGGAATGCAGTGGCGTGATCTCAGCTCACTGCAACCTCCGCCTCCCAGGTTCAAGCGATTCTCCTGCCTCAGCCTCCCAAGTAGCTGGGATTACAGACATGCACCACCACACCCAGCTAATTTTTGCATTTTTAGTAGAGACAGGGTTTCACCATGTTGTCCAGACTGGTCTCGAATCCTGACCTCAGATGATCCACCTGCCTTGGCCTTCAATGAATAAGAAAGTCATTTTCTTATTCATTTGTAGAAACTCTTTATATGGAGGTTAACTGTCCACTGCAAATAGTTTCTTCTCTGATTGTCATTTGAATTTGCTTATGGCATTTTTTTAATCAGGTAAAAATACTTTATTTGAATTTAGTCAAATTTATCATTTTTTTTAATGGCTGCTGGATTCTGAGTCACAGTTAAAAAGTCCTTCTTACTTCAAGGTTATAAAGGAATGTCTTCCAGTTTCTCAGCATTTTATGCAGATACAAATATATATTTGTATATTGAAATCCTTCTTAAAAATATCATTTTTCACTTTTTTCCAACTGAGGTAGACTAGACATTTGCTGAATTGCCTTTCTGATTTCTCCTTCCTTTCTTTCTTTGTCATAACTCTGTTGAATATGACACTGGTCATCATATAAAATTAATTGATCAGGTTGGAGTTTATCTGAATGGTATGAGATATGAAACCAACCTCACCTTTCTCCAGATAGCTACCCACTTGGCCCAATAAAAATTTCATCATTATCCCATGGAAAACACAATTTTAAATACTATTCTATTTGTGTGTAGACAGCAACCTAGATTTTTATAAACTCGTGATTCTAATTCTCTAGTCTAGACACTACAGAGGTAAATACAACCTATGTTATTCAATTATTTATGGGAACTGCCAAGTTTCATGAAACTGCATTTATCACATCATCAACAATATCTTTTGAGCAGATGCTTGACTTGAAGAGATATACAGACACAAACTGCTATTTAGAAGTTTACAACTGGGAGGTCGCTAAATTATTTTTCACTATTAATTTGTTTAAAAAGCAAGCAATACAACACAATTAAAGTCTGGCAAAACTCACAGAATTCTGGTTTACTCAAGTTTATTTTATATGAACACCAGTAAGTGCGGTATTAAAAAAAAATTACAACAAAAATAGGACAGGGAAAACAGGCAAATCTGAAAATGTCTGGTCCACCGCAGCTGGAAAAGTGGTAAATGACGTTTCTTTGAGTGTTTCATAAGGATAAAAATATAAAATGCTTCATAAATGTGTGTGTCATCCTTGCATAAGGGCCATGCTAATCTTCTCTGTGTCTTTCCTGGTTTTGCATATGTGCTGCCAAGAGGAGCACAAAAAGAATGTTTCTGGCCAGGCGTGGTGGCTCACACCTGTAATGCCAGCACTTTGGGAGGCCGAGGCGGGTGGATCACAAGGTCAGGAGTTCAAGACCAGCCTGGCCAATATGGTGAAGCCCCGCCTCTACTAAAAATACAAAAATTAGCCGGGTGTGGTGGTGGGTGCCTGTAGTCCCAGCTACTCAGGAGGCTGAGACAGGAGAATCACTTGAACCCGAGAGGCAGAGGTTGCAGTGGGCCAAGATTGCACCAGGGCAACAAAGTGAGACTCTGTCTCAAAAGAAAAAAAAAGAGTATTTTTTAACAAGGATCTAACGTTCCCAATTATTTCTATTTGAAAATTTCTCGTAAACTGGAATTTTTAAAGTAAAAATGTGAAAGCTACAGTATTCTATGGCAAATGACTTTGTATTTCATTACTAATTCTAATTTTCCATATTAACATTCTTCAAGTTTTTATTCAATCCATAATGTACACATTACTCTGTCATTTGAGGTTGTAAGATTAGTTGTTGGAGATCTATTTCTAAGAGTTTTACACACACACACACACACACACAACACACACACACACACACACACAGAGTCATGAGCAGCATATCCTCCAAAAACAGCAGAGGGATCTGTTCCTGCAGAGGATGCTCATTCATTAGACACAAATTATAAAACTTTCACACAGCAGATATCTTACCAGATAAATAGCTATGACAATAAAATGCCCCTACATAATAAATAAAGGCAATGCTGGGGAAGAGAGCAGGGAGAATCCCTTGGAATGAAAGCTCCCTAGACATGAACAAAGTATGGCTCCTAAGACCTCTGTGCTGTTAAAAGAAACAGTTGAACTGGAAGCCAACAGCTCTGTGAACCAAGAGGCAGTGGCCATGCTGCTCCCCAGGCAGCCCCCAGTCTCCCTACCCACTCCCACCCTCAAGAAGCTCCTGCTTCCCATGGCAACCTGCAGACCATCACTCACAAACCTGATCTCCAGCCCTGGGAGGACGCTCCTGAATTTCAACCTTTTTTTTGGCTTGCAAGTAAGTGCCTAATGGAGATGATTTGCCCTTATATCATATCTAAGTATCTAAAACTAATCATTAATACCCGCTGCCCCTCCCCTCCAACAAAACCCTACTTTGTTTCCTCTATGCCAATCATATGATCATTTTCCAACTTATCTGGACTCCTTAGCACCTCAGACTGCAGGCATCTTCTGACTCAACCTTCCCTTGACACCTACTATAACCATTCAGGAAGTCTGTTTTTGTGATGTCTCCATCCTGCCCGTCCTTCTTGTTTCCAATGCCACTCATCTATTTCAGACGCTCCTCATGACCCTGTGCCCACTTTATGACATAATCTCTTAATTTGCTTCTTTATTCCTCCATTTACAATCGGCTTGTCCACATGGCTGCCATGGACCTTTCCTAAATGGTACTTTCTCAAAAACCTTCCATGCTTCCCCCTACTACTTACATGACAGCCCCAAATTATGCCATTAATCATTTCATTAACTCAACAGATATTTACTGAATGCCCACTACATGCCAGATGCTATTCTGGGCATTTGGGACATATCAATTAACTGATAAAAACTCTTGCTTAATCTTGTCTTAACCTGTTTTCTCCTGCACCTTACCCCACTAGTCCCCTACATAACTGTAAACATTACCTATACATATATCTGTATCAACAGTTATATTCTACTGTACTGATACATTCAATGATGCCTAACAAGCCCCTACCATGTGTTAGATCCAGCAGTCAGCAAGACAGATGTAGTCTTTTCTGTTCCCTCTAACCCTGCCATCCTAAAATATGCAATCCAACCCCTCCAACCTCCACAAAGACTCTCGTAGGTACCCAAGCCCACATCAGGGGCCATTAATTCCTGTCTTGCAACAGCGCTTATCTTGTCTTGTAAAAGTACTTATGGTTTTCATTTGTTTGGTGTTTTTTTTTTTATTAAGCTTTTCAGGGGTTTAATGAAACTCCCTAATTAGAGTAAAGGTCTTAGAGGATTGGATGCTTATTCTCTTCTTTGCACTCCCTAGAACGCCATGATCACTGAACACTACAGCCAAAGGAAACTTCTGACCCTTGTTCATCAAACCCATATTATTGCTTGAGGAATCTGAGACACAGAGAAGCTAAATTGTAATATCAAATGCTAAAAAGAAGTGAATAGAAATATGAAGGAAGTCTAGCAGGCATCCTTCCCTTTGTCCCTAGGGGTAGAGGAAGGAAGATGTCTGAACCACTAGCCACACACAGTTCTTTTTTTTTTTTTTTTTTTGAGACAGAGTCTCACTCTTTTGCCAGGCTGGAGTGCAATGGCGCGATCTTGGCTCACCACAACCTCCACCTCCCGGGTTCAAGTGATTCTCCTGCCTCAGCCTCCCGAGTAGCTGGGATTTTCATTTAACTCTGGAATTCATGCAGGGACTCTCAAGCTGTCTGATGAATTATTTGGAGCTTCTCCCCACATGAGGCCTAACTAAGCTGGGAAGCCACCCCAAGTGGGAGATTTGCTCAGCTCTACCCTGCTACTCTCTTTTCAATCCTCCACTCCGTGCATTTGCTTGGGACCTAGACAATGCTAATAAACTAAACCCTAAGCCCAGATACTTACCAGAATCTTACCCTAGGCCCAGATATTACCCCCACGCCTTGAAATCCAGGGGTTCCACTGGGCATGGTGGCTCACACCTGTAATCCCAGCACTTTGGGAGGCCAAGGCGGGTGGATCACCTGAGGTCAGGAGTTCAAGACCAGCCTGGCCAACATGGCTAAACCCCATCTCCACTAAAAATACAAATATTAGCCAAGCATGGTGGCACATGCCTGTAATCTCAGCTACTCAGGAGGCTGAGGCTGAAGAACCCTTTGAATCTGGGAGGCAGAAATTGCAGTGAGCCGAGATCGCACTACCGCACAACAGAGGGAGACTGTCTCGAAAAAAAAAAAAAAAAAGAAAGAAAAAGAAAAGGAAAAAAAAATCCGGAGGTTCCCTTATTGTGCCATATCAATGCTTTACCTTCCCCTCTGGCCAGTGAGATGCCCCTGCTGGAAGCTAGAGAGCTCTCTAAGGGAGATAGCTGTTACCCTCAGCTAGAGGTAGAATGGGACTACAATTAAAAGGATTTACAAGCGCAAAGTAAGAGTAATCATATGAGACATTCAATTTGAAACAGGCTGGTAGAGTCCAGGAATCATCTATAAAGCTGTGAGATGTAGCATGGTATATCCTGCTATAAGATTTTTAACACGAGCTCCATTTCTGTATCCATGTGATTTCCTCTCCACTATTCGTATGACACTCAAGGGGGAAATGTGTGATCCTATTTTCATCCCACCCCTGTGCTCACTGAAATGACAACTGGTGCTCAATACTGTTTCCTGGATCCCCTAATAGTGAAAGTCAAATTTAACAGAGGCATAGTTGCATACACGTGACCAATGTAGATAAGAATGTCTCATATGTTTGTACATTTCTCTGTGGGGCCTAGAAAAAGTGATAGCACTTAATTGGGCATAGATTATGAAGTCCATGTTGACCAAGTTAGACACCCTTCAGGTGTTGTTTTACACAGCTTTCCCATTATTCACAATAAATCTGCACCCGCAGTTTATAATCATCCTTCAATGTCCCAGTCTTTTGGTTTAGCCGAATCCCATAATCTTGGAAGCTGACAAAAGTTCTCTCCCAAGCTGCCATCACACCTAGAGGATAGTTTGGTGCCAATGTTCACATAAAAAGAAAAGTTTTCAAGATCAAAGAATATTCCTTGCATTTATGAAAATCTTTGAAGTATAGAGACTTTCTACCTAGCAGCAGCCAGCAAGTGGCCTTGTTTATTTCTGTTTAAATGAATTGTTAAAAGCAGGAGAAACATACCATTCTAAGCTCCAATTTTAAATCTTCTATCTGATTTTAGTTTCTTGGGGGAAAGAAGTAAGAATTCATGTCTGAGCCAAAACCAAATACATACAAGTCCTGCCATCAGTGATACAGCTGCCAGAGTCTTCTCTAATGCGCTCCCAAACTCATGTTTCAGTTTTTCCTCCCCTTCCTCCCCTGCAAATAGGACGGGCATCTTCCACCCAATCCAGGCTCCTACCATGTCTGGAACATGCTCTGTAGCTCAGCTTATGTGAACATCTGAACCTTGTTTTCCAGAACCCAGCCACCATGACCCAGGTCAGCCTAACAGTAACTGCTGACCCAGACCACAGGGCTGGAGCTCTTTTGGGCGCCTCCTGGCTTGAGTTGAAATTGGTTCAAGCAACTAGGGTGAGGCTGGGGCACCAAGCAGGATTTAAGGGATTCTCCAGGCCCAGATCTGTGAAGGAGGAGAAAACAGTGGCTGAGGAACCAGCTGGGCCTGAGATGTCAATGCGGCCTGCCTTCCATCAATCCACCAGACCTGAACAGATGAAATATTAACGTATCATTGTTTGTAAGGTTAGGGCAATCCCGGAACACCAACCAACACCACTCAAGCAGGGACGCAGCACTCATGTGTTCATTCATTCATTCTCTATGTAATGAGCCCCTCCATAGTTATAGGGAGATACATCCCAATTTGGAAAATCTAGTGAGCCTCTAGTTAGCTAGAACGCAGAGAAGTATAAAATTCCATTAACTGGAATGATGGTTCCTTCACATAAGTGACATTTCAGCCTCGATGAAACTCTCATTATTTCCTGAACACACCAAGATGCTGATATCCTATCTAAAGATGCCTCTCCCTCTTCTCTACCAGCAGCAATCAGTTCTATTTATCCTTAAAGACAAAGATGTCACCTCCCTGGGAAGTTTTTTCCAACTCCCCCAGCCTTCCCAGGAGACTTTCCAGCTACGTCACCCTGCATGCCCCATCCTCCCTCTCTCCTCTAGCCACACTGCCCTTTTCTTCATTGCTTCCATGTTAAGTTGCTTTCTGTCTCAGGGCCTGTGCACATGCAGTTTGCTCTTGAGAAATGTTCCTCCCTGTATTCCGAATCATGACCACCCCCAGCACCTCAATCCCTACCACTCACCCCTTCATCGAAGTAAGTCTCATCTTCTTCAGATCTCAGTTCAACCAGCAAAGCCTTCCTTAACCCCTCAACATTATTCACCCTCACAGCAGCCCATGCCTTTCCTTTCCTGCACTTATCAGAGCTGTACTGGTAGAACTGTGATATGACCTGATTAAAGTCTATTTCCCCACTAGACTGTAAGCTCCGTTAAGAGTAGGGACCATGACTATTTTTGTCTATCATTGCAACCCCAGTGACCAGCACAGTAGCACATAGTAGGCACTCAGAAAAGATTAGCTGAATGAACGAATGACCTTCTCTATAGTGTCTGTGTCATTATATTCTAAATGCCCATTGTGTGCTGGCCACAAAGCCTGGCCCCTGCCAGCCACGTCAAGAGGCACACACTTTCCCAGAATTCATTTAAAAATGGAAATGGACATGTATCCCTATCACCTGTACCTTGTACATACACATCTATAGCAATGATGGAAGGTGGAAATAAGCGTCTTAAAATCCTGGGATTGATGACTCTTACTAAGGTCAGGAAAAAGTGGCCATAGAACAGATCCAAAAAGGTAGAAATACTAACCAAAAATCAAGGGGGCAGGTAATATTACTGTTTCTGATCAATTCTAACCTAAACAGAAATGTCACAACCAAGAAACCCCATTTCCTGGCTCTTCTGTTGATGTTTCAGCTGTTTTGACTGCTGAGAAAGAACAAAACTGAGTGAACAGGAGACGCAACGTGCCACATGCAGCATCTCGGTCAGTCCCTGTTTGGGGCTGACTTGTGTCCTTCCAAAATTCAAATATTAAAGTCTTAACCCCCAGTGCCTCGGAAAGTAACTATTTGGAGACAGGGCCTTTAAAAAGGAAATTAAGTTAAAATGAGACCATTAAGGTGGGCCCTAATCCAATCTGATTAATAAGAGGAGAGCAGGACACACAGAGAGACCCCAGGAGTGTGCCTGCACAGAGGAAAGACCCCGTGAGGACACAGCGAGGGGGCGGCCATCTGCAAGCCACGCAGAGAGGCCTCAGAGGAGACCAACCCTGTCAGCACCTTGCTCCTGGACTTATAGTGTCCAAAGCTGTGAGAAAAATACATTTCTACCCTTAACATCAACTGGCCTGTGATATTGTGTGCTGTGGCAGCCCAAGCGGTTCTCGAGAGAAAGGGAAGGAAGAGGTTCCAAGTATCTGCTGCCCAACCCACTCTTCACCATCCTGGGTGTCATCTTCTCCCCAGTGCCGTCCTTTCATCTTCATTTGACCAATAAGGACACTGAGGCTCAAAGCCACAGAGGGGGCTGAGCCAGAACTTGACTGCAGGGCCATGTGCTTCCAAAGTCCATGTCCTTTGCACTTTACCTTCAGTTCAAAAGATCAAAGTGGAGTATAAAATATGAAAGCAGATTCCATTTTGCTTTTCTTAGCCCTTAGAAAAGGGGGGAGATCACCATTCTAACTAAGTTGAAGAACCAGACACATTTAAATAAAGTGACTGAAATGCTGTGGAACAGATGTGAATAGGAACTAATTTTGCTTTTTAATGACCATTTTGATCAGATCAATACTACAAAATGCTAAACTGTACAATGTCATTACTGTTTAAATGCAACTACCCAGTTGACTGGCTCAAAGGGGCATTACAGTAGCTAAAAAATATACTTTCTCTTTATAAAAGCAGGGTCTATTATGTAAAATAAAGTCATAAAAATTTTAATTGCACTGCATAAAGGACAGAACCTGATCTAGCCTACAAACCATGGAAAGCGGAGAAAAATAAAATGCAGCTGAATGCTTAATCAGCTGTCTGTCACTTTCTGAATAGTGCCTAATATTCTAATTATTAGTCACCACACTGAGAAGGTGCAATTATGGAACAGGGAAGATTGCTTTTTTTTTTTTTGTTAACCCACAATTTGGAAGGCCTTCACAAAAATATTATTTAAGACCCAATAAGCTATAAAGGGAAAAAAATGATTAACAGTTAAAATTCAGTTTTCCCCCCTAAAGCATTTTTTAAAAGCTTTGAAATTGTATTGACAGATATGACTAACAATTGTAATCACAGAAATAAATGTAGTAAAACGATAATTTATCTGTCACAATTTACCGAGGGGGAAAAAGTGCAGCACAAGCAGCTGAATTGTGAAGTTAAATGAAAGCAAAGATAGAAACCGGTTTTTAATGAAATGTGGAGCATTATTAATTGGTTTCCTAGCAACAGCGGGGCTAAAATTACTTAACATGTCTGTTCAATCAGATGCAAATTTGAGTGTTATCCCTTAAATGTTGATTATAGCTGGTCTTTTCAGATGCAAATCCAATGTGTAAAGTGAATGTAAATGTTGACAATGCTGATACAAAAAATCCCCTGATTAACATCATTCTGGTGTTCAAAGCACTAGAGTTGAGGATATTCCCTTGGAAGGACTGCAAGCTGCCAGGGTTGCCCATCTTGTCTGGCATTTTCCTGTACCTGTCCTCCCTGTCCCACCTCACCACCACCCTCACTCAGTGCAAGCATGACAGATGACTAAAAAATGAGATTGCTGGGCCTTGTGATTTCTCAAACACTGGTTTCTCATCAGTGCTAAATGATAGAGACAGATGATGTTTTCAGCTTAGAATTCCATCAGCTGATGCAAGGGCCTTGCCAACCCAAGACCAAGGTTGGTCTCAAGTGTAGTTTTTCAGATGGAACAAGACCTTTGGGTGACTCCACCGGAATGGGATCCAAGCAAACAAATTCCCTACAAGACTGCCAAATAAGGCAGCCTTCCTCAGCTATACCCTGGCCTTATCCTATGGTTCAAGTGTAGCATATTCCAGTAAATGGAGGCATCAGGAAGGGGTTAGGGATGGGAAGGATGTAGCCCCTTCATAATCTCCATCATCCCCCAAAGCTACCCTAGTAACACACTACTCCAGACAAAAGCAATGTGCTTGCCTCACTTTCACTCTCATGCAACAAATATTTATTGCACAGTTACTATTTGCCAGGCAATGATCTTAGGGAGCTGGAGACACAGAAGTGAATTAGAAAAAGTTCCTACTCTCACCCCTAGTAGTTCAGGGGAGAGACAAATACACAAATAAACTTAGAAACAATAATTTCGGGTAGTGTTAAGAGCTAGGAAGAAAAAAGTAGCTTAATGAGGAGAGGGGGATGGGCATGGCTGGGGGACCACTTTGGATAAGGTCTTTTGGAGGGAGGATACCTTCTGCACAGACCTAAAGGAAAAGGAGCAAGCCAGGCAAGGTGGGGGGAAGCGAGTCTCACTCAGAGGCAGGAATGACCTTGGAACAGCACAGAGACCAGAGGCCCTGAGTGTGACGCAGAACAGGAAGGGGAGCGCTGATGATGCAAGAGGAGCAACTTTGAGATAAGCTCCTAAACCATCTTCCAACAAGACTGTACTCCCCATTCCCCACCTTATGGTGTTTCAGGGACACAAGTGTCTCTAGAGCCACCTCAGGGTACAGTGCAGGAGCAAAAGTCTGCCATGTGAGGAAGAGGAGAGGGAAAGGAAGGGGAGGGGAGGAGTGAAAACAAGAAGGGAGGAGAGAGGAAGAGAAGAGAGAGTGAGTCCACGGAACCCTAAAGGTCATCTCCTTTCCAGGTCAAGGCCCAGTCCCTTTCCAACCCTACCCCACCCCCAAAAAGCTTCCATGCCAGTGGAAAGTACATTCTTAAACTGATCTCCTCTAGAAAACAGTGAATGGCTTTTCTGGCCAAAGCCCCATCTCTCAATGAACAGTTTGTTCCAGACACTCAATCAAGGCTCTGGGATATCCCAGGCAGTGGTCAACAGGACATATATTCCAGAAAGTTCTGAAGCTTGCTTTTCATTAGAATTGACAGTCTCCTGACAGCTGCATACTAGGTGAAGGATCCTAAGGCTAACCTTAAGAGTACTGGGGCAAGGGAAAATGGACAGACCCTTCCTGCAGAGCATCTCATTATAGCCTTAGAAGTCATGCCTTCAGTCTTTGAAGTATTTAAGGGTTACTATTAAATGCGAATGCCCTTCAGAGAAACATGTGTAACCTTAGGTATAACCCATGTCAGGGTGGGGATACAGATGCCAGAGGAAGCTGTGGAAGTGGGATGGAACCTCGTTTATCAAGAGGCCTAGCATGGACCTGCATTGGGAATGGTGACAATGTCAAGGTATGCAAGGGGAGTTGTGATGCCTGACTGGAAAACACAAACCTTCACCAGGCTTGCCTTAATTCATGTTAACCCTTAGAGAGAAACACCACTGGCACCTCATTTCACCAGGGAGGTCTAAAAGAAAAAAAAAGTGCCAAAAAGTTTTATTTCATGAAAAGCAGAGATAAATGTCAAAAAAAGGGAAAATGTGGCTGTATTAGTCCATTCTCACACTGCTAATAAAGACATCCCCAAGACTGGGTAATTTATAAAGGAAAGAGGTTTAATTGATTCACAGTTCAGCATGGCTGGGGAGGCCTCAGGAAACTTACAATCATGGCAGAAGGGAAAGCAAATGCATCCTTCTTTGCATGGCAATAGCAAGGAGAAGTGCCGAGCAAAAGGGGGAAAAGCCTCTTATAAAACCATCAGATTTCATGAGAACTTGCTCACTATCATGAGAACAGCAGTATGGCGGGTGTTCTCATGATTCATGAGAAGTGCCCTCATGATTCAATCACCTCCCACCAGGCCCTTCCCACAACACATGGGGATTATGGGAACTACAATTCAAGATGAGATTTGGGTGGGGACGCAGCCAAACCATTTCGGTGGCCTACCACTCAATTACAAAAAAGAGATATCCTCTCTTAGTAGCATCTACTCAAAGTTCCAGGAGGCCATATTAAATTGTGAGTTAAGAATCAGGTTGTAGATGTGATCATAGTCCTGGTTACTGAGATGTATCTTCTAGGTCAGTGGTTCCCAAAGTCTGGTCCCTAGAGTAGCAGCTGATGCAACACCTGAGAACTTACTAGAAATGCATATTCGACTGGGCGCAGTGCTTCATGCCTGTAATCCCAGCACTTTGGAAGGCCGAGGCAGGTGGATCACAAGGTCAGGAGTTTGAGACCAGCCTGGCCAATATGGTGAAACCCTGTCTCTACTAAAAATACAAAAATTAGCCAGGTGTGGTGGCACGCACAGGTAGTCCCAGCTACTTGGGAGGCTGAGGGAGAAGAATCGCTTGAACCTGGGAGGCAGAGGTTGCAGTGAGCTGAGGTCGTGCCACTGCACTCCAGCCTGGGCAACAGAGTCCGTCTAAAAAAAAAAATAACAATAAATAAAGAAATGCATATTCACAGGCCCGGCCCCAGACCTAATGAATTAGAAATCTGGCAGTGGCCCCAGCAACCTGTGCATTAATTAATAAGCCCTCCAGAAGCTTCTGATGCACAGTATATTTCAGAACTAACATTCCAGGCCAATTCAGCAAGAAGGTGTGTCTTGCTGAGTTTATACTTAGCACTGACTTCATATTTGCTGAGTTTATACTTAGCACTGACTTGCTGCAAATTATTTCAATCAACAGGAAACCAAGGATAGCTGCACTGTACCTCCTGCATGATGGCACACATTCAAAATAAGCACATTCATGGTGTGAATTCTTTCACATAATGACTTCTTCAAAAGAATGTACTACTCAGAACACAAGATGCTGATTTAGTGATTTCTTAAGATAACCCATTGTTCTGACTGGGAGAGAAGTAAAAAGAAAAAAGTGAGTTATTCTTTAGGAAACTTAAGTTTGGGGTAGCCTTCTGAGAGTAGCTCTGAGAATCACTGGGTTCTCTGTTTTTATGCAAGACTCTTTTCCTTGACCCTTCATGGCCAGCTGTCAGGTCTCCATCCTAAACAGCAGGAGCTCCCTAGCATTGGACAGAGGGTCTTAGTCATACAAGAAGACCCTCTGTGAATACCCCCCAAACTCCCTCTACCTCTCATATTTTAGAGAGAATCATATAATCTCTTAGTGTTCCTGACAACAAAATGGATATTATGCAGCTGTATGGTTACTTAAAAACTCTGAAGATGAAAAAAGAGCCTAGAAGATACTTTAACATTATAAGACAGCTACACATGGAGAAATCTACAAGCAGAAGGATGACTCTCAAATGTAACTGCACATCAGAATCACTTGTGATGCCTAATAAGAATGGAGATTTCTGGGGCCCGAACATTTTTGATTCATTTGGTGTGAACTGGGGCCCAAGAATCTGCCTTTTTGGGGGGGGTCCAAGAATCTGCCCAGGTGATTTTCATACAGGGATTTGTGTTTAACTTATCTACATGGTAACTTTTCCAGTTTTCAAGGGGTATTAATATGGCATAAGAGAGAGGGCTTTTTAACTTAGGGAAACAAAGCAATGCTATACCAAAAGAACTACAAGTTCCTTTTCCCATGGGTGTTTACTAAAGCAGCTGAGAAAAAGTCTGTATGTCTCTCATTAAAGTAAGTTTTTAATAAGTAATTTTTTCTTTTAATAAAAGTTATACATGTTCATTATAAAAAATTTAAAAAAGAAAAGAAAGAAAAACAAAAGGGAGAAAGTATAAAATACCCACAATCACATCATCCAGAGATAAGTTGGTACATTACATTTTCCCAGATAATGTGCTGGCTGTTTCCAAATACATTTTTTTTTAATAGTGGGATCAGAGTATATGCAGTTACTGTGTTATGTGTTTTTTACATCTAATAACACTATCGATATCTTTCCACCACTCCTCAATTCTTTAAGATATAAAGTGAAAGAATGCCTAAACATGAACTATTGATTTTTTTTTAAATCAAGGAATTAAAATTCTATGTAACCAGCACATAAATACAAATATTTGTCACTTGTACAAGTATGCTAAAAATCTGTTTTTATTAAACTGGTTTTGTATTGACGCAGAGTTTATTAGTAATCTTTACTAGCTCATTAGCTCATTTTAGTGAAAGCATGCACATTACTGGAGGCCTCTGGATACATCTACAATATATTCATACAACAAGTATCCACTTTAATGAAATGTATTAGACAAAGGTTTTTCTCATGAAATCCAAAGGGAGCCAAAAGACTCTACTGGAAAAAAAAAAAAAAAAACAAAACTGAGGACCCTCCCCCCCACAAAAATGTTTTTTTAACCTGCCCTGAGAGTCTACAAACTAATTCTGTTCAACTAGGGAGTGGTTGAAAAATAAATATATTTCACAGAATGCACTCATCATAAACTGAGAGCTAAATTCTTGCATGTTTATAAATGAGACACAAAGAATGTGAGTTTATGTAACAACCTACATTCACGCTCCCTTGCAAGGCCTGCTTGGTATCAGAAAGCTTGTAAAAGCTTCAACACAGTAGTCACATGAATGCAGGCAAGCCACTTAATGCTTCTATGTTTCAGTTTCCTCATCTGGAAAACATGGATGCTACTAAACAGCATCTGTGCTAATTTACTCAGGGTTTTCTGAAGGCCACATGGGATAAAACATGAAGCTCTATGTAGACTGTCGAGTGGTACTCCAATGTGATCAGGAGTCTAACTGGTATTTCTCTCTCTCTCGAAAGGGTGCTCGCTCACCATTCCTTAGTCTATTGCCCACACACAATATTCCGCAACTTCCTGAACCCAAGAGATTGGATAGAATACCAAATGTATGTGTGTTGGGCCAAAGAACATAGATTAATTTAATCTTTCAATATTTGGCCTGACGACTGCTTTACAATGGAATCAGACCCATGGATCCCTCACTACTATCATGAAAAGTTATATATTCTGGGAAAATCTTTGTGAATAATAATTCTCTGAGAATTATCGGGCATGGTCCCAAACTGAGCTTATCATCACCATTACCTGGTAAGCTTTTCAGAAACAAAGGATTCTCAGGCCTTACATCAGAGATTCCGGAGCTTTTAACTTAATCACATACAAAATTTTAAGATGCCCTAACTTCCCTTAGTAGTTTCTATGCCAAATTATCCTTGACAAAAGATTGTTCATTTGTTTCAGTAAGACTGGGAACCCTCAATGCAATATGATTGAATTGCATGTCAGTGATTTATATATTCACAAAGACAGATGACCCTTAAAATCAGTGTTCTCTATCACTTAAAAAAAAAAAAATCTAAATGAGTATACCTGACTGTACACAATAAACTTTCTCCCTATTGCCCTGTGTTAGGGAAAATAACAGAAGATTCTCAATCCCTTTCCAAAACACTTTTTATTTCACCAGAGCCTTCTCTCCTTACATAAATAAAACCACAATATGCACTAGATGACTAGAATCTTTAAAAAATCCTTAAAATTATAGGTATTATCTCTTTTTCCTATAAGTATTTCACAAAATGAACAGACATTTGGTCCATGGTCGATACAACCTTGCCTTTGAATATATGGACTAAGCTCTGTTCAACATTCTGTTATTCATCCAACAAATGACCAAAATAAGCACTTCTCAACACTAACCACATATCTTCAGGGCTCATCCCAGAGCAGTATCCTACAATTTGCATAGAGTTTTGCTACCACTCTCAGAGAGTCAAATATTGCCTAATTTTTCTAAGCTCTAGGTTGGAAAACTGGGCTGTTACTTTGCCATGGGCATTTGTTCTCAAAAGTTTCTTCTGCTATGGGAAAATTGACAAAACACTTCACTCGATGTATTATTTAGAAGTGATTCTTGAAATTTAAAGGAATGGAAAATGCAATGCACAAATCTTCAAATTTATTGTACTAAACAATCTCTCTGGAATATATGGGCAAAGACTGACCACATAAAATATTGATTTGAAAAAAAAATACTCTTTGATCCTACTACCCTCATGATCAGATGCTTCTCGGGTAAAACATTTCCTACTTGGAATTCCATGGAGAATATCATTACATGTAATTTTCCTACTATAACTGATGACATGGAATGCAATAAGTGCTCATTTTGAAAACATGTGAGCTATTGGTCACTTGGTTTCCATCAGAGAATACTAATTAGGGTAAGCATACATGGCAGTCTTGGCCCAAAAGACAGTTAGCAATGAATTCATTAGGGAGAACGAGGATCAGCAAGGCTCAGCTAATTTATAATATTGACCACAACATGAAATTAAATCATGTTCCAGAACCAGAACTCATTAAAAATGCAGTGGGAGAAGAGGGAGCAAAGACTGTTTTACTTAGAAGCTTAAAGACTTGTGGGAACAAAGTATCAGGATACCCATAGCTTAGGGGAAACCAGGGCTGCCCGCAAAGATTTCAAAGGAGTCAACTTCAAGGACATGGAAAGATTCTTAAGGGTGGTAAGGAGAGGATTAAATAGAAGTTATAAAGTGAAATTATTGCGATGGCAATTGGAGCTACACATAAGGAAGCAATTTCCAGCCATAATTTTAATTAGGAGCATAGAATGATCTTCTGTGTAATGATGACCCTTCATCATTAGCATTATTCAGAATTACCCTGCATCCACATGCATACACATAGAGTGGAAATTAAACATAGACATGGAAGAAAGGTCAACCATAATCACATCTTTCAGATCCTCCAACTGCAGGTGAAACTTTTCAAACAAAATACAGTTAGCTCTCAATGTATAAATATTCAATTTACAAACAATTGATAAATACATTGTCACCACTGCCCCCCACCCCTACCCATCTCTGAGCCTTCACACTGTGTACTCCTGACTATGGAACTCCATGCTGCTGCTGCAGTAGCAACACAAATACCTTTATGGATAAAAATGGAACTTTCAAGAGAATTTGTGCATGGAAGAAAGGAAGAAGCCGTAAAAGCAGATGTGCTTTAAGCACAGAAGCAAACCACCTCTGGCAAGCAAACAAGGCTGGCTCACCTCTTCCCAAAAAAGATCACCCTCCAAACCTCTGACATAGATTACTCATCTTTATTTTACCATCTTGTTCACTAAAACAGAAGATTCATTCGGCTTAACAAACACCCTTTGTAAAATGCAAATGACTTGATAAGTGGACCAGACCACATCCATTATGCACATTATGAATCAGATTTACTTTCCTACTACCAGCTACCATCAGCTGCCCTGAAGGAATGAGAGTTTTGACTGAGAATGATTAAAAGAGGAAGAAAGGTAAAATTAAATTCAGAAAATGGAGTGCTACAGGGATATGACAAGGAAGCAGTATCACAACAGGGAAAGAAAATCCAAGAATCATAAGCCTATCAGCTGCTTAGATAAAGGTCTCTAGATGAAAAGAGATGATGACATAAATTGTGCTTTTTAAGATCTGCCAGGAGGATCCAGGAAAGAAAACAAATGTTCTTTTCTCTTCTTCCTTCTTTCCCTAGCAGCAACTTGCTTCCAGGCCCCAGAATTCAACTTAGTCTCACTAAAAAGGAAAAAAACCTAGAACCGGGCTTCCATTTGAGATAAATGGTCTTTTGTGCACTAGCCTAGGAACCTATCCACTGTCATAATTCCTTATCATGGCCTCCCAGGACACCAGCTCCCCCACCAACCTCACCACGGTCCTTACTCAGTGTTCTAGCCATACGGGTTTTCCTTCTGTTCCTCTAACAGGTCAACTTGCTCCTGCCTTAGGCCTTTGCTGCTTCCTCTGAGAAACAGTCTTCTTCCAGAGAGTCCTTCACATCACTCTGGTCTCAATAAATTTCACCTCTCCAGATGGGCCTTCCCTGACCCTAACCAATGTTGTCCCACTGCCACTCCACAAAACTCATACATAACGACTTGTCTATATCAGTCTTACTACATGCTTATTTCCTTCTTAGCACTTAGGCCTATAAGAAACATTATCTTGTTTATTTATTTATTCACTTAGCATCTGTCTTCCATACTACAACCCAAACTTCCTGTAGGCAGGGGTGTCATCTCTTGATGGCTGCTGTCAACCCTGTGCATTGAACAGCGCCTGGTGGGTACTGAGCACTCCATGCATGTTGGCTATTCAAAAAAGATTTTCAGTAACTATATGGGACACTTCTTTTTTTAATTTGGGAATTTCTCTATTATGAATAGTTTCAAAGGCATAGCCAATAATCATCTCCAACTAAATATTTATAGTTCTAATAGCCCAAGTTGGGTCTCCACATATATTTGTTTCTTTGATGATTGATTGAGAGAGACAGGGTCTTGCTCTGTCACCCAGGCTGGAGTGCAGTGGCACAAACACAGCTCACTGCAGCCTCCATCTCCAGGGCTCAAGTGATCCTCCCAACTCAGCCTCCCGAGTAGCTGGGATTATAGGTATGCACACCCAGCATGCCTAGCTTTTTTTTTTTTTTTTAATTTTTCATAGAGACTGGATCTCACTTTGTTGCCCAGGTTGGTTTTGAATTCTTGGCTTCAAACGATCCTCCCTCTTCAGCCTCCCAAAGTGCTGGGATTACAGGCACAAGCCACTGTGCCCAGCCTCTATCATTGTTTTAAATTTACCAATATTTGTCTTTTACTGAAGAAATACAACAGGATCCTGGTTCCTGCAGGCCATCAATTAGAACCCAGTCTAAGTGATATATTTATTTTTTTTTTTACACCCAAATGATATAAGAAGAGAGAATTGAAAAATATGTGTATATAGGTGTGTGACTCCCACAGTATACTGTTTTACACTATCATTTATAATCTTCTATTTTGTATTAAGGTTTTATGTATACACATATTCTCTCGCTTGGACTATAAGCTCCTTGAGGAGTGGAATCCACATCTGATTCCTGCTACCTCCCGAATGCCTAGAATTGTGCTTTATGTATACACGTGCTCAACAGACCCCAAATGAATGCACAAATTATACTTGCACTATTGCTTAAAATGACTCAAACTATGACCTATCCTGTTTGCAGTAGCAATTTCCCTAAGTGATAACTGGGTGATTGTAGGGAAGCTATATTTTCCTTATATAGTAGCAGCCTAAATGACAATTGAGAAATATAGACTATTTGAAATACAAACATGCACAGGTTACATTGCATACACACAGACACAGGTTTGAGTGAAAATTAAATGTGAACATGTAAACATGGACAGTTCTATTCCCAAAGTTTGTGTTCCCCAAAACTAAGGAGCCCTCTCTCCTCAACCAGCTTGATACCTAACAAGCAGGCTGTGTTGCTACCACAAACATTAACTAAAAGGCAGATATGAGACAGAGCTTTCACCACGTAGCACTAAATATATTGTTTAATATGTAAGGGTTGCTACATGTTACGAGTTTTACAATTGTTCTTATGTCAGTTAATTGCTTATAAGAACAAACAGCACCTTGCCACATGCTCACAGCCACATGTTCTTTGGCTATTTTAATAAGAACTGGACTGGATTTACAGCAAAATAACTTTACTTAGGACTTTCTGCCAAATCTTATCTGATAACCGCCCCCCACACATGGACATCTGGGGACGGCATTTTGAAACACTGTTTTGAAAGAACACGGAGGAGATGTTTTCAAGGGCAAAAGAAAGCTTCAAAAGAGGCAATTACTTTTTAAGTCTGATCAATAGTGAAGAGCATGAACCATAAAATACCTCTTAAAAACTCATTTCAGGGTGAGGTGCAGTGACATTTACAGCAACACCAAGAACAAAATACTTATGAACAAGCTGGTGGTATTCTGGCTAAGTAGGTGGTATAAACATAAAATTCTGTTTGTATCTATGTAACTAGGTGGATGGAGATTATCAACCAATTCATCTCTGGTCCTCTTCCTGTATTAGAGTCTTGTACTATTGTACTGGCTCTCTTATTTTAAGCAACTCTGTGTAATGAAGTTTCTGCAAGCTGCAGGGATTGCCAACTGTACAAATACCTTTTTCCATTCTCCATGTTTCACTTCAAGAAATAATTTCATTCTTCTGAAATGTATGGATAGCACTGCCAATCTACAACGCTGCTATGGAAGCCCAAAATACAACAACAACAACTAGCATGATCGCAGCAGGGAGTAATTACTGAATGCTCACTGTGTCAGGCACCCTGCTGAACGTTGGGTATTTATTATCTCAAATAACCCTCACACTCTATTCTCCCTATTTTACAGGTGAAGAAGCTGGGACACAGAGTTTAAGTTACTTGATTAAGGTAGTTCAGCTAAGAATGAGTGGTAGGCCTGGGATTCCAAACCAGTTTTTCTAACTCTAACCCAATACCCTTATCTCCCATATTGAACCAGTTCCTGCCCTGCTGATTTCATAAATGGAAAATTCAACCTCCCTCAAGAAGGAAAAGACAGAAATCCCTGGACACATATAGGGATCTGGGCTGCACCACTCCAACAAGGATGAGTCTAGAAACAGCAGCGTGCTCAGAATCTAGAGAGAAATAACACATTGGTGGAAGTGGGTCTGTGCAGGGCTGCCTTCGGCACTGAGTTGAATGTGTGGTATGATTAGACAGCTCAAATCCATCTATTTTTTAGTGAGCACCCACTATACACTCACCATTTCAACACACACCACAATTTCAGAGATGAATAACAGAGTCTTTGTCCTTACGGAGTTTGTGGTCTAGTTAGGGAGAGAGACAGGAGGAGGAATTAAAATACTGCATGAAGAGACCCAATTCTGACCTAAGTACTAATTGTTCAGGGACAAAGGTATGTCTAGACCCAGCCTATGGTGAGGAAGACGAGGGACTTCCAGGAAGGCTTCCTGAAGGAGAAGGCCTGAGGGAGCCCACAGAGTGGGATGGGTGGACAAGCCTGCAGGCCGCAGGGTGGATGAGTGTTCACACAGGAGGCTCACAGGAGATGAGGCTGCAGGGCCAGAAAATAGCAATGGCCAATGCTGAATGCTTATGCCGTGCCAGACCCTGTGCAAGTGCACTTTCCTGCCCAACAGCCCAACAAGCTAGGCATCCTGATACCATCTTACCGAGGCAGCTGGGGCACTGGAAAGCAGTGACTTGTGTGAAGTTGCTCAACAGTTACCATGGTAGGGTAGGGACTGAGACTCAGAACCTCTCACTCCAAAGCCTGCAGAGAACTGCGGTGCTGTTTGGCCCCTGAGGCTCAGTAAGCATCTGAGGGCAGGAAGGAGCAACACACAAAGGGTCTAGGTAGAGAAGTAACATGATTCAATCTGTGTCTTAGAATACCACTCTCACAGCTGTGAAAAGTAAGGGGCAGGGGTGGACCAGAGGCACGGAGACCAGTCAACTGCTCAGCAACAGCATCTTCCTCGTGATCAAACTTCTCATGCTGATAGCTCCCTCTCCTGCTGCTAGTCACCCTTCACAACCCTGCGGCATTCCAAAACAAGGAAGGAATCTATTTGGAACAAGCAATCCATAGCAAATCAGAATGCCCTTTTCCAATCCCCCACCTAGGTCTCCTTAACAGCATTTCTCACAGGCCTCAAGAGGCCTTGCAAGTCCTTTTCTGCCTCCACAGGGTGCGCTCTTGGATGAACTGTGCATAATTCCTCTACGTATCCCTGGGATATAGATGGCAGTGGTTTCTGAATGATGCCTCCCCCTCTCCACAGATGCCGTTTCTTAATAGTCACCACAGGAATGGTGTCTGCCGTGCAGCCAGAAACTCAGGATGGCCAACTTCGATCCTTTGAGACCATCTGGCAACTGAGAGCCCAAAGGAATTCCATTATTAGTGTGAACCAACGTGAGTGGTACTTAGAAGGTATCTGACACTCTTCCAAGAACTTTCAGTGTATTCATTCAATTGTCATGACAATCCTATGGGTAGATACAATTAATTATTACCCATTTTCCTGATGGGGAGACTGAGGGACAGGCAGGTTAAGTGCCTTGCCCCAAGTCACACGGTAGGTAAGTAAGTGGCAGAGCCAGGATTCAATTCCAGATAATCTCACTCAGAGCCCTTGGTCTTAATTACTATCCTCTGTTCAATGCTTCTCACAAGAAAAACTAAAGAAAAGAGATCCATGTTCCAGAACCATACCTACTACCTGCTATGAAACAAGCAGGTATAAACTCTCTGCAGGGCTTATGTATTTATTACCAGCAGGGAATAAACACAGATTTAAAAAGCACATATTTTCAAAAGCCTGATGCTGGTAGAAGTCACAGTGGAAGCAGGAGCCAGAAGCTACGAACAGACCCAGCCAGGTAAGACAGGCACAGAGAACAAGTTAATAATGGCCTAAATATAAAGACATAGCTTCAAATCCAACCTACTATTAATTAATTTATGTATTGCCACTAGGGAGGAGGCAGTTAGTATTAAGTTAGATTAAATTATGGAGAAGCTTCAGCATTGCTATGACTATTTCAACAGTAATTATTAAGTTGCTATGCCTTCCTTCCCTAATAAAAAACCCTTTATTCTCATTCTCAGAATGCTTCGCTGTTCACCTGTTGCCAGCTTCTTTTGACAGGCATGACAGGCTTTTAAGATTAGACTAAAGACACTTTTCAAAGAGAAAAAGGAAATCTGATTTCTAAATCCTAGTAGGCTTCTCATCCTAACTCGCTCTGTGAAGAATATTTGCCACCCTTCTTCTTCTCCAAAGGGTTTTGGATTTCCTTGTTATGCTGAGTGTTACATTTGCAAAGACTGACAGTCCTGGAAGGAAACTGTAGACATCGAGTGCTGGAGCACTAAATTAGGAGTCCAAAGACCTGGGCTCGGACCCCAGACTTACCACTTGTGAGTATGGATTTGCCCTCAGTTTACATATTTATAAAATAGAGGCACCTCCCAGACTACCTCCCAGAGCGGCTGGAGGCTCAAATGAGATAACATACATGACAGTTGTTTAGAAACTGTACCACCACATAAATGTGAATGACTTGGTGAACTGGCTAATTAATTAGGTCAAGGTAGACCTGAAGTGGAGGGACTGAGTCACCGCCCCACTGCCCAGCACTGAAGATCAGGGGCCTGCTACTAGTTGTTTTGCTTCACCATCAGAGACAAATTTTCTGGCTGCCTGTAGTGACCTTGGTTTAGATTTTGTCACAAAACACTGATTTTGTATCCTCCTGTCAGTGCCTGAAGACCTCAAGGGCCATCAACCCACTCCATCTATGAAGCTGCCAAGTTTTTCATGGAAACACCAAAGGAAACTCTTTGCAAGGGCATATTCCTTCTTCTGTGCATCAGCCAGAGGCCCAGGGAACAGTTAGTGCCATGAGGTGAACTGTGTCCCCCAGAGCTGATCCACTGAAGTCCTAACCCCTGGTACATCAAAATGTATTTCATTTGGAAAAAGGGTCATTGCAGATATAATTAGTTAAGATGAGTCATTAGGATGGACCTCTAATCCAATGCGATTGGTGTCCCTATAAAAAGGAAACGTGTGGACACACAGACAGACATGCACACAAGGAGAACTTCCTATGAAGACTGGAGTTATGCTGACAAGAAACTACCAGAAGCTAGGAAAAGGACCTGGTATCGACCCTTCCCTAGCACCTTTAGAGGGAGCACAACCCTGCCAACACCTTGATGCCAACAATTCTAGTCCCCAGAAGTGGGAGAAAATAAATTCCTACTGTATCAGCCACTCAGTTTATGGTACAGTTATTGTAGTCCCAGGAAACCATATATTTAGGATTTGCTTTTCCTGTTTCCCTACACTCAATAATTCATTCATTTAATCATATTTACTGAGGATCCACTAAACGACTAGGCCTTGGACACAAGGTTGAAGAAGACATCTATATCCTGCCCTTAAAGAACTCAGAGCAGGGTAGGAGGTAACAGCCCTATGGACAAACATGATAAAGTGATGTGGAGGTATGTTTAGAGTATACGTATTTGGGGAACAGGGAAGAAGGCATGGTTCTTTCTGGAAAGAGAAGGAGGTTGGGGAGGGAGACTAGAAAAGGTTGCAGAAAGAAGTACTTACTCTGACAAAGTAAGTCCTTCAAGGTCTCCAGCTCCTATAAAAGTTGAAAGTCACAAATCTTTTTTTTTTTTTTTTTTTTGAGATGGAGTTTCGCTCTGTCACCCAGGCTGGAGTGCAGTGGCGTGATCTTGGATCACCACAACCTTCACCTCCCAGGTTCCAGCAATTCTCCTGCCTCAGCCTCCTCAGTAGCTGGGATTACAGGTGCCCACTACCACACCCAGCTAATTTTTGTATTTTTAGTAGAGATGGGGTTTTACCATGTTGGCCAGGCTGGTCTCGAAGTCCCGATCTCAGGTGATCCACCTGCCTTGGCCTCCCAAAGTGCTGGGATTACAGGCATGAGCCACCACGCCCAGCCAAAAGTCACAAATCTAAGTAGCCCAGAAAACAGGCAGAGAATAAAGTGACCAAGGTGTCAAAATATGAGGAAGGCTAACAGACAGAAATACTCACTACAGTATTTTTACTGCAGTCTAGGAAACATAACACCTACCACCCCTCACCCCAAACCCCACCGAGATTCTGACTCAGTAGATCCGGGGTGGGGAGAGAACATGTACGCCCTTAAAAAATTCTACAGGAGATTTTACTGTCCACTCCCCCGTGGATTCTGTTGGTGCTTCCCAACATTTTCACATCATAGCACATAGAGTCAATAATAATATGTGTACAACACATTGAATTAAAGTAGAGATAACCTCACAACATTTATGCAGCAACCGGTGAGAAGAATCTATTTTTATTCTTTATATCACATTGTTATGGTAAGAGAAATAAAATACTAGGAAAGATCTTAGCAAGAATTTTTATAAATATTCCAAGCACAATTTCTTAAAATCACTGACTTCAAGAACTTTACATAAGTTCCGTAAGGAGCCATATAAGTGATGCTCAAATATAATTTGAACTGTTATAATGTTTTGAATGGTTGTAGGAAATGTTCAATGTTTTAATGCAGAAAGAACTTTACAGCTGTGAATATCTGGTGGCAATGTGAAACTCATTCACAGCATATAGTTTAGTAAGCTCTTGGTTATGTTATGCTATCCCAGCTTTTAATTTGGAGTAGAACAAAATTTCATAGACTCAAAAGATGCAGCCACAGCCCTGTATCCTGTTACAGTGAAATCCTAAGCCAAATGTGAAATAGAAAATCGAGACAGACACAACTCAGAGACATGTGACTTCTAGAAGGTTGAAGTTAACAAACAAAATGAACAAGCACCTCCTACATGGAAAGCCTGACAACCAGAACAGAAGGTTTAAGGAAAGGATTTTTCAAAGACTCGGCTTTTTAAGCTATAGAGGTGGATTCTGAGAACTTGCCCTAAGTTCTTTAGGTACACAGTCATGGAATGCCAGAAAATTCCTGTAAGGTGTTGGTAAGAGGCCAATGCTACTCAAGCCAGGCCAGTTTTCTTGGTTAAAAAGGTGCAGTTAGAATATGTTGAGTTAATTCCAATAAGACTGTCAATTCAGCTTTTACAGGATTGTATTATGGCCCTAAGATCAAATTAGATGTCTTCAATAACACATGCCTTAAGAACAGGAAGCCTTCATTAGTATCAGGCATAGACTAAACTAAAAAAGAAAAAGAAATCCTGGTTTTTAGTACAAGTGTTCATATACAGTAAGTTCAGCAGTTACTGTGACTGCTCCCCGAGAAAGAAAATGCAAGGTTCTGATGTTAGGTGCTTGACAGATACTTTACATATAGTTCTCTTAACCTATGACTTCCAGAGTTTTGACCACAGATCACAATAAGAAATAATTTCTAGTATCTTCATCAGTATACCTACACGTTTAAAATGAAAAAGTTTCACAAAACACTCTTTTCTAATTTCTTTTATTATAAAAATAATACTTGTTACTGGTCAATATTAATATACAACCTCTTATTGGGTTTACAGTCAGAAAAAAGACTACAGTCAGAAAAATACCAGTTAGCTAAATTATACTACATCTGCAGAGCAAAATATGTGGCGGTCATTAGAAACAATGAGGCAGTTCTACTTCTACTCACATGGAATGATTTTCAAGGTATATGATTAAATGAAATAAAATTAATTTAAAAATATTAGGATTACCTTCTTGATGTTCAAGCATTTTTTCCCTCTTCTTTGTAAACAGGACATGAAAACAGAATTTCGTAAATGCTACTGCCCATAAACATCATCTGGGGAGCTCAGTGAAATTCCTGGACCTCATCCTCAGAGACTCTGATGTGATGTTCAGAATCCAGGATTTTTGGTATGTACCACCCCCCACCCACAGACACATATGCACACGCAACAATTCCAACAAAGGTACTCTGAGGACCACACTTCGAGAACCATTTCTAAACCCTCAGTGACACTCAGTCTTTCAGAGCCAGTTGAGCAGTAACATACTCCCTGAGGCTCGCTGAGGAGCCTCCACTTTAAAATACTTAGGGAGCACTGACCACCAGGAGTCAGAAATAAGTTCTAAAGGCAGCGGAGGAGGTGACTCCATGAGTACTTCCCAAATACTCAAGGCCCTTCTACTGTGCGCACCTTTCCTTTGTCCTGCCATTTTTAGCTCCCAGCACAAAGGACGCTTCAGTAAGACATCAAGTATAGGAGGCCTTGCTGTTGAACTTATGTTGCTCACTGTATCTGTCCCTTGGAGCCAGAGTATGTCTCAGCAGGCCACCCAGGGCCCTGCTAGCCCATGCGGCCCTTTCATCAAAAGAGGTACCACTATTTCTGGGTAGGACAACAACCTAGCATGAGATGCAGGGTATGGCCAGCAGAGAGCAGGCTGGATTTCAGCACCCTTTCCCCAACCCAGGCATTCATGCACAGTGACAACGTGCACAACCACACCAGATGCAATCCAATTCACTGTCAACCCTGCCTAGAGCTTCTTCTGTGTTCTGGGGATAGAAAGTATGGGCATTGTGTTGGAGCAGAAAGAGCATTGTACTGGGAGTCAGGAGAGCTTTCAGTCTCTACCCTGCCTCCAACCAGCTACTGAGATCGTCACTGGGCCACACTGCTCTGCAGTCTCTGAGAGAGAGAATGAAGAGTTTTGTTTAAGCTTAGGTCCAACCCTCTGGGTCTAGTCTCACCTTCCACAACTCTCATCTCCTTCTCTACACTGCAGATTGACTCAAACACTTCTACTTCCAAAAGTCATCAGACTTTCTCTGTGATGCCTCTAGCCTTGTAGTGCTGTTCCCTGCTCAGGAAGCCCTTCCTGATACTTGTGTGTCTTCAGAACCCATCCATGTCTTTCAAGTTTAAGTTCCAGCAAATTTAACTTTGATTTTAAAAGGCTGGAATAGAAATAGTAATTTCTATGGCCCTTTGTCTCTGGTGAAGCCTTCTCTGACTCCCTCAAGTACTGCTTCCAACCACTACACCTTGAACATATACACCCTCCTTATACAAAGCATCACACTGTATTATAGCTCCTGGCCGGTGTGCCTGTCTTCCCATTCCATGCAGGTACACAACCTTTGGAGATGATGTTCCATTGACTATACAGTCCCAGGTTTAGAAGGCTCAGTATTCATGGAAGGAATTAATAAACGGAAAAACTGTTTCTTCTACCCTCTAGCAGTTACTACAGTGTCCCTCTGATCAAAGAGACGGATGGACCTACGCCCAGTCTTTGGGGCTATAGACAGATCCTTTAAGTAGAAGAGAAAATGATACTATCCATAAAAGGAATTTATGGTATATTCTTTTCATCAATGCAGCCAGAATGCAGGTCTTAAAGAGGGTCCTTTTATGGATAATATCATTTTCTCCTTACATATAAGCTCCTCCTTATATACCGTAAGCCAGGTCATGTTTATTATTTTATTATCTGTCTTTCCTCCTAAAACGTAAGCTCTAGCAGATCAAAGTCAATTTTCATTTAGTGCTGAATCCTCACCACCTAAAATAGTACCTGGAGCCTAGAAGGTGCTCCGTAAAACGTTGTTGAATGATGGAATAAATGAACAAATAAGCCCATGAAAATGAAAGTTGCTGGGTGGGGGTGTTAAGAGGAGGGAAAGAACTAGGAACAGGTTCTGCATTTGTAGCATGTTTACAAATTGCTTTATAATCACTAATTAGATTTTCTAAGCCACATTCTCTCCACTGCAGACAGTGCTATCCTCCCAATTTTAAGATAAGGGAATTCAAACCCAAGGTCACACAGCAAATCAGCTTCAAGTTCAATGCCTAGCCCTTAGCCAGTAATAGGAATAAGATTAAAGATACTGCTGATCTCCAAAAGGTTGACATATAAGAGAAAATAAGAGTTGAAGGCATGAGACCCACAAAGCTTTGCACATATTCTCAGCACACTGCATCGAAAGAGAAACAGACAGTTCTGTCTGGAATTGTAAGTTCTCAGTGTGTATACACTGCATTATTCAGTCATCAGTTTCCAAGGCCCTGAGAGGCAGACATTTGCAGGAAACAATGGGAGCAGCAGTCTCGCTCCAGAGTCTCAGGCCCTGCCTGCCAATCAGCAGTGACACCACTCTGTCACCAGGAGGCTGGGGCTCGCTCACTGCCAGGGGCCTGTACAGGCTCTTTACAGAGCAGCTGGAGAGGAAAGAGAAAAGGAAATAAAACCTAACTTAAAAATAATTAAATCAAACACACAATAGGCTGACATCAAAAATAAATATATTTAATCACAGTTTAATCACAGTATAATCATCTAGCAGCAAATATGCTCATTTATATTATACATGAGACTCCAAAATAAATTTTTAAAAAAGGAAAATGGACAGATGGATAAAGACTCCTAATTTTCCGATTTCAGCCTTTTTAAATCAAAGGTAAATCTGCTGGAAAATGGCACTTGGCTTCCAGTATTATTACTCATATTCCAAGAAGGGAAAGTAAAATGTAAATTTTGATGAAACTTAAAATTAATTTTGGTTGGACTTTTTCAATTTACTTTTTACTTACAGTTAGGAGATGAGATCACTCTCCTCTTCTGTTTTAAAAATCATTTTCCACAGAACTATCCAAACACATTCAATACTGCTAGATCTAATGATAGAGGTCATAGTGAGTTTGCATCACTGAACAAGGAATAAAGAAACCAAGAGATCAAAGCATGATTTAGGCTGATAGAAAAATTAAAAAAATAAAGCAAGAGAGCTCCCATCCTTGATCCCTTCTAAACCGGATCCACATTTCCAGCAAGTAGAAGGACAAAGGAAAAGGTAACTAAAATGTCCAGGGCAGTAAAAAGTCTGTGAGTCAAGGTTCACATGTATAATCTTTGCTTTTCCGGGTACTGAGGGTATGATACTAAGAGGTCATGCCTCCCAAAATACTGGAGGTAAATACGAAAACACGCCTAAGCACATACTGAAATGGAGACCAGGAAAATCCAAAGATAAGAATAAATTATATGCTGACTCTGCAGCTTAATCATCAACCACTTAATCTTACCCCTAACTAACGCCACATGAAGCATTTTAAAATATTTAGCACCATAGTTTCTTGTAGGCATCCAACAAATAATAACAATAGGGAGAAGGGTTTGGTAACAATCCATCCTCAAAGAGCACAGAAAGTGACTGGAAGCTTTCCATATCACTTAACAGCTACTGAGAAACAATTTATATAAAATCAGAGTCATCCATTTTTATGTGTGTAGTTTGATGGGTTCTGGCAAATGCATACAGTTGGGTAACCACCACCACAATAAAAAAAAACAGAACATTTGCAGCACCCCCATAACGTTCCCTTGTGCTTCTTCGTACAATCTCCTTCCCCCATTCCAGGACCCTGGCAACCACTTTGCTGTTTTCTGTCCCTATAGTCTTGCCTTTTCTAGAATTTCATAAAGTAAAATCAAACTGTACGTAGCCTTTGTGTGTGACTTCTTTCACTCAGTATGATGGGTTTGAGAGTCATGCATGTTGCTACGTGGATGAGGAGTTTGTTCCTTTTTATTGCTGAGTAGTATTCCATTTCTCCATGTCAATTTTCTACTCTTCCTAGAAGCCTTAAGATAAGCCCCATGCTACTATTCTAAATACTATTTATTGACTTTCCTTGATTTTGTCTTTGGCAGAAATGTCAACACAGCTGTGGCCACTTGGCCAGGTACAAAAATAGCACCTGTCAGGAGGGTCAAGCTAGGCAAGCCAACAAGAATTTAAACAAAGAGTTGGAAATGCCTAGCCATACTAAGGAGCAGAAGCCAGCAGATGACAGGCCGCCATCTTGAAGAAATCTCTTGACTGTAAAAGATTAGAACAACATTAAATTAAGGAAAACCGTTTCCCCATTGATCGATCGATCAGTAAGTATTTCCATTTAGGGAACAGTGATATACCAGATGATCTGTAACTTGTCCCACTGTGAGGGTGACATGAGCTATCCCACGGCACTTCAAGATTCAGGGTGTTCTGGTGTAACACAGGAGTGAATCTTCAGATAACTGAAATTTATCTTATTAAGTACTGTAAGTACTAATTAAGTATTAAAAGGTGCTAATTCTATGCCTTCTTAAACAGAGTCTACTGAATATAATCAAGTGTTTACTTGATGACGCAGAGTGATCATTATCAACAGTCTGACTGCATGATAAGCCCTTAAATAGAGTTGTCCTCAGGGATGGCAGACAATTGTCTCCCTATTCCAAATGGTCCCAGAGTATTGTCATTTAAAAATAGAAGTTCTGATCTTCTTCCTATAATGTTAACTAACACTAGTCATACTGTTGCTATGTTCTTGCTTTTAATCTACTACAGGTTGAGTTTCCTTTGTCTAAAATGCTTGAAACCTGAGCACTTTGGAATTCTGGTTTTTTGCTTTTTTGTTTCGTTTTGGTGTTTTGTTTTTTTTTTTTTGAGACAGAGTCTCGTTCTGTCACCCAGGCTAGAGTGCAATGGCGTGATCTCAGCTCACTGCAACCTCTGCCTCCTGGGTTCAAACAATTCTTCTGCCTCAGCCTCCTAGGTAGCTGGGATTACAGGCGCCCGCCACTACGCTTGGCTAATTTTTTGCATTTTTAGTAGAGACGGGGTTTCACCATGTTTGTCAAGCTGGTTCAAACTCCTGACCTCACACCTCGGCCTCCCAAAGTGCTGAGATTACAGGCATGAGCCAGTGCACCTGGCCCAGAATTCTGATTTTTTTTGGCGTTTGGGATATTTGCATTATACTTACTGGTTGAGCATCCCTAATCTGAAAACCCAAAATCCAAAATGTCCCAATGAGCATTTCCTTTGAGCATCCCATCAGCAACCCAAAAATATCCAATTTTAGAGTATTTTGGATTTCAGATTTTCCAATCTGGGATGCTCAACCTGTACTATTTTCTCTTTTTATATAAAAAAATTATAAAATATTTCCTTCATACAGAAAAGCCCAAAGAATAAGTATCCAAGTACTCACCTTCTGATTCAGCAACTGTACACACTTAACATACTTCTTTCAGATCACTTTTCCTCTACTAGTAAAAACAATTTTTTTTTTTTTTACATTATGAAAGTTTAGCTACCTTCCAAGACATCTGGAAAATAGAGAAAAGAAATCACTCTTGGCTGGGTACAGTGGGCCATGCCTGTAATCCCAGCACTTTGGGAGGCCAAGGCGGGTGGATAGCTTAAGCCCAGGAGCTCAAGACCAGCCTGGGCAACATGGCAAAACCCCACCTCTACCAAAAAAAAAAAAGTATATATACATATATATATACACACACACAAAAATTAGCCAGGTGTGTTGACACATACCTGTAGTGTCAGCTACCTGGGAGTGGGCTGGGGGGAGGGTGGAGAGAGAGGCTGAGGTGGAAGGATCACCTGAACATGGGGAGATTGAGGCTGCAGTGAGCACTGATTGCACCACTACACCCCAGCCTGAGTGACAAAGTGAGACCCTGTCTCAAAAAAAAGGAAAAAGAAAAAGAAATCACTCTTAACATAGCACAACCACTCTTTACATTTTGGTAAATTTCTTTCTTTCCTTTATCCCCATGCAACTGGGTTTCCCAGATCTTTGTGCATTATATATATAATGTGGTATGTCACTTTATCACATGTTTCTTACTTTTTTTTTTTTCAGACAGAGTCTCACCCTGTTGCCCAGGCTGGAGTGCAGTGGCACGATCTCAGCTCACTGCAACCTCCGCCTCCTGAGTTCAAACAATTCTCCGGCCTCAGCTTCCCGAGTAGCTGGGATTACAGGCACGCACCACTACACCCAGTTAATTTTTGTATTTTTAGTAGAGACGGGGTTTCACCATGTTGGCCAGGCTGGTCTCCATCTCCTGACCTCAGGTGATCCATCCACCTCGGCCTCCCAAAGTGCTGAGATTATAGGCGTCAGCCACAGTGCCTGGCCCACATGTTTCTTTAGATTGCTACACACCATAATTTTTTAGAGGCCGCATAGCAGAGCAAGTGAATGTACCCATTATTGAACCAATCCTCTCTCATCATTACTCACTTAGGATATTTCCAATTATTTGCTATTGTAAATAGACTCCAGAGAATATCTTTAAGCATACGGTTTAGTCTTTGGACTTTTAATCTACTGAGAAGGCATATCTGAGTATTTCTTGACTTGACTTGTTATCATCAGAGTGAGGCCTAAGAAACTGTTGCATTCATTCATTCATTTATCCATCCATCTATTCATTTATTTGAAACACATTTACCAAGTTCCTTCTTAAGGTTAGAGATCTTTTTTAATGAAATAAATTAAAATGCATGGTTGCTGCACTCAATAAGCTCATGAACTAGCTGTGAAGACAAACTCACTGCACTTGAAACAATCAGACAGCAACAAAGGAACGAGGCAGGATTCACTGATTCACTGCTGAGTGAATGACACATGCAACTCAGGGTCTGGAGGAAGAAAACCTCCTTGCGGTTTACGTAGTCAGAAATGGGCAGCTGAGGAGTCCTTAAGGATAGGCGAGGTTTCTACTTACGTTGGCTTTACTTATCTATTTTACTGCTCTCATATTAACGAAGAGATGGTACTCAAATCTTTCCCCCAATCCAAAGTCAAGTAGAGCAAAAATAACTCTTTGTCTCCTGGCATTACGTGCTGTCCCCATCATTTTTGGTGAAGGAATCAGGATGGTGGGCCACCTTTCCTGTGCTACCAGGGAGCATTCACACATAGGCTGGGCTGCAGAGCCTGCAAACAGCCTCCTCTCCTCAAGCAGCCCAATTTCTCATATCTTAGCAATTGAACCAGACAACTATATCCCCTTTCTTGCTCTGTCAACAAATGCATGAAAAGCCTCTTTTTTTCTTAATGCCTATCAGACTGGAAAAAGTGCCAAAGAAGTATGTCGCCAGTGTCAAGAAAGACGTCCATGGAGAAAGAAAGGGCAACAGTTCACCTATTTTTTTCCCTCTGAAGATCAAAAATGTAAACAGGCAGGCAAAGGCAGGCAAGCAGAAAGGCCTGGGTCAAACTCAAAGGTCCCCACCCCACCCCCAGTCTCTCTGCTCTATGAGGCCCTGTCTTTTTGGGCTATTGCAAGTCCTCCTTGGCATGCCTCCCTCACCGGTGAACTTCTCAGTGTCAGAAATAGGGAGGTGCATCCAGTTGGTAAAAGCACAGAAATAAAGAGGCAATGGGAAAGCCTGAACCCACAGGTTCAACTAGATTCCCACACAAGCACACATTGATCTTCAATTTGAATCAGTGGGGGGAAAGGTCACTTATCTTTAAATGTGAGAGTTGTCTAAAACGAATGTATCTGCTGAAACATGGGATATAGCAATGGGCTAAATAATTACTGATTAATTCACTTAGCAGTCATCTCATTTTCTTCCCATTGTCCATTTTCTTACTCCATTGTCTTCCCCACATTTTCTTCCCCTGAGGAAATAAACACACTGATGAAATAAAGTCTCACAATGCTGATTGGAAAGTCCCTTCTGGCAGGAGCCTCAGCAGTGACCACTAGAGCAAACAGAGCGCCCATGTAATCTGCAAGAAGGTTTTACCTTCCTCTATTCCCTTGCCAGGAGCACCCTGACAAACATTACCTGGCTTCTTTGAAGATAGGTTTTCTGAAGAGGATTCCATTTCCTTCAGGAACTTTCTAGGGGAGGCAGTCAGAGGAGGCAGTCAGAGGACTGAGTAACTGAAATGAGTGTTACTATAAGGAGGACAGGATCATCTTGCCCGGTGGGGAGGCAGGTCCAGAAAGCTTCGGGGGGCAGGGTACTGCTTCAGGGAGTTTTGACAGAATCTGTCATCTTGTCAAAGGTGGGCATTCAAGGAAGTAGAAACAGGGTGAGCAAAGATGTGCTGGGAAGACTCAGGGAATTGCCAATAATTTGGCACAGATGGCCTGCAAAAGAGTTGCTTCCAGACTTTTGGATTTCACAAAGCAGGCCATGAAAGAAAAGTAATGCCCATGGAAGAGTCCAGAAAACAAAGATATTGACTATCATTATCTTCATTTTGTAAAAGAAACAACAGTTTAGTGCACACATTCATCAACAGGCATCACCTTCGAATAAAGGCCACAAATGCCCCCATATCTAACTTGAGGAAACAGTCATGACAGCGTGTCTATGTTTTTTTCTCATTGCTTGAGGACCAGTGGGAACATTGTCATGGGGCCAGCCCTGGTCTGCACATTTGGGCATGATGACTACAGGGCACAGGAAGGGGCCTTCCTCTCCTAAGAGGCCACACAACTTGCCCAAGCCTCACACGGGGGAGACATTAGGAAGCACTCAGGTGGGGTCTGAAGGGAAGCCTGTGTGTCCACCTGCTTCTCATGCTACAAGCCACTTCGCCTCCAGGCCCATGCTGATGGCCTGACAACTGAAGGAGACTGGCTCTTGAGGTCCAAAACTCCACCAGTCATTTAAGTGTCTGCAGGCAGCATGTGATGTATAGTCATCAAGTATTTTAGATAAAAATGTGTTCATTCGATAGGTAAAGCCATTAAAAATTTCATGCATGAAGAATTTGTAACTAGAAGTGAAAAAGTTTTAAGTTATAAGGCAAATGGAAAAGCACAATACAAATTATACATAATAATTAATAATGTAAATAAAGACTGAAAGGAAATGCATCCAAATGTTAACAGCAGTAGCTCTTGGGAGGGGGGATTTTCGATATTTTTTTTTTTTTTTTTTTTTATGTGACGGAGTTTCACTCTGTTGCCCAGGCTGGAGTGCAGTGGTGCAATCTCAGCTCACTGCAACCTCCACCTCCCGGGTTCAAGTGATTCTCCTGCCCCAGCCTCCCAAGCAGCTGGGATTACAGGCACATGCCACCACACTCGGCTAATTTTTTGTATTTTTAGTACAGACAAGGTTTCACCATGTTGCCCAGGCTGGTCTTAAACTCCTGACCACAAGTGATCTGCCCGCCTTGGCCTCCCAAAGTGCTGGGATTACAGGCATAAGCCACCATACCTGGCTTGGAGGGGGAATTTTAAAAATGCTTTTCTATGTCTTATAAATGTACTATAATTTATTTTCATGTTTTCCTTTATTTTCTATATTTTCTACAATACTTTCAAAAACAAAAGGATGAGGCCAGGCACGGTGGCTCATGCCTGTAATCCCAGCACTTTGGGAGGCCAAGGCAGATGGATCACTTGAGGTCAGGAGTTTGAGACCAGCCTGACCAACATGGTGAAACCCTGTCTCTACTAAAAAAATACAAAGTTAGCCGGGCATGGTGGCGCATGCCTGTAATCCCAGCTACTTGGGAGGCTGAGGCTTGAACCCGGGAGGCGGAGGTTGCAGTGAGCCGAGATCATACCATTGCACTCCAGCCTGGACAAAAAGAGTGAAATTCCATCTCAAAAAAAAAAAAAACACAGAGGATAAAATCTTTTAATTTTTAAAAGTTTGAGTCAAAACTAATGTTTTTTAAAAACCTGCATTATGCAATTGTCATAAATTGCCACAATTCACTCTACTAGTGAAAAAACAAAAAAGAATTGTGGCTCATGTTGACATATACTTAATTATTTTTCTTTCTACTTTAGTATATCTATCTCATTAGCATTTTATTTATAGATTTCCCAAATCAAACCAGCAGCTTCATGTCTTTACGTAGTTTCATCCTCACATGATGATGTGAGAGTTTCGATTTGACTTAATTATGTCACTATGCAGAGGAAATTTAGCTAGGTCTGTTGATGAATCAGATGTTCTCTTATATAAAACAACAACAACAACAACTACTACTACAGGTCAGCTAATGATATAGATGGTTTTTAAAGGAAATGAATCGGGTTTCATGGTGTCATGACAGGGTTGCTAAAACTTTGCTCTATAAGATTTTCCCACATTTGGCTACATCTCTTCAACAACTTCACAAATATTCATCTGAATACCTAAAAGTCCTATACTTGGAATAAATCAAAAGGCTTGACTTACTACTCATGAAACCCTGAATCTAATCCCTGGTATAAGTAAGCTGGCCCTCTGACCCACTCCATCTCCCAGTTACCTCACTATGCTACTGAGCACACCTTTTCCTCTCCCAAACTCTACTGCATTTCTTCTAATACTCAATGTTTCATCTATGCCAGGCATTGGATTAGTTTTTTCTATCTCCCATTGACTCAGAAAAGAAAAATCAAAGGCCATATAAGTAATAACAAATGAATCCTGACTTACTATTTCTTTGTAAAAGAAAAAGATAAAAATTAAAAATTCGACTCAGGAAATACAAGAATAGTAAGTAAATATGGCGAGATAATGAAGAATTACAGATAAGAAAGTAGTGATTGAAGAATGAGTTATGCAGAGGCGAAATTCAGCTAGGTCTATTGATACAGGACAGGAAAAGGAAGAAGGTAGGAGGTTTGAAAAGGGGACACTGCAAAAAATGGCAGTGGAAAAAGTACAAGAAAGATACAGAGATAACCCAATACAGATACACAGAAATACATTTGAATTTTACAACTTTTTCATAACTATTATGATAAAATGTTTTTGAAAACTGTAAATTGGTGTTGCATTTTCACAAAGCCGTATTATATAGTTTCTTAGTTTCTAGGGAGAATTTTTAAAATTTATAAATCATGTAAAAGGTTTGTTGAGCAGTCTAGGTAATTTCCAACTTCCAGAGACCAGTGTCCAGTTCATTATAATTTCTCCCTCGAATCAGCACCTCCACTATGGCCCTATGAGCAGTGTGGGACCACTAGTACTCTCCAAGGGTACACTACTTGGTTTGCTCATCTTGGAGCATACAGTTCTTAACACTGTCAGCCAGGAAGTGGGCTCTCAGAAAATGTTTGCTGAAATAAAACTAATGAAATGTAAGCATCTGGCTCTTTGCGAATGATAAAAAGCATCACATTTCCACTAAAAATAAAATTAGCAACAATGTATTTTATAAATTTATTTTCCTAAAGTCTGTATTTAGAATATGATTATTCAAAAAAGTGACTAACTTCTATTGGGGAAATTTTCATTAATAACCAGATTGCAGCTTTTTCCCAACTATAATAAAAAGGCAAAGACCAAAACAAAACAAAACAAAAAAAGGATTGTTCAGTTCTAGATGACGATACCAGGAAATTCTACCTGAGGCAAACCTATCCCACAGCCATCTCCATTCTAACTGTCTCACTCTCTGCAGCCATACTGAACAAACCTATTCCCTCTTTCTTGACAGCCCTCCTCATATCTGGAACTATGTTCTCTTCACCAAGCTAAGCATTACCAGTCCCTCTTCTCTTCCTCATTCATGGCTTCCAGAGCCTTCATTTCTTGATAGCCTTTCTACAGAGACTTATTTCATTGAATATGACAATCAGAATTGATGTGGTCTGGCAATGACCATGGTGGGGTTACCACTCACCATACCCAGAAATCCATACCTCTATTAGGGTTGCTTTGGGATGTCTGCAGCTCAGAACTGTTTGCAAAACATGTATCCTCTCCTGCCCTCCATCTACCTGCCCCTCTACCCCCTCCCCTTGGAACAACTATCATGAGACTCTTAAGAGAAGTCCCTATCAAAACTTCACTATGAAAAATCCAGGGAGAACACTGGGAAATGCCAAGAATTCTCAGTCCCTGGGTACTTTCATAATGGGATGAAGAGGTACACATGAAGATGGCCCCTAACAAAGCCTCCCCGAAGTTTTGGGGACTGCTGTCCTCCTTGACTGACTCCCTCCCATCCCTACCCATGAGGGTAACTGGCTTATATGACTATTTAAGGAAGAATCTGCAAAGCGCAGATGAGCTTTTGCTACAATCCCACAAGTTGATCCCACAATCTAAGCTGTCCAGCAACAGCATAGACCTGAAATAAGCTAATGTGAAATAAGCCCTTAGTGATCACAATGTTCAAGCATGGCAGAGGGCCACTGTCAGGGTCCCTACAGAAGTCTCCAATGGGTAGAGCAGATGGGTTTGAGACCACTAATGACTCTTCTAGTACTTAAGATATGATCATTATACAGCCTCTTCAAGATCCTCTGGTCAAACTTAACCTCATATCCAATAGTCTGATGTTCTGGAGTGAGTGCAGGACTCAAACATTTATTCAACAATCAACCAACTAACCAAACCACATTTACTGAATGTCTCTTGAATGTCAACCATTGTGCCATACAGGTGAAAAAGGAATTCCACTCACATTCTCTGGCCAATGGGATCCTTTATTTTTCTGCTTGATCTTATTAATCTATCACTGAGCAACCTTAGGCTGCTGCTGACAATTAATACTAAATAATTATTTATGATTCCCTATTCCTACCTTTTATTAATTATGGTACTTAATTTCTCAGTTTCAAAATTTCTGTAACATCAATGATTATAAATACATTCTATTTCCTACTAAGATGATGCCTACAATATTGAAAAAAAAAGGGGGGCTCTCAATGATAGAAGGAAAAAATGGCCTTTTCTCCTAAAAACAATTATATTCAAAATAGACAAAACATACTAGGGAGAGAAAAAGGCAAAACATTAAAAAAAAAGAAAAGTAAAAGCTTAGAAGTAGATACAGTAAGATATTTGCAATTGCTATCTGCCCTTGCTCACTACAACTAAAAATAAAATTGGCTTGCGGTTTACTAAATTTGGTTGCAAGTACTTTTCCCCACCAAACCACTCTGCAATCACATCAATCACTAATGAAAATGATTGGGAGGGGGGATGGAAAGGAGGCTGCAGTAAAAATACACTGTATATTTTCTGGAACATATGATGAAACAGAAGGTTTCACTTCTTGTTTCAACCATTTTAGCACCTTCTCCTTTTACTCAATTTCAGGGCATGAAAGAGACTGGGCAGTTGTGCAGAATATGAGGAGAACTCATTTTGAGAGAAGATTAAAACCTGGCCCACTAATAAACTATCTTCAGTTACTGTACACATCAGTCAAACCAAATAATTCACTCTCAGTTTAACTCATTCTGCAGGGCTCTGGAATAATACATCACTCTTCTGATACAGGCACAAGTCCATTAATTACCAAACTGTGCTGCCACAGAGTTATACGGTCTTCTTTCTTCCCCTATAAAGTGTGTTTTAGTTTTCGAGGCAAGAGGAGAAATTCAGAGGGGAAATGAGTAATTTAGGAACCTTTTACAGCTCTCTGGCCTGCACTAAGTAATCCTTTCTTCCCTTTCAGAGTTAATCATCAAAGGTACTGAACACAGTATGGAGGGCCTGGCCACCCATGCCCATTCAGCAACTACAACCTCCATCTAAATTCAGAATTATCATACAAGAAATGACCCATGCAGAAGAGACCAAGAGAAACAACCACACCTAGGCTGTGACAGCACAGAATGTATGTGTGTGTGTGTGTGTGCACACGCACATGGGAAGTATAGGAACCAAATACCTGGGTCCAAATTCTAACCCTGCTTCTTCCTGGGAAGATGATCTTGTGCAAATTAACCTCACAATGCCTCTGCTTTTTGATCTGGAAAATGATCTTAAGGGTATAAGGGTACCTACCTGATAAGGTGTCTATGAGGTTACATGAGCTAATGTAGGTAATGTCCAAATCACAGTAGCTGGTATGTACATATACATACACCCTTGATAGATACCGTATTCATTCAATCCAAATTGCCACTCACTCCAGCACACTGGTATCTCTGGCTGCCAAGAGTTATGCAACAACATACTTAAACACCAAATCATCTAAATCATTTGGGTGGAACCATCGATCCTTAACCAGGCTTGTGAAAGGTTCTCTTGGCTCTGTTTACTTTGGACAGGCATCAAGCGCCTGTTTTCCTCAGAATCTGAAAGTCACTGGGTCAAGGCTGTAGAGGCCCCTTTTCACACAGAGGAATCAGTCAAGGACTGAGATTGCTCTGTGTGGTGGTGGTGGTCACCTGGCCAATTGCATGGGGAGTCACTTCGTGGCTTTGGCAGAGTCTGCCACTGTCTGCTAGAATAAATGTGGAGCCAAAATATGATTTGTCTATTTTGACTTGTGTACATTTTCTGAGTACAAGAGACTATTGATAAGAAGTTTAGGTAAGTGGAGAAAATGTTTGTTGATTCCCCAGAAAGCACAAAATGTTCATTCAGTGAAGAGAGAAGACCATTCGCTCATTATAGTTATGAATTAACGCTACATCTTCTACAGCAGAGGTTCCCAAGAGTGTATTGAAATTGCCTGGGAATTTGTTGAAACACAAATTGCTGGGTCTCAGCCCCATAGTTTCTGATTTCGTAGGTGTGGGGCAAGAGGACACAGTGTTGAGAATCTGCACATCTAATACAATAATCCAGAAAATACTGCTGCTGCTTGTCCAGAGACCACTCTTGGAGACCACTGCTCTATAAGCAAGAGTACGTCACTAACTTAGAAATTTAAATTCAGATCCTAGAACTAGAACACTACCAAGCAAGGGGGGAAATCATTCTTATGAGACAGTCATTGAATGAATGCATGAATCAAAGGGCGGATAAATACCTTCTCTTCCATCATATGCTACATTTCCCATATTTGTTTATACCTGACTTCATACTACGTATAAATAAAGACAGTCTTCAATATCCATTAAGATGACCTTCGATATCCTTCAACCAACCACAGTGGATTCTGAAAGCATACATACATGTGCATGCACACCTCCCCTGTGGTGGTCTGCTCAATGTAACTCAATCTCCACTCTCTCCTTCCTTTTAATAGCAGAACCTCCAGAGTGTCTGCTGGGCAAATGGCTGTCCAGCTGCAGACTGATCTCCTCAGCACCCCCACAGCTAGGTGTGCCCACTAAGTCCCTCTTCCCACAGGCTGATAAGCAGACAAAGTGAGAGGAGGCTGGCCTCAAGCACTGAGTCAGGACCACAGCCTAGAGTAGAAGGTGGCAAAGTTCTTTTGTAAAGAGCCAGACAGTGAATATTTTTGGCTTTGTGGGCCCTATCAGCTCTATCACAATTATTCAACTCTGCCATTGCAGCACAAAAGCAGTCACAGACGGTATGAAAATAAGGAGTATGACTGTGTTCCAATAAAACTTTATTTATGGACATGAAATCTGAGTTGCAAATAATTTTCACATTTTTTCCAACCATTTAAAAATGTAAAAGCTATTCTTAGTATGCGGGCTGTACAAAAACAGGAGACATGCCAAATCTGTCCCAAGGGCAGCAATTTGCCAACCCCTGCCCGATGGGAAGATGATACAAGACAGAAGGAACCCATCCTTAGACAGTTTCGTGGAGGAGACATACTACCCACCCTGAACCACAGTCTACTTCCATTAGTGACAGAGACAGCTTTTATCTTCTTTTAAACAATTGATTTCAGGGTCCCTGTTAATGAAGCTTAGCATGTAATGCTAACTCATGCACCTGCATACACAAAATCACATTTTGGTGTGGCACAGTTTGAGTTTAGTACTGTTCAAAATGAACAAAAAAATAAGGAATGGAAGAGTCCCCTTTATTTTTTTTTAATCCCCGATGTAAGCTTAAATTCCCCATGGTCTCCTCCTAACTTTCTCAGGTAGCAGAACTGACAGGAATAAACACTCATGTTGGTTCCTGCAGCAGGGATTGCCCAATGTCTATTCTCTCTTTATCTCTGCATAACAGAACCCTGGACAAGGTGCCCTGCAGGGGGAATTATACTTCTCGACCTCTCAAAACTTGGTTGAGAGCAGGCACTCTGGGCCTAGGGAGAAAGGAGACCACATTGAAAATGTGCGCGCGCGCGCACACACACACACACACACACACACACACACACACACACACACACACACACACACACACCCCGAGAGATAGAGAGAGAGAGATACTTCCTAATGCTGCCTGGGCCTCACCCAAAACCCATGGTCCATAGGGGACTGACAGGAGATAAAAAGGCAAGGAGGGGTAGCCAACGTAATGGAGGCAGTAGTTATTGGTGGGGCTTTCCAGTAAGCCCTTTTGGCCTTCCTGCCCTTCCTTCTGGAAGCCTAGAAATCAGGAGTGCTAACAAAAGGGGAAGAGAACGGCAGAGACTCCAGCTGGCACAAACATCCTGGACCACTGAAGACAGCAACAGGTGAATTCCAGAATTCTTGACTTAAGCTGCTGTGTCAGGTGTCTGTTACTAGTAGCCAATGCAATTCCAATTCACATAAGCCCCAAATTAGATCCTATTTCCACAACCGAATAAAGGTAGCACCCACATCAACGCAATGCACAGCTCTGAGATGGAGAGAATTCTCAGATATAAAGGAGCAACAATACATGGGGCTAAGATGCGGGTCTCATAGGGTGACTCTGGGAAAGCCAGTTTTTTTGCCTAAGTCCTCTCACCATCAGTTTACCCAAATAACTTCTGACTGGTCCTCTGTAGAAGCAGTCCTATCTTTGATTGCCATTGAGAATTCAATCTGATATGGACATAGACTGGGCTTAATGATGTCGAGCATTTGAATGAATGTCAAGAAAATGAGCTGCTCATTTTGGCTCTCCACTCATGGCTTTAGGCCTTGGACCAGACTTCCCTGACTGAAAGCCAGTCAGTAGGTCAGAACATCCTATGTGCCAGCCACTGTCCTGGGCCCTGGGAACTGCAGTGCACTTGGCTTTGAGTCCCTGCCCTTAAGGAGCTCACAAGCTGATGAGGGGAGAGAGACGCTGAACAAACAAATACATAAAGACAATTTCGATAGAGGAAAGTTTTATGAAAAGACATAACGGGGTAATGCAATAGCAAAATAAGCAGGAAGGTGGGCTCCTAACTCAGCTGACATGGAGAGAGAAAGCCTCCGAACAGATGAGACTTAGATGCTGAGGGGATATTCATAGGAAAACCCAGGGAAATAACTGGAAGTGGGGTTGATGGGAACTCCCTGTACTACTTTTGCAACTTTTCAGTAAGTCTAAAATTATTCTAAAAATTAAATTCATTTTTAATATAACAAATTTTTTAAAATCTAAAGAGAAACACAAGCAGAAGAAACAAGAGCAAAGATCTTGAGACATGAACAACACTGGCCAACTCAGGAGAGGAGGACCGTGAGTGGGTGCAGCACAGGAGCAGAGAGGAAGGCGGGAGGTGGGACCTTCGAGGGGGCGTGGGCAGGAGGTGTTGAGACCATAAGCCTTGGGAAGGTGTCTGGGTTTTCTTTTGTTGGAATGGAGAGCCTTGTCAGCACAGTGGCTTGACATGATTGACATTTTGAAGGATCACTCTTGCTGCTGTGGAGGACAAGCTCTAGGGTGGTGGAGGAAGTAGAGGCAGGGAGGCCCAGGAGGAGGCTGCAGCACTGGGAGATGGGGCTTCAGTCGCAGTCTTCAGCCTCCTTACCAACTGCAGGAAGAATCAGTTTTACCTAGTAAAGTTCATTCTTCCTGGTATACACATAGCCTATTATACTGTAGACTGCATAAAAATGGGGAGTCTAGATTCTCATACTTCACTCCTAGTGCCTGAATAATTTTTTAAAATATTCACCCAAGCCCTGATACCCCTTATAAACAAAACCATAATTACAAAATAAAGTGCTTTGAATTAAAAAGTTGTTTTAGGTTAGATTGTGATAGTTTAAAAATGGCTACTTCATGAGTTTGGTTTTGCTTATAATAGCAAAAAAGCAGAACTTAACAGAATGATGGGGTGATACTGCCCTCCAGGTGGTGAAAATCGGTTCTGGGTGGGGTACGCAATCTCACTCTAAGTGTAAAGCACAGGTTACATATAGGACATCAACAGATGCACAGTTTATCTGTGGTATTAAAATCTCATGAGGAGGGATGGGAATAGGAAAAAAATGTCAAAAAAGGCTCCAGGATATGGGGGTACATAGTGAAAAAAGAGTTGAGAAATGTGAATTTGCATAAACACCCCAAATATAGCATAACCCAGGCAGAACTCCGCTGTCACTCTCTCCCCTCACCCTGTTCTACCTTTCTTTCCAGCCCTTACCACTACCTAATATGACATACTTTTGTTTCTTTGTTGTCTATCTGTGTCCCCCATCTAGAATGTAGGCTCCATGAGGGCAAGGGCTTTGCTTGTGGCTGCACCTCCAGCACTTACAGAAGGGCCTGGCACACGGTAGGCAAGGCTTGTTTTGTGAAGGGAGGCTGTTGGGTGAGATGTCCTCAAAGGTTCCTTCTGCTGCAAAACTCTAAGATTCTCAGATGCCCTCGCAGCATTGTCAGCCACAAAACATCGCTTTAGTTCCATCCCAGGAGGCCATTCCTTGCATACCAAAACCATCTCATCAGAAGGTGGCCCCACTTATGATCTCCACCAGCTGTGTTTTAGGAAGGTCACGATATATTTATCGAAACAGCTCCATAGTCAGAAACTTCAGCATGACAGTACCTCATGCTGCATCAGGTGATCATGAAAAGATTACAGGCTTTCTAAAATTATCAGCAAGATATGGACCTTTATGGTTTGCATTCAGCTTCTAATTGTCAAGAAGGAGGTAGTAAATCATTTGGAAGTTTGTTTTTGGTTTGGTTGGAGAGAAAAGTTCTTGAGCTATCAGGTATAGAACCACAGCATTTTTTGATCTGAAAGAAACCTCAGAAATCATCCATTCCTGCATTAGAATGTAGCTGTGGATCTCAACGTCTAAGTCTGAACTCTGGTTATGTTCTAGTAAGTGACAGTGAACAGATTATTTAAGCACTCTGTAGCTCAGCTTCCTCGTTTGTAAATTGGGAATAATAATAGATGCACCCCATAGATGAATTAATTCATGTAAGGCTGTCGAAACAATAATAATATGTAGCATAATTCAGGCATTCAACAAATATTAGCCATTATCATTATAACCAGCCTTTTGGTTTTTACTTTTTTTAACTTGAAAAATCCTTTAATCTAAAAAAAAAAAAAAAAAAAGTCTACTCAAAAGCCCTGTAGGTAGAGGATGAAAACTACTAGGAAGTCCTACAGAAACCCTAGAGCCCCAAGAACACTCCTAGAAAACCAGTGATTAAGCCCAATGCACACATTTTATTCCCCAAGAAATGGAGGCTACAGGTTGAAGTGACTAGTCAAGGTCACAGAGAACTCCAGTTTCAACTACTGGCCCTCTTGCACTCTACGTTACCAGGTGCCTCCTCATTATTAAGGAAGTACAGAACATGTGCTAATGGGGGCTTTGCTGCTGTCACAGGAATGAGTGTCAGGAGTGACATTCAGAAACTGCATGTGATCTTCACAGAGAATCATGGAGGTCCCCATGGCAAAGTGAAAAGCAGTAAGTCCCTCTGGGGCTTCCCTGGCAGATGGTTATACAGCCTCTGCTTGAATATTTCCAATGAACCCACTGCTTTCCCTGGCAGCCTTTGCTGCTAACTAGCTATAAAAACCAGACTTAGAAGCAGTATATGATTATCCTTTATTCCCCAAGAATCTCACCATTCGCATGGCAGTATGGTGAAGGCTTTGGAGTCAAGCAGGCCTGACTGTGTGATCTTGAGGGGGTTACTTACTCTCCTTAAGGCTCAGTGTCTTCGCCTACAAAATCCAAATAATATATAGTACCTCCTTTGCAGCCTTTCCGAGAGGGTCAAATGAGAAAATACATTCAATTGTGTTTTGTAGTCCCTAGTACTTAGTTGCAGCACAATAAATTGTAATTGCTATTAATTGTCATTATAACCATCTACTCTCTCCATTAAACCATTAGGCTGTATGTTACCTATTCAAAGGAAAGGCAAAGTTCTCAACAGCAGGCTCACTTATTTGGTCCAAGGCAGGAACTTGCTAACTGTCTACCCAAATCAGGCCTTCCTTTCCTCTACAGTAATAGAATTATAGCTAGGCCATGCTGAGGATACATGCACCAGTGCCTTTGCAGTTCCATGTAGCCATGCAATTAAGTTCTCACTAATGCAATGAAAGTGGAAATAAGAAGTTATCACTAATAGCCTAGGCCATACACATTGTATGTGTACTCCTCCATACTCTTTCCCTTTCCCTCTAGAGGAACACAAAGTTTCATCCTCAGGCCCCAGAGAATCCAGCTTCTACCTTATGTGAAAGAGAGACAAACTTCTTGAGCCTTTAGTTCACGTAAGGTTGGGCCTATTTGTTACAACAGCTGAACTTTTTGTCCTAGAGTGACCGCTCCTCGGGATCAGTGACTTAAGCTGAAACATTTACAATACCTGTCAACAAGCTAAATGGTAAGATCATGGCCACAACCTGACAGACAAGTAAAAGGACAGGTGTTAGAAGAATATTAGAAGGATATATTCTTTAAATACCCTTTAAGTCTTGCAGACACACCATGAAAATTAGTCTCCATGCTTTTTGCAACTCTTCTGATATAACATAAAGACACCAGGGGCTTCCTTGGGTGTATAAAATGTCTGATGAAAGGTAAAGCATGAAACTAACTCAAAGCCTTTACATTCCTATGGCTTCAAGAGTCTTTATTTCAGGCAAAATATGTAAGTGAAAAAAGGAGGACTGAATCTGTTTTTAGGAATAATCTAATCTGGTCCTTGGAGCTTAAGACTTCATGGTAGAGGAAACATCTGAATACGATTCAGTGGCTATCAGTTTAAGTTCCTGCGTCATAAACTTAGTGCCATTGCAGATGAGATGCAGAGCCATGGATCATGTCTTCTGGAGGCCCACAATTTAGTGAGGAGAAACAGGAAGATACTGGCATAACAATAATAGAATGCTGCCTGTTGTGCCTGTTATACCAGATAATAACAAAAGCATTATCAGCTCATAGTCATTAAATGTTTAACATGTGCCCCTCACACATCAGCCTTATATGGCAGGTATCCTATTCCTCAGTTTGCACATGGAAAAATCATACCTTAGTAAGTTGCCCAAGGTCACACAGCAGTCCAACCAGAACCTGGGACAACTGACATCAGGGACAGCTCTCTCAGCCACAAGAAGGTGTGGCATACAGTGGGAGAAAGGGAAAAAGAGGTTCCCAACTGGCTGGGCTGTCCTTTTCCATCCTCCGTGACACCAACTTGGAACTGGGGAAGAGAAGGGCACAGGAACAAGTGGCAAAGCACCCCAAAATTCTTAAAGCTCTCTATGCTAGGGGAGGGCATCACAGGAAGCACCCCTTAACCTTCTCAGCCTTGCCAAGCAGCTCAGGAATTGAGAATACAAGTACAGAAGACTTGGCAACCCAAATTAAAGCTTTAGGTTCTTAAGGAACCTTGTAATGAAAAGGGGTCATCCCTAACCAAACAAGCAGGTTCCCCTATTCTTTGCGGCCAAGGAGAAATCATTTAATTGCTTTTCTCCCCTTCAAGTCCCAATTTCCCTGCTTGAAATGCTTATTAACTCCTCCATGGGGAGTTACAACATATGCGTCCCAAGCCCTCTGGGATGTCGTAGGGACAGCAACCTCCTGTTTAAAGAGTACCGTGGTCACTTTAGGAGAAAATTTTTATCTCTGTACTAAACATCAAAATCCTTTTGGACTCTTCCTATTTCTGATAAAATGCATCCATAGTAGATTGGATTACTGTTCACTCACAGCTCTTCCTCAAAAGAAACATACTTCCTTGACCTAATAATTCTGGCCTTGGCCATATGACTTAATTTGGCAAAAGGAATGTTATGTGCATGATGTGAATAGAGGCCTTAAATAAGCTTCTGTGGTTTGGCTTGGCACTTGAGCTCTAGTAGTCCACCATGAGAAAACCATGTCCCTACTAGCTACTGCCCCTTCAGCCTGGTTCCCAGAAGGAACATCTGTGACCAGATGTGAGCCCAACCCACAGCAGATTAGCTGACCAGCAGCCTAACACAGAGCCACCCAGCTGAACCCAGCCTCAATCAGCCAAACCACAGTCCCCCTGCAGACCAGATAGCATTAATGCTTATTGTCTAAAGCTACTGAGTTTTGGGATAGTTTGTGATGCTGCATTATTGTAGCAGCAGCTGATCATCATTTTAATTTAGGAAAGGCTAAATTACAGGTACGAATATACGTATCTTGGCATATCTCACACTCTGATTTTTCTCTTGAACTTCATCGACTGCATGGGCATCCTGTCACTCAAAGCACACTACTTTTAATTACTTGAACAAAGATGCTGACAGGTTAAAATACAGACAACAGGTCCAGATGTCCTCGGTAAAACAAATGGCTTATTCTGACAGTAAAATGTTTCCACTAACATCTCTCCATAACATGCAGATGTGAAAGAAAAAAACTGTTCATGGAATTCATAAAATACTACCTTTCAGAATTAAAGAAATGGCACTGTGATGGTGAAATAGTATCTTCAGAGGTGGAATCTATACAATCTCCCTCAGTACTTTTTCTCAAATAAAATACATGTTACGTTACTGCTTTCAAGACCATTCTCCTCCCCTGCCCCCATTTCTGGCAGTCTCATAACCACTAAAATCTATGCAGATTTCACAAAGCTACTGAAGAAATTTTTAAAAAAAAATCTATAGGCTCTCAGTTTGAAAAATGTACCAAACATTATTTTTAATACAACACACTTGGCCCGGCATGTGGCTCACATCTGTAATCCCAGCACTTTGGGAGGCCTAGGCGGAAGGATCACTTTAGCCCAGGAGTTTGAGACCAGCCTGGGCAACACAGGGAGACCCCATCTCTACAAAAAATATAAAAATCAGTCAGGTGTGGTGGTGCGCACCTGTAGTCCCAGATACTCAGGAGGCTGAGGAGGGAGGATTGCTTGAGCCTGAGAGGCGGAGGCTGCAGTGAGCCAAGATGGTGCCACTGCACTCCAGCCTGGGTGACAGAGTGACACTCTGTCTCAAAAGAAAAAAACAAAAACAAAACAAAAACAGCAACCTTATTTTTCACTCCCACTTCCAAATAGCAAACACTAAATAAATTACATTAGTCAAGTGAGTTACATTAGCCAAAAATTTTTATTTCAATACAGAACACAAAAAATAAATAGAGCTTTTAGAATTAAAAAACAAGCAAACTAGATTTAAAGAGAACTAGAGTGCCAGTTAGGGCTTCTCAGGTCCCTAGGGGGCTTTGAAGGTGGTAATGGGGTTTTGAGCTATTTGAATGTTATAAAAAAGCAGAATGGAAACTGACCATAACGAAGTCACACAACATTCCACATCATCCTTTGGGGCTGGAATTAGGTTCCCTCTGTGTGGTGACATTGGCTGACACAAGGCTACACATGCAGGTCCCAGCTCCCTCTCCTATCCCACCCCCACCACTCTCCTCCTCAAACACACCAGATACTCCGATCTCAGGCCCTTGCAGCCTCTGCCTGGAACATTCTTCCCCTAGACGCCCCAATGGCTCATTCACTCCCCTTCATCGAGCTTCACTGAACTTCATTCAGACCCCTTCTGAAATGTTTCCCTCTCAAAGAGGCCGTCCCAGACCACTTTATCTCAAACAGGCCTTTCAACCTCTCTCTCCTGACTCGCTGTCTTTTTCTTCACAAGGTTATGACTGTTTGAAATTAGCTCATGTATTGTGTTTTGTCTGCTTCTTCCATGAGCATGAGGCTTTAACTGTGTAGTTCACTACTATGTCCCCAGCTCCTAGACAGTGCCTGCATAGTTGGCACTCAATAAATAGTTACTAAACACATAAATTGGGTGTTTGAGATGTTGCTGCATGAAAAATAAAAAAAAAGCATTTAATTACTTATTAAATCAGCCTGTTTTGTTAGACAAAATCTTTCAAGAAATAGAGCCCATGAGAAGGGAGAAGGAAAATTAACAAAAGAGGCCCTTGGTTACATATATATATAAAAAAAAGTTGGAAACCATTTTCTTACTCAACTACTGCTAAGTCAAATAAGCCTGGACCAGCTGCTTAACTGTATCAGGGCAATATATTCTATAAGACTAAAAATGGTTTCAAGTGATGTTGACAAAGATTGTTTAGGAATAAAGTATTTTAAATATTCTCTGCAATAAGTAAACAACTCAACTATTGCTATGCAAGCTTCTAAAACAAGGCCCAGTCTGGGGTTTTCCTGAGAAGCTTCCAGTGTTTAAGTCTGTAACATTTCAAGGACTATTATTAAAGAGATGCACAGCCCCTTAAAGAGGAAGGCATGGCATTTTGTGAGTCCTATAGTCATGTTCTTGGATTTCTTCATAAAAGCCCTACAAATCTTTCGAATGATTCACCACAAACCTTTACAAACCACACATATAAAATCATCTTTTGTTTTTTCCATTGCTTGGTTGTTGCAACATGTAATAATTATGTTTTCTGCTTATATAGATTAACAAACCTCTCTAGACTCTTGAAATGCCTTCTTTCCGAAATAGAAAATTATATTTATCAAACATGGAAGTATTTTTCTAATCACATGATCTAATGTCTCAAAAACTTAAATCTGGATAAACAATACTAAATTAAGGCTGCTATATTTTCAAACAGCAAGAATTTGTGTGTGGAATGTTTTAACAGCTCATGAATTCCTACGACCACTCAGTATGACTTATACAAACACAAACCAAAACTCCACCAGGGAAATCAAATTTCACCTAATATCTCCAAGTTAAAATATTTAACAAAAAGCAGAAATGTATATGGTTATTTTGATTGTTTTTCTCCCATCATATTATGGAAATATGAAGAGGACAGGAGACTTTGAGGAGTATGTGGCATAGGGAGCATCACCATGGATGCAAAAAAAAGGTAAATCCTATCAGTGTTATAACATGTGTGGGGGCTTCCTGATCTCCAGACCCTTCGTAGTCATGTTTCTACTTAATCCTCATAACAACACTGGGAGATAAATACTATTCCCATCCTCATTGCACAGAAGCTGAGGGCTACAGGAATTAAATAAGTTGGCCAAGGTCACGTAGCCTGTGGGATTCCAGTGGCATGCGTAACCGCTTCACAGTAAAACCTCCACCCCAGCCTCCTGCAAAAGACAAGGAAGGGAAATGATCAGACAGCTTTCTTTTCTTCAGAATTCACTAGCTAGCACACTGAATATAGGTGGTGTCTCACAAAACACTGTGATATGTGCATACTATCACCCCATCTTAGAGAGGAAGAAAATGAGGCACAGGGAGGTTCTATAACTTGACAGGAGCAAAGCCAGGATCACAAGTGAGGCAAGCGAGCTCCAGGAACCTCACACTGAACCACGGCTTACTGCTATTCTCTCAACTTTTCTCATCCAAGCACCTGCACTCACTCAAGACTTAAAATTTTCATCGACAGAATTAGCTAGTTGGCCTAGATCATCTGTAAGTTTCCTTTCCGTTTTTAAATGATAGGATGCTCAATTCACCTGCAAAAGGGTTTTTGCCACAATAAAAACACTCTGGAGAGAGTTTTTCAGTGGTCCTGCTTTTTTTCCCAGGGGAAGGAAATGGTACTGATAATAATCTTAATACACTTTTAGGATTAAGGCTTACCATTTTAGAATTTAGTATAAAAGAAAAAGTTTTAATTACAATGTTTTCATGTTAAAAAATAGTTAACTGCTTCATAAAGAACAATGGAAATTTTGAATAAAAACCACTATAAGCTACTATTCTTTTCATTTTCTATAGTTCAGATAGCTTCTTTGCAGGAAGCAATGGTATACAAGGTTTACTTTGCACCCCGCCATTCATACGTGCTTCATTAAAGCACATGGCCTGTCATCAATGGCTCTTATTAAACACAGTGCTTGGGTGGAGTGGAGCAGTTGTCTTGCACAATGTTTTTAAACCCATCTGTATTAGTTGCCAGCATTTACAGATGAGTTCCGGCCGGGCGCAGTGGCTCACGCCTGGAATCCCAGCACTTTGGGAGGCCGAGGCGGGTGGATCACGAGGTCACGAGATCGAGACCATCCTAGCTAACATGGTGAAACTCCGTCTCCATTAAAAATACAAAAAATTAGCCGGGCATGGCAGTAGGTGCCTGTAGTCCCAGCTACTTGGGAGGCTGAGACAGGAGAATGGTGTGAACCCAGGAGGTGGAGTTTGCAGTGAGCTGAGACGCGCCATTGCACTCCAGCCTGGGTGACAGAGCGAGACTCCGTCTCAAAAAAAAAAAAAAAGATGAGTTTCACGTAAAAATCTTAATTCCTAGCTTCTCTCTCTCAAATAATAATAATAAATAAAAGCATCTGCCAACAAAGGGCCTGTACTCCAACATGGCAACACTGGGTATCGGCTGCCTTTTTAAGCAAAGCAAAGACTCTTCAGTTTGCCAGTCTCCGCCACGCCCCACTGCATTGAACTTGGTTACTTCCCTCATACGCTGTGTCCTGAGGCATGTGAGTTTGAGACCCTTTCACCACCACAGGTGCCCTGGTTTGAGCATTTCTACTCTAACTACATAGCTGAGACAGTAACACAGCATCAAACTTGCTGTATATTAAAGGCCTGCCTCCAGTAAAACTAAAAACTACACCCACAGAACTGAAACCCAAAATGGACACACACCTTTAAAAGTTTGATTCCTTTTTGAAACAACACAATCCTCCCAATGCTCGATATTTCATTAGTGTAACCCAATGAGTTCCCAACCTTGGCAACACATTAGAATAAACTCTGAAGGGCTAAGAACACATAGGCTCTGACTCAGAACCCGGGAAACCTTTTTTCCCCCAGCTTCACCCAAGTGATTGTGAATGGCAACCCATGTGTTAAAGTACTGGTGTAAACACTGACATACACAGTGTGACTTATAAATCAATAAGGCTGATTTTCCACAAGCCACAGATGAGAATCATTCTCATTACAAGTTATGTTAGATACACTACACTGAAGGTGCCATGATAGTTCCAGGGATTGACAAAAGACGATTCCTTTATTCTAACATCTGAAGTGAAGTGCATGTATAACTTAACGTTATACGTTAATCTCTTGATTTTTCTGTGTGATGTTTGCATATTTTAACAGCAAATATTTTGGTGTGGGCCCCTGAAAGTGCTGAAGTGGAGCCAATATATAAAAGGGAGTTTCCAATCTGGGCAGAATATCGAGACACATTAGTTTAAATCACACATCATCAACCACTTTGAGTTGATGCCAAACTCCAGATGTCTAGGGTCAGAAAGATCTTATTAAAAGATGTACTTGGCATCTCTCTAAAATCTAAACTATCTCTAAGTTACACGAGGGCTGCAAAACACCTGTGTGACACTTGCTATCAGTCCTGAAGATGAGTCATACTCCACAGTCTACCAGCCGGTGAGATTCCCAAGTAAACTGAGATGAGCTCAATGAGGAAAAGAGAGGCCTAGAAAAAGTTAACTGAGAACTGTTGAGGCCACAGCTTTCCATAAGAAGTACTTAGCTTGGGTTTACAAAGAAACTTCAAAAACCCCATTTCCTTCATGTGATGTTTGATACCTGAGGAAGCCTGGGCGTAATTTCTGCTTATTTATGCCTATTACCATGGTGTTCAATTTACTTAACAGAAAACTGTACAAGTATGTCTCTACAGATTCCCCTGCTTTTGCCATTACTTTCATAATTATGCCATATATGGAAAATCAGGCAGCTAAATTAGCATTCGAGAGGCTCTCACTAAATGAATTAGGTAAGAAAACGAGTGCTTCAATTTTAAGCCCAGATGTGCTCCTGCAGAAGCGATTTAAGGTCTGGTGCTGGAGTGACAGGACTTGATGTGTGCCTTCTCTGTGGATGGCACCAGGGAAGCATCCAGCAGTGAGGGCTCTACACATAGGCCACAAGCACTGAGGGTTTTCAGTGCTTAATTCACAGTGTTTACAGTTGGGCCCCATATGTACCGCTGGTCAAAAAAAAAAAAAAAATCTTTAAAATAAAGTACATGAGCTGAGTACTGGGCCATGTGCATGCAATCCCAGCTACCAGAAGGCTGAGGCAGGAGGATCGCTGGAGCCCAAAAGTTCAAGATCAGCCTGGGCAACATACCAAGACCCTGTCTGAAAAATAATAATAAAATAAAGTACCTGAACATAATTACATGATTTTAATTTTGGAAATCTGAAGTAAAAGAGAAGTTGATATGTGTGTGTGTGTGTGTGTGTGTGTGTATGTGTAGAGGGTTAGGTATTGTGTTTGTCAGGAGAACCTATCCCTAAATGATCATCGGTGAGAGAGAGAAAACCAGTTAGCGTCTTTGGACAATTCAGTAATTACAACCATTTTAGAACTGACAAATTATTGTTTTCATTGTTGTTACTGTGATGGGATGCTCATGGACCCTCCTGTCCTACCTAAGTGTTTTCTTCAGAAGCCTTGACACATTCAGAAACATTTCTACCTCAACCAGACAACCGGCATCAAAATATGTCATCAACCATCCATACTGCTCCCATCCACACTGCTCTTGGTGGAAATCCAGCCTTTCTGTATTTATTTCTGCAAGACTTTCAGGTGCGGAAGAGCCTTCAATGAAAATGCAAACATCTTGTAAAACATCACAACTTAGGCTGTAAAGAGAAGGCACTGAGTATATGGGCACACCTGGCAGCAAAGCCGGCCCTGGCTACCCCGGGCATTTTCCTGGCTGTTCTTTGCTCTGTGTCCTGGCTTCCTCCTGCGTCGCATGGGAACACTGCATAATGCATATTAAAGCAACTAGCCAGTAGGTACTGTGAAAGGAAAATCAATCTCGGGATCCCCCCAAATAATAAATAATAGTATTACTATCTCATACAAATAAGACTGTAAGAGCTGCCCAAGTTTGAAAAGCTCAAGTTAGTGAGATCAGGAGGATTCAAAATCCAATTCTGTATAGCTTCACAGTCCATGCTTCTCACCACCCAGGCCTCTGCCTCCTGTGTACCAAATACCCCTGGCAATTTAACAAGGAAAATCAATTTCCTTTTTAAATCAGCTTTAAAAAGAGTCTCTTTCAGATTCCCTTAATATAAACTATACTGGACTAATTGCATAATGGATATTTGTGTGAATGCCATAAACACATAAACATATAAATATACAGCCCTCATTGATGCAAACCTACAGAAATTAATTTCAAAGATGTTTTTCACTGTCCAAAGTTACCTTTGTAATTTATTTTTTTCACAGCCCAAAGTACTTCTCAATTTTTATTTTCATACCATTTCTGAAAACACGTCTTGGGGAGGAGGATAGGATGATGACAAGACCCTGAGTTTCTGGGGGAGGAAACAGTGCACAGGAGGTGACCACACAGTTCAGAGCACATCCCCACTGGTGCAGCAGCTGTGGGCAGGGGCTACAGGACAGAGAGGGGAAGACCCATTAAAATAATGACATTTATTGAGGTAAAAGAGGCTTTCTGTCCTGAAGAAAAATATTTCTGTTCTATACCAATATAAACAAACACTCTAGTTCATATTTCACTAAGTGTGTTATTTAACTAATATGGTAGCATACTTAACTCCAAAGCGGAAGGCAGTACTTACAGGATGGGGGTAATGTCTACTTCACAGGCTTGCTATGAGGGCCAATGAAATACTATACAAAAATTATTTAGCACTGTCTGTGGCACATATAGTAAAGATTCCCGAATTGGGAGCTCAAGGAATAGACCCAAGTTTTGTGGGCCTGCAGATTCAGACTTTTCTTAAGAAAAAAAATTGAATGTTATAAAATGTTTACAAAAGTGATTATCTATTGAGATTAAGAAATCACAATAAATCACAAAATTTTACAAGCCGCAATACCAAAACATCCTAAAATCAGAATCCAGGAAAAGAACCCAGTATGTGTATTAATTAACTTCCTGACACACTGCTATAAATACTTCTTTTGGGCTGTATACTCTGATGAATCCTCATATCACAATGACTTATATTCATATCATTTTCCACAGGGCAGAAAGATGAATCAATCTCCCCTCAAGCATGGGTGATCAAAATTTATTCCTAATTATTGACAATTCAGAAAAGTTACTTTTAGCCTTATAGTTCTTTATTGGCAATGACATATACATTTTTAGGATTGTTGTCAAACCTGTAATCACATCTCTTAATTTTCTTTCACATATGAGCCATGAAAATCCAGGACATTTCAAGTTTTCTCGTGCAATGACTAACTTTAAATATTCTTTTTATCAGTGATACTCATTAACCAGTTTGTTGTCAGTATTTTTGGTATCAGGCATATTCATGTCAAATGAACAAGAATCTTAAACACAGAATTCCCATTAAAAATGGTGCATTTCTAATAGTATATTTGTATTATTGAGTATATTCCTAAAAGAAGAGAATTTTCATACTGACTACACTTAGATAAGAACTGAATCCTCCACGTAGAATTTTACACATCTAACAAGTGAAAGAATTCTCCACAGACCTGGCTCCATGCACCATAAACCATCCCACAGCAGATGTCATGGTACCCGTTAACACTGCAATTCTCTCTCTGACCCTCCCCTTTGCGTAAGGACCCCAGGTAAGCTGGCACGGTGGGTGGCGATCCTATGAAGCAACTTCTACACTAGGATGGCTAGGGATAACCTGACACAGAGATGACTGTGAACTGCATAAATACATCCCACTAAACCCAAACAAAATGTGGACCCAATTCGACTTCCCCCTATCTATATCTCAAAAGCACTTTCAAGTCTAATGTCATCAAACCCAAACAGAAATGTGACAGCAGGGAAGTCAGAATGAGGAAGAAAAACATTAAGGGATTGCTTAAAATCTTCTTCCAATTTTACCAGTTATGATCCCATGAAGGCCCAGCTACGTATACTGCTAGGGCTCCTCCAGGGCCCTGGAAAGTGCTGGGTGGGCCCTGGCAATATATTCAAAAACGGCAAGGAATGCGTTGTACAAGTCAGGGGCCCTGGGGCTGGAGCTTCATTAGCTTCACAATAAATCTGCCTCTGTGGTCCCTATTATTATTCATCATTTATCTCAGTCTGTACATGTCTGGTCTCTCCAAATAAATTTCAAATCCTTAGAGATAGGGAGTACTGTCTTAAGCACTAACATAGGAAATACTCAAAAATGTGTGGCTGTCCTCACTATCCATGGTGATCTTGAAAGAGAGGGAGGGAAAAAATGTATAATACAAATGTATACATACACACACATAAATATATACACACATATGGATATACGTACACACATATATGTGGTATGTGTATTAGACATATACATGTATTATATGTGTTAGATATCCTACATGCCTTTGTGCCTAAAATATATATTTATTTCTATATATCAATTATATCTACAATACCAAAGAAATGGTGAATTTTTCAGTGTTATTAACCTGGTATCCAGATCATGTCCCTTCAAGGAGGTCTATCTCAGGAGAAGGTCACCATTGTAGTCTGGCAGACAATAAACAGTGCTTCCTTGGGAGGCCAGTGGGTGAGCTGGGCAAGGGACAATGGCCGTCAGGGGACTATCAGTGCTCTCTGGTGCTGGGCAGACAGTCTATTGTTAGTGACCCAAGAAGAGTCCCTCTGACTCCTGCCAAAGTTGACAGCAATTGGAAAGACTTCTCCCTTAAAGAGGATATCCATTAATCTGGTCCCTGCTTGCAGCTAGCTTTAAAAAAAAAAAAAAAAAAAAAAAAAAAGTAGGTGAAAACTACTGCAACATTCCAGTGCTTACAGCGAGGGGAAAATACAATTTTCTTTACACCAATTAAATATATTAAATGGAAGGCACTTTTAAAAAATACACACATAATAAATTTCTGACATCTATGGTTTCCTATCTTCAGATTCTAAATAAATAACATTTTTCAACTTAATACGTTAGCCAGGTCAACATGGAATAAATCTATTACCTCACCATGAAACAAAATGAGTATCTACAATCCGGCAAGTATTTCTTTGTACACAGGACACGTCTGTACTGTCAAGATCTGAAGGTGGGTGTAAGAATGGGGTAGAGAAATATAAGGGAATGTGGGGTATGTATGATTGTTGCCCTACAAGCTAAAACTAGAAAAGGAGGATTTTTAAGGAATTCAGAAACATTGCCTCCTGTCTCTCAGACTCAGTCTACAACACCAGGCCTCTGGCTTCCAAACAGTCCCAGGGAAGCCCCTCATCAAGTGTCACCAGCCTGTGCCAGCCTTAAGGTATCCTCACTGTCATCTACGGGAAGAATTGGGTTTTCTCAAAACAGCTGTCAGTTTGTATTTCTAGAACTGTCAATGTAGGAGATATCTCCGAAATATATGAACTCTAAAGGAAACCATTTTCTGAAGAATATGTAGGTTTTTGTCAACCCAGTCAGTTACAGGCAGAGTTTTGGTGTCTGTACATTTCGGTCACATGTCAGAAAATGTGTATACTAAATGAAAACAATTAGAAGCTTGTGAAACTTATGAGACAGGATGTTCAACAGTGATGTTTTATAAAGGATGATCTGACTGTTTACAGGTGAGAAGAGGCTAATGGAAAAACCAGTGAAGAGAGAGTTTTGGAGACTGCCGTAAAGTTTCAGATTTCGGGTTCCCTGATCCTGCCTATGGGGTGTGTGTGTGTGTGTGTATGCACATGTATTTAAAACTTCTCCTAGCATTACACCTGGGGGCTTCTCGGGAACCCTGGGAGTAACAGGGAGATCTTGCCGCCAAGCCACAGGGCACAGGCAGAGAGCAGGGCAGGCAGCAACAAGCCTTTCATTCATTCATTTATTCATTCAGTCATTCCTTCTCCCCACAGGAAGTGTCCTCAATGGAATGCACCCACAGGCCCAAGGCACAGTGCCTCTTTCTAGTCCTGGATTTTTTCAAATAAATTCAGGCCACAAGGAAAGGCCATGTTGGAAGCCGCTGGCTTTGACACCACTTTCCCAGTCCACTGTGGCAAATGCCTCTGCCAGGGTGTAAAGTGCCTCTGGCCACACAAAAGAGAACGTGGCCAGAAGCTGCAACACCAGCACTAGACTGTTGAGGAGTCTCCTATTTTCCATTCTCAGTCCTTCCCAGGAAGAGCCTGATGATGTCATAGTTATAAAATGCCCAAAACAGCACCACTAATAGGTGGATACAACCCATGTTAATCTCGAAGGTAGACTCTGACAGTAGGATTACATATTTATTTAGCAGATACACAAATGGCAAGAAACTAGATGATGTAGACAACTTATTATTGCAGATAAACACTTCACATATATTATCTCGCTTAATCCTCACTAACCACTCTGTGAGATGGATGCTGCTACTATCCTCATTTTACAGAGGAGGCATAGTATGGTTAATTTGCCCCTGGTCATAAGGCTGACAAGTGGCAGACATGTGTGTTCAACTCCAAGCAGGCTGGATTCGCTGTGCCACTGCTCAGATGACCTTCATCTCGAGTTCAGTTACTTTCTAAAGGAGGAAACACAGTCAATCGTGTGAGGGGAGGTGAGGAGGGGACAGTCATGTTCTTCACCTAATTGGCAACTGGCATAGGCTTAGCTTTCCATACCTGTCTGGAATTCAAATCTCAAATCATACACATCAGCCACGAAAGCTTAGGCAATTATAAACTGTACCTTAGTTTGCTCACCTAAAAGTGGGAGTAATAAGGGCCTATGACATATTGCACAGCTTATCTATTTAGTACACTGTGATGCTCCTTTGAGAAGATAATGCAAATATTTACTAAATCATCTTAGGAGCTAAATTCTATAGTTTTGATAGTAAATGCCCTGATTTTTTTTTCCAGAAACTTTGACCTTTATTAATTAGATGGTTTATAAATCTATACTATGAAATGAAGCACTATAGGTTTATTACCTGGGTTTTGGAGATGAGGAAACTAACAAGTAGAGACTCACAAGAAACCTGTTGATATTTGGGGTCAAGAACCAAGTCATAGCTAATGCAAGCCATTCTTGGTCAATGAGACTCTGCCCCTTAACTGGGCCCTTGCAGGGAAATGTTTCAATAGCAAAGCTGAGGATCCTAACATCTGAGGAAAGTTCTAAATGACCTGCTAGTCTGGTACGATCACATGAATAACTGAATTGGGTCAGATTCCTGTGTTTCTATTCAAGTGGTGCAGGCCTGCCTTGGGGCCTGTGTACTGCCTGCGCCCAGAATGTCCTCATGACTAACTCTCACACCTCCTTCGAGGTTTTGTCTCCCATATCAGCCTCTCAGCAAGGCCCACCCTGACCAATCTATTTAAAATTCTCATACTTTCTCCTCCCAACCCTCCGGACCCTGATCTAGTTTTTCTCTTTTCTGTATCACTAACCACCTCCCAACATACTGTGTATCACATACTTCAATTGTTTATTGTCTGGCCCCCTATCCTAGAATATAAACTTCCTAAAGAGTGATATTTTCATTTTGTTAACCAAAAAATATCAAGTGCTCATAACTTTGCCTGGCATAAACTAGGGACTCAATACATATTATTACATAAATAAATTCAAAATGCAGAGGTACTTTTAAAAATGCACCAAATAATCCAATAAGAATGATTCAACAGTTGTGTTTCTGAGACAAAAAGCCATACGATTTCATAGAACTGGGATGCAGGGTTGTAGCAGGCATTTCATGAGCCTGGGACATGACCTTCAGTGCTAAATTTAGTGCTCCTGGTGTTTCTAAGATTCCCAGTTACCAGTTTAACTTCATCTATCTAGGATGTTCATACCAAGAATGTTTCTACAAACTCAATTATCTACTCAAAATAAGAAGCAAGCAAACCTGGACCTGCTTTTCCCATCTCCATACTGTAACAGACTCAGACCTATGAATGAATTGATAACAAAATTGATGGAGAAGCACTTCACAGTTGCAGGGCTATGGGATTTCTCGGCAATTTAAATTTAAGTGGGGATGGGGGAGAGTTTTAGCTAGGATATTCAGTGTATACACTGAGACAGGTACTCCAGTACTGAACCAGCAGTGAAATGCAAGAAAGAAAACAGGAACACCAGTACAGCACTCTTCCAGGAGGGAAAAGAGCTAAAACAGTGGGTGGTGAAAATCACACTTCCCTTGGTTCCAAAGCCCCCAAATCCTTGTTCATTATGGGGAGAGGAAAACAGTTAAAAACAAAAGTTAAGCATACACATATAAGATAACAGAGAGTTATTCTCAACTTAATGCACTTAATTAATCCAAACTAAACATAATACTTTTATAATGAAAAACACAGGCCTTGAAAAATCTGCCAAGCAAGAAACACACCATATTCCCATAAATATTCATTTTATCGCTGTTTAAGGGTTTTTACTAGTGGCTAAAGGTAATAACCCAGATAGGCCCCCAAAATGGAATGCTCGCCTAAGCATATCTCTAATACTCACGGTTGCTAAATAACAAGACTGTTGAACAAATTAAAAGCAAAATAACACACCTCTTATTCTTTTCATTAATCTTTTTAATGTAACCACTCACCAACAGACATGAAATCAGTAAGTCAATCATTAACGGTCTCCAAATACTTATAGATTGAATCAAAAACGATAAATACCACATAACAATACCTGTCTAGAACTTTGACTAAATGCTTTATATTTTCACCCATGTCTTTTCATCAGAAGTGTATTTATATGACACTATCTACTAATTGGGATGTTTTTATTCTTCTTAAGATCAGTTCTTACTTCTTTCTGCATATAGGGCTGCCTTTGATAGTAAAGGGCCTCTCCCCAGCAGAGGTGTATAATAGTTTGAGCCTCTTCATCCTGGGAATTGCAAGTGTTTGTTCATTTTAACATTTGCTTTTCATAAAGTTTGCTGGTTCAAACTGTTTTCAACTGTGTTAGCCCTGCGACACAGTTCACCTAGGTCACTGCTATTGCTGTAAACTTAATTTTTCCACATTTGCACTATTAAAAGGACAACACTAGCCTTCTGGGAATGAGGTAGCGTTACTTCAAAGCTGAGTTTTAGAAAACGTATCAAACTCTTAACCTTCTTTAAAAATGTGTGCAAAATATTAAGACAATTTCTACACTTAAAAAAAAACACCTCATGATTCACCAAGTTTTAAACCATCTCAAACTAAATCCTCAAGAAGGATAACTGTCTTTAACACATTTTTATAAATATAATTTATACTGTCTTTTAACCAGCTTGTCTAAGTAGGTAGGCAATGGGGTAAAATTATTACTCAGCTTATATAAATTATAGTTTATTCTGAAATAACTGTTAGCGAGAATGGATGGGATATGCAATGACAGCCTTCTGTAAGTCAAGAGAAATTATTTATATTACTTATATCATACATATTAATTTATAGCATTATTTATATTTTTTTTTACTTATTATTGGGAGTAAGGGGAAGAACTTGAACTAGTAACATTTCTACCAGAACTTCACAGTACCGGTGTTTTCGCTTTATTTTAAACTAGCCATCATGAAAAATCTGATTTAATACTTTCAAGCACTTTCAGTTATGACTATTCAATCATGATATGAATCAGCACATTTGTTGCTCCATTAAACTGCTTTTAAGACTACCAAAACTTGCCCAGCTCTTCTGTCATACCTTTAGCAGAGGAAATGGAAGAAGCTATTACAAGGACGCCTGAAAACTTGAAAAGTTTCAAAACCTGGACAATTACTCAACAGCATTTTCCTCTGAAAGACATTTTGTAGACGTTTCCCATGATTATCTCCTATTCCGGATGGCCCATCAAATCACATTCTAAACAGGCATTCAACACTTATTAAGCAGCCACTGTGTGCAGAGACAGCACTATACTAAGCAAAGGAGCATAGGGTTCTGCCTCATTTTATTCCTGCATAAATACACAGCAGTCGTGATTTATTCTCTCAACTTTGTAGAAACGTGAGCTGCATCCACATGGCTGAATCCATGGCATTCATTTGGACTTCCTGGGGGCAATTTACAGGTTCTCTGGATTAGACAGCCCCATTGGGACATCGCTCGGACCCTTCACCTTCTAGCCCACGCAGGACAACTCGCTGGCGTCGGTCACACCTTCCGCAGGTGGTTGGACCGCCTAAGCCAGATGCACCCGGCCCACCTCCCTTAGCAGGGGTTCCGAATAGAAGTGTGCAAATGTGTGCAATGACTTCTGCAAATCAGAGGACTTGTTGAAAGGTCCAGGGGTCCAGGCGTGAAGGGAAAGCAGCCACCCTGCGGGGCGCCCCCTCCCCGGCGTCTCCCGGGCCCGGGGCGCTGCGCAGGCCGCCGCCGATGCCAGGGCGCAGCCAGCGCACCTCGGGCCTAGCACCATTAGAAAGGCAAATCGAAGAGCCGGGGTGCAGTTAAATGCCCGGCCATGGGCCCTGGGGGTGTCTCTCCAGCGGACGCCGCCGCAGGGGCCTCCAGGGCGCGTCGACCCCGGGGCGCTGGGCGCGGCCCGCGGGCGCACCCAAGACCTCAGCCCGCAGCGCCCGGGCGTCCGCGCCAGGCCGGGGCAGGGGAGGGCACCCAGAGCCCCCGGGCCCGCGTCCCCGGCCCCGCCCGGGCCGCTCGGCCGCCTCCCAGGGAGAGGGCAAGCTCCCCGGCCCCCGCCCGCGGCCGCCGGCCCCGGCCCCCTCCCGACGCACCACACCTAGCAACCGGCGCTGACAGGACGCAGTGGCGGCGGCGGCGGCGGGAGGAGGAGGAAGCGGAATGGCTGCCGCGGTGGAGCCACCCCCGCCCCCCCGCTCCACCTCCCCGCGGCTGCAGCCGCCGCCGAGCCCTGACAGCTCGAGCCGGGGCGGAAGCGCCCGGCGGCGTGCAGCGCCCGCCCCCGGCTGCCCTCAGCGCCTCGGGCTACTCCTCGGGCTACTCCGACCACCCGGGCCAACTAACTCCGCGACCCTGCCCAGCGCCCAGCGCCCGCCGCCCGCCGCGCCCTCCGCCCCGCGCCCCGCGCCCCGCGCGCAAGCACTCGGCCCCGCCGCCGCAACCCCGCCGCCCCGCCGCGGAGCTCCCTGCTCCCACCACTTCGCAGCCCGCGTGCACGCCCCTGAGTCCCCCAGCCGCCCGCCCGCCCGCCCGCGGCACCTCGGGGCGCCCGCCCCCTCCCCCACCCGAGCCCGCTCCCCGCCCCCCGGCACCTCGCGCCCCCGCATCCCGCCACCCCCACCTCGGGGCTCGCACGCGCCCTCCCCGCCCTGCCGCCTCCCTCCCCGCCGGCCACCCCTGGCCATTCCGGGGCTCCCCGCCCGGGCAGGAGTTTCCGCGCGCCTGGCACCCCCGCCCACCCCCGGGCCATTTACCGATGTGGTTGTCCTCGATGTGCTCGATGAGGTCGGCCAGGGTGGGGAAGTGGAGTCCGCAGCCCCCGAATCGGCAGGTATTGGAGAAGAAGGAGGCGGCGGCGATGCCTGTCATGGTGCTACATCGAGAGCCCCCCTGGTGTCGGCTCTGCGAGCGCCGGGCGGGCGAGGGAGGGAGGGAGGCCGGGTGGGGTGAGGAGAGGAGGGGCTGGGGGAGGGGGAGAGAGGCGGGGTGAGGGGAGCGGCGAGGACGGGACGGAGGGAGAGGGGGCGAGAGAGATGGAAGGAGAGCGAGGAGCCACCGGGAGGCAGAGGGGAGGCGGCGGCTGCGGCGGCGGCGTCGGGAGCGGCGGGGGGAGGGCGGGGGCGGGGGCGGGGGGGACGCCGCCGCAGCTGGGAGGAGGGACCAGGGCGCGCGGCTACAGCTGTGCGGCCCCAACCTCAGCGCGCGGACCCAGGCCTCACCTGCGAGCCCTGCCACCAACTTTATCTCGCTAGGCCTGCCCTTTACGGCTTGCCATCCGTGCCATCTGTTTGGAGCCTCCTTGGTTATGTATATGACGTTCTTAATACACCCACATCGATTAATTACACCTACCTCCCTGCGAGGAGAACTCAGGGAGTTACCCTGGCCCCTCTCGGGGACATTTTTTTTGTACTCAGCCACCTGTCTAGGTGTGACACATTCACAGGGGACCCAGGAAAGGTAATTGTGTGCACCTTCTTCTTTAAACCTTCTTTAGAAAAAGTCCACATTCTCCGGAGGTTTGAACTAACTAATTGATTTTAATGAAGCTTTCCCTCTAGGCCAGAAGAAAATCTTAGCTTTATTTAAATTTCAAAATAGAGTGCTTGGTTGTCAAGTGCATTTGCCTGTGTTTTACATATGTGCCACGTTTTTTATACTCCCTGCTCCTTCTAGGAAAACAAAAACTAAAATAATTTCATCACCCGAAATTACAGCACCCTACTGCACCCACTCCACCATCTCAGGTCTGGTAATTAACCCATCCTCGTTTCAGCCACTGCAGAAAGGACAGTGCATTGGTTAAGGCTAGGAGTGGAAACAACGGCAAGGGACATAGTGACTCTTCATTTAAAAAGGAAGCGATTTCATCCTGTGAGCATTTAAAGCATAATGTTGACCAGGTAACCACTTAAGCTGAATTTAGTAGCTTCCCTGAAAACCAGCATTTTGCTGAGAATCAATTACTTTCTTGTCCCCACCCCCTCCTCCAGTTGCAGTCATATTTCTGCTGTAAAGTGTGTATTTTCCAGTAGCACTTTTCCAGGTGTCTAAGAAATATTACACATTATCAGCAGTTTATGACCTAACAGTACATTTTTTTTATTAATATTAATATATGCATACTGAATTTAGCATTTTTCCTTATGGCAAATTTCACTTACCCTCTGGTGCAGATGCATGGAGAAATAGTATTCCTCCCTCCATAAACTCTATGCATCTCTATCTAGTGTTATTTCTAATAATGGGATTGTTTGCTTTTCATGTAAGTGCTTAGAGTAAAGGCACATGTAATATGTCTGTTGCTAAAGGAAGTTTTATGATCTGACCATCACCGGTGGCATTTTCTCTTCTCGTCTCTTCTGTCTTGCAGCTCACAAGGTGACAAACTTGCTGAGATGAGATTCGGCTTGGGTGGGGCTGGGGCAGCTGTGTCTTGAAGTTCAGTTTGGTGCCAAGAATGGTTTCGTGGGCCCAATGAGGGTGGGGGCAGGGCCCTGGTGGGCCTGATAATGAGCCAGGGACCCAGTTGGCAGGGGACTGAGGCCAAGGCCAGACAAGGGTCTAAAGAGCAGGAGTTAGAATTCTAGATCTTGAATTAGAATTTTGGCAGCTGTGCAGTACATTCAGCTGCCCAATCTGGGAAGGCCTTCAGCTGAGAGCGGGCAGAATATCTGGCAGGCACACACCACACCAAATGACATGGAAATGCAATACAAAACTTCAGCCAAAAATGATGCCAAAACAGCCACCCTTAGAGATGAGTGTTAGGCACCCCCACTATGCAGCATCTGGGAGCCCCAAAAGCTTTGAAGAAGTAGCAGTTCTGTCCTCCAGAGGAAAAATTGTCTACGTGGAGTTATTAACTCCCAAGAGTGTGGAGAGGTGGTTCAGGCAAGAGAGTTCCGAGATGGGAAGTGCCAGAAATGTGCAGGTGAAAGATGAAGGAAGTAAGGGGCCTGGGCTTCACTAATGCATGGCTTTCTACTACCTCCTGTCAGTTTCACTATTCCTAAAATAAAACCTTGCTAGACCAAATTGAAAAAAATAGATTTTTTAAAAAATGAAGTGAGCTAAAATAACTTCCAAAGTAAATCAAGATTTTGGTTTTTAAGACAAAATTATTTTATCTACCTTGGATAATTATTACTGTTTTGTAAGGAATCAGTTCTTTTGCCTGAAAATAATCCACCCTACTACTTCTTCATATGTGACTGAAGCTTTGTTTATGTGACGTTCTGCTCATACTACTTTTTAAAAATCTGTACACTCTAGGCATTTCCGGTCTTTATATAAGATACATGATTATGATCTCTTAGATCTGGAAGATACTCTGGCTGTCAGAACCACTGGTTTTGGACATGTGGTAAACTGAGGCCAGGGGCATCAAGCAAGTTCTCCCAGGTGCACACAGACGGTTTTTTTCTCTGTACTCATGGTGCATTTAGAAGGCATTGATAGACAATAGAAGGACAAATTGTATATAGATAGTAACCACAGGCAAAGTTTTTTAAAATTGCTAATAGCATGCTTACCTTTCTGTACTTATATTTTTAAAATGTTTGTTTCCAGGATATCCCTTTAGATAAAGTCAACATCTAAGCTACAAAAATATATAAAACAAACAATTCAACTTATTACATCCGAGAGAGAAGGTGATGACTGATATACCTCTGTACTGGCAAAAAACATCTGTCTGATTTGGAAAGTAAAAATATTTGAAAGGAGAGGGAAAGTGAGGGAACTGAAAAGTCAGAATGATATGACAGTGGCTGTAGACAAGAAGCATTCTCTGGGTTTAAGAGCCTTTTCTTGAAAACCATCTGTCTATCCCCAGAGCCCAGTGCCTCCCAATGTATAGGCACAAAGTATGGATGTGCAGTGGCCCCATAATATGGTACTTAGCATTACGAATGGTTTGAGATCGCATAACAGTCTCCCCAAATCCAGCATGTCCAGTGCCCTCGAGATGGGGCAGCTGCCGGAAGGTGTGAATCCACTGGTCTAATGGAGCCAACTGAAGACACTGAGGATCCTGCTTCATACAGCTGTCTGTCCTCCACATACAGGAATTGGTTTATTTTGGCATACACTGATAATCAAAACCGTGCACTTCCTGTGTCCTGTGTGGACATCTGTTAATGATGCAAGAGGATCTATATGAACATTAGATTCTATCTTGAATCTAACACTATACTGCTTCAACTGTAGCTTTCTCTGGCTTTTTAGATTGTTTTCCAGGTCCCTCTTGAGGTGCTTTTCAGGTTTACTAGATATTTCTTCTATTGTCACCACTTCGTCGGATGAGCAGATCATGAACCTCGGTCTTCTTCAGCTCATGCAAGTCTGTGGACGCTTACAATGTCTGATGTTCCCTGGCTCTTGAATGCTAAGGCTGCCACTTCCACCAACAGCAACCTTGGGCTCAAAGGGATGCCTTCTTTTTAGGCTCCATCTTCTTCTAAGGAGGATGATTTCTATTCCAGGTTTTATTATTTAATATTTATGCAACCAAGTTTTCTGTATTTATTTTATTCCAGCTCAGAAATGAATCAGCTTTATCTGCTCTCTGGTGATTAATTCTCATTTTGTCCCTCAGTCTCATTTTGCCTAGGATTAAGAGCTAGCCTTAGAATGAGTAATGGGGGTATTCTTATTAGTTGCCACCAGTGACCTCATGAGTGTTAGCCCCTAGCTCTCCACCTGGCTGCTCCTGCCTACTGACTGTATACATAGTTTTGGCATTTATTTCCAGTTCCTTGAAGGACTTTTCCAGAACTAAAGTAGTAAAACACCCACCCAATCACTGCAGCTCTAATTGAGCATCCTGGGTCCATTCCCCTACGTTATGTGCCACACTACTACCCAGATGATAACTCCAAACCCAAATCTGATGGGAGCCACTGCTGCTCAGGCCACCCCAACCTGAGATTTAGAATAATGTTAACAGAAGCAGCTAAGCAATTACTGTTTCATTTTTGCCTTTAACCTATCTTGATTGAACATCTATGCAAAGCCCCTGTTACACAACTCCAGAAGGCTCTATTTATATAGGCAACTGCATGAACAGTGACCCTGGGATCTGTGCAGCCTTGCAGTCCTGTTCCACTATGCAAGATATGAGGGATACAATTTGAATAAGACAAGCCCAGTCTCTCCTCACATGAGAGAGCACTAGGTGCTTTACAAAGTCCTCCTCAATCTATTCTAAGGGCCTGCTAGGGGTGGCTTGGTTGGACTCCGTGTACTACCCTCTTGGCTGCTCTGGTATCTATTATTTCCCTTCTTTCCAGCTTTGGCTCACTCAGATAATAACTTCAGTTGCTGTTGACTGTAATGGAGCCACTAAGGCCACTAATGCTTGTAAAAGACTGCACAGACTTTTTTGCCCAAAGATGTGTTTTTAGGCGTCACTGATTCTCACCCAGCAGTGCACAGTCTTGAGGATTTCTATAACTTCAAAGGCTACTAGCACCTTTTTTGTTCTAGCTTTTTGAGGTTTTACCAGCTCACACTATTGCAGTCCGTTTCCTCTGGACTCAGACAAGTATCACTGGAGATTGGACTAGAAGATCAAATTGGGAATACTCCATGATCTCATCTCCCCTGCTAGAATGTCTTAGTGGTAACTTTCACTACCAGAATAGGCTTCCTGCTTTTCAGTGACCAAAATTGATCCCAGCCTTACCTCCTACAGTTTCCCCACATGTATTGACAGTTCAAGATGTACCAAATCATTTTAGTTTGCTTTCTTCTTCTTCTTCTTTTTTTTTTTTTTTAAGATAAGATCTCACTCTGTTGCCCAGGCTGGAGTACAGTGGCATGATCAAGGCTCACTGCAGCCTCGACCTCCTGGAGTCAAGCGATCCTCCCATTTCAGCTTCCTGGGTAGCTGAGATTACAGGTGCACGCCACCATGTCCAGCTAATTTTTTGTATTTTTTAATAGAGATGGAGTTTTGCCATTTGCCCAGGCTGGACTCGAAGTCCTGGGCTCAACCACCTTGGCCTCCCAAAGTGCTGGGATTACAGGTGTGAGCCACTGCATGCTGTCATTTAGTTTTCAAAATGCGCTCACTTGTTCAACAAAAACCACCTTGCCTTTCTTTGCAAATATTGTGTAGCCTGTCTGGAACATTCTTTTTCCCTCTTCCCTATTCCCTCCCCCAAATACACTGTAGCAACTCAGCATGTCATCTCCTCCAGGAAGCCTTCCCTATAACTTCCTCCTCTTCCTTCCCTGCTGAGCTGGATGCCTGTCATCTGTGTTCTAGCCAAATTCCCTCTGCATCAGATTCTGACTGCTGGCTTGCTGGTCTTCCATCTCCTGTGTACCAGTAGTTCTCAAACCTTTTGCTCAAGAATCCACTTGAACCTTGATCTCATTAATATTTATATTTATTTATAAATTATATGCAAGTGCTACTTTTCACATATAGTATGTATATTATAGGCTGGGCACAGTGAGTCAAGCCTGTAATCCCAGTACTTTGGGAGGCTGAGGTGGGAGGACATTTGAAGCCAGGGGTTTGAGACCAGCCTGGTCAATATAGCAGGACCCTATGTCTGCAAAAAATTAAAAAATTATCTGGGTGTGGTGGTACACCCCTGTAATCCTGGCTATTCAGGAGGCTGAGGCAGGGGGGAATAACTTGAACCCAGAAGTTCAAGGTTACACTGAGCTATGATCACACCACTACACTCCAGCCTGGGCTACAGAGTGAGATTCTATCTCTAAACCAAAACCAAATGTAGTATGTGTGTTATGAAATAAATCAAATTCTTTTTAAAACACAGGAATAGAAGGCCTAGTATCTTCATACCGTACCGCAGAGTATTGCCTGGCCCACATCCTGGGGTGAATGCATTCCTCCTTGGAGGCCTCTGCACTTGATGGTAGCCTCCTTGAGAAAAGAAACTTTTATTTTATTTTTTTTTAGCCGGAGTCTCGCTCTGTCGCCCAGGCTGGAGTGCAGTGGCATGATCTCGGCTCACTGCAACCTCCGCCTCCTAGGTTCAAGCAATTCTGCCTCAGCCTCCCGAGTAGCTGAGACTACAGGCGCCTGCTACCACACCTGGCTAATTTTTTGTATTTTTAGTAGAGACGGGGTTTTGCCATGTTAGCCAGGATGGTCTCAATCTCCTGACTTCATGATCCGCCCACCTTGGCCTCCCAAAGAGAAACTATCTTTAGGCCTGCACTGCTCAATAAAAGTTGCATGGGAGTATAGTTCAGCACTGTGATAAGGCAGTGTGCTAAGACTTCAGTTTTCAATGTTAAAGCAATTTCTAACAATTTGTTACTGTTCCTCTCTTACGTAGCATCGAGGAAAGATAGTCTTCACTATCTCTTAGCTTGGATAGATTACAAGTCATTCCTTCCCGTGGTTGTGGACACACTTTTGACGAGACCTCCTTCTAAGGTCTAACACAGGGACTGTGCTGCGCCAATAACAGGCACTTAGAAAATGCTTGTCTCATTTGTTTTGATGGTGCTAGTTTACTAGCCTCTGCTGACGCAAAGCCATTCAACTGGACAGAGATAAGCAGGGAGCCATTCAGCCATGACATGAGATCTGACACTAGCTCTCCTTTCATAGACTTGACTACGATACCTTTCCCTTTCACAGATGTTCAAATTCATTATGGTGATTATTTTAAATAACTATTACCACATTCATTGAGTGCCTACTATTGGACTTGATGCCTTAACACAGAGCAGTTCTTAAATCCTATGAGGTAGACAAATGCTATTATGCCCAAACTATGGATGAGAAAAAACAAGACCCTGGGAAATAAGGTAACTTGCTGAGGTCCTTAAAGCTAATAAGTGCTGGAACTAGGATTTGAACTCAGCTCTGTCTGACTCCAGAGTCCTGGCACTTAACATTCTACCCGTACTTGAATTTGTGGATTATAGAACACTTTTGTTCTCTCCCCTTGAATCTGGGGGCAGGACCATGCTCACATAAATCACAGACACTGGGCTAGAGGGTCAAAAGCATCCTAGTTTGCCAAATGCGCTTAGGTGAGGATACTGAGAATCAGGATGGGGAATTGATGATGGAGATGTCATGAGGCCTCCAGCAGGAACTGAAGCTCTTGGCTTGTCTTTTGCCCTCTCCTTCTCTATTGGGAGGTCCTCTCATTGCTGTTACCAAGCTTGTTTCTGGTCTTAAATACCTTATTTTAAAACTAAACTTTATAGAGACGTCAGACTTTTAAAAGATACCCTTGGGTTGCTCTTCACCCTGTTCCTGACAACCTCCACTCTGCGCCTTCCTGCTGGTGATTTTGGGGTGGAGTAGGGAAAACAGGCATCACCTCTCATGAGGAAAGGTGACCCTTTTGCTTTTGTCATGCTCTTTATCTTTGTCTCCTGTTTTGTAAGGACTTAACTCATGTTGCCTTTCAGCTAATTGTTCGGCATAATTATATTTTCTGTTGCAATTTTTGTTCCCAGAGTCACAGAACAAACAGTCCCATTAAACATCATCTCAAAGGGCTCTGCAGCTCAATCCTTTCTTTTCCAGATCTGGACCAATGTGGAGCCTACTTTTGCCTTTCAAAAAATGGACCCAGATTCCAGTCATTTCTCTAGGAAATGACTTTTCCCCTGGGTTTTATAACTCAATTTGCCTTTCTGTAATTTTCATCCCATTATGTGTTTGCCAAGATAAATGATTCTTTCTTCTCTGTATTACCTTATATATGTAATGACTTTTCTTATTTATAAGGCCTCACATTCAGAAGCCTTAGGGTCAGACACAGGATGCAATGAGAGAAGAGGTGTGTGAATGCACCTTTGTATTGTGTGAATGGTGGGGCAATGATGACCTGGAGAGAACTGTTCTTTTAAAACACTGGAAAGAAAACACATTCCACCTGCAACCCACAGTTGGCCCATGAACCTTCCAGTTTGCACCCTCTGTTTTTCCTTCCATGCCACGGTACCCAACTTAGATTACTGTTATTGCCACAACAGCCCAAAAATATCCGGATTAATTATTTCTCATCACTGTGAGATTAGATGTAATCTAATTCTTGTTGTTAACAATTCAAGAAGGGTCATTTGCACCTTAAACACATCTTGAAGATAATATCTGAGCTGCCCAGGTAAACGGTCATATCAGAGGGAATAAATAGTTGATAAGGACTGCCTTCCTGGTTCTAACACTTCTTGGTTCTCAACATCTTTCTGTATTACCCAGTGCAGATCAAAGTCATAAGAAAATTTTCAACAAGCTGACTATGTAAGTACTACAAATTTATCTAAAGCAAGTGCAGTAAAAGATAATGTTGTATAGTGCCTGACCAGTCTTCATCTATAAAATAATTAACAAAACCCTTCAGTTGGTAGGTTTGGACTGCCCAGTCTTTGAGTATTCCCTCTCCTGTGTCTGCAGCTCAAAGTCACATTACTTGCAAGGTATTCTCTTTAAAAATGTGTATAGTAATCAAACATTTTAGATAACGGTCTTCAGGGTTAGAGCCAACTCATGACTCCAATTTCTTCTGTCTCTTCCGCCATTCCCATTCTCACTCTCCCCTTCCCAATCCAATATCCCTCCCCTGCTGCCTTTCCCTGCCATCCCTGCCCCCCTGAAAATATGGTGCCTTTTCAAGATTGATTCTTGAATGGGGCCTAGGCATGGAGAGTGTTCGGTATTGTGTTTGAGAAAGTTGCACCAGAGACGAGAATTCAAGAAAGAAACAAGAAAAAGGAAATTGGGAAAGAAAACTAAAAAGGGGCAGAAGCAAAGGTTGAGAGGATCTTTTCTGTCTTCTCTCTCCTGTGCACCAAAGTCCTGCAGCAGAGGAATCCTCTCTTCAGATAATCCCTACTTGGTCTCTTATTCTTATGAACCACAATCAAATTTGCATCTTATCTTCATTATTCTATACCCTGATCCAAAAGACTGATCAGAGGAAAGGTCTTCACAAAAGTTCAACATTGAAAAGACCTAGATCCTAATGCCAACTCTATTTTTTGACTTACAGATCATTAACCTTGGGGAAGTCACTCAGTCTCTCTGAGACTTCTTACCTACACACTGGATTTAACAGTACAGATCCTACCCAGCTTCTGGGGATGAAATGAAATGCTGCATGTGAAAACACCCTGGAAACTATAAAATGCTAATCAAAGATGAGGTATTATCATTATTATCTCTGAATCCAGTGCTACAAATGCTATGGCATGTGGTCATCTAACCAAATTTTCTTTGATTTTTTGGAGAAGGGTGTGGGTGTTACAGGCTGGTGCAGCAATAAGGTAGAGCTTTAAGTTATAGGAAGGAAACTTTAAGTTGTCAACCATTGCTATTTCAGAGACATCATGAAGATGTGAAATCACTTTGGAGCATACCAGCTTTATTTTGAGATGAGCCATTTGAGTGGACCCTTTTGAGTGATGTAGACATAGTAAGACACTTATTATTCTGGGGGGAGTGCAACAGGTATTGTTTTAGTTTTGGTTTTGGTTTGCTTGTCTAGGGCTTGAGGCTTCAGCACTGCAGGCAGCTGGAATCTTGCTGCCAAAATGATTGGTTCGGGAGGTGGGCATGTGGCCAGAAAGTCCCATCAGAGTTAAGTTCAGTGCTTTTATCCAGTGGTTATCTGCATTTCTATCCAGATAAGCCTCTGCCTGCTCTCTTCTCATCATTTGAGAAGGAAGCACGTAGCCCAGTTGATGCTGGCAGACATCTTAAGACCATGAGGGACTTCTGCCTGAGGACAAAGCCAACTTGGCAGAATGCAGAATTAAGAGATCTCAGAGAAACTGAACTGGAATTCTGATAGAACTGTGCCCGAAGCCCACATTGGTCTTATGCTGTTACATGATCCAGTGATTCATCTTTATTGTATAAGCCAGTTTGTGTTGGGCTTTAGAGTACTAGATAGTGACAGCAAAGTCATTATCCTAAATGATACAGAGTTTGAAGGTTTCTGGAGAAGGGGTGAGAAAGTTTACATAGTGTTCAGGGAGCTTACTGGAGGAAGCTGCCCGTCTCTTAATCTTTTTTAATGAGGTTCACAGCAGTTAACATGCCTCTGATGGGCTAAGGTGGGACCACCTATGATCAGCTGATGGAGAGAACACTGCAGGAGGGAGACCTGAGCTATCACAGAGGCAGGAAGGCTGAACTGGGTCCTGGCATTGGGATGAGGCTGTGGATAAAGCTGTGTCACTAAGTTGATGGCCATGAGTATAGTCCGTAAATATGCGTATGTTCAGTTTTCATAGATTCTGCCAAACCATTTTCCAAGCCAGCTTAGCAATTTACATACTCACCATCACTGGTTCAGAGTTCCCAGAGCCTTTTACATTTACATTGTCTATAGGCTAAATACATTTCAATTCTCTTAAGTTTTTTTTTAAATGCAAGTGTAACAAAAGTGCCTGAGTACCTGCTGGCTGTAACCTATTCTCCATGAAATAGGAATATCTCAGCACCCCCATCAAAATTTTCCTTCCTGATATGGCAGTCATGTGGGGAGAGAGAAGGGGAAGGAGTGTGGGGGGCAAATGATGAAGGGGTGGGTAATGGTAGGGAAGGTTGTTTTCTGCACAAATAACAGCCAGTCAAAAACATTTTATTACAATTAGGTTGATTCCATGTCTTGGCTATTGCAAATAGTGCTGCAATAAACATGAGAGTGCGCATATCTCTTTGACATGCTGATTTCATTTCCTTTGAATATATATCCAGTAGTGAGATTGCTAGATCATACAGTAGTTCTATTTTGAATTTTTTGAGGAACCCCCACACTGTTTTCCATAATGGCTCTACTAATTTGCATTTCCATCAATAGTGATAAGAGTTCCCCTTCACCTGCATGCCACCATTTGTTATTTTTTCTTTTTGCTAGTAGCCATTCTAGTTGGGGTAAAGTTATATCTCATTGTGGTCTGATTTGCATTTCCCTGATGATTACTGATGTTGAGCATTTTTCATAAATATCATCAAGGAATGAAGGAATAAAGAAAATATGGTATTTTCACTGCGATAGCCTGAGGAAAGAAAGAGAGCAGAAGAGAGAGAGAATGTGTTATCTATAAATAGTAGAATACTATTCAGCTATAAAGAAAGAATGAAATCCTGTCATTTGCAGCAACATGGATGAACCCAGAAGACATTATGCTAAGTGAAATAAGCCAGGCACAGAAAGACAAATATTGCATGATCTCACTCAGGTGCAACTTAAAGAAGTTGATCTCACAGCTGCAGAGGCTGGGGAGGAAAAAGGGGAGGGTGAGATGGGGAGAGATTGGTCAATGGGTACAAAATTATAGTTAGATAGGAGGAATAAGTTCTGGCATTCTGTTACACAGTGATTCTGGCTAACAATATTATACTGTATATCACAAAATAGCCAGAAGAAAGGATTTTGAATGTTCTCACCACAAAGAAATGATAAATCCATGAGGTGATGGATATGCTAAATACCTTGATTTGATTTTTACACAATATTTACATGTATCAAAACATCACGCTGTACCCCACTGATATGTACAATTATGTTTCAGTTCAAAAGAAAACAACATTCCATTATATTAAATTATTCAATATATGTTGATGAAACAAGCAGTAAGATTTGGTATTATTTATACTATTGCTGGTTAATTTTATATTAATTTTTACTTAAAATAATGCCTCAGTTATCAAAAAAACTTATTTCATTGGACTTAGTTGACTAGTGGCACCAGCTTGTTAAGCATGAAAGATTTACTTGAAGATAGAGGAGAGAGTTGATATAAATTTAATTGACTTAATATTTTCATTTAAATGTATATCTCCTAAAAAGCAAAACATGCAAACTGGCAAAACTATGCATGTTCACTCAGGTACTACCTAACATATTCCTATGTTGCCTTTCATGGGTTCTATCCTTGGAGTAGGGGGTGGCAGCCTCATGAATTGGAGTCCATGTTTCCAGAGGCAATGTCTTTCACTGTCTATACGTAGGCTTGTCATATATGCTAGATTAGTGGGATTATTATCAGTTAGTGTTACCTGCCAGCCTTTGGGAGCTAATGAACAGAGCTCAGGAGTTTCTGAATTTTTCTATGAACTTGTTCCTGCCATGTTACAGTTGGCACTTTCAAGAATTCACATTTTCGTGCATTCATAGACATCTTGTGGCAGAGACTTCTAGGTGCCTATCCAATATCTATTCTCACCTTGCTCCTTAGTAACAGGATGAGAATAAAAAACATACTGACTCAAATACTGGGCATTGTTTTCACTTGGCCCATCTTCCCTTCTGTTTCCAAGAGCACAACATGACAGCCGGAGCGACAGTAGCTATCTTATGAATGTGAGAATGTGGATCATACTAGATTGATGAACTGCAATTGCCCTATCAGCCCAGCACTGCCTGCTTCTGGAATTCTCGTTGTGTGTGAGAAAAATAAATTCCTATTTATTTAAACCACTGCTTCTCAGATTTCTATTACTCATAGTCGAATGCAATTCTGGTATTCTAAATATTCATTCAATGTAATCCCCCATTTGATTTGTTCAACATTTTACAATTGACTTGGAACAGAAGTCTATACAACAGAAATGCATACAACTCACTCAGGCTCCCTGACCTGGGTCATGAAAGACTAAGCTTTAAAGGCTCTGCCAAGCCAAATTATCCACTATAGAACAAGGGGCTGAGTGGCAGGGCAGGTCCTTCTACTCCAAGGTAGCGTCGGGAAGTCCACAGGGTGGAATCAAAAGTTGAGGTCTGAGGGTCATCATAGCAGAGCTCCCTGCCTGTTGTCATAGCAGGAAGGAGTGATCCATGACAATGTGTTGCAACAAATACGAAACTTCCCCCTGCTTTTACCCTAGAGACTTGCAGGCCTGCCTGTTGAGTTAATCAAGCCCCATGAATCTAAATGTCGAGAGCTTTTGGAAGCTGTAAAGGATTCTGTCATCAGCCCATAGGCACTTTCTCACTGCATCTGCCTTTTTCCACCTGGCCTCAGACTAAGGATGATTCTCCACCCTCTTTCCCCCACCCCAACACCACCACCATTGGAAAGATCACTGCACTTGTGAAAGGAGCAGCAAAAATGCTCACTGTGGCAGCTCTCACTCCCATTCCCTTTCTATCTCCCACTCCATTTCCCCTTTTTAAAATTTTGTTCCCCAAATCATTATTTTATGTTATGTTATTTTATTTGAGATGGAGTCCTGCTCTGGCCCAGGCTGGAGTGCAGTGGTGTGATCTCAGCTTACTGCAACCTCCACCTCCTGGGTTCAAGTGATACTCGTGCCTCAGCCTCCTGAGTAGCTGGGGTTACAGGAGTGCGCCACCACACTTGGCTAATTTTTGTATTTTTAGTAGAGATGGGGTTTCGCCATGTTGGCCAGCCTGGTCTTGAACTGCTGACCTCAGGTGATCCACCCGCCTAGGCCTCCCAAAGTGCTGGGATTACAGGCATGAGCCACTGCGCCCAGCCTCATCGTTTTATTAATAAAAAAAGTGTTCACCAATAGAAAATGTTTGTAGGAACTAAAACAGGTCAACTGCATACTGAAACATTTTGTGAGTACAATTTCCCAAAAGCAATTTGTAGATACAGAAAACTAAAGCAAACTGAAGATTAAAGCAGGGGGAAAAAAACAAAAAAGAAGGAAGAAATGAGTTTAAACTTAAGCAGGTCTGATCTACCTGCTTGGTAAATGAATCAGACCATTTCCAAAATCAAGAACTTTTTTTTGCTCTGCCAGTTATTAAATTAATTATCTGAGCTATATCCCTTAATACCAGAGTCATTTTAGTAATGGTATAGCTTATAAACTTTTCACTCTCCTGTGGTTTCTTAAGCTGAGCTGGAGCCAGCTTTTCAAACTACATTTAACTCAAAGCGCTGTTTTAGTGTGTTATAGACTTCAATGGAAACTAGAGCAGGTGTTTCCCTGGACCACCATGCTAGGTGTATACTCAAAGTGGTAATGAGGAATGAAACTCATTTTCTGTGTCCTGACTCCCACAATCTCCTCCTTCATTTTCTGTTTTATTTTTATTTTTTTGAGACAGGGTCTTGTTCTGTCACCCCACCTGGAGTGGAGAGGGGCAATCATGGCTCACTGCAACCTCGATCTCCTCGAATCAAGCGATCCTCCCACCTCAGCCACCTGAGTAGCTGGGACTACAGGCACAAGCCACCATACCCAGCTAATTTTTTGTAAACATAGGGTCTCACTATGTTGCTCAGGCTAAATCTCCTCCTTCTGGTCCAAACAAGACAGGGAATTGCTGGGGGCCCTATAATGGCTTCCATTCCTACAAGTGTCAATGTCTGTCCCTGGCAGCCCCACCTGGAGAATCCAGGGGTTCTTGCAGGGTCCTGCATGTGTTACCATAATGCTGCTCCACTCAGAGCCCTATTCCAGAGTCACACCAAGCCCACTGAGGCCTCCTCTACCCTGGGAATGTGAGTGAGGAGTCCCAGCAGCACAGGGCACGTCAGGCTGCCCCTAGATCTGTCATCTCCAAATGTGCTCAGGGGGCCCATTTTTTCTTGCTCCCACCAGCCACACAGGAACTGTCACTGGAGCAGGCCTAGTGACATTTGTCTGGATTCCTCTGATGGGGACCTGAGCCCCACAAGTTAGGTCACAAAAGCACAGTTACTTAACAATTGAATCAATCCTTCTAAACCTCATTTTATTTATCTGCATGATGGGGATAAATAATGGTACCTTTACATTGCAGTCATCATCACCACAGCCACAACTACCATTTTTTTCCCATTTACTACAAGACGTGTATGTCTTCGTGGTTAAACATACAACCTGTAATGCCAAATTGCCAAGGGTCAAGCCGCACTTCTGCTACTGAATTCCGAGATAACCACAGCAAGCTGTTTGAGTGCTCTGTGCCTCAGTTTCTCCATTTGTAAAATGAGGAAAAGAAGGAGCCTACATTACAGGGCTGTCATGGAGGGAAAGGGAGCTAATGGTATTAAAACACTTGGAGAAGCCCACAGCACGAGAGATAGTGAACGCCAAGCCCATGCAAGCCCTAAGTAAGCCAGCAGGTGCCAGAGTGTTTGCCAAGCACAGAAAGCTTTGTTTACCCTCCCACAGAGGCAGGTACCATTTATTCCCATCTCACAGATAAACGAACTGAAGTTTAGAAGGGTTAAATGATTCAAATGTTAAGCAACTGTGCTTTTGAGTACCTGGGGGGTTTTCTCCTTTTCTCTTTTGCTTTGAGAAGCCCTAGATCTCATGGGTCGGGGGTCATCACCCATACTTCCCAAATTGATATTGGATTTCACAAGTTGTTTCCCTATACCTCAAACCTAAACTGAAAATACGTTCCTTCACCTTGTCCCAGTGCTAACTCCTACCCTTCACCCACAATTAGGCGCCTCCTCCCTCCTGGGGCCACATTAGCCAGGGTTCCTGGTGAAATCCTGGTTGGGGGAGATGCCTCACTGCAGAGAGAGGGGTGTAGTCCCTGCTGAGAGTGAGGCCTGCAGCCCTGCAGGGACAGTTGGCTGCCTTGAGTGATAACTGCTCCAGTTTGCAGGAGTGGCTGCAGACTGTTTCATTTCTTCTCCAGTTCACACTTCATAATTAGCTATAACCTCACCACCTTCTTAAATTTCCTGTTCTAGGTTTCTAGCGCACAAAACGAAAATCTCCTTCTAACATTTCTCCTTCACATACTTCTGGGAAAGAAGCACTATCTCTTTTTCTGAATGGTTTGATCCTGAACATGGAGTTAGTGCCTACTTTTTCCACAATGACTTTGGGTTTTTTTTAATTCTCTCTCAGCTTCCATCTGAACTTCAAGTCTGGCTGCTCTGGACCAGCGATTAGCAGTTCTCACACCCAGCAGCTAATTGCTCGTGTCAGAGAATGTTATTTATCTACTCTCCCCTGAAGTTTAGAGTAACATGCCTGCAAAATGCCAATAGGGCTTAGTATGGTTTCTTTATCTTCTTCCCCAAAGAATTTGATGTGGAAACGGATTTTCTATCTAGTGACAGTTCTCAAAATGTATTACAGTTCTGAAAAGTACATCATGAAGAGTAAGTCCCGCTTCCGATTCTGACCACTCCCTCCCCAGTTGGCCCCTTCCCAGAGGCAATCACTATTACTCACTTTTTGTTTTGCCTTCCGGATACGTACAGGGCCATGTGTATGTCCCTTGTAACCAAGGGGTAGCATGATATTCACATTGTCTGAGACTTTTATGTGTTTCATTTAATAATACGTCATGGGGATCTTCCCGTATGAAAATGTGTAGGTGCTCTTCATTCTGTTAAATGGCTGCATCGTATTCCATTATATGTGGAAGTACTTGTAGTAGTTTCCTATTGTTTCCATAACAAACCATCGCAAATATTGTGGCTTAAAACAATACATATTTATTATCTTATGGTTCTGGAAGTGAGAAGTCCAAAATTGGTCTCACTGGGTGGAAATCGAGGTGTCCTCAGGAATGCATTCTTTCTGAGGCTCTAGGGCAAAATCCATTTTCTTGCCTTTTCCAGTGTCTAGAGGCTGCCCCCATTCCTTGGCTCATGGCCCCCATTCACCAATCCTATCGTTGTGACTTTTGTGTCTGTCATCACATCTCATTCTCTCTGGCTCTTACACTCCTCCCTTGTGATTACATTGGGCCCTCCTGGATCATCCAGGATAATAGTCTCCCCATGTCCAGATGCTTAATCAAGATCCAGCTGAAATGCCTCTTTTGCCATGCAAGGTATTCACAGATTCACAGGATTAGGATGTGGACGTCTTTGCAGGGGACACTATTCTGCCTACCACAGTATCCTGGTTTATTTTATCTGTTTCGTACACATGAGCTTTTAGATCATCTTTTATGACAAGCCGTGCTTCAGTGACTATCCTTCATTTTGCTTGAGGAACTCTGAATGCACAATATCACTAAACCATTTAGAAGGAAATATAATTTACTCTCTTATCTGTGATTGCTAGGATTGGATCCTTGACTTTAACAAAGACTCTGAGTCTCAGGAAGTGGTTTTATATTCATGGAACTGAAATAATTTATTTGGTTAAAAACCCAATACTCTGAAGCTGTGGCTACTTTAATTTAAATTTAGGTAATTCAAAATTAAATAAAATTAAATATTTAGTTTCTCAGTCACACTAGCCACATTTCAAGTGCCCAGTAGCTACATGTGGCTAGTGACTGCCACATTAGAAAATACAGATATGGAACAGTTCCTTCGTTGCAAAAAATTCCATTGTACAGTGTTGGTACAACGTGATCTTTTAATCCACTATCAAATTAAGACAAATCTGTTGCCTGGACTGCATTTAACTCATTCCTATAGAGTGAATGTTTATGTCCCCTAAAATTCATGTTTTGAAACTTGATCCCCAAGGTAGTAGTATTAGAAGGTAAGGCCTTTGGGAGGTGATTAGGTTATGAGGGCAGACCCTCATGAATGGGATTACTGACCTTATAAAAGAGACCCCGGAGAACACCCTCACCCCTTCCTATCTCTATGTGAGGGCACAGTGAGAAGGAGCCATCTACAAACAAAGAAGTGGGTCTTCACATTCTGCTGATGTCTTGATCTTGGACTTCCCAGCCTCTAGAACTGTGAGAAATAAATATAAATGGTTGTTTATAAGCCACTCGGTCTTTGATATTCTGTTATTGCAGCCTGAATAGACTAAAACACCACTAATTCAATTAACATTTATTAAATGCCTACATTGTATGAAGCATTGCATCTCCCAGATACTCCAGGGATACAAGGACTTTTTTTTAAAGGATCCTGTCTCAGGTACATCACATATCAATGGAGGAAAACAGAAATGTTTTCTGGACTTGCCCCAGGAACACCAACCAACTATAACCAAGAAAAAAACAAGTACGATAAGTTCCAAAAGAACTTAGAAGCACAAAAGAAGTACATATATTGTGTGAGTAATCCTGGAGGCAAGAATATATAAATTCTTTTCTGATCTTTAAAAATAGCTTGGTCATTGTCCATTGTTCTGATGCTTTTGAAATATTGAAATGTTCATTGACATTTGATATGTAAATAATACAATGAATAAGATTTAAAGGCTTTTTTTTTTTTCTTTGAGACAGTCTCTCACTGTTGCCCAGGCTGGAGTGCAGTGGTGCAATCTCCACTGACTGCAACCTCCGCCTCCTGAGTTCAAGCTATTCTCCTGCCTCCCAGCTAATTGTTTGTATTTTTAGTAGAGACGGGGTTTCACTACGTTGGCCAGGCTGGCCTTGAACTCCTGATCTTGTGATCTGCCCGCCTCAGCCTCCCAAAGTGCTAGGATTACAGGCTTGAGCCACCACGCCCGGCCTTAAATAAGGCTCTTAATAAGGCATTATAGAGAAGCAATTACAGCACAGATTCTGGAAAGGGACTGCACAGGGTTCAAATCTAGATTCTGCTGTTTACCAGCTATGTGACCCTGGGCATGTTACTTAACTGTTCCGGGCCTCACTTTTCTCATCTGTCAACTTGGCTCTTATCTTACAAAGTTGTTATGAAGATTAAAAGAGTTAATGTCTGTAAGTACTTAGGATGGGGCCTGGCACTTAGTACTAAGTGCCAGCCCTTATTATTTTCTAAACGTGAATAACTACAGTGCTGGAATTTGAGCAGCTCAGAGTGAGCCTAAATGTTTCAATTGGTTCTGAACTGACCATAGAGGAGTTGGTAGTCTGTGGAAGTATTCTAGGCTCTGAGCAGTCAGTGAGATAGGGGTGATGTATGTGTGGTTGTCTTGACTCAGGTCCAAGCTGCCCTCCCTAGACTCCTTGAGGGACAGTGACACTAAAGAAATTTGCAAGCAGAAGGCCTGAGTTTCCAGTTTCCTCTCTGACATTCACTGAGAGGGAATTCTGCACTCTCATAGTAGTTAGTTATGGCCCGGTCATTTGTAAATTTGGCCAAATACTACCTCCTCATGTTCTATGTGCTTCTTTTTTTCTTTTCTTTTTTTCTTTTTTTTTTTTTTTTGAGGCAGAGTCTCTCTCTGTCGCCTGGCTCGAGTGCGGTGCCGTGATCTCAGCTCACTGCAACCTCTGACTCCCTGGTTCAAGTTATGCTCCTGCCTCAGCCTCCCAAGTAGCTGGGATTACAGGCACGCACCACCATGCCCAGCTAATTTTTGTATTTTTAGTAGAGACAGGGTTTCACCATGTTGGCCAGGATGGTCTCCATCTCCTGACCTTGTGATCTGCCCCCCTCAGCCTCCCAAAGTGCTGGGATTATAGGTGTGAGCCACTGCGCCCAGCCCCATGTGCTTATTTCTAAGTGAGATAAGTAATATGTCCTTTCATTGATTATGACGTCTCAATCTCTGAAAGATACCCCCTCGCTACAGCCTAGAAATTCAGTTTCTATGCTGATTACAATTGCATTCATTTCAGTTATATTTGCCTTTGGATTTCTCCAATATTCCCACTGCTTGGAGGCTGTCTTCCTATGGCATTTGTGTCTTTCTGCCCTTTAGATCATTTTTTGTAGCCTCTGCCTTTTTCTCTCACCTTTCAAGTGATGCTGGTACCCACCAGGATTGGTCTCACTAGATCACTAACAGAAACAATTAAAGGTTAGAAAACATTTAACAGATACAAAGCGCTATATAACTGTGAAATAATGCTTTGCACTATAAAATGCATATATCATTGCTTTTATTGCAATATGGGTTACCTGACTCATTTGTACCTACAAAGCCTACTTCTTAGGTACAAAATTCATCATGCAACATTTGGAAATATATATTATAAAAGCCATTTGTTGTACTGACTAACCACTTAGCACCTGCTTTTGAGTGTCTAGGGCTGTTGTTTATCTCCCTGCAACTGTCAACTTCGATCTTAAAGCCAAACTACAGAACTTTAGATTGTTTTCAACAGAGAAGACGTTGAAAAAAAAAAGAGTAAGGAAGTAAAACACACCATGCTGCTTATATTTTCCTTAATGCAAATTAGCTAGAGTTCTTCAGAAAAACAGGAAAGATGAATCAATTTACAGGGGGTCCCACTACAGTCTGTACTTCTGCTCTGAGGCGGTTTTCAGGCACCTCACTTGCACGAGTCCTACAAGACCCTGTGTCTAATGCTGTATTCTTTTTCTTAAAGAGTTCCCCCATCAGACGTATTAGCATCAAGCACCACAAAACCTCATATCCTCTGTTGGTGCCATAGTAATTATCACATTTGGCCACTGGCAGCTGCAATGTCAGGGTGGTGGGGGCAGGGGGGTGTGTGTTCTGTGCCAAGTGTTGATCTCTGCTGTGCAGAAGATTGTGCCCTACTTGGTCCAATTGTTCATGGAGTTGCTGACCCAGGGCCTAGGACACCATCTCTACTTTCATCAGGCAGCCCCTGTGGGCTGAGAACTCATTCCCTAAACTTCACTCCATATTTCTTCTTTAGAATCCTGCAGCTTTGAGAAGAGTGGCTCAAGTCAGTGAGAGAAGAGGCCATGTTTAGAAGCTATTCCTTTAATCCAGGGTTTCTCAGCCTCAGTGCTACTGATATTTTGGGCAAGATAATTATTTTTCTGGGGGGTTTCCTGTGTGTTACAGGATATTCAGCAGCATCTGTGGCTATTGCCCTGCTCCTGCCCCCCAAGTTGTGACAACCAAAATTGTCTTCAGGTAATGCCAAATGTCCCCTGGAGCAAAATCTCTATTCAAGAACTGGTGCTTAATCCAACATTCCAGTAAATACTCTCAGATGAAAACCCTCCTTTTCTCCTAAATAGCAAGATGCCCATCTGCTCATCTTGCTGCTCACAGGCAAGACTACTGCCACTCCAATGCAGACAGGACTTCTGACTGGTGAATTCAACATCCAAAAGCCAATTAGTTCTTAACAGATGACATGATCTCATATGTAGAAAATCCCAAAGTACACACACACACACACACACACACTCACACAATTATTAGAACTAATACACAAGTTCAACAAGATTACAGGATACAAGATCAATATACAAAAATCAATTGTATTTCTACAATTGATTTGAATAATTGAACATGAAATTAAGAAAACAATTCCAATGAATAATTGAACATAAAATTAAGAAAACAATGCCATTTACAATAGTATCACAGGGAACAAAATGCTTAGAATAAATTTAACAAAAGAAGTACAAAACTTGGACATGGAAAGCTATAAAATAAAACATTATTGAAAGAAATTAAAGAAGACCTAATTAAATGGAAAGACATTTCATTAGAAGATTTAATATCGTAAAATGGTAAAACTCCCCAAACTGATGTACGGCAATACTCCCCAAATTTAATAGCATAATCCTTAGAGAAATCCCAGCTGCTATTTTTTTTTGGCAGGAATTGATAAACTGATCCTAAAATTCATATAGAAATTCAAAGAACCCAGAATAGTTGAAAAAAATCTTGAAACAGAAGAACAAACTTGGAGAACTTAAACTTTTCAATTTTAAAATGTAAGCTGACAATAATCAAGCCAGGATGGTACGGGTACAAAGATGGACAGACAGTAGTCAATGGAATAGAACTGAGAGTCCTCGGCCGGGTGCGGTGGCTCACTCCTATAATCCCAGCACTCTGGGAGGCCAAGGTGGGTGGATCACCTGAGGTCGGGAGTTCAAGACCAGCCTGACCAACCAGGAGAAACCCTGTCTCTATTAAAAATACAAAATAAGCTGGGCGTGATGGCGCATGCCTGTAATCCCAGCTACTTGGGAGGCTGAGGAGGGAGGATGTCTTGAACCTGGGAGGCGGAGGTTGTGGTGAGCTCAGATCACATCATTGCACTCCAGCCTGTGTAACAAGAGTGAAACTTCATCTCAAAAAAAAGGAAGAAGAATTGAGAGTCTTCTTGTATTTATGGTCAAACGACTTTTCAACAAGGGTGCCAAGAGAGTCAACGACGGAAATAATAGTCTTATCAACAAATGTTGCTGGAACAGCGGGATAGCTACATGCAAAAGAATTAAGTTGGACCCCTACTTCACACCATATACAAATTTAACTTAAAATGTATTAAAGACCTAAATGTAAGAACCAAAAGTATGAAACTTGTAAAAGATAACATAGAAGTAAATAGTCATGATATAGGATTAGGCAATGGTTTATTAGATTTGACCCCAAAAGCACAAGCAACAAAACAAACAAAAGCAAATACATTGGACATCATTTAAATTAAAAATTTTATACTTCAAAGGACACCATCAAGAAAATAAAGACAATCCACAAAATGATGTAAAATGTTTGCAAATCATATATTTGACAAAGGACTTGTATCCAGAATACACAGAGATCACTTACAACTTAACAATTGAAAGATAATCCAGTTTTAAAAGAGACAAAGAATTTAAATAGATATTTCTCCAAAGAAGATATACAAATGGCCAAAAAGCACATGAAAAGACATTCAACATCATTAGCTATCAGGAAAATGCAAATCAAAACCACAATAAGATACCACTTCACACCCGCTAGGATGGCCGTAATTAAAAAAACAAAAACAAAAACAAAAATCTGGCAATAACAAATGTTGGCAAGGATGTGGAGAAATTGGGGTCCTCATACATTGCTGGTGGGGATGTAAAATGATGCAGCCACTTTGGAAAACAGTTTAGCAGTTCCCCAAAATGTTAAACATAGATTTATAATGATCCCACAGTCCTATTTCTAGGTATTGAATTAAAATATGAGAATGAGATATGAGAAATATGAATGAGAGTTTGAAACACGTTTCTACAAACAAATGTTTATAGTAGCATTCTTCGTAATAGACACAAGTGGAAACAACACAAATGTCCATCAGCTGATGAATGGATAAATGCAATGTGCTGTACTGGTATACCCATACAATGGAATTTTATTCAACAATAAAAAGGAATGCAGGGCTGATACATGCTGCATTGTGGATGAACCTTGGAAACATGCTAAATGAAATAAGTCACATACAAACAACCACATATTGTACAATTTCATTGAATGAACTGTCCAGAATTGGCAAATCTATAGAGACAGAAAGTAGATTAATGGTTGTCAGGGTCTGGGGGGATGGGGTAATGAAGAATGACTGCTAGTGGATATGGGGTTTCTTTTCGGAATGATAAAAATGTTATGGAAATAGTTAGTGGTGATGGTTACACAATATTGTGAATATACTAGAAACCACTAAATTGTACATTTAAAAAATAAACTAGAAAAATGACAGAGCAATTGGAATGCAAAAAAATAAAAAAGCCAACCCTTGGCAGAAAAACAGGATTTCTATAAAAACTTCATCAGAGAGGGTCTTATGGAGAATAGAAGCTGGGGATGATGATAACCTGGCACCTCTTAGTAAGGGTTGGGGAAAATGCCTTTTCACCTTATCATACCAGCTGCACCAAATATATCACAGGAAATGGCACTGCTGAAGGTCCCACCCTCTCCAACACCTCCCATGTTGTCTGGTCTATAAGTTAGTCTGATGAAACTTTAAGATCTCACAGGAGGGAGCCACTGATAAAACCCACAGGGAAAGGCCCAGAAAAAGACTTGCTTGCAAAGTATGATACACCAAGCGCCAGGAGCAATGGTGCAAGGATTACGTGCCTCCCTTATTCCCATAATGAAGATGAGGTTTCCGTCCAGGAACCGAACCCACAACTTACTCCTAGTTTTTACCCATTGTAGAAATCTACCTCCTTTTAGGTTTGCCCCTTGCCAATTACATCAGAATCAGGACTGCCCTCTTTTGCAGTTTATTTTAAATAGAGAAAAAAAGAAGGTAAAAGAACAGTGCCAGGCACTGTCCAAGGCACTGGATAATACAACAATAAACAAAACAGAGCCAAATTCCTGCCCTTTGGAACTTACATTCTAATCGCTTGATGCCAACCTTTTTTCCAGGAGCGTGACATGTTTTTTATTTAAATTCATGCCACATTGTTATGATATAGCTACTATTATAATACCCATTACCCATGAGGAAAACTGGTGGAAATAATAGTCTTATCAACAAATGGTGCTGGGACAATGGGAGGCCTCATTACGCCTCTAAACTCACACTGTAAGGGGTGGGCCAAGATTTGAACCCAAGCAACTCACTCTAGGAGCTGAGCACTGAACTGCTATGTCCACAGTTCCCAAACCAGGGTGGCCTAGAGGGCCACAGGGAGGAAAGTCCTGCAGGATCTTTTACCTTTTGAGAGAAACACAGACCCATCTTTCAGGAACCACATTTACTACTACTATTCAGTTGTTTGGAATTAAACTAAAAAATAAAACCATTAGGTATTCCTTTTGACCTCGGGGCACTGTGAAATATTATGGAGATGCTACAGGCACCATGAACTGAGAACACTTGGGAACTTCTTCACTATGCTATTGGCTATTTATATGTCTGGTACCTCCTCTAGACTGAGAACTCCTGAGAGCAGCCTGGCACACAGTAGGCACAACAGCAGTGTTTGTTGAATGAACGAAGAATAGAATAGAAGTAAGAAGAGATTTATAAGGGAATTGGAGCCGAGATATCAGCAGCGGGGACAACAGAGAGAAGAAATGGGAGAAGAGGGTGCAACATTTGAAGAATAAAAATTATGTGGGGAACATAATACAGCAAAAGGCAGTACAGTGAAATTGTTAAGTTGTTGCTCTCTGAAGCCAGACTACCTGACTTTCAATCCCAGCTCTACTACATACTAGCTCTGTAATCTTGGGCAAGTTATTTAACTTCCCTTGGCCTCAGTTTTCTCATCCATGACAGGGAGTTAGAGTTATTATGACTGGTTAAATGAGTCTACATGAATAGACTACTTGCAACACTGTCTAGCACACGGTAATTGTTTCATATGTATTGTTTGATATCATTATTAGTATTACTCGGGTTCTATTCAACCAGGTTTATTTTTTCATAAATTTGAAGTCATTTGGACTCTAAGAGGATGGGACATCAGCCAAGCTGGCAGCAGCCAGGATGGCCCACTGTCCCCTTTAGCCTGGGACTGAGAGGTTTCCCTGGAGATGAGATTTTCATTGCTAAAACTGGGGAAAGTTTTGGGGAAACTGGGATGAGTTGGTCGCCCTAGTGGCTGTCATCTCTAACTCCTGAAGGCTTAATTTAATTGTAGGCTTATTCCTAGCTCAGGAGAGGTCATTTCCTTGGAGGCCCAGAAGAGGCGACAGTGAAGCATTCAGGTTGTGATGTGTCTAAGCCCCATGAGGCAAGGAGTGTGCAATTTAAGGCAGTAAGGCATACATGATTCGATTTATGGCAACGTTCTAAGAACAGAGGAAAGGATCCATCGCTACCCACCTTCATAAGTGCACCAAGTTGCTCAAACACTTTATGTTTTTGAGAGTTTTCAGAGGAGGGGAAAAAGGGGAAACAATTGCTTTAATTAAATTTTATAGATAATTCAGATGACCTAAATATTATTGGACCATGTGAATACATACACCAAAAAAAGCCTTCCTCCACTCTTGTCATCTAGCCAGCCAGCTCCCTACACACAGAAACATCCTTCCAAGAGTTCTTTAGCCACATGCAAGAAAATACCAATATATATTCTTATTTTTACCTTGTTTCTGGCATTAGAGACCTTAAAGGTGGCTGCAAGCATTCTGATCACTACAGAGGCTATGCTTTAAGAAACATGCAGCCCAGAGTCAAGCTCTAAAAGACTATTCCCCTTCTGAGTCCACTGACAAATTGAGGATTGGGACCTACAGAATTAAAGACAAGCCCCTAAGAGGCAGTGACTACATCAAGGCCCAGCTACCTGGCTGGCTACCTTCATAGAGGTCTCCTTTATCTCTTTACTCTCTTGCCTCCATAGAAGAACTGCAGTTTTTTACATATTCATTGTCAAGATTCACAACCACTTTTACATAGAATTGTTGGTGGTCATTTCATTTTTATTTCCTTTGTCATATTGCCCATTCAGGATGCTTGACACCTCTCTCCCCCTACGCCTACAAGTTAACCTCATGATTCCCTTTATCTCAGTTTCTAACTGGTGGTTTTTGTTTTGTCGACTAATTCTACCTTTAGGTACTTGAAACTCCTACCCCAAAAGTTATGTGGGATGGGGGAAAGATGCTGTAGGTGTGGGCTGGTTCACTCCAACAGTTTGTCCAACCTCTGCCTTTGCCCTCGCGTGCCATTGCCCCACCCCTCTCTGCTTGCCATTCTTACGTCCTCTCTCTTTTTCTGTGTTTACTTCCTTCTCATATCTCAAACCTTCCACCTGAGTTCACTTACATTCTGACTGCTGTACCTTTAGAATTTCTTTGAATAAGGGACATCTAGTATTAAGTTGTGTTTTTCCTTTACAAATGTCTTTATTGCCTTCATTACTGAAAGTTATTGTCACTGAGAAATATATACAACTCTGCATTGGTAGCTATTATCTTTCAGAATAATGAAAATATCATTTCTGTTAAATGTATTTTAGACCTTATCACTTTACAGTCCAGGCATCTTAAGCTGTCTTCCATTTTCTTCCCATCTTTTTTTTCGCCTCTTAGTGTATTCTGGATACATTTTTTTTTCAGAGAGGGTCTCTGTTGCCCATTCTAGAGTACATTGGCATGATCACGGCTCACTGCAACCTCGATCTCCCTGGCTTCAGTAATCCTCCCACTTCAGCCTCCCAAATAGCTGGACTATAGGCATGTGCCACCACACTAAGCTAATTTTTTTTTTTTTTTAGTAGAGACTAGGTCTTGCTATGTTGCCTAGGCTGTTTTTGAACCCCTGAGCTCAAGTGATTCTCCCGCCTTGGCTTCCCAAAATGCTGTGATTACACTGAACCCATGGATACATTTTTCTGTATCTAATGCTACTGTTAAGCCCATCTATTGAGTTTTTAATTTGAGTTATTATTTTCATTCCTAGACATTCTAGACATTTCTAAACATTTAGTTCTTTTTCAACTATGCTAGATCACCTTTTATATTTTCTATATCTGCAGAAATTTTTTCAAGCTTGTGTCTAATAATTCCAATACTTCAATTATTTGTGGGTCTGTTTCTACTTTCTATTGTTCCTGTTCTTGCTCATGATGCCTCATTTCCTGTGGTTGGTTATTTTTGGCTGTGTGCTTCTCATCACCTTAGAAAAGTTTTATGTGGGGGTTCTTTGAGGTCAAGGATAAAGGTGCCTCCTCTGTAGAGAATTTGTTTTTGTAGTTGCCGCATAAAAACTGTACTATTTAGCCTGGGATCACTTTAAATTCATGGCTTGAGGTTCTTTTGGACCACCCAGATGATGTAAATTTTAGGTAAAAATTTTTGTTAGAGCTACTTTGTAGTTAAAAAAAAAAAAAAAAAAAATCTCAGGATGGGGATTTCCCTCTTGGTCAGCTCAGCATAAAGGCAACTTCCTTTGCATTCCCCTGGAGATGGTGTTGGTGTTGGTTATATTTCTGGTCTTGGGGTACCTTGAGTGCTTTGATTTATTTCCCTTCACCCCAACAAGTAGAATTTTGAAGTTGCTGGGACTGACAAATGATCTCAGGATAAAGATGGCTGCTGTGATCACTTATCTCTCTGGGTTCTCACTTTTGTTCAGATATCTTTTGTTATTTGTTGGATCTCCCTTGTCTTAAGGGCTAATTTAAAAATATTTTAGCCAGCATTTTAAATTGCTTTCAGTGGGAGGGTTGGTATGAATAACCTAGCTTGCCATTACCAAAAATAGCAGTACAATTTTTTAACAGCTGCATAATTTTCTATTGTATGCATATACCAGTGTTATTTAACCACTCTCCTATGATGGATATTTATGTTGTTTTTATGTTTTGTATTATAAATAATAGTGCAGCGAAAATTCTTCATCCACCATGTATGCATCACATATATATTACACACACACACAGACACACACACACACACAGGCACACACACATCTTTCTGTATGGTAAGTGTTGAGAAGTAGATTTCAGGATCAGATTTTATTATACATTTTTCTTTTGTTTTTTACTTTTGAGAGCTATTAACAAGCTACACTCCAACATACCAGCAGTGTAGGAGAGCTTCACCACAGCCTCGAATTTGGGGGAAGGCAGATATTTCTTAAAGCTATGTTCTCAAATGCATGCCATCTTGGCTTGTCTAGAAATTGTGGCCATGAGATTGTGATCAAGGTGGGGATCTTCCTGGGTAGGACCACAGCTGCTTTCAAAACCTACCATAAGATGAGTATTAATTGAGGGCTCAATCATATCCTCAAGCCCCATAGTATCTGGACTTAAAAAAAATATAGTAAGCCCATTAAGGATATTGACCAAGTTGGAATTTAATACTAATGCTGGTCTCTCAAAGATACAGTGCAGAGAGACCTGAATGGCCTCTGAATTAGTGGGCTAGGGAACTACTTCTCCAAGAATGAAGTTGTCCACATAGCTCTGAAAGTTTTCTAGAAATTTTAGTCATGGAATAAGCTTTGTCTATTTTTAAAATGTGTGGATATTGTTATTGATAAAGGCTCTAATCCAGGCAAAAGGAACAATTCTTAATCAATACCTACTGTAGGGGCTGAATTATATCACCCCCAGATTCTTTTTCTTTCTTTCTTTTTTTTTTTTTTCTTTTGAGACAGAATTTTGCTCCTGTCCTCCAGGCTGGAATGCAGTGGCGAGATCTCAGCTCACTGCAACTTCCACCTCCCAGGTTCAAGCAATTCTCCTGTCTCAGCCTCCTGAGTAGCTGGAATTATAGGCACCCACCACCACACCTGGCTATTTATATTTTTAGTAGAGATGGGGTTTCGCCATGTTGGCCAGGCTGGTCTCGATCTCCTGACCTCAGGTGATCTGCCTGCCTCAGGCTACCAAAGTGTTGGGATTACAGGCATGAGCCTAATCCCCAATATCTCAGAAAGTGACTGTGTTCAGAGATAGTCTTTAAAGAGGTAATTCAGGTTAAATGAGGTTTCTGGAATGGGGCCTAATCCAATGTGACTGCTGTCCTTCTAAGAGAAGATTAGGACATAGATACACACAGAGGGAAGACCATGTGAAGACACAGGGAGAAGACAGCCATCTGCAAACCAAGGGGAGAGGCTCCACAATAAATCGACCCTACTGCTACCATGATCCTGGACTTCCAGCCTCCAGATAAATTTCTGTTGTTTAACCCCCCCAGTCTGGGGTATTTGTTATGGCACCCCTGGCAAACAAAAACAGTTAAGCATGGCTGAGGAATTGTTCATCCTATCTGATGTTAAACTGCCTAAAACTCTGAGTTAAAGAAAATATGGTGAGTGGAAACTTATTTCATAACTTACTTGCCTGCCTCTTCTCTACTTATTTTAATACAGTTCTTAAGGAGTCCATAGGGTGATTTATAGCTTGGTGCAAAAAGAATTACAGTTTTTGCCATTGAAAGCAAAACCAAAAACCACAATTACTTTTGCACCAACTGAATAATTTTGAGATGAATGAAAAAATTTTTTTTGAAACTTTCAGAACTGTGATATTTCATTATCCTTGCATTTTGTGAAAGTAGTATGATATTAAATGACATGATGGACACATGACAACTAGAACTTTTTGAGTATGATTTTAAGATAGACAGGGCAGGACTTAATACTTCTCTGGGCACTGTGCTCCCTCATCATGGAAAGCAGAGTCCAGGTTGACCCTTGGTCCCTAGCACAGGTACACATTCAATAGAAACCCCACACTGTATGACTGGCCATTTGAGTGGGATGGATTACACATGCTTCTGTTGAGGGAGGCGATCTGGGACCTGAATCCTTTCTCTGAAGGATTACTTAGAGACCAGCTCCTACACCTGTTAAGCTAAGATTTCGAACTTCTCACTGTGTCTCTTTCAGTAGATGAGGGTGGAATTTGGCCCAGAAGGCAGTGTCAGGAGGTGCATGCTGGGATGGTCCACAGAATACCTGTTTACTAGTGAGTTGAAGGGCGGCCCCTTTGGGCACAATTTGCCAACTGTTGACATATGTTTATGAATATAGAAAAATAAAATCTTTGCTTAATAAACTTCTCTTTTTTTATTTTATAGACTGCTTTTAAGAAAATATTTTGCCTTTTTTTGAAGACAATTTTTAAAAATCTTCATTTCATATTCTTCTGGCCAAAGGAATTTACTTTTGTTAAGCATGGGGAAAAAGCTCAATGCTTGGGGGTCTTTCTCTTTCTATATTTTGAATTTAATGGCTTTCTGAGTCATAGTCTGTTGGCATGTACTATAGATATCCATTCAAATTACTGAAGACCTGGGTGAAAATAATTTCTTGGTACACATGCCTAATTGTCATACCCATATTTCCCTAGAGCATATCACTGTTCTGAAACCATTAAGTGATTGTGCAAACTTAAATATAAAAGACAAACTTGAATGATAACAATCTTAAAAAAATTAAGATATTTGTATTAGTCAGTTTTCATGCTGCTAATAAAGATATACTCAAGACTGGGTAATTTATAAAGAAAAGAGGTTTAACTGACTCACAGTTCTGCAGAGCTGGGGAGGCTTCAGGAAACTTACAACCATGGCAGAAGGGGAGGCAAACACTTCCTTCTTCACATGGCAGCAGCAAAGAGAAGTGCAGAGTGAAGGTGGGGGAAAGCCCCTTATAAAACCATCACATCTCATGAGAACTTCACATCTCATGAGAACTCACTATCATGAGAATAGCACGGGGGAAATGCCCTCATGATTCAATTACCTCCCACCAGGTCCTGCCCATGACATGTGGAATTATAGGAACCACAATTCAAGATAAGATTTGTGTGGGGACACAGCCAAACCATATTATTATCAAACTTCAATAACTTTACTAAAAATAAAGAAAACACACCATAGCTAATTCCAAATAATTTGAGATTACTCTCAAACTTCCCATATTTTTTCAGATTATAACATAAACCTGAATTGGAAGTCTATAAAATTATTACAAATTGCAAAAACAATATGTTTTATTTTGAAATAGTTTCAAAATCACAGAAAAGTTGCAGGAACAGTTCAAAGAGCTCCTATATGTCCATCACTCAGAGATCCCATTCATTTCACTAATTGTCTCAATAATGTCCTTAGGGAAATGATCTAATACAGTGTCATGTGTGGCCTTTGGTTGTCATGCCTCTTCAGTCTCTTTCAATCCAGAACAATTCCATAGTCCTTCCTTGGCTTTCATGACTGTAACATTTTTTAAGATCATGGGCAAGTTATTTTAGTAGAATGTTCCTCAATTTAGGGGACTTCAATGTTTCCTCATTATTAGAGCCAGGTTATGCATGCATTTTTGAGGGAATATTACAAAAGCAATCCCAAGTTCTTACATCCTGTCAGTTGGCACATGATTTCAATCTGGTGATGTTACATTTGATGTTATACTTGAGTAAGGTGGTTTCTGCCAGGTTACTTTACTAGAAAGTTATTCTTTTTCCTTTATAATGAATATGTCTTTTGTGGAAACATACTTTGAGACTATGTAAATATTTCATTTGTCTTCTAACTCTTGCCCACAAATGTTAGCATTCATTGATGTTTCTTGCCTGAATCAGTTATTACTATGATCATTGCCAAATGGTGATTTTCTATTATTTCTTCTACATTTAATAGCTAGCATCTGCTAAAAAGAGGAACTTTCTCTTTTTTCCATTTATTTATTAGTTTGTTTAAATATGATTGGACTCAATGATACTTTATTCAGTGTGTTAATGGTTCAACTGGCTTCAAACTGGCTTCTATGTCCTTTTGACATGCCCCCATCATTTTTGAGTACGTCATTACTTCCTGACATTAAGTTATTGTTTAGACTGGACTCAGTGGCTCACGCCGGTAATCCTAGCACTTTGGGAGGCCCAGGTGGGCAGATTGTTTGAACTCGGGAGTTTGAGACCAGCCTGAGCAACGTGGCGAGACCCCATCTCCACACACACACACACAAAATATAAAAATTAACTGGATGTGGTGGTGCCCGCCTGTAGTCCCAGCTACTTGGGAGGCTGAGGTGGGAGGATGGCTTGAGCCTGGGAGACAGAGGTTGCAGTGAGCTGAGATTGCACCACTGCACTCCAGCCTGGGCAACAGAGAGCCAGACCCTGTCTCAATAATAATAATAATAATAATAATAATAATAATAATAATATGTTATTTTTCAGACTCAAAAAAAGCAGAAGCAAATTGTGCTTTTGCTGCACCAGCCCTGAAATCTGTCTTTCTTTTTTTCTAAGATCTCTTCTGTTAGTGGAAAATGGTTTCTAGAAATCTGTAAGCTACGTAGGCTTACTGCTATTGGCCTATTGCTGCTTCCAGGATCTCTCAGTGGACAGAACAAGGACAGAACATTGAAACATCTAGATTCATTTTTATATCTATCTAATTTTATATATATATATAAGTTTATAGCAGTTCCTCCACTTCAATTCAAACACAATCCTTTCACCTTTTCATATTTAAAATTCTCTTATCAGGCAGCAAAGGAACCCAGCTGCATAATCCTCAATATACAGTTATCCCTTCATATCCATGGGGAGATTGGTTTTAGGCCGTCCCAAGGATACCACAAGCTGCAGATGCTAAAGTCCCTGATCTAAAATGGCATAGTATTTGCATATAACCTAATCATATCCTCCTGAATACTTAAAAAATTATTTTGGAGACACGGTCTCTCTCTGTTGCTCAGGCTGGATTGCAGTGGTGCAAGCATGCCTCACTGCCATCTCAACCTCTGGAACTCAAGCAGTCCTCCCACTTCAGCCTGCTGAGTAGCTAGGACTACAGGCATGTGCCACCATACACAGTTAATTGTCTAAATTTTTTATAGAGATGGCATCTCACTATGTTGCCCAGGCTGGTCTCAAACTCCTGGCCTCAAGCAATCCTCCCCTCTCAGCCTCCCAAAGTGCTGGGATTACAGACATGAGCCATCACGACCAGCCTGTCTGAATACTTTAAATCATCTCAAGATTACTCATAATACTAAATACAACGTAAATGCTATGTAAATACTTGTTTTACTATATTATTTGGGGAATAATGACAAGGAAAAAAGTCTGCACATGTTCAGTGCAGATGTCGTTTAAAAAATATTTTGATGTACAGTTGGTTGAATTCACAGATGTGGAATCTATAGCTAGGGAGGGCCGACTGTATTTATTTGTTCAGCCCCCCTGTGTGCAACAAATCCTCCAGCCTGCTGGGCCACCACCCGCTCAACTACTTTCTAACTTTCCTTCTTCTTGGGCATCTCCAGTGATTCTTAAAATGAGTGATTAAGTAGAAAGGAAAGAAAAAAGGAGTGAGAAAAGGAGGAGGAAAAGAAGAAAGAATAAAAGTAAAGAAGGAAGGATGGATATTAATTGTTAATATTGATCATGGAAAAGCATGTGAGTAGAAAATTCATGAATTAGGGAAAGAAAATACAAAATTAGGGATCTGCCTGGTTGAGAAGGTAGTTACTAGGTGAGACTAGGTTGTGCTGCAGTAATAAACTGCATTTTAGGTAATAAAGACCCTAAAATCTTAGTGGTTTAAAACAATGCATGTCATGAGTGGCTCTGCAAGGTAAGTGCTCTCTGTGGGGTGCTCAGCGCTCCAGTGTGCTTTGACCTCATCATCCCTCTGTCTTAAGATGTTACCATTGCCATCCAAGCCTTCAGGGATCACTGAGGTGGGGGAAGAGAACATGTGACCAGCTCTTACATGCTTCCTCATGGAAGAGACACACATCAATTCTGCTCACTATTTATTGGCTAAAGAGTCAGGTGACCACTCATAATTTTAAAGGGGCAAGGAAGAATAGTCTTCCCACTGCCCATGGTAGCAGAACAGAAAATGCTGGTAAGCACAGGGATAGTTACCACAAAAGCTGTTTTCTCCCAACTGTTAGGAAAAGCTAGCAATATTGAGACTATTCAGAGTCATCTTTTTTTTTTTTGTAAAAAAATTTTATCATGTCCCCTTTGCCATAAATATTCTTGAAACCCAAGATAATTAAGATAAAGGTCACATTATAGATACCAAGAAAATCATCTGAAAATTATTTACTTTGACTTTACATGGAACTGAAATCTGAATTTAGAGATGGTTCACATCGTTTCCACTCTGAAACACTTTTTAGTAAAGATTGAAGTCACTGATTCTAGAATAGGGCTGCACATTAGAATCACTTGTGGAGATTTATAAAAATTGCTGCCTGAATGAACCTTGTTCTTGGAGATTCAGATGGAATTGGCCTGGGTGGGTCTAGACAGCAGTAGTTTTTAAAACTCTCCAGGTGAATCTAATGCAAAAGTCAGGCTTGGAATCCCTGCTTCTAGCCCTGACACCATTGTACTCCCACTGGTCCTTCAGCCTGCATGTCAATTCCTAAAGGAAACCTCACCAACTCCTAAGTCTAGTGATGTGCTCCTATGTCTCTCTGTGCTTTCTGTCTTATTCTCTTTGGAGATGGAGTCTCGCTCTGTAGCCCAGGCTGGAGTGCAGGAGCACGATCTCAGCTCACTGCAACCTTCGCCTCCCAGGTTCAAGCAATTCTCCTGCCTCAGCCTCCCAAGTAGCTGGGACTACAGGCGTATGACACCATGCCCTGCTAATTTTTTGTATTTTAGTAGAGACAGGGTTTTACCACGTTGCCCAGGCTGGTCTCCTGAGCTCAGGCAATCCACCTGGCTTGACCTCCCAAAGTGCTAGGATTACAGGTGTGAGCCACCGCATCCGGACTTCTGTTTTATTCTTTATCACACTGTGCTCTGTTTGCCTGGATGCTTTGCTATATTTAGCTGTAAGCTCTATAATGGTAGGGACATGTGGTCTTCATTTTTTGAATGCACAGTCCCTGACATAGATGCCTACCTAACACATAGTAAATGCTCAATTAATGTGCATTGAATAATTAATACATAATATTGGACTTAGAACTTTCTTTATATTGCTTCCTGTTCCAGTGTAAAGCTTGGAAGGACAGACATAGGGTTAGGAAATTAGTTTATTTGGATCCTTTATGAATAACTGATAGATATGGACCTCTTTTAAAATGATCCCGGACTATGTACACAATGAACATTTGTAAGATGGAGTAAAAGCAGAAAGTAGGCTAGGTGCAGTGGCTCATGCCTGTAATCCCAGCATTTTGGGAGGCTGAGGAAGGCAGATGGCTTGAACTTAGGAGTTCGAGACCAGCCTGAGAAACATGGCAAAACCCTGTCTCTACCAAAAATATTTACAAAAATTAGCCAGCGTGGTGGCACACTTATTGTCCCAGCTACTCGGGGCACTGAGACGAGAAGATCACTTGAGCCCAGGAGGTTGAGGCTGCAGTGAACTGAGATTGTGCCAACGCACTCCAGCCTGGGTGACAGAGTGAGATCCTGTCTCAAAAACAACAAACCCAAAAAGAAACAAACAAACAAAACCCACAAAAATGGCAAAACAAACAACAACAACAAGCAAGTAAACATTTGATGCTTTTCATTTGAACTCGTTTACAGGTTAAATACACTGGGAAATTTTCTTAAGATAATCAGAAATGGCTAATCTATTTTCCTAAGCATGTTGTAGCTGTATGCCTTTAGATAATAATTATAGTGCCTGCAAGGTAAAGGATAAACTTCTCTGTTATTCAAAGACCTTTGCAATCTCTTCCCAGCCTGCCTTTCTAACTTCTCCCAGCTGAGTGAAGGTGGAAAGAGAGTACATTTTGAATTCAGAAGCCTCAGAGTCAAATTGCTATTCCACAGTATTCTATCTGAGAATCTTAGGCCTGTTTCTTAATTTCTCTGGGCCCCAATTTCTCCATCTGTAAAACAGGGAAAAAGGAGCTACCTCTCGCAATTGTTTTGAAGGTTAAGATATTGCATCTGATGGTGCTTTGTAAAGTGCAAAGCCCACTGCAAACAATTCTTAATATTAGTTGCCAAACAGAGTTACTGATAGGTGTCACCCTTTAGATGAGTACCTGAAGTTTCTCAACCTGGCGCCTTCCCCGGCTGAGAGTACTTTTTCTTGTCATTCTATCTATCCAGTTTTTATGCTCAGTAGTTATTAGTCTCCTTCCCTCCCTTCTTGAATTGTTATTTCTCAATACGTCTGGGCAATGGAACTCAAGCCGTGATGCAGCGATGGGAGGAAGATGCAGCAGTGGTTTGTCTTTTCTGTGGCACTGCAAGTGGAGAACAGGGTAGGAAAGAAACAGTAATGCCTGCAAGCATCTGCTCACTAATCTCAAATGTGCTATTTACTTTTAATTATTTATTATAATACTTCAAAGCGTATTTTGTAAAATTAATAAAGCCTGAGTAATTTGAAAGCTCTCCATTTAGCTTGCCAATACATCTTTGCTGAGAAATGCAGTTGAGTGGAATTCTGAGAGAATGATTTGATCTATGGGCCAGGGACAGAAGGATTACTGAGGATTTTTATATGTTCTTAGAATGCCTTTCTATTTCAGGAGAAAAATAAAACAAACATAAAGCAAACTCCACTTCATAGAAGCAAGCCAAGTTATACCAGAAAATCTCTTATTACTTAGTGAAAAAGAGAATTTCTACTCTAAATCACACTCCTTATGTTTACATATATTAAATATAGAATGAAAAGAATTTAGAAAGCAAAAACAATGTTTATAAGTGAACTTTTAAAATCAGATGCAGACATGTAAATGAAAATGTTACCATTGTATGAGGACCTATGTTAATTTTTGCATAACATTTGTTTCCAGGGGTTCCTGTTGAGATTAAAGTAAATGCATTTACCAGCATACATGTCATGGAAGACTGACTCTGCACCATGCTCTGTGACAAAAGGCTTCAAGATTAAACCGGTTTGGTAAATCCTCTTCTTGGAGATGCGCAATGCATGTCTGCCTATTAAATCTCTGAGTGCTCCAGCAGTAGAGATCCTGTTGAAATTTAACTTTGTTGTTCTTAAATTTCCTTGATTGTGGAGCCTTTTAAAACAATTATTTCACCTATTAACAGCTGAAAACATGCTGTCCTTTAGAGTACTTCTTGGGAAGCTCTGAACGACGTCAATTAAATACATTCACTTGCCCCGCTCATCCACAGTGTCCTTTCTGGAATGGCCTTGCAATAACAGTTAGGTAAATTTTTACATAAAGCATAATGTGCTTTAAAACTAGTCATAAAAGGATTTTTCTTGGTAAGAGCTTTATTGGGATATAATTCATATAACATGCAATTCACCCATTCAAAGTGTACAATTGCATGGTTTTTCGTATCTTCACAGAGTTGTGCAAGCATCCCCATGGTAAATCTTAGAACATTCTCATCGCCTCAAAAAAGAAAATTCATTTGTTTTAGCTATGATCCCCTATTCCTCTATCCCTCCACTCCACCCCTAAGGAGAAACTAATCCATCTTCTGTCTTTATAGATTTGCCTATTATAGATATTTTATGTAAATGGAATCATACAGTATGTGGCCCTTTGTGCCTGGTTTCTTTCACTCAGCGTAGTGTTTTCAAGGCTTTCATGTTATAGCATCTATTAGTACTTTACTCCTTTAAAGGTTTAAAGATGGGCAGAAGCCCAGGAAGGTAAGAAAGTAAAGAAGGGCAGGGTGGTGAGTTAGTGCCCTGGGGATCCTTGAGCTTGACTAGGATAGGAAATGCCCTGCCTGGGAGAGAAATGCCATATTCTTTCCTTTCTTCCATAACTTCTTATGGTTTGGGCTCCAAATCTTTTTATACACACAGAGTTGATCTCCTTTGCAAAATCTGCTTCCTGAAAATTGCTGGTGGATCAACACTGATGCTTTTCTTGGATATGAGGGCCACAAGGCTTGCACCTGTTTCTCAAAATGAGTATCTGAAGTTTGAGACGCTTGTATTTGTTTCCTGCTTATTTTACAGACTTGAAGAGGGAATTTCCAAGGGGATTGCATGGCGATTCAGTTAAACCTTTGAAGCCCCATCTCTACTGAAAATACATAAAATTAGCCAGGAATGGTGGCGTATGCCTGTAGTTCCAGCTACTCGGGAGGCTGAGGCAGGAGAATGGAGTGAACCCGGCAGGCAGAGCTTGCAGTGAGCCGAGATTGCACCACTGCACTCCAGCCTGGGCGACAGAGCGAGACTCTGCGTCAAAAAAAAAAAAAAAAAAGAAAAGAAAAGAAAAAGGAAAAAATGCTGCTTCTCTCCTGAGGTAGCTACTAGAATCATTGCAGGGATATTGCATTTTGTAAAAAAGCTCGTAACAGTTTTCAGTAGTTAGCTCATAAGAGCTCTGGAGGTGAGAAGAGTTCTTTTTCCTAGCAGAGTAGGTGAGTCAGGGTCTGGGTACAGAATTTATCACCCCGCCAATGCTCTTCCCAAGAGGAGAAAAAAATGAAAAAAAAAAAAAAAAAAAGGAATGTGAGTGTTCCCAAGCGCTGGGGATTAAGGTTGATTTAATCTGGTTGCTTCTATTTTGCCATGTTGTGACTTTCACGTGCATCCCATTGCCTGATGCTTATAAATGATGGTTGTGCATAATGTCCCATCTTTTGGGTGCAGAGTTCAAGGACCCTGAAACAGCTGTAGGGGGTGTTTTGGATCCTGGTCTAGCAATGGCCTCAGAAGATTCTGATAGAAGTTTGATTGGTCACTTTACAAGTAACACTGGTCTATACTTAGTCTGTGTTACATGCAGGGAAATATTGATTCTGAGGCATTGAAGTCACAGAACTTAAGATGCTTTTATCCACTAATTCGGCCAACGTTCCTTGAATGCTGCTGTTTCTACACAATAGGGATATAGTAGTAAACAAGACAGTCCCTGTCCTCGTGTAGTTTATAATCTGGCTCAGATTCCTCTAAATCAGAATTGTCTAATGTTTCTTGTGGACGCTATGAAATGATCAAGATGTCTCAAATTAACTTGTTTCTGACCTGAGCTCCCTAGACAGACCCCGCATGAGCAGGAAGAAGCATTCTGTGCTATGTGTCAGCCACTCCTTTGGATGTGTCACATGCCTTTCTTCTTTCATCTTCCCGACAAGCCTACAGGTAGGGTCTTGTTACAACTCTTTGGTGGAAGTAGTTGAGGCTCAGCAAGGTTTATTAAGAGACAGAACCAAGATTGACTCTAAGACTGTCTACCCACCTTCTTTCAATGAATCAATGCTACTCCAACAAACTGAAACACTTTGATATTGACCCCAAGTTCAAGGGATGCCCAAAGGAGCACTAACAGGTGACAACAAAAAGTGTGTTCAATTCAACAGTAATAACAGAAGGCATTTTTGTGCCTTGAATCCTGTAGCGTGGTGGAAAGAGCATAGGCTTTGATAAATCAGTGAGGATCACATTAGTCTCCAATCAATTAAAATTCCAAAAATAGAGGCTTAAGATTTAAACGTATTTTCCTGTAAAAGGTGGCATGTAATTCCTTGGTCTTCAGGGTCGAAGGCTCTTCCAGCTTTCTGTTTCCTTGTCCTCATTGTCCAATATGGCTGCTAGAGCTCCAGATATCACATCCTAGTTCCAGGCAGCAGGAGAAGGGAAAGGCTGAAAAGGGGCATTGCCCCTTCCCTTTGGAAGACTTTTCAAATGTTTTACATAATACTTTAACTTCCATCTCCTTGGTTAGAACTTAGTCACATGGCCAACCTAGCTACAAGGAATAATGGAAAGTGTGATCTTTTAGCTGGAGAGCAGTGTACCCAAATGTGAATTGAGGTTCTGTTACTAAGAAGAGGAGTCTTGTTACCAGGAGGTAACTAACAGTCTTTGTTGTAATATATTCTATGCTTTTTAATTATATGGTAAAAAAAAATTTTTTTTATTATGCTTTAAGTTTTACAGTACATGTGCACATTGTGCAGGTTAGTTACATATGTATACATGTGCCATGCTGGTGTGCTGCACCCACTAACTCGTCATCTAGCATTAGGTATATCTCCCAATGCTATCCCTCCACCCTCCCCCCACCCCACCACAGTCACCAGAGTGTGATATTCCCCTTCCTGTGTCCATGTGATCTCATTGTTCAATTCCCACCTATGAGTGAGAATATGCGGTGTTTGGTTTTTTGTTCTTGCGATAGTTTACTGAGAATGATGGTTTCCAATTTCATCCATGTCCCTACAAAGGACATGAACTCATCATTTTTTATGGCTGCATAGTATTCTATGGTGTATATGTGCCACATTTTCTTAATCCAGTCTATCATTGTTGGACATTTGGGTTGGTTCCAAGTCTTTGCTATTGTGAATAATGCCGCAATAAACATACATGTGCATGTGTCTTTATAGCAGCATGATTTATAGTCCTTTGGGTATATACCCAGTAATGGGATGGCTGGGTCAAATGGTATTTCTAGTTCTAGATCCCTGAGGAATCGCCACACTGACTTCCACGATGGTTGAACTAGTTTACAGTCCCACCAACAGTGTAAAAGTGTTCCTATTTCTCCACATCCTCTCCAGCACCTGTTGTTTCCTGACTTTTTAATGATTGCCATTCTAACTGGTGTGAGATGGTATCTCATTGTGGTTTTGATTTGCATTTGTCTGATGGCCAGTGATGATGAGCATTTTTTCATGTGTTTTTTGGCTGCATAAATGTCTTCTTTTGAGAAGTGTCTCTTCACGTCCTTCGCCCACTTTTTGATGGGGTTGTTTGTTTTTTTCTTGCAAATTTGTTTGAGTTCATTGTAGATTCTGGATATTAGCCCTTTGTCAGATGAGTAGGTTGTGAAAATTTTCTCCCATTTTGTGGGTTGCCTGTTCACTCTGATGGTAGTTTCTTTTGCTATGCAGAAGCTCTTTAGTTTAATTAGATCCCATTTGTCAATTTTGTCTTTTGTTGCCATTGCTTTTGGTGTTTTGGACATGAAGTCCTTGCCCATGCCTATGTCCTGAGTGGTAATGCCTAGGTTTTCTTCTAGGGTTTTTATGGTGTTAGGTCTAATGTTTAAGTCTTTAATCCATCTTGAATTGATTTTTGTATAAGGTGTAAGGAAGGGATCCACTTTCAGCTTTCTACATATGGCTAGCCAGTTTTCCCAGCACCATTTATTAAATAGGGAATCCTTTCCCCATTGCTTGTTTTTCTCAGGTTTGTCAAAGATCAGATAGTTGTAGATATGCGGCGTTATTTCTGAGGGCTCTGTTCTGTTCCATTGATCTATATCTCTGTTTTGGTACCAGTACCATGCTGTTTTGGTTACTGTAGCCTTGTAGTATAGTTTGAAGTCAGGTAGTGTGATGCCTCCAGCTTTGTTCTTTTGGCTTAGGATTGCCTTGGTGACATGGGCTCTTTTTTGGTTCCATATGAACTTTAAAGTAGTTTTTTTCCAATTCTGTGAAGAAAGTCATTGGTAGCTTTATGGGGATGGCATTGAATCTGTAAATTACTTTGGGCATTATGGCCATTTTCATGAGATTGATTCTTCCTTCCCATGAGCATGGAATGTTCTTCCACTTGTTTGTATCCTCTTTTATTTCCTTGAGCAGTGGTTTGTAGTTCTCCTTGAAGAGGTCCTTCACATCCCTTGTAAGTTGGATTCCTAGGTATTTTATTCTCTTTGAAGCAATTGTGAATGGGAGTTCACTCATGGTTTGGCTCTCTGTTTGGCTGTTATTGGTGTATAAGAATGCTTGTGATTTTTGTACATTGATTTTGTATCCTGAGACTTTGCTGAAGTTGCTTATCAGCTTAAGGAGATTTTGGGCTGAGGCAATGGGGTTTTCTAGATATACAATCCTGTCGTCTGCAAACAGGGACAATTTGACTTCCTCTTTTCCTAATTGAATGCCCTTTATTTCCTTCTGCTGCCTAATTGCCCTGGCCAGAACGTCCAACACTATGTTGAATAGGAGTGGTGAGAGAGGGCATCCCTGTCTTGTGCCAGTTTTCAAAGGGAATGCTTCCAGTTTTTGCCCATTCAGTATGATATTGGCTGTGGGTTTGTCATAGATAGCTCTTATTATTTTGAAATACGTCCCATCAATACCTAATTTATTGAGAGTTTTTAGCATGAAGGGTTGTTGAATTTTGTCAAAGGCTTTTTCTGCATCTATTGAGATAATCATGTGGTTTTTGTCTTTGGCTCTGTTTATATGCTGGATTACATTTATTGATTTGCGTATATTGAACCAGCCTTGCATCCCAGGGATGAAGCCCACTTGATCATGGTGGATAAGCTTTTTGATGTGCTGCTGGATTCGTTTTGCCAGTATTTTATTGAGGATTTTTGCATCAATGTTCATCAAGGATATTGGTCTAAAATTCTCTTTTTTGGTTATGTCTCTGCCCGGCTTTGTATCAGAATGATGCTGGCCTCATAAAATGAGTTAGGGAGGATTCCCTCTTTTTCTATTGATTGGAATAGTTTCAGAAGGAATGGTACCAGTTCCTCCTTGTACCTCTGATAGAATTTGGCTGTGAATCCATCTGGTCCTGGACTCTTTTTGGTTGGTAAACTATTGATTATTGCCACAATTTCAGCTCCTGTTATTGGTCTATTCAGAGATTCAACTTCTTCCTGGTTTAGTCTTGGGAGAGTGTATGTGTCAAGGAATTTATCCATTTCTTCTAGATTTTCTAGTTTATTTGCGTAGAGGTGTTTGTAGTATTCTCTGATGGTAGTTTGTATTTCTGTGGGATCGGTGGTGATATCCCCTTTATCATTTTTTATTGTGTCTATTTGATTCTTCTCTCTTTTTTTCTTTATTAGTCTTGCTAGCGATCTATCAATTTTGTTGATCCTTTCAAAAAATCAGCTCCTGGATTCATTAATTTTTTGAAGGGTTTTTTGTGTCTCTATTTCCTTCAGTTCTGCTCTGATTTTAGTTATTTCTTGCCTTCTGCTAGCTTTTGAATGTGTTTGCTCTTGCTTTTCTAGTTCTTTTAATTGTGATGTTAGGGTGTCAATCTTGGATCTTTCCTGCTTTCTCTTGTGGGCATTTAGTGCTATAAATTTCCCTCTACACACTGCTTTGAATGCGTCCCAGAGATTCTGCTATGTTGTGTCTTTGTTCTCGTTGGTTTCAAAGAACATCTTTATTTCTGCCTTCATTTCGTTATGTATCCAGTAGTCATTCAGGAGCAGGTTGTTCAGTTTCCATGTAGTTGAGCAGTTTTGAGTGAGATTCTTAATCGTGAGTTCTAGTTTGATTGCACTGTGGTCTGAGAGATAGTTTGTTATAATTTCTGTTCTTTTACATTTGCTGAGGAGAGCTTTACTTCCAAGTATGTGGTCAATTTTGGAATAGGTGTGGTGTGGTGCTGAAAAAAATGTATATTCTGTTGATTTGGGGTGGAGAGTTCTGTAGATGTCTATTAGGTCCGCTTGGTGCAGAGCTGAGTTCAATTCCTGGGTATCCTTGTTGACTTTCTGTCTCGTTGATCTGTCTAATGTTGACAGCGGGGTGTTAAAATCTCCCATTATTAATGTGTGGGAGTCTAAGTCTCTTTGTAGGTCACTCAGGACTTGCTTTATGAATCTGGGTGCTCCTGTATTGGGTGCATATATATTTAGGATAGTTAGCTCTTCTTGTTGAATTGATCCCTTTACCATTATGTAATGGCCTTCTTTGTCTCTTTTGATCTTTGTTGGTTTAAAGTCTGTTTTATCAGAGACTAGGATTGCAACCCCTGCCTTTTTTTGTTTTCCATTTGCTTGGTAGATCTTCCTCCATCCTTTTATTTTGAGCCTATGTGTGTCTCTGCACGTGAGATGGGTTTCCTGAATACAGCACACTGATGGGTCTTGACTCTTTATCCAATTTGCCAGTCTGTGTCTTTTAATTGGAGCATTTAGTCCATTTACATTTAAAGTTAATATTGTTATGTGTGAATTTGATCCTGTCATTATGATGTTAGCTGGTGATTGTGCTCGTTAGTTGATGCAGTTTCTTCCTAGTCTTGATGGTCTTTACATTTTGGCATGATTTTGCAGAGGCTGGTACCAGTTGTTCCTTTCCCTGTTTAGCGCTTCCTTCAGGAGCTCTTTTAGGGCAGGCCTGGTGGTGACAAAATCTCTCAGCATTTGCTTGTCTGTAAAGTATTTTATTTCTCCTTCACTTATGAAGCTTAGTTTGGCTGGATATGAAATTCTGGGTTGAAAATTCTTTTCTTTAAGAATGTTGAATATTGGCCCCCACTCTCTTCTGGCTTGTAGGGTTTCTGCCAAGAGATCTGCTGTTAGTTTGATGGGCTTCCCTATGAGGGTGACCCGACCTTTCTCTCTGCCTGCCCTTAACATTTTTTCCTTCATTTCAACTTTGGTGAATCTGACAATTATGTGTCTTGGAGTTGCTCTTCTCGAGGAGTATCTTTGTGGCGTTCTCTGTATTTCCTGAATCTGAACGTTGGCCTGCCTTGCTAGATCGGGGAAGTTCTCCTGGATAATATCCTGCAGAGTGTTTTCCAACTTGGTTCCATTCTCCCCATCACTTTCAGGTACACCAGTCAGACGTAGATTTGGTCTTTTCACATAGTCCCATATTTCTTGGAGGCTTTGCTCATTTCTTTTTATTCTTTTTTCTCTAAACTTCCCTTCTCGCTTCATTTCATTCATTTCATCTTCCATTGCTGATACCCTTTCTTCCAGTTGATCGCATCGGCTCCTGAGGCTTCTGCATTCTTCACGTAGTTCTCGAGCCTTGATTTTCAGCTCCATCAGCTCCTTTAAGCACTTCTCTGTATTGGTTATTCTAGTTATACATTCTTCTAAATTTTTTTCAAAGTTTTCAACTTCTTTGCCTTTGGTTTGAATGTCCTCCCGCAGCTCAGAGTAATTTGATCGTCTGAAGCCTTCTTCTCTCAGCTCGTCAAAGTCATTCTCCAACCAGCTTTGTTCTGTTGCTGGTGAGGAACTGCGTTCCTTTGGAGGAGGAGAGGTGCTCTGCGTTTTAGAGTTTCCAGTTTTTCTGCTCTGTTTTTTCCCCATCTTTGTGGTTTTATCTACTTTTGGTCTTTGATGATGGTGATGTACAGATGGGTTTTTGGTGTGGATGTCCTTTCTGTTTGTTAGTTTTCCTTCTAACAGACAGGACCCTCAGCTGCAGGTCTGTTGGAATACCCTGCCGTGTGAGGTGTCAGTGTGCCCCTGCTGGGGGGTGCCTCCCAGTTAGGCTGCTCGGGGGTCAGGGGTCAGGGACCCACTTGAGGAGGCAGTCTGCCCGTTCTCAGATCTCCAGCTGCGTGCTGGCAGAACCACTACTCTCTTCAAAGCTGTCAGACAGGGACATTTAAGTCTGCAGAGGTTACTGCTGTCTTTTTGTTTGTCTGTGCCCTGCCCCCAGAGGTGGAGCCTACAGAGGCAGGCAAGCCTCCTTGAGCTGTGGTGGGCTCCACCCAGTTCGAGCTTCCCGGCTGCTTTGTTTACCTAATCAAGCCTGGGCAATGGCGGGCGCCCCTCCCCCAGCCTCGCTGCCGCCTTGCAGTTTGATCTCAGACTGCTGTGCTAGCAATCAGTGAGATTCCGTGGGCGTAGGACCCTCCAAGCCACGTGCGGGATATAATCTCGTGGTGCGCCGTTTTTTAAGCCGGTCCGAAAAGCGCAGTATTCGGGTGGGAGTGACCCGATTTTCCAGGTGCGTCCGTCACCCCTTTCTTTGACTCCGAAAGGGAACTCCCTGACCCCTTGCGCTTCCCAAGTGAGGCAATGCCTCGCCCTGGTTCGGCTCGCGCACGGTGCGCGCACCCACTGACCTGCGCCCACTGTCTGGCACTCCCTAGTGAGATGAACCCGGTACCTCAGATGGAAATGCAGAAGTCACCCGTCTTCTGTGTCGCTCACGCTGGGAGCTGTAGACTGGAGCTGTTCCTATTCGGCCATCTTGGCTCATCTCTCCCTTATATGGTAAAATCTTAGCTACAGCTTATTAACTGAATTGATTGCATTTTTTGCATTCACTCGACAAACACTGATTGATGCCTACTGTAGGTATTGTGTTAAGTGCTAGGGATGCAAAGACCAATAAGACACAATAGGAACTCGATATTATCAAAATAAATATTAAGGGTGATGACTAAGGGATGCAGGGTTTCTTTCAGAATTCTAAAATTGATTGTGGTGATGTATATACAACTGTTTAAATATACTACAAATCATTGAATTGTACACTTACATGGTGAATTGGATGATATGTATTCTATCTCAGTAAAACTGTTTTAAAAAGACAATGTGTGCCAGAGTAGAAAGGAGTCTGTATGCCAATGGTTAGGAGATTCGTGTCAGTGCAGAGAATGGATTAGAGCAGTGGTTCTCAAAGTGTGTTCCTGGACCAGCAGCATCCACCTCACCTGGGAACTTGTTAGAAATGCAGCTCCTCAGGCTTTACTCTTCATCTGCTCAGTCAGGAACACTGGGGGTGCGAGCAACAATCTGTGATTGAACAAGCCTACCAGGGGATTCTAATGCACGCTCAAATTTGAGTCTCTAGATTAGAAAATATGAAAGGACTGAAGGAAAGCATTTAGGATGTTACTTCAGTGAACACCGGTGAAATGACAGTGAACACTGGTGACACTGAACACTGGTGGCTTCAAGTAAGGATAAAGAGACAGATGTGGAATTATTAGCTATAGCTGGAAACACTTCTAAAAGGGTCTTAATATACTTAACTATTAAAGTGATGAATCAGGAGGTAATGGCCAAAACTGATGAAAAAGAACTAGAAGTCTATGTAAGCATATAATGAAAGTAACCTATAAAGGAACTAGGGTGATAGTCATTAACATTTTGGAGGAGGGGAGAAAAAGAATAATGAAAATGAATGACGTTTTTGCCTTTCTGGCAATCTCTTGAATATTCTTGAATCTTTTGAACAATAATCTCTTAAACTGACAAATAGATTTTTGAAAAAATATATAAACTTATTATGTAAGGAAGAACTAAACCCAGAAATGGTTAGGTTTCCTCTGATGAGGTGGTCAGGGTGGAGCTTTCAATTATCTGCCTTTCTGCACGTTTAAAAAAGTGCAAAAATAGAATGTTTATTTAAAAAAAACCACTTAACTCTCTAGGTCGATATACTATTAGTCTCACTAATCTGATCCCCCTTAAGACATCAGCTACAGTTTATGAGTAAATCTGAAAAACCAAGAGTTTCAAGAGGTAACACCAGAGAATTAAATTTAATCTGAGAAAAAAGTCATCTAACAGTAACACAAATAATCTTGGGTGTTTCTAAAGCCCTATAGCTGGTATCTTTTCAGTGTGAGTTAGTACCTGAAGACTTATGATGTTCTAGTTACTTTTCTCTCTAATTTGAGTTGCTTTTGTCCTGTCTCTTAGGTGTGTATCATCTCTCTCAAGAGATTTGTTTCACTGGGTCCACCCAAGTCAATAGCATCCACAGGTTCCTTCATGTGCTAAATTCTTTGTGCTATTATACTTCATGGAGATGAGCATCCCAGGAAGCCTGGGCCGCATTTCACTCAGGACTTCAGCCTCATCATTTCTCCAAAACCTGTCCCTTCAAGGCCCGAATAATCTTTGTGCTTCCAGTCTCAAAGCTCATTTCTTGGTGTACATCTTATTCAACCTACCAACCCCAGCTGACCATTTATTCATTGACTATATCTTCACTTGGCTTCCAGGACCCTACTACCTTGGTTTTCAGGTTTTCTCGATGGCTTCTTCTTAATCTTCTGTGTTGCTTGCATCTCTGAACCTTGCTGAGTCTTAGGGATCAGTCTGAAGATCTCCTTTCCTCTCTAGCTTCACTCACCTACTCATTCCCCAAATGATCTTATGTAAGTCTCACGACTTTAAATACTCTCTATATGCTGGTAACAACCAACATTTTATCTCCAGCCCTTACCTCTGAACTTACACCTCCAGCTGTCTATGTCATGTCTCCACTTGGGTGTTTAAGTACCCATTTCGAATGTGGCATGTTCCAAAACACTCCCTCTGCAAACTCTTATTCTTTTGCAAGCTTTCCCAGCTCAATATGTGGAAATGTCCTTTTTCCAGCTGCCTAGGTCAACATGGACTCATTCTTTGTCCCTCTCTTCCTCTCATTCCTTAGGTGTGATCCATCAGTCATACTGCAGCTCTCCCATCAGGCATATTCAGAAGATGACCACTTCTCAACATCTCCACTATCACAACCCGGAGTCAAGCAGCCATCATTTCAGCCTAGAGTATTGCAATAAATGGTCTCCCCACATCCACCTTAGTACCTTCTCAATTAATTCTCCACATAGCAGCCAGAGTGAGTGTCTTAAAATATGCACCAGATCTTGCCACTTCCCTGCTTAAATCACCCATGACTCCCATCTTACTCAGAGAAAAAGCTAAAGTCCTTACATATTCCCCGGAGCTGTGGCCTTATCTAGCAAACAATACCATGGTTTTCTTTCCCTAATCAGTGTTGGTTTCACTCTGTTCTTGATAAATCCTTTTCCTGCAGCTGGCTATCTTGAACATAGAGGCCACTGAACACAGAAAATTCAGTGAAAGGAAGTGGCTGAATCAGTGTATTTTAATCTGCTAAAAACAAACAAAAGGTTAAAAGAAGAGTAGAATTTATGATACCCTGTTAATGAGGAATGTGTATATGTACAGCAAGTAATAATCTCAGTCTATAAGCATAGATATTCCAAAGATGTAACTTTATTTTTCTACAATTCGGTTTATATATAGAGCAGTGTGCGTCCTGTAGAACCTTCTGAGATGATGGAAGCATTTGCTGTCTGCAGTGTCAAATAGAGAAGCCATCTAGTTTCTTGGACAGGACAGATCCAGAGCCCCCATTCCTCCCAGTGGTGGAAAACATAATCAGTGCAGGGCAAACTCAATCAAAACAAGGATTTCTGTTATTTTAGGGGATGTCCCTCCTCTCTTTATCCCTAGGTTGCATCTAAGTCTTACAAGGCTCCTTGAGAGTTTCTGGTTCTCAATCCTCTAACTGTCATCTGCTGAGCAGTCTGAGTTCTTATTGGTCTCTGGTCATTGGTCTCTCAGGTGACTGTATCTTCTGGTTTGCTGGCCATCCCATAAGTTTTTTTAGGATGAGAATGTACACTACAGGTGTTTTTATTTGTGACCTTATGGGGTATGTGAGTGTGTGTGTGAGTGCTAGATAAATATGCATTTGCTCTAAATTTGAGAATATTCAATTCTGCTATAGAAAATAGAAATGGATGGTGATACTCTTAAGATGTGTTAAATATAGATAAGGAAGTTAGTAACTTGTGAGATGTGTTAAATGTAGATAAAATAAGTAGGGTTTATGCATACTGAACATAGATAGGGAGAGATGGAAGAACTAAGAGACACCTAATTTTCACGAAGCGCTAAATATACATGGGGTACCAGAGGCATCTAATTTTCATGAGACACTAAATATACTAGAGGTATATGAAACCCTTTATATTTATGACATCTGAAATTGACAACCCATTGGTGACACCCATTCTGACTCCAAATGTCCTCTGCCAAATAAAATCCACAGCTGCTCAACAGGCTAACTGGTGAGGAATAGCTGAAGCCAGATATAATAAATACATGTGTTTCTCCTAGAAAACAATGTCTGTGCTGGTCCCAGGCATATTCTGTGTCTTGGGCCTCTTTGCTCATCTTTGGTCCTTATAGCCTCACCATCAAGAGGGAAGACTGATGGTGTGGGGAGAGCAATGTCTATGGGTCTTTCATAACCCAGGTTTTATGTAGTGTGGTCCTTCTACCTTTCCTGCACCCTTTCCTAAGTACATTACCCGACCCCATTTCTTTTCTCCTTTTTATTGATGTGTGGATAAATTGATTTAATAAATTGTCTGCTTTGAGTATTTTAATTTGGTCTCTGATCCTTTTTAGTCCTGCATCTCTGGGGTAGCTTGTGCAACAGTGTACTGGTAGCATAGAGGCTATCATGGCATCAAAGTAATTTCCCTCATGACACTGGGGGTAGATGGGATTGAGACTGCCTCAGGGTGACTCTGCCCAGACAGGCTGTGCTATCATCACTATCTACTGCTGCTGCTCTACTGCACTGCTGTGGAAGAGGGCAAGAAGATTTGGCTCTTCTGTGAACCCCAACTAAGGAGTGAGACCTAGCCCTTGATCGTGCTCAGATTCCGAAACTTACTAGGGGGCTCTATCTAGCCAGACTCGGCCAGGGGCAGGAGTGACTCCTTCTTTGGGACACCCACCAGTGTTTCAATAGCTTTCCTCCTCCTCCTCCCTCAGTATGGAGGGTCTGTATGTCCTTTGGGAAGCACTGTTTCCAAATCTGTGGCTAATAGTATAAACTTCATGCCTCTAGTCCTTAAGTACCTTGGTTTTGATTCTCATAATCCAGGCTTTTGAAATTCAAAAACCTTTTTTGAGTTAAACTTTTTGAGTTTATTGTCTCTAGTTTAAAAAGGCTATTTCAAAACTCTACTATGGCCTGAATGTCTCTCAAAATTCCTCTTCATCCCCACTGTGAAACCTGACCCCACTGTGGTGGTATGAATAGGTGTGGTCCTTTGGGGAGTGATTAAGGATTAGTGCCTTATAAAAGGGCAGGAGGAAATTAGCTTAGGTCCCTTTCTGCTCTTCCGCCCTTCTGCCATGTGAGGACACAGCAAGAAGGACCTAACCAGACACTGAATGATGGCATCTTGATCTTGGAATTTCCAGACTCCAGAACAGTGAGAAATAAACTTCAATTAAATTACTTAGTCTGTGGTATTTTGTTATAGCAGCACAAATGGACTAAGACAAAGTTATTTCTCTTTTCTATCTCTGCATTTCTGCCATAGCAACCCTACTGTGAGGGCAGGCGCACACCCACATGCACACACAGACACACACACACACACATACACCCAACATCTCTGCTGCCTGAATTGGAGGAAGGTTGAGGGTAGGCCTGGAATACTGGGGAAAGAATAAGCCTAAGTCAATATTTCAAATCCCCATTCTTCCCCATTTGCGAAGGACTGCATGTAGCTATGAGTGAGTTGTCTGGACACAGGGTTTGGAGGACTCTGCGGGCTGCTCCTTCTTTGTGTCTTAGTCTACTCTCCTGCTTGTCTTTATTTAGCAGCAGGATGGACACTGGCAGTTCCACAACAACATTATCAGTAGAGTTCAGTCGAGTTCAGAGGATGCTTTGACGTCCCTCTGGATCTGAAAATATCTTTCTTACCTTCTAAGTTTGCTTTGGTTCTTCAACAGAATGGAGATAGCATTTATTGATTACCTTCCACATGCTGGGCATCACTTTCCAAGAGGCCCCTTTTAAAATGTAAATTCCCTCTGGCAGGGAAAAACCCTTAAGCCCTCATTATCTAACCCCTAGAATTAACTTATTAGAACCATTTCCATCTGTCATAGCCAGCTGCGATCAAGGCTGTGTGAGACTGGCATCAGGATAGCTGTCCTGGGGAGGGCCCTGGAAAGGGGAGGGAGCAATGAGAGGGGCAGGAGTGGAAGACCTTCCAAATCAAAGTTTATCTGCTCCACAACATTTGCCCTGTGGTAGCCCTGAAGTAATTGATGTGCTAATTAAAATCCCTGTAGATTCATTAAAGCAATCCAGAGAAAATCCCTGCTTTGCACTTAGGTTGTCTAGCCAGTAGTTTGGGTATAAATATGAAAGTAATGAAACTCATTGCTTTAACAAAAATGATCCCATTTTGGCTTTTTCTATCAGTCCAAATGATGAGGTTGTAACTTCATTTTAATGCTTAGAAGTGCAAAATAGTGATAGATAAGAGAGGGTGTGGGTTATATACACAGGCTGGCTTGTGATTTACAATTTGTATTATACAGACTAGCCACAGACGATCAATTAGCATGCATGAATTAAAATGGCCTATTCACACAATGAGATACTCCTCAGCAATAACAAGGAATTACCGATTTATACAACCATGTGGATGCATCTTAAAAACTTGTTGAGCAAAAGAAGCCAGACACAAAGGAATATACACTGTATGACTCCATTCACATGTTCTTAAATGGACAAAACTCATCTACAAAGAAACAATCTGAATAGTGGTTGCCTCAGTGGGGGTAAGAGGAGAAGATTAAAGCATGACGGGACCTTTTAGCTAGGTAGAAATGCTATCTTGATTTGGGTGTTGATGACAGGATCTACAAGTTTGTCAAAACTACTAGAATTGTGCACTTCAGATATGTGCCTTTGGCCCCATGTAAATTATAACACAATGAAAACAATTTAAAAAACATTTCCTGGCCTTTTTTTGAGCTAGCTTTCCTCGGCTGACTGCATGTTGGTTTGGTGTCTGAGGTAACTAACAGCATAGGTATTATCTAGCATAAAGCCATAACTGCAGATTGTGTAAAATGCAAATTGCTTTAAGTCGAAGAGCTAAACATTTAGGGTTGCCTACATGTGATGTTATTAATCACTTTATTATGTAATACTTGCTCTGAAATACAGACAACACAAGCAAATTCCATCAATATTCTTTTGAACTTTTTATTTATTCTGTGTGTGTGTGTGTGTGTGTGGTTTTTTTTTTTTTTTTTTTTGGACGGAGTCTCACTCTGTCATCCAGGCTGGAGTGCAGTGGCGTGATCTCGGTTCACTGCAAGCTTCACCTCCCGGGTTCACGCCATTCTCCTGAGCCTCCCGAGTAGCTGGGACTATAGGTGCCCACCACCACGCCCGGCTAGTTTTTTTTTTTTTTTTTTTTTTTTTCAGTAGAGACGGGGTTTCACCGTGTTAGCCAGGATGGTCTCGATCTCCTGATCGCTTGATCCACCCACCTCGGCCTCCCAAAGTGCTGGGATTACAGGCGTGAACCATCGCGCCTGGCCCAGAGTGTTTTTTTAATAGGAAAAGTGTGGACCATATTTAATCTGTGCTTCATTTAAATTCATTCTTCAAATGACTTACCTCTTTCTCTTTCTTTTCTTTTCCTCTTTCTTTCTTTCTTTCTTTTCTTTCCTTCTTTTCTTTTCCTTTCCTTCCTTTCTTTTTTTTTTCTTTTTTCTTTTTTTTTTTTTTGAGACGGAGTCTCTCTCTGTTGCCCAGGCTGGAGTGCAGTGGCGCTATCTCAGCTCACTGCAAGCTCCGCCTCCTGGGTTCACGCCATTCTCCTGCCTCAGCCTCCCGAGTAGCTGGGACTACAGGCACCCACCACGCCCGGCTAATTTTTTTGTATTTTTAGTAGAGACGGGGTTTCACCATGTTAGCCAGGATGGTCTGGATCTCCTGACCTCGTGATCCGCCCGCCTCAGCCTCCCAAAGTGCTGGGATTACAGGCTTGAGCCACTGCGCCTGGCCTCCCTCCCTCCCTTCCTTCCTTCCTTTCTTTCTTCTCTCTCTTTCCCCTTCCTTCCTTCTTTCTTTTTTTCTTTCTTTTTTTTTTGAGACAGAGTTTTGCTCTTGTTGCCCAGGCTGGAGTGCAATGGCGTGGCTGGGCTCACTGCAACCTCCACCTCCCGGGTTCAAGCGATTCTCCTGCCTCAGCCTCCCGAATAGCTGGGATTACAGGTGTGCGCCGCCATGCCCAGCTAATTTTGCATTTTTAGTAGAGATGGGGCTTCTCCATATTGGTCAGGCTGGTCTCAAACTCCCAACTTCAGGTGATCCGCCTGCCTCGGCCTCCCAAAGTGTTGGGATTACAGGCGTGAGCCACCACGCCCTGCCAACTTACACTTTTCTAAGCTACTCCCTATACACCCCTTTTGCTACAAAAAAAGTAAATTAACACAATAAAATAGTTTAACTCTGGCCCTGTAGTGTGCTACACATAAAAACTCACATACACCTATAAATATCTTTCCAAGATGCTATTGGAGAGTATTTCCGTACAATTGGCATGTACCTGATTGGAATGTTATGGAGCTTTGATTAGGCTTCCCCTTGCCCCTTTTGTTTATACAACGTCTACAGTATAGGAGTAGCTGCATCTTAGGGTAGGTGAGGTCTCCTAGAAAACTGAACTGAAGTAGTTGTTTTGAAGGCTGAAGAAATTCTGAAAGACCTATAGCGTACATTCTCATCCTAATATTCCTTCTGTTCTGATTGAGAATAAGGATCATGATTATTTTCATTATTCATCTGCTCCTCTTGCTTAGTCCTTTCCTGAAGTCTTAATCCTCTCCTTGAGACATCCCAGTTGGTTGCCATGGAAATGATTATTTTGCCACAAACACAGAATTATGACCTACAGTAAAGAATAAGCAGCAGAAGCCAATGAACTCTTCGAAAATAACTTAGTCTTGCTGATACTAAAAGAAGACTAACACTATTAAAACTGGAAGCAAAGTTGTCCAAAGTTTTTCATGAGGCAATAAGTTATCATGAATTTTTCTCAAATAATTATTAGATCAGTTGTTGAAGAATTTATGGTTTGAACATATTTATGGGCACTAATACCTTTTTACAAGTTAAAGTCCTTCCAAAATTTTGAACCTAAAGGTTCAAAGCAACTAATGATTGATATTAGTAATAATCATTTAATTGTTTCTGACCTGTCATACATACTCAAAAAGTACAGTTAAAACTCTACTTCAGGCTGGGCGTGGTGGCTCATGCCTGTAATCCCAGCACTTTGGGAGGCTGAGGCGGGTGGATCACCTGAAGTCAGGAGTTCGAGACCAGCCTGGCCAACATTGTGAAACCCCTTCTCTACTAAAAATACAGAAGAATTAGCCAGGCATGGTGGAGAGCGCCTGTAATCTCTGCTACTTGGGAGGCTGAGGCAGGAGAATTGCTTGAACCTGGGAAGTGGAGGTTGCAATGAGCCAAGATCGCACCATTGCACTCCAACCTGGGAAACAAGAGCAAAACTCTGTCTCAAAAACAAAAACAAAACAAAACAAAAACTCTACTTCAAACTCAGCCATTTAAATTCTTGTGCACACCTTTCTGGTTTTATACACAGATATAGCCATAATTTACTAAAATATATTTATATTAAATAATTATTAATATGATTATATCTACTTTTGACATAATAAAATATATCTGTACTTAATAAAATAGAAATATACTTATGTTTCTATCTATATTCTTTTCTATGTTTCTATACCATCTTAATATTTACAATTTTCAAATTAAGAAACTACTTATCCTGGTTCCATATAGTGGAATATTTCTGTTGTATCAAATCCTTTTGCCATTATAAATGAAATGGCTGTAAATACCTTGATAGCAGGTCTTGAAAGAAATTCTCTAGAATTAGCTCAGAGAAATTGTGTTCTGGGCATTAGGAATGTGAGAATTTTAATGTAACAACCCTCCCTATATATAGTAGGCCATCATTAAATATTTGTTACATGAATGGACCTCATCAAATGTATTAAATTGAAAAGTAATGGCAAAAACCGCAATTACTTTTGCATCAACCTAATACTTACTTTATGGCAGGTAATATTTATGGCTCTTACAAGTCAGAGAAACTAGGATAAGAGAAAGTTCCAAAGAATCTTAGGGAAGAAAGTAAATCTTTCATAGACTAAGGTCCAAGAGTGTCAGTAGCTTGACTCAGGCCCTGCTTGTGAGAAGGGTGTGTTTAGAAGTCTCATCTTCCCCCTTTCCATTGAATTTTCTTTGCACTGCACAAGCTGCGCTTCTCAGGGAGCTCAACAGAACTTGCAAAGGCCCTGAGGGAATACAGTGTGTTCCCGACTCTGCTTAATTTGTTAATTTTCGTGTTCTTTTTCTTCCAAAACGATTTTAGGCAGGTTATATAAGGACATCAAATACAGTGGAATAACACCAAAATTAAAACAAAAAAAAAAAAATCAAGCCAAAGAGGAAGTATAAACAACAAAATAAAGTTGTCCCCAAAATGTGTACCTAGGGTCATATGGAGTTGGAAAAGATGTAACACAATTGAACTCTGAACTTCCTCAAGGCCAGAGGAAGGCAGGACATAAAAAACAGCACCTGATCCATAGCGTCTGCAAGACAAAAACCAGTTACCTAAGGGAAGAACAGCACTCTTTGTCAGTGAGTCCGTGTCTGTCCCTGAATGCCAAGATATTGCTAAGTTACACTTTGACCTCTACTGCGGAGCTTTCAAGCTTCGCTGTTGTGACAAGTGCTGCCACTGACATCGGCTGGTTTCATAACGCCTGGCCCCACGAGTGCTTCACGCTAGATGGCTGAATTTTGATGACCGCCATGAGGAGGGTAGAAATACAGCCTTGATGAGAGAATTTATGTGTAAATACCTGAGAGTCTGAAAGTGTATCTCAGATGAACTTGAGTAAAAACTTTTCCTATTGTGATTAAGAAAAACACATAAAATTCAATTGATTTTAAATATTTTTTCAATTAAAAAAGTAATATATAATAGTCTTCTTGTAGAAAATGGAAATTTTAAAGAAGAAAAAATATCACTGTAAATCTATAGTATATAAGGCCAGGCACTGTGGCTCATGCCTGTAATCCCAGCACTTTGGGAGGCAGAGGTAGGCAGATCACTTGAGGCCAGAAGTTCATGACCTGCCTGGCCAACATGGTGAAACCCTGTCTCTACTAAAAATACAAAAATTGGCTGGGCGTGGTGGCAGGCACCTGTAATCCCAGCTACTTGGGAGGCTGAGGCAGGAGAATCATTTGAATCTGGGAGGCGGAGGTTGCAGTGAGCCAAGATTGCGATGCTGCACTCCAGCCTGGGTGACAGAGAGACTCTGTCTCAAAAAAAAAGTACAGTATGTAGAATTTTTCAAGGCTTTGGGTGTATTTCTTTCCATAGTTAGGGTTTTATGTGTGTGTGTATACATATAAGTGTGAGTACGTGTATGTGTATATGTATGTGTGTATATCTATCTATATTTATATACAGCTATAGCCATATATGTAGTGAGAAAGAAAGAGAGAGACTATCTACAAACAAAGCAAATTGAAAAGAGGTAAGATGAAAAGATTCTTCGAGGCCCTGCAGTGTAACCGCAGGGGGTTTAATAGGGTCTCTTTGGTCTTATCCATGGGTGGAAAGGGAATTAAGGACTCCAAGTCCCTTCATGTGGCTGTCCCTCGGTTTCTCTAAGACTCATAGTTCTCAGTATAATTTTGTAATTTTCCACATATAAACACCACCTATTTCTTGTGGAGTTTAATACTACTATATGTGTTATTTTTTATATTGTGAACAAAAATGTTTGTTCTACTATATTTTTCTCTGGCCATTTCTAATATCTGTAGATTTTTATACCTTTTTTTTTTGCCTCTGGCTGCTTAACTAAATTCTCTTTTAATAATAATTTTTTTCTTTGTGAAGGTTTCCTTGGAATGAAATATGTCTTGAATATAATAACATTATTTCCTCCTTGTTGATGAGCATGTTTTTAAGACTCAGTTATCTATAGCATTTATCTCTAAATATGAATAGTATGCCAAAACACTTTTTCTGCTCATTAAACTTTGTGAATCAGTTTTTTCATCAGTAGCTGTTATTTTCATTATCTTTAATGGATCCTTGGTGGGATTAAGGGAAAAATAAGCCAACAAAAAAAATGAGGAAAACTGTCTTTGTCTTTAATCCTTGCTTTTCTGGTCCCACCCTTCTTTCTATTCCCCTCCTATGGATCAGTCTCATATCTGCAATATTAGGAAAACAGGAATAGCATGTGTGGAGAACAACAAACGTGTACTCTAGGGATGGCTAAATCTTTCTAAATTGTATAATATTTTCCAACTTACCAGGATACCTGTTGTGATATATAAAATTCTGCCACAATTATAAATAAGATGCATTTTTCCTTTATATCAGTACTATATAAGTGGCATGCCTGATAGAAGAAATGGACAATTTTTTTTTTTTTGGAGACGGAGTCTGGCTCTCTCACCCAGGCTGGAGTGCAGTGGCGCAATCTCCGCTCACTGCAAGCTCTGCCTCCCGGGTTCATGCCCTTCTCCTGCCTCACCCTCCTGAGTAGCTGGGATTATAGGTGCTCACAACCACGCCCAGCTAATTTTTTCTTTTTTTTTTTTTTGTATTTTTAGTAGAGATGGGGTTTCACTGTGTTAGCCAGGATGGTCTTGATCTCCTGACCTCATGATCTGCCCGCCTCAGCCTCCCAAAGTGCTGGGATTACAGGCATGAGTCACTGAGCCCAGACCAGAAATGGACAATATTTTTAAAGCACATATAAAAAAAAAGTCTAAATTATCCAGAGTTGTCATATCCCAAAATAACCTCTGTCTTACTTCGGTTTCCCCAGAAAGACCCTGGGATAAGGGTTCATGTGCAGATTGTCTTTTGGGAAGTGATCCCAGGGAATGGGAGGGAGGGCTAGAGAAAGGGAAGCAGGGAAGGAGGGAAAGGCCATTCAAAAGTGTATTATCAAATCGTTCACCACTCTGGGTAACTAAGGCTTAGTCTCACTGTAGAACGAGCTTCAGATTGTCCATTGAAGAGATGGAAGGTCGAGGCTGCAGTGAGCTGTGATCATGCCATGCACTCCAGCCTGGGTGACAGAGTGAGATCCTGTCTCTAAAAAGAGAGAGAGAGAGAGAGAAAGAGAGAAAGAGAGGGAGAGAGAGAGAGAAGAGAGAGATGGAAGAGGTGAATATATTCAATGGTGTGTTGGAACCTGCTTGCCCAGCTTGGCATGGCCTGTTGTGCATATGTCGTGCCAACTTTGTGCTCAGTGACATCAGGTTGGTAGCTTGAAATTGACCACAGTGGGAGTGTTTACACCATGGAAATTGGTGAAAGCCACAAATCAGGGCTATTTTTGTTAGACAGCTGGTTGTTAAAGTTTATTGGCATATCACTTGAAATATTGATCCACTGGCTCCCATCTTCTCTTAGTCAAGGGTCACCCCATAGGGCATGAACTCCCTTGTTCTTCTAAATTTGCACAGACATCAGAAGGCTGAGAGGGTTTCTGCAGACAACCCACAGGGCTGAGAGGACCTCCTCCCAGCCGAGGCAATAGGCTGTCAGTTTACACCTGTGTAGCTGCTTTCCACAGCAATGACTGAAGTAAAATGGACGGCTGAGGGGACGTAAGGCCCCAGAGATGTCTAATCCAAGCACTATTAATGTTTTGGCAGTTTTCATGTACGTGTGCATGCACACATATAAAAACACACAGTTTTAAACTTACTAAAATGGCATCATACCAACTATACTTTGTCTCCTCAGCTTTTTATGTTTACTTAACAATAAATGGTGAACATTTTCCATGTAAACAAATGCTACTTTAGTGGTTGCAAAGTATTAGATATACCATAGAGTATTTTCTAATCTTCCACTGTTGCACACCTAGGTCTGTTTTCAATTTCATGCTATTACAAATAGGGCCATGATGTACATATTTGTATATATATCTTTATACCTCTGATAAATTCCTTGAAGTAGAATTACTGGGTCAGAGGGCATGCCTATTTCTAAGACTTTCGAACAGATTGCCTAGCCTAGAATATGTGTATCAACAAAGCCCATACCTTATGATCTTTCGAAGTCTTTTCTAGCCTGCCTTCCTTCCTTCCTTCCTTCTTTTCTTCCTTCCTCCATTCCTTCCCTCCTTCCCTCCTTCCCTCCCTCCCTTCCTTCTTTCCTTCCTTCCTTCCTTCCTTCCTTCCTTCCTTCCTTCCTTCCTTCCTTCCTTCCTTCCTTCCTCTTTCTTTCTTTTCCTTTCTCTCTCTCTCTTTCTTCCTTTCTTTCCCTTTTTTCAGACAAGGTCTCATTCTCTCACTCAGGCTGGAGTGCAGTGGGGCGAACACAGCTCACTGCAGCCTCCACCTGCCAGGCTCAAGTGATCCTCCCACCTCGCCCTTATGAGTAGCTGGGACTACAGGTGCACGCCACCATGCCTGGCTAATTTCTTGTATTTTTTGTAGAGATAGGGATCTCACAATGTTGCCCAAGGTGGTCTCTAACTTCTGGGCTCAATCTGCCCACCTCAGCCTCCCAAAGTGCTGGGATTACAGGCATGAGCCACCATGCCCGGCCTTTAACTTTATTATTCTATAATTCTCTCATTCCAATGCAGAAGCATCAATGATTCCTGTAAGACTAGCATGAACCACAATAAGTAAATAGATTGCTTATGACTCTGTATCCAATAGCCCTGAATAATACATACTTAGAAAACAAAAGAAAGCTACTTTACTTTAATATCTCTACCCAAAGAAATAATGTTTTTCCATATTTATAATTCATATAAACAAAACAAACTTGCAGCACTCTAAAAATTGAGTTCTTTAGATTTTAAAACTTAAGGCATTTCTATAACTGCTATTAATCACCAGTCTTAAATATATTATCCTCATGTCTTCAGACTCAAGAACGCTTTTGTCTATAAATCCATTCTACATAGCTATTTTATTTGGAAGAGAGCATAATGCAGATGACAAATGATTCATTGTTTCTGGAGCAAAGCAATGTTATTCCAGAACAAAAGGAAAGAGAAAAATAGTAACAAACATTGTGATATTTTTGAATTTGGATTGATTTGATCCTTCAACACTGTTCTAAACTATCATATTTCTATTTGATTACTTTTTTTCCTAGTCATATGTTTAATGACAAAAAAATAATGTTTGAAATCTCGCATATGTGCTCAGGTATTTAGTAACTTAAGACATTCGTACTGCATTCAATTCTATTGCACGCAAGAAATTAGAAAATACAAAATCAGTGTAACAAAGCCAACATGGGATTTCTGAAAGGCTTTAATTCAACATTTGTCACAAATGTTGACTAATCACCTTCTCTGGTCTAGTTGTAGTGCTAGGCACCGGAGATAATGCAGTGAACCAGACAGACACCATCCCTAGCCTCATAGAGCTTGCAATTAAAAACCATACTCGAATGGAAATAAGGAAAGAAAGAGGCAAATGCCCAGACTTCTACTTGCTCTTCTGGTCTTCCATTGCCTTCTCAGCTGTTAAACAAACTCTTTGTGTCATTTCCTTTTTGAACAATGAAGGGCCTGCTACTGGCCTAACTTGCAAGGAAAAGCTCATAAAATTGATTTGCCAGATTGACTCACAACCCAAATGCATCTCATTTTTATGGCATAAAACGAAGATGTGGTGTGAATAACAAACATACTTACTTTAATGGATGTTAATTGTATTCTTAGTCTCTCTTCAGGCAATTAATATTTTCCCTTGCCATTTTATACATAAAGATCCTCTGAAAAACTCAGCTAAGGGCATAACAGGACTGTTGTCAGTGACCATGGATCCTAAAAGATCCATATAGGCTCCCAGGGCAAGCTGGTCATGGGTAAAACTGTGAAGGTAACGGTCGCTGATCATTGTTGCCTCTCCCTGGAGTGACGAGATATCTCCTTCCCACCCTCTGCATCTAGCATCTCATACTTGTGCCATCCTTTCCTTGTTAAAAGGTTTTCAGGAACTGATCAAGTATTAATGTCCAAAGAATAATAAAACGTGAATTTTAGCGAAAGTCAAAAGGGTGAATTTAGCAGAAAACAAATCTTTAAATCAAAGGGATAGCCCTACATACGTAATTTAAGGTATTAATTAGCATATAGAATATATCTGGGCAGGAGAAAAGTCCAGATATAAAATAACTCTAGAACAAAAATAAGAGAAAACTAGTTAAACATTGGTGGGTGGATGACAGGCATCTGGGTGTAGTAGGGAAAGCCCAAACTCTGGATGAAAGAACATACCTGGGTTCAAATTATTCCTGAGCCTCAGTTTCTCCAACTACAAAGTGGGAACAATGACATCTATAAGATTTTTTCTATTTATGGGATTAAATATGATAATGTATGTAAAGTACATGGACCACATGAGCTGTCCTTACGCCATCATGAAGTCAGACCACAAAAGTGCTTGCAAATTCTGCATATGCGCACTTCCTGAATGCATTTTCGTATCTGTAAAATGAGGTACAACAGGATTTTCAGCTGAGTCTGAACCCCAATAATTTGGAATACCGATGGAAAATCATGGAAGGGAGAGTGGGAAAAGCAGACTTTGTTTTTTGTTTTTGTTTTTGTTTTTGAGACAGGATCTCCCCCTGTCACCCAGGCTGGAGTGCAGTGGTGTCCTTTTGGCTCACTGCAACCTCCATTTCCCAGGCTCAACCGATTCTCACACTTCAGCCTCCTGAGTGTCTGGGACTACAGGAATGCACCACCACCCCGGCTAATTTTTGTATTTTTTGTAGAGACGGGGTTTCACCATGTTGACCAGGCTGGTCTCAAACTCATGAGCTCAAGCGATCCACCCGCCTTGGCCTCCCAAAGTGCTGGGATTATAGATGTGAGCCACCAGGCCAGCAAAAGCAGACTTTTTTTTAAACTTCAGTTTGTTTTTCTAGAGCAAAACAGTGGGGTCTTTAGTTTGCATTAGAATTACTCAAGAAACTCCTCCCCACCTTTAAATGTTCATTTATTTATCACAATGAACAGGAAACATGTAAGCCAGGTAGCTTTTTCCTCAGGAAATTTGTTTTTAAATGCACATTCTGGGGCCCATTCCTATGAAATTCTGATTCAGAAGATCTTTGGGAATCTGCATTTTTAAAAAGTTCCATAGGTCATTCCAAGGCAGGGCAGCTGTGGGCAAACTTGGAGAAACAGGGCTGGAGAGAGTGTGCCTTGATTTCCACTTTGAGAACACAGTGTTTGAGAGTCTCTTTAATGTGGTATTTGGTAATGTAAATGGAAAGCAAAACTCCTTTCCAAAGTGGAAGGATTTAAGACAATGAACAACTAAATTGATTGGCAAAGTAAAGTAAAGGCCGTTTTCATTGTGAAGTGAAATCTTGGCAATGTGTTTCTTTAAGGAAATGCTTCTTGTTCTTAATATAGATTTGGGCTACTACGAATCTGGACATTCTTTTGGTTCCCAAAGAACCAAATCATTACGCCAGGAGAGCTGGAGCAGAGGTGGGCATGAACAAAGGATGAAGGAGTCTAGTTTCTCTTTGCTAATGTGAACGGAACACAGAGGTGGGCCTGGTAGTTCCAGAGCCCAGCACCTTCAGTTCTGTGCGCAGTTCCCTCTTGGTGTTTTTTTATACTGGATGTTTCAAAATGTGAAAAAGATGCTACTGTCAGCTTGAATTCGGATGCCTTGTCCTTTTGGCAATAGGAGGTGGGGCCTTCCTGAATGTCAGGGCTTCCTGGATGGTTGGCCATCCTGGAAGGCAGAAGTTTGTGAGCTCTGAAGTTTTCCTTCAAACATTGGTTGGGGCCTGGGCTCTGCGAGAAGACAACTGGTCTAGGGGCTCTTGCTGGGGAAGGCGCTGGCCACTGCAAAGTGGTGGGCGCAGGCCAGGGATGAAGGAGAAAGTGCTAGTAGGCCACTTTCCTCTGGAAGGGCTCCTCTTATGATTCTGCTGGCAGTCACATCCAGTGTGAAGGTCTTTGTTATTCTTTGATCTTTTATTCTTTTTTGTTATTTCCAATCCTTCAGTAAAGTTGGGCACTTGAACAGATTTTTCAGTTCCACAAATTGAAGAGCACCTCCCATATTCTAGGATACTGAAGTTAGCATGGCAGACAAGTGTCCTATCTTTATGGGCTTTCTAACTTTAGATCCTGAGGTCTGAAGGGAATTAAGGAATGAGCTGGCATCCAAAATTGGACTGGGTTGTATGAGGTGAGCTACACAAAGGGTCCGCACTCCTGTTGTGGACCTGGTGGAGTTTGCCTGGAGCGACACAGATCTGACTACTCAATCCACCTTGAGGTTACCACTGATGGTCTGTTATCCTTCTCTCCTATAGAAAATCCTTTTAAATTTGGATTAAAGATTTATAGAGCTTTACTAATGTCTTCAAAGAACGGGCATATGCAGTTTGAACTCTATCACAGAAGTAATTCAGTTCTTTGCAACTAAAAACATTGGCTTCTACTTGAAGTATAAGTAAAAACTGCCTGATTGACTTGATGAAAATGAGAATTGTTTGTAATTAGCAATCACTTGTTTGGCATCCAAATAGCAGCCTGTCTGCTCTCTTGAAGCATGCTCAAATCACTCACCATCTTACTTTAAGAAAAATTTCTTTCAATTACAGATGTAATGTATGCTCCTATTGAAAATTTAGAAAATAAAAATGAAGAGAAGGAAAAAAAGATTATCAATAGTTTCACTTACATATACATTGTGATTTATTTTCTTCTTCTGACATACAAACAGTTGCCACTTTATGAAGGTTTGACCTACAATTTTTCACTTTTTGTACATTGGTACAAAAATGAAATGCATTTAGTAGAAACCATACTCCAAGTATCCACACAACAATTCTCAGTACAGTATTTAATATATTACATGAGATATTCTACACTTTATTATAAAATAGGCTTTGTGTTAGATGATTTTGCCCAACTGTAGGCTAACGTAAATATTCTGGACATGTTTAAGGGAGACAAGTTTAAACTATGATGTTCTGGAAGTTAGGTGTATTAAATGCATCTTCACCTTATGATATTTTCAACTTAAGAATGAGTTTATTGGGATGTAGCCCCATCGTAAATTGAGAAGCATCTGTATTAATTTTTAAACAGTTGCAATTTCATGGTATATGTGCAATTGCATAGGCTGGTTTCTTAAAAATCTGTTTTTAAAATATCTGCTAACTATATAAAGCAGGAAAAATATCACTTAGAAGTCTACCTCCCAGAGGCCAGGCACGGTGGCTCACACCTATAATCCCAGCAATTTGGGAGGCCGAGGTGGGTGGATTACCTGAGGTCAGGAGTTCAAGACCAGCCTGGCCAACATGGTGAAACCCCGTCTCTACTAAAAATAAAAAAATTAGCCAGGCGTGGTGGCACACCCCTATAATCCCAGCTACTCGGGAGGCTGAGGCAGAATTGCTTGAGCCGGGGAGGCAGAGGTTGCAGTGAGTCAAGATCGTGCCACTGCACTCCAGCCTGGCCAACAGAGAGAGACTCTGTCTCAAAAAAAAATAATAATAAATAAATAAAAAGTCTACCTCCCAGAGAAAATATCCCTTCCTTCCTTTAACATCTGGTTGCATTTTCTTATAATTCCTTTTTTTTAAAACACATAGTTGTGTTTATGCTGGATTAAAGTTTTGTTAATGTGCACAGATCTTGTAAGAAAGAGTTTCAAGAGGCTCAGTTGCAGATCATATCTGTTATTGGTGGTTTAGTAGTCTTTCCCAATTAAACCTCAATGACTCAGGACTCTCAGTATGACTTTTAAAGGTGCAGAAAACCATCACTCATGTTCCATGGCAGAAAAAAAAGGACGATTATGTTGCACTATGTCATTCTACTTTTGTGCAGGGAAAATACCTTTTGAAAGTAATTCTCCTGGTTCAGTTTCTTAACAGTGTGACCCACACAGCCATTGTTAGCAAGCACTGGAAGAGAACACTATTAATTACAGCTTTAAGTGGCCACTAAACATGCAGAAGATTTCCTCTGAACTGAGAGTTGAAGGATATGGTGCAACAAGCCCATTTCCTGGCACTGGAAAGCGGAGAGAGAGCTGCAGAAGAGGCGGTGGTGAAGGAAGCACTGCAGGGCCATGCTTGGCCCCCGACGTGGGCATTTGGCTGGAGCTCTTGATTCTAGGTCCCAGCCTGAGTACACGAGGATTCCTCTGGCCTATTAGCTACAACTTCCTCTTCTGGAGGTCTTACTTGTCATCTATGTCTTGGTCGTCTGCATCTATTTTCTAGAAATTTCCTCAAGATACTGTGATGATTCACTTTCTGAGATGTCACAAACTTGAGAATGACTTACTATTGTCTTCATATATGTGTGTGTGTACATACACACACACACATACGTATGCATGCATTCTGGTGTCATGACCCTTTCCCTAAAGTCTTTATTGTCTTCTGAAACTTACTATTATAGATGTCAAGAATGAGCAAAGCCTGATTTGCATCCTTTTGTAGAACCTTTTGTTCTTCGTATGTTAATTTTTAGTTTAATAATTTTTCTAGAATATATATATTGTGGATACTTCTTTTGTAAACCCCTCAACTATACTTACTTTCTGTGTAATCCAGTTTTTTTTCCCCCTTTCTCTTGCAGCCCTTCTACCGTGAAGGTGAGCCGTGAAGTCTATTGCCCAGGGATTGGGGACGTTTGTATTAAAGAAGGTTTTGGAGTACAGAAGCAGGAAGATGTGTTGTGGAGACACTGTTGGCAGAAACAACTGGCCTTGTACTAAACAAACCAAGAGCTCCTACAGGAGCAGAGGCAACCGGGTGAAGGCTGATACCCTTGCACAGGCTTGGGCAGCTCTTCTCCACATGTCCACGTGGCTCACTTCCTTACCTACTTCAGGGCTCTGCTCACATGTCACCTCCTCAAGAAGGCCTTCCCCAACTACCCTGTCCTCACTCCCACCCCTTACCCCTGCATTCCCTGTCCCTCTCACTCTGCTGTGGTTTATCCTACCTGACATAGAACAGGTTTATCTCCCTGTTGTCTAGCAGGCTTTTATCCAGTTCTGCTTTGCTGGACTGTATTAAGTAAGTCCCAGTTCCTGGGCTTTATCACTCAGCATGGGTGGAACACACGAAAATGGGATTTTCCTGTTCCCACTACAGCACTTTCTTGTGGATACCACATCTCCCCACGTGCAATATTCTATTCCCATCTCACTCTTACCTTGTGCAGAACTATTTTCTCAGAGCATGAGTCTCTGAACGGAAAATCTACTGCTTTGTGCCCTGCCTGAGGATAAGCTTCACCAGAGCAGTCTATATTGTTGTTGCTGTTGTTGTTGTTTATTGCTGTATTCCTAGCTTCTAGAACAGTGCCTGGCATGGCACTCAGTGGCATGAGTAAATTTATGAGTATATATAATGGACAAGTTTGGGAGAAGATAATTAGTTTGGAAACGGGAGAGTTTAGTGGGAGAGACAGGGCCCTGACTACCTCAAAAAGCAGCGGTACTATAAGAGGACAGAGTTTCTATTTTTCTGCCTGGTCTAGGACTTGTACTGGTCTTTCAGCTTGAATTCATGCAGCAAGACAGTGGTGGTGAAAAGCTACAGGCATTTCTACCTGGGTAGACAGTTTCTTTTTCTGGAGACAAGAATTGAGAAGGCCTACCAGATTCTGGCAGTGAGTTGACTGTACTTGTTTTTAGCATTGTGAATTTTTGCCTTCATATGAATTTAAGTAGGGAGTTCAGCAATGCTGTTTCAGGGTTTCCATCCAGATTTTCCATTTCAAATTGGGCATCTATTTGCACCTTTAATTCGCGTAACAAATACTTCACAGAGAATACAAAGTTGAACTATGGGCAGCTCAATTCATCCCCCCAAAGGCAGACAAGAGATGGCAGGTCCAAGTTATGCCTATATTACACAGTAGAGATTATTTTAAGTGTTTTGTCATTGCTTCCAAGTTCACACAAATGCTTCTTATTAATTTATATTGGTCACATTCACTATTCTTATTTGGTACTCATTAGTGACTTTGTACTCTCTTAAAGAAAATAAACCTCCAGATTAACTAAAACATTTAAATATGAATTGTACATAGGCTTTATTCATTTATAAAATGCAAAGAAATTAAGATTAAAAGGAAAACCACATCAAAACCCAGAGACATAAATAAAATGCATTTAAATGACTCTTTGGTAGTTTATTGATGCTGAGATAGTTTTTTTCTCCCCTTGAAAATATATAAAATTTTCTTTTCATCTTCCCTGAAGCATATCCAAATAAGTTAGTGACTACATAATTAATATCCAGGTATTTTGTGATATTTGGATAATAGGCTTCAACTTCTTCTAAACTTATTTTATATTTCAGACCGCACATTTGCCATTTGTTGATAATGTTTTTGGTTGCAGCCTGAGATATTTCCAGGTCTAAAGCCAGGTTCACATTTTGCTTTGAAGAGACAGAAATTCCAAACAAATACAGACAGTCAGGCCATAAACTTAATTAAAATTTCTGCTTTACTGGATGTTACATTAAATATGGCCATAATGCCAAGAGATATACATGAAAAATCCATTTGCATCCACATACTGCTGCTTCCACATAGAATAAAATAACAGAATGCTAAGAAGTACATGTTTGTGTGTATGTGTGTGAGAACACATTTGTATTAAGCTAGTTCTCGCTTTTGGCTGGGCAGCCATACTAGTCATATTTTGACTAATAAAAGATTTTTTTAAAAAAATTTAAAATTTTTTTTTTTTTGAGACCGAGCCTGCCTTTGTCACCCAGGCTGGAGTGCAGTGGAGTGAACTTGGCTCACTGCCACCTATGCCTCCCAGGTTCAAGCAATTCTCATGCCTCAGCCTCCTGAGTAGCTGGGATTACAGGCATGCACCACAATGCCCAGCTGATTTTTGTATTTTTAGTAGAGATGGAGTTTCACCATGTTGGCCAGGCTGATCTCCAACTCCTGACCTCAGGTGATCTGCTCGCCTTGGCCTCCCAAAGTGCTGGGATTACAGGCGTGAGCCTTGACACCTGGCCTAAAAGATGGGTTTTAATTAAAATCTGGGATTGGCCAGCTCCATATCTGTTAACTTTCCCATATAGTGCTGGAGCACTAATTTAGAGAGCTTTTGAACTACTGTGTGGTTTGTCTGCCTCCTTTTTGTGTAAATCTAGGACATCTTTTTTTTTCTTTTCCAATTTGCCTGGAATATTTTCTTATTTAGAATTCTATGGAGATCATAACTCATCTCCAGGAGAGTGAACAAGGTCACTCATAGGAAGGTGGAGCATGTCTTTCTTATACAATTGGAAGGGAGGAAGGGACCCAGCCCTGTCATTTACAGGTGAGGACTCTGTGTCCCAGGAGGGCAAGGGAACATGCAGAGTCTGGTGTGGTGAGCACAGGCCAAGCCCTGTGCAGATGGGGCAGTGAGAGCAGAAAGGACAGCTGGGGCCACATTTGACAGGTCTGGTTGACCCTGCAGTAGGACATCATCCAGAATTTCCATTAGATGCCTTAGTCCCAATTCCTCAGAAAGAAGGGCTTGAGAGCAAGCCTATGTATGAAGTCTTTATTGGTGAGTATGATCCCAAAGAAGAGGAGAGTTGTAAACCAGGAAAGACGGGTAAGTCGGCCACTACAGTCAACTGGTTGTTCTGCCCATCAGGACCTTGTGAGGAGCCTAATGAATTGTAGCCTGGGACCCTCTGTCATGGTTTGAATTGTGTTTCTCCAGGATTCATATGGTGAATCCCTAACCCTCAGTATCTGAGAATGTGACAGCATTTGGAGATAGGGCCTGTAAAGAAGTGATTAAGATAAGTGAGCCTGATAGAATGGGCCCTGTTTTAATCTGACCAGTGTCCTTTTAGGAACAGAAAATTTGTACACACACAGAGACATCAAGGATGCAAGTTCACAGAGGAAAGGCCAGGTGAGGCCATAGCAGGAAGGTGGTCATCTGCAAGCCAAGAAGAGAGACCTCAGAAGAAACCAACTTGCTGACACCTTGATCTTGGACTTCCAGCCTCCAGAACTACGATAGAATAAATTTCTGTTGTTTAAGTCACCAGTCTATGGTGCTTTGTTATAGCAGCTGTAGCCAACTCATACGTTCTTTGACAGGGAAGAAGAAAGACTTCAAGTTTTGACTCTTAGAGGGCTCGTTGCCTAGCACTCTGGGTTGCATATGCTTGGGTATGAAGAAATTTCCCCTGGAGTCTCATGCATTGAGGTCAACAGAGATGTCCCAGGGCAGGAGATGACAGGAGGACAGCTGGGTTTCAGGTGAGGCCCTAGTAGGTGGCAGATGTGAGAAGCAGATTGGAGCCTATGCAGAAGTGGACTGCAGGGGTTGAGAGGTGGGGAGGGGAGACAGGTAAAGCTGGGAGGAGCAAAAGCAGAACTGAAGTGGTGTCTAATACACAAGGTAATAATGGTATTGATAATATGGATACTGATAATGGGTGATATTTATTGAACATATTTTATGTGCCAGACACTGGGCTATGCACTTTACATAAACTATTTCCCTTTCTATCTCACTAACTCTCCAGCAAACACTCTAGGATTTAGGTACCACTCTTATCCCTATTTTACAGACAAAGAAACTGAGGCATAAGGAGTTTCAGGAACTTATCCCAGGGTCATAACAGCTACTAGTCAGTTGCCTCAACTCAAGTGACCTGGCTCCAAATTTTGCATTCTTACTCTGCTTTCTCTTGATGCTGTCATTAAAAAAGTGTTCTAGAAAGATAAATTTGAACAGTTATTTTAATTCATTTTAATTTCATATACAAGTTATTTTTTTAAAGAAAATATAAGGTATTCCGTGTGCAAGATTAACACAAAAAGATCAATATAATAGAGTGGTTAAGCAGTCTGACCATAGAGCCAAGTTCCTAGGTTCAAATCCCAGCTCTACTATTTTCCTGCTGTGAGAATTTGGGAAAGTTACTCAACTTTTCTGGGCCTCACTTCAAACCTGTGGATGATAAAAACAGCCCCTACCTCATAGAGTTAGTCCCAGTTTTCCAAAAAGGGGAGGATTAAATTATTTAATATACATAAACTGCTTTTTGTACGTAATGAGTACTAGAGGTTTTTATTAGTATAATCTTTAAAAATAATTTAGCTGGGCACAGTGGTGCAGACCCGTAGTCCTAGTTACTCAGGAGGCTGAGGCAGGAGGATCTCTTGAGCCTAGGAGTTTGAGGTATACAGTGAGCTATGATCATACCACTGCACTCCAGCCTGGGCAACAGAGCAAGACCTTGTCTCTAAAAAAGTAATAATAATAAAATAATAAATAAATAAATGAGGAAAAATTGACCAGATGTGACTTTCAATAACTCTTACTCATATTAAATTCTTGAATTTTACATGTGGATCTCTGAATTTTTGCAACACTTCAGTTGCCGTGTAAGCTAAGGGACACAGTTTTTTTGAAGTACTGGTCACATGTCAGCTGTTAAACATCACATTACCGGCATCATAAATGGAGTCACCATTTGGCAAATAATTTGTTGGCAGGAGTGGCTCTCACCAACAGGGAAAATGAAAAAACACAAATAAAATCCCTATTGCAATTATTTAACGCATTTCAGACACATGGCTCAGCAATTTTTTCAACTGCAAATCTCTTTTCCTTCCATCTTTGAACTCAGATGGCTGAGCTGTGAGGAGGAATTGAACTGTCCGGTAAATCCATTTATTTATTTATTTTTTCTGTAGCTGTCACTTATCTGCAGGTGATGCTGTTTACCACAGAAAAAGATAAGCACATTACGGAAACACATGCATGGGCTTTGTCTTAAAAGGCCATAGTTTGTTATCTGATTGCTTTAAGTTAACGTGGGGAACCCGCATGAATGGTTGCAATAGTTGTCCTTATGTCATTTCCTCCCTTTCAAGTGTAGATAGAGCAAGTTTCCTCATGTGAGAAATGAAGGGGGTTGGACCAGATATCCTCCAAGCTCCCTTTTGGCTGTGACATTCTGTGGCTTCAGATTCTCTTCTTCTTGGGCAGTGTTTTTGGTTTTTAGGGCACTGAACCCAAACAGCCCTACCTGCTAATTTCAGTTTGGGCTGCTGTGAAGACAAAAGGCAAAGCCTGACGTTTCAGTAAAGCATTATAACATATAAAGTGGCTTCACATATGCATCCTTTATAAAATCCTCCCAGAAACTTCCAAGGAATTTTGCAGATGAGGAGAATGAGATCCCAGGAGGTCAAGTGACTTGTCCAAGGCCACACAGCTTGTAGGAAGCAAGGCCAAGTTTAAAACTCAAGTCCTTTTATCTGTTGGTGCAGTGTTATCTGCAGCATGCCACAGTCCCTCACAATCCAAGGGATAAACCTGATGAGATTATGTGAACTCTTTCAGTTCCTTCAGCCAATCGGCCAGCATTGACTCTACTAGTTCTGATTGGGTCATGTGTATAACCCTGAACCAATCATTGTGGCAAGGGCAGTGTAAAACTTCTGATTGGCCAGACCTAGTCACAACCTCCCCCTGAAACGTGGAGAGGTTCCCTGAAACACAAAGCTAAAAATAGGAGATGAAAAAAAACATTATGGGCCCTCATCAGACAAGACAGAATAAATGATGCACAGAAAAATAAGAAAATTCGCATTGTACACAGAGAAAGAATTTCCCCTAAGATACACTTCAAAAACAAGTTGTTTTAAAATGTCTTATTTTCTATTTTGTCTTAATTGAATTTAATTTTTGCAAAAGCAGTTTTTTTTGAACTGATGTCAAATCAAATACTAACTCAAGTGTGGTTGAGGGAGCACAATGATAAAAGCCCAATCATTTCGAGTACTGGGATTTCTGAAATTCACATCCATTTAGTGCCTTTGGGTCCCAGCTCAAATGAGATAGGCTCATTCTTCTTTGGGAAATGAAATAAGGATTTGAACTGCTCCCAATCAGATCAAATCAACAAACATTTCTTGGACACCTTACGTGTAAGGTGCCCAGGATAAAGAGAGGTGGCTGAGCCAGCCATGTTTCCAGCTTTGTTAATTTGACAATACCTTCTAGTTTTCTGTTTCTTGCCTTGTGATCCCCAGATTTTATATCTGTGAGACATTTTACTTGTTGGGCGTGCATCATTCACATTCCCTTTGGCTTCTAGAAGCTGCTCAAAGGGTTTTTTTTTTTTTTTTTTAAATTGCTTTTGGATTGTATTCTGTTGAGCAAAACTTTCCCCTTGGTTGTTATGGCAACTTTCAAATTGCAAGAGTTAGATGTCAGCCCAGAGGTTTGACAAACAGATGACTTCCAGACAGAGGGGCTGATTTAGGAGTTTTGGATGGGGACACAGGGCTTTTACTGTACTCTGAATTAGTTTACATAATTTGCAAATTGTTTTGGTTCAAGTAAGCTAACCTCTGAACCAACCATACAGTGTTCGGTTACATTCCAAGTCCCTACAAGGAACTACTCAATTCATTCATTAATATTCTATAAGTTTCAACTAGCAGCTAACTAGTTAGCCCATAGATGTGGGGACAGTGGACGGTGTCTGCATCTTGCCGTTGTTAGCAAGCTGGGTGCAGTTGTGCTTTTGCTTCACATGTCTCCTAGCTCGTCCTCAAGTTTTACTGACTTCCAAAAACACAAATCCATCCCATTACTAAACCTCTGTCCAGAATCCTGACTCTTACACACTATCTGGGACTATCTGGGACTGTTAGGGTGAATGTGATTGCAAATCATAATTTTCTCAGTGAAAGGAAGGTGTTCCTGTTAAATTCAGGGTTGTGGCTTCCCCCTCCCAAACCCCCAACAAAGACTCTTAGTCTACCTTTTCAATGAGAGTCTGTATAGTTATTTTTTGTTTTTATTGTTATTGTTGTTTGTGTTTTCATTAGGACAAAGAGTTATTTGTAGTTCCAGTTCTTGAAACTAAAGTCTATTCCTTTAAACTGTCATGTAAAGGAAATTAAAAAAAAAAACTGTTGAGAGGTAATTCACATACCACAAAATTCGCCCATTTTGAATATGTAATTCAATAATTCTTAGCAAATTTACAGAGTTCTATAACCATGATCACAATCCAAATTTAGAACATTTCTAACACCCGAAATAGAAACCCAGTGCCATTTTAATCACTTTCCAGTCCCACCCCAGCCCCAGGCAACCAATAAAGAAGGATGATTTATCCTTAGTCTACTTGGCTTCACTACTAAATCCTGAAAGTCCCTTTTGGGATTCATGAATGACCATCATTCCAGGAAAAAAATAGAGGAAACAAAACCTTTATTATTTTTTTCCTGGGTATAAAAGTAAGACACGCTTATTGTGAAACAAATTCAAAATTTAAAGAAAAGTACTTTTAAAATATGTGATTTGTAGCAGAAAAAAACCACTGTTATATTTTGGCATGAAATATTTCAGGTTTTTAAATCATATTAGAAACAATAAATATTTATAGTGGAAAATTGGGAAAAATACTTAGAAGCACAAATAATTTTAAAAATCACTTAATTTCACTATCCAGAGATAATCTCTATGTATTAGTTAGCTTTTTCAGTGTAACAAATGGCCTCAAAGAGCTCAGTGGCATAAAACAATGAGCAATTATTTCTTGCTTATAGTTCTATGGGTAGGCTTGGGCAGCTCTGTTTCATGCTACAGGCCAATTTTAGGTTTGTTTCACAGATGTCACTTTATTTCTTAAACTCAGTAATTACTTGGAACATGTCTACTCAGAGGATTAGTGGAAATGTGATATTTCTTAAGGCCTGCAATCAGACCTGCCATACTCCATTGCCCAAAACAAGGCACATGGAGAAGTCCAACTTGAATGGGCGGGGAAGCATACTCCTCTCATGGTGATACTGGGGGAAGAGAGCCAGTATTTGCTAAACAGTATATCGGTACCCTGTAAAGATTTTGATGTCTAGTCTTTTCTTTTTTCCCCATATAATATTTGTATAAAAACTTTTTTCGGTTATGAAAATGGATTCTTTCTAATAAGCACATGAAAAGATGCTCAACATCACTAATACTAGGGAAGTACAAATCAAAACCACAATGAAATACCACTTCACACCCATTAGGATGGCTATTTTCAAAAAAACAGAAAACAACAAGTGTTGGTGAGGATGTGGAGAGACTGGAACTCTTGTGCACTATTGGTGAGAATGAAAAAGGGTGCAGTTGCTACAGAAAACAGTATGGCAGTTCCTCACAAAATTAAAACTAGAATTACCATGTGATCCGGCGATTCCACTTCTGTGTGTACACCTAGAAGAACTGAAAGCAAAGACTTGAACAGATGTTTGTACATTAATGTTCATAACAACATTATTCACAATAGCCAAAAGGTAGAAGCAACCCAAGTGTTCACTGACAGACAAATGGATAAACAAAATATGGTATATCCAAACAAGGAAAAATCTTTCAGCCTTAAAAAAGAAGGAAATTCTGATGCATGTTACAACATGGATGAACCTTGAGGACATCATGCAAAATGAAATAAGCCAGTCACAAAAGGACAAATATGAGTTCCCTTATATATAAAGTACCTAGAATAGTTAAATTCATAGACACAGAAAGTAGAACTGTGGTTCCTAGGGGTTGAGGGGAGGGAGAAATGGGAAGTTATTGTTTAGTGGATACGAAGTTTCAGTTTTACAAGATGAGATAAATTCTGGAGATGGGTAGTGGTAGAAGGGGCATAACAATGTGAACGTACCTAGTGCCACTGAACTGTACACATAGAAGTGGTTAAAGTGGTACATTTTATGTTAATTTTATCGTGATAAAAATGGTTTCCTTTGCTACATATGGTTTTAATTGCCTTGTTAGCATTTCCATGTCAATAAACATTACTTTGTAGCATTATTTTAATTATTTAATTATTTTTTATTTTTTTTTGAGGCGGAGTTTTGCTCTTGTTGCTCAGGCTGGAGTGCCATGGCACAATCTCAGCTCAATGCAACCTCTGCCTCCTGGGTTCAAGCGATTCTCCTGCCTTAGCCTCCTGAGTAGCTGGGACTACAGGCATGCGCCACCACGCCTGGCTAATTTTGTATTTTTAGTAGAGACGGGGTTTCTCCATGTTGGTCAGGCTGGTCTCGAACTCCCGACCTCAAGTGATGTGTCCACCTTGGCCTCCCAAAGTGCTGGGATTACAGGTGTGAGCCACCGTGCCCAGCCTGTAGCATTATTTTTAATGATTGCTTATATAGTTTCTCATAATGTAGCTATAATTTACTTAATTTCTTATTATGGGCATTTACTTTTTCAATTTTTTTCTATTGTAAATAATACACTTTTGTTCCCACCTCTGATTACATTCTTTAGATAATTTTCCAGAAATGGAATTTTGAGGTCAGTGGTTATGAAAATTTAAAAATATTTAAAAATCTGGATTCTCACTTCTTCAATTACTTGCCACTATGGCATGTTACTATCTTAAAAACCTTTTTTTTTCCACATGAAAAATGCTATTCCATAGGTATTTTAATTTGGATTTCAAAGATTAGTGATGAAGTTGAATGTATTTCGACATGGCTTTCCTTTTTCTCTTCCCCTACCCACCCCCCGACCCCCATCTCTTCATTTTTTTTCTGTGTGTCAATTGCCTGCCCATGACATTTGCTCAGTGTTCTGTTGGGACAGACACACACTAAGGGCAGGACAATGGCATCAGCCTACCCTGGGTACAGGCCATATGGGGGTATATTGCCTGTAGACAATTTAAAACCAGTAATGAAACCTGTTAAAGGTCAACCTACACCAGCTTTCTAAACAATGTCAGTGATAAAATACTCCACCCAGTCCTCTCTTTTCTTTTCTTAATGGTCTATACATTCTTTATATATTATAGTCATTAAACCTTTGTCTGACATTCATGATATCTGCCCTTTCATTTTGTGGATAGCTTTTAAATTGCTTTGAGTAAGTGATTCATTCACATGTTTAAAATTCAAAAAGTATGAAAGGGTCATCAGGGAAAAGTATCCCTCTCATCCCAGCTACCTAATTCTCCTCTTTTCAGACACCATAGTGATTAACTTCCTATGCATCCTGCCAAAAAAGAATTTATGCATAAATATTTCTCGTCTTTTAATCAAGTAGGAGCATACTATAATAATTTCAGTGCCTTGCTTTTTTTTTCACTTTGTAATAGAGATCGTTTTATATCACTACCTTAATAGCATCCATTTTCAGTGCCCTGAAAAGTTCGATTTGTGCCTACTGCCAGTGATGGAGGGACACTGCTTCAGCATGCAAGGAGGAGGTGAGGATCTAAGTACTCAGAAGACAAGACGAATTAACTCGCCAAATCATTCTCAGTATGAATGCAAAAAAAACTTGCATAATGAAGGATTGCCTCCAGTACCACCAAGCATCCATTTTCTTGCTTTTCTTAACCTTGGAAATTGAGGTTCCAGAAATCCTCATAACTTTGTGTGGTGTTTGTAACAGTTGCATGTTTTAGTATCAAACAATTCATATATATGTGTGAAGTGTGATATCTAATATTTATATGGGCAATGGATGACAATTAAACACTTGAATTGCAAAAAAACCCCTTATTTCTATAAAAGTATGTAATAAGCTTTTACTAAGTTTTCAAAAAAAAATGAAATATGCTTTCAGCTTTATTAAATACTTTTCATTTAACCCTATATAAAACTTTGATTTTTGTTAATAATAAATTGCATTTGCCTTTTAATAGATTATTTTTAATATTTAGAATAAAATATTTTTGGAAAGCATATATAAAAGTAAATTTAAATTTTTTATGTTTATATTTATTTAACTTATTTTTTGATAAAATATTCAAATTTTGGATATTTTAATACCATTACATTTTATATTTTTAATCTTTTAGATTATTACTTTCTACAGGCCACAATTCATGTGAAATTATTAATTATAACAACCTAGTTAGAGATTAAAGTGAGGGCAACATATATTAATTTTGTCCAAATAAATATATAACTTACAAAACTATGTGTGTCTATTTTATTACAATATCACAGCATAGCAATACAGCATTCACATGTGTACAATAATAAGGCCAAACACAATGGCTCACACCTGTAATCTAGCACTCTGGGAGGCCAAGGCAGGCGAATCGCTTGAGCTCAGGAGTTTGAGACCAGCCTGGGCAACATAGTGAAACCCTGTCTCTACAAAAAATACAGAAATTAGCCAGGCATGGTGGCACATGCCTATAGTCCCAGGAGGCTGAGACTGGAGGATCCCTTGAGCCCAGGAAGTTGAGGCTGCAGTAAGCCATAATCATGTTACTGCCACTCCAGCTTGGGTGACAGAACAAGATGCTATCTCAAAAAATAAATAAATAAAAATAAAATTAATCATAAAATTCAGTTGTCTTTGATATTTTTCCAGCTTTCAGTTATCTAAAAATCCTGGTTTGAAAACCATAGCTTTACATGTATCTTACATGCATTTAATACACATTATAAAGGTATATTTGTCAAGATATGAGAATGAAATGTACTTTACGAAGGTTGGTAGTTCAATTCACAAGTTTTAAATGTCTCGACAATAGCATTGGGCTTCTGTGTGTTCTTGAGCTCCAGGCCCTGTAAGTGTGAGGCGAGCTGGCACACATACAGTCAGGTTTTCCCACTGAATCCATCCTCAGGTTTGATTACTTGGTTAAGACTGGTGACCGCTGAATCTCTCCATTGGGAATGTACAGTTTGTCTTTGTACGTGGTCAGTAATTGATGGGGTGAGATTTTGCACCGTGTTTTAGCATCCATTGTCTATCTTTGCCAAACCAGTTATTACCTTGGGGACTAGAAAAGGATGATTTTTTTTTCTAATTCCAGTATTGCTTCTACATGTACTAGATGACATTGTTCCGTAACAAACAAAAAGCTAGCCTTGCCTTTGTACTTTCCCTGCCCTAGGCTTGGAATCACCTGGATCCTCAAGGAGCCTCTCAATGCAATTTAATCTGAAAATTAACGGTCCCGGTTTGAGTGATGTTGAACATTATTTTATTTATTTAAGGGCCATTTGCTTTTCTTTTCTGGAACAGTTTGTTGATATCCTTTGCCCATTTTCATTACCCTTTAGTTTTTAAAAAGTTTGAAACATACTATCGTGGCAGCCACAAAGATGCACTTTTCAAATCTCCCACTGTGGGTAATGTGACTGACATCGCAGCTACTGCCTTCTGAAAGCACCTCTGAATTCATACCAAGACCATGATTTCCAAGGCTGGTCCTAACTGGTGGCTGGGTATGACATGAACACTGTCCCTGCAAAATGGGGACTCCTTGATGGGTGACTTTGACTCCTTATGGATCTGGTTGAAACTTTCTTAGAACTGTGCTGCAGTCCAAGGCTCTGACTATCGAATCCTGCTTCCTTCTCCTTCTCCTTCAGAGGTATCAGACCTGCACCGTGGTCCCTTCCAGGCATTTCCCTAATAAGTCTCTAGCATGTTTAACCCCATTTTGGCATCTGTTTCTTAGAGGACCTGAGCAAACACAACTCCATAAACATAAGAGTGTATAAAACACATATGCACACTTTATATAATAAAAAAATAGATGTGTGAACCTGCCACCTGGGTTAAGAAATAGAAAATAACCTGTAACTCCCTCCTTTCCCCCATCAATTCAAAATTAACCATCGTCCTGAAATTTGTGCTATTATTCCCTCACTTTTTGTTATTGTTTAATCATTGATATATGTACTATTAAGTAAAACATTGTTAATTTTGTCTGTTTTGGAACTTTATGCCAATGGGATTATACTTTAGGTATTCTTCTGTGACTTAATTGTATTATTCACTCAACATCCCAGGGCGTCAACACAACATTTAGATGTGTGCACTCTAAAGTGCATAACTACAGTCAATTGACTTTGATATTTGCCCAGTTTTTTCTATTTGATTATTTGTTTTATTCTTTTGTAGTAGCTAATTGTATATTCTTGATATTGATTTTTTTTATAATTACAAGTGTTGGAAATATCTTCTTATCATTTGGGGCTTGACTTTTCACTCTCTTTGTGACTCTTTTGATGTACAGATGAACAGAAGTAATCAAATATATCTACCTTTTCCTATATTGTGTCTTATTTAAGGAATTCTTCCTTACTCTAAGATCTTAAGTCACATTTTCCTGTGTTGGGTATTAAACATTTTTTGTCTTTTATGTTTTAATCTTTAATGTACCTAAAACTGATTTTTAATCTGGCACGAAATAGGAATCGGATTTAATTTTTCTTATTGAGGTGTGATTTACATCTGGTAAGATTCACCTTTTATAGTTCTATGAGTTTTGACAAATGCAGGTGGGTAACCACCACCATCATCAAGATATAGAACCATTTCCTCATCTCATAAAGTCCCCCAGCCTCCTTTGTAATCAACTTCTTCCCCTGAGTCAATCCCTGGAAACCACTGCTCTATTTTTGTCTCTATAGTTTTACCTTTTCTATAAGGTCTTATAAATGTCAGATTCATACATATATGGCATTTTGAGTCTTCTTTCACTTTGTAAAATGCATTTGAGATTCATCCACATTGTATGAATCAGCAGTCTGTTCATTCCTTTTTTATCACTGAATAGTATTTCATTGTATGGTTGTAGCACAATTTGATCCATCATTCACTGAAGGATATTTGGGGTGTTTTCAGTTTTTGGTGATTCCCATCGGCAATATAAGAGATTTCCATATCTCTGCATTCACCAGCACTTGGTATTATCGGTGTTTTTTTTTTTTTTTTTAAACATTCAAATGGGTATGTGCTGGTATCTCACTGTGGTTTCAATTTGTATCTCCCTTAGGATTAATGACATTGAGCATCATTTCATGTGTTTATTTGCCATTTGCATCTCTTCTTTCATAAAGCATTTTTTAAATTATACTTTAAATTTTAGGGTACATGTGCACAACGTGCAGGTTTGTTACGTATGTATACATGTGCCATGTTGGTGTGCTGCACCCATTAACTCATCATTTAACATTAGGTATATCTCCTAATGCTATCCCTCCCCCCTCCCACCACCCCACATCAGGCCCCGGTGTGTGATGTTCCCCTTCCTGTGTCCATGTGTTCTCATTGTTCAATTCCCACCTATGAGTGAGAGCATGCGGTGTTTGGTTTTTTGTCCTTGCGATAGTTTGCTGAGAATGATGGTTTCTAGCTTCATCCATGTCCCTACAAAGGACATGAACTCATCATTTTTTATGGCTGCATAGTATTCCATGGTGTATATGTGCCACATTTTCTTAATCCAGTCTATCATTGATGGACATTTGGATTGGTTCCAAGTCTTTGCTATTGTGAATAGTGCCACAATAAACATACGTGTGCATGTGTCTTTATAGCAGCATGATTTATAATCCTTTGGGTATATACCCAGTAATGGGATGGCTGGGTCAAATGGTATTTCTAGTTCTAGATCCCTGAGGAATCGCCACACTGACTTCCACAATGGTTGAACTAGTTTACAGTCCCACCAACAGTGTAAAAGTGTTCCTATTTCTCCACATCCTCTCCAGCACCTGTTGTTTTCTGACTTTTTAATGATTGCTATTCTAACTGGTGTGAGATGGTATCTCATTGTAATTTTGATTTGCATTTCTCTGATGGCCAGTGATGATGAGCATTTTTTCATGTGTCTTTTGGCTGCATAAATGTCTTCTTTTGAGAAGTGTCTGTTCATATGCTTTGCCAACTTTTTGATGGGGTTGTTTGATTTTTTTCTTGTATATTTGTTTAAGTTCTTTGTAGATTCTGGATATTAGCCCTTTGTCAGATGAGTAGATTGCAAAAATTTTCTCCCATTTTCTAGGTTGCCTGTTCACTCTGATGGTAGTTTCTTTTGCTGTGCAGAAGCTCTTTAGTTTAATTAGATGCCATTTGTCAATTTTGGCCTTTGTTGCCATTGCTTTTGGTGTTTTAGACATGAAGTCCTTGCCCATGCCTATGTCCTGAATGGTATTGCCTAGGTTTTCTTCTAGGGTTTTTATGGTTTTAGGTCTAACATTTAAGTCTTTAATCCATCTTGAATTAATTTTTGTATAAGGTGTAAGGAAGGGATCCAGTTTCAGTTTTCTACATATGGCTAGCCAGTTTTCCCAGCACTATTTATTAAATAGGGAATCCTTTCCCTATTTCTTGTTTTTGTCAGGTTTGTCAAAGATCAGATAGTTGTAGATATGTGGCATTATTTCTGAGGGCTCTGTTCTGTTCCATTCGTCTATATCTCTGTTTTGGTACCAGTACCATGCTGTTTTGGTTACTGTAGCCTTGTAGTATAGTTTGAAGTCAGGTAGTGTGATGCCTCCAGCTTTGTTCTTTTGGCTTAGGATTGACTTGGCAACTTAAAGCATTTTTTTAAAAATCAGATTTTTGTGTTCTTATTGAATTACTGAATTGTAAGAATTCTTTATTTGTTGTAAATAAAAGTTCTTCATGAGATAGTGGTGTGCAAACATTTTGTCCTAGTCTGTCATTTGCCTTTTCATTTTCTTAACCATGTTATTTAAAGAGCAGACTTTTCTAATTTGATAAAATCTAATTTGTTAATATTTTTATTTTAAGGATCATGCTTTGTGTGTCATATCTAAGGATTCTTTGCCTACCCAAGTTCATAAAGATTTTCTTCTAGATATTTTTTAGTCTTAGCTCTCGTTTTAGATCTATGATTCATTATGAGTTAACCTTTTCATATGGCATGAGGTCTAGCAAATTATTTTTTATTTGTATGAGGTCAAGCAAATTATTTTTTATGATACTTTTAAAAAATTTCTTCTAAAAAAACAAGATACATGTGCAGAACGTGCAGGTTTGTTACATAGGTATACATGTTTCATGGTGGTTCACTGCACCTATTGACCCATCCTCTAAGTTCCCTCCTCTCACCCCCACCCCCTCAAATTATTTTTTAACAATAATTTATCACCATTCTAAAATACTCTATTGAAAGTTATATGAGATATAACTCAACTACTTCATCTGAACTTTTTTTTGTTTTAGTTTTGGGGTTTTAAAAATTTTATTTATTTAAAAAAATTTTAATTGAGAAACTAATTGAACCATTTATGGGGTACAATGTATTGTTTTGATATATGTGTATATCATAGGAGATTAAATCAAGCTAATTAACATATTTATCACCTCACCTACTTGCCATTTTTTGTGGTGAGAATTTTAAAAATCTACTCTTTCAGCAGTTTTGAAATATACAATGCATTGTTATTGACTGTGCTCACCATGCTATGCAGTACATCTCTAAAACTTATTCCTCCTAACTGATACTTTGTATCCTTTGACCATCTCCCCTTTTCTCATCTCTCTCACCAGCTACCTCCCCACTGAATCCCCAGCTTCCATTCTACTCTCTGCTTCTAGGAGTTTGCCAATTTCACATATAAATGAGATCATGTAGTGTTTGTCTTTTTAAATGAGAGAATGTGGCTGTTTTCCCTCACTTATTTTTTTGAACTTTATTTATTTAGTTTTTGAGACACAGTCTCGCTCTGTCGCCAGGCTGGAGGGCAGTGACGCGATCTCGGCTCACTGCAACCTCTGCCTCCCGGGTTCAAGTGATTCTCCTGCCTCAGCCTCCCAAGTACCTGGGACTACAGGCACACAGCACCATGCCCAGCTAATTTTTGTATTTTTAGTAGAGACAGGGTTTCACCATGTTGGCCAGAATGATCTTGATCTCTTGACCTCGTTATCCGCCTGCCTTGGCCCCCCAAAATGCTGGGATTACAGGCGTGAGCCACCACGCCCAGCCTGAATCTTATTTTTTTAACCAGGCTGTATGCCACAGGATAAATCGATCTACCCATTAGTCAGTTTTCTTAGCAGCATGAAAACTATCAGGTAGGATATTTCCAATGCAGAGAAAATTTTGCTTCTAAATATAAAAACACTTGATGTTACTGAGTTGAAAATATAGATCTCAAAACATGTTTAAGAGAGACTTGCTTTATTTTTAAAATTTCAATAGGAATATTGTTTTAGTAATTTCCTTTTTCGTAAAATTCCTGTTTACTCAATGAATGCATTTAAAAACAAAACCCTCAAGTGTGGTATTTTGTAATAAGATTTATTTTTATATAGGCTCCGAGAAAGCTTCTACAACTGGCGTTGTCTGCCTGCAGTTTGCCCATGGCAAGTTGAGTTGACATAGCAGGTGCACCTTAATTTTTCCCTCATCTTTGAAGATGGTTATTAAGATTTATGGGGCATGTGTGCCTGCATATGTATGCCTGAAGAGACCTCATGGAAATGAAAAGGCTCTTTCACTTTGTGCACGTAGGGAGCCAGCCCTTTGATTAGTTACTACTGTGGAAGAGGCTGCTAGCTAAGGCCTTTTGCAGTTCATGATGCTACCTTTTTTTCCCACTATTGGCCTGAAAACTTTGTCCACAAACAGCAACTCCATTCAGCACTGCTGAACCTGTGCCCAAAGTCAGCCTTTCTGGGGAAGGTTCTTCAAAATACAGTGTGACTTACAGTTTGAAGTGACAACCTTAGCAGGTGTCAAGCAGCACCCAACACTGCAGAATCCCACAAGTAAACATTTCAACAGATAAGTGATATTTTCTGTCCTCTACATAATGGATTTAATGAGGGGTTAGGTCAAAGTCATACACAGAACAAAAGGAATGATGTTATTGAATGCCCAGCATGATATTTACAAAAACTGCTGAACACAGTAAATTATCAGTCTTTTCAGGACTGATAAAAGCCAAAATGGGCTGGAATGCTGACATTGAGGGGAACCTAATAGAATCCCACTTTGGCTTTGGGCTTGGCTATCTTTAAACTCTGTCTTCTTTTTAAAGTCACAGAGACAAGGACCATACACAGGGTAATTGATACCTTTTACTTCTGCCTGTGTGAGCCTGCCACAACTGTTCAGGACAGGGAAGTTATGAAAAGGATGAAAAGAAAAGATGTACTTTGAAACTCCATGATATTGTTAGCAATGCAAGAATGGCTAGGATCTTAATATCCTTGAAAAACTAAATAGAAGACTCTTCATGTCTAGCTCTGTGAATTAGTAAAATTTAGTTAATACATCAAAATTAAATGTTACTATTTAAAAACCTAAATAAGATTAACTAAATGCTTCCTCTTTCTCAATTTGGTTGGTTGATTCGTTCCTGGGTGTATCTAGGTGAATTCCTCTATTGACTAATTTCCCGATTTCTGTGTGTAATGAATTAGATTCTTCCCAGTTCTGCAGGTACAAGCCTATCTCCTTTGTAGCAGAGTGAACTTGAGTCACAACCCGAAGTCATCCTGGTGAAGCGGCTTCATTTGTCTGGGGTAATACCCGAGGTTCGTTGTCTCCTGCCAAGGAAATCGAGGACGTGGACACACAAGGAGTGGGTTTAAGGGCAGAAGTTTAATAGGCGAAAGAAAGAAGAGAGCTTTCTTGTGCAAAGGAAGGAGTCCTGAACAGGTTTCTGGGTTCTCAGTGAGATGCGGTGTGTTTTATAGATGAGCTTAGGGAGGTGGTCTCTGATTTATATAGGGCCCAAAGATTGGTTGGACCAGGTGTATCATATACATAGCCTGCAAAGAAGCTGGACATATTCCACCCTAATTTTTTATTATGCAGATGGAGTCTCTACCTGGCTGGCGGCATGTTGCCTGCTTTTTTACTGCACACACGTGGCAACAAAGAAAAGGGAAGAGGGAACCTCCATGTTGAATATACCTGGCCCTCAGGTAGTCTTTTCCTATTGGCACAGCTGCTGGCATTTACCTATGCAAGCTTCCAGCTTGCTTATCTATGTCTGTAGCTCAATTTTACAAGCTGGTCTTTGTTAGAAAAGAAATGATTTGGGGGCTGCTTTTTGTTAAAAGATAATTCCACTGAGAACTCTCTTACCCTTACTAACTGCCTAAATAATTTTTGTTTTTTTTTTAGCTCCTGTATCACTGGTTACTGGCCCGTGTGGTTAGGTTTAAATGGCAGGGTTACAGAAAATCTCCAGAAGGGCCAGTAGCTATTAAAGGATTATGTCTGCTTTTTGAGTACTGTGCTTACAATTTTAGCTGTTAATGACTAATGTTTCGCAGAAATTGTTGCAATAAGCAATTTTATTAATCATTTTATTAACTGAATTGTAGAAATATACATATGCATATAAATAATACAATGTTTTGCATAAGTTCACTTGTGGATGCCAACTGTCACAGAACTGAGAACTCTAAAGAAAACAGTTTAACAGCTACCAAATGTCTTGCATTGCATTAAAAATTCTGCAGATAAAATTCTAAATTATCAAATATCTATAACACTTTTAGAAAGCAACAAGGCAATATACAGCAAATGTGGGTTCATATTCTTTGACTCAGTAATTCAACTTCTGGGAATTCTTTAAAGGATATAATCCAAAAGAAGGAAAAGGAGTGTGTACCTATATTTTCATAGCAAGGTTGTTTGTAACAGAAAAGAAAGGAGATAAATTTCTCATGAAAGATAGATGCTTAAATAAATTGTTAAAAATGCAAGGGGTGATTATAGTTTTAAAGTGACTCTTATTATTTCTATTTATAGATACATAAAATGCCTGTGATTTGATATTAACTGAACATGCAAAAATGTGTGTCTGATATGATTGAAACTATATAAGGATATTTATTTATATGAGCAAAGAACGAAATGTTACCAAAAATAAAAGTGTGGTGGTGATCAAATTGTAGAAGATTTTTGAAATATTAAATTATTTTTTATCTGTTTCTTTTTTTTGAGACGGAGTGTCGCTCTGTTGCCCAGGCTGGGGTGCATTGGTGTGATCTTGGCTAACTGCAATCTCTGCCTCCGGGGTTCAAGGGATTCTCATGCCTCAGCCTCCCAAACAGCTGGGATCTCAGGCACCTGCCACCATGCCCGGCTAATTTTTGTATTTTTAGTAGAGACGGGGTTTCACCATGTTGGCCAGGCTAGTCTCGAACTCCTGACCTCAAGTGATCCACCTCCTTGGTCTCCAAAGTGCTGGGATTACAGGCATCAGCCACTGTGCCCAGCTTATTGTTTAATCATTATTTTAACAGTAAAAGATATTAAAGTATCTTTAAATTGCAAAACCACAGAAATTTTGTCAAATATTTGTAATCTTAAACCAAACTAATTCTTCACATATTTTCAAAATGCCAAAAAAAGTAACTTAACATCACTAAGCTTACTGTTTAGTTCAGCTTTTTTTCTTTTTTTTCTTTTTTTCTTTTTGGCGAGATTTTCTTGCCGAAAGAGCAGTACTTTGATTTATATGCTGGCACAAATCCCTTCCCTTGTTGTGGACAACCTGTTGCAGGCAACGCTCTGAAGAGCCCTGCCCTGCCACACTCACCTTTCTGTTTCTCAAACATGCCAGGCTGGTTTCTGTCTCCGGGTTTTGCACTTACCGTTTCTTCTGCCTGGAATGCTCATACTCTGGATTGTCCTGAGTCCTTCTCAATGTTTAGGTCTCAGAATATTATCATTTAAAAGGGATCTTCCATTAACCTACCTTAGTCAAGATTGTGGCATAAAATTTCTTTTTTCTTTTCCTGGAACTCTTCAGCAAGATCTCCAACTTTGGTTATGCATTGGGAGGTGGATTTATGGGTAATTCTTTGGATAGTACAATGATATGTTCAGAGCATATTTCAGTTGGAACCAGAGCAAACCACTGACAGTTACCAATACGTGGGAAGAGACCAGCATCTTATGTTTGAAATAGGAAGATTCCAAAGATCTCACAAAGGATCTGGGAAAGCTCCCCACTTAGGTAGGACACAGGATGGAAGATCAGGTAGAGGAAACGGGATGAGACATGTGACTTCAGAGGCCTCTTTATTTTCTAGTCCCAAAGAATGACATGCATTCTCATCCCTCTCATTCCCAAGTGGCCACATATACCTTTGTTATCCATGTCTCAAGAAGTCCCAGATGAAGTGATGGTGGTGGTGGGAATTTTGCAAGGGCAATACTCCTGTCATGTAAAAAGCAAAGTCACTGTTTTAAGTAAATTTATTCTTGATACGTCTTTCCTTTCAGCACTGAACCAAATCCTAGTACATTCTTTGTGATGTGGAGAGGCTGCTGCTCTGGGATTGCCTGGGCACCATCTTTCCTGGCACCCACCCTCTATACCAGCCTTTCTTCTCCTCCTCAGTCACCAGGAAACTGACTTCTTTTGCAAAGCAGCAGTGATGAAAACTTTCCAAGTTTCAGTGGGTGGAGGATATCCAGCTTTGACCCTCAAAGTAAACAGAGCCTCAGAAATTCCATGGAGTAGGCAGGGACCAGGAGCAGAGCTCTTCAAACTTTTTGAATTCACAACACTCTTACTTTAAGTTTTCTGGTTAACTAAATATATACTAGTACAGCAAAAATTAATATTGGTACAGAACCAATAAGCCAGATATTCATAAAGAGTCTGAAAAAGCAGTAATTAAACATTGAGAATAGGAGTTGTGGGACACATAGTAAAATCTTCCTCTCTACTTATTATGGTCCTCGTCTAGGCCAAAACGTGATAAACTGAGTGGATATTTCATCTGTCAGTGCAATTTGCTTTCTGGAGTGGTTCTTGGTTATACTTGAGTATAAATATACTGCCACAGGATGAAGATGATCATATAATTTGGAAACAGAAGAAGAGAAAGAAATTGCTTCCGAAATACCTTCATAGAATCTTAAAGTCAGTAGAGCCACAAAGTCACCTAAGCTTAATATTTCTTCCAAATGTCCCGAGGAACTAACATACGTTTCAGAAGACTCTTTCGGCATCATGAAAATATATTTAGAAAGACTCTAATTTTTGCCTCTAATATGTTGACTGGTTTGACAAGTATGGTTAAAATTCTTCAAAATTCAAATTTCATAGGTAGGTTTCTTTTTTCTCGCCCTCCCTCCCTCCTTCCCTCCCTCTCTCTCTCTCTCTCTCTCTCTGTCTCCCTTCCTTCCTTCCCTCCCTCCTTCCTCCTTCTTTCCTTCCTTCCTTCCCTCCCTCCCTTCCTTCCTTCTCCTAGAAATATCCCTTAAAACGATTTATTTTACAAAGTTTTTGCCCCAAGATATTCTAGCAGTTAGGAACAGGGACTCTAGACTCGTGTGGCCAGGGTTGAAATCTCAACTGTCATTTACCAACTGTGGGACCTGGGAAGGTTACTTAATCTGTCTCAGCCTCAGTGTTTTATTTGTAAAAAGAGGGTAAAAATAGTACATATCTCATAGGTTTTCATGAAGACTAAATGAGTTAATCAATGTAAAACTCTTAGAACAGTCTCTGGTGATGGTCAGTGTTTGAAAAGTGTTTGCTATTGTGATTTTAAACCTAGGGGATCAAAGCATTAGCTTAGGTATTTTTGGTAAAACATTTAGCTGAATTGGATAAATATTCTTAAATGAGTTAATATTAATTTCACTGTAAGCAGGTCCAAGACTTAAACATGCAGATGTTGTTTGTAATATGTTGTACTGATCAGTTTTCCCAGTACTTCAACAAAAGAAACTCTAGCGCAGTAATTCTAAAATTTGAATGTGCTTCAGAATTATCTGTAGGACTTAAGACGCAGGCTGTTGGGCCTCACTCCAGAGTTTGTATTTCTGTAGCTCTAAAGGGAACTTTCTTTTCCAGCAAGCCATCAGGTGCTACCCGTGCTGCTGGCCCTCATACCACACTTTGAGAACCACTCACTGCTTTACAGGATTGAGGAGGTCATGGTAATTGTATAGAGGAAAAATCCTCCTCTTTTCCTTTCTTTTTCTGTGAGGAACACAGCCTTCCTGTGGTTTCTTGGGAACTATAGTATTCTTTATAAACAACTTGATCTCTTTAATTGAATTAAAATCTCCATTACTACTTTACTTTTTCTCTGCAAGTACTTCCCAGACCGCTCATCTCTGGTCTAGAGCATTGGTGTTTTGTTTGTCTTGTGTTTTGTTTTGCTTTTTAATTTGGTGAGGAACATTAACTTTGCATAAGACAGATCACTTTTTGCTTCCTGGTGGTGGTTACACCAGTTACCACAGTGTCATCTTGGGCAAGTTTTCTAATCTATCTTTGGTTCTCTCATCTGCAAAGAGGGTATCATCTTCTGAGGCAGGAATGTAGGGTCTGGAGGCAGGGAACTTATGGCAGATTCACACTTCAGCTGTGACAGGAAATATCCTCTCCATAGGGCATACGCCAAGTAAATGACTTTGTAACTTTACTTTATCCTCTTCATTCACATTGGGCGTACACCAAGTAACCAATGGAAACCTCTAGAGGACACTTAAAACCCCAACAATTCTGTAATGCGGCCTTTGCGGCCCTGTGCTTAGGGCCGCTCCCACACTGTGGAGTGTTCTTTCATGTTCAATAAATTTCTGCTTTTGTTGCTTCATTCTTTCCTTGCTGTGTTTGTGCGTTTTATCCAATTCTTTGTTCAAGATGCCAAGAACCTGGACACCCTCCACTAGTAACACTTCTATTTCACAAGGGGGTTGTGGGAGTTGAATTAAATAATGTAAGGAGAGTCCTTAGTGTATACTTGGCCCAGAACAATGGCCCAATCAAGTGAGCTATTAGCGTTCAGTAAACATAACACAAAGCTGAGAACTGGATTTAAAAAGCAAAGTAATTGAAAAGTAATAGAAAAATATATAATTTTTTTTACAAAAAGGAGTTGGGAGTGAGGGGGATTTTAATTTTGATCAGATCATGGAAGCCAAGTCACCAGTTACTTCACTTCAGCACTTAATAATATCACACATCAGTTAAAGCCAACTTACTTGATTATTTTGACTTGTTTCAACTTGAGAGACCAGAAAACTTTTGCTGGGGCTTATTAACATGTTGTTGGAGGAATTTTGCTGTCTTTTTCTTCTCTCCATCGGTACTCTTTACATATAACTTCTGAGTAGAGGGAGCTAGTCCATTTTGCATCCTTTCACATTGTGAATACGATCCTTTTTTTTCAATTAATTTATTTCCCTGATGCATACATTTTCCAAACCACATTTCAGAAAATCACAATTTAACATAATTTGGCAGAATTTGCCATGAGTGGGTAACTCACTTTTACAAAAATTTAAGCTTCTTTGGAAGAAATTCTCAGACTCACTTTTGCCTGATATCAAGTTGATTCTTCTCATGCATACATATTTGTCTTTCTCACAGCACCAGATATTAACATAACAAAGTTATCTCTACAAAAGTGGATCTCTGCAGTAGATATATTAAAATTCTAAACAAATCTTCAAAAACTTCCTTTAATTATAAAACAAAGGAAGTTATTATTGTTGACATTAGTATTGTTGCTAAACAACTTTTAAATTTATTTTGGGTAGGGGGCACCACATAAGGAAAAGAACTTGGTGAAATATAAACTTTTATGGAGAGAATTTCTTATAAGAACTAACCTTTTACAGAGGCAATCCAAAGCATAAATATTCAGTAAAATGAATTAAACAATAACTTTTGGCCTTGTAGCAAAATATAAGCCCAAAGCATTTTTCTTTTGCTTTTAGCTGAAATATTCATAATGTGTGTATAGTTACCAATTTGCAAACCCCTGACTTACGAATTACAAACCAAACAGCTAACCTTGTTCTGAGCCCTCAAACTTTTATAACCAGTATTATAAAATAACTCAGGAGAGTGATTTTCGGAAGAAAAGTCTAAAAAAGAAAAAAAAATCCAACTGGAGACTTTAGAGCAGTAGTCCTCAAAGTGTAGCCTGCCTCAGAATCACCCTCAGGGCTTGTTTAAACACAGATTGGTAATCCCACCCCAGAGATTCTGACTCAGTGGGTCTCAGGTGGGGCCCCAAAATTTGCATTTTTACCAAGTTCCCAGGTGATGTTGATGCTGCTGATCTAGGGCTCCCATGTTAAGAACCATTGGTTAAGAGTCTTTGAGGTCGGCCAGCCTGGCTTGCACCTGTAATCCCAGCACTTTAGGAGGCTGAAGTGGGCAGATCATCTGAGGTCAGGAGTTCGAGACCAGCCTGGCCAACATGGTGAAACCCTGTCTCTACTAAAAATACAAAAATTAGCCGGGTGTGATGGCGGGTACCTATAATTCCAGCTACTTAGGAGGCTGAGGCAAGAGAATCGCTTGAACCTGGGAGGTGGAGGTTGTAGTGAGCCAAGATAGTGCCATTGCACTCCAGCCTGGGCAACAAGAGCGAAACTCCGTCTTGGGAAAAAAGGAAAAAGAAAAAGAAAAAGAGTCTTTGAGGTCAAAATATTGGAAAAGAGACTAATGAATTGTTAAAGATAGATGAATTCTATTATTTACCTGTGGAAACCACACAGAAAACAACAGAAACTACTTGCTAGAATTGTGATGAGGATCAAATAAGAAATTACATGTAAAGCGCTTAGATGTCTAATGAATGGTAGCTTTTACTGATACTGTCACATTGTGGTTCCTCTGTTTTCAATATCTACTGAAGTATCGCTGAGATGTATCTAGGCACTAGGAACATAAAAGTGAATGAAAGCCAGGCTTGCTCCCTGTCCTCATGGACTTTACCATTTGATATTGATAAAATAATCAGTTGTTAAAAGAAAGACTTTTGACAAATTAAACTTAACAGAGTTTATCTGAGCAATGAACAATTCACAAATCAGACAGCTGTCAGAACCAGAAGAAGTTCAGAGAACTCTGCTCTGCAATGTAGGCAGGCAGCATTTATAGACAGAAAACAGAAATGAGGTACAGAAACAGCTTGATTGATTACAGCTCAGCGTTTGCCTTATTTGGACGTGGTCTGATCAGTTGGCAGCCTGTAATTGGCTGAAGCTCAGCTGCTATGATTGGCTGAAGTGCAGCTATCTGTTATAAAATATACTCTTAAATTAGGCTTTTGGTTTATTTAGGTACTGAATTGGATTGCATTTGTTATTTAGGGACTCGGTGCAGAGACAGCCTCAGGCCAAATTTAGTTTAATTTAACACACTCAAATTAAATAAAATAACAGCTAGAGCAAGTACTAGGAAAACAAGGTACAAAGTGCTATGGGCATATGTAAAATGAAACCTGACTGGTATTTTCTGACTGAATTTTTTCACTGTCTGCTTTACTGTATGAAATTTCACCAACTAGAAATTCATTTGATTTGACCATCATCTGTCCTCAAGAGACAAATAACCTCTGCAAGGTATTTTATATGGTCAGGGACACTGAAAAACCACAATAGACAATATTTTCCCACACTTAGTTTTTCTTTTTAAATTGTGGTAAAATACACATAACATAAAATTTACCACTTTAACCATTTTTAAGTGTACAGTTCAGTGGTATTAAGTACATTCATAATGTGCAACCAATCTCTGGAGCTTTTTTAATCTTGCAAAACCAAAACTCTTATACTCATTAAACTAAAACTTCCCATTCCTCCTCCCCTCAGCTTCTGGGAATCACCATTCTACTTTGTCTCTATGAATTTGACTACTCTAGATATCTCATATGAGTAGAATCATATTGTATTTGTAATATTGTGACTGCCTTATTTCACTGAGCATAATGTCCTCCAGGTTCATTATGTTACAGCATGCCAAAATTTCTCTTCTTTTTTTTTTTTGAGATGGAGTCGTGTTCTGTCACCAGGCTGGAGTGCAGTGACGCGATCTCGGCTCACTGCAACTTCCGCCTCCCGGGTTCAAGTGATTCTCCTGCCTCAGCCTCCTGAGTAGCTGGAATTACAGGCACCTGCCACCACACCTGGCTAATTTTTTTATTTTTAGTAGAGACAGGGTTTCACCATGTTGGCCAGGCTGGTCTCGAACTCCTGACCTCAGGTGATCCGCCCACCTTGGCCTCCCAAAGTGCTGGGATTACAGGCGTGAGCCACTGAGCCTGGCCAATTTCTCTCCTTTTTAAAGGTCAATAGTATTCCATTGTGTGTATAGTATACACCACATTTTGTTTATCCATTGATTCATTAATGAACACTTGAGTTGCCCCCTTGTTTTGGCTGTTGTGAATAATGCTTCTATAAACATGAGTGTAGAAATATCTCTTCGAGACCCTGCTTTCAGTTCTTTTGGTTATATAACCAGAAGTTGAATTGCCAAATCATTTGGTAATTCTGTTTTTAATTTTTTGAGAAATTGCCATATTGTTTGCCACAAGGCTGCACCATTTTGCATTCCCACCAACAGTATACAAAGGGTCCAGTTTCTCCCATCTTTGCCAACATTTGTTATTTTCTGGTTTTTTAGATAGCAGCAGTCCTAATGAGTATGGGGTTTTGATTTGCGTTTCTCTGATGATTAGTAATGTTGAGCATCTTTTCATGTGCTTATTGGCCATTTGTAGATCTTCTTTGGAGAAATATCTATTCAAGTCCTTTGCCCATTTTTATTTTATTTTTATTTATTTATTGTTTGAGACAAGTCTCGCTCTGTCGTCAGGCTGCAGTGCAGTGGCACAATCTTGGCTCACTGCAACCTCCACCTCCTGGGTTCAAGCAATCGATCCTCCTGCTTCAGCCTCCCAAGTAGCTGGGACTACAGGTGCGTGCCACCACACCCAGCTAACTTTTTGTATTTTTGGTAGAGACAGGGTTTCATCATGTTGGCCAGGATGGTCTCAATCTTTTGACCTTGTGATCTGCCTGCCTCGGCCTCCCAAAGTGCTGGGATTACAGGCATGAGCCATTATGCTTGGCCTCTTAGCCCATTTTCAAAATCAGGGTTTTTGTTGTTGTTGAGTTGTAGGAGTTCTTTATGTATCCTGGATATTATTAACCCTTATCAGAAATATGAATTGCAAATATTTTCTCCCTGCCTTTTTGGTCTGTTCTTTGTGTTTTTTGATGCACAGAAGTTTTAACATTTTTATGTAGTCCAATTTATCTATTTTTTTCTTTTGTGGACTATGCTTTCAGTATCATATCAAAGTAGTCACTGTGAAATCCATTGTTATAAAGATTTGCTCCTATGTTTTCTTCTAAGAAATTTTTAGTTTTAGCTCTTATGTTTAGGTCTTTGATTGATTTTGAGTTAATTTTTGTATATGGTATAAAATAAGTCACTAATATTCTCTTCAGCTATGTCTAATTTCTGTTTAACCGATTCACAGTTTTAACATTTTAACAATTATTATGTTTTTACTAAAAATCTAATCTGATTATTTTATGAATCTGACTGGCCATTTTGATATTTTTTCCTTGCTTATTTGTAAATACTTCATTTTTTAATTTAAAAAACATTCCCACATGGTTATATTTTGTGTGGATAACTTCAATATCTGAGGTCTTTTGGAGAAGGGGTTCTAAATATGCTTTTTTTGTGGTTTCTGTGAACTCTCACTCATAGTGTCTTTCTTTCTCGCATGTTTGTTGATCTTTGTTTATTAATTCATATTTTATCTAGTCAATTATTCTATTCATTCAGTGAATAGATATTGAATGCATACTCTCTCTAGCCTTTGTTTGTATGTCGGGCATACAGAAGTAAACAAAGTAGATAAAATCCCCTTCATGGAGTTTACATGAGGGAGAAGAAGAGAGAGAGAGAGAATAAACAAGATAAGTATGTCAAATATATAATATGTTATATGATGACAAATTTTAAAGATAAATTAAATAAGTGGGATATAAAGTATGAAGTGTTGGGTTATGGGTTTTTTGTTTGTTTGAAAAGTTGGATAGGATGGCCAAGAAGGCTTCATTTAGATGAATTTTGAGTAGGCGTCTCAAGTGAAGAATCTAGACAGGCAGATATTTGGGAGAACATTACATGGAGAAAATAGTAGGTGAGAAGACCCTAAGGGCTCTTGACTTCCAGGTGACAGTGAGGGGCAGAGTGGCTACATTGGTGAGCAATGGGGGACAGACTAGGAGATGAGGCCAGAGAGGCATGGAGGACCAGATTATATAGAGTCTTGTAGGTCAAAATAAGGACTTTGGCTTTCATTCTGAATGAGTTGGGGAGCCACTGGAGTATTTTGTCCAGAGGAATGACCACTTTAGCTTATGTTTTAACAGACTCATTTTGGCTTCTGTGTTGAGAATAGATGACAAGGAGGTACATGTAGAATCAGTGCACCATCTTGGAACCTATTTCAGTAATACAGACAGGACATGAATTGGCTTGAAGCATGGTAGTGGCAATGGAGATGGTGAGAAGTTATCACATTTCTTTACATCTATAGTTTTAAATTTTAAGGTGGAACCAACAGGATTTTTAGGATTAGATGGGGAGTGTGAGAGAAAGGGAAAAGTTCAGAATAACCCCAAACGGGCCTGAGCAACTGGAAGGATGGAATTGCCAGGAACTGAGATGAAGGAGGCTTATGGGCAGAGAGGTTTGTGAAATGAAAAGAGGAAGTCAAGAGCTCAGTTTTAGACATGTTAATTTTTGATGCGATTAGTCACCCGTTTGGGGATGGCCAGTAGGTGGTTTCATATATGAGTCTGGAGTTCTGGTAGAGATCTAGAATAGAGATATAAACTTGGGAGTGTTGGCATAGAAATGGTACTTAAAGCAATAAGATTGGATGAGATTACTAAGGAGAAAATATAAAAGAGAAGAGGTCTAAAGTCTAAGCCCAGGAACTCTCTAAAGCTTAGAAATCAAGAAAATGAGAAGGAACCAGAAAAAGGACCAAGAAAGACCAACCAGGAAAGTAGGGGAAAAAACCAGACAACTGTGGTGTCCTACAATCCAAGTGAGGCAAGTGAATCAAGGAATGTCAAATGCTGATGACAGGCCAAGTAATATTGATAGCAGTGGTATTTGGATCCCTGAGGTTCCTGGCATCTCCAGGCTTCAGGGTGCCACCGTGTTCCCTGGTGCCAACTGTGGAAGCTGTTTGCGGTGCACCTGGTCCAGCCGCAGCCTTGCAGAGAGCTGGCGCCTGTGCTGGCACCTGGAGCTGCCCGCTCCGCTGCAGCAGCTGGCACGTATGACTGTGCGGTGGCCAGACCCCATACTCGCTTACACACCCCCTACCGCTCCACGCAGTCTCCCTTGGCAGGCATGGGATCCAGGCTGGTACCATGAGTCAAAGGAAACCTGCCAGGCTGAGTGGGCAGAATGAGTCCAGCGGGCCTGAGCAAAACTCGGGCAAAGGTGTCACTGGCCACAGAGGTTTCTGGCCAGAAAAGCAACACCCTAAAGATTCTGTGACAATATGAAGACTAAGAAACATTCAATGGATTTATGACATCAAGGATATTTGGGACCCTGGTAAGAGTAGTTTTAGAGGAGTCTTGGGGATGAAAACCTGATCAGAGTGGATTCAAGACAGAATGAGGTACACTCATGTTTCTGGCAGCATTATTCATAATAGTCAAAAACTAGAAAGAACGTGAATGTCTATCAATGAGTGAATGGCTATGCAAAATGTGGTATATACCTACAATGAAACACTATTCAGCCTTAAAAAGGAAGGAAATTCTGACACGTTCTACAACATAGATAGAACTTGAGGACATTATCCTAAGTAAAATAAGCCAGTCACAAAATTATAAATATGGTAAGATTCCACTCATATGAGGTACCTCGAGCAGTCAAATTCATAGAGATGGAAAGTAGAATGTTGGAATGAGGAGTTGTTTAATGGGTGTAAGAGTTTCAGTTTTGCAAGGAGAAAAAGCTCCGGAGATTGGCTGCAAAATAATGTGAGTATACTCGACACTACTGAATTGTACACTAAAAAGATGGTACGTTTTATGTCATGTGTATTTATCATAATTAGAAATTTAAAAAGTTAAAGAAATGAGAAACAGAAACTGGAGACAGAAAGTATAGAATCTTTTGAGGAGTTTTTCTGTGAAGGAAAGGTGAAAAATAGAGGTAGAAATAAGGCCAAGAGTGTTTTGTTCTTGTGATCCTGGGTTGTCTGTTCATATTTATGAAGAATTATGTTTATTAATCTAAGAATGCTTGCATAGATTCCTTCTTTTTTAGTGGGAAAATTGAAGAGAGCAGCGTGTGCATATGAATAGGTCTGAGTTAGGAATGTCCAGGTGAGAGATGGGCAGATTAATTTTTGCATTTAAATAAATGGAGTAATAATATTATCTACACCTGGGGTAGTGGTGATTATTAAAAAGTACATAAAAAGTATTTTCTTGAGCAGTTAGTGCTGAGTAAGTGGTAGGTACAATTATTATTTGTTTTTCTTCATTATCTGTTACTTGGAAAAGGCAAAAGTTAAATCTTTTACATTACTTTTAAATGTGCGAATTAGGAGACAATGTTAGCTATTTTATTAGAGTGACGTATATGGTTAAACAGATTTAGTGGAGATGTCTTTGTCCATATCCTTTATACTTTTCTATTTGATTCCTGGATCTTTTATGAGGGAATTATAATAAACAGGAATTTCCCCCTTCAAATTTGATTTGGTTGTGTTTTGCTATATAGGAAAAAATAAAACAGACTATGTTTGTAAAGCAATGGTTGCTTGTGAGCTAGAAAAAAAAAAAAACTCCGTCTGAAAAGAAAAATGTATAAATTTTCCTGATCCTTTACCATAGAGAAAAAGAAGAAACAAACAACACAATTTGCTTCGACCTTTTTGAAAGACCCTAGTTATCTAGGCTCCAAGAAAAAGGCATGCTCAATTTTGTGAATCACCATTTTATGTGAACAAATTGAAGTCTTTATAGCATTCTTAATTTGGTTTCTGAAAGACATTTAGATAATTGGGCAATTTACAAAAGAGTATGTTCTATTTGGGGCAAAACCTGCTTTTCCTTTGGGTTGCAGATTCTCTGCCCCCTTGTGGCCTTCCTCCTTCCTCTGCGGGAGTGTGTGTTTAATGCTACTGCGTTTTGCATTTCCAGGCTGGTTTGAGAAGAGCGCGGCTGCCTGGTTCCCTGAACACCAGACGGGTTGCTAATTACATTTGCCCAGATGGCAAAGGGGGTCCCTCAGCCTACGGACTTAATTTCGGAAATTTACTTTCAGAGAGAAGCGAGAGAGAGGATTGCTTTCCAAATTAAAGAGAATTATGTTACAGGCATTTGATTGTGTGAGGAGACAGAATCACAGAACAGGAAGGAAATCCTCAGAAGTTATTTAATCCAATCTGGACTCCAGAAGACATTCAAGACAGATGGGCAATCTCCTAATCTCCATGTTTTGTCTTCCTGTCTCTTTTTGAAGATAGTGAAAGGATTCTTTTAAAAAACATTATTTATCAGAAATATATTTATTTTAAGATATTTGGAAAATGTTGAAAAATATAATGTAGACAATAAAAATCATCTATAACCCCATCACCCAGAGATAGTTACTATTTAAGGGTTTAACTCCTCTTCATATTTTTTGACAGAGAAAAATCAAATATACACTTTTGCATTGTATATATGATACATGTTTTCAGATGGGAGCAGAGGCTGGCAAAATATGGCTTGTGGACCAAATCCAGTCCACATTCTGTGGGCCTGTATTGCCTGTAAGCTAAGAATGGTTTCACATTTTTAAATGGTTGAAAAAAAAGAATAACATTTCCTGACATGTGAAAATTACATAAAATTCAAATTTCAGTTCCTGTCAATAAAGTTTTATTGGAACACATGTATATTCATTTATATATATTTCTGTGGCTGTTTTTGCAGCACAGTGGTAGAATTAAGTAGTTGTGGCAGAGACTATATGTATTAGTCCATTCTCACACTGCTATAAGGACATACCTGAGACTGAGTAATTTATAAAGGAAAGAAGTTTAATTGACTCACAGTTCCACAGGGCTGGGAGGCTTCAGGAAACTTACAATCACGGTGGAAGGGGGGGCAAACATGTTCTTCTTCACAAGGTGGCAGGAGAGAGAAGAATGAAGCAAAGTGGGTAAAGAGCAAAGCCCCTCACAAAACCATCAGATCTTGTGAGAACTCACTATCAGGAGAACGGCATGGGGGAACCACCCCCATGATTCAGTCACCTCCCATGAAGTCCCTCCCCCAACACGTGGGGATTACAATTTGGATTACAATTGAAGAAGAGATTTGGGTGGGGACACAGAGCCAGACCATATCACTATAGCACTATAAAGCCTAAAATATTTACTGTCTGGCCCTTTACAGAAAGTTTGGCAACGCTTGGTACAGAATAAGCATTTTCTAATACCCTTAAATGCTTTTCAAAAATAGACAGCAATGCTGGGTATGGTGGCTCATGCCATAATCCCAGCCCTTTGGGAGGCCAAGACAGGAAGATTGCTTGAGCCCAGGAGTTTGAGACCAGCCTGGGCAACATAGTGAGACCCCATTTCTACCAAAAATTTAAAAATTAGCCAGGTGTGATGGTGCACACCTATAGTCCCAGCTACTTGGGAGGCTGAAGTGGGAGGATCCCTTGAGCCTAGGAAGTTGAGCCTGCAGTGAGCTGTGATTGTGCCACTGCACTCCAGCCTGGGCAACAGAGAAAGACCCTGTCTCAACAAAAAAACCCAAAATTATTGCTCATATAATTTTGTGGATGAATTCAAATTTTATTCCCTTAATTCTCCTGCTTTTAAACATTTTGTTTACAATGGTCCTTTAAATAATATTCATTATAAAAAGTTAAAATATACATAGAGAGTACAATATGGCCATATGTCCATCATCCAGATTCAATAATTACCAAGATTTGGCCACATTTAATTAATATTTCCCTTTGTTGAAATATTTGAAAGTAAATTAATAGAGATTGTACAATTCCATCCCACTTGAGCAGTCATTTTTTAAAAAAAATTATAAAACAATTTGCCAGAGAATCAGGTTCAAAAATATTATAAAACTAGTCCATGTTCATGATGAGTATTGAAGCACATAAAAACAACACAGAATGTGTAAATACTTGAAGTAAATCCCTTTTTCACCTCTCTTCACCCCTCCTCCCCTGCCAGTTTAGTGGGTATCCTTTCAGTTATTCTCTTTTGTATATAGGAATAATTTTTTGTAACTTAGATTAACTGTTTAAAACATAATTTTGGAATAAAGGAACAAGAGAAGAAACTAGAATGTGAGCGCATATGACAGCACTCCAGACTGGTGCCTTAATTGATGGAGAGTGAGGACTGGGCCCCTTCTAAGTTGCTAGTTAGGGTAGGATACATTTTCTTCTTCAAATACCACTGATCACCAAGAAACTCACATCAGAAACCAGGAATGGGAAGATGATATTGGTGTGGACGCTCCTTTTACTGCCCCTTGCCACCTCCCCACTTAATTTCTCAGGTAACAGGTGGATACATATAGTAAATTCGAGAGACCCTGATTTAGGCTCCCCCAAATGAGAGTCACTGTATATAATCACCTTATTACTTTTTGCACTTCTTATCTTAAAAGCAAAACTCAAATTTAGAGAAAGTCTGCAGGAATAATGTAATAAATTGCTGTATATCCACAACCCAGATTCACTAGTTACTACTGCTATATTTATTTTCTCTCTATATAAATACTGATATTTATTAATATTGTTGTTATTGCTGAAGAATATGAGAATAAATTGTAGACATCATGACTCTTTACTCCTTGATCTTCCAGCGTGTAAGTGCATTTTTGGGGAAGCTTCTTTTTTTTTTTTGAGACGGAATCTCGCTCTGTCACCAGACTGGAATGCAGTGACGTGATCTCGGCTCACTGCAGCCTCCACCTCCCGAGTTTAAGCGATTCTCCTGCCTCAGCCTCCCCAGTAGCTGGGACTACAGGTGTGTGCCACCAAGCCCAGCTAATTTTTGTATTTTTAGTAGAGACGGGGTTTCATCATGTTGGCCAGGATGGTCTCGATCTCTTGACTTTGTGATCCGCCCGCCTCAGCCTCCGAAAGTGCTGGATTACAGGCGTGAGCCACTGCACCTGGGCTAGGAAGCTTCATTTTAATGTGTACTGAAGTCTGGGGCAAGGACCCTAAGGGTCTGCTGGATGCAACATTTCCATGTACAGTTCACTTGAGTGGTTTGTGGAGTTATCGGATCATTTTTATACTACAAATTGACAAATTACACAGTCTCTTCAGTTGTTTCATTTTTATAAAAGAAAAATATTTCTTTTAGAAAATAAATTTTGCAGGGATTTTGTAGTGTTAGAATTGGAGTAAATTTTTCCCATTCTGGTTTTTCTTTTTCTGAAACATATACATAGTTTTAAAAAATAACCCCTTTATTAAAATATTACTCCTCTAACATAAAATTCATTCTTTTAAAGTACATATATTCACACGTTGAATTGTTATCACTACTTAATTACAGAAAATTTTCATCACCTCAGAAAGGTACCTGTCAGCAGTGATTTTTCCTTCTCACATCTCTGTAGTCTCTGGCAGTCACTCATTCTGTTTTGCGTCTCCATAGATTTGCCTATTCTGGACATCTTATGGAAATGGAATCATGTAATATGTAGCTCTTTGTGTCTGATTTCTTACGTTTAACACAATGTCTACAAGTTTCATCCACGTTGTAGCATGTATCAAAACTTCAATTAATATTCTTTTATATAGGTATGTTACATTTTGTTTATCCATTCTTCAGTTGGTAGACATGCACATTGTTTTCACGTCTTAGCCATCATAAATAATGCTGCTGTGGACATTTGCATACAAGTTTTTTGTGTGGAAATATGTTTTCAATTCTCTTGGGAATATACCTAGGACTGGAATGGGCCATTTGGGAACTACGTTTAATCTTTCGAGGAACTTTTCTGAGAAACTTCCAGCCTGTTTTCCCAAGCAGTGTACTATTTCACAATCTCACTAGCAATGCATGAGCATTCCAGTTTTTCATATCTTTACTGAGATTTGTTATTGTCCACCTTTTTGATTATAGCCATCCTAATGTATGTGAAATTTCACCATAGTTTTGATTTGCATTTCCCTAATGACTAATGATGTTGAGCATCTTTTCATGTGCTTATTGGCCAAATTGTGTATCTTCTTTGGAGGAATGTCTATTCAAATTCTTTGCCCATTTTTTAGTTGAGTTATTTGTCCTTTCATTGTTGAGTTTTAAGAATTCTTAATATATTCTGGAAACAAGTACCTTATCAAATATATGATTCAAAATATTTTCTCCCATTCTGTGAGTTGTCTTTTTATTTTCTTGATGATGTTTTTTGAAGCACAAATGTTTTAATTTTAATAAAGTCTAATTAATTTTTTTCTTTTGTCGTTTGTGCTTTTGGGATCACATCTAAGAAACTATTGCTAATCCAGGGTTATAAAGATTTATGCCTATGTTTTTTTCTAGGAAAGTTGTATAGTTTTAATTCTTATATGTAGATCTATGATCCATGTTGTGTTAATCTTTGCATATGGTGTGAGGTAGGGACATATGATATTTTAAGAATAAAGATATTTAAGAAAAAATATTTCAGAATAAAATGTTTTTAAGAATAAAAAGTTTTAAAAATAAGTTTATGATCATAATGAACTGACAGCTTTCAAAGTCCTAATATTTGTTGTTTCAAAATTTGTATGCCTGTAGCCTAGAAATTTAAACTGGTCATCATTAGACTGAATTAGAAAAAGATATACAAAAACAAAGTAAGCTTTTTCCTTTTTAAAAAGATCAAATAATGTAATTGTCAGATGGCTGCTACCTGTGTATTGTTCCATTAACTATGTATATGCATGTGGTTTTTTGCTCCTCCCAACAGCCAATCTCATTTATTCACAAGAAAGCTAAAACAGTCATAAAGATCTAGGTGATAAATTTTAAGCCAACAGGCAATTCAAAAATAACAGGATTGTGAAATATCCAACTAAAATCATATTTGAAAATGGTCCAGGAATCCCCAAATAACTTTTATGAACGTTATATGAAGATAAATGGATTTTAATGTTTCTGGTTTTCATTTTCAGAGGTCATAGACATTTAAAAAAATTTTGATAAGGAAAGGATATTTATTTCCATGTTGTGCTCAGGCCTGAGCTAAAGTACATTAAGACATTGAATGATGTCACCCAGGGATATGTAATCAGACAACACACAAGACTGAGATGAACAAGTGGTGGTGGTTGTAGAGGGGGTTGCATCGGTAATTCATGCAGAAGGAACCAGGCAGACAGTAAAACAAAAATTTGCAGAACACACCAACTGATCAACTCTCACATCTTCAGGATAGGCAAACTTGATTGCTGGGTTAAGAACCTTAGAGGTCAGTTAAGGTGGGCAGTGGTGGGGTTTTCTCAGCTTAGATTGTCCTCTGATATGTATATTTCAGCCTATACATCTAATTGCCAGCACTGTACATTTAATTTCATGAGAAACCAAGTCCTCAATTAAGGGAAGGGAATCGCTTTGACCAGATCTTATGGCTCAGATTCATCAGGCTGGCAAGACCTCAAAGTTTCCATAATCAAAGCTAGGGAGAGGCTCTATATGCTAGAAGCAGTAACTAGTCACTGCATGTGGTCTGGGCCTTAACCCTCTACAGGGAGACTGACTACAGCACCAGGTACCTGGCTTTTCAGTCTCTACATAGGAATTCCACCATAATTAAAAGATATATAATATATAAACTTGACCTACGTACTCCAACTCAAATTACTCAAAGGGCCCAAGACCCTTCCCCATAGAGCCTAAAGCCCAATAGCCTTCCCTCAAGGAATACCAGCAGTGTTCAAGTTTAGCTTTGTTACAGAAAATGAGCCATAACAGATTTCTCAGTTTGTGACACTAGTCACCTTGAAGAACACCTCTAAATGCATGAACTCATTGAGCACTGGTCCAACCTCTAATTTCTGGCTCCTTGCTTTTCCTGCCCCTGCCTACCTTTAAGAGACAGAGTCTCACTCTGCCACCCAGGCTGGAGTGCAGTGGCATGATCGTAGCTCACTGCAGCCTTAACTCCTGGGCTCAAGCAATCCTCCCAGGTCAGCCTCCTGATTAGCTAGGCCTATAGGCATGCACCACCAGGCTGGGCTAATTATTTTTTGTAGAGACAGGGTTTCACTATGTTGCCCAGGCTGATGTTGACTCCTGACCTCAAGTGATCTTCTGCCTCAGGTTCCCAAAGCATTGGGATTACAGGCAGTGAGCCACCACGGCCAGCCCCTGCCTACATTTTCAATATTCCACTCAACAAATAACATTGAGACTTCCTGGGTCTGGAAAGTAAAAAAAAAAAACTGAGTACTGTGTAGAATTAAGCAAGCATGTAAGTGATGTTTCAGAAGTAACCTGTTTCTGCTTCAAGTAAGGCCTACATCAAAGCCCTAACTCAAACAAGAACAGACAATTATTATTTAGTTTTTATTTCATAATCATAAACTTAACTCTGCAATCCAGCTAGGCACGGAAGGGAACGAAGAAAACATGGAACCCAGAGGCAACTGCAGTGGAAGCACAAAGATTCTAGGATACTGCAAGCAAAAGGGGTGCTCTCCTGAGCTACAGAAGAAATGGTCCAGTGGTTAAGACAAAACACAAGTCAAACTTACCAGAGCTGTCCACAGTCAGCAATGGTGGTCTTCTTGCTGGTCTTGCCATTCCTGGACCCAAATTGCTCCATGGCCTCCAAAATATTCATGCCTTCTTTCACCTTGCCAAAGACTACATGCTTGCCATCCAACCACCCCGTCTTGGCAGTGCAGATGAAAAACGGAACAGTTTGTGTTGGGTCCAGAATTTGCCATGGACAAGATGCCAGGACCTGTATGCTTTAGGATAAATTTCTCATCTTCAAATTTCTCCCCGTAGATGGACTTGCCACCAGTGCCATTATGGTGTGTGAAGTCACCACCCTGACACATAAATGCTGGTATAATTCTGTGAAAGCAGGGACCCTTATAACCAAATCCTTTCTCTTCAGTGCTCAGAGCACGAACGTTTTCTGCTGTCTTCGGAAACTTTTCTGCAAACAGCTCAAAGGAGACGTGGTCCAAGGGCTCACTGTCGACAGCAACGTCGAAGAACATGGTGTGGTTGACCATGGCTGATAGTACCGGGACTCCTGGCGGCAGTAGCCTCTGCAAAGCCGCTCATAGAAATTTGAGAGTTTCTGCTAGATGTATGTTTTAGCTAATTATTTTTATATTAAGTGGTAAATTCTTGACTGTAGGTACCTTGTCTTAATCCCCTTTGTTTTTATTTTTTTCTGTCCCCAGGGCAGCCATGTTTGCTTTTATGGATTGTATAGCACACAGCTCTAAAGAGTGCCTAGGGTTGAACAGTGCATGTCTGTCTCACTGTACAGGGAAGCCCAGACCATCACAATAAACTGCAGGCAGCAAGTCTTTTTATTTATTTGCTGAGTTAAAATGATTCCAGTAAGTTCCCTCTAAAACCACCGCCAGATTTTTGGTGGGAAGAATGCGTTGGAGACAGGCATTAAACACCAGTCCAGGTTAATATTTGCATTGAATGACTCTCTTATATCTTTTAGCATGCATTAAAATGGACCCTAGCCTTGTTCTAGTAAAACCCACGACTGAGTGAACCAAGGATGAGACTGCCGGCTTGTAGTGCACACTCTGCAGGGTGCCAGGAGGCTGGCTTCATCCATGTTGCAATGTTTCCTAAGGAATATCTTACATCTAGAGGCTATGGTGTCTCACATTTTTGTCCCTAGCTATCTACCTTGTGTGTACCTTGCATTTCTTCCTTTCAGCATGCAGAATTGAACTTGGCTTTGAAGTAAAACAATACAGGTTTTTGAGTGATCCAGCAGCTGTTCTACTTTGGTGAGAGTTTTCTTCTCCACCCAAGTCTGGTTTTCCATTTCTCTCTCCATCACTTTCTCTTGTACCCCCACCTCTTCCAGCTTACTCTACCCAATTACCACGCCAGAAACAATTCCTGTCTATCTCTTTTCCCAAAGAGATGCTTCCTTTATTCAACTGCTTAAATAAATAAAACAAAGTTTCCCTTTCCCCTGAACCACCTGCTCAAAATACAAGCGGGAGACCAATTATAACCCAGGAGACAAATCCCCTTTGAACAGCTGATCCAGGGAATGGATTTGGAGGCTTATCTTTGGTCTGAAACACAGGGTCATGCCAGGGTCATCCCTAGAGCAAATTGTCCCCTTGGCTTCCACTGAGCTTACCCTGAAATGTGCACACTGGGTCTCTTTTCCCATGGATTATGAAGCTATTTGGTGAAGGCTGCCCATTTGATGTACTAATCAGTATCTTGACATAACACATGGGAAGAGTTTTAAAGTTTGCTTTTGCACTGCAAGGCTTCTAGGGTACTTTCTAATTATGTCCTTGTAATCACAGACAAAAGCCTGTGACTATAAACCTGAAAAAATGACTTCCAAAGCATAGGGCAGTGCTTCTCAGACTTTCATGTGTATACACATCATCCAGGGATGTCATGTAAATGCATGTTTTAATTCCCTACGTCTGAGGCAGGGCCTGAGATTCTGCATTCTAACAAGGTTTCAGGTGAGGCTGACGCTGTGGTCCGCTGGACTGCACTTTGAGGAGACCCTACTTGATGGACAGTCAGCCAGGAAACTTTCAGTTTGAGGCATAATTAGTGAAACTTCATATTCCTTAACGACTGCCCAAGGGCCTTGAATGGTAGACACACCTGTGTTTGGTAGACGCACCTGACAGTGATAACCTGACTTCAGCATACCCTAAGAATGACCCTGCATGGCAGATGCACACAAACGTGTATTTGGAGTTCCGAGCTAAGGAATCCAGAAGTTGCCAACCTGGAGATTCATTCCTTATCTATGAGGAATATCTGAGCCCCTCGCCCATCCCAAGGAACACAGGCTGTACAGGAGATCAAAGCCCTGTGTTTTAGGTTAAATGAAGGTTACCAGTTGGAGGTTGTTAGGAGGACGGTGCTAAGTGAAAACGCTGTTTCAACTGCATGCTTCTTACAAGCGGCTCTCCTGCCCTGTCTGCTGCCACTGGGCAGAGCAGTTCTGTGTAGCCCACTGTCACTGGACCATCCCTGTATGTAAGTAAGTTTCTCTCAACAAACCCCATGTCTACTTTGCTGGCTCTGGGTCTCTTGTTCGGGCTCTTGAAGCTGGTGCATTCCCTATTGGAGTTGAGAGGGGTCTGGCATAACTGATCTCCTCTCTACAACTGCCCAAACTTCGCTGAGCGTTCTTTATTTTTGCCCCCTTTCCCTAGTTCAAATGTTTTATTGTTGTAGTCATCATCTGAATGATATTTATTTGTTTACTTGTCTGCCTCCTAGACTCTGAGCATGTAGGGATAAGACAGCCAACTCTCATTCATCTTTGGATAAAGGGCACCTAGAACAGCATCTGGTACACACACACACACACACACACACACACACACGCACAGATACACACACACACAGAGTAGGCACTCAACAAATACTGGATAAAAGAAAAACTGATAGATTAAATTCACAAAATTAAAACCTTCTATCCATACCAAACAACATAAACAGGATACAAACGCAAATGATAAACTGAGAAAGATATTTGCAGTGTATTAAGATCTCTTATGAGTTGTTATGGTTTGAGTTGGGTCTGTCAAAAGATATGTTACAGTCCTAACCCCCAGTACCTCAGAATGGGACCTTATTTGGAAATAGAGTCATTGCAGAAATAATTAGTTAAGCTGCGGAGTAGGGAGGGCTCTTAATCCAATATGACTGGTGTCATAAGAGGAGGAGACATGGACATACAGGGAGAACCTCATGTGTGGATGGAAGCAGAGATTCGACTGATAACAGCCACAGGCTGTGGAACACCTGGGGCTGCCAGAAGCTGGAAGAGGCAAGGAAGGATCCTCCCTAGAGACCTCAGCAGGAGTATGGCACTGCCAATGCTTTGATTTTGCACTTGCTGTCTCTAGAACAGTGAGAGAATATATTTCTGCTGTTTTAAGCCACCTAGTTTGTGGTATTTTGTTACAGCAGCCCTAGGAAACTGACACATAAGCAACAAGAAAAAGAATGATCTAGTAGCAAAGGGGGCAAAAAACCCAATCATAGGTAGTGCACAAAAAAATGCAAATTGCTCATAAATAAACAATGTTCAAGGGCTAGTAATCAAAACAATGCAAAATGAGCACAACACTGAAATGCTATTTTTATCTTATTATATTTATTATTTTAATTAGGAAAAAATACAGTGTTGTGAGTTTAGGACAACCAGGCCCTCTTCTGGGCTTGAACCACCAGTAGCTGTTGATATGATCTCCAAATATATCTTAAGTAATTCCACTTCTCTCCACGTCTTCTGCCATTGCTTCCTTCTAAGACATCATTGTCATTGCCGTTTACTTTTTTTTTTTTTAATTATACTTTAAGTTCTGGGATACATGTACAGAACGTGCAGGCTTGTTACATGGGTATATATGTGCCATGGTGGTTTGCTGCACCCATCAACCCATCATCTACATTAGGTATTTCTGCTAATGCTATCCCTCCCCTATCCTCCCACCCCCTGACAAGCCCCAGTGTGTGATGTTCCCCTCCCTGTGTTCATGTGTTCTCATTGTTCAACTCCTGCTTATGAGTGAGAACACACGGTGTTTGGTTTTCTGTTCTTGTGTTAGTTTGCTGAGAATGATGGTTTCCGGCTTCATACATGTCCCTGCAAAGGACATGAACTCATCCTTTTTTTGGCTGCATAGTATTCCATGGTGTATGTGTGCCACATTTTCTTAATCCAGTCTATCATTGATGGGCATTTGTGTTGGTTCCAAGTCTTTGCTATTGTGAACAGTGCTGCAATAAACATACGTGTGCATGTATCTTTATAGTAGAATGATTTATAACCCTTTGGGTATATACCCAGTAATGGAATTGCTGGGTCAAATGGTATTTCTGGTTCTAGATCCTTGAGGAATTGCCACACTGTCTTCCACAATGGTTGAACTAATTTACACTCCCACCAACAGTGTAAAAGTATTCCTATTTCTCCACATCCTTTCCAGCATCTGTTGTTTCCCAACTTTTTAATGCTCACCATTCTAACTGATGTGAGATGGTATTTCATCGTGGTTTTGATTTGCATTTCTCTAATGACCAGTGATGATGAGCTTTTTTTACATGTTTGTTGGCCGCATAAATGTCTCCTTTTGAGAAGTGTCTGTTCATATCCTTTGCCCACTTTTTGGTGGGGTTGTTTTTTTCTTGTAAATTTGTTTAAATTCTTTGTAGATTCTGGATATTAACTCTTTGTCAGATGGATTAAAGATGTAAACATAAGACCATAAAACCATAAAACCATAAAAACCCTAGAAGAAAACCTAGATAATACCATTCAGGACATAGGCCTGGGCAAAGACTTCATGACTAAAACACCAAAAGCAATAGCAACAAAAGCCAGAATTGACAAATGGGATCTAATTAAACTAAAGAGCTTCTGCACAGCAAAAGAAACTATCATCAGAGTGAACAGGCAACCTACTGAATGGGACAAAATTTTTGTTGTTGACTTTCTAGACAGCTGAATTAATCTAAATAGTGTTGTTACTTACCTTGCTTAGAGCTGCCAGAAGGAATCATTAAAAAACATTATTAATCAGACCACGTGATTCCTCTGCTTAAAACCCTTCAGTGATAGCTTTCATTGCAGTTAGTGTGGCCCCTGCCAAGCTCCCATCTTCTCTGTCACTGAACTTCAGACCCATGGCTTCTTTCAGTTCCTTTGTGGAGCTCTTCTTGTGGGGCCAGCAGACATTGCTAGGCCCTCTCTCAGAATGCTTGTCCTGCCACTCTTCACCTCCTGGTCTTAGCTTCAGTGTCCCAGTGGAACTTCCTTGGCCTTCCTCCTCGAGCCCTGCCTAAGTGAAGTCACTGTGTTATATTTTCTCATGGTATTCTGTTGGTTTTGCTCATGATTTATTACTGTCATGAATATTGAGTATTTGCTTATTGTCTCTCTCTCTCTACCTATATTGTAAACTCTATAAAGGCAAGGACTGTATTTATGTTGTCCCCCAACTGTAACTCAGACTTGGGCATAGAAGCAAACAGATAATAGGCAATCAATGTATATTTGCTGACTGAATAAATGGAGATTAATTTGGCAAAAGAGGTGAAAAGCCTTAGAAATGTGTATATTCTTTCAATCAGTAATCCTATTTCTAGGAATATATTTTAAGAAAATAATTAGGGATGTGTGTCAAGACTAGTCACATTGCAACTTAAATAACAGTAAGATAAATTTTAGCAATGTATTGGGAACAAAAATAAATATCTAAAAATGACCAATATAATAAATTATGATTTGTACATTCAAAGTAATATCACATAGGTAATCAAAGTGGTGTTGTAGAAATATATTTATTGACATATAGTTTCAGTAAGCATATATTTTTGTAAAAATAAAATATATATATTTATATTTTTCTCGAATGCACAGAAGAATATTTAGAAAACTATATACCAAAATATCAATTGTGGCTCCTTTTAAAATTTATTTAAACTTATTTAAAAATTGTATTATGTGTATTTTTAAAACATTCCATAAAAAGAATATTTCTCATATTATTAGAAGAATAAAAGTTTTTTTGAGTGAATGAGAGTTACCTGGAATGTTTGGTCTGAATTTCAAACTTTCATTCCTACAAAAAATAAAATGACTGATATAATCAAAAAGATACCTTCTAGGTTTCAGATGCTGTCATTCACTTCCACACAAGCTTATGCTGTGAAGGAAGACATCCCATCTGCAGTTAAATCCCAGGTCATCACTGTTTTCCATGGTTGAAAGTTTATTCTGTATTTTTTTGTTGGATAAACTCTTTCTTTTATGTTGGATTTTTTTTCATCTTAGGTTTTGGGTGAGAATTGAATGTAGAAATCTGCCGTTTCTCCTGTCAAAGGAATTTCAATACTTTGGTAGGCATCCAAACAACACATTCTACCATATAGACCAAATATTGTGTCAAAAAATGGGCTCTGGATCAAATTTATGAAAACATATTGGATGGATTTTATCATTTGAAAAGTTTCAGAGATAAAATTATATCTAATCTTAGATCTTCATTTCCTGATATGTCTTTACATTAGGAAGCCCTTAGGTTCTCTGGAGACCTTTGTTCTAACTTGGCAGAGGTGATCTGTGTTACTTCTTTATTTACTCCTTGGACGTGGCTCCTTGGTTTTCATAGCCACTTGCAAGCACGATATTGGTTTGTTTCCAATCTCCAGATTCGACTGTGTTACACTATTTTTCACTAGAAAGAACAAGTTAAGGGCACACATTTGTTTGTGTATTTACTTATGTGTACACACACACACACATACAAAATTGACAATATAACATTGGGCAATTTTTAATCAATGTCTTGCAGATAATGAAGCTATATCTATTTTAAAAAGTGGTACGCACTCTCTCTTTCCTTTCTCAGAGTCTGAAATGCTATTACTTGAGAGAGTGGAGGAAGGAAGAGGGAATGATTTAGGAGGAATGAGGCAGGGTATGGGAGAGAATGGGTAAGGAGAAAATTCTTAGAGACACTGCCAAGTTCAAACTAAAAAAACCAATTAATAAAATAATTACTGCCCTTCCATGGCCCCTCTTTGTATACTCACAGCACTTACTCATGTGGGTAGTTATCATTGCTCACCCTGTTGCTATGATAAACTCCACTTCCAATACTAACGATGTGTGTGACTGCTAGGTCTCAGTGTCCTCAATTACATCTTTGTGAGAATCAAATGTGATAAGGCATAACACTCTTGGCATGGTGGCTTTAGATATTAACAACTGTTGCTATGTTGGTTGTGCTTCTATGTCTATCTTCATCAGGGGTTGTGTCTATTTTTCTGCATCCTCCTGGGTATCTAGCATAGTGATCACAGCATTACAGATGCTCACTGAGTATTCATACCATTTAAAAGAAATGTTCTGAGCGCAGCGGCTCATGCCTGTAATCCCAGCACTCTGGGAGGCCAAGGCAGGTGGATCCCTTGTATTCATAAGTTTGAGACTAGCCTGGGCAATGTGGCGAAACCCCGTCCCTGCATAAAATACAAATATTAGCTGGGTGTGGTGGGGCATGCCTGTAGTTTCAGCTATTTGGGAGGCTGAAGTGGGAGGAGGGCTGGAACCCAGGAGGCAGAGGTTGCAGAGAGCCGAGATCGTGCCACTGCACTCCAGCCTAGGCAGTCGAGCCAGACCTTGTCTTAAAAAAATGAATAAATAAAAGAAATGCATAAAGCTCCTGTTTTCACTAAAATGCATTCTAATCCAGGCTAACTCTATAGGAAATTACAACTTTTAATTTTCCAATTAACATTTTTTGGGGATGTGGTTGAATGCAAAAAGAATTAACACCTTCTGTTTTTTTTTTTCCACATGATTCATTTAATCATTTTCTTTCTATTTAAATAAATGAAAACATTTAAATTTTGCACATTTTGACTTCTGTATTAGTCAATTTTCACATTGCTATAAAGAATACCTGACACTGGGTAATTTATGAAGAAAAGAAGTTTAATTGATTCACAGTTCCACATGACTGGGGAGGCCTCAGGAAACTTACAATCATGATGGAAGGTGAAAGGGAAGCAAGGCACATCTTACATGGTGGCAGGAGACAGGCAGCATGAGGGGGGAGCTGCCAAACACTTTAAAAACCATCAGATCTCATGAGAGCTCACTCACTATCATGAGAACAGCATGGGGGAAACTGTCTCCATGACCCAGTCACCTCCCACCAGGTCCCTCCCTTGAGATGTGGGGATTACAATTGGAGATGAGATTTGGGTGGGTACACAGAGTCAAACCATATCAACTTCAATCTTTCATTATTCATGTATCTTCTTAACTGTTAGCCCCAGATTCCACTAATTTTTATAATAGTAATTATGTCTCAGATTTTCTGGTTTAAATATTTAGTTTCTGTCTACTTTATTTTGATCTCCTCCTCCTTTTTCTTTTAAAATAAAGACACAGCTAACCTAATGATTTTGCAATTCAGTATTCCCTACCCAGGACTGATTACATAAATTCTAGGTGTAGTAAAAAATAAAAATGCAGGGTCCCTTGTTCCAATTATCAAGAATTTTAGAGACAGCAACAGCAGAGCATTTATCCAAGTGTGGCTCCCTCTGAGCCCAGGGCACTGTGAGACTGCATAAGTTGTAGGCCCATGAAATGGGTCTGTGCAGTGGGTCCTGTCCATAGCAAGGACATAGTCTTTGTACAGGGCAGTGATTAAGAGTGTAGGTTCTAGAGTCATTAGATCTGGATTTAAGTCCTTGCTTTGCTAATTACTAGCTGAAAGGCCATAGGCAAGTTACTTATTTTCTCTGGGCTTTAGTTTCTTCACCTGTGGAATGGGGAAAATAGTATCACCAAACCATGTTAAATGAGCTAAGATATATGTAACATGCTCTGGCATAGTATTGCCCAATAAATATTTGCCGTGTGTGTGTGTGCACACATGTGTGCGTGTGTGCACACATGTGTGCATGTGTGTGTGTGTGTGTGTATTGCCCTACATTGCCGGATTGCCTGTAGGCGTAGCATTCACATCTTTGAGGACTGAAGCTCCATCATTTTTCTTTCTCTTTCATTTATTGAAACAGCTTTTGTGTGTGTATCACAGTTGTTAAGAGTTATCCTGCTCCTTCTCAATCCCAAGAATTTCAAATGATACATAAAATCTTCATAATTTATAACCACAAGTAAAAGACAAATGCTCTAATTTACCTGCATCTTGAAGCAGTGTGGGCTAAAGCCACTAGAACAGCTTGGCCTGTTTTCTGTTTCTTGCTCCATTACCTGGTCTGTGTGGTATCACACAGAGTACTTCCCTTTGCTCTCTTTCCATTGCACAATGTATGCTACGTAACATTTCTACACCCTGATCTTTTTGATATGATATTTATTTAGTTATAGGTGTATAGAAACAGACAGATCAAGGTGATAATCATGTCTCCAAAACCAGGCCGGTGATGAAGAGTGGGTCTGACCAACTCCAAATTGAACCCATTTTGAAGAGGGCTTTCCTGAAGGGAGAATGCTCCATGGCTCATTGGAAGTGAATACAGATTCGTCAGGACTATGGCCTTGGAGCATCTGACAGTGGTGCTGAGAAGACAGAGGTCAGGGACAAAAGCCTAAGCCAGAATGAAGTCTGTACCATTTAGTTGTTGATTGACCAAGTCCTTCCCTGGGCCTTTTCTTGTCACTTAAGACATCAGGATACTATTCCCTGCCTCAGATGGCTGTAATAAGGATTGGGAAAACATAAGGGAAAGTGTTTTGTAAACATAACCATAGCTCCTATACTCTGTCACGATCTCAAGGAACAGCTGAGGAATATATGTCTGGCAGGTGAACAAAAATCAGTGCTTGTAATGATTCTTCCTTCAGGAGTCCCAGGGTCCAGAAATTTGCATATAAAGGAAACTAGTGACTTTGTGATTCAGAATATTTATACCATGAAACAAAAGCTGGTGCTCTGTAGTCAGATAGACTTGGATTCTGGTCCCTACCCAGCCATTTAGCAATTGGGTGTCTTTGTGTAAATTGCATAAACGCTCTCAGTCTCAGCTTTCTCTTTGGTTAAATGGAACGAATAACAGTGACTTACGTGGTCATAGGATTGTCCTTTTACAATTAAATGAGATAATGCAAAGCCAACCACTTGGTGCTGTGGAATTGCAGCTTGCAGACCACATTTTGAGTGGAAGCGACTAAATTACATACAGTGACAGGGGCAAGTCACAGTTTGTTATGACCAGCCCAGCAAGCATTTTTCCAGGAATGATTTGGAACAATCCCATCACCTGTGGAACACTCACTTTGGCTCAGAGAGTCAAAAAGAGTCTTTTAACTTTATTCCTTCACAAAACAAATTAAAAATCAGTAGCCACAGATCATTTCCAAGGGGGCCTTTAAACACTTCTTGAAAAAGAGCTTGGCATGGCTTTAGGCAGCTTTATGCAGGTTTTAGCTGCATTTTAACCTATAAAAACCAACTTATGAATCTATGAAAACCACAGTCAAATTAGATACATTTCAAAAATAATTGAGGTCAGAAGTAGCTCTTCTAATTTTCTTGGGCCATTACAGCATTGGATTATGAAAGAAAATTGTGACTGTGAAATTGAGGCCTTCTCGGGGTTTATTCTGAAGACAGCCAAGCTCGATCTTTATGACCATGGCCTCAAAGCAGTTGAAGCTATTCTCTTCTAATATTTAATGTTGTGGTACTGTCTTCAGATCCCCCATTCAGGATTGAGGGGCTCATCCCCTCAACTGTCAAGAGCATGTTCATAGCTGGGTTTGTCCTTGGGAATGGCTCACTAATGGAAGAGAGCAGCCTTGACAAGGTCATGCCCATCCAATGGTGGGGGGAGGGGAGGGGTGGTGGAGAGGGAAGAACTCAGCTTCTTGCCTGTATTTGGGACAACACTGAAGGGCTCCAGAGCCCCTCGAGGGATCTGTTGAAACCTTTATTGTAACTGCATCTCTGTTCAGTGTTACTCTCTGTCCAATCTGCCTTCTATAGATATTGTTTGTGTTACTCAGTAAACCCCTTACATAGGGAACCTGACCTAAGATACTTCTCTAGGATTACCTTCTGAGACTTCAATAACCTAAGACCAGTAGTCTCAGCTTGGGATAATTTTGGCACCTACGGGACATTAGGTAAAGTCTGGAGACATTTTTGGTTGTCACAAATAGGGTGCAGTGGGGAGAGGGTGTTACTGGCATCTAGTGGGTAGAGGCCAGGGATGCTGCTAAACATTCTACAATGCACAGGACAGCTCTGATATGGTTTGGCTCTGTGTCCTCACCCAAATCTCATGTCCATTGTAATTCCCAATGTCGGGGTGGGGACCTGGTGGAAGGCGATTAGATCATGGGGGCAGATTTCCCCTTCCTCTTCCTGTGATAGTGAGTGAGTTCTCATGAGATCTGGTTGTTTAAAGGTGTGTAGCACATCCCCCTTCACTCTCTCTTCCTCCTGCTCCAGCCATGTAAGACTTGCCAGCTTCCCCTTTGCCTTCTGCTATGACTGTAAGATTTCTGGGGCCTCCCCAGCCATGCTTCCTATACAGCTTGTGTAAACATAAGCCCATTAAACCAATTTTCTTTATAAATTATCCAGTCTTAAGTAGCTCTTTACAGCAACGTAAGAACAGACTAATACAAGCCCCCACAACAAACAACTATCCACCGCAAAATGTAATCGAGTAGAGGTTGAGAAACCCTGGATTATATATGTTTTGATTATGGCTCTTTATTTCCAAGTATAAGAGGGAAGATGGAAAATAAGTGTTGTAATTCAAATTATCAAATAGTGCTTAAGGTAAGAAGAAAACCTATGATCATGAGCTCCAGCTTCCCTCCCCCAGCCTCATTTCTTCTTTCCATGTGGCTGTTGACCCCAGATACCTGTTTGCTCTAAAAATGCCCTCTGCAGTAAGGCCCCAGAACTTCTCCTATTGCCAATTACAGCAGACAACACTGGAAAATATGAAGTAGCACTTCTCATTAATAGTGTTTTTTGCTTCCTTTTTTTTTTGTTTGTTTTTAGAGACAGGGTCTTGCTCTGTTGCCCAGGCTGGAGTACAGTGGTGCAATCATGGCTCACTGCAGCCTCAAACTCCTGGGCTCAAGTGATCCTCCCACCTCAGCCTCCCAAGTAGCTACAACTAAAGGTGTGTGCCACCATGCCTGACTAATTTTTATTGTTTTTTTTTTTTGTAGAGACAAGTTTGCCCTATGTTGCCCAGGCTGGGATAGTGTTTTTTAAATGAGGTTTTTTCTCTGTCAATCTGCTTCTGCTACCCCATCCCCCTTGCTTTCCACATCAATAATGACTCTACTCACCTATTGCTTTTTGGGAAGGAATTTTTCATTAACTAAGAAATAGCTGATTTGCTCCTTGACTTAGTGCTGGGAGGTCTCATGCTTTCATGAACTGGAGCTATTTCTTGACCCAAATCAGGCCAGACTGAGTTTGCATTACAAATGTGCCACATTCAGCAAATAGTTGACATTGCAGACTGTGCTTTGCCTTTGAAGGCCAATGCTGACTCCCCGAGGAATCAAAGCTTTCACCCCAGTGGGGGCCAGGCAGCTGGTGACTTCTGCATACTCCTCCTCTCCCATTTGTTCAGGAATGAGACACACTTGGGGGCTTAGACTACGGTTCCCTGAATTGTTTTCATTCAGAGGGTGAGGTGGGGGGAAAATATGTGGTGGCAGAAAATAAATGATGAGTCCTTTTTTGCACATGTCAAGTATAAGATACCTATTAGCCATGAAGTAGAGAAAGTGGGTGAGAGGAAATGAGAGGTCAGGGACAGAGAGAAAATCTGATTGACATTGAACTGCCGGTGGGATAGAAGGAAAACTAGTAGATTGTAGGGTTAAGGAGAAAGAGGGGAAAGTATTTTAAGAAGGAGGAGCTGTGTCTAATGCTGAAGAGAAGTTTTAGTAAAGTGAGAACAGAGAAAGAAAGTTAGATTCCCAAACTCAGAAAATTAAATGAGAAAGGAACAGGCAGCTAGGACACCCACTTGGCGATGGTAAGAGTTTGTGCCTTGGCTGCAGTACATTGATTAATAACAGTCTGCTGAATGGTCTGTAAAGGTAATTTTGAACACCCTCTGCCACTGTCCCCTGCCTTCACTTCCCTCATCTCACCCCAAATTGCAAGGCCCTGAGCTTTTCATCATTACAAGAGTGTTTAATGCCCTCACCTAACTAATCAACAGGATTCCCCCAAGTGAAACAGAAAGGGAGAGGTGACAGAACCATGGCCCTGAGTGATTTGTGCTCATGGTCCCTTGAGTTGCCTCCTTTCCACACCACGCCCTCACTACATTGGTTATGGGCAGGGCTGTTAGACATGGCGGAGTGGCAGAGCATTGGTATGAAGCCACTTTACCTCTTTGAGCCTTGGTTTATGTTAAGGGAGAGTTTGGGACTAGAGGATCTTTAAGGCCCCTTCAGGCTCCAATATTGCATAGATCTGAAGTGGTTCCATTTCATTTACCAGCAGTGAAAAGCAGCATGCATTCAGCTGTTCCGTCAATTTAGTCAAGGCAACACATTTCCCCTTCTTGAATTTACCTTCAACAGAGGGGGAAATGTAGGCGGCATTATTCCCAGCATGTAGAAGCTCTGTCTGAGATTCTTAGTATTGCAGGGTACGTTTACTTTTGCTAATGATCCCTGAAGCCGACTGGTTTCAATCGTGTGATTCGAGCAAAGCACAGACACTCTGATTTGTAATAACGATGCCGTGAAATCAATATCGAAAAACCTTGGGCTATATGAAACTGCTACTACTCAGTGAATCATACTAGGCAATATTTCCTGAAAGATAATGGGTTTCAAAACCAAACATAAATCTTCAGTGACAGGTTGGCTATTTGTCATGTTTTCTGGTGGTGGAATTACAGCAGCTTCAATAAAATCCATTTGGTGGTTGGGTTTTAGATTAATATATGATACAATCATGGTCTTAGGGCCACAAGAAGTAAAGCTTAGAGGGAGGGAAGCAAGTTTGCAATTATTCTAGGGTTGTAGTACCCCTTGTGCCAAATGTTGGCACAGAAATTGCTCAAAAATTACAAAAAAGCAATACAATGTGGGACTTTGAATACTAAGCACTGTAAAGTGATACTATATTCTTGAAATAGTAAACATGTCTTCCATATGTGGCTAAGTGTGCCCAAGACTGCCAACTGTAATGCAAAGCAAATTGATTTGCAACTGTTTTGTTCTCACCACTTTAACTCCTGGCTTTCCATTTGACTCTTTGACACAAAATAATTAACTCTACATTTTTCTTGACTTAGCAGAAATATTTTCCCCATGACAAGGAAAATGAAATTGATTTTCTGATTAAATGACTTCAGTTAGTCCTTCTGAGTTAATATTGCTTCCCTGTGACCGATGAGTCAGCAACATTTATTGAGCCCCCACAGGGCAAAAAGTATTTACAAGGTGTTACATGAATCTGTAAGAACAATAACTTTCTGGCCTTGCTAACCCATCCATGTTTGGAATTAAGCAGCTATTTCTGTCTAGATGCCAGGTTGACACCTAATTCTCTCAATATTGTGGAGAAAGGGAAGGTTGTCTTGACAACAGTGTGGAAAAAATCAACTTGAAAAATTTATTTAACCCAAAACTGTAGTCTTAGCAATTGAATATGGATGCCAGTTCTCTTGGTAATTTAGGCCAGTATCAGGATGGATACCTCTTTTTAAAACAATGAATAAAATGATAGGTAACATAGTCACAGGTTACAAAAACTAGGAAAGTACAAAGGATACACAGTAAAAATCCTCCATCCCACCCCAGTCCCTCAGGTGCCACTTCCAGTCCCCATAGGTGTCCACGGTCCCCAGTTTTCTTTTATGTTCTTCCAGAGATATGAAATGCATAAACAAGCAAAAACATAAAGAATATTTGTTTTTTATTTTATTTTAATATGAATAGTGACATACTATATATATGTGCTTTCCAAATAATAATATTTATTGGAGATTCTTTTATAGCAGCACAAAGAAAGAGAAATGTTCTTGTTCTTTTTAATGATCCCCTAGTATCCCGTTGCATAGATGTACCATGATTTATTTAACTTGTTCTCTATGGATGGATTTGTTTCCTGCCTTGATTTTTACAAGCAAAGTGCAATGGATAACTTTGCATAAATGTCACCTTTCTTATACACTAGCATAGCGATAGGGGAATAAATTACCAGAATTGAGATCACTGAGTCAAAAGGTATGCAACATGTATTTAGCGGATAAATGGAAAGATGAATGCATGGATGAGTGGAGGCTGACTTGATGTAGATGATTTAGTGTCATTTTAATTTACATCTCTCTTATCAAAAGTATACTTGAGGCCGGGTGCAGTGTTCATGCCTGTAATCCCAGCACGTTGGGAAGCCAAGGTAGGCAGATCACTTGAGGTCAGGAGTTCGAGATCAGCCCGGCCAAAATAGTGAAACCCCATTTCTACTAAAAATACAAAAATTAGTTGGGCGCGATGGCATGCACTGTAATCCCAGCTACTTGGGAGGCTGAGGCAGGAGAATTGCTTGAACCTGGGAGGTGGAGGTTGCAGTGAGCCGAGATCACACCACTGCACTCCAGCCTAGGCAACAGAGTGAGACTCCATTTCAAGAAAAAGTATACTTGAACATTGTGTCATGTTTCATGTCTTCATGGGTGGCAGTTTCCCTAAAAATTACAAATGGAACTATGATATGATCCAGCAATTCCAATTCTGGATATATTCATACATTTTCAATTTTGATAAACACTGACAGGTTGCCCTCCACAGGGGCTATATTAATTTATTTTTCCACCAACAATGTATGAGAATGCCTATTTCTTCATATCCACCCTAACATAGCATGTAATAACATAGCATGTTAAAGGTATGTCAGCCATGGTCGGGTGCAGTGGCTCATGCCTGTAATCCCAGCACTTTGGGAGGCTGAGGTGGGTGGATCACCTGAGGTTAGGAGTTCGAGACCAACCTGACCAACAAGATGAAACCCCGTCTGTACTAAAAATATAAAAATTAGCCAGGTGTGGTGGCAGGCACCTGTAGTCGCGGCTACTTGGGAGGCTGAGACGGAAGAATTCTTGAACCTGGGAGGCGGAGGTTGGAATGAGCCGAGATTGTGCCACTGCACTCCAGCCTGGGCAACAGAGCGAGACTCTGTCTCAAAAAAAAAAAAAAAAAAAAAGTATGTCAGCCTTTTTTGACTTTTGCTAATCTGAAAGTGGAAAATTGTATCTTAATGCTTTCGCAGTGTTGGGAGAAGGCAGATCAGGGGCCGGATCTAGATAGAATCCAGGTCTACTGTCTTCTAGTCCAGAACTCTTCCCTCCAGAATCTCATACAGAAGTCACAAACAACACACAGTAGGCATGCAACGTATGTTTACTGGATAAAGAAAGAGGTGGATGCATGGATGGAGGATGATTTGATGTAGATGGAATGGTTAGTGTCATTTTAACTTATATCTCTCAAGTATACTTGAACATTGTGTCATGTTTCATGTCTTCGTGTATGGCAGTTCCCCTAAAAATTAAAAGTAGAATTACCCTATGATCCAGCAATTCCAATTCTGGGTACATACCCAAAATATTTAAGGCTTATAAAGACTTGAACAACTATTTGTGCACCCATGTTCATAGCACCATTATTTCAACAGCCAAAAGGTGAAGGCAACCCAAGTATTGATCAACGAATGAATGAATAAACAAAAGGTATATCCACACAAGGGAATATTATTTCGTCTTAAAAAATGGGAAGTCTGACACATACTATAACATGGATGAGCCTTGAAGACATGCTAAGTGAAATAAACCAGTCACAAAAAGAAAATATTGTATGATTTCACTTTCCAGAAGTACCTGGAGTAATCAAATTCATAGAGATGTAGAGACAGGCTGCGGAATGGGAGGATTGGAAGCTAATGTTAATGGGTATGGAGTTTCTGTTTGGGAAGATGAATGATTTTTGTGATTGTTGTGTGGGTTCCACAACACTGTCAGTGTGCTTAATGTCACTGAACTGTACACCTAAAATGGTTAAAGTAGTAAGTTTTGTATTATATATATTTTATAACAACAAAAAGTGGGGATATTGAGTTCTAACAAATATCTTTTCAGCATCTATAAAAAGGATCATGAATTTTCTCTTTTGCTGTAACTATATGATGAATTAAATCAACAGATCACCTAATATTGAGTCTTTCTTGGCATTTCACAAAATAACCTCAACCAGGTTATGGTTTAATTATTTTAAAATGCTGTTGGGTTCTTTTTGCTAATACTATATTCAGGATTTTAAAAAATTGAAGCCCATAAATGAGATTGTTTTGTTTTTCTTTTGTTTTCTCTTCCTTCTTTCCTTCCTTCTTCCCTTCTCTCTTTCTCACCCTCCCTTCTTCTCTCCCTTTTTTCTCTCCTTCCTTCCTTTTGTGTTATGTCTTCTGTTTTTCTCCTGAGTCTCTCCTTAATAGCTACAGTATTTTTCTCTGACTCAGCTACACCATTGCCAGAATATTCCAGCTATATTTCTACTTAGTCACAAAATTCTGAATGTTTTGTCCTGTTGATAAATTATTTCTATTTTGAATAAAAAATACATCCTAAGGAGAGACTGTGAGCTTTTCAAATGATGTTGCTATTTGAGAAATTAGATGACAGTGTTTTGAAACATATTAATATATTTCACGAGCATTTGTTGGTCACCTTCTATGGGCCAGTGACTAAATTAGATGTGGGGAATAAAAATATGGCTGAGATAAGACTTTTGTTTGGTGGAGACAGAGGAGTAAACAAGCAATTGCTATGCTGTAAGATAAGGGCTATGAAAGAAGCATGTTCAAGGTGCACAGTAGGGGGCGCCTGGGGGCCTCAGGGAAGCCTTCCTAGCTGAATCCTCCACCTCAAATCTTGTTTCTTATAGTATATGCTTCTTCACCTAAACTCAGAATTGGCACGTAGCCTCATGTCTGGTAAAATCTCCCTCTTCTACTTATCCAAGGGTTGTCCCAAGATCCAAAATACTTCTGGTGACTGTTTGTACCTTCTTTGGATTCATAGACTTCTCTGGAGATAAGCCTCCAGAGCTTATAAGTGGCCTGCCCAAGGATACACAGACAGTAAGTGGTAGAGTCAATGAAGGACTGATTTACTGTCAAAAAACAAATGTGCTAAGTTCCCACTGTGTGCTGAGAACAGGCTCTGGGGATGACAATGGAGAAACTGGAGCAGAGCCCTTCTGAGAAGGACTTCAAGATCCTCAGGAAATAGCCAGACCTGATGGTGTGGGCCTCTAGTCCCAGCTACTCTGGAGGCTGAGGCAGGAGGATCACTTGAACCCAGGATTTGGAGGCTGGGACTATACCACATCACTGCAGTCCAGTCTTGGTGACAGAAACAGACCCTGTCTCAAAAAAATAAAATAAAATAAAAAAATAAAAAAAAATTCAAGAAGTAACAAAGGTCTTTGCACTACTTACCTAGTACCAATCTGGGTAATTGTGTTTGTTCAGTCTTTGTCTTTCTGCTAGGACTGCCAACAAAAGTATCAACGCTTGCTAAGTGGGCCAATGTTGTGTTCATGTCATTTTCTTAGGTTTAAGCTTGATCTCTCTGCATTTGTGCCAGGGAAGATTTGCAGCTCCTATCACTTTAAAATGTCCCCTGGAGTTACATTTTGTTAGATCTTGAGCTCCAGCAAGATTCTCTGCCAAACTTAGTACAGTCTTGGGGCCTCTTGAGTTGTGGAAGCCGGAGGTGCGCCATCTGCTTACTTTAAAATCACAGTGAATGCTGTATGGAACTGGTTATTTTCAGTTCCTTTTTTTTATTTCCGAATTTTATTTAAATTTCAGGGGTACATGTGCAGGATGTGCAGGTTTGTTACATAGGTAAACATGTGCCATGGTGGTTTGTTGCACAGATCATCCCATCACCTAGGTATTAAGCCCAGCATCTATTAGCTATTCTTCCTGATGCTCTCCCTCCTCCCCACCCGCCTTCCTACAGGCCCCAGTGTGTGTTGTTCCTCTATTTTCAGTTTCTATACAACTTTCTGTTCCTTAGACATTTGTTTCTTGGAACCTACATCTATAAGAAGCTTAGCTATACTTCATATTGAGTATTTTTCCCATGAGTGGAAATTCTAAATTGAAAAAAAATCAACTAATCCTACACACAATTCTGTAACAGTGTAGTCTAGGTAAAATGCAATACTAGAATGCCATTCAAATTCTTTACCCGAGAATTAGCTGCAATAGCCAGAGACTAATGTGGCTTTTCAAATATTTAGGTTTAGCGTAATTATAAATGTACATAACTAATGATTCATGAACTCTCAAATTATACATCTGTGTTTGATTTTATGTTGAAGTGTTTTTAAATCCTCAGAAAAGGATGTTACCAAATGTTTCTGGCTCACTAAATGTTCTATTTAAAAAAATTCTTAATCAAAGGCAAAGACTCATCTGGCACCTTCATATAAAATTTGATGAGTGGGAGATACATTTCTTGTAATGTAAATACATAGGGCTGAAGGAATTCAGAGACAATCTTCTGGAATCTTAAACACAATTAATAACCCACCAAGATGATGATCACTGGTGTTTTATATTCCTTCTGAGAAAGGCTATAAGACAAAGCATGGACTGACTGAAGATGGAAATACATGTGACAAAGTCACAGTGTGAATGGACAGGTTAGGTCCCCCATCCCATCATCGTCACTGTCTTACCTGACTGCTTACTGCTTATCATCCTGACGGTGCAGGATTCTTCCTTGGCCAGAGAGGATTTTGCTGGAGTCAGAAATTCAACCAACCGTATTGCCACTGGGTGGCACAATTGGAAGTCTCTAAAGAGGTCTGGGCTTTAAAAGGGCCTTTTTCCCTCTGTCCGAAGGACTGGGATTTATAAATACTAAAGCTGCCGGCCATTGTGATTGCTTTTACTTTGGGACTGTTTATAAAAGTGAGGGAGTCTGTGGCCTTTCAAAGAGTGTGGATTTCACATTGGAAGCCTCTGTGTTGTTATTCTATAGGAAATTAACTGGAGTATTTTTTAAGTTTGTCTTATTTTTGATCTGATGAATCCAAGGAGTGGAGCAAGAGGCAGATTTTGGACACGGTTATGAGAATGACAGAAACTGCCTAAAGCATTTATGCTCTGGCATTCGTCCCTGTTTCTGGAGGTCCAGTAAGGTAGGCAACAGCCATGTGTAGCTATTTAAATTAAAATTAATTAAGATTGAATAAATTAAAAATTCAGACCCTCAGTCATACTAGCCACATTTCAGTTGCTCAACATGTGGCTACTAGCTACCATATTGTACAATACAGATATGGAACATTTCCTTCATTGCAGAAAGTTCTAGGCAAGGCTACTGATATTCTTTTCTTATTGTCCTCAAAAGAATAGACAAATACTGGATGTTTTTTGCTCATGCTACCTGAAAACCTTAGGAAGTCTTATTCACTAGCATTGATTGTGCAATGTGACCCAACAAACATTTATTTAACATTTACCCTATGTTAGATAGATATATTTTGCAATGCTGCAATGTTGTGTTACCAAAGTTTAGGAGCCAGGGCAAACTAATATACACATTGGATAATGTGTTTGATGGACATCAACATGGTCTTGAAATTGAATCTGCATGTTGCGTATTGTGAGAATCAACCTATACCACTAAGATTTTGATAATTAAATGTAATTATTCAGTCAATCCTAATTTCTCCGGATCCATTTTTGTGTAATGTGTTGCCCTTTTCATCCTGTTTTCCATTTTGTTATTTATACTGCTTTTTAGCTTTATTTATTTATTTATTTATTTATTTATTTATTACTACCTTAGGTGTTTCATTTCAGTCATACAGGGAGGGATGCTCACCTTGTCAAACTTGGACCCTCCATTACCCGTGCAAGGATTGCTTGAACTAGGCTTCTCACCTTCCTCGTATCGTGCTAGTTCTCAAGCTTTGGCTCCCGTTGAGAATATCACATTTACACACTGACTGAATGGGCTGTGAGAAGATAATTTGCTTGTCTAATATTTGTGTCAACATTCAGGAGTTTTGATTACATTTATATGCTGTCAAGGCAGCTTGGTGAAAAATGAAAATTTCAGGCAATTTTGTCCTTTTCTCAACAGAGCGTATGCCCATCTCCAGGTGGCTGGTGTTGGGTGGACAATAAACAGATTCAATTCTACAGTTATTGAATATGTCTATGTGCCATGCCCCTGTGCGTAGTACCTGTGGGGACAAAGGTGCATTCAAAACAGCCCACGCTTTTGAGGAGTTTTCATACTAGCAGTAAAAAAAAATACACATTTAAACAAAAATCCCAGTGAACGTTTCCTGTTGCCAAAACGTTTTGAAACCATGGATAGTCTGTGCTGAAATTGGTTGAGCATTAGTGTGTGTGATTTAATATGACGAAACACATTTCACACGGAGTTAGGGAACTAATATGATTTTTTTATAGACTCATCTTTCTGTAGGACAGTGGTTATCAAACTTGGCTGCACATTAAACTCTCACGAAGGGCATTTTTTAAAAAATACTACTCTTCAGGGCCAACTCCTGAATAGTGGTTGTCAAAGTATGGTCCACAGACACACAAAACCTTGGAACTTGTCATAAATGCAGATTCTCAGGCCCTGGTCCAGACCCCTGACTCAGAGACTGGGTTTGGGGTCCACCAATCTGTGTGTTAACAACTCCTTCAGTGATTCAGATATTTAGAAATTTAAGAACCACTGCTCTAGAGACTGTGATTTAATTGGTCCACAGTAGGATCTACATTTTGATCTTTTTAAAGGCTCTTTTTAAAGGTGACTCTAATATGTAGACAGATTTGAGAACCACCGCTCTAGCAGAAAAGTCGCTCAAGCTTACTTTTTGATTGGGAACTGTTCAGGTTGGTGTGACGTCAGAGAACCAGTTGTTTCAGCTGTCCTTGGATTGTGGTCAAACTGTCTGGCAGGGATTTTCATGCCTTTCAGGTACATGAGGGGAAGAATCCACTCACTCTAGACTAGTGTGTGTGGGAGCAAACTTTAGTGTTGACCAAAACCCATTGGGAAATAAATCCTAAACTGAGGTAGACGAGTGCTACTCAAACACAAACGTTCATACAGATCACCTGGGGATCTTGTTATTATACATGCAGAGTCTGCCAAGGTAGGCCTGGGCTTGGCCCAAAGTCTGAAAGTCTGCAATTCTAACAAACTCTGAGGTGCTGATGTTGTAAGCTCTGGAACTTTGAGCAGTGAGTTAGAAATTATGACTCAGGTCCAACCCCGGATATACTGAATAAGGACCTACATTTTAATAAGATCCCTATATTGTCTAAAGGGACTCTATATTCTAGAAGAAGAGAAAGCATTCTCATCTCTGGAAGACACAGCCTGGCTATGAATTTCTGTTGTCTGTATTGCCAGTCCTAATCCTAGAATTAATTGTAGCTTGTCTAATTCCAAATGTTTGTTCTGTTGTTTACAGGTTTGTTTTGTTTAGCTCAGAGGAGGAGGATGCACAAGGCACATCCATGTGACTGAGTTCCCGGGGTTACTAATGTGACAGAAACAATTGTTTAAAAAGAATTTCTTTGGATTTGATGTCTATTCTTAAAAAATTTCACCTTGAGACAAATTCTCTGGAGGTTTGCCAAATAGGAAAAGTGACTGAGTGAAGTCAGAGCTTTGATATCTAGAGAGGGTGTTTTAGATGGAAGCTACTTCAGAAAATAATAAGCAATTGGGTTGGAAATTGAAATTCGTTAAAATAGATAAACTCAGAGAATATTTGAGTGGCCTATGTGTCATCAGAAAAGTTAATTTCTTTCATAATAAATGTGGTATATTATTTAAGCTAAAAATAACAAAATGTGAAATTTCAGTATCCCTATATATCACATTAAAATATTAATTCTCTAATTTTAAAGCACCAAATAAATAGCTGCATCACATTAAGCATTTCATTAATAATTTGAGGGTTTTTTGGACTGATTTTTGGTTTCTACTGAGAAGACATAACCCATGTCAAATTAATTTCCAAACAAACATTTATGCAATTCTCTAGTGAATATTACATGTTAAAAATCTGCCTTAGTTCAAATGATTCATACACGTTAAAGCTGAAATTGACAATGGACTTTAATGTGTTTTTGTCATGTTTACTGTTTGGAAATCAAACTACATGGAACATAATTATCTAAATTGCAGGATTTTAATATGATGAATTCATAGGATTTAGAGCTGGAGGAGATATTAGATTTTGAATCCAATCCCTTCATTTTGTATGTGGGGAAGCTGAAAGCCAAAAAGTTTTCATGCCTCTTCCAAAGTCCCAGAAAGGAGGATTTAGGGTGTGATGTGCTGGGGCCAAAAGAGGCAGGGAAGGCCATGAACGTCCTGCTCAGGAGCTTGTGCACACCCCCTTTCACCTTCCATGGAGAGCCAGCCCTCTCTCCAGCATGGAAAACAACCGCTAAAACACCACCTTTAAAGACCAATGTGGAAAATCACTTTAGGAGAACAGAAAACCACATCTGTTTGGCTTTGGACCCACAAGAATTACATAAATCACCTCTTGTTTGCCCACCAATTATGGTGATTAAATTACTATAAAAATCAAACTTGAAAGAAAAGAAATACTGTTCACAGAATGATGGTGGAATATAGGGTTGCTCTCCCATCCCCCCCTCACCAATATTTTTAAGAAAATTCAGAGCATAGGTCTATATTGCTAGTCCTAATCTTGGAATTAGTTGTAGCTTGGGAGGTGCTGGCAGGAGAATCGCTCGAACCCGGAAAGCAGAGGTTGCGGTGAGCCAAGATTGTGCCATTGCACTCCAGCCTGGGCAACAAGAGCAAAACTCCGTCTCAAAAAAAAAAAAAAAAAGAATTAGTTATAGCTTATCTAATTCCAAATATTTGTACAATATATGTTTAGTAAGCAGACTATGATGAACCTTATTTATTTGGGTAAGTGCGATTGGTTCTGGACTGCCCCAATTCATAGGCATAATTTTTGAGGCCAGTTGAAAATTTGGGCCCTCACTTAAATGTTGGCACAGTTAACTAAGACCCAATAGAAAAACAAAGTAACATATGATTACATTTCATTTTACAAGATAAAAGCAATAAAACATTAAGAAATACTATAACAATAAATCAAGAGGGGGAAATTAGCCAGCCTTTATCTAGTTAACATTTGAGGATTTTAATGTAGAGAGGCTCTTACCTCTGGTTTTCTAACTTTGCTGATGTAAAAATACATGAACACCTAATAAATGCATATGTGCTTTTTGATTAGGTTGCTTCACACAAATATTTGCATGGTTGCTGAAGATGAACAGGAATTTTATATTGTGTTGGACCTTCTTCTATGAGGCAGTAAAATAATAGGATTGATATAAATATCTAGTTTTGCCTCCCTGTGGCCAATTTCTCACTTTCTAAAACTTTATGGATACAATCCAAAATATACACATGTACATACATATTTAACTTAATGTTATTGCAGATAAGAATTTGAGAAATGTGGACCTGATTAATGTTAATGGGATTTTATAGTATTTTTTGCACAAGTGTTCAAAAATAAAATTTAAATATATGCAAAGAAAAACACACATTTAATTTACACTGGCAATAAAAGTGGAATAAAATAAATATAGTTTTAGAATAGAAATCAGGCAACCTTGCTAATAAGAGAATAATAAATAGCTCAAAAGAACAGTTGCTTTTTTATGATTCCAATATTTCCATTTGGAATGCTATAATGTGGCTCAAATGTATAAATTAAACAGTGTTATTCTAGTACCTAATGATAGCAAGAATAAACATAAGGCTTCATCCTGTTTTCTTTATCTACAAGTCTTCTATTAAAGATGTGAGCCTGGTCTCAGGGGAAAAATAAGTGAGAGTCCTGGCAATTTTTGTGTGTGACCAGGACATAGAAGAATATCATGGTTTAACCATCCACCAAACTATTATTTAAATAAATGAAGATTTATAAGAAAAGAAAATGAATGTATATATTTGGCTCTGTCTCAATCATAGACTTATAGTACAAGAGGATATGTGAAAAATCCATCTAATGACAGGTATGTGGAAAAATGTTCTTCACAAGTAAACAATTTCCATTTATAGTAGATATTTCATTTTCTCCCTTTTCATCTCCTCTTTCAAATGCTAATACCCCATTGATTAGGGTGGAGGATGGAAGGAAAAGCACTTTCTTAGCCTGCTGGTGGGAGTATTTGTTGATTCTTTTCTGGAGTACAGTTAGGCAATGGTTATGGAGAACAACAAACTTGTTCCTATCTCTTTCACCTAGGGAATCTCAAAAGCAATGAGAGGCATGCATAAAGATGAATGTTTTTGTAAGTCCATAAAAGGAGAAGCCACATAAATATCCAATAATTGCGGACTAGTAGATAAATTATAGTACAGTATACACATACCATGGAATATGCTATAGCTATTAAAACTCACATTGTAAAAAATTGAATAGAATGGAAACATTTCCGTGATAGACTATTAAGTGGGAAAAAGCAGGCTGTAGGACAGAAAATAGTGTATGGTTCTGATTTTTATAAAAATACATATGTATTTGTAGAAATGAAAGGCTGGAAGAATATACACTGAAGTGTGCACAGTAATTATCTCCGGGCAGTATACGTACTCTGGGAAGTATTTCTTCACTGAAATCTTTCATAGTTCCCAAATTTGCAACATGTTTGTCAAATTTTATAACTAGGAAAAAATACATTTTAAAAAAGTTTAGCTCCTCCAGCCTCTTGTTCTAAGTTACAAAGCTATGAGTTGCCAATCTTGTCCTAAAACATAACTTAGGAATATTTAGCATCTCTCTTTCAGCGAAGTTATTAAATACACTTCTCTTAAAATTCACATTCATAGTCTCCCCTGTTCTTCTGGGGAAGAACTGTCTTTTTTTTTACAATACCTTTGATTTCATGTTGAAACACAATTCTGAATCCACACCTTGGTTTTCTCATCTCCAGTCTTTACAGTATCTCTTGTCCAGCCTTTTGCTCTTTCCTTCTTTCTTTCTTCTTCTCTGAATCTCTCAGAGAACATCCCAGGAAAACCTACAGTCCACTACTGAACACGCCTGGAGGCCAACCCACTCTTTCCTTCAACATCAGTGTGGGCGTCAGGGGAACCCAGCTTTCCCCTGGGAATTCTAGCTCTGTAGCTCAGTAGAGCTGCCCCAGTGCTGTGGAGAAATGGGCACTTACCCCAAAGCTACTGCATTCCCTTTGGGCATTCTTGGTCTCACAGTGAAGAGTGAGACTAAGAAGACCTCCTGAAGTGAGTTCATTGAATTAATGGGGACTCTGCTATTCAGAGCTCCCAGTAGCCACACTTTCTCATCCTTTCCTGGATCACTCAGCATTAGCCTTCATGGTGAATACCATCTGTCTTCTTGTTTTTCTTTTCTTTTCTTTTTTTTTTAAAAAAAATTTCATTATTTCATTTTAATCGATGATTTCGTTCATTCAATTATTTACTTTTGATTGATTCCAGTGACATATTCTCCTTGTGAGCTAATTCAAACAATACAGAAGTATATAAAGTTTGCCCAGCCGTAACAACTAACATTATGCATGAACCCATCCAGATATTTGTCTACACACCAAAAATAGTGTGTGTGTGTGTGTGCATTTACACATATGTGCATGGACACGTATACAGATTTTAATTAGTTTTTTTTTGCAAAAGTGATATGCTATTGATAGCAATGTAGGCTATTTTCAGTTTTTCATTATTACAACCAATGCTACAGTTACTCCTGGATGGTATCTTTGTGCCACCTGTTTGAGAAAGCCAGACTCTGTCCTGGGCTCTAGCTGCAACCAGCCAAAGCGTTCATAATTGTAACACTTGCTGTTCATGCCTAGGGTAGGCAGAAACTCACAAAGTGTGAAACTAATACTAGTTGTAATATTTATTGTTTACGGAGAGCTCTTTATGTGCCTGCTGTGTTACTCTTTTCTACACCTCCGTTTTACAGAGGAGGACACTGAGGCTTAGAAGGGATAATAGCTTGTGAACCATCACACAACTCTGAAATATCTGACTCTGACCTCTGCCATTTTTTTATTCCACCACTCCAGCTTCCCTCTGAAACTATAGCTCATTCCTAATTGGGTTGATGTCTGCCAGGGCAGACTCCCAAATCAAAAATATTTTTTGCTCATAATGGCACAAGATTTTAAATGGGTGATGAAAAAAACTGGTGCCAGTACATACAGATACAGTTTTATAGATATAAAAAGGTATTCATGAATACATATGAAATGTGAGAATGATGATTGGAGTAGGAATCTAATAGATGACAACATTTTGGTTTACTTGCTTTTGCAGTACAATTATTGCTCCAGCAGTTTTTACCTGTTCAGATAAGAGTCACCCTCATACTTTTTCTTTAAACTTTATTGGCTGCTATGAAACCTAACAGTGTTTCATGAAATGTTCACTCTCAGCCTATAAAGAGGTGGATGTCAGATGCCCTTGCCCCTCCTCTAATGTCCCTTGGCCATGGCAGATGTTGCTTGTGATAGGATGCTTTCACACTCAGCCAGCTCTGTGGTTTGAATACATTCCCTCCAAAATTCAAGCTGAATCTTAATACCCCTGGTGGTACTACTAAGAAGTGGGGCTTTCAGGATCTGATTAGACCACGAAGGCTCTAGCCTCATGAATGGATTAGTGTCTAATAAAGGGGTTTGAGGGGGCAAGTTTGCCCTTCCATCCCTCCCAGCATGTGAGGACCCAGTGTTCATCCCTTCCAGAGGACACAGCAACAAGGTGTTGTCACAAAAGGGGAGACTGGGCCCCTCACCAGGTACTGAACTTGCTAATGCCTTGATCTTGGACTTCCCAGCCTCCAGAACTATAAGAAATAAATTTCTGTTCTTTATAAATTATCCAGTCTAAGGTATTTTACTATAGCAGCACAAATGGGCTTAGACAGTTGCCATCTGACAAAGCTCCAGAATCCTTCTCAACCTGGCTTCTAAAATGCCACTGGAAATTAGTTGGACTTAGCTGAGAGCTGAAACCTGTCATCTCTAGATTTATTAAATTCTTGCAAACATGTATTTGCTGAGCACAATGTGCCTGGCACTGTGCTGGGTCCCAGAGGTTCAACTGTGAATGATACAAACTTGATCCCTAGTCTTAGGGAGCTGGGTGAGGAGGAAGACAGATAATGATTGCACATCTAATTCCAAGGCTTTGGATGATTGATGCGAAGAAGAGCAGGGGCTACAGAAGCACACCTTGGGGAGACTTTTCCTTAAACGGAGCCCCTAATGATGCATGGAAGCTGGTAGATAAGCAGGGCAGCACCCAAGGAGGGCTGCTCCAGGCATAGGTGACAGCACTGCAGAGACCCTGAAGATAATTCAGGGAACATGGAGAAACCTGGCATCCCTGGTGCCTGGGCATCCTGGATGAGAGAGGTAAGAAGTGAGTCAATGCAGAGACACATCCAGAGCAAATCAGGCAGCCTTAGGGGCCCTGATAAGAACATGAGTCCGTTTCCTAAGGCAACAGGAAAACTCGGAAGAATTTTAATTAAGCAACTTAAATAAAATTGCCTTTAAAAAAAATAGGACTGAAATATAAGACAGTCTTTATATGGCTTAGTCCCTTTTCATTTTGTATTATTTGAAGAAAAATTTCAGTTCAAAATTTCCCGAGTGCTTAGAGCACAATATGTAAGCTGCTCTAGTGCTTTCGACTAATACTAGCAAACAGTTCCACAGCACTTACATGTACCAGGCTTTACAAATATTATTTGTGCTTTACAATTACTTAACTTGTTGAATTTAGATATATTTGATTTAGGTATTACTAGTAGCCTCATTTTGCAGAGGAGAAAACTGAGACGCAAAAAGGTGAAGTAACTTATTCAAGTTAGCAAGTGGTAGACCTGGACTCAAACCCAGGCTGCCTGGTTCCGGTATTGTGTGCTGGTGGTGAATGGCTTGCTCCCTTGCTCCCTTCCCTCCAATAGCTTAAAAAGCTGCCCGTCTTATGCCAGTCCCCCGGCACAACCCCTTCACAGCCACCCCTACAAGCTCCTGGTCTCATCCTTTCTTGCCCATTGCAGGAATCATATAATTACCTAGGTCTTCATCCAGGTATAAGGCCTTTTAGTCTTCCGGTTTCTGCAATGAGTTGAGATCTTTTCTGTTTGTCCCTGATGGTTAATTTTATGCGTCCATTTGGCTGGGCCATGGGATGCCCAAATATTTGATCAAACATGATTCTGGATATTTCTGTGAGGGTGTTTTTGGATGAGATTAACATTTCAATGGGTGGATTTTGAGACTTCCATAATGTAGGTGGGCCTCAACCAATCAGCTGAGTAGAACAAAAAGACCAACTATCCCCCCAGCAAAAGAGAATTCTACAGCAGACTGTCTTTGGACTCAAACTGGAATATTAGCTCTCCTGGGTCTCCAGACTGCCCATTTTGCCTTATGGCTGGAACCATAGCATCGGCTCTCCTGGGTCTCTAGTCTGCCAGTCCACCCTGCAGATTTTGGACTTGCCAGCCTCCATTATCATGTGAGACATTTGTTTATTCTTTGTAATAAATCTCTTTCTCTCAATGCACACAAGCTATTGGTCTGTTCTTCTGGAGAGCCCTGACTAATACACCCCTGTATCCCTGGCATTTGGCTTAGAGTATGTGCTTAATAAATACAAGTGAAATTAACGCACCTAGAACACCTGCTCACAGAGCCTTAGTCTCAGGCCCCTCTTTTCTCTTGATGCCATAACCATGGCCAGTGGATTTGCCTGGCTTTCTGGCACATGCTTCTGATTTGTGTCCACTTTCCTCTGTATTTCCTTTCCAGGGATAGAGGCTTCCCTGGACCCAGGCCTCCTGGATGACATCCTGCTTAACCCTCACCAGCTTCCCCGTTTGAGAGCTGGGCTGGTGTTGCCCTGCCCTCATTGCTGAGCTGCCTGAGTTGATTTTGCCAGTGCCAGGAGAGCCCACCTACCAGCCCTAACCCCTCAGGCTGGCTCCTTTTGGATATTGATGCTCCCAGCTAGGAAAAGTTCAGGTTTTCTTCATACCCTTTAGAAATGATGTTTGGATTTTGGTCCAAACCTCTATCCCTCCCTTGCTATTTCCAGGACAAGCCACATCATAGCTCCTGGCCCTACATTGCCTCTCTGCTTCTGGCTTCCTCCTTCTCTGATTTCTGCCACTGCATCTCAGCACACCTGACATGAGATCATTGAAAGGGCAGGTCATACATGTGCTTAACCATTAACAAGGAAGGAGATAAGGACATTAGTGAGGCTCAAAACAAGGGCTAAGTGGGGGTCTAGAGAAGGGCGGGAACACTTTCTACTGGAGGAGGGATGAAAGGGTTCATGGAGTAGCTGCATTGTCCTGGGCTTTGGAGCTAAGCAACATTTCTGCAGGAGGAGCTAGATGTTGGAGGGTGGACACAGACACCCAAAATGCAGTATGAGGTCAAAAGCAGCAAAGAATGCAAGGAGCCCAGAGGATGGGGTGTCCTTGCGGATGGAGAAAGGAGTGGAAGGGAGTAGTGGGGGGTGAGGCTGAAGAGAATAGGGAGAATTATTTCATGCAAACGTTTACTCAGAATGAGCAAAGGAAGTGTTCATTTGGCCTTTGACCAGACCTGCTTCTGTAAAATAGTAATAGTACCTTGTCTGAGAGTTTATAGCATAAAGATTAGAAAGCAACATTCTTATGCTTGTCTGATGGTGTTTGGTGTAGGAGCTCTGGACAGAAAGCCTGGAGAACCAGATTCTAGTCCTGGCTGGACTATTAAATAGTTGAAAGAGCTTTGGGGGTCTGAAATCCCTCATCTGGAAGACAGAGATGGGTGGAGTGGACTGGACAAAGTCTAACATTCTTTTCAACTATGAAATTTTTAGCATTTCACATCAATTTTGCTCTTTGGAGTAATTGCAAGCACAGGGTGATACATTTCTCTATATATTTGTCTAAGGATTTTTAAATTACGCAATTTCAAACATATACGAAAGTATGTTTACCTAATTGTTAAGATCTTGCTTTATTTGCTTCATCTATTCAGTCCTCTCTCCCTCTTTTCGGTTGAATTATTTTAAAAGACTGACTTCATGTCATTTTTACCTCTACGTGCTTCAGTGTTCTGAATTATGCTGACATTAAAAAGAAGAATTACAAAATCATTATTACACTCGATGAACAGAGCTTTGTATCATCCAATATGCAGATCATAACCAAATTTTCCCAATTGTCTCAAGAATATCTGTTTACAGTTGCTTTGTTTGAATTGTGATCTAGATAGAGTCCACACAGGACATTTGGTCATTATGTCTCTTTAATCTCTTTTAAAGAATAAATATTTTAGTCCAGGCACCGTGGCTCACGCCTGTAATCCCAGCACTTTGGGAGGCTGAGGCAGGTGGATCACGAGGGTCAGGAGATCAAGACTATCCTGGCTAGCACGGTGAAACCCCGTCTCTGCTAAAAATACAAAAAAAAAAAAAAAAAAAAAGAATAAATATTTTAATGCAAAAGCGGTTTTGTGAAACCAGTAAGAGTGAGCCTACACTGCATTTAAGGAGACAATATAAACGGCACTGTGACCAGTCACCTCTGGGTTGGCTTCCCATCTAAGGGAGGCAGGTACTGTTTCTATCTCTCAGTTCCTTTTTCACGGACTCTTGAGCCCTTAGGACCTATTTTCAAAGAACTGTGCTGAACTTTAGCTGTGTCTGCATCATTAAAACCAATGGGAACTGAGCAGTTAAAACCCTGGGCAGTGCTTTGAAAACATATCCCCCACTGTCCTCTCTTCCCTCTTCCCGTGGAACATTGATCAGAAACAGACCTTTGGAGCTGTCCTCCTTTTACACATTTAAAACGTTTTTCGGTCCTACACAATGTACTTTATATTCTACCCCAGGAAATTAGTGTAGCCACTGATGTTCTTAGTCTCTTTCTTTAATTTTGACCAGTTTGCCACAGACTCTGATTTAATACTGTGTTAAGACACATTCCTTTAGAAAACAGGGAGTCAGGAGCCCTGGGCGCTGGTCCTGGCTCTGCCACGCCTGGCCGGTGTACTCCTGGGCAAGGTACGGCACCTCTCTGGACTTCCGTGGCTTGTCATTGAAGACCCTGACTAAACTAACCAGTGCATGGAGTTGCTGACCAGAACCTTCTCCGCAGCAAAAGCGTCACGTGGCAGGCACTGTCTCTGCTGTCTGCGCTCCTCCCTCCCCAGTGTCAGTCCCCCTGCTGGTGTGGCTCCTCCCATAGGCCCTTTGTACTCAGAGGTTTGGGCTGTTAGGACCCTGACTTCTCCCTCCTTTCTTCCACGTCCTGCAGAGCCAGTCCTCCTGTGTTCTGCACCCTTTTGTTCTTCTACCTCAGTAAAGACCATTTTTTTTGAGTTGGAAACGATCTAATTAAGTGAATTCACACCCTAAGATGTAATTGGCTGTTATCAACTTGATGTGCTCTTCCTTTGGGGTCATTTTAATTTCATTTCATTTTAGTGAAAGTAAATACTTAGCTAATTGATAAAAAAAAAAAAAGTGGAATTTTAGCTAGCAGTGCCTAGTTGGCTTACAAGGGTCTTCCTGGTGGCCCTCATATCACAACCCAAAGGCAGCCTCTTTTTCTGCTCATGGATGGTGAGTTTTGAGGGCAGCCAATGAAAGCATATTTGCGAGAGAATGAAATACCCATGATACCTACTCGGATTTCACAGAGGGGGAGGCGCAGAGTGGTGGAGCTGCAAGGAATGCTGGCATGAGCTGAGGGGGCTCAGTGACAAGACCAGTGCAGCCAGAGGTGGCTTGGGGGACCATGGACATGCAGAAAGTCTCTGGTGAACAAAGAGGGAGGGAAGCGGGTGGAGGCGAAGGAACATGGGTGCTGAGTCTGGCATTTACTGGCTCTGTGAACTTGGACAAGTCACTCAACCATTTTGAGGCTTTTTCATCTGTAAACATGGGGATGGTAATAATACCCATCTCATAAGGTTGTTATGGAGACTAAATGAGATAATTAACGTGAAAGTGCCTGGTAAAGGTAGGTCCAGGTGTCATCTCCAGAAATTAGTCCCAGGTATTGGTATTTTATTTTATTTTAAAGCTCCTCGGGCCATTCTAATGTCAGAGTTTATAACAATTGCAGTAATGTATTCCAGTTCTCTTTCCATAACTCATAGTGTTGCCAGTGGTCAAGCCTGAGTGTTGGTAGAGCATCAGTTTCTCATTCCAAAAAGAAAATAATGCAGACCAAAGAACCTTATGAGACTTGTGAAATTACAGAATTGAATGGCCATCCAGTTCAATCTCCTATCTGATGGTTGAATGCTCCCTGCCGTATTCTTGACCAGTGGTAGTTTAGGTCGGTGTTTCTCAAGCTCCAGCAGACATTGGAGTTACTAAAACTGAGAGTGCTGAACCTCAATCCCAGAGTTTCTGAATTAGTAGGTCTGGGACGGGTCTTGAGAAATTTCATTTCTGGTATGTACACAGCTGTTATTGATACTGCTCGTCTGGGCACCACTGTTTGAGAACCACTGATCTAGATGGTGCTTGAATACCTTTAGTGTCAGAGAACTTCCTGCTTCATGAGCCTGCTCATGCCATCTTCCGAGAGCTTGAAGCATGAACACACTTAATCTGATGGAAAGTTCCTTCCCATATGAACCTGAAACCTGTTTTCCTATCCCTTTTACCTATAGGCTGTTTGTCTTGCCCTTTTGACAGTAGAGTTAAATTTTATTCATCATAGTTTTAACAGAAAGTATTTTTATTACTTTTGGTCTGTGATTCACTGTCCTAAGGATAAAAGACAACCTGACCGTATTGGCAGTCTGAAACTATGGCAAAAACCTCAAGCCATTCTAAGGAGAAAAGAATCTGATCTATTCCTGGGAAAACAATTTCAATTGAGCAAATGCATTTTGAGTGCCCAGTGTGTTTCGGGGATGGGAGATGTACAGATGAACAACCAGTTCAGGGATTTCTGTGGAAGGTGGGAATAACCACTGAAAAACCACTCCTCACTCAATGGATGTAGATTTCTAGTGATGGACAACTCAATACCCCTTCACGGTTTTAACACAGCTTCGTGGACTTGTGACCATTTCAGCAATGAAATGCATATTTTGGCACACACGCCACTTGCTGAAGAAATAAAAATTTAATAGACATATATCTGAAAGTTTCTAGCACTTCAGGGAGATTTTGAGATTTATTCTAGCATACCATACAATGAGTTTTATTGGGAGCTGCAAAAATATATAATTTTAATAGAAATAGGTAAGCATAAAACATTGACACCACTGAAAAAATATTGGCCATGCCAAAGCAACCCCCATAAAAGTTTGCAGAATGTTTCAGAAAAGAATCAGAGAATTATTAAGGGCTGATTTTTCTAGTGGAGCTTTGGCCAGGGTCTCATTTTTAAGGAAACATATCTATGTTTCCAAGGAAAAAGCAGGTATTCACTGCCTTTGAAGTGCAGTGATCCTGATGTTTCTTGTAGCTATGTGAAGAAAGATCATGGAGATTGTTTTGTGCAGATTTGATGAAAAAGCTTAATTAATGATTAAAAGCACAACAGTCCTGTTAAACCAGACATGTTTTAGGAAAACACTTCAAGATGAAATGACAGCGCCCTCAAGTAATTCAAGTATTAGAACATTCATTACTTTTTCCTTGGAGATGGTGCTGTCTTTATCATCCATTTTCATCACTTGCTCCAAGTTAAAATGGTTGATTTCTTGCTGCTGATTATAGGGCATGAATCTTAGGCCTATGGAGCTTGAAAGCATGATGCCTTTGTGTTCTTCAGTATCTCTGAGCCTCATTTTCATTGTCTGGTCAAAACCAGGAGAGTAACATCTGCCACACAGATTATTGTGATATATAATGTGAAGATACAGACAACACACACAGCACAGTGTCTGATGACCAAGACATGCCAGTGTCATAGTTCATATACTTTGGGGTAAGGCTTAGTGAGCAGCGACACACCTACCCCAAGGGAAAGAAAACCAGAAGGGCACTTCCTGAAGGGGAATCTTGCTCCAGGTCCCCAGTGTCTCTTTACTGAGACACTTTACTGAGACAGTTCTTCCCCAACTGGATCACCGGTGTGCAATTTGACCTTCAGAAGTACGTTGTAGAAAAGTGCTGTACGGTCAATAAATTTGGCAAATGCTGCTAATGGGCACATCAGCATGTTAAAGTCTGTAGAAAGCCTAACAATAGAGAAAACTGTTCAACTTTGTTTAATGTAGCATTTTTCTAACCATATTCCAGTGACAGGAACATATTTTCCTGCCTCAAGACTGGTATGCCTCAAAGCACTGTTTGGGAGCTGCTAATCCAAGTCCTTGAAGTCAGTAGGAGATAAGGGTATCTTATCTTGTCCTTGGTGTTTAGTGTGGTCCCAGCCTATACAAGGTATGGAACAGACGCTGGGTGAATAAATGGCTCAATGTATATGTCAATTTCCTGATGATTCTTGCCAAGGCAATGACTTCCTGTGGGCACAATTCATTTGTATTGTCACCACCAACAGGGACTACAGCACAAATCCTTCCCACATAAGCTGGCATTCCTACTATGTTGCCAGTTTAAAGAATTTTGTTAAAAACAGACTTCTGACCAGCCGGGTCCTAATTTGACACTTTTATTTTTTCGGAAAAAGTCACTATGATGACTCTGTTTGCAGCAGTTGTCCGAAGCTGAGGTTGCCTTCTGTTAGCCGCTTCTCTTGATTGGACCTGAGCAATGGGCAGGTGCCAGAGAACCCTGGACAAGAAGATGCTTCCAGCCGGGTGCTGCAGAAAACTTGTTCTGCAAAAGCAGACAGGAGACACTGAATGGAGGACTCTGTTCTCCAACAACAGATTTCATCATTGTGAGGTTCACATGGGGTGTGTTTTCATTTTGTTTTTCCCTACAGTTTCAATCTTCTTTCCTCCCAGAAAGGGTTCTTTTGTGTTTGACCTCGTCCCGACGCGTTGGAAAACGTCCTGCTGCACCAGCTCTTAATTCACCTTCCTGTGTGGACTTGCCTCGGTGGCAAAGTCACACTCATTAACAAGTTCTTCCTCCCTGGGCTCTGCACATCACCCAGCTATATATCTTCCAATGTGTTCCCTTCTGTGGGGAAATGAGCTATTGCCAGAGTCGGGCTCTGGGACGCGGAGGACTGGCTCATTGGCTGGCTGCCCTGGTGATAATCTGGAAGTGATCAGTGGAGGAAAAAGATAACACAGCTGTGATTTTCAAGGAGACAGGTCCTGGTTTTTTTACCTGCCAACCACGTTTCCTCCGGGGAGTTTTTCGGCAAGTGCTGTAAAAGAGACCTTTTAATCTTGTTTCAAAAACCTGGAGACCCAAGTTGTTCCAGATCTTGAGTAGAAAACAGGCCAGAGAAATGTGCATTGCCGAGGAGGCGGGTGGGATGCCATTGCGATTCCGTGGTTTAGTTTTGCATGTGCTTGAGAGGACTTGGTGAACTTGGCCTTCAAGTGCTTTCAGCCACAAGTATGATATGGTTTGGTCTGGGGGTGGAGGGTGTTGCAGAGGTTGATGAACATAAATCTGTCAGTGGGTGATTTTCAGACATCTGCCTGGAGCACTTGCAGACAAACATTGGAGTCATTGGAGCCAGGGAAATGCCTGACAATGCCTGGGAAAACCTGAGCCAAAAAGCTGGCCCGGGGACACTGCTGGGCCGGAAAAAAAGGATGTGTCAGTAATAAATAGTTTATAATTTAAATTGGGAGCAAAAAGGAGAGAGGAAAAAAAAGAAAGAGACAAATCAATCAGGATAGGGAGCTTGGGAACTAAATATTGTCTTTGTTAGGAGTCAGTGAATGCTGCAGAAATGCACCGCCAGATCCTGGCAGTGTCTGCCATCCATTGGGCATCTCGTATCTCTCCTGCCAGCAGCCTGAGCAGCAAGGCCCAGGAAGTCCCCAGTGTGTGGTTTCAGAGATTTACTCAACTAGGGCATTTCATTTTTCTTAGTGTATAACTGGCAGAGTTACATCCTATTTTCTAGCTGAAAATTCTACTGCTTAGTACAGCATGATCGAGTCAACAGTTCTAACTGTGGTTACATTTCAGAATACTTTCAAAATCTCCTTACTGATTCACAGTGCAGAATGTATATGGTACATGGCAGCTGGGTTCCTGTGGCTTCTCAAAGCCTCCATATCCTAATCTTTAAAAGGGGGATGATAATACTTGTCTTGAAGATTGTTGAAAGAACAGATACACTGTTGGGTCAACAATAAATATGACTTCGCCTACCATAAAATGCAAGATTTTCATTCTGAAGGTAAGTCTTGATTTAATGGTTGTCTTCTCTGGCTGGCATACTTGATACTTATATAACTGACACCCACATAGGTATTTGGCAGAAATACAAAAGGAGACCCATCCCATCTCCTCCCTGGCAGTATTTATCTGATGATTTTTTGCATTCTGCTGCCCATATTTCTGGTTCAGTTTCAGTTTCTCCCTGTTGCATGGTGTAAACTGACATCTCACACAGAAAAGGAGGGTTCAGATTACCCCAGGAAAGTGTAATGCAGAGAACTCTCCATCAGCGTGAAACCAGGGTGGGCACCAGCAGTGAAAACCTTTGAATCAGAGGTGGATTTCTGGCTGTTGTTTACCACGTGACAAAGAGCAAACAGGCAGTTTCTCCTTCATTCCACCTGGGGCATCCCATAAACTTCAAAGTTCAAAACACACTTTGAGTGGGCAAGGGAAGAGGCATCTTCCTAATAGCCTTGACTTCCTCATCTCTGAATTTCTAAGGCAGCAATAGTTGATGCTGTGGTATAGGCATCAAGAGGCAAAAGAAGACAGGAGCTAAAAGCAATGGATTTGCATTTATTCAGACAGACGTGGCTTAAAGCTCAGCTCCACAATCTACAATTATGTAATTTGGGGCATATTCATTTACTTGTATGATTCCTATTTATCTTCTTCCTTCATTGTGTTGAGAGAATTAAATTAGGTAATCTATGTAATTAGCACAGTGCACTGCACATTGGTAAACATCAGTAAATATTTTTCAATAATAATGTACAGTGTGTTTTATATTATTGTTCTGTACATGTCAGGCTAATCTCTTCATTTCAGTTCTAAGCACCTTAGGAGAAGGACACTGTCTCTATTTGTTGAGTTCTATATTGAATGACTGCAGCGTAATTGTACCACAGAGTAGATGGCCATTCAGTAGTTGAAACATTGGTCAACTACCAGCAGAGAAAGATGGATCTTGAATCTATTTAAAGCTCTTTAAGTCCTTTAAAGAAATTTCCAAATACACTTCTGAAATTTGCCAGTAATACCAAAACAATATTCCCAAATTTCCAATAAATTCTTATATTTCTAGCCAATTGTTTTCCAAATATATGAAGTTATCTGATTTTAAAACCTGCCAGACATTCCTAGTATTTATTCCTAGAATTTTAAGTTTGGAATGATTCTGACATTCCAATCTACCACAGCCTATGTTTCTTCTACAAATCCTATGATACTAAGCTCATTCCCTCAGTTCAGATTACCACAGAGGGCTGTTCAATTTGATACATGAATGTTGTATTATTGACGTAGCCAATCTGCAATGTATTGGTTCCAAGAACAGGCGGCAATAATGATGCCTCAGCAAACAAGATGCAGATGTTCTATGAATATCCATGCCAGACAAAAGTGTGTTGCAAAAATGAATAGGTGCTACTTGTAAAAGTATACAAAATTATTTTCTAAGTTTCAAAATATGTTTACTGCATGCCTTGAGGCATTGGTGGGTTAAATTGAAAATGTATTATTCATTTTAGAAAAAGTATGACTAACAATACACATATTTCCAACATCACTGATTATCTATAGAGCCTCCCTTCTCTGCTACAATGCCTCACTCTCAGGGTTGCCTGAGACAGGAGTTGGACCACATGGCTTGACCCAGGAGGCATGTTCAGGCTGAAAGAGACTGAGAGACAGAACCAGTTCCTGGTTCAGGGATCGTGCCTAAAATGTCCTGCATCTAGTTCTACAGAATGAAATACTAGACTCTTAGAAGAGGCACAGAATATCATCGTAAATACAGCATCCTATGCTGCTACATTGAAGAGGAAGAATTTCAAGGCTCATCAAAATCAAATTGCTTAGGCTTCTGTAGATTGATAATATAACACCTGGAAATAATTATGTGGGGAAGAAAAACAAAAAGTACCAGAAAAGTCCTCCCAAATATCATCTACTCAATAGATTTTGATTCTGGACTGACATTCTATCTGTGGCACTTCAAGCAATTCGACTAAAGGAAGCCCGCTTATCTGTATGTTAAATGTACTAAGTCAGTGGGTGGAGTGACATGTGGGGTCATTCCAATACTCTTTTCTAGTTTCTTTAAGGTCAGGGCCTAGAATGTACCTTGAGACCTGTTGCCCGGCTCGAGAAGGAGAGGGAGCCATAAGGAAAAACTCCAGTGGAGGGAAAGGAAGAAAATGGCATCTCCTATTAGGTCTGCCATATTACGTGGCCTGTATAGAAGATCGGTGGGTCAAAGGGCAACTGAAAAACTCACTAGTAAGGGCAAAAAGGGCTTGTTTCTCTTATAGAGTAATTCCTGTGTATCATATTTATCTTTCACTTGTGCCACTCATTTACATAGAATACCTTTGCCCATAAGTTGGAGTATTTTTACCCCTCAGTGTTGGCAAGTTGCAGGGTAGCTTTATGGTAAAAGAGAGCAAAGGTGTGTCGTCCTTTGATTCCCAAGATTCCTAGTGCAAGTATTTTCTTTGTTATTCTCTGAACAAAAGATAAAGAGGAGGCTGGACTTCGGAGTATTTGTGAAAATGCTATTTCTAGCCCTCCATCCACACAGTGCCTTTCGGTGTTCATCTGGAGGTGATGAAGGTGGATGCGGGTGACTCCTCCGCTCTACCCATGCTCACAGCCCAGCCCACTCTTCTCAAGAGTGCCCCACCATTTCCCCATCAAGTCCAAAGGCAGCACCAGAAGGGTAGAGTGAGCATCCCCGGAGTCTGTGTCTTTATTATTTCCGTGGTCTGCTTCAAGTGTTATCCCATGTGCTTGGGGTAATGTGTTCGTTTAATTGATGAAAACTCCAGGTGGCAGGAGGCTGGGAAGGTGGCTAGGCTTTTTCATATTTATTCTCATGGAAAACATTCCCCTTTATAAATCTTTTTGCTACAAATAGTGTTTTTTTTTTCTTTTATGTAATTTTCTTAATTTTTTAAAAATATTTTTGAGACAAGTTCTCACTCTGTCACTCAGGCTGGAGTGAAGTGGTGTGATCTTGGCTCACTGCAACCTCTGCCTCCTGGGGTCAAGTGATTCTCATACCTCAGCCTCCCAAGTAGCTAAGACTACAGCTGCGTGCCACCATGCCTGGCTAATTTTTGTATTTTTAGTAGAGACGGGGTTTCGCCATGTTGTCCAGGCTGGTGTCGAACACCTGATCTCAAGTGATCTGCTTGCCTCGGCCTCGGATATGCTGGAATTACAGGCATGAGCCACGACACCTGGCCGCTTTTATGTAATCTTGATGTAACACCAATCCCATGTAGTCAGCACAAATTATAAAGTGTGTAAATGACTGGTGAAAAAATAATGCCCTTCTCAAAGAGAAGATAATTCCATTACAGGGAATCTAGGGGCCGTTCAGTGCCAGAGGATCCCACCCAGGAAAGCTGGTGGCTGCAGGGATAAAAGCCAGCAGTTTGGAAAGAAACACCTATAAGAACATAGACCACGTAGGAGCCTAGCTTCAAGCTCCGCTTTACCAGGCTTCCCTTCCCCTTTGCTGAATTGCAGCTCCTGATCCTGCCTGCATCCTACTGGCCTGTGTTACATAAAGATCTAGTTCTGGAATACAGGAAATACGGTGGAGATTGTTCTATGTTAAGGTTCCAAGCCAAGTACGGGCCCATATCCTCAGCTAAGATAATTATTGGTGGGTGAATAAATTAGGCTTGCCGACACTTGTCTGTTTAAGCAAAGACAGCATTTTAAACATTAGAAGAATGTCCACTTCACTCTACAGAGTCAACATTATTCAGCACTTCCATTAGCTGTGGATTACTAAAGCAGAAGACAATTCTTAAGTTAAGAAAATTTTGAGTGAAAAGACAAACGTAAGCAAAGTGGATACATATTCTGAAAGTTTTATGTAAAAACCAAGGTGCAGGTGCAAGTATATGTAATTGATACATAATGCGGAGAGGCAGAATGGGAGAGCAGAGGAGAACACGGACTCGGGAGCGAGATGGCCTAGGTGTGGAGCATGGCTCTGCCACTGACTGCCTGGGAAACCCTGGGCAAATTACCTGACCTCTCTGGGCCTTGCTCTCTCCTCATCTGTACAATGGGGCAATGATAGAACTTGTCTCAACTGATTGTAGAGAGGATTAAATACGCTAGAGCATGTAAAGAACTTGGACACACTGCTTGACACTTAGTAAGTGTTGTGAAAGTATTAGCTTCCTAATGCAAGCATCGTCTTTGCCTCTTCATCCTCTTTTTTTTTGTACCCTTCATCCTCCTCTTCTTTTTCCTTCTCCTCTTTCTGTCTCTTCTCTTCCTCCTCGTCCTTCTTTATTAGCATGACTGTACATGCTAAATGGCCAGGGCTGGCTATATAATTTGTGGAGCACAGGACAAAATGAAACTTCAGGGCCTCTTGTCCAAAAATCAGGGGGAAAAAACATTTCTTTTTCTTCTATATCTCTCTCATACCCAATCTATCACAGGGTTCTTTGTTGGCTATTTATTGACCCATCTTCTCTCAGGCACGTATATTCTCTGGGCAAGTATAGACTCACAAGTGCCTGGAGTCCCTCCTCGAAATTTGGTGTGTGAGTGTGCGCCCAACTCCACCCTCTGCTGTGTTTGTGTTCAGCCTTTCGCCAGGGGTGAGGTGACAGGGCTAGGGGCAGGAGAGGGTTGGCAGAGAACCCATCCCAGGGAGGCAGGGAGGTGGTGAGTGGGGGACTGCACAGGAGCAGAGGCCCCAAGCCCTAGTGCACACTTCGTTGTTCCACTGGACTTCACTTAGGAGAAACACATTCAAAGGTAAAATTATTAAGAATTTTCAACATGATCACAGAGCACCGATGCTCCAAGGGGTGGCCCCCTTCTGAGTGTGGGACCCTGTGTCAGATACATGAAGTTGGCACTGACAGTAGCAGAAAAGATGTGAAGTGAGCAATCAACTAAACCCCATTTTGGTTATTACGTGATTCTTTGGCTTAAGATGTAGAAATTGGATTTTATTATCAGTTTTAGTGAGACGAACACAAATTAGGTAACTCATTTTATCCATTTATTAAACTTAGGGACAAAAATGCACATTTTAACCTACTGGTCTACCCCAGAGATGTAGTAAAAAAGTAGCTTTTAAAAAGACCTTTGTGCTCTTCTACCCAAAAGCATTAGATGGGCGTTTTCCAAAGTGTGTTACTTGAGAAAAGCGTTCCGTGAGGAACAATTGGCTCCTTGGGTAAAACAGAATTAACGGATTTTTGAAATTCAGGACAACCCACTTACTAAGTGGGTAGTCTAATTGTTTTTCTGTTTATTTACCTTAGGTCTTACTCTTTTCCAATTAATCATCTTAGACTTTGGAAGGTGAGGGGAAACATGGAAGCAGAATCCATTTAGCAAGCTGAGATATTGTCAAATTTCAAAATGAATTTTTTAAATTAAGTTTAATTTTTTTATTTTAAAAGTTTTACTTTAAGTTCTGGGATACATGTGCTGAACATGCAGATTTGTTACATAGGTACACATGTGCCATGGTGGTTTGTTGCACCAATCAACCCATCATCTAGGCTTTAACCCCCTAATACATTAGGTATTTGTCCTAATGCTCTCCCTCCCCCAGCCTCCCACTCCCCGACAGGCTCTGGTGTATGATGTTCCCCTCCCTGTGTCCACGTGTTCTCATTGTTCAATTCCTACTTATAAGTGAGAACATGCAGTGTTTGGTTTTGGTTTTCTGTTCCTGTGTTAGTTTGCTGAGGATGATGGTTTCCAGCCTCATCCATGTCCCTGCAAAGACATGAACTCATCCATTTTTATGGCTGCATAGTATTCCATGGTGTATATGTGCCACGTTGTCTTTATCCAGTGTATCCAAAATGAATTTTTAATCTTAAATGTAACTAGCCTCTCAGTTCTTCCACCATGTCCCCTCCAATGATCATTTTCTATAATTATCCACTCCTAAGACCATATTCTTAGTCCCCTCCCTCTGTCCTTTAGCTAACCAACTCTAGTACTCACTAGTAATTCTTCTGCCTTGTTGACTAATTGACCACCAACAAATCATTGACCAGCACTTTAATACCTCCCTTAGTGCCCTCATTTCCTTCTGTATCCAGCTTAATGACCATGCCCTGTCACTGGGAACATTAGCACCCTAATTCTTTCATACCCTCCTCTCACCGAACTTGGTTGGGAGAGCCCCAATCCTGGTTAAAACCCACAACTACCTACTATGTGCCTGCACTTGGTTGGAGAAAAACCCACAACTGTGCTGACTGTTCTCACTTTAAATCCTTGCCCTCAAATCTCAAATGGACATTCAACGTAGCAGCAAATCTTATTTACTTCACTTTTCCATGCTTCAAAATTACTCTTTTTATCCCTTCTCCTCTTCCCTTCCTCCGTGTTCTTATCTTGGGACCCTGCTTCATTCTTCATTGGAAAAATAGAAGCAACTAGGTAGTAATTCTTTTACTTTTTTTCAGAAGTTAATCTACCCATACCCTTTTCCTTTCCTCCTTGTGTCATAAACAAAGTGCCCCTTCATCCTCTCAAGGAGTTATTCTTACTCTGTACCACTTTTCAGCTCCTGAACTCTTATCAGTATCTCCCCTCCTGTGTGACTCACTGTATCTCCAACATCCCTACTCCGTCTAGGGCAGTGAACCCCAGCCTTTTGGCACCAGAGACCAGTTTTATGGAAGACAATTTTTCCATGGACTTGGGGTGGAGAGTGAGGGATGGTTTCGGGATTATTCAAGTGCAGTACATTTATTGTGCACTTTATTTCTATTATTATTACACTGTGATATATAATGAAATAACTATACAACTCACTATAATGTAGAATCAGTGGGAGCCCTGAGCTTGTTTTCGTGCAAATAGATGGTCCCATCTGGGAGTGATGGGAGACAGTGACAGATCATCAGGCATTAGAGTTTCATAAGGAGGATGCAACCTAGATCCCTCACATATGCAGTTCACAACAGGGTTCATGCTCCTATGAGAATCCAATGCCCCTGCTGATCTGACAGGTGGTGGAGCTCAGGCGGTAATGTGCATGATGGAGAGCGGCTGTAAACACAGAGAAGCTTTGGTCACTCGCCCACCGCTCACCTCACGCTGTGCGGTCCCCTATGGGGGTTGAGGAACCCTGGTCGAAGGGATAGACAACTAGAGCCAAAAATGTGTCCCGAAAGCTCCTGTTTAAAGAACAAAATATAAAACAAACCTTACATGATCCCATTTTATCCTTCTAGCTTCTGCTCCATTTCTCTGTGCCCCTTCAGAGCAAACCTTCTTTAAGAGCTGTCTATAAGCACTATCTTCACTCCTCACTTCAGTTCTCTGCTTCAGTCATTCCGGTTGAGTTTCTGTCCCCACTCCTCCTCCTGAAGCTGCTCATGTCAAGGCACCATTACCTCCATGCTCTCAAGTCCAGTGGTTTTACTTTATATAATATTGCCTCATTTTTGATATGCCTTTAAAAAAAATCTTGACTTTCATGATGCCACATACTCCTGGTTTTTTTCCCACCTCACTAGCTATTCCTTCTGTCTCCTTCACTGGCTCCTCCTCTCTGCTAGAGCTGTAAATGCTGGAGGCTTTTGGAGCACATTCCTGAGCCCTCTTCTAATCTCAAGCAATATTTTTTCCTGTGGGTGATCTCATCCAACCGTAAGGTCTTCAATATAATCTGCACACCAATGACTCCCAAATCCATGTCTCTAGCTCTTTGCTTTGACTTTCAGATTTTCTATATCCAATTGTCACAGGCATCATCTTCACGTGGATGTTTGCTAGAAAGCTCAAATTACCATGGTCAAAACAGAACGGTTGATACTTTCTTTCCCTCCCAAATCTGGTTCTTTCACAATCATCCTATCTCAGTAAATAGCCCTGTCATCCACTTAGCTACTGAAGCCAAAAATCTAGGAACTATCTTGATGTTCTCTTTTCTTTACCTTTCTATGTCAAATGTATTAGCAAGACTTGTCAACGCTTCTTTCAGAACTCATCCCTAAACTGCCCACTTCTTCTACCTCCAATGCATCACTCTACTACATACTGTCATCTTTTCTAATCTGAACAACCGCAATAACTTCTCAATTAATTTCTTTGCTTCTACACTTATACACTTATAGTCCTTTCTCTACACAGCAACCGGAGAGATGTTTAAAAAATGTAAATCAGGCCGGGCGCAGTGGCTCACGCCTGTAATCCCAGCACTTTGGGAGGCCGAGGCGGGTGGATCACAAGGTCAGGAGACTGAGACCATCTGGCTAACACGGTGAAACCCCGTCTCTACTAAAACTACAAAAAATTCGCCAGGCATGGTGGCGGGCGCTTGTGGTCCCAGCTACTCCGGAGGCTGAGACAGGAGAATGGCGTGAACCCGGGAGGCAGAGCTTGCAGTGAGCCAAGATCGTGCTACTGCACTCCAGCCTGGGTGACACAGCAAGACTCCGTCTCAAAAAAAAAAAAAAAAAAATGTAAATCAAACCATGCTTAAACCATTCCGAAGGCTTCCCTTGATGCTGGGAGTAAAATCTGACCTTCCTGCACTGGTTATGCCCTACCTGGTCTAGGCCTTGTCAACATCTCCATCTATCTCATATGATTCTTCCTGTGCCTGCTATGCATACCTCAGCCACTCTGGCCTTTTCTTTGTTCCTCTAATATGCCAAGGTCATCTTAACTAAGGGACCCTTACTCTAGGTTCCCACTGCCTGGAATGCTCACACCTCTGATTTCCATATGATCAGCTTCTTCTTCTCACTCAGATGCTGACTTAAATGTCACCCTTGTTATTTATGTCATCATGTAGCAATGAATTCCTGTTGTATTCAATGGGTTATAATCAATTACTAGCATTATGCATTTTGATGCTCAAATTGTTCCAAACTTGGGTATTAGGAATCCCTTCAATCTGGCTTCTGTGTCCTTTTGACACAGCTCTGTCATTCTTTGAGTACTTTATTATATTCTGCCACAGAAAGATGTTTCAGGCTCATTTTATTCTTTCTCTGGAATCAGTTATTCAAGGAGCTTTAATTCCTTTTAGTGGAGGATGGCATTTAGTAACCAAGATATGGGCTCTAGATGTACTCATTGTTATTGTGATGTCATTGATTTTAGACCTTCTCAGCAGACAGAACTGGTACACACGCACATTATCTATCCATCTATCTATCTATCTATCTATCTATCTATCTATCTATCTATCTATCTATCTATCTATCTTGAAAAACATGAGTTCACACTGATACCCACAGTTCCAACCTAATACTACATACTTTTTTAAACCAACCTCCTTTCCATGTTTTTAGCTTTTTATTTTTCCAGCAGTGAGAATCCTGGCTCCCATTATCCTTGATATATTTATTTGCTAAGTCCCTCCATATGTAGCCAATCTCCCTACATGGACTGTCTCCTTGGCCCAGCACTGCTGGTTCACACAAGCTCATGCCAATTGGGAATCCATGCTTCCAGCCCCACTGCTGTTTGATATTAACAACTTATAACTTTCCAGTAGGTACGTTCATTCTGTCTGTTCATTCATTTATTCATCTATCAAATATTTACTGAGTGTTTAGTCACAACAGGCACAATGCTGAATGCTGCATAGACACCAGTGAACAAGGTGGCCAGAATATCTGTCCTCATGGTTGCTACCCTAGACCTTGTGTCTCTGCTCTTCACAATTCATCTTTATTAAACTTGAAAGTTTGTTGAACATAAATAGGTTGAGGTTGCATATAATTCTTATTATAGAATTAGGGCTCAATTATTTTTAATATGCCTTTGGATGTCCATACAGTTCTAAGTTAAAGAATATCCTAGGTAGACATAGGTGGATAAACATATAAAACTGTATTTAGGCTGGGTGCGGTGGGTCATGCCTGTAATCCCAGCACTTTGGCAGGTAGATCATGAAGTCAGGCAGATCACGAGGTCAGGAGTTCGAGACCAACCTGGCCAACATGGCGAAACCCTGTCTTGAGTAAAAATACAAAAAATTAGCTGGGCGTGGTGGCAGACGCCTGTAATCCCAGCTACTTGGGAGGCTGAGGCCGGAGAATCATTTAAACCTGGGAGGCAGAGGTTACAGTGAGCTGAGGTCAACCCATTGCACTCCAGCCTGGGTGACAGGGTGAGACTCCATCTCAAAAAAAAAAAAAAAAAAAAAAAAAAAAGAAACTGTATTTAGTAGATTTTATCTGAATATGATTCTGGAATGTGGAGTAGGCACAACAAAGTGAGCAATGCTTATTTATCTCTGGTATGTTATGCATTAGCCATATTCAAGAGTTGTAAATTTTGGCTCCAAGAAATGCTTCCAACCCATGAATCTGCATTTTGTCATGTACCTCAGAGTGACTTGATGACCTGCCTCATACATTGTAGTAAAACACCATGGGCTGCTCTAAAGGAAATGAGATTTAAATATGCAGATGAGGCCTAACACTCATCTGCAAGTCAGCGGCGTTCCTTGCACATAGAAGGTGTTTGATAAAAAATGATTATTTGAATTAAAATTTATTTATATAACTCATCTTCTGCTGTAGTATGTGTTAAGATACTTATTAATAGCGTTACTTATTTGTCTCTGCCCTTCCCACTTCTCCCATAATTGGGCATTTCTGCTGCCTTTGCAATCTGATCCCTTGAGAGTTTTAATTCTTTTTTGCCTTTTTCTTTTTATCATGGCCGCACTTCCTGCTGAACAGTCTTGGCAAAAACATTCTTCCTCCTTTTAACATCTGTAAATATAGGTTCTCAGAATTTCACTGAAATAATTTTTGAACCTCCCCCTGAGAGAGAAAATGCTAACACAGATATTAGAAATTGTTTATGAGGCCTGATGTGTGGCAGATAAGATGGCTTCTTCAAGACTCAATTTGGGGATAAATGAGTTACTTTATATTCCACTTCCTTTTTCAAAAAACAAGTCTGGTTTTGTTCAGACCCCTTATTACATTTAGCCTCTGCTCTCATAATCCATCAAAATTACTAGCTGAAAGATCAAAAAATAAAAATCTTCTGGTGTAGATTGAGAATGTTCCTGTTTTCAAGCCTGCTGTTTAAATAGCTGCAGCACCCCTCAAACACATGGGCCTATCTCCTACTTGCTTCTAGGATTTCCTGCAAACCAGAGTCAGTTGTCTGCAATATCAACTGAACTCAGAAGAATGGATGAGAACAAGCTACTCCTTTTGCGTGGCAACTTTTCATGACTGCCTTCAATCTAAGCCCATCATCCTCATTCAGTTTTAGCCTCCCTTCTTAGTAAAATCCAATTTATAAACTTTATTGTCATGTCTATAGTTGGCCACAGGAAAGAACTAAGAAACAGAGCAGTTGAGACAGATTCCCACACAAAAGGTTATGACTGTGTCTCAACTGTCATTTTTGGTGAGGCACAGACCTCATTTTCAAATCGTTTCAAGTATCTTTGGCAAGAGAAAAGCCTTCAAACAAGGTGTGTGAATGAATAAGAGCTGTGTATTTTTAAGGTGTGGCCATGTTTCCACCTGGCTTTTCTTCTTTTCCATTAGGATGCCCTGTCAAAAGGCTTTTAAATGTTTATTCTAAATAATAAAAATAATGATAAGAATAATATTTGCTGAGCACTTATTATCTGCAACGACTCTTCCAAGTTTAGAGGGCGTCTGCTATATGTATAGCCATATACCGTCATTAGGCACTCTGCTTCTGGGAAGTGGTTCTCAAACTTATCAAAAGTAATCACCTGCTTAAAAGACAGATCACTACCAGATATCTGATTAGTGTGCTTAGAATGGGGCTCAGGAACTGAAAATATTCACAAGCTGCTGGCAAAATTCAGCTATGATGGGTCAAACTTTGAAAACCACGGCTTAGGGTATTGAAAGGGCTCTTGGCTGTCACTGTATACACTACGATGTGATGGATAGTATTGCTGGAGAGCCATATGCAAGTACACTTTTGGTGAAGCCAGTTGAATTTTGCCGGTGACTTACCCTCTCCTTTCTGAGAGGTATGTGTCAACTGTTCTTTTGTTATGTCAAGTAACACAGGTGTCTGTAAGCATCACTTCAGTGTAACCCATGAAACTCTCTGTACAGAGGAATATCTCACTGGTTCATTTTGTAAAGCTGAGAATCCATTTCTGGGGTAAATAACCACCCTTAATAGATGAATAGGGATTAGCATATGGGGAAATTTCTCACAGAAAGGGAACCACCATTCTATCTCATGGAACCACGACGATTGTCAAATCTACGAGCTGAAATCACTGGGATTCCCTTTTTTGGCATCGTGCTCTTCATCACTACAGAAGTGGTTCTAGTTTTGCTGCTAGCAGATCATAGACTGAGGTAGAGGCTGTGTTTGCATTTCCAGAAATTTCTAGAGTTCATCCTCCTACTGGCCTTCCAGCTGTAGAATGGGGTAACGCTGGAAAGAATAGACTGAATTGGGGCTGAAGCCTCTCAGGCTGGCTCAGTGCCCAAGGTTCATGCATTTGGAAAACAAATGTAAACTCAAATTGTAAACATTCATAAAAATCATAATGATATTTTTGACTTCTCGCCAACTTGTTTAAACTTTTCAACTTCTTTCTTTTAAAAAATCGAATTGCTGGAATATGGTGTGTGAGATTTTAGAGCCAGCATTTCTTCCCACCACTGAAAAAAGTTCCCTAGAATGAGAACTTTTGCATCCAGTTTTAGCCATGAAAGGGTTCAGCTCTCTGTCAAAGATAACACTGTAATTCTCCCCACATAATGTGATGATTTATGCCCTTGGCACCTTACAGTGTTAATAGGACAGAGGGGCATGAATTCTCTGTTGTTAATACAGAAATAGTTCTCACAACTTTAGCTGTGCCATCCCATGTGGCACTGGTCAGAGAAGTAAAACCAAACCAAACAATTCCAATAAGAGCAGATGCTTAAGTACTTTTTACACTGATGGGTTTGTGGAGCTGTTTTCTCTTAAGGATGGAATAATTTGAAACACCTTTCCCACCAGTTCATCCACTCTGGCAGCAGCTAAGCAGCTCCATGGGGCCTCCCTACTCTTGATGCCTGCAAGGTTAGATCCCCTGAAGGGCGAGAGTGGCCCAAGATGCCCTTGCTTGGCCACAGGTTTCAAAGGACATCTGCAAATCATTGTGCAAAACTGAAAAGTACAAATTCACCACAGCCCGATTCTCTCGTGTTGCATGTGATATTTCCTGTTTTGAAGGTTTCCTTGGTATCGTACATTGGCTGTGAAACGCCAGCTGCTCTAAGTGACTCAAATTTATAGATCCTTTGATCAATTATCTTGTCATGTTACTCAATTGCTAGATAATTGAGAGGAGGGTTAAACTCTCCCCTTATGTAAATATGACTTAATTGTTTAAAAATTCTGTCTTTCAGCTTGTGCTAAAAGAACCTTACTTTTTTTTTTCTTTTTTTGCATATTTAGTTTGCATCGTCAGTGGAACCTTTTCTCCCTAATGATATCCCATAGTGCTTTGCAGGTAGACCAGACTGGAAATATTATTAATGACAGATTGAAAGTAATAGAGTGACTTATCTAAGTTTTGCATTCTTTGATGATTCATTTAGTTTGTAATACGCTTAGATCTTTGCAAAACAGAATAGTGAAAGTGAAGCAGCAAAAAGAAACAACCACAGACTATGAACTGAGTCTCCCAACTGAAGGGCAGGTTGAAAGCAGCAGCACAAATTTTTGTCAGGTTCTTGTATTTTCCTTCGTGGTACAAATTCCAAAGTGATGGTTAGGGTGTAGGTATGGTCATAGAGAGACATTCGAATTTGCAATAATTGGACTTGTTTTTCCTAAAAGCCAAAATGGCTGGAAAAATATCCAAGGAAATTTATGGTATTATGACATTGGTGCGTCATGTGCTTGTGAAGCTTAACAAATATTTCTTTACTAATCCTGACACTTATCTCATGAAAATCCTCACCTAGCCTCTGCTTGCAAACTTCCAAGGACAGGATATTTACTACCTTGTGGGGACAGACCTGGTTCACTATGAATCAGCTGTATCAGTTACAATGCTTCTTCTCATTAGTGAGGCCCACTTTGTCTCCCTGAGTTTTATCCATTTATTCAATAATTGAGTTAACAGTTACTGAGCACTACCCATTAATGACCATAACATGGTTCTTAGTTTTGAGGGACTTCTAGTTCAGTATTCCTCAATCATTTTTTTATTATCGCTACCTTAAGGAGCCCTTTTAGATTTTTTTCCTCCCTAATCACCCATCCATCCCATGAAAATTTAATACCATAGTTTGGTGTTCCTAAGACATTTTTTATTATTGTTCCCTTAAGGAGCCGTTTTAGAATTTTTCCCCTAATTACCTCTCCATCTCATGAAAACTTAATATTGTAGATCTGTTTATGTGCTATAGGTATACCTGTGCTTATTATATAAAAAAGTAAGGTGTTTTTTTGCCCCTCATGAACCAATTTCTGCCCCTTTGGGAAGAGAATGCATGGTCTAATGGGAACTACTACAGACGTGTGCAAATGACTAAAGTCTTGTATGGGGATGCCAGCATACTCTTCCCTCTGTCCTTATTCTTTTACTCCTACACTTTGCACATGCTTTTAGAAAGAATTTCGGGAGGCCAAGGTGGGTCGATCACTTGAGGTCAGGAGTTCGAGACCAGCCTGGCCAACATAGTGAAACCTCAACTCTACTAAAATAAAAAAATTAGCTGAGTGTGGTGGCACGCACCTGTAATCCCAGCTACTCTGGGGGCTGAGGCAGGAGAAGTGCTTGAACCCAGGAGGTGGAGGTTGCAGTCAGGCGAGATTGTGCCATTGCACTCCAGCCTGGGTGACAGAGCAAAACTCCATCTCAAAAAAAAAAAAAAAATCTTGTTTCATATTTTATTTTAATTATTTGCTTAGCCATTTGTAGTGAGTTGAATGATGACCCTCCCCCAAAAGATATGTCTTACCCAGAACCTTTGAATATAACTATTTGGGAAAAGAGTCTTTGCAGATGTAATTCAGGATCTTGGAATGATACCATCCTGGATTATTTGGATAGGCCCTAAATTCAAGGACAAGTGAGTGTCCTTATTAAAGAAAGGCAAAGGGTATTTGAGACAGATACAGAGGAGAAGGCTACATGAAGATGGAGGCAGAGATTGGAGTGATGTGGCTGCAAGCTAAAGAATGCCAGCAGAAGCCAATAGCCACCAGAAACTAGAAGCGATTCTCCCGAGAACCTCTGTGAGGAGTGTGGTCTGGACTGAAACTAGGCTGTGGACTTTTGAACTCCAGAACCGTGAGATAATGCATTTCTGTTGTCTGAAGCCACCAAGTTAGAAGTAATTTGTTATGGCAGCTTTAGGAAACAAATATACTGTCTTTCTCCTCCACTCTACCCTAGTCTCCAAAAGGCACAGCATCTTATTGATTTAAGTATTCCTAAGTGCGTAGCCTGATGACTGGCATATAGTAGACGCTCAGTTTACGTTTGCATGGTAGAAACAGTAAGTGGGAAGTGACTCTAAGCTTGCTGCCTCCCCTGCTACATACACTTGGAAGTATTTGAAGATTACAACCCTGTACACCTTCCCATCTCCTCACACCCCCAGCAACCTTCTCCCGGGCCACTGGCACAGTCCCTGTGTCTTATATTTTATGTTTAGAAATAAACATTTAAAAAATGTTAAAATATATAAACCCACAACTTTATGCAAATTAGATAATAACATGTACATTTTTCTGTAGTCTGCTTTTTTCCCTCACTAACTAACTTATCATGCGCATCTCTCCATGGGAATAAATGTAGCTATACATCATCATTTTGCTAGCTACCTGGTTTTCATTGTATGGATTCCTATAATGTATTTAACCAATCTTCTATTGATGGATGCTAATGTCTTTCTTGAAATGGAATAGTCATTTTGACATAAGACACTGTATATATCACCAATATAATGAGAATATTTTTGCTTTTGACTTGAACACTACACTAGTTTTATTGTGACTGACAATTTCATTAGCTTTGTGAGATAGTGGCTACTTTCTTTTGATAGCAGACTGCTATTGTCTTTTGACTCTGTAATTAACTAAAACCCCTACATCTTTTAATCTGAACAGCTATGAAGTGGGAATGCTCCTAACTTGTGTTTAAATAATTGATTATATAGTTAAAGAATTCACGTGGGATTTTTACGTAACTGTAATCTAACCTTCGGCATGGTCTTGTTTCTACTTTTATATTTTGTTTAGCATGTTCGTTTTATAATTTTTAATTTTTGTGGTTACATAGTAGCTGTATATATTTATGGGTTACATGAGATGTTTTGATATAGTCATACAATGTGTAATAATCATCTTGGGGTAAATGGCATATCCATCAACTCAAGCATTTATCCTTTGTGTTAAAAACAATCCGATTATACTCTTTCAGTTATGTTAAAATGTACAATTAAATCATTATTGACTGTAGTCACCTTGTTGTGCTGTCAAATACTAGATCTGATTCATTATTTTTACCTTTTTTTTGGTACCCATTAACCGTTCTCACTCCATCCACCCACTACCTTTCCTAGCCTCTGGTAACCATCATTCTACTCTCTATCTCCATGAGTTCAATTGTTTTAATTTTTAGCTTCCACAAATAAGTGAGAACATGTGAAGTTTGTCTTTCTGTGCCTGGCTTATTTATCTTAACATAATTCCCTCAAGTTCCATCTATGTTGTTGCAAATGGTAGGATCTCATTCTTTTTTATGGCTGAATAGTACTCCATTGTGTATATGTACCACATTTTTTTAATCCATTCATCTGCTGATGAACACTTAGGTTGCTCCCAAATCTTAGCTGTAATGAATAGTGCTGCAAGGAGCATAGGAGTACAGATATCTCTTCAATATACTGATTTCCTTTCTTTTGGGTATATACCCAGCAATAGACTTGCCAGATTATATGACAGCTCTATTTTTAGTTTTTGGAGGAGCCCCTAAACTGTTGTTCATAGTGGTTTTACTAATTTATATTCCCACCAACAGTGTTTCCTTTTCTCCACATCCTTGCCAGCGTTTGTAATTGCCTGGCTTTTTGATATAAGCCATTTTAACTGGGGTGAGAACATATCTCATTGTAGTTGTGATTTGCATTTCTCTGATGATCATTGATGTTGAGCAGCTTTTTTTGTTTGATTGTTTGAGATGGAGTTTCACTCTTGTTGCCCAGGCTGGAGTGCAATGGTGCAATCTCGGCTCACTGCAACCTCCACCTCCCAGGTTCAAGTGATTCTCCTGCCTCAGCCTCCTGAGTAGCTGGGATTACAGGCATGTACCCCCATGCCTGGCTAATTTTTTGTATATTTAGTAGAGACGGGGTTTCACCATGTTGCCCAGGCTGGTCTCCAATTCCTGACCTCAAGTGATCTGCCCACCTTGGCCTCCCAAAGTGCTGGGACTACAGGGGTGAGCCACCATGCCCAGCCAACCACCTTTTTATATAGCTGTTTGCCATTTGTATGTCTTCTTTTGATAAATGTCTACTCAGATCTTTTGCCCATTTTTAAACTGGATAATCAAATTTTTCCTGTAGAGTTGTTTGAGCTCCTTATATACTCTGGTTATTAATCTCTGGTCAGATGCATAGTTTGCAAATATTTTCTCCCATTCTGTGGGTTGTCTCTTCACTTTGTTGATTGTTTCCTTTGTTGCGCAGAAGTTTTTAAACTTGTGATCCCCATTTGTTCATGTTTGCTTTGGTTGCCAATGCTTGTGGGGTGTTACTCAAGAAATCTTTGCCCAGTCCAATGTCCTGGAGAGTTTCCATGGTGTTTTTCTTAGTAGTTTCATAGTTTGAAGTCTTAGATTTAAGTCTTTAATCCATTTTGATTTGATTTTCGTATATGATGAGAAATAGGGGTCTAGTTTCATTCTTCTGCATATGGATATCCAGTTTTCCCAGCACCATTTATTGAAGACTGTCCTTTTCCTATTGTATGTTCTTGTCACTCATCCAAAAGAATTCACTGTAAATTTGTTTATGGGTTCTCTATTCTGTTCCCTTGGTCTATGTGTCTTTATGCCAATACCATCCTGTTTTGGTTACTATAGCTCTAAAGTATAATTTGAAGTCAGGTAATGTGATTCCTCCAGTTTTGTTCTTTTTGCTCAGGATAGCTTTGGCTATTTTTGTCTTTTGTGGTTCCATATAAATTTTAGGATTTTTTTTTCTATTTCTGTGAAGAATGTCATTGGTATTTTAATAGGGATTGCATTGAATCTGTAAATTGATTTTGTAATATGAACATTTTAACAATATTGGTTCTTCCAATACATGAACATGAAATATCTTTTCATTTTCTTCTATCTTTTTTTATTTCTTTTATCAATCTTTTATAGTTTTCATTGTAGAGATATTTCACTTCTTTGATTAAATTAATTCCTAGGTATTTAATTTGATTTGTTGCTATTGTAAATGGGATTACTTTTTAAATTTCTTTTTTTCGGATTGATTGCTGTTGGCCTATAGAAATGCTACTAATTTTTGTACGTTGATTTTGTATCCTGCAACTTTACTGAATTTGTCAGTTCTAGTAGTTTTCTTTTTTTTTGTTGGAGTCTTTAGCTTTTTCCAAATAAAATATTGTATTATTTGCAAATAGGGATAATTTGACTTATTCCTTTCTAATTTGGATGCCCTTTATTTCTTTCTGTTGTCTGATTGTTCTAGCTAGGACTTCCAGTACTATGTAGTGTAACAGTGTTGAAAATGGACATCCTTGTCGTTTTCTAGATCTTGGATGAAAGGCTTTCAATTTTTCCCCATTCAGTATGATACTAGTTGTGGGTCTGTTGTATATGGCTTTTATTATGTTATGTTCCCTCTATACCCAGTTTTTTGAGGGTTTTTATCATTAAGTGATGTTTAATTTTGTCAAGTGCTTTTTCAGCATCAATTGAAATGATCATATGACTTTGGTCCTTCATTCTGTTGATATGATGTATCATGTTGATTGATTTGCGTATGTTGAACCATCCTTGTACCCTGGGATAAATCCCACTTGGTCGTGATGAATGATCTTTTTAATATGGTATTGAACTCAGTTTGCTAGTATTTTGTTGAGGATTTTTGAATTAATGTTCATCAGAGATATTGGCCTGTAGTTTTATTTTTTGATGTGTCTTTGTCTGGTTTTGGTATAAGGGTAATACTGGCCTCATAGAATTAGTTTGAAAGTATTCTCTCCTCCTCTATTTTTCAGAATAGTTTAAGTAGGATTGGTATTTAGACTTCTGTAAATGTTTGGTAAAATTCAGCTGTGAAGCCATTGAGTCTCGGGCTTTTCTTTGCTGGGAGACTTTTTATTATGGCTTTGATCTTGTTGCTTGTTATTGGGCTGTTCAGGTTTTGGATTTCTTCATGGTTCAATCTTGGTAGGTTGTATGTGTGTAGTAATTTATCCATTTCTTCTAGGTTTTCCAATTTATTGTCGTATTGTTGCTCATAGTAGACTCTAAAGATCTTTTCAATTTTTCTGGTATCAGTTGTAATGTCTCCTTTTTCATGTCTGATTTTGTTTATTTGGGTCTTCTTTCTTTTTTCTTAGTTTGGTTAAAGGTTTGTCAATTTTGTTTATCTTTTCAAAAAACCAACTTTTCATTTCATTGATCTTTTGTATTATTTTCTTTATTACAATTTCACTTATTTCTGCTCTGATCTTTACTATTTCTTTCCTTCTACTAATTTTGGGTTTGATTTGCTCTTGCTTTTCCAGTTCTTCAACATGCATTGTTAGATCGTTTCTTTGAAGTTTTTTTTTTTACTTTTTTGATGCATGCTTACAGCTATAAAGTTCCCTCTTAGTACTGCTTTTGCTGTATCTGATAGGTTTGGATATGTTGTGTTTCCATCATCATTTGTTTCAAGAAATTTTCCAATCTCCTTCTTAACTTCTTCATTGACTCACTAGTCATTCAGGAGCATATTGTTTAATTTCCATGTGTTTTTATTGTTTCCAAAATTCCTCCTGTGATTGATTTCTAGTTTTATTCCATTGTGGTCAGAGAAGATAATTGATATTATTTCAATATTTTGAACTTTTTAAAGACTTGTTCTGTGGTCTAACATATGGTCTAGCCTCAAGAATGATCCATGTGCTGAGGAGAATAATGTGTATTCTGCAGCTGTTGGATGAAAAGTTCTGAAATATCTATTAGGGTCATTTAATCTACAGTGCAGATTAAGTTCAATGTTTCTTTGTTGATTTTCTATCTGGATGATCTATCTAATGTTGCAAGTATGGTGTTTGATTTCTCTAGTTATTATTGTACTGAAGTCTATCTCTCTCTTTAGCTCTAATAATACTTGCTTTATACAACTGGGTGCTCCAGTATTGGGTGCATATATATTTACAATTGTTATATCCTATTGCTGAATCGACTCCTTTATCATTATATAATGACTTTCTTTGTCTCTTTTTTATAGTTTCATCTTGCAATTTATTTAGTCTGATATAAGTATAGCTTATCCTGCTCTTTTTTTGTTATTTATTGGCATATTTCATTTTCCATCCTTTATTTTCAGTCTATATGTGTCTTTATAGGTGAAGTGTGTTTCATGTAGGCAATAGATCATTGGGTCTTGTTTGTTTTTTAATCCAGTTAGCCACTGTATGTCTTTTGATTGGAAAGATTTGTCCATTTACATTCAATGTTATTATTGATAAGTAAAAACATTCCTGCCATTTTGTTATTTGTTTTCTGTTTGTTTTGTGGTCTTATCTTCCTCATTTCCTTCCTTCTTGTCTTTCTGTTAGTGAAGGTGATTTTCACTGGTGATATGTTTCCATTTCTTGCTTTTTATTTTTTGTGTATTCGTTGTATGTTTTTTCATTTGAGGTTACCATAAAGCTTGCAAACAATATCTTATAATTCATTACTTTAAACTGATGACAACTTAATAATGATTGCATAAACAAACTAAAAAACAAGCAAAAAGAAAACCTAATAAAAATTCTACACTTAACTTCATTCCCCTACTTTTTAACTTTATGTTGTTTCTATTTTTATCTTATTATACAGTCTATGTCTTCAAAAGCTGTAGTAGTTATTATTTTTAATTGGTTCATCTTTTTGTTTTTCTCTTTAAGATATTAGTAGTTTATACACCATAATTACATTGTTGTAATATTGTGTGTTTTTCTGCATACTTACTATTGCCGGTGAGTTTAGTCAGATGATTTGTTATTGCACAATAATGTCCTTTTCTTTCAGATTGAAGAACTCCCTTTAGCATTTCTTGTAGGACTGGCCTGATCTGATGAAATCCCTCAGTTTTTGTTCATCTGGGAAAGTCTTTATTTCTCCTTCATGTTTGAGGGATATTTTCAGCAGACATACTATCCCAGGGAAAAAGTTTTTTTCCTTTAGCATTTTAAATATGTCATGCCACTCTCTCCTGGCCTGTAAGGTTTCCACTGAAAAGTCTGCTGCCAGATGTATTGAAGCTCCATTGTATGTTATTTATTTCTTTTCTCTTGCTGCTTGTAGGATACTTTCTTTATCCTTGATCTTTGGGAGTTGGATTATTAAATGCCTTGAGGTAGTCTTTTTTGGATTAAATCTGCTTGGTGTTCTATAACCTCTTGAATTTGACTATTGACATCTCTCCCTAGGTTTAGGAAGTTCTCTGTTATTATTGCTTTGAATAAACTTTTTACTCCTTTCTCTTTACCTCCTCTTTAAGGCCAATAACTCTTAGAGTTGCCCTTTTGAGGTTATTTTCTAGATCTGGTAGACATGCTTCATTCTTTTCTATTGTTTTTTCTTTAGTCTCCTCTGACTGTGTACTTTCAAATAGTGTGTCTTCAAGCTCACTAATTTTTTCTTCTGCTTGATCAGTTCTGCTATTAAGAGACTGATGCATTCTCCAGTTTGTCAATTGCATTTTTCAGCTCCAGAATTTCTGCTTGATTCTCTGTATTTCAATCTCTTTGTTAAATTTACCTGATAGGATTCTGAATTCCTTCTCTGTGTTGTCTTGAATTTCTTTGAGTTTCCTCAAAACAGTTATTTTGAATTCCCTGTCTGAAAGGCCACATATCTTTGTCTCTTCAGGATTTGTCCCTGGTGTATTATTAAGTTCATTTGGTGAGGTCATGTTTTCCTGAACGGTCTTGATGCTTGTAGATGTTTGTCAGTATCTGGGAATTGAAGAGTTAGGTATTTATTGAAGTCTCACAGTATGGGCATGTTTGTACCCATCCTTCTTGAAAAGGCTTTCCAGGTATTCAAATGGACCTGAGTGTTGTGATCTAAGTTTTTAGTCATCACAGCCATATCTGCATTGGGGACACTCAAGCCCAGTAACACTACGATTCTTGCAGACTTTTAGAGGTACCAGTTTGGTGGTCTTGGATGATCTGAGAGAATTCTCTGGATTACCAGGCAGAGACTCTTATTCTCTTCCCTTACTTTCTCCCAAGTAAATGGAGTCTTTCTCTCTCTATGGGCTGAGCTGCCTGGAGCTGGCAAAAAGGTGACATAAACACCCCTGTGGCCCCCACTACTTGGGCTGTGCTGGCTTAGACCTGAAGCTAGCACAGCACTGAGTCCTGCCCAAAGGTCCACTGTACCACTGCCCAGCTACCACCTATGTTCACTCAAGGCCCTAGGGCTATGCAATTAGCAGGTGGCAAAGCCAGACAGGCTTGTGTACTTCCTTTCATGCTGCTAAGTTTCTCCTGGCCCCAGGCTGGTCCGAGATGATGTCTGGGAGTCAGGAACTGGAGTCATAAACTTTAGAAATTTACCTGGTGTTCTATTCTACTGCAGCTGAGTGGACACTCAAACCACAAGACAAAGTCCTTCCCACTCTTCCTTCCCCTTTCCTCAGGAAAAGGAGTCTCTCCCCATGGCCAGTGCCACCACAGGCCCACAGGCAGTACTATCATGCTACCGCCAATGTTCACTTAAGGCCTAAGGGCTCTTTAGTTAACTTGTGGTGAATAATGCCGGGTGGAGGACTTACCCCTCAGGGTAGTGGGTTCCACCCTGGCCCAAGGCAGTACCAGAAATACTATCCAAGAGCCAAGGCCTGAAATTGGAGACTCCAGGAGCCTGCTTTTTGCCCTACCCCACTGTGGCCAAACTCATACCTAAGGTGCAAGATAAAGTCCTGTTTATACTTTACTCTGCTTTTCTCAAGCAGAAGGAATCTCTCCTCATAGCCACCACAGTTAGGAATGTTCTGGGTCACACCTAAAGCCAGCATGGCTCTGAGTCTTACCCAAAGCCCACAGCAAGTATTGCCTGGGTACTGATGCTGATTATTTAGGACCCAACAACTCTTTAGTCAGCAGGTGATAAATTCTGCCAGGACTGGGTGCTTCCATTCAAGGCAGTGGGTTCCCTTCTGGTCCAGGGTGTATATAGAAATGTTGTCTGGGAGCTAGGGCCTGGAATGAGGGCCTCAGAATAGGTGCTCTATCCTACCATGGTTAGGCTGGTCTCTAAGTTGCAAGACAAAGTCCTCTGTAGTCTTCCCTCACCTTAAGTGGAAGGAAGGAGTCTCTTTTGGAGCTGTGAGCTGCACTGCCTGGGGTTAGAAGAGGGGTGGTGCAAGCACTTGACCACTCTGGCTGTCCCCACAAGTCCACTGGCTCTGAGCCCAGCACAGCACCAGGACTTGCCTAGGAGTTGCAGTCCTTGTAGCCTAGATTGCCTTTCAAGTTTATTTAGGACCCCAGAACACTTTAGCCTGCAGTGGTGAGGCTTGCCAAAACTCAAGTTCTGACCACTGGGATGGGTGATTCCCCTCTGGCTAGGGCTTGTCTAAATGCTCCCTTGGTGGGCATCAGTTGAGTTCTGCTCTCTGTTGGCAGCACTGAGTTCTAATGCAAAGTCCCATAATCACTGTGCTGTCTCTCCCCAGATTCTCTCTCTGCACAGATTTTCTCTGTGCCACACGGCTACTGCTGGGGGATGGGGAAGGAGTAGCATTGGCAATTGAAGACTGTATTTCTTACCTTCTTCAGAGCCCCTTTCAGTGATATGAAGTTAAAACTAGGTACTGTGACCACTCATCTGATTGTTTGTTCTTATGAAAGTGCTTTGTTGGGTAGATAGTTGTTCAATTTGGTGCTGCTGTGAGGATGATTGGTGGAGGCTTCTATTCAGCCATCTTGCTCCACCTCCTCTAGTTTCTACTTTAAAATTTTACACTATATCATAAGCATTTTTTTCTACTGATTTTCATTAGTTTAAACCTATAATATTTTACATTTATCTCTGTTTATTATTGGAAAAATATTCCATCATTTCAACTCACTGAGATAATCCTGGAACTAAACTTTGTTCTCAATTATACCAGTCATTCACACCCAATAAGCAGGTATTTTATATTTTTGTCTATGTTAGGGATTGTAGTGTTGACTAGTGCAAGGCAAGAGATGAAACTCTGACTCTTACCTCAAGATGTCTACTTCCTGGTTGATACTAAATTTCTAATGGACACCTTGTCTTCATCATCCATATACTACCTCCAACTGATTGTATCGGCTTTCATCTTGGCTCATGTAGAAAGGGGCTTGCACTTTATTTTGTCTTGCATTCTTTGTAGTACTTAGTACAGTGCTGGATGTGCAACATAAGATGTACCCAATAACCATTTATTGTTTTACATTGAATTGTCCTGGAGAATATAGTGAATTGTATGTAGTGGATCCACACAGCCGCTTAACAATTAGCACTTTCTCTTGCCCTTGCTCATTTATCACCTATTCAATAATTCATTCTAAAATTCACAAGGGATTGATGCCAAGTTCACTAGAATATATGTACCTTTACCCCTTTCTTGAAAGTCAGCAGTGAGGGCTGGGAAAGTTTTGTGTAGAAAGTGAGGTTTTGAGTTGATATTGATGGACAGTTATAATTTGAGAAGAGGGAAGGGAAGGAAAAGGCCATTTGGAAATCAGGAGCTCTTCTTAGTAAATGTGGTTGGAAGACAGAATTGTTCACAGACAGAGAATCATTTTATATTAGTAAAATTTCAGCTCAGCCAGCACCTGGACAGTCTTGAAAAAGTGAAAGCTGTGTTGGAAGCAGAGAATGTCCTGTCCCCCTCTGCTCTTCTCCATCTATATCCATTGACACTCATGATCCTTAAATGTAAGGCCTCAAGTATGTAAAAATATTAATGCATTTATTATCACCATTCCTCTCTTCCATTTGGTGCCTAGATGTGGCTATCATCCTTGGTCACAGTGTGGAAGGATAGCTGAGGGTTAGTAGGAAGATCAAAGTGGTACAGAAGCCCCCTTTTTCCCATGAGCTGAGAGTGGCTAAGAAAATAACCATACAAGATATCAACTTCATTGATTCAGACTAATTAGTACTAATACTGGTAAAAGTGCAAAGTTTAAATTACTGAATACTCAAGAAAAAAGGAGATTTGTAAGTGATCAGTACATCAAACAACTCAATTAACAAATGCTTGCATCTGCAATGTTCACTATAATACAGCATCATAGTTGCAGAATTAAGATGGCAAGATTATAAAACATAAGATTTCTTGAGTTTCAAACTTCTATACAGTAGTAATGCCAAAAAGTAACTCTTTGTTTCTAGAATATCACTCCATCTGTATTTACAACCCCTCTCTCTGTTCCACCTCATGCTGGGCCTGTGTGGCCTTGAAAGGAACAGATTACAGGAGGAAAAAAACCATATCCCAATTTCAGTTGTCACTTTTTAAAAACTGACACATAATAATTGTACATATTGATATGGTACAATGTGATGTTTTGATAATGTATACATTGTGTAATGATCAAATCAGGGTAGTTAGCATGTCTTATAAATCTATCATTTCTTTGTTGTGAGAACATTCAGAATCCTTTCTTCTGGCTATTTTGAAATATGTAATACTTTTTTTTTTTTCTTGAGATGGAGTCTTGCTCTGTCGCCCAGGCTGGAGTGCAGTGGCGCAATCTGGGCTCACTGCAAGCTCCGCCTCCCGGGTTCACACCATTCTCCTGCCTCAGCCTCCCCAGTAGCTGGGACTACAGGTACCCGCCACCACGCCCAGCTAATTTTTTATATTTTTAGTAGAGACAAGATTTCACCATGTTAGCCAGGATGGTCTCGATCTCCTGACTTCGTGATCTGCCTGTCTCGGCCTCTGAAAATGCTGGGATTACAGGCATGAGCCACTGCACCTGGCCTGAAATATGTAATACTTTATCATTAACTGGAATCACCCTACTGGACAATAGAATACCAGAACTTATTAATCCTGTCTAACCGTAACTTTGTACCCATTGAACAATCTTTGCTTATGCTATCCCCAGACCCTGGTAACCACTTTTCTATTCTCCATTTCTGTGAGATCAGGGTTTTTAGATTCCACATATGTGTGACATCATACAGTATTTGTCTTTCTGTGCTTGCCTGGCTTATTTCACAGTATTCCCTAGCTTCATTCATATTATTGCAAATGACAAGATTTCATTATTTTTAATGGCCAAATCATATTCCATTGTGTATATCTGTATCTGTATCTATATCTACATATACCATATTTTCTTTATCCATTCATCTGTTGATGAACACTTAGGTTGATTTCATATCTTGGCTATTGCACAATAAACATGGGCATGCAGATATTTCTTTGACATACTGGTTTCATTTCTTTTGGATGTATACCCAGTAGTGGGGTTGCTGGATCCTATGGTAATTCTACTTTTTACTTTTTGGGGAAAGAAACTCCATAATGACTGTACTGATTTCTGTTGCCACCAACAGTGCACAAGGATTCTCTTTTCTCCACATTCTTGCCAACCTTTGTTATCTTTTGTATTTTTTATTACAGCCATTCCAAGTGGAGTAAAGTGATATCTCACTGTGGTTTTTATTTGCATTTCCCTGATAATTAGTGATATTGAGCATTTTTTCATATACCTGTTGGTCATTTGTATGTCTTCTTTAGAGAAGTATCTATTCAGAATTTTTGTCCATGTTTTAACTGATTTTTTTTTTTTGCTATTGAGTTGAGTTCATTATATATTCTGGATATTAATCCTTTGTCAGATGTATAGTTTGGAAATATGTTCTCCCATTCTGTAGGTTGTCTCTTCAGCATGTTGTTTCCTTTTTTGCTTTTGTTGCCTATGCTTTTGAGGTCTTATCCAAAAAATTCTTGCCAAGACCAATGTCATAAAGCATTTTCCTTTGTTTTCTTCTAGTAGTTTCATAGTTTTGAGTCTTACATTTAACACTTTAATCGATTTTGAGTTGATTTTTATATATGGTGAGAAATTGGGGTCTAGTTTAATGCTTCTGCATGTTGATATCCAATTTATTCAGCACTATTTGTTGAAAAGGTTGTCCTTTCCCCAGTATGTGTTCTTGGTCCCTTTGTTGAAAATCAGTTGGCTGTGAATGTATGGATTTATTTCTTGACTCTCTGTTCTGTTCAACTGTTCTGTGTGTCTGTTTGTATGCTAGTACTATGTTGTTTTGGCTACTACAGCTTTGTGGTATATTTTGAAGTCAGGTAGTGTGATACTTCCAGCTTTCTTCTTTTTGCTCAAGATTGCAACCAGAAAACAAGTAACAAAATGGCAGTAGTAAGTTCTTATCTATCAATAATTATTTTGAATGTAAATTGATTCCAATCTAAAGACAGAATGGCTAAGTGGATTTAAAAAAAAAAGACAAGATCCAATTGTATGCTGATTATAAGAGACCTTCTTTAACCTTAAGAACACAAATGGACTGAAAGTAAAAAGGTAGAAGATATTCCATGCCAATGGTAATCATAAGAGAGCAGGGGTGGCTATACTTACATCAGATAAAATAGACTTCAATAAACAAAGTCCACGAGAGACACAGAATGACATTATTTAATGTATAAAGGGTACAATTCATCTAGAAGACATAATAATTGTAAATAATTTATGCACCCAACATTAGAGCACCTAAATAGATAAAGCAAATATTAATGGACATGAAGGGAGAAATAGATAGCAATACAATAATAGTAGGCGACTTTAACATTCCACTTTCAACAATGGACAGATCAACCAGACAGAAATTAATAAGGAAATACTGGAACTGGACTACACTTTAGACAAAATAGACCTAATAGATATATACAGAACTTTCCATCCAAGTGCAGCAGAATATACATTCTTCTCTAGTGTACATGGAACATTCTCCAGGATAAACCATATGGTGGCCCACAAAACAAGTCTTTTTTTTTTTTTATCTTTTCTCTCTGAGTGTGACAACTAACACAAAACATGTCTTAACAAATTTTTTAAAAATCAAAATCATGACAAGTATTGTTTCCAACCACAATGGTATGAAACTAGAAATCAATATCAGTTGTTACTTTTGAGAGCCCACTGAGCTAACAATGCCACTTACTGTATAACAGGGTTTGTTGTGATGGGGGATGGGGATGGGGTGAATGGTGCTGGGAGGGGCCAGGCTTGACCTCAATTTATCCTTTAGGGAAGGGCAGGTCCTGCAGGCAGAGAGGTACTGAGGCAGGGAGCATGTCCTGTTCATTGCAGAGCTTCAGCCCAGTGGGTGAACTAGACACACTGTTCAAGGGGGCAGGAGTTAGCAGTATCTTGTGTTGGTTCTGGCAGATGGTTAGCACTGGGCAAGTGGGGAGGTGATTGGGATTGTCCAACAGGATGGTGGGAGCTGCTGATGCCAGATGAAGATAGGCCAGAGGCAGGAATCCATGCAGGCTCTCAGCTATCATCCAGGGACTTGTGCAGAGGTGGTGTGACCCAAAGTGACACATTGGAGCTCAGGAACACAGGGATTGCTGGTGATGAGGGTGGGTGGCATGGCAGGGGCTTATCCTCAGCAAGAGACAGGCAACTTTAGTATGGTGGCCCATCAGAAGCCCAACCCTACAAACTGTAGGGCGGGACCTCTGTTCAACTCAAGATTCAGACACAGATACCACGTTATCAGAAGGGGGGCACTGTAGTGATGGGTTAAGTGTCCCAGGTTGGGTTTACTGGGGAAGTAGATTCTGAGATGCAAATCAGCATATTTGGGAATGCTCTTGTGATCAACACCTGTGGAAGGAAGCAATTGGAATATCGAGCAGAAAAAGAAATTTGCTAAGACACCATCTGTCTTAGTCTATTTAGGTTGCTAAAACAAACTACCATAATTTGGTTGGCTTATAAACAACAGACATTTATTTCTCATAGTTCTGGAGGCTGAAGGTGTAAGATCAAGGCATCCACAGATTCAGTGTCTGCTGAGGGCCTGTTCCCAGTTGGTAGCTGGTGCCTTCTTACTATATCCTCACATAGGAGAAGGAATGAATGAGCTAGCTCTCTGGGGCCTCTTTTACAATGGCATTAATCCCATTCACGAGGGCTCCACTCTCATGACCTAATCACTTCCCAAATGTCCTGCCTCCTAATACCATCACCTTAGGGGTTAGGATTTCAACATGTGAATTTTGGAGGAACACAAACATTCAGGCCATAGCACCATCCCAACAAAGGCCTTAGCCAACTCCATGGGGAAACTTGAGAGAACCCCTCAGAATTGCCCTGAGTTAGGGGAATCAGGAATCAGGTCTTTATACCCCTATATTGATAAGTCTGGATGCAACAGGAAGCAGGTGGGACTTTGGGCCAGACACTTTTCTTCAACAGAAGCAATTCTCAAAGGTGGTTAAGAGCTGAGGGCCACCTTCTGGCTGAGCTCCCAGCAGCTGGGAGAATAAGTCCATCCTTCCTGTAAAGGGATCTGGGGACTGCATCACAGCATCCACCACAGTGGATCTACCGCAAGCTACAACTTGAAAGATTTGAGTGCCAAATGGTCATGAATAATAGGATGGGGGCATTAGAACTTTGATCAGTATAAAAGGGAAGACATAATATTATATTAAGTACCACTGGGTTGGCCTTGGTAGGAGAAGAGGCAAGGACAAAAGAGGGAGTGGAAAAGAAAGAATGGGAGGAGCGGGCCAAGACTATTTGCATACTTGAACCCAATTGCTCAGTGAATATCTGTGGGCATTTCTCCCTGTTCATTCTAGCAAATCTTGTACACTGTGGCCCTGGGGCTTATCATGCCATAAAAATATTCAAACAGTCAAATCTGCTCATCATGTGCAAACATGCAATGTTAATTTTAAGAAGTATTTCTTAAGGCACTGATGTAATTTCTCCCTTAGACTTAAATTAATGTTTGATTGTGAGATTTCCAGTGTGTTGTTCCAGCCATTTTACGTTACAAGACCAGAGCAGGAGATTTTTGATTAATTTATTTTAAGGGAGACCTGTTCCCTCTCTGCACAGCTCAAAGTGATCTTTGACTTAATACGACTTAGAAGGCAGGAAAGAGGACAACAGTGTTTAGATTGAGTTCAAGAATAGAAAATTCTTATATCAAAAAATCTTTCCCCTTTAAAAAATGAAGTGAGTAAGCAGAGAGGAACTCATATTAAAGCATATTTCGATGTCAGCATTTAATGTGTCACAATATTTTGCTCATCTTGGCAAATTATGAAATTTTTCTAATTCTTAGAGTGTTCTTAAACAGCTGTTGTTTCTTTTCTAAATAATACTAACCCTGCCCCACTCCCCACCCCAGAGTGTCCAGGTTTCAATAGCTTGAAATTTCAATGCAATAGCTTCAATTTCACTTTGGAATCCTTTCACAGATTATGTATGTCCAGTTTGCATGTGGGGTGTGACTCTGCATGAGTCTGTTGTTCATGAAAAGATTCAGCTGTAGCAGCATATGGACAACACACTTTAAAAAACGTGGTTATTTCATAATTGCATCAACTCTGTCCAAGAAAAGGGAGCACATTCGAATTCCCTATAATTCAAACCACTTGTTAGCAGAGCCCTCCTTCCTGAGCTGGGGAGGACTGGTGTCCTTGAGGGATTGTTGTGTTCCAGACAAGCAACCTGGTTTGAAAACTCATCCTGGAACCAGTGCCCTGGCCAGGGAAATTGTAGGGAGAGAGGGTTCCCAGGTGTGAGCTATGAAGTGCTGTCCTGGGTTGGGCATGGGCTATGTTTGTGTGCCGAGATTCCATGTGTTATTCAGCCGAACACTCTCACTGGTCAATCCAGAGGTTTCGTGTGCACAGGATCACTGGTTATCCATGTGGCTTCTTATTCCACAAGGGCAGAAGGAGGTCATGGCAATAGATAGTGTGACTCAGGGAGAACAACGTGGGCTCAGGAGCTGATGAAAACTGAGTCTGCGTCTCATCGCTGGCACATTACTAGCCTTAAACAAGTCATGCCAATTCTCCAAACAGCAGCTTCCTCATTTATAAAATGATGATCAACATGCGCCTGCTTTCTCTCTCTCTCTGTATCTCTCTCTCTCTCTCTCTCTCTCACACACACACACACACACACACAGACACCTTGCATGGTAGTGGTGAGAATTAGAGATATGTCTAAAATGCTCAGCATACTATCTGGCCCACAGTAGGGACTCAATGCCTTGGAAGCTATTATTATTAGCTATTACTAAATAAAGTCTGTGGAAAGAGTCTTTCTGTATAATCGAAATTCCCATTATGCTCATCTTATGCCCAATCTGGCAGCAAAAACGGCTTGCCAACAGCATCCGTCTTTCCATTCACAAGTCACATGAAATATATGACCTTTTTCCTAAAGGGTTCCCAAAGGTCTGCTAGCTTTCCTGGCAATGAGACAGCAATTCAAGCCAGTCCAGGTACAGAACAAAGTGGTGCCAAGAGCCACATTCCTTGCATAGAACACTCCCCAGCCAGGCCATCCACATGGTGGCTGTGTGTGCCAGCCTCTCAGGCCTGGCTCACCAGGCAGCTGCATAAATTGCTTCAAACATGAATTTATTTATGGCATAACCAACCCTGATTTTGGCCTAGCTCTTGTTCTTATTTCTTAAATGATAGTATTAGTGCTGGGGAAAGACATGTGGTGTAGGAAACTGAATTCCACAGACAAACGTTGCCAGGTGCAGGCTTACCAATGCAATTGCACTGGGCCTTGTCGGTTTATTGTCAGCTCCATAATTCCAGGCTCTGGGGTGGCAATAACTATCCTAAGTGAAGACACTCCACCGCACATCAGTGATGCCTGGGTGGAGAGGAACGGTTTGATTTTTCTGTAATTTTGAAGTTTCGAGAACTCTCAGCAAGGTTTTCGGAAAGTAGTTATAACCTTATAAGTAAGGTTAAAAGAAAATATCAAAGTGCACCAACGATATTTTCCAATTTTTCCCTCTTAATTTACTCTTCATCTGAAGAAGTTTAGACAGATCGAACAGTCTTTCGTTCTTAGCTTTCCCTAATTTTCAAGTCAAATTAGCCATATATTGAAATCCAGAGTCAAAATTCAATTTTTGATACAAATTCCCCCCATTCCCATTCAATCTAGTATCCCGTTGTGGTGGGAAAAGGGAAAGAAGGGATGTAAGCCATGGCATTGATTTCAGGAGAAAGGGCCAATAGGGAGGTGTGAAATTTCATAATTTTATAATTTTTGCTTTTGCTCCAAGTTCTTACGACCTATGAACCAACTAAGGAAGTAGGACCACCATCGGCCCATACAACTTAAGTCCAATATATAGACTTTTAACCTATGTCAGTGTGAATAGTTGCCTGCTTGACCAGGGACTTTAATTTCAGCAATGGAGGGACACCAGGAGAGGATGTACAACTGGGGGATGTCACCATGATGATTGCTCCTTTTTACTTTGATACTTGTGTTTGTATCTTCAATCATCCAGTCAGATGACTATTTGTTCAAATATTTATTCTACTACATGACACACTGTGCTGGACACTTCAGAGATAGCTGTGAGTTTTGCTTCCTGTGTGGTAGCTCTGTGGAAAAGGTGATGTGATGTCACAAAAATCACCAATTCTAATTTTATTTGCAGTTGAATTACTTACATTATTGCTTTCAATTCTAATCAAGGCCTTTTAAGTCATAGGCTGATTGCTATATAGAGGCAATTAAACAGGAAGGTTAGCACCTTGAATTTACCTTATGGATACAGGCATTCAGCCATCATTGGTGGGATGCAGGACAAAGTGTTTACTTTTGTCTTTCAGAGTCAGAATGGGAAAGGTTAACACAAGGAGTAAACTAAGAAAATATATCCATATCCATATTCATACTTATATCTCTGTTTATCTTAAAGATAGGTCATTTTTTACTCCTCCAACACTCTCCAACGTGTTCCATCCCATGCTATCTCTGAGAGAGAAGACTGGCTGCCTGTGGAGGGGAAGCTACCTCAGTAGAGGTGGTGTTATTGCTTCCTGCTCAGCACACATTGCTTCTCCTCACAGCTTATTGTCCTTCACTTTCCTTGTGGGAAAGCCCTCTTTCTCCATTTTTATCATGTGATGTGGGTGGAATTTTTGCCTCCTTAAAACTTCATAGGAGAGTACTAACTGGCTTCAGCCAATTACTATACCTGTTTCCTCTGGCTATAGTGATTGGTTCAGGGAGAGGCCCTTAATCTAGTAGCTGTTGAGATGGAAAAAAGAAACAAGCAAACAAAAAACAAACAAACGAACGAAACCTCTGCTAGAATTTCTGGAAAAGAGAGATTCCTCTCTTTGCTCCATGAAATCTATTAGATTTCATAGTGTGCGTAAGCATGGAGGCCAGACATTCATTCTGCGATCCCAGGGAGAGCCCTGAGCTTCAAGGGTAGGCAAGGAGAAGAGGGGAGTCTGGGGAGCTGGAGGAGGAAGCCAAGCTGCAGAAGGCAGAGCTGGGAAATGGAGAGAAGTCAGATCACTCGTGATAACTGCGCTGCTAGATTCAGCCTTCTGTAAAGTCAGCCTTATCTCTGCTTTCTAATCATATGAGCCAATACATTTTGCTTTATTTTCTGAAGGCTCTTTGAGTTGGACTTTGTGTCAGTTGTGACAAAAAGAGACTCAACAGTTACCATGGACTTTGAGCTTTTCCTGAATGCCATCCATACAATGAGTTTTACGAATTTCCATCTGACACCTTTATGTAATGACAGAAGTAAATGTATTCTAAAGATGGATTATATCTGTTTCTTCTCAAATAAATTAGTTGGTAACTGTGATAAGTGGCTGGGATGGTAAAGAGAAACAAGAGCTGAACCTATGTAAGAGTGAAAATGGCATTTTCAATTTTGGGGAGTAACATATGATTTTCTGGAATAGCTTCCATTCCCCCAAATATCTTCATGAAACAAATCTATAAGAATGATCCTAGGATTATATGGTTATTAATAATAGATTTTTCAAAGTGCTCCATGTCCTCTTCCACTCACAGGAGATAGTTCCTATTCAGGACACACACCCAGTGCTTGCAGATCCATACTGCTAGACTACATGAAGGAGGAAGAAGGATGTTTGCAAAGGAGCCAAGGGGAAAAGCAGGTTGCCTGCGCCAAGATCGGACTGTCTTTTGTGTTCTTTGATAACTTTGAGATTTCCCTTTCCTATTCCTTTCTTCCCATCTATTAATGAGCATGAACTACATCCTGGCCTTTAATCATTGGTATCATTTCATATATACTTTTTCATTATCCTCATCTCTCTTTTGCTTCTATGAACATCTGTTTCCCAGACCTCTTGATAATATAGTGTGTACATGGCAGCTTTCCCCATCTCTGAGCCACGAAGCTGAATTTCCTATGCACTTTCAAGCATTACATTGAAAATTAAGCTAAATGTACCATATTTTGTTATAATTATGGTTTAGAAAAAAAATCCTTGTTAATTAGGTATTCAAGAAAGTTATGTGGTCCATATGCTATAGAGGAATTTATAGTCTACAGTAATAAAGTTTGGTAATAAAGGGATAGTGATGAGTGAAAGGGACAAATGTAAATTAACATCCCCCAAATAAATCAAGCAGTTTAGGAAATTGGGCCATTCATGGAAACCACATGCAACTAGTTTTAATTGCCAGTTTTAAAGTGTCTGATTTTAGTTTTTTTTTAAAAATTATTTTTAAAAAACCAAATAGACATGATTTGAGGCTTAATATTCTGTTATCATTTGAAGGCATAGAGCTGCTATGTTATCATCAAAAATTATTTGTTATCATAAAACATTATTCTGATCATTTTTCATAGAGTCTTTGGCATTGGGTTGGACAATGATGGAAATTAGTGAGTTTTACTCAGACAAGGTCCCTTCCTTTGAGGAATTTATCCTCCATAATGATCTGCACTTGCCTGAGCAGTGTTGGGAATGGTCTCTCTTCCTTGGCATGGAAGAGTCCCCTGGATGATAATGATGATTGACATCAAGTATCAAGGGCTTCCTCTGGGCCAGCTCCTGCACTGAGCACCTCTGCTTACAGTCCTCAGAGGGAGTGCACATGCTTACAGTCCTCAGAGGGAGTGTATTACCTAAGATATTTTTTAGTTGTAAGTATGAAAAACATAAACCAGAAATTACGTAAGTGATAAAGAAACCTCTCTTGTAATAAGAGGTTTAAAGATTGGGCAGCTCCAGGATTGGTAAATTTATCATTTGACACTGTTAAGGACCTGATTCTTTCTTTTTGCTCAGCTCTTCTCAGTGTGTGAGTTTCTCTTTGGGCTGGCTCCCTTCAAAGTCACAAGATGACTGCCACAATCTCAGAGTCACATTCCTCATATCAATCCCCAGAGGAAGCAGAGGACAAAAACTTTTCCTGGCATCTCGTTTTCTTTATAGTAGGAAGACTTTTGCAGAAGACTTTCACAATAGGTAAGGAATAGATGTAGAGTAGGAAACCAACCACATCTACTGTAGATAGAGGCTACCATTATCTCCATTTTATAGACAAAGAAACTGAGTCTTGGAATGGTTCATTAAGGTGTCCACTGTCTCTCAGCTAATAAGTGGAAAGCTAGGGTTTGAACCAAGGCATTCAGACTTTACACGTGTTCTCATCCACTGCACAAACCACTTGGCTATGGCAAACACATGCCTACCTCTGAATAGAACCCTGGAGTCAGTTGAAGTGAAAGAAATGGGTAAAAATTTTCTTCAATTTTTATCTTTCTTCTTTCCCTTAGAAGTGCCTCTTTTTCTTTTTCTTTCTTTTCTTTTTTTGTTTTGTTTTTGTTTTTTGAGAGTCTTGCTCTGTTGCCAAAGCTGGAGTTTAATGACGCAATCTTGGCTCACTGCAACCTGCGCCTCCCAGGTTCAAGTGATGGTCCTGCCTCAGCCTCCCGAATAGCTGGGTGGCCAGCCACCACGCCCAGCTAATTTTTGTATTTTTAGTAGAGGCGGGATTGCACCATGTTGGCCAGGCTGGTCTTGAGGAGTGCTTCTTTTTCTTTCCAAAGTCCTGTCCTAGATCCCATACTCTGAAAGAAAAGTACAGGGTTCTAGGAGAATCTATGGGAGGGGCAGTTAACTTGGCCTTGGAGTGAGTGATGGCTTCTCAGAAATGAGTTACGTTATCTCCAACAAGATGTGAAGAACAAGGAAGACTAGCCGGGTGGAAAAGTTTATGTGCACACATATAAGATAAAGTGTTTCAGGGAAAGGAAGCAGCATACAAAAATGGGAGAATGGGTCCAGGCGTGGTGGCTCACACCTGTAATCCCAGCACTTTGGGAGGCCGAGGTGGGCAGATCACGAGGTCAGGAGGTTGAGACCATCCTGGCTAACATGGTGAAACCCCGTCTCTACTAAAAATACAAAAAATTAGCTGGGTGTGGTGGCAGGCGCCTGTAGTCCCAGCTACTCAGGAGGCTGAGGCAGGAGAATGGCATGAACCCAGGAGGCGGAGCTTGCAGTGAGCAGAGATCGCACCACTGCACTCCAGCCTGGGGAACAAAGCAAGACTCCATCTCAAAAAAAAAAAAAAAAAATGGGAGAATGGGGTGCAGTAGGAAAACTGAAAGTAGCTCAGATAAGCAAGGTGTCAAGCACAAAGGGTGATGAAGTGGACAGACAAAGCTCTAGAGGTAGTAAGACACCATTAAAGACATTATTAAGCAGATTAAGGAGCTTAGACTATATCTGGAGATAAGCAGGAAGTCATTTGGAATTTTTAGCAGAAGAGGGACTTGATCAGAATAAAATTTAGGCACGATCTTTCTGCCAGCAGGATAGAGAATGAATTTGTGTACTACTAAGGAGTGCTTGCATGTCTAAATTAAGTATGGAAGGAAGGCGTGATGGTTAATACTGAGTGTCCACTTGATTGGATTGAAGGATGCAAAGTATTGATCCTGGGTGCGTCTGTGAGGGTGTTGCCAAAGGAGATTAACATTGAGTCAGTGGGCTGGGAAAGGCAGACCCACCCTTAATCTGGGTGGGCACCATCTAATCAGCTGCCAGCGCAGCCAGGATATAAAACAGCCAGGAAAACACGAAAAGGTTAGATTGGCCTAGCCTCCCAGCCTATGTCTTTATCCTATGCTGATGCTTCCTGCTCTCTAATATCAGACTCCAGGTTTTTCAGTTTTGGGACTCAAACTGGCTCTCCTTGCTCCTCAGCTTGCAGACGGCGTATTGTGGGACTTTGTGATCATGTGAGTTAATGCTTAATAAACTCCCCTCTATATGTATCTCTCTATACTATTAGTTCTGTCCCTCCAGAGAACCCTGACTAATACAAAAGGTTACAACCTAATTCAAGCTCCCACCTCACTGCAGTGCCAGGGCCCTCCCTGTGCCAGACTCTGTTGGTTGACTCATCAACCCTTCCCTCCTTTGCCCACATCCCAGAGACTTAAGAACCCAGATACTTGTTTTCCCAGCCATTTGGCAAGGGGTAGCCATGTGATCCAGTGTGGCTGCAGGCTTCTGGGAGAGAGTTTAACTTGTTGATAATGGGAGAAGGTCACTAGGAGGCTGTGTAAGAAGTTGACGTCTGGACCCACCTTTTAACCGTGAAGTCACAGACGTAAGGATGAATGCCTACATGGAGCAAAAGGATGGAAAGAGCCTGGGTTCCAGATGACAGCTTTCTTCTAAACCAATGGGGCCTAGCCACCCCTGCATGTCTTGTTAAGTAAGCAGTAAATGTGCCTCTGGTTTAAGCCACTGTTGGTTATGTCTTCTGTTGCAGCAGAAAACATCCCTAGGAAAGTCACATGCATTAATGCAAGTGACTTGCAATTTTCTATTTCATTTTGACTGTGTATGCACTGCCTGGATTCTTCAAGCAAGAGAAGGACATTTCTATAGTGCATCTGTTATGGTGACAGGTTACAAGACAGAGCTCTGTGAAGCTCCTGCTCCCTTTGGGATGAAAGCGTGCATGTGCAGCACCTGCTCTGGACAGCACAGAGGAGGTCTGGCGGATTCCTTCAGCCGTGGCTCAGTTTCTTTCTGCTGACCCTTGGCATGGCATGAAACAAAGTCCATTTGGCCTGTGATTTCATCTGAGACACCCACAGTCATAGTAGAGAGAATCATGAAATTTTTTTATTACATGATTTCTTAAAATCATGTAATAAGACTTTATGTTTGGAGAAAAATATTACAACATACTTTTCCTTCAAGCAATTTATGTTAATAGAAGAGTGTCCTAAAGAAAAGATTAAACACAGCAGTGGAGCCTGTTATATTTTTCTCAGACAGACACAGCCCTTTTATTGAAATTCTAATGAAATATATACCCATAAAAATGCTCCCCCTGCCACCACTTAAATGGTATTCGCATGTACAGCATACCCATGCCAACAGCCACTGATTAACATGTCATCTGAGGTCTGCCATCACCTGACAGGATAAAGCTAATCCGAATCGACTACCTGCCGCATTTTTATGACACGCAGCTATTGAAAAGTACAGGAATAATTAACTGGAAGTGTAATAAGAGGAGGCTCTCTCTGAGCTCGGGGCTGTCACAGAGCGTAACACCTGATATGGCTTCCCTGAGCGCCAGGCCCTCTGCAATAACACTTTTTAATGCTACTTTCTGAAGAAACGAGTGACTCAAGTCGTCCATCAGGGCAATTCGTTGTGAGGAGAGCATGACAGCTGTGGCAGGTATAAAACAGAGGTGCCTTGTTCCACTGAGTGACACTAATTACGGGTAAGGGCTTTGTAAACACGCCTCTCTGTTCGGAAGAAGTGAACAACATAGAGTAAAGCACCAGCATAACCAAAATGACGTCTATAAATAAATAGGAAAGAACGGCACTTTTCTAATTGAATGCAGATAGGTAAATAAATCAGGGGGCACTTAAGCCCATTTTAGATACAATGAGTCATTTTCTACTCTTCGACAAAGTGAATGGCAATTGGCTCTTGGAGTTTACCCAGATGTAGCATGCTGGAAAGAAGGATTTCCACCTCCACAGCTGCTATCTCAATGAAGTGGGTATGTATTTGTATTATAACACACATATGTGTGTGCATACATGGGTTTGTGTGAAACACCCTCTCTACTTAGCAATAGGTTTTATTTTTACAACGTCGTTTTAGGCAATGGTTTGGTACTCTGAATGCATTTAACTAGAGGTGGAGTGATACATGAGTTGATCCTTTACCCAAGCTGGCCCACAAATATAAACCCACGGGCAGACCGATCAATAGGCTTTTGGGGGCGAACGTGATAACCTACCCTCACCTGTTGTCTTGGTTAGCATTGCATTCAGCTACAAGTGAGATAAAACCCAAAGGAACCACTTGAATAAGTTCCTTTATGTGTCATGTAAAAGTACAGGTAGATGGCCTAGGGCTGCTGTGGTACTCCTGGGGCAGGGAGACAGGCTGCCCCTGACGTGTGGCTTTGCTACACTGAGTGCTGTGTTTCAGCCATACGATGAGAATTGACAAAGGGCACACACACACTGTTTCTTAATTAGGTTTCTGGATGCTGCCACATGGCACTTGTCGTCAGCCAGAGCTAAGTCACATGGCCATCTGTGGCTGCAAGGGAACTGACAGTGTGTCTCCTTTCCTGGGGGTTAACAGTGTTATCACCATAAAGAAGGGCAACATGGACACTGGGGAACAACCAGCAACTCTGCCACATGTGATTATATAGAGGAGGAAGCTGTTTTGTAACAAGTAATAAGACAAAAATGCCAGGGGCCCTGGCACACGCTCACTTTCTTCTTTCTTTTTTCCCTGCATCCCTCACTAAAGCCACAGAAGGAGTTACCTGGTGTGGGTCAAGAAACAAATGCTAAATTGAAGAATATTTCCCACTCTCCAGAGAGGGTTAAGGGAAGGCTGTGTTGCTGGCTTCTTAAATCTCACCTTGCTGATGTCCAAATTCTACAGCACATCTTTCTTCAGTATGGATCTAGATTCTTATTCGAAAAGCAGCTTCCTCTGGGAATAACTTTCAATGTCTATCAGATTTTTACATTTTCATTTGAAAGGGTTTCTGAGTTTCCTTTCTTTTCTTGCAAGCAGACGTCTTTACTGGGAGAAAATCAGGTTGGACCTGCCCATATAACTTGTTGAAGATGAAGGGAGGTATAGTAAATTTGGTATTTAAGTGTTTGTGTGATTTATTTAGGATTTTGCTGTTTGCAGTCATTGGATAAGAATGCTATTAATCTGGATTGTTTTAAAGAAAAATTTTTTTCGTGGGTCTTTTTTCACTTAAGCAATGAAGAAAAAGAAAATAAAATTACTCTCAATCCTTCTTTTCCTTTTCCTGCTAGGCTTTTCTCTCTCTGCTTTAGAGATGCGTGACTTCGTGTGCATGGACGTATGTCACTTAGCACATGCTCTTGGCGAACATGGAGCGTATGCATTGGAGTTCTTCAATGTATAAGAACTAAGTAAATACAGTATTGTGCCAGAAGTTAACTGTGGAGGCAAATGCTTGGAATAGCATTTAGTACCACTCTACACAAGTCAGAGCTTTTATTAAGGAATTCTTGGAAATGGCTGTGGTTCATGAAAGAAAGGAAAGATCCTTAAGGTGAAAGGAGAGGGTATTTTGGGGTGTTACGGGCGGAGTAAGGTGGGTGGGGGCAGAATTTAAACTCATATCATTGGATTTAGTATGTGCTTATTGATAGCAGAGGAAGAGGCCAGTGTGGAGAAAAGATCCTGAGTTTTGGGGGTTCTACAGTGAAGGAGCTGGTAGCCTTCACTAAGCACCTACTGTATGTCATGCATTGTCTGAGGCATCTTGCATACACACTTTTTTTTAGTCTGCACAACAACTGAAGTCCAAAAGAAATGAAGGACCATGGTCAAGGTCATGTCCTCTGAAAATCAGAATGGGGGCTTAAATATGCTCTGCTGACCTCACAGGCTCTGTCTACCTTATCATAAACACTGGGTTAAAACATAAGGAGAAGAGCTGCTAAGCTGGTTTAACTGGGGGCTCCTGCTCACACGACTCTCAGATCTCCCACTGTTCCACCTGTGGACCCCAACCATCACACATTCCCCAGCTGAGGCAGCTGCTGTGTCTCTGGGACTTGACATGGCCACTTGTGGCTGGAGAGACCATTGATGGTGTGCAGTCAGCATCAGGACCATTAGTGGTTCTTGGATATCACTGTTGGTCACCACTTATTAGCAGATGGGACAGGCCGGGAGCTCTGGTGGTTAACCAAAGCATGTTGTTTTCTTTTTAGACATTGCCTTGATTGCCAATTAGCCAGAACTTTTGTTTTGCTTTTAAGTCACGAACATCCCAGCTGTCAAAGTCTTTCTTTCCCCAGCATCTGCAGCCGTCCTGCCTGGGGCCATGAGCTCATCTGATCTCTTACTCCAAGCTGCCTTACATTTGACCTGGTCTTGGCCATGACACTGTCAATGAAAGACCAAGTGGTAAAGTGGTATTTGTGAGTCAGTCCTCCCTCTGAGTCAGAAATGAAACAATGCCTCAGCATGTTAGAGGGAATATAGAGCCATCCTGAGATGAAGCCTAAAGGATTCTTCCCCCTTAGTTCTTTGAGGTGCAAAGTGACTTGGTATACATATTGGGGAGTTGTTAATAGGGGTGAGGAGAACCCCTCAGGGCAGCCAGATACATTCTCATTTTTCCTTCTTTCTTTTCCCCTCTCCTTTCTTTTCTTCTTTCTGACTTTTTACTTCTTTCAAAATATAGGAGCTAATCATTCAGGAGAATTTGTTTCTCTTTAATATTTTGATCAATGAATTTATTCCCAATTTAAATTCTGTCATTTGTAAAACTGTGGTAGGTGGAAAAAACACTGGGTAGGGTGGGAAAGAAGGAAGAAAAAAATCCCAAACCCAAAATGAAACAAACAAACAAAAACCCAAGAAAGCGAATACACACACAAAACAAATTAAAAAAAAAAGCTTTAAGTACTGGCTGGATAAAGAGATAGTTGAGATATGTTAAGCAAATCACAATCTCTTTGAAGCTGCATTTCCTCAAAAGAAATATGAAGACAGCCAAACTTGTCTTACCTCCCCTATAAGAGCGTTGTCAGAGACACTAATGAAATAATCTGTGTGAAAGTACTTTGTAAATCCATGCATTTACGGCCAATTGATTTTTGGCAAAGATACCAAGAACACACAATGGGGAAAGGACAGTCTGTTCAATAAAGGGTGTTGAGAAAACTGGATATTCATGTGCAGAAGAACGAAATTGAACTCTTATTTCATACCATATACAAACATCAGCTCATGATCATTTAAATACTTGAACATCATACCTGAAACTGTAAAACTACTAGAAGAAAACATAGCAGGTAAAAGCACACAACACTGTCTAGGCAATGATTGTTTGGATTGGACCTCAAAAGCTCAGGCAATGAAAGCAAAAATAGATAAATGGGATTACATCAAACTTAAAAAGCTTCTGTACATCAAAGAAAACAATCGACAGAGTAAAGAGACAATATACAAATTAGAAAAAATATACTGGTAAGCCACACATCTGATAAGGAGTTAACATCCAAAATATATAAGGAACTCAAACAACTCAATAGCAAGGAAACAAATAACCTGATTTAAAAAACAGGCAAAGGCCCTGAAGGGACATTTCTCTAAACATGACATACAAATAGCCAACAGATATATGAAAAAATGCTCAACATCACTAATCATCAGGGAAACACGAATTAAAGCCACCATGAGGTATCATCTCATACCTGTCAGAATGACTATTCTCAAAAGATGAAAGATAATAAGAGTTGGTGAGAATGTGGAGAGGGAACAGTTGTGCACTGTTGGTGGGAATGGAAATGGGTACAACCACTGTGAAAAACCATATGGAGATTCCTCAAAAAGCTAAGAATAGAATTACCACATGATCCACAATCTACTTCTGGTTATAGATCTAGAAGATTGGAAATCAGTATGTTGAAGAGATATTGGCATTTCCATGTTTTTGTAGCATTATTCCCAATATCCGAGTTATACAATCAACCTAAGTTTATATCAGTGAATGAATAGATTAAAAAATAGGATATCGATCCACAATGGAATGTTATTCAGCCTTTAAAAAGAAATTCTGTCATTTTCAACAACATGGATGAACCTGGAGGACATTATCGTAAGTGAAATAAGCCAGGCACAGAAAGACAAATACTACATGTTTTAGATTCACTTATATGTTGAATCTAAAACAGTCAGACTCACAGAAGCAGAGAGTACTGTGGTGGTTATGAAAGGCAGAGAGTGGGGGAAATAGGGAGATGTGGTCAAAGGGTACAATATTTCAGTTAGACTGGAGGAATAAATGGAATTTGAGGTAATAAATAAGCTAATTAACTTGATCCAATCATTCCACATTATATACATATAATATCACTTTGTGCCCCATAAATATATATAATTTTTCAATATGTAATAACACTTAAAAAATAGAAAGTGCCTTATAAAACGTGTAGTCTGTCACAAGCATAGTTAGCAGTTTGTGTTCTGGGTTGGGACTGGTCTGGGAGCAATCATTCCTAGTGGTGTGAGATGGGAAAAATAGTTTTTGTCAGTGATTCTCCACTGGGGGAAACTTTGACCCCAGGGATATTTGGCAATGTCTACAGACATTTTTAGTTGTAACAACTGAGGGGCAGGGTGCTACCAGCATCTAGTAGATAGGGGCCAGGGATGCTGCTGAACATCCTCTAATGCACAGAACAGCCCTCCACAACAAAAAATTATCTGACCCCCAATGTCAATAGTCCTGAGGCTAAACACCTCTGATTTGTTTTAATAAACCTCAGCTAAAAAAAAACTTACTGTAGGACAGAAATAACTGTAATAATAAGATTACTTATTGCACGGAGGTTGAATAAAGCAGCGCAACTAACTCATAGCTCAGTGCCTGGCATATGTTGCGTTCATAGCCTATTTCATGCTCAGTGTTCCCGTTATGGCTCTTTCTAGAATCCTTCCTACATATTTGCAGTCCTTCATCATCAACCCTTCCTAATTTTACATGAGTCAATGTTCATATTGCTTTGGCTGCCTACTCTCCATTTCCCCTCTTCAATAGCACACCCGTTTTCTTTTTGAGAATTTCTTCCCTCCAATCATTGTGAGGCCTTGGTGGCAACATAAATCCAGATGCCTCTCTAAGGAAGCAAAAGAGGCCACATCCTTTTCCCTGCCCCAGCCCAGCTAGGTGGTGGGCATATGACCTGACATTGGCCAAATAATTTCTTCCAGGGTGTTGACTCTTGAGTGGAAGAAGTGATAAAAACATGCAGCAGTTTGCTGACCTCAGGGTTCCTGCTTGAGTTTATTCCTCTGGGGCCTGCTTTCCAACTCCACAGCGCCTCTTGGTTCCTGTCTTTTTCAGGGCCTCTTTTCAGCCTCCTGCGGGCTCAGCAGGGCTCCCACAGCATTCAATACATTTCCAGAGTTTGTTCTGTTGCTTGCAGCCAAAACTCTTGACTGATCACTTAACCACCAGGGACCCAATGCATAGAACAATAGCACTCTGTATTGTGTCTTTTGGTAGAGGGGCTGGGGATGGAGGCATGGATTTGTAGCCTAACAAAACAGCAAAGAGCTTCTAATTGTAATTTTCCCACCAGCACTGCAGCAATATTAAGTTCTAAGTTCTTTACTGAAGTAAAAGTTGAATCTTCTTCCTCCAGCCAGGTCCTTATCAATAAATATAAATTAGCAAAGTGTTTTAGCTCTTCCCTTGTGGTGAACCCTTTACATTTGGCTAATAGAATTGGGCAACAATATGACTTAAAATATTGATTTAAGCAAATTCTCAGAAGTACATAGTATACTTATTGTAAAATATACATTTGAAGCTATCTTTTTTCATCCCACTTTACCTTTAGTGTTTGCCAAACCCTATTTTCATATCTGTATAGAATGGAAACTTACATTTTGTGTCCATCTGGGAATAGTCCAGCCAAGCAATGGCAGTGGCTAGTGATAAGCACAAAAAAGAGAAATTAACAAATTAATTAATACTTATTTTTAATTTAGGTTGTTTCTCTGGACCTGAAGTATGACTGTTAGAAAAAGAAAAATCTGATAAGCTTCACTTCCTGTTTTGAAAAAAATAGTAAGAAATCACGTGTGTTTAGTGGCTTAAAATATTTTAGTCATTTTTAAGTTTGCAAAATAGATTGTGCATATGCCTTTTCTCATTATAAATATATACCTGTGAAACTCAAGTGCATGAGAGATTTAAACAGCTTTTATTTTTCAAAGGCATGAAAGACAATATTTGGAACAGAAATAAGAAATAGAACTGCAATTCTTGATTTTGTCACTAATTCTCAATAGATAACACTAGCAGTTTTCCAAGTTTAGATTGAATTGTATGAGCTGTAATTAATAGGTATTTGTAAAATCAAATTATGTATTTATACATGCCTGTAGCAGTAGTTACCATCCTCATTGTCCTTGGGTAGAGGTACACACACATGAAAATTGGATAAACAAGCTTTGCAAATATTTTTAAATAAAATCATTAAGTCTCTGATGAAGCTGGTTAAAAGTTTGACACCGCTGAGGCTCAGTTTTCTCATCTGGAAAGTGGGAATGATAATAGTAATTATTCTAGCTGGTTGTTTTGATGATTAAATGAGACCATGTGTGCACAGGGTTTTAAATGTATTTGAAGGGCTATGCTATGGGGAAGGATTTTATAATATCTAACACTAGGGGGAGAAAGCATTTTCTAAGTTAAGATTGTGCTAAGTATAAGCTCAACTAAGCACTAGAAGCAGCCATTGTGTATCACTTTGGGTCCATTTAAAAAAGGAAAGAATTATGGATGACATTACTAGAGCAGCCAAATATTTCAGGAGGATATTTATGACTGGAGAGAGTTTGGTCATCTCATTATTAGTGACATCCTGGGGACAACTAACTCTCTTCACTTTTCTTCCCCTGTCTTTCCCTAACATGGCAACACGAAGCAGGTGTTCTTGGTCCTGACCCATGAAGAAGGCAAGCACGTAATTTTCCTTTGATCAGGCTAAATGCAAGCAAAGGAAATTGGCTAGGATGACCTAATTTTGGGATGCTGACCCTGAAAGGAGTGTGACTGCTGCTTCAGGACTGAGCCTCATGGCTGTGAATGTGGCCGTGAATGTATCTTCCCTTGTCAACCTGCTGCCTTCTTGTCCATTCTTCGAAGACCATCTCAAGCAGCCTCTCTTCCATGTAGTCTTTCCTGATTATCCAATTAGCTTTGATCTCATCCACCGAGAATGGGTTTGAACTTCCTTACAGAACTTACTGTGCGTCTGAATCCCTTACTAGATAATAAACACCTTGAGGGTGAGAACTACATCATACTCATTTTTGTATCCTCCTTATTCACAATACAGTGCCCCACATAGAGTAGCACTGTGCTATCGAAGAAGAAGGATAGATTTTTGGAGGGCAGCAGAGCTGACCTCGAATCTTGGCTTCCCATTACCTAGCTAGGGGACTCCAGAATGCTACTTAATCTCTCTGAAACCGTTTGTTCTCATCTGTGAAATGGAGAGAATAATACCAGAATTTGAGGGGAGAATTGTCATTGGTCTCAAATATTAGTTTCATGTATCATATTCCATTGATATGCATTATTTCTGAGTTGAGTTAACATGCACAAGGAAGTTTTAACCCCATATTTACAAGAGCAGTGTTTGTAGTAAAGGTACATTCTAGTTAAAATCTATGAGCCAAATTAGGCTTACAACTGAAGTTTTAGTTAGTTGAGATGGATAAGTAAACATTTACCTAATTGCTTATTTCTCTAAAATTTCATCTCAAGTCTTACCTGTGAATGGCTTAATGTTTGGTGTTTTCAGTTTATCTCACAATGAATTTATGTTTCTTCAGTTGGGTGTTAAAAACTTTTTGCCGGAAATCTTCAGAAGCTTGGGCAGAAAGATCCCTGGAATAAACGAGAAAATGCCAGCCTTAAGATCATATGATTTTTGCACAATTGCTCCCTGGTGGTGACATACCCAAATTGCAGGAACATTAAGAAAGAACTCTAGCTCTTTGAGGAAAGTTATGAAGAGACAGTTCTTTTTTTTTTATTATTATTATACTTTAAGTTTTAGGGTACATGTGCACATTGTGCAGGTTAGTTACATATGTATACATGTGCCATGCTGGTGCACTGCACCCACTAACTCATCATCTAGCATTAGGTATATCTCCTAATGCTATCCCTCCCCCCTCCCCCCACCCTACAACAGTCCCCAGATTGTGATATTCCCCTTCCTGTGTCCATGTGATCTCATTGTTCAATTCCCACCTATGAGTGAGAATATGCAGTGTTTGGTTTTTTGTTCTTGCAATAGTTTACTGAGAATGATGGTTTCCAATTTCATCCATGTCCCTACAAAGGACATGAACTCATCCTTTTTTAGGGCTGCATAGTATTCCATGGTGTATATGTGCCACATTTTCTTAATCCAGTCTATCATTGTTGGACATTTGGGTTGGTTCCAAGTCTTTGCTATTGTGAATAATGCTGCAATAAACATACGTGTGCATGTGTCTTTATAGCAGCATGATTTATAGTCCTTTGGGTACATACCCAGTAATGGGATGGCTGGGTCAAATGGTATTTCTAGTTCTAGATCCCTGAGGAATCACCACACTGACTTCCACAATGGTTGAACTAGTTTACAGTCCCACCAACAGTGTAAAAGTGTTCCTATTTCTCCACATCCTCTCCAGCACCTGTTGTTTCCTGACTTTTTAATGATTGCCATTCTAACTGGTGTGAGATGGTATCTCATTGTGGTTTTGATTTGCATTTCTCTGATGGCCAGTGATGGTGAGCATTTTTTCATGTGTTTTTTGGCTGCATAAATGTCTTCTTTTGAGAAGTGTCTGTTCATGTCCTTTGCCCACTTTTTGATGGGGTTGTTTGTTTTTTTCTTGTAAATTTGTTTGAGTTCATTGTAGATTCTGGATATTAGCCCTTTGTCAGATGAGTAGGTTGCGAAAATTTTCTCTCATTTTGTAGGTTGCCTGTTCACTCTGATGGTAGTTTCTTTTGCTGTGCAGAAGCTCTTTAGTTTAATTAGATCCCATTTGTCAATTTTGTCTTTTGTTGCCACTGCTTTTTGTGTTTTAGACATGAAGTCCTTGCCCGTGCCTATGTCCTGAATGGTAATGCCTAGGTTTTCTTCTAGGGTTTTTATGGTTTTAGGTCTAATGTTTAAGTCTTTAATCCATCTTGAATTGATTTTTGTATAAGGTGTAAGGAAGGGATCCAGTTTCAGCTTTCTACGTATGGCTAGCCAGTTTTCCCAGCACCATTTATTAAATAGGGAATCCTTTCCCCATTGCTTGTTTTTCTCAGGTTTGTCAAAGATCAGATAGTTGTAGATATGCCTCTACAAGGGAGATGCACTCTCAGTGCATTCTAAAGTCCTGAGGATTTAGCTAGAAGATACATGTTCTTGACACTCAACGTTTTTGTTTTACACTGATAGAAAAAGCAATAGATGTTGAGGAATTGGTCAAAGAGCAACTGTCTCAGAAGAGACAGTTCTTAAGTACAGTTGCTCTTTGACCAATTCCTCAACATCTATTGCTTTTTCTATCAGTGTAAAACAAAAACATCGAGTGTCAAGAACATGTATCTTCTAGCTAAATCCTCAGGACTTTAGAATGCACTGAGAGTGCATCTCCCTTGTAGAGGCCAACAGGCAAATTCCTTCATTACTGACATCATCAACAGAAGCTCAAGCCTCCTGGGCCATCCCTCATGCTCCAGACCCCCTCCAGTGTTCTTCCATTATGCATGCTGGCACTCTCAGTCTGTCATCAGCAAACCCTCTCCTATCCTCAGGCTCCTCTCTGAACTGATCTTGACCCTCTTGCTCCATCTGAACCTACCTTGCCAATATTTGTCTAAAGTGGCAGCTGCCTTTTCTCTTATGCTCCTTATGCCTCAGATCATAGAGGTAGAATAGCTGTCCTCCTGGCTACCTATCATCTGCTAGAAACTATCTGTCTTCCTTCATCTTTCAGAAATCACAACTCTTCTAAAGCACATGGTGTCTTACTATTTCACCCAACATTCTTTTATAGCCCTCTTCTACTAGCCTCCCAGTGATGCCCCTTTATTTATGAGATTGGTACCTGGTTCATGGTCTTTTTCATTCTACTCCTGTTATTATTCTTGGTGACACCAACTTGGTGACACCATTCAACACCCTGAATCTCAGCTCCTTAGCTTTATCACCTCTAATTACTTTTTCCTCCATTCCACCTCACCATCAATTTCCTTGACCAAACCACGAATTGCATCTCCTCTAGAATAACAGTCTCAAACATTCGTCTCTCTGGTCCTTTCTATTCTTCCATCTCGTTTACTCTATTAATGTCATTGCAATAATTTTTTGGACCATATCAAGATGGCCAATTCCTTACCCCTACAACATTTTCCACTATTCATTTTCCTTGTTTTCAAAGAACACAATAGTACTGGCGTCTATACCCATACATCACACACCTTCCTTCTTACTACAATGGAAGGTATGTTCATCCTTCACTTGTGCTCTGGATCCCACACCCTCACCTTTGCTCCAGGAATTATCCCCTTTCCTCCCGGAATTATCCCCTTTCCTCAATGCATTATCAGTTTTTCCATCTCTATTGAACTCTTCCCATCAGCAAACAAATGCATTGTGATATCTTTATCTCCCTTCTCTTGATCCCATCTACTCCTCTGGCTCCCACCCCCTTTCTCTGCTCTCCTTCATGGCAACATTTATTGAAAGTTGTTCTTACTTGCAGTCCCTACTTCTTCACCTCCCATTGTCTCTTCAACAGATTCCAACTGGGCATCTGGCCCCTTCACCTGCTCTACAGAAACTGCACTCCTCTAGGTCACCCATGACCTGTCTGTTGCCAATCCAAATGCATTCTCATTTTACCTCTCAGCAACATCCAACGCAGCCAAACACTCCCTCTTTAAAATATTTTTGTTTCTTTTGGCTTACTTGCGTTGTTTTCAAACATTTTTACTCATATAGCACCTAAAAAAATTTTGTAAAATTTTGTAGACCATTACACATTTTTAGAATTGACATCTATATTGTTCATCCTAAGTTTAAATAGTTGCTAGGGATAGAATTTCCGGTATGTTACAAATATTGACATCTTAAAACTGTTACATGGTTCTTTTTAAATGTGCCCAGTGAAATCTAAACACCATAGAAATTTGATACCATAATTCGTGTAGAAAATACACAGACTTCTTTAACAGAAATTTTACATTGTTTCCTTTTTCCTTAAATTTATATTTTCACTCAACTTCACCCGCAAAAAATTTTCCCAATATATTTTATCACTCCACCAACTTCTCTGCAGCTGATTATATAAATTGAAGTTAGAACTTGAAAAATTTCCTATAAGGCTCTATAAGTCAAAACTTTTTTAGATTTAGTTATTATTGTAGTTATTTAATTATTTATACACTTGATCAAAATAACATAAACATTATAGATTACAAATTTTGATGAAAAAGCATTACTCTAAAAGAAAACTGTATTGTAAACATAGATTCTTAGGAGATGGCTAGGATGTTTTTCCCCACCCATTTAATTTGTGTATGTGAGGATACTACTACTTATTGTTATTGTGAGACAGAGTTCAGCATTAATCCTCTCCATACTTTGTCTTTTTAAAAGATGTCAGCTCTGAGAAATACTGTTTATATACATAAGTAGATAGAAACTTTATCATAGAAGTGCTATCCAATTCTTTGAATTCCTTTTGAGTTATACATCCAAAATCAGAGTAATTTATCACAAAAAAGTTTTCTAATGATCTAGCTCTTAACTACCAACTTTCAACTCAGTTAAGTTCTCCTCCAATTTTCTGGAAAGCAAAATATTGGACATCCTTCTGCAAATCCTTGTGTAAGTCGGGTGATGTCCAATATTTGTTACCTAGCTATTACAGTTATTAACTTCATCAAACTGATACCAGTATTTCTAATTGTTTTCTTTTCACGCCTAGGATGTTTTACACTGTTGGACACTACAATATAGTAAGATTTGGGACAGATGCAAGTTGTAGAGGGGTAATCATGAAAGGAAGTTGGGATGGAGAACATCTTTATTTTATTAGGTACATTCTGAGGCTGAAAGGGTTTGGAGAGAGTACATAGGAAGTTGAAGATCTGAAAATCGCTCTCCTTAAAACTATCTGTGCATATATTCCCCTTGGAAATTTTCGGCATACTCTTAAGACCCCTGGTTTTTCTCTTAACTCCATAGCTTTCCTTGTGAGTTCCTTTGCTGGTGATTTCTTCCCTGTTTATCCCTAAGTGTTGAGCAAAATGGGTATCATTCCTGGGTCCCCATCCATCTCCTTTTTGGCCATCTCTTCATCAGTCCCAATGCTTCAACTACTGGCCATAGGTTAATGGTCTTCCTGCAAGCTCAGAGTCATACATACAACCTCAAGCTCAATTGCCCAGTGTGAAGGCCCAATTGGCATCCCACACTGCTCATGTCTAAAAGAGAAATCATGATTCTCTGGCACCACATCCAACCAACCTGTTCCTCCACAATCTCCCACATCTGAGAAAATGGCATCATCATTCTTTCAGTTGTGAAATGAAAAAACCTAGGAGTTATTCTTGATTTCTCTTTTTCATCACTTCCTACAGCAAGCTCCATCAGTGCTACCTTTAAAACACAGCCTAGGCCAGGCACGGTGGCTCACACCTGTAATCCCAGCACTTTGGGAGGCCGAGGCGGGTGGATCACGAGGTCAGGAGTTTGAGACCAGCCTGACCAACATGGTGAAACCCTGTCTCTACTAAAAATACAAAAATTAGCCAGGCGTGGCAGCGCATGCCTGTAATCCCAGCTACTCGGGAGGCTGAGGCAGGAGAATTGCTTGAACCCGGGAGGCAGAATTTGCAGTGAGCTGAGATCCAGCCACTGTACTCCAGCCTGGGTGACAGAGCAAGACTCCATTTCAAAACAAACAAACAAACAAACAAAAAACAACAAAGAAACACAAAACATAGTCTGGATCCATCCACTTCTCTACGTCACCTTCCCTGCTCCCTCCCTAGACTAAGATGCCACCATCATGGCTTGCCTGGAGGACTTGATGCTTCCTACTGACCTCCCTGCTTTCATTCTGCCATACCCCACCAATGATCTATGCTCCATAAAGCAGCCAAAGTGTCTTTTCATATTGTCAGTTGGATCATGTTACTCCACTGGCTAAAACACTATATGAAAAATAATTACAGGATGGAACTGGAGGCCATTATCTTAAGTGAAGAAACTCAGGAATGGAAAACCAAATACCGCATGTTCTCACTTATAAGTGGGGGCTAAGCTATGGATGTGCAGGGGCATACAGAGTGGTATAATGGACATTGGAGCCTTGGAAGGGGAGGTGAGGAATGAAAATTACCTACTGAGTACAATGTACAGTATTCGGGTGACAAGTACACGGAAAGCCCAAATTTCAACGCTCTACAATTCATCCATGTAACCAAAAACCACCTGTACCCCTAAAGCTATTGAAACAACAATAAATTAATTAATATAGAAAAAACAAAAATATTCCGATTTTATATGTGGGTCTGAAGTGCTCTGTGGTCTGGGCCCTGCCTACCTTTCTGATTCCACTTTCATGCCTGTCTTGCTGTCTTGCTAACAGAACTCCAACCACATGGACCCTCTCCTTGTTCCTAAACATGGCAAGCTTGCTTTTTACTCAGGGCCTTGTTCTTGCTGTGTGCTGAGCCTAGAAATTTCTTCCCTCAGATGGTCCCATTGCTACCTCATTTTCTTTCCTTATACCTCAGCTCACATAACATCCCCTTTTAGAAGCCCTCCCTGACCACCATGCTAGCTCATTACCCTATATTTTTAAATAGCAAATATTCTACTAGAAATTGATTATATTGGTTGGGCCAAGTGGCCCACGCCTGTAATCCCAGCATTTTGGGAGGCTGGAGCAGGAGGATTGCTTGAGCCCAGGAGTTTGAGACCAGCCTGGGCAACATGGCAAGAACCTCTTTCTACAAAAAGTGAAAAATTAGCTGGGCATGGTAGTGCACACCTGTAGTCCCAGCTACTTGGAAGGCTGATGTGGGAGGATCGCTTGAGCCTGGGAGGTCAAGGCTACAGTGAGCTGGGATGGTGCCGCTGCACTCCAGCTGGGCAACAGAGTGAGACCTTGCCTCAAAAAACCAAAACAAACAAACAAACAAACAAAATAAATAAATTGATTATATCTGTTGTTATGTATGTAAACTGCACAAAAGCAGAGATCTTTCCTGTGTTATTTATCTCTGTATACCCAATGCTAAAAATGATTCAAACATGTAGTAGTAGGTGCTCAATATGTAGTTGTTGAATAGATGCAGAAATTTTTACTGTTTGCTACAGTTTTATTTAAGCACAGGAGCATGGCCAGTGGTATTTCCAGGGAAGAATACATTAGTAATGCAGGCTTGGGTAACCACTCGCAGCTCACCTCACTACGGAGCAATGACGTGGAATTGGAGCTGGTATCACAGAACAGGGAATGATCATGGGTTCTGGAGTCAAAAGAGGCTTTTCAAGGATTTAACCCCTGAGCTGTCAGTGTCCAGCTCTATGGACATTGTGGGCAAGTCACATCATTCTTTACATCCCAGTGTCCTCATATGTAAAATGGAGATAACTTCTAGGATTGTTGTAAGAATTGGAAATAATATAGGCAAGTGATTGACACATAGTAGGCATTCAACTAACGGTAGTTGTGGTAGATGCTGTTATCACCCCATCCGATTCCCCTGAGATTCCTTTTACTGCTTTGTCCCATGGCCAGTGGCAGACTAGGATAGGGTGATAAAATCCTGCTCGCTTGCCTCAAGGCAGGGCAGACCCTGGGGAGTCCTGCAACAGGAGACCAGGACTTCTATGTCTGCAAATCTTCCTGTGAGTTCAGGCTAAAGCTAATCTTCACCAGACACCACCTCCTTCCCCTTCTCTATTCTGATTGCTTCACTTCATATTACTTTCTCCTAGGAGCAACGCTTCAATAAATCATGGGTATGTGAATCCCTGGCTCACGTTCTGCTTCTGTGGAACCTGAATAGGGCTGTGGTTATCACCTCTTGTTCCACTAGAAAACCCTAGCAGCTACTTTTTTTCCGTAGTAATGCTGTCTGTTAGTTGTACTTATCTGCTCATAGTAAAAACCATAGCTAGAAGTGAGAATTACTATAATGTCTTTGCATTAGTTTAATGTTGATAAGAACAGCCACCTATTATTAAAAGAAGAAAGAATGGGAAGGGTAAGTATTTACATTTCTCATTAGTGGAAATAGGAGAGGCTCTAGAATTTAAACTCTCAGGCCTTTCTATCTGTAAGGCCACGGTAGGACGTGCCCTAGCCTCAGCTTCAGGTATCCTGAAGCCAGGCCTCTACCACTCACTGCTGAGCTGTGAGTTCTGGGAAGAAATACTCAACATCTCTCTGCCTCATTTTGTCATTTGTAAAGTGAGAAAAATAATACAGAGTTGTTGAGTGAAGTAAATGAAATCTTGTATGTGAAAGAGCTTGGTAATTATAAAACACCTCATAAAGGTGAGGTGTTTGGGAGGATAAAAGTGACGTTCTGGTTCATTCAAGAATTGAAAGTAAATGCATTAAGATATTGCACAAAAGTGTGAGCCTCTTTAAATATGTAGAAATAGGGAAAATTGTATTTGAGTTATGTGTATTGTGTTTTAAAGAAATTACTTTTGGGGAAAATATATTTTATACTTAAATAATAATAAATAAGGTAGAAGCACTTTGTAAATGATATAAAGTATACAGACACTGCAGAAAATGTATGCACGTGAACACATACGCACTGTAGCTCCAGTGACTTCTGGGAACTATTTTGGGGGAGTTGCAGTAACAGAATTTCATAGGATTTATTAGCAGTAGAAAGTTCCCCAGAGCTGCCTACATAAGGCTTTAATTATTCAAAGATTGCACTTTGGCACTTCAAACATTGCCAACCCAAGAAATCAGAAAAATGAGCACATTTCTGGTGGCAAAGAGAGGCATTTTGTGCAGGAAGCAGCAGTAAAAATGCAAACCAAAACCTCTGAGGAAGCCACCACTGCAAGGTAACTTTGAGGCCTGGGAATGAGTTCTTCCCTAGACTGAAGGAAAGAAGTATTTTCCTTCAAAGGATTGAGCCAAAGCCAAGAAGCGAAAAAATAAATGACAGGAGACAGCAAGTAAGGATGAGCAAAGGAAAGCAGGAGTGGAAAGGTTCAGAAAGTGGCAGACAGCGGCAGCTGGGGGAAACCAGAAGAGGTAAAGGGACCGGGCAGCAGCAGAAGATTCAGGGAGGCTGGGCGTGGTGGCTCACGCCTGTAATCCCAGCACTTTGGGAGGCCGAGGTGGGAGGATCACAAGGTCAAGAGATGGAGACCATCATGGCCAACATGGTGAAAGCCCATATCTACTAAAAATACAAAAAAAAAAAAAAAAAAAAAAAAAAAGCTGGGCATGGTGGCAGGCACCTGTAATCCCAACTACTCGGGAGGTTGAGGCAGGAGAATCGCTTGCACCCAGGAGGCGGAGGTTGCAGTGAGCCAAGATCGCGACACGGCACTCCAGTCTGGGAGACAGAGTGAGACTACTCCATCTCAAAAAGAAAAAAAAAAAAAAAGATTCAGGGAAAATGGGGAGGTGGGGAGGCCAGGCCTGAGCTGGAACAGGTCTTCAGCCCTGGAGAGCCCTGCGGGCAGCACCACCATGGCCCCAGCAGTCCTTTAGTATCTGGCCTTCTCAGGCAGCCCTGCTTCTACATCCAGGACGGAGGCTGCCAGGTTGAAATGCCTCCCTCTTTTGGTCCTCCAGATGGAGTTGGAAGTCCCGCCCCTTTGTCGCCTCTGCAGGTTGCTCACTGCACTTATTCTAAGACGCCGTTGCTTATGCGTGTCCTCCAGTAGTCTCCAGTGGGAGCCCCGAGGGCAGGCTGTCTTTGCCACCTGAGCGCTTGTGACTGGCCTGGTAGACACCACGCTCCCAATCATGGTTAAGTAAAATCTGCTTAAGAAGGCAGGAAGACTTCATCCCAACCTGTACCATTTGAATGGCCCAGGACATAGAGGGTTAAGATATCAGTTATTAAAAGGACCTACGTGTCCGTCTATTTTTGAGTGTGCCAGACTCTGTTCTGGGGAGTATCGAGCCCAGAACAAAGTCGAAAATAAAGACGCTGTTAGCAGTGGGGAACATCAGGTCACACTAGCTCTGTGCCAGGCGCTGGGCTGGCGTATATACAATTAGTTAATTCTCACGGCAGCTCTCTGCCCTCAAGAAAGGCAGATTGATTGATGATTTAAAGAGGGAGGCAGATACATACATTACTAATAAATGGCAAATAAATTATAGTAAAATGCAGCAAGTAATATAAAAGGGTGAGAACCAGGGACTGGGAGTGAGTTATTTTGTTTTCCTGAATTTGGGGAGGGTTTCCCCTAGAAGGAGTGGCCAAGTAATAATGGAGACGTCCTGGTAATTTTAAAATTATTTATTTCTCAAGGAGACAAAAAGTCCAAAATAGACCAGGAAAAGTCCTTCCTTGTGTGTTAGTCTGGTAAAAAGCAAAATAAAGCTCAGCAATATACTTTATCTCACTGAAAAGCAAAAGCTCCACATTACAATCGTATTATTTGAGAAGGATATATGAATTGCATAAAGGTGTAAATATTATTTATGATGCTTATATTTAACTGGGACGATAGTGTTATAGCTCTTATTTCTCCAGTTTATTATAGATTGGTATTAAGGCATGACTATAAAGCCCTTTGAATAAATCATTTTAATTGCCTAGTAATATGAGTGTTCATGTTAATTAAGTAGATATTTTGCACATGGCAAAGATAATTCTTTTCAGCTTTTTCTTTGGAAAGACAGCCTTATAAAGTGCCCTTTGTGGAATAAATGACTTTCCTATTATCAAACTGAGGACCATGCAACTCTCTTAAAAATTGTATTAAAACATTTAATTTTGATCTTAAAATATAGAGCTGCCTAGCAGAACTTGGGCTCCGGATAGCTAGAATGTGTCCGGCTTTGTCATGCTGCATTAGCAGTGTGGTGCGGCGGGGATGGTGTTTATTTGGGGTAAGGACACACCACTCTGGCTCCTGCCTGGCTCTGTTTTGCTGAGTAGTCACAGGAAAGTCAGTCTGGTTCTCTGGGCGTCGGTTTCCTCACCTGTTAAATGCAGCGTCTGGACTCCAGCTCTAATAGGCTTTTATCTGCGACTAAGTCCTAGCATAAGACCTGCATTCTATCCCCTCTCATGGAGTAAATTCAGACTCGTGATGTCCCTCCTGACTGGACATCAGAAGAGTAGGGGCATGTCCCTCCCATGACAGTCAGGATAGACAAAAAGGCACAGAGATTTCAGAGATTTCAGTAAGTTGCTCTTTGTTATATTGGAATTGAGAAGTATATTAGAAATTGCTGTTTGTTTGGTTTTTTAAATGGTGCGCATTATGTTAAAACATGTACAGAAGTGACAAAATGTTAAAAAGTGGTAGTAGGATATGTGGTCTTTAATTTTCTTCTTTTTCTTTTTTTCTTTTTTTTTTTTTGAGACAGAGTCTCACTCTGTTGCCCAGGCTGAAGTGCAGTAGCGCGACCTTGGCTTACTGCAACCTCTGCCTCTGGGTCTTAAGCCTTCCAAGTAACTGGGACCATAGGCACATGCTACCATGCCCAGCTAATTTTTTTTTCTTTTTGATAGAGACGAGATTTCACCATGTTACCCAGGCTGGTCTCCAACTCCTGGGCTCAAGTAATCCACCTGCCTTGGCCTCCCAAAGTACTGGGATTACAGGTGTGAGCCACCGTGTCCAGCCTAAATTTTCCTCTTAATACTGTTACATATTTTCTAAATTTTCTGTAATGAATGTATTCCACATACATATTCATATACATATATTCAGGAAAAATGAAAGCACTTAAAAAATAAGTGTGGTTAATATTCATAAAATGCCGGCAGTGAACCAAACTCTATCCAACACTTGTTTCTGCATCCATATATATATATATGTATAACTTTCTAGTTTTATAAACACTTTTATGCCCAGCAGGGACACACCAGTACCTTAAGTGAAACGGGGAAATTAGAAGTTACCAAGGTTACCACTGGTCAGCCTTTTTTCTTAAAAGCCTGAGCTTCAATGGATTTGAATAAATGCTTAATTAAAGAAGACATACAGATGGCAAATAAGCACATAAAAAGTGCTTTACATTGTTAGTCATCCAGAAAATGCAAATTAAAACTACAAGGAGATACCACTACACACCCACTGGCATGGCTAAAATCAAAAAGACTGACAATACCTAGTGCTAGAGATGACGCACAGAAATGGGAACCCTCCTACATTGCTGGTGGGAATGTAAAATGGTGCAATGGAGAAGTTTGGCTGTTTCTCCAAAAATTAAACATACATTTACAGTATGACCTAGCAACTTCATTCTAAACATATTTCCACACGAATACTTGTATGCAAATGTTCACCATGGTATAATTAATAATAGCCCCAAACTGAAAACAAACCAAACATTTATTAACAAGTGAGTGGATAAACAAAAATGTGGTATATTCATACAATGGAATAACTCAGCAAGGATAAAAATAAGAACAAATTACTGATACATGAAACAATGTGGATGAACTTAAAAAATATTGCGATAAGTGAGGGAAGCCAGGTGCATAAGACTACATATGATTCTATTTGTATGATTCCATTGGTATGAAATTTCTAGAAAAGGTGTATCTATAAGGAGAGCGTTTGGTTGCCTGGAGCTGGGGGTGTGAGTGGGTGTTGGCTGTTTGAAACAATTTCAGTTCCCAACTCGTCAGTCATAGTATTATAGCCTCAGAGCGAAATAGGCCTTTGGGATTATGCATCCCAGGCTCATCCCTTTGGGAATATCCATCCCAGGTTCACCTCATGCCCAGGTAGCCCTTGATAGGAGGTCACTCAGTGTCAGTGAAACCATGCACAATAACAGAGAGCTCTTCGCTCTACAAGGGAACTCATTCTATATTTGGACAGTTCTGTTAGAAAGTTCTTCCCTCATTGACATCTATCAGTTGGCTCTCTTCTGCCCCAGGAAGCAGAAGACTGTGAAGTTATATGTGGGCAGTAGGAGGAGGTAATGGAAATGGTTTAAAACTGGATTGTGTTACTAAAACTCGTTGAACTCAAAAGGGGTGAATTTTATGGTATGTAAAGCATACCTCCATAAAGCTGTAAAAAATTAAATCCAGAATTACCTAAGACCTCCTTAGAAAAAAAAGTTTGGGACATCTAAGATTTTGTTCTGTTTGGTTATGGGAAATCTACCTTCAACATTATTTCTTGAAATAAGCCAGGCACAGAAAGACAAACATTGCACGTTCTCACTTATTTGTGGGATCTAATAATCAAAACAATTGAACCCATGGAGACAGAGAGTAGAAGGATGGTTACCAGAGGCCGGGAGTGGTAGTGGGGGTTGGGGGCAGGAATGGTTAATGGGTACAAAAAATTAGAAAGAATAAATAAGGCTTAGTATTTGATAGCACAACAGGGTGACTATAGTCAATAATAATTTAATTGTACATTTTAAAATAACTAAAAGAGTATCATTGGATTGCTTGTAACACAAAGGATAAATGCTTGAGGGGATGGATACCCCATTTTTCATGATGTGATTATAAATAAATAAATAAATAAAAAGAAAAAAGGAAAAAAAACAGATTTCTTGAGGGCATCATGAAAATAGTTTAAGTTTTGAGATGGGTTGTCCGTGCAGCTGTCAACAAAGATACAGCTGTTCTGATCTGGAAGTGAGTACTGTTCAAAATGGACCACTTCTGTTATTGGAAAAAAAAAAAAAAGCAAATATGGAGGCCTGGAATGTTCCTAGACCAGGGATTTTTCAACTGACAATAAGAAAAAAGACAGTGTTTAATCTGTAATAAGTGTTTTACATGGGTTATTTGCTTTAATCCTCACAACTCTGAGGTAAGTACTATCATTACTCCCATTTTACAGATGGGAAAACTGAGGCACAAAGAAGTTAAATAACTTGTCCTAGGTCACATAATTAGTGAGAGGCATGAGTGGAGCTTGAACTCATGCAGTTGGCCTCCAGAGGCCATCTTGTCTCCCACCATGCCCCTTCCAGTTTCTCCCAACTGCTGTTGCAGTTGGCTCATCAGACTGATTGTTTATTCAATTTTGGTCAGGCTGACTGTATGCTGGTGCCAATCATCAGCTGCTGCAGATGGTGAGGCTTGGGACTGTGACTTGGTTAATGTCACACAAGCAAATGGTCTTCCTTTGTGGGCTGCTTTCCTTTTTGAATAGCACTTTCAGGAGTTCCTCCAGAGAAGTACTTTTTTTTTTTTTTTTGAGACGGAGTCTCGCTCTGTCACCCAGGCAGTGCAGTGGTGCGATCTCAGCTCATTGCAACCTTCACCTCCTGGGTTCAAGCGATTCTCCTGCCTCAGCCTCCTGAGTAGCTGGGACTACGGGTGTGTGCTGCCACACCCAGCTAAAGTTTTGTATTTTTAGTAGAGATGAAGTTTCGCCATGTTGGCCAGGCTGGTTTTAAACTCCTGACCTCAGGTGATCCACCTGCCTCAGCTTCCCAAAGTGTTGGTATTACAGGCACGAACCACCGCACCTGGCCAGAGAAGTACCTTTATGTTCTCAACATGTTAATTAATTTAATGCAGAACTGAAGCCAAAGGTGAGCTGGTTGGATGAGTGAAGCAGGTAAGTGTGTATGTTAGACACATGTTCTATGTGGGTTATTTCCAGACTCACCTTAGCTCAGTGATGTGATAATAGTCTCCCTTCAGCCTCATATCAGAGCCTGAGCCAATAATATGAGCTGTCTTCTTGGATAGCTTGGGCTGGGCTCCGCAACAGAAGAAGCTGGGGCAAATTGGCTCTGTTGCTGAGACCTGCCATGTATTTACATAACTAGGTTGGCAAGATCTTCTTAGAAAAGGTTGGCTGGCCACTTGTACCAGAATGTTATGAAGTTGATGATTCAAACAATTTCTATTCCCAATCATACAATTATAGGCTTAGAGTGAGAATTAACTACAGGATTATCCATCCCAGCCCATGCCCTCTGTGGAAATGCCTTAGTAACCCTTGACTCATGATCTCCCAGTCTGAATTAGAACATATCCGATGACAGGCATTTTTACTCTACAAGGGGTCTTCTTTCATTTTAGACACTTCTATTAGAAAGGTATCCCTTCCTAACATATAGGAATTGGCTCTCTTTTGCTCTGGGAAGCTACAGAGTTGTATTGTCCAATATGGTAGCCACCAGCCACATGTGGCTGTATTGAGTACTTGAAATGTGGCAAATCCTAATTGAAGTATTTTGTAAGTGGAAAATACACACAAGATTTCAAAAACTTAGTATGAAAAAACTTTATACTGATTATATGTTGAAGTGATAATATTTTTGATATATTGGGTTAAATATAATATATTATTAAAATTAATTTCATCTGTTTGTTTTTACTTTTCAATATGGTAACTAGAAAATTTTAAATTGTGCATGTGGCTGGCATTATATTCCTACTAGATAGCACTACTATAGAATATAAGTCTTTACCCTCTTTATAATGCAGCCTTCAGATTTTTGAAAGACTGCTATCGTTTTTCCCTCAAACATTTTTAAAGGGTAGACTTCTCAGGTTCTTTTCAATGTTATTTATTTAACATAATTTCCTTCACCATTAAATGTGTTCTAGCTTTTCAGTCTCTACATTGAGCTGAATACCGTAAGCTGAAGATTAGAATTAAGATATACCATGCCCTGTCAGGCATCCTGGCTAACACGGTGAAACCCCTGTCTCTACTAAAAATACAAAAAAAATTAGCTGGGCGTGGTGGCGGGCTCCTGTAGTCCCAGCTACTCGGGAGGCTGAGGCAGGAGAAAGGCGTGAACCTGAGAGGCGGAGCTTGCAGTGAGCCAAGATCGCGCTACTGCACTCCAGCCTGGGAGACAGAGCGAGACTCCATCTCAAAAAAAAGAAAAAGAAAAAAAAAGATGTACCATGCCCTTTAGGGCTATTATCTCTCTTGTTTTAATATTACACTTCTGTTAAAACAGCTGGTTTGCTATAATTTGTATGGTGGCACAATTATACCATTCAAGGGTCCTTAACTTAGGGTTAGTGAACACTGGTTGGTCATAGATGGGCTCCAGGTTTCCATGATCCACCTGAAATTGTAAACAAAATTTTACAGCTATGGGCATTTGTCTGTAAGTTAGTCTTTAGCTCTCTTAGGTTTTCAAAGAGATCTGAGGCTTTTAAAAGTTAAGACCTATTAAATTGTTTTGCGGCTACAGTCACTTTCAACTCCTGGGATTTTTTTTTTCTCACAAAACTCTTTTTAATTATACCTAATGTTAAATGACGAGTTAATGGGTGCAGCACACCAACATGGCACATGTATACATATGTAACAAACCTACACGTTGTACATATGTACCCTAAAACTTCAAGTATAAAAAAAAACTCTTTTTAATTTCAGTCTCCCATATGTTTGCATTTAATTTTTTAAATGGATGATTTTGTGTTTATTCCTCTTAAGTCTATACCTGTTCCTATTACCCTTCTATTTTAGCTTATTGATACCTTTTGCCTCTCTTGGTTTATCTGACATTTAATGAATTGGGCTTCTGTCCTGGCTTTGTCACACCTGCAATTTTGATAAGCATGTCTTTTCTGTGATCATCCATCACTAATTGAAATTTTAGACTGCATAAACCATAGATAGCACTTGGGAGTCTGCCATAGTGATTGCCCTTTGGATAGGCAGTGATTCATCAAGTAGTCAACATTCCTTGGGTAGAGTTGTTCAACCAGCTACAAATCTACTCAACTCTACTGGCATTTGTGTCTTCAACTTGTCCAGCGGATGTCAAATTCTTTGCTGAAATGAAGATATATTTTTGTCTATGGCATTCCCCTGATCTTCCTGACCCGTAAGCCTGTCAAAGAAGGAAATGTGACTGGCTTGGTGAAAGACTTATTTGAGGAACCTATGCTGGCTCCCAGTGATCACTGTCCTTAAAATAGTTAAGTCCAATGTTACTAGAGGTTTGACATAAATCTCTCTAGGCCACAGTTTCTGGCATCTTCTTTCCCTCATAGTTTCATGGCTTTCTGAAAATTGGAACAATTGTCTTGATAAAGGTGTGGTTGAAAAATTAAATTTATATTGGATTGAAAATGAAAAATAACATGCTTTTAAATTAGCTGAGCCTCAGTAAGAAAGTGGTGATGCTGAGTAATGATGCATTAAGTCAAAGGGTAAAGTTACAGGATAGCAGGGGCCTGGATACAGACACTGTCTACTACACTCATATGTTCTAACCACCAATTTAAGCTAATTGCGCTCCCAAAGCAATTCAATTTGTTTATCACAATATGTTCTGCTGACCCTCAGTGTTTTAAGGTTCTGAGAGCTATTGTCTTTGAGATATCCATTTTGTTTTAAAATCTAGAACAGCTAAGTTCTTTTCTACTAATAATCATAAACATGTTCTCTTCTATCAGATAAAGTAGATGTCAGATGCTTCCTCTGCTTAACTCTCAGGAGTTGTGGAGAAAGCCAAGGCTCTGCTCTCACAGATCCAGGGCCAGTGGTGCCCAATCTTGGATGCACGTGAAAATCACCTGGAAACTTTAAACATCCTGGTGCCTGGGTTACACACACCCCGAAAGGTTCAGATTTAATTGGTCTGGATGTAGTTGGGCATCAGGATTTTAAAAAGCTCTCCAGGGATTCTAATGTGCAGCCAACACTGAGAATACTGATCTAGGTCAATGGTTCTCAAAGCAGAGTTCCAGACCAGCAGCTTCAGCACCACTTGGAATCTGTCAGAAATACAAATTCTTGAGCCCCCACCTCAGATCTATTGAGTTAGAAATTCTGGAGGAGGAGTTTGGAAATCAGTATTTTGTTTTATTTTGCTTTGTTTCTCGCTCTGTCACCCAGGCTGCACTGCAGTGATATAATCATAGCTCACTGCAGCCTCAAACTCCTGGGCTCAGGTGATCCTCCCACCTCAGCCTCCCGAATAGCTGGGATTACAGGTGTGCACCACCATGCCTGGCTGGAAATTAGTGTTTTAACAAGCAATGTAGGTGTTTCTGATGCATGCTATGGTTTGAAGACTACTGCTGTAGGCTTTCTTCCTCCTTGGAAAAAGCTTCTCTGTCAAATGTTATTGACCCTAAGGACGTCTGGTCTGAGGCCAGTGAAAGTTCTCTACAGCCATAGGTAAGTTACACAGGAAGCTTTGGGTGCTCACTTTTCCACTCAGCCAGTGAGCTGGCCCTGCAGAAGGCGCTAGGAATGCTTTCATCTAGTGTCTGCACACTACTAATCTATCCTTCATGGAGGCTGCTCATCAACCTTTGCTGCCTACTCCACTGTGCCTTCCCTTCCTGCCATTTATTTTATTCTCTGACAAGTGGTTTTGACCCATAATGGCTGACACCAGGTCTGCTGCGATGGTGCTAGATTGCTGCAAAGAAACAAAAGGAAGAATCCCACTGTGGGCATTAAAACACAAGTTTTACAGCCATTTGAGGCACTTTGAGAAAAAGAAAGTAAATATCAGTATGCAATTAGAAATGAGTGGAAGGTCTTTGGCATCACAACCGAGGGGTGGGTTGTGGGGAGACAGTTCGGAGAAACTCTGACCCAGACTTGTAGTGTTTGTGGCTGCAGAGTCACATGTCTTAGCAAAAGAAGGCAGCCACAATGGCCAGGTGGGCACTGAAGGAACCTGTCACCATTTTTGACTCTTCTTTCTGGCAGTGTGAACTTCAATGGCCCACATAATTTTTTTGACCTAATGTGTAAACATTTTACCTCATGTGTAGAAATAGGGACAATGGTACTACCTCGTGGGGTTGTTGTTAGAATTAACTGAGATCCTATATGTGAAAATACCCAGCACAGCAATAGTAAGGGGTGGTTATTTGATAAGCCTCCCATGTACCCTCCATGAAATTATAATGTTGTCTGTAGTGAATTTTTCAGAACTAGGGATTAGTATAAAACTAGGGGGCAGGTGGTTTGTTCACAGATGCTCATTACATCCCGGTTCCAGAAAATCCTTTTCCTCATGGCATCTTTCCTCCCTTTCAAGCTAGGATCTTGACCTCTCTTTACCCTCCTGAAACTCACCCTCGCTTATTGGTCAGTCAGAAGAGGGCTAAGGTATTAATCAAGATTAGGGTGAACATGACTTACAACTATTTCATGTGTTAGTGTTTCAGAGTGAGATGCAATGTAACCGTCGTTAAACATCTTTTAACCCCAAGGAGGGAAGGGAGCTCATGTATATTGAGTGCCTTCCTCATAACAGGAAGTTTGCTTTCGTATTCACAGTCACTTAATCCTCAGAAGAGGTGCTACTATTATCCCCGTTTTAAAGGGAAGGAAACCAATGACAGTGAAATTTAAGAAACCTATCAGATTATTGGGAAATGGAGTATTCTTCCCAGAGCTCCTCAAAATATCATGTAGCTTTCGGACTTTGATTTCCCATAGGGTTGGCATAGATCACTGGAAGAATCAGACAGAAAAAAGTTTGTTTTCAAATAAAGTTATTTCTTTGCCTAATTGTGAAGCATTACAGAATGATTGGCAATAGCCCAGAAAACACATTCCTCTACCCTCATTGTTTAATAAACCCGAGTACCCTGGCAGAATGAGCTATATGGGTTTGCTGATTGGTTAATCCCTGATAAAATTGGAATTTTTCTTAACCCACCTGAGAAAGTAATCACTCCTAAGTACAAATTAGAACCATAGCGAGGTGGATAATCTCTCTCCAAGAGGAACTTGGTAGTGGCTGAGTTTTGCTTATGTCTTGTTACATTGTGTTTTAGTCAGTGATCTCCAGAGCAACAGAACTGAGAGGATATTTATGGAGAGACAGTATATATAAAAAAAGTTTTATTACGGGAATTGGCTCACTTGATGACAAAGGCTAAGTCCCACCACAGACCGAATGTGTGATGGAGAACCAGGGAAACCTGCTGTATGGCTCAGTCCAAGTCTGAAGGCCTCAGAATGGAAGCCAATGGTGTAGCTCTCAGTTCAAGGCAGAAGGCCCGAGAGCCCAGGGGCCACTGGTTGCAAGTCCCGGAGTCCAAAGGCCAGGGATCCTGGAGTTCTGACATCCAAGAGCAGAAGGAGAAGGGTGACCTGGCTCCAGGAAAGAGAATTCATGCTTCCTCTGCCTCTGTGTTCCATCCAGGCCCCCAGCTGATTGGATGGTGCCTGCCCACGTTGAGGGCAGATTTTCCCCACTCAGTCCACAGACTCACATGCCCATCTTTTCCAGAAACACCCTCACAGACACACCCGGGGCAGTCCAGTCATTCTAATTTAGAAGCAAAACCATCTGGGTTTCACTTTCAGCAGAAGCGTGGCAGGCTCAGGGCCTCCTGAAGCATTGAGAATAATTAATGCAATGATTGAGAATAAATAATGCTTTACCAGCTATCTGAGTACCCCTTAACTCAGTGAGGTAGACACCCAAAAGCAACCATCCTGCATTTTTTTCCGTGAGCATTAATAAAGTCTATTGTTCATTGTAGAATGTTCTGGAAAATGTTCACTTCTCAAAATGACAACTCATCTTTCAATCATCTCCTCCTCTCCAAAGTCTTTCCTACCCTTCCCTCACCTGAAGTATCGATCCGTCAGCCCCGGTTGGTGCTCTCACAGTACTCATTTACAATTGCACTTAAAATTCTGAGTAGCTTATTGGTCTATTCTCAGCACCCCCCTCACCCCCATTAAACCACATACTTGTCAGAAAAAGGGGTCATGATACTCACCTGGCAGCAGAGGAGATACCAGATCAAGAGAACGGGGTCATTGTCTTATTTAGCTTTGTCCCTTTCTCCCAAGTTATCATGAGAAAAAAACTAAATTTAATGAATCAGTGAAAATTGCCTGGCTGTCTGAAAGAGGGAAGAAATGTTGAGTAGGAATAGGGAACAAGGCTACATTCTATGTAGGGTTAAGCCTTGAAAACAAGGCAGAGGGATTTATACTTAAATTTGAAGCAGCTAGAAGCCACTGTAGAGTGTTGAGTGAGTGGTGTGGTGATGAAGGCAGCAAGAGGCATAGATTCTACAGAATGAAGCCAAGTGGGAGGGTCTGGAGGCAGAGACCAATGAGCATGCCAGTGGCTGCATGGGATTGGCGGATTCGTGTTAGGCATAATGTGTACATGTTAATGGTGAGAAAGATGGGATGCAGAGAAAACTAGGACTTGGGGAGAACCTCTTCTAAAGGACTAAATCAAAGGGAGAAAAAATGTGATTTCAAAGCAGCTAGATCAGAAAAGTGGCAGAAGGATGGAAAACTTAGTTGGAAAAGGGCAGCTGTATTAGTCCATTCTTGCATTGTTGTAAAGAAATAGCTGGGACTGGGTAATATGCAAAGAAAAGAGGTTTAATTGGCTCAGGGTTCTGCAGGCTGCACAGGAAGCATGGCACCAGCATCTACTCAGCATCTACTTAGCATCTGCTGAGGCCTCAGGAAGATTTAATGGCGGAAGGTGAAGTGGGTGGAAGGTGAAGTGAGAGCAGGCTCATCTCACATGGCAGGAAAGCAGGAGCAAGGGTGGGAGGAGGTGGCACACACTTTTAAACAACAAGATCTCCAGAGAACTCACTCACTATTGTAAGTACAGCATCAAGGGGATGGTGCTAAACTATTCATGAGAAATCGCCCCCATGACCCAATCACCTCCCAACAGGCCCCATGTCCAACATGGGGGATTACAACTGGACATGAGATTTGAGTGGGGACACAGATCCAAACCATGTCAGTAGCCAATTTGGGGAGTACAGAAGATGGGGAAGGAAGTTAGGATACATTTCCTTAGTTGACGTTCTATTTCTTTGAAGTGTCAAGTACACCTACAAATCACTTAATATTTAAATTTTACTTTTTCCTGAAATTGTAACGAAGGGGTGAAATAACCTCATTGCTCTTTACATTTTAAGGAGTCCTTATTTTATCTGCTACCAATGTAGGTTTTAATTCTCTTTGGAAAATGAATACTCTTCTGGGTCCCATGGGAGCTGTTCCTTGTGGCTTTTGCACAGACGGCCATCTGAGCTGAGTGCTTATTAGATCAGATGAAATATCATTTAAGGTTAGCAGCCAGACATCACAGGCCACCCACTGGACATGCTGGGAATGAAAAAGAGGCCAAAGGACGAGCGTCTGTAGTTAGCAAAGTACAATTGCAAGATTAACAATGGCAACCCCAGTGCGCAGTACTGCTGGTGGAGAGCGAATGCATGATATCATAACAGAGTAAGAAAAGGCAGCAAATTCGCATTCAAAGCTCACAGTATGACAGCTTTACAACTGTCTTTTGAATAGTGTCTGTATTAGTTTCCTATTGCTGCTGCTGTAACAATTACCACAAATTTAGTGGCTTAACATGACTTTGCCTATCCCAGTATTGTGGCATTATGCTTCCAATGAGGTTCCCATCCTTGCCCCTCAGATAACCTGGCACAAACAGGCGTTAGGATCTTCATATATGAAAACAAATCATTTCATTTTAAAGACAACTTGAGCTGTCAAAGCAGTTACCTCTCCTAATCAAAAAAAAAAAACCCAAAAGATAGATTATTTGTTTAATGTCTTGGGGACTTATTAATTAATATGTATACTAGATGCAGTCAGAGAAGGAGACAAGTTTAAGATAGTATAGTAATCATCAGAGCACTGATAGCATATTTGGTGCAAATAGAAAAGCAGAACACTAAAATAAGACCACTGCAGAAGTATTTATTTTTCCCACTGCAATGAAACAGAAAGATATTAATCTGAGTTCCTGTGAAACTCTTGCCATAGAATACTGTAATCAATTTAAATTGGTAAATGTTTCCTTGTTAAAACTATAATAATTTTATGTGAAAATTCAAATGCAGCTCTCTGTCTTAGCCCAGAGATGTTTAATATTCCAAATTCACTTCAACATACCAAATCAGTGTTTATATAATTAGTTCTCTCTTTAAAAAAATCCAAGTATTAACATTAGTTATCTTTGAGGAGGGTGTTTCATTTATTATGCGCATCTGTATTTTTAAAGGGAAGTATATATAACTCATAGTTTAAAAGAAATAATGTTAAAATAGTACTATAGCTTATACCAACACTCAGTTCCATGTTAACTTGTGTAAGTATGTATTAACCAGTTGAAAGATAAAGAGTATTGATGTCCTCTGAAAACAGTTCTTACCTGGCAGCAGAATTGTGCTTTTAAGTCATATTTTTACAAAAAAAAAAAGAATCTTGCTCATAGATATCACCTTTGCTAGTTAACCAAGTATCTACACATATGATTCTTCTGCAGGTTTCTTGACTAAATTGTTCAACTTTGAAGTCAGTGGAAGAAGTATGTATATGAGGCCAGGCGCGGTAGCTCATGCTTGTAATCCTAGCACTTTGGGAAGCAGAGGTGGGCAGACAGCTTGAGCCCAGGAGATCAAGAACAGCCTGGGCAACATGGTGAAACCCTGTCTCTGCAAAAAATAAAAAATTATCTGGGTGTGGTGGTGCGTGCCTGTAGTCCCAGCTACTTGGGAGGCTGAGATGGGAGGATCACCTGAGCCTGGGGAGGTGGAGGCTGCAGTGAGCCATGATCACACCACTACACTCCAGCTTGTGTGACAGAAAGAGACCCTGTCTCAAAAAAAAAAAAGTATGTATATGAGAATGAAAAAAGAGGTAAAATGGTATGAGTTTTTTTTATAATTGGTTTTTAGAATAAAAATATAAATATTGCTAAAACAAAATAACAGACATAGAATGTTAGCACCACATGGTTTCTCAGATATAATGCAGTCACACGAGTTTCTAGATCATTTTTTAGAGTGCTGTGGCTTCAAGGTCACAGCTTGGGGGTGAACCCCACTGGTAGGAATCATGATCTCTGGCCTACACTTCCATCAGAATGGCTCCATTTTATCTGATTTATATATGTATATAAATAGACTTATGTATCTGCCAGTCTAATCACTTTCCTCCCATCTTACATAATATTGTTGCCCATTAATTTGGGGCAACCTTTTTTCACATTCCCAATTTAGACATTAATATTGTTGTTTTATAGTATCAATGTTTCTTTGGATTCACCTACTTATTCGCATTTTCTTTGTCTATTTTCCTTTCTGACATCTCAGACCTTCCTTCTAGAATCATTATCCTTCTTTCTGAAGTACATCCTTCAAATTTCTTTAATTGAGTGGCTTCTGGCAGTAAATGGACTCAGTTTTAGTTTGTGTAAAATGTATTTTACCCTAATACATTTTCTCTATGTAAAATTCTATGATGATCGTTCCTTTACACATTTTGTAGACTTTATGTCATTACAGTCTGGCTTTTGTTGCCACTGTTGAGAAATCTGCTGCTGGTTTAACTATCCTTATTTTATAGATAATCTGCCTTTTCCTCTAGGTGCTTTCAATATTGTCTTTATGGCTGGTGTTTTGCAGCTTCGTTTTGATGGGTGTAGGTGTGAATTTCTTATTATTTATACTCCTCGGGACTTGTGCTTTCTGAACTTGAAAAGTATTATCTTTCAACTATTCTCAAAAATTCTATGCCATTTTTACTGGCATTTCTCTAAAACCATCTTCTTAAACTCCAAGTGGACATTTATCAATTTACGATTCTATTCTCCATTTCTCTTAAGTATTCTTTTGCAGTTACCATTACTTTGTTTCCCTTGCTTCTGTTTTGGTTAATTTCTTGAGTGTTATCTTCCAGTTTCCCAATTCTTTCTTTAGTTTTGACTAATTTATTAAGTTACCCTGTGCTTTTAAATTTAATTTTTAGTTTTTAAAATATCTCTCTGTTCCTGCATTAGTTTGCTGAGGACAATGGCCTCCAGCTCCACACATGTCCCTGCAAAGGAGATGATCTTGTTTCTTTTTATGGCTGCATAGTATTCCATGGTGTATATATACCATATTTTCTTTATCCAGTCTATTATTGATGGAAATTTAGGTTGATTACATGTCTTTACTATTGTGAATAGTGCTGCAGTGAATATACATGTGCATGTATCTTTATAATAGAATGATTTATATTCCTTTGGGTATATACACAGTAATGGGATTGCTGGGTCAAATGGTATTTCTACCTCTAGGTCTTTGAGGAATTGCCACACTGTCTTCCACAATGGTTGAACTAATATACACTCCTACCATCAGTGTAAAAGCATTCCTTTTTCTCCATAACCTTGCCAGCTTCTGTAGTTTTTTGACTTTTTATTAATAGCCATTCTTACTGGTGTGAGATGGTATCTCATTGGGGTTTTGATTTGCATTTCTCTAATGATCAGTAATGTTGAGCTTTTTTTCATGTGTTTGTTGGTTGAATGTATGTCTTTTGAGAAGTATTTGTTCATGTCCTTTGCCCACTTTTTAATGGGGTTGTTTGTTTGTTTTTCTTGTAAATTTGTCTAAGTTCCTTGTAAATGTTGGATATTAGACCTTTGTCAGATGGACAGATTGCAAAAATTTTCTTCCATTCTGTAGGTTGTCTGTTCACTCTGATGATAGTTTCTGTTGCTGTGCAGAAGCTCTTTAGTTTGATGAGAACACATGGACACATGTGAAAGAGCAACACACACTGGGGCCTGTCAGAGGGTGGAGGGGGAGGAGGGAGAGCATCAGGAAGAAGAGCTAGTGGATGCTGGGCTTAATACCTAGGTAATGGAATGATCTGTGCAGCAAACCACCATGACACACATGGTGTCATGTAATAAACCCTTGTAATAAACCTGCACATCCTGCACATGGACCCCTGAACTTAAAATGTTTTAAAAAAAGAGAAAAAGAAAGAAAAAAATATGTGGTGTTTTGAGAGTACCTTATTACTTTCTCAGGTTTTTATTTCATATTCATATTATTTCACTAACATTTTATACTTGGTTATTTTATTCTGCATCATCCATTTCAATATTTCAAATTCTTGAGGGTCTAATTCAGCTGTTGTTTTTGCTGACTCTCAATCATGGAACCTATTTCCTCATGTACTTTGTACTTTCGGATTTTAAGTTCCTATTCAGCTGTATCTGGAGGAGTCCTGCAAGACCTGAGTTGAGGGTGAGTTCCTAAGAGAGAATCTACATCTACTTCTGCCAGGCCCTGCAGGTCACTACCCATCTGAGTCCACATTAGATTAATTTGTTGGCCTAAGGTTTCCTGAATTGCACAGGTAGTATCAATTTAATGCCAGAATTTATGAATTCTGGTTAAATTTATGAATTCTGGTTATGAATTTTCAGAGAATATGTAATATTCTGACCCAGAGCCCAGGCTGAGAAGATTTCCTTGTTCTCTTTATGTGGTTTCTGTGGAAGTTGCACCCTTCATTATTTTGGTTTTATGTAAGGTCTCGGTTCAATTCCCCATCTTGCTTAGGCCTCAGTGTGGCCATTAAAATCCAAACCTCTTGGTTATCAAGATTGGCAGATGCCTACAGGGCAGCCATAGATTCAGCTAACACCTGCTTTCCAGCCCGTAATGAGCTCAACTATTTGTTTACCCTTCCTTTCTTATGAGCTCAACAATTAAATGGTTGTTTAGTATATTTCATCCAGCATTTCTAGGTACCTAGTTCCAAGTATTTCTCCAGACAGAAGCTTTTCATCATTTTTCTGATGAAGAAACTAAGGCGCAAAAAAATTAGTTGACTCTAAAAAGACACAGCAATAGTAGAAAACCAAAACTGAGCCTCTGAACTCCTTGCTTACTTCTTTCTCAATCACGCATAATGCCTCAACTCTTAGAGCTGGCATTTGTTGTATCCTAATAACTCTTGAGGTATCTCTGAAATCAGTAGTAAATTTCCCCCAAATTATGATAACTTGCTAAAATAAGATGAGATTAAATCATTGTCCCAAGGTCATTTGATGTATTACAGCTGTGAGATAAGAAGACTGCATCTCTAACTTTCAAGGCTGTGGTGACATGTGTAGAAAATTTAGTTGTAACTATTTCTTCAAGCACATCCTGGTTTCTAAGTTTGAATCTGAACCACTAATCATGGAGAGGAACTATTTGTAGTAATTAAACAGCCATCTCTTTAGGATTCATACAGGCATAGTTTATCAACAGCGTCAGAGCTTTCTCACATGCAAAAGCCTCACATTCATTATTTACTGAATATTGGGGAAATAATTTGAAAAATCTGCACATTAGTTATGTATGCATTCTGAAAACAGTGAACACTATTTGCATCTTAAAAAGATCTGAGTAATGCTGTATAATATTGCAACTAGCAAATCTTAGACTAGAGAAAACTAATTTTGAGATTTCAACATAAAGAAAATAAGATGGATTAGGAATTTCAATTGACCTCTCTCAAATGACCCAGTGTTAACAAACCAACAACAACTGCGCACACAAACACACACACACGCACACTAATCCAGGGCTACTGGCTGTGGTTTTATTTTGCTTTGTTCCAAATTCCCAAATCTCCATGTAAAATGGAGACCTCATGGACATTCCAAATTTTTCTTCAGTTTAATCTTGTCCTCAGATGGTGTTCACCTTACTTAGCCTTTGTCTTCAAATTCAAGAAAACCAGTTGTGGGTTTAAAACTTCCTGTAGAGGGCGCTATTGATATTGCCAACTATACTAAACTTTTTTTTTTTTTTAAAGGGTTCATAAACTACAGTTTCTGCTTAGAAGTCGTTAGATTGATATTTGGGAGTTAAATTTAAACCAAAACTCTAAGCGGACTAGTAACTATTAAGCTGTCTAATACTTTTGAAACAAGCGTCCCTCTGCTGGCTTATTTAATGCAGAAGTCTGAGCGGCCCCTCCCCTCCCCCTTGTATTATTTAATGAACAATTCCTCTTCTGGTCTGTATTAACAATGGTGCTTGGAACTCGGCATCGATAACACACTGTATGCCCTGTTGTGCTACATGTTGAATGATTTGTGTGTCTTTGAGAAAGTCCAGCTTCTCCTCTTAATCTGGTATCCTGGAGGCTCTGTAATTTACTCCTACAGTTCCCGGCCATAACGTATTTCATGTCAAGTAGGAGGGGTTTTTTTTTTTTAAACTCTTAATAGAGATATTTTCAAACAAAGACAGAGGGCAAAGAGGATCTTCTTAAGATATTAAATGAGAACATAACCATCGCTTATTTGTCTTTTGTATTATTATGAGGCAATTGATGATTGCCTGGGGCTCTGCTGATGAATCAGACTTTTAATAAGTTTCAGCAAGAACGGTGTTCACGGAGATAAGTTAATTAATTGCTCTGCTGTGTGAAAGCTCATGTAGATAGTGTTTTATTCTACTGTGCAGTCCGTTCATAAAAAGGCACACAATTCTTCACTGCACTAATGCTTGTCGGCAAACCTTCACAGAAAACATTATTTCACTCTTTTTAAAAATAAACTGTTAATAACCTTATTAAACCAGAAATGAAATATGTTACTGATCACTTGCCAAACGTGGTACTGAAAAGAAATCTTTCCATTTGGAGCCTCTGATGTCTTGCAGCTATTTGTTTACAAAACTCTTCTAGATACTGACAGAAACTTCTCCCTTTATTACTTTTAACCGTGGGGTTTTGGCAAAGTGCTTCTTCTTCCTCCGCACCACTTGGCTGATTTCAAACCAGAAGAGTTCTCTATTTCTTCTTTACCATCTCTGTATAGCAGCATTTTAAGGGACCATAGGAAAAAGACTTGGAAAGTGTCACATTGTAGTACAGTGGGGTTTTCTCCTGATGGCTACAATTTACATGCCAGGAGCCCTGTAAGCCCTCTAGCATTTTCTTGATGCTCTGAAGGAAAAAAAATTTCAAACAGTTCTTAGAGTCTGGAATGCTTTCCCCGGCAATTGACAACAGAGTTCAAGTCAAGTTTATGATTCGAACTCAAACTTAGCGTTTCCTTATGCACTTTTAACTCTTTGAAAGATGGGTTGAATATAATATAATATAATATAATATAATATAATATAATATAATATAATATAATATAATATAATATAATATAATATAATATAATATAATGTATAGCACTTTCCTCCTGGTGTATTTGTTTTACTTTTGTTGAATTTTCAAGTCTTTGTTGATAATTGTGTTTTGTAGATATTTTAAAATAGAGAAAACAATCTATTCAGTCTTGTCATCCTAGCACATTGGCTATTCGTTTCTTAGTTTAAAATTATCCACTAGGTAAAACAAATATGTTTGTATCATCACTCAGTTTTCTGTTCTATTTCAAATTAATATTATATCATAATTTTATCAAAATTTTTTTCACATACGTTGGCATGATCTTCAGACCTGTGGTAATAATCACACCTCTCTTAACGGGTGGTGTGCTGATCAAATAAGTTCAAATATCAGTAGCCAACACACAGCGTGGCACATAAGCACTTCACAGATGTTTTGCCTTTTCCTCCATCTTTTCTCACTGGTTGTTTAATTGGATTTCATCTGTAGCTACTAATCGGCCGTTATGTGCCATAGAATGAATGTTTTGAAAAGTAATCATGTGAGTAAATAAAACTTGTATTCAAAATGTTTTCATGCTTTCCAGTATAATTACAGCATAAAGTAAATGAAATCAGAGCAACTGGCCATTGAAGAATTGCTCTGTGCCACCACAAACTTTGCTGTGATATAAGATCTACTCCAATTCTGATGGTCAATCACTTGGCATCCCTCAGTGTGCTTTTTGGTGACAGCCACCTATATAATTTGCTTTCAACCCAATCTAAGTATTCCCATGTCCTCTGGGAAGGATTGGATGTGGTTCTTCTCACCAAATATCAGAACAACAAATCAATCTTCCATCTCTGTCTCCTTTTTTCATTTCTGTTTATCCACCCCCAGTGTTCCTTGCCCTTTACCTTCTATGTAATAAGCAGCTATTTTATTTGCTGTTTTGGGGTCTGCTTCCCAGTAGCCTTTGCATTCCTAGCCAGGGTCCCTCCGGAGGACATCTCTCCTTTCCTAATGTGGCTGTTCTAGGAATGCCAAAGGGAATTCTTCACAAAATCCTGTCCTTTGCAGGGACATGGATGGAGCTGGAGGCCATTTTTCTTAGCAATGTAATGGAGGAACAGAAAACCAAATATCGCATGTTCTCACTTGTAAGTGGAAGCTAAATGGTGAGAACACATGGACACAAAGAGGGGAACAACACACACTGGGGCCTACTTGAGGGTGGACGGAGGGAGAAAGGAGAGGATCAGAAAAAATAACTGTTGGGTACTAGTCTTAGTATTTGGGTGATGAAATAGCTGTACAACAAAACTCTGTGACATGAGTTTGTCTATATGACAGACCTGCACAGGTACCCCTGAACCTAAAATAAAAGTTTAAAAAAATAAAGAAAAATTTCTTTAAAAAAGAGCATGCTTCTCACCATTCTTGATCTAAGGGACTGCTCTAAGCCTCAGCAGATCCTGGTCTCTGGCTGTGGTCGCCTCTTTGATTCTCTTCAAGTGGCTGGGTCATTCTATTAGCTTGGTGTAAAAATAATTGCGGTTTTTGGTATTATTTTCAATGGCAAAAACCGCAATTACTTTTGCACCAACCAAATACATGTTATGCCTTGCTTCTGACAGCCCAGGTTTATGTGGGATTACATGTTATGGGTTTTGCAATATTTGTCTTGTTGGTTTCACTTTGGGGTCTTTCTAATTCACTCTTGACCTTGACTGATGATAGATCAATATTTCCACTGCCTATCTGCCTTTCATAGACCCTTAGAATTTCAGTTTAGAGTGATCTGATAGTTCATCTAGTCAAATCCTCATTTTTATACATATAGAAAAGGAGATCAGGAGGACAGAAGAGATTTTCGAGGTACAGGTTACACCTTAGTCCCATAACTAGACCTCATCTGTCTCATGACATGATTTCAGCTGTGGTGAGGGCAGGTTTACTGCCACCTCAGACCCTCTTTGTTTACTCAATTGTCCTTTTTTAATTAAAGCCATATCTCTCAACCCACAAAGCAGCAATTTTTTTTTTTTTTTTTTTGAGGCAGAGTTTCGCTCTTGTTGCCTACACTGGAGTGCCATGGTGTGATCTTGGCTCACCGCAACCTCTGCCTCTTAGGTTCAAGCGATTCTCCTGTCTCAGCCTCCCAAACAGCTGGGATTACAGGCATGCGCCACCACGCCTGGCTAATTTTTTGTTATTTTTAGTAGAGACGGAGTTTCTCCATGTTGATCAGGCTGGTCTTGAACTCCTCACCTCAGGTGATCCACCCACCTTGACCTCCCAAAGTGCTGGGATTTACAGGCGTGAGCCACCATATCCAGCCATAGCAATGTTTTTAAGTCAAGAAATTTCAAATATTTTTACTGAGTCTGACTCGTCTCTCAAAATCATTGCTTCCTCAGACTGTGTTTCACAAAGCAGCGAGCTAAAGGTTTAGGTTTTCAAACAACTCTCCCCTGTTTCTTCTCTCTGCTCTATTTCTGCCCATCTCTCTACTCATTTAAACTTTTCTTGGTTACTTTGATATTTTGATGATTGATTGTGGATTCTGGTATCATTGCTTTTTCTTCTAGATCCTAATTACCTGTCCTATGTTCTCACCTAGTCTTATTGTGGTGAAAATTCAGGTCAACTTTTGGCTTCTAGTCTGACATAAAAAGAGCTTGGCAGTCAACACTGCCATCTTCATAACTGAAGCTCAACAGCTGTCTAACGAAAAACAGGTTGTTCTAAATAATAATAGCAACAATATATTGGGGGACTATAGCTTAGGAATAAGTGAAAGGAATGAGAGCAACATTGTAAGAGATGAGGGGAGGAATTGGGAATTCTCTGTTACAAGATACCTGCATTACCTGTGAAATGGTGTAGTGTTAAAGTGGACTTGGGACTGGGCGCGGTGGCTCACGCCTGTAATCCCAGCACTTTGGGAGGCCAAGGTAGGTGGATCACCTGAGGTCAGGAGTTTGAGCCCAGTCTGGCCAACATGGTGAAACCTCATCTCTACCAAAAATACTAAAATTAGCCAGGTGCAGTTGTGCACACCTGTAGTCCCAGTTACTGGGGAGGCTGAGGCAGGAGAATCACTTGATCTGGTCAAGGCTGCAGTGAGCTGACATCATACCACTGCACTCTAGCCTGGGGGATGGAGCAAGACTCTGTCTCAAAAACAAACAAACAAACAAAAAAAAAGTGGACTTGGATTGGTAGTAAATGTATATTGCAAACTCTAGGGTGACCACCACATTTTTTTTAAAAAAGAAATATAATTGATATTTTAAGAGAAGAGAGAAAATGGAATCATATAAAATATTCCATTAAATACAGAGAAGGCATAAAAAGAGTAGAAAGCAAACAAAGAAAAAGAAACAAGGGTAATGAATAGAAAACAGTTACAAATAGGGTAGATATTAATCCAACTACATCAATAATCACTTTAAATGTGAATGGCTTAAGTAAGCCAAGTAAAGGACAGGGACTAATGGAGTAGATTAAAAAAAAGAAGACCCAGCTATATGCTGTCTACAAGAACCCACTTTACATGTGAAAACACATGTAGATTAAAAGTAAAGGTAGGGAGAAAGGTACACCATGCTAATACTACTAAAAATAAATCTGGAGTCGCTGTATTAATTTCAGATAAGTTAGTCCTTAAGGCTAGTAACAGTTAAGCAGAGGGCTAGGTGTTCTTAAGAGCCCTTGCTTTTTCCTCGTATATAATTTATGTTAAAAGAGGGTCCCCCACCTTTTCACATTCAGCACAGCCAAATTTCCCCTACATTTGACAGTGTGCACACTGTAATTTAGTGATATGCATGCCTGTTGAGTGTTCAAGTCTGATTTGGCTTCACCAAGAATAGAACAATGTTTCTAAAAAGTTTGTCATGAAAAGAAGCCCATTTAGAAATTCATCCTCTAACCATTGCATTTTATTTATTGATTTTTATAAAGAAAGAATAAAATAATTATCGTATTTTCCTATTTTGCTTTGCCACGCCTTTTGCTTTTAGAACTTCTTTGAATTGGAGTGACTTCTATGTACTGGGAAAAGTTCATCAAACTATCTTCCTTTCTGCTTTGAAAAGACACAGATTATCTCTATTCCCTGAAGGGGGAAAAGGATGACAGCTACTTCCCTGGGGGTCTTAGGAGAAAAAAATTTAGGGTTTTAAAATTTTACTATATATTCGAGAATATTGTCTAAATTTTCATTGGAAAATTGTCTATATTAGGGTCTTCATTTAAACAAAAACCATTTTAAATGACGTCTGTCAATCTCATCATAATCTCAGATTCCAAAATGCAATTAGTTTGGAGTATTCGTCTATTCTCAAGGGCAACAAACCCATTCCAAAGGAGGATGTAGCCATATCTATTAGTGGTCAAGGACAGTTTCTTTCCACACTTGTTCTGTGATACGAACTTCCCTTTTATACAATCCTCATTCCAGAGACATGATTTATAGTGGGTGAAGATGAATATTTGTTAGGAACAAAGAAAAGGAAGAAAGAGAGGTCCTGCCTTCTCACTGATCTTCCTGATGTTTCTGTTTTCAATTTCCTTCACGATCCAGCGTTAGTGCATGTCAGGACAGGGTTGGTGTTAAACCAGGTTCTCCCCTACTCCTTTCTTTTTCCAACTGGCTTCCTTGGGTAGCAAATATCTGACTTGCACTATTCTCCACGTTGCAACAGTTTGGTTTACATTGTGTACTACATGCAGTGGGATATGCTCCAATTACAGAGAACATCGTAAACAGGCCTCTGCTTTAATAAAGATATAAAACCTTTTTACCCTGGTGGGGCCAAGAATCTCAACCCAAAGGAAGCATTCTATGAAATGGTCTACAAACTAGGGCAAGGAGTTTTTTCTTTCTTTCTTTCTTTCTTTCTTTTTTTTTTTTCTGTAGTAACTCCAGGCAAATTCCTCAGAAATCAGATTGGCAAGGGAAAAGAAGGGGTGGGCTGGAACACTGGAATTTGGGCTTGCTGAATGCATGCCATTCCCTTGCCACATAGTACAATTCAACGCCAACTGCAGAAAGAAAGATCTAAGTCAGAAGTGTGATGCAGACACAAGGCAATCATCAGCTCAATTAAACTGGTTATTCTACAAATAACCTAGAAACAGCAGGATTGCCAAACAATCTCCAGCCCCTGAAACATTTGCAAATGAGCATGACGACTGAGATTTTTCTTTCTTTGTAGCCATACACTGTCACATTTTAATGATGAATTATAGACATGGGCTTTTGGCAGCAGACTGTAGCAAACATGATTCTACACTATTTTCTTTTAATCAGAAGATACAAAGGCTTAGAGATATATGGCACGGTGCCTGAGAAAGAGTTAGATAAAGCTCTAGAAAGAAGGGTGTGGGATGGAAATATACATATGCTTCCCCTTCTTTTTGGATGCAAGGCAGATATGCTTTTATTGTTATAAGATACATGATCTTTTGTTTCATTTTAGGTGTTATTTTTGCACCTGTTGGGGATGTTTATAATAAAATATACAACTAGCTGGTATGGCATACGTATCTAATTCTATAATACACACTAATCTATATCAGTGTCATTTAAAAATTGCAAATTAAACATATTTTTTCATAAACTAGTAATATAATCTCTTGATGTCATAAATATGAAAGTAACATATTATTTATATAGTCATGATGTCAGGAGGATATTATTTAAGTACTTAATGGGATCAGAGGCTTAGTGCACAGGAAATATATTTTTTTCTATAAGTTTCCTGTGTCTGTTTTACTTAGTTTAATCATTTTAATTGCAATTTTTAAATTTTTAAAACAGGACTATAACTCTTGGCTGCTATTACTTCATTTTTATTCTGGCAAGTTCAGAAATACCCAGTAACATTGCAAAAATAAAGCCATAAGTTCTGAATTCTTCTCTGGCCCTGTCTTGTCTTATATCTTTCTGCCTTCATCTCCCTTTACCTTCTCTTCCTCCTTATACACTGGATTATTTATCCCTTACTCATTTCACTAGGCTTTGAGTATAAAAAGAAGAAACAAACCTGAGTCTCTTTTTATAAAGCAAGATTTCTTTATAATACATCTTAGATGCCATAAGGCTATGTAGATATTTTCTTGAGGAGTGTTTTTGTTCATAACAATGCCTAGCATTAGACGGTTAAATGATATGTGGAAACTGATTTCTCAGGAAGAATTTATTTTAAAGCCGCAGTGTAATGAGTTGAAAATACAGAGGAAAAAAACTCCAACACATGGATTGAAAAAAAAAAAAGTCCAGAGCTTTCGTTTAGGTCCCATATGTGAGGATGTGTGACATCCATCAGTGGGATAAACAGTGCCTGGTGGCTGATTTACAGAGTGGTATTCCTCTACAAGAAGGCAGCCATTCACCCCTTGACAATGAAATGAGTGATGGCAGCTGTATTCCAGAAGGATCTATTTGGGGAAACAAAACTTGGGATAGGGTGGGTCGGACATGAAAAGATAAGGAGACGTAAGGATCCCATCTGTTTGGCACTCTTGGGTTAGAGCCAGCCTCTGGAGTAGACAGCATCTCCCTCTCCCTCCAGATTGTGGGGGTATTGAGAATTTGCATCTAGGAGACTCAAGCAGGCCACAGCTGCCCCTCAGTCAGTTTATTTGGGCTAGAATCATTGGCATCTTTTAAGAGTAATTAAAGTCTCACATAAGATATCAAACAGATAAAAATCTGTCTTATAAGCAAAACTGAAATTGGTGGTTTGTACATGAAATCTGACAAATGGAGGACTATACCACGGATGCAGGAGAGTTTAAAAACAGGATTCGTACTCCTAAACCATCACAACACCTAAACTTGATGACTATGAACCACTGAAAGCCTGTCCCACGTGTCTCATTTAATCATGACAACCCTATGAAGCCAGTATCATTGTCATCTCTTCTATTCTGCAGATTAGTGCACTGCAGTATAGAGAGGGAGGTGTATTAACTTTTGCCTATGGAGCTAGTAAGAGGTAGAACCAGGATTCTTTTTTTTAATCATTTTTTATTATGTAAAATATACATAACAAAATTGACCATTTTAACTATTTAAAAATGTACAATTCAGTGATACTAAGTACATTTATAATGTTAGATAACCGTTGCTGTTATCTAATTCCAGAATATTTTCATATTCCCAAAGAGAAACTTTGTTGCCATTAAACAGTAACTCCTCATTTCCCCTTCCTCTTGGATCTGGGATTCAAACTCACGAAACCTGAGATTAAAGCCCCAAGTTTAAGCACCAGGCTCTACCACCTTTAACAGTACCACCATTTTCTCCTTCATTGTGTATTTGACTTAATTCCAGGTTTTAGTGTTTGCTTTTTGTGTCGGGCCTCGTGAGTAGAGCCCTGCATGGTGAAGGAATAGCAGCCGTAGAATAGTTCCAGAATAATGGAGGCTTTGTGGCAAAGGTAGACGTCAGGGCGCAAGTCAGCCTTAGCACTGCTAACTTAGCATCACTTACTAGCCTGCGGGTAGTTCTAACAACTAAGCAAGAAGGCCAGGATGTTGTGCTAAGCTGATGAATCAGTTTACAAATATGAACTTTTGCTATCCCATATCAATGGAATCATCAGGGACTTCAAGTTTAAAAATCATTCAGCTTCCTATACTGCTATTTCCATAGCTAATAGGGAGAATATATATTGCTTTATAGCAAATCGCATGCTGGACTTAGTGTCTTTCTAAACTCTATATTATGCCCAGATGTTGAAAAGTCTTCTCTTGAAATTAAAGTAAATTTATGCAACTATATTATTTGGTAAGATCAGACAATTAATATTATTATTATTATTTTTGAGACAGGGTTTTGCTCTGTTGCCCAGGCTGGAATGCAGTGGCAGGATCATGGCTCACTACAGCCTTGGCCTCTGAGGCTCAAGCGATCCTCCCACCTCAGCCTCCCAAGCAGCTGGGACCACAGGCATGCACTACAACACCTGGCTAATTTTTAAAAAATTTTATTGTAGAGACAGGGTCTCACTATGTTGCCCAGGCTGGTCTCAAACTCCTGGGCTCAAGCAATTCTCCTGCCTTGGCCTCCCAAAATGCTGGGATTACAAGGATGAGCCACCGCACATGGTCTAATATTTTTTCTTCCCATCTGATGTTCTATTATACATACCTATCATTATGTTACCATTTTGCAGTTGCTAAACTAAGAGCATGGGAAAAATTGAAGGGGCCAGGTAAGATGTAACAGAGATCTGATATAAGAGTGGGGAAGGCCTTTCTAGAATCATGAACCCAAGTATTGACATCATAACAAAACGTTGACTATATCGAAATTTAAAAGTTCTATATGGCAAAAGACAGCATAGACAAAGCTAAAAGTAAAAAGACAAATTAGAAAAAAAAATCTACAAAACAAGTGATAGGAAAATGGCTTCAGTCAACAGCCAAGGCAATCCTAAGCAAAAAGAACAAAGCCAGAAGCATCACATTACCTGACTTCAAACTATATTACAAAACAGCATCATTCTGGTAAAAAAAAAAAAATAGACACAGAGCAATGGAACAGAATAGAGACCCTGAAATAAAGCCACACACCTACAACCAACTAATCTTTGACAAAGTTGACAAAAATAAACAATGGAGAAAGAATATCCTATTCAATAAATAGTGCTGGGAAAACTGGCTAACCATATGCAGAAGAATGAAACTGGACCCCTACCTCTTACCGTATACAGAAATTTGGCCTGGCATAGTGTCTCACACCTATAATCCCAGCACTTTTGGAGGCTGAGTAGGAGGATTGCTTGAGCCCAGGAGTTTGAGATCAGCCTGGGCAACATAGCAAGACCTTGTCTCTACTAAACATAAAATTAAAAAATACGGCTGGGCGTGGTGGCTCACGCCTGTAATCCCAGCACTTTGGGAGGCAAGGTGGGTTGATCACCTAAGGTCAGGAGTTCGAGACAAGCCTGATCAAAATGGTGAAAACCTGTCTCTACTAAAAAAATACAAAAATTAGCTGGGCATGGTAGCAGGTGCCTGTAATCCTGGGTACTCGGGAGGCTGAGGCAGGAGAATCCCTTGAACCCAGGAGGTGGAGGTTGCAGTTAGCCAAGATAGTGCCATTGCCCTCCTGCCTGGATGGCAAGAGCGAAACTCTGTCTGAAACAGATACATGCACACACACACACACACACACACACACACACACACATTTTGAGGGTAGCTTGCTCAATAAAGCTAAATAATGTTAAGCAGGAGGGTGAAAGGAGAGACAAAGTGTCTTGAAATAAAAACACAGCAGAGCATGATGGACAATGGGGATTCTGGAGTCAGGACTAGGTTTGAAACTCAACTTCCTTACTTATTACCTGCGTGACCTTATTCAAATTACTTAGCCTCACTGAGCTTCAGTTCTCTCATTAATAAAATGGTAGTAATCATACCTTTCACCCAGAGTTGTCAGGATTAAACAGGATGGAAGATATAACAGGCTTGACCCAGAGTGGGTGCTCACAAATAATAGTGTTCTTTCCTTCTCTTCAGACTTTGACATAGCATTAAATAGCCACAGCAGTCCTGAAAATAGATGCTTTTGCTAAACAGCACAATGTCCCAGTGTACTGTTTATACTGCAGTCTCTTTAAGTGTCAAGTAAGGGCATTGTTATGAAAGCTATAGGCAGAATATTTTAAAACCAGGAAGGGGGAGGAGAGCCAGGTGGGGAAGTTTTATATTTTCTGATATCCACAGTGGGTAATATTCAGGATTCAAATGAAGTTCAGAGTAACTTCCCAGATTTTAAATATTCTGTGTCATGTAAGAACGAGGAGGAATTGCTGATCAATTAGGTTTAAAAGCTACTGAAATTCTCAAGAATCATTTTAAAAAGGTACTTATAAATGCCCCTAAAGAGATGAGAATAACCTTCCCCATCAGCAGTACATGAGTTCAATATGTGGTTAATGATGATACAAAAAGAAGTGCTGTGTGAAATATCAATTCATGTGAGATGATGCTCAATATTAATTTATGGGATATCAATAATGTTTTAGTCTAAATGAAACTTCCCTGTATATAAAACATTCCTAATTATTGTTAAACCATTACTTTCCACTTACCATTGATCTTAAGGAAATGACTAAAATTTTTGGAGTGTGCTGACACGGCACTATTATTCTGGGTCATTATTCAGAGCAGGTGTCAATCTCTTTCACTTAATCTCAAAGCAGAAAAAATAAAGACTAAGTAGTTTTTCCTTTAATCGAGTCTCTTTCAAAGAAAGAAAAACACATTAAGATAAGAGCAACTTTTATAGGGATGTTAACATGCTAATACTCTTTGAGATAGGTGAAGCCTTTGATTTTCAGCCAGGTTCAAGAGAAAACATTAAATTTTATAGAGTAGTGAATACAATAATTCCCTACAGAACTAGGTCAAGCCATTAGCAGCCAATGGTCTTCCAGATGAGGTTCACCAAGCTTAAACCAGGTGATCTAGCTGTCTCTTGTTATTTTTTTTAATTAATTTATTTTTTTAATTTTTAATTTTTTTATAATTTAAGTTCTAGGGTACAGGTACACAACGTACAGGTTTGTTACATATGTATACATGCGCCATGTTGGTGTGCTGCACCCATTAACTCGTCATTTACATTAGGTATATCTCCTAATGCTATCCTTCTCCCCTTTCCCCACCCACGACAGGCCCCGGTGTGTGATGTTCCCCATCCTGTGTCCAAGTGTTCTCATTGTTCAATTCCCACCTATGAGTGAGAACATGCGGTGTTTGGTTTTCTGTCCTTGTGATAGTTTGCTGAGAATGATGGTTTCCAGCTTCATCCATGTTCCTACAAAGGACATGAACTCATCCTTTTTTATGGCTGCATAGTATTCCATGGTGTATATGTGCCACATTTTGTTAATCCAGTCTATCATTGATGGACATTTGGGTTGGTTCCAAGTCTTTGCTATTGTGAATAGTGCCGCAATAAACATACATGTGCATGTGTCTTTATAGCAGCATGATTTATAATCCTTTTGGTATATACCCATAATGGGATGGCTGGGTCAAATGGTATTTCTAGTTCTAGATCCCTGAGGAATCGCCACACTGTCTTCCACGATGGTTGAACTAGTTTACAGTCCCAACAACAGTGTAAAAGTGTTCCTATTTCTCCACATCCTCTCCAGCACCTGTTGTTTCCTGACTTTTTAATGATCACCATTCCAACTGGTGTGAGATGGTATCTCATTGTGGTTTTGATTTGCATTTCTCTGATGGCCAGTGATGATGAGCATTTTTTAATGTGTCTGTTGGCTGCATAAAGTCTTCTATTGAGTAGTATCTGTTCATATCCTTCGCCCACTTTTTGATGGGGTTGTTTGAGTTTTTCTTGTAAATTTGTTTAAGTTCTTTGTAGATTCTGGATATTAACTCTCTACTTTAAAGTTCATATGGAGCCAAAAAAGAGCCCGCATTGCCAAGACAATCTTAAGCCAAAGGAACAAAGCTGGAGGCATCACGCTACCTGACTTCAAGCTGTATACTACAAGGCTACAGTAATCAAAACAGCATGGTACTGGTGCCAAAACAGAGATATAGACAAATGGAACAGAACAGAGCCCTCAGAAATAATACCACACATCTACAACCATCTGATCTTTGACAAACCTGACAAAAACAAGCAATGGGGAAAGGATTCCTTATTTAATAAATGGTGCTGGGAAAACTGGCTAGCCATATGTAGAAAGCTGAAACTGGATCCTTTCCTTACACCTCATACAAAAATTAATTCAAGATGGATTAAAGACTTAAATGTTAGGCCTAAAACCATAAAAACCCTAGAGGAAAACCTAGGCAATACCATTCAGGACATAGGCATGGGCAAGGACTTCATGACTAAAACACCAAAAGCAATGGCAACAAAAGCCAAAATTGACAAATGGGATCTAATTAAACTAAAGAGCTTCTTCACAGCAAAAGAAACTACCATCAGAGTGTATAGGCAATCTACAGCATGGGAGAAAATTTTTACAGTCTAGTTGTCTCTTGTTAAACAACATTTCAAAGTTGATACGCACCTGCACCTCCAATCCAAGAGCATGGCATTTTTGAGTTACACCTGTTAGGATTCCAAGATGTAATTCTGAAAACTAAATCATACTAGAGTTAATAATTATACAACCACTGGTGTAAAAATGCATTTGTATGTCAAGACTGGAAGGGTAAAGTGTGATGGCTTCAACTAGAACATCAGCTTGTATAAAATTGCTCTGTTGCTCACAAACTCAGTGCAGATTTGTTAACCTAAAGGTACCATCTCATTCAAATACAGCTGGCTTATGCTAAGACTCAAAAACTGGACTCAGGGCCAGTTGGATTGATTCCTCCATCTAACCCACAGAACTTCAATATTATATCTTATATGCAATTTTATGTAACTAATATTTATTGAGCACATTCTAAATGCCAGGCACAGGGCTAAGCACTTGACATTAATTATTTCATTAAATTCTCCCCAAAACCTTACAGGGCATAATAATATCTAAGACTATTTTTCCAGTAACTACTAGTGCCGGACATTGTTTTAAGCATGTTACATATATTAACTCACTGAATCCTTGCAGTAGGAGATAGATGCTGATATTATCTCCATTTTGTAGATGAAGAATCTGAACTTCAGAGAGGTAAAAAAAAATTGGCCCTGATCACGCACCTAGTAAGTGACAAGGCTACGGCTGTCAAATCTCTTGCTGTCTGCTGCCTTTCCTGTCAGCATGTGAGCATGGAGCTGGGGGTCTGGTGGATCCTGTCAATCATATGTCTGTGGGCAGCACCTGACACATAATTTTTGAACCCAATGCTAACTGAAAATGCAGGGCCTCTTGTTTAAAAGGCAAGGGAAAACTGCCACCGAAGATAATAAATAGAAAGTTTTTCCTCTCTTGCAAAGTCAATCTCTTGACTTGTCATGGTATGTTTTATTTGCTATTTAATGTCACTTTAAATAGCAAAAAATTAAAATGTTACATTATTAGCATTAATTTTACTGTTCATCTTTACATCCTGCAATGCTAGTTTTAAATGTAAATATAAGATCACTTCAGTTGTATGTGAAATCACTCAAATCCCATAATTTGTATGTCATGGCCTGTACATGCATATGTATTTTGTTCTTACCAGAACGTGGATACACTGTACAAAACAAGCTCAACCACCTTTATTTCACTTCTTGATGTGCACACGTTCTGCCAACTCTCTGCTTTCTGTTTACGTGTGATGAGGAAAGATGGAAAAGAAAAAGAACTATGGGCCGCCCTATCTTTCTCTTGCCTTCTATGTCATCATTTTCAGTGTATGTGGTTGCCTAACACAGGGGCCTAATGCAGGTAAGATAGGGTCCTTGGTTGTTTATGTTTCTTGGGATGCCATTGATTTTTTTTGCATCCCAAGAAAGTTCTGGTTTGAAAGGAAAGCATGACCTCTCAGGGCTGTCAGCCTTACCTCTCCTCTCCCATCCCACTCAGTCAGAGAGATCATGAATTTACCTTGTATTTGATTTGAGTCTTGCTGGATTCCCATGCACTTTGGGTCCACTGGAATTTGGTGCTCCTGAGGCATCATGAGCAAGAAATAGCAGACATGCCGTGATCACCAACCTCCTCATGCACATGCTCCACCAGGCTTCTTTTATAAAGCGTAAGTTCAAAGATAAAATTATTAAGAATTTCAAGATAGCGACAGCGAGCCTTAAACCAAATATGGGACCATTCTGAGCATGAGATGAGGCCCTGTGTGACCAGGTATCACAGGCCATGAAGCCAGTCCTGTCTGTCTGGAATGGCTTTTGATTAACCAGGCACAGAGTTTGGATGGAGGCTGGTGGCTTTTCCTACTCACTGCCAATCTCTGGCTTGTTCTCAATTTTCCTGATTCTTGCATCCTCAAACTAACTTGTGCTCAGGACTACCAAAGTATGGAGTGCCTTCAGGCAGGCACTGGGACAGGCAACAGCAATGTGGGTTCTTTTCTCATCTCTGCCATGCCCCAGCTGTGCAATTCTGGGTAAGTTACTCAGCCTTTCTAAGAGTAAGGTTCCAGCTGCCTCACAGAGTTGTGAAGATTAACAGAGAAAATGCACATAAATCCCTTAGCTCAAGGCTTGGCACAGAGCAAATGCTTGGTAAATGTTAGTTAACCGTGTTGTGGTTTTCACAGTTTTGGATGCATTTTGCAGTTTCATTTATTTGGAAATCTTTATCCCTTCAAATAAGGTAATGAAGAAACCTGGTGAAGACCCATTTTAGAAGGGATGGAAACTTCCCAATGGGACGATAGCTAGATGTTTAACCACAAAATGGGCTTCAGCAGCATCCCTTTCCCCATCACTGTCAACTTAGTTAAGAAAAGCCTAAAATAAAATTTAAAAAGTGGGAAAAGGTCACTCTGAGTGATGTGGGCAGAAGGGATGAGGAGAAGCCTTCTCTAGGGTTATGTTCATCTTTTTGGGAAGCTGCTAGAGGATTGGTCTCTTTTCCTTTTTTTGAAACAGGGTCTCACTCTATCATCCATGCTGGAGTGCTGTGGCGCAGTCACTGCTCATCGCAGCCTTGATCCTCCTGGGTTCAAACAATCCTTCCATCTCAGCCTCCTGAGTAGCTGAGACCACAGGTGCACACCACCATGCCTGGCTAATTTTTAAAAACTTTTTGTAGAGACGCTCAGGCTGTCTATGTTGCCCAAGCTGGTCTCGAACTCCCAGGATCAAGTTATCCTCCCGTCTCAGCCTCCCAAAGAGCTGTGGTTACAGGTGTGAGCCACTGCACCTGGCCTTGATCTCAAGCATATGAATCTTGGGTCATATTTTTTGAGTGTCTCAGGCTGACCTCTTTTCTTCTCCCTCATCAGCTTCCTCCTGGATCCCTGCCCATCTATGAATTCATTAAACTAGAGTCACTCAAAGGATGTGTGTGTGGTGGTGATAGGTGGGGAGTTCCCCAGACGCTTGCATCAGAATCACAAATGCAGAATCCTGGACCCAATGCCAAACCTTGGAACTAAAATCCCTGGGGACGTCTGACTCAAGAAACTGACTTTAATAAGTTGCCTAGGTGTTTTTTGCTTACTCCACTAAGTTTGAGAAGTTCTTTGGGAGCCTAGGAGCTGGGAAGAAAGAGACCATTTTTTGTTTTCTGACTTCAGCACTGGGCAGATCTGCTAATGTTTGCCGAATGTTGGAGAAATGACTGAACCCAAAGTACAGAGCTAAAGAATTTCTTCCCATCTGAGGCCTCTTGGGATGGTTTTATTCAGGCCTGATTAAGCACTAGTAAGGCTGTAAATGTCTTAAAATACTAAAATTCTTCCATGGGAGTTGGTAAATACCTAGTGCTTCCCCACTGGCCCAGCTGCCTTGTCCTCTCCCTTCCACTGCCCAGGATCCAGCAACTAAAGGGTTAACCCCTGGTCTCCCAGGGGTCTCATCTATTCTCATTGGTCACTGCAGGTGCCAGTCAGCTCTGCATAGGTCCAACCTCTCTGCCACCGCCAATGGTACCTCGGGGGTTGGCTGTGTCCAGCCTGTACTCCTGTTCTGTGGAGGGAAATGGGATGAGCATTGGGAGAATCTCGGGTGGGTGGTACCCCAGCCAGTTTACCTTGGTTCTGGTGTAAGCGTCCCTGTCTCCACACGTCTGACAGGCCACAATGGATGGAGTCGTGGTGGGTGAGAGGGCATTCCTAGTGGTGGTGCTGGCACCCCAGGGGGCAAATGCCCCAGGCCATGGCCACCGCCAGTGGAGGCACCCTTAGAGATGCTCTTGCATAGCTGCTCTCAGCAACTGCAGCCTCCATGAAACTCTGGCTCTGAGAAATCCTGGGAGAGACTGAGTGAGCATGAGGCAGAAATGTGAGTCCACAAACACAGGGGCTCTGCCAGCGCATTTGACAGATGAGAGGCTGCTTGATCCAGATGACACATGCAGAAGGCAATGTGGGGCTGGGGGAATTATGGGGTAAAGGTTCCCTTTTCATTTATTTAGTTAAGTTTGTAAAAAAAAAAAATCACCAAATGCCCACCTATCACAGCATTAGCCAAAATACCTTTATTAATAAAAAGAGAGTGAGTGCTTCCATAGTATTTGCCCTGTGCCAAACACAATTCTTTTTTTTCTTTTTTCCTTTTTTTTTTTTTTTGAGACAGAGTTTCGCTCTTGTCACCCGGGTTGGAGTGCAATGGTGTGATCTCAGCTCACTGCAACCTCCGCCTCCCAGATTCAAGCGATTCTCCTGCCTCAGCCTCTCGAGTAGCTGAGATTACAGGCACCCACCACCACACCCAGCTAATTTTTGTATTTTCAGTAGAGACGGGGGTTTCACCATGTTGGTCAGGCTGGTCTCGAACTCCTGACCTCAGGTGATCCACCTGCCTCGGCCTCCCAAAGTGCTGGGATTACAGGTGTGAACCACTGTGCCCGGCCCCAAGCACAATTCTTAACTCAAGTAATAAAATTCTTAACTCGAGTCGCTGTAGTTATCATCACCATCCTCATTCATAGTTGAGGAAACTGAGAACCAGGCGTCAAGTAGCAGAGCTAAAATTTGAATTCAGGCAGGCTGACACTAGAGTCTACACTAATAAATACCTCTTCTTTTCTTCAGTTTACATTTAGAAATGATTTGTGTGTGTGTGTGAGATCTGGAATATGTAAAAATCTCAGTCTGTAATATGACAGCTAGAAACCTTTTGCATGAAATTGCAATGATTTTATTTCTACAATAAGTAGAAAACTCAGTGATGAACTCTGAATAAGGCTGTGAGGATCAAACAGTCATCAGTCCCTGTGGTTTCAAGGAACACTAAAGGGCAAGGGGCCATTTAAACACTTAAAAACAGAAACAACATGCTAAGCTCTTCCATTTAGTATGTCAAAACCAGCTCAGAAGTATGTGACAATCCAGGCAATGTATTACAGTTTCTAGCCAGTCCAGTCATGATTCTCTGGCAAACTGCACCGTCATGGTTGTGACGCATTGGGATGAGAGGTACTATATAAATGTCAGATGTTACATAAATGTCAGAAATGATTATTGTTTATTAACGAGGGCTAAACTGTTTCTAAGCAAAGCTCCATCTCCCAGCCAATGTGTTCTTAGCAAAGGTTCCAACCACCAGTAACCCACAAGAAGGGAATGCTTACCTCTGGCTCTATGAAGGAGCCCGGTTGGGATCTGGGCTTGAAAACAGGGATTGAGTTGGGCCCAGTGCCACCCCTTGCTCATCAAGTGATCTCAGGCCAGCCCCCAACCTTCTGGTGTCTGCCTTAGCTCACCTGTAGAATGGGGATAATTATAATACCTGTCCTACTTCTGGTACCCGGGTTGGTGTGAGAAACAAGGGAATTCACGTGGTCGCAAGCGCTTTGTAAGGTGTGAGGGGCTGCGAGGTTGGCATTGGTCGTCTAGAATAGGGCTGGATTTAGCCCATGCCTTCTCTTTGAATCCTACTCAAAGGGAGAACTTCTGAAAGGAAATTCAGCAGGGGGATGGTGACAGTGATGGTGACGGCCGGATACTGGAGACGCCAGGTTCCTCTCGTTGCAGACCAGGCGCCCGGATCCTGCAGTCTGGCCCTGGCTCTGCCGCTTCCCAGCCCGTGAGCTTGGGCCAGTTACCGAAGAGGCTCTGGAAGTGACAGCCAAGGGCCCCTTCGGCTCTGACGCCGTGTCTAAATCAGGCTCATCACTTGGCTCTAGCTGTGATTCACCTTTCGCCTTAGGAGCAACTCTCCCTACAGCTTCTCAGACGCATGAAGCAGGGGTCCCGCGAAGGGTGGGGCTGTGTATTTCATGAGAGTGTGCACCATAAGGAAGTTATTCTCCTGGAGGAGGTGAGATGGGGGGGCGGTGAAGAAGGGGTGACAAGTGAGTGCTCTGAGAAGCCAGGATGCAGGGAACACTGAAATGAGGTCATGACTGTCGCAAGCAAAAAGGAGCTGGACATCCTCCGGTGGGGGAGGGAGGAGCGTCCTGCATTTCTGTTTGCAAAGTCTCTTCCCACATCCTTCAGCATCCCCCTCCCCACCTCTCCCCTACCCCCATCCCTACACCTTTCAAATCCCATCAGGCCCTCCCCGCAGAAGAGCCCACGCCCGCGCCTCCTCCGTGGTCTTGTCTGAAACCATAAGGATTGTTTCCAAGCTGACTCACACCACTAATGTCAGGGAGCCGTGTCACACGGCGCTGGGCTCTGCAAGCTGTTGCTTGCGCAGTCGCCCCCGCCGCTGCCGCTCCCGGGCGGGTGCACCAGGGTCCGCGCGGGAGGGGCGGGGTCGGGGCGGGGTCGGGGCGGGGCCGGGGCGGGGCCTGCCCCCTCGACGCGCCGGCCCCGCCCCTCGCTCCGTCCCTCCTCAGCGGACCGCAATGATTTAGAAGTTCAGGAATCCCACGTGACGTCACCGGGGGGGTGATGTAATGCACTCTAAATAGAATGTATTGTAATCTTTGCTCAGTCCAACGTGGTCCCTTCACCCGGGCTCCGCTCTTGCCTTCTCCACACTTGTTTGGTAAGTTCCTAAAAATACGGCTCGGCCACTTCTGGGGCTTTTGCATTTAGCCACTTTTGTTGCACTTGCCGCGGGAGCCATCTCGGGAGTGTACTTGTTTGCAGGGGTTGGTTCTCGGCAGCAGCCGCGAGGTTACTTGGTCCAGTGGGCAGGTCACAGGGCAAGGAGTAGGGAAGATGCGATGCATTTTTTTCTGGAGGGTGATCTGTGTTTGTAAACATTTTGGCGGACCAGAGGGAAGTCCGGCCCCGAGTGCTGGTAGACTGTGGAATTCGGCTGTGTCCTGAGGCCACCCTAGAGACCCCGCGCCGCGTGAGTGCCGGAGCGCTCGGTGGCCGCCGCGCCGCGCGCCTGGAGGGATGCTAACGTGGAGCCGGCGCCGAGTCCGCCCGGCGTGCGTGCGTGTGTGGGAGCGCGCGAGTCCCCTGACGCGGGGACCAGTTATGAATCGGGGGTGTGTGTTTGCCTCCAGAGACCTGGCAAGGTGCGGAGCCCTCCAGAAGTGCGGTCAAGCGGCAGCGGAGACGGCGAGCCAGGAACCTCCCCCCGCGTCCCCAGCTTCCCAGCGTGGCGGCGGAACCCCCGGAGAAAGTTTGCAAACTTCCAGCGGGCGCGGCGAGGACGCCGGGTCACCTAGGGGGCGGGTGGGCGCGCGCGCAGGGGGCTCGCTCTCCCCGGTGCGGAGCTGCAGCTGCCACCTCTCCCGCCGGGCTGGCGGCTGCAGCGGGTGGGCGCGCGCCCGGGGAGGGGAGGTCGCCCTCGGAGGGCGCTTGGCTTTCGCTCCAGGCGCTCCGGGCTGGAGAGCGGCGAGGCTCCGTCCGCTCCAGTCCACTCCTCCGGCCGCCTCCTGCCTCCGCGGCTTTCTTGCTGGCATCGTTACCTCTTCCCGGCCGCTGCCCCAAATGACAGCTCCGGCTCGAGCCTTGGCGGCGCCCAGGCAATTCCCAAGACCTGGCGGCGGAGTCTCCCCCTGCGGCAGATTCTCGGCAGAATCACTTGAACTTTTCACGAAGTTCTTAGAGGGGCAAGATGCGAAGGAAGGAACCAAGGAGATGTTTTCTCTCAGCAGCTGCATCCCGCTTCTTCTTTGCCATAGATTTATTTTTAAGGGGCGTCTGGTAGATAAAGCCCTAGACCTTGTCCACACTGTCACCCCCATCCCCAACTTTCCCTGGACCGGTGCCGCCCCCACTTGATGCTTGCTCAAGGCCGGGGACTGGAGCGGGCTACTTGTACATTTCGTTGTCAGTCTGCAGAATGTGTTTGATTTTTATTTTTCCCTCCTTCTCTGACATGTGTCAAGGAATAAAGACTGGATACAGGTCCATTACGTCATTCTGCAGGCCAGTAAGTGTTTGATTAACGGCTTGAGCTCCTCAAGGGTTCAGGAGCTTAGAATGCTGACAAAGCAACTCTGCTTTGCATCCCCCTACCCTCCCCACAACACACTCGTGCAATCGCCGGCTCCCTGGGCATCTTTATTGCCCTCTCTTCCCAACCCCTCCCTCTCCACCACTCCCCCGTCTACAGCGTTATCACTCTAGCCCCGCCCCCGCCTTTTTACAGCTTTCCCTGGGGCGAGCACGGTCCCTGGAGTGTGGGTAAAAGCTTCTGGGGTCTGAGGGGACCACTGAACCTGATCAGCGCGCAATCTGCCCTTTTGTAGTATTTAAGAAAGGCACCAGCAAGCCTTCTCTTCTAGGGCGAAAATGCTTAGTCCTGATAGAAAAGGCAAATCAGGAAATGTTTGCAAGCGTTATGATAATACTCTGTCCTCGTGGTGGTGACTTAGGAAAGCAATACACCCACTGCAAACAAAGTATTTCACTTTACATAGTGCCTGCCCTTTAGCAGAAGAGGGATGCTGACAAAATCAGGTTTAGCTGAAAGGATCAAGACTAAACGTTTCATTTCCAAAGTGAGGGAATGTGAGTCGTTGAACCTAAACTTCCATACAATAAATTGCTGCGTGCGTTAGTTTCTAGCTCTTAACCTTAAGTTTCTATGTTGAAAGAGGAAGTCGAATACGTAAGTCATTGAATTGAGTCAGAACCTCCGTATCTGGCAGTTGAAATAAAGACCCTGTGTATGACTTGTTGCAAGGGATCAAAGTAAAAAGAACCCTCGGTGGGGGGGGGGGGGGGGGGGGTGTGGGTGGGTGAGGGAGGTGTGCAGCAGAAATTAAATAAAAAAAAGTATTAACAGAGTTTTGGATAGAGGGAAAGAGGGGATTGGAGTGGTCCCTGATTTGGAGTTGGTGAAGACTAAATAAAGAAAATTTTATATTGCAAATATGTGGGAATTTCTTGAAGAACACATGTTTTCTTATAATTAGATCTACTTTCTTCAAAGCGAAAGCCATGCTGTAGGGTAGGCATTTGTGAAACTCCTGTCTGGGGTCTAATTGACATCCTTCCCCAAGTTTGTGGCAGGATTTAGTATTTATTCACATCTAGAGATGAAATAGTGTAACCTCCATACAATATATGTGCATCGAAAATGTTGAACTTCTTGTTTGTGATGCATAGACTTAAAGGAAAAAAAAATGGCCCAGTCATGGGCACTGGAAAGTGTGATTAATGATCAGTGATTTAGTGATCAGTGATTAGTGGTTTTATTCAAACTGTTACCTCTGACCAGAAGCACACATCAGAGGATTAACAGGCTCTTTAGATAAATGCTCATTAGTGGAAGGGGAAAAGCAAAGATAATAGGCATGCACCCAGGGACAACTTTCGAAGAAAATCATTCCCGTCTTCAGAATAATAAGCTCTATTAACAGAAAGCCCTTTTAATTTAAAACTTGCTTTTATCTTGTAAATCAAAGTTAGATGTAAAAGTTTGTAGTGCCATTATAACCTAAATTTTCCCATATCCACTAGATGTGGATTATCTCAGTAGCGATATTTTTTTTATTTAAACAAACAATTGGACCTTTAGAGCAGCTGAACCCTGACAAGTTCTTAACTCCCAGGGTTTGAAAGTGTCCCCCCTTCTAGCATGGAGATTGCAGCTTGCTAACTAGATGGCGCACTGTTATTTGGTGTTCTCTGCTGCGTAGCGCAGGAGTATAAACTGAGCATGTAGCTGCTTGCGAGGTGTTCTTCAACATTTACAACAAAGTTGATTCTGTGTAGGGTTGGAGGCTAGACAGTTCCACAAATTTTTAGTCACATTTTCCATGTCAGTTAAATCTAGGGAGTTCAAGACTACTGGAAAAATTAGTCTCATTACTAAAAGAAACTTAGAGAACGAGGGAGGTACCAGACTCTAGGAGGTACCTCTGGGTTGCAGAAGTAATTGTAAAATACCAGACCTGTTCTTTTTACTAAAAGCTAGTTTCACTATCTTCTGGTCTGAAATACTGAGGCAAATACTCAAGACTTATTTTCTTCCTAATCTTGCTGGTGAAACAGAAGTTACTAGAAAGAAAGGAAGAAAAAACTTGATTTGGTGACTGCAGGAAGCAACACGTTGCTGCTTTTATTCTACAGATAATGGTAAGGATGATGTTTATTATGCATATTAAACAGAGAGAAAACTTTGCACTTAGTTAAATAGAACCAATGTTGTATTTTCATAGATGGAATTCAGAAATGGAGTTTAGATTTTGCACAAAATTTTAATGTTGCTTTTGTCAGTTTCCTGGGACTTATAGCATTTTATGTGGAAGGATGTGTGTGTGTGTGTGTGTGTGTGTGTGTGAATAAGACTATTATTTCCCGGGTAAAATATGTTCAGGAGCATATGAACTACAGTGGGGAAGCTATGGAGCATGTTAAGTAATGTGTCAAGCATGAATTCCCCTTTCCGTGAGGTTTCATGAATCACTTCAATAAGTATTTAAGTTTTAATAAGAAAGTTCTTGAAAAAGAAACCTAAAAATTAAAAAAAAAACAATAAAACAGTTTTCCGCATTCAAACCTAGATGTGTATGCCCCTGAAGGACGATTCTATGGGTTGAATATCAACTATTACTTTAGTTTTAAAACTTAAAAGAAGAAGAATAATAAAACTCACTTGTGTCTCCCCAGAAATGTTTCTCATTTTCCTTTGCTTATAGCATTTTATATGGATCGCTTATTTTTAAATCCTTACTGATTATAGTGGTTTTTATTTTTCAACTTCACTCATAGTAAACATATTCGAAAATATCTCCAAGCCCACTATTTTTAATGTAAATTGCTGGTGCCCATAAATTGCCTGTCAATTAGCGGTCAGTCGTGACCTTATATAGTTTATACCTGAGAAGATAGTTTATTAGAACATTCCAACAAAAAATTGGAAACCATGCCCTTATTTCTAGATCTCTGTTATGTCACAGCTTTTATTTGAATAGGTGGCTAAATGAATGGTAGTTTGTCAGAGAGACTTTTCCTGCATAGATTTTCAATTCTAGTAAGTTGAAGATTTTTGTTACAACGATTTGTCAGTTTCCCACACCTGCACATTCAAAACCAATCAATCATGGAGTTTCCATGATGGCAAGTTCCTAGACTCCCAATTTCTTACTATAATCTACTTTTTAACAATGAGGTATCACAATCCTACAATATTTTCTTGTCATTGGAGTTTACTTCTTACTAAGCTAAAAATTATTTTTTGGGTGTGTAATGTTCACTAGATCACTAAGATGTGAACTTTGTATTTGTAGTTCATTTTCTTCTGGTTATGTTGTTGGATTAAAATTGGGATTTGAGTGGACTTATTATTTTTGTCATCTTTTCTTTCTTCTCCTTCTCCTTCTCCTTATTCTTCTTCTAAGCAATGCAGTTAGTCACAAAATTAATGTGATCCTGGCTGGTGTTTCCCATCTATATGCTTCTTTTGCTTCTTACAAATTGGATTTCTACAGCAATTTAAGGTCTTTTTTTTTTAGAGGCAGCTTTCTTGGATGAAGATGGAACAGTGATCTCAGTCAATTCATTATCTTGTCCACTTTGACTACCAGCTGTATTATGGGAATCAACCAATGCTTAATTAGTGTTTAAAAATTTAAATCTATGACTATTTCTCTGAATTCTATTTAAGAAAATTATACAATTGAGATAAGGTAATAAACTGGGGGGCAATTGCCTTAAATATCTAAATGTGAGGAAGAAGCACTTTCGGTTATGCTAAACAGACTTAAAGACACAGAAGACCCTTTTTGTGTTGCTATTTGTAAACTAAGTAAGCTATCTATTTTGTGGCAATGCTTTAAATACAAAGTCTGGCACTTTAGAAATGACATCATGTTTAGTGTTTTCACTAAAGAATTATTACATTTCATAATTAGGGAAAAAATGAGCAATTAGTGTTTTTTGAGTATCCATTAGTATTCCATTGTTGAGAATCACAAATCATAGATTTAACATAGGAATTTTTTTTTTATAGAAAGAGAGAAGCCTTTTAGAAATTTCCAGATAGTGATAGCACTCTTCCAGAAACCCCACTAAAATTTTTGAAGCTCTTATTGAGGACTCTGGGACTGTCACAGTAAAAGATAAAGTTTAGGATAAATTCTTGAACCCATAAAAGATATTATATTGACATTTCAATATTTCTTTTTTCCAAGTTCACTGTATTACCTTCCCCCTCACCCCCCGAGAAATAGATCAGAATCAGTTTATCACTTTAAAAATACATATTTCAGCTGCTTTCTTCTATTTTCTTAAGGTTACATTTCTGATCTTAACTCTAAAAAGATTTTAGGATTTCAATCCTTAACAAGGATTGAAAACTACCAGGCTGGCGTTTGACTAGAACTGATTTGAGGGAGTTCCTTTAGGCCTAGAGATTCTGATGGTGAGATACAAAGGCTTATGGCTTTACGCGGATGGTAGGGCTAGGGGAGGGCCTCAGATTGATAGACCAATTTTTCATTTTACAGAAGAGACCCCTGGCTCACCCAAGGCCCAGAGCTAGAGAGAGCCAAACCAGGCTGAGAAGCCTGGTCCCTGCCTCCAGGTCGGGTGCTCCTGCCATAAATGCCCTTGTCAGGAATGGGGCATAACCTATGACTTTGTATCCTTCACTCTTTTCAAGCCTTTTGATGACTAATCTTTCAAAGACAAATTTTTATCAGATCTTTGGAATGAACACCTTAATCATAAAAACTGTAGTTTCTATTTCATTCATTCTTATATAATATCTGCAATGTTATTTTTTCTAATAAGGGCCTCCTTAATTAATTTTAACTTAAATTCTCCTTTTTTCATCATTATTATGAGACATACCCTGTAAAACCACACCATCCAGATTTCATTTGAGAGTAAAAACCAGGCAGGACTAAAAATGGTCTGAAAGACTGTCTCAAGAACAAGGCAGTGACTTTCTCTACTTCCTGTCTTTTCTCTATCATCTGTGAGGATGGGATCTGAAATATTATTTAAAGTTAAAATAAATAACATTTTTTGTCAAATAGAGAAACGGGTGATGTTTTCACTCTAGAAGGTGTACCTTTGCCTAGGATCTGTCTGTAATACATTATCTTTCCAGATGGATATACATGAGTGTGTTTGGAGGTGATGAGAAGTGAATTGAGTCTGGAAGTATGTTCTTTGAGGTTTGACTGGCAAAACTTGACCAATCATAACCAAAAAAATTCATGCATGCAACACAGAGGGCTCTAGAGCACCACACATTTGATTTAAGATGATATTTAGGCTGTGCTGTATTTAAGATGGGGAATAACAATGTCTAAATAGAAATCCTGAATGCACCTACTGCATGTGTTGTTTGGCCTCACCCACAGGTTTCCTCTCCAGCTGTTTGCATGCGATTTTATATCAGAATTCAGGTCTCTTTTTGTTCCTTTATTACACTGAGGAGCTCCTGTGTTGCAGGCATGATTTCTCCAATAGAACACATTTCAGCCAGTTTTATGCAGTCCTCTCTCTGTTGGCTTCCTAAGGGGGAAAAATACATGCAACAACAACAACAAAATCTTTGTTTTTGTTTGAATTAGCTGACTATTAGAAGAAATACATGTAATCTCTATTTGCCAGATCTGGTAGGACCATTTCATTTATCAAAACAAGATTTTCTCCTTTAAGTAAGTTGGCTTCTGACTGGCCAGGTATTAATTCATGCATCAGACAGTAGAAGGCAATGGGATAAAGTCCGTTTCCACCAGGGTATCTAGCTATGGTGAGGTGCACCATCATGAAGGGTCTGATTTGCCTCACTGCAATGACAACATTGTGCAGAAAAACACTGACTCCTAGGAGGAGAAACAATATTTTAGGCTCAAGCTTCTAAAATCATATCAGGGAATGATCCTGTGTCGAAGGTGACTGTCGGAACGCTGGGGGCCTCCAGGGTCATTTTCTAAACTACAGCATGACAAAATGTTCTCTTTGTCTATTCTCTGCATTTTCCTTCAGGTAGTGTTTTCCTAGATTCATTCTTTAACATCCATTTCAACTACTCTGCCTTGATGAATAATCCTGCAGTAACAAGTCACAAATGTGTACACAGCAGAGCAGAGATATTTTTCCATAAGGAAAATAGATTTTTATATCAAATCTTAGAAGAAACAATTAGCGAAACAAAAGGGGGGAAGAAGAGTTGAAATTCAACTGATGGCATAACAAGCGCTGTCCATTCGTGGCTCTGCAACAATGAGAAGCCTGAGACTGGAGGAGAGACGCAATCCCCAGAGAGCTGCCTTGAGCTTATTATGCTTCTCTGCCTCAGTTTCTTCATTTGTGATGAGAATGTCGGGCTCACCCAGCACTGTCCGGTAGTGAGAGCCGCAAATGTGAGCCGCATATTTCATTTTAAACGTTTTAGTAGCCACATTAAAAAGGTTAAAAAGAAACAGGTGAAGTCATTTTAATAACACTTTGATTTAACCTGATATATCCAAAATATTATCATTTAAACATATAATCCATATAAAAATGTTAATGTACTACTTTACATTCTCTCTCTCTCTCTCTCTCTTTTTTTTGGTACTAAATATTTGAAATCCAGTGTGTATTTCACAACTACAGCATATCTCAGTTTGGACTAGCCATATTTCAAGTGCTCAATATCCACGTGTGGTCGGTGACTATGGTATCAGACAACACAGGGTAAATCAGTGGTTTATGATCCTGGCAGCCCAGTAGTACCACCTGTGGAACCTATTAAAAAACACTGATACCCTTCCACTCTGACATTCTGATTTAATTGGTTTGGGGTGAAGTCCTGGGCCTCTGTATATTTTAAAAGCTCCACAAGTGTTTCCAATGTGTAGCAGAGGTTGAGAACCACAGTTCTAACTGATCTCTAAGGAATCTTCTACTCTAATATTCTATGGTTCTATTTAAGGAAAGGGATTGCAGTAAAGCGTTCATTCAGAGTTCAAGGGCAGCAAGCAGTTGTTACAAGCATGCTGCACCCTGCAACACATATTTAAGAAAATATAACTGATAAAGATTAAAATTTACAGAATGAATAACTTAGACGATAATTCTTTGCACCACAAATGGGCTCTGTTTTGTGTAACTTTCAAATGTGGGTGTTTTAAATGGTCTGCTTCACTAGAAATCTTAATTTAGGATTTGATTTACATGTAGCCTCGTAGAAACCCTCTGTTTTGGAAAAGGTCAGGATTCTCACATTTCAGTTACAGTATTTTGCCAGCTTACTCTTTTGCCCCAGATACTTGCCTTTTGTTGTTTGGGGAGGGAAATTTTTACTCCAGTTGAGACATCTGGATCCCCCAGAATTTTCTTCCTTCCAAGCTTTGAACAAACTTGTGTTATTGCCTAGACCAGATTTTCTCATGTCAAGATGTTAGTTATAACCTCCTAGACTTAAGGTATTCATTTTTATTTATCACCTTTTAAAATATTAGAAGAATCAATGTTTTTCAGTGCACATCAGAATGCTTAATTTTAATATACCTGTTTTTTTATAATACACCAGTCTGTGCATTCACTAAAGGATGCAAAAAGTATAAAATAAAAAATAATTTCCAAACTCCTCACGCACCTTCTTGTGAAGTCTACAAACAGAATTGTTTGTGGAGGGGAGGAGAGACCTTGGTGTCAGCCTCTTGTGACTTCACGCTACAGAGAGCCTCTGCATCCCCGAATTCATGAGTCATTTCACTCTGACCCTCTCTCTCCTTATCCCCTGCAGAGCCATCTATGTCCAAATACATGTCTATTCGACCATATCGCCTTTAAAGCATGACTATAAACTAGTTTTAAATATAAAATTACATGTTTTTCTACATTTTGTGGTGATATTTGTGTTTTCTGTAATGTCATTCATTGGAAGAATGTTAGCTTTCATTTATTAACACATAGCTCTAATCCCCATTTTATAGATGGGAAAACTAAGAGATTGCCAAGGCTAGGCATCCTGCTCATTGATTAGATAGGTGGTCGGTATGAGAAAAGAGCTCACATTTATTAGTGCCATGTATTCCAGATATTCCAGATAGAAGCACTGCTTTGGATTGCTTCCAGGTAGGGATTTTCCAATTGCTTGTACTATTGCACTTGTCTTTGTATTTATAAATAACATTCTTTCAGGTGCTTTCCCATGCATTATTTGCAGTTAAATGGTTTCCTTGCTAATACCTCTTACTTTCCAGCTTCAGGCTACATGTAGCTGGATTGATTAGTAAATACATAAGGATATATTAACTTCTTAACATGGAATCTGTTTTAAAAGTTGCATGGAGACATCTGTTGCAAACCTGTGTTTTTGGTAGTATCCAGGGAAACTTTCTCTCAGGCTACTTTGTGATTGACTGTTAAAAGTATTGTGTGGAGAGACAATGAGATTAATGATGTAAGTTACTCATCTGTTTTGGGGATTGAAGGCAAAGGCCTGTACGGATTCATTTGTTGAGCAAGATAGACTCTAGCCCTAGCTCCTAAATTATGTTTTACAAAACACTTTAGCCCTTGTCGTGCCAATGTACTGTCTTCACACTTGGTCTGGAGCCATCTGTGTTTAAGTATTTGGTTTTTGTTTTCTCCTAATAATGATGATACGTTGGGCTTGGCCATTTGCAGTCTCTGTCTGCATTTCTGTGTCTTTGATGGGTGAGCTATTGATTAATAGTGCAATTTTCGACCAGTGCCAGGGAGTGATTATTTTGGATTCTTTCCTCCAAGCATCATGCTAAATTTAAAGCAATTTTAATATTCATACATATACATGCTTATGGTGTTTATGCTTATATGAAAATAAATGTGTATATAAATAAAAACCTGGGCCAGTGAGGACCAGAATGTTAGTAGGGCATACACTTGCAAATGTGCTTATCATTTTTTTTAGGATGCCTATGGACACATTGTAACTCCTATTGGCCAAATATCTATTTGTAACATTGATTCAGATACATATTGTTGATTAAAAGATATTGTGAGATTAAAAAAATTGAAACCATATTTAAGACACTCCTTTTTTCTGAGAAGGCCTGTCTAAGCACACATTGTTTACAATTTTGTCTTCCAGTTTTGCAAAATCGGGTGACTAACAACCACCATTCTTAGGGTTGTGCTGTGTTGACGTCATCAAAGATGAGGGTGCAGTGTTTTGGCACCATGAAGCAGCATGTAATTTGAAATTGTACTTTTTGCGAAATGCCCATGCTGATCTCCAAACCATTCAAACACTAAAAAACCAAAACAAAACAGTAATGTCTGCTGATTGGATGGAGGCAGCATGGGCAAAGTACAATTTTTTTTTTTTCATGTGCTTTGGAAGCACTTACAAAAATCAGGGAGAAAAAGAGTACATATAATTACTTGACATGTCCTTTGGAAGGGACATTCTTAAGACAGACAGGTTGAGTCTTTAACCTAAAGTTCATTTTTATCCTTTCCAGGAAATGTGCTTTCTTTCTTTTTTCCTTTTTTTAAGCACAAACGTGGTTGTATCTTTAAAAGGAAGGCTTAAGAGTAAATCATGTGGCTGCTTTATCTTTATTTAACATTTAGAAGATATTTTAGGAGATCTATTTAGGAAGTCTTATATTCCTTCAGATAGTTGTAGTTATTTAATGCTTGTTTAAAAACATAAGGGGTTCTGGAGATTGGTGGCACAACAGTGTGAGTATACTTAACACTACTGAACTGCATACTTAAAAATGGTTAAGGTGAGGCCGGGCATGCTGGCTCATGCCTTTAATCCCAGCATTTTGGGAGGCCAAGGCAGGAGGATCACTTGAGGTCAGGAGTTCAAGACCAGCCTGGCCAATATGGTGAAACCCCGTCTCTACTAAAAATACAAAAAATTAGCCGGGGATGGTGGCGCATGCCTGTAGTCCCAGCTACTCGGGAGGCTGGGACAGGAGTATCGCTTGAAGGCAGGAGGCAGAGTTTACAGTGAGCTGAGATCGCACCATTGCACTCTAGCCTGGGCTTTGCAGCAAGACTCCATCTCAAAAAAAAAAAAAAAAAAAAAAAGGTTAGGGTGGCAAGTTTTATGTTATATATATTTTACCACAGTTATAAGAAATGGGGAAAAAGTTTGCTTGTACCCATTCCCCAGATGGGGGAAAATAGAGTGTACAGACCATTTGTTTCAAGTTAGATGCATCCACTTTAATTTTTTTTTAAATTTGCATTCACTTATTTTTATTTCAATAGCTTTAGGGGTACAAGTGGTTTTGATTACGTAGATGAATTATGTAGCAGTGAAGTCTGGGCTTTTAGTGCATCTGTCACTGGAATACTGTACATTGCACCCACTAGGTGATTCCTATTCCTCATCCTTTCCCAACTTTCTCCCTTCTGAGTCTCCAATGTCCATTATACCACTCTGTCTGCCTTTACATACCCCATAGCATAGCTTCCACCTATAAATGAGAACATCCAGAAATTTGGTTTTCCATTTCTGAGTTACTTCACCTAGGATAATGGCCTCAGTTCCATCCAAGGTGCTGCAAAAACATGATTTCATCCTTTTTTATGGCTGAGTAGTATTTCATGGTATACATATACCACATTTAAAAAATGTTTTATTTCCATAGGTTTTGGGGGAGCAGGTGGTATTTGGTTATGTGAGTAAGTTCTTTAGTAGTGATTTGTGAGATTTTGGGGATGCATCCACTTTACTGTCATAATGGGAAGGTCAAAAATCTAAACAGGACTTTTGCACTTTGGGATAATGTAGACAGATGACATTGGTATGTGTGTGATGTGATTTTGACACATAGGAGAATCCAGGGTAGCTAAAAGCCAGGCACGTAACACTGCATGCCTCTTTTCTGGCTTGGATCTGGGTGAGCCCTGTGTGTAGAAAGCTGTACCATTCCATTTGAAAATGCATTTGACCTTATTTGAGCAGTTTTTAAGAAATTTACTTGATAGCCTTTAGCACCATATATATGTATACACACACACACACTCTCTCTCTCTATAATATACCATATATATGGTATATATATATAATACCATATATATATAGAGAGAGAGTGTGTGTGTGTGTGTGTGTGTATATATATATATATATATATATATATATACTCAACTGAGATCAATGAAAAAAGTCAGGCAAGAAGCCTTGTAGTTTATGTCAGGGAATGTAAACCCACACTTCACAGTAACACTGACCAATGAGAAGCTGCTTTGTGGGGGACAACCTGGGAGTTGAAAATTTTGGAGACAGATCACAGGGGGAATGGTGGAGGAAATTAGAGATATTTGACTCGGAAAGGAGGAGGCCCAGGCTTGTGCATAATATCAAGGAACATTCTGTGGACAAGAGGATACTATTTCTGACTTATTCTCTGTGCTTCGGGGAAAAACAGTGAAAATTGCAGGAAGGAGATGGTTTGCTGTGTGGAGAGATGGAGTGTGCTGGGTTTGCTCTTTTGGCTCCAAAGAGGGAAGAATTTTGGAACAAGTAGACCTATACATCAATGGAAAGGACTGTCTCAGAAATTAGTGGCCTCCCTGGCATGGGGTGTCAGAATTATTATAGGAAGAGTTTCTAGAAGCAGTAAGAAGGAGGGCTGGGCCAGTTGCTCCTGGCTTTTTTTGGATTATGAACACTTTAAACAATTAGGTAAAAGCTATGAGCCAGTTTTCATGAAAATAACGTATAGGCAAATATTCATGAGAAGGTTCATGGACCCAGAAGCCATGGACTCCAGAATGAAAAAACCTCTGGGCTCAATAATGATGCTTGACGATGCTGTGGTTATATGGACACATGAACTTGAAATTGCTGTGGTTGAATGAATATGATCAGTTTCATGTGGTTCATCCTACATGTGTTGGTGCATACATTACATGTATTAAGCTATGAAAGTAACCAGAGCTAATGAACTTCCGGTGAAGTGTATAATCCGGAATGGAAATTCACATTCATTGGATTCTCATTTATGTTTCTCTATGACAGTAACTGCCTGTTTGCCCAATAGCCCATACCTAGACAACCACTGATTAATAACACCTTACATTGTTTAGGAGTTTCAAAGTAATTTAATAGAAATTATCTTATTAGGGTGATATAACAACACAGTGAAATATGAAGGATAGATATTATCCTTCCCATTTTAGTGGATGCAGAAACTAAGAATCCCAGGGCTTAAGTGGTATGTGCAGTCCCAGCTAAAGTAAGTGCCAGACATATAACTGGAATTCAGGTATCCTTCCCTCCCTTCTTCCTTTTCTCCTGCTTCTCTTTGTCCGTCCTCTCTGCCTCCATGCTAGCCACATACACTTATGGAAGCAAGTGTGCTCTTTGTTACTAAGAAGCAGCAACAACCACAAATAAACCAAGCAGCTCCTTTCCAACACAAATATCAGCACCCTGTCTGAGCCTAAGTTCCTTTCCTTCCTTCATTAAATATTAACTGAGCGTCTATTATGTGCTGGGTACCAGGGATACATGATCAAAATCAGACACAGTCCCACTCCTCGTAGAACTTGTACCAGGTAAGTCACTGCAATTTAGTGTTTCAGGAGGAGAGCGAGGGGGTGCAAGCCTGGAGACAGAAAACCCAGTTAGGGGCTATTGTGGTTATCCAGACAAGAGATGATGGGGGCTTGAGTTATGATGGTGCCAGATTCAAAAGCCATGTAAGAGGCAAGAGCAGTATGACTTGGGGATTGATTAACTGGAAGATGAGGGGACCAGAGAGTAGGGAAGATGGAGTCAGGATAAGCCTGACCCACTAAGAAAGTCTGGGTCATCCTTTGTGGTGCTGAATTGGGGGATGGTGAATTGGGGGATGGGTTCTGGCCCAGTGCCCACAGGCTTGTGTCGCATCCTGAGAACAGAAAATGGCTGTGAACAAAAATGCCAAGAGCAACTGTAACTGAAAGGTACAGTGCATTATTGGGTTCCGTGGCAGTACAGCTTTGGTAACTTCTCCCAGAGAGTGGCTCCACAGGGAGAAAGGCACCCCCTCCTCCCAGGGCGACCACATCTCTGGCACTCAGTGGGTCTAGGCTAGGGTATGGCCGGGAGTGTTAGCTTCCTGAGGCTGCTGTAGCAAAGTAGCACAAGCTCGGGGGCTTAAACAACAGACACTTATTCTCTCACAGTTCTGGAGGCTGCGAGTCAGAAATCTAGGTATTGGCAGGGTTGGTTCCTTCCCAGGGCCTGTGAGGAAGAATCTGTTCCAGGCCTCCCTCCTTCTTCTGTCTTCTCTGTGACTTCACATGGTCTTCCCTTCGCATATCTGTCTCCAAGTTCCTCTTTTTATAAGGATGTCAGTCATATTGCATGAGAGCCCACCCTAATGACCTCATTTTAACTTAATTACCTCTACAAATACTTTATCTTCAAAGAAAGTCCCTTTCTGAGGTACTGGGAGTTTGGACTCCAACATATCTCCTTTCAGGAAAACACAATTCAAACCACTACAGCAGGTGTGTCCAGCAAGAAGGCAGCACCCAGGTCAGGTAATAATGGGACTCTAGGAGAACAAGCAGATTGGGAGTGATATGTTTTATAATCAGACATTTTTTTAGCACATGCTGAAAATAAACCTCAGATAGATCCCTGGAAAAACCTGGAACAAGTCTTCGGAGATGGGGATCCATATGTTAATTACCAACTATGGACATAGCCAGCAAAACACAGCAAAACAAGCCTACTCTTAAAAATAGATATATACATGTTGCACTGACTGACAAATTTTTGCTAATGTAGGCATTACCCTTGGTTTGGCCTTGAATTTGTCACCAGGATTTGTAAAAGAGCAATGCTGAAAGGTTAACACCAACTTTTAACCATGAGAAGAAAGAATTAAATACAACTATAGTTTGGCACTCTGGCAGCCTTAACAATTATTGTTTTGATGTGCTAACATTTACTGACAAGGACAAAAATCACCCATTCCCATAAACACACACACACTAAGCTAAGTATAAATGTTTCAATGTGGGAAGGAAAAAAATTCTGATTTTCTGGTTGTTGATGGATGATTTATGTCTATGTGCTTCCTTTGCTTTGCACAATGAAAAGACAAAATTCTGCATTTTAGAAACACATCATAATAAAAAGACAACTCAGTTTAAAATGGGCAAAGATCCGACTAGACAGTTTTTTAAAAAATTTTTATTTTAGGCTCATGGGTACATGTGTGGGTTTGTTAGATAGGTAAATTCAATGTCTCGGGGGTTCATTGTACAGATTGTTTTGTCACAGAAAATTTTTAAAAGAAAATATACAAATGGCCAGTAAGCACATGAAAATATGTCCAACATCACTACCTATCAGGGTTACTTGTAATGGCCAAAAATGTGGAAATAACTCAAAGCCCATCAACTGTTGAATAGATAAGCAAAATATGGTGCATCCATATATTGAAAAATTACTTGGTTGTAAAAAAAAAACTACTGAAATATACTATAACATGAACGAACCTTGAAAACATGCTCAGAAAAGGAATCCAGCCATAAAGGACCATATATTATGTAATTCCATATATAGGAAATGTCCAGAATAGGCAAATCCATAGAGACAGAAGGTAGATTCATGATTGCCTAGGACTGGGGGTGGGGTGGGGAGTTCAGGGGTGACCATTGAAGAGTATGTGATTTCTTTTGGGGGTGATGAAAATGTTCTAAAATTGTAGTGATGGTTGCACAAATCTGAATATTCTAATGTCATTAGATTGCATGCTTTAAGTGAGTGAATTGTGTGGTATGTGAATTAGGTCTCAATAAAGCTGTTAAAAAAAGATAACACATCATGGAAGAAAACATGGGCTGCTAAATTCAGTTAGAATACATGCCAAATAGGGCATGTTGATCCAACAGCTTCTCTGCATATTTGGGATGAGTAGCTGTTGATAGGGCATTTCAGACCTCAGTCTTACAGCATTTATCATATGTATCTCCAGCTTGCACCTCTCTCCTTGGCAATGGCCTTCACTGCGCCTTTGACATGTTCCAACTGCGCCTTTGACATTTTCCTCTAGAGGCACTGCTGCTTTTCCTTAATTTTCAAATTGTTCAAACACAAACTCATCCTTATACCAGTTCTTCTCCTGACACACCCATTTCAGTGAGGGCCACCACTGTCCTCTGGGCCCCCAGATTGAGGCTTCATGCCCTTCACTGACTTGGCCCTTTTCTTTGGTAGTCTTGAACATATCATTGCTACATCTTCTGGACTCTGCCTTAGCAGTGTCCTTGCCCTGTCTCCTTCTAACCCAATTCCCCCTATTAACTGAGAATTAAGGGGAGCAGAATTATTTATTGAGTCTTTAGTGAGACTCCTCTCTTGCTCTACTATGTCAACCTTCATAACAAACTTAGCAAAGGGCTACAATTACCCTTTTTTATAGCTAAGGAAAATAAGGCTTAGAGGATAAGGGACTTGACCAGTGGGACAAAACCAGTAACTGGAGGAGTTGGGTTTGGTCCCAGTTTTGTCTGGTCCCTGAGCTCATACTCTGTCCATTCTAGCTACAGAGAATTGCTCCCTTGCATAGCTCTGAACATCCCATTTCCCTTTTCAAGAACCTTCACTGGTGCCCTGTCTCAAGGCCCCTAGGCCCCTCAGCCACATCCTTGTAGGTGTACTCCATATTCAAGACAGATCCACTGTGGTTTGTGTTGAGTGCCTCTCTGGCATGTTCTTCCCTGGAACATCTGCAATCCTCTAGTACAGTGGTTCCAGACACACACGTGCACACATTCACCCAGACATGCTGCATTCACCTCCTGCCTGTGAAAACAGTACTCTCCAAGGCCCATCTCAGTCATCATCTCCTGATCTGCAAAACCAAAAGCAGAATGCAAAATTAATTAATTCCTTAGTGCTTTGTTAATCTTTTTCTTATGGTTTTAAGAAAATGTATCTTCTATTGTGATTATTTTTGTGTTTTTCATAAGCTCCCTCTCCTGGATTGTAAGCTCCATGACAGCAAGAACTGAATCTTGCCTAGTTTTGACTTCTTTCATCGAATTAGCATAGAGTAGATGGTGACACACAGTAGATGGCAAATTAATTTTGCATGAACTGACTAAAGAGACACTCACTCATTGTTGCCATAAGCTTCCTAGAATCAGCATGAGATGTTAACCAGCCTGGTGAGAGTTCCTGGAGGACCACCCTAGGAAGATTTTTTAGGTTTACTGATGAAGTCCCCTTCTCTCAGTATCACATTAATTTTAAACTCTGTTGCTAAAAGACAACTGTCATAATATTTTAGAAATCAAAAACGGAGGTGAATGAATCCATCACCGAGAGTCTTATAACCCTAAGGAAAAACTGATTTTTCATTTTTACATTCTCTTGCATTCTTTGTGCAGAGAGGAACATAATTTGTAAATAGTTTTAATAGAGCATTGACATATTTTAAAATTCTGCTTCCTTCACTTAAAACTATACCACAGACATGTTTTCATGTCGCTACATAGTTTTCAAAACTATGATTATGCATAAGATTCCATTGAGTTTCTATGCCATAATTTCTTAACCAACCCCTATTGTTTGACATTTAACTTTGCTGTGGATTTTTAAAAAATGATTCTAAAAAACACACGACCAATCTTTTGGCAAGAGAAATGTATACTCTGACGACATTAATCTCCTTTCCCTTAGGCTGGTTGAAAAATCTTCCTTTAGGGTTGAGCTTAGGCACAATTGTGACAGAGACTGAGTTTGTTTTGGATATGCTCACACTTTATTCCTTCTATCTCTGCCCTTCCTCCTCTCAACACATTGTATTTCCCCCACGGTGCCTGTCACAGGGACTTGGGGTCTGCCCTCCTCCTCCAGAGACTGACCTACCTCCCATGAACTCTGCCCTCCTCCTCACCCCTCCTAGCCAGACTTCGCTCTCCTCTTGCATTTCCAAAGCCTCAATCTTAGTAAGATACTAGGCACTCAATCTATTTCTTTTCTGGGTTTATAATATTATACAAAAGAACTTCCGGAGATGGCTATGTGATAACCCAGCCAAGCGCATCACTAAAGGTGGATCTTTGCTCTCTTTAGTTAGGACCCTTCCAGGTTCTAAGGATATGGCAGTGAACCAAACAAACAAAATCTCCATAGATAGGTAAATAACACCTAATATAGTAGTAAGCGCTAAAAAGAAAGATAAAGCCAGGGAAGTGGATCAAGTGTTCTCTTTCATGTTTCAGTTGGAATAGTCCAGGAAGGTGGACTTTCAGATAAGGTGACATATGAGAGGAGAGCCACCAGGGAAGGGAGGAATTCCTATGGAGATGTGGAGAAGGAGCTTTCTAGGTAAGGGGCTGCTTGGTACAAGTGCCCTGCTGTTTTGGATGGTGTGCTTGAGGAACTGCAAGGAAGCAGATGTAGAGACAAGGAGGGAAGCAGTGGGAGCTGCTGGGTGGCTGATCATCCAGGGGCTTTAAACCGTGCCGTGATCTCTGGATATTAATCTCAGCCAGGTAGGAAGCTATTGGATAGTTTTGGGTAGAGCATCTATCACTTATAAAGCCCTCCATTGTGGTTGGAGGATCGACTGTGTAGGAGCAAGGGTGGCAGCTGGAAGACCCATGAGGAGGCAAGAGACAATGGTGGGCTGGACTGGGTAGGTTCTGGGAAAGGTGGTGAGAAAGAGTTGGATTTTGGCTTATTTTGAAGGTAAACCTAGCAGGACTTGCTGATGGATTGGCTGTGAAGATAAGTAAGAAGTCAGGGAAGATATTAAGGTATTTGACCTGAGACAAGGATGAAGTTGTCATCGACTGAGATGGGGAAGACGGCAGGTAGAACAGGGTCAGTGCGGGAGACCAGGAGTTCAGTTTTGGGCATGTTGTATGTGAAGAGATGCTGAGTCAATGTGAGATGCTGAGAGTGGAATTCAGGGAAGGGGTCTCAGCTGCAGATAGAGTTAGAATCAGGATCATAGTCTTGGGCATCAAATAGGCCAGCCTCATCTCACAGCACACAGCCCTTTCCGGAGTGAGCCCCAGCCACGCTGGGATATCAGGTCCTCACAGGGACCACAGCTTCCTCAGCCTCAGGGTCTTGGCATATGCTTTCCCTTCTGCCTAGACCATCCGTGCTTCCCCGGGTTTCCCAATCTCAATATGTCCTGAACTTTTCCTCCATGGCACTTAAATCAATTTTATATTCCTTGTGTGATGTTTAGTTTAATTTAAAAAAAAGTTTTTTTTTGAGATGGAATCTCACTCTGCCACCCAGGCTAGGGTACAATGGCACAACCTTGGCTCATTGCAACCTCCCCCTCCCTGGTTCAAGCGATTCTTCCTGCCTCAGCCTCCTGAGTAGCTGGGATTACAGACACTTGCTACCATGCCCAGCTAATTTTTGTATTTTTGTAGAGATGGGGTTTCACCATGTTGGCCAGGCTGGTCTCGAACTCCTGACCTCTGGTGATCTGCCTGCCTAGGCCTCCCAAAGTGCTGGGATAATCGGTGCCAGCCACTGTGCCCGTCCTAAAATAATTAAAATCCACATTCCCACCACAATCTAAAATCTGAAATGTCAGGGATAAAGCATATTTTGTTCATCACCATTTTCTCAGCATCTGGCACATGGAAGACACTTCTTCAATATTTGCTGAAAGAACCAATGACTGTTATTAATGTAACACTTTACACTTGATGCATCGCACCTCCTTTCCTGGTAAGAGGAAGCATCCTTACTGCTTTTCTTATCTTCTTAATTTAGTGGCTCCACATGCCTTGGGAACAAACGCTTTTTTGATAGGTAATATTTGAGGAGGGACTGGGCTGTCATTGGGGATGGAATTATTGCTTGGCTGAAACTCTGAAAAGAAAAGGAATTTAAGGCTTATATAAACTTCCTAATGAAAATCCCCCACCTCCTGTTTCCTGGTCAGCTACTTTGTTGCATTTCTATGGACACCTTTATCTAACATCGCCTGAGGTTATTTTATAGTGACCTTTGACAAGGCCTATTACTTTCTAGTTGCGAAGTTTATCAAGGTGCTGGGGGCACAGGGAAGGGTTAGAGGCGTTGTGTCGGGATCTGAGCTGGCTGGCACCTCCTTTGCTGCCTCCAGCCTCATCCTGGGACATGACAGGAAATGATAATGAAAGAAAGAGATTTGCTTTACCAGGAAAGGCTTGTTAGCTCACAAAAGAGCTCTTGGTCTCTGTCGTTGGCAGCATAGGGCTGTATGTAAAACAGGATTACATGAGGGAATTAATCTCTCTACTGTCTTTAAAAAAGCTGGAGTAAGCTTTCAGAGGTGCCTGTGTTGTTTGGAAACACACACCCTGGCTCCATGGATACATATTTGTGTATTACACATTACACATGTATGTACAGACATTATTGATCGATTGATGTGTGAATATGTTTGTTGGGGAATTCATGAAAGAGGCCCCATCTTTATAGTTCACATTGCTGTGGGAGGCATCCACTCCACGACTGTGTATCAAGCTGAGCATTTACAGTGCTAAGCGTGGAGCTAGGCACTGGGGAAATGGTGGCCAAGAAGAGAGAGGAAGTCCTTGCTTTCAAGGAACTTTTGAAATCTGATGAGTCTCAATCTCTTCTTCTGTAAGATGGGCATAATAATAATGCCTACTTCACAGCCTCTTCAAGAGGAGTCGATGGCCATGAATGTGAAAACACCACTTGGATTTTAAAATGCTATGCAAATTATGAGCGGCCGTTATGATTGATGTAGCAAAATATAGCTATTTGGGAATAAATACTGGCTAATTTTTTGTAGTTCTGAATATTCTTTATCCCTATGCAATCTAAGGTTTTACCCTTATAATTTAGGGGGCTAAGTTTTCTTTTGCTAGCATCCTAACAACAACAATAACAAAAATGTCAAGTATGTAACTTAGCTTGTAAACAATTGGATCAGTTAGCTATTGCTGTATGACACATTAGCATCGTCCCCCTAACAACGTACATTTATTGTCTTAGAGTTTCTGTGGGTCAGGAATCTGGGTGTGGTTTCTTTGTGTCTCTGCTCTGGATCTGTCACAAGGCAGTGATCAAGATACCTGCCAAGGCTGTAGTCACCTCAAACCTCAGTGGGGGAAGATCTCCCTCCAGACTCACCTGGTATTGCAGGCCTTAGGTGATCCACACCAAGCTCACTTGTATGGCTGTTGGCTGGCTTCCGATTCTTGCTGGCTGTTGGCCTGAGACATTAGTTCCTTACTACGGGGGGCTTTCCATAGGGGAGCTCACAGCATGACAGCTGGCTTCCCCAGGAGCAAGCAAGGGCTCCAAGGAGGAGAAAGCAAGAGATGGGAGTCTCAGACTTTCTTTGGGTTCAAATCACTGAAGTGACATCCCATCTCATTTGCCATATTCTATTCATTAGAAGCACATCATTGGGTTTAGCCAGTACCTATGGCAAGAAGAAGATACAAGTTTGTACCAGAGGACGGGTCACTGGAAACATCTCAAAGACTGCCTGCCACAGCAATACATGTAAACAGGACTATGAGTTAATGCTGTATCTATGGCATTCATAATGTCACACTACTTGAAACGAAAGAAATAAAAGAAGTAAGCACATTGTTCCCCCAAGACAGTTAAGATAGGCAAGGAAAATTGGCGTTAAAGCCTCCCAGATTTTGAGTTGCAATCAGTAAACAACCCTGATTTTTTCTTTTGCTTGTGGCACTGGCTCATGCTTGGACATTTACACTCTTTATTTAGCAAGAAAGCATTTGAAAGGTACGTTTCAAATATTGGAGGTAAACAAAGGTCAGTCTTTCCTAAGCAAGAGTAGCAAAATCAAAAATATGTTAATTTTAATTTGCCAGTTCACAGATTGATGTATCCTCCATTCACTTGATTACTTTTTTTGACCCACACCTGAAAACAAAGCTCTTCCAGTCACTTGAAGTTGAAGAAAAAGAAAATTTTAGGTACAGAGGAGTTCTGGTGGTATGAGAATGAGCTTTGCCATGGTTTAGAAAAAGGAAAAAGTCCAGTGTGGGCAGAATGTGGTGGACAAGGGGCAAGTGTGACCAGATGAACTCTGGGTTGGGGGCCTGGGTCACTGGAGGTATGGTGAGCAGATAGCTGTTTAGATTTACATCTAAATGCAATGGGGAACATTTGCAGGATTTGAGGTGACTGCAAACAGCTATGCCTTTTTTTTTTTTTTGCTTTTTTTTGGTTGTTGATTCTGACTGAATTAGCTATACTGCAGTGAGCTGTTGCTGAAAGAGATTCTGATGTCTGTTAACCAAAAGCCATGTTTGGGCAAAGATAAAAACATGCACTGAACTTTGTAATAGGATGTTATAATTATGCAATGTGTTTTATATGGAGTTGGAGCGTTGTGTGTTTTGCCCAGCCAATGGCAAGGACAATGTGGTAGATGCATCTGGAACAAGGTCCTTGGATCATAGGGATTCCTAGTATTAGTTTCATGTGACAGAACTTACAAGAAATTCATTCAGAAAAACACCCAGTGTAGGAGTCATTTGGCATAATCTGTGCATATTTTCTCAAACAAGCAGCAATCATTTTTCAGTTGTGTCATCTATGGCTGTCGCTCGTACGCAGTTTTGTGGCTCTTTTGCAAGCCGGCAGGCACACAGCGGTCATCGGGGATTTTCAAATGAGAGTGCACCATTTAAAATTAGTGGTCTTTGTAACTTCTCTTTCCTCCAAATTTCCCTTGAAGCTGACCTTGTGAGAAAAACACTCTCCATCTATTTTTCCTGAAAGAGTAACTGGGAAAGGAAAAGTTCTTAAGTCTTAACACTGGAATTCAACCAATTCTAATCCTAAAATCTTTCTAGTGTGTTCCTGTCCGAGTCAGAAAGGAATAAAGGAATTTTAGATGGCTTGAACAAAAATCGTGAAAAAATGATAGCTATATCTCAAGTTCAGGGATTCCCTCAACTTTCTTCTTTTTAAAATTTAAAGATAAATTTACTGTTTTCTGATTCAAAAATACTCATTGTAGAAAATAAAAAAGAAGAAGAAAATTCTAACCAAAGATGATCACCTATGGTGATTTTGATACATATCCTTCATATAATCTATGTCTTCATCCGTATCATCTAGCTATATTTCATAGAGTATTTACAGTTTTGTGTTTGAATTTTTTCTACTTATCATTATTTTGCGAACATTTCCCCAAGGTCATGATTTATTTTTTTGAAAATGTGATTTTAATAGCCTTAGAATTTTCTGTTTGTTATAATGTACTTAAGCCATTTTGCTTAATATTGGTTGCATCATCTATTTTGATTTTTTTCCTGGTAATAAATGATATTGTGATAAGCCATCTTGCACATAACCCTTTATCTGCATCTCTTATTTTTCCAAAGGAATTATTCCAACGAGTAGGTGTTGATACATTTTGCTAAACGGTTTCACAACAGCTTGTACTGATTGCCTCACGAATATTCAGGCTATGCAATAGTGCCTATCACACCTGATTTTCAGCCAAGAGTATTGGGTATTGTAGTCAAAAAGAAATAGTTGCCAGTTTATTAGGTCAAAAATTGTTTTAATTTGCTTTTATTTGATTAAAAGGGGTATTGAACATTATTTCCATTTATATGCTGGCAATTTATGAATTGTTCATCTTTGTTTATGCTTTTTGGCCATTTTCTCTCAGAGTATTAATATTTTGCCTATCAAAATTTACAATTTAAAAATGCTTTTTAAGATAGGGTCTGTCTATGTTGCTCAGTCTAGATTTAAACTCCTGGGCTCAAGGGATCCTCCCACGTCAGCCTCTTGAGTAGCTGGGATTACAGGCATGTGCCACCACACCCGCCCAAAATTTACATCTTTTTATTACGGAAAGGAAATACACCCTTTATCTTTACAATCTAGAAGCACAAGTATAGCCATATATTTTCAGTATAAAAAGGGTTTAAAAATTTCTTGTGGTTCTTCATTACTTGTGGTTGATTTATGAGTCTGTGAATATGTGAACACAGTTTACATTTAGAATCATGCCACTTCTGCTTGCTGTAGCTTCAGTTATAATCTTCCTTATATTTTTGCTGTTTTCCTCTTTCGTCTACTGTAATAAAATTTTTAAAAGATCCAGACTTCTACTTATCTCACTTTACTCAACTCCACTTTTAGATGGCAGCCTGCCAAGGAAACCACAGTCTGAAGAGAATCTCCTATGAGACCTCTAGAGGGTCAGTAGCATCAGTTGAGAGGAATAGTTGAGGAGAGGAAAGGACGGCTTCTGGTTTATGCCATTTAACTAATGACCTTCCTGATTCCGGCTCAGAGTGAGCAGAATTAGTCAACAAGGGCTTGGGGGCTCAGGAATTCCACGTATCTGACATTCCACTTGCTGCTTCTGCCTGTGGCCAGAGGCAACTCCTCGTCTCAGCTCCATCTCCACCACCTCATTTTACAATGGAGATAATAATACCTCAAAGGTATGCACTAATTAATTATTCTTGGAGGCTCTGAAAATGTAATTACTAATTATCATAATGATTCGATTATTAATTTCATTCCTTTTATAGAATTTTAATCGAATGACAAAATTCAACACCCAGATCCAGTTATTTGTAGACTTTTTTTCTGCCTATTATCTTAGCAGCTTCTTTATAATGATTATTTTACCCCATGCTAAGTGAATTTCTTAAAATATAGAAACAACAGTATTTTAAAAGTATTTAGAAATTTTGGAGCTCCAAGAAGAGACAGTACAGAAAAAAACAAGACAAAATGTTGTATCTCCATAGATTATTGTAACTCAATAATTAGATAGCTAAATATTTGAGACTGTTGATTTTTAAACCACGTTAACTACTTTTTCCTTCAATGTGAGTCATATAGTCTGAGGTGGTTAGTTTACTGGTAAATAATTATATCTAAGACTATTACAGTTTACCTAGATATTCAGCAGGAAAGTCATATGAATACAAATAATTTACAAACGACCTGTGCTGAACCATGGCCCTGGCTTTTATTGTGCAATTTTAAGTTTGGAACTGGGTGTTAATTTATTAAGAATCTTTTCATCAATTCCACAGATTCATAGAATTAATGTGACTGAGTTGACAATAGTTAAAACAATGTGTATTTGGCATTGATGATTTTTCTTGAATGGTGGTGTTTAATATTATTTAATTTAGCACGTGAATGTCTTATTTTTCTAATTAGATCATACGCACCTTAAGAGTAGGGACTATGTGTTGTAATTCCTCTAAAAGCAGAGGGATTCAATGAACACTGGAATTATCACCTAGGCCACCTGGCTTTTTTTTTTTTTTTCTCCCTCACTCAACCTATAACCACCTGTGAGTTTTGGACACTTAAGTAACTGCATGCCCCCTCAGTTTCCCAATCTATAAACAACGAAATGATACCTTCTGTAATTTACAAGGCTGTTCTGAAGCTTAAATGAAGGAAACTCCCTAGGAGGGGGGTGGATCGTCAAAAGCCTTGTGTGGGCTTGTGAAAATTCAGTGTCATTTGGCAAGGTTGTTTTATATCCAGATGTGTGATTGTCAGTGGGGATGTGCACTTTGACCTTTTCCCCTCCATTTTTTTTTTTTTTTGGTCTGGGAGATTTTGCATACTGATAAGAGCTGAGAGTTGATTTAGCAAAGTTATGATCAGACGTTTCCAGCTCTAGTGGCCTCTAGCTTCTGCTGGGCCGGCCTTAATATGAATGAGGGCCATATAACCAGCCTCTTAAATTTAAGTGTCAGCTGCATCATCTTCATCAAGAGAAACATTTCAAACATTTATTTTCTTTGCAAAAGGCAAGTTTTAGTGGTGGAGTCAATTTATTTCTGAAACGATCTCATTTACCTGAATGAGGAGCTCATATTTATTTTCAGGGTAAGTGGTGGGGTTGTATAATACTCGTGTGACAGATGAACTAAACACTCAGATGTAAATTACATTTGGCTGGAGGAAGATGCTCTGGTATGAAACCACATTTCTGCCATTGCTCACTTGTTCTTCTTGGCTGAGAGCTGGAAGATTGGTGACTCTTGGATTTACCTAGAAAATGAAAAAATATTCTTTACAGAAACAAGAAAGGGACGAGTAATACCATATACGTATATTTATATAACAGGATTTGAAGAAGCGACCTGGGTGTAACATTTCTCTGTCCAGCAGACTGAAAGTGTCACAGAACATGTCAGAGTGGCTTCTGGCATGATGGTTTATTTTCAAAGACCTTTTGAAAACACCATCAAGCCTTTTTCTTTTGTTTTATTTTAAAGTGGCCTTTCACTGGCTTCATTAATGTGTCACAAAGTGAATTTTTTTTGTTTCTGTGAGCCATCAGTCTCATAAAAATTAAATGTGTGCATTCCTGCAAGCTGATATGCTCTCTCCAGTAAAAATCAATGCCTCTTGCCCTTGTGGCTCAAGCTGCAGAGGTCTTAGTAGCCTGTGTTGTGTACATTTGTGCATATGGCCTTTCCACCTATGTTTTCCAATGTTTCTTAAACATATCTGAGAACTCAGTCACAGCTACAATCTGTTGGTTTGTGTTTAGCCTGTGTGTGTTTGCCCAAAAACAGCAGAGTGTTGTTCCCTCCCCCGCCCATGTTTGCCCTATTAAGTGGGCACAGAACGGGGCCCTCTTACTACTTATCTGTGTATTATTCCTTTGGTTGGGTGGCAAGAAGATCTGAAGAGGATGGATTTTTGGAGGGGTAGAAAAGTTTAAAACCACTTAATTCCTTTTCAGGCTTGAATTATACTACCTTAACTATACCAAGTGCAAAGATTCTGACCCTTATGATGGCAAATTATTTACCTGTAATTAGATGCAATTGTCATTTTTTCCTAACCAAGTACAATTTCCAAGGCATTTTTTTTCTAGAAAATAATCAAATGTTGAATTTTAGCATTAGGTTTGAAATGAGAGTAAAGATTGAGATTCTCTTAAGTTTTACTTGAACTAATCATTGCCTCTGATAAAGGGGACCAGCCCCACATTTCACACCATTTGATTGTGAGATTTAAGAAAGTGGGATAATGGGATCTGGGGGGAACAGGTTGCATTTACTCTGCTACATAAAATTCTAAAGATGGAATTGTGTACTATGCTCTTGAGGTAACTGAAAAGTTGTATTAGAGGCAAATGATGAAAAGCCCCTGGCTCTACTTTCCCCAGGTTTCAAAGGAGAAGAAGCAGCCGAATGTCTTTGGTTTGGTGCAATTCAGTCATGATTTTGTCTCCACTTTGACTGCATCCCTTAGAGAACTCAGCTCACACTCATAAGGTCCCACTCCCAACCAGCAGTGACAGAGATGAGCACCTGTTAAGGGCCATGGCTAAGGACTTCACACTACTGTTTGTGCATGTTGAGAAAATAGATAAGCCAATTAAGTTAATGCCTATTGTAGGCCAGGTACTAAGTCAAATCTTACATTGTCTTATTTAGTAAGTGTTATTATCTCTGTTCTGCTGAGGAAACTGAGGTTTAGAGAAGCTGAGGATTTTACTCAAGACCATGCAGTTATTAAGTTGCAGAGCCAGGATTCACTCTCTGTCATGGGGGCCTCCTTTCTCGGTACCCCGAATCACTCTAGAAACTTGCCAAGAGAGATCACCATTTCATTTTCTTCAGATGAAGCTATCTGTATGGCCCAAATCCCACTGAATCTTAGTTCCGTAGATCTTCCTTCTATCATCTTCTACCAGTATTAGATGCTTGTTGGTTCAATCTGTTACCAAATATTTTAGTGAGTGCCTACAAAAACCTAATTTTAGTGACATTAATTTCAAGAAGTACAATAAAAGCACAGCTAATTTCACCTAACAACGGGAAACTTAAGGTGTAGTTAGTACTATAATCTAAATAAGTGGATAGTCCTATAATCTAAATAAATGGAATTAGAACTACAGCTATTATTAGTAATCACATTGTTACCAACTCTATTTAAAGATACGATCCAGTTAACTATAAACAATGCCATATTATCCTACTTCTTAAATGCAGTCACCTGAAAGATTAACATTTTCACTATTCTTTGTATGATGTATTTGGAATCATAGTTCTAAATCTGTTCTGGAACAGAAAAGACGATGGAGACATTTGCGAGATGAAAATCTGATGACTTTCGGGCTCAGGGTGAATTTGCGAACACCAGTCATTTATCCCTACATGACATTTTCCAGTTATCCAACCAGGCTTTTATTCAGGAGCCATTTGTGGTCGGGATGCATCGTGATGCATCATTTATGTAGTGTCTTAAGTGTTTACTGGGCAGAGCATGTGAGAGACAAAGCACAAGAATCCTGCCCAAAGACCTTACTACCTAGGGTCACATTGATTGTTATGTAACAGACTTTCACCCAAGAGTAGATATTGCTTAACTCATTCATTTCTCTAGAGCTAGAGTTTAGGGTTTCCTTTAACATGTAGATGACCTTAACATACTGATTTGTATTTTCACTTACGATAGATATTCACACTGAAGAATATGTTACATACTCCAAAAACGGGCAGGGTATGAGATGGGAATGAGAGTGTAGACTGAGTTGCTGTCAAAGGGGGGTGTCGGGGCCACTGAGGATGGGCTAGAGATCACTGATCCCCAACTGGACCATATAGGGCCTCTAGGTTTTTCCTTTTATATTTGAAAGATTTTTTCTACCTGATAAGTATTAATTAATTCATTTTTCTTTTTAAATTAATGGCATTCATAATTGTCAATCAGAAATTGTGATAAACATGAGATGTCTGATGTTACCATACTGAATCAAAATAATTGCAGCCAACAGTAAAGAAAGTTGCCATTTTACTTGACATGTGAAGCTTTCTTGTATGTGAATAACTAAATGTTTACATACACATTAACCTTTTGGAAATACTGAAAATTGAACTGATCTCTGTTATTACATTCACAGACTTCCTAGGAATCCAGAGACCCCCAAGTGGGGAGCAACTGGATTTAGCAATTGCCATAAGTTCCCATCTGCTTCTAACATTCTGTGATTTGTGAACACAGCATTACAACTAATAAAATCGACCAGTTACAAATGTTGCTTCCAACAGCAAGTTTTGAAATACAGGTCCAACATTTTTGTGGGAAAGGAGCAAACAGAGATACTTCTAAAACTTGGAGAGTAGGGTAAAGACTGGGAATAGCTGCACTTCACTATGTCCCATGATTTTCCTTGGTGAGCAACCAAAATTAGTGATGTCTACTCTGTTGTCCTTGACCACAGACAGATCTACTTGTGATTTAAGAAAAACCCCAACCCCAAACCAAAACAACAGGCCCTTCATGTGATGCTTTATGTCTACATCCTGAGTAGACCTTACACCATCCTCTGTATCGTAAGCTCTATACTGCAGGCAGAATGAAAAACCAGACCTGACTATATCAACCCTCTGTTGGTTCTTCACTGCCCATAGGATAAAATTTAACCTCCTTTGCTTGATGTACAAGGTTTGCATTATATAACTATCATCTGCACCTGATTCCTCTCCATGTATACTTTGTGAACCTGCTATACTGAATTTTCCATCATCCTTGCAAACTACCAGAACTTTCTTAAATCTCTGTCTTTGCACATGCCATTCTGCTAACTGGAATATTCTCTCTGCTCAATCTTTGTTGCATAAATCCCTATAATAGCCAGTTAAGACAATAGCACTTATTATGTAATAGGCATTCATTTAATCCTTACAATGAGGTGGTTGCCATTATCAGCCCCAGTTTGCAGAGGAGGAACCTGGCCCAGAGATGTTTGGTAGACTTCCCAAGGTCACAGAGCCAATAAATGAGGAAGCTAGGATTTGAACCTGCGCAGTCTATCACTCAGGACCTGTATTCTTAATCTCTGTGCCACACTGCCTATCTCCTAAGATGCCACTTTCAAAGGTGAAGGAAGCTATTCCCAGATGCCTCAAATCGGAGTTAGCGCTTCAGTTCTTAGGATTCTCAAAGTGCTTTCTAAGGCATCCTTGCAATAGAATTTATCAAGTTGCGTTATTATTTTTCTCTGTGCCTGTGTGATCTGTAATTTTGCATACCATTCAGCCTTGTATGCCCAGAGCCTAGTAAAAGGCCTGTCACTGGTTAAACACTTTGTAGCTATGTCTTGAATGAGTGAATGAATGAGTGAAGGAGTAAAGGCAGAAACACTTGTCTGTGCTTAGGTGGAACAGGCTCATCTTTCCTTCTGTGACATGCTTCTGGGATATCAGTTGAAAAACACTTTCTTCCAATAGACTTTACCTGTCTCAGGGGTGCAAAACATTCCAACAGGAAAACTTAGAACTCTCAGTTGTCCTCTCCACGTGACAGTAAATTATTGCCAAATCTTGCAAAGATGCCCATGAATTCTGCTGAGTATCCATGTCGCACTCCAGTCCGACAACATTGATTTATTTAAGTATAGGTTTGGTGCTCTGTGAGGACTCACCATCTGCTTAAGTTGTGTTTACTTTAAGTACCAGTCAGCGTTTTCCTGACGAGTTATAGAAAAATGGTAGTTCAACTTAATTTTTAAGCGAGGCCTGTTTAAGAATAATTTGTTAATTACTAGTTGGTTGATCCCGTTTCCTTAAATTAAGGGCTTCAGTTAATATCACATGCTTATTGCCAGCTTGCTGGAAGCCACTGCAGTGGTACCGCCAGTTGCATGATATATTGCAGCCTTATTCTCCCAGGCCAGTCCTGCCCTGGCTTTTCCGTTTATCTTTAACTAATTTAACAAGCCTGAAAAGTAACCTGGTGGTTTACTAGCTTTAGGACTGCAAATTGGAAGCTTAATTTAATAGCCACTTATAAAACCACTGAGGCAGAAATTGGTTATTAGGCCTTCATATGATGGGGCACAGAGAGCCATCTGATCAAGGCTGATTCTTTCAGATACAGGAAGATTGGAGTTCACACCATTTGGGCTGGAAGCGTTTTATCAACTGCACACAAGACAGGGTTTGAACCTTGTCATCAGGTGGCGTGGAGTTCAGTGGATTTCTTTTCTTTTCTTTTTGGCAAGAAAGGAAATATTTGGCAGACTATTATTGGGGAGGTCCAAGGAGATTGGCCACAGCCATCAGAAGAGGGCACGCTGAGGTTGGGTGCATTGGGATATATAATGACTTTTGTAAATGTTTTGGTTTCAATAAAATCCCAAATGTATTTTATCAATGCATTTTTCCCCTTAATTTTTAGACCCTTGTGTATTTCAAGGGAAATTTAATTCATATGGTTTTGATTCATTTATACTTAACTCATCAAAATGTTGTTTTCTAAGAGTTATTTGATGTCCAAGAAGACTTTGGGGCTTGATTTAAATACCTTCCAGTGTGCTTTCCCCCTCCCTTTTAAAAATAGAAAGCCATCTACTCTTGGCAAAACCTAAATGCACACACTCTAAAAGTTTGCATTTGGTTGAAAGCTCCAAGCCCATGAGGCTGTCGAGCTAGGCCAAATGCATTCTCCAGCTCCTGGTAATGTGTGAGCCTGTTACTCAAAAGCGCAGAGAGATCTTTACCACTTGATAATCTCTGGTGGCTCTCCACATGGAAAGAAACTCTAAAATATAAAATGTCTGCCATTTGCTATGTCTTTGATCTTGGAAAAGCCACTTAACCTCCCTTCACTTCAGCTTCCCATCTGTAAAGTCGGGCTAATATTTATTTTGCCTACCTCCCAGAATGATTGAGAGGATTAAAGAAGCTAATATAAAAGTCCAAAGATACCAAAAGCATCACATCTCTTTTCTTGATGTTATTGTTCTTTGAAAAAAATAATAAATACTCAGCCTTTAGTGAATATTTGGTATGTGGCAGGTACTATGTTTGACTTTTTGTAAGTTACCATCATGTTTAATCCTCATAGCACCAGGTGAACTGGAGCTACTTTTAATCTCCACATTTTGGAAGATAAAACCTCTGTGTCATTTGCTCAAAGTCTTATAGTTTATGGCTAGAAAAGCTGGAATATAAGTCAAGCTCTTTATGGTTTTTAAAAACTTTTTTTAATTTTAAAATAATTATACATACAGGATACAGAGTGATATTTTGTATCACTTTGATATTTTGTATCACATGTATACAACATAATGATAAAATCAGGGTAACTTGATCACCACAAACATTTATCATTTCTCTGTGTTGTAAGTATTCGAATGCCCTCTTCTAGCTTTTTGAAAATGTACAATAAATTACAGTTAACCATATTCACCCTATAGTGCCGTGGAACACCAGAACTTATTCCTCCTAACTCTTTGTTAACCCACCTCTCCCATTGTCCTCTCCTCATCCCCTTCCCAGCCTCTGATACTCACAATTCTACTCTCTACTTCCATGAGATTAAACAAAATTTTTTTTCTTAGCTCCCACATATGAGTGAGAACATACAGTATTTATCTTCCTGTGCCTGACTTATTTTGTTTAGCATAATGTCCCCCGGGCTTATCCATGGTCTGTGAATGACAGGATTTCATTCTTGTTTATGACTGAATAGTATTCCAGTGTGTATATATGCCACATTTTCTTCATCCATTCATCTGTTGATGGACATATAGGTTGATTCTATATCTTAGCTATCGTGAATAGTGCTGCAGCAAACATGGGGGTGCAGGTATCCCTTTGATATACTGATTTCCTTTCCTTTTGATATGTTTCTCAAAATCCTCCAGTAGTGGAATTGATGGATTATATGGTAGTTTTTTTTTTTGTTTGTTTTTTGAGAAACTTTCATACTGTTTTCTATAATGGCTGTACTAAATCACATTCCCATCAATAGTGTATGAGAGTTCCCTTTTCCCGCATCCACACTGTCAGCATGTGTTACTTTTTGTCTTTTTGATAATAGCCATTCTAACTGGGGTGAGATGATATCTCTTTGTGGTTTTGATTTGCATTTTCCTTTATGAGTTTTAACCACTAAGTTGTATAGTAAATGGTTAAAGTCACATTAATCACTGTAATGTTGTGACTCAATATCAGAGTTTATCTTAAGTCAGTATCACTCATAATTGAGTCTCTTCATATTGTTAAGATCACTTAGTCACATTTTCTATTACATTCTCTTTTTGAATAATTAGGGTAAATGCATATGTAAAATATGCCATTCAAATATACAGATATTCAAAGATCATTCATTACGTAGGACAGTAATAGAAGCTAATTTTAATTGAACACCTACTTTGGATCAGACACTGCAGAGCTCTCTATATGCCTTATTTCATTTAATCTTCAGAACAACTCTATAAGGTAAAGTCAAGAACTGTGAAGAGCTGAGATTTCCCCCTACTTGCAACCTAATTAGTCTACTAGTTTCATGGATGCTGCCAGTAGCTATGAGACTCCTGGGTCAGACACAAAGTTCTTTATTACTCATAGCCAGCAAGCAGCATCAGCCTCATGTTCATATCACTTCCTCTTGTTCCTAGGTCCTATGAGATTGATGTGGTGTGACCCAGGTGGATGCTGAACATGCAGGGAGTTTACATTATGGCTGAAGAACCCTGGGCTTAGAAATCTCATTCTCTTTTAATGTTGGGGGAAGCAACCTTGCCTGACCTTTGCTCCCAAGGGAGATATCTTTATTACACTGGACAGTAAGCAAACCTGCCATCTGCTCCAGAGGGACACACTAAGTCTGTCTTCTAACTCTGCTGTGCAAACATATTTGAAAAAATTCCACAACCAAGGCCATCTGTACCTCTGCTGCTAGGACATACATAGTCCATAGAGGACTGTCTCCCAACAGTTATTAGCTCTATTTTACAGACAGGAAAACTGGATTTAGAGAGGTGGAATCATTCATTCATTCCAGAAATATGTATTGAATACCTGTATGTGTTAAGGTTCCTTAGCTAAAAATTGGAGGAGGGGGAGTCAACACAGGCTCTAGGCCACTAACTTGTCCCCTTACCCACTTAACCCCTCTCCTCCTCAGCCACTGTCTCATCTTGCCTCCCCACCTTATGGCTAATTATATAAAATGATAATTCACTTACGATGATGATGACTCTTTGGGACACATGTTTCTCCTGCCATCAAGTTCTTCCTCTGCAGCTTGACCCAGCCCCAGATACCCAAATGCCATAGGTCATTTGCCTGAGATGTGGAAGTGGTATTGGTAGATCCTGATACAAGTCAGAATGGTGTTTTGAGGTGGAATTTAGTAGCACATAGAAGACAATGGTGCTAGGTGATTTGAAAGTTAGATTAAACATAAAAAATTTTGTAATGGAAAACTTAGTTTTGTAAGATGGAATTAATTTGGTGTCTTTACAAAACTCAGAAGGTTCCTTTTCCCTGTTGCCCCTCCATCAATTAATCAGCACTGTTTTATGCTTGTATAAAGGTGCAAACCATTAAATGCTTTATAAAGATTTTGGTAGTGTTCATGCTAGTTTGTGGGAGTCCCCTTGCCATGTGCCTGAATTGATCTGACATAAAATATTAAATGACTATGAATTTGGAATCTGGGGGAGAAACATAAAGTCTTGGCAATAGAAGATTGGACACATCTTTTCCAAACAAAGAGGTCTCCTGCTGCCCACAGGAAGGAATCTCAGGCTGCAAATTCTCTCCTTTCTCAACACAGGCCCAACTCAGGAAGCTAGTTTGCCAGTTTCCTGAGAAAATAATAAAGATGGACATGGAGTATTGAAGAGGTTGGTGGCTGGAATACCTAACTTTGAACTGTGGTGGGGAAACAAAGTGAAACTTAGCTGGTCAATCATTGTTCCTTTCAACCAAGTCACAGCAGGGGAAAGACTCTTCCACTGGCCTCTCCATCAGAGGAGAAGCTGTGCTTAAAAAAATAGGAAGAAAAGAAGCCTGACTTGGTGCTTATTTAGCCCTGCCACTGTGTTCATGGATTAGTATAGCACAGTGAGAATTTCTCTCCTGCCGGTCTGCCCCTGTCGGCACCTGAAGCTATTGGCTCTGTTTCCTGGGCTCATTTCAATTCACCCTGATGCCAGAGAAAATCCAATTAGTGAAGAATTTGAAAGAAAGAATTCTAGAGGAAACTCTATCACCCTGAAACCATAGCAGAGTGGGGATGTGATGACTCTTGTGGGGTCATAAATGTCATGAGTTTCTTCCTAATCTTAAATGTTAATCCAGAAAGTAAGTTTACTGATATTGTTTGGCTGTGTCCCTACCCAAATCTCATCTTGAGTTGTAGCTCCCATAATCCCCACATGTGGTGGGAGGGAGATGATAGGGGGTAATTGAATCATGAGGTTGGGCGTTTCCCATGCTGTTCTTGTGATAGTGAATAAGTCTCACGAGAACTGATGGTTTTACAAAAGGGCAGTTCCCCTGCACATACTCTCTTGTAAGGCGTTCCTTTGCTCCTCCTTCACTTTCTGCCATGATTGTAAAGCCTCCCCAGCCACGTGGAGCTGTGAGTCAATTAAACCTGTTTTTCTTTATAAATTACTCAGTCTCAGGTATGTCTTTATTAGCAGTGTGAGAACAGACTAATACATTTATACTCAGACTTTCTTTGATGGAGCCAGCCTCCTTGAAAGCGGTTATTTTTAGATGTTCCAACAGCCATCTATCTTACAAAAGGATTTTCTGTTCAGATAGGCTCTGACTGTCAGGTTCTAGAGTAGGCTGCAGAAAGAGGAAATTACTTTGTTTTTGCACTTTAACAGCAAAGTCAAGTGGAGGAAGAAACTAAGAATCCTTGGACCTTGGAGCAGGGTTTTACTGAAGAGTGAAAGTGGGTCCCGGGAGCCAATATTCTTCTTCTTTTTTTTTTTTTTTTTTTGAGATGGAGTCTCGCTCTGTTGTCCAGGCTGGAGTGCAGTGGCGTGATCTCGGCTCACTGCAAGCTCCGCCTCCCAGGTTCACGCCATTCTCCTGCCTCAGCCTCCCGAGTAGCTGGGAGTACAGATGCCCGCCACCACGCCTGGCTAATTTTTTGCATTTTTAGTAGAGATGGGGTTTCACTGTGTTAGCCAGGATGGTCTCGATCTTCTGACCTTGTGATCCGCCCGCCTCGGCCTCACAAAGTGCTGGGATTACAGGCGTGAGCCACTGCGCCCGGCCTATTCTTCTAACATACTTGAGAGGGTGAGGGAATGATTGCAGCTTTGCTGAGGATATCCAAGGCCTGTTCATGGTAGAAGCAAAACAATCTCAACAAACAAAACCAAACAAACCCAAAAAAGAAAGTGAATGTTACTTTCTTAATTTTCTGATTCTGTCCCTTTTCCCTGAAGGAAGCCCATGGACCAGCTGGAGCACCTTTCCTGAAGTCAACTATACCAGACACCAGAAAATACACGTGACTCCAAGGGAATCTTCGGGCAGACCATCGTCCCTTCCCACTTTATTCCCTTCGACAGTCTGCCCAGTGTTTCCTTGTTGTTTTTGGTTGGTCTGTTTGTTTTGGGTCCCCCCAGCCGCCCCTCCCCTCCCCCACACTCATCTCCTGCCTCCCCAGCTCCAGGAAGCTATACACAAACTGGAGCATTTGGAGCTAACTTGATGGGATGATGTGGCTTCTGGCAGCTCCCACAATATGACACCAGTGAAAATACAAACCAAATGTTCCTTGTGTTCTAGGGTGTGAAGTCTTCATCACCCTTTTCTTTGAGAGCAGAGAGCACAAAAGAACTAGACATTTGGGGGTTTCTGTCCTGACTCTGCCTTTTAATAGCTGGGTGACATCTCTGAATCCAATTCTTTATAAAATAATAATTGTAGGTCCGGGCACAGTGGCTCACACCTGTAATCCCAGCACTTTGAGAGGCCGAGGCGGGCGGATCACGAAGTCAGGAGATCAAGGCCATCCTGGCTAACATGGTGAAATCCCATCTCTACTGAAAATACAAAAAATTAGCTGGGCGTGGTGGTGGGCGCCTGTAGGCCCAGCTACTTGGGAGGCTGAGGCAGGAGACTGGTGTGAACTGGTGTGAACCCAGGAGGTGGAGATTGTAGTGAGCCAAGATCACGCCACTGCACTCCAGCCTGGTCAACAGAGTGAGACTCTGTCTCAAAACAAAACAAAAAACAAAAAAGAAAAGAAAAGAAAAGTAAAAGAATAACTGTCTTACCCACTTTATACAGGTGGTGTCGGTGTTAAAGTCATTTATTGAGAGCCTACTATGTGCTAGATTGTGTGTATTGAAGTACCTCCTCTACTAAGCCAAGAGCACCTCAAAGGCAAGACCATTTCCTATTCCCATCTGTGACAGGTAGTAGAATCTGACTGGCTGAGCTTGGAGCTGGACTCTGCACCTTGCTAGCTCTGTGTCCCTGGGCAAGTTACTAACTTCTCACCTGGAAAGTGGAGATCAGGACACCACCTCCCCTCTAGAATTCTTGTGAGACCTAAATAAGACAACACACATAGCACAGGGCTTGCAGGGCACACCATGAATGTTAGCAATTGTTCTGACTGTATTTATGAGCTCAGTGCCTGGCGCACATCTGTTTTTTGAAATATGGTAAACAGTAAATGCTCAACAAATGGTAGTTCTTTTTCATAAGCTTTCTTTAAATAGTCTTGCAGTTCACATGTGACAGATCATGGTGGTATGTTCCACTGGGACTGATCCCAAGAAATGAAGATGAGGTTTTCTAGAGTTTAACTCTGAAAGTTCCCTTCAAACATATTTCTTCATTTGGTAGCTGCACACCGACGGGGGAGTGGGTGACGGAATTTGGACCAACTCATTCAGTGTCTTAGGGTATTAGCGTGTTCATGTAGTCATTTGCCTCAGCTGAGCCCAACCTCCATGATCTTTAGCCATGCTGGGCTGAAGAGAAAGCAGTACCCGAGAATGTTCGTGGAGCTTGCTGCCTGAACATGGACCCTACACATGCACCTGCTAGGGGAGGAGAGTGATGGTGTGTGTGTATGTGTGTATTATGGGAAGTGGTGAGGTGGTAATACAGCTAGGAGAGCAAGATAAAGAACATGATGACTCAGGGGTCCTTTATTTTACGTGGTATTTCCAAAATGTGGCTTCTGATGACACAACTGCCCCACATTCCCAGCCCGTCTCAGGTATGCCTCAGGCTTTCCCTTCTTCCCGTTGGCTTTTTCTTTTTTACTTAGAGAGATATTTATTAAGATCGAAATCCACTAAAGAAAACACAAAAAGTAGCAAGAAACCACTTTAGTGAGAGGACTTTTTGGGAGAGTGTATGTGATAGTTAATACTGAGTGTCAACTTGATTTGATTGAAGGATAGAAAGTATTGATCCTGGGTGTGTCTGTGAGGGTGTTGCCAAAAGAGATTAACATTTGAGTCAGTGGGCTGGGGAAGGCAGATCCACCCTTAATCTGTTGGGCACAATCTAATCAGCTGCCAGCGAATATAAAGCAGGCAGAAAAACGTGAAAAGGAGAGACTGGCCTAGCCTCCCAGCCTACCTCTTTCTCCCATGCTGGATGCTTTCTGCCCTCGAACATCGGACTCCAAGTTCTTCACTTCTGGGACTCAGACTGGCTCTCCTTGCTCAGCAGCTTGCAGACAGCCTATTGTGGGACTTTGTGATCATCTAAGTTAATAGTTAATAAAGTTCCCTTTATATCTAACCTATTAGTTCTGTCCCTCTAGAGAACCCTGACTAATACAGTGTATGCATGGTTTTATTTTTTATTGCTTCCAATATTTTCTAGATCTGCTTAATGTGGTGTTGGAGAGCTTAGTTTAGCTCTGGCAAGACACCAATGCAGGTTCTTGGTTCTCTGGGCTCCTTGTTTTTCTTCTGGGCCCAGGAGCCTTTAGTGTTAGTGACATGGAGCTGGTGGGCTTGGCTGTTGGATTTAACTACTCTCTTTATATGTTCTCTGAAGGACTTTTCAGATATTGAGGTGAATCTTTAACCTCCTAAATTCTTCAGGTAGCTTGGCTGGTCACCAACCTTGCCTTCCAGAACATGTAAGGCCTGAATATTTTAGTCTCTGCAGGGGTAGATGGAGTCACAGGAGGAGGAATTGACGAGCTAGCTGGGTTTTCAGGTTTTCAGTGTAAATCCAGGAACATGGGCCCTGGGGCCAGGCGGTGTTAGAGATGATTTAGTCTAACTTTTTCATTTTACAAACATAGAAGCCGAGCCCAGAGGGGTTAAATGACTTGCTTTTGTTCACACTGCTGGGAGCAGCACCCCGGCTGGGATGCAGGCCGTTGTGACTTCTACTTTGAGGTTCTTTCTGTTCTCTGCTCACACACCTAGACTTGATGAGGTAGAAATGAAACTCTGGCTTCTTAATCAATTCATAAGCATTACCTACTCCTCTTACCTTTTTTAAAATGGCATTTGCCTCCTCTTCATTTTGGCCAAGTTTCTTCTTCTTCTCCTCTTCCATGTAATATGTGTGCATGGAAGCAAAGTATGTCATATGCCAAAGAACTTAAGTTAAATATTATCATTTCCCCTGACCACTCACTAAAGGAAATCTTCTCTAAATTGTTTTTTGTTTGGTTTTGTTTTTGTTTTTGGAAGTTACTGCTAAACTCAATAACATGCTTCTGTCTTTGTTTCTTTATTTGTTAGCTGTTATAACATCTCTTAAGTCTCTGCTTTGAAAGATGCAGATTCAGCTCAGTTGTCCTGTGTCTCCTCTACCTCTGCCTTCTCTCATTACTTTATTCCATTATTGCTTTCGCTGTTGGCTGTACACTTAAACCTTCCCTTTCTGGCCCATCAACTTTCCATCGTTTTGCGTAAGATGGAGCTCTAAGCTCTCTTAGGATCCTTTTCTTGCCCTCCTCTCTTCTACATTCCACCTTTGGCATCTGCATAGTTACTTCCACATTGTTAAGTGATTTTCCTTTGTATTTTGTCCTGCAACCTCAATGATATCTTCTGTGCTTTTGGTTAACTCTAACAGTGAAAAATGAGTAAATTGCATTCATAATTATGACTATGCAATTCGTGTTTGTTGCTTGACCAAATCATGTGTTAGGATCCTTCTCTGGGGGACCTGAGGTCGTAACTCAAGGGCCTCTCAAAGAAGAATATTCCTAATGTCAATGTCGAATTGGTTAACTTTTTAAAAAACTTCATTGGTTGCTTAAAATTGTTTGACCAAGGTTGATAACTCTGTCTGTCTCTCCTAAAAAGGTTTCTGTCAACCTTTCCTCTTTCTCCTATCTCCCTCCCATCCTTTACTTCACAGTGAAATAGTCAAGTACCACTGAGTTTTCTTAGACTTAGGAGCTGTCAGAATTTAAGGGTCTAGTCTGTGAGAGGAGCTCGGTCAGTGGAGAGATCGAATCTTTGGACCTCCTTTGGACCACCGGAATGAAATCACACGTTCCCTACAATAACAAGAGAAGCTGTTATTTTGCAAAATCGATGGATATTGCTAATGAGTTTAAATTTTCTTTGTCTTTATTTATTTATTTTTGGTCTTTTCTTCACAAAGGAGAATGTCAGCATAATAGCTGCTGTTTGATTGATGAATCCTGTTGTGACTGATAATAATGATTCTGATGCTTTCTGTTGAACCAAGATAATAAAAAGCCCAAGGGTACTTATAATATGCCTAGCTGAGTTTTAAATCATGGGCATCTGAAGGCTTTACATAATATGACACTAGAAACAGCTGGTGAAGGAAGAGCCTGGAAGATGTCAAAAATTATCCCAGTTCGAAAGCGTGATACCTGCTGTTCTAAACTGCCATTTGGATGCTTGACTCGCATATGATGCAAAATATTGAAATAGATAATTTACCAAGCTTGCAATTTCTCATGCTGAAGAAAATATGCAATTAGGAAATGCCCAACATAGATTTAGAAAAGAGTCATTGCAACAACTCAAGTGGTTGATGTTAAACCATAATTTTCCCCAGATAATGGATTGCCACAGGAGCTGAATCCACTTGGCTGGATCCTCCACCTGTCACAAGTTTTCACCCACTGCTCTCTGTCTGTTTGTGGGTTCTAGATGGGAGAAGAGAAACACAGGGTGGCAGGAGATAAGCACTGGCTTTCCAGATTTGTCTTAAGTCTTGGCAAAATTTATACAATGGATTATAACATATATTCTCTGCAATTCATGTCTTTTTGAAACCGTAATTTTCTTTCTGATGTGATCGGGTGTTTGGAGTGGTTGGTGATGAAGTAGATGCATATCTTTATGGCATTATAACCTGGAGGCAGAGGAAGCCCTGAAATGTGGCGAGTATCCACCATTCCAGACCATTTGCAGGTCTAGAAGGAACTCTGGGTCTGTAGAGGGGAAACTGGCTCTTTGTGCCTCAAGTCAAGGTAATTTGGGCAAAACACGTTACTGATTTTTCAGTTGCTGTAGCAGATGTAAATGATGTAACAAGTATGCCAGCACTGGCTGTGATCTGGAAAACTTTAAAGGGGTCTGTGCTGTGTGTCTATGGAGTGGGTGTGAGGTGCACAAAGGGAAGTAGAAGTAAAATTATGATTCAGAGGGAGGGTCTCTGCTTGGTAATTCTCCTCCTGGAAGAACTCCCCCTTAATTTTTGCATTCATTGCAATAACTTGACTGGAAAGTAGCTATTCTGTACTGGTGGCTGGCATCTAAGATTCCTCAGATCTAAAGTTATCCCAGCTGTGTTAGGCTTTCGGCAAGTCTTTCTGTGGTTTGGGCATAAACAAGTAAGGACCAGGTTATTCAGGTATTTTACAATGAATCTGGATTCTAGCCACTTTTCTGGGGGTGCCATTCTGTCCCTTTGCCAAAGTGTGTGTGTGTTTGTCTATATCTATATGTACTTTTTTTTTCCTGGAAAATTATTCTTGAGTGAAGCTGGTTTGTGAGGTTGTAGCTTACAAATAGCGTGTTTTGAATCTGCCTAGAGGTTTCATGGTACACAGTACATGTATGTGTATGTGTGTGCATGTGCAAATACATATGCTGTGGAGGTGGGACAAGGGAACCAAAGGTTGCATGTGCACAGAAGTATGGCAGTCCTACAGGAGCATCCCTATGTGGGTACCATTGTCTAGAGAGTGTTGCTAAATTGGTCTCTCCATCCTGGGTCCTGGGAACTTAAATGTAAAGGTGGGTTGGCTTTATATGCAATTCACTTGCCTTACTTTAAAAGTGATCCCTGAGCTCACATTTTTGAATAAGCTCCATATGGTTTCCCAAGCAGATACTGCATTTTAAAGTATATTCACATTGAACATATACATATTGACAACAATGGAAGTTGCATGAAGATGTCACTCTGCATGGTACTAACTTTAGCTGCCAGCTCCCTTTACCAAGGGAGAAAGGTCCCTGCTTGGACTCTGCTTTTCCTTCATCATCTATTGGTCTATTTCAGTGCTGCAGCAGCCCATCTTAGACTGGCGATTTCTTTCTATCATGGATGTCAGCAGCACTGCAGAATCTCAGCACTTTGTAGTTAATCAAAGTTTTGTTTCTCCATATCATGCCTTCATTGTCACCAGCCCTATCTGACTCAAATGGTCTATCTTTATGACAAATATTTTATAATAAACCATTATAAGTTTTCCAATGAGTTTTATAGATTAAAAAACAAACCCTATCAGAGTCAAATCATTCTTCTTTCTGACAAATATTTTATAGTAAATCATTACAATTTGCAATGAATTTTATAGACTAAAAAACCCACCCTAAACACATGATTATAAAAATGCCCTAAATGTAATATAACAAAGAAATAAAATAAATGTAATTTTAATAAAATAATGTGTATTTGTATCAGTCAGGGTCCTGACAGGAAACAGCATGGTAAAAAGGGTTTAACTATAAAGACTTGAATGAAGGTGAGGGTAGGATTAGGGGATCCAGCTGAGGATGAGGAAGGATCCAGGCACTAGGAACAGCTTGAAGTTGTTACCATCCCTAGACCTGCAGGAGCAGGGGAGGGAATGGTGTTCCTAGAACCCTATGAGAGCTGGGGCCTAAAGAGGGAAGCAGCAAGGTGTGGGGCAGGGAAAGGATACTCCAGCCTCTCTCTCTTCTCACCCTCTGGTCTCTTGCCACTGCCTCTTATTGGGAGAAAGCTGGAAACCAGAGGGAAAAGGCCTGGGGGACTCAGTCCACAGAGCTTAGTCTCTGGCAGAGAGAGCATGACAGAGAAAGACAGAGAATGGATCAAGGAGGGGTGGGACCAATGGGGAAAGCAGTACAGTGTTTCAGTATGCAAATGCCAGGCTGCCACACTGGAAGACTGAAGGAAGGGAAGATCTCCCATGAACAGAAATTCACAGCTATGAATGTGCAGCCTGACATGGGTGCCTTGTGTTGGCAACACTGATTTTCCCAAATGGCGAGTAACTCTCTGGAAGGTTCTAAATTAAACCAAATATGATCTCTTAATTTCCAGGTTGCAGTTCTGAAAATTTCTGTATATCTTAAAATCATGCAAAAATACATTTAGTGGCCGGGCGTGGTGGCTTACACCTATAATCCCAGCACTTTCGGAGGTCAAGGTGGGAGGATTGCTTGAGTCCAGAAGTTTGAGACAAGTCTGGGCAACATAGTAAGACCCCATCTCTACAAAAAATCAACAAAATTAGCTGGGCATGGTGGCACATGCCTGTAGTCCTGGCTACTCTGGAGGCTGGGGCAGGAGGATTGCTTGTGCCTGGGAAGTAGAGGCTGCTGTGAGCCATGATTGTGCCACTGCACTCCAGCCTGGGTGACAGAGCGAGACCCTGTCTCAAAACAACAACAACAACAACAAAACCCACACAGAGACATTTAGTTTATACATATAAAATTGACTTATCTTCTCATATGATTTTAAATGTATGTTTCCTCTACATGAATGGCACTTGAGAGTTAAGCAGGTGAGTGCAAGGCAAGTGCCTAGCAGGCGTGTCTTGCTTATGACAAAACTCTTGGCATCCCTGATCCTTGCCCACTAAAGGCCCATAACACCCCTCCAATCATGGTAAGAAACAAAATGAAACACCCCAACAATTTCCCCAAGGCCCTTGAAGCAGGGCCTGCCCTACTATGTGCTGCTGTTCTAGATATATCTGGTATTTAACATCACCCATGAAATTGCTGGAGGTGCAAGCTGCCCCCAAGGGCATTGCGATGAAACAAAATAAAATCTTTGTAAATGAAAATGCTGCCCTCTTTACTTTGTTGGGGTGTGAGACAGGTTTTGTAAACCTTTTTGCTGGAAGAGGCTCTGTCTGGTCCAAACAAATTCCTAACTGAAGGAGACTCCTCTCCAATTCTTTTTTTTTTTTTTTGAGATGGTGTCTCGCTCTGTCGCCCAGGCTGGAGTGCAGTGGCATGATCTCGGCTCACTGTAAGCTCTGCCTCCTGGATTCATGCCATTCTTCTGCCTCAGCCTCCTGAGTAGCTCGCCACCACAGCCAGGCACCCGCCACCACACCTGGCTAATTTTTTGTATTTTAAGAAGAGACGGGGTTTCATCGTGTTAGCCAGGATGGTCTCGATCTCCTGACCTCGTGTTCTGCCTGCCTCGGCCTCCCAAAGTGCTGGGTTTACAGGCATGAGCCACCACGCGTGGCTCCAATTCTTATTCCTGTGTAAGTTTCCTCATAACTTCTGTTGGAAGTCATTCCTGTCCAACATGCCCTCCTCTTCCAAAGCTGCCACAGTTGTAGGTAAAATGGCCCAGCTGTTCTTCCTGGGGCAACAGATTGGCCTGAGTGTGGCTCCAGAGGCACCTGTGAGGATAGTGAGGCAGCATCTGACCTTCTGCTGTCTGCCGTCCTATGGCATTCCTCAGGGCATTCCCCCAGGACTTCTCTTTTCCAGTTTTCCTCCTCATCCATGTTTGCCAGATTGCTTCCTGGTGCCACCTCCTAGCACCTGTGGATACCTCACCTTCTCCTGAATCTAATGACCAGCTTACGTCGTGATAGGTCTGCCCTCGCTCCACCCTCACCTTATTTCCATGATGCTTGGTTGTCAGTGAACGCAGATATTGGAGCTAAGGCCAGTGTTTGTCCCAGGGCCCCAGATCCAACTGGAGTGAATATTATTTCTACGGGTGCTATTAAGCATATAAAATTTTTTTTCAAAAGGACTGAGTTGAGTTGCTATGCCACTGTGAACAGTAACTTCATCACTTGGAAGATCCGACCTACTCTAACGGAATGTGACCCAGGGCTGGTGGGCAGTGGAGAGCAGAGTATACTGCTACCCGCTTCCACATGGATGCTGAAGTTGTGATTTTACAGTGGCCTCAGCACACCACCTCATTTGTCCTCAAATGGAGCTTCCCCTGTAATTGTGCGGAGTGGATCTGAGCACCTCCCTGACGTGCATGAACATGGTACCTCTACTGACTTCTGTTCTTTTTATCAAATAATGAACAGAGTTTTTTAAAACAGCTTTTGACAAAAGAAGTAGAAGGGGGCAAAGCCACATGTGAAACCTGCTTGAAGTCATCAGTTACACGTTTAATCTTGAGGCATTAAAAATCATTCACTTATCAGTGGGCACATGTCAATTCCCAGACACGTTTGGATGCTTACAGTGTGGAAGCCCTGAGCCGAACTGCAGGAGCTGTGGAGATGGATGGACAGACTGGGAAAGCTTCCTACCTGTTGGAGGAATCAGACAAACAGAGCAGTTCATGATGATTTGGGAGTGGAACAAGGGTGAAGGTGGGAGGCTCAGAAATTTCCTCATGGTAGCATTTGAACCAAGCCTTTAAGTAGAACAAGATTTTACTAAACATAGAAGGCAGAAAGGACACTGCCGACTAGCTATTTGAAGAAAATAGCGACTAGCTATTCGAACAAAAATGCTGTTTGTAAATTAAATCCTCTAAGTATGTGGTAGACTCTCAGGTAGTGGCAAGAGATTCAGGATCACAGATAGGTATGAGCCTGGCAGAGGGTACAAATCAAAGCTGCAGAGTGGAGCACCTGGACCTTCCTGCTCAGGAGTGAATACTGCACTTTGGGGCTTTGATGCTTCATGGAGGAATGTGGGGTTAAAGTAGTGGGGGGTGGGTGAAACACTGCAAAGCCAGTATTTTAGGAAGATCCCCCAGGGGACAGTGTAAAGGAGGAATGAGAGAGGGGAGAAAGCAGGAAGGAGATTGATAACAGTCTACTGTCCATGGCTCTGGCCAAGAGGGTTGGGTGAGAGGCCTTTTTGTGCTTGTGCCTGACACTGGTGGATATGGGTAGAGATCTGCATGCATTTCACTCCTTGGTAAGGATGGACAATGGACAGATAACTTCCCTCTTTTTTTTTCTTATTGTCTGAGAAGTGTTACTGACCTCATCAACTTTTGACCTCAGTTCCCATGAGGCCAGGCCGTAGAGGGGACCATCGCATTTTCTCTGTGCTCTCACTGGTACTGGGGAAGATAATGTGTTATAATCTTTTACAGTGAAATTATAAATGGACTTTAGATCATGCTTAGGCAGGCTGCTGACTTAATTTTCCTAAGCCATAGCTAGAGTTTACATCCTCCTCTTAAGAGGAAAAAAATGTTCCCTCTGAAGCATGTACTAAAGAGAAAGGTTGAGAGGATTGATTTTTTCCCCCAAAGAATCCATAAATATTTACATAAGTGCAAGTTACAAATCTGTGGCTTTGAGATTATCGAATTTCACTGCTTTTACACTCCCAGCATATAAATTTCCAGCAGGCATTTGCTGGTCATGAAGGTTCAGTCTTTGGAGACTTGTCCCCTAGTTTATTTCCTTTGCTCTTGGAAAACAAATCTCTCTTGTGCTGTTTCGGATGCTCTCACTCATGGTTACGGACTGGGCATTGAAAGCCATGTGACAATGGTCTTTGGCTGGGGTGGGGGGCTTCATTGTGAAGGATTGCTTGCTAATGGGGGTACTACTCCTCCAGCCAAGAGGCTGCTTCTAAAGACCTTTTTGATAGTGCAATAATTCTCTCCAGAAAGGAGCCTGGATGTTATTGTAGTTCCAAAGTCCTTGTGAAATTCTTAGGTAAATAAAAAATCCTCTTTAAAGATCATGTTGCTTTCACCGGCGCAGGTAAGCAGGTCTTCCTTAAATATGGGTGTTGTGTCTGCCATTTTGCATATAGACAGACCTCACTTATTTTATTCTTGCTCTCTCTTTACAGAATTGTGCCTGGGCACACCCCTCTCTTGTTTGGCAACAGCCAGAACAAGGGTAAAGCTGAGTGAAGCTTTCTCTTATGTCTTAGTCCATTTTCCGCTGTTAGAATATTACAGATGGGTAATTTATAAAGAAAGATTTAGTTGGGTCATGGTTCTGGAGGCCAAGGAAGCCCAAGAACATGGTGCTGTTACATTTTGGGGTCCTTCCTGCTACTTAGTAATATAGCAGAGGGCATCACATGGCAAAGAAGGGTGAGAGAGAGTGAGAACACTCGAGACAGAGAGAAAATGGGGCTGAATGTATTCTTTTATTAGGAGCCCACTCCCACGACCACTAACCCACTTCTTGTGATAATACCATTAATTCATTCATGAGGATGAAGCCCTCATGACCTAATCACCTCTTAAAGGTCCCACCTCTTAATACTGCCACAATGGCATATAATTTCAACATGAATTTTGGAGGGGACATTCAAACCACAGCACCCGCGATTATGAATTTTACCATTGCTAGATTTTGGACTGGCCTGTTCATCGTAAGGACCTAAATTTATACATGCTGAGAAACAAGTCACTGAAATAAGCAGAGGGATGAGCTCTTCCCCCGTGTTCTGCATGGGGCAGGCAGTTGCTGCTCGTTGGTGGATCTGGAGAGTAGCTGACCTGAAAACAGTCTTTATCTTTCTGCCAAAATAATTTTAACACTTAAAAAAATTTTTTTTGAGAAGGTACTAGATGAGAAGCAAATAAAATGAATTCTAAATTTCTGACAGTGGACAATGCCAGGGATTGGATTTTATGTTGATGTGCTTGGGTATATTAGAGATACATGCAGAAAAGTTTATGTTTGTAGGAGACTGGCTTTCAGACAGAGAAACAAAGAGACCATTTCCATCTTGTCCTGGGAGTCAGTTGGATATGATCTCGTCAGTTGCTAAGGTAGGATTGGGGGTAGGCAGGCTTGGAACTGGGTTTGTCCCTGACTTAGGACAGAATCTTGGGCCAGCCCTATTGAGAAAAGGTTTAACCTGGAGCCTATGGCAGTAGCTGGTCACAGTCCTGTTGAGAGAGTTGCAGTGGGAGCCCAGCGTGAGGAGGTGGGGTGTACAAACAGGCAGGCATACTAAGACCTCAGGGTGAACAGGAGCTGTCGCCTTAGATTTCTTGTTATTGAACAGGACTCTAGGCCTGGAAAGGGGACTTGGTGGAGCATGACAGGGCCCTATCCCCCATAAGAGGAAGCTGTGTTCCTACTTAGGTGACTAGAACAGAGGCTCAGAAACAGGGGGCCAAGAGAGAACCCTAGAACAGAAACTGAGAGTTGGTGACAGACTTCGTTTTAGATTTTGGGGAAAGGCCTGAGACTGTGTCTTACTTATTTTATATCTTCCAGTGCCTAGCAAGATGCCTGACCATATAGTACTCACTAAGCAAATATTTGTTGAATAAATGAATTGGGAGGGGGATGATGAGAAGATATAAACTGACTAGGATCTGATAACTTGGTTGTGATTCCAAATGTGGCTTGGTACAATTTCTAAAAGAGATGGGCAGAATCGGGGCCTAGCTTCATGGATTGCAAATGTGCATGACGTGGGTGTGCTTTGAACATGTCAAAGAGCAATTCAAACTTATGTAAAGTTGGATTTAAGTTTACAGGGACATTTAAGAAAAGGCCTTTTACTATTATTGAATTTTAAAAGGCCCTTTACTATTACTGAACATTGAAGTTACGTAATCGCAAATATAGGCAGGCAGGAAAGGGCTGTGTCAAGAGAGGGATCCCAAAGTTACTGTAGATGCCATGTAGTTTGTTGAAAAAAATCACCTGAGCTGTGGTTTCAGACAGACCTGGGTTTGAATCCCACTTCTGTCACACACTGATTGTGTGATCTTGGTCAATGACTTCGCCTCTCTGAGCCCAATCTAGTCAGCAGTAAAATATGGATGTGATAGTATTCTTGGAAGAGGTGTCATGGGAATTAAATGCATTGACATAAATGCAATACCTAGGCGGTGCCTGAGACACAGTGGGCCTTGGAAATGGCAGTTCCCATAGGGAGTCCTGCACGAGCCATGAAGGCGAGAAGCCAAGGCTTTGCATGCTATGCTGTGGGTGTGATGACCCTGGTGGGCCTGGCCTGTATTGCTCCCTGAGTGATGCGATTCTTGCTGATGTAATGGGCTGGGTCGATGTCGTGCAGATCTGATGACAGTACATCCACACCCTGTCGCTTTCCCTGCCAAGACGAACTGTAGCCGTCAGAGCCTCCATTCTGCTCCCCACACCCATCCAGTGACCATCCACTAACGCCCCAGTGAAACTGGGCTTTATTTGAGCCTTCCAGAGAAATTCAACCTGAGTGGTTTGTGGTGGTCATGCTCCTGTGTGTGTGTGGGGAGCGGGGGGGAGTCCGTCTTCAGAGCTTCCATTCAGCCATCTCTGCACACTCCACCTGTCTCAGCCTTTGTCCAGTGATCCAGTTTTTCTGTTTGATCAGTCAGAACTTGAGTTTTCAGGTTGGCCATCTTTTCTTCTGGGTTGGAAGAGTGGGAAAACACTGAAAATAAGGATCAGGCAAAGGAACCCTTTTCCTTTTGCAAAGACCTCCTAGAAAAGTGAGGCTTGTTGTCAGATTAGAGTCATGTAGTACTGGTGTTTCTTGGTTAGGTCATGGAAAGGGCCCTTCAAAGGGTCCATGGGGTGATTTTAGGTTTGGAATCTTGCCATTATGAGTTAGCTCATGGGGTACATCCCCTCTTCTGCACTCCAGCCTCTCCCTCTACTTCCCTCCTTTTTGCTTCAGCCCGAGGCAGATGGCAGACATGGATACACATTTATGGATTGGCTGATGTGTCTGCTGGAAACGTGAATAGGCTGTGTGCAGGTGGGAAGGTAGGGTGACGTAAGGGGGTGCAGAGATTCCCACTTGGGTTTATGCTGGCCTCGTCTTTGACTGGCTCTGTCATGTTGCCCTTGTGGGGTCCTGTTTTCATTAATTAATGTTTACTGAGTGTTTTGTGTGTTTCTGGCACTGAACACATGCTTCATATATATTATCTTGTTTAATCCTTACCACAGTCTTACAAAGTAGGCATCATTATCCCCATTTTATAGATGAGGAAAACAAGGCTGAGAGAAGTAAATGAGTGACATAAAGAGGACTTTGAGGCGAATGATTTTCCTACAGCTGCAGGTCCTGTCCTGCGATTGCATCTTCTGTTACTCACACCAACTTCACTACCTGCTGATTACAACTGTTCCACTACTGTAATGAGATGTATAAAGACATTCGATGGCTCTATAAAATCATTTCTCCTGCCAACTTCCCAGAATTGCTTTGAGGAAGAAGAATTTTGAAAAGGATTACATATTTTACAAGTGTCAGGGAGTCATATTAATGTCATTATGTTTATAAAAGGAAATAAAAGGTTGCAGGAAGAGCAGAGATAGAAATGAAAAAAGGCAAAAGGGATAGGATAAAAAGGAAGATACTTACCTATAAATATAGACATACCATATCTAATTGCTTTACACATGTCATTTTATTTAAACTTCATAATAACCCAATGATTTACATGCTAGTGCTGTCATTTCCCCTAATTTACAGATGAGGAAACTGAGGCACAAAGAGACGAAGCATAGACCCCTGATTATATACCTGGTAACTGGCAGAACTAGAATTGAAGCCCAGCAGTCTGACTCCAGAGCCTGAAGTTTTAACTCCGGTGTTAGTATGTTTTGCCTTCCAATGGCTTTCAGGAGGGTAAGGGCAAAAGGGCATGGAAAGTCACCTAATTAGTTCTTCAGGTGGGGTATCTGTCATGAAGATGGTGATAGCTAAGATGACTTCTAAAGAACATAGGAATTGGCAATAAGTAAGACAGATGGGTTAAGAAAAACATCATTAGTAGGGTTACTGTGAGGATTAAAAGAAGGCTGTTTTGCACGGTAAATGCTTCGTAAACATCAGCTATTCATTAGTGAGATGTCGGGGAGTTGTGGGGGGAAGAGAGAGGAGAAAGAAGGAAGTGAGAGGGGAGAAAAGTAGTTGGAAAAGGAGAAGAAAACCTGGAAGTGGTGGAAGAAAGTGTATAAAAGAGATGTGGATCTTATGGGGGGCATCGTGGCTTGTGCCTATAGTCCTAGCTACTCAGAAGGCAGGAGGATTGCTTGTGCCCAGGAGTTTGAAACCAGCCTGGGCAACACAGTGAGACTCGCATCCCCTCTACCAACAACACAGACAAAAAAACCAAAACGAAATCCCCACAAAAACTTACCAGGTTTGGTGGTACCCACCTGCGGTCCCAGCTACTTGGGAGGCTGAGGCAGGAGTATCGTTTGGGTCCAGGGGTTCAAGGCTACAGTGACCTGTGAGCTGTGATGGCACCACTGCATTCCAGCCTGGGCAACAGAGTGAGACTCTGCCTCTGAAAAAAAAAAAAGATATAGTCCCCAGAGAAGGTGTATAAAGGAAAGACAGAGACAAGAATGAAGACCTAGGATTTGGTGGGAGAATTTACATATTTGTTCAACAAATGTTTATGGAGTGCCTATTGTATTAGACACCCATCAGCAAGACAAGATGTGTTTCCTGAAGTTTTTGATGGGTATCTTTTTTAGCATTTATGTTGGTTAGATGTTCAGACTCTGAGTTTAGAGTAGAAAATAGGTGGTATTTATTTTCCTGCATAAAAGCCTGTTGGTAGTCATAATTTTCCATTAATTCATCATGAGTGGAGTCTATATATTAGGGTGTGTTTTTTGAGTAATGAAATATGTATATCTGATGTGAGCTAATGGCTGATTTACATGAAGCCATACCTCTAGGATTTTCTGTGACAACTCCAATTTCATGTCATTGTAACACTTTCCCAACAGATGATTAGTAAAATGATTTCGTGAATGTGATTGAGTATGTAGACTTTTTCATTTAAATAAATTAAAAGCAGAAAATTCTCATGTCACAATGTGTCCTGATTTTGTTTCAGAAGATATGTAAATCCATTGTCATTTTTCAAACAGGAAAATGGGAGTACAATGTAGAGAGCCCACTTGTAGTTTTATATATATATATATGAATATAAATATATATGTCAGCTTTATTGAGATATAATTCACATACCATAAAATATGACCTTTTAAAGTATACAATTCAGTGCATTTTAGTACTATGTGATCACAGAATTGTGTAATTATCACCATTGTCTCATTTTAGAACATTTTCATCACCCCCAAAAAGAAATCTTGTATCAATTAGCAGTCACTCCCCATTATTTTCTCCCCATAGCCCCTGGTAACCATTAATCTACTTTCTGTCTATTTGGGTTTGCCTATTCTGGTCATTTTATAAAAATGGAATCACACAACACATGACATTTTGTGTTTGTGTTCTTTCACTTAGCATAACTTTTTCAAGGTTCACCCATGTTGTAGCATGTATCAGTACTTCATTCCTTTTTATAGCCAAATAACATTTAATGTATGGTTATATCATATTTTGTTTATCCATTCATTAGTTGGGCATTTGGGTTATTTCTACTTTTTGGCTATTACAGATAATGCTGCCATGAACATCGATGTACAAGTTTACAAGTTTTTATATGAACATATGTTTTCATTTATTTTGGGTATACACCCAGGAGTGGAATGGCTGGGTCATTTGGTAACTCTTTGTTTAACATTTTGAAGAACTACAAAACTGTTTTCTCAAGTGGCTGCCCCATTTTACAAACCCACCAGCAATATATGAGGACTCTAATTTATCTGAATCATCACCAACACTTTCCGGGGTCATTTTGATTTTGACCATTCTAGTGGGTGTGAAGTGGTATCTCACTGTCATTTGCCTTTCCCTAGTGACTACTGATGTTGATGATATTTTTATGTAGTTATTTACCATTTGTATATTTTCTGTATAGAAGTATCTATTCAAATCATTTGCTCCATTTTTAATTAGGTTATTTGCTTTTTTATTGTTTAGTTGCAAGAATTTTTTTTAGTATATATTCTGGATACTAGACCCTACCAGATATATGATTTGCAAATATTTTATCTCATTCTGTGGGTTTTCTTTTCACTTTCTTCATGGTGTCCTTTGAAGCACACAAAAAATTAATTTTGATGAAGTCCAATTGACCTGTTTTTTCTTTTGTTGCTGGTATTTTTAGTTTCTTATCTAAGGATTTTTTATTTTTTGCCAAATCCAAGATAAAGATTTATGTCTATGATTTGTTCTAAGAGTTTTCAGTTTTACCTCTTATATTTTGTTCTATGGTTGATTTTAAGGTAATTTTTGTATATATTTTGAATTAGGGATCCACCTTTATTCTTTTACTTATGGGTACCCAGTTGTCTCAGCATCATTTATTGAAAAGATTGTTTTTTTCTTTCATTGCATGATCTTGGCATCCTTCTTGAAAATCTATTGATGATCAATGTAAGGGTTACTTATGGACTCTCAGTTCTATCTTATTGGTCTGTATGTCTATCCTTATGCCAGTACCACACTGTCTTGATTACTGTTGCTCTGTAATGAATTTTGAAATCAGAATGTGTGAATCTTCCAACTTTGTTCCTTTTCAAGATTGTTTTAGCTATTATGGTCCCATTGAATTTTCATATCGATTTTAGGATCAGTTTGCCAATTTCTGCAAAGAAGAAAGCTGGGATTTTGTTTAAGATTGTGCTGAATGTGTACATCAACTTGCGGAATATTGCCATCTAACGATACTAATTCTTCCAGTTCATGAATGTTTTTCTATAGATTTAGGTACACTTTAGCTTTTTAATGATGTTTTGTGGCTTTCAGTGTACCAGTCATGTGCTTTTTTGTTAAATTTAGTCCCAACAATTTTATATTTTGATGCTTACTGTAAATAAAATTGTTTTCTTAATTTCATTTTCTGATTGCTTGTTGCTGGTGTACAGAAATACAATTGAGTTTTGTATATTACCTTGTATCCTACAAGGCTGCTGAACACATTTGTTGGTCTCAATAGTTTCTTTTTTTAGTTGGATAATTCCTTAGTTTCTTCCATATACAAGAATATGTTGTCTGTGAATAGAGATAGTTTTAATGGGTCCTTTCCAATCTGGATACCTTTTATTTCATTTTCTTGCTTAATTGCCATGGCTAAAACCTTCAGTGAAATAGAAGTAGCGAGAGCTAATATCTTTCTCTTATTCCTGAACCTAAGTGTAAAACATTCAGTGTTACACACATGTGATATTAACTATAGGATTTTTGTTGTGTGTAGTTTTTTCTTTTTGTAGGCAGCTTTGATGCAGTTTTTATGGTTTATTCTATTGAGTCTGATTATTATATTGATTGGTTTTCAGATACTAAGCCAACATTGTATTTCTGGGATGAATCCCACATGGTCATGGTATATAATCCTTTTTATATGTTGCTGGATTTGGGTTGCAAATCCCAACATTTATTTTGTTGGAGATTCTTGTATCTATATTCATAAGAAATATTGCTGCATATTTTCTTTTCTTGTGATATCCTTGTCTTGTTGATTGCCTTGATATCAGGCAATAATGGCTTCATAAAATAAGTTGGAAATTGTTTCTCCTTTTTATTCTTTGGAAAAATTTTTGAACTATTGGTGTTGATTCTTCTGTAAATATTTGGTAGAATTTAGCAGTGAAGCCATCTGGGCCTGATCTCTCCTTCGTGGAAAGTTGCGTGTGTGTGTGTGTGTGTGTGTGTGTGTTACTAATGCAATCTCTTTGCTTGTTGCAGGTTTATTCAGATTTTCTATTTTTTCTTGAGTCATTTTTGGTAGTTTGTATCTTTCTAGGAATTTGTCCTTTTCATCAGGATTATCTAACTTGTTCACAATACAGTTGTTCATGCTGCATCTACTTTTGTTTCAAGTTTTTTTTTTTTTAAAAAAAAAAGACTGCTAAACTTTTTGAAAATACTACCATGAGGGCTCCTGAATGACGCAGTTATGCAGTTCTGGGTTCTATGCAGTTCATGCCTTATGATAATAACTATTATAAAGTGTTTACCGTATACTGGATATTATGCAAAATACTTAACATACGTAGCTGTTAGTGTCACAACAACCCTTTGAGATAAGTTCTATGTTATTCTGGAAAGAGAGGCACATATGATTATATAATTGGTATGTTATGGGACTGGTAATTGCACTCAGATAACCTGGACACTTAGAGTAGAAACTATTGGTAGGGGTACTCCCATTCTCTCCAAGGCTTAGCTTAGGAGAAAAGAAAATTTGAGGGTGCCTCTTTATATACAACATCAGAAGTCCAGAGGATAGGATGCTAATGGGAGGGAGATCAGGACTCCTGCAGCTTCAGGTGAGCTCTAGGGACCATGAGACTCTAGTAGGTACTGTAGAGGTAGAGAGTGAGGAAGACATTTTGAATTTCCATTAATTATTCCCTCGAGGTTGCCTCAAACTTAAGTCTAGGGGTTGTGCTAGGAGCTTGGACTGGGAGTGCAGTGCAGAGCAATTTGCTGCCAGGCCGTGGAAAGGTGTTTGACAAAGTTTCTCCAGTCTCCAGGGCAAGGGGACAGCCTGAGACCTATTCTTTGGAAATAACCCATAGGATCCAGAGCCTTCTAGAGCAATATTCTTGTATTTATATCATAAATGTATTTCCAGGATTCACAGGTGTTTAGATTAATTCCACGCAGTGCAGAGACCATCCCACAGTACTAGAAAATGGGTTGTTCCACTCTGTTCTAAGAATAGCATAGGATTTGGAGGTAGAGGGCCTGAATTCAAGTCCTAGCTCTGCTTTTACTGATAGTGTGACCTCAGTCATTTTACTTTCCCTCTCTAAATCTCAGATTCGTCATTGGCAAAATAAGGGAAAAAAGTACAACCATCACATAGATCATTCTAAGAACAAAATTAAATTAGTGTTTGGAAAATGGCTTTGTAAACTGTTAAAACTCTACAAAGGTTAACTAACGGCTATTTTTTTTCCCATATGGAAAAAGCCACTGAATGAATAATCTTTCGCATGAGTGTCCATTTATGTCAGCCTGCTAACGTCATACAGTGTGGCTTTGAAGTGTAGAAGGTGTGACTGTCAGGTTTTAAAAGGGAAGCAGAGAGACTGTTTCTCTTGCCTCTCTGCAATGTAGCAAGCACAGCTGCAAAAGTAGTGATTTCACAGGATCTGTAGCACCTCACTGGGGCAGAAACAGTCAAAATAAGGACAACTGAGAAGCCAGACTCAGGTAAATTGAAGAAATGAAATAAAAACAGACCTGAAGGGCATAATAACACCTTCCTTTAGAAAAAGTGTTATTAACATAAGTAAGTACTTATGTTTCTCTTGCGGTCTTTCTAGTAAATTCCATCCAGTTTTTACCCAATCGCTTTTATCCTAAACATATGACTGGAGTTAAAAAAAATAAAAAAAGCTCCAAAATGTTTAGCTTAGTTGGTACTTCATAAAAATCGGGAATGATAATGTTCTCCAAGATAATGTCCTATCTCTAATCTGCTGCAAGGGAATTTTCACTGCTGCAAGGGAAAGCTTCAATCAGTCTTGAAAGAAAAGTGTTGGGGGTGGTGGAAAGCCTGTAGGCGTTGCAGTTGGCAGATGTGTGTTTGGTTCCTGGCTCTCTCCTGCTATTGTTTACCTCAAATTTTCTCCTCTGTAAATTGGGGATAATAAAATACTTTTTCAGTAGGGTTGTGGTGAGGACTAAGTCAACGGCAATAAATCTGAGTTGCCTTCTCTTCCTTCTTTCTGACTAAGCTTTTCATGTCACAAGACCAGTATTACCAGTCAGGAAGCATTTCCAAACAAGTACTCCTGCCTCATCCCAAATATGCCCTGAATGGTCGGACTTTTTTCGGTTCAGGTGAGTCCAGATTCTGAGAGATACCGGAAGGGCGCTTAGACGACATCTCTCCAGTGTGTTGACTCCTCTGTGGAGCCTGAGTCTCTCTGAGCCCCAAGGTCAAGGCTTTGCAAATCTGGGCTATGATCCGGAAAATGTAGTGCTCATATGGTTCTGGGCGTCAGAACATGATTGCATATTCCTCAGTCATAGACCACTGTGAGTTAAGGTCCCCATAGAAACAGATGGCACACTTGAAGGGGTAATCAAAGAAAGTGCAATGTGCACAGGCTAACTGGGGACTAGCCACAGCCACAGCAGGGGGCTTTTCCAACCTCTGAGCCTGGAGGGACAGGGGGCCAAGGGAAGACCCCATGGGGGAGGGCCGTAGCTGTGGGAGAGGGGCTGCCTGTCAAGTGTGGAGACACACAGTCACTACTACCCAGTGCCCAGCAGGCAGTGTAGGGCCTTCCACCCTTTAGCCCTCCAATTGAGGGAATCTGGTGGTGGGGAGGGGCAATTGGTAGAGGGCAGCCTCCTAGGGCAGAGGGAAGAGAGGAGAAGAGAATGGATCTGGAAGGGCAGAGGAAGAATTGCCTGCAGAAAGACTTGCCATTCTCTCAGTGAGGGAGGGTCATTAGGACTGGCCATGCCATTATGCAGAATTACCCCCGCTTCCTGGAACTATAGGACAAGGGCATTACACACAAACACATCCCATTATTCCGTCCCTGTTTTTTTCTATCGTTTTGCATGCAGAGAAAGAAAAAGATGTAATACTTCACAGGTTTCATTCCAATAAGTCCTGTCTACTGTTTGCTGTGCATTCTAGGGTACAACTCTGGCAATACATATTGCAGACCTAGCACCTGCTCACAAGACCCTGCTGAGGATTTTTGAAAATGGGTTGCTGCTCCTGGTGATGTTTGCAGTTCTTTATTTTAATTCTGCAAGCAGAAAGAGAAGTTGCTGTTGTGTGGCGATAGGAGGTGTGTCAGAATTTCCCGCATTGTTATGAAGCTACCATGCAAATGTAAATGTTCCCTAGGATGGATAACAGAAAAGCCATCATCTACCTCATGTCTATATCAAGTGGGCCAGGACAGCATCCCTGGAAAGAGGTGGAGCTAATGGGAGAGTATCCCAAGACAAGCTGCAGAAGGAACTTCTTCAGGATGGCCCCTAGGATGGGAATGGGCGTGATAACTCTAGTTACAGGGAGATGGGTTACAGTTCTCTATGAGGAGGAATCAACAATAAGAGAAAATGACGATAGGCAAATGGCCTTAGGAGGTCATTAAAGCTACTGTGAGGAGCAGCTTAAGACAATGGTCAGAACTTCAGAAGTCGTGGCCAAGAGCAGATCCAGAACACAGTGCGTGGGGACAGTGTGAGTTGGTGCCCAGCCTCCTGAACGGAAGTCATTAGTTGCTGAGTGGTAAGGAGAACTTACCACTGGAATAGAAATGAGCCTGTGAACGGCTGTGGTAGACAAGCCATGGGTAGGACATAGTGGGCTTATTTCTGGGATGGAGTTTACATGTCACAGGCTGCTTCCAAGGGCCAGCACCAGGTCCTGTCTGCCAATAGTGCCAAGCACGTTAAAGATAATGCCGAGTCTCTCACAGGGAAAGTTCACGGTCACTGCAGTCTGCTGGCTGCACCTGGATGGCAAGTTCTTTGGGATGTTGTCACATAGACTAAAGCATCAGATGTGTGGTTGAGTAAGATAACCTTGACTGTTCAAGTCCATGAGGATGAGGGCAAGCTTCGATGATTGGATCTGGGACCAGAGACATGGAACATGGCGTCTTACTTGCTGTCTGAGACAGAGACAGATCTGCTCGACCAAGGATCATGGGCAATGGGTTGAGCAGGCACCGGAGTGGGGGAAGGAGGTGCTAAGAATAATAGCATTTCTAGTTCTCCTTTGTTAAATCCTGACTCCTACAGGTCAGTTGAACTCCCTCTTCTGCACTCTCATAGTCTCCCTTGAGACTGGATCTCACTTTCACGGAGATGTGTAGTTATCAGCTTGTGTCTACCTGTCTTGAAGGCCACATATCAAGAGCTAACATTTATTGAGAGTCGACCACGTGCTAAATGCTTTATAGCTAGCTTCTCCTTCCATCTTCACGACAGACCTATGAGGTAGTTGTCAATATTCTTCTTCCTATTTTGCAGACTAGAGAATTGAAATTCAGAGAAATTCAGTAGCATGTCCAAGATCATATAGGTCTTAATGTAAAGAGCAGACAGATGGGATGGAGCTCAAATTCAAAATCCCACGCTCTCGACTACTGTGTGATCTCCTAGAGACTACATCTTTTCTTCATTTAGGACTCCTCAACACCTAGCATAGTTCCAGGCAAGATAGGCAGCTGACAACAATTATATCTGATAAATAAGTAGGGCCAGGCCTGCTGGCATGTGCCTGTAGTCCCAACTACTCAGGTGGCTGAGGTGGGAGGATCACTTGAGCCAAGGGGTTCGAGGCTGCAATGAGCCGTGATTGCACCACTGAACTCCAGCCTGGGCAACCGGCAAGACCCTGTCTCTAAAAAATAAATAAATAAAAATTAAAAATATAAGAAAGTGGACCACCTGTGTACCTGCCATGCTGTGTGATTGCATAATCTAACAAATACGCCTATGGATTTACTGAATCCTGTTGTGCCCTGGGGAACAACATAGAGACAGAGTGATGGCAAAGAAAGTGCTCATTGGAGAAATTAGCTGAGGCAATTAAGAGTTTGCTGGGTAGTCCTGAAATTATAGCTTGTGTTTAAATATATGGAAACAAATTTTAAAAATTAGGACCTTGATTTTTTTTTGCCACATTAACATAAGTTCATACATGAATAAAAATTAATGTCTGTGCCAATGAATGATACTAAAATGCCACACTATTCTTGCTTGTTATTTTTGTCACCAGAAAATAAACCATATTTACATGATTATAGAACCATATGCTTTTCTGAAGTTTTAGATTCAGATTTCATAATGTAATAAGAGCTGGCAGTTACATAGCACTTACCATGTGCCAGACACTGTTCTCAATTGTTTACAGATGTTAACTCTTTTAATCCTCACATACTAATAATCCTTAGGAGGTAAGCACCATTATTATAAGATGCAAGGAAATGGAGGCACAGAGAGGTTAAGTGACTTATCCAAAGTCACACAGCTAATTATTGAAAGAACCAAGATTTGAACCCACGTACTCTTTTTTTCCAATGTAATCATGTTTATTTATTTATTAAATTTAAAATTTTTGTGAGTACATAGTAAGTATATATACTTATGGGGTACATGAGATATTTTGATACAGGCATGCAATGTGTAATAATCATCACATCATTGAAGATGGGGTATCCATCCCCTCAGCATTTATCTTTTGTGTTACAAATAATCCAATACTCTTTTAGTAATTTTAAAATGTACAATTAAGTTATTATTGACTGTAGTTACCCTGTTGTGCTACCAAATATTAGGCTTTATTCATTCATTCTAACTATTTTTTTGTACCATTAACCATCCCCATCTCCCCCTGACTTCTCCACCACCTTTCCCAGCCTCTGGCAACCATCCTTCTACCCTCTATCTCCATGGGTTTAATTGTTTTGATTTTTAGATCCCATGAAGAAGAGAGAACATGCGATGTTTGTCTTTCCGTGCCTGGCTTATTTTACTTAACATAGTGACCTCCAGTTTCATCCATATTGTTGCAAATGACTGAATCTCATTCTTTTTTATGGCTGAATAGTACTCCATTGTGTATAAATACAACATTTTCTTTGTCCATTCATCTGTTGATGGACACTTAGCTTTCTTCCAAATCTTGGCTAATTGTGAACAGTGCTACAACAAACACAAGAATGTGGATATCTCTTCAATATATTGATTTCTTTTCGTTTGGGTACATACTCAGCAGTGGGATTGCTGGATCATATGGTAGCTCTATTTTTTAGCTTTTTGAGAAGCCTCCAAGTGGTTGTCCACAGTGATTGTACTAATTTACATTCCCACCAACAGTGTATGAGGGTTCCCTTTACTCCACATCCTCGCCAGCATTTGTTATTGCCTGTCTTTTGGATATAAGCCATTTTAACTGGGGCAAGATAATATCTCATTGTAGTTTTGATTTGCATTTCTCTGATGATAAATGATGTTGCACACCCTTTCATATGTCGGTTTGCTATTTGTATGTCTTCTTTTGAGAAATGTCTCTTCAAATTTTTTGCCCAAGTTTTTATTGGATTATTAGATTTTGTTCTAGAGTTGCTTGAGTACCTTCTATATTCTGGTTATTAATCCCTCGTCAGATGGGTAGTTTGCAGGTATTTTCTCCTATCCTTGGATTGTCTTTTCACTTTGCTGATTGTTTCCTTTGCTGTGCAGAAGCTTTTAAACTTGATATAATCCCATTGGTCCATTTTTGCTTTGGTTGCCTGTGCATGTGGGTATTACTCAAATCTTTGTCCAGACCAATGTCCTGGAGAGTTTTTCCAGTGTTTTCTTGTAGTACTTTCATAGTTTGAGGTCTTAGATTTAAATCTTTAATCCATTTTGATTTGATTTTTACATATGATGAGAGATGGGGGTCTAGTTTCATTCTTCTGTGTATGGATTTCCAACGTTCCCAGCGCCCTTTATTGAAGACACTGTTTTTCCTCCAGTGTATCTTCTTGGCCCCTTTATTGAAAATGAGTTCACCGTACATGTGTGGATTCATTTCTGGGTTCTCTCTTCTGTTCCATTGGTCTCTGTGTCTGCTTTTATGCCAAAACCATGCTCTTTCGGTTACTATAGCTCAGTATAATTTGGCTATTTGGGGTCTTTTGTGTGAACCCATATACTCTAAAACACTACACAGTACTACAGAGCTGGGGCTTATTGGGCATTCACTACATGCTGCATTTAATCTTTATCACAACGCTGTGTGAAAAAGAATTGTTTTGTCCATTTTATAAATAATAAAATTAAAACTAAAAGAACCTTAGACATTTGTCCAAGATAAAACAAATGATCATCTGCAGAGTGAGGCAGGCCCTGTAGACTCTCCTGGTATCCTTGCTATCATCACACACTTCCAGATATACTTGTTTTATCTTACATTGAGTTTTTAATTTATCTTGAACAGAGCCAATCAATGTTCATAATAGAAAAAATATAAAATATAGATACAAAAAATGCATTATCTCATTGTCCCACTGTAGCCACTATTAATCTGTTAATGTTTGGCATTTCTTACATATAAAATCACAATAAGATAAAACACAATTTGTCAATTATTAAAGTTTTTGACCAACCTTCAATGGATAAACCAATTCTTTACATTTAAAATAATTACTCAGTTCTGTAAAGCAAACCAAAACCAAAACAAATCTAACCTATGGAGAGAGAAAAATTTTATTTGACATGCTTTCCATCCCAACAAAAACAATCTCTAGCCACTAAACCCAAAATACGTCATCTTATAGTCAAAGCAAAAAAAAAAAAAAACATAGTAATGAGATTGTCTTAGGTTTGGTTATATGGGATTGAAAAGGCTTCCACATCTTGTTTTCAAGGTGAATAAGTGTCTTCTGATAGGAGAAAAGTAGTTTTATTATTATAATTATAGCTAATGTATATTGTATATTTACTATATACTAGAAATTATTCTCTGCACTATATGTATATGTGTATTTGTGTATATGCTCATTTAATCCTCAAAAAAATCTATGACATAGGTATTATCTCTATTTATAGATGAGGAAATATGCGTGGATAAGTTAAGTTACCACTCCAAGGTTACACAGGTGTGATTTGACCTCAAGCTGCAACTACAGTGCTGGCCGGAGGTGGCTATGTCACAGGGGCTGTGTTCTTTCTACCCCTCACCGCTAGGACAACATTCTTACTTTGCGGGGAAGTCTAAATATTTATTTATGCATGGGATAGGCTGTGTGTTTTATTGTATGAGAAGGTGAGCATCTGTTCTGTATCAGTCTCTATCTTGGTCCTGAGATGACTTTAACCCTCCCAGGATCCCCAGAGTGAATTACTAGGACCCTCACGTTTCACTTGGGGATGGAGGAACAGGTACTTCCCTCCAAGGTCTCTCTCTGCAGCCTGGAATTCCTCAGTGCTTCTCTGTGCTCTGAGAATCAATCTTAGCCCTGGTTGATTTGAGGCTTGCCTGCTTTTTTCTCTTACCTGGGGCCTCTCTCTTTCTTGTGGACCATGCTGCAGCCTTGCCAGCCTTCTTTCAGTCCCTCAGACATGCCAAGCTCTTTGCTTTTGCTGTCCTTTCTGCCTGGACCACCCTCCCCTGCTTAGTCTTCAAACAGCTCATATGCATTTGTCAAGCCTCAAACTAAATGTCACCTGTCCAGAGAGGTAAGCATTACCTCCTCCTTCAGAAAACTTCCCCAGGCTGGGTGTGGGAGGTTTGCTTGAGGCCAGGAGTTCAAGACCAGCCTGGGCAACATAGTGGGACCCCATCTCTACAAAAAATAAAAAATTAGCCAGGTGCAGTGGTGCATACCTATGGTCCCAGCTACTTGGGCGGCTGAGGTGAGAAGATCATTTAAGCCTGGGGGATCAAGGGTGTAGTGGGCTGTGAAGGCACCATTGCATTCCAGCCTGGGCAACAGAGCAAGATCCCATCTCTGAGAAAAAAAATAAAAAGCTTCCTTGTGCACCTTTCTCTCTTTATCACATCACCCTCTTTATCTCTTTCAGTGAACTCTCCAAAATGTGCTGTTAGTTTCCTTGGTCACTTTTTTGATTTCTGTGCTTGTGTTTTTTGCTTGTTTTGCTTTTTGTTTCTTTGCCTTGTAAGGTAAGCTCTGTGAGAACAGAGGCCTCATCCTTCTCATTCAGTGTTTTCTGCCCCATATCTGACACAGTGCCTGGCCCTGGTAGGTCCTTGGGAGACTTTCACTGGAAGACTGAGTCTTCTGACAGAAGATGGGGAAGATGAGGAAGACAGTGGCTTTCCCAGATGCCTTAAGAACGCTGACCCTGCACTGTGCTCGGCTGAATGAGGCTGGAAGCAGCCAAGCCCGGGCAGGGATCTGAGGTCAGTGGATGAGAGCAGACATAGGCTGCTGTCCCATGTCTGGAAGGGCCCAGTGCCCGGCTTATTTGGCCAGATGTTCTTGGGAGTGTCTCATTGTCACCTTTGGGTCCATGACCCTGGCCCGTGGCAGGGAGCCTCCCTTGTACTTTGAAGATTTCTAGCGAGTGTTTTAGGGTGTGCCTTTAAGTGGCTTTTGTGCACTGTGGAATTTGGCTCCTGACAGCCTCATTTTTTAACAGACTATCTGAAGCCTGGTTTTGTTGTTTGATTTTGCTTTCTTTTCTTACCTTACTCCACTGACTCTCCTGTTTCAGAGGGCATCCAGTGCTGATACCGAGCAAATTCTCTCCCTCTGAGAAGTCTGCTGGGTGTTGGGCAGCTGGGGAATGAGGCTGTGTGGAGAGGGGAAGTTTTCTCTTAAGCTACTCTTTTTGGAACTTTCTTTGAGTATTACTAGTAGGAGAGGGATTTCAGGAATGGCTTGGGATGTCAGGACTGGTCTGCGTAGGAAATCTGGAGAATAAGTGAGTTTGGACTTCAGGGTGCGTGCTGGGGAATCCTGACCTCAGTTTCCGCGGGTGTTGACTGGTAACTATTGGTTTCAAATGCGAGATGGGAGTCTTGCTCTCCCCATGTGTGGGATGTGCCCCGTGGGGCTGTGTTTTGTAGGCAGTGAAGTTAAGGCTTGCCCAGAAAAATAACATGTTTTCCTTGCCTGGTGCTTGAGCTGTTTGCCCGATGACTGGCTGATTGGTGGTTTGCGAAGAAAGGAGGCACTAGTTAACTGGGGTGTCCGGAGGATTTTTGTGTGTGTTTGTGTGAGTAGTTTTTTCTGTTTCTTTGGAAACAGTAGAGGACGGATGAGGAAATAACGATCATACTACTACTTAGAACTGCGTTTAAGGTCCTTGAGGCATCTTCCAAACATTAACTTGATGTCACTATTTAAATAATGCTATCACTTCGAGAAGACCAGAAATCCTTTGATGTCAGTATTGAAAAGGGGGATAGGAACACTGAGGGCTTTGGAAGTAACTGGGAATTTCGGCACCCTAACTCATATTCTAACGGCTTTACCCTGTGCTGTGTTTCCTACAGAGGCACTTAGTGGAGGAGATAAATCAAAGCTCTGCCTAATCAAGGCTTTCTTTCAGCCTTGATGGAAAACACTTCTTTGAGATTAAAAACGCCTGACACATAGGATGTGATGGTATGTGAAAGATATGCTTTCATTAAATAAAATTTTGACTACTCCCAAGCATTAAAAAATTCAAAATCTGTTAGGCTTTCCACATATATAAACCTTTCTGCATTGGGAGGTGACCAGATTTTAGGGACAGAAGTATTGGATTATTCATCTTTAACTCCCTGGTGCCCCAAGTTAGGAAATGTTGCTGTTATGGAGACGGCATCTCTCCATTTTCTCAAGAGGCTGAAATGACCAGATCATTGATTATATTATGACTTCCTTTTTTTCACAGCTAACTAACACTTCATGCATTATTCAGAAGTGTTTTTTTTTTAGGCCAGGCGTGGTGGCTCATGCCTATAATCCCAGCAGTTTGGGAGGCTGAGGTGGGAGGATTGCTTGAGTCCAGGAGTTCAAGAGCCTTCTGGGTAACATAGTGAGACCCCATCTCTATTTTTTAGAAAAAGTAGCATTTTTAAAATTAAATATCACATGGGATATTTGGGGAATAAAGGGAGAGAAAGAAAAGAAAAAAATAAGGAAGAGTGAAAATAAGAATAAGTGTTAAGATTAAGAAAATGTAGTGTACTAAGGAAAACGTAATAATGAAAAGAAGATTTGACTTTTTTTTAATAGTTCAAGTGGAGAGTGGATATAAAGAGGGTGTCACAATCTGTGTCAGTCTTATTTCCCATGCCTCCAGGTGAGCCTAAAGCACCTACTGATAAGAAGGCTGAGTTTCTCATCTTATCCAGGTGTCTTCTGAACTCTCCTTTCTTCCTGCCTGGCTGGGGTTCAGATTGCAGGGACAGGGTAGCCAGGCACATATGGGGACGTGGCCTTGCCAGCAAAGCACTTTACTTGCATTCTATGGCTAGGAGCTGTCTTCAGGAAGGAAAACAGACACGTGCAGCTCCATCTCCAGCCCCTCCAAGCCCAGGGTGAGGAGTCCCTCTTCCCTGGCTTGCTCAGCAACCAACAGCCAAACTTCACCCCAGAGTCAAGTGACCTATCAAACCCGTCTTCGTCTGGCAGTTATTTAACTTTTATAACAACTGTGAGAAGTAGGTATTGTCATTGTTGTAAAGGAGCCCAACGCAGTGGAATGAAAAACAAACGAACAGACCAAACCTACCCAAGCTTATAGGTTGGCTGGTACGTGGCAGAGCCAAGTTGGAACACAGACCTGTCTCCGAGGTCCTTCTCGAGATCATATAGAAGACAAAATAATTCTACTTGGCAGCCTTCAAGTAAAAAGTTGGCAGATCAGGATTTGCTTGATAGTTGCTGGATTGTCAGAGAATCATCAAGTCAGGATATCTTTAAAGAACATTACCTTCAACATCCTTTGGAATCTTCAATCTCTCGACATATGCCACCAAATGTATACATAACTCTGTGCCATGCGCCACCTCTGCAACTCCATGTCTGCAAGTTGACTGTACTCTAAAAACAGCAACCAACATTGCACAGCACTTTGCAGTTTATGAAGTGCTTTCCCAAATATCCCACTTGATCCTCCCAACATCCCTGAGTCAGATAAAATCTATATCACCTATAGTCTCTTTTTACAGGAGAAAATTAATATTCAGAGGAGTTAAGTAACTTGCCTAAGATCCCACAGCTAATGAGCAAAGGAGATTTAATTGTTTCTTTTCTAACATAAAATCTGGTTTACTAATCACGATATTAGGTTTACCATAAATAATATAGTTTTACTTTTCAGCATTAAAAGCAAAATAAAGCCTAAATTTAAAAAACAAACAAAATCCCACTTCCAAAAGAATTAAAAGATTGCTCCAGGGGTTATATATGTGTGTGCAGCTTGAACTGGCATCCTATTATGAGAAATATTTAGCTGTGAAAGAGGAGATGATATGATATTTTATGTAGTTAATGAAACAGTTTTGCTTTCTCATGGCCTCTGAACTCTCAAAGCACTTTACTAAAAGTACTTTATGGCCATTAAAATTCTGCTTTTCCACCATAGACATCTGGGTACACTTCCCTTTCCTTCTGGAGAATCATTGCCCAGAGGGCAGGAACTGTTTGTGCCAAGCTTTCATTCTCCTAGCATGGGGCCTCATGCATGGTAGGTGCTCAGTGACGATGTGGGGAAGAAGTGAATGAATGAGACCTGCGTCCTTGGTTTCTGATTCTGCCCCTGGTGTGTGCCCAAGTTGAATCATATTTGAACAAGTTCACTGTGATGGGTAATCAATCACTGTCCACAGGCCACTTTCCCTGAAGCAGTTTGTGAACAATACCCCATCAAGGGCAGCCACAATTTCCCAGTGTGGATTTGGGGGCTGGCCTTTTCCCTTCCCCTTTCTTCAGCCTTTCAATAGGCATGTCTCATAGGCCTTCTCCAACGTCCCCACTGGGTGCTGCCTGCACCCTCTTCCCCTTTTTTCTTTCCCTTTCAGAAGGATCCAGGTTCTGGGTTTTTCCCAGCATATGATCTACACTCCCCTGAGCAAAGAGACCACGTTCATGCGTAGGAAGGGCTCCTAGGTTTGGGAGCACAGGGGCACTTAAAGAAATCCTCTTTCCCTTTTCATGCTGATTTGAAGTGTGGATTCGAAAATGGTGCTGTTGTTTGGGGGCCTGAGCCCTGGGGCAGAAAAAGAGAAGGCCCTGCGTTTGTTTATTAATGGCTTGGACCTTTTGATGAATTGGAGTCTGGCACAGTGTTAACCTCTCGTGGGTGGTGGGGTTCAAGGAAAAGGCCTTTTCCTTCCATGTGCTTTTTCCAGAGTGTTTTAGTGGATTTGCAGGCTTTAGTGAGTGATTCTTTGTTTAGTAGGAAGTTGAGAAAGATATGAAGGACTTTTCTAGTCCATGGAAATAATCTAGGAATCCCCCAAAACACAGCTTATTAGCTGGGCATGGTGGCTCACACCTATAATCCCAGCACTTTGGGAAGATGAGGCAGCAGGATTGCTCGAGCCCGGGAGTTTGAGACCAGCCTGGGCAACACAGGGAGACCCTATCTCTACAAAAAGTAAAAAATTAGCTGGGTGTGGTGGTGCACACCTGTGGTGTCCCAACTATTTGAGAGGCTGAGGTGGGAGGGTCCCTTGAGCCCTGGAGTTTGAGGCCACAGTGAGCTGTGATCACTCCAGCCTGAGTGACAGAGAGAGACCATGTCTCAAAACAAACAGACAAACAAAGAAACCCCGCAAAACCCCACACAGCTTATTTCTGCACTTTAAACATATTTAATGATCCTTCACTCTGGTGAACGTTGTGCAGAAAGGTGGGCCAAGTGTTTTGTAGTTGCTTCCTTATGAGATCAGTATCCTCCTCATGGTACAATACGAGCTAGGCATGAGTTTTGAGTCTTGAGCTTGTTTATCAGGATGAAAGGATCCCTGTAAAGTGTGTGAATATATATACATATTTATATATATTATATATAAACTTCTCAATAAGAAAACAGGCCAAAAGAAAAAAATATGTATATGTGTGTGTATTTTTGCTCTTTTGGACTGATTAAGCTTTCTTACTGAGAAGTTGGTTAAGAGGCAAAAGTTTCCCTAATAAGTATTCTGTGAGCGGAGGGCTAATGGTGCCAGCAACGTTAAAGCAGAATTCAGAAGCTTGTGATGTTTTCTATTTAAGTATAAAAAAAAGAAAGGAAAACACGTTCTCTATGATGGAGCTGTCCTCTCAGTAATAATAGAAAATCAACAAGGCAATTATCACAAGTGGTAAGGCATTGGAGTAGGAGATATATTTGGATGCTGGGGCAACTCTTTCTTTTGCTACTGTTGAGTCAACACTGCTGTAGATAAAGGTTAAGTTATCTGGACAGTGGGAGCTGTAGGTGGCCAAACCAGATAATTTACCTAGAAAAAGCCACCCTAATTGATACCAGCTTAGTCATCTCTCTCCTCTATGGACTGAACCTGCAAGGGTATGCTTATGCTTAGCTTAAATGTTGGCAACAGACCCCAGCCCTCCCTCACACTGACAGGGAATGATAATTTCACATACTTTTTTGAATATTCATAAAGTTTTAATTGGCATTGAATCTGGCCTTGTCATAAGCTTAACTTTGCCCGAGTTTTTCAGAGCTCTTGGAAAAGTATAAAGAGGTGGGGACGCACTTAGTCCCTTCCTTTCATCTCCTCTTCTGTATGTGGTCTTTGTTTTCATTGTCTCACTCATCCTGTTGTCTTATTCTTAATCTGCCTTTTACCCTAAACTGGGTGGCATGGGCGAGGCAGTTGTGGGTACTTATACTCTAATTATTCTTGCAGAAGCCACACTATTGGCTATCAGATCAGGAGACTCCAGTGTTGCACAGAACCAGTCATTCTGTGCGTTGCAGAATATCCTATATCCCGGGCCCCTTCCCACTAAATGCCAGGGTGACCCCCTTCTAATAATAGCAGCCAATAATTGGTTTCACATATTTCGAAATCCCCTTACTGGGCCACCCAAGGAAATGATGCCTTTTCCAGGCAGGCAGATGAAATGTGCCTTTTGCTAACATTTAGAAAGAGAACCTTGTTCGAATGATGAGAGAATCTTCAGATGGCATAAGATTTTTGCCTTAACATGGCCTTTAAGTGACCTCCTAGTACTGTCAAATGTTCACACACTTGACATTTGAAGCAGAATGTGTGAGGAATCTGAATCAAGGCTTCGGTATATTTTTACCCTGTGTTCAACGGACATCGTGAGCTGTCTCAGGCTCAGAACACAACTGCTGGCTACTTCAGAATACAACCTGGGAATGCCCCAGCTTTCTGCTGGGGTCATGGGAAAAAAGCACCCAGTATGATACCATCATTCTCAAATGTCTTTCAAGAGGAAGTCAGTAGTGGTAATCATAAGAGTTAATAGTAAGATGAAATAGTCTCTTCCTGGTTTCGCCGAAAGCAGAGTGGTCTGGCTTGGGCATCACTGGGTTTGATGCAGTCTCACATGTGGTAGCTCACATTCATGCAGAAAAAGACAAATTTTCAGATGTTTTGAGTATGACTTCAGCCCGTACATTGGATGGACCAAATGTATATTGTTGCTGAAGGTATAGATACTTATCTAGAATAAAAATCCAAACCCCCCCCCCACATTATCCAATAAAAATCATCTGCATGTGTGAAAAGAAAACTAAGACTAGACTAAAAAGTTGTGACTCTTAAGAATATTTAAAGATATTTATTTTACATGAAAATTGTTTAAAAATCAAATGCACTCAAACTGCATTAAAAAGTTTCTATCTAGAGGCAGAGTAGTACCATTTGGGAACATGTTCCAATTCTAAAGAGGCAAATTTTACTGTAGTAGGGCACAAAGGGAGAAGAGAAAACTATACTGCTGAACTTTTTCTTAGATTTTCCAAAAGGCAAGCTGCTTTCCACCAGTATGAAGAATAGATCCAGTTTTGCACTGAATTTCTTTGCTATCATAGTCTTTTCTCTCAGGAGTTCATGGGGGCAGTTATTTTAAATTACAATGAAATACTTTCTTTTCTGGAAAAATAGAGATGACAGGGTCGACCTAAACTTTGACTATGTTTTGTTCCAATTTTTCTTTTTTGTTTTCTTTCCTTTTTGTGCACAGCGAGAGCAGGTAAAAAGGAAGAGAGTTTGCCACCAGTCAGCATGTTTTCTGAGGTTATGTTTAGTCCCATTAGAAACAAGCTAAATTATTTGGTTACATTCAATATTTCCTTCAAAACCTAAGAATCTCTACACTTGTGTTTTGTTGACCACACACATGTCAAATAAACTTTTGTTTTAGAGATGTGATGTCTTCTGCAAGAAAGTATGTTGTACTGGATGGTAACAAGGGGACAAGGACCTAAATGCAGTTCATACACATTCAGCGACTTACTCAATATTGCACCTCTCATGCTTCACACAAGTGCTTATTACCAAGTATGTTCTGAACTATTGAACCCATAGAGAGGAAAGCTATAAGACAGGATTATGTGAAACAAAAATCAGAATTAGCCAGTAACTTTGAAAAAAGACCTCCTATCTAAAGAAACATATGGAAAATTTAAAAAAAAGAAAGAAAGAGGAATCTAACATATGAAAACCCAATCCCACTGGAATGTTTTTCTATACACAGCATAAACGCCACATAAATAAAACCACAAACCTCTGCAGAAGTACGTGAGAGGACGTGAGCCCCCAGCACTCTCTCCTGTTACGGCCCCCTCTGGGAAGTAAGACCCGGGTTAGTTTCCAGAGACAAAAGCTGTTTGGAAATCCTTCCTCCTGGGAGCAGTGGGCCTCATTGGAAGGGAACTTCTGACAGCCTCTAAGCATAATATAAAGTGTGACGCAATCCCAAAGGGGGCTGTGATTCAGGTTGTAGGATTCTGAGCTTTTGGGATACCAGGGGATGGCAAATATCTTTGAAGAACAGGGATATTCTTCTGGTTTGAACAGAATAGTAATCTTTAACTGCAGTGTTATGTGTCAAGTTCAGGCCTTCCGGGGGAGACTACTGGCTCTAAACTGCCCAGGAACACACCCTCTTCACGCCAAGTTCTGGTGAAATGTTCACTTATAAGGTACAGCCCCAGTCTTGGTCTTGTTCCCTGTGTAAATCTCTGGTTTGAAAACCTTGTAGCATTCAGGCGTTTCAAGCTTGAGGGCTGAAATGTCACTTTTAAAGCAGGGTTAAAAAGGTCACACAGCTGCAAATAATAATAGCCCAATGAAATTCAGATTCTGACTGCAGCCCGCTTCAAGAATAACACTGCAACAGGAAACAAGACCACGAGATCCTTTTACCAGTAACGCTGGTAAGAACACTACTGATAAAATGAGTATATGCGTGTGTCTGTGTGAGACAGACAGACAGACATAGGAGACAAACACACAAAGAGAGGAGAGAAAGGCACACATGGAGAAATAGACATGCAAAGAGACAGAGGGAAGATGCCCACAGAAAGAGAGAAAGACACACACAGACACACAGAAAGATACAAAGACAAACACAAAGTAATTGATTTTCTTGGACTGAAATTCAAGGTGTTTATTTTTCTGTTGAAAGTTACAATATTCAGGTTTGAAAAATAAAGATATATTTGAAATCCAGAGGGCTTACTTTTCTCTTAATTTACAGTTAGCTTCCAATAGTTATGTTTTCACATAATACCTCTTTGAATGGTCCTGTTCTACAGTGTTTTACTACAATGGCACTGTTTTGCAGATGAGCAAATAAGATAATGAAAGATGCAATATCCCTCCCAAAGAAAGAAATTCTTAGCTCCAAATTGCATATGCAATTCCTTCCCAACAGCTAGCCACATGTGGGGATAACCTACCTGCATCCTTGCTTTGAAAGTAGAACCAGGCATCTTTGAAGAAAATAAATCGAGAGTGTGTTTTTGGTGAATGTGTGTTGGGTTATTATTGTGTGTGTCCCCTTGCCCTTCTGACAGATGTATTGAGATAAATATTTGCTTTGTTTCAGAAACACGAAGTGCAAATTGGCCATGGCCTTAACTAATTTAATTAATAAACAACATTTGTTCCTAGGCAGAAAGCAGGATTGATGTGGAGTGTCACACAGTGTGACTGACTCAAGGTGCTCCTGTTTTCCAGCTGTTTTTGGTATTTCAGGAAGGTCCAGTTTCCTCCTCTAGAAACCTTTTGAGGTCTCATAAGCTCAACAAGGCAGGAAGATCTGTTTCGTGTGAGTCCTGCCAAGAAGGCTCTTCCCACACTCACAGTAGAGTGATAAATGCTGATAAATGTTGTCAATATCATGATTAAAATTCAAGCCCCCCTTTCAGATTTATAATGCATTCATTTCCAGGTTAACAATATCAGAGGTGACGGGGACACAGCCATATTGTTAGTGCTCACTGATGCTCACGATTTCAGTTTGTAGGTTTGAAGTTCCCATAACTTTTGGTATTTATAAGAGTACATGCCAGGCTTTCAGATTAGAACAGCCCTTTTAGTGTCTTACTATTTATTATTGCAAATTCCATATCACTGTGTGAGTCCATCTGCTGTGAATGGAGGAAACTTGTGCCATCCCACTAAGATTAGAGTTTGATGTTAACTAGGGATTAGTAATGGCTTTCTACAATTTACATGGGCAAGCATCACTCTTGGCTGATTACAGCAAACCAGGTGATGTCAATTTTTCCCCCCTCTGGGCTTAGTTGTTACCCTTAAGTTTACAATAGGTATTTACAGTATATTGTGTAGGCTGTCCATGTTTCAGTATCATTTGCTTTTTGCAGTGTTTGCCTTCCATGAAATGGTATTTCCAAGTATATCCCTAAATGGCTGGCAAAGCATTTGAATGGATTGCATGAGACATTGTGGACGATTTCCCATTTTAGACCAGGAATTTGTGGGGTCAAACACTGAACAATGAAAGTGATTCTTGCTCATTGCGAGGCCAGAGGAATCCAGTGGCAGTCGAGGGTTTGAATTGTAAATCAAGCTTGTCATCTCTTTGTCAACCATGAAAAACCTCAACTCACTTTATGTGCTATTAGGATTTGTTATCAGAGTTTTTTTGTTATCTTCCTCAAATTTGAAGGAAATTAAAATCAGGAGGCATTTTTTTCTAGTTGACTGTTGATTCTGAATTTTGGAAAAGAGGAACAAAAATGAGTACCGTTTAGAAAATATTAAATGATGAGGCAGCATCTGCCACAATTATGACAGTGTCTAACCAAAGGTATCGGACTACTCAGTGTCCTTCAAAGGTTGCTTCATGGGGGTCATACTCAGCCCACATGTGGTTAATAGACTGGACTTTAATGATGCCAATGTCCATGGCAACATTAACAGACAATTTATAATGAATTAATACATTTACTTGTGAGATTGAATAAAATTAGATTCACTCATTGTTTCTACTGAAAGCACCTTTGACTTTTTTCCATGAAATCTGGAGAGATTTCTTCTCTGGCCATAACTGTCAACAGGTAGACTGAGTGATCCCCAAAACTACTTACCTCACCAATAATTTGATTCAGGGCAAACATTGAAAACCACTGCCTCAGGAGTAGAGAATGGGCAAGCTGTTTGGGGCAGTGTATTGTGATGATTCAGGATCATTATCCATTCCACAAATATTTATCGAACGCCTACTATGTAAGCTCTATGCAGTGGAGCCTAGGGTATGGCAGTTGCCAAGCAAAACTTGGTTCATTAAAAAATCCAAGCCAGTAAAACAACTGAATGGGAAATGAGAGGATGAGGACTCAGGGAGAACAGCCTCGTTCAAATCCTGTCTGAGTAATTTGCCCCCACCTGATGAATGGTTAAAGAATCTATGCAGGGCTTTATTTAATAAGAGTCTGTTTGAGAGAATAATTATTACAATATGTGCTAGAAAAGAACCATAATAATAGACCATAAAAATAAACCATGGCTCTTGACTAATACACTAGACGAGATCATACTCGTTGATAAAAGTAATAAAGCCTACATGGTAGAGAGGTACCATTTAGAAAAACTATTGCAAACACCTACACAGAAAGGAATTAGCAAGAGAATGCTGTTTGCAGAGGGCTAAATGTGGGAACTGCAGGGCATCAGAATAAAGCAGTTGAAGTTCACACACTTACAAATACACACCCACTCACTTCAGACCTCATTAATCACTGAAAACTTATTTTAGCAACTGCCATTCCACTTGAAGACTTTTATTCCAGTATTACGTTGCTAAAACATATTTGGTCCATGGGATCTTTGGCATGTAATACATTGATACAGACTCACTTATGTGGTAAAATAAAATAGTAACATAACAATTGTAACCCAGTAGAACCTATCAATGACTAAACTCTAAGTGATTTGAGGACAGACTGTATTTCTCAACTTGTGTCTTCTGAGGCATGATTTCTTATACTGACATATCTCAGTGGCTAACAGATTAGATTGCTCATATTCCTCTAAACATATCATCCACATCATGAAGACTCAATTAAGACAGTAGAATCTATGTGGCTGAGCCTTTCGTTGTCTTCAAGCACCAGCATCATCCTGTAATTCTAAGGTATTTGCTGCAGCTCATATGCAAATGCAGCCATTAATTAAGATAAGGCAAACCATGTTGATATCGGACAGAATTGCCAAAGTATTAGCATTATGGGCCTGAATTTCTGGGGAATGTCAGTACTTTGGTAGGTCAGGGCTTGGGATGGAGTTGGGATTACGGTAGAAAAATACTTTTTCCTCATACTTAAGTGTCTGGGCTTGGTCAATCTCTTCCCTACTTTGGCTTATTAATGAATCTCTTTAAACTTTCAGCAGTAGCACTTCCAGTCTTGATCATCTTATTTCTGTTGCTTGGACATTAATCTAATAGTTATCATTAACGACCACTTTCAGATGTAGGCCATAAATGTGCGTATATGAAACTTTCTCATTTTACTGTCACATCATCTAATGTTACCTGGTAAGAATAACATTCTACAGTAGCAACTAAAACTCTTAAGTGGCATCCAAGAAAGACTCACCTTAGGCAAATAAAATAGTACTTTATATTTTATAATTTTATAAATAGATAATATTTAATATTAGAGTGAAGTTTCGGTAACACTTTCCCAAAAAAACCCTCCAAACAACACACAAATATACAGACATCTCTCCATAATTTGAAAATATCTACCAGGCCCCATAGCCAATATGATGAGGAATGCGGTTGCTGAAGTTTGGTCTTTATGCCCCTCTTATTAAGGTATGGACCTTAGGCATGGAGCAATTAAATGATCTGGCAATGGTCAGACAGATGAAAGCTACAGAGACAGAGAAGTTCCAGGAAAGCATTTAAATGAATTTACTAGAAAACTAAGATGTAGTTAATTAATGGATAGCCCGACAACTCTGTTGTTTATTTTGACTTGGATCAAAATCATTTTCTCAGCTTTAAAGTCACCTCTTATTTTGAGACTTAGTAGCACCTTCTCAGTATTCATAGTGGGGAAGAGAGATGCTCTACAATCAGTGATGGCAAAATCAAATGAACAGTGAAATGTGAGAAGTTATTTTAATTGCTCGGCACTCCCCAGACAAGGGCAAGCAGAAAGATCCCAAAGATATTTGTGTCTTCTTTCTTCTTCTAAATATAAGACAGTAAAGGATTTTGAACAATATGCTTAATACAGGAAAGCTATAAAATTATGGTAATCACTGTATTCATGGGTGGCCAAATGGAGAGTGAAAATGCATCGCTCTGTGAAAGTTGGATAATTGTGAGAAATAGTGGTTTGAATAGGTTTACATTTTAAAATTTCCTTTATATTGCTTTAAAATATCTGACTGACAATGTTATCTCAGGCAAGTCTTTTCACTTTGTGCTTCAGAAAAGTGAAAGTATATATATTTTTTCCCAAAGAATATTGTCAAAAACATTAGTGTTTGTGGGGGAAAGCTGTGACAATATACAAAGTACCATATAATTGGTTTTGGTTGAAAGATAATGAAGCTTCCTTCAGACAAAAGCTGATTATTCTATGACTCCAAGCAGAACTTCCTATTTCAGGGTCCAAGGTGACTTGTGAATCCTATTGGAATCACCTACAAGTGGCATTTTAAGAAGGCAAATTACTTCCTGTGTGCACAGTAGTAGTAGGTTTTAATTCAGTAATAGAGCCATATACTGTTAGCAGCAACGTACAAATCAAACTCTAAAAATGGTAAAAAAAAAAAAAGGGGGGGTATGATATAGAAAATTATTTAAATTGTGTGACTTAACTAAACGTGTATCTCCTATGATTTTAAATATATATGTGTATATACATATGTGTGTATATATATATGTGTGCATATATATATATGTTACTGTGTGGATTGGTAACCACAAAACCATGTATGCTATACTTACATTGGCTTTTGGGAGGATTTGCAAAGGTAATTTTGACTACATTCAATTTTTGCCTAAGGTACGCACCTTAGAATTGAACTACAGCAGGGTGTGGTGGCTCATGCTTGTAATCCCAGCACTTTGGGAGGCCAAGGTGAGAGGATTGCTTGAGTTCAGGAGTTTGAGACCAGCCTGGCAACACAGCAAGACTTTGTCTCTATTTTTATTTAAAAACAAAACAAAACAAACAAAAACTGAACTGCTACATAAGAAAAGACTACAGTATAATTTAACATGTGTCTGATGTTTATTTTTGAGATGGAGTCTTGCTCTGTCACCCAGGCTGGAGTGCCATGGCGCGATCTCGGCTCACTGCAACCTCTGTCTCCTGGGTTCAAACGCCTCTCCTGTCCCAGCCTCCAGAGTAGCTGGGATTACAGGTGTGCACCACCACGCCCGGCTAATTTTTGTATTTTGAGTAAAGATAGGGTTTCACCATGATGGCCAGCCTGGTCTCAAACTCCTGACCTCAGTGCCGATTACACTAGTGATCCAACCACCTCAGATTAGATTACATTATCGATCCAACATTAGTGATCCTCCCGCCCCAGCATCCCAAAGTGCTGGGATTACAGGCATGAGCCACCATGCCTGTCTGATTATAAGGTTTTTTCCCTGAAAGCTACCTTATTCCAGATGATGTATTTGGATCAAGGGGCAGCAACCTTAATCTGCTGTTAATTTCAGGTCAGCTTATAAAGCCAAATTAATGAAATATCCAACGTTATGTTTTTGGCATTTTTGGATTTCTACTTACTCCTGCGTACTTGGATAACTTTTGTTGAGGCACATCAAATGCCTGAGATAAGAGGGAATTGAGGACCACGGTTTGCCACCAGAATCACTTGCTAAGCTGGTGCCACAGCAAGTTTGTAGTCCCTTGGGAATGCTGAAGCTTGCTGGGGTGGTTGTGGGTGTCTCATTTCACCTGTTGCTCAGGGGTAGCATTTTCATACTGGCAGTTACCCACTGATTGCCACTCCTCTTGCTGTCCTAAGTAGCAAATCCCAAAAGCTTTCAGCAGGACTGGACAAGGGTTGGTGTACACTTTGCCTGAGAACCTTCTTGCATAGGTGTGGTCTTTCCTGGTAGTAACACCCACCAGGTGGTTTTCCACAGGGAGGATTTCTGCTGCTACCACCCCATAGCAGTTTTCTTCCAAGTACAGTCAGTACGCACTCGAGTAAAGGACAGTAGGAGCCCAGCCTAGGTGAGCCCAAAGAACTACAGCCAAGCAGGGCCTGTGCTCACTCATGTTAATGTTCTGCTCATCTAATTTTGGTATTGGCATAGAAAGGGGGCTCTGAATGATTGCCTTTCTCACGTTGCTCAGGTAGAAGCAGAAGATATTCATGGATTTCTTTTTCCTTCCTCCCTTTCCCTCTGATCCTTCAGATTTATGAGGAATCCAAGATGAATTTGGAGCAGGAGAGGCCGTTTGTCTGCAGTGCCCCAGGCTGCTCCCAGGTGAGTGTGCGGATCCTCCCTGCTCTGACATGCAGGGCCTACTTTCCGAAAGGGAAGCAACTCTCACCCGGCAATCATGCCTGCCCTGGGCTTTCCTTCTTTACCAAGACACCACCAAAGTCCCCCTCCCCATCAGTATCGTGATCATCATCATTTTCATCACCATCATTATATTCTGTTTTGAATGGTTTGAAATACTTCCCTCTTATCCCCTGAAAGGTAGCAGTGTTAGGCATTTCTGCCCTTAACTTCCTCCTGGAAGCAAGCCAGGTGTATCCTGCCCACCAAATGTGCAGAGCCATCATTTCAGAAAGAGGGAAGGAGAGTGCTTACTTTTACAAAAGCCACTTGAATATACTGGCTGGGCTTCGAGATTACTGATGAAATAGCTTAACATCATAGGTTAAATTTTATTTTGTTTTGTTTTCCAATTTGAGTAAAAAAACCCCAAACTCCCTATAACTCTTCTAGAGTCTACAGTTTTCCTACGTATGTGAACTTTAAGAGGAGAAATTGTCCTGCTGTGTTGGATTAAATCTCTTTTAGCCTCTGATGGCTTCCATCAAGTGGAATTAGTGTGGGAATTCGATGAGATACCGCTGGTAGAGTGTTTAATATAGGGTCTGCACACAATACGAGCTCAATTATTGTCCACTGTTGTTACTACTATTGCTGCTGCTGCTACTATTATTATATTGGAATCTATCTCTTTGAAAGAAATTAGAAACATTCATCACCTAAAATCAGAGTTTTGCACTTTACCTTTGGAACGTGACAGTGACTTTTTCTACTCCTGACCCTTTGGGTGTCTCCACATTCTAGTCATTGGAAAATAACTAGCGTGGTTGCTCTCATGCCTAGATCTTCATTCTGTGGGATATAGGACAAGTTTGGAACCCACAGCACAGGGGTCTTTCAGGTGTGGCGAGTTACAGTCTTTCCCTCACTCTCCTGCCTGTTTATGTGGTGGGGTTGGCAGTAGAGCATGGAGCAATGCTTAGCAGTCAGATGAGAGCTTAATAAGAAGGATTCATTGAGGACCCTTCTTTTTTTTTTTTTTTTTCTGAGACAGAGTCTTGCTCTGTCGCCCAGGTTGGGGTGCAGTGGCGCGATCTCTGCTCACTGCAAGCTCCGCCTCCCGGGTTCATACCATTCTCCTGCCTCAGCCTCCCAAGTAGCTGGGACTACAGGTGCCTGCCACCACGCCCGGCTAATTTTTTGTGTATTTTTAGTAGAGACGGGGTTTCACCTTGTTAGCCAGTATGGTCTCGATCTCCTGACCTCATGATCTGCCTGCCTCAGCCTCCCAAAGTGCTGGGATTACAGGCGTGAGCCACCGCGCCCGGCCGGACCCTTCTTATTAACTTCCCTAGGGAGTTTGTGGAGGATTCTGGGAGCCTTTTAGAAGGAAGAGGCCATAGAAATAAAAGACATTGTTGCTGGTGTTATCAACCACTAACTGAACAACCAGAGTCCTTTGCTCAGGTTCTAGAAGTTTCACCAGGGCTTTGTGTCAATGTTTATTTCCAACTTATAAATAAGAAGAGCAGTGCAAAAATTATTTTGAAGCAAACTGGTTTGGAGATGATTTTGAAGTAGAAAACACTTGGAAAAAAACAGAGTGATAAGTAACTGGTAAAAATCCTGCTAGACCAGGACTCTTCATTGTGGATGCAGAATGTCACTCTACTAAGTTACTAGAGTAACTAAATTAGAACTTAATTCCTAAGGTAGAACTGATTCCCATTCAGCTTCTTTAAAGAGAAGTCTTGATAGCCAAAGGGAATCAGATAATTTGAGCAGTTTGCTTTGCTTTGGTGGTGAAAATGTCACATTACGTTTGATTCAACTCAAATCTCTCAACACACTTTTTGGGAGCCTACTATGTGTCAGGCAATCTGATTGCTCTGGGGAAACAGTAATCACAAGACATATGTGTCCGTGTCCTCACAGAGCTTCTAGTTTAGGAATCAAGTCTATAATCAGATGATCAGTAAATTAGTTAATTAGTCAATTGCAATTTTCCATGAAGGAAGGCCATAGGCCACCTTGAAGAGTATAATACAGGGATTAAGTTTACTTGGGGAGGTAAATGCCAGTCTCCACTAAGGAAGGGGCATCTAATGGAATGGGACTCTCCAGAGACCCAGCAAAGGCAAAAGAGGGTTCAGGGTGAGTTAGGATTCCCAGCAACCTCCAGGGTTGTGTAGGACAGTAGAGGAGGGTGTTTCAAGGAAGGGGCTGTAAGCCATATCTAATATTTAGGTAAGTCAGAGGGAAGAGAGCTGCACATTAGTCATTAGGCTATATGGCAGAATTTTCCAAGCTTGGCACCGTTAATATTTGGGGGCTGGATAATTCTATGTCTTGGGTAGCTGTCCTGTGTGTTGTACGATGTTTAGCAGCATCCCTGGCCTCTACCCACTAGATCCCAGAAGCATTCCTCACTTGTGATGACCAAAAATGTTTCCAGACATTGCCAAATGTCCCCCGTGGGCCCAAATTGCCCCTGGTTGAGAATGACTACCCTCTGATTTGCATTTTGGCTTTAGCCTTCCTTTCTTTTCGATCCCTTCTCTTTGGGGAATCATCTACTTCTAATCTATGTTCTCCCAAACTCTTTTATGTATTGCTGTAAACCCTTCTTCTTTTTGGCAACAGGCAGGGTAGAAAGAAATGAATGCCACAGACGTGTGGTCACTGGTGTCAGGCACTGCTAGAGCTGGGACAGCTAGAGGCCCGGGCAGAGGCTGTTGGCTTTGGCAGCTGGGTGCTCGCCGGCAACCTATGAGAGGGAAACAGGGGCGGAGGCCAAACTGCAAGGGATTAATGAGTGAGTGGGTGGTGAGGAAGCGGAGGTGGCAAGCATAGAGAACTCTTTCAAGAGCACTAGGCGGTGACGGGAAGCGGAGTGATATAACGGTAGCCTGAGAAGGAAACAGCTTTTTTAAAATTAAAGGATAGCCGAGCTGGAGTTTGTCAAGAACAAGAAACCAGTGAGACAGAAGGGGTGAGCATGCTGGTTTACACGGCTAATCCCCAGAAGATAAGGGGTGTAGACAAACCTGGGGAGGAGTGGGGGTGCCAATTCCTCTGAGAAAGGAAGGGTTGGAAAGAGATTCAAGAAAGTGACTTGAAAATGTTGAAGTAGAGGTGGTTAATTAAGGTTGAAGGGAGTCCATTTTGAAGGACCTTGAACTTCTTGGTGAAGGAGCAGGTCATTTCCTTGAGAAGGCTGAATGGACTGAGGAAATGGTTGGACAGACGTGGAAATTGGGATTGACAAAGTTTCTTGATTTTAAGGAACAATTCCAAGCTTCCCCCACTTCAGATTTAAATGTAAAGATGCTTCTAAAACTCGATGTCTTCATTTAATGTGGAAGTGTATTTTTTCCTTGACAAGCTGTTATAAAAATATGTGCATTTTTCAATGGAAGAGGTGTTAGAATTAAGAAAATGTAGCAGTCACCCAGCAGTCACAAAGGTCTCATGGGGTATTAGAAACTCATAGTCAAGCCAATTGTTGTGGCCATGGTGTTTACTTTAGGGATGTCCTACAGCCTGGGAACCTGCATGGAGAAGACAGGATGACTGAGAATTGGAAACGGGAGTAAATATAAGTTATCACTGCTTGCACTGTGCTAGGGGCGAAGAAATGATTTTTTTCTCCTTTTCCCTCATGGGAAAGAAACTTAGCTCTATTAGGAATGGCCTATAATACGTGGGAGGTTTTTTTGGTTTTTGTTTCCTTTTGTTTTGTTTTGAGATGGTGTTTCACTCTTGTCGCCCAGGCTGGAGTGCAATGGCACGACCTTGGCTGACTGCAACCTCTGCTTCCCAGGTTCAAGCGATTCTCCTGCCTCAGCCTCCTGAGTGGCTAGGATTACAGGCACTTGCCACCACGCCTGGCTAATTTATTTATTTTTAGTAGAAATGGGGTTTTGCCATGTTGGCCAGGCTGGTCTCGAACTCCTGACCTCAGGTGATCCATCCGCCTCGGCTTCCCAAAGTGCTGGGATTACAGGCGTGAGCCACCATGGCCACGTGGGAGATTTTTTATGTTACCGTTTCTTCGACATTATCTTTGTCTCAGAAGGAAGAGTTTCTTTTGCCCTTTGTAATCTCACAGAGCTCAATGTTAATTTCACTCTCTCTTTGCCTTCTAAATTAACCACGTTCTGAATTCCAGTGGCCTTTCTCAGCTCTGTATCTATTGGAGACTGTATATTTTTGTTATTTTCAATTTGCTGCTATGTTCCTGCTGAATTAAAAAAAATCACTATGTCCTTTATTGTCTCACTTGGAAGGTAATTATAGTCAGTATGTGGTATTATGGAAATAATTGTTATTTAAGAAGCATTCTGGTTCATATCCTACTTTAGGCTATTATTTTATAAAGTCAAAAAATGGCTTATAGATATGAAATGAAGGCTATTACCATGTTGTGTATTTTTGTATATACAAATATATATATATAATATAGTATATTTAAAATATAGTGTATATATAAAATATAATATTTTATAGTATATTTGTGTTATATATGCATATAAAACGAAAATTATAATTAGTTGTTTGATGGAAAGACTAGGCAACTCAGTCTCTAAATCACACGTGGTAGTGCTATGTATTTGGTGCAGTCATTACACAGTGTTATAGGCCAAAAGAATGGATGAACCAGTAGCAAAAAAATCATGTCATATAAAGCAAACTTCAGTGTATTCAGAAATCTGGCATAATTACTATGTTTTGCAAAAGCCAATGCTTTCCAATTTATATAATACAAATGACAAGTAAATAAGTGATATTTATTCAGAGAACTACTTTTAGAATATTTTGTGTAATTCAGCCCAGGGAATTCCTTCATTCTCATGAACACAAATCCATGCCATTTGCAGAAAACATTTGTACCCTAGTAAACAAAGGTAATTAAAACTTATATTGACTATCCTGAGGAATTAGGAAGCTCTGAAAGATTTCTAAATTGTTGAAGATTTGGAAATGTTCAGCAGAATATATCATCCTCTGTTGTATTTTCATTTGACATTGATAAAGCAGATATTCTGTTAAGTTCATTTACTACAAACATACCAGTCTGAGGCAGGATAGGCTAGGATCTGCTATAATAACAAATTACCCCAAAGCTTCAATGGCTTAGAGCAACAAAGGCTTATTTCTATTCCCCAAGGATACATTTCTATTGTAGATTGGCAGGAAGTTCTTCATAATCCTTTAGAATTCAGAAATGCTTTTCATAATGCCTCAGAGATTTAGGATGATTGGGTAGCCACTATTTCCAATATTGCTAGTCGCCATGTTAAAACAAAGGGGAAGGGGGAATGCTAGAGTGTCTTACACCAGGAATTAGATGCTGGCCCCTGGGTGATATGTCACTTTCATTCATTACTCAATGGGCAGAACTAGTCACATGGCTTCATGCAACCACAAGAGAGCCAGAAAATTCAGTCCCACCATGTGACCAGAAGTCAGACAGCCAAAAACATTTGGGAGCAGCATTTTTGATAACCATAATATAATTCCCTGAAAATTAAAAATAAGCATTGGTTTATTACATTGTACGGAACATAGAATACTAAAAATAATTTGTCATGTTACTCTAAAATCATATGTGTAATTTAAAAATATCAGATAATAGGTGGGCAAGGTCTTCATAAATGGAAATATACTGTACAGATTTCACAGTTACATTTGTAGATACATATGTCAAATAATTAGGCATGGCATGTAATTCTTTCCCAAAGTCTGACTTGAATCACGATTCTCTTCTTTCATCATGTATATCTCCTATTTTTGATTAATCCATAGATAATGTCTAGCATACTTATCATACCTTAGACTTAATTTTTACACTATTGTGTAAAACATTAACTACATTTGAAAAGTTCCAAATGATTTTGCAAAATTCCAGTGCTACTGAGGTCTAAATTCACTTTCATGTTTTGCACATGGTTTTCTCATACGTATAAGAAGAAATGGAAAAATTTTAACTTGTCATGCTGCCATTATTAGTTATTCTTCATGACCACAAATAAGCATTCATTTAAACACTTATTTTTTGTAAAATGCTGCCTATTTAGGTAGGCATTAGGACACAGCTCATTTTTTTGTATATATATGTTATTTTAATACCTTCAGTATTGTTCATTTACTTCTTCCTGTTTCATTCTTTAAATACAAAGTTTAAAGTGCAAACCCATAGCTCCTAAAGAAATATATAGTTTAGTGATTAATCAGCATAGTTGGATATATCCAGGGACTATCTAAGAAGTAGAGTGCTTTCAAAAAAGTTCCCAGGGAAGGTATAGAAGGCAAAAATTTTCTGCTTATTATCAGTACTCAGCCAGATTTTTCTGCAATTGTAGTTAACCCCTTTGGTAAACTTTAATGAAAATTAGAATGCATATATTTGGGTGTAATTTAAACGAACATCCCAGCACATTTGCTTGCATAAAAAAGCTTTGCAACTTCACTTACTCATGCTTTCACACTTTTTCGAAATTTTTTTTTTGTTTTGCCTATCATGTTTGCAATGCTAAATAAGTCTTTTTCTCAATAATGGTAAATATGTTTTTTAAAACTGAATGGCTCCTCTTCTCCCCTCCCTTTTTTTTTATTCGTCCGACAGCGCTTCCCAACAGAGGACCATCTGATGATTCATAGGCACAAACATGAAATGACTTTGAAGTTTCCTTCAATAAAAACAGACAATATGTTATCAGGTAAGGAGCCATCAGGAAAAGAAGCTTTGGGTGATCAGATCTGTTCCATGCGAGATACTTGTTCTTCTTTTGGTAGGCGAGTCCCACTGGTACATTGTGCACCTTGAAAATACACATTTCTAAGGTATAGCAGAAATATAATCAGGTAATATTCACCCAAGTGAATGAAGAGCGGCAACTTCTCATTTTCTAGATATGAAATATGTATTACTATGCAACTCGGCTCTATATAAGTTGTTTTAAAAATCACATACCTGGCTGGGCGCTATGGCTAACACCTGTAATCCCAGCAGTTTGGGAGGCTGAGGTGGGCGGATCACTTGAGGTCAGGAGTTCGAGTGAGACCAGCCTGGTCAACATGGTGAAACCCCATCTCTACAAAAAATACAAAAATTAGCCGGGCATGGTGGGATGCACCTGCAATCCCAGCTACATGGGAGGCTGAGGCATGAGAATCACTTGAACCTGGGAGGGGGAGGTTGCAGTGAGCCGAGATCATGCCACTGCACTCCAGCCTGGGTGACAGCAAAACTCCGTCTCAAAAAAAAAAAAAATTACATACCTGTAATCACACTCAAGCAACAAATGTGAATTGGGCATCTATGCACACTGCACTGTTCTGTGAGCCATGGGAAATGCAAAGATTTATATGCTTCCTGTCTTCAAGGATATCACAATATAGCATGCATGTGAAAACTTAGCTAAAATAAAGGATCATCTATGACATACATCAGATGAGTATTTTAAGGAAAAGGTGCTATGCAACTTTGGTAGAATGAGCTCTCTTTCTGGATTGAGATGGTCAGTGAAGGTGTCCTTAGGAAACAATATCTGCCTCATATGTGGGAGATTAAATGAGAGAAGGTATGGAAACAGCAAGTGCTCAGCAAATGTGAGCAGAAATAAATAATACCAGTAATCCATTAGCTAATTGTGATTTCTTCTAACTTTGAGAGGTAGTACGGTAAATTAGAAAAAGTGCAGGGACAGGAGTGAGGAACCTGAACTCTATCCTGGGCTTTGCCTTACCTGGCCATGACTTTGAGCTACTTATTGAACCTTTTTGGGCTTCAGTTTCTTTTCCCCAAAAACGGGAATGATTGTATCTGCCAAGCCTGTTTCACAGGCTTATGATGGAGATTCAGTGAAAGAATGTAAGGAAAAGTGTTGCATAAACCCTAACAGGATAATCAAATAGTTTCCTGTTATTCTTCTTAGGCTAGAAATTTTTCACCTTAGCACTTCTCTCCTTAGCACACCTATGGATATGTTTTAAATGTATTAGAAGAGAAACAAACTGTCCTGCCAGGCCTGGCTCATGTAATTTAGTGTTTCTATGTTACTTTAATTTTAAAAGTGCTTTATTATTACAATTTTTTGAATTCTTTTTTACTAATTTTATTTTAAGTTCTGGGAAACATGCAGGATATCACTATTATCAGTAATCCTCTAAGGGTTTTGTCAGACAGGTTATTGTAACCCATTGTTACTGATAGAGGAGGAAGGGCACAGGTGATGGAGCTTCTGTCCCAGGCTCAGAACACAGGGAAAAGATGAGGGCCCTTGATCCTGCAGTCCTAACCCACTAACCTGTACATGGCTACTGCATCATCAGACTTTGCCACTTTATAGACACAGTCAAATTCTCCCAATACTCCCGGTGTCGGAGCCACCCACACATCCAGTGACTTGTTGATAGTGCCAATGTGCTCTGGCTTGGAAGACACCGAGTTCAAAGGCAGCATCTGCCCTTCTCTTCACCCACCACTCGCCACCTCTCAGCCTCTGTTTGTTGTTGTTTTTTTAATGAGCTTGCTCTTTAAAAATTGTTTGGTCTCCCTTTAAGTCTACAAACAGAGATGGAGAAACTCAAATTCTTAAGAATTATAACAGCCTAGAAGGATTAGGAAGGATGGCCTATTCTTTTGTTTTGTATCCGTTATGTTCTATAGAGTCAATGTAGTATAACTTAATGGTTCATCAGTGAGCATAGATACACAAGTAGCAAGGCTGTAGATTCTGCAATTCCCAATATTTAAATTCAACAGTTCTCCATTTATTTTTCCCAAATTGGATCCCTCGAATAAGCTGCCTGGTGGTAAAGGAGTGGGAGGTGAGTTTAGGGAATGATGATTATGTAGGGAGATTACTACTATAGTGTAAGTACCAGACAGAGCAGCCTTTCAGGCAGGCTGCCAGGATGGTCCTCTAAGGAGCCCCATCTGAAGGTCTGAAAAAGAGCAGCTGAAGATGTGTGAACTCTGAAATGAAGCATTCTTCTATGTAGTGCCTAAAGCAGGTTTTTTGGGTTAATCTCTTGCAGCTTTGCAATTGTTCTTACCGGATCCTTATTAATTTGAGGCTGTTCCTGCCAATCACTGGCAGTGCCAGGTGGAATATTATTTGGGGAAAAGTAACTCTAATTTTTATTATGTCAAATTTGGAATGAGAAAATGAAGAGAAAAACAGTATGAGTATTATATTGACATATTTTCTTTTGCTTTCTCATGGTTTATGTTGAGGTTGGTGTGAGGCCATTTAATACTCCTAATGAAATGAAGTGCTAAATTTTAAAACTTGCTACCTACTTTGCATGTTCTTAGGTTCATAGAGTTTTCTTACTGGAAGGGAATGCAGAGCTATACAGTCTGGTTCAATTTCTTTGCACTTAGAGAACTCTGTGTAATATACCAACATTGTCCATCCTGAATTATAATAGGCTATTGCGTTAGGTATTTTTACTTTGTTATTTTTTTATTTTTTCTCCAGGAAATCCTTCAGTGTTTATTTTTCTCAAGCCTTATTTTCCATAAGCCTAATTGTGGCATATTGGATTATGATTGCATATATGACAAGATTTTACTTGACTGTTGCTTGATTTATTTAAATTCAATTTATCAAAAGCTTCAGAGAATACTTTTATTAAAACTATGTTTGTAGGCCAAATTAGTTTGTATTTGTATTTTGTCATACCATCCATGATGAGTTTTAGTACCTTATGAGTTTTAGAATTAGTTCTTTTATTTTACATGTTTATGTGATATTATAATACTTTTTTTCCTTAAAAGATTGCTAGAACTCACACTAAAGCCTTCTGGTCCTGGAAAACAAACAAACATGCTCATTAAAATTTTATTTACCTTATCATATTTTGTGGCCTATCATGAAGATGAATGATTTTATATGACTTGTAATATAGTAACAACAATAATAAAAATAATGTAAATCAAAATATAAGGGTAAAAATCTTCAAGTTCCTCCTAGACTACTTTTTCAAGCAATATTCAATTACACATTTTATTTCAGATGAGTTGAGGCTCGTCATATTTTAAGAAGATAAAATATAATAGATATTTGTATGACAAACTTCAGAATATCTGGTTAACCTTTATTTTGGAAAATTTTGGAAAATCACTTTATCCTTAATTAGTTGTAAATATTGTAGTTGGGGAAGGTGTTAAGATGTCACAGATATACCCTAAGTTTCCAACGGGTTGAAAGATCAGAAATAATTTCATAGCTTTGTCATAAGGTTCATTTCATTTAGGACAGGTAGAGTCACTCCCAAAAAGTGATTGTAAATGATTTTTGACATGCCACCAGGTAGGGTATTAAAAGTGACAGTGCCCGTGTTTTATTAGAATAAGCCCTATCTTCTGGGTAGACAGTAAACATAAACCCCTTATTCAAAGGGACAGAGTAGAGACACAAATGGAGATGACAGTGTTGGATTTTGAGAGCAAAGACTTGCACAACCCTTCGCCTGGGTCCTCTCATCTTTATTTGGTCCACGTGATGCATTTCTAGAGTCCTAATGTGATGATAGATGTGAATCATTCTCTTCAGCTGTTCTCATTGTGAAAAAGGATAATTTCATAGTAAGGGAAGTTGTGATGTAGAAGGTTTTTGAGTGCCAAGTTTGAAGTGGGAATGTGTAGAGGACAATGCACATCCATAGGCAGCTTTCAAAATTACAAGCTATTATGTGATGCAACGTTTGGTTTGAAAATCACGATCAAATTTCAGCAGAGCGGTAAAGAGGGTGGTGTTTGAGTCTATTTCCATGGTAGTACGGGTAGGAACCTAGGAATTTCCAAATCTTGTCTTGTTAAATGTCCCCACCCTGAGTTCTTTATAGGGTTCCTGGGTTCTCTGCAGGGGGAAAAAAAAAAGACCCAGAATCAGAATCAAAGTGCAACCTTATTTATAGCTGAACAGACAAGTAATATTCCAAATGAGAATTCCTATTAAAACAAAAATTCAAATGGAGCACATGACTTTTTCTCCAACTCCACTGTAAATCTTGATAACAGCAAGTTCAGTCTTTACTGTGGAGAGAGGTTGAGACAGCCCTCCAAGGTAGGACTGTGTGTGCACATGTGTCCTCTCATGTGCTCACACGTGTGTGTGTGTGACCTAATAGATGATAGATTGTGTTGCCTGGAGGGAGAGGGGAAGATAAAGTTCAAGAGTGTTGTGGATCTTTCCCGCAAGGTAAAACCCAATTGACATCTCATGTGGGAAGCCTAAGAAAGATAAGAAAGACACACGGAACCGTGTGTCTTTTTGTTTTGTTTTGAGACAGAGTTTCGCTCTTGTTGCCCAGGCTGGAGTGCAATAGCACTATCTCAGTTCACTGCAATCTCTGCTTCCCGGGTTCAAGTGATTTTCCTGCCTCAGCCTCCTGACTAGCTGGGATTACAGGCATGCACCACCACACTCGGCTAATTTTGCATTTTTAGTAGAAATGGGGTTTCTTGATGTATGTCAGGCTGGTCTCGAACTCTCAACCTCAGGTGATCTGCCCTGCTTGGCCTCCCAAAGTGCTCGGATTACAAGCATGAGCCACAGCACCCGGCCAACTGTGTGTCTTTTAAATGCCTTGGTAGCCTACCTGCTGACGTCATGGCCCAGCTAATGCTACAGGCAACTGGTCTGTGCTTGGATGGAGGTTAGGGCAGGCACCAGTCAAGGTGTAGGAAGAGGGGCTGAAGTTGCCCTTCTACCGCCATGTGATTCATTCATTCAGCAAACACTCATTGAGTGCCTACAATAAGTGTTAATTGCTGCATTGAACAAGACAGGTGAGGTCTCTTTTTTCATGAAACTTACTACTCAAGTGGGGTGCAGAGGAAGGGAGATAATAAATAACAACAAAAAACCCAGATAAGTAAATAAGTATCAGTTAGTGACAAGTGCTATGATGAAGATAAAACATGACTGTGATAACAAGTGGCCAGCAGGAAGCAGGGTCAGGAAAGGCCTCTGGGTACTTTAGGCTCAGGTGTCCTTTCTCCCTGACCTCTGAATGTGGTGGGACTGGATGTGGGTAAGATCACAAGACCAAGTGTGGCACAGCTGACTATATCTTGAGCTGACACTGAAGAGAGGCAGGAAAGACTGGCTTCTTTATTCCATCTTCCTTTATTCATCAGATTCTCAGCACTCACCATTTGATAGAAAGCATCTAACATAAATGACAATATAGTCCTTCAGAACCCAACTGTGTCCCTGGATTAGGTCTATAATCAGGGCCCATCTCTAGTTCCAGGCTCTAAACCTGATTCTCACCATGGAGAAAGCAAGAAAGTAATTCAGGGAAGTAAAACATTTGTCCTCAAGAGGCTAATCATGATCATCCAATCACAGAACTGAGATCCATTGCTCATGGTTCTTTGCTAGAAGAGTCTACTTAATAATCCCTGGGCATTTTAAGGGGGAAGCTGGAGGGAAGATGGCATATCTCAGTCCAAAATCTTTTTTAGAACGACTTAGGGTATTGTAAAAACTGAGTAAATAAGTCACACGCACACACACACGTGACCCATACTTACCTCTTCTTCTTGGCAATTCCATTGATAGTAAAGGTATATAGTAACTTCCCACCGTGTGTATCAATTGGATCTTTATGGAGCAGAGGGTGGGGGAGATGGCTTGCACCAGAGGGCAGCATGGTAATAATACTAGCTACCATTTATTGCCTTCCCTTATACCAGTCATTGCACCCTGTGCTTTACATACATTAGGTCATTTAATCCTTACCACTTTTTTTTTCATATGAGGAAATAAGATCAAAGGAATAAGTAGTTTGCTCAAAGTCCATATATGTCTGTAATTTTCCTACCATACACCTAGATGTGTGAGCTGTACATACTAAGAACACATTTTGGTCTCAGTTGTATGTTTGGATATAAATCTCTGAACTACTTTTTCTTATATTATTGGTATCTCTTTAATAGTCATCCAATGGAGAAAATAATCAAAAGTTTTTAGGAGATTCTTCTAACACATAAGCATTGAAAAGAACAAAGAGTTGTGGTTTAAAATCAGATTGTCTCATCCATTGTGACAAATAGAATGTAAGTGTTACTGGCATTTATAGGAGTTGTCCGTTTCTCGTCCGTATTCTTAGCTGGTCAAGCAAAATGGAATTTTGAATAATTCCCCTGAATCCTTTGGAGGCCTTGCTCTGCAGTATTCTTTTTTATAATGAAAAGCTTGCTTGCTGTCTTTGTTCTGTCTGGAAACCAGTCCCCTTTGACTAAGAGTATAGGAGAACTCAGGCAATCAGGGACTCAGTGGAAAGTTAAGCATTAGCTTCTGCTATTCAGGGCAATTTTTGATAATAAAATCACCTTGGGTCCCCTAGCTCACTCGGCCAGCAGAGACTTGATCTCTTGGTGTTAATAACCCTTCTTACTAGCTTAGCCTCAGTAATGCAAATTGAAATTGTGGCTTGATTGCAGTTGGAACACTTGGGGTAGCTCATGGTTGATCGTGAGTAGGTGTGGAATATATAATTGGTTACTTTAAAACTATGTCTTTTGGAGCTACTTGAGCATGCGTTGTAAGAGACACTTTTGTCAGAGCATTGTCTAATGGACTCACAGGCGCTTGGAAGAGCATCTAGTCCAACAGTTGTCTATCTTGGCAATGAATGGATCCTAGTATATGAGTCAAGAGTGTAAGAGGGTGTTCCATCTCCCCACTGACCTGGATCACCCTGGCCAGGATGGTTTTTAAGCATTCCACGTCTGTTGCTTAAAAACCAGGTTTGCCTTGGTTTGTCCCATTGTAGCACTGCCTTTCAGGACAGATGCAGGGAAACAGTAACATCAGTGTTACTGAGAGACTCCTATTATATATTCACACTCAATAAAAGGCACATTTGTTGCAAAGAAGTCTAAAATTCCATGGAATTCTGTGAGTTGTGATTGATTATCGATCTTACAAATGATTATGTATATTAAAATTCATTTAATGTAAATTTTCTTAAATTAGGGCTCTATTAAAATTTAGATAGGGACTAAGTTGGAATATTTTAAAGAAAGCATTTGCTGAAATATTTATGAGATAAATGTAACCAAAAAAAAATATGAAAAGTACCTAAGAAAAATACCTTTTTAGATAACTCTCTTACTAAAATAGATATACTAATTCCAATATTTTTCTCCACTGATTTGAATAGCCCTCTTGAGGAATCCTATTAGGCCACCTTTTTCTTTGGTTGAATCTGAGTCATGCAAATAATAAAAATGCATTGCCTTTAAAGAATATCCTGTAATTAGACTGGCCACTAATTCAAACTAACCTTTATTGTAACTAATGAGGCTTTTTATAGTATTTCTAGCCACTATCAGTTTCATGCCATATGATGTAACATTATTTTCACAGTCCTTTAGTAATACCATAGTTGAGAATATCAGACCAATAGGAAAGAAAATTTTGCTTAGGAAGTTAATATTATTTTCTGGTATGTGATGGGACCCCTGCATTTTCCCTTCTTTTCTTTTTTAAATTGGTGATTTGTCACTTTGACTTTTTTAACCATTGAGGAAAATGAAACAGAAAAACACATAATACAAATGCAGCTCTGAAAGGGAGTAAGGTAGCAATCTATTATTAAATGTAGAGCAGACTAAATGCTTTTTAAAAGAAGAATCAGATTTCAGAATTTAGCATTTTTCTTGTCATTTAGTTTTACTTTGGAATAATTGCACTTGCTGGGCTGAAGCTGTTGATGCTAGGCAGACTATGAACTGATAGGAAGCGCTAAGAGTCGCATATGCATTGAGCCGTATGCTTGTCTGCCCAGCTGATAATGTGACTGATTGGGTAATTCCTAATTCATAAGGCCAAGTTTGTAGCAATCTGCTGGATCGATCCACAAGTAGTCTCAGCAAGGCAAGTATCCTGTACCTACCAATTTACAGAGGCAGTGATTCCATGATTTGGAAATTGTGTCATATAATTTGATTGGTAATTGATAATCCTAACAACTTTCGGTTCTTTTGAAATATTTTGGAATCATTCATATCCCTCACCAATAGAACTGCATTACAATCCTACTGACTCTCTCCTATCTTAAAGGAACAGTTTTGCAATTAAAACACCTGAGAAAATCACATAAGATAACAGAAATATTAGACTACCCATCATCAGTGGGAATTGAGTTTGCCAGTTTTTAATCTTCCTTTTATCCCTTTATGCTTCTTTGCTTGAGATTTAGAAATTGAGGGCCATGATTCATAGAGAGGTAAAGAGAACAGTCATCCTAGCAGCCTCTCTCAGACTCCTGAACTCTGAGATGAGGTCATGAGATGGTCCATGAAATTGAATTCAGGCTGGCATGTGAGAGCCCAAGCCCCAAGCAAGTTGAGCGATGTTTTCTGTCTGCTCTTAAAAAAGATTGTTCCCAGATACCAGCACACACCTACACACATGAACAAAGGAGGTTGCGGGAGGATGGCACAGGCATGGGATTGACACAGTCCAGCATCACCAGCCTCTTCAGCCATGGAGAAATGAAAGCTCCGGGGCCAGGGGAGCCACAGACTGCGAAGACAACTGCTTCCCTCCCACCCCCAGAGCAGAAGGACTAGCAAAAGGTCCCAGGGCTGTTACCAAATGTGATTTTCTTTGCTGTAGGATATAGTTAGAGAAAAGCAAAGTCGATACCCACATTTGGAATAGATAAGGCACACTGTCCCAAATTTTAAATTCATTTTCTTTTTGTGAGTGAGCTATTCTTTCCAGTTACAACAAGAACCAGAAAATGGGGCTTAACTTTTGTTTTAACATTTATGAGAATTAATACAAGGTCTCTAGTTATCTTTGATCTCACACGGTACCAGTTCCAAGTAAGCCAGAAAATGTGCAGATGTTAAAAAAAGGGGACAGCTAAATCTATCAACACACGAATGCCTTGTCAAATAACTATTTCTGCTGAAATTAGACCTGAAGATGGTGTGCAATCTCCATGGCCATAAATTAAAATTCTTGTAAATCACACCTTATTTAGAGCCAAGAGCAGGCACCAGTCAGCTCCAGCCCCAGTGATTTCTAGATCCTGAATAATAATGGCGGATGCTCCATTGGTGCATAATATCTAAGGTGTGCTCATTGAGTATTGATAGGAGGCCCTTAGGGGGTTTACAGGAGCTGGTTTCAATAAGAACTTAAAGCCAAGATGATTGTTTCAGGCCGTCCACTCACTGTTCTTTTAGTGCTTCAACTACAGTGAGGACCCTCTGAATGAGAGAAGGGAATAACCCCATCTCAAACCAAACTAAAAACAAGTAACTTTGGAGTTTGAGAGTTGAAAGTGTTTTTTGTTGTTACTGCTTTTGTAAATCTGAAGTGGCGCTGCATAAACACCCGTGTGTTACCCTCTCCAGAGAGTTTGCAAATAGCACACCAGGTTCCCAGGAGACCTAAGCACCAGGGCAAGTTCGAGTAGGAACTGTTACCCACTCCTCTCACTGTCTCGCATATCCTTGGGGATTTCTTTGACAAGAAAGATTGGCACCAAAAGGAGTTTAAAAAAACCTCCTTTGCAACATTTGTCATATTTCAGTATCTGGTTCCCTTGGTGAGTTAGTTTGCTGAAAAAAAGGAGTGTCTTTTCATGGAATCACTACCTCTGTAAATTGGTTGGTACAGGATACTTGCCTTGCTGAGAATACTTGTGGATCGATCCAGCAGAGTGCTGCAAACTTGGCCTTATGAATTAGGAATTACCCCATCAGTCACATTATCAGGCCTGGGGCAGGTCTCAGTTTCTTCATATGTAAACCAGGAAAAATAATTTTTACATAATATGGTTGGTGTAAAAACTAATGAGATGCTGTGTGCAAAGCACTTAGCAGAATACGTGCTCATGCACGTGCACACACACACGCACACGCGCACACACACACATGCACACACGCACACACACACGCACACACACCCTTTTATTTTCACTCTCAGATCTTGTCCATACACTTTCTATTCAGAAAACTCCTTCATCTATATAGCCAGCCGTTGCCTCTGACCTGTTAGTATCAAACTTCCAGCTGTTACTTATGTTCCCATTTGACTGTCCTTTAGTCACATATTTCTTCGGGCTATGAACAGTGACTTTTTAAAGCTAACCCATTATGGTGGTGATTTTAGGATTTATAGGATCGTACAACTTTAGAAATTTTTTTGAAAGATGAGGAATATGAAGTCCAGAGAATGTAGGTAAATTCCCCCATATCACAGTATTCTCAAATCTAGATTTCTGGGTTGTTGAAATTGTTTTCTACACACACAACAGAGCCCTTTGGATCAGGGAGGGTAAAGCATTGAATTTAGATCAAAAAGGGATAGTGTCTGAAGGTAAGAGAGGACTTAGTAGTGATAAGATGGTTACAAATTGTGTAACCTTGTGCAAGGAAGCTTGTTTCTTCATTTATAAAATAGTATCGACTCCTGTTACCTCATAGAATCATGCGAGATCTAGATTCTAGACAATATGAGTGAAAATGTTAATTGCAAAATCCTACATAAATATTAATTTTGTCTTCTATAAACACACAATAGTTATATGTATATATTAGGGACCTAGGTGTATATGTGTGCCTCTTAATAAATAAATTAGTTGCTAATAAAACAATATTCAACAAAACCCACTCTTTCACACATCCCTTATCTGTAATGCCGAATTTATGAACAGCTGTGGTATGCTCTCTGTGAAATGCAAGGAGCTCAGTATCTTGGAGATTAGGTCAAGAATGGGAAAAAATGCAGATGGGGATTTTGCTGCATGGAATCCAAGTCAGCCATTTGGGTGCTGAAAGTTGCTTGCCCAGAGGGAATCAAGAGACATTGCCTCTAAAGGGCTGATTCGATGGGAGATATTACACCATTTTCTGCTTCATGGGTATTAAGATATTCTTTGAATCAGACAATTTACTGATTTACTGGGCTTAACTATTCTCTGTATGATTTAGAAAAGTAAATATAATTCTAGTTTCTTATAATATAGGAATTTATAAAAAGAATGCAGGAATGGCAAATTTGTTTCAACTTGAGGGCACCTCTTCAGTTGACTGGTTAATGGCTTAGAGAACTATGCAGAGATTTTGAGACAGTCTAGATCAAGCTGGGAAAATGCCATAATTAATCTAATCCAGTCTACTACAGGGTTAGGTGGGAATAATACATGTACAGAGTGGAAATAGCATTGAGGCCTTGGTTATAATCCTGATGTCTCTACCATTTATCTGGGAGACCTTAAGCAAGACTGTTAATTACTCTGGGCCTCTGTTTTTCTGATCTGCAAAAATTTAGCATGGCTAGGCTTTCTTCCCTGGTCCTTTCTGCTTCTAATATCTCCTGTTTCTGAGAAAAGACCATTTACACAATTTTATTTGTCTCAACTCAAGTACACCTTCACCAAGGAAGATGATTGCACTCAATGACGATGGAAGTGCAATTCTACTCTACTTACCTTCTATTTAATAGAATCTCGTGAGATCTAGATTCTCAAGAATTGTATGAAAATACTTTATAAACTGCAAATGCTGCATATATAGTAAGCTACAAATAGTGGCTTCAGCTCCATCAGTTTTATAAGTAGAAAGCTCTGTAGAAAGTAAAAAATATGAAAGAAATTCTTTTCCTTTTAAAGAGCATTTGCAGAACATCCTTTTTTTGGCTATAGCAAAGGAAAATAAAATTAATAATGACATTTTTAAAGGATGAAAGCTCAATGTGTTTGACTTGGAACTTTTTATCATCCTTCTATGATTTTCAGAAAGTGAGACAGAATTGTTAAGTTTTCTTTCTCCATTAAGAAAAAGGAATTAACATGCTTGTTTGTTTCTTTTTGTTTACTATAAGAATTTGCAAAATCCTTTTTCTTTCCAGCCCCCTGAAGTCAGGCTTAACATTGGGTCAGATTTTTTTTGGCCTTATTTTAGCAAAATCATTTTCTTTTTCAAGTCTAAAATAAATATAAAAAGAAAAAGGGTCATTCCACATGTTTCAATGTGTATTCAAATGGTAGAGACTTCAGACAAGTGGAGAGTGAGATCTCCTGAAGTTGTCTGGAGGGAGTTCAGCAAAAGCCCTCGCAGACTACAGCCTTCTGTCTACTGTATTCCTGCTTCGGAATTTACGGTTTTATTTTCTTGCATATCGTTATGTTATTTAAAGGGCCAAGAGACTGGATGGCTAGTGGACATTTTAATTAAGGCAAGGGGAGGGGATTAGTGAATCTAGCTCATGCTTGCTACTGGCTTTTGAGAAAAAAGACCCATTTATGAGCTCTCCGACTGTTTTCAGATCAAACTCCGACCCCAACGAGATTCCTGAAGAACTGCGAGGAGGTGGGCCTCTTCAGCGAGCTGGACTGCTCCCTGGAGCACGAGTTCAGGAAGGCTCAGGAGGAGGAGAGCAGCAAGCGGGTAGGTTTGCTTGGATGGCCGCCTTGAGAGGTGTCCTGCTAGAAACTTCCATGAGGAAACTAGGTGGCACTGCACTGCAGATTGTGTTGATGTGGCCTTGAAGTATTTTAGCCATTTGTGAGTATTTGTCTAATTTTTTTTAAATGATTACTCCTTGATTATGGCAGAATTCAAAGCTAGATAAATCAAAAATTTAGAATCTTGAACCAAAGTCAAACTTACAGATTTTTTCTATTCTCAATCAGTTGTTTTACTTTGCTAAGTATTTAATAGCAAACCTTTTGTGAGCAGTGAGTGCAGAAGAATAGAGCCAATGGGTGAAAGAACAGGCGAGTAATCTTCATGGTAGAAGAGGGGATTTCATCAGACTTTGGCCCATGTTGTAACTGTCTGTTTTCGATAATCTTTCCAGTCATTCTGCACCAAATTCATAATTATTTCCTGGTCATATTACCTTGTTCTAGTATTGAACATCTGTTGTTGCTGAGACAAATAGGTTGAGTACAACTGTGAATCGTTTGTTCTTAAAAATGTAGGAATATCACTTTATGAAACCCTTAAGAATATATTCGGTGTTTATGGGAATGTGCTGAAATTTAAAATCACTTTACAAGAATAATGAAAGGAGATGGTGGTCACAAGTCAATGTGATGAGGATGCTTTTTGGTATTTTGTTCATTGTTATTATACAGCATTATTGAATGCCCACATTGTATTAAGAAACAAATTAGATACAGTCTGTGAACAGAAATTCAAAATGTGAAAGGTGATTGAAAGGAAAGACCAGTTAGGTAGTAATGAATTCTGAAGTCCAGCTGTTCCATCCGGAAAAGAAATTTTAAAAGGTTCTGATATTTCTCTAAGTGTTTCAAAGCCTTTTAGTCCTTGTCTATGTGAAATTATAATAATCCCCCCTCCACCAGATTTTTCCTGTCACATTCTCATGTCATAATAGTCAAGGGCTTGTATTCAGCCTGTATGGCTTCAGGAAAAACCATGAAAATAAGTGATGCTTACAAGAGGGGACAAAATCTCAGTCAACTCGTTTTATTTATTTATAATTAATTTATCATGCATGCTTGACTCTCTCCTCCACTCCCCCTCAAAGGATATGAAGTGACTTTTTTCTTTTTTAAACAAGCACTTACATAGCAACTATTATTTGCCAGCCAAATAATAAAGTTCTGAGCACTTTTAAAAATTAACTTAATAAAAATAAAAGACATGCATTCTATATTTTGTTGCAATAGAAATGTGTATATATATATATTTTAAAACCATAAAAATAGCATGCAAGAGAGGAAGAAATTCTCATCATCTAGTCAACTTCCTTTGGTTGAGTAATACATTTTTTTTTTTTGATAGACATGTGTATGTAGAAGACTAAGGAATTAAGTTCATTCATTCCTCAAGATAGTCAAAGCTGGCTTCTTAAACTGAACTATAAGAAAGATGTGTATTTCATCCATATTGTCTTCATTTCTGATAGAATGGTTTTACCTCAAGTGTGTGCCCTTGATTTTACTAAAGACATTTTTCCAAGAACAGTTTCGTGAAGCCCATGGTCGGGGTGTGGTTTTAGATATTCTCCATTGCATTATTCATGATTTCTTATATGAAGCCCTGTGTGAGGAAATTCTTGCAGATCTGAATTCCAGGAAATGGTTTGCTTCCCCTGAGGAACTGAAATATTTTTCTCCTCGTGGACATGAGAATCATGTAACTGGTTCTGTTTCTCTTTTCGCTTTGACTGCTAGGTTAACACAAAGCCAAGTTTACTGCTAAACTTTGAAAACCTTTTCGAACATTGTGACGAGCATATTTTACTTCCTCCCTAGACCAGACTTTCAGTTCTAGTTTATATTTTCTCTGGTTCTGATTTTTAATTTAAAAAACATTGTCATGCTATACATGTTTCGTGAGTTGCTTTAAATTTCTTGTGGGTTGAAAAAGAGTATAGATAATTAAATTTTTAAAATTAAAATAATTAAGCAACCAAAGTAAGAAAAGGAACTATTGCAGCTGTAGAAACATGTTATTTTCTCTCTTTTAAGTGTTGCTCATAGCCGTGTGATGCTTTCATGATAGGTGTGTGGGTGGGGAACGGCCAGCCTCCCCATGGTCTAGGGCCAGCGTCTCAGGACACCGCTGTCTCATGCCTCAGCCTCACTTGCACACATGGGAAGCTGGACAATATTCAGGCTGTTGAGGCTTCTTCTTCCTTTGCCTCATTCAAACCAGAGGGGCCAAATCCAGCCTCAGGTGGCCATGGTTACACGAGAGGGCATCCTCTTGAGGGCTAAACCACAATGACTCCTCTGGCAGCAAAGACGGCTGTGTTGGTGGCTTTGGCTCTGGCATTTGTTTGGAAGTCACAGGGCAGGGAAATGAGGAGTAGGAATAATGCTCCCCCACCTGAGAATATTCTTTTACCTACCCCTTTGACCAGGTTTTTCTAGCTGTCAACATCCTTGGCATCCTGCCACCCCAGCTCTTCTTTCCCTGCTTAAAAAGCAGAAACACAGGTTCTTATTCAGTGCCTATCTTATCATTTTTTAGTATTCTTTCCTTTTTCCTTTTGGTCTACATTCAGACAATTATTTCTTTTTAATTCTACATCTCTAGTTGTCTTCCGATTTCTTTTCCTTTGAGTCTTTAGACTTGCATTGGTTCCCTCATTAGGTTTTAGTAAAGTAGAAGATGGATTAATTTGTCTGGAGAATTTGGCTAAAGAAAGTTCTTGCTTGAACTTTCTATGTGTCTTTTTTTTTTTTTTTTTTGAGGCGGAGTCTCGCTCTGTCGCCCAGGCTGGAGTGCAGTGGCGCGATCTCGGCTCACTGCAAGCTCCGCCTCCTGGGTTCACGCCATTCTCCTGCCTCAGCCTCCCGAGTAGCTGGGACTACAGGCGCCCGCCACCACGCCCGGCTAATTTTTAGTATTTTTAGTAGAGACGGGGTTTCACCGTGTTAGCCAGGATGGTCTCGATCTCCTGACCTCGTGATCCACCCGCCTCGGCCTCCCAAAGTGCTGGGATTACAGGCGTGAGCCACCGCGCCCGGCCCTATGTGTCTTACACAAAAAATATCGGAAAGATTGGACTGGTTCTGCACACCACCTTTAAAACTTCTAGCTGCAGTTGGTCTAGAAAATTCTGTTAAAGAGCAAATAGAGAATTGATCCTTACTTGACCCATGTGGCTGTCCATTGGGGAAAAGTCTGTTGTACAGACTCTGTCTCTAATCCCAGCATCCTTTTCCAGAAGCATCCCAATGTGTATACAGACTCAGCGCAGACTGTAAGCAGGTTATGTCCACTGGAGAAAGCCCTCATTATCTGTATTAATACTATATATAGCAGACAACACGTTCCACAATAGCCTCAATTTCCATATTAATAGAAGCTTATAACCTCATAAATCTTTAATAAGAGAATTGTTTCCCCTTAGAAAAGCATGTTGTAATTCACTATCAGGTATCATAAATCTCAACTTGCCAATGGCTTAGAACTCAGACTAGTTCATATCCTGAAATATATAAGAAATTTTGTTCATCATTTTTCATTCAAGAAACATTTTCAAGTGCCCAACACTTGGCAGGCACTGTCCAAGGCATTGTTGAATATACCACTGAATAAAGATGATAAAAAACAAACAAAAATACCTGCCTTCATGTAGTTTACCTCTAGGGGGCAAGAGAAACAATAAATATGTGAAAAAAAAATCTATAACATGTCAGATGGTGTAAGTGTGATGGAGAAAGGTGTAGCAGGGAAGGGGCACAGGGCATGCTGCGGGTGGTCAGGCAGGCATCGATGGTTAGTAGAAGTGCAAGCAGAGACCCAAAGTGGGAGGAGGTCTGAACCAGGTATGTACTAGGGAGAAGAATGTTTCAAGCTGAAAGCACATAAGTGCAAAGGCCTGAGGCTGGAGGGTGTTCTGTGTGTTGGAGGAATTACAAAGAGACCCAAGGGGGGTGTAATAAGGCTAGAGATCTGGGTCTGGGAGGGCAGATCCTGGGAGGCCTTGTAAAAGGGCTTTGGCTTTAACTGAGTGAGATGGGAAACTATAGGACAATTTTTTGGTTTTTTTTTTGAGACAGGTTCTTACTCTGTTGCCCAGGCTGGAGTGCAGTGGTGCAATCTCAGCTCACTGCAGCCTCGACCTCTTGGGCTCAGTTGATCCTCCCACCTCAGCCTCCCAAGTAGCTGGGACTACAGGTACCCACCACCATGCCCGGCTCATTTTTCATATTTTTTGTAATGATGGGGTTTCACCGTGTTGCCCAGGCCGGTCTCAAACTCCTGGACTCAAGTGATCTGCCCGCCTCAGCCTCCCAAACTGCTGGGATTACCGGCGTGAGTCACTGTGCCCAGCCAGGACAGTTTTGAGCAGAAAAGTGAGAGGATTTGACTTACATCTTAGGAAGATCACTTTGGCTGCTGAGTTGAAAGCAAACTATCGAAGAGCAGTGGCTGAGAGAGAGACCAGTTGAGACGGTATTGAAAGAATTTAGATTAGAGATGATAGCAGGTTGGCTCAAGGTGGAGATGGAGGCAGTGGATAGATTCTGGATACATTTTGAAGAGAGAGCCAACAGGATTTGCTGATGGTTTAGACTGGGAAGTAATAGAAGCAGCAAAACCAAGGATGAACCCGGGTATTTGGCTTGAGCAACTGGAAGGATGGGATTGCCTGTGGGAGGAGTGGGTTTAAGGGGAAAATTGGGGGTTTCTTTTTAGATTTGCTAAGTGGAGATGCTGGACCAGCAGATGGATATATAGGTCTGGAATTCAAGGGAGAAGACCAGCCTGGAGATGCAGATTTGGGAGTCACTAATGTAGAAACAGTGTTTATGTACTTGAGATTGGGTGGAGTCACCTGAGCCAGAAGTGAATAGAGATGAAGTAGAGAGGTCTGAGCATGAGCTGGGCAGAATCTTCCAGAATTCTCTGACACAGAGGATTGCACTCCCCTCTGTGGTCAGAGACGACGCAGGAGACGATGAGGTATGAAGAATGAAATCAAGTAGGGAAGCCCAGCCCTAGCAGACATGTTGAATGGACAACCGGCATGTTGATTTTGTGTTCCATGTTAGAGGAAAGAAAAACAAAAATATTTTTAAAAACAGAAAAAGAAAAAAAGAGGTGTGTGAATTTTCCTTTTATGTTTAATGACTTAAAAAAAGAAATTGCATAATACACATCTAGGAGATGGGAAATAGATTTATCATATAATAACTGTGTGTGTGTGTGTGTTTGTGTGTGTGTGTAAGGAAGGACGGGTAATTGAAGGGACTAGAAATGAACTCGTTTGTCTTGCTAAGAGAAACATAACATTACAGCCTAACGTGGTTAAAGACCCTGAAGATGAAAAGTGTGGTGTATAAGCGCTAAGTGTTGTTATTCTCCCATAGGACCTAAATCGGACTCATTATGCTGATGCAGCAATAGGAAATTAGGACATTTCCATGCTCTAGAATTCCTACCAAAATGATTAAAAGTGAAGTCCATCCCCAGAGAGTATTGACTGTTTAACACATGGAACAACGGACAAGCTACAGTCTTAAGATCTTGGATCCCAGCTCAACAGGAGTCACAGAACAGGGCATGGTGGGGTCAGCCTCAGCTCCGCAAAGCAGGCTGTTTAATCTGATTAAATTCTGTACCTGGAAATCATGTTACCCGATGCCACCCATTACTTGGGGCAAGAAGGTGCGGAGAGAGAGGCACTTTGCCTTCTTACGCTATCTTGTGCCCATCAGCCGCTAGCCAGCATCGCTGCTCTGTGGGGAAGGTATGAGTGGTGCTGGATGGAAAATAAAAGATGCCAAGTTGAGCAAACTTGCAACAGCTGCACATTTCCGGTTATGCTAACATGTTGCTTCTCTGATATTTGTGTAAAACAATCCTTCCCTCCCCCCAGAAGTATGGAGAAAAAGAATATTCTGAAACCTAAACTTGGTTTTATCCAGGTTTTGAAAATGTCCCCGTGTTTGCTTAATCCTAGTAGATGAGGCTGCTTTTGATCTTTTCATTTTTTTTTTATCAGCATGACTGAAAGGAAACACTCATTGACAATGATATTGGAGATGACAACCTCTTTCTTCCACCACCCCAATGACTGAAAACCCTAAGGCTTATATTATAAGGATTCTTTTTGTCCTCCCATTTCAGTGCGCTACAAATGTAAATCACGTTCAACTTTCTCCTTGCCGGTTAAAATTATGCCCTCATCTTAGGTGGAATTTGACGCTGGAAGGGAATTTGACTTGATCTTTGCATCCCACTCAGGGGAATGACTAAACCAGTGGATAAACTGGAAGCTATTTCATGTGTTTTAGGTCACTAGGATTTAGGAATAATGAGTACAATCTTAGCAGGGATTATTAAGAGTTGGTATTTACTTCCACATATGTGAATGAATGTGATCTCAGGTTCTGCTTCAACTTTAAAATGGAGTGGAGTTCTTTTCAACTCATAGGAGTTCATTTTTGGTTTGTTTTTGGGTTTTTTGGTGAAAAGACAGGGTATCCTGAAAGCAGCAATATACATAGTCTATTGTCTTGCAAAGAGTGGACACTTAATATTAAGTGTTCGATGTAGATGATGAGAGCAGCTCAGGAAGCTGACAGCTTAGAGGAATACTGGCTAAGATGGTGACAGATATTTGTTCATCATCTCTCTTGGCGAGTTTCCATATTCGGGTTATTTGGATCTTAATTGATGAACCCTTACAAGCTAATTTTCACAGTAAAGAAAAAAAGTATTTTATCTCTTGCGACTGGGGACTTGATTTTGAGTGCTTGATTATTTGGCAGTTGGTGGCGCTGTCTTCAACCAGTGTTATCAGGCAAAGTGAAGGGGGGAGGTGGTTGTGACAGTAATTTCAGACGAATGTCTCCTAGCCTGTGGCAGCTTTCATTGTTCTCTGAGTTCAGTATTAATTATTTAAATTATTTATCACAGGTTTTATTTGTTTTATTTATTTTTTTATTTTTTGGAGACAGAGTCTTACTCTGTGGCCCAGGCTGGAGTGCAGTGGCGCGATCTCGGCTCACTGCAAGCTCCACCTCCCGAGTTCACGCCATTCTCCTGCCTCAACCTCCAGAGTAGCTGGGACTACAGGCGCCCGCCACCACGCCTGGCTAATTTTTTGTATTTTTAGTAGAGACGGGGTTTCACCGTGTTAGTCAGGATGGTCTCAATCTCGGACCTCGTGATCCGCCCGCCTCGGCCTCCCAAAGTGCTGGGATTACAGGCGTGAGCCACCGCGCCTGGCCTATCACAGGTTTTACTTATATTTGCTATGACAGGACATTTGTTCTGGCAAGATAGAAGTCTCTGTCTGATGTCTTCTTGAGAACTGGCCCAAGGTTTTCAGAGGCTGGAGTCTGAATTAGAAAGGTTGCGCATTCATGTCATGGCTGTGGCGGGTGTTATCGGAGGTACTAATGTCTCCCTTGAAGCTACAGAGTAGAAGGGACTGGAGAATGCTTGGACCCTATTTTATTTCCATCATGATGATTGCTAGGGCAGCTGGACGTTAATTTTGGGAAAGACTATTTGTGTTGGAAATATTGCAGAGTAAAATAGTGTTTTCTTGCACCAGCATTTCCTGTTCAGTTGTGACTGGGGATGGTAACAATCAAAGGACTTACATATTCATAAAGCATATTCATGTCCACATATGGACATGAATTAATGTCCATTAAATATACTATTAATGATAATTTGATTTGGGCCTCTTCAGTTAACTGGGAATAATTATAAGTGGTTATACTAGTAATAGTTTTCTCCATTGGAAATGCAGAGAAATAAACTGTCAAGAGAGACAAAAAGGGAGCCAGTGGTTTATGTGGACCGTCTTGGCCTTTCTCTGACCTCTCTGGGTGTCCAGCTCTGCCTCCCTGTCTTTTGGATGTATCCACTCTTAGGTGGTTTTTGTTTACACCTTCTCTTCAGAAAACCCATACATTCTCATAGCTTAAGAGTCAAGTCCACCCAGACAATTCCTTTATCGTACATCTAGCCCTTGCATTGGCATAAATATTGGTCTCTAGCCTCTAGCTGTTATTGATGTTCCCATTGAACATACCACTGCTATTCCTCACTCAACATGCCGGAAACCATACCCAGGGCTTTCCCATACAAACTCACCACCATGCCTGACTCCCCTGGTTCTGTTAGAGGCATGTTTCACCCTCCCACTCTGGGACTCAGCTCCCTCCCTACCCCCTTTCGTTCCACTCCTTAGGTCCAATCAAATTTCTTTAGACACAGTCCTCAGATCTTCCCTTTATTTTCCGTTTCTATTACCTCAAGCCTAGACCATTCTTACTTCGTACTGGATTATTGCTGCGAATTCTAAGAAGGCTATATGACCTTTAACATAACTTTAAAGAGATACCTAGTAATAAGTATTATTGTAATAATTACTATTGTAAAATTGAATGCATTTTTTTTAAAAAAACAAAAACTAACAGAAATGTTTAAAGTAAAAAAAATATATATATATATGACCAGGTGTGGTGGCTTACACCTGAAATCTGAGCTCTTTGGGAGGCCTAGGGGTGAGAGGATCACTTGAGCTCAGGAGTTTAAGACTAGCCTTGGCAACATAATGAGACCTCTTCTGTATTAAAAATGAAAATAAAAAAATTATCCAGGGTTGGTGGCCCACACCTGTAGTCCCAGCTGCTTGGGAGGCTGAGGCAGGAGGGTTGCTTGAGCCCAGGTGTTCAAGGCTGCAGAGAACTGTGATCACACCACTGTACTCGACTGAGTGACAGAGCGACACCTTGTATTTTTTTTTTTTTTAAAAAAAGAAAAGTAAAGAAAACAATTGTTCTTGAAGCTGTTTGCCTTTTCTTTGTGGTTAAAGGAAAAGTTCCTCCAAATATTATCATTGTTAAAAATTAGAGAGATCGGTGTGGGACATAGTGGGCATAAAAAGGGGATAGGTTGGAAATTTTATAAACACAGCCTCATGCTGTATTTTACTACAGCAATGTGTGGTCAGTTAATCCTGGTGCTACAACATTGGGACTGAAGTGGGGGCAATAAAAAAAAAATGACAGAAAAAAGAAACCCAAAACAGCCAAAACCACAGTGCAGCCCAGAAGCTCCGCAGGCACCGCCCTCAGCTCAGCTGCAGCCTGTAAGGGCCACTTGTTTGGCCCGCCCTGCCCTCCCATCAGGCAGCCTTACTGCAGCTGAAAATCAGTCCAAGTGGATTCTGGTGGTTGGGATGATCCTCACTAAAACAATTAGGAAGCTCCGCCTTAAGGTCTGGGAAAAAGGTAGCTTTTCCCAGCAGGGAACTTTCTCATCAGGGTGATTGTTTTAAATTCCAGGTTGGGTCGGGTACTCAGCTTGTTTAAATCGCTTCTTACCTGTCCCAAGGCAGGCAAGCCAGGCTGCGATTTCAAGGTATTAACCCAAATGGAATCACAACATCGAATGGACACTCTCCTCCAAATGAATCCATTTCCAGCTGTGAGTAATTCAGGATTTCTGACGTGCCAGACAGGCACAGAGTGGGGTGTGTACCTGGGCTCAGGAGGCCCTTGCATCTGCCGAGGAAGCTCACGCTGTCCTCCGCGAGGCCCTGCATTAATACTCCCAAAGGCATGCAGGAAGACAGATCTGTTTTCTGGGCCAGATTAAAAGTAAATGACTAAAAGATGAAGCTTCCGTTCTAGGCAGAAAACAGCATTCACATTTGGAAAATTGGACCAAATGATAGACTCAGCATCTGTAGCTAAGTCACTTACCTGGGCCCCTCACAGAGATGTGAAAAAAACTGGCATTGTAAAAAGAGGAAAGGAAAATAATATAATAGTTGCAAGAAACTGTCTCTGCCTCCATCATCTCATAAATCCAGGTGAACATTAAGTACGGCTAGGAGCAGGTATGGGAGTGATTTACTCTGAGAACTCTGCTCCAGCATTTGTGTGTTGTTAAGTTATTTCCATACTGAAAAGTCTGAGGCCAGAACTGGGATTCCAAGCATTCCTCCCATCTGCATTTCCAGCACGTTGGCTGTCAACTCAAACCTGTGGTACAATGACTGATTTTAGTATCAGAACCATGCAGGGCCATTTCCCTTGTTCTTCACCCAAGTACCACCAAAGTCCAAAGACTTAGGAAAGTTGATCAAACGGTGGATTTTCCCCCCTGAATTACTGGTACCTATGTTCATGTACTTTTTGGAACTAGTTGTTCTGGTGAGCCAGATGGGGCTTACAAGCCGGTTGGGTTGGTGAGGAGGCTAGGCTGTTTTCTTTGGGTGGCCACGCACCTCCTGTGTGCAGTGGGATATCTGTCGCAGGCTTCTCTGCTTGACTGTTGTTAGGTTTCCCTCTGTGCTTTGCTTTCTGGGATATTCAAAGCTATTGTTCAGTTTGTTAGAACTTGTGACTCTGTTCTGTGTGACCAGTCCAGTCCTCTTGTTTGGTTCTCTGGTGAAGTAGAATTCCAAAAGGACTTTACTTTCAGCATCTCCTCTAAGCACAAATTTGCTAATAGAACTCACTTGCTGCTGGCAGGATGAGACCGGTGTGTATGAAGACATTTTGTAAGACAACATTCGAGCTATTATTCGAGAGTTTTGAAGCTAGAAGAAGGCTGTCTCACCTGCGAGCTTTCCCTTCATTGTCTGGTGCTGAGGGTGGGGGAGCAGCTTGCTTCCCAGTCCTCTCTGTAAAATGAGGACTTCATATTTTGGATTTAGTGTGGCTGCAGGCAGCGGAGCCCTTGAGATCTGAGGTATGTGCAGAATACACCATCTGTTCTAAGAAAACTTTGAAAGTTAATCATAGTGCTGACCGAATCCTGCCTGAGTTGGTGCTGGGCACAGCCTTTTTCTGGGGCTTTATGTTTGGGTGGGGGTTTATTCAGGCTCTGCAAGCAGTCACTTCCCCAAAGAAGAAAAGCAGTCATGTTTTGTGTGAATGTCAGGCTGATTGACTACAGGTGATGCAGCACTGGGCATTTTTGAATCACAGCCTCTCTCAAAGAAGTCATCCCCTTCCTGCCTTCTCCCAGCATGATTTGTTATGCACAGAGCTTAGGAACTTTCCCAGAGGATTTATGAACATAAGGTTATTGCTGAATTTGTTGGCATGCTTGGCCCAGGCATTCCTGTCCATTGCTCTCTAACCAGAGCAACAAGCCTTTGGATAAGGAAGCCTGGGCTTCTCAGTGCTCTAGAATGTGGTGGGCATGCGAGTCCCACCCTTGTAGCCCCACTTGGTTGGTCCCCAAATGGCTAGAGGGAAACAAGATGGCCCAGAATTCTGGCAACCCCTTTCTCAGTGTGTCGTGCCCAAGAGCTCTTCCCCGTGCTGCCAGGCCACCTGAAAGTGGCCTCCAAACACTTCCTGTGCGATCCACACTCCCCCCACGTGGATTGTGAGGATGTGACTTGGAGTGTGGTCTGAACTCAGGACGAGGGCAAGAAGTCAGCTCCATTCCATCGCTCTCTAAAAGTCACACATGACTTTATTTTCTCACTGGTAAAATGGGCCTTTTGACAACTTTGAAGTTCTAAACATAGGAAGTTAGAATACATCAAGATCTGAAGAATTGACATTAAAACTGGTTCCTAGGTAGGGGTTGTTAGATTCATACATCACTAGAGCATCTCACTTTGAACATTCTTTCTGATGTTGACTACAAGAAGTGTCCAAAAAGTGAGCAGGAAACAGGAATCCAAACTCCACGTTCACAGAGACAATAACACCGTTGTGACATTGCTGCCTGGAAGAGGCGTCTTTTTCCTGCATGTCAGCAGTAAGGAAATAATTCCTTGATCCAGATCTCTGCTAGATTTTTTTCTTTATTTGTATTACAACAATACATGTGTATATGTTTTAGGCACATGTATTACAACATACATGTGTATATGTTTTAGGCAAAGTTGGGAATTCAGACTTTGGGAACAATTTCATGCCAATTTCTGGGAAGTTCTGGCAGACATTCTGATTATACCTAAATTGCTTATAATGTTCAATTCAACACCAGCTTTAACAGATAATTGCTATCAAGGTATAACTACCTGCTGCCCTTTTATTTTGAAGATGACGTCACTGATTTACCCGTAAGCTGGAGGTGAACTTAGAGTTGATTTACCCTTGTTGGTAATGGATTTGCACAGATCCAAACACACATGCCCTCCCACAGACTTCCTTGCAACCAGAGGCACATATTGTAAGACAGCTGGCCAGGGCCAGGGGTGCAGTCTGTGATGGTGGGAGAGAGGCACTACTTTGACCTCATTAAAGTAGTCCTCCTAATTGAATGCAACAGTCATAGACCACAACTGCTCAGTGCTGCACTTATACAATGTACTGGCGTATTTCGCAGGAAAAACATCTGTTAATAACACTGATGGAATATTCCCAGCATTATTTTCTCTTCTATTTTACATTTTGCTCTTCTTAAATTTGATTGCTCTTTGACAAAATCTCAGGATGCCAAACAAACATAACTAAATCACGTAACAGTGGTTCGTTGTTATAAAAAAGCATCGAGAGCTCACATATGTGCATTAAACCAAACTGAAAATGGACAAGAACTCATAAAGAAGGACATGTGTGTCTCTGATTTTTGCATATGAGTTGGTGTTAGAAGGGAAAATAGGAATGGTGCTTTGGTGTGTGCTAGGAATGGCTTGAAAGGAACTGATCCACTAAAATACTTTGTTTAGTTGCATTGTGGTATGGGTTCAGCTCATCCGCCTGGATTACTGGCTTTTCATCAAAGGTTAAGTAGGTACTACTTCAATAGAGCCGTGTTCCTTCAGTATGAACTAGCTGACTCAGGTCAGTTTTTAAACATCAGTTTATAACTTGGTATGCTCACACACTTATGCCAACTTCCTCCTTCGTAGTTGTCTCTGCATCCTCCTGCCTCAGGCTTTTGGGAGGCCTCTTCCCTTTCACATTTGTCACTGAGACCATTTGACATATTAGCCAGTCGGGGCATGAGGTCCAAACAAGAATTACTCATATTTGCATTCTCCTTTCCTATCCATGGAAAAGAAGAGACCAAGTCTGATTTTTGAAGTGATCCCCACTTCCTGCAACTCCCTGGCAGAGGTAACTTGCTCCTAGGGCCAAATCCCCTTCCCAACAGCTGTTTGGTGATTCTGTGTCACTGGGCTGACTGTAAAATCAGGCATATCCTTTTAATTACCTGTTCATATTTCAGCAATGCTGAGCTCTGTGGCACAGAGAGAGGGGATAAGCCTTCATTGTAATGGATTTTTAGAAAGACTATCTCTGAGATAAGAGTTCTAAATCTTGGCAGTCTCTTCGGAGCACACACTTTGTGATTGCACACAAATTCTTGGCTCCCCAGAGCCATGTTGTAAATGGAGCACAGTGTACAGGGTTGGGTAATAAGATACTGCAGATACATTTTAGAGCAAGGTGCACTTTTGCTTTATTTATGAAGATAGACAGGCTGGTTGAGGGCTTAATCACAGCTGATAAATCATTTTAAGAAAGCCTATTAGAACCATATGCTGATTTTTTTGCATTAATATAGTGTGTCTGTTTCCAGTCTAATAAGACAGGGTTTTTTTCTCCTGTGCTCTGGGTCTCTCCAGTGTAGACTATTTATCTGTTTAAGTGGTATCACTTGTGTGGGGGCAGTCTCTCCTTAAGAGGTACCATTAATAAAGGCAAAAGAAAAGAGGGAGGCAAAAATGAGCCAAGGCACCCATTGCACAGTGCATGTGTGTGTGTGCGCATGCAAGTGTGCCTGTGCACGTGTGTATAAGTGTGTGTGTGTGTTTATGGTATTACAAAGGAAAGAGTAAAAAAGCTGAGAACAGGAAACATCTCAATTAGAGTTTCGGAAGGCCGTGGATTGGTCTTCACTTGGCATAAGGTAGTCATTTCAGCCCAGGTGGTTATAATACTGTAGGAAAAGATTATCTGAAGTTGGAAGAGGGTGTGCACTGACATTTTGGTTACCTCACTTCTCCCCAAGCTCGCGGAGGTCTGCCCCAAGAACAGGTCCCAAGGCTCTTTAATGAGAGCCACATTGGAGCTCCGACTCTGAGCCAAGCTCTGTTTATCACTAATTGCAGGGGTGCCTTGCAGATCTTTTCTATTATTTCCTGATTATACCCCTGCTCTTTTTATTATCTTGCCAAAATTCAAACAGTAATAATTGCATGATTTATTGTTTATTTATAACCCTTCTACTGCTTCAATCCCTGTATTTAATAGATTTTAAAACAGCATATAGCTCTTACTAAATGACTGGACTTTTTTTTAAAACCTTCTACAGAGAAGTCATGTATATGCCAATCTTACTTGGCATTCTTCAAACCACTTCCGTGGTACTTCTGCACAATACGGTGTCTCTGACCAGATACAGAAGGGCTGTTTTTAAGTGAACAGAGAGTTTGTGTGCCAGGAGAATGTGTTAGGAAAGGATATTAATTTATCCTATAGGATTACGTTCAGTTGAGTTATGTTAATATGACTCCTAGTCTTTCCAACTCACACTTTCCAAGAGAGAGATAAATGAAAAGCCTGTTTTATACACATTTAGACATAGTGGGGAAATATAACATCACATTATTAAAATTGAGATTATAAACTAGTAATAATAAAATTCACCATCATTCCTTGGGCTCCTATTTGTCAGGTGCCGTTCTAGAAGTTTTGTTTATATTATCCCCTGTTCATCATAGCAATCCTAGAAGATAGATGTTTTCGCCCCCATTTTACACAATGAGAAGTTAAAGCTTAAGAGTTTAAATAATTTGCTGAAAGTCACAAAGCTAGTAAGTTGCAGATTGAGTATATAGGACTGTCTGCTGGAAAATTAGTGTGTTTCCCGCTACTTCAGATGCTTCTTCCTGTCTTTCTTTGTGTGCATATGCATTTTAATATAATTTACTTGAAAAAATGTCCAGTGGAAGCTTTTGCAGAACATCAAGCCATGCTTGACCTTGACAAACACATGAAAATATCTTGACTGCACTGACTATATCCTGGTCTTTGTTTTTGTTTTTTTTTTTTTTTTTCTGAGGTGGAGTCTCACTCCGTTGCCCAGCCTGGAGTGCAATGGCACAATCTCTGCTGACCACAACCTCCGCCTCCCAGGTTCAAGCAATCCTCTTGCCTCAGCCTCCCGAGTAGCTGGGATTATAGGCATGTGCCACCATGCCCGGCTAATTTGTTTGTATTTTTAGTAGAGATGGGGTTTCACCATGTCGGCCAGGCTGGTCTCGAACTCCTGACCTCAAGCGATCCGCCTGCCTCAGCCTCCCAAAGTGCTGGGATTACAGGTGTGAGGCCACCGTGCCTGGCTATACCTTGTCTTTTAAAAGTCCTTCGTAAGGCTTCTGTTGAGCTTCGTCTTAGCTCTGGATTTGCCCACATTCTGCAGATGTGGCTAGAGACAGCGTGGCTGTTCCTGAAACCTAGCAATGAAAGGTAGCTTGCTCTTTCTTCGTAATGCACTTTTCAATGCCACCAAAGGCATGTAACCCACCACAACTGCTCTGCTCACCAAGATGCGTAATTCCAGTTCCCAACCAAGCATGGGAATCCTCTCATCTCCAGAGTTCTGTGAGAGACATCCACTCGCTGTGAGGTATTTTGTTCTGTGCCTGGTTGTACAGACTGCCACCTTCCTAGAGTAAAATGAACATTTGGTGAGTGAAGAGGTATTGGAACCTATGTTAGATTCTAAAAGACCAATGTCTGCTTGAATGACTGCCTTGAGGAAAGCACGCTTGGGTGAGCACTGCCCTGGGTCTCTTAGGGCATAACCTTGGGATTCAGGGAGTTGCTACGCCATCACTTTTGGGTGTCATAGGAGTTTTGGCAGTGGGATAAAGATTAATCACTGGTATATAAGCTGTGCTATGTATTAATTTGTTTAAATGTTGGCTCTTAAAGGAAACTGCCACACACCCTCCCTATACCTATGCCCAGCTTCTACCACTGGGAATACTTCCATTATGTTCTCCCAATTCAATCGAAAAACGTTTATTGAGGTCTTAATGTGTCCCAGGTGCTGTGCTAGTTGGGTCAGGAGCCAAGGCTACATTCTATTAGAGGAACTGCTAGTGATATAAAGGAAAGTTTGGCTTTTTTGATGGGTCCTAAACTCTTCTGGGATCGTGTGTACAGTAGAAACAGCATTGGTGGTGGCTACTCAGTTTAGCTGGGTATTCTTCATGCTCTCACCCCAACTTAATTTTCCAGTTTTCTTTGTCATTTGTCTCTCATGTCTTTTCTGCTCAGGAAAATGAAATAAGCCATCCTCCCTGAAACTGCTCTGTGGCTTCACCACCTTGCTGTGCTTGCCCATGCGGTTATTTCCTCTTGCAAGGTCTTCTTCCCTCATCTTTGACCAAATCTAATCCACGCATGAAAGCTCATGTCAGCTGCCACCTCCATGAAGCCTTCTCTGATCTCCCCTCACCTGATGCAATCTTGATCTTTCCTGAATTCCTGCAGTGCTTTTTCAGCACTGCTTATGGCACACCTCACCTCCTACCTTGTGTTTTGATATTTGCTGAAACTGCCTCCTGGGACTGTGAGCCATGTTATCACAGGGCTCTGCCTGTCTCCACCTGTCATTCTCAGCACCATTGCCTTACACGTGGAAGGAGCTCTGTGAAGAATTACTGGAATGAGTGAATGAATGAACATGTAAGAGTGAATGAATGTCCTCACTGAACAAGATTACATCACTCAGTTTATCTGAGACAAGGAAAACTGAAGCGCTTTCTACCTCTGAAGTAAGATGCCTCTTACACAGCTTTAGTATACACTTTCTTTTAAAGAAATTTGCTGGCTGGGTGCAGTGGCTCATGCCTGTAATCTCAGCATTTCGGGAGTCAAAGATGGGCAGATCATTTGAGGTCAGAAGTTCAAGACTAGCCTGGCCAACATGGTGAAACCTCGCCTCTACTAAACACACACACACACACACAAGACAGATGCGGTGGCACACATCTAATCCCACCTAATCAGGAGGCTGAGGCAGGAGAATCGCTTGAACCTGGAAGTGGGCTGCAGTGAGCCGAGATCGTGTCACTGCACTCCAGCCCGGGTGACAGAGCGAGACTCTGTCTCAAAGAAAGAATGAAAAATTTGCCACTTCATGAAAGAGCTAGAATTATTGAGGATAAAAATACCTAATAACCTAGTTATTGGTTAATAGCCATGCTGTGTAGAGAATCTTGAATTGAAAGCCAGAAGAATTTTAATTAGAAATGCTTCTATTCATTCAACCGTTTTTGTGAGTTTTAATTTTTCTTTTTATCTATTTAATTTTCTAATTGATACATCATATTTGTACGCACTTATGTGGTAGATGTGTTATTTTGATACATGCATAGAATATGTAGTGATCAAGTAGGGTTATTTAGGCTATTACCTTAAACATTTACCATTTCTTTGGAGAACATTTTAAATCTTCCAACTATTTTGAAATATACAATATATTGTTAACTATAGTTACCATACTGTGCTATTAAACAGTAGAACTTATTCCTTCTATCCAACTGCGTGATTGTGCCCATCACACCCCTCTTCATTCCCCCAACCCCACCCCCGACCCTTCCCAGCTTCTGGTAACCATCATTCTACTCTCTACCTTCATGAGATAAACATTTTAGGCATCACATGTGAGTGAGAACACATGATATTTATCTCTCTGTGCCTAGCTTATTTCATTTAACATAACGACCTTCAGTTCCGTCCATGTTGCTGTAAATGACAGGATTTCTTTTTTAGGGCCCAGTAGCATTCCATTGTGTATATATACCACATTTTCTTTATGCAGTTATTTATTGATAGAATATTTGATTGATTCCATATCTTGGCTATTGTGAATAGTGCTGCAATAAATATGGAAGAGCAGGTATCCCTTTGATAAACTAGTTTTATTTCCTTTGGATAAATACTCAGTAGTGAGATTGCTGGATCCTATGGTGATTATATGTTTAGTTTTTTTGAGAAATCTCCATTCTGTCCTCCATAGTGGCTATGCTAGCTTACATTCCCACCAACAGTGTGTAAGAATTCTCTTTCCTCCACATCCTCACCAGCATTTATTATTATTATTATTTATAATAGCCATCCTAACTGAAGTAAGATGATATCTCATTGTGGTTTTGATTTGCGTTACCCTGAAGATTAGTGATGGTGAGCATTTTGAAAAAAAATGTATCTGTTGGACACTTGTATGTCTTCTCATTGGCATGCAGTAAGGTACCACTCAGACCACAGGCACTTATAATAAGGTGTGACGAATATTTTGTACCATAAATATAACAGACATAAGCTAAAGATTTCCTAACCCAGTAGTGTGTGTGTATGTGTGTGTGTCTGTGTGTGTATGATGGGGAGAGTGGTAGATATCAATGGCAGGTCTTAGTTAACTAACCTAACACTCTAAGCCTCAGTCTTCTTATCTGTAAAATGGCAATAATAATTACTTAGCTCACAGGATGGTGTGATGATAAATGAAACCTCATATATAAAGTACTGTAGCTTGTATTCAGGGGTTCTCAATAATTCTAATTCTCTTTCCCTTCACTGGATGTATATCCAAGAATCAGAGACTGCTGAGATTTCAGCGCCAGATCTGGGATGGGAAATTAGGCAAATACTCTACACTCATAATGTTTCCTGGATTTTAGGTGGTGGTTGTGACTCAGAAATCCCTTTCATCACTGCAGTGAGCCCAGAGACTAAAACCTTCCAAAAGCCTTAGTCAAAACTCAGAGGTGGGTTAGTGTCTATGACCCATACTGAGCAGGAAATAATCTTTCTGTTGTTACAGGTGATTATTATATAAATCAAAAGTCCAAGGGCTTCCCCAAAGTTTTGCTTTACAACCTAGGCAATGCAGTATGCCCAATATTTATTTTTAGGAAGGTTTGGCAGATGTTAGGTAGGCTGACTTCCAGGTCAGAAAAAATGTTCAGAGCAATATAATAGAAGTCCCTATGGGACAAATTGAAGTGAAACGTTATCATCTTTGGAACACATTCACCTATTCATCAGTTACTTAGCCTCTAAACCATGGATCCTGCTTATACCATCTTACTTTGCCTTCTTTGGTGGCGTTTAAGTAACTTCCTGGAAAGACGTGCTTCTTACTGTGTCTGGCTGTTTAGGGTTACCAGAGTTTTGGTTACTACAGAACATTGTTGGGAAAGAAAAATAAATCCTTGCTTTGGGAAGATTTACCATCAAAGCAGAGTCCATGGTTTAGGCAAACTCGAACTGCCTGGAAAAAGCAGGCTGTGCAGCCACATGGACTGGCCACGCTGAGAAGCCGAAAGGCCGACTGTGCACAAAAGAGGTGCTGCCTGCCTGGTGATCCTGTCCTCCTGGGATAGGGGTCTGTGCACAGGCACTGAATGGTATAATCATTCATTCCTGTTTTCTTTCTTTGTCAGAAATGTCACAGGCCCAGGGAGGTCCTCTATCCTGTACTCATGGTATCTAATTCATCCATCTTTTATTAATCCTGTGACAGCAGGTGCTGAACACCTGGACACATACTCTACACCCCTTATGAAGAGTGAAATATTAAACCAAGGGTGGGTGGCAGAAACTTGACTTTTCCATTGTGTATCTGAGGAGGACAACTCATCAGGGAATTGGAGCTGAGACATGACATACACCCTTTAGTGAAAACCTGGTTAGTTGCAGTGAGCCATGCCTTAGCGGGCTTTTCCAACATCCAAGAAGTAGTTTGGGTCTATCACAACCACCATGACTATCACTCCTTCCTAAGCAAAAGCTGAAAGACCAACTCTCGGCCCCAGTAAGAACCCATCCTGCTTTTCTTGTTGTTGCTGAAGCTGAATATTCAAAGATCAGTGCCATACAACTGCTTTTGTCTCAGTGCTTACCAAATGCCTTCTTTGGAACAGTACTCCTGAGAAATTTGCTGCATCGGAATTACCAATGTGACCTGGGACTGTGCTACAAATACAAATTCTGAAGCCCTATTCTGGACCAATTCACTCTGTCCAGCCTGTGGCAAGTTCCCAGACGATGCTGATGCTGCTGGTCTGGGACCACACTTTGAAGACCACTGGTCTAAAACTTCTCTTGACAGCCAGGTGCAGTGGTTCTTGCCTGTAATCCCAGTGCTGTGAGAGGCTCATGTAGGAGGATCACTTGAGGACAGGTGTTCAAGACCAACCTGGGCAATATGGTGAGACATCATCACTACAAAAAAGTTTTTAAAAAATTAGCCAGGCATGGTGGTGCATGCCTGTATTCCTAGCCATTCAGGAGGCTGAGACAGGAGGGTCTCAGCCCAGGAGTTTGAGGTTGCAGTAAGCTTTGATTGCATCATTGCACTCCAGCCTGCATGACAGAGAGAGATCCTGTCTCAAAAAAATTCTCTTGTGAAATATACTTATTGTTTGTTTCATATTATTCCTTTCTTGAAGCCAGGATCTTATGGAACCTACTTTGCACCACTGTAATGGAAAGAGCTTGAGCTATCCATACCTACTGGCTACGTGGCCTTACCAAGTCATTTAACTTTTTCTGAGCCACCATGTTTATCTACCTTGCAAAGTTATAGTGAGGTTTGGGCACAATTACATGTGCGGGTCCAGCAAATTGCCTTGCACATAGAATATACTTACTAAATGGAAAACATGTTTTGTTTAGTTCAGGCCAGAGCTATGCTGACATTTGCTGCACCCACAGTTTCTTGGGATGTACTGACACTTCAAGACACTTAGAATGTACAGTCCAAAGATTTCTTGAAACTTGGGGCCCATCGCTTCTACCTGTCTGCAAGTGAGCAGATCTTCCTGACATAGGCTATCACTGAGTCGGCATTAATTGCTCTGTAATTGTCAAGGGGAATATTTCATGATGAAAGGATAGTGTTTGAAGATGCTGTGACATCCTGAATGCTTAATATTTCAATTCTCAATTATGTGAAAGCAGTTTGTAAACTTCAGTGTGCTATACAAATGAGTATGTGCTCGGTGCAGTGGCTCACGCCTGTAATCCCAACACTTTGGGAGGCCGAGGCGGGAGGATCACCTGAGGTTGGGAGTTCGAGACCAGCCTGACCAACATGGAGAAACCCTGTCTCTACTAAAAACACAAAATTAGCCAAGTGTGGTGGCACATGCCTGTAATCCCAGCTACTCGGGAGGCTGAGGCAGGAGAATCGCTTGAACCCAGGAGGTGGAGGTTGCAGTGAGCTGAGATCGCGCCATTGCACTCCAGCCTGGGCAACAAGAGCGAAACTCCATCTCAAAAAAAAAAAAAAAAAAAAAAAGCGTGATTATAATTGTTATTACCTTAACCAATGTTTTAGGTTAAAAAAAAAAGGCTTGCAAATGCAGAATAGGTGTGTTTCTCACTTTTAAAGAAGAATATGATATTTATTTCCCTTCTTTGGCCATACTCTGAACATTATCTCAGAATCTCTCTGGTGGCTTCCACAACTTCCGGGATATCCTAACCTTGTTGCTTTAAGGCTGGACCTTAGAGAGGTCATGAGAGGGTAGAACATCAATTGACTTTGCAATGATTCCTCATAACCAAGGAGACACACCAGTCCTTCTGAGGCAACAAACTTGGAGGTGGAAGAATGTGATTCATGAGGAAAAGCAACAGCAACAGATTCCTGATTCTTCTGTGGGAGCAACTCTAAAGCTATGACCTGGAGCACAACTGGTTTCTGTTGCTTATTCCTGTGGCCTGCTGGGCTACATCTGGAGGTTCTGGAGACCAGCTGACCCCTGGAGGGATCTGGGCTCCAGTTTTTCCACCCAAGAATGCACGAGAGTGGTCACTGACTATGGAGCTCTGCTAATTGACCACTCAGGCAATAGCCAAAGCCCCGAAGGAGGTGCCAAGGTGGGAAGCACTTCCCTGTGGGCTCCCTGCAGAGGACCCTGTTGGCAGGCAGAAAAGGGTGGGCCAGGAAAGTAGGGAAGGAGTGAGACGAGAGAAAGAAAATCACAGATGTCCCAAGTTTCCACAATTTTATCAAAAATTTTTCCATGACTCATCTTGTGACTTCTCCCCAAATTTAACATGATAAAACCACTGGCCTAAATATAATTAAGCTGCAATTACTCAAGAGTAAGAGGGTGGTACATTTTAATCAACCCCTTCATTCCCTCAAACACAGAATCCAAGGTGGGAAAATAAAGAACAAAAACTGTCTCTCTTCTTCCCAACCTGATTTCCTTGCTCTATGGCCCTCTGAGAGGGAGAGCAAGTCAGAAGGATTTCCAGAATAATTTCTTCCCACCCAAATGTGGGGAAATCAAGTGAAAGCTGCACAGAGACAGCTGGAAGACTGTCATGTTTTGCTTGTTTGTTTCCTCAACCCAACTTCAATACATGCTCAGCTCCAACACACTTTGCTTTACCTTTCTATACGTTAATCTGTTAGGAAAGTTTCTTCTACGGTGAGGCTATTTGGGACACCTGATAATCACACCAGCTATTGTTTACTGAGCACCTACTATTTGCCAGATATCTTACAAAATTATCTCTTATCATCACAGCTCCATGAGGCAGGTTTTATCACTTATAATTTTCCTGATAAGAAATGAACTCAGAGATTAAGCTATTTGTCCTTAGTCATCCAATGGCAGAGCTGGGATTTAAACTCAAGACTGCCCAATTCTAAAAGTCCCCTCTGACGTTGGAAGGAGCAGTGGTGAATACAACAGGAGCAAAAGCAATTCAGAGTCGCTTTTGTGATTGCTTTTGAATTGGTACACACTGTCACAGGCTCCAGATCCAGGCTTCTGATCCAACCCACATTGGTTTTCCTCGCCCGTCAGATAAGAGGAGCCATGCTTGACCTGGAAGGTGTTGAAAGACATGCTGCTGTGTGCAGCTTATCAAAGGGAACAAGGTTCACCATCAGTGAGACCTAGGAAGGGGCCATGGTCCAGCTGGACCCTAGTCGAGCTGCTCAGGGGCAGCTTGGGCTGTCGTCCAGGGTGCACGAAGCCATAGCCAATGTCAAGGGCTCCTAATGTCCAGGCAGGAAACTGTGACTGAAAAGCTGAAAAAACATATGATCCCATAAAAAGCTGCCTTTGGGGAAACAAGCCATTAGTCAGCCTTATTTATTTATTTTTCCTTCTTGCTGCAAAGTTCAATACAGATGAAGGAGCTGCGATTATCATATAAAAGGCTATGCAAAATGGCCCTCCCTCTACGCTGCTGAAGAAAACTTTACCCTGGCTTTTCGCCATAGTTAGCTTTGTTTGTGTTCTTCAGATTCCGAGTCCTTTGACCACAGTTGTGATGGCCCAAGTAGAAGCGCAAGTGTGTCTCAAAATAAACAAGCAGCGCTGGAACTCTCTAGAGTCCCCACTCATCTCCACCCGCAGTCCTGCCTTTTATCCTGGCTGATGATGGAGGCCAGAGGAAAGGGATAGTGGTGGCCTTATTAAGACAAGATCTTCTGCGGGAAAAATATGCTTAATGAGCTTAGGAAAAACCTTGTGGTCGTGGAATGTAATAAAATTTCCATTTTCTTGGGTGAGATCAGGAAACCTTGACTGTCTATTCTGAGTTTTTGCCAGTTTTACTGGGGAATGTGCTTTTTGAAGGTCAAATGTTTTTTTTTTTTTTCCAGTGGGTGGCAGGAAAGAGGCACAATATAATGTTTTGGGGAAAGCCCCATGGTCAATCCATGGGTGCAAAGTAACCAGGCCTGCTTGTCTTATATAGTCTCTTGGTCTCTAGGTTTTTTTTTCTTTTCATCTCTTAATTCCCCATGGCTTCGGTAATAAAGTACCCTAGACTGGGTGGCTTAGAACAACAGAAATTTGTTGCCTCACAGCTCTGGATGCTAGAAGTCCGAGATCAAGGTGTTGGCAAGGCTGATTTCTTCTGAGAGCTTTGAAGGAGGCACTGCTCCAAGCCTCCCTCCTGGCTTCGAGTGTTTTGCTGGCCATCTCTGGAGTTACTTGTAGATGCATCACTCCAGTCTCCACCTTCATGTTCATATGGTGTTCATCCTGTGTGTGTCTGTGTCCACATTTCCCCTTTTCATAAGGACACCACTCATGATAGATTGGGAGCCTACCCTCCTCCGGAATGACCTCATCTTAACTAATTACATCTGTGATGACCCTGTTGCCAAACAACGTCACATTCTGAGGTCCTGGGGATTAGAACGTCAATATATGAATTTGAAAAGGAGGGATACAACGCAACGCATAACACCATCTCATAGACTCATTAAACTTTTACTTTACATAGGAATTCTGAAACCAGGCCAACAGAGAGGGGTATGGAGACCCTAACTAAAAACCGAGGCTAGCCGGGTGTGGGGGCTCACGCCTGTAATCCCAGCACTTAGGGAGGCCGAGGTGGGCAGATCACGAGGTCAGGAGATCGAGACTATCCTGGCTAACATGGTGAAACCCTGTCTCTATTAAAATACAAAAAATTAGCTGGGTGTGGTGGCATGCACCTGTACTCCCAGCTACTCGGGAGGCTGAGGTAGGAGAATCGTTTGAACCCAGGAGGTGGAGGTTGCAGTGAGCCGAGATTGTGCCACTGCACTCCAGCCTGGCAACAGAGCAAGACTCCGTCTCAAAAAATAAATAAAAACTGAGGCTAAAACTTTGTCAGTGGAAAATTATTACTTCAACGCAAGACACCAACATCTGTGAAACAGGGTTCTGTAGGGGTTGGGGAAGCCAGAGCCATGCTATGAGGACACTCAAGCAGCCCTGTGGAGAGGTCCATGTGGCCAGGAGCTGAAGCCCCCTGCCAAACAGCTATAGGAGAGACTCATCTTGGAAGCAGATCCTCCAGTCCCGGTCAAACCTTCAGATGAATATAGCCCTGGCTGATATCTTGACTGCAACCTCATGAGAGTGCCTGAGCCAGGACCATCCAGCTAAGCTGCTGCTGAATTCCTGACATAGAGAAACCGTGAGATAATAAATGTTGTTTTAAGCCACGAAATTTTGTGGTAATTTGTTATGCAGCAGCTGCATTGCAAAATTGTTATCCAGAGATCTAATACAGCTCCTGGCACCCCAACCCTGGAAAAGCAAATCTGCCTCTACTTTGTGAACAGTGTCATCCTGACAACTTCAGAGGGAAAGAGTCCCAGACCAACAGTGCCTCGGGTCTCATGGATAGGAAGATTTTCTTTGTTTGTTTGTTTGTGTTTGTTTTTTAAGGAAATGGAGAAAAAGGAACTAACAAAGTAATTGAAAATTGGTATATTTTATTTACTACAACTACAAACACATTAGGCTAAAGCAAGAACTTTGTTCATTTGATCAGCAGGATAACATAGTGGTAAGAGCACAGAATTCCAAGCCAAAAGATCTATGTTTGTATCCCAGCTTTTGCCAGCTATGTAATCATAGGAAGTTACTATACCTCTCACCCTAAGTGTTCTCATCTGTCAAATGGGATAACAGTAATAGCACCAACCCCTTAGACAAGAGTTACTGTGGGGAATAACTTAGAACTGTGTTTAGCTCATAGTAAGATGTGAGAACACAGGAGTGGGAAGATCCACTTACGACATAAAATGTCCCATGGTTAGAGACATAGGATGCTTGTTGAAAGAGCCAGGCTTGGATCATGAGGTCAGGAGTTCAAGACCAGCCGGGCCATGATGGTGAAACCCTGTCTCTACTGAAAATACAAAAATTAGCCGGGTGTGGTGGTGCGCACTGGAAGGCGGAGGTAGCAGTGAGCCGATATCGTACCATTGTACTCCAGCCTGGGCAACAGAGCAAGACTCCATCTCAAAAAGAAAAAAAGAAAGAGCCAGCCTTTAAGGAAATGGGAAGTCAAAGCTTGTGTAATGAAGCAAGACCAGACTTTTTAAATCTACCTCCCTTAACCTTTATAAACATGTGGACATCATAAACTTTAGGGAAAAAAAGTAATTGTCCCCAGTGACAGAAGGGATGGCGAGACCAGATAACTTGTTCTGGGCCATAAGACACATGGACACTCTGGTGACCATACGCGTCCCCGCACAGTTGCTGTCCTTTCCTGTCGTGCGTACCTGCACTTTGCATGGAGACACTGACTTCAGTCATACTGTCAGTAAGTCATTTCAGAAAGCACCACAGGATTTCCGGAAGGACATAGCATTTTAAAATTCTACTGGATAAGAACTAAGTTCCCCACTTATAATTTCTAAAAGGCTAAGGGTTATTTTTATGGGTTTTTGAGCTCTCCATTTTACATGATGTCCTCTGAGAAGTTTTCAATGAGCTCAGTCCTGTATTGGGCAGAGGCTGCCTCCTCTTCTGTTTTAAAGGAGCTTGAAATTCTTTTACTTCTTGATACAGCAACCAAACCTGAATATATTGTGAGGTTCCCATCCCAAGTCAAAGCTCTTGAGGGGAATCATCCTTGTCTTCCTCTTCTTCCTCCTCTTCTCCTAAATGGTGCTACATAGGCTGGCTTAACATCTTTTTTTGAAATAAAAACCAAGTGTAAACATGAGTCAGAATGACAGGGCATATGCAGGACTCCAACATTTACTTTTGACGTGAGTTGATTTTCAGTTATGTTCTGAGAACCTAGATCCTGTCATCCCAACCCTGGAAAAGCAAATCTGTATCTATTTTGTGAACACTATGATCCTGACAACACTAGGGGGAAGAGTCTCAGACCCACAGGGCCTCAGGCCTCAGGAATAGGAATTTCCAGAAGAAAAAAATAAGGACACTTTGATCCACTTGCCCTTCGTATTATTGTCTCCCTGTGCAATTTGCTGGAGAATTTCCCACTGGCTCTTGGCTCATTTTCAAATTGGAGTGCAGTCTTTCAGAGATTACTCTGTGTGCTGAAAAACAAGGAAGTCTTTATTGAGTAGGATGAGGAGGCCCTGCCTTCTAGGAAGGGCAATAGATGCTCTGGCCTCTGTGTCTCAGCCCACCCTGCGTCCTCCCACCGAGCCCTCTCCAGCTCAGCCCCTCCCTCTCCCAGTGGAGGAGAAGGGCTGGGTGGACCCCTCGCCTTAGGCTGAAGGGAAAACATCTTGTAAGCTATGCAGCAATTGAGGCAATCCCTGCTGTAATCGTGGGGCCTCTCAGAGTTATTACTGAGCAAGATGACAATTCCAGCCAGCACCCCAGTGTAACAGGGCACTTCTTCTGCACCCACTTTTCTCCAAACGTGAGAATTTTCAAACAGGAGTCTCAGATAATATTTCCTTCTCTTCATCTCGACTTCCTCTTTTATTCACCTTACTTTCCTTTACTTACGCTTGTTTAAAAACCCCGGATTTTCAGACACCATCTGCATCATCATCTTAACGAATATTTATGTAGTGCTTATAGAAATTAATTTTTGTAATCCTCACAATAACCCTATGAGGTACACACTATTATCTCCCCATTTTGGAGACCAGAAAACAGGCCCAGAGGGATAAAGTGACTTTCTCAGGGTTACAGGCCTTCTAAGTGAGAGAGCCCAGGTTTGAACCTAATAGTTTGACTCTGGAGTCTGAGTTCTCAAGGCCCTGATGTCCCATATCACCTCCCAGTTATTTATTTATATTTAGAAATGTACTCATCCTTGGCCATGTGTTTCTTACCAGAGGGCTTGCGGACTGCAGCTCGCGTCTCTGGTTCCTGCTGGTCCTGGTGAATTAGGCAATGGGATATTGTGGCCCCTTTGCTGTCCCATGGTCACCCCATCTACACCTGCTCTTTAAGGTCCAGTGTGGTCACACGAAGGCAGCCTTACAAGGAAGGCTAGGTCGGGCCCAATTTGGTAACAAACTCAAGTCTTTTTGCAGGAATATTCATACTTGTGGATTACATGGTAGAGGTTTTTCCTCTACTGGCTGCAAATAGTCCTCTGTGGTTAAACCAATTTCTTTAGGAAAAGTGAAAGGAGGGAGGGAGGGAAGGATGGAAGGGAGGAAAGGTGGAAGGGAGGAAGGGAGGAGGAGGGAAGGAAAGAAGGAAGGAGGAAAAGAGGGAAGGAAGGAAAGAAGAAGAGAGGGAGGCAGGGAAGGAAGGAGAGAAGGAAGGAAAAAATGGGAGTAGAAGTCTGAGATAATATTTCCTTCTCTTCATCTCGACTTCCTCTTTCATTTACCTTACTTTCCTTCACTTATGCTTGTTTAAAAACCCTGGATTTTCAGACACTATATCATCTTAACAAATATTTATGCAGTGCTTATACAAATTAATTTGTATAGGAGAGAAAGAGGGAGGAAGAAAAAAGAGAAGGGAAGGAGGGAAGAGAAAAGAGAAAGGGAAAGAAGGAAGGAAGGAAAAAGGAAGAGAAGTAATGGAAAGGAGAAAAGAAGGAAGAAAGGGAGAGAAGAATACTATTGATGTGGTGAGCATGAATTTTCTAGGAAAGATTCTTTCTGCCCTCCTAGGCTAACCATTTCTATTGCACTCCTTTTTTCTCCTTGGTTGGGCTGTGCTAACTTCTGTCCCACCAAAAGCCTACATGGTAGAACTTGGTTATGTTCTTCAGGTTTCCAATCTAAAAGGACAGAAAATGAAAAAAAGAGAAAACTACGTTACAACTTAATTAAAACACATCAGATGAAATCATAATTCTGAGCCCAGAGCTGTAAATGGGTCCCTCAGAGACCCTGGGTCTTTCTTGTGCCTGCTGAAGTATTTATTGTCACAAGTCACTCCTCATAGAGTGTCTTGATTTCCCCATCTATGTTGCAGAGAAAACACGCTGCCTGCCTATGTCTGCTGAGAAACCAGCAAACAATGTTCAAAAAGCACCTTGAGCCTATAAGGCACACCAAGGGGGATGCTGTTTAGTTTCCTCTTTCTATTTCAAAGTCATAGAATAGTCTCAAAAGAACAGTGGGAAAAGCGTGCCTTGGACTTCGCAGAGCCGTCTAACATTGCACCTGTGTTTCCTGATCCCCTCTCAGAGTCTGTTTCTTTTCTCCCAGTCTATCACGAGGTAAGGCGCATCTCCTTGGAATGGTGTCCTTGCTGCCTGCCTGCCAACTGCAGCGCTTCCTTCCAGCTCTGAAGCTCAGTGATTCTCCTAGTGGTAGGAACTCTGTCTCTGCTGTTTTCAAGCCTGACCCAGCTCAGACCTGAACTTCCTTGCATTAGCGTTTGGCAGCTTCACGAGGCAGCACTGTACTGGCCTGGCCAGCCTGGGGCTTGTGGAATCACCTACTGAATCAGGTTTACCTGGGGCATTCCAGGCGAGAGCCGGTCATCAATCCTAAATTAACATTTTTGATAGCATTAGTGCCTTTACTAATAATATCTACTACTGTTTACTAAACATGGGTGTGGAACATATACTAATGACTTGTGAGTGTTACATGTTGTCCATCGGTATTGTCTATAGTCACAATCTTATTTAGTTTCACTTAATTCTCATACAACCCTAAAAAGGTAGCTATTTTATATCCATTTTAAGCTTAGCAGACTTAAGCCCAGGATGGTTAAGTTACTTGCCTGAGGTCATTCTACCAGTAAGTGGAGAAGCCCAAATCTAACTAACACTGGTTTGCTTTTTTCCAAAAGTGGTACCACTGCTTAACCATGCTGATCCCCTACAATATTAGCTGTACTGTACTAAGCACGTACTACATACCACAATTGTGCTGGAAGCTTAATGCTTACAGTCCTATTTAATTCTCACGGTCATCTTCAAGATGGGAGGATTGGCTCCATTTTTAAGGTAAGGAAACTGAGATTTAGAGAGGTTGAATTGTGCTGTTCTTGTATATTCATTGAAGTCCAGTCAAATTTTTTCTAATACATTTTATTGTCTATATTTGAGAAATACGACATGATGTTATGAGATACATGAGATACACGATACAGGATTACTGTAGTGAAGCAAATTAACGTATCTGTCATCTCATATGGTTACCCATTTTTCCCCCAATAAATGTTTAGAACAGCTCTGAACTTTACCACCAAAACACAAAAGAATTTTCTACAACATGCACTTAAAGCCTTTTTTTTTCAAACATAGCACAGTATATGCAATTATGTTGAGCATATGGCCATTTAAAATTATACTCTGAGGCAGCTCACCTGATGCAAATGCCTCAGAAATGGACATGGAGGTGTACAAAGATGGGAGATGGCAGAGACAGCTGGGGTTACTGGATGGAGTTGAATCATAGCCTATTTACATGAATACAGGGGGAGTTAACAGAGGCAGAACTTGGGAGCTGCTTGACGTTCTGTGGGGAGTGAAAAGGAGGAGGCAGATTAAAGAAATGTGAATTTCCAGCAGGGTATGCTTACAAATCCCCAAAATTCATAACCGATTTGTTCAAAGTAAAAAATAAGAACAGGAGTCTGTCATGAGAAAGGAGAACTTCATGTCAGTTTCAAGCCCTGCACATTGGAGTCAGTACGTGCACATTCTTCTTTTTGGCATCCATTCTTTGTTTATATTTAGCAGATTTGAATACAGTTTGGGTTTCTACCCACATACATACTAGCCTTACTCTATCTTGATGTACAGGAAGGTTTAGACCTTTCACTAGTAATTCTCTGTAATTGAATGTGACCAAGTTCAAGGGAAATGTCAATTACAAAAACACTGGGGGAAAAAATCTGTATGTTGCCTCCATGGTTTCTTAACTATGGTTCTTTTGTGTTTTTGTTTTTTTTTTTTTTTTTGGTTGTTGTTGTTGTTATTGTTTTGTTTTGTTTTTATTTTTGTTTGAGACAGAGTCTCCCTCTGTTGCCCAGGCTGGAGTGCAGTGGTGCGATCTCTGCTCACTGCAATCTCTGTCTCCCGGGTCCAAGTGATTCTCTCACCTCAGCCTCCCAAGTGGCTGGGATTACAGACACTTACCACCATGCCCAGCTAATTTTTATGTTTTTAGTAGAGACAGAGTTTCGCCATGTTGGCCAGGCTGGTCTCGAACTCCTGACCTCAAGTGATCTGCCCGCTTCGGCCTCCCAAGGTGCTGGGATTACAGACGTGAGCCACCGTGCCTGGCCTCTTAATCCATTTCAACTAGGCACATGGACTCTGTCTTGTGATGAAATCTTTATTCACTTAAAGTCTTTATCTTTTGGTGGCATATGTAGCTATGTCCCCTATTTTATTCCTGATATAATATATGACTCTTCTCTTTTTTTCTTTCACAACGTTGCTAGGGGTTGATCAATTTTATTAGTGTTTTTAAAGAATCAAGCTTTGGCTTTGTCAGTTTTCTTTATTGTATACTTGTTTCTTAATTCATTGATTTCTACTTTTATTTTTTATAATTTCTACTTTCTCTTGGTGTAATTTGCCCTTCTTTTTGTAACTTCTTAAGATGGATACTTCGATCATTGATTTTCAGCCACTTTTCCTTTCTAATATGTGCATTTAAAGCTGTGCATTTCCTTCTAAGCACAACTTCAGCTGTATCCCACAAATTTGATATATTATGTTTTTATTATCATTCAGTTAAAATAGTGTCTGTTTTCACTGTGATTTCATCTTTAACCAATGAGTTATATAGAAGCATCTTGTTTCAAGTCCAAACATTTAGGTATTTTCTAGATATCTTTCTATTATTGATTCTAGCTTAATTCCATTGTGATCAAGAGAATGTATTTAGTATGATTTTAATTCTCTGCTGTTTGCTGAGACATACATTATGGCTTGAAACTAATAACCTGCTATGGTATTTTACTTTAATAGTTCGACATCTTTCTGTACATCTACTGGAAAGTTATTGCATACATCACTGGAAAGTTGCTTAATCTCTACATGTCTCAGTTTTCTTTTGTGTACACTGGAGATAATAACAGTGTCTTCCTCAAAGAGGTCCTGTGACCATTCAATTTGGTAATTCTTTAAAGGTTTTCAGAACAGTACCTGGCACATAGTAAATACTCAGGAAATGTTAGCTATTATTACTTAGTTGATTAAAATTATGACTGATTATCCTGCTGAATCAAATATAAACATGCACTGCCTGTCACCAGCCCACCTTGGCTGTCTGCTCTTACTTGCTGCTAAACTTTAAGGCCTATGTCTTACATATCACTTAAGTATCACAGAATTTCCAAGACCCTGTAAGTATTATTTTCTGTGTTTTACAAATAAGGGAATTTAGGCACAAAGTAGGTAAAAGACTTGAATGAAAGCCTGTTTCTCAAGATATTAGCAACAGCCTGTTATCTAGTTCACATCTATATTCCTTGCTCATATTTTATTCTATACAAATAAAAGAAGTAATAGTTTTGCAATTAAGTGTTTTTGTGGTTGACATCATTTTCAGGTGTTGCCTTTGGACTCCTACAGCCTTCAGGCCATGGGAAGGTCTGCTCCGTAATCAGTAGGTTAGCCTAACCTCAGTCACTAAGTTTCAGTCTGAGTAAAGGCACAGTCCCTGAGGGCTGAACGTATGTCAAGGTTCCCAGCCCTTAACATCCTCCAAAGACAAAACCTACCTTCGTCACCTTGTGGGAACTCAACAAATGGTGGTTGATGAACCATCATGGTATCAGTTTTGAAAATAAGCACAGACATTTTTGGTAACCAGCCCACCGTCGCCTAAGTTGTAAAGCAAGTGAAATCAACATTCTTTCTCATTCATTGGGCATAAATTGTTATGGCTGTTTCCAGGGATGCATGGTACACGTGTAATGTGGGGTCTTTCAGGGAAATTTGACATCAAGCCTAGAGTCTTGAGAGACTAGTTTATATTTTTAAGGAACATTGAAGACTTTAGCATATTTTATAAAGGGCATTTCCAAAACCATACCAGTTTCTCAGCTTATTTTATAATATCAACCACCTGGTCTTTTGCTCAATGTGATTTCAAAGGGCCTAGTATAATATTTCTGAGTATCCTAAATCTCCTTGGGTGCCCTGTAAATCCACAATTTGAAATTTATTCTTTTAACATGTCATCTTGATACTTTGTTTATTGGTTCTAATATACAATCCCTTGGGAAAAATAATATTAAGTCCCATTAATTGTTAATACTGTGGGTGAATGAGTTTATTAGATTGGCTCCTAAGAACAAGTTTTGAGTTAGATTGAGGAGGGCAGGGTGGAAGGAGGAGATGATAGCTCTAATAGGCATCTATATTTGGAAGTGCTGGGTAAAAGAGCACAGTAGTCTGAGGCTGCACAAGGGATACGGGAGGAGGCTTCATGTTTTCCCCTGGGCTGCCTCTGCCCACGTCTTCTCACCACACATCCAAATGAATTCTTCTATACCATTCCATTAGGTAATTATTGTAAGCCTTTAGAAGTAACACCATTACTCTCATGTCACAAAATTCTGTGATTATATTAAAAATTGCTCTTTTTCTGTTCTGGCATATTTGTTTTCCTCCCTGGTCTTAGATAGCTTTTAGGGTCGGATTAGGTGTTGATGGAAAAGAAGAGTTGAGATAAGGAAAGTAAGGTGTGATTGTAAGAAGGTCAGAAAGGAGCTCTTGCAGTAAAAGACACCTAGGGCGCTTTCATCCCTGTTACCTCCCTCTGCCATGATACCCATGAGCATGTGGGAGAGCTTCTTTTCATGGACACACATGGAGTCCACCTGCTGAATTAATTGATGCTCTTCATTCTCTCTTGAAAACATACCCACTGATACTCATGCCACCTTGAATGCTTGCAACCACCAGTCCTGTCCTGTGCTTACCAACATCAGACGTATTTCCAAACTGTCAATACTAGTTGTGTCTATTGCTGTAACTCGATAACTTAATTAAATAATGCATAAATGAATAAAATATGAGCATGAAAAGAAAGACCTAATTTGATTGCTTGCAAAAACATGATACAGGAGAAACTTAGAAATGCTATTAAATTAAGTATGGATGAGAAGTGTAAAAGCTTGTGAAAGTATTTAGGGAAATACACACAGGTTCTGCACTCTCACTGGGCTTTACATTCTTGCTCTACTGTTAAAAATCTAAAACTAGAAGTCATCGACCATATATTAGGAGTGTGGCTTATGGAAGAAAGAACGTGCAGAACCCAGTCAGCAGACCCCACTCAGAGAAAAAACCTTTATCCTGGCCAGGTGCGGTGGCTCACACCTGTAATCTCAACACTTTGGGAGACCGAGACAGGTGGATCACTTGAGGTTAGGAGTTCCAGACCAGCCTGGCCAACATGGCAAACCTTGTCTCTACTAAAAATACAAAAATTAGCTGGGCGTGGTGGCGGATACCTGTAATCCCAGCTGCTTGGGAGGCTGAGGCAGGAGAATCACTTGAACCCGGGAGGCAGAGGTTGCAGTAAGCCAAGATCACACCATGCACTCCAGCCTGGGCAACAGAGTAAAACCCCATCACAAAAAACAAACAAACAAACAACAACAACAAAAAACAAAACCTTAGTCCTGTATCAAAAGATTGGCAGTCAGGTGCTTTTACACATTTCAAGTTAAAAAGATGTTGAAAATATACACCTGTCATGTTTATGGTGTTTCCCCTTTATTCAACTTTTTACTTAACCAGTTAACAGCTTTGTCTCAATGGCTTCTACTGTGGTTGAAAAGGTCATTGTTGTTCTTCTTTATGCTCAATTCAAAGGTTAGGGCTATCCTGACCATTCTCTCTTGTTTCTATGGAGAATCTTATTGTGGATCCATGATTCTTAAATTCCTTACTGTGTGACTTAAAGCTATTTATAGTTTTGGCTTATATTATCAAATATTCTTGTTTGCCACTAAGCAAAGAAAACAAAAATGCAGCTGATGTCATCACAGTAGCCAACGTTTGACAAGGGCTTACTTTGTACCTGGACTCTGTACTAAGCATTAACTGATATTATTTTGTTTAATCTTCACAACTACCGAAGAGTAAGTTTCATTATTATTTCTGTTTTATGGGCAATTGAGGCACAGAAGGGCAAAGTAAGTTGCCTAAAGTAACACAGTTAGCAAGTGGTGAAGCCAGATTCCAAGCCAGACGGAATCCAGACCCTGTGCTCATAACCACTGTGCTATTTATTTTTAGATACCTTAAGTCGTTGTTCCTGCTTAATATGTTTATGACCCCTCTTCGGGGGGCAGGGGCAGAGGGAAACAAAGATTGATTACCTGCCAATGTTCCTTTATGTCTAGAAGGTGGTAAAACACTGGTTGTTCTGCACCGTCACTGTTATCTATGAACAACTCTGGTAAATCTTGTAAGAGACAGTGTGGAAAATGTAACACTTAGCACCTCAGACCAATCATCAGTAATGCAGAGGGACGTGAGTGCACGGGTGTGTGTGTGAGTGTGTGTGTGACCCTCTCCCTGCTGCTCACCAAGAAGAAACTGGTATTTTAGTGCCCTTTTGTGCCACTGTGCTTTTAACTGCTGTTAAGATAAGGAGTAATGTCCCTCCAGCTGTACATAATAGTGTTGTAATTCCATCAAGGGGCTTTGATAACTTCATAAACCCTGACAGAAAAGCTTGAGTGGATTTTCATGTCACCATAACACCAAGATGGAATTACAGCCTTAATTTACTGGGTGTACATTTTGGGGGGTACATTACTTAATGTTAAATCTTGTTAAAAACAAATCAGCTGATGCCATCTGGCTGTTCCCGTTCCACAGTGGTCTCCAAGCTGCCCTCTGATTTTGGGTCTTTGTTCTCCGTCACCTTGCTTTTCCTGATTTTTCCTATTTTCCTCATCATCATAATTGCCCTGATCATCATCATCATGCATACCTTATGCTCATATAACTTTTTTTTTAAGTTTACAGAGTGTTTTTCATACATGATCCTGTGAGCCTCAATGCTTGCTTTTTTCTCTCCTCTTGAACATCTGAAATTTAGTTATTTGTGTTATATGGAACAAATGTCTGTTGGCCATTTTTTAAGAATAAAAGCAATGTGTGCACACTGAAAACTTTCAGACAGTGCAGGAAGGCATAAAATGAAAAGTAAAGTTTCCTTTCCTTCTGCCTTCCAAAGTGCTTCTCCCCACAGGTGATCCCTGTTAATGGTTTCTTTCATATCATTCCAAAAAATGTATTCATATACTAAAATTTATAGCATTCCACAAAAAATATTATGCATTTATGTTTGCCTGCCTAGCCATTTGTCTATCCACTTCTCCTTTTTGATTTATGCAAATGAGATTGTTTGCCCAATGTCTTTTTAAAATACTTAATTATATATCCTAGGCATCTGCCCATATCATTACAAGTAGCTTTCCATCAGTTTTTGTACATAACAATACCAGCCATTTAGAGATCTGTCTTTCAAATATCATTTTAGGTAAAAAAAAAAAAGTGTGAGTTAAGGATGACTCTGGTTGAAAAGATGGGCTTGAATGAGCCAGATCTTATCAGAATAAATCTCAATGCAGTCCACTGGAGAATAAAGAAAATGGAATTTTTGCTTTGAAAATTCTTTTTCATGCTCTGTGTTTAGTATAATAGCAGGGCATTCTGCAAATGTTATCACAGTGCCACGTTCCTATGAGGCTGGTCAGAGTCCACACGGGGAGTGGGCATGGTGTTGAGGGAAGCGCTCTGGACCAGGTGCCTGGGGACCAGTCACATAATATGTGATTCACCATATTAACCCATCTGAGCTCAGCTTTCTCCCCTGTAAAATGGGGTTAATCATATCTATCTCGTATGAGTGCCATGAGCATTAAATGAGACGATTATTTTTGCCTCGATAAATGGTGAGTTTTATGAGTATTCTGAGGCTTCTTCCTATACCATAACTGATGAAATAACTTTCCTTACAGGAGGCTCATTTTTTTAATGGTTATTGTCTTTTTATAACTTAGCATTTATTGTTGTCCCATAGATTGCGTGCTTCTAATGTAATGAAAGTGACTTTGAAATGTGACTTATAGGAGCTGGTCTCATTGATTTATAGTTACATTTTGCTTCATTTGCTTGTTATTTTCTCTCTCACAGCCTGGCACATGGCCAGGGCTTTGTAAATCCTGGTTGATCCAGAGATATGTGAGCTTTGGATGTTGTATTGAGAGGCTGGCTACATGAGGCTGTCAATGAATTGCCGAATTTGGAAGAAAAGTCCACATTCTCAAATGTGTGTTCTAACCTGCCTTCCAAAGCCCTGGCACCATCTCTTTTTAATATAATAACAGTCTCCTGCAAATTTCCTAGTATGCACATCTTTTAAATTTAACTTTTGCTCCATTAGACTTCCTGTGAAGTGATATGTGCTCCATAAAACACAGAGGCTTCATCAGGCTGACACACTTGCCTAGTACTTTGCAATATGGTTTTTTTTAAGGCAGTAACATATTTTCTTAGAAAAACAAATTTCTCCAGAGGACAGGGCCCCTAAGATAAACAGTACAATCTGAGGAACCATACAGGATAATGCCCAGGCTCGCCTCTGCACAGCACTGAGCCTGTGGAACTGACCTTTGGGAAGCACACTGTTGCCTCTTGCAGATGCTACCTATGGCAGAGCATCACCAGGGCTGGAAACAGAGAAGGGAGCTGGAGAGGTGGGAGGTGTCAGGGCGGGAATGGGAGAGTATGGGACAGAAAGATCCATTAATCCAGTCAGTGTGCAGAGGCTGCAAGAGAAAATATAAATCTGGGAACAGCTCTGCTTGGTGAATGCCTCTGCCAGAGTTTGAGTAACTGACAAATTAGCATAATGTAATTGGCTGGCAGGGTCAGCCCCTCTCCTGGAGCATTAGCCATGGGGATGGTAGGAAGAGGCAGATAAAGAATTGGAGGGCAGTGTTTTGTCTGTCACCAGGAAGGAGTTTTCATTTCAGCACTGCTTAGATCAATATTATGGCCCTGGAGACAGCCCTCTTCAAATTAGCAAAGTTCCCATTTTTGAAAAATTTCTTTCTTAAAAATAAAATCTAAGAATTCCACTTCACTGCCCATGCCAAAGTCTAAACCAAAACCAAACAAAAGAAAACAATCGAGAAAGAATAGAAGGTTTTCCTTTTCCTTTCTACTCTTTCCCCTACTTTTGGAAGTTCTTCCTGGAACTTGGGGATCGCACAATATCTTTTGACTGACACTTCTCAGAATGATTGATTTGTGTAAGTTACTTCATTGATTGCCTACTTATTGTGCAGGCAGTGCCTTATCCTTTCTAAGCAAAGCTATGGTACATTTCTTTTCTTTTCACCTAGGTATTACATTAGCCTATACGGAGAAAGATTCAGACACATTTCCTTGTTCTTCCAGGGGTGTTACACCTGGGTCATTTTGTTGTTCATGCTATTTTCAGAAACTTAGAAGATCATCCACACCTACCGCTTCTTTAAGAAACATATGTATATATATTTTAAATGTCTTCTGCTTTACTTTATTAAAATTGTTTTCAAACCTCAGGTACAGAGAGTTGAATTAATTAACACTATAAACTAACTTCTCAGATCAGAGATCATTGTCATCACAGATGAGAGAAAATTTCCTCTCTTGCTCTATTTTCTCCTATCTTCAATTTCCATGCTCATTCTCTTCTTCTGCATGGATCCATGTAAAATTCATAGCTGTGTGTGTGTGAAGTGAATGGTATTGTGCGTTTCTTGTGCTATTACTTTTTTCATGCAACATCATTTTAAAGATTTCTTTTTGTTGCACACTTCTTCATTGCTTCTAACTGCTCTGCAGCATTCCATCGTCTGAATGTACCCATTTTATTTATCCATTTCCACAATCGATCTTGGAACATTTTCAGCCTCCTCAAAAGAAACTTAATGCCCATAGGCATCACTCCCCGTCCCCATCCCCTTAGTCCTAGGCAACCAGAATCTACTTTCTGTATCCATGGATTTGCCTATTCTGGACATTTCATATAAGTGGGACTCATACTAGTCTGACTGGTGTGACTGGCTTTGTTTATTTAGCATAATGTTGTCAAGGTTCATCCATGTTGTAGTATGTGTCAGAATTTCATTCTCTTTAATGGCCAAATAATATTCCATTGTATGGGTGTATACCACATGTTGTTTATCCATTCCTCAATAATGGACATTTGAGTTGTTTCCACTTTTTGGTTATTATGAATAATGCTGATAGGAACATCTGTGTACACATTTTTGTATGGACATGAGTTTTATTTCTCTTGGGAATAAACTTAGGAGTGGAATTTCTGGGTCATGTGGTAACTCTATGTTTAGCTCTTTGTAGAACCTCCAGATTGTTTTCTGTTTTTCAAAATGGCGGCACCATTTTACAATCCCAACAATTTGAGGGTTCCTGTTGAGATCCAGTATTGTAAGGACAGACTGCATCACTGGCCTGAGTAGTGGCCAAGACCTGCTCGTATGAGAGGGATGTGCATAGATCTTGTATATGTGGGCTGCCATTTATTTATGGCAATGATTATCATCCAGGGTTATCCCACCTCATCTTGAGAGCTCAATTTTAGGACTATTTTATGAGCAATTCTCTGGTTAACTTTGTTCACTGAAAATAACTGAGCTTTGCGGGATTTGGAGTCAGGAAACCTAAATTCGAGCCCAGATTCTGCTGCTTATTTGGTGATCTTGAATAAATTGTCCAAGCCTCAGCTTCCTCATTTATAAAGTGTGTTTACATGGGGCCACTCTTGGTGTGGATAGAGCTGGGGTTGGGAAAAAAATAGGGGTGTATTGGGGGTCAGAACTAGAGAATAGGGACCCCAAGGAGTTAGAATTAACTAATTAAAACCTGGCCTTCCAGGCCATTATGAATGTATGTATTTCTCAAGGTTGAAGGTAGAATATATTTGTTACTTGATTGGTGACTTTAAATAATTTAGTTATGTGGGATGTGGGCTTCCATGTGTATTCTTGCCCTGGGCCCCACAAATGTTAGAGAGATGCTTTTTCAAGATCACCATTCTTGTATCGACCTGTGTGAGAATATAGGGACATTTAGTCTATGCATGTTTAATTTCCCTGAGTTCATCTAGGTCAATTTCCAGAATGACCATAGAAATTTACACTAATAATATAGGGTTCTTAGATCTCCATATCAGCACCAACACTTGTAATTATTCACCTTTCTATTTTTTCATTGTTTTTCTTGTTTTAATTTGCGTTTCTCTGACTGTAAGTTTGAGCATCTCTTCATGGATACAAAATATGAATAGGAATCCAAAAAGAGAAAGTCAATAGGCTGGAAACTCAGGTAAAGTTTCTATGTTGCAGTCTTGAGGCAGTTGTTTCTTCTTTGGGAAACCTCAGTCTTTGTTCTTAATGCCTCCAAGTGAGGCATTATGAGGCCCACCAACATTATGAAGGATAATCTGCTTTATTCAAAGTCTACTGGTTTAAATGCTAATCACATCTAAATAATTCCTTCACAGCAATGTCTTGACTTGTGCTTGGCCAAACAACTGGTCACCATAGCCTAGCTAAGTCGGCTCGTAAAATTAACCATCACACCTCTGAACTCTTGCCTGAACCACTTATTTGTCTTACAATTATATGAAGGCAGGCTAATGACATCTCTCGCATTGTCATCTTTCGGTATGTAGCTTTGGAAGTGTGTAGGTTTGCCTTTCCAACTCCTTGAAGATAAAGACCATATCTTATACTTCTTATGGGGTTCCTGGAATGCCTAGTGGGGTGCTACACAGACCTTGCTTAATAAACTACTGTCCACAAATGAATGCACAGGAGAAGTAGCTTTTTGAAGAAAACATCAAAGTAACTATTTGGAGTTAAGAATAGAACTTGGGTCTTTTGCATCCCATTCTTTTACTCCTCAGTTATACACCAAAAGACTTCAACACATTCTTCATTTAGTTCTTGATTGGAATTTTAGTGAGGTAAATTTTGTGACCAGGTAGGCTTTTCATCAGCTTGAGTTTAAACTCTTTGAAATTGGTCCATGAATTTGATGCTGTTCTCTTGGTCTTTTTCACAACTGAAACATTGGGCCGTTGGTGGGACTTTCTGTGCCTTGAAACTTTTAATACGTGCAGCTCCATCTCCTCTATCACTTTTTAGATTCCTAGTCCATATCTTTTACAATTAAATGCATGATGTCCCAGTAGACTTTGGAATATTGGGTCCCAACTTCTGTAAACTCCAGTAGACCTGAGCTCTGTAATTTTCTTAGCTGTCAGTTGAAATGTCTTCTAAAATGTGTTAAACTGTCTCAGGCTTACCCAGAAAATGACCGTTGTCAGTGACAGATGACATTCATGGTACCACCCTAAAAGCAAAGAATAATTATAGTAAGATAATTAGGCATTAGGGCATTGATGGGGTCAAACGAATGTGGAGAAAGTTAAACATGCAGAAATATCTGGCTCTAGGTCTTATATGTGTTGGGAACTTTCCAAAATTCGGAGCATAGAAATTCCCATGATGCTAGCTCAGTAAATTTTCAAGCCATTGGAATCTCTACTGACCTTTGGAAAACATAGCAGATTCTTCTTTTAATCACACAACCAGCTGTCCTAAGGGCCAATTAGCCCGGATTATGTTTTTTTTCTAATTACGTATTTGTTAAATATTACCGTTATTAATTTTCTGTATCAGTTTTCCCTAGATCAGAGGTTCTCAAACTTTGTCAGTTCCAGACATCCTCAGTATTTCAATAACTTTTCTTCTGGCATGCCTAGGCCAAAAGAAATACCATACTATTCTGCTTATTAAATAATTAGGTCAAAACTACTTAATAAGCATGGAAGCATCTATGTAAATATTTGAAATAAATAATACACAGATATTAAAAGATTAAGGAGGAATCATCTTATTTCATTCTTAAATAAGCATAATTACTTCCTAATGGAATACATGTAGGTACCTGTTGGGCTCTGCACAATTTCTCAAATCTTAGAATCGAATTGGACACCACCACCCTCATTTCCATTCCACATTTATTTTTGCATGATGTTGGCTTTTAACAGCAATTGCCAAAAATTCAGCTTTGTGAAGATGTGAAATAATCTAAAAGCATATAAGTATGATCTAATGTTGAAATGCTGATAATCTTGAGTTTTCTCAGTGTCCAACAGATGTCAAATACTGCTGTGTATTCTTCAAAATGTAACATATTCTGTGGCATCCCTGTGAGGTTCAGTACAGCATCCTGGAGCACACAGTTTGGAAACTGCAACCCTACACATTAAACATGAATGATTAGGTCCAACATTCAAATCTGTCAAATTTACAAAGAATGGGAATTTCTGATTTATACTTAAGACTGAAATTTCTCCTAGGGATCGCATCTGGTATTTAGTACCTACACACCTCGCTGTTCTCCACTTCCTTAGGAAGCTATATGCTTATGTTCAGGATAGCATTTTTCCCCTCTTCTAATTTTCTACCTTTGGAAATGTTCACAGCCTGCTGTTTCCTTCTCTAATTCCTTGTCAGTAATCATGCTGGCCAAAATGACCTGGTGAGAAATGTTGTTTATTTCACTGGATGCCTGTTTTTTTTTTTAACATCCCGTTTTATTTTGGTTATTAATTATTATCAAGTATCCTGAGCATGAGAAACCTAATACAGAGCTTACGCAAGGGGGAAAAAGAATGCTATTTTCTCTTAGAGGTTACATGCTGCAAAGCGTGTCATTGCTGATGGTTTGCTTCAAACCCTTAGCCCTTTGTGAGCCAGCAGATGTCACATGAACTAAGACCCTAGAGCACATCAGCCACTTGGTTGGTTTCACATGCCTGTTTTCTAGCCTCTTCAGTGGATTTTAATACCTTGGCCTTTGGCTGCTTTTCTGAAGAAGCCTCATGACATCACTAAGCTTCAGGCTCGAAGATATTTTATCCATACTTTATGGCACTCTTAGTCTGACAAAGATTTTGCTGCTTCTCCTTCCTCCTCTTTCTCCTCTTCCTCCTTTTCTTACTCCTCTTCTTCCTCTCTTCCTCCTCCTCCTCTTTCTTCTCCTTCTCCTCTCCCTCCTGCTGTTCTTTTCCTCCTCTTCCTCCTTCTCCTCCTTCTCTGTCTTCTTGTTCTTCTTATTAACGTTTTCATAGTTTCCCTTGGAATACTTTAGCCCTGAAGAGCTAAACACTAAACACCAAGCCTATTGGTTGAGTGGTTATAGTAGCTGAGGTCAGTGCTGTCTCCCAGACCCCTAGATGCAGGATACCCTTCTAAGGGACAGGGAGATTGGGAACTGGGAATGGAGCAATGCCTGGTTGTGGAGGGGGCTGAAAGAGAAGTTGGACTCAAAATGGCCACCATTGCCAATTCCTTTGCTTTACAGTTTAAAAGTGACTCTATAAGATGTTGGTCGAGCTCTCCTCAGCCTCTTCTCTCTTCCCTGACTACTTTCCCTGCATCTCTGCCTCTTCTGTCTCCCTCATCCATCCCTTACTTCCTCACCTTCTCCGCCTCCCGCCTATAAAATGCTCTTGGGCTGTCCCCAGTCAGGTGGATATTGCCTAACTTCTGTGTGATATCAATAACCCATGCTAGTGAAGCCAATGAGGTAATTTTCCCTGAAGCTCTAAATATAATTTAACAAGTTAAACACTGTAACATTGTGGTGAATGCGCTATTAAGGGACTGTAAATTGCTTACATAGCATCAATAAACACAGTGCCCTAAAGCCAGGGGCCGTTAAGATTTTATAATCTAAAGCAGCACTTGGAGTATCACCCCGAGGCTTCAGCTTCAAGTCAGATAAAAACAACGCAGGCTGAAGGCTTCAGTTGATGCCAAATGTACATAGGAACACAACAAGCTTTAGGGGGTAATTACTTTCCGAATACTTGATGTGGATTTGCTGAGAAACACATCTGTTATCAAATTTGCCAATGATTAATTTGATTCTTCCATTTCCACAGAAAAAGGGGCAAGTGAAGTTGATGATTACCAGTGCCAAGCTGATTGGTATATGGCATCTCCCACAGATTCAAGTATTATATTCTTGGGATAGGAAAAAAAAAATCAGTATAATCTCCTCTCACACATACATTGGATTAAACCCTGTAGGATTATGTGTATAGAAAAACATTTTCTGTAATTAAATTATCTTTGGTGTTGTTGAAAAAGGTGCAGAGTTTTAAAAGTTAATGGCTTCTTTTGGAAACAGAATAGTTCGTGTTTCAGATTTCGCAAGTCCCCAAGCTTCCTTCCCCTTCTTTTTCCTTTCCTCTGATGTCCGCCCACCCCTAGCCAAATCCTTTCACAAAACACACCTCCCCTCTGTAATTCCTTCCCGGGTTCACATTCTCAGCCAACTGGTGACTAACCCTTTTTGTGTTTTAACTATTATCCAGAGTATTTGGTCTAAAGCATTTGCATTTGAGCTCTGGAAAGCTCTTAGAATTTTACAAATGTTACCCCATTAATCACTGCAGCCATCAGCCTGACAGTGTTTACCTTATATTTAAAAATGGTGGAAAAAAGAAAGCTCTGAGTGGTCCCGAGACCTGACCAAGGTTGCTTGGTGAGTCGGGAGGGGACAAGGGAGGAGAACTCACTGTCTCAGGCCTCCCAGCTCTCACACCTGCCATGCCACACACTCCTAAAACCTGCGCAGGGTCTAAGGGTCACCTCTATGATTTCTTTCTTTCTTTCTTTCTTTCTTTCTTTCTTTCTTTCTTTCTTCCTTTCTTTCTTTTCTTTTCTTTCTTTCTTTCTTTCTTTCTTTTCTTTCTTTCTTTCTTTCTCTTTCTTTTCTTTCTTTTCTCTCTGTCTTTTTTTCTCTCTCTTTTTTATTCTTTCTCTCTTTTTAATTCTTTCTCTCTCTCTTTCTCTTTTTTCTCTCTCTCTTTCTCTCTTTTCTCTCTCTCTTTTTCTCTTTTCTCTCTCTCTTTCTCTCTCCTCTCTTCTCTCTTCTCTCTTTCATCTCACTCTGTCTCCCAGGCTGGAGTGCAATGGTGCAATCTCAGCTCACTGCAACCTCTGCCTCCCAGTTCAAGTGATTCTCCCGCTTCAGCCTCCCGAGTTGGGATTACAGGCACCTGCCACCATGCCCAGCTAATTTTTGTATATTTTGTAGAGACAGGGTTTTGCCATGTTGCCCAGGCAGGTCTTTAACTCCTGAGCTCGAGCAATCCACCTGCCTTGGCCTCCAAAAGTGCTGGAATTACAGGCATGAGTGAGCCACCAATTTATTTCTAACTAGCTTGCTGAGTTACAGTTGAAGCCTGAATGGAAGTTCCTGTGCAGATTCATCTCCTTTTGTTAATATCGAGGCCATCCCGAGACTATGGAGACTTTCCTCCCATGTTTCTGGTCTCTGGTACACCATGCCCATCCCCTGAGGAGGGACAGTAACTGTGAGAGAAGGGTACATCATGGGGGCTCAAAACAACAAGCAAAATGCCCCCTGCTCATAAATGGCCATCAGCAGATAGCAACTCATCTGTCTCCTGGGCAGTCTTGAGCCTTCCCCTTGACGCTCTTTAGCCCCATCTTTCAGCCACATGTCGTGTTGTCTTATGACTTTACTCATTAGAGTGCCATCAGGGTTCATGCTACCTGGCTTCACTGACAGAAAGGAATTTAAAGATGGGAAGATGGAGAAAGAAGGAGATGGTACAGGATGATTTGATCTGGAGGTTGCAGTCCACTAGGGATGGCTTTTGTCCCAGGACAAGGTTGAAATGAATTATCTGCGATGAAGTACGAGGTAGGCATGATCCTGGAAATGTTTCTTACACATTAGATTACTAAAACTGCTTCCAGCTGGTCTCAACATCTCTGTTAGGAAATAGGCCACTCTCCAGGAGATGTTTCCACTGTTGATAGTCAACCAGAATAGCCATTCATATGTCTCTGAGCGTGGTGGGCGCAATTCAGTTTTTCTGTCCCAGCTTTCTTCATGCCAATAATACACCTTCAAGGTGGGCTACTTAGGTCTTAATGGTAAATTATAAAAACACTAAAATCGTAACATTTTCTAAACAAGAACAACTTCATCCTACTTCTATGCAGCTTCAGTTAATTTCTAAACTCCCCAGCACTGCAGGGACTCCCTACTTTCTACCCACCCCTAATTTATTTTTTATAAAACATGATCCAAATATATCATGGGAGATGCACCATGCCTTTTCCTGACTTTCAAGTAACGCATTTTTGTGTAAACATGTTGTTTATGAAAGAGCCTTTCATGGATGCTTTGTGTTGCCGTTGCTCAAGAAAATACATTTTAAAAGAATTCTCCCCAGCCTGGCATGTAATCCTTCATTAGCCAACATAACCTTGTTTATTTGCCTTTTAAAATTTTATTTGGGAAAGGAAATCAATTTGCACCCCTGACATGCTGCCAGGTTCCTGTTTATATGCACACAATAGGCAGCTTGGAGGGGGTAAAAATATATAGTTTATGATTTCAGCATTAAGTGTGACACAATCTGTATATGAAACCATAGAGGCAGTCCTGTTTTCCTGTCCCTGCAGCCACACTGCAGTTTAAGCTTTTTATCGGAGCATTATTTCAGTGTGCACAGAGGAAATGGTCTTAATCGTACTAGGCACTTTTAGTATGTGGAAAAACTGTCAGAATGAAAGTGATTCTTGCTGGATTTTGTTTGTTTGTATTTTCTTGTTTGTTCTTAGGAAAATACCTTAAGTGGCCGACTGGGACTCAGCCTTATAACTGGGCTATGCTTTGGGGAAGCTTGAAATGTCTTTCCAGCATAAAATGTCCTCAGGCTTCTGTGGTCAGAGATTCCTTGGCTGATGGGAGGTTGAGAGGACCCTAGGGTCAGTGTGTCCATCAAACAGAATTCCTTTCCCTTCACTCCAGTTTCCAACAGTAATATCCAGCAGATGGATATCTGCCGAACTTGACCCTCACTCTTGCCTCCTTTGAGTGGACCCCTGGGCTTTTCTCTTCCCCAAAGTGAAATAATCACCTTACTGGTCCAGTGTATGGAGATCCAAATAGGAACATGAAATAAAGTCATTCCTTCCCCTTTGCAGAAATGACACTCTCTAAAATCACCCATCGTCACAAAAAAATCACTGAATTAGTAGTCAGGAGATCTAGATTCTAGTCCTACTCTTGCCTCCATTTAGATGTGGGCCACTGGTCTGGTCACACCATCTCTTTGGCCTCCACCTTCTTCTCTGTCAAGTCAGGGAGTTGGATTCAAGGCTCTCCATGGTATATTTCAACTCTGACGTTCTGGGTGCAGGTACTGACAAGTTTCATTAAAAACATCTTCACCTCAGACTTGGAATTTCTTCCTTCCTGTCTCCCAGCCTGCATCTAAGCCAGACCCCCTGTTTTGGGTTTATCCGTCTGAATTCCTGTTTCTGTTCCTCTTGGGGTGGAGCCTTCTCCCTTCCTTTTCACTGCCTTGGCTTCCTCTGTGTTAATAATTATCTTAACTTCCATGGATCTGCTTTTTTCTTTTCATTTTCCTAAGTTACCACTGAAACCTAACAATCAAATCTTGCATATTAAAAGTGTAACTCTACTGGGCAGCACCCATTTGGTTACAGACACTGTGCCTGGAGGCAGGACAGGGTCCCTTTCCATTCCACCCTGCTATTCACAAGGTCATCTCTGGGCCACAGCCTCTTATCGGAGACCCGGAGGGCGTTTCCAGTATTTTAAGTGACCCTTTATTTGGCTAAGTGTGCCACAAGCTCTAGGTATGCTCTATATGTGAATCTAGACTGTTCACATGAGCGAGCCGAGGAGGGAAGCGGACTTGGGGAGAGCTTGAATACAAGGAGAATCTTTCATTATTCATCTCTGCTAGTAATTAGAGGGCACTATTGAATAGATATAATTGGATCATGTCACAAAAATTAAGATAAAAGACCATAAGCACCCCATTCTGCCTCAGTGTTCCTCCCCTCTCCTCCGCCTTCACTGGAGTTTTGTTCAGCTGGTGGTAGGACTCAGCACACTAGAGGTCTTCCAGTTGTCATACATCTGTAAGCTGCATTGTGTGTGTGTGTGTGTGTGTGTGTGTGTGTAAATAAAAAGCTTCCTGCATATGGGTTTACCTAAACTTTTATCAAACATGGTGGTGTGCAAGGATGTTAGAATAAATGGAGCAACATGCAAGACAAAGCATTCATGAGGGCTGGCAACTGTTCTCTCTTCCTGTGCCAGCAGATGTGAGATTAGTAGTTAGCTACCCAGAGAAATCAATACTAGGTACAACTGCATGATTGACTTGTAGGCAAAGCCACTTCACAAATGTGAAGATAATATAAGAAATTCAAATACTTTGTGGTTTATCTTTTGCCCTGACCATACCTTTTATCAATGATTATAAACCTTTAAAAAGGCATTTTGTACTGAGATTCTATTTGACTTTTTAGGGCAGATGTAAATTTCTAAATCCATCCATAGGGTTTGAAAACTATTTCATAAAGTGACTAGCAAACTATATAGGTGTGAAAAGACATCTATCTGAAAAACACATTTCTTTACATATAGGGCTATAATTTGATTTTTTTAAAGTAACTGGACAACACTCAAATATTTAAAAAACAGATCTTAGAGCAAAATAAAAAAAAAACAGGCAAACAAACACGTAACTATCATTAGCATAAGAACATAAGCATCATCACAAAGGGAAAGTTACAAAGCCTTTTGTCCAGGAATTCACTTACTGAAAGCTCCAGCAATATGGGTGTTGTTCTTATGTGAATCCCTGATTCCCCTGAGATCTCATCTAGAGTTTAGGTTTAGAAATATCATTTCTTAGTCTATCAAAGAATCAGTAAATTTGTTCCACATTGAAGTTATCAGTAGAGCACAATAGAATGAAAATGAACTTAAAATGGAATGTTATAGAATGTTCCAGTTGCTGAAGACCAGGGACCTGCAGACTTAGTGGTTTTTCACAGGAGTGAGAGGTTGCCAGGGAGAGTGCCTCAATAAAAATACGGATGTCACTGACATTAGCGCTTCTGCTTAGTGAGTCAACCCATATATCCTGGCTGTCTTAGGTAGAGAAATGCAGCTTCTAGATGTGCTCACTTTCCTCCTGCTCAGTAATTTTGGCAGAAAGTAGAGTTGAGCTCGGCACGGTAATGGCTTTATGGTACATAAACACCAGGTGCCAAATTCTATCTTCTGTGACTCCCACATATAAAGCTGTTCTTATTCTAAGCCCGATTGTTTCACCAGGAGGAATGTAGACAGATAGGAAGCTGTGGCCTTAAAGTGAGACCTGGTTTTCAGGGCGTGTAACTGGGTTCAGAGGAGCCACGCTTGCCCGAGCTCATCTTTGTGGGGTGGAGCCAGGTTACTTGGGCACATCATGGGATGGGTGCGTCTTAGCTCTGCCGTCTATTGTTTTTTTCAGCCCAATCATGATTTTTTAGGTGTGTGGGTCAATGCAAAGCCAGTTTATTTTTCTGTGTGTTAGGTCGATGGATGATTTTTTACCCTTCTGACTTAATTTTTCTTGTATAAATTTTGTCTAATGAACATGTGTATTATGGATATATTGGTGATAAAATAAAAATAACCTAAGTTTGATGAACACATAATTGTATTGGGTATTTTCTGATCATCCATCCAAGCCCATCCTGTCCCTTTTTGACTCTGTTCTTGCCCTGAAAGCCTGGCCCGTACACACAATCTTAATGAGCACCTTTAACTGGTGTTTTCCTGTTCGGTTTGGGCATATGGCTATGGAGGCATCACTGCAGGTTCCAGGAAGGAAGCAGGGAGACACTGGGCATCTATTCTCCTAGCTCCTTCAGTTGGCTGCTTTCTTTGACCAGGAGCCACAGCTCTGGCCACATGCCCTCTCCCCACATGGTTCTCTCTTCTTCCCTGGTCTTACTGACTTCTCCCCAGCTTCCTCTCTCCTGAGTCCTGGTAACTTCTTCCATCTCTTACTCTTGTGGGCCTAGGGATACTAACAGCTCCCTGCTGAAACTGACCCCAGGGCTTTCCTACAATCTGTTCCCACCTTTGCAAAAAGTCTCTTTATTAAATGCTCCTCACATTACCCAGTTTGAAGGTACTAGCTGTTTCCTACTGGGATCCCAGATGTTAAAGTAGTCAAACTCTCTAATTGAAATTGTGCTTTTATATGCAGTCTTCTCAGACTAAAGCATCACCTTCTTTCTGTTTGACTGCAATTTTAACAATACTGAGAAACAGTGGAATCTCACGGTACAATGAAGTGAAATGAAATTTTAAAAATTAAGGAATATGATAGCTTCAGAAGGCAGGGGATTGTATAGGAAAATGAATTCATGACTTTTAAAGAAGTATTTTAAAGACATGAGATCCCAGAGAAAGAAATCATAAAAGAGATCCTTGATGGTTAAGAAAAAAATAGAACCATTAGGTTTTCTGTGTGTGTGTTTTTTTTAATTCTTATTTGAAGAATAAGGATCAGAAATGGTCTGGTGCTTTTGGATCAGAATAAGTGAGGGAGGATGTCATGAATGGGAAAGGATAGATTAAATAAGGGTGAAATTGGTTTCAAGGAGGCAGAGCTGTAATTTCTGATCAAGTGGCCAGGCCTCATATGTGAGCCTCATTGGAAGGTAACATTTAAGGAAACACTTGGAAGAGATGAGGGAAGGAACTGGGGATATGTGGGAAGAAGCCTTCCAGTTTAGGGGAACAGCTGGTGCCAAGGCTCCTGTGTGCTCACAGAATATCAAGGAGGTCCTTGTGAGTCTGCAACAACAGAGTGATGGCGTAGAGTAGCAGGAAATGAAATCACAGTGGTAATAGGTTATAGCATGCAGGTTTCTGGAGCACCTTCCGGGAACTGTAAAAATGAAAACTACCTCAGTGACTCCTATTGCACCAGGGACCCCTAAGTATCCAGAGAACCCAAGTTGTGCTAGGAGAAATTGATGAAGTTTGCTTTCAATATTCAGACAGGATTTCCGGAAGTTTCTTTGGGCACTGTCATGCCCAGTTGTGGCCAGTGTATTATCCCCTGTGCTACATAACAAATGCTGTTTTGTTTGCTGTGATCAAGAGAAAAATGTTATCTCTTTAAATTCAGATGTCATAAAATAAGACAGACTAAGCCTCTCACTGAGTTTCTCTGTTGCATTGCTTAGTTTGGTTTTTGCTTTAAGAAAAAAGAAATACTGTTAATGACGACTAAGTTTGGTTGGAAGCAATGGTTGTTCAAAGGTGCTTATTCCCCAGTAAAACAACCACTTCCCAGGTTAGAAATAGGCTGCTGAATTAACACTGATCATTAGAACAGCACAGCAGTAACTTACATTTGCAAGTACTAGACAATTTACAATGCAAGGCCATTCATGAAGAGCTACCTGACAGGTTCCACCAGAAGTGAAATGAAGCAGCAAGCATCTCTTTTCTCTATTGTTTTGGAAGAGGAAGTCTAACTTGTAGCACATTTTCCTTTCCACTGAAGATAGCATTTCTGTTTTATGTTGAGAGTATAATTTGCCAACTATTCCAGAATGCAGGTGCCCAACCAATGCTCCAGGCAAGGGAGTTTTCAAGCAATTTCAACTTAGCCAGCCCTACCCTCCAGCTCTTTTGGCCAGGAGAGAACAGGAGCTGAGAAAGGGGGGCTTGGGCAAGGGAAAGGCAAAGGCAAGTCTCTTCTCAGATCTGTAATATATCATTAGCAGCTTTCCAGAGAGTGCTACATTTATATTTCTGGTCATTAAGTAGGTATGCATTGGAGTCTCTTTGAAATGCTGAAGAAATAGACCCTTCAGCATCCTTGTGGTACTTTTATACGTGTCCTTATTTTTAGTAACTTGGCAAATTTCTGGTAAGGAAGGGAGAGACATTTGTTTAGTAATTCTAGAATAGGCCATTTGCCTCTTGCACCGCCAGACTAGATTCGCAGTGTGCAAATGCTCAGCATTTCTCTGCATGTGCTGTGCCCCTTTCGTGATTTTAAATACCCTTTCGTCTCCCACACTACACAGGTGTGAGAGCTTGGCAAGGTCATTGTTGCCATCTGTTTATCTGCCCCATGCCTGCCTCAGGACTCCATTCCTCACTTGTTTCTAGTCACTTTGCTTTGGTTTTTCCTGTCGGTTTCCCAGTCACTTGGAAGGGCCCTCACTTCCATCAGTGGCTCTGGTTGACCAGACACATGCAAATTGAGGAGACTGTTAAGCTGCTTGCTGGCCTCTGGCCTCTGCATGTTGATATGGCTTAGGATAACTCAAATCAGCATATGGGTTTTTTGTTTGTTTGTTTGTTTTTTTGAGACGGAGTCTGGCTGTCACCCAGGCTGGAGTGCAGTGGCATGATCTCAGCTCACTGCAACCTCTGCCTCCCAGGTTTAAGCGATTCTCCTGCGTCAGCCTCCTGAGTAGCTGGGATTACAGGCATGTGCCACCACACCCAGCTAATTTTTTGTGTTTTAGTAGAGACGGGATTTCACCATGTTGCCCAGGCTGGTTGCAAACTCCTGAGCTCAGACAGTCCGCCCGCCTCAGCCTCCCAGAAAGCTGGGATTACAGGCGTGAGCCACCGCGCCCAGCCAATGTTATCTTTTTATATTAGGATCACAGGCTTAAGATGACCACGTGCCTGACTTAGACAAGAGGAAATTGTCTATCAGTTGCTGTTTAGTCACATTTCAACGCCTCAAAAATCACAGTTCATTTATCTATCCAACCAATGGTAATTTATATAGTTCTGTGCCAGGCACTGAGCTAGGTGCTAGCGATAGAAGAGAAAACAAGAGGCCATGTTCCTTTCTTCCTGGAATTGATTGTACAGTGAACTGGAAATAGTAGTAATAACAATCACACATTGTGAAACATGCTATAGGTGAAAGGACTGGGGTGCTGAGTAGAAGATAACAGGTGGAATACCTTTAGTTAGGGAGGTGACGTTTAAGATGAACCTGAAAAGGGGAGAGGAAGGGAATCATTCTAAGAATAAGAGGATGTCAGAGTAGAGAAGAGCAGGGCTGTAAGATAATATGTATGTTACTAAAGCTCTTTTCAAACCATTGCTTTATCTTTACTTTGTAGGTCAAAGGAAGCAAAGGTACATGATCCTCATTTTATACTTGAGAAAATGTCATTGATTGATCAATCAACAGATTTATTGCTTAGAGGACAGGATTTAGCTAGGCAGAGAGAAGGAGAGGAAATTCTAAGCCTGGGGCATGTACAGGCAAAGGTATGAAGGTGGAAATTTGAAGTCACTAGTTGCGTAATGAATAGACCAGTGTGGCTGGAGTTGAGGGTTTGCACAGGGGATAGTGGTAGGAGATGAGGCTGGAAATATAGGGTCTTGAAGGCAAGGCTAAGTGTGGGCTTTTACTGATGGTAATGGGGAGCTATAGCAGGTTTCAGAGCTGGAGAGTAGCATTAGGAAAGTGCTGAATTACATCAATTAATTGGAGAACATGGTCTGGAGTGTTCTGGGGGGGACTAAAAGGATTGGAAGCCAGGAACCAGGCTCCTATATCAGTAGGAAGCAATTGTATGATCAGGACAGGAGGTGACAGACCTCTAAAGCTAGTGGGATGGTCAAGAAAAGGCAAGGCAGATGTGGGAACCATGAAGACAAAATCGACAGACTGGAGAAGTTCAGCAGGATCATGTGTTTAGTGGTGGAGTTTGGATGAAAACACAGACCTGCTGACCAGCCCTTTGCCCTTCAGAACATGGTATAATTGGCTCTCGGTGACACATCTTTCTCTGCTTCCACCGTGTGCATGCGTGTGTGTGTGTGTGTGTGTGTGTGTGTGTGAAGGTATTTTTCAGATTCATGTGTTTTTTCATCCCTTCTCTTCCCTACTTTTCATATTCCTTCTAAGCTGGAGGCTAACTGTAGTAAGGAGAGTGCTGACTTTTTATTTTCTCTTGTTCCACAGCACTCATTGTACTGTTCTATATATTCACTCAGCAAACATCTATGTGATGGGCATTGTATTAGGCCCTGAGGACAATGGTAGGAAATCAGACCCTGTCCCCATCATCAAAGTGTTCATAGCTAGAAGGAAGACTGACTTTAAACATAGTATATATACCAGTGTGTTCTAAAGGCTTTGAAAGAAGTGTGTGTGGGATAAGGTGGAGGACCAAGGAGTAGTTAGCTGATACTATCTGGTGTTAGCATTGATAGTAATGATGATGAGAATAGTGATAATTAGAATAATGGCTGCTAACAGTTATTGGACAGTTAATTATCCAACACTGCATTAAATGCTATGCTTGTATTACCTGATTTAATCTTTACAAAAACCTTATCAGATAGGGTTGTCTCTATTTAACAATTGAGAAAACTGAAGTACAGAGAAGCTATAAGCTTGCTGAAGATCACACATCATTCATTTATTTGCAGAATAATTGAATCCATTGCTATCTACCAAGCACACAGCATGGAGGCAGGCACTGGTTATTTTCAGGTGAACACATCATGTTTTCTGCTCCAAGAACAGTGAACAGTTATGTCATTTTTATTTTTCGAGATGGAGTCTCACTGTGTTGCCCAGGCTGGAGTGCAGTGGTGCAATCTCAGCTCATTGCAACTTCTGCCTCCCTGGTTCAAGCATTTATCCCTGCCTCAGCCTCCCAAGTAGCTGGGATTACAGGCATCCACCACCATGCCCAGCTAATTTTTGTATTTTTTAGTAGTGATGGGTTTTCGCCATGTTGGCCAGGCTGGTCTTGAAGTCCTAACTTCAGGTGATCCGCCTGCCTTGGCCTCCCAAAGTGCTGGGATTACAGGTGTGAGCCACCAGCCCTGCCAATTACATCATTTTTAATGGCACGAGACTAGTTTCTAATGTCCAGGATTTTGGTGGATACGTCAATCACAGAAATTTGCTCAATCTTGATTCCAGTAACCCGAATAAAGTAGAGCTATTTCTCTCCTTTTAACCCATATGATTATATTTAGCAAAGACAACTAAGACAGTAATGTGGGAGATGAGAACAGAAACATGGACAATTCAAGGCATTAAGAAACTGACCAGGAAGGGGCAGAATCTTTCTTTGAGAGACACTTGGAAACTGTTTCTCACAGTCAAGGGTGGCACCTGAGAAGGTATTTATTGTCTTGAGTATTCGACTACAGGATTAAATGAATAGCCATAAAATGCTCACAGGGATGGTTCAGGGCTCCATTGTCTCAAACCCAGTATTAGAAAGAATGACAGAGTTCTGGGGATTGGAGGGGAGCCTCAGCAAGCTGGGCAGATCTTGCTGCTCAGGAGCTGACAGCCTCAAGTCTACAACCTCACTTATGGGGGCCGTCTGCTTCTGGCAATGGGTGAGGGGGCTAAGGCCACTGATGATTCTATCAGTGCGCAAGCTGCCTCTCTACCTACTGTGATGTCTTCCCTCAAGTCATAGGGGAGCTGCCTATGCATGCAGCATGACTTTTAGATAAGGGACACTAATCAGACATTTTGAAATGAATTTATGGTGTATATCCAAATTTTTCCAGCTGTGAAAGTGGTGATGATGACATTGATCCAAATTAGTGGTATGCCAGATATACTGTTGTATATTTCTCAGACCACATACCAATATTAATTAATCACTTGTTTATAGTGCCTATTGTAAGAATAGCAGGCAAACCTTATTTTTTACCAAGTCACTTTCTACAAAAAATATTTGTACCACAAGACTTTAGAAGCAGCAGGGCTTAGTGGTGATGAGCCTGGTTAAGAGGTCTGAAGCCAAACTGCTTAGAGCTGAGCTTTTCCGCTTATTGACTGTGTGATTTTGAACAAGTCACTTAACCTCTCTTTGCCTCAATGTCAACTGTATAGTAACCATATATCTACCTTCTAGACTGATGATAAGAGTTAAATGAGTTTTCTGACGTACAGCAATGCTGTATCAGTGTTAGCTATTATTAATATTACTAATATTAATATCAGTCATGGGGAGCAGCCACCAGACTGGACATTTTGTCTGTGAGCCTCATGTTCTGGACTTTACTGAAAGGAAAGAAGTACATTTTTGTTTTCAGACGCTGTGCTGGGACATCCGTCATCTCACATGATTCTGACGCTAATCCTGTCCTTTCGATGATTATCTCCATTTTAAAGATGAGAAAGGTATGGCTCAGAGAACTTAAATTACGTGCCCCAGACATGATGGAGCTGATGCAAACTTGATCCTAGGTCTGGCCCATTCTAGTGCTTATGTTTTTCTTTTATACTATGGTACCTCTTGGAATTTGTCAGAGTTAAGTAGCAAACTGAAAAAGCAAAATGAATGAATGAATTAACTGCGAGACAGGGTCTCACTCTGTCACCCAGGCTGGAGTGCAGTGGTGCAATCATGGCTCACTGCAGCCCCAACCTCCTGGGCTCAAGTGATCCTCCTGCCTCAGTCTCTCAAGTAGCTGGGACCACAGGTGTGTGCCACCATGCCTAGCTAATTTTCTTAGTGAAAAAGCAGAATTTAAATATGTATATCAAGGCTAGAGTTTTCATAGCCCCCCTGTGCTCTCCTCTCCCTTCTGAAGAGGTGACCTGAGATGGTTTCTTACGTTGTGTGTGTTTCTTACCTTGCCCTGTGTTACAGTGCTGCGGAGAATGCTAGGAGGGAGAGGTGGCCTGCATGGTCCCTGGTGCCCTCCTCTACTCCATGTCTCCTCTGATACCTCACTACCCCCTTGGTCGTGGGGCAGCCTGTCCTCTTAGCAAGATCCAAAAAATACCTGTCCTGATAGATAGCTCCTGAGAGCACCAAATGGAGGAATCAGGACTCTTTAACATCTTTTCTATACCTCCAGAAAGCCTAGTAGTTTCCAGAGGGTTAGAACCTTTGTTATTCTGTGAATGTCTTGCATATCTTTTGGATGCAGTTCAGGGATGTTTACATCTGGGAACTTCTGAAAGTCTTCATAACTGCCCAGGCATCATTAAGATGCAGACAACTCTAAGATTGCACAACTCGTAAATGCGAGTTAAGATGACCCTGGCTCTTTATGGAAAATCCCATAAAGTCTCCACACAGTGGCAGTTGGATGGAATATAGATTTGCAGATAACATTTTGAGACCTTACAGGAATCAACATCATTTTGCCTATATGCTCCAACCTTCACTTTCAACTGTGGTCCATTCCCTTCATCCTTCATTACCACACCCTGAAATTATAGTTATTTTTAAAAACACGGATGTATGTTTATGGGCATCAGATTGTTTTTTTGCATTTTGTATTCCAAGCCCATGCGTGCAGAAAGACAATTACCACTCTACCTCAAGCTCAGGAGTATGCAATCAAGACTCATTATTCCCCTGCTTCTCATTTCATTCACACCCTTTATGTCTCAGAACAATAATGAATGGAGAGCAAAGCATCCCTAGATACTTGAGGAAAGGAAGAAGTCAAAGGACATGCTGAGAAATGTGAATCAAAGAGGGAGAAATTTCGGTGAAGATCATTTGTTTAAAGTGGAGCTTTCATCTTTGGTGGTTGGGAGATTGTACTTTTTGTTAGATCTGTTTCTTGAATCATGATCCCTTGGGGTTTGGCAGAAAGCTATAATTTTTGGGAGGCTCACTTCTACAAAAGCTTATGGTTATGAAGAAAAATCAACGTTTGTAGGTCCATGAATCAGAGTCTAAAAAGTCTGTTTGGATATTTAGTGTCTCATAAAATATAACATGGGAAGAGACTTGTGGAGTGTCACAGCTGGAAAAGATCATGAAGATCATGTGGTCCAGCCCCCTCCTTTAATGATGAGGCTACTGAGCCCAGCGAGGTTGAATGATTCATCCAAGTTACATGGCTACAAGGAAGGGTAGACAAACTGGACTAGAATAGACCTCTTAACTCCCAAGCCTGTATATTTTCAACACTATTACACGTTACTAATCATTTGGAAACATCTGAGCCAAAGCAGGAACCATGTATCATAAATGAGAGAATCTTAGCAATAGAAGAGACCTTGGAGGTCATCTGGTGCCATCTCCCTTCTGAGGCAGGAATCCTTTTGGTGACATAGCTGACAAATGGCCACTCATCCTGGCTTAACTCTAGTGCCAGGAAGCTCAGTATGTTACAGGCAGCTTGTTGTGTCTTTGGAAATCTCTACATATTGGTAAATTTGTTCAGACAGAAGGTCATATCTGTACCTTGAAAGTATCACCCCATTAGGAGTGAGGGTGGCCAGAGGTGAGTGGCATGGTATTGGTGATGGTGAGAAGTTTTACTCTTTTTCTCATCTTAAAATAAGGATAGTAATGCCTACCTCTAAGGATCATTGGGAAGACTAGAGATGTGGTTTATAAAGCATCTACCATCGTGCCTGCTTCAACATAGGTACTCAAATTGTAATTATCATTGACTTTTATCATCATGATTACGTTTTTGAAATTATGCCCTCTGGCTGGGTGCCGTGGTTCATGCCTGTAATCCCAGCACTTTGGGAGGTGGGTGGATCAAAAGGTCAGGAGTTCAAGACCAGCTTGGCCAACATACTGAAACCCCGTCTCTACTAAAAATACAAAAATTAGCCAGGTGTGGTGGCACGTGCCTGTAGTCCCGGCTACTCAGGGGGCTGAGGCAGGAGAATCGCTTAAACCCAGGAGACAGAGATTGCAGTGAACCGAGACTGCGTCATTGTACTCCAGCCTGGGTGACAGAGCGAGACTCTGTCTGAAAATAAAAAACAAAAGAAATTATGCCATCTGGAGCAACACAGACTATGTCTAATCTTGCAAATATTTTAAAGCAGTTAGCATGACCCTTTAAATCTCCTCTTCAGACTAAATATTCTCTGATTCTTCTGCTCTTCCTGTGATATATTTTGGATGCCTTCATTCACACTTATTTGTCAATTTTCCCCCTAAAATGTGGTGGCCAAATGTGGCCAATCCAATGCACTCTACAATGGAATAATTACGTCTCTAGATCTGGATGTTTCACTTCTCCTAAAGCAACCTAGATTTATGTTAGCATTTTTGGAGGCCAGATCATACAGTTGGCTCAAGTAAAACCTGATTCTCCTATCCAGAACATTAGCTATGCCTCCCAACTTTGTGTCAACTGCAGATTTGACAAGCATGATTTTTACGTCTTCATCCAAACTGTTGATAAAAAATGTTGAACAAGAAAAGGCCGAAAGCAGCTTTGAGGAACGCCTCTGGTCTTTCCCTGCATATTGACATCCATCCATCCACTAGTTTGGTGACAGTGTTTCACCAGCTTCACATCTACCCATCTGTACTATCAGAAATAACTCAGCAAGATACAGTCACTCTTTGTGTTTTTGAAATTGGAGATTTAATTTATCCAGAGGTAAAACGCTATTTCTTTATCAATGAAGACAGGTTTTGAACCCATAATTGGGACAATGTGAACTCAGGAAGTAATTTCATGTTTGAGTTACTATGTAATGCTTAAAGAAAAAAAAATCTCCTTCTCTTAATGTGAAGTGATAATGCTTTTGCTGGGTTGTTTATTTTTCCAAAATGTTTTGAAATTACTCTCTGGGTTTTGGAGAAGACTGGAGAATTTGCAGATTTTGTGTGTTGGGTAGAGAAGAGATTACAGGAGAGTTAGAATATGTCTTTCAGGAGCTTTTTCCATTTCTGGTAGAGATCACAGAGATGAAGAGATGCCTTTAAAGTGTCGATGAAGGAGAGTGTTGGATATATTCCTAGATAGTGATTAGTATTCTTTTTGGTGATTCTCAGAGAAGATTCTTAAACTTTTGGGGGAGAGGGGATTACTTCTTTCTCTTATTTAACATGCTTTACTCTGAAGAAATTAAACCTATTCTTTGTGCTGCAGCATAAGTCAGTTTTCTTTGTCTCTTTCCATGGTGGATGTAAACAATGGTGGTTGTCATCATTTGAGCCAAAGTGCTCAAAGATTGGAAGCTCAACTCTCAGCATCTTCCTTCATTGGCCCCTGTAATATTTTGAAACAGGTTTTACTTTTTACTATACATTCAAGTCTTGTGGCTTTCTTCTTAATCCTGATCCTCTCTTTTTCCTCAGCCCATAACTGAACCATAATTTAACAATACCTTAATATCTAAAACTGCATTATTGCATACTTGCAGATTGCAAGATGAACAGACAGGAAATTAGCACTCTCGAAAATTGACCAGGGAACAAAAAGGTAATGTTTCATCATATGGAATATTCTAGGAATGTTATAGTTCACCCATTCACTCAATAGTTATTGAGCACTCTGATATATCAGGCACTAAGCTAGGCAATGGAGACATAATGGGGAGTAAAATCAGATTTAGTTTCTTCTCTCACTGGGCTTACCATCTAGGGGAGAAACAGGTATTAATCAAATAATCAAGAAGAATTGTAAACCACTGTACTGTAAAGGAAAAGGAGATGGTGCCCATCACTTCGGTGAGTGTGGGCAGGAAAGGTTTGCCTGCATGATGATTGATTCTGAGGTCTGAAGGTGGAGGCAGGGCAAGGGCATTGGCATTAGAAAGCAGCATACAAGGCCCGATGCTGGAATGCAGCATGGTTAGTACGAGGGTAGGAAATATCTAGAATGTGGAATGAATCACATAGAGCAAGAGTGGAGGTGGTGTGAGTTGAGCTGGGAGGTAGGAAGGGTCCCACACGGACTTTAGAGGCCATACAAGGAGTGCTGCCAGTGTCTTCCAAACCGATGGCTTAGGGTGTATGTTCTGGGGAGTGGGTGGGAGGGGAACCTCACAAACGCTGTGTGTAATGTGATCACTTTTGCATTTTGAGATCACAGTGGCTGTAGTATGGGAAAAAGGAGGAAAAGAAGCCAGAGTGCATGAAGGAGAACATTGTCTAGACAAGGATAGAAGATGATGGCAGTTGGTTATAGGTTGGTGGAAGGATGGATGGAAAGATTGGAAGAGATGAGGGACACTTAGTTAAATTTGTAGGACTTGGAAACTGCCTAAGAGGGTGATGGAAAAGAGGCATCCAGGATAATTCAAGGAGAGTCATATGTCTTATATTTTTCTTTGTGAATTTAAAGATTGTGATCTTAAAAATTAAATTGTACAGCATCAATAATTCTAAAAGGAGAGTCAAAAATGGTTCTGTGCCTTGGATCTATTATTGATAGAGTAGGTGACTATGAACAAGATGAAAAATGTTAAGTGTCTTTGAACTTAAACAATGGACTAAATGGTACCTATAGTTTCTGACCTCCTCAAGACCCAGGGAAATAAGTTGGTCAAGGTTCACTTTCAAAAGAAATAACACAATTTTCTTTATTTTTCATTATCATTTTTAGTCCAATTCTCTAAATCTCTAGATCCTATAAAAAGAACGAAAGTGTGTTCCTGCACTGCCACCAATGCACATTGCCATTTCCTTTCATCCTACTTTACCCAATCACAGTGTTTTCCCACATCAGAAAAATTTTCCAGTGTATAAGAGAAGCCTTTGGACTGTGAGTATATATAAGCCTGTTCCTGCCTTTGGGGTCCCACAGCGACACAGTAGGCTCACAGTCTAAGCCAGGTGCCCAGTTTCCATCTGGACTCCTGACAAACTGTGTGGTCAGGATTTAGAAATCAGAAACCTGGAAAAGGTGCAATGTGATGGACACAGCCACCCCAAATACCGTATATGTTATCACCATCGTTTAACACGTAGTGCAGGAAATCCTTTTCTTTGCCGAAGAACTTCAAAGGACCACTTCTAGTTCTCTTGGGTAACATTTATTTTTTCTTTGCTAACACCAAAGCGCAGACAGATACATATTTTTTCTTTAGTAAATTGCTAGTGGCACTCCATTTTTTTCCCTCCCATCTTCAACCCCTTGTCCAATAGACCTCTTAAATTTCCCCACCCTTCTAGGCTGAAGAGCTGTATCTTGCCACTTATAAAGACTACTTATTGCCCTTACCTATTACTTTGTTTGGCCGAGCACTTTCTCTTTCTTTTCTTTTCTTTTCTTTTTTTTTCTTTTTTAGAGACAGAGTCTCACTCTGTCCCTCTGTCTGTAATGTGGAGTGTAGAGGTGTAATCCTGGCTTACTGCAGCCTCAAACTCCTGGGCTCAAGTGATCCTCCTGCCTCAGCCTCCCAAAGTGCTGGCATTACAGGCATAAGCACTACACCACTTTCTCTTTCTTTACTGGGTTCTAAATTTCTTTCTCACCTTTCGGTCCCAATGTGTTGATCAGCCTTCTCTGCTCAGTGTGAATTTTCTCTGGGTGTCTGAGTAACTTTCTTTTCTATGAAGACCTATCTCGCATATTTTACTTACTTTTGCATTTTAAACATATAAGCCTTCATTTGAAGGCATCAGAATTAAATACATGATATTAGGTCCTGTAAGTGACTCAGACATCTCATGTTCTTTCACTGGTTTATTCATGCTATTAATATACATCTGTTGAATGCCTACTATGGTCCAAGCACCACGGGATAGAGTTGTGAATACAAACATCCTATATTCCAGAGGAAAAGACATGGAACAAGTAACTAGACGCTTGATTATTGTTCTGTGTTTCCATTACTCCATGCATTGTGAGAGATGGATTTTATGAAAATACAGCAGAAAGTGGCAACTCTTGTTCTGATCGTTGGATCCCAGATGTCTTGTCATGTATTACAATCATGCATCCTCATTCCACAGGTTGTTGAGCTTGTGTCCTCAGTCCTGAGATTATGATTTGGAAAGGTAGTCGTTTTCTTAAAAAATGTGTATATATGGTTGGGCACTCTTATAGGACTAAAAATGAAAGGGAAAAAGCCAGTGTGCTTGTCATGCAAAGCAGGATGCAGAATGACTATTCACTAAATCACAGTATTATGCACTTACCACAAAAATCATTTTCAAATCTGATATTCATCCTTCAAGTCAGAGAAGGCAGGCACTAAATATCTCTGATGCAAACCTCACATCAGGATGGCAGCAGAGTGGTAAGGAAACTTTAAGGCATTTTCTCACATGCTTTACTCTAAGGGTGAGTAGTTATTTTTCATCTCCTCATAGCTGTATGTTATAACAAGATGAATGGGCCTATGGCTTGCTGGAAGCCATAACTCTCTATGTAGTTGACATGACTAGATTCCCAGTTTTGGCCTTTGAGAGCTTGAGAGTAGAATAAAAACATTGACTCCTCCTGACCTTTCCCCTGTGTCTTCTCTGGGCAGAATATCTCGATGCATAATGCAGTTGGTGGGGCCATGACGGGGCCCGGAACTCACCAGCTTAGCAGCGCTCGGCTGCCCAACCACGACACCAGCGTTGTGATTCAGCAAGCCATGCCGTCGCCCCAGTCCAGCTCTGTCATCACTCAGGCACCTTCCACCAACCGCCAGATCGGGTAAGGAGCCCTCCTCGGCTGCCCCTGGGTCCTGGCTGGAACTCAGGAAATGTCCTGGACTTTCTCCTGGTTTCTGGTGCTCAGATTGGTTGGTTTTTCTGGCTATCATGATATTGCCTAGAGCTCAGAGTGATGCTTTTGATGGGAGAAGGGAGGAGTCTCCGCTTGGTAGAAGCTGTTTTGATCTTGGACTTTGGGTGGTAGGGGTGGGGTGGGGAGCAAGTCATTCTGTGTCATCATTTCTTCAAACAAGATTTATGAACTTTAAGATGACTGTGGGAAAACCCATGGTTGTTATGGAGACCAGAGTATAGTGCGCAGAACAAACATGGTGGAGAGAAGTTCTACCAGCTCAGCCTTGTCTCCAACAGAGTGTGCCCTTCCCTTCCTGGGAGCTGCCACACTCATCACCTCATCTTCTGTGTACAGCAATCCCTCCCTGTCCGTGAGAGATAAATTCCAAGCTGCCCAATGGACACCTGAAAGTGCAGATAGTACCAAACCCTGTGTGTGATATGTGTTTTCCATCTGATAACTGAGATAGCTATTAAGTGACTACTGGGTGGGGCATGTCCACAATGTGGACACGGTGGACAGGAGGGATGATTCACATCCTGGGGGGCACAGCTTGGGACAGCATGAAGTTTCATCATGCTACTCAGAATGATGAGCAGTTTAAAACTTCTGAATTGTTTATTTCTGGAATTTTCCTTTTAATATTTTTGGACCACGATTAACTGAAACTGTAGAAAGAAAAACCACGGATAAGGGGGACCACCATATTTCCACAGTCGTCCTGCCCTCTGCGCATTCTTCCCTGCTTCTCATTCTTGTAACTGCCTCCTTATTAGCCCTCTCCTTCCTCTACGTTGGTCCATGCTGATTTCCGGAGTAGACAAAGCAAAGAAAGCAGGCCCCTCTCTCTCATTTATGCAAATGGACAATACTGAGGCATTGAGGAAAAATTGGTAGAAAGATCCTGTCATTGAACACCAGATACTCCATGTCATGTGATGGAAAGAGCTTTCCCTTCTGGGTATCCTGTGTTAGCTCTAGCCCCTCGCTATATGCCAAGTGTGGTCTGAGGATCCGCAGCGTGGGCATTTCCAGGGAGCTTCTCAGAAATGCAGAATCTCTGGCCCAGCTTCCTTATCCCCAGAATGAGGATGGTGTCTGCTCTTTCCAGCCTCACGAGAGTAAAGATGAAATAAAAGATTTAAGAGCACATGGGTTCTTAGGAAGAAAAGGTAATAACTTTAAGCCAAAGAGCTGTGATAAAGTTCTGTTGCTGCTGAGAACTGGCTGCTCTATTCTTCCAGAATTCTGTTTAAAATGAGAAGGGGCGCTTGCTGTGTTTGGTATGTGCGTCAACATTCTGTTTGAATTTTCAGTCAAATATTGGAAGTGATAATTAAAAACTTAGAAACTGCTCCACAATTTGTCAGTAGGTCTTTTCCCTCTTGTTTTTCGGTGTTAAAAGAATTCCAGACCTGCAGGGAACACTGGCTTATTCCTCCCTAGGATATTCCAGAAGGGGCACCTTGTCTCACATTTTCAACTTACCAGGAATGGCTGTGATACGTTAAGACCCACCTTAAGAAATGAGAGTAATGGGTAATGGGTAATGACCATTTTGTGAGTTTGCTGTGGGTGCGTTTGGTTTTCTATTCAAGAAACAGAACATTAACCTGGCCCCTCGAATGCTCGGCTTTGTTGAAAGGAGTCAATGCTAGGTTGGTAAGTGTCTCTGCTAAAGATTTCTTTTCTTCTCAAATGACCATGAGAGCAAATGTTGCTGCTATCTAAATCAAGAACCCATAGTGTGCTAAGAGGGTGGAGTAGATTCATTAAAGACAGCATCTAAATCTCCAGGGACTTCTCTCAAGTGGCTTGGCTTTCAGCAGACAATTCACAGTTATGCCAGCTAATTATAATTATTTTATTTTTCTTTCAAGGGGAAAAAACATAAAATGTGCTACAGTTTACTAGCAGTTTTACAGCATTCCTTCCCCCCTGGAGTTCTCCTGCCTCCCTCTCCCTGCCACCCCCAACCAACTACCCTTTTGGAGGCCCTTAGTATTCAGCCATTGTTAGCACAAAGCTGGTCTTTATGAAACAGTCTTTTGAGGGCTAGCACTAAAGTTTAAGATGAGTGCTGACTCTGTTGATAATTTACCCAGCTGGCCCAGGACTGTACATTTGGGTGACATTTGTAGGCTGTGTCACCATGGCTGGATGGAGGCGGGTGTTTCTGTGGTATGGACGCCTTTTGGACACACTCCATCTTCCCATTTATTCTCCAGCCTGGGGTGTTGTGTGTCGCTCCTGGTGTGTTCTAGGAGATAATTGTCACTTTTAGGACTCTGTCTCATTGCCAAGCCTGAGGGAGGCTATTTCTTTTATTCAGATTCCTCCCTGGTGTGTTTGCCATGTTGATTCAAACCCACACATCTCGTCATTTCCATTTTTCTCCATCCAAAACCTTGCCCGGATGATCCTGGAGACTCAGCAAGAAATAACCCAACCCATCTCACCAGTGGATTCAGTATGAAACTCTAGGTGGTAACATTTGGGGACGGTTGACTCTTTTATTTCTCTCAGGAAAGAGGAAATGAGTACTTATTTGAAAACACGAGTTCCCTCTGGAGACTGTGTCTTTAAATGAGCATTTGAAATTGCAGATAGCTTTTTTTCTTACTTTATTTTTTTTTGAGGCTGCACAGAACCATATTGTAGTAATATTCTGATTTTTATCACAACCTCAAATATTTAAGTGTCAAAATCTGGCCAAGCCACCTGCAAATGTTTGCCATGGCTACTGGCCAAGAAAAACAGCAAACAGCAATGAAAGTCTTCATTCAGGCTCAGTGCTTAAGCTGCATCCAGCCAGAAAGGCTGGGACCCACCTGTGCCCACGCATAGTGCTCTTGTGCTGCGGCCAGCGGGTGTGTTCACGGCTGTGACTTTGTGGGAGAGGGGGCCGCCTGGCTCCTGCTCCCCCCTCTTCCCTTCCCTTCTATCAGTGCTTGGCTGCTGCAGGCAACCCCATGTTCTCGCTCTTCTCTGTCTCCCTCTTTTCACAGTACAAAATTTAAGCTTGGAGGCTTGAATGTATTGAGAGAGCTATCAACATAAAGGACTTGAAAATGGGAGTAGTGCCAGTTATCAGGGAGGACTTTGGGGACAAAGGGTAGGCATCCTCATAAGCATTTGATTTTCATGCTTTTTGAACAGGCACTGAGCCAAACCAGACCAAAATGAGTGCAAATGCAAAAATCCAAAGAAGTAATGTTAAAAGGAAGTAGACAAACAACACGTGCAACTTCCATTCCATACCACAGCAATCCATACCATGCCCTGTGCTCAATTCTGTGAAAGTAGTGCCATTACCTCAATAGAAACCAGAGGTAAATATAAATATCTCAAATTGCTCTTGTGTGGTTGGGCAGACTAGAAAAACACACAGCTATGGAGAGTGTGGGAGGCATCCCCAAACTAGTGGCTACTTGTGCTTAGTCAAACTGGCAGACGCTCTGCTGGGAAGAGTGTCTTTGGCTGATTGATGGTAGCGTTTTCAGAGATAAGTTTCCCAGATGGAAAAAAAGAGTGAGCCATGGGCTGTGGGGAAGACAAGTGAGACAGAAAACAAGCATGTATTAAATAGAGATAAAATCGATTCAGCCTTGAACCAAATATGTGGCAGAATCCAAACAGTATCTCTCCTCCAGTCATTTTTATTAGCTATCATGTAACAGGCTCATTAATTCAGGATCAAGTCAGCAAAGCCTGGGAAAATGGCAGAAGGGTAGGTAGCACTACTGGAAGTTAACACACTCTCTCTGTCTCTTTGTTTCTTATCATCTAAGACATTTTTGTAGGAGTCAATAATCCATTGAGTAGATGGCTATAATCTTAATAGATCCCAGCTTTCTTAACTAAGTTGATTCTTCTTTATGGATAAGTGATAGTATGTAATTTACACTCAGTAATTCTTCAGGAGAGCAATGAAGATAATATGGAATTTGGAGTTCTACGAGAATGGATATCAGTACAGAGCTCTGACGGGTTATGGGAGACGCTTCCAAAATATTCTACATATTTTTTTCTTACCTTTTACTTCTTTGTAGGCCACTGGCCAAATATATCTAACATTAGAATATACAAATGTGGAGTATTCTGGTTAAGAGAATGAATTGGCCAGCTGTATCAGGAAACTCAGAAATATGTTCAACAGAATGCATATATGAAGACATTTATGTAAAAAACCCTCCCTGATTTTACACCAATTTTAATCCTGGAACATATATTTCCACATGATGTGTAACTTAGGCATTTGGTTATAAACTCTATTAGCATGGGGCTATAGCTAGACAACAGAGACATAAAACTTAGCCAGAAATTTATATAAAATATCATAGAAGAAAATCTTGTTTTATGTAAAGATGAAAAGGTGCCAAGACTTATAAATTGTACCTCCTCTTACCTTTTCTGTGCCTCTTTATCCCTTTTCTCTTTGCAATCCCAGATGCTATGTGTCATGCAGAATATTAGATGTAGTTCAATGGACATGGCCAAGGAAAACAAACAAACAAACAAAGAAAAATAATTATAAAAAGAAAAGCTGATTACATCTCAAAATTTGTTGGTGGCAGAAGCAATGCTACGAGTCATGTGGCTTTGCTGTGTGAGTTAACGTTCCTGCCTAGTGTTCCCTCAAGATGGGAATGTTAATACATTTGAGGGGTTTGTGTCATTCTTGCTGGGGGTGGGGGAAAGAACAGTAGAGAAGTTGGTAAATGATGCCATCACTGAAGGTCATGGCTTAAAGAAGACCTAAATGACAAAGCAGCTTACAGGTTAAGAATGTGTTTGCCCTGTCAATGCATATGCGTATGAATCTATTTTTAAGAGCTTCCTAAAGCTCCTCGAACCAAAGTGAGCATGAGTAAAATGAGTAAGACTGTCACTATCTACCACAGGCTAATGCTGGGGACATTCAGGCCAGCCTCCTTCCTGCTGGAGGCAGCGGGGCAGCAGGTCCCGGCTTGTCACTGGTCCTCAGCCCTTAGCCAGGACAACTTGAAGCCCCTTTGAGTAATGCAGACCAGAAGTCATTATTTCCTGCTTTGTGTTTTGCTGAATATCACGGCTATGAACATAGCTTTATTGTTGGAAAGTTGCTGGATCTTTCACAGCCCCGAGAACATTTACGAGGGCCCTTCCGGGGGATGCTTTCTGGGAGGGTTGACAGACTTAACCATATGGCTCCCGTTAAATCCCATGCAGAGCCTTGAGAAATTACCTCTGACAAGGGGGCCGGCAGCCTTCCACTCACGGGGTTTTATGTGTGGAACGAAACATTAAGTACTGATACTTGAGGAAATATAATGTTTCTTAACATTCAAAAGTTGTAACACCACATGGTATTGTGGTCAGATGAAGGGGGTAGAGCCAGAACATGGGAGCAAATGGCTGGGTATTCTGAGAGGCAGAAAAATACCCCAGCTCTCGTCTTCGAATCTGGTCCTTGCCTCTGATTCTTCAGGCAAGCATTGTGTCTTAGTGTCATCTCAGCTTCCCACCTGGAACACAGCAAGCCTGCTCTACTGGGGAGAGAAAATCGGAGGTAACTCCCCAATGGCTCAAGCCCTTCGTTAGAAAGGGCCTTGATACTGACACTGAAGAAGAGAAAGGAAGCTAATATTTATTCAGGATCTACTATGTGTCAGGCATTGAGCTAGCTTTGCATGTTATTTCCTGTAATTCTTCAATAGCTCAGAGAGGTAGCTGTTATTTACCCCAATATTATTGCTCCAAGAAGAAAAGTAACTTGTCCAAAGTCACCCAGCCAGGGAGATAAACAGAGTTTTGAATATGGGTCTATTGGACTCAAAAGCACGTTTCCCCGTGCTCCTGACCATGGGAATACCAGTGCCGTGGAAGACCCATGACTGTGCCTGAGACTGGCAGAATCATCTACAGGAGTTAGCTAATGCTCAGTCTATCTGGTTACAGTGTCAAACACTTCATCCCCTCATGTGTAAGAAAACTATAGCATCACAGAGAAGTGACGGCCCTGTCTCCAACATTTGGTTGCTCTATATTTGGCTTCTTAGCTTGCAGGAAGACCACTATTCCCTGCCCAAATGCAGTTCAACTTCCAGATTTGTTCCATTTCCTGAGGGGACAGTTGGCTTTGCCTGTGAGCTTTTCTTGGAGGAAGACTTCATTTCTGGAACTTCTACACAGAACCTGGCCCTCAGAGTTCCTGAAGCTTCTGTGTAAGTGTCTCAGTGTGCATTTCCTCCCTCCTATTTTTGGAAAAGATAGGCACAAATGAGGGACTACTTCTACAGCAACTAGCCTGGGATCATTCTTTCTGTGCTTACAGTAAATCTAGACATTTGTTCTTTTGTGCAGCATATTGAAAAGATATGCCTGGAAGACAAGAGCTTGCTTGGAGCAAAACCATGTCAAGTCAGAGGGGAGTCAAGGAAAAGCATTGTCATGGGTTCAGAGGTCATGGGTTTTAGACATTCAGGCTCTGCCATTTAAAAGATTTGCCACCTTGGCTAAGCGCTCAGCTTCCCCAGGCCTGGTTTCCTTTACCTACATATAAAGGGGTTAGCCAATTAATTGAGTCAGTCTCAGCTCCAGAATTCTCATTCACTGCCTCTTTTCTGTCTCAAATTTATTCTCTCTTTTGGTTTGTTTTCTTCCAGGAGCCAAGTTTGGCAGAAGCTCTAGATTATCTGACCTCCCAGATATGTTCACATAGCCCAGAGAGTGAGAACAGAATAGGGTTTGGGAAGAGAAGCCCACGGCAGTAAAAGGGAGGGTCCTAACATATGAAGTCAGAGACACTTGACTTCTAGGCTCAACTCTTAGGTGAATAACAGCAACCTCTTCTCTTTGTCAGGTGCTGTTTACAAGACACATCTCTACTAGTTTGGAATGCATGATTCTGTTACCCAGGAATTAATACACCCATTTTGCAGTTGAGTAAAGTAAGGTTCAGAGATTAAGTGACTTGCCCCAGGTCATAGTGATAATGGCCAGAGCCAGAACTCGAATCCAGACCACCTACTCCACGCACTATCCCACAGTTCCCAAGAAACTTAACTTGCCCAGGTTTAAGTTTTTTCACCTGTAAAATTGGGGGGTGGGGTACCACTAGAAAATTCTTGAAGTTCTTTTCAGCACTAAAATGTTAATTATTTTCATAATGAATTTAATTTTGTAAACTACTTGGTAAGGTAACTTCTCTGGGGACTCAGTGCTGCGTGCATGACTAGGTATAGCTTCCTCTCTTGAAGTAATCTTATCAGGAAATTGTTCTTTTATTCTCACTCTGCTAACAGTGGCTTATTTTCGGAGCTTTAACTAGAAAAACAACTAAAATAGTAAACATGTAAAACAAGTCCAACGCAAGAGATCTGGGTGATGGTTTTGCCAGACACAGTTCTATGGGAAAATGCAGTCCACTGTCTTGTATTCTAGAATTATTATTATTTGGGGAATTATTTTGTGGAAGATCTGAAACACAGCTTTAGCTCATATCACTGGTTAGTGTCTTCCTCTGTGTAAGCCTTGGATAAGGTGCCATGTGAGTGAATATTTGGGAATGAGAGTATGTAGTCTCCCATAACGCAAACTGAAAAAATTAGCTGTTCTTTTCTGTACTTGTCATAGTTCCTACATCAAGATTGGCTTAGTATTTCCTGTTTACAAATCCAGAAGCAAGAATGAAAACCTAGCAGGTTCACATGGCTTATGGTGTTTTAGAGAGAGTCCCATGACTGAATATAACGATTTATTGAAGAATATCAAAAAGAGAATTAACATGGGAAAATGATTAGTATGTGCAGTGCCCTGTGTGAACTGAACATGTTAGGAGAAATTTGAATTGAACCTGGTTATTCGGAGCTGGTCCTTTGGAACTGGAAGTACACTTTGCTTTTTTTGAAGATTGAACACGTCCAAGTAATAGGGCGGTGTCCCTGCGGGCATTTCAGATATTTGGAGCTTTTATATTCTGTAATACTATATGTCTCCTAAAATGTAAATAACTCTTGTCTGAACTGTTTGATAGATTCTGAATTAAAAAAGAAACATTAATCTAGAAATTTGGAGATAGCCTATGATGCCCTTTGCATGTATGATATATTCATGTAATCAGGTACTTTGAGATTCAAAAGATAGCTCATTCAACAGGTTCTTTACTATGTATTTTTCATTTATGTTTCACCAAATAAATTTTCTCTACAATCATCTTTTATATCCTTTCTAATGAAGATTTAAAGATTACATAAACACCATTAGCATTTTACCTTTGATTGAATCAGAATAACACATAAACATCCAATTTGATCTCAAATTTTGAATGTAAAGGGAATCCTTGATATTAAGATTCTGGTATATACAGATGGAATCCTATTTCAATGAGGCAGTGCAACATCATTGCTCTAGGGATAGAAAGCCAAGGCTGGTGACTCTAACTGTACCATGCATGAGCTCTAGACTTTGAACAGGCTTCTTTACCTTGCTGGGGGCCTGACTTTTCCATCTTGTAAAAAGAAAGAATGAAACTAGGTTGTCTAATAAATGCTTTCTCCTAGCTCAAATTCCCAGGAATTCTGAAACAAGCTCTTAGGAACAAGTGTGTTTCCTTATCATGGCTCACACCCTACAACAACACTACTTGGCTGACATAGACTGCTGAAGAAGAATTCTACAAAACGCATTCATTCACATTTAGCAGGTAGTCTAGTAATCCATTTGCCAGGTATGTTGTGCTTTTGGCAAATATCAACTAAAAGTTCCTGTAGTGTAATAAACATTCTTAATGGTACCAGACACATTTCAAGGAATTTGGAGTTTTATAGTTTTACCCCCTTTGGCAAAGTGCATTTTGGCTGATGATTAGGCCAGTAAAGTCTGTAAAATGATAGGACCCTTGTGAGCATTGGGTAGCGACATGATGGAATGTGCTTGGTTTGCTTTTGCAGGGTCACAGAACTTTGCAGAGAACAGATGGCCCCAGACATCTTTGAAATGCTAGAAATGACTTCCTGAATAACCACATGCCCATCATATCTTGATCCAGCGATGGTAATTCACAAGCCAAACACACAGCACTTTACAGCTGACCTCCAATGTATTATTTTTAGTCTATGGAATGCATGAACATTTTCTACATGAATAATCATAATGATAACTGGAACCTGGAAGAGCAATTACCCATCCCCGAATCACTGAGCCATTGAACACTTGTCAGATGAGCAATGACATTCTTAGAATCTATAGGGGCAGGAGGCTAAGCATTTGACCGACTCTCAGGGATCTCTGCTTAGCATGTCACTTCATCTCATTTTTCTCAAGAGTCTTGCTCAAATTGCATATTTAAAGAGATAAGCAGTAAGGTACTAGATTAAAGAGAAGGTAAATGAAGTAGTAGCTGATTCCATTCCAGTATTGTTTGGGTTGTGGGAGGGAAGCCTACTGGATGAATCTGCAAACGCAGTGAAACCAGTCTACTTCTAAAGTCCTTCCAAAGCCCCATGTTGAGTCAGTGTATATTTTAAATGCCAAAACTAAACAAAAGGCAACCTATAGATGCCTATTCCAAATCATAGACTTTCTAAAACATTGAAAGAATTAATTTAAAATAATTCAACTAAGCTTCATGCTGTTAGAGGTGACTGAGGAATTTTACAGACCAGGTACACCCAAATAAAAATCTGATGAAATAAAAGTTTGGAACTGGAGAAAGTTGAAGACTTTTAACTAAAAGGAAAATGAGGGGTGTCTGTGTGTGTGTGGGGGGGGCATGTGGTGTCAACTGCTAGATTTGTCCCAATCCCCCCCACCACACACACACACACACACACACACACACACACACACACACACACACAGTAGATAGCTGCTACTTATTTAACGCAGCTCTGTAGTCAGGCACTTTGCAGAGAACCAGAGGAGTGAGTTTGTCGAAATCTCATTTGGCAAATTGGTGTGTGTGTGTGTGTGTGTGTGTGTGTGTGTGTGTGAGAGAGACAGAGAGATTTTTATAAAAAGAGTGTGTGAAACTTTGGCTACCCCACCTGAAGCCACAGACAAACAGCCTTATATTGGGGCCACTGCATTCCATAATTATTATTGCCATTAGGAATAATTATTATTTGCTTGGTTGAGTTGGCAGTTTGGAGCCTGCCTGAGACAGAGGCTTCTCAAAGGAGCCACAGAACACAAAGGCCCGACCAATCACCCACAAGTGCTTCAACATGTTTGGACGATGTCCTTCTCTTGGTTCATTTCATTGGGTTTCATACCCATTGAGCTTCAAATTGAATGAAAAGTGCATCAGATACAAAACCAGCATGAATGAGTGCTGGCACTCAGGAAGCTTTTTTGATTGGAGGTCTGAATTCTTGGCTTTTCTCAAGTCTGGAGATGGAAGTTAATTTTTTTCATGACACTGTGTTCCTCTAATTAAAAATAGAAAACAAATAACAAGATGGGTCTTCAGTTAGAGGCTAGAGTGAGGAAACCCCCAGCCAAAAAGCAGCAAGGCTGCTTAGGAGGCAGAACAGTGACAACTTGAACTTTACTTTTTCCCAATGTGTTTAACCTTCTTGCACACAAACTCCAGATTCCAGATTTTGTATTATTTCTTCTTTCCTTTGCTGTATCATTTTGAAATAACTGTGCCCGAATATTCCTCCAGCCTTCTTTAGGGATCTCAGAGAAAGTGTGGCCAGGGGATTTTTTAACCAGCGGAGTGTTCACAACAGAAGCTGTGCCTGGTGAAAAGGCTCACCAAGCCATTAAAGAGAAAAGAGTATGACAAGACATTCTTCCAGACGTTATTTTTCCCGTAGACTTGGTTGGTTCCTTGCCAAGGCCTGTACCACAGTCACAGGCAGAGGCCTGCGGGTGCTTAAAGAGAATCACAAACGCCCTCAAGTATGGGCGTCTCTCTCCTCCCCTTTACCTCTTCCTCCCATAGTGGTTGTTTGTAGCTCAAGTGGTTGAATCAGACCCTCAAGAGCTTCCTAAGAAAGGCTGAATCAGAAGAAAACACCCAACAGCCTCCAGTTATTGTATCAGGCCCACTACAGTACAGTGAAAGTTAGCTTTGTCTCCACAGGCACCCAAACAATCTGTCAAGCATCGCAAAGCCAACTGTGATTTTTAGACAGGGCAGGGAAGACCCGGGTGACCTCACTAGAAGCAAGGGAGGCGCCATGTCTGGGTAATCAATGCCCTGTCTGCCTGTCAAGAATGCAGGTGACTTGGTGCACACCTTCTCACAGATGTAGTGCCAGGGTGGGGTGAGAAAGAAGAACCTCCTCTCCCATTCTAGGCATTGGAAAGATACTTCTTTTGCTATTACCCTTTGCACAAAAGGTTCTTTGGGTGAATGCCCCTGTACGAATAAGAAGTAAATGAAAGTTGCACTGTAGTCATTTCCAGGGATTTGTGGTCCTGGATATTTATATAGAAAAACTGTTTAGTGGGAAAATATTGCAAAGGAGCATTCCTGTCTGGGTTTTTATAAAAGGTGACAAAATAGTGCTGTAAAGAAACAGAAATCCCACACTTTCTCAGTAGTATTAAAGCCTGTCCTTAGGTAAAATTTCATGGGAGTATAGAGTTGCTGCTTTTTCGTTTTTCATTTGTTCTTGGAATTTAGGGGTAGAGAAAGGCCAAGGGAAATGGCCTTCATCAGCAAGGAGTTTAATAAAGACAGAACTTTAATTTGTTCATTCTCAATGGTAACCTTCACGGGGAACCACATTTTTACGAAGTCACAGTAGTGTATTGTTTGTATCAGTTCTTAATGAGTTCCATTGTTAACTTTTACGTCAAAGACCCTGTTGCATCAACTTCTTTTTAGTCTTATGATAGGAAGCTTGTTTTCAAGGTGTTTCCATGAAAAGCATTTGATCCTTCATATTTCCGTGGTGGATTTCTCTGGAAAGTTGGGAGTTTTCCAAAGTCTAACTGTTATATCAGTTTTTATGGTGATGGGTCTCATTTTTCTTGTAGTATACATTATCTTCTCTACTAATTGACTTAATTTTCAGTCCTTATCTCCAGTCAAGAAATGAAAAGAACTTACAAATTTTGTTAATTGTACTGAAATTAGACATGTGGTGAGTTTTAGAGGAGCGTCCAAACAGAGCTGGATTCCGTCAGAGCCTTGAGGAAAGTTAGATGGCAGACCCCAAGGGAGAAGAGGGCAGAACACAGGCTGACATATGACAATTCTTGGGAAACTGTTTAAATTTCTTGGGAAAAACAAGATAACTGATGGTTTTTTAAAAATTAAATAAATAAATAGCAGGCAGATCCCAGAACATTGTAATGTGAAATCTAGATGCCATAATATAAAGATGAATTATTAAAATATAGGCACCTCGAATCCACTAACTTGGGCCCAACAGAGCCTGCCCAGGGACTGCCAAGCGTGAGGGGTGTGGAGATTGGCCAGGTGGGCAGGGCTCCCCATTTCCCAGGTATGTCTTCAACCACAGCAGCTTCACATATGTGAACTTAGTTGGGTTTCCACATAAGCATTTCTTTGAACAAAGGGCTCTTCAGCAAGAGCATAGTTTGAAAACTACAAAATTGGAAGATGCTTTTTTCTCTATGTACCACAAACAAGAGGAAAAGTGAATTATTGGGTATGATAAAGCAAGTACCATCTTGAAGATCAATTTCTGGGAGAACCAGTGATGCCATCATCATCATGGAAAGTGGATGAGATTGGACAGGCAAGCTGTGGCTTCTGAGGTGATAGGTGATTGGGGCGAGAATAAAACATAAAATAACTTTTAGTATTTGTATGCGAAGGAAGAAAATCATCAGAAGGGAAACATAGAGACTTGATGGGGATCTGTCCATTTCAATCTCTCAGGAAAGGGTAGAACAACAATAACAAAGGAAGTTGTATCATTTCAGTCTACCCTTTTAGGCAGGGTACACTTACACATGATTGCAAGAAGGTGCCCACAGCACTGAGCTTCAAGAGGAGCAGAGAGGCAGCATTCATGGGCAGAGCCACCTGTGCTTCAGCCTCCACCTTCATTTTTATTTTTATTTTTATTTTTATTTTTGAGATGGAGTTTCACTCTTGTTGCCCAGGCTGGAGTGCAATGGCATGATCTCAGCTCAATGCAACCTCCACCTCCTGGGTTCAAGCGATTCTCCTGCCTCAGCCTCCAGAGTAGCCAGGATTACAGGCATGCTCCCCCACGCCCGCTAATTTTGTATTTTTAGTAGAGACACGGTTTCCCCGTGCTGGTCAGGCTGGTCTCGAACTCCCAACCTCAGGTGATCTGCCCGCCTCAGCCTCCCAAAGTGCTGGGATTACAGGAGTGAGCCACCGCGCTGGGCACAGCCACCACCTTCAACCTGCACACCTCCACTCCACTTTTTAGTTTAGTCTGCCAGGATTTCACTATTATCTTTTCCTCTCTCTTCACAATTTCACCTCTACCACAGTCAAGCCTGAACTCTGCCGGTGGAAATGCCTCACGGAACGTAATGTTGACTTCCTGAGGCCTCCTTCTCAGTGCCCAGCCCCTGGGACAGTCCTTTACTTCTTCCCCCTTCACAGGCTCAGAGTGTCTTCATCTCACAGGTGAGGCCCTGTGGTTTCCCTCTTTAATTATTGCATGTCTGTTGTCATGATCTGAATTGTGTCCCCTCAAAAATATGTGTTGAAGTCCTAACCCCTGGCCCCTGTGGATGGGACCTGATTTGGAAATAGGGTCTGTAATCAGGTTAAGATGACATTGTGGAGGATTTGGGTGAGTCCTAAATCCAATGACTGGTGTCCTTATAAGAAGGCCATGTGGAGACACAGGGACTCAGAGACACACAGGGAGAGTGCCATGTGTCTGCAGAGGCATATATTGGAGGGACAGAGCTGTAAGCCAAGGAATGCCAGGGATTACCAGCCACCACCAGAATCCAGGAGCTGGGCATGGAGCAACTTTCCTTCAGAGCCCTGAGAAAGAACCCCTGCTGCTGACACCTTGATTTCAGACTTCTAACCTCCAGAACTGTGAAAAAATACATTTCTGTGGCTTTTAAACCACCCAGTTTGTGGTAATTTGTGACTGCAGCCCTAGAAAACGAATACATGTGTCTCCATGTAATTATGGATCTATCTGCTTTGCCAACGGAATCGTGGTTAAAAAAAAAAACTATCACTCCATTCTCATTTTATTGAACTGTAACAGATGTGGGGGATAAATACATTAAGAGAAAAAGCCAACTAAGAATAAAAACAAGACTACTTTCTGGAGGACAGCTATCTTGCTGTTAGGACCTGTTTGGTGAGATGCCCCCAGTTCTTTGTTCTCCATTTGTACAGAAAGGGAACGAAGAGGCCTGCTCTAGATCAAACAGATCCACAGTGACTATCTTCTATGAAAGATCTTAGTAGAGATGCATTTTACCTGGGCTGCAAACCTACACTGCCATAAACATCCACTTTGAGGCAAACAAGGGAGTTTTTTCTTTAGCCTCGAATGTTCTGCTCAGTAGTAGTTGCTGGATTCTGAAGCACACACCTCTTGTTGATTAAGCTGTCTGCCCTATAATTTGCAAAGAATGGAAGATCAGCATTGTAGAGAGGTATGGGGGCTTTTCAACTCAGCCTTCTAAGACGTTCTTAGCAGCTAATAACATTCTAGCAGCCCTGAACCAACTTCCTGTGTGGACACAGAAGGAAAGGACACCAGGGACTTACCTGGGGAAGGAGAGCCCAGGGTGGGCCTTGTTTTTCCGCGTGTGTGTTTGTGTGTTTCTGCAGACACTGAGCTTAATCACTGAGAAATTTCTTTTAGGTGGTGCCTAATGCATCTCAGCCCCTCAGCCGGAGGGCTAGGGCTCATTTTTGTGACCGATTGGAGTTTTAACTGCTGTGCTCCTAATACATGTTTTTGAAAAAGGAAGTAGCTTATGTGACAGGACTGTTCTTTTGATCTGTTGACTTTTCCTAATTCTTTTTGAAGTGTCCTCTGCCTTATTCCCTGGCTCTGAGTGATTTAAAGGCAAAGTCCTTGAGTTTATATGCTCCCAGAAACCTAATGCTCTGAGAAATCCAATAAAGCCCCACCACCAGAATTGTTCTGGGGCATGAGGGGGCAAGAGATGACCACCCAGAGTGAGCCCGCATGGGAGGGTGTTAAAAGCAACGAGACATATTCATTGTCTGAGGCTCTCATTGAGTCAGGATGGGTGCAGGCTGCAGACACCTGTGCGGTCGGAACTAGGTTAACGATTACTTGAACATTTGAAAATTTAATACTTTCAGTCAGGGAAGTGTATTTACCTTTGAGCATAACAGGTAATAAAGGGCCCCTTTGGCTGCATAACCTCCCTATTTGTTTGAATTCTCCTATCTTTAGAACTTTGCATCTTTTTTTGGATGGAGTGATCCTGGGTTTTCTGTTTCTCAAGGGCTCATCAAATCACTATGTCATCTTGATTCCCTTACTATTTTTAATAAGCCAGAAAATGGAAGCAATTCTCCCAGTCAGACCACTGAGTTGGTTTGAAGGGACACCTCCAAAAGCCCATGCTCCTTGTGGTCCTCACTGTCACGGGCCAGAAATCTGTGTGGGCATCTTCCAAACCCATGTTTCTCTAGAGCCCTGATGAAAGACCCCTCAGTGAGTGTGGTGGCTGCCACCACAGGAGGAGAAGGGGAGGAGGCAGCGAGTTCCCCCAGAGAAGCTCAGAGCTCTGGGAGGGGCCGAGGGTGTTCTTTTAATCTTTCTAAAATAGGAATTAGCAAAATGATAGTAATTGTAAAGAAACTTCCCACAGTTCTACCCCAGTAAAAGCAATAGGGTACCTGTCCCGGCCAGCCCTCTGGACAGCCCCCTTCCCTTTCCAGCTGAAGTCTGACCTTGGGCTCTTTGCATGGCTTATTCTATTCTTTTGGAGCTTTCTCACATCCATAAAGAGTAGAGAATTATAAGGGCGAAGAAAAGAGGTCAGAGTAAACTTAATCACATTCACCAGCAAGCATCTTCCTGTGGTGTGATAGAGAGAAGTGGGGAAGCAACACGAATTCCAGACCTTGAAATCATTAAAAAATTCCAAACTAAATACAAAACAAGTTCTAATGTAATAAGCCTTCTAAAAGTGGTTTGTAAGCAAACTCCAGTAATAATCACATTCTGTCTGGCAGCAACAAGTGGGAAAGAATGGGACGTCCCAGCGTGGCCTCAGGGCATGTTTGTCCATCCCACAAAACCACCCTTTGGTTTGGCATCACTTTTCCCACCTGGCAAATGCCTGGCTCAGAAGGGCTGCAGACCAGAGTGTCCTGGCAGCATCCCACAGGGCATTTCTGATGGCAAAAATCCAGACCCAAGGTGGAAAGAGTGGTCCAGCCATTGCTTCTGGAAGTCTCTTGCTATGTGACCAACCAAGATGACATCAGAACAACTCAAATGTCATTACAAAAGGTGGATTGTTACATTTATGGGATTCTAAATCGTTCATGTATTTATCTATACTTGGCTTCTTTCCAAGAAAAGGATTTGAGGAGACTCAGAGAAAGTACAGTACAACAAGATTAAAAGCAAGACAAAACAATCTACAGAAGAAAGGAAAGTAGTAGTAGAGAATTCTGAGACTGAAAGACACTGAAATGGTTTGCTGCTAATGACATTTGTCATAATTGCTGGCACCTTTTATGTAAAATCAGCATTGAAATCCACCGATGCAGGGATCACACAGTGGAGCTTGTCTCTGGTACTGCAGTGGGATTTTTTTGGGTACATGCTCAGCCTCACCTCACCATTGATGCTGTGAGTCATCAGTGCGCTGTTTGGGAACATGTGTTAATGAGCACTGAAAGAGCAGGCCAAAGGTAGCAGGATTCTTTGGGAGTTAAAAAAATACATTTTGTAAAACTAAGCAGACCATTGTGGAGGTGGACTGGGCTGGGGGTGGGGATGGGGGAGGAGAGACTCATATTAAAATCCTGATATAAAGTTCTAAGCAATGAATAAGAGGCTTAAATACATAAAGAGCAAGGCTAAATTTGGACCAATTTCCTGTGAAATCTCTTGTGTAATATTTTCAATTTGTGCTTGTTTAATGTGGTTTATTTTCCTAAGGTTCACGGTATAGGTTTTAAATTCAGCCTTGACTACACACATGTGTTGAGAAGTTATAAAACGAGAGCCAGCTCAGACCAGTCTCCAACTGGATGCCCTTTAGTGGAAAACATTACCTCCTTTTCAATACCTAAAATGTCTCCATGGGCACAGATTTTGCCCTTTCCCCATCCCATTTCCTGACTGCTTTTCTACCACCTGGTTTTACCAGTACTTGTCTAGTTACATTAGTGTACCCAAGTATGCTATGGGGAGCTCTTCACTGCAGATCAGGGGTCCAGGGCTGTTTGGGGCCAACTCTCTGAGCAATATCATGTTCTTGACACAAAGGGATAATTCAACCATTTGGGTTAAAATAGAGGAAAGATCTCAGGCTCTCCAGAAGACTCTGATCGGCAGTCCAGCGTTCTAATTTTGGTCTCTTGGTATCCTGGATCACACCATCTTTTGGAGGGGGCCATTTCCTATACGTAGCGGTACTGTTTCCGGTGACTTGAATACAGTATGTAGGACCTATATTGTAAAGTCAGATCTTAACAAAACAATATAAGGCCTCTGTTGTTCATGGTACTTACTACGTCAGATCCCATGTATTATAGTTACATGGGGTTTGTTTCCACATAGGTTTTAAGTCTGTAAAGCAGAAATTGTGCTTTATTCATTTCTGAATCTCCTAAACGCCCAGCATGTTATCTAGTACGGAGGAACTATATTGGTGTAAGTATGCATACACATATGGGCACAAAGGGTTGAAAGAGACATCACATATGTGCAGCTTCTTAATTTAAACAGTAAGAGATCAATAGGTAAGAGAAGTAGTTGCAAAACTGTTTTTATCTTCTTCAGTACCTTTCGACAAAATACGCATCCTTCATTCAGCAAATATTTACCAAGGACCTGTTTTTTTCTAGGGATACACAAGCCTTAGAGCCTTCCAAGTCTAGGTTCCAAAACCATGCAAAACTGTACACAGTTCTAGCTTTCATTTGCAGCTCTGCCTATGACACAATGTGCGGCGATGTTGAAATCTGGCATCTTCTCCTTGCCCCTGCTGTATTTTCTTACCTATTTTTGGCTTCTGTTTTCTCTCGGCATGAGAATTTTTTTGAGATTGTGAATCTGGATTAGAAGTGGTCAAGCAGTTGTTCTCCAAGCCTGTTTTCCCTGGAAGGGACAACATTATTATTGGCCAGTGCTGGCTTTCTTCCCAGCAACGTAGCTCCTCTCTTCCCACCTGCCCAGCTTTCTAAATAAGTGCGGAGTCAGGAAACGAGCAGCTTAGAAATGTAAGACTCACTCTATGGTCACTTTTCCCTGACATTCTACTTTGAAACATTTCAAACACATAGAAAAGCATGAAGAATTGTATATTCGCCACCTAACATTCTACAATGGCTCTTTGCTATACTTGCTTTATCATATAGCTGTACATCTATCCATCAATCAGTCTTATTTTTTGATGCATTTCTAAGTAAGTTGCAGACATAAGTAACTTTACTCCTAACCACTTCAGCATATGTATCATTAATAGAGTTGATATTTGGGCTGGGCGCGGTGGCTCACGCATGTAATCTCAGCACTTTGAGAGGCCGAGGTGGGTGGATCACAAGGTCAGGAGATCGAGACCATCCTGACTAACACAGTGAAACCCCGTCTCTACTAAAAATATAAAAAATTAGCTGAGTGTGGTAGCGGGCGCCTGTAGTCCCAGCTACTCGGGAGGCTGAGGCAGGAGAATGGTGTGAACCCGGGAGGCAGAGCTTGCAGTGAGCCAAGATCACGCCACTGCACTCCAGCCTGGGCGACAGAGCGAGACTCCGTCTCAAAAAGAAAAAGAAAAAGAAAAAGAAAATAGAGTTGATATTTCTCTGTGGTTCTTTTTGTTGCTGTTTACAAATAGCGAAATGCATAAATCTTGAGTATATTTATGCCACTTTTCAAATAGGATGTCATTTTCCTTTCTAGAGTCTCTTATTATTGAAAGGTAATCATGAAGATGAAAAAAGATTCTGTAATATCCACGGTTTGTATATTTAGGTAGTGAGTATTCCATTTTTTTCTCTGCCTAGGAGTATTTATTCAAGTGAGGAAGGAGCAGGAGAGAAAAGGGCTGTGTGAAGCTTCCATGTTAAGGGCCTCACTCTTGCAGATAAACCATGTCAGCTCCTCTACTCCCTCTGTATCATCTCCTTTGTCTTAAGTCTTTTGTTGCTGTGACAATAGGAAAGACATTATATCTGGTGGTATGGGACTCAGCTTTGTCATCATAAAACCCAAACTGAAAAAGTCAGGAAACAACAGGTGCTGTAGAGGATGTGGAGAAATAGGAACACTTTTACACTGTTGGTGGGACTGTAAACTAGCTCAACCATTGTGGAAGACAGTGTGGCGATTCCTCAGGGATCTAGAACTAGAAATATCATTTGACCCAGTGATCCCATTACTGGGTATATACCCAAAGGATTATAAATCATGCTGCTATAAAGACACATGCACACGTATGTTTATTGCAGCACTATTCACAATAGCAAAGACTTGGAACCAACCCAAATGTCCAACAATCATAGACTGGATTAAGAAAATGTGGCACATATACACCATGGAATACTATGCAACCATAAAAAATGATGAGTTCATGTCCTTTGTAGGGACATGGATGAAGCTGGAAACCATAATTCTCAGCAAACTATCGCAAGGATAAAAAGCCAAACACCACATGTTCTCACTCATAGGTGGGAATTGAACAATGAGAACACCTGGACACAGGAAGGGGAACATCACACACCAGGGCCTGTTGTGGGGTGGGGGGAGGGGGGAGGGATAGCATTAGGAGATATACCTAATGTAAATGACGAGTTAATGGGTGCAGCACACGAACATGCCACATGTATACGTGTGTAACAAACCTGCACGTTGTGCGCATGTACCCTGGAACTTAAAGTATAATAATAATAATAAAACCCAAACTGAAATCCAAGTTACTCTGACTTTGGAAAAGTTATAGTTAATCACTCAGTGCCTCTGTTTCTCTTCCCTAATGTGTTAAAATGAAGATATTGCCCTCCAAGCCTGTGGTGATGGTGCCATAAGAACAGATAAAAATATCTGGCATATAGCAAAAGTCCTCAATGACATTATCATCCTTGTTATCACTAACTACCTGCTCAATGTGTGGTTAGGAGCAAGTGTATTTTTGTGTATAGTTAATTTAGAAAGACTTTGATGTCTTTCAGATTGCCAAAGTTAATTTTTTGCAAGATCAATGAACTTTTGAGGAAATACTGAAAATGTCCGTGTTCCCCACTGTTTTAATAAACATGAGCACTGTTTAGTCTCACATAAAATGTCTACTTTTACTCCAAACAGGATGACCAACTGATTTTCCTCACCATGTCTCTATCTTGTGTCCCTGGAGTCTTAGCAAGGGAAGAGCAATGGCCAAAGGGCATCATGTTTCCTCTACACAGCTTCTGGGTCTTCCTTTTTAGCTTGAAGTCACAGAGTGATTTATTTTTCACCCAAGCATAATGCCATTCCTTCAAGCAGTCGGGCTGAGAGGAGTCCTCTCTAGCTTCTCATGTCCATTGCCCTCCATATTAAATCAGCCACAGGTTCAATTGATTTTTTCCCCCTCTGTCCTTCCCAGGCCTCGTGTTTTATGGTGGTTTGCTTAGTACCTTGCTTGTAATACTCAGAAAACATTTGTAGATTTGCTATGTCCTGAGACTATTTCTTAGAAACCCACATGGAGGAAGTTCAGCTCTTCCTAAGAACTAAACCACAGTTAATTGCTGCTTCCACCTGCCTTCAGAAACAATAAGGGGAGTCCAGTTTAGGACTGGATATTAGAAGCTACAGAAGCTCTTCCAGAAGGTGGACAGGGGCCAAGGGAGACTGGTTGGTAGTGCTATCAGAAGACCAAAAAAGGGACAATCTGAGCCCAAAGCTTTCTTTTCTATTATGTCAGGAAAGGAAGACTATATGGCCTATCTGATTGTGGGGTGTAGGAAGTGGAGGTAAGTGCCAAATCTGACTATATGCAATGCTAATATAGTATTGGTAATACTATTATATTAGTAATTTCCCAGCACTTTGTGCATGGGACTCATAGGCTCTCTGTGTGTGCCAGACACTTGCTAGAACAGCAAGTGAAGAAGCCCTGAGGGGGTATTCTGAGATTTCCAATTGAATTGAATTTGGATAGTCATAAATTGGATGAAGCTGTAATGCAGAACCCATGGTCATTGGTTCTGAAATTAGAGCTGAAGCAATTCTGATTCCTCAGACCCTTTAAGTTAGTCTTATCAGATCAGGCCATCACAGAGCAGATAGACAGGTAAGTCTCAGAGACCTCTGAACCCAATTAAAGTTATACCACAAAGAAATCAAACTCATGTGGTTTGCATTTCAGAGAGCTACATTTGGTGGGCTGTTCCTGTTTTAATTCGGTAACCTAATGCAGGCCATGTGAACATTTGAAACGCTTTTAACAGTTAAACCAGCTCAAATAACACAAAACCAGAGCAGCAATAAAGAATGAATTAAAGCTGATTGCAACTGTGGCCAACATAATTTTTGTCTTGCAAAGAACTTTGAGGGAATAGAATGCAGAAAAAGAGACCGGTATCTCCATTTTCAACTTGGAGTAAAGCAGCAGGCACTTTTACTTTTTTTATTTCTTAAGCAAATGTTTGAAACAGATTAACTTAGAAGGTGTACTTAAATCTTGAAGGGATTTTGGATGAGGGAGCAAGTGGGGGTTGACATCCTTTTGAACTGAGAATATGGTAGTTAGTAGCTCTACATCACCCCCATGCTGCTGGGATGGTTAGCTCAGTGGGCAGAGGCGCAGCACCAAGTTTGCAGAGGTCAAGAGTTCAAACATGCATGGATCAGTTAGTCTCATATGGAGGAGGTGGAGAAGCAAAACCTGTTCAAGTGCCGTGGCCTGTTCTTCCCAAATGTCTACAAAAGGGTCACCAAGAAGTGAGAGGCTGAGATAACAATAGTGATCAGTTGATGTGTTCTATGTGCCAGGCCCTGTATTAGGTGCAGTCAGTGCCAGCACATAATAACCTACTTACCAAATCCCTCTGTGTCTCCGTTTTCTTATTTGTAAAATAGGGATACTATTATGATTCCTATTTCACCGATGAGGAGACTTAAGCACAGAGAGGTTAAGTTACTTGCCCAAGGTCATGTAAATAATAAATGGCAAGACCAGCATTCAAACCGAAGTAGTGGGGTGTGCATGGCAAAACCACAACATATAGCTCTAGCAGGTCAAACCACTCAAAGATAAATCCAGTTGCAGATAATGAGAGCACATGGCATAAGCCTCAACCTGAGTTATTGGTCCCATACCAAGAAAGAATTAACCATGATGATAACCACACTCACACATATCACAGCATGAGGTGTGTGTACCACCATAGCTACTCAATTTGTGTCGGTTGAATCAAGTTTTTTTATTTTATTTATTTTTTAAAAGATCTTTATTTTATTTTATTTTTGAGACACAGTCTTGCTCTGTTGCTCAGGATGGAGTTCAGTGGCATGATCTCGGCTCACTATAACCTCCACCTCCTGGGTTCAAGCGGTTCTCCTGCCTCAGCCTCCTGAGTAGGTAGGATTACAAGCATGCGCCACCACGCCTGGCTAATTTTTGTATTTTTAGTGGAGATGGGGTTTTACCATGTTAGCCAGGCTGGCCTCTAACTCCTGGCCTCAAGTGATCTGCCCACCTCAGCCTCCAAAAGCACTGGGATTACAGGTGTGAGCCACTGTGCCTGGCCTGAATTGAATTTTATACACACATAGAAGATGCCTCCAGAAGAATGGTTGGTGTGCTCTATCCATAAGTGGAGACATTTCTATGAATATAATCTAAAGAAATGGTGAATGAGCTTTGCATTTATTTCCACATGATCCTGGTCACTGGGTGGGAGAGCAGTAGGTGTGATGAGAATAGCTTGGGCCCAGCCCCTCAAGATGTGCCATAGGTGATAACTAACTGCCTGCCACATTCCCCAGAATGTGCTGACTTTGCCAGAGATCCAAGGGAGGAAGGGAGAGAGGACCCATTAATTTTGGATCCGTTAGTGACATAAAGCCTGCCAAGTGGGAAAGAGTAAAACTATAGGAAGAAACTTTATTTGCAAACTTTTGGGAGGTTATCCCCAGCAGCAGGGAGCCAAGTAAACCACTGGTGGGTGAAGAGGCTCTGCTGAGCCCCTGACTTTGGGTTCCTTCCAGAGCAGCGGGAAGCCGCCTTGTCAATCACTTCTGCAGGCAAAGCCAAGTTCATCTCCCTGACTTTAGCAAATACTCCCTCGGGCCCCCTGCCCCCACCTCCCAGTGGAGGAGAAATCTGCCTCCTTTCTCCTTACAAATGAAAACTGGTGTTGATGCTACCCGCTAGACTCTCTTAGCAAAACTTAGAATTGTGAACCATATGTAAAAAGGGAAAGCTTATCACTGGTTTCTTTCTTAACCTCATAGGTGAAGTCAAATGGTTAAAGTATCTTAGAATAGGTAACTGTTTTCACAGCTTCTGTTCTGTTCTTAAGAGGGAGGAGTGGATTCAAACACTAGATGAATATGGTGTCTGTTCAACTTAAAGGTAAGGTAAATCTAGTTACCGCCCTCCACAACTCTGGTTTCAAGGATTACAGCCCACTTAACTCTCTTTAAGGCCTGGATAAGTATAGGCTGCCTAGTCTTTCAAACATTCCTGGGGTTATTGGTCTAGTTAGAGTGAGCTTTCTAGAAAAGTTTTAAGCCCTTCTGATTCCCCCAGGCTGACTCTGGCTCATTCTGCAGCATGCCTGTGTGACTTTAACATGTCAATCACTCAACTAGACTGTGGACACATCGTGTGCTTGGAGCTCAATAGACAATAAGTTAATAATTATTGAAGAGTAAATGGGGAATGGAGCAAGGCAAAATAGAATGCTGATTAAATTAAAGATAAAAATCCATTTTCTCTCTAATAAATAGTTTTCATATTAGACTCTGTAGTAGCATCTGCTTTCAGAGAACCCCACTAGAGACAGGGCCCTTCATACATGTGAGGCCCAGCTAACCAAACCCCTTGACTTCAAAGGAGTTTTTAGTTAATTCTTCCTCCTCCTTCTGTTTTCTACAGGCCACTTCCACTATACAAGGTCACATGTTTCTCTGAATTTCACGTGGTTCAGGAACATCTGTTGCGATAGATCCCCTTATACCCTGCTTCAGACCCTGAACATCCTTTGCGTATTTCTAACTTTAGTCATTCATTGAATATTTGTTGAGCCCTCCCACTCCCTGAGCCCCCACAGTGCAATGTCTGTGTTTTCCTCTATGCCTGCTACATAGTAATACAAGACCTTCACTTCTTAAAGCTAGGGCGAGCTTAATGTGGTATGGTGATTTTCCTCAACTTGCAATATTTCTCAGAAAAATCTTCCCTAGCCTTCCTAACAAAGTCATGCCCTGCTACTAGATAGTCTCATAGCAGCATGGATTTGTTCTTTGGTGGATTGTGGTTTTATAAGTAGGCGTGTAAATATTCAATTAATGCCCATCACCCTCACTATGCCAGATGTTCCATCAGCTCAGGGATTGTGTCTGGTTTTTTTCCCTCCATCATTTTTATAGAGCTCAGCATAGTGCCTGACATATAGTAGGTTCTTCATATATAAATGATGAATGATCAGTCAATGATCGAATTTGAAATGAAGTTTTAAATAGCTCAACATTTCTTTCTGCCTCTATCTCAAGTCCCATGGTGCACCCCTTTCTCTGGTGGATTTTATTTCTATCTCACAGTTGATATAGCAAGTACCCCACTGTGCAACTAAACAGGTCTTTTAGGGGTAAATCACTTTTAATTTTAGCCAAAGTCTGAAGGAAAAGAGGCCCCTTCTTTTTACTTCTCAATGCTTCTCACCAGCGTGGTCTTAATTTCAAAGCTGATGATGAAGACAGAACATGGAAATGGGTCTGGCTTATGGCTCTTCTGGCAGCAGCAACCTTGGGAATAATTGAGAGATCATATTTCAGACCCATTTTGCACACCATCAAAGCAAAGTGGATAGGAACTGAGGCTTTTGAAATCAGAGGGGCCAGGCCAGTTTTCATGCTACCCCAGTTGAAGTTCTCTGGTATCTTAACCTCGGCAGACAGATATCATATGCCTCCCTCTGGTGTGGTGTTCTGGATTCCTGGAGAAATATGATCTTTGGTCTCACTTTCATTGTGCTTACCATAGCACTCCAGGCCGAGACCTCCTAAATCACAGTATCATGCAATCCCCTCTAGCTGGTGAAACCTAAATGTTGGGATTTCATTGTCTTCTCCCCAAGAGGCCACCTTTTTGACCAGGTGATTCTCCTCAGTGATGATATGGTGCAATTTTTATGAGATTTTGGGATGTGAAGCAGCTCTGTAGAATGAGATAAGTGAGCAGTCCCCTAAATCAATTATGACGAGTACTCTCCCAAATCACTTTTACTAAATATTTGAGCAGTCCGGTCAGCATCAAAGTCAGAGAAGCTCTAACTCAAACAAACTGAAATTTTACTCTTCCAAAAGACAAAAGAAAGGAGCCGACTACCCTGGATATCTCACAACTGAATTTCTTGCATTGCATTGCATTGCATATATTAGAACAAAAGTATGATCTACACTGCAACTTATTTCCATAACAGCACTCTGGGATCCAGAAGGAGTGAGTCACAGATGCTGAGAAGCATCTCAATTGCTCATTTGAACAGTTCATATTAAATTATTGAAAGGAGAATGCACTAGAATTGTCTCTTCCTGTTTTCCTATCCAAATGAAACAAGTTCCTTTTGCTATAAGTGAAGTCTTTTGAACCAGTTAAAAGCATGAACCTGTAGCCAGCTAGACCTGGGTCCAAGCCTGGGCCCTGCTAGTTAACTGCTATGTGACCTTGGACTTGTTTACTTTCTTCCTGCTTCAGTTACATCATCCCTAAAATGTGGATAAGCAACCAACTCACATAGATGTCATCAGAAATAAATGAGATAATACATATGTAAATTAGTTAGCCTTGCGTTCATTATAAAGATGCCAAAGTGTTAGCTATTATTATTATTGCTATTATTATTAGCACATAATAGTGATTTTCAATAGTGGGAAGGATCCCAGTTTGTTTAATGTCATGTGAACCTTAGGGCCAAGATAATACCATAGGATGCTAGTCCCAACACACTCAGTGCTTCATTTGCACTGGGACCAAGCCAATGATTTGGAATGAAACCTGACATGTGTGACGTTCTAGCCTGAGCTCAAGAGTGTGGTTAATGGATAGTTAAACCTTTCTGAGGCAAACTCAGAAATCACTAGTCCTGTTATATATTGGTTCCATTATCTCCTTGGCAGGATAAGCAGTGCAGTTCTTTTCTTTTCCCTGCTACAAAATGCAGGTTGACAGAACAATCCTGGAACCCAAGAGTTGGATAAAAATGTGAGTTGCATAAGGCCTTGCATTTGATCCTCTGTTATTGCTCTCTGATGAGGCATAGCCATTTAGCCACCAGGAGCAGCCGTCCTCTCAGGAGCGACACAAGAGAAGAGCACACCTCTTTGCAAATGGAAAGCTGATCTCCTGGTCCTGGTCTCGCTTATTCTACCACAGTTGTTTTCAGCTGTCCACTGGGGACCCTGAAAGAGATGTCATTTCCAGTGCACTCTCCACCAATAAAACGTGCTAACAGTGCCCTTGGGGAAGGTTTGGAGGGACTTGATTCCAGATCAGGAAAGATAAACAGTGATCTGGAGGGTCTGGTTTAGATGCAAGTCATATTTCATGCAAATAATCCTGGGAGGAGTCCAAGGTCAGTTTGGATGTTTCTTTTAATTTGGTGTTGGACCAGATTGAGGTGGAATTAATGATTGATCCTCTTTGTCTCATCCTAGAATGACATCAACCTCTCTCTCAACTCTAGAGCCTCCCCAGTCTCCTGACTTTGGGCCCCTGATGAGCCACAGCTTAGCTGAATCTTTCTGGGTTCACTTGGAGAGGATTCCCCCTCGATGTGGGGACCAGGATGGTCTCCAAAGCATGGGAGAACAAAACAGGAGTACAGGAACATTTGTTATCAGACCTTTTCCTGCCACAGGGAAAAGAGACAATACATGGTCACTACATTTGAATTCTGAGAAGGTAGAAAATGGACCTAGAAATATATATGTATATATTTGGCAAACTAATGTTGATTTCCCTCAAAAGGAAAAGGCAAGGAAGAGAGCTAGAACTAGGATGTATTTATTTATGAACTTGGCACATGTAAGAGACGACATGTGATATGGTTTGGCTGTGTCCCTGCCCAAATCTCAACTTGAATTGTTTCTCCCAGAATTCCCACATGTTGTGGGAGGGACCCAGGAGGAAGTAATTGAATCATGGGAGGTGGTCTTCCCTGTGCTATTCTCGTGATAGTGAATAAGTCTCACGAGATCCGATGGGTTTGTCAGGGGTTTCCGCTTTTGCTTCTTCCTCATTTTTCTCTTGCTGCCACCATGTAAGAAGTGCTTTTTCACCTTCCGCCATGATCCCCAGCCAGGTGGAACTGTAAGTCCAATTAAACCTCTTTTTCTTCCCAGTCTTGAGTATGTCTTTATCAGCAGCATGAAAATGGACTACTACAATGTGTGAAAGGGATGAGCAACCATTCCGAGGGCTGGGAGGGTCTTTTGTGTGTGGTGGGGTGTTTTTAAAGCTGCCATCAAGCATCTTTGGACACTTGGCCTGTGGATTATTTCTATGATCGTTAGACTTGCTTGAAGAATTATAGCAGCTTTTCATGATGCATTGGGTCATTCCTTGTGTCCCAGGTTAATTAGCACTGGTGAGTCCATTAAGCTATTGTAATATCACTCACCCCAACCTAGAACTAGTGATTGAACATCTTGTGTGCCAAACTCCATCTTTGCCTCACTCTATCCGTCATTACTTTATCCCTCTGTTGAGTGGGCCTGGCTCAATTTACATTCTGTGAGGTGACCTGATGTTGTTAAGAAGAGCGGCATAGGTAGAGCTGGTAACTTTTCCCTACAGAGTTTAGGGGGATGGACGCGGGGGAGTCTTTGTTTAAAGTAAGGCAGAATTACTTCTGTGCTGTGGTGTATTTTAAAAAGCTTTCATTTTTAAACAAGGGACACCTTGCTTTTTCTTTGCTGTCTTAAGTGACTTGCAACAGGCAAAATGAAACTCATTGCTTTCCCAACTCAGTATGTTCTGATACAGAACTTCAGCTCTCATCCTGTTTTGCTGGCTGACAGATTTCAGCAAAAAAATGTTCTGTAAGAAAAAGATGTTTGCCTTTGTATAGTAAATTACATGAGATTAAAAACACTCCCTTTTCTTCCAATCGTGTTGGTAATTTGATCTGTAGGATGTGATTGAAGTTCCAGCTTTGAACTAAATTATTATAGCTTAAGCCTCTCAAAGTTTAAGTTGATTTGACATATATACAGGATATATATATTATATATCTATAACATATATAAATGTGAAAGAGAGAGAGAGCAAGAGATTGTAATGAATATGTTGTATTGCCAGATTTTATTTGGGATTTTCTTCCTGAAATAATGCTAATTATAAAAGATGGGAAAATAAGCCCATAAATACATATACTTGGATTTTATCCTTACCCACAGATTAAACTTCCATCCATGAGAGTTTCTGGAAATACCTAATAGTTTCATAAGATAGTTGCAGGCACTTCGGTCTAATAGTAAAGTGGGACTGTATGGGGGTGGGGGTGGGGAACACTGTTTACAGAAGGTCCTTTGCAGACACTTCATCTGGGCAAGACAGATGCCCCATTTCACAGCATAGCCTCCGGAAACCATGCGCCCCTATGTGTATAATAAAGACACGCATAGCTCTGCACTGCTGCAAATTAGTAAAATTCCAACACCTATTTCTATCTGATGAATGAGTAACTTTAGTCCTGAAAGTTCCAGGCAGGCCCAGGTGTTTTGTTTTGTTTTGTTTTGTTTTTTTATTGTATTAGTTAGAGCCGCATCTTCTCATCATCACATTGTCCTTTTACACAATCTAAGAAGTCAGGGACAGCTAGGATATGAGAATTGTTACACAGTGATCTTTAGGATACTATTGTCCATCCTTTTGTGATGTGACCTGCATCTATAGCAGTGTCACCTATGGCTTAATTTCTGCTTCTTATAAAGATCACAGGGGATCAATAATTGAGTTATTAAAAGCAATCATGGTGACGTTGAGAGGGTGAAGAACTCTGGGTGTAGGAGTGGGAGTGTGGTGAGGGTGGACAGCAGCACTTAGATTGTGGGGATTCCTGCTTCCCCACCGCCTTTCTTCCCACCTTCAATTCAGTACCCCCACCCTTTACATACCTGTGTCCCTGGATCTTCCTTTCTCCATGGTCCTCATAGCCTCTCTTCTCTTACACTTACCTCTCCTTGAGCTCCCTGATATGCCTTGGTGGATTGAAGGGAAAATGCTATTTGAATGGAGGAATTGCTGAGTAGGAAATGGAGAATGGGTGCAAAAACCGTCAACTGTCCTGACATCTCCTCCCCGTGTCCAACTAAACTCGCAGGCGCAAGACCTAAATTTAATCAGAGCAGACCAACCTCACGAAGCTCAGACAGTGAACCTGATGAGCAATTCTTACATGCAGAGTCTTTTTAGCATGGCTTTCCTGAGGATCCTTTTTGGGAGAAAACTCGCTGTAGCAGGCAAATGCTAATATTTGTTTAATTTAATTATGTGAAAACTGAGGATGGTAGGGAGGGGATGATGAGGAGGAGGGGCTGGCTAATGCGCTATTCATGGAAGAGGTAAAAATTATGCAGGCCAGACAGACTTCTGAAGATTTTCGTTTGCAGCAAGATTTGGAGTGACGCAAAAGCAACATTTTCAGTTTATTTATATTCTATTACAAATAAAAGTTAAAATGTGAAATAATTATACCCCTAGCACTATCCACATTGTGTCAAAGCCAAAGATATGAGGGAGCAGGGACTGGAGCTATCAAAAAATAAGTTTAACATTTAAATACATATCCTAGGGTCTTTAAATATGTGTTTATTCCTAGAGGAGTTGTAGGACTCAGTCACCATTCAGGGAAATAAATAGCTAACCCCAGATGAACACTTTCAGCCAAGAGTTGTGACAGCCTCTTTGGCTTCCCTGCCCCCCTAAGATTTTCGTAAAGGATCATGTCAACCAATATGAGTTTCATGTTTTTTTCTTTTTTTCCTCTGTCCACTTTCTAGTTGGGGGCATTCAATTAAAAATGAGAGAGCAAAAGCACCAAAGGAAAGGAGTATGTAAAATTCTCAAGAATGGATTATCTCTCTCCAAATCATCACCATGTTGGTCTTCATCTTGGGAGAAAGTTGGACCTTCCTTCATTTCCCTTATTATTATTATTTTTTTTTGAAAGGGGGGCTCCACATAGTTAGCCTCAGTAGAATCTATTTTAGTGTGGGGTGGTGGTGGAAAAGGGGATTTGTTCTACAGACATGGAAGATAACGAGAAGCAAAAATCCATAAAGGCAAGAGTATTTGGGGACAAAGAAGGGAGGAATAAGTTGGAAATGAAAAAGGCATTTGCAGGGATGGACTTTTTGTAGTTGGCAAGGTAGAGGTCATGCAGTGTTAAGGGCATGAGCTCTAGAAGCAGCCCCTCAGGTTTGAATCCCGAACATACCATCTGCTGGATGTAGGCATGACCAGAAAAAAGGTACCTCAACCCCTATGGGCCTCAGTTTCCTCATCTGTGAAATGCAAATAATAATAGAGGCAATTTCAAAAGATATTTGTAATGTGTAGAGGAGTTAACCCACAATTATTGGGCACATGGCAAGGGCTCGTCATTTATTTGCTTTTATGTATGGTGTCTTAAAAGCTTAAAATAACAGAAGAGGAAAGACAGAATTTTACACTTGAAACTTCTGGTTGCACTGGAAACATTTCAGCATATAAAGTGGCTGAAAAAGTAAGCAAGGCAGATCAAAACCACTCAGCAGTCTTGGAGATTGTTAATTCAGTTCTTCTATCTGGAAAAAATAGATACATTTTAAAATTCTGGATTCTGTGGAAGCCATTGAAGCATTACTATAGTTAAGTTACTGAATAAAAATCTAGGACAAAAAAAGTATGTTTGGACAGAAAGCTTTTGCTAGAGGTTTTTCTAAGTACAATAAGATTAAGACATTCTTAAGAACTTCACATGAAAGACATAAAGTGAATGTATATTTTTATACAATTAATTTCTGAATACATTATGGTGTGGTATATTTTCCTGCATAAGGGCAATCTTTTTAAATATATACTAATTTAATCTGTGTCAGAATTCACAAATTTGGGCTATTTTATTTATTTATTTATTTTTGAAATGGTCTCACTCTGTCGCCCAGGTGGGAGTGCACTGGTGCGATCTCTGCTCACTGCAACCTCTGCCTCTTGCATTCAAGTGATTCTCCTGCCTCAGCTTCCCAAGTAGCTGGGATTACAGGTGTACACCATCACACCCGGCTAATTTTTGTACTTTTAGTAGAGCCGGGGTTTCGCCATGTTGGCCAGGCTGGTCTCAAACTCCTGACCTCAGGTGATCTGTCCACCTCGGCCTCCCAAAGTGCTGGGATTACAGTGGACTATTTTAAAATAAAGGTGTTTGCAAATGTCCTTCAGTGGGTGAATGGTTAACCAAAGTGTGGTACATTCATATTTAACCAAACTGTGGTATATTCATGTCATGGAATATTATTCAGCAATGAAAAGTAACAAACAATTGATATATATGATAACTTGTATGGACCTCAGAGGAATTATATTTAATGGAAAAAGCCAATCTCAAAAGATTATATGCTATATGATTTCATTTATATAACATTCTTGAAATGACAAGATTATAGAGATGGAGAGCAGATTAGTGGTTATCAGGAATTAGGTTTGGGTAGAGAGGCTGGAGTTGAATCTATGGGGTATCATGAGGAATCCTTGTGGTGATGGAACAGTTTTGTGTCTTGATTTGGTCATGGCTACACAAATTTACACCTGTGATAAAATTTCACAGAACTAAATATACACACTCACAAAATTGCATGTAAAATCGGTGAAATCTGAATAAACTCTGTGGATGATACCACTGTCAATTTTCTGGTTTTGATCTTGTACTCTAATTATGCAAGATGTTACCATTGGAGGAAACTGGGTGAGGGGAACACCCAACCTCCTTGTACACTTTTTTGCAGCCTCCTGTAAATCTATAATTTTCTCCAAATAAAAAGTTACAAGAATTAAGGATTTGTTTATTTCTAATTTGAGTTTTAACTTGGTTGATTTCCACAATCCTACCATGACAAAATAAGGTAATTCCCTTACAGGCACTCATGATAATCACTCAAAAGATGGCCTAATTGGCTGACTGCTCTTTGAATGTGAGCATCCAAAGGTCAGCAACTGCATCCTATCCCCAAATTTATAAATTCACTATACTCCACTGCTACCAGATGAGTATTCAACGGCAGAAAACTTTATGTATAATTGAATGAAATCTAAAAAAACATGCAGAATCATTTTTCCCACAGCCTTTGAGAACTTAGCCAACATGATCTGGTATGTTTGTTTTGATCACAGCCTATTTGTTGAGGCCTTTTGATCACATTGAAAGTAAAATTGGGCAGTCACTCATCTGAATCTTTGTTCCATGTCATACCAGCTCCCCATCACTATTCCTATAACCTTCCTATCTCAACCAGATGCAGAATAAAGAGGTGAATACATTTAGCATGCAGCAGGCTGTGCAGAACTTGGACATCCCAACCAGGTGGCAGTTGTCTCAAAGGAGGTCTTTGTTGACAGTGGCTGCTAATGAGCAATGAGTACAATCTGAATGTGTCATACACATTGTCCACATTTTGGATTTGAATTTATGTTCCTCATTGTGGTTCAAAACCTGGTAAGCTTTATACCCCTACTCTTTAGTTCGTTACTTAGTCCGTTAGTTGGTTGGTAAGTTATAGCCAGTGGTGCTTTTAGTTTAGAAAACAGTGTGGAAGTTTTGCTGTGGATTTAGGAGTCTTTAGGTAACATAAAAGTATTCACAGAGGTGTAACCATTGCTGATGTGAGGAGAAATGTGTCCTCAAGGGATCTGTGGCTGAGAGCTGGGTTGTTTCACAAGTTTAAGGGCAGTGCTTATGTAAGAATACGTGTAGCATATAGTATTTAGCAGGATGGGGTGCATAAAAGGACACCATCCTCCACATCTGTGTGACACTTGAAAGTTTTCAAACCAGTTCATGTGCATCTTCTAGTTTTTTCAAAATCCAGGTAAGACAGGATTTCTTTTAACAAATAAAGGGAAAAAAAGAAAATTAGAAGGATCATGACTTATTCAAGGTCACCACCACAGGAAATGAGGAATCAAGAACTATTTGTGAAGTATTGGCTTTGGTGCCCTTTTGACTAGATCTCACCACCTCTGCACACTTGATACTAAAGAAATGTGATAAATTCCATTTCTTTTTCGTATTGGATATAGATATCTGAGGGAATCTATGCTTATGGTGAGATTTGGGTTTATTTTCTGCCATCATATACTTCTGTGGATGAAAGGTTAATAATAACCATTTTCTTATAGAGCTAGATAATAAGAGGCAACACTGCCTACTAAATAGTGCTTGGTGCAAACATTTCATTCAGAAGAATCAAAACTTTCTTCTTTTAAATAACCACTTATATTTCAGTGGTTGGATTAACCTACTCCTTGCTTCTTTCATTGGTCAGATAATGTATCCAATTGAGGAACTTCTCTACCTAGGGCAAGAACCCAATAGATAATTTCTCAGTAAATAATAAAATAATAAATACTAAATAATAAAATAAAATAATAAGATAATAAAAGTCATGAGCACAGCCCTCTCTGTATTTCTTCTTGATGTATATCATGTTGATTGTTTTCTGTTTCTTGTCCAAGATTTTTTTTTGTCCATTATGATGCTATAGATCAAAACAGCCCTATCATTGGGACCAAAATTATTTTAATTTATGTAGAAAGGTTTTTAATGACAAACATTACTCTTAAATAAAGTGTTTTTAAACCAAGTTTTTCCTTTGTTTTATTTTTAAAAAGATGTAAATGATTTAGTATTTGCATCCTACCCCAGGGCCTGGGAGAATTAATATATTCTCTTCCAGTCACTATGTGACAGCAGCTTGATGGAAACTAGAACCCAGAACTTGATGGTTTATATAAGGGCATAGGATACAGAAAAATTTATGCCTTTTCTCATTAAAAAAAAGAGATAACATTGCACAGGAAGGTATTGAAGGACATGAAGGAACAGGAGCCTAAAAATTTTGATAATTTGGGTTCTAGTAACACTGAAATGACTTACATAGAGAAGACCATGTCTATAAAGAACCAGATACCTTTTCCTGGTTCTGACAAGAAAAAGAAAGTATTCATATTTGGTGGACGTGGTGGTAGGTAAACTACTAATTTGTAAACATCGGAAATTTTTACTTTAAGTGAGAGCAATGTTGATAGATTCAAAAACAGCTCATAATTGCTTTCTACTTTTGTATTTTGCCTGAATCCATCTAGATATTGTGAGAAGACCCACCTTTTCCTCTGATTCCATCACCAAGCATTTATCTCTCATTTGTTTTGTCAAAGACATGACACTTCAGGACTGTGTAGAAAGGAGTATCCAGTCTTCCTATTTTCTATTTTTGGCCTTCATGCATGGAATTCCCTTATTTCAAAAATATCTTTTTGGGGAAACCCAAACAATGCGCTAAAATTAATACTCCAAGAGGAAATGAACTGGAGCTGACCTTCACTGCTTCCTGCTCCTTGTTTCCTGCTATTTTAACAACTTTCTCAAAAATGGCACTCGTCCATCTCTGGTCTTGTTATCAGAGTTGAAGCTGATTTCCTGCCCATGAGACAAAGAAGTGAGGGGCACAGTGCTTTGAACAAAATGAGGGGTTTCACAAAATTGAGATCAGACAAGCCAGACACAAGAGTGCATTTGGTCCTTGATTCCACTGACATGAAACCCTAGAACAGGCAAAATGTTTTCTAGTGACAGAGGCAGATCAGTTGAGCCTGGGACGGGGGACCGGCTGCCAAAAGGCAGGAGAGAATTTTTTGAGGTGACAAAAATGTCTTATATTTTTATCATGCTGGTGGTTACATGGGCGTATACGTTTGCTAAAACTCAATGACTGAACACTTGACATGGATAAATTTCACTATATGCAATTTTATCTCAATAAAGTTGATTTTTTAAAAATTGCAATTAGAATAAGATTGGGAAAGCATTACTACCAGCTCTCTAATTGTCCTTTGATCTTGCCCTTAATACAGAGAAAATGGTTATGGTAACATTTTGGTAGCAACCACCACTTTTTACATTTCATAAGATTAAAATGTCCATGAAATACCACTGAAAAACAACTTGTCTCACCAAGAAAGATTTTTCCTACTTAACTAGAGTTATTTGCATTCTGTTCTTCAAGATATTCATGCTTGTGGGTAGAATTATTTATTTTTTACTTTACAAAAATTTATTTACAATTTTACAATTTACAAAATTTACAATTTTATCGCTGTCCTACTTTTTAAAAAGTGTGAATAATTACCTGATGAGTTACCCCTACATCCTCTTGATTCAAATCACACCTTCATATGAGCCTCCTGGCAGATATTTCTGGTGTGTTTGTCCAGCCTTTGTGTGAGAACAGTCATCCATCCCTGGGAATAGGGCCCTTAGCAGTCAGAAGTGGCTCATGCCCATCTTCCCTCTGCCTCTCAGTTATAAAAGGCTCTGATCAGAACTGATTCCTACTTAGCCCCTGCAAATTCTGTTGCAGCATGGCTTTTTTATCTATATGCCCCTTTTCCTCTTTTCTTTTTAATTGGCTCAGGGAGACCATCTTATGTTACTCATACAAGATTGTCAGAAACAGATATAAGTTTACCTGGTGACAAAAAGTGATCCTTTTGAAAAGCTAGATTATGATTTCTCTAGTTAGGCTTCTGAGACAAATATGAAAGTTGTGGTCATATTTTGAAATTTAATTTTTAATTGACATGTAATTTTACATATTCATAGGGTACATAGTGATGTTTGAATATATATAAGGTGTAGTGATCGGAGGGGGGAATTAGCATATTCATCATCTCAAATATTTATCATTTCTTTGTGTTGGGAACATTCAATATCCTCCTTCCAGCTATTTGAAACTATATTTTATTGCTAACTCTCATCATCCTACACTGGTATAGAACACTAGAACCTATTCCTCCTATCTGGCTGCAAATTTGTATCCTTCAACAAATCTCTCCCTATCCTTCCCTTCTCCCTGCCCTTCCCAGACTCAGTATCCTCTCTTCTACTTCTTACTTCTATGAGATCAACTAAAAGTTGTAATTTTCTGCCCATCTTTTTAGACCTGTTTTAGAGAGAGTGTAGCTAATTGGCAACCTTTTAATTAATATTCAAGAAATCTGAGCTTGTGGATAAAACTAACCGAGAAATGTGTACAATGTGAGGCCCCAAGACTGAATGCAAGGAGAAATAGGAAGAGGAAAGCTGTTGCACAGAATATCCCTTGAGTGGGCATGAATGAGTGTTTGCATACATGCACTGGGGGCGGAATGAGGCCTTCCAGGCACTGGAACGTGCAAATACATCTGGAGTGCGCTCATTGACAGGAGGATCCAATCCATAATAACAAGCTGGGTTCACTTTGCTGCCATAGGAGAAAGGTGTGTGTTTCACCATTTGCCTTATGGATTTGAAAAACATTAAACCAGGTAGTATTTCAGAGTTTAAATGAAGTACACAACGCTCAGTGTGTTCCAGCACCAAACTCTGGAAGTGTAGTGCATTGGAAGGAAAGTGGTTTAATGTCGTTTTATCTGTTGAACCACAAAATGATAAAGAACATTGACTCTTACCCAAAATAAGACCAGTGCCCACAGGGCTCTGTGTGTGTGTGTGTGTGTGTGTGTGTGTGTGTGTGTGTTTTACCATGTGCATACTTGGAAAGATAGTATTCTAACAAAGCCAGCCTTGGGGGTTGGCTTGCTTTTAAGGCTCACAGTAGAAGAGTTAAACAGAATTTCTCTTCCTCCCTCTGGCTTTCTCTGTTTTCCTCCAGACTTTGCCCTTCGAAACAAACGCTGAACAGCACCGTACATGGTATTTCCCGGGCAATGTCATTGGCTGTGAGCTTTGTTTATTAATCGTGGCATCAGGGCACTGAGAGATCTTATATGACTTCGCCTTATACCATACAGATTTCACACCCATGCGTCTCTCTCTGTCTCTCTCTCTCTCTCTCTCACACATACACACACACACTCAAACTTTCTTTGCCCTTCGTTTTGGTTTGTGTCTTTCCTTACTCCTAAAGGAGAAGGCAGGACCAAGACTTTTTCCCCCTGATATGGATCCACAGGTTTCATATTTTCCCATGTTCTTTTCACTTTTCTTTTGGTGGTGAGTTTTTGATAGGGGTAGGGGTGAGGGGTGTAATAGGTAAATAAAGGACTTCAGCAGTAAAATACCAGAAAGATCCTTTTGGGAATTCTGTTTTGTTTTTAAACAGATGGGAGAAAATTGAGTTGTTAAAGGGGAAACAGTACGTAGTTGAAACTGTTAATGAGCCTGTGGTCAGAGCCAGCAGAATTCGGTTGTTAAGGATGATGCTCTGAAACTTCATATTATTCAGTCCCAGTCTCCCTGCCTCCCTGGCTCCCACCCTTCCACCCTCCTCCCAATCTCCCTCCTCATCAGCACAGCACATTGAACAGGCTAAAGTCCAAGGCATAAGGACTTACATCAGTGACTTTAAAACTATTTTAAAAATCAGACTTCATCATTTACTCCTTCAGAAATCATTACCATACAAAACCAGGACACTGAAGTTCCTCAGACATGGCCAACTTGATGGTTGACATGTGTTGATATATGAATAATCCTTAGGCCAATAAAGGCTAATGATAGGGACTGTTGGTTTTGTGTAAGGCTAAGTATTGTCTGGCTCAAATAAGAGAAGAAAAGGATCATGACATTTCTTCTTAAATTATCTTAATTTAACAGGGAGATTTTGCAATTATTGGCATAAATATTAACCAGTAGCGATTAGTCATCAGTGTTCATTCATGATCTATGACCTGCTTGTATATCACGGTATATCTGTAGTTGTAATAAGAAAGTCAAAGAACTCCTCGTGGAGCTTACCATCTAAGGCAGGATGACAGAAGTACAGCTTTAAATAGCCTTGCAGATACATTTTTCTAAAAATGCAGACCTGAGGTACGTATGTAGTCACTATTAGTGGTAAGCAACAATAATTTGAATTAATATGTAGATCTTGAATAGTAAGTTGTATGTTAAATTACTTTTTGAGAAACGTGTGCTTCTCTGACATGCATTTTAGACATGGCTTAGTTTCTTTGGGGTCCTAGGTCTGTGGGGCAGTCTGTCCATTGCTTTGGACAGTGCTGGGCTGCCTAAGTTCTTTGTCTTGTTGAATTTCTGAGCCCTGACCTTACCTGCTTCCGGGCTTATTGGGGCCCTAGTACTAATGTTACATTTAACAAGTGCCTGTTAAGAATAATATTTGTTAAGTGAATGTCATCCCTGGAATGGATAGAAAATATTTTGCTATCCCTTAGCCTGATGATAAAAGGTAGTTTTAAAATAGAACAATCCTCTTGCATGTATTTTTATTTTGATTTGATTTTGTCTTCAGCTTAAAGACAACTGTATGAAAAAATTTTCTTTTTCTGTCTTCCTGCATTTCTGTTCAATGAGCTGGCTTTTCCTTTTGGTTCAAATCTGACAGGACCCAAGTCTACCTTGTTGAGTTTGATGCACCAGGTGCGTGGAGGTAGTTTGGTCTCTTGCAGGGAAGAGTGGATACTGAGCTGCAAAGGTCGTGCACTTGTCTGCTGGGAGCCCACAGCTGTTGAGCACACTCGGCCTGTGGTTGACAGGACTCTGGCACAAGTGCCATGGAGGGTGATGTTAGAGAGGTGGACACATGCGGTCGGAAGAGGAAGGAGAAAAGGTTAGCTAGCAGGCCACAGATTGTGTGAGTTACTATTGTAAGGAGGACTTTGAGGGGCCTGGAATCTGTGCCCTGAGTGCCAGACAACATTGGTTCAAATGGCTAAATGTCAGCATGGTTCTCAACCAAGAATTGGAAGCCTTCCAGGGCCTCTTAAGGCAGACTTTGTAGCCTTTCTTTTCTGAAGAGCTTCTCCTTCCCTGGCTTCTCAAGCATTGTAACTCATGCTGTTAGGTCTTCCGTTCTGTCCTTCTGGGCCCTGGGGTACAGCTTTTATGGTATATGTTCAGAGCTACAGGGATGTCTCCTGTTCATCTTGGGGTTCTTTCCATGTCCCCCTCTGCCAGCTGGGTGAACAGTGGGGAGCTGGAAGCAAGGAGGGGGGCCAGAGGGAAGGCGGTGAAAGGTGTGCTCAGAGGTATCTGAGCTTTGGGTTTTTACAGAAGTTGATAGCATTGGGCTTAGTGACCACAATTCAATTATAAGCACCACGCAACCATCCTGAGTGACTATATACTTGCCAAATACTGCTGTGTAAAGGCAGCTACATTTTTGTTAGCCTGGCCTGATGGATTTTTAAGTATATTCACCGCATACATTCACACAAAGGGGAAAATTTACTGCCTAAACAGAGGGACCTAAATCCCCCAGGCTAAATAAACCCAATGAAAACACAAGAACTGCATTTACAGGCTTCCCGAAGATAAGAATTCAACCTTTAAAAAGGTTTCTTCAAATGAAAAATGGATGGCTGAGCTGCTAATGGCCCAGTAACCTAAAAATTTAACTCTTCCCTAATGCTCAGGGACCTCAGGTAAGTTTAACTTTCTTGGAATGGAGGATTTTCATCATTGATTTCTGCACAGTTCTGGGCCTGGAAGGTCCAGTCAGTGGCCTTGGAAAGTTAATGACCGCCATAGAGAATAGATTGTCTTAGCAATTTTTGTGTTGCTTCTTTTTGTTTTGTTTTGTTTTGTTTTTTGTTCTTTGGTTTGCGTGTGTGTGCATGTGTGTGTGTGAGAGAGAGAGACGGAGTCGTTTATGTATGGCTGTCTGTGGGAGGAGAGGCATGGGCCAAGGTAGGGGGGTGTGTGTGTGAGTCCCCAGCTTTTCCCTGTTGGAATTTGGTTGAGGTGAGACATTTAAGAGAACTGTCTTTCCCTTATACTTAGAGGGGAAATATGTCTTCCTCTTAAACTTACAGGAAGAGTTACGAAGTTAAGAATTTACCTGTGCAATTACTCCTGCATGTTTCTCTGTGGAAACAGGTCATACATTGGGACAAAAGTGAGGCAACAGGTCTCCCCTGATGTGTCCTCAATCTTCTGGTAGTATTGAAGGTCCCAGAGCTCATCACCAGTAAGTCCCACCCCTGTATTAAGGATAAGTTACAAAGATGTTCATGAATCAACCTGCAGATGAATCTGTGCCTCTCTTGTAAGTCACCTGAATATTATTTAAAGATATATATGCCAGGTAGAGGCCGGGCACAGTGGCTCACACCTGTAATCCCAGCACTTTGGGAGGCCAAGGCAGGAGGATCACTTGAGGCCAGGAGTTTGAGACCAGCCTGGCCAACATGGTGAAACCCCATCTCTACTTAAAGAAAAAAAAAAAAAAAAATTAGCTGGGTGTGGTGGTGTGCCCCTGTAATTCCTGTAATTCCAGCTGCTCAGGAAGCTGAGGTATGAGAATCGCTTGAACACAGGAGGCCAGAGGTTGCAGTAAGCTGAGATCGCGCCACTGCACTCTAGCCTGTGCGACAGAGACTCTGTCTCCTAAATAAATAAATAAATAAATAAATAAATAAATAAATAAATAAAATATATATGTGCGAGGTAGGGAGTGGGGTGAAGAAGGGGTTAACTACAAATGGGGAAAGGGAATGAGGTGATGAAACTGTTCTATATCATGGTTGCAGTGGTTGTTACATGGCTGTATGCATTTGCCAAATCTCATAGAACTGTATGTTGCAAGGGTGACTTTTACTATATGTAAATTATAACTTGACAAACTTGACCTCCCTAAAGCTACAAAGAAAAGAAGAAAGAGTAAGTAATACTTTCTCATGTCCCCTTGCTACTTTGCCAGCCAGCAAGCCATCTGGATGATGCCCCCGCTCGAAGGAAGGACACCACATAGTCAGCTCCAACCTATGAGCTCATGATGCCAGGAAAGGTGTTGTAGAAAAAGCAGAGATGGTGTGTGTTTCCTTCTCGGGGAGATGACTTAGCTCTCCAGGTAGCAATGACCTTGTATGGTTAGCACAGGTAGGGAAATACCTAGCTTCATGCTGACTCACCAGGTAAAAAATCATTTCTCTGAATGAGTCAGAATCACAAATATGTTCTGAATAGTCTCCTATGTCCTGCATGGGGAAGGGCCTGAAGCACCAATCAGAATGTCTGTTTGCAGGTCTCAGTGGCCCTATATGGGCAACACCTACAAGCTGTGGGTCTCTCATTTCCCAGAATGATAGTGGTAAATTCAAGCCCTCTAGCTCACTTAATCACATACTCAATTAGGTACAGGAGACACTTTAAAAAAATGTATGCTGTGCTGATGATGTTTTTTATTCAGTTATAGGTAAATCCAATAATGGTAAAATAAAATCCTTCAATATTAAGTGTATTCCTGGCCATTTAGAGAAGAGGTGTGTGTGTGTATGTGTGTGTGTGTGTGTGTGTGTGTAAGGATACAGTTAAAACAGACTTGGGTAATGTAAAATACCACAGAAAGTAGGGGTTTCCAAGGAAAACATGGGGGAAACTCTGTATGAGAATCTAATGTATGCTATAGCTTTTAAAAGGAAACATTAATAGTGAAACATGCCCTCAAAGGGAAAGCCAGTAATAAATTTCGTGTCAGAAATTACCTGTCAGTAGGATTATGTTAAATAATGTTGAATTGTTATTAGTTGAAGGGGAAAGAAGAGAGTGACTTTCTAAAAAAATGTTCAAAGAGTATAATGTTTCACATACAAATCCCATTATTGTTTAATGGCATCTTTGTACTTAACCCTTCTCAAAGATGTATTGAAAATTTTGGCCATTTTAATTCATCCCTCAAATGTAATCATTATGGGAAAAGAAGCCAAACTTCATGCAGGAATTTGGAGTTACCCAGGGGACTAGTGTATCTGATTGGACGTCCACTGTAGTATGTCCTAATCGATAAACGTATGTGTGCCTGCTTACTGGGACTACAGAGGAAAGCGGTTTCACCTCTATACCTCAGCAAACCATTCGTGAAGTAGCAGGGGCCCCTCTATTTCAACATTTTGAGCACTTTTGCTTGTTTTGGCCAAACAACTAAAAATATATTTTTCCCCTTGAAAAGTATTCTCATTGCAAATGTGTGACCGTCTAAGAATTTTTAAGGTTCATTGCAATATATTGGGTCTGAAGCTGATGGCACTTGCTGAGGCAGGGCCCAGATCCTGCCCCAGGTGCAGTGAAGGCAGAAGCCTGAGTGGGAACAGACTGTGAAACAACTGAGGCTTAAATGTGACCTAACACATTGCCACCCGGCTTGAGCCTATCCTCTTTACGACTTATGACTCATAGGTGTCAAATCATCAAGTGATTACACCCAGAATGAAAGATTATTTCGACTTCATGTGAATTGAATGAAGAATGATTGCTACCTTAGATTTGGGTTTCTGAAGGACAAAGTTAGAGGTAAGCTCTGGGACTGCTCCTTCTGCTTTGATTTCATTCACCGATTACTGGTCATTAACTGCCCTGTGTCTCGTTTGAAAATTGCTGTATTTGATATTTCATGATATTTGGACCAGATCTTGCCAACAAACTCAGTAGGCATTTGTGGAAATCTTGATTTCTTTGGGTCATCAAATCTCAATTTTAGTAAATGGCCTCCGCGGTAATTCACAAATGGGTTCAGGGTGGCTTAGAGTCAGAGTTCAAAGTGCAAGAAAGTGGATCCTTTCAGGGGCAACTTGCAGTCCAGAGAGGCTTCTTCCAGTTGGAACATTTAGATCAGCTTCAGGAATGTTATGTCTTAGATGTTATTTGAATGACATTTCATTCTCTATTTATTTATTAATTTTTGGTTTTTTGACATAGGGTCTCACTCTGTCACCCAGGCTGGAGTGCAGTGATGCAACCACAGCTCACTGCGGCCTTTGAACTACCAGGCTCAAGAGATCCTCTCACCTCAGCCTCCTGAGTTGCTGGGACTACAGGCACACAACACCACACCCAGCTAATTTTTTGTATGTTTATAGAGTGGGGTTTCACCATGTTGCTCAGGCCGGTCTCAAACACTTGGGCCCAAGCGATCTGTCCTTCTTGGCCTCCTGAAGTGTTGGGATTACAGGTGTGAGCCACTGTACCCAGGCAGAATATTTTAAAGCTTGTTCAGATGGCAGTCATTTGTGCTATATCCATTTGGGATTTGATCTTTTGGTTATGGGATGATCTTTTAATGACATTGCAAAATGTATGTTTCAGAATGTCCTATAAATAGTTTAAAGATACAGAGCCAAGCTGCCATTGTCACTTATAACATGGATGAGACCAAGACTAAGTGAGACTATGCTCTTTCCAAGGAGACATCACCTTCCCCACCAGTAGGTTCCATGTTCTGATCTAGTCTGGCTTCAGTCAGACTGGAAACCTTTTGAGACACTGCTTGTGCCTCACCCCTAATGAGAGCCCCTTGCACTTCCAAAAGCCTCTTACTTTCATGTGAAATTCTTTCCTAGCTTTCAGCTTTTTGATTTAGTTTAATTTTTAAGAATTTAGAAAAACAGCCTTTTGTTATAATTGTGGACAAAGTTTCTTAATTTTTTTCTTATGGGAAATTTAAAACATGTTATGCAAGTAGAAAGGTTAGGCTAATGTCCCCATCCCATGAACTCCATCACCCAACCTGAACAATTATCAGCTTACAACCACATTTCATCCATGTCTCTACTCACTTTTAGCCTCTCTCAAGGTTATATGAAGCACATCCTAGTTATCACAGCATTTCATTCATATTTTAACATGGCTATACAAAAGATAAGTAGTCTTTAAAGAAAAGTAACCACAATACCATTTCTCCACCTAAAATATTACCCATACTATATTAATGTTCTGAAAACACCCTTCGAATTTCCTTGATGTCTCTTTTTTTGTCCTTTATTATTTTTTAAATTAATTTGCTTTATTTTTCATGTGTAAAAACACCACATCGTGGCTACAGTGGGAACCCAGGTCCTCTGCACTAAGACTTTGGTGTGAGTCTTTAGAAGATGGTCAGTGAATTCCTGATAAGAGACTCTGTTAATGTGGTCTCTTTCCAGAGGTGGGTTGGGAGGTAAAATAGCTGAATGTCTTGGAGACCGCATCAGAAGTGGCTGTGGTGAAATTGCCCTAGGTGGCAGTGTAGCCCCTGGCCAACATGTAGCATTCATAGATACTGGCCTTAAGCAGCAGTTTCTTAGGCACAGGGATTGAGATGATGCCATTGTCTCTGGGAGTCAGGAGGAGGTGCGCCAGAGCCACGGAGGCCAGTCACCTTTCAAGGGACCACTTAGGGCTTGCCTATCTTGTTCCCCACAGTGTCCTCGGGCAGACAGGTGATGGAGAGCTCAACCAGGATGTTGGCCTTGCCCATGACAGCAGCTACTCAGGCTGACATGGCTATGCAGTCTCTGAGGGTAACAAATGCCTTGAACCTGGTCTGCTGGCTGGCTGGCACAGGTCTGCTTTTGCATGAGCTTAATCCACAAAACTTCATTCTTGAGGGACCTCCCTGGGAAAAAGTCAATGATTTTAGACTCCTCAATGGGCAAGGAGAAATCATGACTAACCTCCAGGGCCTTGATCTTCATTCCTTGGGCAGGCAGTCCCGCATGGTGACCCAGAACCATTCCTTGGCCTTGGCCTTGCCTCTGTGGTCTAGGCCAGGTTCGTGACCCTGGCCCTGGACACAGCTGCCAAAGCCTCCACAGAGCTGCCATGACCTCTCATTACAGGGCCCCGGAGTAGCAACTATGTCATTGTCATTGGTATTTTCTCAGAGAATCAAGACTGTAATAAGGTTCATACTTAAAATTGGTTGACATGTCTTCTAAAACTCTTAAATCGCAGATCTGAGTTCTCCATCATTTTTCCTGACAATTTATTTGTGCAACAGCCTGTAGAGTTTTGTACAATCTGAGTATTGCTGATTGCATTTCCATAGTGTCAGTTTAATAAGTTTCTCTGTTTCTTGTATCTCTTGTAAACTGGTAATTAGGGGCTTTTAGGTTTGATTTAGAGTCAAGTTCAAATTTTTGGCAGGAATACTTCCCATGTGGTATGGCACATTTCTATTAGGAGGCACCAATGGTTGGCTTGTTTTTCTCTTTGGGCCATTGGCAGTCACTGACATGGTCTATATCCATTATTTCTTTAGGGATTGTGAAATGGTGAAGTCTGATTCTGTCATTCCTTCTTTGTTTATTAGCTGGAGTGCTTCTATGAAGAGAACCTTCTCCTCATCAACTCTTTGGTTACCCTGAATTCCAGTTCAATACTTCTTCAAGCGTGTGACCCATTTATTCTGGTTTCATTCAGAGAGATGCCTTTTTTTTTAACCTAATGGGTACCCAGAAACAACTATAGGAAATAAAACCTCACCCATAAAGGGAGGTATTGAGCAGCAGAAAAACTCCAGAACAGGGGTCTCCAGGGTCTTGACTCAACCTTTGGCACCTGTATGATGTTGGACAAGCTGTGTAATTTCTCAGAGTTAGTGGACTCCAGGCTTCTATCTGCACTCCAACCAGAGAGGCAGTTTTTTCTATTTGTTTTAAACAAATAAAGCTACAGCCTTAAAAAATTGTGTACAGTTTATTACTAAGGTATCTTTCAGCTTAAACAGTTCATGATTTTCATTTGTGATTTAAAAAAACAAGTCCATGTTAGGAAACTTAGCAATCTGATGACCAACAGGTACCAAGTGTTATTTCTAAAAATGCATTATTTCATTTATTAATTCAATAGTTCATTTATTTCTCCATTCTTTAAACAAGTGTTTGTACTATCTAAGTCCCTATATAGCATAAAGCTTAGGCGTAGACATTGTAGGCACTAACATTTTGGGGATCACTTCGAGGTACCATTCTTGAAGCCTCAGCCTGAAATTCACAGAGTTGAGGAAAGGATCCTGGAATTCTTGGAAGTCTTTCTAAAAATCATCCACAAGAAGGATTCCAGGTACATGAGAGCTAAACTTGGAATTTTCCCCATGGAAAGTCTGTTTGCTATGCAGAGCCAGCTTAGGGAGTATTTAACAACATCCCTGGGAGGGAAAAGCAGTTTAGAACATCTGGAGACTGCTCATTAATTGTTTATATGATAATGTTGATCTGAAATTGTAAAAACGAAAACCTGATCTGTGATCCCTCCTTCTCAACTCATTTCCCATTTCTTTTTTACCCGTGCAACTGATGAATGCACACAGGTCAGAAGTATGAGGACTGGTTTGAGGACAGTCTCAGGTTCCAAATAAGAAATATGGATCCTACTTTCTCTTTAATGCATCTTATATTCCACTGTGGGTGTGTTCATTATTAACAGTGGCTAAGATTGAGGGGCTGAACAGGGAAAGGAAAGCAGAAAACAGAAATACAGAATCCACCATTTGAATCACACTGGTTTGTGATGGAGGAAGCACATAAATAACATCTACAGTTCTCACCTCTGAAACTAAGAGCAATGGGGGCTTCCCTTCTTCACAGTTTCACCCAGTTCTTATTCACAGAAGGTGCTGTTCTCCTAGCACTTAATAATTCAATAATGAGAGTTGGAAGCTGTCCCAGCAGGAGATGTTATGAAACAACCTTAAAGAATAATAGAGGGGGAAAAAGAGCAGCACTCTATTCTAAAAAAATCAGAGCCTTTCTTGGAGGCCATGAAATTCTAGGTTCAAGTTAATTATCACCAACAAATATTTATTCACATGATGAATATTTATTGAATGACTCCTTTGAGCAGCAGTATAGGTGTCATAGTGGTGTCATATTGGCACAGAGATGACAGGAAGCCATTCCTTATAAGCTAGTAGGGCAGAGACATTTGACATAACTGATTATGAAATGAGGCAAACTTTGAAAGCGCTGCATTAAAGGTACGCAGAGAAAAGCTTTATGAGAACGTGATAGGAAGACATCGCTTCCAGGTGGAGGGTTGCAGGGAAGCTTAATGAAGGAGATGGCATTGATGCTGAATGTGAAAAATTGGATAGAACTTCAGCTAGGGGAGCTGGAGGGGACTATCAGTCCTGAGGGTACAGTGAGCCAGGAAAGGTTGTTGGAAACAACTGTCCTGCTTGGCTTCCATTTCTTTCTTAAAGACCATTAGAACTTGCTGTCCCTGTGTGTGCCACTGGGTGAGACCATGATACAACCTGGGACAGAGCTAGAGAAGAAGGAGGAGATGCTTTAAAAATTTCCCTCATTTGCACCAACTGCACTCCTCCTGATCCTTTCAGAAATGACATGTTATTCAAACGCTGGAAAAATCAGTTTCATCTATTTTTTTTTAACCCTGAGTCAACACATCTGCTTCCTTATCAGATGCTGCTCTGATTTCAGGCCTGGTATTGCCATAGGCTCCCCTGAGTAGCCACCCACACAGTAAACAGTTGTCCCACTTTTCAGGGCTCCAGGCTGCCTGTTGGCTCTGTCTAGGTAATCCCGCAGGACCAGTAGGGCTCTCTGATTCCAGATCTATACACAGATACAGTCACACGCAGCTGGGACTTGCCTCCCGTCTCAGCAGGCATGATCTCTGTGATCCTCCCCTGGGAGGTGGAGGCCTACTAGGCCTTGGGTGAACACCCACCCCTGGCTAGACAACACCCCCAACCCCTTGATTCCTGGATAACAAGCTACCAATGGAGTCAGGCTAGCAATCTGAATATAAATGACTTTCTTTCTCGATTTAGTGAGAAAGAATAAATTCCTTGCAATAGGAGGTTAGGTATGGTTCTGACATTGCAACATTCTCTTCAAGTTAACAGCAGGCATTTGATACATGCTCAGAGAATTTTATGATTTATAAAGAACTTTCCAAAACAGGATATAATTTGATTCTTGTTAGAGGCTCTATCATTCTCACTTTATAGATAAAGAAATCAAGGAATTCGTTTGTTAAGAAAATAAAAATAGCCACTCTCATTGGGCACATGGCCAAGTCCTGTTCTAAACACTTTAGATTTAACTCATTTAAGCCTTTAAATCATCTTATGAGGCAGATATCATCATTATTGTCCCCATTTTGCTGCTGAAGAAAGCAGGCACGGAGAAGTTATGAACTTGCTCAAAGGCCTGCAGCTAGTAAACAGTAGAGGTGGGGTTTGAACTCAGCCATCGTAGCTCCAAGGTTACACTAGATGGCCTATAGCTTGGGTCTGGAAGAGAAGATCTTTCCAAATCTGCCATTCATCCAACAAAGCAGACACCTGGATCTCACGGGGAATGTTCCTCACTGGCAAATGTTTCTGCTGGACAAATGTCTTCTCTTTTATTGGCCTGTTATAACTAGAGTGGACTTTGAGAGCGCTAAAAAGAGAACATTGTTTGCTGCCTGTTTATTTTTCCGTCATTCTACGCTGAGACAGGCACCATCCTCTTCAGTGAGAAAACCACACAAATAAACCCCCTTCTTGAGCTAGGCATGGTGGCTCATGCCTGTATTCCCAGCTACTCCAGAGACTGGAGGATCACTTGAGGCCAGGAGTTTGAGACCAGCTTGGGCAACATAGCAAGGCCCTCATCTCTAAAATAAATGTGTCATGTACATAAAACTGTCATTCATGAAATAAAATAAGCCCACCTGTGTTACTCCAGGATGACAATGAAGGAAACCCTGAGAATCAAGAGGGCATTTCCAAGTCTTGTGGGGAGCAGGGGCTCATAGGAAATAGCACTGAACACAGAGCCAGACAACCTGGATGTTGGTCATGTGCCAAAGGTGAGATCTTAGGTTAGTTGTATTTTCTGAGTCTCAGGTGTATTAAGGAAGAGGCAGAGCCTCTTCTGCCCATTTTCTGTTATTAAAAAAAATGTAAAAATTATTTGAAATACTATACATTACATGCCATACATTTAAAAATGAAATTTGATGGGTTTCTAAGCCTCCGCAGAATTTGGGCATCATTTTAATAAAACAGACTTGATGAAGTGAAGCGTCTCAAAATAATAATTTTTAAAATGGTACAATTTTAACTGGGGATATATTTAATCTGTATAGATAAGGGAAACAATTTTTGCAATCTTCTCATAGATTCTTCTAGAAAAACTCAGAACAAACCAAACTTTTTAGAATTTATTTCACTTTGTTCTTGTTTTATTATTATTATTTTTAAAGAGGCAAGGTCTCACTATGTTGCCCAGGCTGGTCCTTTAATTTCTTCCATGTGGAAGTCCTTTTATTTCTTCTATAACTAAATCCATTTGGAAGAGGGGGGTCCCACTCATACCTAGTGTCTCAGTGAACAGTGCTATAAGGGAATTCTGTGATTAAAGAATCATAGAGCTTCTTTTCCCTGTGAAAGCACACCCTCTAAGGCTGTGTCTCAGCATCTCCAGATCTTCACGCTGTGGTGCCTAATAAAAGATCATCATTATCTCTGGAGGGAATTCTCTCAGGTAGTGAAGGTAGGCAGAAGGTAAGTTTCTAGATACAAATTATATTTGGCCTCATGGAGATACTAGGAACTGTATATCCAGGAAATGCCTATTCCCTCCTCTTTTCCATAATTGGCCTCAGGCTCGCCCCATTTTAACCCCCTCATTGACATCCAGAGCCGCTACGGTGAAAGAGAAGGAGGCCACGAATTGACCTGAATTCAATAATAAAAGCCTATCTAGTCAACCACTTTAGAGTCAGGAGTTGTCTATACAGATAGCCAAGTCTTCTTAGAAATACTGTTACCAAAGAGAGAATCAAATGGAAAAAAGACACAGTCTGTGATCCAGTCGGTATTAAAGAATAAAGGAATACTTGCTGGTATTAACATTTCACAAACCCAATAAGAAGTCCCTAAAATTAATTTTACCTAAATCCCAGCCCCAAATTTGGAATTGAATGCTAATCCAAAAAGTTATGTTAAATCTCTACTTCCAAAATAATTTTAGAATGATGTGGCCATTTCCACAGGCCTAATATGGCAGCATCTCCCAAGGGCCATCAGAACCAAGTGGCCTTGGAATTGTGCAGTGAGACTAGGACAGCCCCTTGAGACATCCAGATTAGAATCAGTCATAAGGTCCAATCTAGTCTTGGCTGGCCTTGGGGATTCGGGGTTAGGGGGTGGTGGCCACAGGGCATCCACATCTCTGGTAGCATAATTCTTGCCAGGTCAGGTGGTGTGCAAAAAATTATAGGCATGCAGGGTCACTGGAAAATGTTGAGAGCCAGAAAGTTTGGGTTATGATAGTTATGAACAAGGGAAAGTATTTACAATACCCCTTTTGCCCCAAAATAGATTTTAAACACTATACAAGCACAACGGAATGTGTTCATTCATTTCTAACCGGATTGTCTTCTACTCTCATGTTTAGGTCATAGCTATTTCTAGGCTTTCATGTGACAAGACCTTCACAGACTAAATTCAGTAGTGTCACCTTCTGAACAAAGTGGCCACATGCGCTGTGGTTTTCCCTTGTTTATTTTGTCTTGTTTTGTTTTACACAGCCAGTATCACTAGCCTCCTGATCAAGGTTAGTAGATAGAATTCAACCCCGTTCATTTAAAAGAGTGATAAATTTATGCCAGCCCATGATCTCACTCCCCTGAGTAGCAGAATGTGTCTGTGGTGCGGTGTGAAGTCAACCTTCCGGACACAAGTGTTCTGTGTGACCCTGAAACTACACCTGAAAGACAGGATGATGTCGTCATACCAAGCAAGCATTCTGACTGCAACTTAAAGTATTAAGGACAACATATATCCAGAGGTGAAAAGAAAATGAAAATGGCTGATTTATTGTTTTAATTGAGGAAGAGCCTGTAATCCAAATAAACTACGTCGATGGAAAAGACTCACCCAAACGCCAAGGTGAAATTTCCTAATACTTCTGCCAATTTGTTAGCGAATAGATGGTTAGGAAGTCTCAGGTGGATTCTCCTTGTACAAGGCCAAAAAAGATCTGATTACCAGGGTGGAGGTCAATGATTAACACTGTGATATGAAGTCATATTTCTTGTAAAGCAGCTCTTTGCAGTGTGCCAGGTTTGAGATAGTGTGCACGCAATGTGACTACTCAACAATTAATGTGTTTTCCTGTGAGCGAAACTTGGTGAGGAGGGTGGCAAATTTCTCTTTCCGCAATGTGAATTCTTATACATATACACACATTCTCTCTCTCTCTCTCTCTCTCTCACACACACACACACACACACACTCCCCACACCCTTCAATCATATATCCCCTTAGAGATGTTCATTACATCAGCCATGCAGAAGGAGAAAGAAAACCCTTACCCATCTGTAGCCACCAGACATGCCCTCTAAGGCAGCTATTTGCAAGACTATGAAGACATGCTCTAGAAATGAAGGGACATGCAAAGGCGTAGAAAGAACAAAAAGAAAATTACACCATTCTATAACTGCCGGGGCTGAGAAGAACAGAATATTAGCTGACATTTCTTAAAATTGTGTTCTGTGTACTGAGTACTTTATATGCTTTATCTTGTTTAATCCTTACATCAACCTCTTGAGGTACAGATTATATTTATTACTGTTTTACAGATGAAGAAACTGAGGCTCAGAGATGTTCAATGACTTATTTATGGGCACACAAGCCGTTCTAAATCACCATGGAATGCAAGTTAAAATATTCCCACCAGCTGGGTGTGGTGGCTCATGCCTGTAATCCTAGAACTTTGGGAGGCCGAGGCAAAAGGATCACTTCAGCCCATGGTTTCAAGACCAGCCTGTGTAACATAGTGAGACCCCCATCTCTATTTTTGAAAATAATAATAATTTTAAAAATACTCCCACCTTCTTCTGGTTTTTTTCTTTTTGAGACAGAGTCTTGGAGTGCACTGGCGCAATCTCAGCTCACTGCCACCTCCGTCTCCCGGGTTCAAGCGATTCACCTGCCTCAGCCTCCAGAGTAGCTGGGATTACAGGCACCCACCACCGTGCCCGGCTAATTTTTGTAGTTTTAGTAGAGACAGGGTTTCACCATGTTGACGAGGCTGGTCTTGAACTCCTGACTTCAGGTGATCCAGCTGCCTCAGCCTCCCAAAGTGATGGAATTACAGGCATGAGCCACTGCACCTGTCCCCATCTACTTCTTTATAGGAGGATGCATGGAATGGCAACTTATCACTGCGTCCAGCCCATAGGAATACAGGCATACCTAGAATACATTCTGAGCATGCACACATAGATGTACCATGTACAGTCAAGCTAATCTTCCTGTTACCAAAAGTTTTGTCCTTGTGATTGCCTCTAGGCATATTCTAATATTTTTAGCCAGAGTCATCATAAAAAAGAGTCTTTATATGTCAAAATAGCTTTACAGATCAAACTGCATGATCTGAAATGCCGCTTCTCTGTTTGCGAGGGTTAAATGGTTGTCTCAGGCCAGAGTTTAGTTCATATTCTATAAATGGATCTTACTCCTTGATCTGACTCACTGTATGTATTACAGCAAAGTCACTTACAGATCAAGATTTATTTTTAGAATCTTAAAGAAACAGATTCTACAGGGAGTGTTTGTGTCTGACCACAGACTAATTCGAGTGAAAACATATCTCAGTGAGGAACTTTCTTTCCATTTGATTCCCCTGCCCGTGGCTTAATGATAAGTCTCTTCATGTCATGTTAAACGGTTTTGAATTATTTAACAGCAGAATGACAGAATTTTATGCCAACCTCATACATAGCAGAGGAGTTTTGTGGTATGCAAGTAAGAGAATCTTTTTGATTTTGAATAAAATAATGCATCAGAAAACTATGCAGAATATTAACGTTCATAAAGATGGGGGGAGATTGTATTGTCTCCTTGTCCACTTTGTAACAGAGATTTTCTCTAAGATCAAAACCCAGGGATATGATAAGAACAATGATGATGATGGTGATGATGATGGTGGTGATGATGATGGTGGTGATGACAACTTCCTCCATTATCACCTTTAGCAGAGATTCTGGATTCATCCCTTAAATAAATATGACATGCTGCCCTCTACAGGTATTCAACCTAAACCAGATAGTCTGAAGCCGTTACAAATAGATAAAGCACTCTGAAATACACAGACCAATAAGTAAGTGCAAATGAAATATTGAGGCCAATTAAATAAGGACATCCTTTAGACTCTGCACGTCTAATTTGTGTGAATTCTAAAGCCAAAGAAGAATCAAGCATTTACTATTTCATTTTAATGTTCTCTTCCAAGTTTTTGAGTGCGTATACTTGAGCCTATGTCAGAAGCCGGGAAGAACAGTTGGGAATTTGTGAACTCATTTTCCGTTTGCTCTTGAGAAAGTTAATTGCCCTTTGGTTTGGCTAAGACCTATTTGATAACAAATGCTTAATGAATCATTAATAAGTAATAATCAGCGTGGAAATCCCAAGTTTGTTTGCAATTTAAAAAAGTTGAATTTCATACCATATGTAGCCAACATTTTTAAATATTAACAGGCTGTGTACAAAAAGAGGGTCTATCTGGCTCCTTCTTTAAGCCTCCACTTCTGCCTCACCCCAGTAAATCCTCTTGTTGCTTTGGTGTCTAAGTTGAACATTTTTCTCAAATTGTACTTCGTTCTTCCTTGTTCCGCCAACAGACGTGAAAAAAAAAAAAAAAAAACAACACCTTGAAGAACTGATTTCTTATGCCTGCCTCCTACCCTGAGTTTACTCGCTGAACTTCTGTTAATTGTAACTCTTCCCTATAAAAGGAAAGGCTGGCCCAGATGGTCTGACAGCCCCTAGTGCTCACTTTGTGATATGGGTCAGTGAGTGCTTGGAGCATCAGCTTCAGAGCCAGGCAATCCTAGGTTCATGCCCAGTTTCCTACACTGATGTGCCTGGATGACTCTGGGCCAGTTATATAATATCTCTGAGCCTCAGTTTCCCATCAGCAAAATTGGTACAGTAGTATCCACTATGTTGGATTTTTTTTTTGTGAGGATTTAAAAATACAGAGTAAGATAAAGGATTTCATAAGCAGCATTTCATGTAATTCCCATGGCTACATTATAAGGCAGAAACTATTACTAACCCCGTTCTACAGATGAGGAAATGAGGCTTAGGGAAGTTAAGTAACTGAATTCAAGTTACAGGGCTAGTACCTGTGGAGTTGGATTCAAGCCAGGCCCAGGCCCTGCTTTTGACCTCTGTGCCGCTCCATCAGACAGCTTTATCCTCTACCCACACATGCTGATAGGACGAACAAAGGATGTTTCATTCTACCCTTTAAGATGGCTCTTTCCTCCATCATTCTGATTTCTTGCCAGACTTTGGTACCTCCAACTACGGGAAGTGCAAAGGACAAGAGAGTTGTTCTCTCCTATCTGCATTCTCAGTGTGCAGGAGACATGGAAGGAACTCCAAAAAAAAAGTCATTCTACCCCATGTTCTCAGAGTTGACTTATATAGTCAAAAAGAAGAGGGTCCTTGTTAGTGGCTGGAGTTAAAATCCCAAAGCACAGTCCGCCAAAACCTCATCCAGATGCAAGTGTGTGGTCACTGGTCATGCATTTCTGTTTGCTGAATTCCATACAGCCAAGGCAACTGCCTTGCCTTGCTGAAGATCCACAGGGGAAAAAAGTTATGTGTGCTAAGATGAAAAAACATGCAAGCAGAGTTCTCCCTCATTGTCAGGAATGTTTGATACAGCAATGTTTATTCCATGGCCTCCATCCATGGAAAATGTGCTATCAGACTTTAAGAGGAGTAAATCAACACAGGTCTTCCTTATTGGCCACTCATTTTGTTAAAATGACATAATATCATAGGGGATCATCTATTTCAATAAGAACAATTTTCTGAAATTATAATAGTACATGCATTTTAGTGAAATAACTACTGTAAGAGTCTTTTAAAAAAGTATCTAAGTTGTCATTAGGTACCATATGCTTTTCTTCAACTAATTTCTCACACCCTCTGGGAAAAGTTTATGATAATGATATCCTAACAGATTGTTGCCTTTCTTCATTGGAGTACATTCATTTATGAGGTCATTCTATTTGGGTGTGTCATTTTATATTTAACGTATGTATTATTCACATTAAGGTAGTATAATTCATTGTTTTCTGTATCAAGTAGAGATCACTACATAAGTCATTTATTTCTACCTTAAAAGATCTCTTCTTGTCAAGTGCTCCACTGGCTTTACCATTCCTGTGATTTGAGTTGTATGATTTTTAATATAAAATATTTAGAATGACTGAAGTGTGGAAGAGTTCAAATTTGAATTGAAAATTTCCTGGTAGTCTCTTGGAAAATAGCACTAATACTCATTGACTGCTGGCTATATGCCCAGGCTTGTTCCAAGTTTTATGTGTGTTAACCCACCCATCCTCACAACGATCCTATGAGGTGTGTTATTATGACTATCCCCATTTTACAAACAGAAAAACCAAGACCTGAGAGGTTAAGTAACCTGCCCGTAGCTAAGGAGCTACTAAGTGCTGTTTCTGGGATTCAAACCCAGGAAGTCTGGCGCCAGGATCTGCTCTCTTAACCCCTCCCCTCTGTTGCCACTTCAAACCCTGGGGTGATGGAACAGAATCGTTTTTATTGCTTCTAAAGAGCGTTTACTTACTCTTTTAAACGAGTGCAAATAGATCGTCCTCTTTAGCCAGGGAGAGAAGGAAGAGCTATTCAAGAAGGGATCTAAACAAGAAGCAAGAACTTGTTCTTTCTCATGCTCCATGGAAAGGCATGGTGAACAAGGCAAACTAGGTCTTACTCCCCCTGGTGTTCAGAAAGGGAGCCTACCGGGGGCCCTTCATCAGATTTGGGGAAAGGGGCCCCAGGAAGGCTTCATTTCTTTTCTGTTCCTAGGCTGGAGAAATAAAAAGCAGCCAGAATGTGATACAGGAGTTTCTTTTCTCATCTGTTTCTGCTCTCAACGCTTGCAATGAGTTAGAAACAAGTCGATATCCACTTGCAGCCCTTGACGGACAAAGTTATTAAAATTTCTAATTTCCTAAAATTTCTCCTGTCCTCCACTCCATCCATTCTGCCACACCCCTGGCCTTCTGCCGGGGTGTCTGGTTTTCCATAATTAAGATGGTGGTTCATATAATCTTTTTTTTCCCTGTCTTCTACCGTGGCTGCTGGGCATCTGTTCCAAAACGTCTATCACAGTTGCCTTGGTATTGTCAGCTTGGAGTTTCTGATAGCCCAGCATTTGATAGAGAAAAATTTAAGATCACCTCGAATTTTCAAGGCAACTTGGGACCTTGATTCCTTTCATTAGATAAAATAATACTTGAACCATTCGTTTGAAAGAGTGGCTCAGCCCTGGCTACCTGTTGCTCTCACTTGGGAGCTTTAAAACAAATACCAGTACTTGGGCCCATCCCCAGAAGGTTTGAATCATTTCTTCTGGGGTGGAGCCCAGGCATCAGTATTTTTTTTACATGAGGTCATGGTTGCAAAACAGTGGGCTAAATTAATCTTCTGGCTTAAATTTGAATACCAAGACCCTGAAAGGCCTTGGCTCAGAAATATGTAAAATTCATTTAAATGACCAGTTGTAGCTCCCATGACCTGCCTCTTGAAATGCAGAAAAGGGTTTTCACCATGCAGTTATAGTCATTCACAGATTGGTGGGATAGCATGAAGTTCTTCACTTCACACTTTCTAAGGGCCCCCCCCCCACCCTGCACCCCTGGACCTCCTCTGGCCATATCCTCTTCTTTTCAGCTTATCTTCAGCCTTAGACAAACCTCAGGGCATTCATTAGAAATTATTTTCATGACAGTGGCTGGTGTACTTAGTGTTCAGTAAATAAAAATCTGTATGTGACTTAGTCCAATAAGCAGAGGCTATTGTTATGGTGTGAGGTTGCTTCTATTTCTTATCTGTGAAATAGAAGCAATGATGCCTGCCTTGCCAAATTGTTCACAGTTTATATAATTTATATGAAATATCCTGATCTACCCACTATCACACAGCAGTAATGCCTCTCTTTTCCAGTTATTTGGAAACTTCCCAGTTCAGTGAAGGGATTTCTCTTATTCTAACAGGCAGCCAGTTCCTCTTCTTACTACGGTATTGCCCAACAGGATCAGCTCAGCTTTTCAGGGATGTCAGAGAGGAATGGCTCTCATATCTCTCGTCAGTCTTTGGGGTCTCAAGACCCTAAAGACTGACAGCAATCCAGGACTTTTGTGGTCTACATCTGTAGCACAAACGATAAGACTGAGCAGGTTTCCTGAACTTACCTCTGTTTATTTACTGAAACCTCTTACCACTGGGGCAGCCACAGCAGCTGACCATGCCTGCTTATTGTCTGTCTCCTGTCTGGTCACCTCTTCTAGTTCTGATTTGCCCCAGAAGGCTTTGCATCTGTCAGTCTACTTTGCCCTCAAAACCTTCCAGAAGATGTTTCAGCACCCAAGGAAAATAAACAGGCTTCTCTGGAGCCCAGGGGACAAGACATAGGAAATCTGCATTTCAGTGGGTAAGAGAAGGAAGAGACCATGGTAGCCAGTGGCAGAAGAAAGTGTAAATTTCAAGAACATTCTACTGTGTGAGGGTGGGTGGCTGTCATGGAAATGAGGGGACATGCTGGCCAAGGGGTGGGCTCTTAGGGTCCAACAGCAGCATCCAGGGTGCTAGAGACAATATGCTGCATGTTATTGATTTTCATGTAACATTTATCTGGCTTTTCTAGGAAAATCCTTATAGACATTTCCTCTGTTGTGACTAAGTCCCTCTCATTGGCCAGACACTGTGCTAATAGTTGAGAAGAAGAAATAACAGTCTTGGTTCATGAACTACAGTCTAGCTGGGGGGAGAAAAGATTATTAGATAGGCATTGAACATTGATAGATTTAACTACATTAAAAACAAACAAACAAAAACCCTTAAGCCAAACTTCCAATGCCCCTTCTCCCCCACGTCCCCTCTTCCCGCTTAATTTAGGATAGTGATTAAGATCCCAGACTTCTGAACCAAGTTGTCTGTTTAAACGGTGAGTTTACCTCTTGCCACCTGTGTCATCTTGGACCAAATGGTGCCTCGGTTTACTTGCTTAAACATTGATGTAATAAAAACACTCACAGGTTGTTGTAGAAATTAAATAAAACAATACGTGCGAAATCCTCAGAGATGAGTTGAGCCCATAGCAAGCACTCAACAAAGGTTAGATTGCTAACATTAATCCATTGGCGTATGTTTAAAAAGAGAAGCTGAGGATGGACACAGCAGCAGGTTCTGCAGGGAAGTCCAAGGGGCTAATTTATTACCCAGTCCTCCTTCCACCTCCTCCCTTTCCTTGGAGAGTTGTCCTGGAATCAGACGCCCAGCGTGTGGGTCAGCCAAGCTGTTCAGCTGCTGTTGGTCCCTGAATTCTTTCTGGCCTCTCTAAACAGAGCAGAGAGGATCTGGGGCAGCCAACAGACAACTCTGTATTCACTGTTGAGCAGGCAGGCTGGCAAGCAGGGAGTTTCTTTGCTTTAAAAGATAGCAGGGACAGTCAGGGGTTGAACAGTTGTGTTGCTTTCAGGAAACACGTTGGCCTTCTAGGGTTAGGAAGGGCCCCTTTAAACACAGAGCCACAACATTCTCCTGGGATGACCTTTGCTTCATGGCAGTCATGAGTCTTGTTCTCAAAGCTCTGACCATCCATGATTCATATGTTCCCAATGGCTGTCTCAGCTTTTTATAAGGGATGGCATCTATTAAATTGTACAAGTTAATTTTTGTTTGTCAGAGACATCATAAACATGTAAAGGCTCTTCCCTGTATTGAGTGTCCACCCTCAAAGAAGCTTCAGTATTGATTATGCTTCTGTAAGTAGAACTGTTGGCCAATGATTGACAAAGGAGTATAGATTTGAAAGGATAGGCTTCTATGGCACATTCTGAAAACATGGACTCTCAGTGTTGGAAGGAACCTTGGAGACCTCCCAATCCAACCTTCCAGTTCAATGTACAACTTCCAAACAGCCCTGAGAGGTGGCTACCCACCTTCTGCCCCAGCCATTCTGTGAAACTGTGGACTCACTGCTCATGTGATGGCTACTTGGATAGCCCGAACTGTTCCTGAATTTTTAGAGAGTACTACTTCTATGGAGCCAGTTACATTTTTCTGGTATTTCTACCCATAGGACTTAGTTCTGCTAATTTGACTATGCCCATCAATCTCTTCTCCCAAATGATACCTGTCTTGTTTCTCTTGAATTTCCTCTTTTCAGACCCCAATCTCAGTTAGGTAAAGTTTTTGTCATTTGTCATGATTCTGTAGTACCACCCAATTTGTGAAAGTAACAAACTGCTCACTTCCAATGCCAGCTGATTAATTACCTATTCCTAATAGCAACCTCAGGAACAATGGGAAATGTACATCTCAGTCTAGTCTGTTTGAAAATCTTATCCTCAAATCTGTGCTTTTTGGAAACCCATGAATACTTGAGATCAAGTGCTGAAAAAAACATATGTTTTTCATTTTCACCTGACATATTGCATCTTAAGGCATCATGCTGGGTGTGCAGCAGCTGAAAAAGTTCGAAAAAATGTGGCTGCTCAAAACTATAGCAACAGAGGGACACATGATGAAGCAAAACAAGCAATGCGTAAAGCATTTTGGTTTATACCTGGGGAATTATAATCATTCTGATTAAGTAGATTTCCATATAAAAGGACAATAGTGTGGCTAAGAGTCTCAGAAAAATTCCAAGTATATTTTCAACCATTTTCTACTTTGATCACCACCCTACTTGCTAAGAGAGTGACTTTTTGCATGCAGAAGACATATGTTTATAGAGTCTTTCAGTATTTAGTCAACATTAATTTATTGACTACCTCCCTTGTATTCCAGGCAGAGTATGTATGGTACAGAACGCTATGAGGTACGTATGACTCTTGCCCCCATGTTAGATATGAGGAAACCAGGCAGAAACATTAATAACCTATCCAGAATTACACAGCAAGTAAGTGGGTAGGCTGGAGTCAGAATCCAGAGCTCTGACCCCAGAGCACATGGCTCAGCCACTACAGGGTACCACCAGTGGGACTCAGAGACATACGGAAACTTTTCAATACCGACCCGCTCTGAGTGTATCTTGGTCAGGGCCATTGATTCTTCTTCTCTGTGACAAAGATTTCAGGGATGTCGATTCCTAATCACTGACAGCTTTAATCTACCTCCCACTGGGATACTGGAATAACTGGGATACTCTGTAGCACCCTTCACAGCTGTTTGTGAGTTGCCTTCTGTGTGGAGTGTAATCAAAAGAGCCTTAAAAACCAAGCATCAGAAGCCCTGCGTTAAAGCCTCAGCTCTGCCAAATACCAGCTGTGTGGCCTTGAGAAAGGCACTCAATCCCTTGAGATTCAGTTTCTTCATTTGTAAAAATGACCACCTCCCAGGGTTATGGCATGAATTATTTTGTTTAACCAATATTGAGCATCTTGTATGTGTCAAACACTTGGCAAAGATTTGAGTACACACTGCAGATGAAAGAGATGCCAGTGCTGCCTTTTTCAGAGGGGGTGGCAGAGGGGATGAAGTCTCCCTCTGTTCCTCTATCACCCAGGCTGGAGTGCAGTGGCAGCGTGATCTCGGCTCACTGCAACCTCCGCCTCCCAGGTTCAAGCGATTCTCCTGCCTCAGCCTCTCATAATTCTACCTTTTTGTGGAGCTTGCAGTCAAGTAAGGAAGCTAGACAAAAAGAAATAAGCAAATATATGAATAATCACAAGTTGGGATAAGGGTTGCAAAAGAAATGAAAGATCTTGGCCTTGGGAAATTGAGTGGAGGGAAGCACCATAAGGCGGGGCCGGGGATTGTGTCTCGGAGGAGAATGTGTTTGAAAGATGAGGAGGCACCTGCCAACAGAAGAGTAGAGAGAATGACAGGTTTAGGCATGGCGTCTTCAAAGCCTCTGTGCTGGAGAAAAGGAGTCAATGAAAATTCACCATTTTGTGCATATAAGGGCACTTTGTAACTAAAGTAGGCTAAACCCATGTCAGAAATTTCTCTTGCAAATAGAAAATAGCACTGGCCACTTGCAAAGCACAGCTTGGACCGTGTTCTTCCCATAAGAGTCAAGACTAACATTCCAACCCAGTGAAGTTTGTTCCATTTCCACAAGATAACAGCCTTTATCCCCCTACACCAAAATTGTAGGTGCCTGGACTGAACAAACATAAGCACCAGTGTTTCCCCTGATTTCTAGCATCTACCAAGGCACAGAACTTCCTCCCTCTCTCACTTTTCCATTTCCTCTACCTCCTGTCCTTGCAGATTGGGCAGCAATTTCGAAAAATTTCCTGAAGTTGACTGATGACAGGACATGGATGTCTGAAGTCTGAACTGCCTGGCCAGGACTAGGAAGAGATGTCAGGAAAGGAGAAGTGAGGGTCCTTCTGTGATTCTTCTCTCCCTCTCTCCTGTTGGTGCCTTCTTTTGGGGGTGATGGTCTGCAGGGACAAGCTCCTTCTTTTCTTTTCAAATGTTTTGTTCTTTAAAAGTTTTGTTCACCATCATTAGAAATATCTATGGAACGTAAAGAAAACGTGTAATGCTAAGGCAGGAAGGACCTATTGTCCTGGGATCCCGGGAGGACAGAGATCGCTGCTACTTACTTATGCTTAGTGTTTCTTATAGGAGATGTAGTTAAGGTCTCAGCTCCAGTGTCGCCAAGGGAGGATTTTCTGTCCCTCGGCTCGAAGGTTAGCCAGCCCCTGATCTCAGTCACCCTCCATGACATCACCCTTCATTGTTTTCCTCACAGCATTTATCATTGTCTAAAATGATATTGTGTTTTTAATTTTTTGTTTATCATCTACCTCCTCCACTAAAATAGAAACACCGTAAGTTCAAGGCTGGCATCTATCCTGTTCACCCTGAGTCCCTAGTTTGTATAATAGTGTATTATATCATGGGCACTCGATGGCTGAAAGATGAATGTTTGAATAGATTGAGTGATAACAAGAGCTAAGACTTCCATAGCTCTTATCCTGTTCCAGGTACTTCTTCAAGCACTTTAAACATCAATTTATTTCACCTTTCTGATAAACACATGAGGTAGGCACTAGGATGGTTCTTATTTACAGATTAGTAAACTAAGGCACAGAGAAGCAAAACAATTTGTCTAAGGTCACACAGTAATAAATGCTAGAATGACAATTCAAACAGACTGGTTAGCTATGTAATATGTGCTTTTATCCACTCTATAGGATGCATTTTTGTTTCAAAACAAATACTGGTGATACCAAAACAAGGCTCTTTTACAACAAAATTATTTCCTACAAATGAGAAGCTTGATCAGTTTAAACCAAGGATTCAATCATTCATGTGTGTGTGTGTGTGTGTGTGTTGTGTGTATAATGAAATGTAGAAAATCAAACACTGAATATTCTCTCAGCTAGAACTCTTGGGTTATCAAGAGTTACCTCTGCTTCTGCCTATATCTCATTCAGAGAGAAAGCACTCTGGAGAATACCTGAAGAAGTAAAGAAGGTGTTTCTTCTATCTACAAATTCCATTTCTAACCTGTGCAAGGTGCTCACACAGTGGTCAGGCCAAGCTGAGAATGATGAGTTGTGGACTTACCAGCCATCCTTTTGATTGGCTGGTTACTTTGTGTCTGAACACTCTGAAGCTACCAGCCATGACAGTAGTGGGGGTGGGGTTCATGGTAGAGTTGAGAAGGAGGATTATAAATGTGTGAACTCCCTGAGCATCTCCAAAGACATAAAGACAGAGGTAGTGGTCCTACATCTGTCTTTGAGTCCCCTTGGTCATACATCTTCAAACCTAAAGGATAATGATCTAGCCTGTCTCCAGTTATTGGGCAGCACAGAATTCGTGCTGCCTATAAAGTGAGACCGAATCTCTAAATCACTGTTATCTGTAGCCAGGAGTCTGCCTCTTAAAGAAGAGAGTGAAAAGAAAATCAATGTGTCTGAAACTTTAGCCTGTCTTCTTGGCTATCTGATCAGTTAAGATTCCCAGAATAAAAAGTAAAATGGAGATAATTGATAACCATTTTCAGCCTCATCTGTTTCTCAGAAGTTGACAGTGTTTCCTAAGTGTGATCTTGGTCTTTCCCATTATACCCTTGTAAAATGGCAGGCAAATTTCCACACAAATTTCATTTGAGCTTTAATCTGCCCATCCAGCCTGTCTGTGAACAGCAACTGGCATGTCTTGACTCCAAAAGAAGTTTCTTCTTTAAAAAAATATTTTCACCCAGAGCTTCAATTATGTCACTTCCCTTTCAGACCAGTTGAACAGATTAATGCATGCTCATGGATTAAATTAAACTGATATTTTTTAATGGGAAGGGTAAATGATGTCTATGCATGTCTATCATGTGCTTTACTCTTAATGAAAAATATTTTAAAATGTGTATTGTTACATCATTTTGAAATTTTTTTTAAAAAAATTATGATGAGCTGCATATCATGAAACTGTTTTCATCCTGCCATTCATTGCTCAAAAACCTTAGATGGCCACAATTTCTCATGTGCCTGACTTCTAAGAGCCTTACAAGCCCTCCCCTGTGTATCATGCCTTATCGCTTGGGTTGTCAAAATTGTAATCCCAGAAACATTTAGTCTTTACTGAAGCTCTAGATGTGAGGCATTGAAGAGAACCATTTTCTCTTTTTTCCATGGGCTGCATTCATACCTACCCATTTTTCAAGTTCTGCCTTCTTCCCTTACTTTCTAGCTCTGGTCCATCTCCCTTTCTGAACTCTTAGAAGAATTTAGTCTGTATCTCTGATGGCTTCTTTTAATTGTATGTTTTCATGTATTTTTATGTTTTATACAGATTACTATTGTCTTTTCAAGGAGACAGAAACAGCTTCAGGGTAGAGCACTATATCAGTTAGGAATGCATTTGCCTGCAAGTAACGAAAAAATCCCAACAACACACAAAAGACATTTATTATTCTCATGTTACAAGAAATTTGGAGGCAGGTAGTCCAGGGCTGCTAACCCAAGGGTATTGTCGAGGAATTTACTTGGGGCTATTTATTCCAGGGACTTTTTTATGCATTTCTTTTGATAGAATTATGTCCCATACCACTTCTAGTTAGTAGAGAAGCTAGGAGGTCAAAGGCTTCACCTTTCAGCTACTATAGTACATGAAGGCAAGGAGGAGGCTTGGAATGACTGTCGAGTGAGCCTGCTGAGGGTAACTACCACAGGGCCACTGATATTGCTCATATTTTGTCCTGCAGGTGTAATACACATTTGGCTGATAGGTTTTCAATTTGGCACATTATTTCTCTGCTATATCTTACACTCATTTATTCCACTCTTTAACACTTCTTCTCCATTTAAAAGATGAATACACAGTTCTAGAGGAGGTGGTAATGGTAATGATCCTGGAAATAACTAATACTTGTTGGCCACTTACTATGCCAGGCAAGATTAAGCACTTAATATATGCTTAAATTAGTAGACCAGTCTTAACCATCTTTCGGTCTTTTCGATCATCATGAGAAGGTTTACTAGAATGTCTGCCTCAGCTGACAAGCTGCAGAATCAAAAGATGCTAGTCATTTTGAATCCATAAACTCACCAGTTCAGTCAACACTATTCTTTCTTCATATTTCTTGTGTACTTCTTTCTGCCTATCACCATCATCTATCTATGTTAATTTTGGTTTAGGGTTTTATTATTGTACCCACCTGTTTCGGTTCCACTAGGTCTTTGTCGACTTTTTCATTCATTTACTCATTCATTCATTCATTCATATTGTTTTCTGGGCCCAGCCACATTTCAGATTGGCATATGCCAGTTGATATGGTGTCTTCCAAACTCCTGGCAGCCTACCTGACAATTCAGAATTGCTCCTGAGCCAGGCCATTGTTGCATGTAGCTCAGACCTGTGAGCCCAACTTTCTGAAGAGATTAGCAAAGCATATCCAGCAACTTCTCAGCTGAGCATGCCAGAAGAATAAAATAAAACCAATAAATAGTTATTGAGCCACAAAATCAAAGGATTATAGCACTGGATGAAACCTTAGAGATCATCTCTTCCAATTTCCTCTTCGAGTTCTTTTTTTAAGTTGAGTGTGCTGTTCTTTTTATATTTTCATATCCTTTTCTAATAATATATTCACACAATACCCTTCACTTGATGAAAGAGAAACACGAAGGGCAGGATCACACAGCTATGGCCAGAAGCCAGAGTGTGCTGCTTGCCCATGCCCTTTTTTGAGGGACCATGTCTAAGGCTCTCCACTGGGGGGTGGGAGGGATGAGGGATATGGAGGAAGAGGAGTGTGGAATGTGTTTAGAGTGTTCCAATATGGGATTATCATCACACATGAACAGACTGGCAGGGATTATCAACACCATGGTACTGATGACTTTATCATCTTCCTCCTTCTCCAAATCTACTCCTCCTGCATCCCCTGCCTCCCTCCTTGAGGGCAAACACCATATACTGCTCACTTCTTTCCTGTGTGGCACTTACTTCTGCTATGAAAAATCATTCCTTTATATAATTCTTTGTTTAATGTTCCCTTTCCTACACTGTAAACTCCATGATGATTGATAGATACTACACCTGCCTATGACATCCCCAATTATTTGTTGGATTAATAAATTATTATAGTCATCCTAGACTTTTCCCTTTCAATCATAACCTACAACTTGAAAGTTTGTGTTCTATATGCTATTTATCTACTTGGAAAATCTCATATTTGTCTTTTTGTCTTCATCCTTACCATACCTGCCTCAGTTTAGGGCCTCATCACCCTTTCTGTGGTTTTCTAAATGGTCTCTTTTATCCAGCCTCCTCACTCCTGCAGCTAGAGCTGTTTTTCTCAAATGAAAATTTCACTGAGTGCAGTGGCTCATGCCTGTACCCAGCAATTTGGGAGGTTGAGGTGTGCAGGTTGCTTGAGCCCAGGAGTCTGAGATGAGTCTGGGCAACATAGTGAAACCCTGACTCTACAAAAAGTACAAAAATTAGCCAGGTATAGTAGTGTGTGCCTGTGGTCCCAGCTACTTGGGAGGCTGAGGTGGTAGGATCACTTGAGCCCAGGAGGATGAGGCTGCAGTGAGCCATGATCGTGCCACTGCACTCCAGCCTGGGTAACAGAATGAAACCCTGTCTTAAAAAACAAAACAAAAAAAGAAAGAAAAGAAAGGAAAAGAAAAGAAAATTTGACCACATGAATTATGTTTCATAATTCATATTATATAATTCAAATTATGTCTAGCTTCAGTAGTGAAGATAGTGAATTTCTATTCATTCATTCATTTATTCATTCACTCAAGAGATAGCTTTGAGAGGCCATAGTTTGCTGGACTCTCTTTTGGGGGCTTTTTATGTAGAAGTCAACATAAAAGTTTGCTCTCAAAATGCTCACAGATTAGTGAGAAAGGCTGATAAAAAACAAAATACAATTCTAAAATATGGACTTACACTTTGTGATGACTGTCAATGTGAAAGAAACAAGTAAGATGCTAAAATGGAGTTTGAATAGAGGGGCAGAAGGGGAGGGAAAGATGGTTTAGATAGATTAGGTAGGAAAAGCTTTTCTGGAAAGTGACATTTCAGATGAGACCCCAAGGATCAGAAAGAGCTGTTTGTGTGAAGATGCAGAGGGCAAACCATTTGCACAGAAGAAACAACAGGACGAAGGCCCTTTGGTGGGGAAGAACTTGCACTGCTTAGCCTGTGAATTGAGGGTGTTCATAAAGATATCTGAGTCCTTCAACTTCTACAAGTCAACCAATTAAGAACTTATGTTTAAACATAAAATATTGGTTTAAACAATGCATTTATAGTTGTTATTTTTTATTTTTTACTGTGTTTTTCCAACAATACTTGGTGAATAGTTTGGCCAAGGAAAATTAGACTAGGTATGGAAATGAAAAGGAATTCAGACAGCTCAGTGCTTCAGACTGCGTGGGCTTATCAAATTGTAGCTTGACATCGTTTTTGGTGACTTAACATGCATCTTTGGGAATCTTCATCATTAGCCTTGTTAGCTACAGAGACTCTTTCCTGAGTGTAAACATTGATTTATGATTTTTAATTAATGGTCTCTCCTGGATTTTTCCAACGTTTATCAAATTTTGGGGCTTGTACTGTATGCCAAATGAGGTTTATCAGCAAAGATATGGACTAAGAATTTTTAATATGGAACAATCACTGCAGTGTTGGTTAAGAAAATCTTGATCCCCGCCTTCATTCAAATTACTATCTTAAAGAAAGAAACTAGACACACACACACACACACACACACATGAACACACACACACACACACAGTGAGGGCTGGTTGCTAGGAAGGTTTGCATATTCTTTTTTCTTTTTTTTTTTGGAAACAGAATCTCACTCTGTTGCCTAGGCTGGAGTGCAGTGGCACAATCACAGCTCACTCCAACCTCAACCTCTCCGGACTCAAGCAATCCTCCCACCTCAGCCTCCTAAGTAGCTGAGACCATAGGCACCTACCACCACACCTGGCTTATTTTTGATTTTTTGGCAGAGACAGGGTTTTGTCATTTTGCCCAGGTTGATCTTGAATTCCCGGGCTCAAGACATCCGCCAGCCTCAGCCTCCCAAAGTACTAGGACTGCAGGTGTGTGCCACCACGCCCGGTCACATTCTGTTTCTTGATCTTAAACAAGAGAGAATGCACCAATACCATTGATATTATTACAACTTCTGCAATTAATAATAATACACTCCACATAATGTTTAGAAATTAGTTCATTTTATATATGAAAAACCTGACAATCTGCAAATGATCTTTTTCACATCCCATAGCAAATCAGAGAACAAAACTTGGAAATATTGCTCCTCTAAAAAAGTGGTCAGATCATAAGTAGAGAGTACTTTGTATACTTCTCCCCAAATCCCAGAGAGGTGAAATGTCTATATTCATTTCTTACCCTGCTTATTTATTGTATGACAGGAAAATTAACAGATCTGCTTATTTTAAATATTTGGCTACAATTTTAAAAAGTCTTTTTAATGAAATATATTGAGCTGGGAACATGTAGTGTGCATACCTGGCCCAGTTGTTCCACGCCACACTTCATGAATGCTTTGTAGTATTAGTTCCTCTAGACTATTTGAATAATTATGAGTCAGACTAATGATTTCAATCTCTCCTGATATTTAACTAGGGTATGTGATAAATTTCTTGGCTTTAATCTTATCTCTGTTTGGCCTTTAGCATTTTCTAGAATAAGTCCAATATTCTGATGCAAACATGGGTCTCCTCTTAAAACAGAACACAACAAAACAAAATTCCTTGAAACAAATAGGCTGTAGTAAAATATCAACAGACATTCCTTAGCTCTAGAAAAGGGATTAGGCATTTTGGGAGGCTTACATTTTGTGTCCTAAGAGCTAAGAAATAGAAACAGGAATATGGATTTTTGTTGGTATTTATTATATTCTGCCTTAGCTGCACATTTTTCCCTCAAAAATGAGCATTGAATACTATACTTAAATGTAATAAAAGGAATCCATGTTTTAATTTTTCATAATACAAGTGTGAGTTGGAATCAAGACCTCCATCATTTCTTGGTACTTTGGCTTCTCACTGGAACTTGAGTAGTGGAGGCCGGGCACTAATCATGGACCCAAAGACCTCACAAGGCCTTACCTGACGGTCATCAAGAACAGACCTCAAGGAGCCCTGAAATCATGTCTTATCTGCTATGTAGGAGAACCCAGTTCTCCAGTAAATTTGAATTGGGACAGGCAAGAGTTTGTTATCAACAAGGTTCCTTTGATACTTAAAAGCATGTCAACTTGAGACCAGCAGCAGTGTTGTAGAGTGAAAATCGATGCCACAAATCCTGCCTGAAATTCACAACTGGCTATGTTTGTGGTTTTCTATGAACCTACTCCTGCAAAAAATGATGGCACACACACGTATGAGATCAGCTAGATGTAAAAGACAAGTACTCCCTTAGTGTATGAGGAATATAATCCCACTGTCATTCCCATGCCTCTTCACTCTGGCCTCACAGGCTATAGGATGTGCAGGAGGAATTTGGTTGAAACTGTTAACCTTAGTTACCTGCTCCAGAGCAGGGTAGGTGGGTGTGCCTCCTCTCCCTTCTCAGATACTCTGCACTCTCAGCTGAGCCCTAAATGGTGAAACTCTAGATAATAAAGCAAGAGCCTCAGCCACAGAGCGTAATTCTCCATCCAGACTGCTCACACCATAAAAATGTCATGATGGAGCAACCTTTACTGCCCTGCATTGCCTACAGGTTTTCCATGTTTACCGTGTGAACTCAATGACAACATTTCTGTGGTATTTTGATTTTGATCACACACGAAGTAACAAATGCCCAAAACACTATGATATTGGTGAAAAGCTTACCAAACATCTTTCAAAAACCAACAACGCAAAAATAAGAATTTCAGCAACAACTAACAAAAGCTATAGCTATTTGGATGTTCATTTTACCATTTGGATAAAATGCCTCTTTTATATTATTTCTATCACATGACTGCTTGCGACAAAATTAGATTAAGAAAAATTACATAGAAAGTGTTTCTATATTTTATGGCGATCACAAGAAAGAGCTATGAAAGTTGCTTTTGTACGGTAAGTTCCACAATTAGGATATAGTACAAAATATGGGCTGGCCACATGCTGGAAGAAAATGAGCCTGGGAATTGGGAGCGTTGCCAGGACAGCATTTTAAAATTACACACCTCCTGCAAATGTACGATGCTCATTCCTCTCCTTCTTCAAACTGATGATTCCTACCTAGTTCCCCAGATCGAGACCCCCTTCCCCAGAGTACTGAGGGAAAATGATTTCCTCACCTTCAGTTCATCGGTCATTGCAGCGGCATGCCCCTGAGAAGGAGTTTTAATATCTAGTTTGTTTTCCCTGAGAGCCAGAGCTTTAAAATTGAGTTCTATTCTCAAGCACATTTAACTTCTTGTCTCTAAATCTTTGGTGCAGCTGGGGCCCCTTTTAGAAGGTTGGTTTTCTCCAAATGATTGAGTGTCATCCTGAACGATATCACCCACAATGACCCCTTCATCTCTGCATCAAGTCAGGGGCCTACATTCCATTATCCTTGTTCAAGAGTCAAGAATCCCTAGTGGAAATGCAGTGTTCCTGGGAGCTGACTCTGGTTAATGTTAGCTAATGCCCCAGAGAGGATGATTTGGCCCAGGTGATTGTCCCAGAACTCAGGAGCTGCTGCTTAATAAGTTTGAAGGGGACCGTCCAGAAGCTGGGTATGCAGGGTCATGACAAGGGCCACCCCCGCATCGGGTGATGGCTGAAGGGACTGTCTTTGGGTTAGGGTAGATGGGGCTAAAATTTCAAAGGGGAAAGTGTGGAATCAAGAAAAGCTGGACCCAGGCAGTCCCCTTGCAAAATCCATTGCTCAGACAAAGAAACTTGGACCCCCAAGGAATTTAGTGACCTGCCAACACCCACATAGCAACTTTGTGGTGAGCTAAAAGTAGCACAAGGTTCTCCTGACTTCCAGGGTATACTTTTTCCACTCTGCCGAAGCGTACCCTCCTTCGGGCATGGCAGATATGGAGGCCTGCAGGCGGTGTTTGCTTCAGGGAAAAAACTAAACTAAACTGAACACCCAAAATGTGCTTTGGGTCCTTCACATTTCTAGCTACATCATTTTCTCTACAAGAAAGGAAATGGTGAGTTAGACTAAAATTTGAAATGATTTTATAGATCCAGCTCCATGAGAAGAGTTGTCACCTCCTCAATCTTATTCCAGATAAAATACCCTAAATCCTTCAGGATTTGTCTTTCATTCCTTACCTTCTGCTCCTCTGACCTGCAGTCCCCATCCCATTAGTTTTTATGGATGGATCATGGAAACCAGAAATACACACACAGCAAACACATCTGTCTTTTGGGTCAAAAGAAAAGGCAAGTGTGTGCACGTGTGTGTATGTGCTCCTGTGTGTGCATGTGTTCCTGGGTGTGCATGTCACAATGCGAAGCAAGTTATGGGAGGACCGAAATTAACAAGATCTCCCAGAAATACCTGGGTGTAAGATGGCCTTTATCCAACCCAGCAATCGTGCTGGAACCCCGTATTAGAGTCTCATTGTTCTATGTTGCCTTTGTTTTAAGTTCAGCATGAACTGGTTTTTTTCTTTTTTGCTATAAAAAAATAAATCTGAAAACAATAAGTCTTGTTCATTGACATAAACCTGCTGTCGGTTCCTTGTGGGACGTATGCTGATAAAAACCAGGGGAAAACTATTTTATTTGCAATGCAAAGAATTTTTGCCTGTGGAGATTTTTGTAGTTCAACAGCAGTAAAGATATGGATAGCAACCAAATAAGCTGTTAAAATCTATATGCCCCGCCCTCACCCTTCTCCCAGTCCCAAGAGACATAATTAAAACTCCAGAAAGTGAGAAGCTGTTACTAATACAAACGTAACTATTTAGTTCAACAGAATCATGCATTTACCAACTTCATTTTTACTTCATTTTTAAAAATAGTTCAAGCTGAACTTTTTTTGCTCTTTCACATACAAAGGGCTTTTCTGCATGTTAATGCTTTAATACGATTTGCCAATCAGCCTGTTAATATCTGTCAAGGAATAAACATGCTGCCCGGCAATGGGGTAATACTTTTTATTAGGGCCTCTGTGTATACTTCAGATGTGAGCTTCACTCCTTCTGCTGAAAATGTTCCAATTGATTGCTCATGTATTAGTCTCATCTCAGTTCTGTTAACAAAGTTATTTGCAGTCCTAGCTGACTGAACTGTCCATCGTGAATTTTTGCATGCGATCAGAGTACAGATGGGAGCAGATGTAAATGGCATATGTAATAGCTAGCATATTTTTCAAGATGGATGAACACAAGCATGCTAAACCTTGGCCCAGAGTGTATACAGATCTGTTCAAGATATGCCACAAACAGACCGAAAGGAGGGTAGATTTACACACACACACACACACACACATACACACACACACACACATACACATACACACATACACACACACAAATATACACACACATACACATATATATACACACACACACACACACACACACACACACTTTGGTCTTGTCTAGCCCCAAACTTCTAAAGACCCTTTGAGAGAGCCAGTTTCTCGAGAATAAATTCTCATTGTCAGATTCTGAGGGTTTGCAGTGGTACCTGCATTGAACTTGTAGGTGTTAGGAATTTTTTTCTCTCGCTCAATTTGCATAACAATGTGAGTATATCTAAGAATTCATAAACAGAGTCATAGATCTGCCCCTGGAACCAGCCTTCCTGGGAAATTCCAAAAACACTTGCAAATTCCCATAGGGAATCTTCCAGCTAAGTTTAGGGCATATTTGTCCAAGGTCACTGACAGGCTGAAGTATATGGGTCAAATTTCTAGGTGTCTGTATGTGTCTGGCACTCCACTTCCATTCCAAACTGGCTAGAAAAGAATGTTTCATTTTTCCATTCACTTTCAGTGTCTGCCCTGTTCCCATAGTAACCTTTGGCTGTCACCCTCCCCCACCTTACACAGATAGATACACATCCTTTCTGAATTAAATGAAACTATATGACCTAGGTTATTTAAGTCCTCCCTATCCTGTGTTTGCTCATCTGTAATAGGGTGATAATAGAAATACCTACTTCAACAGGTTGTTATGAGATTAAATGAGGGAAAGAAGCATCAGGTTTTACCACAATCACCATCACTACTTTGTGCTAGAGGCAAATCTCCATAAGAAAGTTGTCCCTTTAAGTCTCACGAATAGTTCACGGGGGAAAAAAAAGAAAAAAAAAACACACACAAACCTGGAGTCCTGGCTGGGTGTGGTGGCTCATGCCTGGAATTCCAGCACTTTGGCAGGGCCAAGGCAGGAGGATCACTTGAGCTCAGGAGTTCAAGACCAGCATGGGCAACATAGGGAGACCCCATCTCCACAAGAGATAATAATCTGCTGGGCATGATGGTGTGTACCTATAGTCCAGCTGCTAGGGAGGCTGAGGTGGGAGAATTGTTTGGGCCCAAGAGGTCAGGGCTACAGTGAGCTAGGATCCCCTCACTGTACTCCAGCCTGGACAGCAGAACAAGATTCAGTGTCAAAGAAAGAAAAGGAAGGAAGGGAGGGAGGGGAGAAAGACAGAGAGGGAGAGAAAGAAAAAGAAAAGAAAAGAAAAAGAAAGAAAGAAAAAGAAAGAAAGAAAAAAGGGAAAGGAAGGGAAGGGAAGGGGAGTTCCTGTAATGTAGCTGAGTGTCTTGGGACAAGCAGACCGGGTGATGCCTGTGTCTCACACTCAGCCTTGGGCTGCCTGATGGCTTATCATCTTTCTTCAAAAGGTAGAAACCCTTTTGTCATTGCCCTTCCCTATTCCACAGTAGCACCAGAGGAAGTGTTTTCAGCCTACCAGTTGGAATTTCAGATTATTTTGATGTAAACCCATTTTGGGGGGCCAGACTTTATGAATAAAATTGAGTCCCATTATGGTAAAAACACGACTCTATCTAGCGTAAGACCTTGTCGCGCCCCCAACGTTCCACTCCACTGCAAACTGGGAACAAAGAACATTATCTGTGAATGAACGTGGAGTGGGGTGAAGGTCAAGGAATTAAAACATTATGTTTCAATTTGAAATTTTATTGGCAAATATTACAGATGTTTAAAAAGAAAAGACAAATAAAAACCAGAAAGGTTCTAGTGCATCAATCTGCATCTAGATTTCTTCTCTATTAAAATTAAAAGTGCTTACTGACCTGCAGCATTAAGGTTTTTTGTTATTATTATTTTCAAAGAGCTAGTTAGTTTTGTTGTCCCACCAATATCAATTTCTACCAGTCTTTCTAGATTGCTCTTCCTTGAGAATGAGGATGAGTTTTATTTAGCACGCAAAATCCAATGAGTGTTTATGCCAATTAGAGGAAAGGCATGTGAAGAGACTCACAGATGGAAACTCTTGGCCAACAACGCATACCTTGGCCAACTCTGTTTTCAGATGGAAGATCCCCAGTGCCGTTGTCAAGATAGGAATGTCCAAATCAAGTTCTGCTCTACCCTGATCGTAGTCCCCCAACCCTTGAGTCTTGTGGCTAGGTTTCGGCCCAGCCTTCAGCTGAGTAATAAAGAATAAGCCTAGAACAACTTGAGGCCATGGAAAGATGATGGCCAGCATTAAGAATAATTTTCTTTTCTTACCCTGCAATCTGTGGGTCCCTTTATATGATAATTACTATGGTGATAAAATCCTAATTACCTTTGAATCTTCATGAGGGAGAAGATTTCAGACTGGAAATGTAATCTCCCTGGATACTAACATAAAACTACAGTTGTTCTGTGGATGGTGATTTTACCTCTTTTTTGAAAAACCTGACGAAGTGGCTGGTTTGCTTGTGGGTTTTGAATAGAGCTGGTTGTTAGCATCATAGGATACTGTGCCCAATAGGGTGATTTTGCTGATCCCAGAATCTGTGTTGTGCATACACAGGACTCTTGTAAATGCCTGAGCTGATGTTAATTATAAAATACAGAAATGTGCAGAGAGAGAGAGAATATTTAATCATATGTTCTGATTGGAGATTTTTGTTTTTCTTAATGGTCAGAGGAAGAACTAAAATGCCTTATGATCAGTGTTTCTATGATGCTGGTATGTACTAGGAAATAAATGGATCTGCAGATGAGGCTTCTACTGTTTGGAGAAAAACAGCTTTGCCAGTGTATTCTTTAATTTTACGTGTCAACTTGACTGGGCTGAGGGATGCCCAGATAGCTGATAAAGTATTCTTTCTGGGTATATGAGAGTGTTTTCAGTAGAAATTAGCATTTGGATCAGTAGACTGACTAAAGATCACTCTCACCAATCCAGGTGGGCCATCATCCAATCTGTTGAGGGCCTGTATGGAACGGAAAGACAGGGGAAAGGTGAATTTGCTCTCTGAGCTGAGGCACCCATCTTCTCCTGCCCTCAGACATCTGCTTCTGGTTCTCAGGTCTTGGAACTTGGGCTGGAACTTACACCATTGGCTCTGCTTCAGGGTTGAACTAGAACTACACCACCAGCATTCCTGGGCCTCCAGCTTGCAGACAGTAGATCATAGGACTTCTAAGCCCTCATTGTCATGTGAACCTGTCCCTCATAATAAATCTGTTTATCACTTTATTTCCTATTGGTTCTGTTTCTCTGGAGAACCCTGACCAGGAGCTAGAGAGTTAGGAAAACCTAAAATTTCCTCTTCAGTGAGAAATCCTCCCACTCTTATTTTTCCATAGCAATTTTTCAGTCTAAAGATCCCAAGCAAACCTAGAGAAATCATTCCAGGTAGTCTAGTGGTTAGGGGGAAAAAAACAAAAAACAATAGAAAGTGGAAGAGAGAAACATCAGTCACATCTTTCTCTAAAGGCCTGGTGCTGCCATCTCCTTAAATATTTTGAAGGAACAATTTGAGGTGATACCTGCTTTATCTTTCAAAGCCATTCCTACTTGCACCATCTCTGCACTGACTATATTAACAGTGCAAAAGGTCATCCTCTGAGTGCCTTTGGATCAGGATTATTTCATGTGTTTTCAAGAGAGATAGTGCCAGTTACCATGATAGCGTTAACCAAGGGTAACAGAGAACAAAGTTTTTAAACTTAGAAGAAAGAGATCGTCCAGAAAGGAAAGAATATTTTTGACATGGAAACCCAAAGGGCAGGTTGGAAATACCATTAAAAATTGGAATGTGTTTTTTTTAATGTTCTTACTTATTTGTTTGTGGACTAAATCCTTTTGCAAATGAGATTTTTTAAAAATTGGGCTGCTACCATTATCTATTTTGCAACTAACAGTGATTGTAAATTTTTTTTTAAGTAGCTACCAGTACAACAACAAGAGCAACAATAACAACACTTTTTGCATCTGGGCTTATTTCATTGGCCGAAAACTAGACTAACCTGTAAAAGATGTTTATAGAATGTGAAAATAACATAGGGGCAACACTGGTGATACATCAGTGGAGATGTATCTTGGTAATGAGAAGAAAAAGCTTACTCCTGTTATCTTAAGCAGAAAAGGGGAATTTATTCAAAGATATTTGGACTCCCCGAATTAGCCAGAGGCTGGAGGGAATCAACCACACCAAAGACGCAGAGATCAGAGTAGCTCCAGATGACCGGCAGTGATGGTGGCCAGTGGCCAGACACCAGGGCTGCCAGCACTGGCCACTGGCCACTATCACTGCTGAACAGCATCACAAACATGACACTAAAGGGCTCAGTCCTCCCTTTCTTGACCTCACTTGTCCTAGAGTCACAGACTAGGGTGGAGCATCCAATTGACCAAGCCTGCATTGTGTGCTCTGCTAAGACCTTATTCAACAGAAATTCCCCCCAAAAGAGGAAAGTAGATTAGATGCCGGATACCTCCCTAAAATGGCATGTGTTTAATATGGGTGGTATGATTAAAGATATTTTGCTAATTTCTGGTCCTAAACATGGGAGATAGAAGGCTTGCAGTAAACAAACAAAAAATCCAGCCTACTATTAGAAGGCATTGCTCTCTAATGCTAAGACATTATTAGTACTTGTAATTCCAGAAATCTGTAACTTCTGGAGAAATTAAGAGCCAAGTTGGCTAGGATAATTCTTAGCTGATATAAATAAATCAAGATTGACAGACATAACTGCATTGTCTTTTTATTTCTTTAATGTAGGTCAGCATTGTCCAGTAGAACTTTCAGCAATAATGGAAATGTGGCTGGTGCAACTGAGGAACTGAATTTTAAAATTTTATTTAATTTTACCCAATTTGGGCCAGGCATAGTGGCTCACACCTATAATCCCAGCACTTTGGGAGGTTGAGACAGGAGACTCTCTTGAGCCCGGGAGTTCAAGACCAACCAGGGCAACATAGTGAGACCCCCAACTCTACAAAAAATAAAAATAAGAGAAAATGAAAAAATACATAATTTAAGCTCAGTTTGAATTTGACAATAACCACATATAGCTAGCAGCTACTGTGTTGGACACAGCAGATCTAGATGAAATCTTATAAAAATTATAGCCTCATAGCGCAGAGTTGGAAGGGATATTTGAGATTCCCATAGCAAGTTTGAAGTTATTTTTTAATGCAAAGTATGTTGAATGCAAGATAATTAGGTTTATACCTGGTGAGAGGGTCTGGGAGGGTATAGAGACTGTCATTCTCAGGGGTAAGATAAATGATAACTGGATCATAAAGAATTTATGTTGAAAAAGGACCACTGATTAGCACCAAAGTGTGTGATTTCTCTTGATAGTCTTTTATTTGAAGAGGAGATATAAAGACAATGGGATTTAGCCTTTAAAAAAAGAGTATCCAACTCAATTTACAAACATAAATACTGGTGTAAGACAATGAACAAGCTGTATTGCCCTCGAAGCTGAACCTCTTGAGATATAAAGAGGAATAGGAAGATGATAACTTTGGCCGGGTGCTATGGCTCACACCTGTAATCCCAGCATTTTGGGAGGCTTAGGCAGGAGGATTGCTTGAGCTCAGGAGTTCAAGACCAGCCTGGGAAACACAGTGAGACCTCATCTCCACTGCAAATAAAAATAAAAAAATTAGCTGGGCTTGCTGGTGCATGCCTGTAGTCTCAGCTGCTCAAGAGGCTGAGGTGGGAGGATTGTTTGAACCCAGGAGATTGAAGCTGCTGTGAGCTATGATCATGCTGCTGCACTCCAGCCTGGGTAACAGAGTGAGACCCTGTCTAAAGAAAAAAAAAATGATAATAACTTTGAAAAGGTGCTATTAAATTTATTACTAAAATATTACTGAGAATTTCCATAATATACTTAAAGATTCTTTTATTTAAAAACAAAACAAAACCAAAGGAAGCCTGTGCTTTTCTGAAGTCTCTCTTCTTTTGCTCTCTTTCCAATTAAAGCTATGCCTTAAAAGCTTTAATATACCAATAAAGGTTTTGTGCTTTTGGAATCTAAATAGAGCTTTTCTGGATGACGAGCAACATTAGGCAGTTACACCCCACCAGAGAGGAAGGGACTGGTTTTTGTAGGTGTGCAGAAAGCCCACAGTGGTTTCCCTGGAAGGCATAAATAAATTATAAAGGTAACTTCACATATGTGGCCAAAGGTGAACTATATACGAAGCAGGCAGTTGAAATCTCTGTGATTTCTGGCCACCAGCAAGATTTTCCAAAGAAAGGAAGCCACCAAAACGCCTTCAACCTAGGACAGGAATTGGTAAACCATGGCCCATGGGCCAAATTCAGCCTGCCACCTGTTTTGTATGTCCCACAAGCTAAGAATAGTTTCTACATTTTTAAATGGTTGGAAAAATAGAAAGAATGGTATTTCATGCCATGTAAAACTCAAATGAATTCAAATGTCAGTATCCACAAATAGAGTTTTATTGGAACACAGCCCCATCCATTCATTGATGTATTGTCTATGGCAGCTGAGTAGAGCAGTTGCAATGGAGAACAGATGGCCTGTGAAGATGAAAATATTTACTATCTGGCACTTTACAGAAAAGGTGTGCCAACCTCTGACCTTGCAGATGACATATAGTATGCGTCATACTCCAAGCCACCAGAGAGTATTCAACCCACTTGGAATGTTTTTGATTCAGCATAGAAAGGGTAGTATTGCCTTTCATTGGAGACCTTTATTCATCATTCTCCCAATAAATGCTACTTGGTTTTAGGAATAGACCATATCTTATTATCTCTTATATTCTCTGTAGTTTTTAGAAATAGAGGGTGAACAATAATTTTTGATGAATGATTAAATGCATGAATGAATGAATAAATTATGTTTGGAAACAAATTACTTACCTTTTCATTATTATCTCATATGAAACATCAGGATTATAATACTCTCATGAAGTAATGAGCTAAATAGTCAGTTGATTACTAGAAAACACTTAGGACAATATCAAGAACAGTAAAGTGTCACAGAAGAAGCTCTTGCAATTGAAAGCCACCCTTTGAAACATGTAGACTCATGGCCATGTCACAAGGAATGTGCAAAACCGGTAGATAACTTTCTCCAATTCCCATTTACATCTGCCATTTACATCTGTTGAATTGTGTACACACCAATAGTCCCCAGTATCTGCTAATCACTGTTATACTTCATACTGAAAACACATAATCTAATGAAACATTTGAAAAATTCTGTGTCCAGAATAGAGAAATGGAAAGGGTAATATTTGTTAAACACCTTCTCTGTGTCAGGTGCTGACTTGGGCGTTTCACATACACCTTGAAACTCAGATTCTCTGGAACAAGATTTTCTGTCTTAAGCATTCTTGGTAAATTGTATCTACTTATAGCCATGGAGTGGGACTGTGGCCCAGCTGATCTGCTTGGTTTTGTTGTTGTTGTTGTTGTTGTTTTGCTGTCTTCATAAAGCAGTATTGATTGCCTTGGTCAAATCAGTTGTGTGGCCATTTCCATTTACACATCATTTAGCTGCCTGAACTGATTACTTCTGCCAGGACACAGTCATGCCATTTCAATCACGCAGATCCAGATAGTCTAAAATCCTTCAAGTGGAAGGCTAAAACATCACAACACCAGGCTACTAAGAATTAGCCTAGTGCTTCCCCCCCAGCCCCATCCATAGGAAATTAATGTTCAGATTAGAAGGAAACAAATCATCATAAGGTTATTTTGTTCAATGATATAAAATAAAGCTGAAATTTCTGAACTACATATTTCTTAATAGCAAAGAAAAAGAATATTACCAATTATTTTCCAAACTAAGTATGTACTCATCTATAGTGGTAGCAGATGGCTCTTTAGATCTCAAATTTAATTATCTTTTTTTAAAAAAAGAGACAACACATGGTGATTTTAGTCATCTTTGATTATTGGACGTTGGCATGTTGGACGAAAGTTTTCTGATGTGTTTACTTGGTTCACATAAAGATGGCAAGGGTCTGTGCCCTAGAAAAGCCCAAGTACTATGATTAGTGGTAACAGAACACCTTTTACAGGTTATTTTCAGGAATGGCAGCAATCCAACATTGGCAGTGGTAGTAAAAGGGAGAATGGGAATATAAAGACAGTTCGTTGCTAGAGGACAGGATTTTGTTTTTACTATTTTTTTTTTTTCAATTAATAAGAAAAGTAGGTTTGCACCTTCTGGCAAATGAGCCTGTAAAACCAATATATCTTTTAACAAATATACTTTAGCATATGCCAGGCAATTTTTATTGAAAATCATAGTAATGACTTCAGGCCAATATAGAAGAATACTACTGTTGCTGTCCTTTCAGAATGTGATGGAGATATGCTAAAAATAATACAAAGGGCTGTAAATGCATTCTTGAGGAAAGGGCCAAATGGAGAGAAAGCATTTCCCACCAAATATGTTCAAAAAGTGACCTAGCCAGGAGCCTTGTTAATGTCATAGCAGCATATAGAATAAGCCTTAAATGAACTTGAAACACAGGTTTAAGAAAGACTTCTGGAGCCAGGCGTGGTGGCTCATGCCTGTAATCTCAGCACTTTGAGAGGCCAAGGTGGCAGGATCGCTTGAGCCCAGGAGTTTGAGACCAGCCTGGGCAACAAAGTGAGACCCCATCTCTACAAAAAAATTAAAATAAAGACTTCTGCACCTTTCTATTTCTGTTTCAACTTTTCCTGGTCCTGTTTCTTTCGCCGGGCACTTGATACCAGCATGTGTTAGACGTAAGCTTTTGCTGAACTTTCTTTCCTCCTATCCAAATGTACCTATGTTTTCAAGGTGCTGTTTTGCATTCTTAACTGTGCATATTACATTTTGATTTTAATTTTAATTTTATTCTTTTATTGGAAGTGCTACACCTGTCTTTTGTGCTTTCACTATTTCAAGCTTTTGTAAACTCATGGTTCTAGGTAGCATGGTAGAGGAAGCACTACTAGGTAGGAATCATGAGAGCTGAATTCCAGTTCTGGCTCTGTGACTTTCTACCTGTCTGAGCCTCAGCTTCCTCACTTGTAAAACAGGATAAATAATATTTGACCTACTGGCTTTTGGTGGTTAAAAGTGAAAGATATTGACATTATTATTATGAGAAGTCTAAACAAATGTGTAAAAATAGCCAAATTATACATTTTGGCAATGGAGTAATCTCTTACTCCCAAAATAATTAATAAAACAATTTTATTTTAAGGTAAACTGATAGCCATATTTCAATTTTTATATGAATTTCTCATATCTAATCGTTTATATTAATGACTTTTTCTACTCTCAATATTAGTTATTAAAATTAGAATAACAGGGTAGCATTTCATAATTTATAATGTCATAATTTCACTCCTACTGTGAAAGCTCCTATTTTCAAGTTGCTTTAAGGTAATAATGGAAGTTATGGTTTCACACTATGGTTTTAAAGATATTTATTCTAGTAACCTAAACTTTTAATGGTTCTGATTTGTAAAGTGTCAGAAACATGAGTATTTATAGAAAGCCAGCATAGATGAAAGAATATGATTATGTGGTCTATTTAAGATAGCACTGTATTGAAACAGGTGGTAGAGTAGAAAGAGGCTAGCCAGAGTGGGTCTGAATTCTGTCTCCTCTACTTTCTGTGTGGTCCCTCCACTTTCTTTGAGCCTTAGTTTCTCCATCTATAAAATGGGATTAAATAGTAACATCCTGCAGTAATGTTGTGAGAGTTAGAGAGATTGCATGCAAAATGCCTTGTGCACAGATTAGATGCACAATAAACTGTTATTACATAACTATCCTCTTACGCATATTCACCTGGGAATAAACTCTCTTAGGCTTTGGTGCCTGTTGCTAATGGGTGGATCACAGTGGATTCCTATGATGCTACCCAAATGTGTAATTTTATTGTAGGCTGTCTTTTAAGTACAAGGAAACTCTGATTCGATAAAAGATGATTAGTGACCAGTTGCCTTTGCACACATGCCCAAAGGTGAAAAACTTTGTAATGGATAGTCCAAGTTCATTCTTCTTTTTTCTGTCTAGGAAAAATCTTTAGACTTGGTGTGGCATTGAGCTCTGTAGCCACAGACATGAGTGAAATTAAACTGAGGAAGAGAATAAAATTAGGAAAGTAACAAGTTGTGTGTGATTCGGCAGAGAGTTGAAGAGATTACCTTGCAAAATTTCCATGTAAAGCGTAACATCAAATATAAACTATTCCTTTTAATCGAAAGATGTGAAGACACCAACTCTTATTCTGGAAGAGCCCTCCATAAATAAATTATAGCTACCATTTGCAAAATAGAACTAGGTATATTCACTAAACATACATAAGATTGTGCTGTTTTTCTCCTTGAGGCACTTTGGGGTGATGGGATTTTGAAATGCAGGTGATTTTCTTAGGAACAGAAGTCATTCTGTAACTTGTCAGTGTGTTGACATGGCATGCCCTTTCAGATTTCCAGCATGAAGGCAAGTAGTGTTTCATTGAGCCTGACTGAGTGTGGGTGAAAACATTCATTATACATTTATTTTATCCCTTTAGAAGTAGCTATTTCCATGCTAGCCATTTCCTGTGTTACACTTTGGGAAAATGTGAGTTTACTACTCAACCAAGAGAGCATGCTGGACATCACCACACATTATTTACCTGTCAGGCATAATAATTTTGCATTCAACTATCTGAGAATGAATCCATAGGCATTCAAAAGACTCTTTTCAGAATCCAGTAAAAATTAAAGTCCAAAATCTACCACCCAAAGATGCATAGAAGCAGTGGTATGCTGGTAAACCAGCTCCCTGGGGGAAGAGCTCTGATTTGTAGTGTTTGCTGGGTTCTGCAGCATAAATTCTCTTATTGTGGTCCATGTGAAGCTACCAACAGTTTATGAATCTGCTTGCAAGATTCCTGACTATTAACCAATTGGCTCTGGCAAAGCAAGTACAACTGATCCCACCACACTACTCCCTTTAGAGTGGATTTTAGAACTTCAAGCCCTAACAGTTTGAATTTCTTTTGGATCCAGAGACATTTTAATGAAGCTGACAGCTACCTGTCACTTGAGGCTGTATATAGGAGCATGTGGATTTTCCCCCATTTACTTGCCTTTACTGCATTTTTAAAAGCTGTTTTTCATTTCCAGTAGCCAATATACATTACACCTGTGAAGTTCCAGGTACACCAGACCTCTAAGGAAAACATTGATTTATACAAATAAGATATTGCCTCTTTATCCAAACCATTAAAAATCTAAGATATACTACAGCACATACTCCCTCAGCAATTAGTGAAGGCTTGCCACTTTCAGGAGTCGATACAGCTCGCTCCCCCTCTTCTAGTTCTCAGCTTGCTGAGGAGTTCTGCTGACACCACTCGAATAGCTGGGCTCCTAACTGAGCTGCTTCTGCCTGTCAGTGGCTGGCAAAGTGATTTGATTCCTTTATGTGCGTAATACAGTACAGCACTTTGAGGCTCGCAAATGGCACTGTTTAAATCAATACGTAATGATTTATTACATATTGTGGAGCACTTATAAATATATTATGAAGCTCTAGAGCATGCCAACATCATAGGCTAGTAGTAGGCAAGGGTAGGGGCCTTCTATACTGTTTTCTTCTGCATTCTGCAATTGAGATGTCCTTTGATCCCGGATCATCCATTTACCTTTTCTGTACCGCATTTTGTAAGTTTGCAGAACAGGGTCGCTAGTGATGAGATTGCAAATGGTTTAGAGGTATGGGTGGTATATGGGCAATATTCATTCAAACTAAAGAATTATTGTATTTTAATATCTTCCATATAAACAAGCAGCAAAATTGATACCAATGAGGCACCCTGATGAAAAATGAGAGGTTCAGACGTACACACACGCAGTAAAAGTCTAAAGCCAGGAATAGGAATGATAATAAATTCAAGACCCCAGTGACCTTTGGAGCAGAGGAGAAGGGAACGACTCAGAACTAGTCGGGGTTTACAGGTGAAAATTCAATTCTTTTTTTTGAGACAGGGTCTGACTCCATCACCCAGGATGGAGTACAGTGGCACAATATTGGCTCACTGCAGCCTCGACCTCCTGAGCTCACGTGATCCTCCCACAGCAGCCACCAGAATAGCTGGGTGTGTGCCACTATGCTTGGCTAATTTTTGTATTATTTGTAGAGATGAGGTTTCACCATGTTGCCCAGGCTGGTCTTGAACTCCTGAGCTCAAGAGATCTGCCTGTGTCAGCCCCCCAAAGTGCTGAGGTTACAGGCATGAGCCAATGTGTGAGGCACCATCCTGTTTCTGGTGTTTATTTCTTGGCTCGAATGGTGGCATGTAGGTGTTTGTTGTATTACTATTTAAACGTTTTTGCCTGTCTGAAAACATACACTAAAAAGTATTTGAACAAAATAAGGCTGGGCATGGTGGCTCATGCCCATAATCCTAGCCCTTTGGGAGGCCTAGGTGGGAGGATTGCTTGAATCCAGGAGTTCAACACCAGCTTGGGCTGCGTGGCCATCCTGCTTGTCTCTACAAAATAAATTAAAAAATTAGCCAGGCATTGTGGCACATACCTGTGGTCCTAGCTACTCAGGAAGCTGAGGAGAGAGAGAGAATTGCTTGAGACCAGGAGGTCAAGGCTGCTGTGAGCCGCGTTCATGCCACTGCACTCCAGCCTGAGTGACAGAGACCTTGTTTTGAAAACGCAAATTAATTAATTAATTAATTTAATTTAATAAGATTAAAAGGGTTTCTGTTAAACTGAACTATGCATTTAAAAATGGTTAAGATGATAAATTTTTATATTATGTGCTTTTTTATCACAAAAATAAAAGGTTTCTGTTAGTCGTGTTATGTGTACATTTAGTTTTCATAATGGTACCATCTTTGCAAATGAACACATTTTGGAATTTTCGTTTGTATCTTTGTTTGTTTTACACATTGATGCAGATTGGGGAAACTCTAAATGTCCGCTGTCAACTGAGCTTTGTGCAGAGACTATAACAGGAATAACAGGATTTAATTAATCCCCATCAAGGCCAACAGTTAGAGCTGGACAAAGAAAAGGCAGGAAAAAAAAGCCAACAGTTGATTAACAAATTCTAAAACATTTAAAAAATGTAGAACGTTGAGCATATTGAATATAATTTTTATTGATTAAGAGAGAAAATAAATGGAGATACGTTTAGGTACTTGTCTAAAATTCAGCCCAGCTTTACCCCTATGTGGACTGGTCACGTAACAACATCATAACATTTACTCATAAGCTTAACCAAAAAGGCACAATTAACAAAAGCTAGAATCTACTTGAACACAAATTTATCTTTTCAAAGTTATTTCAACTAAAAATAAAAACAACAAAGAAATTATGAAGATGAAGACAGAGAGTTTTTTCGAGATAATTATTAAACCTAAGAAGATTAAACATACCATCGTGGACATAGCATTCCTCATTTTCAGAGTCAATGTGATAATATGCTGTTTAGCCTGTTGAGTAATATCATGGAGTACAACATTCTTATGAACAACAAAAAAGAAATCACTCTCATTTATTTATACCTAATCATTTCCTGCTTTGCAATATTTCTAAGTTAAAATCAGATTATTATCATAGCAGCATCGTGTATAAATGATCCAAAGCCTGAATCCAAAGTATAAAATAGAGAATAGCAATGTTCCAACAAGGCTAATTGGCCACAGCCTTGGATTTGCACTTTCAACAGTTGTCAGTCCAAGCTCCTGACCTCCTCTCTCAGGAAAAGGGGCTGAGGAGTGTGTGAACAGGAGGGACCTATTTAAGAAAGTCCATCTCTGCTCAGCCAGCACTTTCATGCATCTCGAGAGTTGAGAGAGATGTTTAGTCCAGGGCACTTTATTTGTAATGCATTTCTCTTTGGTTATTACAAACCAATTTTTTGACCTTGTACATTTACATCTAAGAAGATTTTTTTTTTCTCTTTTGAGGATCAGTTGTGACCCACTAGGAAGGTTTTAGCCCTTCTCTCAGTGTCCTCTTGTTTTAGAAATATGTCAGGACAGCCAACTCACAGGACAACACATGAGACAATTATTGTGTATGGAAGAAAAGTAAGGAAAAAGAGGGACTTTCTGAGAGAATTTCAAGTGATTAGGTGTATGTAATACTTTTCCATGCAGCCAGGATCCCAAACACACATAATCCCTCCTGAAAATACACCTGTCCATCTGCAAGGCACCAGCCCCATTACCCTCACCTGCCATACTTACAGAGGGCCATAAGTACATGGTGGATGTAGTTGTAAAATAATTTTTTCATGCCATGTGTTGGAGAAGTAGGTGATAGTTACAAGTTTCAAGGGGGTGTCTCTGAACAATTGGTTTCCAAATATATACTCTGTCAAGACAGAAGGAATTCAGGGACCAAGCCAGAACCTGCTTTGATAATTCTCGCCAGTGATATTAGAGCAGGGTCGATCCTCAGTTCCCCTTGCTGTTGCAATTGTATTCTCCGCCACCCCCACCACCATATCCCCTTGGCCTACACTTGAAGAATAAAATTGCAGCTGGGCATTGTGGCTCACGACTGTAATCCCAGCGCTTTGGGAGGCCGAGGCAGGCGGATCACAAGGTCAGGAGTTCGAGACCAGCCTGGCGAATATAGTGAAACCCCGTCTCTACTAAAAATACAAAAATTAGCCAGGCGTGGTGGCAGGTGCCTGCAGACCTGGCTACTTGTGCAGCGGAGGCAGGAGAATCGCTTGAACCCAGGAGGGGGAGGTTGCAGTGAGTGGAGATCGTGCCACTGTACTCCAGCCTGGGAGACAGAGCAAGACTCTGTCTCGAAAAAAAAAAAAAAAAAAAAGAATAAAATTGCTCCAAAGCACTATTCTAGTCATTATGTCTCCTTTGTAAAAGTAGTGGAACCAATCAGCTATCCAAGCCAGCTGCTTAGATATATGTTGGCATGGCTCATTAGAGAACAGTTATAAACTAATTCATAGAAATATTCTGAAGGATGTTTTTATGGCTTTATGTGTGTGTAAATCTCTTTGTTTGCACACAGAGAACACTGATTGAACAAAATGATGAACTGCTGGTTCCATTTCTTGTCTCCTCACTGAGCAGGCACATTATAGTCTATCTTAGGCTACTCTGGTGTAAACAATATATTTGTGACCATGAGCATCGTTTATTCCACACCTTTGTCCTCCTTAATGCAGAGGATGCAATAAAAATAAATACACTCATAAGGGCAGAGCACAGCTTGCACATCAGGGATAATTATGGCTGTAGAAAAATGAGAGAAAGAGTTTTTAACTGCCTTTTGGAGCCATTTCTCTCATGCATGCCCCAGACTTGTTTTTCAAAGAATCAGGATAAAATTTCTGAAGTCAAAGAGTAAAATTCATTTTATGACCTACCCTGTGATTGTACGAACTCAGAAAGAAACAGAATTGTGGCCAAAACAATAGTTCCTATCTACCTCTGCCCATGAACTGATTTGAGTGTTCATTTTGCTTTAAAGGCTTTGTTGTTAGATCGACTCTTATTTGGAGTTTCACGCAGGCTGGAGATGCTTAACAGTGGTGAAGGAGGCAAGAGTTTCTGTTCTGCACATGCAGCAATTATCTTCATTGCAAGAGAAGCCAGTCCCTGCAGCTGCACTGGGGAGCTCAGGCATCCCAGAACAAAGCACGTCTGCACTCATGCACACAGAAACGTGAGAGACACTATCAAATAGACAGCTCACTGAGGCCTGGCCAAGTGGCCCACCAGCAGCTCATGGTGTTCCCAGGAGGATGCAGCCTGGCTTTCTTAGACTCTGAGCTGATCAAATCAAGGGGTGATGGGAAGGCCATGTTGAGTCTCCAGTTTTGGGAGGAGGATAAGGAAAGGGCTGACAGCTGCTGCACAACTGGTGAAAACCATGGGTAGCAATAGCAGCCTCCTGTTGTAGGGGAAAAAACAGCATAGACATAGACTATTTCCAATAAATGAATGTTTTCTCAGTGGTCCCTCTATTGACTCGGTCTCTAATCTTTAAATCATTGCACTAAATATTATATGTATGTATATATATATACGTATATATAAGTCATAATTTATAATAAGTTTTCATGTTGAGGGATTTCCAAAATGAAATGAGAATGAATACTTTATTTGGTCCTCTTCCTCAGAACACTGACCAACTGACTCATTCCTTTCACAAATGTGGAAGAGAATCAATGTTTTAAACAACCTACTTAATAAACATACTAGGTGGATCAGATTTTTCTTATTTATTAGGGATGCCTGAGTAAAGTCTTTGCAGGCAATTATTTCGTATCTGGAAAGTCCCTCTCAGCAACTGGAATTGGTTCCTGTGGCACTTCAGAAGATGGAAATGGTGTTCAGAGTGAAATGCCTTTTAGGATGTTGGATATTTTATGCAAGAGAAGGGCAAACTGAGCTTTAAAAGAGGCAACAAAGCATTTTTTCCAATTATGAGGAAGTTTAAAGTGTGAGCTACAGAACACTCTAAACTCAAGAATCCTTTTTATTCTTCTCTCAGTATGCTGTGACAAGGTCCTGTAGCCAGCTATGTTTTGCATGCAGAGAGCACAAAGCCCTAAACCAACATTATTGTTAATCCTCATGGTATCCTTTGGCAGAAGGAGCTGGAAAACAAGTTATATAAATATATAAGTCTTTGTGACAACATATTTTACAATTATTTTTAGTTTTTAAGCTGCCTCCTAATTTAAACATACAAAAAAATTTGATGCAATATGGACTAGATTAATTTGAATTTAATTTCAATATGATTTTGATACTTCTAATGAATGATGAGTTTAAAATACAAAAATTAAATACAAATACAGTGGTTCAAGATGACAAACCGAGTCCATATGCCTACCTCCTCTCATAACCTCCTCTTGATATAAGAAATAAAAATAAGAAATATATATATTAAACTATAACAGCACTGGGAAATGACAGTGGTATCATTACTGGATCAGACATTTTGAGGATTTTCTAGAAGACATAATAAGAACAGTAGAGAAAAGTTAAAGGAAACTGCTGTCCTAAACACCAGGAGCAAGTGGGTGCTTCCCCAGGTCCCTCAGCTATACTCCAAACTTCAACAATATTGAAGAGCAGCAGTGGCCTTGGAGCAAAACTTTATTAAAGAACTGCACTGAAATGAGTTGAGATGATTGGCAGTTTCGCTTGTCTGTAAATGATGCCAAAAATGTGCTGTGCATAGTATAGCATTGCTATGATAGCTTATAGCTTATCTATAAAAACAAAGACAACATTCTATAAGTGTTTTTTATGAAAAAAAAAGTTGCAATTAAAATAATAGAATTCAGAATGGCCTCAAATGTCTTATCAGCACCACGTGTTCTTAGAAAGCAAAGAACCACTGTCCTCAAAAGAACTGAGGGAAATTATTTTGAACCTAGCTTTCTATACCCAGCCAAACTATCATCTATGCATTCAACAGTTTTTTTTTTTTTTTTTGAGCATGTACTATGAGTTAGGCATTCTGTTATTCTGAAGAGATACAACAGCAAGCAAAAGCAGAGTTACTTCTTGCCCTCTCGAAGCTGATAATCTACTTGGGGATGTGGAGATAAATAATCACTCAAACAAATGGAAAATTACAGACAGGGATAAATTGCACCATCCAGTACTGTCCACACAAACATGGAAATAAAACATTATCTTATTAATAACTGAGAAGTCCTATAGTAAAAAAAAGTCTAGAGAACTTTGTTTAACCTAATGTTTCCTAAACTTATTTAAATACGGAATTATGCCCCCCCCTTCGCCTTTTCCTCCCTTTCTTCTTCTTCCCATTCTTATTCTTACATTAATATTCTGTGGAGCTTGTGTCCCTCACAACTCATTCTGGGAAGTGCTGGAATCCAAAGGAAAAAGCCATCCTCCTTGGCACTGCCTGCAGAGTTTTTCTCAGTCTGACCCCAGCTTACATTCCCCCTCCTTGCTCTTCACAAACCTCTCCCTTAGACACTCTCTGTTGTTTGCCAGGCCTTGAAGGTTCCAACCACTTTGGCAATTTCTTGTCATCAGTGCTGTTTTCTCTATCTGAATAAATTTCAACACTCATTCACCGAGCATTTTTCAGCTTTTATCCCTGGAAATGTTGGGGGAGGGTAGGGAATGGGGTGGTGGGAATGGGGGTGAGGGGAGAAGCAGAAATGAAAACATGGCCCTTTCTTCAAGGATCTTGTTGTCTCTTGCTTCTGGTATTTTTCTTCCTAGCCCCCAAACCCTAATTCAAATGTAATGTCCTCAGTGAAGCCTTCTTCAATTGCTTCCTTCCTCCTTAAGCCCCATTCCTAGTTGTCCTTCCCCTGGTACAGCCCACTCTGCTGCCGTAGCATTTAGTATGTCATAATTGTTTATCACTTGTATGTGTAACTCTTTCTGGATGCTCAGTGAGTGTCTCTTAAATTCATATAATGAATGAGAATAAAGATTTTCCCATAAATATTCTCTCTTTCATTTCTCCACCCACCCTCCCCACCCCTCTGGCTCCCTGGAGCCCAGGCTCTATGTACATGTCAAGGGGGGAAACTGCTTCTCCCTCATTCTGCACAAAATCAAAATTTTCTCAATACATCATCTATCTTTTTCTCTGGGCTATATGCATGTCTGCTAGCATAAATTACTTGCTGCGTTTAGAGACTAAACTTCATAAATATAACTACCTATCTTTATTGAAACAGAGTCACAGAGTTCAGGAAATCTCTGATATTTTCTGACTTTTATTTTTCTCTCAAGCAACAGTTGATTGGTTTTTCAGGTTCATTCTGACTCTAGGTTTACAGCACACTCATTTATTGTCCATGTACTAGGGATCCCTCTCTTGCACTTACAGAAAGTTTGAAATCTAATGTACGTTATTTTTAAGGAGGAAGATAATGAAGATTTAACATGAAAGTTGCAGGCAAATTGTAAACGTTATAAATGACAACTGCTTTTCCTGTAACAATCTGCAAACACACCAGCTGTGAAGGAAACTGACATTCTGTACTTAGGCAGAAACATCATGTAACAGGGAACACAGTTCTTTGTTTGGATCCGTTTCCTGTGAGTGCATTTCACATTAGGTCTGTGCATGCCAACCCCTGGGGACAAGGTGCTTGCCCCAAAGTGAACAGCAGAAAAAAGGGCTGCTCTTCCAGCGGCCTAGACCTGATCCTCCAGAGAACTTTGTAAAATCACTACAAGAGGAGACAAAAAAGGAGCAGAAGAAAAGCCAGGTCATTCCTTTGATGATCTAATGGGTTGAAATGGTTCCTTATCACTCAGGGTCAGCCACCAGCCTTGATTTAAAAGGTGAGAAAACACCTAACATGGTTTGGACAAGATGTTGAAGGGGCCTGGGCTTTTACGAGGCAGAGACCTTCAAGTACCTAAAAAGATCTAAGGATAAGTGACTTCACCAGGTGGCCTCGCCCCAGCTCAGCACTGTATTTCAAGCTACTGAGAGGAGTTCCAAACGCAGTGTGGGTTAAGTGCGCTCTCGTGCTTGCCTCGGCAGGAAATGGCGGTGGTTAAACTTGGCCCGCTCAAACCCGTGCAGTGCAGGGTTGTTGATTTTTGCTCCCCACAGTAAGTCTTTGGGGGCCAAACCATAAAACTGACTTGTCATCTCTCTCTGAAAAGTTTGATTTAAGCACTTACCTACAGACGATGAGCTACTCAACCCCCAATTCCAGCTCCCCCCAACACACAGCCCTAATGAGATGACCTGTGAATATGCTGGGAGGCGCTGAGGAAGTTCCGTCTCTGTTTCTCTCCCCAGGAAGGATAAGAAAGGGCAAAAAAGCTTTTGGTGAATGAGTTAGCTACTGTCTGCCCATTTTGCTTCACTGTCAGCTTTACTATTTAGTACTCATTGATTGCTGCAGAGGATGGTATACATAAGTGTGTCGGTATAGATGAAAGATCAGGCTGGGTGCAGTGGCTCACACCTGTAATCCCAGCACTTTGGGAGGCTTAGGTGGGTGGATCACGAGGTCAGGAGTTCGAGATCAGCTTGGCCAAGATGGTGAAACCCCATCTCTACTAAAAATACAAAAATTAGCCAGGCGTGGTGATGGGTGCCTGTAATCCCAGCTACTCTGGAGGCTGAGGCAGGAGAATCGCTTGAACCTGGGAGGTGGAGGTTGCAGTGAGCCAAGATCGCACCACTGCACTCCAGCCTGGGTGACAGAGCAAGATTCCATCTCAAAAAAAAAAAAAAAAAAAAAAAAGAAAGATCGAAATGTTCCTCATTCTAAAATCTTAGAGGAAAAGCTCTCCCTTCATTTTATTTTTCTTGAGACAGGGTCTCACTCTGTCACCCAGGCTGGAGTGTAGTGGAGTGATCTCAGCTCACTGTAATCTCTGCCTCCCAGGCTCAAGCGATTCTCCCATCTCAGCCTCCCAAGTAGCTGGGACTACAGGTGTGCACCAGCAAGCCAGGCTAATGTTTGTGGGTTTTGTAGAGTTGGGGTTTCACCATATTGCCCAGGCTGGTCTCAAACTCTTGGGCTCAAGAGATGCACCCTACCTTGGCCTCCCAAAGTGTTGGGATTATAGGTGTGAGCCACCGCACTCGGCCAGCTGTCCCCTTTTGAGTGAAGGCTGAAGGATCCTCTAAGGCAAGAGGGGACCACAAGTCTCTGGTCTAAGATTCCGTTTTCATATTTGCCAGTTGGAACCATCTCTGGTTTCTACATGGAAGTATCAGAAACTGAAAGCCTGCTTGTATATGGTGATCTCATTTCTTTACACCTATAATCCTAGTATTTATTTTTCTTCTGGAAATTTAATGTTTGTAATCTGTAATAGATAGAGAGATTCTAATCATCTCTGTTTACATTTGTGTGTTTGTGTTAATTTATTCTTTCCCCTTCTCTCATTTGCTCATAATAAACATGTTCTTCTACACCTTGACTTCTTTCATGTGCTTTAGTACTGCAGGTACTGCTGTTTCATTGAATGGGGGCTTAGTAATTACTATCCCTTCCCAAAGTGCAGGCTAAATTCTTCTGTGGGAGAGTGTTACAAGTGCTTCTCAAACTTAGCATGCAGAAGAATAACTGGAAAACCATACAGATTCCAGGACCCCACCTTCCCAAAGATCTCAAGTGAGGTCTAAGAATTTGCATTTCTAGCAAGTCCTTAGGTGATGCTGATGCTGCTGGTCCCAGGACTTCAATTAGGACCTGTACTTTCCTAGAAACCCATGATCCAGGACTTTTCTGCTCACTTGGCTTCTAACATCTCTCTGAGAGCTTTCAACTTCTTCATGAAAAACAAGTTGAACAGTGATCTTGTCCATAGAGATAGAATTAGCATTCTTGTCTTCTAGCTATGTGTCACATCAAATCCTTGGTTTGATTAGCTTGAAGAGCCGATTCAGCCCTTCAAGTAAAACTTGGTATTTTAGATTCTAAATCTTTTCCAGTTTCAATGCCTTGTAGGACTTTAAGAATAATGCTTGTCTAAGAAAAGATGAAAAATACATTTTTTTCCTTCTTTCTCTCCTTTCCTTCCTTTCTCTCTCCAAGTATGAAGGTTTGACTAAAATGAAATTTCCCATTTTATTCTTCTGACTTCTCTTGTGCCTACCGTTTTTCCATCATAGTTCCTGTGTTCCTAGGGAAAGGGTGACCATTGAATTGCAAGACATGATACCTGTGTACTTAACATTTTCTCAGATGTGATCATTGGTGATTTTCCTGAAGTATGCCACAGAAGACTATTTCAGCATGCCGTTTGTTTTTTTCCAAAGATTCACCAAGATTCATAAAAGATTAGGAACAGAACTCTTCTAGTCTGCATTAATGCATTTTGGTAACAAAATGGACAGCCCTTTCATGTGGAGAAGGGGAAATTAATACCCCAGAAGAGCAAAAAGGGAAGAAAAAGAGAGTTTTAGAGGTAGTGTATTCTCCCAGAAGTCACAGAACAGGTACAAATAATGAGGGTTGTAAAAGGAAGACAGACCTGGCTAAGTGTTGTATCAGGGAAGTCTGTGATCTCAGGCTATTAAATATTATCCGGCTCTTTCTGGTCATCATAATTCAAAACCACAGGACAGTGTGGCAGTTGTGAGCCAAGTGGTTATCATGCCTTTGCCCAAAAGGCTAAGAAAAAGACAAAAGCTGGGAAAGATCAGAGAACATATTGGGTTGCGATAAGGAGGTTATCTCATTTTTCTATGGAAGCATCACAAAATACCTAGCTTGACCTCTGCTGCTGGGTAATGAATTTCCATGAAGGACCATCGGGGAGGGCCAAGGAGGTGTATGGGGAGGATGGGGTGGGAGAGAGTGGAAACCAGTGATCAATGTTGCGTGCGTCTCCTACAGCCCAGCTAAAAGGGCCAGGCAGAGTTGCATTAAACCTGATTAGAAAACTCTGCTTAATACATTAAAGAAACAACTTGCAGAAACATCTACCTCCCTTCCTTCCTCCCCCAAACAGTAATGAGTCCAAATTGCTAATAAAACATAAAAACTCAAAGATGTTGTACATGGGCCATTTTTCTGAACTGGTTATTTTTTATGTCAGTTTTCCCACAGCTGTGAGCATGCTATAACTATCAACTTACCAAATGCCCTAGTTTAAATGAAACTTACAAGAATGTATTTAGGAACTTTATAAGGAAGTAGGGGGAAAAACAGACAAGCAAGATTATTCATTTTTTTCTTTTGGTAAGAAAGAGGAATTTGGCAGGATATAGGGGGAACGTGGCTTGAACTGATAATTCTCAGAAAATAGTGGTTGAGAGAATAGAAGATTTATCCATCTTCTTGCAAAGCCATTATTCAAAGATCACATTTAGCCTTCAGCTGCTTGGGAGGCTGTGGTGGGAGGATTGCTTGAGCCCAGAAGTTTGAGACCAGTCTGGGCACCATACTGTAGGCATGATCTAAATTCTGAGGTTAACTTACGCAAGTAGAATTAAGAGGCAAGTCTAAAGCACAAGGAAGAACAAAGAGTGTTGCCGACACCCTTAAAAATATCCCATGTAAAAGTCATTCCACCCATGATGGATTAAATGGCCTAAACTTTCTAAAGAAAAAACAGTAAGAAAAATCTATTTTTTTGCTGTCTTTTTTCGTTTCATCTCTCAAAAAATAGTAAACATTTTTATTTGGAAATCTGTGAATGTTGAGTTATAAGGAGCGATTGCCAAAAGTTTGGATAATAAATGAGAAATACATGTTGTGAAGATGAAACTTGCATGTCATACCCAAAATCAGAAATTGAGCTCTGTCCCTCTGTGTGCTCAGCAACACCATTCAAGCTACAAAACACCTTAGGGATATTTAATGTTCTGTGCCCACCCCTTATAAATGTATATGACTCAATATCCCCAATGAGTAATGTGGCCAGCAGCCATACCACCTTCAGCTAAGCTCTCATAAGCTGAACAGAGTTGGGCTAGATCCCTGTTCTTATGAGAGTCCTCCAAAGAAACCCTGGAGGTGTCAGTGATGATTCAGTGGGTAGTTCCCTGACTTGAGTCAGTCCCAAATCACTTTCCTTTCCTGATGTTAACGGATCCTTTACATATGCAGGTGCGGCTTTTTTGAGAATCAGTCCAAACCCTGTTTACTTTTAAAATATATATTTTTTTATTTAAAATAAATGCCATGGACCAGTTAGCCCAAAGAAAGGGAAGAGGAAAAGAAAGGGTACAACAGAACAGGAGAAAATGGATACATTGCAAGCTAAATCCCACTTCAACAAACTTCGTCAGACTTGGGCATGGTGGTTCACGCCTGTTATTCCAACTACTCAGGAGGCCCAGGCAGGGGGATCAGGATCACTTGAGCCTAGGAGTTCAAGACCAACCTGGGAAACATGAGACCCCATCTCTACAAAAAATAAAAAAATTAGCCAGGAGTGTGTCCCAGCTACTTGGAGGCTGAGGCGGGAGGATCAATTGAGCTCACTTGAGTTCAAAGCTGCAGTGAGCTATCATTATGCCACTGTACTCCAGCCTGGACAAAAGAGAGAGACACTTTCTTAGGAAAAAAAAAAACCTCAAAATGATTTCCCTAGTTATTTGATTATAGTGGAGCTTGCTTGTCACAAACTTTGCTTGGATCAAATAGGTCACCAGCGACAAGACTTGGGGATCTGCTTTTTTGTGAAGAGTGAAACCAGGACTGATGCTCTTGGAATCATGTAGAAAATTCTTTCTTACCCTGAACAAGCCACTGTAAACAAATCCGAAAGATACGCACCTTCAAACAGTTCTCAGATGCATGCTGTCCCTGGGTGGGGCTGTTGAATCCCACTGTGGGAGCTGGAATGTCAATCAGAATTATCAAGGATACTATTTACTGGCATGAGTGTGTTCTTGTAAGCACTTACCCTTCCTATCTAGTTGCTCAAAACTGCCAGCAAGTTTTGTTTGGGGCAATTAAAATGCTATGTGACCCCTTAGAAATTTCTGTCTTGCGGGTGTTCAAATTTTTAAAGATACAGAATATTTTGAGGTTTTGGAATAAAAAGCATTTGTTAATATATAAAAGAAACTGTGGGCATATTTCCTTTCTTCCATGAAATATGCTTAGCCTGCTTATATCCTTTTTAAACCAAGGATATGAATAAATCTGCCCAAATATTTTCTTTGGGATGGGAATCATTCTCTAAGTAGATGATGTTTTAAAAAAATAAAAGAGAGAAAAGAAAAAAAAGATGAAACCGTTAAAAAAGAAAACTTCTTGGTGTTATATAAGAACTCATTCTGTTTATTTGTAAACTCACAAAATGTTTCAAAGTTTGCAAATAAAAATTTTTCTATACAACCATTTTTGAAGCCACATCCAGCCTGTCTCCTTAAAATGACAAAGCCGAGGAAACGAAAACAAATACCTGTTTAATGGACTCGAAATTAGTCCACATTTATACTTTTCTTTGAGAAATATGTTAGACTGAAAAATATGGCAAGTGGTTAATATTTGGTTCTTATTAACAAAGTTTTCAAACTTTTGCTTTGCCTTTAAAAAGGAGAATATTTACATTATGTGAGACAATTTAAAGGTTTAAAAAATGCACGTCTGCCTTTCAGTCACATGAAGTTAATCATACTTCTTCTTGCATAATTTCCCCAGCCTTGAGTATTACAGAGTTGTATACAAAAATCACACATTTTCATAAACTAATCTATAGGTAGGTTGTACCACGTTTAAGTCTCTAATAAACTCTACTTGTTTCAGGACTCATTGTTATGAGGACACGGAAAGAAACCATGAAGTTTCCCTTCCCAGGTCTAATGCATGACCTCACTTTATGCTGTTCAGTTTTTATTAAATTCTTTGCTAGCTTAATGCTAAAAGATATATAAGAAACTAATAAAAAGAGTATAGCATCTTTTAATTGAAGGAAAAAATGAGTGCTTTGCATTCCAAAATGAAGGGTCATATATTCTTTTCCATTGTCTGGGTTTTGTAAACATCTCTGGATATGTCAAAGTTTATTTCTCATTATTTTAGTAATTACTTTTATTATATGTTTGTAACTATACAGAATTCTATTGTAATTATGCAATTGTGAGTGTAGTTTTATACGACGACAAAAGAATTGCTGTAGCCAATGAAATATATGTTTTCCTGTAAAGTTTATGTTACAACAAAAAATACTGATTTAATCTTTAGTATGGTAAGGAAGGGAGAAGGAAGTATGCACAAAAACCAAAACAAAATGAGTTCACAAAGGGTTAGGTTTTCTTCTAAACAGATTTGGATGAAAATAGGTTTTATTACATTGAAAGCAATGGGGTGTATTTTAGGTAGGAACTATCTGGTTCTTTTATATTATTTCTATAATTTCAGTCTGTATTAGAATCAGATCATATTGTTAGGCCTCAAGCGTGCTATGGCATTCAGTTTTACCGGTGAGTGAGAGTGTGAAGTTTCATGTCAAATTCACCACAATGCTCTGTCCACGGCCCGCTGCTGCCCTCCTCTTTCAGAGGCTGGGGCCCTCTTGCTGACCCTCAGTTCTAGACCTTGTCCTTTCACTCTGCCCTGCTCTGAGGCCCCGTGTAGTGGTATCCTTCCCAGTATGCAACATGAGAAAGGCACCAATACTGTGCACCAGAAATTCTTAGGCAAGAAAGAACACATCTGGCTTGAGGTACCAGGAGCCCTTTCTTGCAATGAAAACATTTGATATGGGTCTCATAGAAACTGCAGAACTATGAGCTGTGAGGGATGTTTCAAGTTGAAGGATCAGCATAAGCAAAGTTGTAGATGTAGGGAAGATCAAGATATATTGAGAAAAAGCAAACATGTCCAGTTTGGTTCTAGCCAAAACTTATAAGGTACATGTTGGTAAATAGTGGCAGATGATGCTAAAATATAGGATGTGACCAAATAACTAGGCAACGTTTACTTTGATTTGTTAGCAATTGAGAGCTTGTGTTTTGAGCAAGGGAATAAAATGATTAAAACCCCATTATGTTTGTGTCCTGGATTGGTTCCTGGAAATGAAATTAGTGAAATAAACTAATCCAAATAAAGCCTGAAGCTAAGTTAATAGTACTATACCAGCGTCAATTTCTCAGTTCTGGTAAATGTACCGGGGTTGTGTAAGATGTTACCATGAGGGGAAGCTGGTGGAGGGCATACAGGAAGGCTCTGCTCTAGCCTTACAACACTTCTGAAAATCGGAAGTTATTTCAAAATAAAAAGAAACAACAACAACAAAACACCACTATGGGACTCTATCTTCAACACAGGACCATCACATCAAGGGCATCAGGGGACGGCTTGGCTGATTTTTATAACAGTGGCTACAAGCCAAGCTCATAGAAGTAAAGCATTTACTGTTTTACCGTAAGCTCTGGAAGTCTGTTTCCTGTGTCAAGAATCTTTGTTGCTGTAATTTCACCTGCTCCTAGGATCTGCGTCGTCCTGTGCCCTGCCATAAGGATGTAACTCTCAGCTCAAAGCCAAGGGCTGCTCAAGGGACAGACACACCAGGCACAACATGGGGAGCCCCCGCTACCTTGGGCTTCTCTTCTTGCTTTCTGTACCAGTTCTCCTGCTGTCACTATCCCCTTTGACCGTGTTCTCATGTTCTCTGCCACATGCAAGAGAAAGTAAAACGTTTTTGAGACCAGTTGGTACATGGTCTGAAAAGTGCTTGCAATAATTCTCCCCGTCTACAGGGGACACTTTCCAAGACCCCCAGTGGATGCCTGAATCTGTGATCATACCCAACCCTCTATATACTGCTTTTTCCTATCCATGCATACCTATGATAAAGTTTAATTTGTAAATTAGGCACAATAAGAGACGAACAACAATACCTAATAATAAAGTAGAACAATTATAGCAATATACTGTGATAAAAGTTATGTGAAGGTGGTTTCTCTTTCTCTCTCAAAATATATCATTGTACCGTACTCACCTGTTTTCTGACTGCAGTTGACTGCAGGTAACCGAAACGGCAGAAAACCAAGCTGTGAATAAGGCAGGGCTCCTATATTTGAGCTCGTTGCCTTTTAGTAGGTGATTTTAAATGTATCTCTCCATTAAGACCATTTACCTGAATTTGCGCTACCGTGTTTCCATCATTAGGAATGTTTTCTGTAGTCATTAATGCAGACTAAGAGAAGCTGACACTTTACCCCAAAATAATATAAACATATTTCATCTATGACTACTTTGATACAGAGTACGGCATAAGGGGATATGTAGCTTATATGAGGAAATTGTCTTAAGTTTGTCTTTAATTCTACATATCTCCCATGTGCCATCTAAAAAGCCTGAAACTATAAATCGATACAAGTCAAAACAAAGAAGTTCACTAATATAAAAATATATAGGCGCGTGCATATTGGTACAGTGTGTATTCTTTCCACAACTCTATAGTAGCCTGCTTTGTTGAGGAAGTTACCATTACATTTCTTTAAAACAATTTGTAAAAATCCATTTCCCTTTCTTTTTAAATAGAGACAGGGTCTCACTGTGTTGCCTAGGCTGGTCTCGAACTCCTGGCCTCAGGCGACTGCACTTGGCCACACACTTTTTGATAATGGACTGTTGCAGAAAATGTAACTGTGGCGGAGAGTGGTGACTTCATGCCTGTGCTTTGGGAGGCTGAGGCAGGAGGATCGCTTGAGGCAAGGAGTTCGAGACTAGCCTGGGAAACATAGCAAGACCCTGTCCCTGCAAAAATTTTTAAAAATGAGCAGGGCAGGCCTGTAGTCCCACCTACGTGGGAGGCTGAGGTGGGGAGGACTGCTTCAGCCTGGGAGGTCAAGGCCGCAGTGAGCCGTGATCTCACCACTGCACTCCACCCTGGGTGACAGAGTGAGACCCTGTCTCAAAAAGAAAAAAAAAAAGTGTATACTAAATTGGTTGAGTTTTTTTAGTGACATTTATTGTCAAATGAGTTCAGACATTTCCTATTTAAAAATACGTTTCCTGCTTTCTATGATCTCTTCCCAGAAAACTGAGGTTCTCTTATCACATGCTTTAGCATAAACGTAATTTTGGGTAACTTGGGTGACTCTTAGATGTTGCTAGTTCAACTAGAACAGAGCAATCCTAATTTTTCAGACTGGGGAGAAGCAAGAGACTTTGGCCTTTTTCCCTGTCTCAGGTACCTCATCTAAAATTCTGGTGGGACTTGGGTTGCTTAGTCGCCAGTCAACATGTGAAGGTTACAACCAGATGGAGAAACCAAGAAAGATGAATTGAGCCTTTCAGTTCTTATTTGTTTTGTTTAGTGGCCTCAAAGAAAAAGCAACAAGGTGTGGTGGATTAGAGTATGAACACATCAATCAACTGCCTGAGTGTGTGACTGGACTCTGCCACGTGCCAGCTGTGTGACCTTGGGCAAGTTACTTAACCTCTCTGAATTTTTGTTTCCTCAACTGTAAAAGAAAGATAAAAATAGCCAGATTTACTTTTAGAATGTGAGGAGACCTTACAGATTAGCTCTTAGCACATTGCTTGGCATTTAGCAAGGACTTTCTGGTTAGCTCTTATTTTCATTATAATAATTATTATTACACTTTCTTAATCTTTTTTACCTTCAAAGTTTCAACCATGTACTTAATGCCTGTGAGCTTTACACCTAAAAAAGATTAAAATGGTAAATTTTGTTGTTACGTATATTTTACTACAATGAATTAAAAAACAAGTTGCAATCATCCCAACCAATTAAATACAAAAATCACTTTCTAAAATAAAACAACACACATTCAGGACACCAGACAAGGAGATCAGTTGTATTATGGAAAAAAAAAAACACACACACACACAAACACTGGACTAGGTTTTAAAAGACCTGGGATCTAGTTAATAACTCTGTGTTCTTGACCAAGTCATTACACCTTTCTAATCTCAGCTTTCTCCTTGGGAAAAGTTTTAAGAAGATTAAAGGAGATAACAGATTGCTTTGTAACACATGTAAATTGGTATTATTGTGGCTAGAGTCCCTATTGCTTTTTATCTGCTTCTAAGAACAGATCCAGGATGTTGTAGAGAACTGCAGAAAAAAAAAATGCTCTTTTCATAATGCATTTATTTGGTTACAAAAACATCATGGCATTTAATAATGTACTATAAAATAGGCTCTGATAAACTCTGATTGACAGAGACTGGCTGTCTTGACCTGGTTAACGGGAAATGCCCTGGGCCTCAGACCCAAGGCTGACATATTGTTCAGCTTCACAGCTTCCACTCCCCAGCCCAAAGCCAACAACGAATTCAGGGAAATTACTGAATGAGACCTCCCCTACAATCCAGAGATACCAGCCCTCCCAGTGCTGTCATAGAAACTGCTCTGAAATACTCAGAAGAGGGTCTGGAGTGGTTGAGCAAGCAAGCAGCTTAACTTCTCTCTACTTCAGTTTTTTCACCTGCAGAATGAGGAAATTTGGACTTTAAAATTTTCATGTTCCAACACTGTGTGAGATTGTATTAACAAAGTACTTTGAAAATTTTAGGATATTTTCCTGTTCTTTTTCCGTAAATTTGAAGTAGCCATTATGGCATTTGTCCTCTTAGATTACCTTGAGTCCCCTGGACCCCAGAAACCACCCGCCCCATACCTTACATCTACTGCCCTTTTCTAAGTCAGTGTAGGCCATCTTCTGGGGAGGGAAAGATTGATTTAGACCCAGTGCCACTACTGTTGAGCAAAATTTGGATTTACCCAGAGTAATACAAGGATTTTCAGAAACATCCACAACTTAGCGTTTAAATCTTAAAACGTATTAATTGGTGTTTGCGGTCTGGGATATTGAATTTCTCAAATCTTCCATTTGTTTGTATACTCAGGGCCTTTTGGGTCTAATACAATGGCTGTCATCACACATTCTAAAAGGACCTCCCCATTTTAAAACCTGTCCCAGGATACCTGTTTTCACAGATGGAGAAAAATCCAGAAAGCATCTGCTCCTATTGTCCCCTGGAAAGCAGCTCTTAGAACCCGCTGGGCAGCCCACATTCCCAAACTGCCCTGAGACCCTCTCAAAGTGAGAAATGGCATAGAAGTCTTAAAATCACATACATTAATAAGGTGTATTGCTTTAAAACATGCTTTATGATTTTCTTTTTAATCTTGCTCTCTAAACTTAGAAACTAAAGAAGGTCTACATCTCATGCCCATGGGCAATTTTAATTTTATCATTTTTGCCAAGTTTCAAAAGTGGTAATGAAGAAAGCAGAGCTCGTGTTGACATGAAATTTATCTCTCTTTTTTTTTCTTTTTCTTTTCTTTTTTCTTTTTTTTTTTTTTTTTTTTTTGAGACATTCGAGTCTCGCTCTGCTGCCCAGGTGGGAGTGCAGTGGCGTGATCTCAGCTCACTGCAACCTCCACCTACTTAGGCTCAAGTGATCCTCCCTACTCAGCCTCCCAAGTAGCTGAGACTACAGGCGTACACCACCACACTCAACTAATTTTTGTATTTTTTGTAGAGACAGGGTCTCATCATGTTGGCCAGGCTGGTCTCAAACTCCTGGACTCAAGTAATCTGCCCACCTCAGCCTCCCAAAGTGCCGGGATTACAGGTGTGGCTGCCATGTCCAACCAATTTATCTCTTGCATATGAAAACTACATATATTTGTTTAGGTATTAGAGCAGTGTTTTAACTCCCCCAAGAGCATCGATGGTAAAAGGACAGGGTGCATAGGCAGCAGGATATTTAAAAGCTTTTGGACTCACACAGATTTTTTTTTTAAGTTCCTCATCTTTTCTTGCCTGCAAATAAGATCTTCAAATTTTCTGCATTACAAGAGTCCCTTTCGTGATGTTTTCAACCATAGGGGAAAGGGATGGAGCATTTGCAGGAAGGTGTTAGGTAGAAGGAGGACTATTCTCCCACTCAGCTGAGAGTGAGTTGACTTTTAATCTCTTTCCTGAGCAGAACCCAGCTGCAGGAGCTACTGAATAGTTGATGTCTAACAAATGTGTACTTTGGAGTCATCTGAAGTGACTGTTGTACTGACATTGGCTTCCAGGACTCTCTCCTGTCCACTTCCTGGTTTTCCTCCCAGGTCACTGGTTAATCCTTCTCTGCCCACCTCTTACTGTGAGAGTATCCTACATGACTAATTTCTGAGATTTACACTGCCTATGGCCTTAAAGAAAGTCAATCAGAATTGATTCCCATCAGATGTCTTCAGCGCAGACCAACCTGCTGAGCTCAGATGTTCCTGTCCCTCTGTTCTCCTAATTCCTCTGCCTGTATGTCCAAAACAAAACTCTGGACGTTTTCAAACCACATGTGATCACAGTCGTCTTCACCACAGTTGGCACAAGCCTGTATCACTACTCATCCAGACTATTGCAAAATATCTTACCTGTTGTCCAATCTCGAATTCTTTCCCTCTGACATCTGTTCTCCACACAGCAATTAATGCAATTTTCTTAAAATAAAAATCAGATTATGCTAGTCCCTTCTTTAGACTTTCCAATGGCTTTTTCTCACCAATTAAAATAGAAACTCTGTAGTGACTTGCAATACTCCACCTACCTCTCCCAGGTTACCTCTTTTCCCTCTCTTTCTCCTTCCCTCCAAGGTCTTCTCTCTTTTCCTGCATGAAACACACCAATTTCCTTCCTGCCTTAGGGCATTTATCTAGGTGGTTCTCTCTGTATACGTCTTCCCTGTAGCCATATGTGGCTCCTTCTCACTAATCAATCCTCAGGTAAAATGTCATCTCTTTGGAGGGGAGTTGCCTAAATATTTGATCTAAGAGTCTTCACCACATCCAATGCTCCCTCTCATCACCATGTTTTATTTTCTTTGTAGCCATTATCACGATCTAAAATAAGAGTATTTGCTTGTTTATGTGTTGATTATCTCTTTTGACCCATTAGAATGCTGGTTCCCTGAGGTCTGGCATCTCGTTTGTTTTGTTTCCTTCTGTGTCTCTGAAATAGAGCCAAGGACTCAACAGCATCCTTGTACAAAACACAGCCCCCAGCATCTTTTGTCCTGGTGTCTCAAAGCCCACCTTTAGAACTTATGACTTTGGTTTTCCCTGCGTTATCAGTATATGAAATAAGGAAAATTTGTCTTCCTCAGCTAAAGTCTTTTGTGAGATGACTTGAAACCAGTCAGGAATAAGAGGGTATCAGGAAATGTAGAGAGAGGTAGTGAAAGGGGAGACGAGAGAGAAACAAAAGGATCTCAATTGTGCTGAGGTTTGGCCAGGCCAGGAGGGATCAAGTAACACCAAATAGCCTTTGTTAAAATAACAGAAACTTTGACAAATTAAGACGGAACTGCCTCAGACTGAGTTATGGGGCCTTCTAGACTCAAAACCACCTACCCTTGCAAAATGGTGCAGTGTGGATCCTGTTTCAGCTTGGGATAAGGTGCTCATATGCTGATGCTTATGATGGCAATGCAGAGTTGAGATGAGGAAGACTCTGGGTTCGCCTATAAGAAGTCAACACCAAGGACATTTTTACCAAATGGAAAGGGCGATTTACAGGCATTTATAGCTTATTTATTTCTGAAAGTCTCTAGAATTTTAAAGAGGATTACTGCCCAAAAGCTAATTCCTTCAGATATTTGTGTCATTCCTAACAATCACTATCTCTTCATTCTCCATGTCTTGGAGAGTCTCTTCTGTCAACACAAAGCTCCTCTGAGTAAGGGGGTATAAAAATCTCCAGCAAGGGTCAGGATGAAATAGGCTTGGTGGCCCTAGGCTAGAAGATAGTACATGACCAAAGAACTAGGTAGGAGGCCTCTTTGCTTTCATCATAACTATCATTATTTTTCAGGTTCACTGCCTCTTCCTCCAAATCTACACACAGATTATTGCATATTATTGTTACTATTTTCCCAGACATTCAGCACCTATCAAGGTTTTTCATTTTGTCTATTCCCTGGGCTTGTGTATGTGGTGTCTGTCTCCGTGGCTGCTTCTGTGGCGCTATGACAGTATTAATATGACAAAGAGTTGGTCAAATAGAAATTATGTAAGGAGTCTCATTGTAATTCAGACACTTAATTTCCACTTAGCAGGAGATGCAGCCCTTGATGACTCACAGGTCACGATCCTCATTCTCCTTCCTGGGTCACTCGTGTTTTTGGGTCTGTGGATAGACTGGCACTTTCTCCTCTCAAGTGCTGTAGCTCTTTACAAGCCTACAAATTCAAGACTTTTGAAAAACATTGATAACATCCTTTTGGGAGAGTGATGGGTGAAGATCCCCAGAGAAGGAAACTCTGTGCAATCATTAGTATCCAGAGGCCACTGTTGATGTGTAACTAAAGTTCAAGAAAATAATCAAGGTATGCCAGAGTCGTGGTAGATGGGTACCCTGCAATAGACTTCTCAGTTACCACTGGTATCCCTTCCCCCATCCCAGCGTACCCTCCTCATGATTGTCACTTTAGGAGACTAGGAATATTGCAAAATAAACATCTGGAAATGTTGATAGTAAACATAGAAGAGAAATGTCTTGCAAAACTAGCCACAGGTCAGGAAACCCTAATCTTATCATGGGTCCTGGAGACCATAATGCCATAGACTGTTCAGATGGGTGTTATGTTACTGTGAACACAGATGTTTTCTTTCCATCCATTGTGGGCATCCTGTTTTGGAAAAGTCACTATAGCCAATGTCTAAAGGCTTGATCACTATAGGACAGATTACTAAATACTTTTTATCTTAAAATAGAAGAGGGGAAAGGAAATCATAGCTCCTTTAGAGCATGGACAGCAGAGACATATAAATGTATTTATATACTTTCTCCATTTACTTTATCAACTTGATTAATTAATTTATAAAATTTCCATGACCATAGGATGACCACGTAGAAGTGTGGACTATGGATCACTAGCATCAAAATCTCTGGGGAGTTTTGCTTAAAAATACATATTCTGTCATAGCACCACAGAAATAAGTCCCCACCTTGACCTATATAATCTCCAAGGTAATACCTGGAGACCTACGTTTTAATCTGTTCCCCAGACATTCTCAGGCACACCACATCTGAGAACCACTGACTGATGTTTGCTGGTTTGAGTGCCAGGCCAAGGGTCAGCCTTCAAGGGATTGAGATTCATGTCTTTGTGCCTGCTTTTCTTTACCTGTAAAAGAGCATAGCTTGAAGTTTAATACAAAGTGATCATACTTTTTCTCTTGGGGGTTTTTAACCTGGGGTCCATGGTTAAAAGGAGGAGTCAGAGTGTTCATTAGATTTTTCAAGGAGGATTATTGCCCAAGAAAAGTATATTCTAACACCAGCTTAAATGCGTGCTTTCCAGTTTGGGTGGGTGCTAAAAGAAAGGAATTGGCCGAGTGTGGTGGCACATACCTGTACTGTAGTTCCAGCTACGTGGGAGGCTGAGGTGGGAATATAACTTGAGCTCAGGAGTTTGAGGCTGCAGAGAGCTATGATTGTGCCTGTGAACAGCCACTTCACTCCAGCCTGGGCAATGCAGTGAGACCCCATCTCTAAAAATGAAAGAAAGAGAGAAAGAGAGAGAGAAAGAAAGGGCACTGGGATTGGCCCAGACAGTGCATGAATCTTACTTTCCTTCCCATTTCTATTAATAAAGGAAGAATTTTCAACTTTGTAAGAAATAAGAAATTTAGAATCTTTTTACTCCTAAATCTATAGAACCCCTTGGACATCATAATATCTACTTTTCCTCTTGTAAGAATGGAAAAGAGGCTGGGTGCAGTGGCTCACGCCTGTAATCCCAGAACTTTGGGAGGCCAAGGCGGGTAGATTACTTGAGGTCAGGAGTTCAAGACCAGCCTGGCCCACATGGTGAAACCCCGTCCCTACTAAGAATGCAAAAATTAGCTGGGTGTGGTGGTGTGCGCCTGTAGTCCCAGGCACTTGGGAGGCTGAGGTGGGAGAATTGCTTGAACCCCGGAGGCGGAGGTTGCAGTGAGCCAAGATGGCACCACTACACTCCAGCCTGGGCGACATAGTGAGACTCTGCTCAAAAAAAATAAAAATAAAAATAAAAGGAAAATACAAGCCTGCATTATTTATAAATCATATAGTACTCCATGTCTAGAAAAATCAAAACTTATACCAAAGCATTTAAAAGAGTCACTATGATCATTTTATTAAAGTTTAGAGATGAATTTTACCATAAAGCAGGATTAACTGCACCTTTCTCTCCAGGATTCTGGTGTAAATAGAGAAACCACAGTCATGTATGGGCCTGAGAGGGACAGTAAAATGTGGAAGTGGGTTTGGAAACCAAAATATTATGTCAGCAGTTTTCTCTTTCATTTATTCACCGTTATCAAAACCAACTTTTTAACTCAGGGGCCTAGTTAATAAAAACATAGATAATTTCATTTGGAAGACCCAAGAGCTTCATGTTTGGGGTTTAAAAAAAATTCTTCTCATCCCCTCCGGGCAAAAGTGTTGGAGGGCGAATTCTCCTTGCAGAAACCCTCTTAATAAATCAGTGCTGGTGAACTTCTCTGCTCAGTGTAAGAGAAGGTCAGTTATTAAATAGACACAGAGCTCTACAGCTGGAATCCTTGTGGAAAGAAATGAAACCACAAATACAATTCCTTAGTTTAAGCCTGCCTTTTTATTTCTAATACCTTCAAAACCTCTTCAAACTCATTTTTACTTTTGTAGTTCTTTTTTTTTTTCTTTTCATTTAAACATGTTTTAACAATGAAAACAGCCAGCAGAGTATATTTTCAGGGTTATCCTACAGATACGTAAGTAATCCTTTTCTGAGGGCCTTTATGTGGAATTGCAAAGTGCTGAGGGGAGACAGAGGGAGAATATTCAGAAAGCAGATACTGCAGTGTTTTGAACTTATCATGTGCAAACGGACAACATTTTCCCACTGATTATGAAAGTCCCCATGAACCGCTTTTCCAGATAAAAATTCTCAGCCAATGATGGTCAGCTTCTGGCAGCCCCAAGTTTTCCTCTCTGTGAAATGGGGAGACCCACCAGGGCAGCCTCGGAAACCAGTGGCTTATGGGTTCCAGGAAAGAGGCAGGCATTTGCTTTGCAAGTTTGGCTCAGAGTGTGGGCCCTGATGAGATTTCAGGGTGTAAAAGGGAGGGGACGAAGACCAGGTGAGCAGTGTAAGGCCTTCTTAGGACCCGAGGGAAGTGGCCTTCTACATTTCTTACTTTTTGATGTTATGCCACAAAAATGCTCTGTTCTTCTCTGCCTCTACTCCAACCCTCATCCCTTGGAAAATCTCCCTGGTCAGAATCATGATGTTCCTAAGATGGTTGTCTTCCCACATGGCCTCTCCTGATTCCAGGGCCGGTAACAGTGCTTGCTTCTGGACACATGGATTAACCCAGGTCATGAGGAACACCTGGATTATAAAAGGTGTTAGTGTATCGGTACAAAACAGCGAATGGTCGCATTCCCAACTTTGGTATCAGACAACTTTTAGTTCAACTCTCAGCTCACAGTGGCTAATTGAGAAGAAGGAAAGACTGATGAAAGCTGACAGTCTAAGGAAGAGTCTAGTCTGTTGCAGGCATCATCCTCCATCTCCCCAAAGAGCCAGGCAGGCCCAGAGCTTCACCTGATATTATTCTACTAACCCTACCCATGCTCATGAGTACACAGAGTAGAAAATTATCTCTAAACGAGGCTGGGACTAAGGGACACAAATGAGCCCACTATGGCTCAACATTTAAGGGGGCAATTATTCTCAGGGTTGGACAATTGCAGACCTGCCCCTGAGAGTGAGTACCTCCTTAAATTTTGCACCCTAGGCACCTCACTTGCTTCAACCTGGACTGGTCCAGTCACCACCCTTGGTCAAAGGGGAAAGTAGGAATTTGGTTGATAATCTCCTTTAACCAAGGTTCCCCACAGAGCCTCCAGGAAAGGCCTCTTTCTTGCACATCATCAGTTGGGTTGTCCACCTCTCCCAAGCAAAACTGCTCTGAGCCAGTCTTGATCAGCTACTATGCCTTGTCTTGGCTCCACTCAACATGAATTCAGTGTAGTTAGTCTGACAACATCATTAGGCTCCAATCCTGTATAAACTTTTACCCACAAAAGTTTGGACCTCCTTGGCCGAGCACTATGGCTCACACCTGTAATCCCAGCACTTTGGAAGGCCAAGCTGGGAAGATCACTTGGGTCCAAGAGTTCAAGACCAGCCTAGGCAACATAGGGAGACTTTGTCTCTACAAAATGTAAACAAAATTAGCCAAGCATGCTGGTGCACACCTGTAGTTCCAGCTACTCAGAAGGCCGAGGTGGGGGAATCATTTGAGCCCAGGAGGTCAAGGCTACAGTGAACTGAAATCATGCCACTGCACTCCAGCCTACGCAACAGAACAAGACACTGTATCACCCTATCTCAAAAAAAAAAAAAAAATTGGACCTCCTGTGCCCCACTATTATTTGAGTTCTTCCTGTAGTGCCCACTCTAGTCGTAGAGATTGGTTAGAACTGACATCACCTTTCTTTGGACATGATAAAGTCCTGGTGGCAGTGTCTCCTTTTTTAGGGCACCTCAACAACCGTGCAAGAAGTCCCAACAGGAGAATATTTAGCTGCTCTCACCTCAAGTTCCAATTTCTCTGGGTGCCTCATGTAGGAAGCTGGTGACAATAGTCTAGGATCAGCTGCTCTGACATCCACCACAGAGTGCTCATTCTGCCATCCCTGCTGTGGGGGTCCAAAAAAAGGGAGCAAGAGGAATCTGAGGCCCTCCAGGGAGAAAAGGTATAGTGTAGGGATGGAGAAGGCTGACTAATAGATTTCCTAGGATTTTCTTATTACAGGTTTTCTAGATGCTTCAGATCTTTAGGAAGCTGCATAAAAAGTGTGAACAATAATACAAACAGGAAAAAGAACTTTCAGGAGGCAACATATTCAGGGAAGACTGAGCAGCCTGTGTTGCCGCTAGTTCAGGCTCAGTTACATTTCTTTTTCTTTAATTAATTTATTACTATTATTATCATTATCATTATTAGAGACAGAATCTTGCTCTGTCTCCCAGCCTGGAGTGCAGTGGTGCGATCATGCCTCACTGTAGTCTTGAACTCCTGGGCTCAAGTGATCCTCCACCTCAGCCCCAGTAGCAGGACTATAGATGTATGCCAGCACGCCCAGTCCCAGTCACATTTCTTAGGGACCTACTATGTATGGGCCAGGTGCTAGGTGCTAGGGAAATGAAGATGTATAGCACAGTCTCTGCCCTGGAGAAGCAAATGGCTGCTGAAGAAGACAAGCATGAAGAGATCCTCTCCATAGCTGGCTTATTGCTGGGATACAATCTGCTTCAGGATGCCAAAGGAGCACAGAGTAATGGCCACCCCTATCCCAGCCTGGTAGCCCAGCAAGGAGACCATGGAAAAGATAATGCCTGAGCTGAGGATTGTATTCATTCATTCACTCATTCATTTATTCAACAAATATTCCAGGAGTGTCAACTGTCTTTCAGACATTGGTTTAGGTTTAAGCGGTACAATGACTTGCACATTTTAAGAAGTTAGAGAAAAAACACTATAGGAAGCAGAATTGATGCTAATATTTTAGGGCTAATCAAATGGCTCTTGTGACCTCTTAATATCCACCCCCAAAGGTTTCCTGATGCCTCCACCATTATAAATTCATTCCTTTGTTTGAGACACATTCAGCATTGCCACATCCGTGAATTACAAATAGGTTTTGACACAGGAAAGGCCAGTGAATTGCCTAAGGGTACTTAGTGCCAGGGTTGGGGTATAGGAGGTGCAGTAGTTACACGACAGGAGTCACCAAGGGCAGATCACTCCCTTGTCTTCTCTCTGGGAGCACCTGGAGCTGACTTCAGCAGGGCTGACAATTTAAGCCAGTGAATCCTGCCTGCACATGGTTCAGGATGCATGCTGCACCAGGTCACCTAGGCGGCCCCTCATCCTCTGTCCACTGTGAAAACACGGGACACCCAGGTCGAAGGGAATGCTGAATGACACCATGTGGGTGTGCAGTGGTCTGTGACCAGAGGGTTCACTGGAAGCAATTTGCAAAGGAGGCCTTAGAAAACCACCTGGAAGGTTATTGTAAATTAAAAAAGGAAGAGATGCCACTTTTTTCTGAATAATTTTTAATACTAGGTTTATGGCTGGGTACATGTGATAGTCATTACAGCTTATTTAACTCTGAAATTATCTGGCCCCTCAAACTCCACCGGGACTGTAGAAATCTTGGGTTAAATTTTAAAAACAACATTTGAAAGAAGATGATATGCTCTTCCTTGAGGAGAATAAATTCAAACCTAAAAGAGGCGGGGGGGAAAAACCCCAGCTCTCTCTAGGAGGGATCTCCATTGTTTCTCATATTTGCTATGTTTCCCATAACGTGTTTGAGCTCAGAAATTCACCCAGGCACACAAAAGGTCTACTCTAGTTGGCTGTTGAGCCCCTCCATCCCTGCAATCCAAGTTGTGCCTTTTCTATTGGGTTATTTGGAAAGAGTCCAAAAGCATTCTGAACTCTGAGCTCAAATCTCAAAGGTTTCCACTTCTTCGGAGCCGAACATTTCATCAGGAGCTGGGAGTGTGTGAGTGAGTTACACCGAACAGCTGCGCGGTACCCACCACCCTCTCCCCAAGGATGACATGCTCTGCAAAGGAGGGTGTTGTAAGCATTCCTGAGCAAGCCAGCTAATCTGGAGACCTAGCCTGCTGGCCGGGGGCTACTTCTAAGAAGCCTCCCTCTGGAATTACAGCATCTTATGACTTCTATCTATGAAGCCCCCCTTCTTCAGAGGAGCAGCTAGGACATGGGGTAGGGGAGAAGGCCAAATGGGTGAAAAAGGAATCTCTTGAGTCAGAGGGGAATTTCTTTTTGGGAACAGGATCTTGTCTCTCTTTAGCTGCTCACAGAAAGGAAAATGGGAAAGTAGGGCTTCTTTACAAGTGGGGAGGAACCCAGCAGCCAGTGGAATGCCTGATTTGGAAGGGGCAGGAGGGAATACTTATGTCCCAAACAACAAGTGCAAATGTAAATATGCAGACCCTTTGAACTCTGAAACTGATTTCAATTCAGGCCAGCACTCCAAAGTTGTTTTATTGGGATGTCGAAGTGTTCTGGCACGTTGGTGGCTTAACGGCATCATCATCAGACCCAGACATTTCTGGGTCCTTGGCATTTGTCTGGGTTTTAGAAACACTGTACCCATTGGCGATGTCACTCCCTGATCAGAGGCACACTGGCCACCTTCAAACCTCTTGTTCTCTTACTCCTCCTGGCAGAAGCAATGATGCTGGTGGGTCTCATCTGAGATCCGTGCCCGGCATTGGCTGAAGCTATCATCTCCTTTGTTACTTCCCAAGCAAGGCACAGGAAAGCCATCTTTACATCACCTCTATTTAAAGCACAGGGTTCCTTTTGCCTATGTCACTGAAAAACAGCAGAAGCCTGGTATCTAGTGGACTCACCCAGGACCTCTAATGTGGTATAAGGAAAATCCTACAGAGAACATTTTCCCATTGAGCTTACAAAAAGATGTAAATTTGGAAAACTCTACCACATATCCATTTTGCACCAAAAATAGTAACATAAATAAAGCATTTAAATAAGAAAACTAAAGTGGGGAGGGGAGATTTGGGGGGTAGGGAAGGGAAAGTGAAAGTCCATAGCTTGATATTAACCAAGATGGTCAATGGCTCATTTAAAAAGGAAAAAGTAGCTTATACAAAATCTTGCCAACCTGCCTTGAAGTGTAAAGGCTTGTAGAAATTATTGAAAATTTTGTTTTATTTATTCCCCTTAGCAGAAGAAAAATCAATGTCTGCTTGGCAAGTCAGAAGTAAATGAGTTATACAGGCCACTGACATGGTGGACCAAACTTTATAACAACCACATTTGCCGCTGTCAGGCCACAGGCTTCAGTGGCGCCAGCTGTAATTATGGCTGATCACCTCTAATTCAGAGCTGCCTGCCTTGATAAAGGTGTCACTCGGAGCTACTGTGGCATCAGCATCAATTGAGGATGTCAAGCCAAAGGGCAGCTTGCTGGAGAAAGCACTTCCCCACCCCAACCCCCAGGGTCCTGGAGACCCTTGGGCAAATATTGCTTTTTAACTCTTCACCCTGAGTACAGCAACACTCCCTGAAGCTGTGATTTAAATTCCAGGGGATTCAGATGAATATCCCTGACCTCCATCAGTGGACGTCTTTAATAAGCTGAGAGATTTCTCCAAAAACACAGTTTAGAAGTCAAGATCCTCTCTGCTTTGCAACGTGCAGAGACAATGTTTGTCTTATCTACCTGATTCATTGGCCACAAAAGGCATTAGGGGCAATAGACTGTAGCACAAGCCATGGTCATTTTTGGAAAAGGAAAAAAAAAATTGCAGCTTCATGCCTTTCTTCTGCTTTTGTGGTATTTAAAAAAAATTCTAGCGAACTTCCCATTTTCATGTTACTTTTTTCTTTTTGAAGGAAACATGAAGGGTGGGGAGAAATAGCAAAACGGAGAGAGGATGGGGTTAAAAAGCCCTGCTAATAGAGTAGTGTCTGGACTGTTGTCATTGTCGTGGTGGAGCCCTGAGTGGGGAGGTGTGAAGTGAGGGGTAGAATTCAGCCATTAAAAAGGCTTCACTGTCATTTGTGAAGGATCATGTTTGACTGCCCCCACCTCCCCAGGCTGTTTTTCCTCGCTCTGTAATTAAAAAAGAGACACACATACTGTCTGTTCTCCTCTTTAAAGTCACAGACGGCCCCACCCACACCAGCACCCCCTCCAGCGAGTTGAGTTGTGGGGGCACAGCCTGTCTTTCATTTTAAGGGAGAACTTGTCTTCCTTCCCTCTCCTTTGGAAGGTTCACCTGAGGGTGGAGTGCTAATCTCAGAAAGGCAAGTTTTGTGTTTTGTGGCTGGGGTCTTTTTCCTTTAGCACATGACAGGGTGACCCATAGGGGCCAAGGGAGAAGTGACTGTGATTTCACAGCCCTTGGTGGCTCCAGACAGGGGCACATGTTTGGACCAGAAGTAGTTTTGCCCTCGCTGACAGGCAGGTCAGATGCAAGAAGTCTCCGGAGGGCTGGTGGTTGGCATTCAGCAACAGAAAATCCCATCCAGCTCCAGGAAAAAAGGGCCCTGGGCAATGGAAACCATGTCACCTGGTTCTGAACCAAAGCCCAAGCTGCTAACTGAGGTTGGTTTTTCACACTCATCTTTCACTCCCTGCTTCCCCATCTCTACACGTGTCTTGATGTTATTTCCCTTTCTCCAAACACAGGGCACTCTTTTTTTTTTTTTTAAACCAGCATTTTTTTTTTTTTTTTCCAGCAGAACCAGCTGACCCCTGCCTGCAGAACTCTGGGTCCCTCTTGGAGCTCTCTGATGGCAGCTGTAGGGCCATCCCCAGCGGCACTGTTTCCCCCTTTGTTTACCCGTTTCTAAGGGCAAGTGCACCACGAAGGCTCTCCGAGTCTGGAACTCAGCCTGGGGCTGTTTTGGTTACATTGAAGTTTTTGCTTCAGTTCTGCCAGATTTAAATGGTGACTTCACTAGCACTGAGCTAAAAAGGAGAAGGGGGAGGAGGGCGAGACCAGGAGAAAGAGAGCAAGTGAGCGAGAGCCCAGCCGGAGGGAGAGCCAGAGCTAGGCGCAAAAGAAGGGCCAGCACATTACATCATCGCTTGGCCTGGAATCAAATGGGAAGGATATGACTCACTCAAGCTAGTTAAGCTTTGGCTCAAATTCTACACACACTCATTCCAGAGCTCTCATGTTCTGCACCTCAGGAGGGAATTCAGCCTCAGTGATGTCCATGAGGTTTGTTTTTAATTTTATTTTCTTTTCTCCTGATTTTATAGATTTTTTTTGCCCCTACTGCCTTCTGTTTTTGAGCCTTCGTCCTCCTCCTCCTCTTCATTTTCTGCCCCTTCTCCCTTTCTGCCCGCCTTTGTTTCTCCTCTTCTTCCTTCTCCTCTTTCCCCAGCCCCTCCGCTCCTCTTCTTGCCCGAAGAGGCATTTCTTTTCACTTCGATCAGAGTTTTTGTTCTAGCACAGAGACCTGAATGAGTTGAACAGAGGCCGGGTTGGAGGAAAAAAAGAAAAAAAAAAAAAAAAAAAAGCAGAGCAAACCAAAGCAACCAGAGCAAAAGGGCCACAAATAAAGAGCGAAGCGAGAAAGAGCAAACTCGGGCGAAGTTTCTTTGCTGCGGTGTCGCTCCTAATCGGAGGAGACAGGGAGAGAGTTAAAATGCAGGAACCAATCGCTTGAATGGTGATGTAATGCAAGAACCGAAGGGTAGTTAAGTAATGTGAGAGCGAGGGGGTCAGGGTTGCAAAGCATTTACCTGCTCTCAAGGGGTTTTCAGTTTATTATCAATTGCAGTGACTGTAACCGGCTTCAGACTGCAATCTCTAATTATTCACAGACGCTCCTTTTTTATCTTTTATTATTAAAAGTAAAACTGTATTATGGTATTTTAAAATAACACGATATTATCACAGCTGTGTATTATTTTCTGCCAGGATTCTCTCTCTCTGTTTTTTAAATGGCTTAAAACTGTTGTCTTTTCATAAAAGGTGGAAGTGATGGTGTGGTGGTTGGTTGGGGGGTTGGGGGGGCGATTTTTGAGTGTAACTGGTGAATTGTAAATGACTGGAAAACTGTGTGTTGTATGAAAAGTGAATGATTGTGCTGTTCCATTTATTATTAAGAATATACTGCAGGTTTTAAAAGTAATAGATGATGATCCTCAAAATTAGTTATAGCCTTTCCCCTATTATTTCAGTGAAGGTTAACAGCAATTGTGCATTTGCTTGAGCATGTTGACATTCTGTTGTTCCACGTGCTAATTAATCCGGTGCTATCTTTAAGACTTTTATGTTCTTGAATTAATTTTTTACATGATATGCTTCAGTAGTGAGGGGGCGATGATGACTTCTTGATTGAGTTGTCTTAGAAACAGTTAATATTTCAGAGTAAGAAATTAACAGGAAATACAGGGAGAGAGGGGCAAAGGATTGTGTTCTTAATGTTTTAAGGATCTCATGTACTCAGAGAGAGAGACTTTGATGTTTTGAAAATTATTACCACATTTCTGTTTCATAGAATAGATTTCGTATTGTGATATGCTGCCTGAGTTGGGTGCTTTCTGACACCATCCAGCATTACTAGATAGAAATAAACTGAAACCCGCTAAAACAAGAGGGCAAACACTTTCTCATTCTGGGAACTTCAAAACTTCTCTTGGGCTTATTTAGACGTGATCATCCTACAGCTGGATGCATATTGAGGCATGCGGCACATACCAGAAAGGTGTCTATGTTTATTTATGTAATGCATGTTTTGGATATCATTAATTATGACTTTATGGATCTTCTCTCTTTCCTCCTTTTTTGGGCAGAGGTGGAAGTGGGGAGCAGAGGGGAGAAGTAATTTTCGGAGGAAGTAGCATGATGTGTGGGGAGGCCTGAGTGTTAATTCTGATGCTTGACCTTGAGCAAATCATTTAAACCACCTGGGCACTATAAAGAGCAGGAAAGGGCAAGGTGGGCTAGAAGCTCCTCCCCGCATGGGGAACCAATCTTAGATGATCTCTGGGGTCCCTTTCCACTCGAAAGTTCTATGTTTATATCCATGTTCTATACAAAAGTTTGCTACAGAGTATTTAGCATAGCTTTTCAGAGAAAAGTACATTTGAAATTGAGGATGAATTAGTACTTGAAATGAATGGGGCAGGATGGACAGGAGTATATCTTTCCCCACTTTGAAGTTTGATTTTTATTTGTTTATTTGCTTTTTGGCAAAAAAAAAAAAAACATGGTAACCTTTTTAGTTTTCAAAGGCTACCTTTGAGGAGACCTCAGTGAGATAAATTACCTAGGTGAGACTGCCAAAAAGAGTGGCAGAGTAGACAAGGGGGAGAATTCACCTGCCCAGAAACTTTTCTAAAAGATCCCGCACATCCTTCAGATTCATGAAATGGTGCCAAAAATGCAGCAGACACAGACCCTTGTGCTTCAGTTGCTTACATGGAGCAGAACAGTATTTTTAATGAATTTATTCCCCCAAAGATTGCATGACTACTTGATAAGTTTCTGTATTTTTAACATAAACTCAACTTTTTAAAGGAGATTTAAGGCTACATTTGAAAACCTTCAAAGATCATGAAAGGCAAAACTGTATGTGCTTGTTAGATAATTTTCCAGACAATACTCCTATTCTTCAGGCAAATTCCAGGGCAGTAGCCTTATTATAAAGTATATATTTATGTATCCGGGGTAGTAGCCTTATTGTAAAGTATGTAGTTATGTACTTATGGCCCAGCTTAATTGCGCACGGGGAAGGACCTTAACTATGCCTATCTGTGGGAAGAAATTACCCAGAGCTAAAATGAAACCAGTGGTGAAGATTATTAGTCATTGTGCATAGTTTGATGGTGCCAAGTGTGTGCTTGGGACTCTTCAGGAATAAAGAGGGCATGATTTCTTTTTTTAGAGCATTACAATTTATGTCGACTTGGCTCTGAATTGTCCACTCATATTCAGAAATGCTCTGCTTGTGACTGACAGAGACAAGGCCAGGAGCACTAGCCTGGCTGTGGCCTCTCCATGCCAGCTGTGATACCAGGTTGCACTTACATGATCTCAGCTCATTACACTTACCCACGGTAACCCAGATGGCTAAAAATTATTAATTCCACTGTTTGACGACTATTTTGTTCTGTTTCATGGTTTTTGTTTTGATTTTTGGTTTTTAATTAAAAATTTTTATTCAGATAAGTATAAATTTACATGCATTCATAAGAAATAATATGGAGAGGGCCGAGCGCAGTGGCTCACGCCTGTAATCCCAGCACTTTGGGAGGCCGAGGTGGGTGGGTCAGGAGATCGAGACCATCCTGGCTAAAATGGTGAAACCCCATCTCTACTAAAAATACAAAAAATTAGCCAGGAGTGATGGCGGACACCTGTAGCCCCAGCCACTCAGGAGGCTGAGGCAGGAGAATGGCGTGAACCTGAGAGGCGGAGCTTGCAGTAAGCCGAGATCGAGCCACTGTACTCCAGCCTGGGCGACAAAGCGAGACTCTGTCTTAATAATAATAATAATAATAATAATAATAATAATAAGGAGAGATTCCTATATATTCTTTGCCCAGTTACCCTCAATGGTAACATCTTGCAAAACTGTGGTAGTACATTACTACAATCAAAATATGGACACTGTTACAATCCATTGATCCTGTTCTGTGTTCCTGTATGAACAAGCACACACAGTTTTGCCTTTCATGATTTCTGAAGGTTTTCAAATGCAGCCTTAAATCTCCTTTAAAAACTCCAGTTTATGTTAAAATTATAGAAACTTATCAAGTAGTCATGCAATCTTTGGGGGAATAAATTTATTAAAAATACTGTTCTGCTCCTTGCGAGCAACTGAAGCACAAAAGCCTGTGTCTGCTGCATTTTTGACACCATTTCATGAATCTGAAGGATGTGCAGGATCTCTTAGAAAAGTTTATGGGCTGTGAATTCTCCCATTTTACTTGTATTTGGTGTGTGTATGTGTGTGTGTGTCTGTGTGTGTGTTGTTTTTGTCAATGTAAAAACTGAGAGTCAGGCTTACCCAAGTACATATAAGTTCTGGCAATTGGAGTCCAGTTCACTCTAGGTCTAGCTCACCATCACCAACCAACTTTCCATCACCATCCTGACTTGGTAAGGGAAGGGGCCTAATTCCCTTGCCTGTCAGTGGAAGTCATCAAATAACCTGTTGGGGAGTCTTGGTGACAGTGACTGTGTTTTACCTTCCCTTGGACATGGCCTGTCCATGGGCTTTGCCTTCTACAGGGGTCCCTGGGGCTGTGCTCCACAGGTGAGCAGGTGGAGGAGGAGAGATGGCTTTGCTAAACAACAGAAGAGGCATCAATCTCTTCCCTCTGCCCACCAGACACAGAGCAGAACAGTGCCAGCTGTCCATGCCTAAGCAGCACCATAGTCGATGCTGAACTCACATTCTTCCTCCTCGCCCTCCCATGTTTCCCTTGGTGAGCCCTTCTACAGCAGGAAGGATGGGGATAACATCAAGCAGGCATTGCCAGTCAGAGAAGCAGGGTGGGGTCTCCTGAAAAGAGCATGGCCTTTGGGGTTACAAAGTCCTGGATTCAATCACTCTTCTACTTACTGGCTGTGTGACTTTGACAAGCCACTTCACCTCACTGTGCCACAGTTCCTACCTTCTCTGTGAATTGTGGATAACCAGACTGACCTCGAGGAGCCATTGCGAGGGGTGGAGATAAGGTTTTAAGACTCCTGGCACATAGTGGGATGGCGGGGAAGAAATCTTGGTGGTTTCTGTTGTTGAGGATTCTGTTGGATAGGATTCTCCTCGCAGCAGTCCCTGCTGCAGGTACGGCCTCCCTGACTCTAACTGGGCTTCTTGTCCCAGCATCACTTAGCCTTCTTCTTTCTCTAGCCTTTCTTCTGTTATGCCTTTTTTTTAAATTCAGGAAATCAAGCAGGTTTGAGATCACACAAGGTCCTAGAAACAGAGAAGTGAAAAGACCATTCTGACTAAAGTGAGGTGAGGATACTACCGATTAAAATGCCAAATTTCCCATGATCTGGGTGGAGGGAAGGACACAGGACATCACAGTTTGGAAGAAAGGATGCTTACTGCCCTGTGGCACTGTGAACAAGAAAATAAAGCGAGATGGAGGTGAGTGAATTCAGTTATGAGAACTGAATTTTGTTCCTAGCTTGACTAAAAGAAGTGTATAGGCCAGGAGTGGTGACTTGTGCCTGTAATCCCAGCACTTTGGGAGGCCAAGGCAGATGGATCACCTGAGGTCAGGAGTTCAAGAGCAGCCTGGCCAACATGGTGAAACCCTGTCTCTACTAAAACTACAAAAATTAGCCGGGTGTGGTGGCGGGTGCCTGTAATCTCAGCTACTTGGGAAGCTGAGGCTAGAGAATTGCTTGAACCCAGGAGGCAGAGGTTGCAGTGAGTAGAGATTGCGCCATTGCACTCCAGCCTGGGTGACAGAGCGAGACTCTGTCTCAAAAAAAAAAAAAAAAAAGTTTGTATTTGCAATAGCATATGTGTGTTATTCTTATCTTTAGTTGGGTGAAGTTACCTTTTAAACTTGCTGCCTCCCTCTCACATATATTTTCTAGTGGTTAAAAAAGGATGTTTTGTAGACTGGAGAGAAAGGGACTTCCAAGGAGGCAAGTGGAAGGGTTAGGATGGCAGGTGGTGGAATTATACAACATCTCTGGGGTCCAAGAGGCACCTTGAGAGTTCCACGCTGGGATCCCCGAATCTAAGCTGCAAAAGGGCATATGGTGTCTCAAGCTGCTTGAAAGAAGTATTGTCTCAGATTTTACTTAGTAAGCATTGGTCAGGAAGGCCAGGTCAACATTAAGAAGCAGAAATTAGTGTAGACTGAGAATGAGCCCTGTCATGTCCCTGACAGAAAATAGGCTGGGCCAATCTGGAACTCTACTTAAAAAAGAAGCAGCTGTGGCTGGGCGTGGTGGCTCATACCTGTAATCCCAGCACTTTGGGAGGCCGAGGCGAGTGGATTGCCAGAGCTCAGGAGTTTGAAACTAGCCTAGGCAACACGGTGAAACCCCCTCTCTACTAAAATACAAAAAAAAAACAACAAAAAAAAAACAAATTAGCCAGGCGTGGTGGCATGCGCACGTAGTCCCAGCTACTTAGGAGGCTGAGGCAGGAGAATTGCTTGAACCTGGGAGGCAGAGGTTGCAGTGAGCCAAGATCCTGCCACTGCACTCTAGCCTAGATCACAGAGCGAGACTCCGTCTCCAAAAAAAAAAAAAAGCAGCAGCTGTGGAATAAAGCACTGTCTTCTCCTTTCTGCTCCCTTTTTGTTTGGTTTTTTGGGATTCTGACCTTCAAAGGGGACTCCTTTTACATTGGATTGCAGCTAGAGGTGTGGCCAGAGGTGGTGACACATGACTGTAATCCCAGCATTTTGGGAGGCCAAGGCAGGCAGATCACTTGAGGTCGGGAGTTCAAGACCAGCCTGGCCAATGTGGTGAAACCCTGTCTCTACTAAAAATACAGGCATCTACTAATCAGAGAAGCAGGGTGGGGTCTCCTGAAAAGAGCATGGCCTTTGGGATTTAAAAGGCCTGGATTCAATCACTCTTCTACTTAACTGGTTGTGTGACTTTGACAAACCACTTCACCTCTCTGTGCCACAGTTTCTATCTTCTCTGTAAATTGAGGATAACCAGGCCAACCTCGGGCATGGTGGCACATGCCTGTAATTCCAGCTACTCCAGAAGCTGAGGCATGAGAATCTCTTGAACCTGGGAGGCAGAGGTTGCAGTGAGCCGAGATCGCACCACTGCACTCCAGCTTGGGTGACAGAGCAACTCCATCTCAAAAAAACAACAACAACATGAAAGACTGGGTGCTTTCAGAGGCATGCATTTCATGAGTTTGGGTTACAACAAGAGTAATTTCTTAAAGACTTACACACCTTTGAAAACTGAAATTGACTTAGCACTCCAAAATCCACTCCATAGTACGCAAACACTTTAACACAAGTCCATACATCTTTCCTTCCTGTACCTGCACTGGCAGGAGAACTTATTTAATGATTGATGAGGCAATGCTGTACCCAAGAAGAATTAATCAATAGTTTGCAATTATTATGGAGAGTGGGACAGTAGTTAGACAATAGCCAAGACCCACCTAGCTAGCAACAAAGTCTGTCTTTCTCTCTCTTCACATGGTACCAAAAAACTGAATTCTGCTTTATGGTTTTTTTTCTTTTCCATCTGAATAACTAAAATAGAACTGGATGTGTCCAAAAAGCAAAGCCTAGGAAAAGCAATAATATGGCCCCCAATGAATGTCAAGGTATCTATTAATGCATAGATTTGATTACTCGTCTTAATGGGAAAATAGGGTCAGAAGACTGCGTTGTGTGAACTGGAATGCCTACCATGAATTACCATGTTTTAGGAGTCCATCAACTTTTTATTTTGCAAATCAAAGATCTTGAATTGAAGTCATGTTGGGCTGCACCCATGTGCTGACATGGCAGACAGTCCAGCTGGCCCTCTTGCAGCCTTTTGGGCCTGTCTGCCCACTTGGCTCTGCCCCTCTGCCCTCAATGGGGCTTGTATCACTGCTTAAAAAAAAAAAAAAAGAAAGAAAATGTCTGCAAAACAAGCTTTTGTGCAGAGAGGGGAAGCCTAATTACTCGTAATCAATATGGCCAGATGAGATTGGGCCCTGTGGATTGTTTTGGAGTCAGACAGACCTGGGGGCAAACTCTGGCTTTGCCATTTGCTAATTATGTGATTTTTGACAATCTATTGAAGCTTTCTGAGCCTCGGTTACTTCATCTATGAAATGGAATTCATAAGAGCATAATACACTTAGCATAGTAAGTGCTCAGCAAATGTTAGTTATTTGATAATGGAACCAGTTGACTTCTTTGGAAGTCTGGATAATAATATATTTTGGGCATTAATAATGTAGAGAGAAATATTGTCATGTAACAGTTCCTTCCAAGAAAGGTAAACCAAGTCACAGAATGCAGGTGAGGTCATGAGTGGGTGGAGAGATGAAGAGAGAATCATACTTCTGGCTGTACATGCCATTGGTCAGAAAACGAGGTTTCAGCTCTCACTTCAATGTACTGTAGTTTATTTCAACATCAAAAGAGCAGGGTCTTTTTTCACCGCTTTTTGTTAAGTAGTAGATTTCTTTTTTAGATGGCATAGAGTAACTTCTTTTGCATCTGCCTCTTCTTGACCTTCTTATTTATCATAACACTTCCGTCAGCTCAGCAACACTTTGCAATAAAGGACTGATCCCATTTAATTCCTCTGAAATTAATCATAATAACAGCAATTATAATAAACCCATTTAGTGTAAATGTAGATGTAAATTGCTCTTGCGTAGCATTTTCGCCTTTAGTTTTGCTCTCACCAGCATCCACCCTAATATGGATCATGCAGTGGCCTCTCTATAGCCAGATTATTTTTCTGAGTTCAGATCTTGCCCTAGTTCAGTACATGGCTGCTTTTTGCCATTTCCTTCCTGTGAGGGCAAACAGGAAGCTCCCTGTGACGTGTACAGGTCACAGGGAACGTCATTTGATTTGAATTTGCTCTCACCATCCAGAACTTCCTTAGTAGTAGAATAATCATCTTATAATTCTTTTTTAAAAATTTTTCTTTAGAGACAGGGTCTCGCTTTGTCACCTGGTGACACAATCACAGCTCACTGCAGCCTCGAACTCTTGGGGTCAAATGGTCTTCCTGCCTCAGCCTCCTGTAGCTGGAGCTACAGGTGCACACCACTACACATGGCTATGTTTTTAATTTTTTTGTGGAGACTGGGTATCCCTATGTAGCCCAGGCTAGTCTCAGATTCCTGGACTCTAGCAATCCTCCCACCTCAGCCTCCTGAGTAGGCAGGGTTATAGGCGTGAGCTACTTAGCCTGACCCAGTCTTATAATTCTAAATGCTCTGATGAAGCCAGAACCTAAAGATTGATGTTTCAACCCAACCCATTCACCTTACAGATTAAGAAATCAAAGGCCAGGCACGATGGCTAACTCTTGTAATCACAGCATGCAATTCAGGAGGCCAAGATGGGAGAATAGCTTGAGCCCGAGAGTTTGAGGCTAGTCTGAGCAATGTAGGGAGACCCCATCTCTACAAAAAAAATTAAAAAATTAGCCGGGCATGGTATCATGCACCTGTAGTCCCAGCCACTCGGGAGACTGAAGCAGGAGGATCACTTGAGCCCGGTAGTTCCAGGCTGCAGTGAGTCATGATGGCACCATTGCACTACAGCCTGGGCCACAGAGCTAGACAGGAGGGAGGGAGGGAAACTGAAGCCATCCAAAAATGTGAAGAGAGTTATTCTATATCATAAAACCATTGGTGTCAGGGCCCAGGCCAAGCTCTAAGGCGCTGAGGAGCACATTTCTGCCCTGCCAGGCCAGTGAGCTTCCTGGTGCCAGGAATTCTGTCATATTGCCCAGGCTAATGCTTTGCAGTCCCTTTTTGAATTCTGACTCCTGGGGATGGTGGGGTGGGAGGGAGCAACCAACAGGCAGGCCCTTGAGACTCTGGAAATCATTCAGGCAGCTGTGCAGAGACTCCTCCCTCTGGTCTGGAGAGAGGGGTGCAGAGGCCACAAGACAGCTTGCTTTTTGCCTCCAGCCATCAGCCCCACTGGGGTCTAGTTAGTGGGCCAGAAGATGTGGGCCCTAATAGCATTGGGGTAAATGTCCTGGAGTCCAGCTCTTTGCTTCCCACCACTCTCTTCTCTCCTCCCTCTCCCTGCCTGAGCCCTGGCTACACTGAGTGCATGTCTGATGAGGACAGAGCTTGGAAGCTGCCCCAGAACCAGCACCCACCCACCTGCAGGATGTGACCTCTGGGCTCTGAACACACTGCTTCCTCCCTCTTCCTCCCCACCTAGGGAACAGTTTTAGACCACAATTCCCAAACAGCCCCACTTTGCACTTTAATCCCAAAGAGACTCCAGCACTTTGTGACCACAGAAAACTTGTCACTTCATTATGATTCTGAAAAAAAGAGAGCAAAGGGTAATTCATAGTTGTTTTAATGACTTTGCATCCTTTCCCATGGAGGCAGCTTTCAGCTGTTAGGCACAAAGGACGCTGGCCTTCTCTGACATCTGACAGTGCAGTGGAGCAGCATTTTCACAAGATTCTTCACAGCCAGTTAACCCAATTAATCTTCCCACAGTCATTACCCAGGTGCCGTACCATTCGGCTGCCTGGGAGCCTCCAAAGCTCCGTTGTGTGGAGATGAACTATTGTGCCTCCCGACCTTGAAAGGATGTTTCTAACTAATTAATGATTGTTAAGTGCTTGGAAAATACACTGTGGAACTATGCTGGGGCTCATATGTCTGCATCTTCAGCTGTGCAGATGCACTGAATGCAAATCAGAAATCCTTCCTGCCATTTGTAAATCATAGGAAGATGGATATGACCCTTTCTTTTCTCAAAGATTTATCTGTCCTCCTCCTCCTCTTTTTCTTCATTCGTTTCTTCTGAGCTGTGTATTTAAGCTCCCTTTGAAATGGGCCAGTGTTTTGTACCATTTCCTCTACTGAAGTGAGGAGGATCTTATAGGGTTTTTCCAGCCACGTGATCTTTAATGAGGCAAATTGAAAACCACTATTGGCTGAACCATCCGGGAAGAAAATGTGGTTTTCTGTATAGTAGTTTTTAAATTTTTTTGATATGAGCAATAGTGGGAAATATATTCTGTATCACAGCCCAGTATACTCACACATATGCATATATATGTACACATATATATACACCTACACATATATACATATGTACACATGTATACACATACACACACTACATACACACATATACGTATATATACACATACGTATATGTGTGTATGTAATGTGTAATGTATATACACACATACTCACATTACATACACACATATATGTGTATATATACTTCACATATATGTGTGTATATGTGTTATACACACATATATATTTGTGTGTATATGTGTTATACACACATATATATTTGTGTGTATATGTGTTATACACACATATATATTTGTGTGTATATATACCCATGGAAATATATACATGTGTATATATATATACACACACATATGTACATTGGATTATGTGTATAATATGCACACATACATATTTATATATACACACACATAATTTTTATGGAATAATACTTAATTTTTACTGCGTATAACATTATTTGGATATCTGATGTATTAGATATGTATCTATTGTTCTAAAATGCTGATAATGTCAGATTAAGCTGATTTCACCAATTTCTCATGAATTGGCCCCCTAATGAAGTGCAGTCAGCATTGGAAACACACTGGTATCATAGAAAGGCCACCAGAATGCTGGGCAAGGATCAGAGGACCTGGGTTGTATTTCAAGTTTTGTCCCAACTCCTATATTCCTTTCCCCAAACTCTGTGTCCTCATATAAAATTAAGGTATTTTGTTTTCAAACTGAGGGTACCCTCAGACTACTTTTTAAGAAATCCTCTTGTGGAAAAGCCCATTATGGAAAACAGATCCCTGACTGGTCCATATCTCCTCCCGTAAGTCACCCCCACCCCCTCCCAGAGGTCCTTGCAACAAAATCCAAATTCTACTGGATTAGAAATTTCATGACATCCATCTAGTTCTGGCCTTCAATGATTAATTTATTTCTTAGGTAATAGATTCATCTAACAAAATGCAATCTGATTTATTTCCATGGATTCTGAGCTGGGAATCGCAACTGGGAATCTCCAGAACCAATGGGGATTTTTGCTGTAGGACCATCGTTCTTTTCTGCCTCAGCGTTGTCATTTGTTCTTTGGCCGTAAGAGATAGACTTCTTCAGGGAAGGAATGAGTTAGAAAGGTCTTCAGTTGATGTATGAGCAGGTGGACACGTATGGATGTTTATTTATGTCATTGTGTCTGCTGTTTGCCTCCTAAATTCAGCAGGTTCTTGATTTTTAACACAGCTCAAATCATTTGGCCTACAGCTGGTAAAATACAATTTTCTGGGTTCTCAAAAAGAAAGGCTTTTCAGACTTATAAAAAGAGAAGCTCATAAGACTTCTTGAACATCAAATAGCTCTTACAAAACACCATTTTGATGAGTTAAGTGTAAATGAATCAGAAACATACGGATTAAATTTCCCTTGAAAGACACATGGGTTTAAGAATTAAGGGGGGAAAGTGCTTGGCAAGATGGATTTCAGGTTTGTGCCAAACCTCAAAATGTTTGAAAAATGGTTTGAGACGTTTTTACTGAACGCAAAATGCCATTGAGTTTCCCTATCCCCAGACATAATAGTGAATCTTTTTGACAACAACTGTATGACAAGAAAAAAAGGCCTGTGGGACTTAGCCATTTTCTCAATTCTTTAATAGTCTCTCTTCCTCATCCCCCAAACCCCAACCCCCCCCCCCCCCAAAAAAAAACCACACTCACAGGGCTAAGAGAACTTCCTGATTAAAGTTTCGAGTCAGGCAATTACCAGAAAATAACCTCACGACTCAAAAATACATGAATCCCCTCCCAATACTATCCAATTATACCATTTTCTAAGTGGAATAATGCACCATGAGGATAGGCAGTATTTGCTATATTTTATTCATTGGTGTCCAGAGCAGTGCATGGTTATTCTAGACATTTGTCTGACATTATAGTGCCAGCTTCTTTGGGGAAAGAAAATAAGTTCACTAAAAGCAAACAGATTGGAGAGAACTATTCATTGGTTTATTAAAACAGCCACAGTGTGGAAATGCTATGTTTTATGAAGGCAAGACATGGGATGAGGCTTTCAAGTTGCTGGGAATGGTCTTGGAAATGTGCATTCTGTTATAGCTTCTCTGTTGAGTAAGCTGTGTTATAATTTCTCCACACCTCAGAATTCTTCCTGGCATGAGGAACATCAGGAGCAACATAGTAAGGATCCCGGGACTAATTATCTTATGAACGGTGCACATCGTCTGTATTCAATGCCCTCCAATTATTTTTTACTAGCTATGCCTTTTACAGGCTGACCCTTTTACAGCCTCATTTTTCATATGCAAAAGCACAGAAGTGGGTTTTGAGCGAGATACTCACAATAAGGGAGGGAGAGGGACTGGGTGGGAAGCCATGGGCTGGGCCATTTGCTCTGTGAGGCTGCCTTGTCTCATACTCTTGTTTCATTTTCATATTTAAGCCAGGATGACCAAGGTTTGCTTCCTTCCTTCCTTCCTTTCTTCCTTTCTTTCTTCTTCTTTTTTTTTCATTTGAAAGAAAGGGCATATTCAGTGACTGCCAATATCGGTTTAGAAACTAGAGTATTAACTTTGCTGCCCTGCGAAAGTGAAAAAAAGAAAAGAAAGAAACTAGGAGATAGCAATGTATTTTTTCAAAAGATTTCAATTCATTGTAGACCAAGAAAAAGCTATCTTTAAATCTATATGTTTTAATGCTATGCTGGAAGTCATGGACAAATCTATTTATTATCTTGTTAGGGTAGCATCTCACACAGCACTTTGAGGTAGGAGTGTGCTCTCTAGGAACCAAAATTAATTTGTTGCAAAAGCAGTACCTAAAAGGGAGAGGAAATGTCACATTAAACTCAGAAAACCACTTTCAGCACTTCCAGGGAAGATAGTGCATAACAGTGATTGTTAAAATCTACCCCCTGACTCCCACCAACTTATGCTTATCTATATTTATTGAACTGTATAAATGAAAACTGGAAATACTGGAGACAAAAAAAAGTTATATCAACTTTCTGTCTTGGAAAAGGCTTTTTAGAAACAGAAATAGTAGGGCCAAATTATGGCTCTATTTTTACCTTTTCCAAGCAGCTTAATGTAGAACAGGAGGGCCAAGAGGGGTTTTTTTGCTCTGAAAAATACCGAGTCCCCTGCCCAAGAGCTCCAGTGCCTGCCTCCCACTTACCCCAAATGTCTCTCTCTAATGCAAAAAGGACCAAAGTGTGCAGAACAGTCTATCAAATGGTTCTTTTAAGTTGTAACTCAGCCACCTACCTGAAATACTGGGAAATCAGTTTTAACATTTTTATATGTATATAGTTCCCAATTTGGTGTATACAAGGGCATCACCTAAATGGACGTACATCAGACAGTCGATATTCCTAGAAAGGATTGTTATCATCCAGAGATCGTTTTCATGTTATTAAGCTATGAATGACAGTAGTTGTTTAATATCTTCTTGGCCTTTGTTGACATATTTTAACAACCTGCCTTGCACAGACAGTAAGCTCTGCCTGGAGCCCTGCTACCAATATCTTTCCAACTCACACACGCGCGCAAGCACACACACACACATGCATGCGTGTTCCCACGATGCAGGGCTAACTTCTCATCTTTCCTGGAACAAATTCATATGTCTCCTCTTCGAGGACCATCCCCTGGAACCCCCAGGGTATTAAATAACACTTTGAGGGGTATCTCCCATTACACCGTCAGCTGACTTCCTTGGCTATTTGCCTTCATAAATGATGAATTCCTGCAGGGCAGCAATGATCTTTTATTCACGCTAGGCTCTCAGCACAGTTCCCGAGACACAGCAGAAGCTGAGTAAAAGTTTAACAACAACAAAAAAAAAACTTAAAAAATAATTTTAGCTGTGTTTCTGTTGGATCGAATGTTTACTGAAGTCACACAAAGTTAGGCGGGACTAAAATCGGCCCTCTGCAGGCTTTCTGAGTTCTTAGTACTCCTAGGAAAAGTGAGGAGTAAAACGCAGGGGAGTTTGTGCTCAGATGAAGAGCTTCCTGCTTGATTTCAACTCTCTCCTGTAACCTGTGTTTATCTTGATGGCCTTATTTATATCTATTTCCTTTCGATAAAAATAGAAGCTCCAAAAAGTGAATCTACCACACAAGGGAGGATACTTTTAACTCAGGCCTAAGTTTCACAGATAGAGTTAAGATGCTGCCCTGCGTGTAGGCACCCAGCTAGATGGTCATTTTCTGAGTCATCTAACTTCTGAGTTTTCATTTTTTTAAGAGTATAATTAAGATAGGTTCTCAGGGATTAAAAAAAAAAAAAAACAACCCTCCAACCCTGCGAGTAAAGTAGACAGTCTATATGTGGAGACCCATATAAGGAGATTTGTGGGCACCTGCCCAAATTGAGAGAAGCATTAAGAGCTATTCGAAACCTACTGAAATGTCAACACACTTTTGAAAAAGGTCCATTAGGGATGCAAATGTGCAGCTCCCTGATTATGATAAGCGCTGGAAAGAAAACAGTGAAACCCATTAGGAGGCTTTGAGAACTGGGTTCTGAGGCGCAGGGAAGACAAGTCTAGTTTCTGCGGGTGCTGGGGAGATGAAGCCCAGCCCTTCTCTACACCCTGAACCAGCGATTCTAATGAGTTAAATGGCCCCCCAAAATCCCTCTTATTTTGGATAAAGCCAATTAACTCATTTGTAAATGGGCCAACTTTGAAACTCCATCAATGGCAGATAAAATTCATTTTAATAAGATTTATTCTGTAAATTACACACTGTGACTTGCTTCTGTAAAGGATCTGACATTAGAAGCTCACTTCAGGCTTTTGATGTGTTTTGGTTGGTTCTTGCAGGGGTTTTTCTTATAAAAGGTTGATTCCAATTTAAAATCTATAATTCTTACTACATACTCGTCTACAATTCAACTCAAACTAGGGGTATATATTTCTATCTAATAGTCACTTAGAGCTCTTTGAAAAATTACCTAGTCAGAAGGACACCTTCCATTCCAGCTGCCCAAGTTGTTCACATATGACATCAAATGATATTTATAGTAATGGATAAATTGGAGCATAATTTTTTTGTAATTGCTCTATAAGTAAAAAAAATAATTGATTTTTACCATCTTCCTTGATCTGGAAGGAATTGTATCAGTTTCCAGGACGTTATAAAACAAAATATTTAAAGTATGTTTCAAATAATAAAAAGAGAAATACTTAACTTAATAAAGATGTGGAATTCATTTATGAAGACAAATACTGGCTGTGAACCAATAGGCCAAAGAGTCTGCCAGAAGTTTGCTGTAGACAGTCATTCTTGTATGTCCACTCTGCCCTATCACTCTGAAGTTCAATCCATATTAAGAAAATGAATTTTCTCAGCCATGCTAGACTTTGAAATCATTGATTTTGTTTGCTTTGTTTTTGAGTAATATAACAGAAGGGCTTTTTTCAGTTTTCTTCCTTATAAGGAATAGCAGTCCGTGGCACTTATAATTATAGCTCTTTCAGCCTTATTTTAATTAAAGAGGTTTGTTTGGCATATATATTTGATGCTTGGGAATTTTATATAAAAGTTATAGGTTTTGATCCTTCTGGAGAGCTTCAACAACTGAAACCATGGTGAAAATGGAAAGCACTTAACTTTCATAAGAACACTTGAATGTTTCAGTATTACCCGAAAGCAAAATTATAAGCCTTGGAAAGAAAACATTTCCATTTGGCATTTTCACTTTTGTGCTTGTCAAGAGAAATAGCCTCAGGCTTCAGAAAAGCAGAAAGATCTATTACCAATATCATGAGGCAAGCAGTCTGGTGCTCGCTTATGTTGGATCAATCTTGTTCACTTCTCGAAGCCTTTCCAACTATGTTATGATGTTCTCCTTTCTGCTTCTCCATCCAGACGGAGCAGTGTCCTCCAGAAAGTAAGCCTACATTTTCCCGATGTTGAAAGGAAACCAGAATGATTTTACCCAAATGCATAGCCCCTGCCTCCAGGGAGATTTGAGACTAATCACAGAGATGGATACTAAACAAAATAACCATACCTATTAATATGTTGTTAGGAATAGCATGAAGGAAAACCACAGGGGCCTATGTGACCCTTTAAATTTGCGGTTGCTAGATTTGACCTTTAATTTGGGGGTCAAAGAAAATTTTAAGAAAGAGATATTTAAAAGGAGACCTAAAGGATGAATGAGAATTTGTCAACAAAAGAGCAGACGGCGAAACCTTCCAGGCAAAGATCAAAAGATGCTTCAAGGCCCTGGGGTGGGAAAGAGTGTGGCACATTCTAGGAAATGAATGGAAGCTTGGGTGGATAGACCCTTTCAAGCCAGGTGGAAAGATAGTACTACAGGCATCAATGAGGTAGAACATATAAAAGATACTGAGAAAACATCCTAAATGCTAAGGAAAATCATGCAAGAATGTTGAACGGGGAAATGTCATGACCAGATCTTTGGTTTATGAAGATCATTCTGGCTACAAGACAGAGTTTGGATAGAAGAAGAGCAAAACTGGAGGCAGAAACTGTTGGAAGAAACCAAGAGAAACAACACTGTGTTTTGGACTAGGATCTTGGCAGTAGGGATGGAGCCAAGTGGATACACTCCAGGTCTATTTTGGGGGTGGAGTGAATAGAACTTGGTGAATGATTAGAAGTACAAGATGAGGAATCTCAAAGTTAATGACTAAATTCTGCTAATTCACTTCTACCAAATATATTTAAGGAAATATGAGGGGAAAGATCTAAAGATGGAGCACTGTACTAGTCAGGGTTCTCCAGAAAAACAGACCAAAAAGAGAGTGAGATATATGGTTTATTATAAGGAATTGACTCACCAGATTATGGAAGCTAAAAAGCCCCATGATCTGCCATCTGCCAGCTGGAGACCCAGAAAAGCAGATGGTGTAAATTCCAATTGGATTCTGAAGGCCTGAGAACCAGAAGCACCAATGGTGTTGCTCCCAGACTAAGGTCAGGAGAAGACAGATGTCCCAGCTCAAGCAATCAGGCAGAGAGAGAGAAAACTCATCCTTCCTCCACCATTTTCTTCTATTCAGGTCCTCAATGGATTAGATGAAGCCCACCCACATTGGGGAAGGTATACTGCATTACTCAGTCTACCAATTCAAATGTTAATCCCTTCCAGAAACATCCTTATAGGTGCACTCAGAAATAATGTTTAACCAGATATCTGGGCAACCCATGGCCCAGTCAGGTTGACATAAAACCTACCATCACAGGCACCGTGGACTGGATGATCCATAGGACTCAACCTAGGCACTTAGGGAATGTCGTCTTAGCTCTTTAGCAGGTGGTGTCAGGTATCATCTACTATGAAGTAGTGAAATGTTTTTCCTGGCAGACCTGGAGGATTTTCATCATTCTCAAAATGTCCAATTTAAACCTAGTCCCAATGAGTCTGATGGCTCCAACACTGAAAAGACAGAACTGCTTATTTGGGGACCTGTCCTACCTCTCCTAAAAGATGTTATTGTACTTACTAATAAATTACTTATTCTAGTGCACAAAGAGTGAAACCTTTATTTCCTGCTCATCCAAAGGATTATTGTTCATATGTGAGAAGAAATGACCTCCTCGCCTACCTGTCACGATTCCTGGTTCCTGCTGCCCTCCTCAGCTAAATGTTACCTGCACTCAGAGATCATTTGAGCCTTTCTTTTGTTCAAGGAAAGGAAAGTCCAACAACCACCAGTAAGGAATTACTCATCTATATGTGTCCACCTTTGAGGAAAATCTACTTTTAACTGACGTGTTGCTTCCCTGAAATAAATAATAGTTCTGGATCTCTCACTTTTTTTTTTTTTTAAGACAGAGTCTCTGTTTCTGCAGTGACATGATCATAGCTCACTGTGTCTTCAAACTCCTGGGCTCAAGTGATCCTCCCACCTTAGCCTCCCAAGTAGCTAGTACTACAGGCACCCACCATGCCTGGCTCATTTTTAAATTTTTTGTTAAGATGAGATCTTGCTAAGTTGCCCAGGCTTGTCTGAAACACCTGGGATCAAGAGATCCTCCCGCCTCAGCCTCCCAAAACACTGGGATTACAGATGTGAGCCACTGCACCCAGCCGGATTACTCTCTCTTGATCATATCTACTCATTTAACTTTAGGGTTGAAAAGGCCCTTGAAGATTGTTGGTTCAGCCATTTTGTGTGTGTGTGTGCATGAGGAAACAGAAACTCAGAGGCACTGAGGACACAGCCCTAGATCACCAGGCAAATGACTGGCTGAGTCAGTAGACACTCTTGCTGGTGTATTCATATTCAAAGCCATATCATGCAGGACTCAGTTACTTCACTTTGTCATTTTGTGATCATCAGGTTGACACATCTTAAGAAAGCACAATTTGGCCTTTCTGTTCTGGTCAGGAATCTGAAGAAAAAAACCAAGCTATCGGCCGGGCATGGTGGCTCACGCCTATAATCCCAGCACTTTGGGAGGCCAAGGCAGGTGGATCACGAGGTCAGGAGTTCGAGACCAGCCTGGCCAACATGGTGAAACCTCGTCTCTACTAAAAATACAAAAATTAGCTCGGTGTGGTGGCAGGCACCTGTAATCCCAACTACTCAGGAGGCTGAGGCAGGAGAATTGCTTGAACCCGGGAAGCAGAGGTTGCAGTGAGCCGAGATCACTCACCACTGCATTCCAGCCTGGGTGACAGAGTGAGACTCTGACTCAAAAAAAAAAAAAAAGAAAGAAAAGAAAACCAAGCTATCATGACAGACCAGTGAAGGGATTTTTGGGGGAACACTTACCGCCAGTGAGCAAGCATAATGTTTTGCATGTTCTTTAAGTGTACTGTCAGTCACTTTCCGTTTCTATTTATACTAGGGACTTACTGTCTATAGCTAAAATTGACATTTACTGTGCCCATAACCCTACCACAAATTAAAATCAGACCCCAAGTCCCTCTGGGGAAAATGTTTATTAAGCTGTAGGAAGACATCTGAAATGATACCAAATTGCATTTTAAACTTGAAACCCCAAATACCACATTTGTTTGCAAGTAGGAATAGGACTGTCTGAGGAATAATTTGAGAAACTGAGCAAGTCACTCTCTTTGGCAACATGCAGGGCCACCAGGGAAGAGAAAAGTACCTTAGAAGAAACACTTTATATAAACCCCTTGTGGCTTTTAAGTAATCATTTAAACCTAAACAAAATATTCTTTAGAATGAACTTAAAAGAAAAGTAAGCCTTTTAAAATTCCATGCCTTTAACGAACAGACACAGACATTTCAATTGTACTTATAAATATCCTGAGAAGAGGGTTGAGAGAAATATCAAAATAAAACAAGTCCATTAAAATGTAAACCTGGGTTCCAGAGTTTCTCCTGCTAATACAGGCAAAAGTGTGTTTGAGACAAAAAAATCTTCAGCCGGGTGCAGTGGCTTGCGCCTGTAATCCCAACACTTTGGGAGGCCGAGGCGGGTAGATCACCTGAGGTCAGGAGTTCGAGACCAGCTAGGCCAACATGGCGAAACCCCATCTCTACTAAAAATACAAAAAATTAGATGGGCATGGTGATGGTTGCCTGTAATCCCAGGCACTCAGGAGGCTGAGGCAGGAGAATTGCTTGAACCTGGGGGAAAGAGGTTGCAGTGAGCTGAGATCGTGCCATTGCACTCCAGCCTGGGCAACAAGAGTAAAACTCCATCTCAAAAAAAAAAAAATCTTTCTAGCACTTTTGCCCTTTAGGATGTAGGTATCTGTGGGTGTTTGTATGTAGCAGGTGTATTTATGTACATAGATTGGACACAACGTCAATCTCAGAACCTAATAATGGAATCAATTTTGTCTACAGGGAAGCCATACTCAGTGGTTTCTTTGCTTGTGTGTCCAGTCCGTGAGTAGCTTGGAAAATAGCAAAGCCAGGTTGAAAAGCCATTTGAGATCCTTGAATGCAAAGTGTAAAGTACATGCCAAGTATCATTATTATGAGCTTTATTGCTATTATTTTACTAAGTGTTTCAGATTAATATCAATTCTGCTTCATGATAAGTGCTCTTGCAAAGTGGGAGAACTTGAAAGGTAGCTCAGGGAAGGTTGCACAAGAGAGAGCACACAGTTTCCTAGAAACTTCACCCTTCCCCCATACCCCCTGTTCAAGCCAATGGTAGCTTGACTGTCCCTAGAAATCAGGATAGTGTTTCAAGTTATCATAGCCCTTAAAAAGATGCCTGTCATGGATGTGACATAGGGGTATAGCTGCCAGGAAATAAGAGATAGTGGACCATGAGGTAACGTTGTTAAGTCTTTTAAGAAACCTCTGTGGGGCTCCTATTGTGTGCCAAGCTCAGTGCTCTCAAATATTCTCCCTTCAGCCTAGGAGAGAGACTGGTACCTGCTGTAAGGGGTCTGGCAATGGAGAGAAAGCCGGCTTCCCTGAGAAGAGGATGGGAGATAACTGGGGACTCACAGTAATGGAGGAGACACCCATACCCTTCGGAGAGGCTGGGTGTTTCTGGGCCTTTTCCCCAAATGCTTCACCCCCAAATTTAGAACAATATAGCTTTACTTTGTGTTTTAAAATGACAGTTGTATTAACTGTATTTTCTACAGCAGATCACTCATCTCTTAAATAGATTATGCATTGATCATCTTCAAAGGGCTAAGCACACTCAAAATATTCTCTAAAGTCATTCTCATGCCACACCTGTGACATGGATATTACAGCCACGTAGTTTTTGCCAATGAGAAAACAGAGGAGTTAGATGCCTTGCTAAGATCACACACTCCTGGTCAGTGGCAGAGCCAGGAGGCGGCCAAAAGCCTATGCCTGTCAGCCCCACAAGGCTACCTTATTGGATTTCCTGGTTAAGGATGGGAGTCAGCGTTATCTCTATCATTTCTGTCAGCCACTCTGTCTGGAATAAGTGAAAATAATAGACCTAATTTAGGACTCCAAGAGGTTTGCCAGTTCTTCCTCCTTCTCCCTAGAAAGCAAGTCAGACAGGGACAAGTCTATTTTTTAAGAGCCCAAGAAGAGGAAATTTCAAAACCTCTATTAGCCGTTTAATTGTTTTACACTATTTGTTCTTGGGAGATATTCTTTTCTAAGTTAAATCCAAATGCTGCTGATGTACTGTTACTATTCTGCTTCAGTTGTGTTTGAAAGTAACTGGTGACCATTCTCAGATGATAGTAATTTGCAGCTTTGAAGATCATCATCATTATCTGCCAGCCTTCTCTAATGTCTCCCCCATGGGCTAAAGAAGTCTTATTTCCTTTACTTTTCCCATTAAGTCTTCCCTTCCAGCTTTTTAGTATTTTCTCATGCTTCTCTGGAACCTTCTCCAAATTCTCCACACCTCCCCCTTCTCCCCATGTTGCCTGACAAGGATCTCTTTGGGAATCCTCACTCTGATCCCAGGGTTTTTGGTGATTTGATCACAGCGGTGATTGAGATAGAGCCTGAAGCCTGAGTTATATCTCTGTTAGGATATAACCCAGTGAAGAGTTTGCTCAGCCTTGTTAGGCAATGCCCCTTTCCTTGTTCGTGTTTCCTTGGAGAATAAGTGATCCTCTCAGCACGCTATCACTTTATCATTAAGAATAGAACTTGAGAAATCAGGCTTTTAGCAGCCCAAGGTTGCATAGTCCATGCATGTAGTCACAGCTGCTGAAAACCACTCCCTCTGGGCCACCGACACATCCCTCCCCTGCCAATGTATCGTGGAGCTAATAAATTCTAGCGCTGCCTTTTAAAGAGCTGAAATAATCCCAGCGAGTGGCTGGGTGGAGGGTGTCATAAATTTGGTCTCCCAGGAGAGATATTTGAAAACTGCCGAAGAGACCCTGCCTTGAGATTCGAGAAAAGGTGAAATAAGAGCATGAGTGAGGGCAGCAGTGAATCGAAGAGCCTTGCAGGAGGCACGGGATAAGCAGAGGCTGCTGGGAAGATCCGATAGATCTTTTATAAGAGTTCTGTTTTCATGGAAGTCTCTTGCTGCTGGAGCTATTGCCATTCAGCTGCAAAATTCCATCATCTATTTGGAATATAGATATTGGAAGATTGTGCTAGGTGTGGATTCCACCACAGATTATTCATTAAAATACACTAAGTGACAAGCTCAAACCTAAACAGAATTGCTGACTTGGAGCTCAGAATGGGGGTGGGGCTCTCCGTGTGACTGTGAGCTCAGGGAGCTCTCTGCCTCTGCAGAATACCCAGGCAAGTGCGCCAGTGAATGTTTTCATGAATTATTCATTTATGGTGAATGAATGCAAGCAGCAATCACATGTAAATGACAAGACTCATAATCAGAGGGCTACTTATTTGTCCTTATGAGGCAAGAAGGAATCTTTTTAACAACTCACAACGGAAAGAAATTTAACTGAGAGATGTCTTTCTGAGGATATTTTTTCCCAGCTAGTAATATGTACAGCACTTATTTGAGCTGCGTTCAAAATCATCTTTTATTTCATCTTTTGATCTGCATTTACTTGCCTTTTCTAAGTGTAACTTTATGAATAATTGATGCAACTGGGAAGTTATTGGCTGATTGAAAAGCCATCTCTTCATGTCTGTAAGTCTGACCTATGGGTAAAGCCAACTGTTCAGGCGTTTAGGGTCTTTAATGAAAGGTCTTTATAAAAAGCCTTTCACTCTTTAAAAGGAAAAAAAATCAGATTTTGAAAATGGATTTTTTTTCTGACAATAGTACATTAGAAACCAATCCAGCCACGTTTTTGGTTAATAAATGAATCAAGCTGACTGCATGACTAATTCAGATTAATGGCGCAGAAATCAGTCACTAAAGAAGCCAAAAAAAGGTTGCTTTAATAGTCTTAACAGAATGATCATAAATTTGGATCTCCCCTCCTATTACTGCTCTCTGTGTTTAAAACGCTTGAAGGCCCTAGTAAACATCTCCTCCGCCTAAGTAGATGCAGTGTATATGCTATAAAACAAGGCAAAGTCTCCAGCAGGGTGCAGATCTGTTAGCTGTATTATGTTTTATTACTAGCATTGGCTTTCTTGAAGCCAGGCTTTTATTAAAAAAAAAAAAAGAAGAAGTTATCATTTCCAAAATAACAGATACTACATCCATAAAATAAAGGCATCAGTAGTACCAAATTGATAAAAAGGAGGCCCAAATTTACCTCGTGTGGTAAAGTTAATTTCCAACACCCTGGTGATAATGATCCAAAAGTGCCCTTGTCAATATCGATAAGTCCGTGCAAAGCAGAAATGAGATGTTTAGTTGACCACAGTGTGGGTGTAACTGGTGCCTCCTTGCGCACAGCTTTGAGCATTCTAAAGTACAACCTTATTGCAGGGCAGGCATCCAATTTTTAAAACATAGTGTAGATTGGAGACAGATGAGTGTTCCTGAATTATCCTTGGCCTTTTCTTATGAAATGCCTAAAATATAATTTCAAGTGGAAATTGATTTAATTGATGTGAAAACAAGTGAGTCTAGAACTCATCTAAAAGCTTGAGTTTAAGGGGTGTTGATAAAAACTACACATTACCTTTTATGCTTTTCGAGAACAGAAATGAGTTGTATTAAGCTGTTAATGTAAAATGGAGTTTCATTTATGACTTGTAAATCAATTAATTTATTCTCATTAGTAAGTGAAGATATCTATTGAACGTGATTCCTGGAATGTCCATTGTTAGAGTGATTCTTGATATTTATGTTTTCATTAATAAGAGACATATTTATCAAGCACCTGCTAGGTACCATGTACTCTCTTAAGTTTCAGAAATATCTGCTATGGTAAACAGGTAGACATAATATCAGACTCATGAAGTTTATTGTCTAGTTGGGAGAAGAGACATTTTTAAAAATTACTCAAAATTAATGAATTACTAGATGCTATGGTGAGTGCCTGTAGTCCCAGCTACTTAGGAGGCTGAGGCAGAAGGACTTCTTGCTCCCAGGAGTTTTAAGCCCACCTGGGCACCATAGCAAGACCCCATCTCTAAAAATTAAACATAAATCATTGATAAATCAGGAAGCTGAAATGGTACCTCCTAAGAGCCTACAGAACACATTTAATTTATCATTATATATACACCAATTGGAAATTTGTAAATAAATTATTATTTAAATGATCTAACTGGCCAAACCAGTTTTCCTTTCTAAAATGAGAGAGTGCACGAAGCCTGACACATATTTGTTGTTTAATTGATCTTTGATGAGTGATTGATTCATTGATTGAATAGTGATAAATGTTCCTAGAGAAATGTACAGGGTATACTGAGAGCACTCGAGAAAGGGCTCCAGTCTGATGTGGTTGCCCAGAGAAGGTGGTGAAGATTACATATGTCAGGTTTTGTGGCAGGAAGACAGATGGTGCTTCCATGAAGGTGAAAGGAAATCACTATGGCAGGTATACCAGGCCCAGAGCAATGAGCGAGAGAGGTGGTCAGAGGCCAGATGGTGCAGGGTCTTGGAGCTTTGTCATGTTGTGTCACAGGGAGGTGGGCTTACTGGTCTCCCTGATAAGCTATAGCATTTGCTGTTTGACAGTGACAGTTTTAGGACAGGAGAGGGGCTAGGGAAGAAGCAGAGAATAGGCTACAGATACAAAGGCAAAATTCTCTTCCTGCACACTCAACATTCTGTGTCACCGAAAGAAAAGCAGATGGGGAAATCCCAGATCTTCAGCCAGCAGCCCTCCCTTGAGCCTAAGAAAGCTTGGAAAGAGAGAATACATGTTTTAATTGAGTCTGCTGGCATTTTGATGCCTTTTCTAAGGCTAAATATTTCTACTTCTTTGTGTCATTTGTTAAAAGGGGAAATATTATATCTGCTGTCTATCTTTAGGAGCTTGACAGTAAGATTTGGTTCTGAACATGAGCTCATTCACAAAAAGATATGGGTAATAAGACGTCTTTTAAAAATATGGGTCAGGCAGCTTTCTCGTGTTCCTAATTCTTGCTTCTGTGTTCATTTGTCATTGTTTTTAGGAAAAACAAGATACTGGGGAACTAGTTTTGTTCCATTTTGTGGAAATATTCTCAAGGGCTTTTTCTGAAAAATAATGTGAAGTCATTTTGAAAATTCTGTAAAGTTGTGGGTGAGAGAAGTTCATTTGCCTCTGTAGAAGGGTTTGGAAATCTAAAGTTGATGGATTTTTAAAGAAATATCTTACATGCAGCCAGTGTTGGACATTTTACATCTGTTGGACTGTGGTTCTTTAAAGCTAAAGATTGGTGTTTTAGAGCAAGCCATAATTTTTTATTGTAGTATGGTGATTGATCTGTTGTTAGATCAACATTTCAGAATAATAGTAATAACAAAAATAACCCATTTAGTATATTCAACAGCTCATTTAGTATCATGAGATAAATATCTCTATCACCCCCATTTTACAGTTGAGGAAACTGAGGCACAGAGAAGACAAGTAATTTGCCCAAGGTCACACAGCTGGTAAGTGATAGAGCTAGGATTCCAACCTAGGTAGTCTGGCCCATGTCCTTCACTTTACACATCACTCCATTTTACAATGTAATTATTACCTGCCAAGGAAGCTAAGTATATTGTCTTTCTATTTAACCTTCTACTTGATTATTCTAACAATTTTCTTTCTTTATGAAAATAGACCTGAAATCCCAGCACTTTGGGAGGTCAAGGCAGGTGAATCACTTGAGGTCAAGAGTTCCAGACCAGCCTGGCCAACATGGTGAAACCCCGTCTCTCCTAAAAATAGAAAAATTACCCCGGCATAGTGGCACATGCCTGTAATCCCAGCTACTCAGGAGGCTGAGGCAGGAGAATCACCTCAACCCAGGAGGCGGAGGTTGCAGTGAGCCGAGATCACACCCTTGCACTCTAGCCTAGGCAACAAGAATGAAACTCCTCAAAAAAAAAAGAATTTATTATTATTATTATTATTATTATTATTATTATTATTATTATTATTTTCTGAGATGGAATCTCACTCTGTCACCCAGGCTGGAATGCAGTGGAGTGATCTCGGCTCACTGCAGCCTCCACCTCTTGGGTTCAAGCGACTCTTGTGCCTCAGCCTCCCGAGTAGCTGGGATTACAGGTGCCCACCACCACATCTGGCTAATTTTTGTATTTTTAGTAGAGACGGGGTTTCACTGTGTTGGCCAGACTGGTCTCAAACTCCTGACCTCAAGCAATCCGCCTGTCTCATCCTCCCAAAGTGCTGGGATTACAGGTGTGAACCACTGCACCTGGCCAAAAATAGAAATTTTTAAATTCCACTTTGGAGAAGAATGAGTAAATAAGCATTTTGCATTAGTAATTGCCACTTCTTAAGATTTAAGAGTTTGTATTCCTCTCTTTAGCATTTCAGTCTCCTGTCCCAGACAAAAAAAAGAAAAAACTAGTTTGCCAAATTAGGCTACAAGACTTCATTTAAGAAGGTCCAAAAGAAGCACATATTTTAAAATTTTTTTATTTATTTTTTATTTTTTGAAATAAAGTCTCGCTCTGTTGCCCAGGCTGGAGTGCAGTGGCAAGATCTCAGCTCACTGCATCCTTGACCTCCCAGGCTCAAGCAATCCTCTCCCCTGTGTCTCCCAAGTAGCTGGGACTATGCCTGGCTACTTTTTGTATTTTTTTTAATAGAGATGGGGTTTTGCCATGTTGCTCAGGGTAGTTTCGAACTCCTGAGCTCAGGCTCAAAATGCTAGGATTACAGGCCTGAGCCACCTCACCTGACCAGAAGCACCATTTCTTTGCATAAGCAAATACAAGTGCAATGAGCAAATATTCTTTTTGTGGTCTGGATGTGAAATTTTGTTGTATTTAAATGAGAAAGAAGCATGAGTCCCATGGAATGTAAAGCCTTTTTAATCAACTTCTCTTAATTTTTAGGAACACCTTCTATTTGGGGTTTAGTCATGTTTTAAATGCAGTTTTGATATGAAGAACTAAATGCTGGCTGGACCGGCTTGATTTCACTAAATGAAGACACTGACCACCTACCGTGTGCCAGATGCTGGGTTAAGCACTGTGGATGCTGCAGTGAGCAGTGCATGATACCCTTATCATGATGGAAGTCATAATCTAGTTGGATTAAGAACATCTTGTTTTCAAGTCCTGAAATCTGAATTTTAGAGCTTCAAGAGTCTTTGAGATGCCTATAGGCTCATCTGTTCATTACAAGATGATGAAATGGAGAGCCTGAAAGTTAAGAGTCTTTTCCCCCAGTCAATAACTTTAATAACAATGACATCTGGATATCCTCCTGCTCCCTGAAGCTTTTTGTTTTTTAATTCTGTTCTCCACCAAGTCCTTATGTTATTATTTTTTCAATTTTTTTCAAGATTTCTTCGATATCTATGGTCTGTTATTTGTTTTCTGTTTTTTGTTTTTTTTGGAGATAAGAGTCTCACTGTGATGCCCAGGTTCCCAGGTTCCAGGTTGGAGTGCAATGGTGTGATCTCGGCTCACTGCCACCTCCACCTCCTGCGCTCAGGTGATCCTCTCACCTCAGCCTCCAAGCATCACCATGCCTGGCTAGTTTTTGTATATTTTTCTTTTTGTAGAGACAGAGTTTTTCCATGTTACCTAGGCTGGTCTCGAACTCCTGGGCTTAAATGATCTATCCAGCTCTGCCTCCCAAAGTTCTGGATTATAGGCATGAGCCACTGCACCCAGCCCGTGTGGTCTGCTTTTGATGCTAATTAAAAGAAAATGGGAAGATCAATATCTTCCCATCTTCTAACCTACTTTTTTTTTGCATTATTGACTCTCTTTCCTTTGCCTGGTCACATATGTGGCAGATCTGTCTGTCCTGAGAGTTTAACAGATAGTCCCAGTGTGCCACAGATCTTCTGAAGACCTGAGAAAGGACAGCAGGGTGGAGAGACCCCTTCGCACCTTCCAGACGAAAGCACTGGCCTGAGGATAGGCTTGTCCAAGGGCAAAGAAGACCCTGTAGACACAGTTCTGGCTTTTCAGACACCCCTAGACAGGAAAACATCCTTCGGGGGGAAAAATGAGGACATGAAATCGCTTGCTGCGGTGCCTATCATTCTGTTAAGGACAGTGAAAACACAGTCTGTCATCCTTGACATTTTAATTGAAAGAAAAGCTTACATAGATTTCAACTGTAAGCAGTATGTTTATACAAGTGTAGAAAGAGGAATAATCTGTCAAGTTGGAAAACTCTTAATGCTGCAGGACTCAGTTTAGTAATTGAACAATCCAACATGAGCTCACACATCTTACCTTGTTCCATGCCTCAATAATTTTTAGTAGGAATACTTTACCTAGAGGCATATGGTTATTAAAAGGGAGGCTTGGCCTGCACAAAGTCTGGAATTATTAGCTCATGGCAACAAGCCTGCACTGGAGAAGGACTGTTGGGTCTTTGTTTTCACAACTTTACTGCAATTTGCCATATTATTTTCAGAGTCTAACTGATGTGTTGTTTGGGAAGTTTTGTTTTGTTTTGTTTTAAAGGAAGAAAATGGAATTTCATGTGGATGACTGAATTCTCACGTTAGCAGTATTACAGGATTTTACTACTTTATAGAAAGTCCAGGGAGCAGTGTGAATATCAAAAGAAATGAACTGTGAATTTTTTAACATAAAAAATCAATAATAACGTAGTTATGGGAGCCATCCAGGTGTGATGGGGGAAGCCCTATACGGCAAGTTGAGTATAAGCCCCGTTCCCGTTCATGACCCATGTGACCTTGGGAAAATTTAAATGTCTCTGAATTCAGCATACTCCTGACTTAAATGGGAAGAATATGATCTAATTACCTCATTGCATTGTTTCAAGACACATGAAGTTAGGGACAATAAAATGCCTTTAAAAATATGAAGCATTATTTAAGTGCAATAGAAAAAGTTTTATGCAAGTATAATGTATTAAATAATAATTCTAATTTCAATATACATGAAGGGAATTAGACAATGCCATGCTTACTTTAACGATATGAGCATTCTGGACAAATGATTGTTTCTTGGACCTAGCTACATAGCTACATGCGTCAGTCTAGTCCTTTATATACCTAGTGATGGGTAGGCACAGGTCATTTAATTTACTTTTTTCAGTTTTTGTAGTTTTAAAAATTCAAGCAAGAAACAGAGAGAAAATTCTGCTGGTTTGGTACGTGGGGGTTGGGGAAATGATTTATAGAATCTGTGTAGAACAATAACCTCAAAATTATTCAGAATCCAAACATACAGGGATCTCAAATAATCCTTTCCCTTCTATACATTACTAATTAGCTTGATCGGTATCATTAGGAAATTATTATTATAATCCCAAGGGAACCTAGTACCCTGAAAGGCTATCTTAATGAGGAAATACTTGATATTTTAAAATCTGGTAGGTCTCTACAAAGTGTAGAAATAACCTACCTAATAAGAACACTGAATTAAATGAAACATACCATTCCCGAACTATTTATATAACTGAGAGTTTTCCATGGTTTCAGGAAGAATAAAAACTCATTTTAAATGTAATTACTTTTGCATCCCCATTCGCATAACCGTTAAGTTGTTTAATTAATTTTTTTCTCTAATTTTTTTTAATTTTTATTTTTTAATAGGCAATCCCCTGAACTAGAATAGGTTCAGACAGATTCCCTGATTTCTTTTTGAAAAAGAACACCTCAAAAAAATCCTAATGAACAATATTATTTTTCATATGTCCCATTGGATACAGAATGTAAATGATGATAATATGTTGCCCTTTGTCCCATGAGCATGATATTGCAAACCAACATAATAAAAAGAAATGTTTTTAGCTGTCTTTGCTATAATATTTTTACTTGTTCCTAACTGTCTATACTTAAAACATTCCCCTCTGGTGACTAGGAATACAAACCTGGTAAAAGGCTGTATGTGTGTATAGCTGTATTGTGTACATCTATTGAGATGGATATATAGACGGATGGATAGATGGATGATTAGCTATATGTTGGGGTCCTCTCAGTGAATCTTTCTCATTATGGAGGTAGGGAGTTCGGATTATTTATCTTGGATTTAGAAGAACTGACAATTATTGAACATTATATACTTTGATATTCTACTATTTTCTATTCAGTAAAGTTCCCAAACAAAACATTAAGACTGGAGGATATCAACAAATTTGGTTGACTGAGCCACATCCTATACCTATCTGACTCAGTCTATCCACCTGTGAAGGAGACTTTAAGACCTAGTGAAGGCACAACCTGCCATGGTATTTTGGAGCAATTGAAACCAGCAGTCTTCTAGATCTGTAAAAGCCAAAGGACCTTCAAAGGCCTTCTTAGTCCTTATTGTCAATCTATACTCCAGAGGTCCAAGAGTACATGTCAAGAAATACCCATAGCACTTCATCTGCTTATCCGAAAGCACTCATCGTTGTTACAAGCTGCTTCCATTAGCCTCTCTGTGTATCTCCTCACATACACATTCTACTAATACAACTGAGTGTAATTAGTGTATATCTGCATAACCTCTGCGGAAATGCTTTATATTCTTTTTCTTTTTTTGAGATGGAATCTCGCTTTGTGGCCCAGGCTGGAGTGCAGTGGTAGAATCTCAGCTCAATTCTCCTGCCTCAGCCTCTCAAGTAGCTGAGATTACAGACGTGCACCACCACGCCCAGCTAGTTTTTGTGTTTTTAATAGAGACAGGGTTTCACCATGTTGGCCAGGCTGGTCTCGAACTCTTTATATTCTTTTATATTTTCATATATACACCTATCTAAACTGATCATAAATCTTGACTGATTAATGACTAATCCTTCTATGATGTGTGTGACTCTGGTGGTTAGCTCTATTTCCAAAAGACCTCTTGGGCAAAAAGAGTGGAAAACTTTATCTTCTTTGAAATTGCAACAGGCATGTGAAGGAAGAATATGTTGGCATTCTGTCCCCCACCTCAATCTTCCACTTTTCATGGGAGCCAAAGGAACTCTGGGGAAGCAGCTCCTTCTCCTACTCTGGTTAGGAGCACTAGACAGGGCTGTCTTCTCAAGCACAGGAAAGTATTGCCCTACCCAGAACATCTCTGTCTGCAACCTTTGCCCAGCACTTAGCACGAGGGAGCCTCTCTCTCGTTCTCTCTCTCTTAAGAGAATGCATTAATTCTGGAAGCACTAGTTTCTAGCATAACATTCAGGATAAGGTTGTTTAACATGGAAGACTCAGAGGTCCTGGGAGGTTTTTGTTTGTTTGTTTTGTTTTGTTTGTTTGTTGTTAGGTCTTTAACTTAATGATTTGACATTTATACAGCTCCCCAGAGCAAAAGCATGAGGAGATTGAGAATTTATGTGGGGAGGTCACTTGTTTGCCATTTTTAATAAACACAAATAATTCCCTTTTTCCCTCAGCTCCACATTCTCTGGCTCATTAAATCAATTTAAGGCCCTTAAAATTTTTTCTGGCAAATTGAAGCAAAAGCTCAAACTGTGTACAATACTCCCCCGAGGAGTGCTTACCCAAGTCTTGTAGGTCAGGCCCAAATCAGTTTCTGTGAAACAGCCTAACACCTCGCGTTATTATGAAATGAGAGGCTGGTAATTGGAGGCTAGGCTCCGGACTTGCTCTGAGAAAGGCCAGCTGTGCTGCCGCACCGGGATCCGGCTTCTTTGGTTTGTTTTTTTCCATTCACAGTGGAGAACGCTGAAAAAGTCAAAACAGATTTCTGTTGGGAATTCGTGAATGAAGTTTGCTCTGAAAATCCAGAGAGTGAAAGTGTTTCCAGAGCAAAGCCAGGCAGGCTTCCAGGCAGAGGTGTGGGAGAGTGTGGCTAAAATAAATGTACATAGATCTCAGGCTCTAAGACACTTCAGAGGGCTGAGATTTCTGAGTAAACAAAGGATTTCACCACCAAGTTCCTTTCCTAAGATGCGAGCGTTTAGGAGACTTATTGGCTTGTTTCTATTGAACACCAGTTAGATAACAGAGGTCAGGAAATGAAGTGGAATTTGATATATTAACTAGGAAGCAGCAAAGGAAACCAGGCTTGTGTTTTATTTGTTATTATTTCCCTAATATCCTCAATTATGTGACTCTCCCATCAGTGGATCTGATCTGCTGCACATGTGACATTGTTGTCCCTGCTGTTCTGGACACTGGGGAGACAGGGCCAGGGCACCAGGAATCATGTTTGTTTGTTTTTTTCTTTGTCCCAGGCCTGTCCCAGGCTCTCTATCTTCTCTGCTACATCTCCACAACAGACAGAGACAGCCCATGCCAGCCTCCATGCCTGGGACCCTGCCCAACCCTACAATGCCAGGATCTTCCGCCGTCTTGATGCCAGTAAGTGTTTCTGTGTGTCTCACGATAGCTTGTCACTTGCACTGAGGTTTGCCACTCTTGAAAGGGCAAAAGAAACTCTGAGATCCAAGCTGATGGGAAAGAAGGCGACTGCTTCTGAATGGAGGGTTGAGCTGTGTCCAAGTTTGCTTTGAGGGCCCTGTTGCCCATCCCCAGGCACCGTGTTGGCTTCCCCACCCTTCAGTGCTTTGCTATGAGATATGGTCCATGGTGACAAGTGGGCCTGTGACACCCAGGGAATGGAATTTGTTCAGGGAGATGGTGTTTCATATCTACTCCAAAGTCTACAGTTTGGGCTGTATACAGAGTGTCCTTAAATTGCCAGTGAGTGGTCTAACCAGGACTCAGGATAATAACTATAATAATATCAATAACAACGATCGTACATAATAGCTGCTAACATGCATTTATGCATATCATGTTCTGTTGTTCTGTTAATCATGCTAGCAGTATTTATTGAGTGTTTACTGTATGCTAGTCACATTCCAAGCACTTGATCATCACACAAAACAATTCTACAAAATGGGTGTATTACTGTCCCCACTTTTTGAATGAGGAAAGAAAGGCAAGTAACTTGCTCAGCTGAGAAGCAGAGTGGCTGAGTTTTGAACCCAGGAATTCTGGCTCTAGAGCCCACTCTCTTAACCACTATATGATATGCACACACTCTCTCCTTTCCCTCTCACAACAAACCTGTGAGATAGACACTGTTTTTATACCTATTTTACAGATGAGGAGACTGAGGTATAGACAGACTGAGTAACTTGGCTAGGGTTACAGAGCTAATAGGTGATGGAGGTAGGACTTAGATCCAGGTAGTCCGACTTCTGAGTCTCCACCCATAATCATTATCTAATAACAAACAATAAAAATAATAGATAAGGCCGGGCATGGTGGCTCACGCCTGTAATCCCAGCACTTTGGGAGGCCAAGGCAGGTAGATCATGAGGTCAAGAGATCGAGACCAGCCTGGCCAACATGGTGAAACCCCATCTCTACTAAAAATAGAAAAATTAGCTGGGCATGGTGGCATGAACCTGTAGTCCCAGCTACTCAGGAAGCTGAGGCAGGAGAATCGCTTGAACCCGGGAGGCGGAGGTTACAGTGAGCTGAGATCACACCACTGCACTCCAGCCTGGGTGACAGAGCGAGACTCCGTCTCAAAAAACAAACACAAAAAATAATAATAGATAAACATAGAAGGGAGATACCCAGTTTTCCAGAAGAAATATTTCTCTCCTTCCATGGACCTCTTGCCTGTACCTCTTCTTCATCCTCCCTGGCGTTGTGCTTTGGTGAAGATGGCTGGTGTATTCACAGGGTCACCGGAGTTCTCAGAAGCCCTAGAGGCAGTGTACCAACTCAATTAAAACCCTCCCCACAACAATATTAACAATGCCTTGCAAAGCCTTTTAGCATTTTAAGAAATTGTTTCTATTGTTATTTCATTTTATTCTCACAGCAATCCTGTGGGGATACAGTAGCAGTAATTATTGATACACTCATTTTACAGATGAAAAGCTGAACAAGAAATTGAAGGTAGCTGTCCAATGTCACACAGCTTGTGAGTGAAGAGTTGTGGCTGGAACCCACGTCTCCAACTGACACTGAGTAGCTCAGATCATCCCAGGTTGAGCAATTTGCTCATTTATCTAAGTGTAGGCAGGGGAACGGCGAAGGACCCGCAGACTCAGTTTAGAGAAATGGACTTGCCCACCCTAAATACTGAGTAGTCCAGATTAGAAACAGTCTTTGCAACATTGGGCCAGAGGACAGATCACGTTGGTTGACTTTACCTATGTTGCTCTCCTTAGACCCCTTTACATGAAAGAAAACAGCACCATCAATGCAATTATCCCACATTTTATTCAACCCAACCAACTACGTGAAGACTTCCACCACAAGCTGTCTTCTTTTAGGCTTTAAGTTGTTCCCATCCAAAAATTATTATTTTTTTACAACTTCTATGCATTGCCCAGAAAAATACCACTGCAGAGACTTTTTAAAAAAAATTTCGCTAAGCTGTGCACCATTCCCAGAGACAAAGATGAGACACTTAGGCTGAAAAGACCCAGAGAAACCAGTTTCTACCACATCATTTATTCCTACAGCTTGACCTCCTGTTAGTGCTTCAGAGTAGCAGCAGAGGTTCAGCTACATGGTCAAGAGCTCCCAAACCTGTGACATTGATGTACACAGCTGCCATGGCAATAGGCGTCAGTTTAGAGCAGCGATGCTCACCTGGGGGTGATTTTGTCCCCCAGGGGATATGTGGCAATATCTGGAGACTCCATTGGTTGTCACAACCAGGGTCGGTGGGAAGGTACAGGCACCTAATGGGTAGAGGCCAGGCATGCTGCTAAACATCCTACAATGCACAAGACAGCCCCCACAACAAAGGATTATTTAGCCCAATATTCAACAGGCCTCAGGTTGAGAAGCCCTGGTCTTGAGTGACATCAATGTAACTAATAAACATTAACTTAAGATTTCTAAAAAGCATGTCGTAAGAGTTCCAGGTCCTAGAAACCTAGGCCCTTTCTTCCTTACTATCGTGTCACCAGTTCCTGTACTATAACTTAGGCATTTCAAACCTGGTCACAGGGGAGACGCTTCCCCTAGAGTTTCTGCCCTGGAAGACCACGATTCCCTGGGTGTAAAAGATAAGTCTGTGTCTATAAGTGAGGACGGGATTCTTCACTGATTTGTAATGCATGCTGCTGGACCACACATTTTATGAAGTCTAGGTGTAAAACAAAATGATGTATTATTTCATTCATTTACTCATTCATCCATTTCATTAACTTGTTGAGCACCTTCTATGTGCCAAGTACCATGCTGGGTGCTGGGGACAAGATGAAGAACAAGGCAGGCATTGCCTTCAAGGAGTTCGCTGGGTTGTGATTTCTTATCTTGAAATTCAAATGCTTTAATAATTTGGAAGCGTGAACACACATTTATAATTACAAAACCTCACTGAACTACAGACATGCTAGCTCCTGTTTTCCAGTGTGTGCAAAAGGCGAAATCCTTTACATGGGTATTTTACCTGCAGTGCTAAATGTTGCCGAGTATTCAGCAAAGCCACTCCAATCTTCTGGGCTTTTTATTCTAATCAACTCATTAAAGTCAAGCTCCTGGTGCAGACAGAGCCTTATTAGTCCAAAGCACCAAATAGTTATTTTGAAGAGGCTCTTGTTGACACTCTAGGTCTGTAAGACAACAGTCATGAAGTTGGAAATGCAATTTTTTAAATAGATAAATCGGCCTGTTTAAAACTGGCATTTTGTGAATCCCAGGTTAGGTAGAGACTATAGCTTTTCCAAAAAGTGGGAAGCATTGCTGACTACAATTCCAGAAGCTGTAAGCAGGCTACTCTTACCTCTTTATATAACTAGTAGCTTGGAAGACTCTGGACAATTATCTGTACTTCTGAAAGATCCTTCTTTGGCAACCTGGAAGCAAAAGTTGTTTTGGAATTTGATTTCCCTCTCTGAGAGGGTCACCAGTCGGAATAAGGGGTCAAATACTATTCCAGCTCTCCCATCCACCAGCCTCTGGAAGGGGAGATAAAAGTAACATGAATTTTTTTAGAGCAATGAAACTCTTGAATTCTTCATGATTTACAATTACAGTGCATGAATGTACTTAATGGCCCTGAACTTAATGTACTTAATGATACTTTTAAAAGGCTAAAATGGTAATTGTATGTTATTTGTGTTTTACCACAATAAAAATAATTTTAAAAATTAGAGTAGCTGTTCAGAGATTTAGGGGGGTGCATGGGAGTGAACATTTTATTTTACTGAATTGGCAAGGCCTCAAAAAGTTGTACGGAAGTGCTTGGAAATGTACAGAAAATTCACCTTTATTAGCTCCTCTTGAAACAGTTTCACACATCTGCACACTGCCAGATGACTGATCAGCTCATTCAGGCTAAGGTAAGACTGATGGCTCTTAACTGTCACAGGGAGTAGCCACCAGTCAATTGAGAGAAAGCTTTTAGCTAGCACCTCTACTAACCCACAGATTTATGTCATAATTATACCCCTGCTCCGAGGCAGACACAACAGAAATTGCAGTCATGGAATCACAACAAGGGAAGAGACCTTTAAGGGTCATTTAGTTCAATGAGCCCTCTCAAGCTTCACTCTTGTTCGTGAGATTTCAGTCCTCCACTCTTTGAACACCTCTAATAGCAAGCAACTCCGTATTTTCCAAGACTACCTAGGCTAACTTTAAGCAGAAACCTGGTTTCTTAAAATTTCCAATCATTGTTTTCATTTCCATCCGTTGGCAAATGGAAACACGCTTGCATTGAAGAATCTATCCTTGTTCCCCTGAGGAAAGTCTAATTCTTTTCTGTGTGATTTTAGTATTAAGTGTACTTGATTTATTCTTATTCTTTTAAAAGTGTTAATTTTCCACCAAATGGAAAATATTATTAATCAAACACACCCTTCCTGAATGGAAGTAGACATTTTGCTGTATTCGCTTCTTAATACGAGCACCCTGGAGGTTAAAATGCCAGAACTCGATTCAGGTATTTGAACGATGTTCATTTTAGACACAATGGCAGGCCAGCAGGAAGACAATGTGAGAGCGGCCATTCATGTGAAATACAAAACCCTCGGCCGCTTTCTTCACCTACCCAAAGACTTAGCCCTGCTATGAAACCAGGCCTGCAACTGCAGCTGCATAGAGTAACAGGGTAACAAGGAAGAAGAGATGCACTGGGCAGCAGCTCAAATGCCTGGCTGGATCATAATGATTGTGTTTGTGAACTAGGGTGACAGGAAGGCCCACCACCTCTGAGAGTGTTGCTTTTAAAACTAATTATTTTGATTGCCCAAAAGATTTATGTTTACGATATAAAATTTAGAGACAAAAAAAGCCGTAGATTTCCCAAGTTAACCATTTGGTATATTATTTATCCTTTCATAGTAAGTAACCTTGGTGATTATATTTAGTGGAGTTACTTGAAATAGATCGTTCAGTTTTCCTATAGCTTTTGTATGGATATATTACTCTTTACAGCCATACAAATAAGCACTATTGGTGGTAGTTGGAGTATTTACAAAAGTGGAAATATTTGGTAATTTTATTTGAAAGTGATCTGCCATGACAATGTAGTTCTCTTTGGCCTGGGGCACCCTGTATAGAAGCACGGCTTTGGATGATTCTTTGATGTGCGTGGGTTCAAGGCTCAGGAGGGCATTGCTTACCACACACCAAACCATAGGCCTTCTCAGGATTTCTTCAAAGAAATACTAAACGATCCATTGGACAGAAAAGTGCAGCTTTGTCTAATGACCTAGACTGCCTTTTGCAGACTTCTAATTCTTTTCTTTCCTTTCTCTTAGATGGAGCGACAAATGTCAGTGAACTCCAGCATCATGGGGATGCAAGGTCCAAATCTCAGCAACCCCTGTGCTTCTCCCCAGGTCCAGCCAATGCATTCAGAAGCCAAAATGGTAAGTAACAGTTATAATCACCCTTTCATTATTCTGTGACTTTTTCTTTTGAATTTTACTCTGACTCGAAAACCTTAGTTAAGCTAGGTGGAGGGCTCCATCTTTGTTTCGGTGAATGAAAGGCAGTGCAGAGACTGCCTCTCTTTTTGAGGATGTTTGTTACAGAGCCTTGGTGTCAGATAATCATGTAACAAGCACTCGATTGGCAAGTGGTATTAATGAAAGGAACATTTAGGAGTTTTGGTAAATCCATACAAGTTGGGGTAGGATATACTCAAGCATGTATATATTTGCTCAACATGTGAAATAATAAAAATAATACAAAACTACTCATTCTTCAAGGTAGTTACAGTTTCAATGCCACTCTTCCTGTCCCCATATTCATTAAGACAGAAGCTTGATGCTTAAACACACACTGGTATGAAAATGTTTTGTGTTTTCTGTTATATTGTCAGAAGTGACATTGATTTGAAAGGATGACAGCCTTATTTTCTTGCAACCCTTACTGAAAGGCATGATTTCAGGTGAAAATCTTCAGTGATTTTTAACATATGTTACATGTTTGCAGTGAGGTCAGTCTTTCCAATCACAGATAGAGTTATGCATCTATATTCTACCAAATACTAGCAAAACCAATGCAATACGTGTCTGTCTTTGCAATAGAAAGTAAGCTTGGTGATTATATTTAGTGGAGTTACTTGAAATAGGTCATTTAGTTTACATGTAGTTTAATTCTCATGCCACAATTAATAAGGTATCGCATGACTACAAAATACACTGCAGCAAACTTTCTAGCATCTGATATTGGGTAAGGATAGCTTGTGCTAGAAGTTGGAGATTAATCTGGTCTGCTGACTGGCAGCATTAGAGACTGTATCTGATGGTTGGTGTGAGGATGTTGTTGACAGTTCTGAAAGTTAGCCATCAATTCCTGTGCAGGGTGGAGTCAGACCCAGTGACTTCCTTTTCAATGTCAGCAAGAGTTTTCTCATGCCTGCTTTGGTCACTTTCTCTTGGAAACTTCACGCATTTGACTTGCAGCTTCTTGACCCGAGGAATCAACTGAGCTCCCAGTGTTGGCTACCTTGGGCAAATAAAATCTGTGGTCGAGAGAGTTCTCTTTACTGTGCCACAGTCCCTGTGATGTGCCAAATGGCACCAGCATTTGCAGCAAAGCTCGTTAAATCTTTTTGGAATGGGCAAATATTTTTTCAACTTGAGCCCTGCTGAGCCAAACCAAATACTTGCTGGCAGAATAAAGTTCAAACTGGCAACTGTTTTGGAGACCAAAGTAATGCCATATATAAAAAAAAAAAAAAAGGAAAGAAAAGAAAAAATGAACTGTGAAGGTACTTAAGAAAAATAAATGTAAGTTCTTCATGTATATGAATAAATACTCAGGGTCTGTGTCTGAGATGTTACTCCCTGTGGTTTACTTCGGAATCTTCTTATCTGCTTCAGGGTCTGTACCTTTTGGAGGGACCTTCCAGATAGATATTAGGTAGATTCTAAAACACAATTCCAAACTGAATTTCTCTGCCAGTTGATTTTCACTGGATTTTATGCCACTGCTTGACTCAAAAGTGTCCTTCTTCTCTTCTTGCTGGCAAAGAAGGAAAATGCTTCCAAAGGTGGTGCAGGTTTATACTTATTTATACATATGAAATAAATCATATGATTTGGCAAATGAATAGTGAATCATGTCAGTTGGAAACAAAGGGAACTGGTCTGTACTTATAAAAATAGTTTTACCCCACAAATGTTTGTTGGGTTAAATTTACTGAGTAAGCACACCACGAGGCTGATTCATGTTCTAAGAAAATTAATATTTCCAGGTCCACAGCATCTGAGCTAATGAACTCTTTCATAGGGTTGGGGCTTAGGGAGTACAGCTATTCTCTACCCCAAGCTCCCACCTCTACCCCGTTATTGCCAATACATCAATTTGAAGGGAAAAATGGTAGCATTGGCTGCTCATGTTTGAAAGAATAGCACTGGAAAAATCTTAAGTGAATTTGAATATGTCACTCAGCATCTCTGTTCTTATTATGCTTGCATTTTTACTGGAGAAATCAGTTATTGCCATATACTAACCATACAGTATTTTCTAGCAGCTTTGGGCTGCTCAGATAAAAAGCTTTTACCAAACACAAAGTAGTGAAGGAAAAAAAACTTGCACGATTTTAATGTCAGCCAGAGCCTCCCCAGGTTTCTCTGAACTATGGGCTTTGTTGTTCTATGCCTAATTTTCTTCCTGTGTAAGACTGGAATGGATTCCAGATTTCAACTAAAACTCTTGTTTCACTGTTTTCAAGGACTTTTCCAAAGGTCACACATGGACTATTGTGATGAATGCACTCTGCAGGGTGTGTTCACAGAGCACAGAAGTAACCAGAGAGCTGCAAGGGAGGTGTTGCCCACACCAAAACACTGCAGACTTATTCTCCTGGGGACAGTGCTGTCAGAGTGTCCATTTCAAGCTCCCTGTTGGCCACAGACAAAAGCCATTATCCTAAATCTCTGGCGAAACTTGGAGGTCTTGGAAGTGGACAGAAGTTTAAGACAGGATTGCTTTAAATGCACAATTTTGTTAGAATTTTTCTGAGTAGTGATTGCCCATTAGAATGCATCTGTTTTCTTTGCCCCAAATTAGTAATTTCTATTGTGAGAGCAAGCAAACCCAGTGCCTTTATCAAGTTCTCCAGTCATTAATCTAGGACATCCTAGATCAAGAAGCACATGTGCAAATCTTTTGATTTAATGTACATTAGTATCAATGTACTGTAGCCACATCTGTCCAAGCTATTTTTATCATAATTCTGGCTAATTATAATTTCATTTTATGGATTCATTTTCTGAAGAATTAAGTCAACAGACATGGCTTCACGATGCACATATTGGATTTCTTTTGGGGGTCAGAGCAGACTCAGAGCTCTGAGAGCCCTCTGTCTTTCTAACCTCTCAACATCATAGGCTCTTCCTTCTAGATTCCTGGGAGCAATGCGTGTCTTAGATGAAAGTGGGATCTGCTGGAAAGAAATTCACTGACAGATACCTGGTGGACATTTTTAACATTCAAAGGGGAAAAGGAGGAAAGGAAGGGGTAGGGGAAATGCAAACCATACTGGGACACATTTCCAGTCTCTACAGCATGCAAATGATTCTGTAGTAATGTGGTTATGGTGTTCTCAGAGTTATGTAGATATGTGTTCATTTCTATTTATGGGAATTAGACCAATTCTATTAAGCTTTGAAAGAGGTTTTTGTTTTTATTTTGAAGAAACCAGTAACGATTTGGAAGCTAAATAAGCAGTGAGGGTTAGGGGTGGAGACGCGGCCATACACCTGTCTTGTGTCTCATTAACTATGAGGTGGCTACTACTATATAGGACTGATTAAAATGATGGAGGGCTCTGACTACTCTGCCCAGGTTTCACCTTAAGTTTATTCAGAGTTAGTGAAGGCTAGAGAGTGTTGATACTAGGAATGACAGTAGGAAAAAGATATGTACAGGTGTGACCTGATTTTCTCCTCAGTACAGCCCCACAACAGAGATATTGTCCCTGTTTGTTTGTTTGTTTGTTTGTTTGTTTGAGGCAGGATCTCACTCTGTCACCCTGGTTGGAGTGCAGTGGCATGACTATGGCTCACTGCAGCCTCGAATTCCTGGGCTGAAGCAATCCTTCCACCTCAGCCTCCTGAGTAGCTACGATTACAAGTGTGTACCTAGCTAGATTTTTTTATTTTTTTGTCGAGACAGGATCTCACTATGTTGGCCAGACTGGTCTTAAATTCCTAGCCTCAGGAGATCTTCCTGCCTCAGTCTCCCAAAGTGTTGGGATTATAGGCATGAGCCGCCATGCCTGGCCTATTGTCCCCACTTTACAGCTGAGGCAACTGAGGCTACAAACAGTTAATAAAACTGGCCCAGTGATACAACACTTAGCAAAGACTAAAGTTTCAGACTCCAATAACAAAGCTTTTTGATCACAACATTGATCCTTTGGATAAAAATATCATATGGCTACCAGATAGATGTCAGTAACCAGCGGATTAAATCAGATTCCCTTGGGTTAATTTATATTTACATAAAAATGGGAGACAAGGATGGCAAGGATAGTTTATACCTCCAAATAACCTGGAAAAGATGTAGAGTGGTTAGCAGCATTCCCTCTTGGTTTAAACAGGACTCTGTAGCCTCACTAACTGGTACAGCTTCACTGTTCTTTATCCAAACACATTCTTGTCTTGACTTTTCTTATTTTACACTTGTGTCTCTCTCAATTGATTGAAAACTCCTTGAAGATGATCTTTGCATCGTGCAAGCTCCTTGTACTGAGAAAGGCCCCATGAATGAGAAATGAATTTAACTGAGTTTGAGTTGAGTTGAATTAAAATAATGGGAAGGAACAAACCCTAGCAATGCTGATGAAGGTGGGATGAAATGGGATAAATCCAGATGAATTCTAAGCTAAGTAATCAGCCTATCAAGAGTAGCTGACTTCATTTGATTTCTTTGAAAAATACCTAAATCTGTCATTTTTTTTTTTCCTGGAGAGAAAAGCAGTATGTCTGTTCCTTTGAAAACAGAAGTTGGAATGTCTTTGTCCTCCTTGGAGTTGAGCATCAATACTAAATGCTATTTCTTCCATTGTGTTGGACTGGTCATGCTGTATTTTCATCATTTATTGTCAATACCTCGTCTATAGTTAGGTTTGCAATTTATTGAATAGATACATAAGTACATGCATTAATGAATCAATGAAAGAAGCTAAAAGGATGGGAAAGACAAGGCATCTTAGAAATGGAGACTACTTAGTTAGAACCTTCTCCAATTCCCTCTTTTCACAAGTGAGGACACTGAGGCCCACTAAAGATTTAGGGAGATAAAGCCATATTTTAAACACAAAACTGGACCCTGAGCTTGGGCCTTCACATTTCTACCTAGAATTGTGATTTCTCTGACAGCTGCACTGACACATTACTAACAGTGCTTCTGTCGGCTCGTGGTTTCCTCCGCACAGCCTGGCAGACAAGAACTAGGGAGGTATGGTGAGCAATCCGTGGTTGCATATCCACTTTGTTTTGAATGTCAGTCTGGGTGTGTTTGTGTTTGCCTTTCCCCTCCCTAATTATCGAGCTGGATAACCGTTTGCCTATGGTGCCCCTTGGCCACCCATTGTCCAACAGATAAATCACAGAGGAGCCTGGCTCCAGATGGAGTTGCCTGGAAAGCTTATACACATGAAAATACAGTCTCCAGGTAACATCTCTCTGGCACTCCTGAAAAATGCAGTTCTTCGATTTGCCTATTTGCTTTAATCATCCCCAGCTTCACTTCCTAAAAGTCCAGGAATAAAAAGCAATGAATGAATAGGCTGTCTGCTTCTCAGAAGCTTTGTGACCAGAAAAGAAGTGCTATTGACTTTAAAGAAGCTCTCATCAACTTTTGAATCATGCCAGCAGCCATGTGACCCTGTAGCCTGTGATCAAAACATGATGATGATGGGCTGAAGTAAGATGACCACGTTTCTCAGAATGCTCCTCCCTCATTGCTGTGAAAACCACTGTCCACCATGGAGATGAATAGGAATTACGTAAGATTCCATGACAACAGCAGCAACAATAACAATCTACAGTCTCACTCGTATGTATGCTGTGTCTCACCTTAAAAGCGATTTTCCTTCTTAAAACACCATGGTAGAGAGTAGTTATTGCCAGCCTGAATCAAGCACTTATGTACGTGGTAGGAGCTATGTTAAGCATCTTGCAATATATTCTCAATTTTTAGAACCATTTGATGAGGTAGATATTCTTTTTTCTTTCTTTTTTTGTTTTTTGAGACATCCTGCTCTATCAACCAGACTAAAGTGCAGTGGAGGGACCATGGCTCAGTGCAGCCTCAAACTTGCAGGCTCAAGTAATCCTCCCACGTACTAGGTGGTGCAGCTAGTAACTAGGACTGCAGATGTGCCACCACACCCAGATAATTTTTTTTTTTTTTTTTGAGACAGAGTCTCCCTATGTTGCTTAGGCCCATCTTGGAACTCCTAGGTTCAAGCAATCCTCGCACTTCAACCTCCCAGACTGCTAGGATTACAGGCATGAGCCACCACGCTTGGCCCAGATAGTGTCCTTAATCTTATTTTACGAGTGAATAAACTGAAAGGTTGGGTATGTTGTAGAGCATGCAGTTGGTAAAATATGGTCTGGGATGTGAACCCAAGCACTGGGCTCCTGGTTCTAGCCCTTAATTGTAATGTTTAGTCAGCAGTAGGGATTGTTATCCTGTGAGTTTACATTAGTAGAACACTTTATAAATTGCAAACTGCTTCCATGTACATCATATTGTTGGGGCTTCATAGCAACCCTGTAGGATCAACAGGGAAAATTACTATGCTTGTTTTATAGACACAGAGAGGTTAAGTGACTCTTCCAGGATCACTCAGTGGTATAACCAGGACCTGAGCCCAGGTCTTCTTTGATTTTTGTCCTGTTTCTATTATATCATGCTATCCCTGGCGTTCCCATGGTAACTTATTCTGAATAAAAGCATGCCTTTATAAAAATAAAGCTCAGTTGTATAAAGTAAGATTAGGCTCAAATTAGTAGCTCAGGCCCCACCACCTCTTTGCTTATGCCTATTAAACGCTCTAGACCTCATCAACTAAATATTGGAGAGGAGTCTTCTCTAAATCTCTCTCTGGCTGAGACAAGTGCTGAATTTGAGTTTAGCTATTGGTATTAAAGAATTAAAAGAAATAGCACTTTGAGACTAACACTGAGAGCCAACAGAAACCCCATCTCCTTTCTGCTGGCTAGAAGTATGACGTTTTATATGCCATTGCCACTTTGCCCATTTAAACTGTAGAAAGTTTAATTTAGGAATATATCGTGTCATCTTAAAAATAAAATGTAAATGATTAGATTATGAGGTCATTGATAAGAGAAGGGCTAGCAACCATCTATTTATATTTCTACAGAAAAGAATAAGTTCTTACAGAGTTTGTATTCCATGACCTGATCAGAACTCCAAATACACGAGAATATATTGATTATGTGTCTTGAAAACAAGAATTGAGAGATGATTAATTGCCTATGAATCACCAAATTCCAAGACAGGAAGGGAGTTCAGGGATTCTTTTGGCAAAATCCTTTCTTTTGAGAAACAAAAGGCCTGAAGTTCAAGTTAATAACTTGTCTAAGGTCAAGAAGCTAATGAATGGAAGAAGGAGAATTAGAACCCAGGTTCCTGATTTTGAAGTGTGTTGAACTTCCCTCTGTATATACTATCAAGTTTGATGGGGAAAGTCATCCGCTGGTTGCTGTGAGAGTGGCCTTTCTAAGGTGATAGCTTATGAAGCATTTTCTGCAATTTGGTTATTGAAGCGAAGTACACAGGGGTGAAAGAGGCCAATCAGCTTTTCCCTTCTATGTCAACTGGGAATTGAAGCTGATCATCAAATTCCCCCGAAGGAATGGGCTCAATTCTCTGTGATTCTTCCAGAGACTTGGTGGTCTTGACTTGGCTTATTTGCCAGCCAGCGTATGAATACATGCTGAGGATTTCATCCCTTGGCACCTAGTACAAAATGCCTTGGTTTTGCTTGTCACCAACCCAAATCCCCATGTTTTCTCGCTGTTTTCTTTGTGCCTGCATAGGTCTTCCTCGGGTTCTAGAGCTCCACATCATGCTGGGTGTGGAGTGGTGAATGAGCCCACTGCTCACACAAGCACAGAGGGGTTTTGAAATGCCCCTTTCCATCCCATCTTTTCTCTGGGCCCTACCTTCTCCACCCTCACAACCGGCTCCTTGTACACACACTCAGACATTCTCCTAGGACTCATTGTCTTCTCAGTTTTATTTCTTTCTCTTTCTGCCAGTATCCACCCTGTTTTGGTAACCACGGCAACTGGTGAAATACAATCCCAATATTTGCTAGCTGCCTCTGTCACCCAGCCCAGCACGCGCATTGCTGGGTCTTGTTTTTATGTTTGTTTAATGTTCCTGAGCCTGAATTCAGATGCATCTGGGCAAAAAAAACTGCATATGGTTTGGGTCAGAACACCCCCTCTCAGACAAAGTTTTCAAGAGCCTCTTTCTTGTGTATTTGTGGACGTGTGAGCACGCGTGTGTCCCTGTCTGCTTTGGAACATTGTGCGAATAAGTTCAGCTGTGTCAGAAAAGCCAGGGAAAAAAAAAGGAAATTTAACAATCTTGTTACAGGGAAGTTCTGCTTTGCAGAGATATATTTTGGTCATTTTCTTGGAATGTTTGTAGCTTACACTTCCAAGATTTTTGCCAGCACAGCTAATAATGAAAGTTTGCTTTGCACTTTGGGATGATGATTCTGTCTTGCTTTTTGTGTGTGTGGGGGGGGGGCGGGGGGGGAAGCACAGAAGATCTATCTGGAAATTTGTGCCTTGATAGGGATGGAAGGTGGGGCATTCGGGTAGACAGAGGAGGCAAAGTTTTCCTAAAGGTTTAGGGTTGTTTTTTTTTTCTTAAAACCCAAGAATCCAATCTTGAAGTTTAAACTACAAAGAGTATGTTTTCCCTTTTGATATCCTTTTAAAATTGTCTTTTTATCACTTGTTTGAGAAGCTGGATTGTACTAAATGATTGTTGTATTGCTGTAGTGTGAATAAGATGAATCATTAGCTTCACAGGATACTTAGGTCCCAGACAGTAAAGGCATGCCTCAATTATTTTTATTTCAAAACTGTATACACAGTCCCCAGGACAGAAGTGTTCAAGGAGGATGAGATTTTAATCCAACTGTGGCCTTGTATTCCAGAGATTAAAAGTGCAACCAGAGAGCCGAGTCAGTAACCTTGATTTCAAAATAGAGCCAGGATCTGAGGTGTAAGGAGCACACTTGGGTAGAATTTCAGAGCTGGTAAAGTGTTTCACATGCACCCTTTTCTGGAACTTCCTTCTCCCTTTTGGCACCTTGCATAGGAACATGTTGCACCCATGTTTCCAAGGTACCTGAGCCTCAGTTTGGTCCAGTGTTCCTGCCAGCCCCTTCTCCTCCACTCATCTCTGCACACCATGATCTCGCTCCAGGAGCCCCTCTCAGGAGCTCGGCATTTTCCTGAGGGCTTCTTGCTGCCTCTGGCTGCCCCGCCTAGACTTGCATACAATCCCTGTTTGCTGCTGCAAACTCCACTCCTTTTGTCAAGACTCAGCTCAAATGTACCTTTCCTGTGAAGTCTTCTTGCCTTCCCCAGGTGGGCAGGAGCCATGCCTTCTTCTAGGACAGACTCCACTTGCACTGTTTGTCTCTTCCTCATGGAGCTTTACTGTGTTGTCGTTGTCCATGGACCTGCCTCGCCGCCAGCCTGCAAGCTCCATGAGAGCTGGGGCCAGTTTGATTTGGCTCCGTGTCCCCAGTTTGCCATCTCTCCTGTACTTGCTAGGTGCCCAGTAAACATTTGCTGATAGAATGAAGGAAGAAAAGTCTGATAAACTAATTGAGATGGTGTTACTGTGATTTAATATGTCATCTCACACTGTGGGCTACTTTTTAAGTTCCAGGGAGAAGATAAGATTTACATCATAATTTAATTCTACCATTTAATCGTAATGATAGAATTCAAGGACCCATGATAAGTAGGTGGGAGAGAGACACGGAACAGGTGTGAATTCTACCCAAAATTCCCCAGATATCTACGTTGGTACCTGGGGGCTCTGCCAGCCACAGTCAAGTGCAGCTCTGCAGAGAAGCCCTGCATGAGGCCTCTTGACCCCTGGTGTGGCACCATCTGAAGGTGTGGTGGCCTTATATCAAATGCTTTAGCACTTTAGTACTGAAATCCCCTTGCTGCAGGCCCAAGGCTTCAGTAGCTCAAAAAAAAAAAAAAAAAAAACTAACAAACAAAAAAAACAGGTTAATGGATTCCGGTATAGTTTTGATCCAAACACATAGGTGTAAACTAAACTTTTTGCCTTCAATACATAGAGGCAAAGGAATGTGTTAAAATGAAAATTTCCTTTGCCTTTTTTCTCTGTTCATATATGTAATACATCAAAATTGGGTTCACACTAAATATACAGTTTATATCATGCTTTTAAAAATTTTATGAGTATTTTTTCCTATCAAGTGCCTTTTGAAAACATTTTAATAATTATCTAATTTATCTTATGGGGTATCACTTAAAAATTGAACTATTTCCTCATTTCTATTTCTGGATATTTGAATTTTCTCTACTAGAAATAGTCCTTTGATTATAAAAATTAGAAAGACAAAAAAAATCTGAAACTAATTACATCTTTACTTAGTTCCTTAGGATAGATTTTCAGAATTAGGATTAACAGGTCAAAGGGAATAAACATTATAACCCTTCCAAATTTCTTAAAATTTACACTAAATTGTATTTATTTCTATAATACAGGAGGATGTTCATCTCACAGCATTTTCAGAAATATTTAACATTATCATTTTAAGCAAGATTTTGCCAATTTTTGTTTGCATTTCTTACATTATAGGTAATGCTGAAAGTTGTCTTAAATATTTTTTGGCCGCTTGATTTTATTCTTTGATAAATTTCTTTACTTTAAGGTGAAGGTGATTTTTCTTTTTTGTGGTCGGTACCAGAATCCAGGGAACTAGTAATAGAGCAAATTGTCCTTCCTCTGCTGCATTTTGAAAATTCTTACTAATTAACCAGCTTCGCCACCTTACTTTACTAATTATACTTTCATTCTCTAAGACTAAATGCATAATTTAAAATACACTTAATCGTTTTTTTTGTTTTTTTGTGTGTGGATTTTTTGTTTGTTTTGTATTACTTTTTTTGCTTGGAAGCAGTGTTTAGAGGTTTGTTTTTATTCTAATCTTAAGCTTTCTGATTTTTATAGTTATACAACTTATGTGATACAAAAATATTGGCTTCTCCAGGATTATTACTCTGGCTCTTCCACATTTTCTGTGTTTATCTAACCAAGACTTTGATTATTTAAATATATGCCTAAGTAGCTGAAATAAATCAGAGATGTGTTTGTGTCATTCACAATGTTCTGAGGTAGGATTACAGGGATCCTGCTCTTATCCCATTTATGACAAATCAATCTCTGGCCATTTTTATTTCCTCAGTCACTATGTAAGCATATAGATTTATGTTAGTTAAACTTTATCATTATCATTGGGTGGGTAAGTGTTGCTGACTCCATTCTCAAGCAAGAAAGTTAAACAGAAAATATAAGGAGTGTAAGTGTTATTAATGGAGTATTCTTTTAAAGTTGAGTGAGTCCTCTGTTAACCAGGTTGTAACCTCCTTACTAGTGTCTAGGCTCCCTGAGGGGGAACATCTGAACACCTGGCATATAGTTGCTAGAAAATATCTATTTATCAAATGAATAACTATGAATAATTAATTATATAATAGTATTAAACATTCACTGAGTGGTAATCATGGGCCATATTACTGTGTGCTTCCTCTCTCTTTTTTTTTTTAATGGAATTTTGTTCTGTTATCCCTGCTGGAGTGCAGTGGTAGAATCATAGCTCACTGCTGCCTCAAATTCTTGGGCTCAAGCGATTCTCCCACCTCAGCTTCCCAAGTAGCTGGGACTACAGGCAGATGCCACCATGCCCAGCTATTTTTAAATTTTTTACAGAGACAGGGTGTCGGGATGTTGACCAGTCTCAAACTCCAGGCCTCAAGCGATCCTCACATCTGGGCTTCCCAAAGCTCTGGGATTACAGGCATGAGCCCCAATACCTGGCTCTGTGTGCTTGCTGTGTGGTAAGGAGTCAGCAAGGAACTACACACAAAGCACTATATGGTTTTTTGTTTGTTTGTTTTGTTTTGTTTTGAAACAGAGTTTCACTCTTGTTGCCCAGGCTGGAGTACAGTGGTGTGATCTCGGCTCACTGCAACCTCCGCTTCCCAGGTTCAAGCATTTCTCCTGCCTCAGCCTCCCGAGTAGCTGGGATTACAGGCATGCGCCACCACGCCCGGCTAATTTTGTGTTTTTGGTAAAGACGGGGTTTCTCCATGTTGTTCAGGCTGGTCTCAAACTCCCGACCTCAGGTGATCTGCCCGCCTCAGCCTCCCAAAGTGCTGGGATTACAGGCGTGAGCCACTGCGCCGGACCCCACACAAAGCACTCTGTGCACTTACATATATTATCTTCTTTAATTATCCCACTCTCCTATGAGGTGGGTGTCCTCATTTTTGTAGACAAATGAACTGATGTACAGGGGACAGTGCCCAGGATCATTTAGCCAGCAAGTGGCCAACCAAGGATTTGAACCCAGCTCTGGTTTCAAATCTCACATTCTTAGTAACCCTAGAGGACTAGCTGACCCTTCCATGCTGTCTTTGCTTTGGTTACCTTAAAGCAACGTGGTGACTGGATTTCAGGAGGTGTGGACGCATGGAAGCAGTGACAATTAGGCAGCAAATGTTTATTATCCATGTCAACTATGTACTTAGGCTCTCTCTCTCTCTCTCTTTTTTTTTTTTTTTTTTTTTTTTTTAACAGTAGGCCCCTGATATTCCTCTGTGGGTTTTTCCTGGCCATGTTATGAATCCCTAGAACCATGCATGGAGCACATCAGTTCCCTGAACCTAGGGCAACAAGTGGGGAACACAACCACACTGTAATCCTGACCCCAGATGGAGGGCCAGGCTGATCATGCTGTTCCCACCCAGACCTGTGGAGCAAATGCAGCTCAAATCTATACCCCAGTGGAAGCGCAGATCACTATAGGTCATGGAATTTGGGGGTTATTTTTTAATATTTGAAATCTTGAATGTTAAATTGGAAAATACCAAGTCTCTGTATCATTAACAATAATGTTAATAATGACCACTAGCTCATATTTTAAGAACTAGGAAATGTTTTCATACCTTTCACATAGACAATAGGCTACCTTTTCAGGGAAACCACAGCTCTCAGTTGGAATTAAGAACAAAATTTTTTGCTGTTGTTGTTCTTTTTAGGAAGCAAGGTGAGGCATTGATTGAAAACAAAAACAAGGAATCAGACTGCCTAGCTTCAGATCTAGCTGCATCTCCTGGCTTCCTCACCCCTCTGTTCCTCATTTCCCCATTGACAAAATGGGGATAATTTTTAAAGATTAAATGAGGTAACAGAGAAATCATTTAGCACATAGTAATTTCTCTCTCTCTCTCTCTCTCTCTCTGTGTGTGTATATATGTGTATATATATGTATATATATATATATATATATAAAATATTTTTAACTCCTGTTTCAAAGGATACTTCTGTTTCTTTTACTGGTTTAATTCATATGCTTTAAAACATACTTGTTCAAGGTGCATAGTCTCAGGAAGGAGAAAACTGAGACTAAGAGAGATTAAGTAACTTACTTTAGATCATCTAGCAAAGATATGGTAAAAATCAGTTCTAGCATTCAACTCCTAGCTTTGATTAATGGATTTAGTTACCATGTCCTTTGTAGAGACTTGGATAGAGAAACTCATGGGAGTTATACAGCTGTTACATTGAATTCACCAATTAATTAATTGAAATATGAAAAAGTAAATATGACTTTTAAGATTTTTTACAAATAGTTCAAAATTTATTTTAGGAAACAGAGCTCAGTGCAGTATATTTTCAAATTGTAAACACATGTTATTGTTTTATGGTTTGTTAGTTCACAAGCTTATAAGTACAAAAACACTTTATAACATTAAACCTTTTAATGTTAAAATATTAGGGCTAAAATTGCACAGAAGACTAAATTCTCACCAAGAAATATATATTAAATTCCACCACCTAAAATAGATTTTTACTATGTCTGTGCAAATTACTTTGAATTATCCAAATATTTGGAATACGTCTAGCCCTGAGACTTAATTATCTAGGGACCCTAAAATGACATGAATCATGCCATGCCAACTTTTGGCATTATTTTTTCCTAAACACCTAGGATCATTTTTGGTTTGCATAAGAGTTTCCCTTATGCTTTGCAAGTGTACTTGGAATAAAGCTAGCAAAGGAGCAAGAACTCCCCAGGCCCTTGGATGGATGTGGTTCGGTCTCCAGGACATGGTTCAGTAGGCTCTTTGCCAATACACCCTCTGGAACAACCGTACCCATGATAACAGAGTGTAAAAAACCTGATTATTTTCAAATCTGATGAATGAGTTCAGCTGTTCGGTAGACCAGTATGGGGTATGTGAGAACATGGGATCACAGCAAAAAGCATGTTTATCTCACTCCGTCATTGCAGTGAACTTTATCTCCTGGGAATTTTCTTAAAGGGCAAGTCTGGACAAAGTCATGGCTTAATGACCAGAGAGTCTACAAGCGAGTTGTTCCTGTGTTCCAGTGAAGCAGAAGACAGGGCCTGAGCTTGTGAGGAAAGATGAGCTAAAGAACTACGTGTGCTCCTTAGACAAAGATAATTTGTCACATCACCACCATTTATCTCTTAGTTCCCAGCTCACTGTTCCAACAAGTCTGTTTTGTAGATTTCTTATATATTAAAAAATGTCTCTAGCCGTCCACTGAGCAATCAGTTCATTCATCCATCCTTTTCCTCCCGAAATATTTATTGAGCACTTTTAAAATACCAGTATTACACCTGGTTCTCAGAGATACAATGGTAAATAAGCTATAACTTAAGACTCAAGAACTTACAGTCCAATAAGAAAATCAGGTAAATAAATAGAAAACTAAGTATGTTGCGATAAATATTATGATAAAGTCAAGCACAAGGTAAGCACCTAATCTACCTTCATACTGATGGCTGGGAGGTGTCTAGAGTGGTTCTTCAGCAAGACTTCTCAGATGAGTCAAGGTCCTGTGCTCTTCAATACAGTAGCCTAGTGGCTACCTGTGGCTAGGTTAAGTTTTAAATACATGAAGATAAAATAAAATTTAAAAATCAGTTATGAGTTCCACTATCCACATTTCAAGTGCTCAATAACTACATGAGGTCAGAGGCTAGCGTATGGGCCCACATAGATAAGGAACATTTCCATTGTGTCTGTTCAGTAGCGCTGGTCTCAGCAGATCTGAAAGGTGAGAGGGGAGGGGTTTTGGAGGGAGAATACAAAGAGTGAGCTGAAACCTGGAGATGCTGGGGAAAAACAGCACTAAATAACTGTTTTAAAATAACAAGTTATTTTTAAAAACATATGTATTTATTCAAGAAGCATTTATTATTTGTGCTAACAAGCTGCGGGTTTTGCAAAGATGCTTAAACACAGTCTCAGCCTCTAAAGAACTTACATTTTTATGGGCAAGGTAGGGGTCATAAAATATTACCAGAAAAGCATATTCGAGTTTAGAGGACAGACTGGTTAGTTCAAGTGTGAAGCAGTGAGTGGGAAAAGGAGAATTTGGAGGGAGGCTCAGGCTAGGCTTCATTCTTCCTGAAGTTGTTGTTTATGACTTGGGTCTTGATGAGCTGTAAGGATTCAGACAGGGCAGTGGCATTAAATTCCTTACCTTGGTTAAAAAAAGAAACATTCAAGTTTCACAAAGTTCTTACAGCTTTAGGGTCCAGCAAGCAACTGGGAAGCTGAGGCTCTCCCCACTGGCATATTCATTAATGTCTTTCTACTAGGACTGCCCCTTATACAATAGAGATCTCATTCGGCCGTGCCAACTTACACGGAATAGTCTCCCTTCTAAATGGTGTTCCGTGGATTAGTTTAGGGAAGCCTGAGCCAGATCTTGTTTGCATTAGGTGGCTGAAAAAAGGAATGGGGGTGGGGGTTTGAGGATTATGCAAATCACTGGCTGATATGTAGGTTGGAAACTGGAGACATGTGTGAAAGCAGCTTTTATGCACCAATAGGTGAGGGAACTAGGAAACATTTCTAGGTGAACTATGGGGTAGCTAACTTAGGCAGATCGAATGAAATTGTCAGGAAACAACTATATAAATTTATGAATTTTGTTCTCTGAATTGTATAATTCAGGTCTTATGAAACTCATCCCTGGCCATTTATTCCCTGATTTCTTGGGAGCAGAATCTGTTCCATGACCACTTTCCCTTTCTGTTTGGTATTTTTCCTCTGCTGGGAGTGTCTGCAAAGTGCAGGTGAGGTCTTGCTTATCACCAAAGCCACTTGGTCCTCCATTTCTAGGGGTACGACGTTCTCTGTTGTTTGGGAAACACCAGTCTCAGAAATCCTCTTGAAGGAATTCTCCCAGTCACCCAGGAAGAGAAACATTCAAGAGAATGACAGAAAAGGATCGTCTTACCAAAAAATTATAGCCTGTGCTGAGAGGAAAGTTGAGATCAGGTCTTTAGAAACTGTGTAACATGATGATGAGTGAAAAAAAGGAAAAAACAGTTTTCCAGATCACTCTTTAAAATCTCCTCTGAAATGGGGTAACCAAGGCTTGCGTCTTCGTTCTTTTCCGGTAGAAAAATCCTTCTGTTAAACTCATGTAACCCTTTGAAAAATAAAAAGGTGATTAGAAAGATGGTATGAATTGTTTGAAAGAAAAAGGAAATTTTATTTTTTTCATTGTTACTTGATATGTGACTTTAAAAATTTAATTAAATGTAGTTGGATATTTATTCAGGCAAAAAAAATCAAAAGGACATATTCTATCTGGATAATATGTTTTTAGTTTCTCAGGACCAATAATACATTATGAACGTATTACCTGGCCATGCAGGGATTTTTTTTTTTTTTTTTTTTTTTTACAAACTTGTTAAATTAACTGATTTCTACTTGACTAAAGGTTGTTGAGTTACCAAAAATGTTGTGGAATTGAGCACAGTTCAGGAGGTTTTACAATGCTTCCCCTGGAATTCCAAGGTAGATCTTCCACAAACACTTCCATTAAAAACAGGCCTCCGTGCGCACTCATGGGTGGTGTTCCCAAAGTGTGTTTAAAAGTCAGTCATTCAGAACTCAAAACACAGTTTTCCTCACAAGAAATGTCAGAGATGGTTACTTTCCCAGGGCTGCCCACAAAAGCCTTTTATTCCATAATGTATCTGAAAGAGCCTCCCTCCATCTGTTGAGGGAAGAATGAAATAGTACGGGACAGAAATCCACCCCAGCCACCCCCACCCTGCCGTCCCTGAGGACAACACTTTTTATTTGCTGAGGCAGCCACCTGGACTTCAGGGAGAAAGAAGGGAAACACATCTCTCTCTGAGTGGATTCTATCTCTGAAGCCATCCCTGGAAGAGTCCTTTGTAGACTGAATGTTTATCAGCCGAGATGTGTTTCTTTCCTTTGAGATAGCTCAATACCAACAATTAAGTACATTTTGAACTTTCTCTTCTTTTATTACCATGATCTTCGTCATGACTGTTCTGCACCATTACTGGATTTCGAAACCAGAGGAATGATGATCGTATGACAATCAAAATTAATATCCCTTGGATTCATTGTTTAGCAAGGGCACGGATCTCCCACCAGCCAAGATATATCCATTTCATAGCCCTTAAACATAGCCATAATGTGAGCCAGGCATGGTGGCTTACACCTATAATCCCAGCACTTTGGGAGGCCAGTGCAGGTGGATCATGAGGTCAGGAGTTCGAGACCAGCCTGGCCAACATGGTGAAACCCTGTCTCTACTAAAAATACAAAAATTAGCCAAGCGTGGTGGTGTGTGCCTGTAGTCCCAGCTACTCTGGAGGCGGAGGCAGAAGAATTGCTTGAACCCGGGAGGTGGAGGTTGCAGTGAGCAGAGATCACACCACTGCACTCCAGCCTGAGCAACAGAGTGAGATTCCCTCTAAAAAAAAAAAAAAAAAAAAAAAAAAAAAAATCCATAGTGTGGTGTTCTCACATTTGATTAACATATTATGACTTTTTGATGTCTGAGTAATTGATTCTTATTACCATTGAAACCAGAGATGGGAGTGATGGAAATGACCTACAGACGGATTAAATCTACCCGCTGCAAGGGCTGAACTAATTGAAGCAATTCTATATGCTTACTTCATATTAGAAAATGAGCAAACCTGGCCGGGCGCGGTGGCTCACGCCTGTAATCCCAGCACTTTGGGAGGCCGAGGCGGGCAGATCATGAGGTCAGGAGATCGAGACCATCCTGGCTAACATGGTGAAACCCCATCTCTACTAAAAATACAAAAAATTAGCCAGGCATGGTGGCAGGTGCCTGTAGTCCCAGCTACTCGGGAGGCTGAGGCAGGAGAATGGCGTGAACCTGGGAGGTGGAGCTTGCAGTGAGCCAAGATCGCACCACTGCACTCCAGCCTCGGCAACAGAGCAAGACTCCGTCTCAAAAAAAAAAAGAAAAGAAAAGGAAAGAAAATGAGCAAACCCTTCATCTCCTCCTCATCATTACTAACATCAACATTGTCTGACATTTTTGTCCACCTAGAAATTGTATTCATGATTTCTTAAAACATAAGTTACTCACTAATCCTCATTCACCTCTCAGGATATACTTGGGAAATTTTCAAGTAGTATCACACACTGTTGCTTTTTCTTGTTTTGCTTTTTTGTTTCTTTTGAGATGGAGTTTCACTCTCGTTGCCCAAGGTGGAGCGCAATGGTGCGATCTTGGCTCACTGCAACCTCTACCTTCCAGATTCAAGCGATTCTCCTGCTTCAGACTCCTGAGTAGCTGGGATTACAGGTGCGCACCACCATGCCCAGCTGATTTTTTGTATTTTTAGTAGAAATAGGGTTTCACCATGTTAGTCAGGCTGGTCTTGAACTCCTGACCTCAAGTGATCTGCCGGCTTCGGCCTCCCAAAGTTCTGTAATTACAGGCATGAGCCACCGTGCCCAGCTTATTTTGCTTTTACTAATCGAGTGTTGAGACTTGGATGACAGTGCAGGCCCTAAGGTGCTATATAGCTCATTGTCCCTGGTGATTCAAGGCTATTTTTTGCCAAAACATGGCAGGGAGGAAACCCAGGGAAGTGGACATTAGAAAACTTAGAAAAAGATTTGTCTCTATCCGACTGCAGTGGCTCACGCCTGTAATCCCTGCACTTTGGGAGGCTAAGATAGAAGGATTGTTTGAGGCCAGGAGTTTGAGACCAGCCTGGGCAACCTGGTGAAACCTCATCTCTACAAAAAATACAAAAATTAGCTGGGTATAGTGGTGTGCACCTGTAGTCCCAGCTACTTGGGAGGCTGAAATGGGAGGATCACCTGAGCCCAGGAAGTAAAGGCTGCAGTGAGCTGTGATTGCACCACTACACTCTAGCTTGGCATCAGAGTGAGACCCTGTTTCAAAAAATAAAAAAGAAAGAAAAAAAAAAGCTTAGGAAATTGTTTGTGTATTGGCTTGTTAGCGATATCCCAACAACATACCGCAGACTGAGTAGCTTAAACCACAGAAATTCATTTCTCCAGTCTCAAAATTCTGGAGGGTGGAAGCCCAAGATCAAGGTGTCAGTGGGGTGATTCCTTCAGAGGGCTGTGCGGGGAAGAATCTGTTTCAGGCCTCTCTCCTTGGCTTGTAGATGGCCAACTTCCCACTGTGTCCTTACCCGGTCTTTCTTCTCTGCTGTGTCTGTGTCCTAATCTCCTTTTCTTATGAGGACACCAGTCATATTAGATTAGGGCCCATCCATATGACCTCTCATTTTACCTTTATTACGTCTTTTTTTTTTTTTTTGAGATGGAGTCTTGCTTTGTTACCAGGCTGGAATGCAGTGATGCGACCTTAGCTCACTGCAGCCTCCGCCTCCCACATTCAAGCGATTCTCATGCCTCAGCCTCCCGAGTAGCTGGGATTACAGGTACACACCACCATGCCCTGCTAATTTTTGTATTTTTAGTAGAGACAGGGTTTCACCATGTTGGCCAGGGTGGTCTCGATCTCTTGACCTCAGGTGATCCACCCGCCTCGGCCTCCCAAAGTGCTGGGATTACAGGCATTAGCCACCATGCCCGGCCCCCTTTATTACCTCTTTAAATGTCCTGTCTCCAAATACAGTCACATACTGAGGTCCCAGAGTTAGGATTTCGACATATGAATTTGAGGTGGGGCATGGGAGGAACAAAATTCAGCCCATAGCAGTTTCCTAAACTGAAGATTGCTTAAATATTAAAATCTTAAACAAAATCCTAACGAGGATGCAATGATTTGCCTTTGCAAAATCAAATCTCGAATTCCAGTGGGAGTTCTCTAAGGATCTGTAAAGCCTAACTGTGTTGGGCTGGTCTTTCTCAGGAAGAGATCTCCCTTGAGAATATTGTAACTTGCAGACTGGTTCATTTATGAAGCTGAAAGCAGGCAAGAGAGGTGCCCAGGGTACAAATATAGGAAAGAGCTTGCTCTTGGCTGTCTGCATGCTGACCGTGTACTGTGCATTTGCACAATTCTGAGGTGAATATCTCTTTAAATCTTGTGCCCTGGACATCTCTCTTGCTCCACACTGGTCCTTGCACTTCTGTAGAGGAAGGCAAACAGTATTCATAAGTTGTAGTCACTCTTTCAATGACGTTTTGGCAAACACCTAATATTCAAGTGTTCTCAGAAGTTGACTGAAAGTGTGATTGTTAACACGGGCTTGGGGAAGGAATACGAAGGTGTCCTAAGTCATTTCCTTGTTAATAGTGACAGCCACTGAACCAGGAATAGATTTTGAGGTCCTTGTGCTGTATCTCTACATTTGTAACCCAATGTCATGCTTGCTTTTATTTGGCCGCATTCTTAGCCTTGATGCTAGATGATGACCTAGAGGACAGCCCAGGATTTGGGAAGGGATTCCATGCCTTGATTTGTGAATCCATAGCCAGGCTCAGAATATGCTGAGGTCTTTGGCACTGTGTCAGTGATATGATCCTCTCAAAAGCGTCCAGCTCTATTCTGAGAACGGAGCAGGCGCAGATGCACCTCATCTCTGCCAGTGGCTGTGGCCGTGAACTTTAGAAACCCATTCTGCTATTACAGAACGGAACCCGAAGACCTAGAGCAGATGATCCACACCTCTGAAGCATGCTGCTGTTCTAGCAACAGGCCGGAGCTGTCTAGACAGGAGAGAGCTTTCCTTCTTACCCCCGGCAGTCCTTGATCTGACCATGGAGGCAACGCTGTTTTCTTTCCAGAAGTGGCGTGGTTAGTGAGGCAGTGAATGTTGCTGTTTTCTAAGAGACCAGCTAGGACACCTAAGTCCCAGGCTTTCAGGATGAACATTTTAGTGCTCTGCCTCCCTGCTTTTGCCTAAGAACAGGCACTTCCTCCAAGAACCTGCTGAAGCCCTCCTGGAGGAAGTCCAGATCAATGCTTCTACTCACTGTCCTCAGCTCAGTGCCTTGACATGAATTTGCAGAGCCTGATGAAATATTTTCTCATTCTGAGGGGAAAATAAAAGCCACCTCTCCCCTTCCATCTGACTATTCAAAATGTACCAGAATTTCCTTTAGAAGTTGATCTCTAAGGAGGTACAACGCTACTTTTGCAATGAGCCCCCTTTTTAGTATTATGTGAAAGTTCCACCATTAATATTAGCAAAAATGAATTCTCTAGTGACATGGAGAGAAAGAAATTTTGGTTATAAGGTCAGTCTGCCTGTAACTTTCTCATTCTCTCACTCTATGTAAAGCAACAAGAGAAGTTATAAGTTCAACATGGCATTAGTCTGTAGAGGCTCGTTTTAATACCACAAAGGCTACTTGCAGCTAAATTTTAATAATCTAAGGCCTTGCTGCTCAAAGTGGGGTCCCTTGACCCACAGCACCACGGGGGAGCCCTTTAGGAATGCAGAATCCCTGGCCCCACCTCAGACCTGCTTTTTAATAAGATTCTCAGGTAGCTCACAAGCACGTTAAGTTGTGAGAAGCACTGTTTTAGGAACTAATGAACCTTAAGAGATTCTGTCCAAAGACAGGAAGATTTGAATTATCTTCTCTACCCGGAAGCTGATAATTAACTTTAGCAGTTGTTAGAGGCGATGGTTTCTTCCTATCACGTCCTTTTGCAGATGGTCCCTCTCTTATCCATTCTGTTTGAGACCCCTTCGGTTTCTAATGAAGCTTAATTGATTAGCTCTATTTGTGAAAAGCTCAGGCCCTAATAAGCACACTCCCACTGGGTACACAACTAAATAGTTTATGAGGTAATTCGTATTTTAATGTCTTTCCTAATGAGCCCTTTCAGTAATGAAATCCCCTGAGAAAACGTTATTGGTTCCCAGACGTTTCTTAGGCTCCTAGGGCAGGAAGGCTGATGAAGGTGGAAACATGAGGCTCTAGAGTAGAAAACAGTTTTCAGTTCAAAACAAGGCAGATTCTTTTTTTCCCTCTCAAGAAATATTTCAAATATGGCTTTTCATACCTTATTTTCTAAATCCTTATCTTCTCAATCATTTTCCACACTAGAAACAAGACTTTTTTTTTTCCTGAGGCTGTTGTGGAATTCCTTTCCTCTGCAGTAAATAAATAATATGAGGGTTGCCAGTGTGTATGATCTTATACAAACAAGAAAGACAGATGGAGAGGAAAAGATACAGGGAGACAGAAATGTGTGCACACACACTTGCGTGCAAATACACACACAGCACCTGCTTGGTGCCTCAATGTTCTTTGTAAGTCTGTATTTAAATCTTCTCAGCATCATCACTTCTGTAATAGTTGATAAATGTGTCAATCCCTCCTCATTAAGGGTGAAGCCAAAATGAGTCCCATAATGAGAAAGAAGCATTTAGAACAGCAAAGTGGCTGAGCAACAAGACAGTTACCTGTAGCACAGCAGAATTCTATCCAAAGGGAGTTACAGCAAATTCCCTTTAAGTGAGGAAGGAAGCTGTGTCACAGGGGTTTGCTGGCAGCTGTCTGGAACCTGCAGTGGGGAAGGGACTCACCTTTCTGCTCCGAAGCTGAGCAGAGAGTAGACACACACATTCTTGAGCCCTAATTTGAAGCCAGACAGCAGGCAAAGAAGACCAGTCCCAGCGTGTTTTTTTTCCAGTCTCTCCCTCTGAGAAAGCTTCAGACACCAGGCTGGGCTGGCCAGCCTGACACAGTGCCTGTCCTGTAAGTGATGGCGAAGTGTATCCTGACCCTACTTTACCTAACATGAAGATCAAAGCCTCCCGGCATGTAATGGATGCTGAAAAACAGCCTTTGTTTACCAGTCTTGCCCTTTAACTTGTTAAGGGCGCCCCTCCCCTGAAGAAACACACTTTCTCAGCTGGATGCAGGAGAGGGAACAGAATTGTGGAAGATGTCCTTAACAGGCCCTTCTAGAATCACTGCTCACGGTGGTGTCTCCATTCCCATAGGAGGAAAGCCAGAACCACAGGCCAGGGTCAATGAACGTATTCCAGCTGGGCCCGTGGCCATGTGGCTGGCTGCAGATTTTGCTTTGTTACCTGATGGCTTTGGATAAGCAGGATAAAAAATAATGACTTAATAGACCATGAGTTTTAATAACATGTCTGCAGGTCACTGGGAACAGGGACAGCATAGAGCTCATGTGTGGTGTTTTGCTTTGTTTTCTTGACAAGCAAAATGAGTTGTCTTCATGGGTACTGTATGCAAATCTAAATCTCTACAAGCTAAATTTTGTGGTAAATTCTGTGATCTGTGGGTATGTCAGGATTTTATGAATGAGACAAGCACATACATGTGTAGGACTTCTTTGAAATCCCAGTTATCACTCTAGCTGTCACTATGAGGAAGAACAATGTGTGGGCAAGGAAAAGCTCTTTGCTCAAAGCCAGAGCCAGCAATCTTGAGGACAGAGACAGCATTCTAAGTGTGATCCTGCTAAAACTAGAGAGAATGTGTCCAAGCCAAGGACGACGAATTACTAGAGCTCAGTGGTATGAAAAAAGAAGAATCTCAGAGTTCTGGAGAAAATTCTTTAAATACCCAGGGCAGGCTTTGTGGAGGTACCTTCATCCTTGAGAAGAGAGACTTCAGTATCTGTGGAACAAGTGAAGCTAGAACTTGGCATCGGAGCATAGTGCTGAGCAAAGAAGCCTCTACTCAGATAGATTTGAGTTACCACGGCATGCCAGTGAGGAAAAGCAGCCTGCACAGGCCCCAGCGTGCAATGAGGATTTTAAGATGGTTTGTAGGTCTTGGCCCTCCAGACAGTGAGTTTGCAAGCCTCTGTGAGATTCTGCCTGGAAAGGAATAAATGCAAGAGGGGAGGAAAATCTGAACGAAGTTTTTATTCTGGAGGTCTCTCCCAGTGTCGTAGCTGCTTTTGTGCAGGGACAAAGAAAGCAACCAAAGAGTGGGTGGCTGGGATTTATGTATTTGATTGTCTCACTTAACAATCAATGAGGCTTTAATATTCTTGAAAGTTCAGGCTCCTACTAAAACTGCCTTGAGCCAACTGCAACTTGGATTTGTAAGCAGAATCCAAGCCTGACCTTCTAAGGTGTATGCTCCAACCCCTTATTCTCTGAGTGTTTCAGCATCTGTGAAAGCAGAGGCCTCAACCCAGAGTGGTAATTTCAGCAGCTTTTCCAAACAACATTCTGGGTGAGACAAGTCAGCTCCTTCCCATTTACTTATGAGTTAATTAGTATTTAAATACAAGTCTCCAGGCCAGTGATTTATTTTAATAATATCTTAGCCCCTTGGCAGGCCCATGACTTCATGACTGCAGCAGTGGGGAAAGGGCACACCGCCCTGATGGATGTCTCAGTGCTGCATGTGGCTGATTTACAAGGCAGTCCTCTGATCTGAGTCACTCTTACTTCCTCTGCTGCAAACCCATTGAGTGGCACCCAGCGGTTGGAGCGTCTACTTGCTTAAAGTGACAGTTAAAAGAAGAGAGTGGGTTGAATACAAATAACGTGGATGAAATTATTATTGAACAAGAAATCACTGGATACTTCAAATTGTGAAGCAGTTGTATATTGGCCAAATAGGATCAGTTTCCATATGTTCATTGTCTGTTGCATTTATTAAAACAAAAGGCTATAGATGCTGGTTTTAAATCAGTCATCTGCATTTTATAGTCTCATTACAACAATGTCCATAATGATGGAGTCAGCTGATTTTTTTCAAGACAACCTTTAAGGTTATTTTGTGTTTATTAGGTTGCTAGGGGTACCTAATACATCAGTACGAATAGAAGAAGTGTTTAATGCAGTTGCCAGATTTTTATGCAAGATAAATAGTTTTACATGTCTCAGAAGTAGAATCCAATTGGCCAAGAAGTTGGCCAAGAGCTGAAATTTGACATCATTCTTGGCAACTGATAGTTTTTTTTTAACGTGCATAATATAAAAAGCTCACTATATCTTTTCTAGATATAATATTAGACTGCAAATATAACTTTTAACAATAAATCAATATATGTAAATGATAAAGTATGTTTCCTAACTGTTGGTCACAGCAATAGACAACATTTCAAATGGAAATATGCATTTTTTCTTTTTTCCTTTAGTATTTTTGAAATGAGAATATATGTGGCATATCTTTATGTTGTAGAGCTCAGTGATACAACAAATACCTATGAGCCCAGCCCCCAGCCCCCAGCCCCAGAACCAGAGCATCACCAGTCATTTCTAACTGTCAGTGTGTTCCTTCCACGTTCCATCCTGCCTCGCCCTTGGGGTCGTCACTGTCCTGAAGTTGGGGCTCATCATCCTTTGGCATTTAAAAGGAGTTTTATCACAAATGTATGCATATCTTAACAATAAACTGGTTAATCTTGCTTGTTTTTGAGCTTTATATGAAATGGCTTATAGAATGGAGTTGTCTGGGCTTGCTTTTTCACTTAACATTATAAATTTCTGACAAGAAAATTTGTGGATCTCATTTTAAGGAAGAGAATGGCCCCATATACAAATCATTTTTAACCTCTACCATAGATATGTGAAACACAAGAAATGTAAGAAATACATGTAGAAGCTTAATACGAAATATATAATTCTTTTTTTATTACAGTCAGAGATGCTTGCTGTTTCCATACTTATTGTATTTTAATTGGTAAAAGATGATTGAAACATACGAATTAAGCCTCATTTTGATGTTTCTGCAATGTGGTAATTAAACCCAGAGAAGATATATTTTCTATGAAACTATTACACCTAATTAGCATGTAATAATTGTCAAATTAAATATATATTAAATACTCATTTTAAATGTGTAATTGAAGTGTCATGACATGAAATCTAATATTTTTGGAATGAATTTATCAGGTAATGTAATTTCAGGTTGCCATCAGCCTTCAGAACTGTACTAAACATAGGCCTAATTACCCCTATGGAACCTTTCAATTGTCTGTCTGGTTGAGCACAGATTCTGAAAAATTTTAAGGTTAGAAATGAAATGTTTGATAATCTCATCAAGAATTAAATGCCATATCGCTGGGTGAAAGGTTTCGGTTTAGATTCTCTAGGCTCCTGCCAAACAAATATCAAGGCAGTTTTTCCCTTTCCCCATTAACCAACAAACGAAGCCGCTTGGTTGCTCACAAGCCTGGGCAGCGTCAGGAAGCACAAGATGACTGCGTGTGAGCCGGGGGTGGGGGGTGGGGGGACACTGTGGAGAGGAAAGGCATTCCTTCTTCTCTACACATCTTTATTAGCTCAGATGCCATCCCCAGCATTCAAAGAAGGCCACAGCTCTGCTGGAAGGGATTGCCACTGTTATCACTTTGTCAGAAAAGAGAAACTGACACATTTGGAATTGGCATGTTGGCCATGTGAAGATCCAGTGGATTTTGTCTATAATGTGTTCTCAGATTTCAGCAAAGACAGGTTAAATTCACCATTTCAGACCCTAGTGGTTTTCCACTCAGTCGTTGAGTTACTTGCGGTTTGCAAATATCTACGAGGATCCAGTGCCTTCCAGAGAGGGCTTGCCTCCCTAGTTATGTGGAATAGACACATGTTGTTTTTTCTTTTACTTACTAATGTTGTAATTGTTTTATTTTTTATCTTGAAATAATTTTAAACTAATGGAAAAGTTGCAAAAATGGTACAGAGTTCCGATACACACCAAGCTTCCTCTAATGTTAACATCTTATACAATCATAATACAATTACCAAAACCAGGAAATTAACACTGGTGCAATGTTATTAACTAAACTTCAGACTTTATTCATATTTCCCTATTTTTTTCACCAATGTCTTTTTTTCTGTTCCAGCACCCAGTGCCACATTGCATTTTGTTTTTATGTCTCCTTAGACTTCCAATCCATGACAATTTCTCAGTCTTCCTTTGTCTTTTATGATCTTGACATTTCTTAAGAGTACCGGTCAGTTCTTTTGTGGAATATCCCCCAGTTTGTGTTTGGGTGATGTTTTCTCATGATTAAACTGAAGTTATGCATATTTTGGAATACTTCAGAGGTGATGTTGTACCCTTTTTGGTCTGTCATGTCAAGGGGTATATGATGATAAATCTTATCCCTGGTGATATTAACCCTGATCACCTGTTTAAGGTGGGATGTTCCAGTGTTCTCCCCTCTCAAGTTCCTGTCTTTCTCTTTGTAATTTTTTCTTTTTTTGGAACGGAGTTTCACTCTTGTTGCCCAGGCTGGAGAGCAGTGGCAAGATCTCAGCTCACTGCAACCTCTGCCTCTCGGGTTCAAGTGATTCTCCTGCCTCAACCTCCCAAGTAGCCAGGATTACAGGTGTCCGCTACCACACCTAGCTAATTTTTGTATTTTTAGTAGAGATGGGGTTTCACCATGTTGGCCAGGCTGTTCTCAAACTCCTGACCTCAAGTGGTCCACCTGCCTCAGCCTCCCATAGTGCTGGGATTACAGGCACGAGCCATCGTGCTCAGCCTTCTCTTTGTAATTAATATTTATCTCAGAAGAATATTTTGAGACAAGCGAACACCCTACTTCAAGGAAAATCTTCACATGGAAACCTGAACTTATGAAATAAGTACTGATGTATTTTCTTGCATTAACAAAGGAATTCTTCACTTTTCCAAAGGATTCACCCCAGGATTCAATTTTAAATAGCAATCTCAGTTCTAGTACATTTAACATAGGGCCTGTCTAATGAATGTTAACAGTTAACTTTTTGAGACAATGTTTACTACAATGGCCTCTTTTAGGACAATGTTTGTCTTCTCAAATAATCCATGAATATCTTCTTATCCCCTTATATAATGAGAAAAAAACAGCAGAATTTCTCTTACCTGGTAGGTCACTGAAAGAAGAAATAGAGCTTAAATCTTCTACTCTTTATTCTTTTCTAAAGGGATTTTTTTTTTACTGCCAGAATTAGTGGGAAGGTCAGGAAAATACACATGTTTTGTGGAAATAAATTCTCAGAGATAATATTCTATAACATTAATACCAAAGTAGATGGGCTAAGAGGATATCAATTATATGCCATACACATGATTCCACTTACTGGAAAACAGTTTGGCAAAATGTACCAAGCCTTGAGTTCCACCTCAAAGAATCTGTCCTAAGAAAATAATCACAGACCCAAGCAGAGATTTATGTTCAAAGATATTTACTGCAGTGCTATTATAAAGTATTAAGGAAATGATTTGGGAAATTGGCAATAATCTAAATGCCCAATAAATAGGAAATGGTGGGATTTTGTCCAACAATTCATGTTTTCAAAAACAAATGCCACAAAAACATGTTCAAGTGATCACAATACCATACTATGTAGAAAAAATAGAAATAATATTGTCTATACAGTATGTCCCTAATCTCTCTCTCGTGCATGCATATACACACACACACACACACACACTCACACACTCACAATTGGTAGAAATACTGATGAGAAAGTTATCTGTAGTATTAGAATCATGACTGATATTTATTTTCCTTATGCTTTTTAGTTTTCCAATTCTTGTGCTATAATCTTCTTATATTAACAACAGGAAGATATTTCTGAGAAAATTAGCAGTAATTCCATAGGTACCCTTTGGGGAGATAGATTCTTTGAAATACCTTTACATTTCCTCTTTTTCAACCCTGTGTAGATTACAGCTTTGAAAGAAACTAAATGGCATGCACTTGTTGAATTTATTCCAAATATTTATGTGTATATGCATTCACACACACATTTATAGAGCCAGAATGAACTGCATGATGAAGTGAAATGATTAAAATTTTTAAAATTAGATGTGCATTTGGAGAAAAAAATTCAATATCTAGCTTTTCCATGGTTGGCTTTCTAAATCTAATTAGAAAATACATAGGATGTAAGGACTATGATGCAAGAAAGGATGAGAGAAGGTTAACCCTACCAGGGAATACAGTTTTTCAGAAAAAAAGAAGATCTTTTTTATATTATTCTTTTCAAGGTTAGTCTTTAAAATTAAACTCATTAAAAAAAAAAACCTCCCTCAACCTCATCAAATTACAGAAAGCCAAATATCTAGCTTTCATTTTTAATCAAGCAGGCCTAAATATTCATGTTTATGTGCCTAAATGAAACTTTTGTATGCAGTGTTCCACTCCGTCTGCATGAATAGTAGCATTGTGGCCGGGTGAGGTCACTGCAGAAGGGAGAGTGAGGTAAGAACACAGCTGAATCTACAGGCTTTCTGCAGTGTGGTGCACCAGCTCTTTCTTAAAGCCACAGAACTGCCATTCTCACACCAAAGGCCCTCGGTTTGTTTGTGCCGGGCTGCAGCCCCACTTGCCTGTGTGTAGTGATGGCACTGTGTGTCATGAATAATTCAAGTGTTCCAAAGGAGAGCCAGAACTGCAAGGAGTAGCATGTGGCCAGAACCTCAGCAGTGTATAATTTCTGCTTCTTTAAACATCCACGTTGGCCACCTGTTCTCAAAGGAAAAGATGGTACCTTCCATTTCCTGCTCCCCTGCCACAAGATCCATGAGGGATCGCTGCTGTAGTTATGGGGACCCCACTGTGGTGTGCTTCCCTCCCAAGCAGTGGCAGGCTAAGTCACCAGAATATTGGTTAAAGATGCATGTCAGTTCATATTTTACCTACATTTCCTACTAACTTAGAGGAATAAGTTGGTTGCCAAGAGCATGCTGGCACGTAGCTCCCAGCCAACACGATCCTCATTAGAGCTGTGAGAACATGAAAAACTTCACTCTTTTTTTCCCCCCAATAAGCTCTCCAAACGTTTTACCTCCTGCTTTACAATAGAGAGGGATCCTTTATTCTCCAGTCAGCATCAAGCAGCATCCAATTTAAATAATAAGATATTTCCAAGATATGGGTACTATGCCTTTGCTTGTATCTGCCTTGGAAGGTGCCATGATACCAGGAATAACAACAGCTTTTAAAATCTTTCCTGGAAAACTTTCACACCTGAGGCCTGAGCATATAAACTCACATTAAGTAAAAAGATAGCACTCTCTGAACCAAAACTTCAAGAATGGGTAAGATTGACTCTTTAAATTAACCAAATCCTATAGAGTTCATCTTGGGGATCAGTACTGGGGATAAATGAGAGCATAAGATTGGTTAGAATAGGCATTATGGGGGTTACATGGTCCCTCTGTAAGTTTATAGCCAAGAGGAAGTGCTTTAGAAGTTCAGGGAAGGACCTGCTACTGGATCTGGAAGACTTGGAGAAAATACTTTGTAAAGGAAGCAGAAAATGAGAGGTCACTGAAGGAGGAACAGGCTTGGGCATCTCCAGTTGAGAACAATAGTGTAAAGAGAAGGGTATTGGTGCTGTATTTATAACAGCTGCTGAAGATACAAACTCTGGACTAGATCAGTCGACTGACAGATGACCACCTCTCCCTGTTCAGGGATCATCAGTAGACCTGTTGAGTTGAGAAGTCAATTCCTATGAGAGAAGGGAGGTCCAGTTGGCAAGATACTTTGGGTCCCAGCCAGACCATGGAGGCTCAGGAATGCCAGCCTAAGGAAATGGTCATTATCTTTTAGGCAATAGTGAGTCACTGGAGGATTAGGAGTAGGGAGGGACACGATGAAATCAGTTTTTTTGGAAGATAAATCTGGCAGTGATGCACAAGAAGCACATATCAACTAATAGTAATAAGAAAAAAACTTACTAAGCTAGGAATATTACAGTTCCACTCTAGGCAGTGTTAAACAATGATTAAACGATGAACCCTGTTCATTTCTGCTGATGGCTGCTGAACATTGATCCTGAGAGCTGCTCGCTATGAAAAGAATGAAATGAATGCTGTGAACCAAGGACCCAATTATTACTCAGGTAGGCCCTAAAATCTGTGTTAGTGGCCAAAGAGTGTTTCTGAAGTGTTTCAGAGATCTTCAAGTGCATTCATTCATTCATTTAGATCAAACCTACTATGTGCTGGGTTCCATGATAGTCCCGGGGTAGCGGGGGGCGGGCATAAAGAACAATAAAATGTATTCTATCTTCTCAAGAAATTTATATTTGCTATAGATTTTTAAAAATACAGAACATAGGAAGGTTCAGAAGCCCAGAATTTACAGCATATATAGCACTATTGTATGCAAACCCTCCTACCTCGGGGGATTTACCTACCTGCTGGAACTCATTCACAGGCCTGGCTGAGGTTCAGTGATGCTGTGGCCTATAAGAGAGAAGTGGAAGTGTCGTGGAAGGCAAGTTGCAGCCAAATGAAGGGCTTGCCATCTCCCTTTTTCACTCAGCAAAAGTACATTGAGTGGCTGGGCACGGTGGCTCACACCTGTAATCCCAGCACTTTGGGAGGCCAAGGCGGGCAGATCACCTGAGGTCGGGAGTTCGAGACCAGCCTGACCACCATGGAGAAACCCCGTCTCTACTTAAAAAAAATACAAAATTAGCCAGGCATGGTGGCACATGCCTGTAATCCCAGCTACTAGGGAGGCTGAGGCAGGAGAATCGCTTGAACCTGGGAGGCGGAGGTTGCAGTGAGCTGAGATCACGCCATTGCACTCTAGCCTGGGCAACAAGAGCGGAACTCCATCTCAAAAAAAAAAAAAAAAAAACAGTACATTGAGTCTAAGTAGCCCTTGCATTTCAGCAGGATGGAGTCCAGTTTATTTTTCACTTAGAAATCTTCCAGAAGTGTGAAGTGTTCATTGAGGACTCAAAATATCCCTAACCACCATGACTACCACTGGTGCTCTCCAAAGCGGCCCTCTCCTCAAGCACCATATTGGTTATTAGTGTCAGCCACAATGGTGTACTCTGAACTGGGCACATGCTTTAACTAATGTTCAGAGACACTTATTGGAAATTGACAACAGCAGTTTTTGAGAGAGAGAGAGGCAGAGAGAGATCAACTGGCTATTTTTGCAGGGTGTTTAAATTGCTGGTTACAATTTGTTGGATGATTGATCGGTTCAGGTGCTCACGTTTCAAAGATTATATAGTCAACTGTTAATAAGTAAATTTTGAGAATCTGCAACATATTGTGTATAGGTACCAAGTTAAACACAGTTACTGCCCATCATGTTGCATTATTGCCAGTTTCCAGTTACTCACCCTAATTTTTTTAGCGTACTGTTACATAGTATTTCCCCTGAGCCAAGCACTGTTCTAAATGCTTTGTAAATAGTAACACAGTAAATTCTTGCAACCATCGTATATGAGACATCTACTAATACCACTCTTATTTTACAGAGGAGGAAACTGAAGCACAGAAAGAGTAAATTGTTTACCCAAAGTCACACAGTTAGTAAGTAGCAGAGCTGACATTTAAACCGAGCAGCCACACTCCTAGAGTTCATGCCTTTAACTACTATGCCACTATAACAATGGGCAGCAACATGAGGAAAGAAACCTATATAGAAGTAATAGTATGGGCTGGGCACGGTGGCTCATGCCTGTAATCCCAGCACTTTGGGAGGCTGAGGCGGGCGGATCACGAGGTCAGGAGATCGAGACCATCCTGGCTAACGCGGTGAAACCCCGTCTCTACTAAAAATACAAAAAAATTAGCCAGGCGTAGTGGCGGGCGCCTGTAGTCCCAGCTACTTGGGAGGCTAAGGCAGGAGAATGGCATGAACCCAGGAGCCAGAGCTTGCAGTGAGCCGAGATCGCCACTGCACTGAGCCTGGGTGACAGAGCAAGACTCCGTCTCAAAAAAAAGAAGTAATAGTATGAATTGTGGTAGTAGTGGTGGTGATGGTACAGGTGGAGTATCCCTTATCCTAAATGCTGGGGACCAGAAGTGTTTCAGATTTCAGATTTTTTCAGATTTTGGAATATTTACACTACACCGGTTGAGCATCCCTAATCTGAAAAGTCAAAATCTGAAATCCTCCAGTGAGCATCTCCTTTGAGCATCATGGTGATGCTCAAAATGTTTCAGATGTTGGGCCATTTTGGATTTTGGATTTTTGGATTAGGGGTGTTCAATCTGTAGTCCTAGTAGCAGTAGTATTACAGCAATGGTAGTGCTATTGTAACAGTAGTCATTTTGTAGCAGTAGTGTGGGCGCAGCAGCAGCAGCAGTGCAGAACACAGTAAGAGTGGTGGTAGTATTGTAGTCATATTGTCATGGTACAGCAGTAGAAGCATGTAGAAGAAGTCTCTGTTGCCCTGGTTGTTGTACTCTCCTTTCAGACATGAAGATATTGAGGCTTAGGTAGACCTACTAACGAGTCAATGGCAGAACAGGATTTGTGCTCACAGGTATCTGAGTCCTTTGCTGCCTCTCAGGATGTTCACATAAGAAGAAAATGGCTGTTCTGTAGCCTGCAGAAATTCCTGCTCAGCGGCTTGGCCATGGTTTGGCAATGCTACCATACACTGTGGCACTTGAAAGGTTTGTTGTCACTGTTGTTGTTGTTATCCTTGGCTGAGTCTATGTCATGTCCAAGCCACCAATTTGTTGGAAGTGTGAGGGCTGGTATGTGAATAGAGGGAGGTCCGGTGGGGAAAGTCAGTCAAATTAGTTGTGACTGAACTAGCTTGTCAATTCAGTGAGACAGATCAAACCATAGCCCCATGTAGACACCACCAGGGTCTGCACTAACAGTCAGTAGGTCACTGAGTCATGCCCCTGTGAAATCCCCCAGCCACTTAGAGCAGTAAAGATTGATTAAACATGTTTATATGCAATTTGAAAATGGTTCTTTCAGGAAACGTGTGGTTCTTTAAAGTCACTTTAACATGAGAGATTTTACTTTAGTTTATTTATATTCTAGCCAAAAAGAACCCAAAGTCGAGCACAAAGTCCCATGATGTATGGAGTCCTCTAGGAGAAATTGTCAGAGCTGGTTTATATATTTGTACTCTATCAATATGGCCTTTCACAGTTCCTAATTAGTTTTGTTAGTTGACTTACAGAAAAGTGTATTTAAAGTGAGATGTCAGTAATTCCACTGAGGGAATAGCATTAATGAAAAACACACAGTCAGGAGGCCAATGGAAGAGCAAATGGTTCAGTCCTGAGCACCCCTAATTTGTATGGGGGTGATTAACTCAACTGCTTCTCTTGTTAGGAAACACTTTGGTAGAAACCCCTGGAGATTATTCAGGCAATGGATACATGTGTTTGTGTGTGTATACAGGTACAGGCGCGCAGACACATATTTTTTGTTCAAAAAACAAGTAAATAAAGATTAATTGAGCTTTTGGAATACCTACCTGGTGTACTTCTGATAACATATATGCCACAGAGATTGTACTGGAAACTCAGCTGAGTTTGAGCTAAGATATGTTATATCATGTCAAGTAAAAAGGAAATAGCTCCAAAACAAAGAGAACAAGCAATAAAATATAAATTTACCCAATTTTGCTGTTTACTTCTGCCAGCTATGCGAACTCGGAGTTTGGTTATTTATACTTACATGGGGCTTCTTAGAAAAATGTATTTGAAGAACGCTGTCTCAGAATTTCAATAGCCAGAGCAGATGTGCAGTGTTCTTTGTGGGTTTTACAGTAGATATGTGCAGTCTACCAGAAATTATAGATGCACAATTAGATTTTTACAATGTACACATTCATGCAGATCAAACTATGTTCCTTAAATGAGGGCTTAGTTTTCTTTATTTCCTGCTGAGTTTACCAAGTGGAGCATTGGTTGCCAGCATTTCTAGCTAAGCAAGTTTGCTGCAAAACCATTCCCATTCATTTGTGCTCAGGCGAGGATGGAGGGTCACTTGCCTTTGTATAGAGAATGCAAAACAGGAAGGTCTCGTGTCATCACTCCAGCTTTTCTCTGCTGCCGCAGCTCTGGGCAGTGGGAACCATTTGGAATTTACATACCACGCAACTTTTCAGAATGTGTGACATGCTCAGGTTTATGTTTGTGGTATGCCGTGGTTGTTTATTATGCAGAAGAAATGGAAAGCTTGCCAATTCACATCACTAATGTGAGTTTGACTAATGACATGGGCAGTAAATTAGAATTTAGCTTCTAACCACATACAAATAGGTCTCAGGCTGCTGGTTAATGCCATGATGTCAGTTCTGATGCCCCCTTCATTAGCTGATGTGCTTTTAAAGGTAGATGCCAAGAGAAAGAATTTGGTTTTGTTTTCCTAATGCACAAAACATGTTTTGAACAATAGAAATACTTCTCTATCAACAGTTTTCTGGCTTGTTGATTTCCCAACTCTGCTAATTATACCCTCTGAGTCTGTATTTCCAGGTCTTTATTAGAACACAACATTACCTACAGGAGAGTTGATTTCTAAATCAGATTGAGTTTCCACACACACCTCTTTCCTCTCCCGGGAGACTCAATTGGGTATCTACATGTGGCAGCAAAACCAGACCAACCAAATTATTCTACAGTTCTGATGCATCATGGCAGGTTAAGACAGTAGCCTAGCCAGTGGGGAAAGATGTTTACAAGGGCCCACTGATTATACCACCTTGAAGATCCCAGAGAATGATTCAGACATGCCAAAGTTTTTTCTTCAACCAATGCTGCCTCCGCATGTTTGTGTTCATCTGATGGGCAGTCTTACCATAACTCATGTAGGGCATATATTATCATTTGTGGCTGTCTCTTTCTGAATCAGCATTTACCTTGTTAGTAGACTGTTTTGCCACACACAAAAACCTATTTATTAAGAAATATTTCCCTCCAAAATATAGCATTGTCTTATGAATATGTGCCCACTCAGGGCAGGTCTGTGTCTAGAGACAAGAAGGAGTAATAAAAGAATTGAATAAAAAATAAGAAGAAAAAGAAAGTGGTAAAGCCTACCTATGACTGGCTTTCATAGTAATGTCTCTGTGAGCCTACAGTTATTTTCTTGGCACAGAAGCAAATACAAATGAAATTGTTGCGGAATCTAAGAGAGAAATTTCATTAGGTGTAATAATAGTGCTTTTCATTTTCAAAGCACTTTGAAAATGCTAACTAATTAATCTTCCATAATATTTCCAAGTAGTAGGAGCATATATTCTTCTACTTGCACAAAGCGTAGCACATATAGGAGGCTCATGTTACAGGAAAACCCTTAGAGACTTTGCCTACATGCACTTCCTCCGGCTATCCACACATTTAAACCAAAATAAATATTGTCAGGTAGAGAACTGACAAAGCACACAACAGTATATGATTGACAGGGTTAGAAAGTGAGACAAAGAAAAGGAATTCAAATATCCAGAAATTCTAAATAAATGAGCATATGCCCAATGATCCCAAGTTTAAGGGGAGAGTCAAGGTGGAAAGATGTATGTAGTTGACCCTAGATGGGGTTCCACAGCTGCTGCTCACCAGCGATGGACCCTTGGGTAAGATATTAACTGCTCTGGACTTCACTTTCCTCAACTGTAAATTGCGGGTGTTGGAGTGAAGGTCTCAAGATCCTTCTTGTTCTGAAATTCACAGGTTTCTGCTCAGGGCAAATGGCAAGTCAATAGACAAGGCTTCATTCCTGAGATGGGTCTCAGGGGAATGTTTTCTGAGGGGGCAACTTTTTAGCTACAGAGCAGGAACATGGCATAAATCCCCAACCAGTACATTTATCCAATTAGATTTAAACTCAAGCCTCAATTAAAGATTTCTCTTTCATGGCATCGTACCAATATCAGAAATGCAAATACTGTATGGGGCTTTTTTGGCTGGAGCAAGTCATATAGCTAACATTTTGTGACTGGGAGAGAGTCCAAATTCTTTCCTATGTGTAAGCACTTTAAATGATGTGAGGGATGTGTGTGTGTGTGTGTGTGTGTGTGTGTGTGTGTGTGTGTGTGTGTGTGTGTGTGTATCATTTGTTTTATGGAAATATTTGTGTGTGGAGGGGTCAAAGGTGATAATTCAGGAAAATAAGCCAATTATATATGCCAAGACTTGAGAAGGTTTCAGTGATTCCTTAAATATTTAAATCATTTTTAAAACTAGTGTGATCCTGCTTGCTTTGGGAAGCAGAATAATTTTTAGAAATGAGTTCGCAACATAAAGATAAAGTAGTGTGAAACATGTGAATCTCAATGTAAATAACTGGTTGGGGATAAAACTGATCTCATTCTGAAACTTCCAGCAGAAGAAAGTTTGTAATGAGGAGAAAGGCAAACTTACCAGCTAAGTCATTTGAATGAAAGCTTTATATATTTTCCCAGATATTCATGCAGCATTACAATGGCACAACCCGTATTTGTGTATTTGTTTTTTAAACTTAAGGTTACCACATCTGGCATAAACTATTATTTTCGTTGTCAATTTGGGTCGATGAACTTCAAACCCCACATTTCTAAGTAAATCTGAAGATAAAATAAACATTTTACAGAAAGAAATTTTGTATGGTTAGAATTTTAAATATTTAGATGTCAGAATGATGTGCTCACATTTTCAGGTTACATTACTTTTAAAGGAATTTTCAATATATTGTGCTTGGTGGTTTGGATTTTCCAGCAACCCTTTATTTAGTAACTTTATTATTTGCTGCTGTTAATGTTGACAAGGACTTAAAATTGTACGTGCAGCATTAGATGCAAATATCCTGCTACAACACAACTAATTCTATGAAATTTAGAGCAAAATAATGCTGTGATAAAATTTTAGTGACCATTTGATAATTGTTTGTATTTCTCTATCACCATGCATGAGAACCTTCTGTGCTTTAAACCTTCCCTTCTACCCAACACAAAAGAAAACAAAACAAAAACCCAATAAACCTAAGTGGATTGATCTTTCCCTAAGCAAAATAGTCATCTGTCCTAAACTTAAACTCTTGGCTATGGTTTTTTTTTCTTTTTCTTTTTTCTGAGACTGTCAGATGACCTCGATACAATATGAAACTGAGAGAAAGTGCATTTCTCTTCATTCATTTATTTCTTCACACATCTTCAATGCTCCATTTTGTTTAATAGCTGAAACACATAACAAATCCATTAAAGACTCTTGGCTCTAATCATTGTTTAGAATAAATACAGTGTCCCAAAAGATCTTATTTATAAAAGTATTCCACTTAAGATGTGGGCCTTGTTTCTTACCTCCACAGCATTTACCCAGACAAGACACAGATTTTCAGGAGCTTTACCAAAAAATTGGGAATTGTAACGGAAAGAGGCCTAACCTTGCTTAAAGTATAACTTGTGCATCTTGTTGGTTCCAGGGCATCTTGAGGGTGATCAGATCAGAATTTCCCTTGTCTTTCCTGTGAGTTTCTCCTGATTTTCTATTCCACTCTTTAATATAAAAACATACAAAGAAGAAAATCATCTCAAATAAGAAAAGCACTTAGATGTGCCTCTGCATCCTTAGTAGCTACTAATAGGTATTCAAATTGTGACGTGTATATACATTATACACAAGTGCCTGTTTCTTTTTAGGACTGCCATACCTTCTATCTCAAAGAGAGTCCTCCTTTCTTTCTGTAAGTTGCTTTTAAAGACAGTCCAGTATTTCTTAGGAGCTTGGGGAGAAAATTTGAGTCTTTAGGAATATAAAAGCCTTGGGCTTGTTGCTTTAATACTGTCAGGCAACTTGTGAAGTTCCCCATGCAGTTAAATACTTTACCCTAAACCTTCAATTAATTATCCTACCACACTTTAGCCTTTAAAAGCGAGTCTTGCTACAACATATAACATTTCCTCTGTGCCTTGCCACTTTATAGCACGGACCTGAACATAAGAAGGGCCCTTGAATATATTTTCAGTGGGTTCTCAGTACTGCTGTAAATTATCCTGCCCTTATTCTGAGGTTTTGGTGATTTATAACAGATATTTTTCCATTAGCAAAGTTTCCTTACTTTTTGTTCTTATTCATGAGATTTGAAAGCATGATGTAATCGCTGTGGGGATATTACTTTTTTTTTTTTTTTTTTTTTTTTTTTTTTGAGACAGGGTCTTGCTCTGTCACCAAGGCTGGAGTACATGGCATGATCATACTCACTGCAGCCTCAAAACCCTGGACTTGAATGATTCTCCCACCTCAGCCTCTCAAGTAGCTAGGACTACAGGTGTGCACCACCATGCCCAGCTAATTATTTTTTTATTTTTTGTAGAGAGAGGGTCTCACTATGTTGCCCAGGCTAGTCTCAAACTCCTGGCCTCAAGCAATCCTCATGTTTTGGTCTCCTAAAGCACTAGGATTACAGGTGTGAGCCACCATGCCTGGCCTAAGGATATTATGTATTGTCAGTAGTATAGAAATTACATTCACGGTGCTGGAGAAGTTTTCTTCAAGGACTACTCAGTAGATACAAAAATTATTTTTTACTGACCTGAATACACCCCTAGGTTCTTTAATGTTCTCTTATTATTTTTTTTAAATTTCAAGCAAAGTATAAGTGATATAACATTAACATTATAACAAGTTATACAGTTTTACACATAAGCCAGAGCTGAAATGCAGGAAAGGCCCTAATTCTCCTGTAAAAAAAAAAAAACTGACCCAAAAGTTTACACTTTTAATTTACCATTAGCCATTTGGGTTTTGGATGGCAAACACAACACTTTGCCAAGCTATAAAATTCATGTTTAAGAGAAGGATCAAAACTAAAACCAGAGAGTTTATTTGCACAAATATTTGCTTGGTGCAAATATTCATGTTGGATGGTCTTAGACTATTTGATTTCGGTGGGTTGAAAGAAAGTCTGAGCTATAATTTGTGTTCTATTTTCATATTAGGCTTTCCCACTTTTTAAAACTCTTTGCAAATATTGATTTGTAAAGCTACTATCTCCCTATGAGAAATAAATGCTCCTCTCCATGGATTGACTATTAGATTTTTTAAAACGTGGGTCAGTTTTATATGTTTTCATAGGTAATTGAGGATTTAATTCTTTTCACTAGAGTCTACATATAAATGTCGATGACAATTCCTGTTTACATTGTTTAAAGAATTTATTTCTGAGAATAATGAGATTTAGAAGGGTCACTTTCACTTTGTTACCGTCTCATAAATTATCTTTAGTAACTTCAGTGTCTTAGGTGACCACAGTTTTGCCACCTTTCATAGTCTCTCATAGATGTAGGTGTGCAGCCTCGAACTCCGAAATTCATACTCCAATTCTCTGCTTATGCAGCCATGAAACATCTAGAATATGGATCGCCAAAATGATGACAAAGATGAGCTGATTATCTCACTGTATTTATGTTACTGACATTTTTATTCTTTTGAATTACAAAATATCTAAAAGGGTCCCAAAGCAGACTTTTCTTATAAATGTGTGTTTACCTTCCATCTATTGTGATCATACGTGTCATGATAGAAACTATGTATGGATTTGAGGTAATGGTGGATATATTCACATGGCTCACAGTCTGGTGTGGTATGATTTTCTTGAACACAATCTAGACCTTGGTTCAGGGTCAGAAACATAAGAGTCTGTACTTCCTAAGTAAGTGTTTTACCCTTGTACAAATCCAGCACTTTAAAATGTGAAAATATTTATTCAAGATTATTTATCAACATTTCATTCCAACAAACATGAATGTGTATTAGGTGTGTAGTGAAATATTTAGTTGTTTTCTTTCTTCGTTTGGTATTCCTCTCTCAAGTGGAGCAAATGCCACAAAACCAAATTTGCCTTATTCATAGCTTTGTGTGTACGTGTATGTTTTCTGTCTCCCATGGAGCCATGATATAGGTAGACAGGAAGGGAGAAAGGGGTAAAAAAACTGAAGGAGAGGGCTAGCACCAGCAATAAAAAAAGATGAAAATATTTGGTAGAGATACGAATGGCTGCAGAGAAGAAATCTCTTCTTTGCCTGTTGGTATTTACAGCAGAGGTTTCTCAGATGTTACACCAGATCTCAAGACCAGCAGTATTTATGGTGGGCACACAGTAATGTGTCCTTAGAGAGAAAATGATAACAGATAAAGTATGTTTCCAAATATGGGCCCCCGCCATGCCTCGAGCCTGCTTTCTACCCATTGATGGCAGAGAACTGCAGCTATTGCCCATGTGCAGGACAGTTCAAGAATTAATATCAAATTGTCACTGACTCTAATCTCAGACATTTTCTTTGGGTGGTGCAGCAGGGAAAAGCAAGGGCTTTGAAATCAGACTAGTGTGTTTAACACCTTAGGCAAGTTACTTAGATCTCTTGGAGCTACATTTTTTCAGAGTGTAAAACAGAAGTCCTAATACACATCAACTAAAAAAAAAATGAGATAATATTTGTATGTTCCTTAGCACATCCCTAGGGCATAATGAGAACTCATTACATATAATTCATTAGTTTAGCCACTATGCTTATTTTCTTTGTCATGCACCATCTCTTTAAAGTTACTTTAAAGATAAATGAGAAATAAAAAACAGTCTGTCATCTTTCCCTTCTGAAGGAAGAGAAGAAGGTCCATTCCCTGCACAAGCAACCCCCTACTCTGGAACAAGCTCCCTCAAACTCTGCCTCCCCACCCCAACTCCACTAGCCGTGAGCCCTTGGGTGTAAACTCAGTCCTCTGTCACACTAAAGAAAACACATTTATTTGAGGTCTGAATGATAAAGCATTAACATGCAAAGTCTGTTGAAAAGATGACAAGGTTATGCTTCGTTTCCCAGAATTTTAGTTAAATTTCTCAACTGGTTCTCAGCAAGGGATTTAAACAGATCTCTCAAATGCCTTGTAATTGTTGTCCAGCTTACCCTGGAATGTGCAGGAAAAGTTGAATGTGTCAGTGCATGGCAAACATTGGAGCACCCACGGGCTGGAATGTCGACCCAGATTGAAGACTGCCCTACAGGCTGTGGCTGCTTGGTTGTTGAAATGGAAACCAGAATGGCCCTTGTGGGTAACTAAGCCCTAAACAGTGAGGAGGAAGACTCCCTCAGGTGTCCAGCTCAGCCACATTGGTAAACTTTCCTGACTTTCTGATCCCATCACCCACTAGTATCCATGGGAAAAGGTAGGGATGATCGTGTGTCTTCATCAAAGAGAGGTTCTATTTACAAGATAACTCTTGGGGACAGGGTGATATCATACTTCAAACCTCTCTAAAGTATGGTATAAGGACAGGTCATCTGCACTCCAGTTCAAACACAGAATTGGACACTAAACATTATTTCTATACTGATGTCAAGTTCTGCTTCTTTTGTTTGAGTCTTTGTTTTAACAAAGAGTAACACACACTTGGTTTTAAACTGCATACTAGGGGAAAAATCCTGGAAGGAGAATTGCCCAAGATCTTGTGTTTTGTCTTCATGTCATGACTTAATTTTTGCAAAATCAAAATGACTTCATTCACAATTTATGTACCCAAGTAACTTAGCCCATTTTAAAATTCTTGCTGCCCTGTTCCATGTATGCATTTATTTTTGTTTTTTATTTTCATTGTAATTATGTGTACCAGACTGGGCTACAGGCAGTGTGACACTGACAAATTGGAAAGCATATCGAACATAGAGAGAAAGAGAATGGAAATTCTAAGATGGGTTAGCCAGCCTCTCTTGAGTTGATATATTCATGACATTATTTTCTTTGAGCTTTGCACTATCTTTTCAGGAATCTTCCTATTAGAAAATAACTTCACAAACCTGAGTTTATTTTGAACTTGGCAGTGGTTCTGATTAGAGATGTTGCAAAACAACCATTCAGCCCAACATGGCCCGAAAGACTCAGAGTTTCCAAGATGAATCAGGGCAGATATTGGCATACACTGAGGAGCATTTTTAACCTTTAACATGGAGTGGGAATGGGGAGAGAAGCGACACACTGCAAATCGGCACACACCCTTTCTACCATCCTCAATTTTATTTCTGTGGCTTTTTCCACATAAAAGAAAGTCACTTTCACAATTATTAAGTTGCATCGCATCTGTATCCATCCAGCCCAAGCTTCCAAGCTCCCAACTGGGGAACAAAAGCAGCTCATTTTGCCTAATGCCTCTTCAACCTAAAAGTAGTTTCTAAACATTGGTCCTTCCCATGATCCATCTAGAATTTAATCTCTGCACAAGGGATTTTTGCATCCATTCAGATCTTACAAATATGATAAAGCTTAATTTCCATTATGAAAAGAAAAAGATAAAATTTAAAGAAAGAACAGTCTTTAAAGTATTTGAAAATTGGTCTAAGATCCCCATAAGGATAGGAACTAATTCTATCATTTATAAAATCTACGGATTTTGCATATTTTAGCCCTATTTGGTTAAAAATGCAGAATTAAGTCTGAGTTGGATGTGCCTTGTAGACAGGAGTTGGGGTGGGGAGGCAGAGTCTGAGGGGCATGTTCCAGAGTAGGGGGTGCACGTGCAGGGAAGGGACCTTCTTCTGTTTCCTCAGAAGGGAAAGAAGACAGACAGGCTAGTGAAGAAAAAGACTCTTGTGGAAAGTAAGAGGGTTTGCAGATGGATACCATTTAAGGAGGGGACAGTGGCAACTAGGGGCACTTACACCCAATGCTTTCATCTGCTCATGAATGTAGAAGTGAGATGAAGTTCTTGGGGGAATAGTTTTCTTTCTCAAATGGGTAAAGAATCTGAAAACCATGTCACAAAAAAAAGGATGATGGAACCCCAATATCTAATCTGAGATGAAATAATTATCCTCATATATTTGAAAATCTGCAGTGTGAGAAAGGAGTTAGAGTTTCAGGAAAACAGATCTTACCTTGAGGTGGAAGAAGTTGCTTTATAGTCAGGGAACTTTTCCTGTCTGAATTAGAGGATAAAATGGCAACCTTTTGAAGGTACTGTGTGTGTGTGTTTGGGGGGAGAAGAATTCTTGCATAGGTTCTCTTCCAGTTCTGCTTCTGTGGATAAGGTTTTAAGCACTCACTTCCTGACAAGTGTCAAGAAGGTCTTACAAACACTGAAATTTGGTCATGAGTCCAATCTAGTCCCACCACTGATGATGCCACTTGAGAAATTCCTCCCACTCAAATGAGTTAACAGTGTTGGCCATCTTCCCAGAAGGAGGTAGTTTCATCTAGTTGATAAGATCTGAGTTGAGCTGCTTGCATTTAGGATAGCTTTCCTTCAGCCTCAGCCTCTCCTCAGGCAGCCCCTGGGGCAAAGCAAGACCTTTCTCATTCTTCCAGACCATTCAGAAAACTCTGTTATATAAATGAGTGAGCATTGACCACTAGCTGTGAGTCCTTGAGTGTAAACGCATTCCTCTGGTACACTAAAGGAAACACATTTATTTGGGGTCTGAATGATAAAGCATTAACAGGCAAAGAGTTGGGAAGATAGTAAAAGAACAACATTTTTTCTTTTTCTTTTATTAAAACTCAACTGGATAAATTAGCTATGCTTTGACCAGGCCTGAAACTATAGCTCATTCAGTGGATATCTTGTTTGCTTATGAACCTCTAGTGCTTGTAAAAAACGTGTCCTAGACTAGTGTTCTGTGGCACTACAAGGTGACTATAATAAACAACAATTTATTGCAGATTTTCAAATAGGTACAGCAGCAGATTTTGAATGTTAACACAAAGAAATGAATGTTTGAGAGATGAGAGATATGCTAATTATCCTGATTTGATCATTACACATTGTATACATATATTGACATGTTACATATACCCATAAATACGTATAATTATGTACCAAATACTAATAAAATTAGTAAATATAAATTAATTTAATGAAGAATAATTTTTTAAAAAACAGAATATGTCGTAGGGCCCCAAGGTGTATGTCTTGTTGATGCTTTGAAATAGTTGAGTTAACTGTACCTTCCGGTGGATAGAATAAGGCTTGGAGTTAACTCCTTATTAAAGAGAATCAGGGAAGTCTCCTTGGGTACCTGACTAAAATGTAATTTTTTGTCCTTATAGGGCAGTTAGAGTATGACCATGGCTAAAATGAAGACAGCCATTTTTTATTTCAATAGGACAATCCAGGAAGCTGGAAATTGAGATCAGATTTAAAAGACAAGTAGGATCACTAGAGCATTCTTCCAGCCTTAGAATCAGACCTTTCCATGACCACAAAAGAGACATCTATTGCCAGTGGTGAAACTGGGACGGTTCTTGGCAATAGGCTCCATAGTTCTGTACAACTGTGTCCAGAGTGAGCCACTGCTGGCCCGTGACAGACATGGAGCTTGAGCTCAGAGTGGAGCAGGCCCCTACAACAACTTCTTCCAACAGCCGCATTCCTGTCTCTAATGGAAAATTTAGTATAGAAGGTGAGAGTTATGAAAAAGTGAGCCATGAGGAAGGGGAGCCAGTGGAGAAAGGGGAGAGAAGAGTGGAGTTAATATGACAGGGCTTCAGCTTCAACTTGGTCTGTTTTGCCCTCCAGAGCAGATCTGTGGCCACTTGGAGGAACAAGCTCATTGCAGTCTTTCTTGGGCATCTATGAAAGCCTGTAATACTGGAGCTTCTAGCTACTAGTAAGCTTAATCTCACCACTACAGTTGGGTAGGGAAAGATAAACAACAAAACCCAGAGCATTTCCACATTCTCTTGTAATTCTACCAAGGAACGTCTTTGTTCGCCAACCCTCCTTAGTAAAGTATGAGAAAGAGAAAGAATGGAACTTTTTTTTATATGAGTGGGTACATTTGTACCTTTCATCATGATCCATTTTTTATTCGTTAGTCCACTTAATGTTTTGGTTTTCACGACCAGAAAAATAACTAAAGAAAAGGGGAGAAAACCCAGTTGTGGTAAAGACAGTTACATCAATGATCATGCTATGAATTGATCATCTAATGATAGTTTTTGATGTAGGTGGTCCTTAAATTTTTAGTTGCGACATCAGCAGTACATCTTTTCTCTCACAAACTGGAGTGTTCACTCTTATGTTTAAAAAATATATATGTGGTGGTTACCAGGGGCAGGGGGATGGGAGAACAGAGAAGATGGTCAAAGGGTACAAACTTTCAGTTATAGAATGAATAAATTCAGATCCCATATGCAGCATGGTGACTACAGTTAACAATACTCAAGGTATACTTGAAATGTGCTTAAGTGTTCTCATCATAAAACAAAACAAAAAGGGGTAACTAGGTGAGGTGATAGATGTGTTAATTGATTGTGGTAATCATGTCACAAAATACATACGATAGCAAATCGTCCTGTGGTGCACCGGAAAATCACAAAACTTTGTCAATTATACCTCAGTAGAGCTGTAATTTTTTTTAAGTATGAAATAGTGGTAGAGCCAAAAATAAGAGTTTTGCCACTAATTAGTTTCTTTCTTTGAATAAATCACCCTACATCTCAATGCTTTAATTTCTTGCTTTGTTCTGTAAGGGTGTTTGGATGAACTGATCTCTGACGCCCCAGTGGTTCTGTAAGCAGAGAGAAAAAAAATGGCTCCATCTTTAGGGGAGAGATACAGGGCTTGAAATTCCAGGGTCACATTTTCAAGACTTTTCAATGAAAAAAATTCAGAGTCAGTTTATGTTCCCTCATCAAGGGAGCCACCTTAGAATAGGGGGATTTTATCCAATGTGTTTTCTGGTTGTCTTCTGGATGCTGCCTGATGTGGACACGGGATTCACGAGAAGGCTGGGGGCGTCCTTCCTCCATTAGGGCCCCTCATCCTCTTTAATAGGAAGATAACGATGCCTTCCTCAGGGAGTCGTTGCATGAACACATGAAATGGTTCTTATCAGGCTCCCGGTACGTGTGAGGAGCAGGGCAACCCTTCTCATGTCATGATCTCTCTGTGTGGGCATTTCATTTACAGCGCTACCCCTTCCAGAAACTTCTAAGTGTATTTTTAAATGGCAAGTACCTAAAACAAGAAAGTATCTGTATTGAGGTCCAGACCTGGCATTTCATAATGTTTAAAGCATCAGCTGCCAATTTGCTGTGCCTGTAATATCTAATTTATAGTTCCCTGTGGGTGGGTGGGAGGGTGGGGCCAATCTCTCAGGAGAAGACATTTTTCTTGTTTGTAACTTTTTTCTTTGGTCATTTAAAAAAGGTTTAGTAAGTGTGCTCCATAAACTCAGGGAGCATCCCAGCCTTCCTCTGTGTCGCTGATGTGTGAGTCTCTATTTTCCCTTGGCAATAAATTTCCCATGAGGAGGATAGTCACCTTTTTCTTCCTGGCCTGGTAAAAGCTGGACAGCAAAGGGCAGTTGTCATTCTCTAAAACACTCCCACTTTCTCGGGCCACCACCTACCTTGGCTTCCCAGCCCAGACGTTAAGGGACATGGGATAGTTTCACTTATAAAATCCACTTCCTCAGAGAGAGCAGACACTGGTGGAGTTTCCTGAATTTGGCAGAATCTCTCTTTAGAGACACTCTGCTTCAGACGGCTAGACACTTGGGACCCGTTGGCTCAGGTTTAAAAAATGTTCAGGTTAGTAGCCGAAAACCACTGGAAGTTGGGGCAAAAGAGCAATGAGGGCTGCAGGGTGACCTGGGCAGCCCAAGGGGCGACTGCTTGTGGCAACACTGGGAATGGAGAGCAGGGTGCTCAGGAAGCCGGGTGGAACGGGGAGTCTAACTCACTACCAAAGGCTGGGAGCCCAGGTGCCGCTTGAGCCTCGCCACTGTTTTGGAAGAGCGGTGGGAGAAGGCGCACCCAGCACTGAATAACTGGGTAGTCCAGGCATGAAATTGCCCGTTCATTCCACCAAAGACTTGAAAAGAAACAAGCAAAAACTGTTGTAACAAAGGAAACACAGGAAGGTTTTAAATTCTCTTTGAAAGACATTTTCAAGCTAAATGTAGTAAAATCCTCAATTATAAGTTTCACAGAGCAAAGCAGTAAAGCCTTTATAGAACACTAGCACTCATTTTTTGATAAACTAACTGCTATCTGGAGAGACTAAAAGACTTGTCCAGGCTCACTCAGGTTTAGGATGCGGAAGCTCGCCTTTCCTGAGCAGGTCCTCCTTCTCTCATCTACTGCATTTTGGGGCGGGCAGAGTATGGAAAATACTTGGATTTAAGTGACACTTGTGCACCGGCTCTGGCCTACCACTTTGCTACTTGGTGGTCATAGGCAGCTCTTGTAACCTCCTAGATCTCAGGTTCATTGCTCTAAAATGGGCTGCATTGTATCTAATGTATGGGTTATTGTAAGGATTAAACATGTGACTACAAGGCAGGGTTTTCGAGAGCTTTAGACATTGTTAGTCTTATTTTCAACATGTAAATTCCTCCTTTAAGCGCCCATTCAGCATTTCCTTTTTAATATCTGTTTTTTAAAATTAATACTTTCTTAAATAGCTTGGTTTCCAAAAACAACAAAAAAAATCACTTTAAGACTGTTTGACTATGTGGAACTCTACCTACCTCTATTGCCAGGATCTTTTGTGCAGAGCAAAATTTTTTCAAAGCTAGGACCAAATATATATCATATATTTACCCTTAATTAGGAAAGTAAAATAACCATGAAGAACTCAAGGTAGTAGTTTTCAGGTCTAAAGCTTAAGCATAATTACCTAAAGTTTGTTTCCAGTTTTAGAGCTATTCTTATAAATTATTAATTAAAGTTTTTAATAACTGAAGCTATTCCAGATAAATAGTATATTACAGCAGAAGTGGGCAAACGTTTTCTGAAAAGGACCATATAATCAATATTTTAGGCTTTGTGAGTCATATGATGTCTGTAAGAACTACCCAAGCCTACCATTGTATCACAAAAGCAGCCATACGTGATACCTGAATGAATGGGCATGGCTGTGTTCCAATAAAACTTTATTTACAAAAACAGCTGGCCATAGTTTGCCAATCCTGTCTTAAAGAAACCCATATCTTTCTGCTTTCCCTGTTTGGAATGGTTTTAATTGTCACCCCTGTCCACTGAGTTCACAGTATTTCAGACCAGCCCCTAATATGGCTCCAACCAGGTTAGTGACTTGAAGGACTTAGGGAACACTTAAATTCAGGGCTAATTTTTAGTGAGGAAAGTTGGCCAGTAAGAGCCTTAGTCACTTAATCTTTTCCTAGCGTCTTTCATTTCAGTTCCCATGCCAACGCTTTACAATGTCGAGGTGGATGGAGGTTTGTTTTCCAACATAAAGATTTCAGCTGGAATATTGCCCAGGTCATTTCTCTCCTATTTCCCTCCATGTAGAGGTTGTTCATTAACTGATAAACTTGTAGAGGAGAGTTTCATATTCTTGACTACCAAGAAATTCTTTCATCTTTCTTTCCTTCTTTTAACTGAAAGGTCACCAGTATGAGTTATTTTTTATGTTGACTTAGCTTCTATTTCATAGTTGCTGTTAAGACTTGGAGAGTTTTCTGTTTTCTATCAATAAGTTGCTTTCACATTTCCAGAATTTCAACTGGTGGGTAAAACCAATGGCTACTGCAGGTAGTAGTCTAGACAGAGCAGGAACAATAAATAACTCAAGTCCTGTCCCATTTTTCTGCATTCATTTGTCAGGGCCATGTCACTTCACTCACTCCGGCCTTCATTTCCTGGGCTAATAAACAGTACTATCAAAGGCCAAATACCATTCACAAAGTTGTCTATGGGTCCTTTTAAAAGGCAAACTTGTCCTCAGCTTCTCTTCAAACACCCTGTGTGCTCTTCCCAGAATCCTGCATTTACAGTATGGACATTTGTTATTCTGAGACTGACTGTTGCCATATGGTATTACATAATTATTTTCCCTTTAGGTATAATTACAGAATTGCCAACCCTTCGACTCTGTTTTGCATTATTTCACACGTATTTTCTAGTTTTGATTTAGGTCTCTGCATGGTATGCCATAAATCAGCAGAGTGGGGGTGGGTAATGAAAGGACATCAAAACACAGCCCCCACTGCTATAGAATGTTACTCAAGTGACACTCCATAACTCAAATACTGCAAACCATGGGGTAGCCAAAGCAGGGCACTGCGACAGTATGAGTTGTTTTTGTTAATAGAGATGAAATTATGGGTGTAACTAGCTGGCAGTCCTCAAACAGACTTCAGCAAACTGTTTACTCAGCTGTCCTCAGGCAACAACTTAATACTTGTGGATAAAATTATTCTCCCACCATCTCCCAAGTGGTATAGTCCAGGGATCCCAATTTGTTCTCACTAATAAAAAGAAAGAACAAGTTTGCAATCTCCAAAGGCAGTTTGAGATTCTGGTTATATTTTGTTTTTAACGTATCAGGCTTTCGGCACTATGATCCATGAAAATTTCCGTGTCCTTTGAATTCTGCATTTCAAAAATCTATAGGAAGCTGAAACCTAAAATACTTTGTGTGGCTTAAAGAAACCTGTGGTCCCTAATGCTAAAACCTTGATATATTTTATTTTCGTACACTGTTCCCGTTGCCCGCAATACCTCCTGCTTCCTCTCTGCCTGTTGAAATTCTGACTCTTTTAGGCTCAGCTCAGATACCTCCTCCTGGAATTCCTCCCTGATTCTCCACCTCACCCAATAGAAATTGACCTATCAATTTTTCTCTAGTCTAATTTTTAAAAATTATTATTCAATGTTGAAGACATACAGAACTGTATAAGAAATGATACAATAAACATCCATCTATCCACTACCTATCATGCAGAAGCCCTCTGAGAACTGGAAGACCATTATCTGATTTTGGTATATATCATTCCCATTCTCACATAATATATTATGCCATATTTATGTATTCCTTAGCCATATATATATATATATATATATATATATATATATATATATTAGCGTATTTTAGGTAAGTGTTCTATAAATGGATTTTTGTTTTGTGTATTCTTCTGAAACTTGAGTGATTTTGGGGGGTTCACATTTATGTTTAGCAGATTTATCATGTTGATTTTCATTAGTTCATATCCATTGCTGTAGAATATTTCATCATTAAAATTTACTGATCATTCTCTTGGTGTACATTTAAGGTATTTTCATTTGCTCTCATATAACTTTTAAATCACTATTATGACACTACATTGTACCATAGACAGGTCAGTTGCCTATATACTTTTTACCCTCGGCCTAGCACAGTTCCAGTAGATGCTTTATATATGTTTGTTCTTTTGAATTAAATGCTTGCAAGAGAGCCAGAAAATATTATCACCTTTTTACAAATGGGGAAACTGACAGTATGTAACTGTCCCGTGTGCACAGCAAATTAACATCTGATACAGAATTAGAAGTTAGAATTTGTGGTGAGCTTAACTAGAAAGTTAAGCGTGCAGCCGGGCGCGGTGGCTCACGCCTGTAATCTCAGCACTTTGGGAGGCCGAGGCGGGCGGATCATGAGGTCAGGAGATCGAGACCGTCCTGACTAACATGGTGAAACCCCGTCTCTACTAAAAATCCAAAACAATTAGCCGGGTGTGGTGGCAGGCGCCTGTAGTCCCAGCTACTCGGGAGGCTGAGGCGGAAGAACGGCATGATCCCGGGAGGCGGAGCTTGCAATGAGCCGAGATAGCGCCACTGCACTCCAGCCTGGGCGACAGAGCGAGACTCTGTCTCAAAAAAAGAAAAAAAAAAGAAGAAGAAAGTTAAGCATGCTATTTTAACAATCATTCTCACCCATTATATTCAGAAAACTTTGAATTTTTTTAGTTCAGAATTTGACACGAAAAAATTTAAATTTATATTATTTCTGCTTTTTATTTGGAGGAACAGCATCTCATCATAAGAAGGCAAGAGAATTTTTTTAAACTTTCTTTAAACTGAGCTCTAATTCACATACCATAAAATTCACTCTCTTAAAGTGCACAGTTCAGTGGTTTTTAGTATATTTACAAAGTTGTGCAACCATCAACACTATCTAATTTCAGAATATTTTCATTACCCTTCAAAAAAATCCCTTATTTGTAAGCATTCCTTTATTTTGCCTTCCTCACCAGCGTCTGGCAACGAGTAATCTACTTTCTGTCTCTATGGACTGCCTCTTTGGATATTTCATAAAAATGGGATCTGTTATATGTGGCCTTTTGTGGCCACCTTGTTTCACTTACATAATGTTTTTAAGGTCCATCCATGTTGTAGCACGTGTCAGTAATTCATCCCTTTTTATTGTTGAATAATATTCCATTGTGTGGCCATACCACATTTTATTCACCCATTCATCAATTAATGAACATTTGGCTTGTTTCCACTGTTTGACTATTATGAATAATGTGACTATAAACCTTCATGCACAAGTTTTTATGTGAACAAATATTTTCAGTTCTTTTGGGTATATGCCTAGGAGTAGAATTGCTGGGTCATATAGTAACTCTGTTTAATCTTTTGAGGACCTATGAAATTGTTTTTCAAAGCGACTGAACCATTTTACACAGTAGATTCTTATAAGGAACTCAACACCCCAAAGACATTTCTAGCTTAATTGTCTTCATTGTGGTCCTCAATTTAGTGTTCCGAACCTTAAAACAATGTCCGAACTCATTGTACAGTGATGTGCTACTATCCGGTGCTTATATCTAACAATTTTATACTTGCCTTTTCATTTTGTGAATGAAATAGTCTTATGACAGGTTTCATTTTTACATTAGCCTCAATTCGATATGGCTTCATTGTAAGGAAAATCCTTGTAGTAATTTCCATCCCATGTTTATTTTATCATCTAAATTTAAACGGCTCTGATATATAAAGACTAGTAGAAAAATACCACCTGGTCTAAAAATATAGAAGCGTTGTATAACTACATTCCATTAACAAGGTAGCCTGTTCATATTTGAATGAAAAGAAAAAATAAGACAGTGGGAAGTCCTGCAAACACCACTGCAAAACAATCAGGAGAACAAATTAATCTGCCTTCCAGATGTTTGCCTGTCAAAAGTTCTGGGACTTGTGAATCACTCTCTTTTGGAGGCTCTTCTTTACTGCATAAATATAAATGTTGACAATATTTCTTTTGAATTTTTTGATGCTCAGTGAATTTTTAAAATTATAGTATTTATTTTTTTCTGATTGAAAGATGTCTGTGTTAATAACAAAAACAATTTTAGGTAATGCCAAGAAAAGATAAAATAAAATAAAAATAATAGTAAGTCACTTGGAACTCAGTTACTCAGAGATGACTATTGTCAACAGAATATTTTCTTTTGGTCTTTTGTCTATGCATACATATTCTTTGAAAACATAATTTCTCTGGTTGAATGACATGTCACATACTAACTTACTGCGATTTATGGAACCATCCCCAATGGAGAACGATTTATTGATCTTTTCCATATTGTTTGTTGATGTTTCTACACTGTTTTCACATTATGGTGGGAAAGATGACACAGGCATACAAAACCTGCCTAGCCTTCCCATGGAAAGAATTGAAAACAACAAAGTTTTATAAGAAAATACTAAGAACTTGCAGTAACTTGAAAACATCTTTATGTAAACATAATTTTCTAGTTGTACTTTGTAATTTACTATTCGATTAGTAAAAAGGTATGTAATGTTAAGCCTACCAGTGACAAGGCATTAGCTTTTGAATTAAAAGCAGAAGAGCCCTTGTGCATAGAAGAAGACCAGGTAACACTTTAAGGACGTTTGGCACATTGGATTTGTAGAGATGGGAAGTTACTCCTACACACCTGAATTTTAAGATACGGCTATCAAACATCATTAGAACTGATTATTGTTATAAATCTGTGATTCTTGATCATGGTGGAGACATGGCACTAGTTAGATTTAAGACAAACTGTCATGCTTTTTTTCAACAAATCTACTTACAGATATTAACACAAGGACTATTTCCATGGGCATATAAATAATAAGGAGTAAGTATGAAATGAATTCAAATTACTTTTATCATTTTGGGAACTCTTTAAGGAATTAGAAAATGTGCTAGTATAGTGCCAAAAACAACAAAACATGACTGGGCATAGAGGGCAAAGATCACTATTATAATTAATTAATAGGATCCAGAATATTAAACATTATTTGGATAATTAAATACAATGAAAAAGAAAGCCAACAAACTTATTTCAAAATGGTGACTACTCCTCCCATTCTTCATTATGAGTCAGATATAGCAAATGTATTTTGACTTTATGTTAGGATTTAATCACGTATTTTTATAGATTTTTAAACTCATTCATTCTAAACTGAGGAAATGGATTGTTTTTATAGTTGTTGTGAAATACCCGCCATGCCAAGACAGAGTTCTTCCTTCTGGATGCATTTGCAATCTTACAAAGAGCTTCTGGTGACTCAGAAAATCCCATGCGTCCATTTTCCAAATTGGATGTTATGTGATTAAAAATAAATTTAAATCACACAGAGACTTTGGTGTGCTTCTGAAAATTCCCATGTCAGGAGTTGGCATGTATCAACCATGTGTAGGTGTGTGTGTGCTCACTAATACTGTGTGAGCATTTAGGACCTTATTTGAGAAGTTCTTTCCTGGAAGAAGAGTAAAGGGTACTGTTTTGGAACTCAGCCTGCCATATCCAGCTCTGTTTCGGAGGAGAAGAAAGCAGGGTGGATAGACACAAAGGAAGTTCACAGTTTAAAATTTAAAGAAAAGGGCTCACTGGACTTGTTATCTTTGGATATTTATCAACTGGAATTTTTGTTTCCGCACAGCCCTTCTTAGATAAAGGAGAAGGGAGGAAAATGAGTATTCTTATAGCACAAATAATGCATTTTTCTAAAGCATGCTGCCTCCCTCATCCAGGCCTGCCAACCCTAACTGCCCTCAATTGGTGACAGTTCCCGTGTTTTTCTTTTTACAGATGAAATTGATCAAACAAATGCATGCCCTGCTTTTGGTTAGGAAGGTAGACTTAGATAGGTAATAAATAATTGGGGTCACTTTAAGTAAATAATGATTCTTGGTCATGAACAGAGGAAAAGAAGAAGGGGACATCTTCCAAAAAGCTCTTTGTCATCTAGACTAGTTCTCTAAGCCTTGTTAGAAATTTGGAATTTGTTCCTCTCAAACCCTTCCATATAACCCACCTGAATTCCAAATTGGATTTTATGTGATTGCAATCACATAAAATGACAGCCAGATACTGTCAGGCTCTTTCTTCTCTGACACCCACTTTCTTTCTCTTTCACTGATTTGACACTTATGCCACTTTGATTGTTAAGCTGTGGTGTGTACACTTTTTTGTTTTTATTTTTTATAGAGATAGATAGGCATATCATTATTTCTCCCAGGCTGGTCTCAAACTCCTGAGCTCAAGCCATCTGCCCTCCTCAGCCTCCCAAAATGTTGGGATTATAGGCATGAGCCACCACGCCCAGCCATGTGCATACTTTTTATTTTGCCAACTGGACAGTCAGTTCCTTGAGAGTAGGAGCCAGATCTTCTGCTTCTCTCCACTCCTTTTCATCTCCCACACATCGTCAGCCCTGTTTGGTTAGTTCCTGTGGCTTAGGCAAGGAAACTGCAATGAGAAGCGTAGGGGCAGACCCTTGCACTAAGGAGACGAAAGAAGCTGAATGCCATTGGAACTACCCCAACAAACAATGCCCTGCCAGAGTCAATGTACTCTGCGCTGCAGAAAACACAGCTTTCCCACTCAATGGAGGAAATAGCCTTTAACTAAGTAGTAGAAAAAAGTATTCCACAATTCACAACGTAATTAATCCTATATTAAAATGATTTAAAATCAGGGCTAGGTGGAGTGGCTCATGCCTGTAATCCCAGCACTTCGGGAGACTGAGGCAGGCAGATCACTTGAGGTCCGGAGTTTGAGACCAGCCTGCCCAATGTGGTGAAATCCTGTCTCTACAAAAAATATAAAAATTAGCCAGGTGTGGTGGCATGCACCTGTAATCCCAGCTACTCAGGTGGCTGAGGCACAAGAATCACTTGAACCTGGGAGGTGGAGATTGCAGTGTGCCGAGATCGTGTAATTGCACTCCAGCCTGGGCCACAGATTCAAAATCAAAGCTTATTAGATTCCCTGTACTATGAGTCTAGTGGTTCTTTCAACTCTTACTCTTGAAATGTACTGAAGCATTTACCCAGCATACAAGATAATGCTTTTTTATTTCAGCATTCAGTAACTGCAGACTATTTTCTCCCTGTTTGCACTATAGTTTTGTACACTGTGTAGTTTTGCATTTAAGATGGCAAAACAGTAAAATATATTCAAACTGTCTTAGCCAAAATAGGGCTAAGTTCCGAATGCATATTAAATTGGAACTTGAGGAATAGAATTGTGTTATTTCCGTAACTTTGAACTCTGAGGGAGAAAATATTCCTTCCTGCTAGTGCATCTCGAAGCATTTTGCATCCTAAAGGAAGTGTGGACTGCATTGGTTGTGTTGTGACATATATTAGAGCCCAGACTGTAGCTAAGTCGACTCTCTGAGCAACAGACACTCTGGAGGATCCAGAGACAGTAATGAATGAAGCCATTTGGACAGATCAGTGCCCTTCGATTTTCCTGCATTCAACAAAGCAGATGGTATTCCCATTCCCTATGGAAAACATCAAGAGAAATCCTGAAAAATCCCTAATGTACCTGATTTATATGGAAATTATAAGTCTTGCTTGCACAGAGCTGTTTGAAAGGCTTCCATGGAGAAATTAAAAATTTCTAAAATGTTAATGCACACATTAGTCTTAAGGAATCTACATGAATGAAATGATCTGGCAGTGTTTCCGTTTTCAAAGGAATCAGGCTTGAAATGTAAAATTTGTGTTCAGTCATAAGAACCTTCCAGAAGCAAACCCCAGAAGTCAACCCGAGAAATACTTTTGTGAAGATCAAACAATGTCCAGGGATGAATCATCCACAGCATTTCCTACCAAAGTTGAGAAGCCAGACCTTCAGCACTAAGGTGGTCTCCATGCTAGACAAGAATATTTCTCTCACTTTTAAAAGTATAACTTTTCATTTCAAATAAATCAAGAGGCTGGACAAGATACTTGCAAAGAGAAGCTATGAATGCTTCCATGAAATTCCCTATCAATCAAATAGTCTATCGTTTGGTACAAAAATTGATTTTTTTTTCTGGAAACAGTATACATAGTACTTAGACTGTGCTGGGGCAGAGGGTTTGGACTGTTCCACAATTTTAAAAACTTCAGATGAACTTTAAAAACTGAACTTTACTAGAGATGTTGCTGAATACAAATATTCATTAAATTTCAACAATGTGTTTTTTTTTTTTGAGACAGGAATCTCACTGTATTGCACAGGTAGGTCTCAAACTCTTGGCCTCATGAGATCTACCCCTCAGCTTCCCATGTAGCTGGGATTACAGGCGGGCGGTGCATGCCTGTAATCCCAGGCAATCCCCAACAATGTGATTTTTAAATTGAGCAGTTGTTTCTACATAAGGGTAAACTTCTCAACCAAAAATGGATGTACTTATCATACATCACATCTGTCTGTCCTTTTGCTGGAAATACAGTAAGAGTGTTTTTGACCCAAGACTGCTGAATACATTTTTGAAAGGTTAACAAAGCATCTTTTCTAGATATAAAAGATTAAAGCAGTGTGAGGGTAATTATTATATTGGCCTTGCAATCTCCAGATATAATTATCACACAGAATATTTAAAATCTTATTTTGATACATTGTCAGCAGCAGAAATTGAAAACACACTTAATTAGAAAATTTGAACACATATAAAAAATTGAATTTCTAAAATGAGATAAAATAAGTCAGTTTTAATTTTTCTTTTTTGCTCAAGCTGATCCGAAAATAAAAAGAAGAAATGAAAGAAATACTAGTACATCACCCCAAGAAGCTTCCTTCCCATTTTTGAAAGCAGAAGCTCCCCACCAATAGCAACTGATGAAGCAAAAGATGTGAATAGGAAGAGGGAATTTAATTCCACTTGATTGTATTCAACTCAACAATAGACACTCTTTAGGTATTGGAATGCACGTGTTGGAAATATCATCAAAAAGAGCTAACATTAAGGATTTGGCATTTCTTGGGGGAAATTTTAGAAATTAGCAGATTGTCAAGGGAAAAGCTAAGTTCAGCAACCAATGAGCCAAAAACTGAACTGGCCAATGGTGAGGGGAAGAGAGACAGCACAGGCTCTTTGATAAGTTGTGCAGGGCAGACAGTCCAGGAGTCAGCAAGGTGATCCTGCTGTGAGTTTTTCCACACCCATTTATCTGTGCATCTGACATTTTGTTTTATTCTCAAACGTGGTACTGTGTGCATGAAAGATACAGGGAAAGAAGGGAGGGAGGGAGGAAAGGAAGATGACGATTTAAGACGCTTCCAGAAGTTGAGAAAAACCTTTGCTTCCACATAACTGGGGATTGATGTGAAACAGTGAAGAGGTTCTAACTGTTAGCATGATATGGAGAAGCTAGCAAAATACACCTCCAGAATACTAATCTTCAATAAAATACTCATGTGCCTCACTCCTCCCACCTGAGACCTGGCCCCAGTACAGCCTCAAAAATCACATTTCTCCTTAATATGCAATGTCCACACTAAAGTTACTGATGTGGCCTTATCAGTGGCACCATTTTCATGTCACATTTGCTGCTTGATTAGCCAGCTGATGAACCAGAAAATTTATCATGTTCTTATATTAGATTCATTTCTCGCCATCCATTTTTTTGTCCACAATGTCACTTATTCTATCATAAATTCTGCATGACAATTAGTATTCTTATAGTTTTGTCCAGAATTTGACTTCCTTCACATTTGTAAAGCACTTTATTTGTAAGACTCATGAGGAAAATTGTCATAGTCTGAATAAAAACAAAATCAAATGCATGCATTATAACCATTTGCTTACGATTAGGTTATTTTGAAACTAAAAAAAATAAAATTTCAGACTTTCCCTCCTTTTCTTTCTTCTTTTCTACTTGCTACCACAGGGTTAGTAGCAGATGTGTCATCTAGAGTCACCAACAGCTGCACTGAATTGACAGGGGCCTTGGGGGGAGACCTTGGGTAAATCCATTGCAATCTCTACCATACCTGGCTCACTGGTAAAATGGGCGCAAACCTCATCCACTGCATGGGAATTAACGCTAACCGGTAGCCTCAGTGAAAGTACAGCAAACGGAGCTTGGCACAAAGCAGGCCCTTGATAAACTTCTCATCGATTTTCTTAAACAAGCCACTTACAGAAGGAATGATTTCCCTGATCCCGGGCAATGCTGGCCTGGACAGAGTGCCGATACACTGGCAGCCTCATATATATGTAATAAATACCCACCAACGAATGATAACAAAGCAAAAGCAACCACCAAAATGTGCCCAGAAAGGACGTAGTATTGTGTCTGAAAGTGGCCCCTGCAAGGGTGATGAACAGTAATGACTGCCGTCACTCAGATGACTTTGTCCTGTTTGGAGCATCTTTCTACTCTACTATTTCATTGCAATTGATGGGCTTCCTTGTCGTGCTCCAAGCATTCAGGGTAAACACAGCTCGTGGGACACTTCAAGTCTTGGGGCTGAGAAATGTGTGTTTCCACTTGCCTTCAGGGCCTGCGAGAGAGACAGCTTGACACAGGCATCCTTTGGCTTCTCACTGCCCCTGCTGACCCAGCTCTGATAAATAAGCCAGCTAATTGAATTAATAAACAACTCTTTTTTTTTTTAACAGCCAGCTGGAGTGCAATCAAAATGTGTGATAAATTATCTGTCACTGCTTTAACCACAGCAGGGGGAAAGTGGAAAAATTAGCCACTCTAACCCTTTCTCGGGGCTCCCTCCCTCCTGCTCAGTTTGCTTAGCTATAGGATTTTTTTTCCCCCCTCCTGGTCTTCTCACTCTGGCTGAGGTCCAAGATGGAGTTGAAGTGAGTGGAGAAACGTATCTGGCTGCCCTGATGATGGATCCTTAAGCCCCAGCACGGCGGTGGGATGCAGAAATTTCGCACCAGTGTGTGGGAAAGCAAGATTTGTCTGCTACCCTGGCAGGAAAGGTTCGGATATGAGCCTGTGGTTTAAGCCCACAAGATTCTTGTTAAGGGATGGGGGTGTGATGTGGTTGATGAGCGAAACGAAGGGTTATGATGTCTGCTTTCTCTCGCTCAGCCTCTAATGCCAAACAGCTTTTGCGCCTTTCTGGAATGAGTGCAAAGGCCTCACCAGAGTTGTGGGGAATTGAAGCGGCTGCTTGATGCACTGTTTGCTTTTCACCCAGTTTTGCACCTTCGCAACCTTCTTCAATTTCTCCCTCCACCCTCTTTTCTGTGTATCCTAGGGCCTCATTTCAAGTCACGATTGTTAAAGGTATTGATTTTTACAAGCCGTTCTTCAGGATCGTTCGTCAGAATCATGCAACCTATTAATAGTCCTGTACAATTTAAGGAGGCTTTTCTCTATTCATTTTTCTGATGATCTCCAGTGCAGTTTCTCCAAGTTAGAAAAATAAACAGTCACCATCAGGCTAAATTCATGTGTAGACATCATTAGGCTTTTCTGTGTCAACTCACTCTGTGGTGTGGAGACCTCCCAGGGTTCACCGGGGTTGGGAAGCATCTGGGTCGTATGTCCCAGTTTAACACCATAATTCTCTCAGAGGTGCTTGCATTATAGGATGTCGCCTTGTGTAATAATATACAAATCATCTGCATGGAACGGCCCAGAACTGGCAACAGATGTAGGTTGCGTGAATGCAGGGTTCTCGATTTGTTTGATTCATGGGCTTCTAAACACGCTTCGAAGGAGCTCTTCTCCAGAGCATAGGCTCTTCACTGCCTGTATGGAGCAGAACTTTTCATCCACTGCCCTGAAATGGGATAAAGCGATGGTTGTTCTTTTTGTTTTTTCCAGGAAAACAGAGCTCTGGGAAAACTTCATGTCATTGCTAAAGTCAGACCTTGACCACTATCAGGCAAAACTTGAGACCACACTCCTTGTTAATGTTTGATTATATTCTTATACTAGAATGTTTACTGCAGGGTTTTGTGCTTTCATTGGCATTTTCAGTCCTGGCTGTGCTAGGCCCGTCTGCAGATCCAGGGCTTCTTATTGGGGTGGGAGTGGGTCAGTGGAGAGAGGAATTAAAGTAATTCTGAACCAACAATGTGAAGTATTGTGCTTGTGAAACTCCAGGACATTCACACCTCTGTGGAACTGTAGCTGCCTGCCCTGAAGAATGCACTTGAACTCCACGGGATAGAATCCAAAAATTCCAATAAGGATCCTGTTTAAAGGGTCATATGGAAACCTCTGAGCAGACTTCTACATTATATCTAGAACGTGGTCATATGTCATCGTGCCTCCTTCCTCCCCTTACCCCCATGCAGCAGATCCAATGGCATCAGGGGAACAGATGATGATAGTTTCAAGAAAATTAGTGATAGTGTCAGAGGCTGAAAGAAGATACAGCCAACTTGTATTCAGTTTCATGGCTGCCCATTTTACAGGCCTTTCTCCCCACCTTTTCAAAGAAAATGAGTAGCATAAAACAGAAAATTAAAACTTAAAGTTGGCTTTGATGTGCCCTGAATGATCTAAGTAGAGAAAAGAAGGGAAGTTACCTACTTTATTTATTTATTTATTTATTTAGAGATGGAGTCTCGCTCTGTTACCCAGGCTGGAGTGCAGTGACACAATCTCGGGTTACTGCAACCTCTGCCCCCTAGGTTCAAGTAATTCTCCTGCCTCAGCCTCCCAAGTAGCTGAGATTACAGGCATGCACCACCACACCTGGCTGATTTTTTGGTATTTTTAGTAAAGATGGATTTTGCCATGTTGGCCAGGCTGGTCTCAAACTCCTGACCTCAGGTGATTCACCCACCTCAGCCTCTCAAAGTGCTGGGATTACAGGTGTGAGCCACTGCGCCAGGCCTATGGCCTACCTAGGTACTTTAATTTGAATATTTCCAGGCCCCTCTCTTGAAATTCTTTATACGTAAAAGATAGGGTGGGGATGGGAGGCAAGTCCTCCTCCCGACTCTTATTGACTAAGAAAATGTTGAGTCTGTCTTCTAAAAAGGTTTATGTGAGTGTTATTGGAATCTCTGGATTTTGGTTGATTATTTGAAAATTGAAGTAGTAAAGCCACTACCTAACTCAGGGCCCGCTATCATTGTTTTCCTGTGAACAAGTGGAGTCTGTGCCTCTTCTCCCACCCCACCAGCCAAAGTCCATGTGCAAATCTACTGAGTCACTGACAAGAGAATGTCAGGGCTAAAGCTTTTTATGTAATTGCTTTTGGAGAACTTCGTAGGGTTGGAATTATTTGAAAGATAGCAGAATATAGTTTAAAAACCATGTTAGGAAGCCAGCAGAAGAAAGCTGAGAGAAGTTCCCCAGCTGCCATTGGCCAGGGAGAATTTGGTGACGGCCTGGGTAACACTCCTGAGGTCTAGGGTCTGCCCATACCTGCTGTGCAAATGAGAAGGTTGGCAGATCCTACCTGGACAGCAACTGTCCCCAGCTGAGAAGAGACATCTGCCTGTGGGTTTAACTAACTCTGCCCCTCCCCATGTGGCCCAGTGGCTGACACTGTCTCTGTGGCTCCTGAAAAGAAGTGGCCCAGCCTCAAAACACATTGACTCAATGCCACAGAAATTACATAGCACATGGGCTGTTAGCACTTTCATACTTCCTCCTTGTTTCTTATTTAGTATTCTAGATTCAGCTGAGTGCCAGACTAGTCCCTAGGGCAGCAGAGAAAGCCTGGACTGGCCGTCAGGAGGCATGGGTTCTAATATACCTTCAACTTTAAACTTGTCATGTGTCACAGTGGCTTTTAATCTCACTGGCTCTCAGTTTTCTAATCTGTGAAATGAAGTATTCTTGGGCCAGGTGGGCTCCACATCCCTTTCAGTTATTAGATCCTATGGTTATAGAAAACTAGATTCTCTTTTGTTGTTGTTTTTTGAGACAAGGTTTTGCTCTGTTGCCCAGGCTAAAGCGCAGGCTGCACTGCGGCCTCGACCTCCCTGGATCAAGCCATCCTCCCACGTCAGCTTCCTGAGTAGCTTGGAATACAGGCATGTACCACCACACCTGGCTAATTTTTGTATTTTTTATAGAGACAGGTTTTGCCTTGTTGCCTAGGCTGGTCTCAAACTCCTAGGCTCAAGCAATCTTCCCACCTTGGCCTTCCAAAGTGCTGGGATTACAGGCATGAACCACCACGCCTAGCCTGAAAACTAGATTCTTAACTCTGCTATCATCATTGCCATTCTTGAACCACAGAGTGCTTTAATGAACTTCATTAAGGACAGAGAAGATATGTCACAAAGACATTTTGTTATTTAGCTGAATTTTGATAGCAGTCAATTTTAATACCACGTGATAGTGGTCCTGTGGTGTCTCCTTCAAAGTAATAAAATAGGTAACATTGATAAATGTCATTTAGTCATGGTTTAGTTAACCTGGCTGTCAGGTTAAGGCAAGGTTTCTCAGCTGTGGCATTATTGACATTCTGGGCTGGATAATTATTTGCTGTGGGGCAAGGGGGCTGGTAGTCTGTCCGGTACATTGTAGAATGTTGTTTAGCAGTGTCCCTACCCACTAGATGCCAGTACCACAGCACCCTCCTCCTGCCCCAAGTTGTGACAATCAAAAGTGTCTCCAGATGTTGCCAAATGTCACCCAAAGGGAAAAACTGCCCTCAGTTGAGAACAACTAGGTTAAACCATGACCAGGTTAGGCCAGGGTTAACTACATAGATTTGATTTGTTACCATCTAAAAACACTAGTTAGCCCCAGAGCAATAGCACCATCTATTTAATTCAAGTTAGAACAATCTAACCTCATTCTAAAACCTCAACAGAAACAATCTCTTTAATCTATCATGTTACAGTGCATCGCAGGCGATGGAATCTACTGCATTTAGAGTCTTTTGGAAATAGGCAGTATCATCTTTGTCTTGGTATTCTTACCATGCACAGAGTAAACGCTTAGCAAATTATTGAAAGAATAAACAACTTGCTCCAAAACACCAGAGAAGTGCAGAATGAGGAGCTGCCATGCTCAGGCAGTCATTCTGCATGATTCTTATTCTACAGGAGGAAATGAAGCAAGTGTTTGCCAGTTGGAAGGGTAGAAGGAATCTTTGGGAGGGAGGCTGCCATTACCCTAGCTGAAGTGAAGCCAGGTTAAAACCCTCTTCTGGTTTAAAAAAAAAAAAAAGCCATGGAACATTTAATGACGAGCCTCAGTACATCACAGCCCACGCTGTACATCACCCAGGCTCCCTAGGGGGAAATAAGAGTAAAAGATTCAGTTGCTTTACGTCTTCTGTATTCCTACATTGACGTATATTTTGGTGGCATGGGACTGTGGAATCTCAGATGTGCATCTGCCATGTTAATCTCCCTAACATGGGAGTCCTACTGGTTTTTCTGATGTGCCTGAAGAGTATGACTTTAAGTTGCATTTGAAATGTTTCACTCAGTTGTCCTGACAAGTTAATTTTCTCAGAATACACAGAAACCACCTGTATTTGTCACTATAGATGCTAGTACTGCACTGAGTTTGTTTTCACGTTTGTTGTTTTATAGGTATTATTTGAATCACTGAATGCAAGCATTAGGTCTGATTCATGAGGTTCGTGGATTTCATCTGATATTATTTTGTAATCATTAAGTTCCGAAATGAACAAAGTTGATTTATTGTGAGAGTGTTCGCCTCTTAGCTGGGTATTTGTCATTTAGGAGGAAATCCACCAGACTAGTGCTGCACCGTATCTTTCAGTCCCCTCTCCCCATCCTCACTGGGGATGTCTTAGTTTCAAAATAGGTCTCCCCAAGAGGTCCGTTTATTGAGTTTGAATGGCAAGTGCTTTAGAAACACCCTGCCTTATCAGCACTCTATAAAATGTTCTCGGTTATAGCATCCTTTTGATAATATACTTAATTAACAACTGATGTTACAGAGATTTTAATTGTGAGATCAAAATTAAGCAAAGAGCAATGGAATAGAAAGAGCACATTTGTAGGGCTTACCATCTCTGCACATGAAACCAAGGCTCAAAATTAGGATTCAAAGAGAAGTGTAAGTGTTATTTCAGAAGGTGGATTCATACAGCAATGAGTATCAGTTTCATCAGCATGGGTCATGAATACACATTCCTAGAGTCCCAGATTTCTATCCAGTGATACATACTCTCTCCTTAAATTAAAAAAACAAAAATAGATCAAAATTTTAAAACCTGGGGTGAGAGAAGAAAGAGACTTAAGAGAATGAGAATATGCCTCTGTTTCCATTTACTTTCCCTCTGTCTGTGTCAGTCCAATCTTCCACCCCAAGAACACCAAGGAAATCAATGTTGTAGACCCAGATTGAATTTAAGATTTTTGAATAGAAGGAATGAAAGCACTTAGGTGCATTTTCTCTTGTTGGAAACTGATTTTAGAACTTTTTATTACTTATGTTTAGGGAAACATTTGGGGTTGGTTGCAGAAGGGTATAATATTTATTTATGTCTTTGTTTACAAATTGAATTTTAGTTCATATCCCTCCTTCTTCCAGGAAGGATTTTAAGCTTCTAAATAATACAAATCAATTCAGTTCATTTAAAAAATAGTCCTACTCATAGCAAATGTTATCCAACCATAATAAATTGAATATTTGGCTATTGACAGTTGCCCTCCTTGGCAAAGCATGCAATATGTGGTGTCTCACCAAGGAAGCTCAATGATGATCTACTTCCCGTAGTGAATGGGCTTTGGAAGGAAATCAAAGGATACATTTTAGCAGAAAAAAAAAAAGAAAGAAAGAAAGGGAAAAACTAGCAGGCACTGAATCAGTACCAAGAAAAACAGTCCCTCCTCTACTTTAAAAAAGATTCACATTCAGATGGGCTTGGTCCCATCAGTTAGTCAGACCAGAACCAAGTGGTGAGCTCACTTATCGTGGACATGCTGAAGGAAACGTTTCAATCCAAACCCAGAGTAGCAACATCTGCCTAGCAGGAGAAGCAGTCACTAAATGCAGAAGGCCCTTCCCCTGGTAAGTTGAGCTTCACCTTTGTGAGCTCTCCAGACACAAATGTGCTCCTTAAGCATAATGCTGTTCGTATTAAGTCAGGCTGGTTGGAATATGTCACAGAAATGGGAGAACTCCCCACTGCTAGACCTGCCATCACCATTTCCACTTGGCTTAGCGGTTGACACATTTGGTTAACCATTTTGTTAGCCTCTGGTTAACCACTTACGGTTTGAAAACCTCACAGAAGTGGGAAAATTTCCATATACAATCTTATGCATATGAAAACAACTGTATAGGATACAATTCCTTCCTTATCTGCCACATCAAATCCACACCAAATCTTGCTGGCATATGGTGAAAAGAAGAACCCACTTGATAATACCCCTTTGGTGATTAATTTATCTGGAAACTAGGGTGGAGTGGACAATTCTCCAAAAAAAGGAATTGAGCTTCTTTTGAGTTTGGAATACTTTGACTCAATCTTGTATTCACTTCTCTTTTGGAATGATTCTGCCTTATCATTATACATTTATAAATACCAGTGCCCTTGGATCATGTATGTTTTCTACCTTCAGCTAGAGCTGACTTGCTTTCTTTCTTGCTACTCTCGCGCATCTTCCTTCTTTCTCTCTGTCCTTGTTTCTCACCTTCCTTCTTGCCTTCCCCATCTTGCTCTTTATCATCTACCATCTTTCTTTTAACCAAGAGGCTCTCCAGCTAAGTAGGTCACACCACAAAGAAAAGCAGGAGGTTCAAATTCCTTCCCTTTACTGACTCCTAAGAGATCACTTAACATTTCTTCACAGGAATTTTCTATATCTCCAAAAGGTAGGGAATAATTTTTGTCACCTATTTCATAGCTTAATATCTGCAAGGTACTGATTTAGGGCAAGCTACTATATATTATTGTCAGTCCCTGGTGAGCAGTTGCTTAAAAGAAATTTGGAGTCAGAAAAGAAATTGCTTGAGCTGGAAAAGAAGACAGATCATGAAAATGATATCTTAAGCTTGTAAGAAGATAAATTTTTAGAGATGCCATTTTCAATTAATAAATCAACCAGAAAGCTTTCTATTTGGCATTTTTAGAATGGTACTCAGTTGTGACAATGTGATTTAAGGAGATGGTTCCACACTTTCCCCCCCACCACCCCCATTACTTGTGTTGTAGGCAGTAAAAAAGTAGATTTAGATCTCTGGTTCATTGAATTGTACACCATAAAGACAATAGAAATGGAGATGTAAAAAGATAGCTTAGCAAGGGCCAGTGATTCTACCGTCAAAAATGTGTCAAATAGGATGGGTGTGGTGGCTCATGCCTGTAATCCCAGCACCTTGGAAGGCTGAGGCAGGCTGATCACTTGAGGCCAGGAGTTCGAGACCAGCCTGGTCAACATGATGAAATTTCATCTTTACTAAAAATACAAAAATTAGTTGGCATGGTTGCAAGCGCCTGCAATCCCAGCTACTTGGGAGGCTGAGGCATGAGACTTGCTTGAAACTGGGAGGTGGAGGTTGCAGTGAGCCAAGATCACACCACCGCATTCCAGCCTGGATGATAGAGCAAGACTCTGTCTCAAAAAAAAATTGCCAAATAATTAATAATTGTCATATCACATAGAAAAAAAAGCAAAACTAGAGAAAACTCTGAAACTAGAAGAAAGTATAGAAATGCTCATTATTTTCTAATACCTGCTTATCACTGAAATTTTAACAATTTCAGTAATTGTTAAACAACTGGTAGTTGAGAACCAGTATGATTTGGATGCATATCAGCTCAGAAGAAAGTTGCTCCTCATTTTTTGGTTGGAAATGCTGTGCACTGTCATCTTCTTGGGCATAATTCAAAAGCTCTTCTTAAGCGTAACTTTCTAGACACACACACGGCCAGATTCTTAATAGATTATGAATGACTCTTCTTTAAATGCCTCGAATGTAGACATGCAGGGAAAAGAAGAAAAGATTCCGTATTTTTTATTCTGGCTTCCTTGAGCACAGCTTTCTTCTCCTTGGTGTGGTTTACCTGAAATACTGAAGATCATGCTCTTATCAGTGATGACTGGCCTTCATCCTGTGTCCCTCAGAGACTTCTACAGGTCTGGCTCAGGGAGACCAGGCAGGGGACAAATGGCATCATGGATTCTCAGTGTGCTCAGAGCCCAGGGGCTATTTATAAATGTGCTGTTTGGGTGGTCAGGTGACTGCTGGGTTGAGTGCCATATGACCCAGACCATTCACAGGCAGACCTCCTCTTTAGCAGGATGGTAGAACTGTCACAGCGAGTTGATTTGGCTATTGGTCCGATGACTTTGGACCACCAATAGAAAGCCAAAGGAAGTAAGGCAGGTGCTTAAGAATCAGAGAGTATTGCAATCCCTCTCTCTCTCACTTCCCCTAATCCCCACCAACTCCTCCTCCCTCTGACCACTCCTCTCATATCAGTGGTGAGTACTGGGAGCCCCCACACTTTGAGGTCTCAGGCAGGGGTGAGATTCAGAGGCAACAGATGGCAAGGAGAACCCAAATACACCATCACTATTTTCCCAAGGAGAAAAAGCAGGACTGGACACCCACAGAGCACATTAGACAGCCTCAGATATGGATACCAAGGGACAAGACAATCTAAACTTCCATACAGTCAACTTCCCCTATCATTAAAAAAACCAGGAGACTTCTTACTAGAAAAAGTTTGAGGCCCTGTTGGCCAGAACACCGAATGTCTACGACAGAGGCCCAATGGTACACATCTTGCTATTTCCCAACAACTGGAGGGAAGCCAGATGACAGCTGTCTCGAGGGGTAGACATGTGTTGGGAGAAGGTTCCATCTCCAGTCCCCTGAGGGCTTTTTAGTCAAACTTCCAGATTCCAAAGTTTAAGCATCAGTTATTGAGATGCCCTCTGGGAATGGAGCAAAGGACAGTGTCCATCAAGCGAGCCGAGCACAGCCGCCCTCCCAAGGGCTTGGGAGAGGATCTGCTAGAGAGCTGGGTGATGTGGCAGCGACTGGCTGTCCCGCCCAAGCAGCACACTGCCAAATCCTGCACCTCCTGCAGCACGCACTGCAAAGGGACTGTTGTCACGATGGTCACCAAGCACATACCCAAGGACTACTGTGCGTTGAAAAGGTGCCATTTGTGTAGCTAGAGTTGCTGTCTGTCCATCTTGCTTGGGATTTGGGGACGTGTAGCATTGAAGAGAAATCACTATTCATTGCACCCCTTTTTGCCAAATAATTAGGTCACTCACTCAGGAAAGGCCCTGTGATACATATGTGGAGTAAAGTTTGCTGTGGGAACTTGAACTCTGAATTTCCTGACTTCTGTGCAATTAAAATCCCAAAGTTAATGCTGCATTAGCATGGATTTTCCATGGTGGGTTATAAATGCAAAGTTCTATGTTTCATATGTATTTTTCTAACATATGTTACTGCCTGTGTTTCTGATTAAAAGTTCATCCAAAATAAAATAACAAGGGATTACTTTTTTCCAATAGAACTTTCTTCTTCGATAAAAGCTGGAAATAAGCCCTTACCTAAAGTTACCCAGGTTTGCAGGTGCTGAGACTTTAGAGGTGAGTAGTGTTTGTTAGCAAGACAAAGGGCATTATTCTCCCTGCAATCACCAACAGAAAGCGTTCTTTCTATAAAGAAAATTATAGGCCACTGCTTCAAAGACGTTACATAGTTAGGCACTACTACTGGAGACTTTCAGGCAGCAGGCAGGCTGGCAATCAACAAATATTTATTCTACTTCCATTGTGCATTTAGTGACTTTAAAATTCCCAGGGAAACTAGCATATAATATTTTCTAGGGCCAAATTAGTACCTGAGGTCATGACATAATGCTTAAGGAGCTCGGCAGCTGGAAAGGAACAGGGGATCTATAATATCTCACCTGAGTATGGGGACATTGGTGGAATAAGAAAATCAGACCCCCAAAAAGGCTTTTTAAAGCTGAACTTGTCAGGGCATTTCTTCCCTTTAGAACTCCTTTAAGAGACACCCAGCCTTCATTCCCTACATGTGCATACCTGCACACACACACACACACACACACACACACACACTCTCTGTCACCACCACCACTGTCTCTGCCCAGAACTTGAACCCAACTAAATGGATCAATTCATCAGATTTTGTTAAAAAACTAATGAACACTTTTTAGAAATCATCAAACGTGCCAAGATGTATATATAGGGATGTTCATCCCAGTGTTACAGAGGAAAAATAGAAATAGCATGCCTGCCCATCAATTCAGAATTGGGATACTCCCCTAGAGAAAAATCCAACACTATTAGATATGATGTTTAGATCTTTGGTGGGGGCAGGCAGGTGAGGGAACTGGACTTGTATGGCTCACGTCATGGCCCTGCAGAGAATAGGACTCTCACTCTCTTGAGTTCTCTAACTTAGTTTTATTGATACAGCTGAAAAATCACATCAGCTGTTTTGATGTGTGCATTGCATAATGATGCTTTGCGAAGTCAAAATCCCCACACCCTTCTGTTACATATATGTTAGCCCCAAGCTATATCTCCTCTAAGCTGCTTTGGATAGTAGATGCTTTTTGTTTCGTTTTTGTTAAACCAAGCATAAGATGTTATACTGATTCCTGCTCAATTTCTCATTAGACAAGATCTTTACGGATACTGATTCTTCATCTGGTGCGTTAAACACTCTCGACTAGCTTTGTATTATACACAGTTGATGGCTGTGGCTTCTGCATTTTCTCTTTGGTTCTAAGCCAGCTGGTAGATAATAGAATTGTAAGAAAAGGAGGGTACCAGTATCTGGCAGAGGAGCCAAATTCTCTGAGAAAAATACTAAAACCCTGGCATTGACTTTGGTCATTGTAGGGCAAATAACTTTTTGGTCTTCATTGTTTCATAATGCAGTGTTTCGCATAAGGTGGCATCATAATGAATATTAGTAAGTCTCAAATGAAGTCAAGAGTTCTCTATCAGCCCACTGTCAGAAGAAAAGACATTCTTCTTTTGCTTTCTTTTTTAAAATATTGTTTAAATTGAGGTAGAATCCACATAAAATAAAATGAACTGTTTTTCTTTTTTTTTTTTTTTTTTGAGACAGTATCTTGCTCTGTTGCCCAGGCTGGAGTGCAGTGGCATGATCTCGGCTCACTGCAACCTCCACCGCCCGGAATTCAAGCAATTCTCCTGCCTCAGCCTCCCAAGTAGCTGGGATTATGGGCGCTTGCCACCACATTCCGCTAATTTTTATATTTTTAGTAGAGATGGGGTTTCACCATGTTGACCAGCTAGTCTCAACCTCCTGACCTCAAGTGATCTGCCTGCCTTTACCTCCCAAAGTGCTGGGATTACAGGTGTGAGGCACTGCACTCAGCCCAAATTAACCATTTTAAGGTGTGCATTTTAGTGCCATTTAGTACATTCGACGTGTTGTGCAACTATCATCTTTGTCTAGTTCCAAAATATTTTCATTATCTCAAAAGGAAACCCTGGAACCATTAAGCAGTGACTTAATCCTCCCCTCAGCCTCCGGCAATAAGTAATCTGGGTTTTTTGTCTCTATGATTTAAGTATTTCTAGATATTTTATGTATATTACATTTATGTAAATGTAATCATACAAAACATGACCTTTTGTGTCTGGCTTGTTTCATTTAGCATAATGCTTTTGGGATTCATCTATGTTGTAGGATATGTCCGTGTTTCATTCCTTTGTATGGACAAATAATATTCCATTGTGCTTTATTTTTCATCAAAAGCTGATATTAACTTCACCCCTACCCACCCACTCCTCCCTCATCCACAAAACAACTCTACTCAGTTCCATCGACTCTGCTGTATATCTTTATGGTTTACACAGATTCTCATCTCATTATGTACCCCCATTTCACAGAAGACGAATTTGAAGCTTAAGGTGATCACCCAAGGTCCTGGAGCCAGGCTTTAAAACCAAGACTTCTCACTCTAAGTCTTCTGTTGTTTTTCTGAAGTTCTCTGCAATGATAACTTTTCTTTCTTTGTTTTAGACATTCACCCAACTCATTTCTCCAATAGATTTCTTTACTTAGTAAACCTCAACTTGGATCCTTTCTCTGATGAAATAGGGAGTGAAGAATCATGCCCTCCTTTGTTAGGTAGATGAAGGCACATGGCGCTAAGTGGTTTACTTCTCTAAGAACCTAGAGCTGCCTTATGATGGAGCTAAGACTAGCTCTGGCTCTCAGGATAGCAGTTTGTTCTGAAAGCTGCTGAAATGCACAGCCTCTTAAAATGCTCACCCTCCTGCTGAATTATAAAAGACAGCCACTGAGTCCAAGAGATGCAGGGAAGTGGTATCTGCAATAAAATAATTCTATAAATGTGCATTCATTAATTTCTTCATTCAGCAAGAATAAATTAAAGGCTCACTCTTACAGAACTGTAATTAATATATGATTTAGATATTAATATGGAAAAGGCTGGCAGGGAAATTGCTAAAATTTGTCTCTGGGGTTTGGCTTTTTAGATATCAAAGTGCAATGTATCACCTAGCACTTAGTCTGATCAAGCACCAAATTCTTCTTCTTGCTTACATTAGATCCGCTGAAGTTCTACTTTTCTGAAATACCATCCTTACTCATGAGCTAGGATGGTACTTCATCCTGTGATACTCCAGGCATCATTTCCCAATGGACTAGAGTATTGATTTCTAATACAACTCCTTTGTGTTATTTACTAATTATATCCTTTCTAATATCTTCAGTTAGTAAGTTTGAATGATGTAATGTGACAAATCATAGGAATATTTATTTTTCTAGGTCTTATGGAATCCTTTTCCTCCTGGGTAATATTTCCTTCCAACCTGGCGGACTTATTTGAAGTTTTATTAGCAAACCAAAATCTAAATCAGAACACTTAAATTGTGGAACCATCAAAGCTGAGTTACCTTATGAAAGTTTTAAAAGGAATAGATTTTATTCCAAGTGATTAAGCCAAGTATGATCTTAGTTAATCCCACGCACAGCACGGAACTGTTGTTTTTCTGTCTATCGCCACATCTCCAAGTTTGAAAGCATTTAGGGATCTAAGCTGGCCGTTTATAGTTGTTAAATTCAGTGGATAAGTATCAATTTGGGCTTTTTTAGTAATTCAGAAAGAATTTCAGAAATCTTTGATACCTAGAGGAAGTTGGTAATCATTGCTATTAAAAGCAATGAAGTGAAGGCTTCATGCAGTGAAGGCTTTTGGTCTCAAACCACTGACTGGACCATTCAGAAGCCTGTGTTGACTGCTTTTGTGGATCAACTGTGTTTGGAAAGCGAAAAAAAAAAAAGGAGAAATTACAGTAATGCTTTGGAGAGGCCACAGAGGCCAATTATTTTGTATTTGGAAGGAAATATGAATTCAGATTCTGTCATATTTGTATGTAGAGAGCCTCTTACTTCTGTGGTCAACCCAGAAACACTACATTTTGATATTTTCACATTTTTTTTCTGAAGCAAAAACCAACAGCCATTTATAATTAAAACCTTTCTGGAAAGAATACTCCAACCTTCCTCACTCTCACTCAATTGAATTTCAATTAACATTTAATAATTCGGCTCAGCTTTCAGAGTCTATAAAGCATAAGCAGTCAGCCTTGTTGAAGATGGAGAAGCGATGTTTTCACAGTTCCACAAATGTTTCTAATTGGCATGAGCCACTTGCTAATGGGAGATAAATTGCCCAGGGTGGGTGTGGGTGGGTGTGCTGCGTGTGTGCACACTCACGCAGGCACACAAGCATGCATGCTTGTGGTGGTAATGACGTGTGGGTGTACCCAGGCTTCACTCGACATGCCAATGATGCAAACTTGAGCTAAACGGGAAATTAAAGAGGGACCAGGGCTGGGCCATGACAGCAGCGGCCACACTCGGATGGGAGGAGGCAAATAGTTGGTTCCTTACCAAGAACCCGGCAGCAGGCCCACCCTCCCGTCGCGGACAGTGGACAGGAGCTTAGAAAATACATGGACCAAATGAAAATGACTCCTTTTGACTGAAACTACCTGTGCGTCAGGCTTCTCGCCGCCTCCCCTAATTTTCTCTCATATAAATGAACATGGTAGAAGATGACAGAAAGTCGACAAGAATCATTTTTCTTTCTTTCTTGCAGTCATGTCAGTAATAGCCCTGGGTTTTATAGCTGAAAAATATATGTTTATTTGCTCATTAATTTTCCTCTGTCTCCCTTGCCTTTTCTTGGCATTAGGTGGAATGTTATTTAAAACAAGACATGGTCCAGCTTCAAAAAGAAAAATCATTCTGCAAAATACAGCTTAGACCCATTTACTGGTCATTTATCATCCCTAAGAGAGTGGAGTAGAAATTTCTATATTTGGGAGATTTGAATGATTTACAGTGCAACTGCGACTCTTGTTGGCACCAGGATCCAGGGCGCAGTAGGTTCCTTAGGACTTCGAAGAGTGTCCCACACTGTTTCGAAATGACATGGAGAATATTCATTGTGGCATATGCAGAGCAGCTTGATAATCACTTATCTTCACTGCATTCCTTCAAATATGACACAGGCTGCTGCTCAGAGGGTAGACTCAACCCAGAGGCCTATCATTTTCTGAGGGGTGATCAAAAGTCTTCATCTCCACATCTAAGTGTGTATTTCTTCTCTCTGCTGTTTTAAAAAGCTTGGTTTTATGCATCTTCCACTTCCTTCAAATAGTGGGCAAATAACAATGTGCCTATTATGGTACCTGGCACATAGTTGAAGCCCAATAAACATTTGTTGAGTAAATAAATAGTTAAGTAGAATGTTAAAAGCATTGCTAGCATTATTGTCTTGGCCTTAACAGTGCAAGAATAGACTTGAGGCAATCAAGTAATTTCCCTTAACAGTATAAGCTAATTATTTGAGAGATGAAGATCTGGTGCATCGTATTTATTTGTCAGGTTCCATTTGCTCCTAATTAAAGGTGGAAAAGTTGTTTGTAGCTTTGAAGGGATGGCACAATGACCCACTCCTACATAGATTTTTTTATTTTCCTTGCCACGTTTTCAAGGAAAATACATCAAGATAAAATTAACAGGCATTCCTCTTACTTACTTCTGTTTTCTTTTCTCTGTTACTGTTTTCTAGAGGGCAGGCAGGGTGTGGAGCAGTAAACTGTTTTGACTGTACTTTTACAGCCCATCTGCCTACATGACTTCTGTAGTTGATTCTGCTAACCTTGGTTGACTAATAAAATCATCCTCCCACATAAATACCAGCTACAGTGATCCAAGATTAAAATGCTGCATTTATCATAAGCCTCAGAAAGTTTAATTCATTCATTCCTTCATTCATTCCACAAATATGAATTCAGTGTATCATATGTATCAGGCTCTGTGCTAAAGCTGTGTATTTAACACTGAGCAAACTCTAACATGGTTTCTGCTCTAAGCTTACAATCTGAGATGGTTGATGAATATTAATTAATCATACTAAAATTATATCGCTACAAACTAAACTATTTTTTAAAAGAAATATGGTTCTACTAGGACCATATAACAACAGGAACTGATTAACACTAGGAGACAAGGAAGAAGTTTACTAAGGAGAAGGCTGGACTGAAGAAAGGGAATGTCTGAAGAACATCTGAAGAAAGGGAAAGAGCGTCCTAAGCAAGAAGATTGTGAAACGCGAAGGCCCCATGTCTGGAGGGTGCATGATGCGCCCTCCAGAAACTGAAAGTTGGCCAGTGTGGCTGGGTGGGAAGAGAAAGGGCTGATGGGAAGGCAGGCCTACGCCCTGCAGGGACCACAGCTAGGCCATATTAAGGGCTTGGACCTTCATCCCCTGATCATTAGACAGACTTACAAGGGTTAAAACCAAGGGTGAGGAAGTAGAGGCAGGGAGAAGGGATATATGGCCCTTATCATGTCTGTGTTTTGGAGTAGGGGAAATGTAAGTAAGTGTCAATTCTTCACAAATACAACAAGGGAGATGAAGATGCTGAGCCCTGGACAATCCTTTCTTTGCTGCAGATGAGGTTCCTGGAAATTCTTTACCATCCACTCTCCCTTCCACTAAATTTCAGAAAGAGTGCATCCAGGTCCCTAGCTGTGTGCTGAGTAACACTTGCACGTGGCCATCGCTGGACCATTCAGCAATAACATCTCCTCGTCAGCTCTTCTAGCCCCTTCTCGCGCTTTCTGCTTTTCCTTTTGATGATGGGGAGGTGGCAAAACACAGTTCATTTCCCTTTTTGGCAAAGTGTGAATGGCATGGCTTGTGGCACCTTCTCTCCTGGTTTAGAGAACAAGCTTTGGAGGTAGAGTGGCTTTGCCTCTCCTTTAGCCTTACAGGGTTGTTCTGAGGATTAGGTAGCTTGATACTTGTAAAACATATAGAACAAGGACTGGCACATAGCATGTACTTAGTTAATGCTAGCCATTATTATTACCTATTTTTGCAGATATAGAAAGCTGTCAAAGATATATTGCTAAAGGAACAATAAGCAAGATACAAAACTATGTATTAAAACAGCTTGATTTTGTGCAAAGCAAATGTCTGAGGATATGTGGTGGTTACATCTGAGGAACAGGACTGGGGTTTAGGGGAGAAGGCTAGGCAAGTGGCTTTTACTTTTTTATCTAATATTTTTGTAGTAATTGATTTTTTATTATAAAAAGTATACTTTTATAGTAATGAAATTACAAGGAATAGTTTAGAAAGTCCATACTTTCCATCATGTCATTTTTTTAAAAAGGCATGATGATTTCAACATAACCTCTTTTCATATTTTTTCATCCTTAAATTCGGAAGTATCATCCAAAAACTTCTCCTGGGGGGTAAAGAAACATGTATCTAAAACCCAGCAATTCCCCAGATTTTCATTTCTTTGCTGTGCCATAGTCAAAGTTTTTAAAATTACATGCTATTTTAATTCCACAGTTACAAAATTATTCTAGTTATTCTTTCATCTCTCCATATACATATATAGAGTTGTCTGGAATGCTGTTCACCCACCAGATATAAACAACGCATTTGGCTTCATTGTTGCTGACTTCATTGCAAAGCATTGCTTAAATTTTTATAATAAGCATTTTTATAAAAACAATGAAATCATTGCTCAAAATTGGAGATGAGAAGTGTTAGTTCACTTTTCTGTTTAGAAGTAAACATGGCCGGGTGTGGTGGCTCACACCTGTAATCCCAGCTCTTTGGGAGGCCGAGGCAGGTGGATCACGAGGTCAAAAGATGGAGACCATCACAGCCAACGTGGTGAAACCCTGTCTCTACTAAAACTACAAAAATTAGCTGGGCATGGTGGCACACGCCTGTAGTCCCAGCTACTTGGGAGGCTGAGGCAGGAGAATCGCTTGAACCCGGGAGGCAGAGGTTGCAGTGAGATCTTGCCACTGCACTCCAGCCTGGCGACACAGCGAGACTCCATCTTTGAAAAAAAAAAAAAAAAAAAGGAGGAAACACAGTACCCAGCATCTAATCTTTCCCAGACATTTAGGATGCTGAACTTCTTCAGGATTATGAAGGTCAGTAGCTGTTGTGCAGTATCTGTTGCTCATGAAATCGGTGAGAAGTAGACTATGTGGCTACCGAATCAGGATGACGAAAATATTTTAAATGATGACCGCATATTAACATACAGTCTACCATCCTTTCCTCTTGTTTTTTATTTATTTTTTTCTTAGCAGGTAGAGGCTCTTTATGTTTAATTAAGGAATTTGATTAATTGAATTGGTATTTTTCAATAGTGTATGTAACTGGTTGAGAATCATTAATATTGTACAATGTTAGAGCATGGTAGCTTTGATCGTCATTTAAATACAACCGTTTCCTTGCCCAGCCATTATACACCACTATCATGAATCAGATAAGAACACAAATCTGGAAAGAACTTTCAGTCCCCTGGTAAATACTTCATGAAGCCAATGGGAGCTTGCCAATTAGACAATCATCTCTGCATAAGATATATTTCCGACGAGTAACTGCATTATACAGTCCTTAGCACATTATGCCCCTCGGGATATGATGATAATTGACTGTGTCACAGAAGAAACAATTTTGAAGAAACTGGGACTAAGCTGATTCTCAACTGAATCTTTAGAACAGGGTTAGCAAATGATGGCCCAAGGGCCAAATCTGGCCCGCTGCCTAATTTTGTCCAGTGTATGAGCTAAGAATGGTTTTCAAGTTTTAAGTGACTGGGGAGAAAAAATCAAAAGTAGAATAACATTTCTGACATGTAAAAATTATATGAAATTCAGATTTCCTGTCCCTGAAGTTGTATCAGAACATAGCAGATTCATTCATTTACACATTGTCTGCAGCTGCTTTTGCACCACAGTATCAGAGTTGAGTAGTTGTGACACAGAAGATAAGAGAAGAAAATATTGACTATCTGACTCTTTATAGAAAAAGTTTGCTGACCCCTCCTTTAGACTCAGGTACAAGTTATTTGTGTGCATGTCTGCTTATGAATGGATAATGCTTTTGTGTTAGAAATACATCTGGCCAGTTGATGTGGCCATCAAAGGAGGTGCAATACTTCATATTCTTCTATTTTCCTCACTCCCTTCTCAAAGTCAAAAGAAAGCTATTGAGTGAGAAAAATTAAGAGTATTGGAAGGGACCATAAGAAAAATCTTGGTAACAGAAAAGACCTACACATTACCTCCGAAGCTTGTAAATTACTAACTCTAATTTTAAGCCCTAAAATCAGATTAGTTCTCTACTTTTTAAAATTTGAAATTATTTATTCTCTGTGTCTGAGAAATATTTTGAGAGGCAAGAGCATTTGTTCTTGTGACTCTTACAAAATACAGTGGCTGGCAGGGCACGGTGGCTCATGCCTGTAATCCCAGCACTTTAGGAGGCCGAGGCAGATGGATCACGAGGTCAGGAGTTCAAGACTAGCCTGGCCAAGATGATGAAACCCCGTCTCTACTAAAAATACAAAAATTAGCTGGGCATGGTGGCAGGTGCCTGTAATCCCAGCTACTCAGAAGGCTGAGGCAGAGAATTGCTTGAAGCTGGGAGGCGGAGGTTGCAGTCAGCCGAGATCGCACCACTGCACTCCAGCCTCAGCGACAGAGCGAGACTCCATCTCAAAAAAAAAAAAAAAATTAAATACAGTGGCACACCAGATGGAGGCTCTTTGTTCAGTGGTATCACCATATTGAATGGTGCTCTTTGGTGTATGCTTGCATTCAGTTGTAGATACGATATAATGCCTGATTGGATAATAGGAAATACCTTTTAGTAGAATGTGTAATTCTTGATAGGATATCCTGCCCATTGGCTTTGACAGTTGAATTAACCTATTTGGTTGACATTGACCCTCCTACTGACCATGATATATAAGAAAATATGAAATTAATATAAAAGCTATCTTGTACTGGTAGCAAGATAGCTACTGGTAGGAAACATTAACAATAGCATCGTAAAATATAGAATTGAAAATGTGAGTCATTTTGCTTTTAAATCTCTATAATGTACATGACTGACTTCAGTTGTTCTCTCCCCTCCCTTTTGTTCTGTTTCAGAGGTTGAAGGCTGCATTGACTCACCACCCTGCTGCCATGTCCAATGGGAACATGAACACCATGGGACACATGATGGAGATGATGGGCTCCCGGCAGGACCAGACGCCACACCATCACATGCACTCGCACCCGCATCAGCACCAGACACTGCCACCCCATCACCCTTACCCACACCAGCACCAGCACCCAGCACACCATCCTCACCCTCAACCCCATCACCAGCAGAACCATCCACATCACCACTCCCATTCCCACCTTCATGCACACCCAGCACATCACCAGACCTCGCCACATCCGCCCCTGCACACCGGCAACCAAGCACAGGTAGACCTTTTCCGTGATCTCTTTCCCCTTCTTATTCTCCTTCTTAACAGTGCAAGCTCTAATGCTGGGGTCATTTGCAGCAATCTTGTTTGACAAGCCCAGGTGTTCTATCTGACATTCTAGGGGCTCTGTTTATCTCCTAGGAGGCAAGCCTTACCCATAAGACCCTACCAGATCATAATTTCTATAAATAACATGCTAAATAATATCAGGTCTAGTCTCTAAGGGCAAGCATAAACTTTAAGTTCTCCAAAATCTATTTTTGCAGTGTGTCAGAAAGTTAGCCCCTCTCAAAAGTAATATGAATCAATGGATTAGGAAGAACTTAAGCTTGTGAAGAAAGATGTGAATTAAGAATGAGAAAAACGAGTTAATTCTAACCCTGGTTCTAGCTGCTATGTTTTAAAACATCATAGAGACTCAATTTTGTCACCTGTAAAATGGAAGTTAAATACAACAGGCAATCTTCTGAGTAACAGTGAATGTTAAAAATCTAAAGAGTAACAATTCAAGGCAGACAAAGAAGCTCCATCATGGATGCTAGGGCGTAAGGTGCTGTGTAAATGGTGAAGAGAGGTGACTCATCCCCCTGAATGAGAAATGCGTTGGAGGGAACAGAAAGAGAGCCAAGTTCTGTAGATGATCAGACCAAGAGAAAGGCCAAATCCCAGTGGGGGAGAGTCACCAGGAGTGGCTGCAAAGAAAGCCAGCATTTAGACAAAACTGAGAGAGGGTTGGGGGACCAGGCAGACATTATGTCACCCACAGCCAAGAAGAGAGGCGAGTCCTGTACTGGAGTGAGTTTTAGTAAGTGGATGAAGGGCATGTCCAGGAGCATGGCTGGGCCTAGACACTTTGGATCCTCAAGCAGAATGACTTTCATCCATACCCTCCACCCAGTCCACACTGCCAGCTTCCAACCAGCTGGATCAGAAGGGTGTCGGAAGCATGGAACTGCCAAAAAACACTTATCCACTGTCTCCTCTGTCATCTGCCTCTGGAGACGAGACTTTATACCCGGCAGCTTTTTGAACTCTTAAGCCCCTCTCCATTAACATGCACCAAACCTGGACAGCCATCCACAGAATGGGTCAGGCACAAACAACTCTGGAAGCTATTCATTAGATAAACTGTCTTTTGCAAGGTTCTTAGAGGTGTTCTACATTGTGAATAAGAATTGAGCATTAAAATGAGATAACCTTAATTTTTTTCCTGCCTTCCTCACTGTGTGATTGTGGACAGAAACAACTTCTCTACCCCTCAGTTTTCCCATCTGTAAAATGGGGCTGGGTAATAGTAGACTAAACTCCTAGGCTCTTATGAGTATTAAATAAGAGAATCTCTGTAAAGCCCTTGACACAGTGTTCAAAATATGTTATTCCAAACCAAAATAGTAGAAGTTTAGCAAATTGTATAGCAATCAAATGCTATCCAGAGAACATTTTTAGTCACATTTTTAGTCAAACGCCATACTAGAACATGTATTTAGAAAGAAAAAAAAAAACTACAAAGTCAGTGATGGGCAAATTGATTCACATTTGTACTTAGTTTATAAGGAAACGAGAACATCAAGGTTTAGTTGCCTTTGTGGGCAAGTTATTTCACAGAGCAAGTTATATAACAATTCTTTGAATATAAAAGCCATTCACTAGCTAATTACCAATTAGCCAATTGCCCTCTGTTTCAAGTCAGTAAGTGGCCAATAGTATATGCAATTAGTTAATTGCTATTATAATTAGCTTCATGAACAGTTGCTTTTTTTAATTGTATGCTAAAAAGAAAGAGCCCAGGTTGGTCTTGCTAAAATTTGAACCAGATCATTTAGGCAGTATCCCAAAATACCACTCTTAAATTGTATTAACTTGGCTGATTACTGAGATCTTGCCATTTTGCTTAATTGTATGATTATCTGAAAGTAGGAATAGAATCCTTTGAACTCTGAGATTCTAAGATGATTTGGAATAAAATCTGCCTTTTTGAAATTATAATTTATTACTTTTGATCAAAATTTTCAGAGCATCTATGCCAAGAGAATTCTGCTTTAAAAATAAAATTACAAGCAACAATAATTACCAGGTATACAAATTCTGGTTTTAGGGTTGTATTTGCATTTTCTCCTGGCTTCTTGTGCTCCTCCTGCATGTAAGGATGTGATTGTAGAGTGCTGGTTTCAAGGAATTTCTCTTAATCAATCCTGAACCTACATTACACCTGAAACCACGTCACTTGTGCCTTTGGGTGAAGGCACAGGAAAAGTATCATGGGTTACAGGTTGATTAAACTTAGGGTAGGAGGATACAGAATTGAAAGATAAGTCCCTGCAATGGAGATTAAAAATCAATTTTTTCCTATTTGAGGGTTTTGTCTGGGGCTGGCAATAAGAGATTATAATTCACAAAAGGAAACAGTTAAAGGCAAAAATATCCGAGCAGTTAGCACATTCCCTCTTAATGCTTTTCTTTGCAGTAGTTAGCTCAGGAATTAGCATCTGGAATGACAAGTGCTAAGCCCCTGCCAATAACAAGGATGACGCCTTCACTAGCAACTCTGATGAGTAAGACCTTAGACAGTTAATTTATTTTGTTATTCCTCTATAATCGGGAGGAAAAGAGTCACCAACAAACAGTTCTAGAAAATGTCTTTGCTGGCCTGGTGCGGTGGCTCACGCCTGTAATCTCAGCACTTTGGGAGGCTGAGGCAGGTGGATCACGAGGTCAGGAGTTCAAGACCTGCCTGGCCAAGATGGTGAAACCCTGTCTCTACTAAAAAACTACAAAAATTAGCCAGGCATGGTGGCAGTCACCTGTAATCCCAGCTACTTGGGAGGCTGAGGCAGGAGAATCGCTTGAACCTGGGCAGCAAAGGTTGCAGTGAACCGAAATCGCGCCACTGCACTCCAGCCTGAGGGACAGAGAGAGACTCCATCTCAAGAAAAAAAGAAAATGTCTTTGCTTTGCATAAAATTACTAAGATGCGGTTCAACCTCAACCCTGGGCCTGATTCTTTTACAGTTAGTCATAGACGGTTTGATAGAGTTTTGGATTAAAATACATCACCATCAGTCAACTGATGTCAACCAGTAGCCATTATTAGTGCAATTACAGTCATTCTGATTGATTTCAATCATAGTGCTGGAATGTGGTAGAAAAGATTGTTGAGCTTCATTTTTAAAACTTTTGGCCTGTTATTTCTGCAGGTTAAATGTCTCTTGTAAAACAACTTTATAGGTATTACCATCATAAACCTGAGTGACTGAGAAATGGGAGAGGAAAAAAAAAACACCTTTTATTGAGAATGAAGAAGGAGGAAGGAGTGAAGTGCATGAGGGAAAGCATTAGGTGTCCAGACATATAAAGAGTCAGGCGTAGAAATTTCACAAGGTGCTGTGTGTCTGCCTTATGAATAGAAATAAAGCTCTATGTGTGGGGGTCTCCAAGCCTTAGATGTTGCTGAGTCCCACACAGACCTTGCAAGGACTCTATAAGCATAGTAAAACTTTTTAATAAAGTGCTTTGCCACTCAGGATTTCCTTCTAATGTAACTGTATGGTAATGCACAAGCAACTCTCACTATCTCACACACACAGAGTGTGACAGGGCTCAGTGCTGCTTCAGGCATCAATTTAATGCTTTCAAAGGCCCAGCTTCCCAATCACCTAGAAAGCTCTCCTGGATCTCCTTTCACCCTGGTGAGAGCTCTGAGGGGCAGGCAGGCCTGGCTGGAGTGTGCAGGTCCAGCTAGTCCTCTGCATTAAGAACTGTGTAATAGTCAAAATAGGATTTCATCTGCTTTCCTGGCTTCATTTTCATAGGAGTCACAGTGGCAACGATGGCCCAGAGGTATGTTAGGAACACAATTTTACCACTATTAGAATGAAAGGAGCCCACAACCTGCTCAGAGGTTTTCTGCAGATGACAGATGAGTCATCCATATTGTGATAATAACCCTCACCTTTCTGTTTTCACCCTGTAGCCATACATTGGCTATTTTAAAGTTGTTCATTTGTTTTTGTTTTTGTTTTTGTTTTTGTTTTAGAAACAAGGTCTTGCTTTGTTGCCCAGGCTGGAGTGCAGTGGCATGATCATAGCTCATGGCAACCTCAACCTCCTGGGCTCAAGCAAGCCTCCCACCTCAGCCTCCTGAGTAGCTAGGACTACAGGCATGCGCCACCATGCCTGGCTAATTTTTCCTTTTTTTTTTTTTTTTTTTTTTTTTGTAGAGACAGGGTCTTGCTATGTTACCTAGGCTGGTCTCAAACTCCTGGCCTCAAGTGATCCTCCCGCCACACCTGGCCCTTACTTTAAAGTTTTTAAACACACCATCAGTAAAACATTTTTAATAGTTGAAGGAGAAAAATAAATGTTTCCTCTACCATGATTCAGCCAAATGCCTGTCAGGGAAAAATCCATCTGACTACATCTTTTCACGAGTCATTCCTATATCTTGCCAACACATCATAGAATATAGGTCAGTGATGCTTTTCCTTTTCTTTCATGAGTGTGATTTCATCGTCTGTTTCATTCATAGGAGGCAAGTCTCATATGCTGACTGAAACGATAGACTTTCTGTGCTTTGCTTTTTAACATCAGCTTGGGTTTCTTCCCTTACCTAACACGTCCTTCCCTATCCCCATCACCTCCTCCCTCTCTGTCCCAGCAGGTTTCACCAGCAACACAACAGATGCAGCCAACCCAGACAATACAGCCACCCCAGCCCACAGGGGGGCGCCGGCGAAGGGTGGTAGACGAGGATCCGGACGAGAGGCGGCGGAAATTTCTGGAACGGAACCGGGCAGCTGCCACCCGCTGCAGACAGAAGAGGAAGGTCTGGGTGATGTCATTGGAAAAGAAAGCAGAAGAACTCACCCAGACAAACATGCAGCTTCAGGTGCAGCCCACGGTGTCTTTCCCCGCGACTCAAAGGCCCTCTGCTCCACGGGCATTTCCGGCCCTGACAGGCACTTGTTGACCTAAGCAGTGATACCACACACTTAGTCCACAGAGGAGCCGCAGCCCCACTCCTCGAGTTTTATTAATTCCAGGACACCCTACAAAACAAAATTAACCGTTCAGTTTTCAATCAATGTGCCCACAAAGCTCTGAGAAGGGGGGACCTACCCCACTAAGTTGTAGGGGTGGGAGAACAGGCTTTAATCCGACAGAGATCCAAACCATGGTTCAGCAATTACTTGCTAGGCTTAACTCTCTGGCTCTCAGTTTCTTCCTCTACAGAATGGGAATAATAACTTTATGGAGTTGTTACGTTAGGAGCAATAAACAAACTAATGTCTCCAAAGCAGTTGCCCAGTGCCTGGCCCATAATAAACCTTCAACTGAAAAGGAGCTTTTCATTAATTATATTCACTAGGTTGAGGGGGTTGCCTTGGCTTATACTTGATTATCTCTATTTTTGTTTCATGGAAGAAAGAAAGGTTGATGGTCATTACGTAGCTCTGAAAGAAAAGGCATGTTTTCATCTCATTTGCCAACTCACCAAGATTTGAATCTTGCTTAATTTTTGCTTTTTATGAATGTCTTAACTGGGGAGATTTTATAATGAGGCCCAGAAGTGTCTGGGAGTGTCTAAGAGGAAAGGAAGAAACTCTAGTACCCAGGCTTCTCCAATAGACTTTATAGATTATAATGACGCAGTTCAGAGCATTTGTTCTAATATTAAAAATATGTGCACTATTTATCAGCAGAAAAAAAAAGGCAAGTAAATAGACATGTATGCAACCCACAGTCCAGGGATAGCATTAAGAGTTGTGGATTATACTCCAGTGCTTCCAGAAGCTGACAGAATGGCCAAAGAGAGTGGGGCAGGGAGGAAATTACCCTACATAGGGAGACTGCATTTTAAGAGTTCATGGGGTCCGGGCACAGTGGCCTACACCTGTAATCCCAGCACTCTGGGAGGCTGATCACTTTGGGAGGTGGCTGGATCACTTGAGGTCAGGAGTTTGAGACCAGCCTGGCCAAGGTGCAGAAACCCCGTCTCTACTAAAAACACACACAAAAAAATTGCCGGGTGTGGTGGTGCATTCCTGTAGTCCCAGCTACTCAGGAGGCTGAAGCAGGAGAATGGCTTGAATGCAGGAGGGAGAGACTGTAGTGAGCCAAGATCGCACCACTGTACTCCAGCCTGGGCAACAGGGTGAGACTCTCTCAAAAAAATAAATAAATAAATAAATAAAAAGTTAATGACTAGGCATTGATAGGTCACTTTTATCTTCTTCCCACACCTAGTTCTCTGTGCATCCTTAGAAAGGAATAGTTAGGGTGCCAAACCCCAAAGCCTTTGCATATTCAGTTTCATTAAATGGAGATGGCTTGGGGCTTCCAGTGTACAAATTGAAAGTATATAAGGAAAGCATGTGTTGTATGAGGGCCTGAATTTCATAATTTATGGATGTTCATTATTCCCCCTAAATGTGTCATTCTTTTTGTGATAGACATGATGAGAAAGAAACTGGGAAACATATAGCAGATGTGAGGAAAATAAGATAGATAATGATTCCCCCACTAACTTGTATGCTGCGGGAAGATTGGGACTCTCTTACTACTCCCTCCGCCCACTATCTATCTATCTGCTGTTTATAGTGTAGTGTCTACACTCAGTAACTTATTTGTTGAATAAATGAATGGGTTCCCCTGTTTATAGTATAGTGTCTACACTCAGTAACCATTTGTTAAATAAATGAATGAATTCCTCATTGCTGGAGTGTCTAAGAATTGGCTGCTTGACCACTTGGCAAGGATGTGATTGTAGGGAGTCAAGCCACCAGAGAAATGGCTGGACTCAACCACCTTTAAAGCCACTTGTAGAATCTGACAGGCACAGTAGTATCTGAAAAACTTTTAGGTAGAATGTGGTTAAGCATTTTTCTTTTTTGAGACCTGTCTCAGAAAAGACAGACCTCACTCCATTGCCCAGGCTGGAGGGCAGCTTACTGCAACCTTGACCTCCTGGACTCAAGTGTTCCTCCCACCTCAGCCTCCCAAGGTGCACACCACAATGCCTGGCTAATTTTTTCTTTTTTCTCTAGAGACAAGGTCTTATTATGTTGCCCAGGCTGGTCTCAAACTCCCAGGCTCAAGCAACCCTCCCACCTTGGCCTCCAAAAGTGTTGGGATTATAGGTGTGAGCCACTATGCCCAGCCAAGCATTTTTAATATGAATAATCATATTTTAATTGTGATGTGTATTGAAAAATGTAATTAGAAGATCAAATCTGCAGTTTCAAAGATATTAGTAAGAAGGCTAAATCATTCAAAATTGAGTTAATTTGCACAAACATGTTAAGTAAATAAAAGTTCTTGTATATGTGAACCTAGTAAATATTACCGCAGTGGTTCTGCAATAACTGAAGTGGGGGGAACCCCAGGAATTTGCCACCATTTCTGAGGTCTGCAGAAGGATGATGCAAACATGTAGGTTTTCTCAATCTTGTCCCTATTGACTTCCGGGCTTGATCGTTCTTTGTTGTGCCCTGTGCATTGCAGGCTATTTAGCAGCATCCTTGGCCTTTACCCACTATATGTCAGGAGCACATCTTCCAACTATGACAACGAAAGAGTCTCCAGACATTGCCAAATGTCCCCTGGTGGTGGTTGGGAAGGGAGGTTGGGTGGCAAAGTCAGCCTTAGTTGTAAACCACTGCTTAGATGAAGGAGCCAAAAATAGCCAGCTGGCACATATCAGCTGCCAAGGCTTTAAATCAGTTTTAACTAAAATGAGTCTTTGCAGAATTCCTTCAGGGTATTGCCTATGATCCTAATGCATGCAAACATGGAGGGATCATAGCAGAGAGCCAGGAAAGTAAAGATGTCCACTGACTTTGAGGCCAGAGGTGTTCGTGACTTGGCATATGCGTATTTATGATTGCTTTTACAAAACATACAAGGTAAATTTACCCTTTGCTAGACCCTAATGCACTGATTTTTTTTCACATTTCTTTAGAGCCAAATGGCTAAGGAAAAAAAGAAACTAGAACTCTAGCTCCCAAAACCAGAAAAAAAAATCCTACTGAGTTCATGTAACAGGCACCAATATCTTTTGGTAGTTAAAACAGTACCCAAAAAAGGGACAGTCTCTGAACAGACTAAATTGTTGATATTTTCCAACCACTGCTTTGCCTTGGAGGGACAGAAGCCACAACCACCCAGTGTTCTCTGTGAAGCTGAATGTCCTGCATCAGGCCCTGGGATGCTGGAGAGGATGCTGCAGATTCCGCTACCTTTGAATGACCCTTTCCCTCTCACTGGACCTTTGTCAAAAGAAAAAGGTGTCTCTCTTGAGGCTGGACCAGTGAGCCAAATTTTAAGTAAACAGAAATGGAAGGTGCTAAGCAAACAAACTCCAGCCAAATGGAATATCCAAGGTCTGGATGGCCAGCTGCCACTTTTGAGTTGTTTTCCAGCATAGAACCCTCTAGTTAGGCTGCAGCATTTCAGATTGGAAAAACCAGACCTAAGAAAACAAAATCAAACTCCCAGACTTCATTTCCTAGTCTCACAACACATCTCTGCCCAAGAGGTCAAAAAAGGTATAGGAATTGGGGAAAATATTAGAAACCACCTAATCTGACATTTTGTGGAGAAAGAAACTGAGGTTAGGGAAATGGGGGGGTCTTCCCTAATGTCACACAACAAGTAGGTGGCAGAATGAGGACTCAGGGAAGTCTCCTGTTGACCTAACCCACTTCTTTGTGATCTTCTATTTTAGAAACTCCATAAGCCAAAGAAATCCATGTTCTTTTTTTCTGATACTAAGTGACTAAGATCAGCTCTAAATTCATCGACTGCTGATGCGGTACTCAGTAGAACGTCTGTGTTCAGTAGAGGATATGGAAATCATCTGGTCACCCATGGAAATAATTGCTTTTCTTTTTTAGTGCAAAGACACATGGTCTAAGTTGCTGCTGAAATTTTGGACACATGAGCCCAGGTCTGGGACTTGGCAAGCGAATAGGCCAGATGGGAACTGTTGCTTGACAAATTGAAAGTTCTTTGTTTCAGAGTGAACCAAACCTGGTCTCAGCTAATCTACCAAAACAAAAAAGCTGGGGGAGGGTATATTGTAGAGCCCATTTTGATAATTATTTTTTTGGCACAAACTACTGCTTACACCAAAAAGCATTGTGGATTTATCATATAAATAATGACATCCCCAAAGCTGAACACTGCAAATGTAGCTATTAGGGACTTGTTGGAGTGCTTGCTGAAAGTATGTTTTTGTAGTATTGAATATCTCTGTGGAGTGCTGCTTCATCCCAAGGCAAACTATGGGTTTAAAAATAGATCAGTCCAACTGGATCTTACAGTCGCTAAACAGCTAACTGCTTTAGAGAAGCACACTCAAATTCGTTTAGAAAAATGAAAAAATGAAGAGTTGATTTCCACCAGATAATCCATACATATTATTAATACCTTGTATTTACAAAGTACTTTTATATTAAGACCTAAAACTCTGATTATAACCTTCGTAGGGGAATACAAAATGGTGATTTTCCTCAATTTATAAAGCAAGGTAATTCAGAGTAAGAAAATGCCTCCAGAAGGCCTGGTTTTTATTTCCCTACTAGACTTCCAGGCCACATTTGATTTCTTGTATGCATTTTGAAACATTTGCTATCTGGTTGTTCTCTTCCAAAATGAATTCAAGGTGATTCCACTTATGTTCCCTTGAAAAGCGTTTTTACTTAAAATATAGTCTAGTATTTGTGCATTTCCTACACTAATCAGTCTTTCACTATGGAATCTTTAAGATGATTATGCATGTGCACAGCACACAATTCATTCTTGTTTCTCTAGGATAGTGATTCTTGACCTTTCTTAAGCCAAAGGCCCCTTATGAAATATAATGAAGGCTCCGTAGATGCTCTCTCAGTAATATGGACACATAAATGGACATAGAAAATTTTGCTCTAAAATGAAACTATAAATGTTGCTTTGGAATCTGCCCTACTAAGATTTAGAAGCATAAGAGGTGCTAGAACTGGCTCCCTTATGAAAGATAAGACCTGAATTATAAGCATACTTGAGCATATTGAAAGTAGCTAAGTAATGAATAAAAGTCAAGATGGAATCTTTCATTAGATAATTGGGTAATTTGCTTTCTCAATAGAAGGTGACACAGAATTGCTTGTAGAATAAAAAAAAATTCTTTCTGGAAGGAACTTAGAGAAGTAGTTCAACCATCGTGTTTTATACTTGGTTGGCATGGCAGCTTGGGAACTCAAACCCTATTATTCTCAACTCTCAAGTGAGAGTTCGTTTTCCTACTGGATGCTGCCCCATGAATTTCTATGGCTTATGTGGTTATTAGGCCTTTATTTAGTCCTTGCAGCATCATAGTTATGTGTATATGGATAAACAAGAAGCTGATTGCCCTTCTGTACTGAGGACATTAATTGGTGTTCATTTTCCCACAATAACATGGCTAAATAAGTATTAACATGTTACATTAAGAAATATGTCCTGCCAGGCACAGTGGCTCATGCCTGTAATACCAGCACTTGGGGAGGCTGAGGCTGGAGAATCACTTGAGGCCAGGAGTTCAAGAGCAGCCTGGGCAAAATAGCTACACCCCATCTTTGCAAAACATTTTTTTAAATTAGGTGGGCATTGTGGCACATGTCTCTAGTCCCTGCTACTCAGAAGGCTGAGGTGGGAGGATTGCTTGAGCCCAGGAGGTAGAGGCTGCAGTGAACCATGATGGTGCCACTGTAGTCCAGCCTGGACGACATAGCAAGACCCTGTCTCTATAACAATAAAAAAGAAAAAAAGAATATGTTCATATTCACATATATCTTTAAATGATGGTCAGTTGTCTCAATATTCTCAGGGTTCTGCATTTTTACAGATCCTCACAACACTCAGGCCTTTGGTCTCTGTACTTACAACATATTGCTTTATTAATAAAGTGTTTTGCTGTTCATAGACTAAATGCCACCAAAGTCATATACTTTGTATGGGGTTTTGGTGATAGGCCAGGGCACCACATGTGCTTAGTGCTCCTTTTATAGTAAAACAGACTTATGAAAGCAAAAATTTATTGTGAAACTGTTTGGGGCATGCCAAATATCATAGGCAGTTAGCTTTTTGCTAACTGTAGAAACCCAGAAAATAGAATTGAGTGTTTTCTTAGGGAAGGGGCAATGAACACTTTGTGCCTGGGAGATCGAATGCTGCCAAGAAAGGGTTTCATTGCCCAGGACATAGTGGGGGAAGAAATGGAGACTAAATTCAACCTCTCCAAGATGGCCACAGGCAGGGGTGTTTTTTCTTCCAAAAGTATAAGAAAGCAAGAGAACCCAATTTTGTTTTTAATACTTTTCTTGTTTGTTGTTTTCTAGGTAGAAAAGTGTGGATTCACTAGAAATTGGAACTTGATTCCATTTTCTAAGATCCATTGTCTACATTATCTGCAGCTGAGAGCTTCTACTCAGGGGGCAAGGTGTCTAGCAGTTTCGATTTCAGAAAAGTGTTATTTCTGTAGTCTAAATGCAAATAATATGACATTTCCTTCTGAAGCAAATATATACGCACACACACACACACACACACACACACAAACACATCTCTGTTTCCTTTCTTGGTTTTTGTTTGGTTGTTTTTTTTAACCAGAGATTGCCTTCATTTGATGGTCTAGAAGTGACTTTCTTTTATATGTGCTATTTTGAGCAGAAGGAGAACTGAGAAAAAGAAGGAAGGCCATCTGAATTTAGATAGGTGTAAAGTCAAAGAGGAAGAAGTTAGTGTTTAAGGCTAAAATAAATTGTCCTGTAAGTTATCCCACTGACCCTGGAATTGACAGGGTCACTTTTGGTTTCCACAGAGCCCCTTATCAATCACATTCATTTGGAGTTGGGAGGTACAATTTGCCTTCTTGTATGTTCTGAGATGTAAGAGCAATTTTCTTGTTTGATTAAGTGATTTATTCATCATTAAGGCTAATTTCCCAAATAGTCATTTTTATTTTGTAAAAATAAAGTTTGGAAGAGAAAGGGAATGAGATGAGGTTTGTAGATGAGATTTTTATTATTTTGTCATTGTTTTATTTTATTATTTTTATTTTGTTATTAATATTACTCAATATGTGGTTGCTTATAATTTATTTCACCAAGAAATTTAGAAATGGGAGATATTCCTTAAAACGGATTTCAATTTTTTTTAGAGTAACTTCTAGAATCCCAAACATACTTTCCTAGGTGATAAATACATGGCTGAAAAGCCAAGTTCATATTGAAAGTGTAGGTACAACTTAATGACAGCAATGTTAATCGTCCTTTTCTGTGTGCAGGCATTTTTTAAGTCTCCTACATGTGAAGTATAATGCCTGGCAGCCACAGATAAACCTTGACCAAAGAGAGGATATTATTGATCACAATTTTTAAATGGCTTATTCAAGATAGTGCTACATTTACGTTCACTTTTATCAAGTGGAAGCATCTCGGAGCTGCCATCTATTTTATGTTTATATTTGTAGACAACGGGTGCCAAGTTCATTATTCTACAAAGCTATGAGCATGCCTTTGTGAATTCATATTAACAGATAAAGTAGAGATCCGAGGCACTTACGTGAGTAAATAAGAAGAAAACCCCACACCATCCACAATATCCTGATATTGAGGGGGGAAAGAGTATTTTATAGACCGAAATTGACCAAATAATCAATGAACTCAATCAAATTAATTCAATCATGACCCAAAACTTCATTGCCTCCTTGCCACCCTGAGCTGACATCATCCACCTGCAGCTGACCAACATGTGTACTGTGTGCTTCCATGCCTCCTGCTCAGTGGGCATCAGGCAGGTGGATGTGCTCTGCTCAACAGTATCCCATGAACCGTAATTGAGTAGGAGATGGTGGGGAGAGCAGGGATTCATGACTGAAGGTCAATTTATTTTCAGATATTCTTTTTAGATTGAGCAACACAGACTTCTTTTGGAAAATCTGAAGGTAGATGAGTCAGCTTATTCTGATTGCATTTCAGGTGGAAGCCACAAATCTTACCACATAATTCTGCCCAATACGTGCCTCATATTCACATTCTCAATTGGATGTAAACCTGAGCTTGTGAAGGTTACGATAGTTAAATGTATTAAGTGCTTATTATGTGCTGGGTATTGTTCTGTTTCCCATCTATTACTGTATTTCATCCTCACAGTAACACAAATAATGTACTCTTCTTATCCCCATCTTATAACGAGGTTGCTGGAGCTCAGCTGGGTTATGTAATCTACCTAGGGTCACACAGTCAGTGCGGAGTAAGGATTCTCACCTGGCTTCGGTTCCCATCACCTAAGGGTGTGGTCTAGCCTTTTAATAAGGTTCAGCTCTTGAGTTAAAACCTAAGCGCTTCAGAAAGCCCCTGGGAAATGTGAGGGCCAAATTAAAGGTAAGCTACAAACTTTCAGGCGAACCACACTAAATAATATTCTTAATGTCATTTAGACATAATGGAAGAGTTTGCCAGTTTTGTTGTTGAAAGTGCACAGGGCTGTGGGTTTGTATCCTCTGGTCTTCTCAACATGGTTTTAATACATCTCTTTTAGAATGAAGTATCTATGTTGAAAAATGAGGTGGCCCAGCTGAAACAGTTGTTGTTAACACATAAAGACTGCCCAATAACAGCCATGCAGAAAGAATCACAAGGATATCTAAGTAAGTCGCCGACTTTTTCACTTTTCTTTAGTGTCCAATATTTTTTGCCACTAAGTTTGCACTGAATTTTACTGAAAGAGCAAAAGTAAAGTGTAGATTGTACTTTCCAGGCAGATATACAAGAGTTCTTGAGTGGCTTCCAGACTATTCTTCCAAGGGGATCCCTTTTTCCTGACCCCTGTGCAACACCATGCCCACCACCTCCTGATAATTTCTGGCTACTCCTTCCCTGGCATTTCAAAGTATCAAAAAAAAATAACAAATTCCAATTTTGCAGCCAGTAAGAAAAGAGCCAGCTGAAGCCCAAGTACCAGTGGCCTAGCAGTCTCCTTCAGAAATCTGTGGGCTGGGAACCAGGCCTTGGGTGAATCATATCCAGTGCCTCCAGAAACACTGCATGTTACTCACTGGGCTGAAAAGCTAGTGACTGGCCTCAGTTTACCAATATGTAAAATGATCCCTTCCTTCAGACCCCAGTTTCTGCATCTGGAATGCCAGTTGGTTAAATGATAGTTGAGTAGGGATGGTGGGAGGAGCAGGGATTCATGGCTGAAGGTCAATTTATTTTCAAATAATTTTTTAGATTGAGCAACACAGATTCTCCCACCACATGTGAGTATTTTTCCACATTTGATATATGGATGGCTATTTAAAAAGACAAGATGGGGAAGTTCACATATCCATGACTGAAACACATCAAATCCTTTTACTGATACAGAAAGCATGGCTTTGCTCGTAGATATAAACTGGAAAGGCATAGCATTGTGACAACAGTTGAAAATAAAGTTTTGAAATTAACTTTCAGAAGAAAATGTGTGAAACTTCTATTTCAAGTAAATATCTAGTACCGTTTCTCTGAGGAGTCCACAAGTCCATACAAAAAAGACCTATATTGGTGTGTGTGTATGTGTGTGTGTTGTCTTTTTTTTTCTCCCTAGGTCCAGAGAGTAGCCCTCCTGCTAGTCCTGTCCCAGCTTGCTCCCAGCAACAAGTCATCCAGCATAATACCATCACTACTTCCTCATCGGTCAGCGAGGTGGTAGGAAGCTCCACCCTCAGCCAGCTCACCACTCACAGAACAGACCTGAATCCGATTCTTTAAAATGCACCATCAGACCTGGCCTCCAAGAAGAGCTGTAGCGTACCATGCGTCCTTTCTTTTAAGGGCATTTTTAGAATTAACTCAGACCTGGAAGACTCCTCAGTTCTTCAAAGACTGGCTTTCATTTTTATAGTTATTATGGAAATGTTGTCTTTTATACTTAGTTATATAAGAAAAAAGGGAGTTATGCAATTAATATCTATCAGCTTGGGAAACGCTTTGGTGCTTTTCTCCAATTTTCTGGTACCAGTTACTTGTTTATAAACTGAACCTTTTCTGTATATAGCCATGGTTTCATTCTTATCAGTCCAACCCTTTGCCTGAAGCATTGAATCTTGTTAAACCACAGCTTTTAGCCGAAATGAGGTATACCTAGATGTCAAGTAAGACAGATCCAAGGTAACTGGGTAGGAAATCTTCTGACATCTTAACTCATGTTGAGTTTGTGCTGTGGTGTCACCAGAATTCCAGACAAACACACAGCCTTTCCCATACCTTTTTTTGTCTTACTATAAAATATAAGATCCATTGATGTCCAAATAATACCACCGAGCATCTCTTCACCTCTCCTCCTCTTGGTCCACTTGCTAATGCCCAGTTTTCTTCTCCATTTCCACTTTTTCTTAGGCTCCCTATTTACTATTCATTTTGACTTCCTTCTGTTTTATTTTTTTCCCTTTAGCATTGCATGTGAATAAGAAAATAATGTTTAAAGAAAAAAAAAAAAAGCAAACCTCCAAAACGTGGACCTAACCATTGCTTCACTTACACTTCACCCACAGCTGGAGTTCATTCAACTCTTGCTTTTCACAAAATAGTAACCAGGAGATGTTTAATGTGCCTGATTTAATGTTTTTAATAATCAGAGCAAATGAAAGGTGGTTTAGTTATAAGTGAAGCACGGTTGAATACCAGCTGGGGAGACACTAGGGAAGGGAGCTTTGTAAGCCTTGATTGCGAAAGTCCAAATTTTGATGTGGGGCTATAACATGACACCCTTGGATTGCAACTGGTTTTATACGGCCTGTCTATAACGTTGAAAATCCATGTACTACATAATAATTCAGAAGGGCTCTATTCACTACACAGATTACATTGTTCAATCATCAGCTGCTAATAGCCTAAGATTTTTTTTTTTTTTTTCTTAAGCCTATGGAACTGGCTTTGCTGTTCTGGGGGTTGAAAATAGACTGACTACTGGAGAAACAGAGAGAGAAAGAAAACCCAGTGTTTCCACAGGGGCACTTTTAGCCTTCCCACAACAGTTAAGCACTCTTTGACTGCTGAAGGAACCCCATGGATGAGGCGCAGGCTACTTCACTCTTTTTTTTTCTTTTTTGAGACAGAGTCTCACCTATTGCCCAGACTGAAGTGCAGTGGTGCCATCATGGATCACTGCAGCATCATCCTCCGAGTTCAAGCTATCCTTCCACCTCCGCCTCCTGAGTAGCTGGCACCACAGGTTCACATAACCATGCCTGGCTAATATATTTTTACTTTTATTTTAAAATAAAAGATGAGGTTTCTCTTATGTTGCCCAGGCTGGTCTCAAACTATCCTACTTCTTCCTCCTAAAGTGTTGGGATTATAGGTGTGAGCCACTGCACCCAGCCTACTTCACTCTTCTGAATTATTCTGATTTATTTTCAACAACTTTTGTGAACTTGCCCATGATACAAAGCAGATAGTCCCTGAACCACAGTCGTGCCTCCTTGAAACAAGCCATTCTACTGTGCTAATGTTTTAATATCACATCTCACAAATAACAGGGGTGAATGTTTCTCTCTAGCAATCTAGGCAGGTGCTGGTGTTTCATCTCCATTTGAATGCTTGACCTCTTAATGTGTGTGTGTGTGTGTGTGTGTGTGTGTGTTCATGGGTTTTAAAAGAACAGTATTTTACAAAAGGTGTAGCTTTTATAAGAGTTCAGAAAAGGGAAGGATGTGTTTTTTTCTCTCACTATAGTATAAGAATCTATTTTGGAGAAAAAAAGAAAATATGAGGGTCTCGAAGCATGATTTTTATATAACTAGTTTCAGTTTTATCTAATAACTTACTTTTTAAATCAATATTTATCAACAATCTTTCCGTGTATGCAGTGCTTTCAAAAGATGGTTTTGAGTGTCCAGTGAAACTTATGACTTGGATATATGGTTGAAGAATCAAAACAAAAGCAAAAAAAAAAAAAGCAAAAAAAGAAAAGAGAAAAAAAGAAAAAATGCAAATGGAATAATTTTCTATTATATTTTAGACAAACATATCATTTTCAAGTATTTTAAATACTGAATTCATAGTTGTTGTTTTTTAAATTCCAACAGTAACAGCTGAATGGTTTAATCTGACTGACTTCCTAAGAAATGTTTAAGACTCAGCTTTAAAAAGAAGTTAACATTCATATCTCTGTTTTGAAATCAAAAATCATATTTCAAAATTCTTTCCTAGGACCATCTATCTGTCTCCCCTCCCCCCTACAAAAAGGAGAAAGAGTGCATTAAAATGTTTAGTTGGGTTTTTTAATTTTTAATTTTTATGTTATGTTTTGCTTTAAGTAAACAAAAATTTTTCTTTCTTTACTGCATGCATAGCACTTAATAAAATGGATTTTTAAAAAATCCACTAGTAATATCAGAATGTCCAGGGAGTGACTGTCACTACAATGATGGTTTAGTTTACTTCTGTTCCACCTTTTGATTGAAATATTTAGTTGTTAGGCTGAAAGCCTCAGCAGTTAAGAACTTGCCTGAGTTTTCTTCGTTCAGCAACTTGACAGTTTGACTGATGTGCATTATATATAGCTCAATTATGTCTGTTTTTTATGCTAAGTAGGAAAACCAACCACACACATTAGCAAACCGGCCTCAACATATAATTAGAATAAACTGTCTTCTTGTTCTACTCAGGGCCTTTAGGTGTGTTCCTTCACAGTATGGAAATACAGTAAATGAAAGATTCCAACTAGTTGTCAGTGCTTCTTGAAATTCCAAACAGAAAGATACATTGGTCAAATCCAACACTTGGCTTATCAATATTAAGTCTTTTACCTAAAGGCCCAGCCGTCACCAGACAACAGAATAATCAATCTGCCTGAAAATCCCTCCTCCTTGTCCTACACTTTTTGCCTGTTTGGGAGAATATCTTTGTACTCCATTCTCCTCCCTCAGCCAGTTACTGGGTCACCCATCCATGTGTTCATGAATCAATCATCATGGCCTGCAGAGCACCTGTCCTAAGGAGGGAAAATCCTGTCACACTGCCTCTCCCCATTCGTGTGTGGTTTTCTTGATCGGCGAGATCTGTCTCTGAAGTCACTGCCAGCCTCCCTGGGAACGTCTATAGTGCCTCCCCTGCCTTATGTGATGGGAGTTAACAACTCAGATAAGTACACCTGAGAGCATTTCTATCAGGTAAACTGTCACTTAAATGGAGGTGTCCACATCTTAATTGTTTCTCCTTGACACATTTCTCAATCCACGAAGCCAGGAGAGGTAGAGTGAAAATCCCAGCCATGGATGAATGTACTAATTTGAAAGCCAAGTGTTAAGTTGGATGTTTTCCCGTTACACTACTACTCAGCCCTCTCCTGCGGCCACATCAACGGATGCAAGTCACAGTCTTAACACAGCCTGTGGGAGACAAGCAGTTTGTGTGCTCACAGTATATATTATAGTAATTAGGGTGACTTAGAGCAAATACTCTTCAGATCCTATGTAGTCAGTGAAACAAAATGGAGAGCGTATTCTGATAGAGGGATGTCGACGGTGAATGTTCTGGTGGTTGTTGCCTGTTAAGTAAACTTTAGTGTGTAAGTTGAGTTTGTCATTAAAATCATAAACCAGCTGCGGTAACAGACAAGCCTTTGGCTGGGGAGTTTTAAGCCTCGGTAACTGCTATAAAACTAGCCATCCAGTTAGGATAGAATGTGTTTCTTTCTGGTTAAAAAAAGGAAAAACCATCTAAGAAAATATATATGTATGTATGTGTGTATACAGTGGAATTCAAAGGACCAAAGCAAAATTTGAACAGGAATCTATTAATTTAGAATTTTATAAGATATTTATTAATAAATGTTATTTTTAAACATTCCATTTGAACAGTATTCTGTAGGATCTACTTGTTTTTAAAGTGTTAGTCCATAATAAACTACTATAGTTATGTGTATTTTCATTTTTCAGGGTTTCGAATGGCTATTCTCCATCATTTGGTGGAAATGTTTGCTTAGATCTCTGTGCATAGACATTTCAAGGATTTTTATTGCTCTGTGAGTTATTTTTTAATCAACATTCTGAACAGTTTTTTTTTTAAACATTTATTTCTGTGTGTTCATTTTTAAAGTAAGCTCTTTCATTTAGGAAGCAGAGTTCAGCTAAAGGGAATCAGTAACTCTAACTGGAACAGCTTTCTTGTAGAAGTGTAAAAACAGCTTCATCTCTGCCTCTCTCCACCCCACCCCAATTTCCTAGAAAGCCTTGCACTATTCAGCTCCCTTAGTGCTTTTTGTCCCTTCCTGAACAATATGCAGTAGCTTTAAGCCATTCAAGCTCCATTATGCAGTATATCTGAGAAGGGAAAGGAAACAACCCATTTAAATTTGAATAAAACCGTGCCTATGCGAACAGTAGCAATTTAGAATCTCTTTTCTGCTTTTGAAATAATTTATATTTAAAAATTGCACTTTAGCTTTTTGATCCCTTTGTATTTCTCTTATTCTCTTTCTAACCTCTTCTCTGTCCTCAAACTTGCCTTTGCTCTCCTTTACGATACCCACCACCCCTCCTCCAAGGCTCTGAGCGGCACCATTTAAAATACTTTACAGATATTTGCACCAGGTACATTTATGTGCGTCCATTGGTAGCACAGCTGAGACCTCTGTCTCACATCAGCCTAGGTGAAGCCTACTACAAGAATGCCAAGGAGAAGAGCCAGTACACTATATGGTTTATACTCTTTATCCCTTTATTCATAGCATGTTTTTTAAAAATGTTATATTATGCAACAGATGTGAGGCAGCAGCTAAGCTATACTTAAGAATTTTCTCTCACCTTCCAAACCAAAGTGTCCTGAATAAGCCAGGAGACTTATTCTTTTGTGCACCCTGGTGCACATCTGACTGTTGTCCTAGCCATAGACTCTCTGAGGCCACTGAAAGAACAGTGGCCCTATCGATTTCATTCCTAGGTCTCAAAAATACAATGTTGCCTTGTAACATAATTAGGGACAGCACCTCTATTTCACAATTATAATCTAAGGTAGGATAAGACGACACAGCAGCAATAAACTTACAAGTAAAATTCAATACCAAAACAAACACAAAGAAATTTAAAAAACAAAAAACCTAGCTCATCATGTTGTGAAAATGAAAAAGTGTATGTCCATTCAAAATATTTTACTATTTCTTGTGGAGTTTTTCAGTGATGTAATGCTTGTAGCCAAATTGCTTAAAGAGTGTTTATATATTTTTTTCCTTATAAATTGTCTATTTTTTAAAAAAACTATTTAACCACAGCTGAAGTGGGGGGTAAGGCCAAATTGCCAACACTTGTTAAAAGATTAATACTCTTAAGTGGCACTCTGATACCTTTCCAACTTGTCATCAGAAAGGAATCAATAATTACCAACTGTTGTATTTAGACCAACTTACAATATCTAGCTCATTAGAAGCCAGGATCTAGAAAGCTCCTTCTAAGCCATTTAAGATATTCTTACATTGAGCTTCATATTATAGGACTTTATAGGATTGGATTTTTTACAATAGAATAATTTAGCCTCAGGACTGAGAATGTGGAAGCTGAATAAATTAGCTTTAAATACATCATTAAAATCTTATGCACAATAAGCTCATTAGATTCTAGTTTTCTCCTTTAGAATACCAATGCCACAGACACTACAGGAGATAATGAAAGGTATCAGTTGTGTTGAGTGGAGAGAGTTTAAGAGAAAGGACCCTTCCCAACCAGCAGCCAGTAGAAAATACAACCTACTCACCTTTTTCCCTTCTAAGTTCTGCTAAATCACATCTGCCTCATAGAGAAAGGAATGTTGCCTTTGAGAACTGTCTTGGAGAACAGATAAGCTTGAAATGTTCTCTCTAGAGAGGACAAAGGGTTTGGGATCCTCTGAAAAGGCCCAGAAAAATAGCTCAGTTCAAACACAATGTTCTAGGACAATTGGAATATAAATATTGTCCAAAAATATAAAAGAAAAAAGTTTAGCACTGTGTAAAGTAAGTGTTAACTGAGGAAGTCCCAAAAAGGTGCTGTCACTTTAAGTTCTGGACTTGGGGTTCTTTGTATTTGTAAACAGCAAAGCATTTGTGTTTGTTTGTCTATTTGTAAAGCAACCACCTTCCTTACTGGAAGGAGAAAAAAAAGGGGTACATACATGTAAATACTTGCTGCAGCATTTAATATGTTTAATTTTGTGTTAAGCTTTTTGTTGCATCGTGAACACATTTATTGTTACCAATGGACAATGAGTTCATTAAGACTGTTCAACTAGGTCAGATTTTTACATCTCTTTCTAGCAAGAAGAGACAAGATTTTGTGCATTTGTACAAATGTTAATATCACTGCAATTCCAATATAATAAAGCACTCAAATGCAAATAATATATGTCACCTTTGTATGATGAAATTTGGGGTTTGGGGTAATGACATCTATTCCTCACATAGTCTTGTCAGAGGCATGTGAACCAGAGCAACTCCATCTTGAATAGGAGCTGGGTAAAATAAGGCTGAGACCTACTGGGCTGCATTCCCAGAAGGTTAAGGCATTCTAAGTCAGTGGATGAGATAGGTTGGCACAAGATACAGGTCATAAAGACCTTTCTGATAAAACGGTTTGCAGTAATGAAGCCAGCTAAATCCCACCAAAACCAAGATGGTGACAAGAGTGACCTCTGGTCGTCCTCACTGCTACACTCCCACCAGCGCCATGACAGTTTACGAATGCCATGGCAATGACAGGAAGTTACCCTATATGATCTAAAAAGGGGAGGCATGAATAATCCACCCCTTGTTTAGCATATCATCAAGAAATAACCACAAAAACGGGCAACCAGCAGCCCTCAGGGCTGCTCTGTCTATGGAGTAGCCATTCTTTCTTTCCTTTACTTTCTTAATAAACTTGCTTTCACTTTACGGATTTGCCCTGAATTCTTTCTTGCAGGAGCTCAAGAACCCACTCTTGGGGTCTGGACCGGGACCTCTTTCCGATAACAGTCTCATTCATGACTTATAAACCAAGGCTTACCTTTTCAGGGTCACCATTATCTAGGGACAAAAGGAGATCAGATTTTCTCCTTCCCAGACCAGCACTACATTCCCACTGCCTCTTCCATCCAACTTACCAACTGAGGTCACTAATCCAGCATATTCACAGTGGGTTGGCCATACAACTTAATTTCACTTTAAGTGAGTTTGGAATTAGCAGATTTTAACAGTCAAGAAATAAAGACAGCTTAAGGTCATGTTCCAGCCATGTCTAGGAACCAAGAATCACGTGCTGGCTTCTCGGACAATCAAATCCTGGGGTTCTTTGCTTGATCTCCAGAGGAGTCCTAAGGGTAGTCTTAGTCCTTTTGTGTGTTCCTTTAGATATTGCCCTTCCTTTCTTCCTCCTCTTGCTTTTATTTCTTTTTCTTTCTTTAGTCATTCTCCTTTTCCTCTTACACTCGATATCTGATCCATCAGCAAGATCAGAATCCAACCATCATGTAGCACCAATCTTAAAGTTATGCCCTGACCAAGCCATCAACATCTCCCACCTGGATTATTACAATAATCTTCTAACTGGCAACCAGAGGGAGGCTTTGAAAATGGATGTCAGACCACATCCCCTCACTGCTAAAAACTCTGCAAGGACTTCTCACTTCATTCAAATCAGGTAAAAGCAAAAATTCTTCCACCACCCACTTTAAGTTCTGTAACAACCCGACGTGACCCACCCCGACCTCATTCATTGCCTGAGCTCATCTCATATCATTTCTCTTCCCTCTCCCCCTCTCCAGCTTCACTAATGTCTTTGCAATTCCACAAACCTCAGAAGCACCTTCCACCTGAGCGCCTTTTCACAACCTGTGAAGAATATTCTTCACCCCAATATCAGCATAGCTCACTACCTCTAGCGTCTCCCTATCAGTAAAGCCTTTTCTTAGCTTCCTATACAAAATTACATCACTTGTCTGCCTTGCCCAGACTATCTTTTCTATAGTGTTTAGCACCACCTACCATAATTTATATTTGTTGTTTTTGTTGCCACCACAAGAGCAAAGGTATTTCCTATTTTGTTTAAAGTTGTCACTAAGATCTAAAACAGTGGACACACAATGGGCACACAACAAACATTTCTGGAATGGATGACCTGTCCTTTTCTATCTTCCTCCTATTCTCAGAACATTCCAACCCTTCCACCTGTTCCTGCAGCCAAAGCAGCTGTTTTTTTTTGTTTGTTTGTTTGTTTGTTTTTGAGATTGAGTCTCACTCTGCTGCCCAGGTTGGAGTGCAGTGGAGCGACCTCGGCTCACCACAACCTCTGCCTCCCAGATTCAAGCTATTCTCGTGCCTTAGCCTCCCAAGTAGCTGGGAATACAGGCACATGCCACCATGCCTGGCTAATTTTTGTATTTTTAGTAGAAACGGGGTTTCACTATGTTGCCAGGCTGGTCTCGAACTCTTGACCTCATCATGATCCACCCACCTCAGCTTCCTACAGTGCTGGGATTACAGGCATGAGCCACCACACCCGGCCAAAGCAGCTGTATTTTAAAACCAGTACCAAGACATGTCACTGGACACATGGCAGTGGGAGATGATATTTGTAATCGGTACAGAAACAACTGGGGGAAATGATCGCTGTTCTAATGGCGATCCCATCTGTTACATTTACATTCAGACCACTCAGTATTCTCATAGTTCCCAGGAGAGTCTTTCTAATGCCCATTCCACACTCATTTGCAATTTCAAAAGCCATTACTATTGGTTAAAAAAATTGTTATGATCCTACATTTGTACTTTGAATGCAGCCAATTCTAATCTCTATCCTACCTCTCATCCCTGTGTGTCCCTGGAGCGCTGTAGTGTTCTTTATCTTACACTTGCTGATGTGGCTGGTAACTGGTTCATGACTAGATCACGTTTTACTTTTGCATTACATATTCTCTTATCCAACAAAAATAATTTTTTATCAAGTCAACCTGCCTTGTGTTTTGAGACCTAAGTATGTTTATTAAGAGATTTTAAAAATTTGGAGCAACGATGGGCCCTCTTTTTAAAGTCACTGAAAACAAGCCACTTTGATAGGCCTGCTCCCATGGCAGTAATGTTGATTTTATCAAACCAGCTATAAAAATTAGGCTGCCAAAGAATGCGGGGGGGAAGACTAAGTTTAAATCTATAAAGATAGAGTCTGGATTCAGACTTGCATCCTTCAGAAGATATTTCTTTTTGGCAACTATAGATGGCTTTTCAAAATGGCTGAAAGGATGGATAAATTATAACATCTGAAAATAGTTGTCTGTTAGCTAGTAGACCTAGCAAAACATTATTATTATTGAAAATTATTATATTTAAACCCAGAAATAAAGCCATGAAGCTTTTAGTAACCATAAAGTTTCATCTTATATGTTGTCAAATACTGTGTCTTCACCAACATTATATTTCCTTGTACCCAACTGGAGGCTGAATCATAGCAATTGTCATCAATCTTCTATAAATCTTTTTACTACAATATTACTCCAATATATAGACCCAACAGGCTATAAAAGGTCTCCCATAAGTCACTTGCACTTCTACTTTCTCGGAAGGAGAGCTGCCTACATGTTCATTTAAATGAATCAAATAGGAAGATTCTAGTTCATTCATAACACGTTCTTATTTTTCAATACTCTTACAGCAAGAAAATTGTTCCAACCATCTAAGATTGATTGTTTTATTCCATATACACAGCACACGTCCTTGATCTACTATTATTACATTTGGGTTATTCTAAATAGAGCATTCTCTGTTTAAGTCTAGTCCACCAACTTTGATCTTGGTTGATTCACCTCCTAGTCAAAGTAGATTTGCTTTAAGAAAGAGAAACCTTATCAAGTAGGCTCAAATGATAGGAGATTTCTTATAAGGGTATAAGGGGTAGCTAGTGGAGCTCGACCAGGCACTGTGGCAATTATAGGAGGCTTCCGGAAGGTCATTAAATGGCTAATCTCCTGGCTTGTCTTTGGCTCTGAGGCCACATGGTTTTTCATTCTGCTCTGTGCCTGCTTCTCTCTCTGTGTAAATTGATTTGTACACTCACTCAACTGCTTCTATGTTGGCCCATAATTTCTTCTCCAAAACAACAGCGTCACCTCCACACCCTAGCATATCTATGGGCTTCCAATTCAAGCACCTGACCAACTCATAATGTCTCCATCTTTCTATTCCAATTTCCCAGGAGAGAGAATCTGATTGGCCATATCGGATGAGGCCTGCATTCCTACTCCAATCAGCTATGTGTGGGGAAGCAGGGTTACATGCTCCTACTTCTGGAGACAGCAGGATTTCCAGAAAGGGAGTGAGGAGAAAATGATTGCTAAAAAGAAATAATTGGTGGTTCTAAAGCTACCTCATAAGAATCTAGTCACTTTCCATTAAAACCTACCGAGGGATTAAAGTACGGTGAGGAGACTAGCACAAAATTAGACATCTAGTAGATGGTAACATATGTTTGCTGAATGGATGAATGGTTAATGAATTCTTGTTTTTTTTTGTTTGTTTGGGGAGGTGGGTGATGGAGTTTCTCTCTTGTCGCCCAGGCTGAAGTGCAGTGGTGCGATCTTGGCTCACTGCATCCTCCGCCTCCCGGGTTCAAGTGATTCTCATGCCTCAGCCTCCCAAGTAGCTGGGATTACAGGCGCCTGCCACAATACCCAGCTAATTTTTGTATTTTTAGTAGAGACAGGGTTTTGCCATGTTGGCCAGGCTGGTCTCTAGCTCCTGACCTCAGGTTATCTGCCTGCCTCAGCCTCCCAAAGTGCTGGGATTACTGGCATGAGCCACCACTCCCGGCCCTACGAATTCTTGTTTTATTGAAAGCTTTGAAGTGAAGCAAATAGAATATTCATTGAAGATTACATAAGTAACTTCACAAAGTTAAAGATTCTGTGGATGTAATAGCTTAGCTTGTATTCCATAAAATCCAAAATATAAAAGTTAACCATCAGCAAGAGTGAGATTTTATTTTGCCATGTTTTATAATGATTTACCGCTCTCTTACTTTAAACTGATTTTATACATATGCTTTCCCAGAAAGACTACTGCTATGTTGTTCTTATAAACTCATAGGTGACTCCAACGTGTTAGTGTTTATAGGGATGTTGGCGTAATGTCTCTCTAGGATGGGGTCAGGAAACACTCTTGTCCCCAAACTCCCTCCAAGTATTATATTAACTATCTTAATAAATCTTTGTGACAAGGAAACAGGACAGTTCCCATCAATAAGCCTCCAAGAAAGCAATGAGTATTGCTACAAAGAAGAGTAGAACAAGCGCTTAACGAAGAATCTAAAAACCTGGAGTAAGTACTAATAGTTCTGTATTTTAATACCAAATTGTCTATTGATTTCCTATATGACCTAAACAAACACAAATCTTGGTTCTTTGTCTCCTTTGTCAGTATAAACATACTCAGGGTGAAGTGGGCATAATTTCTGTAGTGGTTTTCTATGGAACTCTGCCCAATACCACAACTACCTCCTTCTCTGGAGAGTTTCTCTTCCCCCAACTCCATCCAGCTGGCTTCTGCAAGAGATTCCATAACCATGCCTCCAGGCTTATGTTCTTAGTCTAATACTCAGCCCTTAGCTCACAATGGAATCATCAATCCCAGCAACTAGATATTGGGACAGGGAACCTAGAGAGTTGGGTTTTCTTTCTGGCAGCAGAGTCCAAAAGATATAAAACTTAGGAGCTGCCAGAAGCCATGTTTCTGTCAGGGAAAGGAACTCAGTAGCAAGAGAGAGAGGTCAAGTCAACACAGCAGATACAGAAGAAAGAGGCAGAAAGAGGGTTCTGGAAATGCTCATTTCCTGTTTAAATAGTTCTTTTTATCAACTCTTTTTTTGTTTGTTTTTTTTTTTTGAGAGACAAGCTGCCACTCTGTTGCTCAGGCTGGAATGCAGTGACATGATCATGGTCACTGTGGCCTCAGCCTCAAGCAGTCCTCCCGCCTCAGTCTCAAGTAGCTGGGACTACAGGTGCACCGCCATGCCTGGCTAATTTTTCATTTTTTATTTTTTTTCTTTTTTTGGTAGATACAGGGTCTTACTGTGTTACCCAGGATGGTCTCAAACTCCTGAGCTCAAGCAATCCTCCCGCCGTGGCCTCCTAAAGTGTTGAGATTACAGACATGAGCCATGGAGTCCAGCCTTGTTTAAGCAATTCATAATAGCTCACTGCAACCACAACCCTCCTCGAAGCAAGGTTTTACCATCAGATAGCCCGAGGTCCTTCTAATAAATGCCTCCTTTTGCTTACATTAGTTCAGGTGGGTTTCTGTCACTTAGAAGCAATAGAGGTCTATTCTTAAAGTGACCATAAGAAGCCAATTGAAGACTATCTTCGGTCCTTCGAGTCTATGTTACACTGCCATAGGAGAAGAGATGTGAAGTTGCCCAATCAACACAAGGACATGCAGCTCCATACATCAGAGTGTTACCATACTTGAAGAGAACATGCCCTAGAGGTGGCTCCCTGGACCAACAAGCTGTATTTATTCTAGAATATCCACACCTATTTCGCAGACAATGAGTTGTTATTCTTCTTAAGGAATGTTTGCAAAATTAGCATTATACTTGCCTACTTTGATGAATGGATAAAGGACTCCAAGGTAATGCTTTTCATTCCCTATGTGTCCTTAGGCATATAATATAATGGAAAAAAATGTATGAGGAATACTTTTGACTACAAATACAAGACAATCCAATTTCCAGTGGCTTAAACAAACAGGAGCTTACTCTTCCTGCAAAGTAGGAAATCTGGAGATAGGGCATTTGGCATTGATTTGGAAACTGTATCAGCAGCTCTGTGGTGCTATTAACCTTTCAGTGATGCTTGTCATCTCCTGATGACATGATGGCTGCTGAAGCTCTACAACACACCTCCAGTGAAGGCAGAAGAGAAGGGGAAGAATCAGTACCAGACACATCCTGTTTTGTCCTCTTTTATCAATAAAACAAAGATTTTCCTAGAACTACTCTCACCCCTGGCCAGAATGGGGTAATTTGGCTACTCTTTGCTTTAAAAACAGGCGGAAATCATGGGGAACAAGTTCATTATGCTTCCTTCAACCCATGCTTCTCAACTAGTGTGCTATGTTGAGGAAGGCCTATGGGTTACAGTTATTCCATGTAAAACTGATCTGCTCATTTCTTGGGATGGCTGGAGCCTCCTGGCAGGTTGTTTATGGCTATAAGCACACTCTTCTAGAGCTCCTTAGAAGGTGGCCTGAGTAAGTGGCATCCAATGACATCCCCTGTGGTCTCTTCAAATGATGAGCACAGGGAGAAACATCTGGTACTTTTTGGCCACATGGGAGCATGTCCCACCTGGGCATGCACTGGAGCAGCCAGCTTCAGGGCCTGGAGTGATGCGTGGGGACAGGTGGCCTGTGGTGCCACCAAAGAGGTTTCTATAATGTCCAAGGAGGAGACTGTACCACCCAAGGTGTACTCATTAGAGGTTGGGGATCAGGGAATTTAAATGGGGGTTCAGGGAGGCCGACCTCTGATTGACTACCTCTGATTTCAGCCTTCACCTGTGTCAGAAACTTTTGTCCATGTGCAATTGATGTGTTGTTTTAGTAGCATCCAATCTACCTGCAGGCTGAGGACACATTCTGCAAATTAGAGCTTCACTGCAATTTTTTAAAGTAGATACAAGGTCTCACTAAGTTGCCCAGGCAGGTCTCAAACTCGTGGCTTCAAGCAATCTTCCTACATTGGCCTCCCAAAGTGCTGGGATTACAGGCATGAGCTAGCGTGCCCAGCCTCATCATGATTTTTAAACACTTAACATAAAAATTTGACTGGATTTGAAACACATTATCACATGAAACTTTACATTACATTTGTCAAGGAATGTTAAACATTTTAAAAATAATTTCTACTACTACAAATTTTCAATGGTTATAAATTTTGGTGAGCAAAATTGCAATAATTATCAAGAATTTGAAGAAGTCATCATTAAAAATCTGTATGAGAAATTATATTTAACCATTTCAAGCCTAAAAGCTGATTAGGAAGCTTTTTTTTAATCAGCCATCTTGAGTTTCTCATTTAAATATTTAGAAAATATTTCATGTGAAATTTTATCCAAATTCAATAATTCATATATTTCAAAATATTTATATTTATTTTTCCTATTGTAATTAGATGATATGAAGATAATATAATAGGTTATTTTTTTCTCCAAACCTCATATTGATGTCTCCAAATCCCCCCCTCCCAGGTTAGTAGAGAGTACTATGCAAATATAATCATTTTCTATGTGGCAAGTCATAAAAAAATGTTTGGAAACACTGGCTGAGACCATCCGCCACCCATCCATAGAGGCTGGGCATGTGACAATCCCAAACACATTGAGGTTCCTTTGGCAAAGGAGATTTAGAAATGGACGGCAGCCCAACAGCATCTGCCACAATGGGTTATAAGCGTCCACTCCACTGAATTCAGGGCATTGATTGATTGTGTATGCTTTTCTCTTCAGCTCTCATTTAAAGGTATGTGAAGACTAGACCTCCTGTATAAAGCAATTAAACAGAGCTTCTCCTTGCATAGCCCCTTCCACCAGGGATATGTCTTGGAGAATGGCCCAATTACAATTACCTTCAAAACAATGTTAAAAAATAACTCCATTTTCAACCGAACTCTTTGCCAACCATAAGCCAAATGTTCTGGCTAAACTGGGAGAGCTACGCTCTTTCCTGTTTCTTTGCCATTTTCCAGCCTCTGAGAACAGAGATTGTAAGAGCAAAACATCTCATGCAAAACCATGCTACCTGCATCATGGGGACAGCTGAGTCAGCTTTGATCACCTTAAATTCTGTATTATTTATGGCCCTCACTTTTTGACCTTTGGTGTAACTTGCCAAGCATTTATTTAGCACTGACTGTGTGCTAGAACTATCAAGGGTACAAAGGTGATTTAGACCTACTGCTGGCCTAGGATGCAGGGAAATGATGTACTGAAACTGGACAGACAAAAGGCCATGAATATTGGGGTCTTATTCTGGGAAGGTGATTTGTCTAGTAGGGTAGGGTGTGAGAAAGAGTGAAGAAGGAAACAAGCAAGATGGTAAAGGTCCAAAGAACTTAAACTCTGTATTGTAGACAACAGACAACAGGAAGCCAACAGAGATTTTAAGGCTGGGAATAGTTTAACTTTTTTTTCCAAACTGATCTGATATAGCTGATTTTGGGGATGCGTTTGATTTTTTGTTTTTTTTAACCAAACTGATCTGGGAGTAGTGTGAAAAAGCAACATGTCATGTCACATTATAATGTTTTCCAGTTTGCAAAGTGCTTTCACACATCCACTTTCAGGTGTTCCTTAGTTTTCAGCTAATTAATTTGGGCAGGTACCAAGAAAGATACAGCTAGATGAACTGTCACTCTACTCAGGCACATGCTTTCAGAGCAACAGGTAAGAGTGTGAACTCTGGCTTCAAACTACCTGCATTTGGAGCTTGGCTTTGCCGCTTTCTAGCTGTGTGATCCTGGGCAAGGTATTTAAACTCTGTCTCATTTACTAATATGCAAAATGGGGATATTAATAGCATCTACTGCATAGAATTGCTCAAGGATTAATAAAAAAAAATATATATTATATATATAAAGCCCTTAAAATGATGCTTAGTCTATAGCAAGTTCTTAAAATGTTATTACTTGTGATATTATTTTTAATCTCAGAGTTCATATAGATATTTTAGAAATAGATTACATACATACATATTCATGTACATATACACATTCATATACACATACACACTAGCCACATGATTTCCCCCACTAGAATTTAGATCCATAGGAAGAGAGTAGGTTGCCATACTCCAGTGCCAGCTACAGTGAAATGGTATAGAGTAGCCCTCAATAAGTATTTGTTGAATTAATGAACTGTAGATGAGACCATGCTATGCAAACCTTTTTGTCTTCCTTCTGGGCAATCACAGATGGATTATGTTTCCTAAGCCCACCATATCCAGGTGGCATCACATGACATGTTATAGCCAATGGAGTGTGCTCTGGCCCCTAACACCTCTGCAAGATGCCCCAGACTCACGTCACTCCCCTGACAAGGATTTTGCAGAGGATTCAGAGGACCCACAGAAGGACAAAGGAGCACCAGATGAAAGGTGCCTGGATCCCTGAGTCACTGCATGTAGGAGGGATGCCCAAGAGAGCTGACCAACATGTTGGAGTTTGTAGAAGCAAGAAGTTAACTTCCATTTTGTTAATCCATTAAGGTTTTTGTTTGTTTTGTTTTTAATAGCAGTTAACCTAGTTTGAGTAATGCAGAAGATAGGGAAAAACATTTACTTTCATGCTTTTTTCTAGTATAAATAAGCAATAATAGCAAAGTCAGATTTAAAACTGGAAGGAAGCTTCAGAGAGCAGCTAGTTCAAATTTCTCCTTCTACCGTGAGGAATCAGAGGCCCAGTGTGGTTAAATGACTCAGTCAAGGTCACACAATTGAAACTGGACACCAGGCCTCCTGATTTCTAGGTCAATGTTTTGTTTTGTTTTGTTTTGTCTATTGGCCCCAGGAATTAAACGTATTATTGCTTTCCAAATTGAGTTCATAAAAACAAAATAAGAATATTGTCTTTTAAAATAAAACAGAAAGGGGAAATAAAATGACATTTAACTAAACCTCAAGTAAATTAAAACTGGCTGCGGATTGATTTTTTAATTCATTGAAATAAAAATCTCCCAATATTATCCAAATCACATGGCCTAGTTTGTCTATTTGGGTAAGCAGCCTGCCTCTCAAATCCTGGGAACTTTGAAATGGGAGGCCCATTTACTACAACAATAGTCTAAATCCAAGCTCTGTGCACTAAGCATTAATGATGGAATGATGGTACTTAACTCCATTGCACCTGGCCAGTTCTTGATTAAATCAAATAGCATTAACTAATAAAAGATTAAAATATTTAGATTCAAATTAGAGAGTTTCCAAAAACAATCTCCCAAAGCCACTTAGTTTTATTCATTTTCTAAACAATTTTAAAGTTCTTCCAAACAGCAAAGTAGGGTGCAAATTCATTAGGAACAATAAAAATGAAAATTGGAAATGAACAATACATTAAGGAACATTCTTTAAATGCACAAATCCCACGAGTCAGTAGAAAGTATAATGGACCTGAAGTCAGCACTTCCAGGCCTAAATGCTGGTTCTATCATTGGCTGTTTAATCTGCAAATTAACCTCTCAAAGCCTCAGTTACTGCATTTGTAAAATCAGGAAAACAATACATATCTCATGAGATGCCTATGAGACGTTACATGAATGCCAGTGCAGTGCTTAGAAAATGTTTGTTTTGCAACAGTGAGGAAAAGCCTGCAGATTAAGAAACTCGGGCTTCCCCCCATGTTAGCTACAAAACATAATCACTGAGTATGTTGACTGTAGGAAAAGTTCAAAAAAGTCGACAATTTCATGGAAGTAGCCAGATCTGTCTTTGGCTAACGTGGATGCTGAAAACCCAAGCTGAAGGGATTCAGAAAGGATCAGGAAGAAGACACTTATCTGTACTCCTGATTCCTGCAAGGCTATTGTCAATACACCAGCATCATTTCCTTACTTGTTGAATCACCACTCTGTAGAACACTCTGTCAGTCTTCACCTAAATAAATTTCCCTTCCATCCAAGTTTTTCTGCTGGATTATGACCAACTTGATAACCTAGTTTAGTATCCTATGAGTGCCTTAAATACAGAAGATGCTCAATGAAAATTTATTAGACTGCCCGCTCAGCAGCTCACTGGGATTGAATATGCATCTGGCATTGAAAAGAATTGAAATTATACAAATGAAGGCAGCTGACATATTCATGTGAAAAGTACCACCAGATATCATCCATTCCTTGGGCTGGGAGCTACTTATCCCTGACACAGTGGTGATTCGGAGGCAGCCATGGGGGTCACTGCCTGCTTTTTCCTAATCATCTTCATGGCCCAGAGGCAAGGGGAAGGTTCAGAAAACTACAGTTGACTTCAAAACCCAAAACTCAGTTAATGAGATTTATTTGAAAAATGAAAACAAACTAACAATTTAGCACAGGAGAAAGAAGCCTGTCTCAGAGAGAGATCTGAAATACAGCAAAGCAGAGCTTTTGCTAAATAATCTCCAGCTACAAACTAGCAAGTGTCAGGATCACTTAGATCAAGGGGAGAGAAACATAAAACCCCTAGCTTAGTATGTGGCAGCAGTTACACAAGCCAACCAAATATTTGATGTCATGGCTGTAAGATAAGAGGATAAAGCAATGATCAGAAGAAATTAATGTGATGGTTTAGGACCCAATTCTGCACAACTGCACTGGTGCATGCCCATGAAGATGGCCCTGGTGGTCATGGAGCAGCCTCACTGGCATCACCTAGGAGCTGGTTAGCCATGCAGAGTCTCAGGCCCTGCTCCAGACGTAATGTACCAGAATCTGCATTTTAATAAGAACCCAGGTCATCTATGAGCACTTTCAAGTTTGATATCCTTTTGAGTTTCTCCATCAGGTGGCCTTGGTTTGGAAACCTTAATTATACAAAGGACGTAGTAGAAACAGGACCGAAGGGCCTAAGAAGACCACAGATATTCACTGATGCGGTACATGTTTCATCCACTCATAAACATACTGCTTCTACAGTCTCCTTCTTTTAACATTGCTAATTTAATATAACCCATCAAGAAGACGAACAGCAAGGTAGCCAAGGAGCTTTCCTAGAAAAAACTATGTGGTAGGCAGTATCTACTATTAGTTCTAATTCAGCCTTTCTCTGCTCCTTTTTGACTCCTGTCTTCAACATTTGCCTCAGACCTTCTTTTTACCCAGTAACACTGCTTGGCCCTAACTTATGCCTCTGGTCTCCATCAGGGAGAAATATTTTACATGTTGAATGCTTACTTTAAATTTTTTATAAAGTAGCAACTCATTCCATTGATAAACAAAACTCGTAAATAGAAATTTCAACAGTCAATTCACCTTTCCCTAAAAGAATCCAACATTTCAGGTTGCATTTCTCTACCACTTACTCTAATTAAATACACCTAAGATTCTAAGATTGTTGTAAAAAGTCTACTTTCTGGTAGAGATTAGCTAGTTTTCTGGATAACAGAAATCAAAGGAGGCTTCTTTTCTTTCTTTTTTTTTTTTTTTTTTTTTTAGTTGATCAATTATCATGACAGAAAAGCTTCCATTAAATTCATTGGACTGCTGGGGGCACCTATGGGAGGGATCTCAGAAATCACTGAATTTAGTGACTCTCCAAGTGTGGTCCTGGGACCAACAGCAGCTGCATCACCTGGGAACCTGTAAGAAATGCAAAATTACATGCCCTTCCTCAGACTCTTTAAACCAGAAACTCTAGGAATGAGGCAAGCAAGCTGTGTCTTCACAAGCTCCCCAGGAGACTCAAATTTGAAAACTCCTTTAAACATTGTTAATTTAATATAACCATCAAGAAGACAAACAGCAAGGGAGCCAAAGAGCTTTCATAGAAAAAACTAGAACATACTGCAAATGTTTCCAGCTAGGATCATGGTTCCCATCCTAAGAGCCAGCCTACTCAAAGGCAAGCCTTAAGACATTCGATTGTTTAAAGATTTAGGTAGAAGTACTTGTTTCCCGGAGTGCCTTTAATTGGTAGGAAACAGTGAAATATTTGTTTATAAGATAATGTCTCCCAAGCAGACAGACAGTGTTTTAGAATCAGTTAGCCAACTAGAAAATATCTAAAGGGATCCTGGCCATTTCTCAGAGTAGCCACAAGTGGTGTTGCTTCTCTCATTTGCAGGTTTAAAAGAATGTTCTGCTCCTGGGTCATTTCATTTTATTCTTGTTAACTTACAGTTTCAGGTTACAAAACACTAAATAATCAAATAGAGTGGCTCTTCTACATCCTATAGTGCATTCAGCTCTTTTAGCTAATGGATACATTTCCACTCCCCTTCCAAGTATTCACTTATAAGAAGCATTTGAACTCCACTTTCATATGCAAACAGCCAAATCAAACAATTAGACCGTGCCCGGTTCTCCAGAACAAGCAGGCAGCATAGACACAGGTCAGGACTATGTGACTTTTACGTTCAGGAGTCCATTACACCAGCTAAGGGAGATGCACTTAAGTAAAGTACACTATTCTTTAATAGCTGTCTTTATGATAAGGCAAAAACCAACATCTTAATACCCACCTGCAGTCTCGTTATCAAGTTAATCAAATGTTTAATATCAGAATGTATATTAAAGTCATGTTGTTTATTACAAGCCAAGAGCCTTCTTTCTCCCTCCTAGTTTGTTCTGTAGGCCACACAATGCCATGCTAGGAAAACTACCCTTTAACCCTGATAAAATATTAAAGACATGTGTCCTGATATTGCTATGTAAGCAAATACCAAGGAAAGTCCAACCATTAATGAACCTGAGCAGGTCAGTCTCTAAGGACTGGGAGAAAAATGCAGCAGTGGTCATGGTGCTGTTGGGGAGAAGAGATTATGAAGGTGTGGACTACCACAACCTCAGAGCCCAAACACCACAATGTGCTTCTTGAAAAGCAATTCTTCAATGTGATTGTCTCTTATTACTCGAACTAGGTTCAAGAAAAGTTGCATCTAGGTGAATTCCACTTAAGAAAAATTAAAATATTTGTGCATGAAACATTAAAATCATAGGAAAAGGTAAAGAACAGGTGTTCTTGCAAGGCTAAGATGCTTTAGCTTACTTCAAATATCTTTCAGGAAACAAATGGCTATACATAGGTATGTGTACACACACGCGTGTGCATGCATGCATGCACAGAAATGCATTTCTCCTTAATGGGGAGAATCCCTGAAACAATCACTCTTTCTTAGTGCTCTTTTTCTGGGAGGGAGGGAAGGAAGGAAGGAAGAGAAGGAGAAGGAGAAGGAGAAGAAGAAGGGGAAGGGGAAAGGGAAGGGGAAGGGAGGGAAGGGAGGGAAGGGAGGGAAGGGAGGAAAGGCAGGGAAGGCAGGGAAGGGAGGAGGGGAAGGGAGGGAAGGGAGGGAAGGGAGGCAAGGAAGGGAAGAAAGGGAAGGAAGCAAAGAAAGAGACTTACTAAGTCATGCTAAATTAAGCATTGAGAATGAGGGGATCAAATAACTTCATGAGATCTTTGTCACAGGTAGCTACTATCTGGGCCCAGTGGCTGAGGCAGTAAAGGAATGTACCAAGACATCTGTAGGTAAAGAAAGACAGATTTATTAAACTATGAAAATACATTGCAAGGTTGCAATGGGCAGCACAGCAGAGAAGGGGCTGTCTGCAGAGGCAGGGGCTGGGGAGAAGTTTTATAGGATCATGCTGAAGGGGGCTTGTGGGGAACAAGGTCATTGTGCCCTAGGAAGAAGGTTCTTGTGCCTGTGGGTTTGTGATTAGCCATCCCTCAGAACAATTGCTCATTATTCTTTCCCACTTGGGGCCCTCCCACAACTGGGGCCCTTCCACATTGCTACTTATTTATCTTATCAGGACTCCACAACCTTCTTCCCACAGATTGCCAAAGAACTTCCTCCCTAATGAACCATCTAGTCCCCTGGATTCATGGATCACTTCTAGAAGAACAACTCCCAAATCTGTAACTTGGAACCTAATTACTCTTATGACATCCTGCTCCAAGCCCCTGGAGCACCATATCTGCCCTAGTCCTTATATCTCAGTCCCCAGTTCAGTGCCTGCAGCATGCTCCATAATCATTTGCCAAAGATTTGCCATTAATCCAATTAATGAATGAATACTTGGATATGCAAACTTGTTCCTTCTTCTCATTCCCCACCTCAGGCATGACAAGACTATGCCAGTTTGGTGTTTCAGAGCCCCTATTCATATTTCCCATGCTTTCACCCCCTGTTCTAATTAGTTAGCAAACCCTAGCAAGTTTGCTTCATAATAAAACTTAAACCTGCCTCCCCTTTACTGTGTCCACTTCCTTTTTGTAGGCTCTCATTAGCTCTGAGCTGAATGACTGCAATGCCCTACCTAGCCTGCCCTGCTTCCATTCATGTCCCTGTAACTACCAAACTGCCATCCCAGTAGTTATTTAAAGCACATATCTCTTCTCTCTCTCTCTCTCTCTCTCTGTCTCCCTCTCCCTCCACCCCATCTATCTTTCTCTCTCTTTGACATTTCACACAAATACACACACTCACCACACATGCTTGTGTACACACACACACTCAAGCACACACCTGCCCACACACACAACACACTCCCACCCTTAGACACCTTCAGTGGCTCCTCTGTGTCTACCAAGCAAAGCCCAGATTCAGTAATTTAGAGCATCCAGATGTGATTCTGTGGAATCACCATAATCTACCTTTTTCCTCCATCTTCCTCCATCATCTACAGCCTCTTCCCCCTACATTCTGCCCTCACCATCCCAGTGATGCCTTTTCCCATGCAAGACCTGTATCTTCTCCAGGGATGACTTTGTTCATACACTTCCCTCTTCCAGGAATCCCTCCACTGATCCTCTACCCTGATTTCTGTCTGCCAAGCTCCTGCATTCTCCAAGCCCAGGCCCTCTGCCTGTTCTTTCACAAAGCCTTTCCAAAAATTGCCAATTAGAGTGTTATCTATCCGGCTACTTTCACAGTGCTTCAGCTGTGTCTTTATCATAGCATTATCAAAATATACTTCATATCAATATTTATGTGTTTGTCTCTCTCTCCCATGAAGCTATAGCATCTGTGGGATCGGTATTGTAGCCTACTCATTTCTATAACCCCATATGGAACTTAGAACTTAGTACAGAGCTTGGCTCTGAGAAAAGGCTCAGAAATGTGTCTGAATATATGCCATTAACTTCCATAATAATGTCAGAAATATACACAATCTATCTGCCTACTATCTATCTGCCTAGTATCTGTCTATCAATGTATCACCTTTAACTATCACCTATCTGGTATGTACGTACACACAGTTGGCCCCCACATAAAATGAAAATATAAAAATCCTATGTAAGGGCTCTTATACCCACATGCAAGAATATTTTGCCTAACAATGCACAGGCTATGCCTTCACTTTTCTCATATAACTCCTTCAGGCAGTTCGTATAATAGACATGCGATGAATATGTAACTTGCAATCTCCCTGAAAAAGCACACGTGGATTGAAACGCACAGTGCAGCTCTTGGCCATCTCTCACTGACTTTGCCTTGGGAGAGCCATTCATCCAGGGGTTCAGAGAGTTCTCCAGCCCAAAACCACATGTCTGTGCTCCTTCAGGAGGTCACACTGGGCTCCCCGATTTGCATTCATTCTGAATGGTGCCACCATCCCTTTGATTCAGTGGGTCCCCTTACCCCAAATCAGTCATTTCCCGACCTCATGCCTGATAGCTTTGGTGCTAACAAATTTTATCAGATAAGCACGTTAAATGGTGCTGAATTTGGGAGGGGTTTTCTAAGTCTCCTGTAGGATTAGAGCCTCTGGTGACCTCACTGCCCCCAGCTGCAGGACTTTCTGCTGAGAGCAGATCACTAACTTACCCTTTTTACCTGGGCATTCTAATCTGCTTCCCAACTAGGCAAACACAAACTTTTGTCTACATTTTCCTCGGTGTAACAAATAAACCATTCTGGACAGTAGGCAAAGCTCAAAGGTGATAAACTACAGAAACGCAATTAAAATGCCAGAAAACTACCTTGAAATGTTCTGAGCAAAAATGACATTTGGCCTAAAGGAAAAAATAGACACTGCAGAGCTAAATATGAAGTTTTAAAATTGCTAAACATAAAACCAAAAATATTTATTTTCATATTTTCCCTGACTCCCAGTTCAAGGTGGAGAAAATTATCTTTCTTCCAGATAATTTCCTCCTGAGAGGCTGTAATTGGCAGCCAGAGAAGTCCTAATTCTTTGATTGGGACAAGCTGCTGAAAAGAATGTTTAATTAAATCATATTTTATGGAGATAAACAAGCTGGTTAGCTGCTATTTGCAGCTCTTCAATTCTCTTATCAGTGGTATTATCAGATGAAGGAGATGTGGATTCATTTCACCCCCCATGCAAGTAGAAAAAAGCCTTCTCGGCCTTCTCAGGTTTTTTGTTTATTGGTGAAATGTATTTGAAGAAAATTATATATGTAAAATGCACTATAATATGTCCTAGATTTGAGAAGTATTAGAGTAATTCTAGTCTTTAACTTCCCTACAACAAGGCTGTAATGTTGATCAATAATAATATTACTATAAAAGCCATGTTTTCAGTGCCTTCTCTTTCTCCCTCTCTCTTTCTCTCTAGGTAGACAGATATAGATAAATAGACAGATAGGCATGCATGTGTGTATCTGCACATACCAGTGGTCTGAACAACAGAAGGAGTCCTTCCAAGGCCACCCTGACCTGCAGCCATGTTGGTGTAGGAACTGTCTCCAGGGAGCCAAAGTCATAAGATGATGGCAGTGGAAAAGGGAGAGCTAAAGCTGGCTCTCCCTGACTTGATGACTTGCTTATCCCTACTTTGCATCTGAAAATCCAGGTTCTCTCTGCCACTTCTGGAGACTAAAACACTCCCACCCACACACCAGTCTTCCTTTTTCAGTTTATACTCACTTATCTGAACCAACATGATTGAAACTATTGAGCCAAGCTCCTGGAATCAGGCTAACATTTATTCATTCATTAAGTCAGTTAATGTAAGTGAACTGAGCTTTAAGAAAACTCACTTAAAAGTTATGCAGACAAATAAGACAAAGACACAATTATTGCCTTGACTCACAATCCAGCAGTAAGAGTGCACAGGGAATGTTAGACAAGTGGTGTCTGAGAGGTGAGCCCAGGGTTGGAGGCCGAGAGCAAGGGTGACTGATGGTCTGGTGAGCTTCAGGGAAGAGTGGGTGCTTGAGCAGAGGGGACGCTCATGGAGGTTCCCAATGGGCACAGAGGAAGTGGAATTTATGACAGAAATGCAACCTTTGCTATCAGAGCGTTAAATGAACACTTTATAGATGATGTCCTAACAACAATAAAAACTTTCTTAAGCATAGCTTTTAGGTTTTTGTTTCTTCCTGTGACAGATGATAGTTTCTAAAAGTGACTACAACAATACATCTCATCCCACGTATCTTTCTGCTGTGTCCCAGTAAGAGGAGGAGTCTATAGGTCCACAGCCCTGGAATGTGGGCGGGCCATGTGGCTGTGTTCACCAACAGAATTCAGTGGAATCAGCACTCATTGTTCTGGGCATAGCCTTTAGCTGGCCTGGCTTCTTCCGCTTCCTGCCTCTTAGGAGCCAGCCAAGCCACATGTAAAGGTCCTGAAGGATGAGATGCCATGTGGGAAGGGAGGAAGGGGATGGGGAGGGAGGGAGACACACAGAGAGAGAGAGAGAGAAAGATGCCAAGGAGCACAGAGGTACCAGACGTGTAAGTGGAGAAGCCATCTTGGAAGGGAGCCTCTGGTCCCCAAAGCCTGAGCTGATGTCATATGGATCAAAGATGAACTGCCCAGCCAAGCCCTTCCTGAATTCCTGACCCACAAAATAGTGAGCAGAATAAAATGGCTGGCTTAAGCTACTACATTTTGGGATATTTTGTGCAGTGAAACATTCACCAAAACACCAAGATCCTAAGATGGATATATAATGCTAAGGGAAATAGATTCTTAACATGACTTAGGATGTTAGCCTGTTAGCCCATACATATTAAGATAAAAGAGAAATCTGAGTCCCTTTGTATTCCCTTCTACTTGGTGTGTGCTTGACTGTCCTTCTGGGACTGATCTTCTTCTTTCATGTAGGTCAAAGATAAACACTAATGCAATTCATAATATTCCTTCCTCATGGGTGAAAGATCTTGCATGGAATCTGTGGAAGCTACCAGTGTGTTGTCTTCTTTGTGCCCCCACCTCTAAATAAGAAGTTATTTAAGTGTTAGCTTGTCATATAATGGAGGAAACATTTTTTGTTCATTTTTTATCTCCAAAAGTATTAACTCCAAAGGCATACTCCTGCACAGATTAATAGACTTAGGTCTTCATCCGATGTCAAGAGCGTGATTACCTGCTTTGAAGGCTTTTGAAGTCTCCCAGAGAGCAAAGTCATGTCCCATTGTAGTGTCTTAGAGGAGACTAGGCTAGAATCACGTGCTATGTGACTAAGAGTCCCCATTCTACCAAACACTGAGGTGTCCCCCAGAGCTTTCCAAAAAGCAGTTAACTCACCCAATACATTATAAATGTATTAAGGTAGACTGAATAGTTCAGCCTTATTCCGTCTTTCCCTGCCCCCTCCATTCCCAGCCCCAGCTGAGTCCGGGATTCATGGGCTCTGATTTCATCCCACTTGGAAATAAGCAAATGGTGAGACTGACCAGGAAACTTGTCATCAGGCAGGACTTTCGTGAAATGGCTAATTAGCCATTTCATATTTTTTGTTATTTCTTTTGCAATTCACGTTAAAAATATGCTCCATGGATGCCAGTCTGCTAGGACGCAAGGAGCCCTTGTCACTCAGCAGTAATTCCATGAAATAATAAATACCTAGACCAGCAGCTCCAGACGCCTGCTTCAGTTCATCCCCAAACGCCCTGGGACATGTGGCCAGGCTCCCACGCCAGCCACCAAGCTCCGCGGGGGCAGAGAGTGTCACCACCAACAAGGGGATGTGCCCGCCCAGGGGTCTTCTCTGCACAGGTTTCCTTCACCATGGGTCTGTCTCCCGTTTCCGACGTCAGCCAAGGAGTGGGTGTGAAAGGCCGTCTTTATTCTGCACGGTTATCACATGCAGCCCACCTCCTGAGTGAAATTTCAGGAATGGAAGTTCCTCAGGGAAAGATGCCATTTCATCCACTAAGCTGCATCAGCTGGAGCTGGGAGGCAACCGGTTACATCTGCGGAACAGCTTGGGCCGGGACCGTGTGTTCTGTCAGCTTTTAGGTGGGGTCCACTCAGGCTCGCGCCAGGATTTCAGCCGGGCCCTCCCTGCTCCCCGCCCTGGCCTAGCTGAGCATCTCAGGAAAGAAACAGTAACTTCCCTGCAGAGGCTCACCCGGCCTCATCTGTGTTAGGAAAACAGTAGGGAACTATCAAAATATGACAGAGGAAGATGTTGTTCAGGCCGCCCTGGGCTGTGGTCATCCTCGCTGTGACAGCAAGCCAAATGTGGCCCGACTTACTGCGGCCCTCCTGGTGGGAGACGATGGCGGGGAGAAGGCAGGGAGGCACAGGGCATCCCACCCCACACAGGACTAGGTCTTCATTTAGGACCCAGGATTTTAGTCCAGACTAAAACTGGAGATATCAGTGAAATCAGAGAATTCCATAATAGGATTGGAATCACCCTAGATGCATCTTCAACCAGCGACACTCAGAAGTATTCTTGTTCTTTCTAGAACTTTCTGTGCACGCTGGACAGAGCTTTGGTTAGACAGCCCTGTTTTATTTCGTGCCCTCCTTAGTGCATATGTCCCAGGGAGGGGGTCTTGGGTGCTTTTGACTTCATAGCATTCTAGAAAATATCCTTCTCTTGTTCTAGCAGCCATAGGTAAATGACAATGGAGATGCTACTGAAAAATCACAACTCCTGTGTTCTAAAATGACCACAAAGGGTAGCACGGAGGCAAGCAGCTTTGTCACTCCTTCAAGGCCCCTTGGGTTGTGATAAAGAATACAGGCAGTCAGTGAAATGTTCTAGCCATTTTTCTTCTTGACCTTTCTAAGCCATAATTTTGTAATTTCAACATATACAAAATAACCATCTTTTTTTTTTTTTTTTTTTTTTTAACGGAGTCTGGCTCTGTCACCCAGGCTGGAGTGCAGTGGCAGGATGTCAGCTCACTGCAAGCTCCGCCTCCCGGGTTCACGCCATTCTCCTGCCTCAGCCTCCTGAGTAGCTGGGACTACAGGCGCCTGCCACCATGCCCAGCTAATTTGTGTGTGTGTGTGTGTGTGTATTTTTAGTAGAGACGGGGTTTCACCGTGTTAGCCAGGATGGTCTCGATCTCCTGACCTCGTGATCCGCCCACAGCGGCCTCCCAAAGTGCTGGGATTACAGGCGTGAACCACCGCGCCCGGCCTAACCATCATTTTTTAAAGTTCCGTATTTCTTTCACCTATCGTTTCCAAACGAAGAATTGAAGTATTTTACAAATAGGTTTTTTCTTAGACTGTCATTGCTGCCTGCATTACAAGGTAATTGATTTTAGAAGTCGATTTTTTCATAGCAATATGTGGCTTTCTAGAGACCTTCGCTTTAGTCAAGACTTTCCGATTGTTGGGCGCCTTTTTGTGGAGTGATTTGCTGTCTCTACTGGCAGAATGTCTTATTCCCAAACTTATAAGTCATGCAGGCAGAATCCATGTATTCCATAATTTCTTTTCCTGCCACTCCAAACATTGGCTAAAGAAACCAAATTTACTTTAAAACTATACTGCTCAGGGAGAAGATGTGAAACACTCTAGTGCAGCAGAATAATGACATAATGAAAAATGGGTTCTTGAGTGCGTGCATGGAGTTTTTAAAACTGGTCTTTGCTGGAGAGAGAGAAAGCACTCTTCACCACTGTTTGTAAATTATGATGGCATAACCAAATAAAAACAAACAAAACCAAACAACCCCCCCGAAACAGTACAAATGGACAATTATAGAAAGTTGATTAAATTAATTTTGATATGTATACATTTTCTTTTCACCACAATCAAATCAAATGTTCTCAAGTCTTTTAAAATGGTCATGAAGATTCTGTATTTATTCATATTAAAATATGCTCCTGACACATTGTTAAGTGAAAAAGTAGTTTAGACTGTATAATATAAATGCATATTTTGGGTTGTAAAAGGTGTGCATATATCCATAGAAAAATGTCCAGACAAAAATATATATCAAAATGCTAACATGTAAGCACTCCCCATTCCTGAGTTTTGGGTTGTTTGTTTTATTCTTTATCATTTTCTTTATGGTATGACTTTCATTTTAATTCAGAATATCCATTACTTTGTATTAAAAGAACAATATTTTCAATTAAAATATTTTTAATGTGGATTTTTTACACATTTCTAAATGTGTTGGCTTCTTCTTTCATTCAAAACAGAAGGTTCTGAGATAGCCAGAAAGATCTCTGTCCTCACAGACACTTTTACAGGGGAAGAGTGTATAGAAAAATTGGTATAGGTGATAAAGATATGTTCAAGATATAGAGTGGCAATAAAGAGTGAATGATCATATATCCAGGATGTTTTAAAACTCTCAACCTAAACAGTTTTTTGGAAATGCTAGAGAAACATTTTATTAATTAAAACCACACAAATTCAGAATTTGTAAAAAGTCTCTTGGGACTGAGTGGAGATTATGTTTTGAATGTTAGTAAATAAGAAACATTTATTAAACAACAAGTACACTGGATTCCATAGTGACTTGTTTAATTTTTCTAAGACATCTGACTGTGCCTTCTAGGGAACAAGCTGGATCCTTCTTATTCCTTGTGTAAATCCACTCTGGGCAGAGCCAGGTACCTCACGGGTGCATAATAAAAGAAGTTTTAAAATTATTATTATTGAATGACATAATATACACGGCTTATATGCAAATGAGGCTACTTACAAATGGACGTTATCAATAGTCAAACCCACTTGGAAGTAACACCGTGAAAAGGGCTCTTCTCATACCTAAAAGTAATTCAACTTCACTCTATAATATTCAGGCTTTCAATTATTCCTTCCCCTTTTAGTCTACAAGATTAACATGTTGTATAATTTTAGATTTAATTAATAAAATTATTTAAACTGGTAGTAGAATGTTAGATGAGTAGTAATCAAATATATTTCATCTGAAAAATCAGATGCTTTTACATATTTTGCTTTTTTGACTGCTTACAAGTTTATTTTAGTACATTAGCATTTTTCTTTTCACCACAATCAAATCAAACAATTCTAACATGAAATGTCATTTCTCTGCAATGTACTGTTATGGTATAACATTCTTTTCATACATAGCATTGTAAGTAGCATTGTTTGCCACTGTCATTGAATTCCAACCATTATATTGAGGTATTGCTTTTGCAAAGACAGAACATTGGGATGTAACATAAAATGAGATGTTCTTCACATTTTCATTGTCAGCCAACAGTGGTGATATTGAAAGAGAAAGAACAATTGTGTGTACACAAATTTCTCTCTGAACTTTTCCAGTTTTCAATCTATAAGTGGGTATCATACACAAAAGTCGGTCATACATTACATCCCTGACATTGTTCATACACTACATCTGAACAATGGCAGAACAAAATAGTCACCTACAACTGTCACTAATTTTGAAAAAGAAGGGGGGATTTACTTCTCTATAAAATATTCTTTAAATTCATTGTGAATAACAGAAAAGGAAAACATGTAATATTCCAAAGCAGAGGCTTTCTGCATCCCCAATTCCTCTCCCTTTCTTCTACTGCCCTGCCCACTTGTGTCGCCTTCACACACACACGCACACACTTCATGTGCATGAAGATATTCACAGCTCTTAGCTCCCTCTAAAAATGGGCTGGAATTCTATAGTTGAAAAATCTAGATTCAGACCTCTGACTCCAGTACATGGGGCTTTTCCATGCAATAGGTGAAGTCAGACGTTTGTCATTTGAGACACAGAACCCTGACTTGTTACTTCATGACACAGCCGGTGGTTTAACTACTCCCATCTTGATTCCAGATTTAAACACACAGTTAAAAAGAAATGTAGCCCTTCCTGAATTGGAGAATCATAAATGGGAAAAGGGGAACCAAAGTTCCCTTTTAAACCTGCATCTTTGCTTTTGTTGCTAACTAATAAAGTCTGTAGTTGATAGCTAAGCACTGAATGAAAATTAATTGTTAAATTCTGAGAATTGAACCTTCTTGTATTTTAATTTTGTTCAAACATATTTTTTCTTTTTCTTTTTTTTGTAAAAAAAAGAAAAAGCACAAACTTTCTTCTGCCTGCAACATTTCAGTAGGGTAAAACATCCTTTCTTTGTATTTGAATTCACTTTTTTGATGCAAGAAGAAAGGGAAAGATCTTGATGCAGGAAAATGGCATTGGCTCACAGATGCTATCTGCCATGCTTTTGTGCAGCTTACTCTATAACATACATGGGGCAGGATTTCTAGACTCTACCTTTCCTCACCTAATAATTCACCCTTTCAGTCCCTGTGCACATATTTATCAAGGTTGGGAACTTTTTTTCCGATTATTTAAAAGTCGTCATTGCAGTTACTTCCTCTGAAACAGACCACCTCTTTCATTAGGAATATTTATGGGAAATAATATATTTGTACAGTTGAAAGCATCACCTGTTTTGCTAAGTCAGTTCTTGTCTGAACTCAAATATGCTGTTAGAGGGTTTACTCAACAACACTCACTAATGGAAAGCACTAATCAAAACTTTTCTACAGCAGTAAATTTTTATATTCTTTAACCACTGGATTCCAATTAAATGTATTCAATATAGCAAGCTTTGATTAAACAAATTTTTAAAAAGAGATTATGTATACAGCCCTGTGGAAAACAAGGCAGGTTAGGTATACAGGCACTTGTATATTCTTAATAGAAGTCTTTACCTGAAGGTAAAACCCAATAAAGTGTACCCTATAATGTGCTAGAGACCCTATGTTGATTTACCTGCGTTACATCGTCAGCAGAAATCAACTTTACCAGGTACACACCATGCTTACATATTTAATGCATATAAAAATGCATATAAAAGATCCTTTTTTCTGTATATAAAGAATTACTGAATTTCATTAGGCCACATTTTTCTCTAAAAAAGTTCTTTGTTAACCATGGGATAACTGATTGCAAATAAAGGAAGTTACGGCACTGTGCCGATGTTTATAAAGGGAGGGAAAATCCTTAATGTGAGCCTACAATTTCGATGAAAAAGAAAAACCATCATAAATACAAGAGCTGGCCTTACTCTAACATACATTAGCAAGATCTTTCAAAGGATCTCCCTGCTTTCACTGACATATAAGTATTTTCCTAAATGACTCAAAAAAAAAGACGTTAGGATACTTAATTGAAGTATATAAGGAGAGGTCTGGGAATAGGTGGATGAAAATCATTTGGTTTTTGTTTTGAAAAAACAAAAAAAAATCCATTTTTCCTCATCTGAGGATATTTAAACACAACATCTCTATACATTTTCCATAAAAATATCACAGACCTTTCATATGTCAGATTCCCCTCCCCCACTATATTTAAGTTTCAGGATTAGTTGCAGCCTTAGAAAAATATTTAATCCTCTTTGCTCTGTGACTTGGCTTAATGAATCTAGGTTGAGTTTCTTTAGGAAATATAAGAAGCTTCTTGACAACTGAGAAGCCTCCCAGACACTCATTTCTGTCAGAGTTTTCCAAAACCACACAAATAAGCTGTGGCCAGGGAGATGCCTACATCAGACAAGAAAAGAAGAACACGGGCTTCCTTCCCTGACCTCTGCTATGTTTGAGTGAGAAATGTGTTTATTGCTCAGTCTCACTGAGTGTTTAACTGTTCCAATTGTGCAAATTATGAGTACGTTGAGTGAAAATTATGAGCGCAGAAGCCTTTCTTTATCATTTCCAACTGTCTGATCTGTTTTGTCCTTGTTCACCACCACCTTTGAGAATTGCAAAAAAAAAAAAAAACTATGCCAGTTATTTTTGTAATACTACCATTGCATTAAAACCTTTAACCATAAAGTCCTCTAGTGATTTTTCTTTCCCTCAAAATTTGTATTGCTTTTAAAAAGCATTGCATTAAGATTCTGAACGTTTAACGGAGAGAAGGGTGACATTAGTATACATCCTTTTTAAGCTCCTGATTGAAACAAAACAAAAACTACGCAAAAGACCTGCTTCTTTGCCTTGGGCCCTGACTTTTTAGGGGGCAGGGTCTTCTGCGAGGGGCGGTTAAGTGGCAGGGTAGCGCAGATCCCGCTGCACTCCGCAGCAGCCCGGGTGTGGAGCGCGCAGAGGGGGGCACCTCGCCTGAGTCTCGGGCACGCTGCGCACCCACGGGAGGATTTCAGGGAGGCGGTGGCCAAGTCGGGGAGCGCATGCCGGGGCCGTACTCCCTCCTGGGACAGCGAGCCTTCCGAAAGTCCAAGCCCCAAGAAAAGTTGACCCTGGGTCTGAGAGTAAGAGGGAGGAGCCGAGAGCATGGACTAGAAAGGCACGGAGCCTCCCGGGCCCTGAGGCTGCCGCCTCCCTCCGCAGCAGCCACCCCCTCCCGCCCTTTACAAAGACAAGCTCCTTGCTCCCAGGAGTCGGCCTGCCCATCCCTGAAATGTGCACGTGAAGGAGGTAGCCTTGGTAGCCAGGGAAGGTGCGGTGCCCGTGCCGGGGCCGCGGGGCGTGCGGGAGTCCTGGGCGTCGCCGCACCTGCAGGTCTCCTCCGGGAGTCCTGGGCCGAATCCTCAGTTCGGGCGCCCTCTGGCGCCGCCGTGGGGAAATCATCCGGCGCCAGGCGCCATGCCGCACAACACTGTGGAGCAGCCCTGCCGGCGGGGTGGGTGCCTCCTATCGAAAGCACTGGACCAGGGGCTCTGCCAGCAAACATGGTTCTTCCATCAGCGTGTCGGGGTTGCAGAACCTCAGGGCATGGTTTCCCTGGACAAGGTGTTAGACGCCAATTATCTTCCCCCGACAGACTTTTGTGAGACTTCAAAGGGAAGAGAAAGGAGGGTCCCAAGACTTCCAACTCCCTCTTCCTCCCTCCTTACACACGCGCGCACGCGTAAACACACCCACATGCACACAAACACACACACCCTATTCTTTACCTATCCACAGGATCTCTAACATTATTCTTAACCCCATGTGATGGCTTTTTTGATATGTCAACTTGGCTAAGCTAAAGTTCCCATTGATTCACCAGACACTAATCTAGCTGTTACTGTGAAAGGGTTTGATGATGTCATTCAAATCACTAATCAGTTCACTTTAAGTAAAGGAGGTTATACTGGATAACTTGGGTGGGTCTGGCCTAATCAGTTGGAAGCCCTCAAAGCACAGCCAAGACTCCCCAGAGAGAGACAGAGACAGAGAGGAGGTCACATCCATGAACAACAGCGCAGCCATGCCCAGAGCTCCACTCTGCTTTTTAGCTTCCCCTCCTGACTCCCTGTCCTGTGGACTTTGGATGTGCTTAGGCAGCTCCCACAACAGCATAAGCCAATTTTTTTTTTTTTTTTTTTTTTTTTTTTTTTTTTTTTTTTGAGACGGAGTCTTGCTCTGTCACCCAGGCTGGAGTGCAATGGCACGATCTTGGCTCATTGCAAGCTCCGCCTCCCAGGTTCACGCCATTCTCCTGCCTCAGCCTCCCAAGTAGCTGGGACTACAGGCGCCTGCCACCACGCCCGGCTATTTTTTTTTGTATTTTTAGTAGAGACGGGGTTTCACCGTGTTAGCCAGGATGGTCTCGATCTCCTGACCTCATGATCCACCCCCCTCGGCCTCCCAAAGTGCTGGGATTACAGGCGTGAGCCACCGCGCCCAGCCAGCATAAGCCAATTCCTAGTAAGACATCTCTGAATGGATATATTGGTTCTGTGTCTGAGGTTGAACACTAGCTGGTACAACCCACACAATCCAAATCAGAAAAAGTATGAAGGAAATTCAGAGTGCCAGAAGATGCCACCTCATCCCTCCTATCTGTCAGTCAGTATTCTCTGAATGTCTAGCAGTGGCAGGCACAAGACACTGTACTCTGGAGATGCCTCCAAGGACAGAGCACACTGGGTTTCTTCTTCGATTTGGGCTTCAGTGCCTGCTGCTAAGTTAGATGGGTGAATAAGAGAGGCAGTGGCTATAAAGGTTAGTGAAGCTCTCTCTCTTTCTCTCTCCCTCTGACACACACTCACGCCCCTCCATGTGACAACTTTGGAGTTTTTAAACCTAGACCAGAAACCAGCTTTAATTAATGGTTTGTTGTGGGTACTTGTGGCATGCTTGGAGCTACACAAAAATACAGCAAGAGGAGGACGCCAGTGAGGAGAAGCAGACAGCAGTCTTTGCCTTGCGGGCCCTCTATCTATCACCACTAAAGGTAAAATGCTGTTTATCCATTGCCAAACCTCCTGAGTCATCCACCCCCACAGTGCATTTTCTTTGCACTTACTGTTTCTATGCATGGCAAAGGGGTGACACACTGATAATGGATCAGAGCAGTAAAATGTTGGCAAAGACTCAACAGGCTGGGAAGAAGAAGCCTTCTCTCTAGATTGATCCAGGGCTACTGGTCCTAGACCAAATTGGAATGTCCAATAAAGACCGTATTCCTTCTCTAACATCTACCCCTTCCCTGAGCATCAAGGCCTGTTCCAGGATGGCAGTAACCCTGTGTAATTCAATCCAACAAATGTTTGATGAACACCTACCATGCTACAAGTCCACCCTCTACAATCTGGTGTCCTGAAATGGCTTTTGTAATTATCATTGGCCTGCAAATGGCTTGCTATATTAAGTGGATAACTTTCATGGATATTCTGTTGGCTTCTCCATGAATTTTTACCTCTTGGGCTATTTTCTCCTGGAGATTCACACCGTCCCTTGGGCTCAGTCACAACTCTGTCTGGATTTTATCTCCTGTTTGTCTTGTTTGTTTCTTTTCAGCCCTCTTTAGAAGGATTTCCTTCTCACCCCCACTCCTCCAGATTTTAAAGTAGGTGTGTTCAAGGCCCTGTATTGGCCACCTTCCTGACCCTATTCCTATCTATTCTCCCTCCTCGAGAGATGAACAGACCTCTGCTGACCTCCAAGTCCTTATCTCTAGCGTGGACCTCTCTCCTGAATCCATTGTTCTCTTTGTGTGGACACTTGGGCGTACCATAAGAACCACAAAGGTAACACTTTGTTAAGGAACCTCATCGTCTTCTTTCTCCTGCCTCTAACCTCTTAATCGTCTGGAAAACACGAGCTGAATTAACAATGCCAGAAACTGCATTCTCCCAAGAGCCCACGACAGAAATTTCAGAGGCATTCCAGATTTCCTCTTGCTTAGCTCTCACATCCAACTAGAACCCAAGATGTAAGGGTTCTCTGAAGAGTACCTCTAGTCCCTGCTCCTCCCTCTGATCCCCACATGGGTTTAGGCCTTCACAAATCTTTTCTTGGGGCAAATGGTCTTCTGTTGGTCTCTCTGCCTCCATATCGCTATTCTCTCTCATTCATCTTCCTAAAATGCAAATCCCCCCCCCGTGATATCTCCCTACTTTAAAAGAAATGTCAATGACAAAAATTCCTTAAGACTGAATAGTATTCCATTATATATGTACACCATATTTTCTGTCATTTGCAACAGCATGGATGAACCTGGACGACGTTATGCTAAGCGAAATAAGCCAGGTGCAAAAACACAAATACTGCAAAATCTCACTTATACGTACAATCTAAAAATGTTGAACTCACAAAAGTAGAAAGTAGAACGGTGGTTGTCAGAGACTGGGTGTGGGGGTGGAGAAGGAAGGGGAAGATGATAGTCAAAAGGTACAAAGTCCAGTTAGACAGGAGAAATAAGCTCTGGTGATCTACTGCACAGCATGGTGACTGTAGCTCACAATAATGTATTGCACATTTCAAAATTGCTAAAAAATTGAAGTAGATTTTAAATGTTCTTGCCACAAAGAAAAGATAAATATGTGGAGTGACATCCTGATTTAATCATTTCATGATATATACATGTATCATAGCATCACACTGTACCCCATTGTACGAATATATACAATTCGTCTTTGTCAATTAAAACTAAAGACATTTTTTAAAGTGTCAGTGGTTTCTTGAAAGCTTTCTTTGACTCTCTCCACTGCTTCCCACACTCTTTCTGGGCTAGCTGGCAGGTGGATTTCTCTTTGTTCCTTTCATATCCTAAGCTAATCCCTACCATTGCTCTTGGCACAATGTAGCATTTTCTTATTTAATAAGATATTTCAAACATACGTAAATATAACAAAATAACAAATGCTCACATACCTACCACCCAAACTGAACAAAATTTTATGGTATTAATTTCAGTACCTCTTTTTTTTTCTAAGATAGGGTCTTGCTCTGTTGCCCAGGCTGGAGTGCAGTGGTGTGATCATGGCTCACTTCAGCCTCAACCTCCCTGGCTCAAACAATCCTCTCACCTCAGCCTCTCAAGTAGCTGGGACTGCAGGTGCTTGCCACCATACTTGGCTAATTTTTATTTTTTCTTTTTTGTAGAGATGAGGTCTCACTATATTGCCCAGGCTGGTCTCAAACTCCTGGGCTCAAGCAATCCTCCTGTCTCTGCCTCCCAAAGTGCTCAGTACATCTTTTTAAAAGAAATTCTCCATGATAAAAATAGGTGAGATCCCTATGTGATCCATCTTTCATTGAAGGTACTGCTGCCCAAATGTGTAGCTGATTTTCTTGCCGAAGCTCTTGCACTTGGGCACCAGCTCCTCAAGAAAACTTTCTCTCTTGCTCATCTCTGAATGCCAGAACTTGCCAGATTACTTGGCACACAAAAGGACTGAGTAAACATTTGTTGAAAAACTGCATGAGTGAATAAATTCAAAGTCATTCACTGTTCCTGAGAACCATTCTTCACCACATTAGAATACAATATATGAGTTTATTGAGTATTAACTCACATGATCACAAGGTCCCACAATAGGCTGTCTGCAGGCTGAAGAGCAAGGAGAGCCAGTCTGAGTCCCAAAGCTGAAGAACTTGAAGTCCGATGTTCAAGGGCAGGAAGCATCCACCACAGGAGAAAGATGTAGGCTGGGAGAATAGGCCAATCTCTCTTTTCACATTTTTCTGCCTGCTTATATTCTAGCTGTGCTGGCAGCTGATTAGATTGTGCCCACCCAGATTAAGGGTGGGTCTGCCTTTCCCAGCCCACTGACTCAAATGTCAATCTTCTTTGGCAACAGTTTCACAGACACACCCAGGATCAATACTTTGTATCCTTCAATCCAGTCAAGTTGACACTCAGTATTAACCATCACAGGCACGCTAGTTATGTTCACCATCTTGATTTCACACCACAACCTCAGTATTTTTATTATTTCTATTTTACAGATGAAGAAAGTAACAATCATAGCAATCAGGTAACTTGCCCAAAGTTGTCAAATAGCTCATTATTGGTAGAGGAAGGATTCAAAAAGATCTTTTTTAATTTTTTTTCTGCTGAGTCAGTCTCCTTAATCTACCTTGACTGCCCCTGGAGAGGCACAACTGCCTTCCTCACCCAGCATTCTGAGAACTTTGGCTGTGAAGACAAATAGCCCCTGGGCCCTGCTTTTCCTAAAGCCCCACCGGTTCCCACCGTGACCATGATCCCGTGCCCTAACTAGACTGTCTCTCTTACAAAGCCCAGGATGATGAGAATTTCAAATACTCTTGAAGAAAGTGGCTGAAGCCTGACCTTCCCAGTGCTAAGACCTGAGGCTTTAGCTGTCAACCCTGCTTCTGTTTGGGGTCATTTGCTGACACTTGCCATTAACTCCTTCCTCTGCGGCTGCCAGAGACTCAGAAAGGTGGAATCACTCTTGCCTGTGCCCACCACACCCTCTTTGGCCATAGAAATTACTCCTCCCCAATCCTCCTTAGCTTCTGTTCCTCCCTGCCTTCTCACACCAGATAGCTTTTTCCCTGAATGTCTTTCTTCTTTTACTGGATCAACACAGTACCATTACACCAAAAATATGGAAGACTTAACAACCAAAGTTATACTACTGCTTTTTATAGGGTGAATAATTTAATTCCATGTTAATTAAAAAATATATGTATATACCTTTATATAGCCATGCTTAGAACAAATACTGGAAGCACATACATCAAATTTAGCAGTGGTTATCCAGAGGTGGTAACAGCATGTGTGATTTATCTCATTTTAGGTTTTCATGTGTTTTACACTGCTGCCTCTTTTATCTCCTTCTGTTCTTTTAAAGCAAGCAAAGGAGGAAAATACACATCAATATTTACTCTGAGTACTGATTTCTGTATGGGTATAATTCACACACTTTCAACAATATTGTTTGAGCAACAGGATTCTACTGTGGGAGAAGCCAAATGCATCATTTTAGAATCATAGAACACTATGGTTTGAAGGGATCTTGGAGATCACCTAATCCAGGGATGCTGCCATGTCAAAAAAAACTCAAACTTGAAATATGCGGCACTGTCTCAGTGGTTAGGTAATGGACAGGGAGGAGATTAATGTCAAATTTTGCAAAAATCGTAATCCATACTATGCAGTCTGTGGCCTGCCATAATATAGGAAACCATGGTGTAGGAGGTCGCAGGAGTAGTGAGCCTACTGCTTCAGGGAAAAGAAGTTGCCATGGACTATGTGTGGCAAGATGTTAGGAGAAGCAGATAAGCTTGAGACAGAAATGGCTGTTTTGCAAGTAGAAAACAAAGAAAATACGTTCCAGAAATTCAAGACCTCATCAAAATTGGTCAATGGACCACTTCTTGATTCCTAATAGTACTAAGAAAACATCTGAGCAATAAAGACACAAATAAACCCAGGACAAAAATCAGACGGATGGTGTGGTGTCCAAGAAAACCTTTCTGTTGGGTTGAAAGACTCATGTTAAAATCCTCCGAAAGGGATAGTTTTCCCACCAAGCAGACAGCACTGTTAACTTGAGACATTGAGAGTCTTGGAGGTAAGAAAGCAAGGAAATAAAGATTAGGTCATTTCTCTAAAAGAACAGTGGAGGGTCATTTTGCTGATGCATAGAATTGACTGGAAGCAGATAGATGAGAAAACTGCTCTTGGTTTGAAAGAGACTATTTGAGACTTAAAATGACCTTGGGCCCTAATATTCTGCAAGCAGGAGATGATCTGAGAAAGCCACACAGCTCTCTAGAAGGGCACATTCCCTCACACTCACTTTATATTTGACCAAATGGAATAATAAAAAAGGAAGAAACTTCTAGAGGTTGGAAACAAAGACCATGGAAAACCCTGGACCTTGGTATTGACCAGAGACTGCTGTGTGTCCCACAATCTTCTCTTTGCCAAAAGGGAGCATGTTTTTTTCCTGCACCACCATTGTATGCTGGGTGTATATGGGGAGGAAAGATAACATCATTTTAGCGCACAGGTCTCAGGACCACAGTAAGCCTCATCGTGTCCTGATGGACTCATCACCTAGACATCCTGGACTTCAAGCTAGATGAAATAACCAGACGGAACTTTAGATCATTACCCTGGAGAGGTATTAGTTGTCTCATGTGTGTTCAAGGGTAAACTATGGCAGAGACGTTTTCTACTCATCAAATATTCATTTAATCCTTCATTTTGCAAGATCCCTTGCAATGTCTCAAGATCTCATGGCGAATCTTGGCCAATGGGCAGTGATCAGAAATAGTGTTACGTTGCTTCTGGGCCAAAGTACTTAGAAGCTGGAGTGTGAATGGCCAACTCTCTCTTCCCCTGCTGTGATGATACCAGGAAGCCACTCATATTGATGACACCATCATAATATCTAAGCTGTCCCCATTGTTGACTTGCCACATGGAGAAGAGATACACTAGAAAGTGACCCAGCCTGCCATGGAGTTAGTGTGAATAAAAGCTTTTGTCATATTAAGCCACTGCGGTTTTGCATGTATTTGTTACTGCAGCCTCGTCTCGCCTAGCCTGCCTAATACACTGGCTGTAATTTCTGGTGTGTCATTCTGTTATCTACGTGACTGTGAGGCCCACCGAGCTGTGGCTGACCATTTTCTTAATATCACCAGAGAGACCGATCCAGCAATGTTCTCCCCCTGGAATGCCACTCAGAAAATCACTGAGCGGGCAATAGAAATGAATTTTCATTACAACTGGGGACCCAACACATAAATATTAGCAGGGGAGCCCTCTTTTATTCATTTCTTCAACAATATTTATTGAGCTTCTACAATGTACCAAACATTTCCAGGTGCTGGACATCCAGTGCCCAAGAGTGACAAGGCCCTGGGTCTCATGGAGCTGACATTCTAGCTAGGATAACCACAGAAACAAAAAGAACACGTAAGATAATTTCAACAAGCAAGTAAGTGTTACTAAGGAAACAAGGTGGTACAGAGTGAGGGCAGTGAGAGAAGATCTCCAGGAAAAGCTGACAGTTAAGCTGAGACCCTATTAATAGAAACCAGTGATGCAAAGATCTGGAGGTGGGGCTTCTAGACAGAGAGAACAGAAGTTGCAAAGCCCTGAGGTGGACAAGTTCGAACTGGGTGGGTTTGACTTTTCAATTTGACAAAAATCTGAATTGGCTGAAATGCCGTACATGGAGAATAAAGAGAACAAAGAGACCTAGATGGGGATCACTTCAAGTCTTTTGAGCCATCACAAGGTGGTTGGATTTTATTTTAAGGGCAATGGGAAGCCATTCGATGATTTTAAGGAGAGAAGTTACAAGATTTAATTGGGGACTGATTAGCAGAAAGTTGTGGCAGTAGCCCAGGTGAGAAAAATGGGGCTTGAAGCGGTGATTGATCATGGCTATATTTTGGAGAAATAGCACTTGCAGATGGTTTGGATGTTGCAAGTGAGAACAAGAGAGAAAGACATTGAGACTGACTTCCAGGTTTTCAGCTTGAGTAACAGATAGTAGTGGTACCATTTACAGAGACGGCAAGGCTTGGAGAAGCCTGTGCTGGGGCATTGGAGCGGGTACAGTATCAAGAATTCTAAGTTTGCAATGCCTGGTAGACACTCACATGACTATAGGAGGGAAGCAGGTGGAGTTTCAGGGCAAGGTTAGGCCTAGAGATATAAATTTGGGGCCCATCAGTTTATAAACGTTATTTAAAGCCACAGAACTGAATGAGATCACTTAGGAAGAGAGTGTAAATACAGAAGAGGTCCCAAGACTGGGGTCTTGGATCCAACATCGATCCAGAGGGCAGGGAGAGGAGGAGCTGCTCTTCCAGAATAGTGAGACCTTTTCCACTCCAGAGGGCTGTTTGCTTTTTAAAAGATGTCCTAAGACATATAGATTTTTCCACATATCTTAGTAATAAATGTTACAGCAGTGTCTCCTGTGAGTTCTAAGTCACATGTGTCACTTCGGGAAGGCAGCTGTGGCAAAGTAGAAAATGCATGCAGCTGACGGTCAGAAAACCCTGGATGCTTTCAACCACTTTGCTGCTCGCTGGTGACGTGACAGGAGTGAGTCACCACCCGGCTGGGCCTCACTTTCCTCCCCTGCAGCTTGGAAGTAACGATGCCTCCTTATTGGGTTACCATTGGCATTCATGGAGGCAATGGATGTGAAGGGGTTTGTCTACTTCTGCCACACTGCCTGTTTAATAGCCACTAGCCACTGGCAGCTGCTTAAATTACAATGAAGTCCAATTAAATATTCAGTTCTTTGAGACTAAGAAGACATGATGATCACATGCAATGTGGGGTCCTGGATTGGATCCTGGAACAGAAAAAAAATGACAGTAGTGGAAAAACTGATGACACCTGAATAAATTTTGTGGGTTAGTTAATAGCACTGTGCCAAGGTTCATGTCTTCATTTGAGTGGGTTCTGTAAGATGTTCACATCAGGAAAAGCCGGGTGAAGGGTGCACAGGGCTTTCTGCACTTGTACAATACAAAGTTGAAGAAAATTCGGTTCCGCAGTCACACTCGTCACATTTAGGTGCCCGTTGGCCACATGGATGGTGCTGAGATGGACTATTCCCACTGTGACAGAAAGCTCTACGGGACAGTGTTGCCTGCAATATAAAACCAATGTCTGGTTTCACTAGATAAAGCACTGACCACTACAGCATGCTTCAAACTTACTTCTGTGGGACAGATTCAGTGGTTCCCATTAAAGGCTAAAAGTCATGTCTAGAAATAAAACTCCAGTCTTCTCTTCTATGCCCAAACTAGTCATGTTATTTTAGACTAGATTCTACCTCTCTTTGGCTTCTGCTTTCTTTTCCAAAATGTGACAGGATTAAACCAAAGGGTCTCGCAAGGACTGTTTACATCTAACATTGCATAGATCTGAAATAAATAACACTAGGAGGAAATGGCTCATTATCTCAGTAGCCCACGGGGAGGTGTTCTAGTGGCAAACTAAGTGTGCTTGGGTTGGGAGGGAACCAGCCATTCCCCACACTGCTGGATCTGCCTGGTTCCAGCCCATTCAGCCTCCATACTGATGCCGATGATACAGAAAGGACCCAAAGACTCACTCTCCTTGTCAGCGACAGGCTGCACACACAGGGCTTGAATGAAAAGACAACAGAGGAGAATAAATAGGAAGTAGTCTTTTAAAATATTAGAAACATGCTATTTTATGCTAATTTTTTTGTTCACGACTCTCAGTTTTAAAAAGTGAAATAACTCAGGTCAGACTACATAGGGATTTAGAAAACACTATTGACCAGGGAAGTTATGACTATTGATTTTTCTCCTCCTCATCCCCAGTGAGCAGTCAGTAATCATAACCCGCTGTTCTAACAGAGCACTTTCTATCCAAGACATTTAAGATGAAGCACAAACATTAACCCATTTATTTCCACCATGTTCGTTGATGTTAAAATATGTTCTTTTCCTATCTGCTATTTACAGGGAGGAAACTAAAGAAAATGTCATTGTAGAGGGAAAGATAATTACGTGCCTGAATAGAATTTGCCTCAGTGGAAAGTTCCTTTCCCACTAGATCAACTTGGGGAATACAGAGCAGAATTAATTTTTTAGTTTTTCGTCAGGTCATAGTTATTAAGTATATCTTAAATTCTGATCACTCTTTACTTACTTCTTCTTTTTTTTTTTTTTTCTTGAGATGGAGTTTTGCTCTTGTTGCCCAGGCTGAAGTGCAATGGCGCCATCTCAGCTCACTGTAACCTCCGCCTCCCAGGTTCTAGAGATTCTCCTGCCTCAGCCTCCCGAATAGCTGGGATTATAGATGCCCACCACCATACCCAGCTAATTTTTGTATTTTTAGTAGAGACAGTATTTCACCATGTTGGCCAGGCTGGTCTCAAACTCCTGACCTCAGGTGATCCACCCCCTTTGGCCTCCCAAAGTGCTGGGATTACAGGCGTCAGCCACTGCGCCCAGTCTATTGATTTACTGCTTTTCCTTGTTCTTCATAAAGTATACATCAGTTAGGATCCTTGGTTAAAAGCTAAAGAAACATTTTCTGGCCAACTTAGCCAAATGCATTCTCATACCACAGATCTGCTAGGAGGCTACCACTGAGATCTGTTTTCCTTGAAGGAAATGAGAGTGCAGATAGAAAAGGGCAAGCAGAAATGAGGACATGCCCACCACAAAGTTCAACCCATCTACACTTTGATTTCTTATTTATATTCATTTTATATATTAATCATCAACTGAACGCATAAGTGTGGAACTTTTATTATTTAAATTCCCAGAATACTTTCTCTCTGTGTTTGCATAAGTATCAGAAAGAGTATATGTAGTGACTGATATTCACCATTGCCTTGAGTTAATCAGCAGATAAAGATCCTGTTAAAAGTCCTTCATCTCTCAACACTATAAATAGGACAAATTAGATACATGAACAAAGGAGTAGATGCCAGGGTAAGGTATCATTTACCAAGGCTTACTCAATATTGGTTTGATGTGTTAGTAAGTCTTATAATAGAAATTATTGTTCAAGTAACCAACTATTTGCTGGAACAAATGTGTCAAAAGAGGTCCTTTCTACCAATAATCTAATGATTCTAATCATGGAAGACATACCATTGCTAGCAGAAAGACCACAAGAAAATTCCATTGTTCTTCTCAATTGCACACTTGCAGCCTATGTATATCTGGAAACTAAGCTCTTGACTGTAATTTAATAGCTGATGCTTGTAAACTGGATCTTGTAAAAACCCTTAGGGGTATAAAGGAATTCCTTCTGTTCTATCCAAGTTTTGAAGGAGGCAGTATTATTTCTCTTTGTTACAATATTTGAGTTTATTTTAACAGCATGTTAGAGCAATCATAAAGAACAGTGGCTTCATAACTTTCTCCATCTCTGCCATTGTTACAATCCTTTCCACCACCGCTTAGAAATGATTCCTTGCATTTCTTAAAAGCTAAACTACCATGGAACTGCATGTTATTTTATGTCTCTTGAGATTAACAGTGTCTTCCTAAGAAAAATGCAAACATTCATCGCATTCCAGAGGAAAGACAGAACTTGGCCAGTGAGATTCCAAGCCGTCACTGAGCATTACTGTATACTTCTGAGGGAGAGGGTGCTGATGTTCATCTTCCACGCCCTTTTCTACAGGCCTATCATCCAGAAAAGACCCAGGGAGCCATCATCACTGTGAATTCCCTCTCCCAGGAGATAACAGGACCGTTAATGACATTGTTAGTCAGCTCAATGTTCTAATCACATGGAGACCATGTCAGGGATGTGGCTTAAGTATGCTAAGCAGAGGCAGCCCCCTCCTCTGTATGGAAATCTCTTCTGCATCCATTTAAAAGGCAAGCCTTTGGGTTTGAGAATTTCAAAATTACCCAGTATTTTTGACATTGAAATTTCTGGAGGGCTAACACTGTAAGTCTATCAGAGAGCCCCTTGGCAAGGATTGCTAATGGCTAACCCATGCCGGTTGTGCCCCACGAACCCAACAAAGTCTAAGGAGGCACCCTGAAGAGCAGAGTCTGCGCCACGGTGAACCTGCTCTCAGGTCAGGTCAACCTAACAGCCCTAAGTGAGGGTCACAGTCAAGAGAAGGCAGGGGCAGAGCTGGCAGTCAGGCATAAAGGGTGAGATGAGAACAGTCTGGGGAAAAGTAGATGACTAATAAGTAAAGGTCAAGACAGAATCAGCTGCAAGGTCCCCCACAGCTCCTGTTTGCTGGGCACTTTTACATGGGATACAAGGACTCCTCATAGCTTACAGGAGCAGAGCCTTTCCTGACCAGGCATAAGAGAACTCATCTAATGAAGGAAGAAGGAGAGACTGATAGAGAGTGCTAACATGAACAACCCCATATCTGAAGAAGGCATTCCTCTCCACCTGCTCCTCTACCAAGCACATCGCTGCCTCCAAGCCTTTGAAATCGCTCTTCCTTCAGCCCTGAACACTGTCGTCCCAGGATCCACAAGGCTCCCCACTGCCCTCATTCAGGTCTCTGCCCCATGTTACCTTAGCAAGAGGCCTTCCTTGACTACCCTATCTAAAATAGTACCTTCAATATGCTCTTCCTCTCATCCTACTTAATTTTTCTCTGTAGGTCTACCCCAATTTATAGATTAAATATTTATTTGCAAATATAAAACTCAATCCCCCTTAAGCAGGAACTTAGGCTGTTTTGTTTATCACAGTGCCTCTACCACTGAGCACATTTCCTAGTAGGTGCTTAAGAAATATTTTGTAAAATGAATTAACTGAGACATTGTCCCTGAATCTCCACGTGGGTTGAATTTGCATTGTGCAATTCTCTTGCGTTTGGGATGTAATTTCATGCTCTTTCCTTGTTATGTAGAGTAATTAGATATGCCACGCAGTCCCCATCTCTCTGCTTTGCCCATACTCACTTCTATGATTTTTCTCCCCCACGCCTCACTTCCAGACCTGGCCAACAATAAGATATCTTTGTGTCATGTTTTCATGCATCCATTTAACAAACATTTATTGGACACTCACTATGTGCTAGGCATGATGTTAGGTGCTGGGGATTTAATGGCAAAGCAAGAAAATAAAATCAATCTCTGCCACCAGGAAAGTTACTGTCTAGTGAGGGGGCCAGGAACTAAATTTTAATGCTCACAAACAGATGTAAAATTGCCATGTAATGGGGCTGCCAGGAAAGGTGCATGTGCTCTGAGTACCTTTCATTGGGGGATGAGCTGCTCAAAGAGATCAGGGAAGACTTCCACGAGGACGTGATTTGCCCTTTCCATGGGGCTGGGGAGTTGATGGGGGTCAGGGTGGCTGCAAAAGGAGGTAAGAGAGATCACACAGGGCCTCAACAGCTGTGCTGATGACTTTAGCCATTATCCTGAGAGCTGAAGAGCAAGGGGAATCCACTGGAGGGTCGCAATGGGTGTGTGGAGCAGGAAGAGACAGCGTGAGAGAAAAACACGAACACACAGGTGGAAATTCAGGCAGTTACCATGCATACACTGGGATAGGTTTTTGTAAAAGATACGAAGATAAATGGTCTGTGTCCTCGAAGATCTTAATCCAAAACACCAATTTGCTAGATAAAGGACAAATTACATGGTATGAATATAAATGATTTCTGGTCAAAGTCTCCAAAAGAATAAAGCTTATTCACAAAATAGCCCTGTTGAGTTCTTTCTGACCAAGATCAGGAGACCAAACTGAATGATCCGGAACCAAACTGTTGAACCCTGCTACAGTCGTGGGCTGAATGATGACGTCTCAGTCGACGACAAACCACGTAAGATGACAAAGGAGCTGGTGACCATGATCCTGACCCTGGGTGGGCCTAGGCTCATGTGTGCATTTGTTCGTTGTTAACAAAAAAGTTTAAAAAGTTTAAAAAAAACTAATAGAGAGAAGCCTATAGCACGAGGATATAAAGAAAATATTTTTGTACAGCTGTACAGTATGTTTGTGTTCTAAGCTATGTATTATAACAAAAGAGTCAAAAAGTTTAAAAAGTTAAGTTTATAATGTAGAAAAGTTATAATAACTAAATCATTAAAGACAATTTTTAAATAAATTGAATGTAGCCTAAGTGTACAGTGTTTATAAAGCCTGTGGTAGTGTATAGCAATGTTCTGGGCCCTCACATTCACTCACCACTCACTCACTGAGTAACCTAGGGCACTTCCAGTTCTGCAAACCCATTCATGAAAAGTGCCTTATACACGTGTACCAGTTTTTGTCTTTTGCACCATTTTTTTAACTGTACTTTTTCTATATTTAGCTATGCTTAGATACACAAATATTTCCCATTGTGTTACAATCACCTCCAGTATTCAGTACAGTACCATGCTGTACAGGTATGTAGCCTAGGAGCAACAGGCTATATATACCCTACAGCCTAGGTGTGTAGCAGACTACATCATCTAGGTTTGTGTAAGTACATTCTACGGTGTTCAAACAATGGTAATCACCTGATTCATTTCTGAGAACATAGCCCCAACGTTAAGCAATACATGACTGCATTCCCACTTAATAAAGAAACATTTCCTTCAAAGATTAAAATTTAAGTTCTCTGTAATTCTCATATTGACAATGGGGAAGACTCATCTGCCTTTTGCCTCTTACAGCTGTCGGCCCTGTCTCACGAGGTTTATGTATGAAAGGCTCTGTGTCCGGTTGATCTAGAGAAACTCACTGGCCCAGTGCATAGCTAGTATTAACCATAATCAATGAAACCATCAGTTTTACTACAGAAGCATAAGGAAATTTAGTGCTTTCTGTGTGAGGGATATCACCCCTCTCTGAAATAGCTTAGGAAAATAAAAAGTGTTATTATACATCAGATTCATGTAATGTGTATTCATTTATTTGACTTTAAAGCTACTTAAAGGATAAAAGCACCCATCCTTAAGTTTCCTCCAGCATGGGTGGAACACTACTAAATAAATCTGAAAGAGACAACAGGCATGGAAGAAAAAGAGGCAGAATTAAGAAGCGAATAGGGAAAGCGACTGGTGCACTAATAGCATCTAAAAACGGGTTCCTTGATGAGCTTTCAGAAGGGCCCATTGTCCGTGTGCCTATAGTTTTATTTTTCCAGGAAAAATAAAATGGGCTGAATGTGGAATTGTGAAAGAGTGAAGAAAGGGGAGATGAAAATACTCTCCCCAGGAAATGTCTCTCTGCCCCTGAAATCCTTTATTCAAACTGAAAATACAGACAGCATGAAAACCAGAATCCCTGCCATCCCCACAGTGTGGTTTGTGTTTTCGGTGATGTTTGATTGCATTTTAGTTAGCATTTAATATTTTCTTAATCTGGGCTGCCTTTTATCTGACACCCTGGAACTTTCCCTGTACTTTGTTATTTCCTTCCCCTGCTAACGATGTCTCTGGAACAGAAGTACACTCTTGAAATGGATTCTCTTCATTAACACAGGGAACACTGAGTTTGATTTATCTGCACAACCCCTGGGATGTCTTTTGTGCTTAGAGGTCAAAGAAATTCTTCATCTCTTTCTAAACCATTAATTTTATCATTATGGAAATAGCTTCCATAACTGATAAAACATTGTCAGCTGAGTTTGACAGACTATTAAAACACTTCTGAAGATTTGTGATCTCAAGCTTCTGCCTCTTGGGACTTACTTAAAACATACACACCCATATTTATATTCTCTCTTAAATGTCAATGGGAAAAATCTTCTTGATAAGGTGGTTATAATGCACACAGACAGTGATTAAGAATCATTTCCCTCTGGTCCTGGCCAAGTTGTGTTATTGTTAATAAAATAGGATAAGCCGTTCATCTTTTCTCACTAGCTGAGAAAGTTGAAGCTTTGTCATAAATAGGAAGAGGACCACCCTGTAAAAGGGATGGTTTGTTGTGAAGTCTGGAACTCTTTTTTTTTCTTTTTCTTTTTTTTTTTTTTTTTTGGCTGGAGTGCAGTGATGCGATCTCAGCTCACTGCAACCTCCATCTCCTGGGTTCAAGCGATTCTTGTGCCTCAACCTCCTGAATAGCTAGAACTACAGGTGTGCACCACCACGCCCAGCTAATTTTTGTGCTTTTAGTAGAGACAGTGTTTCACCATGTTGGCCAGGCTGGTCTTGAACTACTGGCCTCAAGTGATCCTCCCACCTCAGCCTCCCAAAGTGCTGGGATTGCAGGCGTGAGCCACTGCACCCAGCCTGAGCCACCACACCTGGCCTGGAGCATCTGTTTTTTTAATTAAACTTTTTAATTTTGAGGTAATTGTAGATTCACATGCAGTTGTAAGAAATAATTGAGACCCCATGTGACCTGTACCCAGTTACCTCCAATGGTAGTATCTTAGAAAAGCTATAGGAAAATCCCTCAGCCAGATTATTGACATCGATACACTACATCAATCTTACTCAGATTTCTCATTTTATTTGTACTCATTTGTGCATGTGTGTGTATTAAGCTTCAAGCAATTTTATCATATGTGTAGACTTGTATATGATCCCTACAGTCAAGATACAGAACAGTTCCAATACCACAGGAATCCCTTGTGTTGGCCTTATATTACTACACTTACTTCCCTCCTCTTCTCCTCCCGATGGGGCATCAATCTTTCTTTGAGCTTTTCTGAACTCTTATGCATAATAAAGAGAAATTGAATTATGAAAATTATTTGCCCTCCATGAAGCATTTGAGGTTTTAGAAAAGGAGGCCTCGTTGTGTTGGATGCAGTCAGAGCTTCATTCCTGAACATAGACTTGATTCAATGCCCATTCACCTCCCTGGCTGGGCACCTTTGTGAAGACCATAGCCTGCTGTGGCTTTGCATTCAAGGCAACAACAGTGATAAGAGCCATCGCATGTTAGTAAGCTTTGTCTTTTGAAAAAATTCAGTTGACAATATTCCACTGAAATAATAATGAATTTCCAGATAAATAAAGATATTGCTTCCAACCTCAGAGGTTTCTTGGAAATTTACAAGTAATAACATCTAAGATGCATGATTAGCTTCTAATTGAGACTAAGATGGTATCATTCTCTGGAATAACCAATTTACACTTAATACAGAGCGTGAGAATTTCCAAAATTCTTCTTTTTTTAAAGTAACAAATCAGCTCCAGTTTCTACCCTTTATTGCAAGCTGAGAGTTAAAAAAGAAAAAAGAAAGAAAAAAAACAGCAAGAAAGAAACCTCCCAGGCTGACACTCCCCATCTGCTACTCTAGGCATTTTTGCCCATCTGATATAAAATGCCAGCAAGGAAGTCCTCAAAGCCAGCCCAATGGCTCCATAAAATATAGTCTTCTTGTCACCCTTAGTGCTTAAATCATTTGTTGTCAAACTGGGTGGCTTTCAGAGTTGACATTTACTGCTGTTTGCTGCAAAAGAGATTACAGCCTCAAGGAAAGGGCCAGAACTGTCATTAGCACTGCCAACTATGAGAATAAAGACCCTGGTTAATTTTTTTTGACTGTTGCTGTCCTGTAGTTCTTAAGTGATGGATTTTCAACAAGAGACACTCATGAAGTGTTTACTCAGTGGTCCCAATAGTCTCATGTATATACAGACACTCAGGCCCACACAAACAAAGAAATTTTAAAAGATCCTTTACTTTCCCTCTCCTAACCCCCATCTCTCACTCTCTTTCACTTCTTCCTCTTTCCAAAGTCTCTAGGTTAGCTCCAATATGGATATGCCCTTTATGCATGAGGAATTCATACCAGTAGTCAGAATGAATTTAAAGAAGCTTTCAAAGATTTAATTCAACAAAGATGTATCAAGTGTTATTTATGTTTATAACGCTATGACAATTGCTCCAGAGGACACCAAAATGAGTCTCTTCCCTCAAGAAAAAGAAAACTAATATTTATCAAGCATTCCTATGAAACCAAGCATTTCCTATTTGTCATTTCCTGCTATTCTCAAGGCAACTCTGTGAAATAGGTACTATGATTTCCACATCAGGAAACAGAAGCCCAGTCAGGTTAAGGGGTTTGCCCAAGCTCACACAGCTAGTAAGAGGTAAAGCCGACAGTTACCCCAGGTATATCTGACTCAAGTCCATGATTTTTCTATACCACATCCTTGAGGGAGCTCCCAAAGAAGGGATATAGAGTTATGGAAATATAGAAATGCAAGTATATATAAAACTGTAATACAAAGTAGATTATAGGAAATTGTGTAAGAAATGTTGAATCAAGGGATTATAAAGAAATCCAACATATGATTGATATGGTAGATGCTGTGATAATCCCCTTTCAGTAAAGTGCCCATCCCAGCTGCAGGGAGTGCTTGGGGCATATGACCTTTAGCTGTCAGCCCCTTCAGGGAATGTCCCATCTGCAGAGAGCCACCTTGTCCAAGGTCATGCCCCTTCTTGAGAAGCCCACAGCCCTGACTGATACAGAAGTAAAAGGCTTGATGACCTAGGCTCACTCGGGACACTTCTTAAGGACCACTCCAGCTCCAGATCTCCCCATGTGACATCTGCATCTGTGGTTCATTGTAGCTCCTGCTTTCTTCTTCTCTCTTCCACAGGTGTTGAGCCAAGGGCATTCCTGAGTGTGAAACTTTAGTTCAGAGATTGCTTCCATGAGAACTCAACTCATGATAGTTGGGTAGAAAATTATTCACAGTAAAGGTGCTGCATAAAGTAGGCCTTGGGTACAAAGTAGGATTTCAACACAACAGCCAGGTAGTTATTTTCAGAAAAGCAATTTCTACTGTTCTGTGGAAGGTCTTGAAGACTAGATGAGTCTGTACACAGTGGAGAAATCAAGATCCACTGAAGGCTTTAAGCAGAGGCATCACATGAAGCAGGCTGTGCCTTGGAAAAATGGTGTGGTCATACTATGAGGCTGAATAATGAGGATGGAAGCAAAAGTCCAGGAGGCCATGGAGGAGACAGTGGTCCAGATAATTTCCATTGTCAGAGCGTTAGGCTTTCAGGCAGAAAACAGGTTTGAATCCTGGCTCTGCCACTTCCTCTGAGAGATTTTGGGAAGTCACTTAATTCCTCCAAATCTCACTTTCTTTCTCTGCCAACTAAGATAATATTTATAGTGTGCAATGTGTGGGAGTTTGCAAAGCATTAACACACATACACACTCACACTCACACACACACACGCACACACGCACCTATAAATCCCTAAACAAACATAACTTCTAGTTGTGGAGATAAAGAGGGGTGACCTAGAGCAGTGGTTGGCAAATTCAGTTAGCCTGGGGTTTTTTTTTTTGTAAATAAAATTTTACTGGAACTTAACCGTACCCATTCATTTAGATTTCATCCGTGGCTACTTTCAAGCTACAATGGCAGAGATGAGTGGTTGCAATCAAGACCATACGGCCCCACAAAACCCAAAACATCTGCGATCTGGCCCTTTCCATAAAGAGTTTGCCACCTCCTGATCCTGAGTATCATAACAGAAGTAAAAAGAGGTGACTGATATGAAGGATAGAACAGGGGTAAAATCTGTAAGACCCAGCAACGCTCGGGATTAGGGAGACAGAATGACATGAAAAAGAACAAATAACTCTGGGATTTCCACTGGGGTCCCGGTGAGAGTGGTATTGTCTTAACCCCACTGAATAAATTAGGAAGGATAGTTTCATTTAATGACAGGTGCATTTTGAATTTCAGATGCTAGTAAAACTGTTCAGCAGGCAGATGAAAATGTGAATTTGGTTCTTTGGCAAGAGCTCAGAGATGTTTTCATTTTTGGAACAGTGTACATAGACATGAAAAAATAATGAAAAACTGGTGATTCTGTGGGCAATATAATCTCAATTTTAATCTCCCACTTTTAAATGGATCAAGTTCTGTCTTACATTTGAGAAGTTATCCAAAGGTTTTAATGCTTAAAATTGGAGAGTTAAGGTAAGACTTTGCTAATTATTATCACACAAGCAGAAAATGAGAAAAGGGCAGTGATATTTTATTGTTGCTAGAAAGGAAATGTTTTAGAACCTGGCAAAGGCCCCTGCAATGGAGGGCATTTGACTATGTTGCTGACACTAAGCCACATTTGAAATTCATTGTTCAACGGCTGCACACTAGCATGTCCCAAGTGATGTGGGTCCCGTGAGATATTGAACAGTTTTCTACAAATCAAAGGATTTCAAAGTTAAACCAGATTAAAGAAATTAAAAGCTGTCTTTATTGTGGGACTTCTCAGATCCTTTAGTATGGTAATAAGCATTGGGAATACCCCAATGCCCCAAGAGGTAGACACAGTCGATATATGTATATGTTGTGAGATGATTACCACAGTCAAGCCTATCCATAACCTCATCTAGTTACCTTTTCTGTGCCTCATAAGTATTTGGTGAGAATACTTAAGATCTACTCTCTTAGCAAATTTTAAGTAAACAAAACACTATTATAATATTATCTCTAATTACCAGGCTGTACATTTGATCTCTATAACTTATTCATCTTATAATTGAAAGTCTGCACCCTTTGACCAAAAGTTTGTACCCTTGACACTTTCCTAATAATGATGGTGATAAGAGAGGATAATGATGTGTTGCTGAAAACTGTCATTACTGCCGAGCAGTCCCTGTAATACTTGATGTCCCTTGAAAAGCTGTGGTAATTCTTACACCAGGGTATCAGTTACCTGGTGTCAAAACAATGCTGTGTCAACCACCCAAAACTCAGTGGGATACAATAACAAGCATGTATTCAGTCTAATGCATCTGCAGGTTGGCTGGGATAGCTTTGCTGATCTCATTTGTGTTTGACTTCAGGCTGCAGATCCAAATTAGGTCTGCTCTGTAGAGCTCTCATTTGTCTGAGACCAGCCACTGGGACCAGTGGCATATCTGTGATGCCTCCATTTGTGTCACACCTGCAATATTCATTGGCCAAAGCAAGTCACATGCCTGGACCCAAATCAAAGGGCAGGGATGTATACCTCTAGAGGAGAAATCTGCAAAGTAACATGGCAAAAACTGTGCATACAAGAAAGGGAGAAGAAATCGAAGCCATTATTCAATCTACCACGACCCATGTGTAAAATTCATCATGGGAATATGCAATAAAAATTTACTCTATGCTGTTTAAATAATCCACAGAGCCTTGGCACTATGAATTCAAGTTCAGATAATGCATTATATGACAATAAACTTTTATTCATCTTATCCCAACTTATTTTCAGAATCTGCCCAAGCTTAGGCTAAATAAGGTATGTACTCTAGGAATATAGCTCTAAGGATTAGCTAAATGAATTAGTAAGTGGTCAAGTCCTTTGGTTCAAGCATCAGAATTATTCACCTGGCCTCTCTGTTAATGCTTCTATGGATCTCAGGCTGCCACACTTGGGTGCTGCTCTTCAATCACCCCTCCCAGGCCAGCAGGACTTAAGGTTTGAATCGAGGTTTAAGTTGTAGGAGACTAGATATGGCCCACTTGCTTGTGTGTGCATAAGAATCCCTGAGCCTGAGAGGGCTGTCTGGGCCAAGGATCCAGGGGAATGGTTAGAGAAGAGTGAAGAGCAGAAAACTGGCAAAATGAGCAGAGAGAGGAGGAGGGTTTAGTAAATAGACCCTGAAAGGAGTCCTCTGAGAAAATGAATGAAAGGAGGCTAACCTTTCTGTGAAGCTCTCGTGGCCTAGATCTCCAAAGGTTAAGGAAGTTGGAATAATATCTCTGAAACTGGCCGGGCGCAGTGGCTCACACCTGTAATCCCAGCCGTTTCGGAGGCCAAGGTGGGCGGATCACTTGAGGTAGGGAATGCGAGACCAGCCTGGCCAACATGGCGAAACCCTGTCTCTACTAAAAATATGAAAATTAGCTGGGTGTGGTAGTGCACACCTGTAATCCCAGTTACTAGGGAGACTGAGGCAAAAGAACTGCTTGAAGCCAGGGGGTGGACGGTTGCAGTGAGCCAAGTTCGTGCCACTGCATTCCAGCCTGGGTGACAGAGCAAGACTCTGTCTCAAAAAAAAAAAAAAAAAAAAAAAAAAACTCTGAAACTTACAAGAGTCCTTGATGACTCCGATGATGGTGATAATGAATGAATGAAATATTTGATACATGAAAGAGAATATATATAGCATATATAAACTTTGAAAATATTATAAAATGAGCTTGTGACCTCGTCACTCAACTTAAACCACTATATTACATTTACTGGTATGCTCCGCCTCCTTCCTGAAGAAAACTACTATGATAATGTTGCACTTACTCTCTTGCTGTTTTTTAAAAATATTACATCCTGTATGTACATAGCCTTGAACAATGTGTTGCCTAGTTTTCCTCGTATTTGAGTTTTATAGAAGTGCTGTCATGGCATATCGTGGCACCTTGTCATCATTATGTTCCTGAAATTCTTTCGTGGTTTGGGAGCTGCTGAGTTTCATTCACTTTCACTGCTCCAGTATGTGCTTTATTAGAAATACACCATAGTGTATGTATTTCTTCTCTTCTCCATAAACATTTAGGCTGTTCTGTGTTTGCTATAATGAACAATTTTGTTCTGAGCGAACTTCTATGTGTCTCCAGGAACACAGTGACCAAGAGTTTCTCTGGACTATGTAATTCAGAGTGGAGTTTCTGAGTTATAAGGTTTTCAACTATTGCTTGAAATTTTATTCCATAGTGGTTGTATCAGTTTATAAAGCCACTAGCAGCGGATGAGAGTTTTTGCTGAACCACAGTTTCATCAACACTGTGTACTACCAAAATTCTAAATGTTTGCCAATCAAGAAGATATAAAACAAATCCCATTATAGTTTTCATTTGTATTTCCCTGATAACTGATAAGGTTGAGCATCTTTTCACAGTTTAATTCACCATGTATGTTTCCTCTTCAGTGAACTATTTATTTCTTTTGCTTATTTTCTAATTTCTGTTAGTTTCTTTCTTATCAACTTATCATAGTCTGCTACTAATACTGAATATTAATCTCTTGCCAATTATGCGTGATATGAATATCTTGTCCCATTGAGTGGCTTTACCTTTCCACTCCTTTTTGAGTGACCTTTGGTAAACAGAAATGCTCAGCCTTGAAGCAGTCAAACGTATCAAACTTTTCTTTGTATGTGTGTGTGTCTTCTTTAAGGGATCTATTCCTTCCTCAAGTTTATAAAGATATTCTCTTTGTCTCCGAAAAGTCTTGAAGTTTTGCTTTGTGCAATCTATTGGGGATTTTTTTTTTTTTTTTTTTTTTTGCCTATCATGTGAAGCAGGGATTCATTTTTTTCCCCATGTAGATAGCCCATTATCTCAATCAACATATTTAATGAGAGAGACACTCTCACTCACTCACCTCCTTAGTCATCTGCAATGCCACCTCTTCCTCATATCAGATTGCCTCGTGTGTGAGATATTGCTGGGCCCTCTATGCTGTTGCATTGATCAGTGTGTCTTTCCCTGCACCAAAACCACACCATCACAATTACTCTGGCTTTATAATAAGTCTTGATATCTGGTAGCTCTCCTGGTAACTGGGCTACAACTAGATTTTGAGAGAAAGAATGAGGTTCAAACATTCTAATTAAGAGAATGAGAGATAAAAAGATGTTAAGGGTTTAGGTCCACTGTTTATTTACAAATGATATCTATTATCTAACTTCTGCCCCTTACGACTGGTCTAAGGTAGCTGCCATTGGAAATACACACGAGTTACTTTAGCTGTTGCTTATACCCTATTATCAGGTCATTGAACTGTTGCTTTAAAACACAGATAATTCAGACTTCTCAGTGATTCAGATGAAGGTAGTGATTTGGTTTTCTGCTTTTGCTTCAAGACATCAGCTATTTTGCAAAAAATGATCAACACTTTCTGCTCCATTAGAAAATAAAGGCCCATGAAAATGTTAACTTCTGTGCTTATTCTGAAGGGTCTTTAATGCTAACATGTCTTGCATTTCTTCAGTATTATTTATATAGAACTTCATGTTTATAAAGCTAGGACAAGGTGCCTGGATGAACTGGAAGCTTTCTCGGGGGGGTCCTAGGAACTCTGCTATAAACTCTCTCGGCTCTCTATGGACCACACATTTTATAATTCATTCTGTATAAACAACACAAATCTTCTGAGCATTTTCCGTGCAGTGAATGTTGAATAAATTCTTTTCAGTGGTGACATTGACTCCTCAGGCTGTTTATTTGGACTTCCTCAGTAGAGATATATTCATACAAACCAAATAATCTTAAATGTTGTGCCCGGGATGTATTGTAAGTCATGTTTATGAATGGAGTTTTATATTCTCTATGAAGGTGCAGAAAGAGAATATAGTACACATAATGCTCAGTCCAGTCGGGTACATGGTAGAGTGCATAAAAAGTAGCCCTGGGCATGTTAAATGTATATCTATAGAAATGCATATTTTAAAGAACTTTGAAAATTGGCTAGTGAAAAATATTAAAGTTGAAAAGATTGGCAATGTATATTTAAAAATCACTATCTACTAGAGGGAACATGAATATGGTTCAAGAGAGGGAATCAATAGTTAGTAAGGATAAAATGGATAAGATAAGAAAATTGAAATACAGGCAGGAAATATATTCAGGCAAGAGAAGTGATGTAATGAAAAGAAAGCAGAATTGAAACCACAGCCTCTTCCATAACAAATGTAAGTGTTAAAATCATAGGGGATGATTTTTTCAGTAATTTTGGCTAGAGCAGGAAAAAGGTGTGTCTATAGAACAGCACTTTTAGTGTTTGCTGAGGTGGACAAAAGCAATCACAATTAATGAGCTCCAGCAGGGGGCAAAGGCAAATAAAGGAAGTTTGATTTTTGCTGTGATTGCAAATTAAGAGTAGCTCAAAATCCATTCTCTAAAGCTTGTTGGGTGCTCCCAGTTTCCCAGCTTCCCCTCTTCTCTACCCAGGTTCCCAGAGCACCCATAAACTCTCTTCCCTCTCCACTTGTAAAATATCCTTTCAGATCACACTTTTCTTGGTGCCCTGCAACCTAGGAAAATCTCTCCACTCAACAGTCTACGAGTAACACAAACTCTGCATTTAGGGACACATTGGCCACAATAAATTAGAAGGAAATTTTACCAAAAGAAAATAAGTATAATGTTTACATTTTTAGATCTGTATTTATAGATATAAATGCAAATGCAACTGATAAGTGATGGCAGTTGTATAATAATCAAAATTCTTCAATATTATTTATAATTCTTGTATCAATAGAGTTGCAAGAGTTAGCAAATAAAATACACGATGCCCAGGTAAATAAATTGCAAAGAAACAGCTGTTTAGTATAAGTACATCCCATGCAATATTCAGGATGTACTAATACTAAAAAATTATTCATTGCTCTGTAGAGTACAACGAAAGCCCGGACATCTCACAGAATAAACAAAAATAGTTCTTAAAAGTTGAGGAAGCATCAATACTGTGCATAATTGTACTTCAATATTTATATGCCTCTCACACCCACTAAGGTTCTTCAGGAATGTTCTCAGCTCTCTGAGATGTGATTTTCTCACCCTTCTCACTCCTGGTCATTCAGGAGTCCCCAAAGCTTCTTGTCAACCCTAGATATTATCAAAGATTCTCTAAGGCTCCTTCTCATGCTTGTTGGTTCTAAGTGCAACTCTGTTGAGACCACAGACCTCTCTAGGAAGAGGCTGCTGGATTTGAGGCTCCTTCATTCAAAGGGCCAATGCTTTCCTGAGATTCCACCGCTTCTGAGTGCTCCAGCAGACTCTGCCTTGTACATGGTTGGACCTCCCCAGTACAACGTTGAACAGAGCAGTGACAGCAGATGTCCTTGTTTCATCTGCAGTCTCACAGAGAAAGCTTTCAATATTTCTTTTTTCTTTTTTCTCTACCTCTGGGTTCAAACGATTCTCCTGCCTCAGCCTCCTGAGTAGCTAAGATTACAGGTATGTACCACCATGTCTGGCTAATTTTGTATTTTTAGTAGAGACAGGGTTTCTCCATGTTGGTCAGGCTGGTCTCGAACTCCCAACCTCAGGTGATCCACCCAGCTCGGCTTCCCAAAGTGCTGGGATTACAGGCATGAGCCACCGCGCCCAGCCAAAGTTTTCAATATTTCTACACTGAGTTGGAGTTAGATTTTTTTTGGAGATACACTTAATTAAATTTGCAAAGTTTCCTTCCATTCCTCGTTTGCTAACAATTTTTATCAAGAATGGGGGCTTATTCTATCTAATACTTTTTCTGCAGCTATTGAGATGATCATTTGGGTGTTCTTCTTTATTCTGATAATGTGAAGAATTACATAGTTTTTCAAATACTGGTCTTGTATTCCCAGAAGAAACCCAAAGTGATCACAAAGAATCATTTTCTGATATTTTGCTGAGGATTTTGGAAATCTATTTTTATGGAAGAGGTGGGCCCATGCTTTTCTTTCCGCCTATCAGTTACTGAAAGGGATTTGTTAAAATTTACACCTATGATTGTAGATATAGCTATTTCTATTTTTCAGTTCTATTAATTTTTTTCCTTTTTTTTTTTTTTTTTTTTTTTGGAGACAGAGTTTTACTCTGTCGCCCAGGCTGGAGTACAGCAGAGCGATCTCAGCTTACTGAAACTTCCACCTCCTGGATTCAAGCAATTCTCCTGCCTCAGCCTCCCGAGTAGCTGGGACTACAGGTGCCTGCTACCACACCTGGCTAATTTTTATATTTTTAGTAGAGTTGGAGTTTCACCATATTGGCCAGGCTGGTCTCAAACTCCTGACCTTGTGATCCACCTGCCTTAACCTCCCAAAGTGCTGGGATTACAGGCATAAGCCACCACACCCAGCCAATTTTTTCTCTTTCTACAGTGTAAGCCTATGTTATTTATTTCACACAAATTCAGGATTGAATTTGCTAGATCTTTGTCCTTATAAAATGTTCCTCTTTATCTCTAGTACTATCTCGTGTTGAAGTCCATTTTTCATCAGAATAACTATCTTAGTTTTCCTTATCTTAATGTGTGCATTGTATATGTTTTTCCACCTTTTTATTTTTAATTTTTCTATTTTCTTCATATCTAAGGTAAGTCTCGTGTGAGTGGCATATTCACGTTTTTTTGTTTTTTTGTTTTGTTTTTGTTTTTTTGGAGTCAGGGTCTCACTCCTGTTGCCCAGGCTGGAGAGCAGGGGCACAATCTTGGCTCACTGCAGCCTCAACTTCCCAGGCTCAGGCGATCCTACCACAGCCTCAGGAGTAGCTGGGACTTCAGGCGCAGGCCACCATGCTCAGCTATTTTTTTGTATTTTTTGTAGAGAAAGGGTTTCGCCTTGTTGCCTAGGATGGTCTTGAACTCCTGGGCTCAAGCAATCCACCTGCCTGGGCCTCCCAAAGTGCTGGGACTACAGGCATGAGCCACCACACCTGACCAATGTTTTGTTATTTATTAACAAACAAAGTTACCTTTCATTTGGAGTTTTTCATTCAATTACATTGAATATAATTACCAATATGTTTGAGTTTGAATTTGCCATCTTGCCATTTGTTTTCTACATGTCCCACCTATTATTTGTTCTTTTGTGTTTTCCTATCTTTTCAGCTTAATCAGATATTTTTAATTATCTCATTTGTTCTCCTAATAGCTTGTAAATGGTATATCCTTCTATTATCTCTCATAGTCTTCTAAACAAACTCCTGAGATTGGTTTGTTAAATAATGTTTAAATGTATCTCTTTAACATTTTATCAGTGATGCTTTTGAAAGTACAAATTATTCAAACCAGAAAACATTTAGCTGTGATATATGAGTTCATGTTAGACTTCATATTTACTGGAAGAGAGTCTTTCCAGGAAACACTGCGCTATGGAAGTTTACATTCTCATTCCTGAACCATCAGCATAAATTATTGCAAATTCATCATTAAGAATGCTGTAGCTAAAAAATCCCATGCCAGGGACCACTCACCGAAGTTCTGTGGGGAAAAAACTTGTATATAAAGTGAAAAGGCTGAGTTCTTCAGGAAGGAGTGAAGGTTGTAATGATGGACTTCACTAGGAAACCAGAATATATATGGAGATTCCTGAAGGATATTTATGAGGGCTTGGCCCCCATATTCTACCATAAGATGGACCCCTGGCTGCACTTGCCATGGGGAAGTCTATGGATAGCCTTATCTACCTCCGGCTCTACTTGATGGACTAGCAGAAAATTTACATGGGAGTCCCTAACTCACCCAGGGTTTAGCTACCATGGCATAGATGGTGGCATGGCAAACAGACCACTGGAAAATATAAAATCCCTCCAGTTAGACCTCGGAGCCAAGTTGCTTCTAAGTCACCTCTGGCTTTTTCCTGCATATACAAGGGAGGTGCCTGCCTCAGGAACAAAACTCTGCATAAGTGTCAAGTTCACAGAAAGCCTTGCCAGAAGCTGGAAGGACCTTGAGATGAGGTGTGGTTCTTGTGTCATTGAGCCCCTGCTCAGACTTCCTTTGGGTGTGTCATACATCTGCCGAGGGAGGCGCCAAAGGAAGGAATATAAATTAACCTACCTATCCAGCTTGTGTAGTGTTTTCTTTTCCTAAATACTTTCTCTCCTCTCCACTTCTTTCTTCTTTCCTTCCTTCTCCCCCTCCTTGCGTTCCCTCCCTCCCTTTCTTTCTTCTCCCTTTCCGTCCTTCCTTTTCCTCCTTCCTTCCTTCCTTTCCTTCTTCCCTCCTTCCTTCCTTTCTTCTTGCTCTCACCTTTCATTCTCTCATTCTTAACCTGGATTTTTTGCTAACCCAAATGTTTTTAGCCTTTCAAACAAAGTCCCACCTTGGCTCATGGCACATATAGAATAAAGATGATTTTTCACTTGGACAGTTCTCATACTTGGACACTTCAGTATTTGAATAGTCCTCTGGTGCCTACTCCACTTCTCCAGACTGGGAGAAGGGAGAGTATTATCTCCCTTCATTATCATCTGGCCAGGTGTCTTCCCATTTGTAATCCCCTGATTGGGTAGTGCTCTTCCCCTCTGTGTGCATCTAGTGAACTGAGAAGAATATATTCAATGTCACCCAGCTGGTTATTCCATTAAATTCTCAGTGTTTGCCGTATATTAGCTGTAGAAAAATATTAACATCCTGTGGCTTGATTGTAAGCTATTATAGTATATTGGTTACATAAATGAAGTGTACAGTGGAAAGAGATTCAAACTGGCGATCATAAAGCATGAAGAGAAAACATTTTAACTGTGTCATTAGTATTGTAATTTATTCATTGATGCTTGGTTTGCTGCTGATATGTTCGTAAGTAACTGTTTGGTTCATACCTGTCTCTATTCTGAGAATATGGTGATGAGAAGCTTCCAGTTGTCTCCAGAAAAGCATCCTTAGCATCAATTTGAAATAAATGGTGTATTAGGTTAATAAAGGCTAAGCTGCTATAACAGAAACTCCCCTAGCTCCCCGCCACCACCAAATATAGTGGCTTAAATAAGATTGAATTTTATTTATCTTTCACATACATAGATAGTGGGCAGTTCTACTCCACAAAACTGTCGAGGGACTTAGATTTATTTCATTTTGCTAATATGTCATTCCTAAAATGTTGTCTTTATTTAAAAGATCAAAAATGACTTATTGCTTTGCCTGGTTTTAAACTCTTGAGAAAGAGACGAAAAACAAGGCAAATAATTTTCTTTCTGACAAGTAATGTGAAAATCGTTCACATCTCTGAAGCTTACATTTCATTGGCAAAAAAGTCTTTGCCACATAGGTATACCTAACTGCAAAGATTGTCAGGAAATTTAGTCTCTAGCTGGGAAGCTATGTCTCTAGGAAAAAAGTGAAGATAAATTTGAAAAGACAAATATACCTCACACATCCAATTTGAAATCAATCACAATTACCATTAGCTCTATAAGACAGTATAACATAATGGTTAAGAGATCTAGTTCTGGAGACAAAAAGCATTAAGTCCAGTTTGGGCTCTAACACTTACTAGTTGTGTGGTCATAGGAGGGTCGCTTAACTTCCTTAAAACCTTAGTTTCCTCACCTGTAATATGGGAAACATAACAGAACCTTTGGTCAAGATTATGTGAAATATATAAATGGTAACATAGTAAGAGTTCAATAAATGTTACCTGACTTAGTTTCCTGAAGGGAGTGAATGAACCTCTTATGGATAATAAGACTTTCGGGCCAATGGGAGGTCATCCAATTAAGAGCCTCTTTGTTTCAACAGAATTTATTTAGCAAGAGTCTACTTTGTAGAAGGCACTGGAATAGTAGGTATTAATTTATCAGATAAGTTCTATACTTTGAATGAGTTTTTATTATGTAAAAAAGACATATAAATCACTCTAAATTCCCCCTCTATGTATGAAGATAACAATAGTTCTTAGTCCTTTTCTCACTGAATATAGAGGAATGGATGAGATAACGTTTGTCAAGAGCTTAGCTCATTCTCTAGCATAACATACAGTAAGTACTCAATATATGTTAACTCCGTATTATACAAGGCGAGTGCTAAATATTATTACAAGCAATGCTATGGGAATACAAAAGAAGGAACAATTAATTCTGGCTAGAAGGACTAGGGAAGATTTCAAGGAGCTTCTGGAACTTCTGCAGGATTTTTAAGAATGAGTAGGGTTTCAAAAATTTGAAGATTTTAAAAGGATGTTTTCATCAAAGAAAACAACATGAGCCAAAGCACAAAGGTGAGCTATTGTGTGGCATGTTCAAGGACAGAATAACTGGATAAGAGATTCATGGGATAATGAATGGGAGAAGTTGTGGAGGAGATTATAATGTGAGATCAGATAATGATGGACTTCCCTCATTAAGCAGTGGAGAGGTTTCTGAGGGGATTTTCATACTCTGAACTATTTATTAGGTTGACCACCTTTGTTAGCAACATACAGTATAGATTAGAAGGGAGATGGGTATTTCAAATGAGAGGCTGGAAGAGCAGACAGTGGCTATGAAAGTAGTCCAGGAAAAGGACAATAGGGTCTGAATCTGGGCACTATCATTGAGAATGGAAAGTGAAGGACAGAGAAGAGTTACAGAAGAGGCAAAAATCAGTAGGTTTTTGCAACTCACCTAATAAGAAAAGTGAGGGAGAGTGGAGAGCTGAAAATATTTAAGATTTCTAATCTGAGCATTATAACCAGGGAAGATGTACAATAACTTCAAAGTGGTATCTGCTAAAACCAAAATCTACTAGGGCATAGCTATTCAGATTTCCAATATCAATGGCCTGAGGCAATGGCATTTCTTGCACGCCAGTGTGGTAATCAGTTTCAGTAAAAACACATAAATCCCAATGTGAGCACTCAATTATCTTCAAAATCTAGTCTTAGTGGGTCTTCAGAATTCACCAGGAAATAACATTCACTTGAGAAATATGACCTGAAGATAACTTCCGCTTCCAGCTCAATGGAGTACCTGGTATCAGACCATCTGTCCTGCTGAGGACACCATCAAAGCTGGATAGAATACAAAGAGAAAAAAAATCCAGCTGCTTGAAGGTGTCAGAGGATACCCCATGATGCTAAGATACGGGGGAAAAGTACTCTTAGGATACCTTAAGATTCTGCATTAATTTCCACTCACGGTACTTGCTGATTCCCAAAATGCACATGTATAAGGTGAGATTTGTGAAACTAAACCAAAAGTATCAATTAAGTGGTAGAGATTTTGACAGTTTTATAGTCCTGCAAAGATAAAAAAAAACGGGGGCCCAAAACCTACAAAAACAAGTCTTCAATGATTTTTACCTGAAAGCTTGAACAGTGATACACCTTGAGAAATTGACAGTCCCAACTAGATCAAAGAGTGATTTTTTCATTTGTTATTTACCCATTAGAAGAAAATTAATTTCCAAATTCAGGAAAATAACTATTCAGATTCTCTATAATTTTTCATACTCGATATAATTTTTCATATTTAATAAAACATTAACAGGCATTTTCACTAAGATAAAGAACAAGGCAAGGATGACCACTATCTCTTCTACTATCCAACACTGTACTAGAGTTATGAGTGAAAGTAATCAGGTAAAGGAAATCAATCAAGGCCTAAGAATGGATAAAGCTAAAGTAAAATGTTCTCTATTTGAAGATGCTATAACAGTATTCTAGCAAAACCTAACAGAATCAATGATGAAACTAACTCAAACAATAAAACATTGAGTAAGCTAGCAGGATATTAAAATGACAGAAAAAATCAATAGCTTTCATATCCACAAACAATGAAAAGTTAGAAGACATGATGGTAGAGAACACCTCATTTACAATAGTTACCAAAAAGATAAAATATTTGGAAATAAGCTTAAAAAGAAGTGTGTAAAATATGTATAAGGAAAATTTTAATACACTCCTGAAAGACAAAAAAAGTAGATTTGAACAAATAGAAAGACATTTTCTGTTCTTAGGCAGGATAGTTTAATATTATAAAAGATGTGAATTTTCCCTAAGATAATTTACACATGAAATGTGATGCCAATAAAAGCACCAACAAGCTATTTTATGGAGTTAAAGGTGACACCAAACTCAAGATAGAGTAGAAGAAATAACAAATTAACTTACCTGTATTATAAACAAAGAACATGACCATATTTGCTTTTATATGGAAAAACAAATATGTTGAAACAGCCAGGAGATGTGGGAAAAGAATACTTATAAGTAGTGGACATTAAAACATACTATAAAGCCTCTATAATTAAAACAACATGGCAAAGGCACATGGCCAGTGAGGCAGAGTAGAAAATTCAGAGAAAGACTCATATAAGAAAAAGTAGTATACGATGAGGATGGCATTTGAAACCACTGGAGTAAAGATGTTTAAAAATAAATGATGTTAGACAATTGAGTAGACATTCGGAAAAACATAAAATGAGATCCATATCTCAGAGTATACATAAGAATAGACTCCAAACACTTCAGGGATATAAAGAAAAAAAGTGAAAACATAAAGTACTTGAATTATTCTTTAATCTTAATGTAGGAAAAAACCTTGCTAACTATGACTCAAAATCCAGAGGCAATGAAAAAGAGATAAAAAGTAACTTTTGACAAATAAAAAGGTTTTTATGACAAAAAACAAACAAAATACCAATTTAAAAAGCCAAAAGGTAACTGACAAACTGGGAAAAAATATTTGCAACATATCTCACAGATAAAGGGCTACAGAATGCTTAAAAATTGAGGGCCAAGGAAACAAAAAAAAATTATTTTTATTTCAGTAGTTTTGGGGGGTACAGGTGGTTTTTGGTTCCATGGATAAGTTCTTTAGTGGTAATTTCTGAGATTTTGGTACACTCATCACCCAAGAGGTGTACACTATACCCAATTTGTAGTGTCTTATCATTCACCACCTCCCACCTTTCCCCTGAGTCCCCAAAGTCCATTATATCATTTTTATGCCTTTGGATCCTCATAGTTTAGCTCCCACTTATAAGTGAGAACATACAATGTTTGGTATTCCTGAGTTACTTCACTTAGAATAATGGCCTCCAGCTCCATCCAAGTTGCTGTGAAGGTCATTATTTCATTCCAGTTTAAGGCTGAGTAGTATTCCATGGTGTATATATACGACATTTTCTTTATCCACTCTTTGGTTGATGAGCATTTAGGTTGGGAAGCAAAATGTAATAGAAAAATGGAAAAAGGCATAAACTATTCATAAAGACATAGTAAAATGGTTCCAAAACATATGTAAAATGTTAATTATTCATTAATACCATTTCTCAACAACTGATTAGCAAAACTTAGAAAGCCTGACAATACATTTTGTTGGCAAAGCTGTGAGGAAACAGGTACTCTCACACACTGCTGATGGGAATACAAACTGGCACAATCTTTCTGGAAGGGAATTTGGAAATACCTAACAAAACTCTGCATGCACTTACTTTTTAAGACAGTAATCTGACTTCTAGGAATCTACACTGAAGATACACATCTCACAATACAAAAATACATATTCAGAGTTATTCACTGTAGCATTCTGTGAAATTGCAATAGATTAGAAACAACCTGAAAGTCATACTTTGGAGAGTGGCTGAATAAACTGTGATACTTCCACACAATGATATACTATGTAGCTGTAAAAAGAAACAAAAAGATAGAAGAAAATGAAAAAAAGGAAGGTCTCTATTAATTGATATGAAGTGATCTTCAAGATACCAGGCTAAGCGTAAAAAGCAAGTGCAGCCTGTAATCCCAGCACTTTGGGAGGCCCAGGCAGGTGGATCACGAGGTCAAGAGATCGAGACCATCCTGGCCAACATGGTGAAACTCCGTCTCTACTAAAAATACAAAAATTAGCTGGGCATGGTGGCACACACCTGTAGTCCCAGCTACTCAGGAGGCTGAGGCAGGAGAATTGCTTGAACCTGGGAGGTGGAGGTTGCAGCGAGCTGAGATCACATCACTGTACTCTAGCCTGGCAACAGAATGAGACTCTGTCTCAAAAAAAAAAAAGCAAGTACAAAAGGTAATGAATGCCATGTTACCTACTGCGCAGAGAAGAAGGTATAAGAAAAGACGCATTTCTGATCACTTACACAAAAGAAACACAGGAAAGATAAACCAAGAACTATAGCAGGTAGGTGACAGATAAACCAAGAACTACAGCAGGTAGGTGGGAAAGGAATAGATAGAAGAAAGGAATGGGAGAGGTTAAAATGGGGTGAGGAAGGAGTAACACTTTTGAGTATATCTTTTTGTATAGATCCCACTCCTACAACCATAGTAATGTTACACGCATTCAAAGAAATAAACAATTCAAACCAACCAGGTTGTGAAGGGAACCCAAGATGGAGTACAAGCAATACTACATTAACTTACCTATATTGTAAACAAAGAACATAACTACACTGAAGGGAGTAAGGAAGAAAAGAACTAACTTGTTGGCCAGGTGTAGTGGCTCACGCCTATAGTCCCAGCTACTTAGGAGGCCCAGGCAGGGGGATCACTTGAGCCTGGGAGGTTCAGGTTACATTGAGCCATGATTGTGCCACCGCACATCAGCCCGGGTGACAGAGAGAGAAAAAAACAACCTAAGTAACTTTGGACAACAAGATTTTTGATTGGTACTAAAGACAAAAAGAACTATACACAAATGCTGTAGCCTAGTTGGTAAATTTGTTTCTTATAGAAGCCCGGGTTAACCACTCTGAAATTAGTTTATGCATGTACTAGGACTGAAAAAATAAGTAGATAATGAAAACCAAGTTTCTCACCGTCAAAGAAGTGACAAGTAAGGAAAGTAGAAGGCTAAAATGAACCTTTGCTGCTGGACTGGAATCTGAGGTTTCAATGCAAATTCATGTTTTGAGAGTCTATACAGATAGAGAAATAAAATGGATGTTAGTGTATGTGTAAGTATGCACAGATATATTTCTTACCTCTCATTGCTAAGAGGGCCTAGAAGCAACAAACCCATCTAGCACTCAGATCTTAGTTTCTTTTTTTTTTCCCTTTGAGACAGAGTCTTGCTCTGTTACCCAGGCTGAAGTGCAGTGGGTGATCTTTGCTCACCTCAACCTCCGCCTCCCAGATTCAAGCGATTCCCGTGCTTCAGCCTCCCTAGTAGCTGGGATTACAGGTGCCTGCCACCACGCCCGGCTAATTTTTTGTATTTTTAGTAGAGGGAGGGGGACTCCAGACTGAAAACCCCAAGGGCGGTGGAAAGCAGTCGGTTATACTGGGAGGCTGGAGGAAACGGTGTCTGATTTGCATAGGGTCCAGGGGATTGGTTTGACCAGGTATGTCATTCATGTAGCCCAGGAAAAACCTGGCCCTCCCGCCCTAGTCTCTTAATATGCAAATACAGGTCACCATGATGTCCTGCACGTGTGGTTTTATCTGGAGGCAGCCATGATACCTGGCACACATTATGACAAGGAGAAGAGGGCGGTAACCTCCATATTGGGTAGACTTGTTTTCTAGCCACCAGCATTTGCATACCAATGCTTGTTGGTATGGTTTTTCAAGCTGCTTTCTGTTGGAAAAAAAATGTTTTTGGGGGTGGCTTTTTTATTAAAAGAAAAAGCCTTACTGAGGACTGTTTTACCCTATATGCCTAAAATAATTTCTTAATAGCTCCTGTAATAAAAGTGCTAAAAACGTAACGGGTTTTGTCAAGAGGACAAAAGAGCCAGCTTAAAGGGGCTCCTCATAACCAAAGCTGGAATGATCGGAGGGCCAAAATAAATAACGATAATGTTGGACTGCAACCCATGAAATAAAATAAATATCCATAAACCTATAATGCTATAAATAAGCAACCAAATAAATAAATGGGGAGAAATAACATCTCTTTCATATAGAAGAATGTCTTAATGAAACTCTTTATACTATATTTGAAACTTTTATGAGAGTCTAAAATTAGTTAGAAATAGAAAGTTAAAAAAAATTAATAGGTATGCCAAGAAGTAGAAACAAATGACCAATAATGTAAAGCAAAAATACAATCACAGGGATCCTGATACGGAGGTCATCAGGCAAAGACCTTAAAATGTCTATTACCATTAATATTCTCATGAAAATGTGAAAATTAAACCAAACAAGTAGAATATATTCTTAAAAGCTTAAATAGAGGAGGCAGAACAAGATGGCCAATTAGAAATCCCTAACACTTATCTCCCTGACAAACAGCCAAACTAACAAACAACCACACATCGATGAAAATACCTAAAGGAGAGTGCCAGAGCACATCAAAGAAATAGCAGAACCGGTAGAGCACAAAAACCCAGTATGGTCACATAGAGAACAAAAGGAAACACCTTGCCTCTGCCACCCATCCCGCAGTCGAGATCAGCTTGGAACCAGGAGGGACTTCCCTGCAGGGAAAAAGAAAACAGAAGGACCCTGACAATCCCCATCACCACCTTGAACAACTACAGTCTTCACTACTGGGGACTCCTGCAGTATTCACAGGTGCTATGTCCAGCTGCAGGAGCTGTCCAGAATCCATACTGCTGCATGCCTTGACCACTCAGAGTAGGAGCTGACACTGTGCCTTGAATCCCCATGGCCCACACTGACACTGCACTGAGCTACCTTGAAACCAGAGCCACTGCTGGAATGTGTCGCATTCTGGGGGCCAGTAGTCACTGCACCCCTTCATCCCTCAGGCTTTGTCACCACTGAACCACCTCTGCCTGGTGGCCCACAATTCCTGAGCTGAACTGCTGCTACATCCTATCCTGTGGAACCACAAAAGACCTCTAATAGCTAAAGCGAAAGGAACAAAGCTGTAAGTATCTTTGTAACTTACAAAGTTACAAAGATTTTTGCTAAAGTTACAAAGTTACTTTTGCTAAAGCAAAGTTACAAAGTAACTTTGCAAAGTAAAGTTACAAAGTTACTTTTGCTAAAGCAAAAGTTACAAAGCTGTAACTACTTGACCTCAAAATATACTAGAGCTATAGTAACCAAAACAGCATGGTTCTGACATAAAAACAGACACATAGACCAATGGGACACAATAGAGAACCCAGAAATAAATCCACACACTTAGAGCCAACTGATTTTTTACAAAAGTGCCAAGAAAATACATTGCAGAAAGGACAATCTCTTCAATACATGGTGCTGGAAAAACTGGATATGCATATGCAGAACAATGAAACTTGATCTGTATCTCTCTCCATATACAAAAATCAAATCGAAAAATATATATACATATATATACATATATACACATATACACATACACACACACACACACAATGAAAAAGCATTCAGACATAAAAAAGAGTGAAATCCTGTTATTTGCAGCAACATGGATGGAACGAGATGTCGTTATGTTAAATAAAATAAGCCAGGCATGGAAAGACAAATATCACACGTTCTCACTCATGTGTGGGAGCTAAAAAGTTGATGTTCTAAAGGTTGAAAGCAAACTTTTCTGAGAGTCTAAAATTAGTTAGAAATAGAAAGTTACCAGATTCTGATTGTTACCAGAGGCTGGGAACGATGGGTTCAGGGGAAGGAGAGGAAAAAGGAAAGGTTGGTTAAAGGGTATAAAAATACAGTTACATATATAAAGAATAAATTATACTGTTCAATAGAATGATCATAGTTAGCAACAATTTGTTCTCTATTACAAAATAGCTAGAAGAAAAGATTTGGAATGTTCCCAATACAAAGAAATGATAAATGTTTGAGGTGATGGATATCCTAATTACCCTGATTTGCTCATTATACATTGTATGTATGTATCAAATTATCATATATACCACATAAATATGTGCAATTATTATATATCAATGAAAAATTGATAAAACAACAACGAGACAAGAAAAAGAAATAAAAGGTATCTAAATCAGAAATAAAGAAATAAAATTATCTCTGTTTGCAAATAACATGATTCTAAATGTGGACTACCCCGAAGACTCCAGCAGAAAACTGTTACATCTAATAAATAAATTCAATAAGGTTACAGGATACAAAATTAATGTACAAAAGTCCATGACATTCCTAGACACAAATAACAGCCTAGCTGAAAAGAAATCAAGAAAATAATCTCATTTACAATAGCATCAAAATAAAATAAAATAAAATGCTTAGGGATAAATATAACCAAGGAAGTGAAAGATGTATACACTGTAAACTATGAAACACTGATGAAAGAAATTGAAGGGGACACAAATAAATGGAAAGATACCAATCTTGTGGATTGCAAGAATATTGTTAAAATGAACATACGGCTTAGAGCAATATGTAAAATTCAGTGCAATCCCTATCAAAATCCCAATGGCATTCCTCATAGAAACAGAAAAAATAATCCTAAAATTTATGTGGAACCATAATAGACCCCAAATAGCCAAAGCAATTCTGAAGTTTTTATAATTTCACTAATATTTTTAAAAATTAACTTTAGGCTTTGTCAATTTCCACTTTTGAATATTTATCTCATTGATTTTGGCTTTTACTTTTATTGTTTTCTTCATCCTAATTTATTGTAAACTTTCTCTTTGCTTTTCAGCAGTTTTACTTTGATGTGTCTAGGTGTGGTTTTCTATACAATTATTTTGGTTGAGATATGCACAATTTCTAGACTCTCAAACTTTAATTGTGTCAACTTGCCTGGATTAACGAAAACCCAGAAACCTGGTAAAGTGTTGTTTTGGGTGCGTCTGTGAGGGTGTGTCCAGAGGAGATTAGTCTATGAGTCTGATTGTCTAGGAGGGGAAGATTGGCCTCACTGTTGGAGGCCACATTTGATTGGCTGGGAGTCCAGAGAAAGCAAATGCAGAAAGCAAAATGGGTCTTTTTCTGTGAGCTGGGACCAACTTTTCCTCTGCTGCCTTATACATCAGAACTCCAGGATAGCTGGCTTTTGGACTCGAGAACTTACATCAGCAGTCCCTGCAGGTCCCAAGGCTGTTAGCCTCAGGCTGAGAGTTACACCATCCGCTTCCCTGGTTTTGAGGCCTTCAGATTTGGACATAGCCACCCTACCAGCGGGATCCCACAGGTCTCCAGCTTTTGGAGAGTGGCCTGTCATGGCACTTCTCCGCCACCATAATTGCATCATATGTTTATGTAGATAAATAGATATCTTATTAGTTCTGTCTCTCTAGAGAACAGTGACTAATACAAATTTGGTGTTGGAAAAAGTAAATACAATTCCTTCTCACTTTATTTCTTCCAACACAATGGAAGAGATCTGTGAAATTTTCCCTTGCAAAAAGGCTCTTATAAATTAAGCATATGAAGCTCCTTAATGGGGAAGGGCAAAGCTGTTAAAGCTAATTATTATTGGTACTGCAAAAGCAGAAATTGCTTAATTGTAACAGCTGAGCCATAATCAAACTTTCAAATGGACAGCATATATTTAGAAAATGTGTAGACCACATCCACTCTCTAAATACAAGTGCAGTGACTGTTTTGAAGATCACAAAAGAAGTGAAAACTCAGGCGAAAAAGACAAAAAAAACCTCTCATTCCAAGTTACTCAACTGTGTAGGACTTCTGCCCCTTCACACATAGGGTCAATTCACTATACTATGCATTTCGTCTTCACATCATTTCCAGTATTAGAGGTATACATTGTGTTAAGACCTGTAGAGAGTTCTCATTTGTTTTATGTGTTTTTTGCAAATTTGGCTCCGTAAAAGTGCATGATCATGTTGATTTTGTGCATAAGCACTGCGTGCACAAACATAAGAATGTTGAAACTTCCTCGACAAATGAAGAGATGTCCTTTTGTACATCTGTATTTGCGAAAGATAAAATTTCTTGAGATCTTCCAAACTTGGGCAACTGCACATGCAGGGGTGACCCATCATAGTTTTTTATCTATCTCATCAAAAGACTTACATCATGGTATTTCAAATGACTGCGTTATAAACTCGATGCACACAATTACCAACCATAATGATATGCATCTATACAGGCATACCTTGGAGATATCATGGGTACAGTCTCAGGCCACCAAAATAAAACAAGTTATACAAACTTTTTGGTTCCCCAGTGCATATAAAATTTATGTTTACACTATATTGTAGTCTAAGTGTGCAATAGCATTGTCTTTAAAAAGTGTACATACCTTAATTTAAAATTTCTTAATTGTTTAAAAATGCCAATGATCATCTGAGCCTTCTGCAAGTTATAATCTTTGCTGGTGGAGGGTCTTGCTTTGATGTGGATGGTTGCTGACTGATCAGAGTGTTGATTGCTGAAGGCTGGAATTACTGTGGCAATTTCTAAAAATAAGACAACAATGAAGTTGGCCGCAGCAATTGACTCTTCCTTTCATGGCAGATTTCTCTGTAGCATATTATACTTTTTGATACCATTTGATCCACGGTAGGACTTCTTTCCAAATTGGAGTCAATCTTCTCAAACCTTGCTTTATCAACTAAGTTTATGTAATATTTTAAATCCTTTGGTGTCACTTCAACAATGTCCACAGAATTTGCACCAGGAGTAAATTCCATCTCAAAAAATCACTTTCTTTTCTCACTTATAAGAAGTATCTCCTCATCCCTTCAAATTTTATCTAAGATTACAGCAATTTAATCACATCTTTAGGCGCTACTTCTAATTTTAGTTCTCTTGCTATTTCTGTAACATCTGCAGCGACTTCCCTCACTGAAGTCTTGAATCGCTCAAAGTTGTCCATGAAGATTGGAATCAACTTCCAAACTTCTATCATTATTGATATTCTGGCCTCCTCTTTTGACTCATAAATGTTCTTAATGGCACCAACAATGATGAATCTTTTTTTTTTTTTTTTCCTTGAGACAGAGTTTCGCTCTTGTCGCCCAGGCTGGAGTGCAATGGCGCCATCTTGGCTCACTGTAACCTCTGCCTTGTGGGTTCAAGCAAATCTCCAGGCTCAACCTTCTGAGTAGCTGGGATTACAGGCGCCCACCACCACACCCAGCTAATTTTTGCATTTTTAGTAGAGACAGGGTTTTGCCGTGTTGGCCAAGCTGGTCTCAAACTCATGACCTCAGGTGATCCGCCCACCTTGGCCTGGCAAAGTGCTGGGATTACAGGTGTGAGCCACTGCGCCCAGCCTGGTGAATGCTTTCCAGAAGGTTTCCAATTGACTTTTCCCAAATTCATCAAAAGAATCATTATCCACGGCAGCTATAGCCTTACAAAATGTATTTAAGTAAGACTTAAGTCAAAATGACTCCTTGATCCATGGGAGGCAGAATGGATGTTGTTTTAACAGGCATGAAAATATTAACCTCCTTGTAGATCTCCATCAGAACTCTTGGATGATAGCTCTTGGGTGAGTAGTAATATTTTGAAAGGAATATTTTGATCAGAGCAATAGGTCTCAACAGTGGGCTTAAAATATTCAGTAAACCATGCTGAAAACAGATGTGCTATCATCCAGGTATAGTTCCATTTATAGAGCACAGGCAGAGTAGATTTAGCATAATTCTTAAGGGCTCTAGCATTTTCAGAATCATAAATGAGCACTGGCTTCCATTTAAATTCACCAGCTGCATTAGCCCCTAACAAGAGAGTCAGACTGTCCTTTGAAGCTTTGAAGTCAGGCATTGATTTCTCCTCTCTAGCTATGGAAGTCTTAGATGGCATCTTTTTCCAACAGAAGGCTGTTTCATCTACTATGAAAGTCTGTTGTTTAGTGTAGTCACCTCCATCAATTGTCTTAGCTAGAGCTTCTGGATAACTTGCTCCAGCTTCTCCATCAACGCTTGCTGTTTCACCTTGTGTTTTATGTTATAGAGACCACTTCCTTATTTAAACCTCATGGAACAACATCTACTAGCTTCATATGTTTCTTCTGCAGCTTCCTTACCTCTCTCAGCCTTCATAGATTCCAAAAGAGTTAGGGCCTTGCTCTGGATTAGACTTTGGCTTCAAGGAATGTTGTAGCTGGTTTGATCTTCTATCCAAACCACTCAAACTTTCTCCATGTTAGCAATAAGCCTATTTTACTTTCTTATTATTCATGTGTTCACTAAAGTAGCATTTTTAATTTTCTTCAAGAACTATTCCTCTACAGTCACAACTTAGCTAAGTGTTTGGCCCAGGAGGCCTAGCTTTCAGCCTGTCTCAGCTTTTGGCATGCCACCTTCCTCATCAAGCTTAATAATTTCAAGCTTCTGGTCGAAAGTGAGAGATGTGCAATTCTTCCATTCACTTGAACACTTAGAGGCCATTGTAGGGGTATAGATCAGCCCTAATTTTAATATTGTTATATCCTAGTAAATAGGGAGGCCTGAGGAGAGGGAGAGAGTTGCGGGAACACCTGGTTGGTGGAGCAATCAGAACACACACAACATCTATAGACTATGTTCACCATCTTATATGGGTGTGGTTCGTGATGCCGCACAACAATTACAATAACATCAAAGATCACAGATTACCATAAGAGATATCATAGGAGTAAAAAGTTTGAAGTACTGTGAGAATTACCAAATTGTGACACAAACAGATGAAATGAGCACATGCTGTTGGAAAAATGGTGCTGGCAGATTTGCTAGATGCAGGTTTGCTGCAATCCTTCAATTTGTAAAAAACACAAATATTTGTGAAACACAATAAAGTGAGGTGCAATAAAATGAGGTATGCCTGTACATTTTGCTTGTTGACCTATTTCTTTACAAATATGGTTTACCTGCTCATAATTTTTACACCTGTGTGACTGCCATTAGTATACCTGTTTACATTTGCAAAAATATGTATGTTATTATTATCTATTTTATTATGTAAAGTGGCCTATGAAGTATTCTGTTGTTTTTGGTTTCTTAAACAAATCCCCTTTTGTAAATGTAAATAAATGTGTTATGAAAAATTTTTTTATAATTATTTTTTCCAGAATTATATTTTCAAGGTTTTGGTCTTTTGGGATTCTGATTTTTGAAATTTTAGACTTTAGGAATTTTGATCTTTTGGGATTTCAGCATATGGGATTTCGGCATTCAGTGTTGTGTCCTTTGAAATTATTGCCCAAACCCCAAAAGAAAATACCCAAATGGCCAATAAGCATACAAAAAGGTGCTCAACATCATTAGCCATCAGCAAAATACAAATTCAAGCTCCAAGAAGATGCTACACACCTACTAAGCTATTGTTTTAAATAGGATGATAATACCTCATGTTGGCAAGGAGGTAGAGTTCTCACATTCTGTGAATGGAGTACAAATTGGTACAACCACTTTGGAAAAATTTTTTGGCAATATCCACTAAAGCTTACACACATACACCTGATGACCCAGAAATTCCACTCCTACATTTGCACCCAACAGAAATGTCTACATATCTTCATCAAGAGACATGTACATCACAGATTAGAACAGTCCGATCCCAAAGGCAGAAACAAACCTAACTGCATATCAACAATAGAATGGATAGAAATATTGGCTTGTATAGTCACACAATGGAATGCTATAGAATTATCAAAAAAGAATGAACTATGACCTCACATAACAACATGAATGACCCTCACAGATGTGGTGCTGAATGAAGGAATCAGATGCAAAAGCCCATAACTATATGATTAAGAAAATTCTGAATCAGGCAAGATTAATCATGATGGTAGAAGTCAGAATCATGGTTACCTTTAAGAGAAAACGCCTAGAAAAGAAACATGATCAAGGCCGGGCGCAGTGGCTCACGCCTGTAATCCCAGCACTTTGGGAGGCCCAGGCGGGCAGATCACAAGGTCAGGAGATCAAGACCATCCTGGCTAACACGGTGAAACCCCATCTCTACTAAAAATACAAAAAATTAGCCAGGCATGGTGGCACATGCCTGTAGTCCCAGCTACTCAGGAGTCTGAGGCAGGAGAATCGCTTGAACCCAGGAGATGGAGGTTGCAGTGAACTGAGATTACAACACTGCACTCCAGCCTGGGCGACAGAGTGAGACTCCATTTAAAAAAAAAAAAAAGAAAAAGAAAGAAACATGATCAAGCCCCCTTAGGAGATAAGAATGGTCTGTATCTTGATCTGAGTGGTGGTGACATAGATGCATCCACTTTGTTAAAAGTCCATTGAGTTTATTAAGATTTGTGCACCGCACAATATGCATATTATACTTCAATAAACGTTTTTTGAAAAGAAAGAAAGATGGCCCGGGACCAGATTTACCTTAGTAATACTCTAAATGTGTCTGTTCATTAGTTAAGCATAATCTATTCTAATTAATGCTCTATTGCATATGAATGCTGCCTGAATGGGGTGAATGGGATACTGAATGAGATTATATTAGAGTAAAGCTGGGTAATTTCTCTTACAGAATATGATTGGGTTTGGGAATAGGTCATGCGATTTACCTAGGAGACATTTACTTTTAGTACATCTTTTCATTTCCATTTCTTGTTATTTTGAGAAGAGTTTACAAATGGAAAATCTGGGTTGGTCTTTTCACTTCATCTGTTTCTGAAAGCCCCTCCTTTTAGGATGTGGCCCCTCGTCCATGCTGGATAACATCAAGGGCACCTGGCAAAGCAGACTTTTCTCCCCATGAGTCTATAGAAGTGGTGGCTGCCGTATTGCTCCATGAAATTAGGGAAAATTCTAATAATCATCATAAAATGAAAACAGCAATAAATGTAAATAAGGGCATTAATATTTTACAGTACATTCGAGATTGAATCCATGAATTTTCACCGTGCTTTTAAGGTGGGTGACCAGTATCATGTCTGATACTTTCATATGGAGGAAAAGGGGCAGAAAAAGAACAAAGCACTTTCTATCAGCAACTCCATTCCTCCCCAGTGAGCACCTTCCAGCTTTCTTTGTGCAAGCCCTTCTCACTAGTCCACACTCTCATAACTGAGCCTTTGTTCTGGATTTTCTTTTACCAGAAACAATCTCCCTCTTTCTGATTATTTCACTGTAACTCCTGGCCACCTCTCTGATTTCCCCAGCCTGCCATGCCCCAGAAGTCATCGTTGAAAGCCCACTTTCTTTGAAAGCTCCACAATCCTGACACATTTATCCACCATGACACTTTTTTAAAAAATATTGGGTTGCAAATTGACTTATCTCCCAAGAATCTTCACATTATGACACCCAGAGCTTGTCTTCCCAACTCTTCTCCCTGTGGTAAGAAGAGAGTATACAGTATACTGTATATGAGAGGAAAACTTTTTGGAGTGCGCCTTCGAAGCCACATTCAGTTGAACAAACCAATCACTTATACTTGCTCTTACTTAAACTATGGTATGTGTGATAATGACTGAGTGTCATATTTAGATCTAAGGTTTTGAGAGCGACAAGAAACATTCAGACTACAGAGGATAGGGATTGAAGTTTTGCCACTCTTTGTCTCCCTGTTCACCAGTATAACTTCCTGCTGAGCTCCAGTTCAGAGCTTCCCAACAGGTGGGGCTTAATCCCCAGCCAGTTCTGAAGATTTAGCTCAGGGCCAGCTGCTGCCCCCAATCCCCTCTCTGACAGCTCTTGGGATCCCAGGCCAGGGGCAGGTGGAGAGTAACCAGAAAGACAGCAATTGCCATGCTCTCATCAGGGCCTTGCCCTGCTAGCAAGCTAGCTCTTTCCCCACCACCTTCCTCAGTGATGCCCCAGTGAAGCCTTCTCTGGCTTCTCTTTGGCATTTTGTCCTTTAAAGTCATTCTGCTAGTTGATTAGAGCACTGATCCACATTCCCCATGAAAGCAAACAGCAGAGAGCAGAGAAACTGAATTAGGGCGGCTCTCAACTCTGTAGAGAATGGAATTTTTAAAACATCTAATAAGTTAAATAGTTATAAGTTTTCTTTTGTCGAACACAAAACTTGAAATTTCCTTTTGTGTATGTGTACATGTCATTTTCTAAGTTAAAATTGTATTCCCATGGTAAAATATCCAAGCAAATATGAGTATGCCGAGAAAAAAAAAAAAACACCCTTTATCCGCTACCCTTCCCTCCACCCTGACCCCATTTCCACCTCTTCCCCAAAGCAACCACTCCCAACATTTTGGTGTTCACCCCTCCAATTCTCTCTTTCTCTCAAAATATACACTAATAAATACTCAAATTCATTTCTCTTCTTCTTCTATTTATATTAATGGAATCATACTATACACCTATACACTGTGACTCTTTTTTCACTTAATATTTTGAAAATCCTACATTGGTCTACTTCATTCTTATTAATGACTATATACTAGTATATAGCCTGAATGAACCATAGTCACTTCCTATTTTACATTAAGTGTGTTTTCATATGCTACAGGCTACATTGTGTCCCATCCCTCACAATTCACATGTTGAGTCCTAACCCCTCCAAACCTCAGAATGTGGCCTTATTTGGATACATAGTCTTTAAAGAGTCAATCAAGGTTAAATAAGGTCATTGGGGTGAACCCTAATCCAATATGACCAATATCCTTGTAAGTAGAGGAGATTCAGACACAGAAACACACAGAGGAAAGACCATGTGAAGACAGAGAGAGAAGTCAGCCATCTACAAGCCAAGGAGAGAGACCTCAGAAGGAAACCAACTCTGCCAACACCTTATTCTTGGACTTCTAGCCTCCAGAACTGTGAGGAAATAAAGTTCTGGGGCTTACGCCACGCACTCTGTCATCACAGAAGCCCTAGCAAACTGGTACCCCAGTGTTTTACACTTACATAGACCACTTTGGTGAACAGCTTCGCACAGCCTTGCACATACATCTTTGTGCACACGTGTGAATATTTCACTAGGCAATGTTACTAGAAGAGGAATCTCGAAACATATCATTAACTTTTAATTTTGACAGAGATCGTAAAACTACCTTTCAAAAAGGCCTCATTAGTATTATTTTGTTCATATTTAACAATGCTGGACACATAAGTCCTTTCCATCTTTACCAATGATAGGTAATACGCGGTATTTCATTATTTTACCTGATGACTAATGAAATGAGGCGCAGAATTCTTAAGTTGATTGACCATTATAGTATTTCTAGTGTGAATGAACTATTTGTTTCCTGTGTATATTATTCTGATGGTTTCTTGATAATTTGTTATTCATTAATAGGCACACTTTATAGATTTGAAAATTAATCATTTGTCTATTACATAACTATTTCCTTCCAGTTTGTTACATGATTTTTAAATTTTATTTATGGTATCACACAGAGGCTTTTTGTTTTGTTTTGTTGAGTTTTGTATCTTGCTTATTAAGGTCTTCTCTGCCTCAGGTTATGGTTTAAGAAAAAAATGCCTGTATTTTTTTCTGATAGTTCTTTGGATTTCTTTTCAATGTTTAACATTTTAAGCCATCTGGAATCTACTTAAGTACATGGTATCAAGTGGGAGACTAGCTTTATTGTCTTCTGAATAGTGAGTCAATTTATCCCAATAAATCCCAAACCGTTTGTTGAATAGACATACTTTTCTATTTATTTTAAATACTTGTTTTTTATTTTTATTTTGTTGTGTAGAGCTGGAATTTGCTCCTAGTAGAGTCATATCTTTATTTCAATTAAGCTTTTAAAAAAATTTAAACACCAATAGAAGGTGTTTAAATAGAAGGAAGAGAGATTTGGGGTGACATCAAAGTCTCTTTTCAATCACACTTCATTTTTTTCAATTTTATCCTCAACAAATAACTACATTTTAGAAAGGCATCCAATGTATTACAAAAAATGTATTTTATAAATGCAGTGTTTTATGCAAGCTGGAAGTCAGACAATAGCGTCGCAAATAGTGAAGACTCAGGCCTCCGACATTTTTTAAGCTACAGAATAGAACACATTCCTTCATAGTCTCCCTGAACAATCTTCATCACACCCCACTTTACCCATTGTCTTTTGGCTTCTTTAAAAGGCACATCAAAAGTCCTGCATTTACTCTAAGATTGCCTTTTATCACACAAAAGTGGGAAAGCCCAAAGAGAAAACTAAGCTAAGCAACCCTTCGGCAGGCATCATTGAGTATCTAGTGGCGACACTAAGAGCTCCCACTTACCGTAAGCCTCCCTGTTCCCACTGCTCAGTGTGTGAGGGAACTAACAATAGGTAAGACACAAAGGCTTTACAGGCCGTTTGTGTATCAATCTACTAATGTAGGTTTGTTATTTCTTTATCAGATTCTGTTCAATTTGTTGGCAATGCCTGTGTAAAACCAGACAGCACTTAATTGCAAATAATTCTGGAGATTCTTGGCAATGTAGGACTAGTCAAAATGAGAGAAAAACAAGCATACTTATATCATGAATAATACCAAGACCCAGGGAGCATTTAGAAGATGGGAAAAAAGAGTGGGTTAATTTTGAACCATTTTCAATTTCCATACCAGTCATTACCCACATTAGTGGATTTATTATGTTCTTTTTCTTTCCCTAATAAGAGCCTTGTAAAATTCAGCACATCATCAGGCAACCTAATAATTACTGTATTTAGGGGCAAATGTTAGATCCCAGACAGAGACCGTTTATTATGTTCCATTCCCTAAAGTTTGACTGAATGGCCATTTTTCTGCTTCCTCATTAATAATCATAATAAGTAAACTGCAAGAAAGAAGAGGAAAGAACTCAGCAAATCAAAACTTAGAAAACTAGAAAGGTCAGAGCCATAAAGCATTCTGCCATTACTCACCGACTGTGTGAGATATTAGAATTATGATTCTTAATTTTCATGACCAAAATTCTAAAGGGAAGGAAAATGGCACCAAATGAATCCATTCAATTAATGTGGAAGCCCAGATGGAAAAAAAATAAGCAAAATAAATAATTCCCTGAATCTGCCTTTTATCAACTCAAACCCCAATTGTAGGCCTCCCCTGAGCCTAAGGATCACAAAACAAAAGCTTAATGTGACCAGTAATTTAAGAGTTTGCTAACCTTTTGTCCTTTAAGCTCTGTAGAACAACCAGAAAAACATTACGTGATAAAGTTACATTGGTTAATGCACACTGAGTAATAGTATCAATCTTCCAATATTCCTGATCCAAGATTTGAGATACAGAAACAACTCCACCCCAGAGATTTTTTTAGAAAGCTCTTTTGTTTCTTTGGATTGCTCTCAAAGATTTTCTTGCTGATTTTCCAAAAGCACATTATTCATTTACTAAGCTTACCAGTTGCTTCATCACAAAAAATGTTACAGACACCTAAACTCTAGCACAATGTGATTCTATGTCAAGGAAGTATTTTTGAGTACCAAATAATTTTTTGGTTCCCCATTGTTTGGCTTTCAATTTGAAAATATCTTCTGCACAGAGGATCATAAAAGCTTGCTCCGGAAGATTTGTTTTGTTTTGTTTTGTTTTGTTTTTTCCTGCCTTTCTATTTTCTTAGCCAAAAGTGAAACCAATAGCTTTGTTCCCACTATGGTCTTCTTTCTTCCTGCTAAAATCTGGGCATTTTGAGGAGGTGTTTAAAGACACCTTCTTCAAGTATTCCCTGAGGCTAAAGCAACAAGCACTCACTCTCTGTTTTTGAAAACTTATAGCAGTTGGAACCTTTTGAACAACCACTTAGTGCCAACGCTGCCCTTGATCTTCTCTTTACAGTACACGGGGTTTACACTTTGTGAGCCAGATGCAATCCCAGCGGACCTCTGTTGGGGAACACAGGAAGAATTTTCCCCTCATGTCTGCAGGGAGCATTTTCCAGCCAGAATGCATAAACCATTGAGAATATCTCCCATGGAGTCTGCTGAGAGGAAGATAATCCATTACCCTACAGGCATTTGGCCGGCTTAGGAAGGACTGGGCAGCCCCGCCTCCAAAGATACTAATGGGAATTACATTTGAAAATCTCCCAAAAGCCAGATCCTGAAATACAGTTCTCTCTCCCCACGGGTTTTGCATTTCTCAGAAAGCAACATAAGGAGAGATAGAGAACCGGAATGTAAATCATGACCTTTAAGAAAATATATAAATCAAAAGAATGGATAAATATTTTCTATTTACATAGCCTCTCTGAAGAGTCGCATTAGCTAGATCAAGACAAACCCCCACATCCCAGTTTCATAAACCCGCACCACATTGGCCAGATAAAAATCAGCCTCTCCAAGTGACTCCCAACTTTAACACTTCAAAGTGAAGCACAGAATTATTTTTATTATCATCACAGTATTTGACAGCAATGCAGAGAGAACCAATGAAAACCAGGACCCGAGTTAATGCCTTCATAGAACCAGAAAGCTGTGTGCCGTGCTGAGCACACGCACTTCATTAAGGAAAGATGGGAGAGAGGCCTTCCTAAGCGCTGATGTTAAAAATTGAAATCCATTCTGTAAAAGACAGACCTTGGGTATTTTTTAAAGCCCAGAGCCATAACAGCTAAAGGGTAGTAAAAACCGTATATAAGAACATTATGGTGGTTAGATTGTTCCTAAGAACCCTTGATCCAGGATTTGGTATATATCTATATAAACGCACAACTCAAAGCTAGCGGAACTTTTCAGATTGTAGGGGGTGGGTAGTGGAGAAACAAGAGTCTAATAGAAAAATGGGCAAGTATTAACTGCATGAAAACATGTAGTTCCCAGAAAAATGAAATCTAAATGGAGTACAAATATATGAAAACACACTTGGCCACAGTCATAATTCCAGAAAATCAACTCAGAAAAAAAGGAAAGCTTGTCACCTAGGAAACTGAGGAGCTAGTTTGATGACACACAAGTTAAGTAGCGAAATAAGATGTGTATTCTCTGCAGATGGAAGTGTAAGTTGGTTCTGTGTTTGGAGATATCTTGGGTGAAAATGGACTCAGCTTAACAATATTTAGCACAATAAAAAAGTACATATTTTTTGACCTGGCAATTTTACTTCCAGAGATTTACAAATGAATATACTTGTACTCATACGCAGAGGTAAATGATGTACACAACAGCAAGTTTTTAGTAACAGAAAACAATCTAAGGGCTTAGGACTGGCCATGTTAAATATAGTACACCCGTTAGTGGAATACTTGGAGCATTGCTAAACAGAGGGAGACCAACAGCAAGCATTGATATGGAAAGATCTTCCAACTATACTGTTAAGAGTATTTTTTTTAAGTATGATAGCATTCTCCCTTCTGTGTAAATAAGAACAAAAGAATAAAAGAAAGAAAGAAAAAAGAAATATATATATATAAATGTTTAAATGCTTGTATATACATAGAAAAATTCAGGAAGGCTACATAAGAAATTGTTGATAATGGTTGCCTCTGTAAAAACAGATACGTCAGCTAATGGCACAGGCTAGAGAGCCCAGAAATAAACCCACACATTTACAGTCAATTGATTTTTGACAAAGGTCCCAAGAACACACAGTGGGGAAAGGACAGTCTCTTCAATAAATGGTGTTGGAAAAGCTGGATATTCACATGCAGAAGAATGAAATTAGCCCCTTGTCTCACATCATGTATGAAAACCAACTCAAAATAGCTGAAGACTTAAATATAAGACCTGAAACTGTAAAACTACTAGGAGAAAACATAAGAGAAAAGCTCCACAACATTGGACTGTGAAACAGATTTCTTTGGATATGATCCTGAAAGCACAGGCAACAAAACCAAAAATAGACGAATAGGACAGCATCAAACTAAAAAGCTTCTGCACCTCAAAGGAAACAATAAAAAAGTGAAGAGGGCCGGGCGCGGTGGCTCACGCCTGTAATGCCAGCACTTTGGGAGGCCGAGATGGCTGATCACGAGGTCAGGAGATTGAGACCATCCTGGCTAACACGGTGAAACCCATCTCTACTAAAAATACAAAAAAAATTAGCGCGGCGTAGTGGCAGGTGCCTGTAGCCCCAGCTACTCGGGAGGCTGAGGCAGGAGAATGGTGTGAACCCAGGAGGCGGAGCTTGCAGTGAGCCGAGATCGCGCCACTGCACTCCAGCCTGGGCAACAGAACAAGACTCCATCTCAAAAAAAAAAAAAAAAAAAAAGTGAAGAGACAACCCACAGAGTGGGAGAAAATATTTCCAAACCATACATCTGTTAAAGTCTTGATATCTGAAATATATAAGGAACTAAAACAACTCAATAGCAAGGAAACAAATAATCTGATTTTTTTAAATGGGGAAAAGTTCTGAATAGACATTTCTCAAAAGAAGGCATACAAACGGCCAAAGGCACATGAAAAAAATCTCAGCATCACTAAGCATTAGGGAAATGCAAATTAAAACTACAAGGAGGCCGGGCGCGGTGGCTCACACCTGTAATCCCAGCACTTTGGGAGGCCGAGGTGGGTGGATCAAGAGGTCAGGAGTTCAAGAACACCCTGACCAACATGGTGAAACCCCATCTCTACTAAAAACACAAAAATTAACCAGGCATGGTGGCACATACCTATAATCCCAGCTACTCAGGAGGCTGAGGCAGGAGAATCATTTGAACCTGGGTGGCAGAGGTTGCCACGAGCTGAGATCGAGCCACTGCACTCCAGACTAGGTGACAGAGTGAGACTTTGTCTCAAAAAAAAAAAAAAAAAAAAAAACTACCATGAAATGTTGCCTCACACCTATTAGTATAGTACAGCTTTTATCAAAAAGGAAAAAAACTGGCCAGGCACAGTGACTCATGCCTGTAATCCCAGCACTTTTGGAGGCCAAGGCAGGAGGATCACTTGAGGCCAAGAGTTCAACACCAGCCTGGTCAACATAGTGAAACCCCATCTCTACTAAAAATACAAAAATTAGCCAGGCATGGTGGTGGGCGCCTGTCATCCCAGCTGCTTGGGAGGCTGAGGTACGAGAATCCCTTGAACCCGAGAGGCGGAGGCTGCAGTGAGTTGAAATCACACCACTACACTCCAGCCTAGGTGACAGAGACAGACCCTGTGTCAAAAAAAAAAAAAAAAAAGAGCGAAAGAAAGAAAAAGCAGGTGTTAGCAAAGATGGAGAGAAAAGGAAACTCTTATATACTGGTGGTGGGAATTTAAATTTGTTATTATAAAAAATGGTATGGAGATTCCTCAGAAACCTAAAAATGGAACTATCACATGAATCATTAGTCCCACTTCTGGGTATATATTCAAAAGAACTACTAACGTCAATATGTCAGGGGAAAAAAATGTTCACTTTTAGGTTCATTGCAGCATTACTCACAATGGCCAAAATATGGAATCAAACTAAATGTCCATTAACAAATAAATGGATAAAGAAAATAAGGTATATATACACAATGGAATACTATTCAGCCTTAAAAGAGAGTGAAAATCCTGTCATTTGCAACATGGATGAATCTGGAGAACATTATGCCAAATGAAATAAGCCAGACATAGAAAGACAAATACTGCATGATCTCACTTATATGTAGAATCTACAAAAGTTGAACTCATAGAAGTCGAGAGTAGAATGATGGTTACCAGAGACTGAGGGAAGGGGGTGGGGAGGGAGGGAACAGTAATTTCTGATCAAAAGATAGAAAGTTTCAGATAGACAGGAGGAATAGGCTCTGAGAGCTATTGCACAGCAGGGTGATTATAATCCATAATAGTGTACTGTGTAATAACTAAGATAGTACATTTCAAATGTCTCACCATAAAAATTGATAGGTAATTGAGGTGATGGATATGTTAATTAGCTTGACTTAATCATTTCACATTATGTACATATATCAAAACATCACACTGTGTCCCATAAATATATACAATTATGATTTGTCAATCAAAGTAATACTCGTTTTTTTAAAATTTTAAACCATAGTTGCCTCTGGGGAGTGGTAGTGTTATATGTATTTGATTATATGCCTTTTTACAAAGTTTGAAATATTTTATCAGACATAATATGGAATTCTTTTTGTTGTAAAGAAAAAGTGCAGAGAGATGGGAAAACGGAACTGTGAAGATTACCACAGTTGACTGGATGGAAAACAAGGAAGAGGCCTCGGTGGACAGCTAAGACATGGACATGCTGTTCTGGAACATGTCATCGGAGGACAGCTCAGTCATGTGTATGCAGCTGTCCCTCTGGTGTTTGGTTCCAGCACCTCCTGCAGGTACCCAAATCCCTGGATGCCCAAGTTCCTGATACGAAATGGCATAATATTTGCATATAGCCTATGGAATCCTCCAATATATTTTAAATCATCTCTATATGACTTATATTATTCTATATCACTTATAATATCTAATACAATGTAAAGGCTATATAAATAGTTGTTATACCAAAAAAACCTAGATATTATATTGTAAAATACTAAGCCACTGCTTTGAGTTACTTTTCATTGAGATTTCTTGCACGTGATGTGCACTCCACATGATAATAAACATGTTTGGTTTTCTCTTGTTAAAAAAAAATAGTTGTTATACTATACTGTTGAGGGAATAATGACCAAAAAAGTCTGTACATATTCAGTACAGATGCAGTTTTTTTTCCAAATGTTTTCAATCCATGGTTGGTTGAGTCCACGAATGTGAAACACACAGATACAGAGGGCTGACTGTACTTCACTCTTAGAAAGTCTTTTGTTTTTTGGTTTTGTTTGTTGCTTTTTGTTTTGAGACAGAGTCTTGCTCTGTCACCCATGCTGGAGTGCAGTGGCGCAGTCTCAGCTCACTGCAACCTCTGCCTTCTGGGTCCAATAGATTCTCCTGCCTCAGCCTCCCGAGTAGCTAGGATTACAGGCAGGTACTAACATGCCCGGCTAATTTTTGTATTTTTAGTAGAGATGGGGTTTCACCATGTTAGCCAGGCTGGTCTCAAACTCCTGGCCTCATGTGATCCACCAGCCTCAGCCTCCCAAAGTGCTGGGATTACAGGCATGAGCTACCACACCCAGCCTAAAAGTCTTATAGGAGAGATTTTGCTAGACCTCACTTTTAATTGATGCCGTGTACATACAGAAATGATTTTCATGTTTTAAAACTCTATTTAAAGTAGTAAGTACATGGATTCAAACAAAGTAAATGTTTTGCCAGCTTTGTTTCTCAAAGAAAGTATTTGTTTCAACAGATATTTTTATCAAATAAATGCTTCCTTTGCAGGCAGTTAGTATTTCCATGAGCTTTAACAAATACTTTCAAATGCTCACTGCCTTTAATTAATCAAGTAGTTCTGTGAATACCTGCTATGTGCTTAGTTTGGAAGTGTGTAGAATGAGTGTTAAAAGAGGAAGAGGAATGCACAACTAATAGACCGTGGTATTTCAGGTTTTCATTGATAAATAAGCATTTGAAATCCTGGAGTAATGTTTTCCGTTGAAAACATGGTGCCAATGTTTAACAAAAAAATAACTCCCTTGTTCAAACATCAACAGTGGGCAAACTTGCCCATATAACCTGCATGACTGTATTTTGAAATATTAAAATTGAAACAAAAGGGCTCAAGAACAATAAAGCTATCACAAAACTCTGAAAGAGGCATGGTGCACCCCATATTTGTTCATGAAATCAACAGGGAGAGAAATGAGAAGTGACCATAGGGAAGTGATAAAAGAGCTTTAAGACTCTTTCATGGCTTCCAGAGGTGCTTGATTGCAAGAAAAGGCTCACAGAGAAACCAGCTGGCATATAGGATGGCAGGGTTATCTGGCTGCAGACCTATAACCTCACCAATGGTCAGGGTTGATTTCAAGCCTCTGTTTTTTTCCTCATCCCTCAAGCTTTGAACTTCCAAGTTGGCTCAGGATTGCTTTCCATTGTGGCTATAAGTAGGGTGGCTCTTTGACCAGGTTTACCAGAGATGACCATGGATTACTCCTATAGTTTCTGAAGTAAATACTAATAGTACCTACTTCCACATCCCAAAGTGCCCTGGTTTGGATGATACATTATATGGTTACCCTAATAGAAGTAGATTAATGTAGGGAGTGAGAAGAAATGGCCCCTTGGATTATGACTGGTATATGGAAAGCCTTTTCGATTACCTCCTTAAACTACTAAGCAATTGGTGGGATATTAAGAAAATTAAATTATTAATTTAATTTTGATTTAATTATATTGAAGAAAATTGACTGAATTTCTCTCCAGATACCACTCCACATGGCTCGAAAAATGAAAAAAAAACTCATTTTCCTATTATGTACCTGAAGTCTGTTTCCTATAGCACAGAGAACACAAAGTAGTATTTTTTAAGTCCTGCCATTTTCTCTGTGTAGTAGACAAACTTCTAAGGCAGCCCTCAGTGATGCCGACCTCCTGGTGTTTGTGACCTTATAGAATCCCCTCCTGTTGAGTGTTGGCTGGACCAAGTGACTTGTCTTACCTAACCAGGTGAATATGGCAAAAGTGATGGGGGGGAGTGTCGCTTCATGATTAGGTTATAAAAGATGGTTTTCATTTTGACAGCACACTTACTGTCTTACTGGGTTAGATGAAACAAACTGTTGAGATACCTCAACCCAATATTCAGCAAGAAACTGAAGGCCTGAATTCATCAACATTCAAAGATAAGAATTCTGCCAACAACTACATAAATAAGCTCAAAAGCAGACTCTTCCCCATTTGAGCCTTCAGATGAGATCCCATCCCTGGCTAATACATTGATTTCAGGGATGTGACAAGACCTTGAAGCCAAGACCTAACTAAGCTGTGCCTAGATTCCTCCCCAACAGAAACTGTGAAATAATAAGTGTGTTGTTTTAGGCTGCTATATTTTTGAGTAATTTGTTACCTACATAGATAACTATTAGATCCTGCCTGATGTTGGAAAAACCACTTAACTCCTCTGGCCTCAATTTTCTCTTTTGCATGGTGCATAGTAGGCCTGAATCAATGTTTGTGACCAGAATAAGTGTGAAATAAAGGGGTTAGACTAGATAATGTGTAAGACCCCCTTAATAAAAAGTCTGGACAATGTTTTGCTCACAAAGTGATAACTCTTGACAGATTGTAAATACATGTTATTCTTTGTAGCTACTTTTTTTTCTTTGTAGCTACTTTTTTCTATTCTTATTTCAAATTGCCTAAATTTCTTATTTGCAAAAAGAAAAAAACACCTCAAAACAGAGGCCTCTTGTTTGAAACTTTTTCTCACCAACTTTTTTTTTGGTTTTAAAACTATCCTGGCCTGTGGGTGTCTGTGTAGCCTGGCTGAGGATCTCCAGGTACCCCAACACTGCCTTTGATGTAAATGGTCATATGCCCTGCACCCTTCAAGTAGATAAATGTGTATTTTATGAACACTGTCTCACCTAGCTCCAGAGCAACACCTGCTTTCATTTAAAGGCCTTTTCATTGCAACACAAATGCAGACAGGGCAGGGTGTTGGACACATTTCATTTTGCCTCTCTCTAAATTCACTGGTGGAAGCTTTTTATAAATCTCACAGGTCATTTCCAAGAATCTCTGGTACTAAAACACCACAGGTCTGTGCTAACCCTACTTTCCTGAGGATTAAACTTAGCTTCGTTGTGGGTAAAAATGGTGTTTTACAGGCTGGAAACAATGTCTTTGATGCTAAAATCATTCCCATTGTGAACTCTGAAAAACTTTTTGGAGGTGACACTTTGAAATCTTCAGCAAAACTTTTCTTTAACATTTAAAATTATTTCATTTTATTATTCATTTTATTTTATTTTATTATTTTTGTTTTTTCTGAGAAGGAGTTCCACTCTGTAGCCCAGGTTGGAATGCAGTGATATGATCTCAGCTCACTGCAACCTCCACCTCCCGGGTTCAAGCAATTCTCCTGCCTCAGCCTCCCATGTATCTGGGATTTTATATATATATATATATACACACACACACACACACATACATACATACATACATATACACACACATATACATATATACACATATATACACACACACATATATACACACACATATATACATATATATATACACACACATACATATATACACACATATATATACATATATATATATACACACCATGGAATACTACTCAGCCATAAAAAAGAATAAAATAATATCTTCTGCACAACTTGGATGGAGCTGAGGCCATTATCCTAAGTGAATTAGCTCAGGAACAGAAAACCAAATACTCCATGTTCTCACTTATAAGTGGGAACTAAGCTATGAAGAACTAAAGGCACACAGAGTGATAGAGTGGACGTGGAAGACTCAGAAGTGGGGAGGGTGGGAGAGATAGTGAGGGATAAAAAAACGACATATTGGGTCCAAGGTACACTACTCAGGTGACTGATGCACTAAAACCTCAGACTTTACCATTATGCTATTCATCCATGACACCAAAACCACTCGTACTTCAAGAGCTATTGAAACAAAAAATGTATGAATAAATAATAATATTACTTCAAAAAGAAAACAAAACCAGAAAATAACTAGTGCTATTTTTAAAAATGTGTGCATTGTTGGTGGGAATATAAAATGCAACAGCAACTATGAAAAATAGTAGGGAAGTCCTTCAAAAAATGCTAAAAAGATGTATCACATGGGCTCACAATTCCACTTTTGAGTAGCTATCCCAAAGAACTGAAAGAAGGATCTCAAAGAAGTATTTGTGCACCCATGTTCATACCAGCGTTATTCACAATAGCCAAGAGGTAGAAGTAACCCTAATATCTATCAATGGATGAATGGATAAACAAAATGTGGTCTATACACACAATAGAATATTCAACCTTAAAAGCTACGACATGGATGAACCTCAAGAACGTTATGCTAAGAGAAATAAGCCAGTCACAAAAAGACAAAGACTTTCTGATCCTGCTTATATAGGTACTGAGACTAGCCACATTCATAGAGATAGGAAGTAGAATGGTGGTTGCCAGGGGCTGGTGGGAGGGAAGAATGGGGGGTTATTTAATGGAAACAGAGTTTCAGTTTTGCAAAGTGTAAAGAGTGATAAAGATGGATGGTGGTGATGGTTGCATAACCATGTGGACGTATTTAACACCACTGAACTGTACCCTTAGAAATGGTTAATCTTGGCCGGGCGCAGTGGCTCACGCCTGTAATCCCAGCACTTTGGGAGGCCGAGGTGGGAGTATCACAAGGTCAGGAGTTCGAGACCAGCCTGGCCAACATGGTGAAACCCGATCTCTACAAAAATACAAAAATTAGCTGGGCATGGTGGCGGCCGCCTGTAATCCCAGCTACTCGGGAGGCTGAGGCAAGAGAATTGCTTGAACCTGGGAGGCAGAAGTTGCAGTAAGCCAAGATCATGCTACTGCACTCCAGCCTGAACAACAGAGCAAGACTCTGTCTCGGAAAAAAAAAGAAATGGTTAGTCTCGTAAATTTTACATTCTGTGTATTTTACCACAACTACAAATTTAAAAATGTGTGTGTTTATGTGTGTGTGTGTATATATATATATACACATATATATACACATATATATACACATATATATACACATATATATACACATATATATACACATATATATACACATATATATACACATATATATACACATATATATACACATATATATACACATATATACATATATATACACATATATATACATATATATACACATATATATACACATATATATACATATATGTATATATATATACACACATATATATGTGTGTATATATATACACACATATATGTATATATATACACACATATATATATGTATATATATATATACACACATATATATATGTATATATATATATGGTGCAAAAAAAGAAATGTTTTCCTTTTTGGGTAGAATAGCAGGGAAAACAATATGAAATGTATGTACATGAAAGAGATCATATATGTATAGATCATAACTTCATGTTTCTAGCATCATTAATATCTCTTTATTATCTTTTATCTCTTCAGAGAATTTTAAAGATTCCTCTTACCTCCCCACTGCAAGATCCTGTTTGTCCCCCAGGAGTGGGTTAATATGTTCGCCATGCACTGTTCTCAGCAGAAGTCGGTGAAGTGGCAATTGCAAAGGTCTTATAGATAAGTGTATCTGGTGCTGATGCGTTCATTTTACCATCCTAACCAGTGAGAAGTAGCAGATCAGACATATTTTGGTTATGAACAATGCCAGCAGTTTCTGGTTAATGAAAAGAAATTGCTAAGGAAGACAGCTTATTAGTGCCAAGAACTGTGATTTCTGTAAGCTGGCTTGTTTTGAGACCAATTTGGGTATAATTTTAAACCCAAGCACAATTTTGTATGATGTTTTAGAAAAGTGTGGAATTTTTTATTTTAAGAAATCTTAGAAATCAGTTTAATGTAATTACCTCATTATCTGGATCGAGTTAACCCAAATCACCAGTGAGTAAGTGAATTATACAAGGTCAGACTGCTAGCAGAAGATACAACACTCTGGCTTATTAAAAAGCCTATTAAAAAGGTGAGTGAATGGCATTGGATAGTTTATAAAGAATTCATAAGAAAACAAGATTGAAAGATTGCTAAAACATGAAGTCTCTATATTGATAGTTTTTGTTATTACTTAAAAATATGTTTGTGTAAAAGTACATTAGAAAGCTGATTATATAATAGTGGAAGAAGATATTCTAGTACCTATAACTGTTAGCGATTTCAGAGGGGACCTCCCTCAATGCTTTTCTAAAATCTGCCCACTTCTAAGAAAATATGAAATCTCATAGTATCAAAAACTTAGACTCACAGTCACTTTATTACCACAGTCTCAGAAGATTTTTCATTAACTTCTACTAATACGGGGCTGGACTGAAAACTGAAGGGCAGTAAAGCCCAGAGGGTTTGCTAGCAACACAAAACACACCTGCCAGGCCAAAACCAAACAAGGCAGAAACAGGCTTTATTCCTCCCTGATGGTCTCTTCTGGTCTCACTCTTGGCTCAGAGGCTGAGACTCAGCAAAACACTAGAAAGCTAAAATTCCAATAACAAAAAAGTGAAATCGACAGTAAAATGGTTAAGAGCAAAAGTGATGCTTTAGGACAAAAATCAAGGAGGTGGGTAAATATCTTGGAGGATCAGGAGAGAGGCAAAAACGATGAAGCCCATAAGAGGTGGTAGCTGTGGAAGCAGAAAATAAGATTCGACCTCTAAAGCTCTGGGACTCTGAGAAAAAACACAAGGCAGCTGCAGCAGAACTGACACCAAAGAGGTGACTGAAAAGAAGCTAATTAATACCTGTCAACTTACCAATTTTAAGAGTTAGAGTTATTTAGGGTTTTGATGTTTTAAAAATAAAGCAATGAAAAGAAACATGAAATAAGTCAAAACAGGAAACATAAAAATAAGCCAAACACATCAACCATAACAAAAAATACAAATGCCTTAGAAAAATCCCCCTTTTAAAAAGTGTTGTTTATAACGAACATGTAATAATTGTACATGTTTATGGGGTACAGGGGGGTGTTTCAATACTTGCGTATGCTGTATAATGATCAAATCAGGGTAGCTGGTATGTCCATTGCCTCAAACCTTACCATTTCTTTATGCTGATAACATTCAAGATCCGCTTTTCTAGCTATCTTGAAACACTCATGTCAGCTATAGTTACCTTAAAAAATCCAAAATCCCTTTTTAAAAAGATTATTTTTTTCTTTTTTCTTTCTTTCTTTCTTTTTTTTTTTTTTTTTTTTTTTCTGAGACGGAGTCTTCCTCTGTTGCCCAGGCTGGAGTGCAGTGGCGTGATCTTATCTCACTGCAACCTCTGACTCTCGGGTTCAAGCAATTCTCCTGCCTCAGCCTTCCAAGTAGCTGGGATTACAGACATGCCCCACCACGCCCAGCTAATTTTTGTATTTTTAGTAGAGATGGGGTTTCACCATGTTGGCCAGGCTGGTCTCGAACTCCTGACCTCAAGATCTGCCTCCCTCGGCCTCCCAAAGTGCTGGAATTACAGGCATGAGCCACGATGCCCAGCCAAAAAGATGATAATTTTTAAACTGGATTTAGAACGTTTACATCTAGTTATATGCTGCTAATAAGGGACATGTCTAAAGAAAAAAGACAAAGAAAAGTTAAAAATAAATTATAGACAAATAAGAGAGTACAGCAATAGTCCAAGAATAAACAAATCGACCAGGAAACACAACAGAGTATTGAGAAGCACACTTTTACAGTTGCTTGACTTATGACAAAGGTAATACTACAGTACAATACGGAAAGTATATATTTTTCAATAAATGGTGCTAGGTTAATTTGTATAGCCATAAGGGAAGGTGGAGAGAAGCTCCCATAATCCCCTCATCCCTCATCTCACCATTCACAAAAATAATTACTGATAACTGAGGAATATAAGTATGAGAGACAATAAAGCTACTACTTGAAAAAAAAAAAGTGTTCGGAGAGTATCTTCATCATCTTGGGGTAGGCAAAGATTTCTTTTTTTTTTTTTTTTTTTTTTTTTTTGAGACGGAGTCTTGCTCTGTTGCCCAGGCTGGAGTGCAGTGACACGATCTCGGCTCACTGCAAGCTCCGCCTCCCGGGTTCACGCCATTCTCCGCCTTGGCCTCCCGAGTAGCTGGGACTACAGGCACCCGCCACCACGCCTAACTATTTTTTTTTGTATTTTTAGTAGAGACGGGGTTTCACCGTGTTAACCAGGATGGTCTCGATCTGCTGACCTCGTGATCCGCCCACCTCGGCCTCCGAAAGTGCTGTGATTACAGGCGTGAGTCACCTCGCCCAGCCGCAAAGATTTCTTAAACAGGTTGCAAAAAAGCACTAATCATAAAGGTGAAAAAATAATCGTATATTAAAATTAAGAACTTCTATTCGTTATAAGACACCGTTAAGAGAGTGAAAAGACAGACCACAGAGTGGGAGAAGATATTTTGCAATATGCATATTCACAAAAAACTTACATGATGGATAAAGAATTTCTGCAAATTAAAAGGACTCAAACAATCACTTCATGTAAGAGAATGTTCAACTGGCAAATAAACATTTGCCAATCGAAAAAGTGTTTAAATATCATTATACATTAAGGAAATTCCAACTGAAACTACAATGGGTTACCACTGCATTTCCACTAGGATGACTGAAAGTAAAAGGATTGGCAATACCAAGCGCTGTGGGACAACCGAAGCTCTAATCCACTGGTGCTGGGAGTGAGATTGTTACAACTACTCTAGAAAACTCTTCGGCACTATCTACTCTGAATATTACCATAGCCAATTACCCAGCAACTCCAATCCAGTTTTCTACCAAGCCAAAAAATACATATATGCATGAAAGATAGGTTTAAGAATGTACAAGGCAGCACTACACAATTGCCAAAAACCAGAAACAATCCACACGTGCATTACCAGCAAAATGGATAAATCATGGTATATTCAATAAAATGTATTTCTATTCAGGAATGAGAATTTGTGTGCTATTTTTACATGCGAGCACTGAATGAATATCATAAGCATAATGATGAATGAAAGAAGTTAAAGTACAGGCTGTGTGATTTCATTTATATCAGGTACCAAAATGCAAAACTAGTCTATAGTGTTAGAAATGAGGTTAGTGTTTATTTTTGGTGTGGAACTGTGCCTGGGAGGGGGACTGGGGAAGAGGCCTTCTGGGGTGCTGGTTCCATTTCTTGCTCCAGAAACTGGTTACCTTGGAGTGTTCGCTATGGAATATTCATCAAGCTATTTATTCTCATTTCTGTATGTTTGTCACACTTCACTGTAAACTTGTTAAAAATTCAAAGCAAATTTTAGACTGTGTTTTCAAGCAAATGCAAACTAAAAGTAAGCAGAGGTAGCAATCATAATCTGATATTCTGATATCATAATATCAAAAGAGGCAATTCAGTCTGAAATACTGCATGAATCAAAGAATGGTTTTCTGTATTGACAACAGATTAATCCGCCATACAGGTAATCAGTTACAAACCCCTATGCCTCAAACAAACTAGCATCCACTGATATTAAGCAAAATATTTGTAAGAGAAAATATTTATCAAAAACATATTGGTAGGTGCATGTTGAGCATAGACCAGCTGAAGAACAATCCAGATGTAGATACATAATAATTCACACCAGCAGAGGCATAGCCTACAACAGCATGAATCCCCCCTCCTCACTAAGGCCAATTGCACTCTTGCCACTTCCTTTGTAAGAAAACCTGTAAACTAATATGGCTCTGTTCCTGGTAAATCAACCAGTTACTTGCTACTTGATGGCAGGTCCCATACATGGACCCTCCTAGAGGGGAAGTGATGATGTGTTCTTATTGTTCACAGAACACTTGGAATGAGACAGCATGGCAGATATGCCGCAGCATCGGGTAGGCCAAAGTGGAAGGAGAAGGTTTCCAAGCTCCTCGCTGTGTCAGTTCCTCCCCAAGGCCATCACTGACCTTGGTCCATGAGTGCCCACTCTGTAAATTTTGTTGCTTTGAGACCTTCATTGTCCACTCATGACCCAAGTTAATTAGCAGGAACACTGGCCCTAACAAGAATCTCCAGTCTTAGAATAGGCCCATCCATTACCTAGTGTAAGACGCTTGATGGGCTCACACCACGTTCCCGTCCTATGTATAGGAAAACTGTGCAGAATCAAAGAATGTCAGAGCCTACGTTTTTATGGGCATTTGGCCTAATTTTCTTGTGCTGTCTGGGAAAGGAAATCTGGAAGTTTCCACCTACACAAACTTACAACTTTGTTTATTTTTCTTTCAAGTCTCCTTCTGAGGCCAAGACGTTGGTGAGATGAATAGTCCATTTATTGCCCCGGGTCAGGCCATCACAGTCGGTCATTGCACAATGTGTTTTTTATGTGTGAACTTGGATGCTAAATGAAGAACACTAAAGCAGGCGGGCGGATAGGGGAAATGACACAAACAGCCATTGGGAATGAATGGCCTTGTTTAAAGACTGATTTAAAAGATGACGGGGTCACAGTAGACCCTACCCTGAATTTCAGTGAGCAATGGCTGTAGGAAAATAAACAATTCTAGAATAAAATATATGGAAGATAGTACCCAGGATGCAGTAAATAAAGTTGCCATAATTTAATCTGTTAGAGTTCACTTGTGATCTCTACAGCCAAAGGGGAATTTGTAAATACAGTGAAAAGTCACAGGAGATGATAAATGATGTTGCCAAGTGAAATGTAACCATTGTTATAACAAACGTATACTGAGACCACCTGCCCAGCTGCCATTCTAAGAGAACAAAAAATAAATGCCCATGCCCTAAGGGGGGCAGGGGCAGAATCTATTATTAATCACTCGCACATAAATATGAAAAAGTCTAGTAAATCCATTTCATTGAGCTTAGTCTGATAAAGAAGAACTGGGGAACGTTTCAGGGCCCACTGAGGAAAGGATGAAGTTCAGGTTGGGGTCAGGGTAGATGGGAAAGGCAGGCTACTAAAAATGGAAAATAAAAATTTTTGAGGGACTGGGGACAGCTGTCTTTCCTCCAACCCAGGAGTAAGGAGCCTGCCAGGATTTGGATCCCATCTCCTTCTCCTGCGTCTCCCTCTGCAATTGATGAACACCATCTTATTTTTAACTAGAACCCAGTCAAGCAGGAGACAATTTTTTCTTGTCTTAGTAGCCCAGTAGCTGTTGTTCCTCCTTAACAATCGACTCATCTATGCCTTGTGGGCCTGCGACTCCTGGAGCTTACCCTGTTTCTTTGAATTGCTAGTAAACTGCAAACCAAATCTATGATTCACCCTTACCAAAAGTTTTGCAGAACTTCATTTTCATTAGTGTATTTTGTGGACTCATCTCACGTCTGGCCCCATTTCATGTCCCTACACTTTCCTTTCCTCCCTTTTCCTTATCCCGCACCCCAAAACCAATGTCTATTTTATATCATTTTTTAATATTAGATATAGATTTCCAAAACCACCTTAAATGTTTTGATTCAAAGTTCTAATATACATACATGGAATCAGAGTGATTTTTAATAATTGTGGTGTACAAAATACTATGTGCCTTTTTGGATTGGCTTTGCAGGAAAAGACATTTTTTTAAATAAGATCAACAAATAAAGGAATAGCTAAATTGGAACTTGGAAGCAGAATTCCAAATTTCTTGCCTTAACTGGTGGCTCACACACTCCTCGGCAAGTAATGAAAATATTTTAGATCTGTGGTCAAGTAAGCTCCTCCATTTCATAAGTTCAGAAGCAAGAAAAATATCAGGGAATTAATACAAATTCTACTAAAACTTTTAGAGTACTCTGTTTTAGAGGGGCTCTATGATTGCTAATATTTAAAGCTATATATTGTGAAGTTCCAAATTGTAAGATAAATTACAACATTTCCCTAACCCACTTATCACATTTTCAGGGCATATTACGTTTCAGAGGGGCATATATTTGGTTCTTATACTTTGTTTACTTTGATTGTTTCATTATAAAAGAAATACAAGTTTGTGTTAATAAATGAATGATAAAGTAAAAGACAAAAGTCTTCATCCTCTTGCCCTGTCCTCACCTTAATCCCCAGAGGTTACGATTGTTAGCAACTTGGTATCTATCCTTCTAGATCTTTTCTATGTATAGATACATACAAATGCTTGAGCATTGATGTAATGTATATTATAAAAAGAAGCTTTCTATTTCAAATGGATCCAGTGGATACAACACAATTTATTTACCCGTTCGGTTATTTAACATTTTCAATGTTTTCTCCCATTTGATTTCAGAGCTGAAGGGGAAAACAGAGAGTGGCATGTTAGCCCCTTATTAACGCCCATCATTTTGTATGCTCCTGTCCACATTCCATATTGAATCCTAGCACATCAGTGGATCATTCACTTACTCTCTCTTTCATCTACAACAGGAATGTAATGAGAACAAAGATGGTCATACTCTAACAGTCACATCCCAGTGGCTTCATGTTCCCTGGACAGGACTGCATTCACCAATATGTATTCCAGTGCTTGTGATTTTTATAGTACTGTGTGACATTTGCATTACATCTGTAAATTCCCAGAATGGCCACCAGAGGGAATCAACCACCCAGCGCATTCAGAGCTATTGAGTCCAGCGCCAATGACACCGGCTTAGCTCTTATCTCGAATGTGTGTCTGCTTACATTGGCTAGCATTTTTTAAAATTAGATTATATTTTTAAAATGGCCATTACTGAACTCCTCTCCAATTAATATACGGAACAATGCAGGCAAAGTGCTTCAGACAGTGCCTAGCTAAATAAACACAGTAAGTTATTATTGTTATTGTCATTCATAAGCCATTTTAAAAAGAAGAGAACCATTCCTTGCTGTGCTATTAACCCTAACAAATATTTCCTGGCAAAGGCTCATCTATTTAGTAACAGTCCAATGCATAGTTACCACGCCGCTCCCCAAAGTGCTTTGGTCTTGGTTGCTTGATTAACTTCAGGATAAATGAGTGGCCCTAGCCAAGAAGACTTTTTACAATTTTTCATTCTTATTTTCTGTTAAATATATGTTGCCTTATATACCTCTCTCTCTCCCCCTCCGCATACAATAAAATGCATTTCATGAAATACACACATTATATAGACTTTTTCATCAGAGAATGGAGGGAGATATTCTGGAAAAATGCATTTTTTTAGTTACCACCATCGCAAAGATAGACTTTCGGACAATATTAAGCTTGTTGTCACTCACAAACCTTATTCAAGCATGTCCATGCCAATGATGAATGGATACTTTCTCTAATAAGTGCTCACAAATACAGCTATGGGAGGATTCCACCAAATTTACCTCAATTTCCATTATTTCAATATGCATTTACACATATTCTGATGCTTATTGACCAATGCTCCGTAAAAATCCAAAGGCAAATGAGTGAATGATGGTAAGCCTCGAGACCACACGGTGGCGCTGTTTCATCATACTTGAGAAAGGCTTTAGCACTTTGCAGGACACCATGGCCCCCTGAAAACAGACCATGAATACAAGAATTGCCTTCCCTGTGTTACTCCAATTTGAATGAGAGAATCCAGTAGAGTTTAACATTTAGCATTAATTCGTATCTAAACAACAAAACAGCACCAAAATGCAAATGTGAGGAAATCATTGCTGAAAAGTGGGTTGTTGGAGAAATGATACATAAATGCTTCATGCTGTTAATTTATGCTACCACTTTTAATAGCAATACTGCAAGCTTTCCCTAGATGTGCGAGGTGTTTTCACTTTCATGCTTATATTTTGTTCTCCAGATGATCCAGTGAAGCAAGCAAGGGGGCTTTGATCTCTATTTTACAGCTAAGGACACTGAAACCTTTCCTGGCACCCAAAGATTGCAAAATCTTCTGCTGCACAAAAGAGTTTTTTGTGTCCTAACATCTTTCTGATGCTTGTGAGAAAGTGTAAATTCCAGTAGGCACTTTACCCAAGCCACCTTGAGGCTCTGGTTTTTTAGTTCATCCCACCCCAGGCCCAGGCAGATATGGTTGAATTCTAAGGTTTCCATTCTTTCCCATTGACCAGAGCAGGCTGGCACCCAAAGTGCTGATCAGGAAGAAGGCCCCTCTTCCACCACCATCACAGAATCCCCAAGGAGCTTGTCTTCCATCCTAGGCATGTAAAATGATTTACTATCTGCGCCCTTCAGCTGTAGAGCTGAAATCTGCATCCTGTACCTAGTCCCTCATGATAGGGAAGAGGCAGAAAACAAAACACCCTCCACTCATTTCTTATTCATAGAGCAGCCAATGTAAAATATGATTACATACATGATGGATTGGATCCGACAGATAGTATAAAAGGCAAGCCGGGGAACATTAACTAGGGAATGGATTTTTCAATGATTTCCAATGTCTCTTGTAGTCAACAGTGAAGGGAAGGGAAGGGATGAGACAAATGCAAAGAGACACACACATAACTTTCAGTATCAAACTTTAAAATACATTTCACTCTCAGATAAAGGCTTATTGCGTGTTTATCCTATGCTTTGCTGTGTGCTTTATATACGTGATTTCTTATTTATTTATTTATTGAGATAGGTTCTTGCTCTGTTGCCCAGGCTAGAGTGCAGTGGCACGGTTTTGGCTCACTGCAACCTCTACCTCCCAGGCTCAAGCAATCCTCCCATGTCAGTCTCCCTAGTAGCTGGGACTACCGGCTAATTTTTGTGGGTTTTTTGTTTTGTTTTTTGGTTTTTGGTTTTTGTTTTTTTGTAGATACAGGGTCTCACCATGTTGCCCAGGCTAGTCCTGAGCTCCTGGACTCAAGTGATCCCCCCTGCCTTGGCCTCCCAAAGTGCTGGGATTACAGGAGTAAGCCACCGCACCCAACCCGATCTCTTTTAATTACCTTTGTTCTACAGAAAAGATTAAAAAAAAAAAAAAAGAGGTTCCAAGAAGGAAGTAAAGTACCTCAAGTTTACCCACCTGGTAAGTACTGAGCAGGACTTGAATCCAGACCTTGTCTTGCACACCCAAACTGCTCTCCTCGTCCATGAGCTGCCCTGCTTGCTTCCCGGACCCTGACGCTATGATGGCCAGGACCTACCTGTATGTTTATAAACCACTATCAGCTGCTGGCCACTCTAAATAGGTGGCACCTGAGACCAGACGCAAACTCCTGAGAAGCGAGTGAAGCTGAAGCCTGAGGCCCTTCTTCCTCACAGGCCTCTGTGAGTTCTGTGAGGAGTCATCGAGTTTTCCAGAAGAGAGGAAGCTGCACTGCAATCAGAAAGCATTTCTAATTGGCCATTTTTGGTAAATTGCCTAAAGAGATCTTCATGAGAAAAAGGATCTAAACTTACAAGTCTCCAATAATTTTTTGTGATATCATTTTTCATTCTAAAGAAATGTTCACTTTCCTGCCTAATTTTGTATTTGTAATTGTATATTCTTTTTAAAAGAAATCATATGAGCTTTGGGCTTCACAAAATCAGGATCTCCCCTGCCTGTGCCTTTTTCCAGTGGTTAAACATTTTGCCTCTCATCCCCCAAAAAGCTAAACAATTTATTGTGATCTTGAAGCCATCATTGCTGGGCATAGTCCTGAAATATAGTTTTCCTGCAAAAGGAGAGGGAGGGGAGGAAGAAGGAAGGGAAGAAGGACAGAAATGCACAAGATTATATGTAGAGTTAGTAATTCATTTAATGTTAAGGAAGGAAAGTCACCACCATTACAAGCGCCTCTTTAAAAAAAAAAAACAAAAAACAAAAAAAACACCCTTCCACATAGACTGAATCTCGTCTTCTCTCATGAAGGTTCTAACTTCCTAAAGATGGCTTCAGTGGACCATCCAATAATCAGATAAAAGGTCCACATTGCCGTGGACACGACATGGCTAAAGACAGGACCTAGACTTTGTTCCTGGGATTTTGTGGCATATTGTTAACACAAATCACCTGATTATGTTAGCCAGCAATGATCAGTCATGTATTCTTTCGCCTTCATCCTGCTTCTCCAGTTAGAGGGTTTTGAAAATCCCTTAAACAATTCAACCACTTGTTACGGAAGGTTTCCACAGCCTCTTGTCTCCTTTGTCACACAGAAGTTCCCCCAAATCATCTTGGCTGCTTACATCTACAGAGCTATAAATGGGATGCGAGTCCTCAGGGGGGAACACCAGAGCCCTCTGAGGGTGGGGAGCTTGGCGTCACACCAACTTCCTGGACCTACACTATCTGGGTTCACTAGTTATACTGATCAGACTGGCAAGTCCTCCTATGGGAAACCTTGTTTTGTGCCCCTCCATAGACATCACCTTTGTTTTTAGGTAGTATTGATCACCCGAGGATTAGGGTTCAGGCCCACATCATTCTAGGGTCTCAGGGTCAGAGCAAGTAAGGTGATAAAGTAAAAGGGGTTAAATAATCTTATAAACAAATATTCACACTGGAGATTTCTATTTTTTCTATTTCTTTTTATGAAACATTTATGCACGCTTTATGGTTCTAAAGCACAGGCTGCTGTTTAAGCCATTCACAGAGATAGAAAAGAAAAGAGAAGGAGAAAGCTTTTTAAATGTGGGGGCAGGGGAAAGCGGTTAGTGGAACTTCATCTGCTGAGTGTTCATATAGAGCAGAAATAAAGAAGTGTGTGTTTATCCTATGAAGCCTATAAATCTTAAGGAAACCCAACTGTTGCCGACCCAAAAGCCTTCTGCAAATTTGCTCTTCACAGTATCTGACCCTCCAGGCTCATTGTTCTGTGTTGTCCTGGATTGATATGGCCTAAAATCAAAACTGCATTCATAGCTCGGAAGTAATTTAATAGCTCTAATCTAGAATTAAACTTTTCGGTCATTCATTTTGATTAATTGCTAAAAGAAATTCTGGCGCTTATACCCCTAAATACAATTTTATTTTGTGGAAACAGAAAACTTATTTTACAAAAAAGTCAACCTCTATCATAAATTCACCATCCAGGCTTGAGTGGTTTGACGTCTGGGTGCTGTACCTTGGAGACAGTTAAACATATAATTGAAGCCCACGTGTAGATGTAGAGGTACTTTTAAAAATTTCCTCCTTGAAGATGACGTTTAACTCCACAGAGTAGCTTTCTTTGTCTTAATTCTCTGGGTTTCCATTTTTAAAAGAAAAAGCTATCCTCAAAGGCCTTATAGGGTTACTAATTACACAATGTCACATATCGACAGAAGAAAGCCATTATGACAGTCTCTAGCTGTCTGAAATTTAAGTAGGCTTACCAAAGCTCTTAAGATGACAAACACATGCATTTGTAGGACGGTTCCTGTCCCACTGAGGTTAACTAAATGGTCTGGGGATGGGCAAGGAGAAAGAAGGGGAGCACTTGTAAAGTAGCTGGCTCCACTTTGGAGGAAAAAAATCCTGGGGTTGTTTTTGAGGTCCGGCTGAGAACCGAGAGGAACAACAAATCATCTATATTTTTTTCAGTGCATCATGTCTATTTTTCACGTAGCAACTCCCTTCCCGGCATTCGGAAAACGCTCCTCGTCGGATGTTTCTACCCACAGGATGCTCTTTCTGTTTAACATGGAAGTAGCTTTGAATTCTCTCTGCAAAGAAGAGGTCCGGTATCCCGGCGGGAGAAGCAAAGTGCCACTGGGTGCTGGAACGTGGAGGTGAGGGCTCGCAGGAGGAAGGGTGGGGCTTGGGAAGGAAAAAGGCGCGGCTCGGAGGAGAAACCGGCTGCTCACAATCCGCGAAGCCAGAAGTTACCCGGCTCGTGGAACCACGTCCACTTCCCCCAGCCAGTTCCCTCCTGGGTTTCATTCTTAAAAAGCGATTTGTATTGGTGCCTCTCTTCCGTGTGCTACAAAGAGAAGTGACCGCTAGAGGGCAATATGATGCAAAATAAGAATTTGATCGCGCATGAGAAGAGCTGAAATAATAAGCATATAGATAGAATGAAATAGAGGTATTGTGAAGAAGTGTGGTGAGTAGGCTTTCCAATCCCTGTTCTCCATATCCATACACCCCTCAAATATACACACTTAACTGAATGGCAAAGTATCTGCACTGCAGAAGCTAACCCATCATTTTTTTTCTCTCTCTCTCTTAGTTTCTGAGAGTTGGGAGGAGTTTTAGGGAATATTGAACTCCTCGACATCAGAACAGGGTAGTTTCTGGAAGCTTTCACCGTTCATAAGCCCAGAGTATAAGATCAAAGTAGTGGTTCTTAACCGGGGGCCGGGGGGGAGAGGGGGAGTTTGCCTCCCAAGGAACATTTGGCCTTGTCTGGAGAGATTTGTGTTTGTCACAGCTTGGGGGATGGGGTGGACATAGATACTACATAGATACTAGCACCTAGTGGGTAGAGGCCAGGGATGTCACTCAACATCCTACAATGCATAGGACAACGTCTAATAACAAAGAATCATCCCCCGCAGATGTTCATAGTGCCAAGGTTGTGGAACCCTAGTCAAACATGAGTGCACAGCTTGTAGATGCATTTCCATCCAGTGAGGGTGTGGTTCAGTCCTCAGCGCTTCAGCTCTTCTCAGTGTTGACAGGCATCTCCTATGTATGCATTGTGCATCTTTCCCCTAAGTAGACCTGCTCCATGTGATTGAAATGTGTTGCCGCAGGTAAGCCGGTCTTTCAGATTCCTGCAGCACAGAGACCCATTTACTGCAAGGCATCTGCCCACTAGGACCTGGACTCGCAGAGCCTTCTGATGTGGATTCCCCAGCCCGCCCTTAAGGGAGCCTCTGGGCACTTTAGTCAGGGACCTGGCTTCCTCCACTTACTAGTTGTGTGATCTTAAACAAGTCTTTCAGCCTCCTCTGTAAAATGGTGATGATAATGACACCTACCTCCTGGGGTCTTGTAAGGAGCAAATGAGCTCATAGGTAGAAAGCCTGGTAGGCCCATAAGGGCATAGGCATTGTCTTCTCTTTCTCCCATAGTACATGATTCATTCTTTGTTTCCCTTCTAAAGGACTTAGCCCAAAGGCATGTGCCACCTCTGTCCTTGTCTTATCACATTTAATTTTTTTTAAAAATCTTATTTTAATGTGTCTTTACTGCATACTTCATCTTTGTCTTATTATTATTCAATTATTCTGTCCAGAGACAGTACAGGGTGGTGATCACAAATTCAAGACCCAGCCTGCCTGAAACTGAATCCTGTTTTGCCCCTCCCTAGACAGCTGATCTTGAGCGAGTTATTTAACCTCCTCGAACCTCAGTTGCCCCCCCTCTAAAATGGGCGTGATAACAGTACCCATCATTGTACAGATTAAATTAATTAATATTGGAAAAGTACTTGGAACAGTGCCTGGCACATAGTAGTACTAAATAAGATATAAATAAATGAAAACGATGGTGATGAGATTCATACTATTTCCCCCAACACCTAAAAATCCAACCTAAATGCACCAGAATAACAACTGATGGGATGGCTGAAGCTAAACTTACAATGCCAGGATTCCACGGTCATTCATCTACAGGTAGGGGCTTGAGGAAGAGAGCTTCTTTTGCATCTGAGAACATCCATAGTGCAAGAGCCACATCTGGCCCAGTCCTGTAATTTTACTAAGAAGGCAACTCGAGCACAGAGTCAATGGTGTACAGTAGGGAAGCAGGACCGGAACCTGCCGGTCAACACCACAGCTCACTCCTTTTGGCCTACATTGAGTTGCTTCAATCAATAACCATGGTACTGATCTGACACTGTTATTAACCTTCTCTGTGACTTGCAATCCGCTTCCCCATATCCTGCAATGGTGTCGTGTGGCTTATCATTTGCCCTCTGAGAATATTTGATGCCTCAAGGGACACTCAATTCAAAGTACCTAGAAAATATTAGCTGGGTTTTTAATTCTTCTACCAGTAGACTGGACTTCACCTTGAATAGAATACCACTAATACCACTGAAGGAAAAATTTAGAGGAAGTAACATCAAAGAGTGAACACTACACAACTATGTTATTACAGAATTTTTCTCGAAAAATCTGCTGCCCTTCAAGGGTCACTCCTCAGATACTCACCCCATTAGCACCTTATAGTTACCTAGATGTGTTTCTTACACTGTGTTGTAACTACAAGTTTATTTTTCTTCTCGTTCTATGAATTTTTTTTTTTTTTTGAGATGGAGTGTCTTTCTTGTTGCCCAGGCTGGAGTGCAATGACACTATCTCAGCTCACTGCAAACCTCCGCCTCCCGGGTTCAAGCAATTCTCCTGCCTCAGCCTCCCTAGTAGCTGGGATTACAGGCATGTGCCACCACGCCCGGCTAATTTTTTGTATTTTTAGTAGAAACGGGGTTTCTCCATGTTGGTCAGGCTGGTCTCGAACTCCTGACCTCAGGTGATCCATGCACCTCAGCCTCCCAAAGTGCTGGGGTTACAGGCGTGAGCCACCGCGCCCAACCATTCTATGAAATCTTAAAGGCAGGACGTTTGTTGTCAACTCTGTCCTCAGCAGCCCAGGCACAGTGCCAGGTGCACAGTCAGTCTTCATAAATGTTTGCTACTGCTTTGGATGGTGACACCACAGTCACCACCACAGGAAGCAGATTGCAAGTCATGGGCGCAGGCCCAGTAGGGCAGCATTTTCCCAGAGCGTGGCATGTGGACCATGGCTGAGATGATTTTAGGTGGAAAGAGATTGATTTTATATAGGACATGGACAAGGTGTAAAACAACGTTGAATCATGTAATGAGAAAGTTATTCCTTACCCAATGATCCTTCAACATTTCTGATTTCTTTTTTTTTTTTTTTTTAGACGGAGTTTCGCTCTTGTTGCCCAGGCTGGAATGCAGTGGCGCAATCTCGGCTCACTGCAACCTCCGCCTCCAGGGTTCAAGCGATTCTCCTGCCTCAGCCCCCCGAGTAGCTAGGATTACAGGTGCCCGCCACCACGCCTGGCTAATTTTTGTATCTTTAGTAGAGATGGGGTTTCACCATGTTGGCCAGGCTGGTCTTGAACTCCTGACCTCAGGTTATCTGCCCACCTCGGCCTCCCAAAGTGCTGGGATTACAGGCATGAGCCACCGTGTCTGGCCAACATTTCTGATTTCTTCAGGGAGAAAGTCTCTGGTGGTAATATGTCTTAATCGCTCTCTCTCTCTCTCTCTCCTATCAACATCTTTTGGACAAACTAAATACACCTAAGGCTGAAAGCCGAGAATGTTTAGCAGATAAAAATTTCTACCTAGAATTTAACACATTTGTTCTCAATACATCTCTTTATGACCATCTCTTCTGCACAGCAAGTGGTAACATCAGTCTTCATTTCCCATCTCTGGGTAAGGCAATTGTGCTCAGCAAATACCCCTGGTGTGCCCCTCCACTTCCAGCCCCTTTGCACTTAGAGGGAGGGTCATGTGACTGGTCTTCACCAATGAAATGGGGTGGAAACCTATATAACCTCTGGTCTAAGGCATTGACGAGCAGGTGCACAGCCCTCCAGTCATTCTTCCTCTGCATCAGTGGCCCTGGAGGTCACATTTTGAGATGGTGGCATTATACAATTGAGTGAGCATGGATCTAGGCATTGCCATCTGTCTCCAAGAAAAGCTGCCCTGGAAAGTCATCTGACTTGCATTGGATTTCACATGAATGAAAACTAAACCTTTTGTATTTTAGTTTATTTTATTTTACCTTAAGTTCCAGGATACACGTGCACAATGTGTGGGTTTGTTACATAGGTATACATGGACCATGGTGGTTTGCTGCATCTATCAGCCCATCATCTAGGTTTTAAGCCCGGATGCATTCGCTGTTTGTCCTAATGTTCTCCCTCCCTTCATCCCCCTATCCCCCGACAGGCCCCAGTGTGTGATGTTCCCCTCCCCGTGTCCATGTGTTCTCATTGTTCACCTCCCACTTATGAGTGAGAACATGTGGTGTTTGGTTTTCTGTTCCTGTGTTAGTTTGCTGAGAATGATGGCTTCCAGCTTCATCCATGTCCTTGCAAAGGACATGATCTCATTCCTCTTTATGGCTGCATAGTATTCCATGGCGTATATGTACCATATTTTCTTTATCCAGTCTATCATTGATGGGCATTTGGGTTGGTTCCAAGTCTTTGCTATTGTAAATAGTGCTGCAATAAACATACATGTGCATGTGTCTTTCTAGTAGAATGATCTATATTCCTTTGGGTATATACCAAGAAATGGGATTGCTGGGTCAAATGGTATTTCTGGTTCTAGATCCCTGAGGAATCGCAACACCGTCTTCCACAATGGTTGAACTAATTTACACTCCCACCAACAGTGTAAAAGCATTCCTATTTCTCCACAGCCTTGCCAGCATCTATTGTTTCTCGACTTTTGAACAGTCACCATGGTATCTCATTGTAGTTTTGATTTGCATTTCCCTAATGATCAGTGATGTTGAGCTTTTGTTCATATGGAAAACCAAACCTTTGTTGTGTTGAGCCTTTGCAATATCAGCGTTTATTTGTTACTGCAACAAAGCCTAGACTATCCCGACTAGTACATATTTTAAAACTTTTAAGATTATAAATGAGTGAATTTAAAGAAAATATTAACTACACAATAGTCCAGGACATAACAAAAATGTTTGAAAGTGATACTCAAATGCCACCTAGTGCTTATAGTCTTAGAGTTGATTTTACAAAAGAGTGGAAAGTCACTCCCCACCTTCTCTCACCAGGTTTCCCAAGAGACCTGGACCAGGCTAGGGTAAAGTGCAGCCCAGGGCTATAACAGAACAAAGTGAAATTGTAGTTTCAAGGATCAAATTTGCTGCCTTTTTGGCAACCAGCTGAATTAACTGACTCTAAAAAGCAGAAGCAGTATAATTAGAATCATTAGGAGTCCAGAGAAAAAGACTTAAAATTACCCACTTTTCCCTGGGTGGTATGACAAACTCTCACTATCTTTGATTTTATGAAGCTCAGCTTTCCTACAGCCCTGTCACTCTACAGATTGGAAGCGTGATTTCATACCACGTACTTCAAGGCCAATTTTTCCTTGTCCGGTCCTCATAGTCTCACGTGAAGTTCGTGTTATTTGTTCATTCCCATTATGCTAGACAGACAATGGATGCACACATAGTTTTCATCTTGGGGATGATTTAGTAATGATCAAAAGTTATACTGTTTCAAAGTGGGAAGCAAGGTGCACAGACTCGCTTGCCTCCAATTAATTTCTCTTCCTCAAAGAAAAGTCTGGATGGAAGGAATCTTGAGACTTAGATATATCTGGGGTGCTGTGACAAAGAAGGAAAAACACAAAACAAGTTATTAGGGAACCTGACTCCAACACTACTTCAGCTGTTTGGCTTTGAGCAAGCCCCCTTGCCTCTCTGTGCCTGTGTTTTCCGTCTTTAACATAGAAATATCAACAGTTACCTTAGCCAGGTGACTTGCAGTGATGTGGAGGCAGATGATAGACACGGCAGTGCTGTGAAAATCGCATGACCGGCAGCTAACACACCGTGAGTTCTGGGTTCTCACCACGTAATGTACTCTGTGCTGGGCACTTTTCATACTTCTCATTTAATCCTCAGAACAACATATGCAGAAATTGCACTATTATCCCCTTTCTTTTTTGTTTTTGTTTTAATTTTTTTTTTTTTTGAGACAGAGTTTCATTCTTGTTAACCAGGCTGGAGTGTAATGGCACCACCTCGGCTCACTACAACCTCTGTCTCCCGGGTTCAAGCAATTCTCCTGCCTCAGCCTCCCAAGGAGCTGGGATTACAGGCATGCACCACCACACCCAACTAATTTTTTGTATTTAGTAGAGACGGGTTTCACCATGTTGGTCAGGCTGGTCTCGAACTCCTGACCTCAGGTGATCCACCTGATTCTGCCTCCCAAAGTGCTGGGATTACAGGCATGAGCCACCACACCTGGTCTAACCCCTTTCACAGATGAGAAAACCAAGACTTAGTTGGAGAGGGTCAGTCACTTCCTAGAAGTCACTCAGTTACCAAGGGGTGGGGCCAGAACTCAAACTCAAGTGCCAGTGGCCTTGGAGCTGGGGCCCATTCGAATCCCTGCCCCTCAAAGCAAGGTGTGGCTTGTTATCAAGTCTGGATCTGGCTTCTCTGGACTGTGACACAGCCCCCTGTTTTGAAACTCCATTTTTCCACACGGGGTTAATCCAAAGAGCCTGCTGGGAGAAGAGAGGCCGCCGCAAGCCCTGCCAGCATGTTACACGCTGCTTAGCAACCGGTGAAAACAAGCAGGAAGGGAAAATGAGCCTCAGACTGCCGGGGAGGAGTGAAGAAGGGGGAGACTTTGGGCCCTGCCTAATCTGGTTGGGTTTGTGCCGCGATGGGCATGCGCTAATCTGAATGCTTTCCCCTTAGTTGTTACCTGGTCCCTGTGCTGAGGAGATGCCAGGACCAACAAGGAAGATAGAAAATGAAAAGACCTCATGACCTAAGTTCAACCTCCACCTTAGCATTTAGGCTGCCTGTAGAAGGTGTGTGCAGGCACCAGCCCTCGAAGGGCCTGGAGATAAGCCAGAAAAAGAGCTCAGTTCTCCAAAGCCACTGTTGACTGAGCCCCTGAGAGAAGACAATTTCAAATGAATAAGAAAGCCTTGATAAAGCTCCGCCCATCCAGGAAAGAAAGTAGGGGAGAATTTCAGACTTCCAGCTAAAAGGTTGGAGGTTACAGTAACCTCCAGCTTGCCCAGGATATCTTTCTTTTGCTTGAGTAATTTCAAAACATCTCAAAATCTCACAGAAATCTTCATGCCTAAAATCTATCTATGCAGTAGGAGCCACTTCATGAAAAGTAATTAATCACATGACATTTTGATTAATGTAAGGAATTTGAGGAATGTGAGTTTCAGGAAGGTGAGAATGTCTTCTCAAAGGAGTTCTCTAACGGAAATAACAAGTAATGTACCATGAATGGAAGACCAGCATATCTGGAAACCAATGTGTTCCTTGCCACTAACTGCCTGTATGTCTTTAGGGATGCCATTTATGTATTCTCTCATCACACATCTAAAGAACCAGGCTGGGGGAAAAGACACAATGGCCCTGTCCGGCCCTGGGGTTGCTTAATGTCTCTGGGGAAGGCTGAGGCCTGAACAAGCCAGTAGCATTTAGCATGGTCCATGCACTGTGTGTCACCATGGGAAGGCATTATGGAGTTGCTGAAGCTCCAGTGGAATCCGGAGGATGAAGACAAGCTTGGCATGTGTAGAAAGGGGAGACAGGTATTGCGGGAGGAAGGAACTGCATGCACTGCCTTGTGGGGGAGTGATGTGGAACTTCATGGATCAATGGGACTGGGGCACAGTGAGTTTGTAGGGATATAGCGGAAGATAAACCTGGAGACGTAAGCCAAGCTCAGATTCATTCCATAGTGCATTCAACACATTGAGCCCCTACCATGTGCCAGGCAGTGTGAGAGCAACTGGGATAGAGAAAAATCCCTGCCTTTGCAGAAATTCCACTGGCACAGAGTGGAACAAGGTCCTGAAGTTGAAGGAAAAAAACAGAGAAGACAGGTGAAGCACAGCATATATTATATGACAACGACTAAGGCAAAATACACCCATGAGGAGGGGCATAAGGAGGTTGCATTTTAGTTTAAACATTTGAAACATGTTCTATAGGAGGCAAGAGAACAAGCCTTGTTGGTGGCTAAGGGGAGAACATTCCAGAAAGAGCATATAGGACCTGAGTAGTATCTTAGTTCATTTGTACTACTATAACCAAATAACTGAGACTGGGTAATTTATAAATAATAGAAACTTGTTTCTCACACTTCTGGGGGCTGGGAAGTCCAAAGTCAAAACACCAGCAGGTTGGTGTCTGATGAGGGCTGCTCTCTGAATCCAAGCTGGTGCCTCAATTGCTGTGTCCTCACATGACAGAAGGGCAAAAATGTCCTGGGAGCTCCCTTCAAACTCTTTTATAAGGTTGCTAATCCCATTCATGAGGGCTCTGCACCTCCTAAAGACCCCACCTCTTAAAACTATCATATTGGCAGTTAAGTTTCAACATATGAATTTGGGAGACACATCCAGACCATAGCTAGTACAAGGGGGCAAGCTTTGTCTTCACAGTTATGGAGATAATGGAGTTTAATCCCAGAATCCAAACAAGCACATTTCAGTTTTTGAAAGGACCACTTTTATACCTCTAGATAGCAGGCAGGTAGAAGGAATCATTGGGAAACAACTGGAAAATTTCAGAAAAGACACAAGAGGGCTCTAAGTGAGAAGGAGTTGGGGCCGGGGTGGGATTTGAAAACAGAGATAGTGGAACTAGTGGTTGGAGAAGCTGCTGCTGTGTAAGGCTGGCTGGGGGTGGGGCAGGCAGAGGGAGAGAGGATAGTGGTGACAGAGACTGTTGGGACAGGGAGGGGTTATGAGGTGATGTTTGATCTGACTACCTACTTACTATGCCCAGTCCTTGGTGATATGTCCTACCTGATGTCACAGCTCTAACCAGGACAAGAAGGGCGGCCTGCACCCTGCTTCTGGCAGTCACCTATGCACATGAAAGGCTGCTCCTCATGCCTGGGGACAGCATGTCTCTCCATGTGTCCCAGCAGCATAGCCTCACTCCACGAGGAAGGATGGATGTCACACCACCAGCTGGAAAACCTCTTTATTGTAAAAATCACACCCTACCCTAAAAGCACATGGCAATGAACATTTCTGAGTGGAGGAGGATGCCCCGGCGTCTGTTAATTAGCCAGGAAGCCATGCTTGTTTCCTAGTGCAGGGTGACTGCACAGTCATTTGTATCCAATTTGCTGCATCAAGCTAATTTGTTTTCAGATATAAATGAAAGCTGCTGTCCCAAACCCACCGTGCTGCTTTTCCATAGAAACACTTCGGTCTGTGTTTAATGAATTTTAAAGAAGAATAAAATATATACAGAAAAGTGCACAAATATTGAAGCGCACAGTTTGATGAATTTTCACAAAGTGAACGCACCTATGGCACGAGCATCCAGCTCAAGAAATAGAACATTCCGGCACTCCAAAATCTCTTGCCCGTCTCAGTCACCACCCCTCCCAAAGGTACTCTGACTTCAAATAGCATAGTTTAGTTTTGCCTGTCTTAATTTTTTGTAAGTGGAAGCCTAGAGTGTGTGCTCTTTCTTGCATTGCATCATGTCCACAACATCGTGTTTGCAAGATTCATCCTCATTACTATAAGTAGCAATAGTTTATTCCTTCTTGTCTCTAGACAATATTCCATTGCATGAATATACATTTTATTTATCTATTCTGCTATGGATGGGCTGTGTCTAGGTTTTACCTGCATTGGAGGCTGCTGCCGTAAACATTTTCATACATGCCATTTGCTACAAATACATACACGAATGCAATTGCTGTGCTGTAAGATATACTCACGATTAGCTTTAGTTCAGAACATATATACTACCAAAAGTATCTCTGCTAAACACACTGTGGTACCCTGGATTGGATCCTGGGACAGTAAATGGGCTTTAGGGTAAATATAGGTGGAAGCTGAATAAAGTCTGGAGTGAAGTTAATAGTAATTTGTTGATGTTGTGACAAATGTACCACGGTTTTTTAAGAGGTTAACATTAGGGGAAATTAGGTGAGAGGAAGTATATGGAAATTGTATTATTTTTGCAACTTATGTGCAAATCTAAAGTTATTCCAAAATAAAAAGTTAATGAAAAAGAAAAAAGACTTTCTTAGTGCACACCTCACTAAGAATTACTGTGTTTTTTTTGTTTTTTTATTTAAAAAAAGCCTTTACAGCAGCATTTATCTAACTTGCCTGATGAGATTCACCTGGAGCAAATTCTTGTACCCATTTCTAAAAGATTCTAATGTCAGATCTGCAACACGACCCAGGATCAGATTTTTAACAAGTGCTCACCTCACCCTGAGTGTCCTATCAGACAAGCTCTAAGAAATACCGAATTACACTGCAGTGGAATTAGCATAGTTTTAGGCACCAGCTAAACTCAGGTCCACATTCCATGTCAATTACTTACCAGGCGGGTGATTATTTCAGCATGTTACATAACTTGCTAGAAAACTAGTAGTAATAATGTCTTCCTGTCGGACCACTATGACATCTAAATAAAGTGCTGCAAGATGCCTAGTACAGGGCTGGGCACACTTGGGTTTGTGTAATAGTTGACCTCAACACCTTATATACGATTTTTCCCCTCTAAGGAGAACAGAAGAGGCTAATAAATTGTGACCATGGTTCTTAAACAAGTTACACTAAGTCTCATGCCCTTTTTCCAGAAGATAGCTAACATCAAGGGAGTGGGAACTACAATCTCCTCTGCAAGTCCCCCTTTATTTGGAGGTTGTATTTGCTCGTTCATTTTCTGATAGTGGACATGGGCCAAATGAGGACAGAGTCAGACTGGACATTCCCACAGCCTTCTGCCCTGAGGGAGTCACTGATTGCCTGTGCAGAGGGCCCAAGCACGACTGTGGCATGAAAGCAACACCCTTCTGTGTCCCCAGTTCCCAGCCAGCCACCCCAGCACAGGCTCCAGAACAGCTGGGATGCTGGATGAAATCCCTGCTTTGGCGAAGCACAGGAAGCAGTGCGGGCACAATATGAGCACCGCGCAGCATTGTGTTTCATGGGAAATAAAGGGACAGTAAGCTCCTCTGGCTGCTTTTTGTCTCTTGATGTCCTGAAGCTTCCATCTCATTGTAATGGAAAGAATCACCCCTAATCTTGGCAAGTCCTAAAGTATGCTGCCATGAATTGTCAGTTCCCTTGCCCAAATGAAATAATTTATAATTTTTTATCATTTGTGAACATCTTAGAGAAATGTTTAAGGTCCTAGGAAGATGGGCATGGTAGAGGCATTGGCTAAAAGGCAAAATAGTGAAGAGGTAATGAAGGTTTGAGGCCTGAGGTGCAGTGCTGGGGACAAGGGCTTACAGAGAGAGTGTACACCAGGATGGGAGCAGGGACAGAGGGTGAAATGGGGGATGTTCCTCTACCAAAGGACAGTAACCCTCTCCAGCAAGGCCACCCTCACTGCCAGGCCTACTCTAACCACCCATTTAACACAGAGCTGGTGGGACCTACTACCATGACTACACTACTACTGTTCAAAGCATCATGCCAGAGCCCTTCCTGCCCCTGTCCTCAAATGCCATCCGAGTCCAAGAAAGTGTTAGATGGTATTATAACATCTCAAGTCTCTTTTGCCAGTTAAAAAAAAAAGAAAACAAACAAATAGCAAAACTTCCTATTGAGACAGACCAACCAAAGCAAAAAAAAGAGAATTTACTGGGAAAACCTAAGAGTAGGCAATGGAGTGCCGCCGGCCTCCCAAACATTCTAGAAGCGGAATGTGACAGTCATCAGAACCAAGGCAGTGACTTGCCCATGTCTGGACCATCTCTTTTCTCTGCTTCTCTTGACACTTCTGCTTCATTACAAAACCACCCTCTCCCTTTCCTGTGCACGTGGCACTGTTCATATAGCTAAAAATAATGGCCCCAAACTCCAGAGACCTGCCATCTCCAAACTCTAGCAAACCAATTAACTGGATAATGTTTCAGCTTCTGGGAGAAAAATTCTATGGTGCCCAGCCTGGGTCAGGATTTGGCCATTTCCATCTGGCCACGTAAACTAAGTATGTTCCAGGCTTACAGTCCTTCATGTACTTGTGGGTAGAAGGGTAGCAATTTTCCAAGAAACAGGTTTGGTCTTAGTGGATACCCCAAAAGATATTTATTACTGGTGGAAAATTACTGTTACTGATTCAGAAAATATTTTTAGGTCCTCTGTCATCTTCTTCATATCTCCCCTGGCTATCAGTTCTGTGTTATCTACTTGAATGTTGGGATCCAGGTGAGAAAGAAGATAAAGTGAAGGAAGACATTCATGACAAACCATTGTAACTTCAAAATTATCTGGGGATAGACCATAGAGTCTGCAGATATAACAAGACTGCCTGAATGTTCTTTATCCCTTCAAGCACTTAAAATTTATGTTGGACAAGAAATGTCAGCTAATTCTGCAAGTTCTACTTATGGCATGGAGGAGACGCATGCACAACTCACGGGCTGAAGGCACAAACAGGAGAAGCCATAAACTGTTACACAAAGGAAGAAAGACAGGGTGGAAAGGCCAGGAATGAAAAAGGATCTGATAGCAGGAAAGCTGGCTCAAGTTAATGAGACAATGCGTGACTTGACATTCCTGATGGATGTCAGTGGTTCAGTGCTAGGCAGACCTTCTGAGATGACAACTTCCATTCAAACCTCAGCCCTGGATGGCAACCTGAAACCCAAGGCCATGAGCAGCGAGTGTGTGTGAGCCCAGCATGGATTAGTGCGGTGGCCTTGGGAGGCCCTTCCAGACGGCTGCTTCCTCCCTGTGTACCATTACCCAGAAGGCATGGGTGCTCTGGGAGCTACAACAATACTAAGTAATTAAGATAAAATGTTCTTGGCTGTGTCTAACGCATATTCTTTTATGACAAGAACAAAGGGTTAGTTGATGAACTAATTTTTGGTGGGGAAAACTGCAGCATCTATTATTGAACTAATTTTTGGTGGGGAAAACTGCAGCATCTATTATTGAACTAATTTTTGGTGGGGAAAACTGCAGCATCTATAAATGAATGCTTTGGATTTTTGTTTGTTTGTTTTTCAATATTCCCATTATAATTTCAGTTCAGATACTCCAAAGCTCATGTTCCCTAATTTATTATTGCTTGCTACGGTCCTCAGGGATACAGTAATTGAATTTTACTGGCATGATTACCATATCCATCAACAAGCGAGTCTTCCTGAAATAAATCAGTCAAAGCCTGTTGGTTGGCCCCCTTTGCTCCACAGGAGAGGTGCCCAGAGCAGAATCCGGTCTCAGCAAAGAAAGGTGTAGTGTTTCTCTGGCCAGTGCAATAGGCTACTGCCTGTCAGCCAAGTGCAAATGAGGCTGTGTGTGGCCAGCTCTGAACATCTGTGGAAGCAATAGGAGCACAAGGATATTTGAAGAAGAGAAAAGAAATATATTTTTGAAGAAGAGAAAATAAAAATACCCCTGCAAAGGGATTGCCACCCAAATGACCAGCTTCTAATTCTATTGCAGTCAAAAATAGATGAGCTTCTGGGAGACGGGGATGTGCATACTTGGTTGAGATCCAGGAAATTCCATGATGAGATGTTAAAAATTCCATCGTAAAAAAAAAAAAAAAGCAGATGGACAGCCTACATCCTCTCCTTCTTACATCCAAAACAGGAAAATAAAAATCATAATTTCAGATGCATTTTCGGGCTGCACAGGCACATAGAGATCATCTAAATCCAGACTCCTCATTTTACATGAGAGGCTCAACAGGGTAAAATGAATTCTTATCTCAATGTGATATTTAAGATTTTTTAAAAAGCAATCTGCGTCCTTCAAAAATTGACACCCAAATACAGAGTGCATAGGATTGGGCTGTCGCTCACCTCCTCTGAGCCCCTGGGGCAAGTCACTGAAAGCCGAGCCTTGCGGCTTCATCTGGAAATGGAAATAGGCATACTGTTGGCTTCTGTGAGAACTGAGATTAGACATACAAGGGTCTAACAAAGCTCCCGGCACCCAGTCTTGGCTGAATTTCATTCTATTTTGATATTTGTTAAGGAAATAGGAAATTTATTTTTAAAACACGGTACTATTAGGAAGTCAAGTGGCTGAGAAGACCGGACGCTTACAAAGGAGCTGCTCCTTCCCAAGCAGTACCCCTCCACATTCGAGAACACAGGAGAGAAGGCAGGCCTCTTAGGTGAGCACCTTCAGATTTCTAAAGGCATAAGGCCAAAGACTTCGAGTAATTTTGCCTGGGCAGCTAAAATTCACATGCCACTGGGAGTCTGCAAAAAGCTTTGGAGCCTTAGGCGCTCTTTGACCCATACGTCATATTTCAACTCAGATACCCTCAGGGTCCTCTGACAGTAGGTGACTGTTCTGATGAATGAGTATGAGGCCTACGCTCCATTCCCCAGGCCTCGTGTTTCCACATCCAGATCCTTTGTCAGAAAAGATTGACTGTTCCACCATTTCCTCTGCGTTTTCCTGCCTCTTTCTTGTTAAATTCATAATGAAGAAAAAGCTCCCAAGTGAATCACCATCAATGGATTGGATGCTGCTATGTGTTAAATTGTGTCTCCCCTACAATTTGTATGTTGAAGTCTTAGCCCCCAGTAGCTTAGAATGCGGTCTTATTTGGAAATAGTGTTGTTGTGGATATCATTCGTTAAGATGAGGTCATATTGGAATGAGGTGGGCCCCTAATCTAATGTGACTGGTGTCCTTATAAAAAGGGGAAATTTAGGCACAGATAGTCCCACCAGTAGGACACCAAGTGAAGATGAAGGCAGAGATCAGGGTGATGTACCCACAAGCCAAGGGACACCTAAGAATGCCAGCAAAACACGGAAAGCCAGGCCAGAGGCGTGGGACAGTGGAACAGATTTCAAACTCCAGGCCAGAAAGCAATCAGCACCATCCTGGGGTGAGGGGAGGACACAGCACCAGCATTATCCAGGGTCACATCCCTCACTCTGGCCTCCTCTAATCAGATGGCAATCCGGCAATCTTAGCCGGAGAGATGATAACACAGATCGTCTATTTTTTGCAGCCTTAGTCGGCTCCCTTATAAGGAAAAACTATGCCCCTTGAAGTCTTGCAGACTGAGGAGCTATTGTGAATCTGATCTTTTAGAGGAGAGCCTAATGCCATTTTCCCTTTTCAGTAAAAATAGAAAAAAGTTAAAAGAGGAAGGAAGATGTAAGAACCAAATACTCTGTCTTTCTCTCTCTCTCACTCTCTGTCTCTCTCACACACAGACACACAAACACCACACATCTATACACATACATTCTTTTCCACTGGACTGTGCCTCCTTTTCTGGCTATGTATGCACAAGAATAGAGATATTGGTGTCTGTCCCCTGGAGTAATGATGATAAATATGTCAAGGTCAGCAGCTTCATCAGCCATTGAGACAGCTCACTCTGGCAACTGCAGATAATCATTCGCCTGGTGGGACCAGTTGCCTATACCTTAATTCATGCCTCACAGTGTTGCTGAAATGTTCCTTATCTCACAAAAACACTTGTCTTATGTCTTTCTGGTGCAGAAAGAAATTCATAAATTATTGCTATGCCTTGGATTTTTTTTTGTCTCAGTCATGATTTTGTGGGGGAAGAAGTTACTCAAGAATGGGGACGAGGTGAAAAATAAGTCATCAGTGTGCATGCAACAATATCTTGTTCCATGTCCTATAAAGCAAAAACTCAGACTCAGTAGTTCCAAAGATCTTTGATGAAAAATTTCTCCTACTGTCACTCCCTTTTTAAGAGGACTAATGCTTTACCAAGGTTTTAAAAATTCTACTGGCATTTATTGAGAACCTACTACGTGAAATGCACCATGCTAGGTGATAGGACATAAATAAGACATAATCCCAGATTTATTATATGCAATATGAAATCTACAAATAGTGCACTAAGGGGAGAAATCTGTACTAAATTATCCAAATGCTCATTTTTGAAAACTGTATTTCTACATTAAAGATAGAAAAAGTACTGTGCTTCCCAGTCGAATGTACTGTCTTACAGTATCTGTCAATTTTTAACCATGACTATATAAACGTATATTTGGGTGAAATTACAGCTAGTAAATGACTTGCCCCCAACACATGAATGAATATCACTTTTATGAACAGTGTCTGGCATGTGTGTCTCAGTGGGAGAGGACTGAACAGCTGCCTTGCAACACTCATCAATAAGCAGGTATCCAGGAATTCTATTCAAAGCCAGCCAGGCCCTGTGGAGACACAAAGAGAAATACAAGATAGAATGATTGTCCTTAGGGAGCTCACAAACCGGTGGAAAGAACTAACCCTACATGTCAAGACAGAGTGAAGTATTTATGGCTGCAAGATGAACTGCACGTCCTTCATTAAATATTTAAGTATAAATAATGTAACACTGGATAGCACTCCATACATGTGTTACGTAAATTGAGAGAAATAGGTGGGGGAAAAAAAGGCCAAATTGGTTAGAACTAAAGCATGGGTTTTAGCATTACACGGGAGGGAAAAAATCTTCACCATGCACCCTAAGAACAATCCCTTGACTTTTATAAGTCATCTTATGTACCCATGAGGTGACAAAAGTTATCGGGATTGACAACAAGGACTCTGGAGCCAGCCAGTGTCACTTCAAATCCAGCTCCAACAGCTCCCCACTCAGGGACCTCCGTCAAGACACGTAACTTCTCTGTGCCTCTGTCTCCTCCTCCTCTCCTCTGTCATCTGAGAAAGTAAAAGTACCTACCTCAAAGGGTAGATAGTAGGAGGACTGAATGAATTAGTGTAGGAATAGCTCTTAAAATCATGCCTGACACAAAATACATGCTTATAAAGGTCTGCTAAATTAAATAAACAAAATACCCTATGCCTCAAAGTAGTTTATGCTTAATGAGTCTTACATAAATTAAATAATACATGTGTACATATGCATGTATATATATGTATGTGTGTGTGTATATATATATATATAGAGAGAGAGAGAGAGAGACAGAGATGGTCTGGCTCTGTTGCCCAGGCTGGAGTGCAGTGGTGTGATCACAGCTCTCTGCACTGCAACCTCTAACCTCCCAGGCACAAGCAATCCTCCCGCCTCGGCCTCCTGAGTAGCTGGGACTACTGGCATGTGCCACCATGCTCGGCTAATCATTGTTTTTTAATTTTTTGTAGAGACGGGATCTCCCTATATTGCCCAGGCTAGTCTCAAACTCCTGGCCTCAAGCGATACTCCCATGTCAGCCTCCCAAAGTGCTAGGATTACAGGTTTCTTAATACATGTATAAAACCAAGATAAAAATCTCAAATACAGCTTCTCCCTTCTATAAGATTTGCCATATTGTAAGTCAGTAATATCTTTAATGTAGGCAATATTAAAATGAAGCATTTTTATTTTCTTTTAAACAATGAGCTATTTATTTGTCTATCTACAATTTTGAGACCTGGTGGTGATTGTATAGTATTAAGTTTGCCACAATCCTTGCCAGGAGAGGAGCATCTATGAATTATTCCACAAAATAAGAGTTCTACCATATCTCTAATCCATTGTGCTCCTCTTCTCCAACCAATTTTGGTTTCAGATCGAGCACTTGTTTAAAATTTAATGTGCACAATAGACAGTTATTGCTTTTTTTGCAAGACAGGATTCCTTTCTAATCTTCTCTGTATCATTCCAATTTTAGTATATATGCTGCCAAAAAGAGCACAGGGTTCCTTTCCAAGCAAATGCAATATTCAGAAAGATGTCTAAGTGGGAAATCATGATACCAGGATTGATAATGTTCTGAAGTTGACACCAAAAGCCTCAACCACAGGGCTCTAAAGCAGACACAATTATTTACTCTCTTTCACTGGAACTTTCTTAGATGTTACCTAAATGTAATCTGATTTATAGAGCTGTTCATTATAAAAGGAGTCTCATATTAATTTTATTTGGAAAGGGTTTCCCCCCATGTTTTACATAATGTTGAGGAAAGAGAAGAGCTAAGTATAAAGAAAACGTATTTCTGGGTGCTAATTTGTATATATTAGCCTAAAGATTACACAAATTTAAGAATACCTGTCCATGTGTACAAAGTCTCAAAAAACATAGCCTGTCAAATAAAAAAAAATTCTTTTTTACTATACACAATAAATGCGGCTAAAAAAGAAACAGTTTTTAAAGGTTACGGACATGTTATTTGACAAACAAATCTGTATGTGACACAATAAAATTGATAACTCTTTACCAAGGCTGATAAGAGAGAAGATACAAATTTCCAGTATCAGGAATGGAAGTGGGGAACATTACTATAGATTCTACTAATATTAAAAATAATAAGAAGAAAATATTCCAATAAGCTTTATGCCAATAAATTTGATAGCTTAGACGAGATGAACAAATTCTTTGAAAGCCACATATTACTAAAGTTCATCCAAGAATATTAGATAAGCTGAAGAATCCTAAATCCATTAAATAAATTTAATTCATGGGGAAAAAAACCTTTCTACAAAGAAAACTTCAAGCAAAGAAGCCTTCACTGGCAAACCTATCAACATTTAGAAAAGAAATAATACCAGTTCTATAGAAGCTCTTCCAGAAAATAGAATTGGAAGAAACAGTTCTCAACTTACTTTATGAGGCCAACATTACTCTGAAACCAAAACCAAAAACAGACATTACAAAAAAAAAGGAAAACTAGAGACAAATCCATTATGAACATAAATACAAAAATCCTTAATAAAATGTGAAGAATTTGAAACCAATAATATATAAAAATGATAATATATCATAACTAGGTGGGATTTGTCCCACTTGGTTGCAAGGTCGGTTCAAAACTCAAAAATCAATCAATGTAATTTTCACCATATCAACAGATCAAAGAGGAAAAGTCACACTGTCATTTCAATAGTGCAGAAAAAGCAACTGGCAACATTTAACATCCCTTCTCAGCAAATTATAACTTCCTCGATCTGATGAAAGGCATCATGAAAACACTGAGCTGACATCATACTTAATGTGAAAGATTGAATGCTTTATTCCTAAGATTAGCAGTGAGGCAAGGAAGCCTTCTCTTACTACTGCTATTAAACAGTGTGTTACTGTTTTTTTGGTTTTTTGTTTGTTTTTTTGAGATGGAGTCTTGCTCTGTTGTCCAGGCTGAAGTGCAGTGGGGTGATCTTGGCTCACTGCAGCCTCTGCCTCCCGGGTTCAAGCGATTCTCCTGCCCCAGCCTCCCGAGTTGTTGCTGTTTTTAACCAGTGCAATAAGGCAAGAAAAATTTATAAAGGGCATACCAACGGGAATGAAAAAATAAAATTATCTTTATCACAGATAATGTGATTATATGCATGAAATATTCAAAAGAATGTACCAAAAAACTACAAGAACTAAGTTTAATGGTCAATGTATAAAATCCAACTTATTTCTATAGACTAGAAAATGTTCAATTGGAAACTGAAATTTTCTAAAAGTGCCATGCATACTTTCGATGTTATTATATAACATCAAAATCATGAAATACTTATAGAGCTAACAATATTTTATTTAAGATTTGTTGGCTGAACACTTTAAGACATTTATCAGATAAATTACAAAGAACTAAATAAATTGAAAAACACACTGCATTCACAGATCAAGAGTCAGTTAAGATGTCAATTCTTTCCCAATTCATTTATAGATTTAATGCAATCTACCTCGGTCTAAATGTTTGTGCCTCCTCCCTCCCCAAATTTATACCTTGAAATCCTAACCACTAAGGTGATGCTATTTTAGGAGGTGGGGCCTTTGGGAGGTGATTAGATGATGAAGAGAGAGCCCTCATGAATGGGGTTAGTACCCTTATAAAAAGAGGCCCCAGAGAGCTCCTTTGGTTTGTCCACCATGTGAGGTTAGAACAAGATGACAGCTGTCTGCTAGGAAGCAGGCCCTTACCAGACATTGAATCTGCCCAAGCCTTGCTCTTGGGATCTCCAGCCCCTAGAACTGTGAGAAATAAAATTCTGTTGTTTGCAAGCCACTCAGTTGATGGTAGTTTGTTACAGCAGCCTGAATGGACTAAGATACTATCAAAATCACAATCCCACCAGACATTTTTCTTCAGGCAATAACAAGCCAATTATAAAATTTATATGGAGAATCAAAAAGCTAACTGGCCAAAATCAACTTTGATAAAGAAGAATAAATTTGGAGAACTTATGCTACCTGATTTCAAGACTGCCTATGTAATCAAGACAATTTGGTACTGAACCAAGAATAGACATATGAATCAGTGGATCAGAATAGAGTTTCAAGAAATAGACACACATATAGGGCCAACTGATTGTTTTCAACAAAGTTGCAGAGGTCATTCAATGCTGAAAAATTGGTTGTTATCTTTTATATATAACAAAATGTACTGGATGACTATATATTCATATGGAAAAAATAAAACCAAAACAAAAAAACATTAATCTTGCTTGCTTGCTTGATCCATATCTCACACCATAAGGTATGGATCTATTTTTAAAACCAATTTGAACCAGTGAATGAATAAACAATGTGGGGTATGTTCAGGCAATGGAATACTACTCAAAAAGCCAGACACAAAATGTTACATACTGTATGATTCCATGTATATGCCACTCTAGAAAAGGAAAAACCATAGGGAGAGAAATTAAATCTGAGATCACCAGGGATTGAATTTATGGGAAAGGGCATTGACTAAAAGGAGCACAAATGAACTGTTTGTGGTAAAGGAAATGGTCTATATCTTGATTATGGTGCTGGCTAAATGATTGCATGCATTTGTGAAAACTGATGGAACTATACATTCAAAAGGGGTAAATTTTACTGTATGTAAACTACACCTCAATATACCTTACTTTAGGAAAGAAGAAAATCAAAGCAAAGAAAATGGAAAGAGAGGCTACATGACAGCTAATGCATGATCCTAGATTGCACCAGGAGGCAACAGCTAAAAAGAATGTTATTAGGACAGTTGATAGATTTGAATATGGATTGTGGATTGGATAATGGCATTTTATCAGGGTTAAATTTTCTGATCTTGATAATTGTACTGTGGTTATGTAAGACAATGTCCTATTCTTCAGAAATACAACTGAAATATTTAGTCGTAAAAAAAAAAACCTATAATGTCTGTAGTTTATTCTTAAGTAGTTGACAGAGAGAATGAGAAAGCAAACAGGGCAAATATTAACAATTAGGAAAGCTGGCCCAAGGGTATACAGAAGTTTCCTGAAATATTCTTGCAGCTCTTTTGGTAAGTTTAAAATTATGTGTTTTTTAGAAGATCCAAACGAGACACAGAAAGTAGAAATAATTGTGATACTAACGAAGAGGAGGAAGGAGAACAGCCTTAGTCAAATTATGTGTAAAGCAAAAACAACAAACAACAAAAAGCCGTGTGTGTGTGTGTGTTTTCAGAAGTTAAAAAAGAAATAGAAAAAAAAAAAAAACCATTTCACCAAATAATGAGTGTGAAGTCAGTAAATGTACATAAATAAGAGCTTCCAAGAAGCAAACTACGTTCTTCTCAGAGCCGGTCACCCTTTTCCTTGGCAAATAAAAGAATGCCATAGAGTAAAAGAATGTCAAAGAGCCTTTCCAAATAAAAGGGATACAGGGACTGACACCTTCTGAAGGGTGAGCCCGGGCCAGATGGCGGTCAGGGGATATACTTAGCCGTTCTCATCTGTGGAGCCCTTCCTGACAAATGGGGAATGGTAAGTGGGCAGAGGGGAGAAAGGACACAAGAGTAGCTGCATTTTTAATGTGTGGTAAGCACCCCCAAAGAAGAAATAATAACTGTGCACACGCCTGTAATCCCAGCTACTTGGGAGGCTGAGGCAGAAGAATCGCTTGAACCCGAGAGGCGGAAGTTGCAGTGAGCCGAGATCACACCATTGCACTCCAGCCTGGGTGGCAGAGCGAGACCCTGTCTCCAAAAAAAAAAAAAAAAGTATTAATTTTTTAAAAATTGTGCACACGTAGCAAGGGAACAAAACTCATAGGAGCATCACTAGAAAATATCAAACAATCCCAAAGTAGGTGTGGTTACCAATTTAAAAGACAAGATTACTCACGGGGGTTTAAAAAAAAAAAAAAAGGTAATTTATGCCATCTAGAAAAGGCGGCCGGTTGCAGTGGCTCACGCCTGTAATCCCAACACTTTGGGAGGCCATGGCAGGCGGATCACCTGAGGTCAGGAGTTCGAGACCAGCCTGACCAACAGGGTGAAACCCTGTCTCTACTAAAAATACAAAAATTGGCCGGGCATGGTAGCGCACGCCTGTAATCCCAGCTACTCGGGAGGCTGAGGCAGGAAAATTGCTTGAACCTGGGAGGCGGAGGTTGCAATGAGCGAGATGGCACCACTGCACTCCAGCCTGGGTGACAGAGCAAGATTCCATCTCAAAAAGAAAAATAAAAAAGAAAAGGAATAGGGGTAAGGGGCACAGGAGAAGAAGCTGGGAGGATAAAAAGTACAGCTGACCGGCGGGGCGCAGTGTCTCATGCCTGTAATCCCAGCACTTTGGGAGGCCGAGGCGGGCAGATCACGAGGTCAGGAGACCAAGATCACGGTGAACCCCGTCTCTACTAAAAAATACAAAAAATTAGCCGGGCGCAGTGGCGGGCGCCTGTGGTCCCAGCTGCTTGGGAGGCTGAGGCGGGAGAATGGCATGAACCTGGGAGACTGAGCTTGCAGTGAGCCGAGATCGTGCCACTGCACTCCAGCCTGGGCGAGAGCGAGACACCGTCTCAAAAAAAAAAACAAAAAAAAGTACAGCTGACCTTCCTGAGTCTCGGATTATGTATTTGTGAATTCATTTTCTCACCAAAATTTGTTTGTGACCCTAGAATCAACACTCCATAGCACTGTCATGGTCATTCGCTGACATGCTCAGGGCAGCGAAAAATCTGAGCTGCCATTCAGGTTCCCAGCTGAGGCTGAACAAGGTGATGTTCTGCCTTTTTGTTTCAGCTCTCATGCTGTTAACAAGAGTCCTTTTCCTAGTCTATTTAATGCCACGTTTTCCCCATTTTTGTGCTTTTTGCTGGTGACTTTGCTGTTTAAAGGGTTCCCCAAGCATAGTGCCGAAGTGCTGTTAGCTTCCCAAGCGCAGGAAGCTGTGTCTTATGGAGAAAATATGCATGTTAGATAAGCTCCATTCAGGCATGAGTCATAGTGCTGTTGGCTGAGCTCAGTGTCAGTGAACCAACTACGCACGCGTGCACACACACACACACACACACACATGTGAGAGAGAGAGAGAGAGGGTCTCACTCTGTCACCCAGGCTGGAGTGCAGTGGCACCATCATACTTCACTGCAGTCTCAACCTCCCAGGCTCGAACGATTCTCCCACCTCAGCCTCCTGGGTAGCTAGGATTACAAGCACATGCCACCATGCACGGCTAATTTTTTATTCTTTATAGAGATGGGATCTCACGATATTGCCAGGCTGGTCTCAGACTCCTAGGCTCAAGCAATCCTCTTGCCTCAGCCTCCCAAAGTGCTGGGATTATAGGCGTGAGTTACCACATCTAGCCAACAATATATACCACATAAGGTGTCTTTAAATAGAAACACACGTAAATTAAGGTTACATATTGATTGATGAAAATGTGACCAGAGGCTTGCAGGAACCCAGTGCTGTATTTCCCCTAGGAGCAATGGTTCAGCATTCACGAATCCAGTGTTTGTGGTGACTTAACTGTGAATAAAAGAATCAACTGCATTTCAACATGGACTAGAAGGAAACACATCCAAGTCACAATGGTAGTTGGCTTTGAGGACAAGGTGTGGAGAAGGAAACCAAAGGTATTTGTCAATAGAGACATTTAAGGCTGAAAACAAACATTACAAAATGTTAACTATTACTGAGTGGTGCTAATATGGGTATTTGTTTTAATTTGTAATTATTTTAATTTCCTAAAGTAACGATCCTTAGAAGGACACAAGAGTTAGGAGAGAATGGAATAAGAGGATGGAGGCCACCATTCAAAGTGTGTTTCCACACACTTCAGTACCCATATACTAAGAGCCGAGTGTGAAATCAGCTGTGGGGTAAGAATTACTTAACCAAAAAAAACTGTAATTTGGTAAACTGAAGCCTGCTACATGGCCACAGCTGGTCTTAATATGGAACAGGGCTGTCCTGTCGGCATTAACTATGGCACAGAGCTAGCATTATAAAGCTTTGATTAGTTTGAAAGAAATTTTGTGGATTTACATAGTTGAAAGATGCTGTTGCTTGAAATACTGGGGCATGACAATTTATTTCCCTCTAGCATCTGATACCATTTCACAGCCAAGTTATAAAGCCACTCACAGTTCTGTGTCAATTAGAAATCTCACCACCTGTAACTTAAAAATCTTTCCAACAGTTGTAATGGAATATTTAGATACTCTGCCCTAAGATAAAGCAAGTAGGTTTCAGGAAACTATATGTTCTTTCCTAATTATTTCAGTAATTAAAATAGTTAAGCATAATCTCCAAATACCTCAGTCTCCCCATGCAAAATGAAAAGAATACTATTTGCCACATGACTGAAAAGGATGAAGTGACTTGAAATCCCTAGGAAAAAAAGTATTTGTGCATGCAAAGTATTGTTTTAGGTAAACTAAGTAAAGGGACACTTGAAGATACTATCTATAAGTTAATGGGAAGGCAAATTGCCAAGGCAATCCTAAGCAAAAAGAACCAAGCTGGAGGCATCACGTTACCCGACTTTGCACTATGCAAGGCTACAGCAACCAAAACAGCATGGCACTGGTACAAAAATGGGCACATAGACTAATGGAACGGAATAGAGAGCTAAGAAATAAGGCTGCACATCTACAACTATCTGATCTTTGACAAAGCTGACAAAAACAAGCAAGGGGGGAAAGACTCCCTATTCAATAAATGGTGCTGGGATAACCAGCTAGCCATATGCAGAAGATTGAAACTGGACCCCTTCCTTATGCCATACATAAAAATCTACTCAAGATGGATTGAAGACTGAGATGTAAAACCCAAAACTATAAAATGCTGGAAGATAACCTAAGCAATACCATCCCATACATAGGCGTGGGCACAGATTTCATGACAAAGACACCAAAAACAACGGCAACAAAAGCAAAAATTGATAAGTGGGATCTAATTAAACTTAAGAGCTGCTGTACAGCAGCAAAAGAAACTATCAACAGAGTCAACAGACAAGCTACCATTGAATGGGAGAAAATATTTGCAAACTGTGCATCTGACAAAGCATCTGTAAGGAACTTAAATTTACAAGAGAAAAACAAACAACCCCATTAAAAAGTGGGCAAAGGACATGCACAGACACTTTTCAAAAGAATTACACAAATGTTTCAATTAACTAGAAAAAGAGGAGGAGAAGGGTTACCATAATTCCGTTACCTGAATCCTCTGATTGGTTATGGCTTAAGCAGAAATGCCTTGTCCCTGAAACTTCTTAATCAAACAATTTGTTGCCCTGTGTAAAGAATACTACTACCACTGCTACATCTCATATTTACTGAACATCTGTGGTGTAGCTGGTGTTGTTGAGTGCTACTTACCCATTTATGCCTCACAATAGCACTATGCAATCAGGATTCTTAGGCTGCTCATTTTAACTGATGAGGAAGCTGAGGTAGAGATTAGGTAAAAAGAATGAATGCAACCCTCTAATGACTAAGTGCCTTCATCACTTCCTTACCATCATTCCCAACTTTCATGATGCTATACTTTCTGAGGATGGTGACAATATTGATACTAGGCCATGGTCTGGAATTGGGAATAAACTTCTAGCACTAATATGCTTCATCACCATTTACCTTCCAGTCTTATAAGAACAGGAGGGAGTGGTTAAACACAAATAACAGGCAATCCAGTTCTCTCTTTTAATGGTTTCATATATGTTGCTGTAGTTTTGGTGACAATCAGGTGTGTGACAATTTAGTGAAGGTGTTCTGATCACATGCTAATTATTTATTACCTGGTAGCCCTGCAAAATCCCCTGCATTATGGAAGCAGTAATCCCATTGGTTGACCTGAAGGTCCCACAACATTACAGACTGGCCAGTGGCTCTTTCACTGAATACTCCTAACTCATACCAAGTTTATTCTTTTTTCGTTAGGAATGTTATCTTTTCATAAGCTGTGTAGTGGCAAAAATCAAAAATTACTTCCAGCTCAAGATAATTCCTTCATATTTTTGACCATGACAGCCAAAGGGCTTGACTTTTCATCAGTTTCCTTTAAACAGGCAATGCCTGCTGAGACCCGATCACCTGCACCTTGATGTCACTGGTGTCCAACAGCACTTTCATGCTGTGGCTGACCATGTGCTTTTAGAGCCATTTCATTGTTTCTTTGCACATAACATCACACATCCTTTTCTTAAAAATAAAGTCCATACTCACCTATGAAAATGGAAATAAAAAACATTAAAAAGGACAGAAAGACATCAAGCTTATGTTTCATTTCCATAAATGGAAACTGCATTGTGTCATTATGAAAGTGTATAAAATATTTGGAAACTCCAACAAATTATCTCTATTAGTGGGTTTATTGACATAACTGAACATAACAATGTATAACATTTATTCATCTCCCACTGAAAGACTTCCCAGTGAAACTAAAGTAGAACACAGATCCAGGCATTAGGCATTTTCAGTGATGTTCTATGGCTGAAAAGGTGGGTGGTGAGGAGAACCAGAGGCCTTGTCCATACTTGCAATGGGACTCAATATTACCCTGCTGGGCAAAAGAAATAGCTAAGAGATGCAATAGTGCTATGATTGAAAAAAGCCAGGAGCACCAAAGGTGCCAGATAGCTCACTGGTTGAAAATAAGAGCAAACAACACTACCGCTCTCATGTACCAGTATGCTCTGAATCTAAAATAAGCCCTGGCAGCAAACTAAGAATGACAGTCTATTTCCTGTGGTTTATTAAGTTTTGGCCCCGCAGACGAGACTGCCAGAAAAGCAGCTGTAGTTTTAAGTGGTCTGGACATTTACTCATTTGAACATAAACAACGATCAGCTCATTCAGATGGCTGGTTCCCTACTCAGCTGTTGAGAAGAGGGCAGGCATGGGTCAATCTAGGCCAAACATAAAAGGAGTGAACTGGGGTGAAAGACCTGGGGCTGTAATGGATTCCCTGAGTCACCAGGACCCTCAGGGGCTTAAGGCCCTAAACAGAAGATTCCACTGTCAGCCTTAGCACCATTGCAGTGACCTCCATGGTACTCCACTGCCAATAAATCCATAACCACTGTGACCATAACCACAGTGTACATTCTCTTAGTGACTGCATTTTTAGACCACACATAAAATTATTAATGTAAACCAAACCACTACACTTAGTGATAAACATGTACTTCATAAATAGCAGGGAATGAAAGTATCCCAAATAGTTGGAAACAACTGAACAAATAAAGGATCCTACCCCTAAGTTTAAAACAAAAACATTTAAAAGAAATACTGCAACTATTAACTAAAAGATAAGATTTAATAACACAGTAAGACACTCAGTTGGGGAGGGATTAATTGCAAAATATATCATTATTTCACAGTGAGGTTTAAGTACTCATAACAATCTTCTGGTTTTAGTAGAACAGATACCCACTGGTGTATTTTTTTTCACATTTGTTTTCTATAATTTCTTCCCCTCTACTATTTCATATAAAGACACTAATGTGGTCAAACATTAAACTATCAATTGACAATCACCTTTTGCTTCCCTATTAGGAAATTACCTTCATTGCTTAACTGCAACTCAAGAGAATTAGGGCACAGTCAACCATGTCACTGATAAAAACATAAGAAGTACCGCATCACATTTATTCCAGTCTAAACACACTGTCACAGATGTGGTAAGTGAACTGGAACGCTGGTGTTCCCCAGTGGGTCATCAGCTACATATACATCACATTCTTTTATCAAATCTGGCATTGAAATTTCCTTTTCCATATATAGGTTTAAAAAAATAAAATTAAAAAAGCCACAGGAGCAACCCTGACAGAGAAGTCTTGCATGCAGCCTTCTCCTGAGAAAGTATGTAATCTTAGTTATCCTCGAAGTCAGCAAGCGCTCTTGTACTGTTAATATTAAAAGGAACATAATAAAATGGCCCAGTCCAACTAAAACAGTCCTTGAGTCTATTGGTCAGTTCGTTAAATGTCAGAGCTTTTCACATTTTTGAAAAAAAAAAAATGCGTCTCTTATTAAACTTTAAGGTATCCTGAATGCTCTATCAGCCAACATAAACGAGTTCCTTGGCGGGTGTGTTAAACTTTACCAACTGTTTACATCCCCCTTCTTGGCAGAGATCACCAAACCAGTGGAGTCCCTGGCCAAGCCTCCTTTGTAATGGTAATAAGTTCCTGCCTTAAATAGAAATAAAACTTCTCTGTTTGACACTGAGCAAACAAAAAGCATGCACCCAAATATTTCTGGCCATGTTGGGGGCACAAGCACCCCCTTTCTACCCCCAAAGCCTGGCTTCTGCATTGCAGTGCTACAAAAGCCATTTGCATAGCTGTGTCAAAGCCTCCAAGCGAAGCCTCCGACCTCAGCATCCCACCATCCATTTGTCCCCTACTCTGGCTCTGACCACCAAGTACTATCCATTTACTTCTCGAGTATTGGGAATTGGGGGATGGTGCCCGAATTGGCCCTCTGTCCCCACTGGCCTCTCTGGCAAGTGCACAAAACGGCACTTCCCCTGAGGTGGGCCGGTGGGCCTCACGGAGAGGCGGCTCCTTAGGGCCAATGAGATGGTCTCTACATGCACTGGACCTAGTCGGCAAATCGCTGCAGGAGATGGTCCTCCCGTCTCAGGCTGCCGCCCGCGCCGCCGCCCGCACTGTCCATGAAGCGGTCGCAGGGGAATTCGATGAGGTCCGCCTCACTGAGCGCGCACACGGTGGTGCGTGGCCGGTGCGACTGGAATCCCGAGAAGTCGGCGGACACGCCGGTGCCCATGGAGCGCAGGGGCCGTCGGGTGGAGTACATGTGCCGAACGTGGACCGGGGCCCCGCCCTTCCGCCTAGCCCGCAGTTTCCTCCGCAGCCAGCGAGACGCCCAGGCCGCCAAGGCCAGGAGCACCAGCAGCGCGTTGACCGTCAGCAGGGCCAAGGTCAGCAGCTGGTAGTCGACGCCGCCCCGGCTCCCGGCCTCCGGTAGGGTGACCAGCCCCGCGCAGTGGTCCCGGGGAGCCACAGGGCAGACACGGCCCCCAAGCACGCCCTCCACGCACACCAGGTAGGGGGTGTCCCCGCGCAGCTCGCGCAGCGTGGCCGAGTCGCTGCTCTCAGGCAGGTAGACGAAGCGGTGGAACTTGGGCTGCTGGCCAAAGCGGTCAAAGAGCAGGCGGAAGCGCGCGCCGCCCAGCGGCCGGGGACTGCGGTGCTCGCGCACGGCCCAGCGCACCGAGGCGCTGTCTGCGCCCACCGCCTCCACCGTCAGGTTGCACAGAATGAACTTGTTGAAGTCGCATGGGTCGGACACCAGCGGCGGCAGCCCGGCCCCACCGTCGGACTGGGCGGCACGCTCCTGGTGCTCCGTGCCCAGACGATGCTTCGTCGCTCGCTGCCAGGGGTCGCCGGCGGGCGATGGCGCAGAGCCAGGAGAGTCCGTTGGGGTGGGCTCCGCGAGGGCGGGATCTGCCCGAGTCGGACGGCCCCGCTGGGGCTTCTCGTGCAGGTCTAGGGACTGTGGAGCCGGGCCCGCGGCGGCAGCGACGGAGGGGCTGGGCTGCTGGAGGCCCGGGCCCCGCCGACTCAGCCTTAGGGCGCTGCGGTTGCCTACCAGCTCCCTGGCGGCCCCATCCCAGGCCACCCCAGCTAGAAATCGCCCCTGCTGCTGGAGCTGCGGCTGCGGCGGCAGCTCCTCCGCGAGACCTGCAAGTGGCGTCATCTCCTCCCCTGCGGCCGTGGGTAGGGGCTGCCGCCTGCGGTCAGCGGTCAGGGAAGCTGAGGGCGAGGGATCCGCGCAGGATCCATTTTGCAGCTGCTGGTCATCCAGGTAATCCAGGTATTTGCCTCGCAGGGCCGGGGGGTGGCGACACTGCACGAAGACAGTGAGGAGCCGGCCCTGCGAGTGCCAGTCGCCCATCCAGCGCTTCAGGCCTCGCAGCCGGCAGTCGCAGGTCCAGCCGTTGCCGTCTAGATCCAGCCGATAAAGGGCTGGGCTGGCGGCGAAGATGTCCCCGGATAGGGCGCTGAGCGCGTTGTTGCGCAGGCTGAGCTCGCGCAGCCGGCCCAGGTGGCCGAAGGTGGCCGGGTGCAGGGCGGACAGCTCATTGCCGCTCAGGTCCAGCGCCTCCAGGCTGTGCAGAGGCTCCAGCAGCGCAGTTGGCAGCTGGCTCAGCCGATTACCCTCCAGGCGCAGCTCGCGCAGGGCCTCCAAGCCCCAAAAGGCCTCAGACGCGAGGTGCGTGAGCTGGTTGCCCCTGAGCGAGAGCAGGCCGAGACGTGGCAGGTGCTGGAAGATGCGCGGCCCGAGGTGCTGCAGGCTGTTGGCCGAGAGGATGAGGGAGGAGAGGGAGCGCAGCGGTGCGAAGGTGGCCGCGTGGCGCAGGGAGGGCTGTAGCTCGTTGGCAGAGAGGTTGAGGAAGCGCAGCTTGCCTAGCTGGGCGAAGGCGTTTTTGCCCAGAAAGCGGATCCGGTTGGACTCCAGATGTAGGTAGAGCAGGTTGCTTAAGGGGGCGAAGACCGCGTCCGGCAGCGCCCCCAGGGCGTTCCCGTCCAGCCGCAGCTTGACTAGACTCTCCAAGCCCTCGAAGGAGCCGCGGCTTAGGCGGCTGATCTCGTTCCCGTTGGCGTAGAGGATGCGCAGCTTGCGCAGCGGGGCCAGCGTGCCCGGGGCGAGCGCCTGCAAGAGGTTGTTCCCCAGGTACAGCTCTTCCAGCCGCGAGAGCTTCTCGAAGGTCTTGGGGTGCAGAGAGCGGATCTGGTTGTACTGCAGGTCCAGCCGTCTGAGCTGCCCCAGACGGTGGAAGTCGAAGGCCGTGATGTTGGTTATGAAGTTGCCGCCAAGGCTGTAGGTGAGCACGTCGTGGGGGCTCGGCAGCGAGCTGGTCTTGGGCACTACGCGGAGCCCCCTGTTGGTGCACAGGAGATGCTGGGGATGCTGGCAATCGCAGCGCTCCGGGCACACGGGCTCGGCCAGCGGCGGGAGCGCGAGGCAGCCGCACACCACGAGCAGGAGGCGCAAGGCACGGGCAGCCTCCATCGCCTCCCGCCCTGCGTGCAGCGGCCGGATCGTCCTCTTGGCCCGCCGGCTCTGTGTCTCCTCTGCATTCCCCTTAGCCTGGCCAGAGTCGCTAAATGTCCTCTTTCGGACTTCGCAGCGCCGTCCAGCCCCTCCTCCGTCCTTTGTCCGGAGGCCGGCCCGGGTCTCTGCAGGCGGGCTTCGCCCGGCCAAGTCAGGCGGCGCGGGGCGCTCTGCAGACCCCGGGTACTACTTGTTGCATTTCTGTATAAAACTGTCTCTCCGGGTGCGCGTCGGCGGGCGGGGGGAGGGAGCAAGACCCGGCGCTTTTTGTTTGCAGCTGAGTCCGGAGAGCTGGATTCCCTGGCGCGGATTCTCCCAGCCGAGTGGATTCCCCAGCTGCAGGCGGGAGCCGTTCCAAGAGCTTCTCGGGGCGCGTCTTGGCAGCAGAGCCCCGGCTGCTCGGCCCCCGCAGACGGCACCTTCTCGCTCGCGGTCCCGGACGGGGAGGGCGGCTCCAGTGCAATAGCTCGGGGAGCACGCGGGCTGCGTCCGGAAGGGACCCAAGTCTGCGAGTGGAGAGCAAACGGGGCGGAAATTCGTTCTTCCCACACTCTGCCCGCGGGGACGCAGGCGGAGAAAGAGGAGACGGCGGAGGGAGGACAGACCCCGGCAGGGGGAGGAGGAAACACTAAGTGGCTCCGCGTCTGGTCAGCCCGGGCCCGGGATGCCAAGTGAGAAAAGTAGGGATTAAAAACAGCTGTACGGGTCGGACACGCTAGGCCGGGGGCGGGGGAGGATTACCGGGCTAGCAAACGGGATTTGCAGACAGAGACCTTTTTATTTTAGACGAGTACACCAGCCGCTTCTGAGCAGTGGGAGCGCGCCTGGCCTTCCTCTTTGTTAAGTCACTTGCTCTTCCAGGTGCCAGCCTGCGAGAAGTTTGGGCAGCACGGAGTCCGCCAGCATTCTACAGGAAGTTTGGGGGAGCACAAGGTTGCCTGCAGAAGGCCATCAGAAGAGGGTAGGTGAACCCAGTCTGACAGTTGCTGCTTGGGTTTTGACGTCGTTGGACTAGTAGCTGAGGAGAGGCACCACCCCCTTTTAGGTGTCTGAAGGGAGTATTTACTCCATCCTGCTGTGGGCTGGAACATGAAGAAATCACAGAACTGATTCTGCCAATATGAAAGTGTCTCTGCCACATTTTGGTGATTCAGTCCCATTAACTCTCCTACAGTAATAGAGCCCCTGGGGTAGGCTCTGCTCGTGTGCACATACATAATAACCTTCACAGATCCTAAGGTAAACGCTCCTTGCAGGGCCCTCCTGCCTTACGCCTGGACTTGCAGTCATCTTCAAAGTCTTTAGGCCCAAAAATGTTCAGGCCTGGCTCAGTTGGGGAAGCATTATTATTTATTATCTCTAGGGAATGGAGCATTTAATCAACGGCTCCTTTGGGATCAGCCCCTGCTGAGAATGAGAATACACAAGGAGGAGTTGTTAATTGTTAATTATTGTTTATTTATGTAAACCATCTTGCTAAAAGATAAGGGCCCTTCCCCTATCCAAGGTGTTGAGAAAACGTAAGTTTTGAGGACGTACTCTGCAACAATGTGGAAAATTAAAGGAAAGATACAGATCCTCACCTGAAGACAATGACAATCTAGTGGGAAGGGCAATGAATGCATTGAAAGGTTAGATAATAATATAAGGCAGTAATAGAGAACACTGCAAAAACAAAAATGATTTTTTTTGAGATGGGATCTCACTCTGTTGCCCAGGCTGGAGTGCAGTGGCATAATCTCCGTTCAATGCAGCCATGACCTCCAGGGCTCAAGTGATCTGCCCACCTCAGCTTCCCTAATAGCTGGGACTAACAGGCCCTTGTCACAATGACCAGCTAATTTTTGTTTTTTTTATAAAGAGGGAGTTTTGCCATGTTGCCAGGCTGGCATCGAACTCCTGGTCTCAAGCGATCCTCCCACCTTGGCCTCCCAAAATGCTAGGATTACAGGTATGAGCCACACCACACAGGGTGACAAATGATTTTTAATAATTCTATGTTTCACAGTAATTGCCCCATTTAGCAATTAATATAGTCAAGTGATAGAGGGAAGTTCTGAATTTAGAGAAAGATGAGATCGTTAGCAGGGTAGTCAGTGGTGACTTCGTGGGTGAGCAGGGACCTTGGCTTTGCAAGGAGGTGAGTCAATGATAATTCCAGGAGATGAGCGCTGAGGGGTGGAGCTGCGATAGTCCTGAGGAGCAGCACCTGGCCTGAGAGTGTGAGGAAGGCGTCTCGAAGAGGGGAAACCTGTGCTGAGTTTGAGGGGTGAGTGGTATTACCTAGAGGAAGGTGAGCAGACGCTCAAGGAGGAGAAGCCTGGGGACACATGCAAGGAGGGATTTAGAAACCTCCACATCTTCTGTCTGCATATTTAGGGTGAGCTTTATTAACTTATTCTTTAACAGTATCATACACCCTAGCTTATACAGTGACTTGAAATAAATATTCCTTTATTCCCCTTTAAGGATTTCAGCAGGTAGCTGATGTAATCATATTTGCACTACAACCTCAAGAGGAATCTCTGCCTAAATAAACAAAGTAGGTGCTATACAAAAAAAATGTTGTCTTCCTAGTTCTTGCCTTCTAGGTCCTTGAAATCTGTGACAGCAATAGGTGTGAGATGTGTGGATAGAGCATCCAGACTGAGGCATTCAGCTATACCATGTACATAGGCATCTTGTAGATACTGTGAATGCATCTCCCTCAACCAGGCCAATGTGGGCGCTGTCTGTGGACCTTGTGCTTTACAGGGCTGTGTTCCAGTCCTCCTCTGGTTGTGCACCTTCCAATAAGAGCAGGATTTCAGGCCTCGAAGGAGATGTGCACACCCATACCCCGCTTCCTACTCAGAGTTCTCTAGACCGTGGAATTCCCTGTGTAACTGCCTAAGTATATATAGGCTGTCTTCACATCTGTTTTCCCAGTGGCCAATCATGCCACAAGTGTGTGTACTCCTAGGGCAAAGGGAAGACCAAGGGGGCAGCTATGCAAAAAAGAATCTGGAGATGTAGGCTGGAGTTTCCACTGGCAGGCCCCCAGAAGACCCCTCATAATGCAGGAGCCAGAGCTGGGAAGGACAGCCGTGGGCCAGTGAGTGACCTTTCACACTCTAATCCTGGGCTTCTCAAATTTTGAACACAGGCCTGTCTATGTCAGCTATTTTTGGAGGGGAGAAAGTAAATGTACTTTGATTTTAGAAAGTACAAGAAGAAAAAAATCAGGAGTTTGAAGGAAAGTGGGTTTTTTATTTTGTTTTGTTTTTTCCTCACTGCAATCTCTGCCTCCCAGGTTCAAGCAATTCTCCTGCCTCAAGCCTCCTGAGTAGCTGGAATTACAGGCGTGCACCACCACACCTAGCTAATTTTTGTATTTTTGGTAGAGACAGAGCTTCACCATGTTAGTCAGGCTGGTCTCAAGCCTCAGGTGATCCACCCCCCTCGGCCTCCCAAGGTGCCAGGATTATAGGTGTGAGCTACCACGCCTGGCCGGAAAGCGGTTTTTAGAAATGTAAGTTCTACTTTATTATAACATAGGCTGTGCTTAATTTTCTATAAAAAGCAATACTTTTTAGTAAAAGCAAGGACACTATTGTCTCTAGGTAAATGAATGTCTCTCAACTATGTAATGTCTTTGTTAATGGATGGATCCCCACTTGATCAGGTTCCAGGAGATTCAAGTATTGGTTACACTTAAGTGTATAATTTGCATAATCACGACTGGAAATCCAGGAAGGAATGCCATTCATGAGAGAAGACAAGAGCTTTGTCATTTCACTTTTGGAAAGCTTGCACTTTAAATCTCAAGTGCACTGCAGGGTAGTTTCAGAGGTCAGAAGCACAAATGCGTTTGGGTTGGGTCCATGGCACATACATGTGGTGTAAGGGCTCTCAGGGGTCTTGCCCAGGCATGGAATCTTCTCAGGCTTGCCACGGTTATGCACCTGTGTCTTCCCAAGCAACCTGTGGTTCCCTTGAACTTCAGCTACAGAGGTATGAAGGATTCCAGGCCGTGTCTTCAGCAGCTCCTGGAGCTGGCAGGAGTTGGTCAGGCAGTGCCCTAGTGCGGGATGGGTAAGGGGGAGGAGAGGTCTGGCTGCAGGGGGTGGGAGGAGGTGGAGCTAGCCCAGTTCTGCTGGAGCAGCATCCTGGAGCTTACTCAGGCAGCCTGCAGGAATGGTAGCAGTTTCCTCCCCTCATGGGAGCCAAACCCAGACAGGCAGTATGGCCCCTGACACAGACGAAGTAGGAAACAGGAGACTCCCCAGTGATTAGCTGGCATATTATCAAATGCCCCCCAAAGTTGTCTTTCTCTCTATGAGCTGCATCTTAGCCCCAGCCTGAGAGACAAGTTTATTTTCCTCGGGATCAGGGATGTGAATGAGATACCCACTGGTTTACAGAATATCCACCAATTCTCCATTTCCTGGGAAATACAGGAGTGCAGGTCCCTGGCTAGGTACGAGCCTTATTAAATCAGAATCTCTGGGCAGCAAAGCTGTGGCATCTGCATTTGTAAGCTTACCAGATGATTTTTATGCACACTCAAGTTTGAGAAAACCAATAGACAGTGCTTCAAAACACCTATTTATGACTGGCTGATCATGTAACAACAATAATAATATAATAATAACTGGCACTTATGTAGTGCTTAGTGAGGGCCAGGCAGTGATCTAAGCACTCTACATAAAATAACTCATTTACTTCCATAACTACCTGGTGAGGTAGAAATGATTATTGTCTTCATTTTACAGAGAGCTCTTTAAAAATATAGGATCCTAGCCCCACCCCCAGAAAATCAGATTTGGAACCTTCAGAATAGAGCCTAGAGATTTTATTTAGCACGTTACCAGGTATTGCCTGGTGAAGACCCAAGCTTAGGAACTGCTAAACTAGAATTTGTAAGGGCTTACTGAGACATTTCAGCATCTCCTTTGCTGGGAGGCTGATGATAGAAAAAGGAATAAGACAAAGCCGGTGCCTTCAGAGAGCTCAGCATGGCTGGGATGATGAATGTACAAAAGCCAATAATCCGGAAGGATAGTACCATCTTAGGGTAATACAATGAGAATAATATGCTGTAATAGCAATTATTTTTCGAGAGGAAAATAAGGAAGAACAAAAACCTCTGTGGAAAGCGAACATGTGTATGTGTCTCAGGCCATTTACAAAGTGACTGTTCCAACACTCTGGATTTTTATGTCCAAGGAAAATCCTTATCCATCAGTTCAAAGAAACCTGATTGTTTGAAACCAACATATAAACAGACTGTGGATCTACAAGAACTACAGTGAACTGTAGGCACTTCTGGCAAGCCAAAAGGGCAAGGCAGATGTGGAATGAGTATAATGACTTAGGGAGTAAGGCAGATCCAAATGTTGTTTATGGTTACGGTATGGAGTTTGTTTACATGTAACTGAAATTTTATAGCAGTAATATAATGTTGTCTTCCCTTAAAATGAATTTGAGTCAGTAGCCTTAGGAGATGCTGTAGGTACAAATGTATCTCTTAAGTACTGAAATATTTGTCCTGTCTGGGAACCAGAACGGTAATTGTATTTTATGATACCACTTGCCACTATTCTTTTATTGGGCCTTCTCCACATGACACTAATAACATTTATTTAGCCATTTATATCCCCACCAAACTGGAAGGGCAATAGCCTTGTTTGATTTCATTTTTGTGGTGCTCAGCAACTGTTGTTGAATTGTCAAAGTTTTAGTAAAGATAAGGAAAAGAAACAAAAATGTTAACAGTTACCATCTTTAGGTGGCGAGAAAATACATGTTTTCATTCTACTTTTTGTTATTTTCTAAATGGTATACAAATACTATGTATTTCTTCAAAATTATTTTTTAAATTTTAATAAGTTTTCCTGTCTAATATCTGGTTTTAACATCCATCTAAATCTCAGGAGAGAATTAGGTGAGGATTATTCATATCCCCAGTTTGGAGGAGAGGATGCTAAGAGCTAGAGAGGTTAGCTAACTTCTGGAATGATCCACCACTGTAATGGGAGAGTGCAGACCACGACAGAAACAGATGAGCCTCAGCAGGCTCCCCATTGATATCTGCCTGTATGTACAACCAGTGGGGCCAGTTCTGTGTGATATTCAAAATATTTAACAACTGGTACAGCAAGGGCACTGGCTAGTCAGGTTTGGGCACTGACTGGTCAGGAAAGACAGCAGCCAGGAACAACCAGCCCTGCTGTGCCAGTGTCCAGCAGCTTCAGGTGGACTCACCTGTACTTGATTCAAATTTCTGAATGGTGCTTTAGATGTAACACTTTTTTTCTTGGTAATGATGTTATTTAAAACAATTTGCATAAAGCTTGGGCACAATAATCAGTAACCATGAGAAACAACACACAGAGGCTTCTTGTATCCAAATGCTTCCAAATTGTAAACTTGCCTGGGGCCTACGTCTCTGGGCCCAAGTTCATCACTGTCATTCATACTCAACAATAGCACGTTGATGAGAGGGTGAAGATGATTAACTTTGACAAAAGCGTGAGTTTTATTTTCAATTTATAAATCAGAAATGGTATCCCACTGTCTTCAGGGAGCTGACATATACTCAAAGGGAATTTAATTCTTTAAAAGTTCTATTGTTTCACAACTTGATCTGAATTGTTATAATTAATGGCTTAAAACTGTTTGTAGGAGGTCACCTCTATCTCTTTTGACGAGTATCAGCTTAAAAGATAAGCAATTCGGCCGGGCGCGGTGGCTCATGCCTGTAATCCCAGCACTTTGGGAGGCCGAGGGGGATGGATCACCTGAGGTTAGGAGTTTGAGACCAGCCTGACCAACATGGCAAAACCCTGTCTCTACTAAAAATACAAAAAAATTAGCTGGGCGTGGTGGCGGGCGCCTGTAATCCCACTCCTCGGGAGGCTGAGGCAGGAGAATCGCTTGAACCCAGGAAGTGGAGGTTGCAGTGAGACGAGATCACACCGTTGCACTCCAGCCTGGGAGACAGAGCGAGACTCCATCTCAAAAAAACAAAACAAAACAACAACAACAAAAACGATTAGCAACTCATCCTGTAAATTTTCAAATATTTATTATCCAAACCTGGATGGTGCATGGGTCCTTCCTCCCCTCCCCCAGAGCTGCAGATGTCTCCTTATTCTAATGTCACTGTATAGGGCCCAAATAAGGGAGGCAGCTTTAGACCCATGCTCCGAAAACTGGGGCTTTATCCTGGCAAGAAACGTTCTGTCAGTCTCAGTAATGAAAACAATCTTGGACAGTTAAATAATTGACTCTATACAGTGTAAATACCCTAAAAGTGTTTGCAGATTTCATCAAAAGGCCAAATCTTCTTTTACTTAAAACCAGGAACATGGCAGGAGAGGAAATGAGAGGAAGGAAGCATCCATCCCCTTTTCAGTCTCTGTAATTTTCTATGAAGATTTGCACTTTGATTATGCTTAGTAACACCATATGCTGGAGTGGGATGCAAGATCAAAGCCTCCACACATAGCACTGGAGTCCTTGCTGTAGGCAGGATCAAATATTTCTGTTGGTAGAATGCTAATAGATCCATAATGACACTCCCAGCCCCCCATTCATCCCTACTTCATATCCAAAATGTAATTGAGAAACCTCAAACATGAATGCTTCCATCATCTTTCTCTTTGTCTGCTGTAATATGTTGTAGATTGAAAAAGGAAAATGTGTTGTTACCACTTAGATGTTTGGAACTGAAGAATGTTCAAAAGCTTAACGTAAGTGATCAGGTTTCATAGCGTTCATGGCTTTAGAAATTTGGAGGATAAGAGTTTGCTGAACACTGCTTTTCTTTGGTTGGTGAGACTGCAGATATTTTTTCTTCATTTTATTTTTCTCTACAATCAAAATTTTTTTACAGTGAATGTTTGTTTTTGTAGCTAAAAATCTTTGGTAAAAAATGTGTATGATGCCATTCATATCAACTCTTGCTTTCTCCATTGCCCTGCCATGCCCTGCCATGTCCTGCTTCATTACAAATGTCTTTCTTAGAAACATTTTTTAAACATCTATCTTGGTACTAGAAATAACCTTGGTTAGTCAGACAATTTATTGTATACAGTGTAAAACCCCAGAGGCATTTGCAGATGTCATTTTTTAAAAAAATCCAATGCTTGTCATAAACTACCCATGTGGTGTATGTGGGGTCCACTTGCTGTGTTTCTTGCCCTTGAGCCACATCACAGTCTCCCTGATCAGTTGCTCATTTTCCCATGTATAAAAAGGGAGAAATCATACGTGCCCAATGTAAGAGTTTTGTAAAATGTATGTGAAACTGCTTAGAACACAACAAATGGTATGAACATAGAATCAACGTTGCCAACATTTCAACCTCATGTGTGTTTTTTCAATGAGAATCTGAGGTCCTTGAGGGCAGAATCAAGTCTTTTGCACAGTTTCGTAGTGTTCTCTGTAACATCCAACATAGGGTCTTTTCTGAAACTGTAGGTCTTTAATAAATGTTAGGTTGCGCAAAAAACAAGGAGGAGGAAGCCACATTCCCAGGTAACTGGCTTTACTGTCTTTCCTTGTACATTCTGTTTCCATCTTATTATGGTTTCATAGCCCTTCTCCAGGCCACCTGGACCCAGAGCACACATCTTCGGCCCACAGGTCCTCTCTGGATAGCTGCATAGACAGGCCTGGATTCTGGGCCAGCTCTGCAGTCATTGAGCTCACAGGGCAAATCACTTGACGGTGCTGGACATTAGTTTCTTGCTGTCTGATGTAATGTCCATGATGATACATCAATGTTTGCCCAGAAGGTTCTTGTCATCATTAGTGGCCCTTGAGTTATGAAAAGATTACATGTAAAGGAAAGGAGCCAGTAGTCAGACTGGCCCTCAATACCATGTCTAAGTCTTGGAGATTCACATTGCGCAATAGCACATACAAAGCTTTGAGAAATCTTACAGAAAACAAAGAAAGAAATGGGGGATGGGAGATAGAACTGTTGACCTAGTTTGAGGAACACTGGGTTACATGTTTTCAAAGAGCCCTTCTAGCTTTAAACAGTAAGGAATTGACTGCATTTCTTCAAAGGAACATTTTGAATTCATTGAAATTTGTTGATGATACAGTTCTTTGAATATAATACAGTGTTTTACATAAAATTGTCACATTCTACAATGGAAGGTGCTTTTCCACGTTGTGCTTGACCAATTCAACAACTCGTGGTATCCAGCCGGTTTAACATTAATCCACAGTGAGCAGGATAATATTTACTGAAGTTGTCTCCAGTCTCTCACAGTTCTGGAAAGCTTCTTTGCTTTGTCCCCAAGCTGTCACTCAAACTAGCAAATTATTAGACGTTTCTTTCCATCAGGATATAGGTGTTAGAACCCCATAGTTGAAAGCACCGTTTGGCACGTTAACGATCTGGGCTAAATAACTGTTGACTCTTCAGAAGTATTATTTAGTCACCAGGCTAACATGGAAGGGGTGTTTCCTGGAAACTTAGCCATTTGGGAAGAATTTCTATAGTTTCACTATTGAAATTCTTAATTAGCTACTGATACTAGCTAATTGAGCTAGTATCGTTGGGTTTAAGAACCTCATGGATAATCAGCAGGTGACTCTCATTATTCCCTGAGTGATGGCATGTAAGCAGCAGCTTAACTAAAGTTCCAGAGTGGTTTTCCATCTGAAACAGGTGGCTACAAACACCTGCCAGAGTAATAACCGTTAATGACTAGCGTTTACAGAGGGTTGATCATGTGCCAGGCACAGTTCGAAGCCCTCTACCAGTATTAAATCATTTAATCCCTCAAGGACCCCTGAGGAAAATACAGTTAGTCCCATCTATAGATAATGCTATCAAAGCAAAGAGAGATTAAGTAACTGGCATAAGGTCACACAGCTGGTAAGTGATGACAATGCTGGGACTTGAACTAATATTTTCTGAAAATTTTTATGCATACTTTTCACAGGAATCTTTTATCACAGTGTCCTTGTCATAGCTAGAGTCACTGTTTGATACTTAACATTTTCCAGAATAAATCATCTGCCCATTCATACATACCGTTTGAACTGTAGCATTTTTAAATATGATTCTTTCAGTGGCAATTTTCCACCTCACCAATACCTATTCTCACATATAATTAAGTTTGTTTTCTTCATTCCTACTGTAGGTGTGTATTCATGATCTCCACAATATTACCACTTATTGTATTTCTTTCTCCTCCACCATTATATTTATTTTTAAATGAAGATTAGCTTTTTATTACAGAAGCAGTGTATGTGCATTGTAGAAAGTCACAAAATAAAGATAACCAGCAAGAACATAAAACATTTTTTTCCCACCCTGGTAGGCTGGACACTGGTCCCTCAAAGATACTTACATCCTAACCCCCAGAACCTATACATATGTTTAGGTTACATGGCAAAGAGGAATTAGGGTTGCCAATGGAATTAAGGTTGGTAAACAGTTGACTTTAAAATAGGGAGATTATCTTAGAGTATGGGATGGGCTCAGTGTAATCACCAGGGTCCTTAAAAGTAGAAGAGGAAGGCAGAGAAGTTCAGGGTGATGTAATGTGGGAAAGACTGGCCAGCCATTGCTAGTTTTGAAAATGGAGGAGGGGGAGCCAAGGAATGCCAGCAGCCCCTAAAAGCTGGAAAAGGAAAGGAAATTGATTTTCTCCCAAGCCTCCGGAAAGAAATGCAATCCTGCCAATACCTTGATTTTAGTTCCATGAGACCCAGTTTGGACTTCTGACCTATAGAACTGTAAGATCATAAATTTGTTTTGCTAGAAGCCACCAAAATTTTGGAAGTTTGTTATGGCAGACTATAGAAACTAATGTACACACCAGACTAGAAAACTAATGTACACACCAACTAGTGATTATAACTGTTAACCTTTTAATTTATGTATTTCTAGATCTTTTTATTTTTATTTTTTTGAGATAGAGTCTCACTCTGTCACCCAAACTGGAGTGCAGTGGTATGACTTCTGCCTCCCGGGTTCAAGCAGTTCTCCTGTCTCAGCCTGAGTAGCTGGGACTACAGGCACACGCCACCATGCCCAGCTAATTTTTGTATTTTTAGTAGTGAGGGGGTTTCACCATGTTGGTCAGGCTGGTCTTGAACTCCTGACTTCAGGTGATCCACCCATCTCGGTCTCCAAAGGGCTGAGATTACAGGCATGAGCCACTGCGCCTGGCCTAGATCTTTTTATACACATACCCATCATTTTTTTAAAAAAATGAAAAACTGAAATGAGATCATAATGTTGTAAATTGCCTATTTCCTTGTAGTATTTCTCTTTCCCTGTTAATAAAATTTTATTGCATCTAATACCTAGATTATATTCAAATTACCCTAATTCTCTCCCAAATGTCTCCCCAAAGCTGGCTGCCCAAATCAGGATTTAGATCAGGATCATCCATTATATCTGGTTTGTGTAGTGCTTAGATATTTTAAAATCTAAAATTGTTCTTCTTTTCATCTACTAATTTTTCTTCACAGTACTTGTCTGATTGCTTCCCCATGCTGTCCAACATAGCTTGTTCCTCTGTTCTCTGTACTTCCTATAAATTGTGATTTAGATCTGAGAGTTTGGTTGGTTTATGTTAATACATTTAGTCTAGAATACATCTTGGGCACTGTCATATGTTTCATTTGAAGTTACATAAGAAGACACATGCCATCTAGTGCCCACCATTACTGAAGCTCAGATTATGTGAGCACTTCCTGTGTGATTCCATTTAAGTGAGGTTCTGAAACAATGCTCATCTGTGGTGATAGAAATCAAGACAGTGATTGCCTCTGGGAATGGTGGGAATTGGCTGGACAGGATACTACAGAACTTTCTGGGTTGATGGCAATGGTCCGTATCTTTTTTAGGGTGCTAATTACATACCTGTATAGAATGGTCAAAACTGAATAATTAATACCTGTGAAGCCTTTTAATTGTATAATTTAAATTATGCCTTTAATTTTCTAAAATGGAGCCCTTAACAAACTCGTTAAGCAGTGACACAGTCCACTTTTCTTATTAGTCTAACCCTGGCTGCTGTCTCATTCTGAATCTTTTAATGCTCTAGCAGTCTTACACTCAACTACATGTGACTTTTTAAGGCCAAGGTCTTAGCTTCCCTAATAAGTAAATGTCCTAAAACAGAGTTATGATTATGCCATCTCAATGCCCTTCACAACAATGGTTGTCGACCGAGGCTGTGTATTATTAGAATCACCTGGTATGTTAGTTGGCTCTGGCTGCCATACAAAATACTATAGACTGGGTAGCTTAAACAAAAGAGATTTATTTTCTCACAGTTCTGGAGACTGGAAAGTCTGAATTCATCATGCTAGAGTGGTCAGGTTCTGGTGAGGGCTGTCTTCCTGGTTTGCACAGTTTAAGTTTCCCCATAATATGCAGCCAGGATTACAGTATTGAAGGTGGGGTCTGTGGACCAGCAGCATCGGGATTTCCATGTTAGAAATGCAGAATGTCTTGGTCCACCCCAGATCTGTGAATTCAACTCTGTATTTTAACAAGACCCCCAGATGGTTTGTATGTGCGATAAAGTTTGAAAAATACTTGTCTACAGCATCTTGCATAGTCTCCCAGACAGGTGTGCAAATGCTTCATCAATCATTTTTTGTTTGAGTTGAAATGGATGAACCTTTTATCAGCAAACCAAGTTTTAGCCTTTTTAGTCTTGGAAGCCTGTCATTGTGTGGATCTTGACTACAAATAATTGTACCTTAGTGTGAAGATTTTATGCATTGCCTATATATTATTGTCTATTAGCAAACAAAAAAAAGCAGCAAATACACCCAGTATTAAAAACAAGTCCTAATGTTTTTAAAAATGTACTCCCACCCCAGCAATTCCATCCCTATGAATAATTACTTCCTTAGCTTCAGGTAGGTTTTAAAATTGATAATGAAATAGAATATGTACTTGCACTCTAGTTGCAGAAGGGAAAAGAAGTGGCTCTTAGCACAGAGCATGAATACTCTGTAGCTAATAAATAATTCAGTAAACCGGGGAAAGGAAAAACATGTGTGCTTAAATAGCAGAGACACCCTAATGCTTAAAATATTCTTACGTGAGACTCTGTCTCAAAAAATAAAATTAAATTTAAAAAAATTCTTATGGTGAGAAATCAGTATTGTTACATATGATAATATTATGTAGCATATAATGCTAGTTTAAAAAATTATTACAGTAAGTATGCTTAATACTAGAAATATTGAAAAACATGTAGTCTTGATGCTTTAGAAAGAAATTCAAGGTCTTGTCATCCATCAAGATCATCAATATGGTTGTCAGTGTTGCTCATGAAGTACTAAATAAAAGATTCCTAGCTGACAGACACTAAAAATTATTAATTTCCACCTTCCGTTTTCCCATCTATACCCAATTAGAGTTACCTAATGGGTATAGTTCTTTATTTTTAAGAACTATTAATTTCTAAAACCTTTATATTTAAAATACCCTCTTAATTCCGTATAGCTACACATTTAAACTCCAGCCTCAGGGATAATTTCTGCTTCTGGAAATTGGTCTTCTCCTTCTCATTTTCCTTTCCACCCTTAATTCATAGCTTCTCACTTGTTAATATGATTAAATAGTTTGCTAAATTATATCAAAATGGCTTTCTCGTTTAGCTCATAGCATTGTTATATTCTGTCCAATAGGCTGAAAATAAAAAGAAGCTAATCTTTATTAAGCACACATATATGTATACACAGAAACAAATTCACCTTTTAAAAAAAGGGAGCCTCGATAATGTTTCGTATTTAAATTCTATTTCCCAAATGGATGGGGTTGACATTCATCTAATTAGTGATCAGATTTAACCAAATAAGTTTTTATTGAATGCATGTAGTGTGCCCAACAGAAATACACTTTGAAACCCAAAACCTTTTACATTCGGTATACAGACAGAACTTATATTCCAAAATTGCAAATTATTGAATAAAGACCTTGCTGGTTACTGGTTCAGTAAAAATTTATTTAAAAAGATTTATTGGGTGTCTTTTTTCATTACCTTCTAAAACAACACTAGAAGATAGTGGTATTTCTCCCTTAAACACTATGTAAGAACATTTACATTAATAAAATAGTGTACAGCCAAAATTATTAAATTTACTTTTTTTATTTTTAGTAAATACTTTTTTATGATTTCATTAATTTTTAATGAAATATAAATGAATTTCTTAAAATAAATGGAAACATTGGAAAAAGATATTCAATGGAAGTATGAGTTCTCTCAGAAATGTTTTATGCACATGTAAAAATCTATGTTTTCTATATAACTTTATATATTACTTTATTCCAGTTTTTCCCCCACAGGTGGAAGTATACCATGTAGTCTTCTCTACCTCGATATTTTTTACTTGAGTAATTTTGGAGATGCTTCCATATCAGCACATGTAGATCACCTTATTTTCAATGCTATGTAATATTCCAAGTATGGATTCAACCATTGCTATCAATATACATTTAAATGTTTTTCCCGGTTTTTACAATCTTGTAATAAGTGATGTTGTAATAAATAACATGTAGATATGTCTTTGCATTTCAGTGCAGAATAGAATATCGAAAATAAAACTGCTATGCCAAAGAATATGTGCATCTATCATTTTTACATATTATGCCCAATTTCCCTTCAAAAAGCTTGAGCCAGTATACAGTTTTTGAGCCAGTACCCAGCAGTGTTTGAGAGTGTTGTTTGCCTGGTGGGCACCCATACATTGCTTGAATGATTCTCTCCTTTCTCCTTTCTCTCATCAATGTCTCCCTTTCTCTACTGGATCATTCTAATCAGAGCACAAACATGTCATTTCTCACATCTGGAAAGAATAATTCCTTAATGGACTTCACTTGCCCTTTCAACTACTGCCCCATTTGTGTGCTCCCTTTTGCATCAAAACTTCTAGAAAAATGATGTATAAACTCCATGTCTTCATTTTTCTTTTCATCCTCTCAAGTATTCTCCAGTTAGGATTTTCAGCCTTGCTACTTTACCAAAACTGCTCTTAGCAAGTCACTGATGACTGTTGCTATATCTAGTGGTGAGTACTTGGCCTTCGTCTTACTCTGCTTGAGCAGCCTTTGATAGAGCTGATCCATTCTTCTTGGACCACTGTCTTCACTTGGCTTTGATGATACCACCCCCTCTTCTGACCTTAGCTGCTCCCAACTCTCTGTTGCTGATTTGTTCCTGTATCCATGATGTCTTGATGTTGGTGTGCCCAGGACCCAGTCTTTGGACCTTGTCCCTTCTGTGCTCCCTCCATCAGTGATCTACTGTAGTCACATGGCATTAAATACTGTTTCTACCCTAAAGACACCCAAATTGTCCATGGCCTTGGTGTCTGTCTTAAACACAAGGCTTGTGTCTTGTGCTACCTACTTGACGTCTGTACTCAAATACCATAGAGATATCTCAAATTAAACATGTCTAAAATTTGGTCTTGTCCCTAAAACCTGCTCCTCCCATACTCTTCCCCACGTTAGGCAACAGTCATTCCATCCTTCTATTTACTCAGACAAAAACCCTTACACTCATTCTTGACCTCACTCTTTTGTTCACACTCCAGGCCATTAGGAAGTCTCATTGGTTCTACCCTCAGAAGATATCCAGATTCTGACCACTTCGCATCACTTTCATCTCCAACACCCTAGTACAGGCAGCTGCCCTCTCTGCTTTGGATTATTTCCACACTCTCCTGCTTCTACTCTTGCCCCCACCATCTGTTCTCCGTAGAACAACACAGCAGCTGTGCGATTCTGTTAATACTCATCAAGTCATGTCACCCCTCTGATCAACCCCCTACAGTGGCTTCCATCTCATTGAGCATTTAAAGGTTGTATGTGATATCCCCCCAACCCACACACACAGAACATCCCTCTCTGATCTCACCTTCTGTTACCCTTCTTGCTCACATTGCTGTGGTCCCAGTAGCCTTTTTACTGTCCTGGTGCCCGTGTAGAGCAGAATCCAGAAACAGACTTGTGTATATATTTAAATAGCTCATTTTATTCACTAAAGAGAGGAATTGATAGGCTCTCCAACAAATGGGGACATTCAGGATTGAACTCAGACAGCCTAAAGTCCGGACCTCCTGGGGGTTGCTCCATGAAATTGCCTTTCACTTTGCTTGGTCTTTTATTTAACACTCAGAAATGCCTTGAGGTAGTTTTGCACCCAGAGAGTGGGTAGGCACATTTGCAGACTCTTCAGAGTAATCAGGTGTGAGAGAGGGCCAGGTGGGTATTAAAACCCATGAGTTGCTTCTTGGGCCATGGCAGAATCCTCACAGCTCATGGTAGGACCATCCACAGCTGCCTTTCTCCATGGTCCCTTGGGGATCTGGGAAACTGTGGCTGTGTCTGAGAACATGCTGTTTTGTAGTCTGCCTTCTCTATGGAGATACAACCATCTCCATATGTTTTCACACCATTTGCCATTATTACTGGTTCATTGAACAAACAGGTCTTAGAGGGTTCAATTATAAAGCAACCTTATTTGTGCTTCCCAATATCTTTTTTTTTTTTTTTGAGACAGAGTCTCACTCTGTCATCCAGGCTGGAGTGCAGTGGCACCATCTTGGCTCACTGCAGCCTCCGCCTCCTGGGTTCAAGTGATTTTCCTGCCTCAGCCTCCCGAGTAGCTGGGACTATAGGCACATGCCACCATGCCTGGCTAATGTTTGTATTTTAGTAAAGATAGGGTTTTGCCATGTTGGCCAGGCTGGTCTCGAACTCCTGAACTCATGTGATCGTCCCACCTCGGCCTCCCAAAATGCTGGGATTACAGGCGTGAGCCACCGCACCTGGCCCCCAATATCTTTTAAAATCCAATCCTTGAGATATTTCTTTTTCATTGCCTGGATGAAACTCAGGCACGCCACAGTTTCTGGCCCTTCCAGGATGCAGGGAATGTAGGGAGATAGAGTGGTAAGAGCAGAAAAGCTCTTTCTTGATTGGCATTAATGTGGTCAGGTTTCTCCAGAGTTGGCACATGTTTCAAGCCAACTGTCTTGTTGGGGCTTCTTAAGAGACCCCACTGAGAGAAGACCTCTTCATTAAAAGACTTCATGATTTTAATGGATGATGGGTTCCTGGAGGGGCAGAACCAGGTGGCAGCTCTTATCCAGGAGCGAGGTGGGCACAGTTGCCATAATGGTCATAATGGAGCAGCAAGCGGAACGTCGTAGCATACAGAGACCTTTGCTATTGGCTCACTATTCATAGTGGCCCTAGGACAAACTAGACGGGCAGTCTACTAAGAATTATCTGATTTATATAATCAGAAAATCTCTAGGTCTAGTGAATAGAAACCTGAGCTGTTCAATGGAGAGTCATTGCCTCTCATCTACATTCCAGACCTGAGTCAGTTCTAAAACAGAAATCCTTAGATTGCCGATTTTCAAACCGTGGCCAAGAAGTTGCAGCAACAGCATCACCTGGGACTTTGTTAGAAATGCACATTATCAGACCCTGCCCCAAACCCACTGACACAAGAACTTAGGAGGTGGGTCCTAGCAATCTTCACTTCAGCTGATTCTGATGCATGCTAAGGCTTGAGAACTCTAAAGTTTAGATGAAGGAGAGGATTGGGAAGTTTGAGGAAGGACCCTATAACATTGCTATAAGTATCTAGCATAAATCTTCCTTTCAGTCTTCCCCAAAAGACATGCAGCCATTCACTAGGGTAACTGTGTACTGAGGAAGGGGGAATATCCAGGCTTTTGGTAGATTTCTGGACATTGGTTCTGAGTCTATGCTAATCTCTAGAGACCCAAAATGCCTCTGACCTATTGGAGGGGGTACACTTATTGGTAATCAGGTAGTAAATGAAATTTGGACCTGTGGCTGCTTCATTGGATTCCAATGGGTCTCTTCACCTGCGGCGTGGTTATCTTCCCATTCCTGAATGGAGTTGTCATCTCAGAAACAAAAAGAGCCCATCTGCATATGGATTTTCTGTCTTGTGTGGTGAGTATTAGTATGGTAGGCAGGGCCAAGTGAAAGCTTCTTGGGATTTCCCCTTCCTGTGTAAGAGTAAACTGAAAGCAGTACCTTATCCCTGGGGAAATGACAGAGATTAGTACTTCTATCTAACATTTGAACAGTACAAGAGTTGTTCTACTGTGTCCTCATTTAGCTCCTCTGTCTGGCATGTACAGAAGGAAGATGGTTATTGGAGAATGACTGTGAATTCTTACAACATTAACAAGTTACTAGACCAGATGTAGTCTCTTTTATTGGATAACACAGCAGAGCTCTTGGCATTTCATATGCAGCTACGAATCTGGTGGATGCTTTTTTCCCCCAATACCAAATTAGCAAATATCACCAGAAGAAGCTTGCTCTCAACCAGCTGGAGGAATGGCAAAACACCTCCCTATCTTACCTCAGGCCTGCGTTACCTCTCCTGCTCTCTGACGAGAACTAGTCTGCAGGAGTTTGGACCATCTTGGTATCCTGCAGAACATCCTGCTGATGTGTAATTGACATGATGAGCAGCAAGGAGCAAATATCATACATGCCTTAATAAGACAAATGTATGCCAGAGGGTGGGAGATGATCCCCAAGAAAAATCAAAGGCCTATTGCTTTGGTGAAGATTCTAGGGGTCCAGTGTGGTCTGGAGAATATTGGCATTTCCTCTCCAAAGTGAAAGACAAATTACTGTACTTTGTACCACCTATCACGAAGAAGAGCTATAATATTCTGTGGGTCTTTTTATTTTTGAGGTAACATAAACACTTTTAGAGTCTATTGTTCAGAGCAATGTTTTGAGTTACCTACTAGGCTGCAAGTTTTGTCTAGAGACCAGTGCAAAAAAGGGCTCAAGAGAGAGCAGGGTTTCTCAATCTTGGCACTATTGACATTTACGGGACAGGCAATTCTTTGCTGTGGGGCGGTCCTGTGCATTGCAGGATGTTTAATAGCATGCCTGGCCTCCACCTACCAGATGTTAGTAGCATCACTCCCCATAGTTTTGAGAACTGAAAATGTCTGCAGACGTTGCCAAATATTTTCTGGGGTGCAAAATCACCCCTATTTGAGAACCATTGGGCTACAGCATGTCTAGTTAAGCTTTAAGGTGAGAATCATTGGGCTACAGCAGGTCTAGTTAAGCTTTAAGGTGACTACAGTACTGGCTAACAACTGGACTGCAGCCTCGTGAGAGACCCTCAGCCAGATTCTCCCAACTGTGCTGTTCCCAGATTCCTGACCCTCAGAAACAATGTAAGATGATAAATGCATGTTGTGAAGTTTTGGGGTAATTTATTACTCAGGAAACTCAGACAACTAATACACCAGTCCTCTGAGCCATAAGGTTAGGCATGCATGGCAGAAATCCATCATCAGGTGTAAGTAGTGAAATAGTATATACCAGGTTCGGTTTGAGCAGGTCCTTCAGGCACAAGTAAGTTTCAAGAGCAAGTGGCTGTGACTTCCATAGCATCTACTCTTGCTGCCATTTTAATTCACCATCAGTCCACATCTGTGACCTCTTAGGATTGACTGTTGACAGACTAAGAAAACATTTGGGCCTGGTTCGCAGATGGTCCCTTGCAGTTTGGAGGCACCAGGTAGATGTGGACTGCTGAAGCATTGCAGCCCAAATCAGGAACATGGTAAGAGGAGCTCTCTCAGGACCAAAGACTGAGCATGTTATCTGGAGGGAGAGATGGCCAGAAGTAGAGATATATACCAATTTATGGGTCATTAATGGTTTTATTAGCATACTGGTGACAAGGAAGTCTAGGAAAAAGGTTTGCAGATGGAACTTTCCCTATGGGCACTATCACATATGAATTCTCATTAGAGGGCATCCACTGATGAGGCTGTCAGCAGTCCACTGACAGGATGGCATGTTCTGTGGATGTCAGTCAGCCCATTCCCAGCAACCCCGAGGCTTGCTTAATAGGCTCATGAAGAGCGTGGCCATTGTGGCAGGGAGAGAAGCCAGACATGAGTTCAACAATGTGGACTTCCCCTCACCAAACTGGTCTGGCTCCTGTCACTGATAAATGACTAACTTGCTGACAGGGGCTCTACCATCTCTGAGTCTCTGATGTGGAGTCATTCCCCAGGGGGACCAGTCAGCCATCAGATTATTGCATGGAACTTCTATTATGAAGGACATGATTTTGTCCTCTAGAATAGACACTATTTATTTTTTCTTTCTTTCTTTTTAAATAGAGACAGGGTCTCACTCTGTCACCCAGGCTGGAGTGCAGTGGTGCAATCATAGCTCACTATAACCTTGAACTCCTGGGCTCAAGTGATCCTCCTGCCACAGCCTCCCAAGTAGCTAGGACTGCAGGCACTCACCACCGTGCCCAGCTCTTTTTAAAAAAAATTTTTTTTGTACACACAGGGTCTCGCTATGTTGCCCAGGCTGGGACACTATTTCTAAATATGCTGTGCATTCACTGCCTGCAGTGGGTTTATCAGTACCACCATCTGTGAACTTAACACAGAGCCTTATTTAATAGCATGATGATTATGACCAAAGAAGTTCTTTGCTTGTGACCAAAGAACTAATTTTACAGCAAAAGTAGTACAGCATTGGTATCATGCCCATGGGACTTACTGGATTACCATGTACTCCAGCACCCAAAGGTAGTTATCATTACAAAATTTAGAAATAGATAACTGAAGTTTCAAAAATGGTACCATCTGGAACATAACTGCCTGCAGTCTAGGTGGCTTTCTTACTGCACGTAGATTATGCTTTGAATCAGCAAATGAGTGATGCTGTGTCTCTCATAGTCAGGATACACAGACCTGGGAGTCAAGGGGTAAAAATGAGAGTGGCTACTCTCACTATCACATCCTGAATATCACTCACAGAATATTTGCCCTCCTTCTACAAAACATAGATCAGCTGGTTTAAAGGTCTTGATTCCTAGGAGAGAATGCTTCCTCTAGGGGAAACAATAATGTTCCACTGAACTGGAATTTGATACTTCTGTCTGCCCATTTCAAGTTTCTTCTGCCACTAAATGGACAGGCAAAGAAGAGGGTTACTTTTCTGGCTGGGGTGACTGATCAGAATTATTACCAGGGAGTAATTGGGTTGCCGTGACACACAATGGTGGCAGAGAGGACTATGTCTGAAGCCCCGGAAATTCTCCTGGGTGCCTCTTAGCACTTCCATGTCCAAGAGTAAAAGTTACTGGAATAATATTGCAACCTGCAGGACAGCTAAAGACTTAGACCCTTCAGAAATGAAGGTTTCAATAATCTTGCCAAGAAAAGAACCCCAGACAACTAACTTCAGGTGCTGGCTGAAGGTAAAAGGAAGATGGAATGGACGTTGGAAGAAGTTCATTCTCAATTATTATTTAACTATTATCATCATCAGTCAACTAGTTTTGTTACCAGTCACCAAAACAAAACCTGTAGCAGCTACGCACATTTTCTTCTTTGTTTACTCTGCATAACACTGAGTGTTGGTGGTTAATTTTACAACTTAGCCTTTAGGTTGTAGAACATCCATTATAAAAGGTGCAATGGTGTCTGAAAGGAAAAAATTTAACATCACCCTGGGATGAATACAGTGGCTGAGGCCACTATCTTACAGTGTTTTACTCTGAATTATCTGTTTTAGGGAGAGAGTGAACTTGTGTTCATCTGTGTGAGGAATAAAGTTGCATTCTGTGAGGAAGAAGTGTGATGTTGCTGTAGGGTGCGTACAATGGAATGTGTGGATGCTGAGTAGCAAAAGGGTGGATGTGCTGGATTGTGTCTCTTGACTCTTAAGTCCAAGTCCACCCTTCTGGATAATCCTCCATCCTCTTTCCCAGACTCACTCATCCAGCTGGTTTCATGGGAGGCGCTGGTGCTAGGTTCCAGTGTGGGAGGAGGAGATTAGCCATTTTCCCCAGCTGGCCTGGACTGCCTGTGCTCTGGGCTCCAGCAATCCGGGGATAGTTTCAGAAAGATCAACACTGAATATCCCTGACAGGATTCAGCCAAGGGCCAGTGGCAGCTTCCCAGCCTCTTTGGGTAAGAGCCCCTTCTTTTTTTGCTCCTCAGTCCTTCCAGTAGTTTTTAACCAATTTCCTGTGTTCCATCCTACTCTGCTTGAGATATATAGAGTGGTTTCTACTTTTGTGTTTGAGCACTGAATGATACATAGTTCCTTCCATATCAGTCCATAGTGAGCTTCCTCATTCTCTAGTCAAAAAAAAAAAAACAAAAAACAAAAAAAACCCAATCAAACAAACAAAAAAAAACAGGAATACATCATATTTATATGAGAAGACCCAATAATGGATATTTAGACTGCTCTCAATCTGCTCTTTTAATCAATAAGAGTAGTAAGTACATTTCCATTTCAGGAAAGTATTATCAAGGCATATATTTGGAAATTTTTGTGTCTTACCCCACTTGGAATTTTATGCGCCAGAGCTCTTATGCAGGAATCTAAATGGCTGAAATAGGATTAAACTAGACTGTGGAATCTAGAGAGCGTTCAACTGCAGCTGGTTATTTATTGCTTAATAAGTATTTTGAAGTATTGTTCGGCTATGTCCTAGCCTTATCTCTTCCAAATGAATTGCAAGCACTCAGAGCTTGATTTTTTGTCATCTTTTGAATATGTAAATGTGTCATGTTGGGAGGGGGGTTGGTAGTACCTCCCTCCTCTGTGATTCATGTCACCTGAATGTGTCATCCTACTGGCAGTCTAGGAAGAGCCCTGCATAGGTCTTAGGTTTTCTCTTGAGGAGGGAGCTCATGACACAGCCAGCACTTCCACATAGGATAGTAGCTCAAATAGAGGTCCAGTTTGTTTTATTACTGGGCTTATTCCAAATTCCTTTCATGGGGCACTGTGCTTTAGAAATGCTTTTTTCTTAATTATGAAATATTTTAATTGATTTGTGGGCAGTGCCTCTTATTCAGCCTGTGCAGCCAGTCCCTTTGGTCCAGCTTAGGGTTGGAGGACTGCCTGGACCTGTTCAATGCCCTCAGCCCCGTGAGGCTGCCTCAGGCCGTCTCACCCATCTGACACTGCTTCCACTGACCACAGAATGAAGGCCTCTTTAGCTCTTTGCTAGCTCCACCCCCCAACTCTGTTTCTTGATTTTATCTTCTTTAATTAATGAAGTGCACTTTTGCTATCTTCTTAACTTTTAGGTATTCAGATGATTCTACCATTCCATTTCCAGCTCTTAGACTCGTTGAATGTTCTAAAATGGGAAAGGCTGGGTCCTGTTTATAGTTGCCTTGCCAACTCCCAATCAGCCTTTTCCTAAGGAAGATTTTTCTTTAGCCAGTCTACACTTTCATAGCAACTTAGAGTGTGACAGGAATCCTCAAACATTCAGAAGTGACTTGGCCGGTAGAGATACAGAGTTGTATTTCTAGCATGAATATCCAGCCTTGTCCCTTGAGGGTTCAACTTTAATAATCTTTAACATAATCCCTTTAAAACACAAATCCCTGGCAAATCCAAGCTGCTTTGGTACAAAAGTTCTAGAGATTAAAACCAAAGCTGCTTTTGGTGGTAGTGCTGTTATACTGTCAATCCCATTGCCAGCCAAATAAACAGAATACATTTCTAATAACCCACCTAATGCTGGTAAGCAATCAATAGCCAGATTCATTTAACTCTCAGAAGCTTAAATGCTGTTAAATCACATTTCCTGTTCGTGGGGCTGAATCCTAGAAGATGTGCAAGAGTTGTTTTTCAAAGTACTCAGTGGAAAAAAGAAAGAAGGCACGTAAAGGAAAAGGTTTTAGTACTTATATGTTATATTGATTATATATAACATTTATATTCACTGTAATATTGAACAAAAATAGTTTATACTGATCATTTACTACACGAAACAGCATTACCTAAGATAAATGGTAGCTGATTTGCTAATTTTCTAGATAGTCGCATTCACAGGTAAGTTCACAGCTAGATCAGATACACCGTTAACAAAAACTGGTTTTTAAAACTATCAAAACAGGCAGAACATGGAAATTTCATCCCTAAATCCTCAATGGCACATTGGAGATTTCTTAATGCATATTGCTTTTCTTTTCACTGGAATTCCACATGCAAGTTGTGAAGTGCAAGACTGAACTATTAGAAGCTCCAGATTTGACATGATCGCAAATTAGTCTTACCTCTTGCTGGTACATATTCCCTATGTTCAGGTTCATAGAAATCCCAGTAAACACATAGGTCTCCATCTGAATTTTGGTCAAAGGATTCAGTTCTACCTCTTTCATCCTGGCCCAGTTTTACTGCTGGGAGTCTCACTGGCTTTCTCTTTAGCCGTCAACAAATTTGGAGCAAGCTTTTCTCTCTGGGAAAAGATTACATATGGCAGTCTGGATTTTAGTTTATATTTTCATTATAAATGAGAGAGTCTTTTAAAAAGCCACTTAAGAATCACTGCACAGCTTCATGTGGGATTTGGCCAACGGTTGTTGGAGTTCTAAGCTATTAAATCAGCTTTTTTCTAACTGTGAAAAGCAGAGGTTGAAATTTTATATTTTTTCAACTCCTCAACCACTGGCTTAAGTAGTTGAGTTATTACGAAGAAAACAATATGGAGTATTTTTCAGAATTAGACATTCGCTTTTGGTTTGTTTATCCACAGATGAAAAGAGTTGAGAAGATTTCATCTTAACATATCTAATTTGAATTACATCTCTTCTACCAGAATCCTTTTCTCGGGCATAATGTAGCGGGAACCATCAGTTTGTTATTGCTGGCAGGTCTCAGCTTGTAACCAACAGAGAAATATTCCAGTCCTGCCATGACACAAAATAGAATTTGTATTCGTACTGGAAGAAAGGGTTGACTTTCTAAATACCTTATTGTAGTTTATGAGTTTAAATTAAGCTAGATTTTTAAAAAAATCTATTTGTAATGGTCTCATTGCCTCTAAAGAGCAAAACTAGGTCAAAACTTCCCTTAACTTAAAGGTGGATAAACAATTCTATTTCACATAAAATACCATGAAATTGAAAAGATGACCAAACTCACAATTTCCCATTAGAAAATACCTCAGTTCATTCAACAATAAATATGAATGAACATTTACGAAGTGTCAGGTGCTCCACTAGGAGCTGTGAACACAGGACAGAATAAAACAGACAAAAGTACCTGTCCTCGTAGCTTTTCTTAAGGCTTTCTGGAATGAACTAAAACATTAATGAATTGTTAATATGAAAAACAAACTAGTTTTCTTCATTAAATGGGTGTAGTTGCCAATGTAATAAAAATTATAAGTTAAAAATACTATCCAAGAATTTCTGTGACACCAAGACCTCTGAAGGTCTTTGCTACTGTGCTGATTGCAATGAACAGAACTTTTATATCCATTTGTTCTAGGAAAGTGTTGTTCTCTGGATACCATGTTGCCAAAGAAAAAAATATATCTTTTCTGGGTAGATTCAGAAACAGAGCTGTAAATGATTCTGGCAGGATGAGCATGGAAGGGAGAAGATATTAACAACTGGAAAATGGCCTTGTTGCCAGAGGCTCCATATGATGGCATTAGAAGCCACATGATAGAATTAGACTTGAGGTTATATGCAGGTCTGGTTAAGCTCAAAGCACCCATCAACTCCTTATGAACTGATTATAAGACAGCCATAGAGGCAGCTGAATGCACCTTTTATTATCTCAGGCAGGGAAGTCTTAGTTTGAAATCCAGTGTGTGGGGAGAGTGATAAGAAATCATGTCTATATTCCTAGATGACTACCATCCTACAATCCCACCCACGCATCCCTCAGTTTCTATCTTCAGCCCCATCACACGGGACCCTCTCATTCGGGAAAGTTCCAACCTAGAACATCCCCATTGCTCCAGGGAAAGAGGAAAGAAGAACAGAAGAAGCAGGAGGAGGAGAGAGAGGGAGGGTGGAAGGAAGTACTTCTGTCTTTGCAAGTGGTTTAGATGTTCTGGGTGGTGCCAGCTGAGACGCAGCTGCTTTTGTCTTTGGACATCCTCCCACCTGGGCACCTGGGCGCCATTCTCCATCTGATGCTAATCATCTCCACCAAACTGTGGGTTGTTTGTTGGTGGTGATTATGGAGTTTGTTTTTTTCCCTTATATTTCCCATTAATTTTGTCCTGGCTTAGGTTTGTTTTCCTTCCGGTAATACAAGTCTTGAATAAATGCATTTGTTGCTTATGGGCAAAAGCAAATCTAACACAGCCAAAGACATCTTCAGACCTTAAGAATGTTGGTTCACCTGTAAAATTTGCATCTACTCCAAGAACACTTAACAGAGCCCTCCCTTTTGGCTGTCAACATGCCCCTTCCACTTCTCCTGGGGCTAAGAGGACACCTCAGAACAGGTCCTACAGCTTCTCCAGAAAGAGCTATGCCCAAAGCAGATGGAACAATAGGAGGCTGCATCAGAGAAGAGTGTAGACTTGCTGTCTGATTTCTATTAAGTTCTTTCTGATTTTTTTTTTAAAACCCAGGCACATGTTTATTTTCATAGTCAAAGAGTTGTAATCTTGGACATTGAAAATAAATACATTTTATGTATTTTAATTTATGGCTGTACTCTTAGGTAATTTTACTTGGTTTGAGCTCTGTTTCATTGTTTTACAAAATGGTCTGGCTCCTTTAAGAAGCCACAAGTTGTAGACATTGAATCAAGCTGAGTCATTCATCCAGAGAGAGAATTAGGAACAGCTGGGGGCGGCCACTAGCAGTAAAAGCAGAGGCCTGAGAGGAACAAAATGCCTCTCTAGGAAATGTTCCAATACTTCAACCCCAAACAGAGAGAGGAAAATCTCACAGGCACCATCTTGCTAATGATGGCAAATCCCTGAGAATTGTGAAGCAAGGATGTTCCTGGGCCAGAGACCAGACTCTGGCACCTGCAGCCAGGGGCCAGGAGGGGTCGTGTGGGCCAGCACACCGCCACAGGATATTGGTCTTCAAAGGATTTGGTGGCCCACGGGTCTCCCTTTCTATAAAATTCAGGGCTACTGAGCACCCTCTGTGACCCTTGAAAGAGTCAATTGCCTCATGACCTCTTTGCCCCAGTTGTTGGAGCCAGTTAGAGAGAAACTGAATTTCAGTGAGTTAAAGGATGACATTAAAAGTTGCAGTATGATTAAATGAAGACAACAGGACATGGTATTGTCTCCGGTGTGGAAAAAATAGAATCTGCAAACAATAAAAGACTAGAGGAATAATAATACTGTGGTTATATCTGGGCTATGGGAATTTTGGCCATTTTTATGTTCTGTGTATTTATTTATATTTTTATGTGTTATGTCTTACTTCTCAGTGTGGAATAAATATCCACATTTGGTCCCTCCCTTTTTCAGTCAGTATTTTATAAGCACATTCTGTGTGCCTGGCACTCTGCTGGGGAAGCAAAGGAAGCAAGTCCCAAGGCTTTACCTTGAGCTGCCACCTTCTATGGCACTGAAATCACCAAGCTCTCCCTGGGGTGGCTGAGCTTCTCTTCTCAGGGCCTGGGCCCCTTGCTGGTCCTCAGTGCCGGTCATGGACTCTGCCCAATACAAGTGAGATTCATGGCTGCCCTTCACTCCAGCCCTGCTCAGACATCAGCTGTCAGGAAGGACTTTCCTGGCCCCTCCGTGGATCACACTCTCACCTCCCATCAGGCTTTACTCTCCTTACCCTGCTGAGATTTTCATTATAGCACTTAGCAATATGTCTTTCTGTATGCATGTAGATATGTATGCATGTTGAACACTGACCTCTCACGGGAATGCACTGTCTTTGAGGAAGGGTCTTTAATCCTGCTCATTGCTGTATCTCCACGACGCAGAACAGTGGCATGCTAAGTCTTGTTGACTTGAAGTCAGGTGCTCTTCCTCAAGGGGAAAAGTTGTATTATGTGTACTTGAATATATAGAGAATGAATCCCGATCCACAAATGCAGGTGATAAGAAATGTGGTTTCTATTTTCTACAATGATATTTTTAAAATTATGAATTCCCACTCTGCTGGCAGAGTGGAAAATTTCAGAGGGTCCTCTGCCAATCAGGCCATCACATTGTGCCTGTCCCCAAAGTCCCTTCGTGCCTGGCGGCCTTCTGCTGCTTCTGGGCAAGGCTGAAAACCTCAGTACCTGTGGCCCCCGCTCCCCAGCTCCTCCAACTGGAAGCTCATCCTCTCCCGGCTCTGGCCCAGACCTGGCCCCTGCCAGGAAGAACCTGCCGAACTTGCTCCTTGCCTCAGCTAGGGGAATTACCTTTTAGTCTGACAATTCTTGCCTGTTTTTCCAAGCCATTCTGTTTCCTCAAACCCAATCCTCCCCTTGGACTCTGACTTTTTAGAAGACAAAAGCCAGAAATGCTCCCAGGGTCCTTCTGCATCTCATCCTGCTGCTCACCTCCCTAAAGCAAGGACACGGGGTCAGCTATACCTGCTCAAAAGGGGAATGAAGAAGGAAAACGTCAGTAACTCTGACTAAAGGCAGAAATGTGCTTTCTTGGAGTGAGACAGAGAATGCACAGAAGAACATGATTATAAGCAGGGAGTGGGTAAAGAGAACAGGGAAGGAGGGAGGCTTACTGGCTCTCTTATGCTTTTGAGCTGGGTCTCGAAGGCTGGGCGGGATTTTATTTGACAGAGCACGCCGAACAGAAAGGCAGGAGCAGAAAGAAAATAGAGGTGGTGTTTGCATGAAGGTAAATAATCTCATCTGACTAGACACATTTGAACAGTGAGAAAATAAACCAAAAAAAGTAGGCTGGAGTCAGTTTGTGGCAGGCCTTCAGAGCCCAGGGTGTTTTGACATCAACTTAAGTAGTTGGCAGCCATTGAGTCAGAGAGTGAGTTGATTAGACTGCTGTGTTAGAAAATGAAATAGCAACGCTGTCTAGGATGGATTAATGGCTGGGACTGTTGAAAGACTAGAGCAGGGAGACCTTTCAGTAGGTTGTGCAATCATCTAGAAACTGGAAGGAAAAGGAGGAACGAGCTGCAAAAGATACTGCTGAAGTAGAGTAAACAGACTTTGGCCACTGGGTGAATGTAAAAGAAGGACAAGAGAAAGCTGTTGATGGTAAGGATGTGGATGTTCTCGCAGACCAGGGAAAACGAAGGGAAGCTGCTGGTTTGCGGGAGGATGAGCAGGCTGGTCATGTTGAATCTGAGTTTCCATCAGGACAGCTGGAGCTGTGGGCAGGGAGCTCAGAAGAGAAGGCAGGACTTTCCCTGTGATAGGAAGAGAACAGGGTCATGATGCTGTGGGAGTATGTGGTGGTAAAAGAGGAAAATTGAGGGATATGGTGTTGGTTGCTTTGATCTTCTCAGTAAGGTAGGAGACAAGGCCATTCGCTGAGATAAGGGAAGCCACACTGTGTCATCTTGGAGTTTGAGAGTGGACATGGTTTGAAACAGCTGCACCAGTGAACAAAAAAGGTGTCAATTACTGAGGAGCAAATGTGTAGACCTGTACAACCTCAAGTGTTCTCTCCCATAAATACAGAATCCTTTTATGGTGATTTAATAAAATCTGTCCAGGCAGGTGTGAGAAGAAATAGCCTTTAAATCGCATATCTAGTTTGAGGCATGTATTATGTTTTATACTCTCTGATTTCTGGTAGATAGTTCTCTCTTTCTTATTGCTATGCCATTTATTAGCAATTTATCTGTTTTGTAAATTTATCAAGATGCTAGTATCCCTCAGCATGGTACACATGAAAACGTAGCAACCAGTCATTGCCAGCTCTCATGGTATGTTTCCCGGTGTCGAACTTCTGTCCCCAGAGACGCTTGTCATCACCTGCTGTCTACTCCAAATGCCAAGTTGTTTTCTTCACTTGGTGGCTTTGGGCAGAGGGGGAGAAATGGCTCATCACAAAGACCAGCAGCACCTTGGGCTTCAAAGGTGGGGGTTACACCTGCACCTGGGGCTAGGGAGAAAGGGGCAAGCTTAACATTCATCTCACTTTCTGGGGTGGTACCAAACGTTGCTGCTGGTGGTTCAAGAACTCATCCCATTTCACCTCCTTTTGGTCTTTTCCAAGGCTTCCCACACCTTCCTTGTCTCTCTATATTCTCATCTCTGTTTTCATTTTATGGTACCTGCTGTTGGGGATCTAAGGATTTGTTTGGAGTGAGAAGTAGGGGAGAATAACAGAAACCTCTCTGCATTCTTAGCCTTACTAGCATTTTCTTTACTAAAAGACAACTCCATTGGAGTTGTTGGCACTGGTAGTTTTAAGCCACCTGGTTTCAGTTTACATAACTGAGTATGTCCTAATCACACAGGATTACTGAATTGTTTTTCTCTTCCTTTAATGCTTCTACATTGAATATGTGACTATCAACTCTTTTTTTTACTCTAATCCAGCCCAAGAAGAGAAAAACATTCCACTGAAGGGTAGGAAATGGCAGAAAATTTGGAACCGGGGCCCAGAATCGCATGCTTCCCGGGATGGTGCACCTTTCTCTTCTGACTGTCCAGTGAGGGAAGAATGTGATCTAGAAGCAAATCCACATGGACCTTGGTTTACTTATGAGGCCAAAACAGAATTGCATTTCTCATTCCTTAAGAAACTAGAACTCTTAAGGAATTGTTCTGAGGCTCTAGCCTAACAAATATTAACATTTTTCGGGGACAGAGGAGCTCATTTAAGGGAACCGTGACTGATTAGAGATTCCTTTTCCTCTGCCCTAACAAGGAAGACACATTCTAGTGGAATTTTACCCTGAAGAAACTACCTCATTGGAGCAAACAAAATCCACCCTTCATCCAGTCCAAGATCAGCTTCCATTTTCCAGGGCAACATCACTCCAACCCTTTTTTGATAGAATCTACTTTTTTTTTTTTTTTAACTTTTGTTTATTTTTGCCCCAAAGCCTTTGGCATTGTCCTCCAGTGAGTCACACTATGGAGCCATTTCAAAATGTCCTCCTTAAAGAATGTTTCTCTTCCCAGGGGAGATGGGAAATTGGTCAATGACAGCATGTTCTGGCATGTTATGGTGCAACGTGTGAGGATTTTAGTAAGGAGATGCCATTTCACACACCACCAAGGCCACTTGATGGATGGGCTTGCAGGGAGACGGCCTTCTAGATCTTTCCTGGCTCTACAGAGACAAGATGGAAAAACTAAAGCATGGCCATTAGGAGTTTCTTCCAATCAGTGTAATAAGGGAATCAGTCCTTCTACTCTCCCATGACAGAAGTTTAGGGCAGTCATTTGCAAATTCAGATTTTGCAACAAAATAATTAAATCATCATGGGATGGAAGACAAAAATAAGAGGAGAGAAGGCAGATACTGGCGTGTTTGGAGGCTTAGCAGGCTCCAGCACAGTAATGCTGATGCTCAGGCCTGTACCAGTGATACTCTCTTCCCCTGGAAGGTCTCCAGTCTCACCCCCACTCCTTGGTTTGGAGTAATTAGTCATCCTCTGTCCTCTGTTCTCAAAGCACTTCGGACCTTCATCTATTAAAGTAGGTGGCACACTGGGATTATTTATGCAGTGGTCACCAGCCTTCCCTTCATAAGCATCTGTCCCCATTTAGAGCATCTCAGCGGCAGAGCATAGATTTGTCCTCATATCTTCAGCACCCAGGGCACGTCTTCAAGAAGATTAACATGGCACATCCTGCTGTAAGATGGAAGCATGACTGAGCCAGGAGTCTGGGGCAATTTCTGTTCCTGGTGCTGAGTGTCTAGATTTTCCTATTCTTATCACACAACATCCCTGCGTACTCGCAGGTCTCTCAGGCACTTCTTTTGCTCCCTTTGACTCATGTATGAAAATTTAAAGTATCATCAAACATTACTAGGTGTACATGTGAATTTTGATTGTGAACATTCATTGGGAAATTAGGGAAATTACCAGTGTGTATTCCCACTGCATGTCAAAATGTAGAAACTGGCTTTAATGTTTTTACTGAGCTTTAAGATCTGCATATGGTGGATGTTTTCTGGCTCCTGGCTGCGCAACATCCAGGCTCCCTTTCTTCTAGTGACAATGCCCTGGGTTTGTTTTGTTTTGTTTTGTTTGGTGGTGGGCAATTGTCTGTCCCCCATTGGGTGCAGTCCTGATGACACTGAGTTCAAGGTGGCCCACCCTCGCTCCTCAGCATGAGATGAGTTTTCAGTGGCTGCCACTGGCTGTGGTGTGGGATTGGTGAGAGGAAGCTTTTGAGTTTTTTGCAATGAACAGCTCTTTCTTTTGCAATTTGAAAATTAAAGATTTAAGAAGATTAACATTTGCCCAAAAGACCTCGCTAGACGCAGTGAAGTTTCTTATGAATCTGTGTGAGCAGCAGCCGCAGCCCTGGCTTGCTGTCCTGACACACACAGCACCCAGGGGAATGCAGACGGCCAGCATCATACTCCTGAAGTTGCCAAAAATCCCTTTAAAATGATTGAGCAGATGTCTTTTCTTGGGTTTGAGCAGATATAAATCACAGCAGTCTGCTTTTAATTCCTAGGCTCGGTGTCTTAGGGGCAACAAAATCAATCCGTTTCAGGTTGGTTTTCTGAATGTTTTTTAAATCTTCAGAATTTTAATAACAATAACTGCTACAATATGCAAGAAAAAGTAAACACATCTGTGCAGGTAGCTATATTTCACCCCAGGGCACACACTTCCTGTGTGATGGTGGAGTTGAACAGGCGACTCCCAGTCATCTCTGCAGCTGGCCCTGACCACCAGAGGTCAACCCCTCAGGGGCCCAGCATGGAGAATGAAATGGTTTCTGAGCTTAGAGCCAGAGGCTTACATGGCACAAAATGGACACAGCCCAGGCCCATATATCATTAGCAGTAAGAGTTGGCGGGGCGGGGGGCGCTGTTATTCACAAGAAGAAACAAAGGGAACGCCAGACTTTCCTCAGGAAATCAGAGTTTAAGTCAAGCAGCTCACCACAAGATCTTAGCCCTTGGTTTCTGGTCTTACCTGTCATATTGTTGGTGGCATTAGAAAAGATAACTTGGGAACTTCACATCAATCAATAATTAAATCAAAGCTCTTAGTACTTTCCAGAGAATCACAATTCAAATTTACATTAGCCCCTCTTGGGTCTCCAGAGCGGATACTGCATCAAAAAGTTTCCAAGGGTCTGGTTTACACCACTTTCAAAGTAAAGCCCTAATAATGGCAGTACAGACCCTAATGCCTACCCACTGATAGGCGAGAAGAGCTGAGGGATCCGGAGCAGGGTGCCTGATGGGAAGAGGATGGGGTTGAACAGAGACCCACTTTGATTCCTGATGGGCTCTGCCATTAGCTGTGGAAACTCAGGGGTGTGTGTGCGTGTGTGTGTCTTCCTTTTCTTTCTTTCATATAAAAGAAAGCATCATATATTGTTAGATGCCTTGCGTTTTTTTAATAACATAACGAAATTGGAACAACGTTTAAGGCTACTTTTAGACTTTCTGTCATCTCAAACAGTGGTCTCCAAATCTTTTTGCTGTCAACTTTATCATTAAAAAATTACTGAAGATACATATATATAATATATATTTAATATATAATATATTCCACTTTGATTAAAATTTCATAATGTAAATATTAATACAGCAGTGGCATGATTATACTCTATAAATAATTATATATAATAGATTATAAATATATTGCTATATATTTATTTATATATAGATATATAAAAATAATATATTTATACATTATAAATGTTATATAATTATATATAATATATAATTATATAACATAATATATAATTATAAGAATTAGATTTATATGTTATATATTATAAATGTTACATTATAAATATATCATATATAAAATTATTTCATTTATAAAGTATATAATCATGCCACTACTGTACTAACAATATTTACATTATGAAATTTTAATCAAAGTGGAAACTGCAAAAGGATAAAATAAAGATAAATTTTAAATACTTAATTTTTAAAAATTGTATTTGATTTTTAATGGTAAAAAATGCTTTCTAAAATATTATTGTTAATATCTTCGATAGGACCAATGTGTTGAATATGCCTTGTCATTTTCAAAAAGTCTTACCCTTTTGTGATATAGTCGTTCAAACGTCTGGCTATACATACAGTTTATTTTAATGCTTGGTTTCAAAGTCCATCAGAGCTGAAAAAGACACTTAACAGAGGTATGTAGGTCCAATAGAAGAAATGCCTCACCAGATGAGCTTCACTAATTCCCAAAACTCATTTTTCAGTCTCATCTATTACACAAAGACAATTGTTGAAATTTTCTTTGCTTTTAAGGGTTTTTTAGTTTTGTTTTTGTAATGTGCATATAGTAAGATGGGAACATTTCCAAACATCTGTTTTCAAAAGGCTCTTGCCATCGATTCAATTTCTTTTGAAAAGAAGTTAACTTTCTCACTAATTAATTTCACTAAGTGAAAATATCACTTCTACCTTGAAAAGATGGATTGTGTGTTTACTTTAAAAAACGTATCTGCTAGGCGACATACTAACAATCGCCACTTGCCATGACAGCACGTCTGCAGTGCTTGTCTTTTTGTCAAAGAAAGGATCCAGGACTCAACCTCAGGTTCCACAGCTCCTTTAAATGCACTACCATGAGATAAGCGGTGTGGTACAGGAGGCCCCCTGGACCATTGGCCATCAAATTGCAGTGTTATAATCATCCTACTCTTTGAAAGGCTTTGTTTTTATGAAACTAATCATATTGATAACATCCTATATGAATGTCAGTTGCAATTATTGGCAATACGCTCCTAGACGCAGGACCGTGAGAAGATGCTTCGGTGGACCTCCTCCATGTGCCTCTCCCTCTTTGCAGATGTTGTCTACCTACAGCAATTGCAGTCACATAAGACATCTGACTGTCTCATGTCTGAACTGAGGGAGGGCATCATGAGAATCCAGCATTACATACTAGGAAAGCCTAATTGTGTTCTCATTTTGAAAGGAAGCAAATATAGACAGACATTCTAGTATTTTCTCCTTGTACTGTAACGGATTGTCTTGAACATCTATGGAGGGCATGCACTGTACTTGGAGAGTCTACACAAAGGACTCTCTACATTTAAATCCAAAAACTAGTTTTTCTTTAGTTTCCCTTTCTTCTAAAGTAAAATACTTGCCAGATTCAATCTTTTCCTTTCTTCTTCTAAAGTAAAATACTTGCCAGATTCAATCTTCATAGAACTGTATCCTCAAATGAGTTGGCTAGGGTTGCCCCTGGAAGGTCTGGCAACTTCTGCTCCCACCGCCACCTCAGCGCTCCCCACTGGCCTAGTACCTGGGTCAGGGTGATGATAAAAATGAAAACATCTACAATTGCCATGTATTGAGCTATTATCCTGTGCTATTCCCTATGCTAAGTGCTCTGGAAAGATATCAATTCTCTTTATCCACTGTAGCTATGTTCTATAACGTCTATGCAGACAGAATTAGCAAATTCTGAACCATTGCTTCTAAGGAAAATACAGGTCTAGGTTCCTTCAAGCTTGTGGGTCACAACATTCTTGTCAACTGATCAATACATAACCTTAAGTGTGTTTCTTAGTCACCTTTAAAATGTTGATTCATTAACGTGGAACTCAGGGCCAACAGCACTTTAACTCATGCCTGAAAAAAACAAAATACCTGCTTGTATTTTCTCTGTAAGTCGCTTCACAGTCTTCTTGCACACTAGTCAGTACTTCAGCACTGTGCTTGAGGCCATTTTAAACAGCAAAATCAGCCACAAAAAAAGCACAAAAATGCGAAAAAAATGTGGCACTAAACAGACTTAGAAAAGGACAATTGGGCTGGGTGTGGTGGTTCACACGTGTAATCCCAGCACTTTGGGAGGCCAAGGTGGCAGTATCACCTGAGATCAGGAGTTCAAGACCAGCCTGACCAACATGGCAAAACCCCATCTCTACAAAAATATAAAAATTAGCTGGGCTTGGTGGCGCGCACCTGTAATCCCAGCTACTTGCGAGGCTGAGGCAAGAGAACTGCTTCAATCCGGGAAGCAGAGGTTGCCGTGAGCCGAGATCACACCACTGCACTCCAGCCTGGGCAACAGAGCGAGACTCCGTCTTAATAAGAAAAAAAAAAAAAAGATGATTTTTTACAGTATGAAAGCTGAAACAAGAAGGCAGAGCGTCTCCTTGTTTGACCCCAGCTGGGAATGTATATGCTGGGCAACTGAATTTTTTTGCCACTCTGTACATGACCTCAAAAGAGCAAGTGTATTGATATTGGGGTTACAAATACATTTTTTAGCAAGTAGACTCCATTTGCAAACATGGAATTCTTGAATAATGAGGATAAACTGGATCATCTCATAGTACCCTTGTAAATAGGTACTACTCTAGTGACATGTGAACCCAAAAGAACCTCAGAAGTCTCCTCTTCTGGCTACCTTCCTTGAGTTTTTGGGAGGCTGGTATGGTGAAGTGACTTCTCCTAAAACGTCCAGTGCATGTGTGATCCATATGAAACTAAACCCAGGTCTCCCAGCCAGTCAGTGCCCTTTCCAGTACATAGTTATGAGATTAAATACACCTAATTTAACTTGCAGATGGGGCTACATGAAAAACTTCTTGCGTCCTACCCTGCCCCAGTTTATTCTCTGCAATAATTAAAATCTGCTTTTGATCAGAATATTTGATTTAATGACTTCTAGGACATGGGTACAATGAACAATTTAAAAAGGAAGATCACAAACCTGAATGTAATCAGGCACAAAATGAGAAATTACAAGAATAAACTCCATAAACTATTTGCCGCAAGAACAGGCTTTGACTTTTTAAATTTAATTCTCCAGTGAGCCAGTTCATAGATGGGTAATACGAGAAGGAAGTGATGTGGAAAAATCCACACGTCTTGTAGAATTTCAAAGAGATGTGAGCACATGATGCATAAATCCAAAAGATGTGCCAGGATGTGACATTTTAGTTAGAAAACTGCTAATGAATGTATATTTATAAATGTATACATTGATGCCAGCTTATCTTTTTTGATATTCTAACAATGATACAAAATTAGGTTGTTCTTTATTTGGGGAAAAGAAGTAGAGGATTTGAAGCCCAAATTAAAATGGCTCTTATAACTAATGTAGCCTGCAGGCTGTTTCAGAAGTGTGTACACCTCAAACTCAAAGAAGGAAAAAGAAAACGAAAAGGCAAAGATTAAGTTTGTTCTCTGCATAAGAGCATCTGCTTATCAAGAATTGATTCATCATTACTTTTATATATAATATTTTTATTTCAAAGAATTCTTTTGTTCTAAGACTTTATATATTTGAGACTCTTTTCCCCAAAACTATTATAGCTTCATCCATTTATTTGGGATAATTGAGCTATTCTTATCCAATAATATTTCCAAACACCTTCATGGCATGCCAAACTTCTGTTATTGGCAGAAAAAGATGTTACAGCTTTGTTTGTTACAACTGCACTTTTCACTTACTCTTAGAAGAAATTAAAAATTCCTATTCAAGACCCTAAAATTTCATTTATACATCTTGTCTCAGTGTCACATCATCCATACCTTTCATCCTTTAAGTTAAATAATGTAATTCTTATTCATGTACTCATGTTAATTTTGTAATAAACATCTCCCCCCAAAAACAAAAGCTCACTTGTTTCAAGGATAATTTTTATCGATGAAAAAAATCTTGCAGATATGAAAAGATAATTTTTTTATTCCTATGACATTTTCTGTTTTTACGATTTTCTTTTCAGCAATGAAAACCTCTGATGTTCTCTTTTGGGAAGGTAGTTTATCCAACATAAGGATCCCATCCTTTTCCATAAATGAATCGATTAATCATGTCAAAAGCTCTCAGAGGCTGGTCATAGGGTAAAATATGTCCTCCACCTCGAATAATTACCTTAAAAAGAAAAAGTAAAAGAATGGAAATTTAGAGAAATGGATATTCTAAACACATGGAAAGTTTTCATTCAGATTAAACTCTATTTAAAACTCACATGAAATACAGAACATATTCTCCCAATGCTTGCCTTTGGACAAGCTGCCTATCTGGCTGTTGATGGCTTTAGTAACAGGCATGTTAAGGTAGAAAAGTTTTAAAGCTTAGTTAATTTTACGCAAAGTTGTGTTCTTTTCTCATGAGTGTAAAAATTGAAAATTATTCCTTGTCTTTTTCCTCTAGAGAGTGATCTGCCTGCTCCCCGCAGTTGAGAGTGCTGCACTGCAAGTGTTACCTGGTGAGGCCCACCTCCAGCCCACTACTTCTGGGGTATGTCAGGTCTGCCTGCAATGGGGTGGATTGTCTACTTAATTCCACCCTTCAGTTAGCCAGCCCAACTGTCCCTCACACTGAGCCATACCTTCCATTTTAGCCTTTATCAGTAATGAAGGGGAAATTTTGGTTCTCAAAAAAATAAAAAAACCAAAAACATCCTTGACTGAGGCAGGAAGATGACCTGAACCCAGGAGTTGGAGTCTGCAGTGAGCTAGGATCATGCCACATGCACTGCACTCCAGCCTGGGTGACAGAATGAGACTCCATCTCTTAAAAAAACAAACAAACAAACAAAAAACTTGACACTTGAAATAAAAGAAAGTCATGTTTTGAGCAGCATAGAGTTAGAACATTCTTTTTTTTTTCTAATATTGGATTATAAAACATTTTAAAACATAGTAAATTCGAAAACAATTCATATAGTGACGATTTTGAGTCATGAACTTTCACTTTACTTGCTTTCTCACATAAGGGTGCCTCTATGCATCCCACACCCATCCATTAATCCATCTTATATTTTTGACACATCTCAAAGTAAAATGGGCATGTAGTGCACTTCCCCCACACACTTCAGCATCACATTATTCATCAGAGTTCAATATGTGTTTACAGATTTTCTTCTTTTGAGTCAAGTTAAGATACAATGAAATGCGCTAGTCTTAAGTGTAGACTCACCAGTTCTGACAAATGCATACACCTACGTAACCCAAGCCCTTGTTGGGTGATATAAAGCATTCCTAAAACATCTCTAATGATGAGATCAAATCAACAAAAGGGGACTGGTCTCTGTACTCGTTAAGCCTCTAGTGTCAGCTAATATTCCAAGTAGAGGGAAACGGGAAGCTGTCGTGATTCAATGCCAAAAGGGCAAGGACTGACACTGAGTGTTTGTTGGGAAGTTACATGCAGGAGAGGTCAGCCTGGCCTGAGATGTCTTGTTCCATATGTGGAGAATGGACAGGAGGTACCAGTGCATGAAGTGAATAAACGTATGCAAAAAGGACATCACTTTCAGTAACTTCTAGCTGCAGAATCACGATCAGCAATTAAAGGTCACTTTCACAAGGCCCTTCCTAAGAGGCTGGGTTCTTCTACTTGTCTCAATCTGAAGTAAACTGAGGCAGAAAAAGTATATTTGGATAGTACATTTATTATATTGAAAATCTGCCCCTATATCCCAACACCCTCCATCTTACAACCTTGACGTGCAGTAAGTAGGATTAACACTATTAGATGATATTTACCTTGCAGCTCGCAGCTATACAAGCTGTGCACTGAACAACTACAGGGAGCACCATTCACATGAGCATTGAGATGACTGAGCTATTTGGAATTATTCAGTGGCTTGTCCAAGTCACAGAATTGTTAAGTGAGATAATTAGCTAGAACCCTGACTTCTGATGCAAACACCGGTGTGGTGTTTTTAATCAAACCCTCTACTCAATCATTCCTTATCTTTGAACTGAAATTTGTGGCTTAGTCACGGAACATTTTTATTCACCTCTCAATAGCCCTCTGAGGTTTATTGATGAAAAAAATATTGCAGATATAAACATAATTTTCTGTATTTTTGTATTTCACATATTACAGTGAGGGAGGCAGATCCCATTTGCAGATGTGGGACCAGACTTAACTCTTTCACATGCAAATGTGAAACTTTCGTGTTTTGCTGCAGTTGATCAATGGTCATTTGTGCCTCACTGCAATGACCGCGAAACCCATCTACCATTTGTGTAGAAGCTTGCAACTGGAAACCCAACATGCCCACTTTTCATCACAAACTGAAAGTAAACATGTGTGACAAGAACCCCTTCACAGGACTCCAGAGGGAAACTTTTGCCGCCCCGCAATCCCAGGCTAGACATTTCTTCCTGCAGATTTTCATCCATATCTTTGGCCCTGGCAGGAATCTGATGAGTGATTTCTGTGCAGCTTCAGCTCAGCTGAGGACACTTAACAAAGTCATATGTGTGACAAAACCCAGCTGCTTCAGCTGGAAATGAGTTTGGCAGCAATGGTCCGGAACAGCAATAAATTGAATACCCAAGAGCTAAAGGTCATCCTGCCCCCAGAACCAGTGCTGCAGCTAACAAAGGATAAACAAAGGATAGCACAGTGCTTCACAGCCTGGGCTCAGAAGTCAGAGTGCAGGAGCATGGCAAGAGGCACTGCACGTTGTGTGACCTTGGGCAAGGAACTTAACCTCACTGAGCCTCAGGTTCCTTTACTTTACAATTGGCAAACAAGTATTACCTCGTGGGGTAGTTGTGAGTTGTGTGAGGAGTTAGTGGAATAATGTCCCTGGAATACTTAGCACAGTGCCCGGCCTGGGATGGTCTTCAGTAAATATTGGTCATTTTCATTATTCTTCCAACACTTATCTATATTGAAAATCCAGAATCAAAATGCCTATATCAGGAGGATTGCTTGAGATCAGGAGGATTGCTTGAGTGCAGGAGTTTGAGGCTACAGTGAGCTGATTGAGCCACTGCACTCCAGCCTGGGCAACAAAAGGAGATCCCATCTCTAAATATAAATAAATATATATGTATATATGCTTATATGAACCTAAACTACCCTAGAACATGGTGTTCCTACATTTTCATAAAAAACCTTGGTTTAAAAAGGTTGTTTAAAACAATGGTTCTTGGCTGGGTGCAGTGGCTCATGCCTGTAATCCCAACACTTTGGGAGGCTGAGGTGGGTGGATCATTTGAGGTCAGGAGTTTGAAAGAGCCTGGCCAACATGGTGAAACCCCATCTCTACTAAAAATTAAAAAAAAAAAATTAGCCAGGCATGGTGATGCACGCCTGTAATCCCAACTACTGGGGAGGCTGAAGCAGGAGAATCACTTGAACCTGGGAGGCAGAGGTGGCAGTGAGCTAAGATGGCACCACTGCACTCCAGCCTGGGCGACAGAGTGAGACTCCACCTCAAAAACAAACAAAAAAACAAAACAATGGCTCTCAAATTTGAACGTGCATAAAAATACCTGAGCTCATTAAAAGAGATCGTGAGGCATCACCTCCAGACTTTCCAATTCTGAAGGTCCAGGGCAGGGCCTAAGAATTTGCATATCTAACAATTCCAAAGCAATGCTGATGCTGTTGTTCCAACTGCTTGTTGAAAACCACTGTTGAGAATTTTTTTCTACTCTGTGGCAAACCAGGGAATTCTCTGTTTACATCAAGGTAATTTGATTAACACCTACTCATGAATACAAGTAGAAATTTGTTTAATACCTACTCATGACCTCACTTCCTGGGTATCCGCTCTCCTGGTATTTACTCACGCACATGTGCACTCACACACACCTTCCCTGTCCATGATTATCAAGTGGTGAAGGAGAGCTGAAGGGGTCAGGTGTTCTTACTCTTCCTCTCAGTGACCTACCTGACCCTGGTCCAATTTCTGAGCTGCCATGTGTAATGACCCTAATGGCATTGTAAATTGTGTCATTAATATTGGGGGAAAAGAAAGCTTGTTAAGGGACAAAGTTGTTTCACATGCCACAAAATTCCCAAACAAAGCATATTCTTAAGCAGATTCACATACAGCATTTTACTGATATTAACTTCAAAAATAAATATATTTTTGAGTGTGGAAAAATAAACCACTCTGTTGTTTATAATCAAGCCACTCACCATTCACAAATCAAAGATAACAGACCACTTGGCAGCTTTTAGAGGTGAGTAACAAAATGTGTTGGGGCTGTAATTACATATTTAAATGTGACAAGATTAATCTCAGGGCTCCCTGAATAGAACTGTCTATTTTGGGTGCCTCCACACTAGAGCTGCAGCCTCTAACTTCATGTGTTCCAGATGTTCCAGGGGGTCACAAATGTGTCATGAATTTCAACAGGGTTATACAAACACTTTAAAGCTTCATTCCACTTTATTTTTTAGAAAACGATATAATTCTCCCTGGAACTAGAAACAAACACCTGCCAGTAAAGGTTTCCCAGTTGTGCCTGTTTAGATGACAGAAAAGAGAGGGAAGTTCACAGTGGGCTTGTGGATGTAGATGTGTCAGGGGAAGCTTCTTGGGGGTCTTGAAGGAGATCACTGGACGGAGAGTGGTGGGTGGGTGGGGTGGGGGTGGAGGGATCACCGCAGACAGAGGAAACTGTGTGTGGAAATGCTGGGGCCGTGAAGCTGCAGGCACGTGCAGCACAGGGATCATCACAGACAGAGGAAACTGTGCGTGGAAATGCAGGAGGCATGGAAATGCAGCGGGGGTGAAACTGTGGGCACGTGCAGCAGAGGGATCACTGCAGACAAAGGAAATTCTGCGTGGAAATGCAGGGGCTGTGAAGCTGCGGGCGCATGCAGCAGTCTGTATGTGGTCCCATTCATGCAGGAATAGAGGGAAACAGAAGAGACAGATGAACAGGCAAACGCTAGTGGGACCATGTGATGCCCCAAGTGACATGCTGGGATGAGTGGACCTTATCCTATCGGGCTTTAAAAGCAATTGTGGTAAAATACACTTAACATAAAATTACCACTTTAACCATTTTAAAGCATATCATTCAGTAGCATTTAGTATATTCACACTATGTTGTTGCAGAATATTTTCACCACCCCAAAGGAAACCCATATACATCAGTAATCACTTCCCACTCCTCCTCTCCCCATCAGCCCCTGGCAACCATTAATCTGCTTTCTGTCTCTATAGACTTGCCTATTCTGGATATGTCCTAGAGGGTTTTAAGTAGGGTAGTGACATGCTTATGTTTGCAATGTAGAAAAATGACTTAATGTCTAAGGAGAAGGCTAATTTGGAAGGGAGTCATACTGGCACAAGGAGGCAAATTAGGAGACTACCAAATCAGGTGAGAGGATGTGGGCTCATGGGAGGGATGGGTAGAAGGGGAAGGAGAAGAGGGTAGTAAGATGGAACCAATAAAATCAGTGATTAACCCGATATAAAGGTTAAGTGAGACTTTCTCTACCCATCCCCAACACATCCTCCCCATTTCAGGCTTCTGACATGGGCAGATTTGCAAAGGTGGTGCTACTCACCAGGAAAGAGAAAAGAGCCACATGGGAGCTGCAAGTTTGGCAGGCAGAATACGTAGGATTGGTTTATTGTTTCTGCTTTCCAGTATAGAATGATGCATACCCTCAAGAGAATCTGCTTGTTGTGGTTTCTGATTTACATGTAAGTTCTTTTCACTACTTTTATTCCATTCCACATTTACTAAATCTTATCTTTTAGTTTGCTTTCAGACACTAACTATAAGTAGAAATAACGTAAATAGCATTCAAATAAAAATATATTGAAAAGGTACTTGGGAACGAGAATAAAAAACAAGCCAAAGCTTGTTAGCAGACACTTCCTAACAAAGAATGCAATAAGTCACTTTCGAAAGAATGAAAAAACAGAGCAGAGATCAAGGCTGGGAGTTGCTTCAACAGCACTCAGGGAAACGATTCTTGAGGTCTCCCACTGTACACCTCTGGTGTAGCAAATGGTTATTGAATAGAAGGAGAAAAGGAGCTTCTAGGTGCTTCAGGAGACCCACATGTAGCCATCATAATGGTACATATTCTAGAGCAGTTAAAACTTTTGGTGCTCCTTTACAACATCCCCAAGGGGCTTCCTATGTACACCATCTTAATCAGTTGCAACAATACTGTTTGTAATTTAGGACTCCACTTCTGACTGTGACACAATAGCATGTATCAAACCAACCTTATTCCACAGAAAACAATAGAAGCTGAATTAAAAAGAAAATAAGCTGTTTAAAGGTATCAGAGAGCAACCAAGCTTTGAGAGAGGCCATGATCGTAGAGAAAAGGGAATCACAAGGAAGTGAGCCTAACATTTTGTGCTGCTTTTCCCTTTGGGAAATTCACCAATTTTTAAGCTTCTCTGACCAAGACGCCAAGTCAAAAGCGGCAGATAAGAGAATGAAAAGCTCATTAGTCTTACGGTGCTTGAGAGACCAAAAAACAAAAACAAAGAAAACCCCAAAAGAAACAACAACAACAACAAAAAATTGGAGTTGCAAGCCTGTCAAGGAGGGACAGCACTGGTAAGCACTGCAGGCTTTCCATCAGATCCGTGAAAGACAATGCCTTGGAAGTAATAAGAAACCAGAAACAGGTTAGTCCTCACAAACCTTGAAATCAAACACTGAATCAATCATCTCAATCCCAGACTTTATCAAGGTGATATGCCTCTACTCTGTATGCCTTCTAGAAAAAATTAAATCCTTTTGGAAGAAAACTAACATTTTTCTTCATATATTTTTTGTACATTTTCTTCAACATTTAATAAAATTTAATAGGCATGACAAAGAACAAGAGCAATGACTAAAATTTAAGGAGAAAAAAAGATAACAGAAAGAGACCACAAATGATCCAGATATTAGAGTTACCAGGTACACATTTTAAAGTAACTGTGAACAAAATATGCAAGATGTTAGGTATAGAAAAATAATTCACAAGATAATTAGAATATATACAAGAGAATCAAATGGAAGTTCTTTAACTAAAAAGTTATTCATTGTTCATTGAAATTAAGAACTCGATCGATGTTTTAGCAATAGATTAGGCATGTAGAAGAAACACTATATGAACTGGAAGTTAGGTCAGTAGAGGATATCCAGACTGAAGCATGGAGAATAAAGGTATGAAAATTCAAAAAAAAAAAAAGAAGAAGAAAAGACATGAAACCATGAAACATTTAACTTATGTTTAACTGGGATTTTAGGATAAAATGATAAGGAAGAAATGGGACAAAAGAAACAAATAGTAACATTCAGAGATATTGACTGAAAAATTTCCAAAATTGACAAAAGTTACCAAGCCAGTTTTGAGAAGCTCTATGAATCCTAGATAGAATAAACACAAAGCAAACTAACCACATCATAGTACACATAATAGTATATTAGTAATAGTATATTACACTATAGTATGTGTATGTGCGCACACACACACACACACACACACACCCCAGAGAATAGCATTTTGCTAAAAGCAAAGACAGAGAAAATCTTAAAAGCTGTCACAGAAAAGGAAACAGTACTTTCAGTACCTTCAAAGCAGCAAGAAAACTGACTATTCAACAGAAACAATGAAAGCTGGAAGACAGTGAAATAATATCTTGAAAGTTCTTAAATAAAATATCTGCCAACCTAGAACTTGTATAGAAATGAAGACCTTGTAAAGATATTTTCAAGGAAACAAAAAATTGGAAAAGGTTTTTGTCAGCAGACCTGCACTAAAAGAAGTATGAAAGACTGTTCTTCAGACAGAAGGAAAATTATCCATAATGGAAACATGAAAATGCAGAGGAGAATGAACAGCAACTGAGAATTTACATATGTGAACACAAGTAAGGAGTATCAATAATTAATAACGTCTTCTGGAGTTTGAACTATGTAGAAGTTTTTCAAAAGTCAGTACTTGCATAAAAAGGGTGTAAAGTGAGTTAAAGTGTTGTAAGGCAGCAGTCCCCAACCTTTTTGACACCAGGGACCAATTTTGTGGGAGACGGTTTTTCCATGCACAGGGTTGGGGAGTGGGGGATGGTTTGGGGATGACACTGTTCCACTTCAGATCATCAGGCATTAGATTCTCATGAGAAGCGCACAGCTAGATCCCTCACATGCGCAGTTCACAATAGGGTTCCCCTCCTATAAGAATCTAATGCTGCCACTGATTTGACAGGAGGCGGAGCTCAGACAGTAATGCTTGCCTGCACTCATCTCCTGCTGTGTGGCCTGCTTCCTAAAAGGCCACAAACAGTTACCAGTCTGTGACCGAGGGATTGGGGGCCCCTGTTGTAAGGTACACTTTTATATCTGGACAATGGTAAATGTATTGACTCAAAGCTGACTTTCTTAAATCAGGATATATGTCATAATCTCTACAAAAACATAAAGGATAGATAAAATAATCTACTATTATCAAGTTAATAGTGGTAAAAGGGGAGGGCAGTATGACTTCCAAATAATAGATTGAATAAAAGGATGAGAGTAAGTGGAAGGGGCATTACTGCATGATATGAGAAACAGACTTCTGACAATCAGGGTACTCAAATGAGAAGAAATCTTGTGATCCAATAATATGTTCTTTCCTTTTAGAGAGATACAGAATGAACACCTGAGAGTTGAAGACCTTTCAGTCAAATCTGTTAGCCTTATTTCACCAGATCAGTAAGACGTGCTTTGAACGTGTCTATTAAAAAAAAAGTCATGGAAATTTTTCTCTATATTAACTCCAAGAATTTCTGTGTTAATTTCAGCAAGGTTGGGATGAATTATTGAAGTTGAAGCTTTCTCTTTCTTTGGTCAGTATAGTTAATGAAAATCTAAAAGCAGAGTACAGGAATAATAGGAAGCCATTTGGCCTGATGGTTAAGAGCATGGACTTGGGATTTGGCAGCTCTGGGTTTGAGCCCAGTTCTGTGACTTTGGCATAATGACTTAACTATCTCTATTTTCTCATTTGTAAAATGGGGATAAGAATTTGGGTGACCACTTGTCGCATTGTGCCTAGGACCAAGAGGTTTCTGGGAACATAGGGCTTTGAGTGCTAAAAGTAAAAAAGGGTCAGACAATCTGGAATGGTTGCTTTATTTAACTTTTTGTAAGGATTCAGAGACAATACTTATAAAATGATGCAGGGCATCTGGTCTACAAATATGTCCTTTTTTTCTTTTCTTTCTTTTTTTTTTTTTTGAGACAGGGTCTCACTCTGTGGCCCAGGCTGGAGTGCAGTGATGTGATCTTGGCTCCCTGCAGCCTCTGCTTGCTGAGTTCAAGTGATTCTTGTGCCTCAGCCTCCCGAGTAGCTGGGACTACAGGCATACGCCACTACATCCGGCTAATTTTTTGTATTTTCAGTAGAAACGGGGTTTCACCATGTTCCCCAGGCTGGTCTCAAACTCCTGGGCTCAAGGGATCCTCCTGCCTCGGCCCCCCAAAGTGCTGGGATTACCCATCGCGCCTGGCCCATTACAAATATGTCTTAAGTTTGTACCATGTGCCAGCGTATTATAAAGATAATAAGGACTCAACCAGTGGTCACTCTACTACTATTATCAGAGTTTTTATGACGAACAGAATATTTTTTTTCCCTTGAAGAAGTGGAGTAAGAGGAGAAATTACAACACTAATAAATATAACATTCATTACTGTACTTTTTCAGAAAAAAGGATTATAATACAGTCTTCAGAAGGGGAAATGTTTCTTTTCCAGGCTTCTTTGATTTCCCTTTTATGAATCCTCCCTTTCCTTGGAAAAGGCCCCAATGAAATTAATGAAGCAGCTTGAATGTGAAAGCAAACCTCTGTCATTGCACTCAACTTAACTGTGTCTACAGTGAGTTTTATCCCTGCCAATGCCATGATCCATCCCATTCTTTCCCTCCACCCTCTCTCCCCTTTCACCACATGCAATGCCAAACACCCTCTTCTTCTTCCTACACAGAAATGCCAGGAAAGCAAGACCTTACTTGTCGTAGCAGAATGGCAAAAAACTGTTCTGTCTTTTTCCCCTTTTAGGAACCCACTTTACCACACAGGATTTGATGCAATTAAAAAGTAATCAAGATTTCCCATCCTCATTCTCTCCTTCCCTGTCCAGTTTTTATATTTGATATCCACAAGAGGATAAAAAGCACAATCCAGTTCATTATTTATACTTACTCAATATCTAGCTTTATGATCTACATTTGTAGTTTTCTTCTGGAAGAGAGAATAAGAGTGGGGGAGGAAGGGGCAGAGGTTATAGCAGTAAATGCTCTCGCCAGGAGTGCTGCAAGGACTGAGATCCTGACTCATCATCTTCTGTGTACCATGGAAACAAGAGCCGGCTAACCTGCTAAAGATTTACTTCCTGCAGACAGCAATGCAAGATAGTTCTAGCGGCAGTGTGTGGGCACTCCCTCACTGGATCAGGAGAACCAATTGTGCACATTGCTGCCCAACTCCATGTTTTGTGGTGTGAAGTTGGTAGCTTGAAATTGGCTGCGTGAGAGTATTTACACTATGGAAATTGGCAAATACTACAAGTTAGTGCCCTCTCTCTTCAGTTTACCCTCAGACTCCTGGTTCTCTGACATTTTGGCTGTCCTGGGGAAAGAGGAAACATTCTGACATTCTTCTTCTTTCCAACGTGAACCTAAGGAACATCCACCTATCGTAAATTACAAGGTCTAAAACTTCTTTGAAACCTTGGCTCTGGAAATCAGATGAGCCAAATTTCAAAAATTTGCAGAAAGGTGAGAAAGGCCTGTCACTTGTTTCCATTTCTGCCTACCCTCACTGAGTTCTAGTATAAGTGACAATGATAGAATTTCAAGACCATGGTACAACATCTACAAGACTCTTCCATTTATATCTGAGCACCATGAGATGCTCCAGAGCTGATCTGTTTAGGACAACTCCAGACTGGACAGGGTATCTGGATTCAACTATGTTCTTGACTCACAGCCTAAGGGGACCCCAGAACCCCTAAATGTCTCTAGGTTCTGGGAATTTAGAATACAGAGCATGCCAAATAGCATATTTTCATGATGCCATTTGTTAAAATAAAACAAGGTACATGGTTTTTACCGCCAACCCCAAAACTGTACAAGGCAAAAATACTGCATTAGTCTAATTGACAATGTAGCACTATCTTAACACAATTTTTTCCATCCCTCTATTTCTCTACCCTACTCCATCTTCTGCCTTATTTGTTTATTTCTTGCTTTGTTTAACATCCCCACAAGTGATTTTGTGAGTCTTTGGTTACACTTCAAATTGAAACAACAAAAACTTACTGTTTAAAAAGCAAATCCTAATTCCCTCTTTGTTCCTCAAATATCATTCTCCATGTGTGGATAATACTCTAAAATACAGACTTCTCAGTATTTATCCGCTTTCCATTTAATGAAATGGTTCTCTGTTAAATTTCAATAGATGATTAAAAACCACTCAACAGCCAAGAGAAAGTTATGCATTGTTGCCTAGCTGTTATACCTCAATAAATAGATTTGCTAGCCAATTTATATTTTAAATAATACAATAAATTAGCTCCCAGAGTACTAACTAAGTGCATATTTGGGTAGCTTAATTTAGAAGCATTCTTCTTATGCTAATTGGTCCTCTCTAATGAAATAGAACCACATGAACTAAGAAGACTCTTGGCAAATAATCAGAGTCAAATTGGGAGTTGCTATTGTTTATTATTTCCTTTGTCTTCAGGAAGCAAGCTGTGTGGTTTTTAAGAGAAGGGAAAAAAACAAAAACCAGGAATTCAATTATTTTTAAAGGAGAGGATGCTCTAGTCAGCACTGAGGTAATGAAATTTCTACAACTCCTTTTATAAATTTGTGTCCCAGAATATTTCTCATTTTTTCTCCCATGCAACACAGAAAGGAAATAGTCTTTAGCTGACATAAACAGTGTAGTCTTTAGTTTGAAGGGAATTGTTTTGAACTGTTCATTATCTCAGCATGTCTACTCTGTTTCCTCCAAGACACTTTGGTGTGTACAATTGGTGAACAATCATGACACTCCTTGAGAGATGTAGTATTAAAACATACACACACACACACACACAGTCAGAGGCAAAGGAGAGGGGCATGGGAATGAGGTGGAGGCCGATTTGATTTTAATTCACTGAACATTTACTCAGTGCCACGAACTGTGCTAAGGGGTATGCTACAAAAATAAATGAATATTTTTAAAATAAATTATTCCTGTCCTCAAGGAACTCAGCATCGAGTAGAGGAGGAAGGCAATTAAAGAGTTGAAGTGTGAAACCCCAGTGTAGTACATACAATAGAAGATGTACGTAGATGGATAGAGTTGCCAAGAAGGAGGTAATGTGGGGAAGGATCAAGCATACCAAGATTGCCAAGAATGAAAGGCAAAAGGGAGTTTTCCAGGTGTGTCAGAGGAGTACAAAGGGCCTTACAAGGCAAGAGGAGACAATCCCATGTGAATTTCTGGGTGCATGTTTGGGGGATGATATGGTATTTTGTTTTTCAACATTTTAATTGCAAAGGAGGGAGAGGGTAAGAGTTAAGGTTGGGAAAGGAAACAGAGGCCAGATCAAATCTTTTCATTAATCCAGGTAGAGTTAGGACTTTATCCTGCAGGTATCAGAGTTAGTGAGTAGTTTTAAACAAGGAAAACAACCACAATTAAACTTGCATTTTGGAAAAAGCACAGAAAGGCAGATTGGTGAGGAAGGAGACTAGTTAAGACTAGGCAAGTGGGATATTGGAAAAGGAAAAAAAGTTTAAACAACAACAATTTAAAACAGTTATTCAGAGTGTTCCTGAATAGCATCTTATAACTTTTAAAATACCACAAGGCAAAAACTTGCATTTTGAAATTTATAATGTGGGATAGCCCTCATGTTTCTTTTAATGTCCACAAAATATTCACTAGTTTTATTGGTTTATATAAATGCAGTGTTTTTCTTTTTTGCTAGTTCTTGTGGTTTCTATGCCAAGCACTAGGAAATGAATAAAATCAGGCCAGCAAGGATATCATAAAGCAGATGTGAGAAGTGCTAGCTAAGGAACTGGGTGGGTAGTATTTGCCAATTACTATTATTCTTCATTTTCTGGTAAGACTCACAGGAAAGCAAGTCAATAAAGTAACTTCTCTGCCTTGTTGTTTCAATGGAAAAGTGATGGGAGTGAGAGGAATTTTGTGAGAAAAAGATTCATTTTCTCCCTGTGGTCTGGGGATTGCTGGCGAGCCCAAGGCATAAGCTGAAATCTGTTGATTTTATTTACTTGCTGCTTCTTACTGAGCCACTGTTGGCAGAGTTGAATTGAAAAGGTGCTAAGGGAATAACTTTCTGATTTTTTTTTTGAGCTGGATAGTTTGCTAGCCAACCTCAGCACAGGACACCCAGAAGAAAAACGAACCTACATAACCACCCGGACTTGGATGTGAAATGTCCACTCTGCCTTCGCTGTGTGTGTGTATGCCAGAGTCCTTCAATTTGATGGCATTCAAAAAAAAAAAAAAAAAGACAGGAGACAGCTATGGAAAGAGAATACAAACCACGACTTTTAGACATGAGAAAGGACAGTAAGCCTTCCTTTAATTTAACAAGCTCAGGTGAAAGAACTAGAGGCAAGTCCAAGTGTTTGCTCAGATCATGGAATAATCAGAACTCTTATACTTTACTGGCAAGAATAATCAATTTGGAAAACAGTTTGACATTATCTAGTGAGGCTGACACAGACACAAGGAGATATGTGCAAAAATGTCCATAGCAGCACTATCTGTAGAAGCAAAATACTGAAAACAACCCAAATGTCCATCAGCAGTGGAATGGGTGAATAATACTTATAAGATGGAATACTATGCAGCAGTGAAAAAGAATAAGACACAATTGAGCATATCAACATGGGTGAATCTCACATACAGCGTTGAATAGCAAAAGTATGTTTTTGCAAAATACATACAGAATAATTCCTTTTCTATAAAATTAAACATGAAAAGTAAAATATTATATATGGATATGTATGTCTGCAGTAAAACTATTAACAAAGAAAAAAGAAAGGGGATGGTAAAAGCAAAATTCAGGACAGTAGTCTACCTCCAGGGGTAATTAGGAAGGGCAATGTTGTATTTTTTAAAACGGCTGATGAGTACAAAACTGTTCATTTATCACTGTTTTATCTTAGACAGCATTGTAAATATTCTTTGGTATGTATTCAATTTTAAATTTAAAAGAAGAAAAGAAAAACCACCTGCTGATGCTTCCATCCTTGCAAAAATGAATCTTTAGGAAATTTAACATGTTCTCTGCTGTGCTTTTTTCTTCTCCCCTACACAGAGATGATGAGATTGGCCCCATGTCTGAAAAACAGTATGGGGGGAAGGCCTGGAGAAGCAATTGAACTGAAACAAAGTCAGAAGTGGGAAGTCCCCCTCTGGCAAGCAGCTCTAAGATGACAGAGCCGGTGCCAGAATCTAAACCTTGGGACTCTGGTTGCTGTATAAAAAAATAAATATTAGGAACAAAAATAAATACCCACATCTCCATGCTGGACAGCAGAAGAGCAATAAGTTGCCAATTTTTTTTTTGTTTTGTTTTGATAGTTTTTTACTCTCTAAATGTAGGCTCCTATATTTCCTGTCTTCCGTATGTTAGAAGCTCAGTACAAACAGGAGAAAAAGAAAAAAAAAGGCTGGATGCGCCTCGTTTGTTGTCAACAGGGATGTTTCAAATTACTGTTAAACTAGAAGGGACTCAATGCTTTAGAAACAACTCATTACTCAATTCAGCCACTTTTATTTCCTATTAGGCTGTCATATAGCAAAATGTCCAACACTGCCCCATCCCTCTCTGCTACTACTACCTTTTGACAAGACATTCTCTTTGTTAAAGTCAAGTTAAAACTGGATACAGCTGTGGTAGTTTCAGGCCTATCTGACAGACAATATTGAACTAATTTCATCATCTGAAACTTTAATACAAAATGTCTCTTAAGGACTCTATGAACAGAGCAAGAGCTTTTTGCCCTGTGAAAATAGATTAATGCTAAGAGAGCTCCCTAATGGCAATAGAAACCAACATTTATTTTATGCTTATTAGGTGCCAGGTAGAGAGAGGGTCAAGTAATTTATAAGCATTATCTCAATTGATCCTAATAATGAACCCTCCTGTGAGAGTGGTAGGTGATAATATTATCCCCATTTCACAGGTGGGGGGGTTCTTGGAGAGGTTAAGTAACTTGCCCAAGGTCATACAGCTGGTACATGGTAGAGCAGGGATCTATTCCAAGTCTAACACAGTATCCATTCTCTTAATCCCTATACTATAATGTCACTTGAATATGGTAACCAAAGTAGTTAGAATTGCCAGTGTAATCAACTAGAAACAAAATTCAAGCCTACTTGATAGTTTAGCTCATAAAGTCTGTCTGGTATCACCAAAAGTGATAGGTGATTTGGGCTGGGGAGAATCTATAAATTATTTTCAACAATTCAAATAGCCTAATGCATGGGTTCTTAATCTGTTTCTGTGCTACAGTCTCCTATGACTGTCTGGTGCAGCCTATGGACTACCTTCTCACAATAATGTTTCTAAATGCATGCTGGCTGGGCATGGCGGCTCATAGGCAAGAGGATCACTTGAGCTCAGGAGTTTGAAACCAGGCTGAACAGCATGGCAAGACCCCATCTCTACAAGAAAACACAAAAATTAGTCAGGTGTGGTATCATGTGCCTATGGTCCCAGATACCTGAGATGCTGAGGTGGGAGGATGTGTTGAGCCTGGGAGTTCAAGGCTAAAGTGAGCCATGATGGTGCCACAGCACTTCAGCCTAGGTGACAGGGCAAGACCCTGCCTTAAAATAAATACATACACAAATAATACAGAGTGCATATGCATCCACACATATACATAGATAATATACAGTGAATTACAATCAAATCCTAGGCTTTGCTAGGACTGCAAATGAAACATTCCACTGAAATCATCAAAACAGTAAAAAAAAAATTGTGAGATAGCACATACATACTTGTATATTAGCACATTCAGTAGGAGAAACCAGAGGGCCTGAAAACTACTATAATTTTAATTTTAGTAATAAGGATAAAAGGTTTTCAACATATCTATAACAGTGTATGTGGTATTTGGTATGAGAATGTCTCTGCTTTCTATTGGTGACAAAAGTCAAAGGTACTGCTGTGCCACTGTGATTTGTTGCCTACATTTATAATGGAAGGAAATGTGAAATTTCACAATTCATAATGAAAGGAAATGCTATTTCAGTTAGAGGTTAGAGAAAATAAAGATGCAGTTTTTTCCCTTCCAAGTTCACTGACAACTCCTTGAATCCTAACCACAGACCCTTACTGCAGGTTAAGAATCCTTATTAAATAACCTAATGACTAACTAATGGAAATACTGAGCTTACTTACAATAAGACTTCACAGTCTAAAATGTTGCACTTTTTTTTTCTTTGCTTTGACATGGAATTGTATGAATCTATTATCCAGAAAAAAAATTCACTGTGGCTAGTGGACATCTTTGCTGCAAACCATCACTCTGGATGATGTTTAAAGCAGACAGTGCTTGGCAGTTTTTTCTTTGTTGAAAGGCAACACAGACACACTACTATCTAAGAGCACTGCACACCAGGACCACGATGTTTCAGTACAGCACAAAACTGCTGGGAAAAGGAAACTAATGCTTTTAAACAAATAAAAGAGTTTTCTTACAAGTCTAAATTGCCAGTGATCTATCAATAATTAAATAGAACAAAGACCACTTGTAAACCTGCAGTGCATGGCAGGGATTGAAGTCTACAATTTAGATTAAGGTTTTGGCTGATGATTTCAGAGAACCAGTGCCATACCAGTTGATACTACTGACTGGAAGACAGACACAATGCTTCAGGTCAATGGCTGATGTGTAAAGAGTAAAACTGTGTTCTCAAATTTCTGGTTAGCTTGTAAGTAAAAATGGATTTAGAACATACTTCAGGAATCAGAATGAAAGTTTCTCCAAACATATGCCACATGGGGGTTCCTGCCAGATGGAAGCCATGTCATTATCAATAGAGGGACAAAAGACATCATAGTTTAGGGTTCCCAAACTGGCTACATATTAGAAACCTCTTTGAAGCTTCAATACCAATGCCCAGATTCCACCCCAGACCAATAAAATCAGGATATCTAGAGAGCAGGTATGGAAATCTGTATCTGCAAAGGTTGAGACACATTGGTTTAGGGCAAAGGAGTAGATTAAAAATGGCTCCAGATTCTTTGCCATTCTTCCCACCAAAAGGAATCTGCTTTGCTCTGTGTTTTGCATTGACCAGGAGAGAATGAAATGGAAATAATATTCTGGGACTTTTGAGTACAGGCCTTAAAAGGACTGGCATCTTCTGCTTTTCCATTTGGAACACCAGCCTGCTGTATTGTGGAAAAGTCCAGGCCAGGACACTACATGATTAGAGGTGGTATGGAGAGAGCACTGGAGGAGAGGAGATCATCTTGGATGTCCCAGCTTTAGCCAAACTCCCAGCTGAATGCAGCTGCACATGTGACCTCAGCCTACCCCATCTGAATCAGACCCACCCAGCTGAGTTCACTCAATCCACATAATTTGTGAGAAATAATAAATTGTTTGAAGCCACTAAGTTTTGGAGTGATTTATTATTCCATGATAAATAACTGAAAAAGGAAATATTTTCTGATGATTCTTTAATCCTTTTCCTGAAAGATCCATCTTGCCTATCTTGGAATTTTGATATGAGTTAAAAACCAAGGCCTGATCCATCTTTCTAAGGCAGATATAAGACATAATTACACTGAGAGCTTAGTCAAAATTTTATGTCATGCCAACAAAGAAAGACCAAGTTCCCATATTAGGCAAACCACCAGCTCCTGCTGTTCCCAACTCCCTGCCCCCAAATCCATGAGAGCTAGCAAGTACATTATCTGGGTGGCCTTTGTGGTAGACATAGAGATGCACCCCACTGGACCTCTCTTCAAGGATGTACTTGCTGCTCCACTGCAGGGAGTGCATTCAGCAGACAGCCCCCAGCTGTCAGCTCCTTCAGGGTCTGCCTCAGCTGCAAAGAGCTGCCTTTCCCAAGATGATGACCTTCTTGGGGCAGCCCAAATTTGGTGAGTGAATGAGCTGGGCATAAAAGGCCTCACTATTTTGGCCCAGTGTGGGACACTCTGATAGCAAATGTGCTCCCAAGAGTTCCCTGCCCGGTTTGTCTGGCCTGTATCACAGTTTTATTTCTCCCTTGGTCCAGTCTTGCTCCTATACCCTTCCTTCCACAGGTGTTGGTCTCTAACAAACTATTTGCACCCCAAACTTTGCCTCAGTGCCTGCTTTTGGAGGACCTAACCTGTGACTTCAGAGAAGCTCTCTGGCTGGGAGGTGGGGTGTGGTTTGATTACTGTGTTCTGGTTTTCTGCCCACAGTCAGACTTCCATAAATGGACAGAGGAACTTTGCCCCTGTCTGGAAGATAGAGACAAAGAACCCATGAAAGAGGACATCCATCATTGTGGAAGGCGACTGCTGGTGGGGGAGATGAAGACTCTGTTTGCTGATTTCCTTAACAAAGCCAAAGCTTTTTGTTTTGTTTTGTTTTGTTTGAGACAGGGTCTTACTCGGACGCCCAGGCTGGGGTGCAGTGGCGTGAACATAGCTCACTGCAGCCTCGACCTCCTGGGCTCAAGTGATCCTCCCATCTCAGCTTCCCAAGTAGCTGGGACTACAGGCCTGCACCACCACACCTGGTTAATTCTTTTAATTTTTTTTTTGTAGGGACAGAGTCTTACTATCTTGCCCACCCAGGCTAGTCTTGAACTCCTGGGCTCAAGCGATCCTCCCACCTCAACCTCCCAAAGTGTTGAGATTACAGTTGTGAGCCACCATGCCCAGCCAAAGCTAAAACATTTTTCCAGGGAATTAACTATATTTGATTATCATTGCCTTAAGCCTATTTAACAGTTATTTTCCTCCATTCAATATGTTTTTGAAAACTTCTCTTTCCCTCTCATCTAGTCAAATGCAAAAGTGACATTTTTTTGCTTGTTGCTTCCTCTGACCATGTCAGTGTTATCAAGGACCTGCTGAAGACCTTTCTGGAACTGTTCCTTCAGAAACAATTCATAATGCTTCCTCAGCTGTTTAAAATTCTTAATAAAACACACAAAAAATGAATTGTCAGCAGTAATTCCAAGAAAGGCAGGTGGCTAGCTGTCTGTCATTCCTTCTGTGGACTATCTGTGAAAATGTTCAAATCCTAGCCTGGTCGTCCACTCGAAGGACTATAGTCATTCTTTCCTCCATATTCTAGTTGTGTGTAGTCAAGAAACAAACAAAAGTTAATGTGAGTTTTAGAAAAGCACAATTAGGAAGCTATGGTCGTTACTGCTTTCTGCAGATGAACCATGCCTCCTCCATCCTCCTCCTTTTAAGAACTCTTCTTTCCTTTAGGGAACAAGTATTCTATGGTGGTTAGCATGTGCTGCCAAATATTCTGAGATCCACCACCACCACACCACCGCCTTGCCACCATCACCACATACCCCAAGGGCAGCAGTATGGTTTGGATCTGTGTCCCCACCCTAATTGCTTGTCTAATGGTAATCCCCAATTTGGAGGTGGGGCCTGGTGGGAGGTGATTGGATCATGGGGCAGATTTCTCATGAATGGTGCTGTCCCCACCATGTCTACCTTGGTGCTGTCCTGGCAATAGTGAGTGAGTTCTCATGAGATCTTGTCATCTAAAGGTTTAAAGGTGTGTGGCATCTTCCCCGCTCGCTCTCGTCTGCTCCAGCTTTGCCCTCTGCCATAAGTAAAACTCCCTGAGGCCTCTTCAGAAGGAGATGCCGTCATGCTTCCCGTACAGCCTGCAGAACCGTGAGCCAATTAAACCTCTTTTCTTAGAAATTACCGCCTCAGGTATTTCCTTATAGCAGTACAAGAACAGACTAATACAGCAGGGCATGTAGCCTAGATCTGGCTACAGTTCATCCTTTCCCACTGCACTCCCCTCACAGGTACTTAAAGACACTGTGGGGTGGTGGAAAGGCCAGAATTTGAATTTTCAAATCTCAGATACTATTACTGTTCAAAGCCTTAAGCAAGTTTTTCAGGTGAAGCTTCTGTTTCTTCAGTTATGAGTTAGTAAATAACATGACATAGTTTATAGGATAGCTACTGTGATTCCACAAAATCGTGGATTAAAAAAGTGTGTGGTAGACCATGGCCTGAGGGCTCACAGATGCGGAATCATCGGTCGCCATCCTTATCATCTCTTTTGACCTTCCCATCACCTCTATGAAGTAACTGTTCTCACTCAAGAGTTTCCAGCATGGTGGCTCATGCCTGTAATTCCAGAACTTTGGGAGGCCAAGGCAGGTGGATCACCTGAGGTCAGGAGTTCAAGACCAGCTTGGCCAATATGGTGAAACCCTGTCTCTACTAAAAACACAAAAATCAGCCAGATGTGGTGGTGGGGACCTGTAATCCCAGCTACTTGGGAGGCTGAGGCAGGAGAATCGCTTGAACCCAGGAGGTGGAGGTTACAGTGAGCCAAGATCATGCCACTGCACTCCAGCCTGGATGGCAGAGTGAGACTCCATATCAAAAAAAAAAAAAAAGTTTCCAGGACCAGTAACCAGCCCACAGCTGGCAAGTGGCAAAATGAAAGTTTAAACTAGGTTTGTCTAACTCCACCTTCTTCTCATGTCATAGACCCCCTCCAATTGGTGAGGGCTTTCCAGAACAGTCAAGCTTCGGGGTGGCGTGCTCCTTCCCTTTGGTTTCCCTAGATGTAACCTCTAGCTGAAGGTCTGATTCCTGTTGGAAACCAGGACATTTTGGGAGAAGCCCCTGAGCACAGTGTGGCAGACCATGGGCCTGAGGGCTCCATATACTAAACCCAGGTCAAGGTCAAGGTGCAAGTCTTGGTGCAGGGCTTGTGCTTTAGGGGGCTGAGGATGCCTACTGGGGCCATTGAGGAAGTGCCAGGGACACCAGCATGCAGGGATCTTAAGTTGGTGGGGACACACAGTAAACACCATCTCTCAAACAGGGAATCAGTCCTCACAGCTTGGACATTCCAAACCTTATTCCCCACGACCTCTATTTCAGGACTTCCAAACCAATATCAAGAAGGTGGACGTATTAAATAGATGGAGAATCTTCTTCCAATAAAGCTCCTTATATGACTTCCTATTTCTAGAGTTTCCTCACCCTGAATTCATCCTAAAGTTACCATTATAAACTTCCCAAAGAACAGCTTTTAAAATGTGCTTTCAAACCTCTGATGGCTCCCCACTGCTTAAACAATGGAACACACACTCCTTGTCTACTATCCAGGCCCAATGTTCCCATTCTGGTTTCTCTCCCACCTCTCACTCTCCAAGCTGCAGGCTATGAGCCAGACTATGCACTCTGCCCTGTGCCCTGCCCCGTATTCTCTTATCCATGACACTGCCCACCATATTCTCTCTGCTCATTTTGGCCAATTTCAGCATGCATTCTTTTAATATCACAAGTTCCCCGATAAAGCCATAACTTTTCTTGACATTATATGAACCTGGCCTCACCACCAAATCTTAGTGCCTTTGTAAAAAACCCAATCGGCTGGGCGTGGTGGCTCACGCCTGTAATCCCAGCACTTTGGGAGGCCGAGGCAGGTGGATCACTTGATGTCAGGAGTTTGAGACCAGCCTGGCCAACACGGTGAAACCCCATCTCCACTAAAAATACAAAATTAGCTGGGCATGATGGCGTGTGTCTGTAATCCCAGCTACTTGGGAGGCTGAGACAGGAGAATTGCTTGCACCTGGGAGGTGGAGGTTGCAGTAAGCCAAGATCATGCCACTGCATTCCAGCCTGGGCAACACAGCAGGACTCCCTCTCAAAAAACAAAACAGAATGAAACAAAAAACCCCAATCTTCTCTCTGTCTATAGGAGGTGGTCACCTTGGGTGTGGATTCAGAGCTAACACTAGATGTGAAATACATTATTTCTCGGCCCTGCTTTAATTATGGTAGGCATGCATATAGGCTCCAATTTTAACTGTACCAGCATACTGCTGTGATTCCATTATTCCAGTAGTGGATATGCTTGTGAAGTAGAGAATCTCTGGGCTGTAAGCCAAGACTCTAACCTCAGCTCAGACATGAAATGGGTAAGATACTTCAGGGAAGTCACTTAACCTCTAGGTTTCAGTTTCCCTTCCCTGGAAAATGAGACCTAAAATTCATTCCAGCCATTAAATACAACCTAGCCGAGATAATCCATCTTGTAGTTTTGGAAGAAAATGGAATTGATATTGACAGTGAAAACATAAAATAAAAATAGTAAGGGCTCAAATTGCAATCAGGAAAATCAGCCTGTTGGAGATCATGCAAAACTCATGATTATAGAAGCTACACCCAGTAAGATTCGGTAAAAATGAAAACTGCTCAATGACTCAACATTTTTTCAATGTTTATATGAAAAATAATTTGTGTCAATAAAGATATTTTCAATAAAATAAAGATGAAAAAAACAGAAGTGTTTTCTTTCTCCAGGACATTCAGCTTAATGACATTTATTCTAAAAAAAAAAATCTTAAAGCAATTTGTCAGTATGGCTATTATTCTGATTAAAATTTTTAATCTTTTTTTTTTTTTTTTTTTGAGACAGGGTCTCACTCTGTTGCCCAGTCTGGAGTGCAGTGGCGCGATCTCAGCTCACTGCAACCTCTACCTCCCAAGTTCAAGCGATTCTCATACCTCTGACTCCCGAGTAGCTGGGATTACAGGCGTGTGCCACCATGCCTGGCTAATTTTTGTATCTTTAGTAGAGATGAAGTTTCACCATGTTGGCCAGGCTGGTCTCGAACTCCTGGCCTCAAGTGATCCACCCACCTCAGCCTCCCAAAGTGCTCGGATTACAGGCGTCAGCAACCCTGCCCGGCCAAAGTTTTAAATTTCTTAATGTGGAGTCGAAACTTCCTTAGGGCTGGCATGTTAAGAATAAAATGTCCTACATTTCAAATGCAGTGACAATATCAACTCAGATAATGAACAGCAACTTTGATATTTGGAGAAAGGCACAGAAAGATCCCAAAAGGGTGGCCTTGAGAGCGATGGCCATGGGTTGTCAACAGACAAGGAGAAAGAGGACTCAACTTCTGGGACCCAGAGATAACACTAGTAAGGATTTATGGTCAATGCCAGTGCAGAGGCTACCCATGACTTTGGTTATCATGTAGCCTGAGATTTACATTTTGTGTATATTTCTATCTCAGTGGCTAGAGATAGGTATATGGAGAGAGATATATATATATATTTATTTATTTATTTACATATCTATGTAAGCATAGAGAGCATTATGACATTTGCTGAAAGTCACTACACTATTCCACATTGCATTGCTGGCTAACTGAGCCCCTCTGGGCATTAATGAAATATAGATATTTCAGATCTTTGTTAGGTGATATCTTAGAAATAAGTTAGTCCAGACCTTGCATTTGACAGACAACTTCTAAATTTGACAGAAGCTCAGAAAGTCTGCTGCTCGGATTATATAACAGGGCAGTGTCCAATCCTTAAAATGGCACCAATACCAAAGACTTATTACCTTCTAGGTCAGAGCCAACAAGGAGGAACAAGAAGCACTCGCTCTTCATCGGATCTCTGAAGGCTGGTGGGAGCTGTGTTTGATTTCTCTGGGCATGGCTTGATGTGAATACACAGGGAAAATTGCTCCCTCTCTCGGTACTGTACTGCTCCCCTAGGAGAGCTGTCATTTCTTTAAGTGGACATTTTAGGTAACCATCCAGAGACAAGTCTACTTTGGTTTCAATTTTTTAAATTAAGAGCTGTAGTGTTTGGCAGAGAATGAGGTTGCTTTTTTGGCAGACACATACTCATGCTTCTGTTTTGTGTGTCTAATGCTGAAAAGCAAGTCCATGGCTAAGGTCCGTTTTCTTCATTATCAGACGCTTGACACTTGGACAGTATTCTTAGATCCAAGCCTCACAGAGAATGCCTTTGTTCACACGGGAGTGCTTTTCCCTCCTCATAACCCTCGTCTCCACAAACCACCCCAAACCAATGCCGAGGCACTAAGGGGGAAGGATCTTTGCCAACATTTTAAAATCACCTATACAAAATGCAGATCCCTTGCTGCGTGGTAAAACACTCACTATCACAAACATATGTGGGCCTTGCTTCTTTTGTTACTTGTTTTTTTGGCAGCCAGAGGAGGACCATTTCGTCTCTAAATGTGTTTTGCATTCACAAGAAGAGTCAGCGGGTTGAGTGTGATATTTGCCACCAGTTTCTGACTGGCGGCCAATTCCTTTTACCACCTCTGTAGGACATGTTGCCCTGAAGCAGCAATCTGGCCTCCCAAGCTGGACGTTTTATGCAAAGAGCCAAGCAGGACACATGTGGGATGCCAGGCCTGGGAGCATTTCACAAGGCTGGTTCAGGGGATATAAAATAACAGGTGGTGGAGGCAGCCATCAAATAATCTTGAGGAGATCCTGTGTGTGCCTGGTGAGATGTTCATCACAAAGTAGTGTAGCAGATGGGGGGAGGTAACATGTCCACCACTCCCTGGCAGCTCAACATTCAAATATGCCCTTAATGGCCTGAATATTAATATTCCAACTTTCCCTTATATGTTGACTTTCAATAAACATATTTTCCTGAATCTTGACTATTACTATTTATAATTTTTTCTTTGTTATATATACTCTTGTAAGCAATCCAGGGTAATAATAATAAAAATAAAAATAGCAAAATTTACTATGAGCCAGGAATTGCTCTAAGCTTATTAACTTATCCAAACCCTCTCAACAGTCCTATGAGGATACCATAGTGGATGGCTTAAACAACAGGAATTTATTTCTCCCATTGGATGCATATTTTAGAAATAAAGGCTAAAAATTCATGTTGTTTTTAAAAAAACAATAGTAAGTCACACACAATGAAAAGAATAGCAGGAAGATAATAAGGATAAAGCACAAATTAATATAAGAGAAAGCAAAAATATAATCAAGAAAAATGAAGATAAAAATTGGTTCTTTGAAAAGAATAAAATTGTTAAACCTCAGGCAAGAGAGACGCTAATTACTAAAAACACCAGAGATCTTAAGAAACATTAAATCATATTAAGATGATGTTACAGGCCGAGCATGGTGGCTCATACCTGTAATCCCAGCACTTTGGGAGGCCAAGGTGGGTGGATCACTTGAGGTCAGGAGTTCGAGAACAGCCCGGCCAACAAGGTGAAACCCTGTCTCTACTAAAAATACAAATAAATTAGCCAGGTGTGGTGGTACATGCCTGTAGTCCCAGCTACTTGGGAGGCTGAGATATGACCTCATGTCCTAGAAGGCAGAGGTTGTAGTGAGCCAAGATCATGCCTGGCAGACAGAGTGGGATTCTGTCTCAAGAAAAAAAAAAAGATGATGTTATAAAGCAACTTTATGTCAATGAGTCTGAAATTTTGGATAAAATAGACAAATTCCTGAAAAAAAAATTACAGCCTATGAAAACTGACACATGAAGAAACAGAAAAGGTAAGTAATCCCATATCTACTTTAGAAATTGAATCTGCAATTGAAAACCCTCCGTTGGAGGGGCTTCAAGATGGCTGCCTGAGGCACCTGGCTGTCACCTCCTTCACAAAGAAGGACCAGAATGGCAAATAGATAATTAGATGTCAAATAGAACATCTAAAGAAAACAATGGAATTCAGCAGGAAAGTGACTAGGAACTTCTGAGGCATAGAAGGAAAGGGAAGTGAAGCAGCTAACCCAGCCAAGATCAACTCAGAGCCAGGGGAAACTCCCACTGTGGGTAAAAGGTAAATGAGAGATTCTCAGCAGTCAGCAGTCCATATTCCCACCACAGACTCCTATAATTTTAGCCACAGGAGAGCCCCTCAGCCCTCACAAGCCCTGAGACTAGTATAAAGAGATGCCTGGAGTCCATGTAATGACATTGTTCTACAGAAGATGTTCACACTGGGTCCCACACATCCCCTGAGATTCAAGCAGCTACGGCATGGTGCCATTTTGAGAGGCCGGCCCCCACCAGACTGCATCACACCTTTGGGGCCCAATACCCACTACATATCTACATCCCTGAACCCCTGCAGACACCCCCCTACATCTACTCAAAGGTTTACAGCATCACGATACTGGCTGGAGCCAGCAGTGCAGATGCGTCCCCAAAACTTTAGCTCATGCAATGTCTTACGCCCCAAGGAATGGGTAGTGAAACACACTGGGGAGGCTGCCCTAGGGACAAAGGGAGCCAAAGCATGTACTCTCCAGAGCCTGAGAGCTGCCTGCCTGGGGCTGTTGCCACTGACAGCAAATCCTTACCCCCCAGCAGCAGGGTGGCTGCACACCTGCACATATCTTAACGGGGCCTGGGAACTGGCTCACCCAGGCACTGTCCAAGGACCTGAGGACAGGCCCATCTAGCCTGCCTCTTGGCCCAAGGGCACCATCCAAGGTCCTGGAGATCAACCTGGCAACCTGGTCTGCTTGCCACCAGGAGACCTAAAAACAGGTCTGCCTGTCTGCCACCACCACCAGTGCCCACACGCATCATCTGGGAACCAGGAGGTCGACCTACCACCCCCACTGCCACTGGTGCCCACATACATCATCAAAGTGCCTAAAGATACCCATTGCTACTACAACTGGCATGCTAGTGTGCCATTTGAGGGCCTAGGGATTGATCAACCACACACACTGCCACACGCATCACCCATATATGCCGTCTAGAGGCCTAAGCATAGGCCTGCCTCTGCACTGCCTTCACCTGTGCCCATGAACATTATCCAGGAGTCTAGGGATTGACCTACCCCACCCACTGCCACTGGCATGCATACATGCCTTCTACGGAGCTGAAAATGGGCCCACACAGGTTGCCAGTGCCTGTGCATGTTGTCTGGGGGCCTGGGAATTGATCAGCCCTGCCTGCCACAGCCTTTGTATGCACACACCATTAAGGGGCCTGAGGACAGCTCCAGCTCACCTGGCCCCACCCTCACCAGTGCCTGTGGGCATTGTCCAGAGGCCTGGGAATATGCCTGCCCTGCACATCCACACCTGGGGGTGCTAAGGACAGGCCTCCCCAGCCTGCCAGTGCATATGCACATTATCCAGAGGCCTAGAGATCAATACACCTTTCCCGCCAATGCTGGAGCCCATGCATTCCTTCCAGGGACCTGAGGATGTCCACTCCCAGCCTGTTGCCATCACCTCCACGAGCACTCACCTGTATATGTACCACCTTGGGGCTGGGGGACTGGCCCACCAAGTTTGCTGCCATCAGTGCTAGTGCCCACTGCTGCTATCGCCATTGGTGATGCCATGCACACTGACCAGGAGTTCAGTGATCCACTTGCCAGCCTGGCCTACTGCTGCCACTGCCAGCACTTTAGCAAGTCACCTGGAAGCTTGTATTAGTCTGTTCTCATGCTGCTAATAAAGACATACTTGAGACTGGGTAATTTATAAAGGAAAGAGGTTTAATGGGCTCACAGTTCCACATGGCTGTGGCGGGGGGGCTCACACACATGATGGAAGGCAATGGAGAAGCAAAGGCCCATTTTATAGGGCAGCAGGCAAGAGAGCTTGTGTGGAGGAACTCCTTTTATAAAACCATCAGATCTCACGAGACTTACTCACTATCACGAGAACAGCACAGGAAAGACCTGCTCCCATGATTCAATTACCTCCCACCAGGTCCCTTCCATGACATGTGGGAATTATGGGAGCTACAACTCAGGATGAGATTTGGGTAGGGACTCAGCCAAATAATATGAAGGCCCAAGGACCAGCCCACTCAGACCTGCTTCTACCAGTTTCCATGTATGCCACCTGGGAACCCAAGAAACAGCATACTGGTGCCAAAGAACTGGCCCACCTGGTGTCCCAATCCATAGCAAAACCTCACTACAGTGTCTACTAAAAACCACAGCCTAACCCACTGAGGAACTCAAAGGTACCACTGACACTGATTATAGCTGAAGAAGTCATCTGAAGACTACATTACTGTGCCCACCCAAAATCAAAACCAAAGTGCCCTACACAACCAACCCTACAGACACATCTATTGGAAAACATCTTTCCTACAAAAGTCAATTCAAAAAATCAGAAGAAGGGACTGTTACACCAGATTCACAGATATCAATGTAAAAACAAACAAACATGAAAAAGCAAGGAAATGTGATATGTGTAAAAAAACAATAATTCCCTAGTGACAGATTTCAATGAAAAATAAATCTATGACATATCTGGGAAAGATTTCATAATAGTGTTATTAAAGAAGCTTAGCGAGATACAAGATAACACAGATAAATAATAGAAGGAAATCAGAAAAACAGTTCATAATCAGAATGAGAAATTCATCAGAGACTGATACATAAAGAAGAACCAATCAGAAATCCTGTAACTGAAGAATTCAATGAATGAAACAAAAAAATATAATCAAGAGCTTCAATAATAGAGATCAAGCAGAATACTTTTTGAACTAGAAGAAATGTCTTTTGAAATAACTCAGACAAAAAAGTACATATATATAAAGTTTAATAAAGAACAAAGAAAGCCTACATGACATATGGAACACCATAAAGCAGGCAACCAAATATTCACATTTTGGGTGTTCCAGAAGAAGAAGAGGTAAGCAAAGGCATAGAAAGCTTACTTAATGACATTATAGCCCAAAACTTCCAAAGTCTTGCAAGAGATATAGGCATCTAGAACAGGAAGCTCAAAAATCTCCAAATGGATTCAATCCAAAAATGTCTTCTCCAGGGCATATTATAGTTATACAGTCAAAAGTCAAAGACAAAGAATTCTAAAATTAGCAAGAGAAAATTGTCAAGGCACATATAAGGGAATCCCCATCAGACTAACAGTTTTCTCAGCAGAAACTTATAAGCCACGAGAAAATGAGATGGTGTATTCAAAGTGCTGAAAGAACAAAACTGACAACCAAGATTACTATACCCACAAAGCCATCCTTCAAAAAAGAAGGAAAAAGAAAGTCTTTCCCAGACAAGCAAAAACTGAGGACATTCATTACCATTGGACTGGCCCTACAAGAAATGCTTAAGGCAGTCCTATAACTGGAAGTGAAAAGACGATACCTACCATCAAGAAAACATGAAAGTATAAACTCACTGGCTTCTCATAAATGAGAAAGAGAAAAGATTCAAATGTTACCACTACAGAAAACCATCAAACCACAATGATAAGCAATAAAAGAGGAAGAACGGAACAAAGGATATATAAAACAACCAGAAAACAATGAACAAAATGGCAGAAATAAGTTCTCACCTATCAATAATAACTTTGAATGTAAATGGATTAAATTCCCCACATAAAAGACATAAACCGGCTGAACGGATAAAAATAAAATATGATCTAACTATATGCTACTGTGTTAGGCCATTCTGCAGCATCATAAAAACATACCTGAGGCTGGGTAATTTATAAAGGAAAGAGGTTTAATTGGCTTACAATTCTGTAGGCTATACAAGTATGGCACCAACATTTGCTCAGCTTCTGATGAGGGCTTCAGGAAGCTTACAATTATGGCAGAAGGCAAAGTGGGTGCATGTGTTTCACATGACAAAAGCAGGAACAAGAGAGAGAGATGGAGGAGGTCCCAGACTCTGTTAAATACCAGGTCTCACATGAACTGAGTGAAAACTCACTTATCACCAAGGGACTGGTGCAAAGCCATTCATGAGGAATCTTCCCCATCACACAATCACCTCCCATCAGGCCCCATCTCCAATATTGGGAATCACATTTCAACTTAAGACTTGGAGGGGACAAACATCCAAACCATATCAGCTACCTGCAAGAAACTCACATCAGCTGCAAAGACACATACAGACTGAAAGTAAAGGAATAAACAATTATATTCCATGTAAACAGAAACCAAAAGTGAGAAGGAGTAGCTGTACTTAGATAAAACAGATTTCAAGATAAAAATTGTAAAAAAAAGTTTTCAATTTAGCAAGAGGATATAACCATCCCAATTATATTAAATATATGCAGCCAACACTGGAGCACCCAAATATATAAAGCAAATAGTACTGGATCTAAAGGGAGAGATAGGCTCCAATACAATCATAGTTGAGGACTTCAACAAACAGTCTCAGAATTGGCCATAATTTAGACAGAAAAGAAAGAAACGTCAGATTTAAACTGCACTTTACACAAAATGGAACTAACAGACATTTACAGAACATGTTATCCAACTGCTACATAATGCATTTTTTTCTCATCAGCACAGGAAACATTCTCTAGGACAGATCATTTGTTATGCCATTAAACAAGTCTCAACAAATGTAAAATAATCAGAATCATATCAAGTATATTCTAAGACTACAATGGAATTAAACTAGAAATCAATACCAAGGAAAACTTTGGAAACTGTACAAATACATGAAAATTAAAAACATGCTCTTGAATGACCATTGAATCAATTAAGAAATCAAGAAGAAAATTTAAACATTTCTTGAAACAAATGAAAATGGAAACGCAAAATACCAAAACCTATAGGATACAGCAAAAGTAGTGCTAAGATGGAAGTTTATAGTAATAAATACCTACATCAAAAAAGTAGAAAGTGTTTAAATATACAACCTAAAGATGCATCTTTAAAAAACTAGAAAAGCAAGAACAAACCAAACCCATTATCTTTTGTTCTAAACCCAAAATTAGAACAAAGGAATAATAACAATCAGAGCAGAACTAAATGGAATAGAAACTAAAAAGAAATACAAAGGATCAATGAAATAAAAAAGCCTGTTTTTAAAAAAGATAAATAAAATCAATAAACTAGACTAGGCTATACTAATCAAGAAAGAGAGAGAGAAAACCCAAATAAATAAAATCAGAAATGGAAAAGGAGACATTACAATTGATACCACACAAATACAAAGGATCATCAGAGACTATCAGGGACAACTTTAGCCTAACAAACTGGAAAACCTAGGGGAATGGATAAATTCCTGGACATATACAGCCTACCAAGATTGAACCAGGAAGATATAGAAAACTTGAACAGACCAATAAAGAATAATGAGATTGAATCAGTAATAAAAATTCTCCCAACAAAGGAAAGTCTAGACTGGATGACTTTTCTGCCAAATTCTACCAAACTTATATGAAAGAGCTAACACAAACTTTTCTCAAACTAATTCTTTAAAATTAAAGAGGAGGCAATTCTTTCTAATTCATTCTACAAGGCTATCATCCTGGTACCAAAACCAGACAAGGACACACACAAGAAGAAAACTACAGGCCCATCTCCCTAATGAATATAGATGTAAAAATCCTCAACAAAATACTAGCAAACAGAATCCAACAACACATCAAAAAGATAATACATCATAATCAAGTGGAATTTATCCCAGAAATGCAAGGATGGTTCAACATATGCAAATCAATAAACATGATACATCACATCAACAGAATGAAAGACAAAAACTGTAAGTTCATCTCAATAGATTAAGAAAAACATCTGATAAAATCCAACATCCCTTCATGTTGTTGGACATGTTAAACACTGTCCAACATTTGTTGGACAGTTAAACACTGTCAACAAATCAGGCATAGAAGGAACATACCACAACATAATAAAGGCCATATACAACAAACATCATCATACTGAATAGGGAAAAGCTGAAAGCATTTCCTCTAAGAATTGGAACAAGACAAGAATGTCCCCTTTCACCACTCCTATTCAACATAGTACCAGAAGTCCTAGCCAGAGCAACTGGGTAAGAAAAAGAAACAAAAGGCATTCATACTGAAAAAGAGCAAGTCAAACTGTTTCTCTTTGCAGCTGACACGATCTTTTATACAGAAAAAACTAAAGACTCCACCAAAAAAATTTTAGAACTGATAAATGAATTCAGTAAAGTTGTAGGATACAAAATCAACATACAAAACTCACTAGCATTTCTATACACTAATAATGAACTAGCTAAAAAAGAAATCAAGAAAGCAATCCCATTTACAATAGCTACAGAAGAAATAAATAACCTTAAAATAGATTTAATCAAGGAGGTGAAAGATCTCTACAAGGAAAACTATAAAATGCTGATGTAAGAAGTTGAAGAGGACACAAACAAATGGAAGCTATCTCATGCTCATGGACTGGAAAAATTAATATTGTTAAAATGATCATACTGAATAAAGCAATCTACAGGTTCAATGCATAACTATTAAAATACCAATGGCATTTGTCACAGAAATAAAAAAAAAGTTCTAAAATTCACATGGACCACAAAAGACCCCAAATAGTGAAAGCAATACTGAGCAAAAAGAACAAAGCTGGAGGCATCACACTACCTGATTTCAAAATATACTACAAAGCAATAACAACCAAAACAGCAAGGTATTAGTACAAAAACAGGCACATAGACCAATGGCACAGAATAGTAAACCCAGAAATAAATCCACGTATTTATAGCCAAATAATCTCTGACAAAGCTGACAAGAACATACACTGGGGAAAGGACACCCTCTTCAATGAATGGTGCTGGGTAAACTGGGATCCATATGCAGAAGAATGAAACTAAACCCCTATCTCTCACCATATACACGTAGAATAAGCTCAAAAACTAAACCCCTATCTCTCACCATATCCATGTAAAATAAGCTCAAAATGGATTAAAGACTTAAACATAAGACTCAAAATGATAAAACCACTAGAAGAAAACAGGGGAAACACTTTAGGACACTGGTGTAGGTAAAGCTTTTATGGCTAAGACCCCAAAAGCATAGGTGATAAAACCATAAACAGACAAATGGGTCTACATTAAACTAAAAAGTTTCTTCACGGCAAAGGGAACAATCAATAGAGTGAAGAGACAACCTGTAGAATAGGAGAAAATATCTGCCAACTATCCATCTGACCAAAGACTAATATCCAGAATATACAAGCAACTCAAGCAACTGAAGAGCACAAACCATAAATAATACCATTAAAAAGTGAGAAAAGGGCCAGGCGCGGTGGCTCAAGCCTGTAATCCCAGCACTTGGGGAGGCCGAGGTGGGCAGATCACGTGGTCAGGAGATTTAGACCATCCTGGCTAATGCGGTGAAACCCCATCTCTACTAAAAATACAAAAACTTAGCCGGGTGTGGTGGCAGGCGCCTGTAGTCCCAGCTACTCGGAAGGCTGAGGCAGGAGAATGGCGCGAACCGGGGTGGTGGAGCTTGCAGTGAGCCGAGAGACCCCACCGTGGCACTCCAGCCTGGGCAACAGAGCAAGACTCTGTCTCAAAAAAAAAAAAAAGTGAGAAAAGGATCTTAATAGACATTTCTCAAAAGAAGACATACAGGTGCCCAACAGGTATATGGAAAAATCTCAACATCACTAATCATCAGGGAAACGCAAATTAAAACCACAATGAGGTATCATCTCATTGGAGTTATAATGGCTATTACCAAAAAGACAAAAAATAACAGATGCTGATGAGGATGCAGAGAAAATGAACTCATACACTATTGGTAGGAATGTAAATTAGTACAGCCATTATAGAAAACAATATGGAGGTTTCTAAAAAAAACTACAAATAGAATTACCATATGCTGCAGCAATTCCACTACTTGATATTTTTCTAAAGGAAAAGAAATCAGTATATTAAAGGAATATCTGCACCCCATGTTTATTATAGTACTATTCACAATAGCCATGACACGGAATCACCCTAAGTGTCCATCAACAGATGAATGGATTTTAAAAATGTGGCATATATACACAATGGAATATTACTAAGCCATAAAAAAGAATGAAATCCTATCACTTGCAGTGACATGGATGGAACTGGAAGTCGTTATGTTAAAGGAAATAAGCCAGGCAAAGAAAGACAAATATCGTATGTTCTCACTCATATGTGGGAGCGTAAGAAGTTAATTTCATGGAGGTAGAGAATAGAATGATAGTTACCAGAGGCTGGGAAGTGGGGATGGGTGGGAAGACGAAGAGAGATTGGTTAACGGGTGCAGACAGTTAGATAGAAGGAATAAATTCTAGTGTTCAATAGCACAGTAGGATGACTATAGTTAAGAACGATATATTGTACATTTCAAAATAGCTAGAAGAGATTTGAAATGTTCCCAATATAATGAAATGATACATGTTTGAGGTGATGGATATCCTAAATACCCTGATTTGGTCATTAACATTAAATACATGTATCAAAATATTACATGTATTCTATAAAGATGTACATTTACATATTGACAACAACAAAACCCTTCCCTCAAACAAATCTCCAAGCCCAGATGGCTTCACCAGTGAATTCTCCTAACACTTAAAGATACCGTTTCCAACAACAGAAAGAGGAAACACTTCCCAACTTATTTTATGAGGCCAGTATAACCACGATTCCAACACTTGAAGAGGACATTACAAGAAAGGAAGATGATGAGAGTAACATCTGACCCCGTAGTGGAAGTTGCACTAGGGTGTCAGCTAGAGAGATTTTGTCCTGAGGCTCCACGTGTAATATAAAAATGTGATCATACATTTGCCAGAGGAGATTGTGTTGAAACTTCCTTTTATAATTTGCCAAGTTCTCTCCCCAAATAGACTGCAATTCTCTCATTAATGATTTGCCTCTTTGGACTGAGCACTGTCTTTTTAATGAATTGTCTCCTTACCTCTTGAACAATGCCTAAACTTTTGTCTGGTTTTATATTTAGTCCTATGTATGTCTGAACTCAGACCACTCTTCTCTGTGGAAAGTAGGGCCACAGAAGACACACACTGGCTGTTGTATGGCTTTGCTTAAGGTCGGCCATGTCTCATTGCTATTCAGGCTTTATTTTCAATCCCGCTCTCCCATTCCCACAACCTGCCTGCTCCCAAGCATCTTCCTACCTGATGGAAGTCACCCACTTGCCGGATGTAACCAGCCACTTCATTGTCAGATTTAAAGATCTTCCAAACTTTTTTTTCTGCCTTCTTGTATTCCTGGGATCCTTTCCAGTCCATGCCCATCAAGGAGCGCTCTGTCAGGGCAGCTGCCACGATGATGTCCAGTTGGCCATTGTAGATCAGAACCTGAAATGAAATCAAGCCATCAGCAAATGCAAGATTCAGGAGGTGAAGCTCATGAATCGAGCTAGGTATAAATAGTGAGCCAGCGAGAGAGAAAAAGAGACATGAATCTCTCTGAGATTTTCTTCTAGTTAGCCATAAACAACAACAATCTGAAATAAACTCAAGCCTTGTCTCTACCACTGCATTCTTCATAGTAATCTGCATAAAGGCCTCTCTTGGTTGCAAAAACATTTGTGTTGTATTACTCAGTGATACATATATACAGGTTTTACTTGGATTTATGGCTATGTTAAGAAGGAAGACTGTGGTTACATTTTAGTGGAACTAAGGAATACTACCCCCTAGGATTTTCATGAAGCCTGCATTTCATTAACTTCAACTTCAGGCAGTGCAGTCGCTGGCAAGCTGAGCTTTCTCTTGGGTATTGCTAATCCATATTGTTCTCCTCTCCTACACTGATTTCAGTAGCAAGTATAATTTTTTTGCAGCAGCAGACAGAGAGATTCAGGTGCCTCAAATTTGTTTCTTATTGGAAGCAACTATGCCTGCCACGCCACTTGCAAAACTTCCTTTTTAAAAATATGATAGCTGCTTGTCAACAGTGAGGAATGTTCTTTCTTCCTAGAATACAATTTTTTGTATGTGTCAAACTGATGGTTATCATAGGAAAAACAACACTGAGGTAACTCTTTTCATTAATCCTAAAACAATTTTCAATTTGCTTGAAAAAAGAATTCAGATAATTCCCAATTCTGATAAAGTTGTAGAACTAATGGGGACAGTATAAAATGGCTCTTCTTTTCAGAAAATCAGTAGCCAATTTTCTGCCCCCAAACTTAAAAATGTTGAAATTCCTTGTCCCAGTAATTTCAACTTGTAGAATATATTCTAGGAAAACAGGTCCAAAGAAATTTTTAAAAATTATATATATTCATTGAGTCTTATAATGAAAAACTCAAACACAATCCAGAAGTCCTATAATTGAGTAGGTAAATGCACAACAGTGTAAGAATTCTATAGGCTATTATAACACCATTTAAAATGTTTCATTGAACCATGATGCAATGTGGGAAATGCTTATCACATAATGTTAAGTATGAAAGCAGAAAGTCAAGTATAATGTATATCACAATTATAACTATAAAAATCAATGTACATATTCACATATATGGAATACAAAGTTTGAAAAATGTTAATATTTAGATGGTGGAAATCTGAGTAATATACTCTCCTTTTTTTCTACTCTTATGCTACTTTTATGCAACTAACATATTAATTATCATAAAGTATTGCCACTCCACCTCCAACAAAGAGGTCGGCCTCAACTCCATGCTACCTTTGATCTATTTGAAGGCTCTGATTTGGCCCGAGTGGAGACCTTTGGTTGAATCCTCAAATTGGATATAAAATATTTCACTGCATAAGTTTCCGTCTTTCCCTTTATGGTGCGGGCTTCTTAAAAGGCTCAAACATAATTAAAAAGCCCAGGACTTTTACACACTCCAAATCCTCAAGCAGCAGTGGGACAGCAGTCAGACTAAGATGAAAGAGCCCTGGGCCCCCACTGCAGGAACATGGGGCCTTTCATGTTACTCAGTCACCATCACCACCCCCACTCTCCTAAGAAGAAACCCACAGGAAAATCCTGATAGATTTAAAGCCTGTTAAAAAAATTCAACTGAACTCCGGTAATAAAATATTTGCATTGTTTATATAGAGAAATTACCTCAAAGACCTTGAGTACTCACGGCCTCTGCAAAACCTCCTATAGTTGTTTTGGCCAACAGTATGGAAACAATTATATATGATTAGTACCAGTGAACAAGACTTAATTACTTCACCATTCTACGAAGACCTGATTATAGCTGATTAGCAACGATCATCAAGCATAAAGTGATTCTTCTTCTAGAATTCAGTGTAAAAGATGCTGATCAATCAGCAAATTCATAGTGCATCCATTTAGTTTTACTCTCCATGGCCACTACAGGCAGCTTGCATCTCTCATGTGTCTCCCACAGCTTTCTTTACTGACAATCATTACTATATTTTGAAATCAATGTGATGTTTTTTTCATCCTTAAGGGACAATAGCAAGTCCCCATGTTACAGCAAAAACACATTTATATGTACAGCATTATATTACATGTTGAACTGACATGGAAGGAGGACCATCCCTGAGTTGTTAGTCAAGACTTATCTTGTTAGTCAAGACTTATCATAACAAGAGCACCAACTCTCTGGACCAAGAAACAGTGAAGAGCTGAATTGCACAATCTCACACAGGCAATGTGTAGAAGGTCTACTTTTGGGTACAAATGGAAATCCTTCCTTTGCAAAGCAAGGAAACCATTTTGTATTTCTGAAGGGCACATAAGGCAAATGCAACAAAAAAGAAATCAGAATAATGATCATGAGAAGTGATTTCAAAGGCAGGCCAGCATTAAATATAAGAATTCCAGAGCTCTTATTTTCACCTAAATGTCACATTTACTCTCAGGAGCCCCTGTAGGAATATCCCAGTTAGGTGCCTCTAGGCTGGGTGAGTGGATGAGATAGCCTAGGACGCAGTGACTGAGCATGAGAAGCAGGTGGGCATGGCATAGGGGTGGTCCTGAAGCCCAAGGGCACACGCTGGCTACCCACATCCTGATAGAAAAGTTCCAGGCAGCAACTTAGCTCTGACAAGGACAGGTTGGCCACATATGTCTACACACTCATCCCACTTCTCCCCCGGTAGGGTGACCAACTGTCCCAGTTTGCCCTGGACAGGAGTTGCCCAGCAAGACATTCAGTGCTAAAACTGGGACACTCTGGAGCAAACCTACCCCTGAGGCTTGCTGGTATTTTAAGCAACAAGGTCTAAAGACAGAAGGGAGGAGACAGAGATGAATGCAGCTTTTAGCTACACTTCCCTTGTCAATAGTGATTGGAACAAAACAAGGAACAAGGAAAGAGCTGGTTGGAGTTGGTCTCCAGCGACGTACTAGGCAGCGCCCTGAACATGCATTTCCTCACTTTCCTTTCTGGTCAGCTGTAGGCCTCTGGTAAGGGAGCAAAGCCACTGCTTTTAGAGACTTCTTTTAGTCCTTAGAGGGCTGGCTGCTTAGCTTAGTGAAATTGATGGTTATGCAATGTCACAGAAAAATGCTTATCTTATGAAAAAAATCAATGAAAAACTGAGACTTCACTTGTTTGTACTCTAATTATCACATATTTAAAAATGCTTCAAACCTGGGGAAAGAACAAATCAAAATACAGTTATTTGAGCTATGGTTGATTTATTTTAGATTGGCTATCTTCTAGGTTTCTGTTTTGTTTTGTTTTTGGCAAATGTGGTTACAATCCTTTTCTTTAAATTTTTTTTTAAGAGACAGTCTCCCTATGTTCCCCTAAGCTGGAGTGCAATGGCACAATCTTGGCTCACTGCAACCTCCAACTCCTGGACTCAAGCCATCCTCCCATCTCAGCCTCCCGAGTAGCTGGGACTACAGGTGCACGCCACTACACCCAGCTAATTTTTTTGTATATTTTGTAGAGACGGGGTTTCGCCATGTTGCCCAGGCTGGTCTTGAACTCCTGGGCTCAAGCAATCTGCCCACCTCAGCTTCCTTCCCAAAATGCTGGGATTACAGGTATGAGCCACCGCACCTGGCCATAGAATGCTTTTTTATTTATTGATTTATTTTTCTTCAACTTTTAAGTTCAGGGGTATATGTGCAGGTTTGTTACATAGGTAAATGTGTGCCATGGTGGTTTGCTGTACAGATCATCTAATCACCTAGGTATTAAGCCCAGCATCCATTACCTCCCTCCCCCTGCACCCTCCTGACAGGCCCCAGTATGTGTTGTTCCCCCCATGTGTCCATGTGTTCTCATCGTTTTTTACAAAATAATTCTTAAAAAAGTTTAATTAATTAATTAATTTAGAGACCAGGTTATGAGACTGGCTATTTTTTTGTATTTTTGGTAGAGACAGGGTATCACCATGTTGCCAAGGCTGCTCTCAAACTTCTGGGCTCAAGTGATCTACCTGCCTCCTAAAGTGCTGGGATTACAGGCATGAGCCACTGCACCCAGCCTAGAATGCTTTTATAATGGAAAAAAAAAAAAAGAACAATAATGCTATGAGGTTGGACACCTCAGTTTGGCAAAAGATGAGTCTTTTGGAGAAATAATTTGTAAGAATTCAAATACTACCATACCAGCTCTCATTTTTTTTTCATGACAACTAGGTAAAAAGCTTAATTTTAGTTCATAGACAGTCTTTAAAAACTCATTCCAGAATTCAAGCCTTTACAAGAGATGGCATTTGGTGACTTGGACCACAAGCATCTTTTTTCTTCCTCTTTGTCAAAAGGCAGAGATGAGAAAAGCATTTTTATTATTATTAATTCTTTCTTGCTTTTCAACCTGCTTTCATGTACATAGAGCTTTATTCTTGTACTGACTGCTTCACAAGGTCAGGAACAGAAGTGTTCCACTGTCCACCTCCACTTGACTGTTACGGAAACTGTGATACCGTGAGGCAACAGAATGAGTCCTAGATCCCGACTTCCACCCTTCTATCTAAAATTTTTCCTTAAGAAAAGAGCTAAAGTTCCTTCAAACCAACAAGCATTTATTGACTCCCTGCAGCTAACCATTTAGTGCTACCAAAAGCTGCTGGAAACTGAGAGTTAGTTGCATATGAGACACAGTTCACATCTCCGGTTCAGAAACAATCTTGCTCTGTTTGTCCGGCCCTGGTGACATCTCTTAGTCACCTCTCACTTTGGCTCTATGGACAGGATGTGTGTGAGGGCATTACTCACAGTTGGTGGGGAGTGGCCTTGCTAAACCGCTGTGAAATACTAGCAGTGCCTTAAAAACAGGAGCTCCCCGAGTGCGTGCTACATCCCCAGGCCTTGCACAGTGCCTGGTACCCCATAAAACCGATGGACAATTACAGGGTATGGATTCTGCTCTTTAATGGTTTCATGTGGTGCTGTATAGTGATCATCTGCTGCTTTTGCAAGCCCAGGTCCACTCTCCCTTCTCCTGGAAACTGTACTTTGGGTCACCCACACCTTCAGTGGATACAGCCCTGGTGGGAGTTGTCAATCATAGTGTCCTGCCTCCTCTGGCAAAGGATGAGCACATTACCTAAGTAAAGGCACTCAAATGCTCTTTCCCTGAAATTGGAATCATGGGCAGAGGACACAGAGTTCATTGACAAGTCTACTCATTAGTTTTGCTTCCTAGATCCCTAGAATTTTCCCCAATCTGCTTTCTTCATCCCACTTCTTCAGTTTTTCCATGAATTCTAAGACCTATCCTGTCTTCCAATCAATTCCGTTCATGCTTCAAGTAAGCAGAGTTATTTCTGTCACTGAAACCATGAAATCCAAACTCATACACCTTCAGACCAGTGCAGTGCATGCCAACACACCATAACTGGAACTCGTAGACATGTGGGTGAACTTCCAAGAGCTTCAGCCCCTTTTCTGGACATGAGGATGCTACGAACTATACAGAATTGTAACGAGAACTAATGAGGCCATGTACACAAAGTTCCCAGCACAGTGCCTGACACAGAATAAGAGGTCAGTGAGTATTAGGTCCTCCTCCTTCTCAAACAAGTTGATCATCTGATAATGATTGGAGAGACTCGACACAGCACTTCTTCTAAATAAACCTTCAGAATATAGGGATGGTCTTTCTGTGTCAAATACTTGGTGTCAATCTCACTCTTTCAGAAAAAGGCCGACTGTAGGAAGAAATCCAGCCAGGATGAACCTGAACTCTATATATATTCAAGCTCTCTAAATAATAACACACCCTTGACTACTAATTTTGCATGCATTGGCCACAGCATCTCAGTCTTTTCTTGAAAGTTAGAGCCATAAATTCATGTATTACTCTTTTAAAGGAACTTCTAATTCTGAAGCCTGGAATTCAAAATCACATGGAATTCCCCCACACTTAAATGCTAGAAAAGTGTGGTAAAGACTATGGCTTTTAAAAGGAAGTTTTTGAGTAATAATAAGACTCTCTTGTTGTTTTTCTTATTATGTTCCAGGAACTGTGCTAAGCATTTTACAGCATTCTCAGAAGGCAGGTGTTATTTATCCCATTTTAGGCACAAGGAGGCAGAGGTGTAAGGAGGTAAGTCAGTGTACCATGATCCCCCAACAGGTGACTGAAATTCAAGTTCAGATCGACCTGAGCCCAAACTGTGTGCTTCTAAGTGCTCTTCCACATTGCCTCACTACTAAGGTCACTAACCTCCATAAGAACACATTGAACAGGTGCTTTATTCTATATTTGTAATTCCACAAGCAAGTGGCAAACCTAAAGTGTGACTCTTTGACATTAAGGATATATGTTTATAGTTATGTGCATAAACTCTATGGCTGGGTTTGAATCTGACCCCTGCCACTAACTGGCAGTATTATCTTAATTGAGTTAGCCCACCTAGAGCTCAGTTTCTTCATCTGTACAATGGGTATAAGAAAAGTGGCCAGGCGCGGTGGCTCATGCCTATAATCCCAGCACTTTGGGAGGCCGAGGTGGGCGGATCACAAGGTCAGGAGATGGAGACCATCCTGGCTAACACGGTGAAACCCCGTCTCTACTAAAATAAATACAAAAAAAAAAAAAAATTAGCCAGGCGTGGTGGTGGGCGCCTGTAGTCCTAGCTACTTGGGAGGCTGAGGCAGGAGAATGGAGTGAACCTGGGAGGCGGAGCTTGCAGTGAGCTGCGAACGCACCACTGCACTCCAGCCTGGGTGACAGAGTGAGACTCCATCTCAAAAAAAAAAAAAAAAAGAAAAGAAAAGAAAAGCACATATGAATCGGGAGTATTTATGAAACACGATGCATGTGAAGCATGATAAAGTACACAATGGTACAACAATTTCCAAATGAAATGTTACCTATGGATTAGAATTGTGACTTAGGATGGAGGAGTTAGAACTCCATAAATAACTGCACCAGGCACGCCACTGACTGGACAGAACTAACAGCAGAAGCTTATAAAAGTAGCCGACACTTTCAGACAGAAGTCTTGACCTCTGGCCCTGCCTCAGCCCCGCAAGACCTGTGCTCACTGAGTGATCTTGGATATGTCATCTACTCACTCTGAGCTTTAATTTTCTCCTCTAAAAAGTGGAAATAGCTACATCCCACAGCTGTCAGGAGGGCAAATAGGATACCAAACCTAAAGATTTCCTATAACTTGAAGAGCAGGTTTTACCAATGTTTTTATTGCTCTTTATCGAGGATAAACTAAAAAATAAATTCCTATACTGGAGTGCAGAGGTCTTAAGTTGGCTGTGTGAGGCTTGCATTCAGCATGCAGATGCATTTGGTTAGTCCAAATGGTGTTGTTGTAACTGTTTTTCCATTTAGATGCCAGTGTTATGGACCAAATGTTTGTATCCTCCCAAAACTCAAATGTGGAAAACCTAACAGCCAAAGTGATGGTGTTAGGAGATGGGGCCTTTGGAGGGTGATTAGGGGATAAGAGCAGAGCCCTCATGAATGGAATTAGTGCCCCTACAAAAGAGACCTCAGAGAGCTCTCTATTACTCTTTCCACCATGTGAGGATACAAAAAGAGGTCAGTAGTCTGCAACCCAGGAGAAGATCCTCACCAGAACCGATCATGCTGGTAATTTCATCTCAGATTTCCAGCTTCCAGAACTGTAAGAAACCATTTTTTCTTGTTTTTAAGCCCTTAGTCTATGTTACTATGTTACAGCAGCCTGAACTAAGACAGTCAGCATTTAAATATTAGGAGATCTGACCATGCTGGGCCTGTATTTCCTCTCAGCCACAATGAGCTAACACTTTGCGGAGCTGTAACCCTGAGGCACACCCCCACCCGTGCCCTGGTATCCTCACACACACAGGCACAGGGTGGTTGGCATTTATTCAATGCTTATGCTACTGTTTTTCTTAGAAGAGAAAAATATTCTCTGTATCCATACCTCTGTCATGGGTAAAAAAGAAAGCTCAGTAGGTCTCAATCCAACACTATCCGTTTATTTCACTTCCTTCCTGGATTTGCAGGTGGTTAAGTGTTCCCTCCATCTGAAATGGAAGGGAAGTGGCCTTTTGTCTGAGTTGGAGAAGAGGGCATGCTCACTTGTGTATGTAGTGTGTTTTGTTTGTTTTTTAGTTTACTCATATGAGATCTCTGCCTATTCAACAGACACGTTTATGGAGAGACTAAGGACTAAGTACCATGGGAACAGGTATGGAAAGCTGTGACCCCTGTCTTCCAAATGCTTCAGATTTTTTTTTAACTTTTCAAAGCAGTGAATAATCAGAAAAGGAAAGGGAAATTTATGCTTTCATTCTTTAAGTTTTCCTTAGAAGAGAGGCCAAGAAAAGTCAGTTTCACTTAAACCTTTCTAAAATGCTAGTCCTTTTAACAATTCAAATCATAAATTGAATTTCAGGTTCTAGATGCACATAAATCAGCAGTTTATTCATGAGTTTAACTCTCTCAGCAAGAAAACCTTTTCCTAGTAAAGACCTAATGAACAGAATCAGATGAGAATTAACCCTTATTTTAAATAGAGTATGCCTCTGAGGGGTAAATAATTTAAGGCAGATATAAAGCAACCGTTTTAGCCAAAGATACCTGCAGAAGAGTACTTTTACAGACACCTAGAAAGATTCCACACTCTATAAGCACAGATTTTTACTTAAAATTTAAGTCAGGCGGTGCCATGATGATAATCAGAGGTGAAAAAAGAACTCTGTGCTTTTAATACAGCCTGAGAGATTAGAGACAGAAATGTATATAAGTGTGCATTTTAGTTTATTTTCATTGTTGCTAGCATGAAAGGCTAAGACTGAAAATAAATCATGTGAGGTCCACTTACTGTTCTAAACTTTATCCATTTTTTGTTGTGGTTAAAAAAAAAAAAAGCACACATGTTACTGACAGAGAACACAAAACTTTTCTCTTTATTCCCTGCTTACAGCCCTTACTTATTAGGAAAATTACAGAAATACCACAGAAGGAGGCTTTGGTATCTCAGCACAACAGGAAAGCAAATTGTGCTTTTGTGAGAAGGATGGATTTTTGTTGTTGCATTTTTAGACGAAAGATTTATGCTTATATTCTGGTCCATTTACAATATATCATAATACTTTGCAGACAAAGTTATGCTTTTTTCCCAATGATCTAGTGACCTTAATCTCTAACATTCTGTGGTTTCCTGTTTGGGGAAATGATTGAACAGCAGCCTAAGCTATTCCAGGCTGCACAGCATTCCCAGTTGGCCTCTATCTGTCTTAGTTTTGAACGTTCTCCTGTTCACTGATCCAAAAAAAAAAAATTCTTTTTTAAGGGAATTTTCCCTACAGATGCTAAATCAATGAAACTCCTGAAATCAGCCCTCCAAACTTCCTCTTCTGGCTGCTTTACTTATCATTCTTCTATTACAAACTCTAATGTGGCCAGGAGTTCTTTTGGACTGAAGCAATTAGCATGTCCCACCAGTGCCTTCCCCCTAAGCAGAAAAGAATTAATTTCACTATTATCCAGCTCAGCAAACAATAATTCCCATGGGTTTCCCAAAAGCTCAGCTGCAGAAGAAAACTTTAATTCAGCTGAGGAGTATAACATTTAAGAAATGTCCCTGACTGGGGGCAGACTTGTTATCTGTCCATGGACAATGCATTGACCTCAGCTGTCCATCACTCTCACTGTTGGCCATACTTCTTCTTGGTAATTGTGCAGAGTCTTAGGGATGTAATACTCAGGAGGCCTGAGTCCCCAAGGCCTGCTTGAAGAAGACTGGTAGAAAAATTGAATGAAACAGTAGTCATTTCTGCAACCAAGTTGTTCTTAAAAAGAGACATATTTTGCTTTCACGTTTTAAGGAAAAGGGAAGACAAGAGAGTAAGTGAACTGAGAATAAACAGCCCCATGTGCCTCCCATCCCTCTACCAGCTGGTTTTGTCAAGATGAATAAAGAAGAATGGAAGTGGAACAGCAAGTTTGAGTCAGTGTCCAGCGATTATATAAATAATGTCTTTGGGCCAAAAAAAATTATTCCTGCTTTCTTGCACCTTAACTCTAAATTATTTTGCTGCTTTTAGTGGGGAACAACAAAGCCAACTTGAAAAGGATCCAGAAAGCCATCATTCTGATGCAATGATCTTTGGAAAAAAGCTCCCTACCTAGAACAGCACACTTAAACGACTTTTAAGAATGATCCAGAATAATTCTTGTCCTCTTGCTTGAATATAAAAGTCCTGGGGCCCCTTCTAGTCAGTCCTTTACTCTGCTTCTTGTTTCAGGGTCTGCTCTCATGGCCGCTTTCTGATCCCCTTGCCTCTCAAGAATCTCCTCTGACCATGATCAATAACTGGATTTTTTTTTTTTTTTTTTTTTTTTTGAGACAGGGTCTTGCTCTGTCATCTAGGCTGGAGTGCAGTGGTGCGATCTTGGCTCACTGCAACTTCTGCCTCCCGGGTTTACACCTGGCTAATTTTTGTATTTTTTGGTAGAGACAAGGTTTCACCATGTTTCCCAGGCTGGTCTTGAACACCTGACCTCAAGTGATCCACCCGCCTTGGCCTCCCAAAGTGCTGGGATTACAGGCATGAGCCACCGCGCCTGGCCCAATAACTGAATTTTAATAAACTGACTGTCCCAGGAGCAAGCTCACCCACTCCCACAGACAAATCTCTCCAGAGGAGGAATGTACCCCTGCCTGTCAGAAGGTCAGCTTCAAGGTCACACCTAAGGGTCATCTCCAAAGACTGCAATGTGCTTGACAAAGTTATTACCCTACTAGGAGGTGGGTCAGGGAGCCAATTTCTTTCTTTCTCCACATCATTAAATATATTTGATTAACAAACACACATTTGCATACAACCCAACCAATAAGAAACGGCCCTGCAAGAGCAAAGAAAAAATGCTTTAATTTATAGACAGTAATGCTTGAATTTATAGACAGTTAAATCTATGGTATCGACCTACATTCTTCAATAAAGTGTATTATAAGCACTTAAAATGTGGCTAGTCAAAATTGTTATGTGAGTCTAAGATACACACAGGATTCTGAAGACTCAGTACAAAGAAAAGAATGCAAAATATTTCAATAATTTCTTAGTATCAATTAAAAGTTAATATGATGACATTATATATATAGCGTTAAGGACAATATATTGTTAAAATTGATTTCACCTGTTTCTTTTATAGTTTTCATGTGCCTTCTAGAAAATTTAAATGCACATATCTCCCCTGCATTATATTTCTATTGGACAGCACTGCTATACCTTGGGTTTGGTATATACTGGAAAGAAAATTGGTCTCTCTGTCAATAGCTGCGAAGTAACAGAAGTAAGTAACTTCCAAGGACAGCCACTCTCGGAGGAGCGGTCTGCGGTTCATGAAGCTGGATTAAGGAAATTGGAAACTATGTCCATGTGGAGGAGGAGCAGCAGATACTCCCATAATATCTATCATTACACGGGAGTAGACAGGAACTATGGGAAAACCTGCTTGCTACTGGCTTGCCCTGCCAGCTCTCCGCTCCCCAACATTACCACTGTCACTTAAGTTCAAAATATAATAGTAATGGGCCAGGTGCCATGGCTCACACCTTTAATCCTAGCACTGTGGGAAGCTGAGGTAGGAGGATCACTTGAGGCCAGGAGCTTGAGACCAGTCTGGGCAACACAGCAATACCCTCTCTCTACAAAAAAGTTAAAAAATTAGCCAAGCACATCAGCATGTTCCTGTAGTCCCAGCTACTTGGGAGGCTGAGGTGAGAGGGTCTTTTGAACCCAGGAGGTTGAGGTTGCAGTGAGCTATGATTATGACACTGCACTCTAGCCTGGGCAACAGCGAGACCCTGTCTCTAAAACAAAACAAAACAACAAAACAAAAAACAAAAAATAATAGTACCACTAGTAATTGAGTGAATACACTAAGGATTATGAAGAGAGGGAAAAAATAAAACAGGAAAGCTGTGCTCCCTTTCACTAATGGGAAGGAAATGATCCTTCCCAGCTAAAGTGGTCCCGAATGCCAGCAGAGAGCAGGACAGCCTCATCACAGGAGAAATGCTAAGCAGCCTACAAAAAGCATTAACCTAGAGATGCTCAGAAGCTCTCAAAACGAATATGGACAGTGGACGGGGAGGCCCTAGCATGGTCAGGGAGCAGAGCACTCCGCAAAGTGCAGCCCTCCTTGGATTCTGGCTGACCCATTGGCATTCTCTCCTCCCATAACAAACTTGCCTTCCAGCTTCAGAAAATTCCAGTTTGAGTAAAGGTTACTTTGCCTTTCTCTGAGAAGAGGACTGAGAGCGACAGTAGTAGGCACACATCCAAAGAACCAGAAAAGCTACTGCCAGGAGTCTAATTCCCACCTGTTGTTATCAATCCCCACTCCCCCTCCCTGGTAGATAGCAAAGTTAGTGGAAGGTTTCCAACCAGGTTGATCTCCTCATAAAAGAAGGCAAGTACCTGGTTACACAGCTTACTTTTCTTTACCTTTTTTTTTTTTTTTAAAGTCTGTGCTCTGTGTTCTTTATGTTTTTATCTAGACAGGAAAACCTGGTATCAGTCAGGTGCAAGACTTTCTGCCCCATGCTCTCAATGGTTCTATTCATCAAAGCCACCCCATTACCTTGCAATTAGGTTTTTTGGTGGTGTTTTTCTTCCAAAAACACAACTCTCCCCTGTTGGGAAACTAAAGCATCCTTTTCCCTTTTCTTTCCAGAGAATGTCAAACAGGCTTAGAAGGAATGTGCAAATCACTGTAACAAATATGGGGACTGTCAGGAGGCTGAAGAAACAGACAAGAATCTTCGGAGTGAAAAGAGTAGAGGGGAAAGCCAGAAATCAAGAAGGAGGGCATCAGGAGCTTCTGCCCAGAGCAAAAAGTTTCTGCTTTTGTGCTGTTGCGTTGATCATTACCCAAAGACAAGACTTGGGAACAATGATAATAATAACAGTCATAAGAAAGTAGATGGCACAGATTGACTCATGGCAGGAGTGTGGGTGGTTAGACAACTTCTACAACATAGACCAGGCAAATCCAATGAAAAAGCCCTAGGAAGAGCCCAGAACATATGACTGGGGCTTCTGTTGGCAGTGGGAAGTGTGACAATGTGGCTTTCTCTTTTTGATAACAGACCACGGTCAACTGCCACAGAATTAAGTCATCCACTCACACACGAAAGAAGAGGAAGCTGGAGTGGAAAGAGCATGGGGCCTGGAGTCAGACTGTATGGCAAACAGACTCAAATCATGATGATGATGATGATGATGATGATGATGGAAAAACAAAGACAAAAGCATTGGCTTTCCATTCTGGCTCTAGACCATCTGATGTGTGACCGTGACATACAGACCAAATCAGCCCCCTAGGACCAATCTGTACATTATACATGAGGCTGGGCATGGTGGCTCATCCCTCTAGTCCCAGCAGTTTGGGAGGCCGAGGCAGGAGTTCAAGACCTGAAGTCAGGAGTTCAAGACCAGCCTGGCCAACATGGCAAAATCCCATCTTTACTAAAAATACAAAAATTAACCAGGTATGGTGGCAGGCACCGGTAATCCTAGGTACTTGGGAGGCTGAGGCATGAAAATCACTTGAACCCGGGAGGTGGAGGTTGCAGTGAGCTGAGATTATGCCACTGCACTCCAACCTGGGTGACAGAGTGAGACTCTGTCTCAAAAAAATAATAATAAAAAGAGTCAGCAAAGCTTATTTTATTTCCTTTTGTTTTAAATTAAAAAATTAAACCTTTCCTATATCCTCTCACACTTTATTAGATGGTGGTGGGCACACACTGCTTTGGATTCCCAGTGATTCCCAGTGGCCCAGTCTTTTAAAACATCTACATCGACTTTTTACATCTCCTGTTACACTATGACATGAGGAATAAAGATGGAGTAGCCACTACAGCATGTGACATTTATTGTACAACAGATACTACTAATTGTATCCAGAAAAGAATACTCTCTCCACCCTTTCTTGATTTGTCTTTTCAAAGTGAAGTCAACTGATGTAATCGCCTGTGTTTCATAACAGTTGGGTTTCATAGCAACTGAATTTAAATATACATTTCTTAGCTTACTGGGTTTTAGATCTCTGGACTCTGCATAGCAAATGGTATTGTCATTTATTATCTTTCTCTCTGAACCACTCTCACCATGCCATGTTTAAGTAACTCTAGATTAAATTCTACATTTCCTGGAGCCACAACCACAAGTATACTTTCTAATGTTTTAAGCATGAGACACTTTCAAACAACAACAAAATAAAGCCTTTATGACATGATGGTGGTGTGCACCAAGAAAAACAACTTAAACCATTTCATGGGGAAGAATATATTATTAAATGGCTTAATGAAAGAATGAAGAGAAAATACAAACACACACGGGTTATCATGTGAACATTTCATCTAACATAAAGTATGAACAAGAGAAGATGTTGAAAGCATGGCAAGTTTAGGTGAATCGAAATCAATTTCATAATTTATAGGTATTCTCTTTTCCCTTTATTCTCTGAAATGCTTAAAAATCAAAAAAGCCCAGAAGTATGCCTCATTAAAAAAATTAATGCTACTCTTGCATTTGGATTATAACGGATACAGATAAAATGAACTCACAAGGAACTCTGCAGTATAAATTGGTTTTCGAATGTACACTATTTTTATCTGCCTATAATGTGGCAGTTGCTTATCTGTAGACTATAGTTACATAAAATAAATGTCCTAGAGTTAGCTTCCTTCTCTGCAGAAGTCATGCTTCACTGGGAGCTACTTCCTCCTCCCAGAAGTTTTTGTGAAATGATACTGGCATTCTCTTCATTGTCTTCAAAGGGCTAGGGGGAAATCACATAAAGCTCACAGTCAACACAGTCAGACTTTTCCCATCATGGTTTGACAGAAGCTTAAAGTCCAACTAACAGTTAAAGAATTAGCCTCATTTAAGTGTTAAATTTTTCTTGATATGCTAGACATTTATCAAATCTAGTTTCCTGGCCACGATTACCATCAACATTTTGCCATCAAAAAATGTTATGATGGAAAATGCCACAAGCAATTAGAATGACTAACAAAATGAGTTAGATTTTCTGGAATATTTACCTTTCAAACTTCTAAGTCACATTTATTACTCAGGAACTCGCCATTCCTAAAGGAAGATCTTTTGATAGCCTGGGATAAGTAAATAGAACTCTAATGACCTGGGTGTTAAGATTTCAGTCTGGTAGTGAAGCTGAGAAACACTAACATCCTGAATTCTGAAGACGCAATTAGGTGAAATTTAATGAGCTGTAGAATGATAAGTGACAGGGAAATGTAACTTTATATTTACCATTTCCTGACTAGATGAACCTTTTTTTTTTTTTTTGAGATGGAGTCTTGTTCTGTCACCCAAGCTGGAGTGCAGTGGCGTGATCTCGGCTCACTGCAACTTCCACCTCCCGGGTTCAAGCAATTCTCCTGCCTCAACCTCCCAAGTAGCTGAGATTAAAGGCATGCACCACCACATCCGGCTAATTTTTTTGTATTTTTAGTAGACACAGGTTTCACCATATTGGCCAGGCTGGTCTCAAACTCCTGACCTTGTGATCTGCCAGCCTCGGACTCCCCAAGTACTGGGATTACAGGCATGAGCCACCACGCCCAACCAGGTAAACTTTTAAATACAGCATATTAAGCCCTACCCAAAGGCAACTTAACCTTCAAAAGCACAAGTGCAAGTAAGAATTGGCATTTGCAGATGGTTCCTCTTAAAACTGCAGTGTCCTTCCAGACCACTTAGAAACACAAACAACCTCAAATTCAAGGACACACACATGCACGTGCGCACGTGCGCGCGCACACACACACACACACACACACACACACACACACACACATACACACACGGTCTTTGAAAATACAGCACAAATGATTTTTTTTTTTTAAGCAAGGCAGGAACTATAACCAGACAGAGAAAAGGGGGTTGAAAACACTTTCAGAATCTTCAAGAAAAACAATAACAATGTAAATCCTATATCACAAGGAATACGGGAACAGGGGACCTCTACAAAGAGCAGAGATTTCAAAGCCAAAGCTCCTGGAGACTGCGGGTTGCATTTCCTAGATTCTAGAGATACCCTATCCTTTCATCACCATGTTTAATTATTTTTAAAATGAGGATACATCTTACAATCAATGTATGAGAGTGCATTCGCATTTTTTTAATGCTGCTGATTAAGACTAAGGACTAAGGAATATACATGATATAATCAATGGTACTTGAGGTGGTGGATTATTTGCACTTATAATTGAATATACGTTTATTGTAAAGGTGGTTTATAGTACAAATGAACAAGCCATTTGTCTTCCTTCTGTCATTCCATCCTTTCTTTTCCTTCCCTTCCTTCTTTCCAACTTTATTGCATACTACTATGTGCTGGTTGCTATAGTAGGTAGCTAAATCAGAATCTTTGGTGGAGTGGGCCTGATTAGGTGTTGTTAGAGCACCCCAGGTGTTTCTAATGCAAAGGGAGCCATTTGCATTAGAAACCATGCAGTTTCAGAATGGTTGGAAAAGGGAAGATTAAATAAAGTCAAATGTATTAAGCAACACTTATTCACCATGAAACCTTTTTTGTTCCTATAAAAATTATTTTTTCATTTCTTACAGGTTACTGAGAGTCTACTATGTACCTGCCACTGTGCTAGGCCCTGGGTATACAGTGGTGAACAAGACAGGTAACACAGCTGCCCTCATAATGCTTATTGTCCGTGAGATAGCATTTTACAGATTAGGGAGTAAAAGGGAAATTTTAAGTTCCAAGCAGTGAGGCTTCTGACACTGAATGCACTTCAATGCTACCATCAGGGAAATGTAACAGAATATGACCTGCAAGGTAAATCAGCTGCTCACCAATGGGCAGGTAGAGCCAGGTAGAAAAGATGATTTTAGTTACCTGCTATTTTGGATTGTGTCATCATTTTCTGTCCATGAGGAAAACTGATGGGACTCCCCATGAGAGTAGATCAGTGACTTTGTCTCCACCATAATGCCTCCTACTTCTTTGTAGTGTGCTGAGAGACTTTAAAGGCATTGCCATACTAAGCAGACCAAATCCTCACATGGTTAATTAACTCTCTGCAGAGCATTAATCATAGTTGCCTCCTTTAAAATATTATTGGCCAGGCGTGGTGGCTCACACATGTAATCCCAGCACTTTGGAAGGCCAAGGTGGGCGGATCACTTGAGGTCAGGAGTTTGAGACCATCCTGGGCAGCATGGTGAAACCCTGTGTCTACTGAAAATACAAAACTTAGTTGGGTGTGGTGGCACATGCCCGTAGTCAGCTACTAGGGAGGTTGACACACAAGAATCACTTTAACCTGGGAGGCGGAGGCTGCAGTGAGTTGAGATCACACCACTGCACTCCAGCCTGGGCAACAGAGCAACGCCTGTCTCAAAACAAACAAACAAACAAACAAACAAACATACAAACTTACTATTATTTCCTAGCCTACATATCTGTAAGTTAGGGAGCTTAATAATAAACAGATACCCCACAAATGCACCATCCACCTTAAAAACTTCTATGCTACCAATACTATTGAATCTACCCAATGTACTTCTTCCCTGTCCCAGTCCCAACTTTCTATCTCCTGGACAGAGATATTCACTATCCTGGAGTTTAGATATAGAATGTTTGAAAAAAGTTTTACAATATGTGTTTGTATCTCAAAATAATAAATGATTTATTTTTGTTTGCTTTTGTGCTTTCTTCTATTTGTAGTCAGTGACATGCCTTGTTCACTGAACACTATGTTTCTAAGAGTCTTCATGTTGTTGCATCTAGCTAAGTTTATTAATTTTTATTGATGAAAAGTAAATGTGAAAACTACAGAACTCTTGGAAGAAAACAAAGGACTAAATCTTTGTTCCCTTGGGTTAGGCAATGGTTTATTGTGTATGACATCAAAAGCTTAAGTGATCCTTTCCAGTAGATTTATCAAGTCAATAGGAATTTTAAAATTTACTAGTAACCACATTAGAAAAGTAAAAAGGGGCCGAGTATGGTGGCTCATGCCTGTAATCCCAGCACTTTGGGAGGCCGAGGCAGGTGGATCACAAAGTCAGGAGATCGAGACCATCCTGGCCAACATGGTGAAACCCCATCTCTGCTAAAAATACAAAAATTAGCTGGGCATGGTGGCATGTGCCTGTAGTCCCAGCTCCTCAGGAGTCTGAGGCAGGAGAATGGCTTGAACCCGGGAGGTGGAGGTTGCAGTGAGCCGAGATTGCACCACTGCACTCCAGCACGGGTGACAGAGCAAGACTCCGTCTCAAAAAAAAAAAAAAAGAGTAAAAAGAAAGGGTGACATTCATTTCAAAACTACATTTTATTTAACCCAATGTCTTCAAAAGATTCTAATTTCAACATGTAACCAACATAAAAATGATTAGTGAGATACCTTACATTCTTTTTTTATACCAAGTTTTTAAAATCCTGTATTTTACACTTTTATATTTCAATTTGGATGCTACATTTTCCTCAGAAACACTTGATCTGTATTAAGATTTTATAAAATAGAGACTGCAGTGCTGACTCGGACAGACAGCAGTGTGCGGAGGCTCGCATCATGAATTTTAGCTCCAGAATGACTGCAAGAACAAACCAAGAATCCTGAGAGGACCCACAGGCCCTCTGAAGAAGTGGACAGCTCCTGCAGGACCCAGGAGACACCCCAAATACTCAGCCGCAGCAAGATCTGCCCAAGAAGAGTCTGAGCTCAGACTCGCCCAGCCTTGCCCCAACCTGATGGGCCTTCCCTACCCACCCTCGTAGCTGAAGACAAAGAGCATATGCTCTTGGGAGTTCTAGGGCCCCGCCCATCGTTGGTTCCTCTCCATACTACCACAGCTGATGCTCTCTGGAAAGCGGCACCTCCTGGCAGGAGGCCAACCAGCAAGAAAATAGAACATTAAACCACCAAAGCTAAGAACCCTCACAGAGTTCATTTCACCCCCCTGCTACCTCCCCCAGAACAGGTGCTGGTATCCATGGCTGAGAGGCCCATAGACGGTTCACATCACAGGACTCTGTGCAGACAACCCCCAGTACCAGCCCAGAGCCTGGGAGCCATGCTGGGTGGCTAGACCCAGAAGAGAGATAACAATCACTGCAGCTCAGCTCACAGGAAGCCACATCTATAGGAAAAAGGAGAGAGTACCACATCAAGGGAACACCCCCACCCAGCAGGACAAAAGAATCTGAACAACAGCCTTCAGGCCTAGACCTTCTGACAGAGACTACCCAAATGAGAAGGAACCAGAAAACCAACTCTGGTAAAGTGACAAAACAAGGCTCTTTAACACCCCCCCAAAATCACACTAGCTCACCAGAAGTGGATTCAAACCAAGAAGAAATTCCTGATTTACCTGAAAAAGGATTCAGAAGGTTAGTTATTAAGCTAATCAGGGAGGCACCAGAGAAAGGCAAGGCCCAATGCAAGGAAATCCAAAAAACGATACAAGAAGTCAAGGGAAATAGACTGCATAAAGAAAAAACATCAAAACTTTGGGAAACATTGGACACACTTACAGAAATGCAAAATACTCTCAAAAGTCTCAGCAATAGAACTGAACAAATAGAAAAAAGAAATTCAGAGCTTGATGACAAGGACTTCGAATTAACCCAGTCCAGCAAAGATAAATTTTAAAAAAATAAGAAAATATGAATAAAGCCTCCAAGAAGTCTGGGATTATGTTGAATGACCAAACCTAAGAATAATCGGTGTTCCTGAGAAAGCAGACAAATCGAAAAGTTTGGAAAACAGATTTGGGGGAATAATCAAGGAAAACTTCCCTGGCCTTGCTAGAGACCTAGACATCCAAATACAAGAAGCACAAAGAACACCTAGGAAATTTATCACAAAAAGATCATCACCTAGGCACATTGTCCAATCAGGTTATCCAAAGTTAAGACGAAAGAAAGAATCTTAAGAGCTGTGAGACAAAAGTACCAGGTAACCTATAAAGGAAAACCTATCAGGTTAACAGCAGATTTCTCGGCAGAAACCACACAAGCTACAAGGGATTGGGGCCCTATCTTCAGCCTCCTCAAACAAAAAAATTATCAGCCAAGAATTTTGTATCCAGTGAAACTAAGCATCATATATGAAGGAAAGATTCAGTCTTTTTCAGACAGATGCTGACAGAATTCACAACTACCAAGCCACCAGTACAAGAACTGCTAAAAGGAGCTCTAAATCTTGAAACAAATCCTGGAAACACATCAAAACAGAACCTTTTTAAAGCATAAATCACTCAGGACCTATACAACAAAAATACAATTTAAAAGGCAAAAATAAAAGGCAAAAAAAACAAGGTACATAGGCAACAAATAGCACGATGAATGCAATGGTACCTCATATCTCAATAGTAACATTGAATGCAAATGGCCTAAGTGCTCCACTTAAAAGATACAGAACTGCAAAATGGATAAGAACTCACCAACCATCTGCTGCCTTCAGGAGACTCACCTAACACATAAGGACTCACATAAAGTAAAGGGGTGGAAAAAGGCATTTCATGCAAAGGGACACCAAAAGTGAGCAGGAATAGCTATTCTTATACCAGACAAAACAAACTTAAAGCAACCGCAGTTAAAAGAGACAAAGAAGGACATTATATAACGGTCAAAGGCCTAAACACATATGCACCTAACAGTGGAGCTCCCAAATTTATAAAACAATTACTAATAGACCTAAGAAATGAGACAGAGAGCAACACATTAATAGTGGGGGATTTCAGTACTCCACTGACAGCACTAGACAGGTCATCAAGAGAGAAAGGCAACAAAGAAGCAATGGATTTAAACTATACCTTGGAAAAAATGGACTTAACAGATACATACAGAACATTTCATCCAACAACCAAAGAATACACATTCTATTCAACAGCACATGGAACTTTCTCCAAGATAGACCAAATGACAGGCCACAAAATGAGCCTCAATAAATTTAAGAAAATTGAAATTATATCAAGCACTCTCTCAGACCACAGTGGGATAAAACTGGAAATCAACTCCAAAAGGAACCTTCGAAACCATGTGAATGCATGCAAATTAAATAACCTGCTCCTGAATGATCATTGGGTCAAAAATGAAATCAAGACGGAAATTTAAAAATTCTTCAAGCTGAACGACAATAATGACACAACCTATCAAAACCTCTGGGATATGGCAAAGGCGGTGCTAAGAGGAAAGTTTATAGCCGTAAACGCCTACATCAAAAAGACTGAAAGAGCACAAACTGATATCCTAAAGTCAAACCTCAAGGAACTAGAGAAACAAGAACAAACCAAACCCAAACCCAAACCTAGCAGAAGAAAGGCAATAACCAAGATCAGAACAGAAATAAATGAAATTGAAACAAGAAAAAATGCAAAAGATAAATGAAACAAAGAGCTGGTTCTTTGAAAAGATAAACGAAATTGATAGACCATTAGCAAGATTAACAAGAAGAGAGAAAATCCAAATAACCTCATTAAGAAACAAAACGGGAGATATTACAACCAACACCACTGAAATATAAAAGATCATTCAAGGCTACTATGAACACCTTTACACACATAAACTAGAAAACCTAGAAGAGATGGATAAAATCCTGGAAAAATACAATCCTCCTAGCTTAAATCAGGAAGAATTAGATACCCTGAACAGACCAATAACAAGCAGCGAGATTGAAATGGTAATTAAAAAATTACCAACGAAAAAAAAGTCCAGAACCAGATAGATTTACGCAGAATTCTGCCAGACATTCAAAGAAGAATTGATACCAATCCTTTTAATACTATTCCACAACATAGAGAAAGAGGGAAACCTCTCTAATCCATTCTAGGAAACCAGCATCACCCTAATACCAAAACCAGGAAAGGACATAACCAGAAGAGAAAACTACAGACTGATATACCTGATGAACATAGACACTAAAATCCTTAACAAAATACTAGGTAACTGAATCCAACAACATATCAAAAAGATAATCCATTACGTGATCAAGTGGGTTTCATACCAGGGATGCAGGGATGGTTTAACATACACAAATCAATAAATGTGATACACCACATAAACAGAATTAAAAACAAAAATCACATGATCATCTCAATAGATGCAGAAAAAGCATTCAACAAATCCAGCATCCCTTTATGATTAAAACTCTCAGCAAAATTGGCATACAAGGGACATACCTCAATGTAATAAAAGCCAACAGCCAACATAATACTGAATAGGGAAAAGTTGAAAACATTCCCTCTGAGAACTGGAACAAGACAAGGATGCCCATTCTCACCACTCCTCTTCAACATAGTACTGGAAGTCCTAGCCAGATCAATCAGACAAGAGAAAGAAATAAAGGGCATCCAAATCAGTAAAGAGGAAGTCAAACTGCCACTGTTTGCTGATGTTATGATAGTTTACCTCAAAAACACTGAAGACCCCTCCAGAAAGCTCCTAGAACTGATAAAATAATTCGACAAAGCTTCTGGATACAAGATTAATGTACACAAATCAGTAGCTCTTCTATACGCAGTGACCAACAAGAGAATCAAATCAAGAACTCAACCCCTTTTACAACAGCTGCAAAAAGAAAATAAAATACTTGGGAATACACCTAACCAAGGAGGCAAAAGACCTGGAGAAATTGGAACTCATCCATTTTGGTGGAATTGTAAAATGGCCCAGATACTTTGCAATAAACACTTTGGCAGTTCTTCAAAATGTTAAGGAAAACTACAAAACACTGCTGAAAGAAATCATAAATACAAATAAACAAGACAAATAGAAACACATCCCATACTTATGGATGGGTAGAATCAACATTGTGAAAATGACCATATTGCCAAAAACAATCTACAAATTCAATGCAATCCTCATCAAAATACCACCATCATTCTTCACAGAATTCAAAAAACCAATTCAAAAATTCATATGGAACAACAACAAAAAAAGCCCACAAAGCCAAAGTGAGACTAAGCAAAAAAAACAAATCTGGAGGCATCACACTACCTGATTTCAAACTATACTATAAGGCCACAGTCACCAAAACAGCGTGGTACTGGTATAAAAATAGGCACATAGACTGATGGAACAGAATAGAGAACCCAGAAACAAATCCAAATACTAACAGCCAATTGATCTTTGACAAAGCAAATAAAAACATAAAGTGGGGAAAGGACACCCTTTTCAACAAATGGTGCTGGGATAATTGGCTAGCCACATGCAGGAGAATGAAACTGGATCCTCATCTCTCACCTTATATAAAAATTAACTCAAGATTGATTAAGGACTTAAATCTAAAATCTGAAACTATAAAAATTCTAGAAGATAACATTGGAAAAACCCTTCTAGACATTGGCTTAGGCAAGATTTAGTGACCAAGAACCCAAAAGCAAATGCAATAAAAACAAAGATTAATAGCTGGGACTTAATTAAACAAAAGAGCTTTTGCACGGCAAAAGGAACAGTCTGCAGAGTAAACAGACAACCCACAGAGTGGGAGAAAATCTTCACAATCTATACATCTGACAAAGGACTAATATCCAGAATCTACAACAAACAAACAAATCAGTAAGTAAAAAACAAACAATCCCATCAAAAAGTGGGCTAAGGACATGAATAGACAATTCTCAAAAGAAGATATACAAATGGCCAACAAATATATGAAAAAACGCTCAACATCACTAATGATTATGGAAATGCAAATTAAAACCACCACGTGATACCACCTCACTCCTGCAAGGATGGCCATAATCAAAAAATCAAAAAACAGTAGATGTTAGCGTGGATGCGGTCGGTGATCAGGGAACACTTCTACACTGCTGGTGGGAATGTAAACTAGTACAGCCACTATGGAAAACAGTGTGGTTTCCTAAAGAACTAAAAGTAGAACTACCATTTGATCAGCAATCCCACTACTGGGTATCTGTCCAGAGGAAAAGAAGTCATTATATGAAAAAGATACTTGCACACAGGTTTATAGCAGCACAACTCGCAACTGCAAAATCGTGGAACCAAAACCAACCCAAATGCCCATCAACCAACGAGTGGATAAAGAAACTGTGGTATATATAAATATAAATATATATATATATATTCCACATATATATATGAATATATATATATGAATACTACTCAACCATAAAAAGGAATGAATTAACGGCATTTGCAGTGACCTGGATGAGATTGGAGACTATCAAGCGAAGTAACTCAGGAACGGAAAATCAGACATCATATGTTCTCACTGATATGTGGGAACTAAGCTACGAGGACGCAAAGGCATAAGAATGATACAGTGGACTTTGGGGGAAGATGGGAGGGCGGTAAGGGATAAAATACTACAAACAGGGTGTGTTGTATACTGCTTGGGTGATGGGTGCACCAAAATCTCACAAATCACCACTAAAGAACTTACTCATGTAACCAAATACTAACTGTACCCCAATAACCTATGGGGAAAAAAATTTTATAAAATAGAGACAGAAAAAAAAAAGTAGATTCACACACCCAAATTGTGAATACTTGGATGTTTTCCAATAACCAACTCAAGTATTAGTTTTTAAACCTATTTTTAACTTGACTAAAATGAAATGAAGATTCAGTTCCAAAAAAAAAAAAAACCAAACCAAAAGCATAAATGATGAAAGAAAACACAAATTGGATTTTATCAAAATTAAAACTTTTGGACTTTGATGGGCAACATCAAGAAAATAAAAAGACAACCCAGAGAATAGGAAAAAAATCATATCTGATAAGGGACTTGTATTCAGAATATATAAAGAACTCTCAGGCTGGGCACGGTGGCTCACGCCTGTAATCCCAGCACTTTGGGAGGTTGAGGCGGGCGGATCATGAGGTCAGGACATCCAGACCATCCTGGCTCACACAGTGAAACCCTGTCTCTACTAAAAATATAAAAAATTATCCAGGTGTGGTGACATGTACCTGTAATCCCAGCTATTCAGGAGGCTGAGGTAGGAGAATTGCTTGAACCCGGGAGGTGGAGGTTGCAGTGAGCCAGGATCATGCCACTGCACTGCAGCCTGGGCGACAGAGCAAGTCTCCATCTCAAACAAACAAACAAACAAAAAAATTCTTAACACCTCAATAATAAAAAACAAATAACCCAATTAATTAGCAACCCAATTAATAGGCAAAGTATTTGGATATGCATTTCTCCAAAAAACATAAAAATGAAAAATAAAAATCACATAGCAAGATGTTCATCGTTCATCATTAGGGAAATGCCAATCAAAGCCCAATGAGATAGCACTTTAAATCACTAGGATGGCTAGAATCAAAATGTCAGACAATAACAAGTGCTGACAAGGATGTGGAGAAATTGGAACTTCAAAATGTTAAATATAGAGTTAACATATGACCCAGTAATTCCACTCTTAGGTATCTATCTACCCAAGAGAATGGAAAACATATGTTCACACCAACACTGTACATGAATATTCATAGCAACATTTTTCACAATAATCACAAAGTGGAAACATGCCAAATGTCCATCAATAGATGAATGGATGAATAGAATGTGGTATAACCATACATAGGAATATTATTTTGCAGTAAAAAGAATGAACATGCTATAACATGTATGAATCCTGAAAACATACAAAGTGAAAGAAACAGTCACAAAAGACCATATACTGCACAATTTCATTTATATGAAATATCCAAAATAGGCAAATCCATACAGACAGAAAGTAGATTAGTGGTTGCCAGGGGCTGGAAGAGGAAGTGGAAATCATTGCTAATGAATAGGGGATTTTTTTCTTTTTTCTTTCAGATGTGATGAAGATGTTCAGAAATTAGATAGTGGTGATGGCTGCAGAGAAAATTGCAGTTGCAAAAACCACTAACTTGTACATTTGAAATGAGTGAATTCTGTGGTATGTAAATTATATCTCAGTAAATCTGCTACAGAGGCTGGCTGCAATGGCTCACACCTGTAATCCCAGCACTTTGGAAGGCTGAGGTGGGAGGATTGCTTGAGGCCAGGAGTTTGAGACCAGCCTGGGCAATAGAACAAAACTCTGTTTGCACAAAAAAAAAAAAAAAAAAGAAAGAAAGAAAGAAAGGAAGAAAAAAGAAAAAGAAAAACCAACATTAGCCAGCACACGCCTATAGTCCCAGCTACTTGGGGGACTGAGGCTGGAGGAGAGCTTGAGCCTAGGAGTTTGAGACAGTAAGATATGACCACACCACTGTACTCCAGCCTAGGTAATAGAGCAAGATCCTGTCACAAAACAAAACAAAACAAAACAAACAAAATCTGTTAAATAAATAGTATACCCTTTACATAGCCTTCACAAATGTTAACATTTTACACAACCATTGTACAATGATCAAAACCAGAACATTAACATTGATAAAATATTATTTCTATCAATTTCTATAGTTAGTATTTCTTCTTGTAGCTCACATTTTCTTCCTGGAATAATTCTGGAGTAATTTATTTTTCCTAAATATATTCTTCAGAAGCTCCTTTAGTGAAAATCTGTTGATTCTAAATGCACTTGAAATAATTTTTTTGTTAAATCTGAAAATACTTTTATTCTACCATTTTACTTAAAATGTAGTTCTAGATTGTTATCTCATTTTAGCACTTTGAAGATATTATGCCTTCCATTGCTGTCATTGACAAGTCTGTCAGTCTGATTGTCCTCCTTTTGTAGACGGCCTGCCTTTTCCTTCCGGACTTTTAAAACATTCTCTTTGCTTTTTGCTATTATTCAATTTCATTAAAACCACCTAAAATATTATTTTCTCTCTCCCACTGCTTATTGTATATGTGCTTCAGTACATGTGTCTGTGCATTCATAACCTTTATCAGATATGGCAAATTTTCAGCCACTGTTTCTTAAAAATGGCTTTTTTTCATTCTTTCTGTTCTTACCCTCTCTGACTCTGCTTAGACATACAGTATTCTCTTCTTAATGCCTCTTAATCTCCCTTCAAACTTTTTATCTTTTCTTCCTGTGTTCCATTTTGGTAATTTCTTCAGATCTATCTTCTGATTCATTAAATTTATCTTCAGCACTGTCTAATCTACTCTTTAACCCATGCACTGAGTTTTAAATTCAACAACTGTATCATTCATTTTTAATGATTACAATTTGTTCTCTTTCAAATTTGCCTAGCCATATTTATTAGTTTCTCATTTATTGCTTGTTTTGTAACTCCATTTTTATGCCTTCAAATATTTCATACATAGTTGTTTTGTCTCTCATATGTCCTATATCTGAAAGTGCCTTGGCTATCTTTCTCTCTTATATTTGTTTCTGTTTATTCACTGTTTACTTTTGTGTTAGGTGACTTTTGATTACAAGCTTACATTTTTGTTGAAAACGGCTTTACATTTTTGAAAAATCTGAGAGACTATAAACACCTCTATTTTCTTTTCATTTATTTATTTATTTATTTTGAGAGGGAGTCTCACTCTGTCACCCAAACTGGAGTGCAGTGGTGCAATCTCGGCTCACTGCAACCTCTGCTTCCTAGGTTCAAGCAATTCTTCTGCTTCAGCCTCCCAAGTAGCTGGGATTACAGGCGCCTGCCACCATACCTGGCTAATTTTTTACTTTTTTAGTAGAGATGGGGTTTCACCATGTTGGCCAGGCTGGTCTTGAACTCCTGACCTCAGGTCATGTGCCCACCTCAGCCTCCCAAAGCACTGAGATTACAGACATGAGCCACCGTGCCCGGCCCTACCACTAAGTTAAGTATATTTGCTTCTGCTAGTTGCCAGAGTTCCTAGCAATGTGGGACCAGTTTGAGCCCTCCACATGTCCCAGCCCTGGTGCTGGGCTCTCAGGTCAGCAGTGTCACTTTACTTGGGCCCACAGCCCAGCTGCCAGTTGCAGCACTGAGGACACTGGTTCTCAGGGCCACCCTGCCTTATTGCTCTTGCTCCACAGAATTCCCTTCTCTGCCTTTTGTTTTTCTGGTGTTGTTTTTGTTTTCAGATCCACTTTTATTTTATTAAAGACATTACAATTATGTTTGTTGTCATTTATCCTGAATTCAGTTGTATTTTAATTGTATTTTCCTTCACAGAGTCTACTTTACCAGTCTGCTGGATGTAGGAATTGAATCTACCCATTATCAAATATACTAGTATCTATCCCCTTTACTAGGAAGACAATTAACTTAAAAAAAGGTAAATTAATAAATTAGTAAATTTTGTGTTTCAGAGCAGTTTTAGGTTCATAGCAAAATTGAGTGTAAAGTACAGTTTCCATGAACCCCTTATGCCCTCTCCCATACAACCTCCTCCACTATCAATATCCCTCACCACAGCGATGTATTTGTTACACTAACAAAGCTACACTGAAACATCATCAAATCACCTAAAGTCCACAGTTCACATTAGAACTCACTGTTGGTGTTATACGGTCCATGGGTTTTGACAAATGCATAACATCTTGTATCCACCACTGAAGTATCACACAGAATAGTTTCATTGCCCTAAAAATCCTCTGTGCTCTGCCTATTGATCCCTCTCTCCCCCAACTCCTGGCAACGACTGATCTTTTCAGTCTCCATAGTTTTGCCTTTTAGAGAATGTCATATAGTTGGGATCATACAGTACGTAGCCTTTTCAGATTGGCTTCTTTCACCCAGAAATATGCATTTAAGTTTTCTACATGTCTTTTCATGGCTTGATAGCTCGTTTGTTTTTAGCACTGAATAAAATTTCATTGTCTGGACTAGTTTATTCATTCACCTACTGAAGAATATCTTGGTTGTTTCCAAGTTTTGGCAATTATGAATAAAGCTGTTATAAATAGCCCTGTGCAGATTTTTGTGTGGACACAAGCTTACAGTTCATTTGGGTAAATACCAAAGAGAATGGCTGCTGAATGGTATGGTAAGAGTATATTAAATTTTGTAAGAAATTTTCAAACTGTCTTCCAAGGTGGCTGTATCATTTTGCATTCCCACCAGAATGAGAGTTCCTATTGCTCCACATCCTTGTAAGCATTTAGTGTTGTCAGTATTTTGGATTTTGGCTATTCCAATAGGTCTGGAAGTGGTATCTCATGGCTTTAATTTGTAATACCCTAATGACATATGATGTTGAACATCTTTTCCTTTTCTTTTTTTTTTTTTTTTTTTTGAGACAGGGTCTCACTCTGTTGCCTAAGCTAGAGTACGGTGGCATAGTCATGACTTGCTGCAACCTTGAACTCTTGGGGTCAAGTGATCCTCCCACCTCAGCCTCTCACGTAGCCATGACTACAGGTGCACACCACCACATCCAGCTAATTAATTAATTAATTATTTTTATTTTGTAGAGACAGGGTCTCTCTATGTTGTCCAAGCTGGTTTCAAACTCCTGGGTGATCCTCTCACCTTGGCCTCCTGGAGTGCTGGGATTATAGACATGAGCCACTGGCACCCAGCCAACATCTTTTCATATGTTTACTTACCATCTGTATATTTTCACTGGTGAGGTGCCCAGGTCTTTTTCCCATTTCTAAACTGGGTTGTTCATTTTCTTATTGTTGAGCTATAAGGGTTTTTAAAAATATATTTTGGTTAACAGTCCATTATCGGATGTGTCTTTTGCAAATATTTTCTCCCAGTCTGTGGCTTATCTTCTCATTTACTTGACATTATTTTTGGTAAAGTAGAAGTTATTAATTTTAATGATGTCCAGCTTCTCAATTATTTCTTTTCATGGATTGTTCCTTTAGCATTGTATCTGAAACATCAACACCATACCCAAGGTCATTTAGATTTTCTCCTAAGTTAATGTCTACAAGTGTTATAGTTTTATGTTTTACCTTTAGGTCTATAATCCATTCAGAGAACATTTTTGTGAGGGGTGTAAGATCTGTGTCTATTTCATTATTTTGTTTTTTATGTGGATATATCCATTTGTTCCTGCACCATTTGTTGTAAAGACGATCTTTGCTACATTGTATAACCTTTGCTCCTTTATCAAAGATCGGTTGACTATATTTATGTGGGTATATTTCTGGGCTCTCTATTCTAGTCCATCAACCTATTTGCCTATTCTTTTGCCAATGCCATACTTAATTATTACAATAAATAATATCTTAATTATTGTAGCTTTATGGTAAGTCTTGAAGTTGGGTAATGTCAATCTTCTGACTTTATTCCTCTTGTTCAATGTTGTGTTGGTTATTCCGTGTCTTTTGCCTCTCCATAGAAACTTTAGAACAATTTATCCTTATCTACAAAATGTTACTGAGATTTTGATCGGGATTGTATTGAATCTATGGATCAAGTTGGGAAGAACTGACATCTTGACAATATTGAGTCTTCATATCCATGTACACAAAATATTTCTCCAACTATTAGTTGTTCTTGATGTCTTTTATCAGAGTTTTGCAGTTTTCCTAATATAGATCTTATACATATTTTGTTGTATTTATATCTAAGTATTTCATTTTTGAAGGGTGCTAATGTAAATAGTCCTGTGTTTTAATTTCAAATTTCACTTGTTTATTGGGAGTACATAGGAAAGTGATTAACTTTCCTATATTAACTTATATCCTGCAACCTTGTTATGATTAATCACTTATTAATTCCAAGAGGCTTTTTTGTTGATTATTCTGGATTTTCTACATAAATAATTATGTCACCTTCATTTAATCATTATCCAATGCTCTTCTTCTCTTTATATAGATGTGAGTTTCTGACCTATATCACTTATCTTCTCTTTGAAAACTTACTTTAACATTTCTTACAAAGCAGGTCTACTAGCAACAAATTCCCTCAATTTTTGTTTGTCTGAGAAAGTCTTTATTTCTCTTTCACTTTTGAGGAATACTTTTGCAGGGTGCAGAATTCTAAGTTGGTGGGTTTTATTCTCTCAACACTTTAAATATTTCACTCCATTCTCTTCTTGTTGGCATGATTTCTGAGGAGAACCTAGATGTAATTCTTACCTTTGCTTCTCTATAGGTAAGGTTTTTCTCCCCTTTGGCTTCTTTTGAGACTTTTTTTCTTTATCTTTGATTTTTTAGAAGCTTCCATATGACTTGCCTCCTTTTCTTGATTATTTTATTTTGACATTTATCTGACTCCATGTTTTCTGAGCTTCTGGAATCTGTGGTTTGATGTTTTACATTAATCTGGGAAAGTCTGCAATCATTATTGCTTTAAATATTGCTTCCATTTCCTTCTCTTTCTTCTTGTTCTGGTATTCCCTTTATGTGTATGTTACATCTTTTGTAGTTGTCCCACAGTTAAGGCTATTCAAAAAAAATTTTTTAAGTCTTTGTTCTCTTTACTTTTCAGTTTTGGAAGCTTTTATTTATTACATCCTCATGCTACTCTTAGCTCAGCTGTGTCCAGTCTACTAGTGAGCCCACCAAAGACATTCTTTATCTCTGTTACAGTGTTTTTGATCTCTAACAGTTCCTTTTGATTCTTATAATCTCCATATCTCTATTTTCAATATCCATCTGTTCTTGCAGGTTGTCTACTTTTTCCATTAAAATCCTTAGCATATTAATCATAGATTTTTTGGCAAGTACTATCTTGATTCCTAAGCCAGGCAAAGGTATCATAAGAAAAAAGAAAACTGCAAGGCTGTAACTCTGATATTCATGCAAAAATTATCGATAAAATATTAGCAATCCAAATTCAACAATACACCAAAAAGATTCTACAGCATGATCAAGTGGGATTTACCGTTAGCATGCAAGACTGGTTTAACATAGGTACGTTAATCAAAGTGACACATCACAGACTGAAAGACAAAACCACATGATCATCTCAATTGACACAAAAAGTATTCAACAAAATCCAACATCCTTTCTTGATAAAAACGCTCAACAGTCTGGGTAGACAAGAAAAGTCCCTCAACATAATAAAGGTCATTTACAAATGACCTTTGGCTGAGTCCTCTCCCCGCCCATGGTGTTTTAAACTCTCAGAGTTGTCCCTATGGAGCCTCTAGTAATTTACCAATTACTGTTCAGGTTTTCCTTCCTCAGCATTTGTTTCCATGGAGGGTTCTACTTACAGGTTTGCTCCTGTTAAGTTTTGACTCCCTATATTCATCTCTCTCTCTAATTTTGGAGGGCAGCAATTTGCCCTGTGACCTCAGTTTCGACAAATCTAAAAACAGTTCTTGATTGTATTTCAGTTTGTTTGGCTTTTTACTGTTGTTACAATGGAGTGGAGACTTCTAAGCTCCTTACACACTGGAATGGAAACTGGAAGCCTGTCCATTCTTTTTTATTTTTGTGTTTTCCAGGGTTTCTTGTATAACTTTTGAATGTAGCAAGATCTTAAAGACTTTCCCAAAATTTGTTGAACATTTTTGGTAATAGCTTATATATATATATAAAAATAAACACCTTCTAACCATCAGGCACTCTTCTAAGTGTGTTTACATATATAATCTCATTTAAACCTCACAGAAACTCACACATAAATACTGTTTTTATTCCTGTTTTATAGACAAGGAAGCCAAAGTGCAGAGTTTAAGTTTCCTCTCCCAAAGGAGCATAGCCAGTGACTGGTGTAACCAGAGCTCAAACTCAAGATATGCAACTTAAGAACATGTTCATAACCACCATACTCTATTAACCAGCTAACTCCTAAAAGTCCTGATCATGTTTTGACTTCATTCAGTCATAAAGAATTCAAATAGCCCAACAGATTGTTTCTCTTTCTAGTTATTTTTGAAACTGCCAATACGATATTTCAATTTACCACCCAAACATCTGAAATTACTGAAAGGAAAATGACTTTTGAGTATGCATCTCCTGTATATCACTGTAAGAAAAGGATTATGTTTTCATGTAGCTTACATAGAAACTAACGTAGTTTACAGAGAAGCTAATTTTTATACAGAAACTACATGAACACGTAATTCCAGAAACCCAGGAAGGTCTTCCTTCAACCATCAGAGATGCTCCACATTGGCTAAAACGAACCCAGTACTGGAAAAAGACCTCTAGTTCCTATGAATAGAAACAGGCATGCTATTTTCTATGACAAATTAGTACCGAGTCTTACATAAATATGACTTTAATGGTACTAATGTTTTAAGCCAACCTAGGTTGTTCTGATTCCCGTTCTGAACACTGAGGTTCAACATCATTAACAGACAAGCCAAAGATAATCACTATCCTGGGCGCTTTGCCGGCTGCGTGAGTGAACATGCTGTCTGTTTTAGCAGCAGCCACTTTTTGGTCTGCATTAGATTGATGGCATATTTTGTTCTGTTTCTTTATGGAAATATGGTTTATCTATACCACTAAACTCTTTTCTTTTTCTGGCAACCGATTCAGAGTTGAAAAGTTTATGCCAGACACGGTGGCTCACACCTGTAATCCCAGCACTTTGGGAGGCCGAGGCGGGTGGATCACCTGAGGTCAGGAGTTTGAAATCAGCCTGGGCAACATGGTGAAACCCTGTCTCTACTAAAAATACGGAAAAAAAAATTAGCCAGGCATGGTGGCATGTGCCTGTAATCTCAGCTACTCAGGAGGCTGAGGCAGGAGAATCACTTGAACCCGGGATGTGGAGGTTGCAGTGAGCCGAGATCGTGCCACTGCATTCCAGCCTGGGCAACAGAGTGAAACTCTGTCTCAAAAAAGAAAAGAAAAGTTTAGAAAATACTGGATTCTGATTGTATTGGAATTCATAGTGGTAAGTTTAGGATACATGGGCAAGAGGGACAGAGATGTTTAAATATCAAAATGCAGGATCACCTCTAATCAATATATTCTCCTTTATCAGTCAAAACATAAGGAGAGTTTATGTCATCAGGTAAGCTGTTTGTCCCACCCTATCCTCACATGGCTGAGAAAGGAATCATATTCTAGTTAAATTTGTACAGTGAGGCCAGGTGCAGTGGTTCATGCCTGCAATCCCAGCACTTTGGGAGGCCGAGGTGGGCAGATCACCTGAGGTCAGAAGTTTGAGACCAATCTGACCAACACGGAGAAAACTCATCTCTATTAAAAATACAAAATTAGCTGGGCATGGTGGCACATGCTTATAATCCCAGCTACTTGGGAGGCTGAGGCAGGAGAACTGCTTGAACCCAGGAGGTGGAGGTTGCAGTGAGCCAGTCACACCATTGCACTCCAGCTGGGCAACAAGAGCAAAACTCTATCTCAAAAAAAAAAAAAAAAAAAGTGTGTACAGTGAGAAAATATATCTCCCAAGGGCGCAAATAACACATATCAAACTTATCTGCTCTCCTCTCAAAAAAATTCACTCGTTCCATTCCTTAACATCACATTACAGAACATCATCTTTCAGACATGAATGCTAACCTCTTTTTGGTTTAATAGATTTGTGGATAATAAGCACCTAATGGATTATGGACAGGTTTATAGATATATTTTTGATATAGCACTAATCATTCATTCATTCCTGACATCTGCTCCAGGCTGGTGGTGGTATGGGTGTCAGACTGAGAGTCTGCACATTAGAGTGTGCCGTGTACACCCATGGGGGTAAAGACAACGCGTTCTGAGAGCTCAGAGGAGAAGACAAACAGCAGTGCCTTCTGGAGGTCCTCTGAGAAGTCTTGAAGCAGCAAGCACTAAGGGCCACCACATGTCCCCAAGAAAACCAAACACAAGGATGGCTGAAATGCTGGCCTGACCTAGTTAGACTCTTTCTTTCCAAGAAAGTAAGTATTTCATCAAGTTTTGCAGGTTTATAATGGGTTTGTAGACTTGGCATATAATTGGTCTTAAACTATTTTCAACAATGGTTACATGTCCAACACTGTACTAGAAGCAGGACCCGGAAATGGGCCTCCTAGGTCTGGCATATTCTAAACCACAGTCTAGTTAGGGTGCATTGGCCAGGGCCTGCCTGGATAGTATTGCAGATTGTGCACTGAACAATACTAAGAGACACCATTCCTAATATACACATTGTAGAAATGAATATTCAGCATGCCAGCAAATGGCAGTAAAGAGTCTGGTTTTAACTAAGGCAGTATATCAGGACAATTTCTGAAAGCTCGAAATAAAGTATCTTGAGGAGAGGATGCCTTTATTCTAATTCATACAAAAATCCTATGGGCTGCCGACTGCCCTGTTTTTTGTTCATTCAAAACAGGATATAGGGAGGAAGTGGATCACTCAGTGGTGGTCTCCCCAGTCATCAGTACAGGCATCCTTCGGAGTTGCCCCAGAGATGAACCCTTGGGCAAAGGCTAACAGCACTGGAGGACCAGAAGAGGAGCTGAGAGTGTAGTACCAGGAAAGAAATAATACACAGGCTGACTTTCCCCATGTCATTTGCTCTTGGTGTCCTCCTTCCCAGTGGGAGTTCCAGGGCCCATGTCTTCTTTGCCTGAACCTCCAGGGCTCCTTTTCTGTGACCTCACTCTCCACTGGCACCTCCACTGGCAGCAAAGGCAGAGCATTTCAACCAGACAGCACAATGGCTTGACTTGACCTACTTCCAAACAGGGACCCTTTCTCATTCATCATTTCAACCTCACACCCTAAGGAGAGACTCAAAACACTGTGATTGGGTAAAGTGAATGAATACAATCATTAGGCAAAATGCATTTTCAGAATAACCAGTTGATTTCATTTATCCCTGACGTCATTGGGATTCTTGTAACAAAGTAACACATAAGAGAAATCTGGCTCTTACACACGGCCAGTCATCTTTTTTGCTCTGCAACTCTTCCTTTCTCAAGAAAGGATGAGAAGTGGTGTGTGCCAAAGGGAATTTCATTTTAAGGAATAATCAGGGGAAAGTGGTTAAATTATTTTATTTTATTTTATTTTTATTTTTTTGAGACAGAGTTTTTGCTCTGTTGCCCAGGCTGGAGTGCAATGTTGCGATCTTGGCTCACTGCAACCTCTGCCTCCCGGGTTCAAGTGATTCTCACACCTCAACCTCCCAAGTAGCTGGGATTACAGGCACCCGCCACCATGTCCAGCTAGTTTTTGTATTTTTTAGTAGAGAGGAGGTTTCACCATGTTGGCCAGGCTGGTCTCAAAATCTTGACCTCAGGTGATCCACCCGCCTCAGGCTCCCAAAGGACTGGGATTACAGGTATAAGCCACCACGACGGCAAAAGTGGTTAAATTAAAAGGAACAATATAAAACTTTGAATTGGAATCAAACAAAGAAGGGGCTGTTATTTATGCTAATGACACATCATAAAAGTTAAAAAAAAAAAAAAAGGCAGGACTCAAATTACAAATCACTTCTGCTCTGGGTAATCTGAAAGTTCCTAAAATAGTAACTGAAGTAGCTCTCTTACCTTATAATTATTCATGATTTCAGTTAACCATGGCTTAACTGACTGTACTGTATCTTCTCGCAAGTACTTTTCAACTATAGTTCCATCATTAAAAGTCTGATTCCCCACGTGGATGGCTTGTCTCACCTCTGGGAGTGACAAAAATTTCACATAGTAAAGCTGATCCTCAGGTTCCTGGCAGAAGGGGGCATCGGAAAGACATAGAGAACATGATTGGTAGCAGGAACAGTATGTTAGGAAAAGCTGTGAATTTCTCATAACATACAACATGGAGAAACGTGACGGGACTATTAACTTGTCGCCATTCTTGAAATTTTAACTCGGAGGTTTTGAGATAATTTAGGTGGAATCTTTTTACTAATTAGAAATCTGAATGACGTGATACTCTTAAAATACCCAATTTGCAAATACAGGATTTTCCTTTGCAGAAACTAATCTTTTGCAATCTGTGACTCCCATTAGCAACCCCACTAGAGGCAAAGAGAGAGAAAACAAAAGAGGTGAGATTATCAAAATCAATTCACTCCTTGTTGGTGGCTCTTTGGAAAGAAGGTCAAATGGATCACAAGGGCCAGGTTGGTGGTGTGCTGGATTTAAAGCTAAGAATTTCTTTTCTGTGTTCTGCTGTTTATTAAAACCACACACATGTATACATGTGCCATGTTGGTGTGCTGCACTTATTAACTCGTCATTTAGCATCAGGTATATCTCCTAATGCTATCCCTCCCCCCTACCCCCACCCCACAACAGTCCCCGGTGTGTGATGTTCCCCATCCTGTGTCCATGTGTATACATATGTAACAAACCTGCACGTTGTGCACATGTACCCTAAAACTTAAAGTATAATAATAATAAAATTAAAAAATAAAAAAAAACCACACACACACAAAATTGGATTGAGTATAATAAAGGGGAAAATACGTCAAATGTGAAAAGAGATGATACTTTATGAAGGACACAAGACAGAAGAAAAGTCATCCATGAAGCTTATTAAAAAAAAACTGCAATAAAGTCTCTGTAATAATCATTATACTGAAAGAACGGAGTAAATGCTTTAAAAAAAAACAGTTACACAAGGATTAAAAAAACTGTTAAAGTTTGAGTTTGACAACTTTGTGCTTCATCAACAATTTTTACTAACTGTGAATATATTGTTGTAAAGAAAAAAAGATATCATCACAAATTTTGTGTCTGTCTTGTCTACCACATGTTTTTCTCTTAGTAGAATCTAAATCCAAAACTGCAGCATTGGCGAATTCCACTGAAACTAATGTTATACTTTATTTACAAACTAGTTCATAAATCAGGCAATTTTAAAAACAGAATGCATTGTCATAAGCATTAGACAAAGATTATACAAATTCAAACACCTACTTTGGCTCCTTCTGTTTGACTAATTCTACACAAAAGATACCAACTTTAGCCTACTTTTATGAAACAAACTACTTGAATACTTTGAGAAATATTCCAGAAGGCTTGAAGTGAGGGCCATACTAAATGCATTAAACATCTTAAGTTAAAAGTAAGACAAAGCAAATATTTTCATTAAGGCTTTGGCAGTTTTGATTATCCAAGCGTCTTAAGTACAGAACAAAGAATGTGGGCATTTTCAAGAGACTCGTAAACAGACTTGAAGCTCTGGGACCTGAGACCCAGAACTCCAATCCCAGCCTGTGTCCTTCACAAAAGAGCCTCTATAACGAGCTCTACTTGGGGGAAATCATGTTAATCAGAAGTTGTTTGGAGTTATCTGAAATATCACACATTCTCAGTGGTCAGATTATAATGTATACAACACTGATGAGGAAAAGATCGTATGGGTTAGTAGACCACATCACGCGGTACAGTTTGGACATGTTGGTCTAGTATAAAGTCATCTATAATATTTCCCAAATCAAAGGAAGTTCAGTTTTGCCAAAAGTTTTAAGCAAACATTATTATGGTTTTTAAAATGTCATTACCGTGCACCGCAAAAAGTTATAGTAATTACTACATCCTGTAACATTCTGGAAGTAAGAAGGATCACTTGTTAAGTCGCCATCTAGTAGTTTATCCAGTATCTAGGTTGGGAGAGAGGGAGAAAGAAAGAAAGAAAACATCAGTGTGGATAAAAATGTACAGACATTTGTCATTTCATTTATTCAACAACTTTTTCATTCCTTTATTGTTTCATCCAGTGCCCACTTATTGTGCATATTCTCTGTGCTAGACACTGTCATGGCACTGGAGAAATGGCCATCAACGAAACAGACCAATGGTCCTCCCCCATGAAGCTTTTATTCTGGGGGGGGACAACAAGCATTTCTAAGTAAATTACATCATATGGTAGACAGTGATAAACTCTTGAGTATGTTAGGGAATGACAAGGAGAAAACTAAACAGGAGTAGGAAGTGTCATGTGTGTGCATGTGTGTATGGGACAATGTAGAGAGGAGGTCACAGAGGACCTCACTTAGAAGGTGGCATTTGAGTAAAGACATATTAGATGAGAGGAATAGAGCCACGCAGACATCTAGGGGAAGGAAGGTTCCAGGCAGAGGACACAGTGAGCTCAAAGGCCTTGCCTATGGGAGTAAGCCTTGTGGGAAGGGTGCCTTAACATGGATCATGAACTGCTCACCAGATGACATGGAGAGAAGACGCAGGATATGGTGCAGATGCAGGTTCCTGGAGCTGGTGGAAGTTATCTTTGGGCTGACATTAAAAAACCCAGTCACCAGCTGAGGGGGAGAGCAATCAGCATGGTTGCATGCTTTCCTCCAGCCATTGTCAGCTGTGTGGAGACAAGCACAGCCTGACAGAGAGGCAGATTGAGCCAGGGCTGTGGTTCAGCCAAAGGAGTTGGAAGAAATGCAAAAGAGCTTTGGGCTTGGAAATGTATGGAATGACTGACCCTGGGTTGAAGACAGGTAATTAGAGAAATGGAGACTTGAGGGGGTTAGAGATAGTGGGAGGCAGGAGGATCAATGGATTGAAAGGTAGTGAGGTTGCAGGGCTGTAAGATCGGTACATTAGCAGAAGAGATTCAGGACAGGAGGTGGTAGCTGGAGAAAGATGTTTGAATGTGTGATTGTGGATCAGCTGCCAGCTTTTTAGGGTATGAGAATCAGCAGCTAAGATGAGGAGAACAAGATCATTGAAAAAGAGGAGGCTGAGGCACCAAGGACCAGGTCCCAAAAGGATCGTCAATGTGGATCCTGCAGTTACCAGGAATTATGACAAGAATAATGCTGCAGAGAGTGACAGGGAGGAAGGAGCTCAGCTATTCAAATGAGAGGGAGTAACCAGGGGTTGGTAGACAGACACAGTTGGAAGTGGTCAGAGGCCCTGTCTGAGGACAGGAGAGTCAAAGCTCAATGCTTTAGGAGGAGGCAGGGAATATGATCTGAAAGTCACATGATGAGCAAGGAAGACACCTACTCCACCTATGAACCAAGTGATACAGACAAGCTAAGAGAGAGAACAGCCCCCACTCAAGAGGACCACAGGGACTGCAGCATCAGGGGAGAGCCAGGTTTCTGGCAAAGCAAGAAGATGAAGAGAAGAAAATAGTCACAGAAGAGGTTGAAGACATGGAGGGGGGTTGTTGATGACGATATTAAGTTGTAAGGAGTTCTTACAAAAGAATTCAAAGACATGAAGTCAGCACATGTTAAAAACAATCTATCAAGTACAAATTTAGGTCTCTTATCAGATAAGGTATTATTATTCTAATTTTATGGGTGAGAAAACTGAGACACATAAGTTTAAGCAACTTGCCGAGGACATCTCACTAATAATGTCAGAGGTGAGATGATTAGGCCACGACTCCTGAGCCTGCACACTCAACCACGCACACACTGGCTCCCAGCAGTCAGCCTGCAATGTTTCCTACTTGCCAATTCCCTCTGGCCATGTTTCAATGCTTGAGAAATAGACTAATTATTATATTCATATTCTTTTTTTTTTTTTTTGAGATGGAGTCTCGCACTGTCGCCCAGGTTGGAGTGCAGTGGCGAGATCTCAGCTCACTGCAACTTCTGCCTCCCGGATTCAAGCAGTTCTCCTGCCTCAGCCTCCCGAGTACCTGAGATTAAAGGTGCCTGCCACCATGCCCGGCTAATTTTTTTTTTTTTTTTTGTATTTTTAATAGAGACGGGGTTTCACCATGTTGATCAGGCTGGTCTCGAACTCCTGACCTTGTGATCCGCCCGCCTCGGCCTCCTAAAGTGCTGGGATTACAGGTGTAAGCCACCGCCCCCGGCCTGTATTCATATTCTTTTTCAAACATGAAAGAACTTATTCAAGTTCCTACTGCCATGGGGCTAGAGGCCAAGAATGAAAAGGGTTATCACCATAGAAGGCGGTGTGGGTGGAGGTGGTAGTAAGTATTCTCTACCAATGCTACTATTGCTCAGGGCCCTACATCTGGTTGTGCAGCTCCATGCGATGCCTGTGGCTAAGGGGTGCAAAGGGACAGGGAACCAGCCAAAGTTCTGCTTGCTGAGCTGGAGAGCCTGGCTCAGGGCTGCATCTGGAGAAGTGGCCACCTCTTATCCTCACACAATGGAGGCATCTGCCTGCCCCGTCCTGAACCCACAGGACTGCATCACCACAGAGGAGGTGTCTTTTTCTCTTTTTTTTCTTTTTTTTTTTTTTTTTTGAGGAGTCTTGCTCTGTCACCCAGGCTGGAGTGCAGTGGCGCGATCTTGGCTCACTGCAAGCTCCGCCTCCCAGGTTCACGCCATTCTCCTGCCTCAGCCTCCCAAGTAGCTGGGACTACAGGCGCCCGCCACTACGCCCGGCTAACTTTTCTGTATTTTTAGTAGAGACGGGGTTTCACCATGGTCTCGATCTCCTGACCTCGTGATCCGCCCGCCTCGGCCTCCCAAAGTGCTGGGATTACAGGCGTGAGCCACTGCACCCGGCCGAGGTGTCTTTTTCTAATTTGTTCACCCAGATGGGGCACCATAGGCCAGGGTCATTCTGAATGCACACATCATTTTTGGAACTCATTGTTAGAAATTATCTTCAACACCAATGGGAATATAAAGTCAACCTTGAAGAATAACTTTGCTTTTAGAAAGAGTTAAAAGTCATTTGTTGGCCAGGCACAGTGGCTCACAGCTGTAATCCCAGCACTTTGGAAGACCGAGGCGGGCGGATCACTTGAGGTCAGGAGTTTGAGACCAGCCCAGCCAACATGGTGAAACCCCATCTCTACTAAAAATAAGAAAAATTAGCCATTCGTGGTGGCGAGTGCCTGTAATCCCAGCTACTCGGGAGGCTGAGGCAGGAGAATCACTTGAACCTGGGAGGTGGAGGTTGCAGTGAGCCGAGATCTTGCCACTGCACTCCAGCCTGGGCAAGAGAGCGAGACTCCGTCTCAAAAAAAAAAAAAGAAAAAGAAAAAGTCAGTTGTTGTAAAAAAATAACATGGGTGGTCAAGACCTGTGAAATTAAGAACTTTGTGATTCAGAAAATCATCATGGAAAGGGAGGTAATACTGGACAGAGGATCAGTCATTTCGCATCTTGCAGAATATCTAAGACGATCCGGGATTTTTATAGAATGCCTGAAAATTACCATAGGAGAAATACTGTGGTGGAAATGGGGGAAGCAATTCCAGTCCTTGGCCTGCCACAATCTATTTGTGTATCTTTCGGCAATTCATTGCTATCCTCTGGGGCTCGGCATCCTCTCCACTCACCAGTAAATGTGTGTGCGTGTGTGTGTGTGTGTGTGTGTGTGCATGTAAATGCATAGGGACAGTAGATGACCTATCTCCAGAGTACTCTCCAGCTCTGAGTTACTACTCTTTGATTAATCAAATCATTTTAAAGGATCAGAGCGTCAAACAGGCTTTATCATTTTAGGCTTGGATTCTGACATTTATATTCCCCTGGATTTGTTGGAGTCTTCCTTTGCAGTCACTGAAACACATTTCAACCACAAGTTGTTTACTGTCCTAAGTATCATTTTATCTATTTTCCTTGAAAAAGCAAAGGTCTTGTTTTAATTCATCACTCAAGATATGGGACCAATGGTCAAAAAGACATTCCAAGCCTTCAAACGTTTTACCTGCTTGGGGTTCCGGTTTCTGACGTATCCGGTTTGGGAGAGATTCTCACCTCGTGGGTCATGTTCTCAATATCTCTGAATACACAACATACCTGAACTTTTCTACAGCTTCACTAATCCTGTAGGTGTTTAGCCTGCTGCATTATGTACCAGTCATCTCTGCTTTTTTTCTAAATATGGGCCTCTCAAATGCTCTTGCTCTTGACATTGCTTTATCCTGTGTGCTTCTTTAAAAACATATCAAATGTTTCAATTGCAAATTGGTCTCATGCCACATAAAATTTGGTATTAATTCTAAATACTGAAGTTTCACTCCTTTATCTCCACTGTGACTACCACAGCAGAAAGCCTTGAAAATACTATCATTGCAAGTGGAAGCATGATCCTACATGTGCCCCAGGAGACCCCTCTTCCTTTGTGTTTACAACTGCATAAGAAATTCTGAATCCACACTTTGCAGCCACATTTAGTGTCCTGACGCAGAGAAAGGAGAGCCTGGTGGAGCTCTGTAGGATGGCTCTGGACTCCCTTTGCTCCATCCATTTGCACAGCTAGCTGCTATCAGAATTCACGGCAAGGGCGGTCACTGCCTTGGGGGATTTCTGATAGTGTCCCAACACCCTACTTGTAAAATGAAAAATAACTTTGTATTATCCTCTACCCTTTTCTCCAAGGTTGCATGTCTCCTATTTTGATCTGAACTGGCTGATCTGCAATGCCCTTAAGACTTAATATCAGATTTCTGCTTTAATAACAATAACGACATTAGATATACTGTTACAGAATATGTGTCTAATAACAAACAAATTAAAGCCTTCGAAATTCAGACCTTGCCTCATTTACTACTATGTCAAACATGATGGCTCTATAGTAAATATGGCAAAAAGCCCCTCAGGGAGATTGTTTACACATGGCTCTGTCTGCATTGGCAAAAAAAAACAAAAAAAAACCCAACTTCCTGTATCCTAATATTTAGTATATTCTTACATTTTAAATAACTGAGAAAGAAAAGAGTGAAGAACGTAATTATTGATTCTCAAGTTTAATTTTAGGGGAGCAATGTAAGGATATGCACAAATACCAATGGCCCTTTGTAAGAGTTTCAAATTACTACACTTTATAATCTTTGTTCCTGACACGTGTGTCACATGTCATCTGTTACACACTGTGGTCATTTCTCCCAGCTGAAACCCTGTTTGTGGATATAAAACTCTTCTACATGGTTTAGAGCAGATGGTGAAGCATATGCCTCTACTTCCTGGGTTGCCTTTCTTCTGATTTCCATATGATAGAGTCTGCCTTGAGGGCCTCCACAGCATTTAAAGAAATCAAAACGGTTAATGAAAGACACAGTTAGATAAACACTCCAAGATGATCTCAGGCTTAAAATATAGCCAAAGTAAATTCAAAGGAACACAGACAGTCCTTTTCTTCATTATGAGGCCACTCAACTTGCCTCCCGATCTCCAATGGAATAACAGATATACCTTCTTAACAAAAAAATGCCTGAGCACCAAGGTGTTCCTGCTCACCCGCCCTCCCTCCCCAGATGGTTTTAATTGCTCAAGGGCAGCACAGGGCCCCCAGAACTCACTTCAAAGGCCTCAAACCAGTTCTGCTTCCTGATGTGTTCTATGCATTCATGGCACTGCTTCTGGAAGTACTTTTTTTGCTTCTCATCCAACAAGCCAATTTGGTACAGGAATTCTGCATAGCCCCCTATAATCTGAGGACAAAAAAGACACACGTCAATGTGACAAAGGGAGAGAAAGAGACCTTAAGGAAGCCCATTTGCTTGGTGAAATAATCCTTTGTAATTGTTAATCTTGTGCTGGTTAGCCAAGTAGGATAATTACATGCACACACATATACACCCCACAACACACACAACAGAACACAACACAATACAAACACACACACATTTGCACTGACAGCCAATGTAAGCTGACAAAGTAAATTGATACGTTGAAACATTTGGTAAAAATTAGGAGATTTAAGTCATAAAGTCAACTGGTGTTTCCCTTATCAAGTTAGACCTCTAAGAGGAGCCTTCCATCTGATAAAAAGGCATTTAATCCCCCTAAGAGACAAAATAGAAAGTCAGAAGGAGAAACCTACTGATTCGGGATCAGAATATCCATCTCCAATAGCAATTCCTTTCAGGTTGATCTTCACCTCTCTCACAGGGTTGAGGGAATGGATGAGGTGTGCAATGGCTGGCACATATTTCCCTGCATAAGACTGAGAAGGACAGATGTTGAAATGGTCAATCACAAATGGATGCTAGTAAAATTAAATGTACTTAAGCTAATTAAAATAACAATGAAGGAGCAATCTTTACACATGAGGTATACCATCTGTTTCTTAACCCCACATTATAGATTCCATAATAGCAAAAACCTCTGTCTTCCAATTCTTTTGTCGTCTCAAATAGCACCACATGACATGCACAGGTTCGATGCACAAAAAATCACAAGTGAACATGTAATAAGTGAACATTCTAATTTCCTTCCAAAATAAAATAACTTGGGAGAACACAATTCTGCCATGTGTTAGGCATCTCTTACCAGAAAGCTCTATTCAAAGATTAGAGGGAAAAAAGTCTCAAGTTTAAAATTAAGATTTCAAAATCTGATAATGCTGCAAATTTTGAAATCAACATGTACTAAAGGAATAGGAGAAGCAGAAAAGGAAAATAATATTTATTGGCCACTAAAATTTTCACTTGAACTCATCTCTATTTCCAAACTTTTCCAGCACAAGGTCCTTTTTCCAGGTCAGAATATTTTGTAGATATATTTCCCCTAACAAACATGGTAACAGTTCTACTTTAAGACTGTGCTGGAAGAGCTACTATTGACTCAGCAATATTTTTCAAATAATTTTGCATTTCGCATTCTTTCCATCAAAAGTTGCCTTCTTGATATCTCCACTTGTATGTCTAATATTAAACTGCACATGTTCAAAATAAAGCTCCCAATCCCCAACCCTGAGGCAGCCTCCCTTTCAACTCATGTTAATTCTGTTTCTCCGCTGCTCAGGCCAACAATCTTGGTGTCATTCGTTGTATCTCTCTTTCTCTCGTATTCCACAGAAGTCAATCAGCCAGGCTTGTCAGCTCTACCTATTCTAACAAAATCTGTCCAGAGTCCAATGTCTTCTCACAACCCCTTCTCCATCACATCATCTCTGGCCTGGATGACTGCAGTAGACTCCTCATTGGCCTCCTTCTTTTGCCCTTATCCTTTAATGACTTCCCATCTTCCCAAAAGCAAAGGCATAAGGGCTGACATGATCTGTTCCCTTCTCTACCCTCAACCCCTGCTACCCTCTCGCTCATTCCTTTCCAGCCCATTGGGTTCCATGCTATTCCTTGCACATACCAGGCACATGTCTGCCAGGCCTTTGGACCAGCCATTCCCTCCACCTGGAATGCTCTTCTCACAGGCCCCCATATGGCAAATTCCCTCAATGTCCTATATTTTTTCTTTCCTAAGTATTTCCTTAATACTTATCATTCTCCAACAAACTTTTACTTACTTATCTTATATACTGTTATTCTCCTACCCATACTAGAATATAAGATTCGTGAATACAGGGACATTTGTCTGTTTTGTTTACTTGAGTCCACTATGACTGATGTGTGTATTTGTTAGTGCTCAATAAATAGTTGTTGAATGAATGAATCTTAAAATGAATCTACAGACATCTGAAAAAGAGCAATGCATCTATGTTCAAAACAGACTAGAGACATTATGTGGATACCTGTGAGTTCACAGACCCTTCACAGCATCTCCAAGGCCCTCCAGGGGTCTGTAGTTCAAAGGCTGGGAACCCCTGAAAGCTCTTATTTTATCCACACCATAATCATATGCTGAAGATAATCATTACTCCCATTTCAAGATGAGGACACTGAGGCTCAGAGAGGTTAAGTTGTAGAGCCAGAATTACACCTGAGCTGACCGACTCCAAAACCTAAACTCCTTCCAAGCAATGATAAAACAATGTCATTTATGTAATTTATCCAAGATCTCCTCATTGATACAGCTCTCTTGTGCAATAATAATTATTTAGGTAAAGTATTGAATCAAAGCAATTTATCCATTCATACTTGTAAGTACATTTTAGCTTCCTTGTGTAATATAAAGGTGTGTTCATATGTCTGAAATTTGGTTTGTTGTCTAACTGTGCTACATTCTCTTGTTAGTGACAATAAGTGAACATTTATCAAATACAATTTCTGTAAAATGACAAAAAAGCACATTTCCCTGAGTAACCATTTTACTGGTAAAAATGTATTGTTATATAGTCTTTATTCAATGATAGTTTATTGGGCAATTCTTCTGTCAAAGGCATTGACATGGTTTGCCTCTGTGTCCCCAACCAAATCTCATCTCCAATTGTAATCCTTATGTGTTGAGGAAGGGATCTGGTGGGAGGTGATTGGATCATGGGGACAGTTTCCCCCATGCTATTCTCATGATAGTGAGGGAGTTCTCACGAGAGCTGATGGTTTTAAAAGAGCCAGTTTCCCCTGCCCATGCTCTCTCTCTCTCTCTCTCTCTCTTGTAGTATCTTTACGGCAGCGTGAAAATGAACTAATACAGGCATTATACTAGATACTTGAGGAGACACAAAAATGAATAAAGCACAAAACTTGCCCTCATAAAGGTCACAATTTCTTTCAAAACTATATTATGGAAACCATGACTGACACATGATAGAGCAAAGTTTACAATTTCTTAGATTAGAATTTCTATAATGTATACATTGCCTAGCACAAAGTAGGTAAAAAAAAAAACATACTTGATAAATGAACGACTTATCTGGCATTACTTCTAAATACTTTTCCCCTATCAGAAATTGGTACAAATGCTAAAAAGTTTATCTTCCGGTGATATTATCACTCCAATTTTCTTGTTATAAGACCTGGTAATAAAACATCTCTCTTGAACCTTTCTGACATGGAAGGGCACGTACTTTAAGTTGCTAGGTAGGTAGTCATGACAAACGTAGGCTGAAACATCTGCATTTTTATGGCACTTTCCCCCAGTGACCATCATGTGTATCTGGGTATCTGGGATATATCCAGGCAGACAATTAAGAAGGAACACCCACTCAGTTTTTGAGCATTACTATGAGCCAGGCTACCTCACCTACTTTAAGCCAATTTAAGATAAACATTGTTTTCCAATATTTTACAGTGATGAAAACAAGGGCCCGTGCATTTCATTCACATGCCTGGCTGGAATTCTACCCTGGCTTGGCTGTCTCTGCAGCTCCCCTTTGTCATATCTAATTGCATTTCAGTCAATGAAATCTTTTCTATTGAGAAGATACTCCTTAAAAAAAAAAAAAAAAGCCATCACTGACAGTCAATGGTCCTGGAATACACCACGGGTCTGAGGTCCCCCAAGGTGGAACTACATCTTGGGTTTATCTACTCCAAGCTTGCTAAGCTGATCATTTATGAAAAACAAAACAGATGAGTAGTACTATAACCATATCCAAAATGAAATTCTTCAATATTCAGTCCACATCTGCCAACCTCACAGTGATGATCTTTACTTTTTTTTTTTAATTTGCTAATGACTATCACACTTCCTTGCTTTGTGTCAGTGTGACAAATCCGTCATTGCCTTTTTCATTAATCATTCCATTGGTTGAGTGACTCAGGCTGTCACAGAGAAGACAATTATAGAATTATTTTTATGGAAAACAGACACTGAAACATTGTAATAAAATTTCAGTTATTTTCGCTCTCCTTGTTGAGATAGTTTTTTTTTTTTTTTTGGCAAGATCAGACTCATTTATTCTTCTTGAATCATTTATTTCTCAATTTAATGATTCTCTGACCGCCATTAAGTACTTCAAAAGACAACCAGGTAATAAATCAAGTGTGTTTTATTTTACCTCATTTGCCTTTTCCTGTATATATTTTATAGAACCCCATATTTCAGGAGAAGAATTTAGGTGTGACTGCCTTATGGATTAGAAATCAACTAAATGGTCCCTTAGGCTTATAACAGTGATTCTGTAATTTTATGAACTATTGCTTCTTTTGTTCTGAGTTCTAATGAAAACAGCAACAACAACCAGAACTCTTGGTCCCGTGGCTTCTCTGACCTCCCCATGGTGTTCGCCAGTGTGGGCAGCAGCTGGTCAATGAAGCCCCTGAAGTCTGTGAATTAACACTAACCTAACATGGGATCAGACCCTGGTCTCATAAAAGCTCAGAGCAATACCAAAGCAATTTTAAAAAGAAAGAGGAAAAGTGTGGCCAGAAACTAACTGAACACATATTATTTTAGGATTTGGCAGTGACCTTCGAATGAGAAACTCAGCCAGATAAACATAACACATCTAACAGAATTCAAACTAGGTTAGCACTCAACACATCAGAATTTTTAGGGTGCCCTTATTATTCCTTTCTAATAATTAAAGGAGCTTCAAGCTGCGATTTCCAGCACTGCTCTTACTTGGTTAATTTTTCCCATGGTGACCATATTTCGAGCTCACCTCCAACAAGAAGGACCAGAGGTATTAGGGTGTGTTTGTACATGCTTGTATTTGCTGGAGCTTAAAGAGGCTATAAACTTCCAATTCTCCTACTACATCAGAAGGATCTCAGAATTCAGCTCTCAATCTTTTATTTCTCCCAGGAGAGAAAAAGGCCTCAACATCATAGTTGAATAGTAGTTTTGAATCTTGGTTTGCGATTTTTTTTTCCCAGCCTAATGGAAATCCCGTGAGGAGCACGTTGTACTTGTAAAAATAGAGAGAATGCAATGTTTGGTTAATTATCCAGATGTGTAAAAACACAATGAAATTGGATGTAGAGAAAACCTGTAATTGTGTCTTTTGCGTGAATCTCTCTTTTCTTATATGTTTCAACAACATTCACAGCCTACTTACTGTAACCTGCCATTTGGTTACTTTCAAGGAAGGGAAAAAGATTTCATAGCTAAAGTCCAGCTTCAATCAGCTCCTCCAGAGGAAAACAAATAGTGTCAGAGAATAATATTAAAATGGAAACAATGTCCTCTTACAGAAATTTCACATATGGTAGCAGTTACTATTGTTTAAGCTACTCTCAGTTGACTACATTTCTCTGAAGTTTAGTAGAAAAAAAATAGATACACTTATACACTCATTCTCTGCCTTGCTTCTAGGTACACATTTCATGGTGAAAAAATTCAGAACTTTGTCAGTGATAACGAGCAATGGCTTTTGAAATGAGACACAGCTAAACTTAGACACAAAGTTTCACCATCCACAGGCCTTAGTTCCTATCCTTTGCCTGGCAGGTGGAAAGAGGGAGTTGTCAACTTCAGCAATGGTACACTGAGGACCCTGAGGGTCATTCTAAGCTCCCTGCCCTGCTTGAACCCCACTCTCCCCAGCTACACAGAACTAAAAAAAATCCTTCTTTGAAGAATTCACTACTGGGCTGGTGAGAGCTCCTTTGTATCCCCAGAAGGAATCAAGGCACACTGCCCTTCTGGAATCAGTCATATCATTCCCTTGTTCTCCAGCTCATCCCAGGCACAGACTACAACAGAGCTGCCACCCATTTATGGGAGAAGACCAGAGGGAAGAAGACAGCTTCAATGCCTCACAGAGAACTTTATACACACACTGAACACCCCAGGAAAGCCACAAAACCTGGTGAAAACCTCGGTGTAATGGGCACCATGAGGGCAAGACTAGACTAGGGCGACCTACCTTGGCTTCATCTAGCCTAGGGTAGAATCTTACTTCCTCAGTACCATTATTTTCTCTGAAGAGAGAAGTGTGGCCTTAAAATGGCCAGTTTAGAAAATTAATGAATGAGGAAAGCTGGAATTTCAGTGTTGTGGTAATCGCTATAACTTCCTAGACATTTCTAGACCATGCGTCATCTAATTTCAAGACCATACTGCTGCAATTAAAAAAAAGAGCCTTCCAACAAGAATATGACTTTATCAAAGCATCTACTTCTTTTTTAATATGGGCTTAAAAAGAAACTTGCAAAATCTACAGGCATAGACATATAGCAAAAACATTTCGATCTATAGCCAATTTTTAGTCACATAAACTTATGCAAAAACACATGCTGCTTCCCAAATGATATATTCTTATTTTCTATTGAGAAGATACTCCTTAAAAAAGAAAAAGCCATCATCGACAGGCATAGGTGAACAAGATGCATCCTTTTCCCACCTACTCTGAGTTCAGTGCCAATTTGGAGAAATCCAGCTTCGTGAAGCCAGGTGACTCAATGAGATGAATAAACCCTTTTGTTTAAAATGGAGACTACAGTTAATTTGACTTTTAAATAAAGAGTCTGAACACACTGGGCCGCAGTCGACAAACTGAATCTTTGTTTGCTCACTGTAGATACAATTCAGAAGGATGAAGCTGCATAATAGATGTAACTTAGCATCTCTCATTCTCCACCTAAACATCTCATCTAATCAGGTACTATTTATGTCTCTATGCTGCCTGCTCCAGCATGGTAATTCATTTCCAACAAAGCTTATAATGACTTCTGATTTACTCATATTCTTTTCCGTGCAACCTCAGTATATATGTATTGATTTGATTTGGATATGCTGTCCAAAAGCCAGAGATCCAACTTGCAAACATTTCCATATGCCCTTGTTCAGTTCTTCGGTTGCAGCTTAAACCTTGATTTTTGTAATATTAAACTCATTAAATAGTCACAAATCCATTTTCAATTCAAAAAGAAAATATTGGCAAGTGCAGATGAACATAACTGAAAATAGAGATTTGTCATAGGTTCAAGAGTTAAAACAGCTTGAATGCTATCTAATAAAATTCAGCAAGTTCCAAGCCTTGAGAAATAATTGCATTCCAAAGACTTCAAGTCCTTATATCACTTGAAACTTCCCCTTACTCTATAAAACTTAATGATCAAAGCCAAGTCTTTATGATTAAAACAGTCTTGGCCAGAAAGACAGAGACATTCAAGAAGCTAGAGAACTTCTTTTCTGTTTGTGTAAGGTTGATAACCTTAGAGATTCAGCATAAAATATGGAAGGGGATGTTTGACTCCCTTCTACACAAAGTGAATCTGAAGCAGGTCCTAGAGACAGTGCAAGTTCAAGGTGAGAGCACCCAGTTTGGTGAACAAGCATTTTGGTGAACAAGGCTGCACCACTAGCTCATTTCTTCACCACCATCTTCAGGCTCTGGAGTCTGATTGCTTAGGTTCCAATGCTGGCTCCTCCACTTTCTGGATGGGTGACCTTGGTAAGGCATACCTAACCTCTCTAAGCCTCGGTCACCTCACCTGTAAAATGGGAAGAATAATCATAGCACCTATTTCATAAGGCAGCTGTTAGGATTAAACGAGGTAATGCATAAAACAGTGCTTAGCATGATGTCTACCATACAGTCCATTCTCAATAAATATTCTCTAGTAAAATCTACAGATAAAATTGGTGAACTAGATGTTCTTGAAGTATCACTTCTAGCCATCAAATTACATGATCCCAAGCCCAGGCTAACCGGATGATGGTACAGGCTTACATAGAATGCTAATTATTATAGGCCTACTTCTAGAATCGCTCTCCCACCCCACCTTGGTTGCCACCCCTCTGTTTGCATGTCAGTGCTTGAAATTACCCTATTACAAATATCTACCCATCAGGTAGGCTCTGCTCTCTACTCAAATGCAAACATGTTGAGAGTCCACCCTATTGGGTTTAATTTATCAGATCCTTTCTATGGAACAATGAGCTGATAACAAGTCAGAATGGGGGACAGAAACAGAACAATCATGATACAGATGGAAGAAGCATGGAGAAATAGAAGCTGTGCACAATAGACTGAGGAGAGGATGGCTGAGGTGGGAAGATGGCCCTGGAAAACAACGGAGGCCAAAGGAGAGTCCCCAGGGCCTGGGACATAGTACAGGGAGAGAAGGGCAATGAAAGGGAGGCGAGAGGAGCAGAAAAGATCACTATTGGGTACTGAGCTTAATACCTGGGTGATGTAATAATATGTACAACAAACCCCTATGACACGTGTTTGTCTATGTAACAAACCTTCACATGTACCCCCAAACCTAAAATAAAAATTTTAAAAAAAGAAAGGGGCTGGGCGCAGTGGCTTACACCTGTAATCTCAGCACTTTGGGAGACTGAGATGGGCGGTTCACCCAGTCAGGAGTTCAAGGCCAGCCTGTCCAACATAGTGAAACCCCATCTCTACTAAAAATACAAAAATTAGGCGGGCATGGTGGCACGTGCCTGTAATCCCAGCTACTCGGGAGGCTGAGGCAGGAGAATCACTTGAACCCGGGAATTGGAGGGTGCAGTGAGCTGAGATGGCAATGCTGCACTCCAGCTTAGGCATCAAAGTGACACTTCGTCTCAAAAAAAAAAAAAAAAAAAAGTAGGTGAAAAGATGCAGGAAAGAAATATCAATATTTTTATTTTATCTTAAGGCAGCCATGCATGAACTCCATTCTATAATATTCATTAAGCACTGTGCTTAGTATTGAATAAAAAACAAACATGGTTCTCGCATACTGGGAGCTTGCCACCTAACCCAATGGGCCATGATGATTTCAATAAAGGTTGTCAGACACTGTACTTCCAACAGAGACTTCACCCATGCAGATGAAGATAAAGTGTCCCATTAAGCTCCCTAATTCATTTTTAAATAGCTTCAAAGTTTTGTCTCTATTGGGTTCTCAAATAAATTATGGTTGCAAAACTGTTTATAAAGAGAGTCTGCCCGTTTTTGTTGATGGAGAAGAGATGTCCTGTTTTAACCACATGCCCTGCTAGTTTGGAAGTGTTCCCATCCACTGCCACAACCTCCCACATGCACTGACTCTTTCCCTTGAGCGGCACATAAAGCCACAGGCTCAGAGAACAATGGGCGGCCCCCCTGATCCTGTCACCTGCCTGCCTTCCCGTGAGGGCTGTTTTGCTTTAACTTCTACCTGGGCTCACGTACAACTGAGAGGATGCTAAATGTGTCTGTGCCTCAAGAACAAGGGCATTCTCACTAATAGTTACTGGCTCAGAAAGGATAACACTTATAAAGAAAGTTAATTATGGGAATTAAACACAGCTTGTTTCTCTTTTTGAAGTATGTTTTTTTCATGCCTTGAGGAGGGTGATTTACAGACACATTTGTCTCTTTTTAGAGAAAATTAATTCCAGTTGGTGTTCTGGGTGGAAATGAAGAGAAGGAGGAAGAAGACAAAGCAGCTTCTCCCCTTTCCTTTGCACTGAGGGCAGGCCCACGCCACTTTCTCTGGTGTGGCCACACCATCGTCCACACGGTGAGGCAGGGAGCCTGGGGTGGGTCCTGACACATTTTGCTGCTGTCCATATAAAAAACAAGCACAACTTCTCATGTCAACTGCTAAGCTCCATTTTTTTTTTTAGACAAAGTAACTATTGCTTTTAAAAATGATTTCAAAATAATAGACACAGAGTAGAGGGGGAAATGCCATATCCCAGCAACGAGTTAGCGGAGCTTCTATTAACACTTCAGCTCTTGTCTACAGGCATTAGGCTGTATGCTTGAGAGTCATAATATATTAGCCCAGCTTTTCAGCATGAATGGTAATAATAGTCATCATGTGTTGGGTACTCACCACAGCCAGTCACTATGCTAATATCTGAGGAGGGTTATCTAATTAAATGCTCAAAACAACCCTATGCAGTAGGTACTATTATTATTTCCAGACTGCTTTACACCAAATCAAGGTTCTGAACAGCTGCTCCAGACCCCTTGAGCATCAGGCTCCTGTCATTCATAGCACACAAATGTGAAGATATTTAGGTCTGGTGCATTTACATTGAAAAGCAGAAAACCATTTCTGAATTTGTGCATTTATTTTTTGAAGATGGCTCTACAAACTCAGCAGCACTATTCAGCTTTCCTAAGAGTGTGAGAAAATTAAGAGTTTAGAAGAGAAAGGAATTTTCTTTCTTGAAAAATCTAGAACAATTTTTTTGTGTGTGTGGTGGCAGCAGCGAGAGGGAAAATGGGTAGGTATTATGTTAAAACTGCAATTACATACAGATGCTTAAAGAGTGAGTCTAGATATCTGAATTTGAACTTTCTAGTAAAGCAAAATATCCCTGGAAGTGATCTAATTTAACAACTCATCTGATTGTTAAATGAAAAGCAGAGGCCCAGGGAGGCTGAAAGACTTTCCCGAAATCATCCAGGGAGGAGCAAAGCCAGCCCTGAATCCCAGGTCTCCTAATGATTAATCCAGAATGCCTTCCACTTCTCTTTTCTGCCACATGGCCTTAAAACAGAAGACAACCCAGATGGGACAAACTAGACTGAATAAATATTCATAATATTCTAATATTCATAATAAACCATCAAGGCATCATTATTTAGTGTTTTTTCTTCTGGAAAGAGCAGTGCCCCCAGACTGAACGTATCCCATGTAGTTCGGGGAGGATGATACCTCCTGACAATGGCATCTCTACCTCACATCTTCCTTCACCACTCAGAAGGCACAGGTTTCCTTAAAAGTATTCATCCTGGCAGCAAGGAAGGTAAAAAGAAAACTGTCCTTTTCTACACACATTAGGAAATTATATGCATAAAACCACAAGGCAGATGTGAAATAACCAAGTCAAATTTTTCATCTGGGATTTGGCAGCTTTGCCAAACATCATGGTTTGTATCAACATCAACATCATGGTTAACAACATCACCACATTATTTCCAAGACAAGGCATTACACACGAAGTAGATCACTCTTCTGTGGGAGGTGGAGAATGGGCATTTTCCAGGGTTGTTGCCAAATAATGGGAGTGTCACTTCCTATTCACTTCCCTAACCTGGCTCTGAAATTGGTTAAAAGACAAGGAACAGGCAGAAATTACCAGGAGAGGTTCTAAGTCGTCCTGACTGCATAACTGGCTTAAAAAAACCTAAAGTGTAGTATGCTAATCAGTCAGAACATCCCTTCCAAATAGCTTATAAAGAGAAGAAAGAGAGAAGAAGTTGCTAGTTCCAGTTACTTGCCATTCCCATGGAAAAACTCGGACCATTTTTCTCTTTCCCTCCCTGAAAGTGGACATTGCAGATGTGCTTGCCAGCATCTTTACAGCCCTTCCTCTGGCATCATCACTTGGATCTTCCTCTGGAGACCACTCATTTCCCACTCTCAGGCCTTATGGTTCGGAGTGTGAGGGCCCCCCATCCTGGTCCCTACCCTCCCAGGGTGTGGAGTGGGCCTCAGGCACCATTCTGGCCAATTTGTATATTCCAACCACCTGGGTCCAGCTGGTGGTTCTAGGATAGGCATGGGATCCAAGTGGATCATCTGAGATTCATGAATCTGGAGGGCTGGAATTACTGGGAAAGGGAAGTTGAATGGATAGGCTATACCTGCCCTGGGATGGATGGAGAAGCAGGAGTACCACATGAAAAGAACTTGGCTGAGAATGAAACCAGAAAAGTACAAAGCCAAGTACATAGATCAGGAAAGAATGACAGGCAGAATCCTGATGACAAAGTAAGGGCACCCAGGTCCAGCCACACCTGACGTTAAATCAATCAATGCCCTGTTTCACTAAAGCTGCTTTAAATAGGGTTTCTGTCACTTGCAACCAAGAGCCTTAACTAACACACCCTTATTTATCCTTCAAAACCCGGTTTAATTGTCACCTCCTTGGCCTTTCCTGAGGATCCCACACTGAGGTAGCTACTGGTACCTTTCCTGGGGCTATTAGTCTTTACAGTTACTTCTCTAATTTTTTCCTTAACTTTTTTTTTCTTTTTTCAAGACTCGTGGATCAGAGATAATATTTCTCTAATTGTGCCTTTCATCTGTATTGTAATTATTCGACCTTCAGATTTAGGGCAGAGTCAATATCTCATAAATCACTGAATTCCTAATATTTGTCCAGTGCCTCAAACATAGCAGATACTCAATATATCTGTGCTCAGTTGAATTCAATTCTAAATGTTCTTTCAGTGAACACTGGACCCTCAATGGTTTCCCATTACCGTTAAAGTCCAAACTCTGCCACAGGCAGCCGGGCCCTGCAGGATCCACCGGCCTCTTTCTGCTCAGCTCCTACCACGGCAGCTCTGTGCTTTTCCTTGAACCTGCCAAGCCTGTCCCCACTGGAGAGTCTTTGCATTCATTGTTCCTTCTGCCAGGAAAGCTCTTCTTACAGATACTGCAGAAATTACCCCACCACATCATTCAGGGTTCTGCTCATTATCTCCTTGTCGGACAATCTTATCCAAAATAGCACCTCCTTCACTCTCCAGCCCTTGCCCTACTGCATCTCTTTCATGACACTTGTCACTGCCTGATGGTGGTACCTAGCACATATTTTAGTTATCACTGCCTACCTCTCTAGAATGTAGGGCATGGATTTTTTGTTGTTTTTCAGTGTTAGTCACCATTATATTCCTAGCACCTAGAACTGCACCTGTGTTCTCAAATGATTGGCTGGTACACATTTTTAAAATAATCTTAAAAAGGACGAAAAAAGCAAACCCTAAAACTGAAACCAACATAGACAAATGAATGTAACTGTGTATTAAATTTTAACATAATCTCCCTTAAAAAATAGAATTCTTTTAACTTTTAAACACAGTACTTTGATTATAGGTGTGTAGTGAGATACAATTTAAGGATAAAAATCATTGCAGCAAAAAATATTAAAAGTAATTTTGATGTTTCTTGTTGGTAATGGTACTCATGTAGTAATTCTGAAACCATTTTGGGCATATTGTAAAAGCAATCAAAAGAGGAAACACACTGATTCCATTAGGAACCACAGCCCTCAATGTGGGAGAAGGGGTAAACAAATACAGAACAGAGAAAAGAGAAGAGAACCTTGTGGTATGGAATTAGAATTATGGGTATCAGTATGAAGTCATTTTGTTTCCTAGCTCTGCCCACAGACAGTCTAAAAGCAATGACATCCCAGCAGCAATGGGCCACTTAGTGCTTAGCACTTGCTTTTTAAATGCCATTCCCCAGGAAAAAGAAACAGCATTCTGTGAAGAACTGACTGATTCCAAGGCTAGGGCAGGGAAAGTACAAGAAGTACAAGATGCTTCTGGAACATACCTTTGTGTCAAAAAGCAAGGACATGCTTGGAGGCTAATGGGGACCGGTCAAAAGGGCACAGGAGCCAACTGAAGGGGTTCCCAGTGACCAAATTTAAAGCAATGTAAGCATCAAAAACAATAAAACAAATTTTAACAGATCAAATAGAAATAACAATCTGTGAATCCACAGTACTATTTTTAAAAGTAAGTAATAGGAGGAAAAGGGAAAAATCTTCCCTATGGAAGAATGCCAGGTGATATCCACAGAAAGATACATTACAAAAATCACCATTTTATCACCCCCAGTGTAATAACTGATCCAGACAGAGATCAGTGGATGCTAAAACTACTGGATGGCATTTTTTGAGGAAACAGTGTTTGAATGGTCTTGAATTATTAATTAATTACAAACATAAACAGGTGCCTTCACAATGGCAAGATCTGGCAGACACCACCTTGACGCAGTGATCCAGTTTAGCATCACCAACAGTGGGACAAACTGACTTTATGTGCCTCCTGATGTGACACACCAGAAAGTACATACCATCTATGTAATGATCTTGCTCAAATGTTTTGACATAACCTAAGCACTGAGGAAAAAAATCAGACAAATTCAGAATACGGGACATTCTACAAAGCACCTGGCCTGGACTCTTCAAATCATCATCATGAATGATGACAACAAACAAGGCAGGTGACTGAGCCTACCTAGTGCACCCATGGTAATACGTGAGCATGCATTGGGCCCTGGGATTTAAAAAATGTTATGAAAGGGCTGGGCGTGGTGGCTCATGCCTGTAATCCCAGCACTTTGGGAGGCCGAGGTGGGCAGATCATGAGGTCAGGAGTTCAAGACCAGCCTGGCCAACATGGTGAAACCCCATCTCTACTAAAAATACAAAAATTAGCCATGCGTGGTGGCAGGCGCCTGTAATCTCAGCTACTCAGGAGGCTGAGGCAGGAGAATTGCTTGAACCTGGGAGGTGCAGGTTGCAGTGAGCCGAGATTGCGCCACTGCACTCCAGCCCTTGGCAACAAGAGCAAAACTCCAACTAAAAAAAAAAAAAAAAATTATGAAGGGCATTTTGATAATTGGGAGAATTTTGAATAAAGGCTGAATCAATATTGATATGTATGTGTACATGTATATACATATATAGATTTTAAATGAACAAACTACACTCATAATATATGTCAGTTCCGGTGATGTTTGAAGCACACAAGGAAACGTGACTTCTACTTACCTCCCCAGTGACATAAAAGTCATTATTTTTATATTCGGGAAATATCTGGAAAAACTGAATTAGTGCACTGCAAAAAGAAGAACAAGAACAACACAAATTAATCAGAAAAATGATTCAGGATCTCTTCATGCTAGGATATCAAATCTAACTCTTTAGCAATAGGTTTCACACTTGAAATAAGATACCACTCTGCTATGAGCTCCTGTAGGACATTTTATTTACACAATACATGTGGGCTTACTTTGTGATAATAAGAAGTTTGGACAAGTGGACATCAATACTCTGGGCATGTTTCCAAATTACTGATTTACCAGTTTGGATCATCTAACTGTTCAGGGCACCTTGAGCAAATAATACAGGTTTCACATGTTACGTAGCAATTCTTGGAGGTAGTTCTGCAAACTTTATGATCCCATTAGCCCGGGTTTGTGGTGAAGTAAGGGAAATCTTAGTTGCTTACCAACTCCTGCTGTGGGGGACTCTGAACATTTCTGATGGAGCTCCAAGAATGTCACATTTTAATAACCAAAGAACAGAAAAACTGTAAGATGACTATAATTTAAAAGAAAAACAGCAAATGGCCACAGATATTGAAATAAATGTACAGTAGGCTCTGGGCTAAAAAAAAGAAAAACACATTTACTAAAGAATGCTAACAGCCGGCCAGGGCGGTGGCTCACGCCTATAATACCAGGACTTTGGGAGGCTAAGGTGGGCGGATAACGAGGTCAGGAGTTCGAGACCAGCCTAGCCAACATAGCGAAACCCCATCTCTACTAAAAATACAAAAATTAGCCAGGCATGGTGGTGCATGCCTGTAGTCCCAGCTACTCAGGAGGCTGAGACAGAAGAATCACTTCAACCAGGGAGGCTGAGGTTGCAGTGAGCTGAGATTGCGCCATTGCACTCCAGCCTGGGCAACAGAGTAAGACTCTGTCTCAAAAAAAAAAAAAAAAAAAAAATGCCAATAGCCACTTCAGTGATGAAATAGATTTTAACAGACTCAAGGAGTGATTTCATAATAAGCAAGAAGATAGTGGATTTTTAAATGATTCTTTACCTGAACAAAATATTTCAAAAAAAGGAAAACAAAAACTTGTGAAACTCAGTAGCTCTATGAGTGTTTTGACCCAGATTGCAGTGCCTGCGAAGCTAGGGGAGGTTGTTGGCCCAGTTTCCTGCTGAGAGACTAAAAGCCATGAACCATCCAGGGAAGATGAAAGGCAAGGAGGCTCTGAAAACCCAGGAGGATGGCGAAGTTCAAGGGTTACAAAGAGGCAAAATTGGGTCATTACAATCACCATGATCCTAGCTATATTTAATTTTCAAAGGCTGCATAAAAATTCACCATGAAACACTACTGTAGAGTTTCGGTGTATTTCTGTATTCATTATTTATAGTGGCCTTTGTAGCAACTAAATCTGAGAAGCCGCATTTTATAGCTTCTATGTTTGTGCTGGCAATAAGCTGGCTTTAGAGTGCAGATAAAAATAGGCATTCATTCTCCACCCTTCCCTCTCCAACCTTCAGGCTAAAATCTACTTCCTTTTCTCTCTTCCTGCTTGTAGGAATGGCAGTAGATAATTTAGCATAGTAAATCTCAATTAAGCCTTTGGCTTTAGCTTAAAGCTTATTTCCTTGTAGTATTTGCTGGAGAGTCATTAGGGTTGCTGGATTTAGCAAATGAAAACATAAGACATGGCTTAATTTTGAATTTCAGATAACAAATAATGGCTTAGTATAAGTATGTCCCAAATATTGCATGGAATATACTTACATTAAAATTTTATTTGTTGTTTATCTGAAATTCAAATTTAACTGGGTATTTTGTGTTTTATCTGATAATCTTGGTCGGAGATAATGTCCCAGGTTACTTCTATCTCGAAAATGGCAGGATTCTCCAGCTCAAGTTCCACTTGAGGAAGTTATCATCGAGTTTCAATTTCACAGTTTTTATTTCACAGCCAAAAAACTGGCTATTTTTTTTAAGCAAGCACTTGGTAGCGTGGTAGCACTCCCGTTTCTTAAAAGAGAGTGAAGAATGAAAGAAGTAAATTTAGTAAATTAGATTTACATATGCCATTTGCTAATTTAACTGTATTTTAGTCAAGAACTCTTCTTATTACATGGTGAGCGTTTTCTAGAAAATAGAATCTAGAATCAAGCCCACATGAAATTACAAATTTTAGAAGCAGATCTGCTAAACATATATATAATACATAAGTGGCCGGGCGCGGTGGCTCACACCTGTGGGAGGCCGAGGCGGACAGATCACGAGGTCAAGAGATTGAGACCATTCTGGCCAACATGGTGAAACCCCATTTCTACTAAAAATACAAAAATTATCTGGTTGTGGTGGTGGGCGCCTGTAGTCCCAGCTACTCAGGAGGCTGAGGCAGGAGAATTGCTTGAACCTGGGAGGCAGAGGTGGCAGTGAGCCGAGATCACGCCACTGCACTCCAGCCTGGCGACATAGTGAGACTCCGCCTCAATAATAATAATAATAATACATAAGCATGTGTGTTCACAAGTGCACACTCCATGCATTTATTCAGGTACAAGAGCTACATGGCACAAGAAGCATGCTTCTTCTTGGTGATTCCATTTGGCCACCTTGCTGGCATTGTGCGAAGGACTTGTCTCATAAACGGAATTTTAGTTAAGGGCTCTCTGCTCGCAGAAAGGTACCTTAAAGGACCAAAAAGAGAAACAGATTGCAAGGAAGAATGACTAGGAGAAAATTATTCCTCAGATAAGTTTTTAAACAGAGATTGGGTGGATGCAGGGCAGAAAAGGTGAGTGGACATGATCATGCATTATAGACCCAAAGACAGCACTGGAATCTGGTCAGTTCTAATGGAGTCAGAAGCATAATCATAAACACAAGCAACATTCAGGATAATTCAGTTTCAGATAATCTAAGCAAAAGTTCCATGCCAACAAAAGCCAAGCAAAGTGTACCTACAGTCACTGGCAGTGGACTTGAGGTAAGAGGTGGGACTCAACTACAAAGGTAGGGCTTGGACACTGGATCAAATTGAGGACTAGCTAAGACAGGGCCTGGGCGGAAGCAGCTTTCCATAAGACATGCCTATCAGTGGGCCATGTCAGTTTACCATTGTGATGGCAACACCCAGGCGTTACCACCCCTTTCCATGGCAATGACCCAAAGACTCAAAAGCTACTATCCATTCCCTAGAAAATTCTGCATGAACCAACCCTTAATCTGCATGTAATTAAAAGTGGGTTTAAATACAACTGCAAAATTGCCCTAAGCTGCTACTCGGACTAGGCGGTAGCCCTGCAGGAGCAGACACGGAGCTGTAACACTGCCCCTTCAATAAAGCTATTTTCTTCTACCTCCATCTCACCATTGAATTCTTTTTTTTTTTTTTTTTTTTTTTAATTGAGATGGAGTTTCGCTCTTGTTGCCCAGGCTGGAGTGCAATGGTGTGATCTCGGCTCACCACAACCTCTGCCTCCCAGGTTCAAGTGATTCTCCTGCCTCAGCCTCCCAAGTAGCTGGGGTTACAGGCATGCACCACCAAGCCCAGCTAATTTTTCTATTTTTGGTAGAGATGGGGTTTCTCCATGTTGGTCAGGCTGGTCTGGAACTCCTGACCTCAGGTGATCTGCCTGCCTCGGCCTCCCAAAGTGCTGGGATTACAGGTGTGAGCCACCACACCTGGCCACCCTTGAATTCTTTCCTGGGCAAAGCCAAAACCCCTCACAGGCTAAGCCCCACTTTGGGGCTCATCTGCCTTGCACTGGACCGATACAAGCTCAGCAACAGGAATCCTGGCAGTGCTGCTCTGTTGGAGCCCGTGAAGGGAGCCTCTTCTGCATTCACTCTACATCTAGCAAGGCTGAGTCATGATCCTCTCCACCTGGCACAGGACACAGAGTTTTCTCATTTAATATAGGAAGACTGCTTCCTAGCTGCATTGCTATGAAGCTGTGTTTAGCAACACTACATATCATTTCCCATTGCAAACCAACATGTAGGAGAAAACTATAGCAGCACTTCCATTTGGCTGCTAAGAAAATAACTATAGGTCCACCACTAGACTGAGCACCAGGAGGGCAGGGGCTTTGAGGACTGCTTACTACTGTCTCACCAGCACCAAGAACAGCAGCTGGCACATAATAGGCAATTGGTAAACAATGGCAGAAGGAGATTGGCACCAGCTAGTGTACTCCAAATCAAAGTTAATACATTTCATAATTTGTTTTAAACCAGAGAGGCATTGTGACTAAATAGCATATTCCAAATAAGAAAAGAGGGAGAGTATTTTAACATCTTGTTCATGAAAAAGTTTTATTTCCAAACACAAAAGCAGCAAAACTGTGAACGGTAAATGTCTCCTTACAGCCATGCACTATTAATAGTCAAAAAGAATGAGATTTTCTGAAAAAAGAAAGTTGGTTTTCAAAGGGAGAAAATGAAAGCTCCACTCTTTAAACCTGTAGTAGCCCATTTGCAGGTTTCGAAGCGACCCTCTTATTCCAAACACCCATCTGGAGAGCTGGAGAGAAGAATGTGGTCACAAAGGGAAATGAATAGTGTAAACTATAAAGGAAACAGCTGAAATCAGTTTTCTGCACCACCCTTGATTAGCTATTTTCCAGTTCTAAGAGCCCGAAGCAAAAAGAACTACAACAGCTATAAACAATGGATGCTTTGAAATAGGTTCCCTTTACATGTCAGGAAAGAGGAGATGGACCACATGTCAGCAGTCGACATCCCCATATGGAGGGGCAACTGGAAGCTGTAACTGTCTTTGGGGGAGGGGAAGGAAAGACAGAAACGGCTTGGCAGTGATGCTCTGTCTTAGAGGGGGCCCGATGCATCTCTTCAATACAGAACCTCTGCCCTCAGGGTGTTTGCTAGTTAACCACTGAGCTTGTTTGGATTTAAACCAAAGAGGGATGGGAGGTGGGGGCGGGGAGTAGGTTTCTAATCTGAAGAAAGAGAGCACACAGTGCCAAGAGAGCCCTGGCCCTGGCTCTGAAGAAGCCTGTGAGGAGGACTGCCGTCCGTTACGTCTGTGGAGGGAAGGGGAGGAGGTGCTGGGGGGAACATCCCGTCAGCATCTTGGCAAATATGTCCCTAGGACCCCACTGTATGTGGAAGCAGAAGTGTGGGGCCCTGGGCATCCCCCTAGAAACTGAATAGAAGTGATCGAATCATGGAACATGTGAAAAACAAAAGTGGAGAAGACAACAGCCATATTCTTTTCTGGGTGGGCAGAGGGAGAGATCTTTGGGAAAGGGGCTTGGAAGTAGTTCTTTCTTCTCTCCCCCCGGCCACCTATCTGCCTCAGAGAGAAAGAAAAGTAAAACGGAAAGCTTTTGTCAGAGATCAGCAAACTCTGACTCCTATTAGATGCACTTTCGCTTTGGGGATTGGTAGTAATTAACAGAGTGCTTGGTGGAGGTGTGGGGGTAGGGAGCCAGTTAACTCCTTCTGGCCACTAGGGTTCTTTTAGTAAATTATTATAATACATAAAGTGGTGCCCTAGTGACCAGAAAGAATCTAGGACTTGGTCTCTAGTAATAATTTGTAGACTGGAAAAATCTGACCAAATAAGAAAGGTCACTTGCTTTTTTAAAAATGCTAAAAATAGCAATGATTAATATGAGTGAAAAAAGAAAGGGAGAAATTATATGGACACTGTTTGGCCAGACTTACAACTTTACATTTTTCCTTTTTTTTTTTTTTTTTAAGCAAAACAAAACTTTCATAAGAAGAAGAGAGAATACTAGAGACTAACAAGCTAAGTTTTCAGCCTGGAAAAGTCATGAAATAGAAGCAAAAAGTAAAAAATTGCATCCAAAAGCCACGAAAAGAAGAATCCTGAGAAACAAACAAATATCTGAAAAGATGTTGTCTCCTTGCAAATGCAAAGTTAAATACAAATTTGGAAAACAAGTAGAAACCTTTCAGATGTCTGGTTGAAAGGTTTAAAAAATAATCTTTAATTGAAAAATTCTGCTCTGTGTGTGTGGATGTGAAAATATCCTTAAATTATCTTCAGGAATTGGACTATAAGGCTCAGTCAATAAAAATTCCAACACTAGAATAATTTTCCTATTGAGATAGAAAAATGTTTGGTCTTAGGAAGGCCAAGAGAAAGCAGGAGCATTTTACCTGTATAAATCCCGTGCTACATCGTCCTCATTGACTGCATATCCGTGGGTATCATCAGTAAAACTGAAGCCTGTGCCCACCTGCAGGAGAAATAAACACGCAGGTATAAACACAGAGAAATACATGCCTTAGAGACCTGCAGAGAGGTCCCACACTGGAAGGTGACCTTGTTCCAAAGGCCAAGCTCAGATTTCAGATTTTTGCCGTTGCCCCCCTATGCCTTTAGCCCTCCTCCCAGGAGGATGCTGGGTGCCACCTATTCTCTCCACCCCCTAAAGCCCAAATAAAACAGCAACACAGAGCTTTGCCCTGGGGTCAGTGGCTGAGCTGTCCTGTGCCTCAGTGGAGACCCTGCCAGATGTTGATTTAAGGAAGAAGGATTCATCTTTTCCATCCCCTGCTACAATATCAAAAGATCCAAAGTTGTCTCCTCTCTGAAACCTGGAGAGCGCATGGCTCTGTCCTGCCAAGAAGAAACTCTTGGTTGGTGCCGTGGCTCACTTCTGTAATCCCAGCACTTTGGGAGGCCGAGGCGGGTGGAACACCTGAGGTCAGGAGTTTGAGACCAGCCCGGCGAAACCCCATTTCTACTAAAAATACGAAAATTAGCCGGGCATGATGGCAGGCGCCTGTAATCCCAGCTACTCAGGAGGCTGAGGCATAAGAATCACCTGAGCCCAGGAGGTGGAGATTGCAGTGAGCTGAGATCATGCCGCTGCATTCCAGCCTGGGTGACCAAGCGAGACTCCATCTCCAAAAAAAAAAAAAAAAAAAGAAAGAAACTCTCTAGGCTGGAGAAAAAGGTAGTTGTACATTGTCTTCCTCTTCTTCCTCCTCCTCCTCCTCCCCCTTCTTGTCTTTATTTGCAAGAAATATGGCCATTAAGCCATTTCATCTTCAGTAGGTAAGGAGTTTTAACATAATTAAGACTAATTTTAAACTAATATTTTCTTATTAGAACCTAGAAGTTCACAGACAACTGAACTGCAAATTCAAAAGAAGCAGCTACTATTTTTATGTCAACAATTTGCATAAGGAATGCACTCCCTATGTGGTATAAAGATTTTTGTGTTTTTGTTTTCCAAACACCCAAGGATGTTTAATTCATCTTTTACTTAAATACACAGTTATGGATGAGGAAAATGGAAGGCTGACAAAACGAGGTAGGGGAAAGAGCATGTTGACATTTTTTTCCCCTTTTATTTGTGTTCTTTTGGACCATCTGAAAAGTGAGAGAAGTTAAAGATTTTAGTTAAGAAGGCAAAGATACTCCAAATCTGTAGAAGCTGACCCTAAGTTTCTCTCTTATTTTGCACCTTAATAGAACCAATATCAGAAGACCTCCCCAAGGAGAGTATCACTTTTTGTCCAGAGATGAAGCATGTTGCTTGTCTTAACAAGTGAAGGAGGCCAGGAGCGGTAGCTCACGCCTATAATCCCAGCACTTTGGGAGGCTGAGGTGGGCGGATCACTTGAGGTCAGGAGTTCAAGACCAGCCTGGCCAACATGGTGAAATCCCTTCTCTACTAAAAATACAAAAGTTAGCCAGGCATGGTGGCACAAGTCTGTAATCCCAGCTATTCAGGAGGCTGAGGCAGGAGAATTGCTTCAACCTGGGAAGTGGAAGTTGCAGTGAGCTGAGATGGTGCAACTGCACTCCAGTCTGGGTGACAGAGCGAGATTCATCTCAAAAAAATAAAAATTAAAAAAAAAAAAGTGGAGACCCATTTTGACTTTTTATATCTATAACTCTATGTGAAAGATTAGATGATTGTGAAAGATTACAAGTTCTGACACTATATAATAATCCGTGATATAGGGAACCCAAACTGTTAGTGAAAAGAAATGAATTCCTCCTCCTGGGTTATCTAATTCAGTGAACAGGACATCTCATAGGATTAAAAATAAGGAAATGGGCCAGGCGTGGTGGCTCACACCTGTAATCCTATCATTTTGGGAGGCCAAGGCAGGTGGATCACCTGAGGTCAGGAGTTTGAGACCACACTGGCTAACATGGTGAACACCCCCACCCCATACTCCCAACTCTACTAAAAATACAAAAATCAGCCAGGTGTGGTGGCACACGCCTGTAATCCCAGCTACTTGGGAGGCTGAGGCAGGAGAACCGGGTTGAACCGGGGAGGTGGAGGTTGCAGTGAGCTGCCAGCCTGGGCGACAGAGCGAGACTCCATCTCAATAGAAAAAAGAGGAAATGAGAGAAGGCAGCAAGGAAAATTACCAAACTCCGATATGATTATACATGTTAACAGAAAAACTAAATCTCAAAATGGTTTTAATTTTACAGATTAAATTCTATTTTGAAAAGGAAAAACGAAATCTATTTTTTAAATGTACTTAATAAAAAGGAAAAAATAAAAGACAGGAGACGCCAGCACTGACAGCTCACAGGGTCATCCCGGACTTACTGGATTGTCAATGTAAAGCATAGAGAGCGTTGTGGTCCAGGGGAAGTCTCTGTCACGCACTGTGAAAACAAAGAAGAGGGGTGAGATAGAGTCGTGGACAAGCATTCCACCGAGGCCTCATGGTGGTCAGAAGCCCAACACACCCCACGGTCCTCATGAGCTGTTGGCGTACCCTCTAACAGCGCTGCACACTCTTATGGTGGGGAACAGGCACCTGCACCTTTACCCTCCCCACTCCCCTCCTTTACTTTCCCCCAGCCCAGAGCGTTTCTACACCTGAGATAAAGCTTGGAAACAAAACCCAACAAAAGCTTGGAACAAAGCTGGTTCATAAAAAAACACCCACCAACCACCTCCGCAATAATATCCATATGTCCAATTAAATCAATCATCCTTAATGCTCCATCTCTTGAACAGAACTACTTCAACAAAACTGGCACATAAGCCTTTATACTGAGTCACAAACTGGCTCACACTCCAAATTCTGACCCAGGGGAAGTAAACAAAATTAAAAAAAAAAAAAACAAAATGAGATGAAGGTAAACTTAGTGACAGCCAGATGTTGCTCTTTCTTTATCCTTCCTCCGCCTCAGCCCCCACCGGGAATAGCGTCTTGCTTCCAAGTTATCAGACAATGAGTGCGACTGAACCATAAAGTGTTTAGTTCATGTGAGTAATTAAGAATATAATTCCACCCATTAGTCCACTGCAAAGAGCTGTCCCAAATAGTAATAAATACCAACTGTTTTGCAAACCCAGAATGCTTGAGTCAGCAGCAGACTGCAAGAAAGCGGATTAGAACTTTTCACCCAAATTTCAAGGGAGAAAGCAGCCCAGTCAGGACACTCACCCCAAGGCTCCTCCTTCTCGGATGGACATTGCCAGAAAGTTGTGTTTTGATAATCTGGAACGGTTAAGCTATTCATAGTGGTTCAGTGTTTACTCTAAATTAGTTTTGGAGCAGATATGAGGCTCAGATGAAAGACTCTACAGGAAATACAGTGCAAGGGATACTTACAGGTCATGTTACTTGTGACAACATAAGGCCCATGTTCCACAAAGAGTCCAAACATGGATGAACCTCCCGGCCCACCCTGTAGCCAGAGAACTACTGGGGCATCTTCTGGCTGTATCTAGAGGAAACAGTAAAACCAGTGACCACACAGAACACTCACTCAAGGCTACAGAACACACACAAGTAAACTTACCCAAATCCTCTCTGTGTTACAGGGCTGTGACTAAATCCCACAAAACCTCCCCAGACCTCAGTAACCACTCTCCACTATAAGCAAAGTACTGATCATCTTTGGTTCTTTGAATGAGGCTGTGCCTCGTATGCTGGTGTCTTCTTATCATGCAGTCAAGTCTTTTCCCAACAAGAGACAGAAAGCTCCTTAAATGTAGATGCTTGGCTTGTGCATGCTGCCAGACGTCTAGCATACTGCCTGGGGCATGGTTATATATTTTTAGCTGTTTAAACTAAAATTTGGGACTCTTCCATTTAACACACATATTCCCAACAGAGGCACAACAAAGAATCCATTCTCAGTGACACTTTCCCTTCTGCACTGAGAGCCCAAACGCCTTTCTGATTTTACTCACTAAGAACATGTTCACAGCTGGTCGCGGTGGCTCACGCCTGTAATCCCAGCACTTTGGGAGGCTGAGGCAGGCAGATCACCTGAGGTCAGGAGTTCAAGACCAGCCTGGCCAACATGGTGAAACCCTGTCTCTACTAAAAATACAAAAAGTTAGCCAGGCGTGGTGGCACATGCCTGTAATCCGAGCTACTTGGGAGGCAGAGACAGGAGACTCGCTCAAACCCTGGAGACGGAGGTTGCAGTGAGCCAAGATTGCACCACTGCACTCCAGCCTGGGTGACAGAGCGAGACTCTGTCTCAAAAAAAAAAAAAAAAAAAAAAAAAAGAACGTGTCCATAGGGACCAGGACAACGTCATTCAACATGGTGGAAAAATGAGGAGGAGCAGACAGCCCCAGGGGCCTTTAGCCAACGCAAATAACAATGACAAAACCCTGAACAAGGTACAGATTTATTTAGGAGACGTGGGAGACATAAACTAGAAAAGGGTATTGGCAGGGCGGTGATGTTGAAAATGAGCTACTGGCCGTAGTGTCAATACCATCACCTTCAATGACAGAGACCTTTTCAACTATTTCATTCAATGTGTATTTATTGAGCACCCATTATGGGCCAGGCATAGTGCCGGGAGCTAGGTACACAGAACATTGAGTGAAGAAGAAAACGCATGTCCTCTTGGAACTTAGAATTGCATGGGCAATATAGGCAGTAAATAAGAAATAAAGACAAGGCTGGGCGCGGTGACTCACGCCTGTAATCCCAGCACTTTGGGAGGCCAAGACGGGTGGATCACCTTAGTTCGGGACTTCAAGACTAGCCTGACCAACATGGCAAAACCCCATCTCCACTAAAAATACAAAAAATTAGCTGGGCGTGGTGGCGGGTACCTGTAATCCCAGCTACTTGGGAGGCTGAGGCAGGAGAATCCCTTGAACCAGGGAGGCAGAGGTTGCAGTGAGCTGAGATAGCACCACTGTACTCAAGCCTGGGCAACAAGAGTGAAACTCTGTCTCAAATAAATAAATAAATAAAGACAATGATTGGAGAGTGTGAAAAGGAAATATGGGTGATTTAAGAGTCATTGGAGGCTGAAAAGGAGAAGGTGATTAGCGAAGGCTTCAATGAGGTCTGAGCGCTGCCCTGAGCCCTGAAAGCTGAGAAGGATCCAGCCAAGAGCAGAGCCAGACAGCAGAGCTGTGCACGAGGGAAATGACAAGGGAAACCCTCTCACCAGAACAGACCTAGAAAGGGAGGAAGGCACAGTCGCCAGGAGAATCCCCCAGAACCACCTGAAAAAGCTCTACTTGGCTCCCCTGCTTGGCTTCTAGCAGGACCTAACAGTGGGCCCTTGCATGATGGCATGGCTCGTTGGATGGTTAGTCAGCAAGGATCCCCTGGCTTCAGCCCAGAATAAAATCCCGCCACCTCTGACTTGGCCTGGCTATACAGACAAATCAAGGTGTTGTTGGAAGGTCTGAGTGGATGCGTTCCATTGACCTGGATGGCGGGAGAAGGCTGAGGCAGAAGGCAAGACTGACTCAAGAGAAGGTGATTGGGATGCCACCGCCAAGACCTGCAGGAAGAGCTAAGCAGAGTTCTAACCATGGCCACAGAGGGCATAGAGGAACTTTCCCAGTCACCAAGAGCCTGATAGAGTCCTTCACGGCTTTGGAAAGGGGCCCAGGGGGACCTGCTACAAGATAGGTGCTGGTAAGAATGGCCATGAGCTGGGGCACACCCCTCCTACGAGGCGCCACCTCTCGGGCTCATTCTTGAGCGTTAACAAATTAAGCAACATAATTAAAGCCCTTCGAACAAGGCCTAATGTATGATAAAAGCACAATAAATATAAATGATTATTATAACTAAGGAAACAGGTAGAAATGGTAGAAGCCAAGAGTCCGACTGGGGCCTCTGATGAGCAGCCTGAAGCTCCAGGGGTCAGCGCAGTATTATATAACAAATAAGCATGGAAGCTCTTGCCCCAAACTGTTTGGATTCAAATCTAGGCTTTACTACCCACCAGTGTGTAACTTTTGGCAAGTTGCCTAAGCTCTCTGGATCTCAGTTTCCCCACCTATAAAAACGGGATCAATAGGCCAGGCACAGTGGCTCGTGCCTGTAATCCCAGCACTTTGGGAGGTCGAGGCGGGCGGATCACCAGAGGTCAAGAGTTTGAGACCAGCCTGACCAACATGGAGAAACCCCATCTCTACTAAAAATACAAAAAAAATTAGCTGGGCCTGGTGGCACGCGTCTGTAATACCAGCTACTTGGGAGGCTAAGGCAGGAGAATCACTTAAACCCAGGAGGCGGACATTGCGGTGAGCCAAGATTGCGCCATTGCACTCCAGCCTGGGCAACAAGAGCGAAACTCCGTCTCAAAAAAAAAATAATAATAATAAATAAAATAAAAATTAAAAAAAGATCAATAATAGTAGCTACACTGTATGCTTGCTGGGAGGATTAAATGAATTCCTTTTCATAAACCTCAGCTGTATAGTATGTGTTCTCCAAATATTAGCTATTGCTATAATAGATAATCACGAGGAATTTGTAGATGGCTTGAACACAATCTATCTGTAAATGACAGAATAGGAAAGTGGGCCGTGTGGTGGTTTTATTCTCGCTCCTGTAGCCCACAACTTCCCTGATCAGTTTTACTAGCTATTCCCCCTGCCTCAAGTGTTCAAATGTCTATGAACAAGTCAACAGAATGAGGGTTTTGTTTTATAAGTCAAAGCAGAGGCTGGGTACGGTGGCGCATGCCTATGATCCCAGCACTTTGGGAGGCCGAGACAGCAAGATCACCTGAGGTCAGGAGTTCGAGACCAGCCTGGCCAATATGGTGAAACTGCATCTCTACTAAAAATACAAAAATTAGCTGGGCAGGGTGGCAGATGCCTGTAACCCTAGCTACTTTAGAGGCTGAGGCAGGAGAATCACCTGAACCTGGGAGGCAGATGTTGCAGTGAGCCGAGATCATGCCACTACACTTCAGCCTGGGCAACAGAACAAGATTCTGTCTCAAATAATAATAATAATAAGTCAAAGCAGAAAAAATGAAAATCAATGACAGCCTTTTTAAGCTGCTGCTTGGAAGCAGAGCGAGCCCTGGAATTGGGAGCCAGACAGGCTGTGGTTCCAGTTGGCCACATAACAGCTGTGCCATCCTGGCCCTCAGTTTCCTCATCTGTCAAATGACCATAATGCCTGCCTCACAGGATTGCTTGAAGGCTCTGAGGAGCAAATGTACATGAAATGATGTTGTAAACTCTAATGTGCTGAATAAAAATAACCAGCTCTGCCCCAACCTGCCTGTGGAGCTAACTGTGTTTTGTTTAAATAAGTGATTTTTATCTCCTCTCAGATCCACTCACCAGTACTGCCTTCCACTTGTATTCACTCAGCAGTAGGAGCAAATTACACATATGAGAGGTGGAAAAACAATGGGATCTGGGTGGAAGGTAGTCCCTGCTCTTCCCAGCCTCCCAGGGAGTGTGAGATGCTGCGAGTCCAACTGATTCCAGCGGATATCCAGCCCCACTTCCTTCCTAAACTACATGTGAACTCCCAGAAGCTGCAATGTGCTCATTAAAATATTTTGGAGAGCTTTTCTCTTTTGGAGAGTAGTATTTTTATACTACTGCCTAGGCCCAAATCCCAGAGATTCCAATTCCATTGGTCTGTGGGGAGGAGGCCTCATCAGTCGTTCTCAAAAGCTCCCAGGTGGTTCTAATGTGCAGGCGGCGCTGAGGGTCTGAAGGTGGATGGAGAGTTTGCCCTCTAAATATCTCAGGCCTCTGGTCTCCAGCCTGTCCTCCCCTATCCTCCACCCTATCCTCCCTTGGCCTTCCATGTCCCTTCCTGTGACCTGGCACAATGAACCGGACCTCTGGACTCAGAAAAATAGCCTGACCCTGAGAGCCCACACTACAAAGTCAAGTCAAACACCTCAGTGCCAAACATCTTTATTATGCAACTTTGAAGCACAGGACACTGCATTCTTGGAATGCTTAAATAACAAGATCTGTGTACACACCTCCAGCCTCAGCTGACCTTGCTCCTGATTTACTTTCCTGGAGGAGGTGAATGAGGCTCAACAACCTTGGAAGAAGCCTGTTTTTAAAGAAAAGCCCACACATACATCTTTCTACTTTGATGGGCCAACCAACCTGTGAACTAATGTCACCCTTATCTGTAATAAAACGTAAAAGTCAGATCTGGAAAATAAAGGTATATGTGTTCAATGCCAAAACCCCAAGAATCAGTTGTGTCACAGCATGCAGACTTTTGTAATATAATATGGCAACAAATGTCATGATATGCAGTATAATATTAATTATGTCCATAGTAATGGCATGAGGTTATTATGTGACAATCCTTAGGGTGATATATTCAGCTGTCAATTGTGAGAATGCAGCCTTTAGCCAACTCTCAACTTTGGAAAGAATAAAAGACTTCCTGAACAAAACCACATTGCAATACTTAAGACCGAATGAAGAAATGACCACTTTAGTTCATTTACAGCATTACAAAATTCAGGAATTTAAAAACATTTATCATATTGAAGTTGTAATTCAAGAGTGTATGAAGCAAGACAATTAATGCATTTATTTTTTTCAAAAGCTTTAAAATGTGGCTGGGCACGGTGGCTCATGCCTATAATCCCAGCACTTTGGGAGGCTGAGGCGGGTGGATCACGAGGTCAGGAGATCGAAACCATCCTCGCTAACACGGTGAAACCCCATCTCTAAATACAAAAAATTAGCTGGGCGTGGTGGCAGGCGCCTGTAGTCCCAGTTACTTGGGAGGCTGAGGCAGAAGAATAGTGTGAACCCGGGAGGCGGAGCTTGAAGTGAGCCAAAATAGCGCCACTGCACTCCAGCCTGGGCGACAGAGCGAGACTCCGTCTCAAAACAAAAAAAAGCTTTAAAATTTTTCTTAAAACTTTTTCTATTATAAAAACAGTACTTACTGTTAACTAAAGGTTTTTTTTTTTTTTCCAATGAAGGTATTTTTAACAGCCCCTCTTCCCCGACAAATTCTACTTCCTAGAGATGATCATGGAGATGCTTATGTTTACCCTTCCAGATTTTTCTCTATGGTCCTCCTCTACACATACACATATAGACATATCCTGTAGCTGTTATATATGCAATATACATACACACATTTTTTTCCAAAAATAGAACCAGGCTATACTATATATATATATGCTGTATTCACTTAACAATATGTTGTGAAGATCTCTTTATATCAATACATACCATTATTTTGCTCAACAGTATGCACTCTACGAATTTACCACAATGTATTAATTCATTTAACATACAACGCCAACTACTCACAGGGATTGTCTAAGGCTGTGAATGCAGACCAACTCCTACCCATGAGCAGGCAGAATACTTTATAGTTACGAGCATGGATTCTGGAGCCAGAATGCCAAGGTTTGAATTCTAGCTATGCTATTTTATAGCTCTGTGACCTTGGGCAAGTTACTTAACTCCTCTGTGTTTCAGCATCCTCTGATTGAAAACATGGATAGTATCAATGTCTATCTCCTAAGGTTTTCATGCAGTTTTAGAGTTGATATATGCACAGCACTAAGAACAGTGCCTGGCACATCTATTTAAGTGTCAGCTCTGATGATTTTTCTGCTGGTGTGGGAAGACAGTAAACAAGTAACTAAATAAATGAGTGATATGAAAGAGGAATGGAGAGACACTAGATTAAGTACTTAAAGAAGGCCTCTGGTGGTAGGGTAACATTTGAGCTGAGATTTAAAATATGAGTAATCCCCTCATACTACATATTTAAGAAGAAAATAAAACCTCTACTAATGACTTAAAGGTCAGAGTCCTGCAGCAAGAACTGATGATTAAAAGGGAACGGACAAAAAAGTTCTAAATATTAAAGAAAGAAAAAAGGAATCCTAAATACTTAAGTGAGAAGTCTCCCTAGCAACAGAAGAGGGTCGGCCCGCGGGTCCCACAAACCTGGGCCCTTTATTGGAGCACAAGAAGCAACTATGGCTTTGCCTCAGAAGCCCTTTCGATTCTTCTGGCGACCCCTGGTGACCAACCCATGAACCTGGACACTCTTTCCTCAGGGTTTCTTCCAGAAGGAACAGCCCAGAAAGAGAGAAGTTATCTATTCTGCCAGAATCTCTACAAAAAGGAATTTCACAATTTCTCACATTAGCAAATTCCATTGCTTATTCACAATGATGATGAAAAATCTACTCCATGTCTTAATGGAATGTCATTCAAAGAAAGTGAAACTCATTGAAACAAAACTAGTACTAAATCCTGTCTGCCCTATTGTTCCCCAGATTGATATACCCTCCCTGGACAGCATCACCTTTGCCCTGAGTCTTCCTTTCCACCCTCATCCTCCATCAGCCCTTATCCCCCAGGCCCTCCTTTGCATCAGAGAGAAAGAGAGAATAGAGATAACCTTCTGCTCAGACCATATGCATATCACTGAAACAGTAAGTTAATATATTGGGGGGGGTGCTAAAAACTTGCCAATTTCAGTACTTTTAAGAAACATAATTGTTGTCTTTTTTTTTTTTTTTGAGATGGAGTCTTGCTCTGTCGCCCATGCTGGAGTGCAATAGCGTGATCTCAGCTCACTGCAACCTCCACCTCCCAGGTTCAAGTGATTATCCTGCCTCAGCCTCCTGAGTAGCTGGGATTAGAGGTGTGCACCACCATGCCCAGCTATTTTTTTTTTTGTATTTTTAGTAGAGATGGGGTTCACCATGTTGGTCAGGCTGGTCTCGAACTCTTAACCTCATGATCTGCCTGCCTTGACCTCCCAAAGTGCTGGGATTACAGGCACGAGCCACCACACCCAGCCTCACGATTGTATTTTATAAGAGGACTTTATTGGAGTGACCCTAGGAAATTTTAGGAATCTCAACAAGTGTTAGGGCAACATTTTGGACTGGAAAGTCACTTCAAGTAGACAGGCATCTGCCAATCTTCAGGACTGGTTACATATCCCTAGCCACCCCTTTCTTCCTATCTCCAATAAGGAATGCCACGCTTGGTTAGAGAAAACAGCAACTGAACCACTAACAGATCCAAATCAATGGCACTGCTTAAGATGAGAAGTGCAATTAGTAAATTAATTAAGGCCCTCTTCACACTTCTATATGCAGAGGCTGATCATTTGCTTGGTTTAAGTAATGTGTTCTACCTTAATTGAAGTCATTAGTACCCCAAGTAAATGTCTTTAAATTCCCACAAGTATGTTTAAATGGACTCCCATTTTGCCATACAGATCCCAGTTCAGCTAATACTTTAGCTGCTACACTAATGGTATTAATCAAGGCAGAGCTTTTTATTTAAAGCAATTAATTTTGTGACTAGAATTGTTAAATAGGTACATAACATTTTAATTCTACACACACACACTCAACACATACACACAAGTTGCTAAAGACATTCATGTTTTTCAAAGAAATTTTATTTCAAGTGGTTGGTGTTGACTGCTCACTAAATCTTCCTTTACTATGATTGCTGCCATGGCACCATCATACAGAAAATTAATTTTTTCAAAATCTTTCTTGTTTTTTGTTTTTGAGATGGAGTCTCACTCTTGTTACCCAGGCTGGAGTGCAATGGCACGACTTGGCTCACTGCAACCTCCACCTTCCCGGTGCAAGCAATTCTCCTGCCTCAGCCTCTGGAGTGGCTGGGATTACAGGCACCTGCCACAGCCCCCGGCTAATTTTTGTATTTTTATTAGAGATGGGGTTGCACCATGTTGGCCAGGCTGGTCTCGAACTTCTGACCTCAAGTGATCCACCTGCTTTGGCCTCCCAACGTACTGGGATTATAGGCGTGAGCCACTGCACCCAGCCTCAAAATCTTTTTTTGTTTTGAGGCCTTCTTGCATCATTCCGAAGCTCCTGACTCTCATCAAGTTTTGGCTTGTCTCATTGATTTGTACCAGCTTACACCCCATTAGAATCCTAACTTTCTCCTTCCTAACCTTTCTACCTGGCTCATTCCTTCATGAGATAGTTATGGCTATTCTCTTTGTGCCTCCTGCCAGAAAGTTATACTTTATAAGGAATAGGGAAGTGGGCGGATGCAGGGAGGTATGGAGAAGACACCTTACTTTCCCTTCTTGATGCAAAAGTTAGTTACTTTCTCTGTATGTTATTTCATTTCCACAAAGGAAATCAGGCATGCAAAAGTTTCTGCAGAGTGTTCAAATATACCTATGGGTGGTGATCTATAACATCATCTTTAGCTACTTTCTTTTTATTTTGTCTCTGACACCCTCTATTCTTCTATATCTCTGATGCCATTAAGTACGTAGCAAAGAGAAGATTAAATAGAGTCAGTTTGAAGAAGACAATTATCTGTGATCTCCAAATCTTTGTTGCACTGCTGGTGGATTTGTATCCACCTGTGTTAGATACATTTTGAGATATATTTTAATAAATCTGTCCAGCCCATGTCCCCTTCTCTAAGAAATGAGTCTCCATTCATCCATGGCTAGCCTGCTAGCCATGTTTATATCATGGCTAATACCCAGCACCTTCAGTCTCAGCTGACTGGACCAAGGAAGAAGACGTGATCCAGACTGTGGCAGCCATGGGTGCTAGTTAATCTCTGCTGGCTACATGATGCAAGGACAGGTAAACTTGGAAATGAAAGGTTGGCCATACTTGGCTGAGTGCCTGGAGAAGCAAAGCATGTTGATCTGCCAAGGGAGAAGAATGAAGCACAGATGAGGGAATCCTGTGGTCTCAGACAGAATAGGGCTGAGACAGAAAGACTGGCTGCCTTTCCTCCCGAGGCTTTTCTATTACTCGTTCCTTAGGCCAGACCACATGTCCAGCCCTTGGTGTCTCAGGGCTGGAGAAAGATTTAGAATGGTACCTGCATCAGTTAAGGCCCAATCAGAAGTCAAAAACCACAGAGTCATTTTAATTTTTTATTTAATTTATTTTTTTACCTGGAAACATTCACCTTTAATTCTGTTACAAGTTCCAGTGTTTACTCTGGCCCCAGCCAGCCATGGGTATCACAGACACCCTTGGGCAAAAGTGAAGATGAAACACCAGAGGGGCCTGTTCTCCCACAGCCACATCCTCAGTGTTGGCCAAAGACCAGAATGCTGGGTAGGCTTCCTATGTCCACTAAGGAACAAGGAAATGTTAATATCTAGAAGTATTCATTATTACAGGGAACTAAACATACATATACAAAGAGAATTCCAAAGAATGCCCTGGGCTAGGGGGAGTGCTCACAGATGGACAAGCCCATAAGGTAGGGAGGGGACCCTTCCCAAGGCTGCTGTCCAGACCTCGTTGGAGAAGGTATAGTTGCAGCCTTCTGAGTAGCTGAGAAGTTCACTGAGTACCCTGGTCCAAAGCTGGTCAACCATCCTTGGGTAAGTAGGAACAGGTGGGCTGTGACTGGCAGGTGGACACAGAGAGACTCAGGAGGCTGGGAGCCTGCTTGCCTGAAACGTTGCACACAGCCTGGAGCACACGGTGTCCACACTGGGAGGGAAGAGGGAACAACCCTCTGGGGTGCAAATGGCCAAGGCTAGTGAGAGGGCTGCAGAGAGAGCAGGGCTGTCGGGAGCCTGCTCACCGCCAAGGCCTAGGGTATATGGTGTTCATACTGGGAGGGCCACAGCCAGGTGATCACCTGGACAGAGCCAGGGATATCATCTTGCTAAGAGTCTTGGTGGTCTGGGTGCATAGCTAAGGCAGAGTGCCACTGGATGTCCCCATCCCCCACCTCAACACACTGCTGACAGACTAGGCAGTGGGGCCAAGAAAAAGCCAAAGGCAGGACATAGGAACAGAAAGAGAAGACAAATTCCTCCTGCAATGTCTCTCCAGCACCCTCTACTGACAAAGCTTAATATTGTGCTTGCTGCAAAGGAGAAATGCTGAGAGCTCTACTATGGCAGAACAGGGAAGAGGGTAGAATTGGAGCTGAGAGGCAAAAAAAACAAAAATTAAAAGTAGTTCGCATAGTAATCCCCACTCCTTATGTCCTCATCCTTCCCCCAGGCAGGGAGTATATGCTAGTTGTCACAAGATATCACAGCCACAGCCTAAAAGTACAAGACAAGGAGCTATGTTAGTTATCTAATGCTGCACAACATCTCTCCAAAACTTAATGGCTTAAGACAACAATAATAATTTTTGATCTCTCGGGATTCCTGTGAGTCAGAAATTTGAGGGTGTCTGGCTGGGCCGTTCTGGCTCAGGGTCTCTCATGAAACTGTGGTCAAGGAATCAGCCAGAGCTGCAGTCATCAGAAGGATTGACTGGTACTAGATGAACCTCTTCCAAGGTTGGTACCCACCAGAGGGTGGAGGCCTCACTTCCTCTCCACAGAGGCTCAGCCATGGGGCTGAGTGTCCTCCCAACATGGCATCCTTTCCTCAGAATGAAAGATTCAAGAGACCAAGGCACAAGTAATATTGCCCTTTATAATGTAGCTGTGGAAGTCAAACATCATCATTTCTGCTAGCATGTTGGTCACAAAGCCAGCCTTGATTCAGCATGGGAGGGGATTGCCCAAGGGCACATACACCAAGGGATGAATGAAGAGCACTGGGAACTAGCCTGAAGGCTGGCTACCACACAGGCCACACGTTCAAGGGCTCCTTCATTCAATCCACATCCTGATTTGGAGTTATTGGATATTTTTATACTTAACTATAGAACCACAGAATGTAATGCTGGGATGGAGCCTTAGCAATCCACTAGGTTTAACATCTTTATTTCTAAATGAGAGAACTGAGGCCCAGAGAATACGAATGCCATCTCCCAAGTTTAATAGCCGGGAATCGCAGACTTGGAATTAGAATCCCTGTATCCAAACCTCTAGTTCCCTTTTGCCAAATTCCAGCCCATTGACTCGCTGCACTGGGACCACTGTGGAGCACATTACAAACACTAATCCCTGGGCCCTCTCCAGATCTGCAGAATCAGAATCTCTGCTGGGTGCAGCTAGACAATGAGCTGGGAGATCTATCATATTTCCAAAGCTCCCCAGGTATTTCTGATGAGCAGTAGCACATTTGGGAATTCCTGTCCTCTTCCACATTAACTGTGTTACTGGAGAAGTTCAGATGTGCAGATGAGGGAGTGTACATGGCACCATGCTGAAGTATGGTGGGGCCTGATTCCATGCCTTCACCCCCAGGATAGGCTGTTCTGTTGGCTTCCAGGCACCTCTGGGACATGCTCTTCTACTGCCAGAGAGAACGCCTTTTGTTTTGGACCAGGAGCATTAGAGTGGTTCATTTTCTCTCCAATTGAATGCTGATTGTGCTATCTGATCATCCCAGTATCTGATTCAGCAGGGCCCAGCCTGCAGGATCCTGAGAGGGAGCCCTTCTTGTAGGTTGCCCCAGCACCTCACGGGCCTCACCAGTATAATCCTGATCTTTCATAGACACTAGATTCTCAAATCCAGGAATCTGGGCCTTTCCTCTTGGCCTGAGGATCAAGGTGGGGTCCTCCGTGAAGGGGCCTAGGCCTGACTCTAAATGCCCCAGGTTTTGGCTCCATGGCATTTGAGGTAACTGATCTGCAGGTTTTGGCTAAATGTGTCCAATGAATTATCTATGTTCCTACACCTATAAGGCAAAGTCCAATACTAGCTATTTTTTTTCCGATGAGAAGGATGCTGACTTTAAAGAGTAATAATCTCTATGTCCTTTTTATCTTCTTCAGTGCGAAAAATCCCAATTTCACTTAGTAATTTCCTGACCTGGTAGCAATTAATCCACCTTGATGGCTGGGGTTCAGGTCCTTCTAATTTACAATTTCCCTCTATTTGCTGTCATCTGTAACCTCTCAAATTGTGACTGGTTTAGTTCTTGACATTATTTGTGTTAATAATTTTAAAAGTAATAATAACCATAATAATCATAATCATAATGAAATAATGACAATAGCAACTATAGTTACTATGTTTTAGGTGCCACTCTAATGCTTTCCCTTATTATCTCTTCTGTCTCAAAACCATTGCCAAGTAGGTATTTTGATCCCCATTTTAAAATGAGGAAACCAGTGCTCAGAGACACTAAGAAATTCCCCAAGGTCACCTTTAGCATAAGTAGCGAAGCCAAGATTTCTATCCAAGCCTGACTTACCGAAGAGACTGTAGTCTTGGCCACTATACTCAAGTGCCTTCCATGACTCGTTTTCTCTGGATCTAACACATGACAGCCAAGATCAAGGATTTCCACATCAGAGGCCTAATTTTATATTCCAGTTCTGCCAATTTCTAGTTGAGTAACTTGGGGCTGATTATTTAATCTCTTCATCTATAAAATGAGGATAACAATTCCTTCCTCATGGGGTTCAGGTAAGGATTAGATAAGAAAATGCACAGTGCCTAGCACATAGTCAGTGTTCAATTACCAGCAGCTATAACTGCTACATTTCTGCTAGTTTCCTTATACTTTCTATCCCATGCAAAATGCCTACTCCTTTCTCTTGCAGGTTGTATTCCCACTGCACACCAATTTCAAGTTCTGGAATTTATTCTGCACTGATTTGTATACAATAACAGGGCAGTCTCACAGCAATAACAGGAAAACAAAACTAATTTAAGAAACAGCATCCCCCCAAAAAATACTCAGAGGATATGACAAGTGTGCCATCCTTCCTGGATCTCTTATTTCCTCTACCTTCAGTTTTTTAAAGGGGTCATTTCTCCCCTGGTGACAACATCAGCTGCTTCCCTATGACAGACAATGAACTAATATCTCTGCCAAATGTGTCTCAGTGACCACTGCTGCTTCTTGTCACACCTGCTTTATCTCCTTCACCCAAACTGGTGTGACTCCATAATTTATAGCCAGAAGCCTCAGATATCTGGCTCTGCATGTGGGCTTTCCTGGTAAGAGGTTCTTGGAAAAATCTAGCTTGGCTGCCACATGGTGGTACCCATCTGTGGGTATCGTTTTTTCATCTCTGCCCCTCTTCTCCCGAAGCTTCATCTATCACTTTCACTAGAACAGCATGTACACTTAAAGACATTCTTTCCCATTGTGTCTCCTGGGATCATCTTAGGTTGTGTTTATGGCTACAGTACTGGACTCAAAAGAACATAACCTGGTCAGGGGATGCACAGCTAGGTTTTCATTTAATTAAGGGGAAAAAGCAAAAACCAACAGTCCAGTCATTGTTTAATGACGGAGGTTTTCAGACTTCAGTCTGGCAACCAGTAGAGCATGCAAACTAAATTCCTTTCCTGAACAGGTTTACGGTGCCAAAGCACCACCTACATTCTAGACATAGCTGTTCACCTGCCCAGAGGCAACCTGAGAAAGAAAAAAACTGGGTTTTTGCTTTGTTTCCATCTGATCTCTTCTCTCACCCTTAGTTCCTGTTTTTACAAATCTGGATCATTACCAAAGAAGACTCAACATTCAGAGGGTAACAAGGAACTGACTGGTGTCAAAAACAAGTAACAAAGCAGAAGGGAAAGTAAGGAATTGGGGTTCTCCAGCTAGAGTGGGGGAGGAGGACTAGAGCGGAAAGAAGATGGGGAAGCAGTCCTAACAGTTCTTAGAGAATCCGCAAGCTGGATTAGGGAAGCCGACCTCCACAGGCTGCACTGGTCTCTTCACTCGCCTCATTTCAACCCTCAACATGGGAAACACATCACCTCTGTCTGGGTTTGGCTGCTGTAGGCATTTCTTTCTGGTAAAAGGCGTGTTGGTCACTTTTCAGCCAGGAGCTTCAGGCAGAGGGTAGTGGCCCATAGGCTGGAGTGGTTTCACAGAGCATGGTTCACTTGGTAATTCTGCAACCTGCCGGCTTCTGCCAATTTACAAGTCAGAATCTCTGGGGGAAGTCAGAGAATTCTTGTATGCAATAACATGTGAGAATCCCTGAGAGAAAACATATTGAGACTCAATAATCTAGGCAAATGTTCAAGTATCCATTTTGTGCAGAATAATAACTCCCTAAAGATGTTAGTGTCTTAATTCCTGGAATATGTTAGGTTAGAGGGCAAAAGAGAATTCAGGTTGCAGATGGAATTAAAGTTGCTAACCAACTGGCCTTAAAATAGGGAGATTATCCTGGATTATCCAGGTGGCCCAAATGTCATCGTAAGCGTCCTTTTAGAAGACAGAGGTAGAAGACAAGAGTCTGAGAAGGAAACATGACCATGGAGATTATGTGATGTGAGAAGGACTCAGGCTGCCTTTGCAGGCTTTGAAGCTGGAGGAAGGGACCCTAAGCCAAGGAACGCGAGCAGCCTCTAGACACTGCAAGAGGCAAGAAAAGAGATTCTCCCTTCGAGCCTCCAGAAGTACCACAACCCTACTGGTCCTTGATTTCAGCCCAGGGAGACCTGTGTCAGACTTCTGATCTGCAGAATTGTGAAATAAAATGTGTGCTGTTTTAAGACACTAAGTTTGTGGCAATTTGTTATAGCAGCAAGAGAAAACTAATATAAAGAAGTTACTGCAGATAAATGACTGCATTCAATGACATCAATAGATATGATATAAAAAATGCACACATACAGAATATTTCTGAAAGGCATAAAGTTTAAGAGACTGGGAAGGCCCATTATCACTCTCCTCCATCCCGCTCTGTGCCCTGTTAGGCAGACCCCTATAGGCTAGATCACCCGACTCCACCTTGCTCCCAGTTGGGCTCTACCTATGGGAGGCACCAAGCAAGAGACTGGAGGGTGCTCAGGCTCCAGTGCTGACCTTGCACTTGTATGACCCTCAGGATGAGTGTCTCCTTGCATTGCACGCTCTAGGCATCTCACTTGCCTCACTCAACACAACACTGACGAAGAAATAAGAAGCCCTCTCTAGGGGCCAAGAAAGCCTTCCAGAAAAGACGACAGGCTGACGGCTACTGTGAGCCCAACGACAAAGGATCTGGAATTCTTCACCATTTCTTACATGCCCCAACCTGACCACATCCCACCACAGGTTGCTTTGGGGTGAACTATGTCAGAGGCCATGTAGTTGAGAAAGCAGGAAAGAAAAGTCAAGAAAATATAACTCAATAGTACCAGGAGAAACAACGTAACTTGAAAACTACCCTGGACTAAGCAATTTACTCAGTTACTACAGATGCAACCCAGCTATATGCAAATCACATGAAAATATAAATAACACCCTCCATAGGGATAGCTTTTGCTTTGCTTTCTCTAGCCTGTAAAACAAATCCAATTTGGAGGATGAAATAGAAAATTACTCTGCAGTGGAATAAGATTTGCATCTCAGCGCTTCTAGCAATACCCGCAACAGCACCCCTAAGCTAAAAGTGTCTTGTTCATACAGAAGAATGGCATAATCTAGAGGTGAACTACATAGGATTGGTGAAGTAGAAAAACATACCCACCTCTGTCTATAGAGATTTGGGAAAGTGATGGCCTTTCCTGCCAGAAGCCTTCCTAGATCGGCAATCCTCCCAATCTTCTAAAGATCCATAGAGTCTGAGTTCAGTTCTGTCTCCTCTGTGGCCCCCACAGAACAGAATATGCTCAGTAAGTGGGTACTGAGTGCATGAAGGAGTCCACAGACAGCGCAGCTATACAAGGCCATGGCTGACTAGATATAAACATACTTAGCCACGCATTACCTGTTCACTTCAGGAATCTCCCTACTTCCTATCCTCCTTGGGCTCCCCCGACCCATCCCTGCCCTAAGTATTTTTAGAACAAAAACACAACAAAATGATAGGAAGAAGACTGTGGCAGGAAGAAGGTGGTAGTATTAACACTCCAAATAAGGCTGCAAGAAATTTAGAAGTTGGACACTTCCCACTCCCGCAGAAAACATTTGTTTCCTGCCCATAAATAGGAATACCACGCAGATTTGCTTATTTTTAGAAAAACAAAAATCTTATTTTTAGAAAAAATCTATGAGATTTTTTTTTAAAGACCTGTAGCTCGGTAGGCTAACATTTCTACCCTCAAACGGCAAGCCAGCTCTTGAACACTGGTGTTCTTTCTGTTGGGCACCTACCTGAGCTGGGAAGAACCAGAAGAAGAGGTTGCTGTTGTAAGTCTTATTCACGGTGAGGAAGCCAGCATAACTCTTCATGTTCAGTCCTGGGAAAGGACTGACCAAACTCAATTCTCTTCCTAGTGGGGGAAAAAAAAAATTTACCCAAGGATTACAGAAAACAATAACAACAAAAATGTGAGCCATCTATCTCAGTCTGGATGAAATGGAGTGATTAGATAAGCTAAAAGGGAACTGGTATGACAGGTAGTTCCTTCAGCAAATTCCAGCCTACCCCTGGCCAATCCCACATAGTCCACATTCACAATTTAGCCAAGGATATGTGAAAGTTTTAAGCCTTTGGGGAGGGGTGCCCAAATATATTTTATAAGCTGTAATAAGGTTTTTTTTAAGTAATTTTAAAAAGAAGAAAATAAAATCTCCTATCATCACACCTTGCATAAACCAAGGTGATGACCTTGGGCCACATGGAAAGGAGCAGGATAAAGTAACCTGACCCGAAACAGTGGGGTGCAAGAGTAACAATGTGGTGAATCAGCTCTCGGCCTCGCCCCGAGAAGGCCTGTGTCCTTCATGCTCTTGTTTTCATGAAGGCAAAAAGCCTGTCACATCTACTAAGAGGAGTGGGCTGAGGCATATGGGAGTGTGGGTGGCTGTGGACAGTGGGGAGAGGTGCACAGTGGTGGACAGTGGGGAGACTGGGGGTGACCTCATGGCTACTCAGGGGGAGCCAAATAGGACAATGGGGCAGTTGTGGGGGCCAGGGGTCCTGGCTTTCTTATGGCACCACTGGGACAGGCACAGGGAAGGAGTAATTGGGGATGCTTAGACAGCCAAGGATGCCCAGGAGTAAAGAATGCTACTAGGAGCTGACATTTACAAGGCCACAATACCAGGGCTTTACATGATGTGGGAAGTATAATTCTCATTCCCACTTTACAAATAAGAAAGCTGAAGCACAGAGAGGTTAAGTGACTTGCCAGCTAGTAGAGGAGAGCTGGGATTAAACACAGCAGTCAGGCTGCAGAGTTTGTTCCTTCCCCCAGGGCTTTCAACTAGAGTGAGTCAGAAGGTGCAGGTGGCAAGGAGTGGGAAGGGAAGTAGTGGTCAGGAAGGGAGTAGCAAAGGAACAGAAAACAGCAGAACGTGGTGGCAAAGTAAAAGGGAAAGTTTGGGTGAAGGAGAAGAATCCTTTAGTGGTGACAAAGAATGTGTCCCCAGTAGGGACCAGTCACTCAAGAAAAGCGATGTAAGTCTGAGCCATATTAAGTTGGAGACTGGTTAGTAGGTCAGGAAGCTTGACTCCTCACATGCCATCAACTAAAGATGGCTTTGACGGTAGGTGGAGCCCTTAGGCTCTGGAAGGCTAATTGTTAGCATCTTTTCCCAGCTCAGCATTCACAGACAACATTGATAGGATAAAATAAGCCAAGGTGACAATATTAACACTCAAGGGAATAGATGCTACAAGTCAGGGTCCTGACTGCAAGGGCTGGTTGCTAAACTTTTCCCAGCACACTGCTGTTTTGGGACCACTAGCTCCTCTTTTACAAGAGGCATGCCTCTTAGCTGAGCATGGTGGCAGTGCTTGTAGTCCCAGCAACTCGGGAGGCTGAGGTGGGAGGATCACTTGAGCCCAGGAGGTCAAGGCTGCAGTGAGCCATGATCATGCCACTGCACTCCAGCCTGGATAACACAGCGAGACCCTGTCTCAAAAAAAAAAACATATATATAGGCATGCCTCTCAAAAGGAAAACCTCTCATCTAGACCACACAGTTCCTTTGCTGATCCTAGTGCTCCTATAGACCAGCTGGTGACCCACCATACAGGCATTTAACCTCCCTGTTCTTCAGTTTCTCCTCTATGGAAGATGTACTGCCTGTGGGCCACCTGGATTAAAAGAGCCTCCACATGTAAAACCTATAGAAAGAAGCTGGCAGGTAGGGAGCAGAACTACTGTTGCTGTCTGTGAAATGCACCCGCTGACTAGGAACAGGGAGCACCTCTGAGCAGAGGAGGTCATGGGGACAAAAGAAAGGTCTCAACAGGTGGTCCTTGAGGGTCCTGTTAGGCTAGCACAATAGAAGAGCATGGGTTTCCTAGCCTGACAGACCTGGGTTTGGAATCCTAACTAGATTAGGACTCCCCAGCAAGTTGCTCCATCTCTCTGAGCCTCTTTCCTTTTATGCAAAATATAAATACTGATTCCGCTACCCTGGGCTTTCTGTGAGGATCAAACAACAAAAATGCATATGAACCCTTAGCCTAGCACTGCACATAAAATACGGGTTCAGTCAATTGGAAGGGAAAGTTATCATTAGCCTTTGGCCACTCCAAGTGAAGTCTAGAAGAATTTCCTTTCTCTAGCTCAGCCTGGTTCTCCCAGGGAAGATTGCTTAATGCAACCTCTGCAGGTCTTCACATTCTGTTCCCAATGAGGTCTATCCCTCCTCCATCAGAAAAAAAGCCAGAGAAAAAGAGAGAGAGGTGAGGATCTTACGAGAAAGAAAAGGGAGGTGTTTGGGGAAAGTGGTTTTTGCCACTCCTCCCCTCCCACTCTTCCCACCATCTGTCGTTTTTCTTCTCCCCTTCTTCACTTCCACTCTTAATTAGCCCAGAGAAAGATCACCCCCCCAGGGCTGGGTAGCCTTTAAAATGCTTTTGAAATATTTTTAGCAAAACTATTAATCTTCTAAAAATCAAATAGATACCACCCCCCGCCTCCCAAAAAAAAAAGCAGAGTAGAGAAGTAAAAACTGTGGACTGGAAATGAGTGAGATGTGGACCACAGAGAGGTAAATGGGAAGAAGAGGATTCGAGAAAGATGACACAGAAAAATGAGAAAGGTCAAAGTATAATGAGAAAAAAAGAAAATATATAATAGAAAGGAGCTGGAGGGAATGGAACAGAGGAGAGGATGATTGAATCAATCTATCTCTCCCAAGACCAGCACCACACAGGGTCCACGGACTGCTCTCAAATGATTCAGATGTTCACACATCCCTCCCTTCCCGAGGATGCCAAAGTAGCTTCTCTACTACCTTTTACTTGAGTATATTTCAGAACTTCCCTCCTAGGTCAGGAGGTTGGAAAGTGGGGAATTTGTCTTATTTAACTTTGCATACCTTGGGACTCAGCATGCTGATTTACACACCTAAGACATTCAATAAATACTTTTTAATGAATGAATGTTAACAAATGAATGGATGAACAAGTCAATAAATGAATGAACTAAAACAAGCCCTACTGACAATGCACTAAGATTAGCTTATTTCTACAAAAACCTCCTAAGGCAGACCTTGCTAAAAGATCTTAAGAAATTTAGAACTTTTCTCGAGCCCATAAAAAAAGTTTTGCCCTGTTTCAAATTTTAAATTTCCACTAACTAAATCCCAGTAAAATAATTAAAAATGTCATCAACTAAAATGACTTTTTATATTTTCAAATGTCCTGTGCATCCTTCTATTAATGGAATGTGGAAAACAAACTCCCAAGATGGTGGAGTTTCTATCTTTCCGGCACCATGACTCACAGTACAAATGTTTCGAACAGTTTTAAAAAGGAAAAGGTTTCTTTGAAGTGATTTTACTTCCTCCTTGTTTTTTACTGCTGCAACCAGTGTTTGTGATATTAACACTTTCAAAAACATTGGAATGTGACCAAGAAAGGGCTTGAACCAGCTAATCAGCATGCATGTCAGATTCACAAACACTCAAGTTATCACCAGTGTGGACAGACATTACCAGATCATAAGTAACAATAAATTAGGACCTACCAGTAAAATAGTCTTTAAAGTGTGAAAATGCAGTGTTTATAAACAAGCTAAAATGTGCCTCCTACATTCATTTTGTTTCAGGGAGTAAAGATTTATTCTAGCTTCAGAGAAAGTAAACATGCAATTACAATTACATAAAACTAAGCCAGCTAATTGAGGATTTAAAAAATAAAAATTTCCCTTGTTTTTTTGTGAGCTACTGTTTATCTCGAAAATGTTCCATTGCAATAATAAGACTCACATTCCTAGGGTTTTGACAGACTCGATAAACAAAAGGGATTTAGGGGAGTGAGCTGACCATCTGTCCAGAGCTTCCTGAACTTTCAGCAAAGCGGATGAATAAAATTATCCTTAATTATGTTGTCAGGGCTACATTTGAATACCCAGATGTACCAGATTTTGAATCAGCCACTTAAAATTCTGTTCAAAGAATTTGACTGTGTAACATAACTTCAGGAAGTGATATTATACACAGATTTAATATTTTAAATGTTGTCAATCATCAGATGAAGATCTACCAATCTTGACATGGGAGGGTGGAAGATAAAACTACCTCCCTTGGAATCTTTCTTGGCTGCTGCTAATACCCATAACTGAGAAATGCTCATAGGCAAGAAAGACAAGAACAGGAGGGATGTCAGTAGTCTCTCAGATGGATTTCTCTGTATTCTTTTTACTTGGTTCCACCAGATGTATGATACAGAAACACCATGGTCACTTTCACTTAATGCCTTTGTTTAAGCTGTTTCTCTCATTTGGTACGCACAGACCTTTCGCTATTTACGTAAATCTTACCCGACACTCTGAAGTCCAGAGCTGGTCATAACAGCATAGTGGTTCATATCATGGGCTCTGGGGTTGGCCAGTATAGGGTTTAATTCAGAGCTGCTCATATAGCATAGTGGTTCATACCATGGGCCCTGGGGTTGGCCAGTATAGGTTTTAATTCAAGCTCTGCCACTTACTAGTTTTATGGCCCTAGGCAAGATATTTGATTTCTCCGGGCCTCAGCGTTCTCATTTGTAAAATGGGAACAACGCTTATGGATTCTTCATTAGGGTTGCTCTGAGAACTAAATGAGCTAATGGATGTAAAGCACAATGCCTGGCACATGGTTGGTACCCAAATTTAAATTCCATACATATTTATACACACCTATTATGTATAGGTATATGCTAGGTACTAGGGATATAATGACTAAATGTTAGCTACTTATTATTTTTACAACTACGACAGCTCTAGTATTTTCTCCCTCGATTATGCCAACCGACAGGGATAGGTTCCTCCTCCGAATCTCCAGTGCACTTACTTTAAATGTAATACTTTAGTACTTTAGTATGCACTGCCTAATTCCTTAATTGTTTTGTGTGTATGCATCTGGTCACTTTAGAAGAACACTTTAGAAGCTTCTGAAACAAACAGAACTAAATTATAGTAGGCAAATCACAGAGCAGAAGTCAGAAGATTTGGGTCCTAAACCCATCTCTGCTACCCAACTCTATTGCACACATCCCGTTGGGCAACTCGGGTAAAGTATTTCAGTCTCAATTTCCTCATATGTGGATTGGTAGAATTTGGTTATAACAATTACTTATCTCCTTTTCATCCCTACATTAAATGGTTTGCTTTGATTCACTGTTAATGAACATAAATCTAAGCCATCAGAATCCACTTGTTAAGGAAGCTGAAATACGTGCATGTAATCCAATTTGGAGGGTTTGAGTTAACGACACTTTGCCTCTTCACAAGCATCTTAATGGTATCAGCCCATACGGTGGGGCAGCCATCTTCCCATGACTTCTCTTGTGAGGTAAAAATCAGTCCTTTTTAAAATACACTAAATACATTATCAAAGTTTTTCATCTCTCCTTAGAAAAGAGACAGTGAAACTTGAAGCCAATGTGTATTACAGAAAAAGACATATGAACAGCACTTACACATACCCTTAAAATACAAGAATGTCTTCGTGTAAAACGAAAACCAAAAAACAATGACATCCTATTGGCTGTGAGAATACTTTGAACGAATAAAATTTGCTTTATTTTAAACTTCTTTATAGAGTATTTAGATTTGCTTTTGATCTTTAAAATGACCATTTGTCTAAAATTTCCAGTGTTCTTCTTCATTCCCATCACATCTGCCAACCTGCCAGCTTCACAGGCACCATCTCTGCCTTCCCACCTGTGACAAGGGACAACCTTGGGGCCCCTGTGTGCCAGATCCCTGTCTCTCACCTTCTTAAACACAGTCTCCAACAATGGTTCCCCAAACCAAACCAATTCCCCACTCATCATTTCCATCAGCAAACAAACATTCTCTCCTATTCTGTTAAAGACCCTTCCTGGACCCCAGTGCTCCCTCCAGCCACTACCCCATTTTTCTGCTGCTCTTTGCAAACAGCTCCTCAGAATAGCTACCTGTCTACTGTTTTATAGCTCAGGAACCTACTGAAGTCCAGAAAGTTGAAATCATTTACTCGCACAGTGATTAAGCACAAAGAAGCATTAAGAGCAGATACAGGGCTGGGGGCGGTGGCTCACGCCTATAATCCCAGCACTTTGCGAGGCCGAGGCAGGCGGATGACTTGAGGTCAGGAGTTTGAGACAAGCTTGGCCAACAAGGCAAAACCCCATCTCTACTAAAAATATAAAAATTAGCCGGGCATGGTAGCGCATGCCTGTAGTTCCAGCTACTCAGGAGGCTGAGGCAGGAGAATCGCTTGAACGCAGGAGGTGGAGAGTGCAGTGAGCCGAGGCTGCACCACTGCACTCCAGCCTGGCGACAGAGCAAGATTCTGTCTCGAAAAAAAAAAAAAAAGAGCAGATGTAGGTCATAAATTTTAGTCTCTGATAACACTAAGTGATACCTTTTTTCCTATTAGTAATAACAATAGAAAAACCCGCAATCTCTAAATAAAGCCATTTGCAAACACTCATATTTGGAGAACAATTTATAGAGTACAAAAAATTTTCACGTGCCTTATTTCATTGGATTTTCATAACATCTCTGCAAGTTGGGTAAGTTGTTAAAGCTACATCTTATCTTAATGAGAAAACTAAGGCCCAGACTTGCTGGATAACGGGGCACAGCAGGGAGGCTGCAGTGAGGCTGTCTGAGTATGAAGCCTACACACCAGCTGATATCTGCATGAACTCTGGCTAGTAGCTCAATCTCTTTCTGCCTTGGTTTCACATGTGTAAAATGGGTCCACCTCCCAGGGATGTTGAGATGTTTAAATAAGTTCATGCAGAAAGCTTGGAACCAGTGATTGACTCATAGTAAGTTTTAAAGATAGTATTAGCATTAAGTGACCACTGGGGGACAGGCACTCTACTAGTCTTATAAATAAAATGCTGCAACTCAACCACGCAGGTAATTCAACCCTGGCTAATTCTCATTTTAGCTAAAAACTCAGACAACATATGACATCAAGTCATTAATATTTGACATAGGCCGGGTACGGTGGCTCATGCCTATAATCCCAGCACTTTTGAAGGCTGAGGAGGGCGGATCACCAAAGGTTAGGAGTTCAAAACTAGCCTGGCCAACATGGTGAAACCCCATCTCTACTAAAAATACAAAAATTAGCCAGGCATGGTGGTGGGCACCTGTAATCCCAGCTACTCAGGAGGCTGAAGCAGGAGAATCGCTTGAGCCCAGGAGGCAGAGGTTGCAGTGAGCAGAGATCGCGCCACCGCACTCCAGCTTGGGCAACAGAGCAAGACTCTGTCTCAAACAAACAAACAATATATATATATATATTTGAAATAAAACAACTGAGTAAAAATACTGAAATATATTTTGCATCCTATGGGTTACTTGTTTTAAGAAAAACTATTGGCCAGGTGCGGTGGCTCACAGCTGTAATCCCAGCACTTTGGGAGGCTCAGGTGGGCGAATCACGAGGTCAAGAGATCGAGACCATCCTGGCCAACATGGTGAAACCCCCTCTCTACTAAAAATACAAAAATTATCTGGGCATGGTGGCTTGTGCCTATAATCCCAGCTACTTGGGAGGCTGAGGCAGGAGAATTGCTTGAACCCGGGAGGCAGAGGTTGCAGTGAGCTGAGATCGCACCACTGCCCTCCAGCCTAGTGACAGGCGAGACTTCGTCTCAAAAAAAAAAAAAAAAAAAAAAAGAGAAACTGTTGAACTCATGCCAGTGGTTTTCTGATTTAATTAAACTTACTTACCTTTTTGGATCTTCCCAGCTTCAATGTAAGGGGTGAGAAATAATGGCTGTCCTGAGTCTCCCTCAGGTGGCATGGAAACACTTCTGTATAGGGAGCGAAACAGCCCATCACAGGGGCCAGGCATCAACAGGACCAGCAAAACAATCACCTTCCACATGGCACCAACCATCTCTCAGGGTCTAGGATAAAAACAGCATTCCAAAAATGAATCATAAGAGTAAATATTTACCTGGCCCTTTTACATGCAAGAAATTCATTTATTCACTTAAAAAAAATATTGTGTGTAAAGGCCCTCTGCAAGGACCTTGGATAGCACCATAAATAAGCACACCCAATCCCTGCTCACTCTTAAATTCAAAGGCTAATGGGAGACTCTTCAAGGGATTTACAATGTCAGTAATTTTTCAATTACTGATTTTTTTTTTTTTAAACAGAGTCTTGCTCTGTTGCTCAAGCTAGAGTACAGTAGCACAGTCACGGCTCACTGCTGCCTTGACCTCCTGAGCTCAAGCAATCCTCCCACCTCAGCCTCCCAAAGTGCTGGGATTATAGGAGTGAACCATTGACATTTTTTAAAATGCAGTTTGGAAAGTAAATTCAATGGAGGATTAGATAAAGACTCAGAACAACAAGAACTCTGTAACTGACCATAAATGGGTGGTAGAAACCATTATGCCACCACAGAAGGGCAGAGGATTGAGAGCACATTTCAGGCCGAAAGATCATAGAAAGGCCTTATCCAAGTTGGATATGGATAAAAGGTGAATGGTTCTCAGACAGGTGGGAGAAATGGGAAAGGCATCATGGGTGGGTGGAAACAGCTTAAGCAAAGGTGAGACCTCAGGCATCCATGCACACCTTTCAGGGAAATTTCAAAGAAGCAATGGATTTCTGGTTATGTTCTCTATCTCTTATAAAGCCCCAGTTTGTATCAAAGAACAACAACAACAAAAACAAAAACAGGAAGGAAGAAAGAAAGGGGGGAGGGTCCTACAACTACCCTTAGGTTCCTCCCCTTATTGCTAGCTGATAAGTAAATTAAAGACATTAGGCCCCAAACCATTAGCACAAAGCTTTCCAAAGATCTTCAGATCTGATGTTTGCTTAGAATATTCATCTGAGATTATAATAATAATGGCATAAAACTGTATAATTATTTACTTGAACATCAATATGTAAATTATATTTATAGTGGGCTTTCCCATGTATTTGTAGATGATTTGAATCTCCTAATTCCACCAGTGTTACAGAAAAATGACTGAATGGTATTTGTTAAAGCATGGAGACAAAGACTTTATCAGGATAATGACAGGCACAGGGACCTTGCAGTCAACAGTCTTGCAGCAAGGAAGAGAGATTGGGCTCAACTCCAAATGCAGCACGGGCCAGTGGGAATTTATAGCCAAGGAGCAGTGTGGGGGTCAGTGGATGGAAAATTACTCAAAGGAAGCATTGGGGTAAGGTGGATCTAGCTAAACCTAACAGGATTCTCACTGAAGACAGGCTAGGATGATCAGACATCACCTGGGGGATTGTGCAGGATGAGAAACCTGGTCAGACATTGAGGCGATCGGATGTTGATGTTGCTGGTTCTTGGTAAAACGACTTAGCCAGTGTCCTTTGCTAAAACTGGATTTTACAAGGAAGTGCACAAACAGGCCTAGCAGAAGATTCAGAAGCCTGACTAAAATTTGGCCAAGGAAAAAATCCTTGTCACCAGGAAAGTGAGGATTATTGTCACCAAATTCAGGTAAGGAAAACTTGAATCAAAAGAGTGTCTCATGCAAGGACATGAAAGAAGAGAAACCAGGACTTGACTCCACTCAAGGCCAGGACTAGGGAGAAGCGAGGGAGGTACAGATGCAGGGTCAGATCTCATCTTGATCTAAAATGTTGACCATTTTTATTATCATTAATTTTTCTCTGTATTATACAGTTTTTTAACTATTACATTAAAATATTACTAGTCTTGAATTTTTTTTGACACTTTCTTAAGTTTTACACCTGAGGTAGTGCCTCTCTTGTCTCACCCTAATCCTGACCTTGCTAAGTAGGGAATTATGACAAGCACACCAGGGCCGTTACATGACTCTGCACTCCTGCTATTTAAGCACGATCTATGTTCTTAGCTGTAAATTCTAAATCAAATACATGAAATGAAAGGGTACTCCACACATTCACATTTCTGGATGCAAAAAGAGATATACAATTATGCAAATATAATGCCTGCTTTTGTTCAGTGCTTTAAAATGCCAAGCCATTAGAACATCTTAAAAATACAAAACGTGTAAAAATCTTTTAACGACATGCTTATTACAACCCAATTTGGCATAACATGAAAATATTGGTTATAGCAAATTTTAAAAGCTTTTCAGGCACATTTCCCCAGTAAGATAAAGGTTTATAATTATAATGTGATTGAATATATAACCCTTGTCATGTCTCTCAGGGTTAACTTACTAGAATTCCCCACACTTAATGTAAATAAGGCCAACCAAATCCAGGATGGAGCTAAAAAATGCTTTTGCCTATTACTGACTATAATAAAGAACAAAATGAATTTAGCAACTGAAATTAGGTTCCCAAGAAGCCCCAGGGTAATGACCTCTATGGCACTGTGAAAACATTTTTTTAAATTACATGAACTTGTTTACACTGATGCTTTTATAGCACAGCTACTTTCAAGGGATGCCCGAAATCAACAATCTTACTCTCTAACTGGTTCAGAAAAAAAAATATATATATATATATATATATATGCAATATTAAAAAAAAATAATGGAAGAAGCTCTTCCAGTAAGAGGTTTTTTTTTTTTTTCCTGGGGACAGAAACAAGAAACCAATCATGCCATCTAATTTCTCAATCTTCCTGCTGCCAATCCCTAGCTCCCTTTAATGGAAGCCATTAATATTTAAATAACCAGGGTAGTTACAGCACTTCCCTTGTAAGCAGATGTTGACTCAAAGATGTTAAAAAAGGAAAACAGGTAAAACTGGTCCTGTTTTAATTGATATAAATCTAATACATAAAAGTAAGAATTGGGTCAATTTAGTAGATCTCATTAACATTTAATCAAATAACTATCTGAGTCATGGTTTCCCATGCAAGTGAATTAAAGCACCGACATACTTCATTTTACAGTTCTCATTCAACAGTCAGAATTCCTGAACTGTGCTTAGCTGTTATCTCTCCTTATGAGAATGAAAGCTATTATCATAAATGGAGAAGTGGGTTTTTTAAACACCCTCTCATATGTTTTTGCTTATCCTAAATTAGCATGAGTCCTTTTATTTATTGAACATTTATTGAGCAATTTCTAAACCAACAAATCTTATACTAGACAGAGGATATCTCCCACAGAAAGGTGAAAAAGAAAACTGTTAACCCTACACTTTATCATACCTACTTGAAATAATATGAAAACAGTGGTGCTATTTCCAGTTCAAACATATCATATTGAAGAATTCAAACAAAATGTTCTTCTTAATAAATGTTTAGAAACAGAATAACATCTGGGGAAATACAAAACCATATCAACAGAATCAAAGACTCTAAAGGTCAAAAGTATATAATTTGCTAAAATTGTCTTACTAAACCTTAAATATTAAAGTTGAAAATCATGTGTCCAATGTATGATTTTTGATATGGAACAAAGCTATTTATGCACAGTCTTCTTTAGAATAATAAAAATTGTCAATAAATAAAATTTCCAACAGTAAGACATCAGATAAGTTACTATATACCAAAAAGATAAAATTATTATACATACAGCAATTAAAATGATTCTACTAAGAATGTTTTGAAAAATATAATAAAATATTATTAGGTAAAGAAAAGCAGGATATTAGATTGGATATATGGTTTTTTCCTTATTTAATACTTCTTAATTTCTAAATTTTCTACAAAAATTTTATACTCAGAAAAAAAGTAATTTTGTTGCTTTTTTAAAAAAACAAAGTGAAGCAACTGCTAGACATGGCAGAAAAAGTGCTTATTCCTTTTTCCTTATTACTACCTGGGTATGACCTCTTCTGTTTCCTAGGAATAAGGTTCTATTTGTACTTCTAGAATAGCTTCTTCTTTCTCTAACATTCTGTTAAGATATGTCCTGATCTCCTAAAGTCACAGAATCCCAGAGACTCAAAGTAAATTTTCTCTTCGGCAAATCAGAAGGCTCTGCATAAATGTGAGATGCTATTATAATAATATTTATTATCATATCTGTATTTCATTCTGCCTGGAGTACAGTTCATAATGAGAGTGCATATAGTTGGTACTAAGCAAATATTATTGAATTGATGAATCTAAATAAGGAACCATATTTTAGACCTACAAGATATTAAATGTTCATGTGGTCCAGTTCCTTCATCTTCAGATTAGAAAACTTTTACCAGGGAGTAACTGACTTGATCAAGATGACAAGGCCAAGACTCAAAGCCAGAATTTACTTATGGCTCTAAATCTCATCTGCTTTCCACTGTCCAATCTTTTTTTTTTTTTTTTTTGAGACAGAGTCTCGCTCTGTCACCCAGACTGGAGTGCAGTGGTGCGATCTCAGCTCACTACAACCTCCGCCTCCTCGGTTCAAGCGATTCTCTTGCCTCAGCCCCCCGTGTAGCTGGGATTACAGGCACCCACCACTACACCTAGCTAATTTTTGTATTTTTAGTAGACGCGGGGTTTCACCACATTGGCCAGGCTGACCTCAGGTTCCTGATCTCAGGTGATCCACCCGCCTCGGCCTCTCAAAGTGCTGGGATTACAGGCGTGAGCCACCGCCCCCGGCCTACTCTCCCACCTTTATTCCAGATATATTCAAATATTCTGACTCTTACTGTCTCAATAGATAATAACAGCCTGTAATAGTCCTAAATCCCTTTTATGGATTGTTAAAGGATGGAGTAAATAAATAAACAAATGAATAAAAAGAAACGTTGATAAGTAAATCTGTCTAGAGTAGTCTGGTTTTTAGAAACAACTCTGTAATAACCCAGGTCCTGCCATGACTCATCCGAGGACCTTGGTAAGACAGTAACTTCTCTGGGTCCCACCTGATGTGCTCAAGCCAGCGCAAGAGAGCTGATGGTTAAATTTTCAGGAATGTTGAGAGTCAGTTGTTCAACAGAGCCACCATTAACAATTAAACTGTTATTGAAGAAGTTACATTTTAAAACACATGTTCAAAGTACTCAAAACTTATCATTTCCTAATGATTTTACTACATTTTACTATTATCTGTGATCTAGAGTTATATTTTTTGTATCTGTGTGGTAGACAGATTACACATATGATGATTTGCTTCTGGGCATCTTTTTCCAACTATGTGTTCAGTAATCTCGTTGGTAGCTTGAAATCAACTATGGTAGGAGTATTTATACCACAGTAACCAGCAAACACCAGAAATCAGGCCTTCTTTTTCTCAGACTGCCAATTGTTAAACATTTACCTGCACATACTGGGCTCATCTTCATTATTGGTAAAATGAGCTAGATGCTATTTTCCATTAGCTCACACTCCAATTCCAATCGACCTGACATTCAGAAGAGACAAAAAGGGAAAATCCTGGCCAGTTCTCCCCTACCTGATCAACCAGTAGCATAATCAGATTTGCAAGACCTCAAGAAAAGAAACCTGCAAATGCCACTGGAGGTGTGTGTTTTGCCAAAGAAAAAAGAATCAAAAACAAAACCTGCAGGATGAGGACAAACAAACAAAGAGCAGGTATTTAAACCAGCCTTATATTCTCCCCTTCACTCGTTTCCACTTCCCCACTTTACACTATCGATTACTCCAATCAAAGGATACATATCTTTCATATAATAACCATTGTAGCTGCAATTAAAATAGTTATTGCCCGGCACATTGGCTCATGCCTGTAATCCTGGCACTTTGGGAGGCCAAGGCGGGAGGATCCCTTGAGCCCAGGAGTTTATTTATTTATTTATTTAAGGGACAGAGTCTCACTATGTTGACACCCTGGACAACACTCTTGAAGTACTCTTTTCCCAGGGAGGACACAGTCATGGCATGCAAGGTAAAGGGCAACCTTTTGCTGAAGTGGCACTGAGACACGCCTATCTCCTTTTCACAGGTTCCTCTCTGGCATCAGACAGTGATGTCTAATCTCTCTAACGAATTAGTCATCCCTACCTCTGCCACCATATCCTTGGATGTGCAGGAAAAGGAAACTAGAGGTGTGTGGCAGGGAGAGAATGAGAAAAATCAGGAAGAGGAGAAAATAATATAATCTGACACTACAGTCTAGAGCTTTACCTTGAAATCCCACTCCAACCAGAAGGGAAATTTAAGTGGGCATGTGGTGGAAAGTAAAATGTAAACATTATCCCAACATGTTCTTCAACAGTTTTGAAATAGAAGGGCCATGCCTGTGACTAAAGGCACCATCATGATAATGATACCAGTTAATAGCTACCAATTACTGAACACTTACTGTGTACAAAAAACTGTGCTGATTGCTTTATATTTTTTATTTCTAACCAGGAAGGTAAGGGTTACAAAAAACCTTACCTTGTCATCTCATTTTATAGACGAGATACTGATCCTCAGAGAATCTAAGCGATTTGCTCAGGTTCACAGTTAGTAAGTGGTAAAGCAAGGAACTGAGGTGTCGGGGCTCACAACATGATACCCCAAAATAATGGCACCTTGGCACAGTGAGTATTTTAAACAGCAGGAAATTGAAAAAACAGCAGAAGCAGGAAGGCTGCTCTCTGACCTTTTCCCACCTTTTTCTCCTGAGAGCTGGCCATGAAAGAATTCTCTGACCTACTTCCCCTGAAAGTAGGTCATAAGACCCTCATTCCAGAGGGGTCCTGCCCTATACCCAGAGGGAAGGAATGTCACACCGAGGCTGAAAAGAATCTGAACAAATAGGCCTCGCTGAGTTCCCCAGTTTATTACTATTAGATCACACTCTTTTGTCCTCCAATTACACTTCTGCACAACTGTCCCTAAACACACATGGTTTTCCCTGGGTCCTTGGGGCTTCATTTTCTGAAGGTTTCTGTGTCACTGAAAACTTACATTAAATACAACTTTTATACTTTTCCCATTTAATCTGTTTTTTTTTTCTTTTTATTTGTTATAGGGGCTCAGACATGAACCTTGTGATGGATGAGGAAAAGATATTCTTTTTCTCCCCTTACAGTTTCTGGCAGCCAACATGGGGTGGCTGTGACACCCCACTAGTTCCAGAACCTGCAGATGAGATCCTGGGACAACCAATAAAAAAACAACAAAAAGTAAAAGTTTTGTTTTTTTTTTTTTTTTAAACCAAGATCAGCTCTCTCGGATCTCTTCTTCTAGGTAGGGATTTCCTTTCCAAATTCAGATTAGCAGAAGAAAATCATTTGTTTGGATTGTGACTCATGTAAATCTGATTTGGGGATACCCATTAGTTATCGATCCTTTCCCTCCCAGGGACAGCTATCTCATTCCTGTTCCTCTCCTTTTGTTTCCTGAGTGCTTCGCTTCATGAGTGGTGACAAAACTCTCTCTGGGCCCGGCATGATGGCTTATGCCTGTAATCCCAGCACTTTGGGAGGCCAAGGCAGGCAGATCGCTTGAGGTCAAGAGTTTAAGATCAGCCTGGCCAACACGGTGAAACCCTGTCTCTATTAAAAATACAAAAATTAGCCAGGCATGGTGGCACATGCCTGTAATCCCAGCTACTCATGAGGTTGAGGCAGGGGAATCGCTTGAACCCAGGAGGTGGAGGTTGCATGAGCTGAGATTGCACCACTGCACTCCAGCCTGGGCAACAGAGTAAGACTCTGTCTCAAAAAAAAAAAAAAAAAAATTTTTTAAAAAGAAAAAAACTTTCTCTGCTCTCTGCCAGATGGGGTGCAAGTGTTTCAGCTAACAATGAGTGGGAAACACATCTCTGGGTAGATGATCTGAGACTGAGAGGGAGCCAGCCTTGAGGAAACAGTACAAAAGCGCTGCAGTGCAAACAAGGTGCTTACTGTGGGTTGGTGGGCACAGTCAATAGGGGAGGGAGTGGTACACAATGAGGCTGGAGAGACAGATAAAGCAGAGCTCCCAGAGTCTTATCTTCCTTCATCTGTGTTAGCATTTTATTCTAATGATAATGGGAGACCACTGGAGAGTTTAGAGCAAGGGAGGAATATCATCTGATTTACACTGTGACATGATTGCTCTGGTTGCTATCTAACAAGTAGGCTTAAGGAGAATCAGGATGGAGCCAGGATACCTAATAAGAGGCCATTGTTATAACCCAGGAGATATGACAAAGGCTGGGGTCAAGGAGTAGCAGGGGAGGTAATGAGAAATGGTCAGCTACATTGTGAAGGCAGATCCACGAATATTTGCTCATAGACCAGACATAATGGCTGAGGGAAAGAAAAGAAGTACAAGGATGGCACCTGTTTTCTGCCCAGAGTAACTGCATGAATTGTTATGTGCTGAGCTGAAGATATTTTGAAGTTCTATCTCCTAGTACCTCAGAATATGACCTTATTTGAAAATAGGGTCTTTGCAGACGTAGTAAGGTTGATGCAAAAGTAATCGTGGTTTTTGCTATTACTTTTTTTTTTTTTTTGAGACGAGTCTCGCTCGGTCGCCAGGGTGGAGTGCAGTGGCACGATCGCAGCTCATGCAACCTCTGCCTCCCGGGTTCAAGCAATTCCCCTGCCTCAGCCTCCCAAGTAGCTGGGGCTACAGGTGTGTGCTACCACTCCCGGGTAATTTTTTGCATTTTAGTAGAGGTGGGGTTTCACCATGTTGGCCAGGATGGTCTCGATCTCCTGACCTTGTGATCTGCCCACCTCGGCCTCCCAAAGTGCTGGGATTACAGGCGTGAGCCACACTACTTTTAATTAAAAGTAACTTTACACCAACCTAATAATTAGCTACAATGAGATTATGCTGGAGTTGGATTAGGGCAGGGCTTTCATCCAATATAACTCGTGTCCTTATAATAAGAGGAGGGAACTTTAGAGGAGAATGCCATGTGACGAAGAGGCAGACACTAAGTGATGTATCTACAAGCCAAGAAGCCCAGGATTGCTGGTAAACATCAACAGCTAGAAGACGCAGGGAAGATCGTAGCCTACAGGTTTCAGGAGGAGCATGGTCCTGCTGACACATTAATTTTGGACTCTAGCATTCAGAACTGTGAGATGATAAATTTCTGTTCAGTTACCCAGATGGTGGTGTTTTGTTACAGCATCCCTAGGAAACTAATACATGAATAGTGGGGCCATGATTGGAGATCAGGAAGACTATGGAAGGAGTTGGGATGGAGGGTGTGAAGGCACAAAACCCCAAGAGTTCTACTTTAAGTTGCCTGGTAGGCGTCCAGTGAAAATTCTGACTGGCCAACACTAAGCTGGAAAAGGGAAGCAAAATTGATTTCTTACATCAAATATGTCTGGCATTATGCAAGCCAGGATTTCCCACAGGGTCCTTTATGGAATACCAATTCTGTATTATATTAACAGATTTTATAATATAGACAGATTTTATCTGTCTATATTAACAGATTTTATAAGGAAAAACATTTGGGAAAGTCTGGGTTAAATACAATTAAATGGGCTCCCTTGTTACAGAACATCTCATAGCCGTTCACTAACAGACAGCACACCTTTTCTTGACTGTGACACTATTCTTAGACAAGCCCTAAGGCCAGAGCTTTATATAAGACATATCCATATGAGTAAACTCAGTCCCAGGTTAAATAATTTTCTCATGCCCCCTCAGCTATTGAGTTGCAAAGCTGGAACCTGAAGCCATATCTAGGTGATGTCAAAGTCCACGTATTTTCCATATACCACGATATAAACGACAGAATATAACAAAATCTGCCTCAATGCAACTGTTGATAAAAACGGAATTCTGAATAAACTGAATTGTTTTGTCCATTTGCAGGATTTATAGGTACTGAAATTGCAGATGATTGAAAGGCATATTTATCTGTAAAGAAGTGAAAATCACAGGTCCACAGATTGCTTCATAATGGATTTCTAGTGTACTTCTTTCAGTTTCAAAAATTACTTTTTGGGGTAAGTGAAGCTCTCTACTCTTTAGGACATTAAAATCTCATGGCAAAGTCAGTGTCTTCCACTAAGAAATTTTTGTTAGTTTTGCTCAAGTCAGTGTAGCTCTGTTCTTCTTTAGAATTGCCTCCTTTTGAATGGTGTGAACCCGGGAGGCGGAGCTTGCAGTGAGCCGAGATCGCATCACTGCACTCCAGCCTGGGCAACAGAGTGAGACTCCGTCTCAAAAAATAAAAATAAACAAAATTAAAAAAAAAAAGAATTGCCTCCTTTCTATTGCCTACTATAATTAGAATTTTCAGATAAAAACATTAGGATACACAGGGTGGCAAATACAAGGCTAAGATTGGGAACAATGAATGAGAACATTTAATATGAGGATAATCCTAGTAAATGTGGCAATGTCATCAGTTTAACCACCACTCCCTGAAGTGACAAGAAACTTCTCCCTGATTCTAAAAGAGCGACTACTATTTGTAGCAGTAACCACTCTATAGGACTCGCTTCCATGATTCTAGTACATCTCTCAGCTCTTTTCCATATGTTGTCTCATTCAAGCTTCACCTCCACTCTTTGTTTTTGTTTTGTTTTGTTTTGTTTTTTTGAGACACGGTCTCACTCTGTCACCCACAATCTTGGCTCACAGCAATTTCCGCCTCCTGAGGCATAAATGATCCTCCCACCTCATCCTCCAGAGTAGCTGGGACCACCGGTGCATGCCACCACACCCAGCTAATTTTTGTACTTTTTGTAGAAATGGAATTTCGCCATGTTGGCCAGGCTGGTCTCGAGCTCCTGGGCTCAAGTGATTCGCCTGCCTTGGCCTCCCAAAATGCTGGAATTACAGGCATGAGCCACTGTGCCTTGGCCCACCTCCACTCTTGAAAGGAGTTAGTGTAGCACTTCAATAGAGGCCCATGCTGACTGGGCCACTTTGCAAGTGATAATACTCCAGGCAGCAGCTGAGCTGGAACGGACTCCAAGTTGACTGGACCATCCACTCATTCACTGAATAAATATATCCTTAGCTCATACAATGAATAAAACAGGCAGCATCTGCCTTCATGAACTGAGGAAGAGAGATAGGCGAGAGCTTTTAAGAAAATCAAAGCAGGATAAATGGAATAGAGAGGAAAGGGGTCAAGCAGTGGCACTATTTGAGATAGGTGGTCAGGGAAGGCCCCCCTGAGTAGGGGACATCTGAGCAGATCTGAGGGCATGAGACAGTGTCTAGGAAGAAGAGAGTTCCTGGCAGGAGAACAGTGACTACAAAGGCCATTAACAGAAAACAATGCAGATGGAAGCCCATGGTGGGGGCCAGGTGAGCGATGGTCAGAGTGGTTCGAAGCAGGATCAGGTATAGGCTCGTGCTGGGTATTGAAAGCCAACCTGTATTTTAGGGCACTGCTTCTTCCCAGCTCTGGATATCTCTATCAATGTCCAGGAAGTCCAACACTGTAACACTGCTGGCCCCTTGCTGCTGCCTTGTTCCCTTCGTAGGGATAGGGTGTCAGGCAGAAAGGTTCACCTTATGGGTACATTTGGATAAACTGGTCATGTTGGGCTCACCTCACTCTCCATCCCCACATGAAGCGGTGCTTTTCTCTCTCCACCCTGTGTGAATCTGAGGATTGCTGGGCAAGTCTGCTCAGCCAGGCATCAGTCATAGGAAACCCATTTGCCCAAAAGGAAAAGTGCCATTCCAGCCCAGCCTCCCTCGTTAATCAAGCTGATGTTTCACCGTCCTCCTGCCTTGCTCTTCTGTCTTATTTCTCAATTTTTTCAGAACTCAGGAAAGAAAGACAAAGTGCTGTGTTTTGGGCTCCCTCAGAGGCCTCAAAAATGGAATTTAGGTTTTATTCTAGTGTAACCCCTACACTCCACTCTCTCTATTATCCTGCAAAATTTCATCATATATACAATTGAAGAAAGACATGGTTAATAGTTTCAGCTTCATCAGTCATACCCAGAATTTAAAGCCCCATACAGTCTGGCTTGCTCACACCAACCCTGAAAAGAGAAAGTGGAGGATGAGAAATGACCTCTCAGATCAAACCAGCCAAAATGTCTTCACACAGCTAATGCAAGGGCAACAAAGTCACTGCATGCATTCCCTCATTAGGTATTTGAAAATCCACTACGTATAGTATCCAAGGTGCAGACAACAGAAAAAGCCTACAGGCTGGTTCATCTGCTTCATAAGCCACTGAACACCCTCTATTATTGCTTCTGTCAGCAGTTTCTGAAGGCAAAAAAAAAACAAAACAAAAAAACGCTGTTTTCTTTCTTACTTAATGTATTCTGACTTCTGTGCATATCATCTTGCTAAAATCATTAATAATCTCCATATTTCTAAATTCAAAAGAAAAATCTGTCTTTATCTTTATTGACTTTTCTGACATGCTGACAGTGCCCCTTTGGTAAATTTATCGATGCCTTGCCTTCTGTAATTTGTGTTTTCACAGATCTTCTAAAATTCTTCTAGGATTCTATCCTTGGTCCACAGCTTATCACACTTCCACACACTAAAGAGTGGTCTCATCACTTTAACCAGCACTTTCTGTGGACACCACTCAAAATGAGAGTGCCTCTCAAAAGCTTCTGCCTCATCTATCCAACTGCCTGCCTAACATTTTTACCTGATGCCCCATGGGTATATGAAACTCAACATGTCAAAATGGCATTTAATCCTGCTGAAACGTGGTGAATCAGAAACATTTGTTTATTTCTGTCCCCTCATGAAACCTCTCTAAAATGAGAGTAAAGACATTTTTTAAACTTATAAATCCCAATACCCAAGAAAATAGAAGAGATAACAGTAAATGGGGCAGATCAAATTTTTGTTGTTAGATGGAAAGTGAACAGATAGTTTGCAGAGAATGAAGGCAGAATATAAATGAGAAACAAGCTAATTCAAACCATACAACTACAGAAAGGGTCAAAAATGGTAAGTACTGGTTACTGCAGAAGGCAAAAGTAAAGTATGGGGCTGAAAATGGAGGAATTGGCATGAGTCTATAACAGCATTTAGATCCTCAAGTCCCTCCTCAGTCTAAAAGAGAGGTGAGAGCCTTATTCTGCAGCAAATTCATTATTTGGACATTTTCAGTAGAGACACTCTAGACTTGGGAATATAAGAAACAGTGAAAGTTAGGGAAGAGATACCCTACTGAAAACTCAGAAATTCTACACACTGACAGACCCCAGCCCCTTGAACACTCAGCAGAAAGAATGTGGGCAGTAAGGACTCTATACCTTCATTCTTCAGCCTCTGCAGGAGACTGAAGGATTCTTCTTTGCAACAACTGCATTCTCTTAGAGAAAGAACCTACACATAATGACATGTAGGATCCTCTAATGAAGCGTGTTGAATCCACCAATCAACTGCAGGGAGCCAGTGAACTGCTGACAAATCCCTTCAACACAGTGTCCAACCAGCAATTTAGTTTCTCACACTTAATATGTAAATAGACTTCAAGGAACCATTGGGTATTTGAGCAAAGCCTCCAACTTGGTAAAAAATCCAAAAGAAACTGCACAAAAATAAAAACTCACAAGAAATAGCAATGTATGAAGCAGAATAACTCTCCAAAAACCAAAATGTCTTTAAGGAGATAAGAGAAGATATTGCATCCATTAAACAACAGAATAAAATACAAGAACATGCTTCTGAAAATTAAAAACACAATCTTGAGAAATCTTAAGAATTTGATAAAAGGACAGTGCAATTAAGTTATAGAAATCTCACAGAAAATATAATTGAAAGATAATAGAACTTTAAAAAATAGGAAGAAAAAAGATAAGGAAATTAGAAGATTGGTTCCAGAAGACCAATATCTGACTAATGGGAGTTCCAGAAAAAGATGGCAGATAAAATTCAGGGGAGATCAGGTGGCTCATACCTGTAATCCCAGAACCTTGGGAGACCAAGGCAGAAGGATAGCTCCAGCCCAGGAGTTCGAGACCAGCCTGGGCAACATAATGAAATTTCATTTCTACAAAAAAGGTTTAAAAAATTAGCCAGACATGGTGGCACACACCTGTGATCCCAGCTACTTAGGGAGCTGAAGTGGGAGGATCACTTGGGCCCCAGGAGGTCAAGGCTCCAGTGAGCCATGATCGCACCACTGCACTCCAGCCTAGATGACAGAGAGAGACCTTGCCTCCAAAAAAAAAAAAAAAAAAAAAAAAAAAAAAAAAAAAAAAATCAGGGTAAGAAATTATCAAAGAAATACTGCGAAAATATCTGCAGAGGTATAGATATGATTTTTCAGATTTAAAGGAACCATCAAGTTCCCAGATCAAGAAATGAAAAGATGAAGAACACATTTCAGAAGTAAAGTGACTATTAGAAACTTTCCAGAGAAGAAGAGAGAAAGAGAATGGTATCACATAAAAAGAATCAAAAGCCAAAATTGTATTAGATTTTTTTTTTTTTTTTTTGAGACGGAGTCTTGCTCTGTCACCCAGGCTGGAGTGCAGTGGTGCGATCTTGGCTCACTGCAACCTCCACCTCCCAGGTTAAAGCTATTCTCCTGCCTCAGCCTCCTGAGTAGCTGGGATTACAGGTGCACGCCACCACGCCTAACTAATTTTTTTGTATTTTTAGTAGAGACGGGGTTTCACCATGTTGATCAGGCTGGTCTCGAACTCCTGACTTCGTGATCCACCCACCTCAGCCTCCCAAAGTGCTTGGATTAGAGGTGTGAGCCACCACGCCCAGCCTATATCAATCATGAGAATAAATAAATATTCAGAAATACATAAGAGTTATTTATTTATTTTTATTTATTATTTTTAGAGATAGGGTCTCACTCTGTCACCCAGGCTGCAGTGGCAGTACAATGCTGCAATCACAGCTCACTTCAGCTTCTAGCTTGTGGGCTCAAGCAATCATCCCGCCTTAGCCTCCCAGAGTGCTGCTATTACAGATGTGAGCTACCACACCCAGCTAGATTTTTATTTTTATTTTTAATTTAATTTTTTTCACCTCATATACAGCTTGGGAACCAGCCAGTTTTTTTTTTTTTTTTTAGTGTTTCTCATATACCACTTCTCAGAAAGCTACTGGCAAATGTGGTCCACCAAAGCAAGGATGTAAACCAAGAAAGAGGAAGACATGGGAGCCCACTAACAGGGGAACTAGGACTGAAGAGGGGAAGTGAAATCACAGAATAACAGTTATATTTAAAGAGCAACCAGTGCATATTGGAGCAGTAAGACAGAGGGGGATCCACATGAGATGTCCTCAAGGAAGAAATACATCTATAACTGACTACTGCATGAGTTTTTATAAAAAATCATATCAATAAGGATATTACAGTTCTGTCAGCAAGTTTGGACAGAAGTTATAAGAGTGATAGAGAAACAGAACAATCCAAAGAGGCAATTTTTAAGTTGATGAAGAAAATAAAACTGTACAAGACATGGATTGCAATTATAGTATACTACTTGGCTCAGCAGTGAGCATATTTACATAATAAGGTAAATATTAGATATTGACTTAGCAAAAGAGAAAATTATATCACCATTTGGACAGGTTGGAGGGTAGGAAAGTCAGGAGGTAAGGTACGTAAAAGTGGTGAATTCTCACCTTGTTGAATAAGTCAATAGAAAATACCTCAAATAAAAGGTGTAACCCTAAAACCAATAAATCAAGAAATAGATTAGGCAGATTACTCGGAAATTTGGAATTAAAGGCTAGAACAGACAGGTAAAAGTATGAGAGGAGGTCTCAGAGATAAGAGAAGGATGGGGAGGCGGGGAGAAGAAGACTAAAATTTTTTATCATGAGAATTGTAACATTACTTTTATTATATTGACAAAAATCAAAAGCAGTTAAGAAGAACTCAAAAACTAAACTTATTATCTCCTTCCCTAAACCTGTCCTTACTTCCCTATTTTTCATCTTGGTTGGAAATACTCCCATCAACTCAAGTACTAAAGCCAGAAATCCAGGATGTATTCTTGATTTATCCATTTTTCTCTGGCCCTGCATTCCCACAGCCAATCAATCACCAACTGAATCTCCTAGATGTTTTTCAAATTCACCTTCACCTCTCTAAATCTACTCTCATGGCCTAATCCAGTTCTTTATTGTGACTTGCCTGGACTACTGCAAACCTCCAAACCAGTTTCCAACCTTGACTTTAACTCCTAATTAAATGAATCCCTCTATACTTCCCTCATGTGCTGCTGTCTCTCCTATTGAGGTGGCATCACTGTCTGGGGTAAATACCTGGGGTTCGCCATCTCATGCCAAGATTAAGGACATGGACATGCACAAGGAGTGAGTTTAGGAGCAGAGGTTTAGTAGGCAAAAGAAAGAGAAAGGAGAACACCTCTCTCTTGCAAGAGAGGGGCATCTGAATGGGAAATCTGGCCCTCCGTGGAGTGCACCGGATTTTATAGACAGGCTTGAGGAGGTGGTGTCTGATTTATATAGACACAGATTGGACCACAGATTGGCTGGACCAGGTGTGACATTTACATAGCATGCAGGGAAGCTGGGCACCTCACCCTAACCTTATTAAGCAAATGGGCTTTCCACTTGGCCAGCATTACTGTCTGTTCCCTACTGTACACATGGTTGGAAAGGAAAAGGGAAGACGGAGCTGCCATTTTGAACATGCCTAGCCCAGGTAGCCTTTTCCTACTGGCACAACTGCCAGCATTCACCTGTGCAACCTTCCAGCTTACTTGTCTATGTGTGTAGCTCGATTTTATAGGCAGGCTGCTCTTTGTTAGAAAAGAAAATGATTTGGGGTCTGCTTTTCATTAAAAGGAAAACCTTACCAAGGACTCCTGTACTCTCACTATCTGCCAAAATAATCTCTTCTTAACGCCTATATCACTATTTTGGGAGGTCATGGAATTTATAGCATTTAAAAATTTGTTATGCAGCAATAGATAACCAATACAGAGGCAGGAGAAAAGCATAAGTAGGAAGTGGAGAAATAGGATGGAATCTAGAGAAGTCAGTAGAGAGCTGATCAGGGAGAGTTTTCTAGATATGCTAAGAATCTTTATCCTCTAGTGACTAGGAACTACTGAAGGGCTTGATAATTTGAAAAGAGTACTACGGACATCAATGTAAGGATGGACGTAAGCCAGAAAGACAGCAGGCAGGAAGGCCAGTTAATATGTTTCACAATAATCTAGAATAAAGATGACAGGAGTTTGAACTAGGGCAGGAAACTAGTAATAATAGCATGGAGAGGGCAGACTTAAAAATAATTAGAAGGTTGACTGGGAGCAGTGGCTCACGCCTGTAATCCCAGCACTTTGGGAGGCCAAGGTGGGTAGATCACCTGAGGTCAGGAGTTCCAGACCAGCCTGGCCAACATGACAAAACCCTGTCTCTACAAAAAAACACAAAAATTAGCCAGCCTTGGTGGTATGTGCCTGTAATCCCAGCTATTCAGGAGGCTGAGGCAGGAGGATCACTTGAACACCGGAGGCGGAGGTTGCAGTGAGCCAAGACCACGCTGCTGCACTCCAGCCTGGGCAAAAGCGCGAGACTCCATCTCCAAATAATAATAATAAGAAGAAGAAGAAGAAGAAGAAAGTAAAACTGGAAGAAACTTGTGATTATATATTAGAGTTGAAATAGAACAAAGAATCTAGGATGATCCCAGATGTGACTTAGATGGCTGGGTGGGTGGATGGTGGTGCCATTAACCGAGAAAGAGAGAGACCCAGATCCCTGGGAGTGAAAATCAGCTCTGCTGCTAATCAGTCTAAGATGCTCCCAACAGAACATTAACAATGTTTCTATATACCCAAGGCCACTCTGCAGCTGCAGTATGATGGACAGTCCTTTTTTCTGAGCAACTGCTGTATTCTTACCAATGATAGCGCTTTGTCCCTCCCATCTCCTGAACAGACACTGCTGAGAGTCTAAGTTCCTGAGCTGCCATGGGCACTTGGCAGCAGCTAATCCAGCAGGTACCTCTTCCCTGATCCCTCCTTTGACTCATTCAACACAAGGCCAAATATTTCAGAGGCCTCTTCCCACTTCTCCCAACTTTTGGGTACGTGTCCTCCTTTGCTGCACATAATGCTAACACACCTAACTTTGTGTCATTACACATGTATTTCTCATATTCTCTGCTGAGTGGGTTTCAACTTCCATCCCACTTGAAAGGTATGCTGAGAAAAGGTAGAAGGAGACTAAAAAATAGAGAGAAAAGAGACAATAAAGCCAGACCATAGAGGATGGCTGCGGGCTCTCTATAGTACATTACATCCTAAGACGAGCAGGAAAGGCTCTGCCACAATTCCTGAATGTACAAGGTCAAAAGTTCCAGCCTTCACTTCGCCGACAGGTATATCCTTGGGCAAGCCAATTCACTTCTCCCCTTGGACTTCAGTTCCTTCATTTGTAAATTCTGGAGATTAGATGGACTATATAATTCCCCAAATCCCTTTCAGCTTGGAATGTCTAAGATTCTAAAAATGCAGCCAAGGAGATCAGTCTAAAACTGCTTCAGGCTTTGAGTCACAGGGATGATTCACGCAGGCTACCTTAATGAAAGAACTTCCACATCTGCTCTAGGGGCCCTGAACCTACACATTTCTTAGGTTCGTAAGACAACCTAAGAAACCTAAGAAAGGCTATTCTGCGGGGTGGGGGTGGGGGGATGGGGGGGCTACAACACTGATTAAATTACATGTTTTTTAAGCACGGATTTTTAAAAAATCCTATCAAAATTCTAAATCAGTGGCTTCCAGCAATTTTTCTCTGAAACAGACGTCTCAGATTTTGCAGACACCAATGTTCAGGCACACGTGTACACAAGAATGGTGGAAAGAGTCATGGTTTTACATGGAGTGTGCAGTCTGCCAGCTCAGAAATCTCCTGTGTCCCAGCGACACAGGCGGTTCATTCTCCTGCCAGCCAAGTTAATTCTACCAACATGCCAATAGTTAGAAGGGGAGAAAACAAAACAAAACAAATTATTTCCACTTGACTTGCTGATTGCTAATAATATTCTTCATCAAGTAACCCAGGCAGGAACATTTTTCATCTTCAGAATTAGCTATGCCTGCCATTTCCCCTTTTGTCAAATACAAGGAGATATTTCCCAGGGTCTGCATGACTCAGAATGGCTTCATCTTTATTTCACGTTCTACATTTCTTGTTGCTTGACTTAGAGGCATATGAGCTTTTCCCTAGCCAGGCCTTTCCCTGCAACCTACCTACCCTCCCTCAGCACTAAACAATCACATTTCTTGATCCATTCAAACATGCAGGCCTCGGCTGGACACAGTGGCTCACACTTGTAATCCCGGCACTTTAGGAGGCCGAGGCAGGAGGATTATTTGAGCCTAGGAGTTCAAGACCAGCCTACGCAATGTGGCAAGACCCTGTCTCAAATCAAACAAACAAACAAACAAACAGGCTTCTACCCACACTCTTCTATACAAATAGTTTTCTCTCCTTTAACAGAACTCAACTCTTCAGAGATTTTCTAACCATACAGTAAAGGGTGAGACACTTTGCTAAAACTTGCGGAGTAGTTAAAGATGAAAAGGGGACAGTATCTACCTTCAAGGAGCCCTCATTCTAGCAAAGAGAGACATGCATGAAAACCAGTAAACCCTAAATACTGTCATAAAGCATGAGGAATGCAGTTCTGTGCCCCACTACAAATAAACACTGCACTTAGTAAAGTCCTCACTGGAGGAAGACCCCATTCACAATGCAAATCCTATTATTCACTAAACAACTTGCTACTTCTAACTTTGAGAAAAAAGCATTGAGGAAGCAGCACAATTCTCATGGCTTCCATAGTCAACTGGGGGTAATCTTGCTCCAGGCTACACATTCTATCGCACCCTCTCTCCAAAGACTCACCAGGGAAGGAAAATAAGAAAAAAGCAAAAAGTGACCTTAGACAGGCACAACTGTAGGACAATGAGGGAAGGCAGAAGATTGATGGAGTAAAACAAATGCGTAAGTGAAAATAGAGCTTTTCTCCACTTCACCCTTAAATAAGCCAGGATTTTAGGTATGATCTTAAGGAGAATGAATGAAGTGATTGTTGAACTCAGGGAAGCAGGAAGGTTGCATGACCTTTGTACCAGCTTTAGGGGCTGGCATTTCTGAGAGAGGCTGGCCCTTCCTGTAGAGTTCAAGAAGTTGGGTGAAAACAAGGCACAATCAGAGGGCAGACATCCTGCCAATTGTGCAATAACCAATTGTGCAATGTGCTTTGAGCTTCCCTGCTGATCACCTTCTCAAAACAGAGGGGTCACAGTAAGGAGCCTACATGTGCAAACGCCTAACACAGTGCCTAGCATACAGTCAGTAGCATATAGGAAGGCAATGCAGTCCGGTGGGAATAGCATGAAAGATTTAAAGTATGCCCTCAGACCGGGCACGGTGGCTGATGCCTGTAATCCCAACAATTTGGGAGGCTGAGGTGGGCGGATCATGAGGTCAGGAGTTGGAGACCAGCCTGGCCAACATAGTGAAACCCCGTCTCTACTAAAAATACAAAACTTAGCTAAGCATGGTGGCACATGCCTATAGTCCCAGCTACTCGGGAAGGTGAGGCAAGAGAATCGCTTGAACCCAGGAGGCGGAGGTTGCAGTGAGCCAAGATCGCCCCACTGCACTCCAGCCTGGGCGACAGGGTGAAACTCCATTTCAAAAAATAAAAATAAAAAATAAAAAAACAAAGTATGCCTTCACAGCTTCAAATGTGGCTTCTGCCACTTAAAAACTCTGTACCTTGGCCGGGCGTTGTGGCTCACGCCTGTAATCCCAGCACTTTGGGAAGCTGAGGCAGGTGGATCATGAGGTCAGGAGATGGAGACCATCCTAGCCAACGTGGTAAAACCCTGTCTCTACTAAACATATAAAAATTAGCCAGGCGTGGGGGTACATGCCTGTAGTCCCAGCTACTCAGGAGGCTGAGGCACTCGGAGAATCACTTGAACCCAGGAGGCAGAGGTTGCAGTGAGCTGAGATTATGCCACCGCACTCCAGCCTGGGCAACAGAGTGAGACACCGTCTCAAAAAAAAAAAAAGTAGCTGTTGCCTTGTGAAAAGATAGACAAGTTCATTAAATTACCTGGCTTCTGATCTGGAAGTGGGTTACCTGGAAAAAGCGTTGTATGCTTTAAAAGTCCTAGATAAAAAAAATTATTTAACTTTCTCTTCTTCTTTCCTCTGCCTCACCTTACCCCCTGAACTTCCCAGAATGGGAAAAGGACTTACTTCACTTTACTAGTGCAGATATGGTCTTTTAGTTAGGAACTGTGGTCAATTATTAAGGAGAACTGCAGCTATAATAACACTGTAGATAAACAGGCATTAAAATACTAACAGATCATTGAACACCTGTATTTATTTTTTGCTCCAAGGACTCCATATATTCAGATTTTCTTCAAGATCTTATCCTTTTTTCTCCTTCCGTACATTCCCATTCAACCACCCCTTGAGTATTAATCACTAGTCCAAATGTTTGTTCAGTCCTGACATTGCTATTGGGCATTTTAGGACAGTATCACCACTGTCAGCTGTCACCTCCAAAAGGATAACCAATCAGCCCCTCAAACCCACTGACTCTATAACAGGACATCATCATTCTCCTCAAACTTCCTCCTTCTATGACTTCCAGATATTTTTTTTTTTTTTTTTTTTTTTTGAGACACAGTCTTGCTCTGTTGCCCAGGCTGGAGTGTAGTGGTGCAATCTCGGTTCACCGGAGCCTCTGCTGCCGGGTTGCAGCAATTCTCCCGCCTCAGCCTCCTGAGTAGCTGGGATTACAGGCATGCACCACCATGCCTGGTTAATTTTTGTATTTTTAGTAGACACAGGGTTTCACCATGTTGGCCAGGCTGGTCTCAAACTCCTGACCTCAGGTGATCTGCCCGCCTCAGCCTCCCAAAGTGCTGGGATTACAAGCATGAGCCACCATGCCAAGCGACTTCCAGATTCTTAATGATGCTCCCTTATAATTGCAGATGCCTGAGTTCTAAAACCAGAAGTCCTCAAGTCAAATCTGTCACCAAGTGCTATTCTACTTCCTTTTTTCTCCATTCTATCCACAGTTCAACCCTTACTTGCCCTGAGACATTAACAAAGCTTCCTAACACATCTCTCAGACTTCCGGTCCTTTTCCCTCCAATTTAGCCCAACACTGATGCTGCAATGAGCTTTCTAAAACACAAGGCACTCCATTCCTCCCATGCCTTCAATGGCTCCCACCTGCAACCAGGATAAAGTATAAACTTTCTACGATGAAATTTAATGTCCTCCATCATACAACTCCAATATAACTTTTCAAACCAAAGTTACATGATTCCTTCACAAACTCTTAGCCTATGCTCCGCCAAATCAAAACTCTCCTTGTTCCCTAACCCTACCCTGCCTTTTATGTTTTTACAGCTTTGCTGAGCAAACCTCCAGGCAAACAGTAGGAACTAATCAATGCCAGTTGATTAATCAATTGAAATCAATACCCTGGCTTCTAATCAATAATAGAATCTAGGTAGATTCTAGATTGCAAAATTCTTTTGACTTTTCTGAAAGTTTAAACCTTTTCATAATCAAACACTGGGAAAAAATTAGTTAAATGAATAAATAAATGAGAAAATGAATCGCTTGGGACCTGGGTTACATTCTCTCCCAAGAATCATACAGTACAAAAAGATATGTGGCACTATCTTTTTGAAAGAGGGGTAATGGGATACAGAGTCCCAAAAAGGAAAGGAGGAAGAGCTTACCTTTAGGGTTCAAAGTAAATATTTTGGCCTGTAAACAATTCTAAGCAATTTAAAGACAACCAATAACTACAATCAGACTAGAGAGAAAAAGGTAGGAGGTAAGTTCCAACTGTATTGGAAAGATAAGCTGCTAAGAATTTGCTTTTTCAGGCTCCAAGATCTAAGGACACAGTCCTTCCCCCTCTTTCACTACCACCACCCTGTCCTGCACCCCAGGGTCTGAGTTAAAGCAATGAAAGCATGTGATTTCATGTTCAAGGTTATACCTCTAATATCTCTTAAGGGAGAGCAATCTCAATACCCTGGTTTCAGTTCAGATACGCTGTAACAGCTGTCTTGTGAACTGTCTATTAAGGCTTACATCTTTGAGCTTGCAAATATAGTATAAAAGTTCAAACTCCACTACTGTTTTTACCAGGAAAGTACAGTTCTTAGCTTTTTGCCCAGCTTACCTCTCTCCCAAGTCAATATAGACATTAATGAGTCATTGTTCTAGAGGTATCTTTCTAATTCTGAGAAGCTTGCCTACTTCTTTTAAATGTTCTTAGTTCAGTCAATGAAAATCTCACATTATAAAGCCATCGGAAATGTTAAACTAAAACAATCATGTTTGCTCTTTAGTGAACCATACTTCCTATTAAGAAGGGGTCACTGGCCAGGCACAGTGGCTCATGCCTGTAATCCCAGCACTTTGGAAGGCCGAGGTGGGAGGATCACTTGAGGTCAGGAGTTCGAGACCAGCCCGGGCAACATGGCAAAACCCCATCTCTACCAAAGATACAAAAATTAGCCGGGCATGGTGGTGTACACCTGTAATTCCAGCTACTCAGGAGGCTGAGGCACGAGAATCCCTTGAACCCGGGAGATGGAGGTTGCAGTGAGCAGAGATGGTGCCACTCCAGCTTGGGTGACAAAGTGGGACTCTTGTCTCAAAAAAAGAAAGAATGGGTCATTACCTATTTACCTTGAGTATTTGGGTGCTAATAAACAGATATCTGATGATACCTGGGACAACAACTGAGTTCCTCCCCTCTCATTGCCTTAGTTCTGTGCATCCCAGGGTAGTATTCAACACTCAGTGTTTCCTCTGACAAACTAGATGCTTCCCAAAACAAAAACAAATTCATTTTTAAAATTCTGTTGTATTATTTGCTTCTTGTTTTTATTTTTTGTGGGGAGTGAACTGGTAAGCCCAGTGGACTTTCTTAACACTCTTCTAAGTCATTCAAACTGTCAGTCAAAACCCACCTATTTCTCAGGCTAGGAGAATCCCACTATAAAGTGATTTATAAACTGGATTTATATAAATTGGGGGATCAATTGCCCCTCCCAAACAATCACCTCCTATAAAAGATTAATAAAACAACATCTTGTTAAGAACAATGACACTACATTATAAAGGGTTGCCCCTGTACTTAGACTAGCATGAGGTACACATCTAGAATGCCCAGTTAGCCAAACGGTCTTGACGACCATGCAGACTTTCATATGCCAACAAAGCCGGTGCAGTGTACTTTTCCAAAAGTGCTCCAATTCTCCTTTTGGACAACTTTCTTAAACGTTATTTACCAAGCTAATAAAATGTATTCTCAATGGACTTTTTATTCTGCTTACATCTTTGTTCTTACTCATCCCAAAGCAAAGAATGGAAAAAAAATGAGTTGTACATTTAGCCGGGGAAGGGAAAGGCAAGTACTGAGGGGCTCCTTTTTCATTTACTGATGCCAAAACTGAGGCTGTGGAAGATAAGTTACGTCCCTGATGTCATCCAAGTAGTGGATACCGGAACCAAGAATTGCACAGAATTGTCCAGCTCCAAAACCCAAGCACCTTGCCTGGGACCCACTGGGGTTGCAGTGAAGGTGGGGGGCTCAGAGGTGACTGCACACGGGTCATGCATAGCCACAGTCATTATATGGCCAGAGTTTTAAACATTATTTTGTTCTGTCTTCACCATAGACTTCATCATCAATCATAACTGATAAGGAAAATTACACTTAGCTGAAAAGCCAAGTCCCGTGCTAGGGAGGCATTTTCTATATGTCATTTCTATTTCCAATAAAACAATTCTTTAAAAAGAAAAACTTATTATCTCCATCTTTCAGATGGAAAGACTGGGGTTTAGTAGGCTTAAATAATTTGCCCGAGGTCACTAACTAGCCAAGGCCAGAACTGGGATTTAAATCCATAAATATTCCAAAGTCCTTTTGTTTCTGTATCACTTCGCAGGGAGCTGCTTCCACCTATCTCCTGTGCCCTTGGTTTCTGCTAATCCTACATTCCAAGAATAAAAGTCTTCCTATGCGTTCCTAGGCTGAAGTCAAGTTTCCCTGCTTTGGGCACGTTCAAAATAGAAGGTATTTTCCGCTTCTCTTGCTTCTGAGCACCCACGAAATCAATACATCCCCAAAACACGCGTTGAGGGAGTAAGGGAAAGTGTCCTGCACCCGCCACCCTCCCGCGCTAAGAGCGGTAGAGGACCCCACAGCTTCGTACTTCCCCGGAGGAGCTCCTGGAGTAGGAGACGCCTTCTAGCCTGGAAGAACCCCGGGTGCGACAGTTGTGCCAGGAAACTTCAAGAGTATTCCCTCGGCTGGGCGCACGCAGTACATCCCCAGTGCTCCAATTTGAAAACTTTGACTCGGCCACGACCACCCCACTCCAGTCTCACCCTACGGTGCTTTCTCCCCTGTTGGTGCTGAGGGCTTTTGAGACTACCTGCCCCGCGCTCCCTAAGTCCGAGGGACCGAGGCGAGGACCTGTCCCGCTGAGCTGGCACGACCCACACACGGCAGGCAGCACTTACGCGGCGCAGTCGGTGCTCCTCCCTGAGCCGCGGCGCGCAAGGACCCCAGCCGGTTGTCCTTGCAGCGCTTCCCAAGTCAGGCAGAAGTGAGGCAGCCCCACCCAGTCACGAGGACCCTGCAGAACTCGAGCCTTTAAGCGCTCCTCTAGGCTCACATGACCCAGACCCACAGGGCAAAAGGTACGTCGTCGTGTCCCAACCTCCTGGTCCCAGAAACCTGGCCGCACCAAGTCAGCGCTTCCCATGCTGGAAGAAGCAAGCAGCCCCAGGGTGGAATCTTAAAAATTAATGAAGAGCATCGGCGGGGTGCCATTCAGGTTGGTTTGTCCCTTTGTTTTATTTTGATTTTGTCTGCCAGTTTTTAAAAGTTGCTATCTTAAAATTTCAACCCTGTATTTTGAAATTATTTCTGCACTCTAGGACTTACTTGCAAGCCCAGGATTTACATTTGGAAAGCGAGTGGTGTTTGATTCCCACTGTTTAAAAAGGCAACACACGTTCGCTGATGGTCTACATTCCAGCTGCACTAGCAGTAAGCTCGCACCAAGTGCCACTGTCCTGCCAAGCACTCTCCTGAATCACTGCGCTGGAGTCTCAGAGCCACCTGATGTGTTCTGTACCATTATACCCATTTTGCAAGTGGGGGACACAAACTAAGTGAGGTTAAGTAACCCGTCCAGGGTCACATTGCTTGTAAGTGACCTGAGTGCATATTATTAGCCACCACCAGGTGCTGGGCATTGAGCCAGACAGTACAGGAGCAAGAACTAAAAAAGGCAAGGAGGTTGCAATGGCAAGTAGATAACACAAAATAAAGGAGGGTCATCATTATCAGCAACAGCAGCGTCAACTGCCAGACAAGTGGGAGAGGCCACGGGGAATCTTCTGCACTGTCCCGGGCCAACCTCCATCTCCTCACAGCTAGCTGCAGGAGTGAGCCCAGGGAAACCCGCAGTAGAGCAGCCCAGCCAACCCGACAGTCAGGGGGAAAAATTGTTTTAAGCCACTTTCAGTTTCGCGTAGTTTGTTATGCAACTACGGCTAACTAAAGCACTAGTTTTATTAGCTGGAACAAACTAATGTCACTGAATATCTGTTTTCTCCTAAGTACCTACTTTATTGGGTTGTTGTGAGGACTCACTGAAAAACTATGTGTAAATCACCCAGCACAGAGTATGTGCTCAGTGACTGCAGTCATTCTTTGCTATCATACCTTCCATATGGAAGTACTTCCTACCCACCTAGCTCTTTACGGAGAAAAATCTGTTTGTGGGAAAATAATTTTTTTAAGGCCAAAATCAGCCCACTTTTAATATTTGCAGGACCCAGGGCAAAAGTACAAACAGAGATCTGTAGGCCAGATACCTAAATATTTAAAAGTTATAAACAAAGTTAACAAATGATTAAGTACAATAAGTTCTACCTTCCTACCTAGACAAATATACCTTGGGAATTGACATGAAAGGCCAGATTGAAACTTTGGATGATCTGCACTTAAATATGATGGTGCAGGGAGAGGCGATTTCCAGTTCCTGGTTTGCAGCCACCTCCTCTCTTCCCACAGGGCTCTAGTCCATTGGTGGAAGCTCAGTCCAGCTTCCCAGAAGCAGCTGTCCCCCAGCCACCTCTTGGGCACAAGAGTATGAACACCAGAGTCAGCAATGTTTGCCCATGGGAGTATAGACATTAGCAGATAACACTGCTGCTGGTGTGCAGAACCCTGAAGCAGGCTCAGTGCCATTTGGGGAGGGAATTTGGAATTTGCCTTCTAAAGTGTGGGCCCTGGGCAAGGGCTCCTTGGGTCTAAGTATAAGGACAACTACTGGCCAAAGAATACCTGTGCCCACATGGAACCACTTAAAAACTAAACTGAATTTTACAGTAAACACAGAATGAGCCATACTGTAAGCATATTTATTCAAAAACAGGGTGTCCCAAAAGTCTTCCTGCAGTTTTAGTAACCTCAACGCTATAAATGCTGCAACTTATAAGAACACCATTTGAAAGTTCATTTAACACTGTTTATCTCTGTGAATGTTGAATAACACGTTTTAACTTTAATTTTTGTTTCAGTTCCCCTGAGTGAAATATGGCATACATTAACCAGAAGAGAAAATTACATTTATTAAAATAATTAAAACAGAGTCAAAAGAAGTAAACGTTCAAATGAGTTTTGTAAGTTTGTAGCATTTCGACTTAAGAAGTTATTAAAGCTTAAAACTGCACTGACCTTTTTGGGGGACCCTGTATTCGGATTTGTCGTGTGTCAGGTTCTGTGCTAGACACTTGATTAAAAAGAAAAAACAAGAAAAAAGATAGTCTTCTTTAGGGAACTTGAAGTTTAGTTGTGGGGAGGGAGATGAAGGGGACACACAGATTGATCCCATCATACAATATAAGAGTTGTAATTGGGGCTGGTAAAGTGTGTGGGGGGGGGGGGGACAGAGGACAGGGACCAAATGACTCTGCCCGAAGAGCCAGGGGAATCCTGTCAGAGGAGGTGACTTGAAGCTGGACATTAAAAAATGAATAGCCACTGAGGGGAAAGGTGGCAGCACAGGCAATGAGCAGGCCACCTGCACTCAGGTTGATGCTGTGCTCTCGGACAGATGAACTGTGCGACACCAGGCGTGTTCAGGGTGGTTCGGGGCTTAACTAATACTGAGGTTAGAAGATTAGACTGGAGCCAGCTTGGAAAGGGCAAGAATGCTGAGCTCTAGAGACTGATGTTGTTCAAAATTAGTAGATTGGGAAGTCTGTTTCCCTTTTTTTTTTTTTTTTTTGAGACAGAGTCTTAACTGTGCCGCCCAGGCCGGACTGCAATGTCGCAATCTCAGCTCACTGCAACCTCCACCTCCCGGGTTCAAGCGATTCCCTGCTTCAGCCCCCCGAGTAAGCTGGGACTACAAGCACCCCCCACCACGGCCAGCTAATTTTTTGTATTTGTAGTAGACACGGGGTTTCACCATATTGGCCATGCTGGTCTCGAACTCCTGACCTCAAGTTATCCACCTGCTTTGGCCTCCCAAAGTGCTGGGATTACAGGTGTAAGCCACCGTGCCCAGCCTGGAAATCCATTTTCTTAATGAAACAGAATAAAATAGAACAAAACAGTACAGAACAGAATAGAACCATAGGACAGGAGTATGTGCTTTCCAGGGAGGTTGTAACTGAGCAGCTATTAACAGTAGAAATTTATTGTCTCATAGTTCTGGAGGTTACAAGTCTGAAATTAAAGTGCCAGCAGGGCCAGGTTCCCTCTGAAACCTGGAGGGGAAGGATCCTTCCTCGCTTCTTCTAGGTTCTGGTAGCCCCAGGTGTTCCTTGGCTTGTGGCAGCATCAACCCAATCTCTGCTTCAGCCTTCCAGGGCTTTCTCTCTGTGTCTTTTCACAGTGTCTCCCCTCCATGTGTCTGTCTCTGTGTCCCAATTTCACCTATTTATGAGGACACCAATGACATTGGATTAGGGTCCACTCTAATGACCTCATTTTAGCTTGATTACTTCTACGAAGACTCATTTTCAAAATAAGGCCACTTCACTGCTGCAATAGATATTTTTAGCCCTCCTCTTGTATTGAGAATAATCAAAGGTTGACCAACAAATCAGTTTGCAAAGAGATTCGTTAAGCCTCCTTTGATTGGCTTTCCTGAAAACAAAGATTTAAAACTGTCAGGTCGATCACAAGCCCTTGTGTTCTCTGCACCTGCATATTCTAGTGAGGTTTGGGTTTGTTAAGCCCTAGTGGTTCAGAGCATGGGTCAGACTCAGTTTGAATCTAGAACCTTGCACCTAATGACCATAAGCAAGTTACTTAATCTCAGTTTTCTCATCTGTACATGATAAAAAATACTATTAGCTATCTTGCGGTATTATCAAGAGGAAGAAATAAGATAGTAGTACATATAAAGTGCTTGTCATATATAAAGGCTCAATAAATGGCAGCTATAACAATAATAATGGTGATCATGACAATCAAGATTCTAGGCTGTGACTGCAGTTCTTTCCAACTGTCTATCCAAGACAACTAAATTGTATCTGGACACCACACAAAAGCGTGCTTCTCACTGACCTATAGCAGGAGCTTTGCTGAACTCCTTAAATTCCAGTTAAGAAGACACAGAGAATAGATCATTTACACATCTTGATCAGGTAAATACAATTCCAATTGTCTAAGTCTGTAGATCTGATTTTACATTTGCAGCTGCTGCCACCAAGATAAATGTGGAGCTGCAATGGAAACAAGGGGAACTGATTAACCTTGTAGGCAATCATGCCCCTCTTGGAAGTGTCTAGGTCTCTCCCTGCACTTGTCAAGGCTTCTATAGCCATTGTTCCTTTTCAGTGTTGTTACTGATCTTCAGTGGGGCCACCTGGTAGCCTGGAAACACAGCTCAGAGGCACAGCGAAAAGAGAAATGTCACAACCCCCATGCACCACAATTAATTGTTCAATAAACACTTTTCTTAAGGAAAGAAGCCAGATGTGTCACACCCACACACTTGCAAAACAACACTGTGCTATTAAAAAAGGGAGGGGTGGGTGGTGGATCCAGCTGAAGAAAGTCTACAGCTGTTCTGCACCTTAGCTATAAGCATTGAAGGCTTCATTAAGTGAGAAGTAGGCCCAGGTGGCGGTAACCAAGCTATAAGACACAGACACATGCCCTGATCAACTTATTGAAGTGCTTCAGTCTCCTTGTACTTGGTAAGGAAGGGGCACCTCCTAAGACTAGCCACAGGCTACAGACTCCAGGGAAGTTGTGGATAATTACATGGTAATTATTTCTAATAAGTGCTTCCACTCTTAGCATGATTATCCTTCCCTGGGTTGCTTGCCTCCTTATGCCTGGTTTATGTAGGGAAACAATGTCCAAATTAATCTACGTCTTTTGTAAGTGAGCCTATACTCCTTTGACGATCCAGATGGTTTAGCGCCCTTTAGCAGCAGGTGTTAAGGCTTTCTTACAAAAGGCATATTTTCAGTTTCCCTTCGGCTATGGAAAAAGCCAGGCAAATAAGACTTCGGTGATTTAAGGATAAATTATGAGATTAATATAGACATGGCCACTAAGGACAGCTGAGCAAGCCCTGTGTAAAACCAAGAGAAATAATCACAGTGAAACTTTGTAAGGATTTTATGGTTTGCCCAACACTTTTTATATATATCATCTCTTTTAATTTTCACATCAGCCCTGCGAGGTATATATTGATATTATGATGAACCTGCCAGTGTGCTCAGGATAGTATCTGATTAAGGGCATGGCCTTAGGAGTAGACCGACGGGATCTGAATCCCAGCTCAGCCACTCATTAGCTGTGTGACCTTTGCTGTGTTAATTAACCTCTCTAAGCTTTAGCCTTCTCATGTATGGGAAGAGAACACCACCAACCCTACAAGGCTGATCTGAGGATCTGACGAAATTGTATGTATAGCCATCAACACAATGTCTGGCCCATAGCAAGCAGGTCATTCACTGGTTGAAGGAAAGACATTTGCGAAGGACAGACAGACGGTAAACAAACTCCCTTAGGTGAAGTAGTATTTGGAGTCTCCTCTTTTTCTCTTGTTTAGGTTTTATTTTATTTTCTTCGAATGGAAATAGTGGTTAGTGCAGGTGCTCTGCTTACTCATATTGTGCCTATGAAGAGTTGCATGATCCAAAGTGGGTTATCTAGAAAAGTGACTCTATAGCCTCTGAAGGGTTTTCCAGAACTTCAAGAACTAGGTCATATCACCAAATAAAGGAATACAAGTAAAATGGGCAAAAGGTATTTCTTGGTAGGAAAGCTCAAGCAATTGCATAAAACCTTATGTTGCTTTTTATGCGTGGCAGCTCAGGCTAGACTGCTCAGAACTTCTTGCTGGGTTAACTGCTATGGATTTAAAGGATTCCCCCTTGATTCTGAGACAGCTACACCTAGGAGCACCAAGCAGTGAGAAAGAGAAAAGGTGCCAGAAAGCCAGTCCCCAGGTCTCTTCGTTCTCTATTCTCAGTTCCTGGCTAAATCTTTCTTGCTTTCCTCATTTGAAAATGGAAGTCATAACAACTTACCCACTCTATCCACCTTTACTGAGCCAAGGAGTCTGAATGCACTAGCTAAATGATACAGTGCCTGTCTTATGCCACATGTGACACCATGATCACTAATGTGATATAAATTGCCTGGGCTTAGTTTGTTCCCATCCACCCCACCCAGAGATCTATCAACAAAAAGAAAAAAGGAATTATCCCTTCTCCTTCTCAGTAGAAAAGTGACCTGACACAGAGCTGTTAAATTCTGGGCTCCTTTGCTCTGAGACGGTTGGAAGAGTTAACGCCATTTTGTCTCTTTCGGTGCACCCCATTGTTAAGTTTCTCTCAGTAAATTTTGACAAGAAACAGGCAAGCAAAACAAAATACACTCGATCCTTGTTATTCGTGGATTCCATATTTGCAAATTCTCCTCCATGGTCTGAATAACAAGGACCTCAGAATTCCTTGCCCAAATGTCCACAAGCTTGCTTCCAGAGCCTGCATGCCACTCTTCCTTGGAGTCATCCTCTATCTGAGGGGTGGCCAAAGGCCATGCTTACAGAGCTGGGATGCACAGGGAAGGATGTCCAGGAGAAGGACAGGTGTAGAGGTAGCACTCTACACCACCATGTTCTAGCACAGAACTTCAGGAAGTCTCAGAATTATAAACTCAAATTGATTTTCTAGGTTGCTATCAAGGTATATCTTTCAAGGTAAGAGGGTATATTTCATTTAACAGTTTGTTCCCTGGTTTATAAGTGTTACATATCTAGACATATGGTATGTGGGCCTCCGTGTGTACTCTTGCCCCAAGCCTCCAAAGAAAGAGGCAGGCTTGGAAAAAAATAAACATCTGTTGATTTAAACTACAGCTGACCCTTGAACGCATGTGTTTCAACTACACAAGTCCACTTATACACGGATTTTTTTCTAGAAAAGTGACACTGAGTGTGTCCACCTTCTCTCCCACCTCTCTACCTTTTCTGGTTTTGCCACCCCTGAGACATCAGGACCAACCCCTCTTCTTCCTTCTTCTCCTCTTCAGCCTATTCAATGCGAAGACAATGAGGATGAAGACCTTTATGGTGATCCACTTCCACTTAATGAAGAGTAAACACATTTTCTCTCTCTTATAATTTTCTTTTCTTTTAGACAGAGTCTCACTCACTTTTGCCCAGGCTGAAGTGCAGTGGTATGATCTTGGCTCACTGCAACCTCCGCCTCTCAGGTTCAAGCAATTCTCATGCCTCAGCCTCCCGAGTGGCTGGGATTACAGGTGTGTGCCACCACACCCAGATAATTTTTGTATTTTTAGTAGAGACAGGGTTTCACCATGTTGGCCAGGCTGGTCTTGAACTCTTGGCCTCAAGTGATCTACCTGCCTCGGCCTCTCTAAGTGCTGGGATTACAGGCATGAGCCACCGCACCTGGCCTCCCTTATGATTTTCTTAGTAACATTTTCTTTTCTCTAGCTTACTTTCTTGTAACAATATAGTATATAATATGTATACCATACAAAATATATTAATTGTTATGTTATAATAAGGCTTCTTTCTGGTCAACAGTAGGCTATTAGTAGTTAAGTTTTGGAGAAGTCAAAAGTTATATGTGGATTTTTGACTGCATAGGGGGTTGACAGCCCTAACCTCTGCATTTCTCGAGAGTCAACTGAACTAATATCTAGGACCTGTTTGTCACCACATCACAGCCTCATTTATTCTGACAGTTGCCCCTGGGGAGGAGGGTGGTGGGCTTCTCATTGCAGAATCTGTGGAACAGGATGCCAGCAGACAGAGGAGGGGCCCCAGCCAGCAGCTCTGAGTTAGTGAAGGAACAATAAGGGCAACAGCAGTGTAAATGCTGGAGATCAGGCCCCTCTCCATTCGTATGCACTGAATCAGCCTCTAGCATGTCTGTATGATCTAAATGGGTGGGGCTTCCCCATTCCTTCTCTTTGCCTCCCTTCACCTGTAGATTTTGGATGTTCCTGCCAAACTCAGCAGGTGTGAGCTCAAACTGGATTCTTTTTCAAAAACATAAAAAGAGATGACACTTCTTATACTCTAGATGTCATGAAACAGTTCACACCTGATCGATATTTAAAGAAGTATTATTATTAGGCTGGGCACGATGACTCATGCCTGTAATCCCAGCACTTTGGGAGGCCGAGGCAGGCAGATTTCTTGAGGTCAGGAGTTTGAGACCAGCCTGGCCAACATGGTGAAACTTCATCTCTACTAAAAATAAAAAAAATTAGCCAGGTGTGGTGGCACGCACCTGTGGTCCCAGCTACTTGGGAGACTGAGGCAGGAGAATCTCTAGAACCCGGAAGGCAGAGGTTGCAGTGAACCAAGATTACACCACTGCACTCCAGCCTGGGCGACAGAGTGAGACTCTGTGTATTAGTCCATTTTCACACTGCTGATAAAGACATACTCAAGACTGGGCAATTTACAAATGAAAGATGTTTAATTGTACTTACAGTTCCATGTGGCTGGGGAAGTCTCACAATCATGGTGGAAGACAAGGAGGAGCAAGTCACATCTTACATGGATGGTGGCAGGCAAAGAGAAGGGTGCTTGTGTAGGGAAACTCCCCTCTTTAAAACCATCAGATCTCGTGAGACTTATTCACTGTCAGGAGAACAGCACAGGACCTGCCCCCATGATTCAGTTACCTCCCACCAGGTCCCTCCCACAACACGTGGGAATTCAAGATGAGATTTGGGTGGGGACACAGCCAAACCATATCACTCCATCTCAAAAAAATAAATAAATGAAAATAAAGAAGTATTATTATTATCTAAACTTGGGTTGCACCATTTCAGGGAAAACAAATACATTTTAACAACATAAGTTAAAAAGCCATTATCAAAAATAAATAAATAGAACTCTTTCCAATGCTAAGAGGAAAGACAAGGCTGAGAGAAAAGAAAGAAATTAAAAGGTATTAAATCCTTACTGTCAGCCAAAGTCATGCTAAGTGTATCACACATGATGTCATTCAGCCCTCACTGTAACCCTAAAAGGTAGATGTTATATTCTCCATTTTCTAATGGATGTAACAGAAGGATAGAGATGTTCAAACATGTGTCCAAGATCAAAGAGCTACTGAGTGTCAGAACTGGAATTCAAGCATAGGTCTCTCTGACACCAAAACTGCCATTTTTCTCACCTCTTTGTCTAGCTGCCTCCACTCCAATCTGAAGCTTGGAATACAAGCTTTGGATTCTTCCAATCATCGCCCTGCTTCCGTGTTTTTAAATCCTGTCCTTTAGCAAGGTCAACCGTGGACAGTCCTCCCTCATCGGGAGCCAGGAGGGTAGGCTGGCTGGAGGGGTCCTGTTGACAAATCTCATCCTTGTGATGGATTTTTTTTTTTCTAGGCCTCAGGACACCTGGAAAGGCGAGGACATTTCTAAATGCCCTCTGTCCTTCAGACCACATCGGAGCGTCCTGTCAGGGTCTGTGAGCTGGGAAATAGGCCCTGAGCCGATAGATCTAGAGACGGCCACGTGCTCTTGCACAGCCTAGCCAGCTGTGCCCCTTGGGCTGTTAGTGAGAAAACTTACTTTTACATTTAATCTTGGTTTTCTCCCCTTAAATCAAAAGAGTGCTGAGGGATAAACCGGCGAAGCATGGTGAGAGAGGGAAGAGTTAATGTGTGCAAGGTGAGCCCTCAGACAGAGAAAACTGGAAAACCATGTATTTACTTTTGAGTTTTTTTGACATTCAGGTCTATCTTCCATTCCCCCACTGGACTCGTCTGGTTTTGCCTGTGTTTAGAAGTTCTTCTGTGGCCTGTTGCTTTCCTTGCAAATCTGTTGCAAAGTAATTACATCTCAGTATTGGGATCCGTGTTTCAAAAATGTCAAAACAAATTTCAATGATTAAATGCCACAGATTAAGCTTGGTACTTCTCTAAAATTGATATGAAGGACACATTTTAATTAGAAATTATAAATCTGAGGCACTGTACCATCAAGCTACCTCCAAAACCCGAAAACTCCATAAAGCTCTAGCTCTGAGGAAAAAAAAGTTAAATTCAATCTAAAGATGGCGATCTTGTGAAATAACCAGCCATATGTCATCTCCTTTTATTGGGGCTGAAATTTTGCCCTGAGGCATCTGAAGGAACTCAGCTAAGGCATCCCCGATAAAGGTCATCTGTGAGGGAAACTTTGTGGGTTTTTTTTTTTTCCTCTTTAGATATCTATAAATGCTAATTAAATATGCATTATTGGTGTAATTTTGACCAAGGAGCTTTATGTTAGTATGAAAGCGACTATGTATTACTCTCCAGCACAGCTTACACAAGCATTATGCTAAATTATCAGATTTTTAGCTTCTGCATAGCTAAAGAAAAAGTCCAAGAAGTCATAATTCTTTATCAAAACTGACAGTTGGAGTACGCACCTGGAGATTTATCTAGCAAAATCTACCTTGCATTCTCAACATGAAAATCCTGTGGCTGCCAGTAGGTGATACATCTAATTTTAACACAAGAAAAGACATCTAACAAACATCAAAACAAAAGCTACCCTTCAAGCTCAATTTTCTTTTTCACACATTGGTCCACCCTACCCCCACTTGGTGTCAGCAGGAAGTAATCTCATCTGTGGAAAGGAAGCCAGCCTCCTAGCTGCACCGACAAATTGTAGGGAAATGAAAAGGCTTGATGATTGCTGAATTTTATCCCTCTTTATTTCCAAAAGAATAATGAAGAGCTGTCTTTTCTCCCACTTAACATCCTAATCACCCACATCAGCAGTTTACACTGCAGCTACCAACACCTCTGAGTGGGGAGGAAAAAAAGAATGAGATGCGACCCCTCCCCCACCCTGCTACACCCATTGGAACCTGTCAGTACTGCATTTTTAATCAACCTCAAAATTGCAATCCTCCTCCACTCAATGCCCAGCCCCTGCTGGTTTAGGGCACTACATAGCTTGTGGTAAACTGCTATCCATTATTCCTCTATATTTAGAACTTCTCTAGAGAAATGGCGTTATCTCAGTCACTAAGCTGGAAACTGTTTAAAGTTAGCTTTGCACAGTGGCTTATTCACAGTCTCTTTCATGGACCCTTCATTCACCTTGCTTTAAAATGTTCAGACTGATGCACAACTACAAAAATCCAAAGTATGAAAATATCACCCTATGGAAAATTGACTATGATTTGCATTTTGCTAATGTTGGGATAGGTCAAATGTTATTTCTCTCCTCTCCATAATGTTTCATTGGAGATAAATCCTACTCCCCTTCACCAGTGAAAAGCCACTCAATGACCTGAACAAGATCTGGTGATAGAAAACATATTTTCAATAACACTAAACTCATTTTTCTGCCAGAACAAATTAGTCAGTAGCTATCTCATATGTCACAGAGGTTTCAAAGAGGCACTTAGGAGGATGCTGAAAAAAAAATCCTTCTATGTAGATTATTAGAAATGTCATGTGCTAATGTAAAAATGCTCTGGCAGTCCTTTCGTTTTACTCTTCCTTATGAAAATACTGTTTCTCATTTGTGATTCCACTCCTAAAGAGATGTTTTTTGAAAATGGTTCCAAAGAGAAACGGAAGGAAGTGTTATCATTTAGCCCAGAAAAGGCAAGATGGCAGGGAGGTAATCAAATAAAGGAGAAAAAAGACACAATGAGCTCATCACTCCTCCAAATTTCCATCTCCACTGAACACTGGTTAAGAAGAGGGGAGTGGGCTGTATTGGTAGGAAGGTTTCCTTAGAGTTGAGTATATTAAGAAGAGCATGAGTTCCTGAATGAATGAATGTCTACAATCAAGGACTATCTTCCTTCAGTGTTCTTTGCCATTTGAAGGAAAAGCAGTTTATAGCACACACATATTTTCTTAGGACCTCAGTTTCCACCATCCTATAATAGAGCAAACAATTGCTACTTTTTATTGCTGTAGAGCAGATTAAATCAGATGATGTGACTAAAACATGTAACATGATGTCTGATCCATAACCAAAGAAAACTAGAGGAATGTGTAAAGCTATGATGTGTGTGGGTAAGAGTGGGGATAGCTGAATCCTGAAAATTCAGGCAGAATGGCTCACTTTATTTTATTGTGTAGCCTAGTCTTTATGTGATAATATTGATACTTAAGTTTACCAGAGAGGAAAATATTTCCTTCAACATCCTCTACGAGATCTGTTTTCACATGTGCAGAGCTGACTGTATGCCTGAAGAAGTGAATTATGCATTTCACCCAACTTTCTTTTATAATTTGAGTCATTAGACATGGCTGTAGAGTTAACAGTTTAATATAAAAGTGTTCCTGGAGATTTTGCTTGTTCTTTTTGGACTCTAATCAAATGTGAAAGAGATTAGTAGTAGCAGTATTTGTGATTTCACCCTATTTTTAAATATTTACAGATGCTTAACTCTTAGAGAGATACTTCTGACATTCCAACACATTTCAGCTCTGTATAAACATTCCTTTGGGGGCTTTTATTTTGTTCTGATAGTAAAAATTACTAGAGGAATGTAACTGAAAACTGATTTCCAAATAAGATACCCTGCGGCAATCGAAATATCCTATGTAGTTATTATCCACTGTAAAGTACACTTTCCCTCAGGGAATCTGCTATCAGAGAAAATTAAAACCTAGCCACCCATTTTAAAGCCCATTAAGTCATTACATGGCTCTTCAGTGTTTTCCTAATGGGCTACACAGCACAAGGAGCCCTCCCAGAGCCAGTGAGAAAGCATTGTGCAGACTCCTGCAAGCAGATTTCTTTATCTGGGAGTCACAGAAGTTTAGACCTGAGATGGACCTTGAAAATTATTCAGCTTCTTCCACTTGCAGAAGAGGAAACTGAGCACAGAAGAGGTCACGTGGTTTTCCACTATCCACAGCTGGTTAGAGGCAGAATAAGGGTTGAAACCCAAATGCCTACAGCATCCTGGCATCACAGAGCCTTCATGGTCTTAAAGGTGGGATGAATTATTCTATACCAGAATAATGTTTTGGATGGTAGTATTGGAAAACTATCTGCCTTGAAAGTTGCTTCAGATGAATGAAAACCTATTATTTTTAAGAAGTAAAGCATTTCAAATGTGTTTTATTATGTAACATGTATGTGTTATCACTGTAGTTCTCCTATGTAGAGTGATGAAATGGGGTGGCTAATTCGAGAAAACCTCTTCCCACACAAGTCTTATGCCTCCTCCTTCCCCGCTTCCTGCAGAGGACATTTTGCTCAAATGTCACCTTCTCAGCGAGATCTACCCTGACCCCCCTATTTAACCTACCTCACAGCACACATCCTTGGATTACTGATCCCTTTTACTCTGTCCTATCTCTTCTTCAAAGTACCTATCACCTGCTGACTTACTGTGTAATTCACTCATTCTTATGCTAGAAAATAAGCCATGAAAACAGGAAATTATTGTGATTTGTCTTAACTAGTGTAATGCAAGTGCCTAGAACAGTGCCTGACATAAAATAATGCTTAAGTATTTGTGGAAGGAAGTCATTAATTGTCCCCAAATGGCATCCTTTGTGTGCCCATGGGTGCACATCATTTTCTGGTTGGTGGTCATCTTCTGACTAGATGTGTCCTGTCCATCAGCACACAGTGTTGTGGAGAGCCAATCTTCATTATTATCTTGCCTCACTAAAAGTTAAACATTGTGTCCTTCTGGCTCTCTGATAAAGAAAGCTCACTTTCCTAAGATCAACATGGTTTCCTGGCCCTCATAATATTTCTACATGTTTAAATCTTACTCAATTTGCTACTTTCTAGAGTCAGTTGACCTAAAATATGTACTGGCCACCCACAGTGTGTGAAGTTGGTGCCAGATGTTCATGGTGACAGACATGAGCAGTACATTCTGGAACCTATTAGACTAATGTTTCATAAAACTTATCTGATTCCCTGATATTCTCCCATCAATTTTCCTGTTCCTGCATGTGGCTGACAACGTTACTGGCTTATCCATGTCATTCCCCTTCCTGTTTGGTATCTCCTTTTAGTTTGGGCAGTAATGTACCCAGGAGTTGAGTCATGTTTGACCCTAGTCAGTCATGGCTACCCCTTTTCCCTTTGCCACTGAGTGGTCTACAAGTGGGTGTGTAATCCAGTCCTTGTCAGTGAAATATAATGAGAATTCTAATGGAGGGCTTGGGAAAGATTTTTCTCCCTGTCAGAAGGTAGGGGAAGTACCACAATCTTCAGCCCTAACCCCAGCACCTTGACTCCTAATTTGGGTGGTGTGTTGTGAAAACGTGATGATGCCTGGTGCTGTGGTAGCCATCTTGTGACCATGAGGAAAAACCACATATGCACTGAGGCAGAGAGGAAGGGCTAAAAGAGCCTGGGCTCTTAATGACGTTGATCTAACAAACCCACCCTGAGACCAGTCTACCTCTTGACTTATTTATCACATTCAAATGATAATATCTATTAATCATTGACACTAGGTTGATAGTCTTTTCCATTTTTTGATTAATGTGAAAAGCTACAGATTAATTTTGTTTATAAATATCTGTCACCCCTGAGATAATATTAAGAACAAGTGTCATTTTCTTGAGTCTTTCCTCTGATTGAGTTTTTCCTGCTTTTTTAAACTTTAATTTCTCACCCTTCTTTTCAACTCTATAAACTTATTTTCTGTATAATACCTAGAAGCTACCTGACTTCTTACCAGATATTATCTTAAACCCCTTCGTTCTACCTTATCTATGATGAGCAAGATAGAGGAAGGTGCTCAAGGTTAGGGGAAAAACTGAAATGTTTTCAACATTAGCCTTGACCAGGCTCATGTCTTAGCACATGAGGGTTTGTGCAGGGAAACTGAAGCAAAGGAAGGACAGCATGGTTACTCTTTTTCCAGTCCACTTTGAACCCCGTTACCAAGTGAATCTTCCTAAAACACTCCCTATAGCACATCTTTCTCCTGGTCAGGAAAACCTAAGGATTTCACTGAGCCTGCCAGATAAGATTTCAACAGTTTTCTTAGCATGCAGCAACTTTCACAATCTACACCCAACTTCCCTTTCCAGCTGGACCCCCTCTGCTTATCTCGAACCCCACATTTTTGCCAGTTGGGTCTGCCTATTCACTTTAACTTTTCATACCCATTCATGCTGCTGGTCCTGGTTATTGCGATCCCAGACCTGGAATGATCCCTAACCAAATTCCATGTATTCTCTAAGCCTCTGCTATTCAGTAGGTAACCATGATGGGTAGACTGGCCTTTTCACTGAATTTTTAATTTAAATCCATTTGAATTTAAAAATAGATACTTGAAAATTAAAAACTTTTGCTTTGTGAAAGACCCTGTTAAGAAGATGAAAACGATGAGCCACCAACTGGAAGAAAATATTTGCAAATCATATGTAAAAGATTCATCTATAGAATATATAAAGAGTTCTCTAAAGTCAACAGTGAGAAAACAATCTGATTTTTAAATGGGCCAAAGAGTTGAACAGACATTTCACTAAAGGAGATAGACAGTTGGCAAATAAGCACATGAAAGATACTCAGCATCACTAGCCATCAGGGGAATGTAAGTTAAAATCACCAAGACAGATCACTTATAAACCTATTAGAATAGCTAAAATAAAAAATGCTAATAATACCAAACACTGGCATGGATGCAGGGAAACTGGATCTCTCAGACATCGCTGGTGGCAATGTTAAACAGTACAGCCACTCTGGGCATCTGGCAGTTTCTTAAAAAGTTAAACACACATTTACTGTACAACTGAACAACAGTACCTCTGGGCATTTATCCTAGGCAGGTAAAAACTTATATTCACACAAAAACTGTTCACAAATGTATGTGTAATAGCCAAAAACTGGAAATGACCCAAATGCTCTTCAAAAGGTGAATAGTTGAACACACAACCATATAGTAGAATACTATTCAGCAATAAAAAAGAAACAAACTACTGATACATGAAACAGCTAGGGTGGATCTTAAGAACATTTTGATGGCCAGGCTTGGTGGCTCACGCCTGTAATCCCAGCACTTTGGGAGGCCAAAGCGGGCAGATCACTTGAGGTCGGGAGTTCAAGACCAGTCTGACCAACATGGAGAAACCCCATCTCTACTAAAAATACAAAATTTGCTGGGCATGGTGGCGCATGCCTGTAATCCCAACTACTTGGGAGGCTGAGGCAGGAGAATCACTTGAACCCAGAAGGCGGAAGTTGCAGTGAGCCGAGATCGTGCCATTGCACTCCAGCCTGGGCAACAAGAGTGAAACTCCATCTCAAAAAAAAAGAACATTATGACGAGTGACAAAAGCCAGTCTCGAAGGATTACACATTGTATGATCTCATTTACACAACATTCTTAAAATGACAAAGTTGCAGAGAAAACAGATAAACGAAATGGCTGCCAAAGGTTAGGGAAGAGGAGGGAGAGCCTAACTATAACAGAGCAGCACTAGGAGATCATTTGTGTGATGGAACAGTCCTGTATGTTGGTTGTGATTGTGCTTAAACAATTCTGTACATGTGATAAAACGTTATAGAAATATACACAGAGACAGATAAAATATTTGAATACATATAAATAACAGTGAAATATGCATGAGGTGTAGTTAATTGTACCAATCAATATCCTTGTTTTGATAATGAACTATAGTTATGTAAAACATTACCATGGGTTAATGGAGTCATGGGATCTGTTTATACTACTTTTACTCCTTATGAGTCTGTAATTATTTCAAAATTAAAAATTAAAAAAAGATACTCGATTCTATTATGGGAAAATTTTTAAGCATGTTTGATATATGAATCTGTTTCTCCATTGTAAATGTTATTAAATCTAAGACGTGCTACAAGTGTAAAGTATATACTGGATTTTGAAGACTTAGTATGAAAAACATTGTAAAATACTTTGCTTATAGTTTTTATATTGATTAAAATACTCTAAAATATATTGAATTAAGTGAAATATATTATTAAAATTATTGTCACCCTTAAAAATGTTTTAAAATATGTCTTTTAGATAATTTAAAATTACATATGTGATTCATATTATATTTCTATTTCCTGCTCTAAGCAAAGAATATGGTACCCTGAAAATTGACACATATGTTAATGGGCATATGCATATGAGCAATTATTACCTAAGGGACAATATCCATGTTTTTTTTTTACAATCTTATTAAGGTATAACTGGCATACAATAAGCTAAATATAAAGTATACAATTTGATCAGTTTCAGCTATGTATGAACCCATGAAACCCATCATCACAAGATAACAAACATTCTCGTTACCCCCAAAAGTTTCCTCCCTCCTGCCATCTCTGTCACCAGGCAATTGCTGATCAGCTTTCCATCACTATAGATTAACTTGCATTTTTAAAATTTTTAAATAAATACAATTATATTAATTGGTATCTTTCACTCTGTGTAGTTACTTTAAGATTCATCTATGTTGTGCATATCAATAGTTCACTGCCTTTCATTGCTGAATTCATTGCTGAATTGGACTGAAATATATTTGTCCATTTACTTGTTCAAGGACACCTGGGCTGTTCCCAGCTTTTGACTATTACAAATAAAGCTGCTGTTAACATTCGTGGACAAGTCCTTATGTGGACATATGCTTTCATTTCTCTTGGGTAAATACCTAGGTTGACACATATAGTAGAGAATGTTTAACTTTTCAAGCTATAAAATTGTTCTCAAAAGTGTTATGCCATTTTCCATTCCCACCAGCAGTGCATCAGAGTTTTAGTTTTTCCATATCCTTCCCAACATTTATTGTGTCTTTTTGATTATTGCCATCATGCTAGGTGTCAACTCACCGTGATTTAAACTTGAATTTTCCTAATGACTAATGATGTCCAGCATCTTTTTATGTGCTTATTTCCTGTTTGTACAGTTTCTTTTTTGTAAAATGTCTATTTGATTTTTGCACATTATTTTAATTAGGCTGTTTCTCTTCTTATTAAGTTGTAAGGGTTTATTTTATATAAAATGCAAATCCTTCATAAAATATATATTTTGCAGATAATTTTGCCCAGATTTTGGCTTGCCTTTTCATTTCCTTTTTTTCATTTCATTTTCATTTTTTTGAAGAGCAAAAGTGTTCAATTTTGGCCAGGCACAGTGGCTAACACCTATAATTCCAGCACTTCGGGGGGCTGAGGCGGGCAGATCGTTTGAACTCAGAAGAGACCAGCCTGAGCAACATGGTGAAACCCCATCTCTACTAAAAATACAAAAATTAGCCAGGCGTGGTGGCATATGCCTGTAATCCCAGCATCCCTGGTGGCTGAGGCAGGAGAATCACTTGAACCTGGGAGGCGGAGGTTGCAGTGAGCCGAGATCTCACCACTGCACTCCAACCTGGGTGACAGAGCAAGACCTGTCTCAAAAAAAACAAAAAACAAAAAACAAAGATTATTATTTCTTCACCCAGTTTCCCTTTGAAAGAGGTCAACTGATATATATGTGTAGGTCTGTTTCTAAACTTTCTAGAGTGTTCCATTGATCTTTGTGTATCTATCATTATGACAATACCACACTGTCTTGATTACCATAGCTCCATGATAAACCCTAAATATAAACTCAAGTGTATAGTGTGAGTTCTACAACTTTATTCTTTTTCAAATGTTTTTGACTATTCTACATCTTTTGAACTTCCATATAAATTTTAGAATCAGTTTGTCAATTTCTAAAAAACAAGCCTGCTGATATTTTTATTGGCATTGCATTTAATCTAAAGATCAATGTGGGGAGAATAGATATCTAAATAATATAGTTTTTGATTTATGGGCATGTATATCTCATCTTTTCAATTATCTCAACAATGTTTTATGGTTTTTGATATAAAGGTCTTGCATAAGTTTTCTTCAAACCAATACTTAAGTTCATATTTTCTGCTATTTTAAATGGTATTTTTATTGCAATTTTGGATTGATCTTTACTACTGTATAGAAACAAAACTGATTTTTATATATTACTCTTTATCCTTTAACCTTGCTAAACTCACTGAATAGTTCCAATATTTTTGTGTGTGTAGGTTTCTTAGATTTTTTTTAAATCACCTATACTGGTTCAAAGAATTTTCCACAGTCATGTTGTCTGTTAATAGAGACTGCTTTATGCCTTTCTTTTTAACCTGTATGCCTTTGTTATTTCTTTTTCTTTCATTAATACATTTGCCATAATCTTTGTTACAATGACGAATAGAAGTGATAGAATGGATATACTTGCACTGTTCTTAAATGAAAAGCATTCAGTCTTTCACCATTAGGTGAGGTGTTAACTGTAGGCTTTTCATAGCTGCCCTTTATGTGGTTGAATTTTCTTCTTTTCTTTTTTAAATTTTTTCATCATGAATAGATGTTGAATTTTTGTCATATGCTTTTCTGCATATATTGAGGTGACCATATGGTGTTTCTTTTTAAGTGTATTCATATGGTGAATTACATGGGTTGATTTTCAAATGTTAAACCAACCTTGCATTCTTGAGATAAACCTTTTATTTGGTAAAATTTATAAACAGTGTTTGTCACTATGTTCACAGGGGACATGATTTGTAGATTTTATTTTCTTGTAATATCTTTGGTTTTTGTATCAAGGTAATGCTGTCTTCATAGATTGAGTTGCAAAGTGGGTTTTTGTTTGTCTGTTTGTTTGTTTTGAGACAGAGTCTCACTCTATGCCTAGGCTGGAGTGCAGTGGTGCAATATCAGCTCACTGTAGCCTTGATTTCCTGGGCTCAAGTGACCCTCCTGCCTCACCCTCCCAAGTAGCTAGGACCACAGGTGTGTGCCACCACATCCAGTTTTTTTTTGTTTTTGTTTTTGTAGAGGTGGGGTCTCACTGTGTTGACCAGGCTAGTCTCAAACTCCTGGCCTCAATCCTCCCATCTCAACCTCTCAGAATGCTGGGATTAGAGGCATGAGCCACTGCGCCCAACATGGATAGCAAAGTGTTTTATCCTCTTTGATTTTCTTGAAGTTTTGTGTAGAATCGATATTCTTTCTGATTTAAGTGTCTGGTAGAATTAACCAGAGAAGCCATCTTGGCTTGATGTGTTTTCTGGGTTTTTGTTTGTTTGTTCGTTTGTTTGTTTTATGGGGAGGTTTCTAACTATAATAGCTTTATAGTTAGAAGCCTTTAATAACTTTAATAGCTATTGAGCTATCCAGGTAATCTATGTCTTCTTGAGTGATCTCTGGCAAGTGGTTTCTTTCAAAGAATTTGTCCATTTTATCTAAGTTGTCAAATATTATGGCAAAAAAGTTGGTTGTAATATTTTCTTATACTTTTAGTATCTACAACTGTATTGGTATCCTCTCTCTCATTTCTATAATTAATAATTTGTATCATTTCTATTTTTTCTTGATGAATCCAGCTAAAGGTTTATCACTCACTGATCTTAAAAAACCAGTTTTTTATTCCAATGATATTCTCTATTTTTTGTTTTTCTATTTCCTGTACCTTCTTGAACATTTGAAACATATTTATAATAGTTCTTTTAATGTCCTTGACTACTAGTTCTACTATCTGTGTCATTTTTGTTCTGTTTCCATTGACTGATTTTTCTCCACAATATAAGATATATTTCTATGCTTTTTTGCATGCATAGAGTACATATATTATATATGTACAAGTTAAAGAATAATAACAAAGTGAACAATGTTTACAACTCCAAACAACTTGACAAAAAGAATATTATCAATACCTTAAATCTGTCCCTGGTAACATCCCTACCTTGATACACTCAAAGTGTACTCAAAGGTACACTCTCTTGAATTTTGTGTTAAACTAACTTTTAATTATTTATTTTTGCTTAGGTATGTAATCCTAAAATAATATATTAATTTTAACTTTTTTAGACCTTTGTCAAATACAATAATTCTAGGCTTACTTTCTTCATTCAATATGTTTCTGAAATTCAACCAGATGAACATATATCTGTTCATTCATATTCTATCCCAAATGGTATTTCATTAAATGAATATTCAAAAAATTATCTACTATCTGCGGACATGAGAGCTATTTCCAGTTTTTCTTTTTGCTTGTTTGATTCGCTGGTACAAACAGTGCTTCTATGACTATATTTGAATATGTCTTTGGTGCACATATGCAAAAGTATTTCTAAAGTATGTATCTTAGAGTGGTATTGCTGAGTCGAAGACTATATGAATTTTCAACTTTGCTAAATAACACTAAATTGTTTTTTAAAGTAGTGGTACCAATTTACTCTTCAGTCAAAAGTGTGTAAGTGTTTTTATTGCTCTACATCTTCACCAATATTTGGTTTTGTCAGACTATATAGTTTTGCCAATCTGATAGAAAAAAACTGGCGTCTATGAAAGTCATTTGTTTTCCCTAATCATTTCCAGTTTTCTCTGCTTCCAAGCACATAGTAGAAGGAATTGCACTTCCTAAATCCTTGTTATGAGTGAGTTTGACTTGTACTGAATTATGAAGGAATGTCTGTCAGCTCCTGGCTGGAGCAATTACTTACTGATGCAAAAACCTCCATGCTTTCCTTCCCTCTGACAAGGAGGCCTACAACATCGGAGGTAACTGTTGTGTGACCCTGGGAACATGAGTGATCATAATGAACAGATGACTGACCACAGTTCCCAGATGACCTAAACTGGACATTTGTGTGAGTGAGAAGTAAAATTTTGTTGGTATGATTCTTGGGTGTTGGTGGCAACAATATTACCTAGCATATCATAACATACAGAATATCTCATTGTGGTTTTAATTTGCTTTTTCCTGCTTACTAATGAGACTGCACATCTTCTGACGTTTTGTCTGGGCATTTTTTTATTTCATAAAATGCCGGTTTATTTGTTTATTTAAACCATCTTTCAATGGGTCTCTTTGTCTTTCTCTTATTGATTTCTAGAAGTTCTTTAGACATTTTGGATTCTCATCTTGTGTCAGCTTTGTTTCAATTCCATTACACAATTTTTGGTTTTTCTTTTAATGGTTCTTAAATAAAACTTTTTATCTTAGAAAATTTCAAGCATACAAAATAGAATATTCTAATAAGCCTCCATGTAGCCATACCCAGCTTCTATAATTATGGACTCATAGTCAATCTTTTTTGCATATGTAATCTCTACCCATTCCTCCCACCCCTGGATTATTTTGAAGAAAATGCCAGACATCCTATAGTTTCATCTATGTATCTCTAAAGGTAAGAACTCTTTGCAATTTGGAGGTCCGGTGTTATGTGAGGGTCTCTGTTCCAATCCCCCAACCGGTATAGGCTGAAAGCTTTCCTTCTTCCCCCTCAAACCTCAGCTGTAGGCTTCCAGGGAGAGTTTGTGTCTCAGCTAATCAGATGGCTAAACACACTTAAAAACTATTTTTCCATTATATTATGCTAAAAGCACTAGAAGTAATTTAGTTTAGCATGTATTCATGTTGTTTAGACATGTACTACTAAGTATGTATTATGTGTGCAGGATTTTTACATGTGCGTGTTTACCACTATCCATTTAATCTATAAGCTTCTAAGAGATATGAACTATTTCTATTCGCCATGTTTTAAATAATACCCAGCCCAATGTGATTCAAAAGTAAATGTATAATAAATTCTATTTGATGAAAATGAAAGTGCTAGTTATTAGAATATCATGAGGAAAATGGATTCAAATTGTGGTTTGATTTTCATAGGCAATTCTAATGGATATATAAGACATTTATCTCACATAGAATAAAACATGGAATTTTCTCCATTTTATTCATTTCAGTTTTCTTTCTTTCATACTTATTCTAGGTGGTCTATGCATTGTATATTCAGTACTGTTTTTGAAAGGCATGTAACTCAAAATATGTGGTTGTACTACGAATAAATGCACTATGCTGATATTACCATTGTAGAAGATTCTGGGAAGAACATTCTATTATTCAATCTCTTAAAATATATCATCCTATTGAGTTGCTTCCTCTAAGGCATTCATGTACAGTGTGCTCTTTTAGAGTTTAACAATTCCATTTTCATACCCCTCTAAACACACCATTTTAATTATTTTTAAAAACTTACCATTAGTGATTTGTCCTATTTTGTTTTTATGTAAATGTTTATATACAATAATGTTATGTTAAAAATAAATACAACTGTTTTGTTATTGTTATATTATCTTTCACTTAAACAAGAGGAAAGGGAGATTAAGTAGCTGACAGTGTACTGAAGAGTAACTGAAAAGACCAAAACAGGACCACTGGCTTTTTCTACCTATTCTTCTTTGGCTTCTGCCTTTTCATGTCCTATGTATGGCTGCCATCATGTGCTGCTCTGTCTTTTCTTCTCAGGGCCTGCTTGACACATTTGATCCAGAAAAGCTTCTTCCTCCCTTCTGACCGCTGTTTGCTCAGTCAGAGCTGGTGTGCCTATAGACCTTCACATCCTTATTCCATGGCTACCTGGCAGGGATAAGATGTATATATATATACACGTATATATATATACGTGTGTGTATATGTGTGTGTGTATATATATATATATATGTATATACAGGTTGCTGCTCTGTTGCTCGGGCTGGGGTGCAGTGGCGCCATCATAGCTCATTGCAGCCTTGAACCCCTGGGCTCAAGTGATCCTCCTGCCTCTGCCTCCTAAAGCACTGGAGTTACAGGTGTGAGTACCATGCCCAGCTGTGGTGTCCTTTTGATCCTTGTATTTGGCCTTCTTGACTAATCCAGTGCTCCCAGACTTCTAGCAGAAGCCCATTCTCTGGAGGTAAACTGCCAGGAATCCTATGGGGTGGAGGGGGATTTCCTGAGCTCTTAAACCTGGTCCTAAGGTGCTTCCTTGGCTACTTTATGTTTAACAATAGATTGCTGGTGATACTGATGAAACTCTTCTTTTGTTTTAATATCTGACAAATTTCTTGCTAATCTTAATTACTAGAGCACCTCTAGGGAACAGTGAATCTTCAAACACAAGATTTTAATATGCTTTCCTTCATGTCAGTGTTCCTTTTATGCATACCTCTAGTAAAACATTGTTCCATTTGATGCCAAAGATTTGCCCTTTCTTTAATTAATTTTGAATACTGCACATGTTAGATTTTCCCCCATTATTCATATTTTCTCCAATTGTTCATCTGGGGACGAATTTAAGTAATTTGTACATGTCCTTAGTTTAAAATGGGTTTTGTACATTCACTGAATATTTTGAAGAAAAATCAACCATTACATGACAAATGTATGTCTTCTAGAATTTTTATTTCTAAACTTCATGGAACACTTCCGTGTGACTTTCTGTAATATCTAATCTCAGGCAAAAATGACTTACTGTATTAGTCTGTTTTCACACTGCTGATAAAGACATACTCGAGACTGGGCAATTTACAAAAGAAAGAGGTTTAATTGGACTTATAGTTCCATATGGCTGGTGGGGGGGCCTCACAATCATGGCGGAAGGCGAGGAGGAGCAAGTCACATCTTATGTGGATGGCTGCAGGTAAAAAGAGAGCTTGCGCAGGAAAACTTCCCCTTATAGCAACTATCAGATCTCGTGAGACTTACTCACTATCACGAGAAAAACATGGGAAAGACCTGCCCCCATGCTTCAATTACCTCCCACGGGGTCCCTCCCACAACATGTGGGAATTCAAGATGAGATTAGTGTGGGGACACAGCCAAACCATATCACTTACACTGCTCTATGACTCAGCTGATTTATTAAAAAAAGACTTTATGAGATATGTCAATTGAGATGGAAGGTGCTGGACATAATGAACTGCCAGTTTCCCCCCAGTTCTGACTCTTGCCTGCGGAGCCCTAACATTGCTTACATACGCACTGCTCTTTCACATGAAGGAACAGCGCAGACATCACCTAATACCCGTCCTACTGTATTCTTTGTGCCACATTCCCAGAAACCCCAAAGCTCTTTGGAGCACCCAGGGGATTTCACAGGTCTATAAAGAAGAACAACCTGTAAACTGGGCTTGGTGATTCTGTGGGGATACAAACCAACATAATACATATGTAATGGAATAAACTACAGCATTAGCCAGTTCAGAGTCTTCAAGCTGAACTTGTTAGAAGGAGCGCCACACCTCAAGTAAACTAGTAGGGTGGGGATCCCAGACGGAGAGGATTCTACCCAGAATCCTCCTCAATTCAGCCCCGAACTTTCTTTGAGGGGCCTTCTTTGTACAGAGTTTAAGGTCAGAGACTTTTAACGTGGACCGGAAAGACAAACTCTAATACCTTAAGGGGCACTATTAAATCAAATTCCACAAACTAAATACTTGTCCGGAGATGAACAATTCAGAGTATAGCAGTTGTTGCGGGCTAAATCCAAGCATATGACATAATTTAGAAATCTACCAATGTGTCTCCAGAGAATGCATTTTCATTTTTCCATAATATAATACATGCCTATCAAATCCATCTAATATTATTGAATCCATCACTTTTTAAGAAATGAAGTTGTTGTAGCTGAAGCTTTCAAGCATGCCCTCACATATAGTTCTTACAAATGGACTTAAGAGCTGATTTGGAGGGAAGCCCCCAATTCCCATATGTTTGACTTTAAAGAACAATCCAGCTGTATCTGAAGTAATTGTCCTCCTCAACAGAGTGCACAATGTAGGGTGCAGTGGGTGGTACACAGGAGAAAAAACTCATGGAATGGTGGAGACAGCCCCCTAGTCAGCCAGATGGGCCAAATCAGATGTAGGGTCAGCAGTATCACGTTTATATGCTTGGATTACATTGCCACCTAGAAGGAACCCAGGAAGTATCTAGATTTCCATATGTGGGGGGATTCCTGCAATGATTCAGTCCTTTAATGGGGCATCTTACTGTAAATCATTAAAACAGCACCACCTACTCTCCAGCATCCGGCCCACTGAGTTCTTGAAAGCATGGTTGCTGTGGGCATCACAGCTGATTTCTGTTGGTTGATTGGTCGCATCCAGTTGATCAACATTCTGCTTCAGGAACATTGTGACTTCTACACCTAGGCTCACCCTTGGTTATGATAGTATCAGTGTCTAAAGTTTTCTTAATATGCTATAACAATAATCTCTGTCTCATCTATCATCATGTTGCCACCCATTTATCATCCAAAAAAATTATTAAAAATAACCAAGCCTTCAGATTCAGGAAAACCATTGGAATCAATTTGATTTCCCTTGCAGTTGGGAAATGAATTTTAAATTATTCATGTTAACACCCTCCAGATAAATTGAATTTTTAGAGTATTTAAGAAAAGCTTAGTAAAGTCCATCTTTGACATTAACAGATTCCTTTTTTTAAATATTAATTTCATATTAACCATTGCTTTTTGACATACAGTCATCTGACCAACGATTTCAAGAATCATTAATGTTAATTGGGAAAGAAGTAAAACCTTAACATTTTAATATTATAAAACTTTTTTTTTCAACTTCTGTTTCCAGCTATATGACTCACTAGATATCTGGAGAAGCTTTTCTGCCACTTAAAAATGCTGGATAAGGCCGAGTGTGGTGGCTCACCAGCGTTTTGGGAGGCCGAGGTGGGTGGATCACCTGAGGTTAGGAGTTTGAGACCAGCGTGGCCAGTATGGCGAAAACCTGTTTCTACTAAAAATACAAAAATTAGCTGGGCATGGTGGTGGGTGCCTGTAATCCCAGCCACTCAGGAGCCTGGGGAAGGAGAATCGCTTGAACCCAGGAGGCAGAGGTTGCAGTAAGCTGAGATTGCACCACTGTACTCCAGCCTGGGCGACAGAGCAAGACTCTGTATCAGAAAAAAAAAAAAAAAGCTGGATGAGATAGTTTTTAAAAAAACATTTTTAAAAATGCACACCTAAGCTTATAGGAAAGTCAAGGAAATCTTCTAAGGCCAGAAAGCTAAGCAGGAACCCAGAGAAAAAAAAGCCCTGTAGTTGGCATTGCCCTGAATGCATCTGCCAGGTGCTGGTAGCCTCCAGTGGGGGCCTAACTTTCTGCAGCCATATAATTTATCCTCCAGCCCACAGTGATTATGAAGTGAAAGGTGGTGCTATTAATAACACATGAGGATTTCTGCTCCTGCTTGGAATATAGAAAGCTACGAGAGAATGTCACCCCCATCCTAACAACAAGAAAATGATGAGCAGTGTACAATATTATAACTTTCTTTCCTTAAACTCATCAGAGACTTGAGGTCACAAGGCAACCAGGAAAGTAAACTTCAAAGGATAAAAAGCATCTCTAATGAGAGGCAGGATATGAAATTGTTGCACCTTTGGCAGAGTATGGGAGGAAGGAGGGGGTGGTTGCCATGGAGTGAGTAAGAAGAAATATTTTTTAAAAAATAATGAATTCCTTACTTTGGCAGGCTGAGGCAGGCAGATCACTTGAGGTCAGGTGCCCAGCCTGTCCAACATGGTGAAACCCTGTCTCTACCAAAAAAAAAAAAAAAAAATTAGTCGAGTGTGGTGGTTCATGCCTATAATCCCATGTAATTCCATCTTACTTGGGGGGCTGAGGCACTAGAATTACTTGGACCTGGGAGGTGGAGGCTGCAGTGAGCTGAGATCACACCACTGCACTCCAGCCTGGGTGACAGAGGGAGACTGACTCAAAAAAAAAAAAAAGAATTTCTAAAGACTGAGTATGCACTCATATCTTATATTAATTTAGAATAACTGAGAGGCCCAGACACAAGCGGAGTTCACACACACTCCCAAGCTTCTCTTCATAGTCTCCATGGGGAAGAGGGGGTGCTCTTGAGGAAGACTAGGACAGGGCAAAAGGCTGGAGAGACCCCCCGTTTGGTGGCACAGGATGCAGGAGGAGGTGGCTGCCCCCACACCTTGATGCTCCTCTCATGGGAGCAAAAGCCTTAATTAAGCTGTCAGGAAGAAGCAGCAAGCCCTTGAGAAGCAAAGCCCTCTGCCTCTGGAGGGGGGCCAGCAATCCCTTCTTTCCATATTTTGGTATGCAGGCACATACCTGCTTCTGGGGAAAGGATAGAAGCAAAAGCCATCAGTCCCTGAGTAGAGACAGTAAAGCTTTTCGAGGCCTGGAGGCTACACCAGTACATAGCCAAGGTCTGCTTCTCCCCCCAGAGGGACAGGAATCTGTCCAGACAAGGGACAGGTTGCTCAGCTGATTAGCCATGGGGGCACAAAGCGGATGGAACATGGTAGAGAGTGGATTTGGAAGGGGCAGAAAGAAAATACCCAACACAATGATTAAACAATTTTGAGAGTCCAGGTGCAGTGACTCACGCCTGTAATCCAGCACTTTGGGAGGCCGACTTGGGTGGATCACCTGAGGTCAGGAGTTCGAGATCAGCCTGGCCAACATGGTGAAACCCCGTCTATGCTAAAGATACAAAATTAGCTGGGCACGGTGGCACACACCTGTAATCCCAGCTACTTGGGAGGCTGAGGCAGAAGCGTTGCTTGAACCCAAGAGGTGGAGGTTGCAGTGAGCCAAGATTGTGCCATTGCACTCCAGCCTGGGCAAAAAAGAGCAAAACTCCATCTAAAAAAAAAAAAAAAAAGAATTTTTAGAGAGATACAGGAACAAGAAGCTAGAAGAGAGACACAAAATAAACAAAATTCTATAAATGAAAAATATAAAAATTGTATTCATCTCAGTTGATAAGCAGATTAGATAATGATATGGTTTGGCTGTGTCCCCACCCAAATCTCATCTTGAATTGTAGCTCCCATAATTCCCATATGTTGTGGGAGGGACCCAGTGGGAGATGATTCAATCTTTGGAGTGCTTCCCCCATACTGTTCTCATGGCAGTGAATAAGTCTCATGAGATGTGATGATTTCTTTTTCTTTTTCTTTTTTTTTTTGAGACGGGGCCTCTCTCTGTCACCCATGCTGGAGTGTAGTGGCACGATCTCTGCTCACTGCAGTCTCTGACTCCTGGGTTCAAGTGATTCTCCTGCCTCAGCCCCCTCAGTAGCTGGGATTACAGGCGCATGCCACCACGCCTGACTAATTTTTTGTATTTTCAGTAGAGAGGGGGTTTCACCATATGGGCAAGGCTGGTCTCAAACTCCAGACTTCAGGTTTTCTGCCCGCCTCGGCCTCCCAAAGTGCTGGGATTACAGGTATGAGCCACCATGCCTGGCTGAGAGCTGATGATTTTATAAGGCATTTCCCCTTTCACTTGGCTCTCATTCTCTCTTGCCTGCCGCCATGTAAGACATTCCTTGCTCTTCCACCATGATTGTGAGGCCGCCCCAGCCGTATGAAACTGTGAGTCAATTTTTCCTCTTATCTTTGTAGATTACCAACCTTGAGTATGTCTTTATTAGCAGCATGAGAACAGACTAACACAGATAAATTGATTGATAGCCAATGGGAAGGAGAGTAGTAGAAGATAAGTTACCCAAGCAGAGCACAGGGAAAAAACAAAACAAAAAAACAGTGAAAAATATGAAAGAAGGGTTAGGAAGTATTGAGTGAGAAAGTCTAACATGTGTAATTCACTGACATTTTAGGACAGATTAGGCAATATTCAAAGAGATCATGACTATTTTCCATAATTGAAAAAAAGACCAGACGGGCGCGGTGGCTCATGCCTGTAATCCCAGCACTTTGGGAGGCCGAGGCGGGCAGATCACAAGGTCAGGAGATCAAGACCATCCTGACTAACACGGTGAAACCCCGTCTCTACTAAAAATACAAAAAATTAGCCAGGCATGGTGGTGGGCGCCTGTAGTCCCAGCTACTCGGGAGGCTGAGGCAGGAGAATGGTGTGAACCTGGGAGGTGGAGCTTGCAGTGAGCCAAGATCGCACCACTGCACTCCAGCCTAGGCGACAGAGTGAGACTCCGTCTCAAGAAAAAAAAAACAGATAAAAGAAAAAAAAGACCATGACTATTTATTTATTCTGACTACAAAGATCCAGAAGAGAAGTCAAGAAGGCCAATAGGTCCTGAGCAGGATAAATAAAAATAAAGTCACATTTAGATACACTGCAGGAAAGCTTCAGATTCCCCCAAACAGAGAGGAAAAAGAAAAAAAAATGCCAAAAAGAAATAATAACTAGATTAATAGTGGACTTCTTATTGGCAGGAAAACATGTCAGAACACAATGGATATGTCTTCATTAGCAGTATGTCTCTTCAAATTGCTGAAGGAAATTAACTGTCAGCTTGAATCCTATACAAATCTAACTTTGATTCCAAAGGAAAGACAAAGGAAAGACATTTATAGACAAAAATTGAAAGGGATTACTACTAAGACACCCTTACAAAGAAGCTTTAAAAGGGTATTTTTTAGGAAGAAAAAAGAATACAGAAGGAAGATCTAATATACAAGAAAGAATTTTGAGCCAAGAAAATGGGAAACTTCTGTTTAAACCTAAATTAACGTTGACAGTATAAAACAACAAATAATGGCTAACTTCTGGTGTTTAAAAAACGAGATTGAGCTGAAATACTAGAAGGAAGAGCATATAAATAGGAAGCCAGGAAGGAAAGGGAAAGCAACCTCGCGCTCTTTGATCATTGGTCAGAATGGTAAGAATATGGATAAACATTAGGCTTCGTTAGCTTATATGTTAAAATGCCTAGGTTAACTTCTAAATGAATAGAAACAGTGTTTATAACTTCCAAATAAATACAGAGAAAATGGGAATGAAAAAAAATCATTTAATACAAAAGAAAGCAAGAAAGAGAGGGGAGAAAATATAGACGGAAGAGGCAAATATAAAATAGTTATCTCCTTAAGAGAAAATATTTTTAGTTTAGTGAACATTGTCTTCTAGCACAGAGACACTAAAAAATTTATTCACTGGGAAACTTATTCCTTTCTAATCTTCAGATTGCTTAAAGTAATTTATACCTATATAGGAGATCTTTTTCTTTTTCTTTTTTCTTTCTTTTTTTGTTTTGTTTTGTTTTGTTTTGTTTTGTTTTGAGACAGAGTCTCACTCTGTCATCCAGGCTGGAGTGCAGTGGTGCTATCTCTGCTCACTGCAACCTCTGCCTCCCGGGTTCAAGCAATTCTCCTGCCACAGTCTCCTGAGTAGCTGGGATTACAGGTGCACACCACAATGCTGGGCTAATTTTTGTATTTTTAGTAGAGATGGGGTTTCACCATGTTGGCCAGCCTGGTCTCAAACTCCTGACCTCAAGTCATCTGCCTGCCTTGGCCTCCCACAGTGCTGGGATTACAGGAGTGACCCACCGTGCTTGGCCCCCTCACTTTTTTTTTTTTTTAATTTACTGGCTTTTCCTCTGTCCCCTCATTTTTTCTCTCTCTCTTTTCCTTCTTCCATCTGTTTATCTATCTGTCCATCTATTAATATCTACCTATTTATCTGTCTATCTGTCCATCCATTCATCTGTGCAGTCATCCATCCATCCATCCACTTTACCATCTATACCCCAACCCTCTTTCCTTCTAAACACCTACCCATCTCATTATGCTCCCACCTATCTATCTGTTCTTTCATTCATTCACTTTATAACCAAAATCTTTTTTTCCAACCCAGACCTCTCTCCCAACCTTGCTACTTGACATCTCCTTAGACATTTCATAGGTGCCTCAAACTTCACATGTCCCAAACACAACCCTCGGTTCCATCCCCACACAAAGTTCCCCCTCCCCAGGCCTTCACCATCACAGCAAGTGGCACCACCAACCATTTAACTGCTCAGCTAAAAACCTAGGAGTCACCTTGATGATTGTTTATCTCATGCCTCACATTCCATCATCAGCAAGTGTTGTCAGATTCTACCCTAAGTCTGATGGTGTCTTGCCATCTCCACTGCTACTATCCTCTGTCCATACCATCAGCCTTTCTTTGAAACCACTGGAATAGTCACATAGCCACCCTGCACCCTGCTTTTCTTACTATCCTTTTCCATAGCTGCCAAAGTGATCTTTTCAGTATGAATCAGAACATGTTATCCCCTTCCTAAAAGCTTCTGTGGCTTCCCATTGTGTCTAGAAATAAACAGAAAATCTCCACTATGACCCACGTGGCTGCTAGGATCTGACATCTACTCAGCCTCTGACCTGGTCTTCCTCTGCGTGCGGTTTCATTCCTTTGACACCAGCTCCACTGGCCGCCTTTCCTGTTCCTCTAACATGCCCACCTCGTGTCTGACTCAGCCCTTTAAATCTGCTGTTCCCTCCTCCAGACCTGTAAGATCAAGTCTCTGCTGAAATGTCACATCCTCCAAGAGACGTTGCCTGACATGCTGTTTTATGTTCATCTGAACACATTTTTCAGCATTTGAAGTTATCTTTTTAAAAAAAGCAGTTCATTGTCTGTGCCTCTTGAGGGCAGGGACTTTGTTTATTGTTATATTCTCAGGGTCTATACCTATGCCTGGATCATAGTAGGGGCTCAGTTATTGTTTGTTGAATGACTGGCATTTATTAATTAATTTCACAACTTGGAGTGGAATTAGCCATCTGCATTCATATGAAAAATGACTTAAATTCCTATGATATATCAAATTAAGGCAAATAATCAGCCAATAAAAATGGGTTTGCCACAAATTTGAACAATCAAAGGTTAACTACTATGTAAAGAGTTATTACAAACTAATAAAAAGAACACTAACACACCAGTTAAGGGACATTATAGTCCAGGCAGGACCCCAGCTACCAGAGCTAACCAGCATTTGCACCTCCTCAGTCATGGTTTTGAGGTCTCCTGTCTCCTTAGGATTATAGGGGACCCAGCATCTCTCTTGGTGTCAGAAAACAGGAGGTGATCCTCCAATATCGTGCTGACACACTTACAGTCCTCATGGACCCTTTGAAAACAGCCCCTCCATTTTCTTTTTGCCAAGCTTGGGCATAAGGCTTATTTGTGTTAGGCCATGCTGCCATCTTGGGAGAACCCTTCAGAAGGCTCCATCCCCTCACACAGCACTGCATAAGAGTGGGCATGGGATGCCATCCTTAAGAACCACCCCATCCCACTCCAAGTCATGAGGAAGAGTGCTCCCTTCACTCTTTGCTAGATCAGTTCTGCCTTCCTTCCCACACAGTGTCAGCCTTCTTCAGTCAGCCTTGTTGAAGAAAAGACTCCGGAATGCTCTGCACAGAAACTCAGGCTGAAGTTTTGCAGTCTGAGAATTTTTTGACCACTCTCAGATGCTAGAAAACCCAGGAACCCAGACTCAACACAAATTCTTCAGGAGTGAGAAGGAAAGATTCTGACACTTGTCCTAAGTCTCCTTCATAAGCAAGAACAAGGCAGATGTTAGTAACACAAATGATTATATCCTTTGCCAAATAGAATTACTCTGATATATGTAAATAAATATTCTCCTTTTTCTAAGTAGAGAAACCATCAATAATTACCAGGTTTTTTATTTCTCAAATTACAAAATACTTAATAGCTATTCTATTTTATATCAATGCAAAACACGGGTAAGAACTGGACATTTGTGGAGGGGCTATATAGCATTTATGATGTTCATTTGTTTTCTTATGCTTTGCAAAACTGAATTAGTGCATGTGAGGATTTATTTATTATTGCAAGCAAATCAACTTAAGTATTACAAACAAAAAATCTGGTCACTGTCTTATTTTGAAAGCATTAAGATAACTTACATTGCTAAGCATTCTATTGATCTTTTGCTATTTGTCTTGTATTTTCAAATGATTATATTTCCCTGCAGACAGTGGAAATATCAATGAGAAATAAGATGTCCTTTCATCAATGATGTAGGTTATTTCATTTCCAAATATTCACATATTATGCGTACATGTGTTTCATTCTTAATATTCCGAAGTCAATCTGTTCCCCAATAGTTTTTTTTATTAGAAAGGAAAATATTTCACATCAAACATTTTAATAATATTGTGAATCAAATTTAGAATATTTTTAAAATGTGATAACGTACCAATAGTGACATCTAGGCCGGGTGTGGTGGCTCACGCCTGTAATCCCAGCAATTTAGGAAGCTGAGGCGGGCAGATCACAAGGTCAGGACAGATTGAGACCATCCTGACTAACACGGTGAAACCCTATCTCTACTAAAAATACAAAAAATTAGCCAGGCGTGGTGGCACATGCCTGTAGTCCCAGCTACTCAGGAGGCTGAGGCAGGAGAATCACTTGAACCTAGAAGGCGGAGGTTGCAGTGAGCCAAGATCGCGCCACTGCACTGGGCGACAGAGCAACAGAGCGACAGAGCAACAGAGCGAGACTCCATCTCAAAAAAAAAAAAGTCATCTAAATTGATATAAAAATGACTTAAATCTGTATAAATCAAATTAAGGCAAATTATGAGCCAATAAAAATACCTTTGCCACAAATTTGACCAGTTAAAAGTTATTATAATTACTATGTAAAGAGTTATTACAAACTAATAAGAAGAACACTAACGCACTAATTAAGGGGCACTAGAGTCCAGTGATTAAGAGCTCAGGCTCTGGAGTTAGAGCTGGGTTCAAATCCAGGCCCTGTCACGTTCTGTGTGATGTTGGACAAGACTCGTATCATCCGTATACCTCTTGGAGTTCTAATTTGTAATACGGAGATAATAAGCATGACTGCTTGCAGTGTAATTGAAAAGAGTACGTAAGATCATACATAAACAACTCTTGGTACCAATTACTGGTACTCAGTACTTACTATTATTTTGCCAAAAGATATGAATAGGCAGTTTGCAAAAGAAGAAATACAAATGACTAGTAGACATAAGCAAAAAGTTAATCTCCCTAGTAATCAGTTAGATACAAATGAATACAGCAATGGGAGGCCATTTTTTCCTAGGGAATTTGTGTTTTAAAATATATTCTAATTCTCAGTCATGATATATGTGGTGAGTTCTGGAATGAATATAAATTCAGACAATTTTTCCAGAAGGCAGCTTGGCAATTTTTATCTAGTGCTTTAAACATTTTCATAGCTTTTGACCAAGGCTTCAGCTATTGCTCTACTCCAGCAGGCATTACTCACATTGTAGTTTGAACTGGGGCTCCTGGCAGCAACATTTATACAGAATACACTGTGTTTGGTGGCTCCTAGGGTTGTGCAGCTGGTGCCCGTGCCACTGACGTGTTCAACTTACAGCAATCAAGCCTAAGAAAATAAACAGAAAGGCACATATAGATTTATGTGTAAGGATGTTTGTCCAAGAGTAATTCAAAAAAAAGCCAAAAACTGTGAAACAACCTAAATTTCAATCAATGGAGGAATGACAACATGAATTATTGTAGATTAATAGAAAGGAATTTTATATTGCCATTAAAAGTCACATTAGGAATCTATAATGACATAGGAAATAATCGTACAAGTTCATTCCAAAAGGAAAGTAGCTTTATTATGGCCTCCAACTAGAAAAGTAAAATGTATTCATTTTAAAAATTACACAATCTAGAAAAACTAAATAAAGTAGACACTAATGATCTTAACATTCCAAAATAGACACTTTTTTATATAGGTCCTAACAATTTTTTTCCACATGAATGTTCATATTGCTAGGTAATGTAAACTGCAAAAATCAAGCTGCTAAACTGCTAATTCCTAAGGGGGGGGGAAAGTACCAAAGTATTTATTCATGGTGGAGGGAATATGGATGATTTCTTTTTTGTTTTACTTGTCTCTTTTTTGCCTCTAACATGTCTACAGAAAGCATGGATTACTTTATAAGCAAAACATCTTAAATAACATAAATGCTATAAATGACTTTTTCTTACTTAAATTATAACTATTTCTTTCAGTGCTCTGAAAGATGGAATATTTTTTAAAAAGACAATATTCCTTTTGCAAAATGAGAACTAACACTCATTAATCACTCTGCCGTCTTCCTCTTAATGAAAACCTGCAAATGCATATGCAAATGAACTGAACTTCTATTATAAGATGGTGACAGGATGCTCTACAGAAGAGAAGGTAATGATAGAGTTTGAAAAATAGGAGCGCAGAGGAAGGTTAGCAGTGGTGGAATCTTTCTATTCAATGCCTTAAAAGAGTTGTATTAATCTGATAGTGTTCCACCTACCAATAATGAAATAAGATCATAAGCAGCAGTAAAAAGCAAAAGCTCCTCATTGTGATATGACACATAGAGTGTAGCAGAATAGGGCTATGGGGACCCAGATCAAAAAGAAAACGTAGAAAGTTGTAATATTCTTCAGACATTTTCATAAGTCCTGCCAGATCATCCTGTTTAACTACGTGACAAGTTTAGTCTGTATTACCCACGTTAAACCTCCTAGAGTATTTTTATCCAATATCACACATTTGGATCAAAACTTTAAAATATCAATTCAACGTTCAAATACTTTGTCTACACAATTACATACACTCATGTCTAAAAATACAAATTGAGTAAACCCAATGTCCCTCAAGATTGTTAGCATTCAGCAGACAAAGATTTAATGTCAAAAGAGGGTCTGAAGCATTAAGGTTCTTAAATATAACTGTCCCAAGGAGAATTGGAGGTAGGCTTATAGGAAATTAAATTCCTTGGACAGGGTAGATGAGAGTAGAGACAGCATCCTATTGTGTTAATCCCGTTTCTGCCCTTTTGTGTGGAAAATCATGACAGCCTGCTGCCTTTAAATGGCTTGAGAATCCAGAACAAAGATAAACACTCAGCTGGATTCTACACTTTTGAAATTCTATTACAGGAAAGATTCTTGGGTTAAAGAAGGGATATATGAAAACAGCAAAGCACCATTGCTGCCCTCCAGAATCTTCCCATTATATGAGACAGGTACAAAGGCAACTGGAAAACATAGCAGACTTTTTTTTTTTTTTTTTTTTGAAACGGAGTTTCGCTTTTGTTGCCTAGGCTGGAGTGCAACGGCACAATCTTGGCTCATTGTAACCTCCGCCTCCCAGGTTCAAGCGATTCTCCTGCCTCAGCCTCCTGAGTAGCTGGGGTTACAGGCATATGCCAACCTGACTGGCTAATTTTGTATTTTCAGTAGAGACAGGGTTTCTCCATGTTGGTCAGGCTGGTCTCGAACTCCCGATCTCAGGTGATCTGCCTGCCTTGGCCTCCCAAAGTGCTGGGATTATAGGTGTGAGCCACCGTGCCTAGCCTTTTTTTTTTTTTGAGACAGGGTCTTGCTCTGTTGCCCAGGCTGGAGTGAGGTGGCATGATCTCGGCTCACTGCAACTTTTGTCTCTTGGGTTCAAACAATTCTCTTGCCTCAGCCTCCCAAGTAGCTGGGTTTACAAGTGTGTGCCACCACACCTGGCTAACTTTTGTATTTTTAGTAGAGACAGGGTTTCACCATGTTGGCCAGGCTGGTCTCAAATTCTGGCCTCAAGTGGTCTGCCGGTCTTGGCCTCCCAAAGTACTAGGATTACAGGTGTGAGCCACCACACCTGGCCCAGAATATTTTAAGTGCTGAATTGGTGGCATTCTCTAGAGAAAGAGAACCAATAAGAGAGAGATATATAGAAGATATATGTATAGGATTTATGATATATGTAGATTAGATATAGATTAATAGGAGATACATATGCAGTCAGCTCTCTATATTTGTAGATTCCACACCCATGCATTCAACCAACCAAAAATGTTAGAAAAAACAATAAAAATTACAAACAACAATTAAAAATGATACAAATAAAAACAATGGGGCATAACAACGAGTTACATAGCATTTACATAGTATAGGTATTGTAAGTAATCTAGAGATGATTCAAAGTATACAGGAGGCTATGCATAGGTTATCTGCAAATACTACACTATTTTATATAAGACACTTGGGCATATGCAGATTTTGATATCTGAGTGGGGGTTCTGGATCCAATCTCCCATGGGTACCAAAGGACTACTAACTGTACAGAAGATACAGATAGATGATAGATAGATAGAGAGAGAGAGAGAGAGAGAGAGAGAGAGATAAAAGAGATATTTATAGAAGAAATATATATAGGAGATATACATATACAATCTACATATAAGATATATAGTGGATATATATGATATATATATTTAGGAATATTATATATGGTATATCTCATATCTCATACATCTATGTATCTCATATATATATTTATATGAGAAAATATATGACTATATGAGATATACAGATAGGAGAGATTTAGTATATGCAATTGGCTCACTGATTACGGAGTGAGTCCCAGATCTGCAGGATGACCTGGCATGTAAGAGACCCAGGAGAGCTGATGGTATAGTTCCTGTCAAGACACCAGGCTGGAACCCCAGGAAGAGCCAATGTTTCAGTTTGAATCTGAAGGCAGGAAAACAGCTGATGATCAGTCCAAAGGCCATCATCACGAGAGTTTTCTCTTACTCTCAATGGAGGGTCAGCCTTTCTGTTTTCTCCAGGCCTTCAACTGATGTGATGGGGCCCATCTACATACTGGGGGAAAATCTGTGTTACTCAGTGTTCTGATTTAAATGTTAACTTCATTCAAAGACTCACAGAAACACCCAGAAATAATGTTTGACCACATACCTGGGCACCCCACAGCCCAATCAAGTTGACGCATAAAATTAAGCATCACACCTGAGTTAACCACTGTAAACATTGTGGTTGACTTAATTTTTCACCCTTTCAATGCCAGCCCTGAGGAATGGGAGTTTATGTGGATAAGGACAAAAATCTCTGGGTATAAAGAGTCAGCTAAAATACTTTCGCCTCTCTGTTGCTGCCACCATTGAGAGTGGATGGTAAGTGCATTTGTCTGTGATACCACCTCTTTCTGTCCAAGCTGAGGGTTTTATTTTCATATATTCAGAACACATAAGAAGTTGTGAGATATTTTTTCTCCAAACCAATTTTTCTGGCTGTGATGTGAAGTATTTTCAGGCATAAACATCACCTTTCAACCCCATCTGAACTGAAAATCCCATTTCTAATCTTCTTTATGATTGAGAAATGATAGAGTGGATTTGCTGGAAAACATCTGCCTCACTGACAGCTGGCTGTTCTTGTGGGAGTGACCCTAAAGTAAGTGCCTATTGTTCATGCTTATTCATTGAGAAGTATATTTTAAAGATCATAACATGGACCAAAATTTGAAGAATTGCCCCACATTGACTGAGAAAATGTCATGCTAATGTTAGATTTTATTCTATTTTCTCATATCATGATGTCTGTGGTTACACGCTCTTGATAAGAATTTGATTCCCTCTCTTTCCTTCATGACCAGAGACAATCCCGGCAAAAACATGGAGCAACATTAGCTCTTACCATTTCCAGTCAAGCTCTTCAACAATATAATCTGTTCTCTGAATCTCATTTCTCTTATCAAACCTTAGCAGCATATCAAAATCACCTGGGAATTAAAAAAAAAAGGCTGATATTTGGTTTCTACCTTCTGCCACCCTCAGATTCTGATTTGTTTATTCTGGAGCATGATCTCGGCATTGGGATTTCTAAAAGCCTTCTGAGTGATTCTCATATATACCCCGAGTTGCAAACCATCGCCCTAGAACCTTTATTATTCAAAATTATTCACATCACCTCCAAGCTTGTTGGAAATTCAGGGGCCTGCCCCTGGATGTGAATCTGCATTTTAGCAAGACCAATATGTAGACATATTAAAGGTTGCACAGCCCTGTCCTATGTGTTGGTCCCTCCTTGGAATGAAATTTAGCTTTTAGGGATAGGGAAACTCGCCCATGTGAAAATCGTTATTTAATTCCTTCAGTTCCCCAGAGGTGATCAAATTATGGCAGATGCTCACTGTATTGTTTGAGTAAGTTTAAGAAGTAAAAGTTCTAACTATGGAACTCTGAGCAACTGGAAGTTGAACAGGATGGAGGTTTTGATCAGGGAATAATTTTGATCCCTTGAAATCCCTGCACTCAGGCAAATGACTTCTTAGTCTCCCTATACTGTGCCTGTCCTTGCCAGGGCCCTTGGGGTCAGGAGTACAAGTCCTATGAGTTCCCCGGAGCCTGGGCTGCCTCAAAGTTTATGTTTTAGGCAAAAAAAAAAAATGACAGTATCATCATAGGTTCAAATTGAAAAACATAAGTAGGCCATGCGTGTTGGCTCACGCCTGTACCAGCACTTTGGGAGGCCAGGGTGGATAGATTACTTGGGCCCAGGAGTCTGAGACAAGCCTGGACAACATTGCAAAACCCTGTCTCCACTAAAAATTTTAAAAAGCAGCCATGTGCCTGTAGTCCCAGCTGCTTGGGAGGCTGAGGAGGGAGGATGGATTAAGCCCAGGAGGTAGAGGCTGTAGCAGTGAGCTGTGATTGCGTCACTGTATTGCAGCCTGCGTGACAGAGATGAAAGGAAAGGAAAGAAAGAAAGGGAGGAAGGAAGGAAGAGAGGCAGGAAGGGAGGGAGGGAGAGGGAGAGAAGGAAGGAAAAATAAAAATAAAAACATGAGTATTCAAGCAAAGAACATGTATTTTAAAGACTTCTCAACTGACTAAAGTCTCAAACAGGAAAACACCATAACAGCAGGCTGAAATTTCAAGTGAAAACTAAAGGGTAATTTTTTTTTTAGTGTGTATTGGAATGAATCAGCCAAAGGTGGGTTCAAATTAATGCCTGTAACCTTGATAAATTACTTACCCTAAGTTTTTTGTTTTCTTAACCAAAAAGAGCAGGGATGATAATATCTACAGCTGGAGTTGTTGAGCATTTTAATTAAGATATTATATAAGTTTTCTAGCCTCAGTTTCTCCAAATGGAAAATGAGGATAACAATTCTCACTTCAGGATTGTTATGGGTATATGATAATGTATACAAAGTGTTTAGCATGATCCTGGCACATAGGAAATGATTACTTAAGGAGAGTGACTTTTCTATATCACTAATGGCAGAAAGCATGGTGAGAGTGGTCATAATACCTGCAGCAGTAGTAGTGGTCATCAAATGTTGGTTTCCACTCCTTTATCTTATGGGGCCAAATTTGGCAGAGAGCTTAAGTAATCTGTCTATACTTTTATTGAAATCTACTTTGAAATTCCACCAGGTTTCTCACCCAATGGGACTGGGTGGGAAAATGTCCAGATGTAAGACATTATCATCTAGTGGTGTGTGTGTTTGTGTGTCTGTGTGTGTGTGTGTGACAAAGAGAGAGAAAGAGAGCACTTGAGTGTACTCTGTTATATTATACATGCCACTTCCTAAAGATTCTGATGTATGGCCAGGCACGGTGGCTCACGCCTGTAATCCCAGCAGTTTGGGAGGCCGAGGTGGGCGGATCACCTGAGGTCAGGAGTTTGAGACCAGCCTAGCCAACATGGAGAAACCCCGTCTATACTAAAAATACAAAAATTAGCTGGGTGTTGTGGTGTAATCCCACCTGTAATCCCAGCTACTCGGGAGGCTGAGGCAGGAGAATCGCTTGAACCAGGGAGGCAGAGGTTGCAATGAGCCGAGATTGCACCATTGCACTCCAGCCTGGGCAACAAGAGCAAGACTCCCTCTCAAAAAATAAAAATAAAAAATAAAAAAAGATCCTGATATATTGTCAACATCCACTCTGTCCCCATGAATTAATACACAGTTAAAAACTACCTGCTGTGCAGAATATAATTGAGTGCTAATAACATTATTGTTGGGCATACATTCATTTACATAAATATGAGGTATATTATTATCTCCATTTTACCTGATGAGGAGACTGTGAATGTGAAAGGTTATTTGTCCAAGATCACCAAGGTATCTGTAGCTAAATTAGGATTTGAACTCAGATTTATCTTCAAAGCCCAGGCCTGGCTCATATGTCTTAACATACTCGCATAGAGGTGATGTAACAGGGGGGTGGTAGGGAGAGATGAAAATTACTTTTGCATCAGACCTTAATTCTCACAGATTACTCCAGAAAAGCAGATGTGAGCACACTATACTTTGCTCTAAGGAACAGAGGCCACCTAGAATTCCTAACTGGACTTCTATGCTTTAGACACTATATTACATCTATCACTTCATTCCATCATCACAAAGTCTGTAAATAGGGATTATTAACCCATTTTAGAGACCAAGAATATAAGATTAAATAATTTGCTCAGGGTCACACAGCTAATAAATGACAAGCTAGGATTGAAGCCCAGGTCTTTTTGACTCCATAAATACATATTAAACTTTCCTAGAATCATTTTTTCATGCTTTGTTTTACAGACAATCTGGAATATTTTAAAAGGCCAAAATATGTTTTCTGTATAAGAAGATTGGCTCAGATATTGTGTCTGTTAGCTTTCCTTCAATGACCATTTACTCTCCCTTTTTTTTTTTTTTTTTAAAAAAAGAGGATTTCTGTTTTGTTATTGAACGTATAGCTGCTACAGGGAAAGAAATGAAAATATTGATTCAGATTTTCTTGGGGAGTGAAGGCAGAGGACATTCAGAGTACAGGATCTGCTCGGTTCCCTGGGCTGACAAGCTAAAACTGTGGATAAGAAAATGCCAGCTGTCTAGAAATAGTCTTTGAGGCTTGATTTTGGACGTTTTGTTAAAAACAACAACAACAACAAAACTGCTGAAAAGAAAGTCGTCACCAGCATGGATAATAGCTATAATTCCCAAACAGAAATCATTTCTATAGCTATTTTAAAAATTTGTCCCAGTTGAAATGTAAATGTCATAGGAAGGAGCCAAGGTTGTTTTGTAGGATCCCCCACAGCAAGGATATAGTTTTCCTCATACCTTTTTTTTTTTTTTTTTTTTTGAGACAGAATCTTGCTCTGTTGCCCAAACTGGAGTACAGTGGCACAATCTCAGCTCACTGCAACCTCTGCCTCCCGGGTTCAAGCAATTCTCCTGTCTCAGCCTCCCGAGTAGCTGACATTACAGGCGCACACCATCACGCCTGGCTAATTTTTATATTTTTAGTAGAGACGGGGTTTCACCATGTTGGCCAGGCTGGTCTCGAACTCCTGACCTCAAATGATCTGCCCAACCTCAGCCTCCCAAAGGGCTGGGATTACAGGTGTGAGCCACCGCGCCCAGCCAGTTTCTCTCATATCTTTATTCCCCAGGCCTCGTATACTCCGTGGCACATAATGAGTGTTTAGTCAACATGACTGAGTGAATTAATGAATGCTTGAATAAATGAACAGGTAGTAGAGAATGAATATATTGGATATCGTTATGAAAGCAAATTTTCATAGAAAAAGAGCATAAAGCCATAGGAACCCCCGCAGAAGACACGAAAAACAAACTCACTCCCTGCTTTTGCCCAGAGCAGGCTTACAGCTGGCTTCACTTTAGTTTATCCTAGATTTCTCTTAGGACATTGAAGACAGAAAAGATGTTTGTAACCTAAAATGTCAGGGAACAAAGCCAGAAGGTGCAACACGCAGAAGAAAACATATTCAATGAGTTTCTGAATGCTATCCTGTTTTTCTCTTCAAACAGAAAGAAAAACTCTCTCTCGGCCCCCCACCCCCCACACTCCCCTTCTCCCTCTCTGTCTTTCCAGTCAAAGAGACTGCAGCGGATGGCACGCCTTAAGTGTCTGCATGTGCCGATCTGATCCGCCCAAGCTAAGTGGCCAAATAGGATACTCCAGGCAATATACCCCTGAGCCCCGCTGCAGCTCAGTGAGAAAGACGATGCAGGAATACCTGTGCCTGCGTCGTGTGCCGCCACTAGGGGTCCCCAGCAGCAGGCGATGTGAACTGGGAATTGGGTAGCAGAGGCGGCCTCCCTTTGTCTGCACCCCAGGTGTGGACTCCTCTTTGTTCAGAGGCAGGGCCGCTACCTGCGGCGTCTGAGCTGCCTGCTCATTAACCCATCCTGGGCCGTCTGTGCACCTCCTGAGCAAACAGCGGGTTTCTCGGCTCCTGCCCCTAGTGACGCCTGCCTCAGAAGAGCCAATGCGTTCTCTTTCTCAGGACTAGGTGTCTTTGTATTTGAAATAAGGCTTAAACTACAGAGCGAAATATTTCTCACTACAGCAAAAGAGCATTTTGATGTTGAGAAATTGATGGCAAAAGGACCACTTTCAGGGTACGGTAGAGTATTTGCCATAAAATATTTAAAGCTAGTTGACGAATAGCCCTGCTATTCTCCTGTGAATGCCCACCACTGGATTAATCTTGAAAGTAAGGAATACAGTATTTCATTCTGTGTTTAGCACAAGGAAAGGGAATGACCTTCACTAAGAAACACCCCAGAATGCCTGCAGTGAGGGAGCACAGCTCCTGCTATGACAGCCACGTTCACCCTGCAGTGCTTTCTTGTCTGCTTTTAAACTTCAAAAGAATGGTGAAACAAAATAAACAAATTACACCATCATAAGAGCTACCCTGCAAACAATAAATCATGTGAGTCGTAACAGCCGGCGAAGGAGGGTGGGGTGGGGATTGCAAATATTTACTCCACCAAGATTTTATTCTTATGTTTCACCGTTTCAGTCTTTTTTGTTCACAGCAAAGGTAGTATCCTTACATGACCGTCAAGTTCTTTCTTTTGCTGCAGATGTGTTACTCATTGTCTTGTAGCTCAGTGGTCACAGCTACTAACGTGGAAAGGAACTGGCATACAAGAGAACCATTTACAGATGTCCTTAATTTGCTCATTTACTCAATGAGTAAACAATTGAACAACATCCACTGAGCACCTATTGTATGCAAAGTATGGTAGACAATACAGGGGCTGGGCAAACAAGGATCCTGCCCCCACCATGCTTTTTTTTTTTTTTCTGAGACAGGGCCTCTGTCTCCCAGGCTGCGGTGCAGTGGCATCAACAGAGCTCACTGCATCCTTGAACTTCTGGACTCAAGCAATTCTCCCCCCTCAGCCTCCCAAGTAGCTAGGACTACAGGTTAACTACAACACCTGGCTAATTTATTTTTTATGTTTTTAGAGATGAGGTCTCATGTTGCCCAGGATGGTCTCAAACTCCTGGCCTCAAGGGATCCTCCCACCTCAACTTACTGAGTCACTGGGATTATAGGCATGAGCCACCAGGCCAAGCCCACTATTAATGGACTAAGGAAATGAAATATATACCAAAAGTACCATTAAAATAAGACAGAGCATGAGATCTGCCCATTGAGAGGTACAGTAGATGGACTACAGAAATCCAACAGAAGAAGAGTTATTTTCTGCCTTGGGAATCAGGGAAAACTTCCCAGAGAAGGTGCATTCTGGTTGAACCCTTTTGGTATGTAGGATGGGAAGCAGGAAGGAATGGCAGAATCCAGTGCTGCTAGCCCAAAGGGCATAGGCCACCATGAAAGAGGTTTGCCTTTGTGAAAGGGGGGGAACAGAGATTAGATTGGAAAGGTAAGTTTGGAAGGCTTTGAATGCCAGGTGAAAGCTAAGTTAAAACAAAATGATAATTTTTATTCTTAAGAAGCCCACATTATCCACAAGACTCCTTTTATCCCATAAGTCTTTTAATATTTGAAGAAAAAAGGCAGAAATGTCTTTTAAAATTCTACTTTCCAAACACTTAAGATTTCTGTAGCACCAATATTCTCCTTTCCACTGGCAAATAGGTATTACCTAGAATTAAGGCAACACATAAATGAATAAAATAGATGATAACTTTTTCATTGTTTCATTTGGAGAAATACTTTAGAAGGTCCACAAACAGGTCCCTGAGTCTACCAAAGAGGGATGTTAGCATTTTATTTCCAGCATGTCCTGATAACTTACTGATACTAAACATTTTTGCAAGGAGCAGCCAGCCTTCAGGCTCCTGAATCTAAGAAGGATGATAGTGAATGATTATTCATGTTGAGTTTTCTCCATTGGTTATGGCTTTATCAATCCAGATGATCAATCAACTTTCAGATTTTAGTTCTGAACCTGGAGCTTTCTGTTTGGTATTCAAAATAATGGGTGTCAAAGTTATAGCTCATATCACACCGACAGACTGGGCCTCCCCCATCAGCACATCTCTGTTCAGCAAGCGTGTTTGTTGGCCTTGTATCCCTCTTCTGGCCCCAGGATCCAGGAAAACATGAGTCTCAGCTTTTTTCTACTTCTGTCAGCACAGGGCCTTCAGGTGGTGCCTTCACAGCAAATACCCCCATCCCTTCATCTGTCAATTTAGGACAATAAAAATAATCTGCCTCACAGAGCCATGCTTTACTTTCTCCAGTTAAAACTCTATGAAGGGAAATATGAGTATCCAAACTGCAGAAACAGAATCTGTTGTCCTTTTTGTGAAATTTCAGAGATGAATACTGAAACCTGTTACCCTATTGCACAATTTGGGACAAGAAATATAAGCCATAGATTGAAGATAAGACATTTCCCCCTAGTAGAACAGGTCCCAGTTGATGAGTTATCTCCAGATGCAATGAAGAAAGCAAAAATTTTTCAAACTATACATTCCTTCCTTAAAGTGAGCAACTTACAATCACTTTGGAACACAAACTTCATGCCAGGTACACTGTAGCTTTCCACATAGCATCTTATTTAATCTTCACAGCATCCTGTGTTATCAGATTTTTGTGGCAGGCGTAGAAACTGAGGCTCAGTAGGTCTAAGTAATTTACTCAAGTTCTCAGCTAAGTGACAGAACCAGAGTTTGAACCCAGTTGTCTTCGAAGCCCAGATGGTAAAATTCTACCGGGCGACAGCCAAGTCAGATAGTCCACTGTCTAAAGATCTGGGGGGATACATAGATTACTAGTCAAACAAGTAAGTGCTGTTTTCTATCAGAAGAACTCTGGGGAAACAGTTAAGTTCCTTCTGATCTGATCAACAAGCCAAGTGTGTGATGGGTCACGTGTCCCTGAAGCCTCCAGATTAGGAACTGCATCATTTCGTGCAGTCCACAAAATGAAGGATAGTGGTAGGGGGCTGGGAAAATGGGGGCGCTTGGGTCTCCTTAGACCAGCCAGGGCTGTTTCAAGGTCCATACAGTTGAGGGGTAGGAAGACGCAGTCCCACGTGACTCAAGAGTGCTCACACTCCTTTAACAGTTTAGCAAGGTGTATTTTTAAAAAATGGACCTTAATGAGAAGACACACTGGGATAGTATCCTGGAGGGATTTTTTTTTTTAAAGTTCTAATCAACTAGAAAATGTGACGTGGGTGCGTACTGTGATTATTTAACATTCATTATTCACTGTGTGTTAGGTGCTTGGTTGACGTGGATCCCCAGGGCCTAGCTGCTGTTCTGTGTCACTCCTGATAATTTTTAAATTGACTATGTTCTTTTAACCATGTTTTAAAAAGTTGAACTACCCCAATGTGAACACTTTCCATTTTTGCTATATAATGAGAGTACTTTCATTCCTTTAATGTTTGCTTTTTCCTTTGATCTAACAATTTCTCTTCAAATTTCACAGTTTTCTGTTGCTTTAGGATTGAAAGAACCGATTAGCCCGCTGGGAGCGTGAAACAGACTTAAAAAAATCTGCATGGTATTTCCTCCCAGTGAAATTAATTTAGGTTTAAATACGGGGGAAGGGACACACCTTGTGCTCGAGTCTCTTTCTCTCACACACCTGAGCAGTTCCTAGCCTGAAACGGCATAGTCGGACCTGCTGCCAAGTCTTAAGTCTTTTGTGAGAATCTTTTTTTGCAAGGCACGGAGAACCTCTTTCTCTTTGACACCGGCTTTGTGTGGGCCTGATGACACGTTTGGACGGCTCTATTTCTTTGAAGGCCAACCTCAGAGGCCCACGGACGCGTCGGGCACTGTCCGTGGCTGGGTTACTTAAGTGTAGCTGGGTTGGCTTCCCGGGTGTTTTAGGAAACGCACCTTCTTGCAGGGCAGGGACCGTCAGCTCCAGAGCAACAAAGGACAATTTGGAGAGGAGTGGAAGGAGCGCTCCATAGTGGCTCTGTCATCCCAGGTTCCCTTCTGCCTAGCACAGTGGCCCTAGTGATCCCGCCTTCGCCCTCTGGATCCCCCACCCCCACTGTCTCGCTGCTCGAGAGCCCGGCGGGGCGCGGTGAGCCCCACCACCTTCCCCCACACCCTCCCTCCCCATCCCCTTCAAATCCTAGGAGCAGCGCTGCGCGCGGCAGCCGCGCTCGCCCCGCGCCCGGCGCCGGCCTCCCCAGCACCCCGGGGACCCGGTCCCCCGTCCCGCCTCCCCCTGTCCAGCAGTCCGCAGCCTCCCCCTCCAGCCCCAGTGGCGGGAGCTGTCAAGCTCGCAGCAGCCGAACCACCCCCCGAGCGACCGCGTCTCCTCTTCTTCCTTTGTGTGTGCGCGAGCGGAGTTGGGGCGGAGGGAGAAGGGGGAGGTCGCTCTGTCTGTCCGTCTCCCGCCGCCTCTGCCCGGTCTACTCGAAGTGCGGCGGGAGAGGTGGGAGCCCAGGAGAGGGTGCGGGAGCTGGCGGGGCAGCTCGGAGCTGCCAGGACGCCCTGGTCCCAGCCGCGCACAGGGGAGCGCGGACGGCAGAGGGGCCGAGGCTGCCCCTCGGCCTCCCTCCGCTCCCACCTATCCCCTGACACCCGGAGAAAAGCGTGCAAAGGCGCGGAGCGGGACGGAAACCACAAATAAATAGCGGCGGCGGCAGCGCGTCATCTGGTGGAGCAGGAAGTGCAGGCAGAGTCCGGAGGCTGGTGCTTTCTGCGCGTCCCCAGGACTTTGCCATGGGCTGGGGGCCGCGGAGGCTGCGAGCGGCCGGGCGAGGGCAGCGGCGGCGGCGTCCGCACCGGGGCTGAGCGAGCAGCGACGCGAGGGGCGCGCGGAGATGGCAGCGTCCAGCAACTCCAGCCTGTCCGGCTCGTCGGTGTCCTCCGGTGAGTTTCCGCCCGTCGGGCGCTGCTGCCGCGCCGGGTCTCGCCCCCCTGCCCTCGCCCTGCACCCTGGGATGGACAGAGCCTACCTGTGGCCATCCCGCCCGCTCTCTCGGAGTGGGGGCAGGCGTCCGGGGTGATACTTGTTTGGTTCGCCAGCACCTCGGTGCCCAGAGCACCTCCGCGCCTGACATCTGACAGCGCAGAGGTGGGAGAGCGGTGGTGCCCTTAGTGTGCGGACGCGGGTGTTCCGGGGCTTGGAGTGCAGCGAGCGAAAAGCGAAAGGAGCGGGCAAGCTCGCACTTTCTGGCGCAGCTGGAGCGGGGGCTGACGGGGCGGAGAAGGTTGGGGTGAAGCAGAGCGCCCCGACCTGTTTGCCGTGCCGCGCCCGCTACCCTGGACACCCAAATCCGGAGCAGAGGGGAGCAAACCCTCGCTCCTCGCAGACTTGATTTTCTTTGTTTGTTTCAGAAATTAGCTCTATGGAGACACTCGCTTGGGCATGGGTTTTAGACAGCAGCAAATGAAGGGATGTATCTTTCTGATCCTGATTGAAGTGGGTTAGGGGAAGAGAGGTCGAGCCCATCCTCTGACTCTTGGCACATTTACAAGTGTGTGTGTATGTGTGTGTGTGTGTGTGTGTGAGAGAGAGAGAGAGAGAGAGACTCCTTAGAGATTTTCTGATAATAGTGGCTGTAATTTCACTAGCAAGGCATGCATTTTTTTTCCTTTTAAGTATGGTTGAGCAAAGGGAAGTCTTTCAGCTTTTCTATGGTTGATCATCGGGTCTAATTGAAGAGAAAAAAATTGCTAATGAATCTGAAGGAGTAGGAATCAATAGAGGCAGACCCACTGGTTTCTGAGTATGACAGGTTTCTAATCAGAATGATGCATTAGGTAGAATTCCTGTACCTCTCTGGTCGTTGAAAACTTTAATGACAAACCCAAAGGGATAGCTGGTAAGACATTTAGGGTAGTATACAGTATTTAAGGGTCAAGAAGGTCATGAAGTCCTAATGGAAGTGCTTCAATATATTAATATTGTATTAAGTCCCATTGGGCTGTTTTTATTATTATTCACGAATTAAACTCAAAGGAAGAAACACCTTTTTGGAGGCATTGGATAGCAAGCAGGGCAAAAAGGCAACCACAGCTTTAGATGTGTAACTCACTAAATCATAAAGGCAAGGTGAATTTGACTAAGGTGCAATTGTGATGTGGCACAAGGTGATCACTTGAAAGCCATCTGTTATCTTTCTTGGCAGATTTAGTTCCTGGGAAATGGCACTTCCTTTCTCGATCACTGCCAACTAATTGAAAACACGTTGTTGTTAGGTGTGTGATATAGTTCAAGTTTCTAGTAGTAGCAGCCAATGGGGCAGAAGTCATATCTTACTAAGAGCAGCAACAAGTTGACCGCCGTGGTTTTAATTCTGAGAACTCAGCAAATGCTACAGTTTATTTTTAGTACCCTCAAACCACTGCTGCTGTTTTTCAATTCATTTTGGTTGACTAACATTGAATTTAAAATACAGTGGTGTTGGCTTTCTATTAGCATATGGTTATCCCTCTCAGAAAACTGCCCACTAGAAAATGAACTGGTGGGGCAAAAGAAAAGACGAAAGGAGAAAGGACAAGGAGCTGGTGGTGTCACATGATTTACTGGTGGCATGAATTACAGCTGCTGTGGCATCTGAATTTCCAAATCTTGATGTAGCTTAAGAAACCTGATTGAAAATCCTAAGTCAGCCTTCGGAAGAATACGTTGGTTTGAAACAACACAGTATGAGATTTAGATGATGGTAATTGCTTTCAGATAGGTTAGAGATGCCCATGATAGTTCTTTTTCCTGCTTTATTTACCCCTATTTTTAATCCTAAGGGAAAATGGGAAATTATGTGAAAACTGAAATTCAAAAAGTGGGCATGGATGTATTGTTTGGCATGAATCAGCCTAGCCCATGAGTTTATACTGCCTAATTCCCCAATTAATCAGGCACTTTGTCTTGAAAAATACAGCATTGTAGTTCTCTTTTAAAGCACACTTACCATTGTGTGGATCATGAATAATTCAGATGACACAAGCAATTCACACCTGTGAGAGGTGTTGGGCAGAAAGAATAGAGTCTATTTGTGGTGGCAGCTGGGCTCTCTCAGGGGAAGGCCAGAATCTGAGAAATTAGGGCACTCCGTCAATGTATTAATCACTATTTTCAAGGGCCTACTATGTGCCAGGCAGTAAGTTATAAACCTCAGCTTCAAGAAGGCTAAGGGGGAAAGATAATTGTAGGATTCCCTCTAGCTCTGAAGTTCTGGAAGTATTGTCTTTTAATTCTGGCTTCATCACCGACCGGCTGGGTATCTTGGAGTGAGTTACTTAACTTCTCCAAGCCTCAATTTCCTCTTTTGTAAATGAGGCTGATACTGATGATAAGACCTACTTCGTAGAGTGTCTTGGGGATTGAATGAGATAATGTATGTGGAGTATTTAGCACAGGGCCTAGCATTTAATAAATGCTTAATGTGAATAAATTTTACTTCTTTGAGGAATGAAAAAGAAGGCATTCACGGGCTCAGAATTTAGGTGCAGACATGAATCCAACACACAATCCACTTCTTTCATCACATGTTAAATTTGATCCTGAATTTTGGGCTTCATTAAATAAGCACGCGAGTGTTTTCCAGGTTTCAGGCATAGCCCTGAGTGTTTGGCATGGAAAGATGAGTCAAGATCCTTTTCCCTTATCATCCAGCAGCCAAGACAAACATGCAAACAGCAACCTCTATTCCAGTTTGATAAAACAAATTCTGTGGAGAAGGGTGCAGAGGAGAGGAATTGACTTAGTCAAATTAGAGGGGTCAGTGGAAATGTCATATGAGTTGGGCCTTGAAAGCTGAGTAGAATTTTTCCGGAAAACAGACGGAGAAAAAGACATTTCAGGAAGAGAGAAGAGCTTAGGTAAAGGCCTGGAGATGGGTAAGTTCATGGCCTTATTTTGACTTTCTTTCTTGGGAAAGTTATGCTTGCAGGCCCATAAGCAGCATCATGCACAGAGCTGCCAGCTCACTCATTGCTGCTGCTGATGTAGGAGGTTTTCTTTCTGTTCAGGTAGCAGTGGGTTTGATGGAACAGCTCTGGAAGCCGTAGGACATTTGGGCAATTGAGCAGTGAAAAAGGAACAGTTAATTCTGTAGCATCCAGCGTAGACAGAGGTGAAGTCAACATGGGTTATACCTCTCATAGAGGAATAGCTGCAGGAGATTTAGGTATGTTTGTGTTTGCAGAGTAAAGATCTAATAATTTGCTCAGCATTAAGGTCAAAGTTGCCTGATTTTCCTGAGAATTTGCTCTCACTAGCTGCTGTTGAACTACATCGCCCAAATGTGTCATTTATTCTATGGTACCAACTGAGACATAACAAATGAAATAATCAGGTTACAATTAATTTAAAAATACATTTTCTGAGAACTCTTCATGAATTTTCTTCTGGAATATTCAATTATGTGTAAAAGAAATTGCTTTACCTTTGTTTTAATAACTACTGGTAATTAAATTTCACAATCACCTAGATTGGCAGGAAGCTTTGATTACCTTTATTATTTTAAATTGCAAAAATAAAAAAAAGTTCTTATTCTTAAGCTTTTAATTTAGCCTGTGGTTCTTGGTTATATTCTGAGATAAACAACGGCCAATTTGCAAAACAGTCTTCTTAATAATCATGGGTTACATTTGCTTGTATAATTAAAATAAGAACTTTTTGCATATTAGCAATATGATTGCCAAATGGATAATTTCACAGTCAAGAAAAAAATCAACCCAAGCAAATCAATAAATAAAGAAGATATGAGATGTTCTCAGTAACTGAAAAGGGTAAAACATTAAATATTAAAGGAACCCTGGGGATAAGAAGTTAAGATTTGGAAACATAAACCCACTGTATTATCAAAATAAAGTTGACACAGAGTTTTAAAATTAAAATGCAAACAGAAAAAGATAAAAAGTCAGTATTAGGTGCAGTCTTCAAAACCTTAATTGGGAAAAGAACATTCCTGAATGGATTGAGGTATTTATTTCTTTAAATTCTATACAACAGTAATGTGGGCCAGGTAAATCATGCTGTTTTCTGCTATCACACTGATGTTGATGTAGAAATGATAAATAGGAATTTTCATTACTCATTATTGGGGAGTCATAACCAGTAACGTAGATAAGTCTTCCATATTTCTAGACGCAGGTGGCAAAACTGAACTATAGTAATTCTGGAAAGACTTATGTATGTCTAACTAGAAATTCTCTGCATCCAATACTACAAAACAGGGTATCTTACTGAAACAGACATTCTCACTGAGAAGTTTTCTTTTGGACCTTTGGATTTTTCAGAAATTTTCTTCTGGAATATTCAATTATGTCTAAAAAATTGCTTTGCGTTTATTTTAATGATAACTGCTCGATAATTAAATTTCACATCACCTAGACTGGCAGAAAGACTTGATTGCCTTTTTTATTTTAAATCACACATGCACAAATTATGATTTAAAATATAATCTCAAATAAAAAACTTGCAAAGCTAAAATTAACCCTGTGAGAGAAATTATTTACTCAGATGAGGAGTTCTAGTCCTTGTTGTTTTTCTCCTGAGCATTCCATACCTCATTTTAACTTATTAGATTTTATTGTCCATTGTAGCAACTCAGATGAACCGAGTGATACAGAGTCTGAGAGGTAAGGAGATTTTTCTTAGCATGCTACATATTTGCAGTGTTTGACAAGGGGGACCCAGTGATTTGTGAACTTGTGCTGAAATGCTGGTTCTCCCCACTGACCCCATGAAGTGCACTGGGTGACCCTGTCATTTGCCCAACTTTTGGGGAATGTGAACACCAGGTATTTTCCACGGCCAGTCTGTGCAGGGTTTAGCTGGACAGTGTGTTCTGAGAGCTGCCACCTGGGGCCTGGCCTGAGTGTCAGCCCTGCTGAGGGCCATCTGCTGCTCGGCAGGGTCTCCCATTTTTGCACAATGGTGGAAATAACTGGACATTCGGTTTGGAACACCTATACATGAGCAGTGTCACATAGGAATGTTTTGGAAGAGTTTTCTGCCAGAAGATCAAGATTCCTGTCAAGGCAAATACAGAGAAAAAGACATGAACCTAGTGATAGACAGACATATGATTAATAGCATCCCCTATCACCCACCAATCATTTATCTTTTATGAATGTATGTATTCTCATTTCATGGCTTCTGAAATATGTCATTTAATTTTCAAAACAAAATGGCTTTTTCCCCCTCCTTCCCTCTCTTCTTTCCTTCCTTTCTCCATTCTTCCCCTCGCCCTCCCTCTTTTCTTCCCTCCCTACCTTCCCTCCTCCCTCCCTCTATCCACCTTCTTCTCCTTCTTTCCTTCTTTCCTTCCTTCCTTCTTTCCTTCCCTCCCTTCCCCCCTTCCCCCCTCCCCCCTTCCCCCCCCACTTCTTTTGTCTCTTTTTCTTCTCTCATCTGTTGTTGGTCAGATTTCTATTTAGAGATGTTTTCATCAATCCCACATTTGGTTTTCTTTACTGTTCATAGTTTGCAAATCCTCTAGGCACCTTCCTGCTTTTCCTTCCCTTTGGCCCATGGGGAAGGAAGCTGGTATTCTGTCTCTCACATGGATTCAGGTTAGGGGGTCAAGATGGATACCTGTGTCTCTGGTGCAGGCTGGTTGGTGTGACAGAACACAATGATGTGTCTCCAAGCTACAAACAAATGCAGAGGTTTATTTAAAGTCTCCATGGCTAGAGGAAACGGCAGTCAGAGATGGGCCGGCCCTATAGGTAGGGTGCTCTGCAATGGAACCTAGGTGGCTGTCCTCTGGGGCCTGAAGCTGAAGAATTGGGATGAGCGTATCATCAACTGGCCACTAACCTTTCAGCTGTGCATTCTGGGAGGGCCAGCCACTAGCTGTTTGTGCAAATAACCTGCCTTTCTCCTCATTTATAATTAATCGTACACCTTTGTGAGACTAATCTGAATATAGTCTCTATAGTTTGGACTAATTTTAGCATTCCTTTGCTTCAACAGTTTGGCCTGTCAAAATCACTCAACCTCAGCCTGTTTGTACTGCAGTGTAAAGTATTATTTTAAATCAACCAATAGTTTTAATCTCCTAAGAAATAAGAGCTGGACTGACTAGACTGAGAGCAAGGAGGAACCTTGGTAGTTGTTTCACAGATTCCAACACTGTATAAGAAAACCAGAGCCCACGGAACTCAGAAACTGTCTCATGCCACTGAGTTACTTGACAGCAGAGCTAGAGCTGGAACTGTCATCTAGGACCCAAGCTCCTGTGACATTAATGCTCCCTCCACCCACTTCCTGGCTCATCCTAAAGAGTAGCATCATCCTTAGAGAATTTTTTGTAGACTTTTTTTTTTTTCTCTCTGGCCTCATAGAGGCTGCTCTATTTAATTACTTAGTACTTTCAAAAAAGAAGTCGTAAAGTGCTTAATATTTTAAATGGGCCTCAGATCCTCAGGCTGTTGTACCCATAAAGGCACAAAGATTTAAGTGGCTTAGGTCTGCCCTGTGTATAGCTGTGTTGTCCAGTATGGTAACCATTAGTCACATGTGGCTATTTAAATTTAAATGTAAAAATATTCAGTTCCTCAGTTACCCTAGGCACCTTTCTAGTGCTCAATAGCACACATGGCCAGTGGCTACCATATTGGACTACACAGACACAAAACATTTTTATCATTTTTTACAGGAAATTCTCTAAGAGAGAGACAAAACTAATGTAAAATCAACAAGCTAAAAAGAGAAAATCTGATCCAGAGCTCTCCCATTGCTGTGTGTGCTGCTTGTGCTGTTTAGGTTATCTTTCACTAATTTTGCAAACTGACTTTTTAAAAAAGTAATTTCTTTATGACCCTGAGGGAAACTGTGGAATGACAGCTGGAGGATGATATTGGGGAGGGTAATTCAAAATGTTTATAAACTCTGTAGTCCTGAGTTATGATTCAAGCTTTATTTAAAAAGTGGTTTGTTGTTTCCCTAATGGCAAATCAATTTCTTTTTCACATAAACCCACAGTGAGTTCTGATTTCACCCTCAAAGAGGAAAAAGTGCCCATGTTCAAAACAAGTTTGGATCTTACCATTGAATCTCCTTTAAAGACATCATAAGGAAAACTGTGAATGTGTGGACTGAGGTTGCTAGTGGCATATACAAGCCGTGTTATTTAAAAGAGATTTTCTACCAACCTGGCCATCAGCAGCTAGCTAGAAGGATTTTTACTTCTACAAAAAGTCCACATCAGGGCAAAGCAAATGCATTGGTTTTTAGAAAATAAAGTTAGCTTTTGGAATTTTCAGCACATTTAATTGGGGGGAAATGCATGCAAATAAGATGCAGGAATATGACAGTTTCTAAGAAAAGGAAACAGTTCTCCTTGAACTTCTGTTACCATCCTCAAGTGCAACAAAATGGGAAGGTGGAAGGTGTCTTTAAAGTGTCAAGTTAACTGTCAAGAAAGAGGTGAATGATGAGGCCATTGGATTCAGAAACTATAATAACCACAAGACTGTGACATGGTGGCTTATTATTTATTGACATAACTTAGATCATTGATTTAGGGCAATATGAATCACAGAAGCACTTGGGTGATAACCTTATGCAATTCTTTTCTCATCGGAGGCCCAGTTCCTGGATTTTATTGGGCCCCATCATTGCCCTCTGCACCGTCAGTACTGGCTGGGTGTTGTCCTTTTCAAGGAAGTGAAACCTAGCGCTTCCTTATTACTTCACATAATGCCATATTAGTAATGTAAAATGCTTTTTCTTACATGATGTTGCTTCCATGGAATAAGTCCAAGAGACTGTGTTGGGACAGCAAAGAAATGGGAAGCAGGGAGCGTGGTTGTCGCAGTAGATCTCCTGCAGCATCTGTCAGAGGCTGGGGTCTGCCATTGACCTCTAAGGGCCTGATTCTCAAGACCTAGACCTGCACAGTCCAGTGTGACAGCCACATGTGGTTACTGAGCCCTTGAAACACGGCTAGTCTGAATTGAGATGTGCTACAAGTGTAAAATTCACACTAGAGTTCAAATGGTTAGTACAAAGCCAAAAAGCATAAAATATCTGACTCATAACCTTTGAAATATTGAATATATGTTTAGGTGATAATATTTTGGATCTAGGCCTGGCACGGTGGCTCACGCCTGTAATCCCAGCACTTTGGGAGGCCGAGGCGGGTGGATCACCTGAGGTCAGGAGTTTGAGATCAGCCTGACCATCATGGTGAAACCTGGTCTCTACTAAAAATACAAAAAGTAGCTGGGCATGGTGGCGCATACCTGTAATCCCAGCTATTCAGGAGGCTGAGGCACAAGAATCGCTTGAATCCGGGAGGCAGAGGTTGTAGTGAGCAGAGATTGCGCCATTGCATTCCAGCCTGGGCAACATGAGTGAAACTCCATCTCAAAAAAAAAAAAAAAAAGGATCTATTAAGCTAAATGTAATATATTTACAAAATTAATTTTACCTGTTTTTTAAAAATGTGTTTAAGGTAACTACTAGAATATTTGAAATTACATGCGTGGCTTACATTATATTTGTATTGGACAGCTGTGGTCTGGATGACTCCAGTGAGAATGTTCTAACCTTGATCGCAGAATCTGCCATACAAAACCTGCTGATGCACTGCTCAGTGGCTCCTGTAGCCCTGTCTACTTATCCTCCATTCACCAAGGCAGAAACTTACCAAGGCAACTCAGCCCTGATTCTCAGGTCCCTGTTTGGTTTTAGTCCCAGACATTGAGAGATGTCCTTAATTTTTCTGAATCTTTATAGTGATTTTCAAGTGAAGTTCTATAAAGAGGAACAGGTTGGGACATTTGTCAGATTCTTGTTTAGACAGATTTTGTGTTTTGTTTTGTTTGGGCTTCAGTTTAATTCTAGACTTCATGTATTTTTGTTAGATTTATGTACACGCCTCCTTCCAAAGAAAGCCTGCAATGCTATGAAGTTGGAAAGAGAAGCTGAGGAAACAAAGCACACGTTTTTCTCTCTGTGTGTGTGTGTGTGTGTGTGTAGAAAACTCTTGCCTCATAGCCTTTGTACCATGATGTCCTGCCATGGATAAGTATGTGGGTTTACATACACATCCACACATATCTGTATGTCTGTATGTGTGTGTATATATGTATACACAGAAAGCGGAAGTGGATTAGGTTCCAAACAATTATTTCCAGTCAAATTTATATCCTATATAAGTTAATATCAAGGGAAATGAAAAGTCAGTTCTAGCATTACTTTTAGTAATGAAATAATTCACTTGGGATTATGTTAATGATGTGTAGATATTAATACACATAATTTGGCTGCCTAATATTGATTTAAGTTGCTCATTCAAATTCTCTTTATTACAAAAAAATAACCATTTTGTTTTACAGTGCTTGTCCTCAGAGACAGTGAGATCCAGTAAACCATACTTATTTGGTAAATAATACTATTTTTGCTGATTTTCATATACACAGAGAGCACTATTCTCTTTCAGTAGGTACTCTTTGAGTTGTTAATTTCTGGTTGGGGGCCTGGTTAGCTCTAGCCCAAATATCCTCTCTGGATCTGCCTCATGATCAATGCCTAGGGTTGAAGGTACTCCCGGTGACCAGGGCACAGAAGTTTTTGTTCTATGTGATGTTAATATGCCCTAGGGTTGAACTTTGGTCTCAGGAGAGCCCGAGTCCTATGCTTGCTTTAAGCAGCCAAACTAATCCACATGCCTTTTTTCGGAATATGAATTCTTCAGCGGAAAAAGCAATTGACAGAAGCTTTGTAAACTCTCCTGAAATAATTAATATCAGATTAAGATTAGAAATAGAATCACAGCAAATCCTAGGCAATTACACATGTAAGACATGATTTTGAGTTAAACGATGTCATCTGGGTTAAGAACATAGTAATTGCCACAGTACTTATTTGGTTCCGCATTCTAAAGTAATAGCAGTAAGGGTATTTTGTAAAAATGCACAACAGCCTTTCAGGGAGGAAATGCCCTGCAGACATCTTACTTTTCATAAATAGCTGAGTGTAAATCTGTCATTCAGGAGTTAATGTAAACATGTCTGAATCCATCTGTAGTTTCAGCTTGTGCTCCTTCTTACAGGAATGAGTTTCAGCCATTTTCTACCTATAGAGCGAATTGGTGTTTCTTCCTATTGCTTTAAATTTAACTCTCTGAAACTTATTTTTAGCATCCATTTTTGGGTTTCATGAATTAATGTGGGTTCATTGGAACCACACAGTCCAAGGGTGGCATTGTGTTATGAGCTCTAGGAAGCTGGGGATCTGGTCCAAACACCAGCACCAAATAGCTCTCAGAGTTTCTATTTTCTTATCCGTAAAATGGGCTAATAATACTAGTTGTTAGAATCGAATGTGTGAATGGCTGTGAAAAAACTTGAAAATTTGTGAACAAAACCTAAAAATCCCTGATCTCATAAAGCTCATATTCTAATAAGATGCACCACAGGTTCCTCTCCTGAGTGGTAAGTGACCACTCAGAACTCGTGATCTTCTAAGGTAACTGGAAAAGTTTCTCCTAAATACCTTACCTTGCTTTTCTTCATCAGCCTTTCAAATCCTTGGAGTGTAATCGTGCCAACTTAGAGTTTCTCTACTCTGTATAAAGCTCCAGTATGCATCCTGCAGTCCCAACATTTTCAATTAGCTCAGTCAATCCAAGGAACACCACTGTTTATACTTTCCCATCTAGAGGAATGGTTCTTTATTATGTAAAAAAAAATTATACACATTTTACGTAAGATGCAATATATACAAAAAAATCAGTAATAGCGTAGCCACATAATTATTAGGAAAGCCACTACCCAATTTAGGAACATTACCTAGCCTTGTGTCTTCCTCTGTATTCCTCTCTCTTTCCTTCCCCATCATATTTCATTCCCTCCTTCCAAAGGTAACCACTACTCTGAATTTTCACGTTATTCCCTTGCTTTTCTTTTTAAAATAATTTTATCATGTATCACTAAAATACCGGCTTCACAAGGGCAGCTATTTTTGTTTTGTTCACTGCTGGATCTCCAGTGCCTAGCATAGTGTCTGGCATGTACAAGCACTCAGTAACTGTCATAGGAGTGCAACTGTAGCCCCTCCCCTCCTTTATCTCTTGCTTGTAAATCAGTTCTGCAAGGACCCTGTCACCGGTTCACATTAGTCACAGGCCTCCAGTAACTTTTAGAAAAAAATTTTTTTCCCCCAAGATGGAAAAAACTCTATCGCCCAGGCTGGAGTGCAGTGGCATGATCTCGGCTCACTGCACCCTCCGCTTCCTGGGTTCAAGGATTTCTCCTGCCTCAGCCTCCTGAGTAGCTGGGATTACAGGTGCATGCCACCACACCCAGCTAATTTTTGTATTTTTAGTAGAGACAAGGTTTCACCATGTTGGCCAGGCTGGTCTCAAACTCCTGACCTCGTGATCCACCTGCATCAGCCTCCCAGAGTGCTGGGATTACAAGTGTGAGCCACCGCGCCTGGCCTAGAATTTTTTTTTAACTTATTTGCACGTACTTGCAACAGGAGACTCTGAGCAGAATCACGTGAATTTATCTGAATCAGGACTTTTTACCTTGATTTGTGGTTCACAAGCACATTTCAGGAGTGAATAGTGAACACTGAAGAAACATAAGTAGTAAAGCTAGAGTTCAACATGGAGAGCCACAGGGAGATTCTCAAAAAGCGATGCTGTATACATGCTACACCAGGGATGAGCCTGGAAAACAGTATGTTAAGTGAAAGAAGTGAAAGACCGCATCCTATATGATTCCACGCATATGGAACACTCAAGATAGGCAAATCCTAGAGACAGAAAGTAGATGAGTTGTCCCCTGCGGCTGAGAGGTTTGGAGTGAAATGGGGAGTGACTGCTAATAGGTATGAGTTCTTTTTGTGGTAATGAAATTGTTCTAAATTTGATTGTGGTAATACTTAATAGTTACACATCTGTGAATAAACTAAAAGTCATTGAATTGTTTGCTTTTAAACAGGTAAATTGTAGGGCGTGCGATTTATAGCTCAATAAAGCCATTACTTTAAGAAAGCATAGAAATTGATATTGTAAGAAAGAGAAGGTGAATCAGTCATAAGGTGAGCAAACGGAAAATACAAACCCATAGGTTAAGTCCTTCCTGGACAGGATGCTTGCAATCAGATGGGAGGCATTTCAATCCATATTCACTGATAACTTGCTCAACACATGGGGGTGCCCCTTCTCTTCCCCTTTTCATTTCCACATTCATCTTTTTCTGCAGCCAGCCCCTGACCTTCTCAGATAGTTCCATAGAGACTTGCTCTCTAGGGCTGGTTAGCTCAGCCTCCACTAGATAAATGCCTCCCTTCCCCAGTATCCCCAAAAGGCCATGGCACCCTCCTTCTCACTGAAGAATGAGGGAGAGCAGTAGGTCTCCTCTGCTAATGCTGGACAAAGCAATTAGTGCATTTCTTATGACTAGTTAATTAGCTTTTTATCCAGCTTTTTAAACTCTGGCCACAACTCTATGGCCTCGAAGTAGAGTGTGAGTCATCCAGGAAGCAAGTTTCCCTACTGTGTGCCTGATGCTCCTGAGTATTATTCGCACAGTGATGTGTCTGTGGCTGCCTCCATATGCCCCCACTTAGATGGATGCTTGTACTGACGTTTCCAAGGATATCATCTGCTGGCTCTTTTGTTGTTTCTAATCAAAGAACCGACACCCTTTGATCACAACAGATCACGGTATTGTACTATAAAGACTTTGTTAGAAAGACTTAAATTTTACACGCTTGTAGCTGTCACAGAGGTTCTGACAGTATTTACTTTTACCCCACACAAGTAAAGAAAAAATGCATTTGATCAGATCACATGGAAAATATGAGTGATTATAAATAGTAAATTTTCTAGAACCATGTATTGTTCACTATAAGGAACCTAGTCAATGAACATTTTTTAATACTTGCTGGTTTTGAGTGCCAGGTTGTTGCAAAAGTCCTCTTCTTCCTCCCAAGTATAGAGACTCCTCTAGGTAGATAAACTTTCTGTTAGTTGGAGGAAGATTGGCCCTGTCATGGAATTAATGAAGCTAAAGACAGACGTCTTTGGGGAACTGAGTCCCTGGGTAGCCACTTTTGGGCAGGCTTCAGTATCCAATGGCCTGCGTGAATGTATAGGATGGCTGGCTCCCCTTCAAGTTGTTCATGGCCTTTCCTCCTTTTTCCCATAGGACACCTGAGACAGGCACCCCCACAAAATACAAATAAATGCCCCTTCACGGGAGTGTGAAGACAAAGCAAGTACTAGAACTTCTTCCTTAAGGTCTCATTCAGAGTGTTTTCCTGGCAACCCCTAGAGGAAGTGGGTACGGGCTACAGTGACTCTGTTGTTCTGTGTCCTCCCTCAGGTGAAATCTGGCCACCCTGGGCACCCTATGACAGCAGCACACGTGGGGATGGTATTGTGCCTTGCGCTGGCCTCTGCGGTTCCCCTGACATCTCAGATTTTAGACTTTGCTCCTCCTGCTTTCTAATGTCACAGGCTAAGCCATCTCTAACAAAAGACTCACTGTTCCTGGGACCTGCTGTTCACTCAAACTTTTCTCATGCTAACACCAACACATATAACACATTCACACCTCCTTACATCCTGACCAGACCATTCCAGGATTCAATTATTGTAAGGATTAGGACTTTTCACCGCAAATACAGAAAACTCTAAAACAAAGTGCTGAGGTACCGTGGTTGTAGACACTGCAGTATCTGGCTCTGTCTCCTTCTCTCAGCGCTGCCCTCTTGGTCGGGGGGCCTTGTCCTCAGCCTCACTGTCTTTACAGGGTCAAGATGACAATAGCAGTCCCCTGGGATCATATCTGAAACAGAGAAGGGGAAATCTCTTCCTCCTGACCCTGTGGAAGATAAGAAAGACTTTCTCAGACACACCTGCCCCACCCCCCCAGCAAAGTTCCCCTTGCCTCATTGGCTACAGCTTTGTCATATGCTTAGGTGTGAACCAATCACTGGCAAGGGAATGGGATTCCCTGGATGTACTTAGTCCAGTTGTGACCCCCTTCCTGGAGTGCAGATGGTCCAGCCTCTCCTGAAGGGGTGAGGAGGCCTGAACAGAACAGGGTTCTGTTAAGGGGGAAGAGGGAACCAAGAACATCCGCCACAAATTATGTCATGAATGTCCGCAGCCCTTAGAGTCTCTAAGGCCACCAACAAAACACTGAGAATTCCAAGATGCATGGCCTCTCATAGTCAAAAAGCTTATTATAGTCTTAGTTGAGAACCAAGCAATTAGTGCAACTATTCACTTAGTAATAATATCACTCCCTGAAAAAAATGTTCTGCTAACCTACTACATTAAGATGACTGACAACTCATATGTTGTTTTCACTTGTTAGTGCTTTATGGTTTGAAGCACTTTGTTTTATGGTTATGAAAAAAATATAAATCCATTAATTTAAAACTGGATAGAGTCTTTAGCTCTAATGAGAAGTAGGACAGTGAGGGTTGAAGGTTTTGATTCTTGACAGGCTTTAACATCCCTGCACCTGATGTAAGTTGGAACTATATTATTAGAAAGGCAGGGAATAATAGTAGATGATTCAGCCCACTGCCGCTTGCTATGGGAGGGAATTTTTAAGGCTTTCATTTATGAGAAATAGTGATCATTAGCAGTTCTTTGTTTTTAAAACAGAGATTCCTACAAACGGTCAAGTCCAGTGGAATAAATGTATTGGTGCCTAATTGGAGAAATAATTTCAGGTTATTCCCAAGGAAAAGGGAACAGGGAGAGGGTTCTGGAGAGCAGATTGCTGTTTTTCATTTTTATGATGGGCCAGGGTGTGTAAAGATCACTGGATGAGGGGTCATGTGACCTAAGTCTATGGTAGTTCTTTCTCAGCATTTACTTTTTGTGTGTCCGGGGGCAAATTACGTTATCATTTTGTGACTTTGATGCTCATGTGTAGAATTATTAGTTTGGCCCAGATCATCTCTGAGGGTCTTAAAAATTTTATGATTTTTCTGATCTGCCTGTTTCCTCTTGCCAATTTATGGTGCCTTGGTGGTCCCCCAAGGGAACAACCCTCTTGTGTGTAAATCAGTTACACTCACATATACACATATTTCAAATAGCAATTACCAGTGGCATCATTTGTTCCAGGCACCCAGCCTGTAAGACATGAGGACTGTTGGGTGTCTGTACCGTACTTGCTTTTCAGTCTTCACTCTTAGTAAGCCCAGAGGTAGTCCAAGTATGCTCCAAGGCGGTATCATACAAGCCTTTTGGAATGTGACCTGCGCTATGAAACCCAGCACGTACACACACAGGCACACACACACCCCACACACACACCGTGCACACAACCATACTTCATTCCATATGTTCTTATTATTTACCATGTTCCAGATTTTAGAGATACTGCAATGAACAAAACAGACAAACGTTCTGGACCTTGTGGAATTTCTAAATACAGACAGACAGTAAACCAAAGGAACTATATATAATTTGTATATATAAATGTGTATCTTATATATATAATTATATCTAATTATTAATTTATATGGTATATTAGAGGGTGATAAGTTCTATGGAGAAAAATAAAGCAGGAAGGGAGACAGGAAATGCTGGGGGTAAGGGGTCTGAGTGTTAAGTTTAGTGGTCAGAGAAGGCTTTACTGAGAAGGTGACACCTGATGGTGAGGGAGCCAGCCATGCAGATATTTGGAGAAAGTACATTCCAGACAGAAGGAACCGCAGCTGCAGAGTCCCAATGCGAAAGTGTAGCTGGTGTGTTCCAGGAACAGAAACAAGGCCAGTAGAGTAAGAAAGGGGTAAATAGGACTGGCAGGGAGGAGGAGGCAGATCATGGAGGGCCTTATAGGCCACCCTAAGGACTTTGGCTTTTACACTGAGATAGGTTGTCCCTGGAGGGTTCTAGAAGACAGTGGCATGATCTGACTTAGGTGTTTTGTTTTTTTTTTTTTGAGACGGAGTCTCACTCTGTTGCCCAGGCTGGAGTGCAGTGGCGCGATCTCGGCTCACTGCTAGCTCCGCCTCCCGGGTTCACGCCATTCTCCTGCCTCAGCCTCCTGAGGAGCTGGGACTACAGGCGCCCGCCACCACGCCCGGCTAATTTTTTGTATTTTTTTTTTTTTTAGTAGAGATGGGGTTTCACCATGTTAGCTGGGATGGTCTCGATCTCCTGGCCTCGTGATCCGCCTGCCTCAGCCTCCCAAAGTACTGGGATTACAGGCGTGAGCCACCGTGCCCGGCCCTGACTGAGGTTTTAACAGATCCATTCTGGCTATTATGTTGAGATTAGACTAAACACAAATGCTGCATGTGGGCATACACACACACACACACACACACACACAGACACACACACACACACACACACACACGCAGAAACAGAAGTTCCACAAAGAGAGTTCATCCTGTTATATATGATGTGCTCTGAGACTGTCTTTTCTATTGTATTTCTCTTCATTTATCTAAAAACTATCAGGGCCCACAAGTTGATTTCAGAATCCACTCTAGAGTGGTGACGGGCACTTTGGAAAACAGATTAGAAATTGGTCTAGAACTCCAAAGATGTAGCAGATTCAATTAGCCTGCTCAAGGCGTGGTTGTGGTATACAGAACACCCTATAGGCCCATAGTACTATTTAATAATAATGTTCAAGGAGATTTTGTTAATTTTTTTAACTTGCTACACTGCATAGCACTATTTTATTGAATGATCATTTAAAAGTTTCATCTTTCCCTACAGTAGGCTTTTATTACAAATGCATATTTTAATAACTTTTTATAAAGAATATTTCAAATATATTTAAAGTAAAGAGAAAGCTGTAACGAACCTCTTACCATCCAACTTCAACAATGATCGCATCATAGCCTGGTTTCACTTTCACTCCATCCCATACCCAGGATTATTTTGAAGCAAATCCCAGGCTTGGCATCATGTCATCTGTAAATATTTCAGATGGTATCTCTAAAAGATAGGAACTCTTTTTTAAAAAAAGAATGCTGGGCTGGACTGAGCTAGTTACCTCCTGTTATTGTGGAGGCAACTCACTTCATCCCAACTTCTTGATACTTTTGCTTCTGGAAGTCATATTTCTCTAACATCTTCCAGAAAAGTCTTAAAGCTGCCTTAACCTTTTTTCCAGTCCACCTCTTAAATTTTTTCCTCCTCTTCCTCAATACTAACATGAGTGTGGATCTGGCTTGTCTGCAAAGCTTGCCTTGCTTCGAAGCATGCGACTGTAAAGAATCTTCACCTATGGCTGTGATTTGTGGGCCTGAAGAAAACCATCCATCCTTGCAAATGTCTTCTGCTGAGATGCCTCACACGGAGACTGTCTCTCCTCTTCTTCCTCCGTGGATCTGCTTATTCAGGACAGCCCTGATTCTTCCACCAGTCCCAAAGGCAAACAACCCATTGCTGCAGAGAATAGTGCCCCAAAAAAGGGAGGCAAGGTCCCAGTCAAGAAACAGAAGACCAGAACTGTGTTTTCTTCCACCCAGCTGTGTGTACTCAATGATAGATTTCAGAGACAGAAATACCTCAGCCTCCAGCAGATGCAAGAACTCTCCAATATCTGGAACCTCAGCTACAAGCAGGTGAAGACCTGGTTCTAGAACCAGAGAATGAAATCTAAGAGGTGGCAGAAAAACAACTGGCCGAAGAATAGCAATGGTGTGACTCGGAAGGCCTCAGCACCTACCTACCCCAGCCACTACTCTTCCTGCCACCAGGGATGACTGATGAACCTGACTGGGAACCTTCCGATGTGGAGCAACCAGACCTGGAACAATTCATCCTGGAGCAACCAGACCCAGAACATCTAGTCCTGAAGCAACCACTCCTGGAACACTCAGACCTGGTGCACCCAGTCCTGGAACAATCAGGCCTGGAACAGTCCCTTCTATAACTGTGGAGAGGAATCTCTGCAGTCCTGCATGCAGTTCCAGCCAAATTCACCTGCCAGTGACTTGGAGGCTGCCTTGGAAGCTGCTGGGGAAGGCCTTAATGTAATAAGCAAATGACTAGGTATTTTAGTACTCCACAAACCATGGATTTATTCCTAAACTACTCCACGAACACACAACCTGAAGATGTGTGAAGATGAGTGAAATTGATATTACTCAGTTTCACTCTGGGTAGTGGCTGAATCCTTCCTCTCCCCTCCTCCCCTCCCTGATAGGATTTTTCTTGTATGGAAACCACGTGTTCTGGCTTCCATTATGCCTATCCAGTCAATTTGATGGAGGGTACAGTATGGTTGGAGCCTAATCAGAGAGGTTTCTTTCTTTATTTCCTATTGGATCTTCCTGGAGAAAAGACATTTTAATAACCTTGGCTACTAAGGACAACATGATAGAAGCTGTCTCTGGCTATAGATAAGTAGATCTAATACTAGTTTGAATATCTTCAGGGTTTAGAATCTAACCTCAAGAATAAGAAATACAAGTACAAATTTGTGTGATGAAGGTATATTCCTATTTTTTGGGATTGGGAGGCTTTACTTATTTTTTAAAAACTATTGAGGTAAAGGGTTAAGCTGTAATATACTTCATTGATTTCCTCACCCTTTTTGGTTCTGTTTTACTATATCCCCTAATCTTTTGGTTATGCTAATCTTTGTAGAAGGACGTCTTGTATTTACTGCATCATAATGACATTAGTACTCCTTTAGTTGGTTTAAGTACAAATGAATGAAACAACTATTTTTCCTTTAGTTGATTTTACCCTGATTTCACCTAGTGTTTCAATGAGTAAAAATACAGCTTAAACATTAAAAAAAAAGAATACTGCATTACTGTAATCTTTGTGCATACATTCACACAAGCAATAATTGCGCTTTTTAGTCTGATCAGCAGTGTCTTTATTCATTAGTCTCAGAAGGGAAACACAAGTGACCTTAATGAAATGAAGCCGTGGTCACGCTTTCTCCTTCCTGATTCCAAAGATGGTGTTTCTGGATGCTGCTAAAGCCCCCTGGTAAAGAAATACTTTCTCATCTCCAGAAATGAGTCAATTCGATCCGATTTCCCTTTTTAGACTTCCGTTTATGCTCAAATATGGCCTCTTTTTCTGTGGCTCTTGAGTAATTATCGGTAAACACCTGGAGTAAGGCCCTAGGTCTTAGTCATCACGGTACCACCCCGGTGAATTAGCATGGTTACTGGCACCCAGCAGCAGCCCTCACATTTTGTTAATGTTTTACCTCTTTTCCTATGCGGGAGCTGGAGTACCCTCTCCCTAGTCCTCTGGCCCGTCATTCCCTTTTATCCATATGTTATAACCTCATTAAAATCTGACTTTTCTGGGAAACCTCGTTTCTACCAGGATGGATGCCTTTGTGGATCAGTATTGACGCTTTGACAGGAGGCTTCAAGTTAATCTCAACTCTTACAGAATTCCTTCTATTCCATGAATTTATTATCCTCAGTCAATACTGTAATGCTCATCTTCTTGTGGTGTCTTTCCTAATCTTCACCAACAGTTTATTGGCCAGAAACTAATCGATAGGGGCTACGTTACTGAAAACTTCGTCATTTCTGAAGATGATTAATAGTCCTAATTTCAGACGGAGGTAGGCACATATTTTTACACTTGAATATATGTTATGTAAGAATCCACCATTGAATGCCTCTTACTTAATTACCCAAATATTTTATCTATGAAACTTGGCAGGGAGATGGCAATATCCTGAACCTTATTTTTCTCATTGTTTCTCTTTCCTCTTTCTCATCTCTCTTTCATAAAACGTGAGTGCAGGGTGGATGCCAGCCACCATGCTTGGCTTTGAGGACATAAATAGATAGGTAGCAGTCCCTTTGTAACTCTTTATTCGGTCTGTTCTCAGTGGACTGTCACTCCAGGAAGGGAGGGGCCCTTGGGTCACCAGCTACTAGCGGAGACACTGCCACACCAGAACTTCTTGGAAACTTTTTTTTGGATGAATGACTGAGTAAATGGAGACATGAACTTCACTGTAAAGGAGTTCACAGTCCAAAGTTTGAGAGTGAATCTGGACTCTGTGAAACTCTGCAGAACTTGTGAAGTCATTAACAATTAAATATTTTAGTTCAAACTCTTCCCTTAAATTATTACCCAGTCTGAGATTTTTGTGCCCTTTCATAGATGCCAGCAGAAGTTCTGCATGGGGATTCTTACAGTGGCACAGGTACAGCCCCTAGACAGAAAAGAAGCCTGAGGCCGTCCTCTGCATTCGCTGTCCATTTTTCCCAGAGTATGTGGTCCTAGCTATTTGAGGCACTCCCAACTTCTCATTCTTTCGACTTCTGTAAATGTCACAGTCTTGGGAGGCCTCCCAGAGGTCCCCATTAAGGGTCTTATTTAGCCAGAACTGTAGTTGTAACTCCTTAATACCAGGAAAGCATTTTTTAAAATCAGCACACTCATCTAAGTCTGTTTCCTAAGGTGTTTTCTTCTATCTGAGTTACAATTTTATGTTCTGTGCCAGGAATCATTTACTTCTGGTTCAATAGGAATTAAAAGTACTTGTTGCTATGTCATTCCAGGGCAAGGATTTGCTTCTGCTTGGAAGTTAGGTCTTTAGTGTGTGAGTATATGTGAGTGTATGTGTATGTCTTTGTGGGATGTTGCACATAAGTGTATGTCTGTGTAATACGGCAGATTCAATTTCTCAGGGAAAGAAAATGTTCCAAGGACCATAACCTATGGGACAAAACATTAGCTACTATCTTTTCTTTTGGTTTTAAATTATGCACTCCTCTTCCTTAAGTGACTGATTCTGAATATGAACGCGTTCTTTTAAAGAGTGGAAATGATATCATTTAACATTTAAATAGTTGTATATAATTAATCTTATTATGTAAGCCAATTTCTTAAAATCCCCAGGTGGGGTTTGTAACTAAGCCTAAGTAATTCTCCAGGTGTAATGACTGGCAAGCTGTCGAGTAGAAATGGCCGAGAAGCAGCTATTGTTGGGAGAGGCTGGAACTTCTTTGTTTTTAGTATACATTTTAGTTGCTGAAAGAGTCCTTGTAGATTTTCCTCAAAATTAAAAAAGCCAGAGGAAGAGGAAATTACAATTAATAGCCTGGAAATTCCAATTAATCTCTCAAATAGTGATTAATTTCCAGAGACATGGAGACTCTGCAGTATATCTGGGAGGAAGGAAAAGACAATTAGGGTTGGGGAAATTGGTAGAGGACGCTTGGGTAGGTGGAAATCCCACCAGGATTGAAGACTGCACTAGGATTGAGATAATTGACAAGGTTGGAAGCTTGCCAAAAACTGTATCAAGTGCTGTCTCTTCCTAATGGGCAAGTGTGCCCATTTTGAAACCCACTGGCCATATTTCCTAAAACTGTCTATTATCACTTTGTGGAAATGTTCAAATAAGATCTGTTATCAAATTACATTTCTTTCTTTGTCACTTTTTAGCTTATCATTCCGCCAAGGTTTTGGCCCCTGCCCTTCTTCCTGCTTCTTGCCTCCTTGAGGCTGAGCTCTTCTCTCTCCCCAGCCTCTCAGTGAGCTGGTTCAGGTCTGTGTTGGTTTCAGATAATGGATGCTTTAAATTTAAGGTAGTGGAAACCGCTGATCTAGCCTGGAAATCACAAGGACCAATTGATTTATCAACTTTTCTTCTGTGAAGGTAAAATAATACCATGGCAATTTTTTAGTGCAGATTATTGAGGCTCAGATGAATCAGAATGAAGGGGAAATTAACTGGCTATACTTATGAAATGCGTGGATGGATTCAGTCTTAAGCAGTTTGGAACTTATTTGTATGTACCTGAGGTTTTAACTACATGGTAATGAAGATGGTGTTAAGCTTTTACAGGAGCACGGCTTTTGATCTGCTCTTTCTCCCCAGTGTACTAACAGTACTTATTAGGAGGAAAAACTTCCAGAGAGTCAGAATAAATATCATAGTCCTTTGAACAGCTAAATATATGCAGCATTTTACAGAAATAATGTAAGTGAACTAACCGTTTGTGGTCAGCTGGAAAACTTAACTTTCAGAGGGATTTGACCAGCTATACTGACCTAGAAAACGAAATAAGCAGTTTGGAAAATCTGGTTGGTGCATATAATTATTTTTATATTATCTCAGGCTGTGCCTTGCAATGAGTAAACCACAGTAGTTATCTGACCTATTGCTCTACCACTGCCATTGCTTCAACACAGTAATTATGTAAGACTCAGCATGTTTTTAACTAACTAAATGCATGCGGGACATTCCTTAGCTTCAGCAGCCTATCTGGAGACTACTCAAGGACTCTTTATCAGTCTTTCAGTTTGAATGGAAAAGAGACCATAAAATCATGACCTGCGTTAAAATGTGTAGACTGGGAGGGCCATTGTGGAAATATTTAATACAAGCACTTGGCACTTTTGTTAGCTGAAAATGTCCTGAAAGTTATGACGTATCAAATATTTCTAATTAAAATAGAAAATTAATCTTCATGATGAAAGAATCCTAACAGCGCTTTTTATATGAATACAAATATTTAGTTGGGATATAGGTTATAGGATGTCTTTAAGGCCCTGAAGTCCTTTGGGTTTACTGTTTTTCATTCTAGTTCTTCCTTTAATAGCTCGGAGCAAATAAAAGTGATTTCCTTTAGAATGTGCACATGCTCCTAAGGATATCTGAATAAAAGATACGTATCTGATAATTTGCCATCTCAGCATCATCCCTTGGGCAGCAGGTTGGAAGGCAATAGTTTAATCTGAATGTGAACTAATGCTTATGTGCAAAGACATGTATGTCTCTTCCTGGATTTGAAGGAACTGAGAGTAGAGCAGTTTAACCAGGATTCCCTAGATGGCTTATCATCCTGATGAGCTAGCATTGCAATCAGAAGACATTCACTTTTGCTTAAAACATGAAATTGACTGGTAGAGTTCAGATATTAATAAAACTAGTTTTAGTCTGTAGTTTTAACCCTTTTCATCTTACATTTAAGAAAAAAAAGACACTTAAAAGGAAACAATGAATTGGAACTAATTACAGAGCTCTAAAGGGCCCTGGGTGATGTTAGTCTCATTAGGGATTGTGATGTCCCCTCCCACCCGTCTCCCAACCCTGACCTTCCACCCCCTCGCTCGCCAGCATGACTCTCTTTCCTTCTTACCTGTAACCATAAATACCAGACAGCCAAAGTCATGCCTCGTGAAGGTATGCATGTGGAGTGGTGGAATCATACAATATCTGTGTTAAAAGGTTATATCCTAGTAAGATAAGCGTTTGGACTGTAAACTAGTTCAACCATTGTGGAAGTCAGTGTGGCGATTCCTCAGGGATCTAGAACTGGAAATACCATTTGACCCAGCCATCCCGTTACTGGGTATATACCCAAAAGATTATAAATCATGCTGCTATAAAGACACATGCACACGTATGTTTATAGCGGCGCTATTCACAATAGCAAAGACTTGGAACCAACGTAAATGTCCAACAACGATAGACTGGATTAAGAAAATGTGGCATATATACACCATGGAATACTATGCAGGCATAAAAAATGATGAGTTCATGTCCTTTGTAGGGACATGGATGAAACTGGAAACCATCATTCTCAGCAAACTATCACAAGGACAAAAAACCAAACACCGCATGTTCTCACTCATAGGTGGGAATTGAACAATGAGAACACATGGACACAGGAAGGGGAACATCACACACCAGGGACTGTTGTGGGGTGGGGGGAGGGGGGAGGGATAGCATTAGGAGATATACCTAATGCTAAATGATGAGTTAATGGGTGCAGCACACCAACATGGCACATGTATACATATGTAACAAACCTGCATGTTGTGCACATGTACCCTAAAACTTAAAGTATAATAATAATATAATTTAAAAAAAAAATAGAAAGAAAAGAAAAGGTTCTAGTACAGACAAGAAGTTTAGGCTGTTTTAAATGTGGGCAGGCTCTGTCAGAGACTGATCCAGTGCTTATTATAAATCCTGAATCACGAGGAATGGGTTTTGAAACCACAGTGGCCCAGGCCACATTCAGACCTGAAAAAGTCGACTCTCCTAGAGCTAAGACCAAATTATACTCATGTGTAGTCAAGGTAATGAAAGAAACACTCACCGTTTCCCACCACTGTGTAGGAAGCTGCTTAGAAATGTTTTTAGGAAAGGTTAAAATTACTAATTTAAAAAGGACTGAAATAAATCAAAGGTGTATTTTACAATCTTTAGGGTAATCATTAAAATAATAATACAAGAAGCTCAATTAAAATGCTAATAAGGGAGAAAAAATATTTTTAAAAACACTTGAATGACTAAAAAGAAAGTGAAAAGAAGAAATACAGGAACAAAGAATAGGTGTGATAAATGGAAAACAAATTAAGATGGTAGGCTTATAAGAAACTATATCAGTAAATGTATCAAATATAAGTGGTTTCAACATTCCTATTAAAAGATTCCCAGACTGGATACAGATAACCAATTGTAGTAAGTTTAAATCCAGTAGGTTTTAAGATACTTTACTAAGTTTAAAATTTAAGATATACTATGTAGACTGAGAAAGATTGAAAGTAAAATGTTAGAAATATATATGCCATGCATAAATTAACTAAAAGAAAGCTATAACCATACTAATATCAGGCAAAGTAGACTTTAATGTAAAAATTATCATGAGAGATAAAGAGGGGTATTTGTTAACGATAAAAGGAAGTTGGCTGGGCGCGGTGGCTCATGCCCGTAATCCCAGCACTTTAGGAGGCCGAGGTGGGCGGATCACCAGGTCAGGAGATGGAGACCATCCTGGCTAACACAGTGAAACCCTGTCTCTACTAAAAATACAAAAAATTAGCTGGGCGTGGTGGCACACGCCTATAGTCCCAGCTACTCGGGAGGCTGAGGCAGGAGAATCACTTGAACCCAGGAGGCGGAGGTTGCAGTGAGCTGAGATTGCACCATTGCACCTCAGCCTGGGTGACAGAGCAAGACTCTGTCTCAAAAAAATAAAAAAAATTTAAAAAAAAGGAAAAGTTGAAAATAAATGATTCAAACCTCCAACTCCAGAAACTAGAAAATAATCGGCAAATTAAACCCAAAGATGGTAATTGCTTGAACCGGGGAGGCAGAGGTTGCAGTGAGCCAAGATCATGCCACTGTACTCCAGCCTGGGCCACAGAGGGAGACCCTGTCTTAAAAAAAAAAAAAAAGAGAGAGAGAGAGAGAGAGAAAAAGCAAAAATAAGCAGAAATTATAGAAGTAGGAAACGATATATAATATTTGAAAATTAACAAAAACAACTGGGGCTTTTTTTGACAAGATTAATATAATTGATACATCTCTAGCAAACCAATCAGGGAAAAAAGAAGAGAAAATACAATGAATTTCAGAAAAAAACAAGGGGATCACCACTATATGTCATAGAGATCAAAAAGATAATAAGATACTATGATCAATTTTATGTCAATAAATTTGACAACTTAGAGAAAATCGACAACTTTCTTTAAAGACACAACTTACCAAAACAGACATAAGAAGAAATTTAAAATCTGAAAAATCCTAAATTTATTATTTAAATTGAAGCGACAATTAAATGCCTTCCCCTAAATTTAATTTCAGACCAATATTGCTTTAGTAATAAATTCTTCCAAATGTTTATGGAAGAAATAATACCAGTGTTACACAAACTCTTATAGAAAATAGAAAAAGATAAAACATTTCTTAAATCATGTGTGAAATCAGCCTAACCTAAGTCTGACAAGAACTTACTAGTAAAGAAAATCACCACCCAGTATCTTTCATGAATCTTAAAATATTTGATTAGCAAATCAAGTTCAGGGATATGTAAAAGAATATGTCATGATCAGATGGGATTTATTCCAGGAATCCATGGTTGATTTAACATTTAAAAAGCAATCAAAGCCTCATTAAAAGAATCAAAGAGGAAAATTATGTAATTATTTCAGTAGAGAAGACTAATTTGATTCCGCACTTGGTTATAATAAAAATTCTCAACAAACTAATAGAAGGGAATTTCTTTGATGTTATATAACTGCATACTTAATGATAAAGTAATAAATGATTTCTCCGAGTTTGGGAACAAGAAAAGATTACCAATTGGCAATTCTAGCCAATGCAATAAGCCGAGAAAAAATTGTCATGAAGGTTGAAAAGAATGAAGTAAACTGTTTTCCACAAATGATGTAATTATATACATAGAAAATATAAAATTATTGAAAATAATGTGACTTTAACAAGAATGCTGGATGCAAGGTCAGTGTAAAAAAAATCAAGTCTCTTTATACTAGCAATAAATAATTCAAAAATGAAATTTTAAACCATAATTTATAGTAACGTTAAAAAATCAAGTACCTAGTAGTAAATCTTTTTTTTCCTTCAACTTTTGTTTTAAGTTCCGGGATGTATGTGTAGGATGTGCAGGTTTGTTACATAGGTAAATGTGTGCCATGGTGGTTTGCTGCACAGATCAACCCACCACCTAGGTATTAAGCCCAGTATTCGTTAGCTGTTCTTCCTGATGCTCTCCCTTCCTCAACCCCCAACAGACCCCAGTGTGTTGTTCCCCGCATATGGCCATGTGTTCTCATTGTTCAGCTCCTATTTAAAAGTGAGAACATGGGATGTTTGGTTTTCTGTTCCTGCATTCGTTTGCTGAGGAAAACAGCTTCCAGCTCCATTCATGTCCCTGCAGAGGACATGATCTCATTCCTTTTTATGGCTGCATAGTATTCCATGGTGTATATATACCACATTTTCTTTATCCAGTCTATCATTGATGGGCATTTGGGTTGATTCCATGTCTTTGCTGTTGTGAATAGTGCTGCAGTGAACATACACATGCATGTATCTTTATCATAGAATGATTTATATTCTTTTGGACATATACCCAGTAATGGAATTGCTGGGTCAAATGGTATTTCTGCTTCTAGATCTTTAAAATCAATGTGCAAAAATTGCTTGCATTTCTATACACAAATAACAGGCAAACAGAGAGCCAAATCATGAAGGATCTCCCATTCACAATTGCTACAAAAAGAATAAAATACCTAGGAATACAGCTAACAAGGGAAGTGAAGGACCTCTTCAAGGAGAACTACAAACCACTGCTCAAGGAAATCAGAGAGGACACAAACAAATGGAAAAAGATTACATGCTCATGGATAGCAAGAATCAATATCGTGAAAATGACCATACTGCCCAAAGTAATTTATAGATTCAATGCTATTCCCATTAAGCTACCATTGACTTTCTTCACAGAATTAGAAAAAAAATTTAAAAATTAATATGGAGCCAAAAAAGAGCCTGAATAGCCAAGACAATCCTAAGCAAAAAGAACAAAGTGGGAGGCATCATGCTACCTGACTTCAAACTATACCACAAGGCTAACAGTAACCAAAACAGCATGGTACTGGTACATAAACAGACACACAGAGCAATGGAATGGAATAGAGAACTCAGAAATAAGAAACAATAAATCTAATGAGAGATGTTCAAAACCTTTACAATGAAAACTGCAAAATATATTGAGAAAAACTGAAGATTATTTAAATAAATGGAGTGATATAATCATGTGCCTGGATTAGAGGATTGTAAAGATACAGTTTCCCCTAATTTGATTAATAGATTCAGTGCAATCCCGATAAAAATCAGTTAATTTTTGTGAAAATTACCAGGCTGGTTCGAAAATTTAAGTGGAAATACAAAGCACCAAGAATAACTGAAGCAATACTAACTAAAGAAGGAAAAACATGGAGAACTTATGTTGTTAGATATTAAGACTTATTATAAAGCTGCAATAATTAAGATAGTATGATATTGGCTCAAGGATACATGAATAGAGCAAAGGAATAGAATAGAGTTCAGTAGTAATGGTTACAGATATATGCATATCTGACAAAGTACTTGTATCCAGAATATGTCAAGAATCTTACACAGCAGTTGGAAAAGTACACTCAACCCAATTAAAATTTGGGCAAAATACTTGAAAAAGCTTTCAGAGAAGAGAATATCGCAGTTTACTGTAAACATAAAAAGATGCTCAACACTATTAGTCATGAGAGAAATGCAAATAAAAATAACAATGATATATCACCACCCACCCACCAGAATTGCTAACATGTAAAAGACTGACAATGTCAAGCTATTATCGCAGATTTTTGGTGACTTGGAGAAAATAATTCACTCTGTCCACTCTGTCCCCTATATGATCAGGTCTTCTTCCAATTTTTGGCAGTGGCATCCCAAACCCCTCTCATTTAGTCTTGCCTTGTGTCCACAGCCTTCTCATACCATCCAGGTAGATGTAGCTAATATACTCAGGTCTTCCAATGAAACACTAATTATCACCACTCCCCATATTAATCACTATGCTGACTTCATAGCTGTAAATTAATTTTGCCTGTTTTTGAATTTTATATGCATGGAATCATATAAGATTTACTTATGTACACTTTCATATTTGGGTTATTTTACTCAACATTCATATATTGAGATTTATCTATATATTATGTCTACCTGTGGTTCATTCTTTTTTTATTGCTGTAGGGGATTCCAATTTCTATAAATTTAATTGTATACACTTGGTAATTCTGTGATTGATGGACTCTTGGGTTGCTTCCAAGTTGGGATTATTACAAAAAATATTGCTATGAATATTCTTATATATGCACATATGCACAGATTTCTGTTATATACACATGGAATTGCTAGGTCATGAGGTACATATAATATATTCAGCTTTACACAATACTGCTCAACAGGTTTCTAAAGTGCTTTCCCTAGTTTGCCATTCCACCAGCAGTGAACAAAAATTTTAGTTGTGATGTATTGACACCATACCCATGCACCATTTCTTATTGACTTAAAACTCTTAAAATTCTTTTGACTTGGCTCTCTAAAACCCTGTAGGCAGTAAAATTCAAATATTTTCTATTTCAAGAACAGGAAGCCTTTCATCAAGGGAAAGGTGGGCCAGACTGTTGAAAACACTGCAGGAGTAGCAGCAGCAAATGAACATGGCGGGAAGGACTGTCACAGCTGATGTTCTAAAATTGGAACATTCTAAGGGCTACTTCTGAAACACGAACAATTAGGTGGGACTGCTGTCCAAATTAAGAAGCCCTTACTTATTAATCATTAATGTAGTTCCTTTTTCCTCCAGAAATGTTCCAATTATGAAAAATTATGAAACAGTTTGTGATAAGTGATACTCTGTGTAAACACAGTAAATATAACTGAAAAGGATAGACTTTTAGGCCATGGTCAGATACTGTTAAATTTTAGTTAAGTTATATTCATAACTAAGTAACATTAAGTTATAGTGAGAAGGAACTTCACAGTACAAACATTTTTTTCTATGTGTGTTGAATGCTCAGAGCTTATTTCTAAATCCTGCTTGGTTTAAGGAAAGATTACAGGAGAGAAATTCAGAAGCTAAAGGTTCAGGGGCCATTTCTGCCATTACTAACTGTGTGACCCTAGTCACTTAATATCTTTGTCTCAGTTTTAAATATCTGCAGAAATTATGGAAGGTTATATCTTCTCTGTTTACCAAAGAGATTATTGTGAGGAACAATTGAAATGGCCTATAACAGCTAATCCATATAGGGATTTAAAGTTAAAGAATTTTCCACCATGTTTTCATTTCTATATTTAAAATAATCTTATAGTTGCTAAAGTGCTATTCAAACATGTTATATTTTTTAATATGTTAAATCACAAGTTAATCTTATTTGTTATATGCCTTATGCCATAAACAGAGCCCAGCATAGTGCTGTCTGTATTTTTCTGATTGTTCTTTACCTTAGTAGAAAGGAATGGAGAGAATGATTCATAATGAGTAAAACACATATCATCTCTGGAGAGAGAAAATAAGGATAAAGGCAGATTTCCATTCAGGAGAATTTATCTGGGCTTTGGAAGTAATCTAAAATGACTGTTCCCTGTGTTGGCAATTTGTAGCCTGCCTGAGTTGACACCTCCATTTTCAATCACAGCAAGATTGCTTTTAGTTGCAGGCAATTGCTAAAGCCAGAGATCTGAAATGGAGCCCTTTTCAAACTCCTTATAGATTTAAAACAGATAGAATATGAATGTAATTTTTTCTCCTGATTGTCATCAAATACTTCATGAATAATTTAAATTAATCCATAATTTGTCTAAATCAAGAGGAGGAAAGCATGGCCTAATCATAACATTGTTGTGTTGTACCTGGACATAGAGAATTAGCCTGGAAAGATTTGTTGCTACCAAATCTGCAAACTTTATTATAGAGTAGTTGTTTGGGCTCATATATATGTATGGGCTCTAAAAGAAACAATAGCAAACAATATCATATACAGTGGTGAAGTTCCCAGATCAGCCCACCAAAACCAATATATGAAAAACTGTGTGCAAATGTGTGTGCCTGAGCGCCTTCTGACTATCCATTTCAACAGAGATGTGTATATGCATGTTTAGAGCATTATCTCCAAATATTTGTTTTGCAAAACTGAGTTTGATTGTATAGGACATTAGTGCTGTAGTTTAGCATCGCTCTTCGTTTCCTATCCTGGTTTTACAGGATATGGAAAACCTAATCCAGAAGTAGAGCAAAGCTGATAATCCTTGCTACGTTATGAAGGTGCAAGGAGACTGGAGCTAATCACCTGCTGTGAGCGCTTTGAGACCCTTTTTTGAGGAATCACCACTAATCACACTGGAAAAGATGCCTTGCCTCACGTTGAGGGGACAGTTACTATTGAAAGGGTGTTAGTCACTGAGCATTACTGTAGTTAAAACATTATTCTGAGACATGTCCTACAAGCCATGGGATTAGGCGTTTATTAATAAAACTCCCCAAATGGTATTTGCAATGTGTCATTCTACTTGAGAAGATAAATAGGATAGAATTAAACTAACACAGAAAGATTACTTATCTTATAATTAAGAACATTGTACAAGAATGAATTTTGAATTTATAACAATTTCTGGGCTGGCAAGGGAGACGTATTAAATAACCTTTCTTAAAAAATATCTTTTGAGACATAAATTCTCTGTGGGGAAAAAACACAGAACAATGAGCTGTCTTTTCTCAATTGATTGCCTGTAGTGTTACAAATACTTTGAAAAATGAAGGGAAATTTAACATTTTAAAATGATCTTTCAGAAATCTATTATTATGAGTGGGGAAAAATGAACAAAAGTCCTTAAGTATTTAGACTTTTTGAAAACTTCCATGATGTAAACTAGGTAATACTGGGGATAGCCCAGCCCACAGAGTGCAGCAGCATGAAACACAAACAAGAATCACTGATTTTTTATAGTCAGCTGAAAAACAGCACATCTAATTTTTTTTAAATAGAAAAATAAACAATATTTCCTGCCATGAAGACAGTTACTGTCTTAGTTCCATCTTGGAAACTTCACAGAGCTTTATCCTATTTATTTTCAGTGCACAGTAACCACCAGCATCAGTTTGAGTCTGTGTATTTTAAGAGCATGGCTAAAATGTCATATGCTGTTACATATATAGCAACGTAGGGAGTGGAACACTCACTCAATATAAAAAAATCAAAATCAAAATCCATTTATACAATCAGAGTCAAATTTGTATCAATTTGCCTGTGCTATGACTTTTCGAATTTCCTCTGGAATTATCCTGGTGATCCTAATTTTGCTCTTAATGTCTTCCATGTATGCCCCAAATAATTAACATAATGAAGATACTTTTATTGTAAGGTTTTTTGATAACTTATTTTGGTCTTTGTTTTCCCCTGAAATGAGTGTCCTTCACCTAGTCCTTAAGTGTCCTATCTACAAAATGGAGAATGAAAAAGGCTGCCAACACTGTGACATAGGTAGGAGGCATTCGTGTTTTTAGAATGGAGTTGTAATGAATACACACACACAGTTCCTGTCACTGCTGTGCACATGAGGGTGTCATAAATGGTCCCTGACCTCAAGACATTAGACCTATGGCAATATGGGACATGATGCTGTCATTTTGTTAGACTATTCTAGGCCTATTCTACTTCAGTGTCTAGTCTAGCATTACTGCAGACTATGTGTTTCAGCAGAGTTTGTGGATCTTGTTTTCCCAATAGCTCCCACTGTAACAGTGGTGCACCCCGCTGGCAGCAGGCAGCTTCTTGAGAAGATGTCTCCATGCCTTGCTGGGCACTGCAGCCTACATTAAACTATCCAGATTCCATTTTCATATTTTTCTGACTTAGAGTTACTTTCCCAACTCAGTGATCTCCTTTCTGGCAGCAGCATCCTGTACATCATTAAATTGTTCCTTGTTCTAGAGGGATGGACGTACTGAGTTCCTGTTAAAGGTTTGTCTGCTGTCTAGAACTACTCCTTCTCATGGTAAAAGCCCCTAATTTTCTTATGGTGCCCACTTTATCGTAAGTCCATATAGGTCTGCAGCTTCCTGAGGTGGCTCATGACCAGCTTTGCCCAGAACCTCAGGGATTGGGCCAGAAAGGGAAGATGACCTCATTGGAATTATTGGCCATTGCTCTAGCTTTTGCTTGCTGGATTTGAACCGTAGTCATTTTGCTGTCACCTGCCTGGGACCCAAGATAGATCACACACCTGTGGAGGCAGAGCTGAGAGATGGAGAACTGAATTCTGATTTTCCTTTTTGGAACCTGAGTCCAGTAGTGGTTGAAGTTCTATTCCTGACCTTTTGACTTCCTCAGCACTTTTCCCTCCCCTCTTTAGCTTAAGCCAATTGGAATTGGTGCTTCTGTCATCTGTCACTTGGAATAGAAACAACCCAAGTGATACACACCAAGTATCTGTAGTCCAAGTTCAAAAGAATTTCACTCTTTCGTTGTTTTAGCCTGGGTTTCCCATTAATAAATCAAGATTGAAAAATCTTCCTTCATTCGTGGATGCTGGCGTCCAACAAGCTTATTGTTAAGTTAAAGGCTTCAGATTGCATGACAAATTCTCAGCCCTATATATTTTCTGAGTTCTAAACATGATATCAAGTTACCTTAAAATCCAGATATCTACAAGTCATTGCTTCTAATTAACATAGAAGCTACCTTAAAAAAAACCTGTACACACACTAATATATATATATACACACACACGTGTGTGTGTGTGTTTGTGTGTATGTGGAGAGAGAGAGACAGAGAGAGAGTCATGTGCCACACCGTGATGTTTCCGTCATCGACAGACTGCATATACCACAGTGGTTCTGTAAGATTATAATGCAGTATTTTTACTATACCTTTCCCACGTTTAGATACACAAATACTTTCCATTGTGCTGTAATTGCCTACAGTATTCAGTATAGTACCATGCTGTACAGGTTTGTAGCCTAGGAGCAATAGGCTCCAGCATACGCTGTCTAGGTTTGTGTAAGCACACGCTATGATGTTCGCACAACATGAACTCCCCTCACAATGAATTTTTCAGAACATACCCTGTGAGTTAAGCCACACATGACTGTATACATATACACATATTTATATGTGAATGTGTAATATGAATATGCATCATAAACATATATGTGTGTGTATTACATCTTTAAAATGACTAGACCAGCAATATGTGATTCCTTTCACTTCTTAGACAAAACAAATAAACAAAACACAAAACCTCATTGGGCAATATTGGGAAATAAATACATCAAGGGCAGAGAATTTGATGTGATCAAAGTCCAAGGTGCTTTGGCTGCAGGCACAGTAGTAAGAGGGGCTGTTTGTCTCCTTTGACCCCAAAGTTTCAAGTAGGCCAATCCACCCACATGCCCTGGGGCAGGGTGCCAAAAAAATGGGCTTCTGGTGCTGCACCGCCCTCCTTCCTGAGCTCTGCTTTCACACCCACTCTTCCTTTTGCTCCCGCTCTGCTCCAGTCGGGCCTGATTTCTGAGCAGAGTGACATGCTCTCCTTTCTGGTCCATGGATTCAGGGATGGACTCGATTGCCAGCTTTCACCCTGAAAGCTCTCTGGAGTGGTTTGCCCAGCTGTGGCCCCCTCACCTGGACTGACCAGTTCCTCCCCGCTCTTGACCTCCTTCTTGCAAGAAGGGTGTTGTTTCAATGTGCTTTGAAAGAGTGGGGTGGGGTGAAGAACAAGGATGAGATAAAAGAGTGACAAAAGAGTAGCAGCTAGAAAAAGGACAAAGGTAGTGTCTACCCACACATGTCTTTACCTTATCTAAAAATACTTCCCATTGGCAGGCAGGATGAAGAAGCTGAGCAGATGGCATATGCTTCCTAGTGCACCAGATTGTAATATTATACACTTGGATTACAAAGTCTGGATATCACAGCTATAAACATATGTAAACATTTTTATGTTTTGCTAAAAAGGAAAAAAAAATCACTGATGATGTATTATTCTAATGAGCTGATTACGAAGATTTACTAATTATATTCCCAAGATCTAGATAGAAAGAATGTCACTGGCTCCAGTGACATACCATTCAGATTCAGTAGTATACTGGTGTTTTTCATTTTCATTTGGTTTATCACCATTTGCTACAGCTGTGTTTTGCAGATTAGAATCCTAGGACTGGAAAGAACCTTTAGATGAAGAATTGGAAAACGAAGGCCTACCAGCCAAATCCAGCCTGACACCTTTTGTTGTAAATAAAGTTTCACTGGGGCTGGGCGTGGTGGCTCATGCCTGTAATATTAACTCTTCTAGAGGGCGGGAAGATTGTTTGAGCCCAGGGGTTCAAGACCAGCCTGGGCAACATGGGGAGACCCCATCTCTACAAAAGTACAAAAATTAGCTGGGCATGGTGGCATGTGCCTGTGGTATCAGATACTTGGGAAGCTGAGGTGGGTGGATTGCTCAAGTCCAGGAGGTCAAGGCTGCAGTGAGCTGAGATCACACCACTGCACTCCAGCCTGGGAGACAGAGGGAGACCCTGTCTCAAAAATAAATAAATAAATAAATAAATAAGTTTTATTGGAATCCAGCCATGCCCATTTGTTTAGGTATTGTCGATGGCTGCTTTCCCACTACCCTAGCAGAGATGAATACTTGTGATAGTGACTGTGTGGCCTGGAAAGTGTAAAGTATTCACTGTCTGGCCCTTTAGAGAAAAAATTGCCAAATTTGATTTAGAAGGCTATCTAAGATCATTTGGCTGTTTTCTGGAATGCTTGTATTTTGTTGCCTCAGAAAAGTGTTTGCCTAGTTAAGATTTCTAGGGACGCACATGGTATTGTCTTACTAAACAAAAATTCGTTGTAAAAATAACTTACCTAAATCTTTTATAAAATACTGTAAACCCAATTCCTCCTTCTTTTTTATTGAGACAGAGTCTCGCTCTGTCTCCCAGGCTGGAGTGCAGTGGCGTGATCTCAGCTCACTGCAGCCTGTGCCTCCTGGGCTCAAGTGATTCTCATGCCTCAGCCTCCCGAGTAGCTGGGACTACAGGCATGTGCCACCACGCCCGGCTAAATTTTGTACTTTTAGTAGAGACGGAGTTTCACCATGTTGGCCAGGCTGGTCTCGAACTCTTGTCCTTAAGTGATCTGCCTGCTTCAGCCTCTCAAAGTGCTGGGATTACAGGCGTGAGCCACCATGCCAGGCCTCCTCTTTCTTAAAAATAAAAACAAATCTTTAATTCAATTGTTTTTATTTCAGCTGCTCAATGAAAGATTTTTACATATTTAAAGATGATCAAATGGTCTGATTTTTCTCTTTTTTTCTCCACAAAATATCCATCCCTGTTTAACATTCCCAAATCTTGAAATTTTTTTTGTGTCTTATCTACAAAACCTTTTTCATTTCCTGTAGTGACAATTCTTTATTTACTCAGGTCTACACATCGTACTCTAATATTTACCTATTATAAAGTGCATCCAGGTGTATAATCAGTTTGCATCTTAAAATACCTTATGGTGCCAGCGAGCATTTGTATTAGGCCCGTTTTGCAGATGTGGTACAGCAAGGTTTCTTGTCTGGTCTGTGATCACACAGCCAGGGATTCATAAACCTTTTTTCCAGCATAACAGACTGCATTGTGATGAGCCTGGCAGGAGGACACGAAACAGTTCCAATGAGCTATATGGCATGTGTCTGACCCAGTACTGTGCTTGCTTTGGGGAAAAATATTCTGTACATCACTGTGTATCTGCTGGCTTACTTTCGGCTCAAAGTTGCACAAGGAGCCAGTGTGACCTGGGTACTTGGTCCACTGTTTAAATACTGCCACGGTACTCTGCAGCCACAGCAAACAGGTTATGTGTTAGCAGAAGAACTGGGAGAGTGCGGTGAAATGAGCAAAAATTCATCACCGGTAGGAGAAAAGGTGTGTGTTTTGGAGGAGGAGGATGTTCAATGGCATCATTTTTGTATAAAAGGACAGTATTATCTACATATCTGTCTTTACCGCATTATGCATGGGCAGCCCATCCCCACCTTGTGTGCTGTGCCATTTATTTCCCCTCGTCTGATGCTCTGAGCTATTAAGCAACAGCAACAAAGAGATATCTCCTTAATGGTAACATATTGTCCTCAGCAAAGCCCAAAGATTGCATAGGGGCACTGCTGTGGAAATATGAAAAAAAAATTAGTACTGCACTTTTGGGGGTGGATGTTTTCCAACTTATTTATTTTAGCCTTTTAGATGTTTCTTTTGGGACCAAATTATAGCTCTGATACTATCATTAGCACTTTAAATTATTGGTTACAGTGTATAAGGGAAATACAAGCTGCTTCTTGAACATTCCATATTTTTAGTTAAACAGGGTGTTTCCTTTTTTGGTTGTATGTTGCTTGTTGTTCATCCTTATCATCACATGTGATCATGATTCCTACCTGAACAGATCATCTTACTAATTGAGTGTCTGCAGATTGTTGCAGTTTAAGTATTTATTTTTATTTCTAATAATATTACAGAACTGGTCAATCACTTGAAGGGTAAACCGCTTTTCCTTACACAAACAGCAACAACTTTTCCCTCCAGTGTCTTTGTTTCTGAATCGTAGAATTCCTGGTGATTGTGTTAGGAGCAGAAAGGGCACACTTTGACTACTGAGACCCTGGGCTATGGTTGAGAAAGGCCAGAGAGGAAATTCCTCTTTGGATTTGTAAACAGACTTGTAAACCTAGGACGTTTTATGAGGACTTCATTAGGAGACAATAGATTCAGGACCCTGCTGTCATTTTTTTTTATAGTCAGAATTAGAGTGAAATGAGACTTTAAAATAAAAATTTCTCTTTTCTTACTCTTTCTTTCAGTCTTCCTTTCAAAGCTATTTTTAAAAAATCCATTGTACTTTCCTAACCTTTTCTCTAGTTTAGTGGCCAGCTCTTATTTTCATCTTGTCAGATTTCTTCTCATCCTTTTATGTCTACAGCCAGGAAGCCTCAGTAAATTACTCTCCTGGAGTCACAGCTGCTTTCTTCCTTTGAGAAACAATATTCTCTAGCTCTCCTTTTTCTTTTTCCTGTAGAGTTATATTCAACAGATACTATTTCCATGTCTAAGAAGCAGTCATCTTTGAATTTTGCAGATTTAATTTCATTCTGGTAGCTTCAAACTTGAAAACACGATGAGTGAGCTGATATATTTATTTCCATCCAAGAATAGCGGTGCGTCTTTTTCACAGTGTTGGGGCTTGGTTGAGGTCATTCCTTTCCATCTGAGCTGATCATGTATCCCATCGGTGTGCACTCACATATTTTAGAGTTGTTGAATGCTCGTTGAATGCAGGGTACCATTAAATTTTGCAGGCTTCTTTCTAACGGTTATTTATACTCCCTGTGAAAACTTCAGTTATTTTTGTGACAGACGTTATTTTAAACGGACAGTGGTGACAATGACTATCCATTGATTATTTTTATTGAATTGTCCTCATGTGTACATATTATGGTCCAACCTTTTTAACATCCTTGTTATGACTTAATTTCCATTGTCCTTATTTAGCTTGAAAATTTACATTATTTCAACGATTTATATTACTTTTGTTTACTTAATTAAAGCCCCCTCTTGCTTTGAGTTTTCTCAGTGTCATACTAGAGAACAAACTAGTACAGGTTCAGAGCTCAGGTACCAGTGTCTGAGTGCCTGTGTTTAAACTGCACCTTGCCACCAAACTAGTTATATGACCTGGGCAGGAAACACAGCTTCTTTGTGCCTCATTTCCTTTTCTCTATAATAGTGATAATCATATCACCTAACTCCTAGGCTGTTTTATGATTAAATTAGTTAAGTCATGTAATATGCCTAGAATGGAGTGGCACACAGCAAATGCTCCACAATGGCAGCTATTGTCTTCATCTTTTATTGTTGTCACCTGAAAAGTGAGGACCACATCAGAAAGTTTATCCTCAAAATCTCTTACAAAACCTCATACTAGAAGTGGGTGCTCAAAACAGGTGTGAAGTAACCGTGGTAGGTAGAAAAATGCACTCCCACCCAAGACGTCGACTTCCACTTGGAACCTGTAACTATGTTAGGTTGTGTGGCTAGTGGGAATTAAGGTTGGAGATGGGCTTAAGGTTTCTCTCAGCTGGTCTTGAGATTAAGGAGATTATCCTGGATCTTCCTGTGGGTCTGATATATTCACAAGCGTCCTTTAAATGTGAAAGAGGGAGACAGAAGGGTCAGTTTCAGAAAAATGCAAAGTGAGAAAGACTCAACGGGCCATTGCTGGCCTTGAAGATGCAAGGAGACCACCAGCCCAGGACTGCTGGCAGCCTGTAGAAGCTGGAAAAGGCCAAGAAATGGATTCTCTTTTCCCTAGAATGCAGCCCTGCCAACACCTTGATTTTACCTTGAACGATTTCAGACTTCAGACCTCCAGAACTGTTGTATAATAAGTTTGTGTTATTTTAAGCCACCAAGTATATGGTAATTTGTTACTGCAGCAATAAGAAACTGATATAGTGACCAACTGAGTGAATGAAAAGATTAGTTGTTTGAGATCATGACACTAAAAAAGGGCAGATTTTCATTATGGTAATGACGTAATGTCTGGTACCATTTCTTAAAGCAGCAGGTTCTAAACCTTCCTTGATCAGACACATTCTTTTAAAATAATTCAGTGCACAAAATCATAAAATTTAATGGGGCCCATAAACCTCACTGAAGCCCTCCATTGGCCCCAGGTTATAACTCTTAAGTTTGCATGGGATTTTTAAAGGCTCAGTCAGTGGTGAGGTTTTAATGGTGAGCATAGGAACTTTCTGGACAGAGCGATCTTATGCTTTGAAGTTCTAAGTAAATGAAGGCTTTGTGAATGCTCATCAAAGCTACGTGGTAATTTAGAGATCTGTACCCCTTGTTGTTCAGTCAAATTGAAACTTTAAAATTTTATTTTCCATTTCTCATCTACTGTGGCAATGTCATGTCCCAAGTCACATGAGCCCTCTGTACTCACCACTTTTAAGAAAGATTTTGCATCATTAGAGTAATTAAGTTGGTGTTCTAAAAAGTGATTTGAAAGCTAAAGTAACATTAGCATGATGGTTATTTTTAATAAGCCTTTTCCCAAGGTCTCATTTGTTTTAGAGCTGTCACGAAAACAGGTTTTTATCTCTGTATCAGGAAGTGCTCACATTTAGAGAAGATGGCATAGGAGGGGGTATGCTGTCTACTGGTACAGTTTTATTAATTCATTTAGTAAGTATTGATCTAAGGCCAACTTAGTTCCAGGCATGGTATTAGGGACGAGAGATGCCAATGATAGAGAACCTGGATGTAGTTTTAGTCCTCAAGGCACTTATAGTCTTATTCTGATCTTTGTTAAAAAGCAAATACCCATGCATCCGACAAAGGCCTAGTATCCAGAATCTATGGAACTTAAACAAACAAGCAAAAAAACCAAACAACCCCATTTAAAAAAATGGGCAAAGGACATGAGCAGACACTTCTCAAAAGAAGACATACACACAGCCAACAAGCGTATGAAGAAATGCTCAACATCACAAACCATTAGAGAAATATAAATCAAAACCACAATGAGATACCATCTCACAGCAGTCAGAATGGCTGTTATTAAAAAGTCAAAAAAACGAGATGGTTGTGAGGTATGAAGAAAAGGGAACACATAAACTGCTGATGGGAGTGTAAATGAGTTCAACTACTGTGGAAAGCACTTTGAAGATTTCTCAAAGAACTTACTAATAAAACAGAACTACCATTTAACCAAGCAACCCTATTCCTGGATATATACCCCCAAAAATATAAATCATTCTACCATAAAGACACATGCAAGCACATATTCATCACAGTACTATTCACAATAGCAAAGACATGGAATCAACGTAGATGTCCATCAGCAGCAAACTGGATAAAGAAAATGTAGTACATGTGCACCGTGGAATACTATGTAGCCATAAAAAAGAATGAAATCATGTCCTTTGCAGCAACATGGATGGAGCTGGAGGCCGTTATCTTAAGTAAATTCATACAGGAACTGACAACCAAATACCGCATGTTCTCACTTATAAGTGGGAGCTAAACACTGCATACACATAGACACAAAGAAGGGAACAACAGGCACTGGGCCGGCTTGAAGGTGGAGGGTGGGAGGAGGATGAGGATTCAAAAACTACCTATTGGGTACTATGCTCATTACATGGGTGACAAAATAATCTGTACACCAAACCCCCACGACACACAATTTACCGCGGAACAAACCTGTGCATGTATCCCCTGAACCTAAAATAAAAGTTGGACAGGAAAAAATAAAAAGCAGATACCCTCTGGAGGTATGGTTTAAATGTTGCAGCCATTGTTTACTTTCTAGCAAATAGGTTTATCAGATCTTGCCTTGAAAATAAGCTTCCCTGGAGGAGAAAGGAGTTTAGAAGTACACGGAGAGCCTGAGGGGAAGAGTAGAATTTCTGTGAGAAGATAAAAGGCATGATAAGTGTATACTGAGGCCAGTGAGTAATACCCTCACTTGTCTCTTGGATTTCTCCAATAGTGGATCCTGACTATTGTTACAAGTTCCCCTATAGAGTAATTGACAGTGAGATCATCCCAGGCCTGGTTTGAAGCCCATCTTTGTGACTCAGTAAATACATTGGTTGTCCTAGTGTGTCTGGCATTTCTTGCAGCCCTCTGCATGGAACTTGCCGTGGCCGTTTGCAAGGTTGCTCCTGTGCAGTCAGTGAAGAGCTACTACTACATGAGTTGTGATTTCACACACAACTTCAATATCTTCTCCCTTAGCCTGGACCCTAGAAGACCTAGGACGTTCTCCAACTAGATTTGCTGAAGGACTGAACGTGGGAGTGAGATCAGAGACATGTATTGTTTCTTGTTGCTGCTATAACAAATTATCTCAAATCTAATAGCTAACATAATACAAAGTTACCAGCTTGCACTTATGTAAGGTCAGAGTTCTCAAATGGGTTGGCAAATGGGTTCCTTCTAGGGGCTCTAAGGGAGAATCAATTTCCTTGCCTTTTCCAGCTTCTAAAGGCTGACCATATTCCTTGGCTCATGGCCCCACATCACCCTCACCTCTGCTTCTCTCATTACTTCTCTTGACTCCTGCCTCCCTTTTATAAAGCCTCTTGTGATTACATTAGGCTCACCCTGGTAATTCAAGATAATCATCCAACTCAAAATCCTTCATCACAGCTGCAGAGTCCCCCTTGCTGTGTAATGTAAGGTATTCAGAGGTTCCAGGGAAGAGGACATGGACATCTTTAGGGCCATTATTCTGCCTACCCCAAGGTGCCAAGGATGACAGTACCAAAACAGCTGAAGTGCTTTCTTTGCTAACAGCCTGCCAACCGATACCTAAGCTCCACCTAGTTTTTGGAGCTACACAAACCTTTATAACTCCAAGATGGCCCTTTTGCATTTTCCATTATAATGTACGAGATAGAAAATATTTCAATGTGATTAGAATTAGCAGTGTCTTATCTCACACTTGGCTCAGTGGGAAAAGTTGGTGGAAAGTGTTAGATTTCCAGGCTCTGTGCCTTGCCTTTGCAGGTCTGTAAATTCCTCATCAGATTCCTGACTGTTTCAGTAACTCCTCATCCCATGCCTTTTAAAGTGTGCTTCACACCGCATATTTTTGGAGGAATATGACATACCTTTTCAACACGTGTTTGTCTAAAGCTATTCTGAAGATTTCAGTTTTATGTCTTCTTAGTTAGAAGTCATCACAAAACTTGATTTTTTTTTCCAGATAACTTCAAAAGTCTGATGGAAAAGAGAAAGGAAAAAATTTAAAGCATCTCAATGGAGTAAGTGCCTTTGCCAGAAACTTTCCTGGGTTCCTTTCTGTCCAACATCTAACCTCTAGGCTAAAGCAGACAGGAAAGGAGGTTGCAGGGTTGAGCCTGGAGGCAGGAGATGAGCTCTGAGCCAGGAGATTAGGCAATAGAGCTGGAGGCCTCAGAGCCAGACAAACAGAAGTTCCAAAGCCAGATAAATGAGAGATGCATATAGCAGACCAGTGGACAAAGGAGGGGTTGAATAATGCTTGGTGCAGAGTGGACAGCTCTTGCACATGAAAAATTCTAGCCATGGTGTCATCCTTTGTACGTGCTTCCAAGGGGCCAGGAGGTTTAAAAGGAGCAGAACTGTCTTTCCTGCTGCACGGCACAGCATTGTGTTATGTGGTCCTGCAAGTCTCTGTCACTCCATCATCTGAATCTGTGTCACACACTCATACTTTAATATGTATTCTCTCTTTTTTTTTTTTTTAGAAAGAGTGTCACTCTGTCACCCAGGCTGGAGTGCAGTGGTACGATCTTAGCTCACTGCAACCTCCACCTCCCGGGTTCAAGCGATTTGCCTGCCTCAGCCTCCCGAGTAGCTGGGACTACAGGCGTGTGCCACCACGCCTGGCTAATATTTTTGTATTTTTAGTAAAGATGGGGTTTCACTGTGTTAGCCAGGATGGTCTTGATCTCCTCACCTCAGGATCCGCCTGCCTTGGCCTCCCAAAGTGCTGGGATTACAGGCGTGAGCCACCGCACCCGCCCATATGTATTCTTTATGAAATTAAAACTTCAGGTCTATTATGTGTATTATCCCCTAATTTCATGTCATCAGGCAGACCACTAAATACTTTTGCATGGGGAATGATCATATGTAAGTATGATCTTTAAAAATAGCTTACAGAAATAATATGTATTTATTCATTTATTTAACATATATTGATCATGAGCTATGTGCCATGGATTCTTCTAGGCACCGAGGGTATGGTAGTTAACAAGACACATAAACGTATTGAGGATTGTCTTTAAGGAGCTTATATTCTAGCTGAGAGTTACAACAACAACAAAAATAGGTACAATTTAGGGAAGAAAAAATGGGGCAAATATGAGGATATAAAGTATTAAGAAGGGCTGAATTTGAGATAGGATGATCAGGGAGGGCCTTCCCAAGGTGGGGACTTTTAGCAAAGCCTAAATTAGATGAGGGGACTGGTTAGTGGATATCTGGGGAAAGAACATACTAGGTAGGGGAAGAGCCAGGACAAAGACCCTGAGGTGGGAACATGCCTGGAGTGTTCAAAGAACAGCAAGAGAGCCAGAGTGGCTGGAGAAAATGAGCAAGGCGGGGCAGTAGTCAGAAGGAAGCTGGCGTGTGTGAGGAGAGGGTGGTTCATAGATCTTAGGAGATCGTGTAGGTCACAGCAGAGGCTCTGTCACTCTGAGTGCATGGGACATCACTGGAAGCAGCTGAACTGGCAATGATGTGACCTGACTTTTATTTTCATATGATCGGTCTGGCCTCTGTATGGAGAAGGGACTACAGGAGGCATGGGCAGAGTTAGGTGCAGCATTTAGGGGACTGTTCCAATAATCTCAAAGGGAGATGATTGCTCAGGCCAGAGTGATGGCAGTGGGAGTGACATATGCTTGAATTTTGAGGGGTTTGAAGGTAGAGCTAGAACAGGATTTGCTGACTGTCTGGACATGGGGGTGAAAGCATGTGGAATCAGGAATAATCTTAAAGTTGTTGACCTGAGCAACTGAAGAATGAATAGAGGTGCCATTAACTGAGATGGAAAAGATGTTAGGAGAAGCAGGTTTGCGGAAATCATCTATAGTTCTACTGGGACATGTTCAGTTTGATATGCCCATTAGACGTGTCAAATAGGCAGTTGGATAAACAGATCTGGAATTCAGAAAAGACGTGCTGGCTGGAGATATGAAATTTTACACACACACACCCCTCAACAAGCCATCCACTGTCACACTTTCTAAAAAATCTGTCACATTAATTCTAGCCTTCATTCAACCCTACCTTTCGTATCACCTCCCTACCTTGGCCTAAGTCTCGAAGTTCTTACAAAAAGCTCTTGTCCCATTGGTTCAGGGCTTCTTCCCACATTCTGATCTGATTCCTCCAGATCACATGTCCTGGCCTCAGTGCTTGGATTGTCTTGCTGAGCCTGGCCTGGGAGTTGCAAACTCCTCTGCATAGTGCTCAGAGAGTTGAAGTAATTCAGTGAGGTGGGGAGTTTGGGCAACTGCAGAGCACATGCCCCACCTAAAGAGGGCAGCACTGGTCCCCTCCCACAAAGCGCTTCTATCAGGGAGAGGGACCCATTGTTGCCCGTTCTTCTAGTTAAGCTAGAAATCTAGAATTTTTTTTAAAAAAATGCATAATCTGCTAATTTTTAGACATTGGCAACTAACTCAAACATTTTTTCAAGACCCTGTGAGCCAAACAAAATATATCTGGGGCCAGATCCAGCCCTCAGGCAGCCACCCTTTTACCAGTGATGATCCCACTGAATGGGCTGACTGGCTGGCTTTGGCGTTTGGCCCTTGGATGGAGCCAATTGAGGTATCCACCTTGGGCTTCCCTAGTGCAGGCTGAGGCCATGAACCACCGCACCCTAGGAAGGCTCCTGGGGTACACTGTCCCCTGAGCCTGGCCCCCAAGGACCTGCTTATCTGAAAAGGAGGATGAGGTGCCTTCCCCGGGAACTATTTGAAGAGCATTTGGTCCCTTTTCCCCTTCATCCCTTCCCTCCAGTGTTGTATCTCACTTCAAAAGCAGAATGAGTATTGACTCCATCTCTTAGGTGAGACAGGTAGGAGCTATTGAATCAGCACATCTGATATCTGTCTTAAATGCTTGATGGTGAAAAAGATTGCAAAATCATAGCTGAATGACAGTCTGAGGCAGAAAGCTAGTCTTGGGCAGGTAGAAGAAACTATATATTTTTTCAACAATTATTTATTGAATACCTGCTAGGGACCAGTTATTTTACTATGTGCTGTGTGTACAGAAAAAAGATAAAATGCCATCTACTCCTATGAGATTCACAGCCTCTTGGAGGAGACAAATATGAAAAGAAATAAATCATAGCATCATGAAAAGAACCACAGGCCAGCAATGCCACAGACCAAAGATGAGGGTGGGGGGCGGTGGGGAGTGGGAGGGCTGTCAAACAAGGTGTGGTGTTGCAGTGGTGTTGCAGGACTTTTTCTTTCTTCTTCTTCTTCTTCTTCTTCTTCTTCTTCTTCTTCTTCTTCTTCTTCTTCTTCTTCATCGTCGTCGTCTTCGTCTTCGTCTTCGTCTTCTTCTTTCTTCTTTTTCTTCTTCCTTCTTCTTCCTTCTTTCTTCTTCTAGTCTCACTGTGTTACCCAGCCTGGAGTGCGGTGAGGCAGTCTCAGCTCACTGCAACCTCCACCTGCCAGGTTTAAGTGATTCTCCCACCTCAGCCTCCTGCACAGCTGGGATTACAGATGCATGCTACCACACCCAGCTAATTTTTGTATTTTTAGTAGAAACAGGGTTTTACCATGTTGGCCAGGCTGATCTTGACCTCCTGACCTCAAGTGATCCTCCCGCCTCGGCCTCCCAAAGTGCTGAGATTACAGGTGTGAGACACAGTGCCTGGCCTAGACTTTTTCTTAGTTCAGTCAGAGACGGGGTTCTTTGTCCCATGGCCATGAAAATTCAGGCTCGCAGACAATTTGAATGGTGACTAAAACAGGGTTTTATTGGGTGAAAAGGAAGAAAAGGGGGGAAACAGGGTCTCTCACTAGGCCAGAGTCCCTGCTAGAGTGCTTCCCACCTGGACTTTGGAATCTCAGTTTCCACATAGAAAGAGGGGGGGCCAGGCTCCTCCCCAATGCAAACTGTGCAAACTTCTCAAGGTTCCACCCCAGTGTGCATTCCTCCCAGTGCACAGGCTGGTTAGAGATTCTCTGGGGACCCTCTCCCGCCTGGCTGTCTCAGTGGTAGCTGAGCCAAGTTTTGGAAAATGAAAAGGAGCCTACCAGGCAGACCATGGGGGGAAACCTTCTAGAACATGGGGGCAGTTCAGGAACTCTGTAGTCTTAGTGACAGTCACACTTTTCCTTAAAGGGTGAAGGAAAGGGCAAAGCTGGGCAGGAGGGGAGGGAGAGAGGGTAGGAGAGAGTGCCAGGTAGTAGGTCCTGAAGGAACTTGCCAGGAGGAGGAAAGACGGCCTCACAGTTTCCCATCTGCTAGATGGGCTAGTGGCAAACTAGAGGGCTGAGTGGCAAACATAATTTTAGTTTGAGAGGTAAATAAACAAATAAACAAAAATCTCCTTTCTTCTCCCAAAATTTATGCCAGGAGGAGAGCCACCATCCACCTAGGCAACTTAAGAAGAAAGTTTGATGTAATCTTCATTAATTACCTAGAGATCTCATGCTATGCATATAAGATATGGAACATAATAGTACTATCAGACACTTCCGTGGTGTTTACCATGTGCAAGGCATTGTCCCAAGGGCTCTATACACAGGTGCATTTGTAGAACTCATTTAATTCTCACAACCATCCTATGGTTGTGTAACTCATCTATTTCTCTTTGTAGTTAAGCGACTTGCCCAAATGTCATGTAGCTTATAAGTGACAGAAACAGGCATGGAACCTAGGCAGGCTGCCTCTAAAGGACATATATCTATTTCTACCATGTCACAATCCTCACCGAAGGCTTTGGAAGGCAGATAGCAAACCTCCAGCAACCAGAGACTGTGCTGCTGTGTCTGTATAAAACTATCTCTCTGGCGTTGTTGAGAGTAAAAATTAAAAGTGCCAATCACCAGAGACCCCACCTTAATTCAAAGGGCAATGGGAGCTGCACATTAACTGTGGCTGCCCTCTGCATACTGCTGGCTGTGATGTCAACACTCTGTTTATATGAAATCCTTCAGCCAATGGCAGCATCTTTAAGGCATCAGCCGTTTGCTTGCAGAATGGGCCTCTCAGTTTTTTACACATTTTTTTTTCTTTCTAGAACTGGGTTCAGGTGGATAGGCTCTAAATAGAATACCATGCCAATGCCAATTATATTCAGAAAGTATTGCAATTTCTCTTTGATGCTTATTTACATTAATTAAGAGCAAACTTAGATAAAGAAGGGTACAAGTTTAAATGCTAAAATCCTGAAGTGAGATACTTTATAGTCTGGAAAAATATACAGAACTGACTTTCCTTCTGAAAAAAAAGAAAAGGACAGGAAGAAAAGTGAAAGATTCAGATGACATTTCTATGAGGAAAGTAGTAATTGTGATTCTCAGGGTGAATGCTTGTCTTTTTATTTCATGACAACTTTTTTTTTTTCTGGAAATGAGCTTTAAACTTTCCACACATGTTAAAAAATATTTTCATGTGCAGGGAAACAGATTAATTTTATTAATACCTTAATTATTTATATAATTGACAAGCAAGCATACAAATAAATATCACTGAGGGAGATATTTGTGAAAATTTTTAATGGACATATTTTGTGTTTTCTGTGAGCTGGCTTAGTTCTATTAGCAATCTATTTTAATCTAATCAGTTAATTACTAAGATGTAAATATGGCATGGGGAGAATTTTACTTTTCAGAAAATGGGACTCAATTTTTTCAATTTTTTTAATGTTATGGGAAAACTCCAATAACAAAAAAAGCAACCTTTTAAAAATATGTGACTTCTTTTGTTTTTATGTCTCATTTTTCATAGAACAATTCTATTCCTGGCATTTTCCACCCAATTTGAGACCATCATAGTCCACTGAATATAGATGCCCTTCACTTTGGGTCACAAGTGTAATCCTGAAAAATTGTAGACCAGTCAGAGTTTTCTAAGTTGAATCAGCTAAACTGCATGCACTCTTTTTTCCAAGGGGATTCTATGGGAAGTCCTTTGGGGAAATGAATAAAACCGTTTATATGACAATATCTTCATTTGCCTATTTTTACATTCGGATTTTAATCTACCAGTTTATTATAAAGTAGGGAGTTTATCATAGTTTATTATAATTTTACTTTGTGTGCGTTGTACAGATTTTGAATGAGAAGGATCTTAAAATACTCCAGAAGTTTTTTTGCAAAATATTTGCAGGTAGGTGCTCATCACTGGTTGGGGTGGGACAAATTAGAAGAGACAGACAAGGAGAGTTTCACCAAGCCTCAAGGCTACAGAGGGAAAGAGAATCCAAAATTCCCACATTCGTTTTAGCGTTCTTGCCAGTATATCCTTTCAATGTTGAATACATAATTTAAATAAGTCTGAAGTTAATTACAGTTGATCTCCATCACAACTCTATTTTTAGATGTCAAAGTGCGCTCAAGTCAAACTACCAGTCAAGATCTTGCCGATCTGAACATTCAGTGCCTCTCTTTTTAAAAAGAAGTTGCCCCTGTAACAGCACACTGGATTGTTCTATTGTTAACACTAAGGAGGGAACTTCCTGATTTTTTTCTTCATTTTTATTTAGTGGTTTCTAAACTAAAAAGGAAACATTGAATGGTGCTTAGTTTTAAGTCTGTGGGTTAATGCATTATTTTCTTTCCCCACACCCACTTTCCCCTTTCCTCATCATTATCTTAAGTGATGTGTTTACTTATTGATGCTCTCGGGCTGTCATTTCCGAGTCTGGGATTTCCCCTTCTGCTTTTCAGTTGTAATTTTGATGAGCAGACAAAGTGGTATAGAGAACAGATAGAGGTGGCCCTGGGTAACCCCTCTCATTGGCTGGTGACAGAATGTCTAAGACCATGAAGCGTACAATTCACCTCCCACACAGAGGGATGCACCAACCAAGTTACTCTTGTAAGTGACTGAGTCCTCCCTCAGTCATTTCTGCTATTCTCTGTGGGAATTTCAAAGCAAGCATTTTTGTGTTAAGGCAGCAAGGTGAGGGCTTCAAGGCTGATAGGTTTCACCTCTAGGGGCAGCGCCGACTATCGGCAGATACTGAAGCTCTGCATTGAGGATGGTGAGGCTGGACCTGCACCACCAGGAAGGAACCCCAATCGATTAGAAATGTCTGCCTTGGGTAAGGAAGAAGGAAGTGGTGTACGTGCGCACCATATGTTGTCATCTCCCTGGTACTACGTGAACACCATATATTGTCATCTCCCTGGTATGGAGCTTACAGATCTTGACTGGTAATCAGGAAACTGGGGTTTTCATCCCAATTCTGCAGTAATGACCAGTGTAACATTGAGCAAGTTAAATTCCCTTGCTTTGGTTTCCTGGTCTTTTAAGGAGGCGTGAACTCTCCCTCTATATAAACCTTCTAGACCTCAAACTCTGTGATCCCAGGCCCCATCACTTGTGGCTGTCCATTGTTCATGAGATAAGTACTGAATCTTCATCTTGGTCTTTAGTTCTCTCTCAGTCTGACCTTACACTACTTTTCGGGCCGTGTCTTCAATTTCTTATTCATACTGGCCAGGCCAGATTACCTATGGTTTCTTGAACATGCCACACACTTTCCTGTATTGATTTCTTCAGTAAGGTCTCTACCCGCAATGCCTTCTGTCTTTCCCTCTTCTCTGCTTATTAAAATCCTACCTATTTTTTATTAAGACTCTGCACCTCATAGAATTTCTTCTTTATGGGAACTTTATTACTTTACTATTTATTACAGTTGACTGTGGATTTTTCAAGCGGTCCTTAACTAATCTGTAAATTCAAGGTGGATAGGATCTGTGTTTCAAGCATCCAGTGTCCATGGACTCTCTTCAATGTCTAATCAGGCTAACAAAAGGTAGTGAACATTTCTTTAAAGAGGAAAACAGAAACCAAGGAACAATGATAGAATTAAAGTGGCAAGAAGATACATTTAAGTCAGCACATACTTAGTATCTTTTGAATTTGGGCAAAACAAGGTGGTAGGTACTTCAGTGGGGACAAGTAAGAGTAAGAAATAGTCTGTTTTCAAGGAGCTTATAACATAAGAATGATAATGATAATATTTTCCATTTATTTTATGCATTTTTAACCACACCCTTTACGTGCATTATGCATTCCTAGAACAACTCTGCAAGGTATTATCATCACTATTTTACCAATAACAAAGATGTAGCCCACAGAATTTAAGGGATTTGCCCAAAGCCACACAGCCAGTACATGGATGCCTGGCTTGAGAACCTGAGCTAATTACAGGACTGACATTGCCTCCCTGGTGGGGACTGTACGACAAGGACTAGCAGCACCCTGTGCACACACTCACGACTTTCACATTTCCACGCCTTTACTCCGCTCTTCAGGCCACTTGGAACACTTCTCTTCCACACCTCTCAGCTTGTGGAAATGCTTCCCATGCTTCAAATACATCTTGGATATCTCCTTGTCGAAGCCTTTGCTGCTGGGCTCCTGATAAGGGGGGGCTCTGTGCACATAGGCAAAATGAATGCATTAATGCCAACTTCATCTTCTTTTCCATTAGGAAGGCTCTAAGGGTGAGGTAAGATATCTAATAAAATGTGATGAGGGAATTTTGTTTCATTCAGCAAACATCCGTAGAGCACTTGGCAAAGTCTTGGTAACATACCAAGGAAGTTGTGTTACCAAGAGGAAGACCCCTAGTGTAAAGCAACTTTCCCCTGCTTTCTAAAAGAGGCTGTGGCAACACCCATGATGACATCAACCTGTAGGATTTATGCTGCCTGGAGAGAATTACTTCTTGTCTCAGGCAGAACCAGAGAGGTTCCCAGAGATCTCTTGTCTCTTTCCTGGTCCTGGTCCACGTGGCTGGGAGGGTTGGGGGTAGGTGGGCACTGATGTGGAGTGGACAGTCTCAGAGGGACTTATTTGCTGGTGGTTGCTAAACCAGAATAGTCTTCTGGAAGACCATCAGAACTTCTTCCCTCCTTGTTTCCAAGGAGGGAAGGGTCAAAGTAAAGCCATTATTGGCATAGTTTCTATTCATTGATTTTTCTGTTAGTAAGTGATGAGTTTGAAGTGTGATCCATATGGCTCACAGGGGCCATTGAGCACCTGCTTGCAGGTGCTATGGAGTCAAAGGTAAACAAGGCACATCCATGGCTGAAAGGTAGCTCACATAACTTAAGTACGTGTCTTAATCCATTCAGACTGCTATAACAGAATACCCTAAACTAGGTGGCTTATAAACAACAGAAATTTACTTCTCACAGTTCTGGAGGCCGGGAAGGCCAGGATCAGGGCACCTGCAGATTTAGTGTCTGATGAGAGCCTTCTTCCTCATAGATGGTGCCTTTTCACTGTGCCCGCACATGGTGGAAGGGATGAGGGAGCTCTCTGGGGCTGCTTTTATAGGCACTAATCCTGTAATGAAGGGCCAGCCCTCATGAACTAAACATCTTACAAGGGCCCCGCCTCCTAATACTATTACCTTGGGGGTTAGGATTTGGCAGATACACAAACACTCAGTCCATAGCAGTGTAGAGTGGCATGCATCATGTGGGGGTCATAATGGAGGTGTGTACCTTGTATTGTATGAGATCAGAGGAGGCTGTAGGGTCTGTTGAGCCTGGGAGTGTCAGAGTATTTCACGGAAGTGTTGGCATCTTTGCCTGGATTTGAAAGATGGATGGGATTTCATCAGGCTGAGAAGGTGGGATAGGAGGGCACTCCAGGTAGAGGGAACAGCAAGTGCAGAGGTAAGAGTAGGGAGAGCGGTTTGGCATCTGAGCTTGGGGACTGAGATCAGAGGCATAGTAAGAATCACAAATTTTGGATTTCTGTTTCAAATATTACTGATGTTTATGTGATCACACAGTGACCCAAGGTTGCCAGAACAGACATTTCCTCCCTGCCACATGTGTCACACAGACCTGGCTGCCTCCTTTCACCCCTCTCCGGCACTCAGGGAAGTGGCTGCCCACACCCTCCACAGAATCAGGTGCCCATTTGCCCCAGGGCCACATGCTTCCCCCAGCCTTCTGCCCACAGCCCTCCTTGACCTGCTTCCTGAGCTCAGCTTGCCAGAGACTGCCTCAGTGCCCCAGCATTGTTTACTGTCTGTGCAGTGGCTAAGAAGGGGCCAGAATTTATTTGTTCTTTCCCCTTGCAAAGATTGTCAGCTCCTGGGTGACAGAAAACAAAACAAAATACGCAAAAAAGCCTCACCGCCCCGATGGTGCCTCATGAACCCTGCCCTTTCACAGCCAGCCTTGACCTTGGTGGTATCACCGCCTGATCCACTGGGAAAGGAGCTGTTCTGTTATTTCCTCTGCCAGCTTTCTCTTTCCATGGCTTTGCTTTCCAATTAAAAACACAACAAAGCAAAACAACAATCACGCAACCCCCAAATCCTCTCTGCTCTTTATCCTCAGGTGGTCAGTGTTTATACTGTTTTTGATTTTAGTTGAGTCATCATTTTTAGAGAAACAGCATCATTGCATGTGAAACCATGTGCTTTCTCTGCCTTGTTCAGGCAATGATGCCTGAGTAGGCCAGTCCACCATGTCTGTAAGAGCAGAGCTCAGAGACCAACCAGCTGGCAGTGGGTTTGAGGAGGGCTGGAGGGCGTCTGGGGCTTGGAAAGTAGGCCCTGTCCCTTGCAGCGAAGCACAGACATTAGATGTGATCTGACTGTGTTGCAGGTGATGGGAACAAGTCTGGCCAGGCAGTTGAAAGTGTGGGCCAGAGCGTCTGGAGAGAAAGTACTATAGCAGGCAGTGGTCCTAGCAGCTGGTGGCAATATCAGGAAGAAGTGACATGTGCTATCGGACCAGAGACCTGAGCTCTAGACTGGAAGCCACATGGGACACTGGTTCTTGCAGTCAGACCTGCCTTCAGCCTGCTCCCTTGCCAACCTGCAACCCTAGTCTGCCTCCAGCTCATTAACCAAGTCTCCCACCCTGTTGTCTGCAGCTTTCAGTTCTTCCTCTTAACTTCTGCTGTTGTGACGTTAGTTTGGGCCCTGCGTCTCACCCGGATCAACCTGCTGATGAATTCCCTGCCTGGAGTCTCCTCATCAGGTCTGCCTTTGGGCCACTGCCAGGTGTCATTCCCCAAAACACAGTTCTGATCATGTCATCTCACTATCCACAGAGCTCTGGTGGTTCCCTCCCTCTTAAGCCTGGCATTTCAAGGCCTCAGACAGTCTTCTCTGCCTCTCTTGTGCTCTGAATATTTCCTGTAGATTCTTACTTTTTTCCCAGTGCTTCAAACCTGAACCCTCAGCAGCATCTACTGGGGAAACGAAACATACAATTCTCAGGCTCTACTTTGAGAGACACACACCAGTAAGTTGGGTGCTGGAACCTGAATACTTCATGTTTTAAGCTCTGGCCATGTGACTCTGGAGATGAGCCGGGCTTAGAATCCTGTGTCTCTGTCATGCCATTCCTGTACCCTGTGTGCCCTCTCTCATCACCAGGCCTATCTGTTCTTCTTGTTCCAGATCAGTTGTTACTTCCTCTTGAGGAGTTCTGTGATTCCAGTAGTCAAAAACAAGTTCTTCTTTTGCCCCTGTTTTGGTCAGGGTTCTCTAGAGAGACAGACTCAATATGATAGCTAGCTAGCTGGATAGATATAGAGTCAGGAGAGGTGATTTATTTGGGGGATTGGCTCTTGTGGTTATAGAGGCCGAGAAGCCCCATGACAGCCCATCTGCAAGCTGGAGACTCTGGCATGCTGGTAGCGTGGCTCAGTCCAAGTCCAAAGGCCTCAGAGCCAGGGATGCCGATGGCATAACTCTCAGTTTGAGGCCAAAGGCCTGAGAACCGGCGGGGCTGCTGGTGTAAGTTCCGGAGTCCAAAAGCCAGGGAGCCTGGGCTTGTTGTTCAAGGACGGGAGAGGAAGAGTGTGTCCCAGCTCCAGCAGACAGATGGACACATTCGCCTTTTCTCTGTTTTTGTTCTTTCCAGACCCCCAGCTGGTTGGATGGTGCCTGCCCACATGGAGGGCCCATCATCCCCACCTAACCCACTCAGACTCACATGACAACATCCTCTAGAAACACCTTCACAGACACTCCCAAAATAATGCTTTACTAGGTTTCTTTTCTAAGCGTTCTTTAACCAGGCAAGTTGACACCTAACCATCACAACCCCCTAGGTTGTCCTGCGGCCTTTCTGCTCTAAGCCATTTGTCTTTTTCCTGCTGGATTACAGGTTATTGGAGTGTAGAGAATGTATTCATCCACGTGTATCTTGCAGCTTCCAGGAAAGCAACTTAAGCTTAATAGCCACTCCAATGTGAAAGATATTATGGAATAAATCGTCAAAAAATACAGATATTACATTTACTTTTGTGATAGTTTACATCTATAAGGAAAAAATAGGAAAGATTTTTCAGGAATGGTAGCGACATGAATACCAATAACCAATTCCATTCTTTAAAAATTTCAAAATGTGAATTTAAACAAGTGGCAATTTTAGTTGTAAAACCATATATAAGAATTACCTTTTCTTCTACTCTCTTGCCTGGTGAAGAGAGTCTAAGGCTTCTGAATATATCTGCATTGCCAAAACCTTACCGACTTAACCGTATTTAGCACAAGACGTGATTTTATTGTTCATCTGCAACTATGTTGTCTGTTATATTTGCTTCTGTTCACTACCAGAGACATCAGTTAGCTCAGATTTCTATTAACAGGCATAATGTCATGGCAGTCCCTGGGATGAAAGAAAGAGAGCAGGAATTCGCCATTTGTGGCTTTTACAGCACCACCTTTATCAATATATTCCCATTTAAAAATATCCTTTTATCTGCATTGCAGAAATGAAATTATATAGCCATTACCAAAATTAGATAGGAGATTCATTGGATCAGAAGTGCTTTCTTTCTAATCCTTAAATGACCAAAGGGTTCTTCTTTGATAATTCTGTAACAGAGTTAAAATTCCTTTTATCCTGAAATGTTACAGATAGGAGATTAACCTAGTTATGCTTCACCCATGTAAGGAGTGCATGTCTCACAGAATCAGGCAACAGCAACAGAGGTGTCTGATGTAGGAAGGTACGGAAGACATGAGACTTTCATGAATTATAGCATGACTCCTTAAATAATATAGTACTTTACAAATAATTAGACTATTTTAGACTAGGAACTCTGATTTCCGGTTAAACCTTAAGTTGCTTCCTACTTGTTGATGTGTAATAATGTACATGGAGCACCACACCTAGTAAGAAGACTCTTCCCTTTTTTTACGTGAACTTCTTCTTTTTTTTTTTTTTGAGGCAGAGTCTTCCTCTGTCACCCAGGCTGGAGTACAGTGGCACAATCTCGGCTCACTGCAACCTCTGCTTCCAGGGTTCAAGCAATTCTCCTGCCTCAGCCTCTCAAGCAGCTGGGATTACAGGCACCCGCCACCATGCCAGGCTAATTTTTGTATTTTTACTAGAGACGAGCTTTCACCGTGTTAGCCAGGCTGGTCTCGAACTCCTGACTTCAGGTGATCCACCCGCCTCAGCCTCCCAAAGTGGTGGGATTACAGGCATGAGCCACTGCGCCCAGCTTGCCTGAACTTCTTTACAATTTAGTAATATTTTGATCACTTATTAATTATGGGCAAGGATGGCAAAATTGAATAGAAATACTAAAGTTAATCAGTAAACATTTGTTATGTATCTACCATGCAGGATGTTTTGCAAGGGATTATGATTTAAAATAAAATACCAGACCAGGCATGTGGCTCAGGCCTGCAATTCCAGCCCTTTGAGGGGCCAAGGCTGGTGGATCGCTTGAGCCCAGCAGTTCGAGATCAGCCTGGGCAACACTGCAAAATCCTGTCTCTACAAGAAAATACAAAAGTTAGCTGGTTGTGGTGACATGTGCCTGTTGTCCCACCTACTTAGGAGGCTGAGGTGGGAGGATCTCTTGAGCCTGGGAGGTCAAGACTTTAGTGAGACGTGATCATGCCACTGCATTTCAGCCTGGGCAACAGAGCAAGATTCTGTCTGAAAAAAAATAAAATAAAATAACATAAAATAAAATAAATAAAATACCTGCCTTCTAATAAGATTACTTTTTAGTGTTGTTATAGGGATGAGATATATATAAAGCACCGAACATGGTGAGTACTGAATAAATGCGAGGCAGTGTTTTCAAGGTAACTTCATGTAACTAACACTTATGCAGAATTTCAGAGAGAATAAGATAATTCAGACATATTAGTAATATTTGATAAACAGAGATTTCACTCTTTCCTCAACATAGTGTTCTGAGATTGAAATGAAGAGAAATATGTCAGTACATGTAAACTGTGAGTGTTTACTTTCAACTGTGAAAACGAAGCCAGATTTGGAACTAGTAAGGTATTCATCACAAAAATAGAACGTAATTATATGTAATTGAAGATAGGGCTTGATGCATGGCACTTATTTTAGAGATTCAAACATGTAAAATAAGGGTGACAGTGGTTTTTGAAGGTGCTTTAAATTTTATATCCATCTCAAAAATCTTATACATGCTGTATATACTTAAATAGACCAAATTCATTATCATTAACCCACAAACAGCAATAGAAAGGCTCTGGGTTAGGAGAGAAACTGAGGTTTAGGTAAAAATTTTGCCACAGTGGCAAGTTGAATAATGTCCCCCCAAATTTATGTCCATCCAGAACCTTAGAATGTGATCTTGTGATCTCATTATGCAAATTGGGCATAATAAAACCTACCACATAAGATTATACAGGACTTTTTTTTTTTTTTTTTTTTTTTTAGACAGTCTTGCTTTGTTGCCCAGGCCGGAGTGCAGTGGTGCCATCTCAGCTCAGTGCAACCTCCACCTTCCAGGTTCACGAGATTCTTCTGCCTCAGCCTCCCGAGTAGCTGGGACTACAGGCACCCGCCACCATGCCCAGTGAATTTTATGTATTTTCAGTAGAGATGGAGTTTCACTGTGTTAGCCAGGATGGTCTCAAACTCCTGACCTCATGATCTGCCAGCTTCGGCCTCCCAAAGTGCTGGGATTACAGGCGCAAGCCACTGCGCCCGGCCAATTATACAGGATTACATGAGATAGTCTGTAAGTACTTGGTACATGCACAGATGGTATTTATTTGCTGTTTGTCTAAAATTGCATTCTTATGCATCTTATAGAGAGTGAGATTTCAGTTTAAGGAGAAGAAAAAATATTTTCTACAGGACCATCCAAACATGTAAGTGGCTTTTCATGGGACAGTTTCCCATCACGGGAAAGATATAAGTCGATTCTTAGTCATCCAGAGTGTTGAAGACAGTGTATCAGTTAGAGACTGAGTTTCAGTCCGTGTAACAGCAACTCAACTATAGGGGCTTCATCAAATAGGGATTCCCAAGAAAGTTTTCATGTAATAAGATGTGCTGAGTTGTGTCTTCAAGGCTGGTGTAGAAGCCTCCTGATGCCATCAGGGACCCAGGCTTCTTCTGTCTTCCGGCCTGTCATCCTTATATGTGGCATTCATCCATGCTGCCCGAAGATGGCTGCCCTACCTACAGCCTCACTTGCTCATTCCAGCAGAAAGAAGTGTCAAGGAGGAAGAGGTGGCTCATGTTGACAAAGCAAAAACTTTTCCAGAAATCCTCAGCACATTCAACTGAATTCTTATTGAACAGAACTGGGTCACATGACCACTAATAAATGTGAGAGTCTGGGAAATTTGGTTTTTAGCTGGATTCAGTGGTGCTCTGAACAAACTAGGCATTCTGTTTGTGAGGAAGCAGGGAATTATGGATTTGGGGTAGGAAACTAGCAGCATCTGCTATAAAAGGGACTCTGGAATAGGTGGGAGATTGGGCTAGATGAGCCTTCCAACTATAGGATTCAAAGATGAACTTAATAGATTTCCTACCCTCAAAGCATTGACAGTTTATATTGGAGGCAGCTTTTAGAGTCAACTATGTGAATTTAAATTCAGTTTTATCCCTTACTAGGTATAAAATTCTGGTCATGGGCAAGCTATTTATCCTCTCTGAACCTTAGTTCCTTCAACTGTAAAATAAGGATGATGGTGTCTGTTATTTTGATAATTATATGAGTTAAATATTTAAAGTGTCAGTTGTACTGTTTGGTAGGAGTAGATGCTAAATAAATGTAGCTATTTTTTTTTTTTTCTTTTCGAGACAGAGTCTTGCTCTGTCGCCCAGGCTAGAGTGCAGTGGCATGATCTCGGCTCACTGCAACCTCTGCCTCCCAGGTTCAAGCGATTCTCCTGCCTCAGCCTCCTGAGTAGTTGAGATTACAGGCCCGCGCCACTGCGCCCAGCTGATTTTTGTATTTTTAGTAGAGACGGGTTTTCACCTTGTTGGTCAGGCTGGTTTCGAACTCCTGACCTCGTGATCCATCTGCCTTGGCCTCCCAAAGTGCTGGGATTACAGGCGTGAGCCACCACACCCAGCCGCTATTCTTTTTCTACTAGATGATAAGCTCTATGAAGGCAGGAACTGTGTCTTATATGTGTACCATGGTCATCTCAGTACCTGGTACACAGTACCCCTTTAATAGATCTTTGTTAAGTGAATTAATGGAGGAGACTAGTGCTAATGCTAGTCTATAAAGCTGATATAAAACATATTCAAAGTAACTGAGACTTGCCATTTCTCAAGTGAAATTTGAGGCACGTATCTCAAGCACTTTCTGTAACAATGAGGAGGAGATACTACATTAAGGATTAAAAAACCTAAGGTATAAGGTAAGAAGTTGTTTTGATTAATGTTGTTAGTTGCAGACAACAGAAGCCACTCTAAGGAGTTTAAGCAGAAAATGACTTATGACAGGGTTTTAGGAACCTTAGAGAACCAGGACTGCTCTAGTAGTAACTCCCTTGGCACCACCACTCACACCCAGCATTGGTTACCGGGGACTGGACATGAGACTCTCTGAGAGCTGCCCCAGAAAAATCACACATACTAGGTCTCTAGGAGGGGCCAATCTCTCTGTACAGCCACTGCTTGGCACCGTCTCCTTTCAAATGTCATGTAAATGTGTCTGCTCCTCAGAGCCCGGGTCACATTTAGACTTGTTGTGCAAGGGAGTCTGGGAAATGTAGTTTTTAGCTTTCCAGTTTCTGTAGTTCAAGCAGGTTTGCTAAAAGGAGATTGGTCAGAGTGCTCAACTAGCAACACCGTGTCTAGCACAGAAGTCATTCTGAGCAACGGCATGCAATTGTCCTACCAAGAGAGCATGCAGGTCATAAAGTGGTGAGACCACTGGGAGGAGGTACTGGAAGACCAGGGGAACACAGTAAAGAGTTCAGGTCCATTTACCCCAGGAGCCTGCCAGACAGGCACCCAGGAATGGACAGTGGGTTACTGATGGTCATAGAGAGGGGCAGAAGAGGAGAGGGGTGGAAGTAATTTTCCCTGGATATGCCCGGTGGATTGTGTGCAGAGGGAGACCTGCTTCTGCATTTCCCTTTGCCTGGTCACTGTCTCAGGTACTCAGTTTCAGACAGGCATGTGGCTCCAGGGAAGGCCATCAAGCTCACTTCAGAGCCCAGCCAGCCCCATCCCGGCAGAGTCAGGATGGCAAAGGCAGGGCTCCTGTGGCCTGGCACATGTGACCCCCAGCCAGTCCTAAATCTTAGGGCGTGGGAAGGAATAATCATGAGGCAAGGAGGAGACGGAACACCTTCCACACTGAGAAGCCTTTGTTAGAACCTTCCAGCCATGAGGTCAGAGGAAGAAGCTGAGTGATCTCTTAAAAAAATATGTATATATATATTAGTTGGGGGTTTTCTTTTTCTCTTGTCTTTCTTTTCAATCTAGGTTTGTGTTTTATAGACTGTGTGATACAGGCAATGGGACAACTGGGCAATTAGCTGGAACTGACCTTGCAGACAGCCAAGACGGCAAGCTGGGTGACTCAAGTTCAGAATGGGTTTTTTATAAAAACAAACAAACAGCCATGATTGATGTCTCCCTTCTCATCTTTTATATATCGTTTTTTATAGGCAGTTGTGGAGAATTGGACTGGTTTACTGACATCATTTCTCTCTTTGCAGGCTGATTTCATCTTAGTCCTTTACACAGGTATACCTTCTGTAAGGACAGAATCTATCAATGCAACTTGCAGTATGCAAAAGCCATTATCTAGGAACTGATTCAGTTTAATGCTATTAAATGCAATCAGAAGTTACCAAGCCTCTTACTGGAATGCTCTTCCAAATGTAACTTAATCCAATTTACCTTTCCTTTGGTATTTAAGTTCCTGAGAGCCAGAGCAGACATTTCTCAGACAAGAGTGATTTGACTTGTAACACATGCCTTTTTTCTTTCTTTTCATTCATTTCATGCTAACAATTAGGTGTGATGTTACAGTGAGCTTTCACCTTTAGGTTGTGGTCAGCTCTAGACCCAGTGAGAGGCTGCCATGTCATAAACTTGATTTAAATGCCATGGGTGTGCCAGGTGTTTTTGGGTGAATGAATGAGACATATGCCCTCAAGCCCCAGATAACTTCTCAGTCTATTTCAGAATCACTGAATCATGTGACAGTATGAGAGCACTTTATCTCCAATAAAGCTGGAGTGTAATGACTCATTCTCACATAGTTTTAATGTTTATCGATTTCAAGTGTTCTTTCTTGATAAGAAAACGTTTGTATGTGAACATTCGAAAGAAGAGCAACAGGCATTTTTTGTTATTTCAATTTTAACACAAGTACAATATTTTAACCTTTACCTTGTGATTTTTGGGTGTATGCAGTGCAGCTTGCCTATAGGTGATTTAATTGTTCATTTCTGATCTCATTACAAAGAAGTGGTGGAAGCTGGGTGGATCTTTTCATTCCCCAGTATATTCTGCCAGAAGCTGGTGCTCATGGATCATTTGTTCAAGGACTTAAAGTTCAATTTCTAGTCAAGGTAAATTATGGCTATATCAGGCTGGTCTGGCACAGGTGATCTCGATGATCTTCTGAAAGCTGTCCATGTGGGCTCCAGGGTAGGGAACCTAGAGGAACTTAGGCAGTCCAGGGAGCCAATTCTATAGTATTTGAGGAGGAACTGATCGCCCCCCACCACGATCCAAACCTACCTACAGGGCCCTCTGTTAACCAAAGACCTTGTATTAGCAAGGAGTTCTGGCTGAAAATTCCTTTTGTCATTGGGGAAAACAAACCCAAAGCAATGTATGTGATACTTTCTTGGAGCCCAGGCCATCTGGGTAGCATGAGTTTTCTTTAAATACATCCCGAGTAAGGCAATAGATTTCCTTCAGAGCATTTGGCAATTAAGACTGGGGCTGTCAACTAGGCTTACTGTTAAAAACCTGCCCTGCTTTCCCAGGCTGCCTGGTCTGAAATTCAGACGCCTCCACCAGAAAATAGGTTTACTCACCCATTGTCTTGGCCACCATCTTCCTTGACCACACCTGAGTACCGTGAGTGACCACCAATCCTCACTGAGGCCATTTGCCAGATGGCTCTAAGTGTGGTCCATCCTAGCCCTGGTTTCCATTTGGCTTGGTCACACCACTGTGCCCTATATGTGTCTTTCAATCGCCACTTCAGTGGCCTGCGGTCATCTCAATACAGCACATGTATTAAAAAAACCAAGCCCAGGGAGTATCTCACAGCAGTTTGGTGGTCTTCACTTCTTCCATATGCCAGTGTCAGCAACTCTGCTGTCCCTGTTCCTTGGGCACAACTGTTCTGACTGCTCCCTCTCCTCCACCATCCCTTCATCTTTTCTCCTTTCCACTCCTCCACATATCCCAGCACCTAGGTTACAGCTCTAATCTCTTGGGCCCTGGAGAATTATAACTGAAAAGATGTTCTTGCATCCAATCCATTGTCTTCTTTTTACACATGAGGAAATGGCAGCTTCAGAGAGGTTAGACAAATGACCCTGCTCTAAACTAGTTGAAGCAGAGTCAGGCCTTCTGTCCTTCCTCCTGCTACTCGGCCTGGCGATATCCTGCTCTCCCTATTTCCAGCCTCTCTTCTTTTATCCATTCTGTATACTCAAGTATGCAGATTTATCTGCTTTTGTTTTTGTTTTTGAGATGGGGTCTCACTCTGTCACTCAGGCTGGAGTGCAGTGGTGTGATCTCAGCTCACTGCAGCTTCGACCTCTTGGGCCCCAGTGATCCTCCCACCTTAGCCTCCAGAGTAGCTGGGACTACAGGCACGTGCCACCACCCCTGGCTAATTTTTTTTTTCTAGAGATAGGGTCTTGCCGTGTTGCCCAGGTTAGTCTCAAACACCTGGGGTCAAGTGATCCTCCTGCCTTGGCCTCCCAAAGTATTGGGATTACAGGTGTGAGCCATTGCGCCCAGCCCCTCAGGTTTATCTTGATGAAATACTACTTTCATCTCTCTCTCTTGCCCACAGATTTTTGGTGGTCCCTATAGCTAGGACAACCAACTATGTAATTGTCATCCAAACTGGGTCTCTTGAGAGTGAAGGAGATGCTAGAGCAACAGGGATAAACCAGGATTATCCTGGGAAAACCAGGACATCTGGATACCCTTTGTATAGCCTAAGTCTTAAAGATTAGATGATCCCTTATGGAATTTAAGGTTTTCTACAATCAGGCCTCAAACTACACTTCTAAGCTTTGTGCTCAAGAGTCTACACAATATTTTGTTTGGTCCAGTCAATTTGCTCATCCTTCTTGGCTCACTTTCTGACTATTTCTGGTTTGGAATCTGGAAGTGTTTCTCTGCTCGCCTCATCTTCTGTTTTCTCCAGGGCCTGTTAATTCCCTTTTCTTCCATAAAGTCTAAGTCTATTTCATCTCCCAGAATGTCTAGCTCCTCCAAAGTTGTGCACTTGCTATCTGTACTACTAATTTGACACTTCTGAGTGGTGAAATGAAGTGTTTTTATTCTTTTGAAGTAGTGAGGACACAGCTTCTGATTATTCCTTCTATAAATATGCCTGCTACAAAAGCGTGAGACCCACAAAATAACAGAGATAAAAACATAAAATGAGCAAAACTTTCAAAAGAGAAATCAGAACTTTATTTTACTGATGAGTGTGTAGAACTTAGAACTGTACAACCTCTGCAAAGAGGAATTTGGCATCATCTAACAGAAGTACACATGCAATCCCACTTCCATCTTTCTATCTTTACAAGTGTGAAATAGCATATGTATTAGGTTATTGCCTGTGCCATTATTGTAATCCCAAAAGGTTGTAAACACCAAATGTCCAGCAATAGGGAACTAGTAGAATATAGACTGTGGTGTAGCACATAGTGGAGTACTATGTCGCTTAAAAAAAAAAAAAAAGAATGGACCAGGTGCAGTGGCTCATGCCTGTAATCCGAACACTTTGGGAGGCCGAGGCATGCAGATCACTTGAACCCAGGCGTTTGAGACCAGCCTGGGTAACATGGTGAAACTGCAACTCTGCAAAAAATACAAAAATTAGCTGGACATGGGGGTGTGCCCCTGTAGTCCTAGCTACTCAGGAGGCTGAGGTGGGAGAATTACTTGAGCCTGAAGTTCAAGGCTGTAGTGAGCCAAGATTGTGCCACTGCCCTCCAGCCTGGGTGATGGACTGAGACCTTGTCTCAAAAAAAAAAAAAAAAACCCAAACAAACAAACATACAAACAAAACCCAAAACCAAAGAAGAAGGAAGATCTCTATGTGTGAGTGTGGAGAGATCTGTAGGATATAGAGAAGAGAGCAAGGTGCAAGAAGATTGGATATTGGGTGCTCCTTTTTGTGTAAAATAGGGTGTGGTAAGAATGTGTGTGTGTATATTCATTATATATTCACTATATAATATATATACATACGTCATATGTATACACATCTTTTATATTGGTACTATTTGCAAAAAGAAGTTGGTACAAACTTCAGTTATAAGATAAATAAATTCTGGGGACCTAACATATAGCATGGTGACTATAATTAATACTGTATTGTATACTTGAAATTTGCCAAAAGAGTAGATCTTAAGTGGCCTCACTCTCCCACCACACACACAGCAATGGAAACAAAGTGTGGTGAGGATGTGTTAATTAATTTGGTTGTGGTAATAATTTCACTATGTATACATATATCAAATTGTCACATCATACATCTTGAATATATGGAATTTGTATTTGTCAGTTATACCTTAGTATAGCTGGAAGGAAAACAGTGGAAATATAGATGGAAACTAATGAAAAATGATTACCCCTAGAGGCCGGAGTGGAGGTCAGACTTTTCTATGTAGATACTTCTATCTAATTTTTTTTTCTTTTGAGATGGAGTCTTGCTCTGTTGCCCAGCTTGGAGTGCAGTGGTGCGATCTTGGCTCACTGCAACCTCTGTGTCCCAGGGTCAAGCGATTCTCCTGCCTCAGCCTCCCAAGTAGCTGGAATTACAGGCACCCACCATCATGCCCGGCTAATTTTTGTATTTTTGTAGAGACGGGGTTTCACCATGTTGGCCAGGCTGGTCTTGAACCCCTGACCTCAGGTGATCTGCCCATCTTGGCCTCCCAAAGTGCTGGGATTACAGGTGTGAGCCACCGCACCCGGATCTTCTATCTAACTTTGGATTTGAGTCATGTCAGTGCATTATCCATTAAAAAATAAAATATTAGGTACTGTATTTTATAAAATTCTTTGTAAAGTAGAGTACAGTGTGATTAATTTTGTCATCTCTCATTGGCAGTATTTTCATTTGTGGAACTGGGTAACCTTCTGGAGAGGAGCATCAGAGGTGTGCTTCAGAAAGCTTTTTGGGCCACTGAGTGAAGGTCCACTGCAGTGAGGAGGGGGGAATCTGGAGAAGGGGTGGCCATGGTGGGGCGAGGGAAAGGTGCAGAAAAAGTGCCCAGGGCTTCCACCTTCCAGCCCTGGATGTAGCTCTGCCAGCCAGGATCCCTTATAAGAAGCTTCCTTATGGGTCAGCTATTTTCTGACTCCATAGCTCAGTGTTTCCTCTTACTACCCTTAGCCTTCACGATTTTGGAGTACATTTTTCAGGTGAATATTTTATTCAGCAGTGTGATTTTCCAGCCTGCTAATTCTGGACACTGGACCTGTTTTATTTGGTGGTGTCTGTGGTAGTTTCTCCCAATAGCAGAGGAAACAAATCCTTTGTTGCCCTCATCACGTTTCATCTCATTCTGACAAATGTAATTCACAGCTCTTTGAGAATGTCATTTAGAAATAATCCCCAATTCATAAGCCACTTTGCAATTGTATTGTATTTTCTTTCTAATATACTTTGACCCTTTTGATGGGGAAATTAGAACATGATTTTTTAATGCAGATTTGGGAATGACCTATTCAAAGAGAAACTCTGAAGGTGATAATGATACCCCCCCACCTACTTTTCAGTCATAATAGATATCCTTCATCAAGTGTCTTCAGGAATTCTCTATCCAGCTAGCTATTTACTTTTTCTTGTGTTTTATATATTATCTCCTATTATTCTCCAAACAACTCTTTTACAGAATGGGGAAGGACATGGAGGCTCAGAGAGGTTAGTAACTTGCTTGAGGCCACGCAGCCTACTTAATGACCGGCGGAGGGGGTTGGTGTTTGCACTGTATCCATTGCCTCCCTAACTTGGCCAAGCTCTGTCATTTCCATGTCTGCTAGTACCTTCCACTTCATCTCCAAACCCATTGAGAGCAGTTGGCAGTTATCTTCACCTCCCCTGCTAGGACGCTGGGATTTCCCCCAGCAGGGCCCTGTCTCAGGTGTTCCTTCTTAGAACCTTGAGCTCCTGCTTACCACCCTAAGGACCACAAGTATTTCTCTAGCCCACACATGTTGTCTGGAGTATCTATCCAAATGTACAATAATTTATTTTCTCTTGAAAACATTATCCCTCAGAATTTAGGACTTTGCCTTATACTGGAATCCTTACAAAGGTCTTTTGCCTTAACTAGAACTATAGTTCACTTCTTTGAACCAAAGAAAATATTTGGGCAGAACACATTACTGAAATTACTTCAAATGAATACCAGCATTGGATGCTCATAGAGGTCACCTAATGGAATGACTTTAAAAAGGAAGGAAATCTGCACAGTTTAGTGGTTATATATGGGCTCTGCCCTCACAAAATTGTATGTTAGATATCGTTATACACAAACCTTTTAAAATTAGATTATTTTAAAGAGCAATAAAGTAAGAGGTGCACCAGGCGTGGTGGGTCACACCTGTAATCCAAGCACTTTGGGAGGCCGAGGCAGGCAGATCACTTGAGGTCAGGAGTTCAAGACCAGCCTGGCCAACATGGTGAAACTTCATCTCTACAAAACATACAAAAATTAGCCAGGCGTGGTGGCGTGAGCCTGTAATCCCAGCTACTCGGGAGGCTGAGGCAGGAGAATCGCTTGAATCTGGAAGGCAGAGGTTGCAGTGAGCCAAGATCGTGCCACTGTATTCCAGCCTGGGTGACAGAGCCAGACTCAGCCTTAAAAAACAAACAACAACCAAAAAAACAACTTTCTATCTAACTGCACAGAAGATCTCTTCTGTGTATCACAGTACTAGTTTGATAAGATACTTAGAAGGAAAACTTCAGGTATTTGGAATTAGCATCATGTAGAATATTTCATATCACAAATACACATAGCTGTTCTTAACACATATCAAAGAAAGTGTTAACCTTGCTTTGTGTCACTTACAAAAGTAACCCTTGTGGTTAATACTTTAAACTATTTCTCTATACTAGGCTAAACTAAAGAGAGTGCATTAAAGAGAGTTAAATTATATCAGGATTAGAGTGTCAATTTAGATGATAAAGATCTTTCTTTGAAATCAGTAGAGAGAATAGATTAAATATAATTGTTTTCTTTGTGTTGACTTCATTCAATTCTCTAATCCTTTTCTTCTTTAACTAATTGTTTCTCTTACTTTTGTCGATTAAAGTGAACCTTCCTTACTAAAAAGAAACTAGATTTTAATGGGTGTAGACTTTCAGTTTTGCAAAAGAGAAACAATTCTGAAGATGGATGGTGGTGATGGTTTTACAACAGTGTGAATGTGATTAATGCCACTGACTGTATACTTGAAAATGGTGAAGATGGGGGTGCAGGGGGAGGGAGGGCATCAGGAAAACCAGCTAATATATGTCAGGCTTAATACCTAGGTGATGATGGGTTGATAGGTGCAGCAAACCACCGTGGCACACGTTTACCTATGTAATAAACCTGCACATCCCGCACATGTACCCCAGAACTTAAAATAAAATAAATCGTGAAGATGGTAAAATTTATGTTACATGTATTTTACCACAATTTAAAATAAGAATTTAAAAATTAAAAAAGTCAATTGACTGTTAAAAGCAAAAAAAAAAAAAAAAAGTTAGGTAGAGTAAATCATTAGCCTTTTTAAAGGAGATCTGTTATTTCTTAGCAAAAATTTAGTCTATTGGGAAATGATCTCAGAACTAACCATTTCTCTGAAATCATAGTGAAATCAGGAGTGTAGAAAGTAGCTATTGTGGAGCCTTTGGGAAACTTGATGTTGAGTAAATGGGGGACGTGCTTTTAGAGTCTAGAGACTTTGAAGGAATAGGGACGGCATCATGGGCTGCCCTTCTGTGGTGTCTCTGGCTATTTCCCAGCACAGTCCACAATGCTGCCCCTGTTCCTTCAACTTCTCCTGACTCTAGAAGCAACATCAAGTTTCCAGAAAGCTCCAAGTTGCCTCCTGACTGTGCAGTCTCCCCATTTCCTCAGCATGCTCTTGGTTTCCCGCCTGGCTTCCTTACTCTCTGATTACTCATTGGATTTGCTATCTGATCTGTTGCCAAAGAACAGGGCACAACTTCCACTTGCTCTACTAGACTTAGACTGGCCAAACCCACTCTCATGAAACCTCTGGAAGCCTCGTGCTCTTTTGAGTTTGACTTCTGCCTCCTTAAGGCCCCTGAAGCTGAGCAGGCTGTGAATGAATTAACAGAGCTTTGTAAATTGCTTGAGAGATGTGGGTAGACAATAGGGACTCCTGGAGTGAAGACAGAATGACTGAAATAGAAACTTTCTGTGGTTAGCATGGATGTACCTGCCTTTGTCACTCCCCAAATAAAGTTCTTTACTTTCTTGGAGGCAGGAGGCAGGCTTGAGAGAGACATGAGAGAAGAGGGCTCTCTCTCTAGTCTAGGAAAGCAGTGGGCTGGCATGTAGGGAGGAGAATCCTTGGGCCTGGTTGGTGAGTGACAGCTGAGGAGGAAAGGCTGTTGATGTCGGCTACTGTAGTACAGAGAGCATCCTCTGTCTTGATGGATGAGTGTAACAACAACGAAAAGGCCCATGAAGTCTGTTTTAAAAGGTAAAAATTTGACTGTCACATGAGTGAAGATTCACCTCAAAAAGACCCAGTACAGTAAGCTGAGCACTGTGACTTGTGCCTGTAGTCTCAGCTACTCAGTAGGCTGATGTGAGAGGATCAAAAGTTCAAGGCCTGAGCAAAGTAGCAAGACCCCATCTTCCCCCCAAAAAAGATCCAACTTAGATATTTGTCCTGCCATTGGCAGCGAGACATCCTGCCCAAATGACTGTCAAAGATGTGTGTAAAATGTGTGTGTGTTCCCCAAAACAAACCACATACTTCCAGTATGAGGGCACCAAGAAGAGTTTCCTAGGAAACTGGAACACCATTAGGCCTCCCTCACTAGGCATTCACCAGGGGGCCTGGTCCAGAGAGTAAAGGCTTGATAAATACTTCTTTCTTCTGTAACTCCTCCCTCCTCCCTCTTCTTCATTCCGTCAACACCGACAAAGGGTCTAAGGAATGGGTGATCCAATAAGACATGAAACAGGAGATGGTATTACCTTCTAATAGGAAGAATATATTTCCTAAACCACAAACTAACCATCTTGTCTGCCAGAGAGACCAACAACAGCTTTTGTCGGTCAATTACGAGGCTGTGGTCCTTGTAATTGTTATTCTAGTGTGTCGCAAGATGGTGTGAGGAAATTCAGGTGGGATCTAGCATTTATTGATCATTTATAAGCAAGAGATTGTGTTTCAAGTTTTAAATGCATTATTTAATGTTAACAGGCCCCCTATCATGGCAGGCATGACCCCATTTTACAGTCGAGGGAACTGAGATTTGGAAAGGACTATGATTTACCCAGGGTCATCCAGCCAGGGAAAGTGGAGCAGGATTTTGAAACTCAGGTCCACTCCCTGATTCTTTCCACTGTAGTGCATTTTCCACAGGAGTGGCAGATAGGTTCTGAGCACTGCCTACCTTTCTCCTTCCTGCCATCCCTTCCTATCCAAACTAGGTCCAGACCTCCTTCCAGGAAGCCTCCACCTCTTCTAGTCGAGAAACCTAGCCAGAAACCTAGGCTGGGCCTCTGTCTCCTCTTTTGGAAGAGCACAGATGAAGTGCAATTGGCCCTTCTCCCTCCTCAAGGTGAGAAGCCAAGGACACTTTGTGTCTGAAGTCTTTTAATGGAAAGAATCAATATGGGTCCAATCCCTCCTTTCCCTTTGATGCTTTTTTACCTGCCGCAAGCCCCACCCACCCCTCTGCTGTAGTAGCTCTTAGAACTTTTTACTCCGTGGGCATTTGCCTGGAGTGCCTTGTGACCTCTCCTGCATTCTCCCCAGCAGGCATGTCATCCAATGCACAATGCTGTATCTTCATGGGACAACTCAGCGCCCTGTGTACATTAGGCACTAAGTGCATATTTCTTTTTTTTTTTTTTTTAATTTTTTTGAGATAGAGTCTCCCTCTGTTGCCCAGGCTGGAGTGCAGTGGTGTGATCTTGGCTCACTGCAACCTCTGTCTCCTGGGTTCAAGTGATTCTCCTACCTCAGCCTCCCAAGTAGGTGGGATTACAGTTGCCTGCCACCACACCTGGCTAATTTTTGTATTTTTAGTAGAGACAGGGTTTCACCATGTTAGCCAGGCTGGTCTCGAACTCTGACCTCAAGTGACCCTCCCACCTTGGTCTCCCAAAGTGCTGGGAGTACAGGCGTGAGTCACCATGCCCGGCCTAGGTGCGTATTTTTCTGTGGTTTATTAAAGCATACAAAAGGCCACCTACTTTTCCACAGAGAAGAGCTTGATGGAGTGAATTCTAAAACCCAGAACAAGGCACTAATACCCTTTCGAATTTTCTCCAGTTTTCCATTGATTGGAATGTCAATGTGTCCCTGTTGTGGGAATCTGTTATTTGCTGCCTAGATGAACAATTTAAGTTGAATCAGGCCATTCTTCAAGACAGAGTCCTCCCGATGGACAAGGAGAGGCTCTAGAGCTTTCTGTGTACATGAGCTAGGATCATTCAAGCTGTGACTTGGGGGATCTTTAATTTGGATGACTCTCCTTAGAGCAGCCAAATCAGCTTCTTGCTAATAACAGTAATCAGGTTTTATAGTAAAGTCCCCAGTTAAGCAGAGTAAACAGGAAGCAGCCTGTTATTGATCTGTGTTATGGAAGGTTCTTTTCCACTGAGGAGACTGAATATTTTGTACTGAAACCTTTTACTTCCTGTACCCAGCATATTTTTCCTATATATGTGTTAGGACAGAAGTCCTTTTGAGTATCTTTATTTTATTTGTTTAGTGAAACCCCTGAAACTAAGGGTGTGGGAACAAATTGTCCATATTTAGTATATGTGGTGGGTTAAAAAATGTCATCCATTTTTGATAACATAGGAGGAAGTGTAAATTGTTAGTTTATCAGCCATTTCTAATGGTTTTTAAAAAATGTCCTTCATTCATGGCTTCACCAGAACACACACACACACACACACACACACACACACACACACACACACACACACACACAGTGTCCTTCAATTTCATACCATTTGAAAAATAACCTTGTTGAGTATTAGGATTGGCTAGAGTTTTTTTTAAGGTAAAAAGTACTGTGTGCATTTTCAACTTCTCTTGATCTTTGCATTTGGAGGATAATAATCTCCGGGGAGATTTGAAGATAATAAATAGAGATGGAAATGCACGGATGCTTCTGCACCAATTCCCGGGGAAGGCTTTTCCAGATGTGGAATGCCATGGGGAGTCTGTCTGGCTTGGATAATTGACAGCTGCCAGCTTGTAATGATCTGTGCTAAATGGAGCTGGAGCCACAGAAGGCAACACAACAGCTGGGCTGCTGGGAGCCAAGGCCCTGCACGAGGCACAGCCCTCTCCCCAACACCCATCCTCAGCAGCGTCACCCCCTAAAGCAGGTGCACTGTTTCAGGAAAGGAAGGGAGTCTGTTGCTTCCACCTGATAGGTGAGAGGAAACACCTTGATTCACTCAAATGGGCCACGGTCAGATAATCAGAGATTCGCTTTTTATTGCATTGACTTTAGCATTTTAATTTAAAAAAATGTTTATGGATACATAATAGTTGCATATATTTTGTGGGGAACATGTGATATTTTGATACAAGCATATAATGTGTAATGATCAAATCAAGGTAATTGGGATATTCATTACCTTAAACATTTCTCATTACTTTGTGTTAGGAATATTTCAATTCCACTCTTCTAGTTATTTTGAAATAGGCAATAAATTATTGTTAGTTATAGTCACTCTATTGTGCTACTGAACACTAGATCTTATCTAACTGTATTTTTGTGCCCGTGAACCTCTCTTTATTCCCCTCTCCCCACTACTCTGCCAGCCTCTGGCAACCATCATTCTACTCTCTATCGCCATGAGTTCAACTTTTTTTTAGCTCCCACATATGAGTGAGAACATGCAGTATTTGTCTTTTTGTGTTTGGCTTATTTGACTTAGCATAATATCTTCCAGTTCCATTCATTTTGTTGGGAATGAAAATATTTTATTCTTTTTTGTGGCTAAATAATATTCCATTGTGTACGTGTACCACATTTTCTTTATCCATGCACCTGTTGATGGACACTTAGGTTGACTCCATATCTTGGCTGTTGTGAATAGTCTTCCAATGAACTTGTTAGTGCAGATATCTCTTCAATATACTGATTTCCTTTCTTTTGGATAAATACCCAGCAGTGGGATTGCTGGATCATATGGTAGTTCTATTTTTAGTTTTTTGAGGAAACTTCATGCTGTTTTCCATAGTGGCTGTACTAATTTACATTCCCACCAGCAATGTAAGAGGAACTTTAGCATTTTAATCTTAAATTCTTTAGCAACCACTTCATAAGATGAGGAAGGATCATAAATCAAAAGGACTGAGGATGTCAGGCAAACAGAGAAAACAGTCCCCTTCCAGGGGCTGGGAACGGTGTGGCTCCCATCATAGTCTCAGCTTTTCCAGTTAATGACCGTGAAACCTTCCCCTCAAATCATTCTAATAGGCTTCTGACCCTCCCTCATTTTCTGGTTCATCAGATGAAATAATATCACCTGTCCTATCTACCTACCTGCTTCTGGGGATTGGAGAAATTAATGTAAGTGCTTTATCCACTGTAAAACCAATTTAAGTAGAAGGCACAGATGAATTAAGAAACACTTCCTGCTATGTATGATCTTTGTCCTTCTCATTCTCTGCCTTTTCTGACTTGTGACCTAAATCATAAATGCTTCCTGATAATAATAATAGCTGTCAATTGTTGAACACTTTCTCCATGCCAGGCATTGAGCTAAATGTTTCACAGGTGTTATTTTATTTTATCTTCATGATAACCTTGCTCGCTGGTAGTCTTATTGTTTCAGTCCACACAGTTGAACCTGGATTCTGAACCCAGCATGCTCTTCTAGAAAAGCTCATGCACTTCCCTTTAGGCTGCATTTTAAATGAAGGAGCTGCATTCATGATTTTCAATTTTGACATTTAAAAAATGATCTAGGTCGAACGCGGTGGCTCACACCTATAATCCCAGTACTTTGGGAAGCTGAGATGGGTGGATCATTTGAGGCCAGGAGTTCAAGACCAGCCTGGCCCACATGGTGAAACCCCATCTCTACTAAAAATACAAAAAAAAAAAAAATTAACCAGGCCTGGTGGTGCGCACTTGTAATCCCAGCTACTTAGGAGGTTGAGGCACGAGAATCACTTGAACTTGGGAGGTGGAGGTTGTATTGAGTCAAGATCATGTCACTGCACTCCAGCCTTGGGCAACAGAGCAAGACTCTGTCTCAAAAAATAATAATAAAATAAAAAATGATCTAAAAGTTTGTTGAGTCATTTTTTAATGTTTGAGTATAGCAGAGGGCTAGAAATCATAGAATGCAATTGTGGTTACTGATTAAGAAGAGAGAGATAAGGCACTGGAGAGAGAGAAAGAGAGAGCAAGGGAAGGCGGGAGAAAGGAATTCATGACCAAGAGAAAAAGATGGCTTTTTTTTTCTGATAGGAATAGTGATTTTGTAATATGTATTTGCATTTATAATTCTCATATTTTCCATGCAGATAATCCTTAAAAGCATATAATTAATTAATGGGCTTTTGATGTTCCTAGTGCCAGAGATGTGGAACTACATTATCTTGATAATCTTTGTAAAAGATTAGAAGAGGCTTAAAGTGAGACAGTTCCCAGGATTCAAAACTCTGCCAAACAGAAACGATTAACCTTGAGGTGGGGGTGGAGGAAGTGAGAGGAAGTGGACTGAAAGGGGTGGAGTTGTGTCACCAACTCCCTCTTTTAGTCACCTTCGTGGTCTTTAAGCATCAAGCGTGATTTAACTTTGGCTGTGGTAGGTCCCTGCCTAACTCCAACAGTCCAGAGACAAGTTCAAGGCCCTGGTCATTGTCTGCATCTAGTGAAAACCCTCTGGTTGTTTGCTCCTGGTTGTGTTAGATAAACAGGTAATGATTAAATGTATTTTCACTGGCAGCCTTTTTAACACAAAACTTCATGTTTCTGGAGTGTCCTCTAAAGATGAAGCATTTTGCAATTCAAAAACGTTCCCAGTCCCTTTCCGTTTCTCAGACGCCCTCTGGGCTGGGTGTCTGTTTGGCTGGGTGCCTCCTAAGAGCCCCTCTGGTGAATCCTGCCTGGGAACCTGAGCCCATCCAGGAAACACAGGACAATTTTCAGTTTGGTAGGAAATCAGGTGCTTGCTGTTCAGGTTGAAAATTGAGGTTAAGAAATAACACTTATAAGGAAGAAACAGAGAGTGACTTCTTGTGCAGAATCGATTCTGTTTCAGACATTGGTTATCCAGTGTTGTGAATTATTTAGGGTTTTCATTTTTCTGCTTTCTTTGGTGGCCTTGCCTTTTCTCATCAAACATTCTCATTGCCTCTGAAAAGCAGGCCAAGTAAGAGACATGAGTTGAAACTGGAGTCTGATCATTTTGCTGCTTTTGAGCAGCTCCTGGAGGGCAGCGGGGGAGCATTTTTTGTTCACCTTTGCACTTCTCCTCCCCACCAACACTTCATACAGCATGTAGCGGGGGCTCACTGGTTCTTTATAGATGAAATCCACACAGTAGTTCTTTATAGGTGAAATCACTATTTCACTGTGATTGCAGGAGAGACATGGAGAAAGGGCTCCAGCTTTGTTTGCAAGGAGGGCTTCCAAGGTCCGTGGAACCTGCAGAGAATGTGGCTCTTCCTGTGGCTTTGGTGTTGCCGTGACTTTCAGACATGGAGGGGATGCTTGATTTGTAACATGCTGCCAACTGACTGATGGGCCGTTCTCCTGCCCCGTGACAGACACGGAGTTCGCCACGGTCTCTGTAGCCCAGGCTCAGGATAGCGTCTCACTTCCCAGGTCTAAACTCACCTCCCTCCCGCAGTCAGCCTACAGAAGTGCATCTGTCTTCATTGATTGATGGTCCAGGCGGAAATGACAGTTCTCATTGCACTGGACAATGCCTCGTTGAGAGCTGAGGGGCTAAGGAAAGCCATTCATTCTCTCTGCCTTGCCAGGGAGAATAAACTATTTTGAACCTCCTGGACCAAAGCCATGAGCAGAATAAATACAATTCGGTCATATAGATTTGGGGCAAGGCAGGCAATGAGGCTACTAAAGAAAGAACCTGTGCCCAAGACCAAGAAAATGGGTGAATCTGAAGCCCTTAGATGCTTGACTATGGGGCTGGAGGAGAAAGGAAGGCTTCCACTGGGTTAAAAAGAAAATTGCCACATTCTTCTACGTGGTTTTCAGATTTTTGGGGCTCAGGACATCTTTATTCTCTTAAGAATAATTGAGGTGCCAAAATATTTTATATCAGTCAATATTTGCCGTATTAGAAATTAAAACTCAGAAATTTAAAAAATAATTTGTCAATTTACTTCAAACCATATGCTTATTATGTGCCAACACACATTTTTAAAAACAAATTTTATTGTGTATATTTGAGGTTTACAACATGATATTATAGGATATATAGACAGTAAAATGGTTACAATAGTAAAGCAAATTAACATACCTAGCATCTCACAGAATTACATTTCTTGTGTATGGAAAGAGCAGCTAAAAATCTAAATGTGACTGGCTTAAAAAAGAAAATTTACTTGTTCAACAAAAATCCCTAATATAATACAATTTTATTAACTGTAGTCCTCACGGTGTACATTAGATTTCTAGGCTTGTTCATCCTACATATTTGCTGTTTTGTATCCTTTGACCTACATCTTTCCGTTTTCTCTCCCCCACCCTTTACCACCTACTCATGGTAATCATTGTTTCATTCTCTATCTCTGTGTATTTGAGCTTTTTAAATTCCACATATAAGTGAGATCATGCAATATTTTTCTTTCTTTGTCTGGCTTACTTCACTGTACATAATGTCTTCTTGGTCCATCCATGATGTGGCAAATGGAAGGATCTCCTTTTCTAAGGCTGAATAATATTCCATCATGCATATATATATATATATATATATATATACACCACATTTTCTTTATTGGTTCGTTCATCAGTGGGCATTTAGTTTGTATCCATATCTTGGCTATTGTGAATAATGCCACGGTGAACATGGGAGTGCAGCTATCTTTTTGAAGTGATGAGCTTGTCTCTTCTGAGTATATGCCCAGAAGAGGGATCACTGGGTCCTATGATCATTCCAACTTTAATTTCTGTAGGACTCTCTGTACTGTTATCCATGACTGTACCAGTCTACATTCCCCCCAACAGTATACTAGGTTTTCCTTTTCTCCCTGTTGTTGCCAACATTTGTTGCCTCTTGTCTTTTTCATAAATTCTTATTATTGAAAAATATTTTCCAAAATAGTGTCATTGTTTTACTTTACTGCAGCTCTGTTTAGTGTCTGAATTAATGGGAGGTGGTTGGATTTCATATCTGCTTCTACATTCAGTCTGTTGCCATGTCATGTCATGCACTTTCTGAAAAACTCTACTGTGTGTTTGAGAGAGAATAAGAGTGAACAAGTTAAATAATGTCTCAATATCTCAGATCCCCTGTAAAAAGGCCTCAAGGACTTGCAGGGTTCCCTAGACCATGCTTTGAGAACTGCTTCCCTAGGTGCACACTCCCCAAAACTTGCCTCTCTCTGTGTTTAATATGTGGCCATCTTGTATGATGACATTTCTGCATTAGCAGAAAATGGGCATGGTGTCCCAAGCAAATAATCCTTTTCATGGCTTTTGGCATTTGAATAGTGCTTACGAACATTCGGGAAAGCATCCCCGAGACAGCTAGAATAAGATTGATGTTGAATGTCCTACTGGACAGGCTGGCCAAGTTCTTGCTCATGGACTTGGCAACAGGATAATCCAGAGCATGAGACAGGCTCCTTTCCCTGCTTTTCAGCATCTGAATCTCAAATTGCATGTGCTCCACTTCCTCTGCACAACACATACGTTTTTCCTCTTCACAATTACCAAAGGCTTTGTAAGAGAGGAGCAGTTGCTCCAAGGTGTCTCTGAGCTTCCTGTTTCCAGTACCCAAGGGCAGCTTAAATCTGCTTCTTTACTCACCAATAACTGCAGTTTATCCAACTCATCTGCTATTTCCTGGGTGCAAAATCATCTCACTTAATTGTAACCTCCTTTTTCCTGCATTAATCAAGACAGTGGCTGAGCGGTGGCATTAGCGAAATGAGCATGAATGGAAAGCAGTGATTTACAAGGATTGTGGGCTAGTTTCACTCAGCGCCAGTCTATGCCCGCTGGAGAGAATGACAGTGGGTACAGCCAGTGAGTCTGCGGCCAAAGTGCAGATCAAAGAGAAGCTATTAAAACAAACAAAACACAACACATTTTGATGTTATTCTAACACAGGAATATCATTTTTAATGTGGCTAGGAAAATATTCAGCTTTGTTCTTTGTCCTTTAGGAAAACTACCTGCATCAGTGCTCTGATCTCTCCAGAGCTGGCGGAAGGATGGTGTCTGTAGATTCATTTACAATCATGGAGTGTTACAGTGAGGAGAGTCAGAGATCACCCAGCGCAGAGGAAAGGGTGTGGGAGGAGGGTGTTGGGGAGGGTGATGACTATGCCACCATAGCAGGGCCCTGGGTCTGGTCTCTCTTTGTCCCCTCCTAAACCTAACTGTAGCGTGCAAGCCACACACTAGGGAATTAGAAAGCCAGCATTCTCTCTCTGCACCCTGTGATCTTGGTGGTTACTTAACCTCTCTGGATCTCAGTTTCCTCACTTGTAAAATGGGTATAGCAATAATCTTAGTCTCATAGGGCTGTTTTGAGAATGAAAAGGTAGTATACATATAAGTTTCTTAAAATAGTGTATAATATTTAAAAAGTACAAAATAGATATCAGACATTATTGTAATATTATTGGTGTCTCTGAAACTTGGTTTTCTCATCTGCAAAGTAGGATTTTCCAGGTTGGCATGGGAATTAAGTTAGAGAATATATGGTCAAGTCTTGGAGAAAATGTCAAGTACCATTAAAAGTACTGCACTATATTTTGAGGACAAGTCAAGAGAACCCTTTAACTTTGTACCTGAGTGTTTTCCCACGTGTAAGACTCTATGATTATCTGCACCGTTTTGAAAGCAGGGCAGTAATTTAAAAATAAATGAATATATAATAACCAGGGCAAGAATAGCAATATAATCACAACTAGTAAGAACAATTGCTAATATTTGTGGAGTGTTTATCTTGTGCCAGCACTGAGCTAAGTACTCGGTATGTAATATACGGTCTCACTTCTCACCACAGCCCTTTGAAGGAGGTACTATTATTATTCCCGTTTCGCAGAGGAGGAAAGTGAGGTCTCTCAGGGTCTCTCAGGGTCACTCAGGTTGCGCATGGCTGGGCTAGGACTGAGCCCAGGCAGTCTGGTTCCGGAGTTGGTGTCCTTCACCAGTGCAGTAGCAGGGCTGTTGGTCCAGAGGGAGGTGGAAAGGGATTACATCCCAGTTTGAGTTCAGTAGGTTGCAATGTTGTGCTCCGCAGGTGACAGAATTAGATTTTTTGTGCTTTTTTGGTAAGGTAAAAGATGTGATACCTGTTGGGTACTATGGTCGCTATTTGGGTGATAGGTTCACTAGAAGCCCAAACCCCAGCATTACCCAATATGCCCGTGTGACAAACCTGCACATGTTCCCCCGAATCTAAAATTAAAAAAAAAAAAAAACGCACGATAGTTTTTCATTAGTATTTGGGGGAAGGAAGTGGTTGTTTCTTTAATGAGTAAATCATTGACTTGAGATGGGAGAGATCAGATGCAAGACTAAGAGCTTTCCAAGTAGCACCTGAGTAGGACAGTGTAAGGAGGGGCTGGGAAAGAAATCCACATGGAGTTTCTGAAGGGAACCTGAGAATGTAGAAAAGAGGTGTAGAGGCTGTAACCCAGGGGAAGAACCCTGGGAGTGAGGCAGAACTTTCCAGGGTGTGGAGGGATGCAGTTTTTCTCAGGTTGACTGGAGGCTGTCCCATGGGGCCTGGATATTATTTCCCTGTCTCTGTCCAAGGCAGTTTGCTGGAGCAGGATGATTCCATGGCAGGCATCACTGGCTCTCTCTGCCAAGGCTGTACAGCTTATGGTATTAAGTGGGGGCTCCTGGGAGCTTTAGGGTCAGAGACACCTGAATTGGAATCTCAGTTCCGCCACTTAAAAACTATGTGGTTGCACAAGTACTGAATTCTCCAAGTCTTCATAGGATGATTGTAAAGATTAAATAAGAAATTGCATGTAAATAAATCACTTGGCACTTTGTAAGCTCCCAGTAAATAGACGTCATGATTAGCATTATAATTAGATCCTCCCACTAGCTGCTTCCTGGATTTTCCATTTGTGTTGAGGCGCTGGCCCTAAAATTGTGGCTTGACCCCCAGCTATTTTAGATCATTATATATGATGCCAGTTTTAGGTGCAGGACCCCACAGGTAGAGGACTGGTATGGTGCTAAGCCTCTCTTCCTTACAGATGCATTGTTTAAATTCAAGGTGGTATTGGCCAGGATTTTCTGCTTGATCTTGTTCTAACACAAGCCTTAAATGAATATGCAAGAAGGGCTGGACAACTGCAAACAGCCATGCCCCTGGCTCAGCTGATGAAGGTTGTGGCTCACCATTTCTTGATTTAGTGGGTTACCACATGTTGCCAGGATTCATAAGAACACTTCACTGATCATGCATTTAAGGGGACACTCATCTTTACACCAGACAGCAGAGAGGTCACTCACTTTGAACAAGACCCAGTCCTGTGTCTGTGAAATGTAGGGACCCTCCCCGCCACCCCAGATGCAGATCATTAACTGAGCAAGGAGCCCCCAAAATTTTGCAGCATGCCTTTCACTTTGTAATTGAATGGTCAAGGCATGGATATCACTGGAGCATCTCTAGGGGCCAGATTGTCTGCCCAAGGGAACAGTCCTCTGTGTATAGCCAACCAGAGTCCACCATGTGTTACCTGGCTACAAGTTTGGCAGGCTGATGTCAAGCCCATACTGGCATGAAGGCAGGACAAAGGTAGGCAGGCAGGAGGCATCTGCAAAGCAGGTATCAGGTACCCACAAATGCTCCACAGCCCCGGTATGTGATCCAAGCAGTAGGGTTCAGGGTTCAGTATCAAAGTCTCTAACAAGCATTCACCAGGAGCTACAGTTGTATTCTAGAATGTCAGCTAGGGCCCAGAACAGGGAACCCTTTCAAGCATGGGGAGAAGTGGGCAGAGTTTAGCAGTGGAGTGTCTTTTGAGCTGTCCTGAACCGTACACCAGCCTGCCCACACCTGTTGGCTGTAAAGTCATTGCACACATACTATGGCTTTTCCCAGCAGCGTCTTCAAGGCAGTTTCTAACACCACATGTGCCAGGCCTGAGAGTTTCTGCAGTTTTTTCAGCTGCTCTAAACCATGATGGCATCAGCCTCTCAGCCCAACTCTCCCCCACTACCTCTTTTAGCTCCCATTTATTGAGTGTAGTTGTTTTCCAGTCACAATGCCAGAGCTCCACACACATTCTCCCCTTCAGCCCCTCAATGACCTTGTAAGTTAGGTGTTGTTATTATCCCCATTTTACAGGCGGAGAAACTGAGGTGTAGAGGGGTTGAGTGTGTGCAGTCATATAGCGAGTATGTGGTAGAGTGAAGATACAGATCAGGCCTGTGTTTCCCCAGAGCCCAAGTGCTGAACCACCTTGTCTGTGACGTATTCAGCCCAGGCGGAAACTTACTGACTTTTTCAGCTGCCCCTTGGAGTCACTGCATCAGGCTGGAGCAGTGGTTTGCAACCTTGACTGCACATTGAAATCAACTGAGGAGCTTTAAAAAGTACTTATGCCTGGGTCTTGCCACCAGAGATTCTGATTTCAATTGATCTGAGGTGCAGCCTGGGTATTTACTAGACCAGGGTTTCGCCAACTTTTTCTGTAAAGGGCAGACAATACATATTTTAGGCTTTGCAGACCATATGGTCTCTGTCTCAACTACTCGACTCTGCCTTCGTAGAGCAAAAGCAGCCATAGAAGATACGTAAATGAATGAGCATGGCTGTGTTCCAGCAAAACTTTATTTACAAAAAAAAAACCAGGTGGCTGCCCAAAATTGGCCCATGAGCCACAGTTTGCCAATGACTGATCAAGTCAGGCAGCTCATTAGTAGGTTCTATCCCATTGCCAGTGAGATTAGAATTCATCTTGCTTCTCTAGGGCTGGTATCTGTGGCGTCTTGGGAGAGCCCTGGGCACCCCATACCGTCCAAACCACGACCTGGCTGCAGGCTCCGCAGGGTTGGCCCAGTTTCTGTGACTGAACTTCTATGATGGCCTCTATTTTGCCAAGGGCCCCAGTGCCCTGCTGAGTTGGAAATCCGGCCATGAACCGCCACCTGTTTGGCGGGGGTCTTGTCTGACTTGCTAGCCCTCCCCCATAAGGAGTTAAAATTGGCCTCCTTGGTCTTGGCTGGCAGCCAGCTCCTCTGTAATTAGAAGGATTAGCTAGACCCGTGAGGCTGCCACCTGTTTGATAAAGAAGACTGCCCTTCATGAACATGCCTCCCCTTGCTGCCTCCCCCAAGGCCTGTCTGCCTCCAGAGGAAGTCCCCAGGGAGGTCCAGCTGTCCCCCCCAATCCCCACCTTCACTCAGGGTCCTGCTTCCTTCTCTCTGCAATGGACCTTCCATAGCCATGCTTGTAGCTTGAGTGGCAGCATCGTTTTTACCCAAGGGATTCAGCACATCAGTTTTCTTTTATGGAATATTAATGCAGTATTCCCAAAATTGTAAGTTGTGATTATTTACAGAGTTGAAAGGGCAACTGGAAATTATTTACAATGTCAAAAGGGCAACTGAATTTCTCTGGTTATTGGAATTATGCTCCAACCCCCCAAAAATATAGAAATCAGAGTATGCTTTCCTTATCATCCCTCACGCGGCAGCTGTCCTTCTTAATAGGGATACTACAAACATATTGGATTGAAGGAAAACTATTACTATAGGTGGCACTTTAGATATTAACAGTTCATATGCACAAAGTGTCACGTTAGTTGTTTAGACATTGGAATGCATTTGTTCAACAAACATTTATGGAGACCTGAATTTGTTCCACATGTTGGGAATACCTTCACTAGAGAAAGACCTTCATAGAAACACTTAACTACAAGGTTTCAGAGGTGCTGTAATAGCGGTACATACACATGGCTCTTGTGGGTATGAGAGGCTGGAGTGAAAGGCTGAGGTGTCAGGGAACTCAGGGAATGGGGCTCCCCAGTTGGAAAACAGGAGGAAAGGCATTTTTGGGTTAGGGACCAGTGTGTCTAAGGCAGGAGCAGGGTGTGATGTGGGCCTGGAGTGTGTGGTTCATGGCGAGGGGAGTTGTGCAAGTTGAATCTGGAAGATGGATTTGGAAACCAGTCTAGAGGTCCCAACTTCTGTGGGTGATGCAGATCAAAAGAAAGATCTTAAGTAAAAGAGAAATGCAATCAAGTCTGTTTTAGCAAAATGATTCTAGCAGCAGTGGGGGTCTGAATTAGGGTGGTGGGTAAGAAAAGAAGCAGGGGTCCTAGTAAGAGGCTGTTGTCAAAATCAAGAGGCCCCTAGGTGAGAAAGTGGAAGCTAGAATGGATGACAACTGGAAGGTGTGATTACACTTAAGAGACAGAGTTGATGGGATGATGAAGGCCAGTGAGGAGGTGTTCTTTATGATTAAAAATAGGGAAGAGGAGGCCGTGCGCGGTGGCTCACACCTGTAATCCCAGCACTTTGGGAGGCTGAGGCGGGTGGATCACCTGAGGTCATGAGTTTGAGACCAGCCTGGCCAACAGGGCAAAACCCCGTCTCTACTAAAAATACAAAAATTAGCTGGGCGTGGTGGCGGGCGCCTGTAGTCCCAGCTACTCGGGAGGCTGAGGCAGGAGAATTGCTTGAACCCAGGAGGCAGAGGTTGCAGTGAGCTGAGATCACACCACTGCACTCCAGCGTGGGTGACAGAGCGAGGCTCCGTCTCAATAAATAAATAAATAAATAAATAAATAAATAAATAAATAAATAAATAAAAATAGGGAAGAGGAGCAGTGTTTTAGAGGGACAGGAAAGTTAATGGCTTGAGTTTGGGGGCTTGTTGGTTTTGGGCATCTGAGGAACTTACAGTTGGAGTTACCCATTAGGCTGTGGGTAATGTGAGACAGGAAACCTAAGAGAGAGGATTACAGGTAAACAGACCTACTAAGTACAAGACACTCTACAAGGCACTGGGTGTAGAAGTGGTTCCTAGGCTTTGTTGCTTACAGCTGAACAGAGAAGGCAGATGTTCAGCCATAAACTTGGAACATGAAAATAGCCTGGAAAGCCTGCCAATTGTGTGATTGTGTGCAAGTCGCCTACCTTCCTCAGCCTTGAGTTCTTCATTCAAAAACCAATGAGTGATAGGAACACATAACTAAAGTATCTGTAGGGGCCAGGCATGGGTGCTCATGCCTATAATCCCAGCACTTTGGGAGGCTGAGGCAGGTGGATCACCTGAGGTCAGGAGTTCGAGACCAGGTCTGGCCAACATGGAAACCCCATCTCTACTAAAAATACAAAAATTAGCTGGGCATGGTGGCGCATGCCTGTAATCTCAGCTACTCAGGAGGCTGACAGCTTATAAACACTATTATATACATTGTATGATAAAATGCACTGACCCACCTCATATGCTTTTGAAAATTAAGCGTATGAATAAGCAATAGATTTAGATGTTATGAAACTCAAAATTCATAAAATGGTAAATAGTGAAAAGTCCCCCTTGTGCTCTGTTCTCAATCTGCCAGTTCCTTTCTCAGAGATACCATTTTCTTGTGCACCCTTAAAAGGGTATTTTTTGCATGTACAAGCTAGCACTGTGTGTGCACATATTCTTTTTTTTCCTCTTTTTTGTTTTGCAGAAATGATAACCTACTATTCACTATTCTGTGCCTTGCTTTCTTCGCATACTGAAAATTATCCATGGAAGGATACAGCACCATTTTTACTTAAGGAACCCCTTATTTAGGGACACTTAGGTTGTTTTCAATATTCTGCTCTTGTAAAGAGTGCTGCCTCATTTCACACACATGTGAGTATATCTATAGGATAAATCCCTAGGAATGGAATTGCTGCATCAAGGAGAATGTGTATTTGTAATTTTGATGCTTGTTGCCAAATTTCTGTCCATAGTGGCTCCAAGTTACCCTCCTATTGGCAAGGTCTCCCGTGGCTGTGAGGATCACATGAAATAATATGTTTAAAACAACTTCATGAGCTGGAAAATGGGTCAACATAACCAAAGGATCCTTATCCCCCTCTCTCCCTACACAGTAGCTCTTCTACCTGCTGCTGGGAGAAGTGATGGTTACATGTCAGGGGAGACACCGTACAGCCCTGTCCAGCCATTTTCCCCTAAAAGATATTTATCAGGGGTTGTTTTGACACGGGAGATGCCTCCTTGTCCTCATCTCCCTGAAGTACAGATGGCTGTGGGGCTCCTGTAACACATCTCATGTAGTGCCTGAGTATGCGGTGCGTCAGAGGGTGTCAGCTGACAGCTTCTGCTGCCTCGGCACTGGGTGGTGGGAACACTCAGGACTCCCTCCCGCCTCCTCCATAAATAACATAGAGACAGTTGTGTTGACTCGGCAGTGGCGTGATAGAACAGGCCGGGATGGGAACTATGACCTCACCTGGTTTTCGACAAGCAGTGAAGATGTAGCTGATAATGCATGTCAGCTCATTTGTCCATACAAGCTGTGTTCATTGCTACTGGTTCTTCTGTTTGTGTTGTAAATTCTGTTTCACATTGGAGTTTGGTATTAGGTGAAAGAAAGAATGACAGGGATTCATGGTTGTCTCTTATTGAGATAGCTCCTCAGTTCAGTTCAACAGATTGTGACTGACACATCTCAATTTAACTCCAGAAGTTTCCACTGAGTGCCCACTATGTGCAGGGTACAGTGCTGAAATGTGTCATGTTTTTAAATACTGCTTACAGCTACAGCTGTTGGCTGTCTACATGGACTTTCGCAGACTGAAATAGCTTTCCTTTTTCCTTTTGCTAGTGGCTCATTATATGTTACATTGACAAACTAAATTGCAAACCAGGGATGATTCACTTTGCACTATAGAAGCATTCCTGAAAATTGTTTTTGAAAAATAATTGTTATAAAATAAATAATGTTTTAACTGTACTGGTGGATTTTTCTATTAAAAGCAAATTCCAATGCTGAATTGTTTTGAAAGATAAAACATTATTTTCTGATGTATCTGTTCAGTAAAGGAGAATTTTTACCTAAAGGGAAAATAAATTTAATACCTTTAGTCATCTGAAGCAATACCAAATATAAGCTTTAAAAAATATTTTAAGAGCCTGTGAGCAATGAATACTAACAAGAACGAATGTCATGAAGATCACGTGACAGAGAAAGACATAATCTTATTTGCTGGCAATAGCTGATAATGATAAATCTTCCAGTGTAAAAAATAGGAATCATGAAACAAGCAACAGAGAAAGATGAAAAAGATTGGAGAAAAAGAAGAAAATGAAAACACGGAGAAAAGGAACAATATCAGCAGGTGGTGGATGGCCCGAGTGGCAGAGGAAGTGAAAGCCAAATAGCAAAAGTGGCAGCAAAGAGGACAGCTGGCCAGTAGGAGAGAAAAGAGAAGCCACCTCTCCTGGAAGCTGTGTTATCTGACCCCCTCATGCTGCTTCTGCCTGAGAGTGCGTCGATGTCTGACCTCCACTGGAGTCAGTCAGTCCTGGGAATACCGTGTATTCCTGCATAACAGTACCTTAGAGCTTTCCTTACGTGCTTACCTGGTGGCAGGTGACTGTTCTGAGTGCTTTGTGTATTAACTTATTTAGCTGCTGTAGCAACCCCTTGAGAAATCATTTTCCCCACTAGACAGGGGACGTAACTGAGCAGCTCACCCAAGGCCAGAAGCACTGAGCGGAAAAGCTAGGTTTGATTGGCAGAATTCTAAGATGGTCTGCCCCCAAGTTTCCCCTCGGTTGGTATACACAATCTGTAGAATCCTCTCCCCTTCCATGTGGACAGGACTAGTAAAAATGATGGGATTTCACTCTCTTTATTAGGTTACATTATACAGCAAGGATAAAGAGATATTTGCAGATAATAAGTAAGGTCCCTAATCAGTTGATTTTGGGTTAATCAAAAGGGAGACGTCCGGGATGGGCCTGACCTAAATATGCAAGCTCTTTATATTTATATTTTTATTTTTATTGTCATTTTTATTGAGATGGAGTCTTGCTCTGTTGCCCAGGCTGGACTGCAGTGGCACAATCTTGGCTCACCACAACCTCCACCTCCCGAGTTCAAGCAATTCTCCAGCCTCAGCCTCCCGAGTAGCTGAGACTAAAGGCATGCACCACCATGCCTGCCTAATTTTTGTATTTTTAGTAGAGATGGGGTTTCCCTATGTTAGCCAAGCTGGTCTTGAACTCCTGACCTCGTGATCCGCCTGCCTCTGCCTCCCAAAATGTTGGGATTACAGGCAGGAGCCACCGTGCCCAGCCAAGCTCTTTTTTTTTTTTTTTTTTTTGAGACACAGTCTCTCTCTGGAGTGGCTCACTGCAACCTCTGCCTCCCAGGTTCAAGCGATTCTCCTGTCTCAGCCTCCCTCCACGTCTGTAGCTGGGACTACAGACATGCGTCACCACGCCTAGCTAATTTTTGTATTTTTATTTATTTTATTTTTAGTTTTTGAGACGGAGTCTGGCTCTGTCCCAGGCTGAAGTGCAGTGGTGCGATCTCCCCTCACTACAACCTCCACCTTCCGGGTTCAAGCGATTCTCATGCCTCAGCCTCCCAAGTAGCTGGGATTACAGGTGTGCACCACCATGCTTGGATAATTTTTGTTTTTTAGTAGAGATGGGGTTTCACCATGTTGGCCAGGCTGGTCTCAAACTCCTGACCTCAGGTGATCTGCCTGCCTCGACCTCCCAAAGTGCTGGGATTACAGGCATGAGCCACCACATTTGGCCTAGGCAAGCTCTTTAAAAGAGGCTCCAGGTTTTCCCTAAAGAAAGAGAATTGAAGCTCCAGATTCTTCTGCTGACCCTGAAGAACCAAACAGCCTGTTGTGAACAGCCTATGGGAAGGGGCCACGTGGCCAGAACCTGAGAATAGGCTTAAGGTTGCTCAGAGTGGTCCCTGGCCAACAACTAGCAAGGAAATGGGGACCTCAGTCATCAGCCTCAGTGAAATGAATACTGCTAACAACCACATGAGTTGAGAGGAGAATCCTGAGCTCAAGAAAGGAACACGGTCTAGCTGACTCCACGATTTCAACCTGGGAAGCCCGGCGCAGAGGACCCAGCTAAGCCACACCTGGACTTCTGACCCACAGCAACTGTGAGCTAGTGAGTGGGTGTCGTTTTAAGCTGCTAAGTTTGTGTTAATTTGTTCTGTAGCAATAACAGATGAATGCACAAGGATCTGAACCTCATGATTCTGGCTGCAGAGCTCACATGCATCCTCCCTTCTCCAGGCAGCCTCTTCAGAGACGTCATCTCAAAAATCACTAAATCCTGGAACTTCAGGGTTGAATGGGGAACTTTGATCTAGCCCAATTGTTTAATCAAACTTTTCCTTTGCAGCAGATGGCCACTGTGCAGGCAGACTGGGGGAGCTGCTCTACTTGCTGTGGGGTGTGTGAGCCGCTTCTGTTCTTTGCACTCCTCTCCTTGAGGAATCTCTGGGGAACACAGTTTGAGAACCACTGATCTGATCCAACAACTCATCTTTACATTTCCCTCTACAACATCCTGACACCTTGTTCCTTTGGAAAGTCTTCTGTGGCATTGAAATCTGGCTCACCGTAATTCCCACTATTGGTCCAGGTCCAGCCATAGGTGATACACAGAACAAATGGAACTCTTTTTCCATAGGACAATGCATCACTCATTAAAGACAGTTCTCACGTTTCATGGAAGCCTTCTATTTTCCAGACAAAACATCTCCATGACCACATAGGAGCTGCCAGTCCCTTCTCTCCTACTGTTTGCCTGTGTTTCTCTTAGAGTCAGGTCAGGAACTAAGCACAAAATTTTTGGTGTGGTCTGCTTCACATAAAATACGGCAAGCCTAGCATAAGCCACAGTCTAAATATTCTGTTTCCATGAATGCAGCGTTAGACCACATTTGCTTTTTCGCAACCACAATGCAGTGCTGACTCATACCACACGCAGAGTCAATCAAAATTCCCTTTTCACATATGTGGTTGCTAGGGTATGTCTTCACCAACATGTACTTAGGTGTGTTTATTTTAACCTGAATACAGGCTTCACATTCATCACCATTGTGTCTCATCAGGGATCTGGTGCATATCTTGGATGATCCTGATTATGTCATCCAACAATATTGCTCTTCTCCCTAGCATCACCTCAACTCTCAATTGGACAAATATGCCATAAATATCCTCATCGGAGTTATTGACAGAATTTTGGAACCAGACAGGGCTGAGGTCAGAGCCCTCTAGCACCATATTGATGACTATTCCCAGTGTTTGGGTCCTTCAAAAACTTACAAATCCAACTACTTGTATCATCTAATGGCAGTGATCCAACTCATAAAGGTACCACCAGAAATATAATGAACTATTTCCTGGCCGCCAAGTACAGGCATTAAGTCCATTTCTCTGCCTTCCCAAGCCAGGAGGTCACTAGAGCTCCTCCTGCATGCCCACAAACACGTAGGAGCCTCTTTTCCAGGATGTGCCTCATACCCACCCTTTTATCGTTTGCTCCTCCTTAGATAAACACCATTCCCCCCCGCTCCGCATGATTCCATTCTCTCTCATCTTTTTTTTTTTTTTCTTACTCAGATTCCCTTGGGAAAAGGTAAAGACTACTTAGAGGATACCAGTGAACCTTGGAGTACCTAAATGATTGTGGCAGGCCTCATCTTTATGTCAGAGGAGGAATCTTTTTGGGGTATCTTATCATAAGAAATAGGGTAGGGCTCCAGTGTAAAAGTCAGGACAAGTTGCATAGGTGGGAGGGGTGCAGGGAAAGGTGGGGTCTGCATGTGGGGATGGGACGGGGAGGGAGATGAAGGGACAAGGCTGTGTTTACCTCTGAGGTTTCCGTGGGGCAGGGGCGAAGCCAGCGTCTTCTGCAGCCTCACCCTTTCTTCCTCTCATTTCGCCCTTTCTCTACCAGCCACACCTTATATTAAAGCAGAGGGTAAAGGGAAAAATAAGACTTGCTTTGTAAAGTGGGGTCATTGTTCTTGACAGCACTGGGGACAGCCTCTGCTCCATGTGGCATCTTGGGATGGATGAGTTCCCAGATCCACCCTAAAGTGGAGATGCTGTGATTCCACAATTCCTTTAGAGAGACCATAAAGCCCATATGAGTGGGCTTGGTGGAGATAGTCTGTGATTATAAATATATCACAAGCCTGTCTTGGTTTATTTTTTCATATACCTTTCTCCTTTATTCACACTCATTTATATAAACATGAAAGTTGCCCTGGGTCTTATAGGATACCTATGCTACCTGAAGACGAAGAGCTTCTGTTTGATCATTGAAAAAGAAGTGTTTTAGTTGTGGTTAAATTTGACAGTGCAGCATTCACCTAGTATTCATTTACCATCTCTAATAACTATCCCCCTCTTTTCTTCTCCTGTATTTTTAGTTCATTTGTTTCTGGTGGAGTCCCCTCTACGCTCTACTTTATACGGGTATGCAGCTTAGGTCTGGCCAATCAGAACCTTATATTCTCCCTTGTTGGATTCAAGGCACCAAGAGGGCAGAGAGACTTTTGCTGAGTCTCCTGGCAAAAATACGCTTGGTCTTCTTCACTGAACTTTTCAGGTTTTGAGGCTCAAGCCATCTGAGCCACCTTGCCCCCAGGAAGTGGGGATCTGAAAGAGGATGGCACTAACACAGAGAAAGTGGAGATGGGAGATGGAGCCAAACTGAACTCTGGGGGCATGAGGAGGAAGTGACTACATTCTAGACTCAGCCAGATTTCTTGGGTTTGAATTGTTCTGCCACTTACAAATGTGGTCACTCTATCCAGATTAGTCTCTGTGCCTCAGTTTACTCATTTGTGAAGTGGGAATTGTTATGATACCTACTTATGGAGTTGTCGTGAGGGTCAGGTGAGTCATGTGAAATGCTGAGAAAAGCACCCAGCATTTGGTATGTACTATACGAGTGTTAGTCATCATTTGAGCCCTATGCCAAGACATGACTAAAATGAGACCCACCCCTTGATTTTTTTCAGCTCTAAGAACAATAAATTTTCTTTTGCTGATAGTCCGTTTGGGTTGTGTTTGTTGTCACTTAACCCAAAGAGTCCTAACTAGTAGACTCAGTGAAATCAAATTCATATTCAGGTTTCAATTTTGTCTTCCTTAATGACCCTAAGATAGAAATAATCCAAACTTAGATATTCCTTTCTTGATTATTGTCCAGCAATGAGCAAGGTCTTGGAACTGGCTAATTTCCTTCTTCTTCCTCTCTTCTTGCTTGCATTTATTTGAAATTTGGTCTTCAGCATGTCTTTAAAAAATACTGCATGTCACAATTATTTAAGGAACCTCAGAACACTGCAATTAGATTTTCATAACAAGCATATACTTTATGTCCTTTATTTCCAATTCATGCAATATTTAAAATGACAATATGAAAAAATAAAATATGAAAAAGAAAAATAAATATATTAGTATATTAGACATAAATAAAAATTTAAAAACACAGTGAATGGGGAAGGTGGGTAGTTGGCTGGAGCTGTGTGTGGGAATAGGGAGCAAGTAAGAAAACCTGGGAATCTCCACTGGGTTCAGCAACTGCTTGGCTGTGTGGCCTTGGACAAGTCAATTCTCGCTGGTTTCCCAGTCTGTAAAACAGGCAGGATGCGATAGCTGAGGTTCCTTCCTTATTAATTTTGAAGTGTGTAAGAGCTTTCTTAAGCATCGTAAATAACATGTTTAATTTTCTCTGTGGTTGTGAAATGATGGAAAAGAAATTAGAAAAATGTAGCTGTTAATGAGACTCATCTGCGTTTTGTGATTCCTTAGAATTTGTGGTGTATATTTTAGGGTTACTCCCATCTCTTTTCTTTCTATATCCAAAGGGATTTGTTTACTCTTTTTTTTCCCCCATTTTCTTCTGTCTCAAAAATCCATGTGGTCTTCCTGAGTCCTCACTGTCTTAATAATCAAGGGGCTTGGCTGTTTCAGCTGAGAATAGCAGCAGTGGCTCTAGTCAGCTTTAATTAGCAGGCAGCATGCAGAGAGGAACAATAAGGAACCAGAATTGAAAACAAATAGTAAACTAGAGACAATGGAGACAAAGAAATGGAGACAAAGCAAATAAGTAGAACCAGTTCAGGGGGCTGGGAAGACAGAAGCCACAACAGTGTTAGTCTTCCTTTTTCTTAGAATGGAAAGCCAGGCCTGGCATGTAGTGGGCACTCAGGGGGTTTGCAGAAGTGAGAGGGGCAAGGGAGAAATAGATGAGATTGAGCATTTGGCTGTGTGTGGACACGCTTCATCGTGCCAACTCAACTAGCCCTGGGATGGCGGAGGAAGAAAATCACAAAAGGAAACTTAGGATGCCCAGGTTCCAGCACAAAATGCACTTCCCACTGCCGAGGTGAAACTATCTGAGGCATTGAATGAGGAACAATACAATTTTTGAGAAAGCTAAGGAGGTGCCTACCAACCCGAACCAACGCATTTGTTTTTGAGAAACGTGGTGCTTATTTGCAAGTAAGTATTCATTTCATGCCTCGCTATTTGGCTTGTAGGTTGGACTTAATTAAAAAAGCTGTAGCATCTTTGAGTCCAATTTCCTCTTTTCACGTAGCATCTGTCCCTGACAGCTTGTGTGAGGCTCGGCCACTTGTTGAGGCTGAGGCTAGAGGAGGAAATGACAAGGGAGAGGCAAGATGGACATACGCCTCTTGTTGGAGGTGGCACTCTCTAATTCTGCATGGCCCCGTCACGTGCTTGGGAGGCTTCTTGGTTGAAGCAAGGCAACAGATGTCTCCGAGAGGGGGATGCTGGCAGCGTCCCAAAGGCCAGCAGGACTACGGGTTAGGCATGAGTAAGCCGACGGGAGAGGGAGGCACACATGCTTTGCCCTCTGCTCAGAACTGGAAAACAGGCAAACATTGGATAAGAGCAAATTCTAGAACTGAACAGAGGGTGATGGCAGAAAGAAAATACTTCTTTGGAACAAGCATTATCCTGCGGGGTGGAGGTAGATGTGGGGGATGGGGAACTTGACTATTTTCAAAGACAAATATGCCCCAGCACTTCCTACATTGAAATAGATGGCACGAGAGATAAAAGTCAATAGGGTGTTGACTTTGCCTATCCACGCGGCACTGTTTTGCTTTGCAAAGCATGGCTACTTACATATGCATTTACCCGGAAGTTTGACTTTAAATGTTACCAAAAAAGAGAACTGAAGCTTTCTCCCCTTACAGCTGTCATTCTTAGTTATCAGGACAAGCCTATCAGTAAATTCAAACCAACCTGTATCTCATTTTGAAACAAGTAATTGAGTTTGTGGTAAGTAAGCTCTTACAGATGGAGCATGCACTTAATCTACTTTGCATTTGAAGGTTTTAGTGTTGCTTTTAAAGCAGTTTGTTTGAAGTTCAAGGTATTAGAATTTGGATCTTTAGGGACTTCACTCCTAATTTAAAGGAATCTTTGTAAATTGCTTGGGCCTTGTTCCTGAAATTACCTGGCATTTCCCTAACTGCACTGTTTTAAAGCACAAGGACCGTTTGACCAAACATGCTGCATTCATGTTCTTTTTCTGGGCCTTTGCTCTTCGCCTCTGCCTACCTTTATTCCCTAACAACAGATGTTCTGGCTATATTTTGTCTCTGAACAGTCCCTTTTGCTTTTATGCAAAGGAACCCAGCACTGTGGCACATCCCGCCTGAAGCTTGTTTATCGCTCTGTTCCTTGTGGTTCTGTGGATAGCGAATCTCTGCTGCTGTTCCCATTTCTTTCCATTTGATATCTGAAGAATATAGTCAGCCTGATTGCTGAGCAGACTATCAGAGATTCACGGAAGAAGACCATCTCTGGGCCATCTTACGGCTTAGATTCACACACAGCCACATATCTAGAAAGCCAGCAAGGTCAGGAGCAACAGGGGTTTTGTTTGGCCAGGCAGTATTCCCGTGAGACTTGTGTGCCACCATGAATAATGTTTAGTAAGTTTTACTGGTACTTTGCCAATTACACAAGTAATAAGATGATATTTATGGACAAATTAGAACAAAGTATAGATAAGCAAAATGGATGACCTGCCTGCAAATTCTACATTTAGAAGTGTTAATGGTGGCAAATCCATTTGGGTCTGCAGCAACTTCAGTTCTGGCCTCCTCAGAAGAAAAAATTCAACCAAGGGGCATAAGGCACAGTGAGAGACCAAGGCAAGTTTTAGAGCGAGAGTGAAAATTTATTAAAAAATGTTAGAACAGGAACAAAAGGAAGTAAAGGACACTCAGAGGAGGGCCAAGCAGGCAACTTGAAAGATTCAAGCGTGTGGTTAGACCTTCGACTTGGGGTTTATATGTTGGCATGCTTTCCGAGGGTTGCATCTCTTCTTCCCTTATTCTTCCCTGGGGGTGGGTTGTTTGCATGCACAGTGTCCCGCCAGCACTTGGGAGGGGCCACAGGTGCAGTGTGTTTACTGGAGTTGTACGCATGCTCACTTGCAGTGCTTTTCCCTTACCAGCGGAGTGTTTCTAGAGGAAGGTCATATACCAGTTAAATTCCACCATTTTGCCTCTTAGTGCACATGCTTGGGCCCACTCACCCAACTTCTAAGATCTTACTGAGAAGCAGCTGATCACCAGTTTCAGGTGTTTTCTATCTATTGGGAGACAGCCTTTCCCTGGTACCGGCTGCAACCAATTATTATTTAAGAGAGACAGATTAACAACTGCCTGACCATCACCTGATGGTCTCCTGACATTCCCGGTTGGTGGTGGAGGGGTGCTCTCCTGCCCTGCTTGTGTCTGCCTGACTCCCTACTGTAACAAAGGTAATGCTTCTAATTGCCTTTTATGTACATATATACATGTAAATATGTATTTTGTTTTTAAATGTGGTCAGACTGTTCCCATTAAATTTCAAAATCTACCATGGACATATTTCATATCTTTAAGTATTTGACATTATTTTAATGGCTATGCATAGTTCAGTTGCATGGATGGAACTTTCTTTTTTTTAACCAGTCAACTATTGTTACATATTTAGGTTGATCCCAGTTTTTCTTTCTAATAAACCATGCTGCAATGAACATTCTTGTGGCTAAAGCTTTGCACATCCTTATTTTTTTTTAAGTATTAAATCCTAGAAGTTGAATTGTTTGATCAAAAACTGCCACGATTCTTACATGTATCTATCCTGTATACCCTTTAGGATGGCACAGAGTATCTGTGTAGCAAAAGTTAGCACCGAATGTTTTCCACACTAAACCTGAGATAGGGAAAGAGCAGGAAGGACTTCTGCCCTTTACTCTCGGAAGTTTTGTTTGTATTACTGCCTGCTATAAATACAAAGAGAAGGACTTGGCTCCTCGTGTATTTTGGCTGTTGCAAGCCCTAAATATTTAATTCAATATGTTTAAAGTAGGCCTTATGAACTACTGGGGCGGAGGATTTTATGACACTTTTACCATGACGTGCAAATTTGTATATCCACACTTTATCTGTAGCAGTATCTGCATACATTTAGTTATGGGAGGCAGAGGATGGAGTGAGAGACAGGCCAGCACCCTTAATTCTTCTCTGTGTTGAACAGAGGTGCATGTTTTTGATATGCTGAGGAGCATTACTATAAAATGCAGACTAATAGTATTTCACTGGAGAATAGAAAATACTTAGGGAAGCTGGAGTGCTCCGAGACAACCTTTCAATCCATTTACCAAAAGAGCTTATAATGGAACTCAGGTTTCAAGGGAGGTCAAACACTAATAAATATTGAGAAAAAATAGTTAAAAGGACATCAAGTTAATATTTTACAATCTATTCTTTGATCTTGGAAGGCTTGAAATATTTTTCTACACTACTTCTGTGATTTATTGATTCACCCCTGCCAATTGGCATATTAGAACAGACACAGATGCCTTGCTTTTAACTACAGCTTCCGCTTCTATAATGCTTTGCAATGCCAACAGATTTTTATGTATTCACTGGCATCACTTATTGATACCGCCACAGTTCTGGAATATTTGCTAGTTAAAAACTGGATCGTTGTCAGTAAAAGCGACTGAAATGTTACTGATTTTTGTTTCAATGCTGTAATAACATCTCTTGGTTTTGTTGTATTGGTTTGGGGGGAAAAGTAAAACACCCTGCATTTCATTGACTCTTCCACCTTTATCTGTATTCAAAATATGTTCAGAATCTGATTATTTTTCTACTTTTGTTGTCACCACCCTAGTCTTGGGGAAAAAAATATATCTGTCACGGATTACAATAACCTCTTAACTGGCTGTTTCCACTCTTGCCTCTCTTCAGTCTATTCTGAACCCAGAAGCCCGAGAGAGCTTCCAAAATGTAAGTCAGATGATGTCACTCCTCCGTCTTTGCACTCAGAGCCAGCCTCTGCATGCTGAGCCTCATCTTCCTCACCTGCCACATGCCCCACTCCCCGCTTCCATTGCAAAGACAGAGCTGTCAGGAGAGAGTCTGGATTGGCAGCACTCGTTTGCAGCTACCAATCTCAAGGCCCAGATGCTCTGCCTTCCCTGCTGTTTCTGAAGGTGATTGTCCCTGCTGCTGCCTAAGGGCCCCATTCACTGGTCCATTAAATCCTTTTCCCTCCCACCTTGTCCCCTTGGCCCTGCTGACAATGGCCCCTTCTCCCTCCTGCATCGTCAATTTTCCCCTGAATTAAGGACTATCGGGCTTTGACCCATCACTCTACCTACACCCTTCTTCTGAGGGCAGCTAATGCCCACCCCCCCTCGCCGCCAACCCATATTAACTCCAAGGTCCACTCTCAGTCCTTGCCTTATTTGGCTTTTCAGCCACGCTTGCGAATGTTGATCACTTCTTCCACCTTGAAGGTGCTCTTCTGGCTTCCACAAACTGCGCTCTCCTCCCTCAGACTTCTGGTCACTGTTACTTCTCTGTCTTTACATCGCGCTCCTCTCTCCTTCCCTCACTCAGCTCCAGACACACAGGCTGCCTTGCAGTTCCCGCAACCAGGTTGGGTGTGTTTCAGGGCCTCCGAACTTGCTGTGCCTTCTGCTTCGAATGTGCTCTTCCTAGCTGTCTGCATGGCTCTCCGTCCCTCTCTTCATTCAAGCACGTACTTGAAAGGCACAGGTGCTACCTGCGCTCCTTTCCCACACTGTTTTCCCCTAGCACATCTCATTGTCTCGCTCACTATCTGTTTTATGTATGTATTTCATTTATTGTCAGTCTCTGTGCATATAAGCTCCACGAGGGTGGGAATTTTTTATTTTTATTTTTTTTGAGACGGAGTCTCGCTGTGTCGCCCAGGCTGGAGTGCAGTGGCGCGATCTCGGCTCACGGCAAGCTCCGCCTCCCGGGTTCACGCCGTTCTCCTGCCTCAGCCTCCCGAGTAGCTGGGACTACAGGCGCCCGCCACCACGCCCAGCTAATTTTTAGTGTTTTTAGTAGAGACGGGGTTTCACCGTGTTAGCCAGGATGGTCTTGATCTACTGACCTCGTGATCTGCCCGCCTCGGCCTCCCAAAGTGCTGGGATTACAGGCGTGAGCCACGGCGCCCGGCCTGAGGGTGGGAATTTTTATCTGTTGTGTTCTCTGTTGTATCTCCGGCACCTGGAACAGTGCCTAGTATGTGATAGGTGCATAATAAATATTAGTTGAATGAATGAATGAATATTCACGAGACTGCTAGTAGGGTACTTGGAGAAATACTTTCGGGAGTCTTTGTACAGGGATTTAAAAGATTTATAATTTTCTTACAGTTACATGATTTGGGAAAAACAGGGGTGTTTGGGGACAAAAACAACAAATATTTGGAAGGTGGCATGCCTTTCTTATTTTGCCAGCCTTTCTGTATCCACGGAAACACTTTCTCAGAACTGTAAATTGGGCATATGTCCTTAGTGCCTGCCTTGTAACCGCAAGAAGATACCATTTTTGTGCCGCGTTGAAAGACAAGGACAGAATCAGAGAGAAGCAGCTGAGATCTTAAGTCAGCACGTTTGATTCAGAGGCATTATAAGTGTAGACCTGAGAGACTCTGCTCAAAATGCAGCAAATCCCTGCTTTCTGTCTTTGAGGCCTACTGTACAGGTAGAAATGTCACAGGTCACCACTTTATTTTCCCCACACGTGTCAGCACATTGAGTGCACACAGCACCATCCCCTCCCTGCCTGTTCTCACGTATGTTTTTGTCTTCAAAAATTCCTTCTCTATTTATGCTTGCTGAAATTCCATTCCCTTCAAGGCCCAGCAAAAATGCAGACTTGTGTGTGAAGCCTTCCCAGACCCTTGCAGTCCTCATGGACTCCCGCTGTGTGCTATGCTCCTTAGAACAAGCGGCCGGGCGCGGTGGCTTACGCCTGTAATCCCAGCACTTTGGGAGGCCGAGGCGGGCGGATCACGAGGTCAGGAGATCGAGACCATCCTGGCTAACACAGTGAAACCCCATCTCTACTAAAAAGTACAAAAAATTAGCCGGGCGTGGTGGCGGGCGCCTGTAGTCCCAGCTACGCGGGAGGCTGAGGCAGGAGAATGGCGTGAACCCGGGAGGCGGAGCTTGCAGTGAGCCGAGATCGCGCCACTGCACTCCAGCCTGGGCGACAGAGCGAGACTGTCTCAAAAAAAAAAAAAAAAAAAAAAAAAAAAAAGCAAGCCACAGGGCAGTCATCCTCTGTATCTTTGCAGGATTGGTTCCCTGGACCCCCCACAGATACCAAGATCCATGGATGCTCAAGTCCCTTGTATAAAATAGCATAGTATTTGCATATTACCTACACACATTTTCCCATAAACCGTAAATCATCTCTAGACTACTTATAATATCAAATACAATGTAAATGCTATGTAAATAGTTGTTACTCTGTATTGTTTAGGGAATAATGACAAGGAAAAAGTCTGTACATGTTCAGTACAGACGGAACCATCCATTTTTTTCAAATATTTTTGATTTGTGGTTGGTTGAATCCACAGATGTGGAACCCAGGGATACGAAGGGCCGACTGTATCCCTCAGTTTAGCTGTGAACACACACACACACACACACACACACACACACACACACACACACACACACAGATTATAAACCCATTGAGGGCAAGATTATATCATACTTTTTTGGTATTTTCAGCACCTAGAAAATGCCTTGGACACTAAAGGCACTCAGAATTGTAATGAAATGGAAACAACCCCTTTAAAAAAAAAAATCAGGGCCAGGCATGGTGGCTCACGCCTGTAATCTCAGCACTTTGGGAGGCCGAGGCAAGTGGATCACTTAAGCCCAGGAGTTCAAGCCCACCCATCTATTAAAAAAAAAAAAAAATTAAAAAAGACGAGAGAGTTAAAACTGTGAGGAAATCGCTTTATGGTTATTGAGGTGTTTTCTACCAATGTTTTCATCTGGTAGCATGGTCAAATCCCAGTGAGACTTGTCTGTTGAGCCTACTTACTTCTTTTCATAATATTTGTTAGTAAGAGCAGGCAAGTGCTTTTGGGGGCTCTAAGTGAGCCCCTGATAAGCAAGTTTTTGACTAATGCAGATCTGGCCTCTGTGGCATTACTGCCTTTGCCAGCAGAGGGGATTAGGCAAATTGGCAAAGGGTCTTGTGGGAGGCTTCACTGATGCCTGAGATGTTGGGCATTGGGTCCCAGAGGAAGGAGAGTTGGTGCAATCTTGGCAGCTGAGCTGTCTGTGGGCACCACAGGCTTGTCCATGTTGAATAAATATGTATTGTAGCTGCGAAGCCCTAGGCCAGGATTACTCTAAAAAGAGAAAGGTCTGTCCATGTGTAATCACCATTTTTTTTTTTTTTTTTTTTTTAGACAGAGTCTCTCTCTGTCGCCCAGGCTGGAGTGCAGTGGCGTGATCTCTGCTCACTGCAACCTCCACCTCCCAGGTTCAAGAAATTCTCCTGCCTCAGCCTCCCAAGTAGCTGGGATTACAGGCGCCCACCACCAAGCCCAGCTAATTTTGTGTATTTTTAGTAGAGATGGGGTTTTGCCATTTTGGCCAGGCTGGTCTCGAACTCCTGACCTCAGGTGATCCACCTGCCTTGGCCTCCCAAAGTGCTGGGATTACAGGCGTGAGCCACCACGCCCAGCCGTAATCACCTTTTAAAAATTCTAGCTATATCTAATGTGTTTTATTGAAGCGTGTGCTAAAATGCTGTATTTGTAAGGATTCTCAATGATACTGGGTAAATGACTTGTAGTTTCTGAGTGCTGTGGAGTAAAACAATAGAGAGATGTCAGATACTCCAGAGAAAAGGAAGGGTACCTTCAAGAGAGCATTTCCCTAACAGACTCAGTTAGCTTCATTTGCCTAACAAACAGACTCAGTTAGCTTTGGCCTTGAAGGTATTTGCATGTTATAGGGCAGGGTTTCCTTTCATTGAATACTTTTTAAAAGTGCTTCTTTCTAATAGCTTATGTGTACTCCATTGAAAAAATGAGGGACAGAAGAGATAAAGTGCTCTAAATCTATTTAGCAGTCCTCAGGGGCATAACTACAGCCAGATGTTTAATGAACTTACTATGAATTGTCTTGCAGAGGTACAGAGTGACTTCTTAGGGGTGAACACTTTGCCTGTAACCTGAATTCATGCACAAACTTACCTCTATGACAGGATCCTGGCTGGAGGGGAGATTTGCATTTGGGAGCTGGGCACGTCCAGGAGGATGCTCTGTTAATGGCTCCTCTGGATTAAGAAGGGGATCTGTCCTAACGTTGTAGGACTTTCTTCTTAGTTCAGGTAAAGACAGGGTTCTTGTTACAAGGCCATGAAATATTAGGCTCAAAGACACTTTGAAGAGTGAGAAAAATGGAATTTATTGGGTGAAAAGGAAAAAAAGGGGAAACAGGGACCCTCAGCGGAGCAAGACTCCTGCTAGTCGGTTTCCCACCTCACAGATTGAATCCCAGGTTCCACCCTGGAACAGGAGGGCCCAGACTCCTCCCCCCTGCAAAGGGCACTAAATTCTGTGGCCTCACCCCCCATTCTCCTAGTGTTCTGGGGACCCCTTTACACCTGGCTGTCTCATTCCCCCCTCTGAAGAAGTCCATCTGACTGCAGTTAGAAAGGATAAGGATGCAGACCCATCTTAGCCTCCTGCTGACAGGGGGCGCTGTTTTGGGGAAACGGCAGTCAGAGCTCCCTCAAAGACTGATCTGAGGATCCCCGGAAGAAGGGGCCATCAGCTGAGGCTCTGGTTGCGTGATCATTTGGAGTTTGATGGCCTGAAGTTGAGAAGAGACAAACCAGGTTATTAGAAAACATGTATTAAAAGGAAACAAGGTCGGGGGAGGGAGGGTAAGGACAGCTCAAAAATCCCGAGGCCTTTTAGCAGTTTGCACAGAGAGAGGGCGGCCAAAAGCCCGGCTGGTACAAAAACGTTACCCTTTTGCCAGCATGTTGGGCTTCTGGGTTCCCTCCCCACCGAGCCCAGTCCTAAGCCAACTAGTTTAAGGCTTGGGAAATTAACCTTTCCCAGTTTGGAGGATGCACCCGAGGGGAATGACCCATTAAACAGAGACACAATTACCTATCTGTGAAGAGAGGACAGGGGAGGAGAGAGGAAAAAAGAAGGTGTTTTTTAAAGGAGTCCCAGGGGTTCAGGATGCATTTGAAAGGGGTACAGACTGAAGATGAATGGCTACCCGTCTAGAAAGAGGAGAGCAGGAGTCCCTAGTTCCCTTCTTTGCTATCAAATACCTGGGGTACGTGAGGGAGAGAAGGAAGAGCATCTCTTTCCCTCTTCCATCCTTGCATCCCCGAGGCCTTGGTGACTTTGGCAGGCACTACCCATGGGTGCCAAAGCGGCTTTCACCTATGAAGCAGGGGGGCCTAAAGCATAAGAATTATTTGCTCTCACTTATGTTTCTATCCCCACTACTGTTAGTAGCCTTGGAGTTCCCTAGACCTCATTTATGCCATAGATAGTAGACCACCCTTATTTATGAAACAAGAGGCTTGGCTTAATCAGCAGGAATTAGCCATGCTCACCTGTGCTCTGTTAACCTAGGTTACTGTTTGCCTTTGGATTTCTTAGCTCCAGTTTCCCCCGTCCCCCCTCCCCCGCGACCAGGGCTTTGGCCCGAAGCTTGGAATTAAGTTTGGGACAAAAATGTGTTTCGGGGGGTTGCTTGGACTCCTTATAAGCCGAATGCTAAGGTGAAGCTGTGGAACTTAGTCCTTCTCCAACAAGGGATAGAAAAGGATGTCTTGTGACATGCCCAGGTAACTGGTGGCTACAGTAATCCTTGCTGAGATTTGGGTGCATGGTGCTTGGCTTTGGTTAGCTCCCTTGCTTTCATTTTCCCAAAAAGGAAACCTCCGAGTAATGGGCATCCTATTTATCCCCATCACCTGGCAGGATTTGCAGGAGAATTGCTTAGAACTAGAATATCGATCCAGGTTTTTAAATGCCTCATCCCTTTTGTTCCTTCTGAGCTGCAGCTGGAAATTGCTGGTTGGTTTACAGGAACAAGCAGGTTAGTTTAAAAATGTAGGCAAAAACTTAAAAACTACTAATGAGTTTAGAATTTAATGACAAATGTATGATAAGTTTTGAAACATAATTTCTCTCTTTCTCCAGTCCTCATTTTTGTTAAAAAAAAATTATGATAGGACTAAGTTGTTTGCAAAATAGACTTTAGTTTTATACTGGGCCTGATTATTTGCATAAAGTGCAGCAAGGATAACTATTTTTACCAAGGCCTCTTATTTTTTCTCAGATACTTTGAAGGGTGAGCAAAATTGAATTTATAGGGAAAAAAGGGGAAGCAGGGATTCTCCGCAGAGCGAGAGTCCTGCTAGCTGGCTTCCTGCCTCACAGATTGAATCCCAGGTTCCACCCTGAAACAGAAGAGGCCAGGCTCCCCACCACTACAAAGGGACCAAACATCCTATGGTTCCACCCCGTGCTCCCACTGCGCAGGCCGGTCGGAGTTTCTCCGGGCACCCCTTTCTACTTGGCTGTCTTACTAAGGAACATAACCAGTACTGATCCGTGGTGATTTCTGTTGTCATAAGATAATGTACTGTCTGGTTTCACTGAAATCTTGTTTATCATGTGTGTTCATCATGGGGCACCTAAATCAACACATTCCTGACCCCATAGGCAGTGCTGTCTGGGAGACCTTAACAAAGGATTTGCAGTCAGGTTGAGCTTCATTTTGAGGAGTGTTTTCTGTTCTAGTACTTTCAGAAATTTTTGCTCACTGTATCCAGCAACACTGCCTCTGCTGCTTGCTAGCTCTTTGCTTCATTGTGCTCATACATCAAATAAGGATGGGGATGTCACCTTTGTCAGGGGTCTTGAGATAATAGATAATAGTTCTGGAAAGCACAACATGGATGTAATGTATTATTATTATTAATGCACATGACTCAAAACTCTAACTTATAAGAGTAATGCAATTATGAAATGAGGTTACTAATATTGCTTGTTGTCCCATAATTCCTGTATTTCCATTGAGCTTCTATTAAGTAGAAGGCATGGAATACTGAGCTAGAAGCACAAATAACTGATGATGTAGAAAGCATTTTAAGAAACAAGTAGACAACTGTCCATGAGAGTGCAGATAAAAGCATAAGTTCCCAAGAAGGAGAATCGGGGAAGACCTGGAGGATGAAGCAACTTGGGGATGGGCCATGGGGATGGGGAAATGGGATTCCAAACAGAGAAAATAACATAGAGTAAAAAACTGGAGGCAGGAACCCAGAGGGGCCCAGGGTACTGAGTGCAGATTAGACTAGGAAGAAAGATGGGAGCACGGGCTGGAGCCATGGGATGTTTTTCCCTTTGCAGTGGGGAGGAGCCTGGCCTCTTCTGTTCCGGGGTGGAACCTGGGATTCAATCTGTGAGGCAGGAAGCCAGCTAGCAGGAGCTTCCAGATTATGGAACGTCTTACATGTCAAGCTAAGGAATGTGGAATTTCTAGCAGAAGCAATGGTAAGCAGAGTGTAGGATGAGGGAACCAGATGCAATAGACCAAATGAGGTGTTGAAGCCTTCAGGGCATTTCAGAAAAAATAGGAGGTGAGGGTGAGGCAAGAAAGACCCTGAAAGAAGAGACAGGACTTGGCCATTAGTGACATATGAGAAACAAAAGTGAGCTAGGGAGAGGAGGGTGGGGCAAGGGTCAGGTAGTTCATTAGGGCAGGAATGCCTTCCTGGGCCTTTGACACTGGCTTCTGAATGGACAATCTTGGGAAAACATTGCCCTTTTATATTTCTTCCCAATTTTGAGTGATGCTATTTTCTACTTTTAATTGTGCTCAAAATAGCCAAAGATGCAGCGTAATACTTGGAGTCAACAATATGATATGGTGGGTCAAATTTGTAAAGCTAAAAAAAAGTGGTGATTCAGTGTTCAGACTTGAAAAGTTTCCTTGTTTCAAAAAACACCAGAACATGAAATTCTGAATTAATGAAGCAGATAAATTAGCAGGTGATTATTTGAATAACAAAAGAAATCTTTTCCAAAAGCCCCTTTTTTCAGGAATTCTTTAAGCAGCAAGTATGCCTAGTCTTCACCCCCATTGAAGATGTGATTTATTTGTAGGCATTTGATGAAACACAGGAAAGGAATGAGCTTATCTCGTAAAACATGATATTCCTTGGAGCTACATGTTACCATGTGCAATATTTTTAAAATGTGTTTATTTTTATATGTATGAAATAACCATAAGATGAAAATTCTCAGAAATTGAATGAGTATCTTTTCATTTTCTTTTAGTTAATTTTGAGAATTAAAGCTGTAAGGTTTTATTAAACATATAAATGACAAGTTTAAAATTTGTCAATTGTTTTGAATACTGTCATTTGTATAGTCCCCTAATAAACACAGAGTCCAGAAAGTCCTTTGTCATTTTTTCTTAAAAAGCTTGTGATAAGAAAAGCTTTTATAATGTCAGCTCAGGAAACCCTAACAATAGCTTCCCTCATGCATCCTTAAATGAGGTAAATTTAATTATTTTATGTTTTTCTAGCAGTTCCTACTTTCTTCTATAGAATGCTTTTTTTTTTTTTTTTTTTTGAGATGGAGTCTCGCTCTGTCGCCCAGGCTGGAGTGCAGTGGTGCAATCTCGTCTCACTGCAAGCTCCGCCTCCCGGATTCACGCCATTCTCCTGCCTCAGCCTCCCGAGTAGCTGGGACTACAGGCGCCCGCCACTGCGCCCGGCTAATTTTTTGTATTTTTAGTAGAGATGGGGTTTCACCGTGGTCTCGATCTCCTGACCTCGTGATCCGCCCACCTCGGCCTCCCAAAGTGCTGGGATTACAGGCGTGAGCCACCGCGCCCGGCCTATAGAATGCTTTTAAAAATTACTCTTTGCCACCCAAAATATTTGAAAGCAGGGCCTCAAACAGGTACACACACACACACACACACACACACACACACACACACACACACACACACACACACACACACACAGTTTTTTGGATTCATCTGGAATCTAAGTGCAGCACCAGGTAGACTGCTTTGCCCTAAAAGAGGATCCCAGATGCTCCTGGCCTTTCTGTTGTGTCCTGAACGCTGGATGATCCAAGCCCACTCAGGATACCTCTTATCCTTTTCTGAAGGGAGAACCTGCTACATTGTAGAGAGTTGCAGATCTGGACTCCAGGCACTTGGGCTGAAGTCTTTGTTCATGCTCTTGCTTGGCTGGGCGACCTTAGCAAGTTTCTTAACATCGCTCTGCCTCATCTCATCTCATCTATGGCATATGAATTATACTACTCACCCTACGTAATCTCAAAAAATTGCACTAAAATGAGAGCACTCTTTGAGTTTTAACACATTGTACAGAAGGAAGTGCTTGTTATCATGGTGGTAGATTTCCTCCCCCTTTCTCTTCAAATAGGTCCATGTTTGAGTTTTTTGGTCTAGGAAAAAAATTTACAGAAATCCCAACTTAAACATATATTTCCACTATCTTCATCGAAGCCATCTGCAGCCCTAGCTAGACTGAAGCTGGCCACTTTGGGGATAGGAGGCAAAACACCATCCTGTCTACCTGTGGCACTGAAATTTGTGAGATGCACTTCCCCTTGAGGAACATGGGCAAAGCCAGAGGAGCCCTAAGGCAGGACCTAATGTCACAGGCTGGAGAACTCCAAGGGTAAGGACACTCAGCCTTTTGCATTGACCCGTGGCTGTCCCTTTCTAACAGAGTGATCTCTAGAGCTACAGTTTAGCAGAGCGTAATTTTAAAAATTGTGGTCAAATATACATAACATAAATGTTATCATTTTAGCTGCCGCCACCGCTACTGCTGCAGCTACTTCTGCTTCTGCTGCTGCTTCTGCTTCTGCTGCTGCTTCTTCCTCTTCTTCCTCCTCCTCTTCTTCTTCCTCTTCTTCTTCCTTCTTCTCCTTCCTCCTCCTTCTTTCTTCGTATTTCTTCTTTCTTCTTCTTCCAGAGTCTCACTATGTTGCCCAGCGTGGAGTGCAGTGATTTCAGTTTACTACAGCTGCAAACTCCTGAGCTCAAGCGATCCTCCCACGTCAGCCTCCTGAGTAGCTAGGAATACAGGCATGTGCCATCACACCCAGCTAAATTTTAATTCTTTTTTTTTTTTTTTTTTTTTTTTTAGAAATAGGGTCTCACTATATTACCCAGGCTGGTCTCAAACTCTTGGGCTCAAGCGATCCTTTGAAAGTGCTGGGATTACAGATGTAAGCCACTGTGTCTAGCCCCATTTTAACCATTTTTAAGTGTACAGTTTGATGGCCATTCGCAGTGTTATGTGGCCATCACCACCGTCCAGCTCCAGAGCCTTTTCTTCTTCCCAAACTGAAACTCTGTACCCATTAAACAATAACTCTCTATTCTTCTCCCCCTTCCAGAACCTGGCAGCCATTATTCTACTTTCTGTATTTGAACTGACTACTCCACATACCTCATATAAGTAGAATCATATGCTTTTCGTGCTTGGCTTATTTCATTTGGCATATGTCTTCAGAGTTTAGCATGTCGTAGCACAAGTCAGAATTTCATTCCTCTTTCAAGCTAAGCACTGTTCCATTATACACACGTATACACATGTGATTAAATAGTATTCAGCTTAGAGTGACAGATCCCAGTCCCGCCCATCTTCCAGGTCCATCTAGGTTCCAGGGATCTGACTCAGTACCTCGCATCAGGGGCAACAGGCTGTCTATGCCTTGCCATTGTGCGTTGATGCTGGCGTCTGTTTCCCTGTCCCCAGTCATTCATCCCCCTAGTCATTGCTGTGCTGGCCCACGTTCCCCACAGCAAGACAGCTTAAAGTCTGGCTCTCTCTAAGTTATTTTCATGATACACTTGATGCATATGGATCATCCTTCTTTCCAGAAGGAAACTTGGCAGGCTGCATAAGCCTTATTCCCATTGATGCGCCGCCTTTGGGGCCCGTGGGAATCATTCACCTGTTCTTGTGATGTGCTGGGGCACTAGGACCCACCTGGGTTGTCTCAGTCATTGGCGCAGGCACACCAAGCAGACGTATCCACCCTGACACCTCCCTGTCCTCCCCGCCTCTACCAGCACAGGCAAGTGCCGTGCCCCCTTCCCTCTTATTTCCCAGTTCCACCTGGGAGGTTATTATTCACTCCTCTCAGGATCTGCCTGGAGGTGGGTGGAGTTTAGGGCCCTTGTAGGGACTCCCCAGTGTCTAATACCCTTCCACCACCTCCATCCATTCACTAGCTTCCCCCAGCCTATAGGACTTTCTTCAGAGCCTTGGATCACTTAACACCTATCCTTCCAAATCATGCCAGGGCTCAAGACTTCGAAGCAGAAGATAATCCATTTCTTAGTTTTCTGCTTTTGTGTTTCTTTCCTTCTTTCTGAAGTCATGAAAGCAGGCCAGGCATGGTGGCTCACGCTTGTAATCCCAGCACTTTGGAAGGCTGAGGCTGGCAGATCACCTGAGGTCAGGAGTTTGAGGCCAGCCTGGCCAATGTGGTGAAACCCCATCTCTATTAAAAATGCAAACATTAGCCAGGTGTGGTGGCATGCGCCTGTGATCTCAGCTACTCGGGAGGCTGAGGCACGAGAATGGCTCGAACCCAGGAGGCGGAGGTTGCAGTGAGCCGAGATCGTGCCACTGCACTCCAGCCTGGGCGACAGAGTGAGACATCATCTCAAGAAAAAAAAAAAAGTAACAAAAGCAGTGTCTTTGGCTGATTGAATAGGTCAGGGTCACTGGGTAGAGGGACAAAATGAAAAACACACAAAAAGCCACTGGAGTTAGTACTTAACAATATCCTAATTCGAATGTTTCAACCCCACGGTTTAGTAGAAGTACAAGAAGTGTAGAGGACATAAATTAGAGGCAGAACAGAGCCAACCCAATTTGCAGATTGCTGAAGCCTAATCCTTGGCATCCCCAGGAGATTTATATGGTGCGAGACGTAGCTGAGAGTTAAGAAACCAAAAATGACTGAAGAGCAAATAAACATATTCAGAGAGGCTTAGCCAAATTGTAATTGTAGAGAGAGATGATACCTCATAACTAAACACCATGAAACAATGTAAAATGTAACCAAGTGAACCATAACTGTCCTAATGAATCTGCTTTGGAACTCTAGCATTTCATATTTTAGGATAAAATGGGGTATTCTTATATAACACTATGTTAAATGGAACTGTTTTAATCCAGGTTTTGCCTGGGTACCCAATACATTAAATGTGCCATTTAAGAATTTGGTCCAAGACCCCCTTTCAGGAGTACAAAGATTTGCATACGAACTGGTTTTGTGACTCTTAAGCCCTTGCCCATGTAGAATATTGGAGCAAACTGTGTGCTATGTTCTAAATCTCGCCCTCTCCAGAAAGGAAGATACAGGGGGAGGCCAGCCTCTTGCCCCAGGCCCAGAGAGAGAGGCTTCAACTGGACCTCTTGAATGGTTTAAATAAGTGTCATCTGCATTTTGGAGGACACAATAGACTGGGACCTGACTCACTCTGAAAAATCTAAAGGGCAGGTTGCTCTGAGATTGTGGCCTTAGGGGATGACTGGGTATCTAGAAATTGTCAGGGCGGAGGATACGTCTGTTTCCCGTGAACCAGATGTGAGCCAGGCCCCAAGGTCAGTTGGCATGGGTTCAACTTAGATCCTGTCCTGGAGAGCTACTTGGAGGGGAAAGTGACACTGAAGGGAGGGTGAGCCTCCAGATTTCCAGTGGCCAAGGAAGGAGCTCTAAACAGCCAGCGTTTGCCTGCACAGAGGATACGACAGGCAGGCCAGGAAATTCCCAGTGATTGTTGCCGGGGAAAGGGGTGTTTTTCTGAGGACCCCATGAATCATTCCAGAAAAAGAAGAGTGTTTATAAGGTTTCAAAGAGGTATAAAAGATCCTTATCCAACAATGTTTTTTTAAAGCTCTTACTATGTCAGGCAACCCCATTACGTATGAATAAAAGAAATGGCATGGAGAAAACATCCCTTCACCTGCTGTCCATATTCTACATGCTCTAAATCATAAAATATTCAGCACCCAGCATTCTAACAGGGATAGTCTCTTCTATGATAAAGATCAATTTTTTTTTTAGTTTTGATACTTATCGTTATTTATTACAAAGCTTGTAATTTGGAAGAAAATTTGCATTTGTTAACTCTTAAGCGTGATAAAATGGAAAGTTGGGTCAATAGCTGGATAATTTTTAGAGACTAGTAATCAAAGCAATTGTAGAGTTAGCTATTTGATTGGCATTGCACAGAATGAAAAGCCTGATAAGGTTTACTTGTGTAGAAAGCCACACTGGCTGCGCAGAAGCTAACTCTTTGGGCCCAAATTTTACTCTTCTGAAAAAGAATGTGCATCTATTTTATATGTAAATCTTTCTTCCCTCTCCTCCCTTCTCCTCCTCTCCATCCTCCCGTTCCTTCCTCCTCATCTTTCTCCTCCTCCTCCTCCTTTTCCTTTCTCTCTTTCTCTCCTATTTCTACCCCTCCAACCCCTTCCTCTTTCCCTCTCCTTTTCCCCATCCAAACTTAGACACATGCTTCCTTGAATCTTTATTAGTATATTAGATTTCTGTGTTTCATATCTAGCATGCTCACTTCTAGCTCTGCTCGAATGGTATAGCTAAAGGAGAAGCAGTGAAGATTGTGGGCCAAATGCACAATCATTATCAGACAGGTATCTCAGGATGTTCCCAATACCATAATTTGCTTTCTGTCCCGTCATAAGTTAGGGCCTATTTAGGATTTGTTATGGAAGCTGGTATGTGATTATTCATTGATTTACTCAATAGCGCACAGTGTAAGTCAATAAATCTTTGGTGCCTAAACTGGTTGTGTCTTAAGAAGCAGACTTGAAAGCATTCTATTGCCTTATCAGTTTCCTGGGAGGGTATCTGAAGATTAAAAACTGCAGTCAAGGTAAGCATTTGCTAGGAAGTTAATTATTGGTATCTCTGAAAATGGAGGCACTGGCATCATGCAAAAGAAAGGAGGAACGCACTGATTGAGTTGCTTGTTTAATAAATAATAGAGGATTCACAAAGCAGCAAATGTAGAAGAGATGTGATGGGAAGGCAAAATTCCTTTGTGAGGTGTCACTTAAAAGAGTGCTGATTGGTCAGAAGATGAGTATAAACTGAGAGGAGGGGCTGTGGCAGGAAAGGGGGACCCTGGGTGTTAAAGCCCAAGGCGATAGAGCACATGCTGAATGAACTGTTATATCCTTGCCCCGTGACACATTCATCCCCAGGAACAAATGTCCAGGGAATCTTGCGTCCAAGGTGATTTTTCAAGTGTATTGTTTATTATTTAAATGTAGCAAATCACTTAATCCAGTGTAATCAGTACGTAAGAATTGCGGTGAACTCCCTCCCGTCCCAGTAGCTTTGTTAGCATCCTTGAGGGCTGACAGCAAACTTAATCAGGCCAGCTTGAGTGGAATGGCTTTGGGTGATTTGCATTCTGCAGAGTTGCCAGATTCCTGTCCTCTAACACAATAATGAGTGTTTCCATCCAGTGGTGTGAAGCATGTGGAATAATTAGCCCTCAGCATTTAAGATGTGACTGGTAATGTCCAAGCCTCCTTCCTCTTAAGAGTATGATTTTCTTATGGTGACATTTTCAAGAGGGCATCCCTAATCTCCCATTTTGGGGACAGCAGGAAAGAGATGTGCCTGGATATATCCTATCAGTGTTCGCTGATTCACCTTCAGCTAAATCATTTAAGCAGACCAAGGGAACTGAGATTTGAGAAGCTCAGTTGTCTGTAAATCTAATGGTTCCCAACTTACAATCACTTCAGATGTTTTTAGGGGTCTGCAGCCTCTTTTATACATTTTTAAAAGCCTAATAAAAAAGCTAATGGAATAATTATCTATCAGTAACTACATAATAAGTTCAGTTTGTTTTGGAGATCACAACTTTCAAATCATCCAGTTTGAAGGGAAAGAATAAAAGGAGTCTATGAGTTACAAGGTTGGTGAGTATGATTAGTCAACATCAATTTACAAGTAATGGTATTCCTACTGTGGTGAACCGAATAATGGTCCCTGCAAACATGTCTCCGTTCTGATGTCTGGACCCTGTGAATATGTTGTTCCATGTCAAGTGGGAATTAAGATTTCAGATGAAGTAAGATTGCTAACCAGGTGACCTTGATTGAGATGGGCAAATTACCCTGGATTATCTGAGTGGGCCAAGTGTAATCACAAGAACCCATTTAAGGCAAAGTAGAGTGTGAGAGTCAGAGAGTCATTGAAGGATGCTCTGCTGCTGGGTTTTGAAAAGGAGAGGAGGGGACCAGGAGTCAAGGAAGGTGGACAAAACAGATTCTTCCTTAGCGTCTCCACCCAGCTGTTGAATTTGCCTCCCGGGCACACAGGAAGTCTGCACGCCCAGCCCTTCACATCCAATTGGGGCCATGTGGAATGTGGCCCAGGTGATGTTGCTCAGAAAGAACCCAGCCCAGAAAACACCTTGATTTGAGCCTAATGAGAGCGATTTTGAATTTTTGACTTCCATAACTTAAGATATTAAATTCTTGTTTTTTTAAGCCACTGAGTTTGTGCTAATCTATTAAAGCAGCAGTAGAAAACTAATGCATTTAGCACTGCATCTTTCTAGATTTTTGGTCATTTTAAATAAATCAGCTAATAGTGTCTACTGGGTATCTTGGCATACAAATAACTATGTCAAAGGAGTTGGAAAAGTGTGTAGAATGTAGAATAAATCCAAACTCTAATTGTTGTCTACAAGCTCCTGCTTTTTCTCTCCTTCCTGTCTTTCTAGCCTTACCTTATGTTACGCTGCACTCTCTCAGCTCCCACTCCTCCAGCTGTCTTTCCATTCCTCAGACTTCCTGCCGTGGGCCCTTGACTCATGCTGTTTCCTCTGCCTTGAATACCCTTATTCCAGATCTTCCAAGAACCAGCTTCTTCCCATCTTTTAGGCCTTAGCTTAACCCTTCCTCCTCTGTTAGTCAGAAGAGTCTAAGTGCTATCACTTACAACCCAGTATCCTAATGGTTTAAAACAATAAAGCACGTGTCCCTCACGTCACAGTGCAAGGTGGTTGGGGTGTGTGTGTGTGTGTTATTAGGGATAGGAATTGGGATTCTGCTTTGTTCCACACAGCCACCAGCCATTCCAGCTTGTGACCTCTCTTTCCCCCCGGTGCCTTCTCGGAATCCTTAGCAGGATCTCTGCAGTCACCTGCTGAGGAGCAAGGAATGCGTGGAGGATTGTGTAGGCTGGGCCTGGAATGAACAACATCACCTGGGCCACATTCCATATGGCCTCACCTGGATGTGAAGGGCTGGGCATGTAGTCTTCCTGTGTGCCCAGGAGGAAAATTCAGTAGTTGGGTGGATGATAGCCCTGTTCTGCCCTTCCTCAGAGGTGCCTCTTATAACCGTGCTAAGCAGATCTGTCTCATTAGCCTCTATGAAAACACCTTATTTAGTTCCTCCATTGCACTTTATACTCAATAATTTATTTGCTTCTTTGTTAATTGTGTTCCTCTCCAAGACCAGAAGGGTGTGAGGATAGGAACATGTCTGTTTTGCTCACTACTATGTGCACAGACCTGGCAATGCAACATCTTGCACAGAGTAGATTACCCACCAAGAATAGTTATTAATATGTGATGAATGGATGATGAATGAATGACCCAACAAGTGAATGAATGGAAAGCATAGACCTTGTCTAGAGGGTATCCACTATTATAGCAAGGACAGAATAAATAGGTCATAGTCTTTTACAAGAATAAATTTCAAGAAGCAGCCAAAAGCTTTTTTTTTGTTTTTGTTTTTAGAAATAAAGGACTTTGGCCTACGGTTCAAAAAGTGTTTGGAAAGTCACTGCTCTTTGGGTTGTAGAATTTGAGTCCAGTCTTCCAGATGAGCAGCCTGAGAGTAGCAGTGCTCTCCTTATTTGGGTTGATTAATTCTGCTCTTGTATTTCTGAGAAAGTGTAGACCCTTTCAGATACCATCCTAACTCTTCCCCCACCCTTCCCTTCTCCACTTACAGAGGACAAACCATTTGGCTCCTCTCCTCCTACCACCTGTTCCTATTAATATATTCACAGTGGCCCCCGGTGGTGGGAGCATGCCACCTCAGATGAAGGAGTTTTCTAATTTTGCTTCTCCTTTTCTTTCCCATTGTCATTGTCCTTTCTGGCTTAGCATGAGCTAGTGGCATGTGGCAGTCTGAGAAGTGGAATGCCTAACCCAAGGAAATAAATGGTGCATAATCAAATCCAGTTGCGTAACTTCGGGAGTTTGTGTTTTCTTCTGTTGATTCACGAAGATCAAGGAGCTGATGGGAATAGGTTCTGGCCTTGCCACCAAATGTGCTTCTCCTCCCATTTTCTGAGTAGGGCTCCAAGGGAGGTGCTGGGCCACTTTGCCACACAGGCTGGTTGCTGCCTCATCTCCTGCAGGTGAGGGTGGAGACCTCGCGGGCTTGTGGGCCCTGCTGTGGCTGTTACATGGATCCAGGTTGTCCAGGGTCTGGGGAATGCTGCTGAAGGGGCCCAAGTGCCTGTTCCCTGGAAGCACTGGCCAGGCAGGACTGCCTGCCTCAAATGGGCCTCTCCCACCTTGTTCTGTCTCTCATGGGGCAGGCACATGGCATTTCCTAGGTGGGGGGGACCAAGAAGCTGTGGCTGGATTAATTCTTGTGAAGAGTACAATAAACTACATTGTGTATTTAACTTACTTTCCCTTACTTCAACATGGTTACACGGATAAAATACATTAAAATGAACACTAAAATCAAGTATGTGGGCAAAGATGTATCAACAGGAATGTTCAGTAATAGAAAAAAAACTGGAAACAACTTATACATTCACATAAGGGAGGAGATAAAAATAAATTATGATACATCCATAGAGTGGAATACTTGAAGCCATTAAAATTGAACATGTAGAATATTGAATGAATATAATCACATTCATGTTTAATTTTTAAAAATTAAGCTGCAAAACAGTAGATACCATATGATCCCATATTTGCAATTAAAATGTATACAAATATAAACAATGGAAAAGATAAAGATTGAAGTGGAAAAGATAAAGATTGAAACAGAGTGCTTATTTCAGTAAATGGGATTATGAGTGATTGTTATTTTATTATTAGTGCCCAACAGTAGTTCCCAAATTTTCTGTATTTAATACATATTTATTTTGAAAGGTGATATAAAATTCTAAAATGGTATTTTAAAAATTAAATGACTGTCTTAGTTCATTTGGGCTGCTATAACAAAAACATCACAGAGTGGGTGGCTTATAAACAACAGAAATTTGTTTCTTACAGGTTTGGTGTCTGCTGAAAGCCCATTTCCTGATTCATAAACAGGGCCTGTGTCCTCACTGTGTCCTCACATGGTGGGAGGAGGAAGGTGGTTCTCCAGAGTCCCTTCTACGATGGCACTAATCCCATTTCTGGGGGCGCCACCCTCATGACCTAATCATCTCCCAAAAGCCCCTCCTTCTGACACCATCACATTGGAGGTTAGGATTTCAACATAAGAATTTTAGGGGGATGCAAGCATTCAGTTTATGACATTGACTAAATTCTCCAAATAATTACTTGTTTATTAAAAAGAAAACTATTGAAAGAATTCTTAAACAACAAAACAAGTCATTAATGTGCAATTTAAAAAGCCCCATAACCTGCTTTTCTGTCTGTCCTCAGTACAGACGTTTTCCCTTCCTACTGCACACTTAATAAGCCCCCAAGCCTTGTAGATTCATTGTAGATTCAGCCTTGTTAGCATCTCTTGTATCCAGTCCCTCCATCAAATTCTCCCTGTCCCTGTCTTTGTCACCTGTTGATGGGACTGCCTGCCTCCTGGCTTTCACTTACACCGTTCCATTGTCCTTCCAGTCACCGACAACCTGGCAAATGTGATCCATCTTAAGAGGTTCAAGGGCCACCTGTTCTCTTGGAGTCTTTCCTGGCAGTCCCCACTTCTGTCTCCAGAACTGATCCTTCTTTATGCCTCACTCTTTGTTCTGAATCCTCTCACAGAACCTTTTAATCTCTACTGCGCTTCCTGACACTTACTTTGTGCCAGGTACTTTATATTTCTCCTGTATCCTGGCTGTATCCCTGTGAGGATCATAGCCCCATTCCATGGATGAGAAAACTGAGGCACAAAGAGGCTAAGCAACTTGCAAAGACATCGCAGATAGGGACTAATAAGATTCAGGTTCAAACACAGGCAATGTGGCTCCAGCATCTCTATGCTGAGCATATATATGTGCTGCTGCTTCTCATATTTCTAAGGTCTTTCACTTGTCTCTCTTCCCCTACCACATTGTAGAGGGGGATCATGTGTTAAATTTATCTGTATTTTTTTGGTGCCAAGCCCAGGGGCTGGCATGTAGGAATCTCATAATAAACACTGATTGAATGGCTATTTAGGCAATGAGTATTTACTCAGCATCTGCTATGTGTCAGGCATTGTTTTAAGCACCCACCTGAAATAAATAAGCAAGAAAACAGATCAAGAGTCTTGCCCTCAATAATGGAGGAGGGGGTGACTTAGATTCTAGAAGAACATGTCAAGGGCAAGTTAGGTAAATGATTCAGGCAATATTTAGATGACATTTTTACTCCTGTATCCATGCTTCTCTAGATTACATTATAATTCTCTTCTTTTAAATTTTGGGTATGATTTGAGGCAACTACAGTACTGGAAATTAATACAAATCCTTCATTTGTCATATCAGAGCTCTGTAACTGGTCACATATAAGCGAGCTGTCAGTGGTCGAATCATGACTGCCTGATGCTTCTCAATGGTTTGAAACAGTTTTTTGAAATGGCAATACATTTCTCATTTCTTCATGCTCTTCTTTCTTGCTTATCTTTTCCACTTTTTTCTGCTTTGCTCCACCTGTTCTCTTGAGAAACCATCTCAATCCCTCCTGCTTCTTCCTACCTCATTCTCTCCCTCCCTTGCTTCTTAATTTCCATTCCCCTGAACCTTGCCAAATATGTTTTTTTGAACAGTTGATCAAAACTCATCAAGCACAATGTGATTTTCTCTTTCAAACTGTAGGTAAAATGGAGAGGAATTAATCTGACCAAAGTGTGTGTCACCACATGCCATAGATTTTGTCTGGGGGCAGAAGAAGGGAAAGGAAGCTAACTTTATTATAGAGGTCAGAGCAACCCAACCTCACAATGTCGATGTGATTTCTGATTTATTGTAACACAGCAGAGATTCAAAAGGATTAATAGTCTAAGTGACCTAAATAATAATGAGCGTGCAGAAGAACATGTTCTTCAACATGTTGCTTACTGCCATAGAGAGAGTGGAGCTCTGAAAAAAATTTGCTTCTCCTGCTTGAAGAATACATTTTTCTAGGGTGTCACTTATTAAGATGAAATTGAGGTATTAAGAAACTCAGACTATTCCCAAATAATGGCATTATTTTAAAACAAATGGAGTCTTACAGGAATAGAAATAACCTATTATACTTGCAAAATACTAGCTTAAAATGTACCACCAGAATATGCTATTTCTTCATTTTTGCCTCCCCACACTCCAGTCTCCATGAATGCAAAGCACTCTTTCCTTAGACCCTACATTGAATTCTGATGGCTATGGTGTGACCATAGGAAGCCTCTGCATTTATCAGTAGTTTCCCTGAATCTTGGGTAATCATACAACTCATATTTCCAGAACTTTATCTTTTACATGTATTCTTTTTTATCAGACTCTCTTCCAAACATATTGTCAGTATTCCTCTATCCCTGTCAGTCCACTCAATTCTTTAATTCTTTGGTAGATTTCCAGCCTCACTGAACCAGCTCACAAGTCACCCATGACCCGCCCAATGCCAAAACCAAGCTTTTCCCTCAGCCCTAGTCCTCCTCAGCCTTCCAGAGATAAGTGGAATTCCTGGGTTAATGCCTGCATTCAGGTTTTTCCCCAGGAACAAATGGTCACATTTTAAGGAGGACTGGGGGAGAAATAGTCAAGGCCCTATGAACCCAAACTGGGAGGATTCCCCTGAAATAGAGGAACTCTGGAGTAATGAGAACATCTTCACAGAGCAGGTGAGGCAGATGATCTTCCTGATTGAGTTCCCAGAGGTGTCAGCTCACTCTCAGAAAAATGCAGAAGCAGCCCTGGCCCTACCCGAGGCCCCACACTCCCTACAGTCCTCTGCTGAGCTCTCTGTTGCCTGCCAAGGTGGGCCACACTCTAGGAAAGCATCTCATTTACAGAAATGCTGTCTTTAGAGTTACAGTATTTGACCAACCCTGGAAGCAAAGATTAAGCTTCCTAAACCCGAAAACATTCATTCCTACAATGGTCCACTTGGGAAAATTCCTCTAAGAGACTCATTGATACCTTGATTCTTGTTTTCTCCTTCTTCTCCCCTCTGGCTCTTCGTGTTCATACCCTTTATCTCCTCTACAGCAGAGATGGGGGTCTTAAGGTGGTTTATGGAAATAACTTACTACGAGCATTCGTTGTTTTTAGAGATTGTACACAATGCAAGAGCTCCTTGGAGTCACAGGCTCTCAGCCTCTGTCTAGGGAGTGCCATTCCTATTTGATTAGAGCCATTCTGCCCAGTGTATTCCTGGTGGCCTCTTTTTAAATCTCCCATCCTTAGTGCTTGTCAGTATATACAGTAACGTTGATATTAGCATGGGACCATATGATGCAGAAATTCCACTTCTGGGTACTTATCCAAAATAATTAAAGGCAAAATTTCCAAGAGATATTTGTACACCATGCTACAGTAGCATTATTCACAATAGTCAAAAAGTGGAAGTAATCCCAGTGTCCACTGAACAAACAAAATATGGATTCTACATACAATAGAATGTCATTCAGCCTTAAAAGGAAGGATATTCTAATACATGCCACAACATGGATGAACCTTGAGGCCGTTTTGCTAAGTAAAATAAGACAGTCACAACAAACAATATGATTCCACTTATATGAAGTACCTAGAGTAGTCAAATTCACAAATAGAGGAGGTGGAATGGTGGTTTTCAGAGGCTGGAGTGAGGGAGGAATGGAGATTGGTTGTTTAATTGGCATTGTTGCAGTTTTGCAGGATGAGGAGAGTTCTAAAGATTGGTCTCACAACCATGTCAATGTACCTAACGCTACTGAACTGTACACTTCAAAGTTAAGATGATAAATTTGATGTGTGTATTTTGTCACAATGAAAAATAAAATTAAGTGTAAAACTATTTTAACCTGGAAGAGGAATTAGAAAGTAACATCACCACCACCAACAAAAATATTCAAAGAAGGTATTAATTCACTGAAAATACCAAGAAGTGAGAGTTCACTGAGCAGGGAGGCAGAGCATTCAAGATGACCATTTAAGATGAACTGAGGAGGATAGGTAGGGATCCAAAGTGAAATGGAAACAGTTTTTAAAAAATTACTTGCATTTCCACTGAAGGGTGAATAATTGAGCCTTTACTGCTGTTTATTTTTCTAGCGTCTTATAAGCCGTTTATTTATATTTGATTATATATTTGTTTTATATATATATAATTGTTATATTTAATCAAGCTGCCACTTGATTAAAACGACATCTTGGGTTTATGTGGGCAAGAGAATTCCAAGTGCCACCAAATCCCTCAGAACTAATTCCACTGTAAAATATCAGCATCCTCAATGTAGAAGAGTTAACCTTACTGTAATTTAGTATTCAATTATGAAAATATTGTATAATATCCTGAATTCTTATGAAATTATTATTTTTTTCATATTTCTGGGAAAGCGATGTATTTATTTCTGTTTTGTGGATTACCTGAGAAACAAGAAGATGAGACATGTGATACTATGTATGCTTCTAGTGCAAGGATCTTCTCATTATGAAATGCATTACTTTGTGATGGTTATATGTGAGAGGAAGAATATGTCAAAATTGCCTGGCAAATCCTGCTTATTTTGATCTGCTCCATCTTTCTCAGCTTTGGCAAGCTAGCACAAAGATTGCAGTTTCCCTTGTATGATCCCAGAAAGCAGATTGCTGAATCATGAGTCCTAACTTCAGGTTGAAGGTGAAAATAATTCCTTCAGGGAGTAATACATAGCTACAGTCTGCAGAATTAAGCTGATAAGAGATGACATTGCATTAGGTTACAATAATAGGATCACCTTAAATTAAGCTCCCTGAATGAATAAAATAAGCCTATTACTCTGTGGTTCACCTCAGCCTTGTAAAATGCCTGGCACATCAGAAGTTCTGGAAAAGTGTCAAATAGATGACATAAAAAATGGGGTATTCTGATAATGCAGTGATAGGTTTGAGGATTATTGTAAACGATTCATTTTTTTTTTCATTCAACAACTATTTCTCAACCTCTCACTTTGTGCTGGGTACTGTTCTAGGTGATACAGCAGTGAATAAAAGAAAAAAAGTTACTTGTCCTTAGGAATCTTGCCTGCTAATGGGGAATACAGATGATTTTTTTAAATTGTGAAAATGCTAAGAGAGAAGATTAAGTGGGAAGGGAGCTCTAAGATATCGTGGTGTATGTTGAAATTTTAGCAAGGGTGGACCATGCATAAATTAGGAAATTTCTAAGAATTAGAATACACAAAAGACTGTGGTATTTAATACCATTCACCTAGTAGAGCACAAAGACCATTTGTGGGGTATGAGGGAAACTGAAATCTAGGTCTCGCTTTGTCACAAATTCATTGGGCAAGCCAAGCTCTCCCCTGGGCTCAGCACGCAGCTGTCAAATGGACAGGTTGGGCCATGTGAACTCCACACCTCTTACAGCTCTAAAGTTCTGTGAGCATTAATGTTTCTTTGATGATCTTAAAGACCCTTCAGGATCTTGCAATTCAGCACATAAAAACAAATTCCCATGAAACACATTTTATTTGAGCTTCCTGGTCATTTAGATTCTGGATAAATAGGAATTTTTTGCCATCTATATAATGCATAATAAAATCAGGTCTTATAAGATGCCTATAAACTTCCATACCTTTGTAATCATTTTCTTTATAATTTCAGGTAAGGCAATTTGCTTCCCTTCATTAGAGATAAGTATAGGCACAGAGCAATTTATATGAGTTGATTATAGTGCATTTTACTATAATTCCGTAGTAAAAAAGCCTGATTAGAATCACATATTCACTGTAGCACCTATTTTCTGACACAATTCAGTATCATGCAGGTTCCTTAGAAATTGTCGGAGGGAATGTAATTATCCAAAAATGCTGAAATTACTTGTTGTAAACTAGCCTATGTGTTATGGATCCATGGCTTATACTAAAAGCCAGTTTTCAGGTAGAGTTGAATGTAGCTAGAGCTGCTGCCCCCAATGTGACATCAACATTTACTGAATTCGTACAAAGATGTGTGATTTTTTTTTTTTTTTTTTTGCCACAATGTTGGGATTATACTTCTAATTTGCCAAAGAAATAGCTCAGCTTTCTAGAGTATGGAGTCTGTCCAGATAACCTTGGTATAGTCTCCTTTTTTGGAGGGTGTGTGGTAGTGGGGGAATCATGTGGTCCCTGGAAGTCTGTAAGCAATTATTTGCTCTGCTGATAAAAAAAAATGTTTTATTGCTACAAAAAGGGGTGTAGGTAGCTTGAAAATAGGTTTCGATTTAGTCATTGTACTAGAGTTCTGGGAAAACAAATTGTCCTTTTGAATTTCTGAACAATAATAATTTGCTTAAGACATTTTGCACAATCATGATAAGTAACACATCTTGATAAGGAAGTCTTGCATTGGCAGAGCATCTGTAGAAGGACTGCTACACAGATAATGAGCACAGTTATGTTTAAATTAAATTAAGTGGGCACCAAGGGATAGAAGTAGATAGGGAAGGAGGAAGTAATTGAAGCAGCAAATAGTCCAAGGCACAGAAATGGAAATATGTGTAAACTCTGCAAATTTAAAAGTCACTTGATGCCATAAACTATTTTATTAATTTCTCTGGAGTTTTAAATTGGTACAAGTAATGATGACTGTGGAAAAAAAATCAACATATGCGTCAGAATTGGGGAAGAATCTCTTTGTGTTTAGGCACTTTGGGACCGAAGGATATTTCCCAGATCCTCGATGTGCAAAGTGTGGTCCATGGACCAAAAGCATTCAGTATCCTGGGGACTTAATAGAGATGCAGGATTTCAGGCCCTGCCCAGACCTGCTGAATCAGAATCTACATTTAGCAAAGTCTCCAGGTGATATACATGCATATCGAAGTTTCAGAAGCACTGCCCCAGAGTTGCTAAAACAGTTCATTCATTCATTCATCAAACGTTTTTAGCACCTCTTTTGTATGCCAGACATTAAACTAGACAATAGGAGGGAGAGATCATTAGAAACATAGGTAAGACATGGTCCCTGCACTCAGGGAACATATAATTGAAGTGGGACATATGAGATATGAGGCTGAGGCGGGTGGATCACTTGAGCTCAGGAATTCGAGACCAGTCTGAACAACATGGAGAAGGCCTGTCTCTACAAAACATACAAACATTAGCCCAGTGTGGTGGTGTGTTTGTACATGTTACGCGGGAGGCTGAGGAGGGAGGATGGCTTGAGCCCAGGAGGCAGAGGTTGCAGTAAGCCAAGATAGTGCCACTGCACTCCAGCCTAGGCAGCAGAATGAGACCCTGTCTCAAAAAAACAAAAACAAACAAAAAACAGATGTGTGGTACTTGACTGTGGGATGCCAGGGTGGAGAATGTAGATGATGCCCCAGTGTTAGCCCTGGGTACATGAGTGTTGCTGTGTTTACAGAAGACTAGGGGTTAAAGAGAATATGTCTAGCCTTGAAATGTTGGGTTTTGAGGCAGCTGTGGAATTTTTCAGGTGGAAATGTCTAGTAGGCAGTTGGATCTTGGGGCAAGGATCAGTAAACTATGGCTGCACAGACCAACTCCTGGCCTCCACTTGTTTTTGCAAATAAAGTTTTATTGGAACCCAGCCAAATTAATTGGCTTACATATTGTCTCTAGCTACTTCCACACAATAAGGACAGAGTTGAATAGGTGCGACAGAGACTAGGTGGCCCACAAAGCCTAAAATATTTTCTCTCCAGCCCTTTACAGGAAGTTTGTCAACTCCTTTCCCAGAGGGTTCTAGAGAGGTCTGGAATGGAGAAGCCATGTGGAATTCATCCAGGCCTGAGGTGGCTGATGAGCCTGTCCTGGGAGGATGTAGAGTGAGAAGAGACAAGGGCAAGGTCAGAGCCCTAAAAGAGACACTTCTTCACAGGCTCTTATTGTACCTCAGGTAGCTCCCTGAGCCAGTCACAGTCATTTTTTTCCTGGTAACTTTTGCTGCAGTTATTTGATTTTTTTTTTTTTTTACCTTGGCATTTGCAAATTGATTAAGCCAAGAAACTTGTACTAGTTCAGTGAACCACCTTGTATCTAATTTATAATCCTAAATTAACAGATTCTGCACAGTACCAAATAGCTATTACCTTTAAATGAAAGCTGCAAGGAACATTATAGTTTGGGCCTAACAATAGAGAAGAATCTCATCTTCCCATGAAATAGAAAGGAAAAATGTGATTTCCTTGTAAATTTGTTTAGCTTGACTCTTATAGCTGGCAGGGCTGTGCAGAGGTGCTTATAGCTCCTGGAAGCTCCAGTTTCCTTAATACAAGCCCCAGAGTAGTGCACACCGCAAGCTGACTTGTTCTCCACTCTTTGTCCAGTTGGGAGGCAGCCCCTCCCCTCAGACACAGGGCAGAGGCCAAGACGGGAACTAAGGGAGAAACGGGATGCTTCTGTAGGACATGGTTTTGTGCATAAACATGCAACTATGTGTGTGAAATTTGCACATTTAAAAGCCATTTTCTACCATAAACTCTTATGTACTTCTTGGGAGTTTTGTAAAGGTCTTCCTGCATGAAACATTTTGATGGAATCATCACAAAAAGAAAAAGATTCAAGCATCAGTTCTCAGCACGTCTTTGTTAACAAAAATAACACAGATCGCTTTAAGTACTAGGCTCCAAGCGAGTTGAGGTTGAGTGATTTCTACATGTTGAGGGGAGGAGGAGGAAAAAAAAGTTGTGGGTGCAAATCAGCTCAGCACCTTCATGATTGGTGCAGAAAGTCAACTATCACCTTATTTTTATACTAGCACCAAAGTGTGCTTTGTATTCTCTGGTGCCAGGCATGGTGCATGGTGCTTTCCCAGATGTCCTTTAATTTAACATCCTGTGGACACCGTTCAGATACAATGCAGCTGCCAAAATTGTTGATTTATATTTGATATAAGGTCAAAGGGTCCAGGAGCTCTTTTGATAAAAGGTAACACTAGGTTAGCATGAGATTTCGCTGTCAGATTAGCACTCCCGAGTTGGCCTCCATTTCCACAAAGCTACTTTATTTCCAGCATTTCTCTTCACTCCCATGGGTGCCTGAGGCTGTCTGTTCACAATATTGCAGTGTTGGGATTCTCTTACAGGGCCGTGGCTCATCTGGGCATTTGTTTACTCTGGAACCGAGTGGCACCAAGCCCTTCGTCACATCTAGCTTTTTCACAGTGAACGAGCCAGTATTGTCGTGACCAGTGCCTTTGTGCCCCTTCCCCTCCCCGACCTCACTGGCCCTGGCTTTTGGTTATTTCTGCATTTTCGTGACTCTTTACTAGAGAAAAATATGTGTAAAGTGGGGAATTGATGAGTAGGATGCTGGTCATCAATATTCAGTGAGGAACTCTGCTCAGCACTTACATCAGCTCCCTGAATCCTTCCAGTCTCCCTGAGGAGTGGGTCCAATAGATTTCTCTATTAAAGAGGAAGCGACAGAGGTTTAGAGAAGTGAAAGCATTTCCCCAGGGTCAAAACCAGAAAGTGGCAGAACTAGATTAGAACCACATGTCATCTGTCAGACCAGAGCAGAGCTCTTAACCACCATGCCGAGTGACAACATGAACTTGAGACACAGGAGAATTCGGTCCCAGAGCCACCAAACTGTGGCTTCTAATTTTTGCAGTCTCTGTCTCAAGGGAAGATATCCATTTGTCACCCCCTCACCCCCTGCAGGGGGGTGCTAATCAGGTTGACAGAGCCCTGCAGGTCTGAATAACAAGGGCATCCTTGCAAAGGTTTGCCAAGGTGGCTTTTTGATGGCCTCCCCACAGATTTGTGATCACACATTTTCTGCAACTTTATTATAAAAAATTCTCTTTATGGAAAGAGAGAAAGCTGAGTAAATATGAAAGAAACATCAAAAACAGCAGAGCAATTTCTAGGATATGGCATCATTCCTCACTCACATCTAACAGCTAGTTGGATCCCAGATGCTAATTGGAATAGTAATATTAATGACTGTTCCCAAATCTTGTTATCAAACTGTCTCGTCACCCACACTAGATGCCTATTTCCCTGGGGTTCTGTCCTTGCATGCTTTCTTTCTCTTTCTCCTGGCACTCCTTCCAGGATGAGGGAACATCTTTTTCTGTCAGGTGGTGGTCACCTGGTCCGTTCTTTCCAGTCTTCTCACATGTTCTTTCTTCCTTTCACCTCATATCCTGTTTGCAAAGGTGAATCTGCTGCAGGCATAGAGACCACATGGGTCCCATCTCGATTTGTTCTCAGGCACCAGAATCTGAATCACTTAAAATGAGGTCCAATACTAGGAGCAATTGGTAAATTTCTCCCTCATGGGACATTCTAAAGTGGCTTCTTTTAAAACTTCCTTGAGAATGAGATCGCTTTAAAACCTCACTATTTATTTTACAAAACGGTCTAGGGAAGATGCTTACAGATTGTTAGCAGTTCTGGTTGCAAAGCTTCATTACAGAAAATAGTTGAAAATTTTTTCAGAAATTAAGATTCTGGGTTATCTGTGCATTTCATTTATACATGCTTTTCTAATATTGTCCCTCTTGTGCAGACAACCCAAGATCTTATTGCAGGTGAGTAGAGAATAGATTTGTTTCAGCCACCATGCTAAGAGCTTGCTGTGCTCAGCAGTCTACAGAGTGAAAATGGAGACTCACATGGAACGCACATGCCAGGGACCGGGCACTAATAGGTAAGCTGATCTATTCCTTACAGCCATCCTCTGAGGGAGGATATACCTGTATGATCCTTGTTTTATAGATGAGGAAACCAGGCGCAGAGCAGGTGACCCACTTGCCCAAGGTCACCCAGCTTATAAGTAGTAGAGCTGGGATTTGAACTCTAGCAGTCTAATTTCAGGGACAGTGCTTGAACCGTCTTTTCTTTTCTTTCTTTCTTTCTTTTTTTTTTTTTTTTTGAGATGGAGTTTCGCTCTTCTTGCCCAGGCTGGAGTGCAATGGCACAATCGCGGCTCACCACAACCTCCACCTCCCGGGTTCAAGTAATTCTCCTGCCTCAGCCTCCCGAGTAGCTGGGATTACAGGCATGCACCACTACACCAAGCTAATTTTGTATTTTTAGTAGAGACGGGGTTTCTCCATGTTGGTCAGGCTGGTCTCGAACTCCTGACCTCATGTGATCCGCCCGCCTCAGCCTCCCAAAGTGCTGGGATACAGGCATGAGCCACCGCGCCCAGCCAAACCCACTTTTCTATACCTTCTGACAGACAAGGAAGGTTTAACACCTCCTTTGCAGATCTTATGGATTAGTCAGAGAGACATTTGCCAATCTAATTTAAGGCATACTGTGTTAAATACCATAATAGAAACATAAAATAGAGTGCTCTTAGCCCTTGGATATTTTCATGTGTTGTTAAAAGCCATTTTGGATCTGCTTCCCATCCCAGAGAATTATCAACCCCTCAGATAATTGAGGAAAATGAAGTAATATGAGGTAAAGGGCTATTCAAACTGGCTTTGCTTGTCAGTCACCACTCCTAGGGGCCAAATGGCTTTTCTCACATCGTTTCCTAGTCCTTGATTATGGTTGCTTTCAAATGCTTTGTAGCAGGGGCAGTGTCCTGCAGAAAGGTGGGATGTGGCTTTAACCCATGACAATAGAGATTGGTAAAGAACCAGGTTACAAATTCCAAACCCCACACCCCTGTGATGATGGAACAGCCTTTGCCAAATCTCCCCAAGCTTCTCCAGCTACAAAATGGGCAAAATAAAACTTCTCTTTCTCCTCCTCCTCTTCCTACTCCTCCTCCTCCTCACCTAGTAGGAGTATTGTGAAGATAAAAAGCAATAATTGGTGTGAAAATGCCCTGAGCTCCATAGATGAAAGCTCTCTATAATGCCAACATATCATTACACTGACTTTATTAGGATTTCAATACGGTTCTGTGGCTCATAGAAGCAGCTCTTTCAGCTGGTCATATGAAGTCCTAGGTCTTTATTCCACAAAGGAATTATTTACTGCAAATATAGTCTGGTCAACACTATTCCTAGTCAGGGACGGCCTAGAGTTAGAGGATAGACACGCCTCGATTTGGGAAGCACTGTGTAGCCATGCCTAACAGCTTCTTGTAATGGGGAACGACCTACCTCCTGAAGCAACTTTTGGAGACCACTAGAATGTGCTTCCTTGTGGCTGGGTGTGGTGGCTCATGCCTATAATCCCAGCACTTCGGGAGGCCAAGGATCACGAGGTCAAGAGATCGAGACCATCCTGGCCAACATGTTGAAACTCCATCTCTACTAAAAATACAAAAATTAGCTGGGTGTGATGGCATGCACCTGTAGTCTCAGCTACTTGGGAGGCTGAGGCAGGAGAAATGCTTGAACCTGGGAGGTGGAGGTTGCAGTTGAGCCAAGATCGTGCCACTGCACTCCAGCCTGGCCACAGAGTGAGAATCCGTCCCCCCGTTCCCCCCCACAAAAAAAGAAAGTGCTTCCTTGTATTGGCACTGGTTCTCTTTCTCTGCAGCCTTGGACTTCGCAGAGCACATCAACATCTGGCCTTTCAGATGTTTGAAGATGGACACCCTGCTCACTCAGAGACATTGCTCACTCAACTTTCTTCAGCTGTGTCTTACATGATGCTGTTTTGAATCCTTTCCTCCAGACGTATTCCAATCCCAGAACTACACTCCAGGTAGTCTGACCAAAGCAGATGGCCACCTCATTATTCTGCTACCACAGCCTAAGATTATAGAGTTTTTGGTAGCTTTGTCATACTTTGCTGGAACAGCCTGAGGGGTTCTTCCTGCCTGCTACGTAAAGAAAGACCACAGCATTGTAGTAAATAAAGTGCTTAATAGACATGAGGCCGCCTCGCCACGTGGGAGATGGAGTTCATACTTAAATCATCTCATCAAACTTCCTGAGTTAGGGGTTTTTCAAAGGCAGTTTAGGGGAAAGGGTGGGGGTGGCTGGGCTTGCTGCTGATTGGTTGGGGCAGAGATTAAATTATAGGGGGTTGAGGCCGGGCGCGGTGGCTCACGCCTGTAATTCCAGCACTTTGGGAGGCCGAGGCAGGCGGATCACGAGGTCAGGAGATCAAGACCATTCTGGCTAACATGGTGAAACCCCGTTTCTACTAAAAATACAAAAAAATTAGCCGGGCATGGTGGCAGGCGCCTGTGGTCCCAGCTACTGGGGAGGCTGAGGCAGGAGAATGGCCTGAACCTGGGAGGTGGAGCTTGCAGAGAGCAGAGATTGTGCCACTGCACTCCAGCCTGGGCGACAGAGCGAGACTCCGTCTCAAAAAAACAAAACCAAACCAAAAAAAAAAGAATTATAGGGGGTTGAAGCTGTCTTCCTGTGGGTTGAATCACTTTTGGGAGGTGGGGGGCGGGCACAGGAGTGGGGTTGGTGGGTCCATTGGAGCCATAAGTGTCAAGACATTCAAAACACTTGAAAAGATATCTCAAAAGGCCCATCTTAGGTTCTACAATAGTGATGCTATTTGCAGGAGTAGTTGAAGTTGCCTATCTTACAACTTCTGGAATCATGGCTGATAATCGTTTACACCTGCACCTTAGCAGCACTCATGCATCTCTCCTCCACACAGCCTGATGGCCTCCCATTAGCTTTATAAAAGTGATTGAATTTTGAGGGAGACCTTTTATCGTTTAAACCATAGCCTAAATGTCTCTCAAAGTCCGCTTGGCCCAAAAGCCCAGGAATAATTTAGGGAAAGGCAAGATAGGGGTTGGGTTAGTTCAGCTGTTACAATTTTTCTCACTGATAGAATTTTTGCAAAGCCATTTCATTACTATTAGAGTGACACTGTTGACAGTCTCTGCATCTGTACCATATGTACCCCTGCTAGATCGTGTCTTCTAACATCAGCTGTGACTTTTTTTTTTTTTAATTTTTGACAGAAAGTTACATCTATCTCTCAACCGAAAATTTTATTGAATTTGGTGCCAAGCTATTCAGGTCTTTTTAAATCCACATTTTGCTGTCTAATATATTAACCACCCCCTGCAGGTGGTAATCCAAGCTTCTGGGCATTTATTCTAGAAAGAGTAAAGGATTTATTTCTTGTAAATATAGGGAAGTTTAATTTGATCCACTGTACATGGATAGTTTTGATAAGAATGCTCCCTGCTTTTGATTAAATATTCCCTGGGATAAGAACAAGAAATACTTTCCTATCAACTAATGCATGCCCTTTGTAACTCTGTAATTGTCAATCATCAAGTTATTGAGCTACCTGTCTCTGTGTCTAAAATGCTTTGCTGAAGTCCCCCTTGTCTGCTTCATTTTCTCTGGTCTCTCAGGTTTGTGGATTGGGTTGGCTCTTAGGGCACCACCATTTTTGACTCCCTTTACAGTCTATCCATTATTATTTCTGGGATCAATTTCTAGCTGAGCCACCTGTACCTTTGAGAATTCTCCCTTTCTCCCTTTTAAAAATTGTAGGCATTTGCCTAATTCCTTGATTCTGTCCCGCTCTGATGGATCATGTCTTCCTCAACAGACTCTCCCAGCAGGTTGGCCATGTCATTTGATTTTCCTCTAAGCCCATGACACAGTTTGCCCAGATGTGAGATTTGAATTCATTTGGAGCAGTAGATGTTTTCGTCCTACCCATTCATCACGCCTTGGGGTCTGCTTTCTTTGTTTTGTCCTTGGCAATCCAAAGGCACTCCTCCTTAGCAGGAAAGCCAATGGCAGCTGGAAAAGGAATTGAGTGTTCTTTTTGACCTCCATCAGCACCGTACTATGAAAGGCAGCCAGTTGTCTCAGGCCTTCTTTGATGTTCTCCTGGTTCTGAGCCTCACAAAGTTCTTTCAAATGTTACTTTCAGTCTTTAAGTGAATCTTATTAAAATGGGAGTACCTCTGAGAAGGGTTATACTTTGAAACATAATACAACCAGTGAGGTGCTAATATCTTTGCAAAGCTGCTAACTCAGCCTATGCAGTTGCAGGAGTGGGTGTGGCTTTTAAAGGAAAACACCCTGAATTGCTCACTTACGGCTGGTCTGAAAAATGTTTCCTTCCCAGGACACTGTACCTGGCACCACTGAATGGTGAAGAGCCGCCGTTTTCTTTAGGGGAAATGCTCCATCTTGGAGTATGTTTGCAGGAACTGAAGTGAGAAGAGATGTAGCTGAAAAAAACTTGAATTAGGAGTTAGGAAAACTGGACCATATTTTCATGATCTGCTTCTAAATAGACTCTGAGACCTCTGTGTCCTTCTCTATAACATGAGAACATTGGATCAACTTTAAATCATCTGTAAGGTCATTCCCAGCACGTGATTCTAAGATACTTTCTCCTAATCTTATCCCATCTTTACCACTATAGTTGGCTGTGTGTCCTATATGCAAGTCACGTCACCTCTTTGGGTCTTAGCTTCATCGATTTTAGAGAAATGATTGTTTGATTTTTTTTTTTTTTTTTTTTTTTTTTTTTTAGACGGAGTCTCACTTTGTCGCCAGGCTGGAGTGCAGTGGCGCAATCTCGAATCACTGCAACCTCCGCTTCCTGGGTTAAAGCGATTCTCCTGCCTCAGCCTCCCGAGTAGCTGGGACTACAGGCGAGTGCCACCATGCCCAGCTAATTTTTGTATTTTTAGTAGAGACGGGATTTCACCATGTTGGCCAGGCTGGTCTTGATCTCCTGACCTTGCGATCCGCCTGCCTTGGCTTCCCAAAGTGTTGGGATTACAGGTGTCAGCCAATGCGACTGGCCAATTGTTTGATTTTCTAAAGAGCTGCATTCCATGGAAGCCTGGGGAGAGGCAGGATGGAGATGTGGAGAGACATCCTGTCCTCCCTTGTCCCTGTTCACCCAGAGCAGCTCCATACTTACCTATTGGTCTTCTGCCTAAGCTTTCATTTGAAGAAAGGTTTTTGTTGTTGCTTTGTCTTATTTGGTTTGTTTTGTCTTTTCCTACTAATGGGCTTATCTTTGTAGTGTCCATGTAGTGTAATATCATAGATGACTCTGAGGACCCCATCTAGCTCAAAAATTAGATATTGAGCTCCTTGAGAGCAGGGATCAGACTTGTCATTCTACCTCCACGATCCTTCATAGAGTATAGTAGGTGTTCCACAAATGCTTGTTGGATGAATATGTACTGATAATAATAATTATGAATGAGCTCTTATTCCATGCTAGGTATCCAGTGCTTTAATGGGTTACCTCAATTAACTCTTAAATTAATCCTATAGGATAGATGTTATTCTATCCCATTTTACAAGTATAGCAATGGAAGTACTTAAACTTCAGAAGAATGGAGGCAACCTGATATATCTGAGAACCAAGGCTATTAATCACCTTGCTACATGGCCTCATTTCTGCCTATAGGACATCTGACTTGAGTCAGGGATGAGGAAGCTGGAAAGCAAAGCCAACAGGAAGGGAAGCACCAGTGTGGAGATAATGCTGGAGAGAGCGATGATCCTGAGGTGTATGATAAAGGGCTTTGATGTGAAGTAGAAGGTCGGTTTCACAGAAGTGAGCTCCCCAGACCACTGACATAAGCATCCCTTGGGAACTTTTTAAACATGCAAATTCTCAGGCCCCATCCCAGACTGTCTGAACCAGAAAAGTTGGAGATAAGGCTCAGGAGTTTGTGTTTTGCTAATCCCTACAGGGGACTCTGATGTCTGCTAACACTTGAGGACCATTGCTGTGGATCAGCTTCAGGGACTTCGGTTTTGCTTCTGGAGAGTGCCGAAGCTTCTAGTTTTCTCACTGTTGAGATAAAATATTTTATATCTGGAGCAATATTTAATTCTTTTCCATTTTTAAGATAAGCCTAAACAAGATGTCTGCTTGGACTGGAGACTCTAAGTATCCGATTCCTTCTTTTTACCTTCTGTTTAGTCTGTAACCTGAGGCCCGTCACTTAAGTCCTGATTCTTTGCCTGTAAAACGTGGTTAATGATGCGGTGCTCCCATATTGGGATAGCCAGAGAAATGTGTAATTAGTGGTTGTGAAGCATCTGGAGCCTAGAGCGCCGTATAAATGCTATAGGATAATAACCAGTGTATGGCCTTAAATGCTGCCTACAACTTGACACATTTAAAATTTCTTCCTTGAATCGTAAAGTTTAAAGTTAATTTAACAGTTTGGTATTTGCACTTATTTTTTATTCATTTTGTAGCCGGAATGTTGTTTCTCTGTGCTTCTTTCAACCTTCCAGAGAAAATGGTTAAGACAAAAAAAGTTTAAAAAATCAGCACCTTCAGAGAAAATAACCTCTCCAAAGCATAATGTTTGATTGTCAGACATGGATTCTATAGATGTTTTGAACAGAAAGCTGAGATACTCCATAGGCACAGAGGTAGTTAGTGTCCATGAAGATGCTTGTTCTTTGAGACTCCAGCCTGTGAATCTTTAAAGAGAGTTCATCCTGGGCAGCGTCTTCATTTCTGCTCGGCCTTGTAACAGTGATCCTCCTCCTTGGATCTGGAATCCGAGAAGTCTGAATCATATTTTCTACATGGTCATTCTTTATTCAACTTAGGCAAACACTTCCTTTTTTAGACAAGACTGCTTGTCCAATGTACACACTCATTTTAGATTAGATTTACAAGAGTACAGGCTAGTTCATTTTACTCTAGTTCAAAGTCTTTTTTTCTTTCCCCTTAGTCTCAAGCCAATGAATGGCCAAAAAAGACGGAGATGAAGGTATAACAAAAGCATTTCTTTTGAGAGTTTAACTTGGGCTGAATTTATATAGAGAATGCACATGTGGATAGATAATCAAAGAAACGTGTATAAAAGAAGCTTTTATACCAACAGTATGGTGTGAAGAAAAAATTTTTAAATGCTAAATAACCATAGTTTTTATTTTGTATATTATAACTTTAATACTCAAGCATAATTACTAGGCAGGAAAAAAACCTTCACTCTTTTATTACCATTTCCTGACATTTTAAATTACACAGTATTGCTGAATTAAAAAAAAAAAAAAAAGAAACAGCAGAAAAAGGCTAATCCAGACCCTGAATCAACATACTAATTTATAAATCGAGTCTCAGGTAAACACGGTTTCTCCTTGTACCTTATGCTGGAGGTCAAACGCTTACAATAGCCTAAAATAACAAGTCGAGACATGTTTTCATAATTGGAAGTTAAAAAAAGAAATTCCACCATCTGTTGATGAAAAGAAAAGTTTTGCAATAACTGCTGTCATTTCTGAAGAAACATCTCTAAATTCTTCAGAAAACAGTCATGGTGCTTAGGACAGCTAAAAATCATTTGGGGCACCATTAACTGATTATGAACTACCTGAAGAATCATGCTGATACTTAAAAGGGCCACATGGAATCCTTTTAGCAGTTTCACAACTGTCTGGGGTTATTCATTGCAGACTGAAAAATGTTGCTTTTTCAATTCCAAGTAAGTCAAAATGAATGGGACAGCAGATAGACTGGAAGGGAAAAGGAGGAGGAAAAAGAGACTCCCTCCTCTGCACTTTGAAGATCATTGGCCCAACCCAAGAATGGCTTCTGTTTCTACTGAGCTTGATCACGATTTGCTATGCACTACAGTGAAATGAAATAGTAGTATGGCTGGCAAATTATGAGTGTTGACAGCAAACAGACAGGAAGAGTTTAACTCCTCCTTACCTTCCACACTAGCTTTAAACCTTCAGATGAGGCAAAAAAAAAAAAAGAAGTCAGCAATTGGAACAGTGTGCCCTTCATAATAGAACATGGGCCAACCAGAGATTTTTCTCATTTTTTGATCACCTATCTTCTCTGGGCCTGTCTTTTCTTATCAGATGTAAATTATTTGTTTGCAGCATTTCTGAAATTGCTGTAAGAAGATCAATAGAAAAGTGGTGAGGAAAGAATATAATTTCACCGCCCTCACTCTCTGAAAGCCAGCTATTCTCGAGTCGTGTGTACTTCCTGCCAGTTCAGTAATAATTAATGTATAGTGTGTCTGTAAACTGCAGAAACGGATTAAGAAATAAGTGCATTTTTATCCTTGTTTGGATGATCCTAAAGCGTTTTAATATTATATTGTTTAGTCGGCAAATCTCTACAATAAAGAAAACATGTTTGAATTAGGTCGTTTAAAGTTTCCTCTTATAACTCTTAAACCAGGAACTGTTGCTTTTCAGAGAAGAAATATTTTTCTTGAGGAATCTAGATGACAGTTTTCTGTGGTTTCTCACTTTTCTGAACTCCCAGAGCTCTCACTGTCTGGACTATTCATATCTCACCTTTCAGTACCTATTTTCATGTGCTTGTTAATTCTCTTTTTATGCTCTAACCTGGCCAGACTATAAACTCCTTGAAGGTAAGAATCATCTTCTATATTTCCCTATTTCTCAAAGTACCTAGGTCAACAGCTGGTCAGGTTGTTGTAATAGGATTTTATGTATTTAATCACATTTACTGATGTAACCCATTTCTTATTGAAATAATGTGTTCCACCTCAGTGTATGTTAATATCCTAAAGTCATCTTGAAATGTATTATGTTTCCCAGTCTCTTTTGTAAAATAACAGTGGCCTCATTCAACATAGTGGTTCGTAGTAAAGTGCTTTCCTACTGGGCTCTGGGTGTATAAGATGATTACGATATTGCACCGTTGACCTTCATCCCAGTGCACAGGGTCAGATTGGGTCATTTCTGTGTGAGTACAGTTGGGAATTGTTACCACTCTGAGAACCTTACACAGTTGGACAACGTAAGAAAAAGAGAGTCCCCCGCTTAGATGGTTTTTATTTATTGCAATTAATGAAGAATTCATGAAGGTGGCCTTGCTGAAACTTGTCTTTTGAAAGTAAATTTGGCCTCTGATTGACCTTCCAGAGACAAATTCATGTTCTTGGATGTTGTGTATAAGTGTGTGTTTTAGAAAAACAAAGTAATAATTTAGCATCAAGAACATATCATTGAAATTCTTAGAAATCCCATAATTGCAGCTTTGTGCAGGCGTATTATATGAAGAAAGGGAAAACAACCCCTTAACTTTGAGGCCTTGCTTGTGCTCAGAATACATCACAGAAAAGGAAAGGGGAGAGTGTTGGTGGTGTTATTGCTTTTATTTTTAGAAAAAGTAGAGGCTCAGACGAAAGTCCCCTTGCATACAGTGAGTCCATTTAAAGGTGTATGGTATAGCATGGGAAGTTTATTACAGATGTGAAATTAGGTAGTACGTAGCAAGGATCAGTGTTTATTCATACTCTAAATTTAACCCATTTAAACATCGCAGTGGGGAGTGAATTTGCCTGTGGGCCTGAAATTCTCCCTACACTGCCATGTGGAACAGAGACAGAGTTATGGAAAATGTAGAAGGATGTCCAAGTTCCCTCTCCTTTTGGGCAACGTATATGACTCCAATTTATAAAAAGCAAGTCAGATCACTACAAAAAATAAATTATCTTAGTCACACTCAGGTCTTGTCTTAGCCTTTGCTATGGTCTAGGGGGTGACGGAGGACATCTGTCAAGGCCCTGTGGGGACAGAAGGCACACTCAGCTGGGATATTGAAGAGCAGTTAATGGAGGGTCTACTGACAGAGGTGTCGGCGGATCGAGAGAACTAAGAGAGTCTGAAGCATCTGGGAGTGGCTAAGAGTGGGAAGCCATTCCCAACCCTGGGTCTGGAGGGGGCAACAAGAGGGACTCGTGTTACTGGAGCCTGGGGACAGCTAGAGCCACAGAAGAGGAACTGGGACAGTGGGGGCCGTAGGGGGTCCAGTCTGCTGCCTGAACTGCAGCACTGGAGCAGGAAGAGAGCAGTACCTCTGGCATCTCTCCCGTCACCCCCTCTTTCCTGCCCCTGCCTTCCATTGACTGAACCTGAAGCCAGAGGAAACGGAATTGAAGTAGTGTGGTTGGTAGAGGTCAACACCCTGGCATGGAAGAGACCCCTGGGAGAAGCAGATACTACCCCTTGTCAGAGAATCAGTTCTTCCCTTCAAAATCGGGAGATTATGAACAGTGATTTTTCATTGGATTGACTGGGAGAGGGAAGGAGTGCAGAGGGTGGTTAAAAGAACGCAAGTGCAATGTTCCCCTAAGAAATACAATTTGGGGCCAGGTGTGGTGGCTCACGCCTGTAATCCCAGCACTTTGGGAGGCCGAGGTGGGTGGATCACGAGGTCAGGAGTTTGAGACCAGCCTGACCAACATGGCACGTGCCTGTAATCCCAGCTACTCAGGAGGCTGAGGCAGGAGAATTGCTTGAATCCGGAAGGTGGAGATTGCAGTGAGCCAGGATTGCGCCACGGCACTCCAGCCTGGGCAACAGAGCGAGACTCTGTCTCAAAAAAAAAGAAGTATAATTTGGGTGAAGATTTGGCTTGTGTGATCTGAAAGAAAAAAGACCAATATTCTAATATGATTTATATCCATCCAAAGGAGAAAATAAACAGCCTCATGGAGCAGTGGTTGAGAACTCCCGCAGTGGCGCGAGACTGTCCAAGCTCCACCCAAGCTTGGCCCCTTACCAGCTGGGCTTTCTGGGGCAATTTTCTCTCTGAAGCTCTGTTTGCTCTCTTTTAAAGTAGGGACAATGATCGTGCCTACCCTGTGGGGTTCTTGGGAGGCTGAAATGAAAAGATAATTGTAAAGTACTTAGCCTGGAACAGAGCACTCTAAATACAGCTGCTAGCTGCTAATACAGACGATCCCTGACTAACCAGGTTCAACTTACAATTTTTTGACTCTATGAGGATGCAAAAGCGGAATGCATTCAGTAGGAACCATACTATGAATTTTGAATTTTGATCTTTTCCCAGGCTGGTGATATGGCCTAAAATGCTCTCTCGCAATGCTGGGCAGTGGCAGTAAGCCACAGTTCCCCGTCAGCCACACGGTCTCCAGGGTAAACAGCCCATCCTCCACAGTGTACTGTGTTGCCAAGTGATTTTTGGATAGCATATTTTATGTTTTCACATCCCATCATGTCTACAAAATGTCCATCTGTGTAAAGTATTCAATACTTCATTATAAAGTAGGCTTTGTGTGAGATGATTTTGCCCCACTGTAGGCTAATGTTAAGTGCTCTGAGCACGTTTAAGGCAAGCTAAATGGTGTTTGGTAGGTTAGGTTTACTAAATGCATTTTTGACTGATGATACTTTCAACTTATGATGGGGTTATGTGGACATAACCCCATCATAAGTTGAGGAGCTTCTGTACTCTACAGAGACGACGGCTCGATCTTGGCTTTGGGATCCTGTCTAGGAAGATGTCCTCTCTGCACAGGGAGTCAGAAAGGAGGTGAGGATAAGGGCATGCGGTATTCATGTTCATTCAAAGGAAACATGGGCTGTAGTGGGCTGAGAAGCGCCCACCCACTCTCCCTTCTCACAGCTCAGGGAGAGGCATGCTTCTGTCTCTGACAGTGGTAGTCTGTGGAGCTGGGAAGTAGGAAGTAGAGAGTAAGTGAAGGATGCTAGGTTCCCAGCAGAACAGAGCTGGGCTGGGGTGTACAGAGCAGCATGGGAACAGGGGAGGCACATCTAGTTCTGTATCCCATCCTCCACGGCTGTCCCACACCAGGCGTCAGTGGAGGACTATGCCACCATACCCTGACCTGCCCTTTTCTGAGCCAACAGCCGCTAGAGCTTCATGCCGGGGCTGCTGTTGAAAGATGTCTCAGAGCCCTGCTCAGAGTCTTGTTCTCAGAAAATGACCATGCTTTGGAGAGGAGATGACACAGTGAGTGGGAGAGGTACATGCAGCTAAGAGCATTTCAGGAAGAAATTGGGGTCTCTTGAGGAAAAAGGATCCAAAAAAGAACTACAGATGAAATTGATTGCTTTAAGTTAGCCCGTTCTATTTGTATAGTTTTAAAAATAAAAACTGGAAGCAGGTTGGATGAACATAATGCTCTAGCAGACTTGGGAATTAGGGGCAGAATGCTGCTCTAAATTCAGGAAATCATGGCACGGTTTCATATTGAACATGGTCTATTCCTACCACTAGCGCTTTCCTGGCTGATTTCTTCTCCAGCTGGAGACTTCTTTCTGGTTTTCCAATTTATGCTCCACCCTCACCCCAACCCACCCATAAACCAGTGGCTGCCGGAAGCAGTATCTTTCATAGTGGTGAGTTCTGGATTTTCAGCAGTAATGGCCGAGAGTCAGGGACCAGATGAGTGTGTGTGAGCTGGTGAGAAAAGGGTAGATGATAGAAAATGCGCAGTGCTGTGTGCATGGAGTCCTGCAGTTCTGGACATTTTGAAGATTACCTGGCTTTTGACAGTCAATGGATTTGACCACCTTGCTATAAGAAAAGATTAAATACATTTCAAAAGCCAAATGATAAATTCAATTTCTTTTTTTTTTTTTTTTTGATACTGAGTCTCCCTCCATTGCCCAGGCTGGAGTGCAGTGGCGCGATCTCGGCTCACTGCAACCTCTGCCTCCCGGTTCAAGTGATTCTCCTGCCTCAGCCTCCCGAGTAGCTGGGATTACAGGCACTCACCACCATGCCCAGCTAAAGTTTGTATTTTTAGTAGAGACAGGGTTTCTTCATGTTGGCCAGACTGGTCTCAAACTTCTGACCTCAAGTGATCCACTCGCCTTGGCCTCCCAAAGTGCTGGGAGCCTAAATTCAATTTCATAGTGACTATTTTACCCTACATGATTAGTGTAGAAAATGTTGGCATATCAAGTCATGGCAATTTGACATCACAAAGCCACAAAGGTGAAAAATTAGAAGCAGTCTTAATGTAATTCTGTGTGGAATTCTATGGTTTTAGAAGTTTCAGCCAGGCATGGTAATCCCAGCAATTTGGAAGCCCAAGGTGGGTGGACCGCTTGAGCCCAGGAGTTCAAGACCAGCCTGGGCAACATGGTAAGACCCCATCTCTACAAAGAGTTCTAAAAATTAGCCAGGTGCGGTGGTGTGCACCTGTGGTTCTAGCTACTTAGGCGGCTGAAGTCAGGGAATCACTTGAGCTCAGGAGTTCAAGGCTGCAGTGAGCTGTGATTGCACCACTGCACTCCAGCCTGGGCGACAGAGCCAGACCCTGTCTCAAACAAACAAACAAACAACAACAACAAAAAAGGAAGTTTCATGCTTGTCATGACTCTGTCCCCTAAGTGTAACGGCTAGGGTCAAAGGACTAGAGTGGAGTAGGAAGGTCAAATGCAGAAATACCCCTCCATGTGCGGACAGGAAGATGTGCAGGAGTGTATTTGTATACTTAGTGTTTGCATTGTTTCTAAGACACTATTGACACCCGGAATGATTCATTTCCTACGTGTTGAGAGATAAGTTATCTTAATCAGTGGATACCTTTTGAATAGGTTGAATATAATAGTTTTGAAAATATTGGTGACATAAAAGACATCTCTTAAAAAGGCATCTAAAATCATCAGTAAACATTTCAGTGGTGGTCAAGAACAGAGCATGCCTTCTTTCTGGAGCCATCTATTTAGTGTGGTGGTGCTTACGGGAGTGGAACAATATGGAGTCACTCATGCATTCTCTGTCATGGTGCTGGGCCCAGTAGAAATGCCTATTGCAATATAACAGATTAATTCTGAAAATAGAACCAATTCCTGAAAAGCCAAAGGTTGCATATGAAAACCTAAAAACAGCCCTTGCTGGAGGCTCAGTCTCTTGATCTCAGACATTACTACTAGTTAGTATAAATGGTCTGATAAGGCCCAGAGAGGAGCACCCACTTCCTACCATAGAGGGCATGAAGCTGTGGACATAGGAAGCTCTCAGTAAGTGCTTCTTCAGCAGACACAAACACTGAGGATAAAGGACCTTTCAGTATGTTATTTGGGGAACCCAAATCTAGTCATTTCTGGCTGTTTTCTTTGCTTTTTCCTTTTCTAGTTTTTGAGTTTTGACAGCCAGATCCTCACCATACTAGTTGGTAGTCTGTACTAGAGCCTGCATGTGTCAGGTAAGGCACTCTGCAAATCCTGGCGAGAAAGGAGACTTACAATAAACTCGGTTGTTCTTTTCCTCTTTAATCAGATCTGCCAGCTTGTGCCTGACTAGTCCTGTCAACATTGTGAACAGTGGAGATGATTTGCCTCAGTTGCACTGTGCACTGTAAAAGCAGTACCGATGGCTGTGCAGACATTCCTAAAGAGAATCTTAGTTTTCTTCCTCCACTTTAATAGTGGTCACCCAGTGGGTTGAGCAAACAAACATTTATTGAGCACCTGGTGTGTACAAGCATTCGGCTCTGCTTTGGTGCTGAGGAGAGTAAAGCTGCCAGGGAAAACCTAGGGGACACACAGACAGCTCCAGTGGGGTAGCTTTGCAGTGGGACTCACACCTCTTCATTCTACCAGAAGCCAGAAGATACTCACTGGGGACAGTCGTGATGGGAGTTTTTCCATGAGCAGCAAGAGCTAATGGGCCGTTTGCCTACAAGAGAAGGTGGGACAGCAGATTCCTCCTGGAGAATCTCCCTTGTGGCCCTCTCGTTGCCCTCTGACAGATTGCAAGCCTGAAATCTGTCAGCTTTGAAAGATTGCCTGACCCTCCAGTATTTGGCTATGTAAGACAGGTACTGAAAGATGGCTTTTGTTGAGGAACTGACTCCCAATAAAAATGGTTAACTATCCATTGTGAGAAAACACGCCATTGATGCTGGGCACGGTGACCCACACCTGTAATCCCAGCACTTCGGGAGTCAAGGGTGAGGATCACTTGAGCCCAGGAGTTCAAGTGCAGCCTGAGCAACACAGTAAGACTCTGTCTCTACAAAAAAATTTAAAAATTAGCTGGGTGTGGTAGCATGCATTTGTAGTCTTAGCTTCTTGGGAGGCCAAGGTGGAAGGATTTCTGGAGGCCAAGGTGGAAGGATTTCTTCAGCCCAGGAGTTAGAGACCAGGAGTTCAAGTCCAACCTGCAACATAGTGAGACCCTGTCTCTACAAAAAAAAAATTTTAATTAGCTAAGCATAGTACTGCACACCTGTAGTCCTTGCTACTCCAGAGTCTGAGGCAGGAGGATCTCTATAGCCCAGGAGTCTGAGTTTACAATGAACCATGATTGTGCCACTGTACTCCAGCCTGAGTAACAGAGCAAGATTCTGTCTCAAAAAAAAAAAAAAAAAAAAAAAAAGCTTAACATGCAAACCAGAAAGTCTCCTTGCTTCTCAGAATGCTTGAAGTGAAAACAACATTCCAACCCTTTTATCTCCACCTGTCTCTCCCTCCCTGGCACAGGGCCTGGCAAACTCCTACTCATCCGTCACTGCCCAGCTCCAATGTCATCTCCTCTGTGAGGTCTTCCTCGTTAGCTTCCCACTCGCCCCTGCCAGGAACCTGGCTCCTGTCTTCCGGTACCCACCACCCTTGCATGCACTCCTTCATACACTCCCCTCTACTTGCTTCCCCTCTAGGATTGGGTGCTGCTCCATGGAAAGGACTTTGTCATCTTTGTGTACCCAGTGCCTAACTTGGGATCAGGAATAGAGTGATGGGTAAATGTTTGTTAAATGGACAGAGGAGAACATGAACAAATGATCTTTTATAAAGGCACAGGTGTGTAAATATACAGTTCCTCCTTATGACCGTGCTGCTGAAAATAGATAAACAGAGGGTACCAGTACAAACAGCTTCAGACAGGAGCTAACTATTAAGGAAAGGTTTGTTTTAATTTTAGTTTCAGACTCTGGTAGTGGAAGTAGGAACTTTCACATGCTGCGATTAGGAAGACAAATGTCCCACTGTGCAAACAGCAAGAGGATATGACTGCTGCCAGCACGCAGTACAGCTGTCCCCAACTCTATGAAGACATGCAACACTCAGATAACAGCAGAGCGCGGAGAGGGGGTCTATTCTTCTCACTGTTATGTAATGTGAATACTTTCTCTTGCGGAAATCATTGGGACCACTTGTTGTTTGCCTTACTCTTAACCCTTTAATCATAGACCTACTGATGCTGTCACCCAGGCTGCCATGGGGTGACAGGAAAGCTTTCCTTCCTGCATACATTTGTTCAGGCATTTGGCATGGAAGTGATAAATGCATGCTAATGCAGAGCTTAATGTGGAGCTTTCAGTTAGCATCTTGCAGGTTGTGAGGGATTGTTTCGGCTGTTGGGTCCTTACTCTTGCTTCTTCCTGTACATCACAGACACGCTTCCTGTGCTGTTTGTTGCTCAGTGGTGTGGTTGATGGGGTGTCTGAAGTGTTGCTAATGCAGCGCATGTGATCTTTAGAAATATTTTCCCTGAAAGAAGTTATTTTTAAAGCAAGTGATAAGAAACCACAGAACACCAAAACCCAGAAGGAAAGGAAAACTGGAGGCTCCCAGTCTCAGGAGGCTTCAAGAATCAGAGCCAACTAGACAGCCTGACTGGGCCCCATCTATTTTTACTGGTCTTACAGTAAGGGGTAAGGTTTAGGTTGGAAATAGATGAAGGCAGGCTTAATATACTTGCAGAGAGACTGAAGTTAACAGCTTGAATGTTGTGACATAAATGAGTTTGATTGCTATGATAAAATATGGTAGGTCAGTCTTCCCAAGATGACTACTGGGTATACATGTTACTGGCCATAATTTATTCTTATGGGATACAAATGAGTTGGCCAACTTTGGGCAAGGCACCATCCTCTGTGGGCTTCAGATTCCAAGTCTGTAAGATGGGATAAGAGTACCCACCTCATAGTGCTGTTTGGAAATGAAGTGTGATAATATATGTGCAGTCCTAGGACATTGCAGTGTCCAGTATGATAGACAGAATTTTGTAATGAAGAAAAGTATGCTTTTCAGATCCAGACAATGCTAGATTTGAATATTCAGCTTCACTATATGATTAATATATGTGATTATTTATGTGATTCTGGGCGACCTCACTATTCCTCTGTTTATTTGCCTGTACAATGGGACTAATAATACCTGTTTTATAAGCTGGTTGTGAGTTTTTTATTTGTTTGTTTGTTTGTTTTGCCACAGAGTCTTGCTCTGTTACCCAGGCTGGAGTGCAGTGATGCGATCTCAGCTCATTGCAACCTCCATCTCCCAGGTTCAAGCAATTCTCATGCCTCAGCCTCCTGAGTAGCTGGGATTGCAGGCTAGTGCCACCATGCCTGGCTAATTTTTGTATCTTTTAGTAGAGACAGGGTTTCACCATGTTGGCCAGGCTGGTCTTGAACTTTTGACCTCCAGTTATCCCCCTCTCTCAGCCTCACAAAGTGCTGAGATTACAGGCATGAGCCACTGCACCCAGCCCTGGTTATGAGTATTAAATAAGACACTGCATACAAAACATCTAACAACGTAATGAAAGACTATTAATAAAGGCTAAGATATCTACATGATATCTGTCAAAATTATCTTTCACAAAAGGAATGTTATCTTAGATTTTATTTTATACAAAGCCTGTCATACTATTGGATTACTCAGTTAATTTATTTTGAACCCTCAATTACATTCTGGAAAAGTCACAGTAGACTTGAAATGATGTTAATCAGGGATAGTTTTGGACCTTTGTAGTGGTCACTTCATGGAATCATTTTTAAAAAAGGAAGCTAAGAAATTTAACCTAGGTATATTTAAACAAGTGCTAAATGTAATTGTAAACAACCTTTTAAAAAGTTTGCTATACTTTTTTTAATGTAAATTACGTAAAAGGATATAAGTGAAAACCAAATCTCCCTACCTCTCCTGACCCTTGGCCACCCAGATCTCCTCTGCAGACAGACACAACCTCAGCCCTTAGCAGCCTCTTCCAGACCTGTTTCATGCACTGAAACCCCGAGCTATGCCTCATTTTTAAAATTGAACATCTTGGAGAGCTTTCGATATTAGCCACCTCATTCCTTTTTGTGCCTTCATAGTATTCCACAGCAGATTTTAAAAGATATCTTTAAAAAGCAATATAACAATATTGTTTTTTGTTAGCCATATTATAACAATGCTAGCAGGGCACGGTGGCTCACGCCTATAATCCCAGCATTTTGGGAGGCTGAGGCGTGTGGATCACCTGAGGTCAGGAGTTCAAGACCAGCCTGGCCAACATGGTGAAACCCTGTCTCTACTAAAAATACAAAAATCAGCCAGGCATGGTGGCACGTGCCTGCAATCCCAGCTACTTGGGAGGCTAAGGCAGGAGAATCACTTGAACAAGGGAGGTGGAGGTTGCAGTGAGCCAAGATTGCACCACTGCACTCCAGCCTGGGTGACAAGAATGAAACTCCATCTCAAAAATAATAATAATAATAACAATACCATATATAATAATATATATGCCAATATAGCAATATAATAAGGCTATGTTGTGGAGACCACCTTCAAGATGAATAAAAGCCAGCTGCTCTTATATAATGTGAAAGTGTGACTGTGAGTGGATAAACTGTCCAGTGGCAGCATTGGACAGGGACTTTACAATTTTTTTTCTTTCAAAAGATCAAGGAACAAACAAGCATGATGTGCTGTGGGAAAAAATGTCTTAGATGACTAAAAACCATTTGAAGCTCAAATATACATGTAGAAAAATTAAAGTTGTTCCATGAAATTGAGTTGAAGAAAGCAATATTTCTAAATTTGTGTATTATTTTAAACATGAGTTTTAATTTGTACAAATAACTGAATTAATGAATTCAGGTATATATACCTATTTGAATTAAGTGTTATGAGTAAATATCTGACCATTTCCTTTATGTTATGAAAAGTTTTTATATTCAGAGATCTTTTGGGGGAAGATCTCATCAGGAAAATGCACACTGCCTTCTGTGGCGGGTTGCTTGGGGGGCCTCAATATTTAGCAGCCCTGTTCTGAACAAACAAATCAAACATTGCAGAGCAGGTTCAGGCTGAAGTGGCACTTTCATTAGTAAGGTCAGGCAGGAAGGCTATTAGCCAGGTGTGCTTGCTAACCACTGAGCCCCCAAATTAAGCAGGTTTAACTGTCCTCCAGGTGCTGCAGAGCTAGACCACCAGGAAGGCAACTGTATACCAACTGGACAGTGCTCCTACGGGCTGGCACAAAGCCAAGAGACAAATTGCTCCCACCTTCCCAGGGAGAAAATATAGGACAAGATAGAGGACAGGAGTTCACCTGCTGAGTTTCCCTCACAGGCCAGGAGTGTGTTTTGGCATAAAGCATGTCCTCATTTAGACTAATTCTCAGCACATATATGGGACATGTAGATAATTCCCTGGCACATAAAGGGTGCGCTTGTTTCCTTAAGGAAGGAAGAATGGCTTCACCACAACTGCTGGCACCCACATGCTGCCTTAGAACTTTTGAATCACGTCAAACAGCTTCAATCACAGGGTCTGGGTAGGAGAATGCAGCTGCTAGGTGACTGAGAATTGAAGGCGTCCTGGAGCTTCCCACCAGGAGAGCGCTTACTGAGTGTCTAGCCCCGTCTCTATATTCACAGATGGGAAAACCGAGGCCCATGTGAGTCAAGGTTGAGGGAGTAGCCCAGAATCACCCAGAACTGAGAGTGGAGCTGGGGCAAGAAACCCACTGTCATCTTTCAGGTTCTTTTTGGTTATTGACAAGAGCACGGTTTTCTGCCTTGTTCTCATCCTTCCCCTCTCTAGAGCTCCCTCCTTCACGTGTGGAGGTACAGTCGGTAGCCCTCTGACAGTCCAGTTCCACTGCAGCGGGCTCTGATTTCAGCCTGTAAGACAAACAAGGATGTGGCAAGCATGGGCCAGAGTGACTGGCTGCTGACATGCCCATTCTTGATATGAATTACTACAATTATATTAACCGCACCAATTGTTATGGATGGTGCCATTGCGAGAAATGACTGTGCTAGATCAGAGAGCCCATTTGTTGCCAGGCCAGCACTGAGCACTCTATCTCTATGAATAGAGATCAATAGTATCTCTATTGACCATGAAATCTGGGGAAGAGTTGCAGGTAGTACCTGATATGCAGAGGATCCTTGAGGAAGAACAGGGAGGGACAGAAAGAGGGAGGGAGGAGAGAAGTATGGGAGGGAGAGAGGGAGGGGGGCATCTCAGTTAGTGAGATTTTACTTTATTTGTTCTAAAAGGTGGCAGAAAATTAAATAATGTCATGAGTTTTTTCTAATTCTCTAGTGCTGTTTTCTACAATGTTCAAACCATGTTCTATCATTGAAGCAGACCAGACATGAGAAAGAACTGAAAATTTCACTTTAGCTTCTGTACTGCTGATTCCCCCTATGGGACTAGGGTCATAGGGAGAAAAATCAATGGACTCCAGAGCCAAACAGATCTGGATTTGAATTCTACCTTTTCACCAAGCATGTGGCCTTGGGAAAGTGACTATAATCTCTTTTAGTTCCCTCATTTCTAAGAGGTAAAAACATACCTTCAGGGACCTCTGCTCCATGCTTCCTGGGCACCCTGAACTTTGTCTTTCAGAACGCTTTTTGTAGTTTCTTAACAATCACTTGTTTGATGTTCATTTGCCTTTGTTGCTGGACTGAAGGCACCTTGAAAGCAGTGACTGGACCTGCCTTGGTCACAGCTATATCTTTATCCTGTGGTACAGTGCCTGGCACATAAGTATTTGCTGAAAGAATGAATGGGTAGATGGATGAGGGGATGGCTGGGTGGCTGGATGGTTAGATGGATGGACGAACAGATGAATGGATGGAGAGATTATTCAGGAAAGTTATAAAGATCCCAGATAATGTATGGAAGGGGGCTATCCCAGAATCTGGAATAACCAGGCACTTAAAAATTCCTTTCCACTTTTAGTGGAAGACCCCAGCTTCTCTTCCATCTCTGCTTCAGGACTACTTGACTCCGAATATACTATGGCCAAAAAAATATTTCTTGGCTTGCCAGTAATAACAATGCCAGGGCCATGATCTTTGGGTTGCTTTAATGAGAGGTTTGTCTGTCATTGCCACAACCATCATATATCTGAAGAGACACAAATGCCCACAGTGAACTCAAGATGCACCAAAAAATATATCATTATAGTAGGAGAAAATGCTGGCTCTTCTAAATGGAAAGAGTGGAGAGCTGACTGGGGATATATCTAAATTTTCTCCTTGTCTAAGAGCTAACCTCTTCAGGAAGGAGATGAATAAAAGAATAACTATTAAGAAATAACTGAGTAAAATAATCTTCTCCCTCCATTCCAGCAGCACTTTAGGTCTGATCTTGCCCTTATAACACTCTGCTTTCTACCTTGTGTTATGGTGATATGTACATGTGGCCAGGGGCCGGATACCCAGCAGGCAGTCAGTTAGTGCTCATTGAATGAATGAATAAGTTGATGTCTTATTTCTTCTCCTAACTGATTCCTGTGGTTAGATTCTGCATCTTGCCTTTATATCCGCACCCATGTCTAGTGCACTATTTTGTGCCAGTTAGGGCGTAAGCTCTGGGTAAATATTTGTTGGACGAATAAATGAATACCCAAAAGGGCTTCTTCTGGAGGAAGGCCAGGAAAACATTCCTTTGATGAAAATAATTTGTAAAGAGGCAGGGAGCTACTGGAAGGCAAATGTCTGGGGAGGAGAGACAGGCCTCTAGGTTGAATAGAAGTAGTGGTGGTGAGGTTGTCTCCAAAGAAAGCAGGGGAGGAAGTGTGTGAATAATAAAAGAGGAAATTGTCCACCAGGAAAGCATCTCCAGCTGGCTGTGATAAATCTGCATTTTGTACCAGCAAGCAGGGAGAGTGCCTTGGGAGAGAGGGAGATCAGGGACATGGCCAGTGGTTTGGCAAAGGTAATGACGATGATAACCAAATTGAAGCACCTGTGTCTTTTTTTTCCCCCCTCAACCCCTTGTCTCCCTGTATTGCCACCATTTGCTTTCATTTCTCCATCAAACCTCCCTCTTACAAGCTCTATTTTCTCAATTTCTACTTGACCTTCACATCACTTGCCTGTGGCTTCCACCCATACCCCATTGCAAGGTCATCAGAAACCCCCATGTTGCTGCAGCAACAGCTCTCTCCATGTGTATCTCACTGGAGCAGCTGCTGCTTCTGTTAACCACTTCCCGCTTTTTAAATGTCTTGTGCTTTGCCTTTCATGTCGCCCCATCTTGGGGTTTCTCTCCTATCGCTCTGGTCTCTGCCTCTTTCCCTCTTCTTCTCATCCCTTCAGTGCTGGTGCTCCTCAGGGGCTCTGTCAAAGGCTTCCCTCCCCCACTCTCATGTTCCCCCTGTGTCATGTCATCTACTTTAGTGGCTACAGCTGCCATATGTATGCTGGGGTTTCCATTCCTGGATCTCCAGTCCAGGCCTCTTTTCTGAACTGCAGGTCTCTTAGAGATGTTCACTTGGCCATTCCTCAGCCATCGCTTTCCAGCAGCAAAAGCTGAGAGCCTTGCCGTCTGCCAGGCCTGCTTCTCCTCTGGTCTGCCCCTTTCTGTGAATGGCATCACTACCCATCCAGATGCTTAAGCCAAAAACCATTCATCTTCCTCTGCCCAAGCCAGAAGTCATGTTCCCTCCTTTCCTTCCCTGTCCATGTCCAGCTTGTCATCAAGGCCTGTAGATTCTGTCTTCTCCATGTCCTTCAAGTCCATCCCATTTTCTCCGTCTCCACTGCCACCATTCAAGTTCAGATCATTAATGTCACCTTCCTCGGTTACTGGACAGTCCCTTGATTGGTCTCACTGCCTCTTCTCTTTCTCCCATCTTCTCATCCTCCAGTCCACTTTCACTCTCAACTGCAATGATCCTTCTCAAATACAATCTGGACTCTGTATTATCCCCGCTTGCATTTTCCCTGCCCTTTAGAGGAGGTAAGTCCTTAGCATGGTTGTAAAACGCTTAATTATCTGGCCCCTACTTACTTCTTTAATATAATCCCTCACCCCTCCAAAACACCCTCTGGCCACCCACCCAGACACAACAGAGCCTGTTTCAGCCAGCAAGCTGAGACACTTCTGGCTCTCAGTGCCATGTCCTGTCTTGCCTCTGGTTCCTGCAGGCCACACCTCAGCTTGTGTATCCTCCAAGAGCCCATCCATCCACATAGACACTCCTTACTGTGGGCTTCTGCAGTAGATGTCCAGGCAATAGCCTATCTGCTTGACTGGGCTCCATGTGCTGTGGTCACAGAACTTACTCTTCTCTTTGTCTTTGGGGACTTTAGGCCTTGCTGTTAGGTTTCACTCCTCTGAGACTGCTCTTGAAGGACCCTGGACAGGGCTACTCAAGGCAGAGGTGATCCGTCAAGGTGTGGGAAGAGCCTGACTGCCCCTGCCCCATGCAGCCTTCCAAAGGCTGAGGAGTCCTACCACCATCAATGCTCCTTGTATGCATCCTCTTGCTATGTTACAGTTGCCTTGTTATTTGTTTGGGACCCTCAAAAGAATGCAAGGTTTGAGTTTCTGTCTTTTACTTGTCCACCACTTTGAGCACCTGCTGTGTCCTGGGATACAGCAGTCATGGCCACTTCAGTTGTGCCATTTGTGCCTAGCTGAGAGGGCAAGTGGGGGCTGAACACAGCCTGGGCTCCCCTCTCCAGGCCACATGCTCTGGCTTGGGGCTCTGTCCCTCAGAGGAAACGTCTTCTCCACACACAGGTGCTGTCTAATTGCCAAGCTGTACACCTGCCTGAAAAAGACAGCTTTTTCTAATTCACAAAAAGTACCCAACAGGCTAAGGCTGACCCACACATTGGAGGACAAGATAAATAGGTTCCTACTCTCACAGTGCTATCTGTCTAGCATGGGAAGACAAAACTTAAACAAAGAAATATATAACCACACAGCAAAACGTTTCGGATGGTGAAAAGGCTCTACAAAGAATTGAAGAGAGTATCTGGGGAAATGCTGTAGGTTGGTGGGTCCAGGAGGATGTCTCTGAGGAGCCAGAGCATTTACGCTGAGATCCCATGATAAGGAAGCCAGCAGTGTGCACGCAAGAGGGAAGAGACTGCGTGACATCCCTAAGACTGGTATGGTCTTGGTGTGTTCGAGGAGCAAAAGAAAAGCCAGAGTGGTTGAGGGCTAAAGGGCAAGAGGAGAGACAAATGCCATGACCAGGGGGAGCTGACCGGGGGCCAGATCGTGCAGAGTTTCGTAAGGCCTCTCTACCTGTTCACCGTATTGTGCCCAAGGACTGGCTCGTTGCATTTATCCAATAAGTACCTGTTGAATGGGAGAATCTCATCATGCCTCTGTGGACAGAATAAGTAGCTCAAGACAGAAGCTCCATGTGGCCCCGGTGCCCTCTAGTGACCACAGGCTCCAGCCCAAGGCCCTCCATGGCTTCATCATCTTCAGAAAGTCACTTACTTCCCTTGTTTTTGGGGCCCAGCCTCAGGGTCCAGCAATAATTCCTGGAATTTGTCTTACTAACTATTCTCTGCGAGTGGGACTCAAACAGTTAGAAAAATCCGTGATATGAGTTTCATAGTCAGACTGACAGCAGGCCTTCATCCGTTACCCAAGCAGAGTTTCCAAAGAGAATACATGGATGTCTAATTTCTCAGGGGAGTGCAGGGAACCTGCGCAGGGGACAAGCATTAGCAAGCAAGCTCTCTAACAGCCTTCAGATCTGGGTGTTTTGCAGCAGTTAGGATGACCTCCAGGTAGTCTTGCAGCTCAGGCCTGGCACCATTTGGCCGTGCTGGCCTGACAAGATCATAGCTACAGGCTGTACACTCTGTCCGTGAGGACGTGCTGCTGAGGACCCCAAGCATGGGCATAATGTATGTATCAAAGACATATTGCAGCATGTGCACAGACACAACATCCCACTCCTGCTGTTGTTGTTTGCTTTCATTTGGATCCCAACCCATTCTGGGCCCATTAAGCTAATCACCCAACAAATTCTGAACTGTCATCTCATCGTGAGGCTGTTCCATGCTTGACTGAAAAACCTGTTTTCACCCAACTTCCCTGGAAAAAGCCTACTGCAGCCCATTTACAAATGTATGCATCAGTAAATCAAAAGTGACAGCACAGATCTGGCTTTTCTGGGAGAGGGATGGCAGAGGGAGAAACCCAGTCCTTCCCCTCTCTGTTTCTTAAATGATGCCATATACACAGCTTTATTTGAAATGTTCTTTAAAAATAGGTCATCTTCAACTTCCTTGATAGATCATTCTCTACATCAGTGAAACTTTGGCTCCTCTCATTTTCCAAAGCCTCTGCCTGTGTTTTTCTATGAGTCGAGTCATCCTCCACTGAGCCGAGTGAAGGAATCTGGCTCTCCCGGATGTTTGCAGGTATTTCCTCTTCAGTTGTCACTTAGCCAAGTGGAGCACATGTGTTCTTTAATTTTTCTTCATTAATCAGTCTCCAAATTCCTTTACACTTGCTCCTCAGGTGATTCCATCAAATCAACATATTTCTGGAGCTAAAAATGCCTGGAAGAATACAGCCTTCCAGCTGCGGCCATCCAAATGTGTGGATTCGCGTATGTTCCCTGCACTCCATGGCCATATGTTTCCACAGGTTCACTTCCAGGAGCGTTCTGTGTCTCCATTTGCTTCCCTGCAAATGCATACTTAGTCTCATCTGTGAGTTTTCTAACTGAGTCTTAAGGCATCAAAAATTAAGAGCATATTGATAACAGCCCAGTGTTGGTGAGGGAGGGTGTGGGGAAATGGGCATTCTTGTACCCGTTGCTGAGAGTTTCAATTGACCTAACTTATTTTGAAGGCCATTTTACAATAAAATGACCTTTTAAAATGAAAAATACAGAGACCCTTCACCCAGCAGTTCAACTTCCCCGAATCTATACTGCACCTGTATCAGTGTGGCATTGTTTATAGTAGACTGTATCAGTCCATTTCCACACTGCTATAAAGAATGCCTGAGACTGGGTAATTTATAAAGGAAAGAGGTGTAATTGACTCACAGATCTGCATGGCTTGGGAGGCCTCAGGAAACTTACAATCATGGTGGAAAGCGGAAGGGAAGCAGGCACCTTCTTCACAAGGTGGCAAGGGAGAGAGAGAGCAAAGAAAGAAGTGCCACTTTTAAGCCATCAAATCTCGTGAAAACTCACTCACTATCATCAGAACAGCATGGGGGAAACCACCCCCATGATCCAATCACCTCCTACCGGGGTCCCTCCCTCAACGCGTAAGGATTACAGTTTTCAAGATGAAACTTGAATTGACGCAGACCGAAACCATATCATAGCCCAAAGTGGAAAATAGTCTAAATGTCCATCAATTAGAAATTATTACATAAATGAATTAAGTATATTTTGCTATACTCATGTAATGGAAGTCCAAGCCACAGTTATAAAAAGAAAATAACATAGATCTATGTGTACTGACATGGATAGATGCTAAAGCAATATCATGAAATTCAAACAGCAAATTGCAGAACAGTATGTATGGTATGAAACCATTTTTGTAAATTTTTATTCTAGCTATTCACAGAACAAAATCTGGAAGGATTCACAAATCTCTTAATGGTGCTTTTTTTTCCCCGTCAGGTTGGGAACTTTCTACAGTGTACGTGTTTAAATTATTGGACTTTTTCTGTTTTTCAGCAATGGTGTATTACTTTAAAGTTCAGTAAAAACAACAGAGGTATTACTTTATTTTTGCTGTGCTCTTGAACCAGAAAGATGAGCTTTTATGCCACCTATTCCCTATTGGCCCGATTGTTCCCTAGTCTTTCTCAGACATGGAGGAGCTTTCTGTAGGCTAATCCCAGAATTATTTGTTTTCCCTCAAAGACCAGAACAGCAGCATCATCTTTTTGCGGTTTAGTTAAAACTTTAGCACATAAGGTTTTCTTAAGGTGGCTTTCAAGTTTTAACCTGCACTTCCAGGCCCGTTTAACCCGCTTTTCTTTCCTCTTCTTTTCTTTTCTTAACATGTTCAGATTCTTTATGGATTATTTCAACAGTCTTATTACCCATTTTTTAAAGGTTTTGATCATTTTCTAAGCATCTGTATCTTCCCCCTCCTTCCCCATCCTTTCATGAGAGGAGACACCTGTTTCCCAGCCTGCTTAGAATTGCTCGTTGATATTTGTTTCACAGAATTTTTAAAAGAGGGCCAAGGGAATCGGACATGACCTTTTGCAGCAGAAATAACTGTCTTTTGTCTCACTCCTAGCTCTTCCTGCACAAATACTGTACATGCTGTATGTGTTATTACAACAGTTATTTTTGTTGGGTCTTTTTATATCTACTTTATTTTTGAGGTGGTGATTTATTTAGTCAGTGTACTTTTAAAAAAAACTAGCACTCCTACAAATTTATTTCTCATTATTTTTAATTTTTATATAAGCAATATGTACAGAAAATTGTAAAATACAAGTAAGCAGAAGAAGAAAATAGAAATCACAAGTATTTTTACTATCAGGTATAGCAAACCTTAATAATTGGGTTTATTGCCTCCTTGATAATTTCTATGTATATGAATATTTACCTTTTCTTAAAAATGAGATTATGTTTAATAAATTATTTTATAACCTGATTTGTTAATACTTAACAATGTAGCATAAGTAGTTTCTTATCATTAAATGTAGATAATAACAGCAAGTTTAGCATTTACTATATGCCAGGCATGAGACTACACATTGTATGTTATTTTTTCTCCTAATTTATCTTACGTCCATCCTTCAGTAGGAAATTTTCTTATGGCACTCTTTATCTGGAGTAATCTCTCTTTTGTTGTTGTTGTTCTGTTAGTCTCTTCTTTTTTAGCTTTCTCCTACACATGGCTTTCATGAAGTGAAACATATTTGTGATTTTTTGTTTACAGATTAAGCATTATAAATATTAACCCATCCAGTGCTCATGACAGTGCTGTATGTTGGGTGATATTATTACTCTCATTGTATAGATTTTAAAAACTGAGATACAGAGAAGATAACTTGCTTAAGGTCACACAGCTAGTAGGTGACAGAGCTGGGTTTTAAACCTAAGCAATCTAGTTCCGGAGGCTATGCTCTCAACCACAAACTCTCATTTTCATGACTAAATCTATGATAATTATTTCACCACTCCCTTCTTTCTGTGCTTTTAGGTTTACTCTTACACACAGCAGAGCGATGAACATCTTGTTCATCTATATCTTTGTACATGTGTTCAATTACACCTTAGGCTAGATTCCCATGAATAGAATTGCTGAGTCAAAAGGTTGACACATTTTTTAAAGGTTAGATACATATTAGTCAAAGTTTTTAAGCAATATGCTTTCTAAGCCTCTTTGATCTTTATAATTCATTGTTCCTTTCTAAAAATATATAACTGTCTTCTGCGTTCAAGGATAATTTTTTTTATTAATATGGGGTTTCTTGTTCTACTTCCTCCCCTTTCGTTATTTCTTCAAAATGTTTAACAAACTAATACATTTCCAAAAGACATTATGCTTCATCTTGTCAGTATTTCCAGTGTACCTTGTATCTCCCGGACTTTATGCAATGGGTGTGTGTGCGCAGATGGAATATGTTCCACCATTTGGCTTAATGACAATTTTTCACACCACTAATTTTCTTTCTTTATTTTATTTTTTCTTTTAGGCCTCACAAGAATTCAAGTAACATATATAATAGTTTTGTTTTCTTGATTTCAATATATGTAAATTAGGGGGGACTGCCTGGCAAGGATGAATGATGTGTCAGAGGTCTAGAAGACAAAGCTCTCACCTCTGCCTCTAACTTGTTTTATGACCTTGAGGAAACCACTTAATCATTCTGCATTTCATTTTCCTCATTTGCCAAATGACAAAGTGAACTAAATAACCTTGAAAACCTATTTTTTTTTTAAGTGTCAGGCTATCCAAGACGCAAGTTGATTTTGAAAAGTATTGTTTGAAATTAGGGCAAATATTTGTGTGTGTTGGTGGGGCAGAGTTGGAGGCACTAAAGATTAGTTTCAACATATTAAAAATGTTTTGTGCTCTGACGCTTGACCAAGGCCTCCTGACAGTGTGCTTTAGTGGTTTGTGAAACATATTTCTAAGGCCAAGGTAATTATAGTTGTTCCACTGAAGCATGACAAATGGCCCCTCACTTTGAATTCTTTTATGGGAAAGAAAAACCTTCCATGACAACAGCCCTGGAACTTAATGACAGGCTCCAGATCTGGGGGCAAGAATAGAGACAGACATTGGCTGCAGTCAAGAGAGAGAAGACAACAGCACGGGCTCACCTGGGAAGAATCAGGGCAGGGTGATGTAACAATAACAACAACTCATTAATGACATTAGTGGGGCTCTGCTGAGAACTTGCTATTGACCGGACGTTGTCCCAAGAATTTCATATGCATTGTCTCATTTAATTCCCACAATGCGGCCGGGTGAGGTGGCTCACGCCTGTAATCCCAGCACTTTGAGAGGCCGAGGTGGGTGAATCACGAGGTCAGGAGTTTGAGACAAGCCTGGTCAAGATGATGAAACCCCATCTCTACTAAAAATACAAAAGTTAGCCGGTTGCAGTGATGGGCACTTGCAATCCCAGCTACTCGAGAGGCTGAGGCAGGAGAATCACTTGAACCTGGGAGGCGGAGGTTGCGATGAGCTGAGATTGCACCACTGCACTCTAGCCTGGGCAACGGAGCAAGACTCCATCTCAAAAAAAAAAAAAAAAATTCCCACAGTGCCCCTAAGAGATAGATTATGAGATAGGTACTTTTATTTTTTCTGTTTTACAAAGATGAACATTGAGAGGTTCTTTAAAAAAGAAGCTAGATAACCTCCTTTGAATTATTTAACCGTTAGTTGTCAGAGATAGGATTTGGACCCTGAGAGTTCATTCATTCATTTAATACATTTGTTTTGTTTTGTTGTGAATGCCTGTTACACGTCAGGCACCCATCTAAAGGCTGGTGACGCAGAAGTGAATGAAGCAAAATTCTTGCTTTTATGGAGTTTGGCTAGTAGAGGATGAGACCAGTCATAACAAACCAACAAATCAATAAATAATTTCAGAGGGTAATAGTGCCATGAAGAAAAATCAGCTCTCTGTGAGGAGAGTGACTGGCGTAGGGGGAAGGCCACTTTACAGGAACCTGACAGGTAAAGCCCCTGAGTGATGACATCAAGCTGAGCCCTATGCGATGGAGCCAGTGAGCCATGCAGCGATCTGTTGGAGGGCATTTTACCTGCAGAGTCCATCAGAGCAAAGGTCAAGGACTCGAAAGAGCTTGGCTTGTTTTAGGAACAGAGAGAAAGCCAGCGTAGTTGGATGATAAGTGAAAAAAGGGAAAAATGTCTACGGTGGAGTCAGAGAGGTGGGCAGGCTCCCGATGATGCAGGACCCATGGGCCACAGTAGGATGCTTGGATTTTATTCCATGTGCAGGGAAGACCTTGGAGGATTTTACACCAGGAAGTGTTGTGATCTCCAGTCTCTGCAGGCAGACTTCTTCCTCTAGGTTATGTTGCCAACAAGGAGCATCTGGAACAGACTGGGTTGTTTACGTAGCCCACAGCCTAAAGGAGTGTTAACTTAGGGGCCAGTGTTTCAGATGAAACAAAACTCTAGGGTTTCCACAGAACAATAAGACTGAAGTGGACAGTGAGAGGTCACCTTAGCTGAACTTCTGACTTTAGGTAAGAAGACCTTAGCAGATCCAAGTGGAGCATCTGGACTATACTAAAGACCTGCAGAAAGGGGAACTTCATCTTCTGTCTTGAGACCTTCCCCGAGTATATAGAAGGCGGTGCTCTAGATACTGAACTTGCTTGACCACTTCTTGGTCTGGAGGTTGTGCTTGCCTCATAGAGTAAACCTCATCCAAAATAAGAAGACATTACAGCTTTGAGTAGGTGGCATCTCAGGGATTTGCATTTGTGTTTAGTCTGTCGTGTGTGTGTGTGTGTGTGTGTGTGTGTGTGTCTCTATTTATCTTTGAAAAAATATTTTTGAAGATGCCTTCAACATTTTAACATAGAGGGCCGGGGCACGGTGGCTCATGCCTATAATCCCAGCACTTTGAGAGGCTGAGGCGGATGGATCACTTGAGGTCAGGAATTCAAGACCAGCCTGGCCAACGCGGTGAAACTCCATCTCTATTAAAAAATACAAAAATTAGCTGGGTGTGGTGGCACACGCCTGTAATCCTAGCTACTTGGGAGGCTGAGGCAGGAGAATTGCCTGAACCTAGGAGGCAGAGGTTGCAGTGAGCCAAGATCATGCCACTGCACTTCAGCCTGGGTGATAGAGTGGGACTCTGTCTCAAAAAACAAACAAACAAAAAACAAAAAAAAGCAAAAAACAAAAACATCAGAAATGCCGGGCATTTGTATGGAGGTGGCATTGTATGGATGGGACTAGAATTTGTTTTGTAAACTCAGCAACTTGCTTATTTTATTTGAATGCTCTTTATAAACTAATACTCATGTTAACCCATTGAAATTGATTTATGTCACCTATGGGATGAAATTAATTGGTTGTTTGGGTTAAAGCCTCACTATTATAAGACACTGTTCTCTTACTTTGACAAAAATATTCAGAGTTCATGAATACATTGATTTAGCAAAACCCAGTTTGAATAACATGGTAAACCATCAATAATGCACTGACTGTGTGTGTGCCTAGGTGGCTGACTATCCCTCTGTAGGTTCTTGACAATTCAAGCCTAACAGTACAGATTTGTTTGTGTGAAATGAGCATGGGAGGCATTTAGTTGAGCCCTGTGATACAGTGGGCCCCAGAGAGCAAGGTAATAATTGTGAAAGAATTCCATTTAAGCTGCACAAGTGAGTATGATTTGGGGAAGAAAACCACCCTTGAGTTAGTTTTTATTTATAAAGAGCATATTTGTTTCTCAGGTGGAAAAACATCCTCAAACCACCTTTCTTCATGAATGAGTTCAGAAAAGTCTAACAGAGCCAGGCGCAGTGGCTCACGCCTGTAATCCTAGCACTTTGGGAGGCCAAGGTGGGTGGGTCACTTGAGGTCAGGAGTTCAAGATGAGCCTGGCCAACATGGCGAAATGCCGTCTCAACCAAAAATATAAAAATTTGGCTGGGTGTGGTGGCGCACACCTGTAATCCAGCTACTCGGGAGACTGAGGCAAGAGAATCGCTTGAACCCAGGATGCGAAGGTTGCAGTGAGCAGCCTGGGTAACAGAACGAGACTCCGTCTGAAAAAAAAAAGAAAGAAAAGTTTAACAGGACAGGAACACAAGGACGAGGGTAGTCTAAGGGCAGGCTCTGTGGTGCACCAGCGGTAGAGGATGATGAGAACAGAGTTTCCATATCTAAAGGTGCTGAACTAGAGAACTCTCAAGGTTCCCTCACATCAACGTTCTGTAGTTTGGAAAAAAGGATTTTTTTCTCCTATTTGAGTTAGACCGTGTTTTCCCAAGGCCTTATAGCTGTGAGTGCAGGACGACTCTAATAACTGCATCAGAATTATAAATTCAGCTGTCAGCGTTGGGATGGTTGAGTTGACTGAACAAGCAGGTTTTCTCTCATTGTCTGTTTCCTAGATGGATGAATAACAATTTCAGCCTCTCCACTTTGTTGTAACTCTGTCAGTCTGACATTTCTGATTGCTCAGAGGTTTCTGGAAATTTTCTAAGTCACACGTTGGAGTTAATTCAAAGAAATAATGCAATTCCAATGGAATCATCAGTGTCTCTGCTGTCAGATCGAGGATTTTAGGAGTTCAGTTGGTTGAGTTGCACAGCTCTGCAGATTTAATACTACATACTTGCCGCTTTGCGTCTTGCCCTCACGTCTTAATAAATGGGCTAAAGGTCTGATTGGAAACTGTGAGATAAATTATATGTTTACTATGCCAAGTTAAGTAAATACCATTTGAAAGGATTACTAGAGGGTATAATCAAGTTAATTGCTTTAAGAATCTTTTTTGATTTACTGGGCTTTATGAAAATTGTTAAGCAATTGATCTGCCACAGTACATGAGCTGAAGAAAGCGGTGCTGAGTCCACAAGGTTTCCATGCACATCCCCTCCCCTGTGTCTGGAACTGCTCCCTAAATGAGAAGAGAGTCCCCCTGAGACCCGCATGCAAGTACTGTGGACAGACTGTTGTTCCTCCAGAGAAGACACATGTTGACAGCTTGACATTCAGGCTGATGATGGATTTCTTTTTTTTTTTCATTCTAGATGCTGAAGAATACCAGCCTCCGATATGGAAATCATACTGTGAGTACCTGAAATGAAAATCTCCCCAGAAGTCGTTAGCAGGCCAGCCTTTCTGAACAATTGTTGCCAGCGATGTAGTGCACACAAGTGTTCCCACCTCACAGCACTGAAAACCCAAATCTTTCTTTCCACTGAGGAAAAAGATTAGTCAGAGAGGATTAACGGAGCCCCCTCCTCTTACCAAGGCCTCCAAGAACCAGCTGTGGCCCATTTCAAAAATGCTTAGAAAAGAGGGGTGGACTTTCTGACTCTCTGCCTTTCAGTTTGGGGCTTTATTTTTATTTATTTATTTATTTATTATTTATTTATTGAGACCAAGTTTCGCTCTTGTCGCCCAGGCTGGAGTGAAATGGCGCAATCTTGGCTCACCGCAACCTCCATCTCCTGGGTTCAAGCGATTCTCCTGCCTCAGCCTCCCAAGTAGCTGAGATTACAGGCATGCGCCACCATGCCCGGCTAATTTTTTTGTATTTTTAGTAGAGACGAGGTTTCTCCATGTTGGTCAGGATGGTCTCGAACTCCCGACCTCAGATGATCCGCCTGCCTCGGCCTCCCAAAGTGCTGGGATTACAGGCATGAGCCACCGCGCCCGGCCACTTTTATTTATTTTTTTACACAGTTGATCGGCAAGGGCAAATGTGTTGACTTCTGTGGATTATGTTTTTGGCCAATCATTCTAAGGATAAAATATCATATGACATCAATGCTGAAAAATGAACAGATAGCGAAGAACATGTTTGGTCACCAAGGGTGACTCTTAAAAACAGATCCTGCCTGATCATCAGTTACCCGCCTAGCTCCCCTCGTGAAGGCAGGTGGCTGTCATCGCCTAAGCCTTGTCTCCTCTTTTCTTAGTACTATATGCTTGACTCAGGAACTCCCCAGTGAGAGAGGGCAGGACTGTGGTAGGAGGAGCCCACTGTGTCCAGAGCCAGGGGACGCAGGCCCTGGCTCAGGCTGCGCTTCTGCTGTCATCGTTAGCATTCCTAACAAAGCTGCCAGGGTTACCACTCCCCATCAAGAACCTGCCCTGTGCTGGCCACCGCACCAAGCAGCCAAGTCCTGAATTCTTACCACAGCTCTCACAGATGGGACTATTTTTTTTTTTTTTTTTTGAGACAGGGTCTCGCTCTGTCACCCAGGCTGGCGTGCAGTGGCGCAATCTCAGCTCACTGCAACCTCCACCTCCCGGGCTCAGGTGATCCTGCCCCCTCAGCCTCCCAAGTACCTGGGACTGTTAAAGGCGCCATCACACCCAGATAATTTTTTGTATTTTTATTAGAGATGGGTTTTGCCATGTTGCCCAGAGTGGTCTTGAACTCCTGAGCTCAGGCAATCCACTAACCTCGGCCTCCGAAATTGCTGGGATTACAGGCATCAGCCACCACACCAGGCCTATGGAGACTGTTATTATCTCATTTCACATGTAAGGAAACCATGGCTCAGGGAGGCTAAGTAACTTGGTGAAGTTTTCACAAAAATTAGTGGGGTAGCATTCTGAGTGGAACCCACAGCCTGCACGTGTCCAAGACTTGTCCATTCTATTCAGAATCTTATATATACCTATGTGCATGTATACACACACACATATATACACATATTATATATGGATATATAATATATACACACAGCCACACACACACATATATAAATATGTATGTACGTATTTGTTACAAAAGCAATACAAAGCTACATAAAAGACAGATATTAGGGAAATACATAAAACTGAGAGTAAAAATTTCCCAACATCCACAAATTCCCCACCTCATATTCCAGTCCACTCTCTCCTTTCCCAGTAGCTGAGCTCTGTGAATTTGGGGAGGCAGATCCTTCTGATTGTTTAAAAGTGCATGCTTCATGTTAGGCATTTTTGTTGTTGTTGTGTAAAAATGGCTTTATGCTGTGTCCTTCAGCTTGCTTGTTTCACTTCACAAACATCTGGTTTTTATCTCTCCTTGTCAGCACATACAGAGGCACCTTGTTCTTCGTTACATAAGTCTGTTCTTCCATCTGTGAAATAAAGGGGCTGTGCTGGGTCTCTAAGGGCCCTTCCAATCTAATGCTCTGTATTCCGATCTTCTACTTTGAAAGGCCGTGCTAATGACTTAGTAATTGGATGTTTTTGTTTGTTTGTTTCCTAATGGAGTGTGAAGAGCTCTGACAGTAAATCAACAGAATATCTGTAGTGAGAGGCATTGGGTGTTCCATGACTTACTGTGCTTTGCACGCTGGCTCGCACATGGCCTTGCGTACATTAACGACCCAATAAATATTTGTTGAGAGAATGCCACCACCGAAAGCTTTGCTGAAGCGAAAAGATGGCACTGGCTCAAATTCATTTTGCCTTCTTCTAAGAGACCCTGGGCCACCCAATAACATCTCTTAAAAGTACTTCTATGTCTTGAGGAAGCTGGAAAATCCTTGCTACTTAAATTTAACAGTATCAATTTTAACCCTTCTGTATTAGTTTTAAGTTTGATTTTTGGATATAACCAAGTTGTGTGTTTTAAAAATTTGCTCTATAATCATAAAACTTTACTTGCAAAAGTTCCTCTTTATTATATCCAACTAATAGTCATCCAGGCTCTATTTGAGAGCATCTAGTGATGTAGCTCTCCAAAAGTGAAGGGAGTATGCCATCCACGGCGTCAAAAACATGTTGACCACAGCCCTACAGACCACCAGTGAGGAAGAACTCTCTTTCGGTCATCCTGGATCCATGAATTATTTGAGTTTGGGTGTTAGACCACGTATGAATTATCGAGCTCGTGCTACTCCATCTTATTCCCAAGAATATCCATTTGTTTAATCTTTCAGCAAATACATTCTAAATGTCAGAGAATAAGTGTTAGAAATCAACAATGAATAAAATGTGGCTTATACTTCCCTCCAATGTACAATCTCATCAAGGAGACAGATGTAAACCAATAAACTTAAAATGCAAATGAATTCTGGTAACAAAATGCTACTCTATCTCCTGGGAAAGAAGACTATAGAAGAGGTCAAATTTGCGTGTGGGTCTTGAAGGATGACTAGGAGAAGGAATCTGAGGGCCTTCATGAGATGCTTTTTAAAAAATCCAAATATGCTAAAATGATATCATTTCTTGATATGAAAGTCCAACAAAGCTATCAGAATATTGAATTTGTTTTATTTTAAATAAACTTGGTAAACCCGTTCTGAACCCCAGAAATTACCAAGCCTTTCTCTTTGAAATGTTCACAAATTATCCTTTGAGAGGTTAATTTTAGATTCTGATGTCTAACTCATTATATCATGTATGGATTCCATATTCTTCCATCACACGCTTTTTTAAACTCTAGCAATTTTCGGTACTATCAATTCTCTCATATATTTACTAGAGACAATATATTTTTGCCATAGCATAGGACTTGGTTTAAAAATTTATTATTTGCAATGATTAGACAAGTAAGTAGCTATGTCCTTGTTTTCATTGACGTTTTTTGGCCATAAATTTGACTTATTTAATGTCAGATTCTTGTTATGAAGCACTAGCCCCAATTATGGCATTATTCCTACAAGAAAATTTGTCTTAACCAGGCATGGTGGCATGCCTTGTAGTCCTAGCTACTCGAAAAGGCTAAGGTGGGAGCATCACTTGAGCCCAGGAGTTTGAGGCTGTAGGGAGCTACGATCACACCATTGCACTCCAGACTGTGCAACAGCGAGACCCTGCCTCTAAAAAAAATTTTAATTTAAAAATAAAAGAAAATTAGTCAATTTCTAATGATGATTTATTTATTTATTTATTTTCTTTTTTGAGACGGAGTCTCGCTTTTTCACCCAGGCCGGACTGTGGTGGTGCTATCTCGGCTCACTGCAAGCTCCGCCTCCCGAGTTCACGCCATTCTCCTGCCTCAGCCTCCCGAGTAGCTGGGACTAGAGGCACCCGCCACTGCACCCGGCTAATTTTTTTTGTATTTTTAGTAGAGACAGGGTTTCACCGTGTTAGCCAGGATGGTCTCGATCTCCTGACCTCGTGATCTGCCCGCCTCGGCCTCCCAAAGTGCTGGGATTACAGGAGTGAGCCACCGCGCCCATCCTAATGATTGATTTTAAGAAGCGGTTTCTACGTTTTATTCTTGGCTGCAAGCAACAGAATACGACTCTCAATCACATTGATTGACTTAAGCCAAAAGTGCAGAGGCATTGGCTTCAGACGTGACTGTTCCAGCAACTCAAATGACATTACCAAAATCCAGTGTATATTTCTTCTTTTCTTGGCTCCGCTTTCCTAGATTTCACTCTACTCTTACTATGTTCTTCCCTTGGGATCCCCCTGTAACTATCAACAATATCAGGGCTGTGCTTCCTTATCCAAAAGCAACAGGCAAAGGGACAGTCTACTTTCTTGACACATCTAACAAAGTCTCAGAATTGAGTCTCAGTCTTAATTGACCTGGGTTACCCATTCCTGACTCTATCACTGTGGTCAGGGATGTGCTGACTGCCCTAAACCAATCAGGACTCACTACTGGAATTCAGGAAAGGATCAACCCCATATAACCCTGTATAACATGATTGGAAAATTTGGAGTAATATTGGAAGGAGGAAGATGAAAATGGATGCTGGGAAGGCAACCATAAATATCTGGCTAAGAAATTTAGAAGCGTAAGAAATCAGCTCTCTCAATATTTTATATAAATTATAGTGTTCATTAATTTAGTCACTCCTTCATTCAACAAATGAATATTAAGTCTCTGCCTTAAGCCAGGCACTGTGCTTGGAGTTGGGCCACAAAGATGGATAAGGTCGGCTGTTGACTCAAGGAACGGTGATGCCACGGGATGGCCTTTAAGTCCCTGCCCTCTCTGTTCCTTTCCTTTTCTTAGAAACTAGCTTCATGGCTTACTGAGCTGTTTCCATAAAATAATCTTGTCCCAAAGTATCATACATCTGCAGCTAATTCTTAACTCTCAAGACTGAACACAAGAAACATTGATGACGTCACTGAGAAAGCTTTGGTTTCAATGCTCTAAAAGAAGAGCTACTTTCAAGTTCACTTAAAAATAATAATAAAGCTACATTCTAAACTTTAAGCCAGAACTGTATGAACTTTATACCTCGAGCAGGCAAGTTCAAAAGCCAACCACCATGGTTATGCTCTGAAAGATTTTCTTTCTTAAGAGGCCAAGTGCCAATTAGGCAGCAGATGCAGTGGCTGACAGCTCTCCCTGGAGGCTCCCCTGGGCAGCAGGTCACGCAGGCATAGCTTGTGCCTGTTTTACAGATTTGAAGTTTAGAGCCTCAAAACCCTGATCTACAGAATCCCTGCATCGGAATCCCTTGGGGAGGATATTTATGATAATTATTCCTCAGCCTTACCCCAGATCTCTGGATCAGAAAAGTGGGGGGCGATCTGCAATTTATCAAACCCCACAGGTTTCTCTTATACATACTTATGCCTGAAACCCCTCAGTGTGGGCAACTGTCATCTCCTCCTAGAGGTTTTTCACAGTGCCATTAGACAAGATAATTAAATCCCCATTAAGACTCGACATTCTGGCTGGGTGCAGTGGCTCACGCCTGTAATCCCAGCACTTTGGGAGGCCGAGGCAGGCAGATCACCTGCGGTTGGGAGTTCGAGACCAGCCTGACCAATATGGAGAAACCCCGTCTCTACTGAAAATACAAAATTAGCCTGGCATGGTGGTGCATGGCTGTAATCCCAGCTTCTCGGGAGGCTGAGGCAGGAGAATCCTTGAAGCCAGGAGGCAGAGGTTGTGGTTAGCCGAGATCATGCCATTGCACTGCAGCCTGGGCAACAAGTGCAAAACCCCGTCTCAAAAAAAAAAAAAAAATTGACATTCTGTTAGGAAGGCAAGGCCTTCCCATGGCAGGCTGGAGGGTGGGATTGAGCCAAGGAAGACATCTAAAGCACGTACAATTCCCTGCTCATAAGGTTTTCCCATGAAAATCGGGAAGACATGAGCAGTGAGCAGGGTCATACTGGCTCAGTGTCATGGCCAAGTGGCTGGATTCAGCTCCTGGGTCCATATACCCTCCTTAGAAAGAAGTAGACTGTTAGAAGCCATCCCTGCAGGATCTCTTAGGAGCTGATGGGGCTGGCCTGGGCTTCAAGGCCACCCAGGCTGTGGGCTTTCACCCATTAGCCGTCTGATTCTGTTCCCAGAGTGAGTCAAGTTTTCTTACTGAAGAAAAAGTAAAACAGTCTGTCAGTGAGCTCACAATTTCTTAATCTGCTTTGGGTTTCTTGGGGAGTTAGGGAGCTCCACCCCCGTGTTCCCCAGTGGCTGCCACCCCTGCCAAACAGCTTACTCTGGTGCTAAGAATTCTCTGGTGTGCGGCAGAGGGCCCGGGGCTGGGAATTCCTGGCACATATTTGGGACATTGCTGCAGAAGTAATTCCATCACGTCACCTCTCAGCTCACAGACCACCCAAGAATTGACATACATTATTGCATGTGACTTGTGAAATGTGTTTGTTGAACAAGGAAAATTCAAGAAGCAACGTTTTCAGATTATGCGATAAATTTCTGTTATATTCAACTCTGCCTCAGAGATTTTTTTCATGGATGCTATAGCTAACCTTGAAAATGATGGGCAGGCTCTCATTTGAAGCTAAGAGAGGAGATTGGGCCTTATTTTTATATGGTTGCCATGGTAATTGATTGTCATCTCATTACCTTTATAGCCAGCCAGGTAACCCAGATGGCAAATAGGCTTCTGTGCCTACTTGCCAACTTCTGTTGTTTGGAACAGCGTAGAACAGGGTTTTGCAGATTCTGAGACCTGCTCATTGAGAAATAAGTCATCAAATAATGATGTCTGCTGCCGAGGGGCCAGGAGAGAGAGGTGGCAGTTCCTCGCTTCTGGGGTTTGCCTTCCCTCTTCCCTCCTCCAAGTCGCCCCTGGCTGGGATTGTTCTTTGTTGGTTGTGAGATTGGTGAATTACCAAATTTTTCTTTGCTAAAGCTCAGAGGGTCCCTAGAGAATGCAGCTATGGGATTTAGCCTGTTGACATAGGAGAGGAACTGTCCAGAAATGTTCCATCACCTGCATCATTTATTTGTATAGTAGCATCTCAATCTCTCAGCCACTCAGGGTCGCTTTGTAAACCAGTCTTGTCGATTCTCTTTTGAATCTCTGAGGCCATCAACTCACCTTCTCATTTGCATTTGCACCAGTGTTATCTTAACTCACACTTTCACAACCTCATCTGTGTACCAGTAAAACACTGTTCTCTCTTGCTTCCTTGTCTCCAGTGTTCCCCATGTCTGATCCCTCTTTCAGCAAGGCAAAGGACAGTGGCTCCTACTCCTGGATATGCATGAGTCTCTTGAAGAGCTTTAAAAAGAACAGATCTGGGGGCCCCTGGCCGGACTGGGAGAGTAAGCATTGCCAGAGATGGAGTCTAGGAATCTGTATTATTTTATAACTCCTAGGAGATTCTAATATGAGCAGCTCCTCATGGGACCTCTCCACCATCTAGTTAGGCAACCACTGGCTGAGGCTGAAAACTACAGCCTTTGGGTTTTGGAAATCAAGGCAATGAATCTTCATTTCATCCTATGATCTGTGTGACCTTGAGCATCTTCAAAGCTGGCAGGCAACCCCGCTACCTTATTAGTGAGGGGAATAACAGTTACCTTGGAAGCTTTTTGGGAAGATGAAGTGAGAAGATGCATATAATATGCCTGGCACATGGTCGGTGCCCAGAAAAGGGCAGCATTTATTCTTCTGAATAACCTTATCCCTATTACCAATATTTTAAAACATAGTAGATCATGGCTCCTGCTCAAACATGTGACTGTCTCTTTGTTACAGACAGGAGGACAGCGATGGTCCCCAGCATGTCATTCAAGGTCCAGCCCCACATGGCCTTCTCACACATCCCACGCCCTGGCTCAGCAGCCACACTGGCCTCTTGCTGACCAGTCAGCTCATCATTTCCTTTCCCTGCAGTTCCTCTTTCCTCTATCTGTAACTCTTTCTCTTCTCTACCTGCAGAACCCTTCTAATCCTTCAGGAGAGCTCCCTGCCTCTTCCCTTGGAAAGTTGTTCTGACCACTTGAGTATATTGAATAGCTTCCTCCTCTTCCCCTATTAAAGTACTTGGCCCACCTTGGTTTTGTGTCTCCATGCATGTCCCCCATCACTGGCGTCTCCTCGAAGGCACAGATTGTGACCCATGGGCCATTAGATACAGTCTGTTCATTCACCAAATAATTAAAAATGTGTTCACAAAGCCATTTGAGCCACACTTCCCATATATCACTGTTGGTTTCAAGAGGCATTAATAATGGGAAGAGAAAAGTGAACAGGATTCTCTCGCTGTGGATTCTATAGTCCTTCTTAGATCTGGAACTCTGTGATCCTAGGAGATGGCCGCTTTGACTCCTGTTACACACACACTGTCAGTAACATTCTGCTAAAAAGCAGCTTAGTAGTATTGGGATGATTCAAGAGGAATAAAGGGACACATATGCATTAAACATGTACTACAAAGCTGAGCATGGTGGCTCACGCCTCTAATCCCAGTGCTTTGGGAGGCCGAGGCAGGTGGATCACTTGAGGTCGGGAGTTCGAGACCAGCCTGACCAGTATGGTGAAACACTGTCTCTACAAAAATACAAAAATTAGCCAGGCATGGTGATGCGTGCCTATAGTCCCAGCTACTCGGGAGGCTGAAGCAGGAGAATTGCTTGAATCCAGGAGGTGGAGGTTGCAGTGAGCCGAGATTGTGCCACTGCACTCTAGCCTGGGCAACAGAGTGAGCCTCCATCTCAAACAACACCACCACCACCACCACCACCATCTACTATGTGCCAAGCACAGTTCTAGATGCTGGGGATTCTGCAGTGCACAGAACAACATCCCTGCCCTCAAAGAGCTTACATTTTAATCAAGGGAGATGGTACACAAAATAAATAAACATAATATTTATGTCTTGTTTATTAATTGTGTTAATGATGATGAGTGCTGTGAAGAAACTTAAAACTATATAAGAGAACAGAGGGATAGGGTGGAATTTTATACAGGCAAGGCAGGGAAGGCCTCCCTGATAAGGTGAGATTTAAGCAGATACTTGAATGAAGGGAGAGAGCGAGCCAGGTGGATATCTTGGGAATGAGTAATCCACGTAGAAGGAACAGTAACTGCAAAAGCCCTGAGGCATGGGAGATATAAACCAGGGAAGCAGGGTTGATGGCACCCGCCTGTATTCGCAGCTACTTGGGAGGTGGAGGCAGGAGGATTGTTTGAACCCAGGAGTTTGATTCCAGCCTGGGCAACGTAGTGAGACCCCATCTCTTAAAAAAAATTAAACCAACAAACAAACCAGGGGCTTTGGAATCAAAAGGATGTATTTTAGCTCTATGTCCTGGAGCAAATATTTAACTTCTCTGCACTGTTTCCTCATCCCCTATCCAGAATGATAATGACACAAAGTTATTTTTTCTGGTTTCTTAAGAAGATTCAATACATGTTATTCCTGACACATGGCAGGCACTTGGTATGCTGGTGCCCTTCTCTTCTCCCAGACTCTCCATTCATCCTCAAAGCCTCCACATAACGCTGACTGTGGTATCTGGCATATAGCAGATGCTCACATATTTGCTTGTAAGAATTGCAAAAGAGCACTTAGCTAAAAATGCTTCTCTTTTATAACAGGTATGCATCCTTTGCCACCTCCATTAACAATGGTATTCACAAAGCCATTTCAACCATATATCACTGTTGGCTTCAAGAGGCATTGACAATGGGAAGAGAAGAGTGGGCAGGATTCTCTGAGTGTGAATTCTGCAATTCCTCTGTGATTTTAGGAGATGGCCATTGCATGCTCATTAACAGTAACATCCTGCTAAAAAGCAGCTTAGTAGTTTTGGGGGTGATTCCAGAGGAATAAAGGAATTCCATGCAGCCTCCCTGGTGATTAAGGAGGGCACGAGCTATACTGGGGTAGCCAGAGGAATGTCCACAACTGTTTCTCTGTCTTTGGCCAACTCTTCCTCATGTATTAAAAGAAGCCTTCTCTGACTTTATCTCTTATAGCTTTTTCTTTTTCTTTTGAATAAGCAATACATATGATTCAAAACTCAAAACAACATAAAGTATGCACTGAGGAATCTTTGTCCCATTCCTGTTCTTGTCTTTCTTTTTATTCCCTGAAGGTAAATGCTTTTATTACTTCCTTGTTCCTTCCAGAGTTTCTTTATACAGATGTAAACAAAACTGAATATGCATTATTATTTTACTCCCTTTCTTAAAATGAATGCGTACTCTATGTATTTATGGTTGTGTGTGTGTCTGTGTATTTTACAGTGCTCTTTTTGCTTAACAGAATGTCAAGAGTATTGATCCAGGTCAGTGCATAGAGAGCTTTCTCTGTCCTTATTACAGGGGCATGGTATCCATCGGAAGACGTACCATAGTTAATTTAACTATTTCCTTCTAACAGAGATTGGTAAACCAAGCCTTGAAAAGATGTTCCCTGCCAGCCCTGTACTTACTGTACTATTTCATAAAAACATTTGGGCCTCTCACTAAAGCTGATAGGGTTCTTGAAAGTAGAGGCTGTGGTTTTATTTATATTTATATCCATAGCACCTCAACAAAACCTGGAGATACAAGACAAAGCAAAAACAAACATGATCCCTTCGTTCGTGGCAGGACTTACAACATGCGGGGAGAGATCATTGTTTTTGGAACTCACATCAATAAATACAGAACTATTTATTCTGTAATAATACAATACAATAAATACAGAACTTAACAACAACTATCAACTAGTTGTTGATAAGTTATATAAAGGAAAGTACAGGGGATTGTAAGAGCATAGACTAGGGTGATGTCTTTGGATCTGGTGTGAGAGATGTCAAGAAAGACTCCTTCATAAAGTTGATATTTGAACTAAGGACATGATGATAAGGGGCAGATAACAAGAGGTAGAGAAGGAGGAGAGGAAGATGTCATAGACAGAAGGAATAGCATATGCAAAGGCCCTGAGGTTGAAGGGAGCACTGTGTATTTAGGGAAAGGGGAGGAAACCAACTTGGCTGAGCAGAGAGCATGACACATGGTAACACTGTAGAAGGAGACAGGCAAAAGCATTTAGAGCATTTGATCTTCCTCTGAGAGCAATGTGAGGCCATGTAAGGCTTTTAAGCAGGGGAGTGACATGGTCTGATTGATATTTTAAAACAGTCACTCTAGCCACCAGGGAAAAAACAGGCTGCAGGGTGGGAAGAGTCCAGAACTTGGAGTAGGGTGTTAATGATAGTGATGAAGAGGAGTCAACAGACTTTGGAGATGTTACAAAGCAAACGTGACAGGTCTGTCGATGAACTGACCATCTGAGGTGTGATGAACAACTTCTAGGATGCTGGTGTCTAGAGAAATAGGATGAATAATGGCTCCTTCACTGATCTCAGAATTCCCAGAAGCCTAGATTTGGAGGAAAAGATCCTGAGTTCAACTTTTGACGTGTTGAAGTTGAGGTCCCTTTTCTTTTGAGAAAATCAGGAGGAATCTATAAGAAGTAAGATATACATCCTGGAGCTTAGAGGAGGGTTCTGAGCAGAGATGTGGGAGCCTTTGTGTGTAGGAGATAAATGAAGTGTTAGGGGTGGAGGAGATTCCCTAGGGAGAAGAAAGAGAATGCGACCTGAAGAGGGTCTAAGGTAAGCCTTGGGCCTCTCCTATGGTCAGTGGACAGGTGGAGGAGGAGGAGGAGGCGCAGCAACATGCATAGGAAAGAGGCAGCCAGGATCAAAGGATGAAGACCAGGAGGGTGGTGCCATGGAAGCCAATGGAAAGAGATAGCACAAGGTGAACAATATGTGCCAATTGGTTGATGATCTTATGTGCAAGGCCATTCATCTTTCCTCCCACTAGTCCCACTTTCCATGTATTGGTTCATTGGGACCTGAAGGCTCTTCCTCTACAGGGAGGCAGGTGTGTAGAAGCCTTCTTTTTATCTGTCATTTTTAGTGTCCTTCTGAGCTAAAGGGTTGTGGTGAACTCTGTTTTCCTTTCACAGATGACCACAGTCATCTTTAGGTGACACATTAGTGTGGGTGACCTATACTTAGAAATGTGGTACATTTCCAAATGTATAAAGGGTTAGATAGCTCCTTCTCTGTGCTAAAACCAGGTAGTCTACACTAATTAGGTAAGAAAATAACCACATTCAGCCAAAGACATTGGGGAGCCATAATTGCAAAATATATTCCATCATTTTTATCTGTGTTTCCATATGATCACCTACCCTTCAATTACATTTTTTATTTTTAGACCTAAAAATAGATCAGAAAGTTTTGCTTATCTTATTACATTTTCTAGAAAGACTTTATCAGATCTAGTCTTTTTAACTTTTTGTAGATTTATTCCATTTAAAATTAATTCTTTCCTCTTCAGGATTCTGAAGATAACATCAACTTTTTTTTCAACCTGTATTTTCACAGAAGTAGAATCCAAAGGTACCTGCTTAGGATAGCTTTTCCCTTTAGCAGAAATAAACAGACTAGCTGAGCAGCAGAAAAATCACTCATTATATTCTGAAAAATCACAAATAATTGTCTGATAGATTGCTTTATATACAATGACCTGCCTTCCTCTTTGCCTAAGCCTGAAAGTCTGTCTTTAAATTAGGTTAGGAAGGAGTTATTATTATTTAAGATGAGAAAGGGCCTAGGAAAGAGGAATGACAATGGATGGGAAGTCATCAAATGGATGAGAATTTGCAGTGTGATAGACAGGGGAAAAATGGAGGGAGAAAAGAGAGAGAAATGGCTTGGTGTTTCATTCACTCACAGAATCAGTTATGTCTTTGTCCATAGCTAACATCTCAGAGAATCACACTCCTCTTAAAATGCCAGTTCTTTTCCTGGTATGTCAAGAGACATCGGCATTTAAATTCAGGAATCCTATTATATGATCTTACTACTCAGGTACTCACAAGTAGAATTTCATCTTTAAAATAGTCAAAAGAATTTTAGCCATATTTGGTCTTCCAAGAAAGCCATAAAATGAACAATGCCAGTAACAATTATGAAACTAAATTGACCTTATAAGAATAAAAAAATCAATTTTGCAAGTTTATATTCACAGTGACTACTTTCCATATAAATAATCTGACTTTTTCCAGTCTAAAAAATGTGCCTGTATTCTCTTGTTTTTTTATATTTACAATCCTTGAGATGTACTTAGGTGGAAATATTTGAAGGCATGTTGATATGTGTTGCAGTATTTTAATTCTAATTATTTCTCTCTCTCTCTCTTTTTTTTGGCAGTATATCAGTTACAGCAAGAGGCACCTCGTCCCAAGAGAATCATTTGTCCTCGGGAGGTCAGTACTCAGCTATTTCCAATACACCTTGTTAAATATGATGAATTGTCAGCACTATGTAGAGAGTGGAGGGATTTCAGGTTTCCTGGGAGTTGATTTCTATTAACATTTGTTAGAGTGTCAAAAAATTTAACATCTTCATAATCTATATTTTGACATCAGACATTATTTAAAATACTGACAAACCAACTTGGACTCAGATGTCTCATATTTTTAACCATTGCCGAGACAAATTAAACAACCTTTGTAAACACCAAAAAACGTGTATTCTGGATGTTTTCTTTGTTAATATCCTTTTGATTCTTTTAGCATTTTTTATTATGAAATGCTTACAGTAGAGAAAGTACAGGGAATAATAAACCTCTGGGTACTTTCAATGCCCATATTTAGTAAATCTTTATGCTTTGTCATATTTACATGACATTTTAAAATAATAAAGCCTTACAAAAAAGTGATGTGGTTTTAATTCTAACTTTCCTTAGTTCACTAATAAGTTCTCTGATTGTGTGGGATGCCAGCAAGATTTGAAAGGCAGGACTAAGGCTCTATTTTCTTTTTATTCTGATCAGTTTCTTTAATAGCATACTTAATATCCTTCAAATCAAAGGCCCATGGGTCCTTGCTTATTTTTGTTATTAATGGGATTAAATATAGAGCCGTGGATAGCTTTTAAAGTGCCATGCATGCCTTATCAAGGGGGAAAGCCTCCAATTCCAACACTCTTGAGATTCACTCTTGAACATTAGTACTTTTTGGATCTGGTTTTGAACCTGTTTCAAAGACTTAAGTACCTGCATACCCATACTCAGAGCCAAGTTATCATGGTTTAATACATTTTTCTACATAAAATTTTACATCTGTTGAAGGGCAATGAAATTTATCAAGTCATCTCAATTTTAGTACACAGTAGACTTTCTCATCCTCGGCATGTGGCTGGAGAGGAGGAAATATCTGGTGCTTAAGGAAAAATCCAGGATGAGTTCCATTTATTTGGTACTCTGATCTTGTCCTGTCACTAACTCTGCGGTCAATATATTCAAATAATATATTCAATAATATATTATTTGTTATTCAATAATCAAATCCAATAATATTCAATATTTTTTCAAATGAGAGAAAAATAGGTAAATATAAATTTTTGAATGAGATGCACTAAATAAGGGTGTTCTCAGTGTGAATTAAGACACAAGTTGCTAAAATTTCCTTCACTCCTGCTTTTTACTGAGTGTTTCTCCATCAGAAAAATTATTGCCATGTATAACGAGGTAGAGGAGTTTAAATGTCTCAATGAAAAAAAAAATTTGTAAAATTAGAATACAGCTAAAGACTCTATCTAGGGGCATTAATAAAAAGACACTGGGCAAGATCAGGCACCAGAACTTGAAATGCAAACAGATAGTAAATAGTCATTCATTTATCTGTTTATTCTGTAAATATATATGGAGAGCCTACTGTATTTCAGCTCTGGCCTTGTTGTGGGGAACATAGCAAAGAACTTGGCTATTGGCATTTTGAATATCATAATAAAAGACAACAAAAGTATGATGTAATTAAATATATATTTAAGATTTTGTCCCTGTATATGTGTGTGCGTGTGAAAGAGACAGAAAAAGAGAGAGAGAGAGAAAAAAAACCTCTCGGTTTCTCAAAATCCTTGGAACCATGTCAGTTGCCCTTAAGGCAGGTGGAGTGTTAGCAGTGGAGGTAGGCGATTCGGATTATCCTCTTACAAACTCTTCCTAGAGTTCCACTGAAACTCTTCAACCATCCAGCGGGCTGAGGGTCCACTGCATGTCTGTTTGCTGTTGCAGTGCCATCACCATCTGCTGTGACTAAAGAATATGGTGCCCATGTCTCTTGTTTCCCCCTTGTCTGACTGTTAAACCATGCTCTTTGCCTTTTGACCTTACCAATTTGATATATTAGTAAGTGACATTGGTTGATGCTTGCTTTCCTCTAGAATTCCATATCCCATTTCTGCCACGAAACCTAATGTGAAATGGAGATTCATCAGCTCCCTTTCCTCATCAGGCAGCATGGGGCCCATCTAGCCAGGCAGGTGTCAGATAGTAACAGGTCAAGTTTGCTGGAAGAACAGGTGCTGCTCAGATAAGTGTCTGCAGGAGTAGCTTCAGCTCCCTTTGTTCTCTAGTTTGTCCTCCAGTGTGATGTTAACTGCAGATAGTTCCTGCCTAAATTCCCAAGCCTCCCAGGAGTTGGCCTCCTGCAAGTGAAGGCGCCACTTTCTCTTGCATGATAGTGGAACAGTTTTCCCCTACTACGGACGGTGCTTAGTCATACGTCTTGTTGTCTTGTAACACACTTGCATGCTTGGGAGACATGCCTAATGAAGACAGAAAGCCTTTCTGTGTGAGTTTGTGGCCAGGGAGATTGAAGCTTTATTTACATATTTACATAAAGCTGTAAAGGCTGTTTATTTTAAACAATGAGTTATAAGTTTTTCTACGTACATTTTCCTATTACATCTCATCCCTTAGCTAAGAGCCCGCATCTTCCTCTTCTACGCAGCTCTGGGCCCTTTTTCTTGGTCTTCAATCTATCTCCTCCCAGCTACTCTTCCCTGGTCCCTAGCGTGGTAGCTCCAGTATACTCAATCTCTGGACTCATTGTTTCTCTGATGACTCATACTTTCCTGGGCTATGGGCCTCTCCCAGGTTAGGACCTGCCAGTTCAACATGATAAATACCCACATTAGAGCACCAAGCAAAGTGTGCAATTAGAGAGATGTGGAACAGTGTCCCTCTAAGGTATAGACGTAGGCCAGTCTGCCTTGATACATGGTGGTTATCAACAGATACCAACTACTTAGTAGACTTTGCTGCAGAGCTGGGTGAGTCAAGGGTACGGACTGATTCAGCAGGCAAAATCCACATACTTAGCAAATCCAGGAAAGCAGGGAGCTCAGCTGCAAAGTCAGCTTGGACTTGTTTTGTCTTCTTGCTCCACCACTTTCTAGCTACCTAACACAGAGCCAACCACTTACTCTCTCAGGGAGATTAAGGCCTAACCCACGGATAAGCATCTACTTTGCAGGGTTGCTATAAATGGCATATGTGGGTCAAGTGTCCAATACAGTGCCTGCTGCACAATGGGCACTCAGTTAATGTTCATGATTCATGGCAGAGTCAGAAACCTGTGAAGAACAGGCTCTGAACTGGTCATTAAGGACAGAGTCGAAGTGATGACAGTATACTCTGAATGTAAGGGTAAGAGGCAGTGATCAAGAAGAAAGCAAGATGCCCAGGTCAGGAATTAAGCCACCAGGAAAAAATATACCGAGGATGAGGAACAGAAGGTACAAGCAGCTGAACAACAGCTCTGGCGCCAATTAAGCCAGGCAGGATCAGGTCCTGAAGTAACAGTTCATTGCTTTCTTGAAGCTTTACTACTGCAAATTAATATTTATTGGGCAGCCGCAGCACCTGATGCTCTGCTGGCACTTCCTGAACACTCCATGCCAACAGATGCAAAACATCTTCCCATATGTAGAATTCTCACTGCTTTTTCCATCAACTATCAGTCAGTCACATCATAAGCATTTATTAGTTACCAAATGTGTGCCTGGGTTGTCTGTCACAAACTGTGTGGAATGTTGACTCTCAAATTTGTTTTCTAGCCAAGACCTCTACCCAGGGCTCCAGATACCTCTATCCACCTGTCCACTGGACCTCCTCAGGCCACCACCTGTCTCACAGGCCACCACCAGCCTCATGTTCAGAATAGAACTAGGCCCCGCTCCATTGGATGACACCTAACTTCAGAAACCTGTACTTCTCCCTTCCCTACCCTCACCCCTTTCTCCTCCATTCTTAGCATCAAGTCTATCTCCAGATATATCTCGCATTGTCCACTATACTCTATCCCCATGAATGTTGTGTGGTTTGGGCCATTGTCATTTCTTGCCTGGATTTCATTGCAGGTAAGGAGCCTCCCACCTGATCTCCCTGCTTCCACTCCTTGCAGCTTCCCTGCAGCTCACATATACACACACACATACACACTCCAGTCACCAGACAGGAGCCCAAATCATCATCGTTAAATATAAATTAGACCCTTCAATAGCTTTCTGTTACTTTTAGTAACAAATTTCTTGCCGTGCCTATGAGCCATAGTTTGCCTCCTGTGTCTGTCACTGCCCTGTCTGTACCATTCTTCTCCAAGTGCACTGCCTTTTAGCCCCACTAGATTCTATTCCCATTCATTAAAAAAAAAGAAAGAAAAAGAAAAAAGCACTGTTGCTATCACTGGGCCTTTGCACTTGCCCTTTGCCTGAAATTCTCAGACCCAGGTTCTCTGCACATCTAGGTTTCAGGTCAAATTTCACATAATAAGAGGCCCTTCCTAAACTCCATAAAAAAGTAGCACCTCCCCAACCCTTGGAGCGTCTCTGTCATATCGCCTTGTTTATTGTATCTGTGGCACTTTATATACTCTCTGATACACTTTCTTAACATATTTGATTGTTGCTTGTATATGCCTCTCCAGGAGAATACAACCTCCAGAGACTTCATCAGTCTTAATCATAGGTATATCCTTAGCAGTGAGCATAGCCAAGCAACAGTGGGGAATCAGTAAATAAATCAGTAAGTTTCAAAATGATGAAAAAAAAGGATAGCGATTGCTAGCATAAGGAATTTGAGATTCTCAAACTATTACTAATAGCATATCAGATTTACTCAATGCTGTTATTAGGATAGTGAGCTAGACTTTTGGCAGTTGTTAAGGTACTAACTTAAACACAGACTAAAATTTTTTCCTGGACTAATCCAAGTTTCTTCTTGGCCTCTCCAAAAGGCCAGAATGGCAAGATTTACTTGTGTGACTCATTGAAAGTCAAGTTGCCCTAAAATTACCTCAAGCCTACACTAAATAAGCAGAAGTTCTTTTGTGACTGTAAATGATTTGGTGTCATTTGTCTTTTTTGAAATCGCTATAGTGAATATGGGATTATAAAAAGCAATTTCAAAAAAGGGAAATACAATGGCATACTATTATTTCAAGTTGTTCTGCATTTTATATAGCTTCATTTCCTTCTTGCTATGGAATAGTCTATTTTGGAAAACGTTTTTAATGCAAAAATGGATGGTAGAGATTTCTAGCATTCATGATCAGAATCAGCTTTTTTCTTGATGGTCAGAAGTTAGACCAAGTACTGATGGCAGTGGCCAATCTTTTTTTTTTTTCTGAGGTGGAGTCTTGCTTTGTCGCCCCCGAGCTGGAGTGCAGTGGCGCGATCTTGACTCACCGCAACCTCTGCTTCCCAAGTTCAAGCGATTCTCCTACCTCAGCCTCCTGAGTGGCAGGGATTACAGGTGTACCCCACTGCACCTGGCTCATTTTTTTTTTTAAGTAGACACAGGCTTTTACCATATTGGCCAGGTTGGTCTTGAATTCCCAACCTCAGGTGATCTGCCTGCCTCAGCCTTCCAAAGTGCTGGGATTATGGGCATCAGCCACCACGCCCGGCCGGCAGTGGCCAATCTTAAGTTGGAGTAGTATCTCACTACCTTATTTTACCTTCCAGTGAATTGTATTCATTTTTTAAACACTGCTTTAAGTATTCCTACCCTCTTTTATGCAGTTTTCCCTAGTTTTTGGTGTTCTAAATATCTACTGATTTTACTCTTTTCTATCTTTAGTTCTAAAAACTGTTCCTGTAAACCTTCGAAAGCATTCCATTTCTTCATTATGCTTTTTAAATATTAATTAAAGTCTAGATATTAATCATATCTAGACTTCACGATCTTGTAGCTCGAGGACATTTATCTTGTCTTAGGCATGTCTGGAAGATCTTAACAAGCCATATTGATTGACCATATCATTTTCAACTAACTCAGTACATTTTGAATCACAGATTTTAAGTGAACTCTAAGGGATTTTCTACCATTCCACAGTTCTTCCCCTTTTCTTTTATTTATTGAAATAAATGTTTTAAAACAAAGTGCATTTGGGGGAACGTGAAAACTCTACTGATTTAAGACATCTCGACAAGGTATGTCTTAAAGTAATGAGATTGATTCTACAAGCCACAAACAAAAATCAATCTCATTACCTTTTAATTGGCTTTATGTGTAGTAATCAGAAGGCTATTTCTTCCCTTGCATAAAAACTATTCCTATTCTTTTCATCCTAGACTTTCTCTGCTTGTCTCTTTTTTTCCCCCTTAATGCCGACACAATCAAGAATGAAGGACTTTCCCATCATTATTCCTCCAGGCTGTCATCTCACTCACTGATGCTGTCAGGTCTTTTTCTTGATTCAGTTTTCTTCTGAACTGGACTTGCTTTGGGTTTAGACCTGATGTAGTACAGGGGAAAAATCTAGTAAAACCAATGTTAGAAATAAAATTTTGACATATGAATTTTTTTCCCTAAAGATAGAACCAAATGTTTTCTGCTTTTTTTAAAAAACAAAAAACTTTCTTTTTTATTGACAAGTACTGTAATCTACCAAAATGCATACTCCCCCTGCCTCCAAATTCACTCTCTTTGGAATACTTTGAACTTCTTCTAAAATAATACAGACCCCCACAAGTATGCACCTAGAACATATTTAGACATTTCCAAGGTGAGGTCATAAGCACTTGGGTAAGGGCTGTTGAGACCAAGCTGTTATGGAGTTCAGAGCCAAGGGGAGCAGGTGAGGTGAGCTGGAGAGGGCCACCAGAGAACAGTACATATGCCAAGACATAAGATGAGGCAAAAGTAGAATGAGGAAAGTAAATGGGAAATTAAACAGTGATTGATAATAGGCAAAGTTTCCGGAGAAGATTCTTCAGTCTCTCTGGGTGATTTTTATTTCTTTATTCCCTCCCTTCCTTCCTTCCTTCCTTCCTTCCTTCCTTCCTTCCTTCCTTCCTTCCTTCCTTCCTTCCTCCCTCCCTCCCTCCCTCCCTCCCTCCCTCCCTTTCTCTCTCTTTTTTTTTTTTTTGACGGAGTTTCGCTCTCGTTGGCCCAGGCTGGAGTGCAATGGCGCGATCTTGGCTCACCGCAACCTCTGCCTCCCAGGTTCAAGCGATTCTTCTGCCTCAGCCTCCCTAGTAGCTGGGATTACAGGCGTGTGCCACCACACCCAGCTAATTTTTTTGTATTTTTAGTAGAGATGGGGTTTCTCCATATTTGCAGGCGGGTCTTGAACTCCTGACCTCAGGTGATCCACCCGCCTCAGCCTCCCAAAATGCTGGGATTACAAGCATGAGCCACCGTGCCCGGCCCTTTTTTTTTTTTTTTTTTTTTTGACGGAGTCTTGCTCTGTGGCCCAGGCTGGAGTGCAATGGCATGATCTTGGCTCACTGCAACCTCCACCTCCTGGGTTCAAGCCATTCTCCTGCCTCAGCCTCCCGAGTAGCTGGGATTACAGGTGCCCATCACGCCCAGCTAATTTTTGTATTTTTAGTAGAGACAGGGTTTCACCATGTTGGCTGGACTGATCTTGAACTCCTGACCTCAAGTGATCCGCCCGCCTCAGCCTCCCAAAGTGCTGGGATTATAGGCGTGAGCCACCGCACCCGGCTGATTTTTATTTCTTAACATCTCACTTGAAAAGGTATATTCCCTTAATTAGTAGAGTTGGAATACTATGTGGTATTGTTCATTGTTTTAGAAAAAAAGAACTGATAGCATCGTGTGTTACAACATGTGTTCTGCCATCCTCCTCTAGCCTATGACAGCTGGAACCCAAGATCCCATTACTTATTGATCTCAGGTGGTGGTGGTAGTGAGAGTGTGGATCCAAACTGAGACACAATGGTTATGCGGAGGTACTGGCTTTTGTAACACCAACCTTACTCATCCAAACACAGAGCAAATGTCACACCTCCATAGGAGTTGCTACCTACAGCAGCCCCATATTAAGTCTGCTCTGTGACTCAGAGGTCAGGCCCCACAAGTTTTGGGGTGTAACCAGGGTTATCCAGGAAAAGGAGCAGGTGCATAATGCTGGAGCTATAGTGAGGATTTAAAGACATGCTTCACATTTTGCTCACCTGGTTAAACTGTAACTGAGAAATAATGCTGATAAAGGCAGGTTATACTTTGCTCCAGATAAGCCATGTCTCCTACTGGCGTGTGGCCTGTCCAACCAAGCATTGAGAGGCTTGGACGTAGATTTCTGACCTTGATTCTGCTTTCCATTGGAAAAAATGTGGATGATGCAATCTCAGACAGCCTCAATTTTAATATGACTATGCTGAATGATATTACCTAATTATTTACTTGTTGTCAGTCTTTTAATAGAAATGACAGCTATCACATATGGAGTACTTCCTGTGCCCTGAGCACCGGCTTCAGAGTTTTATGGATGCTATGCCCACCACAATCCCATGGGGCTTGTTATCCCTCTCACTTTACACAGGAGGAAATGAGACAGGAAGCACAAGAGGGGCAAAGGCCAGATTCCAACCCAGACAGTTCATATTGATGGCTGGGCTTCTAATCCAGTGAGTCACAGAGTGTGATCCCAGCATCAGCTGGGAACAGGTGAGAAATGCAGGTTCTGTGGCCCATCCCACACCTGAATTACAAACCCTGGAGATGGGGCCCAGCAATCTGTGTTTTAGCAAGCGCTTCAGGGGATTCTGATGCCGCCTTGGGTGTGAGAACTACTGTTCTAAGGACTGTTCTTGCTTCTCTCTGCTTTCTATTTCATCCTTCCTCCCTAATCCCTTAGGATAGAAGACTCAAGATGCTTTTGCCTCCTGGTAATGCTTGCTATTTGCTCAGCACTTGTGCTAGACTATTCACGGATTTCAGTGTAGGCACCCATAGCCTTCCTTATTTTTCCCAGATGTACTTCCTCCTAGATGTTATTTTCCACCCTTTAAAAATATTTTGTCTTTCTTCTTTGCTATTTCTAACTTTCCTATACTCTTTTATGTTGCAGAGACCAAATGTGAATCCTGCTTGTAAGGGTGGGATCAGTACTTGATGAAGCCTGATCTCCTCCCTCTACCCTCCATTTTCTGGTATTATACTTCTAATGTTATGTTTGTGTTACTAATTAACAAAGCTATTTCAAATTCAGGTTTTTTTGTTTGCTTGTTTGTTTTGTTTTATTTTGTTTGTTTATTTGAGACAGAGTCTCACTCTGTTGCCCAGGCTGGAGTGTAGTAGCATGATCTCGGCTCACTGCAACCTCCGCCTCCCAGTTTCAAGCCCCCTGCCTCAGCCTCCCTAGTAGCTGGGATTACAGGCATCTGCCACCATGCCTGGCTAATTTTTGTATTTTTAGTAGAGACGGGGTTTCACCATATTGGCCAGGCTGGTCTCAAACTCCTTACATCAGGTGATCCATCTGCCTCAGCCTCCCAGAATGCTGGGATCACAGGCGTGAGCGACCACGCCCCGCCTCGAATTCAGTCTTAATATGATGATTCATGTTCATTCATATTCAGCATATACTATTATGAATTCCAGCTCTTTTGGGATCTTTTAGGTGTTTTCCTTACCTGTGGCTATGCATGAATCCTTGCTAGATTTCCTCCTGGTTTTAATGGCCTCTTGCGTTAATGAAAATACTAAATTCATTATCGTATGTCAGAAATGCTTTAATTGCATTTGTTTTCCAAGATGCTAGTTTCTTCACTCAGTCCATCCTCTGTGTGCTTAATGAGCATTTCTCAATTCAGGATTTTAGATAACGAATTTGCTAATAAAAGCCAGTCCAGAGCAGGTGGTTTCCCAGGCCCACCTCCTTGCCTCAGTCTACCACTCGCCTGGCATCTGGCTGATGCTGACTGAGCCATTGGTAATGATCTTCTTTGGCTATGTCCTTTAGCAAATCACAGTCTCACTTGCCATTAGCTCTAAGTACACCATGTCTCTGTCTTGTTGGACGGAATAGCAAGCTCTGCTTCAACGATGGTATCTTTTTCTTCCTCCTTATTTACATCGCCAGTGTCATTTCCTCATCTTCTGTGGAAAGAAATTAAATAGCCTTGGCACAGCCCAACAAAGGCATATTTGGTTGCCATCCAGCACCTTGCGTCCTTCTAGGTAATTACACATCGATTGTTTGATGAATGTTCTTGGATCTCCCTGGGTATTTCTACCAAGTCTGTAATTACACTACTCTGGTTGTCCTTTTGCACTGTCATGGTTCTCAGGGTTCCATGGCTTCTCAAAGACCAGGCTTAATGATGCTTCATCAACACCTTTCAATTCAAGGATGCAGCTCTGACTCCTTAGTGTTTCATTAGTCTCAGTTGCTTAAAAATGTAATTCAGCCATTTTCTACCTCAGTTCATTGTGATTTCTTAAGTTGGCATCAGTATACCGTAGCTTAAAAATTAATGATTCTCTCCTCCCAGTGCATTAAAAGATGAAAGAGCATGAACAAGGAATGATTTGACCCACCATTAAATAAAAAGGCCTTTGAGGCATTGGCAAGCTCTGTGTTTTGAGCTAAGAATAAGAGGTCCTGAAACTGGTTTTTGAAGAATGGACTCTCGTGCTTTTTAGTCTAGCATAGGCGTTGGTCAGCTATATCCTGGAGACTGTTTTGGTAAATAAAGTTTTATTAGAACACAGCAGTACTCATTCTGTTATATATTATCTGTGGCTGCTTTCATGCTACCATGGCAGAGCTGAGTACTTGAGACAGAAACTATATGATCCCAAACCTAAGATATTTACTTTATAGCCCTTGCTAGAGAAAAGTTTGCCGACCCCTGGTCTTACACTAAAAGTAACTTTAAAGAGTGAGTTAGGCCACGCGCAGTGGCTCATGCCTGTAATCACAGCACTTTGGGAGGCCGAGGCAGGCAGATCATGAGGTTAGGAGATCGAGACCATTCTGGCCAACATGGGGAAACCCCATCTTTATTGAAAATATGAAAAATTAGCTGGGTGTGGTGGCACATGCCTGTAGTCCCAGCTACTCAGGAGGCTGAGGCAGGAGAATCGCTTGAACCCAGGAGGCGGAGGTTGCAGTGAGCCGAGATCGCGCCACTGCACTCCAGCCTGGAGACAGAGCGAGACTCCGTCTCGAAAGAAAGAAAAAGAAAAAGAGTGGGTTAATATACATAAAGCACTTAGAACAGTGCCTGACATTTATTTATCAGAAGCATTGGTCTTTAATTTCTACCATCTCCCAAGTACTACATAAATGTTAGTGGAAAAAAAAGGAGTTTCAGCCTTGGAATTTAGGATGAATTTGATCCCAAGCCATGTTGAGAGATGATTTGGCCTTCATGTTTAACATGCATAAATTAATGAAAGAGGCCAAAGCAGTTACAAGAAGCAGGTGTTCTTTGACCTGCTTTCTGATGGTCACTTTCTCCACTTCAAGAGATGGAAGCCTGTTAGCAAAGGTGGCACAGCACTCCATCAGCGGGAAGTTAAAGGGGTGCGTGGGATCTGTTTATTTGGTAGCAACATCTGAACATGGAAGCTAAACTGACTTTAATTTCAGGAACAAAGCTGGTCTTAGCCTCCTATATGTTCTTGAATTCTGATTAATAATTTGTATGCCAATGCCTTTGAGGAAAGAATGCTACATCTGCAGTTAACTCTGAAGTCTATTTTTTAAAAGTTGGATTGATGGATGGATAGAGGAATGAAAAATTATATATATGCTGTAAAGCAAGAATAGTAAAAATGCTGTAGAACTTAGATGATGTGTATATGGGTGTTTACTGTAAAAGTCTTTCAACTTTTCTGTATGTATGAAAATTTTCATTATAAAACGTCAAGAAGAAAAAATGAAGACTGTGTGAGAAGAGTGGCAGGATGTGCTCTGGCCCATGGAACAAAGACATTCTCTTGGGTGCACAGCCCTGACAGGCGGGAGGATGACTTGGCATGAGAGCTGTCGAAAACACTGTAAGCCATGCTCAAGAATTTTTAATGTGGAATAGAGAACTTTTCTGAAAAAGCATAGTTGAAAGCAAGGACAAACATTAATAAGGCACTTCTACTCTTTTATTTATTACCATGTTGGGAATTATTTTGGGAGGAGTGCTTGCTTCAGAAATGCTAAAGTAGGTAATTTGTAAAAAAAATTAATAGAGAACAGGCTTCTGGATTTTATGTAATCATTACAATATAGAGCAATGAGTGCTGGCCCTGATATCAGGAATTGGGTTTTAACTCTGAATCTGCTGCTATCCCTGGGCAGGACTGTGGGCAAATTAGTTAATCACTCTGAACTGCAGCTTCCTTGTCTATAAGAAGAAGGCAAAGATACAATTCCACCCTCCTGGTGGGAGAATATATGTAAAAGCATTCTGAAGGTCATGACGTTATCAGTGGACAATGAGTTCTCAAAGGGGGCAATATCACCCCTAAAGTGGAGAAATTTGGTTCTTACCAAAAAAACCCCTTACTATTTATATGTATAAAGCACAAATACCTATATAGAACATAAACAGATATACAGTCTATATGTAATACTAAAATTCCTTTGTGGGGAGGTGATTGAGAGAAAACCTGTCTAAAAAGGCTCCTTAGGGAGCTATAATGCAAAAACAGACAAGCCTTGAATTTCTACCATCTCCCAGATTCTGTTCTCCTTTCTTTTTCTTTAGGTAGGTTAATTTTATCCATCACTTTGAATACTTAATACTCTTACATTTCTAGGAGAGAGAGAAAAAAGTAACTTCTGGGAGAAAACTAAGAATGATAGACACTTTGCCTTTTCCAAAGTACGTATAGTACCACTTAACCCAAATACCATTAAGCTTTGCTGGAAGGAATTTACTAACAAGAGTGAGGAATTAAATGAGTATACTCACCCAATCTTTTTTCCTCTAGAAATTTAACAGCAGCATTAGTTTTCCCTTGATTTGATTCGATTCTGTTGGGTACTTCAAGCTCTTTGGGCTTAAAAGGTATGTGGAGAATTTAAAGAGAGTTTGGAGGAGAATAATGAAGATGAATTAAGGATTGGAAATTGGGACCTATTAGAAAAGGTCAAAGGCACAAGGATTATTTAGTTTGAGGAAGAACAGGCAATCTAGTGGCACAGAGATGGCTTTAATAATGGAAACCTTATTCTGTAGAGAATATTCTCAGATTCTCATTTGCACACCAAAAGAAAGGAAGATGCGTAATTGGAAGCTGGAGGAACATAAGATTAGATGTGAAGATAAAATTTATCTTCATGATTAAATCCTGGATTTTGAGTCTCCTTTACGGTATTTCTTATTTTAAAGTAAAATCCCTGTTTGGTCGATCAGAAGTGTGGACAAGTCAGCCCATCACGTTTGATTCTCTGGCCCTGGTTGGGAGGTCAGCCAGCCAGCCCAGCCAACATGGCCTCCTGGGGATCTGGCTTGATGGGAGAAAACATTCATTTCACCTGGACCTGTGGCTCCAGGATGCCAAAGATGAGTACAAAAAACTCTAGCCAACAGAGTGCCAGGCTAGTGCCAGAAAAGTATGCCTAATTGGGTTGTGCAAACAAGGAGGGCCTAAGGCAGATTTTGAGAGCCAACATATGGAGCCAAGGAATCACGGTGCCAAAGAAGATGTAGCAAAGAAGAGTGGGTGAAAGTGAGCTGCTGGGAAGAAGGGCTGGATAGAGGAGTGCCACTCATGGCTGGGCTTTTGGGTGTTCCTGGAAGCCCACTGTGAGAATGGATCAAAATCAATGGGAAGGTGCTGCGAAGGTGTCCTAAGCTTCTAGGATAATATTTATTCTCTCAGGGTTTTGGAACTGCTTCCCAAAGTCATAGTTCTCAGTCCTGGGTGTGAGTCAGAATCACCTGTGGAGCCTGGCAAACCTTACAGACACCCTGGCTCCAGCCCTGGAGATTTTGATTTAATGGAAATATCACTTAGAATTCTATTGTAAGCAATAAAAGTCTATTCTCACTAAATTTAGCAAAAAAAAAAAAAAAAAAAAAGGCAGGGCCTAGGAGGGCGGACCAACTGTGGTTAGAAGGATATGAGGAAATTCCCTGGATGGAAAGAAAAGCTGGTCAGAGGGCTTGAGGAAGGATTTGAAGCAAAACTGACAGACCTTGGGCAGTAAGAGGTGATGGTTAGCGTCAGAGTTCCAGGGTAGTCCAACGTGCCCTTCGCACCTTGCTTCTCTGTGCCTCAGTTAGTCCTCTGGAAATGGATATAACTGATCTTACCTCTTGGGTAATCATGAGGATCGACAGGGTTGATATATGTAAAGAAAGTGCTTAGAACAATGCCTGGTACATAAGTTCTCAATAACTATTAATGATTATTGTTGTTATTAGGCTCTGCCATGCATGTGAATCAACTCTTAACAGTTTCATTTAATGGTTTCTACTCAAGTCTCAAATTCCAGGGGCAGAGCATCTGGGTGGCTTATGTTGGTTCACATGTTCACCATCTAAAGAATGTGAGGGACTTCGATTAGCAGAATCACTGGCTCGAAGTCACAGTTGTTGCCTGTGGTCTTCAGTCTTCACTCTGGAGATTCAGAAAGCAGACAGGGGAACAAGTTTTGTCCCGTAGCTTGGAAGCATAAAGCATCAAGGTGTGAGCTACCACCAGTGCCAGTTTTTCCATGGATACCCCTTTTGAAAGGGATCTGGGAGCATAAGCAAACCTGCCTTTCACTTATTGTGTTATGCCGTGAGGCTGAGCTCTGCGAACACCGTGAGCAATATGCTGGGACAACAGAGGTGAAGAAACAGGAGCCCTTCCCTCAAGGAGCTCACATCGAGAGCGCATAAAAGCCAACAATCCCAATCCCAGTAAGATCGCCATGGCCCTAACTCAGGCCTTTTATAAAGTTCAGAGGCAGGAGACTTCCCCAAGATGGCAGCATTTCAGCTCTTACTTTTCAATTAAATCAGTGAGATTTTGCCAGGCTAAGGCATAGAGGGACTGAAGAACAAATATTAGAATTCCAGGCAGAGGACATAACCCCACCAAATAATATCCTAGAAGTATGAGCAGCCGAGGGTGTGCTTCAGAAACTACAGAAGCTATGTATAAGGAACATGAAGAACTGAGGGGTGAGGATGTCATGGGGCAAGAGCATGTGTGTCAGTAAGAACATATTCTGGACACACAAGCAAGGACCATCCAGGGAAGATCCTAGATGCTATTCATGTGTTCATCCAGTAAATACGTATTGAGCACTTGGGAAGGGCCAGGACTGTTTTAGACTCTAGAGATATAGCAGTAAGCAAAGCACAGTAATCTTTGCCCTTATATAGTTTCCATTTGAATGGAAGATATTGGCAAAAAAATGTATTCATCAGAGTTCTTCAGAGAAATAGCACCAATTGTATGTGTGTGTATGTGTGTGTGTGTGCGTATGTGTGTGTTGCAGGTGGTGTAGTTGGAAGGCCTGAGAGCTCTCGAGCTGATGGTGTTGATTCCAGTCTGGGTCTGAAGGTCTAAGAACCAAGAATACCAAGGGCAGGAGAAGATCGGTGTTCCTGCTCTAGCAGTCAGGAAGAGAGAGCATGAATACAACCTTCCTCTGCCTCTTTGTTTTATTCAGGCCCTCAATGGACAGGATAGTACTGACCCACACTGGGGAGGGCCATCTTCTTTACTCAGTCATTGAGTCAAAGGCTAATCTCTTGGAGAAACACCGTCCCAGACACAACCAGAAATAATGTTTGTCAGATATCTGGGAATCCCATGGCCCCCACAAGTTGACACATAAAATTGATCATCATAACACACAAGTAAAATATATAGTATATCAGATGATGAGAAATGTCATGGGGAAAAAATATTCCAGAAAAGAAGGATGGAGTATGCCAAGGAGGGGAGTTACCACTTTTAAGGAGGGTGGTCTGGGAAGGTCCGACTGAGTTGTGTATGTTTGACCATGCAGCAGTGGGGAAACAGTGAAGAATTCTAAGCTGAGAGCAATGCGACAAGACTTGCATTTTCTGACTTAAGTGTGAATGACAGATTGGAAGGTGATAAAAGGATATAGGGAGACCAGTAAAAAGACTACTTTTGTGGTCTAGATGAGTAGATAGCCCAGTGGACTTGGAGAGAAAGGGACCGTTTTAAGAGCAATTAAGGAATTGCATACAATGAAGAAGACTTCGTGGCAGATTGCAAGTGGGGTTGGGAAGAGGGAGGAGTCAGAGATTATGATTTCTAGCTTGGGCATTGAGTGGTTGATACGCTGGGTGGTAGCATTCACAGGGGTGAAGAGCAAAGGAGGCTGAGCCATTAGGTGTGATGAGTGTGATGAGTACCGATCAGTCTACCCAGGTCTCCAGAATGGCCATGTTTTAGGGTTTTAACAATTTTCTTATCAACCCATCTGTAACAGCAGAGTCAGTGTTCTCTATAAGTACATTATATCTGTTATCCTTGGGCAATTTCCCTTCCTTTTGGTGTAGGAGAAGATTATGGGCTTTGGAGTCAATTAGACCTTGGTTTGGATCTCATCTCCCTGCCTCTGCATGATCTTCAAGTAATGTTAACCATACAGGCCTTCTTTTTCCCGACTGCAAAATGGGAATGACAGTCTCCATGTGACTTGCTTGTTGGGAGACCTGAAATACCCACGCTGAAGGCACTTGTTAAATGTTGGCTCCTCCTCTGCTCCTCCTGGCCCTCCCCTTAGTGGAGTTCTGGGTCAAGGTCAATAGGACTGAACTGGGTGAAGATCAGAACCAGTAGCAAAAGGGCTCAATGCACGAGTCATGGGTATTTGTATGAGTGTGTCTGGGTGTAGTTGCCCTTCCATTACTTTTAAAATATAAATATAAATAATTTTGTCAATTTGCCTTCCTCTGTTATGATATTAATACTTATTGTGTGTAGTGCTTATGTAATGAACCCTGAGAAAACATGACTTCTCTGAGCCCCATACTGGACAGCCATTAGACAGTGCTTTAGCCACTCCTTCCTGAGAAATCTTCTGTGACCTGGGAAAGCTGTGAGTGGTGGAAGTTTTGTTTCCAACCCAGCAATCAGGGCAAAATTTCAAAGCTACATGCTGTGAGGTGTGGAGTCCCATAGCAGTAAAGAATTCAACATTAATTTACATGTATGCATAGCATGGCTGATCACTCCCAAGAAATAAATTTCTTCTTTAGTGTTTTTTGTAGTTTAACCTCGTTTAAAATTTTTCCAGGGAGGGAGGAGGTTCCCTTATTAATCTTACTGACATTTTAGTCTGTTCCATTTTGTATTCATCTGATATATTTCCTTAAGTAGTTGGAGGTCTCTCACCAGTACTGTTTTTTCTTAAAAGCTACCTTTATAAATTATCAGCATTATCAAAAGCAAATATTTCTTTCTACCTTCCTTTTACTCCATTTTACTTAATGTATTTAAAGTTTTTGTTGCTTATTTGCATTTTTGGCTAAAAAAAAATGTTTCTAATATTCTTCCTTGGGAATACTTAACAATTCAAAGTTCTTCCAGTCTAAAGCAGGGTTTATTGACCTTGGCACTATTGACCTTTTAGAGGGATAATTGTTTGTTGTAGGGGGTTGTCACATGTACTGTGTGATGTTTATTAACATCCCTGGATTCTATCCACTAGAGGCCAGGAATACCCTCCCCCGAGTCCTGACAGTCAAAACTGTCATGAGGCAAAAAATAAGCCAAAGAAGAGGGACGGGGTGTGCTAAGGACAGGAGGTCCCACTTTTAAGTAGGGTGATCTGGGAAGGTCCCGCTGAGTTGTGTAGGTTTGACCACGTGGCATTGGGGAACCAGTGAGGAATTTTGAGCAGAGAATAATGTGACGAGATTTCCTCAGACTTTGACAAATGTCCCTTGAGGAGCAGAATCACCTCCCCTCCCAGTTGAGAACCACTGGCCTAAAGAAAATATTTTATGTTTGTTTGCTCTAATATTATCACTGATAATCATAATTTCTGGAAAATTTTGGGGGCAGAAGTGAAGCCAGAAAATAAACCAAATGATTGGGAACTGCTTTTGTCTCGAGCACCCCTAAGCTGATCTACTTGTGTGCATCTGTAAGTTCACAGAATGTTTTGATCAGGTTGCTAAAGTATCCAACTTGTGTGTATGTACAGAACTTAGCAAAGCGATTGGTCACCTTTTAAGGAGATTTATTACAGAAAGACTGACCAGTGTACATTTATAGTACATTCTAATCAATACAGGAAGGAATTCACCTCGTCAGTGCCCTATTCGATTTCCAGAAGTGTTAAAGAAATGCCATGAGGAAAAAATTAGGCCTTAGATTCTAAATGGAAAGAAATGGGAGATTTTAGAGTCTGCTCAATTTTCATTCTATGCTCTGCACTTTGACTACAAGAGTGTAAATTTCAGTACTTGCATTTTCTTTCTCTCCTTTTCAGTGGGGGAATCTTTGATTTCTAATTAAAAAGGAATTATCTATATTTATTTTTTGTGGATGAAATTGCCCCAGTATCACCAGCACAAATCCCCCCATCAAAAGCCTTTTCTCCCCTACTTGATCCATCTCTCAGAAAATCCAGCAATCTAGCTGCCCTGTGTAGGAGGCTGCTAAGTCGGGTTTTTAAATTATTTCTATTAAGTAAAAACTTAACATATACCAGCTGCGGAGGGATTACAAAAGCTTTGTTCTTTCAATAATTGGAAACCTTGTTTACAGAGGACTCACAATATTCTGTAAATGTCTTTGTGTTGAACATAAAGGAACTTGTGTTTATCTAGGCAATGATAATCTGACTATAAAGCAAACTCATTTAAGGATTATGCTTTCTGTCTCTCACTGTGCAGCTGTCACCCTACTGTTCTTTGGAGCTTGGCAAAATACTGAGAAGTCTTACTTAAAATTGAAAAATATATTGGGAAATAAACCAGGTAGTTTGGGAATACACGTGAATCCAAATCACAGGGAAATATTTGAGAGACCCCAAATGTCACTCCATCCTAGGCAAATTTTTCCGAAGTTCACATTTGCCAATTCATTGATGGAATTCAGTTCATTCAAGAGAGATTTTAAGGTCTCGAGTCCTAGCAAAGAAAACTGAAGACCATTCAGATAATCTAATGTATTTAGTCAAACTGTAAATTTTGAGAGCCAACAGAGGCATTAGCGCTGATTAGTATCTACTGGAGAAGGAGTGAAGCGCAGTACTTAGGGGTGGTCCCTGTCTAGGCTCAGCCACTTAACTAGCTCTGTGACCTCACGCTATTTAGTGGTTCTCTTTAAAATAACAGCACTCACTTACCTTGGAGCATTGTTTAGAGACTTAAATGAGAAAAGGAGAGAAACCTTCAGGACTGTGCCTGGCACAGAGTAGCCACTCAATAAATGAGAACCTATTGCCACGATGGTCCAAGTCTCACATGTGGTATCTCATCTAATCTGTGAAACAGCCTTATTAAAATAGCTCATTTTTATAACTCCAGTTTTACTGAAAATTGAGAAAAATGAGATGCAAAGGAGTGTAATAACCTACTCAGAGTCCCACAGTAACTGGATTGATGAGCAAGGGTCCACATGCATATTCTGTGTCTCATTCTGCAAACATGTAATGAGGACAGACACTCTTGTTTTCCGAATACTCACTATTTGAATATTTGCTATCGGGACTTGCTAAAAGCCATTCCCAATTAGAAACCAGCTATGACACATTCTCTCATGTGTGGCAGCTTCTCAAACTTTAATGTATCTATGAATCCCCTTAGAATTGCAGATCCCACATTTCTAGCAAATTCCAAGATGATGCCAATACTGCTGGCCCCATGATCACACTCTGAGTAGCAGGGTGCTGAAAGACAAAGGGTGGGCTTCTCTCATATCTGTGTTCTCCTGATCCTGTTTAAACATATAGCACATTATATCTGTAATTTCCCTACCTTTTCCCTGAGGGTTTAGCCCTTCAGTATTTGTTTAGGCCAGGACCCTAGGAGCACTACCAACTCAGGTCCAATTAGATAGTAACTTTCGAATCTTTGGTAATATCACTGCATTATTTATTTTTATAATAATACATGCTCAGTGTAGAAGGCTAATGAAATTCCTATTTATTCAGCTGTAGACTGCACACAAATATACCTACTCATTACTGCATTAAGTGTTAAACAATTAGGCAATTGTTTTTTAAATGTTTTATATTGTGAAAAGATTGCTATTAGATTGTCAGGTAATTATTTAGGAGCATTTTAGTAATATTTGGAAAATGGATATTTTTGCATTCTGTAAAAATGAATTTTTTTTTCTGTGTAAAGTAATGGAATATAGGCTCTTGCTGTTTGAAGCTTTGCTGCCCTATACATTTTTTAGGAATGGGTGAGACTCAGATAACAAGGGGTAGCTGCATTTACTCTGTGACAGACATTGGGAGAAATCCTGGAAACAGGTGAATGATGAAGACAAAATTGCTGCTCCACAGAACAGTTAGGAAAAAAATGTCAAATAAATATTTAAAATATGGTGAGATAAGTTTTCTAATGGAGACACGTAAAAGGAGCTCTAAGAACACAGCAAGGGATGGGCCTAACCCTTCCTTCTATACAGAGGAGACCTTCTTAGGATCCCGGTGATAGCTCATAGCAACTGACTGGCTGTCTGCGCCAGGCACTGTTGCAAGCATATTACACATATTTATTCATTTAGCTCTTACAACAACCCCATGAGGCAGGTACTTTTATTATCATTCTCATTTTAAAGATAAGAAAACTGAGGAGTACAGAAATAGGTAACTTGCTTAAATTCCCACAGATCTGGCCTCAAACCTAGGCAGTTTGAGTCCAGAGCCTGCCGTCTTAACCCACATGTGATCTGGCTCATTTGAAAGATAATTCAGGATCTTAAAATAAGACCACGTACAAATGATAGACATATTAGAGGGCACACACTTATGGCCTCATTTGGTTTGATGAGTGCAGAGGATGAACATAGGATGATGAGACCGTTGGGCTGAAAACATAACATGCGCATGGCCTCATATATATAGGAGCACGGTGTGTGGACTGTGGATAGTAGGGACAGGACTGAGCCCATCTCCAGTAGTCACAGTGCTAACAATTTAATTATACTTGAGATGTAACTATGAAGTCATAACATAGATGTTATTTTAACACATCTGTTACATGGGCCTGGTCCCTTCCCATCAGTCACCTTGGGAAGCTCTGCTTTCATTTCTGCCAAGTTCCCATTGCTCAGAGCGTGTCGGGAACGTCTCTTCTAAAATTCCCATTGCTCAGAGCGTGTCGGGAACGTCTCTTCTAAAATTCCCATTGCTCAGAGCGTGTCGGGAACGTCTCTTCTAAAATTCCCATTGCTCAGAGCGTGTCGGGAACGTCTCTTCTAAAATTCCCATTGCTCAGAGCGTGTTGGGAACGTCTCTTCTAAAATTCCTTCAGAGCAAGTCATAGTGAAAATCTTATTCTCTTATGATCATGCCTCGTTTTTGTCTCAAATGTTTTTCCTAGTTTGATCACTCACCCCGTTTACTTACTGGTCTTGGCTCCAAATAATTTATGCCGGTTTGCTGAAATAACATGCACTCTCAAATCCATTCTCAAAAAAATAAATGTATGTATATTTCTACATACAGTGATTCTGACTTTAGTATATGCTTTAAAATCATCTAGGGGGCTTGATTAAATTACACGTCATACCTCTACCCTCAGTAATTTTGGTTCAGCTGGTTCGAGATGGGGATGCTGTCTGCAGTCTTCAACAAGCAACTTGAAGTTTCTGTTTTGAATGACCAGTCCACACTTTGAGAAGTGTACCTTTAAGGATATTCACAAGAAAGGGTGGTATATATTAAGGTAGTTCCAAAAGAGAAATTCCAAAAATGTTCTGGTCAACAGGGATATAAGTGGCATGTATTGTGCCTCCTTTGGGTGACTATTCTCTTGTAGATGATGCTTATTTAGAATAAAATGTTCAGTTTTATTTTTAAAAAGAATCAGCCAACCAGGCACAGTGGCTCACGCCTGTAATCCTAGCACTTTGGGAGGCTGAGTTGGGCAGATTGCCTGAGCTCAGGAGTTCGAGACCAGCCTGGGCAACATGGTGAAACCCCTGTCTCTACTAAAATACAAAAATTAGCCAGGCACGGTGGTGTGCGCCTGTAATCCCAGCTACTCAGGAGGCTGAGACAGGAGAATCATTTGAATCCGGGAGGTGGAGGTTGTAGTGAGCCGAGATCGCGCCACTGCACTCCAGCCTGGGCGACAGAGCGAGACTCTGTCTCACAAAAAAAAAAAAAAAAAAGAATCAGCCACCATTCTGCATGGTCACACCATATACAGTGAAACCGTCTGTGCCTTGGGAAGGACCCATTTCATGTGTTTTCTCACTCAATGACCTCCTACTTGGTGCTCTCCCTCTGTAAAGAGAGGTGTTCCTTTTTGAGCCAGCTGGATCACCTAAGGACCCAGTATTAGAAGAACTAGTAATCCATCTAACACGACTACATATTTTCTTTCTCTTAAAAAGAATGAGCTGCTTTCACTTCTTGGAGTCAGAGCACTAAATCCCAAGAGCAGACATGGCCGATCCGACAGCTGTCAGTCATATTCACAAACGCCAGGTTCACCAGGTGATGGATTGACCAGCTGCAGCTGCTGTCCTAGGATAGTCACAGTGGCAGGGAAGCTCCAGAACCAATCTTCATTCTTGTCATGATATATTGCATTTTCCATTCCTTTCTGAATCCATGTGACTGCCTAAATTTTTTTATTAAGTTGCCTGATTTTAACAAACATAGTTTTCAATGAGAATGCAAGAAGAATTTCTGAGTTGCCTTACTTTTTATTTATCAACTATCCTGTCGCCTTCACACCTACTGAAGAGAATCTCATACAATTGGAAGCAGAAATTGAGAATTACAGTTTCTTTAATTAAATTCAGTTTCACAGGTGGGTCCTGGTTTCCATTGATGGCCAACACGGAGCCTTGCCCAGGGAGTGAGTCAGGCTTCTCTAAGGCACTGCCGGGGGCACAGCATGGAGGTTCTTAGTCTCTTGGCAGACCTTTGTCCCTGGGAGCCCTAGCCCCCAGCCACCTATTCTGTCTGGATCTGAGGATCCAGTATTATCCACCTTGAAGAAATGTAGACGTTGTATGATTTGTATAGCATCATTTAACTTAAACATTAAGCTCTTGACTGGTTTAAAGCTTAGTGAAGTATAGAAATAGAGACTGTGTTTAGACTCCTGTGAGTAAAAAGTTTATAAAAAGAAGAGGATTTTGTTTTTTTGATCCCAGCCTCTCTCTCTCTCTTTGACATTGACAAGGACACATATATTTTCTTTAAGAGCTTCAGGGACAAAAAAGGAAGGAGAGATTGGATTGCTACCAAAATGGCCCTCAACCAGTAGAAGCAGTGATCAGATGGCCAACCACGTCCTCTATCTTTACTCTCTCTTACTTCCGTCTTTCCTATCCCCTACATAGGGTTGCCAGATTTAGGAAAGAAGGAGAGAGTGGGGAAGAGAGGGAGAAAAGGAGAGAGGGAGGGAGGTAGGAAGGGAAGGGAAGAGGAAGGGAGGGGAGGGGGAAGAGGGGAGGGGGAAGAGGGGAGGGGAGGGGAAGGGAGGGTAGAAGGGAGGAAGGGAGGGGAGAAGAGGGGAAGGAAGGGTAGAAGGGAGGAAGGGAGGGGAGAAGAGAGGAAGGGAGAGAGGGAAGGAGGGACCAGGATGCCTAATTAAATTTAAATTTCAGATATACAAGGAATCATGTATTAGTATATATCTCATGCAATATTTGGGACATATTCCATGGCCCTCTTCCATGCCTGTCCCACACAATTCAGGGCTCTTCTTTTATTTTCTAGTGGTTTTCATTTTCAGAAGATTTGTCCCTCAATTGGATCAAACTCTCTTCTGGGCAGAATCTTATCTGGCATCTTTCAAGGCACCCTAAATATCAGCTTCCCTCTTTGGGGGTCTATGTTAGATTTCTCCTTAAGTGTTTCCCTCTGCTGCAAGTGCAGAACACCCCTGAGCGCCTCATACCTTTCCTCTCTGCACCTGCAAGGTCATTACTTCATGCACATGGCTGGCCTGAGCATAGGGCCCAGAACATAAGGGTGCTGTGTATTTTTATGATTGGTTGATGAACTGAAAGCAATTTGTTGTCTTGTTAAGAATCAATTAAATTCAGCATTTATTAACTGTTTACCTGCATGCCAAGAGTTAGTAGTGTTACCATGTGGCTCATCTGGGAAGTTAGATTAGTAACTCTTTCTCTTTTAGGGAAATAAGAAGATACAGGAAGGGAATAGGGTTGAGAGGTACACCCAGATTTTGCAAACTTGTGCTACGGTTCAGCCAAAAAGATGGAAATTTAAAAATTGTCCTCATATATAGAGAATCACTTCAAATTTTGGAATATCGCCTCTCAAAGAATGGAGATTTTGCCATTATATATCGTCGACTTTCATTGGCTTTTCTAGTTCTAAATTTCTTCTCTGGCATGTTGGTTTTACAGTCACATATCTATAATATTATAAAACTAAAAAAGAACTTTGAAAGCCAAACGAATGATATTAAAAAGCGTACCAGCCTGTAGAATAATGGCACACATCATTTATAGAAAGGATATCAGATAACCAGGTGCCTTTTTACACACTTTCTGCTTCTATTAATGATATTATTTAAATCTTCCTTCACAAATGACACCGAGCAGGCTTTGAACCTTGAAGATTAAGTTATGGATGTCCTGCTTGGTTGAGTAATTCTCAGGTGTAAAATGCACAGAAGAGTGAACACATATTTAGAAGTGTCTAGATGATAAGTTTTGTACCAGCGAGGCTTGTCCTAGGCAGCATTGTGAGTGTGGTCCCCAAAGCCCCAGCTCCGCCTTTCTGAGCCTTTTCCCCTAGCTCCCAGTGTCCTGTTACCTATTCAGATCTGCATCCTTTGGAGGATGGAGCTAGGCCAGGAAACTGCCCCATATCATGAAATCCTGCTACTGTGCCTGTCTCTGAGCCCTGCTGTGATAACTGTCCATTTGACTCTAGGAAGAAATGACTGTGAATAAAACAGCTGCCAAGCTCATATCCTACAACAGTGAATAAACATAAACTTGCTGTCATACATATACCCATTCATAAAAACTCATAACTTAATGTGGCTCTACAATGTTTTGAGTGTCCCTGGAGTTAGGAGAGAAGAACAAAGGCCGAGCATGAGAAATCATGTCACTTTCTCACCAACTCCAACATCATAAACATGTGAAAACAAAGCTCTTATGAAAGCAGATGATCATGTATGTGAGAAAAATCAGATGTGATTTTTCAATCAAGGCTAAAGCTGTGATTGAAAGATCCTTTCTGGAATGTTTGTGTTTTAGTCAAGTCATAAATCTTGTCCCCTGTAGCCTGCACCTCTGGTGTCAAATGAATTTCAGCTCATTAGCCACATATTGAAAAAATAAGAATGTTAAAATATTGATTTTATTTAGAACATGATCAAGTTAAGTCTGCTTTATTTTTTAATCCAGGTAGACTCGTTGTTTTAATTATAAATACATAATAAAAACAATTAGGCACAGAGTAAAATAAATGCTTATGTTTTATTCATGACAGAGTAGTTGTTTTATCCTTCAGGATGAAGGCTTATAATATCCTTACAAGTTCCTTAATACTAAAATAAGCATCGCTTTGTTTTTGTTGAAAATTCTCTTATTGGATGATTGGGTTTGGGTGGGAAATGAGCCTAATGATTGATTCTAGGTCATTCCTACCTGATACTGGAATGTGCTGATTATAACTCCATAGCTTCATGGATCTCTGATTTGGAGGATACAATCTGTAATAAAATTACTACCAGGACCCTAGTTCTGTTTATTTGAATAGCATTTTTATCTAGCTGATTTGAATTCAAATGCATTATTAATTTTTTTTTCTTTTTAATATAGGTGGAAAACAGACCAAAGTATTATGGAAGAGAGTATGTATTATACTATTCTTTGTTTTAATAATTTAATAAGTAGTCATTTAATGTGTCATTTAAATATTACAAATTTTCTAATATATGGTCATATGTCTATTGTGCAAGAGTTTAATGATAAGAATAAATGCAATCAGACTCCTTTGAATTAATATTTTTTATAGTAGTCAAGTGCTTGGTTTCCATTAATGTGGGAGGTAGAGCATTTTGCGCTACTTTTCCCTCCACAAAAGAGCTACTGAGTGCCTGGCAAGTACTTGAAATGAAAGGCAGCATTTTTCATAATGGAGGCTCTCTGTTAGTGTTTCATTTCACTTTCTACCTCAACACAATAGAAACGTTTGGTGTGTCCAAGATGGTACATTGTATGTGAGTTCCTGACTTTCGTGTATCTCGGTGCAGTGGTCAGGACAGGCATCCCACTTCCCTGCAGTCTCATAAAACCCAAATGATGATATCTCTTGGCTTGGGTGTATTAGCCAAATTGCCTTAATACTCCCCTTTCCATTTTTCTCTTAATTTCAACTCTTGTTTTGTTTCACTTTTTCCAAAACCTACTGCCCAGCAAATACGCATGACCATAAAAATAATTCACAGTCTAAGCCTATGGTGTGTACAGCACATCACAGAGGGCAGGCAGAATAGGCCAGGGGAGAGGAGATGCATCAATCACTTTTCTTCCCAAGTCCAACCTGGAGGCGTTGTGAGGCAACGTCTCTTTCGAGTCTACCTTCCAAGCTCTCACAGCCAATCTCAAACCTTCGTCTTATTCCCTTACCCGTCAGAGCCTCATCTTTATGATTAATGACCCTCTTAGTGGTCCCAGCCCAGTGCACCTTCCTAATTGCCACAGCTGCATTTCAGAACCTTCCTTGCAACACCCTGGGAATTTGACCAGCACCTCTGGAATGCCTGCCTGGGGGCACTGGCCTCCGCTCCTCTCTACCCCATGTCCCTACTGTCTAATCTATGTTGTAGTATGGCTTTTTTTCCTCAGTATGCTTATTTGTTTTTTTCTTGAAGATAGCACAATTTAAAAAAATAGAAGAAAATGAAAACCTACCATATACACTTTTGCATATGAATTCTAAAAGGAGCTGTTTATTATGCATTTTCTTTTTGCAGAAAAGTTTTGTCAAATAACTTTTTAATTCTCATCTTCTTACCCCCAATTCATGTAAAACATATGAGAGTCTTGAGACTAAGGAAGTATTTTCTTAACTACCAAAAGGAACATCTTTTATTAGATGGTAATTAGCCTAAAACCTTCAGATTCTGTGTTTCCCTTTATTTTTTAAAAAACGAAGGGTGTTTTTTTTCTTCCACTTAAAAAGTAATACCTGCTTCATTCGGGAAACGCACATACACATTTATTCCTAGAAGGAATCACAAGAAACTATTGACAATGGATACCTTTAGGGAGAGAGGAATTTTGCATTTTTAGTTCTTTTATACCTTCAACTTTTGAAATTGGAATTTTCTGCTGTGCACAGGTATTACTTTTGTTTTTAAAAATAAATTATGGCTGGGCACAGTGGCTCACACCTGTAGTCCCAGCACTTTGGGAGGCCAGGGAAGGCAGATCACTTGTGCTCAGGAGATTAAGAGCAGCCTGGGCAACATGGGAAGACCTCATCTCTACAAGAAATACAAATATTACCTAGGCATGGTGGCACATGCCTATGGTCCCAGGTACTCAGGACCACAGGTGGGAGGTGGGAGGAACACTTGAGCCCAGGAGGTCAATTGAACCATTGCACTCCAGCCTGGGCAACAGAGTGAGACCTTGTACCAAAAAAAAATTAATAAATTCATACCAATTAACTTGGAAAATTAGAAAATAAAGGCAAATAGAAGAGGGAAAATACCCATAGTTCCACCGTGAAAGAGAATCATTGCTAACCCTTTCTCTTCATCTCCTTCTGGTCTTTGTGCATGCTTGCTTTTTTCTTACCAAGTTGCAGTCATACTAATATATTAGATATTATAGGTTGGAGATATTTGGACTTTTAAAAACCATGCATAAAGGGGATGACAAGCCACAGACTGGGTCTTCAGGTGCACAAAATTGTCATTTTCTTCTTTTGAATGATTGAATTTAATTTAGTTATTGACACTGTTTGACGCGGTCAATCACTTAAACTTGCCAATTCAAGTGAATTAAAACTTAAGTTCTAGTGTTCAGTAGCACAGTAAGGTGACTATAGTTAAAACAATTTATTGTATATTCCAAAATAGCTAAGAGAGGCTTTCGAATATTCCTAACGTAAACAATAAATGCTTGAGGTGACAGGCATCCTGATTACCCTGATTTGATCATTATACATTGTATTTATGTATCAAAATATCACATGTTCCCCATAAATATGTACAATAATTATGTATCAATTAAAAATAAAAATAGAAAATGTATGCATACTCAAAATCAAGAATTAAAAAAGAAACATAAGACTTAGCTGCTTTTGACTGGGCACAGTGGCTCACACCTGTAATCCCAGCACTTTGGGAGACCGAGGCGGGTTGATCGCCTGAGTTCATGAGTTCGAGACCACCCCGGGCAACATGGTGAGACCGGCCCCCCCCCCCCCCCCCCCCCCCCCCCGCATCTCTACTGAAATACAAAAAATTTGCCGGGCATGGTGGCGTGTGCCTGTAGTCCCAGCTACTCGAGAGGCTGAGGCAGGAGCATTGCTTGAGCCTGGGAGGCGGAGGTTGCAGTGAGCGAGCTGAGATCGCGCCACTGCACTCCAGCTTAGGCTACAGAGTGAGACTCTCTCCAAAAAAAAAAAAAAAAATCTAGCTGCTTTTGGGTTAACTGCCTTGTTTAGAGACTACCCCTTTTCCTGTCCCTTCTCCTGGAGTGACCTGGGGCAGGTCCCTCTGCGTGCCCTGTCCTGCTATTGTTACTCTGGCCCACAGGCTGTGTCTTCGACATCCCAGCTTTTGTCTTTTCTACTTATGTGTGGGAATATTGGCAATGCTGTCTGCCCCTCCCACTCTCCTGCTGCATGTCCCTCCCCCCACACCCACCCCCACACTCACTGCCAACCCACCCGCCAACCCATCCGCAAGGCTGCCCCCAGGGCTCTTTGCCCAGGCCATCTGTCCCATCCTCTCCAACCTGGCTCAGGCCGCACAGGAGGCTCCTCCACAAAGTTCCTAGGTCCAGTGGCCTCACTATCAAAGCTCCAACACCTCTGCTCCAGGCCCCAATAAACTGGCCTCCCGGTTCCAATCCACACCTGCTATGCAGGGCCAGTTAGACCCCCTGAGACTGGGCTCTGCCTCAGTCCCTCCCACCAGAACCGGGGATTCACAGAACGTTCATCCTCACTCAGAAGAGCATTGCTCCAAGACCTCCAGGCATCAGCTGTTGAGATTTAAAATCAAAATTTGGGAAGCCAGAAAGCCTTTTTCTTCCAGGCCATCACTGCCGTACACCTTTAAGAAGCGATTTTGAAACACAAAGCCACAGGCTGCTTCTGACCTCACTTTCCTTGGACAGAAGCTTCAGCTTGGAAGGTCTACTTTTTAAGGATAGAGGGAATTAGGAAATAAATATTGTGATAGGCACTTTTAAAAATGTTATCCTTCTGCATTTGTACTCTAACTTAATCTTTGCATTCCTGAGGAAAATACAAAACAAAACAAAATTTGTCTAGCTGACTTCCCTTTCCTCCACTTCAAGAAAGTAAAGGTGTTTTTCTCTGTCCAGAAAATTTATTCTCTGATTTATTATCCAAAGTTCTCCAAGGTTGGATAATCCTAGAAAGGTGTTACTCCTTTCCCAGAAGCTTGGAGTCCCTTGGGACTGCCTCATTCCCCAACCCAGCTTGCCCCACTTTCCATGAAATACTGGTTGATCAAATCTCCAGTCCTGTGGGAGGAGCAGCTGTATTTACTTAAAGGCAACAGGGAACGTGGGCTGGTTCCTGACCCAACTCCTACCTCTCCCTATTCCTCTGTGGAGTCACTGTCCACTCTCTGGGCCTCAGACAACTGCCTCCACGTCAGAGTGATCATGGGCCAGCACACAACCCTCCCGGATATGCCACATTTTCCACATGCATGCATATGGGTTTTAAAATGGTAGAGAAGATAAATTTATCTTTAAAAAAGAAAAATAGGTACATTTTCTAAAATACCCATGAGCTATTGCTCTCCAAATGTAAATAACTGGAAGAATGTTGATGATAGCTACCTCTTTCCAGAAAATGAGCCTCTAAAATTAACACCACCCTGCACCTGAAGCAAGCAGGTTGCTAATCAAGAAATGTCCACTTGCAATTAGGATAACACATAGTTCTCTGAGCTGAGAGCTAAATTGGTAATTGCTCTTCTGTTATTTCCCATGGTTAAAAAAAAGCGGGGGCAGTGGTTGAGTAACCTGGCCTTTTGTTTCAACTTTCATTTTCAACTTGAAAGCAAAGACAATAGCAGAAAGCCAGGTGGACTGGGCATCCTTCCTTTTGTTTGCCTGCTTGAATACTTGTGTTTGGAGCATGTGAGGGATGGTTCCAAGTCACTTAAGATGGGCAGCAGTCACCCCCCTCTTCACTCAGTTGGGGGGCTGTTGATTCTGGGTGCCCCCACCATCCTTTTAAGGCTAGTTCTTTGTGGTCCTTATTCTGTATGTGGTCTGTTCAGAGCATTGATGGTCTTGTACCTTCAGGTTTCACGGGATCATCTCTCGGGAGCAGGCGGATGAGCTTCTTGGAGGCGTGGAGGGTGCCTACATCCTTAGAGAAAGCCAGCGGCAACCAGGATGCTACACGCTGGCTCTCAGGTGAGGCGCATTTCATTCCTTGTTTTCATTGCTGAACAAGTGGCTTCACTGATGTTTGCCCATTTTTAAGAATTGTAGCAGAGTATACATAACACAAAATTCATCATTTTCCCCATGTTTATGTTATGAGAGGGGGGTCCCACTCTCTCACCCAGGCTGGAGTGCAGTGGCACAATCGTGGCTTACTGCAGCCTCTGCCTTCCAGGCTCAAGTGCCTCCCACCTTAGCCTCCTGAGTAGCTGGGACCACAGGCACACACCACCATGACTGGCTAATTTTTTTTTTTTTTTTTGTAGAGAATGGGGTCTCACCATGTTGCCCGGGCTGGTCTTGAACTCCTGGGCTCAAGCCATCCGCCTGTCTCAGCCTCCCAAAGTTCTGGGATTCCAGTCAGGAGCCACTGCACCTGGCCTCCTTTTAAAATTTTTAAGTAAAATTCAGTGGCATTAAGTACATTCTTAATGTTGTACAAACATCTCCATATTCATTTCCAGAACTTTCTCATCATCCCACACAGAAACCCACTACCATAAACAATTACCCCTCCCTACTCCTTACTTGATATCTTCACTTGTTTCCGAAGCACCAGCAGTATATCAGAGTTTGTTTACATTTCCTCAGCCACAGATGCTATCAGTAGGTGTGGACACTGGGACTCTGATCACGGACACCCAGTAAACTGGAGAACCATCTGGAAAGTTAGTGTTTCTACAGCCACCTCTGCCTGCACCATCTAGCTGGCCGAGGCTGCAGCGTCTTTGCCTCAGCTCCCAGCAGCCCATGTTGAAGGAAGGGCTCCTTCACCTGGCCTTGCATGTGCAGACCTCACAAGACCTGCATTTGCTCATGGGGTTCTCTCAGGGTTCACCTTGTTGACCCCAGGAACCTGTCGTGAGGGCAGTCATGACTCTTCAGGCCAATGAGCCAGTAGAACAGACTCTACTGAGCCTTTACCACAAAATCACAAGTATTAAACGTCACAACATAAGAAAGACAGCACATTTATGGCACTTTTCAAACCTTGATCAAATATTTTCTGTCATTTGATCCTCGCTGTAGCCCTATACATTTTGGGGAAGGTATCCAATTTCAGAACTGAATTGTCTTCCAAAAGTTCGTTTGTGAACTCTTCGGAATTGGAAAGCCCTCTCTCCATAGAGGGAATGGTGTCCATGGAAGCCCTTCCCAGGCCCACAATGGTGTGTTCCATGCACCATCTCCCTATTATGGCTGTGCAATGACACTTTCCAAGTTGTAACATGTCTACAGCATATCTTAAATAATGTAATTATGAGGACGAACTTAAAAAGCTATTATATCACGCGCTCTAGGTGTGCAAAATACTTTCCTATCTTCCCAGCACTTCAGTAGCAGAAGCTGGCAGTTCTAGTGCGGAGTCAAGCAGGGGCTGTAGGTGGAAGGTCAGGGCCCAGAGAGGAGGAAACCTCTAGGTTAGATTGTGGGGACACTGGCAACAGCTCCAGCAGGGAGTTTAGCACACCTTATTGCTTCCCTTCTGCTGCACCAACTAGGGCGGAAGGCATGGGGTGCTCTGCTGGAGGTGGTAAAGATGCGTTAACAAGGGGGCATCAGGACCAGGACAGGGCATCCCTTGCAGAGGTAATTGACAGGTATAGAGGAGAGCTGGTTCCCGTTAAGTAAGTTTATAAGTAACATAGTTGTAAATCAGGCATTACCCTCTGACCCTTACAAATGAGAAGGATACTGACAATGACCTTAGTGATTTCTAGGATCAAATGACTCCATGTGATGGCCTGGGGTTAAGCCCCACCTCTGTCTGCCTCGTTCCAGTCATATAAACTCAAGCAGGAACCGCCATCTCTTCAAGCACCAGTTGCCTTTGCAATAAAACAGGCATAACCGTTATACTGTCTCAAAGGGTATCTATGATCATTAGGGGGAACAAAATCACATCAAGTGCTTAGCCCTGTGCCTGGGATACACTAAGTATTCAAAAAACGTTAGCTGCTATTGTTATCATTCCACACTGTGCTTATTTCTAACGTGGTTGTAATCCCTCATTCTCTCACGGGCAGGTTTGGAAACCAGACCTTAAACTACAGGCTCTTCCACGACGGGAAACACTTTGTGGGTGAGAAGAGGTTTGAGTCGATTCACGATCTGGTGACAGATGGCTTGATAACACTGTACATAGAAACAAAAGCTGCCGAGTACATTTCAAAAATGACAACTAACCCCATCTATGAACACATTGGATATGCCACCCTACTCAGAGAAAAAGTATCCAGAAGGCTGAGCAGGTCTAAAAATGAACCAAGAAAAACAAACGTCACACATGAAGAACACACGGCGGTGGAAAAGGTGAGCTGTGTGTGATGGAAGCAGCCTCTTTCGTTTTAACCCATGCCGCATCAACAGGCGGGTTAACTATAGGTGCAATTTGCTGAAATGTTGGAGGAGACCCACCCCCACCCGAAGAACTCTAGAATGTTAGGGCCAAAGGGACCTTAGAAATCTTCTAGCTCAGGCCGGGCGTGGTGGCTCATGCCTGTAATCTCTTTGGGAGGCCGAGGCAGGTGGATCACGAGGTCAGGAGATAGAGACCATCCTGGCTAACACGGTGAAACCCCGTCTGTACAAAAAATACAAAAAATTAGCCGGGCGTGGTGGCGGGCGCCTGTAGTCCCAGTTACTTGGGAGGCTGAGGCAGGAGAATGGCGTGAACCCGGGACGGGGAGCTTGCAGTGAGCCAAGATTGTGCCACTGCACTCCAGTCTGGGCAACAGAGCGAGACTCCGTCTCAAAAAAAAAAAAAAAAAATCTTCTAGCTCAGCCCCCTCATTTTACAGATGAAGCCCAGAAATGTTTGATGATTTGTTCAAATCCATACAGTCAGACCCAGGACTTCTACCAAGTCATTTGTGGGTTTATTTGGAGTTTGAAAGAAAAAAAACAAACCTCCATTAATGTGTTATGATGAAACATGTTTTCATTCGCCATTTGAGGTGTCACTGGCTCCATCTTTAGTTCCACCCAGCCAGCCAAATACGTGGTATTTGTATTTGCTTCTCTTAGGACTGGGTGACTGCCCATGATCCACAGGTCAGGTCTCTTGAAGGTGGTCTTACTTAGATAACGGGTTTCACTGACAGATATCGTAGCATTCCACTGACAGATATGGGAACGTGGCTATCTCTGGGAAGTAGAAAGACAAGCTGTCCTTTGCCCCAAAGTTATTATGCCTCACCAAGGATTAAAAAACTCCTAAGTGGGCAAGTCTGCAGGCGGGGGGTAGATTGTGGCAGGAGGCGGCCAGGGAGATCTGATTTTCCTCTCCAGTAAGTTGCTGTTTGTTTGAAAGGCACCACCAGAGTTTGCTAGCAGATTTTTGGGATGTGCCCCTTGAGGGACCATCTGCTTTGCCTGGTCCTATCTGTTTCCCACTGAAAGAAAGTGACAGCCAGCCACGCCAATCAGCCCCTGCAGAGTGTGTGCTGAGCCTGGCTTGTCAGGCACACTAGGGCTGGGACAGATAGAAATAAGTGGATAGGAGCTACAGCCCCGCCACACTGCTCCTTCCAGTGGTCACTAATCCTAGTTAAACCGGAACGGGCCTCCCGTCGTCCAGTGTCAATGGGAAGCAAAGGAGCCTCGGGCTGATGGATTCGGGACTGGCATTGGCAGAGGGGCTTCATCAGAAAGCCCTGAGAGGGAGGAGGGCGGGGTGGCACCGTGGTCCCGTTGGTGGAGACAGGGATGATGTCAACTGATTTGCTGATTGAGCTTCAGATCCTAGGAGAACCTTCCACAGAATCACATCAGTGCAGCAGCTGGGCCCATGAAAATATAATTTGCCATTTTCTTTTTATAACTCCAGTGTCTCCAAAGCACCTGTTTATTCTTTTCCAAATAATTGCTTTGGGAAATTGTGGGGTTTCTGATTGTTTACATTTTAACAAAAGAGAGAGAGGACTGGAGTCCCAACTTTCAGAGTTTGTTCCGGTCCAGACAAAAGCGATTCCTTAATCTGTTTGCAAAATCTGTTCCAAAGTAATTTAGAATAGAAAATATGAAAGCCGACCTTCCCAGCCATGACAAATCAGAAGATGAATTGTAAAATAAATCTCTGAAGCAGTGTTTATATTTCTGAATCAGAGAACAAAGTCACCAAAAAGGCAATCTGTTACAAACTGCAGGATGCACACTAGAACAGCTCAAGGAAAAGAGGAGAGCAGGAGGAGTGTCTCTTCTGTGTTAGGGCTGACTTGAGATCCTGGGTATTGAAAGTGATATTTCTAGATTCTTGTCCTTCCCTGAGAGGGAAGTTTGGTCAACAGAAACTGGTATTTCTGGACAATATTCCTATCAGGAAACTTGTACCTCAAAATATGCCCTCTTGTGCAGATATTTTTGTATTTGTCAAAAATAAATTGTGGAGGAAATTAATAATCCAATTAATAATCACTTTGAATGAGCCACCCAATATACATTTACCTTTTTGGGAAACGGTAAATCAAGAAAATATTGCAGGAAGACACCCCAACTCTCTGAGCAGTTTGATGGACAGGTGTTGGTGGTGTGGATTTTCTTGGACACTAATGATGTGATGTTTGGTTGTTCCAAGGGACACTGGGCCTGGTCACTTGCTGGGGCTACTCATTTTGTTAGTAGTTTGTTAAGTTACTTGGTACGAATCCATCTGTTTCTCTCTGACCTATATTGACAAGTGGAATTATTAAAAGTCTCAGCCTTGCCAGAGATTCTGTTTCCCTTAAGGGCAGTCAGTGGCCCATTGCCATGGAGTCAGTGACTAGAAAAGACGGACCGGAAACTTGAATGGCTTCACTGAGAAGAGTGGGTGGGGGGAGGGTACCTGTTTGCTTTGGTAAGGGCGTGTCTTGAAGGTTTTAATGAGTGAAATGAGCAGGTTTCCTAATATTTCTCAATTCCAGACACACCAGCATTTCAGTTTCCAGGTACTTAAATTTCGTTTTCTCATTTGTTTTATTGATCATTTCCAAATGAATCCAGAGAGACGATGTTACCTGTGTATCCAAGAATACTAACGCAGTAATAATTGGCAAAAAGAGATTACCTACTCCGTCAGATTTGAGTGGCTTCCAGATTTCTCTCCAGTCATGATTGTTAGCAGTAAACTTGATTTTAATAACCGTAGATGAGATGGAGAGGCAGGGAGGAAGGCAGAAAAAAAAAAAAGTTGTGATGGTTAGCCAATAGTGATCCGTCTCCCCACTGATTCTTTATTTAGTTGGATTTAAAAACATTATGATGTATGTGGGCCACCATTCGGTGCATCTAATTAAAATGGTCACATCCAGTGTCATTTCTTCTATGAAACGCATTTCAGAACTTATTCCATAGATGGATTATCTACTGACCTTCACATCACTGTAAGCAACAAAGGAATAACAGGAGATTTAACATGAGCTCAGACATTTAGTGTTAAACACATTTCACATATGTGAACTAATTTCCCATTTTATCCTCAGAACCACTTTGCCAGGTCCGTAGGGCAGGAATCACCATCTCCATCTTATTGAAACGCTCACAGTGGCAAGGTGAGGAATCAGACCCAGGCTTCCTGATTCCACGCTCAAAGCTTCTTAAATCAACTGAGCAGTTGTGCCTCATTCTGTGCTCACTGCCTTTAGTGCTTTGAGCGAACACCCTTGGTTTTGGCCATCCTGAGGCAAGTGATGCTAAAAGTACTCAGTATTTACATGATCTGTTTCTGAAAACAGATCATGTAAGCAGAAAACTGCTATTACGAGCTATAATAACTAGTATTTTCTTAAAAAGTATACCCTACGAATCCAATGCATATGACAACAGTGTTTTTGACAGCACATTTTTATTCAATAAATATGGTTTGTCATATTAAATTGCATCTATGTTTTAGTGGGGAAAAAATCATCCATGCCCTCAATATAATAAAAGCACATTTAAGAATATATTATACCAGCTTATTCGTTTCACTGTTCATTATAGCAGCAAAAATTAGAAAAATGACCTTAATGTCCATCAATTTGAGACTGCTTAAATGGATTATGGTACATCCATGTTAAGGAATATCACACAACCCCAGGAAAAGAATGAATGAGAACCCTCATATGGGCTGATATGGAATGGGCACTTGGAATCATTATATGGAAAAGTACCTGGCAGTGTGGTGTGTGGAGTATGGTATTATTTGAGTAAACTAGTAGAAAAAAATATTTTTATTGATTTTTATTTTAAAATTGTATGTATTTATTATTTTTTAAAGAGAGGATCTCACTTTATTGCCCAGGCTGGTCTCAAACTCGTGGGCTCAAGCGATCCTCCCATCTCAGCCTCCCAAGTAGCTGGGATTACAGGTACGAGCCACCGCATCCAGCCAAAAAAAGCTTTGGCATATATTTTTTTCACGCAAAGTCATAAATATCCCTTGAAGGATGCAAGAGCCAGTATCACTGATTGCCTTTGAAGAAGGGAAGTGGGTGTCTGAGGGGTACAGTGTGGAAGGAGATTTCTCCCTGCTACTCTTTCATACTCTTGGAATTTTAAACCGTGATCAATGCAGTGCCCTATTTAAAAATTTAAATAAGAGAAAATAATGCGCTGTGTCTTAAATTCAGATACGTTAAAGCATACCCTGAATAAAGAAACATTCTCTGTATGGAGTGCTTATCTCAAAACACACACACACACACACACACACACACACACACACACACGGCAGTTCACACACACACACACAAACACACACACACACAAACACACACACACACACACACACGGCAGTTCCAACACTCTGCACCCAGGCTGTTTCTTCTCAGCTCAACCCGATGCGGATAGGACACTTTCATTTCTCCATGGGGTCTTTAACGAAGAGTCTGTGTTTAGCAGAGTTTTACTAAAGGTTGGAGCTGGGAGAGCGTAATGATAGCACAGGGCGCACATCATTAACTACAGTGCAGTGTGTCTGCCCCTGGCAGTGGATTGGCTGCTGCTTCCTTCCTTCCTGGCATTGCCTCCCCTGACACACAGACCCCTCAGCTGTGCCCTCTGGGACCCTCCCCAGCTCTCCTCCCATTAACCACCCCACCATCACCACGCCTTTCTCAAACTGCTGCCAAACCAACTCCCAGAGTCTTCTTGCTTTCTTAGGGCAGGCACCGAAGCCCTCTTTGGTTTCTACTTTCTTCCTGCAAAACCAAAGTTACCTTTTCTGGACTGAAGGCCTTCCAACCTTACTGGGTTGTCCTTTACAGATGAACTGTTTCATCAGAGAACAACCTCTCCCCTCTTGTCTCCCACTAAACGTTTTTTTTGTTTGTTTGTTTTTTCTTTCTAAATTATTTTCTTCCTTCCCAGCTGCCCACATTTATATCCAAGGTGGTCCTTTCATTGGTTATTTCACTGTTTCCATCATGTGATCTGCTGGCCTGTCCCGGTATCTTTGCCTAGGAATGATTCCCTGCAATGTGCTTGAACAGAGGCCGTGGCCAGGCCAAGGAGTGAATGTCCAGCCCTCGCTTACTGGCAGAAGTCTTCATACAAGGTTGAGCCTGTCCCGAGTGGTTCTCCCCAGTGCCATGCTCACATCTCATGGCTCGTGTCCCCGTGGTGACTCTGTGCTCATCACAGTGTTATTGTTGTTGCTGTAATTCTGCAACAGCTCTTATTTGCTTTTTCTCCAGGACAGAGTTCAAATTCCTTACAGGAAATTTGCAGCCTGTTTAAGCCTGGGCCCCTTGGAGAAGCAAAGCCTGAGACTGGGGTTTGGTACAGATGGGGAATTTGGAAAGGCATCCCAGGGAGAGGAGGAGAAGCTGGGCAGGTAAATAGAGGAGGAGAGAGGCTGGTATATGCACGTTGTGGAGCTGATCACCTTCTCAGGAGCCGGGTAGAACTGCTTCTAAGAGGAATTGAAGTGGGAGTGTTTAACGCATCACCTCCTGTCCCCTCTTGGTTGAGGGGTACCTGTGAGCTGTTAACATTCTCCCCAATTCCGGGCCAGGCATGCTGGAGAGCTAGGTGGGTGCCATGGGCATCCCTGGCAGCCTGTGGAGTCCAGTGCAGCTGTCCTTTTCTACTATTGAACCTGCCACACTCAGCCTCCCCTCTCCTCCCCGCCCTGGCATGCTGCACACCACCTTTATGAGAGTTCATCACCCTGTGTCCAGTGTCATTGTTTTGATCAGTGGTTCTCAAAGCGTGGCCCTCGGGAACCAGCAGCATCAACATCAGCTGGGAGGCTGGTTAGAAATGCACGTTCCCGGGAGCCACTGTGTGGGGGACTCTGGGGTGCCCTCCGCCAATGTGTGTTTTAAGCTTTAGGCAGTTCTGATTCCCACCTGCATTTAAAAATCTATGGTTTCTATGTCTCTCTCTTTCCCCAGAGATGGATCAGTGGGAGGCAGAGGCTACTCCTCAGCCTACTTCCTAATTCTAACGCCCCGCACCTCACTCGGTGAAGCAAGCACTGATTGAATGAAAAATGGATGGGTGACTTTTAAAATGTAACACATTGCCCCAAAATCACCCTAAGGAACAGCGTGTCTCAAATTCACCAAGAGGGTGCCTCAGCATCTCCCGCACCTTCTCTTAGCACGTGCTCCTTCCTTCACTGGGCTAAGATCTGGCCACCAACTCCTTGTAGCATCAGGAGCAGCAGGAGTCTGGAGGAGCAGGGGAATCGTGGAGACCATCTATCTCATGCAACCCTTCTGTTTTGCAGGACAGGAAACTGAGGCACCCGGCTCAATAGCATAGAAAGTATTTCAGTGACACCAAGGAGGCTTGGATAGAAAAGGATGCTTTTTAGCAGCTATCTTAGAGTTAAGATTGTTGAGGCCTTTTTTTTGGATGGGATCCACAACTGTGCCACTGTGGAGGGGGTCTTGGTCCTAGGGGGTGGAGAGGCTTGGTGACTTCATTCAGGACAGTAGATTCAAACATAGTGTTACCCATTGTCCTTCACCAAGCAGAGGCGTGCATTCATTTGCCAAAGAAAGAACCTGAATTGTTAATGCAGAAAGCATTATGGAGCTGGAAAAGATCGCTTGCATTACAGGGTCTAAAGAACCTGTAGATTTTCTCTGCAGGAGGTTCTTTGGAAATAACATGTAACTGACATACCCAGTCTTTTCTCAGGATTCAAGGGTAAATGAAGATGAGCATAACTTAGCTATTATAGTAGGTGACCGGTACCCTGATGACGCTGACCAGCCGACTTCCTGCCCTTGCACGCGCAGTCATAAAATGGGGTGGGATAGGATGCAGTGAGAGTGGATTTAACTTAGATTACATCCACTCACGAGACTGGGTTTTGCCAAGCATTGTTTTAAACCAGGATTCCCTAATGATTTGGGATTTATCACTCAGTCTGAGCAATTGCTGATTTGGTTGGCTTGGTGGTTCTCAAACTGGCTGAAGGTTGGACTCACTCTGGGAGCTTTTAAAAAAATGCCCATGGCCGGGCTTGGTGGCTCATGCCTGTAATCCCAGCACTTTGGGTGGCGGAGGCTGGTGGATCACTTGAGGTCAGGAGTTCAAGACCAGCCTGGCCAACATGGTGAAACCCCATCTCTACTAAAAATACAAAAAAATTAGCCAGGCACTGTGGCACATGCCTGTAATCCCAGCTACTCTGGAGGCTGAGACAGGAGAATCACCCGAACTCAGAAAGCGGAGGTTGTAGTGAGCCCAGATCGCACCACTGCACTCCAGCCTGGACGACGGAGTGAGACTCTGTATCAAAAAAAAAAAAAAAATTAAATCAAAAAAATATATAAAAAATGCCCATGTTTGACCCCACCTGCCTATGGAATCAAAGTCTTCACTGGTGAAAGGCACCTGTCGGTCTCTTTTGGCTCCTCAGGTGATTGTCAAGTGCAGGGCTTGAGAACCTGGGTTAGATGGAAGGGGAGACAAGAGAGTAAAGGTGATCAGACATTTTGGAGCATTTTCTTTCAAGGACACCTGTCTCACTTCTTCCCATGCCTCTTATATTCCTGAGGCTCTTTTATGTTGTAAATTAGACCCTAGCCTTCTTTGTCTACTTTTACACAACACGTGAGAAGTCCTCTGGGGAAACATTCTTCACACAGTTAACTCTGGTGGCTACAGTTACCTGTGCTGGTTCAGGGTTTGGCTTTGCTCCGTTTCCATGACTCCTTTCCCGAGATTATTGCCTGAAATATAAATGATGGGAAACAATTAACTGAAGTGGGATTAAAGAATTTAATGAAGGGGCAAGGAAAAGTTAGTCCCTCTCTTAGGGGTCAGCTAGTGGTTTCTTTGGGTGGATATTAGAAAGAATCTCTTTTTACCAGTTCCTCAATATCGGTGTTTTCAAAGAGGAACGGAAGAGGAAAGTCATCCTAATACATTCAGCATATGGAGGGATATGATGGGCCAAACGCCAAACCCTCCTTGTCCCCATCCAAAATCTCTCTAGGAAACAGCTAATTTAGAGACGCGGCTCCCGAGAAAGTATTTTCTATGCAAATAGTGCCATCTTGTGGCTGAAAGGAGAGTTACATGCTGATGACACAAAGGACCAAACCTAACGGATGTGAAAATGTGCAAGAACAAATTTTTCAGCAGTGAATCCATTGAATCATCCCACTTTCCTCAAGTTTTATAGCACAGATCAGGCTGCACAATGGCTTGGGGGTATCTGTTCTGTAGCCTGTGCTCCTTCTCTGCATAAGCACGTGGGCAGCTCTGCGGGCCTAGGACTTGTAAAAATCATCCCAGGAATCTAATTCTAGTCCAAAAGTGCTCAAACTTCTCGGCCTCAGGACCCCTCTATACTCTTTAAAGTCACTGAGGACCCCAAAGAGCTTCTGTTTATGTGGGTTAAATCTTGATATTTACGGTATTAGAAAGTAAAACAGAAAAATCTAAAATATTTATTAATTCTTTCAACATAATAGTAATAAACCTATTATGTGTTAGTATGAATAACATATTTTCGTGAAAAATAGCACTGTTTTCCAAATAAAAAAGTGATGAGAATATTGGCATTGTTTTTACATTTTTGTAAATCTCTTTAGTGTCTGGCTTAAAAGAAGATAGCTGGCTTCTCACATCTGCTCCTGCATTCAACCTGGGATATATTGTTTTATTTGAAGTATAGGAAGAAGTCTGGCCTCACACAGATGTGTAGTTGGAAAAAAGAGGAGTGTTCTTATAGCCTTTTCAGGTAAATGTGGGCTTTAAAATATATACTAGACCACAATTCAACAAGTGGTAGTTTCTTAAAGGTTAGTTGCAATGTCAGTCACAGAAGGCAATTACTGTAATAAAATCAGTTTTGACATCATGGACTCTCTAAAGGGATCTTGGGGATCCCCAAACATTGGTGGGCCACAGTTTGATGAAGAGCCCAGCTTTTCAAGATGTTTATATTTTGACATCTCCAGAGTGGTGTTTGAGAGGAATTGTCCCACCACTTTTATCACCTTTGACTGCAGGAGGTAAATGATGCTGTCACCTGGGACTGCTGTACACCTATGGGGACTGGGCAGGCTATGATGAGGAGGCATTCTTCTGGACCTGACCCACCAAGCGCCTGCCCTGAGCACGACCTCAGAGCTCTTCCCAGTGGCTCTTACTAGGCGGTGGGGGGACAACAGGCTGAGTCTATATGAGTTTTAATTTTAGGGATCCCTCTGGGGTTGTTGAATGTTTTGAATTTCATTGAGGCTTTTTAATCGTGGGACTTTTAAATAATTTATTCTGGAAGATAATTTTTATCATGTTTAAAACAGGGTAGTGTCTTGTTTATATTTTAGTTTGGCTTAATCGTAGGAACAGTGTTGGTAGATTTAGGGTGATTACTTTTATTTTTAAGGTGAAATTGAGGAGCTATTTTGTCTTTTTAGTAATTATATGGTGGTTTTTGGCTGTGAGTAAAATATTAATGTTTGTTTATTAGTCTAGATGGGATGATATGTTAAAAAGATAAGACAATAACTTGGATAAGTATTTAGGGTTCTCTTGATTAAAGGTTTTTTTTTTAATTAAACAGGTTTGAGGTGAGAAATGGAGAGTATATTTGCATTATGTCTGTGGGTCATCTATTGGCACTTAGTTTTTTAATTGGTAAGCGTTGAAATAGAGACTCTTGTTTGAGGAGTCTTAGCCCCTCGCCTAAATTGGGTATTTTGTTGAGTATGGGATGTGAGATTATACTTGACTTTTTTGATTTGTTTTTCTAATTAGGGGAGTTTGTATTTTTTTGTATTTTTGTTTTTGAAGAAACTGGAGGGAAAAAGTTATAGGAGTTGATGAAAAAGTTGAAGGAGAGTGTTATTATTTTAGACCTTTGTAAGGGGAGAAAAAGTTGAAAGTAGTGAGACATAGTAAAAGTTGAACTTTTGATTTATAAATTTGAGAAGTTTTTAAAGAATGACTGTTACAGAGATTGCGCCACTGCACTCCAGCCTGGGTGACAAAGCGAGACTCCGTCTCAAAAAAAAAAAAAAAAAAAAAAAAAAAAGAATGACTGTTACATATAATGCTCTAGTTATTTAAAATATTACCTAAAACTTTAAAAACACAGACTTTCCTCCTCAAATCCCTAAACTCTCGCTCCCTTACTCCCTAGCCACATTAAAAATTCCCCATTTCTACTTTTTACTAAAACAAATTTTTAAAATCTTGCCTTCCCACCTTCTCACTTTAATCAAATCAAATAAACATTTCTCTATCTCCAAACACCTGTATATCACTATTTAACATCAACTACACACCAAGTACACAAACCTAAATTTAGACTTCAACACAAGCCTAGGGCCTGTGTCATCAGGAAACAGTTTTGCAGGTGCAATTCTGATATATATGGCCAATGAGGAGCCACCGACTGGGTCTCATTCTCTTCCCCATACAGAGGAAATACCAAGACTCAAAGCTCAAAGTGACATTGAACAAGGAGGGTTGGAAGGAGGAAACACAATTTTAGCAGAGCCCATTATTTTCCTTCTTTGGCCTCGTACTGGGTATCACCCTCTTTGTTACCTCTCCTGGGCTTCTCCAGCTACCATCTTTGTGTCTATTTCATCAGGATGTGGCAGTCTCCCCATTCCACCCCCAGAGTGAGTAGCTGTCATTTTTGCCACCCAGAGCCACCTCAGTGTAGGAGCTTCTGGTGGAGTCATATCTGCCCACTAATCCCAGAGGTGGATTTGTGATTCAAGGCCAAGCCGAAGGACCCCGTGTCCCTGGCTAGGGTGGTTGGTTCAAGGGTGACCATGTGGTCAAGTCAGAGCCACGGGAAGACAACAGACTTTTACTGTGAGTTCCAGGAGCCAGGCCTTTCACCCTCTTTCTGCTTGGCTCAATTAGGCAGGAAGTAGAGCCTGGGCTGCTGAATCCTTCCCGCCACCCGATAGAGCCTGAGAATGGAGCCTGGAGAAAGTAAAGCCTGGAGATTGGGGGAGAGAAGCTGAGTCCTGAGGCCTGATCTGAGCTTCTCGCGGAGCTGCCCTTCAGCCCGCCCCCGTCTCTGGATGTTCCAGTTCTGCTGGCAGTTCATTCCTGCCTTGCCTTTGAGCTGGGTAAGCAGATGTTGGTGCTGCATTTAAGTCGGCAGCTGCTATCATCCCCACAAGAACTGGAACCCACCTGTCAGCTCCCTGCCACTTCTGCTGTCCTTCATTCCCACTCACCTTACTTGTCACCATTATTGAGGAAGCTTAGCTATTCAAGTTCAGGTTCATTTTAATTTTAATCCAATAATCCACACTACCCTTCTTTAAAATGGTGGTGTTAAATCAGAAAAAGGGGACCTCTAGTGTTTACTGAAATGGGTAGGAATGTAGCATCTTGTTTACCAGGCAGACATGGGAAATAACCCAGAAGCCACTGCTGGAATGCAGCCGTCATCCTTTACCTCCTGGCTCCAAAACATATATATATGTAGACCTCTTACAGTTAAATGCATTTCAGTAAGATTAAGGCGCTCTGCTAAAGAGTCTTTTTTTTTTTTTTTTTTGGAGACGGAGTCTCCCTCTGTTTCCAAGCTGGAGTGCAGTGGTGCCATCTTGGCTCACTGCAACCTTCATCTCCCGGGTTCAAGTGATTCTTCTACCTCAGCCTCCCAAGTAGCTGAGACTACGGGCTCACACCACCACGCCCAGCTAATTTTTGTATTTTTAGTAGAGACGGGTTTCACCATGTTGGCCACAGTGGTCTCAATCTCTTGACCTCGTGATCTGCCCACCTTGGCTTCCCAAAGTGCTGGGATTACAGGTGTGAGCCACTGTGCCAGGACACTAAAGAGTCTTAATGAACCTGGTAAACCAGATTCTCAGCAACTTGTGATATTTCCAGGAAACTTTTTTAACAGAATGGGATGAAACATGGCCCCTTTTGCAGCATTGGATGTGGCCACGAGAGCCCTCTGTTGGAAGGGGTATCTCTCAGATCATTGGTACAACAGATGAGCAGTTGGGAACCTGTAGACTCTGAGGAAGGAAAGGTCAAAGTTCCATTTGTAGTCTCTCAGAATTAAAGGCTTGGCCTATAAGAATTTGTAGGGGTGGGTGTGTGGGGTCCTGGATCAACTGTGGGAAGAAGAAGGATTTTGTTCCCTGAATAATTCCCATTGCCGTTAATGGGAATGAAACTGTCAGGGCTACATTGGTTCGTTTTCATGGCCTCTGGACCAGGTTGCAGAACTGGCATTACTCATTTTGCAATAAAAAAAATGTCTGGCCGGGTCTTATGATGATAGTTTATAAATGTCCCTCTTGGTTTTCTCTCTCCTTATACACAATCACTTTGAAGTTCCCGCAAAGTTAATATTTCACTTTGTTCCTAAGTCCCAATTTATGAACTTAATGAAGTCCAAGTATCAGAAGAGAAAGTTAAAGTTTACACATGCAACTTTGATTGTTCTCAAGTGACTCATTGGTTTAAAAAATTATTTAAAAAGTCAAATCACTGTCATTTGCAAGAGACACTTTAATACCCAAGTTGAGGATTAGAAGTAAGACACAGAACTGTGGGCTATGCGTTTCCCAACACACCTTTAACAGAGTAAAAGCAGTTATATTTTACCACAGTACATATAAATTCCATGTAAAACAATTCGTGATATAAGGGACTTTTATTATGTTTAATCCCAAATGATTTTAGGAAAGTTACAATTACTCCCCCTAGAAAGAACATTACATGTATTAAGCATATCATTGTTTTTAATCTATCATAAACTACCTTATTTCATTCTGCTTCATGACAACACTTAACTTCATTGTTCCTCCTCTTCCAACAAAGAAACAAGAAACCCGGGGCTTAGGAAAGCCAGGCGATTTGCCCAGGGTCGTAGAACTTGTGACTTGCGGGTCATTTCACGAACAGCCAGTTGCTAGAAGGTGGCTCGTCTGACTTTGAACAGGCCGTACTTTCCACTGGACCACATTGACACAGTGAGCAGATTTGCTGTGTGTCTCATTTTAAAGCTTCTAAACAAAGCATTATATTAGGAATTATTTTCCTCTTCCCAATATCGGTACTCAGTGTCCTTGCGGCTTGACTCTAATCGTCTTCTGCTCTGGACTGATTTGTTCTTATGAAGAAATAGGTGTGGCTGAGGGAATTCCTCGAGAAGAGATGTGTTCATTACACACATGCCTGCCTCTGTAATTTCTAAGAGAACAATCTCTCTGTGCATTTTTAGCCTTGAGCTATATGAATTTGAAAAGGATTGGGCAATACTATAAAGCTCTGTATACCTTTACTATATCGCAAGGTGATAAGTCTGAAATGTGAGTCTTCAGACACAAGCATGTGTCTCACTTCTTCCAGTCATGATGGAGTCAGTTCAGATGAGAGGAAACTGAAACTGATGTTACCCTCCTGAAGGTTAGGAAGTGATGCCTGACCCAGCTCTCTCTCAGTGTAGCTTTGAAACACCCCCGAACTCTGGGATTGTAAAATGATATACATGGAGATTTTAATGTATTGGATTTTTTTTCCCCTCCAGTAAGTTCAGTGTAAAAATCAACCTACTCACAAGGAAAGGAAGAAGTGCTAGCACGCATGGGGTGTTGACCACATACCACGTGCTATAGGGGTGGCTTTCAGTTTGTCACCTTCTTCCGTCCTCACAATGGCTCTGAGAGTTGGGAATTGGAGGGGTGGAAGGAACTTCTTCATGACCACCCAGTGGGCAGGGGAGCTGAAACCCTGCCGCCAGCTGTCCTGGCTTGAAGGAAAGCCTCTTCAAGAGCTCCTGGTCACCTGAGATTGACCACCGCCTGACCCCAGTGTGGCATGCAAGGCCTTTTCTGACCTTTTTCTTGTCGCCCTGTCACCCAACACACGCATGCACACGTCGCTTCACCTCAGCTGCTCCCTCTCCCTAGCTGTGTCCAAGAGGCCGGCAAAACGGAGCAATTCAAGTTTTCTGAGCCCAACAGCCAGTGTAATGCCTCTCAGCCTTTACACAGCATCTTCCAGTTCTTTGCCATGTCCCTCCCCCTTGTCTTCCCCAGGCTCCTGTCCTGACTTGGGGAACTCCTGCCATGCTTTGTGGACCAATCCTGGGCATATCCTTCCCTGCAGTCTTCCCTGACCTACACAAGCCTGCCTTGGTTATACCTTCAGTTGGCTGCCTCTCTGTAGCTTAGATACAGTTCTCATTGCACTGAGCACACCCCAGCGGCGCGTTCTTTCATTAATTCATTCATGCTTAACTATTAATAATTAATAATAATTAAATATTCATTGAGCCCCTAATCTGTGTGAAACACAGTGCTGCCAATTGCACTTACAACGACTAGCTCGGGATGGGCCAGTGACATAGGTTCAGTAAGGCAGCTCCAGGGTCTTTGCTGGAAGAATTAAGAAAGAAGTGGACTCTTTCTGCCTGGACTTGCTAAGGCACAGAACATAAACATGGAGCGACAGGGGCCACCCGGCTGGCACTTGGGGAGTCAGACATCAAAGAATGAAGCCATGGAAGAAAGCTGATGCTAGAGATGGAGAATGTGTTAAACCAAGAGCTTCATTCTGGAGAGGCTCAAGTGGGGAGTTCCCACCTTGGTTTTCTGTGCTGGTACATTTCTCTTTCTTTTTGTTCTATGCTATTTTGGGTGGAGTTTCTGTTTCCTATAGCCAGAAGAGCCCAAATGGAGTCCTAAAAAAAAAACAAAAACAAAAACAAAACAGGCCATGCCTGGCAGAGAAGGCCCTTCTAAGGAAGGGAGTAGTTGGGCCAGCCTTGGGGCACAGTTGGTGGAGGGGAAGGCTCCGAGGAGGGAGATGGCCAGGTTGGAGAGGGGAGGCTGGAGATGGGCGGGCTTGGGAAGGGCCACATAAAGTAGTCTCCAAAGTGTGGATTTATGCCCAAATGGCTTAAGGAGCTGCCTGCAGTGTGATTTTTAGAAGGATACATTGGTGGCAGGGTAGAGGATGGGCTGGAGACAGAGACTGGGGCTCTGGGACATCAATGCAGTAACATTGAGGCATCTGCATTTTTGCTTTCAAAACCCAGTTGCTGTAGGCAAAATTTTAAAAGCCCGCCTTTTCCATTTTTAAATGATGACACTATTACCAAAGCTAATTGTCATCTTAGACTTGTAAATGTTGAAGGCCTAAGTTGGTTAAATTGTTTTTTGTTAAGTTTTACTGGGTTTGGGGAGAAGAGTGGGAGGAAGCAGGAAACCCATTATTCCACGGGGTCGGATAAATGGGGCCCCGCAGAGCTGCGTTAACCTACAGGGCTTCTGTGTTCAAGACATAACCTTCTATTCTGCAAAGCCCTCTGCCATTTTCCTTAAACATATACTTGGAATAAGTGTTTGATGAATAAATTAACGTGTTTGCATTCTTTCTTCATTCTGCCGCTACCTGCAAAGACAGAACTGTAGTATATGCCTTTCTTAGAAAAGCTGTGGACTTCAAATATTATCTCTGTTGAATTTTATCATAAAATAAAAAATACTCATTAACCTGAACTTCACAATCTTAACCTTTAGAACCTATGAAAAAGTTATCTACTAATTAAATAGTTTAAAGGATATTGAAATGGAAATGTTATTACTTAAGAGAGCAAAGGTTTTCTTCCAACTCAGAGCATACACTTTAAAATGGGGTGAAAAAGGGCAGCAGTGTTGAGGCTGCTAATCATGTTGGCTCAAGTCCAGTAGTTCTCAAATTTTAGCGTACATGAGAATCCTGTAGAAGGTTTGTTAGTGCACAGGGTTCCAGGCCCTCTCCCATCGTTCCTAGTACAGTAGGTGTGACCAGCGGCCCAGCTTCCCAGGAGACAGCCGATGTTGCTGGTCCAGGAACCACAGTTTGAAACCGCTGGTCCGGGCAGTGGAGTAGCACAGTTAAGTATATAAGGCAACTGGAGAAGTAAGGCTAAATGACAGTGATTAATTAGATGTAATCTGTAATCATATACATATGTATGTATGCGTGTATATGTATATTTCCAGCATTTTTATACTGACTCTCATAGAATATAAGCAAACTGCACCTTAGGCGTTCTCTAAATAGTGATTGCTTTGATGCGACATTTCCTCCCATTGTGGAGCTCCTCGCTGGCCCCTGCAGTCATCTCCCCTGCAGGGGAGGTGCTGCACAGTGGTTAGAGCGTGGGCTTCAGGGCCAGTGGCTGTGTGGCTGAGCCCTCCTAAGCCTCCTTCCCTTCCTTTGCATGCCGCCGGGTAGCATCTCACCTGCACCTTCTTCGAAATACAGGCTACCTCTGCAGCGCGTCCTCTCCTGCTGGCTCCCCTGCCAGGGCCCCAGCTGCTCGCAGTCCTGAGCTGCGCCTCACTCAGTTCTGTGACCCCGCAGGACTTGCTGCAGCAAATGGGCTTTTGTATTTCCAAGGCACTTCATCAACATTTATTGAGAAAAGGAAGGAAGAAAAAAGGAAAAGGAAGAGAGAGGGAGGAAGGAAGGAATTTTCCCAGGTTGCTCATTGTCTTTGTGACATTTTTTATTGTAACCCTTTTTTGTTTTTGTTTTTGTTTTTGAGACAGAGTCTCGCTCTGTCCCCCAGGCTGGAGTGCAGTGGCGCGATCTCCGCTCACTGCAAGCTCCGCCTCCTGGGTTCACGCCATTCTCCTGCCTCAGCCTCCCGAGTAGCTAGGACTACAGGCGCCCGCCACCACGCCCGGCTAATTTTTTGTATTTTTAGTAGAGACGGGGTTTCACCGTGTTAGCCAAAAGTAGAGAAAGATCCATTAGGCAGAAAACCTAGAAGTTATTTAGGTTGAACCGTAATGCCACTGTCGATACCTGATAAGTTTTTGATTTGCAAAAATAAGGCAATTTCATGTGGTTCAAACTAATATCTATTTAATACGAAGGTATATGAATCCTGGTAAGAATAACACAGTTTGCAAGTTTTAGAATACAGTCCACTAGGAGTGGATACTAAGCTTGCAGTTTATATGCTCTGGAAGGCCCTCTTTAAAACAAATTAAGGCAAAAATACTAGTAAGGTATTGTAGATGGTGCCACGGAGAGGCCCCTGCCTGAGAGAACCTTGGAACTTGAGCATGTGCTTCAGAGCTTCATAGTGAAGACACATGCTAGGGGCCTGGCTTGAAGATGGCAGCTCCTAGGACAAGCACATGTGAGGCTGGAGAGTCGCTTCTGAAGAATCTGTAGAATAGCACACCCACTTGGCAGATAACTCAGGTGCCAGAAATCCATACAGTCCGCTGAGCCAAGTGGAGAGATGAAGGATTGCTGGAGCGCCTCGTTGGTTTTGAACGGTGCTATTTCCAAGACAAAATGAGCCTCCACGTCGGACAGACTTCAGAGGCAGACAGTTTGTCCTTTCGTGGAAGTTCTCACGTTGGTATGTTTCATGCATTTTCCCTCAGATGGGATGTTTTGGAGTGGAAGTGGAGCTAACTAAGTAAATGTAAGCCACACCAGGCAGACACCCAAGTAGGGAGCAGGAACAGAAGCTGCGGAAACCTCTCGAGGAAGCGCGGGGAGGGGGCATGATGCCAAACATGGAGTCCTTGGCATTTTCAGAAAAGTTGCTGAGGGGCTTGCAGGAGAGTTGTGAGATCCAGAAATTACTATTTGACTGGGGAGTGGTAGGTGCCTTTATTGGGATGCTTTAAAGAAATCCTAATTCCATAGTTAGCTGAGCCCAGCAAACACAAGCTCATATGTTAGGAGTGGATGTCCAGAAAATGAATTCTTTTTTTGTTTTGTTTTTAAATCTGGAAGCATGGCTTATCTGATTGCCCTCTGGGCTTAGCGAAAGCATACACCCCGTTGAGTATTGTGTTCTGGGCCACAGCCTAGCTGCTACTTCCCTCAGTTTCCCTCTGTCCAGGGGCTAAGCTTACTAAGATTCATTGGTGGGAGGTGGAAAGACCAGGACTTGTGGTCTCCTCCCTCGATTTTGGAACATGGAACTACCAGACCTGCCAGGATGGTGCTTTTTTCCTTGGCGTGCCTAATTTAAGTGTTTAAAATGCAAGTATTTTTAAACAAATTTGACAACCACAGGATGTGTCAATTAGCACTCTATATATCTGGTAGCTCTGCCAGTCTAGCCTCGTGCTTGGCGAAACTCAGCAACATGAATATTCATTAATAAGCCCATAAAAGGGATTCCGACGAACTGAAATTCTGGATTTTGAAGGGCCAGTCAGGATGACTTCTCAGCTTACCAGTATGCAGTGGGCACATGGTGGCAGTTCTTTTTTTAAATTTTCCAAGAACTGACAACTGTTAGGCCAGTCTTGGGTGTGCCTGTGTATAAAGTTTCTAGCAAACTTAGAGTCAACTTTCTGGGGTAGGCACCTCAAGGCTTTGTTTAATTGTTAGTTAGATAGTTAGAAATAATCACCACCAATTTACACCTAGCACAGTGTTCTGAATCTACTACCAGATTAAAACTCAGTCTAGAGGTATTGGGAATACTGGATATTCACATGCAAAAGAATGAATTTGGACTCTTACTTTACACCAAATACACTAACATTAAATTTATTAACTACCTACACATAAGACCTAAAATTATAGAACTCCTAGAAGAAAATATAGGGGAAGGCTTCATGACATTGGGGCTGGCAGTGATTTCTTGGATGTGACACCAAGAGCACAGGCAACAAAAGCACATATAGACAAAAAGGATAATATCAAACTTAAAATTTTCTATGTGTCAAAGGATGCAATCAACAAAGTGAAAAGGCAACTTATGGAATGGGACAAAATATTGCAAATCATATATCTAATAAGGGTTTAATATCCATAATGTACTTTTAAAAACTCCTACAACTCAACAACAACAACAACAACAAAAGTAAATAACCCAATTTAAAAATGGGCAAAGGACTTGACATTTGTCCAAAGATGATACTCAGATGGCCAACAAGCATATGAAAAGATGCTCTACATCATTAATCATTAAGGAAATGCAAATGAAAACCACGAGGAAATATTATCTCACACCGGCCGGGTGCAGTGACTCATGCCTGTAATTCCAGCACTTTGGGAGGCCAGGAGTTCCAGACCAGCCTGGCCAACATGGTGAAACCCCGTCTCTACTAAAAATACAAAAATTAGCCAGGCATGGTGGCACGCACCTGTAATCCCAGCTATTCGGGAGGCCGAGGCAGAAGAATTGCTCAAACCCAGGAGGCAGAGGTTGCAGTGAGCCAAGATCATGCCACTGCACTCCAGCCCAGGTGACAGAGTGAGACTCCATCTCAAAAAAAAAAAAAAAAAAAAAAATTATCTCACACCTATTAGGATAGCTACAATTAAAAAAAAAAAGTAACAAGTGTTGGTGTGGATGTGGAGAAATTGGAAGCCTTGTGCATTGCTGCTGAGAATGTAGAATGGTGCAGCTGCTATGGAAAACAATATGGCAGTTCTTCAAAGAAACAAAAATAGAATCACCATATGATCTAACAATTCCACTTCTGGGTATATAGCCAAAAGAATTGAAAGCAGGATCTGAAAGAGAAATTTGTATACCCGTGTTCATAACAGTATTATTCTCAATAGCCAAGAGGTAGAAGCAACTCAAGTGTCTATGGATGGATGAATGAATAAAGAAAATGTGGTATAGACATGCAGTGGAACATACTTTAGCTTTCAAAAGGAAGGAAACCCTGTCCTGTGCTGTAACATGGATGAACTTCGAGGACATTATGCTAAGTGAAATATGTCAGACGTATTCTGTCTAAGAATATTTGTTTATACTAAGACAAATACTGTCTTAATATGAGGTATCTAAAACAGTCATATTCACAGCAACAGAATGTGAAATGCAGAATGGTTGTCAAGGGCTGAGGGGAGAAGGAAATGGGGAATTGTTCAACAAGTTTTAGTTTTGCAAGATGAAGAAGTTCTGGAAATCAATTGTACAACAATGTGAGTATGCTTAACATTACTGAACTGTACACTTGAAACAGTTAAGATGATAAATTTTAGATTATATGGGTTGTTTTTTTTCTTTTCTTTCTTTTTCTTTCTTTTTTTTTTTTTTTTTGAGATGGAGTTTTGCTCTTTTGCCCAGGCTGGGGTACAGTAGTGCCATCTTGGCTCACTGCAACCCCTGCCCCCCAGGTTCAAGCGATTCTTCTGCCTCAGCCTCCTGAGTAGTTAGGATTATAGGCACCCACCACCTAATTTTGGTATTTTTGGTAGAGACGGGGTTTCGCCATGTTGGCCAGGCTGATCTTGAGCTCAGGTAATCCACCCGGCTCAGCCTCCCGAAGTGCTAGGATTACAGGCGTGAGCCACCATGCCCGGCTATATGGGTTTTTAAACCACAATTAAATTTAGAAAGAAAAACTCAACCTAGAGAAGCAGATGGTACCAACACCTTTCTTGTACTTTCAATGAAGGTCAACTCAAGTTCATTTCTCTTGCCCAGCACCAGAGGTTGATCTGAAGCCAGCCTGTCTGAGAGTCAGCCGCACTGGGACTGTTCAGATCTTCAGCCTGCCCAAGGGCAGACTCCCCACATTAAAAATTACCCCCCATTTCCTGCCTTTGGGCTACTTTAGTGCCTGTCAGAAGTGTCCTCAGGGAAACGGCTCTGGAAGGAAGTAAAACTCAAGGCAGAGCTGGTAAAAAGTTATGTGCACAGAGGAATGTGAGGCTACTGGCTAAAAATGATTGGGTTTCAAGTAGTCTTGCACCTGCCGCCCTAACCACAGATAAGAGAAGTGACTATTGGGACAACCAAAGCTTCTTGATGCCTGCACTTCCTCCTGCTTTATTCATCTCCAAAGGGATTCATCCAATGACTTCTTTTGGCAGGAACATTCTAGCTCAGAGAAGGTGAGCTGAAAATTAAGAATAGCTGTTTGAGGAGAAAGTGAGAGAAGGGCTCATAAACGTCTGAGATAGAATGTACGTGAATGTCCATGAAGGCAACCACATGCCTGTGAGTGTAAGTCACACAGGAAGGTGCTGGCCGATGGTTTGTATGAGAGCACCCCCATCCTTGCCATGGCCACATTAAAAAGCTATTTGAACACCAGCCCATATATATTGTGATTTTCTCTTTCAGAGGGGAAGATTTAAGGGACTTAAAGAAAGCAGACAGCGTTTTCTACTGAAATGCTGTCAGGCAAGCTATGCACAGAATTTCCAGTCACATATTTGGTGACTATTAACATGGGAATCACCGAATATGGGTATATTTTTATGCCACATAGGGACATAAAATTCCCTACTATAATAGAAAAATGTGTAGCATTCTCCTTTGAAATATCTGTACTGTGTTTAAATTAGCAAGTATACACGGTCAGAATTCACGTATTTGTGTTAGTTTTCCAAGTGAGGATTTTTTTAATGACTTTCTCTTCCGGGTCACATGTGTTAGTTTTAAGGATGACTTTAGCACTTTTTATTATAATGGATCTTTTTTAAAAGAATGATGGAAGGTTGGGCGTGGAACCTCTTTCAGCCTGAGCTTTAAGCAGCCCTTTGAGTGACCTGATATATGTCAAATACACACAGGTGCAGCAGCCGGCACCCACCAGGTGTGCTATCAATTCCAGCCACTGGTATACTACTAGTTTTTAAGGTAGTTCCAGAGTCATGGTTAAAAAATGAAGTCTCTGACTGTGATGTTTCCTGCATGATCAAGGTCAAATTTTAAAGTCATTTTCCAGATCTAATAGACGGCCTCTCTCCCTGGCCACTCTCTGAGCAAAGTAGCCATAGCTGAGATTTTCCTTCACAAATTAAATATATGTGTATACTTAGAGAAGCAGTTGCTGATGTTTTGAAAAAGGAGTATTTACTTAGAAAAGCAAAACAAATTAGTAAACTGCTTGCTTTACATAAATAAACTCTTTGGAATCATGTGGTATTTCTACGAGATGTCAGGGCTATTACCTGCGGTCAGATAAATTTGCATCTTACAAAGCTAACCAGGTTTCTTTTTCATAGGACTTCTCGGTGGGCTAGCTTACCCCAGAAATCTCCCAGAGGGGCTGGAGGCTGAGTGGTTCCCACTTTTATCTGCCCATGGAAAGCTTTCAGTGCTGGACATCTCTCAAACTAATGTTCTGAGAAACACACTTTGGGAGAAGTGGGGCAAATGCAAATGAAAAACAGAGAAAAAGCTTCCATGTTTAGGGGTGTGCTTCGTAACTTACACTGTTACAGCTCTTTTTACATACTTGACTTGTTAATTCTACTTCCTTCTTCAGGCTGCTTTTGACTTTGGCCTGTTCGTACCAAACCTTGCCTATCGAAGCGTTATATAAATTGCTATAGAAAAGATTTCAACTGAATTAGGAACACCAAGGAAATGCTTTCAATTCCCAGATTCATAGAATGTTAGCACCCAGGGTGGAGAAAAGAAGGAAATGACGGGGACGTTTATTTCATGCTTATGTCCCAGCCCAGTGATGGCCAGACTTGTCTCCCCTGACAATCAGTGGGTGCTGGAATGCACTGCCCCTGCACCCCGCAGGACTGAAGGCTCATTCCCCCAGCAGCTGGGCAGGCTGCAGGCAGACGCCCCCAGGTGAAGGAAGCTGTGTTGTCCAAAGCCCACATCCAATGACTGCGTAACCTGAGGGTATAAAAACTCAGCTTCTTTGCTGCAATTTGGGACAAGTCTGAAGGACGAGCCACACTTCAGAATTCCCTGGGGTCAGCTGGGGTTTTTGTTGATACTGCCTTGCCATACCTCCCCCTGCCCAATCTTGCATCCTGTGCATGCCACTGGCCTTGGAATCTGCTTCCCAGAAAACCTGGCCAGCAACGGTTCTCCAGGAAGGACGAAATCTCAGGCTAAAACTGGAAGTGGAAAGTAGCCACTTTATTTTCTTTTTAATTCATTTTAATTTCCATCTCAAGCTTCCATTCTGCCTAATGGCAATATCATAGTCTTTGTCAATTTAGAGTAAATTCAGCCAGTTCAGGGATTCCCTCTCCCCACTTCCCCCTGGGCTTACATCTCCTTTCCATGGGACACTTCAGGAGTTGTCATCTCTCTGTGCCAGAATCCATTGAAACATCCCATATCCTGGTCGCAGGCTGGTTTGTGGTCCATGCCCCATTTGTAGCTGCATCCTTTTTGGTTCAAATGCCAGGTCTTACCTGGCGGCTACCTCTCAGTGCCACGTCCTTGCCACTCATAGCTGCAAGGGAAGGACCATTCCTCTGCCTCCCACTCATGGTGGGCTACTTGGGGACAACATGAGGTTGCCTAATTTGCCACTATAGAAATTGTTTGTTTATAGGGCGGAAAACCCACTATAGTAGAGTTCCATTGTTTAGCACTGAAGTATTATTCAAAGTAAGTGAATTAGAGTTGTCCAGAAAGTCCTAAAGAAGAAGTTATTTTTTGGTGTCCCTGGGTGAAATAAAGGCCGTCAGACATGTTCTACAGAAATAGGTTTTAAATTAGTTCCATGCCATCTCCCACATTGCTTTAACATATCTTTATTGAGTGAGTACCTTCCATTTATGGGTTTGTTCAAGATGCCGGGGACGTAGTAGAGAAACACATAGGGAAGACCCTTGATCTCCCCAGTTTTTTTTTTTAAATAGGAATTTGGTCCCTATTAAACCAGGACATATTCAGCAGTGATTTCAATATGAGGACCACAAACAAGATGGCATTTGCTTTCATTTCCCCTGTCGGAGTTAGGTGAGATCCCACTTTCGGTGGCCTCCCCCAAGGGAACATCAGCACTACCTTCTGCTCAGTCAATTGTTACAACTGTTGACTCTCTAAATAGTCAGCAACTTAGACTTTCTCCATGAATTGGCAATGCACAGGCCACATCTGGCTGACAGACATGTTTTGACTGGTTCGTACATTGTTTTTAAAAATATTTTTAATTTTGGAGATTTTACAAACATTTGGATTTCTAGTTTCTCTTTTTTAAAAAAAATCTGTTAGGCCAAAGTTCACAGCCTCATACGGCAACCAATTTAACCAGAGTAAGTACTGCCTCGTCCACCCCAGTGCCTTCAGATGGGGCAGGTGCTTTGCAGTTCAGCACAGTCTGGTCAGACAGCCACCCTTCCTCACCTCCTTTACCCTCTGGCCCCTGGAGGCCTATTCCTGGAGGATTTTGTCTTTACATTAATCAAGGCTGACAAAGCTGCATCCTGGGGCTTGTGATTCTGGCCCCACCTACTATAGTATTTACCTGACCAAGCTTCGGCTTGGTGCTTTGCACCTGTATCAAGAGATTTGACAAGCAGTGGATGTTGGTGACTCACACACTGTTGATTGTGATGTGGACTGTTTCACACCCTTAACAACCATCTCTATGACAGCCATTGGTGTTGATTGAGAGATCTCACTCGTTCGCTGTCCCTCTAGCAATGATAGTATGCAAGACCCAGCCCCCTTGCGGTTGGGTGAGGCCATATGGCACTTCAGACCAGTAAAGTATGAAAGGAGATGATGTACATTTCCAGATGAGCACATTGTCTGCCTGTGCAAGATGCCCAGAGCTGTCTTCTCCTCCCACTACTGCAACCAGCAGCATCCAAGATGGTGGGTGCTGCCAGCTGAGTCCTGGAGGGAGGAGACACGGAGCAGACCCCCAGCTGAGGAACAGAGCACATGGAGCATGAGTGAGATGTAGATCTTGGTAGATACGAGAAACTCAGGTTTTGGGATCTTTTGACCCTGCAGCATGACCTAGCCTGTACTGAGGAATACAGTCCATAAAAGAGACTTCTCCAAGAGTCCTGAGAAAAATTCTTCTCAGAAGCTGGTTTCCACTTATCTTATGGATCCTAAGAATCTTCTTTAGCTTCTAGGAACTTTAGACCTAACTGTAGCAGAAGTGGGGTATTCGGGTAGGTGTTCTGACTTTTCCCCTGGTTTAATCTTATTTTTTCTACTTCTTATCATATTGTAAGTAGGCTATGATTTTTTTAAGGGAAGATCAATACTGTATATAAAAATAAATTATTATATTGATATAATTTACTTTGAAATACATGTATATGTCTCCCTTGAAATAAATTAATTTGTACTGATATAAAACAATTAAAACCCTGAAAGTTTGCTGTACATATCTTACAGGGTGTGTGCATGAATGTGGTATTTAACTCTTGGGACTTATCCAGAACTTCTTTTTAAGAGTGGACTGTGGGCCGGGTGTGGTAGCTCACGCCTGTAATCCCGGCACTTTGGGAGGCCAAGGCGGGTGGATTATGAGGTCAGGAGTTCAAGACCAGCCTGGCCAACATGGTGAAACCTGGTCTCTACTAAAAATAAAAAAATTAGCTGGGCATGGTGAGGCATGCCTGTAATCCCAGCTACTCTGGAGGCTGAAGCAGGAGAATTGTTTGAGCTCGGGAGGTGGAGGCTGCAGTGAGCCGAGATCCTGCCACTGCACTCCAGCCTGGGCGATAGCGAGACTCTGTCTCAAAAAAAAAAAGAGTGGACTGCAAGAGAGGTTAATGGATTGTAGGACACTGGGATTTTTGCATCAAAAATGTTGCCTTCAGAAATATCTTACCTTTTATATGGTTAATAATAATAAACAATTATGGACTAGTAGTTTAAAGTTGCCAGTGGTAAAGTGGAAATATTTATAAGGAAATGTGTGATTTGAGTTTCTTTTACGTATTTATTTTTGTTTGTATAGGAGAACTTGCTGGCATTTAGGGTTATTTGCCATTAGTTGCTTGAAGTAGTGACAACTGCCCCTAGATTCCTTCCATGACCTTTAACCCTAGCAAAGTCATTCTTGCTTAAAAAATGACATGAGACATATCCAGTCTCTCTGGAGTTACCTTCACTACTAGTTTTCTATTGCTGTGTAACAAATTACCATAAACTTAACAGGTTAAAACAGCACTCAGATGTTCACTCAGTTCTGTAGGTCCGAAGTGCAGCAGACTCAGCCAGGTTCTCCACTCAGAGTATCACAAGGCCCAATTAGGCATGGACCAGGCGGACTCTTATCTGAGTGCTCTGGGGAGGAATGCACTTCCAATCTCATGCAAGTTATTGGCTGGATTCATTTCCTTGAGTTTGTAGATTTGAGCTCCTTACTTCCTTGCTGGCTGTCCGCTGGGGACTGGCCATTGCTCCCGGTGGCTCCCATCTTCCTTCTCACATGGTCCCTCCGTCATCACGTCCATCTGCCAGTGTCAAGTCTTTTTCACACTCTTAATCTCTCTGACTTCTCCTTCTGCCCACAGCTGGAGAAAACTCTCTGCTTGTAAAGGATTCATGATTATCTGGCTGGGTGCAGTGGCTCCTGCCTATAATCCCAGCACTTTGGGAAGCCAAGGTGGGTGGATCACTTGAGGTCGGGAGTTCGAGACCAGCCTGGCCAACATGGGGAAGCTGTTTCTCTACTAAAAATACAAATATTAGTTGGGTATGGTGCACATGCAGTAATCCCAGTTACGTGGGAGGCTGAGGCACAACAATCTCTTCAACCTGGGAGGCAGAGGTTGCAGTGAGCTGAGATTGTGCCACTGCACTGCTAGCCTGGGTGATAGAGTAAGACTGTCTCAAAATAAATAAATAATAAAGGATTCATGATTATCCACCTAGATCACCTCCCTGTCTTTAGGTCGACTGATTACATCTGCAGAATCCCTTTTACCATATAACATAATCATGTAGCATGATGTCACGTGGCATAATCGGGAGTAACTTTAGGTGTCAAAGGTCATAGGGGGCATCTGAAATTCTGCCTACCACATCCTCTGTCCACTCTGCTACCTCGCTTCCATAGTCTTTGGTAACTGCATTTCTCCTGTTTATCCCCTACCAACTCCCATCCGAACTGGTTGCTACTCATGTATCTGTTGAGCAAGCGAGCTATTAGTTCAAGTGTATATTTTTTATTCTTTTTTTTTTTTTTTTTTTGAGATGGAGTCTCACTCTTTTGCCAGGCTGGAGTGCAGTGGCATGATCTTGTCTCACTGAAACCACTGCCTCCTGGGTTCAAGCAATTCTCCTGCCTAAGCCTCCTGAGTAGCTGGGACTACAGGCATGCACCACCATGCCCAGATAATTTTTGTATTTTTAGTAGAGACAGGGTTTCACCGTGTTGGCCAGGTTGGTCTCGATCTCTTGACCTCATGATCCACCTGCCTCAGCCTCCCCAAGTGCTGGGATTATAGGTTTGAACCTCCGCATCTGGCCATTTTTTATTCATGTTTATGTGACATGTTTGGAATAGGTGGTGCAAGATGGTGATGAGAAATATTTGAGTAAGGTTATAGGCAGCATGGCAAAGTAATTGGGAGCACTTGGGAGCACAAACTCTGGAGCTAGCTAGACTCGTTTACTAGTTGTGTGACTTTGGATATTCACTTAATCTCTCTCTGCCTCAGTTTCATCATCTCTAAAATGGGGACTATGATAGCAACAACTTGGCAGGATTGTTGAGAGGAGTGAATGAGTTAGTAGAGTGCTTAAACAGACCTGGCACAGGGTTACCACCACATGAGTAAGCATTTTAATTAGAATAATGCCAGATGCTATAACACATACATTCCCAAATCTTAGTGGCTTAATGCAGTCAAAGGTCATTTCCCACTTGCATCATGGTCCAGTGGGGATGTTTCTGGTTGGGTTGCATTGTTTGTGGTTAAGAACCCAGACTCCTAACATCCTATGGCTCTCTCTCTAAATCACTGGCTCTCAAAGTAGATCCAAGAACTGTGGGTTCCCTGGGACCATTTCAAATTCAGACCATTTCCACAAGGCCCTCCTTTTCCAACTGTGTCTCTGCAAAAGCCTGGATTTTTTTTCATATTCTTCAACCAACACAACAAGTGAAATATAGGACCAGATGTGAGAATCCAACTGTCTTCTATCAAGTTAGATAACAAAGAGATTTGCAAAAACGTGACATAATGCTACTTTTGTCATTTTTTTGTTTGAGACAATATGGTTAATTTTTATGTAAAAACTACTTATATTAGCATGTAGGGCCTATAAAATTTATATTTTTGTGTTTTTAATGTATTAATATTCTGAAGTTTTCTTTGTAAGTATAAACAGATGCAACCCACAGAAGCAAAAGCTTTTTGGGGTCCTAAATAAAGAATATAAAGAGGTTCTGAGACCAGAGTTGGAGATGCAAAGATGTAAATCCTGAGAGGCTTTTCTGGTCAGCTGGAAAATGAGTCTCTCTGGGCCGCACTGGGGAGGTTTCTATGGGCCAGTCCTGGAAGTAGCACATCATTTCCACTCGCATTTTCGTTGAGTGGGGACTGTAACTGGCTACTGCTCAAGAGAAAGCAGAAATGGATGGGTCACCACCTCCCAATCTTTACAGTAGTTGACTGTTTTCAAGGGTTTATTGCCTCTTGCCCTATGCATATCACAAGTATCTTGTTTAGTGTTCTCCAAGAGCAATAACATTTGGTTTCATATACTCAGACCACTTCAGAAAATTCTAGAATGAGCCTAGTTTTTGCCCTAGTCATTTGGAAGTTGGCAGACACTTATCTGAAATAGCTATGCATTTAACCAAGTAAGTAAAAGAAGAGATATCAGTCTTTTTAGAATCAGGTGGTATTGCAGTAAGAGTGAAATAGTCTATAAACATTTCTGATCTCCTTTGAAACTAACAGTAAGAGATGGTGGGAGCTAAATTTAGAGACTCTTTTGTTTGTTTTGTTTTTGGTCCGCTTTGATATCTGATACCAATTATATAAAATCTACTTTATAAGTTGAGAAATTGATGACCTTTGACAAGCAACACACAGGTTGCCCATCTTACACTTTTTGGAACAAAGCATGAGTTACACACACACACAGACACACACACACACCCATACTTCAAGGTTCAGTTCCCTGGAATATGTGTTCAAGGTTCAGTTCCCTGGAAAATGTGATTGAGTTTTATACTAAAGCTTTGAGAGCAGGACTTGAGTGGGTCCTAGTACAGACTTAGATAAAATTATAAGGTAGAAATTTGATTTTTATATTTGTTGTGACTAGATTAATTTTAGATGTTTATATTACATATAAATTTGGAAATGTATCTAACAATATGGTGTACTTTTGTGCTTTATATGGACTTTATTATATATAGGAACCTTGCGTAATTAGCATATAGCTATTTAAGCTTCGTAGCTATATCTTCGATTTCATATGCTGTTTGTGTTGTAATTAATTGGCAGTATAAGACCTCTGTAAAGAATAGAAGCACGCTGTTCCAAGGAGAAAAGGTAAATCCACTTTAGGATGCTCCCCTTTAGGAGGCCATTTCTACTGTACTTAGAAAGAAACACGCTTTGCATAGGATATATTGCTTCATATTTTCTTAGAGTTTAAAGGTAGCAAATCTTTGTTGAGTAACAGAGTCTGGCTAAAAGATTTAAACTGTGCAGGGCATTTGTTGTTTCCTGAACAGAAAGGCCAAGATATGGTGGTTTCAGGATGCGTTGGAGCTGATGGTTTTGTCATGGACCCAGGCTCTTTTCATTGCCCCTCTGCCAGCCTCACTACATGGCCTACCGCCTTGATTTGGTCAACAAGTGCACAGGAAGATTGCTGTTCCATCACAGGTGTTAAAAGCTTTAGACAAATTAAATTTAATGGAGTTTAGTTGAGCAAAGAATGATTCTAGAATCAGGCAGTCCCTAGAACCAGAATAGGTTCTGAGTGACTTGGGGCTGCCACGTGATCAGATAACATTTATGGACAGCAAAAAGAAAGTGTTGCACAGAAAATGGAAGTGAGGTGCGGAAACAGCTGGATTGGTTACAGCTGGGCTGTGGCCTTTTTTGAGTCTGCTTTAAACAACTGGCCACATGTGGTTGGCTAAAGCTCAGCTACGAGAGTAGTTTACACATCAAAAAGTCTGTTTACGCATCAGAGTAGGTTACCATTCACTATGTATGGAGATGAGACACCTTTAGGCCAAACTTAAAATATGTATGAAGGCAGTTTTAGGCCAAGCTTAACTTAACAGAGGCATCACGTGACAATGTCCTAAGCAGAGGGTAAGAAAGATGATAGCAAAAAAAAAAAAAAAGGGACTTCTCCATCCCTCCTTTTACAGGAGAAAGCCTCTCCCCAGCAGACTTTCCCTCACGGACCCCTGCTCTGTCCCATGCCCTCCTGTAAGCCAGTCATTGACAAAGTGAACAAGGAGCCATAATTGGCTTGGACTGTTCTTAGTCAATTCCTGGGATCCTTGCATGTTGCTGCCTAAGCCTAGTCAGGGTCCTGTTGGCGAGTAAGAAAGAGAGAGTAGCTGGGGGGCAGAGAATCTGCCCCCAAGCCTAACCAGTAAGCGTACCTGGTATAGGGAACACCCACGACTCATAGAATATGATCAAAGTGCAACTGTCCAATTAAAACCCTTACATTTAGGGAAGTTTTGCCCCTGCTCCTGGGATAAATGCTCTGTCATGCCCCCTGACTTTTCTGGCCACTTGTAGCTAATAGAAGTCCTTACCATCACTTTCAATCTCAAAACACAGGCTTATTTTGACAATCGGAATTCTTAGTCCTGAATAATACTAGAAAATCCAAACTGGATTATGGAGTTAAATCTGTCCTCCCTCAGCCACGGCTAACTTCGGGAGGGTGCCTGCTGCCTGGCAAGGGATGAGATCAGCTTCTTCCCTCGTATTTCACCCTTGTTCCCTAGCTCACTGCCCGTAGCGTAGGGATGCAAAGAGTGGGGAGAGTTCTTCCTTGACCGAGACCATCCTAAGAAGGCTTCACACTTACTGGGCATGGTGGGCACGTTTGTGGGTTCTTAGAAGGTTGGTCCACTAGACCCCTCTGACTGCAGTTCTTGCAACAGAAGAAATACATAAGTGGCGATATAACTTCTTCTAAACTGTCTGCTAAACCGGACAGTGAAAGTGGGAGTGAATGGGGCAGGGGTAGTCATGATTTCACCAGGCCAACAGTCATGAACTGAGACCATCTAACACCTGTATTGGGCAATCAGGGAGGAGGGCCACAGGGCCACCTTAGCAATGCACAGATTCTCCAGTGGCCACACTCCCGTCAGCCCCTGCTTTTCCAACAAAGAACTCTCTTTTCAAGTCCCTTAACCTTCCAGATGGTCCTGATGGCCTGATTTTGAGAAATGCTCAGTTAGGTGGAAATGCTGTTGCTTTCCAGACAGGGTCCTCTCATCTCACCCTGCGGGCTGACAGCCTTGGGATCTCACCCTAAGATGGCTCAGGTAGCTTCAACTTCGGTTAAGTGCCCTCCATTTCTGCAGGATGTAGGGGTTTGGGACTCACAGCTGAGTGGATCAAAAGAATCTCCTTATGAATCCTTTCCTAGTGTTCAACCACCTTCCCTGTTTTTTTTCACTGCCAGTGTGAGTGTGGGGTCTAAGAGTCGTGAACCGGTTTTCCCTGGTTCCTTTGATACGCTGCCTTTTGACGGTGTGTCTCACTGTGAAATTCCATAGCTATTCCTACGGTGAAACATTCAGTCATAACATCCTGACCCAGAAGCATGAATGATATGTCTTGCTATAATACAGTGATGTCCCAATAGGCTATTGGCATTCTTCAGGGCTCCAAGTTCCCACAAGGGATAGCCCAAGGCTAATACCTTTTCTAGTCTAGTATTGTTGCTATTCTCTTCCTGCTGTCAGCTATGAACTCTACCCACTTCCTTCTCCCCATAATTTGTCTCCAAGTTTGCTGATCAGGGCAACCCAGAAAGAAATGGAGCTTTTCAAGGTTGGCCAATTAAAGGATCCTAACTCAGGAATCTATACTGTACTCGCCTACTAAGCCATAAGTACAATGGAAGTGTGGGTATGTGCTGGAAGGAATCAACATCATTAGTAAATACATATGGAAATGTGATCCATTTCGCTGTACCTGGCAGACCTGTATTTAATAGTTTTAGACTGAAGAACAGAGGACAACAGATGTAAAATCATTTTATAATGATCCCTGGATTATTTTGGACTAGCTATGCATCATGGGTAATCCTGGTTTATCTCTCGTTGTTGTTTTGTTCATCGTTAGGGTATTTTCAGCAGCTGTCCCTGGCCTTTTGGAATATAATTATGTTTTTCTCTGGAGCTATAATTTGTCTGCTGCAACCAGAAGAAAAAGGTTTGTGTGGAACCAGAGCTGACAACTGGGAGGCTGTAGCTCCGGCATTCCTCTGTTGGCGACAGCTCTGTAACTCCTAGTGTATAAAAAGACATTCCAGAAAATGGTTACCAAAAAGAATTCTTGCACGGATATAGTTTTTCCATCAGAGGGATCAGCTCTTAGTGGCAGGAGTGCTTTATTTAGGGCTATTTCTTTCATTCAGTGTTTAAGTCTGCAGACACTTATCATGACCCTATAATGCCAAATGCACAGTGCTACATGCCGTGGGGGGAGATATTTTTGTTACACTTTGGCAAAAAGTGATGTGTACACAAAGAAATAGAATACAAAGTCATAGTTGCTTTATGTTCTATTGTGATAAGGTCCGGAAACCCAAGAAGGACCTTTGGGGTCAAGGAAAATCTTGTGAGTGAAATGGGATTTGAAAGATGTGTAGAACTGGGAAGGACTGGGCTGAAGGGAGTTGGCAAGAGCCAAGGTCACGGAGTAGGAAGTACCAGTGTATTTTCCTTGTCTTGACCATAAGTGATTATTTATATTACAGTGACTATTTAATGGATATAGATTTTTTAGAGTGAAATGAGACGTACAGGAATAAACCAGAAGCGTTGTGTGGACAAACCTAGATGTAGAGTTGCCTGATCTAGAAAGAACCTTACAGGGCCGGGTGCAGTGACTCACGTCTGTAATCCCGGCACTTTGGGAGGCCAAGGCGGGTGGATCACCTGAGGTCAGGAGTTCGAGACCAGCCTGGACAACATGGCGAAACCCCGTCTCTACTAAAAATACAAAAAAGTTAGTTGGGTGTGGTGGCACATGCCTGTAATCCCTGCTAGTCGGGAGGCTGAGGCAGGAGGATTGCTTGAACCCAGGAGACGGTGGTTGCAATGAGCCAAGATCATGCCACTGCACTCCAGCCTGGGTGACAGAGAAAGACTCCATCCAAAAAAAAAAAAAAAAAGGAAGGAAGGGAGAGGGGGAGGAAGGGAGGGAGGGAAGAAGGGAAGAAAGGAAGGAGGGAGGGAGGAAGGAAGGAAGGAATCTACCTTACAGTTCTCTGTTAACCACAACTGAAAGAGATAAACCGGTAGTGTGTCCTGGATGTGCACCAACCTCTGAGGATCTTCCCTCTTGGCCATCTTTTCTTCCTCTCCTAATTTGTACTCTTTTCCTTGGTAAAATGAAAAGTGCGCTAAGATAGATTAGGTGGTGGGGGTTTTGAACCTCACCGGGAAAGCCTATGCAGTTTCACTTTCTTTTGTAAGTATCTGCACTCTTTGCCCCACATCACCACACTAGTCAGCTAGATGCTGCTAATGTGGTTCTGATTATAACTCGTCTGCATCCCAGAGAGCTAGGAGTGTCTGTAACCCATGTTCTCTGCCATGAGAAATGTAAAGGCCCCTTGTCAGTTTCATCAGGCTGCTATAGCAGATACCATGAACTGGATGCCTTAGAACAACAGACCTTTTTTTTTTTTCTTCTCAATTCTGGAGGTGGTAAGTCAGAAGTCAAGGTATTTTCTGGGCCTGCTCTCTCTGAAGGCTCTAGGGGAGGATCTTCTCTGGCCTCTTCCTAGTTTCCGGTGGTTGCCAGCAGTCCTTGACTACCTCATTCCAATCTCTGCCTCCATTGTCACATGGCATTTTCTTTGTGGGTCTCTGTGTACAAATTCCTCTTTCCCTATAAGGAATCCTGTCATTGGATTAGGGCCTATCTTAATCCAATATGACCTCATCTTAACTTTATTACATCTGCCAAGATCCTATTTCCAAATAAGGCCATAGTCGCAGGTACTGGGGTTGAATATATCTTTTGGAGAAGGTCACCACAGGTCTAAAGACATAGTTCTTTCCCTCAGAAACTTGTCATGTACAGTATTTGGAAAAGATATTAACAGGCCAGCACAGTGTCTCATGCCTGTAATCCTAGCAATTTGGAAGGCCACGGCAGGCAGATAGCTTGAGGACAGGAGTTTGAGACCAGCCTGGGCAACATGGCAAAACCTCATCTCTACAAGAAATACAAAAAATTAGCCAGGCATGGTGGCATGCACCTGTAGTTCCAGCTACTCAGGAGCTGAGTTAGGAGGATAGCTTAAGCCCGGAAAGTCAAGGCTTCAGTGAGCCAAGATTGCACCACTGCACTCCAGCCTGGGCAACAGAGCGAGACCCTGTCTCAAAAAAGAAACAAAAATAAGCAAACAAACAAAAAAACCAACCAGATCATAATGAGAGAATGAAAAATAGAAGCCAGTAAACATATCCATCTGTTCATCAATTATGTTTTAAGAGCCAAATGAGAGAAACCAAAAGTGAATGGTTTAGGAGAGGAGAGTGATTTCCAAAGCTTGGGCTCTGGACTAGAGACCAACAGCTTCTGCATCACCTGGGGGAACTGTTAGAAATGCAAATACTTGGGTCCCAGCTCAGACTTTCTGAGTCAGATACTGTGGGGGTCACATGTCACTTAATGACAGGGATACATTCTGAGAAGTGTGTCATTAGGTGATTTTGTCATCATGCAAACACCATAGAATGTACTTACACAAAGTAGGTGGTAGAGCCCACTACATACCTTGGCTGTATGGTGTGGCCTATTGCTCCTAGGCTACAAACCTGTGCAGCATGGTACTGTACTGAATTCTGGGGGCAACTATAACACAATGGTGAGTATTGTGTATCTAAATATATCTAGACACAGTCAAGGTACAGTTAAAATTATAATATTATAATCTTATGGGACCACCATGGTATATGGTCTGTCATTGACCAGTCATTATGCGGTACATGACTAAATTTTAATAAGCCCTCCAGGTAACTCTGATACAGGCCGTAGGTTAAGAACCACCAGTCTAGGAATTCAGAAAAAGCACTTTTCTTCAAGCTGGAGTGGATAAACCTGCCAGCAGCAGCCAAATAAATCATTAAGCTGAGAAAAAAAATTATGCACACTTCTCTAAATCCTATCAGAAGAGCCTCCTTTTTTTTTTTCTTTCTTTTTTCATGTTTTGGATCATGAGAAGGGGTGAAAGTTGGATTCTAGGAGATAATCGGCCCAGAATTTTAACTAAGGTGTGGAATGAAGCAGTCTTCTCTCACTAGATTTCGCTTGCCCTAAAGATGCAACATCTGCCCTGTAAACACAAATGCAGCATGCGGCATGCATGGCAAGCCCTGGAGTGACGCCTCAAGTTGGAGACCATAGAATACTAGAGAGGCACACCCAAACCTTTGAATTCCCTCCAGCCCTGGGGATCTCCTGAAAGGGCATATTCTGATTGGGTGGGACTGGGCTGGGGTTCAAGATTCTGCATCTCTCAGCAGCTCCCAGGGATGCTGGGCTGCTGATCCAGAGACCACACTTTGACCAGTAAGACTAGGGAGCATGTCAAGGACTCCAGTACCTATCCACATTTTTTAAAGTAGGTAAATTGGCTTTTATATACCTATGCTTATATTTGAATATTGACTATTATGCTTGAATACTGATTATTTGAATATTACGCTTGAATATTGATGGGAAAAAAGCTGCCAACTTATAGGTGCTCAACAGGCATTTGTTAAGGTATAGTTTTGACCTTGGAGTTTCATTTCAGTCCCCGTTGTCCCCAGCTTGGCTATGTGAAGGGCACCCTGACCCTGGACTAAAGAGAGGCAGCCCTGCATTCTGATTCTTAATGGCATTTGGTCTCATGCACTTTCAAGGATTGTGCCTGGTGACACCCCCCAAAAAAGTATTTGAATTCTCTAAAGACAGACTATAGACCACACCGTTTGTCCCCTAAGTTATTAACCAATCGTGTGAATATAAACCAACAAATTTCTGATACTTCTGATTCTCTCTTAATTGGGATGATATTTGAATAAATAACTTCCAGTGTACATTCAGTGAAATAGGTTCCTAAGTATTGGGCTTACAATACACATTCACAGAATTCCCCGGGTCTTAAACTTTTATATTCCAATCAATCCTAACCTTTTTTTTAAGCTATACTTTAATATTAGTTTATTGCTTCTTATTAAAATTAATAATAATAATAAAATTTACTCTTTGATCTTACTGTTACATAATATGCTCACTGAATAATAAGTAGAGGATACAGATAAGCAAAAAAGATAATAAAGGTTTTTAAAATCCACCAGAGATATTATTTCCTGCCAATGTCTACATCTATGTAAATATATATTTGTTGTATCTTTAAATTTTAAATTTTTCAATATTTTATTGCCATATTCTTACAAAAGTCATTTAAATATTACATCTTCATTGTACACAAATTAGACAATAAAGATTTAAGAAAACATTTGTTGAGCATCTGTACCTGACCTAGTAGAGATTTCCAAGGCCATATGCTGGTGCATATCTTCTCAGCATTTAAGATATCTAAAACCATAATAGGCCAAAAACCTTAAGAATCCAAAAGCAGCTTCTTCCTGCTAAGAGGCTTAGCATAATTTCTCTCCTGGGTAGATAACTCTTTGCTTAGGGAAAAAAAAATACCTATATAGATTATTTCGAAAGAAAAAGCCTTCAGAGCATAGTCTGAAAAAGAAAGGAATAAAATAAAAAGCTATTATATCATTTATATTTAAGTTAAATATAGAAACATATATACATGGAGCCCTGAGGGGTCAGAGCAAGAGGCTAGAGCTTCACTGGGGTGTCAAGGTCAATGAGAATGGCTGAAGAGCTTTAAGAACCCAGGTGTCTAACATATAATTTTGAGTGGATTTCTAGATGATACTTTAACGAAGCTGTCCCTCCTGGTCTTACCTCACCCTTATCTCTTAGTCTAGTAAAATCTGCAACACATGTAGATGTGAGAGTGGAAAATATGGGGATAATGGTGATGTCTGTCATGGATACTGGTGGGCAGAAAAAGGACAGTCAATGAAGGGGTAAGACACAGAGCAGCGTGCAACTCTAGCCAAAGCAGGAAGCAGTTCCCAAGGGGGCATACCCCACACCAGCCTCCAACACCCAGAAGTAGCTAGAGAACCATTTCAATTTTTTACCTATTGAAATAAACACTATGCAGATTCAAGAGATTCATGCAGTTCTACTTAAATCTTAACCATAAAGTAACCCTAGAATCTTATTATTTGGCAACTCAAAGGCTGTTTTTTTTTCTTTCTTAGCAATTTGTTCTGAACATGTTTCTAGATCACCAAATAACCTTTAACAAAATCATTTTTAATGGCTGCGTAGCAATTCATTGGATGGATGCGCTGTAACTAATTTAACTACCTTCTATGGTTAGATGTTTAAGTTCATTCTTTTTTTTTTCCATGTTAGAAACAACTCTGCAATGAACATCCTTGTAGCTAAATCTTTGCAAATGTTCAACTATTTCCTTAGATTAAATTTCAGATATCTATTTTACACATTTGCACTCATATTAAGATGGATAGCCAATGTAACTTTACCTACTTTGCACTGTTTGGGGAACCTCTTTCCTCTCCTCTTATATCATGAGATCATGTGATTTTTGTCCTGTTTTATTTTGTTTTCAGGAAATATCCCTTCATATTTTGTATCTCCCTTTGGAACATTCTGTTTTAGATAGCCATTACTGGTTGATTAAACAACCTTTGTTGAGAGTAATATTAGAAACAGACAGTTGTACATTGTAGAAGCAATTGTTTAGAACTATTCACAATATTATTTTGAATTCCTCTTCAAACGTTGGAGAGGCACTGATACTGTTTTCCTATTATCTTAGTTTCACTGATTCACTGACTAGTCTATAACCAGAGATGCCTATTTACCTCATATCTATCAGAGGGCTAATGAATGTGACATTTGCCTCATTAACCTATTATTCATCCTACAAAACCTACTGTTTCTTGAGAGTCTGCTATATACCAGGCCTATTAAGGAGGTTTTGCCTGTATTGGTTTTCAGAGGACAAAAAGGAGACTTCCCTAGTTGTACAGAACTAAACAGTCTTGTGTCATGATATTGTCATCATGAATATTTACACATATGTGGGTGCCATTGGAATAGAAAACCAGAAGCCAAACTGGACATATAGTGACAGGGACTTAATCTTTTTCAGCCTGGTATTCTGAGTACTTAGGATGGAACTTTGCCTGGTATATAACAACCATTCAGTAAAATTGTTGAACTGAATTTAACTGGCTTCTTCCTGTTCCTTGACTCTGCCATGTTCATTCTCACCTTAGAGTGGCTTTGCATGTCTGGTTTTCTCTGCCTGGGGTCTTCTTCCCCACAAGATCTTTCCATTCTTGCTTTTTCTTGTCCTTCAGGTGTTGGCTCCAGTGTCGCCCCTCTAAGAAGGTCTTCTTCAGCTGACCATCCTCACTCAGGCCCTCTTCATCCACATCCCTCATATGACCCTCTGCTGTCTGACATCATCATCCTCAGTGATTTGCTTGCTGGCTTATGTCCTGCTTCTGCTCAGTAGATGAGTGAGGTTCCTGTGTCTCTTATTCACAGCTTTGAGCCTATGGTCCAGAATGGTTCTTGGGACATAGTCAGAAATATTTCTTGATTGAATAAATGACCTAAGTATAATGTAAAACAACCACTGTGGATGTTGAATTAAAGCCACACTAATGGTAACTCACACTTGTCTAGCACTTTATAAAGTATTTCCATGCACATTATCTCATTAGGTTCTCACAACTCTGTGGAGTTATTATCTCCATTTTACAGACAGGCAAACCGAGGCTTGTGAAGGTTAATTAACTGGTTCAGATTCCACCTAGTAAGAGAAGGAGCTGGGACTTGAACCAGGCTTGAAGTCTGACTGTAAACCACATACTGGTGACAAGAAATCATTTTGTCAGAACTATCTTTTAAAGAAAGCGAGACTCCTAGTACAGTATGTTTAGAAATAAGAATTTATGTACACATTGAACACAACTCCAAATTCTGAAAAACAACAAATTCTAGCAAGGTTCATCCCCCTCACTGATTATAGCATGGTAGTTTATCTGCATTAAATATGCTCTTTTGTGGCTAAAATGTAGTATATACCTAAGACAACCTCACAAACATAGCATTTATAGGATACAAAATGTTTGTGCAATTCAGTCTTTAGCCAATGGCAAAAGTAAAAGTAACAGTAATCAGTGAAAATAATATATGTTAGAGGGCTTGAATGCACAATGGTTATCATCACTATACAACAATTAAAGAGTGCACAGAGGCTGGGCGTGGTAGCTCACAGCTGTAATCTTAGCACTTTAGGAGGCCGAGGCGGGTGGATCACCTGAGATCAGGGGTTCGAGACAAGCCTGACCAACATAGCGAAACCCCATCTCAACTAAAAATACAAAAATTAGCCAAGCGTGGTGGCACATGCCTGTAATCCCAGCTATTTGGGACGCAGGAGAATCTCTTGAACCCAGGAGGCAGAGGCTGCTGTGAGCTGAGATCGTGCCACTACACTCCAGCCTGGGCAACACAATGAGACTCCGTCTCAAAAAAAAAAAAAAAAAAAAAAAAGAATGCACAGAGAGGAAAAGGAGTTTGAGAAAATGCAGTGCAAAGGACTGCTAATCTGCTTTCAAGGTGTGTGATATCCAAACCCGTCATCAAAATATGAAGAAAGCCCATACATCTGTGGCCAATTGATTTTTTGGTAGAAGTTTTTATTTCATATTTCTCCATTTTTTGACTTGAAAGATACTAGAACTTATTTTTTGTTTTTTATTATTTATTGACAAATTATAGTTGTATATATTTATGAGGTACAAAGTGATGTTATGTTTTTTTAATACAATGTGAAATGATTAGATTAAGCTAATTAACCTATCCATCACCTAATATTTGATATTTTCTATAATGAGAACATTTGAGATTTACTCTCTTAGCAAGGGGAGGTGATAATCAAAGTACACAAAGCCTCAGTTAAATAGAAGAAATAAATTTCACTTTTTTTTGGTTGAAATCCATGTCCAATTGATTTTTGACAGGGATGCCAAGAGCATTCAGTGGGAGAAAGAATGAATAATCTCTCAATTACATAGTGCTGGGACAACTGGAGATCCTCATACAAAATAATGGAGTTGGGCTACCTCACACCATCTACATGAACTAACTCAAAATGGATCAACAACCTAATATTGGAGTGAAGACCTTAAAAGAAAACATTTCTTTGAAGAAAACAAATGGCAAGTCTTCATCACCTTGGATGTGGCAATGGATTCTTAAATATGATGCCAAAAGCAAGAGCAAGAAAGAAACATAGAAAATTGAATTTGATCAAAATTAAAACTTTTGTACATCAAAGGATATTGTCAGAAAGTGAACAGAGAACCTACAAAATGGAGTAAGATACTTGAAAATCATATATCTGATAAGGCTGTTACATTTCAACAACCAAAAGACAATCTAATGAAAAAATAGGCAAGAAACTTCAATCGATATTTTTCTAAAGAAAATATACAAATGGCCAATAAGCACATGAAAACATGTCCAACATTATTAGTCATTAGGGAAATGCAATCAAAACCGCATTGATATTACCTCACACACCCTAGGATGGCTATAATTTTTTTTTTAAAAAAAGGAAAATAAGTATTGGTGAGGATGTGGAGAAATCAGAACCTTCATACATTGCTGGTGGAAGTGTAAATTGGTGCAGCCTCTGTGGAAAACAGTCTAGCAGTTCCTTACAAAGTTAAAAGTAGAATACCATATAACTCATAAATTCCATATCTAGGTGTATAACCCAGATAATTGAAGACAGGTACTGAAACAACACTTGTATACAAATATTCATAACAGAACTACCCATGGTAGCCAAAAGATAGAAACCTGCCAAATGTCCATCAACACATGCTTGGATAAACAAACGGTGGTATATACATACAGTTGAATATTATTTGGCTGTAAAAAGAATGAAATTCCGATACATGCTACAACATGCATGAACTTTGAATTGTATACTTTAAAATGGTTCATTTGATGTTATGGGAATTTCATCTCAAATTTAAAAATCTGGAAAGAAAGGAAAGAAGTGGCTCAGAAGCCACAGGAAGGGTATTAGTTGTAACTCCCCATCAAGTCAGATTCTCATGACTCAAATGGGTGCATCTCAGGTTACAGTGGCCTAAAAGCTATAGTGGTGTATGTGGGAGGGAGGGTAGACATGTGCCAACCAAATAGGATTAGGCTGCTCTGTGCAGGGTTGATTGAGCTCACCCTGATCTGCATGGACACCAGGGCTTTTATTGCGAAGGTGGATTGGCTCTATTTGTTGTTGCTATCTCTGCTTAGTGTTATTTGAAGGGCTCTTTCAGTTCCAGACTGTATAAATAACAACAGAATCGTCTGTTGATAACTGAACCATCCCACTCTGAGAGTTCAGGGTATTTACTTCTAATTCCCAATACCCACAGCCAGGTTTCAGTGTGCACACAGCCTGACCTGGTGGATTTCTGCCATTAAACTATTTCATTTTCCCACATGCAAGAGTGTCATATGCATATATTGTGTCTGTGTTCTCATGTCAATTTATACTGGGCATGTATCCACAACCATTCTCCTAACTACTGCTAAAGTAAACAATATTGTCACTGATACTGCATACATACGAGGTCGTTTTAAAACAGCCATTTATTTTTTCAGCGATTAATACCTGAATGCTGCCTAGGTTTTTCCTTATTTATTCCATTTCTGTGATTTTCTCCACTTAATCCCCATCGCTTTCAATTTCATTGAATTTCTAACTGAAATAGAACTGAATCAGAGCAGAGGTTGTCTTGCCCATTTGGATGTATAAGCTGAGAAGTACTGAAGTTGGTCAACAACAGATCACATATATGACAGCATAGCCTGGGTACATAGTAGGCTCTGCCATCTAGGTTTGTGTAAGTACACTAGATTTGTGTAAGTACATCTGATGATGTTCACACAATGACAGAATCACCTAATGATGCATTTCTCAGAACGTATCTCTGTCATTAAGCAATACATGACTATGTGTGTGTGTGTATATACACACAGGCACACATCTGTCATCATAGGTTCTACTCTTCTGTGTTTACAAACAACCTCAACGTCTCAGTGCCTTACATGGCAAATAAAGATTTATTTCTCACATGCTTTTCATGGGTTGGCTGCATGTCTTTTTTGTGTTATCATCATTCCAGGACCTAGGCCGAAGGAGCAGCCCTTATCTGAGACGTGCTGGCCTCAGGAAAGAGGAGGGGGTGAGAGAGAGATGGCAGGGGGGTGAGAGAGATGGCAGAGGTGTGAGACAAAGGCTCTCCCTGCTCCCACTCAGTATTGACTAATGTTCCCTCCACTCACATTTTATTACCCAAAGCAGGTCATATGGTCAAGCCTAATAAGAACTAGACAAGAACTTGTTAGAACAAGAATTCAGGAAAAGGCAGGAAATACCTGAGGAAGTGTCTACCATTATATTATGGTTCCCACATAAGGCTTCTCTAAGTTTTGCTTTATCTAAGATACTCACCCATGGTTTTTGCTTATAGAGCAACTTTCCAAGCTTCCAGTAGTTTAGAATTGTGAAAGAAATCACCATTATAAATTTTATTTATGCTGATGGAAAAAGTAATATAGTCTTTGAAACTTGAGTCCCTGTAACAAACAAATAAATGGATTAACAGTGTAAATATTTGAAGTCTATATATGCATACCTTTTTTATATTTCAGAATAAAAAATTCTATTTAACCCTTTGTAACTAACACCAGAAAATCCTATTTCCCACTCATTTCAGTTATCTATGGCTGCATAACAAATTACCCCAAAATGTAGTGACTTTAAACACCAAGAAGCATTTGCTGATGATTCTGCACGTTGGCCAGGGCTTTCAGAGATGGCTCATCTCTGTTCCACATGGTTTTGTCTGGGGCATTTCAGCTGGGCCCAAGGAATATCAATGACCTCACTTACCTACTTGGCACCTGAGCTATTGTAGCTGAAATGGCTGGAGGCTGGCTGGGCCTGCCTCCCTTCAGAGTCTGTCATCCTCAGTGCCTCATTCTCTCTCCACGTGACTTCTGTTTCCAGCAGCAGTTCAACTTCTCTACAAAGTGACTCAAGGCCTCTGCAGGCCTAAGCTCTGAAGTTTTATAACATCTTTTCTGCCATATCTTTTTGGCTAATGCCAATCACAGGACTGGTCCAGATTCAAAGACAAAGAAACTAGATTCCACCTCTCAATGGGAGGAGTGGCTTGCATATCCAGAGATGAGAGGAATTTTTAGTAGCCATCTATGCAGACAACTTACCACACTACTCTTGCACAGTTTGCCCACCCTCAACCTTGAACCAAATAGGATATATGGTACCAGATCTGCCTCATACATTTTGGGGGTTGTTAGTTTCTAGCAGGCATTCAATGGTTTGGATACCTTTGAAGACACTTTAGGAGGATTACAAGAAAGGGGAAGAATCTTGAATAGAAGAAAAGAGAGGTTTATTCTGGATCTGAAGCCTAGAGATCTGAGCAGAGCGAAGAGATAGAGACAGAGGCTATGCAAAATTCTCTCCCATCTTAGTCTGTTGGTCCCAGCTGGTGTGTTTGGTTAGTCATTCTCCTCCACGCTTTCTTCTGGAGCAGAAAGTTAGTGTCAATTCTGGAGAAATCCCACCAGTACATGTAAGTAGACTAGTGTGGAGCCCAGACCCACAGAATAAGTGAGAGTCCCAGCTAGATTCTTATTGGGAACACTGAGAACCCTACCTCCTAGCCAGACTTAAGGGAACAAATACCCCAAACAGGCCTATCTCATCCCAAACTCATGTCTCCTGTTAATGGAGGGAGTCTCTGAACTCAGTTAATACATTTCCATTGCCAGACTCTGGGAAATCATGAAATGAATTCATCTGGCCACCAAAAATGTGTTGGTACATGTAGATTTTTTATTACCATGATTTGCATAAATTATGCAAAATCCAGCTCTGTATTATGTCCTTAAAGCATAATAGTACTCTTAATTAGCTGTAACCAATTAAGCAGTAAATGACTAGCATAATAAATCCTGCACTGTTGTGAGAGCCGTCAGTAAAACTGGTCTGCAAAAGGACCTTTTTTTTTTTTAAGTTTAGATGTTTAACCCATTATTGTTTTTGTTGCCGTTTGTAATCACTGCTATAATCAACCCAGGTTTGCTTTTTGTTGGGGGTTCTTGTTTTTTGTTTCTTGTTAAATATTTACTGTTACCAAACAGTAAATATTTATTGAGTCCCAAGGAGCTAGAGTAAATTTGATGAAATTCTATAGCATTTTCTAACAAATTAAATAAATCAATCATCAAATGGGTGAGATCAGATTCAGTTTAGTCATCATGGTAGTACCAAAGGCAAAGAAATTTAGGTCTCCAATTACAGAATTCCAAGCTTGCAAGGGCCCCCAAGATTCTTGCCTTACTATGGAGCTGGAAGTGGCTACACGTGCAGCTCTCTTGAAAGGCGAACATCTAGCTCAATGGTTCTCAGCCTTGGAGGCACATGAGCATCATCTGGGAGCTTCTAAAAACCCTGATGCCAAGGCTATACCCTAGACCAATTACATCAGAAACTCTGGGTAGGGAACAGAAACAATAGTAGTTTTTACAGCTGCCCTGGTGATTTCAGTGTACACCCAAGTGTTGATAAAAGACTACACATTAGTGTACACTGCTCGGGTTACAGGTGCACCAAAATCTCAGAAGTCACCACTAAAGTATTTATCCATGTAACTAAACACCACCTGTTCTCCAGAAAACTATTGAAATTTAAAAAACAAACAAAAGAACAGCAAAAAAGAATCACCTTTTTAGACTAACTCCTGCCAAGATAGAGCAGTAGGGACCTAAGATTGCCCTGCCTTAGGTCCCTACTATATGCCTTAGATCCCTATATGTATCTATATCTCAAAAGTGTTTCAGAAACTGGACATCAGACAACAAAACAGTGATCCCTGAGAGTCTCAAACAAATTAGGTTAGCTCTGCGATTGCCCCAGCTGACTGCCCTGAGAGAATGTCCAGGCAGATGCAGGGAGGGAGAACTCAGGCAGGGCCCAGGGGACTTTGAGTTGCTGTGGGTCCAGCAGCTAGAGTTCACACGACCCAGTAAGGAAGATGAGAGAACTGCCCAAAGAGAGAAATGGAGATCTGGGTTACTGTTAGGGGTCTCCCTGGAGTATTCAACAGATATCAGTGCAGCAAATTCAGCCGTATTAGTGCATGCATGTAACAAAACTAGCGAGGCTGGGAAAAGAACCACACAAAGGATTAGAGGAAACAGTGTTGACATTCATACTGGGTCAGAAATAGTGGTTTTCTCCACCAGCTGGAGTGGAAAGTCTTATCATTCATGGGGCCTTGGGAGAGTACTCAGGATGCCTCCATCTCAGGAGTGGGCCACACTTAGCCCTATCTGAGCCCAGCTCCAGATCCGCCCGGCAAATCACAAAAGCAAGACACAAAAGGGTCAAACTGTTTCCAAGTAACTAACTGCATCCAAAAGCAAAGTTGAAGAACATTTATAGGAATACAAACATACCCAGCCCCTGGCAAGGTAAAATTCAGAATGTCAGTCAACTAATGAAAAATTACAGATGGGGGAAGAGGCAGAAAACCATCATCTATGAGGAGACTAGTCAATCCAGAACTAACAGAGATGCTACAATGAGCAGACAAAGGTGCTTAAATGGGCATTATAACTGTATTGCTTATGGTCAAAAAGTTATGTTGAGACATGGACCATATAAAAAAGATCCAAATCAAACCTTTAGAAATGAAAATTCTAACGCCTAAAATGTAAAGTACACTGCATGTGACTCATAGCAGACTAGAAATTGCAGAAGAAAACATTAGAGAGATTAAAGACAGAAATAGAAACTATCCAGGAATTTTTTTAAAAACAAAAACATCATCAGTGAGCTGTGGGACAACTTCAGACAGTCTGATATATGTCTAACTGGAGTCCCCACACAGATGAGAGAGAAAGGGAGGACACAAAAATATATGAAGAAATAATGGCCTGAAATTTTCTAAATTTGATGAAAGCTGTAAACCCAGAGATCCAAGAATCTTAGCAAGCCCCAGGCTCTAAAATCTATACCCACCCAGCACATCATAATCAGGTAGCTCAAAACCAGTGGTAGGAGGGAGGGGTTTCAAAGGAGCACAAGGACAGTTTTTGGTGAGAGGGATATGTTAATTTTCTTGAATGTGGTGGTAGTTTTCCAGGTATATAGATACATGATATGTGATATGAGTGACAAGTGAAAACATTTCAAGTTGTGCACTTAAAATATGTGCTATTTATTGTATGTCAGTCATAACCCCAATAAAACTGATCTATTAACAAACAGTAACAACCCTGGGTGCATATTAGAATCACTGGGAGAACTTTGCAAAACAATAGAAATTTCCATCTTCAAAGGTTCTGGTTTAGATAGTCTGGGATGAGGCCCAAGCATCCGTATTTTTAAAAGCTTGGCAATTCTATTTGGCAAGTTTGTTTGAAAATCACTGGAAGCAGGAAATTGCAGAAACCTCCCCCATTTACATGAGCTGGTGGTTAATGACCTTTATTCTGACTAAGCAGCTTTATATTTCAGGGATATGGCCCTTTGATGTACAGTGTTAATTTCCAAGTTCTGAGTTTTCTGTATCTAGTCTTTCCACTTACAGGTACGCAATACCTTATTTTATTAAAGAATGGGATTTTGATACCTCTTTCCTTATTTTTGAAACTTTCTGGGTTTTTTTTTCTTTTAGAACATTAATAGCTTCTGATATTCCCAGAACTTCACAACATCATGCTCAAAGTGGGTCCATTGATTTCTTAGTCGTTGGAAATGATCTTGACCTAGTCATCTGAAGACTTCTAAACTCCACTTGAAGAAACACACAGCAGCTTTCTCCTAATTCTTTCTTTAGTTTTTACTTCTAGTTTATACATCCCAGCATGTCACTTCCCTGCTTAAAGTCATTCTTCACCAGCTACCCCACCCCAAGCTTTTAGATGTGACCCAGTCTCCTAATACATCCTGTAAGATCCCGCCTCATAGATCACTACCCACTTCCCTTACTTTCTTCTTTCTAGCCATAATGAACTTTCATTTCTGTAATAGATCACCCTGTAACTCACCTCCAAGTCTTTGCAAATTCTATTCCCTTTGCCTGAAATATTCTCCTGGGCTTTTTCTCACCGTTTGGCTATCTCCTTCTCATCCTTAAAGTCTCAGAGGAGTCATCACTTGTTTTGGGGACTTGGGGAAGGCTTTGTGCCCCAGAGCACACTATATCTCCCCCACCTTAGCAGTTATTGCTCTGTTTTATAATTGTTTGTTAGCTTCTGTTATCCCCAACCTGACTGTAAACTCCTTGAGGACAGAAACCAGTCCTGGCATCCAGTACAGGGCATGGTCCATACTAAATGTGTGCGGAATTTAATTCACTGTAAAAAATGGTGCTACCTCGCCCTTCATCAAACCCAGCATTTCTGATTTACAAGTTACCAAGTCAGCTCATGGACATTACTGCTCAAATTCAGCCATAGGAGCTTCATACTACAAGAGAGACTTGATAACTTTGCATTAAGTTTTTTGCTGGCATTAAGTTTTTTGCCGGCAAGTTAAGCTTAGCAGAATAAACCCAGAGTGAAGTGTTTCCTTATTATTTCACACAAGGGAAAAAGCAGAACAACTTAGGAATTGCAGGAAAAATGGGAGGCTCTAAATAATTAAGGTGTGTTGGAATTAAGGCGAGTGTCTGAAAAAAAATAATCTACGTGTCAGGAAACCTGGTTTGAAGAGGTAATAATAGAAAGCAAATCTGAAGTTGTCCTTAAATCAATAGAAATCATTCAGATTCTTATGGTGGGAGACTAATAAGTCAGAATCTGTCCTGCAGGCCCAGAACAGAGGTAAATAGGCATTATTTTGTAAATAAAGTATTATTGGAATACAGCCACATCCATTCATTGAAATATAAAATATGGGAAAGTTCGTACTACAATGACAGAGTTGAGTGGTCCAGAGAGGACAGAGACTATATGGGCTACAAATCGTAAAGTATTTACTGTTGGTACTTTACAGTTGCTGATCCTTGAGCTAGGAAATGAATAAGATTATTTACATTCATTCAGAATCATTTATGGAGTTCTGTAGTATGTTGAGCACAGTGCCTGGCTTATAGTTAACTCAAATAAATGTGGGCTGTGATTGACATTATAGTGGTTGGGCATTGATGAACAGACACTGGGCTCAGGTAAAGGCCCTGCTACAGAAGGCAGGGGTACAGATGTTCAAGGCATGTGAAGTAATTTAGGCCAAGGCCAAGCCCTAAGAGCAAAGACAAACTGAGCTGGGTGGTAACTTGGTGTTTACTCTGTTCTAAAGCAAACCACTCTTGGAGAATGTTTATATCACTTTCTTTTCTCTATTTCCAGAAAAAACGATCACAGGCCAAGCTTAATTTGTGGTTAGTCAGTATTTCACTCTGAGTTCCGTGAAGTGGCTTCCAGGATCTTCCCTAGGGGATGCAGTACAGGTTTAAGAAATTCAGGGTGTGTATTTCACATCAGTTGAAGAATCTCGTGAAGGCAAACAGAAAGGTTAGCTTCTTCTGTTTGCAGTGCACACTTTTGTTTGCATGTGAGCATGAATCATCAGTCTCCTCACTAAGCATAATCCAAGCAGAGGAAGCTCAAATTAACACTAAAGGAAGGTAGCAAGAATGAGTTTGTTTTTAAGGATTTTGTGTAAGGCAGAATAATGGCCTCCAAAGATATCAGATCCTAATCCCTGGAGCCAATAACTGTGACCTTACCTTGGCAAAAAGGTTTATGCAGATGTGATTACATTAAGAATCTTGAGATGAAGAAGAATCTTGGATAATCTATGTGGACCCTAAATACCAGCACCCGTCTCTTTTTAAGGGAGAGGCAGAAGGAGATTTCATAGACAGTCACAGAGGAGAAGTCCGGGGGAAGTGGAGCAGAGAAGGATTTGAAGATCCTGGGGTGGTGCAGCCACAAGGCCAGGCATGCAGGAAGCCCACAGAAGCTGGAGGAGGCCTGGAACAGATTCTCTCCTAGCTCCAGAGGGAGCACAGCCCTCGATTGCAGCCCAAAAAATTCATTTCACACCTCTGGCCTCTAGAACTGTATGAGAATAAGTTTGCTTTGTTTTAAGCCACCAAACTTGTAGTAATTTGTTATAGCAGCCACAGAAAACTAATACAGATGTATTCATCAGATGAATGGTAGGTACATTACTTCATTACTTCTTTTTTTTTTTGAGATGGAGTCTTGCCCTGTTGCCAGGCTGGTGTGCGGTGGTGTAATCTTGGCTCACTGCAACCTCCGCCTCCCAGGTTCAAGCAGTTCTCTGCCTCAGCCTCCCGAGTAGCTGGGATTACAGGCCCCCACCATCACGCCCGGCTAATTTTTTTATTTTTAGTAGAGACAGGGTTTCACCATCTTGGCCAGGCTGATCTTGAACTCCTGAACTCGTGATCTACCCACCTCGGCCTCCCAAAGTGCTGGGATTACAGGCGTGAGCCGTCACACCTGGCCTCATTACTTCTTATACCATAATAAGTAAGAAAGAGAGAGAAACAACAACGCACCCCCACCACCACCACATTAACTTTTGCTTTAGCCACACGAGTAAGAACAGATGGTAAATAATACAAGTTACTGGACTGGGGTTGGAAGAGATTTTTGTCTATTATGATGCTGAGAACAGTGCCCAGAACATGGAACATGCTCAGAAAAGAGCAACTCAATACATAAATGATATCAAGGCAGGTAAAGTTCCGTGTGAATTGTCAGCTTGTGATGGCATTAGGACCCTGGATGGATACTACGATTAAGCGTGGTGCACAGACAGCTGCCTGTTTGAGAGCCATTTGTTACCAGTCCATGGCGAAATGGGTACAGAAGTACAGAGGTCTTCAGAAACTACTTCTTACTGCTTTCTTTTAATCCACTGATTGAAAAAAATGACATAGTTGATAAAGAGCTGTTGTAAATTCAACAGTTTTTAAAATAAATTTGTAATTAATTACAAATTTATTAATTAATCACAATATATTACCTTTTAAAATGGTCATATATGCAAAGAAGAAATAATTTTAGGAAGCTGTATTTATTCCAAATATAGAGAATTCTCCAACCACATGTAATAATCATGAGCCCCTGAGAGTCCATGACCTGGAGGTTCGAAGCTACAAGCCAATCCCACCAAGGAAATAGGGTGTGAAGGCATTCTGTGATTGGCCCCCCATCTTACAATCTAGTTAGCATCCGAGACAGGCCCAAACCCAGGGCTTGTGTCTTCTGAATCCCATTCCAGTGCTTTTTTAGTAGCCACTGATGTGACATCTCATGGACCTCCTAGAGGTGGTCTCCTAGGCAACCTGGCGCATGCCCACAGGCCTAAATCAGGCTAAAGAAGGAAGCTCATCATGACCGCCACACCACCCATGGAGGACAGCAGGGTCCTTAGGGTCCTGGGCAGGTTTCATGTGTGTGTGGCCTTGCACTGAGACAGGCCACACTTGATTTAATGCCCTGCTGTTGCCTTCTTGAAGTTCTTAATAATTTTCAAAAGAGAACGTGCAGTTTTATTTTGCATAGACCCCTACAAATTATATAGTTGGGACTGTGCAAGCAAGGCAGTTTGGATCCAACTTCATTTTATTTCTAGTTTGCTTCTGCTGTCATTCTGGAGACACAGCCTTCATTATTGCACCTCAGGATCTGACAGACCATCATCTCCTGGGCGAGGACACAATATCGCCAGGCTGGGCCTCGGGTGAAGGAAGGGAAGGGTCTAGAGCGCAAAAGTTAAGGAGGCCCTTACTCTTGGGGGTGTGTGAAGGCAGAGCCGGCACCTGAGAATGAGTACCCCTTAAAAATTGCAGCTCACTTTCCTCACCCAAGTCTCATCCTGTAGTACACCTGCAGTATGCCTGTAATATTCCTGCAGACACCTGCAGTACAGTATTCTCCTGCTTCCTTTGCCTCTGCGTGCCTCTGTGGTCACTGGATTTTCATCAGCCAGATCAGGTGGCACACAGAAACCTACCCCATTGACACTTGTTCTTAGATTTTTCTAAAAGTGTTCTTTATTTGCTCAGTCTCTGTTAAGGAAGAATTACATTTCCCCATTCTCTGCAAGACTCGCCATGGTTGGCTGGTGCATGCTCTACTGCGTAAGTGTAATTTGATATAAAGCTGAATTGTCAATAGCATGAAACATTTTATAGGAAGAGTGAAAGAGTAGATGGTGGTCTCATTCATTCTGTTCCGGAGAGCAAGAGCAGTGTGGCATGGTAGCAAGTGAGGAGAAATCAGAGAAGCTCAGTTCTCATCCCGACTCCGCTGCTTCTTCCCTGTGGGACCTCATGCAGTGCTTGTGCTTCCTCAGCCTGACTTTCCTTACCTATAAAAATAAAACTGTCTCTTTCACATGACTTTTGAGGGTCTGACAAATTTATATTTCTTAAAGTGCTTTGCAGACTATAAAATGCTAGCTGGTTGTTGACACTGATTCTTCAGCTTTTTGGGGGGAATTGTTTTGCGTGATGAGTTCATTCTAAGTTGCCACCTGCTATCTGCCAGTGGATAAATTCCACAGCATCTCACAATATGGGTTAGACCTTGGAACAGGCTTTACTGAGGAAAAGAAACTGACGTCAGGGTCAGCCAGATAAGATAGAAGGGCCTGCTGAGGCCGCTGCACTCTGCTGGATGGATTTGTGGTCCAGGGAGGAACATACCCTCCCCAGTCCCACTCCCACCCCCATAATCTCCTTTTTTGTAGGGCAAGTGGGAGAGCACTTTTGTTAGTGGGGAGATAATGAAACTACTTTGGCACCAGGCAGCCTGGATTTGAGTGTCAGCTGTTTACAGGAATTGTCTGGGAAGGCAAGTGCACAGCACCTGGGGACCTTGGGACTAAAGTTGTTACCCTGGAGGAGGACACCACTTGTCCCATGGGAAGAGGAGCCTCTCCAGCTTTGAGAGAGAGTTAGGACCCCCCCCCCCCACGCCATAGCATTTCAACCTGATAATTCAGGGTGAACATCTGGGCTCATTTTCAGACAATCCTGCTTGTACCAAAGAAGCATCATTAAATTCTGGAAGCAGGGACCACTCATACTACCCCCAACATTGAAACCTAACTAGATCATGCCAGGGTTTATTAGTGGGTGGTTTGGATTTGATAGAGAGATCAAGGCCTACCCAGGCTAAATCTAAATCCATCCACTAATGAGCTATAATAAGAGGATTCCATTTTAAAAGATTCACTCGGGTCCTTTGGACTAAAACGCTGTCACAGTTGATTCCTCTAGCCAGCTTTGTACCTGCTTTTCTGCGATTGATGTGGAAACCTTGTGCGTCCTAAAATGCTGCCTTTACTCATCCTTTCGTCCTGACTTGTAGTCTCCCACCTTCCATCGCGGCCCAAAATCTCCACCTCATATAAATGCCCCAGTGGGTGCGAACTCTAGTGGTGGGGACAGGGTAGGTGGACTCCACAGCAGTAGACAAATCATAATTGCATAATGTAAATTTTGCACAAAATGCTCTGAGAGCTTAATGGTGCCACAACCAATTTTATTAGGACACTTCAAAACGAAGATGACATTTGAACTGGATCATAAAGGATAAGTAGAATATTTTAGGGCAAAGAAAGGGGAGAAGGGCATGCTAGGTAGAGAACACAGGGGAGCAGAGATGTGGGACTTCAGCTGAGAATATGTGTGAAGTGTTTAGAGCAGTGTGTGGCACATACTAGGTGCTCAATAAATGTTAGTAGTGCTAGTCATTATTGCTGTTACATATTCAGGGAATTTCAAATACCCAGTATGGCTACAATACCAGGAGGGAAGGTCTGGAAATAAAACTGGAGATGGAGTTTGAGATTTTTTGTATGTGAAGGGCCCTGAATAGTATGTTAAAAGAGTTAGGTTTTGTATTTGCATCTCATTTTAGCCAACTAATCCACAATCATGAGTGTCCCAGTGAGGATGGGCCAGGTTAGGCTGCAGTAACAACCCCCAGATGTCAGTGGCAAAGCATCAAACATTTATTTCTTACCCATGTGACATGCCCAGTGCAGGATGACTGTGATCTTTGCCCAGTGCCCTCCTCTTTCTGTGACCCTGCTGCTTCTGCCCAAAAATGACACCTATCACTATTTCCATTTCATTGGCCAAAAAAAGCCACGTGGCCATCCTAACTTCAGATGGAACAAGGAAGTGCAGTCCTACCATGGCTACGTGACTATGTGCATTTCTCAAAACTCACAGAAACACATGCTTAAAATGAGTCAATTTTACTGTATCTAAAGTATGTGTCAACAGTTCTGACTTTTTAAAAAACACCTTAGTGCATTTTTAAACTAGACTGCTTTTAAAAATTATTAAAATTATATTGTAAACAACCCCTTAAAATATGATTTGATTTCTAAAAATCAATTTTATGGATCCTTTTAGAGGCATCATAACCTGTGGTGTGCTGCTAATGCTGCTGACATTCAACAGCCAGGAATGTCTTCCCTTCAGGGCAGGGGTAGGCAGGTGAGCAATCCTGTTCTCCCACCATGGCTGATTCCAGGCTACGGATGTAATGTTACTTAATTAGCTGAGAAGAAATGCACACATTTTGAGCCAATTCCAGCACACCACTAAAAATGTACTATGGGTTGACAGTATAATAAGCAGCAAGGTAATGACTGTCCTCATGGTGTTCCAAGATTGCCTTGTACAATTCCCTAGTTTGCTGGTGATGCAGGATTAGTAATCATAATAAGAGTGTCAATCAGATGCTACAGCTTTGAAAAATAATCCAATAGAATGATACATTTAAAGCTAGATGAGGCCTTAGAGATCATCTAGTCGCGGCACAGTTGAGGACACCCTGAAAGGTAACAGATGTACCCAGAGTCACCTAGCTGCCACCCAGGTGGCAGAACTGGAACCAGAACCCCGGTTTCCTGACTTCCTATTTAGTGTCTTTGTGTGGCTTTCCCCACCACTGCAGGAACTGTGGGATTCCAGTTTTTGAATGGGTACCATTGTTCCTAGCCCATTTTCAGATATCCATCTTACAAGTATTATTTTTAAAAGGTCAAAACATTCAGCTAAGCCATGCCTGTGGTGAACAAGTGGCAGGCACCAGAGGTTGGGGAGGGGTATCATGGGCTATTTGATAGCTATTGGATTCAAACAATGCATTTCTCCCTGGGGAGAACAGAGGATAACCTGAAACCTTGTCTGAGGACCGTGGTTTACCCCCAGCCCACGTGGGAACCTGTTTTCATGGGCTCCTCTGGCCGTGTGGTGGCCCGGCCTTTCGCAGCCCCACTCCTCAGCTCACCCCGCATTAAGAACAACAACAGCAGCCATGTGCTCACAGCAAGACCACTAAGCATTTTCCAATCTCAACTAAACTTTGGAGTAGCCAAGAAGAGTCCTTGGGGGAATGAGTTCATTCTGCAGGTCTGAGGGTGGAGTCAAAACCAATAATAATAATAACTCTATCATAATATTGACTGTTTGGGGGCCAAGCCAGACTTGTCCCTAAATATGTCGCAGACTTCTTTCTCAGTCTGACAAATGCTTGCCCTTCCTTCAAGGCTCATCTCAATGCCACTTCTTTGAAGATGTTTCTGACCTTGACCTTGGAGTACCTCCCATCTGCTCCTCTGAACGTATTGCTTCTTTTACCCTGCCCCTGGAACACTTTGAACCTGCCTTTACTACAGCCTGTTTCACAGAGGGTTTTGTGATTATTTGTTCAGATGTCTATCTCCTCAACTAGACCAAATGTTTGCTTCTTGAAGTGAGATTTGCTCTGTGTGTTAGACGTTATTAGCTGCCTTCATGTGGCCTGGCCCAGCCCATGGTGAAGAAAGAGAGAGAGGGGGAGAGAAGAAGAACCATTCTGGATCGAGAGCAAATTCTCTGGGAAAGTGAAGTTCCCCTGTGCCCATTCATGCTCCATAAATGACTGTATGAGCTCCAGGGTTTAAGTCTCAAGCTCACAGTGCATGAATGTCCCCAAGGCATACTCGTTCAAAATGCAGATTCCTGCCCCTGCCACCACCCGCCCCCCCCCCCCCACCGCCGCCAACACCCCTCTTCTCGCCATTCTGATGTCTAGATCTGAGGTGGGGCCCAGAAGTCTGTGTTTTCACCGGCACTCCAGGTGATATTCTGATTCAGGTGATCTGAGGACACTTTTGAGAAGCACTGGTCTCCGACTAGGAGGGTTCTAGGAATGCAGGCATTTAGGGCATAGGGAGCGTGCAGACTCAGGCCCTGGTGGCTGCCTCCTGGGCTGGGGAGGGCACGCTGCAGCCTGCACTTTGTCTCCAGAAAGCACCAGGAGCTGGAAGATCCTGGGGATATTGCCCTTCATCTTCCCCATCTGCAGCCCAGAATCCTTCTCAACTCACTCAGGCCGCAGTCACACAGAGGCACACTGGTATGCCTCTTTTTCCAGAATATTCTGGACAAATATTCAGCTTATTAAGGATGCACCTCCTGAATATTTTTAATGCTAGTCATTCTGAGCTGTGGAATAGACATGCAGGGAGCTAGCACGGGCGATGGCCTGCAGCTCGGGAACGTGAGGCCCCCAACAAAGTGACCACAACCAGTGCCACCATCAGAGCAGGTCCTGGATGACCTCAGGCTTCCTTCAGGCTGTACCTCCTCTGCTGGCCTCAGCAGTGACAGCACCATGTCCTTTAGTCAAGCCACACACATCCTTGAACCTGCCACATTCTCTGCACAGAGAGTCACGTCTGTGCTCTCGCTGAGTGATAATAGGGTCGTGACCTCCTTGGAAAGGGAGACGATGTTCCTTGCATTGTCATCAGCCCCCAGGCCGTCTCAGAGCTCCCCGTGCCTCTGCAAGCCCCATTTGATGAATCTGAGAACGAGATTCTGGAAACAGTCTGAGTGCTGAGCAGTACCTGTCACACTCACTCACATAACAAAGTATGTTTGTTTCCCAGAAGACAGTCATTGTATATTCCTACTCATTAAGTTACTATAATTATACCCACATGGGGTATAATTGATTTTAATTTCACTCTGAGGTTGCTCCAGGTTTCAACAGCAAGTCTCTGGCCTTGGAGAACTCTCTCCCTTTATTTAGCATTTAAATGAGTATCAGGAGGGAAACGCAAGAAGTAATTATGAGGAGAAACCGAGTGTTGAAAGGGGCAGCTTTGAAGTGCTTAAACGTCCTGACATGGCAGTGTGCGCTTCCATTTCAGTGCGTGGGAAGTCAGCTGGATCACTGGGGAACAAGATGCCCTGACGTTGATGAATTGTGCAGCTGTACTGGGGACCAAATCTCTCACTCAGTGCTGGAGTGATTTTAATGCCATGCTTACCCATGACTCAGTGGCCTCTGTTTAGGAATTAGCACATATTTTTAAGTTCTTACATGTTACTGTCTCTGAAATTTACAAATAAATCATAGTAATACTACAGTTTCAATTCCCCTGTTTTTAAAAACAGCTTTCATGCATTATAGTCATAAATCCTTGTTAACTTTTGAACTCCATGCCCCTGTTATTGTATGTCACAAAAGACAGTGTTATAGTTTTTCATTCCTGCTTAATTTAAAACTTTCCCAATGGAATGCAGATACAGTGAGCTGTTTTCATAGGTGTGGTTAGGGGGATATGTTGTATAATTGAAGCCTAGGTCCCTATTTTCAGATGGGACAGATTCTAAAACTAGTGGGATATGCTGACTCTATTTGAATCTCTAAACTATGAGACAAGTTACACAACTAGATCATTGGTTTCCTAAGGGAATGAGACAGTAGCTGTTTGTATAAGGAGCATAGCTGTGCACACACACACACACACACACCCCATGCATCACAAATAGATGTAGAATTCTCATGTTAGCTGACCTACCTCTGTTCTCCAATATTATATAATTATCTGTTTATGTGTCTCACCCCTGCCCCCAACTTTTTACTTCTCAAGGGCAAATGTATTCCTAGTGCCTGGAGTTAATGTGTGTGGAACATTTGAAGATGGAAAGTGGTCCTAGCTAAGTCCTCACTTTAGAAGTGAGGAAAGTGAGGGCCCAAATACATCAGATTACTTGGCCAAGGTTGCAGCAGTCAAGACACCAAGTGTGTATGTAATAAGCATATGACTGTTCAATCAAACTAAAGTATTATCCAAACGTCCTCTATCAAGCGTCTTAGTTTCCCACATTCTCTTGGCTATGTAAAAGCGTGCTTTAGTAGAGCAGACCCACCAAAGAAGATACCACATTTGGCTTTGGCCTTTCCCTTTACCTGTCTCATCTGCAAAGTCCTTTCTGTAATGATCCCATGGTGTGATGGAATATCAGAATTCAGGAGCGGACAGATGCAATGCCCAGAAGATGAAATTCAACCAGTTAAGAACTCTGTTGCCTTGAATTTGACAGTGATCCTTTCACAAAGAAGTTTCCCTGGTTTTGAATTAAGTTACACTAAACTAGCAGGGACCAGTTCCTGGTTCCCTTTTATGTAGTTTCAGATTTTCTCAGGAATCCTTTGGTATTCTGTCCTATGCAGTACACCTCGCCAGGAACGCGGTGGGTCAGGGGTCAGATTCTCCCGCTCGGAAGGCTATGAAAGGCTCAAGTTCACACGGTTTAACTTTTTAAAATTCTCATGTGTCTTTCCAAAGACTTGTAGGATTTTGGAAAAACTGTCATGTTTCTTCCCTCCTGTGTTTTCATCCTTACTTCTTTCTCCTTTGCCACTAATTCGCTTTCTCTCACTATTCCTCCCTGTCCTTTGTTTTCCCCATGTCATTTGGAATTTTCCTTTTACTGTTGAAAGGTGGATGCAGCCCTGGAGGAATCAGGGTAAGGTCATGCCGGCTGGGCCTTCTCCCTAGTTCGGATGAGACTTTCTGAGCTCGCCTCCCCTGCAGGTTGTTCATGAGATAAAACCTCCGTGGGTCAGGTGGAGAGCCCACAGTTGCCTCAAGATGCAATACAACATCTGTTTCATTGTCCAGGGTGGGGAAGGAACAGATAATTCTCTTTTGAGGTCAAGCAGGAATTCCAGGAGCTGACCCAGCCTCACAGATAGCCCATAGCAGCAGGCGGGGGCCTCTGTTACGACAGCCACCTTCACTGCAGGCGAGGTGTGACATCAGCCTGCACCCTAGCAGGGCTCCTTGTCTCCCCCTCTCCTCCCTGCATGGCAGGCTCAGGTATCTAAGAAAGCAAGAACATGACTCCAGCAAACCCACAAGTGGTAGAAGAAGCCCGAAAAGCTTGTCTATCGTTACCATTAGAAACCAGGCAACCACAAGAAGAGGCAGAGAAGAGGAAAGAGGAGCAGGACGGGGAGGAGGCATCAAGACAATAGAATACAATAGACGTTCTCTTCCTCCCCCTCTGCCACTCAGGCAAGTCAGGCGTGGCTGCCCCTTTCCAAGGTGGCAGCCACAAACTCAGTTCTGATCGTTATGTTCTTCTAAAGCAAATTCCCCTTAGCATATGTACATTGAATCACCAGATTAAAATATTGCTATCTGGCTTTCACCCCCAGACATTCTGATTTAATTGATCTGGTGTACCAAGTAGACTTCTGGATTTTTAAAGCCCCCTGAGCAATTCTAATGTGGAATAAAATTAGGGAACCACTGCATTATTGGCCAGATAATTCCTAGGGCCCATGCCCCACCCACCCTCAAATAGAGCTTGCCACAGGCTCCACTTTCAGAGGGCAAGGGCAAACCCATCACCCTTTTGTAACAGTAGAAATTTGGGGGCAAATTCAGACCCATCCAACATTTATTGAGCACCTACTACTTGCCATGCCCTGGATTCATGCCTCCCTATGTATTATCTGGCTTAGCCAGCAGGGAGCTTCTAAGAGGGTACCCTTCTAAAGGCAAAGCGCTGTCTTGAGGTGTAAATACAAACTGTCTGGTCTTTATGTTCTGTGGCTTTCTAATTCATAGATGTTCCTCGGACAAAGGATGTTTCACAGGTGCCAAGAGAGGATGGTTTTAAAAGGCCAGAGGTCATGAGGGAAGTGTTGGAAGAGGCAAAGATCTGAGGGGCTCTGATTTGGCTTCAGGACCTTTCATTAGAGCATCAGTAATTCTTAGAGTCCAGAATCTTTCCAGGTGTGGCTTCTTTGGACAGAGCCATCTCTTGGTATCGGAGGGAAGCAAATGGCTGCTAGTGGAGGGAACAGAGCCCTGTCCTTGGCTGCATAGGCACAGGGAAGCAGAACAGCGGATCGGGATTCTGGAAGCCTTGTTCTGAGGCAACTCCTTTGCTACCAATTTGTTTGGGGACTTTAGACAAACCACCCGCTTCTCTGGGCCTCAGTTTCCTCATCTGTAAGATGAGAGGGTTGCTTAGATAGATGCTTAAAAGAAATAGTAATTGGTCTTGTCTCACGATGTTGTTCCACATCACAATAATGATTTTTTCTACTTTGTGCTGTGTAGAATAAATGGTTATCATCAATTCTGTTCTCATGTAGGGTAACTGAAGCCATTCTCCTTCGTCTGTATTCCTGGCCAAAGTAATAAATGGCAGGGAAACCACATGTTTTGAGCAGCCAATCAAGTATATATTTCTCAAGGACATGCCCTTAGTTTACTCATTTCTCTATTCATTTAGAAACATGTAATGTATGCTACACAGCCAGGCAGTGTGCTAAAGACAGGAATACAGTGATTAGCAAGACAGACACCACCATGTAGAACTTAGGGTGAATAGAGCCAAAAGAAAGAGTGGGAGACCCAGGGGAGGATGGAGGGGTGACTAGGAGTTAACCACGTGAACAAAGAAGGATGATATCAGATGAGATGGACTGTATTCTAGGAAGGTCCAAGTTGTTAGAGTAATGGTCCCAACTTACTGGGATTTTGTACACATACAAACTCAAAATTTAAGCTATATACTGAGCAGAAGACTTGTTTATTTTCAGGCAATAAATGTTTATATTCTCGGGATCTGGAGAATAGCCAAAGACTAAAAAATAGGCCTAGAGGAAGGGGCCTTCATGTTTCATGTGTGAAGCACAGTAATGATGAACAGCAAAGCTTTAGAGATGTCAGACTTCCTAGGCTGCCAACACTTCTTCTAGTCTATGAACTACCTTAAATGAGAACAGAGGTTAGGTATTATTTCACTTTGGATGCCCAGAGCCTAATACAGAACCTGACACATAGGAATTGTCCACTTAATGTTGCTTGATTGTCTGACTGGTTTGTTGGTTCATTGGATGGACGGATGGATGGATGGATGGATGGATGGATGGAAGGAAGAGAGAGGATGCAAAGTGCCTACAGCAGTGTCTCATACATACATATAATAAATTGTAACTGTATATTTCTGTCATAAAAAATACCTTTTTTGTCATATACACTGAAACATTTGTGTCTATAAATTCCCATTCATTTAACATATTTTAATATTGTACTTGGAACGGTGTTTTTCTCATAATAGAAAAAATATAGTCATTGTTTCACACGCATTTTGTTTGTGCAGGAAGCCAAAATACAAATGCATTCTGCATAAAACTTAGTGTCATATATAACACTGCTGAGCATTAATTCTTTTTTAAAAACTTGATGAGTTCGCATAAACCTGAACAAACATATGTGCTTGGTCCTCAAGGACGTTAGCTTTTTCACTTCAGGAGTGGAAAGGGCTGCTACAGACCATATCACCAAAACCTGCTTTGGACACTATTGCTGAATGACAAGCCGCCTCAAAGCTTAGTAGTATAAAATATCCATTGTCTTATGGTTGCATGTTCTGTTGGGTCAGAAATTAGAACAGAGTACAGCAGGGATGGCTTGCTTCTGCTTCACGCTGTCTGAGGCTTCATCTGAGAAGACTCGAAGTCTTGAGGGGAACTCAACATCTGGGGGCTGGAATCATTGGGCATCTCCTTCATTCACACATTTGGCACCTGAGCTGGGAAGACTCTCACACACTGATGTTAGCTAGATTGTCAATCAGAGTGCCTGCATGAGGCCTCTCCATGCAGCTTATGCTTCCCCCAAACATGGCAGCCTTGGGATAGTTGAACTTTTTACATAACAGCTCATGGCTCCAATGCAAAGATGCCAGTGGACAAGGAAGAAGCTTCATTGCCTTTTATGACCCAGCCTCAGGCATCACATAGCATTTCCTCTGTCATATTCTTTTTTTTAAATTATTATACTTTAAGTTTTAGGGTATATGTGCACAACGTGCAGGTTTGTTACATATGTATACATGTGCCATGTTGGTGTGCTGCACCCATTAACTCGTCATTTAGCATTAGGTATATCTCCTAATGCTATCCCTCCCCCCTCCTCCCACCCCACATTAGTTGAAGTAAGTTACAAGTTTATCCAGGTTCCCAAGGAAGAGACCTACCTCCCCACTCCACCTTGAACAGAGGAATGTAAAAGAGTTTTACAGCTGTTTAGAAAACCCCACATCCCGTTTTTAGAAACTGAGCCCTAGAATTCCAACACGAGGAAATCTCACCTTATTTCATTGCCCTTTGAGCATCATTTTCATTAATACCTATCATTTCTTTTTGTGAGGGAAGAACCAGGTCCCCAGCCTCCCAATACACCTAGAATGTGCTGGCAACATTGTGGCAAGAAGATGCTTCCTTCTTTTTCTGAATTTAATGCTTCTCTTGGATTATGCCAATTTTGAGAGGAACCCTTGGCTACCAGCTAAACCAGCGGCAGTGAACTTTCCTAATGGAGCAACAGAGCCCATGTAAGGAAACCAAGGCAAAGCAGTTGACCACAGAGTAACCACCTGCAACCACACAAGTATGCCCAAAGCAGTGATAGCCACCATGCTTCCACCCACCCCACAGACACTCTTTCTCCTTAGGGTCTTGGCTTTTGTGCTTTTACCAGAGCGCAACAGTTTTCTGGAAGTGCTCAGGGCTATGGGTAAAAGGGCAGTTTCCTGTGGACTCAGATTGTTTAAGATGTCATTTGGGGGTAAAGGACTGTTTAAAGAGATGGTTTCTTATCCATCAGATGGCTTTAGAAAATAAGGTGGGTGGATATTAACACTTTGGCTGAGGGCCTGGAAATCTTGGGACTTTAGACTCGCTGGCACCAGGGAGTTAAACAGGTCACAATGTGGAATGCTGGGATTCAGATGACACCCTGGGCTCTGACTAGCAAGACATCATAGCAGCTCTGAGGGGCCCACGAGAACCAGAGATGTGTCCAAGCTCTGCTGGTGTATAGATGTGGAACTGAGTGCCCAGCAGTGGTGCCTCTTGCCCTGCCTGCCTGCCTGGAACCGACATGGCTGAATTGTACCTTATGCCATCGGGTGTGGCCAGTAATCCTGTGCTTACTTTGACTGGCATTGTCCCCTCCACTGGCCCTGAATGACTCACCTCACAGAAGAAAAAGGATACATAACAACCTTTTCCACTCCCCACAGTGTCACCCAGGACTTGTTGACAGGACCAACACCAGTCTTCTTATGTGTGCATTGTTCAGGGTACAGCAGGATGGCTAGCTAAGCTTATTTAAAGCATAGTTACGATTAATCATAATCATAGCGGACCTTTATTGAGCCCTTATTTTGTTTTGGGCACTAGAAACTATGTGTATTGCCTGTTTCAATCAACACAACAATCCTGAGGTATCAAGTATTAGTTTCCCGGACATTAGTACTGGTAGGTATTCATTGGCCTTGCAAATAGTTTGGAAAATGCTGGTTGTTCTAAAACAGTGACATGCCTGTAATCCTCCAAGGAAGTGATATATGTTGACTTTTTGAATTGTATTTAATCACCGAGCAACTAATATTTTAAGGAACATGAATTTGAAACCGGACTGGATGATATAGAAGTGGGTCTGCGTAAAGGTTGATAGGTGCAGCAAACCACCATGGCACACGTTTACCTATGTCACAAACCTGCACATTCTGCACATGTATCCTGAAGCTTATTAAAAAAAAGTGGATTTGCATAAAATATGCTTAGTGTCCTATGAGTAGTCTAAGAACCATTGGAACTAGGTGTAGTCTAAAGCATCAGGGTTGGATTTGGTGTGACTGCCTTTGAAAATGGCTACTCATGATACACCCAGGTTGGCCAGGTGACTCCTGAATGTAGCTGATGGTTTGTGCTTAGAAATGTGTCCTCTGCTTCATAACTCTCAAAGAAGCCTGCTGCATCACAGGAACAGGGAGCTCCATCTGCTTCCAGCACCCAGTTACATGTGCAAGGTGAGGAAGCTGAATGTGAAGGTTTTGAGCCCATGGAGACGTTCACAGGCTGCCCTGCTGTTGTTTCCCACATTCTCCAGGAGTATGGGAGGCTCTTTCCTGAGTGCAATGCCAGATGGAGCCCAGGATCAAAGCCGCCAGCCGTGTTTTCATCCCCAGAACCAATCTAAGCTACAACCTAATCCTTCATTCTGTTTGTTTTTATAAATTCACATCCTAAAACACATCCCCTTCTTGCCTTTTTTCCTTCTGATATCATCAGAATATTTCAGGACACAGCCTGCATTTACACATCTTTCATGCAACTTCATGTTTATTCTGCCAAGTGCCTCTGAAGAACTGCCATTTGTGATTAAAATCCTTCCAGCTTCATCTTAGCTTTCTAGTGATTCTGATCAAATTAAAATGATTTTATGTTTAGGAATTGTGGCAGGTCAGAGAGGGATTTCTTATTGTATTAAATGAAGGAAATGTAGTCTTAGCTAAACTCAAATGTCAACACCTTCTTAAGATTATGCTTTACTTTGAAAACATCATCTGCATAATCATGAAAGTTTATTCATTAAATTACACATGCACACACCTATATAAAATGGTGCCAGCTGTAGATCTGAGCAATATCCGACGTACAACTTAAATTGCACTTTTCATCCTCTGAGGAACCTGCTATTACAATACACATCTCACATTGAGGACATGAGGCACAAAGAGGTTAAATAACTTGGCACAAGGTCACCCAGTTGTGAAGGGTGGAAGCAGGAATGTTAACCTGGACAGCTTAGCTCCAGAGTCTTCCTAACAAGAAATTCTTAGCAAACAAAAACTTGTCACCATTTTTAGAGTTAATTGCCATTTCTATGACCACAGGTTTGATAAGCACACTGCATTTGCAACTCAAATTGCACATGGCCAATTACAGTGCCGACTTCTTACACAACTCTTCAGGAGATGGCTGGAAACCTTCCATTATTGATAAAAAATTTTAAATGGAGCCATGTTATTATAAGACTGAAGTAAACAAAAATTAAACTAGAAAACTTTTGGGTTATGTAAAATGGAATCTCCTCCATTCAAAACCATTATTGAAATATTACAGGCCGAGTGCAGTGGCTCACGCCTGTGATCCCAGCACTTTGGGAGGCTCAGGTGGGCAGATCACTTGAGGTCAAGAGTTCGAGACCAGCCTGGCCAACATGGTGAAACCCCGTCTCTATTAAAAATATGAAAATTAGCAAGGTGTTGGGGGTGCACCTGTAATCCCAGCCACTCAGGAGGCTGAGGCACAAGAATCGCTTGAACCCAAGAGGCAGAGGTTGCAGTAAGCCAAGTTTGCGCCACTGCACTCCAGCCTGGGAGACAGAGTGAAATTGTCAAAATAAAGAGAGAAAGAGAGAGAGGAAGAGAGGAAGGAAGGAAGGAAAGAAAGAAAGATTGGTTACCAAAGCTAAAATTATCATAGCTATACTCTACATATTGAGATGTAATTTTCTGGGTCTAGATAAATTTATTTGGAGCGAATCTATGTTATATGAACATGATAATATTCATTATTCTTTTATCCCCTGGCCTTTCAAATAATAATATATATGATTAGAGCAGCATGATACAGTATTTTTATTTTAAAACTTTTAGTTCTCTTGGCTAAAGATGAAAATTTCTTCAGGGATTTAACCTAAATCATGTTTGTACATGTCATAGTGATCTCTCTTGCATTTTGGAATGATTTTCATTTCTATCAATAGAGGCCCTAAAATGGCTTAGTTTAAGTCCCACAGAAAGTGAATCCTTCCTTAATACCTGCTAGATTAAGAATTTTCATTTCCAATAAAGTTACTTAACCACTTGTTTTGCACATCTGAGAGTTTCTGCAAATGTATCCCAGCTGTGAGATCTAGATCACAAAAGACTCTGATACTTTAGATCTATTCAGTTTCTAGTTTTGTTTGAAACTTGCCTAATTTTTTCCCTAGGGGAAACATTTTCTCCTAGTTCAAATACAAAACAAAACTGGGAAAAAATATTTGGTTTTTCTGTGGCAAAGTTTTTCTTTTTTTCTCATACCATTTATAAATGTAATATAATTAAAGAAGTTTTAAAAGATAAAAAACGGTAGACATTGGTCTGTTTCCTTACAATGATTTTCTCTGCCCTGGGATTTTTTAAATATGCCTGTAAGCGTAGTATAGTTATCATTTTGTATTCTACATTTTTTTCTGAAGCATATTAAAGCCATATTATTGTACACTCTTCACAAGCATCATTTTTATTGTTGCATGAGTGTCATATGTACGTAGCTATTTCCTAATGTTAGAGCGTGCACAATATATTCCATTTTTCACATTAGAAATCATGTTGCTATAAACCATCTCCTCAGGATAGATTCTTAGAAATTGAGTTACTGAATCTTAAAGGATATTAATATTTTGAAACTCTTTATCCACATGGCCAAATTACTTCCTAAGATGATTTTAACAAAGTACACTGTCTGGCAATTTCCTGCCTGTGTTTGATATGCGTGTTTGTGTGTAGCGGGTGGGGTAGGGCATGTTGTTTAACTTGTGCAATGTGGGAGAGCATGGATATGGATCAGATCTGTTGTTGCATAGGGGAAAGAGCTTGGTTCAAGCTAGTTCAAGGACCTGACTTTTTGTCCTGACTCTACAACTAACTGGCTGTGAGAACCTGGGCAAATCAGCAGGAGGTTTGCAGACACACGCATTTATCCATAAACCTTTGCTAAGTGCTTTTTATGTTTCTTGGTACCAAAGAGATTAGAAAATGAAGTCCAGGGTTCTTAGGATATTACACCCTAGTGGGAGACAGATAAGTGGAGGCAGAATCACATGAAGTTTAAGAGAATGAACTCTGGAAGTAGCTTGCTCTGGGTTCAATTCCTAGTTATTAGCTGTGCAAGCTTGCATAGTGAGAAGTCTCTTAAGCTCAGCTTCCTCATATCTGAAATGAGGGTAATAATACCAGTGGCATAGGATGGTTGTGCAGATAAATGAGAAAATGGTTAACCTGCCTGGCACAACGTGAGCTCAATAATTGTTAGGTTTTTTCTTTTTTTTCTATTTTGTTGCTGATACGATTCTAATAAGATTTAGAAACTACCACTATGTTTTAAGTGGTAGGGAGCATGTGTGCTGCTTCTTCACAAAAGAATATCATGTCTTTGCAGCATGGGTCTTGGGTTCTGAGAATTGATAACATGTCGGGGAGTAGGAGGAGGTATAGGTCATTATAGGTCATATCTCGGGATTTTCAGCTCCAATGGGCCGCCATGACATCTTCACAGAAACCAAACGGACCCCCCCCGACTACCCAAAATTTTGTTTGGTGTTGAGATTGATGATGCCATACTCCCACCAAAAGGATGTACAAAGTTTTATTGTTCACATGATGTGACTTTCTGGGGGAAGCAGGACTGACCCCCAGGCAGGTCCATAAAATGGCTTGAGAGACCTGGGACTGGCTCAGCGTTCTGTGGTGGTTAGGAGGCGGAGCTGGGTAAGCGTTCTCATGCCAGCAGGGGTTGCATGGTTTGAACTTCCACCAACACCAAGGGAGGGAGTGCACTGGCCTTGTTCTTGACTTGCAATCAGTAAGCAGTCAAACAATAAAAATGGAGTCAGACTCTTTATTATGTGGGGTGTGGTTTTGTGATGGACAAGGGAAATCTCAGTAGCTTTCTTTCTTTCTTAAAAGGAGAAACAAGCCAACTCTCTGGATCCCACCTGTTCCTACTCTTTTTACTGCAGTGCTTGGCTCCCCGGTACTCCCAGCACTGGCTGTACAGTAGTCTCTGATCCAAGTGCTCTTCTCCCATTCTTAAAACACGTGCAATCAGATTCCCCCGACTGCTGCTGGAAACTGCTCCTGTCAAGGTGATCGCTTACTTTCATATTGCTAACCCCTGTGGTCCTTTCTCACTCCCCATCATACCTGTCCTGTGAGCGTTAGCGTTCCTTGTCTTTGTGACTAGTTCTCAATTTTCTGACCCCTTAATGGTTGGAGGGTCCCAGAACCTAGTCCTGGGGGTCTCTGCTCTTCTCTATCTGCACTAACTCTCTCCCTCTAAAATCCATCTACCCAAAGTAGATTTCTGGCATCTGTCTCTTCAGGAACCTCAGGCTTGTAAGTCCAACTGCCTCAATGTTCCTATACCCAAAATGGAGCAGCTGGCCTTCTCCTTCACTCTTGCTCCTCCTGGAGTCTTCTTCATCTCATTTAATGGAAACTTCATCTGTCTAGTTGCTCATGCCCAAAACTGCACCATTACCTGGAATTTTTTCTTTCATGTGCACTTCACATCCAACCTGTCAGCTAATCCTGTAGACTTTACCTTGAAACAATATCCAGATTCTGGCCATTCCTTATCACTCCACTGCTCCCACCCTCATCCAAGCCACTGTCTATCCTTTAGCTGAATTTCTGCCATAGCCTTTAGCTGGTGTTCCTGCATGTACTTTAGCCCCCCTACAGTCATCAACACAGCAGGCAGAGCAATGCTTTTGTAAAGTCATTCAGATGATACCACAGCCCTGTTCAATACTCTGCAGTGGCTGCTCACATCACTCAGAGTGAAAGTGGGAGTCCCATTCCTTCCCAGAAGGCCCTAGGTCCCTTACCTCACCTTCTAGCACCTACCACTCTAGCTGTTCCTGATCTTTGCTATTTCTTGAGCCTACCATGCTTGCTCCTATCTCATGGCCTTGCATATGCTGTACCCTCTGCCTGGAATGTTCTTCCTCCAGATGTCAGCACGGCTCACCTATCACCTCCAGCCCGTATTTGCCCAAATTTCCAAATGTCACCTTCTCATGAGACCTTTTCTGACCACCTTGATTTAAGTTGTAACCTCCCTCTCACTTCCTATCCTTGTTCTTGCTTTGTTTTTCTTCATGGTTCTCAACACTTTTTAAAAGAATATATAATGTACTTCTTAGTTTTGTTTGTTGTCTACTCTCTTAGAGTGGTTGTTCCCTGTTCTATCTCACTGGCCTAATACAGTGCCTGATAAATAATAGATGCTCAATAATTATTTGCTGAAATAAGGAAGGAAGAGAGAAAGGAAGGAAGCAAGGAAAGAAGGAAGGGAGGGTGAGAGGGAGGGAAGGAAGGAAGGAGCTATGTTTGCAACATATCCAAGAATAATTGTATTGCATTAAAATACAGCATAGGCCAAATTGCATGTGGTCATTTCAGACTGAACTGTCTTCCCCTGGAATATTTATACTTGTTCATTAGCATGACAGTCTCTTTTCCAGAGCAGAGAGTGGCTTGAGAGGTGTCTGCATCAATCACACACACTCTGACATTCCATTTGGGAAGGGACAACACGGTCCTACGCTTGGTAGAGCTAGTCTTCCCAAACACAAATACAAGGACCAATTGTAGATTTTGGAAATCCCAGCCAGCACTCACACAGGAGACCAGAAATAAACTTAGATTATCTTTGGAATGTGTCAACATCCATGTTTCAGGACTACTGCATTCTTAAATATCCCCAAGAACTATATTGAGCAGTATCAGCTGCACAGCTGTGAGTGGCGCCAAGGACTATTTTGTTTGGGTGATTGTTCACTGTAAAAAGCACAGTAGGGATTGGAGATATTTTTATTTGTGAAATTTTGAAAACCTGTTTCATAGGTATCTTGGTTGTTTTTAACATGGGGCAGTTCACATGGAGAAAACAACCAGTTAATTTGGGTTTTTTTTCTGTAGATAAAGGTGCACCTTACTCCAACTTCTGACCACAGAACCTGGTAAAGGAGTAGCTAGAGGCTATGTTTGGTACATTCTGTAGTGCTGCTTTGCAAATTGCCATAATTCGGACAAGAAAGTAGTGGACAAGAAAATGCAATTTGGCAAATGTCTGGCCTTTCGCAGGGATTTCCCAGGCTCCCCTGAGTGAGCGGAGTTTGAGAAAGACACCCAACATCAATATTGCAGTTTGATGCCATAAGCTAGAAATTGAGTGTCTTGACTTTTGTAGGAAAACCCACATGTCAGTCATTTGGGGCACTTACTTCTTTGGCCAGAAGTGGGGAGTTGCGTCATATATCAGCAAGGAAAATACAGAGAAAAGCAAATGAATATGAAATATGAGAAGAAAGTCATCTAGGGCAAGAAGGAAGATAGTAGCTGGGAACTTCGTAATAGCTGCTTCTCCCTTAGGTTTTACACTATTTACTTGGATCTTAGTTTTACAAAAGTTTTAAGGAGTTTGATTTAACAAATGTTCCATTCTCTCAAGAATAACCCTACCATACTTTCTAAAGTTTAGCATTTGAGAAATTGGACTAAGACTTTTAAAGTTCGTATTTAAGGAAATGGATTATTACACTCTGATGGTAAAACATGTTATTGTTAATATTGACTCTCTCAAAAACTGCATACAAAACAAAACAAAAAAGCAAATAATAACAATGACGTGTTGAAATGCGCGAGATCCTTAATGCAACACAAAGCCTTCCTCTATGAGGTGGAGTATCTTTTATTTCTATATCTAAAAAGTCTGTGAGAAACATCAGAAATTAGCCACAATTTTTGACATCAGTCTCAGCAGAACAGCTGGTGGTATCATGTGGGAAGGACAGCAACTGTAGCATTGCACGATCAACCAACCCAAGAAGCATCAGGTTATTTATTTGCTGCTAAACAAGGTACTTTGGTCCATTTCAGCGCACATACAGGCCTTTCAGGTTGGGTGAACGGTGACTGTTTTGAATGAAGCGAATTGCATTCTAGGAGGGGCAGTAAAACTGTTCCTTCGGCACTTTTGTGTGTCTCTCACATCGAGAGTAGCCATCTGTCCCTGGAGAATAATCGGCGTGGCAGCTGGGCATGGTGTGTCATCAGAGACAAGGAACCTTGTCTCGGATCAGAAGGCAGCAGGTTTGGAGGTCAGCAGCAGTTTTAGGACTGAGCCAGGTTAATCGTTGACACCTGATGCTTAAATGGCCTCAAATAAAACCAGGACTATACAGCTTGAACTAGCCCAATTGCAGGAAAGACAGCAGGTCCCACCCTGATCTTTCTCATTTCTTTGGCGCCATGGCAATGTGTTTGCGTTTAGTTATATGTCTTTGTTGTCTTCCTCCTCTTTCAGGACTGAAAACCATAAACAAAGAATATAACAAACAGGGCAATTCTTAGGAAAGGCAAGGATGATTCATTTGGCAGTATGCGAGAGGGTTCAAAGTACATAGGATCAAGCAGGCTGGGCTGATAAAAGATAACCACCCCTTTGATTATCATTCGGCAATTGGAGCTTATTTCACTTAGCATTTCTAGTTTTTTCTCTTCCCAAAAGGAATAGAGAACCAGATCCACAATGCCATAGCAAAAAACCAGAGTGGACATCACCGCACCTCCTTATCCACCAGTCCCCTCAAAATCCCCATAGAAGCTTTTCAAAACAAAATACACACACACACACACACACATTAGACACAGAAATAGGTAGTAGGCATACCCTTAGTATACCACCAACCAACATTAAAAGTATTTTAGTGTGACCCACAGAGCGTGAAAACAAAGGAAAGTGTAGATTTCCCACACCATCCAGGGCTGTACAAACGGCTGCAGCATTTTGCTGCGTGTTCCTGGATCTGGGCAGGATTTAACATTTTGTGGCTTTGGGGAAATAACGGGACACCCAGGGTCATCACCCAACACCAGTACCCCAGACATATGTTCAGGGAATGAGCCAATGGGCCAAGGGAAAAAAAAGAGCATGCTAACTCTTCATAAAAGTCGAAATCATTTCTGATGGAAGGAAAGGAAGACAGAGAGCTGCTGAAAAATGGGCATGTTTTTTTTTCCTGCAACAAAACTTTCCTGAATGTCAAGCCAATGTTGGCATCATGGTAGTCACCAGAGAAGAGTTAATAGAACTCTTCTTTTATAGGTAGGTTAAAAATAATTTTTCCGCTTTAGATGTTTGTAAAATTCCTCTAGGAACAGAGAGGAGGAATGAGTCTTTGTGTCAGTGGGCTGTGGGCAGCCAGCACCCCCAATCTGCCACACATGTGGTGCCAGGGATTTCCATGGAAAGAACCTCAGGAGACCTGATCCTGGGCCTGTTTCATAAGGCTAGCAGGCTAGTGAGGGCCCTAGGTCATAATTTTAAAATCATACTAATATACATCCAGGTGTGTGTATACATTCTCAGGGTAGCAGGAAGAAAGTGGTGGCAAGCGATGCTGGAAAGGTGGCAGGGGCCAGACCCCACAAGCCCCTGCAGGGCATGGTATGGATTTTTGCCTTTGCCTTAAATCGTCTTTGGAGGTTTTAAGTGGCATGATGGGAGGTGGGTGTGGGGTGAGCATGAGCAGAAACATGATCACATTTTGTGTTTGAAACAACGTTAATTCCTTTGGAGGGGATTTAGTCAATAGCACTGACTACGTTCATACTTTCATCTTTTCTGGCAATCCCCTTGAACTGAAGCACTTGAGATCGTGTGGTCAGTCTCAATTCTAAGAGCACGTTACAATCCCCTGGAGGATTTTTACAGCCCGGCCCCCATCTCTAGAAATTTGGATTTAATTGGGCAGAGGTAGAGCTTGAGCATGGGGTGTTTGTGTGTGTGTGTGTGTGTGTGTGTGTGTGTGTGTGTGTGTGTGTGTGTGTGTGTTCTAATTATCAGGCAAGGCTGCGACCCACAGGTTCAGTGGAAAGATAAAATTGGGGTCCTCAAAGTGTGGTCCCGAGACGAGCAACATCACCATCACCTGTGTACCAATCAGAAATGCAGATTCTCTGGCCTGATCTCATACTGACTGAACCAGAAACTCTGGGGCTCCATATGTTTTAACAAGGCCTCTGGGGGTTCTGATGCCTGCAGGTGTAAGGCAGGAGAAGCTGGAGTCTGGATCTGCTTCCAGATTTAGTTGTAGAATAGCTCTGTGATAAGAGGTAATTGTGGAACCTCTCTGGCCCTTGGTCTCTTCCCCTGTAAAAGGTGGAGGAGGGATTAGACAATCTCAATGGTTAAGAATTTATCATCCATGCACACTAAATCTAATAAGAGTTTTATAATATACTTTAAAAATCATTTTTATATAATGGAATAAGAACATAGTCATTGTAGGAAACTCAAAAAAATATGCAAAGAATATAGAAGAAAATAAATGTCAGTTAAAATTTTTCCACCCAGAAGTAACTGTTGCTTATCTTCAGCAGTTTGAGTGAATGTATTTTGAATATATTTTGGTGTGTTTTCTTCTGATATTTTCTGTGCATACCTACTTACAAATCTGGGAATTATACTATACATGGCTCAGGAGCCTACTTCTCACCTAACATTATACCAGAGGCAAATCTTCTCATCATTAAATGTTCTTTTAATTGTCTTTGTTAATGTCTACATAATACCCTATTACATTTTATGCCATAATTTATTTAACTTTTCCCCTATATTGACTGTTTAGGCTTTTTCACATTTCTTGATATTGTTTTGATGAATATCTGTATCTCTATATCTATCCATCTATCTAGATCTTAGTCTGAAGACCTTTTCAAGAGAATCCTAGAAATAGAATAATTGGATCAATGCACATGAACTTTTCCAGGCTTTTGATCCATCTCCAACTTTTTTTTTCCAGACACAGGCCAGTTCACACAAACACCAGTGGGATATTAAAGAACTCTCCTCACCACACCCTCATCGTCATTCGTAATATTGATTTTCATTTCATGCTTTGCCATGAAGCAGAGAAGGCTGCAACAGCAGGACAGTGTTTGGAATAGGAGTATAGCTCGGGCAGTCAATACCTAAGGAAGATTCAGACTCAGTAAACAGAACTGTAGAGCTATCGGCAGCACAGACACTGTGGTTGGAATACAGGGAGACATACAGGGACCAATGATGACATTTTCAAAGAGCCCTCCTTAAAATGTAGCACTGGAATTTACTTGAAGTTTGTGGAAAGGTTGTGGATTGGTGGCAAATCACCTTCTCTAGAAATTGGTACTGATAAAGCACAATGTTGTGCTCCCTAGAAGCTGAGAGGTGGTCCTGACTGAAGCCAGGTGGAGGAGGAGCCATTGCTTAGATGAACCTCTAAGGTCCCTTCTGGGCTTATGATGCTAGATTATTAGAGCCAGTGTAGTGAGAGGGGTATTCGTCTTTCTTCTACCATTCCTTTCCTGGGCACTTTGTATGTCCACAGACACCCAAAAGGGCTCCATTTTCCCAGGTCTTCCTGCCCATTGACCCACCCTTTCCTCCTTGTCTGTATCTGACAACCTCTCATTGCCTTCTCGTTACTTGATTCCTTTTTGGATCCAGGATCCTAATTGTAGAGAGAAAGAAGAACAGTGAGAGGGCTTAGAAAATAGAATCCCAACCTTTATTCATCAAAAAAAGAAGAAAAAAGGAAGTGGTGAGCTTATGTCACCATTTATTTATAGCCCCACCTACTTCCAGAAGTATCTTAAGTAGTACCTGCTTTCACAGTGGGCTCAGGGAGAACTAAAGTCTCCTATTTAAAAACTAGTTCAGGGAACACCAGACCTGCTAGTCGTTGACAGACTATAATGGGGAAGAGAGTAATTCAAGCATTCAACCACTGCATATTTTTTAATGTAAGTATTATGGGGATGAGAGACTGTTTAAACAATATTTAAAAGCATAGGTTTAGTGTATACCCAAAAGAATTGAAAACAAGCGTTCAAACAAAACTTGTATGACGATATTCTTAGTAGCATGGTTCACAATTAGCCAAAAGGTGAAAACAGTCTAAATGTCCATCAACTGATAAATGGAAATGAAGTGTGGTATATCCATACAATGGATTGTTATTCAGCAACAAAAAGGAATGAAGTACTGATACATGCCACAGCATAAATGCACCTTGAAACATGCTAAGTGAAATATCTAAAGAAAAAAGAAGCAGCCAGATATCAAAACCCATATATTGTATGATTCCCTTTATACAAAATATCCAGAATAGGCAAATTCATAGAGACAGAAAGCAGATTGGTGTTTGCCAGAGGTTGGGAGGAGAAGAGAATGAGCAGTGGTACTGATGGGTACAGGGTTTCATTTTGGGGTGATGAAATGTTCTGGAACTAGGTAGTGGTGATTGTTGCAGAACATAGTAAATGCATTAAATGCCATTGGATTTTACATTTTTAAATGGTTAAAATGGTAAATTTTATGTTAGGTGTAGTACAAGGAAAGACACTTGTTCTTCGGGGCTTTGAGGAAAGATAGGCTCAGTTAGTTGTGCCTATGTTCTACCACTTACCAGCTATGTGGCCATGGGCAAGTCACTTAAACTCTCAGCTTCCATTTCCTCATCTGTAAAATAAGGGTAATTATAACAGTACCTACCTCGTAGGGTTTTAAATCTTAAATGAGTCAAAATATGCAAAGTGGGCCGGGTGCCATGGCTCACACTTGTAATCCTAGCACTTTGGGAGAACAAGATGGGTGGATCACCTGAGGTCAGGAGTTTGAAACCAGCCTGGCCAACATGGTGAAACCCCATCTCTACTAAAAATACAAAAATTTGCCAGGCACAGTGGCACGTGCCTATAGTCCCAGGTACTTGGGAGTCTGACGCAAGAGAATCACTTGAACCCGGGAGGCAGAGGTTGCAGTGAGCCGAGATCGCGCCATTGCACTCCAGCCTGGATGACAGAGCGAGAGTCCGTCTCAAAAAAAAAAAAACACCAATAAAAATTAAAAAAAAAAAACACATATATATGCAAAGCGCTGAGTATAACACTTGGCACATAGTAAGCATGATATAAATATTAATATTTGTGTTATTAATTTAGCCCAGTATTCTCAACTGGAGACAGCGTTGCTTCCCAGGGAATATTTGGCCATGTCTGGAGACATTTTTTATTACATACTTAGGGGGAGGGGCTCTACTGGCATCTAGTGAATACAGGCAAAGAATGCCACTGAACATCCTGCAACGTACAGGACAGCCTCCCACAACAAAAGATTATCTGGCCCAAAAGACCATTCGTTCCAGTGAGAATCCCTGGTTCAAACAGAGCGTGTAGGGAAATGTGCTTCATCTCATGAATGTATATATTAAAATAGGTCAGGTAGAAATTTTCATTAGAAGAAGACGGTCAGCAAATGTATTAAATGTCCCTTGTGTATACAGAACACTATATTAGACATTACGGAGCACATAAAAGAAGGCAAGGAGCTGTCCTCGAGGAGCTGAGATAAAAAAGAGCTCTGTGTGATGGGGTTATTTCAGAGAGAAGTTTTCACCAAGAGATTACTGTAATCAGTTTTCCCTTAATAAGAGGGTGATCTGAGGTCACCCACACTGCTTACAGTAATGCTCGCTCAAAGGCTAACACTTCTAGTCCCCTGTAAAGAAGCATCCTAAGGGAATAGTGTTGGTTCCTTCACTTGTCTGAATGTGTCTTGTGTTTGGGTAAATTCTATTGAATCAATAGCTGAAAAAGAAATCACTGTCACAAATGGAAATAAAAATTACTTGTTATACATACAAGCACAGACATGAAAAAATATTAAATTTCATTGTATTCAACCATCCATAGACCAAAAGGAGGAGATTCTTTTGGCCACTTTCCATGTAAATAGTTACTTGATCAGATTCTAAAAACGGTATATTCATGTCATTAGTCCAGTCCACATCACAGAATTTGCCCTTACACAAATGGCTTACCATCAAAAGGTCTCTCTCGCTTTGCTAGCAGTGAAGGTTGGGAAAGGACCCTTTTTGCTTCTCTCCATCTTTTTACCTGTAGACTAAGGATGGGAAGCCCTGCAAAGGTATGCCAAGCCTTCACTTAACGCCTGCCATAACAGTTGTCCTTCAGAATTGGACAGTGGGAAGAAGGGCCAAGGAGCCTGGTGAAGCCCATTAAGAGGGTAGACCCCTGGAGGGAACCTTGTCTTTGGAAGCTGAGGCAGTGGATGGGTGGTCACAGGAGGGACTGGAGACCCCACACCATGCAGTCCTCTTTGCACACCTTCTTCCACAACCCTGGCTTCCTATATGTACACGTGCTTTCTAGCAACTTATATTTATTCAGTGTCTACTGTGGCAAGGACTCTTATTAGACACTTTTGTAGGGGGAAACAAAAGCGAATTAAGCATAGAGCATGTCACAGTGAGTTCTCAGTGTGGCAGGGATAAGAGCTGTTATAGTCACTATAATACAAGACAGAAAGTGACAAGTGCAATCAGAAAAATGTGGATAAAACACTATGGGATTTCAGAGGACACAGTTGGCCTTCAGTGGGGAGTCTGGGGAAGTCCTTTTGGAAAGGGTAGCATTAGAATTAGAATGTAAATGTTGGTGAAAATGTAGATATGTTGAAAGGATGCTAGAATATTCTAAAGAACAGAGCAAGCTACCAAGGTTAGCAGTTAAGTATGTCACGGAAGAGATGTTGTAGGATTTGTGGAGGGGAGTATAGGGAAATAGGATGAGCTGGGTACATTAGGATCAGCTCATGAAAAACCAGCAATGCCAGGACACAGTTAAGCTATGGAGAAGCATGGGTGGATTAGGAAGATTGTTGTAGAGCGATGTGTAAGGTGGACTGGAGAGATAACAAGGGTCTGAGTTATGTGGGGAAAGAAAGGTAGGGAGAGGCCAGACTCAACCAGTATCTGAGATAAAGCATTTGTCAGGACTGATGGCAGGATGAGGCAGCACATGGGTGTACCGAGGCAGCAGGACACAGTGTTGAGGAGCATGGGCGCTGGACACAGGTGCTTTGTGTTCTAGCCCTGGTTCTGCCACTTAAACTAGGCTGCATGTCCTTGGGCAAATTGCTTTACCTCTCAGTGCCTTGATCTCTTCATCCAAAAGAATTGGGAATAAAAATCTTGCTCCTCACACCCATATGCTGCGGATTAAATGAGTTAAGTGCCTTTGACACATTCTAACGTCCTCTGACACAGCGTAAATTATTGTGCTCAATAGCTTAACATAAGAATTGGGTGTTATTATTGAAGGTAATGAGAGGATGAAATGGGAGGATGAACTTTTTGAACCAAGTTAAAATCATGGTGTTTACCAGGAATAAAGAATTACACATGGGAAGGAGTGATCTTTGGTTACTCTTCACAAGGCTGCTTGGAGGGACTGCAGCATGGGGCCCTTGTTTGAGTAGAGGACAGGACTGCCCATCTACATAAAGGCCCAGTTATCTAGATCTTGTTTTCTAGTTCCTAAAGCATTAATTTTACTGTCTGGCATTAGCTGCATTAATCTTCACCAATGAGTCAGGAGTACTCCCAAGACATCAGGATTTCCCTACTTCTTTTCATGGGGAGACCTAGGATCAAAGAATTAGGGTCATGGGAGACCATCAAACAGATGATGCTTTTAAGAGGAAGGAAGCCATTTTCATAGGCTTGGGCACTAACAGAATGAACATTGAAGATGTTTTATTTAAAAGAAAAGCAACTATGATGTTTTGATTTTAGGTAAGGAATATTGTCTTGTCTGTGTGGGTTTGAGCAGAGTTTGTTCGTGCAGGAAGGACAGGAGAGACCGGGGAGTGTCCTGAGGCAAGACATCCTGCCTCTTATTCTGCAACTTTGCAGAACTCAGAGTGGAAAAGCTTTGCTCTCCTCTGATATCCCATTTGGTGCTCAGACTGTTCCGATGTAATGCATGCATAAGAATAAAAATTAAGCTTTCAAGTGCTAAGGCAGATTTTTAATAAAGAGACATAGGCTTAACCCCTATAAGATTTAACAGTCATCAGGGTTTAAAGGTTTAATCTGTTGAAGTTCAGCCCAGGATGGGGTTCAGAGCCCCAGATTAACTGGATGCAGCCTCAGACTTTGAACATTAGAGCTGGCTGGGGGGTGTGTGCGCTGGTGTGTTTGAGTGTGAAATGTGCTAATAAGGAGGAGAGACCTCTCCTTTGCAATGTGCTGTGGCAGGAGAAAGCAGGCTGCCGGCCCCTGCCTCCCTGAATCCTCAGTGGCTGACTGGTTACCGCTTCTGGGGGTTGCTGTGCACATGAATGTTTGCTATTGTTCCAGGCACACGTCGGCCTTAAGAAATAGCACAAAACAGGCCCATCCTTATTCAGAAGCCGGGCCCCCTCCATCACTCAAACTGGGCCTTTCAGGTCACATGCCGGAGGCTGCTGCAGACAGGACCCAGCTGCCTCAAATCTGCCGCCTAACATTAGCTGCGGTTCGAAAATCCTGACAGCACAGGGCTTCCTGGGCTCTGCAAAGCAAACTAGAAAGAGCTGGGAACCAGGCACTATGTTCTCTGAAGAACTGTGGCTGGAAAATGAGAAAAAGTGTGCTGTGGTTCGGAAGTCTAAGCAGGGCAGGAAACGCCAAGAACTGCTGGCCGTAGCCTTGGGGGTGAAGGTGGGTGTCAAAGGCGGCTTTCTTTGGCCCCCTCTCAAACTCTTTGCCTATTCACAGATCTCCTCCCTGGTTCGAAGGGCTGCCCTCACACACAACGACAACCACTTCAATTATGAGAAGACACACAACTTTAAGGTAAGCAAGCCTCTGCATTCCTTCTTCTGTTACAAAAGGGCAGGTGGAAAGGTACAGTGTATAGTTTCCGACTGTAAAGTCAAGAGACAATGAATTCCTTTGCTTTCCACATTTAGCTATAAGCTTAACACCTGTGCTTTCTATCAGTTCAAACTGGAGACCTCAGAAAGCAGTCTGCTCAGTGCTTATGCCTGGAAACACCTTATCTGGATGTTGACTTAGTTTTGGAGAATTGGGCCCATTGCCACTTCACGTTCCCATGTCCAGTGAAATAAACACAGAGCATGCCCAGTCTCTCTCAGTCAGAGATGTTCTGCTGAGAGCTGAGCAGTACTTTTCCACTCAGTAAAGAATATTGCTGTCTCCGAGCAAGGGAAAACAGTTGCCTGTTTCTCGTTTTGTGTTTTGTCTTTTGTTTTCAGTGATGCTAACTCCTTTCCTTTATGCGTAGACAGCTGTGAAATCAAATAATGACAGGAGATGCCATCCAGAAGCTTTTATTTGTGCTCCGGGTACGGCTAGCAGGGGGGGCACCCTTGGTCACAGCCTTTATCCTGCTCACCAGACCAAACAAAAAGATCTGGAAACCTGGTGAGGGGTTAAGTGGAATTTCCCAAGTGAATTTATAAACTGGAAAGACCGCTATCTTCGTTTCAGACTGGTACTTGTAGAAGGGGCCTGCCATCAGAAAATTATGGCCTGTTTCCTTTGCCCAAGTGTTTTCCAAGAAGGGCTGGAAAGGGATGCTGATGCCAAATTGTCTAGCTTGAATTGCAGTTGAGGGGAGGAGAGACAGGTCAGAGTTAGAGGCTTCACCCCAAAAAGTGAGCTGGCAGTTTGAAAGTTGGGGAGAGTGGAGATGGAGGATCCAGGAAAAAAACAATAGGCAGGAGAAGCAAAATGTGAATTGCCTTCTTTTAAAAAAAATTATTGTTTCCTTTAGGGTCAGTAACCCAAGTGACTCTTGGAATTAGATAACCCTTTTGTCAGAGGTGACGAGGGAAACTGATTTTATTCTGTTGCTTTCCGATCCTTTCTGAGGACAAATATTCATCTATTAAATATACATTGGTGTTAGTTTGGTCTGTTTCCCTGCATCTGTTTTTAGAAAGCCAGCAGCTCAGGCATTTGCATGCTATAATTGAACTGAGGAATGGAATTATACAGCCCTACATACTTAGCATTAGGGTGAAGAATTGCATTGCATAGGTCCTCTTCTATGCCAAAGCTTTTCATATTTCTCCCATCACTGAATATTGACAGATCTAATTTGGAGCATTAAATGCCTCCCGTTTTTTGTTTTTTTTTAACTCTGTTTTCCATTTTTATCCTCATTAATTTTTTTTGGCCTTAAGAAAGTGTTTTTTTGATTTTTAGCAGAAATCCTTGATTTTTTTGCATCCTGTGGATACACTACTAGTGATGAGAGGATGGATCTTCATGGACTTGTAAATTCTTTTTCTTCCTCTTGAAAATTCCAATTCATTTGGCTTTAAGAAATTGGAGTTATGCCATACTATAATATGTTTGCATGGAGTAGCTTGTCCATGTATATTCTGTGTCTGAGCTTGTGTTAAAAACACACAAATATACATAGTTGATATTTTCAAAACTAATTTCAGTCCTTTTAATGTTAGATCCCTGAATGGAAAATTAATCTTAAGACATTTTAAAACTAAAAGATAATTAAATCTTATTTTTTAAGTAGTACTGTTGCTAACACAATATATTACTTATCACTGGAAAATGCCAGCAGCTCTTTTAATATTTGTTTAAAAACTCAAAAGCTATTCACTGTTAACAGCTCTTGAAAGAAGAAAAGGCACAAAATAGAGAAGTTGTTCAAGAGGAGTACACAAGCCAGACAGGAGCGTTTCTCTTCCGTGTTTTAAACAGACATCTTTGAAACTTAGCAGACCCCAAGTAGCTGTGACAGTTGATTGTGGCATTCAATGGTACTGTTGGTGCCACTGTCCTTAAGAATGAGTGGCAGGGGCCAGATGAGGCATCCCCTTTGTCCTTCCTTGCCCTTTCCACCCTCAATCTCCCCACTCCTCACCCGCAACTAACTCTAGGTGGAAACTTTACATGGTTTTTGGAAGAACATTCAAAAAGCAGGCTCAGGCTATAAATACAGTGGCAGGTTTTTAGGGACGAGCCACTGAACTGAACCAAAGGAAGAAAATTCTTATCCTAGGTGCCTGCCATCTGCTTAGAATTTGTGTTTCAGACCTTAATTTTACATTAGCTTTTTATTTACATTAACTTCTAATGGGCTTTATTCAGAAGCCTTCTTGATTTGTAATTCGGGTTAATATTTGAGGCTACTATGTGCATAGCATATAGTAAGCAATCAATAAAAAGAACAAATAATCACATTTTCATGCTCATCAGATAATAGGCTTTGCTAGGTGCTGTCTGCACTTTTTTCTAGAGGCCTCCTACCTGACATTCAAATTTGCCAGTAGAGTTTGTCTTCTTACCCCATAACACGATTGTTTGCCTTAGTCAGAACTATTACCCCAGGTAAAAAGCCCTTTCCTTTGCTCTGCCCAGGAACTTTGTCAAGAGGAATGAATAGAAACCCCCAACATTCCCTAAGTTGGGACCTTGCGCTCTATTCTCTCAGAAAGCTCACAGTCACTGCCTTTGCTTCTCAAACAAAGCTTGTCTAAGCAAAGTAAAATTCGGCTCTGAGAACAAAAGCTTTGGGAACCAAAGGACAGTTGCGCCTCATCGCATGCAATAATTGTATACTTTTCAACACTGTGTGCTGATGCAATCTTTGCTTATTTAAAGCCTGGATTTCCTAGGGTTACTTGTACCTACTAGGCACTGAGACGTATTTGTTGGAGGAATGGTGAAATTAACAGACTCCTCTCTAAAATGAAAACTGTTTGTGAAGAGAAAAACCACTCGGTTATTTAGCTCATTTTATAACTGCATCTCTGTTTATCTAGTTGATTTTAGGAGGCACTCTGCTGTAACTGGAACAGCTCTCTTTTGAATGGTCCACCCTAATAATACCTTATGGCTGAGCTCTGAAAATCTTCAGGCCAGCCAACCCCAGAGGCCCGGCAGTCGGCTTGCTCGGCTTCCTCCCCACACTTAGCACAGTGCTGAGGTAGCTTTAGCCCATGTAGTACTCCTGGCCACACCATGTTCTTCCAAAGAGCTCAGCTCTCTCTGCCTCAGTTCCCTCATCTATAAAATGGGAGTGTTGTGAGGTTTAAAGAATACATGCGAGTCACTTATCGTGGTCTCTGGCACCTAGTAAGTATTCATTTGATGTTAGCATCTATTATTATCTTTTTGTGCCTCTCACTTGTATTTTTGTATCTAGCTTTTTCAGTTTTTTATTTTCTACCCTCTCTTCTTCGTGCCTTTTTTTCTTTTGTCTCTTTTCTACCATCTCTTTCTTCTTCTCTCATTAATTATATGTAAGAGAAAATGAAATAAAGCCTGACGGTGGTTATTTCCTTGAATGTATTCCATCCTGTAGCCAATGCTGGTTTATACCCCTCGTTTGTTTAAAAAGTAAATGGATGACTTAGATGATTTAGATTTAGATTTCACACATTTTTCTCCCAGCTTTTAAAAAGTACTTTCTACTAAAGCTGTCATAACAAATGACCACAAACTTGGTGGCTTAAAACAACACAGATTTATTTGCTCATGGATTTGAAGGCTGGGAAGTCTGAAATCAAGGTATGGGCAGTGTTGGGTCCTTCTGGAGGCTCTGAAAGAGAAACTGCCCTGCAGCTCTCTCCTAGCTTCTTGTGGTTGCGGCAGTCCTTGGCGTTCTTTGTCTTGTAGACACACCACTCTAATCTCTGCCTCCATCTTCATATAGCCTTCTCTGTGTGTCTCTGTATATCTGTCATCTTCTTACAAGGTTGCCAGCCATGGGATTTAGGGCCCATACTAATCCAGTATGATGTCATCTTAATTATATCTTCAAAGGCCCTATTTCCAAATAAGGTCATATGCACAGTGACCCAGGGTTAGGAGTGAAGCATACCTTTCGGGGGATATACAATGCAACCCGTTATAGGAACTGTAATTGACATTTTCAGGAACCCTCAATAGGAAGGATCTCTAGCCTCACCCTAAAGGATGCATTGTCAGTAATGTTAAAGTTTACAGTTTCATTAAAGATTTTTATGTCCATGAAAAAAGGTCTTTAGATGTAATCTAATTGCTCCTAAGTGTCAACCCCTTGGTCCAGACACAACTGCTAATTTCCATGGCTATTGATTTTAACATCTTTAAAGAAAAGTTTTCATGGGTTTTTCTTATCAATGCTTCATTGCTCTGATAGAAAGTGGTGAAACTTAGTTATTCTTTGTCTCTTATCTTTACCAAGCATTTCTTCATTAAAAGAGGCACCAAAAAACTTTAAAATAGCTGGTGAGCTTCCATTTTTAGTAGTAAGTTGAAAGTGTCTATTTGCTGTAGCTGGTTCATAGTCAGAGTATATGTTATACTTTATAATCAAATGTATGATGTAGCTATTAGTTCACACTAATATGTGTGATTGATTATGCAGGACTGGGCAGGTAATGTGTGAGACCTAGTATACAATGAAAATGTGAGGTTCTTGTTAAAAAAAATTATTGAGACTTTCAAAACTGTGACAGCAGCACATTAAACCATGCTAAGGACAGGGCTCTGTGCAACTGCACAGGTCACATGTGCCCTGAAGCTGACCCTGTGGTGATGTATAAAAAAACGGGAGTAAAAGACAAGCTTCTGTGAGCATTCAAAGAGGAGGGGGCTCCCTGGTGCTGGGGATCCCGTGTAAGAGGCAGTGTGGTTGTTCCCTCAGCCTTAACCAAGAATCCTCGTGGGTAGGTGGAAAGTTGGCTGAAGCCCAAGTAGATAAATAGATCAAGGATGGTTATACAGGGGAAAGAAAGAGCACCCGGGCTATGCAAACAACAGGAGTGAAAACTTGGAGTCAGAAACGTGCCAGGAGCGAATAAGGTGCAGGGGAGAGACCTCGGGGACAGAAAGGAGTCCATCACATTTAAATCATCCGTTGGGGTGGGCCAGATGGTGGAAAGATGATGATTCCTGGGCCCTGGAATCATCAGAGTCTCCTGAGCAGACCCTTCCCCCACTCAGCCTGCTGCTCCTGTTCCCAGCCTCTCCAGTCTGCATGGGGATCTGCATCACTCTTTCCTACCAAATTCTCTCCCACCCCCATGCACTTCCAGGATACCCTTCCTTCTTCCTGATATGGAATATGGATGGAGAGCAGAGGCCCAGAAAGTTCTAATCCCCCTCACTGTGTGTTCCCCACTCCCTTTCCACCCCCCTTCCACCTCCTGCCCAGCCTGTACCGGCTTCCCTTTTCTCCCTAGCGCTGATCACCAGCTGACATCGTACATATTTATGTGTCTGTTTGCCTGCCTTTCCCTTACCAGAGGGAGACTCCCGATAGGAGGGGGTGGGTAGAGAGGGTTCGTGGAGTGGGGATTTTTGTCTGTTTTATTGACTGCAGAAACCTCAGTGTCTAGAACAGGTCCTGGCCCACAAGCTGTTCATTCACGTTGGCAGAAAGCAGGGGACCGTATCTCCCTACAGTTGAGCTTTCGGAGCCCTCTCCTCACTCCCTGCCCTGCAGTTTGCCCTCTTGTGCGGCTTGTGTGTTGTATGCACTTGTGTTCATTGTACTAGAGTCCTTCCACGGAGTGGGCCCTTGCCAGGGTCATCAGATGGCGCAGGAGAGATGGAGGCCCTATCAGGATGTGTCGGGCCAGCTCTCAATCCCCATTTGCCAGGGATGGTGACTGTGCAGTGCTACCCCGTGTCTGATCCATGGGAGCGGGCGGGTAAAGGGGAGGAGGGATCTGTTCCAGTTCACTACAGCTGTCCTGTGTGGCGCCTTTCAAAAGCATCCCATCAGGACATAGGGGAAATGGTTGCCCTACTTACTCTTATATGTCCTCTGCTCTGCTGACAGACTGAGCATGCACCAGGAGCACCCCGTTCCCATGGCACACCCCATCGCGTGTGCTCTTGTAGCATGCTCCTTCTCAACATGCAACCCTCACCCCGTGCTATCCTGGAGGCCAGGACTAGAAGTTCAAGAAGCTTAGAATATGTCCCCACGCTCCCACTAAAACACCTGTCCAGGACGTGGCAGCACCACCACCTCCCAGTTTGGATTTGAGCCTCCTTGATGATTTCTAGGCCTTTCATTCATTTTTGCATTCTTCTCAGCCTAGTGGTCATTTGCTTTGGAAGAAGACTTTTTGCTTCCCGCATGCAAGCCCCTCTCTCTTCCTCTTCCCCCTTGACCTCATAAAAGTGTGTCAGCCCTTCGTGTCATTCCCAGCATTTTGTCTGCCTTGCCTTCTTATCAAGCTCCCAGGTGTCTATCACCCTTTTCTGTCCATCTGATGCTACTTCTGTGCCTGGAGAACAGGGATGGCTGGATATTGCACCTGCAAATTGACACAGGCAGAAATTGGCTTCAGAATGGTTGGGGGCTTGTTTTGTTTTTTTGTTTGTTTGTTTGTTTGTTTTAAGTTAATAATCAGAAAAGGATGTTTTGCCAGAAACAAGTCTGGAAAGAAAATTCAAAACAAAGGCAAAACTCATCACCTTAAATATAAAATGAGGGACTCAAAGTGAGACTGGAATAAACAGGTTTGGAAATATATGGCTTTATTAAAAAAAAGTTTCTGCTCCCAGAGTGCTATGAAGAGGAGTTGTTTTTGTCTACCTCCTAATTCAGCCTGCTCCACATTATAATGATTACAAACTCCTTGTTTTCAAGTAATATAACCCCTGGAAACTATCTTAAGCTAAATAGACTATTATACAGGATGGTCTCATAAAGCCTCCAGGGAATACTCAGAACTCAGGGACGGGTGGAAACAGGAACTGGGAGTATACCTGGAGCCAGTTTCTCCCTCTTTTCCTCCTTCCCTCCCTCCTTTCCTCCTTCCCTCCCTCCTTTCTTCTTTTTCTCCTTCTAACTCCCTCCCTCTTTCTCTCCCCCTCCCTCCTTCCTTTCCCTCCCTACTTTCATTATCTCTTTCTTCCTCTGTCTCTCGTTCTCCCTCTCCTTCCTCCAGAGGCATCCAGTAGAGGCCAGGTGTGCTACTAAACGTCCAGGACAGGCCACCACAACAAAGAGTTATGCAGCCCTAAATGCCAGTAGTGCTGAGACTGAGAAACCTCACTACTGGCAATGGGGAGCCACTTGAGGTTTTTGAGCAGGGAAGTGTCAAAAGGATGTGGGTGTCGATGTGCTCATAAACCTGACCAAAGTTAAGTAGCATGAGGACATCTTACTTTATGCAATGGGGAGATTCCCAGAAAGCTTTGAGACAATATTTTAGAAATGCAATCCTATCTTAAACTAGGGCAGCTGCTAATGAGAAGTCCAGGGATCTGTGGTGCCCGGTTTGAGAAACTCAGCTCTCCTGCCCCATCTCCTTGGCCAGCCTTTCAGAGGGAACTCAGAGTCTCTGTCATAGATTGATTCACCTCTGCTGTGTTTTTGTACATCTGAAAAGGGTCACTTCAAGGTTAGGACTTCATCTGGTCTTGCAAAAGGGGAGAGTTCAAAGTTTAACCTAATTTTTCATATGAGATGAATGTCACATGGTTGTGGGAAATACAGTAAATTATAGGAAAAGTCCTTGGCAGAGATCTGGAAGCCTTGACTGTGCTGCTGACCTGGGTGACGCAGGATAGGCTGCCTGCCCTCCAGCCTCTCAGTTAACCCTGGGCAAACACTAGACTAGACCTCCAGAACCCAGCCACATGTAGCTGGAAGGGACTTTAGCTCTCTCTTCTGTGAACATAAAGTAGCTCAACAAACAAACAAACAAACTGCCTCTGACCCAAAAATTCCTTTTCAAAGCAAAAGAATAAAATTCTGATTTTTAATATGAATAATAAAATGACAAATTGAGGCAATAAGGTTTCCATGTATACCACTGCTTCTCAATAAAGGAAACTTCACCCCCCCACCTCCCCCTGACCCCTGGGGGACATTTGTCAATGCCTACAGATATTTGTGATTTGTCCCAGCTGGGAGTGCTACTGGCATTTAGTGGGTGGAGGCCAGGGATGCTGCTAAACATCCTACAATGTACGAGGCAAACCCCCACAACAAAGAATTTTCCAGCCCAAAATGTTAATCAGTAGTGCCAAGGCTAAGAAATCATGATGTATACTGGTAAGAAAAAGCAAAAATTCTCAACTGCAGCATGTATTAACAGTACTTTTCCTTCTTACAGTTTAGATCCCAGGCTGAGCTGATATTAATACATCTGGGTGGTGTCTACATTGACCCATCAAAACATATCTGGTATAAAACCACCAGAGAATACTGCCTTCCAGATTCAGCAGATATGAGACAAATAACATCCTGTTCATTTAGAAAGAGCTATGTTGAGGGATACTTACTAAATGCCTGAGATCTTTCTGGATGACTCTTCTTGCTCTTGTTTTTACAAAGTAGCCATTCCTGGGCTATTTGTCAAACATACCTTATCTCGTGTAATATCATCTTTTTTGTTTGGTGTGGTTTTTGAATTCCAGGCAGACCGTGCCTAGTATAATAGTCTTGGACAGACATTCTTCCTGTCTGGAGTATTTTCTTCCTGTCTAGAATATTTTAGTTACTGCCCTAAAGTTTTCAAAATGTTCTTTCTCTAAAAAGATATTCTTGCAAATCAATGAACTTCAGAAAATGGAAAAAGCTGACCAGTGAATTTTAAGATATGGTGTATTTCAATGAAAGAGTAGACATAATAAGTAGAAGCCAAATAAAATGGGCTCAGAGCATGCCCTCAGCATTTACATGTAGCCTTCTGTCTAGAGATTGTCCTTGTGGATCCAAAAGAAAATTGAACAATATATTGGTCATGAAAATAAACAATGGCCCATCACCAAAAAGGAAAGTAGGCAATGGGCCTAAAATAATGTTTAACTTTACATCCTCGCTCTATTCTCATTTTGTTTTGTTTTTTTGGGACTGTGTGGGGACACTGGGTGTTACTTGCTCTTCGAGATGTCTATGCATTTATTTGGCTGGACAAAAGAGATCAAAGGCAGTAGGGATACTTGTTGGGAAAGGATGTTGGTAAATATGGACAGTGATAATAAGCATTAAAATGCAATCCTGATGTGCTCAATTATTTTTAAAAATATTGGCAAAAAAAGTGAAATTTTAGAAAATCTGTGATTAGCCTATCCTGTTTTTCCTGAAACAATAGTCCAGTTTATATTTTGTCAATATGCATTCTGTCCATGTTTAGTAAACATGTAGCCACTCACTTAATTTCTAAATATTGCATTTTCATGTTTACCCCAAGATATAGGGATATTTAAGATGAGGTTATTTCTTCCACTCAAGATGTTTCAGAGACCAATGTGATGTCATTCCTTTTTTTTTAAACACCATTTGCTAGAAAAGAATGCCTTTCAAAACCTAAGCCCACCTTCATTGGCCTTTGGATATGCTGTTTCCTCTTCTGTAAATGTCTTCCTCAAGTCATCTGCTCCCCAGTCAACACCATCACTTCCCCACCTGCTCAATCTTTCCCAGGCTGGTGAATTCCTATCCATCCTTCAAAGCCCAGTTCAATATCCCCTTCCGCAGACTTCTAGGAAGAATTTATTATTCTCTCCATTATACTACCATAGGATCTCCTACATGTTCTGCTGTATCACCTGACACATAATTGCCTGTTTATTGTTGTAGATAATGAGATCCTTGAGTGCAGGCAGTTCTTATTCCTCTGATCTATTTCGACTTTGTATATCCAAGGACTAGTACAGGGCCAAGTTCAAAGCAGGCAATCAGCATGTAAATATCAAACAAACGAGTGAATAATGAGTTGCTGGAAAGGTGGAAATAAGATGAAAATAGGATATAATTCATCTGTCTGACATCCTTCCCCCATTAATTTGTAATGCCACTTCTGAGATATACCAAGTATCCATATATGTGTGATTTGGTTTCTTGTCTTTCCAATGTATACTACTGGTACCAAATGTACTGTACCAAACATACTGGGCTTTGGCTCTCTATTTGAAATGTTATTGTATTATATTCAGAATATGGTATGTATGGTATCAGTTTTTTGTATATGTTGAAGCTTAATTTGTGGTCAATTGATATGAATATTCCAAGTGGTTTTGAAAAGTGTGTGTGTTCTTTGAATTGCTGGATATGAGATCCCTTTTGTATTCATAGATCAACTTTAGCTATTTGATCTACTAGTTTCTGTGAAAGATGTCAAAATCATTATGATTGTGGATTTGTCAATTTATCTTTGTAAGTCTTTCAATTTCGCTTTATATTTTTGAGACCATATTGTCATATAAAAGCTCAAAATTATATCCTTCTGGTAAAAATAAATCGCTATTATCTCTATCACTAATAATGCAAATATATATATTTGCTCTATTTTGGGTTTCTATTGGCTAGTTTGCTGGATATGTCTTTCTTTCTTACATTTCTCTCATGTTATGTTTTAGTTGTGTTTCTTGAAAGGATTTTTAAAATGTTATCTAAAAATCTTTTTTTGTGATGAATTAGAGCCACTTATTCTGATTAGAGTTTGTATAAGGATTTTTTCTATAATCACTGTACTTTTCTATTGCATCTTTTTTCTCCTTCCCTGCTTTTTATTGGTTTAATTAAACCTATATTTCTTTTTCCCTTATGTATTTGTGTGTGTGAGAGAGAGAGAGACAATCTCAGTCTGTTGTCCAGGTTGGAGTACAGTGGTGCCATCATAGCTCATTTTAGCCCTGGACACCTGGGCTCAAGCCATCCTCCCATGTCAGTCTCCTGAGTGGCTAGGACTACAGGCATGTGCTACTATGCCCAGCTAAATTGCAAACTCTTTTTAGAGATGGAGTCTCACTATGTTGCCCAGGCTGGTCTCTACCTGGCCTCAAGTGATCCTCCTACCTTGACCTCCCAAAGCACTGGGATTACAGGCATGAGCTACCACACCCAGCCATATATTCTTTTTGACTAATGGATTTCATCCCACCCTTTTTTAAATTATCAAAAATTTAATACATGCATAATTGACTTCAAATATTCTTCAGTTAATTAGTAGCTCTTCTTACATTTCCCAAATTAAGAGAACTTTAGACTTCTTCATCCCCTTCAAACTTCCATGTCATTTTTTTACCCCATGTTTAAGTCCCCTACAGTTAGTCATCTTGTTATTGTTGTATGCAAATAGGGCATGATTAGATTGACCCACATTTACTCGTTTTCTTGCTCACCACTGCTTCTGGAAATCGTTCCTCCTAGATTCAATTTGCTTCTCACTGAAGTATATCCTTTAGTATTTCTTCAAGTGAGGACTGTGATTGGAAACTCTTGACATTTGTCTGAAAATATCTTTATTTCACCCTTGCTCTTAGATGATAGTTAGCTGGGTATAAAAGTTAGGTTGGAAGTATTTTTGTCAGAGCACTTTGATGAAATTATTCAATAATCTATTCATGTCTTCCTGCTGAAGAAAAGTCTATTTTTACCTATTTCTCTCCTTTCAAAGATAACCTGTTTTGGTTTTTGTTGTTGTTGTTGTTTTAGGATTTTGCTTTGTCTTTTGGTATTCTGCAATTTCAGTATAATCGGCATAGATACAGATTATTTTTATTTATCTGGTTTGAGTCTCATTTAGCTTTTTTTTAATCTGAAGATTTTTGTGTCTCACTACGAATTCTGGAAAGATCTCAACTGTTCTTCTCCTTAAATATATATTGCTTCCACAGATACCCTAAACTCCATCATTTCTCAGCTTCTGAGGATCATCACTCCTTTGCTTATCTTTTCTCTCTTCTGCATTTCCAGTCTCTTACCTATTGTATCAAGTTCATCAACAAGTCAACTTGCCTTGGTGTTTACCATCTTTTAAAAAAGTCCTTCCTTGATTCCACATCTCCCTTGAGCTATCCTCTATCTCTGTTGAACATCATAGCCAGCCTTCCTGATAGAGGAGGTACCCACATATTTCTCTACTTCCTTACCTTCTTCAGTTCAGTTGAGTCTTACTTCTACCCTCAGCCATCCAAAGAGATTGCTGTTGCTAAGGTTGCTAATGACTTCCATGTATCTGAGTCAATATTTAGTACTTATTTCATTGAACCTCTTACCAGCATTCAACATAATTGACCATTCATTCCCTGAAACATTCTTCACCTCTTGGCTTCTGGAACACTTTGTTGGTTTTCTCTAAATGTTTGAACACTGAGTGCTTGGGGATGAGCTCTCTTTTGTTTTCTGCTCCCTACCTTTAATATAGTCATGTGCTATATAACAATATTTAGGTCAACAATGAACCACATATATCATGGTGAACCCATAAGATTATAATGGAGCTTCCCTATGTAACTGTACCATTTTTTATCCTTTATACTGTATTTTTACTGTACCTTTTCTATGTTCAGATATGTTCAGGTACATAAATACTTACTGTTATGTTACAGTTGCCTACAGTATTTAGTAAAGTGACATGCTGTAGAGGTCTGTAGCCTAGGAGCAATAGGCTATACCATATACCCCAGATGTGTAGTAGGCCCTACCATCTAGGTTTGTGCAAGTACGCTCTATGATGATCCCCCTCAGTGATGAAATCACCCAAGGATGCTTTTCTCAGAATGTAGCTCCATCATTAAGTGATGCATGACCATACTTTTTATTCATTCACACAATTTTAAATATCATCTATTCATCATAGATGGTGAAATTTATACCTCTGGTCTTTGCTCCTCCTCTGAGCTCTCAAACTATAAGTTCCTGCTTGACACTAACACTTGGATATCATAGCAGCATTTAACCCTAACCCATCTAAAATGGAATTCTTCACTTTCTCCCCAGAAGAGTGTCTTTCCCATCTCAGCAAATGGTATCATCATTTACCTAGTTCCTAAGCTAGAATCTCAGAGTCATTCTTGACTCCTCTCTCCCTCAAAGGCCCACACTTCTTCTACTATCAGGTCCTATAAATTCTATCTTCAAAATATACCTCAAATTCTTCCACTTTCCATCTCCACTGCCAGCATCCAGGTGTTAGGCTCTATCATTGTTCAACTAGACTACAACATAGTTTTCATATCTATTCCACTATTAACACCCTCTCATTCATTTTCAACACAGTTGTCAGAATAATCTTTTTTAAAAATCCATGTGAAGTCCTCCAAGAACTTCCTACTGTACTTAGATTGAAACAAAATCCACACTCATGAATAAAGCCTTTAAGGCCCTGTGTAACTTTTCCTATCCTACCTTCAACTTCATTCCAATTCCTCTCCCCCCAACTTTTGGTGTTCTGGCCACCCTGGCCATCTAGTTCCTTCACCACACCAAGTTCTTTTGCTCCTGCAAGGCCTCCATATATTCCTTCTGCTGGGAATGATCTCTGTCCCTTTCTCTTTCCCTGTGGAAGAGAACTGGCTCTTCTTTTCCATCTGGTCACCTTCCAAAAGAGGCTTTCCTGACCATTCTGGATAAGGTTGGGCCCCACTTGGTCTCTCTAGTAGCAGCCTCATCTTTTTTTCTTCTGTAGCCCTTTTTATACTTTTTTTTTTTCCGGAGTTGCATTTTACATATTATTTTATTATATTTAATTGATCTTCACAGCAGATTAACAATTGACTTTGCTGCCATAATTAAGAGCATTTCTAGTAAAATATTAAGAAATGTATGATTGCTGAATTTAGAAAATGTCCAACTTTAGATAGGATACTTTACTGAGGAACTCTTTTAGTACTGCATTCAATCTTGGTAGGCCTCTAAGTGAATTATGACATTTGGCCCTGTAAATCCTTCTGGGATGAATTCTCTGCATTCCTGTTAAAAAATGCTTTGTCATTTCTTAGGGTCATTCCCTAGAAAAATGTTGAGAAATTTTTGGCATCATTTTCAAAGCAGGAACTATATAATAGGCAGTTTGCATGTGATAAACTGAAATACCAGAAAGACTACTATAAGTTCGCTTTATTACAGAGTCATAAGTTGCTCTTTTTTATTTATTAACTAGCTTATCTTCTTTCTCTGCTTTTACTCATCAGTTTCCTTAGAAGAGATCCAGATCCATTTTGTTTGCCTCTTTATGTACACCCAATTACTAACATGTATGAATAAAGAACTCAAACTGAGGCTCTTTTTTTCTTAAGTAGAACTCGGATGAACACCTTTCCAAATTGTGACCACACTCATCATCCTGCTTTTTTGTTAAATAAAAGCAGTTTGTAAAAAAAAAAAAAAAAAAAATTGTCTGCATTTCTTTTGTTAATAGAGGTTTATGACTTTGAAAGGCCTTCTGTAATGCTTTATAATATTTTAACTTTGTAAAAATTTGGGACACTTTCGTGCACATTTGTATGCCCCCGATAGACTGCCTGTGGTCATTTTAGATTGACCATGGCCACATTTGCTTCTTAAAGCTCTTTGATGCCAGTATTTTTGCTTTGTTTTGTTTTCATTTTAAATCATAATTTAATACAGGAGGACCTATGCCTCAATAATCAGAGATAAGACCATCCTTACTTTGTGATATTCAGAATATTTAACAACTGGCTGGGAGCATCAATCAATGAGACCAGCACTTTAGTCAACCAGGAAAGATTTTCAGCTTACTTACCTGAAGGCCACACCAAGTCCTACTGAATATGGAAACTATCTCTGGGGAAAGCAATTCCACAGGCCTTATTGGTTGCCTGCATGTTTAGCCAACTCCTTTACTTTTTGAAATGCCTTTTTTGGAAGTAGCTCAAAGACTTGGAACCTTTTAATTATCCCATAATCATGTCTTATTTATACCTGCCTGGATAGTGTAGAGATGGGAAAACTTCAGTCAAAAGGACACAGTAATTGAGTTCTGCCTTCCAGAACTTGCTGAGCTAAATGCAGGTTATAGCGACCAGCTTGGGCTATCTTGGGTTTGTCCACACAGTGCCTTGTTGTGGGTGGTCAGAGTCTTACTCCTTAGCTGATGGCATGGCCTATAACCTGTTTCTCCACGCTCCTTTCTGACTCTGTCCTGGGGCATGGTGGATCGATGAAGGATTTTCAAAGATCAAAACACATCTCTGTTTTCTCAGGATCTGTTTGCAACTGCTTTACTGGAAGGAAAAGCCCAGTGGGGGATCGCTCCTGCCGATCTTCATTGACATGTCTGAGGCTACCTGCCTTTAAATGACTCTGAACTTTCTGACATTTTTCTTCTTTTTGGATCACAGGTCCACACGTTCCGAGGCCCACACTGGTGTGAATATTGTGCCAATTTCATGTGGGGGCTCATCGCCCAAGGGGTCCGGTGCTCAGGTAGACACAGAACTTTCTTCTTTTCCAATTATATAAAATGCCACTGTGCTGAGCTGGAGGATGTCTCTCCAGAGCTGGGAAATGTGCTCAGATTAGCTCAAAAGTCTAGCTTTCTGCAGGGTTCAAGGCCTGTCTGTGCTTAATGGGGAAACTATTTCAAGTGTTTGCAGGAATGAAAAAGAATATCTCATGTTTATGCAAGAAAAGAAAAAAAAACAAAAAGTACATTTCCTTAAACACCTACCTGCCTCTTACAATAGGCAGTAGTCCGTAAAAAAAAAAAAAAAAAATCAATTCAAATGGAACTGCATAGCTAGAAAAGCCATACTTTTTCCTACCCCATCTTACTACAAAAGGTAAGACATAAAAATAGTAATAGTGCTGGTGAATATTTACCACATACCAGGCACCAGTTAATCTCTATTTATCATGTCATTAGCCTCACCAACAGACCTTGGGGGAGATGCAATTATCCTCCATTAAAAAAAAAAAAAAAAGACACAGAGGCTTGTTATTTGCCCTTGGCTACGCAGCAAGGAATAGAATATTGATTCAGTGGGAGCCAGATTCCAGAGTTCATGCTCAGTATCTCTTTGTCATCAGATTAGCAGTGAAACCATGCACCTTGATTTGATATCACATATTTTCAAAGTAGTTTGAAAGCCTGGGTGATTTTCCATCTGGAATTGGAGGTATACACCTATTGCTAACAGCATACATCTTATTAAGGTACACCTAACACAATGATAAATGATACAAATTAATGTGTAACTGGGTTTCCTAATTCATGTTGCCATGGTTTTTCTGGCAAACACTTGTGGCTGGGAGCAAGACCAGCCTCCTCTGATATTGATCAGGTTTCTACCAACACCATGACTGACTTCTTCCTTGCTAGGATATGATTTTTAAAAATCTTAGGAGCATTTAGAATACAATAAGGTAATGACACTAATTAAGGTGATCTTTCCCATTTTGGCTCACAGCATCCTGTAACCCTAAGTCCTCCTCTCTGCCTGGAAGAGGCTTCTAGCTTCCATTGTGTAAATACACCGATCACCGGTGTTGATACCTGGATGGTTCAAGTAGTTCCACCTCCCCCATTGCAGGTCTATGTTTAAGGGGTGGTCAACATAGCTCAGAAGCAGCTTCTCCATAAATATTCAGAAACTCTGTTTAACACTAAAGACTGACTTGCCAGGACCCACAACGTATCTCCCAGCTCAGCCACTGAGCAAAGGGGTAGAATATCTGAATTACTCAGTGGTCATTAATTTGGCCTGTCCCTATTGTACCTATCAAAAATATCCCTAATTGCTGGTATTATCCAATTTCAGCAAGAAATTGGTCCAAAGTCAATATTATGAGAACAAAACTCTGGGCTTCATATTAGCTGTGAACAGCAACTTTTCAACTTTCTCTGGGATAAAAGTGTTTTTGTGGGGTTTTTTCTGGTTTTGTTTTTTTAAAATAAGACATTTTCTGAGGCCATATTGTTAGTATTTTCCAATGGCTACTTTTTGGCCTTATATTTCCTCTTGGCAGCAGGGAGGCTGAAAACTGATCATGAAAGGTTAGGAAGAACCATCATTGCCTCTCAGCTTTCCATATATTACATCTTTTACGTATTTTTAGAATGCACTGGACTTTATTTGTAGAATATGGATTTCTACTGCTTTGTAAAAAATGGAGCATTTTTACATTTGTTATAGAACATCTTAATTTTAATAAAATATCAGTATTAAACTCTACATAAACACATTGTTGCTTTAGGTCTTAAATGAACATGGATGATTCCTTTTATATGTGGTACCTAGGGCAGCAATTCCAAGAGGTAGAAAGTTGAATGGTAGTTACAGGGGATGGGTAGATCGGGAGTTATATTGTTTAATGGGTACAGAGTTTCAGCTTTGGAAGATGAAAAAAGTTCTGGAGATGGCCAGTGGTAGTGGTTGCATAACAGTGTGAATGTCCTTAATGCCACCAAACCATACACTTAGAAATGGTTAAAATGATAAATTTATCAGAATTTAACAAAAAAATTTAAATGAAGTTTGTAAGACATACTAAGAATTCCTAATGAAATCACTTAAGAATAGCTGGGCAGATATACTTACATTTTTTAATCACCATATTTGCTATTTATTTTATTTGACCTAACAAGTATACAGTACTTAACTATATTTCAGACACTATGCTAAACACTTTATTAACTTTTATTTGAGCCTCATGGCTAATGCCAGGAGGTAGGTGCTATTATGATCTTCTATAAAAGAGGATTCAACAAGAAACCCAGCCAACTCTATTTAGCGCAGTTAGCCAAAATTTACATTCACTAGATAGATGTGTCAAAATATTATTGAAGTCACTTGAGCTTTGTTGAATTTCTCATGTTGATAAAGATGAATTAGAACTGTTTTTTTTTTTATTTTGGAAGGAGGCAGACAGAGAACTCAGCCAATAAAAATTACATGAAAATCACTTAGAAATTACCACTGATTTTACAAAAGTTTAGATCCTCTCAAGTTCTTGGTGTGCTTAAGTGCTATTTTATAAAGCAGATGACTACAATATTCCTTATCGTGTGTGCACATGTGTGTTATTCTTTGTGCCTAGGAAAACAGTATTAGAAGATACTTTGAGTAGACAGCACATCAACTTTGAACAACTTCAGCATTGAATTTTTCTCTTTCAGAATGTAGCAGAATGTAGACTATGCTGCCTTTTTTATTTTTTTGGAGACAGAGTCTCCCTCTGTCACCAGGCTGGAGTGCAGTGGCACAATCTCAGCTTACTGCAACCTCTGCCTCCTGGGTACAAGTGATTCTCCTGCCTCAGCCTCCTGAGTAGCTGGGATTACCAGGGTCCACCACCATGCCCAGCTAATTTTGTATTTTTAGTAGAGACAGGGTTTCACCATGTTGGCTGGTCTCAAACTCCTGGCCTCAGGCAATCCGCCCACCTGCCTCGGCCTCCCAAAGTGCTGGGATTACAGGCGTGAGCCACCGCGCCCGGCCAACTGTGCCTTTTTATCATCAGAGAAATTCCATCAGTGGATATTGACTGCTAACAGGCTCTTCATGTTTTCATTGAACTTTAAAAGCACCCTTTTCAGCTTTGGATTTTCATATGAACTTTATAAATAATCATCACATTACATTACATGGCATTGTTATAAACTCTCAAGTACTCCTACTGGTGTATATAGTTAGGCATTATTTCCACTCACAGGTGTCAAAATAAGGCACGTAGAAAGGAAAGCGGCCTACCCAAACTGCCCAAGGAGGAAGGGATTGGAAACTATGGGGCAACCTTCCAGGAAAGGGGAAGAGGATACCAATGGTCATGGGCTTCTCAAAGCAAAGATTAGAGAGTCCTGCGGAAAAAGTAACTCTGCCTCCCACACAAGGAGCATCAAGAGCTTAAAGAGCCTGGAACAAACCCTAGGTGCCCTTTATAAGCCAGGACTGTCTGGGAATCCAAACCCAAAAACCTGCTTGTGGACCCAAAGGGTTCCAGCCTGAAACAGGAAAACATATACAAAAAAACCTGATCAATTACCTAAGCTGTCTCAGATGTTCTGTTCTTAAGGTCCAGCAACAGAGAAGGCTTAATGAGAAAAATGGAGTCATATAAGGGTTTAGTGATTAGAGATGATACTCGTATTTATCCTGTAGAGAGTCCTAGAAACGGGATAGATGTTCCAGAGAAATATGTCAAACCCTTGGGTGGTGATATTTTTATTTTTGACAACATATAATTTGTGTTGTGCTTTGACAAAAGGGCTGGGCTAGGCTAATGTGGCTTCTTTGTTTACAGACTGTGGATTGAACGTACACAAACAGTGTTCCAAGCACGTTCCCAATGACTGCCAACCTGATCTCAAGAGGATCAAGAAAGTGTACTGTTGTGACCTCACAACACTTGTGAAGGCTCACAACACTCAGAGACCCATGGTGGTAGACATATGCATTCGGGAAATTGAAGCAAGAGGTTTGGAAAATACTTCCTATTATAGTAGTATAGTGATTTTATTTTTATTGTTTGTTTTTACTGTTGTCAAGGAAACAGAGTTGCTCTACTACTGTTGTTGGGAGAATGACCTACGCATGTGTTCGCACACATACACTCTCTCTCTCTCACAGGTAGACTCAATCCAACCAGCTATATCAATTTCCATTGTATATATAAACCATGCATATATGCATTCAAAAAATGTTTACTGAACATTTATTATATGGTAGGCATTGAGGTAATAAAGGTCACCATTCTCACCTTCAAGAAATTCATACTTCAGCTGGGTGCAGTGGCTAACGCCTGTAATCCCAACACTTTTTGGAAGCTGAGGCCAGACAATTGCCTGAGCCCAGGAGTTCAAGACCAGCATGGGCAACATAGTGAGACCCCATCCTACAAAATTCTTTTGAAAAAGTAGCCAGGTGTGGTGGTGCACACCTGTAGTTCCAGCTACTTGAGAGGCTGAGGCATGGAAGAAATTCATACTTTAGAGTGGGCAATCAGGGGAGCAAATAAATAAACATTGTGGATGGCCGTGTTCAGGGTACCATGGAGTCACAAAGCAAAATGTTTTAATCCTATTTAAGGACAATGAGAAGGGTTATGGCAGAGGTGAGGCTTGAATTGGAGCTTTGAAAAAAAAGGTGCTTCGGTTAAATAAGAAATTGTTGAGCAACACATACATCTCCTACCATATAAAAATGTGCTCCTAATATTCATTGTTTTTTTCGAAGAGGAGAGTTCAAAGATTTAAAAGGTCTATGCAATGAAAAATAAAGGAAACAAGGAAGATAGAAACATTTCAAAAAATGTTCTTTATGTTGGACGTGAGTCACTTTTCCTTTATTTGTGCTTTGGCCACTGTTCAGTATCAAAATGTTCACTGAAGTTGCCGGATATAATGTGGGTGATTTGGCCATGTATAGAGCCTTTCTATAAGGCTTAAACCACTTTTGCCATGTATCATATTCTGTTATACTGGCTATCCATTATTGTGTCCTAATTGGCTTAATATATTTTATACATATATATTCATTGGTCAGCTACCCCATTTTTTCCAAAGCACAACTAAAGACGAGAGCTTGTTCCCTGAGAGCTTGCTAATTTAATCCCAGAGTGTAAGAAATGCCTTCTATCTTTTCACCACTGTGGCTGACAGAGCTTAATGAGTGCTTTGGGATCTGGTGAACATATTAATCCAGTGGCTAAACTGGGTAAGAGGAAAGGAGGGATTCCCTGCCTCTGGATGAGTGGTTGGGACAAGTGGCCCTGGGCCCTGCAGTTTGGGGTCAGATTATCGGCCTCTCCAGAGCCTGCAATCAGGGCTTTTCTGAAGAAGCTGGGGTCCTCCCATTGTGATCCTTACCAAAGACAACTGATAATTCAGGCATGATAATTACTGACATGTCTAACATTTAAGAATAGGGGGCACTGCACTAAGTTTGCCTAGTACAAGAGCGAGATAGAGTAGCACAAATTAGGAATTGATGCCAAAAGAGTCACAGCACAGGGATTAGAGCCCCAGGCAGGTATTAGGGGCCTAAGCATGCAAGCAGAGCCAGAGAATGCACTGGGAGAAATTTGTATGACACCCGCATTCCCAGCTGTGGGGCCACCACTACCAACACTTTTCCCTGTCTTCCATCCATAAAACATTCCTTATTGTTCTCCAAATGTTCTTTTATGTTCATTTGTCTCTGCATGATGTGGCAGAGTGAAAAGATCAAGGATTTGAAGTTAAATTCTCAGCCCTGTCTCTTACTGGCTGTAGTATGACCTTGGGCAGGTTGCTTACTACATTTGCATATCTGTTTCTTCATCTATAATATGGATGGAATCAACTGTACCTCATAAGGTGGTTGGTGAGGATTAAAGTGACTTGATACATAAATGGACCTAGTACAATGTCCAATCTACTGAACTCAATCTGTGTTAATTTTGCCTTTTCTTGGAATGACCCACACCCATACCTCCACCTCCAAATCTGTCTAACTATATTATGTAGCCTGTACATCTCAATGCTGTCACAGAGACCCTGAGTAACAGTGCCTTTGACAAGATAGAAATCTATTTCTTTCCCCAGTAATAGTCCAGGTACCCAGGAGCAGTCCAGGAATAGTCTGTTCCCCCGTGGCAGGAACCCAGGCACTGCAGCTTGTTGCTCTGTCCTGCTTGAGTGCTATCCTGCGTGCACAATCGCAGTTGGCCACCACCGTCTCATCTGCATTTCACTTAACAGAAAGTGGAAAAGAGCATGCTCTGTTCCTTCAAGGCCACAGAAGCTATAAATGTCACTTCTGCTCTCACATGGGCCAGAGTTTAATGGCCACTGCAATGGATATTGTTCTAAAAATCAAAGGTTCCATTACAACAGAAGAATGGGAGAACCAATATTGGAAGGATAGCTGGCAACTTCTGCTACTCTGGCAAACTCTAACCATCCTTTGTCATTTCCTTCAAAGATTAGCTTCTTAAAAAAGCATCTCGTAATACAGGGTGATGCTTTGCTCAGTGAAGCATGGGCTAAAGTCAGGAAAATTACCCCCATTTAATTATAATCCAAACCATACAACTTGGCATATAGTATAAGGCATAGATTTTTTTTTTTTTTAATTCTGGGATACATGTGCAGAATGTGCAGGTTTGTTACATAGGTATACATGTGCCATGGTGATTTGCTGCACCTATCAACCTGTCATCTAAGTCTTAGGCCCTGTATGCATTAGGTATTTGTCCTAATGCTCTCCTTCCCCTTGACCCCCCAACAGGCCCCGGTGTGTGGTGTTCCCCTCCCTGTGTCCATGTGTTCTCACTGTTCAACTCCCACTTATGAGTGAGAACAAAAGCATGGATTTTTCTACGTTCCTTGAAAACCTGGATTTCTTTGAAAGTGACTCAGTGAATCTTATGGCTGAATGTTTGTGTCCCCTGCCCCACCAAATTTACATATTGAAGCCCTAATCTCCAGTGTGATTGTCTTTGGAGACGGAGGTCTCCAAAGAAGTAATTAAGGCTAAATGAGGTCCTGAGGGAGGGACCCTAAACATTATGACTAATGTCCTTATGAGAAGAGACACCAAAGAGCAAGCTCGCTCTCTCTCTCTCCATGCACATATACCAAGGAAAGGACGTGTGAGAGAAGGTGGCCATCTATGAGCCAGAAAGAGAGCCTCACCAGAGGCCAGAACTTTGATTCATCCATCAACAGGCAGGGTTCATTGTTCACTGCTAGGGGCTCCCATAATCCACTGGGTCTGTGCCTCTGTGGCAGTGCATGTTCCAACTGGAATGAGATGTGCTCATATGCACCAACATCTTAGAACAGGATGACCCACAGGTTTCGTCTTGTGTGGCAACTCCAGTTGATCCGTAGTGGTCACCTGAACAATTGGAACTGAGATGAATTCTGAGGCTAAATAGGGCTCAGTGGGAAAAAGGGCTGAGATCAACTAAGAGTATCTGTCATGGTCACAGGAGGGATGAGGGGAAGTATTCGTGATTTACGCCACGTATTTGTTGTCTCTGATGCATACCTAATGAAGACCCTTATATATGGCAGATAATACATACTCCATAAGTGTTTTCCAAATGAAAAAACAGGAGAATATGTGAGTTATCAAGAGTTTGGCAGAATATATGGCGGCAGCAGCAGAGGCTATTTGTTTGCTCATTTTTACTGTAGCTATAGTTTTGATAGCAGCTAGTTTGTGACAAACAAAGTCTGAAACCCGGTCCTTTATCCCTGCTCATACTTTTGGGAACTGACTCATTTTTAGGACATATCTTAACAAATCAATAAGCTCCAGGGACAGAAACCATGTCTTTTTTTCTTAGCCTAAATTTGCAGTGATCCAATTTCCAGAAGCAATAACCAAAACTTTATTTTCCTGCATCTGTTTGTATAATCAGTTGTCTAAAAGTATAACAAGTAATCGTTTTTAATTAAACAGTTAACATAGTCTTATTTACAAGTAAACATGAAAGGCTGTAATAGTCTAATTTTTTCCAATACAATCGGAGTAATACAGATTAGATACCCACATACATACACGTGTGTATCTAGTACAGTGCTACATACAATATAGCACATGGATTAAGATGATGCTAGGTACCCCATTTACGCTGCTGTGATTATTACACATCTTATGCCTGTATCAAAATATCTCATATACCCCATAAATATATACACCTACTGTGTACCCACAAAAATTAATAAAGATGATGCTAGGAAGAAAGCCAGGTTGCTTCCTACGATGACGAAATTCATGTCCATCAAGCTCATGAACAAAGGAAAGGAAGTAAGGGAACGGTCCTTGAGAATCTTAAATATCAGTTCTCTTTGCAAAGCAGGGAAGGATGAAGACTGGATTGCCATTGAGATCTCCACTGCTACATGGGCAAATGAGAACAGACTTGCCTGGGAAATTGAGACAGACAAGTCCAAGTTCTGATGCAACAGTGTGTGATAAATAAAATCACTGTCTATGTTTGCTCATTTTCTGATAGCATGTAGTGTAGACGTGAAATTAGTCTTTTTTTTTTTTTTAGATATTTCAAGAAGCTAAAGTCAGTCTCTCTCTCTCTCTAACAGGATTAAAATCGGAAGGCCTTTACAGAGTCTCTGGGTTCACTGAACACATTGAAGATGTCAAAATGGCATTTGACAGAGGTAAGCTTGTACTTTCTTGAATGCCATCTGACATCCTAACACCCTTCTCAATTGGAACTAGGTTTTAATCATAGTAGAAATGGGGTTTCAGAACTACTAAGAGTTGTTCTTCAACAAACGGAGGAATAATGGCTTACAAATCTCATGTTTCTGCCTCACTGGGTGAAGTGTTTCCTTCACAGCCATTGACAAGTGATCACTGTCAATGGGCAGACAATCCACATGGCATTGGAGTACCCATCTGCATCCCCTGTCTCAGAATCCCATTCTTCTCATTCTCTCAAAGCTCCAAAGAAGGGATCATAGGGATGGGAGGGCACCCCCAGCACTAATGTAGGGGAAGGCAGTGGACATGTAGAAGGGAACTGCTTTTGTTCTTTATAACTCTGGTGTATATTCTCTAGAACATACTATCTCTTAAGTCAGATATCATGGCCATCCTAGGGATCCTGTTAAAAATATGGGTCACTGGGACCCAACTTGAAGACTCATTCAGAAAGCTGGATAAGCCCAAGAATCTGTATTTTTAATAAGCAATCCAAATAATTCTGGTACAGCCAGTCAAGACATGGAACCCCTACTGGATAGAGCCTACTGGATAGAGCCTCTACTTTGTAGTGTGGTATGTGAAATCGGTGAGGTAGCCCTCCCTCTCTCTTTAGACTTCTCTCCAGTTCCTCCTCCCTACTATACTGCACACTCCAGCAATCCTGAAATACACCCTATTTGTTGCCATGCAGAAGTGCCTTGGCTCACATTGTCCTGTCTATCTGAAATTTATTCACCTCTCTGCCTGGCAAACACCTGTAATCAGGGGTCAGCTCAAGCCTTTCCTCCTTGAGGAAGCCTCGCTGACTACCCCAAGCTAACCTCAGAGCTCCACTTCCTTTTTCCACATCCCCCCACATTCTCCACACTTCTTCAGCATAGCAATCTTCCTATTTCCTTGTCATTGTTGAGTTGCATGTCAGTCAGTCTAACTAGAACTGTTGGTTGGCAGAGAGTATCTCTTTTCCATGGTTCATCAAGGCTTAATGTTGCTTGGCACATGACAGATTCTCAATAACTGTTTGCTAAATATGTAAATAATGAAATCAACATGGCATATCTTCTATGCTTTTACTGTTTTCTGTACATCGGCAGCTTTTTTTATCTTCAGAACCAAATTTGCTGAGGCATTTATTCTTTTAATTCTTTATGCAAAAGATATTAAGAATTCCTATATGATTAAAACATTTTTATCTAAAAAATGTCATAGTCTGTGACAAATTGGACTGGTATTTCCTAACGGTAAAACCAAAAGTCAAAAAATGTCTTGAAACTATTGTTAGAAATGGTAAGAAATATAGGCCAGGCACGGTGGCTAGGCCTAGAATCCCAGCGCTTTGGGGGTTGGAAACGGAGCAGGTCAAAACTTCTGTGCTGATCCTTTGTACTGCCTACAAAGAAATAATTTTGGACCAACAATAAATACCAGATACATTAGCATAATATATTTAAAGTGCTGAAGTGAAATAACTGTCAAAATAGGCCAGGCGCGGTGGCTCACACCTGTAATCCCAGCATTTTGGGAGGCCGAGACAGGTGGATCACTTGAGGTAGGAGTTTGAGACCATCCTGGCCAACATAGTGAAACCCCCTCTCTACTAAAAATACAAAAATTTGCCAGGCATGGTGGCACGTCCCTGGAATCCCAGCTACTCAGGAGGCTGAGGCATGAGAATTGCTTGAACCTGGGAGGTGGAGGTTGCAGTGAACCAAGATTGCACCACTGCACTCCACCCTGGGCTACAGAGTGAGATTCTGTCTCTCACACACAAAAAAGAATGATAAGAAATATAACATCACATATCCAAGAGGAAAGGGTAAAGTTTCCCAGATTAAAGTCCTAGGGGATCAGGGAGGAAGGATCAAGTTAAAAACAAACAAACAAACCCTTCAGTGAGCCTGAAAGCAACAATAAGAACTGAAACTATTCAACAATCATTTTGTGAACGTGACTTCCAAATCCAAGTCTAAAAAACACTAGTGGAGATGTATTAGAGCTTCTTGATGTTCTCTTGTTTCAGATTAGATTGTCATTTTATTATGAACCTTAGTGTCTGTAATACAAATTATTGTGCTAAATTTCTATTTAGCAAATTACCAGGGGCTGGGACCCAAATCACTGTTTGAAGTTTGTTTTATCACCCGTTTGCCTGCACAAACCCTCAGACCCTACCTCCCTCTCACCAAACTCCTTTCTGTTGCCTCCTACACTTCACTGTTACTAGAAGCCAAAAGAGTTAGCTGAGACTTGTCAGGGAGCAATCATCGTTGTATTTTTTTTTTCTTTCTGTACATGCCTTGGTGAAATAAGGTCCTAATTAGGACTTGGATCACTGATTGTTTTTCAGATGGTGAAAAGGCCGATATATCTGCCAATGTCTATCCAGACATAAACATCATCACTGGAGCCCTTAAACTGTATTTCAGAGACTTACCCATCCCTGTCATCACATACGATACCTATTCCAAATTTATAGATGCAGCAAGTAAGTACTTCAAATTAATTTTTTATTTATACCAAATTTTTAAGTACAGTGCTTTTGACCTTCAGATAATTAAAACTCAGAACTGTTTAAATTATTGCATTTGTGCCTGTCTTATCAAGTGAGGGCACAACAATAAATAGATGACCAGGCATAGTTCAACAGCTGAGTTGAACCAGTTCTAAGAACTCTGTGGGCTGATGTATGTGTCAGGCAGTTCTGTCCACATTGTTCCTTGTATGCTGGGAACCAACACAGTCAGGCCTATTATATGTTGAAAGCATGAATATTTCTGTAGCAGAAAAAAAAGTCTTCAGTGAGGACTGACTAGATCATGGGTATCCAATCTTTTGTCTTCCCTGGACCACATTGGAAGACGAATGATTGTCCTGGGCCACACATAAAATATACTAACATTAATGATAGCTTTAATGATAATTTTAAATAATTTTTAAAATAAATTATTTTAAAATCTTATAATGTTTTAAGGTTTAAAAATTTGTGCTGGGCCATATTCAAAGCTGTCCTGGGCATGTGCGGCCCATAGGCTGCGGGTTAGACAAGCTTGGTCTAGATTAACTACTTTTATCTGTTAGGCAGAATTTCATTCCTAATCAGTTAAAGTCACAAGCAAGTTTTGTCTATTGATGCTGTTCAAAATGAATAGAAGGCCAGAATACACTGTGTCAAGCAGTATACTACAACGTCTCACCAGTTTAATTCTCTCATGTACCCCATGTGGCAAATATTATAATCCCATTTTACAGAGAAGAAAAGCAAGGCTTAGAGAGCTGAGCTCATGCGTCCAGGAATGGGACATCAGGATTTGCTTTCCATCAGCCCGGGGTTGCTCATTCAGTGTTTGGCACTTGGGCCCACTGCTGAGGGAGAGAGGAATACAGTGAAAAGGGGGCAGGTCTAGGGGAAGGGGCTACACTTTGCCCAGGAAGAGGCAAAAGTGACCAAAGGTAGATTCAGATGCTGAGACACATGACACAGAAGTCAAGCTCACTTTGAGGAAGTTTTTGCTTGTTGTTGTTGTTTTTATTAAAAAAAAAAACCTTTAAAGGTTGAAAAGTTTAGGTATGCTGTTAAATATAGTAATGAGATGCCTGATGGGGAGACACAGAGGCAGGCTGGGATCAGTGTGAGATGCACTTTTCAGATGAGCTGAGGACCTGACCCCGGTAAGACTATTCCCTCCTTCCAGGGCCCTAGTGGTCCTGGCAAAGAAGGTTCTAGCATCTAGATATCCTCTACTCCAGGAGGAATAGCAGGAGGGTTTTCTTTGAGTAGCTGCCAGTACCTATCAGAGACCCAAAAGCCAGAAGCATGTACTCTTCCTCCCATTGTTAATGTGTCCAGTCTCCACTTCCTAACCTGGGCTGTGCACCGGGGTTAAGTATGCCAACACCACGGTGAAAAGTGCCATGAGTGCAGGCTGGGTTGGGTGGCTCATTACCAATATCCTTGCCTTGTAAAATGTATTAGGTTGTAGAAGTCTGCCAGGGAAAGATTCATTAGACAACTGCAAGGCAATACTACCGTATGTGGTGCAGTTTAAATTAAAACTTGTGAGAGGGATATTTCTAGCAAATCTAGTGTTCAGAAGAAGGCAAAGCATAGTCTGCACATATGCTCCCTGACTGTAAGCATTCTGCTGGTTTACAGATTCATGGAGGGCAAGGACAGTGTCCAGCCTCTGGCCACCCAGAGGACATTCAATAAGCATGTGGTGCTCAGCCTCAAACTCTTTCCTGAATGACACAGGACACCAACAAATTGATTAAGTGAAACAGTGCTTGGATTGCATGAATTTATTAGAATCCTTCCCCACTTCTGGCTAAAACAAAAACTTCTTGTTACTTCTCTGAAAACTTGAATGCCACACTCTGAACTAATGCCCATCATGCATGAACTTCACAGAAATCTCCAATGCAGATGAGAGGCTGGAAGCCGTCCATGAAGTGCTGATGCTGCTGCCTCCTGCCCACTATGAAACCCTCCGGTACCTAATGATCCACCTCAAAAAGTAAGCTCATGTCTCGTGCACAAAGCCTGCTCTGCTCCTAGAGCGGTTAATGCATGAGGAAAAGTGGATGGCATTCCTCCCCAGCCCACTGAGGGGAACGAGCCTCCAGCCCCAGCCATAACTGCTGGAGTTTCACTGTGCCAGGAACCACTCCAGGCACTTTCAGTGTATCATCCCTATGAAAGGGGCGCCACCGTGGTGGCTCACGCCCGTAATCCCAGCACTTTGGGAGGCCGAGGTGGGCGGATCACGAGGTCAGGAGATTGAGACCACCCTGGCTAACACGGTGAAACCCTGTCTCTACTAAAAATACAAAAAAATTAGCTGGGCGTGGTGGCAGCCGCCTGTAGTTCCAGCCACTCGGGAGGCTGAGGCAGGAGGATGGTTGAACCCAGGAGGCAGAGCTGGCAGTGAGCCGAGATCGTGCCACTGCACTCCAGCCTGGGCAACAGAGCGAGACTCCATCTCAAAAAAAAAAAGAAAGAAAGAAAGGGGCGCCATTAGGGGCCTTGTGTCACTTGTGAGATTGCTGACACTTGGGGAGGTTACACAGCTGATTTGAAGAGGTGAAGGCAGGATCCCAGGCAGGCTGATGTACAGCCTTTAACTACTCTGCCTCCGTGTCTGCATCTTCATCTGACACAAGCCCTGTACTCTGTGTCCTGTTCATCCCCCTGTTGCTTGCCCCTTTCCAGGCTCCTGAGCCTGCCTGCCTCCTGGGAGAGCACATTCCCAGCCTGATCTCTTATTTTTCTGGATGTGTGAATTCTCTCTCATTGAGTAACAAATTGCTCCCGAAACTTAGTGGCTTAAAACTGTAAACATTTATTATCTCATAGTTTCTAAGGGTCAGGAATCCAGGTGTGACTCAGCTGGCTGCCTCCAGTTCAAGGTCTGTAATGAGGCTGCAGTCTTATCTGAAGGCTTGATGGGCCTGTAATCCCAGCTACTTGGGAGGCTGAGACAGGAGAATTGCTTGAACCTGGGAGACGAAGGCTGCAGTGAGCCAAGACGGCACCACTGTACTCCATCCTGGGCAACAGAATGAGACTTTGTCTCAAGAAAAAAAAAAATTCACTCCTGAAGGCTTGATGGTGGTAGCATCCATCTCCAAGCCCACTCATGGTTGTTGGCAGGATTCAGTTCCTTAAAGGCTGTTGGACTGAAGGCCTCACTCCCTCACCAATAGTTTGCTGGAGGCAACCCTCAGTTCCTTGCCATGCGCATTTCTCCATAGGCAGCTCACAAAAAGCCAACAGGCTTCTCTCAGAACAAAAAAGCAAGAGCACCCAATATGAAAGACAGTCTTTTTGTAACCTAATCTCAGAAGTGACATCCTATTGCTTTTACCATGTTTTATCTGCTAGAAGCAAATCAAGTCCATCCCATACTTTAAGGGGAAGGGATGCAGGGTATGAATTCCAGGAGGCATGGATCACTGAGGTCCATCTCAGAGAGTACCTGCCACACACACAGCTGTCTGTGTGAGTGTGTGGGAGACCGAGATGGAGACGTCTGGATGTTTATGGGACACTAGAACCTCTGGTGACACTATTCTCTCTAAACCTTGTGTCTCTCTCTTTCACTGCACATGTGTAATGAGGTCGATGAATTGGTGTTATAACATTGGAGGGATCAGGGCACATCTGTGTGCCTCTGTGTTTTTGAAAGATACTTGGCAGCAGCCCATTCTTTGATAAAATGAACCAAAAATTGTCTACATTGACCAGTTTACAGATCTACTTAGTATGTGAAAAGAAGCAAACTGAGGACTGTATAAACAGTAGGTATTGAGGTTTTTATTTTTCTACCTTATTAGACATACAATATTGTTGCTCAGATTCAGGGTGATGGTAACATTTAGCTCAGAATATTCCCATTCTGATTAATTTATTGAATTTAGGAGTACAAGTAATTTTTAGATAATAAACTATGGGTATCACATCTGGCTTTCAATTAGCTGTAAAATATTTATTGTGATCAATATCCAGTTGTTACAGTGTGGAAGGCAAAGTACCACTACCAGAAAAATGCTGACACCTTTCAGCTGAACCTTAAATGCCAATAATACTGTATCTTTATCATAGTGGGTTTGCCAGCCATCTTGTTTGGTCAGGCGTAGTGCCTGACTTAAGAGGAAACTGTGGGCACTTTGATGGTGAGAAATGTCCTCTTTCCAACCTTCTTCTTAGCTTTGTGGCATGTACATGACACAAACTGGGTTGACCTTAAAATAATACTCAATGGCTAATCCTAATGAGTTATAAGGAAATAGAAAGGGATGGCTTTTTACGCACAACCTAAACACATTTTAATTATATTTTGCTCTTTTTTGGAGAACCCACTCCCTTTTACATCTATTATGAACATTCTAAAACTTAAATTTGTGAAAACAAAACTCTGGGAGATTGTAATTTTATTCCATGAGGAAGGTGTTAAACCAACTTTGCAGTTTGAATTTTATTCTTAAAGGCTCTGCAGTTCTTATCTGGATGTCGAAATGATTTTTAATTTCAACTGCTGTAGACCTCATCCTGTGGGAACTAGAAATAATGTCCAACTGCCTTCCAGTTTGGCGACATTCCAGCCATTCCCCCACCCCATGATAACGGCCTGGCTCTTCCTAAATTCATGACAGCCCATTCTACACATAACCTTTCTCCTCTGGCACCGGTCCTCCCAGCAGAGAGGGATCCTGCCCTTCCCTTCCCACTCTCCAGCATACAGACCAGCAGGAAGCCACAAGAGGGAAAAAAAAGCCTTCTATATAAGGCCTATGAAAGGACCATGGGCCAGCCTCAGAATCTGCTGCCCCTACAAACCAGTATTCCTTAAATGATAGTTCCACATTTACTTAATAAGGAGGACTAATTTTCTAATTTTAAAAATTGTGTTCCTGCCAGATTCACATAAGTAATTCATTCCCACCGGCGAAGGCAATGTCAACAATTTAAAACGAAAAATCAGTAAATTACCCTTCCAAAAATACCTTTCTGCTATTCTGATCCCCAATTTTTTCTTGCAGTTTCCTGAACCAGAGATGTTCTTGGGACTTACATACATAATCAATACATAAAATCAATCTCAAGTCTCCATAATGTCTCTGTTCTATATGTTTGTTTTGTTTTGCAGGGTTACTATGAATGAAAAAGACAATTTCATGAATGCAGAAAATCTGGGGATCGTGTTTGGGCCCACTCTGATGAGGCCCCCTGAGGACAGCACCCTTACCACCCTGCATGATATGCGGTACCAAAAGCTGATTGTGCAGATTTTAATAGAAAACGAAGACGTTTTATTCTAATCCATCAGGGAAATGAGCTGAATGGCCCCAGCCCCATCCAAGTTGACAAAGCAAAAGGAATAAAAACATTTCTTACCACTTGATTTGTTTTCCAAGCAAGTGCTAGAATTTGCTGGACTGCAGAGGATCACTGAGTGGGGTACTGTGTCTCATAGACATGCGCCACCTCCACGTGAGAACAAGGGTGAAGGTGAGGGAAGCCCCTCACCTTGGGTCTTTTGCTGTGCCTCCTATGTATGTCTGGTTTGCTGGAAGAGTGATTAATACATCTTTAATTTATTAAAAAACAATGTAGACCTTTAAACTTCAGTCTTATTGGTAATAAAAGGGAACTTAATTCATACAGGTACTTGATACAGTTATACATTTTCCACTTACAAAATTGATACAGCTATACATTTTCCACTTACAAAAAGAAGACAATTCTGTTAAATGTTAAATGAAACCTATATCGTAAAATGTATTTTTATTTTACCCACAAGAATGTTATTTTTAGCAAATAGAACTCAATGCAGTGCATTGGTTATTACCCTGTGTACCTTGTCCCTCATTTTGCTGTGACACCCTGAAAAAGTTGACCACAAATGCAGTATTATCTTGACATACCTCTGTCCTCCTCAGTGCTTTTCAATGAAATTTCACCTGCCCCTTGTGTTCCTGCTTTTGACAGTTTTTGCTCTTAAGCATTGGCATTCTTCTATTGTATGGTATATATTTATAGCAATTGTAGGATGGTCTGAAATGTCCACAAACTTTCTATTCATACAAATTTTGTAAATTCCCAAAGTATGCTTTGGAATTGGTCATAGTCTTTTCGTATCATGATAGTCTTTTCGTATCATGAGTATGTATCTTCGTATCATGAGTATGTATCCCAGAAGATACAGAATGCGGTCATTTTACCTGAAATTATTTGAGAACACTGGATGTATCTGGTCTGTGTAAAAAGTTAGCACTTTCCCTCTTTTCTTCCCGGCCAAGTCCTCTGAATTCATCTGTTAATATCAAATTGTATTTTTGCCACATTTCTGTATTGGTGAAAAGCGAATCTGCAGAATAATTGTCAATGTTTTTCATTCTTGTTTTACAAACCTATTTTTTAAAGTGAGAATAAGGTTGGTTTTTACCAAATATTTGTTCCTCCTTGACAAAAGTAGCTCTGTGTGGATAATATGATTTTATTACTACAGTTCCATTCACTTGGTTATATTTATCTTAGCATGAGCCTTTCACACCAAGATTTCTATATTTTGTAACATAGGTGAAATATTTAAAACATCAAAAACTGTAAATCTAGATTTTTAAAAAATCCAACTGCAATGTCTTTTCCTTTGATTGAGATGATTTGTGTAAACTCACCAGTCTTGCTTTGGAGTGAGCAGAAGAGAATGACTATTTTACGTGGAGCATCATTGTGTGACTTGACCTGGACAGTCCCAGGGGCTATGCAGATGGACTCCATTGGCACAGGGAGGTTTGACCTCTTCCCTGCTATTATCCCTCCTCCCAACTGTACAGATTTGTTTGTTGTAGTTTATGTACTTCTTGATACTGTCAAAAAATTATCTGGAAATGGTTTTATTTTGTGAAGTGAACAATACTTTGTAATTTATGATAGTGTAAATGGAAGGCAAAGCATCACATGTATTAAATTCTTCTGTCTATTATTCTGGAGTATGTGCAAGAAAGTGGTTTGGAGGGGTGGGGTGGTGGATCATCAAAACATTGTTTGTTTCCAGATAGATGTTGGCAACAAATTTTCAGTCATCACTGAAACACAATGAGAAAACAGCATCTCATCGAGTCCCCACTCCTTCTGCAAGCTTCCTTCTAGAGAGCCTGCTTCAAGATTAAGGCCCTGAGGCTCCACATTCACTTTCCATAAGCCCCACTGCATGGATGCATCATCATACAGAGGTGAACCGTTTAGGGCAAATCACCCTAGGCCACTTGGAGGGTAGCAGAACAAGAATTTTAAAGTCAGAAAGCCCTGAGTTTGATCCCAGATCCGTCCATTTAGTACTACCTGCATGTAACCATGGGAAGTTTGCGGCTCTGAAAAACTGAAGGTGATAATCTGATTGTGACATCTTAAATGAAATTTATGTTCTAGGGTAATTAGTAATAGTTATTTCTCATTATTACCATTTTAGAAGGGGAAAGGATATAACATGGAAGCAGGGATGGAAGAAGCATAAGAAAAGGATTTGTCACAGGTTCAATCCAAGTCCAAATAGCACTAAAGGATATAACAGGCCTCTATAATGGGTAGTGAAGTTCACTTGACTCCTTTTCTCAAATGTGATCCCAACACTTGATCCCCTCTTCCTTTAGTCTGAAGCCAGCTCACCCACACCTGTCTTCCCCACCATCTGGCAGCCTGACATGGCTCCCCTTACCTGGCTTGAAATTCCTGCTGTTAGAATAACTCTGGTTGTTAGACCATCAAGGAGGCAGCACTGTTTCCAGAAACCCACTGTTCAATTGTCAACAACTGAGTTGTGGGAAGTGGGATAGGAGCAGGGTTGGTGGGAGAATGCAGTGGTGAGGATGGGAGGAGACCCCTTTTTCTTTCTTCCATTGACATAAATGGGCATTCCAGATGACCTGGTCTCCACAGCTTGGAAGGGCTGCTGCAGATGTCAAGGATAACAGCCTAGAAGGGAAGAGAGAGGAAGAGAGAAGGTTAAGGGAAGGACAGTGAAGAGAGCATCAGAAAGAAACATACCATATAGGTGAAGGATTGCCTGGGCTGTCCTGGCTCCTGTGAAAACCCAACTCAGTTTATAAATTCCCAAGTTTATCAATATCCAGTGTATAATCAGTCTTTTATTTTAAAAATATAACATTAACTTTTAACCAGTATGTATCAAGCATTTATTAATGAGCTAAACACTGAATATTTGGAGGCAAGGAAAAGGCTTATCACACTGGAAGAATTAAACAATAAAGTTAGTCTGGCTAGAGAGAGGAAACTGATCATGTTAAGGGTTTTGGACTCTTAAGGGGAATGGGTACTACATATTTGTCTCCAGACACACAATGTAGGGGGTACCAGCCATCAGGGCCATTTCCAAGGTCGGTGCTGTCTTTCTCTCTGCTCCACCATCCTAGGCTTATTGTTATTTCCCCTTGGGTTTGGCTCACATAGTTATAAGGAGGCTACAAAGACCACCAAGTCAATGCCTTTCTCTTCTTGTGTGTCCCATTTAACAGTGAGGAAAACTTTCCTAGAAGTCCCCTGTATAGTAGACAGCGACACATGACAGCAATTACTTAAGCATACCCTGAGAATGATGCTGTGTGGCAGACACGCCTGAATGTGTATTTGGACTTTCGAGGAACTGGGAGTGGCAAACCTGGAGATTACTTTCTCATCTGTGAGGAACATCTGAGCCCCTGCCCTGTCCTATGGATCAAGACCCTTTGAGTTCAATGAAGGTTGCCAGCTGGAGGTTGTTAGGGGAAGGGTGCTAAGTGAAAATGCTCTATAAACTGCATGCTTTTTACAAGCGGCAGCGGTTCTCCTGCCCAGCCTGCCACCGCTAGAACATGTAGTCCTCCTGTCCAGCCTGCTGTCACTGGACCATGTGCTTCTCCTGTCCAGCCTGCCACCGCTAGACCATGTGGTCCTCCTGTCCAGCCTGCTGCCACTGGACTGCTCTGTATATAAGTTTCCCGCTAATAACACTCTGTCTTATTTACTGGCTCTGGTTCTTCTTTGGCCTCTTGAACCTGGTGCCATCCCTACTGAAGTTAATAGGGGTCCTGAATGACATTCCCCACCATACAATCCCTTTCATTGGCCAGAACTGCATTGCACACATGTGGCTAAACCAGTCACTAGCAAGCGGAATGAGATCACCAGGATTAGTTTAGATCAGTGGTTCACAACATGAGATCCCTTGATCAGCAACAGCATGAACTGGGACTTGTTAAAAAGGCAAATTCTCTTGCCTGACTCACTGAATCCAGGGGAAGCATTTTGCGATCTTTTTCTTTTTCTTTCTTTTTTTTTTTTTTTTTTAACAAGTCTTTCAGGTAATTCCATTGATTGAGCAATCAGGACTTACACCTGACCTGGGGTTGGATCCAACTTACTCAAGGTGTTTGGATACCTGAAATGAACTAGGACTCATTAGCAAAGAAAGGGGCTTTGCAGCACTGTGAAGGTTGTTGAGATTCTCAGAAGTGGTAGAGAACTTTCCCCACCCATACACTCCTCCCATCATGACCAAGATCTCCATGGGTCCCACCCCTATAACCATATTACCAACTCTGTCTCTAATGTAACACTGTCTAAACTATAAGCTTCATGAGGACTGGAATCCGATCTGCTTTGCTCACCATCCTACCCAATCCTTACCCAGCACTGTGCTAGCACACAGTAGCCAACCCCAAACTTTTATAAATTAATGGCTTGTTCCTTCTACAAATACTGCACTCAAATGTCCCATTTTTGTGTGGTAGTGGAGGGGAATAGTTCGAGAAGCAGATTCTGAAAATGCACACTAACTCCTGTCTGTCGTTTGGAGCTGTGGCTAACATCTGAACTCTTTGGTTATTGAAGCTTTCTCCTTGACTTTCTCCTTAACTCGCTCTTCAGCATGTTCTTTCTCCTTTTCCCCAGAAGGAATGATTAAGCTTCAAAATAATTCAGTTTGAAGAATCTGAAGATCTAAGTCTCTAGTTCAATTGCAGGTTACACAGATAATGGTAGATTTGGCTAGAATCTAGTGCAATGTAGACACGAGGAGGTCAGGTGCTGGGTCCAGACAGCCTCCGGTTAAATCATAGCTCCATCTCTTTCTAATAGTGTGACTTATGGAAAGTTAATTTGCTTTTTCAGTCTCAGTTTTCTTGTCATTAAAATGAACTAATACCAGTTCCTATTCCATGGAGGCTTAAGGTACTCTGTGGACAGCACTCAGCATATTTGGAGAACAAAGTAGGTAAGCAAATGCTTTTCTAAAATATGCAACAACTTGGGGAAATGTTTGAGAATGCTTAACCATTAGTATCCCTTCTTCACAGTGATAAGGCACCATCACTTACGGCTGTCTAGCAAATGAGAGAGTTTCATGAATGGTAACTATTACTACCCAATGAACTTTGGAAGTGAAGCCACACCTGTCCCATGCAGAGTGATATGGTGGAAAGAGTTCAGACGTTAGCCACAGCTCCAAACGATGGACAACAGTGAGTGTGCAGAAAGAACATGCTGAAGGGTGAGTTAAGGAGGCCTAGTTCCAAATGTTAATAGCCTTGATCTGTGGCTGAGCCAGGTCTTGTGGCTCTAAAGCCAGTGTTCCTGTGGATGCAGATCAAGTGTTCCTGTGGAGCACTGGCTTTAGAGCCACAAGACCTGGCTCAGCCACAGATCAAGGCCCCACTCACCAACCTCACAGGTCTATCACTGAGGCCAGATGACATGCAGGAGGTGTGGAGGCTCCTTCACAAACCCTCACACCCCTCGGTACATCCTGTCCCGCATCCTCTGCTCAGGCTCCTCTGCCCAAACATGCAAGTCCCTGATGCATCCTCCAAGGCTGCTTCTCACCCTACTTTCTCCCTAGCCAATCACATTCACTCTGGCTTTGAATGCTATCTGTCAACAAATCCAAATTATCCTCAAGATTCAGTTTGCTACCTAATGCACTGTGACAAATCCCTTCTGCTTAAACCAGCTAGCATGTGATCTGTTGCTCATGGCCAAGGTCCCTGATGAACATGCCAATCCCTCTGCCACTCAGCTCTTTAAAATCTTCACATCTGTCATACTTGCATGGCATTAAAACAATTTTAAAAATCAGAATAAAGGACTTGATCCCATTTATTCTTCCTCATTCCTTGGCACTTTTTATATTCTTACTGTGTATATTCAATCTATGCCATGTTTTATAGAAATGGTATCATACTCTATATTAACATTCTACAAATTATTTTTAATTCTCCATATGTTTTTGAAATGTATCCATGTTGATACTCATAGACCTACTTCATTCATTTTAGCTGTCCTAAAATATTTTACTAAGTAATTTATCCCTCTGCTACTATTAGGTATTCAGTTTCCTTCTTTTCTATTGAAAACAGCATTTCCATGAATGTTTTTGTTGAATTCTGCATGTGCTAGATTGGAATTGCTAGACTGTGAGGAATGCATATCAAAAGCTTTGCTAGATGCTCCCCAAAGTGACTGTGCCAATTTATACTCTCATCAGCAGTGTTTGAGAGTTCCTGTCTCTTTGTATCCTTATGAACACTTGGCATTACCCGACTTAAATATTTTGCTGCTCTGTTGGCATAAAATGACATCTTTTTGTTTTAATTTGCATTTCTTTGATTACCACTAAAGTTGAGCATCTTTTCTGGTTTAATGGCCACTTAACTGTCTCTTCTATGAACTGGCTATTCATAACTTTTACCATTTCTCTACTGAGTTTTTTCTCTACATCTACTGATTTGTTGGAGTTCTTTATAAATTCCAAACTGTTTCTTGATCAATCATGTGCATTGTATATATCTTCTCCCAATATAAAGGATCAATTTTTTTAGAGTTTATGCTTTATGTTTCTTATCCTGACCCTTAAACCATAAAGGTATTTTTTTATATTTTTTGTAAAAATATTCAAGTTATGCTTTTCACATTGATGTCTGAAATTTTGGTGCAAAAGGTAGGAATCTATTTTTTTCCATGTGAATACCAAACTATCTTAGTGCAGCTCTGTTCAATAAATTATCTTAGTGCAATTTATTGAACAGAGCTGTGCTATCCAATACTGTAACTACTAGTCACATGTAAGCTTTTGAGCACTTGAAATGTGACTTGTCCAAATCCAGATGTACTGTGTGTATAATACATGCTGGATTTTCTTTTTTTTTTTTTTTTTTTTTTTTTGAGACAGAGTTGTGGCCCATGCCTGTAATCCCAACACTTTGGAAGGCCAAGGCAGGTGGATCACCTGAGGTCAGGAGTTCGAGACCAGCCTGACCAACATGGAGAAACCCCGTCTCTACTAAAAATACAAAATTAGCCAGGTGTGGTGGCACATGCCTGTAATCCCAGCTACTCAGGAGGCTGAGGCAGGAGAATCACTTGAACCCAGGAGGCGGAGGTTGTGGTGAGCCGAGATCGTGCCATTGCACTCCAGCCTGGGCAACAAGAGGAATACATGCTGAGACTTGGTACAGAATATGTCAACAATTTAATACTGATTACATGTTTAAATAATATTCTGCATATTTGGTGTTAAAATATATTATTAAAATTTATTTCACCTGTTTCTTTTTACATTTTGAAATGTGGCTACTGGAAAATTTTAAGTTACAAATATGTAGAAATACAAATACATTGTATTTCTATTGCGGAGCTCTAGAATAGACCATCCTTCCTCCCAAAGGGAGAGGGGTCTCCTAATTTGTCATAATGGAATTTCTTTAATTGCATAGGTCTGTTTCTGGACTCTATTTTCTGATCTGTCATTTTATCTAGCTCTGTACCAATGCTACACTGTCTTTTAATTTTTATTACTTTATAATAAGTATTAAGATCTTATTCCCATTCTTGTTCCTCTTCTTCAAAATTGTCTTCGTTCTTATGTTTCACTCTCACATATGAATTCTAGGACCACCTAGTCTAGTCTTTCCTATCGTGACATCCTAACAAAACCTACTCAGATTTTGATAAGAATGGCATTTGATTTCTATTTTTACAAAGAATAGACATCTCCCTTCACAAATATAATACAGCTCTCCTTTAATTTGGGTGTTTATGCCCTTCAATAAGATTTTATAATTTTCTACACAAAGTGTATGCCCATATTTTATAATATTTATTCCTAGATACTTTATAGTTTGTGTTGCTATTGTGAATAGATTGTTTCTCATATGCTTTATAATGGGTTATTACAAATATTAGGAACACTGCTTATTTATATAAATCTTCTCTCTAACAACCTTGCTGAACTCTATTAGTTCTAAATAATCTTCTTGGGCTTTTTGTATAATCATATTGCCTGCAAATATGGACAACTTTGTCCCTTTCCAATTCTCATACTTGTTAAATATTTTATATTTTTAACTGACCCATACTAATTGTACATATTTATGGGGTACATAGTGATGTTTCAATACGTACAAAATATACTGATCAACAGACCCACAGCTAGTATCACACTGAATGGGGAAAAACTAAAAGCCTTTCCTCTAAGATCTGGAACACAACGGGGATGCCCACTGTCACCATTGTTATTCAACATAGTACTAGAAGTCCCAGCTAGAGCAATCAAACAAGAGAAGGAAATAAAGGGCATCCAAATTGAAAAGGAAGAAGTCAAATTATCTTTATTTGTTGATGATATGATCTTATATTTGGAAAAACCTAAAGACTCCACAAGAAATCTATTAGAACTGATATATTCAGTAAAGTTGACAATAGCTAATATTTGGAAGCAACCTAATTGCCCATCAACGATGAATTGATAAAGAAAATGTGGTACATACACACAGTGGAATATTATTCAGTCATAAAAAAGAATGAGATCCAGTCATTTGAAACAACATGGATGGAACTGAAGATCATCGTATTAAGTAAAATAAGCCAGGCACAGAAAGACAAACCACATGGTCTCACTTTTTTGTGGGATCTAAAAATCAAATCAATTGAACTCATGGACACAGAGAGTAGAACGATGGTTACCAGAAGCTGGGAAGGGTACTGGGGGACTGGAGAGGTAGGGATAGTTAATGGGTACCAAAAAAAGAAAGAATGAATAAGACCTACTATTGGATAGCACAATAGCATGATTATAGTCAATAACTTAATTGTATATTTTTAAATAACTTAAAGAATGTAATTGGATTGTAACTCAAAGGATAAATACCTGAGGGAATGGATACCCCATTCTCTATGATGTGCTTATTTCACATTGCATGCCTGTATCAAAATATCTCTTTGCTGTTGAGATGTTAGGGTTCCTTATATATTCTGGATATTAATCCCCTGTTGGATGAACAGTTTACAAATATTTTCTCCCATTCTGTAGGTTGCCATACACTCGTTGACTGTTTCCTTTGCTGTACAGAAGCTTTTTAATGGACATAATCCCATTTGTTTTTGTTTTTGTTGCCTGTGCTTTTGATGTCTTACTCATAAAATATTTCCCAGAACAATATCCTGAAGAATTTCCCCATGTTTTCTTCTAGTAGTTTCATAGTTTTGGATCTTACATTTAGGTCTTTAATCTAGTTCGAGTTAATTTTGTATATGGCAAGAGGTGGGGGTCTAGTTTCATTCATCTGTATATGGATATCCAGTTTTACCAGCACCATTTGTTGGAGATACTATTCTTCCCCCAAGGAATGTTCTCAGCACCTTTGTCAAAAATCAGTTTGCTATAGATATGTCCATTAATCTCTGGGTTCTCTGTTCTGTTCTGTTGGTCTATGTGTCTTTTATGCCAGTACCATGCTATTTTGATTACTATAGCTTTGTAGTATATTTTTAAGTCTGGTAGTGTGATACCACCAGCTTTGTTCTTTTCACTCAGAATTACTTTAGCTATTCCCCAAATAAAAGATCTAGAGTAACTGAATGGATTAAAAAACAAGACCCAAATATATGCTGCCTATAAGAAATACACCTGTAAAGACACACATAGACTGAAAGTGAAGGGATGGGAAAATATATTATACACAAACAGAAACCAAAAGTGAGCAGGAGTAGCTATACTTAGATAAAATAGACTTTAAGCCAAAAGCTATTAAAAAAGCAAAAAAGGATATTATATAATAATAAAGGGATCAATTCGGCAAGAAATATAACAATTGAAGTATATATACACCCAATACTGGAGCACCCAGGCATATAAAGCAAATATTATTAGATCTAAAAGGAGAGAAAGACCCCAATATAATAATAGCTGGGGACTTCAACACCCCACTCTCAGCACTGCACAGATAAGCTAGGCAGAAAATTGGCAAAGAAACATCGGAATTAAACTGCATCACAGAACAAATGGACCTAAGAACATTTCATCCAACAACTGCAGAATACACATTCCTTTTATCAGCACATGAAACATTCTGTAGGACTGACCATAAGTTAGGACACAAAAGGAGTCTCAATAAATTTTTAAAAGTTGAAATCAGATCAAATATCTGATGACAACAGAATAAAATTAGAACTCAATAACAAGAGAAACATTTGAAACTATACAAATATGTGAAAATTAAACATGCTCCTGAGCAACCAATGGGTTAAGAAATTGGGAAGGAAATTTAAAAATTTCTTGAAACAAATAGAAATACAATATACCAAAACCTATGGGACACAGCAAAAGCAGTATTAAGAGGCAAGTTTATAGCAATAAATAACTACATCAAAAAAAGTAGAAAGACTTCAAATAAATAATCTAAATTACACATCTCAAGGAACTAGCAAACAAGAACAAAGTGAACCCAAAATTAGTAGAAGGAAAGAACTAATAATGATCAGAGGATAAATAAATGGCATTGAGACTAAAAAAATACAAAAGATCAATGAAACAAAAAGTTGGTTTCTTGAAAAGATAAATGAAATCAACAAACTATTAGCTAGACTAAAAAAGAAAAAAGAGAGAAGACACAAATAAATAAAATCAGAAATGAAAAAGGAGATGTCACAATGGATACCACAAAAATACAAGGATCATTAGAGATGATTATGAACAACTATATACCAATAAATTTGAAAAGCTAGAAGAAGTGGGAAAAATCCTAGACAATACAACCTATGAAGAGTGAACCAAGAAGAAACAGAAAACCTGAATAGACCAATAACAAGTAATGAGATTGAATCAGTAATAGAAATTGTCCCAACAAATAAAAGCCCAGGACCACATGACTTCACTGCTGAATTCTACCAAGATTTTTAAAAAGAATAAAAAATCTTCTCAAACTGTTCCAAAAAAGTTGAAGAGGAGGGAATTCTCCCTAACTCATTCTATAAGACCAGCATAACCGTGATAACAAAACCAGACAAGGACACAACAAAAAATTTATAGGCCAATATCCCTGATGAGCATAGATGCAAAAATCTTCAACGAAATACTAGCAAACAGAATCCAACAACACATAAAAAAGATAATACATCATGATCAAGTGGGATTTATCCTAGGGATGCAAGGGTGGTTCAACAAACACAAATTAATAAATATGGTACATCACATCAACAGAAAGGACAAAAACCATACGATCACCTCAATAAATGCAGAAAAAGCATCTGATAAAATTCAACATTCCTTCATGATGAAAACTCTCAATAAAAAGGAAGTACTTCAACACAATAAAGGTCAGAGATGACGGATTTACAGCTAACAACATACTCAATGGGGGAAAGTGGAAAGCTTTTTCTCTAAGACCTGGAACAAGACAAGATGCCCACTCTCACCACTCTTATTCAATACAGTACTGGCAGTCCTATCCAGAGCCATGGGCAAGAGAAAGAAAAGGCATACGAACTGGAGTGGAGGAAGTCAAAATGTCTCTGTGGATGACATGATCTTGTGCACTGTAAAACCTAAACACTCTACCAAAAATCTCTTAGAACTGATAAGTAAATTCAGTAATGTTGCAGGATACAAATTAACTTATAAAAATCAGTAGCCTTTCTATACACAAGACAAACTAGCTAAAAAAGAAATCAAGAAGAAAATTCTATTTACGATAGCTACAAAAAAGTAAAATACATAGAAATAAATTTAACCAAGGAGGGAGAAGATCTCTACAAGGAAAGATACAAAACACTGATGAAATAAATCCAAGAGGATACAAACAAATGGCAATACATCTCATGGTCATGAATTAGAAAAATTAATATTGTTAAAATGACCATACTGCTTAAAGCAATCTACAGATTCTATGCAATCCCTATCAGAATACCAGTGACATTCTTCACAGAAATTTTTAAAAATCCTAAAATTCATACGGAACCAATTCTCATACTTTTTATTTCTTCTCTTCTTAATATAGTGGCTAGGACCGCTAGAGAAGAAAGCAGCCATCCTCACCTTGTTTCTGACTTTAATGCGAATATAGCTAAAGTTTCACCATTAAACGTGATGTTTGTTGTAATCTTTACACGAATGATTCTCAAACATGGTGTATGTCAGAATCACTTCAAGAACTAAAAAGAACACAGATGCCAGGTTTGTTGAAAAAAGAAAGGGCCTGGACCTTTGTATTTTTACCAAGCTTCTCAGGTGATTCTGTTACCCACCAAAGAAAGTTCCCTTCTAGTTCTAAAGAAAGAATCTTTTTAAAAAGCACACATGGGTGGTGTTTGATTAAATGGTTTTTTTCCTGAAGTCTCTTAAGATGATCTTTAGGTCCTATTTTCTCTTTTACCCTGTTAAGCTGGTATGTTACATAAATAGATTTCTTAATGTTAAGCCACCATTGTGCTCCTAGGAAATTTTTAACCTGGTCACATGTAGTATTTTTTTAATACGCTGCTTTAATATCTAGCGTGTTCTTCCTTTCTTTCTCTTCCTTTCTTTTCATCTTCCTTTCTTTCATTTTTTAGAATTTACATCAAGCTACACATGGGAAAATGGCCTATAACTGTCTCTGAATAGCATCTATTCCATTTTTTCTCTCATAAGAGGAGTTGTATAGCTTTCTCTATTGTTCTTTTCTCTGAAACAACTTTAATAAAATTGGTAAATTAGAATTAGGTTCAGCTGGAAATGGCAGAAAAACCCAAATTGCAATAGATAAAATGGAAGTTGACATCTCGCTCATATCAAATCCAGGTGGGTGGTGTTGGTCTGATATGGCAGCTGCATACTCATCAGGGACCCAGGCTCCTTCTGTCTGCTTGTTTGTTGCCCTGGAGATCTCCCACCTGTGGTTGCCTCACACAGCACTGCCTTCTCCTACGGGCTTCATGAAACCATCTTCACAACGCTGGCTTCCAAAAAACATGACCCTTGCCTACCACCACCAACATCTTTCTCTGCTAGAGTTGCTGGACCTAGATTGGGTCCCTTTCACATCTAAGCAATCACCAGGTTCCACTCGGCCCACAGTAATGCATACACCTCTACCACACCATTGGTAGAGGGCAGCTCACTCCACCGCAGCCCTCTCTACTCACCCTACTAGTGTTGGGTAGCCCTTTACCTTTAACCCTTCTGGGCATGAGTCAGGTATCTCTGACTCCTTCCCTTCTCTTGCACACTATATGCAAAGCATCAGCAAAGCTTCTTGGCTTTACTTCAGAATATCTTCACAATCTTACCACTTGCCCCATCTCCACTGCCACTACTCTGGTCCAAGTCACCACTGTCTCTCACTGGACACCTGTAACAGCCTCCTAACTCAGCTCCTTGCTTCTGCCCTTGCCTCTCTCCAACCCCACATCCCACCTCTAAGAGTCTATCCCAGCACAGCGAGTAGAGGGATCCTGTTAAAAGCTATCATAAATGTCACTGCTATGCCTAAAACTCTCCACTGGTTTCCCATCTTACTCAGAATAAGTCAATGTCTTTACAGTGGATGCCCCAGGCCTATGTACGTGACTTCTCTAGATCTCCATAAATTCCCCCCACCACCTCTCATACTACTATGGCCTCGGCTCACTGTATTCCAGACTTGCTCAGGCCCTTTTGCTGCTCCTTCAACATGCAAGGCACACTCGAGTCCTGGGGGAGTTGGCCATTGCTGTTCCTCTTGCCTGGAACATTCTTTCACCGTTTATCTGAGTGGCTACTTCTCTTTCCCTCTTCAGGTCTGTGGAACTAAAGCTTGGACACACAGCAACATGCATCACCCAGTGCAGGCTAGAACTCATAGTGAAAGGGATCAGCAAAAACAGGGTCTCCTTCTCTGCATACCCAGTAGAGACGCATCCTAGGCAGAGGCCCAGATGGATACACCATTGGAGTTGGCTGCAGGACATGGACCTTCCCTGGGTTGCTCTCCTTTTTATAAGGCAAAGGTGAGAGTGGCTCTGCAGGAGAGAAATACAAATTTTAGACCCAGGTGCCAAGTATTCTAAGCTTGGTTGCCACATGCTCAAGGAAAGTTCTACAAAATGCCAGCTTGCCCAGCACTTATAATTCTTAGAGGCTCCTGATCCAGTGAGAAGCTGAGTCCAAGCACAGTCCCCCCCAATATGAGAAAGAGAGGGACCCCTGGAGTCATCACTAGACAATTCTGTTTATTCCACTGGGGTTTGTTTGGAGTTTTTTTAACTTCATCGTTTGAAATAATTCAAACTTGGAAAAATAGTACAGAGTCCAGAGTAACCTTCACCCTGCTTCCCCAGTGGTGACATTTTGCATAATTACAGTACATTATCAACACCAGGAAATTGACCAGTTCACAAGACTATAGACCTTACTCAGTTTTCACAAGGCCTTAAACCTATACCCACGTGTGTGTGTGTGTGTGTGTGTGTGTGTGTGTGTGTGTGTAGTTTTATGCAATTTCATCAAATGTATAGATTTATTCATCTACTACCACAATCAAGATATAATCTGTCCAGGCATTCTGGCTCACACCTCCAATCTCAGTGCTTTAGGAGGAGGCCAAGGCAGGAGGATCGCTTGAGCCCAGGAGTTAGAGACCAGCCTGGGCAACAGCAAGACCCCATCTCTACAAAAAAAATAAAAATAAAATAAGTCAGGCATGGTAGTGCACACCTGTAGTCCCAGCTACTCAGGGGGCTGAGGTGGGAGGATCACTTGAGTCCAGGAGTTTGATGATGCAGTGAGCTATGATTGTGCCACTGCACTCTAGCCTCAATGTGGCACTGATTATCACAGGTGAGTCGATTGCTGGGGTCATGAGCCATGATCCAAGAAGCATGGCGTCACCAAAGGTCAGCCTTAGGGTCATGAGTGCTTCCTCATGGAGCCAACCTGAATCCTGACCAGAGATGGGTTCTCTAGGAGGGATGCTCCTAGGAAATCCAGATCCTATGCATATAAAATCTATCACAACAACAGCACTCCTTCCTGCTCCCCCTTTGTATTCATATCCACCCACTGATGTGCTCCCCAACCCTGTCCCCTAGCAACCACTAACATCTGTTCTCCAGATGTACAACTTTGTCATTTTGAGAATGTTATATAAACAGATTCAAACACTATGAAACCTCTCGAGACTGGCTCTTTTTCACTCAGCATAATTTTCTGGATATTCAGTCAAGCTGTGGCTTGCATCTAGAGTCTGTTCCTTTTTTATTGCTGAGACGTACTTCCCAGGATGGCAATATGACAGTTTGTTTCATCATCCCTTCACTGAAGGACCTCTGGATTGTTTCCAGTTTGGGGATATAATGAATAAAGGGACTATGAACATTCATGTACAGGTTTGTGTGTGCATCTCTGTATTAATCTGTTCTCACACTGCTATAAAGAAATACCTGAGATTGGGTAATTTATAAAGAAAAGAGGTTTAATTGGCTCACGGTTCCACAGGCTGTACAGAAAGCATGGCTGGGAAGGCCTCAGGAAACTTACAATCATGGCAGAAGGCAAAGGGGAAACAGGCATGTCTTACTCAGCCAGAGCAGGAGGTGGAGAAAGGAGGAGAGGTGCTATACACTTTTAAAAAGCCAGATCTTTTCCTCCTTCGTTCCAAGATGGCCGAATAGGAACAGCTCCGGACTGCAGCTCCCAGTGTGATCAACGCAGAAGACACTGATTTCTGCATTTCCAATGGAGGTACCTGGTTCTCACTGGGACTGGTTGGATAGTGGGTTCAGCCCACGGAGGGCAAGCCAAAGCAGGGCGGGGCATCACCTCACCCAGGAAACGCACGAGATGCAGGATTTCCCTTTCCTAGCCAAGGGAAGCCATGACAGACTGTACCTGGAAAATGGGGACATTCCCACCCAAATACTGCGCTTTTCCAATGGTCTTAGCAAATGGCACACCAGGAGATAATATCCTGTGCCTGGCTTGGCGGGTCCCACACCCATGGAGCCTTGCTCACTGCTAGTGCAGCAGTCTGAGATCAACCTGCGAGGCAGCACCCTGGCAGGGGGAGGGGCGTCCACCATTGCTGAGGCTTGAGTAGGTAAACAAAGCAGCCAGGGAAGCTTCACCTGGGCGCAGCTCATCGCAGCTCTGCAAGGCCTGCTGCCTCTGTAGACCCAACCTCTGGGGGCAGGGCATAGCTGAACAAAAGGCAGCAGAAACTTCTACAGACTTAAACGTCCCTGTCTGACAGCTCTGAAGAAAGTGGTTCTCCCAGCATGACATTTGAGCAGACCTGCAGCTGAGGGACCTGACTCTTAGAAGGAAAACTAACAAACAGACACGAATAGCATGAACATCAACAAAAAGGACATCTACACCAAAATCCCATCTGTAGGTCACCAGCATCAAAGACCAAAGGTAGATAAAACCATGAAGATGGGGAGAAACCAGAGCAGAAAAGCTGAAAATTCTAAAAACCAGAGTGCCTCTTCTCCTCCAAAAGATCTCAGCTCCTCGCCAGCAACAGAACAAAGCTGGACGGGGAGTGACTTTGATGAGCTGACAGAAGTAGGTTTCAGAAGATCGATAATAACAAACTTCTCTGAGCTAAAGAAGGATGTTCGAACCCATTGCAAGGAAGCTAAAAACCTTGAAAAAAGATTAGACAAATGGCTAACTAGAATAAACAGTGTAGAAAAGACCTTAAATGACCTAATGGAGCTGAAAACCATGGCACGAGAACTACATGACATATGCACAAGCTTCAATAGCCGATTCAATCAAATGGAAGAAAGGGTATCAGTGATTGAAGATCAAATTAATCAAATAAAGCTAGAGGAGAAGTTTAGAGAAAACAGAGTAAAAAGAAATGAACAAAGCCTCCAAGAAATATGGGACTATGTGAAAAGACCAAATCTAGGTTTGATTGGTGTACCTGAAAGTGATGGGGAGAATGGAGCTAAGTTGGAAAACACTCTTCGGGATATTATCCAGGCAAACTTCCCCAACCTAGCAAGGCAGGCCAACATTCAAACTCAGGAAAGACAGAGACCACCACAAAGATACTCCTCGAGAAGAGCAACCCCAAGACACATAATTGTCAGATTCGCCAAGGTTGAAATGAAGGAAAACGTGTTAAGGACAGCCAGAGAGAAAGGTCGGGTTACCCACAAAGAGAAGCCCATCAGACTAACAGCAGATCTCTCAGTAGAAACTCTACAAGCCAGAAGAGAGTGGGGGCCAATATTCAACATTCTTTTTTTTTTCTATATTTTTCTTTTTTTTTAATTATTATTATACTTTAAGTTTTAGGGTACATGTGCACAATGTGCAGGTTAGTTACATATGTATACATGTGCCATGCTGGGGTGCTGCACCCATTAACTCGTCATTTAGCATTAGGTATATCTCCTAATGCTATCCCTCCCCCCTCCCCCTACCCAACAACAGTCCCCAGAGTGTGATGTTCCCCTTCCTGTGTCCATGTGTTCTCATTGTTCAATTCCCATCTATGAGTGCAATAGCAAAGACTTGGAACTAACCCAAATGTCCAACAATGATAGACTGGATTAAGAAAATGTGGCACATATACACCATGGAATATTATGCAGCCATAAAAATGATGAGTTCATGCCCTTTGTAGGGACATGGATGAAATTGGAAATCATCATTCTCAGTAAACATGCTTAAAGAAAAGAATTTTCAACCCAGAATTTCATATCCAGCCAAACTAAGCTTCATAAGTGAAGGAGAAATAAAATCCCTTACAGACAAGCAAATGCTGAGAGATTTTGTCACCAGCAGGCCTGCCTCACAAGAGCTCCTGAAGGAAGCATTAAGCATGGAAAGGAACAACCAGTATCAGCCACTGCAAAAACATGCCAAACTGTAAAGACTGTCAATGCTAGGAAGAAACTGCATCAACTAATGGGCAAAATAACCAGCTAACATCATAATGACAGGATCAAATTCACACATAACAATATTAATCTTAAATGTAAATGGGCTAAATGCCCAATTAAAAGACACAGACTGGCAAATTGGATAGAGTCAAGATCCATTAGTGCGCTGTATTCAGGAGACACATCTCACGTGCAGAGACACACATAGGCTCAAAATAAAGGGATGGAGGAAGATCTACCAAGCAAATGGAAAGCAAAAAAGAAGCAGGGGTTGCAACCCTAGTCTCTGATAAAACAGATTTTAAACCAACAAAGATCAAAACAGACAAAGAAGGTCATTACATAATGGTAAAGGGATCAATTCAACAAGAGCTAACTATCCTAAATATATATGCACCTAATACAGCAGCACCCAGATTCATAAAGCAAGTCCTTAGAGACCTACAAAGAAACTTAGACTCCCACGTAATAATAAAGGGAGACTTTAACACCCCACTGTCAATATTAGACAGATCAATGAGACAGAAGGTTAACGAGGATATCCAGGACCTGAACTCAGCTCTGCAACCAAGCAGACCTAATAGACATCTACAGAGCTCACCACCCCAAATCAACAGAATATACATTCTTCTCAGCACCACATCTCACTTATTCCAAAATTGACCACATAGTTGGAAGTAAAGCAATCCTTAGAAAATATAAAAGAACAGAAATCGCAACAAACTGTCTCTCAGACCACAGTGCAATCAAATTAGAACTCAGGATTAAGAAACTGACTCAAAACCACACAACTACATGGAAACTGAACAACCTGCTCCTGAATGACTACTGGGTACATAATGAAATGAAGGCAGAAATAAAGATGTTCTTTGAAACCAATGAGAAGAAACACACAACATACCAGAATCTCTGGGACACATTCAAAGCAGTGTGTAGAGGGAAATTTATAGCACTAAATGCCCACAAGAGAAAGCAGGAAAGGTCCAAAACTGACACCCTAACATCACAATTAAAAGAACTAGAGAAGCAAGAGCAAACACATTCAAAAGCTAGCAGAAGGCAAGAAATAACTAAGATCAGAGCAGAACTGAAGGAGATACAGACACAAAAAACTCTAAAAAAATCAATAAATCCAGGAGCTGGTTTTTTGAAAAGATCAACAAAATTGATAGACCACTAACAAGACTAATAAAGAAGAAAAAAGAGAAGAATTAAATAGACGCAATAAAAAATGATAAAGGGGATATCACCACCGATCCCACAAAAATACAAACTACCATCAGAGAATACTACAAACACCTCTACGCAAATAAACTAGAAAATCTAGAAGAAATGGATAAAGTCCTGGACACATACACTCTCCCAAGACTAAACCAGGAAGAAGCTGAATCCCTGAATAGACCAATAACAGGCTCTGAAATTGAGGCAATAATTAATAGCCTACCAATCAAAAAAAGTCCAGGACCAGACAGATTCACAGCCTAATTCTACCAGAGGTACAAAGAGGAGCTGGTACCATTCCTTCTGAAACTATCCCAATCAATAGAAAAAGAGGGAATCCTCCCTAACTCATTTTATAAGGCCAGCATCATCCTGATACCAAAGCCTGGCAGAGACACAACAAAAAAAGAGAATTTTAGACCAATATCTCTGATGAACATTGAAGCGAAAATCCTCAATAAAATACTGGCAAACCGAATCCAGCAGCACATCAAAAAGCTTATCCACTACGATCAAGTCGGCTTCATCCCTGGGATGCAAGGCTGGTTCAACATACGCAAATCAATAAATGTAATCCATCACATAAACAGAACCAATGACAAAAACCACATGATTATCTCAATAGATGCAGAAAAGGCCTTCAACAAAATTAAGCAGCCATTCATGCTAAAAACTCTTAATAAACTAGGTATTGATAGAACGTATCTCAAAATAATAAGAGCTATTTATGACAAACCCACAGCCAATATCATACTGAATGGGCAAAAACTGGAAGCATTCCCTTTGAAAACTGGCACAAGACAGGGATGCCCTCTCTCACCACTCCTATTCAACATAGTGTTGGAAGTTCTGGCCAGGGCAATCAGGCAAGAGAAAGAAATAAAGGGTATTCAATTAGGAAAAGAGGAAGCCAAATTGTCCCTGTTTGCAGATGACATGATTGTATATTTAGAAAACCCCATTGTCTCAGCCCAAAATCTCCTTAAGCTGATAAGCAACTTCAGCAAAGTCTCAGGATACAAAATCAATGTGCAAAAATCACAAGCATTCCTATACACCAATAACAGACAAACAGAGAGCAAAATCATGAGTGAACTCCTATTCACAATTGCTACAAAGAGAATAAAATACCTAGGAATCCAACTAACAAGGGACGTGAAGGACCTCTTCAAGGAGAACTACAAACCACTGCTCAACAAAATAAAAGAGGACACAAACAAATGGAAGAACATTCCATGCTCATGGGTAGGAAGAATCAGTCTCATGAAAATGGCCATACTGCCCAAGGTAATTTATAGATTCAATGCCAACCCCATCAAGCTACCAATGACTTTCTTCACAGAATTGGAAAAAACTAAAGTGCACATGGAACCAAAAAAGAGCCTGCATTGCCAAGACAATCCTAAGCCAAAAGAACAAAGCTGGAGGCATCACACTACCTGACTTCAAGCTATACTGCAAGGCTACAGTAACCAAAACAGCATGGTACTGGTACCAAAACAGAGAGATAGACCAATGGAACAGAACAGAGCCCTTAGAAATAACACCATACATCTACAACCATCTGATCTTTGACAAACCTGACAAAAACAAGAAATGGGGAAAGGATTCCCTATTTAATAAATGGTGCTGGGAAAACTGGCTAGTCATATGTAGAAATCTGAAACTGGATCCCTTCCTTACACCTCATACAAAAATTAATTCAAGATGGATTAAGACTTAAATGTTAGACCTAAAACCATAAAAACCCTAGAAAAAAACCTAGGCAATACCATTCAGGAGATAGGAATGGGCAAGGACTTCATGACTAAAACACCAAAAGCAATGGCAACAAAAGCCAAAATAGACAAATGGGATCTAATTAAACTAAAGAGCTTCTGCACAGCAAAAGAAACTACCATCAGAGTGAACAGGCAACCTACAGAATAGGAGAAAATTTTTGCAATCTACCCATCTGACAAAGGGCTAATTCCAGAATCTACAAAGAACTCAAACAAATTTACAAGAAAAAAACAAACAACCCCATCAAAAAGTGGGCAAAGGATGTGAACAGACACTTCTCAAAAGAAGACATTTATGCAGCCAACAGACACATGAAAAAATGCCCATCATCACTGGTCATCAGAGAAATGCAAATCAAAACCACAATGAGATACCACCTCACTCTGGTTAGAATAGTGATCATTAAAAAGTCAGGAAACAACAGATGCTGGAGAGGATGTGGAGAAATAGGAACACTTTTACACTGCTGGTGGGAGTGTAAACTAGTTCAACTATTGTGGAAGACAGTGTGGCAATTCCTCAAGGATCTACAACTAGAAATACCATTTGACCCAGCGATCCCATTACTGGGTATATACCCAAAGGATTATAAATCATGCTACTGTAAAGACACATGCACACGTATGTTTACTGCAGCACTATTCACAATAGCAAAAACTTGGAACCAACCCAAATGTTCATCAGTGATAGGCTGGATTAAGAAAATGTGGCACATATACACCATGGAATACTATGCAGCCATAAAAAAGGATGAGTTCATGTCCTTTGCCGGGACATGGATGAAGCTGGAAACCATCATTCTCAGCAAACTATCACAAGGACAGAATACCAAACACCACATGTTCTCACTCATAGGTAGGAACCGAACAATGAGAACACGTGGACACAGGGCAGGGAACATCACACATGGGGGCCTGTCATGGGGTGGGGGGCAGGGGGAGAGAGAGCATTAGGAGAAATACCTAACATAAATGATGAGTTAATGGGTGCAGCAAACCAACATGGCACATGTATACCTAAGTAACAAACCTGCACGTTGTGCACATGTACCCTAGAACTTAAAGTATATATATATATAAAAGCCAGATCTTGCGATAACTCACTATCACAAGAACAGCACCAAAGGAGAAATCCCTTTAGTGGACTCTCAGAATCCAATCGCCTCCCACCAGACCCCACCTCCAACACTGGGGATTACAATTTAACGTGAGATTTGCACGGGGACACGGACACAAACCATATCAATCTCTTTAGGATCAATGTCTGCAAGCGCAGTTGCTGGGTTATATTTGCAAGTTCAGTTTAAGAAATGGACAACTTTTCCCAAGCCACTGTGCCATTCTACCCTCCCACCAGCAATATGTGAATGATCAAGCCTCTGCTCACCCTCAGCAGCATTCCGTGTTGACACTATTTTTTTATTGTAGCCGTTCTGATCAGAGAACATTGCTATCTCACTGTAGTTCTAATTTTCAGTTCACTGCTGATTTAGTGATACAAGAACATCTTTTCATGTGCTTGCCATCTGTCTTTTTACTTTAGTAAAATGTCTGTTCATATCTTTTGCACATTTTATACTTGGATTATTTATTTTTTCACTGCTGAGCTTTGAGAATTCTTTGTATATTCCAGATAGAAGGCATTTGTCAAACATGAGGTTTGCAAATATTTTCTCCTGGTCAGTAGCCTGTCTTTCCATCTTCTTAGAGTCTTTTTCAGACTAAAATTTTTCTTAATTTTGATGAAGTCAAACTTAGAATTTTTTTTCTTTTATGGGTCGCACTTAGTCGTGTCTAAGAACTCTGCCTAGCTCTAGGTCCACAAGAGCTTCCTATTTTATTCTCAAAGCTTTTCTGTTATACATTTTACACTTATGTCTATGATCTATTATAAATGCATAAATTGATGTTATATTGTATAATGTTTAGGTCAAGGCTCATTTTCTGCCTATATGTGTCCAGTTGTCTCAAGACCACCTGTTGAATCAACTGTCCTTCCTTCAATGAAGTACTTTTGCATCTTTGCCAAAAATTAATTGGTCATATTTGTTTTGGTCTATTTCTGGGTTCTCTTTTTCTGTTCCATTGACTTAAGTGTCCATTCTTTACTGTCTTAATTACTCTAGTTATATAGTAAGTCTTACCATCAGCTAGAGTGATTCTTCCCACTTGATTCTTCTTTTTCAAAATTGTCATAGCTATTACAGAATTTTTTTTGCCTAACCACATAAATTTTAGAATAACCTTGTCTATATCTACAAAAAAATTGTTGGAATTGTTTTTGATTTTAAAAATCTGTTAAAAGTGTATTTTAATATAGGTTTAACAGTTTAGGAAGAACTAACCACCTTACTATACTGAGTCTTTCAATCCATGAACACAGTATGTCTCTCCATTTATTTAGATCTTCATTATTTCTTTCAGTAGTGTTTTATAATTTTCAGCATAGAGGTTCTTTGCATGTTTTGCTAGATTTATACCTAACATTTCTCTTTTTTCAGTCAGGGAGTAGAGGGAGTGATTGTATATGGTGTTGTTTTAACTTCTGTTTCTACATAACTGTGGATCCACACGATTGTTGCTAGTACATAGAAATTTGGATAATTTTTGTGTGCTGATCTTGGATCCTGCAACTTTGCTGGATTCACATTTTTATGAGCATTTTTGTGGTGTTTTTAATGCAGACAGTCATGTCATCCGCAAATGGGGAGTTTTATTTATTCTTTTCCAATCTGTGTGCCTTTTATTTCCTTTTCTAGCCTTATTGTACTGGCTTGAACTTTCAGTATCATGTTGAATAAGAATGGTAAGACTGAACATTCTTGCCTTGTTCTCATTCTTAGGGGAATGTGTTTAGTATTTCATAATTAAGAATGTTAGCTGTAGGTTTTTCATAGATGCTGTTCTCCTTTATTCCTCATTAGCTGAGGATTTTTATTACAAATGGGTGTTAAATTTGTCAAATGCTTTTTCTGCATCAATTGAAATCATGTGATTTTTCTTCTTTAGCTCATTATTTTGGCAAATTACATTGATTTTCAGATATTGAGTCAACTTTGCTTTCCTGGAATAAAACCCACATAGTGTTTATGTATAATTCCTTTTACATATTGCTGGAGTGGACTTGCTAATAGTTTGTTGAGACAGTTCCATATCTAAAAAAATTGGTCTCTAGTTTTTCTTTCTTTTCCTTTTTTTTTTTTGGCATGTCCTTGTCTGGTTTTGGTATTAGGGTAATGCTGACTGATAAATGAATTGGGAATCATTTCTTCTTCTATTTGTTGAAAGAGGTCGTATAGAATTAGTGTTAATTTTTCTTTAAATGTGCAGTAGAATTCAACAGTAAAACTGAGTCTGATTTCTTTTTGGAAGTTAATTATGGATTTCATTTCTCTAATAGCTATAGGACTATTCAGAGTATATCTTTCATATATGGTGAGTTTCAGAGTTTGTGCTTTCCAAGGAATTGATCCATCTCATCTAAGTTACAGAATTTATGTAGGTTGAACTGTACATAGTATTCCCTTTTTTATTATCCTTTTAAGAGCCTCAGTATCTGTATACAGCCCTTGTTTTATTCCTGATGTTGGTAATTCCTATCTTTTTTATCTTTGCTAGTCCTACAGGTTTACAATTTTATTTATTTTTTTACAATACTGAGCTTTTCGTTTAATTGCTTCTACTTTGTTTTCCATTTCATTAATTTCTACTGTAATCTTTGTATTTTCTTTTCTTTTCAAATCTGTTAAAAATTGTTAAACTGTAATACCCCCTACATATATATGTAATACCTCCCATATACACTCTAATCCCCTGCTTATTTTTCTGCACAGCACTTACTACCTAATAAGTATTTTATTTATTTTTATTTATTATCTGTAACTGCCATAATTCACTACAGGAATGTAAACGCCATGAGGGCAAAGTTTTTGTCTTTTTCATTCATTGATACATCTCAGTGACTGATGCCTACAGGTGCTCAAAAAATAGTTGTTGAATGAAGAAAGTAAAAACAGTGAAACATAAAAATTCTCCTATTACCAATATCTAAAAATGTTGAACAAAATATAATTTAAAAACTAACTGCACAGTTAATTTCATAAGAAAGAAAGTGAATCCCAGTATCCCAGACAGAACTGAAATCCAGTATGGGAGGTGATTAAGCCGACTCTGCAGGAGCAACCATGGTGGGGCATGGGGCAGTTTTGACCCAATTCACAACTAAGAGCTTAGTTTTTAACAGGAGATGAAATTTAGGTCTGTACAAAGTATGAACATGGAACTGAAACCACTGCATAAAGCCAGGATCTTCTAAAAGAACTGCCACCTAGGTAAATAAAGACCAGGAAACTGTAGCCCTTTGACGAAAAGAGTACTGGTGGATTTTTTTTAAAAATTCTTTCTCCATATAAAATCAAACCAAGAACTTACGCAGCTTTGAAGTCCTAATTTATACTGCCCATTTTGTAGGAGAAAGCCCAAGTAGAGAAGCTAACACAAGAATTAGTCCTGGACTGATATTCTGGGTGCTGGCAGAGGAAGGATACGCACTAATACAGACCATGCAACTCTCTCATGGGAAAAACTTAGCCCCTCTGAAGATAAGCTCACAGTGAAAAAATCACAACTGATTAAAAGATCTAAAATGAGCAAGAGGAAGCAGACCAAGATGGCACAATAGAAGCCTCCACCAATTGCACCCTCACCACCATGAAACAACACCAATTTAACAACTCTCTACCCCCCGCCCCCCGACACACACACGCTATAAGAACCAAAAATCAGGCGAGCACTCACAGTACCTGGCTTTAACTCTGTATTGCTGAAAGAGGCACTGAACAGGTAGGAAAAAGTCTTGAATCGCCAATACCATCCCTCCCTGGCAGCAGCGGTGTGGTGCGGAGAGCATTTCTGTGTGCTAGAAGAGGGAGAATGCAGCAACTGTGAGACATTGAACTCACTGCTGCCCCTTTATAGCAGAAAGGAAAACCTCAGCTGATGCCTGCCCACAGAGGGAGCATTTAAACCAGCTCTAGCCAGAGGGGAATCACCAATCTTAGCAGTTGGAACTTGAGTTCCCACAGATCTCATCACCACAGGCTAGCAGTGCTCTGGGGCTCTAAATACATGTGAAAGGCAGTCTAGGCCACAAGGACTGCAACTTTTAGGCGAGTCCTAGTGCTGATCTGGGCCCAGAGCCAGTAGACTGGGTATGGGGTAAGAGACCTGCTGAGACAGCAGCTGGAGCAACTAAGGGAGTGCGGGCATCACCCCTCCCCTAACCCCAGGCTGCAGAGCACACGGCTCCCTTACTTCCATTTGAGGAGAGGAGTGAGGAGTGGGGAAGACTTTGTCTTAAATCTCGGATACCAGCTCAGCCACAGCAGAATAGGGCACTAGTCAGAGTCATGAGGCCTCCATTCCAGGCTCTAGCTTATGGATGACTTTTCTAGACACACCCTGGGCCAGAAGGGAACATGCTGCCTTGAAAGGCAGGACACAGTACTGGCAGCATTCATCACCTTCTAACTGAAGAGCTCCTGGGCCCTGAGTAACAAGCAGCAATACCCAGGAACTATCTCAAGGGCCTTGGGTGACACTCTGAGACTTACTGGCTTCAGGTGAGACTCAGCACATTCCCAGATGTGGTGGTTATGGGGTGAGACTCCTGCTTGGGGTGGCTATGGGGTGAGACTCCTTCTGCTTGTCTCAAAAGCAAAGGGGACCTTGTCTTGCAACTTAGGTCCCAGCTTGGTCACAGGCATACTCTCCAGGCTGCTGGGGTCCCCAGTTCCAGAATTTGGCTCTTGGATGGCATTTCTGGACCTGCTCTCGGCCAGAGGGGAGCCCACTGCCCTGAAGGGTGAGTCCCAGGCCAGGCAGCATTCACCACAAGCTGAATGAAGAGCCCTTGGACCTTAAAGGAACATCAGCGGTAGTCTGGCTGTACTCCCCATGGGCCTGTGGTGGCAGTGGCCACGGGCTAAGTCTCCTCTGTCTTTGGAAAGGGGAGGGAGGAGTGAGCAGGACTGCATCTTGTGGTTTGGGTGCCAGCTCAGCCACACTACAATAAAACACCAGGTAGACTTCTAAGGTTTTTGACTCTAGTCTCTGATTCCCAGATTGCACCTCAGGACCTGCCCAGGGGCCTAGGGGAACTCACCACCCTAAAGGGAAGGGCACAGGCCTGGCTTTGCCAACTGCTGACTGTAGAGCCCCAGGGCCTTGAGCAAACTTAGGCAATAGTCAGAAAGTAGTTACAGCAGGCCTTGGGTGAGACCCAGTGCTGTGCTGACTTCAAGTCTGACCCGGCACAGTCATAGTGGTGGTGGCCACAGGGATGCTTGTGTCACTCCACCCCCAGCTTCAGGTGGCTCAGAACAGAGAGACTCCATTTGTTTGGGAGAAAGTAAGGGAAGAGAAGAAGAGTCTCTGCCTAGTAATCCAGATAATTCTTGCAGATCTTATCCAAGATCATCAAGGCAGTACCTGTACAAGTCTGCAAGAACCACAGCATTACCGGGCTTGGGGTGCCCCCTAAAGAAGATGCAGTTAGATCACCACACCCAAGTCCTTTAGAATATCTATAAAGCTTTCACAAGAAGGATGGGTACAAAACTCACAAGGCAAAGACTGTAACAGATACCTAAATCTTCAATGCCTAGACACAGATGAACATCTATAAGCATCAAGACAGCCCAGGAAACCTCACCAAATGAACTAAATAAGGCATCAGGGACCAATCATGGAGAAACAGAGATATGTGATCTTTCAGAGAGAGAGTATTCAAAATAGCTGTGTTGAGGAAACTCAAAGAAATTTAAGATAACACAGAGAAAGAATTCAGAATTCTATTTGATGAATTTAACAAAGACTCAAAAGAATCAAGCAGAAATTCTGCAGCTGAAAATGCAATTGGCATATTGAAGAATGCATCAGATTCTTTTAATAGCAGGAATGATCAAACAAAAGAAAGAATTAATGAGCTTGAAGACAGGCTATTTGAAAATACACATCAGAGGAGACAAAAGAAGATAAGAAAACAATGAAGCATGCCTACAGGATCTAGAAAATAGCCTCACAAGGGTAAATCTAAGAGTTATTGGCCTCAAAGAGGATGTAGAGAAAAAGATAGGGATGGAATGTTTTCTCAAAGGAATTTTAACAGGTAACTTTCCAAACCTAGAGAAAAATACCAATATCCAAGTACGAGAAGGTTATAGAACACCAAGCAGATTTAACCCAAAGAAGACAACCTCAAAGCACTTAATAGTCAAATGCCTAAAGATCAAATATGTAGAAAGGATCCAAAAAGAGGCAAGAGAAAAGAAACAAGTGACACACAATCAAGTCCAATATGTCCAGCAGCAGACTTTTCAGTGGAAACCTTACAGGCCAGGACAGAGTGGCATAACATATTTAAAGTGATGAAGGCAAAAAAAGTTTTACCCTAGAATTGTATATCTGGTAAAAAAAATAATTATATATATATAACATATATATAACATATATATAACAACATATATATAACATATATATAACATAGCATATATATAGCATATATATAACACATATATAACATATATATAACACATATACATAACATATATATAACACATATATATAACATATATATAACACATATATATAACATATATATAACACATATATATAAATATATATAACACATATATAACACATATATATAACACATATATCACACATATATCACATATATCACACACATATATAACATATATATCACACACATATATCACACATATATATAACATATATATCACACATATATAACATATATATCACACATATATATAACATATATATCACACATATATATAACATATATATCACACATATATATAACATATATATCACACATATATATAACATATATATCACACATATAACATATATATAAAACATATATAACATATATATAAAACATATATAACATATATATAAAACATATATAACATATATATAACATATATAACATATATATAACATATATAACATATATATAACATATATAACATATATATAACATATATAACATATATATAACATATATATAATATATATATAACATATATATATAATCTATATATATCCTTAAAACATGAAGGAGAAATAAAGACTTCCCTAACAAACAAAAGCTGAAGGATTTCATCAACACCAGACCTGTCCTACAAGAAATGCTAAAGGGAGTACTTCAATCATAAAGAAAAGGACATTAATGAGCAATAAGTAATTACCTGAAGGTACAAAATCCACCGCTAATAGCAAGTACACAGAAAAACACAGAACACTGTAACACTAACTGCAGTGAGTAAACTACTCTTAAGCTAAGTAGAGAGACTAAATGATGAACCAATCAAAAATAATAACTACAACAGCTTTTCAAGACATAGTACAATAAGGTATAAATAGAAACAATAAAATGTTAAAAGTGGGGCACCAAAGTTAAGGTATAAAGTTTTTATTAGTTTTCTTATTGCTTATTTGTTTATACAAACAAATAATGAGTGTGTTTGTATAAACAAATTATTTGTTAAAATAATGAGCTATAAGATAGTATTTGCAATCCTCATGGTAACTTCAAACTAAAATACATGTAACAGATACACAAAAAACAAAAAGCAATAAACTAAGCCATATCACCAGAGAAGATCACCTTCACTAAAGGAAGACAAGAAGATCACAAAACAACCAGAAAACAAATCACAAAATGGCAGAAATAAGTCCTCATTTATCAATAATAATATTGAATGTAAAAGGATTACATTCTCCAATCAAAAGACATAGAGTGGCTGAATGGATCTAAAAAAGACAAGACCCATTTATCTGTTGCCCACAAAAAAACACATTTCACCTATAAAGACACATATAGACTGAAAATAAAGGGATGAAAAGAGATATTCCATGCCAATGGAAAGCAAAAAAGAACAGGAGTAGCCACACTTATATTAGACAAAATGGATTTCAAGACAAAAACTATAAGAGACAAAGAAGGTCACTATATAATGATAAAGGGGTCAACTTATCAAAAGGATATAACAATTTTAAATGTATATGCATTCAACACTGGAGCACCCAGATATATAAAGCAAATATTACTACAGCTAAAGAGAAAGAGAGAGAGACTCTAATACAGTAATAACTGGAGACTTCTATACACCATTTGGAGCATTGGACAGATCTTCCAGACAGAATATCAACAGGGAAATATTTAACTCAGTCTGCACCATAGACCAAATGGATCTAATAGATATCTACAGAACATTTCATCCAATGGCTGAATACATTTTCTTTTCCTCAGTACATGGATCAATCTCAAAGATAAATCATATGTTAGGTCACAAAATAAGTCTTAAAACATCAAAAACATTGAAATAATATCAAGTATCTTCTCTGACCACAGTGGAATAAAACTAGAAATCAGTAACAAGAGAAATTTTGGAAACTGTACAAATACATGGAAATTAAACAATATGTTCGTGAATGACCAGTGGGTCATTAAAGAAATTAAAAAGGAAATTGAAAAATTTCTTGAAATAAATAATGAAAACACAACATATCAGAACCTGTGGGATACAGTAAAAGCCGTACTAAGAGGAAAATTTATAGCTATAAGTGCCTACATCAAAAAAGAAGAAAAACTTCAAATAAACAAGCCAACAATGCATCTTGAAGAACTAGAAAAGCATCTCGCAGGCTGTGACGCTTTATTAAGAAATAAAGTCTCCTCTCCTTTTCAAATTAAAAAAGATTTAGAAAAGCAAGAGCAAACAAAACCCAAAATAAGTAGAAGAAAAGAAATAATAAAGATTAGAGAAGAAATAAATGAAATTGAAATGAAGAAACAACACAGAAGATCAAGGAAACAAAAAATTGGTTTCTTGAAAAATAAAACAAGATTGACAAAACTTTAGCCAGACTAATTAAGGAAAAAAGAGAGAAGATTCAAAAAAATGAAATCAGAGACAAAAAATGAGACAACTGATACTACAGAAATTCAAAGGATCATCAGTGGCTACTATGAACAATAAATTGGAACAACAAATGTATTGGCTAATTTGCCAATAAATTGGAAAATCCAGAAGAAATGGACAAATTCCCAGACATGTACAACCTGCCGAGATTGAACCAGGAAGAAATCCAAAACCTGAACAGACCAATAACAAGTAATGAGATCGAAGCTGTAGTAAAAAGTCTCCCAGTAAAGAAAAGCCCGGGACCCAATGGCTCCACTGTTGAATTCTACCAAACATTTAAAGAACTAATACCAATCTTACTCAAACTATTCCAAAAAACGAAGGGGGAAGGAATACTTCCAAATACATTCAATGAGGTCAGTATTACCCTGATAGCAAAACCAGACACACAGAAAAAAAAAACAACTAGAAACCAATATCTCTTATGAATATTGATGCAAAAATCCTCAACAAAATACTAGCAAATTGAATTCAACAATACATAAAAAGATTATTCATCAGGATCAAGTGGGATTTATCCCTGGGATGCAAGGATAGTTCAACATATGCAAATCAATCAATGCAATACATCATATCAACAGAATGAAGGACAAAAACCATATGATCATTTCAATTGATTCTGGTACAGCATTTGATAAAATTCAGCATCCCTTCATGATTAAAAAAAAGAAGCCCTCATAAAACTTGTGTATAGAAAGAACATGCCTCAACATAATATAAACCATATATGACAGACCTACAGATAGTATCATACTGAATGGGGAAAAACTGGAAGTCTTTACGATTTGAAACATGACAAGGATGCCCACTTTCACTACTGTCATTCAACATAGTACTGGAAGTCCTAGATAGAGCAATCAGACAAAAGAAATGAATAAAGAGCATGGAATTGGAAAGGAAGAAGTCAAATTATCCTTGCTTTCAGATGATATGGTCTTATATTTGGAAAAACCTAAAGACTCCATAAAAAAACTATTAGAACTGATAAATTCAGTAAAGTTGCAGGATACAAAATCAACATACAAAAATCATTAGCATTTCTATATGCCACCAGTGAACAATCTGAAAAAGAAATAAAAAAAAGTAATCCAATTTACAATAGCCACAAATAAAATGAAATACTTAGGAATTAACCAAAGAAGTGAAAAATCTTTATAATGAACACTATAAAACACTGATGAAAAAAAGTAAAGAGAACACCAAAACATGGAAAGATATTCCATCTTCTAGGAATCAATGTTGTTTAAATGTTCATACTACCCAAAGCAATCTACAGATTCAATGCAATCCCTATCAAAATAACAATGACATTCTTCACAGAAATTGAAAAGTCTTAAAATTTATATGGAACCACAAAAGACCCAGAATACCCAAAGCTACCCTAAGCAAAAACAAAAAACAAAACCGGAGGAATCACATTACCTGACTTCAAATTATACTACAGAGCTATGGTCACCAAAACAGCACGGTACTGGCATAAAAACAGACACATAGACCAATTGAACAAAATAGAGAACCCAGAAACAAATGCATACACCTACAGTGAACTTACACCTACAGTGAACAGTACATACACCTACAGTGCATACACCTACAGTGAACTTACACCTACAGTGAACAGTAAAGTGACAAGAACATACACTGTGGAAAAGATAGTATCTTCAATAAATGGTGCTAGGAAAACTGGGTAACTATATGCAGAAGCATGAAACTAGATCCCTATCTCTAGCCATATACAAAAATCAAATCAAAATGGATTAAAGACTTGAATGTAAGACCTCAAACTATGCAACTACTACGAGAAAACATTGGGAAAAATCTCCAGGACATTGGTCTGGGCAAAAATTTCTTGAGTATTACCCCACAAGCACAGGCAACCAAGGCAAAAATGGACAAATGGGATCACATCAAGTTTTTTAAAATGTCTGCACAGCAAAGGAAACTATAAACGAAGTGAAGAGACAACCCACAGAATGGGAGAAAATATTTGCAAACTACCCATCTGACAAGGAATTAATAACCAGAGCTCAAACAACTCTAAAAAAAAGAGCTGAAACAATTCTATAAAAAATCTAATAATCTAATCAAAAAATGGGCAAAAGATTTGAATAGATGTTTTTCAAAAGAAGACATACAAGTGGCAAACAGGTATATGAAAAGGTGCTCAACGTCATTGATCATCAGAGAAATGCAAATGAAAACTACAATGAGATATTATTTCACCCCAGTTAAAATGATTTTTATCCCAAAGGCAGGCAATAACAAATTCTGGCAAGGATGTGGAGAAAAGGGAACTCTTGTACACTGTTGGTGGAAATGTAAATTAGTATAATCACTATGGAGAACAGTTTGGAAGCTCCTCAAAGAACTAAAAGTTGAGCTACCATATGATCCAGCAATCCCACTGCTCGTTATATACCCAAAAGAAAGGAAATCAGTATATTGAAGAGATATTCTGCACTCCCATGTTTATTGCAGCACTGTTCACAACAGCCAAGATTTGGAAGCAACCTAAGCACCCATGATGAATGGATAAAGAAAATGTGGTACTTATACACAATGGAGTGCTACTGGGCCATAAAAAAGAATGAGATCCAGTCGTTTGCAACAACATGGATGGAAATGGAAGGCATTATGTTAAATAAAACAAGCCAGGCACAGAAAGACAAACATCACATGTTCTCATTTATTTGTGGGATCTAAAAATCAAATTAATTGAATTCATAGAGAGAGGCAGATTGCCAGAGGACGGGAGGGGTAGGGTAGGTGGGGGGTGAGGATGGTTAATGGGCACAAAAAAATAGTTAGAAAGAGTAAGACCTGCTATTTGACAACACAACAAGGTGACTATAGTCAATAACTTGATTGTATATTTAAAAATAAGTAAAAGAATATAATTGGATTATTTGTAACACATAAAATAAATGCTTGAGGGGATCACCCCATTCTCCATGATGTGATTATTACATATTGCATGCCTGTATCAAAACATCTCATGTACCCCATAAATATATATACCTACTATGTACCCACAAAAGTTAAAAATAAAAAAATGTAAATCAACTAAAAAATAAATTTAAAAATGAGCAAGTAAAAGCAGGTAACAGTAAATATAGTAAGTAGATACAGTAGAATTAGCCATCAACTAAGTGAAGGTATATGAACAATAATCTAAAATATTGTAAGATAAATACATTCAAAATGGTTAAAGAGACAAACCAAAGAATAGAAACTATAACAAAAGAATAAAAACATAAAACAGAAGTTGAAAATGAGTATAATTTTTTCAAAAGCCAGTGAAATGAAATACCGAATGAACCAATTAAACAGAAGATGAACCTTTACTGAAGAGGTAAATCCGAGAGAATGAACCAGAAACCAAGACAGAGAGTATAACAGAGGGAGTAAGCCAGGAAGGCATGAGATGTGAGAAACAAAGAAAGAAACTCAGGATCGGGGAGGAAACAAAGGGACTCTTGAGAATGAGGGTAAAAGGAGATCCCAGGAGGGTAGCTGTGTATTAAGCATGGAGGGCGAACAGTCCAGACCAGTCACTGTGTGACTAGAGACAGACACTGAAGATGCCCCCACCGCGTCTTCTGCTGCTGCGTCATCTGATGACAGTCTCCACCAGAACAAGCAAGCCCACCAAGCAACACTCAAAATCCAGGAAATAAAGAACCCAACTCAATGAATTCCCAGGAGGAGGCTGTGCAGCAGGCCAGAGAGAGGTGTTTGGGGGTGATGCTTCTAAGAAAACCAAAATGCAGCATGTATATTATTGATGTGATTGAACTTGTAGAAAAAAAAAGAAAAGAAAAGAAAAAGAGCATGAAGAAGCCATTGTAAGGTGTGAAAAGGGTAGAAATAGGGACAAAGACCAGCAAACTGAAAGGAAAAAAAAAGACATCATTAACTTCAGAAAAAGACAAAAAGAATGTAAATATACATCTACACACTACAGTGCTTAGCCTAAGCAATATTTGCATGGGCACAATATTATAAACATGGAATAGTCAATTACGCAAACGTTGTAATATATTCTCTAGTGGGAATACGGGAGAAGGGAGGCAGAAGTCGTGGTGGTATGATAAAACTAAACTCTTAAATATCATTATAGAATGTTTACAGAATGGCTCATATTGATAAATCAAAAGAAAGCATGACACACATGTAATTTAGAAATACGGAGATGCGTAAATGCCAGAAATAAAAAGCTAAGATTGTTGGAAGTAATGGCAGAAGAGGACTGAGGGAAAGGATGAGGAGAAACCCCCATAATTTGCTCCAAGCCCTTCAATAACATTTGACTTTTAAACTTATGTACATAAGTTACTTTAATTTTAAAAAATTTTTGAAAATAAATCAGTGCTATGTTGTCTGAAAAAGCAGAGACATGATGCTCCTGTTGCTTTCCTCCTTCTGCTGTGATTCACTGAGGCAGGTTATGTTTTAAGATTTCGGGAACTAATGGAGCAGCACATATTAAACATATTCCCTGGCTTGTGCCCCAGCTACAGTCTGGTGGTGACCTTACTTCTAAGGACTTTGTCGTGCAATTTGCTAATCCTTTTCTTGTACCACTGCTTTCAAGCTCAACTGAGCACACTTCCTCCTTTAGCTACAGGTAATGCAATGTTAGTGCTGAAAGGATAAAGAGCATTCTGGAATCACATACAGAAAACTTCTGCTTGATTTAATTGTTGTGTTGCTGAAAACAGATTCATAGCAAGTTGTTGTATATTAAATATTCTACAGTAAATTTTAACGTTATGTTATTGGGAGTCGGGGAGGAACTGGCCCCAAACTACAATAATGACAGTGTTCTGTGAGACTTTCTACCATTACTTCCAAAAAGCACTTAGAATGGATTGATGTATAGAGTTTGTTCGCGTACTTTTCCCACACAGCCAATGAAAGACATTAGTCAAAGAGAAATGGACATTTACTGGTGCTTATTATGTGTCAGGTACCGTGCTAGGAACTTTAATAAATGCATTGTGTACTTTAATTCTGGCAACCACTCAGAAAAGGAGATGGTATCATACCCACTTTACAGATAAGGAAACCAGAGCCTAAAGATATTAAGTAGTTTTCCCAAAGCCACACAGCTAGTAATTCAAACCAACCATCGAGTCTTTTCACAAAAAAAGTATGTAATTACAATTCCTAGAGTTAATTTGAGCTTTGTTTTGAGTGCCCTATGATTCCATAGGGCTTAATACTTAAGCAGCCACATATGACTTAGCATTATTTTCAGTAAGAAACTTAGAAGACAATGATCTACTAGAATTTTAAAAATACTACTATTTCTTTTGATGTAATAGCCTTCATACTAACAAATGTTTATTAATGTGGTGAGTAACTAAATGCCAGCATGAGATTTGAATATCCATATTAGAAGAACACCATATCAGGGGCAGAGTAACACAAACCTAACCAACATAACTCCACCTCTTCTGGTCCTTTAACCGTAAACAAATTGCTTCAACTTTCACAGATAAAACTGTAGGACTGGTAGTTCCTATCTCTTATGGTAGCTCTGGCCATTAAAAGTGGGAAGCCCATCGTAAAAATTCAAAATGTACTGTTACAATAAAAGGTCTATCAGTGCAGCTAAAGCAGCTCCTCTCTCTAGGTAAGCACAGTTACACCAAATGCATGAGCCTGATGCTAAGTGAGAGTGCACAGTATGAGATTCACCTGTGGTAGCACTGAGCAAAGATGAGCTCCCAAAACTTTGCTGAGCCTCCCGACAGCCTGTGACTTAGGAAAGCAGCCATGTTTTAAGTCCTGCCAACTATGTCCATCTGACATTGGCCTTGATACAGGTTAGGAAACCAAAAGATTCACTTCCTGCATCATGTTACCCTTCCATCAGATATCTACCTTCTACCTGGGCACCTGTGACGTAATGTGCTGACACACTGACAAACCACAAGAGAGAAAATAAGACCTGGCAAATGGAGCATAACCAAATCAGTGCTTTGAAAAGGGATATTAACAACAGCAGGTAGCAGGTCACCTTCTAAAGGAGCTAGGCTACCCCAGCTTTGACCTGGAACCAGGTGATCAGCTAGAGAACATTGCCTTGGAGGGTAACACGTGACTTCTACTCACATCAATGATTTTCTAACAAATAACAAAGTTGAATTATCTTTGTTTTCTAAGAGAGTATGGACACGTTGTGAAGCCTTATTCGAGGATTTCATGCCCTCCAAGTCGTTCATTTATTCCCTAAGTACAATATTTAAGAAAATCTCAGCAGCCATTCTCTGATAGGTCATTATTCTGTCCCATCTGTATCCTATCACCCAACTTTATCTCCTTCAAAGGCATTACAATATAATATTCTTCCAATGTGGTAACAAAACAAAAATGTATCAGATACTTTGGTTTACATGTTGTACTCACATTTCAGAATTAAAGAAAATCAAGCTATTATTACAAGTAATGACAAATTGGAATTGTATTCTTTGCCATTTTTATTACATTTGCTTTTACAAGTCAGTAGTGTTATAATCAATGAAGCATTGATTTGTATGCATTCTATGGTAACTCATTCAACAATACTGAAAACCATTATTGCTGGGTGCCACACCAGGTGCTAAAGATTCATCAGTGAGATGTCTTAGCACTCATGGAGAAACACACAGCACAGTGATTAGTTAGGTCCCGGGACTTGGAAGCCAGTCTTTCTGGGGTCAAACGCTGGTCCTTTAAGCTTCCCAGCTGTGTGGCCTTAGGAACATAAAGTAAGTTCTTGATGTCTCAGTTTCCTCACCTATTATAATAGTGTCTGTTTCAGAGGGCTTTTAGGAACATTAAATGAGATAATGTTTACATTATGTTTTATGTTTACAGTTTATCATGGAGCTGTACCTGATACATAGGAAACATCATGTAAATGATCATTAAAAATGAAACTCACTTTCTAGTGAGGGAGTCTCATAACAAATAAATAAGAAAATTATAGTCAATGGGACAAACACCAAGCAAACCATTTACAACAGAATTAAAACACTCATTTCTATCAGTGGCAGGCTAGGTTATTTGGATGAATTCTCCTGCTGAGAACTGGGCACAGAAACAACTCCAGTTTTGACAGTCCCTGGAGCAAAAACGACCAATTAAACCCAAGGTTAACCAAAAATAGATTAATAGGAGATTCTCCTAAATCAGGGTATAGGCAAACCAGAAGTAAACCATACCCATATCCACCCACAAGACTGCACAGACAGTTAAGTTACTTTGGCACAAAAAAGATCTGGAGGTTGTAGAGGAGGGAAGAATGAATGGACCGATCCCTGGGAGGGTGTGACTACGGGCTAGCAGTGCTCCTATGGATCAGTTGTTTTGTCCAAGAAACCTCAAGCCACGAACTCAGTGTTCATGTCTGGTAACTCCCCTAACCTCTTGAAAATCCTTTCTAGAGTAAGTCACCTTTGTCTTAGGCCTTACATTTTCCAAAAATAATTTTTAAAGTAGAATGAGGAACACAAAATAGTATCTAAGAATATCAAGAAACAAGACCCTATGAGTGGAAACTGGCAGGAAAAAAAAAAAAAAAGACCAAAGAAACGCCTTCAAAGACTTCAGATTTTTTAATTTATCAGCCAAAGATTATAAAATAACTGTTCAGTATGTTTAAAGTTTAAAAATACAAGTTTAAAAATATCTTCAAGGAATAGAAAAGTATACCGTCCTAACATATTTGAAATAAGACTAGATAGAACATTTAGAAAAGAAAAAGTTAAAATGTATACATTAATGAAGGAATTTAACAGATGTTTAGATGCAACAGAAGACAGAATTCATGAACTGTCACATAGATCAGAAAGAATTCTCTAGAATGCATCAAAGAAGGCAAAAAATAAAAAAGAGTAGGTTAAGAAGCATGGTAGGGGAGACTGAGAAGGTGTAACAAATGTCTAATTGGGATTCCAGAAAAGGAAAAGAAAGAGGGCCAGGCTGGGTGTCTCACGCCTGTAATCCCAGCACTCTGGGAGACCAAGGCTAGCAGACTGCTTGGCCCAAGGGGATCAAGAACAGCCTGGGCAACATGGCAAAACCCTGTCTCTACAGAAAGTACAACAAATTAGCCAGGTTTGGCGCCTTGTGCCTGTAGTCCCAGCTACTCAGGAGGCTGAGGTGGGAAGATCGACTAAGCCCAGGAGGTCGAGGCTGCAGTAAGCCGTGATCGCGCCACTACACTCCAGCCTGGGTGAAAGAGTGAGACTCTGTCTCAAAAAAGACAAAAAATAAAAAATAAAAATAAAGAATAGAATGGGGCAGAGAGTATGTTTGAAGAGATAATAGTTGAAAATTTTCTAAAACTGAAATAAGAAGCCTATAATCCAGAGCTGTGGGACCATGGCAGTAGCAGAGGAACAGAATCCAGAGGATGGAGAAGAGGATGAAGGAGGAGGGAGAACAGTTGGTTCTCATGGAATTATCAGGAATTATTGATTCAGACTTTCTCTGGAAATGTGAAAATAAATGCAAAATTTTGAGAACTGACACCAAGAGGCCCTTTCTGCAAGTGGACAGCTATGTCTTGGCTGGGGAGTCTGAAGACACTCTTGGGACGTGTGTCACATTTGAAGAAAATGTTGAACATGTGGATAGAGAGGGCAAGGAGTACACAGTGCTAAAATACAAGTGCCATACAGGGAAGATGTCAGCATGACAAGAACTCTTCTGACAGAGAAGGAAGGAGGAGAAAACAGGTGAGGTGGAATGGCTGTAAATCAAGGATAAGGATTTCTCCTCTAGACCCAACATGATTTGTAGCTTTCTACATAAAAATGAAGATGAAGAAGTGATAGCTTTGGCCTCAGATAAACCTTTGGAATTGGAAGGAAGGTTCAAATGAAAGACAGTTCAAACCTGAGTTGTGAACAGGAGAAGCCGCTGCAAGTGGACATAGAGGATTCTGGTCCTCCTCATGACATCCCTTCTGAGACAGAAGTTTCTGTGTTTATAGAAACTTAAGATGCTGCCTTAGAAGTCACTCCTAATGAAATGTTTCTCATAATAACGCATTATGAGCTTTCTGGTGTTCTTATATAAAGATATCCAGCTGTATAGCTTTCAGCTGTTCACTATTTTATTGTGTTTTGTTGGCTATACACACATATCCAGTCACATCACAGCTTATTTTACCAGAATCACTCAGGACCAGACATGAATTGAATTTTTTAAAATTCAGCTTAAATGACTTTAGGGACAGTTCTCTGATGAGTCCTTTAAATTCAACGTTTTACTAAGGTAAGTACATAAGTTTTCTATTGTAGCTGTTACAAATGACCACAAACTCCGTGGCTGAAAACAACAGAATGTATCATCATAGTTTTGTAGGTCGGAAATCTGACACTGGTCTTAACTGAGCTAAATTCAAGATGCTGGCAGGACTGCATTCCTTTATGGAGGCTGGGGGCAGGTTAGGGGGCCATAAATCCATTTCCTTGCTTATTCAGTTGTTGGCAGAATTCAATTATTTACAGTTGAAGAATCAAAGTCTCGTTTCCTTGCTGTCTGCCAGCGGAGAGCCATTTCTAGCTTCCAGAGGCTGCCCGCATTTCTTGGCTCATGGTCTCCTTTTCTTCAGAACTAGCAATGGTGGGTCATGTCCCCTTTCCTGTTACTTCCTCATCATACCTCTCTCTGACCTACTCTTTTGTCTTCTATTCCACTTTTAAAGGTCCATTTGATTATGATTACATTGGGCCCACTTGAATAATTTCTCTATTTTAAGGTCTATAACCTTAATTCCATCTGCAAAGTCTCTTTTGCTGTGTAATTTATAACATATACAGGCATAAAACTAGGGACTGGGGCATGGAAATCTTTTGGGAGACCATTTTTCAGTCTACTATAATATGTATTTTATCTAGAAACAGAAAATGAATTTTGAAGTGCTTAAAGATAAAGGTACAATTCCTAATATTCCAGCTGTCAATCCACTCTTTTTTCACTTGAGCAAGATTGCTGGAATTCAACTGTAATCTTGATTTTATTAGGGCAGTAACCTAAATCTGTGATAATTTGTGTTTTTAAGTAAATTATTCACAAATATAGGTACTGTATTATAGGTTGAGCTGTATTAAATTGTCAATATTTGTATCTGACTACAAAAAACAGCAATTTCACCTAGTTTAGCCTAGGTGAAATTAATAGTTAAAACACACCTCACATTAATCACATCTCACAATTGATGGAGATGTAACTATTTTAACGGGTTAGAGAACTAATGCTCTGGAGGAGGAATTTTTTTCTTCAAAAAATCTTGTATTTAATTGGAAAACAACTTACCTTGATAAAAAGCATTTTCAAATCATAAGCACATATATCTTCCCAGGTTTTATATGACTTTTTTAGTCTCAGCTTTTGTATTAGTCCATTCTCACACTACGAATAAAGACATACCTGAGACTGGGTAATTTATAAAGAAAAAGAGGTATAACGGACTCACAGTTCCACATGACTGGGGAGGCCTCACAATCATGATGGAAGGTGAAGGAGGAACAAAAGCATATCTTCCATGGCAGCAGGCAAGAGACCATGTGCAGATGAACTGCCCTTTACAAAACCATCAGATCTCATGAGGCTTATTCACAATCATAAGAACAGCACAGGAAAAACCCACTCTATAATTCAATTACCTCCCACCAGGTCCCTCCCACCACATGTGGGGATTATAGGAGCTAAAATTCAAGATGAGATTTGGGTGGGGACACAGCCAAACCATACCAGCATTTTTTTTTTTTTTTTGAGACATGGTCTCACTGTGTCACCTAGGCTGGAGTGCAGCGGTGCCATCATAGCTCACTGAAGCCTGAACTCTTGGATTCAAGCAATCTCCCTGCTTTGGCCTCTCGAGTAGCTGGGAAGTACAAGTGCATGCCATCATGCCAGCTAATTTTTTCTTTCTTTTTTTTTTTATTTATTTATTATTTTTTTTTTTTTTGTAGAGACAGGGTCTTACTATGTTGCCCAAGCTAGTCTTGAACTCCTGGCCTCAAGCAATCCTCCCACCTTAACCTCCCAAAGCTCTGGGATTACAAGCTTGAGCCACTTTGCCTAGCCTAATGTCAGCATTTAATAAGAAGCTATTGTTCCCACCATATATATGTATAGGAGAGACTGCTAACTGCCTGACTCAATTATCTGTTCTCCCTGTTTTTTTTGGTAACAGAATCCCAGAACTTATTCAGACTAGCAATGTGCCCACTTTCCCCATAGATTCATGTGGCCATATGACTAAGTTCTGGCCATTGACATGGAATTAGAAGTGTTGGGCCAGGCCTGGTGGCTCACACCTGTAATCTCAACAGTTTGGGAGGTCAAGATGAGCAGAACACTTGAGCTCAGAAGTTCAAGACCAGCCTAGGGAACATGGCGAAACCCTGTCTCTACAAAAAATACAAAAATTAGCCAGGCATAATGGGGCACACCTGTAGTTCCAGCTATTCTGGAGGCTAAAGTAGGAGGATTGTTTGAGCGTGGGAGGTTGAGGCTGCAGTGAGCTGTGATTGCACCACTGCACTCCAGCCTGGGCAACAGAGTGAGACCCTGTCTCAAGAAAAAAATAAGAGGTGTTGAGTGATGCTTCCAGAAAGTTTCCTTAAACTTAAAGGCATAAGAGGAAGTAGGTAGGCTCATTTTCTCTTTCTTTCTGCTAAAACATGGATGTGGTGGCTAGAACTCCAGCAGGATTCTTGGACTTCAAAGCAACCCTGGAAATAAACCCTTGAGTGGCAGAGCAGCAGGAGAGAAGATTGGGTCCAGATTATGTGAGACTGCCCTGGACTGCTCTGAGTAAAGGGTTAACAAAACCCTTTCTCTTCCCTGGTAAAATGACTTTGCCTTTCATCATCATTTCTCTGGAAGCCTACTAGGCAAGGTAATAATGGAATGTCAACTGTGATACTAGGCAATACTGGATCATCTTCATGATTAAAGATGATCCCTTATTGGTAAACTGTATCTGGACCAAGAAGACTATGACACGTACTATAAGTGCCCATTGAAAAACATGAGTTTTGAGATTCCTTAAGCGTAGTGTTCCTCATTGCAAAGATTCCTGGAAATTACAGTCATGGGCTATCTCAACAGGTATTAGTTCTCATGGAGCATGAAGCTTCCAAGCCAGGTGGCTTCTGCACCCACCGGATGATCTTGTTTCCTTATACCTGAGCTGACACTTGGCAGGCTGGAGTAAAGCCTTCTGCTGAAATAAGCCTCATGCTGCCATGTTGTTGTGCTGTTTCTTGTTCTGTATCTTGCAAAGTTAAATGAACAGGGTGTCAAATTGGATGCCACAAGGCTTATTGGGTCCTGTGAGTGTCAATGTCATTCTAAACCCGTGACTACTGCTGCTGCTGAGGCAGAAAAGAAATTGCCACTGCTTACCTCTGGCCTTCTTTAACATGAGAGAGAAATGACCTACTCTCTTAAGTCACTCTTTAATAGCCAAACTTAATCTTAATTGCAACATATGTATTTTTAAAAACATGAAAAATATTAAAAAGCAGACCAGGTACAGTAGCTCATTCCTGTAATCCCAACACTTTGAGAGGCCAAGGTGGGAAGATTGCTTGAGGACAGGAGTTCAAGACCAGCTGGGCAACACAGCAAGACACCTGTCTCTCTTTTTTTTTTAAAGAAAGTATAAAGAAGTGGAAGATTCTTGAAATGCGTAATTATGCAAAAGAAACTGATCTACACTATAATGTACTTCTACTTTAAATTGAAGAGGGAAATAAAGTCTTAAATTCTGAAGAGAAAAAAAGCAGCATATAATCCCAAACGGTATAAAAATAAAAAGAAATCCATACTTAGACACATTACAGTGATACTAAAGAAAACCTAAGGCAAGGAGAAAAAATATCTTAATAGCAGCAGAGGGAAAAAAGAAAGTACCAGTCACCTTCAAAAGAGGGACAAATTGACAGCTGACCTCTCAGCAGAAATAATGTAAGCCTAAAGACAGTGAAATAATGTATATTCAATGTACTAAAAGAAAATAACTGCCAACCTAAAATTCTATACACAACAAAAATATCATATCAGTATTAGGACAAAATATCAGACAGCAGCTAAAAAGAGCTCACCACCAGCCAATCCTCACTTAAAGAAAATCTAAAGGATGTATTTCAGAGAGAAGTATTCTCAGATAGAAACTACGAGATACAAGAAGGAATAAACAGCAAAAATAGAATAAATGTAAACCACTGAATAAAGAACAGCAATCTTCATTAAATAATTATGCTATGGAAGTACCATATGGTTTCATTGGGGGTGAGGGGATTGTCAAGGAATGTTTCACTGAGGGTGACAGAGGTCACTGTGGCTGGAGGGGAAGAGAGGATTGAGGTGGGGCTGAAGAATTAGGTTATATAGGTCATACATAATTATATAGGACTTTATGAGTGATGTCACTTCTTATCCCACATGCAAGGGGGCACTGTTGTGGGGTTATAAGCAGGGAGATAAGGTTAAATTGTTACTCTGGGTACCATAAGATACAGGATGAAGCAGGGCAAAAGTGGACAGAGGGTTTCAAGTTAGGTTGTTTTTGTGGTTGCAACTGAGAGATGATAGTTTAGATTACAGAGAAGCAACGGAAATGGAGGGTGGTAGTTGGATGCAAGAGGCATTCAAGAAAGAGAGTTGACAGGCTTTAGGACACACTGGATGTGAGACTCCGCAGAGGGAGAAACCAAGAAGGACACTGCTATAGACTGAACGGTTATGTCCACCCAAAGTTCCTATGTTGAAACTTAATCCCCAATGCAATGGTATTTAGAGGCGAGGCCTTTGGGAGGGGATTAGATCATGAAAGCTGAGCCTTCATGAATGGGATTAGTATCCTCATAAAGGAGAACCTAAAGAGCTCCCTCACCCTTTTCACTTTGTGAAGACAAAGCAAGAAGACAGCCGTCTATGAATCAGAACATGGGTCTTCACCCGACACCAAATCTGGCGGTACCTTAATTCCCAGCCTCCAGAACTGTGAGAAAAAAATTTCTATTGTTGGTAAACCAGCCAGTGTTTGGTATTTTGCTATAACAGCCCAAATGGACAAGACAGACACCTTAGTTTCTGGTTTGCATTACTGGCTAGATGTGGTACCAGTCACTTAGACCTGCAATAAGGGCAGGTAGCAGAAGAGGAGACAATGTTGGGACATCCTATTTTACACTTATTTAGCTTGATGTGCCTTTAAGACAGTCAAACAGAAATGTCAAAGAACTAGTTAAATACTTAGACCTGGAATTCAGAGAAGCCCAAGCTAAAGATATAAATTCAAAAGTCATCTTCACAGAAATAACACCTGAAGCCATGGGCATAGCAACGATGACCAGAAAAGGACTCAGGACTGAACCTCAAGAACTCTAACATCCTGAAGTGTTAAGAAGCTTGAGCTCTGGAGTCAGGTTGCCTGATTTTGGATCCTGGCTCTACTAACCGCAGGCTGTTTTGCCCTCTCTGAGTACCACTGACATCCTCTGTAAAATAGCGGATGGATGCTAGGAGGATTATATAATACATGGAGAGCACCTACCATGGTATCTGTCTCATGGTAACAGCTCCAAAGCTTAGCTTTATTCATAGTATGACAGGAAAGGAGAGGATAGACTGGGAAAGGAGACAAAGCAGCAGCCAGAGAGAAAAAGAAGAAAAGACAGAACGGTGAATGTTTTCAGGAAGAGCCAGCAGTGTTGATGTTGCAGATAGGTCAAAAAGATGAGGACTGATAAATGTCCTATAAGCCCGGGGACCCTAGAGAAACCATGTTAGAAGGAGAGGGGTACAGATGCCAGATTGGAGTTTGGGTGAGAAAATGGAGACAGCAAGTGTAGAAGACACATCTGAGAGTTGGACTAACAAAGGGAGAATAAAAATATCAATAGGTTCCTATGGAGAAGGGGGAGGAGGGCAAGGAGGGCTGTTACTCTAAGAAAGAGGCACCAACAGATATCTCCCAGTGCTCGCCTGTGGGACAGCTGACTCAGCAGATAGTGAGTTCCTCATTCCCAGCACTGATCACACAGACATTGGATGACCATTTGTTAAGACGGGTGAACAGGGAGGCTGATGACTTGCAGACCTATGATTCAGGGAAAGGGCTCGTGAGACACAGGGACTAGGAGTGGGGTCAGGAAGAGTCAGCTGGTGTTGATGAATTGCAGAGAAAGGTGGCATTGGGCAAAGAAGTCAGCCTTGCTTAGGTCAAGTAGTACTCAGGGAAAATGTGTAGAACTGAAATAATTAGTAATGTTTTGTGACTATAATTTTTGAACTTCTAGATGTGCATGTGTGTTAACCTGACAAGGTACAGGATGAGATGCTGTAAAAAGTGGATTCCAATTTCATGCATGGGTAAAATCCCCACTCTCTAAATCCACAACACTGATGCATATACACAGAAAGAAGAAAAGAAATCGTAAAGTACTCATACATTGATGACTATAAAGAAAAAGGAAAGGAGAGATACATGCGTAATTTCCAAAAGCTGGAGGAGTCCATAGAAAAAAGGAATGAAGAAAGGGAGGGAAAGGAAAAAATGAAAAGAGTAAACATGAAAACAAGTGGCAAAAAGCTCAAAAGGACTAACACCAAAACATTAACCAGGCTCATCCCTGAATGAAAAGAACATAGGTGATTCTTATTTTCTTCATTTTGATTAGCTAGATTTCTATATTTCTTTAAATTTCTCATCTTGTTTTTCTCTTTGCCTAGTTCCCAATACAGATGCTTCAAAGGAAGATAATACATTTCTCAACCTACCATTCAATGCCAGATTTGCTAAGAGAGCAGATGCCATGTTAACCTGTAAAAATCTGATTTTAATTGCTAGTGCAATGCTTGCCCTCTAATAATTCCTTCTCTATTGTCTTTGAGTATAAATATTTATTGCACTTAAAGGTTCAATTTAATTTTTTAAAAGAAGCAATTTTTTTTTTGAGACGGAGTTTTTCTCTTGTTGCCCAGGCTGGCATGCAATGGCGTGATCTTGGCTCACCACAACCTCCGCCTCCCAGGTTCAAGTGATTCTCCTGCCTCAGCCTCCCAAGTAGCTGGGATTACAGGCATGCACCACCACACCCAGCTAATTTTGTATTTTTAGTAGAGACAGGGTTTCTCCATGTTGGTCAGGCTGGTCCTGAACTTCCGACCTCAGGTGATCTGCCTGCCTCGGCCTCCCTAAGTGCTGGGATTACAGGCATGAGCCACCAAGCCTGGTGCTAATTTTTTAAAAGAAAAAGAAAAAATGTGTCCTCACCCAAATCATCAATGCATTTTTGAAAAATAATGACAAGATAAATTAAGAAATGTAAGCATTGTCCAGTTAAAGCATATGTCAATATTGTAACATTAAAAGTCATCTACTATTAACTAAATAGATGAATCAACTTTTAAATGCATCTATCATGTAAGATGTCTAGCTTAACAATACAGAGCTGTAGGGCCAGACCATGTCCTCCTTATAGAACCAAACAATATGATTCCCAGATCAATAGTTACAGAACACAACTATACTTGTAATACTAACCATTTGTGTGTGTGTGTGTGTGTGTGTGTGTGTGTGTGTCTTGGTGGGGAGAGATTAAAACAGTTCTAGATGCAAAAATGGAGAAAAATAAGTCTTAATTGTTTAACACTGTCTTTAAAAGTCAAATTACATTGATATCTCAGATAATCTGATGAACCTCAGCTTTTGGTCTTACCCCCAGTTTACTTATCCATGCACTATACATATGTTTTATCTACCCATTCCCTTAACTCAAAATTTTACAGATGGATTCTCTGCCTCTAAAAACTTGCCCATCACTTTAACATTTCACTAAATCCTCCTTCTGGGAAGAACTTTTCATATTAGTCCAAAAAAATGTGGCAATATTAGCTTTTTTCCCTTTTGGACAATATCGTCTCTTCCTCTAACTAAAATAGTCCTTACCAGGTAGGAATGGGTTTGGCTACAAGTAACAGAAAACTGTGTTTAAATCTGTGGTTAAACCACAGGGATATGTACGATCTCACTGAACTAAAAGTCCACAGGTAGGTGGTTCCAGGGTTCCTTCAGGGAATGGATGGTGTAATCGAGGACCTAGACACTTCCACAATCCCATGCCATCATCCTTAGCATGACGTCTCCTATTCCCATCCCTGCTGCCTCACTGGCTGCTGCCACACCAGACGTCACATCCTCATGCTGTGCTTAAATGCAAGCATCAAGGGTGTGGCAAAAGATGTTCTCTCAGGAGGTTCTGTCCTTTATCTGGAAAAGAAGCATTTCCAGAAGTCTTCCTTACAGCCCCATAGGCCAAAACTGAATCACTATGGCCACTCCTAGTCACAGGGAAGGCTGTGAAAGTATTTCCCTTCTCAGCTTCTAGTCAAACTCAATCTCCTTATTTGTAGGAATTAAATGAAATAGTGCCCTGTTGATTCTATCTCCAACATTCCTGTTGCATCCACCTAATTATCTTCATCCCCCACCAAATCAACTCCCACCACTGTACTCCAGGCTTCAGAATATCCCACCTAAAGTCTCCCAACAGTTCCTAACTGGTATCCTGATTGCCCCATTTTGTCCCCTCTACCATCCACTTTTTTTTTTTAAGTCTTTCTCTGTTGCCCAGGCTGGAGTGCAGTGGTGCAATCATAGCTCACTGCAGCCTGGAACTCCTGGGCCCAAGTGATCCTTCCACCTCACCACCCAAGCAGCTGGGACTACGGGCTCACACCACAACACCTAGCTAATTTCTTCTGTTTTTTTGTAGAGATGGGGGTTTCCCCATGTTGCCCAGGTGGGTCTCAAATACCTGGGCTCAAGCAATCCTCCCACTTCAGCCTCCCAAAGTGCTGGGATTACAGATGTGAGCTGCTGCGCCTGGCCCATTCTTTTTTGAGATGGAGCCTCACTCTGTCACCAGGCTTGGAGTGCAGTGGCGCGATCTCGGCTCACTGCAACCTCCACCTCCCGGGTTCAAGCGATTCTCCTGCCTCAGCCTCCTGAGTAGCTGGGACTACAGAAGGACGCCACCACACCCAGCTAATTTTTGTATTTTTAGTAGAGACAGAGTTTCACCATGTTGGCTAGGATGGTCTCAATCTCTTGACCTCGTGATTCACCTGCCTCGGCCTCCCAAAGTGCTGAGATTACAGGCATGAGCCACCGCGCCCAGCCCCATTCATTCTTTATACACCACTGCACAACATTTAACTGCGAATCTTACCATGTTCTTCCTCTTTAGTGGATTGTGGTCCTGAATGTTCTGGTCACACCCACCTCTCCAGCTTCAGCTCCGTCTCCTCACTCAGATCACACGCGCCTGCTCTTTGCCTCTCAAGAAACCTCAATTTCTTCACACCTCCAAGTTGTTCACACGCTATTTCCTCCATCTGAAATGCTCACCCACTCTGCGTCTCAGCTAATCTCTCCTCAGTTTTCATGTCTCTCCTTCAATGTCCTCCCCGTACACAAGGGTTATTTGTAAGATGTTGTTATTAAGTTCAAAGTTGCTGAATATAAATGAGAAAGGGCATGCAAAATAATCAATTTTTTTTGTTAATTTCAGCAGTTAGTAGAGGTTTATTAGTAAAATGTTGACCCTTTTGTTAAAATCACACTTGAGGAGCCAGTTGGCAGAACTTATTTTCTTTTCCTGAATTTTTTATTTTCACCCATATGCTCAACAAACAATGTAAAAACCCAGCTCTATGGCTCCCTAGTGGTGATGACTCCTCAGATAAAGGCATTCTTCCATGATTCAATTTCATCTGTAAAGTAATGGCACTATGATGAATTATCCCATTCTCCCCTCAAAGTTGGTGGCCTGCCTTTGTTCAATCCTGGTTCTGTGATTGAAAGTTTATGCTCTAAAAGTAATCCCGAGAAATATATGAAAATGCATGACTTCCAAATACCCCGTGCTGTGCATATCATAAACATTCAAAGAATCCCAAACTAAAAAGTAAATCATATATTCATATTTTTATCTTTCACAAATTGAAATACTCTCTAAAAATTTTTTCTACTAATTCTATATTGCAAATTATTTGAGTTAGGCCGTATGTCTTTCACTACTTTTTTTTTTTTTTTTTTTTTACAGACAGAGTCTCACTCTGTCACCCAGGCTGGAGTGCAGTGGCCGGATCTCGGCTCACTGCCACCTCCACCTCCCAGGTTCAAGTGATTCTTGTGCCTCAGCCTCCCCAGTAGCTGGGAATACAGGCGTGCACCACTACACCCACCCTGTTTTTTATTATTATTTTTAAGTAGAGACAAGGTTTTGTCATGTTGGCCAGGCTGGTCTCATGTGATCCACCCGCCTCGGCCTCCAAAGCGCTAGGGTTACAGGCTTGAGCCATCTTGCCCGGCTGTCTTTCACTGCTTTTATACTGCAAAAAGTTTTCACAACAGAGATGCTCAGTTGCTCCACACCCAGTCCTTCAGGGGAGTTATGCTTGCATATGAGCTCAAGGAACATCAAAATCGTTTTTTGAAACAAGAGCATCCTGGAAGATGAAGCAAGCTGCACCTCTGCCTTCATTAGTGAAAATGCCCTGTGCCAGTATCTTTATGTCAAATGAATAAAAAGTACTCTTGGCCGGGCGCTGTGGCTCACGCCTGTAATCCCGGCACTTTGGGAGGGAGGCCGAGACGGGCGTATCACGAGGTCAGAAGATCGAGACCATCCTGGCTAACACGGGGAACCCCGTCTCTACTGAAAATACAAAAAATTAGCCGGGCGCAGTGGTGGGCGCCTGTAGTCCCAGCTACTCGGGAGGCTGAGGCAGGAGAATGGCGTGAACCCGGGAAGCGGAGCTTGCCGTGAGCCGAGATCGCGCCACTGCAGTCCAGCCTCGGCGACTGAGCGAGACTCCGTCTCAAAAAAAAAAAAAAAAAAGTACTCTTATGTGACCAGGAGTGCAATCCCCGATTCACTTCCTGCAGTGGCTCAGGGCTGGATTTACACTGCCCTCGTTGGGTGGCTGTCCATGGACTTCCAGGCCTGAAAGAAGGAAATTCACATCCTCACTGAGTCGTGTTAAGAGTCTCAGACTGGCAGGTTGTGGTGGTTAAGACCGCAGAAGCTAGAGTCAGGCCCCCTGGGTTCCAACCCTGCTCTGCCACGTACCAGACAGGCAACCCTGAGCAACCATTTTCCCGTGCTAGGGTTTCCTCGCCTGTCGAGTGAGAATAATAATAATAACAATACCTACCTCCTAGGGTTGCTGTGAGAAATAAATGACAATCCACAGAAAGCGCCTGCAACGGCGCCTGGCTGGCAAACAGCGGACTTGTTAATTACGTTACAGCCTTTCAACTAAGGGCGCCTGAAACTCGCAAACATTTTGCTCGGGTGTGGATTCGCTCCCGTTAGTTACAAAACTTGGGATCCCGGGACCCGGAAAGCAAGGGGGAAAAATAAATCGGGATGGGGCCAAGGGACAGCTGCTGCGGCAACTTTTACCCAGCGGAGCCCACCTACAGCCTCAGCCTCCCGGTCTCAGGTCTCCGCCGTTTCTTCTGAAGGAGTCGGTCGGGGGAGCGGCACTGCACAGCTTTTCTCCAATCAGACACCTCAAGGCTGGCGCCTGATCCAATCTCCTCCCCTGGAGGGTGGGAACGCGAAGTTCCTACCTGCACCTGTGGCAGCGGTGACCGCCTCCTGGGTTATTTTCTTTTCTCCCCCAGCTGCCCCAGGGTTCTGGTTTCCCGAATCACTTGGCAAATAACCAGCAGGTGGGCAGATGTCTTTTTTGCGTTCCTACGGACGCGTAGGCAAGTTCGATGCGCCGGAGTGAACAGCCAGGGTCCCATCTCTCAGCCGGCTCCCAGGCGGTGCTAGCAGGGAAGAGGGACGCGCCGGCGAATGAAACACTACTAGCCCGGAAAGCCGGCCTGGACCTTCCACCCTGGCAGCGAGTCTGGCGGCCCCTCGCCGCCGCCCCCTCCGACCAGAACAGACTGCGCTGCGAACCCCGGGCTTCCGCCGCAGCGCGCAGAAATTGGAGGTGCCAGAGGAGACCAGCAGCAGCACTTGATTTAGCTGGGCTGCGGGAATTCCGACCTGTACACTTTCCAGAAGCCTGATCTCTCCAAGTCCGAGCCCAGGGACTCGAGCCCCGGCTTCCAGGTTGACCCGAGCGCGCCCCCTTCGTGCTCTCGGCCGCGTTCACCGCGCGAGGCCTCCGGGTCCTGTTAAGCCCGAGCAGGTGAGCGACTGGGGGTGGTTCGGCGTCCGCCGAGACAGAGCCTGGCCCCGGGGGTCACCCTGGGGTGCTGCCTGGTACCTCCCAGGTACCCGCCTCCCGGAGCCCTAAGAGAGGCTGAAAACCACGGACGCTCCAGGACTCCGTTTTCTGTACTTTTGAGTAATTTGCCATCTTTTCCTTGCGCAATTCGTACAAAGCCCTTCCGTGCTCACAAAGTTGATGATTGTGAAGAAGAAAATGTAGGTTAGAGGAGAGGAAGCAGCATCAGGACATCTTACCACCACTGTTAGTAAATGACTTGGGGGTACGGGTTGCTTTTCCGATCTGCAAAGTAGGAGGGAATGGGATGTTTGCAGACGCAGTTGCTAATTGTGCCTGAGGGCGTGTGTGCCTTTTGTACCGAAAGAACTTTTGGCCGTTTTTTCTTGTATTGTTTTCAAGTCGCTGCCCGAGTGTGTCCTCAGGGCATCCTGGGGAGGAGCCGGTGTTGCGGTTTCGGGGCGCAGCCGAGGCCGCCCCGCCGCCTCCCGTAGGCGATCAGACTTCCTCTCCCTGGCGGTTCCGGGAGGAGAACCTCCTACAACAAACACCGCCGAAGTTTCCCTCTCCAGCGCGATCGCCAATCCCAGGAGCGCCCGGCGCGTGGGCTGGGAAGGAGCCGAGCGGAAACCTGGAAGTGAGCCGCGGCGCAGGCGAATCCTGCGCGTTGCTGGTGGCAGCGCCCAAGAGACCCCGCACAGAAAGTGGGCTGGGAGTCTCGCTTGCTGTACCCGCACCTAAGTGCTCAGAAGCGGCCTTTCGCTCTGCAGAGGGGGGGGGTCTTAGAAGCTTGGGGAAGAAGCACATTGTTTCGGAGTTCCTTGTTGCGTTCTTTCTCCTTGGGAGGAGGGAATTGCACAAGGAAAAGAAGAGAAGCCTTTACTTTGTAACTGAAATTCTGCAGAATTGAGTTGCGTCGTACAGACTCGGTGCATATTTTAATACAAAACTAAGGGAAGAGGCCATTTGATACTTGGCTTCATCTCAACCGTCAGCCGGGGGTGACTTCAAACAGACGCAAGATTGGGCTCTGGGGAGTAAAAGGAAGAATTAGGATGGCGGTTTTCAAGGGAAGTTAAGTCTAGACATGCTTCTTTGAAAGTCACAAGGCAGAAGTGGTCAAAAGCAGAATCTAAAAGAACCAAAACAAATATCATAAGCTTGTCCTTCTCTCCTACTGGGATATAAATTCTCCCAAGTATCTCATCGAAAAGGCTCCTGGGACGAAAGTCGATGGGGGCAAATCTTGGAGGGAAATTTCGTGACTGTTTGACCATGGACTAATTAATACCGTTCACCTGTAGAGAGGATGCACTTGGTTCCCAGCGCCCTCCTCCCAGGTGCTTATCCAAAGGGAGGCCGCCCTGGGTTGGATGGGTCACCTTTTGGCGTCCATCTACAGTCAAGCAGTGAGGACAGGGCGGTCATTTTCCCTCTAGAGACGGGTTGATCCAGAGGGGTGGGAACGTCCCTTGGGTCCCCCGGGCACGCTGACCACTGCACTGCACTTCCCCTGAAGGAAAGGCAAAGGTTGAAGCCAAAGAGTTCAAGGCTCAGCCTAGAGACCAGGTGATGGTGCCCTGGAAGACACTTCCGCCAGCACCCTATGGGGCGCAGTGGCGTCTAATGCTAATGTGGGCTACGTGGCTACGGGATTGGGTCGCTCCGACCCTAGCCGATCCGGTGCCAGACAGCATAAGGGAGGAAATGGGACTGGGGGGGCACGTGACTTCAACCAACCCAGTAACCAAGTTTTGTTTTCTTCCCCAGCACAGGCCGCTGCCTCAGCATCCACCCCGCAGCCCACGTGTGGCAAGCCGGGGAAGGGGTGGAGTGAACGGCCGGAGACCACGTGGAGAAAGGGGCCGCTTTGGCCCTTCCATCTGGGTGCCGGGAGCCCCTAGGCCCTCCGGCCATGGCCGACAGCGGCGGTGCTGGCAGCTCGGGCCCCTGGTGGAAATCGCTCACCAACAGCAGAAAGAAAAGCAAGGAAGCCGCAGTGGGGGTGCAGCCTCCCGCCCAGCCCGCTCCCGGGGAGCCCACGCCACCTGCGCCGCCCAGCCCGGACTGGACCAGCAGCTCCCGGGAGAACCAGCACCCCAATCTCCTCGGGGGCGCCGGCGAGCCCCCCAAACCAGACAAGTTATACGGGGACAAATCCGGCAGCAGCCGCCGCAATTTGAAGATCTCGCGCTCCGGCCGCTTTAAGGAGAAGAGGAAAGTGCGCGCCACGCTGCTCCCGGAGGCGGGCAGGTCCCCGGAGGAGGCAGGCTTTCCTGGTGACCCCCACGAGGACAAGCAATAGCCCCAATAGCCTGCGCGCTCCAGGACTGCCTACCCAGCACTACCCCAAACCCCCAGTTCCGAACCCGAGACTTCAGGCCCGCCCCCTTACGTGTTGTCTCATTCCACCAAATTCAGAATATTTACACAATGCCTTCATGATTTTATTTTTCTGGAAATTGAAGTGTCAGTTGGGTTCTCAATATTTCATGACTCCAAGGATGCATTAAATATTTATTTGTGGTAAGAGAAGATACCTGCCGCGGAGGAGGGTGGCATAATTATTTTTTTTCAAAAAGCTATTCTGGGGCCCTGGCCCCCTGGCTCCTGTCACAGCTCAGCTTGAACTCTGTAGCCTCTCAAATGAAGAAGGTGGCTGTTATTTAGGACTCTGTGGAAAGCAAATCACAGTGCTGTTTTTAATGCCTGAGAAATGCACTTTAAGGGTAGACTTATACCTTAAGTGAAGGAGTGGGGGAGGAAGAAGCATTCTTAAGTAGAAGCATTTTAAAATAAGGCAGGATTGCTTTTAATGTTAAACTACAAAACTGTACAGCCTATTTTAGTGTGGACTATTAAAACCCTTGCACTGTAAGACTTAAGGTGACTTTTGTATTTTTTCCATTCCAAGACTGAATCCCATCATACTTGAAAGCAGGCATGCAAAGTCCGAGGTGAGAGTTAATCATTTGCCACACAACATAACAGTGACTAGTGGAAAGCTGCAGGGAAGAGAACATTTCTGGAAACCAGCAACACCTGGACTGGAACTTGTTAGCCAGATATCCCTATTTATCAGCCAAATTCGAGGAAGGGAGAGAGGTGCCAATTCATTATTCCTAAACTCACCTTTTACTTCAGTGCATTTTCATAGACTACAGTAAGTTACAATGCTAGTAATACATGCTTTTCAGTATCCATTGTTAAACTTACTAACGATTGTCTAAAATTAAAAAACAAGGCCAGGTACGGTGGCTGATGTCTGTAATGCCAGCACTTTGGGAGGCCTAGGAAGGTGGATCACCTGAGGTCAGGAGTTCAAGACCAGCCTGACCAACAAGGTGAAATCCTGTCGCTACTAAAAATACAAAAATTAGCCGGGCGTGGTGGCAGGCACCTGTAGTCCCAGCTACTCGGGAGGCTGAGACAGGAGAATTGCTTGAACCTGGGAGACAGAAGTTGCAGTGAGCAGAGATCGTGCCACTGCACTCCAGCCTGGGCATCTGAAGGAGACTCCATCTCAAAAAAAAAAAAAAAAAAAAAAAGACTGAACTCTGCGCAGCTAAAGAGGTGGGGGTATTTTCCCCACCCCTTTGCTTTAAAAGCTTATTTCCTTAAAGTATGCATTTATCTAGTTTCAGACCCTTTAGATCTAACAACCTGAAGATTCTTAACAAAAAACTTCCCTTTTATTGTGAACTTCAAGAAAAAGAGTAAACGAATACCATTTGCTTTGAGAAAATTACAAGAGAGTTATTGTAGTCGTTAAGAGGCACTGGGATCTTTTCCCACCACAATTCAGTTCATTTATAAACACCCAGAAATGCATGGCAGGAAAATTATATTGATCAAAGTGTATATCTTTGTAGATAATGACAAGCAGGAACTTAATTATAGCTTCTCGATTTGTATATGTAGACAAGCTTTTTTTTGTTTCTCTCAAATTAGTAATTTATAAAGTAGCAAAACATGTCGATTGTTAAAAGAAATTTAACAAAGAAATTTGATGAAGATGGCTGAAATGAATTTAAATTAATGAATCAAGCTTTGGTGCCAGCAGAATAATACAGCTAATTTTGATACATGAGTTTCCACATACCAAAGGCCTTACACTAAAGGAAAGTGTTTATCTAGAGGTTATGAACACCTTAAATTAAAAGAAAGTATGTGAGAGGATTTTTTAAGCATGAAAAGACATTTTCATTGTATTCGTAAAACTGGAAAGTATGTGACCAAAATCTCATCCAGGTGGGCTTCCTGGATGAGGCAGACTACATTCAGTTTAAATGGGCCTACCATCCCTAGATTCAGAAAAAGAAGAGGGAATTGAGACTTGGCATGAAAAAATAATTCATGATAAGGGACAGGATTGGGGGTTGGCAGAGCAACGGGAGTGAATATAGAAAATGTTGTCAAATAAGGCTTTGGAAAACCTTCAAAAAGTATTTTAATTTCACTCCATAGAAAGTAATCAAAATTAGAGTAGGTAACTACCCAAAATGTTCTCTCCCTCCTTCAGGAAGACCGATAGATCAGGACTGTACCTATTTATAAAATTAAGTCTGCAATTACATAAGTTTAAAATCCTATACTAACCCTTTCATCCAGTTTTATTGTTTTAAAGAACTTTTTTCTTTAAAATTACTGTAGATGAACAAAACATTGGCAAGTTTCAAGGTTCTGTGTCTAATTTTGGATCCCATCCAAATCTACAATTGCTGCAGATAATCAATAGCAGACATATAGTAGAGCAATGGAACTTATTACCATATTAACATGACATCTTTACCCCACTGTTCTGAAAGAATTTAAAACCATACTAATGCAGTTATGACAGTGAATGCAATTCACAATCTGCCATTGAGGTTTGTAATTACATCGTTTTAAAGCAGTCCTAAATTATGCAGTGGGAGGAATACACTGATTTAATCCCAACTCAGTGAAATCAGAAACCAAGCAAAATTGGTGGGATAGAAAGAGCATAAGGAAGATGAGAGAATTTGACGACGTGTCTTGCTGGGATTTATGTGCTTTACAGATGTTTAATTACATTCTAATAGTATATACAGATTTAATTTTTTTTAACCTTGAGATAATTTATAGTAAAAAAAAATGCTGAATTAAATTTGCAGTCAGAAACTTTTCTTTAAATTATCTTACAAATGAAATTTCACTCACAAATTTGGAAGCCATATCAGAAATTTTAACACCATACTTCCAAAGATATGGGAAAAAAAGGAACAAAACTATAGCAGTGTATTTGCTACATACTTTTGTAACCACGATAATTATACACAAAGGGTAGTTTTTGCCCCAGTGACTCTCCTTGCAAAATCGGTGGCTGGGCAGTGACTCATATTACAGGACACCTGAACGTCCCTTTGTGTCTGTACTTCTATTGTTCAGCACATTCTGACTTGCATTTCAAAAGCACAAACCCGACTTTACATATGCAATTAGGATGTTCTGCTTTAGTATAACACCTGGAAATATTTTTTCTGCTTCGAAACATTATGTGAACTCAGCAATTCTAGTCCTGCCAAGTCCTTAGAAGGGAAATAGAAACCTAATGAGGATTGGCTAAAAGCTTTGTCAAAAATAGTGCTTTTCCTGAGATGCGCAGAAGAATATTTGGGTGCCTTGAAAGAAGCAAATACTAAAAATGAGCAGACAGAATTTCAAATGAAAGGTAAACTTGAAAGAAATAAGTGAAAGGACACATATTCAGTGACCCCAAGAGACGTTTTATGAAAAAAGAGAGAAAGAATATTCTTTTTCCCCAGCTGAGAAGTGTCAATCGACTAGAAACAAGCACACAAAAAGCTAGCATGATATAGTAAGGAAAATGGATTTTTTCAAGTCTATTTTATTTTTAGAGGGTTTCATTATAACATAAATGTGGGAGATTGTTTGTTGAGATAAATTCATGTTTACCTCCATGACAAGTAAAAAGTGGGACCAGAGATATTTTATACATTTGGATGTCAACATGTAAATACCATAGACTAAAGCTAGGTGTGATGGCTCACACCTGTAATCTTAGCACTTTGGGAGACTAAGGTGGGAGAATTGCTTGAGCCCCAGAGGTCGAGGCTGCAGTGAGCCGAGATTGCGCCACTGCATTCCAGCCTGGGCGACAGAGCAAGACCCTTCTCAAAAATAAAAAACAAAACAAAACAAAAAACAAATATCGTAGACTAGAAACAAGTGTGGAACCCGCAGCAAAGTTTGTCACTGATGGGCTGGCTGTCCCATTGCAGCATGTTTCTTCTCACCTGTTCTCTGTACTCCCTGACCCCATTCTTACCCTGCCTCCAAGGCATTGCACATGCATTCCCATGAGGCTCAGGGATACAGAAAAGGGGCTGCTAGGAAGCCCGTGAGCCTTCCCGGACTCCTGCAGGCACAGTGTGTTGCCAATCACTTTGTTAGAAGAAGACCATGCAGATTTGGAACATGGGATGAATAGTGTTCATGGTGAGAGAATATGACCACTAAGCAGATAGGATGTAAGGAAACTAAATAGACCTTGCCTTAGAAAAAGACAGTTGACCATTTATTTAGAAATGGCAATAGCTGTCAACCATGATAAATAAGATGGACAGTGGAATAAAAGCAGTCCTTCTGGGAATTCAAAGCAAGGAAATCAGCTGTGCTTTCAAACAAAATTGTACTACAGATGATGAAATGATAGACTCATAATTATGTCAAAGTTGTTGGCATAATCTTCTACAATAATGAGATCCATGAATGGAGTGTCTTTGTTTCTGAGGTGTGGAACAAGACTGTTTACACAGGAAATAAAAATTTCTGGCCCTAAAATCGGGAAGATTCAGTTTAAAGAAACTGAAGATCCCTAACCCTAAGAAGAACCAGACACAGATTCACCTGCTGGTTAAGTAGGGATTATGGGACCAATGCTGGACCTCCCTCTGACATTTAAGAAGGTATTTTCCTGTGGCCGGGCACAGTGGCTGATGCCTGTAATCCCAGCACTTTGGGAGGCCAAGGCGGGTGGATCACCTGAGGTCAGGAGTTCGAGACCAGCCTGGCTAACATGGTAAAACCCCGTCTCTACTAATAATATGAAAATTAGTTGGGCATGGTAGCACATACCTGTAATCCCAGCTACTCAGGAGGCTGAGGCAGGAGAATCGCTTGAACCCGGGAAGCGGAGGTTGCAGTGAGCCAAGATCGTGCCATTGCACCCCAGCCTGGGTGACAAGAGCAACACTCTGTCTCAAAAAAAAAAAAAAAAAAAAGGAATAAGGAATTTTCCTTGAGTTATGAGTATCCTGAATTAGGCATTTCTTTCTAGTAGCCAGTCAGTAAGCATGCCCCTTGATTGATACCCTGCAAGGATAGCAGCAGAAAACTGCAGTTTTCAAGACACCTGAATATAGTCTTCTCTCTGACTTGCTCTTACATAAATCTTAGTTGATGGGGTGTTAGTCTACTCTTCTGTAAAATAGGGGAATTAGTTTATATTCCTGCTCTAAAACTCTGATTTAGTATTCTCCTATTCTGAGCAACTCACTGTAAAAGTAAACTCATAAAATGTTCATTGTTCACTTTGAAAACAAAAGGCACCAGCTGTCCAGTACTGATTGTTAAGTGGGGCGATGGGAGGGAAGACTGAGAAGTATAAACTGTGTTATGGATGCCACCACCACTGTACTGCCATTTGGCCTAATGATTGGGGGTAATCCTGCTATCTAGGAACATGAAGCCTCATTATTCATTTTCAGAATCAAATTGTGGAAGAAATATCTTATTATAGTCGATTAGCATCAAAAAGTGTGCTTTCGTGTCTATTACTTCATTTGTTCCTCATAACTAGCTCTTAAGGGTCCAAAATTCTGTCAACCCACCTGATTGTCTACTCTGTTTAAACTCAATTTTTCCATTCCCAATGATGTTTTCCTAGGTCAAGAATTCATTCCCTCCAGGCACAGAGGCCCGAAGACAATTGTTTCTTCACTCTTCTCCATACTCTGTTTGAAATCCTGCAGGATAAGGTCAAACCCCTTCGCCATGTCCAGCTATTCCACATGACAGACAACCCCTGATGCATGGTTGTGCTTTGCCATGTCTGCAAATATCTGTCAATCCTGTTGCCTCTGTTGGGCATATTCTTTCCCCACCACCTGCCTGGCAAATCCTCAATAGCCTTCAAGACTCAAGAATCTCTTTCTATTTAACTGCTATGGGCCTCCTTCTCCCAAGCAGATCTGATCACCCTGTTGAGACACATCTATAAGCCTGTGTTATCCCCCAGCAGGAACTATAGTATATAAATATGATCTCATGTCTCTCTGCCGTTTTAGTCATGGAGCTCAGGAAAATTCAGGGGGCAATGTTCATTCTTTATGAACTTTCATGAACTCCTGGTTAATCTACAAGGAAGTGGACCCTTCAGATAGAACAAGCAGCTAGCATGTAGCTCTTAGCAGGGCCACAATCTTTTCTCCTCTGGGGAAGCAGGTTATGTCTGGCAGGTAGAGAAATGTCTGGGGGTTGTCAATCAGTCAGAGTCCAATCGGGACAGAGAAGCCATATAGTAATTTGAACAGAGTATATTTAATATAAAGAACTATTACACATAGCAAAGATTGATTGCTAAGAAGTAAAGGGAACCCTAAAGAATATATTGTTCATGCCAATGAGCAGCTACTACCCCTAGAACTGAGACAGAGTGCTCAAAGAATAACCCCTTTTCTCTCCAACCCCTCAAACCTTATTGGAAGTGACTCGGCCATGACCCACTGATTGGTTGACAAGTTGCCATGGTGCCCCACCAGCAAAAGTTGCTGGTTACTGTATACCAGTAGGTCCTAAAGCACTAATCATTAAATGCTTTTAGCTTCATGGATAAAAATATCATAGGAAATACCACTAGGTTAATACAGTATGGGGAGGACCAGGCTGCATCAGTTTTATGACATCTCTTTCTTCTATTTAACACACTCTTATGAGACAATCCCCTCAAAATAAAATTCAAGATCATTTAAAGTTCTTGAAGGGCCCTACTTGGTCCAGCCTCTGCCCGTTTCTCTCCAGCTCTGTCTCTCTCGCTCTCTCTCTTTCTCTCTCCCTGCCATCTCTCCAAACACTCTCCATTCAAGTGAAAGTAGGCTCATTTCAGTTCATTGATCACCATCTCTCTTCTACCTCCAGGTCTTACAACACGTTCCTTCCACCACTTAGAAACCCTCCGGGGGTTTAGGTTTTCCAAGAGCTCAGGAGCTTGATGAACCTCTTGAGATATGCTCTTTCTTCACAGACTTCCTGTGATTTTCAGGACACTTCAGCTGCTTGAGCAACCATATATAAACAGAACTTGAGTGGAGTTAACTAGCCTCTCTGATTCTGTTTCCCTTGTTAGTAAATGGATGTGATAACACCACTTCATGGTGTTTGCATGACCTAAGTGCACATAAAAGCATATCTCTCAAAGACGAATGACACAGTCTAAAAGTCCTCAATAATACAGCTGTTTAAATTCTTACTCTCGAATGGGTTGAAGTTGGTCTGAAGGAGCTATTTCAATGTTTTCCTTTAAAAACTATCTAGAATTTGGAGGATCCACTTCCTAGGAATCTCAAGAAGTCTGCTTTTTAGAAAACTGTGATTATGTCTTTGTTCCAAAAAATCAAGGACAGTTGACACAGGAGAAGGTCTAGGAGATGGAGGAAAAGAGGGGACTATACATTCAGTCCCTGAGATGACAAAAAAGGATAGTGGGACTCTATGTTGTCATCTTTATGTCCAAGAATGAATCCTGAGCCTGAGATTGTTTAGTGAATGAATTTAAAGTGTTCCCAGATTTCCAAGGAGGTGGTGAAATAGAGAAATGAAGAGGCAATTGGCTTTATGGGGAAATGCAATGGTGAGTTTCAGCAATATCTAGGCATCGCTTAGGGTACTTACAAGAACACCACTTTCTCAACAATAAAATCTCTAAAGACCTGAGAATCACCATTCTCCCTGCATTTCTTATCCTAGAAACAGAAGAAAGACAAGGAAGCAGTTTCATTCTCACAATCCACACGGTTTACTCAAGCTCTTCACTTCTGTACAGTGGGTGGGAACTTTTTGTTGGGATGGCTTCACAGAGGCAATGATGGTGAGAAATTAAGACAGGCCTCAGGTGGCTCCTTGGCAGGTCCCTGGGGGCATTTTAAAGCCTAGAGCCTTGGCCTACCATCTGTTGCAGAAAGTCTCTCTCAAGCTGAGTTTGCTGAAGAGTGTGTTTTGATTGAAGGCAGCTACTCACATCTTCACCCTGGGATGTATTCTAAGTTTCTTTTATAATAAGGACAGTTCTCAGGAATTACAGGGAGAGGTTGAGGCAGGGGAGCCTAGGCAACCACAGAGCAGGAGATGTAGCCTAATGAGGGTTTCAAAAGGCATGAGAGTTCTGAAAGGAAGTGCTATGGCATCCCACACACTCCCTTGTTGGATATAATCAGAAAAGGGAAGCTGTGGCCACTGCCGACTCTAGTATAGCCAAGACTACAGGAACCAGAGACAATTTCGAGGGAAGAAGTCAGTTCTTTTCAGTATACAGGGACACAGAGCTAGGGCTTCTTAGGAGTTAAGGGTAGAATTTTACCCATGGCCTTCTTTAATTGTGGGAACACTTCATTTTTGTATTGTAATATTTAATTTCCAGGCTTTATAATTTCAGTGCAATTCAACAATTACTTATTAAGTACATAGTACACACAGGCCTTTGTATGAGGGCCTTGGAGCCAAAAATGAAGACAGAGATGTTGTTACTGCTTCACATACTTCATAAGCTTAAGCCCTGGCTATGTCATTCATATAAATGAATGGCATATAAAGAAATACTCATTTATTTATGTATTCATCAAATATGTATTGAGTTTATTAATTCTTTCAGTTATTCAATGTGCCTATTAGGTCCTAGGCAATGAATTATACTGTAGGTGCAGAAAGAAAATAGGATCTTAAGTTTGCCCTGCAATATAGTGTAGTAAGAACAATAATAGTTTAGAGACTGGTGTTGGATCATTCAGGAGCCTTTCAAGATATTTTGGTTAATTAATTACATCTCAGATAGTGTTATTTACCTGGAGGCATTAAAGATGTTTCACATCCTGAGCAACTCACCCTCTTTGCTTCTGGGCCAACACGTATCTGAGCCAACAGGTAGGAGACCATCAGAGCGTGATGCTCTGCCTCTTAACTCATCAAGTTTTTAGAGTTCAAAAGCAGTCACAGAGTCTGAAGCAGCACTAGATGGGGTGGGACATTCTCCCTAGAGATCCTAGAGGCATGCCAAACTAGGATTTTTCTCTTCTGCAAGCCCCATTCCTTACCCTCTCATCTTCTCAACCTCTTTGAGTTCTCAAGGCATACAGATTCACTTCCTGGGGACAAGTTTCTTCCATCCCAAAGCCAGAGGCCATGTCTAGCCTCCGCAGTGGGAGAATTCTGAAATGTGCTGTGCTGTGCAAGTTAACTTGTTCTCAGTTGGGACGGAGGCACTAATTGGCCAATCTATCTGTTCCTACAGCATTACCTCTCTTTATAATGATTATCAATGAGAGTTCTGCTTGTAAGTTCTGTGTGAGGACAGGAGATAATCAGGGAATGACAATGTTCTCTTCCTCTGGCGATCACTCTATTGCAGAGGAACGCTTGTGAACCTAGGCACAGATTTAGGACCCATGGGAAGCTCTTTCAATGGGAAAAAGTCCAAGGCTGTAGCCACAGATCGCCCCTTAGTCAGCAGCCTGCTTTTCCCCTCAGTCTCTCAGGGAAATGGTAAGTGTGGATGACAAGTTCACTAAATCCAATCTGATTTGCATCCTTCCTTTCTTCTATTCATCGCACCATCAGACTTCCTGTTCTCAAACTCATTGAGTGAGATACTCATTGAAATATTTATTTTTAGTATTTTCTAGCTACAAAAATGCAAGCTTGCTGTCTGATATGGTTAGGCTTTTTGTCCCCACCCAAATCTCATCTTGAATTAAATCCCCATAATCCCCATAATACCCACATGTCAAGGGAGAGACCAGGTGGAGGTAATTGGATCATGGGGACAGTTTCCCCCATGCTATTCTTGTGATAATGAGTGAGTTCTCATGAGATCTGATGGTTTTATAAGTGTTTGGTAGTTCCTCCTGCATTCATTCTCCTTCCTGCCATCTTGTAAAGAAGGTGCCTTGCTTTCTTTTTGCCTTTTGCCATGATTATAAGTTTCCTGAGGCATCCCCAGCCATGCTGAACTGTGAGTCAATTAAACCTCTTTCCTTTATAAATTACCCAGTTCAGGGCAGTTGTTTATAGCAGTGTGAAAATGGACTAATACAGTAAATTGGTACCAGTATAGTGGGGTACTGGTATAAAGATACCTGAAAATGTGGAAGTGACTTTGGAACTGGGTAACAGGCAGGCAGAGGTTGGAACAGTTTGAAGGGCTCAGAAGAAGACAGGAAGATGTGGGAAAGTTTGGAACTTCCTAGAGATTTGTTGAATGGCTTTGACCAAATGCTGATAGTGATACGAAAAATGAAGTCCAAGCTAAGGTGGTCTCAGATGGAGATGAGGAACTTCTTAGGAACTGGAATAAAGATGACTCTTGCTAGGCTTTCACAAAGAGAATGGTGACATTTTGCCCCTGCCCTAGAGATCTGTGGAACTTTGAACTTGAGACAGATAACTTAGGGTATCTGGAAGACGAAATTTCTAAGCAGCAAAGCATTCAAATGGTGACTTGGGTGCTCTTAAAAGCATTCAGTTTTATGCATTCACAAAGAGATGGTTTGGAAATGGAACTTATGTTTAAAAGGGAAGCAGAGCATAAAAGTTTGGAAATTTTGCAGCCTGCTGATGTGATAGAAAAGAAAAACCCATTTTCTGAGAAGAAATTCAAGCTGGCTGCAGAAATTTGCATAAGTAACAAGGAGCCAAATGTTAATTGCCAAGGCAATGGGAAAAATGTCTCCAGGGCATGTCAGAGGCTTCATGGCAGCCCCTCCCATCACAGGCCCAGAGGCCTAGGAGGGGAAAATGATTTTGTGAGCTGGGCCCAAGGCCTTGCTGCTTTGTGCAGTCTCAGGACTTGGTGCCCTGTGTCCCAGGCATGGCTAAAAGGGGCCAAAATACAACTCAGGCCATTGCTTCAGAGGGTGCAGGCGCCAATCCTTGGCAGCTTACACGTGGTGGTGGGCCTGCAGTTTCACAGAAGTCAAGAATTGAGGTTTGGTGATTTCAGAGGATGTATGGAAATGCCTGGATGCCCAGGCAGAAGTTTGCTGCAGGGGTGGAGCCCTCATGGAGAACCTCTGCTAGGGCATTGTGAAAGGAAAATATGGGGTCAGAGGCCCCACACAGAGTCCCCACTGTGGCACTGCCTAGTGGAGCTGTGAGAAGAGGGCCACTGCCCTCCAGGCTCCAGAATGGTAAATCCACTGACAGTTTGCACCATACACCTAGAAAAGCTGCAGACACTCAATTCCAGCCCATGAAAGCAGCTAGGAGGGGGACTGTACCCTGTAAAGACACAGGGGCAGAGCTGCCCAAGGCCATGGCAACCCACCTCTTGCATCAGTATGACCTGGATGTGAGACATGGAGTCAAAGGAGATTATTTCAGAGCTTTAAGATTTGACTACCCTGCTGGATTTCAGACTTGCATGGGGCCTGTATCCCCTTCATTTTGGGCAATTTCTCCCATTTGAAATGGGTGTATTTACCCAATGCCTGTACCCCAATTTTATCTTGGAAGTAACTAACTTACTTTTGATTTTACAGCCTCCTAGGCAGAAGGGATTTGCCTCGTCTCAGATGAGACTTTGGACTTGGACTTCTGGGTTAATGTTGGAATGAATTAAGACTTTGGTGGACTGTTGAGAAAGCATGACTGGTTTTGAAATGTGAAAGGAACATGAGATTTGGGAGGGGCCATGGAATGATATGGTTAGACTTTGTGTCCCCACCCAAATCTCATCTTGAATTATAATCCCCATAATCCACATATGTCAAGGGAGAGACCAGGTGGAGGTAATTGGATCATGGGGGCGAAGTGTTTGGTATTTCCTCCTGCATTCATTGGCCTTCCTACCACCTTGTGAAGAAGGTGCCTTGCTTCCCGTTTGCCTTCTGCCATGATTATAAGTTTCCTGAGGCATCCCCAGCCATGCTGAACTGTGAGTTAATTAAACCTCTATCCTTTATAAATTACCCAGTTTTGGGCAGTTCTTTATAGCAGTGTGAAAATAGACTAATACACTGTCCTAATCATAACTACCTCTCTGGTTAATAACAAGAATTAGAGGACTTCATTCATTAGGCAACAACTTACAAAAACTCCCTGAGGAACACGTGCCATGCAGAAGCATCTACAATCCACTCCACCTGGCCTAGTAGCTGAGAAGTAGTCACAACTGCTGCCAAGGAGGCCAGAATGCTGATCATAGCTGACAATCTATAGGGCTTTACAATTTAGAAAGCACTCTCATACCCATGATTTATGTGATCCATACAAGAAGTTTGTGGCAGGCGTGTTTGATGATTATTCCTAAATCCACACCCCTTTGTTACATCACTTTGCAGTTCCTTCCATCAAGAGGTGGAGTCTATTTCTTAAGCTTTTGTCTGTGGGGCTAGTCTCATGACTTGCTATGGCTAATAGATGTTGTAGAAGTGATATTATGCCAACTCCAAGTTTATTAGTCTGCTCGAGCTGCCAAAACAAAATATCACAGACTGGGTGGCTTAAACAACAGACATTTATTTTCTCACAGTTCTAGAGGCTAGAAGTCCAAATTCAAGGTGCCATTATTGCTGATTTCTAGTAAGACCTCTCTTCCTGGTTTGAAGATGGCTGCCTTCTCACTGTGTCCTCGTGTGGTCTTTCCTCTCTGTGTGTGCTGAGAGAGAGATCCCTGACGACTTTTCCTCTTCTTATAAGGCCACTAGTTCTATCGGATCAAGGCCCCATTTTTATGACTTCATTTTACCTTTATTATCTTCTTATAGGCCCTATATCCAAATACAGCCACTTTGGGGGTTAAAGCTTCAATATAGGAATTTTGGGATGATGCAATGCTGTTTATAACACCAAATCCAGACTTCAAAGGGTCTTGTCAGCCTCCACTCTCTCTTCGGACCCTACCTCCAACTTTAGATGGGTCTGGGCTAGCCCACTGGAAGAGAGAGACCACATGAAGCCAAGACCAGCTGTCCCTCTGAGGCCACCTGAGACTAGTTGGCCACCAACCAACCTGGGCACTCATTGAAGATGCTTGAGAGAGCCTAGATGAGACCAGAACCATCCAGTTGAGCCCTCTCCAAATCGGTGATTTGCAGAATTGTGCAAAAAAATTAATTGGTGGCATTTTAAGCCACTAAGTTTGGGGGGTGGTTTGTCAAAAAGCAGAATCTAACTTATTTGGCAGATACTACTTTTCTCTGCAGGTTTTTGATGAAATATGGAATCTCCAAGAAATTAAGTGATTACTCAAGGTTTCATGGCTAGTAAGTCCTAAAAAGTTGAGTCTTCTGAATTCAAATCCTTTGTGGATTTCTGGAGGGTTTTGTTGTTGTTGTTGTTGTTGTTGTTGTTGTTTGTGTTTTCTTGAGATAAGGTCTCGCTCTGTCATCTGGCTGGAGTGCAGTGGCACAACCTCAGCTTACTGCAACCTCTGCCTCCCGGGGTTCAAATAATTCTCATGCCTCAGCCTCTTGAGTAACTAGGACCACAGGTCACCACCACCACGCCTGGTTAATTTTTGTATTTTTAGTAGAGCTGGGGTTTCGCCATGTTGGTCAGGCTGGTCTTGAACTCCTGGCTTCAAAGTGATCTGCCCACCTTGGCCTCCCAAAGTGCTGGGATCACAGGCATGACCCACTGCTCCTGGATGGTTTTGTTCTGTTTTGTTTTCATTAGCCTCTAATTCTGCTCCAAAAATGATCAACTCAGAGTCTGGAAACACAAAGACATTGAAATGGGGCAATTTATGATGAGGCTTTTTCTGACAAATTGATTCCTAATGGACTTTAGAGTGAGTGTGTTGTGAATGTGTGTATTTGAATGTGTGAGTGTGTATATGTGCAAGCATTTACCTATATTTCCTCTTAAGGATACAGACTCAGGGTTTATCAGGCTCTTTGATGCCAAATGCCAGAAGGTCACCACTGAGACTTACCAAGTAACTGCATGTTTGTTTATGCAGACCCTTGTGAGCAGTGAATAGCTTTATTGGCTGTGATGGATTTGGGGCTTGCATGTTTATATCAGCCTGATGGGGATAGCCTCTGGGAAAGAGTGGGCATGTGTTTCAATATGTTCCTTAGCAATAGACCTCAGAGAGAGTTTCTCAATCTTTCCATGATATGCTGAAGGTTGTTGTAGAAGCTGAGGTCAGGAATAGATCAAGGGTGTAGAGACACACAACTGGGTTGGAAGATGATTGCTGTTTGAGAAGAGTGACAGACAAGGACAATGAAGGGGAAGCTTGAGCCCTGGGACTCATCATTCCCATAAGACTTCCCTTGTACTCCAGCCCATGGAGCTCTCTGCCTTCACTAACAGGCATAACCCCAGCCTCCTATTGTAAAATCTTTGGTTTATTTCCAATATTCTGCTCTTTAAGGCAATGCTAGATAGAATAATTTGAACATAGATTTTGCAACTGATAAGTTTATCTGTAAAATTAAATTCTAGAAGAAGGCATCCTAGGTCAAAGAGTATAGATTTCACAGTTTTGTTTTGTTTTGTTTTGTTTTTGAGACAGAGTCTTGCTCTGTCACCCAGGCTGGAGTGCAGTGGCATGATCATGGCTCACTGCAGTCTCAACCTCTCAGGCTCAATCGATCCTCCCAAATCAGCCTCCCAAGTAGCTGGGACTACAGGTGCATACCAGCATTTCTGGCTACTTTTTGTCCTTTTTGGAAGGCAGCTATGCTAACCACTACACCACCAACACCTCTGTACCTCTACTATTTTTAGTAGAAATGGGGTTTCACTATCTCTACTTCACAACCCAGACTGTTCTCAAACTCCTGGGCTCAAGTGACCTGGCTGCCTCGGCCTCCCAAAGTGCTGGGATTATAGGCGTTAGCCACTGTGCCTGGCCCACAGATTTTTATAGATAAATTTTATTGATATTGTCACATTGTATCTATAAGGGTTGTACTCATTTACAGCACTCACAAGCAATGTACGAAAGAGCTGTTTCCTCACACCCTTGCCAAAGAGAGTCTTATCAAACTTTTGGATTTTAACTACTTAATAGGTAAAAAATGGTATACATCTTGAGTAGTTTTAATTTGCATTTCTATTATAGGTGAGCTTCAGCATCTCTTGGAACATTTCTATATCTTTTTATGTGAACTCTGTTGATATTCTTTGTGTGTTTTTGACCATGTTATTGGTTTAATTGGTCTCTAATTATGAGACATATGCTAGTCTTATTTATCCAACTAGATTGCTTTTTAATCACATTTATGTTATGACATTATTGCATTATTATATTCTTCAACTCTCATGATATGATTTTGGGGATTTTGTGTGCGTGTGTGTGTGTTTTAAAGGATTTATTATGGATATCCAACCAGATTTTAGTTCCCTAAGTACAGGACCAGTGAATTATGTTTACTTCTTTGGCTTACTGAATGAGGGAGAACAGAAGAACTGAATGTTACCTGGAGACTGGGATCTCACCTGTAGTGGATGGAATGGACCTAAAAAATATATGTCCTAACCTCCAGAACCTGTGAATAAGACCTTATTTGGGAAAAAGGTTTTTGCAGTTATAATTAAGTTAAGGATCTTGAGATTATCCTGGATTACCTAGGTGGGTCCTGGATAATCATTCACATACACTCAGTCAACTAATTGCCACTGCTGAGGAAATACAGAAACAGCAAAGGGGCAAAGACCAGGTGAAGAGGAAGGGCAGAGACTGGAGTTAGGAGCCAGAGCCCCAAGAGCACCTGGTCCCCAGTGCCTGAAAGAGGCAAGGAAGGCTGTTCCCTTGTATCCTCCAGAGGCAGCATGGCCCTGCCAACACCTTGATTTTAGACTTTTGGCCTCCAGAACTGTGCAAATAAACTGTGTTTTTTTAAGCCACCAGTTAATGATCATTTGTTTTGGCAGCCACAGGAAACAAATACATCATCCTTAGCTCCTGTGGTCCCTCCCTATCACATCAAGTGAATACACGTTACTCTGCTGACTGTTGTGAGAGGAGGAGAGGAAGGAAGGATGTACAGAAAGCATAAGAGAAGAGGGAAAAGGTGGGATTGGAGTGGGGTAGAGAATGTAAAGACAGGAGAAGAAAGAAGAGAGGAAGAAAAAAATGAAACAAAAACGAGCAATGAGGTAAAAATGGGTTGCTGTCTGCTCAGACCCTTTGACCTTCTCTTTGTCCTCATCGGTCCACACACAGCCTCTCTTCCCTCTTTCCCTCAGCCTCCCCCAGCCCCCCATGCACCTGCCACACTAAGCAAGTTCATTTTTGTGCTGTTCTGACTTCCTGTCCCATCCCACGTTCTGCTTTCCAATCTGCAGGCGCCAGTGAGAGGGGAAGAAGCCTGAGCAGAGGGTCTTGCTCACCCAGAAAGTTCCGCTCCACATCCCATCAGTCACCCTAAAGAGAAGCCAGGGGACCCGGGCCACTCGCCAATGCGGGGTCTCCTGGGCTCAGGCAGATACCCGAAACTTGCCACCTCAAGCACCCACTTGGAATGCTTCTGCTGTCACATCACTCTGCTCTATCTGCCACCCACAACCCAAGTAAGTTAAACAGAGGAAGCGGCCCAGAACTGCCAAGTGTGCCCTCAGAAAAATTTCCAAAGGCAGAGGTCAGGAGACTGTAATCATTTTGGGGATTATCTTCTGGGCTTAAGTGGGGGCTTTAAGCTTCTCTGTGCTGCCTCTAGTGGTCACTGGAAGGAATGCTCCTCTAAAGGACGCAAGGGCTGCTGGAGCAAGGGCAGTTGACTGTTTTGTTTGTTTTTGTTTTGGTTTTGGTTTGGTTTGGTTTTGCTGTGAACAACATGTATGGAACCTAAGTGCCATCCTCTGCCCATTGACCTCATCATTGTTCACAAATTTCTCACCCACTTTTTGAAAAATTCCCTGGGTTTTCATCTAGGCATTTTTGATCATTTTTTCAGAGAGGATTTTTAAGCCTTTTTAAAGAATCTCCCATTTTGTGATCTTCCATTATTTTTGTAAATATTTTAAATTTTAATATGATAAAAATCCCTTGTAGTGTACAGTTTTATGAGTTTGGACAAATTCATAGACTGGTATAACAATCACCCCAATCAGGAGACCAGATGATCCCCTCTCTCCAAAAATTTCTTCCAAGTGGTCCCTTTTAATCAAATCCTCCCCCACCTGTAAGTCTTAGTAACCACTGATCCACTGATATTACTTTTATCCCTACAGGGTTCTTTCCTGCAGAATGCCATATAAATGAAATCCTACAGTCTGTAGCATTTTGAGCCTCGTTTCTTTCACTTATGATAATGCATTGATTAGCATAATCCATCAGTTTTGTCAAGAGTATCACTAGTTTCTTCCTTTTTGTTGTTGAGTAATATTTCATTTAATGGATGTACCACTGCTTGTTTATCCATCTGCCCAGTGAGCAATATTTGGGTTGTTTCCAGGTGTTTGCAGTTATGAATGGTGCTGCTACAATTTCTTGAATACCCGTTTTTGGTGAACCTAAATTTTCATTTCTCTATGGTAAATATGTAGGACAAGGGTATGTTTAAATTTATTTAAAAATGCCAAACTATTTTCCAGAGTGGCATTACTATATTGTGTTTCCACCACTAATGTATGAGAGGTCTTTGCCAGTACTCGATATTGTCAGTTTTGTTTTTGTATTAACCATTTTAAGAGATACATAAAAGTATCTCAGTGTGACTTTAATTCACATTTCCATAGTGATTAATAATGTTGAGCATCTTTTTGTGTGCTTACTTACTATCCATATGTCTTCCTTGGTAAAGTGTCTAAGTCTTTTGTCCATTGTTTTAGAGTTTGTTTTCTTGCTGAATTTTCAAAGTTCCTTGTATAGTCTAGGTATTCTTTTGTCAGAAGAACGATTTGCAGATATTTTCTCCCAGTCTTTAGCTTGCATTTTGTTTTCTTCACAGTGTCTTTTATGGAGCAAAGGTTTTTAATTTTGTGAATTCCAATTTAGCATTTTTTAAATGTATTAGACTTTAGATGTCATGTCTAAAAACTCTTTGCAAAACTCAGGATTTTGAAGATGTTCTCTTACATTTTCTTCCAACAGTTTTTAAATGTTATATTGTACCCTTAGATCTACGCACTATTTTAATTTAATTTTTGTATATAGTAAAAAGTATAGATTAATTTTTTATATGTATATTCAGTTGTTTTATCACCATTTGTTGAAAAACCTATGCTTCCTCCATTGAATTACCTTTGCACCTTTGTCAAAAAATAAATTGGACACATTTGTATAGGTCTACTTCTAGACTCAATTCTGTGTCTATCATTTTGCAAATGCCACACTATCTTGATCACTGTGTCTTTATCATAAGTCTTAAGTTAGGCAGTATGAATCTCCCAGCTTCATTTTTCTTTTTCAAATTATTTTGTCTATTCTAGTTTCTTTGACTTTCCATAACAATTTTAGAATCATTTTGTCAATAACTAAAGAGAATTCTGCTGGGATTTTTATTGGGATTGTAATAAAGTTATCAATTTGGGGAGAATTAACATTTTAACAATGTTTGGTCTTCTATTGCATGAGTACAATATATTTCTCATGTAGTTCTTCGAGTTTATTCAACGGTATTCCAACATGCAGATTCTGTAAGTATTCTGTGATATTTATACCTAAGTATTTTATTTTTGGAGTTATTATAAATGGTACTTTTTATTTCAACCTCCAATTTTTCATTAATAGTATATAGAAATGTGATTTTTTTTTAATATTGATCTTGTAGCCTGTGACTTTGTTGAATTCACTTATTAGCTCTAGGAGATTTTTTTTCTTTGGTGCATTACTTGAACTTTCCATGTAGAAAACCATATTGTCTGCAAATAGTGACAGTTTTATTACTTCCTTTCTTATCTGTATATCTTCTATTTCTTTTCCTTGCCTTATTGAACTGACTAGGGCTTCTTGTATTCTCTTAAATAGGAGTGATGAAAATCTTATTCTAATCTTGAAACTTGTTCCAATCTTAAAGCAAAAATGTTCAATCTTCACCATTGTATATGATTTAGCTGTAAGTTTAACAGGTGCCTTTTATCACATTAAGAAAGTTCCCTTCTGTTCCTAGTTTTTCGAAAGTTTTCAACATAAGTGCATATTGAATTTGTCAAATGATTTTTCTGCATCTATTGATATGATCATGTGGTTTTTTTCAGTGTAGCCCACATTGACTAATTTTTGAATGTTGAACAAACCTTGCATTCTTGGAATAAACCCCATTTGCTCATGCTCACCTCTTTCTAATCTCCTTCCAGTCCTACTCCCAAAGCCCCTTTGAGAAATACTGACCTATTCCAACTCCTTTCTTTTAGAGACAGTGACCTGAAAGGGTAACGATTTGCCCAGGGTCAAGTAGTTAGTAGCACAGCTGTATTAGAATCCAGAATCCTGACATTGTCCTACAAGATCAGATAAGAAGAGGTATTGAGAGAAAACAGATCTTTGAGATCTTGTCTTTGGAGAGAAGTCTGCTCAGAAATTTAAGGAGCAGTATAGTGTAGTCTATAAGAGCAGGAAATCTAGAGCCAGATTACCTGGTCTCAAATCCTGGCTGTGAGACTTTGATCAAGTTATTAAGCCCCTTAAGTTTTGGTTTCCTCACGAATAAACTCTGGGTATACTTAATCATCCAATGGCCACCTAACACTCAGCACATCAAAACGAAATGCTCTATTTTTCCTCACCCTCAAACCTGTTCCTCTTCCTCTGCTCCAAATTTCATTAAATGCCAATTTCTTCTCCCCAGGAACCCAAGCCACATATCTTTTTCCCTCCATCTTCCTCACCCCCACATTTGATTAATATCAAGTCCTAGCAAGTCTACATCCTAAAAGTCACTTGAATCAAATCATTTGTTATCCATTTCCATGGTGTCTCCTCTAGTGTAAGATTATCCTTTTGTTTTTGTTTTCTGCCAAATGACTCTAAGTTTACTAACTTACTTTTTTGCCACCAATCTTGCCCCCTCCCAGCCTTTATGTGCACGGTAGCAGTGTGTAATCTTTCTAAGCTCTATATCTGACCATGACACTATGATCTCTGATCCCAAGTTTCAGCTCCTCACATGTGACTTTCGTGAGCAGCCCCAACTTTCCTTCCAAGCTTGTGTCTCATTATTCTCATGTTTGCACTCTCTGTTCCTACCACATTGAAAAGTTTTCAGTCCTTTAAAAATGCCACACTATTTCTACCTTCTAGATGTTTCTTCATGCTCACTCCTCTTCTGAGAATACTCTTGCCCTTTGTAAGGCCAACTCATCCTTTTAGCTCTATTTTGATATCCATTCATCCAGGAAGCCTTTTGTAATACACACCTTGTCCTTCCGCCCCAGTAAGAGCTGGACATCATCCCAACATGCTTTTACAGCACCCTATACTTCTCTCATCACTGCCTCATTACATTACATAACTGTCGATTTGTCTACACTTCACCACTAGTCTGAAGCTCCACAAGGTCGGGGCCCATGTCCCATCTCCTCACTGTTGTATCTCAGGTGCCCAGCACATCTGGGCACATAATGGTTGCCTAACAAATGTTAGTTATTATCATCGTGATTATCATCACCATCATTGTAATTGAATACATTCATGGTTTACATAAAATGCTAAGCATGATATCTAGTTGACAGCAATAAATAGTAGTTTTTATTATTTAATATCTTCCTCATTTTCTTCATCAAAATTTATATTTCTGAGCATGCAATCAAACTCAAAGTGAAATGCAGCTACTTCTCTTTGATAACTTATCATCATAAGATAACAAGTAAAAAAAAGCAAAAATATAATATATTTACCATCCACATGTATACATGAACTTCTGAATGATATTTTCTTCCCAGATTATCTGATGCTTACCTTGAGGAGAAAAAAAAAGTGAAGGGAAGTTACTCTTGTACTCAGTTGACGCAGTATAGTAAAGGTCAAAGATTACCATATGTATTTAAAAATTTCTTTCTGTGAGCAAATCATTTAACTTCAACCACACCTTAACAATCTCAAGAACAGATACATTCTTAGTTGATGAATAGCTTGCAATAGGGATCCTTATCTTTTCTAATTCTCTAACTTACACTTGAACACAGCATTAAATGGCAAAGGTCTCATTTTAACACTAGCTCTCTCTTCTTTAGAAAAGCAAGTTAATTATAATTGAGTTTTAAGATAATGCAAGATCACACTAAGTGACTTTTGATTTAAAATCTTAACTTTCTGAGACAGAAAAAATCAGCTAAATTGTTTAGCAAAATCTTACTTTCTTTAGACTAGCTCTAGAAATATACTTTAGACAAATAATTTTCTTTCTTTGGGGGATTAAAATCTGGAAGGAAATATTAATTTTCCTTCTGTTTAGGTAGATCTAAGGAGGGACTGTAGATTTTGGGTTCACAGTGAACTCCATAGGTCAGCAAACTAAATGACAAAAATAAGTTATAAGGAGCACTATTTCTATACAAAATGTATTTATTTTATTTTGTAAGAAAAGAATAACGTGTTGAATATTAAGAAAATTTTTATTTTACTTGATTCCAAGAAGCAAGATTATGCAGATGTGGGGTCTTGTTCTTCCACACCTGGCATCCTAAATGTTTAAAATATTTTTATTGTAAAATCATAACTTCTATAGTTCAAGACTCCCAGGAAACATTACTTATTAAATCTATAATATTTATAGGAATGCCCCTAAATTAACAAACTGTAAGAAAAATCTGAATGTACAAAACAGATCACTTAGGGACAGAAATTATTTTTTATTACCAAAACACTCTTTAACTCAAAAAAGATTCACCAAAAATAGTCTTAGATTTGGAATTATCATAGTGTTTGCAGGTGCAGAGGATAAATTATGGAAAAGGCTCCAAAATGAGGATAATGAGGCCCCAAATTGTAGATCAATGTATAAGTAAACAAAAATGCTTTACCATTATAATGTAAGCTAATGGGAAAATATGATTTGCTTTGTCAAACATTGATTTATATAGGAAATGGTATAAAATCTAATGAAAAGAATTACATAATTCTTTATATAGCAGATTGTGTGTCTAGAAGATTTTGCCCTCTCCAAAAAACAAAATTTAGTCAGGACAGAATATAACAGATATGAAATGACTTTAGCTAAGTTGGAACACAGAAATATCACAAAGTTAATTAAGCTAATAGCTTATTTTCATCTTTTATCATTAAAGTGTTGGCCTGTCGTTGGTGGCTCATGCCTGTGATCCCAGCACTTTGGGAGGCTGGGGCAGATGGATCACCTGAGGTCAGGAGTTCGAGACCAGCCTGACCAACATGGTGAAACCCCGTCTATGCTAAAAACGCAAAAACTAGACGGGCGTGATGGTGGGTGCCTCTAATCCCAGCTACTCCGGAGGCTGAGGCAGGAGAATCGCCTGAACTCAGGAGGCGGAGGTTGCAGTGAGCTGAGAGATCCGCCATTGTACTCCAGCCTGGGCCACAAGAGCAAAACTCCGTCTTGGGGGAGGGAGAAAAAAAAAAAGGTGTTGAAGAGCTTATACAAATTGCAAAAAGAATAAAATCAATATTTAGGCACCAAGGGCAAAAATTATCATAGTAAGCTATTTAATAAATACTTTCTGATATCTTTTGCTTGAATATTACTGAAAGGGAAAATAAAAGGCTATAACCACCAGGACAGGCAAATAGGGAGAGGCCAGGGGTAGCTGCTTGACAGGGAGGCAGTTTTCAATGATCTCTAAAACCAATTCTAGGATAAATCCAAAAAATACGATGTCAATTAACTCAGACTGTCACACACAATTCCTCATATAGCGGATAAAATAAAACTTAGCTCTATATCTTTGAGTTACATAAAAAAATTTCTCTTTGGTGCTGATCTTTCTCTTTTTTAAAAAATGTCGAGCATATTAAAGACTATAATTTCACAGGATATCAAACTATTCATCTACTTTGAGTACCAAATTATTATCGAACTCAGCGCACCCACATATCTTGGTGTTGCTTAAGGATAGGGACCTTGTCTTTTTTGTGAAGTGCCTAAACCATAATAGGGGCTCAATGATATTCACTGAATGCATGAATTAACAGATTATCAATACCTAAGATGTCTAAGGATGACGTGGAGAAAAACTAACATATTCTTCAGCCAAACAGTACTGGATGAGACTATTGCCAAATCCAATAAGATGTGTATTATATTGTTTTAGAAATTTTGCAGGGTCTACAGCATATTAGAAGTCTTCTGAATGTCAAGAGGACCTGGGAAAATCCCAAGATTATCCCAAGTAGTCCAGGTAGAAGCATAGAATCTAGAATTTTTTCACCTGAAATGGACTCTAAAGAATAATTTGGCATAAAGAAAATGTAGCATGTGTGTATATACGTGTGTGTGTGTGTGTGTGTGTGTACACCATGGAATACTACTCAGCCATGAAAAAGAAAAAATAATGTCTTTTGCAACAACTTGGATGGAACTGGAGGCCATAATCCTAAGTGAAGTAACTAAGGACTGGAAAACCAAATACCTCATGTTCTCACTTATAAGTGGGAGCTAAGCTATGGGTATGCAAAGGCAGACAGAGTGGTATATACACTGAAGACTCAGAAGTGGGGAGGATGAGAGGGAGTTAGGGATTAAAAAAAAATCACCTGTTGGGTACACTACGTACTGTTTGGGTGATGAGTACACTAAAAGCCCACACTTCACCACTATACAACTTATCCATCTAATAAAAAACCACTTGTACCCCTAAAGCTATTGAAATAAAAATATTTTTTAAAAATTATACTCTATCCAACCTCAACCTTTACAGATAAGAATATCCAGGCCTACTTGAGTCATTTGCCTAGTAACAGTTAATTAACATCATAGATGAAAATGATACTGTTTCCCAGTCAAGGGTTCTTTAGACAACACATGCTGCTTTTCATAAAATAATGGAATTATGAAGATGATCAAATAAGAAATGACAACTTTGTATTATTTTTTATTGCTTCTTCATAGTCGATTTCTATCCCAGATTCAAGACATGTTGAAACTGTGGAGTTGGGCAAACATGGAGAATAGGAAGATGCCAGAAAGCTGCTGGAACTGCTAGAACAAGATTACATGAAACTAACAAGTGTCTTGTTCCACCCTCACATGGTAGCAGGGAAGGGAGTAGGTTTGGGAGGATTCATGTTTGGCCTCCCTAGCAAAGGTAGCATTAGTCTTTCAGAGGGTCTGACTCAGTCAGTTTGAGTTGGTGTTTAATGGTATTGCTAAGTTGCTTAAAGGTACGTGACCAAGGAGATTTGGACAGGACATGATGTTCAAAAGTCCATTTATTAACTAGATAACAAACTCTTAGACAGATTTCTGGAGTGAAAATGTTGCTTGGAATGTAGTCATATTCCAAGTAAATATTTTGCAGTAACATTCACAAACTATTCTAGCCTACATACTCCCACTCTTCCAAGAATTAGTTAAGTAACATTTTCATGTTGATGCAATCAAATTATTACTGTTCAAAAATATTGCTAGTGAAGAAAAGTTCAATTATAGGAACTTTAAGCTCTAATGAAGAAAAATGCACTTGATATTGAATGATAGTAGCTTTCTCCAGGTATCATTTATCACTGAATAATATAGAATTGTTTTCAGGGCCTCAGTGAATTAGATAAGGCATTGCACAAATACACACACATATATGTATACACACTCATACTATACATATAAACATACAGTTGGTTCTTGTTAGTCACAGTAGTTATGTTTTTCAAAGTCACTATTTTACTGAATTACTAATTCACTGATTCACTTAATAGTAAATACTGAACCATTGCTCCCAGGGGAAATAGAGGTTAGGTTCCCGTGTGCCTCTTTTTTTTTTTTTTTAAGATGGAGTCCCATTCTGTTACCCAGGCTGGAGTGCAATGGTGCAATCTTGGCTCACTGCAACCTCCGCTTCCTGGGTTCAAGCAATTCTCCCTGCCTCGGCCTCCCCAGTAGCTGGGATTATAGGTGCCCGCCACCATGCTCATCTAATTTTTGTATTTTTTAGTAGAGGGGATTTCGCCATGTTGGCCAGGCTGGTCTTGAACTCCTGACCTCAGGTGATCCACCTGCCTTGGCCTCTCAAAGTGCTGGGATTACAAGCATGAGCCACAGCACCCAGCCCCGATGTGCCTCTTGTCACAACATTTGTCAACTGAACAGTACATAACTTTGTTTTATGTGTGTTTCTGTTTAAAGTCACCATACTTAACATGTATTATTGATTCATTAACATTGAACTCATGGCCAACGGCACTAACTATAACACATGCTTGAATGAAGCTTATCTAACATGGATTTTCTCTGTAGGGTACATCATAACCTTCTTGTTCTTAGGAATGCTAGCTGGCACTTCAGCACTATGCTTGGGGGCCATTTGAAACAGCAAAATCACTACAAAAGGCACAAAATGGGAGTAACATGGCACTAAATAGCGGAAAAGGACACTTGTTTATAGTATGAGAGCTGAAACAAGAAGGCATAACCTTGCCTGGGAACCTATGTGCCCGTGAGGTGATTTGAATTTTTCACTACTCTGCATACGTCTGTGACTACCAAAGTATCCTAAGTATGGAATTGGAATAAATTTTAATAAGTCAGTAAATTTGCAAATATGGACTCCATGAATAAGGAGGATTGACTGAACACAAGTACTATATGCATACATATATGCATATATGCATTCATGTGGCATTTCTCTGATGACCAAATAAGTTTGGGCCAGTGTTGTTGGCAGTCGTGACTGTTTGCAGCCACAGTGTCATTTCTAAAACGTAACAAGAGCACGTTATCCCTACCTAACAGGTTGAACATTTAGATATCCCTGCATGCTTTGGGTGGTTAGACAGCTGTAAAGTGGCCATTCTTCTTACTTGCAGATTCTTAGAACTGCACCTTTTCTTGAGCCCCTCAAAGCCCCTATTTCTTTTCGATATGGTTGAAATGAGAAAATGCTAAGCTTCCTATTTTTTAAAGTAGAAGGAAATAAAAAACTCCAAACCTCCTCTACCTTTCTGGCATCGGGAAGAATGCGAGCCTACAGTCCTGCCCTTCTCAGGAGCTGGCGGTGGCTTTCCGTGTCACTTGGCGTGAATCCATGGGAAGAGGGATGGGCATGTAGACTTTAGATCGACTTATTGCCTAGCTCTGCTGATTTTCTGCGTGATCTTCATCTGTAAAATGAGAATAATAATGCTTACCTCACAGTGTTGTGCAAAGTAAAAATGTTTATTAAGTGCTTTGTATTTTATTCTGATTATCATTAATAAGGACAATAATAATCATACTCATCCTCATATCAAATTCATCCCCAAAAGGGATTCAAGGGCAATCTAAAAAAAATAAACACCTCCCACAGTTACACTAGATGCTGGTATGTTGATTTGAAAATACAGCCTGGCTGCCTTCTCTGTAGACCCTTTTTGATGTGCTTGGTCCATTAGCAGGACAAATAGCACTCTCTTCAAGCATGGTTGTGTGCTAATCACTCCAGGCTGTCAAAGCCATCAGCAGTTCCAGGACACTGATTGCTCCCCACCCTCTGCAGAGCTCTGGTGTTCAAGGTCCACATAAATTGCTCTATAGAAAAGCTGATCTTAGCTTAAGGTCAAGGGAAGGAGGGCTCGGTGCTTGTCTAGGCCCCTTCTCTCTGTCTTCACTTTTTTTGCATTCATATCACTGCCTCCCTGCTATTGATTCCTTATCAGCCATTGCTAAAGCACAAAGAATAGAACATTTTGAGGCTGAGAAGTTGTGATATGAAGAGGAGGTTGCCTGAAAAAAGGCAGAAATCAGAACAATATATATAATAGACATATGCTAGCATATATTAAATATTCCAACATGTGGAGATACATTGAGACAGAGAGCCAGTCATTTGCTATAAATACTTATCAGAAAATAAAAGAAGATTAAAAGTATTCGAAGTCATACAGTCCTATAGAGAAATAAGAAGGATCCACAAACAAAATCAGCAGCAGCGCTGCATGATAATGAACTTGCTATCACTTGAGATGATCAGGAAATGCCAGGTGACAACTTGTCATGTATGCAGCAGTGAGGGTTGGTTCATTCCCTCATTGAATCACTCATCAGTCACAGAGCATCTGGGTGGGGGGGGGAGGTAAGCAGTCCCCATAGAAGCACTGTGGTCTTTGCTCTTGAGAAGCTCACCTTTGGAAGGATTATTTAGATGACTTCTGGTATCTTCCATGTCAGAGATTCTATAATTCTGTAGCTCTACATTCAGGACTGACACTTAGTGGGTATGCACTGGTATGATTTTATTGGCTGCTAAAATGCTAAGATATTTCCATACTGGTTGGTAAACAGCCAGTGTGAACCCCACTACATCCCGTTATTCCCCAGGATCCAGCAACTAGAGAGACAGTATCTGCCCCAAAAGGGGTCTCGAGGACCTGCCTTTATCTTAACATTCAGAGCCCTTCCAGTTAATTGGCTCCTATGTTTACCAATTGCTAAATAGTTTTAATATCACTGTCTCCACACCCATATCTCTCACACTTGTTAGACTTTGTGAAAGATCCCCACCAATTTAACCCATCTACTTCTGCGCTGTTCTGGAAAGGAATTCAATGAAAACAATGGAGTGTTTTGTATAAACAAATAGGAATGGGAACAACTGTGCATATATCCAAGTACTCTAACAATAGAGGATTAGATGATTCTTACATGAAACACTACACATATGTCTCAAAAATCTACATATAGGCATATGATAGACCCCAAATGTCACTGACAAAAATTTTACTACCTCCCATTATTGAGTGAACTACAGCATCTACAACAAACTAAACATTAACATATCAATCAAAAGCAAAAGTTTCAATCAGAAACTACAGTCACCTCAAGATAGAATGATGCTCACAAAGAATGCTCGCCCAATTTGCTGGAATCCCAAGGATCAGTGAGGAGTGAAGATGGGAATAGAAACTGGACTGCAGGGAGCCAACAGTTTGCAAAAAGGCCGGCCAGCCGCCAGGGAGAGGCAGTGTCCATGACAGTCTCATGCTTTCCTTTTCTGCACTTGAAGCCCCATGCAAGCTCCAATCTTCAGTCATGTTTACTACATTAGCAGCCATGCTTAGCGATCCCTGGGGGCTTAGGAAGGGGCTGGGGAGAGAGATGTTCAGCTGCAAGACCACCGAAGGTAACCAACTGGAAGCTGGAGCAGCTGAGCAAAGTAAGAGCAGCTGGGAAATAACTGGAAGTGCTTATGAAGATGGTATGAGGTGAGGGCTGGAGCGCTTGAGTTGGACTTGAAAGGCTGGAAAATGTGGGGAAACCTGGGTTGCCCTAAAAATAAGTCCACTTTTATTTATAAACACCAAATTGTAATAAACCTTAATTTATTTAGGAGGTTACCTGTTGCACATAACTGAAGTCTTACATAACAAAGAAAATCCTTGCAACTACACATTTTCCACAAGTACAAAAACTCAAATCAAGATAAACAAAACCATAATTTATCAGATCGCCTATTAATCAACATTTGGGTTGTTTCTAATTTTCTACATTACGAAGATCACTGCAATTGCCATAGTAATATACACTTCTATCTAGTTTTTGAGACTGTTTTGCCATGTCCTCACCAACAGAAGGAATCATAAGATGTTTTAAAGCTTTTATAACTTACAAATGAAAATAATGATTTTTCTTATTTAATTTGCAGTTCTTCAATATTAATACATTTGGACTTGTAGGACATTTTTTGGTTCAAATTCTATGAGTTCCTGATTCATGTTATTTGCCCATGTTTCTTGTGGGTATATTTATATTACTAAAAACTTGGAAATAACCTATATGTTTAATCAACTTCATACAACTCAAAACTTGATTTTGTTTTTCTTGGTCAGTGGCCATCAGAGGACTCTCATGGTCCAGCGGTGCAGTGTGGACCATATTTGGGCTTTATGTGGATGACTAGTTGCCTCCTTCTACTCGCCCCATTATTTTACATGGTTCCACCCATACTTAAGGGGCCACTGGGATGAGAAACCTTTGGTCCTGAGCACCAGAGCTCTTGCAGAACAGAACAGTACAAGTTCGAGGTCAGCCATAACTGTAAAACTAGAGCATTTTGTGCTTTCTGATAATATAAGTAAATAGGCTTTGTAGTAGTTTTGGAAAAATATTAAAATTAATGAATAAAGTTTTGAAATTACCTATAATTTCATCTCCCAAATTTAATCTCCCATTAATATATTTGTGCATTTTCTTCCAGGCATTTTTTCTATGCCTTTTTAAAAAACAAAACCAGCATGATATATGACATGTAATTTTATATTCTGTTTTTCTTTCTTTTTTTATTATACTTTAAGTTCTGTAGTACATGTACAGAACATGCAAGTTTGTTACATAGGTATACAGGTGCCATGGTGGTTTGCTGCACCCATCAACCCATCATCTACATTAGGTATTTCTCCTAATGCTATCCCTCCCCTAGCCCCCAACCCCAACAGGCTCTTTCAGTTATCATATAGTGAATCTTTCCATCATTAAAGATTCTTCGAAAATATAATTTATAATGACTACATAATATTTTATTGTATGAAATTGATTAAACATATAGGTTATTTCCAAGTTCTTAGTGGTATAAATATACCCACAAGAAACATGGGCAGATAACATGAATGAGGAGCTCATAGAATTTGAATCATAAATGTCCTACAAGCGCAAATGTATTAATATTGAAGAAAAGCAAATTAAACAAGAAAAATCATTATTTTCGCTTGTAAGTTACAAAATCTTTAAAACATTTGATGATTCCTCATGTTGGTGAGGACATGGAAAACCGGTCTCAAAAACTAGATAGAAGTGTATATTAATATGGCAATTGCAGTATTGTTTCTAATATAGAAAATTAGAAACAACCCAAATGTCCATTTATAGGGAATCTGATAAACTATGGTAAACTAATACAAAGGAATATTATGGAGTCTTTAGAAACAATTAGATAGAATATCCACATTCTAACATGGAAAGATGTCCAGAATATATTGATATATTATAAAGTTAAAAATTAAAAGGATAATACAGATACTTTGTACTGTACACATATACTCCATTTAATATGGGGAACTGATTAGTTCCTGGAAATGTGGCTCTGGCTGAGTAAGCTGCTTATACAAGTTGTTATAGCCCTGCCTTGAAGGAGCTGCAGTTTTTACATTCTACATGAGCAGTTGCTTTTTCCTGCTCCTTAAATTCCATGAAATCATGGCATGATTTCAGCTACAGCTTATATAATTATAGGTCCATCCTTCCAAGCTAACGTGTTGTTTATGATGCTCTTCATAATGTCAAAGAATTTCCACAATCACTAATTGTCTGTTAATCTCTATCCTCTGTTTCCCCTACCATTTACATTAAAGTACCTTGAATGTTCATAACATTTCCAACATCCAGCACGATTATCATCTATTTCTTTGGGCCAGGTGCAGCACAATCACCCATAAACCCTTTGCTAGTCAATAGAAAGGTACACTTTCTGCCAGAATTTAAAAGTAATTAAAGAAAGAGAAGTCACAGGAATGTAAATTACATATCTTATGGAACAATTCTGATAGACCTATGGAGATTTCACTGGCTGAAAGCAGTTGCAGTAGGGAGCACAAACCCTCATTGGCCAAGAGTGAACAATTGAACCTGCTCTGTTGATCTCCTTGGCTGAGAGCGTAGAGCAGTACAAAGTTTGGGGGAAATATATCATGGTATACTGAAATGGATTTATATGTATTTAGGAATATATTTGAGAGGCAAATAGTGTCATTTTGAATCATTAAGGAAGATTAAATATGTTTCTAAAATCCCATTTTTGGAAAAAACTACTATAAAAATTCTTATAATAATGTTAATATATACAAGGAAAACTATTTGGAGAAAATTATACCAATCAATTAATAATAGTTATATCTTGAATATGATAATATAATTTTGCTTTTTACATTTTATATTGATGTACTATTTGAATGCTTTTTGTTTGTTTGTTTTTGAGACAGGGTGTCTCTTTGTTGCCCAGGCTGGAGTACAGTGGCATAATCATAGCTCACTGCAGCCTGGAGCTCCTGGGCTTAAGTGATCCTCCTGCTTCAGCCTCCCAAGTAGCTAGAACTACAGGTGTGTGCCGCCAGGTTTCACTAAGTTAAAAAAAAAATTTGTAGAGACAGGATCTTGCTACATTACTCAAGCTGGTCTTGGACTCCTGGACCCAAGCAATCTTCCCACCTTGGCCTCCCAAAGCACTGGGATTACAGGCGTGAACCACCATGCAGGGCCCTATTTGAATGTTTTATAGTGAGCATGATTACTTTTGAAAGCATACAAAAAAAGAAATAATGATTTTTAAAACATTTTCATAAACAACTATATACAAATCATTGTGCCTGTTTCTGATGATTTCGCCGTGACAGACTCCTAAGAGTATGATTTTGTGGGCAGAAATATGCAATCTTTAAGTCTCCTGATACATTGTGCTGTGTAGTTTTTCAGGATGTTGGCCAATTTATGCTTCCATAAGCAGTTATTCACTCATTTCTTTATTCATGAACCCAACAATTATTAATTTGTTGTCTGATGTGCCTGCTACTCTGCCTAGAGCTGGAGTTACCATGGTAAGCAATCCAGACATGGTATCTGCCCTCATAGGGTATATACGTATTAATCAAATGGATGTGTAATTTTTAAAAACTGTGATAAATGCTATGAAGGAAAGTAAGAGGTGCTATGAGAGCCCACTGATGGAGTAGATGGAGAACAGGAGTGGAAAGCATCCCAAGGGCACTCCTGGGGTTGGAACACAAGGCACACGTACACAGTGGCTTGGGGTGAGAGGCCGATCATATAAACACAGAAAACATGAAGGAGAAGGTATAGTGAAGTAGAAAGTTACAAAATGGTGTGTCTCCATAGAGACGGTGTCAAAAATATCATTTCAAATGGAATTAATGATTCAAAAAACTATGGATTAAATAATATTGCTAAAACTACTATAATTTTTAAATGTTAATTTTTATATTAAAAACAAACAAAATATAGTTTATATAGAAAAACAACCATAAAGAATAAAGAAGTCTAAATAACAGAAAGCATAAAAAAGAAATAAAACTAATCACACTAATTGCAAGAATAAGTATAAATGGATTAAAGTCTGAGAGTTAAATAACAAAGACTTTTAAAATGCAATCACAGTTACTGCTTATAAGAGGCTTGAAACAAAATGAAACAGAAGAAAGCAAAGCAAAATTTTTTAGAGAACAAAGTTAACTACATGGAGGAGGTTATATTAATTCTAAACAAGATCTAATTCAATGTAAAAAAATATGAAGTAGGGTCATATTAACATTATTAAATTATATTATATTACAGAAAAATATGCCCCTGTATCCAAGAATCTTTATCTATATATACTTTATCTGTATCTTTATACAGTATCAACATGTATAAAGCCAAATAGTTCATATGCATGAGAAATCAGAGGATGACTATTATGGAGGTTATTTCACTATATCACTTTCCATATCTGACAGTTTACTAGACAAATAAAAAAAGGTTATTGAGTATTTCAATAATCTAGTAGATGTATAGAATTTTCTATCCTATCAAAGTCCCTACCCTACAAAGAGAGAATATACTATTCATTCAAATATTTATGAGACATTACAAAAATTGTGGTAACAGTGAGACTTCTATGAGTCCATAAGAAAAATTCTTAAAATTTTCATAAAGCAGAAAGCATACAGTCTACATTCTCTAATACTAGAAAATTATAAATAAAGAAATAAATTTTAAATTTGAAAAGCTATTCTTGGAAATTGACAAAAATCTCTTACATAACAAGTGTCAAAAAGAAAGCAAAAATCACAATTAAGGATGGCAAAGAGAACTCTATATTCTGTTATTCCTACTTTTTGGTGGGGGTAGGGCTGTTTGAGTCATTGATTTCCCAACCAAAATGCTTGTAGGAATTTTTAAAAATTTATCCTTGTATTAGGGATTTCCAGAGAAACAGAATCAATAGCATGTATGTGTGTGTATAAATATGCAGGGATAAAGAGATTTATTTTAAAGAATTGGTTTACATGAGCATGGCAGCTGTTAAGTCCAAATTCTGCAGCGTGAACTGGCAGGCAGAAGGCCCAGAGAAGAGCTGTAGCTTAAATCCAAAAGCAGTCTGCTGACAAAATTCTCTCCTTTTAGCAGGAGGTCAATCTTTTTTCTTAAGGCCTTCAACTGACTGGATAAGGTACAGCCACATTATGGATGGTAATCTGCTTTACTCAGAGTCCCATCCAAAAAATACCTGCCTAGAAACACCTGTGATGTTTGACCAAAGATCCAGGTACTATGGCCCACCCAAGTTGACACATGAAATTAACCATATCAATTCTTATAATTCAAAACACTTGCCTTTATGTTCCTAGCTTTGGACTTCTTTTCAAAATAAGCCCTTCTTATCTGCATATGTGGAGAATTTTTCACCTCAGAAGAGTGTTTTTATAATTATGTTGAATGCATTATTTAAAAAGAGATATTTGCAGAAGAAAAAGAAATTTGCTATAAAGCTCTGAAAAGAAGTCCACGCCTATAGCACACAGGGTGAGTCAGAGGGTGTGGTGAGAGAACAGAAACAGAAAACTGATAATCACTCAACAAGCCAAACAAAGCAAATGCCCTGGAATCTCCATTCTTCTTGCCCAGGGACAAAGGCTAATAAGGGATCTGGTGTTTCAAGGCTAGTATTTCATCCCCTGCACAGAAGAGGTCATGAGCCGAACTACGTGCACAGTGTGAGAACACAGCATTTGCACCAAGGCTGGCCTCTCCCTCCATCCACTGCCCTCTCTCTGGGTCAGGCCTGGGCTATGTCTGGCCTTCATCACTGCAGGAGCCTCGGAAATGTCCTCTCTGACAAGTCATTGAGTGCAGCCAGGGAAGTGTCAGATTAATGCTGATATGTCAGGTCAAGTCAGGCAGCAATATTTCTCTGTGTCTTACAGGAAAAGTCCAAGCTCTTTAGCTGCACCCTAGATCTGCAGTAATCCAGACCTCGGCCTGGCCAGCTGGTTGACCATTTTCCTGTCCATGAGTCCTCATTCTATTCATTGGTCTGTCTATTCAGTGTACCCCAAGTGTGTGTTATACATTCATGCCTGAAACTCCCATCCCTTTTTTCTCCTCTTCTGCAGGTCTCTATGTCCTTCCCAAACCTTCAGACCTTCAGACCTAGCTTGGTGCTTTTCCTTGAGCATCCTAGCTCACATCCTAGTGAGACCGCTCCTGGGCTGCCGCTGCTGGCACAGATGGGTGGGGCTCATAGCACATCCCTAAACCAGGCGCTGTGCTAGTTGTTTCCTTGTGGATTCTTTCATTTCTTATTACATCTACACAACAATCCTGTGTGGCAGGTGTTGATATCATAGTGGCAAGTGGTAGAAACCCCAACTCAAACTGGATTCACACATGAAAAGGTGATTATTTCATTTAAATGAAAAGTCTAGGGAAAGACATGGCTCTAGTGATGCACTGGGAACTTTCTCCGTCTCTCAGCTCAGCTTCCACAGAGCAGCTCTTTTCTAGGTTTAGAGAGAGGCTGCAGAAGCTTCCAGCTCTCAACTCTATCACCTGGACAGCAGAAGGCAGCCTGACTCTTTTCCAGGCTTCTCAGCAAAGTCTCATTCTGTCTCCGTGGTTACGAACAGGTCATTTGGCCATCTCTGAGTCAATCATTGTGACCAGAGGAATAGGATTGGTGATTGGCTTTGCCCAGTTTCATGGGTCCTGCTCCCTCAAAGGACCCATGCTAACACAGGGGAAAGAAGTGGTTCTGTCAAGAGAACCAGAATCGCTGGAAAACTACAAACCACACATCATGCTGGTGTCCATGAAACATTTTGACAGTGAAAGAATTTCTGCGCACTAAAAATAAAATGGGTTCTGCTGTCTCGACAGCGTGGGGAATATCTTCAATAAGTTTGAAAGAGCGAGAACCAACTGGAGGTTGGCCACCAGCAAGTATTTTCTGGAGTTGTCTTCGGTTGGACCAGAAGATGAAACATGAACTCCGTTTCCAAATCAACTTATAAAGCATCATCTAAAGCCTTCTAAAATGAGATTATATTTTAATGTGGGAACTAGTGCAAAAATGGACTTAAAGTTTGGTCATTTTCTTCGAAGAATTACCTGACTGGCAATCTGTGTGAGATCTTTTCAATTCGTCCCAGGCTACTGTGATATGGTGGTATCAGAGTTCCTGCTGAGTAACTTTTCTTGGAGAGGTTGGCTACTCAGCATAGGGCAACTGTAAAGCAAACTTGCATGCCTCGGGCTTTGCTGGTGACTGTGACCATGAGCTGGCAGTTGTTTCTTTTCTTGTGTGTGCTTCAGCTTCCAACTCACTCAGCACTTTTTGTAGGTCTTGAGTCAGTCTTTATCACACTAAACAATTTCTCATCTTGGCTTTGCAAATTGCTCTTCAAAACTAGTAGTAAATTGACCTCTGCAAGAAAGCACACAAACTAATTCACATGTCCGTGGGCCAGGCTCCGCCTGAATTATTGCAGAAATGCAAAAGAAGTCTTTTGTATCATAATTGTATCACTAATAGCATGGTGTCAGGCCCTGGACTAAGCTCTTTATGTGATCTCACCTCTTTTATACAGGTGCTCTCTGAGGTACGTACCTAACTTGGCTCCACGTAACAGATGAAGGAACTGAAGTTAGGAGAGATTGTCAGTTACCCAAGGCCGCAAGGTTAATATTCAGACCCAGACTGTCTAGCTTCTGGCTCCTTAACAAACATTCTAAAACAATGAGTTATCAGGCTTTTGAGACAATGAATACACACGAAAACAACATCAATAGAAAGGGGAGAATAATGGGGAACGAAAGGAGCACTTTGATTATTCAGGCACTGGTACAGTGAGGCATATTTTCCCCCAATCTCAGGAGAATACAGTACTTCATGCTTTTAGACTGAGTTAATTGCAGACATTTAGTTAGGTGGTTGCAAGGGTATCATATTCTCAAAGTGGCAAGTTCTCAGAAGATTGACTTCTTTTCAGTTTTTGCCCTCTGTGGCCCATGCAGCGAATGCCTAACCTCTCCTCTCCACCCCAGTACTGAGGAGGTGAAATCTGCAGGTGTTGGCTTAAAAGGCAGGAATGTTTATTTCGTACCTTAAGTGGCCACAGCCTCTTCTTCCTGTACCTACCTGCAGCCCCGAGTTCAGACCACCAAGTGAATGGGGTGTGGGTAAAGACAGCCAGGAAGCTTGTCACAGCTGGGCCTGTTTTTTATATTTATAGGAAACAAGGTGGCTTCAGAAAGGACCCTGACGGTCTGGGAGACCCTCTTGCTCGGTTCAGGGCACGCTTCCTCCCCTAGAATCCTAACAGGCAGTCCTATCCTTGGTCTGTATCTTCCCAGAGACAGCTCACTATCTTGAAGAATTAACCTTGAGCCTAAAAAGTTCTCATGTCCCATGAATCGCTTCTGCCTCAGCATTTTCAGAGTGAAGAACAATAAGGACGGGTACCTTCCCTCATACTCCAGACCTTTTAGTGACCCTAGGCTGTGTTCTCAGTCATCCGACCTCCGCAACGCAGGGAGGAGACGGTATCTTGGATAGTTGAAAGGCAACTGGGTGTGGTTTGTTTATCTCTGGCATTCACAAGCTGGGCAGCCGGTGCCTTCACCTGCTCTGTGGACACAGCCCTCAAAGCCTCTTGGTTTGCAAAGGAAAGGCAGTCTCTCTTTCAGTGTTTTTGTTTGTTTGCTCCTTAGCATGAGAAATTAAAATAAAGCCCTCCTTTTTTAGTTGAATATTAACCCACTTCCCCTTTTCTTTTCCCCATCATGCTTTTATTCTGTCCTTCTCTGACCATCACTCAGTCTCTCTCTTCGGAGGGATCCTTCCTTTTTTGCTTGTCTTTCACTCTCCTTGTCTCTTTCCTCTTCTTTGTACCTGTCTCTTTCCACGGACTACATTCCGTATTACTTATCCTGCAGGTCTAGATGGAATGTGTGCCTTGTTGCTAGAGTAATGGCAGTGCCAATTATTCATCCCAAAATGACTGGGCTTAAGCCAATAGGAGTGGAATCCACAGATTGAGTCACCAACACTTAGGCAAGCGTTGAGGAGACGGAATGGTGGTAAATTCCAGGATGCTTTTAGGCGGCAAAGGAAGGAGTCCCCAAATTAGTGCCACCTAGCGGTTTGCTAGAGTAAGGTCTGCAGCCCAGGTCATCGAACGCACAGAGGAAGGTAATGTTTGGTTTTGTAAATATATTGTTCTTCCATGGCATGGCAGTCCCTGTGCCCTGAAAAGTGCTTTGTCATGATCTTGTTGAATCCTCACATATTGTAATCTCCCTGGAGTGAGGCACCGAGGGATGAAATAATGAGTGGGACTGGGATTCTAACCCTTGCTCCAAAGCTATTAATAGTACTCTTTCCACAACACACACGAAGGAAACTAGAAAGCTACAGAGATGCAGTTTGTACAATTTGGACACCAGAATTTAGTAGGCGTAATACTTTCTCATGATTTTGAGTAGATGCCAAGATGTTCAGAAATGATGTAAGAGAAAGGTTTCATAAATTTAAAGTTGGACAGTAGTGCATGTTTTAGATAGATAGACTTCTATTTCCACAGTTAAAATTGACAGAATGTATAAGATCCACATCTGTTTATAATAAATACAGTATCTCCCTAATACTTCATTTTTTAAGTGGAAAGAGTGTTGACATTTCCGGTCCCAGAATCGTGTTCAGCTCTTTTTTTTTTTTTTTTTTTTGGAGAGACTGAGTCTCACTCTATTGCCCAGGCTGGAGTGCGGTGGCATGATGTTGGCTCACTGCAACCTCTGCCTCCCAGATTCAAGCAATTCTCCTGCCTCACGCTCCTGAGTAGCTGGGATTACAGGTGCCCGCCACCACGCCCAGCTAATTTTTTGTATTTTTAGTAGAGACGGGGTTCTGCCATCTTGGTCAGGCTGGTCTTGAACTCCTGACCTCAGGTGATCCACCTGCCTTGGCCTCCCAAAGGGCTGAGATTACAGGTATGAGCCACTGCACCCAGCTGTGTTCAGCTCTTTTTTCCATCAACAGTGAAAAGAAAATACCACCTCCACCATTGTGGTTTTTGAGATTATTGAAGTCAATTAAATGTCAACATTTACCAAAAAATAACCAAAAAAAGATAGGCTGCTTTAGATGAAATAGCATTGAAGTTTATTAAACTTAGACAACAGAAGACTCTTGTGTAAATCCACATAAACAAAACCAGAAGTTCCCTCAGAAGACCCTCACCCAGATGTACAGGTGGAGTCTAGTGGTCTTTGAACTAAATGTGAGAATCACTGGGCCAGAGGCCTGGCCTGAGTGTAAGAAAGAGGTTAAGAATGGATTCTGTGAACTTCCAGGTTGCCAGGAAGGTCTCTCAAAGGCTTTTGCCTCAGGGCCCGTCTCTCTGTGGCCCTGAGGAGAAGTAGCCTTCTGCGCAGCTGCCAACCAGGCCCTGGGAGGCACAGAAAGGGTTCTTTCTCACATCTAGCCTCACAGGGGCCCTGCTAGACCCCACAGGACATATTTATGGCTGTCCTCTTTCCTGCTATGAGGGGAAGAGAAGTCTTCCTCATTGTGCTTGTGTTGATAGCCTAGCACCCTGGACCCAGCACTTGACTTTACTTGGAAAGAAAATTTATCTGTTGGTCGTGTGAAAAATTCCTTCTAGTTGGACTTCACTGGGGCTCTGGTTTTCTGGGACTCCCTACCTGAGTGAAGAGAGAGGTCACTTCTCTTCTACCAAAGTAGAAAACACTTTGATATGTAATGAAATGGAGGTTACTGGGTAACTTCCTCCTTCTAAATCTCAGTGAAATTCAGTCCTGGTTTATTAATAATCCCATAATGCTTCACTTCAGATTAACTGACACTTGAAATGACGCTCTCTAATTTCTCACTAGGGTATGAGAGACAGAGAAGTTGAGAGAAAAAGATTAATAGAGAGAGACAGACAATGACAGAGAGAAAACCCAAAGACAGTAATTCAGTTGACTCATGAGTTCAGCTGAGTTATTATTTTTAATGTTTTTTGCAGGAACAAACATCAAGAAAATGTTTTGCACCTCCTTCAATCTTCCAGGCAATGATTGCTAAGTGTCCATGTTGAAAATTCATTGAGATGGGTTCATCCACCTGATCACCTGGTGCATCAGCAGCTGATTAATAAATCCTTGAGCAACTCTTTGGTAAACCCTCCATGTAAGGAAAAGGTAAGAGAGAGAAAGAAAGAGAAAGGGAAGAGGGAATAGAGAGAGAAGGGAGAGATGGGGAAAATGTGGAGGGAGAGAAGTGAGAGAGTCATAGGTTGGAGGAAGAAAGAGAAGGGGAAATGCAGAGAAAAAGGAAGATAAGAGAAAGTGAGGAAGGGAAAAAAGACAGAAAGAGATGCTGAGAAAGAAGACAAAATGAAAAGAAACAAAGAGAACAAAGAAGCCCATGGTATCCATCTTTCCAGCTGTCTCCCTGAGCAAACTTGCTTGCAGCAGCCCCTGGCAAGGCCCCGGTGCCCTAGTTGCATGATAATGAAGTCAGAGTGGCCGGGAGTCTCTGTGCTCTGGAGGGCTGGGCTGTCTCTGATTTCACAGCCTGGCTGGCCAAGCCTAGCCACTGGGGGCCACTGGGAGCAGACATGTTGCCTGGCATCTGCTGCATGGCCTTCTCTTATTCTCTCTGGGTCTGACACGCCCTCATGGGCTGCAGGATGGACAGTTCATGGGAAGGCAGTGAGAAATCCCACAGGAAAGTAGGAGTGGGTCCTGGGTTTCCAGCTAAACTGTCAATGTCATGAGAACCTCGGTAGGAGTGTTGGATGTCTAGCCCTTGGGAGGACAGCAAAGAGGGGGAAATACAATTGAGAGGCTGACCAAAGAGAAGCTTCTGGGCTTTGCTGTCTCTGTTTTCTCCCAGTGAATAAGAACTCTTTTCCCCTTTAATTTGCTTTGCCAAAATTGAGGACAGATGCTGCTCCATGGTGATTCATGTGGAAACAAGAACTTTTCTCTTCTTTCTTCCCACGCTGCCCCCTGGCCACCACAATTTACAAGAAAGGTTGGCTCAAGCCTTTTAAAAGTTTAATAGAAATCCAAAGTTGACTGTGAATCAGAGAAAACAAAAGACATTAAAAAGGAGAGAGGTTAAAGAAGAGAGAGAGAGAGATTTTTTTAAAGGGTCAGGAGACATAGAATATTTACATTTCAGGTACCAGCTTTAGCCACACAGCAAATAATGTGAAAACAGAGAAGAGCCAATTGTTTTTCACCTCTTTCTCTTTTGTGCACTAAATCTCAAGCAACTATCTCATCAGAATCCTAACATTTCCAAGCTGAAAAGATCCTCAGAGATCATGTATTCATTTTAAGCTTCTCATTTTCAGGATACAAAACATGAGGCCAGGGAGTTAAATCCCTTGTCCCAGGCTGAGCAGCTTTTCCATAATATTGGCAGCTGAGTGGGACACACCTTGAGTTGCACAGACCCAGGCAGCTGAATGGGTCAGTGGAGCAATGACAATGGGGTTGAATTCCCGCAGAGACCACTTTCTGCATTTGGATACAAAGGGAAGAAGGGAGGGTATAGCCTATTCTCATGAGCTTTTCTCTTAGTAGCAGAACATTGTGGGAATCTGCCTGTACTTTTTTAGTTCCGCCATATTATTTTACCCAGCACTGTATCAGGTGCTAATGGAGGTACAAAAAGAAAGAGAGGTATTTGGTGGTCTATAGATCCCTCTGTGGCCGTGGGGACACTAGCACCACTTTCTCCACCATTGATCTCGAGGAAGTTGTCTATTATTTCTGGCCTCAGTTTCCTCATCTGTAAATTGAACTCTGGAATTCCTATTTGGGCAGTATTTCTGTAAGTTGACATTAATCCAGGGCATAGCATTATAATTGTCACATAAATATTAAGCATTTAATCTTGGTGCCAGTTACTTTTCTTAGACAATGTTGTAAGACCTGTTTTTGTTTCCTGGGCAATAAATGCCTGTTGAATGAAGAAATGAATGAATTTTTAAATTCCTAATGCTGAGTCATTCCAAATTGTTCTCCAGTGTTTGCTTTTAGTGACCTTGAATATATCTAGCATTCTTTCTGCTTTTAGTGTTTTCTCACAAATAAGTTTGGCAGATGACAAAAATTCTTTTTTTTTTTTTTCTGCAGCGTCTCACTGTTGATCTGGCTGGAGTGCAGTGGCGCGATCTTGGCTCACTGCAAACTCTGCCTCCTGGGTTCAAGTGATTCTCCTGCCTCAGTCTCCTAAGTAGCTGGGATTACAGGCACCATGCCTGACTCATTTTTTTTTTTGTAGAGATGGGGTTCACCATGTTGGCCAGGCTCATCTCGAACTCCTGACCTCAAGTGATCCGCCCACCTCAGCCTCTCAAAGTGCTGGGACTACAGGCGTGAGCCACCGTGCCCGGCCAACAAAAATTCTTATAAAATGAGAATTGGGTAAAGGTCAGTCAGCCTTCACTGGCTCCTATCTCCCTGGGAGTAAAAGCCAAAGTCATGACAATGCCTACAAGGCCACACAGGATCCACATGGCTATCACTCTGACCCCATTGCCTGCTGCTCTTCCCCTCCACTATCCCTAATCAAGTCACTCTCCTACTTGCTCTACCTTGGACAGCCCAGGCAGGCCTCCACCCCAGGGCCTTTGCACTTGCTGTTCCCCCAGCCGGGAATTCTAGTCCTCCATGTGATCTTCTCCCTCACCTTTGCATCTCAGCAGTTCCTCTCAGGAACATCAGATTTAAAATGGTTCCTCCTTACCCGCTGCCCCAGCACTCTGTTTGCAGCTGCAGTTCTCATCTCCACCTGCTATACCACGTAATTGACTTATTATCTTGTTGATTGTCTGTCTCCTGTCTCCTAGAATGTAAGTTCCATGGGGGCAGATAATTTTGTCCATTTTGTCATGGCCATTTCCCCAGTACCCAGCACAGTACTTAGCAGACAGTAGATGCTCAATGTGTTTGTTAAATTAGCAAATCTTGTAATTATGCACTGCTTTATTTCTCACTCAAAACCTTAAAAAATGAAATAAAGAAAGAGAAAAGGAAAGAAGCAGGGCTGGTTCCCATTGATTAAATGGTTCCTACGTGCTCGTTGTAAGTACTTTACATGTATTTATTCATTTACTGCTCAACAGCTGTATGAATGAAAGCCTGTGAGTTCCATCTCCTTGGCTGTTTCCTCTGAACACTGGCAGACTCCTGAGCCTCTTCTCTTTGGTAATTATACTCACTTTCTAGGGGATCTCATCCGGTCTTGTGGCCTCAAATGTCATCTACGATTATCAAGTGGATCTCAAACTTAACATGTCTAAAATTAAGCCCTTGAACTACACCCCCTCATCACTAAATTGTCTCCCTCTCTAACAAGGGAAACCCCATTCTTCCGTTTATTCAGGCTGAAAACATGGGAGTCATTCTTGATTCCTCTCTTCTCTGTCCCCACACCTAGGGTTGTCAGATTTATCAAATAAAAGTAAAAAACAGGTGCTTTATTTTATCTGGCATCCCTGCCCACATCCAATCAATCAGAAAGTTCTCTGTATCTCCAAAATACAACCGGAATGCAACCACTTTCACCACCACCACCTCCACCCTAACATTACTGCAAGAGGCTCCCAACTATCTCTTTGCTCCTGCCTTTGTCCTTGATGTCTATCTTCTGATATCAGCTGGAGCGATCCTTTTAAAAGGAAAGTTAAATCATATTTCTCCTCTGCTCAGAATCTTCTGGTAGACTTTCATGTGGCTGAGTTAAAATTCAAAGTCCTTCTTTCCACAGCCTATGCAACCATCACCATTGCCCTACCTCTGTCTTCCTCTCTGATTTCGTCACCTGCATCCTTCTTCACTTGGTGCGTCAGCGACCCAGGCCTTCTTACCGCTTCTTGAATACAACTACTCCCTGCCACAGGGGCTTTGCATACACTTTGCCCTTCCCTCTGTCTGAAACTCTCTTGTCCCAGACATCTTCATGGTTCTTGCCCTCATTTCACTGAAGTCTCTACTCAAATGTCACCTTCCCTGACTACCTTCTTTAAAATAACACTCTCCCAACCTGGCACAGTGGCTCACACCTGTAATCTCAGCACTTTGGGAGGCTGAGGCAGGCAGATAACTTGAGGTCAGGAGTTAGAGACCAGCCTGGCCAACGTGATGAAATCACATTTCTATTAAAAATACAAAAATTGGCTAGGCATGGTGGCACATGCCTGTAATCCCAGCTACTTGGGAGGCTGAGGCAGGAGAATCTCTTGATCCTAGGAGGTAGAGGTTACAGCGAGCCAGGATTGTGCCACTGCACTCTAGCCTCATCAACAGGGCAAGACTCTGTCTCAAAAACAAAAAACAAACCAAACAAACAAACAAACACACACTCTCCCATTGACTGTCTTTCTTCCCAGTTTATTCTTTTAATTCTTATTCTTAGCACTTATCATCCCAATATATACTTATTTGTCTCCAGTCCCAGAATATAACTGTTGGAAGAACAGGGATTTTGTGTTTTATTCACTGCTGTATTCTAGTGCAAAATGAATGCTGGCACATAGAAGATGCTCAATAAATATCTGTTGAATGAATGAAACGTCACTGATGGGTTGGAAAACTGAGGCAAAAAGAGGCAAATTATCTCACTCCAGGCTCTCTCCCCTGTCAGAGTGCTTTTAATGTGGGATCTCATTTGTTCTTCTCGGCAACTCTGTGAGTTAAGGATGGGCAGGCCTAACCCCATATAACAGATGAGGAAACTGAGGTCCAGACTTCTAAGGTTATCGTCCTCAAAGGAAACCCTAGGCTGTGCCAGAAGCCTACATTCCTCTTATGTACTTTTTTCACTTTCTTCAACCCTCAAACATGTGTTTTAGGTCTCATATTTAAAAAATTATATTCTCAAACCACTCCCTTTCATGTCAAAGATGAAGTTGCCTGGGTCTAATACATTTGTGCCACCAGAGGAACAAGGGAAATGCATGTCCTTTTTGCTCCAAATAACCTGAAATCCCTTCTCCCTATTCTGGGATTCCTCAGGCCTCAGATAATGAATCGATATGACTGGTGGAGAATCTTTGGTAATGTTAACATTTACCTAGTGAAAGCAGAAAGTGCTATCCAAAATGACATGCTAAGATTCTTTCTAGGTTAGCAAGTTCATGATCTATTTGCTGTTTATTTGTTCATTTTATTAAACATTTATTGTGTCTACCAGGTAGGGTGAGCAACCATTACTGTGCCCAGGACTGAGGGATGCAAGACTTCCAATGCTAAAAACTCAAAAGTTTCAGGCAAACCAGAATGAGACGATTATCCTAATAGTCTGTGCTTTTTTGGTTTTTACTTTTTTTTTTTAATGCTGTTGTGTTAGACTGAACAATGGCCCTCTAAAATGCCCACGTTGTAACCTCTGAAACCTGTGAACACATTATCTTCTGTGGTAAAAGGGACTATGCAGATAAGTTAAGGATCCTGAGATGAGATTATCCTGCATTATCTTGGTGGGCTCAATGTGACCACAGGGAACCTTAGAGTCGAAGACAGAAGGCAATGGGATGATGGAGGCAGGTAGAGGGAAGGCAATGGCTATGGAACAGAGGTTGGAGTGATGATGCGTTTTGATGATGGAGGAAGAGGCCACAGCCCAAGGAATGTGGGCACCTGTAGAAGCTGGAAAAAGCAAGAAAACAGGTTCTCCTCTGCAGCCTGAAGAAGGAATGGAGCCTTGCCAACACCTTGATTTTAGGATTCTGACTTCCAGAAATGTAAGAAAATTAACTCATGATATAACCTAGCAACATCTCATTGTATCCCTCGGACTTCTGTGCTTTTAAGGAAGGACCCATGTGATTAAATTGGGCCCACCAAATAATCCAGGGTAATCTCCCTAGTTTAAGGTCAGCTAATTAGCTACCTTAATTCCATCCTCAAACCCAATTCCCCTTTGCCATGTAAGGTAACATCTTCACGGGTCTTGGCAATTAGAAAATTAAAATGTAGACATCTTGGGGGGCCATTATGACTCTCATACCCAGCAATCCTAAGCAAGTGCTATTTGTCCAAAAAAGAGGAAATTTATGTTCAAATGAAAACACACCTGTGAATATTTATAGTATCATTATGTGTTATTGCCAAAAACTGGAAACAACCCAAATGTGCATCCATTGGAGAATAGTTTTTTTTAAAAAAAACTGTATCTATACATGGAATACTACTTTGCTAAATATGAACAAACTATTGATATATGCAGCAACTTGGATGACTCTCATGCATTATGCTGAATGAAAGAAGCCAGACTCAAAGGCTATGTAACATATGATTCCATTTAGATGATATTCTGAAAAAGTAAGACTATATAGACAGCAAATAGATAAGGTTGCTACAAAGGGACTTGAGGGAACATTTAGGGACAATGGAAATATTCTACATCTTGACTGTGGTGATGGGTTCATGACTATATGAGTTTGTCAAAACCCATAGAACTGTGTAGTAAAAATACAGAAGGAATTCCAATTAATGAATGTAGAAGAAATGGGGGAAATAAAGAAATCATCTTTAGAACACCAGTATAATAATTAACATATTAAATATTAAAATTTGTGGGCAAAACTTTAAAGAAAAACAAGAGAGTTGCATAGCCTCAAAGTATCTCGTTCATGATATTTTCAGTTACTGTGGTAGTTTTAACACATGTCACAGTTATTTCTGTAGATAGACACTTCTTCCTCCAAAACGTGAGACTTCATTCCATTGCCGTTGAGTGTGGGCTGAACTTAGTGATTTGTTGACTAATACGTATGGAAAGGGAAAAACCTAACTTTGCACTAGAGAAACCTGGCAGAAACCACCTTGACCAAGTGATCAAGGTTAATATGACCAGTGAAAACTCCTGGTGATATCACGTGCCCCCGATAGGATGCAGGGAGAAGGGCACATACCTCTGTGGTATTCTTCCTCCAAATCCATGACCTCAACTTGATCATAAGAAAATATCAGACATACCTGAGGGACATTCTACAAAATACCTGAATAATGCTCTTTCAAAGTGCCAAGGTCTTGAAAAACAAGGAAAAAAACAGAATTTTTCGCAGATTGAAGAAGTCTAAGGAGACATGTCAAGTAAATACAAATATGATTTCCTAGTTTGGATCTTTGAACAAAGGACATTGTTGGAAAAACTGGCAGAATCCAAAGGAAGTCTATAGTTTAGTTAGTAAAATGCCAATGCCGATTTCTTAGTTTTGATAAATGTACCACAGTTAAGTTAAAATGTTAACATTAGGGGAAGCTAAAGAAGAATAGACAGGAACTCTATGTGCTATCTTTACAACTCTTTTGTAAATCTAAAACAATTTCAAAATTTTAAAAATTTTGAAATATAAACAAGTAAACATTTTAAAAATGTCACCAGGTGATTCTGATGAGCCAGTAGCATTAAGAAGCCCTAGGGAAAAGCAGAAATCTGAGCTGAGTCACAGAGTGATAAAATACCATTAGCCATTTGAGGGAAACGATGACAAGTTAGTTACCGTAACTGTTTTCCACAGCGAACATAATAAGGGATGGTGGAAAACGAGGAAAGAGAGGTACCTGGGTCAGATTATGAAGTCTTTTATACCACACAGGATAAGAGCTTAGTCCCTTACACTGTTGGCCTTGAGACGCCATTACAATTTTTAAAGCAGGGTGTAGCTGTGTTACTGGAAAGGGGTCTCAATCCAGATCCCAAGAGAGGATTCTTGGATCTCACGCAAGAAAGAAGTCAGGGCAAGTCCACAGAGTAAAGTGAAAGCCAGTTTATTAGGAAAGTAAAACAATAAAAGAATGGCTACTCCACAGACAGAGCAGCCCCAAGGGCTGCTGGTTGCCCATTTTTATGGTTATTTCTTGATGATATGCTAAACAAGGGGTGGATTATTCATGCCTCCCCTTTTCAGACCATATAGGGTAACTTTCTGATGTTGCCATGGCATTCGTAAACTGTCATGGCACTGGTGGGAGTGTAGCAGTGAGGACGACCAGAGATCACTCTTGTCGCCATCTTGGTTTGGGTGGGTTTTAGCTGGCTTCTTTACTGCACCCTGTTTCATCAGCAAGCTCTTTATGACCTGTATGTTGTGCCGAACTCCTGTGTCATCCTGTGACTTAGAATGTCTTAACCATCTGGGAATACAGCCCAGTAGGTCTCAGCATCATTTTTACCCAGCCCTTATTCAAGATGGAGTTGCTGTGGTTCAAACACCTCTGAAAATGGGATCTCATACTTGGTGTTAACAATACCAATCGCTTAAAAACATGTTACAAATTTATTTTTTGAAGGATGTGAACTTAAGTGTGGATGCCATAAGAAAAACATTTTGGAAAATATTCACGTGGTTTGCTTTGTGTGTTTCTGCATTATGCCACGTTTTCCCTAGTTAGGTAGGAATTGTGGGCAGGGACTGGGAAGAATTAGGATTGTCATAGCAGAAGCGCAACAGGGAAGAGTTAAGAATAAGCTTCGAATACGCAAAGTAGGATTTTGCAGGAAGTAATTTGCAAGGAAGGCTGAGCCAAGCCCATGGAATAGACCAATGAGTTTATTGGAAAGTAACACCAGATTGAAAAGGAAGAAACAAGACAAGCTCCCCCTCTAGCCCCAGGAGTGCCTTTCAGTAGCTAACATTTTAAATTTTTCCAAAAGCAGGTTTTTATTAGAGGTGTGATCTTCCTCTGAGTGAGTCTTCAGGACAATGTTCTTGGGGAGAGGGATGGGCAGGATTATTTAGTCAATGACTATGTGCTCAGGTTGCCTGGAATGGGTGGACTGGAACCAGAAAAACTCAGCTTCCCAAAGGATCAAGACTCCCCTCACCCTTGCAGCTTGAATCCTGTTTCTTAAAGGGTTGCCAGGAGCTTACAGTTGATGGGGTCAGACAATGTCTTGCACAGGTGGTATGGAACATGTTTGCGTGCCTGGTCCTTGTGTGCTTAGAGCTTATTAGCTACAAACAAGATTGTCGTTGCATTTGCAGCTTTAGAAAAGAGATTAGCAGGGGAACAGAGACTCTCTCTCTTAAAACTGAGCTCTCTGTCCAGCTGCATTGCCCTGGTCCTGTTTACTTATTAAATATATCCATCAATGGAAAGCTAGTTAACTGAATTTTAGAACAAATATACAATAGAATACTGTGCAGTCATTACAAATGATGATGAGGATGTATAATTTTCACATTAAAAGATATAAATAAATATCTTGAAGGAAAGGAAATTAGTTAAATTCAGGATAAGTATGCTCTAGTTCATAAAAATAATACTTTGTAAATTTGTACATGAGATTGTGTGTCTACAAATATGCACAGAAAACTATACAAAAGACTATTCAATAATTTAACATCTTTTATCACTTAGAGATGATGTTTTGGTTAATTTTTACTTTTTCCTTTGAGTTTTCTGTATTACTTTTTAAATTTTACTTTTACATTCTAATTTTATTATCAAAAACATAAGGAACTCTTTTCATTGTGAAATAAAGTATTTATGATGCTCCACAAAGTGCACTGAACATTGCTCACATCATTTAATGATCATTTCAAATAACTATTAACATTTAAAAACAGAAATTTAAAATTAAATAATTAAATTAAAAATAAATAGTTAAAAACTATTTTATATGTGTCTGTGCTGTAGTTTATATACGATTTCTCTTATGTTGGGCGTTTGGGTCATTTCAAACTTTTGATAAATTAATGAATGAATATTTTATATATAAATTCTTGAATGTTTGACTAGTTCATTAGGATTTAGATAAAAATTTACTAAAGTAAAATAAATTTAAAGAAATATGGCCAAATTTCCCTACCTAATAACTACAGGGTCTTTATCTAGTTATATTTGTGTATTATTGTTCTAAAAATATCATTGCTCTTTGATAATTAAAAAGAAACAATCTTGTTTTCATTTAGATTTTTTTAGTTCCTAGAGAGGGTGGACATCTTAATGTTATTTGCTATTTTCATAAAATATTAAATTTATGAATTATGTTTTCCTAGGCTTTGTTAATTTAAATTTAAATTGAGGGAAGGGAATCTTTCTATAATAAGGCCATGAACTCACTTCTACAAATATTTATAAATATTTACTCATTTTTATATTCTTTATTTTTATTCTGTTGGTTGTGGTTTTAAAATATATATATACGGATGTAATAAATGTTTTATGCAGCCAAATCTATTACAAATTTTTCTTTTGTAATATTGTATTGATTTGTATGCCTGAAAAGTCCTTTCCCCATCCCAAACCCAGTCAGCTACTTATTCTTCCTTATTTTATAGCTTAATCATTTACATCTAATTCTTTAGTTCGTTTGGAATTTATATTGATGTATGATATGGGATGAAGATCTAAATTATTTTCTCCCAAATGGCTAACCACCTATTAAGATACTAAATTATTATATCTACTAAGGCCTGGTACCTAATTGTTGGGCCAGTTAGAGGGTTTTTCAAGAATAATTTGAAGCAGTTTATAGTTCATTGACTGTTAGAAAAAGCATCTAGAAAAACTAAAACCTCTGGCGACAACTAGTCCCCACACCTTTCCTGGTTTTGCACCTGTATTACCTTCCTGTTCCTGGCTGCAGTGAGCTCCTGCCCCGTCCTCCTCCAAGTGCATTGCAGTGCATTGCAGTCCGTTGCAGCCCTGTAGCAGAAGCAGAGAGGCAGGTATTAATTTGGGGTGAAACAACCAGGGCTACCTCCTAGAGCTGTCCCTGTGCAGTGGAGAGATAACCGACAGTCGCTCAACAACGAAGGCTCCAAATCTCTGGGGTCTCGGGATACATGGAAACCTCTTCTTCAACCTGGGACAGGAGCCCCTTAGACACAAGCTAATAACACTTCTCCTGGTATGTGACAGATAGTTGACTAATATGTTTCCTGCCTGGGCAGTTGCAATTGGCAGCCGATTCTATGAAAGGCTTTCATGAATCATTTTGGAAAGCATGCATGTTGAGGAGCAGGGAGGTGAGTCAGGCATCTTTCTGCCTAGCAGCCCAGCCCCTGTAACCCAGATGTCCACTAATTACTTTCATACTTAAATGATTTACTACATTTAAATCAGTCCTTTAGAGAAGACCTCATACTTGCTGATGCAATGAGTATACAATAAATTTTAATGTATATAAACTATATAAAGCATCTGACAATGCTTTGCTTCCCTATTCATAAACTTGGATATTTTTAACTGGTATTTTATGCCTTAAAGATAAGTCCTTTTTTTTTTTTTTTGAGACAGTGTCTCCCTCTGTTGCCCAGGCTGTAGTGCAATGGCACGATCTCGGCTGACTGCAACCTCTGCCTCCCGAGTTCAAGCGATTCTCCTGCCTCAGCCCTTTCCGAGTAGCTGGGACTACAAGTATCTGCCACCATACCTGGCTAATTTTTGTATTTTTAGTAGAGGCGGGGTTTCACCATGTTGGTCAGGCTGGTCTCAAACTCCTGACCTCAACTGATCCACCGGCCTCGGCCTCCCAAAAAAGATAAGTATATTTTAATTATTGTAGCCACTGTAAATGCACTTAAAGCTAATTATACCGAAGGGGAAAAGAGAAGAGTTTCAAAATTCTAAATGATAATACTTTACTTTTTGTAGCCCTGTCTTATCCAAAATAACTCTTCAACATAAACTTCCCCAAAACTTATTTTTTTGTGAAAAAATGTGTGTCCTGTTCTAATGCAGGTCTTCATGTGTCTGCAATAACTGTATCCCATTCCAGAATATGTTGCTGAAAAAAACCCACTAGCAAGGTGGCAGTGTTATTTCAACAGGATCTCCCACACCTTATGACTACTTTTATTCAGAGTATAGTGCAATTTCTCCTTAGTGAAATAATCTTTTTTTTTTTTTTTTTTTTTTTGGAGACAGAGTCTCGCTATTGGAGTGCAATGGTGCGATCTCGGCTCACTGCAACCTCTGCCTCCTGGGATCAACTGATTCTCCTGCCTCTGCCTCCCGAGTAGCTGGGATTACAGGCACCTGCTGGCTAATTTTTGTATTTTTAGTAGAGATGGGGTTTCACCATGTTGGCCAGGCTGGTCTCAAACTCCTGACCTCAGGTGATCCACCCGCCTCGGCCTCCCCAAGTCTAGCATTACAGGTGTGAGCCAACACGCCCAGCAGAATTAATCTTTCAATAGAACTTCTTCTGTACCATTCAGCAAAATAACCCCACTCAGATCCAACCTACCATCTATCTATAAGTGATTAGAGATAAGTGTGTTTTGTGCATTTCTGAATATTCTATTCTAATGTGCTCTCTAGTCACAAATAAGCAGCTGAGTCAACCTGCCCTTGGGGCTGTTGCATCCAGATTTTAATCTACACACATAATTGTGTGGCACTTTATTCATCTGGCTGTGCAGTGACTCAAGTGTGTCTCTAAAGGGGCAGAAAATTGAAAAGCTAACAGGCTATCCTGACATCTCAGATCAACGGTTTTTCTTCCTTCCTATCACCAAATTTTGAGAAACTTACCTGAGTTAGAAAAGTTGCTGCAGCTATTCCCTCCGGCAATATGTTCCATTCTCCATGGCTCCTAATTAGTGTTCAACTTGGTCTTTTTTTCCTACTCTAGCTTAAGATGCATCTCCTTGACTCCATCCACCCCATCCAATACATGTGTCACTGCCTCTGCTCCTGAGCCTGGCTGTGTGTCTACCCATTATAGGCTGGCTCAACCAAGCTCAATCCAGGCACTGCTAAAGAGGCCAGAAACGATGCCAATGGACATGCTATCAATGGCACAAGGTATGTCAGAGCTAGATTTGTATTCATTTTTTAAAAATAGATATTACATTTCTTTTCTATTATTTAAGAAAGAAAACTCAAAGTGCTTTTCAAACAGATGTATACCCCAGTGTTTATTGAAGTAGAATCCATAAAAACACTACAAAGCTAAACTTGTATTATATTTATTTTCTTGAGCTGGGGGGAGTATTGCATTAGAACATGTTGTTCTGGTCAGCAATAACCAGAATGCCTAGTTCTTTATTCCATGATATTTAGGACCGTGGACATATTCCTATGAATGGGTTGGAGTAGTCCTGCATGAAGTATGGTCTACAGATTGGTGCTAGTCCACCAAGAAATTAGTACAGAAATTGGGAGAACATACGCAGTGTTGGCAAGGCTGTGAAGCAACTGGAACCCTCATACATTGCAGGTGGGAATGCAAATTGGTACAGCCACTTTGGAAACAGCATGGCAGATTCTTAGACAGTTATGAAACTTTATGCACTTACCATACAACCCAACAATCCAACTTCAAGGTAGTTACTCAAGAGAAACAACACACATGCCCATACAAAGACTTGTATGTAGCAGCATTATTTACAATAGCCAAAAACTGCTAACAAGCCAAATTTCTATCAACTGGTGAGTGAATAAACAAATTGTGGTGTATCCATATTACAGAATATCATATAGCAAGAAAAAAGAATGAAATCATTTATACAATATGGATGAATATCAAAGACATTAATTTTAAGTGAAAGAAGTGAAACACGAAGATTACATACTGTGTAATTCCATTTACATGAAATTCTACTAAAGGTAAAACCATAGTGACAGAAATCAGATATGTGGTTATCTGGGACTAGGGATGAGGGTGAAGGGTATCAATTGCAAAGGGACAAGAGGGTTCTTTTTAGGATGATGAAACCGTTCTGTTTCTTGATGTTGGTGGAGGTTAAATACTGCATACAATCATCAAAATTCACCAAACAGTACTCTTAAAGTGAGTGGATTTTATTGTATATACATTATACTTCAATAAAGCTAAGGAACAAAAGAAAGAAAGAAGAGAGAGAGGAAGGAAGGAAAAGGAAGGAAGGAAGAAGGGTGGGAGGGAGGGAAGGAGAGAGGAAGAAGGAAAGAAGGAAGGGAGGGAGGGAGGGAAGGGGAGGGAAAGGGGAAGGAGAAGAGGAAGGGGAAGGGAGAGAGGGAAATAGAAAAGGCCAAGATTCCATTTACTCTCGTGCCTCACTCCACTTCCTCTATGCCTGACAAACCTGACGTGGCTGAGATCAAGAAATTCAGTAAGTTGAAATTGAAGAATACAGAAACGCAAGAGAAAAATCTGCTGCCTTCTAAAGAAACGACAAAATAGAAACAAGCAGGCAAATTGCAATGAGGCAAGCACGCCAACGTGCGGTATGCATTCCACAGGTATTGCCTTCGTATTTTACTTTGCTTAGCTGTTTAACTTTGTACAATGCAAAGAGGCTAGATCAAGCTTAATGCCTGTGCTGTCCTGTTCACATCAAGGAATTGAGAACCACTGATGATGAGGGCCGCACCTGCCTCTCCCCTCTGCCTATCTGGCTGTCATGGCAGGAAAAGAGCTTGCATGTTGGTGAAGGAAGAAGTGGGGTGGGATGACAATGAAATCTAGAGTAAAACCAACCTGGCCCAAGGTGTCCTGCTGGCTACTAAATGCCATTTAGTCAGAGTGCCATTATTTTTTTGTGTTTAAAATGATTTTAATTATAGGAATGCACAATGTTTGTTTAAAAAACAAACAGTTTTAAACACTCCCACCCAAAGAAAAAAGAAAGGGCCAAAATTAGGAAATTTTCTTTCTGAAAGTAAATGAGATATTCAGTTTGGAGGGAAAAAATGAAATTTCATTAAGCCCCAAAAGGGGACAATTTTGAGCCACAACCAATCAGCCTAAAGCGGAGGTATTTTTATTTTATGTCCATCATGATGAGTTCTGGGATTTCCTTGTAATACAAGTGCAGGGGGACCGGACTAATACCACATTTCAGTCTTCCTGCATCACATCAGACACTGTGAGTCAGGGAGCATCATTACACCTGGGGTAGATCTGAATCCTGGTAAGAATGTGCTACATATACCTTCAGAGCAAGCCTTTAGAGTGTGGTCCACCTTCTCTGAAAACAAAATGTCATTCTTACTATAATATTTATTTTGTGTTTTTTTCTTTTTGCCAGCACCTCAGGAATAAGCATCCACAGCTTAATGTTTACATCAATGAATCAAGGCTGTTTCCATAGCAACACCTCTACTTCTCCGGAACTGCAATTTTATGTCAATTTACTATTCATGGAAGATGGAACAAAAGCAAGCAGACAGAACAGGAGAAACCTTAACGCCTCAAGACGGACTGGCAAAGCAAGGAGGAAGAGGAGCAGACCTGTCATTTGCCAGGGTTTTAGGGTTTAATGAACCATGACATTATTTAACATTTAACCATTTTATGCTTAGGTTTGTAATAATGATTTCATAGGACCATAGAATCTTTGAGCTAAAATTGACCTTAAAAGTCATCTGAAATCCCTTATTTTATTTTAGTTTATTTTTTAGAGACAGAGTCTTGCTCTGTTTCCCAGGCTGGAGTGCAGTGGCGAGATCATAGCTCACTGTAGCTTCGAACTCCTGACCTCAAGCGATCCACCTGTTTCAGCCTTTCAAAACACTGAGATTGCAGGTGTGATCTACTGTGCCCAGCCTGGAACCCCTTATTTTAAAGTCAAGGAGACTCAGTCCCAGACATAGTAAGGGATTTAATGAAGGTCATTTTGCTGGTAAGGGACACAGTCACAAACAGAACATGGGATACAGAATTTAAGCCTGGAGTTCTCTTTACTCACAACACAAGATTGTCTCTTTCATCTGTTAGTTCCAGTACCTGAGGTTCAGCTAAATACTTTTTTGTGGAAATCCATTCTGCTGAATACCAAGACTTTCTCTTCCTGGTCTACCAACAAGGGAGCCGAGGCCATCAATTATGGCTAAGCAGGGCCATTGCCTATAATTGAGAAGTAAAATTAGAAGCCATATAGCAAGCCTGTATCAGTTAGGGTTCAATTGCAGGAAGCATATACAACCCTAGGGATTTTATGCAGAATGGGATTTAATACAGGGAATTGGATGTTTATAAACTTGGCAGAACTAGGCTGTAGGCTAGGTTTCCAGGAACTATGCCCAGAACACTGCAGAACTGTTTCACCAGAGAAGCTATTACAACTGTCCCAACCAGGGAGCTTGAATATCAAGAGATTGCCCCTGGAATGACTGAGTCCGAGATCATCGTCCAAGGTAATGCTAGTGCAAATAAGATCCAAGATCAAGTAGCTGGTATCTGGGAATCACTGGCACCACAGCAAACGCCCCTTACCACCCACAAATCTGGAGAGACTGGACACCAGACCACTTCGGGGATGTGTGAGGAACTCCATCCTCTGGCTGTATCTGACATCAGAAAACAGTAAAGAGAGCAAGAGAAAAATGCTGCAACCTCATTTCTACCTTCCAGTTTCCAATGAAGCATCTCATTGGCAGGACCTAATTTGCATCCAGAACCTTACCTGCAGGAAAGTATCAAAATATAGTTTGTTCATGTGTTGTAAAGCTTTCCAATTTCTGCCATACTGGAAGGTGCACTAAAATGAAGAGGCAATGACTACTGAGTATCAGCTGATAATATCAAGGTGAAGAAATTCATCAGTAGGCACTCTAGCGAGTTAGTTGATATGAGTTCACTACAATTTGGAACATTACATTGAGAAGTAGAAGAACACCTTGAGTTGTGAGACTAGAGGAAAAGAACACTCTAACAGGTTACCAATGGGAGAGAATATAAGGTGAGGTACCCATGTTAGAGAGCATTTGGCAGAATTTTAAAATGTGAAAACAGGGCCAGGCATAGTGGCTCGCACCTGCAATCGCAGCACTTTGGGAGGTCAAGGTGGGAGGACTGCTTGAGGCCAGGACAGTGAGACCCTGTCTCTACAAACAATAAAATAAAATAAAAACTAGTTGGGTGTAGTGGTGTGCGTCTGTAGTCCCAGCTACTTGGTAGGCTGAGGTGAGAGAATCGCTTGAGCCCGGGGTTTTGAGGCTACAGTGAGCTGTGATCCCACCAGTGCACTCCAGCCCGGGCAACAGAGTGAGACCTCACCGCAAAAAAAAAAAAAAAAAAAGAATAAGAGAAGATGATATGTACTGTCATTGAAGCATTGAAGGATCTTTAGGACATACTGTAGGATTTAAAAGTTAGTTTTAGTATATATGATATGATGTTATTTACAACCCAAAAAAGGAGAACAACCCACAAAACAATTAACCGAGTTCTAGGGACACGTAATTTAGTTACTAGAGTGATTATGAGGCAACCCCGTGTGAATAATTTACAAAGGAAATGCTCAGCACCGATTCCTAGGCTCTCGCACACCTCAGATAGACCTGGGATATGAAAAGATCAGAGTGGCCTGGTGCAGTGGCTCACGCTTGTAATCCCAGCACTTTGGGAGGCAGAGACAGGCAGATCACCTGAGGTCAGGAGTTCAAGGCCAGCCTGGGCAACATAGTGAAACCCCGTCTCTACTAAAATTAAAAAAATTAGCTGGGCATGGTGGCAGGCACCTGTAATCCCAGCTACTCAGGAGGCTGAGACAGGAGAATTGCTTGAACCCGGGAGGCGGAGGTTGCAGTGAGCCGAGATCACATCATTGCACTCCAGCCTGGGCAACAAGATCAAAAGTCCATCTCAAAACAAAAACAAACAAACAAAAAAAACAAAAAACAAACAAAAAAAAAAGAAAAAAGGTCAGAGAGATGAGAGGGGAGACTTCCAGGGGAAGGGAAATTTCTGTTATTCACACTCAAGTGTAAAGAGAGTGAAAACCAGGTATATAAAAGGGGGGTTTTCCTGGCTCATGCCCAGGAAATCTAAACAGAGGAAAGGGGCCAACTAAGTGCTTTCTGTGGGAGCCAGAAAGTGCTACTGCACTGAGCAAAGCCACCTCTTTCTGCGTGGGCGAAGTCAGGGATGGGTGAGGGTTTCCCTTGGGCTGCGATAGGCATGTGGGAGAGAGAGGCGCTCAAGTCCTGCCCAAGTGGACCCAGAGGCAAAGGTGAGGGACCCCAATTGCCGGAGTGTGTGTTGCTTGGGCTCCTGGGAGTCACAGTTGGAGCTGGCATCCCTGAGGACCAAATAACACAGTGTGCAGCAGAAGAGACATCCCCAGAGCTGGGAAGGTCTGGATCGAGTCTATTTGTTTCTTAGGGCAACTGTAAGAAAGTACCACAAACTGGGTGGTTTAAAACAACAGAAACTTGTCTCACAGTTCTACAGACTCAAAGTTCAAAATCAAGGTGTCAGCAGAGCCATGCTCTCTAGGGAATTTAAAGTCTCTAGGGAATAATCTTTCCTTGCTTCTAACTCCTTTGGTTGCCAACCTTGGCATTCCTTGGCTTATGCAAGCCCTGCCTCTGTCTTCACATGGCTTTATTCACCTGTGTCTCCTCTGTGTTCTCAAATTTCTCTGCTTGTAAGGATACCAGTCATCGGATTTAGGGCCCATTGTCATCCAGTATGACCTCATTTGAGTGCAGTGGCACCATCTCGGCTCACCGCAACCTCCGCCTCTCAGGTTCAAGCGATTCTCCTGCCTCAGCCTCCCAAGTAGCCGGGATTACAGGCTCACACCATCACACTGGGGTAATTTTTGAATTTTTAGTAGAGATGGGGTTTCACCATGTTGGTCTGACTGGTTTCAAACTCCTTACCTCAAATGATCTGCCCGCCTCAGCCTCCCAAAGTGATGGGATTACAGGTGTGAGCCACCACACCCAGTCTGAACTCATCTTAATTTGATTACATCTGCAAAGACCTCTTCTTTAAATAAAGGCACATTCACAGGTACTGGGGCTAGGAGCTCAACATGTCTTTTGGGGCTGCGTGCAGTGGCTCACGCTTATAATCCCAGCATTTTGAGAGGCCAAGGCAGGTGGATCACCTGACATCAGGAGTTCGAGACCAGCCTGGCCAACATGGTGAACCCCGTCTCTACCAAAAATACAAAAAATTATCCAGGCATGGTGGTGGGTGCCTGTAATTCCAGCTACTCAGGAGGCTGAGGCAGAAGAATCACTTGAACCTGGGAGGCAGAGGTTGCAGTGAGCTGAGATCATGCTACTGCACTCCAGCCTGGGCAACAGAGTGAGACTCTGTCAAAAAAAAAAAAAAAAAAAAGGGCTTTTGGGAGAACAGAATTGATCCATAACACAAGCAAAGTGACCAAACCCAGGAAAAGCCAGCTGTAAAACCAGCCAGGGTGGGAGCCCAAGGCTACCCAGTAGATGAGAGCTGTCTAATGGTCTAATACCCTCATGTCTCCTCTGTCCTCTGGCCTTCGTCTTGGGAAGCAACGCTCAGCAAGGGAGAGGCGGTGGGGATGGGCAAGGAGCAGAACAGATGGTCACACCTGTCTCCCCAAAAGCAGACAGCCAAGGACTGTACTCTGTAGTGGGAAAAAGATGTTCTATCTTTAAATAAGCACTAAATTGTTAATTAATATCTTGGACTGAGCATTCTAAAAAAACTTCTTATTTTGGAAACGTTTAAGCATACAAAAATAGAGGAAATAGAATAACGAGTTCCCTATGTACCCATTGCCCAGCTTCAACAATTATCAACTCATGGCCAATCTTTTTTTTTAATCTACACCCTCACCCACTCCTCCCTCTCATAGGCTTCTTTTCACGTAAATCTCAGATATATAATCTGGAGATATTTCATTCAGTTATTTCAACATGCCTCTGAAAGAAAAAAACTGTTTTAAAAATAAAACAACAACAGACACTGAGGCCTACACGAGGCCTCAGGTAGGGAGGAGGGAGAGGAGCAGAAAAAAATAACTATTGGGTACTAGGCTTAGTACCTGGGTGATAAAACAGTCTGTACAACAAACCCCCATAACACGAGTTTACCTGTATAACAAACCTGCACATGTACCCATGAGCCTAAAAGTTAAAAAAAAAAAAATTAAAAAAAAACCCACAACATTATCGTAGCCTCAAAATTAAAAACAATCCCTTAATAGCAAATATCTACTGAATGTTCACATATTCCTGTTTGATGTGTAAAACTTTTCACATGTTTTCTTTGTTCACCTGAAGATCCAAAAAGATCTCTTTACACATTGCAATTAGTAATTTCTTGTAAGTTGCTTTTAACCCGTAGTTTCCTCTCTCTTCCTCATCTTTTTTTCTTACAACTTTTTCTAAAGAAATTGAACGTTGCCGGGCGCGGTGGCTCACGCCTGTAATCCCAGCACTTTGGGAGGCTGAGGCAGGCGGATCACGAGGTCAGGAGATCGAGACCATCCTGGCTAACACGGTGAAACCCTGTCTCTACCAAAAATGCAAAAAATTAGCCGGGCGTGGTGGCGCGCGCCTGTAGTCCCAGCTGCTCGGGAAGCTGAGGCAGGAGAACGGAGTGAATCCGGGAGGCGGAGCTTGCAGTGAGCCCAGATCGCGCCACTGCACTCCAGCCATAGCTACAGAGTGAGACTCCGTCTCAAAAATAAAAAAAAAAAAAGAAACTGAGTGTTTGTCCTATAGCGTGTCCCAGTGTGGCTATTGCTTATTGCACTCCATGCTGTTCTTCTATCCTTTCTCCTGTATTTTCTACAAATTGGGTGTTAAATCCAGAGCAGTGATTCTCAAAGGTAGCTCACTATAATTATCTGGGGAGCTCTTAAAAACCCTGAAGCCGGCCGGGCACGGTGGCTCACACCTGTAATCCCAGCACTTCAGGAGGCCGAGGCAGGCGGATCACCTGATGTCAGGAGTTCGAGACCAGCCTGGCCAACATGGTGGAACCCCAACTCTACTAAAAACACAAAAATTAGCCAGGTGTGTTGGTGGGTGCTTGTAGTCCCAGCTACTCAGGAGGCTGAGGCAGGAGAATCACTTGAACCCGGGAGGCAGAGGTTGCAGTGAGCTGGGATCACGCCTCTGTACTCCAGCCTGGGCAACAGAGTGAGACTGGGTCTCAAAAAAATAAAATAAATAAATAAATAAATAAATAAATAAATAAATAAATATCCCTGAAGCCCTGGCAAATCCAAGAGCAATTATACCAGAGACTTGGTGGGGGGGGACTGAGACACAGGAATTTTTTAAACTACCTCAGATGATCCCAGTATGCAACCAACGTTGAAAACCACTGATCTATAGTTTTGATCATATTTAGGCTCAGGTTTTTCCCCTTTGCCATAGGACGGTTTCTTGTGTACCTTACATTGGATATTCAAAATTTCCAAATGGACCCTTTGTCTCACAAGGAAGAAAATGTGGAAGTGTCCATCACCTATGACTTACCAGAGAGCCTCTAGAATGGCCCTGTTTTTCATCTAGTGGCAAGAGATGATTACCCCCCACCACAACTTCTGAAGAGACGATGGGAAGAAAAATAAAGCGTGTTTAATCATGTCACAAATTGTCCTTGATCAATGAGCCAGTAACACATAAGTGGATAGAAAAATATCTAGAAGGGTCGGCACAAAATTAATATCATGACTACCTCTGGGAAGTGACTGCGTTTGGTGTGGCAGCAGTCGTGTTTGTGTGTGTGTCCATGAGGGGTTTTAGCCTTACCTCTGGCTTGTAAGCTTCAGATTGAGAATAAAATCATGTATTAATTGTATTAGTCAGTGAAAAGAAAGAACAAATGATGGCTTTTTAACAACAAAATTTCGTATTTTCTATTTAAAAAGTACTCATTACAGAAAATTTGAAAAATAGGAGAAGAAAAAAAAAGTCATCACCTATAAATTCCTCACTCAAAGATAAGCATCGTTGTTGAATTGGAGTTTATTATGGTAAGTGATATAAGCCAAGCACAGAAAGAAAAACTTTGCATGTTCTCATTTTTTTGTGGGAGCTAAAAATTAAAACAATTGAACTCACAGAGACAGAGAGTAGAATGGTGGTTACCATAAGCTGGGAAGGGTAGTTGGGTATTGGGGGGAAGTGGACATGGTTAATGGGTACAAAAAGTAGTGCCAGGTGTGGTGGCTCACACCTGTAATCCCAGCACTTTGGGAGGCTGAGGCAGGTGGATCACTACAAGCCAGGAGTTCAAGACCAGCCTGGCCAACGTGGTGAAACCCCTGTCTCTACTAAAAATACAAAAATCAGCCGGGCATGCTGGCATGTGCCTGTCATCCCAGCTACTTGGGATACTAAGGCAGGAGAAATGCTTGAGCCTGGGAGGCGGAGGTTGCAGTGAGCCAAGATCACGCCACTGCACTGCAGCCTGGGTGACAGGGTGAGGCTGTCTCAAAAAAAAAAAAAAGTTAGAAATAATGATAAGACCTAACATTTGATAGCACAACAAGGTGACTATAGTTAAAAATAATTTAATTTTACATTTTAAAATAAAATGGTATAATTGAATTGTTTGTAAGACAAAGGATAAATACTTTAGGTGATGGATGTCCTATTTACCTTGATATGATTATTACATGTCGCATGCCTGTATGAAAATATCTCATGTAACCCATAAATATATTCATCCATTATGTATCCACAAAAAATAAAAAGAAAAACTTAAAGCTGAAAATAAAACAAAAAAGCCAAAGATAACCATTGTTAGTATTTGGTCTATTTATCTCCAGTCTTAATGTTTTGTATTTTTAAACTTAGGGACAAAACTCCTACCCTTGATTTTTTAAACTTCCTCTCTCTGGCCTGGTCGCAGGCACTAGATACCCATATATTAATATTTGTCCTCTGTCCAGGGCTGGGCGCAGTGGCTCATGCCTGTAATCCCAGCACTTTGGGAGGCCGAGGCGGGCAGATCACCTGAGGTCAGGAGTTCAAGACCAGCCTGGCCAACATGGTGAAACCCCATCTCTACTAAAAATACAAAAAATCAGCTGTGTGTGGTGGCGGGTGCCTGTAATCCCAGCTACTTGGGAGGCTGAGGCAGGAGAATGGCTTGAACCGAGGAGGCAAAGGCTGCAGGGAGCTGAGATCACGCCATTGCACTATAGCCTGAGCAACAAGAGCGAAACTCTGTCTCAAAAAGAAAGAAAGAAAGAAAGAAAGAAAGAAAGAAAGAAACTTCAATAATATTCCATAATACTTATTTTATTACTATAATAATCGACATTTATCCTTTATTAGTTGTAATTCTCACAAAAGCTTGATAATGTGAGTTCTTTTATCATTCCCATTTTACAGATGAGGAAACAGGTTTGGAGAAAATAAACACCTTGCCCAAAAATGTAGCATGTCCAATCCTCTTTCCCCAGATAGAGGCTGGGATGAAGCTGGCCAAGGGAGTGTCTTTTCCCTGAAGTTGCAAGTATTGCAGAATCAGGAGCCCTGCAGAGTCCTGAGTTAAAGAGTGAGCCAAAAGTGATGTTTCAGAGAAGGGCAAGGGCTCAGAAGCTGATCCTGGAATCCACACAACAGACCCAGAAAATCTGTCAACTACAGAGATGAAAGCAAGGATGATGCATGAAAGGGAGGGAAGTTTCCAGGCTAACACCTGGGGTAGTGGTGTCACTCCTGTCTGTGTTTAGTATGCCCAGAGGGGCCAGGTGTGGGTGGGCAGTCCAGAGCTGGAACCAACCCATTTCCATGCACTGCTTAGTACAGAATGCCAAGTAAAGGCTTCCGTTATTTCTGTGAAATGGTGCTGCCAAGTAATTGTCATAGAACATTTATGGGTCTGTCCTTCCGCCCCTCCCTGCTTTCCCCTAGAATAGCAAGCAGAGCTGGTTGTAAAGTTCAGCACCTTTTCCTGGGTGCTCTGGAGTAAATAAAGCCATTTCCTCCTGCCCACAATGATGAGCTATTCCTGGTTGGGTAATATTGACCTCTCACCTATGGATTTGTGCACCTAGAAAAGGATTTACTTTATTTAGTTAAGAGTTTGGAAGAAATGCTTTCTGTGTACTGCATAAGTATCCAACGTCTGTTTCTTAGTTATGTTTGCTTTACAGTTACCATGGAAAGAATAAAACCAAATGGAAAAACGTAGCAACATGGCTGTCTACAAAACAGAAAAGAAATCGTAAAGATATTTTAAGAGGCAAAGATGCTACTTATTTTTTGTTACAGACAGCAGCCAGAAGGCAAAGAACCTTTTAGGATATTTTCCTTGGTATGGCCAGACAGAAGAGCTATTTTGAACAAGTGGCAGCAGAGGGCACTCTTCCTACAGGTTAGTTTCTATCCTCACTTCTCCAAGGAAAACACTTGTTTAAAATGCCTGTGTATATATATATGTTAACAAGTTTATGGCCCTTTAAAAAATAGATGACAGATTAGATAGATAATAGATAGATAGATAGAAGAGAGATGATATATAGATATGATGAGAGATGATAGATGATAGTTGACATAGATAGATAATTGATAGATGATAATTAGGTAGATTATTGATATATGGGTAGATACATAGATGATAGTTGATATAGATAATTGATGATAGATGGTTGATAGATGGATATATAGATGATAGTTGATATAGATAATTGATAGATGATAGGTAATTAGATGATTGATAGAGGGATAGATATATAGATGACAGTTGATATAGATAATTGATAAATAGATGATTGATAGATGGATATATTGATGATAGTTGATACAGATATGTAATTGATAGATGATTGATAGATATATAGATGATATGTTGTAACCGAGGGAGTTATAGAGAAACGCCACACTCTGAGGCTAATTCAGGAGTCCTTTTATTGCCGGCGACCGAGAGATGGCTAGAGCTCAAAATTCTCTTGGCCCCGAAGAAAGGGATAGATTTCTTTTTATACCGTGGTCTAAATAGGGGAGGGGCAGCCTACTTGAAGCAATTTTTACAGAAGCAGAACAGGCAAAAAGTTAAAAAAAATTAATGGTTACAGAGATAGTTACAGAAAAATACACAGTTCCAGGTGCTGGGGCTTAAACTATCACAAAGAGATAAATGCAGGGGCTTGGGTACCATCCACTGAGCATGTCCCCAGGAGCTGCTGGTACAGCTTGCCTCAATATCTTATCAGTAAGTGCATTCCTGGATGTGCTTGGAGTCAGCTTGCACTAGTTATTCCCTTAAGGGAGGGGGATAAGGGGACTGCAAGTGAAGAAGCTAAAATGGAGTCTGTCCAGCTCTCTCAGCTGAGAGAGAGTCACTCTGAGCAGAAGGGTCAGAAGTCACCCTTCTGACCCGCTGTACACGTAAACTTGGGGCAGGTTAAAACAGGGTAGGGTATCACATTCCCCACTCATGTTTTGGGTAATCAAATCATTGATTCTTCAGTCACAACAAGGGAGTTATATTGGGTTTTAAGATACGTAAGTTTGACAGAAGCTATGCACTGCTTTATAAAGTTAAGAAACCAATTTAATATACAACGCTCGAAGACTAAACCTAACAAGAGGAGGAGAAGGTGTCCCGGCAATCCAGTGATTAGAGTAGTTAGCCATAGATTCCAGTTAAACATGTTTTGCTACCAGGGGTGTTATTTTCCAATTCCTGTTAGCGTCTATCTAGATTTTCTCGAACTTTTTGGAGAGTATCCTTTATGACCCCAGACTGATTGGCACAGAAACAACAACTCTCTCCTAGAGCTGCGCATAACCCTCCTTGGGAGAGAAATAGCAGATCTAGGCCTCGGGGGTTTTGAAGTACTACTTCAGCTAGAGACTCTACCTGGGTATGTAGCATATTTATGGCTGACTGGAGATTGCTTAAATCAGCATCTACTTGCTGAGACAGGGACATTAGTCCAGTTTCTCCCTGAACCAGGGCAGCCGTGCCAATGGCTGCTGATCCAGCTATGCTAAGGCTGGCCAGAAGGGGTATGAAGAGTGGGGCAGCTCTGCGAAACCTGGAATGTAATTCAGGGGGAGCGATGAGAAGTCACCCTTCTGACCCGCTGTACACATAAACTTGGGGCAGTATATGAACTAACATGCACAGGAGAGGTCCAGGTTCAGTCCCATTGATGCAATGAGTGAGCCTGAAGTGTAGGCCAGCCAGGTATTGTTGGGTGCCTGGTAGGAGATTGAGGTGTTTAAGGAAGTAAGTAGAGACTGATTACAGGTAGCCTGAAAGGGAGAAGCAGATAAGTTATACCTGGTGCTAATTCGACAGGAGGCGTTCCCTGACACATCTCCTAGTGTAAGGGCATGGGGGCATATACGACAAGAAACAGGGTCAATTTTAATCATGGCTTCTACTCCTAATCCAACATAACGTGGGGGTTTGGCCTTTAGGCACAACCAACAATCCTGGGCTAATTTAGTCTGGGTGAGATTAAGGAGGTGATGCACCCCATCCAGAATGGACATCAGGCTGGGTTGGAGATGTCGTAACTGAGATCTGGGAACAAGGAGGGGCAGCGGGACAGTTAAATCGACCCTGTCTGGGTGTCTTTGGAACATAGGGTCACCTAAATCAGTTAAAGGTCCGATTGGCTTAGGAGGGCTCCATGGGACCAGGACCTTTTTCTGAATGGTGAACATAGTTCCAACATCAAATCCTGAGATACAAAGTCTTAATCCCCATGACATGCCATAGTACCATTGAGCTGAACCAGGGTTACGGACAGTTATAGTAAGAGGGTTACAATTTCCCATAGTTCACGGTCTAGGATGGGAAGTGCGAGTTATGGAGAGGGTTGAGGACCGGGTTGATCCTCTAGGGAAAATGGCTAGGGTTACACACGACCAGTGAGGGCAGAAAAACTGGTAAGAATCTCGACAGCTAAAGTCAGGGTGATTTCCAGGACACAGGTAAAAGTCAACGCTCTGGAGTCCTTTTTCTGCACCTCTAGAGCTCCCACATCCAGTCTGGCTTCCTGTGTGTCCGCATCCTGCAGCAAGGTTGACATTTCCCACTCCCATGACCGGCAGGTTGCATTGTTCTTCGTGGGTACAGACAGGCTCTGGGAACAAAGCACATAAATCGACTGCAAGAGAGACTTCCTTTGAGGTTCCTGCCTTCCAAGTAGTTTCTGCAAACACATGTCCTGTCGTGAAAGAAGTGAGGAGAAAAGAGTAGGATGGAGCAGAAGGCATAATAGGCAGAAACAAACAAAAGAGGTAAATAAAAAGAATTAATTTGATGGCTTCACTCAACTTAGGCACAGTTTTAAAGGGCCTGGCCCAGGCTTGGGGACCCAAGTTTCCTGCTGGGCTCTGTTGGCCTTTTTGATGCGAGAGTGATGAATCCAAGCAGGAATGCCATCCACCTTTAGAGCCATTGGCATGGTGAGGATGACAGTATGCGGTCCTTTCAAGGCAGGAGTGAGTCCTTCTTTCTGGAACTTTTTAACATACACCAGGTCACCCGGCTGGAAAAAGTGGCAGGGCTCACTCTGGTCAGGAGCTGGATTAGAGTGTGCTCCCCAGACAAGTGGCTGGATGATGACTCGTACCTGTTGGAGAGACTGCAAGTACTGTAACAAATTAGCTTGTGAGATTTCTGCTAAATGGGTATCCCTTAGCTTAGGCAAGATAGGCGGAGCCCTTCCATACATGATTTCAAAAGGTGAAACCCCAGCCCAATATGGGGTGCATCTTACTCTAAGAAGGGCTGAAGGAAGGAGCTTTACCTAATTCTCACCGGTCTCTAGGATTAACTTAGTAAGAGTACTTTTTAGGGTGCAGCTCATGTGTTCTACCTGTCCAGAGCTCTGGGGTCGATAGGCACAATGGAGTTTCCATTGAATGTTTAATGCCTTGCTAACCAACTGAGCTATGGACGAGGTGAAGGATAGGCACAATGGAGTTTCCATTGAATGTTTAATGCCTTGCTAACCAACTGAGCTATGGACGAGGTGAAGGCTGGTCCATTATCAGACCCTATGGCAACAGGCAGCCCAGGTCGAGGGATGATTTCATTGAGTAAAAGCCTAACTGCCGTGGTGGCAGTTTCGTTTTTGGTGGCAAATGCCTCAGTCCATCCTGAAAAGGTGTCTACTAGCACTAGGAGGTATTTATACTCTGCCTGCTGTGGTTTCATTTCTGTAAAGTCAACTTCCCACCTTTCTCCTGGCAAGCCTTCCTGGAGGAGGTGGCCTGGGCTGGGCTTGGGACCTTGTTTGGCATTTACCTGACCACAAGCAGTACACTGGAGAGCTAGCTGCTTGGTTAGTTAAGACCTGAAGGTGGGGGATCTTGAAATGGCTCCTTAGAACCTGGGCCAGTTTTACTCCTCCCAAATGGGTGGTAGAATGCAGACGACTGATTAAAGTTTTCCTGAGGGTTTGGGGCATGAAGATTCTGGACTCAGGAAGAATCTGCCAACCTTCCTGATTTTTACTGGCCTGAAGATGCAAAGCTTGTTTTTCTTCCTCTGGGGAGTATTCTGGGTGGTCTGGTAAGTCAGGTTGAGGAAAGGACACAGCAGGCAGCAGGGTCAAAGGCATGACCGGGAGCCGAGCTGACTCTCCAGCTGCAGAGTCTGTTCTTTGGTTACCACAGACAACGGCTGAGTCTTCTCTTTGATGTCCCTTGCAGTGAATTACAGCCACCTGCTGAAGAAGCCAAACAGCTTCAAGCAGGGCCAAAATTTCTTCTTTGTTTTTAACAGTCTTTCCTGCTGAGGTGAGTAGCCCTCGCTCTTGATAGATGGCTCCGTGTACATGTACAGTAGCAAAAGAATACCTGCTGTCAGTGTAGATGTCAATACATCTGTCCTTACCCCATCGGAGAGTGAGGGTGACCAATTCAGCCTTCTGTGCCAAGGTACCTGCCGGCAGTGCCTGGGCCTGCAGTATATCTGTCTCCATAGTAACGTCTGCACCAGCCTTTCATACTCCCTGTTCAAGGAAGCTGCTACTGTCTGTAAACACAGTGGCATCCGCCTCCTTTAGAGGCATATCTTGGAGATCAGGTCAGCCAGTTTCTGTAGTCTCTAACAGTTCTTGGCAGTCATGGACAGGTGTGGTAAGGTCTGGATCAGGGAGCAAGGTAGCTGGATTTAAACACCTTGTGGGAGAGAAAGTTAAACAAGACTGATCTAACAGTAAACTCTGATATTGTAGGATGCGAGCATGCAACATCCATTTGCCAGAAGCACTTCGTAGCAAAGTCTCTATGGCATGAGGAGCTGTAAGGGTTAAATTCTGGCCCAGAGTAAGTTTATCAGCCTCCTGGACCAGGCTTGCTGTTGCCCCTACGGCTCATAGACAACTTGGCCACCCAGAGGCCACAGGGTCCAGTCTTTCAGACATATATAGGCCACTGGGCATCACCATGGTCCCAAAGTCTGAGTAAGTACCCCTTTAGCAAATCCCTGGCTCTCATGAACAAAAAGGTGAAATGGTTTTGAGATATTTGGGAGGGCAAGAGCAGGGGCCTCAGTTAATGCCATCTTTAAATTTTGAAAAGCCTGTTCTTCTTTGTCAGTCCAAACTAGTGGGCCATTTCCTCCAGTAGCGGAATACAGTGGCTTGGCAATTTCTGCAAACCCCAATATCCATAAACGACAGTATCCCACGGCCCCCAGGAATTCACATACCTGTCTCTTGGTGGTGGGAGTGGGGATCCACAGGATGGCTTCCTTTTGAGCACTAGTGAGTGCCCTTTTTCCTTTGTTTATCTCGTACCCTAAGTAGGAAACTCTGGGAAGACAAAGCTAGGCCTTCTTGGCTGAGACCCAATACCCAAGTTCCTGAAGGAGGTAAAGTAGGTCCCTAGTGTGTTGCAGGCAGCTGTCAGTAGTTTCAGTAGCCAATAACAGGTCGTCCATGTACTGGAGGAGACTGCAGTTAGGGTGACTGGCTCGGAATGGTATAAGATCTTGTTGGAGGGTTTCCTCAAAAAGGGTGGGGGAATTTTTAAAACCCTGGGGTAACTGAGTCCAGGTTAATTAGGTGGTGTCTCCTGAGCCAGGATCTGTCCATTCAAAAGCAAAGATAGGTTGGCTTTTGGGGGCCAGAGGGATAGCAAAGAAAGCATCCTTTAAGTCAAGGACACTGTATACTGTATGTTCTGGTGGAAGCAGGCTGAGTAAAGTATAAGGGTTAGGGACAGTTGGATGGACGGTGACTGTCTGCTTGTTAACTTCCCGCAAGTCCTGTACTGGCTGGTAATCATTTGTTCCAGGTTTCTGGACTGGCAAAAATAGAGTATTTCAGGTGGACTGACATGGTATGAGTATACCAGCTTGTAATAGTCAATGAATATGGGGACTGATTCCCTCTCTAGCCTGCTGACTCATAGGATATTGTTTTACCTGGACTGGCAGGGCAGTGGCCAGGAGTTTTACAACTACTGGCAGATGGTGCTTTGCCAGTCCTGGGCAGTTTGACTCGGCCCAGACGTGAGGAAAGAGGGTCTGTAAATCCAGTAGGAGAGGATTGGTTTTATTCTCCAGTGGTTGTGAGGGTGAAACTAAGAGATACTCCTCCAACAGAGGGGTGGTTAGCAGGAGCTGGGCGGTAGGGGGTGTTGGGTCCCCTAACGTGAGGTGAGCTTATTGGGCCGAGAAGGAGATGGATGCCTTCAGCTTATGAAGCAGGTCTTGTCCGAGGAGGGGGAAGGGGCACTCTGGGACCACAAGAAATGAGTGGGTTACTCTTTTCTGTCCCAAACTCACCTCTCGTGAGTGGGTGACAGGATATTCCTGAATAGCTTCAGTAGCCCCTTGCACAGCCACCTTTTTATTAGAGACACTGCCCAAGGGTGTTTGCAGTACTGACTGTTCCACCCTGGTGTCAATTAGGAAGTGTACAGGCTGGCCCCCAACTGTGACGGTCACCATGGGCTCCTGGGGGCCAAGGGAGAGGGAGCCCCAGGCCCGTCAATCATCAGATTCCTCCACAGTGGGGAGGATGAGGATCTTTTTCTTTTCTGTTTTTTCTTCTGGTTTTAATGGGCATTTCTTTTTCCAGTGTCCAATCTGTTTGCAATACATGCACTGGTTTCCTCGTAGGGGAGCCCACTCACCTTTTTGGCCTTTCTGGTGGGGACCTGGGGTCCCCTGGCCAGTGTTTTGTGATGGGGGCCCTTTCTTCTTGCCCCCCATGGATGGTGGCTACTAAGATTTTTGCCTGTCTTTTTGATGCTTTGTCAGCAGCTCTTTCAGCTACCTGGGCTGCCTGTTCTTGCTTTTCAAACTCTTGATTGTCATAAACTTTCTGGGCTATTTCTAAGAGTTGGCTGGTGTTCATTCCAGCAAATCCTTCCAGCTTTTGTAATTTTCTTTTAATATCAGGGGCTGCCTGAGTCATAAATGCCAAATCAATAGCACAGCTATTCTTGGGAGCCGCAGGGTCAAAAGGGGTGTAAGTCCGATGGGCCTCTGGGAGGCGTTCTAGAAACGCTCCTGGTGACTCATCAGGCCACTGGACAACTTCATTTGTCTTGGACAGATTCATGGGTTTTCCAGTGGCTCCCTTGATACCCGCAAGGAGATACTGGTGAAAATCATCCAAAGCTGTCTTCCCACCTGAGGAATTTGGATCCCAATCAGGCCAGGTAGAGGGAAAAGCCTCCTCAAGGAGGTCCTGGGCTTCCTCCTCTGGTCTACCGGCTGATGTGAGGAAATACTTTCTGGCCTCTCTTCGGATACGGTCCCTCTCTTCAGAGGTGAAAAGTGTTAAAAGGAGTTGCTGACAGTCATTCCTGGTGGGCCAGTGAGTCCAGAGCACGGACTCCATCAGTGAAGTCAAGACCTGGGGCTTTTCAGAGAAGGGGGGATTATGAGCCTTCCAATTATACAGGTCAGAAGTAGAGAAGGGGACATAAACTAAAAATGGAGCAGCGCGCTCACTCTCCAGAGGGATTTGGGCATTTCTCAACAGGAGGAGGGGGGCCACTGCCTCCGGCCGAGGCTGCAATCGGGTGGCTATAGGCGGAGAGGCCACAGGGGATGTAGTCGAGGAGACAAGGGAAGATTCTGGGGAAGCAGGAGGGTTGTAGGACAGTGGACCTACAACTGTCCTCTTCTGAAGAAGAGAAAACTTTCCTCTTCTTCAGAAGGAGGCAGTACAGGAGGAGCCGAGGGAGCTGAGGGTTTGGGCAAAAGTGCGGTCTGGCTCAAAGGACCTCGGAGGTGGGGTCATGAATGGCACATGAGCGGAGCCATGGAGGAGGGCTCCGGACCAACTCTAGCCATTGATCAATGTAGGGAAACTGATTGGGGTGTCAGGAGTTTCAGCAACGACCTGCCACACAGCCTGGACAGTTGTGGGGTTCAGTGACCCTTCTGGGGGGCCACCCGGTTCCAAATTGTGGCCAATCTACTTCACAGAGTGTCTGGAGTTTGCCTTTTTTAAGGTGGACTCCGTAATCCTCTGAGAAGCCCAGAGAGAAGTACATTGTAACATACATTGGAGAGGGCTCCAATCTCTACGGGGCAGGGAAGAAGAGTTTCCCATTCTGGAGGCAATTAACAAGGTTTCAGCAGAAATATTAAACCCAGCACGGACAGAGATATTCACAGCCTGGGAGGCTGTAGTATCGGAAGAACAGAAGTATTATAGCTAGAAGAAGTAGGAAAACAGCTATAGCTAATGCTTCTTGCCACATAAGATCTGCCTCCTCAAGGACCCCCCCCTCTCTTCTTGACTTACAGCCCAAATATCTGTGGTGTCTCCACGACTCAAAGGCAGAAAGTTCAAACTCAGCCCTTTCTTTTAAGGGTTTTAGGACGGAGAGCAGAGCCAAGTCTTGGAGGCGCTGGACTTGCTGTGACACAGGAAAAGGAGATGTACGGGGTAAGGGATGGGGATGAGGAGGAAAGGGGCCACTCGGATCTTTCCTAAGGTAAGAGAGTAGCCACGGAGGGATAGAATAAGAGTCCAGATGGAGTAAAGCAGTATAGGCACAGGTTTCTCTGCACAGTGCCTTATTTAAGGGCACGGGAAAAGTTATGGTATGACAGAAAAGGTGAGCAAGGAGGTCTGCAGGGTGGCTATTTTGAATCCACCACTGGTCTAAGGAGGAGATGGTCCAGTCATCGGGGTGTGGAGTATGGCAATGTAAATGCCAGCAATCTTTATTGTGCCAGAAATCCCAAATGGGTGAATGTCTTCCACACCCCTCCCCATAACAACACCTGATTTGTGTCTGACAGAAAAGGCAGGACTGGGATGGCCAGTGCAAACGACTGATGAGAGATTTGACCTCCTGAGATATCAAATCTGTACTGAGGACCTTGAAGAAGTCCTTGCCCAGTTGTCGTGGGCAGTATCGGCAACCGGACATACAAAATTTAGACAGACACCAAACAGGACAATAGACACTAGGGTATATAAACAAGTATGACAATTTTTATAGACAGACAAGGGGAGGGGGTCCCGTGATGGGATCAGTCAGAGGCCCGCCTCGCTGCTCCCCTTGCGGGGACTTAGGCTCTTCTTGGCATTGGCAGGCCGGTATAAACCCCCGTCTTGGATCGAGCTATGCCCCATGCTGCCTTAAGCCTTATGAGGTCCCCATGGAACCGCAGGTGAGTGCCCACTCGAACTCCGTAGCTTACAACGTGGAGCTACAAACTGGAAATTCAAGCGCAAGCCCTTGAACTCCACATTCACTCATTCACTCACACAGAGTTTATTACAATTTTTACATATATATATATATACTCGTTCTAAAACGGAGGTCTCCTAGAGACCTGAACAAGAGAAGGAGAATATATATATACACACACACATACATATATACACACATATATATGTATATATATATGCTTCTCTGTTAAGTCTCTCTCTCTCTATATACACACATATATATAGAGAAGTCTCTCTATATACACACATATATAGAGAGAAGTCTCTCTATATACACACATATATAGAGAGAAGTCTCTCTATATACACACATATATAGAGAGAAGTCTCTCTATATACACACATATATAGAGAGAAGTCTCTCTATATACACACATATATAGAGAGAAGTCTCTCTATATACACACATATGTGTATATATACATACATATGTATATATATACACACATATATGTGTATAGAGAGAGAGAGAGAGAGAGAGAGGCTTAACAGAGAAACATGACAGAAACCAGGACTCTGTCCTCCAGCATCCTGGAATATGGACAGAGTCTGAGGGAGGACCCTCGTCAGGGCCATTTCCCTCCCAGAAGGACAGAGTCAGATCTGACTTACCTTCCTGGGACCAGAGATTGAGGACTCAGGAGTTGAATTTGGCCGGGCACAACGGCAGTCAATCCGTTCCCCTCCAGAAGACAGTGGCCTACAGGGCCCTGGAACGTCTTCAGGGGGTGCCTCTTCTATAAGCCCACCGTCTGTCCAGGGGAGCCCAGAGCGAGTCCGGTCTTCACCCACTGGCAGATCTCACTGGGGCCTCCAAATGTTGTAACCAAGCAAGTTATAGAGAAATGCCACACTCTGAGACTAATTCAGGAGTTCTTTTATTGCCAGTGACCTAGAGATGGCTAGAGCTCAAAATTCTCTCAGCCCCGAAGAAGGGGATAGATTTCTTTTTATACCGTGGTCTAAATAGGGCAGGGGGAGCCTAGCTGAAGCAATTTTTACAGAAGCAGAACAGGCAAAAAGTTAAAAAAAATTAATGGTTACAGAGATAGTTACAGAAAAATACACAGTTCCAGGTGCTGGGGCTTAAACTATCACAAAGAGATAAATGCAGGGGCTTGGGTACCATCCACTGAGCATGTCCCCAGGAGCTGCTGGTACAGCTTGCCTCAATATCTTATCAGTAAGTGCATTCCTGGATGTGCTTGGAGTCAGCTTGCACTAGTTATTCCCTTAAGGGAGGGGGATAAGGGGACTGCAAGTGAAGAAGCTAAAATGGAGTCTGTCCAGCTCTCTCAGCTGAGAGAGAGTCACTCAGATTAAAACAGGATAGGGTATCCCAGATAGACAGTTCATTAGATACGTAACTGATGATAGATAGACTACTTTTATGGCTCCTCCCATGTCCATTAAAACTAAAACCGTGTGTGATTATGTTTCCTTGAATCATTACCACTTTCTTCTTCCTAAGCACATTAACTTCCTATTTCACCATAGAAACTTTCAATATTTTTTCAGAAACTCAGGGCTTTTGGGTATGCCCTCCCACTGTCTAGTTTTTGTGCTTTCTTTTGGAGTCCTCTCTGGAGGCCACAACCATTTTTGGAGCATGCCCAGCAGAGGAAGTGGTGGATCTAGTTCCTCCTGGAATGGCTTTGGTGATGCTCTTTGCTGTGGATCAACTACAATCTGCTCCAACACCCCTTCCTCCTTTCTTTTTTCTTTGCCTCACCTCCTCTCCCACATCTCTATTCCTCCCAGCCTTTCTTCACTCCTCTGTACGCCCATCATTCTCCTCCACCTCCAAGGTCACAGGCATCACCATGTAAGCCTCCCATCCCAGAAAACCAGCCTCCAAGATAACCCCATGATCCCAACCTCCTTGTGTGTACGTCCTTGTGTAGGACCCTCCTGCACTGAGCAGGGCTGAGCTGTGTTAGCACTGGGATATATGGCAATGACAAGGTGGCATGTGACTTCCAAAGTTAATGTCACTTTGCTGTCTTGGATTACTAAGCCAGCTGTCATGTTGTGAGGAGGCTCAAGTGGTCCTATGGGGGGTCCTGTAGCAAGGAACTGAGCTCTCCTGCTGACAGCCAGCAGTGCCTTCCCAACCATCAGAGTGAGTCACCCTAGAAACAAATTCTCCACCTTCAGTACATCCTTTAGATAACTGCCACTCTGGTCACCATCTTATGTACGATCTCATGAGAAACCTCAGCCAGAACCACCCAGCTAAGTTGCCTCTGAATTCCTGAGCCACAGAAACTGGGAGATAATGTTTACTGTTTAAGACTTTAAATTTGGAGTAATTTGCTATTCGGCCATAGAAAGTGACACTCATTTCTTCGTGCCCGACACTGCTGTCTCTGTGGTTTCACATCCCTGTGGTTAAAGCTCTCCAAGGGCTCATCATTAATTTCAGGATAAAATCCAAATCCCTTAACATAGCATAGGTCTTTTACAAACTGCCTCCTGTGTGCCTCTCAGCCCCATCCGGCCCACTCTGCCTTTCCTCTCTGCATCACTCCAGCTACTCTGAAACATACTGCACCTTCCTAAGTGCGGACAGATAAAATTGACAGACTTTTCATAGGATGCCCAGTGAAATTTGAATTTCAGATAAACAACGAATAATGTGTGTGGTTATACAATATTTGGGACATACTTATACTAAAAATATTGCATGACACATATTCTTAAAAGTTATTATTTTATCTGAAATTCACATTTAATAGGGCATCCTGTACTTTCCATTGCTAAATCTGGCAACCCTACAGATGTGAGCTGTTCACTTTCAGCTCCTGCTCAGCCCCAGCTGGATCACTACAGCTCCCCTTGACTAACTCCCTGCCCTACAAGACTCGGCCCAGACATCAGTGCCCCTAGAAAGCCTAGGTTAACTTCTCTGCACCATACACACCTAGGATGGGTCAGATGTGCCTAGTGCAGGCTCCCGCCCACCTGTCACACCTCGCTCACACCACACGCTTTGCAAGTATTTGTTCACCTGTCTCCAGTACTAGACTCTGAGCTTCTTGAGGTCAGGCACTGTCTTACCACGACGTGTCTTCAGTGCCAAAAACATAGTATATTCACAGTTTACAATTACTGAAGATTTACTCTAAGCTAGTCGCTGTTCTAAGATGTTCTGCATATATCAACTCATTGAATTTTCATATCAAGCCAAAGGAGGTACAATTAATATCCCACTTTTACTGGGGAGGAATCTGAGACAGAAATAGGTTTTGCGACTTCTCCAGTGTCATTTGAAAATGGCAGGGAAGTTGGGGTTCAAAGCCAGGAGTCTGACTCCACAGCCCACCCTCTAACAAGCTAGACATATTGCCTCTTTACAGTGTATGATAAGTGCTTGCCAAATGCATGTAAGAACTGACTATCCAGCTAAGTTTCTCCAAACTAGATAACTGTCTTTAAGTAGGGACCTTGCTGCCTGTGCCCCTCCCAGCTCTCTCTCCAGTCACCACTACAGAGCACAATGCATGGTGCCTTCTTCACAAGCAAATACCTTCTCCCTTCTTCAAATCCTGACTACAGATACAGGGTAGCACCATATACCACACCTCCCTAAAAAAAGAATGGTTATAGGCAGGGCGTGGCGGCTTACACCTGTAATCCCAGCACTTTGGGAGGCCGAGGTGGGCGGATCACCTGAGGTCAGGTGTTTGAGACCAGCCTGGGCAACATGGCGAAACCCCGTCTCTACTAAAAATACAAAAAATTATACGGGCATGGTAGCATGTGCCTGTAATCCTAGCTACTCAGGAGCCTGAGGCAGGAGAATCCCTTGAATCTGGGAGGCGAAGGTTGCAGTGAGCCGAGATCGCGCCACTGCACCCCAGCTTGGGTGTCAGAGTGAGACCCCATCTCAAAAAAAAAAAAAAAAAAGTGGTTACAGCATGTGCCTTAGAAATATAAGCCAAGAGAGCACTGTGGTTAATACTGCGAGTTCTAGAGTAAAATTCCCTGGGCTTAGATCCCAACTCTACTGCTTAATAGCTGTATGGTTTTGCATGAGGCCCTGAGACTTAAGACTCTTCATCGGAGAATGGAAACGCAGCATCTGGACCATAGCACGTACTCAGTAAATGTCAGCTGTCACCAATGTCATTGCCAATCCACGCAGGCCACAAGCAGGTATGTGTGGGCCTGGCAAAAGAAGTTAAGAAGAGGCTGAAGGCCCTGCGGAGCACGCGGAGAGGCTGCATTGAGCTGCGCGCTGTGGGGGCTACGCCCAGTGAAGCGCGTGAAGAGCGAGTAGTGACGGGTTCTGCGCCACTGGGGCTGGGAACGTGTGAGGGGCTGTACGTGGAGCTGTGCGCAAGGTGGGGGCTGCACGTGCGGGCTTGGGGACTGCGTGCACCAGGGGCTGCAGGCGCTGGGGAGGGTGTGGGGGGCTGTGCGTGGGGCTGCCCTCACCAAAGGCTGCACGCTCAGGGAAGCGTGGAGGCGGGGGTGCTGCGTGCACTGGGGAGCACGTGGGGGGACATGCAGGGACTGCCCGCGTGAACGGCTTCAACCGCATGCCCCCCACCCCACAGTCGCCAAGAGGACGGGGAGGTCCGCATCGGCGGTGGGTACAAGTCATTCAGGCTGCGAGGCGAGTCAGGCCTTTCCAGACCTCGCCGGACTGGGCTGGGCTGCGACGGAAATTGACCGGAACAGGGACTATGAGAAAATAGTTGAGCAATCGAGGAGTCAGCTCAAAAGGGGAGGCTCAAGAACCATTTCAAGCTGGGCTGCACCAGAAATTGATTGGAATAGGGACTATGAGAAAATAGTCGAGCAAAGGAGGAGTAAGCTCAAAAGTGGAGTCTCAAGAGCCATTTCAACCTTCCCGCCCCAGCCAGTCGAAGCAGTGGCGCGGGGCCTCCCAAGCCCAGGAGCCGGAGATGGAGGAGGTGGTGGAAGAGTTGGGGCTGCCTTTGCAGCTTTCGACCCTAGGTGGAGGGAACCTGCCAGGGGGCGTTCGGAGGTCCGCAATCTGAGACCGCGAAATGGCTTACAGCTGGACGTGATCGCCAAGACCCTTCTGGGCTGCTTCCAGAAGCGCGGAGGCTGGGGTGCTGTGCGCACTGGGGAGCACATGAGGGGACATGCAGGGACTACCCGCGCGAATGGCTTCAACCCTACGCCCCCACCCCACATTTCACAGTTGCCATGAAGACCGGGAGGTCTGCAAAAGCAGCGGGTACAAGTCATTGAGGCCGAGAGGCGAGTCAGGCCTTTCCAGACCTCGCCCAACTCAGCTGGGCTGCGCTGGAAATTGACCGGAACAGGAACTATGAGAAAATAGTCGGGCAAATGAGAAGTAAGCTCAAAAGCGTAGGCTCAAGAGCCATTTCAAGCCGGGCTGTGCCGGAAATTGACCAGAACAGGGACTATGAGAAAAGAGTCAGGCAAAGGAGGAGTAAGCTCAAAAGGGGAGGCTCAAGAGCTGTTTCAAGCTGGGCTGTGCCGGAAACTGACCGGAACACGGACTATGAGAAAATAGTCGGGCAAACCAGGAGTAAGCTCAAAATCGGAGGCTCAAGAGCAGTTTCAAGCTGGGCTGTGCCAGAAATTGACTGGAACAGGGACTATGAGAAAATAGTCGGGCAAACGAGCAGTAAGCGCAAAAGCAGAGTCTCAAGAGCTGTTTCAATCTTCCCACCCCAGCCAGTTGAAGCGGTGGCGCGGGGCCTCCCAAGCCTGGGAGCCAGAGATGGAGGAAGAGGTGGAAGAGTTGGGGCTGCCTCTGCAGCTTTCGACCCTAGGCGGAGGGAACCTGCCAGGGGGCGCACGGAGGTCCGCAGTCTGAGATGGCTAAATAGCTGGATGTGATCGCCAAGACCCTTCTTCTTGGCTGCTTCCAGTTGATCCATAATTTCCTGGTGCAGCTCCGGGAAAAGGTGCACGAACTGCAGGCGTGTCGGTTCTCCAGCAGGACCACTCTCGGCATTGGTGAGGAAAGGTCAGGAGAGCCCTAGGAGGGAGCCGCATGGCGCTCTTCTTGAGTCTTGAAGGAGATCAGTTTAACAAGCAAGGGTTTGTGGGTGCCTAGTAGCAAATAATAGCAAGGTCCGAGCTCTGGAAAAGCGTGGCAAGAATCGCCAAGCCCCATTAGTTCTTGTTTTAAAACATTTTCAGGGTTTTCTGACAATAGTCACCCGTATGTCACAATAAGGATATGTTATCTGAATCAGGGCAGCCAATTATCATACTTAGTAAAAATGATTAGCTGGCTCTTGGGGAACAGACATTATGTTTCTCAGCACCTGAAAGCAGAATAAAATGGAGTAAAAAAAAATTAGTTGAGAACATTTATAATGGAAATAGGGCCAAAGTAGATATATATTGCCCGATTGACTTCCATCTTGCTGTGGAGCTTCAGTGCCTACAATTGGGAGATTTCCTTACTTATGCACTTGAAGGGTTTTTCTTCCCCCCATTCCCTTTCCCTCATTCGCTTCATTTTCTGTACCATAAGAGGGAGCTTAAATGTTGTTACTGTTGGTATAGAATCAGTTTTGAGCCTGGCCCTAAGTCAGACTGGCTGCTGATATAAACTGTCATAGATAAATGTCTCTTAATGTCAATTATTGTAATTTTCTCACTGTAAGTTGACTGTTGATGTCAAAGTAGAATGTGTCCCCACACTTGAAGTGTTAACAGTACTTGAGGAATGATGGAGGTTCAGACTTGGATTTTATCAGATATCTAATTATGCCAGTGAACACATCCCCCATCCAGAATCAACGTGGTCCTGGAAACCAAGCTGTACTGCCATCCCCAACACAAGCTCCAGTGCACCAACATCTCGTGCATTGAAGGAACCCTAGGGTTTGGTGAAATAATGCGTGACTATCGTGAGTGTTATGGGAGTTCAGAAGTGTGAACAAATGCTTTAGGATGGGAAATGGGAAATGAGATCAGGGAAGACTTTTAGGAAAAGGTGAGATTCAAATTGTGACAAAAGGCTTATATTTGGATATGTGGAGCTGAGATCAATAAGTGTCAGAGGCTGATAGAACAGCATGATCAAAGTCATAGGAGGCAGAAAACATGAAAGCCAAGTAGGCTGAAATGAAGGGCATGAGAAAGAAGTAGCAGGAAATAAGTTGAGAAGGTTGGTTGAGACCAGCCTTGGAGAGTCTAATTCAAGGTTAGGTGTAAGTCATTTGAACTCCATCTGTAGGAAGGCGTTAATTCTTTTCTTTAAAAAAATTTTTTTTAATGAGATGAAATCACGTAACATAAAATTAATCCTTTTAAAGTGAACAGTTTAGTGGCATATAGTACATTCCCAATATTGACACCAAATGATTTTTAAATAGAGTGACATGATCAGAAGTGAGCTTCAGAGATTAACTTGGCAGCAGTGTGTAAGAGAGACTGAGAAAGGGAGCAGAAAGAATAATTGGAAAACTAGCACTAGAATCCAGGCAATAATAGTCTTCACGAGGGTAGCCACAGCAGACATGGAGAGGAGAGGATAGGTGAGAGCTGATGGAGATATTTGACAGGACTGGATGGGTGGCCTGGTAGAAGAGGAGCCTGGGAAGGGAGAAAGTTCAGGAATGAAGGATATGGGAGTTATCTCTGTAGACGTGAGCACCAAAACTTTAAGAATGAGTGAAACTGCCAAGAGAAAAAAGTCAGCAAAGGACAGATACTTGGGGAAAACTTTTGGTTTTAAGAGATGAGAGGAAAAGGAAAAACCAGATAAAATCAGAGTAGTCACAGAAATAGAACTGGGAAAGTTGGTGTGATGAAAGATGACAGGGGAAGAGATCCAAGAATCTACCCAAATGCTACAGAAAGACACAAAAGAATTGTGATAACTAAAAGGTTGTTGGTCATTTAAAAAAAAAACTTACGGGAACTTAGTAGAAGGAAGTTGGCCAAAGATCTTGCCATTGAACCAGGGGAGAGAGAGAGATGGGGAGTATATTGGTTTGAAGGGCTGTCAGATCGCAGAGAGTGTTTTAAGGTCTAGGAGTTTTAAAGGCTGAGGGGAAGGATCAAGGGAAGAGGATGGGATTAAGATTCCAAGAGAGGAAATAATTAGTGGAGCAAGTCTTGGAATATTTGGGAGGGGTAGAATTAAAGGCACAAATTTGAGAAGCTAACTGTGGAAAAGAGGAGAGGGAATCCCTTTTCTGAGATGGCAGGGAGTAGAAAAGTGAGGATTACTATATGGAGAAATGTTAAAGTGGAGATAAAAGAAGTCGGGAGTGCTGGCGTCTAATGGTCTTTGTTGCAGTGAAGTATGAGGCTGTTGTCACCTTCAGAGGTGAGACTGATAGGATGCCGGGGTCCAGGGGACATGCTTCTTCACAGCTTGGAAAGGGCATGTGATAAGCCCTTCAAGCATTTAGAATACTGGCATCGTTACACCATATCATTTTTTTTCAGATGTGGTATGTGGGTTAAGGGAGGGAGTGAGAGACACAGAAAGATTCTGAGCATCTTTGGAAAGCTGGATGAATTTGGAAGTATATTTGACCTTTTCCTTATATATCATCTGAAGAGTTTTTGCCAGTGTATACAGTTGTTAGGAGAATTAGAAATAGGATACAAATAAAGTTGAATAGGATAGTCTCTGTATATTTTAAAATTAATGAAGCCTAATAAACAGTTAATGAGCATCTTTAGAACCTTTTAAATTCTTCAACCTTTTAAAAATTATAGCAACCGTGCTTGCAGACAGTCCAAAAACACACCATGGGCCATACTTTGCCTATCCTGGTATAAAACAAGTAAATCTTCTGAGCAGTATTTAAGATAAGCCCAGGACAGTTAGTAACATAGGAAAAGATCTGGATAAGCCTGGTTGAGAATTTCAACATTGCAACTTTTTAATTTTTAAAAATTTAATTTCTTCAATAATTATTGAATTAATTTGCATTTATTTTGTTAGCCAAGTGGAGTAATTTTTGAATTTTTAAGAGGCTATTATTGGTGGTTTATAAGACGACTTGCCAAGTATATTTGGGATAACCATAAGAAATACCATTATAAGATCTCAGAAGGGAGGTGGGACTTCTGGAATAGCCAAGGACATGCCCTCCTCCATGACGACAATGAAAATACTTGGAAAATTATCAAAATCATTTTCTTCAAAACTTTGGAAATTAACCAAAGGTTTACAACAATCTAAAGGGCGTTAATTCAAGAAAAGCTGCTGAACCTCTATAAGAACAGCAAAGTTTGTGGTGCTTTAACTTGTTCTATTCCCCACTCTTCTCTCCCCAGCTCCATGGTATCCTTGAAAACAAGCAATTCCCCAACCAAACAGGGGCACAGGCTGCATTTGCAGCTCCTGTAAAAGCTCCATACCCAGAGCAGTGTCTCCCAGCTCCCTGGTGAAGTCTTACGTATACATGGGGCGCTGGCACAGGTGACTCCAGATTAGTTTCCTAGGCCATCTAGTAGCTCCTAGGTCTGGGCACTTGCAAAGAGCTTGCAATTCATCAAGGGTTGAGTTGCACAATGGGGCTTTTAGATGTGCCGCTGAGGAAGTGATTGCCTGCATTTATCTTCTGATGAATGCTAGAAAAACTGATCTAGAGTGGCTCCTCTTGGTTAGAATTAGCTGAAGCATACTGCATATATTTACTTCTTTAAAAAATTTCATATAAAGGAACAGAAAATAATACTAAAAAAAAAAGGTCACAATCTTCTATAATTCCATCACTCTTATCAATTACCTGAAGTAAAAAAACTCTCTCAAGTCTCTCCCTTTGCTTGTCAAGCCCCGCTGCAGACAGGTAAGCTCTGTTCAGAATTTGCTTTGTGTCCTGGATTTTTTCCTATGTTCATAGAGACAGGATTAGCTGGCCATCTTGCTTTGTGTGCTATCTTTTCTAGACATGTAAAATAATACATTTGAAATACTTGTTTTAATGGTATTTTATAATAAAGCAGCTTTTAATAACTTTTCTTTTTTTCTTTATTCCAGCCGTCTTTATGGCAATTTTACATTGGTAAGATTTAGTTTCAGTTTGAAATATTTAAAAACATTTGAATTAAAAATTGCCATCACTCTTTGCATACAGTAAAACAATAACTTCTGGCTATATTTGTAGAACATCTTTATGTGCACCAATTTATACGTATACTTTGCTTTTTTACAAACCTCATATGTGAAGCAGCATTTACAAAATAGATGCATTAGGGGAATAGTAACTTGTGAATTAAAATAGTTTTGCTTTACCAAATAATTCACTACACGTTTCTTTAAATATCTAGCTTTTCTAGTGTATTTTGCATGTGTAGTTCATTTAAAACCCTCCTTTATTTTATGGTAATTATATGTTGTTAGTGAAATAACTTTTTTTTTGAGACAGTCTTGCTCTGTCTCTCAGGCTGGAGTGCAGTGGCACAACCTTGACTCACTGCCTCCCAGGCTCAAGTGATTCTCATGCCTCAGCCTTCTGAATAGCTGGAATTACAGGTGTGCACCACCACACCCAGCCAATTTGTTGTATTTTTAGTGGAGATGAGGTTTCACCATGTTGGCCAGGCTGGTGTCAAACTCCTGGCCTCAAATGATCCACGTGCCTCGGCCTCCCAAAGTGTTGGGATTACCGGTATGAGCCACCACACCCAGCCAGTGAAATAACTTTGGTGATGGCTAGGCGCGGTGACTCACGCCTGTAATCCCAGCACTTTGGGAGGCCAAGGCGGGCGGATCACAAGGTTAGGAGATCGAGACCATCCTGGCTAACACGGTGAAACCCTGTCCCTACTAAAAATACAAAAAATTAGCTGGGTGTGGTGGCGGGCATCTGTAGTCCCAGCTACTCAGGGGCTGAGGCAGGAGAATGGCGTGAACCTGGGAGGCGGAGCCTGCAGTGAGCCCAGATCGCGCCACTGCACTCCAGCCTGGGTAACAGAGCAAGACTCCGTCCCCCAAAAAAAAAAAAAAAAAAAAAACTTTGGTCATAAAATGTTAGTAACACCTGCCAATTGGAAATCAGGTAAAAAAGAAGACAAAGATTCTGCAGTGGTTATACAGAATTAAATGGCTTTCAGCCTTTCAGTGTGCAAGCCTGTGTACATTATTTTACAAAAGTGTTTATAAAAATTTGTAAAATAATATTTCCCTCTGGAATATTTTATTTTTACCTGTGCTCAGCGATTTCTACCCTTGGGAGGTATGAGATCTGCCCCTATGTTCTGTTGACACAGTGCTGCTCTAGACATTTAGTCTGCAGGGAGATTTTGATATTAGAACTGAGGCTGCAATGGTAGGGAATATTCCTGCAGTTTTTGGTACCCTGGCATATGACCTACCTGTAAAGAACAGTTAGTGGAAAACAGGGTTAATATATGGAACTTTGCTTTATTTTCAACTTCACTGGAAAGTACTGACTACATAACTTAGCTATAGCATAATTGTTGACCACAGCTAATTTTGTTTATCACATATGCTCCTTTCTTCACTGCCGACAGCTGTTGAGTTTCACTACTAAAAGGTCTTCAGGTACACACCTGTATTCTTTGGCACTTGAAAGTTGATCCCTTATGTGATATTATACTTATTGTAAGTCTGCTTTGATCTAAAGTAATTTTATTTAAAATTATATTCGGAACCCTTTTCAACAGTTATGGAGGTATTTCCCAAGGCCGGTACATTAGAATCACTTGAAACTTAAAAAACAAACAATAACCTGCCTCTGTTCTGATTTAGAGGCCTGGGACGGAAGGGAGCGTGAAAAAAGCCACGAGAATTTTAGATATATAATTAGGGTTTTTTTTTTTCTTTTCTTTTCTTTTTTTGAGACAGAGTCTCACTCTTTCGCCCAGGCTGGAGTGCAGTGGCATGATCTCTGCTCACTTCAACCTCTGCCCCCTGGGTTCAAGCAATTCTCCTGCCTCAACCTCCCTAGCAGCCAGGATTACAGACATGCACTACCATGGCTGGCTAATTTTTGTATTTTTAGTAGAGACGGGGGTTTCACCATGTTGGCCAGGCTGGTCTCGAACTCCTCACCTCAAGTGATCTGCCCGCCTTGGGCTCCCAAAGTGCTGCGATTACAGGCATGAGCCAACGCACCGGGCAACAATTAAGTTTAAAAACCACTGAGTTAAGGAATTTCAGGTGTGTGCCATACTGCATTATAAATGCCTAAAAACATACAAGTTAGTAAGCAAATTATAAAAACAATATTATAACAATTTATTATTTTCTTTTTCATGGCTTTCTTACTTTGCTTATCGCTTATTTTAGTGTTGGTTTTGAAACTTGTTCTCACTGTAATATGATACTTCATTTTTCTTCTAGGTTACATTTAGTAACACTTTTTGAAAATGATTGTCATTTCACCTCTCATCTTTGGAACCAGAGATGACTTAGATGACTTCTCCCACTGAAATGGTTAGATTTCTTCTTCTAACGAATTAATCCGTGGTTTAAGAATAGTGAGACTATGAGGTAGAAATGTATTAGGAATTGAAACCAGCTTTTGGTGAACTGCACTGTTTTGTAAGCTATAACCTAGGTTTATTATTTAAATAGTAAAGTGTTTGAGATTATTTTTCTGTTACTTATTCCATTGTCTCTCACCCTTTCCTAATGCAGACTTCTTTTTAAGATAATAAAGATGAATTATAATAGCTGAGGAAGGAGGACAAAGAAAGCACTGAAGAAGTGATAAAGGGGAATGAAATGAGATGTTATCAGAAATTGCTTTCTCTTTGGCTACAGTTGGGAGATCCCATGTTTTACCTGGGTCTTTTACTGATGATGATTATTATTTGGCTCTCTTTTGATTTCAAGATAATCTCTTTTAAGAGATAACTTTTGATATATAATTTTTAAATAATTTTCTGTTTTTCGATACTTAATCTTTAAAATGGAGTTCTCTGCCGTACACATCTCACATAATTATTGTGGGGAGTAAGTGGGATAGCGAATGCCAAAATTGCAGTTTTACATTTAGAAGACACCACAACCGTCCATCTTCCAGATCTGCTCGCAGCTGGTCGGGGGCCTAGTGAAGCATTGAAACTGGCTCTCCTCACTCTAGCCATTGCTTTTTGTTTAAATTATGGTAAAATTTAGATAAAAATTTCAATACGTTTATCATTTAAGCGTACAATTTAGTGACATTAAGTACATTCGTATTGTCTTGCAACTATTACCACTGTCCACATCCAGAACTTTTTTTGCTATCCCAAACAGAAACTCCACCCACTAAACACTAATCACACCCAGCTCTATTTTCTGTCTCTATGATTTTGCCTATGCCAGGCCCCTCAGTCACTGCTTTTTAATTTTCATCCCTATATTGCCCCTATGAAGTTTCAAAGCATTGGATACATTAACATATGTATGACATTTGAACATTTTAAAGGTATTTCCAAAGACAGAATATAAAATAGTATTAAATAAAGAGTGTAACTGTGGCAGAGTCTGGACTTTGGTGACAGATTGCTGGATTCTAATAGCAGTTCTGTGCTTTATTGTATCATGGCTAGTCAGGTCACCTCTCGGATTCTCAGTAATCTCATCTGCTCAACAGAAATAATGCCAACCTTAGAGGGGTTTAGGGAAAATGAAGGGAGATAATGAATGGCAACACATAGCAGTATACTTAACACAAAACAATAGCTGTTATTAGTAACTTATTTATATATTTAATATTTCCTTACATATAGACATTTGCATATTAGATACCCTTTAATTGTTGTATTGCTTTGTTATCCTCCTAAGCAGAAAGGAAAATTCTTTATGAATTCATATTTTGCCAATCAACTATGAGGTAATGGCCTTTCAGACACCAGCTAAAACAAACCTTTAATTTAGTAGTTACTCGTGTTGGATGAGGCAGATATGTTTATAGCATATAGCATTTTTTAGGGAGAGTGCATTTTAAACAATGTGGCCCTTTTTTGCTTTTAGATTTTAGGAGTGAAAACAAGAAATTGATGGGAAAATAAGACACAACATGCTGTTGTTAATCCACGAATTTTTTTTTTAATTATACTTTTAAGTTCTAGGGTACATATGCACAACATGCAGGTTTGTTACATATGTATACATGCGCCATGTTGGTGTGCTGCATCCATTAACTCGTCATTTACATTAGGTATATCTCCTAATGCTATCCCTTCCCCCTCCCCCCACCCCATGACAGGCCCCGGTGTGTGATGTTCCCCTTCCTGTGTCCAAGTGTTCTCATTGTTCAATTCCCAGCTATGAGTGAGAACATGCGGTGTTTGGTTTTTTGTCCTTGCGATAGTTTACTGAGAATGATGGTTTCCAGCTTCATCCATGTCCCTACAAAGGACATGAACTCATCCTTTTTTATGGCTGCATAGTATTCCATGGTGTATATGTGCCACATTTTCTTAATCCAGTCTATCATTGATGGACATTTGGGTTGGTTCCAAGTCTTTGCTACTGTGACTAGTGATGCAATAAACATACGTGTACATGTGTCTTTATAGCAGCATGATTTATAATCCTTTGGGTATGTACCCAGTAATGGGATGGCTGGGTCAAATGGTATTTCTAGTTCTAGATCCTTGAGATTAATCCATGAATTTTAACTCAACAGCACTTCTACTATCCTAATGAAGACTTCATTTTACATGCTGAAGTGTAAGACACTAAAATAATCTGCTTTTTAGTACATAGCATTTGTAAGCAACAATAGTCAATCGACATTGAGCTTTCACTTTGTTCAGAGGATTAGATGGAGCTATGAAGTAAGCTAGAAGCATTGGATTCCTTGCCCATGATGCTTATGGTCATTATATTTTATTTCCTAAGAGCATGGGAAAAAAAGAAGTAATTTTCTATATGCAAAGTTGTACAGAGGCATGAAGGCATCCCTGTTTATGACAGAATTAATCAGAGGTCAACCTTCAAGCATCTCAAATGCGGGGGATAAAACCCAGATTTGATAAAATTAAACATGTACTGTCTACACACTTTAAGACAATATTAGATAAACTCTTTAAATCGTTGGACCATACCTCCAACTCTTTAGTTTGAAAACCTATAGACAATTTGAAAGAATAGTACAGTGATCACCTGAAAATACGTGCTTTTTAAAGTCCAAGAATGCAACATAGCAAGGAGTAATTAGGAAGTCTTATTATTATTGACCTTTTTTTCAGAAAAAAATGTACTAAAGAATTGATTAAAATAAATATTTTAAAGTTTTAATTACATTGACAATATGTGCCTTTTTTAAAAAAAAGGGACTTTATTATTCCTACTTCAAGAACAATATTGAAGCATCTTCATTTTTGGAAGGACTGTGGATGATTATGAATGACAGGCTTACTGAATATCCTCTTGTAATTAATACAGTAAAACGCTTCCATCTTTATCCAGAGGTGAGTCATAATTTGAGACAAATAATATTTGTAGAGTGATCCTTTTTATCAGATATAAATAGTAAGCACAATCTTGTTAAAAAAGAAAGGGAGGGGACCTTTCAGGTTTATTAATTGTGTGTATCCTTATAGGTGAGCAGACTATCATAAGTTCTTCTCTTAAAATTTAAAGACCCCAGAAACTGTTCTCGCATGAACTCAAAGAATGAACCTTAGTGTGTAAATAATGGCCAGGGTAATAGACAAGCCAAATGGAAAAGAGAGTCATGGGAGCCAAAACGGTTCTAAATGGGGATGGGCTTTTGGCTTTGGAGAACTTGTAGGTGGGCACGATGACCGCGTGAAGGGACAGTGAGCATGATGGGCTTGAATAGTGATCTTGGAGTTACGTTAGTAAAGCAAGACTTCTTTTTCAGCCAGAAATCTATTACTATCTTCCAACACTTAGCCTAAAAGAGTATGGTTGTTACAGTAGTCTGTAAACGCTAGAAATTTGAAAAACAGAGACAAAATTAGTGAACTGAAGTTTGTGAACTCAAGATAAATGCTAAATTTGACACCATGGTAAATACTACTGTTGAGTTTAAAGTTGTCCCAGAATCCAGATTATTAATTAAAAGTTACTGATTTCTAGTCCTTTATTCATATTTTTATAGCTTTTAAAAATTATTCTTTAGATTTTGAAATGCTTAAAACTACAGACTTAGAAAATAATATTCAAATATGTGTGATCAACCATCTAGAATAAATAAATGCTAATCTTTGTCATTTTTGCATCAGCTATTTTAAAATAATTAAAATATTATAAATACAGTTAAAATCACCTTTGTTCTGCTTCTAGTCCAACTTATACCTTTATTAAAATTTGGTGTGTGTATCCATCCAATCTCTGTTTTCAGATTGTTTTATTATGTGCTTTAAGTCCATATAAATGATCTCATACTGTATGTATCACTGTAGGATTTTTTCTTCAAAACTGTATTTTTGAACTTTCTGTATATATATATTTCTTTAATTTTAACCATTTTATGAATTCTAAAGTTTATGTATTTCCCCACCTTAATACATGATTTCCAATTTTTCAATTACAAGCAATGTAATCTAAAATGTACACTTTCGTATGGTTTCCTTCTGTATATGTGCAATATTTTGTCTAGGATATATACCTAAAAGTGGAATTGCTGTTACAGAGTGTGTGCTTTTTCAGCTTTACCAGATATTGCTAAATTGCTGTCTGAAGCAAATGTAGCAGTTCACACTGCTGTCTAGAATTTTCTCATATCCTTATTAGATTTTGAATTGTCAGACCCTGTGATTTTTACTCTTATGATGGCTGTGATATGCTTTTTTGTTTTAATTTGTTCTTCCCTTATTATTTATGGGAATAAATATATTACCATGTTTAATAAGCATTTGGATTTTTTCTTCTATCAACAACATATATAAATCTTTGTCACCAAATCAGCTTTTTTGAGGTATGACTTACATGTAATAAAATGTGCCAGTTTTGAGTGTACCATTCTCTGAGTTTTGACAAATGTATGAAGCTATATATCCATCACCACAATTGAGTTACAAAACATTTTCAGAATGCCAAAAAATGCTCCATTGTGGTAACTGTCTTTTCCCCCATTGAATTAATTTTCTCGGTACGTTCGTTGAAAATTGATTGACCACACTATGTGTGAATCTGTTTCTGGACTCTATTATTCTCTTGATCTATAATTATGCCAGTACCACAGTCTTGATTACTGTAGCTTTACAATAAATCTTGACTGTAGATAGTTCTCCAACTTTGTTTTTCCTTTTTAAAATTGCATTTCTATCTAAATGTTAGGGTCAGCTTATTAATTTCTCAAAAAAAAACCTGCTGGGATTTTGGTTGGGATTATGTTGGACTTGTACATGCATTTGGGAAGAACTGACATCTCTATGATACTGAGTTTTCTAATCCACGATCATGGTATAGATCTCCATTTTGTTGATTATTTTTAATTAGTCTCAGCAATGTTTTGTATTTTTCAATGTACGGTCTTCCCCAGTACTCTTTTATTATAAATGGTATTATTTAAAAATTTTTTATTTTTCCATTTTTTGTTGCTCTTGTATAGAAATATAGTTGATTTTGAATATTAACTTTGTACCTGCATCTTGATGCAGTCAGCGGTTCTAGTAGCTTGTCTGTAGAATCCTTTGGATTTTTCTACGCACGTGATGATAGAGTCTATAATTAAAAAGTTTTACTTTCCAGTAGATATACCCCAAATGTTTTTAAACAGCTTTATTGAGGTATAATTGACATATGATAGCTGGTCATATAGATGAAGTGTAAAGTTTGATTAGTTTTGGCCCACCTGTAAAACCATCACCAGTCAAGATAATGAGCACATCCCTCATCCCGAAGTTTCCCTGTGCTCCTTGGTAATGCCTCCTTCCTTCATCTCTCTCTGCCCACATCCCATTCCTAGGAAACCACTAATATTCTCTGTCATTATGGTTTAGTTTGCATTTTCTAGAATTTTATAGAAATAGAAACAGAGTTGTTCTGTGCCTAGGTCTTAATTTATGCGGTTGACTGAGTGATGACACAGATAGATCAGTGCCGCTGAAAGAAGAATTTATGACTAATACTTCCTTGGAGAAGAGGACAAGTCACATCACACAGAGCCACAGGAGAGATACAGTTTGGTCAGGCGGAAGCAGGACTGAGGGTAAAGCCTAGGCCATCGCTTTTATTGGGGTTTCTATGGGAAAGGGAAAACCAGGCAGAGTTTAAAAAAGAAAATAAATAAACAAAATCGAAAGACAGTTGATACACTGGGAGAAGATATTTGTTTGGTTTCTTTTTGTTTGTTTGTTTTGAGACAGAGTCTCACTTCATTGCCCAGGCTGAAGTGCAGTGGCGTGATCTCGGCTCCCTGCAGCCTCCGCCTCCCAGGTTCACACGATTCTCCAGCCTCAGCCTCCGAATACCTGGGATTACAGATGCGTACCACCATGCCTGGCTAATTTTTGTATTTTTAGTAGAAACAGGGTTTCACCATGTTAGCCAGGCTGGTCTCAAACTCCTGGCCTCCAGTGATCCCCCTGCCTCCGCCTCCCAAAGTGCCGGGATTATAGGCTTGAGCCACCATGCCCGGTCAGGAGAAAATATTTGTAATATACCTCACAGATAAAGGGCTAATAAACCTAATATATAAAGAACTCTTAATTCTTTATATATTTAGCTTCTGGAGGCTTCAGGTGTCAGTTTGGTGATGAAGAGTGCTGGAATGATGACACTCTCATTCCTACAACAAGGAAAATAGCTGGACAAACTGCAAGATAACACCTTTTTTGAACCCTTCAGACAACTGAGGTCAGAGGACAACCAACGCAAAATTTCAAGGACAGGTGCCTGCAGAAAGCAACAGGAACTGAGCATTCTGGAATAGGAACTGCTTGACTGAGATAGATGCTTTTGAATGCCGTATAAGCTGGTACAAAGATTAAACCAGAAATTTTTAATGAATTGCTACAGGCTTAGTGTGAGCTGGCATGAAATGTGAAGGCGAGCAGGCTCTGTCAGGGAAGATTGGGGAAGCATTTAGAGAAAGCTTTCCCTATGGTGCTGGCTAGGGGACAGGAAAAGCAGTCATTGCTCAGACTCTGCTCACACCCAAGTTGTGAAATCTCTCCTAAGGAAAAGAAAGCCATGATCTTCAGGGAGAACGGTATCAAACCCATTGTCTGAGGACACTGGTGGGTATCCAGTGAAGCTGGTGAAAGAGAACAGGCAGGAAAAAAGAAAAAAAAACCTAAATGTTAAAAAACAATCATATTCCTTGAGAAGGGAACACTTATGAAGGGTACAGCCCCCAAGTCCCAAATTCACAGTACCTGTCTAAGATTGAGGCTTAATTGGAACATCAGAAAACCTGCCACTCTTCACCCATTACATTAACAAGCCTTTGGTAAAAATCACAGTGGAATGTGACTGAGTGAGTTTTGCAAGGCGTTTTCTTTCTAGGGAGCAGCGCAAAGGACAACCCAAAACCAAGTTCAAAACAGGGTACCACTAGAGGAATTTGAAATCGCTAGTGTCCATAGCGGCAACAAACTCCAGCTTTGGTAACTACAGCAATTACAAACTTCAAATCCAGCCCACCCTAACTAGATTAACACAAATACCTACAATAAAGACCTAACAGTAAGAAAGATGTTCTTATTTTCAAGCATAAAAATACTGACCTCTATGTCTACTGTCTTCTACAACATGTCTAACTTTCAGCAAAAATTATGAGGCATACCTAAAGGTAAGAAAAAGCACAGTCCGAAGAGACAGAGCAATCATCATCCAGACCCAAAGAAGATACAGATACTGGAACAACTGGACAGGAGATTTAAGTAACTATGATTAATATTTTAAACACCCAAATGGAAAAGACAGATGATACGCAAGATCAGATAGATATTTTTAGCAGAGAGTTGGACACTATAAGAATCGAAGGGAAATGTTGGAAATAAAAACAAGAAGTAAAAAATGCCTTAGATGGGCACATCAGCAGACACAGCACAGCAGAAGAAATAATCAGTGAGTATGAATATAGGTCAATAGGAATGCAAAGAGAAAAATAAGTGGAGGAAGGAAACGATAAGAGCATCTAAGAGCTGTGACACCCTATCAAATATTCTAATATATGCATAATTAGAATCCCAGTGGGAGAGGAAAGGATGAGGAAGAATAAACATTTGAAAAATAAATGACTGAAAATTTTCCAAAATTAGTGACAGATACCAAACCAGATCCAAGAAACTCAGAGAACAGAAAAAAGGATAAATACCAAACAAATGCATGAATGAATAGATAAACAAACCAAACATGCATATACAAACCTGGGGGTAAATGTAAACACATTAAAGAGTATGAGACAGAGACTATCTCACAAAGCCTAAAATACTTATCGTCTGGCTCTCTATAGGAAAAGCTTGCTGACCTCTTGTCTAGGAGAATGAATAGACTAGGGATATAATGTGAGTTTCTTGGGCAGCACCAAGGGCTTCATTTGAGGTTGATGGTCTTGAACTGAGAACAAAACCAGCCAACAGAATTGTGTTTCTCCAGCTATAAGCAGATTCCCAAGTATAAACACGGAGAAAATGGAGAGTTGGATTTAATCATGTTGGGTCAGCTTTCCCTTGGATGTAGAAAGCCAAAAAGAACACTGCTCATGGCCTTCCAGCAATGTCAGCAGCAACAACAACAAAAGCCAGACAGTCTTCAAATTGACAACTTTTCCTGAAGCAGTCAGGTAGCTGAAGTCACAGGACAATCAAATAACCCAAAATAAATTAAAAAGAAAAACCATGTGCAAGGAGAACAGAAACAAGCATTTAATTATACGGGTCATGCCACTAGACACAATGGTAAAGAACTCAGCTCAAATTGTTCACCAGTCAGTCGGTAAACGCCTAGTGTGGGTTAGCAAGGGAATTTGCAATTGCTTACAGACATTTTTACACAGAGCTCATAAGGTGCTGACAAAAGATTAGCAAGAGTGCTCAGAAAGCATCCTCCATGGTAAAGCCCGGGAGAACAGCAGCCACTTAGAGAAAGGCATGAAACCCACCCACCCCTCTCTTCCTTATCTCCCCTATAAGTCTTAAACTCTCTTAGCTTAAACTGCTGGGGGAAAGCTGGGGGAAAACACTGTCCTTTCCACATTACTGATACAAAAATAGGCCACAGATCCTGATTTAGTTCTTGAGCCTTACTTTTGCTAACCCCTTGACTCCTGTTTCATATCTTCTCTCTCCAGTTATCCCAAACCTCCTCTCCCCCTTTCACTCTCAGCGAATGACCTTGTTTTCTACTGTTTTCCCGTGCCCATTATGTATTTCCTAGCTGTATCCCAGGTGCCTACTTCCTGGAATATGGAGTTGATTCAATATCATATTTGTTGAATGAATGAAACTATGCAAATTTCCTTGTGCTACATACTCAGTAGTCAATGGATACAACCTAAGCACAACCAAAATTAGGTTTATCTGTATCCTCACCTGCATTTGGTTTGTCACTTTTATGTTACTCATTCTTACACATATGTAGTGATATATCATTATGGTTTTAATTTACATTTCCCTGTTGGCTAATGATGATGTACACCTTTTTGTGCTTATTTGCCGTCCGTATGTGAAACGTGTCTTTATGTATTTTGCTCCATTTCTATTTGAATTGTTTGTTTTATGAATTTTGGATCTTAGGGTGTTCTTAATATATTATAGATGCTAATTACTTTTCATATATATGGCTTGCAAATATATTTTCCCACTCTGTAGCTTGCCTTTTCATTCTCTTAAACAGGGTCTTTTGCATAGAAAAATTTTAAAATTTTTATGAAGTCCAGTATGTCCATTTTTCTCCTATTGATTGTACTTTTGGTGTCAAGTCTAAGGATTCTTTGCCTAGCCCTAGAGATAAAGATTTTCTCCTGTATTTTTTGTAAAGGTTAAGAGTTTTGCATTTTATATCTAACTGATCCATTTTGAATGAAATTTAGGTCAAGATTCTGTTTGTTTGTTTGTTTGCATATGGATGTTCATTACTCCAGCACCATTTGTTGAAAGTGGATCTTTCCTTTCTTTCCTTCACTGAATTGCTTTTGTGCCTCTGCCAGATATGTCAATTGGACATATTTTGTATGGGTCTATTTCTGGGTTCTCTGTTCTCTTCCACTGATTTATGCATCTACCCCTCTGCCAATACCATATAGGTTTTTTTTGTTGTTGTTGTTGTTTAGACTGAGTCTCACTCTGTTGCCCAGGTTGGAGTGCAGTGGCATGATCTCAGCACACTGCAGCCTCTGTCTCCTGGGTTCAAACAATTCTCATGCCTCAGCCACCTGAGTAGCTGGGATTACAGGCACATGCCACCACGCCCAGCTACTTTTTTATTTTTAGTAGAAATTGGGTTTCACCATGTTGGCCAATGTGGTCTTGAACACCTGCCCTCAAGTGATCCGCCCACATCAGCCTCCCAAAGTGCTGGGATTACAGGTGTGAGCCACTGTGTCTGGCCAGTAGTCTTAATTAACGCATCTATGTAGTAAGTCTTAGAAGCAAGTAGCCTGATTCCTCCTACTTTATTCTTTTCCAAAATTGGTTTGGCTAGGTTCTTTTTTTCTTTTTTGCCTTTTCATATATATTTTACAACATGCTATATCTACAAAAATCTTGTTGGGACTTTGATAAGAACTGCATTAAATTTGTAAATCAATTTTGGAAGAACTGACATCTTTACTGAATCTTCCAGTTTAGGAACATGGTATATCTCTTCATTTATTTAGATCACCTTTGATTCCTTTCATCAGCATTGTATAGTTTTGATCATCTAAGTTTTATATGTATTTTGCTAGATATACATTTAAGTTTTTCATGTCATAGAATTATAATTTTAATTTTGGTGTCCATCATTAGCACATAAAATACTTTTTTTATGTTTATCTTTTATCACGCAACTTTGCTGAACTCACTTGTTCTAGGAGTTTTGTTGTGGTTATCTTTTTGTTGTTGTTTTAGATTTGCTGGGATTTTTTACATAGTTCTGGCATGGGCAAATAGGGACAGTTTTATTTCTTACTTTTTAATCTGTATGCTTTTTATTTCCATTATTTGCCTTTTGCACTAAAACTTTTAGCACTGTGTTTAATAAGTGGTGAATGTGAACATACATGCCTTGTTGTCAGCCTTAGGAGAAAGCATCAGTATTTAATCATTAAGCATAATGTTAGCCACAAGTTCTTTGCACGTGATTTTTACACAGTTGAGAAAATCTCCCTTTTATTTCTTTTTTTTTCTGAGAGTTCTTACCATGAATGGGTATTGAATTCTTTCAAATTTTTTATTCTGTACCAATTTATATGATTATGTGATTTTTCTTATTTTGCCTGTTAACGTGTAATATGATGTATTTGAATATTGAAACAGCCTTGCATCCCTGGAAGAAAACCTCATTTGGTCATGGTATATAATTAATATATTATTGAAATCTATTTTTGCAATTTTGTTTGGGAATTTTGTGTTTATATTCGCAAGGGATATTAGTCTGAAGTTTACTTTGTTTTGATACTGTTGGTACTTTGTTGGTTTTAGTATCAAGGTAATACTAGTTTGAGGTAAAGAATTGGGAAGTGTTTCCTCTTCTCTTTTCCAGAAGAGATTGTATAGAATTGATGTTAATGATTTCTTAAACTTCTAGCAGAAGTCTCTAGTGAAAATACCTGGGTCTAGGGATTTCTTTTTGAAGAATTTCTACATTTGAATTCAAGTTCTCAATAGTTATAGAAATATTTAAATGATCTATTTTATATTGATTTTATTTACGGCAATAGTTTCAGTTTTTCAAGGAATTGGTATATTCCATCTAAATTGACAAATTTAAGTGTGTACAGTTGTTTACAGTATTCCCTTATTATCTTTTTGATGTATGCAGAGTCTGCAGTGATAGCCCCTGTTTCACTGACATGGATATGGATAATTCGTGTCTTCTCTTTCTTTGTCAGTCTTGCTAGAGGTTTGTCAACTTTATTGACCTTTTTGAAGAACCAGCTCCTTTTTTCCCTTGGCTTTTCATATAGTTAGATATTTGTTCCCTCCAAATCTCATGTTGAAAAGTGATCTCTAGTGTTGCAGCTGGGATCTAGTGGGAGGTGTTTGGGTCATGGGGGTGGAACTCTCATGAATGACGTGGTTCCCGCCCCACAGTAATAAGGGAGTTCTCCCTCTGTAAGTTTATGTGAGATCTGATTGTTAAGAGAATCTGGGACCTCACTCATCTCTCTCTTGCTCCCTCTGTCTTGACCTGCCCCCTCCCCACTGGAACCTTTCTCTCTCTTGTTTGCTCCCCCTTCGCCTTCCACCGTGATTATAAGCTTCTTAAGGTCTTCACCAGAAGCAGATGCTGGTACCATGCATGCTTCTTGTACGGTTTGCAGAACCATGAGCAAAAATAAACCTCTTTTCTTTCTAAACTACCCAGTCCTCGGTATTTCTTTATAGCAATGTAAAAAAGACTAATACAGCTTTCTCTATTATTTTTCTATTTTCAATTTCATTGATTTCTACTCTTTATTATTTCCTTGATTCTACTGGCTTTCAGTTTATTTTGCTCTTTTTTTCCTAGGTTCCTAACTGGACGCTTATTGATTTTTTTCCTCTTTTCTAACATATTCATTTTAGTGCCATACATTTCCCTCACAGCACTGCCTTCTCTCTTGCCTATACAATATATAAATATTTAAGTAATACAAATGTTTGCTATTGAGAAGACGGAGTGGATGTACTTTTCCTGATTACTCCCTTGAAGTACAACTGAAAACCCTTTGAGTTATACACAAATCAAACATAAGAAGACTCTGAAAAGTAGAGAGAAGACAGACTTGAGACCCAAAGAATAACATGGTTATGAGTTCCATGGGCTCTCTTTGTGCCTCATTTTCTCAGACTTGGAGTTAAAGAGGCTGGCAATCCAGAAATGCCAATGGGCACTGCTATGGTTTGAATGTGTCCCCTCCAAAATTCAGGTGTTGAAACTTAATGGCCAATGTGATAGTATTAAGAGATGGGACCTGCAAGAGGTGAGTGAGTAGGCCATGAGGACTCCTCCCTCATGAGTGAGACTAAAGCTCTCTTACTCTCCTACTATCTGCCATGTGAGGACACAGTGTTCCTCTCCTTCAGAAGATGCAACATCAAGGCACCATCTTGGAAGTGGAGAGCAGTCTTCACCAGACACTAAATCTGCTAGCGCCTTGATCTTGGACTTTCTTGGACTCCCGAATTCTTAGACTCCAGAATTGTAAGATATAAATTTCTATTTTTTTCAGTTTTGCCAATTTTATTGAACCAATAAAATTCCTACTAATAATGATGAAATAATTTCTGCAAGTATAAATGTGATACAGTTTAACAAAACCCATTGTTCTGTAACTATACATAGATTTTCAAAATGTCATAAAAAGTGCAGTTATGAATTGTTAACACGTTAATACACAGTTCCTTTATTCCAGCACTTTGGGAGGCCAAGGCAGGCAGATCACCTGAGGTCAGGAGTTCGGGACCAGCATGGCCAACATGGTAAAACCCCGTCTCTACTAAAAATACAAAAATTAGCCAAGCACGGTGGTACACACCTGTAAGCTCAGCCACTTGGGGGGCTGAGACAGGAGAATTGCTTGAACCCAGGAGACAGGTTGCAGTAAGCCGAGATGGTGCCACTGCACTCTAGCCTGGGCAACAGAGTGAGACTCCATCTCAAAAAAAAAAAAAGAAAAAAAAAGCTTGAAAACCATTAGATTCCTTAGAGGACTAGTTGAACATGTTCATACCAGGGGACTGAAAGTGACTTTCACTTTTTTTGCATCATCTGAATTTTTTTTTTTTTTTTTTGAGACATAGTTTCGCTCTTGTTGCCCAGGCTGGAGTGCCATGGTGCGATTTCAGCTCACTGCAACCTACGCCTCCTGGGTTCAAGCAATTCTCCTGCCTCAGCCTCCCGAGTCGCTGGAAATTACAGGCATGCATCACTACGCCCGGCTAATTTTTGTAGAGACAGGGTTTCACCATGTTAGTCCGGCTGGTCTCAAACTCCCGAGCTGAGGTGATCCACCCGCCTCGGCCTCCCAAAGTGCTGGGATTACAGGCGTGAGCCACCACGCCCAGGGGCATCATCTAAATTTTTATAGGAGTGAATTCTTATTTCTTCTGCAGTTAAAAAAAGAAAACTCCCAAGTAAAGATAACTAGTTGTACACATTCATTAGTGTCCGCTCAGTCCAAACATCCTACTAAAATGATAAAAATGTAATTTTTAAAGGGAATACGCCTATAAAAAAATCAAGAAGACTAAATAAAAAGCAGTACCTTTAGACTCTGGAAAGAAAATTAATGAGTAATAATTTTCACTGCAGAACTAGGAAAGCAGAGAAGCAAACTGATTTACAGCAGGCACAAGAATTGGCAAGCACAAGATATCCCTGGAAGCAGGGGTGAAGGCAGGCCTAAAAGAGAAAGATTCATCGCCAGTCTGTGTAAGAAGCTGTGAGATCTCCCGGTTGTCCTCCCTGACTTGCAGCAGCTAAGCAACCCCAACCCTGGCACTCTACTACAAGTTTGTTATTAGGAGAGGGAAAAGTTTCTAGACTTGCAGACAACAGGAATAGCTGAAGGCAGAGGTCCTGTATTGATACTAAATACGGAGATTAAATGAAAGTATCACTTTGAGTATTAAGACTCTCAATCTTATTCTTACTCTGCTCCTAGACCACTAGCAGAAACGATTGTGTCTTCCAGGCAAGAAAAGCCATTTCTGGAAAATATGACCAGCCCAAGAGAAAAGACAGTAATATTCCTAAGAAAATGACCCAGACAGAGGACACTACATGCACAGAGAGCTTCCAATTTGCTTTTTAGTGCCCCCCACTTTAAAAGTATCAGGAGTTAGCCAAAGATCACCAAACATTTAAAGAAAATATCTAACAAAAGAATGAAGCCAAACAAACAGAAAAAGCAAGTGGGAAGAAACTGAGTCATCAGGAAAGGGAACAAAGCATATACATACATATATATACATACACATACATATATACACTTATACACAAACAGATGCACATGTAAATATGTATCAGTAATATTCTTAGAAAAAGATATTATACCCACAAAACAAAAATGGAATATATGAAAAAAACATTATTTTTTAAAGACCTCAGAAATTTTAAAAAACATTAAAAATTAAGTTAAAAATTAAAATTACAGAAACAAATAAAAACTGACAAAAGAGTTATAAGATCACATTTTTAAAAGTCCCTATCTGGGCATGGTGGTATGCACCTGTAATCCCAACTACTCAAGAGGCTGAGGCAGGAGGATCACTTGAGCCCAGGAGTTCAAGGCTGCAGTGAGCTAGGATCACACAACTACACTCCAACCTGGGTGACAGAGCCTCGAGACCTTGTGTTTAAATAAATAAATAAATCCCTCAAAAGAAAAAAAGAACAAAAACCAAAGACATAAAAAAAATGAAGAGAAAAAAGAAAAAGCAAAGGATTACTCTAGGTGTACAACATCTAAATCATCAAAGAAACAAATGGCAAAAAAAAAATCACAGAAAGCACCTGACTCAAAGAGCCTACCAAATATGCTGCACAATGAATGAAAACAGTTCCCTCCCAAGGCATGTAATAATGAAATTTTCATACAAAGGATCAAAAACCATAATGACATCTATGTGCTCAACAGCAACACTAGAAGCCAGAAGGCAACAAGGCAACACATTTTAAATTCTCAGGGAAAATAACTTCAACCTAGAATTCTATATCAAGTCAAAGTACTAATCAAAAATGAGGGCAGAAATAAAATATTTTCAGGAATGGAAGCCTCAAAAAAATTTTACCTTACACATATTCTTTCTCAGTAGGAACTACGAGATTATATCAGCTAAAAACAATGGAGAACATCAAGAAAGAAGACACATAAATTCAAGGAACCAGGAAACTGAACATAAGAGAGAGGCAGGCAAATACAATTTCCAAGATGATGATGAACAAAGAGGGATCTCATAGGATAATCATTTCAGAACAGGGTAGGTCAGAGGGTCTCAAAAGAGACTTTAACAAGAAAATGAAATTCAGGCAATACTCATTATATGAATAATCTGAGAGGAGATTTATACAAATGAGGGAGGGTTGTAAAACTAAACAGTTTTTTTTAACTAACAAATTTTTAAAAGACAAAAGAGAAAACACAAAATTGTACAGGAAAAGAAAAGCAGCGAAGTGTGAAAAGGACTCTGAAATATTAAAAGCTAATTAGATTCTGTACACTTCACAACTAAAATACAGAATAACTCACACTTAAAATACTACAAGTGGTTGATCTAACTTCTGAGTCTCATCTCCAGATAATAGCTGAACAAATTATCTACTCTACCACTGACTTCTTATGACATAGACTCAAAAGAGATAGTGCTTATGAAGTAACTTTCCTAACACATAAATTACTATATGAAAGTAACTGTATTAGTTCAATATTTATAAAGACACTTAAAGTGGCCAATAATATTAAATATTCTTAATTTTAGTTATTCTGTTTCAAAGAAACTAATGGCAATCCTCCAAAGAACTCTGTGTATGGTAAGGTGGAGGAAGAGTGGACAAAAGGAGTTATTAAGGAACTGACATTTCAAGGTGACCAGATATGCTGTTTTTGAAGAAGTGCTATGATAGACAGGAAATATGGAGAATTACAAATCAAGACTTCAGGGCTGTCAGACTGAAGGGTGCTGAAGCACCAGCAAAGCAGTGAATTGCTTTAGTAAATGCCAAGTCATCCAGGTTGCCTGAGATGTAGTAAATCATGTAACTAAAAAAAATCAGTTTTTCAGCCTCTGCCCTGAAGCAGCAGCACACACTTAATGAAAACACTGACATACATTATCAACCATCCTTCCAACCATCTCCAACCGCCCACAAAACACACTCACATTGATAACACTTTGTAACACATTCAAATGGTTATAAAAGAGCTATAAGCACAGTATAATTTTACTTCTAAGGCAATTTTATAACTGTCTCCATTTGTATAATCTACATTATACCTATTTGGTTCAAAAATTAATTTACCTATATTTACATTATACAAATAAAAACATAGCCTACCACTTCCTTCTAGAGCAATACATTTTTTTTTACATAATTTAAACACAGCAATAATTCTGATAATAATCATCTTAAAACATAATAATGTAGTTATCAAATACATTTTGGGAAGCATTCAATATTTACAAAGTTTTTACCATGTGTTTGGCATAGTAAATGTGCTGAAAAACTCAATTCAAATATTCAGGGGAGAATTTTGTAAATATAAGAAAGATACATTATAAAAATAATGAAAAGTGGATTGTTTTTGCAAAGTCTGATCAGTTGGGAAGAGAAAGGAATACGGTATCAGAGTAAAGCACATGGTCATTCTGAGGAGGGTGAGACTGGAAGTGCGGCATAAATCTTGGATGTTTTAATTTTTTCATTCATTGAAGAGGTTCCTTCAATAGTTAAAAGCATAAAGGTATGAAGTATGTAGACTACTTTAACCCTCATAATACTACAAAAGCAGGTTTTTGTTTTGTTTTGAGACAGAGTCTCATTCCGTCGCCCAGGCTGGAGTGCAGTGGTGCAATCCTGGCTAACCGCAACCTCAGCCTCCTGGGTTCAAGTGATCCTCCTGCTTCAGCCTCTGGAGTAGCTGGGACTACAAGCATGCACCACCACACCTGGCTAATTTTCGTATTTTTGCTAGAACCTGGGTTTCACCATGTTGCCCAGGCTGACCTCAAATTCCTGAGCTCAAGCAATCGCCCCCCTGGGCCTCCCAGAGTGCTGGGGTTACAGGTGCAAGCCAATGCACCTGGCCTGATTCTAGAGATGAGAAAATGGGGGTACAGAGGAACTAAGAAACTTGCTTAAGGTCAGCCCAAGAAACATGACTTGAAGACTTAAACTCTTCCCCACAATAACAGAATACAGCCTGGACATAAAGTGCATCCCATCTCTGCTTTCATTAATTTATGGACAGACGCAGAACTCAAACTGAGCTAATCTGAGTCCTTTCTGCTGGAGGTAGAGAAAGGTACTCCTTTCAGGCCTGTAAGACTGCATGTAGTTGGAAGTACAGAGAGTTTCAAGGCCCCAGCTTAAAGAAGGCCCATACTGGGGCCTGGGGGCAGTGGCTGACACCTGTAATCCCAGACACACACAGACACAAAGACTCTCTCTCTCTCTCTCTCTCTCTCACAAGACTCCCTCTCTCTCTCTCTCTCTCTCTCTCTCTCTCTCTCTCTCTCTCTCTCTCTCTCCCTCTCCCTCTCTCCCTCTCTCCCTCTCTCCCTCTCTCCCTGTCTAAATTTCAGCTCCAGGGGACTTGGTTCCTGCATTTGTTCCTTCAATTCTCTAAGTTACCCTAGGATCCTTTTCAATAATTTGAAACAATATATAGTGTTTCCACCTAATGCTATTTTGAGTTATGCTTCTATCCTTTACAACCGAAAGACTTCAGATTCTCTGACCATGATGCAATACTTTTATATTTTTTGAGACGGGGTCTTGCTCTGTCACCCAGGCTGGAGTACAGTGGTGCGATCTCGGCTCACTGCAACCTCTGCCTCCCGGGTTCAAGCAACTCTCCCGTCTCAGTACCCCCTAATAAGCTGGGATTACAGGCACCTGCCACCATGCCTGGCTGATTTTTGTATTTTTAGTAGAGATGGGGTTTCACCATGTTGGCCAGGCTGGCCTCGAACTCCTGACCTCAGATGATCCACCCACCTCGGCCTCGCAAAGTGCTGGGATTACGGGCGTGAGCCACAGTGCCGAGCCACGGTGCAATATTTCTAAATTAACACTAGAAGTAACGATAGGGTAGTAGTAAGGATAACCACAATAAAGCCACACTTTAAAATAACTTTCAAGTAAAAGAAAATATCAAAATGCAGTTAACATGATTATTCCTCGATAGAACTGACTTTTAAAAGATAAAAAATGTGTACTCAATGACAATGAAAATGGTAAGTATCCAAAGCTATGGGAAGTGACTACATGTAACGACAAGTAAACACAGCCTTAAACGCTTTTATCATTAAAAAATGATAAATAAAAAATAAAAGAACTAAGAAGCTAGGAGAAAGAACAAAATTAACTTTACAAAATAAGAAAGAACAGAATAGAGGTAACAGTAGAAAAAAATTAAAAACCAACAAAAATAGAAAAATTTATTGTTCAATTGAGCACTGGCTCTCTGAAACATATTACACATAATAAATAACCCATTATGTATATATGGCTTCTTTGTTCTTTTTTTTTCCTCAGCTCATATATAAATAGGTAAATTAAAGAACTATTACACACTAATCACAATTCAAGCAAAAATTAGGATATTCCACATGGTCAGAACTTATGAAATTCAAATGACTGAATATACCTATAATTTTCTGACACACTAAATCTTTTCGTTGCTAAAAAAAAGAGCCCTGAATGAAATAATGACTCTGACAGGTGATATTACTCGAAATATATCTACCAATCTGCACTCATAAATATCAAAAACCTCACAAGCTTTTATTGGTTAAAAAATTTTACATAGTCCTAAACATTATACCTTGCTAGAAGCTGTTTCCATTTCTAATGAGCAATTTGGCAATAAAGATCAAATGCCTTGAAGAAAAGCATATCTTTGTTTCTGGCAATCCCATGTTGCTGATAAATTTCTAAAAACTGGCCGGGCACTCACGCCTGTAATCCCAGCACTTTGGGAGGCTGAGGTGGGCGAATCACTTGAGGCCAAGAGTTTGAGACTAGCCTGGCCAACATGGCGAAACCCAGTCTCTACTAAAAATACAAAAAGTAGCCAGGCATGGTGGTGCACACCTGTAATCACAGCTACTTGGGAGGCTGAGGCACAAGAATCGCTTGAACCTGGGAGGCAGAGGTTGCAGTGAGTCAAGATCGCACTACTGCACTCTAGCCTGGGCGACAGAGCGAGACTCCATCCAAAAAAAAAAAAACTGTAAAAATTTGCTTACCAAGGTGTTCACGGCAACAGTATTTTATTATAACTGTACCAAACAAACGAAATGTTCAGCTATAAGGAACAACCAAATAAATCCTAGACTCTCCATTTTCTCTCATACCTCCACATCTAATCCAGGTGGCTCTATCTTCAAAACACGGGATATCCAGAATCTGGCCACTGCTTAGCACCTCCAGCACTGCCACCCTAGTCCAAGCCACTATTATCTTTCATCTGGATTTTTGCCTCCTTGCTGATTCTTGCCACCTCACACAATAGCCAGAGTAATACTTTAAAACCCAAGTCAGATTATGTCTATCCTCTGCACAAAAATACTCCAGTGTCTCCCCATCCCTCTTTAAAACAAAAGCCGCAAACCACAGGTCAGTGGTTATGAGGCAGTTTATGACTCTGTCCCAACCTCATGCCACCCCACTATGCTCTCATCTTCTACAGCCCTCTGCACTCCAGCTGTAGTAAACCTACATATCAGATACACTCATGACTCAGGGCTTTTACAGTTACTGCTCCCTGTGCCTGAATATGTTTTTCCCCCAGAGATCCTCATGACTTGCTCCTTCACTTTCTGCTTGAATTGTCACCTTGTCAGTGAGGTCATCCTTAAAACCCGATTTAAAATAGCAACTATAGATAGGCCTCCACCCCAGAATCTCTATCAGCCTTTGCACTCCATTTTTTTCCATTACACTCAATGCCCTAACACACTATGTATTTTACTTGTTTGTTTACTATCTCTCCCAAATAGAATAAAAAGGCCCCTAGAAGCAGGGATTTTTATCTTATTTCTTCACTGCAGTATCCCCAGAATAGTGTCCGGAAAAGCGGGTCCTCATTAAATATTTGAGTGATTTTTGGAATACTGGGTAATAATTAAAAATCATGTTATAAAAAATTTTAATGTGATGTTAGAAACTGGTGGAAATGGAAAGAGCACGTTATCAAAGAATATGTAACCCATGGATCAAGAAGAAATCATATGGGAAATTAAAATACATTTTTCACTGAATGTTAACAAGAACCCTTCAAAATCAGTGGGATTCAGGTAAAGCAATTCTTGGAGGAAAATGTGTAGCTTTAAAACTTTGTATTAGAACATCAGAAAGGTTAAAATCAAAACAATATAAAAATGAATGTTCCAAATTTTGTGTCTAAAACAAATACATATATAAAAGACATTAACACTTTTTTCTGGTTATTTCTAGTGGTAAGATTACAAGCGATTTGCGATTTTTTTTTTTGAGACGGAGTCTCACTCTGTGGGTCAGGCTGGAGTGCAGTGGCGCGATCTCCGCTTACTGCAAGCTCCGCCTCCCAGGTTCATGCCATTCTCCTGCCTCAGCCTCTGGAGTAGCTGGGACTACAGGCGCCCATCACCACGCCTGGCCACTTTTTTGTATTTTTAGTAGAGATGGGGTTTCACCGTGTTAGCCAGGATGGTCTAGATCTCCTGACCTCATGATCCACCCGCCTCGGCCTCCCAAAGTGCTGGGATTACAGGCGTGAGCCACTGCTTTTCTGTATGTTAGTTTTTCTCTAGTGAACAGGTATTATTTTTATAATTTAAAAAAGGTTTTAAAAAACTTCATTTCCCTCTGGTTGAATTCTAACTGCTGGCCTCTTCCTCTGCCTGTCTCTTAAAATACTTGCTCCTCTGGATTCCATCCTTGTCCTTCGTCAATCTATATTCATCCCTTTGTAATCTTATCCACTTTCTGGAATCATTTATATCCTGCAAATTGATTTCTCAGTTTTTTGTAATATCCCGAATTAGAGACTCATGTTTCCAGCCACTTAAAGGATACTTCTATCCAGATGGAAATCCGATAGCCACTCAAATTTAACAGGCCTAAAAGGAACTCATTATCATTTCCTAAAACTTGTTCTTTTCATCTTTAATACTGGTAAAGACATCACTATGTACCCAGGTTCTCAATTCTATCAGTTCTACCTTAGAAATCTCAATCAAATCTAACTTTTCTTCTCCCTCACCAATGCCATCTTTTCAACGTTATCTTCTATCCTTTCAACGTTATCTTCTATCAGTTACATTCTAAAAGAATCCTAACTTATCCTCCTGCTATCACACTGTCCTCCTTAAGAACTGAATCCTGATCAGGGTTGCTGCATACAGCCTGAAGTCTGCACCACTAGAGAAGGTTGCCATCCATGTAAACTACGAATGTTAATTGTGCCCAATGGCCTAATCATGATACTCCCCCTGCTTTCAAACTTCATTAGATAAAACAAACCTACAGCACTATAAAATCCTTCAACTGGCTCCACTTTCTATTTTTCTAGCTTCGGGTTCTCATCATTCCTCTATGCACCCTACAGTCCAGACATATTTAACTTTTCAGTATGCCCTATCAAAACCCAAGCTTTTGTGGATTTTTCTTTAGTCTACAGTGCCCTCTCTCCATAAAACTTCTAAATCCTTCAAACTACAGTTCAAATGTATCCTCCTCTGTGAAGCATTTTTTGACTAGCCTAGACAAAGATACTTCACGAAGCATTTTGTTAACAGTTCTATTACTGAATTTGTTGCACTGTATAATGATCACACATATCCATCTCTCAAATTCAATGGAGAGTTGAGCAGTGCATGAAGAAGCCCCACATTTGAACCCTGAATATCTACAATGCCCAGCCCCTAAAAGGGGCTCAATTCATGTTTATTAATACTATACTTACCATATGCATTAGTACAACTTTTTAAAAGTAAATAAAAACTGAGTTTAAAAAAAAAGTTGCATGTTCAGCTGTCAATGTAAGTCTATAATCCATGTGGCAGACAGAACTGATGTGACTATTCTTGATTCCTACACTTCCTGGCGTTTAAACCTTTGTATAATTCCCTCCCCTTGCACGTGAACTGGACCTATGACTTGCTTCTAATCAATGAAATACAGCAAAGGCAATGGGTTGTATGTGATTACATGTACACGATTATGTAAGAACATAGCACCAGTTCACCTTTGATAGACTCTCTTCCTTTGCTGACTTTGAAGAAGCAATCTGCTCTGAACCTAACAGACACAAGGAAATAAATTCAGCCAATAACCCAAGGAAGTCTGGGGGCAGACCTTTCCCCAGTTGAGTCTCTAGATAACAACCCAGCCCTGGCCAACACTTTGACTGCAGTCTTACAGAGGACACAGCTAAGTTGTGCCCAGCCTCTTGACCCATAGAAGTTGCGAGGTAATAAATGTGTTGCTTAGAACAGCTAAATTTGTAGTTATTTGTGAACAAGCAGCTTAGAACATGAATAAAATTTAAAAAAAAAGAAAATGAATAAAATCAGAACCTAAGGTATTTCTGAACTCTTTGTTCACAAAAACGTCTATGTTTTGTCCAATTTCTAAACAAATAAATGTCATGTATATGCAAAATTAAAACACAGACTAACATTTCAAATAAACAATAGTTCTTAAGAATATTTACATAAGGTAAAACTTAGGAAGTAATCTGCTACATAAAGCAGTTCCTACACTCTCTTTCAACACATTTGCCAGTATACCCAATTGTACATAATACTTAGTACATGTAATAAGTTTAATATTAGGGCAATTCTCCTTAAAACCCAAATAATAATAAATAGTCTAAAAGTTGATATCTCATTAATGATATTTGGTAATCAGAAGAACTTACTTACTGGTCACCAGGCAAAGCGATCAAATTGGAGGAGAGCAAGAGACTTGCTGGAGATGTGCCTGAGGGAGTAAGACACTATCTTACAACAGCAGGGCTCTTACTCCCTCAGGCACTGCACCAGCCAGCAAAGCATCAAAATACCAGGTTCTTAGGTCACCCTGCTCTCAGATCAGGTGATGCCCTGTGCAACTCACCAATCCTCCCCACCTTGCAGTCAAGAATAGTTCCAAAAATTCCCCAAAGCAGAAACTTCCATGACACAGGCCACACTTACACACAGCAAAACATGTAACACGAAGGTATGAAATTACAAGTGAGAAACAATAACCACCAAAATTCTTATTACTTCAGGAGTGGCAGGGGTTGTGGTTAGAAGGCTCATTTTTCTTAGAAAGAGGCAAACATTCCTCTTTGGCCACTCCCCATAAAAGCCTTCAATGGCACAAAATAACATTCAGGAATAGGAAGTAGATTAATTACAGTATCCCAAATTCAAACATTTTGGCACTTGATATTGGTAAGAAGTGATAACTGAGACCAATTCCATAATGGTTAATTGATGAAGACCACCTAACAGCATAAAACTTCACATCTGCTTAAAAATTAAGAGAAATCGTCCTAGAAATACAGGTCTTATTCAACATATTCAGTTTTAAGAGATAACCCACACTCCTTCAATATAAGAAAACATGTTTCACAAGTAACAAGGCACCTGAATTACAATCAGACTACTGAACTACTCATGAGCAAGCCACACCCTAAAAAGCTCAAGAAAATCAGGAGGCCAAAAGCAACCCAGCACCACTGGTTGTCTTAGATTAAGTCATTTTACATTTTCACTTCTGGACTCAAGGATACATTATAGAAGTCCACACGATGTCTCTGGAAATAATCTCCATGTATTGGTATATTTCTATAGCCCAATTCATCTACCCCATCCTTGCTGCATCATTAAAGGCTATTTTACCACTCATATTATGCTCTTATGAACAACAGCTACTTGACAGTGGAAAAAAAAACGTAGACGTAAATTAAAGCCAAACAAACCCTAAAATACCATCAAGATTTTTAAATATTAGGAAATACCCTTAAGACCTTTTTTAAAACAAAGGTGATGGACAACACTAGCAGTAGTCAAGAAAGCGTCTGTTCACTTTAACACTCCCCACTCTGGAAAGAATAACAAGCACAAGATTTACTTCACCTAAAAACTCCTAAACATAATCACATTCTGATGTCTGGCAACTCAATTCTAGGAAATTTCTACACACTGAAATATCTGGATTAGGCATTTTTCTTCCAGTTCTCTAGAGAGAATATGAGTGTATATAGCCAAAATAGATGTCCAAATGACAGCAAAACATAAAACCAACACAGAAAACTTCCTCGTTCAATGTGGCAATTCATTATGAGGGAACTACTAACAATTCCACTTGCTAGACTCTTAAGTGTTAAAAATAAAAGGGGGGGACTGTTTTCCATTTTCTATAAATTACATGAGAGCTCACAAGAGAATAATTTTGAATCTTATTAGTACCACATTTTCTTATTAGGAGACGTTAATAATATAAACAACAATTAAAACAACAGTTTTACAAAAAACAATATGAACTTTCCATTAATTCTGAAATAATCCTTTTATCAATTTTCAGATGGAGTTATTTGTATATAACCATTTATACAATTTGTAACTGAATAAACACAATGCTATCATAGATACTAAAAAATTAAGTAAATGTGAACTACAGTCAAGTCTAACTTTTTTAAGATTCTTCATCTAGCTCCCTAAATCTCAAGATGATGAGAAACATGCTTCTATTGTTTTCCTAATAACCCGTCCACTAAAATATAGGTAAAAATCTCAGTAAGGCAATGCCACTAAGATGGGTTTTTACATAAGTGTATTCCATCTCCCTGCCTCAACAGAGATTTCAGGATGTGGCACTTTCATCTGATCCTGTCATATAATAAGAACAGGTAATTTCTCTGATCCCTTTCCAGCAATTCTCAACTGAGGTTCCTCATCTGAATCACCAAACACAGGAAATTATTTCAGTGACTTTTCTCAATTGTTCCAAGAATGACACATAACTAAAACCGTCCTAAATGCACTGGTGCTGAAAGTTAAAATTCATTGCACACTACGGCACAATTCTCTCCAGAAAGCCGGGTGAGAAAGGCTGCTATAAGTTCCTCAGAAAGTGTCACTGTACTACTAGGCCCCGGTCACCCAACCCCAACAGCACTAAAAGAACTATAATGAGTGCACAAATCTAGAACTTAGATAAGAAAAAAGATAAATGCTTTATCTCCAACTTTAAGCAACTAGGTATTTTTACTTACTTACTAGGAATAGCATGGGGCTCAACTGTCTCTTGCTCTGAATAGAATGCATTTACTTAACAAAATAAACCCATAGAACTATAATGTTTCTCAAAGGGAATTATCAGCTCTTAGAAAATGACTTTTTAAAAACCAGCATATTAAATAAATATTAACTTGACAAGGCTTTTCCTATTGACCCTTCTTTAGCAAACAAATATTCATCTTTTGATAACTGCTAAATGCAAATTTTCACTTTAAAAAGATAAAGATAAATATTAAAAACCAGTTTGCCCTTCATTTTCGCACTAATCACCAATTCTCAGAAACTGCCTTTTATATTCTTCAGTGTGGACTACAGCAACTTCAACTGCTGGGTTAGTTGTGATCAAATCACTTTAAAGACACCAGTGGAGTTCTTTTACTCAAAAGCAAATGACTTTTAAAAATGGCCCAATTTTAAGAGGGATGAATATTTTTAAGAAGCAAAAATTACTTTAAAACAAGGTAGCTAATTAAAAGTCAAGCGTCGTTCCATATTGAATGTACAAAGCGTTACTAAAAAGATGGGAAAAACTAAACATGACATTCCTATTTTTAATTTATGCTGGCGTGTGTGCTGATAGCACAGAACATCACAACAGATAAATTACTACGTATTCCACTTTACTAAGTCTCCACTCAAAGTTCCTACGTTTACAAATGTGTAAGTAAAAGAGGCACAAAAATGTAGGGGATGGTGTTTTCGTTGCTCATCTGTGCTCAGCTGCGAATTCTTCTAGTATCAGATACATAATGCGATGAAATGGGAATGCTTATCTTCTATACTTCTATTTATTTTCATAAAGCGGGAAGAGGAGGTGGTCTTGATTCATTTAATATTAGCGTTTTGCAATAAAGTAGAGCAGCATAAAACATAACTGAAGACGAATTCATTTTCCCCAGGATAATGCACCCTTCCTCCTGTTTCTACAGTAAAGCACATCATTTTGCTATTAAAAATGTCCATTTTTCACAACTGACTTTTCCTTAACTCTAGTCAACACTGCTCTTCAAAAGAACCTAGCCAATTACTGTACCTTGTAGGCAGTTGCAAAATTTTTACTTCCCTAAGAAACTTTTCCATTTTTTAAATGCTTTCCAAATTAAGCAGGACTCACATTAACTGTGATCTTAAGTAGCAGTTCAGTGAGGTTTGAAAACAAACTTTTCATTAACGCATTCATGCAATTAAAGTGACATAGTAGGTGGGACTACTGACACAGATTTAAGGATTACAGCTTTATATTAAAAGTCGGTCCAAAGATGGTAACTCAGAGTTCATTTGAGACCCTTTGACTTTTGGCTTTTAAAAATTGTTCCCCACTCGAGTCCCCAGATAGAACTACACTTAGGAACCGTCTCCTCCTGACTTCCTGGTACTAAAACCCACAACCACAAGGGCTGTTTCGTGGGTTTGCTGTAAAACAACATTTGCTCCAGTCAACTCACTGGAAAATAGACTATCTCTACTGAGTACCCGCTGAGGTGTGAGTGCTCACGATGTTTAAAAACAAAACCACGTGTCTACGCGGCAGCGACACCGCAGGTGTTACGTGCCGGGTTTCTTCCCAGGATGGAGACCGGCGCGGGCTGGGCCGGGAAGCAGCCCCCCGCGCCCCGGCCGAAGGAGAAAAGAAGAAGGGTAAAAATAGCCGGCGGCCACGGCCCACGTGCAGCCGCGGGAGGACCGAGCGCGGGCGCGTGGAGAGGGGTCCGTACCTCCAAACATGCGCGGTGAGAGGTGAGCTGGTAAGGAGCCGATCACCAGGCGCGGCCCGCCGGGGGTACCGGCCGCCGCCGCCGCCATCCTCAGGGCTGCTGTGCACCGAGTCCTGCGAGTCCTACGGGCCGCTGCTGCTGTTCGGGATGCTGAAGGAGGACTGCGCCCCGCGGGCCCCCGACGCCACGCCCCCCCGAGGAAACAGCTGCGGGGCCGCCGCGGCGCCGCGGGGCTGGTGAACGCTGGGCACCTGGGCCGGGAACCTCCCCGCGGCGGCGGCCCCCAGCCCCCGGCCCTGGTCCCGGTCCCATTGGCCACTCCGCTGCTACTGGAAGGTAGATCCGAGCTGAGTACGCGCGCGTGCGCCGTTAGCGGCGGCCAGGCCGCTCTGCTTGGCGTTCATGTCCGCCCTGCTCCGGACCGGGCCGCGCGCTGTGCCCCGAGAGCCAAGAGGGCAGAAGCGAACGCGGGAGCTAGAGGGCAGGGCCGAGGCGCCGCGGCCGGCCCAGAGCGGCCCCCGCACGTCCAGGGCCGCCGCCCGGCGAGCTTTTCTCGGGGCGGTGGGCAAGGCTGGCGGCCTGACGCGGGCGCGGGAGACGAGGAGACGCGGAGAGGAAGGTGTCCCGGCTGCAGGCACCCCTCGCTGGCTCCAGCAGGAAGGGGCGACTCAGGTGGCGGTGCGACTGCCGCTGGTTTCGGCTCTGGTGCGCCATGACGGGCCGCTGCCGCTTTCTGCCGCCGCGCTTGGCGCCCCGGGCCGCCGCACCGCCTCCTCTCCAGCGGCCGCTGCTACCGCCGCCATCCTCCGGCTCCCACGGCGACTGGCGGCTGAGTGGGAGGCGCCCGCCCAGACTCCGCCGGAGCCACCTTCCCTCCTCCCCCAGCCACCCAGCCGTTATTAACGGAGAAAGAGGAAAAACGGGTGGCGCGCGAGGGGAGGACGAAGAATGGGAGGGAGGGAGGGAGGGAGGAGTGGCCCGCGCTTCCCGGCAACCGTCGCTTCGCTCCCCCTGCGAGATTAATTTCACAGGGGATTAATTTCTCATTTACAAATGAAAATGTAAGTTTAGAACAGAATGTTTTAAAAAGGTAAAAGCATTCACTGCATACTATATGCCAGCACTATACTTAGGACATACAGGACATATACGACTGTATATGTGAGCGCTTATCTCACTTCTCTTGTAGAATGGTTGTTATTAAACTTATTTGAGAGGTGAAGTGATTGACAGCCGTTGAAGGATTACTTGAGACCATGGAAACTATAACTTGTAGAGTCAGAGTTTGAGTTCAATTCTGACATCAAAGCTATGCTTTTCCTACTATGTCAACCTGCATAATAAAACTACACTTCTGAGACGAGGAAAGATGTTTCTGATGTTTAGTGATGTATATTACATTAACATTGATAATATGATCTCATTAGGTAGTATTGAGTAACTCTAATTTCATGCTTTAAATGCCTAGGGGGAGGACTGGAAAGATAATCACCAACTTTTTTTTTTGAGATGGAGTTTCGCTCTTGTCGCCCAGCCAGAGTGCAGTCCTGTGATCTTGGCTCACTGCAGCCTCTGCCTTCCGATTTCCAGCCTCTGCCTTCCGATTTCAAGTGATTCTCCTGCCTCAACCTCCTGAGTAGCTGGCATCACAGGCGCCTGCCACCACGCCCAGCTAATTTTTGTATTTTTAGTAGAGATGGGGTTTCACTATGTTGGCCAGGCTGGTCTCGAACTCCTGACCTCATGATCCGCCCGCCTTGGCCTCCCAAAGTGCTGGGATTACAGGCGTGAGCCACCGCACTAATCACCAAAATATTAAAAATGGTTAGCTCTAAGAGGTGCTTGCTTTCTCTTTTCAACTCTTTATTTTTTGACATTTTCCCCCCAGTGATTTCACATTAGTTTCCCAGAATGTATAGTGTTATTTTTAAAAAACCTCTGAGACATGAACATTCTGTTGGAAATTTTTTTCTGTTGTTATTTTTTCTTTGTCTTTGAACTTTTAAAAATAGCTTGCAGTTTGGAAACAATTGGTCAATTAAATCTTCTGCTTGGTTAAAATTGTAATGAGTACAGGTGCTATTATTCCATTCTGTTCCAGTTTTTATAATATATTTTATATATTTTATGAAGGAATAAATTCAAGGATCTAAATGAAGTGAATTATGAAATGTTTCTATAAATCTTTGTATTTTTCTATTAATCACCATATTTTAATTATATACTTTTATATTGACTTACTATTATTTATATTACAGAATTGGTTATCACATATATAATATTTTTCTATATAGAGGCATAATGTATAATTTTGAAGTGACTGATTCCTAAGTGAAATGATGTAAATAAATTTGTCAGAATTTATAATGTCTAAGGCAACCATCACAAAATGGTATTTTGGAAAGATTATTATTATAAAGAGAATATATTTTCCTCCATTATCTCTTTGTTTTTATCTTTTTAAACGTAATCATAGCCTCCTGGTATCACACATCCATGGGAATAATGAATTTATTTGGACTAGAAACTAAGACCTGCTGGAATGTCACCAGAATAGAACCTCTTAATGAAGTTCAAAGCTGTGAAGGCATGTTTCTTCCAAAAATGCTGTCATTTGTAAACATTCATAAACATTTAATAATATTATGATTCACTTTTAAGAATTATTGTAAAATACTGTTGTTGATTTAAAAAAATTAGAACTGGCTCACCTCAATGAGTATTTTACATTTTAAAGTGGTTTTCTGAGAAGGCTGTGTACTTACAAATTTGAGTATAAATTTTGGAATTTGAGTATTAACATATCCCATTGTAAGGCAATCTTGACTATAAGTTAGTCTTCTATTTCAGAATGCGAAGATACAGAAAGATGTTTTTTGGGGTAGCTTCAATATATAAATTTTGAGGATAGATTAAACAGTCAAATATCTATTTGTAATAGCTAATGTATAAATTTAGTTATGCATACATATTTAAAAATCGGATATGCAATAATAGATTGATTTAGAAACATTACTTTTTCATATATGCTCATAGTCCATGAGTAGTATTAATAAAACTCTTCCTATTTATCTTCTACATTGGTTTCTTTGTCAAAGAACCACTTTTGGAGTTATCCAACAGCTTTCCAGGATACATAGTGGTCACTTCCATTTAAGATGTTTGCATTTCAGCACTTTTTTAATTCAAATATGGTGCTGTCCCTTGAGACTCTTGTTGAGAGCCACATGTATCTCTTTTTATAACACTAACACTGTTGTTTTTTCTGCATTTCTTCAAATTCTTAACAACATGACTTATTATATTTTATGAATAAATTTTTAGACTTGTTTGTAACAACATTCAACTCTTGGAATATAAACTAAATCTCTTTTCCTTACGCTTTTTACTGATTCCCTCAGTAAAAATAGAATTGATGAGGATGTTTGAGGGGCAATTATACTTTTTTGTGTACGATGTAAAGGATTGGAGAAAATGCCTCATAAAATGAGATACTTTGCAATGATTCAATCAGCTAGAAGGTGTGACCCTGTCTGAGTGGTGAAAATGATCACCTAAATATGGTATTAATTACATTCCCAATAAGTGATAAGTTAGTGTTTGGCACTTGGGACACAGAGATGAACCAGCTAGACATGGGGCCTTACCCTCATAGAGTTTATGCTGTAAGGGGGCTGTTAGCAGTTACAACTGTGAGGGATACTACAAATAAGAAAATAAGATTACCGACATTAGGAGTAAGAGGATAAGTATTTTAAGAATAGGGAATAACATATTCAAATATCCTGAAGCAAGAGAGAACTGAAAGAAGGCTAGAATTGCTGGAAGCGATGGAGAAGAAAAATGATGTGAAATAGTGCTGGGAATATAAGCAAGGATCAGATCATGAAAGGCGTGCACTGGTGAAGGATTTTATACTTTATCCATTGAAGAATTTTAACAAGAGTTTCATTTTAAAACATTATTTAATCAATGGTATGGAAAGAATATTAGTAAAGGGACAAAAATAGGTTCAGGGAGGCCAGGTAGGAGACTATTATATTCTCAGCAAGTGATTGCAGGAAAGATAATGTGGATATGCAGGAAAGATAATGTGGATAATGTGGGTTTGAGAGAGATTTTGGAAGTAGAATGGACAAGACTTGGTAATTGTTTGGTAAGAGAGGGGAAGGTGAGTGAAGAATCATGTGAAACAGTTTGGTTTCTAGCTTAAGTAACTGAGCTCCTTTGAATGGTAGGAAACATTTGAACAGCAGCAGGTTTGTATTGTTATGTTTCATTGTGTATGCATGAATTTGAGGTATCGAGAGACCTCAGAGTGGGGACATCAAGTGGCTATCTGGGTATAAGAATAAGGAGAAAGTTCTGGATTAAATGTAGAGTTGGAGTCATCTGTATATAGATCATTGGAGCCATGGATGTGGAAGAATTTCTTTATGGAGAATGTGCAGATGGAGAAATGAAGGGAGCATATGACAGAGCCTAAGGTGGTCCAGTATTAAAGAGTGGTACATAAAACAAGAGAAATTACTGGAACTGATTGAAAGGAGTGACCAGAGAGGCAGGGGGAATCAGAAGGCCAGCCTTCAGACCTTGGCTGCAGCCAGTTAAAGTGAAATAACCTTTGACAAGTTGAATATTCTATGTTCTGTTTTCTTAATCATAAGAAAAGTATTTTTATATCAGCTAATATCATAAACTTGTTCTGAGAAAAATGTGGGATGATTGTAAATTACATATTGCCACACACATGCACGATCTTCTATATGGAATATACTAAGATTCTAGCTATACATAATAATGGATCAAATGACTGGATCATTTCCTATAGACTAAAGCTGTACCCTGAAGTCAAAACCATATCTTAACTCTTCCTAGAGCCTAGCAAAAGATAAAAATAATGCAATGGATTTTCTTTTGTATTCATTAAGTGGTTCTACAGACAGTTCCAGACACTGAACACTAGCAGCATCACCTAAATAAATGTGAATCCCCAACAAATCATTACAGTATAATAGTAATTCATTAGATGAAAATACAAATGCAATTATAAAAAGTATAAAGTGTAACTATATAATACCTCATTAAGGGTGAGCTTACATATGTGTGTGTGTATATATACACACATATATACACACATACATATATGTGTTTGCATACACACATATATACACACATACATATATGTGTTTGCATACACACACACACACACACAAACTCTTATAAGGGTAAAGAATTAAACACAGCGGCAATCTGGAAAGCAAATGCTTTCAGCAAATTCATAAGCTCTTGATTGCAAAGCACTGAGATAATTATGCCCAATTGCTTTTGAGTCATATATTCATTAAACACTGATTATCTGTATCTTTTCAAAGGATTGGGAGATCCTGCTTGCTTTTATGTTGGTGTAGTCTTTATTTTAAATGGACTAATGATGGGATTGTTCTTCGTGTATGGAGCATACCTGAGGTAAAACTACTACTGAATTAAGAGACCTTTCAGTGGGCTTATACAGACTGGCTGATATTTTTTGATTGAATGAAAAGGAAAATTAACGAGATTAGATTCATATCAGGAAAGTTTGTGGATTTATTTGATTTTTTCAGAAGCTTAACCAATATCATGTAACCAGCAACTGGAGATGTCACTAAAATTCTATCTCAAAGGCATCCCTTTTATCCCTTAAGGATTTTTTTTGACTAATTAAGATTTCCTAACAAAGGCTTTAATGGAATATCTCCTAGTTCATGTGTAAAATTAATAAAACATTGGAGGAGATCTTTGGTTAGCAGTAACAGCAGCTTATTTCTAATTGTATTCTCTAAGGATGAAATTAAGAAAGCAGTAGGAAAAACTGTATCACATGTGGCAGGCACTTACATTTACTAGCCTGCCTATGTTGATAAGAGTACCACGATGAAGAAGCAGTGAGACCGGTCTCAGGTGATAAGTTGAAATTAATTTCAACGGTCATGTGTTTTGCTCCCACACTTAATTGCTCCCTGAGATAGCCAAATCAGCGAGTTTTTGTCAATGAAAACTAAAGTGAAGTCAGTTTTGGTTACATCTAGGAAAGTATCTGCCTTTCTCACAAAGGACAGACTTAGCTGCCCCTTCTCTGTTTCTTCCTGCTTTTATTACACTAGGATGTCATGCCCAGAGCTGTAGTGGTCATCTTGTGACCATAAGGGAAAGGCCATAAAAATAGCAGATATATCTGGCCTACCATCCTTCTGCTGCTGAACCAATGCCAACAGGTACTTATCTTTCATTTTCTTGTTGAATGATATAGTAAACAACATCCATATTGTGTAAGCTACTTTTGTTAGGTTTTCTGTTTCTTTCAGTGGAACATATTCCTAGCTGAATCATCAGATTTCTTTACAATGTTATTCTTGTCGTGTAAAACATTTAAAATTAAAATTAAAATTAATAGCTTTACTCTTTCAACAAATATTTGTTGAGTTTTCATAGGGCTTATGTCAATATAGAGATTAGTAAATATACACACTCTTTGTTTTAGGAAGTTTTCAGCATAAAAAAGACTAGCATAGAATCAATGAAAACTAGTGACATAGTCAGTGTTGTACCAGGGATACTATCCAGCATGGTACGTAAAAAGAAAATTAGTAATAAGTGTAAGGATTGGAAAACTTGAAAAAAAAGAAATGTGTTCTTAAAAGTAGATTACATCGTATATCTAGAAAAATTTTACAAGTTTATGGACACAATATTTGCAATAAAATATACAATGTTACTAGATGTAAACGTTAATATTAAAATTCAAAATTATAAATTTTATACTTTAGGGTCAAATAGAAAATGAAATTTTGAAAGGATGCTGTTTAGAATAGCATTAAAAGCATGACGTTCCTCAGAATAAATCCAACAAAAAATATATATGACAGCTATGGGAAAATGATTAAAACATTCCTGAGATATGTCTAGGAAAATCTAAGTGGAGAGATATTCCACATTGATTGATTGAAGACTTGATATTAAAAAGATTTGTGAATTCAATGCTCTACCAGTCAAAATTCCAACATATTTTTTGTTGACTTTGATGAGCTGATTTAAAAGTTACTCAGAAATGCAAAGGGCCAAATACAGTCAAGGTATTCTTGAAAAAGGAGGATTTGCACTATCAACTGTTGCTATATTATAAAGCTAATGTAAAAAGATGCTGTGATATTGGCACAGGAATAGACAAATAGATAACCGAAATAGAGTGCAGCCCAGAAGCAGAAATGTACATTTAAAGGCATTTGATATATGGAAGAGCGGGTATTGCAGATTGGTGGGTAAGGACAGGCATTTTAAAAAATAGTCGTGGAATGATTGGGAGATCATATGGAACAAAGAGAACTTGGAACTATATAAATAATACTCCAAGCTGGATTAAACACTTAAATATGAAAGACAGACTTATAAAAGTGTTCAGCATATAATATAGAAAAATCACTTGGAATAAGAAATGATAAACAAGATACAAAAATCCAGCCATGAAGAGAAACTGATAAATTTGATGAGTTTGTCAATTTTACTTCAAAAGAACTGTAGGATTAAAAAAACCTGAAAGTGAGTGAAGATATTTACAAAGTGTATGCCCCACCTACTATCCAGAAATTCCATTCATTAATTTGATAAATATTTATTGAAAGCCTGTTGTGACCAGGAGCACTGTTCTAGGTGCTTGGAATACAGAAGAGAAGTCTCTGTCCTTGTGAAGTTTATATTAGAGTGGGAAGATAAAGACAAAGAAGAAAGACAACTTGATAGAAAAATGGACAAAATGTTTATGAACTGATATTTCCCAGAAGAATACCAAATGGTCAATAAACATATGTAAAGTTGACCACCATCATTTGTCATAAAGAAAATATAAATTCAAACCACAGTGAAATACCAACTCACATCTAATAGATTGATAAAGGAGCTTTCATCCACCACAGGTGGACATATAAATTGGTACAACTATTTTGGTAAACAGTGTATATTATCTGGTAAAGTTGAAGGTATAGATACCTTATAACTCAGCAATTCTGATTTAACATATATATTCCCAAAAAAGTATTGCACATGTGTACCAGGAAGTACATATAATAATATGGTAGCATTATTTGCAATAGCTTCAAACTGGAAAGAACCCAAATATCCATTAACAGAGAAATGAATACATTTTGGTTTATTAACATGGTGGAACAGTATACAATAATGAGAATGAATGAACTATGCAGCTACACACAACATGGTTGAATCTTACAAATATAATTTTGAATGAGTGAATCCAGGTACAAAATTTAAAAAAATACTGCATTCTTCCATTTGTATGTTGTTTAAAAACAGATTAAAGTAAATCATAGTTTGATATGTGTATAGAAAGAGTTATGTTGATAATCTCAAAAATCAGGTCAGTAGCTGATTCTTATCTTGGAGGCTGGCAAGTGAAGACTGAGTATAATCATTTCTCTATTTCAGTTAATTATATGGTGACTACATGGACGTTCCCTTTACAGTAGTTCTATAATCTAGAAATTTTATGCACTTTTCTATATGCCGTGTAGAAAAATATAAGCTCATTAAAGTACTTTGAGGGAAAAGGATTGCTTTGAGATTGTTTAGGCAGGTTTAAAAATGTTCTATTTTTTTTTAAAAAGTTGTGTTTTTGGGCCAGGCACAGTGGCTCACGCCTGTAATCCAAGCACTTTGGGAGGCCGAGGCGGGCGGATCATGAGGTCAGGAGATCGAGACCATCCTGGCTAACATGGTGAAACCCCATCTCTAGTAAAAATACAAAAAAAAAAATTAGCCGGGCATGGTGGCAGGCGCCTGTAATCCCAGCTACTCGGGAGGCTGAGGCAGAAGAATCGGCTTGAACTGGGGAGGCAGAGGTTGCAGTGAGCCGAGATCGCTCCACTGCACTCCAGCCTGCGTGACAGAGCGAGACTCCTTCTCAAACAAACAAAAAAACAAAAAGACAACAACAAAAGAAATGGTTTTTATCTTTCATCTGATTTTTGTATTCTGCATTATTGCTTCTCTGGGACTCAAGTAAAGAATATTTGCAGTAGTTTAGACAGTTCTAAGTTAATGCTACATGAAACTGTTTGAATCTTGTCTTCATCTCTCAATCCCTTAAATCCAATTTCAAAAATAAAAAGTTGCCTTTATTCAGGTTATTCAAAGGATGTGATCTAGACTCTAAAGTGCTAGCCTGTTTCTTAAAAATTACTTTATGCGGTGGGGCGCGGTGGCTCACGCCTGTAATCCCAGCACTTTGGGAGGCCGAGGTGAGTGGATCACGGGGTCAGGAGTTTGAGACCAGTTTGGCCAACATGGTGAATCCCCATCTCTACTAAAAGTAAAAAAATTAGCCGGGCATAGTGGCACACGCCTGTAATCCCAGCTCCTCGGGAACCTGAGGCAGGAGAATCTTTGGAACCCAGGAGGCGGAGGTTGCAGTGAGTCGAGATTTCGCCACTGCACTCCATCCTGGGCGACAGAGCAAGACCCCATCTCAAAAAAAATTTATGTTCACACCTTATGTATTTTATTTAGAAAGTATTTTAGCTATGATAAATTATAAAATTGAGATTAATTTATATGTACACTTTTTAGGATTGTACATTCAGGATTTAAACATCAACCACATGGGTATGGTTTAGTACTATTATGTTTTAAATATGATTTAAACTATGGTTTAAAATTCTGAGGTAATTTTGTGAAAAACTCACTATTTTACATGAATTTTGATTGTATACTCTGTTATTATTTTTTACAGTGGGACTCAACTAGGAGGTCTTATTACAGTACTGTGCTGCTTTTTCAACCATGGAGAGGTTTGTTTTCTAGAAAGCAATTTTTAAGAAATAGAAGGGGTTATAGAGGAACAAAGAAATATACTCATTGAAACAATATATAATTGTATACTACTTATGACTTCACAATATTTTAAAGACCCTCGTGTTATAAGTTGATATTTTAATCATGCTGATCAAAATGTTTAAATAGCTAGAATTTCAAACATGAAATCTCTTGCCTTATTTTTAGTAAATATATACATATACATATATTCTGTAGAGAAAAGGAAATACTGTACTTGTTGAGTTGAATCACGTCATGCACATTATCTGATTTATTCCCACTAAACTTTTTTTGTGGGTGGTGGTAGCCTCACCATACAAGTTATGAAATTTAAATTTAGAGAAAATTAAGTTACTTATCCACATTCCACATTTACTACATGATGAAGCTGGATTTCCCATTCTATGTCTGTCTGCCTCTAAAACCTCACATATATATTAATTTATATTTTATTAATTATAAAATTATAATTATATTTTATAAAAACTTTTATATATTTTATATGTATAACATATATATTCAACTTTTTTATTGTGGTAAGAATAAGTAACATGAGATCTGCCCTCTTAACAGATTTGTAAGTGTACAATACAGTGTTAACACAATGTTGTATAGCAGATCTCTAGAACTTATTTATCTTGCCTAACTGAAACTTTGTATGCATTGCACTCCCCTTAACAACAATGAAAGAGGCCTGAGGCCTGACAGCAGGGACACAGTTAAGACACTGCCACCTGCTCCCTCACTTCTTTCTGTTACATCATGCTGTCTGTTCAGTAATGCAAAATGCTGAATTCAAAATAGACATTAACTTGCTAATTCAGCCCAATGAAACATAGTCCACCTAAAAAAGAGCTCATAGAAGCTTATTTCAAATATGATGGATACATTCAACAAAATATTGGTATATACCATGTCCATACTCTGTTAGATGCTGAGGATATGGCAATGAAAAAGAGAGAGATTCTGACTCCTAGCTCTTGGGAGCAAAATATTTAATATGTTATGACACAGGTTTCATAGGGTAGAAGTATTTTTTTTTTCAAGATGGAGTCTTGCTCTGCCGCCCAGGCTGGAGTGCCGTGGCGTGATCTTGGCTCACTGCAACCTCTGCCTCCCGGGTTCAAGCAGTTCTCCTGCCTCAGCCTCCTGAGTAGCTGGGATTACAGGCATGTGCCACCATGCTCAGCTAAATTTTTGTGTTTTTAGTAGAGATGGGGTTTCACCATGTTGGCCAGGCTGGTCTCGAACTCCTGACCTCGTGATCCACCCGCCTTGGCCTCCCAAAGTACTGGGGATTACAGGTGTGAGCCACCACGCCCGGCCGGGGTAGAAGTACTTTTATCCATTGCTGTTGGGTTAATTTTTAAAAATCAGTTAGATAAAGGAATCATAAAAATTATACATAAAAGCCATATATATTATTTTAAAGCAAACAAATGCATTGACATTCAACAATGTGCTGATTTAAAGACAAAGCTTTTTCTTTGAGTGTGCCAGACAACTGTTGGTATAAGCTGACTTTCTTTTATGTATCATAATTCCTCTCCCAACATTTACAATTTTGGTATCTTGGAAGAGGAGCAAGAACTTTTAAGACTCTTGCAAAGTAATAAGAGTTCACATTCTTTCTAGAATTTCAGAATTTTTGATGGAAAATTTTTCTAATACTCTGACCCATATGTCTTAGAAGTAATTTTAAAGTTTGCATGAAAATTTAATACTTTCGTTACATGCATCACATTTGTAGTTCCCAAATACTTCTAGTTGTTTTTAAAATATATACTTAACCTTTTTAAAGGTACATTTTACAAAATCTGAGGCAATCTTAGCTATTCAAAGTGTGTATTTATATTCGTTCATACTTGTTACGTAGAAACTCTCATGGTGCTTGCGAATGACCTAGGTGACATTTGTTTAGGTGTTTGTCTCGGCATGCATATATCCCAAAGCCTGGGATGCCAGGATCATATGCCAGGATCATACTGCAGGGCTGGACTATGGATCTAGTTGGTCAGTCCCAGAATTCTCACAACTCTTATACGTACAATCTTGTTTGTCCCTTGGGTTTCATTTTGCTCGGTCTGATATATCTGTTGCTGGTTTCTGGACATGGTAGTTAATTGCTCTCTACTTAATGGCCTCATGCGTTAAGAGAGCTTCAAAAACTGAGAAGCTATGCCAGACACTCAGAAATGGGATCTAGTGAGCCTAGTATTGAAATTACTAAAACAAACTCACCCCTGGTTTTTAAATATGTTTGTTGTAGTAAACATGATGTAAAGTGGGCATTTTGTTGATTTCAGGTCACCCGTGTGATGTGGACACCACCTCTCCGTGAAAGTTTTTCCTATCCATTCCTTGTACTTCAGATGTATATTTTAACTTTGATTCTCAGGTAACTTCGATTTATAAAACAAAGGCAAATAAATTATAATTTAAGTGTCTTAAAATATGCTTCAGTTCAGCACTTTGGGAGGCTGAGGTGGGCGGATCACTTGAGGTCAGGAGTTCGAGACCAGCCTGGCCAACATGGTGAAACCTTGTCTCTACTAAAATACAAAAGTTAGCCAGGCATGGTGGTGTGCATCTGTAATCCCAGCTACTTGGGAGGCTGAGGCAGGAGAATTGCTTGAACCTGGGAGGCAGAGGTTGCAGTGAGCCAAGATTTGTGCCACTACACTCCAGCGTGGGCAACAGAGCGAGACTCCCTCTAAAAAAAAATATGTAAATATATATATTATATATATATACTTCAACCTATGAAGTTGCAGTTACCAAATTGACCATTTTTTAGTTATTTTAAAAGTAAATTGAGTATAGAGTTAAGAAAATAATTCAAAATTGCTACGTAAAAATTGCTCTCCATTTAAGAGTGTAGGCTACAGGTTTTAGATAACTACATTATATTTTAATAAACCAAAAGATATGTGTTTGTATATAGTTTGCCAAGATTCAGAAGTTTTTGAGAAACAATTACATTTTCTCTTCAAGGTTTAGGTACTCTGACATTGTTTTCTAACCTGTGGTTTTGATGAATGTGCCATGAAAAAAGTGTTCTGTGTGCAAACGAATTTGGGAAATGCGGAGTTAGATGGATAAAGAATACATATATTCACATATTTATGAAGCATTTCTGAACAACCAATGTTTCTAACAGGACAACCAGTTTCATTTCAAACTTTTTTTTTGGATACACTTTTTTTGTAGGGATTACATTTATAAGCATTTTAGATATATAAGAGGTCTGAGAAATGAACCAAAAAAACCTTATGTGGTAGAATAGTATAAATAGCCTTATCAGAGAAATAGATTTGATAGAATACTAATGGGAACTCTCACTGAATGAAATAATGATCACTATCTCCTCCAAACTCCCAGAGGACCCCATTCTTCACCTACTAGTCCCTGGCAGATTCTGCCTTATATAAAAATCATTTGTTTTTCTTCCTTGTTTTTTAAAACAGTAAATTTATGAATCATCCACACATACACAAATTTTTCTTTCTTTCTTTCTTTGGAGATGAAGTCTTGCTCTGTCACCCAGGCTGGAGTGCAGTGGCATGATCGGCTCACTGCAACCTCTGCTTCCCGGGTTCAAGCGATTCTCCTGCCTCAGCCTCCCAAGTAGCTGGGATTACAGGTGCACACCACCACCCCCAGCTAGTTTTTGTATTTTTGGTAGAGGCAGGGTTTTGCCATGTTGTCCAGGCTGGTCTTGAACTCCTGACTTCAAGTGATCCGCCCGCTTCGGCCTCCCAAAGTGCTGGGATTACAGGCGTGAGCCACTGTGCCCAGCCAATTATATGTATTTAAAAATACCACTGGAAACAGGGACCATGCCATATTTATCTCTTTAACCACAGAACACTGCACACGTCCATGCAAATATTTGTGGCACTCAGATAAAGCTAATTGAGGAGTGGTAAATAGTAGTGTACTGGAGTGGCACAAACCTTGAGAATGGAGCAGGCTAACTTCTGATTTCTTACCAACCTGACAAGTATATTCTGGGGTTGAATTTGGATTTAGGAACCTCCTCCTCATTCAGATTTCTGTATCTTTGCTCTACACTTTGCCTTCTCTCAAAGATTAGGTGATGGAAGCTGACCATTCTTCATCACCCCTTGCTATTCATTCTCAGTTTAATTCCTAGGAAGGTGGGTTATTTTTATTTTTTTGAGGTGATATCAGTCTGGTCAGTCAGGGCTTTCATGGAATAAAATGTCTTAATGAGAACATTTAGGGTTGTATCATTGAGTGCATGTGCTATACTCTGTATTTTAGTCAGAACTAATTTTTGTTTGAAAAATGTAAGATTACAAAGTACATAATGAGTATTTTATGATAACAATAAACAATATGAACATTTAGAATTTTGTTTTTGAAAATTTATATACGATTATACAAAGATTCATCAAAATCCAATACAGCATTTATAAAAGGAGCAGTTACAGTTTTATTATTTAGGTAAAATGTTTGTGTTTCTTTTTTCTTATCCAAAAGTTACTATAATTCTCTGTGGTAAAAGGTATTGGTTCCCAATACATCTCAGTAATGCAGAATGGACAATTTAAACTTCCACATGCTTCAGCTGAATTCTAGAATGATTTTTTAATTTTTTAAGATTCTTTTTCCTTTAATTTTTCCCATAGTTGTTAACTTATTACTTTGTCAGCACTTACATTTCTCTTCAATGTTTTTTGAAACAGAAAAGTGGTGGTATATAAAAGTTGTTGCTACACATACACGAGAAGCATGTTGAGGTGTGCAGGGGCAGCGCCGTGTCCTATTTTGTGACCTCCTTGCTGGAGTATTAAATTTCTAATGTCATGCAGATGTAGAGGAAAACGAGCTTTTGTATTTAGAATATTTAATGGTAAATTACAATGTTATTTTTTTTCATGTAACAGTAACATTTTTATTTTTTATTTTTTTATTATTATTATACTTTTAAGTTTTAGGGTACATGTGCACAATGTGCAGGTTAGTTACATATATATACATGTGCCATGCTGGTGTGCTGCACCCATTAACTCGTCATGTAGCATTAGGTATATCTCCTAATGCTATCCCTCCCCACTCCCCCCACCCCACAACAGTCCCCAGAGTGTGATGTTCCCCTTCCTGTGTCCATGTGTTCTCATTGTTCAATTCCTATCTATGAGTGAGAACATGTGGTGTTTGGTTTTTTGTCCTTGCGACAGTTTATTGAGAATGATGATTTCCATTTTCATCCATGTCCCTACAAAGGACATGAACTCATCATTTTTTATGGCTGCATAGTATTCCATGGTGTATATGTGCCACATTTTCTTAATCCAGTCTATCATTGTTGGACATTTGGGTTGGTTCCAAGTCTTTGCTATTGTGAATAGTGCCGCAGTAAACATACGTGTGCATGTGTCTTTATAGCAGCATGATTTATAGTCCTTTGGGTATATACCCAGTAATGGGATGGCTGGGTCAAATGGTATTTCTAGTTCTAGATCCCTGAGGAATCGCCACACTGACTTCCACAATGGTTGAACTAGTTTACAGTCCCACCAACAGTGTAAAAGTGTTCCTATTTCTCCACATCCTCTCCAGCACCTGTTGTTTCCTGACTTTTTAATGATTGCCATTCTAACTGGTGTGAGATGGTATCTCATTGTGGTTTTGATTTGCATTTCTCTGATGGCCAGTGATGGTGAGCATTTTTTCATGTGTTTTTTGGCTGCATAAATGTCTTCTTTTGAGAAGTGTCTGTTAATATCCTTCGCCCACTTTTTGATGGGGTTGTTTGTTTTTTTCTTGTAAATTTGTTTGAGTTCATTGTAGATTCTGGATATTAGCCATTTGTCAGATGAGTAGGTTGCGAAAATTTTCTCCCATTTTGTAGGTTGCCTGTTCACTCTGATGGTAGTTTCTTTTGCTGTGCAGAAGCTCTTTAGTTTAATTGGATCCCATTTGTCAATTTTGTCTTTTGTTGCCATTGCTTTTGGTGTTTTGGACATGAAGTCCTTGCCCATGCCTGTGTCCTGAATGGTAATGCCTAGGTTTTCTTCTAGGGTTTTTATGGTTTTGGGTCTAATGTTCAAGTCTTTAATCCATCTTGAATTACTTTTTGTATAAGATGTAAGGAAGGGATCCAGTTTCAGCTTTGTACATATGGCTAGCCAGTTTTCCCAGCACCATTTATTAAATAGGGAATCCTTTCCCCATTGCTTGTTTTTCTCAGGTTTGTCAAAGATCAGATAGTTGTAGATATGTGGCGTTATTTCTGAGGGCTCTGTTCTGTTCCATTGATCTATATCTCTGTTTTGGTACCAGTACCATGCTGTTTTGGTTACTGTAGCCTTGTATATAGTTTGAAGTCAGGTAGCGTGATGCCTCCAGCTTTGTTCTTTTGGCTTAGGATTGACTTGGCGATGCAGGCTCTTTTTTGGTACAATGTTATTTTTAAAACTCTAATTTTGATTGCTTCATGCAAGCCATGAAATATTGCAATTTCTTTTTAGTATACTTTAAAAAGTTAACTATATTTTGTTGCATTATAGTAAAGGTAATGGAATAATTTAGATTTTATCATTTTGCAAGTAGTCTTTCTTTTCAGTGACAGACTATTTTTAGGGTGAAACTTATTGGTATCACTTCTCTCCATTAAGGACCTCGAGCAATGATAGAAGGCCCTTCATTGCACTCTGTCTTTCCAATGTTGCTTTTATGCTTCCCTGGCAATTTGCTCAGTTTATACTTTTTACACAGGTAAGATGATTTTTTAAATTAATTTTTATTTTTATTTTAAGTTCTGGGGTACATGTGCAGGATGTACAGCTTTGTTATGTAGGTAAATGTATGCCATGGTGGTTTTTGCACCTATCAACCCATCACCTAGGTATTAAGCCCAGCATGCATTAGCTATTTTTCCTAATGTTCTCCCCACCCCATCCCCCGACAGGCCCCAGTGTGTGTTGTTCCCCTCCCTGTGTCCATGTATTCTCATTGTTCAGCAACCACTTATAAGTGAGAACATGTGGTGTTTGGTTTTCTGTTCCTGTTGCTGAGGATAATGGCCTCCAGCTCCATCCATGTCCCTGCAAAGGACCTGATCTCATTCCTTTTTATGGCTGTGTAATATTCCATGGTGTATATGTACCACTTTTTCTTTATCCAGTCTATCACTGATAGGCATTTGGGTTAATTCCATGTCTTTGCTATTATGAATGGTGCTGCAGTGAACACATGGGTGCATGTATCTTTGTAATAGAATGATTTATATTCCTTTGCATATATTAATTAAATTGAATGCAAGATGTACTTGGTTGTTTCCATAGAAATTTTTAAATATGGTTACATTTATGCCCTAAAAGATTTTCAAAATAGGGAATAAAGTTTACTTAAAGGTATGATTTTTATGAAATAATATAATTCCACATTCTTTTACTGTATTGATTAGTTTGACAGATTTTAAGGCTCAACATGTGAAAGAGTTTTTCTATTATTTTTATTCACAAATGTTATTTTTGGTGTTTGAGATAATATCTGTATATATCTACCTATAGATTTTCCTTTTGTCCTGGGAATCATTCTGGGTGCCAAGCTACACAGTATGCTAAGGGCCAATCCTACTCTTCACAGCAGGACGTTCTGCTGCTAATCCAGCTAAATGTTGGCTGTTTTGTCTGTGGAGCAGAATTTTTCCTGGCACCATTTCTGTGAGCTTTAATCATAAAGCTCATCATTTCTTAAGTGAGCTGAGCCCATATCCTGTTTCTAAAGCAGCTACATAACTAGTACCAAGAAACTGAATTGGGGAAGCAGAGAGTAAATGGAGAATTTTGATGAAATTTCATGATACTAAGATTTTCCATCAGAGCTCCTGCCTGCATAACAAATACTGATGATAATAATAATATTCTATATTGGAAGTGAGAAATTCTGCCAAGAAGTCTCATGCTGCCAATAGCCTACAAAGAACGAAATTATAACCCCAGCTCAATTGGTGCTGCATGTTTAAAGTATTCCCTCTGTTTTACTTCATGAAAGTTGTCCCCTTTCAGGTTATAACACGGACATTTTTCTATGGTTTTCATTATTTGCACATGCCAACAGAGTAGAATAGATTTTTAACGAGCATCACTTCATTGCAAGCAAATTTATTAATCCAGTGGTACTGATGAAACTAAGGAGCTCTTTGGGGTCAGGCTCAATGGCTCACGCCTGTAATTCTTGCACTTTGGGAGGCTGAGGCGGGTGGATCACAAGGTCAGGAGTTCAAGACCAGCCTGGCCAAGATGGTGAAACCCTGTCTTTACTAAAAATACAAAAAAATTAGCCGGGCATGGTGGCGGGTGCCTGTAATCTCAGCTACTCGGGAGGCTGAGGCAGAGAATTGCTTGAACCCAGGGGGAGGCGGAGGTTGCAGTAAACCAAGATCGCACCACTGCACTCCAGCCTAGGTGACAGAGCGAGACTCAGTTAAAAAAAAAAAAAAAAGAAGCAGCAGCTATTGGGTAAGTTTGATATTGCTGTGATGATTTTCTAGCCATTCTCTGCATATATACTAGGCTTTTATTTTTCTTTACTAATGTATATTGTTTTGTTTGTATGTGTGCATTTCATGCTTACAGAGGAATAATTCAATGTTATTTGTTATTTTCTGGGAGTACTTTAAAATTTTATTCTTAATTGTGTTTTTCATAGATTAAGGTTAAAATTAGTTCATTGCGCCACCACACCTGGCTAATTTTTTAATTTTTTGTAGAGATGAGGTATCACCATCTTGCTCAGGCTGCTCTTGAACTCCTGGGTTCAAGCAGTCCTCCTATCTTGGCCTCCCAAAATGCTGGGATTATAGGCGTGAGCCACCATGCCTGGCCCAATTTTTTTTTTATGACTTCTGTGCTCTGGAATTTTCAATCCTATCAGTTACTTCCTTGAACATTTGAAGCAAAACTAAAGACATATCTGATTATGCCAGATAAGTGTTTGAGTGATCTCCAAGCTAAGAATAGTTTTTATATATTTAAAGGGTTATAGAACAAAAATAGAAAAAGAATATACAAGAGACTGTGTGTGACCAACAAAGCATAACATATTTATTATCTGGCCTTTTATATAACAAATGTGCTAATCCCTGATCTAAATCTTTTGTGGATCTATTTCTATTGTGTTAGTGATAGTGTCTTATCTCCATGTATGCTGGGTTATTTTTGATTTGGTGCTGGACATTATACATGAAAAATTGGAGAGGCGAGTAAAAAGCACTAATAAATCTTGAACCACCTTCATACAATCAGATTGAGATGATCCGCAGATGGGTTTCAGTCTTTCTCAGGGCTGCTTGATTTCTGGTTCACTATTATAGTATGGCCTTTTGAAACTCCAAACTAAAGCACCCTTCTTGGTGCACTCTGACTGCTGAATCTGCTGAAATGCCTGCCTAGCTTGTTGGTCTCCCAACTGCCTCTCAGCTGGCAGGTATCTGCCTCTGTTGAAATTGGCAGATACCTCTGGGAGAAAAGTGGCCCAAAATGTCATGCTCATTGGTATAGATTGCCATCTATCTTTTAAATTCCTCATTTGCTTTGTTAATAATCTGTGGCTTTTATACATATTTTTAAAATATTTTTATTTATATATTTATATTTTTCCTAGCCATTCTAGTTCTTAGTGGGAAGGTTGGTTCAAATTCCTTTGCTTACCATTATTAGAACTGTAGCCCTCCTGTTATATTTATTTTGCCTGTGAATAGTAAAGTGTTAGTTTTCTATATTTTTTCACTTTTGCTTTTTTATATTATTTCAGATAGTGTCATTATTTCCCATGTATGTTGTGGGTTACATTAAACCAAGCAAATTTCAGAAGATCAGTTATCTGAACATGGTAACATTTTTAATTTATGTAAGTCAAATATTAAGATAGGTTCTCAGAGTTTATAAAATCGAAGTGATTCTGTTTTATAGGGTACCTCCTCTTTGGTAATATTTAATACATATGGTATTGGTGATATCCAGAAGGAAAACTGGAAATGTATATTATACATGTCATATTATAACAGATTATACTTTCAGCTAGACTGTATATGTGTTTTACTGTCTAAAACTTTTGTTTTTATGTTTTAGTTATTATTACTTTTAAAACTGCCTTTTCTTTCTCAGACATGAGATTTTTAGCATTTTGCCTGAATATGACACTCTAACTGAAATTTTATGTTCTTGCAATTTTGTTTTTGGCTTAGGTCCCAAACATAGCTTCCTTAAAAACATAAAAAGTTAGTAAAGCTTCGTTCCATTTCATTAATAAGATATAAGGCTATTTGTGTTATCCATTTCCTCTTGAGTGAACTTTGGTTGTATCTTTCAAGGAATTTTAAAATTTTATTTATGATGTCAAAGGCATAATATTTTCTTTCTTTATGTATCTATAGTATCTGTAGTGATAGTTCCTCTTTCATTCCTGGTATTAGATGTTTGTGTTCTATTTTTTTTTTTCTGATCAGTCTGGTTAGAGGTATATCAATTTTATTAATTTTCTCAAGGAACCAACTTTTGGTTTCATTGATTTGCTCTATTGTTTTTGTTTTCTGTTTCATTGATTTCTACTCGATCTTTATTACCTCATTTCTTCTGCTTACTTTGGGTTTTGATCTCCTTTTTTTCTAGGTTTTTTTTTAAAAAGGTATAAAGCAAAGTCATTGACTTGAGACCTTTCTTGTTTCTTTTTTTTTTTTTTAAACACAGGTGTTTAGTGCTATAAACTTTTCTCAAAGTACTGCTTTATCAGCATCCCACATATTTTGATAAAGTGCATTTTTAAATTTATTTCATGTTATTGTCATACATTTTACTTAAACATATGATATAGAAATCTCAATAAATTTTTGTTTTTATTTAAACAGTAAATTACCTTTTAAAAATATTTAAAACTTTTAAAATGTTATATATTTACCCCGTAGTTACAATTTTCAGTGCCCTTTACTTGTGTACAGCCAGATTGACCTACTGTATTCCTGCTGTCTGTAAGACCTCCTTTAACATTTCTTTTAGTGCAAATCACCTGGTCATGAAGTCTTTATTTTGCCTTCATTTTTGAAAGGTATGTTTCCTGGGTGTAGAATTGCAGGTTAACAGCAATTTTCTTTATGAGATACCATCTCACACCAGTTAGAATGGCAATCATTAAAAAGTCAGGAAACAACAGGTGCTGGAGAGGATGTGGAGAAATAGGAACACTTTTACACTGTTGGTGGGACTGTAAACTAGTTCAACCATTGTGGAAGTCAGTGTGGCAATTCCTCAGAGATCTAGAACTAGAAATACCATTTGACCCAGCCATCCTATTACTGGGTATATACCCAAAGGACTATAAATCATGCTGCTATAAAGACACATGCACACGTATGTTTACTGCGGCACTATTCACAATAGCAAAGACTTGGAACCAACCCAAATGTCCAACAATGATAGACTGGATTAAGAAAATGTGGCACATATACACCATGAAATACTATGCAGCCATAAAAAATTATGAGTTCATATCCTTTGTAGGGACATGGATGAAATTGGAAATCATCATTCTCAATAAACTATCGCAAGGACAAAAACCCAAACACTGCATGTACTCACTCATAGGTGGGAATTGAACAATGAGAACACATGGACACAGGAAGGGGAACATCACACTCTGGGGACTGTTGTGGGGTGGGGGGAGGGGGGAGGGATAGCATTGGGAGATATACCTAATGCTACATGACGAGTTAATGGGTACAGCACACCAGCATGGCACATGTATATATATGTAACTAACCTGCACATTGTGCACATGTACCCTAAAACTTAAAGTATAATAATAATAAAATAAAATAAAATGAAAAGAATTTAAAAGATGCTGCTTGACTTGTCTTGTTTGCATTTTTTTCTTATGAAATCTGTTGACATCCCTATGCTTTCGTCTGTAAATAATATGTTACTTCTCTAGCTGTTCCCAGCTAGAGATAAGATTTTCTGTTTACCACTGATTTTGAGCAGTTTGTTTATATAATGTGCCTTACTATAGCTTTCTTCATGTTTCTTGTATTTAGGATTCATTGAAATGAATCCTAGATCATTAGATCTTTAGGTTTACAATTTTTATCAAATTTGGAAAAATTTTGGCTATTATTTCTTCAAATATTTTTCTGCCTCCCCAGCTCACTTTCATTTAGGGACTCTCATTAAATGCATATTGGGTTGCTTGAAAATGTTCAGTGGTTCATGGAGCCTATGTTTATTTTTGTTCTTTATTTAATTTTGGATAGTTACTATTGCTGTGTCTTCAGGAGTTCACTGGTTGTTTTTCTGCAGTATCTAACCTGTTGTTAATCACATCCAGTGTATTTCTCATTTAAGTCATTGTAGTTTTCATATCTAAAAGTTCATTTTGTATCTTTGAAGTATTTTTTGTCTCTAGTTAACTTGTTCTCTCTCTGTTACCACTTCTTCACCATGTGTAATACAGTTACAGTAACTGCCCCAGTGCCTCCCCCTGCTAATTCTGTCATCTGTGTCAGTTTCAATTAATTGTTTCTTCTCTTCATATAGAGGTTATGTTTTCTTGAGTGTTTACATGCTTGGAAATGTTTACTTGGATGCCAGGCTTTGTGAATTTTACCTTCTTAGCTGCTGGATATTTTCTTATTCCTATAGATACTCTTGAGCTTTTTTCTGTGATGCAGTTAAGTTGCTTGAACATAGGCTGATCTTTTCGGGTCTTGCTTTTAAGATCTGTTAGCTGGAATTAAAGTAGTGGTTAGTTTGTGGCTAATATTGCTGCACTCTGAAGCAAACTCTGCTGTGTAGACTACCTGGTGTGCCCTTTGGCTGCAGTATTTTATATTCCCACCAACAGTACATAAGCATTCCAATTTTTCTACATTTTTGCCAAGACTTGTTACTTCTGGTTTAGTTTTGGTTTGTTTTGTTTTATAATGGCCATCCTAACAGGTTTGAGGTGGTATCTCATTGTGGTTTTGATTTGCATTTCCCTGATGATAAGTGATGTTGAACATCATTTTAAATACCTGTTGGACATTTGTATTTATTCTTTGGGGAAATGTTTATTCAAGTCCTTTGCTCATTTTTAATAGAAATATTTGTTTTGTTTTGTTTTGTTTTGTTTTGTTTTTGCTATATTCATCAGAGATACTGGCCTGTAGTTTTCTTGTAGTATCTTTTTCTGGATTTGGTATCAGAGTAATGCTGGCCTCATAAAATGTGTATAGAAGTGTTCTCTTCAGTTTTTTGGAAGAGCTTGAGAAGGATTGGTGTGAATTCTTATTTAAATGTTTCATAGAATTCTCCAGTGAAGCCATCTGGTTTGAGGTTTTCTTTTGTTGAGAAAATTTTTATTACTGATTTATTAGTTACAGGTCTGTTGAGTTTTTTTGTGTTTTCATAATTTACTCTTGGTAGGTTGTATGTTTCTAGAAATTTATTTCTTATAAATTATCTAATTTGTTGGCATATAATTCTTCATAGCTGTCTCTATAATCTATTTGGCTTGGTATTTTAGTTTTTTAGGGTGAGAAAGTAAATGTGGTTTCTGTTATACAAACTTGGACAGAAGCTGAAGTTTCATTCTGATTGATTTTAGTTACTTTGGGTGAAACATTACCATGTTTCAATGAGGAAGAAATATATATATATATATAAAGTTTCAGTTAAACTTTCCTTCAACATAACTCAGGTTTGTAGTTTCTTTCCACCTTTCTCCTTTTTTTCCTCTGCATCTATCCATCGTCTATCTCTCTTTCCTTCTGCTTCCAACTTTAGACTCTATTACTTTTGTCCTTTTAACATTTTCCTTACAGTCTCCCAGCCCCTTCTAATTTGAACTCAGCCACTACCTAATCTTTGTTTGGCTTCTTCCCAAATATGCAGATGGATGGCCCGTATTACCTCCATGGTTTCCTAGTAATATAAGTTATTAGGCAGGTAGTGCAACTCTTAAATTCTCTTAATATGAGACAGATGATATTCTTTTTCTCTGGTCTGTGATGTACTTCTATTAAAAAATAAACCCTGGGCCACACACAGTGGTTCACGCCTGTAATCACAGCACTTTGGGAGGCCAACATGGACAGAGGGCTTCAGCCCAGGAGTTTGAGATCAGCCTGGGCAACATGGCAAAACCCTGTCTCTACAAAAAATAGAAAAACTAGTTGGGCATGGTGGCATGAGCCTGTGATCCCAACTACTCAGGAGGCTGAGGTGGGAGGATTGCTTGAGCCCAGGAAGGTTACAGTGAGCCATGATCACCCCACTGCACTCCACCCTGGGTGACAGAAGAAATGAACTGTATGTTTTCATGTTATATATTGAGAGGATAAATCTGGAAATGTTACAAGTTGAGGAGGTAGGTTCCTACCCACAATACAAGAGAACAAAATGAAAGGAGTTGCTATTTTCTCCTTGTTGGAGGCATTCTCCCATCCTTTAGGTGGTGAAAATACAGAAAGATTTGTCCACTAAGTTGTTGAATGAATGACATGATGCTTTTTTTGTCTTTTTGTTATTCTTTATTGGTTCTACCAATTTGACTCTTTACCCAGGCCACCTGTCCTTAGGCATGCAGACTTTGTAGAAATTCACATGTCGACATTACACTTGTAATATATAATTCTTTCACTTCAGAAAAATTGAGCAATTTAATAACTCAACTCAAAAGAAGGTCAGAATTTCATTTGCAAACTATTGAAAAATGACAGTAAACAGAAGGTGTCCATAAACTTCAAAAAAATTCTGCCAAGGCTGCACTCAAAGGAAAATTTACTGTCTTCATTTTCAACAATATTTTCAGTAGTAGACTGGAAAGAACATGAATTGAGTAAGTTTTAAATTCAAGAATATCAAAGAAACAAAAAATCTAAGGAGAGAAAAGTTGAGATTTAACCAAATGTTCAGCTTACATGTTTTTTAAGCCTCCCTAGGTATTATTTTCTGTTTTTAGCTCTGTATATCTTTGGCAAAGGTAAGTATTTATTACACACAACCTGAACAAGGTATTTTTGGATCTAAGTGATTCATTTTAGAGTTTAACATCAATAGAAGCAAATTCACTGTTTAATGGGAGACTCCAGTTTTTGGTGGCAAGATAATTATCGAATTGAGCGCATATGAAATTTACGAAGGGGAACTTTGTGTGTGCCATGAGGCATAAGAATCATTACAAGAAGGGAGATGGAACCTCCAAGATAATCTAAAGCTCAGTACTAAGGCCAGATAAGGATAGTTTGAGAAAGGATATTCTTACTTGTGAGCATAGATTCAAAATTTCACCTAGATTAAAAACATTCCTTACACACAAAAGTATAAAAGATTAGTAACTCAAGAACAGCCATATATGTGATAAAGATAATCCACTTGTGATAAATCTGGCTTATTCTAGGAATCCAAAGATGTTTCTGGAAAATCCAAAAATGTAAGTTATCACACTAACAGATTAAAAGAGAAAAAATCTTATGATCATCCCATTAGATGCAGAAAATAAAATTGATAAAATTGAACACCCATGTATAATGAAAACATGTAACACAGTAGAAATAACAGTTTTCTCAACCCCGTAAAATTCTTCAGCAGTCATTAGTCTTACCGATAATAAAGTATTTAGAGTGTTCTGTTTAAAATCACGATAAAGATAATGTGCTTTTTCACGTTTTATTAAAGTCCAAACTAGCCTAGTAATTCAAGAAAACTAAATAATAGGAAAAGGAAAGAAACAGAAGGAAAATTTATTATAGTATCAATATTTACCTAGAAAGAATAAAATAATTGACAAATTATTAGGAATTAGAAGAATTCAATACCATGGCTAGATATAAGTTTAATATTCAAAAATCAATTGCATTTCTATTCTTTGGCAACAAACAGAAAACATATTTTTTAAAAATATGCCTTATGTATTAGGAAGAAAAATGCATAGGATCTGAATGAATCTAACAAAATACATATAGTATTTGTATGAAAATTTATTTTAATAATTCTAAGACAAATAGAAAAATAAAACACATTTATGTGTATGAAGGTTCATGTAATGCAGTTCTCCCCAGTTGATGTTCAGATTCAAAGCAATTTCAGCAAGATTGTCTTGCAGGTCACTTTTCACTAAATGATACTGGAATAGTCTATCTATATGAGAAAAACTGTATGTTATACACAAATATCAGTTCCAGGCCTAGCCGTTTTGAATGTTCCTATGCTGGATGTCTTTTTGACATGTCTTTATAAATTTATAATGCTCCAGGCTTTTCTTGATTTTCCTTGTGCTAGCCTTGGAATCAGCCATTTTTTCCAAGGAGCCCTGGTTCCTTTTAGAGGAGAATGGTATTTGGAAACCAAGACCTGAGTGGTATGTGCACTCATTACTACCAGTGTGTCCTTGTTTCTAGGCCCTTTCACTGCACGTATGTGCACACGTGTGTATGTGTATGAAATCATGATTTCATAACTGTAGCTCCAATCCCAGCCCAATGCTATAGAAAGGCAGACTAGTTAGGTACCTCAGAACTCACAGAAAAACACCACAGGCTGCCATCTCCTGAAACTCCATCCAGTGGCAGAAGACACTCAGAAAGAGGGTCCGGGGAAATACTCTCCATGCTGTGGGTCTGGTATCTACTATTCCCTCCAGGGAGGCTGCCCATGCAGGTAGCAGCAGCGGGGATCTAACAGGTGCCCTGCCTGGACTAGGCAGCCCAGGAAAGAGCCCTCTGCTCTCTGCCGACCTCCTACCCCACAATCCTGGTGTCTCTCACCCTCCACCTCATGGCAACAGGACATGGGAAGTACATTCTTCCTGCATCGGCAGCATGATTTGGGGCAGAGATGGACCACAAGGGCACCAGATGAATCAAGCTGACCAGAATAGCACTAGCACTGCAAAGACTCTGAAAACTAAACTGTCATTGTAACTATAGCACACAGAAGTAGGCCAGGACTTGCATGATAAACCTAAAAACAAAGTGACTGTCTGCTGAAATAGAAATTTAAAATAGGATCCACAGTCTCTAACATAATATAAAAAATGTACTGGACACAGTAGAAAAACCACTCATCATAGCAAGAATGAAGAAAATAACAACTTGAATGAGAAAAAACAGTCAACAGATGTCAACACTGAGATGAATAGGATGTGGGGATTATGTGACAAGGGTTTTAAAGCAGTCATCATAAAAACACTTCAATGAGCAGTTTTAAATACTCTGGAAGCAAATGAAAAGGCTATAAAATGTCACCAAATAATTGTCCTTTTTTTTTAAAGAACAATTTGGTGATTACAGAACTGAAAAATACAATAACTGAAATTAAAATTCAGTAAATGGACTTGGTAGTGGAGTGAATATTACCGAGGAAGCAGTCAGTGCTCTTGAAGATAGAACAATAGAAATCTCCCAATCTAAATTGAGAGAAAATCACAGGAAAAAGGACAGAGCCTCCGGGACCTATGGTGTAGTAACAAAAGATCTAATATTTGTATCATCAAAATTTCAGAAGGAATGGAAAAAGAGAGTGGGGCTGAATAGTATTTTAAGAAGTAATTGCTAAACACATCCTAAATTTGGTGAAAGACACACCTGCAGAGTGAAGACCCTGAGCCATTCCCAAGTAAGACAAACCCAGAGAAATCCATGCCAAGATACATTATGAGTTAACTTTTAAAACTAAAAGAAAAAAATCTTGAAAGCAGGTACGGAGAAATGACACATCACCTACAGGGCAAAACTGACTTAAATTGTAGCAGACTTCTCATGTGAAAGTAAGGAAGCCAGAAGGTTGTGGCAGAACATTTGTCAAGATGAATTACATATCCAGTGGATGTTTCGTTTAGGAAGGAAGGGGAAATAGACATTCTCCAATCAAGGAAAATTAAGATAGTTTGTGGCTAGCAGAGAACCTTAAAGAATGGTTAACTGAAGTTCTTTTGTCAGGTTTGTTGAAGACCAGATGGTTGTAGATATGTGGTTTTATTTCTGAATTCTCTATTCTGTTCCATTGGTCTATGTGCCTGTTTTTGTACCAGGACCATGCTGTTTTGGTTATTGTAGCCTTGTAATATAGTTTGAAGTCAGGTAGCCTGAGGCCTCCAGCTTTGTTCTTTTTGCTTAGGATTGTCTTGGCTATATGAGCTCTTTTTTGATAGTGTGGAATCAACCCAAATGCCCATGAATGATAGACTGGATAAAGAAAATGTGGTACATATACACCATGGAATATTATGCAGTAATAAAAGAAATGAGATCATGTCCTTGGCAGGGACATGGATGGAGCTGGAAGCCATTATCCTCAGCAAACTAATGCAGGAACAGAAAACCAAACACTACATGCTCTCACTTATAAGTGGGAGCTGAACAGTGAGAACAGATGGACACAGGGAGGGGAACAACACACACTGGGGCTTGTCAGGGGAGGGTGTGGGGAGGGAGAGCATCAGGAAAAATAGCTAATGCATGCTGGGCTTAATACCTAGGTAATGGGTTGATAGGTGCAGGAAACCACCATGACACACGTTTACCTTTGTAACAAACATGCACATCCTGCACATGTACCCCTGAACTTAAAATTTAAAAACTTCTGAAAACAAAAAGGAAATGAAAGAAAGAATCCTAGAATATAGGGAAGAAATATAAAACAGCAAAACAGATACACAGAGGGGTTGATATAATAGACTATTCTTCTCATGAGTATTTCCCTTTGTGTACTTTTTCCACTTTATTTCGTGATTCTTTATTTAGATTTTTAAGTCAAGGATTTAATTCATTTATTTTTGCTCTTTCATTTTTATTGATAAAGCTTTTGAGGCCATGAATTTGCTTCTTATGCTTGCTTTAAATGTCTTCCTTAGTCTCCATATGGAAATGGTATTTGCCTCCCATGCTGATGCCATCATTCTATTTTTCACCTTTCTGAATCTGTTTTTATTTGTCTTCCCTGTGTAGCATAAGTTGAGTCTGTCTTTGCTTTGTGAGATAATGTGAAAACCTTTGTTGTAAGTTTTATGTGTATTTGACTATATTTGCTTTGTTTCTGTATATGATTCTCTTTAAAACTTTTTGTATTTAAGAAGGTTACTATTATTTCCTCAATTATTGCATATTTGAAACCTTTTTTATAACAATTATACTTGAATGACAGATTGGCTAGATATAAAATCCTTGGTTCTCACTTTTTAAAGTTTCTTAAAAATGCGTCTACCCCACTGCTTTGGTTTGTATGTTTCTTTTAGCAAGTCTGATGCTAGCCAAATTCTTCTGTCCCTTATAAATTATGTGACTTTTGTGCCTGGAGGCTCTGAGAAATTTTTCTTCATTTTTCATAGTTCTACTGAAAGATGTCTTGAGTTAGTTTACCATACCAGATTAATTTTTTTCCAGTACCCCCTGGATCCTTTCCAAATCCCGATTCAGGTCTTCTTTTATTTCTGGAAAGTTTTCTTGGATTATAATTTAAACACTAGTTTTGATTCATTGCTGTGGTTTTCTTTTTCAGGCACTCCAGTTATAATTATGTGCCTTTCTTCCATTTCTACCACTTTCTCTGATACTTCTCACTTCTTTCTCTGGTATCATTTTCATTCTTCGTCGTTGTTTTAGTGCCTTTACTTCAATTCCTTCATTAACTTATTTGAGTTTCTTTTCTTTTAATCATCTTGTGATTTCGTTTTTATTTCTGATAATATTCTCCTTTTCTTCCATTCCCTTTCTATGTCTAATAAACTCTTTATTTCTTTCTGATTTTTTCCCCATTTCTGTTCTTGGTTTTTGAATTTCTTGTTTAAATTGCTTTTTTAATATTTCTGAATGCTCGTTTGAGGATATTTAATTCAACTTTTAATTCTGCATAATTTTCTTTTGCTTTGTGAGATTTTATCGTTCAGTGGTGTGGATTTCATTAGCTGAAATATTTGACTTTCATGTTTGTTATCTTCTTAAAGAAGCTTTGGATATTTATATAGGCATTTTTTCATCTATTAATTATTTTGTGTTTTCTAGTCCAAGTGCAAACCTCTTCTGAAAATGTAGCATAGTGTGATTTTTTTTCCAATGAATAACTTTTTTCTTTTTTTGTGCTTGATGGCAGTAGTGATGGATAGTCTTTTGGTTTGGGTTCTCATTTTTCCTGCTGGATACTTTTTCCTTCTTGCACTCCCCTTTTTATCCTCCTTTCTTTCCAGAAATGATGCCTTTCTAACATCAGTGTTTTTGTCTCTAGTCACTGTTAGGCCCTGCTCTGTACTCCCATTTACCAATCTCCCAGGGCTCTTTTTACACATATGATAGACTTGTCTCTTTCTTGGGTTATTTTAGTTCCAATTTTGACCCCTGCCTTTCCTTTTCTTCTTTATCCTTTCATGGGTCTCCCCTCATTCTCTGCAAAGGCTTAGGTCAGGGACTTGAGGTATAACTCTATAGATTCGTTGCTTCCTTTTCGATTCATAGGTAATTTGAAGTTTGTGCTATTACCTTTTTTCCATATATGTGATTGTATTGTTCTACTTGTTGGTTGATATATGCAGAGATTTGAATTTAGGTTGCTTAACTTTCCCCAGGCTAACCAGAAGTACACAATTGTTCCCTTTTTAATCAAGGCTAGTCAAAAAATAAACAACAACAACAACAACAAAACAGAAGCCTCATTGCCAGTTCTAGTTCATATTCCTGTTTCTTAAAGGAAACCTTAAGTTTTCACATTTCAAACTGTTATTTCTTGAAGATAGGCGCATATATTTCCACAGGAGTGGTAGAAGAACTTTTAAGGTAGTGTTTTGAAAAATGGATTTTCAGCTGAGAAATAATATTTGGAAACAAACCCATAAACACTCCCTTAACAGAAATAAAAAAGAAGTAACCTTTTAAAACTTCCTTCAGATTAGGATATGTATGAGCAGCCACTTTTCTGACGCACACAGGGTTTTCTCTTTGTTCAAATCCCCCCTCCCTCTGTCTCTGTACGGGGAGCTGTTTTCTTCTTCCTTCTTTCTTTCTTGCCTATTAACCTTTTCACTCCTTAAGACAAAAAAAAAAAAAGATTTAGGATATGTAGAATTCTAGTGTTGCCATATATTTTATACCAGTGTCATCAGTTTTAATTCTTTGCTTTTAAACAAGATTTTCTAAAGGAACTTTTTTAAAAAACCTCACCGTTTATACCTCACATAATTAAAATTTTTCTATGTCATTTATAGATATAATTGAATACTTTAACTGGGTGATTTGTAGTTTTAAATACTGGACTTCTATTTTATTTTCTAGCTAATTCAAGGTAGTGCCTGGTGGTGTGGAACAATCATTTTGAAATTTCTGACATCTAAAATCTTAGGCGTTTCAGACCACGTAAGTACTTTTTAGTTAAAACATAAAAGTTCTTATAAACATGTAGTTGAATGAAAACTTTGAAACCATCTATTCTTATCTCATTTCACAGAGGTTAAGTGCCTTCTTTAAGGTCTCTAGATGAGTTATTGGCAGAGTCAATAATAAAGTCTTGCAGTTCAGTGATCATTGCAACCCACTAAAAAGAAAGAATATTCGTGAAGGCTGACTTGGACTTTTAGGAAAAAAAAAAAACTTTATTTTTTATTTTAACTAACTTTTAAAAAGTTTGTTAAGTAGTTGTTTATATTTCAGTTAAAATACAAATAATTAGTTGTTTACATCATAAATTATCCATTTATTGCAGATATTAACATATGGGAGGCTGTCCTCAGCTTTGAAAATACAGAGCTCTTAAAATCTCAGTATTGTTTTATTTATTTATAACTATGGACTAAAATCAATGTATGATTTGATGTTTTAAGGCCTTTCTCGTTATATAAAAAGAGAATGTTAAAAAATTTTGATCTTTTCATTTTCTAGGAAATACATGCAGAGCATTTATCTCTCATGTGGTATTTCTGTTTGTTAATGTCTTAAAGAGTAGCCCTCTTCAAGGCCTAAGTCCCTGCTTAACTAACTGGTTTAGGGAATAGAAAACAATGCATGAATCTACTTTTTATTTCTAGCACTTTCTGTTTAGAAATAAGCATACATGAGTATATCATACAATAATCAATTTTGAAATTTACCTCATTTAATGCTATCCAATTAGGGCCCTGTTTGATGCTGAAATTATGTACTTTGACAAGGGGTTATAGTATTACTTCTCTAAAAGGTCAAATGCTATCTCTATGCAATATAACATATGTGTTTATATTAAATAAAATTTCTAAATGTAAGCGTTTGCCATTTATTGCTAGCTTTGCATGGTGGTTTATTAGTTTATTTGTTGCTGCTGTTCTCTGGTATGTCTGACACACTTCCCCATTCTCCTTTCCTTTTTATTGTTTTTAACTTTATTGTATATGTGTTATGATAAAGTTTATTTAGAGCTTCTAAGTTATTTATGTGTCTGTTAAGTTTGTTCATGATTATGTTTCTTGCCTTACTTCACACTTACTTCACATTGACCCCCAGCTCTTTACAAATTATTATTTTTTTTGAAACACAGTCTCACTCTGTCACCCAGGCTGGAGTGCAGTGGCCAATCTCGGGTCACAGCAACCTCCACCTCCTGGGTTCAAGCAATTCTCATGCCTCAGCTTCCTGAGTAGCTGAGATTATAGGCACGTGCCACCACGCCTGGCTAATTTTTGTATTATTAGTAGAGATGGGATTCCAGCATGTTGGCCAGCCTGGTCTCAAACTCCTGACCTCAAGTGATCCGCCTGCCTTGGCCTCCCAAAGTGCGGGGATTATAGGTGTGAACCACCATGTCTGCCCTACAAATCTTAAAAAAAAAAAAAAAAAATACAAACACACTTCATTGGTAGTCCTGAGTGACTTCCTTTATGTGACAGTTATGAGGAAGACCTGAAATTATAGTGGTTTGGTTAAATTACTGTTAGTCACCAGGCCTACTCTAAATTAGAAAAATAAATTGCAACTCTAAATTATCCTTGAGTACTGGTAGATTAGGAAAAATAATTGAATGAAAACCACTTATAATCATCAAACTTGTTATAAGATAATTTCTGTCCCTATCAAATAATTTGAATTAAGAGTTTACTTGCCAAATATTTTCCTTTTTCTGGCCTTCTGAGGATGCTGTGGAAAAATAATTGTCTCACCAAGAGCAGGTTGTAAATAATCAGTAGAAAAATAGAAGTTCTGCATTGGATTTGGTTGTTGGTATCTATTTTTAGCCTTGGAGATCAAATAGCTAAGTCAAAGATCAAAGTGGTATGTATAATTGTTGTAATTCTTATGAGGATCAGATCTCATATTCAGTGGTTTGAATATATGTCTGTAAAATATCAAGAAATACCCAAATATTGTAATCAGTCTGTGAGGCTTTGTGAAATTGACAATGCACAGAAAGCTTATGACCTACAATGTATGTTGAAAGAGGTTAAGTAAAATAGTTTTTCATGATAAATTGTCTTATTATAAAATGTAATTAACTACATGATGGTTTCTTCTCAGCAGATATTGATTTTAGCTCACTCTTTATCATCTTCTCTTTATTTTTTTCTGACTTCTTTCTACTTTTCATTTTTCATGATATTTCTCTTAATTTTCAGTTATCTTGAGAAGTCAGCACGTCGTATATTTGGTTCACTGTAGTTTTTTGTTTTCTTAGAGGGATGTCTAAATACATTGGATTTATCTGCTCTATAAACTTTGTTATTCTTACATCAATAAAGTATTACTGGCTATAGGCTATAATCATTTGTGTAATTTTAATTCATTTTACTTTATTTTCTCCCAGATTTGCCTGAGTGATCTTATAGCGGCCAGAATCTTAAGGTATACAGAATTTGATACTTTAATATACACCTGTGCTCCCAAATTTGACTTCATGGAAAAAGCGGTATGAATGTTTCTTTTTTCCTTCTCTACTACTATAAGTTTTTGCTCTAGTTTTTTTTAATCTGAAACTCAAAATTTTTACTCAGAAACAGTCAACTTATTTTATTTTTTTTACTGTAACTTGCTAATCCACCTTCCTCGTTTTTTTGTCTGTAAAATAAAAAAAAGATAGTCTCATATTTTACAGAGTTATTGATGATGGTTAAATGAGATAATCTGAGAAGAGTGTTTAACATACTATATGACCCATAATAATTATTATTACCAATCAACTACTTTTAATAATCTAGGCCACTTGGAAGTATGGGACCATTCAGGAAAAAGTCTAAATTCTTGTTTCTGTTTTTAAGAAATTCAGTTTTATTACAGTTAACACCCCAAATATTATAACATTTTTAACAAGGTGTTACCAAGAAAGGTATGCTACTGATGAGTTTTAATGAACATATAAAAATTCATTTTTAATTATACAAATGCAAGGTATTATTCTTTTTAAAAAGTTCATGCTATAAAGCTTTAAAACATAGGCTGTGTGTGGTGGTTCATCCCTGTAATCCCAGCACTTTTGGAGGCCGAGGCGGGTGGATCACATGAGGTCAGGAGTTTGAGACCAGCCTGGCCAACATGGTGGTAACCCCATCTCTACTAAAAATACAAAAATTAGCCAGGCATGTTGGTGCATACCTGTAGTCCCAGCCTGAGTAGGAGGCTGAGACAGGAGAATTGCTTGAACCCTGGAGGCGGAGATGCAGTGAGCTGAGATCGCACCAATGCCCTCCAGCCTGGGCGACAGAGTGAGACTCTATCGAAAAAAAAAAAAAAGAAAAAAAAATTGGCCTCTTTGTAGAATCATGGAACACAAGATCAGGAAGGGCTCTTAGAGACCATGCCGTATAGTTCTTTCATTTGCAGATAAAGAAAAACTTAAAGAGATTTGCCTAAAGCACACACAAGCCAAGATCAGGACATGGATTCTAATGGATTCTAGAACTCTCAATCCAGGGCTTTCCTCTATTTGTAGCTTAATTTTTTTCATGGAACATAACAAAGTTGCTACTGGATTGATTATTCCTTGTGTAATTATTATGAATTCTGAATTAGTGGTAAGTAATAAAATTTTACATTCTTCTCTTATCCATCCAACCAATCATCCATTCATTCAAAAACTATTATTGACTATAGTTATCCATGAGGCAGTTTGCTATAGCACGACAAAGAGGAAAATGAACTGGTTTCTTGCTTTTAAGAAATGTATAATTTAGTTACCTGGTAAATTACTCCTTATCATCACAATAACAGGTCATCAGAATTAGTTAGCCAATGTTATTTCTGTACTTATTCATAGTTTTAGTCATTAACTTTGGTTAGCTTTCTTTTTAGCTCTAGTTTCACTAATGAAAATAATGGAGCTGTGTAGTACAGAAAGTTACAATGTAGGACCCAGGGATCGGTAAACACACATTTTAAAACTTAGCATTATGTAAATAAAAAAAGAAAAACATAATAGATATAGCAATTCTAGTTTTATTAAAATAATAAATTTTTCATTAAATTTTTGGAATACTTTTTATAATTTTAATTATTTCATTAAGGCATGGAAGACAATAAATATATATTCTGCTGATGACAAATTTTACCTTTTACTTTTAAGGAATGTTATCATGGCACTTAGTTTGACATAGATGTTTACTAATTTAATGTAAAAATCGTAAGTAACTATTTTGAATAATTTGGTATATTTCAGACTCCGCTGAGATACACAAAGACATTATTGCTTCCAGTTGTTATGGTGATTACATGTTTTATCTTTAAAAAGGTATTTTTAAACAAATTATTATTTGTTTTTGGCATCAATATAAGGACTATAATAATGCAAATTGCTCAGAATTCCATGTTATTTTTAGGATGAACTCTTTCTCTCTCTAAAAGTTTGCTTTTTATTTAGATCTTTATCGATCTTTTTATAAAAAGCCATGATAAAAGGTATTCTTATTTTTTCTTTCAAAAGATATATACCAGTCACCAACTGTGTATCAAGGACTACATTAACATTGTAGGTACACCCAGACAAATAAAACGTAGCCACTCCTGTCTTGGAACTTACAGTCCTGGATTATTGAGGGTGGGGGTGCAAACATGAAGCAAATAATCACACAAATGTCTAAAGAATTAAAATTTTTATAGGTGCTATGAAAGAAAAGTCCAGTGACAACTACATTAGTATCTTTCAAATATAAAGCACAGTGAAGTCTTGATCTATTTTGAGTGGGCTTGTGTACAAGAATTCTGTATAGCTAATTAAAAAATATTTTTCTACATGTTCACTGTTTTCATGACAGAAGAAAATAATATCTCAATAAAAGAAACAATCCTTAAAATACCACTGGCAGGTTTTGTTGGTCTGGGTAGAGTTATTCTAAAAGCATGGTTAAAGACAGTGGGTTTATTTTTTTTTTTTAGCAGTCTTGAGCTATCTTTATTTATATTATTTACAAGCTATCAAGTCTTAAGCCAGTATGTATTTATTGTATACTTTTAAGCAGATAACAATAATGCGATTTCCCTACCACCATACCAGTTGTGTTCTTGTTGAAAGGAGTTTTCTGTATTTACGGTCAAATTGCATATCTTCTCTATGTAGTTTTAGTTGCCACACTTCTCACTCCTTTGTTTACACAGAGATGTGAATAATTTAAGAGTGAGAAAGGCATCTCCCTCGACATCTCTGTTGTTTCACCCTTGATCCAGTTCCCTGGGGACCACGTGGAAAGGGTCAGGATAAAGGAAACCAGGAGACATGAGTAAAATGTGAGCAGGTTTACTGCCCTGCATTCTTTCGGCCCATGCTGGCCTAGAATGAAGATTTTCTCTACTGGCCTGTTTCTTTTCCATCAAGGCAAAATGTCGAGTTATCCTTATAAGGCTCCACTTAGAGGGGCCAATGCATGAATTAACTATTCAGTGGAGAGTCAGCCAATGTGGGAGAAACTGATAGCTAGATCCACAACTGCTGTATTTTAAAAAATTAAGATCCAAGACTTATAAATACATTACTAGTCTCCAAACACACCACAACCTGAACTATGCATGTGCACTAGCAGGGGCATGTACGTACACACACACACACACACACACACACACACATCCCTGCAGCGAACCAAGTTTCATACACACATGCACACGCACACACACATACAAACATCCTTGCAGCTAGCCAAGTTTCATACACACATACACAAATGTGCGCGCACACACACACACACACACTAATCCCTGCAGCCAGCCAAGTTTCATACACACACACACACACACACACACAAATCCCTCTAGTCGGCCAAGTTTCATACACACACACACACAACTCTCTCTCTGTCTCTCTCCCTCTCTCATCCCTGCAGCCAGCCAAGTTTCACTCCTTCCTTGCTGCTTTCTTATAAACCCCTCAGTCTTTATTTGTCCTATTGTGGCTTATTTTTCACCCCAAGGATACTTCTGATGGTCATTTAGTTTTCAATGATGTGAAGTTACTTCTTGGAAGGAGAAAAGGAAGGCATATATAGTATGATCGTCCTGTTACTGAGGACTCCCTTAAACATTAAAAAATACTTCTTTCTTTGGCGGAGTGTTTACATTAATGAATCAGAGCATTTTAAATATTGCAGTATTCCTTAGAAAAGTTTCATTGATTTGATTCTATTCACAGACTGTTCGTGATATTTCGTGTGTTTTAGCTACAAACACTTATCTAAGGTAATTATATCATCATTTTTAAAACATACTGTATTCAATTATTAAACAACTTACTGTAACATTAATTTTTCAAATGAATATGCATTAAACTTTAGCATTATGATTAAGACAGGAGATATGAACCAAACAGATGTTTTCTTAAAAATATTATTCTTACAGATTTCTTATATGTATTTGGACTTGTTTTGGAGATATTTATATTTGTGAACTAACTCGAAGTTTAAATTGATAAATTATAATTTATCATTAGAATTTAAAATCAGTAAGCTAAAGATTTATTTTTGGAATTCCTCCCCCACTCCCTCCCTTCCTTCCTGCCTTCCTTCCTTCTCTCTCTCTGTCTTGCCTTGCCTTGCCTTTCTTTTCTCTTTTCTTTTCTTTCTTTCTTTTGACAGAGTCTTGCTCTGTCACCCAGGCTGGAGTGCAGTGGCATGATCTCTGCTCACTGCTGCCTGGACATCCTGGGCTCAAGCGATCATCTCATCTCAGCTCTGCCAAGCAGCTGGGACTACAGGTGTGCATCACCATGCCCAGGTAATTTTTGTATTTTTTTTTTGTGGAGAGGGGGTTTCACCATGTTGGTCAGGCTTTTCTTTTTCTCTCTTTTTTAACTTTCAGAGGGGGTATAATTATTTGTGTTTCTGAATATTTATGAATTTTTTTCTAAACTTATTGTTAAAACTATTTATTGTATAACATTTTTGGATGGTGTTAGTAATGTCACTAGCATAAGCAGATGCCAGCAAAATGTATCATATCAGTCACACATAAGTAAATTGCTATAGGACCCAAGAAGTAAATTGTGATGAAAATTTCCTTCTGAGGGAAATATGATCTCAAATGACATGTTTTTTAGTGTTCAACTTTTATTTTAGATGCAGGGGGCACATGTACAAGCTTGTTACATGGATATATTGTACCCAGATAGTGAGCATAGTACCTAATAGTAGTTTTCAAGTTATATTTTATATTTGTAAGTAGAATATTTGATTTTATTTTGTGACTTCTACTTTATAGAATAGTTTTAGATTTATAGAAAAATTGTGAAGACAGTAGAGAGAATTTCCATGAACCCCATACTCCATGCTGATTGTTTCCTTTACTGTGCAGAAGTTTTTATACTTGATGTCATCCCTTTTGTTCATTTTTGCTTTGGTTGCCTGTGCTTCCCAGGTATTTACTCGAGAAATCTTTGCCCAATCCAAAGTCCTGGAGGATTTCCCCAAAGTTTTCTTGTAGTAATTTCAGAGTTTGAGGTCTTAGATTTAAGTCTTTAATCCATCTGGATTTGAGTTTTGTATATGGCAAGAGATAGGGGTGTAGATTCATTCTTCCACATAGGGATATCCAGTTTTCCCAGCACCATTTATTGAAGAGATTGCCCTTTCCCCAATGTATGTTTTTGAGACTGCTGTGAAAAATGAGTTTACTGTAGATGTATGGATTTCTTTCTGGGTTCTCCATTCTGTTCCACTGGTCTGTGTGTCTGTTTTTATGGCAATACTGTGATGTTTTGGTTACTGTACTTTTGTAGTATAATTGAAGTCAGGTATTGTGATTCCTTCAGTTTTGTTCTTCTTGCTCAGGGTAGCTTTGGCTATTCTAGGTCTTTTGTGTTTTCATATAATTAAAGATTGTTTTTTCTATTTCTGTGAGGAATATCATTAGTAGTTTGATGGGAATTGCATTGAATCTGTAGATTGCTTTGAATAATATGGACATTTTAGCAATATTGATTCTTCCAATGCTTGAACGTAGAATAGCTTTCCATTTTTTGTGTCTTCTTCAATTTCTTTCTCCAGTTTTGTATAGCTTTCATTCTAGAGATCTTTCATTTCTTTGGTTAATTTCTAGATATTTAATTTTATGTGTGGCTATTGTAAATGGAATTACTTTTTAAATTTTCTTTTTCAGATTGTTCTCTGTTGGCATATAGAAATGTTAATGATTTTTGTATGATTTTGTGTCCTACACCATTACTGAATTTATCAGTTCTAATAGTTTTTTTTTTGGTGGAGACTTTAGGTTTTTCTAAATATAAGATCGTATCATCTGCAAACAATGATAATTTGACGTCTTCCTTTCAAATTTGGATGCCCTTTATTTCTTTCTCTTGTCTGATTTCTCTAGCTAGGATTTCCAGTACTATGTTGAATAATGTGGTAAAAAGTGAGCATCCTTGTCATGTCCCAGATCTTAGAAGAAAGGCTTTCAGTGTTTCCTCACTCAGTATGATACTAGCTGTGCGTTTGCTGTATATGGTTTCTATTGTGTTCATTAATATTCCTTCTATACCCAGTTTTTTTAAGGTTTTTTATCATGAAAGGATGTTGAATTTTATGAAATGATTTTTCTGCATCCATAGAGATGAGATGATCATATGATTTATTCCCTTTCATTGTGTTGATATGACATATCATGTTGATTTGCTGTGTTGAACCATCTTTGTGTCCCTGAGATAAATCCTATTTGGTCATGATGAATAATCTTTTTAATATTTTATTGAATTCAGTTTGCTAGTATTTTGTTGAGGATTTTTGCGTTAACATTAATCAGAGATTTTGGCCCGTAGTTTTCTTTTGATGGGTCTTTGTACGGTTTTGGCATTAAAGTGATATTGGTCTCATACAACGGGTTTGGAAGTATTCCCTCCTCCTCTATTTCATGGAATCGTTAGAGTGGGATTGATATTAGTTCTCTTTAAATGTTTGATAAAATTCAGCAGTGAAGCCATCAGGTCCTGGGCTTTTCTTTGCTGAGAGACTTTTCATTAGAGATTTGATCTCATTACCTGTGATTGGTCTGTTCAGGTTTTGGATTTCTATATAGTTCAATCTTGGTAGGTTTTGTGTATCTAGGGATTTATCCATTCCTAGGTTTTCCAATTTATTGGCATACAGTTGCTCATGGTAGTCTCTAATGATCCTTTAATTTCTGCGATATGGTTGTAATGTCTCCTTTTTTTATCTCTGATTTTATTTATTTGGGCCTTCTGTCTTTTTTTCTTAGTCTGGCTAAAGGTTTGTTAATTTTATCTTTTCAGAAAACCGGTTGATCTTTTATATTGTTTTCTTCATTGCAATTTCACTTATTTCTGCTCTGATCTTTATTATTTCATTTCTCCTACTAACTTTGGGTTTTGTTTGCCCTTTTCTAGTTTTTTAAGATGCATCATTGGGTTGTTAATTTGACGTTTTTCTTCTTTTTTGTTGTAGGCACTTATAGCTATAGACTTCCCTCTTAATACTGCTTTCGCTGTATCCCATAGGTTTTGATATGTTGTGTTTTTATTATCATTTGTTTCCAGAACATTTTCAATTTCCTTCTTAATTTCTTTATTAACCCACTGGTCATTCAGGAGCATATTCTTTAATTTCTATGTTTGTAGGGTTTCCAAAATTCCTTTTGCTACTGATTTCTTTTTTTTCCATTGTGGTCAGAGAAGATACATGATATTGTTTCAATTTTTAAAAAATGTTTTAAGACTTGTTTTGTGGCCTGTCCTTGTTTTGTGGTCTATTCTTGAGGAATGATCCATGTGCTGAGGAGAAGGATGTGTATTCTGTAGCTGTTGGGTGAAATGTTCTGTAAGTATCTATTAGGTCCTTTTGATCTATAGTGCAGATTAAGTTCAGTGTTTCTTTGTTGATTTTCTGTCTAGATGACCTGTCCACTGCTGAAGGTGGGGTGTTGAAGTCTCAGGCTATTATTGTATTGGGATCTGTCTCTCTCTGTCTCTCTCTTTAGCTCTGATAATATTTGCTTTATGTATCTGTGTGCTCCGGTATTGGGTGTATATATATTTACAATTGTTATATACCCTTGCTGAATTAACCCCCTTTATCATTATTATAATGACCTTCTTTGTCTCTTTTTATCGTTTTTGTCTTGTAATCTATTGTGTCTGATATAAGTATGGCTATTCCTGCTCTTTTATGGTTTCCCTCGGCATGGAATATAATTTTCCATCCCTTTGTTTTCTGTCTATATTTGCCTTTACAAGTAAAGTGTGTTTCTTGTAGGTAACAGATTCTTAGGGTTTTGTTTTCTTATTCAGCCACTCTTTGTCTTTTGATTGGAAAGTTTAGTCCATTTACATTCAGTGTTATTATTGTTACAGACTTACCCCTGCCATTTCGTTATTTGTTTTCTCATTGTTTTGTGGTCTTCTCTTCCTTCCTCTTTTTCTTTCATTGAAGGTGATTTTCTCTGGTGGTGTGTTTTAACTTATTGCTTTTTATTTTTTGTATATCCATTGTATGTTTTTATACTTGAGGTTACCATGAGGCTTGCAAATAATATCTTATAACCCATTATTTTAAACTGATGACAACACTGATTGCATAAACAAACAAATAAGCCAAAGGAAGAAAGCTAATAAAAATTCTAAACTTTAACTTCATCTTCCCACTTTTTACCTTTTTGTTGTTTCTATTTATATCTTATTGTACTCTCTGTCTCTTGAAAAGTTATTGTAGTTATTTTTTATTGGTTCATCTTTTTGTCTTTCTACCTGTCATATATAAGTAGTTCATATACCATAATGACACTGCTATAATATTCTGTGTTTCTCTGTGTACTTGCTATTACCAGTGAGTTTTGTACCTTCCGATTATTTCTTCCTCATTAATGTCCTTTTATTTCAGATTGAAGAAATTCCTTTAGCATTTCTTGTAGGATAGGTCTGGTGTTGATCAAATTTCACAGTTTTGTTTGTCTGAGAAAGTCTTCTCCTTTAGGTTTGAAGGACATTTTCTCTGGATACACTACTCTCAGGTAAAAGGTTTTTGCCTTCACTTTAAATATGTCATGGCATGCTCTCCTGGCCTGTAAGGTTTTCACTGAAAAGTCTGCTGCCAGATCTATTAGATCTCCATTGTATGTTATTTGTTTCTTTTCTCTTGCTGCTTTTAGGATCCTTTCTTTATCCTTGACCTTTGGGAGTTTGATATTAAATGACTTGAGTTAGCCTTTGGGTTAAATCTGCTTGGTGTTCTAGAACCTTCTTGTTCTTGAATATTGATATTTTCTCTAGCTTTGAGAAATTCTGTTATACTTTTGAATAAACTTCCTACTGCTATCTCTCTGTCTAACTCCTTGTCTTCAAGCTCACTAATTCTTTCTTCTGCTTGATCAATTCTGCTATTAAGAGACTGATACATTCTTCAGTATGACAGTTGCATTTTTCACTCCAGAATTTCTGCTTGATTCTTTTTAATTATTTCAGTGTATTTGTTAACTTTATCTGATAGGATTACCAATTCCTTCTCTGTGTTATCTTGAATTTCTTTGAGTTTCCTCAGCACAGCTATTTTGAATTCTCTGTCTGAAAGGCCACCTATCTCTGCCACTCCAGGATTGGCCCTCTAGTGCCTTATTTATTTTGTTTGGTGAGGTCATGTTTTCCTGAATGGTCTTGATGCTTGTGGATGTTTGTCAGTGTCTGGGCATTGGAGAGTTAGGTATTTATTATAGTTTTTGCAGTCTGGGCTTGTTTGTACCCATCCTTGTTGGAAAGGCTTTCCAGGTATTCAAAGGGACTTTGGTGTTGTGATCTAAGTTTCTGGTTGCTGCAGCTGTATCTGCACTAGGAGACATCCCATGCCCAGTAACGCTGAAGCTATTACAGACTCTTAGAGTTACTACCTTGGTGGTCTTGGATAAAATCCAGAATTCTCAGGATTAGCAGGCAGAAACTCTTGTTCTCTTTCCCTACTCTCTCCCGTATGGAGTCTCTCTCTCTCTCTTTCTCTGTGCTAAGCTGCCTGGAGCTGGGGGTGGGGTGACATAAGCATCTCTGTGGCCACCACTAGTGGGAATGTGTTGGGTCAGACCTGAAGCTAGCACAGCACTGGGTCTTGCCCAAAGCTCATTGTAACTACTGCCTGGCCACCACCTATGTTTGCTCAAGGTGTAGGGCTCAACAGTCAGCAGGTGGCAAAGCAAACCAGGCTGGTGACCTTCCCTTCAGGGTGGCAAGATTCCCCAGGTCATAGTCAGGTCCAGAGATGCTGCTGTCCAGGAGCCAGGGCCCGGAGTGAGACACCTTAGAAATCTACCTAATGCTCTATTCTACTGCAGCTGAGCTGGTGCTGAAACCACCAAAGTCCTTCCCACCCTTCCTTCCCCTTTCCCCAGGCAGAGGGGTCTCTCTCCATTTCCACCACTACCACAGGCCCATGGGAGGTACTGCATGGCTACTGCCAACATTCACTTAAGGCCCAGGGGCTCTTCAGTCAGCTTGTGGTGAGTGCTGCCAGGCCTGGGACTCACCCTTCAGGGCAGTGGGCTCTCTTCCAGCCCAGGGCAGGTCCAGAAATGCCACCCAAGAGCCAAGGCCTGGAATCGGGGACCACAAGAGCCTGCTTGGTGCTGCTCCCCACTGTGGCCAAGCTGGTACCTAAGCTGATTTTTGGTTCTTATGAAGGTGCTTTTTGTGTAGATCATTATCAAATTTGGTGTTCCTGAGGGGAGGATGAACAGTGGAGGTTTCTACTTGGTCATCATGCTCCACCTCCTCTCCAACATACAGTTTTTTACAGTAGATCTGAATATGTCTTGTCTTTGTTACTGATTTTATTGTGCTGATTAAAAATGATAACCTTCACAATTATGTAATTGTTTTTTATACAAAAGTACCAGGAAGTAAGCATTTGGTCTTCTGGTGCTTCAAGAGATGAAATGGAAGCCAGATAGTAGATTTTGATGTATCTCTAGTTATGACCAAGTTTATACATGTCATTACACCAAAAAGTACTAGCAGCAAGTAGTGAAATGATTTCATGGCATGTATAAATGGTGTCAAGTCAAATGGTAACTCTGAGAACTTAATTAAAGATGATCTGCGGGAAGAAAACAATGTTTTCCTTTTTTTATGGCACATCCACAGGACCACAGTTCACCAGCTACAAAAGTCATTGGAAAAAATGTCCCATGAGACTTGCCCTTCATAGCAGTCTCTCAGCTCCTGGCATTTCACATTCTTGGAACAGATGTGACATTTTACATTCTTTTTGTTTCATGTGTGTCTGTAGTCCTGCTGTTAGCATGGTGCTCTAGCATAGCAGGAAGCTTTAGTGAAGCAGCTAAGAGGGCAGGCTCTGGAACTTCCTAGCTGTGCAGTCTTGGGCAAGTCACTTAACTTGGCTGTGTCTCTTCATCATCTACAACAGCAGTCTGCAACCTTTTTGGCACCAGGGACCTGTTTCTTGGAAGACCTTTTTTTCCACAGAACTGGGGGATGGGGGGTGGTTTCTGGATGAAATTGTTCCACCTCAGATCATCAGGCATTAGATTCTAATGTGTACAACCCAGACCCCTCACATGCTCGGTTTGTAGATTCTACAAAGTAAGAACAGAGGACCCACCTCTTAGAATTGTGAAAATTATTTAATTCTTGTTAAAATATGGAGCACAATTTCTAGCACCAAGATAGCATTTAACAAAAGTCAGCTATTATTATAGTAGACAATGAATAACTACTGAGTCAATAGAAGAGTGAGGTCCATGGTCTTGTAAATAGGCGTCATCCTTCTTAATTCGGGTTTACATATTAGAGGTAAGTTTAACTTCTGATTTTCTTTAAAACATTTCATTGAAGAAGAGAGCCTTTTTTTTTTTTCAGATGCTGTCTTCGCAGTGCCATGCCTACAATGGCAAGCGTGAAGCTGTCTACACTTCATCCCATTGTGAATCATCCACATTACGAAGATGCAGACTTGAGGTTGGCGGCCGATGAGTATTTCATCAAGACTCACTTGGTGACTCCCAATTCTTAGGAATTGGGGAAATTTTTACACACACACAGACACACACACACGCATAGACACACACAAACTCGTCCTCATTTTCATGCTGGAAGTTAAAAAAAAAAATTGACAATAACCATCCAGAAATGACAATACGTACCTGTTGCCTCTGGAGCAAGCAGACCTCTAAAAACTGAAGAATGCAAAAGCCAGTTTTTCCCAAAGTGACAAATGTGTCACATATTTATGATGTGTGTGTGTATTCCAGTAAAACTACTAGGTAGTTGAAAGAGTAGGTAGGATGGATTTTACTCGCAGCCGTGGTTTGCCAACCCCTGCTCTACACCACAAGCCCCACTCTGATTTAAGAAATGATTTCTAGATCTTACTGGTGGCCAATGACTAGCTTTTTGTGACAGGTAGAAAAAGTACATGAAAGTTGCTATTATACACTACGTGCTTTCATGAAAATTTAGAGTATTTTTGCTAGCCGATTATGAGAACTCTAGTTTCCATTGATGTCTAAAAGTTTTGCTTTCCTTAAATGGCTGGTTTAAAAAATTATTTTGGTTATTCTAGTAATTTTCAGGGTAATCATTTTTAAAAGTGGATTTTTGGCCTATTGTTAAGAGGCAAATGTTTAAATTATTTAAAAGTTTTAGGTCTGCTGTCTAGGAGCCAGGGCTTGGAGTCAGACACCTTAGAAATGTACCTGATGCTCTCTCTGTTCTACTGTGGTGAACTGGCATGGAAACCACTGTGGTGACTGAGCATCCCATATGCTTGAAATTCTAAGCAACATCCAATGCATAAGTGATAGTTTGTCAGGATTTTGTAAGAACTCCCACTACGGTCAAATCACCTATTGTACCATATTTTGGTGACCATCCCCATTTCTCAAGATTCTGTGAAGGTGCTTTTCCTACCTCTTCTGACACCCTGGATGCCCATTGTCTAAGTGTTCTACTTGATACACTCAATTTCAATTCATGTATTTGTCAGAGCTTCTTTAGATGAAATTAAGCATTGAAAGATGTGTTTTCACTACATTCAGTCTCTGTCAGAATATATTCTCTGAAAACTTTGTGAATTATGAGAAGAAAATTTTATATCCTAAGCTGTTCTCTGCTCCCAGTACAGCTTTAGACTATTTTATATACTAATGAGCAGTATATGCAAAATTAAAATTGCTGTAAGTTTTATTACATTCAAAATATAAGTAGGAATGTGGAAACTGCCATCCCCAAGATAGTTGATGCTGTTTTGAGTCATGTATGTCAGTGTTCCATCCAGTGAGTACTGAGATTTCAATTTGCTAGTACGATTTTTTTAGTCTATTCTATTATCATTCATTTTAAAATCTTTTAAACTATTGTTTAAATTTAAAGGGCCCAGACAAAAATAGTTTATTCTACATATGGTCGAAAATCTGCCAAAGAAGTAAGAGATAAATTGTTGGAGTTACATGTGAATTATTGTGTTTTAGAAGAGGCATGGTGTGTTGCGAGAACTAAGTGAGTATTAACCCTATGCTATCTGATATGGTATATTTTTAAGCAACGAATGTTTCACTTTATTACAGTAGTCCTGATTCTTTAAGAAATTTTAATTTAAATTCATTAAAATATTATCCCAGTATCTTAGTTTAAATTATTTCATCTAGAGAAGTAAAATTATACTATCAATGAAGTAGAATTTAATTCCAAACATTATAGTATATTTTAATATCCTGATTTTTCAATTTAACATCTTCTACTTAGTTTTTTTCATAATTTTTGAAATATTTATGAAAATTTTTATTAGATATCTGAAATATGGATTTGAATTCACAACAAAGTGAGATATTGGCATTCTGTATTATACAGCTGAATTATATTGGATTTGTAAGACTTGAAAGTGACAAAAACCAAAATGACATAAGAAAAACTTCCTAATTAAAATTTTTTAATTTCTGAATTTTGAATCTCTAAAAATCATAAAATTCTAAGATGGGTAATGGATCTTTTGAGTCCTTTGTTTAGACTCGTAAGCAGAGATATTAGCTGCTGCACATGACAGGAAATTCAGGCACATTAATTGTCTCCTAGAATGAAACATTGGCAATCAGAAGAACAAAACAGGTTCTACAGTCACTTCAGTATATCATTTACAATGTGCAAAAAGTTTCAGAGATGCAAACTAAAATGAGAAAGTATGACCAACACTCTGAAAAAAATAAGTTAATAGAAACCGATACAAGTAGGTCCAGATGTTGGATTTAGCAGCCAAAGACTGCAAAGCCACTATTACAAATACATTCAAAGGCTTAAGAAAAATATATTCAACGAATTAAAAGAAAACATGGTATCCATGAGTGAAGAGATATGGAATCTCAGCAGAAATAGAAACACTCCAGCCCCCATGGGAATTCTAGAGCTGAGAAGTATAATAAATGAAATGAAAATTATTTAAATATGCTCAACAATTTTGAGATGTAAACAGAACATTTGAACAGAAAATTCAGTGAATTTGAAGATAGATCAAGAGAGAATAGTTAATCAAAAGAACAGGAACCAAAAAGGTTGAAAAATAACCAAAGTCACAGACCTACATAACATTAAGTAGTTCAACACATGCATAATTTTAGTATTAGATGTAATGAAAAAAAGAACATGACAGAGAAATGTTCTTTTCTGTCCATGTTCATGGACAACATTGAAGAAATGTTGTCCAAAAATTTCTCAAGTTTGATAAAAGCTGCTAACTTAGAGATCTGCTAAGCTCAACAAATCCAACTGGGTGAAGCCCAAAGAAAACCACAGCAAGGCACATTATAGTCAAAACGGTAAAATCAAAGATTAAGAGAAAATCTTGAAAATAAGAGAAAAAATGATATGCTATATAAACATCTGACTTCTCAACATAAATAGTGGAAATTAACAGACACTGGAATGATAATTCAAAGTGCTGAAGATGAAAAATCAAGAATTCTATATTTAATGAAATTATCTTTTTAAAATGGAGGCCAAAAATACATTTTTCAGATCAACAAAATCTAAGATAATTTGATGGTAACAGATTTATACTTCAGGATGGACAAGAAGTTCTGTCAGCTGATGAGAAATGATGCCAGATGGTAACTCAGATATACAAGAAATACTGAAATGCGCTGGAAATGGTAAATATGTGGATATTAATCACTATACATTTTTCTTCTCTGAAAAGCTTTAAAAGACATTATTTAAGGCAAAGGTGATACCATTATATTTTTTACTTTATGACAGAAATTAAATATACATGACAATAGCACAAAAATTGAGTAAATGGAAATGTATGATTTACTAGAAATAACCCAATTTAAATGGTAAGTAAATCATGATATGTTAAAGATGCTTGTTGTCATCCCTATCAAAACCACTCAAAAAATAAATAAAACAGTGGGGAAAAAAAGAGCATAATGGCAAGCCTAGACATGGATGAGCCTGGATACATTAAGTGAAATAAGTCAGCCACAGAAGGATGAATAGTGCATGTTGTCACTCGTGGAAGCTCAAAGAAGTAGCTCATAGAAGTAGAGCAGAATTGTGGTAATTAGAGGCTGAGAGGGAAGGGTAGGGAGGAGAAGAAGATAAGGAGAGGTTAGTTAAGAGATACAAAACTACAGATAAATAGAAGGAATAAGTTCTAGTGTTCTCTGGCACTGTAGAGTGAATATTAGTTAACAGTAACTTATCGTATATGTCAAGAAAGCCAGAACAGAGGATTCTGAATGTTCTCAGCACAAACAGGTGGTAAACATTTGAGGTGATGGATATCCTAATTACCCTGATTTGATTATTACACATTGTAATTATGCATTGAAATATCACTCTATACTCCCTAAATATGTACAAGTATTACTTGCCAACTAAAAATAAAAGGGGAAAACACCTAAACATATAACCAACTTAAGACCCAGCAATTGTATTGGGCATTTTTTCGCAGACAGGTGAAAAGTTGTGTTCACACAAAATTCTGTAGAAAAATGTCTATAGTAGCTTTATTTGTAATAGCCTAAACCTGAAACAACCCAGATGTTTTTCGCAAGGTGAATGGTTAAATAATAGTGATCTATTCATACCATGGAATACTGCTCAGCAATAGAATCAAACTATTGATACACTCAAGATCCTGCATGAATCTCCAGAGAATTGTTTGAATGAAGAAAAGACAATCCCCAAAGGTTACATACTGTATGATTCCATTTGTATAACTGTCTTCAAATGACAAAATTATAGATATGGATGATTTGTGGTTGTGAGGGGTTAGGGTGGGGTGGGAATGTGGGGGGAGTATAGTATGTGTGGCTGTACAAGGGATCTCTGTGGTGATGGAAATGCTATCACCATTCTATCAATGTGAATTATCTGGCTGTGATATTATACAAATGTTCAAGATGTTACCATGGCGGAGGACACTGTCTAAAGACTGTACAAGAGCTACTTGTATTATCTCTCACTTAATGTGGATCTCCAAATGTCTTGAAATAAAAAAATTTTTTTTAAAAAGAGCACAATAGCAAGCCTATATCAAACCATATCAGTAATTTCAAAGTGAAAGAGGACTAAATTCTTCCTAACAAAAGGCGGAGATTGGCAAACTGAATACAAGAGCAAAACCTATCTATGGGCTGCCTGCAAGTGGTGCATTTTAAATATGTATATTGGCTGAAGGAAAAAGAATGGAAAAGATAGCATGTGAGTAAACATTAGAAAGCTGAAGTGAAAAATGTATAAATATCAGATAAGATAGATGTTAAGACAAAGAATATTACTAGAAACGACTATGTTTTATAAGGCACAATAGTTCAGTACAGGAGAAAGATACAATAATTTGAGTGCATATGAACTTAGAATATCAAAACATATGAAGCAAAAATTGACAGAACCCAAAAGGCAACAAACAAGATTAAAATGGAATTATAAAAATCACTCAATCCAAAATAAGGCAGAAGAAGTGGAAAAGGGAGACAAAGATCAGGTGGAACAAAGAGAAAACACCAAGATGACAGACTTAAATCTAACCGTATCAATTATCACATTAAGTGTAAATGGACTTGTGGTAGGCTGAATAATGAGCCGCCCACGATGGCTGTGTCCTAATTCGCAGAAATTGTGAATTACGTTACTCACATGGAAAAAGAAAATTTGCAAATGTGATTAAGTTAATGCTCATGAGATGTGGAGATTATCCTTATTATCCAGGTAGGACAAATGTAATCACAAAGTCTTTATAAGGAGGAGGCAAAAGAGTAAGAGATCAAAAAGGCGATGTGATGGTAGAAGCAGAAGTTGGAGTGATATAAGGCCACAAGCCAAAGAAGGAGGCCAGCTTCTAGGGCTGGAAAAGGCAAGGAAGTGGATTTTCTTCTAGAGCCTCCTGAAGGATTGGAGCCCTGCCAATACCGTGATTTTAGACTTATGAGCTCCAAAATTTGAAAGGGAATAAATACATGTTGCTTTAAGCAACTGTTTATGGTAATCTGTTATAGCAGCAATAGGAAATGAATATAGCTCTAAACACCACAAATGAAAAGCAAGAATTGTCAGATTGCATAGCAAAGCAAGACCCTACTATAGGCTACTTTCAAGAAATGTATTTAAATATAAAGAAACAAAGAGGTTAAAAGTTAACAGATAGGAAAAGGACATGTGATGCTACTACTAGTCAGTGAAAGCTGGTGTGGCTGTAATAACATCAAAGTACATTTGAATGCTAAGAATATTATCAAGGTTAAACAAGGATTTTTAAATGAAGAAGGGATCTATATTTCAAGAGGATGTAGCAACTCTGAACATTTATGCACTTACATAACAGCTTCAAATATATGAAGCACGACTGATAGAACTTTACGAAAAAATAGACAAATCTACAGTATAGTTAGAAATTTTAATAGCCTTCTCTAAATAATTTGTAGAATAAAAAGAAATTTAGCAAGAATACAGAAGACTAACGCCATCAGCCAATATGACCTAATTGACATTTATAGTACACACCACCCTAGAACAGCAAAATAGACATTCAAGCACACGCAGACTATCAAAAAAGACCATTTTCTAGGCCACAAAACAAGTATTGACACATTTAAAATACTTTAGATCATGTAAAGTACAATATCTGACTACAATGAAATTAAATTAGAAATCAGTAACAGAATTCTATATGGAAATTCCCTCAAATGTTTAGAAACTAAGTAATACACTTTCAGATAATCCATGGTCAAGAAGAAACAAAAGGAGGGTTAGTTTCAATGTATTTTGACCTAAGGGAAAATAAGAACACCATCCCGCTATTTGGGATGCAGATACAGCAGTAGAGAGATTTGTTTTTATGTTGAATGCCTATAATAGAAAAAGAAGAAAGGCCTCATATCAGTCACTCAGCTTCACCTTAAGCAACTAGAAAAAAAGAACAAGTAAACTCCAAAGTAAGGAGAAGAAAAGAAAGCATAAAGATTATAATCAAAATCAGTGTGAATTTCCCCCCAAAACAGGGAAAAGTCAATAAAACCAAACACCGATTCTTGAGAAGATTAATAAAATTGATTAACTTCTACCCAAACTAAAAGATTGAAGACAGAAATTACTAATATCAGGAATAAGAAAGATTTTATCATTACAGGAATCTGAAGAAATGAAAAGGATAATGAGGGAGTTTTAGGAACAACTTTACTGCACTAAGTAGGACAAAATAGATAAAATGGACAAGTTCTTTGAAAGATCCAAAACCAAAGCTCACTTAAGAAACAGAAAATCTTATATCTATTACCTTATTATGAATGACCTTATATCTATTAATAAAATTATACTTGTAGTAAAAAGAATTGTCACAAAGAAAACTTTAAGACAGATATCTTCACTGGAAATAATTCCAGTTCTACAAACTATTCCAGAAAATTCAAAAGGAGGGATTACTTCCCAACTGGTTCTGTGAGGTCAGCATTATCCTGATACCAACATGAGAGAAACATTACAGTAAAAGGAAACAACCAATCAAAATTTATCATGAACACATATGTGAAATTTTTAAGTAAAATTGCAACAAATGAATCCAGCAATATATTAAAGACAATACATAATGTGCAAATGGAGTTTATCCCAGGAATGCAAAGTTGTTTCACTATTTGAAAACCAATCAGGTGAATTCACCATAGTAACAAACTGAAAAAGAAAGACCGCATCATCGCGCATCATCCTCTCAGTACGTTCAGGAAAAAGTATTTGACACAATTCAGTATCCATAACTGATTAAAAACCCTCAGCAAACTAGGAGTAGAAGGTAACTTGCTACTAAGAATCCAAGAATATAAAATTTCTAGAAGAAAATATGGAAGAAAATTATTGTAACCTTGGATTACGCTAAGATTTCTCAGATACAGTAACATAATCATGATCCACAGGAGAACATATTGATAAATAGGACTTCATAACTGTAAACCTCTGCTTTTTTATAAACAGTGTTAGGAGGAATTAAAAGATAAACCAGTCTGGGAGAAAATATTTTCAAAGCCTATGTCTGATAAAGGACTTTCTCTAGATGTATAAAGAACTCTCAAAACCCAATAATAATAAAACAACCCAATTAGAAATGGACAAAATAGGCTGGGTACAGTGGGTGGCTCACACCTGTAATCTCAGGATTTTGGGAGGCTGAGGCGGGTGGATCACCTGAGGTCAGTAGTTCAAGATCAGCCTGGCCAACATGGCGAAACCCCGCCTCTACTAAAAATGCAAAAAGTTAGTCAGGCATGATGGTGGGCGCATATAATCGCAGCTACTCAGGAGGCTGAGGCAGGATAATCGCCTGAACCCAGGAGACGGAGGTTGCAGTGAGCCGAGATGGTGCCATTGCACTCCACTCGGCGACAGAGCAAGACCTTGTCTCAAAAAAGAAAAAAAAAAAAAAAAAAGACAAAAGGACAGATGGCAAATAATCACACAAAAAGATGCTTGATGTTACTAGTGATTTGTGAAATGCAAATGCAAATTACAGTGAGATATCGCTAAACAATAAAATAGCTATAATTGAAAAAAAAAATGATCATGCCAAGTGTTGCTGACACTATGGAGTACTTAGAACTCTCATACACCAGTGGTGCAAAAGTAATATGGTACAACCACTCTGCAAGACAGTTTAGCAATTTTATAAAAAGTTAAACATACAACTACTATATTTATTAAGATAAAAGAAAGCATATATCCATCCCAGTAATTGTACACAAATGTTCATAGCACCTTATTTTCTGTAATAGCCCCAAACTGGAAACAACCCACTTATTTATCAACAGATGAATGTATAAACACACTACTAGAATATCCAAACAATGTAAATACTAGTCACTAATAAAAATGAACAAACTATTGAACATCAATATGGATGGATCTCAAAATAATTCTACTGAGGACAAGAAGCCAGACAAAAAAGAAAGCATGCAATAATTAGGATTACAAGCAGGCAGAAGTAAACTTTTGGGAGAAATGGATATGTTCATGATTTTTATTGTGGCTGCTGTTTTACAGGTGTATACATATGTTAATATGTATCAAAGTGGATACTAAATATGTACAGCTTATTGAGTAATTATTGAACAGTTATGCCTTAATACATCTGCTAAAAAAATCTGGCAGACTTTTACCCAGAATATACAAAGAACTCTCACACCTCAATAAGAAACAACACAAAATTTGGCAAAATATTTGAATAGACATTCCACCAAAGAAGATATTTTGAATCATCCATAACCATACTATAATTATTAAAATTACAAAAACTGATACAACTTAAACTCTCATGCATTGTTGGTGGAAATGAAAAATGGTGCATCTACTCTGGAAAACAGTTTTGAACTTGCTTATAAAGATAAATCCACATTTAATCATACATAACCATGCAACCCAGCAATTCCACTCCTAGGTGTTTCCCTAAGATAAATGATAACATATGTCCACAAAAAGCCTTGTCCATGAATGTTTATAGTGGCATTGTTCATGGTCACCAAAAACTCAAAACATCTCAAATGTTCATTAACTTGCAAATGGATAAGCAAATTGTGTTCTCTATATACAATGAAATATTATTTAGCAACAAAAAGGAAGGAACTACTGAACCACAACAGAAGTTGTAGGAACTACAGCTCAGATATGAGTATCAAAAACATGCTATGGTAAAGAAGCCAAAAATGAAAAGACTACATAATATATTTATATGAAATCCTAGAAAAAGAAAACTATAGTGCAGAAAACACAGTAGTTGCCTGAGGCCATGTTTGGGGAAGGCGGTAGATTGCAAAAGGGCACAGGGAACTTGTGGGAGTGATGGAAATTTTCTGTATTACGATTGTGGTAGTGCTTACACATCTATACACATTTGCCCATACCTGGCAAACTTTACACATAAAATAGGTGAAATTTTATTGTGTATAACTTATACTTCAATATAGATGTTAAAAAATTAGAAATCAATTTTGTCTGACTCCTTCCCTTTAATGACTGCCATGCAGGATTACTCTCTAGGGAGGAGAGTGTCTCATTTAGCCCAGTCATAGAGCCACCCAAAATGGGAAAGCATTGAAGAAAACAAATTGCCATAAGAGTCTCCTGTCCCTGCTTGGATGATTTCATGCTAATCCAAGGCAGTTTGTGCTAAAAAATGTGAAATTCATCAGGAATTCGATTAGGTTTTAATTTGTCTTATTTTACTACAAATGGGCCTTATGTTTAGATGGTGATGGCACTTGGAAAGTATATTTATGTTTGTTTCATCTTGAAAGTGAGCTTTTAAATACGTATTTATGAATGTATATTGAAGCTTTATTATTAGGATATGTCTTTCATTTGGTTAAATGAGATGTGAAAAGGCAACATACTTAATTTCATTCTATTTTTTAAATTTCTAAACATTGAAATTATGTTTTTTGAAATGACGCTTTAAAATATTTAACATTAAATAAATTTGTCTCTGAAAATCTAGATGTGTGTTATGTATCTATTTTCTCTAGACAGGAATACATTTCTAATATGGATATATTTGTGTTTTTTCAGGCCTGGTTGCAGTATGCTTGAAATCTGGGATGTGGAAGACCCTTGCAATGCAGCTAACCCTCCCTTATGTAGCGTCCTGCTCGAAGATGCCAGGCTCGAAGATGCCAGTATTTCAGAATAGTGTGTACAGAGTATTGAAGGTTAACTGAGAAGGAAACTACCCATTACACTATGGCACAATGCCGTGTGTCAAAAACAATCACCCTTTGGCTTATTTACATTAATAAAAATCACAAGCTTTAATAACAGACACTTAAAAATAAGATAAAAATGGATTGAAAGTTTTTCTGATTACTAAAAGGTAAATTACTTTTCTGTTCATTGAATGTCAGCCTTATTAAGCTTGTCATATAAATTATTCAATCATGTCATACTGCATGAACAAATGTTCATTTCAGAGTTTTAAAGAGAAATGTATATAAAAGAACAATGAATTTTAATAAATCAAGGGTACGTAAGTCCCTTTTCATCCAACTAGGTGAATTGCTTCAGATTTTCTCTAGTACCAGAGTGTACCCTCTCAAACTCTTTGAACCACTAAGGGCAGAGGAATGCAAAGTTCTGCCCAAGTGGACCCAGCGGCAAAGGTGAGGGACCCCAATTGCAGGAGTATGTGTTGCTTGGGCTCCTGGGAGCTGCAGTTGGAGCTGGCATTCCTGGGGACCAAATAACACAGTGTGCAGCAGAAGAGACATCCCTAGAGCTGGGAAGGTCTGGATCGAGTCTATTCGTTTCTTAGGGCTACTGTAAGAAAGTACCACAAACTGGGTGGTTTAAAACAACAGAAACTTGTCTCACAGTTCTACAGACTCAAAGTTCAAAATCAAGGTGTCAGCAGAGCCATGCTCTCTAGGGAATTTAAAGTCTCTAGGGAATAATCTTTCCTTGCTTCTAACTCCTTTGGTTGCCAACCTTGGCATTCCTTGGCTTATGCAAGCCCTGCCTCTGTCTTCACATGGCTTTATTTCACCTGTTGTCTCCTCTGTGTTCTCAAATTTCTCTGCTTGTAAGGATACCAGTCATCGGATTTAGGGCCCATCGTATTCCAGTATGACCTCATTCGAGTGCAGTGGCACCATCTCAGCTCACCGCAACCTCTGCCTCTCAGGTTCAAGCGATTCTCCTGCCTCAGCCTCCCAAGTAGTCGGGATTACAGGCTCACACCATCACACTGGGGTAATTTTTGAATTTTTAGTAGAGATGGGGTTTCACCATGTTGGTCTGGCTGGTCTCAAACTCCTTACCTCAAATGATCTGCCCGCCTCAGCCTCCCAAAGTGATGGGATTACAGGTGTGAGCCACCACACCCAGTCTGACCTCATCTTGATTACATCTGCAAAGACCTCTTCTCTAAATAAAGGCACATTCACAGGTACTGGGGTTAGAACCTCAACATGTCTTTTGGGGCTGCGCACAGTGGCTCATGCCTGTAATCCCAGCATTTTGAGAGGCCAAGGCGGGCGGATCACCTGAGGTCAGGAGTTCGAGACCAGCCTGGCCAACATGGTGAACCCCATCTCTACTAAAAATACAAAAAATTATCTAGGCATGGTGGCAGGCGCCTGTAATTCCAGCTACTGAGGAGGCTGAGGCAGAAGAATTGCTTGAACCTGGGAGGCAGAGGCTGCAGTGAGCTGAGATCATGTTACTGCACTCCAGCCTGGGCAACAGAGCGAGACTCTGTTAAAAAAAAAAAAAAAAAAAAAAAAAAAGTCTTTTGTGAGAACAGAATTGATGCATAAGACAAGCAAAGTGACCAAAGCCAGCTGTAAAACCAGCCAGGGTGGGAGCCCAAGGCCATCCAGTAGATGAGAGCTGTCTAATGGTCTAATACCCTCATGTCTCCTCCGCCCTCTGGCCTTGGCCTTGGGAAGCAACGCTCAGCAAGGGAGAGGCGGTGGGGATGGGCAAGGAGCAGAACAGATGGTCACAGCTGTCTCCCCAAAAGCAGACAGCCAAGAACTGCACTCTGTAGCAGGAAAAAGATGTTCTGTCTTTAAGCACTAAATTGTTAATTAATATCTTGGACTAAGCATTCCAGAAAAACTTATTTTGGAAACGTTTAAGCATACAAAAATAGAGGAAATAGAATACCGAGTTCCCTACGTACCCATTGCCCAGCTCCAACAATTATCAACTCACGGCCAATCATTTTTTTTTAATCTACACCCTCACCCACTCCTCCCTCTCATAGGCTTCTTTTCACGTAAATCCCAGATATATAATCTGGAGATATTTCATTCAGTTATTTCAACATGTCTCTGAAAGAGAAAAACTGTTTTAAAAATAAAACAACAACAGACACCGAGGCCTACCCGAGGCCTCAGGTAGGGAGGAGGGAGAGGAGCAGAAAAAAATTACCACTGGGTACTAGGCTTAGTACCTGGGTGATAAAACAGTCTGTACAACAAACCCCCATAACACGAGTTTACCTGTATAACAAACCTGCACATGTACCCATGAGCCTAAAATAAAAGTTTAAAAAACAAAAATTAAAAAAACCCCACATTATTGTAGCCTCAAAATTAAAAACAATCCCTTAACATCAAATATCTACTGAATGTTCAAATATTCCTGTTTGATGTGTAAAACTTCTCATATGTTTTCTTTGTTCACCTGAAGATCCAAAAAGACCTCTTCACACATTGCAATTAGTAATTTCTTGTAAGTCACTTTTAACCGGTAGGTTCCTCTCTCCTCCTCATCTTTTTTTCTTACAACTTTTTATAAAGAAACTGAGTGTTTGTCCTATAGCGTGTCCCAGTGTGGCTATTGCTTATTGCACTCCATGCTGTTCTTCTATGCTTTCCCATGTATTTTCTATAAATTGGATGTTAAATCCAGAGCAGTGATTCTCAAAGGTAGCCCACTATAATTATCTGAGGAGCTCTTGAAAACCCTGAAGCCGGCTGGGCACGGTGGCTCACACCTGTAATCCTAGCATGTCGGGAGGCCGAGGCGGGCGGATCACCTGCTGTCAGGAGTTCGAGACCAGCCTGGCCAACATGGTGGAACCCCAACTCTACTAAAAACACAAAAATTAGCCAGGTGTGTTGGTGGGTGCCTGTAGTCCCAGCTACTCAGGAAGCTGAGGCAGGAGAATCACTTGAACCCGGGAGGCAGAGGTTGCAGTGAGCTGGGATCACGCCTCTGTACTCCAGCCTGGGCAAGAGTGAGACTGGGTCTCAAAAAAATTAAATAAATAAATAAATAAATAAATAAATAAATAAATAAATAAATATCCCTGAAGCCCAGGCAAATCCAAGAGCAATTATACCAGAGACTCTGGGGGGGAACTGAGACACAGGAATTTTTTAAACTACCTCAGATGATCCCAGTATGCAACCAACGTTGAAAACCACTGATCTATAGTTTTGATCATATTTAGGCTCAGGTTTTTCCCCTTTGCCATAGGACGGTTTCTTGTGTACCTTACATTGGATATTCAAAATTTCCAAATGGACCCTTTGTCTCACAAGGAAGAAAATGTGGAAGTGTCCATCACCTATGACTTACCAGAGAGCCTCTAGAATGGCCCTATTTTTCATCTAGTGGCAAGAGATGATTACCCCCCACCACAACTTCTGAAGAGACGATGGGAAGAAAAATAAAGCGTGTTTAATCATGTCACAAATTGTCCTTGATCAATGAGCCAGTAACACATAAGTGGATAGAAAAATATCTAGAAGGGTCGGCACAAAATTAATATCATGACTACCTCTGGGAAGTGACTGCGTTTGGTGTGGCAGCAGTCGTGTTTGTGTGTGTGTCCATGAGGGGTTTTAGCCTTACCTCTGGCTTGTAAGCTTTAGATTGAGAATAAAATCATGTATTAATTGTATTAGTCAGTGAAAAGAACAAATGATGGCTTTTTAACAACAAAATTTCGTATTTTTTATTTAAAAAGTATTAAAAAAGTACTCATTAGAGAAAATTTGAAAAATAGGAGAAGAAAAAAAAGTCATCACCTATAAATTCCCCCCTCAAAGATAACCATTGTTGTGGAATTGGAGTTTATTATGTTAAGTGAAATAAGCCAAGCACAGAAAGAAAAACTTTGCATGTTCTCATTTTTTTGTGGGAGCTAAAAATTAAAACAATTGAACTCACAGAGGCAGAGAGTAGAATGGTGGTTACCACAGGCTGGGAAGGGTAGTTGGGTATTAGGGGGAAGTGGACATGGTTAATGGGTATAAAAAATAGTGCCAGGTATGGTGGCTCACACCTGTAATCGCAGCACTTTGGGAGGCTGAGGCAGGAGGATCACTTGAAGCCAGGAGTTTGAGACCAGCCTGGCCAACGTGGTGAAACGCCTGTCTCTACTAAAAATACAAAAATTAGCTGGGCATGCTGGCATGTGCCTGTCATCCCAGCTACTCAGGATACTAAGGGAGGAGAATCGCTTGAGCCCGGGAGATGGAGGTTGCAGTGAGCCGGGATCACACCATTGCATTCCAGCCTGGGTGACAAGAGTGAGGCTATCTCAAAAAAAAAAAAAAAAAAAACAGTAATAATGAATAAGACCTAATATTTGATAGCACAACAGGGTGACTATAGTCAAAAATAATGTAATTTTACATTTTAAAATAAAACAGTATAACTGAATTGTTTGTAAGACAAAGGATAAACACTTTAGGTGATGGATGTCCTATTTACCTTGATCTGATTATTACACATTGCATACCTGTATGAAAATATCTCATGTAACCCATAAATATATACACCCCTTATGTATCCACAAAAAATAAAAACTTAAAGCTGAAAATAAAACAAAAAAGCCAAAGATAAACATTGTTAGTATTTGGTCTATTTATCTCCAGACTTAATGTTATGTATTTTTAAACTTAACTTATGGACAAAACTCCTTCCCTTGATTTTTTAAACTTCCTCTTTCTGGCCTGGTCGCAGCCACTAGATACCCATATATTAATATTTGTCCTCTAACCAGGGCCGGGCACGGTGGCTCACGCCTGTAATCCCAGCACTTTGGGAGGCCGAGGTGGGCAGATCACCTGAGGTCAGGAGCTGAAGACCAGCCTGGCCAACATGGTGAAACCCCATCTCTACTAAAAATACAAAAAATCAGCTGTGCGTGGTGGCGGGTGCCTGTAATCCCAGCTACTTGGGAGGCTGAGGTAGGAGAATGGCTTGAACCCGGGAGGCAGAAGTTGCAGGGAGCCGAGATCGTGCCATTGCACTACAGCCTGAGCAACAAGAGCAAAACTCTGTTTCAAAAAAAAAAAAAAGAAAGAAAAAGAAAACTTTAATAATATTCCATAATACTTGTTTTATTACTATTTTATAATAATCGACATTTATTGCTATGTTATAATAATCGGCATTTATCCTTTATCAGTTATAATTCTCACAAAAGCTTGATGATGTGAGTTATTTTATCATTTGCATTTTACAGATGAGGAAACAGGTTTGGAGAAGATAAATACCTTGCCCAAAAATGTAGCATGTCCAATCCTCTTTCCTCAGCTAGAGGCTGGGATGAAGCTGGCCAAGGGAGTGTCTTCTCCCTGAAGTTGCAAGTATTTCAGAATCAGGGGCCCTGCAGAGTCCTGAGTTAAAGAGTGAGCCAAAAGTGATGTTTCAGAGAAGGGCAAGGGCTCAGAAGCTGATCCCAAAGTCCACACAACAGACCCAGAGAATCTGTCAACTACAGAGATGAAAGCAAGGATGATGCATGGGAGGGAGGGAAGTTTCCAGGCTAACACCTGGGGTAGTGGTGTCACTCCTGTCTGTGTTTAGTATGCCCAGAGGGGCCAGGTGTGGGTGGGCAGTCCAGAGCTGGAACCAACCCATTTCCATGCACTGCTTAGTACAGAATGCCAAGTAAAGGCTTCCGTTATTTCTTTGAAACGGTGCTGCCAAGTAATTGTCATAGAACATTTATGGGTCTGTCCTTCCGCCCCTCCCTTCCTGCTTTCCCCTGGAATAGCAAGCAGAGCTGGTTGTAAAGGTCAGTACATTTTCCTGGGTGCTCTGGAGTAAATAAAGCCATTTCCTCCAGCCTACAGTGATGAGCTATTCCTGGTGGGGTAATTTTGACCTCTGACCTATGGATTTGTGCACCTAGAAAAGGATTTACTTTATTTAGTTAAGAGTTTGGAAGAAATGCTTTCTGTGTACTGCATACGTATCCAATGTCTGTTTCTTAGTTATGTTTGCTTTACAGTTAACCATGGAAAGAATAAAACCAAATGAAAAATGTAGCAACACGGCTGTCTACAAAACAGAAAAGAAATCTTAAAGGTATTTTAAGAGGTAAAGATGTTAGTTATTAATTTTTTGTTATAGACAGCAGCCAGAAGGCAAAGAACCTTTTAGGATGTTTTCCTTGTTATGGCCAGACAGAGGAGCTATTTTGAATAAGTAGCAGCAGAGGGCACTCTTCCTACGGGTTAGTTTCTATCCTCACTTCTCCAAGGAAAACACTTGTTAAAATGCCTGTGTATATATATATGTTAACAAGTTTATGGCCCTTTAAAAAATAGATGACAGATTAGATAGATGATAAATAGATAGGTAGATAGATAGAAGATAGATGATAGAGACAGATGATAGATATGACAGATGAGAGATGATAGATGACAGATAATTGATAGATAATAGATAGATGATTGATATATGGATAGATATATAGATGACAGTTGATATAGATAGATAATTAATAGATGATAGATAATTAGATGGTTGATGGATAGATGTATAGATGATAGTTGATATAGACATAATTGATAGATGATAGATAATTAGACGGTTGATAGATGGATAGATGTATAGATGATAGGTGATATAGATAGATAATTGATAGGTAATAGATGATTGATAGATGATAGATATATTGATGATAGTTGATATAGATAGGTAATCGATAGATGATAGATGATTGATAGATGGGTAGATACATAGATGATAGTTGATATAGATAGATAGATAGATAGATAGATAATTGATAGATGATAGATAGATTACTTTTATGGCTCCTCCCATGTCCATTAAAACTGAAATTGTGTGTGATTATATTTCCTTGAATCATTACCACTTTTTTCTTTCTAAGCATATTAACTTCCTATTTCACCATAGAAACGTTCAATATTTTGCTCAGAAACATAGGGCTTTTGGGTAGTGCCCTCCCACTGTCTAGTTTTTGTGCTTTCTTTTGGGGTCCTCTCTGGAGGTCACAACCATCTTTGGAGCATGCCCAGGAGAGAAGGAGGTGGATCTAATTCCTCCTAGAATGGCTTTGGTGATGCCCTTTGCTGCGGACAGACTACATTCTGCTCCAACACCCCTTCCTCCTGTTTTTTTTTTTCTTTCCCTCCCCTCCTCTCCCACATCTCTATTCCTCCCAGCCTTTCTTCACTCCTCTGTACGCCCATCATTCTCCTCCACCTCCAAGGTCACAGGCATCACCATGTAAGCCTCCCATCCCAGAAAACCAGCCTCCAAGATAACCCCATGATCCCCACCTCCTTGTGTGTACGTCCTTGTGTAGGACCCTCCTGCATTGAGCGGGGCTGAGCTGTGTTATCACTGGGATATATGGCAATGACAAGGTGGCATGTGACTTCCAAAGTTAAGGTCACTTTGCTGTCTCGGATCACTAAGCCAGTTGTCATGTTGTGAGGAGGCTCAAGTTGTCCTGTGGTGGGTCCCTGTGACAAGGAACTGAGCTCTCCTGCTGACAGCCAGCAGTGCCTTCCCAACCATCAGAGTGAGTCACCCTAGAAGCAAATTCTCCAGCTCCAGTGAATCCTTTAGATAACTGCCACTCTGGTCACCATCTTGTCTACGACCTCATGAGAAACCTCAGCCAGAACCACCCAGCTAAGTTGCCTCTGAATTCCTGAGCCACAGAAACTAGGAGATAATAAATGTTTACTGTTTAAGACTCTAAATTTGGAGTAATTTGCTATTCGACCATAGAAACTAACACTCATTTCATCGTACCTGACACTGCTGTCTCCGTGGTTTCATGTCCTTGTGGTTAAAGCTCTCCGGGGGCTCATTGTTAATTTCAGGATAAAATCCAAATCCCTTAACATAGCATAGGTCTTTTACAAACTGCCTCCTGCATGCCTCTGAGCCCCATCCCGCCCACTCTGCCTTTCCTCCCTGCATCACTCCAGCTACTCTGAAACATACTGCACCTTCCTAAATGTGGAAAGGTAAAATTGCCAGACTTTTCATAGGATGCCCAGTGAAATTTGAATTTCAGATAAACAATGAATAATGTGTGTGGTTATACAATATTTGGGACATACTTTTACTAAAAATATTGCATGACACATACTTATTCTTAAAAGTTGTTCATTATCTGAAATTCATATTTAATAGGGCATCCTGTACTTTCCGTTGCTAAATCTGGCAACCCTACAGATGTGAGCTGTTCACTTTCAGCTTCTGCTCAGCCCCTAGCTGGATCACTACAGCTCCCCCTGACTAGCTCCCTGCCCTGCAAGACTCAGCCCAGACATCAGTACCCCTAGAAAGCCTAGGCTAACTTCTCTGCACCATACACACCTAGGATGGGTCAGATGTGCCTGCTGCAGGCTCCCACCCACCTGTCACACCTCTCTCACACCACACACTTTGCAAGTATTTGTTTACCTCTCTCCAGTACTAGACTCTGAGCTTCTTGAGGTCAGGCACTGTCTTACTCACCATTACGTGGCTTCAGTGCCAAAAACATAGTATAATCACAGTTTACAATTACTGAAGATTTACTCTAAGCTAGTCACTGTACTAAGATGTTCTGCATATATCAACTCATTGAATTTTCATATCAAGCCAAAGGAGGTACTATTAATATCCCACTTTTACTGGGGAGGAATCTGAGACAGAAATAGGTTTTGCGACTTCTCCAGTGTCATTTGAAAATGGCAGGGAAGTTGGGGTTCAAAGCCAGGAGTCTGACTCCAGAGCCCACCCTCTAACAAGCTAGACATATTGCCTCTTTACAGTGTATGATAAGTGCTTGCCAAATGCATGTAAAAACTGACTATCCAGCTAAGTTTCTCCAAACTAGATAACTGTCTTTAAGCAGGGACCTTGCTGCCTGTGCCCCTCCTATCTCTCTCTCCAGTCACCACTACCAACCACAATGCATGGTGCCTTCTTCACAAGCAAACACTGAAGAATTATACTGGTCTGTTCTCCCCTCTTCAAATCCTGACTACAGATCCAGGGTAGTGCCATATACCACACCTCCTTAAAAAAGAATGCTTATAGGCAGGGCACGGTGGCTCACACCTGTAATCCTAGCACTTTAGGAGGCCAAGGCGGGCGGATCACCTGAGGTCAGGAGTTCCAGATCAGCCTGGGCAACATAGGGAAACCCCGTCTCTACTAAAAAATACAAAAAATTATCCAGGCGTGGTGGCACGTGCCTGTAATCCCAGCTACTCGGGAGGCTGAGGCAGGAGAATCCCTTGAATCTGGGAGGCGGAGGTTGCAGTGAGCCAAGATCACGCCACTGCACTCCAGCTTGGGTGTCAGAGGGAGACCCCATCTCAAAAACAAAAACAAAAAAAAAGTGGTTACAGCATGTGCCTTAGAAATATAAGCCAAGGGAGCACTGTGGTTAATACTGTGAGTTCTAGAGTAAAATTCCCTGGGCTTAGATCCCAACTCTACTGCTTATTAGCTGTATGGTTTTGGATGAGGCCCTGAAACTTAGATTCTTCACCTGAGAAACGGAGACGCAGCATCTGGAACATAGCACGTACTCAGTAAATGTCAGCTGTCAGCATTGTCATTGCCAATCCACTCAGCCCCACAGGCAGGTATGTGTGGGCCTGGCACCCCCATGAATTTCTGTGACTTCCTCAGCTCCCTTCCCCTGTGCAAAATTTTCGACAGGGGTTAGAGTTTCCTCAGTATTCTTTGGAGTTTCAAGGCTGAGCCTTAGAGACTGAAATTAAGAAAGTGAAACCAAGGGAGGAAGGCTGCCCCACAGCCCAGGGAGCAGCTAGAAAGAAGCATAAGTAGCCCCACTGGCCCTCTCTCCCTCAACTCTACAGAGCTGGGTGGCTGGAACTGTGCCAGACTCCCAGGTCAGAAGGTGCTCTGCTTTTGGGGCTGCTACCCCAGGAAAAGCCTTCGTACCTATCAGGAAACAATGCACACTGACACTCAGGGTCTGCAGCCACAGAGTTCTGCACATCTCAGTGGTACCTGGTTAAAGGAACACCCTCTACTTCATAAGTGGCCAGAAATGCATGAGAACCTCTGTGTCTTGTCAGGGAGTGGGTGCCTAGCCTAACTTAATCCTAGGGGTACCTGTGATGACACTGAAGGCTGGCATTTTTTAACATGCTGGGTACTGCGCTACGTGCTTTGCACATGTCACCTCACTTAATCCCTACAACAATACTGTAGGTTTTTGGGGTTTTTGTTTGTTTTTTGGGACAGTGTCTCTGTAAGATTTTTGGTTTTGTTTTGTTTTGTTTTGTTTTTTGAGGCAGGGCCTTGCTCTGTCACTCAGGCTAGAATGGAGTAGCTCACTGCAGCCTGTACCTTCCAGGCTCAAGTGATCCTCCCACATTAGCCTCCCAAGTAGCTGGAACTACAGGCATGTGCCACCACACATGGCTAACTTTTTTATAGAGATGGGGTCTCACTATGTTTTCCAGGCTGCTCTCAAACTCATGGCCTCAAGCTGTCCTCCCACCTTGGCCTCCCAAAGTATTGGGATTATAGGCGTGAGCCGCCATGCCCAGCCAATACTGTTAGTTTTGATAACATCATTATCCTTACTGTACAGAAAAGGAATCTAAGTAATTGACTCAAGTCATACATCTGGCAAGAGAGGAATTAGATTTTTAATTCTATCCTATGATATGGAAGTAACTCTTCAGCTGCCCCGACCCTATGGCTCCAGGCTTCTGCTATGGGCCTAGTTCAGAGCTTCCAGGAAATGTAGATGATGCAGTACACTTACAGCACTGGTTCTCAACTCCATCTGCATGTGAGATCATCACCTGGGGAGATGATCCACCGGGTCCTCCCCAGACCACATGGATTCAATTTTCTGAAGGATGGGACCAAAGCTTTGGATGTTTTGTAAGATTTCTTTGGATGACTCTACTGGGTGGCCAGAGTTGAGACCCACTCCCCTTAAAGCCATTCTCAATGAATATATGAAACTTTAAAAAGAAATTCCGAAGACCCTCATATCAAAAGTCTCTTTGGAATAATATCTGCTCCTCCCTCTCCAAGGGGCAATCTCTGAACAGGCAGTGGAGGTAAGGATACTTCATGGGGGATTTCCAAACCTTTTACTTGCTTATAATGCATACATTGTAGGATTGGCTCACTTTAATGCAGAGGTAAGTGCTTCTCTCAGGCCCTTAAGAAAAAACTGACCCTAAGTACCACTTCTGCTCTTGCAAGAATCCGAGAGTATACACCTCCTTCAGTTTTGCACCCTAGACACCACCCTGACTCACCCTAATCCTGACCCTGTGAGACGTTTTTCACATACTATCACTCTGTAAAATGTAAGACAAATAGGAAAAAATTCAGTGGCTCACACCAATATATAATAATCATCATCATCTACATTTGTATAGATATAACTTTAACCTGTTAGAGATCTTTGGTTGCAAGCAACAGAAACAAACTCTGGCTAAGTTGAGGAAATAAAACTAAAGAAAGCATATGGGTTGGATCACAGAATCCAATGAAATGCAGTAACCTCAGAAAAGATAAGAACCAAGGTGCCCATAAGAATCAAGGATGCAACAGCTTAAAGATGTTGCCTTTCCCCACTTTGAGATCCTGCTTCCAAGATTCAAACCCATGGTAAGAGGTTCTACTTGGCTCCTATGACTGCCCCTCAGCACTATGATTGACCGTTCCAACAACACTATATTCAAAAGGACAGCTCCCCAAAGCAAAACTGGGAGGTTTTAACAGAAGGAAGAAGAAACAAATGCTGGCCTGGCAAAACCAGTAGATGTTTATTCTTCTCCTGTGCCATTTACATTTATGTGTTTTGCATACATAAATAACATCATGTGAAGGAGCAGGGGCAGGACATCTGCATTCCAGGTAAAGTTATGTCCTGATTGCCACTTTCCTAACGTTAGTGATAAGTACTTTGTAAATTTAAAAAGCACTACACATATAGAGTTTATTATTATAACCCTCTTCTTGAAAAATGTGGGCTTGCAAATCAGAGAGATTAGACCTATTTAACCTGCCTGCCACTAGACAGGCAGAAGCATAACTACCTTACTGGTCCAGTTTTTTCTTCTTTGTTTTTTCCCATGAAGATTCCTCTAATTTTGCTCAAGCACGTATATACAATTCTGTATTTTGTCCAAAGTTTCTGAGGTGTTTTGTGAAGATGATTTTCTTTTTAAGATGCTGGTTCACTATATTGCTGGAAAATGGAGTCCCCAGACTACATTGCATATCTCACTTTTAGATATTTGCATTGCATAGCAGCACATTGGGGGGGTCCTGAAATCAATAAACCTGTAAAGTCATGTTTAAGTCAGTATTTCTTGAACTTCTTTTACCTTGAAAGCTTTTCTTTAAATAATATCTATCTTTTGTGTGTGTGTGTGTGTGTGTGTGTGATAGAGTCTTGCTCTATTGCCCAGGCTGGAGTGCAGCGGCGCAATCTCTGCTTACTGCAACCTCCACCTCCCAGGTTCAAGTGATTCTCCCGCCTCAGCCTCCCGAGTAGCTGGGACCACAGGCACATGCCACCATGCTCAGCTACTTTTTGTAATTTTAGTAGAGACACGGTTTTGCCATATTAGCCCGGCTGCTCTCCAACTCCTGGCCTCAAATGATCTGCCCGCCGTGACCTCCCAAAATGTTGGGATTACAGGTGTGAGCCACTGTGCCCAGCCAGTAACATCTATCTTTAAGAGCTAGTAATTCCTGGAATGTTCTTTAGGAAACACTGGTCTAATGATTTAAATGGTGATAATAAGTAACAGAGTCTGGCTACTAATAGAGGTCATTCTTGATAAATTTGGGGAAATGCCAAGGAAAACTTTGCAAACAAATTGTCTTTGCATTCCTGAGGGTTGTGGGGGATTTTTTTTGTTTTTGTTTTGGGGTTTTGTTGTTTATGGTGGTGGTGGTCCAACGTGGATTGCAGAAACACTGTATACATTTGCACACCTCTTGGCCAGCACACCGAGCTAATGTTATCTTTCTTCGCACAAGGAAGGAAATGAAGTACTTTCCATTCTTTCCCTTGTTTTCCAACCCCAAAGTTTCCATGGTTTTATTCTGGTTGCAGAGACTTTCCAAACCCGGTGTCATGCAGTAAATTTGGTGGAACAGTTGTATAAAATCTGTTCTGCCATTTTTGAAGAAGGGAACTTATTATATTTATTTTTAGACCATAAAACATCTATTTTTCTGACAGCTCTGGAATAACCAACATTGAAATAGAACTTAGAACTACTCCTGATTGAGGAACAGAAGTTAAGCTAGCTCTCTAAAAGTTAAACAAGTTTAAATGAGCTGCCTAAACAGAACATAATCCTACATGATAATCAGTTGAGTCACAGTGAATTAATATGGACATGTCATAATTCTTTCACTCTGGAGCACAGATACTCCATGTGCTTTTGGAACAAGATTTTTCTAAATTCTAGAGTTGAATAGTTAGGGATATTTATTATATGAATATTTCCAGGGACTGGGGAATAGGACATTGCTCTGGAACTTATAATAATGTGATGTTTGAGTCAAGATTTATGTAGGAAACAAACAGGAAAAGCCAGATTTCACTAGGAATTTTTTTTATTGTTCAGCTAATTATAGTAAAAATTTATCTGAAGACTGAAGGGTGAACTGAGAGGGGATCGCTCTCAGTTCTAAAGTCTGCCTTTATGTTTTCTTCACTGCACCTAGGCTACAGATTTACTAGAAAAGCTTCTAGAAAAACATAATCCATCACAAAAAAATGGCCAATAAATAGCCAATTAATTAATCACTCAATGTATATTACACACCTATTCTGTGCAAGAGATTCAACGAAGCAATGGTCCCCTCCCTTGAACAGTTTCCAGTATAAGCTGGCAAATCAAACGTGCACATGAAGAGCTGGAAACAGGACATCTCCTTTTTCATAGCTGTCAGGATGGCAGTCCCTGAGAAAGTCTCTCTTAACTTCCAGTTAAAATGCCTATGAAGATGCAGAAAAAGGTGGAAACTTGTAACACAAGGAAAACCAAAAATTTCCAGAATGTGATTCTCCAGTCACAGAAAATAACAGTGAAGCTATATTTAGAAAAGTACTTATTTGTCTTCTTATACTTTACAGCATAAAACAGCAAAGCCAGTCCACCTGAAAGATGTTTCTCCTCTGCTCAAAGAACCAGAGAGACAGGGTCAGGAACCCCATGGGAACTAGGCAGCTGTCTCTCCTGGGTGCCTTTGGTATTGATGAGAGTGCCATTCACATTTCCCCCACTGCAGCACTGTCTGTAAATGCACTTAAGATTGCAATTCCAAAAGAACAAACAAACAGCAGAAAAAGGAGGGAAGACCAACACTGGCATGACATTCAAGCTGTGAGATGATCAGGAGGAATCAGGATTCGAGGCAGGAGTATTACGTATTTCATGGACTCCAGTAGAGAACCAGGCAGTGAAGGTAGGGGATCTCTCCTCAGGACAGAAAAAATATACATAAAAAAATACATGGGCTGGGGGCAGTGGCTCACACCTGTAATCCCAGCACTTTGGGAGACCGAGGAGGGAGGATCACTTGAAGTCAGGAGTTGACCGGCCTGGCCAACATGGTGAAACCCCATCTCTACATCAAATAAATAAATAAGCAAGCAAGCTGGGTGTGGTGACATGCACCTGTAGTCCCAGCTACTCAGGAGGCTGAGACATGAGAATCGATTGAACCCAGGAGGCAGAGGTTGCAGTGAGCTGAGACTGCACCACTGCACTCCAGCCTGGGCAACAGAGCAAGACACTGTTTTTTTAAAAAAAAAAAAGCATCTCTGCTAAATTCTGGGACTTAAGCAGAGAATGTTTAAAGATGGGTAGAAGGGAAAAAAATCAGGCCTATAAAGGTACCATGAAATAAAGGAAAGGATATTGTGGCAAGGTGGACAAAGCCAAATACCAAGTATCCTGTGGTGCGGGCAACGGAACAGGGGTTCTTGGGGGACACTTACATGGCCAGCGGAAAGGGCATCAGTCTGCCCCTCCCCACACATTCCCTCATCATCCCATGCAGAGAAGCAATATTGCGGACCACACAGCACACTTATGGCCCAAAGGAGGAACTCTGCCTCTCTGCTTCTTCATCTTCTTATAATGCAAATATGAGAAAAACCTTGAAGGTAAAGAATAAACTATTGGGGCATAAGCACCAAGCAGTTTGAACGCACAGGCACCCCTGCAGGGAAGTATCTGCAAACTCAGGCATTCAGTGCCTGGCAACCTTGTGAGAAGTTAGATTCAGGCTGGTAGAAGAAGGGTCACCAGTTCCAAGGGCAACTGAGTTAGCATCCCAGTGTTCCCACTATCAGTCAGCCTGAGCTCTTGGGGTCATTCAACAAACAGCCCTGCTCGCCTCTCTCCAACAATCCACCCAGTGACCCTGGAGACCCATGAAACATAAGCCTGCCCATTCGGGGCAGAAACATGAAATTTTCAGTGGAGATTTCAGCATTTGTTGACATCACCAAATGAGACAGTTTCATAAACAGGGAAAACACAAGTAAAAGTTCTTTGTGAAGGCCTGTAGGGCCTCCCAGAGTGTTTGGTCATGGATCCCAGGTCAATCCAGGAGGGAAAAAATCCCAAGGATCAGCCTGAGGGAGTTTGCAACCATTTGACTGGCCCTGCAGTACTACAAATAAGGCCAGACTTTGGGCCAAATATATTAATCTAGAAGCAATGGAAGGTGGTGACCACTATATATATACACACTGGCTAACCAGCAAATAATTCAGAGCTAGTGTTTAAGTAACAAAACTAAACTCTGGAGTCAAAGCTAGTCTCTTAAAATTAAGAGGCTTAACTGTCTTATTGGCAATATCTCCCTTGGGTGACTGGAAGATGTTGTATCAGGCCTTTGGGAGGAAAACTTGGGTAAAATGGCTAAAACCGTGTCCTTGTCTTCCTCAGAGAATTGTTGCCATTGGCACCAGAGGCTAAGACGTTGCTGCTGCTATCAGGGCTTGGGTCCTTGTCAAGGGTCACGTATAACTCCCAGGGAACAGGCAGTATTAGGTCCAAGGAAAAAGCAAGGAAGGGCCTGCTTGCCTTGCAGAAAAATCAGTCCTGGGGTCACATGGTGCCAATCTGAGTCTGGTTTAAGGTGACTTTCTGTATCAAGTTGCCAGTGGCATCATCTGGGCAGAAGATAGGAATATGGTTGTGTGGAACCAAGGGAAGTAGTTGCACCACTGCTAGATGAAAGCTACTCCTGTACCATTGTCTGAGAGAGCAGAATATTAATAAAATCCCCCGCCTCCGGTTCAAGTTAAGGGTGACACTAAGTTTACACAATAGGCCATTGCCTGAGTCCCCCAAAGAAGGCTGTTCTTTATTCCCTACTTGTATCTGGAATGGAATGGAAGAAAGGTAATTGATACCTTCAGCTCCACCCACACCCAATACAACTCTGAGTTGATCCAAACCATCCCTCCTTTTCCCTCAGCAAAAGCTATGTGCAGACGTGAAGTCATCATTCTGCCACCAAAGGCCACCAGGCTACCTTCACAGACCAAGGAGGGTCTACTACAGAGAAGAGGGAACCTGCTACATAGGCCTAATGCCACAACCACATCCCCATCATAGAAGAACATGTAAGAAGCATTGAAAAGTCAACACACACAAAAATGCCAGTCACCTGCTTTGTGGCAATTACCATGAAATGACTTCACAGGGCAGAAATCATCCAAATTTATGTCCATGAAGTTGTTCCCAACCCAGGCTAACCTTCCCAGCCACCTACTGGAGTCAAGGTGGGGATGAAAAAAGAAGGAAAGTGGTTAGGTATAGAGACACAAGGGCCCTAACACACTCAATGGATTCTTCCTATAAGCCACCAGATGTGAACAGCCACTTGCTCATGAATTTTGCTCAGGACTTGAGGGCCAGATTTGGCCTGCAATTGGATGTACCATTTCCATTTCATGGGAGTTTTCTTGGCATTTTCCCACCTCAAAGGTCTTTGGTTCAGAGAGAGTGAGGTGGGTTGTTAGGTTAGAGTGTCACATTTTTTCTTTAGTGAGACAATCTCTCCCTGTTAGAGCTCAGAAACAGGGTTGAAATATTCAGCAATGGAAGGAAGTCTCAAAGTGCAAAAATGTAAAGATCGAAAAATACTAACAGAATCTCATTGCCAAAAATTTTCAATAATCTATGAGATCAGCACTATGGTTTAAATATGTTCTCCAAAAAGCATGTGTTGGAAACTTAACCCTTATGCAACATTTTTAGGAGTTGAAGCCTAATGAGGGGTTATTAGGCCATGAGGGCTCTGCCCTCATGGATGGATTAATGCTGTTATCATGGAAGTGGGTTTGTTATTGAAGGAGTAGGCTTGTTACAAAAGAAAGAGTTCAGTTCTCTTCTCTCTCTCGACCTCTTGACCTCTCGACCCCTCTTGCCCTCTCACCTTCCTCTATGTGATGAAGGCCCTCACTAGATGTCAGCCCCTCAATCTTGGAGTTTCCAACCTCCACAACTGTAAGCCAATACATTTCCTTCCTTTGTAAACTACCCAGTCTTAGGTATTCTGTTGCAGCAGGATGGAATGAACCAAGGCAATCAGTCATGAATACATGTAACTTCTCAGGGTCTGAAGGGGATAAGGGGCCTAAGGCCAGAGATTGTGTTACTGTACCCTAGACAGCTTCCAAGGCTTCTTACTAGAGGGTGGGGGTGGGGGAGGTGTTTAAATCCGCCTGGTTGTCCAGTGAAGTATCACAAGTGCTTTGATAAAATGTATGTGTGTGATTCACTGTATCCAAAGAGGCAAACTAAGCGTTAGGGGTCTTTCTTTGTAGCTTATAGCTATAAGGTTAGCAATGTGTCTTTGGCAGTTGTAAAGTAGCTCTTTGGACTGCTGCCCAAGTACCCTTCAAGAAAGACATTTGGGAAGTGGGGCTGTTGACTCTCTTCTGATTCAAGGCCCAGCTGACTGTGAATAGCATTGTCTGGTCAGCATGAAGGATAGTAAAAGCCACTTTCTTAGTTGGAGCCATGATTAAGATGTCATAAATTTAATAAAATACTTGAATCTCAATGAGCTGTTCCCATTGTGCTAGGGATCAAGACCCTATTTCTAGTGAGTTCAAATATCCCTGCAACAGAATAATAAAGAGGTACTACATGTCATGTTAAGCAAAAGCAAAGTGCTCTTGAACTACTTCTTAAAGAATCAGGAAGAAGAGGCAATAGCAGACCTAGAGTAACATACCAAGTGTAGATAGTAGCCTCAATCAGTTCAGTAACTATTATACAACCACCTCTTCATTTAGTCCTTGTTATCCACAGTCAGGCATCAAGCCCAGTCCCTACCTCCAGCTTTTTTGACCAGCCAAACTGTACTGTTGAATCGGTAGATAATGGGCATTTAATCTTTGCCTACATTTAACCTCTCCTGGTATGTAATTCTACTTCAACAGAAAAACCTTTTCTAGCACAGTAAAACCAGGTAACTCCTAGGAGTGTAACTTTATAGCTTTTGCAGTAGCAAAAAAAAATGTGGGTGTTCATTTGGCATCTGTGCCCCTTCATTGGGCTGATATTTTACAATGTCCAGCCGGGCTCAGCGACACACGCCTGTAATGTCAGCACTTTAGAAGGCTAAGGTGGGCAGATGGCTTGAGTTCAGGAGTTCAAGTCTAGCCTGGGCAACATGAAAAGACCCCATCTCTACAAAAAAAAAAAACAAAAAAACAAAAAAACAAAAAAATTAGCCAGATGTTATTTTGTATACCTGTAGTCCCAGCTAATCTGGAGGCTGAGGTGGGCACATCACTTGAGCCCGGGAGGTTGAGGCTGTAGTGAGCAAAGACAGTGTTACTGCACTCCAGTCTGGGCAACAGAATGAGACCCTGTCTCAAAAAAAAAAAAAAAAAAAAAAGTCCAATCCATGTAGTCTGACAAAGAAATCCACAAGTGTAGTCCAATCAAATAGGCAAACATCCATACAAATTGTGACCCAGGGCTCTCAACTAAAAGTAATATTAGTCCTGAATCCTGACAGAGGGATTCATTTACCATGGCATAAGCCTAAAAAGCTTTCTGAGGCAGTTGGGAAACAGGGTCTAGCTCTAGTCCTCCTTAAGTTTGAATAAGACAAAATCTGTCCAGAGGGATGCTTTGGAGCTTGAACTCAGCCCCAGAAGACAGCAACAATGGCTGGTGCAGAATATCTCCAGGATGGTTAATTGTGTGTGTTCATTTGACTGGGCTAGGGATGCCCAGATAGCTGGTAAACATTTATGGGTGTATCTGTGAGGGTGTTTCCACAAGAGAATGGCATTTTAATCTTTAGACTGAGTAAAGAAGATAAGATCTCCCTCACCAACACAAGTGGGCATCATCCCATCCATTGAGGGCCTGAGTATGACAAAAAGTAACTTCGCTGTCTGCTCGAGCTGGGATATCCATCTTCTCCTGCTCCCAGACGTTGGTGCTCGTGGTTCTCCGGCCTTCAGACTTGAACCAGGATTTATACTATTTTCTCACCTGACCCTTATCCCTTCAGGTTTTGACTCAAACTACAAATGACACCACTGGCTTTCTTGGGCCTCCAGTTTGTAGATGGCAGATTATGGGACTTCACAGCTTCCATTATCTCAGGAGCCAATCTATCATAATAATCTCTCTCTCTCTCTCTGAATAATGATATTTTGCATCTTCAAAACTTATATTAAATGATCATAGAGTCTTTAAATTGGGAAAATTTAGTAAACCATCCAGAGACAAATGTTACTTTTCTCTAGATCTTTCTTCATAACATCAGGATCTGTTAATACTATATATATAGTATACTATATATATTATATATACTATATATATAATATATTATAAGGTAGATATATATTATATATATATATATATATATATACCTTTCTTGCTATACTAACTTTCATTAATCGTTGATTTGGTTAGAGTATCTTCAAATAATTTTTTTTCCAAAAAATCTACAGTAGAGATTTCTCTTCTGAGTAGTTGAGCATCTATTCATTCAAAATATTTATTGAAGTCATCATATGGTGACCTTATCTTTACTCCTTCGACCTGAGAATACTTAAAGGGTGCAATACTACTTTTTTATATATATATATAAATATATATGTATATAATATGTATAGCATATATATTATATACTATATATAGTGTATATGTGTATATATATATATATATATAGAGAGAGAGAGAGAGAGAGAGATTCTGTTTCTCTGAAAAACCTTGACTAATACAATCCCTTTATGTCTCTGTTTTTACTGTCATGGATTAAAAATAATATTAATAAAATAAAATAAAAAAATTGGGGCTGGGCACAGTGGCTCGCGCCTATAATCCCAGCACTTTGGGAGGCCAAGGTGGGCAGATTGCTTGAGCCCAGGAGTCTGAGATCAGTCTGGAAGCCATGGCGAAATCCCATATCTACAAAAAATACCAAAAAATTAGCCAGGCTTGGCACATGCCTGTAGTTCCAGCTACTCAAAAGGCTGAGGTGGGAGGATCACCCAAGCCTGGGAGTTTGAGGCTGCAGTGAGCCATGATTGTGCCACTGCACTCCAGCCTGGGTGACAGAGTGAGACCCTGTCTCAAAAACAAAAAATAATTGGGTTATTTTGAGGCCTCTTGCTTCCACATTCCATGTTAAGGTGGAGCATATATTGCCTAAAAGTAGTATTGCACCCTTTAAGTATTCTCAGGTCGAAGGAGTAAAGATAAAGTCACCATATGGTGACTTCAATAGATATTTTGAATGAATAGATGCTCAACTACTCATGAGAAACCTCTACTGTAGATTTTTTGGAAAAAAATTATTTGAAGATACTCTAACCAAATCAACGATTAATGAAAGTTAGTATAGCAAGAAAGGGAAAATTGTAGTTCAAAAGGATAAGGTCTCTTCTTATTCAGTTTGCACCCCAACTTCAGGAATCTCTTTGAATTATGTATTTCCAGATAGATCCTGAGGTCTCGGGACAAAGTTTGACCTTGTGTCATTTTAATTAACTAGTCATATTCCTTTCTCCCTTTCTCGGTATAAGGATACGTGTTTCTTGAACCAGTCTCCACCCAACAAATCAGATGGAATGTCTTGACTTGTTTGATGACTATTTAAAACAATAACTACTGCTGTTCTTCCAGGACTTGCTAACAATGGCTAAGTTTTCACTTGATTGGAACACTATGCCAGAAGAAATACTTAACAAAAAGTCTTTTTTTCCCTTTATAGAAGCAGAATTACACAGAACAACATAATGGACATTTTTATGGCTGAGCAATTTGAATAATGATATTTTGCATCTTCAAAACTTATTTTAAATGATCATAGAGTCTTTAATTTTGGAAAATTTAGTAAACCATCCAGGGACAAATATTACCTTTCACCAGATCTTTCTTCATAGCATCTGGATCTGTTAATACTTCTGGGTTAACTAGAATTTAAAATACATGCAGCATGATCTTGACAATATGACCTTGACCATGTAAAAATATATGAGAAAAAGACTACGAAGAAATATATCAAAATGTATGAAGCAATTATTTCTAGATATTGGAAATCTGGGAGATTTGAGGGTTTTTTCCCACTTTTCTGTGTTTTCAAATGACCATTTTTTATTAAAAATGAATGTTATTTTTACAAAAATCAGAACATACAATTTATATATGTCCATAATATTAACTAAGTGAAGAAGAAATGTATAAAGAGAAAAACAGCAGGAAGGAAGAATACTAGAATTTTAATGGTTCCTGAGTGATTTAATTTCTGCTTTCTGGCTTTTTGTATTTTCCACATTTTCTGTGATTAGCAGAGCATATATTAATTTTTAATGTAAAAAGTCACTCTCTTTCAAAAAATAAATGGTAAATGAATAAGGCAGCAAATGCCAAAAAAAAAAAAACAAAAAACAAAAAACAAAAAAAACCCACCCAGTTCCAATAATAAGCAAGATTATTGGAAGGAAGTTCACTGTGGCCGTGCATTAGGAATGACTTTATGGGAGACAGAACTTTTGCTGGGCTTGAAGTATGAGCAGGTGTAACTGGGCAAAGAGGAAGGAATAGGGCACTCCCAGCGCAGGAAGGGGGTCTGCCCACAGGGTGGAGGTAGAACATTCTGACTGGAGCAGAAAGCTCATTCAGGGAAGTGAAGGAGGGTAAGCATAAAGTTTGGCTCCACTCAGCTGGGGAGGGCTATGGGTCTCCAGTGAGATACCTTGAGTTTATTCTGCAAAAAAGCATTGTCTGTTTATGCCATAAATGCCTAAAGTATCCCAGGAGATTATTTGCAATTACGTTCAGGTAGTTGTTTCCATCCACTATTGACTTAGTTCCATAGTCAAGAAGACTTCCACTGGGACCATTCCGTTTCACTTTGTGACCTATATCCCTCCTTCTGCTGCCTTCCCTTTAACATTCTTCCCCTCTGCCTAAAGCCCTTTGACTTCTTGGCTCCATTCAGGACCCCCCACTCTCCTCCTAACCCTGCAGTAAGTTCCTTACTCTACAAAATCATCCTGTTGTTCTTTCTGGCATCCACACCCATCCAACAATATTGCTCTTCCCTTAATGTTGTTGATGGCAGATAGGAAATTACTCAGTTATAGTAATTCATAATAAAGGGTAAGTTATTTCTAAGTTTAACATTTACTTTCAAGAGATATTCCCATTTTAAAAGAGGTGCTTGTTCCGCATGTTTTCACTCATAGGTGGGAATTGAACAATGAGAACACATGGACACAGGAAGGGGAACATCACACACCAGGGACTGTTGTGGGGTGGGGTGGCGGGGGAGGGATAGCATTGGGAGATATACCTAATGCTAAATGACGAGTTCATGGGTGCAGCACACCAACATGGCACATGTATACATATGTAACAAGGCTGCACGTTGTGCACATGTACCCAAAAACTTAAAGTATAATAATAATTAAAAAATAAAAAATAAAAATAAAAGAGGTGCTTGTTAACCCATTCTACTTAGTACAATGGAGGGAAGGAAGGAGGTAAATTTTTTGAGCTACATGCCTTATCCTCAAACTAATAAAGCCACCAGTTAAATGTCCCAGAGCCAACAACTTTGGAAAAGTTGTCAATCCCTTTAAATCCCCATAAATTCAAGAGTGAGAGCTGTAGGAGGTAGGATACAGGCGAGCCTCCAGGGCAGGTCAGTGCCAGGGAGGGCTGATGCCAACCCGTGATACTCTCCTCTACTGACACAGCTGGTCACAGCAGGTGAGTGAAATGCCTGCAGTCTCAGGGACCCAGGCAGAGCCAAGACTTCCTTTGACCCCTGGAGTGGGGACACATACTTTCCTGCTTACCCTACCACCCACCTGTTCAGTGTGTGCTTGACCTGACCCCATGCCTGGAGCAGGGAAAAAGGAGGAGGAAGAGGAGATATGCGTGGGACAGCACTCTGTGAGCTGGAGGGGTGGCAGGGTGATATGAAGAACAGATGCAAGGGCCGGTTATTATTAGTGCCCTTGGTAAACAGGAGAGCTGCTTACACAGGGATGAAATCAGCTGTTTTTGTACTGAGGCAAGTTCCAACAATTACTGCCTCCACTCTCTTCCCAACTTAATCTGACTTTCTCTGAAACTTGGAAACTGTTAACCCTATTTCTACTTTCCCCATCTTAAGTCTACTTTCTGAAACCAGGTATACAATAATAATAACTGTTGGAACTAACAACTCCAGGAACAATTCTAAGACATCATATATGTAAACTTTATTTTCCTTACAACCAGCCTCTGATGGAGGTGCTGTTGTTGTCGCTGTTTCACAGATGAGGGCCCTAAAGCCTAAAGAGTTGAAATCACTTGCCTAAGATCACCCAGCCGATAAGTGGCAGGACTGGGATTTAAACCTGTATACTATTCCTACACACTTTGATGTACTACCTTAATGTTTTAGACTCATTAAACTTTGCTTTTATCATGTGTGTAAGTAATCCATAATTCACACTGAACAGAGTCCATACTCTTCAATCCAGAAGTAAAGTGCTTTCACACCCTGACCTCATTCTACTACCTATCTTACATACACAACTTGATCTCCGACCCCTTTGACACAGGAAATCACACCCTGGCCAAATGGATCTAGTCAATAACCTCTGAACTCTGAACTTACATATACACTCAATATCCCTGCACATTCAGCCTTTGTCACCTACCCCTTCTCCTCCTCACCTCCAGCTCATTGGAATACCCGACTTTCCCATACTATCTCTTGTGTCTGGGACAAAGCTCAACAAAATACTTGCAAACTGAATCCGGCAGCACATCAAAAAGCTGATACACCACAATCAAGTAGGCTTCATCCCTGGGATGCAAGGTTGGTTCAACATACTCAAATCAATAAATGTGATTCATCACGTAAACAGAACTAAAGACAAAAACCACATGATTATCTCAATAGATGCAGAAAAGGCTTTTGATAAAATTCAACATCCCTTCATGTTAAAAACCCTCAATAAACTAAGTATTGAAGGAATATACCTCAAAATAATATGAGCCATCTATGACAGACCCACAGCCAACATCATACTGAACAGGCAAAAGCTAGAAGCCTTCCCCTTAAAACTGGCACAAGACAAGGATGCCCTCTTTCACCACTCCTATCCGACATAGTATTGGAAGTCCTGGCCAGAGCAATCAGGCAAGAGAAAGAAATAAGGGCATCCAAATAGAGAGGAAGTCAAACTATCTCTGTTTGCAGATGACATGATCCTATATCCAGAAAACCTCATAATCTCAGCCCAAAAGCTCCGTCAGCTGATAAACAACTTCAGCAAAGTTTCAGGATACAAAATTAATGTACAAAATATTGCTAGCATTCCTATACACCAACAAAAGCCAAGCTGAGAGACAAATCAGGAATGGAATCTCATTCACAATTGCCACAAAAAGAATAAAATACCTAGGAATACAGCAAACCAGGGAGGTGAAATATCTCTACAATGAGAATTACAAAACACTCTTCAGAGAAATCAGAGATGACACAAACAAATGGAAAAGCATTTCATGTTCATGGATAGGATGAATCAATATCATTAAAATGGCCATGCTGCCCAAAGCAATTTACAGATTCATTGTGTTATCCCTATCAAACTACTAATAACATCCTTTGTAGAACTAGAAAATACTATTTTAAAATTCATGTGGAACCAAAAAAAAGCCCAAATGGCCAAGGCAATCCTCAGAACAAAAGCTGGAAGAACAAAAGAACAAAGCTGGAAGCATCACATTACCTGACTTCAAACTATACTACAGGGTTATAGTAACCAAAGCAGCATGATCCTGGTACAAAAATAGACACATAGACCAATGGAACAGAATAGAGAGCCCAGAAATAAGGCTGCACACCCACAACCATCTGATCTTAGACAAAGCTGACAAAAACAAGCAATGGGGAAAGGACTCCCTATTCAATAAATGGTGCTGGGATAACTGGCTAGTCATATGCAGAAGATTGAAACTGGACCCCTTTCTTACACCATACACAAAAATCAACTCAAGATAGGTTAAAGGCCAGGTGCGGTGGCTCACACCTGTAATCCCAGCACTTTGGTAGGCCCAGGTGGGCAGATCACCTGAGGTCAGGAGTTTGAGACCAGCCTGGCCAACATGGCAAAACCCCATCTCTACTAAAAATATAAAAAATTAGCTGAGAGTTTTGGCGGGCACCTATAATCCCAGCTACTTGGGAGGCTGAGACAGAAGAATTGCTTGATCCTGGGTGGGGAGGTCGCAGTTAGCCGAGATTGTGCCATTGCACTCCAGCCTGTGCAACAGGGCAAGACTCTGTCTCAAAAACAAAACAAAACAAAACAAACTATATTAAAGACTTAAATGTAAAACCCAAATTTATAAAAACCCTGGAAGACAACCTATGTAATACTGTTCAAGACATAGGAACAGGCAAAAGTTTCACGGTGAAGACTCGGAAAGCAATTGCAACAAAAGTACAAATTAACAAATTAGATCTAATTAAACTTGAGAGCTTCTGCACAGCAAAAGAAACTATCAACACATTAAACAGACAACCTACAGAATGGGATCAAATATTTGCAAACTATGCTTCTGACAAAGTTCTAATATCCAAAAGCTATAAAGAACTTAAACAAATTTACAAGAGAGAAAAACAACTCCATTAAAAAGTGGGCAAAGGACATGAACAGACAGTTTTCGAAAAAAGACATTCATGTGGCCAACAAACATATGAAGAAAAAGCTCAACATCACTGATTACCAGAGAAATGTAAATCAAAACCACGATGAGACACCATCTACCACGAGTTAGAATGACTATTATTAAAGAGTCAAAAAATAACAGATGCTGGCGAGGTTGCGGAGAAAAGGGAATGCTTATACACTGTTGGTGGGAATGTAAATTAGTTCAGTCACTGTGGAAAGCAATGTGGCGATTTCTCAAAGAGCTAAAAATAGAACCACCATTCGACCCAGCAATCCCATTACTGGTATTTACCCAAAGGAATATAAATATTTCTACCATAAAGATAAATGCACACATATGGTCACTGCAGCAGGATTCACAGTAGCAAAGATATGGACTCAACCTAAATGCCCATCAATGGTAGATTGGATAAACAAAACGCGGTACTGGCTGGGCACAGTGGCTCATGCCTGTAATCCCAGAACTTTGGGAGGCCAAGGCAGGTGGATCACCTGAGGTCAGGAGTTCGAGACCAGCCTGGCCAACATGGTGAAACCTCGTCTCTACTAAAAATACAAAAAATTAGCCAGGCATGGTGGTGGGCGCCTGTAATCCCAGCTACTCGGGAGGCTGAAGCAGCAGAATCGCTTGAACCCAGGAGTCGGAGATCCTGAGCTGAGCTGAGATCATGCCACTGCACTCCAGACTGGGCAACAAGAGTGAAATTCTGTCTCAAAAAAAAAAAAAAAAAAGAAAATGAGGTGCATATACACCATAGATATGTACGGCATGGCCCCAAACCATGATCCTGGTACAAAAACAGACACATGGACCAACATAACAGAACAGAAAGCTGAGAAATAAGGCTGCATGCCTACAACCATCTGATCTTCCACAAAGCTGACAAAAACAAGCAATGGAGAAAGAACTCCCTGTTCAATAAATGATGCTGGGATAACCGGCTAGCCATAGGCAGAAGATTGAAACTGGACTCCTTCTTCACACCATACATGAAAATCAACTCAAGGTAGATTAAAGACTTAAATATAAACTCCTTTACAGAGGTAAAATCTTTAAGATATTCTGGAAACATAGATTAATAAAACCTCCAGAGTTTGATGGAACCATTTCCACCCCCTACAGAAACCTTTATTTGCCTGTCAACAACATCTGTCCAATCATTTTGGTTTCTGGCTTCTTCCACTAATGTCTCACTGTAACCACCATTACCAGCCCCTCTGCGTGGGTGTCTGGGTGTCTGCTGGTTCAGTGAGTCTCAAACTTGAATATACATGTGGATCACTTGGAGATTATGATTTAGGACTTCTGAGTCGGGCCCGAGTGTCTGCATTTCAAACAAGCTGCCAGGTGATGCCAATGCTGTTAGTTCATGGACCAAACTTTGAGCAAACTTAACATCATGCCTAACTTGGCATAACAGATGCCAGCTCTTTTTCCTTCTGCCAGGTGATACACAATTATGAGGCTTCCCCCTAGATAGGTCCCCTCCTGGATCACCCAATACACCTATGGAAACCCTCTCACTTGCAAAAAATCTGCAATCCCAATTGTGCTTCATGCCTTCTCCTTCTGCTTGCTCACATCTTCCCCTCATGTTGTCTCCCTCCCTCCTTCTTTTTCCTCTCCCTCTGACCCATACCAGCTTCAGTGGAGTAATCTTTACTACAGTTCTTGTCATGGTGCTCCCTGTTAAATAACTGTAGCATGTGTTTCTTGCTACCCAGAGATTCTGTAATTACAATAATGTCTGCACACAATTTCTAGCCAGTCTGAAGACTGCACACTGTTGTGGGATGCGTGTATCACAATAAGAGGAAACACGTGGGAAGAGAATCAGAAAAAAGCTTGGAAGAACATTCTGTACTTTATGTTTTATTTACAAAGGCCCTTAATTATTTATTATGAGCATCATTATTCTTCCCTATAATCACAAGAGAAAAGAAAGCGTATTATTGAAGTTGAGGGATGTTAGCAGAGCCCCAGGGAAGCCTCCGGGGCCCCCACACAGCAGGAACAGGAGGAGTGTCCCACTGATAAAGACTGAGAGCTCAAGGCTGCATCCAATGTTCCCACCACCTCCAGGTGGGCTGCCCACGCCTGGCAGCGAGCAAGGCCACCTCAGGGTTTCTCCTTCATCACCATCCAGCACTGTGACTCTGAAACTTTTCAATTCATGGAACCTTTCGGAAATCTGAATCTGAGGAAAAGGAAGGCCTCTGTGCACACAATCACACAAGAAAACACAGACTCCTTAAAAGTTCAGGGTTCACAGTTTTCCCAAGGGCATGAAAAACGGACCCTAGACTTAAAAGCATCCACACAATAGAAGCATAAAAGAGCCATGCTCAAGAAATTGTCTAGAAGTGAGAGGTGCAGAGGACATTTGGTGTAAAGTTAGGTCTGGATTCACACCCCAGATCTGCCATTGCTAGGACATGAATTTGGGCACCTTGCTTAACCTCTCTGAAGTAGTGATACCCACCTTGTGGGCTTGCACCAAGGATTAAATGCAGCAAAGTACATGAAGGTACCTGCCAGGAAGCAGACATGCAATCGATAGTAGAGGAATGTATCACTCTGATTTGGGATGCAGAGGGACTTCTAGAAGTGGTAATTCTTACTCAGAATAAGAGATGTCTATGTGTTTTAATCCAAATTAAGAGGAGCCTTGCCCTCTTTGCCCATTTATTCAATGGCTGCTGGCCACTTGACAGCAGGGTCACTGCCCCACTCAGCAAGGTCACTGCCTCACTCAACAGGGTCTGGGTGAGCTGAGGCAGAGCAGTACACCTTCCACAATATGCCAGAAAAAAACACACTTGTGGTTACACTGGCCTCTGGAGCCTCAAAAAGCTGAAGAAGCCCAGAGAGATTTGCTTAAAAGCGCTATTTGAAGTCCTTGGTAAAAAATGCAACCTAAGGACAATTGTATTTCTACATTGAAAGGCTTTTAAAACTACTTTAAATTGGAAGGTCAGAGCTTCAAAGAGCATAATGACTGGCTGTTTATCTCCATTACCCTCTGCTTCTGGTGCTTCTGTGAACATGTTCTGACCTCAAACTGTGAGTGGAAATGCAGGAAGGATGCTGTCTGTGCATTAGTGAGAGCCTTGAAACTTGCCTAGAGCACTTCTGAAACTCTGCCAAGATGAAATAAATAGCATATAGCCTCCCTTCAAATCTCAACTTGAAAATGACACTGGCCAGGCGCAGTGGCTCACGCCTGTAATCCTAGCACTTTGGGAGGCCGAGGCAGGTGGATCTCGAGGTCAGGAGTTTGAGACCAGCCTGGTCAATATGGTGAAACCCTGTCTCTACTAGAAATACAAAAAGTAGCCAAGCATGGTGATGCATGCCTGTAGTCCCAGCTACTCAGGAGGCTGAGGCAGGAGAATCACTTGAACCCTGAAGGCAGAAGTTGCAGAGAGCCAAGATTGTACCACTGCACTCCAGCCTGGTGACAGAGCGAGACTCCGTCTCAAAAAAAAAAAAAAAAAAAAAAGTGACACTGTACATCTTTGAATTAAAAGATTCAAAATATTTTAAAGCATTTGACAGGTTTTACTAGAAAGAGAAGTTGTGATGATTACATGAGAAAAAGTTATTTTCAGACATCATAGATCTAAGTGTGAAAACAAAACTAATCAGGCTTCTAAAAGAATATAGAAGAGAGATTTTTATCACTATCTTAGTCTGTTTGTGCTGCTATAACAAAATGCCATGGAGTGGGTAATTTATAAGAACTGACATTTATTTCTCACAGTTTTAGAGGCTGAGAGTCCAAGATCAATGTACCAGTAGCTTTGATTGTCAAGTAAGGGCCTAGTCTCTGCTCCCAAGTTGGGGCCCTGTTGCTGAATCGGATGGAGGAGATAAATGCTGTATCCTCACATGGCAGAGGGACAGAAAGGCAAGAGGTGCAAACTCCCTCTGTCAAGTCCTTTTATAAGGACACCTAATCCCATTCATGAAGGCAGAGTCCTCGTGACTCAATTGCCTCCAAAAGGCCACACTTACTAATACTGTTGCATTGGGAATTAAGTTTCAACATGAATTTTGAAGGAACAGAAACCCTTCATTGCAATGGTCATTGCAAGGTCATAGCAATGACCTTGGGGTAAGCAAAAGTTTCTTAAACAGACCATGAAAAGAGCTAACCATAAAAGAAAAAAATTGATAAACTTTTTTTAGTATGAAGAACCTTCTGTCCATCAAAAGACACCATTAAGAGAGTTAAGACTGGGTGCGGTGGCTCACGCCTCTAATCCCCAGCACTCTGGGAGGCTGGGGTGGGTGGGTCACTTGAGGTCAGGAGTTTGAGACCAGCCTGGTCAACATGGTGAAACCCCATCTCTACTAAAAATACAAAAAATTAGACGGGGGTGGTGGCACATGTCTGTAATCCCAGTTACTCAGGAGGCTAACGCAGGAGAATTGCTTGAACCTGGGAGGCGAAGGTGGCAGTGAACCGAGATCATGCCACTGCACTCCGAACTGGGAGAAAAGATATTTGCAATACACATATCTAATAAATAAATAGTATGAAAGACTCCTTTAAATTGTTTTAACAGATAAAAATAAAATTTTAAATGTTCAAAAGACTGGAACAGGGGGCCGGGCACGGTGGCTTATGTCTGTAATCCCAGCACTTTGAGAGGCCGAGGAGGATGGATCGCCTGAGGTCAGGAGTTCGAGTCCACCCTGGCCAACATGGTGAAACTCCATCTCTACTAAATATACAAAAATTACTTGGGCATGGTGACATATGTCTGCAATCCCAGCTACTCGGGAGGCTGAGGCAGGGAGAATTGCTTCAGGTGGAAGTGGAGGTTGCAGTGAGCTGAGAGTGTGCCACTGCACTCCAGCCTGGGCAACAGAATGAGACTCAGTCTCAAAAAAAAAAAAAAGACTTGAACAGACACTTCACAAAAGACAATATCCAAATGGTCAATGTGTGCATGAAGAGAGTTGCTCAAAACCATCAGTCATCAGGGAAATGAAAGTTAAATCACAATGAGATACCACTACTCACCCACCAGAATGGCTACAATGAAGAAGATTGACAGTGCCAACAGTGGGAGAGAATGCAGACAACTGGAGCCCCCACATGCTCCTGGTGGGAATGTAAATTTCTTTGAACATCTTTATGTGCGATCCCTGTGAAGATGGAGAGTGCTGAAAGAGAAGAAAGCTCCTAATAGTAGGTGTTACAGACTGAATGTTTTATCTTCCCCAAATTTATATGTTGAAACCTAATGCCCAATGTGATGGTATTAGGAAGTTAGGCCTTTGGGAGATGATTAGGTCAAGAGAGTGGAGCACCCATGAATGGAGTTAGTGCCCTTATAAGAAAAGACCCAAGAGAGATGATTTGTCTCTTGGTCCTGTGAGGATACAGCCAGAAGACAGCTATCTGCAAACCTGGAAGAGGGCCCTCATCAGACACTGAATCAGCTGATCTAGGACTTCCCAGCCCACAGAATTGTGAAAAAATAAATGTTTGTTGTTTAAGTCACCCAATCTGTAGTATTCTGTTATGGCAGCCTGCAATGACCAGGATAGTAGGGAGTATTTTTTTTAAGTGAGCCATGGTTGAGAAGGTGAATATCAAGTCTGTCTTACACTTGAGCTCACTTGAAGTCATCCTTAGCTACTGGTTGGTGCACTTGGAGATGTCAGCTTGTCTTTGTTTAGTCCTTCTCTCCTTGTTGTATTTTTTTTTCTTCTTTTCTCTTGAGTTTAGATCTCTGGGTTTGGAGCCATTGATCTGCTTCAGCCACACTCCCCCACCAACTCCTCCAGTTTCCAACAATTTTTTTTTCTTTTTTTTTACTTTTGGGGGGATAAACAAAGAAATGGACAAGCAGGTGAATGGATTTACTTCCCATTGCTGCAAAACGCATGCCTAAGCAGCCTCTTCCCATATTGATACGGGTTCTTTGTCAAAAGATACTCAGGATTACTGTAGACTGAAATGTAGTCTTTAAGTATAATTTTTCTTTCTTAAACATGAATGCTCATGATTATCATCTTATTTAGTAAACTATCCTTGATCCTTCTTCACGCCCATCATTTGGTCATCTTATTGTGCTTCTAAGTGCCTGATTTCTCCTTCGGTTCCTGACACCCAGCCCTCCTGCTGAGGTCTTTACAACCTACCAGTGCTCACAGTTCCGTGAATTCTTCATTCAGCCAATGGTATCATTTGCCAAGGACAATTTGGGAATATTGGATCACAGCCTCTTTTCACAGCCTATGAACATGTTCTGTGCTTGGAGTTAGAGACACAGTTTTTGAAAGCAAATTTTTTTTTTGTTGTTTGAGACAGAGTCTCGCTGTCACCCAGGCTGGAGTGCAGTGGCACGATCTTGGCTCACTGCAAGCTCCACCTCCCAGGTTCATGTCATTCTCCTGCCTCAGCCTTCCGAGAAGCTGGGACTACAGGTGCCCACCACCACGCCCAGCTAATTTTTTGTATTTTTAGTAGAGATGGGGTTTCACCATGTTAGCCAGGATGGTCTCGATCTCCTGACCTCGTGATCCACCTGCCTCGGCCTCCCAAAGTGCTAGAATTACAGGCATGAGCCACCGCACCCGGCCGAAAGTAAATTTTTAAATACAGGCTAATTGGCCTGGCGCAGTGGCTCATGACTGTAATCCCAGTACTTTGGGAGGCCAAAGTGGGTGGATCACCTGAGGTCAGGAGTTCGAGACCAGCCTGGCCAACATGGTGAAATACCATCTCTACTAAAAATATGAAAATTAGCTGGGCATGTTTGCATGCACCTGCAATCCCAGCTACCTCGGAGGCTGAGGCAGAAGAATCACTTGAACCCAGGAGGTGGAGGTTGCAGTGAGCCAAGATCACACCACTGCACTCCAGCCTCGGTGACAGAGTGAGACTCTGTCTCAAAAAAAATTAATTAATCAATTTTTAAAAATAAATAAATACAGGCTAATTTCAATTTTTCCTAGATTTAGTACATAGTACATTAATGTTCATGTGGATTATTTTCCTGAGCAGATCCTGACATTGAGACTCCTAAATACTTCCATGTATCTAATTCAAGCAATTGCAGGAAGGACAGATTTGTATGCAAGACCATTTCTAGGAAATATATCAGTAATTTTTAAATCTCCTAAACTCTGCTCGTCTCCATCAACATTTGGAACTTGCAGTGCCAAGCGGAAGTTTCCTGTTTTCCTTTGTTCTAACCAGAATTATATAGATGGGCTCTACCCTTGTGACAAACACCATTTATCATCTACTCAGTATTCATTTCCCCCTACCACCACCCTATTCCTCCTCTCAATGCACCACCTTTATTTTTCTCCAGGGAATACCAAGCAATGCATCTCTGCCTGGAACAGCAATCTCATTCCCCCGACCTGTGATGGGTCTAGGGATGGCATGTGCCCCAGTTCTGCCACTGAGATGTATGCAGAATCTGCCAGGTAGAGCCTCAGAGGAAATGGCTGCTTTCTTGATGGGAAGGAAAAAGCCTGCTTGTCCTGGCTCCTTGCCCTTTTACCTTTACTTTTCTCTTGTCCTCATTCTTCCTTCCTGGAACACAAATGTGATACCAGAGCTATAGTAATCACCATGTGACCAAAAGGGAACAATCAAGAGAAATGCAGAGACATCAGCCCTAATGTTGTTGAGCTGTTCAATCAGCAGGCAACATCCCATCTCTGGACTTGTTATGTGAGAAAAATTAACCTCTAATAGTTTAAGCCTGTCTATTTTGTTTTCTGTTACTTGCAGCCAAAAGCATTCCTAGCAGATGCCTCCATTATTATCATGAGGTCAAGGGAAACTAATATGTATTAAGCAGCTTCCATGCATCAAGGATTGAGCTGTTTTGAATATACTAGTTCCTTGGCTCCTCAGACAGCCCTATGAAGTAGCTCTTAGCATCTCTGTTTATAGATTAGGGCACTGAGTTCAAAGAGATTAAGGAAAAGGTAGACCAAGATGAAACCCAGGCCTATCTGACTCTACTGCCCCAGTTCTTCCTATCCCACCATACTGCTGGGAAGGGCAGATGGCAGCTTGCCCTATTTTGGCTAAAATTTGAGCCTTTGGATAGTGAAGTAGGAGCATTTGGTTGTTTGGGTTTTTTTATTATTATTATTTCAGATAATAAGTACCATGAAAAAATTAAAAAGAATTACAGATAGTAACTAGAGAATGACCCTAGTGACTACAGATTGGAAGTCAGAAAAACTTCTTTGAGAAGGAAATAATTGAGCAGAGTCCTGAATAATAAGTATGAACCAACCACACAAAGATCTGACAGAGAGTGTTCCAGGCTGGGAACAGCACGTGCAAATGCCCTGAGATGCAAGCAAGCCTCAAGTACGGCAGTGAGTTGGGCATAATAAGCCAGGAAGTAAGACATGAAGTCAGAGAGGCAGGAATGTGTAGGGTCTTGTGAGCTGTGGAGGAAAGTTTGGAAGGCATTGGAGGGTTTTACTCAGGCAGGTGACTTGATCTGATTTACCTTTTAAAAAGACCACTTTGCAGCTGTGTAAAGAATGGACTGTACAGAGGTTAAAAGTGGAGGTAGAGAGACCAGTTGGGAGGCTATTGCAGTAATCCAGGCAAAAGAAGATGGTGGCTCAGACCAGGGTGGTAAACAGCAGAAAAAGTGGTGGGATAGCGGTAAGTTGTGAAGACAGAACTAACAGGGCTTGATTTTGATTCATTATAGGGGTTAAGAGAAAGAGGAGTCAAAATCATTCTGGTGGGCTGGCAGCTCCATTTGCTAGGATGGAGAGGACTAAGGTGGATCACTTTGGGGAGGGCCTGGTGGAAGGGGGTAGGACTTGGGAACTAAGAGTTCCCTTTAGATCATGCTGTGTTTGAGATGCTTATGAAACATCCCATGGAGATGTTGAGTGGGCAGTTAAATGAGGTAACAACAATTAATTGGGCACCTGCTATACGCAAGTGTCCTCGTAAATGTTACTGTGCTTCACACTCAGCTTTATGAAATACCTGGGTATTAGTACTGTCATCAAGCCCAGACATCCAGATAAGAACAAAGGAAACTTACCCAATGGCTAAGTTACTTGCCTGAGATCCCACCTCAGGTAGGTGGCAGCCAGGACATGAACTCAGGGTTTAAGATTCCAAAACCTATGGTTTTCCCTAGTCCCACCCAGTAAAACAGTCCCAGGGAGAGCTTTCAAAATTCTTTCTGAGGATATTGTGGAAATTTGAGGCAGATGCAGAGCCTGCTTTGTGGGGATGGGGCTTCCTTAGGCCAGGATTAGGGATCATTCCCTGGGCAACCTCAATCCCTTCTTAAAGAGAAGAGGAAGAGATTTTTTTATGGACTAATGAGATTTTTACCTTGTGTTTAAGTTTATTAAATCTGAAAAACTTTCAATTTTAGAGCAAAGATGGATTCTCTCTCATCACCTCTTCTAGGGATTTTTTTTTTAAATTTGACATTACCTGACCATATAGAAGATATTCTCAAATGCTCTTGTGAAGGGGAGAGAGAGAACTGTTCACTTTCTAAGCTGGAAAAAGAGCAGCTGCCAACACAAGTGCTTTAAGGTGCCTGCCCATGGTTATTTAACCTGCTACAATTTCTTTAAAAACTCCTGGAAATGTGTGGTGAGAAATGGCGAAACCTGTCATTACTCAAACCAAAAATGAACCATGATTCCATCTTCTGAGGGCTGCCAAACAGCAACAGTAGCAAAATAAAAATGGATGTCAGAGCTGGGAGCCTTGGCTAAGGTGTTCAGAGGGAGGATAATGAGATACCCAGGAAGAAAGAGGAAGGTTAGACTTCTTGACTTATTGTTTCCTTACACATCATGGTGCCAGCAAGTATTTGTGATCTTAGGGGTTCATAAAAGTATTCTAGAATACACTTTTTATTCCCAGATAGTGCAGTAGATGTCCCAGGAGAATTGATAAATGTCAAATTGGGCAGCATTTGAAGCTCAGTCTCTAGGGAACATTTTCTTTTTCAAATTCATATAGGGACACAATACAGATTTCCATCCTCTGCCTCTCTCTTTCTCCCAGTTTTTCTCCCCAGTAATTCCAAGGAGAAAAATCCTTGATAGAAGGCAATAAGTTAATGTTCTGAGCTTGACTAGTGCTTCTATTTGCTTTTCCCTCCCTCAGTCTTGTCTTCGGAGTTATATAAAACCTGACATAATCATTTTTGTTCATCAAGCTTTAAATTAAGTGCAATTTATGGATAATTGCAATAATGTCTCTGATTCATTTGTGCTGAAATCACCAGAGTGCTGCCCAATAGCCAATCCTGAAGATTTTGGATTGCTCCAAAGATCTTTTCTCCTGCCCTGTTTCCTTAAAAGGATAGATAAAGAGAAATCCTGACTATTTACTGGATTCCATGCCATATCCTCCTACCCATCAGTGAATTCAAAACCCAGCAACAGTCTAGCAACTTTGCAAATTTTTACTTGCCACAGTTACCTCAACCAAGTAAAACTTGATGCTGGAGGATGGGTGAGGAAGGAATAGAGAAGATTCTTGGATTAATTGAGTTCAACCTACTAAAGCACCCAAGCTTACATGGTTTTTGAATTATTTGCAAATCTATACCCCACCAAGCAACCATAACTATATTATCAAGATGGAAGCCCAGCAGTTCCAATCCTAAGCAAGTACTTGTGCTTTTTTAAAAAAGGAGAAGTGGATTATTTGTTTGGTTAATTAGCTGTTGCCTCCTCAACTGCTTAGAATTTTCTCATTGCACTAATTCAATTATCTAATTAACACCAAGACGATATGGTTCTGCAATGCATTTCACTTATGATTCATGTGTATTCTCTCATTTCTTTATCGTAACTGTACAGAGGCTAGCTTTCCTATTATCTTATTATCCCTATTTTCTACATGAGAAAAACAAGGTTCATGGCAGTACTGCAAATTAAGACAGAGACCAAAGTTTAGGCTTTGACATTTAATTCTACATGTGACTCTCTATTACATGGGCTCAGTCAGATAGGGTCTTCAGCTTGTTTGAAAATTCTTTAATGAGAGATGCTTTTAAGCCACTTTAAAAAATTTCAAGCTAGTATCTTGATAGTTTCATTCCTTAACAGGTAGAATGCGTGTCTGCAAACTACTAAATTTAAAGACTAAGAGAGAAGGAATACCATGGGGTTTATCCTACCCAGAGACTAGCACAGTTCCCTGCACAAAGAGGGTGATCTATTGATATTTCACAAATGAATGAATTTCTGGGTAGTTATTATAAAACATCGTTATTTTACTTTAAAACATAACTAAGATAAAATTATATCCCAATTTCAAAAATATAAATATTAGCATATGGATAAGAAATCTAGAAAAACATACAACAGATTTTTAATGTCTGACACATGATTAAAAAAGAACAAAATGAATGAGAATAAAACACATTACAGAGCCTTTGTGCAGCGAGTGTAGACAGACTTTTTTTTAAATCCCAGATCTTCCACTGTCCACAGTATGGTTTTGAGCAAGTTACTTAAGCCCTTTGCACCTCATTTTTGTCACTTGACAAACAGGGATAATTATAATAGTGTATACTTCATAGTATTGCTGTACTAATTAAATAAGTAATGTGTATATAGTATCAAGCAATTAGCTAGTATTTTTTTTTTTTTTTTTAGACAGAAGGTCTCTCTCTGCTGCCCAGGCACAATCATAGCTCACTGCATCCTTGAACTCCTGGGCTCAAGTAATCCTCCCACCCTAGTCTCCCAAGTAGCCAAGACTACAGGCACACAGCCATTACACCCAGCTAATTATTTTATTTTTTGTACAGACAGGTCTCACTAAGTTGCTCAGGCTGGTCTCAAACTCCTGGCCTTAAATGATCCTCCTGTCTTGGTCTCCCAAAGTGCTAAGATTACAGGCATGAACCACCATGCCTGGCCAGCTATTCTTACTATTGTCATCATGTCATTTCTCCTCAGTTCACATTTCTGTGACCTGAGTATCACTATGCCATGACCTACTTTCATTGGCAAATATAATGGAAAGCTGACTACAATTGCAAACATCAGTAGCATTACACACATGAAATGTGAGAACTAGAACTTTGGTTTCTCCATCCTTCTCTCTTAACCCACAAAGGAAGCAGCAAGGGAATTGCTGAGCCTATAGTTATATGGAAGAAGAAAGAAGGCAACTCCCTGCAGCCCATCTGGCATGTGCCAATGGCAGATGGAGAGATGGCACACATGCCTTTTGCTATGGGTCTTTGTCCCAATTTCTTTATTTTATGGCTTATTTATATCTTTGGGTGGGGAGAGAAAACCTGTTCACATTCTACCTACCAAGTGCATTCTAGAAATTTCATGTTAAATCATTGTTCACTAACTTTCAGAGCCAAGTCAAGAGAGTGCAGTAAACAATATCTAATTTTGTTACTTTTTGTTTTTTAGTAACCAAGAAGTCAACCAGAGAAATTTTAGCACTGGGACAACAGGCCCCATGGAGGGGTGAGGAGAGAGTGAGGGACTGAAAATTGCAGGATTATAAATCTGCATACTTAACAGTAAGGTATCACTCTCCTGCTCAGATCCCAGAATTTCCACAATCAGGTTGACTATACTCCCATGGGAGGTTAGAAGATTCTTCTCTGGAAAAACTCAATAGACTTAGCGAAAAACATCTTCAAATGTTGACATCAGGGGATTATCCAGTAAAGGACTGTCAACTTCCTGATCCCCGCTAGGAGCCTACCAATCAACAAGGCTCATGCAGGGACATGGAGCTTCCAACCGGAGAATGGGCTTTTTCAATATAATTGGCAATGAAAGATTACCTGGTATTTGGGGAAAGCTTCTAACATGCAAAACAGAGATACAAGCAAATAACAATAAGGAACTTGGAGGCCAGAAACAGTGCTGGAAATAGAAAACTTCTCCATAAACAAAAAACAGTGGTAAGAGAAGATATTGTATCTATGAGATAAGAGCAATCACAAAACAAAGAACCCTGGAAAATTATAAAACTGAAAGCCAAACCAAAGAAGAAAATGTCAAGTAAGAGTCCAAGAAAGTTCACCAAAAAGCAAATCAGAGAAAACAATGTTAAAACTATTAATATTTTTATTTTTGAGACAGGGTCTCACCCTGCTGTCACCTAAGCTGGAGTGCAGTAGCACAATCATGTCTCACTGCAGTCTCAACCTCCCAGGCTTCAGCAATCCTCTCACCTCAGCCTCCCAAGTAGCTGGGGTTACAGGCATGTACCACCACGCCCAGCTAATTTTTTTTTATTATTTGTAGAGATAGGGTCTCACTATGTTGCCCAGGCTGCTTTCAATTTCCTGGGCTCAAGTGATCCTCCTGCCTCAAACTCCCAAAGTGCTGGGATTACAGGAATAAGCCACTGCGCTCAGCCAACAATATTAAAATTAGAGTATCAGTCTAGGAGGTCTGTGTCAGAAAGCTTAGGTTTGGGTACATACAACAGAAAACCAAAGATAATAGTGGCTTAAATGCACAAGGATTTATTCTCTCTTAAATGGAGATAGGCAAGCTAAGGTTAATATGGCAGCTCCAGAGAGATTGCCTCTATCTTTTTATTCTGCCTTTTTCAGCATGTGGCTTCTATCCTCAAATTCACATCATAGTCTAAAGGATGCTGGAGCTCTGGCCATCCTGTCTGCATTCCAGTATGAGGAAAGAGGAAGCCAGGCAGGACAGAGGGACAGCTGGCCAGGTCAGTGCCAAAAGCAATTTTCCAAGAAATCCTATACCAATACCTCCACTGATGTCTTATTGGCCAGAACAGTAATCTGGTTCCCTCTAGCTGCAAAGGAGTCTGGGAAATGTATTCTTTTATCTGGGTACTTTACCACAGCCAACTAATAAGTGTTTTCCTACTAAGGAAGAAAGGGAGGATATAAATATATTTAGGTAGGCAATAGCAGTCTTTATTACAGGGTCCCATTTCTGGTTAACAGGAAGTCTGTGGAGAGTGACTAGAGAAAATGGACAGGAGGAAATTACTCAGAATTCATATAAGGAAAATATATTTCCAGATGGATGGACTGCCAAGGATCAAGCATAATGAATGAGAAAGGATCCCACCAAGGCCCATCCTTATAAGATTTCAGATTATTGGACACAAAGAGAAGATCCAGGCTAAGTTCACAAACAGTGGATCAGGGCTAAGGATGGCAAGGGACTCTCAGCAGCACCCCTGGGAACTAGAAGATAGTGGAACAGCACAGTTAAAATTCTCAGGAACGGCCAGGTGCTGTGGCTCACACCTGTAATCCCAGCACTTTGGGAGGCCGAGGCGGGTGGATCACAAGGTTAGGAGATCAAGACCATCCTGGCTAACACAGTGAAACCCTGTCTCTACTAAAAATACAAAAAATTAGCCGGGCGTGGTGATGGGCACCTGTAGTCCCAGCTACTCGGGAGGCTGAGGCAAGAGAATGGCGTGAACCCGGGAGGCAGAGCTTGCAGTGAGCTGAGATTGCACCACTGCACACCAGCCTGGGGGACAGAGCGAGACTCAGTCTCAAAAAAAAAAAAAAAAAAAAAAAAATTCTCAGGAACATGAGTTCTATACCTGGAAAAATGAATAATCAAGTTTATAGAGATTCTCAACTGTTGAAAAATGTTCTTGGGAAGAAACTAAGAAAAAAGAGAATGTGGAATTTAGGAAACAGTGGAGCCAACATGGGAGGAAGGATGAAGGAATTCCCAGTGATATGGGAGGGAGACAGGGAAGTGCTGGGTAGAGAAGGGCAGGGTCCCTAGCGAGGACTCCACCATCGGGCTTGTGCCCACTGACCTAAGTGAGAGCAGGCACTCCAGTTTTTGTGCCCAAATGTTGCATTTTCAAAGACTACTGTGACCTGCCACGCCCCCCATCCTGTGTCTATACAAACTCAAGACAGTAACAGGCATAGACACAAGCAGCTGGATGAGCAGAGGAGCAGAAGAGCACACCAACAGGCACCAGCAGACACTTGGAGGCCATCGATGGCAGGCGACATGGAATTCAGTGGGGGGTGGTTGGAGGAAAGTCTGGGCTCTGGGCGGCCTGATTCCAGGGAAGACCACCTTCCCACTCCATCCCCCTTTTAGCCTCCCCATCCATCTCACCAAGAGCTACTTCCACCAGTAAAGGACAATAAAAGTCAATAAAACCTTGTACCCATCCTCCAAGCCCACATGTGGGCTTTCCAGTACACTAGGGCAAGAACCCAGGACACAGAAAGCCCTCTGTCCTTGCAATAAGACAGAGGGTCTAATTGAGCTGATTAACACAAGCTGCCTGTGGACGGCAAAACTGAAAGAGCACACTGTTAACACATGCCCACTGGGGCTTCAGGAGTTGTAAACACTCAACCCTAGACACTGCCATGGAGTTGGAGACCATGCTTCCCATGACCTGCCTGTCTGCATGCTCCCCATAGGGGTTTGAGCAGGGGGGCACCAAAGAAGAGAGCCACGCCCTGTCACAAGTTCTGCCAGAGGGATAAGGAAACTTCCCATTCCACCAGGATGGCAGCTGTTTAGCAGGCCTAGGGAGCAGCCAGCCCAGTTTAGAGTAGGAGAAAATAATGGATAGATTATTTGAAATTTACACTGTAAAACTAGGGGTGGAAGAAAATTTAGCAATAGATCCAAATAAAACTAAGCCAATTTAAATAAATGAACCAATTATAAGCCAGGGAGCAGCGGCTCACACCTATAATCACAATGCTTTGAGGGGCCAGGGCAGGAGGATCTCTTGAGCCCAGGAGTTTGAGACCAGCCTGAGCAAAATAGTGAAACCTCATCTCTACAAAAAGTTAAAAAAATTAGCCAGCTGGCCAGGCACAGTGGCTCACACCTGTAATCCCAGCACTTTGGGAGGCCGAGGCAGGCAGATCATGAGGTCAGGAGTTCAAGACCAGCCTGACCAATATGATGAAACCCCATCTTACTAAAAATACAAAAATTACCTGGGTGTGGTGGTGTGCACTTGTAGTCCCAGCTACTCTGGAGGCTGAAGCAGGAGAATTGCTTGAACCTGGGAGGCGGAGGTTGCAGTGAGTCAAGATCACACCACTGCTCTCCAGCCTGGGCAACAGAGCGAGACTCTGTCTCAAAAAAAAAAAAAAAAAAAAATAGCTGTCGTGGTGTGCACCCACGTGTGTCCTAACTACTTGGGAAGATGAAGTGGGAGGATCGCTTGAGTGCAGGAATTCAAGGTTACGGTGAGCTATGATAACACCACTGCACTCCAACCTGGGTGATAGAGCAAGATCCTGTCTCAAAAATAAAAAAAAAAACATTTAAGCAATTACAGAAGCAAATCTTCGTTTACCATGATACAAGTTAGATGATAACGTCTAAAACGTTTGAGAAACGATTGAGAAATAGAAGTTTATGCATATTTATAAACACATAGATGCAGACAACAAAAGAAAAAAAAGAAAAATAGAGAGTGGTTGCTGTCAGGCCTCTGAGCCCAAGCCAAGCCATTGCATCCCCTGTGACTTGCACGTATATATCCAGATGGCCTGAAGTAACTGAAGATCCACAAAAGAAGTAAAAATAGCCTTAACTGATGACATTCCACCATTGTGATTTGTTTCTGCCCCACCCTAACTGATCAATGTACTTTGTAATTCTCCCCACCCTTGAGAATGTACTTTGTGAGATCCACCCCTGCCCGCAAAACATTGCTCTTAACTTCACCGCCTATCCCAAAACCTATAAGAACTAATGATAATCCACCACCCTTTGCTGACTCTCTTTTCGGACTCAGCCCGCCTGCACCCAGGTGAAATAAACAGCCATGTTGCTCACACAAAGCCTGTTTGGTGGTCTCTTCACATGGACGCGCATTAAATTTGGTGCCGTGATTCGGATCGGGGGACCTCCCTTGGGAGATCAATCCCCTGTCCTCCTGCTCTTTGCTCTGTGAGAAAGATCCACCTACGACCTCAGGTCCTCAGACCGACCAGCCCAAGAAACATCTCACCAATTCCAAATCCGGTAAGTGGCCTCTTTTTACTCTCTTCTCCAACCTCCCTCACTATCCCTCAACCTCTTTCTCCTTTCAATCTTGGCGCCACACTTCAATCTCTCCCTTCTCTTGATTTCAATTCCTTTCATTTTCTGGTAGAGACAAAGGAGACACATTTTATCTGTGGACCCAAAACTCCAGCGCCAGTCACGGACTGGGAAGGCAGCCTTCCCTTGGTGTTTAATCATTGCAGGGACACCTCTCTGATCATTCACCCACGTTTCAGCGGTGTCAGACCACGCAGGGACACCTACCTTGGTCCTTCACCCTTAGCGGCAAGTCCCGCTTTTCTGGGGGAGGGGCAAGTACCCCAGCCACTTCTCTCCATGTCTCTACCCTTTCTCTGATTTTCTGGGGCAGAGGCAAGAACCCCCCAACCCCTTCTCCTTCACCCTTAGCAGCAAGTCCCACTTTTCTGGGGGAGGGGCAAGTACCCCAACCTTGCATCTCTGCACCTCAATCCCTTATGTCCATGCCCCAACCCCTTTCCCACTTTTCTGGAGGGTAAGAACCCCCAAACCCCTTCCCTCCATGTCTCTACGCTCTCTTTTCTCTGGGTTTGCCTCCTTCACTATGGGCAACCTTCCTACATTCCTCCTTCTTCTCCCTTAGCCTGTGTTCTCAAGAACTTAAAACCTCTTCAACTCACACCTGACCTAAAACCTAAATGCCTTATTTTCTTCTGCAATGCCGCTTGACCCCAATACAAACTCGACAGTAGTTCCAAATAGCCAGAAAATGGCACTTTGAATTTTTCCATCCTGCAAGATCTAAATAATTCTTGTCGTAAAATAGGCAAACGGTCTGAGGTGCCTGACGTCCAGGCATTCTTTTACACATCAGTCCCTTCCTAGTCTCTGTGCCCAGTGCAACTCGTCCTAAATCTTCCTTCCCCTCAGTCCCAACCCCAAGCGTCACTGAGTCTTTCTAATCTTCCTTTTCTACAGACCCATCTGACCTCTCCCCTCCTTGCCAGGCCGAGCTAGGTCCCAATTCTTCCTCAGCCTCCACTCCTCCACCCTATAATCCTATCACCTCCCCTCCTCACACCGGGTCTGGCTTACAGTTTCGTTCCGTGACTAGCCCTCCCCCACCTGCCCAGCAATTTATTCTTAAAAAGGTGGCTGGAGCTAAAGGCATAGTCAAAGTTAATGCTCTTTTTTCTTTATCCCAAATCAGATAGCGTTTAGGCTCTTTTTCACCAAATATAAAAATCCAGCCCAGTTCATGACTTGTTTGGCAGCAACCTTGAGACGCTTTACAGCCCTAGACCCTAAAAGGTCAAAAGGCCGTCTTATTCTCAAAATACATTTTATTACCCAATCTGCTCCCGACATTAAATAAAACTCCAAAAATTAAATTCTGACCCTCAAACCCCACAACAGGATTTAATTAACCTCCCCTTCAAGGTGTACAATAATAGAAAAAAGTTGCAATTCCTTGCCTCCACTGTGAGACAAACCCCAGCCACATCTCCAGCACACAAGCACTTCCAAACACCTGAACCACAGCAGCCAGGCGTTCCTCCAGAACCTGCTCCCCCAGGAGCTTGCTACAAGTGCCAGAAATCTGACCACCAGGCCAAGAAATGCCTGCAGCCCAGGATTCCTCCTAAGCCGTGTCCCATCTGTGCGGGATCCCACTGGAAATCGGACTGTTCAACTCACCTGGCAGCCACTCCCAGAGCCCCTGGAACTCTGGCCCAAGGCTCTCTGACTCCTTCTCAGCTTAGCAGCTGAAGACTGACGCTGCCCGATCGCCTTGGAAGCTCCATAGACCATCACGGACACCGAGCTTTGGGTAACTCTCACAGTGGAGGGTAAGTCCATCCCCTGTTTAATCGAAACGGGGACTACGCACTCCACGTTGCCTACTTTTCAAGGGCCTGTTTCCCTTGCCTCCATAACTGTTGTGAGTATTGACAGCCAGGCTTCTAAACCCCTGAAAACTCCCCCACTCTGGTGCCAACTTGGACAACACTCTTTTATGCACTGCTTTTTAGTTATCCCCACCTGCCCAGTTCCCTTATTAGGCCAAGATATTTTAACCAAATTATCTGCTTCCCTGACTATTCCTGGACTACAGCTACATCTCATTGCTGCCCTTCTCCCCAACCCAAAGCCTCCTTCGCGTCTTCCTCTCGTATCCCCCCACCTTAACCCACAAGTATGGGACATCTCTACTCCTTCCCTGGCAACCGATCACATGCCCGTTACCATCCCATTAAAACCTAATCACCCTTACCCCGCTCAACGCCAATATCCCATCCCACAGCATGCTTTAAAAGGATTAAAGCCTGTTATCACTCGCCTGCTACAGCATGGCCTTCTAAAACCTATAAACTCTCCTTAAAATTCCCCCATTTTACCTGTCCAAAAACTGGACAAGTCTTACAGATTAGTTCAGGATCTGCGCCTTATCAACAAAATTATTTCGCCATCCATCCTGTGGTGCCCAACCCGTACACTCTTTTGTCCTCAATACCTTCCTCCACAACTCACTATTCCGTTCTTGATCTTAAAGATGCTTTTTTCACTATTCCCCTGCACCCCTCGTCCCAGCGTCTCTTTGCTTTCACTTAGACTGACCCTGACACCCATTAGGCTCAGCAAATTACCTGGGCTGTATTGCTGCAAGGCTTCACAGACAGCCCCCATTACTTCAGTCAAGCCCAAATTTCATCCTCATCTGTTACCTATCTCGGCATAATTATCATAAAAACACACGTGCTCTCCCTGCTGATCGTGTCTGATTAATCTCCCAAACCTCAATCCCTTACAAAACAACAGCTCCTTTCCTTCCTAGCCATGGTTAGTGCGGTCAGAATTCTTACACAAGAGCCAGGACCGCACCCTGTAACCTTTCTGTCCAAACAACTTGACCTTACTGTTTTAGCCTAGCCCTCATGTCTGCAGGCAGTGGCTGCCACTGCTTTAATAGTTTTAGAGGCCCTAAAAATCACAAACTATGCTCAACTCACTCTCTACAGCTCTCATAATTTCCAAAATCTATTTTCTTCCTCACACCTGACACATATACTCTCTGCTCCCTGACTCCTTCAGCTGTACTCACTCTTCGTTAAGTCCCACAATTACCATTGTTCCTAGCCCAGACTTCAATCCAGCCTCCCACATTATTCCAGATACCACACCTGACCCTCATGACTGCATCTCTCTGATCCACCTGATGTTCACCCCATTTCCCCATATTTCCTTCTTTCCTGTTCCTCACCCTGATCATGCTTGATTTATTGATGGCAGTTCCACCAGGCCTAATCGCCACTCACCAGCAAAGGCAGGCTATGCTATAATACAAGCCACTAGCCCGCCTCTTAGAACTTCTCATTTCCTTTCCATCGTGGAAATCTATCCTCAAGGAAATAACTTCTCAGTGTTCCATCTGCTATTCTACTACTTCTCAGGGATTATTCAGGCCCCCTCCCTTCCCTACACATCAAGCTTGAAGATTTGCCCCCACCCAGGACTGGCAAATTAGCTTCACTCAACATGCCCTGAGTCAGATAACTAAAATACCTCTTAGTGTAAGTAGACACTTTCACTAGATAGGTAGAGGCCTTTCCTACAGGGTCTGAGAAGGCCACCGCAGACATTTCTTCCCTTCTGTCAGACATAATTCCTCAGTTTAGCCTTCCCACCTCTATACAGTCTGATAACAGACCAGCCTTTACTAGTCAAATCACCCAAGCAGTTTCTCAGGCTCTTGGTATTTAGTGGAACCTTCATATCCCTATCATCCTCAATCTTCAGGAAAGGTAGAACAGACTAATGGTCTTTTAAAGGTACACCTCACCAAGCTCAGTCTCCAACTTAAAAAGGATTGGACAGTACTTTTACCTCTTGCTCTTCTCAGAATTAGAGCCTGTCCTCGAGATGCTACAGGGTACAGTCCGTTTGAACTTTTATATGGACGCACTTTCTTGCTTGGCCCCAACCTCGTCCCAGACACCAGCCCTCTAGGCGACTATCTTCCAGTCCTCCAGCAGGCTAGACAGGCTGCTAATTTTCTCTTGCCTACTCCAGATCCCCAGCCATATGAAGACACCCTAGCTGGACGATCAGTTCTTGTTAAGAATCTGACCCCTCAAACTCTACAACCTCGATGGACCGGACCCTACTTCGTCATCTATAGTACCCCGACTGCCGTCCGCCTGCAGGATCCTCCCCACTAGGTTCACCGTTCCAGAATAAAGCTGTGTCCATAGGACAGCCAGCCTAATCCCTCCTCTTCCTCCTGGAAGTCGCAAGTACTCTCCCCTACTTCGTCATCTATAGTACCCCGACTGCCGTCCGCCTGCAGGATCCTCCCCACTAGGTTCACCGTTCCAGAATAAAGCTGTGTCCATAGGACAGCCAGCCTAATCCCTCCTCTTCCTCCTGGAAGTCGCAAGTACTCTCCCCTACTTCCCTTAAACTCACTCTTATTTCTGAAGAACAGTAATAACCCTTATGAGCCTAATACATCCCTTCATTCTATTAGGTCTGTTCGTCCTTACCCTACTTTTTGCAACAGGGCTTTACGAAGTCACCCCCACCACTGAGGCCGAGTCCTAAAAAACTAGTCATCCCTACTATCTTCTGTCTGGTCGTACTCCTATTCTCCATTCTCAACTACTTATAAATGCCCTACTCTTATTTACACCACCAGTTTACACTGTTTCTTCAAGCCATCACAGCTGATATCTCTTGGTGCTATCCCCAAACTGCCACTCTTAACTCCCTCTTAGAGTGGATAGATGATCTTTCTGGCAAGGCACCCTCCAATACTTCCACCCTGATGAAGTTCTATTCTTTACTTTTATACTCACTCTTATTCTCATTCCCATTCTTATGCCACCCTCTACCTCTCCCCAGCTATCTCCACCACACTATCAACCTTACCCATTCTCTCCTAGCCACTTCTAATCCCTCCTTAGTGAACAACTGCTGGCTTTGCATTTCCCTTTCTTCCAGTGCCTACACAGCTGTCCCCGCCTTACAGGCAGACTGGGCAACATCTCCCGTCTCCCTATACCTCTGAACTTCCTTTAACAGCCCTCACCTTTACCCTCCTGAAGAACTCATTTACTTTCTAGACAGGTCCAGCAAGACTTCCCCAGACATTTCACATCAGCAAGCTGCCGCCCTCCTTTGCACTTATTTAAAAAACCTTTCTCCTTATATTAACTCTACTCCCCCCATATTCAGACCTCTCACAACACAAACTACTATTCCTGTGGCCACTCCTTTATGTATTTCTCGGCAAAGACCCATTGGAATTCCCTTAGGTAATCTTTCACCTTCTCAGTGTTCATGTACTCCTCATCTCCGAAGCCCAACTACACACATTACTGAAACAATTGGAGCCTTCCCGCTCCATGTTACAGACAAGCCCTCTATCAATACTGACAAACTTAAAAACATTAGCAGTAATTATTGCTTAGGAAGACACTTACCCTGTATTTCACTCCATCCTTGGCTACCTTCCCCTTGCTCATCAGACTCTCCTCCCAGGCCCTCTTCTTGTTTACTTATACCCAGCCCCGAAAATAACAGTGAAAGGTTGCTCGTAGATACTCAACGTTTTCTCATACACCATGAAAATCGAACCTCCCCCTCTAAGCAGTTACCCCAATCAGTCCTCATTACAACCTCTGACGGCTGCCGCCCTAGCTGGATCCCTAGGACTCTAGGTACAAGATACCCCTTTCAGCTCTCCTTCTCATCTTTTTACTTTACATCTCCAGTTTTGCCTCGCACAAGGTCTTTTCTTCCTCTGTGGATCCTCTACCTACATGTGTCTACCTGCTAATTGGACAGGCACATGCACACTAGTCTTCCTTACCCCCAAAATACAATTTGCAAATAGGAACAAAGAGCTTCCTGTTCCCCTCATGACACCGACACGACAAAGAAGAGTTGTTCCACTAATTCCCTTGATGGTCGGTTTAGGGCTTTCTGCCTCCACTATTGCTCTCGGTACTGGAATAGTAGGCATTTCAACCTCTGTTACGACCTTCTGTAGCCTGTCTAATGACTTCTCTGCTAGCAACACAGACATATCACAAACTTTATCAGTCCTCCAGGCCCAAGTTGACTCTTTAGCTGCAGTTGTCCTCCAAAACCGCCGAGGCCTTGACTTACTGCTGAAAAAGGAGGACTCTGCATATTCTTAAGTGAAGAGTGTTGTTTTTACCTAAATCAATCTGGCTTGGTGTATGACAACATAAAAAAACTCAAGGATAGAGCCCAAAAACTTGCCAACCAAGCAAGTAATTATGCTGAACCCCCTTAGGCACTCTCTAATTGGATGTCCTGGGTCCTCCCAATTCTTAGTCCTTTAATACCCATTTTTCTCCTTCTTTTATTCGGACCTTGTATCTTCCGTTTAGTTTCTCATTTCATCCAAAACTGTATGCAGGCCATCACCAATCATTCCATACGACAAATGTTTCTTCTAACATCACCAATCATTCTATATGACAAATGTTTCTTCTAACATCCCCACAATATCACCCCTTACCACAAGACCTCCCTTCAGCTTAATCTCTCCCACTCTAGGTTCCCACGCTGCCCCTAATCCTGCTTGAAGCAGCCCTGAGAAACATCGCCCATTCTCTCTCCATACCACCCCCCAAAAATTTTCGCCGCCCCAACACTTCAACACTATTTTGTTTTATTTTTCTTATTAATAAAAGAAGGCAGGAATGTCAGGCCTCTGAGCCCAAGCCAAGCCATTGCATCCCCTGTGACTTGCACGTATACATCCAGATGGCCTGAAGTAACTGAAGATCCACAAAAAGAAGTAAAAATACCCTTAACTGATGACATTCCACCATTGTGATTTGTTTCTGCCCCACCCTAACTGATCAATGTACTTTGTAATTCTCCCCACCCTTGAGAATGTACTTTGTGAGATCCACCCCTGCCCGCAAAACAACTTCACCGCCTATCCCAAAACCTATAAGAACTAATGATAATCTACCACCCTTTGCTGACTCTTTTTTCAGACTCAGCCCGCCTGCACCCAGGTGAAATAACCAGCCATGTTGCTCACACAAAGCCTGTTTGGTGGTCTCTTCACATGGACGCGCATGAAAGTTGCCTCAGCAGAAGAGGAAGGGGGAACCGAAGCAAGGAAATTGTGTTTTTCATATAAGAATTTTAGCACTATGGTTAAAATAGGTGCATTATCTTTGATATTTTAAAAATCAGTTTTTAAATGGTGGCTCATCCCTGTAATCCCAATAATTTAGAAGGCCAAGGCTGGAGGATGGCTTGAACCCCGGAGTTTTGAGACCAGCCCGGGCTATGTAGTCCACTAAAGGAATATATTGTCTCTATGAAAAAAATATTTTAAATTAGCCAGACATGGTGAGCCTGTAGTCCCAGCTAATCGGAAAGCTGAGGTAGGAGGATTGCTCGAGCCCAAGAGGTCAAGGCTGTCGTGAGCCGTGATCTCACCACTGCACTCCAGCCCGGGTGAGAGTGAGACTCTGTCTCAAAAATAAAAAATAAAAAATACATTTTTGAAAAATGAAAACAATCCTGTCGTTCCTTCACTAAATTATCCAAACTACTTCAGTGGCATCTTTCATTGGAATTAAAGAAATAAAACAGTAGAAGAAATAAATTAATAGATTGATCTGGATTAATCTTATCTTTATCTGCGATTCAATAACTCTATCAACTAGTCCTGTGAATTCTAGAAATCAAGGTTTCTGTGCTCAAGGTCTATCTATCTCAATCTTAGCACCTATAAGAAATGACATTTTATCTTAGGAAGGCAGCAGGTACCACACACACACACACACACACACACACAGATAGTATTTCTGTCCATGTTTCACTGATTCAATTTGAAGACTTTAGAACAAAAGATCCACTGGAATGGTTTACCAAGCACCAGACTGCTAAATTCCTGGGTCCTTAGAAATCTAGTTTAACTGTTGATTAAAAAAAAAAAATTAACGCAAAATGCATTAATGAGATAAATTGTAGAGGGAAGGAATCTGTCAAACTGAATCAAGGAAAGAGACAGCTAACATAATATTTCTCCCAAGATAAGTATTATTTGAAAACTCCTTGTGTAAGTTTGTCACTAGGAAATCCAGCTACTCAAAAAAGCATTTTACTGGGCTGACAAAGACAGGACAGCATGTATGCACTGTTATTTTATATGTGTCAAAGTACCCAGGTGTTCCCTTTCATTCTTTCTCTGAAAGAGGAGTTGATTGAGGAGCCCTAAGAAGCTTCCGTCTCCTTTAGATAGCAACTGAAAGGCAGTTAATGGGCCTTTAAAGTGTAGATAACAGAGGTGAGCAAAACAAGAGCTACATCAAGCCTTCCTCCTACATTCCACTGCTCAGCTGGGGTTCAGTGCTGTCCCTCAGTCAAGAGAAAGAGCAGGGCGAATTCAATTCTGCTATAACTGAGCTGCGTGCCCATCCCCTCTTTGCTTCCTTGTGATTTGACCTCTAGTGAAATGTCATTTTATTTTACAGATGCAGACTTTCCATTCACAAGTGGGTGCTAGCCCTCAATCTAACAACAAATAAACACTAGATTTTGAAATCAAGGTGCCCTCAAAAGTAATGTCGCTCCCAGGTCGAACCATCAAAGGAGTAGTGAACCATACAACAAACCTTCAGCTTCCTGGGTCCCTTCACTCTTTCCACTGAACTGTGTAATGACAAGGAAACTTGCTCATGATATGATGTTAAGTGAAAAAAGCAGAACATGGGTGTATACATACGTCATATAGATGGGTCTGTGTTCATGTGTTTCAGAGAAATGCATTGAAGTATTATCTGTGGTTATTTGTGCTGTAGAAGAATTGTGAGTGATTTGTAATTTTATTCTTGGTAATTTTCTGTATTTTCCAAATTATCTCAACAGGGAACCAAGGACAATATATTCCTTTAGCATTAAAAGCAAAATAAAAGGAACCTTGAATAAAACTTTTTTCTGTTTTCTATTTAAATCAAAAGAAGGAAAGGGGGCTTGTTAATGGAGTTGTCATAGTGCAATTGTTTGCCCACACCTGGAAGATCCCACCAAGTTCTGGTCTCAGAGATAGTGTGGCTAAGAGCAGAGGCCAGAAAGTAAGATTAATTGTTATTGTAAGAATGAAGTGAATTGACACAAGTAAAGTGCTTAGAGCAGTGCCTATAGGCACTGGTAAGCACAGGTAGAAAATGTTTAATAAATATTAGCTATTATTATTATTACTCTGAGATGGTAGCTTCCCCCTCTTACCAGAAAGCGGTCCCAGTCCAGACCCCAAGAGAGGGTTCTTGGGTCTCAGGCAAGAAAGAAATTAGGGCAAGTCCACAGAGTAAAGTGAAAGCAAGTTTATTAAGAAAGTAAAGGAATAAAGAATGGCTACTCCATAGACAGAGCAGCCCCATGGGCTGCTGGTTGCCCATTTTTATGGTTATTTCTTGATTATATGCTAAACAATGGGTGGATTATTCATGCTTCCCCTTTTTAGACCATATAGGGTAATTTCCTGATGTTGCCATGGCATTCGTAAACTGTCATGGCACTGGTGGGAGTGTAGCAGTGAGGACAACCAGAGTTTACTCTCGTCGCCATCTTGGTTTTGGTGGGTTTGGGCCAGCTTTATGGCCTGTATCTTGTGCCAACCTCCTATCTCATCCTGTGACTTAGAATGCCTAACTATCTGGGAATGCAGCCCAGTAGGTCTCAGCCTTACTTTAACCAGCTCCTATTCAAGATGGAGTTGCTCTGGTTCAAACGCCTCTGGCACCCCCACCCCTCCAGTTCCTTTCCTCTCCAAGACAATGAGCAGTTCTTTATGGTCCTTAAGGAACTTGCAAGTATATTTCCTGCCCGTTTACATCTTCTATATTATAATGCAGATTTTGGCTGTGTGGAGATATATGGGAGTTGCACACTAAAATTATACGCATTTTTTTTTTCTGAGTTGGATCACGTGCCCTTTGGTAAAATAATCCGGCTCGTGTTTCATTCGTCAGCAAGCTTTTCCAGGCTCATGCCTTCCCCTATTTTCACTAAGTGCTTCCTGACTATTTCTCTTGAATAGCCAAGAAGAAGGATTAATACGTTAAGCTGATTAAGGTGTACTTTGATTTATGATCATCTCTTCTCAAGTGTTTTCAAGACCCAGTCTTTTATTCTTACTAAGCTATAGAAAACTGGTAGGCAATGCCATCAGACAAGCATGCTATTCTTTTTTTTCTGCATGACACAATGTCTTTCTTCAACCTTTCTGTGGTCAAGAAATGCCAGCATTGAAAAATAAAAAGAAATAATCTCTTTAATGACAGGGAAACATGGCTATCTTGTATTTGAACTTGTTACCCTCTAGATGTGGGTGGAAGATGAGTCTCTCTTTTTTGAGAATTGACTGACCAAGGCCCGGCTATGTCACCTGGTTGACTAGATACAGAAGTCATCACTGTTCCTCGTTGCCAGTAAGTGGCAATTTATCACCATGTCACATGCCACGTCGTGTTATCCTAATGTGCAGAACTCCAGGACTTTTGAGAACAAACTATCCTTGATCATCCCTGTAAACAATGTGACTCTATTTAGGGAGTATGAGCACAGATAGCCCAAAATGGCAAAAAATTTTAAAGCATGTCTACTTGGCCTTGAACTACTTTTTGTTTTCATATTTGAAATGTCTGTGATGATTGTTCAGAAGTTTGCCCCACTATTTAAAAAAAAAAAAAAAAGCAAAGCTACAAAGAGAGCCAAGTCAGGATTGCTCAAAAACTGTTTGCTTTCTTATTCTATCATTCTGTTCTAAAGGGCTCTGTGACTTCACACCATGAGGTTGAAGCTAGAGTCCTTTCTCACCAGGAGAGAAGTAAAGCATCCACTTTTGTTGACTTATCACCACTAAGCTGTAGTCTTTCTGGTGCAGAATTTTCCCTGGACAGGCAAGAAAAAGAGGATTAGATACTCTGTCATTAACTTATTCATCAATTCAAGATTTATTGAGTGCTGACTTATTATGTGAAGCCTATTTTGTTCAGTGCTGGTGGTACTGGGACAATGGCACCATTTCTGCCCTTAAGGATATAGACAAATAGACAGTTACAATGTCATGCTCTAAGTGCTTAAGAACAAAGGGGATGAGGATGTTAAATATTGAGAAATGGAGCCCTGGTCTTCCTTGAGGGTTCAGAAAGCTTTCTCAGAATAGGTGAGTGTTGATACTGAAGGATAAGATGTTCACCGGGAAATAAGGAGGGAAAAGGTATACCAGGACAAGAAGTGGCTTTGAGGAAGGCAGAGTCAGGTGAATGTGAGGGGCTCCAAGCCCTCTAGGACAGCAGCAGCACAGTGTGGTTGTGGGGAGGCAGAGTCAGAAGATGAGATGAAGCCAATCTTGGGGGTCTTTGTAGATGATACTAAGTTACTTAGGCTTTATCTTAAGCTCAAAAGAGAGTGGTTGAGGAATTCTAAACAGGTGAGTTAGATGATTAAAATTTTGCTTTAGAAAGATTATTATGGCTGCAGGGTGGAGAAGAGTTAGGAGGAGGGAACACAGCATTGGAGCCCATAACATCATGTTGCAGATGACAGCAATAGACCAGGCCTGAGCTAAAGCAGTGGCTCCAGGGGCCAACAGGGAAAGGTGTCTGGGAGGCAGAAGGTCAATGGTTTTGTGATGGATCAGACGGTGGTGGTAGAAATCAAGGAGAAGACTAGGATGACCCAGGTTCCTCACTTGAGAGAATCAGTGAGTGTCAGTGCTATTACCACAAACAAGCCAGAAAGAGGACAGAATCCTCTAAAAAGAGCTTCCATTAGGACAGGATAGCTCTTACCAGGATGGAGGGTGCAGGGGGCACGACTAAGCTGAAATGTTCATGAGTCATTTGTCCAGTCACACATTCAATAAAGGTGCCTTGCAACAAGCCCTGTGCTGGCAGTGAGATGACCATCCTGCGGCATGGTGGCAAGACAGTAGGATTCACCTCCATTCACAGCTCTGCTCCTCACCAGCCCTGGGACTGTTAGCCCATTCACTTCTAAGCCCCCATTTCATCATCTCAAATAGAGTGACTAAGGCCTCCACTTGTGATGATGATCGTTATGACAATGGAGGGGAAAGCCCTTACAAAACTGTCAATTACTGTAAACCAAATGGCCATTTCCACCACGAAGCTGAGAGCAGAGTTTGCCTTGTGAATAATGGACCATATTGGCAAGGAAGAGACAAGAGAAGACTGGTGAAGAAAAGCAATCTTAGCAGTGCAACAGGCTTGGAGAGAAGTAGGGAGTGGCCTCAGGAGGCGCACCACCCCTTGTTCCTACATTGCAGTGACAGTCCTTTGTATTCACAGTGTGCAAAAAGGTGGCCCTTGTGTAGACAAAGGGAAGTACTCTAAAATAACAGGCTGGAGGTTGCAAGGTGAGAAGAGTTGGCAGTTACAGTCCTTATTTTAAATAATAATTATTTTTCAGTAGGTGTTTTTGGAGTGCAGATTAATTAAAAATACGATACGGTAAAACAGGTAGTTTCTTTTATTTCTGTGGCCCTTCATAGTAAAATGCAGTGTTTGCACTTTAAAGAATTTCATAGAATTCACCTCTAGGTATTCTGATAGTGATTTTGAGGCACAGCAGAAATGACTGCACCTGCCTTGCACCTCAAACAACTAAGATTTAAGGATCTGACAAACTACTGAAAGATGAAAATCACACAGCCAGTTGGCAATGTGGATATAGACAAACCAGCTTGGATCTATGTCTTTTGTCTCCAAGATCCAGGCTTTCTATACTACTTTATGTTATTTACTTAGAAGGATCAAAGGTCTTAAAAATATTGTAAAATATTCTTTAGCAAATCTCTTCTCAGTTTCTCAAAGAACAGGTTTAAGAAGGAATTTCAGAGAATTCCTTGCTCCATTTACAATTCTCTTGCTTTCCTAAATCTTGAAACTTTTTTCTCTCTTGGATCTTTTTTTCTTACCCTACAACATGTTAGAGTCTCGACTTTCTCTAGATTCTTGCTCCTCTTCTAGACATGGCCGTGTCTCTCTGTTTCTCTTCTAGGTCAAGGTTTTTGAAAAATACACTCGAAGTGTGGTCTCTACTTCCTCAGGTACTTCCCATATCTCAGCCCAGTAAGATCAGCCTTCTGCGTGGCCTACTGCACTGACCTTGCAAATACCAAGGTCACTGATGACTTCCCTTTGTCACGTGTTTTGGCCGCTGAATGTGATTTCCGTGTAGCCTGACACTACCAGCCATGTCTTCTCTCCCCTTGGTTTCTGTGTCCTCACTCTCCCGGGCTCTTTCCTCTCTCTCTTGCCCCTCTCTCCCACCTGCCCTGTGGATTGTTTCCTCTTTCTCTGCCTGTTCAGTAAAGCCCTGTGTTCTCCACACGCCTTGACTATCCTCTCTTCTCACTCCAAAAAATGAAGAAAGTAGATCTCAGCCTTTTTGTGTTTGCAACACATTTTGGAGCAGGAGAAATTTTGGAGGCAGCCTGATGGGATTAAAATGCATCCACAGCTATATTGAACTATCGCCACCCTGGTTGCCTTTTGGCACAGTGTGGGTGTTTGAATAGAACTTCCTGCTCTCTTTTATGTACTGTTCTTGTGAAGTCAAGTTTCTCAACCCAGGAATCTGCACGGCCCTGGCCTGATGTTAAGTGATGGAGTGCCATGCCTCTTAACTTTTTCTCATGGCAAGATGGAGCTTCCTTTCTGCACAGAGACTTGCACAGAAGGCTCAGGGCTACATTTGAGCTGACAGACATGCCCACCCTCAGTTGTAGTGCATGAAGGAATAGCTTTTACAGAGGGTGGGAAACACTGCCCCAGCCTCTCACACCCCTCTAAGGCTTTATCTTTTAGAATTATTGTGGTAAAATATACATAACATAAAATTTATTTATGTATTTATTTTTGAGACAAGGTCTTGCTCTGTCACCCAGGCTGGAGTGCAGTGGTGTGATCTCAGCTCACTGCAACCTCCACTTTCCAGGCTCAAACAATCCTCCCACCTCAGCCTTCAAAGCACTTGGGACTACAGGCATGCTGCTATACACACTTGTATCACACTTGGCTAATTAAAAAAAAAAAATTTGTAGAGACAAGATCTCACTATATTGTCCAGGCTGGTCTCAAACTCCCAGGCTCAAGCAATCCTGCTGCCTTGGCCTCCCAAAGTGCTGGGATTAACAGGCGTGAGCCGCCATACCCAGCCTAACTATTATTTTTTGAAAGATGAAGTCTTGTTCTGTTGCCCGAGCTGGAGTACAGCTGTGCCGTCATAGCTCACTGCAGCCTCAAATGCCCCCATTCAAACGATCCTTCCACCTCAGCCTCCTGAGTAGCTGGGACTGCAGGCACATGCCACTATGCCTGGCTAATTTTCTTTTCTAGAGAATGGGTCTCGATATGTTGCCCAGGCTGGTCTTGAACCCCTGGCCTCAAGAAATCTTCCTTCTTTGGTCTCCTCAAGTGCTTGGATTACAGACATGAGCCACAGCACCTGGTCTCAAACTTCATCTTTAAACCATGTTTAAGTGTACAGTTCAGTGGCATTGCATACATTCACAACTTTGTGCAAATATAGCCATTATCTGGTTCCAGAACATTTTTATCCCCCTCAATAGAAATCCTGTAGCCATTAAGCAATCCCTCCCCATCTTTCTTTCCCTGGCAACCAGCAATCTGCTTTCTGTCTCTATGAATTTCCCTATTCTGTATATTTCATATACATAGAATTACATAATATGTGGTCTTTTGTGTCTGTTTCTTTCAGTTAGCATATTTTCAAGGTTCATCCGTGCTGTGGCATGTATCAGTACTTCATTTTTTTCATTGCTGAATAATATTCCATTGTACGGATATATCCCATTTTGTTTATCCAGTCACCTGTTGATGGAAATTTGGATTGTGTTCATCTTTTGGCTATTACGAGTAGTGTTACTATGAACATTCATATACAAGTTTTTATTTAAATTCCTGTGTTCAAATCTTTTGGGTACATGCCTAGGAGTGGAATTTCTGGGTCCTGTGGAAGTTCTATGTTTAACTTTTTGAGGAACTGCCAAACTATTTTCCACAGCAGCTGTACCATTTTATATTCTCCCCAGTAATGTATGAGGATTCCAACTTCTCCACATCCTCGCCAACACTTTCAAAAATTATGGCCATCTTAGTGGGTGTGAAGTAGTATCTCAGTGTGGTTCTAAGGTTTTATCTTTGTTTTAAATGTTAATGATTCTTAAAACTATATTCCTAAGTATTTACCATGGAGAAATAAAAGCATTTATCTGCAAAAGGACTTGTACACAAATATTCAAAGCACCTTCATTTGTAATATCAAAAAAAACTAGAAACAAACCAAGTGTCCACCAAAAGGTAAATGGATTAAACAAATACTGGCATATCCATACAATGAAATACCAATCAGCAGTAAAAAGGAATAAACTACATATAACACATAACTCATGGGTGAATCACATAGGCTGAGTGAAAGAAGTCAGGACAAAATAGTTCTTCATGTATGATTCTAGTACACAAAGCTCCAGAAAAGACAAAACTAATCCACAGTAATAGCTCCGTGGTTGTGATACTGACAGGAGGCAGGGAGGTACTGGATAAAAGAGGGCAGTTCCCCAGCAAAGGCCCCACCCTCAAGCCTGGAAACCTGCGGCCCTAAATGGGAATAGACATTCCTGGTTTTGTGCTCAAATGTTGCCTTTTGGCCTGCCACATCATTCTATCCTGTACCCATATAAACCCCAAACCCCAGGCTCCATGAGCAAAAGAGCAGAGGAGCAAAAGAGCAGAGGAGCAAAAGAGCGGCAGAGCAGAGCAGCAAAGGAGATAAGAGGAGGGTCTGACCATCGAGAGGAGTTCAGCTGGGGACAGTCAGAGAGGAGATCAGCTGCAGGACGGCCAAACTCCATGGTTGATCATCTTCACACTCCATTCCCTTTCCAGCTCCATCCATCCCACCAAGAGCCACTTCCATCCAGCAATAAAATACCCCGCATTTACTGTCCCTCAATTTGTCCACGTGACCTGATTCTTCCTCGATGCTGGGCAAAAACCTGGGTACCAAAAGGGTACTGAGCTGGTTAACACTTAGGCCATCTGCAGACAGCAGAGCTAAAAGAGCACTGTAATATGCCCACTGGGGCTTTAGGAGTCACAGGCATCCACCCCTAGATGCTACTATGGGCCCAGAGCCCAAAAGCACTTGCCCTGGCTCCTGCACCTGCCCATCTGCTCCCCATCCCATAAGAGGTTTGAGCATGCAGTGGCCAAACAAATGAGCCACACCCCTGCCTCACATCCCACAAGGGGGTCAGGGAGCTCTCTCATTTCAGTTGCATGGGGCTGGGCATAGGGACTGACTGCAAAGGGGGATAAGATAACTTTCTTGGAGATGGAATAGTCTATACCTTGATAAAGGTGGTGGTTATATCAGAGTAAACATTTGTCAGCATTCATTAAACTGTTCACTTAAAAGGAGCTCATTTTATTGTATGACATTATCCCTTAGTAAAGTTGATATAAACTTTTTTTGAGAAATGTTACAAACCCTCAGATATGTAGCTCCAGTCCCCAACCCTAATTTATTCATTTCTTTCAGAACTCAACAAATGTGTATTGAGTACCTACTATGTGCTAGTCTCTGTGCTGTGAGATAAGGATGCAAAGGTGACAGAGATGGTTCCTGAGGTCATGAATACCACAGTCTAGTCTGGAGGACAAATGTTACATCATTAAACAGATATTGTCATCATTACAACTGTAATAAATGCACAAAAGAAAGGTACATGAGGTTTTGAGACCTTATAGAAGAGGGTGACCTAGCTGAGATTCAGATAAGTTGTGGCAAGGTTTAGTTGAGATCTGAAAGATGGAGAGGAATTGACACTTGGGGTCTTCTTCACAAAGAGGGAAGAGCACATTCAAAAAGCCTGTGACGCGAAGGAATATTGCTGTCGAAGGATCTGAAAGCAGGGCAACATGGCTGGAGGACATAGATGGAGGGGAGGACTGAGAAAGGTGCGTTGGAGAGTGGGTCAGGCCAGGTCATGAGGGCCTTCAGACAAAGCTCGGGATCTTGGTTTTATCATCAGAGCAATGAGAATTCATTGAACTACAGATAATGGGAATTGATAAGATCAGCTTTGGGTTTCAAGATGCTCTCCCCGGCCACACTGGGGAGAATGCTTTAGAAGAGAGAAGTGGCATATGATTACAGAGGGGAAAAGCTAACAGTTTCCTGGGAAAGTCCTGGAGAGAGGTGATGATGGGCTCTAGTCTCAGGTGGTGGTACAGATGGGCAAAATTGGACAGATTCAACAGGCTCAACCTCAAGGAGGGTTGATGGGGGGAAAAGTAGCTTTACAAAATTTCTGGGTGGTCCAACTAGATGGCGGGGGGTGGGGGGCGTTGGGGGATGGGCAACAGAGTGGGTCAGGTTTGGAAGGAAGACCTCCCTTCCCCACTTTCTGACAGGAGAAACTCCATTCATTAATGGATGCCCAACTCAGGTCTCACAGGCTCCCTCCTTTTCTACAGATAGTTCATCATTTCTTCTCCTGTATCAGCTCTCTCTACAGCACAAGCTCCTCTCCTACCCAAAATTGCAATATTCTCTTCACAAGCTGTGTTCTCTACTAAGCTGTTGGCTCCCTGGGGGCAGGGCTGTGAATTCATCTTTGCACCCCTAGCACCAGTGCAGTATCACCAGAAAATAGCTGATCTGGACATATTTGAGAGATTGAAGTGAGCACATGTGTACAAAACTCTTAATATTTCTGTAGTGCCTTTCTCCTGAAGAGCTCAAGAAGTTACAGAACAGATATAAATATATGTTTGCAAGTGGAAGGTGTGAAAGGTGAGCTATTGCAGACACTTGGTGAGTGATAAGAAGAAAAGAGGAGATTTTTGCTCTTTACCAGGTCATAGTATAAGTTAGGAATACATTTGGCTGTGAAATTAGAAAACTAATTCTCAGAGGCTGAAACAAACATGGGTTATTTTTCTCACATAGGATATAGTCCATCCAGAGGTGGACAGTTGCACACTTTGGCTCAAGTGCCCAGCGATACCACACTGACTCTATTTTCCAGTGTGTTGTCCCAATTATATTGACCTTTTGGCCTCACAGTCTTTGGCTCTTGATTGCAGTCTGGTTGTAGCATTACTAGGCATTTCATTTGCATTCAAATCATAAAGAAGGTGGGAAATGGGCTGGGCGCGGTGGCTCACGCCTATAATCCCAACACTTTGGGAAGCCAAGGTGGGCAGATCACCTGAGGTCAGGAGTTCAAGACCAGCCTGGACAACATGGTGAAACCCCGCCTCTACTAAAAATACAAAAATTACCTGGGCATGGTGGCAGGTGCCTGTAATCCCAGCTACTCAGGAGGCTGAGGCAGGAGAATCTCTTGAACCCTGTAGGCGGAGGTTGCAGCGAGCCAAGATGGTGCCATTGTACTCCAGCCTGGGCAACAGGAGCAAAACTCTGTCTAAAAAAAAAAAAAGAAAGAAAAAAGAAAAGAGGGGAAAGGAAAGACAGAACCAGAAAAAATTTTTCAGAGGCTCCCCGACCAGACCCTTCTTTCAACTCATTGGCTAGAACTGGGTCAATGACTTCCTTAGCTGTAAGAAAGACCGGGAAATCAGGAAGGGGATTGTCATGGTCGTCTTGGATCAATCATAATCCTGGGTTCTGTCACTAAGGAAGAAGTGGAGAATAGATTGATAATTGGGAAGACAATTCACAGTGTCTGCCACTGAACAAGTACCATCTACCAGGAATAGCTAGTGCCTTCTTGAAGTCAATTTGTTTTAGTGGAGCTAGGTGGAAATGAATCCCTCTCTAATGTCCGTAGGAACAAGATGCTAATGGTATTGTTACTTCACATGGATAGAAAACACTGGGCACCTGAATGAAATGCCTCTTGAAGCTTTCAGCCCCAAATGTCCAAATTGATTCCTCACTCACCACCTCCCCATCCCTACAACCAGGCATTTTAAAAAACAAATTCTTTGATCCAATCCAGCATCTCTTGAGATAAATAACAGGCTTTCCATCCAACTGGCTCATGCTTGGGCTGCTCAGGAGATCTGATGGGAACTCTCTAGGCCCATGGCAATGTCTTCTCTAATAGTTTGACTTTTCTTCCTTTTTGAATTAGAATAGTAGTGGTTATGTATTTAGTCAGCTTGAGCACTGGAGGTCCAGAGAAGGAGAGTGGCTGGGTCATGTTTTGGGGTTTTGGGTTTTGTTTTGTTTTTGTTTTAGTAACAATCACCCATGTAAGAGGGCTTATGAATTTTATGTTGGAGAACTGTTCTTCAGGTTCCATACCTGTGGTCATCTATTATGATTCTAAAGGAGGAAAGGGCAAGAGGAACTCAGGACAAACAGGTGGAAAGCAAGTGCCTCATCAGCTTCCACTCACTACACATAGACCCTTCTTCACCTAAATCAAAAGAGAAAACCATGTTCTTCACGACACTGGAGTGAAAGACATCAAAAGTGTATTATTAATCCTTGCTATAAACATAAGCCGACACATCGCCCAGCTACAAACATGAGTAATTAAGAGATCAGCTAAGGGCTGCTTGGGGAACATACTTTGACAGCAGCCACTACAGAACTTGAACCTGAATACAGGCTGCAATCCACGTGTGAGATCTTCCCTGCTGGCATTGACTGCTCCCTCACCTGGGTCCCCAACATTTCACACAAGACTCAGCACAGCGCTGAGCGCAGGTTTCTCCTCTATTCCAGACCAGCAGCAACTTTAGAGTTAGACACCTCGCCCTGAGGCCCTGCAGAGTGTCTGGCTCACGGCAGATACTCAAACACCGAGGCTGAGTGAACAGTCCCCGAGTACCCGCTTAGCTCCTCCACTAGCAGGAATGCCCAGGACATGGGAAATACAGAATCCTCACCCAATGATCTCAGCACCTACAGCAATGCATTCAGCCTCGGACACAAACTTTCTGCATCCTCCAAGGGCCCGAACAAGAAATGTGACAGAAGCAAGGTTTTCCGTTCTTCAAGCTTATTTCAGGTTTGTTTTTGTTTGTTTCTTCGTTTGGTTTGGTTTGGTTTTTTGAGACAGGGTCTCACTCTATCGCCCAGGCTGGAGTGCAGTGGTTCATCGCAACTTTTGCCTCCTGGGTTCAAGCGATCCTTCCACCTCAGCCTCCCGAGTAGCTAGGACTAGAGAGCGCCACCACACCCGGCTAACTTTTGTATTTTTTGGTAGAGACAGGGCTTCACCATGTTGGCCAGGCTAGTAACTCCTGACCTCAAGTGATCCGCCCACCTCAGCCTCCCAAAGTCCTGGGATTCCAGGCTTGAGCCACCGCGCCCGGCCCTATTTCAGTTTTCAGTCTGCTTTCTCCTCCCTTCTGCTCTACCTGGGACATCAATCTACCTCCCCAGGCTACCCGGATAATTCTCTCATCACCTGGCTAATTCACACTCAGTCTTCAGTTTTTCTCGTCGACGTCAGCTCCTCAAGAAGCCCTCCCTGACCTACTCCCCACCCCAAGTCTAGATCAGGTGCCCCCTCTGGGAGCCGGCTCAGGAGGCCTCTGCCTCCTCTTGGTTGTGCTGTAATCGCCCATTGGTCGCTTTCCTTTTCTAGACTGTGAACTCCACGAGGGCAAGAGGTAATCTTGTTCTCTCGTCCCCATCGCTTATGACACCACCTGGAGCTTAGTAAGGGCTCAACATTTTGGAATAAATTCAAGGAGTGGCGTGTCCCCAGAGTAGCTGTGCTGGGCCGTGCGTCGCCCGCGCAACAGCTCCTATTTGGGGAATTCCAGCCTTAGGCCTCAGTCTCTCCGCAGCTGAGACTTGGGACTCTGTACCCGGGAGGCGCGCCCGCCGACTTGGGACCCGCCTCCAGGGTCCCAGAGCGACCCCGCCCGCCGGGGCCGTGTCCCTGCCGCGGGGCGGCGGCGGCTCCCAGGCAGGAGCCTGCGAGCAGGTGGGGGCGGCGGCCCCGCCTCCGCGTCCCGGCAGCACCAGAGCCGGTGGCCGGGGAGCGAGCCCGGCGCACCGAGCGCAGCTCGGCGGTAGCGGCGCCGCTTGGAGCACGGGCGCTGCGGGACGGAGCCCGGAGCCAGAGGCGGCGGCGGCGGAGACGTCGGCCGGAGCTCGAGTCCAGTCCAGACCCCGGCTCCGCCACCTGCAGGTAGCGGCTTCCCGCGCGGGTGCGGGTCGGTGCCCGAGGGTGGAATGAACGGGCGGTGTAGCGGCGGCCGCCCTCGTCGGTCCCGGAGCAGAGTGGCCCGGCCCGGGACAGAAATCCTGAGCGCGTGGGAGGGCCAGGGAACCCCCGCCGGGCTGCAGCCCCGGGCCCAGGAGGTTGTCGATATGCCGCGCGGCGCTCACGCCCCCCACCCGCACCCTGCCACGCGCCCCGGCCGAGCCGGGCCGGGCGGAAACAAACCGCGGGGTGGGGAGCGAGGTCACCACGGGGTTGCTTGGTGACTTCTCCGGACTGGACTCTCCGGTGAGCAGCCCCTGGCACCGAGGCCGCCTCGGCCTGGTCCTTCGCGACGCTCTCTCTTCTCCGCTTCGCCCCCGGAACAAAAGGCTGGGGTCTCGCTGGGGAGGGGGCTGTCGCGGGAAGGGCTGGGGCGGAGTAAAAGAGAGCTAGGAAATTGCAGAGCCGGAGGTGGCTTGGGGAATACAGAAGGAGCCCCCTAGTGAGGAAGCCAACTCCAGAGATGTGAAGTGACTTGTCCAAGGTCACACAGCTCATGGGGACAGAGCGCAGGTCTCTGGACGCCCCTCCCGTGCTCATCTCCAAGCCCCTGGGGTCAGTAGTCAGACTGTGTTCCAGCAATGTACATTTGGCCACAAATGGGTTTAGGGTCCTTTGGAGGATTAGGTGGTGGGTAGGTAGGTGGCAGAGCAGATTTCCCCCAGCCCCTGACACGCGCTTTCTGAAGGTGGCGGGGACGGCGGGCACCCGGCCGCCCTGGACTGGAGGAGCGCGGCCCGGGCCCCGTGGGCAGGCAGGCACCGGCTCTCAGGAACAGCGCCTTTGGAGGGTGGCGTGCCAGCCGCGTGGGTGTGCCCGTGGCGGGCGCCGGGGCGGCGTGGGGACCGTGTGTGCGCCTCCCTCTGGAAAGAAGTTTCTGCAGGGAAAGGCCAGGAGAGCGGTTCCATGCGCCCTGGGACAGTGTGGCCAATCCCTGACACTCAGGGCGCTTTGTAACTGGCTGTATTGGGGAGGAAAGTTACTCTGTAGCAGGAAGTTAGGCTGTCTTTTCGCCTCTGTGCCTCGGGTCCTTGGCTGTAAATGAGCGCCTTGTTTGGCATGACCAGTGTGATTTAGAAGGTTTGTGCCCCTCCGCCTCCTCCTTTCCAGAATCTTTTCTCACTTCAGAGGGAGGACTGGGAGTGCACTTCTTGTGGCCAGCATTAATAGTTATCACTGGGACTCCTGCCTCCCTTTAATTTTTTTTAACTTTGTCATTACGAAAAAGGTCAGAGGAGAGGTTGTTTTTGGGCCTTGCAAGGAGATAAACTCCAGGTCAATACGTGGACAGGACATGAGGGAGGCTTCTGGGATGCTAGAAATGCGTCTCACCTTGACCTAAGAATTACTGAAGTTATACCCTTGAGACTTGTGCACTTATGTAAATTCTACCTCAGTGAAAAAGTAAATAAAAATGTGATGCTAAAGTCCACTCATTGTGGTAACACACAGATTGCTGCAGTTTTCCAGCTAATGCATTTCAAAGATACATTTAAAAACCACAAAAACCAAATCAGAAAAGAAGTAGCGAGGAGGGGCAAAAGAAAGTTAAGAAGTAACTGGAAATGAAACATACACTGCAGATGCCTTTATGTGCATCACCTCCTGTGATTCGCAGCAATTCTTTAACAGAGATATTGTTATTGTGCCTTTTTTACAGATGAGAAAATAAAAGGTCACAGAGGTTAAATTACTTACTCAGGGTAACAGCCTGGGCACACAGACTTCAAATTCTAGACAGGCAACCTTCAACAGGCAATTTGTGGCCACCTGAATCGGGGCAGAGCGGTCAGGATGACAGACACTTGTAGGCTGGCTTCCTGCCATTGCCCCCTTTTTGTTCCTTTTAGGAGTCTCTGTTTTCACGTAATTGTGAGTGTGACATTGTGTCACAGACTGCAGTTACCCAGCAGCAGAAGGAATGGAGGAAGTGTGTGTGTGTGTGTGTGTGTGTGTGTGTGTGTGTGTCTAAGAACATACAGTTATAAGAACAGGGGAAAGCCAGCTGGTCTAGCCTGGCAACGCTCTTTTTAGGAGACTTATTGTTCCAAAACCATATAGTACAGGTTGCGAGTTTGCAGTCGCTCCAACACATACACAAAGAATAAAGAATATAACCTAGGAAAGATCCGAGAAAACAAAATGTGATTAACAGTAGAGGGAAACAGAATTTTCACCAGGGTGGCAGTCAACTTTTTTACATTCTAGAATTTATAAATATGTTTATTAATGTTGAAGTTTTTTAAAAAAGAAACCTACACAAATAACTCAGCAAAAGGAAGGAAATGTGTTTTCTAGCAAATGTGTTATAAATATTTAATATATGTGAACTTTAGTGCAGAAATATTTGAAACATTAGGGTACAGTAGCCTTAAATCTACGGAGAAATCCTAAGAACTTTGTCCTGATGTGTGGTCTTCTGGTGATTTTATATTTCTGCCTAATATTCCGAACTTAAAGAGGTAGAAACGTCTTTGTTTTACCACCAGTTTCAAGTTGCAGAGTTGAATGTTTGTCTTAGGAAGTTTTGGTGTAAAGAACGTGGGTTAAGGGGAGCAATTTAGAAATAGCTCTGGGCGAGTCCCCTCAGCCCAGTGCCATCGAGCATGGTTCTGCATCACAAAGTTATCTTTAGGCAAGTTTGCCTTGTCACAGTGGTGCTTCTGCCATCTGGCTGCTGGAATATTTAGAAAAGAATCGTAATGTTTGACTGACTTTGCCGACAGCATGACAAAACAAACTTCGAGGGGAACTATTAAATATGAGTTAGGGTTGGTGAGAAAGTGATTAATTGCTTTTTATTTAGCCACTGTACAAAACCGAAGAGGCATGCCTTTCCCCAGCCGATGCTGGGCAGGGGCAGCACACGTGTTTTCTCACTGGCTTCAGCCAGTAGTGCACTTGAAACTCCCCTTTTGCAATTCTAGCTGCGTCTTTCCTTAGACCTGTTCAAGAGGGAACCCGACCATTATGCAGCAGGGGAATTGTGTAGTGAACTGCGGTGTTCAAGTGCCAAGGAGGTAAACTAAAGCAGAGTAAATGTGACAAAAATGCCCAGCGGGCATTATGTGGGCCAGGCACTGTGGAGGAAGATTTTCAAGTGCATCTTGAAGGAATGTTCATCCTATGTGGGTGGTGTTTTCCAGCTAACACCGCATCTAGGATGGTGGCATCCAGGAGAGAGTGCCAGGCCTGCGCATGGACTGTGAGAGTCAGCTCTTGGTTAGCTAGGAGGAGGCAGTAGCCAGTCTCAGTGCTTGAGTTTCTGAGGATGTGTGTCTGTGTGAGTGCACGTGTGTGTCTGAGCAAGGTGCCCAGGTTGCCATCCACTGTTCCTTAAGAGCTAATGACTGGCTAGCCCTGCCCGGGGCTAGGCTAAGAGCTTTATATGTAGGACATCACTACAGCAGCCCTATAGGGAGCTGATTCTTCATACTCCTTTATCAAAGGGGAGACAGAAGCCGAAGGCTGACTTACTCTTAGAATGATCATGTTGCACCCTGCTGTGGTCTTTTATCAGCCTGCTCATAATCCCAAGGTGTCCCCAACCTACCTGACTCTCTCTTATTGCACCTGAGCTCCTGGAAGGCAGGAATTGTGTTCATCTCCATTCCCAGCACAGCACCTGCCCCATGCCTGGCAAGTGAGGGGTACTCCCTAAAGGTTGTTGAATGAATTAAAGGACTGTGTAAGTGGAGGAATCAGTAATTGTGTGAGTGAATGAATGAATGAATGAATATCTGGAAGTATGTTCCAAGATCAAAAGACAATTATTTGTTGTATTTTATCTGTTGTTTTAACTTTCACTGTCTAATTCCCTTTTGTTAATATGGCTCCATCAGGCATAACTGTATGGATGAGATTTCCAATAGGTATCTCCTTTAGGGCTCAGCCGATAAAATCAAAAAGCCTCTGCTTCTTTAAAAAATTATTTATTCTTTTGTATAACTTATGTAAGTCAGAATCCCTGGACTATTTTGCATGAATCTTACATGCATCATTTATTTGCTGTATGATCTTGGACAAATTACTTAACCTCTCTGTGTTTTGGTTTTCTCATCTACAAAATGAGGATAATAATAGTATTTATCTCATGTTTAAGGCTAATAAGATAGATTTATTCTTTTTTTTGTTTTGTTTTGTTTTTTTTGTTTTTTGATAGGGTCTTGCTTTGTTGCCCAAGCTGGAGTGCAGTGGTTTGATCACAGCTCACTACTGCCTCCAACTCCCACGCTCAAGTGATCCTCCCACCTCAGCCTCCTGAGGAATTGGAACTACAGGCACATGCCACCATGCCCGGCTAATTTTTTTTTTATATTTTGTAGAGACAGGATCTGACTATACTGCCCAGGCTGGTCTCGAACTCTTGGATTTAAGCGATCCTCCTGCCTCAGCCTCCCAAAGTGCTGGGATTACAGACATGATCTGCCTTGCCCGGCCATAAGATAGATTTGGTACTTAGGACAGTGCCTCATTCATAGCAATGTTCAGTCAATTAGCCATTATTATGATGATGATGATGATGATGATGATCTGATGCTTTTAAAAATTGTTTGCCTTAAATGTTCCGTGTTCCATAAAGTGTTCAAGGAGTTTACAAAAATAGATAGCAAACAACATAAAATTAATAGATAATGAAACTGAGGTAAAGGGAACACACGGGTTAGAAAGTGAGATAAAATCAGAGGTAATTTACAGAACCAGAATAGATCATAAGTTGTGGATAGTTTCCAGAGGTGGGAGTAAAAATTTGCCAGAGCTTCCCAGCAGCCAAAACAAAAAAGAAAACATAAATAGTTACCTGATCCACAGTGACCATGAGATAAAAACAGATCGGTTACACAGCTTTTCCCGGTCCTGAAACCTGGGATAACTTTCTCCTGGCAGGTCTTCAATGCACTCACTGTTGCCATAGAGACCTAAGTCTTCAACATCATCCCTGCCATAAAGACAATGGAAGTGCTGTGGTAGAAGGCAAAAGTAAGTGTTTCCTAGAACTTTATTGACTGCAGTTCCGGAGACATAATCCCACACAGCTCAGTAAAAGCTCTTTGCAGGGCCAAAATGCTGTGGTTCAGGGACATTCTGTATTCTTAGCTATGCTTACTGAGTGCCTGGAAGAGCCAGAGCCTTCCTTCCAAAGACTGTAATTCTTATGAGAGTCAGGTAGTGAACAATCTCATCTTTAAGAACTTTGGCTCTGGCTGAAGCCATTTAAATGAGCCAAATCAGTTTACCTCATCCAGGAAAAGTCCAAAGGGTGTCATTGTGCACATGTACTCATTAACAGATGATTATGTATTTATGAATTTTCTTAATACCAGCAGTCCATAATTTCCCTTTAGCTGAAAATTTTTATTACCTATTTGGAAAAAGAAAAATCCAGTGCTAGAAAGCATAAATATTTTATTTTTTAAACATTTTTTATTATTGAAATAATAGTGCTCATGTCTTTTAAGCTCCCCACTCCCGTATATATATCCAGATGTGAATTGTAGCAGCTGCCAAAGTAAACAAAACCAAACCAGTGCACACACCCGAATCTGGCTTAAATGGATTTGTTTATTTGTCTTGTGGAATTAGACTCCTAAGAAGGGCAGTCTGGGGCCTGTGCAGGAGCTGAGACCAGTATCCATCCATCTTCCTGCTTCACCACACTTAGCCTATAGGACTTCATCCTAAATCTGGTTGCCTCATGATGACGATATGGCTGCAGTATCTCTAGGCTTCCATCTGCAGTCTAGGCAAGAAGACAAGGAAGGTGCAAATAGATAAAGGAATTAACGTCCTTCTATTAGTGAGGTTTTACCTTTTTATTCAGCAAGTGATGCACTCCCTAGGACTTCCACCTGCATCTCACTGGCCAGAACAGTGTCACAGCGTTGTTCTAAATATATTAGAGTCTGATAAATCAAATATTTTTAGCTGGGTAAATTGCAACCCCATCACTCAAATTAGGGCTTCTGCTGTGAGGAAGAAGAGGGAATGGTTATTGAGTAGGCAGCTAGCAGTGTCAGCCACCTGACTGACTTCCATTATTAGCCATGTGTCTGACTTAATTAGAAATTACAGAAGGTGACTCAGTAATTTTAAATGTCGTACTCTTCTAGATCTTCATGGAATTAGTGTTAGAGAATGAAATGCACCCAACTGCCTGTGTGAAGATTCCTAAATCGCTATTGTCAGCCTTGCTTCTTCTCTAAATTTCAGATCTGAATTTCCATTTGCCAAAAGCACCTCAAACTCAAAATGTTTCGAATTAAAATCTGTTCTCTCTGCTCATTGACCACCGCTTCCCACTCTCTCCTCCGTCTCGTTTAACACTCCATTGTCTTGACCACCAAGGACCCAAGGGGTCACACCAGGCTCTTTCTTCTTCCCCATCCCAGGCATCCAATCCGATTTCCTCCTTGGCTCTATCCCATTGCCATTATTCTGATTTAAATAAATACCCATCCTTACTCATGTGGGTCCCCAAATTGATATACCTGTTTGCTCCTTCCTCTCCCTACAATTCAGTTTCCACACATAGTCCCACGGTGCTGTTTTTAGAACACAGATGTCTAACAACATCTTTCCTCTCTTTAAAAACCTACAAAATAAGGTCCAAAAGCCCAGCTCTTGACAGCCTAGCATTGTGAGCTTCCTGCCACAACCCCCAAGCCACAGCACCCATACACTCACACAGGGCAGGACTCTGCTCATACCCGCCCCTGCTTCAGTCATGGAAGGCCTGGCTCAGACATTTCTTTCTGACACTTTACTTGTCCATAACTTATGGCACAATTAAGTAAATTTTCATGTATGCTTCCAAACTATTTTATATTTCTATTCATATTTTTTGCCCTGGATTCTTTTTTCCTGATATGAATAATGCTACAGCAGTTTTTTTCTTAAAAATCAGTTTTATTGAGCTATAATTCACATACCATAAGATTCAGCTTTTTAAAATACACAATTTCAGTGGTTTTTAGAATTTTCACAGTTGTGCAACCATTGCCATTATTTAATTCCAGACATTTTCATCACCCCAAGAAGAAACCCGTTAATAGTCGCTTCTCATCTCCCTCCCCTCAATCCTTGACAACCACTAATCTGTTTTTTATTTCTATAGATATTTCCTATAAACGAAATCTTACAATATGTGGCCTTTTTGGTAAGAGAATTTTTTTTTTTTTTTGAGACAGGGTTTCACTCTGTCACCCAGACTGGAGTCCAGTGGTGCTATCCCAGCTCACTGCAGCCTCGACCACCCAGGCACAGGTGATTCTCCTGCCTTAGCCTCCCAGGTAGCTGGGACTACAGGCGCGTGCCATGACACCCAGCTAATTTTTGTATTTTTAGTAGAGATGGGGTTTTGCCATGTTGGCCAGGCTGGTCTCGAACTCCTAGGCAAGCGATCTGTCCGCCTCCACCTCCCAAAATGAATTTAATAACCTGCTTACAGTTATTATGATTACTCATATATTGGAACTTATTTTGTGTTTTCTTGTATACCCTGTGCTTTATTATTACTTCTTTTTTTCCCTTCCTTTTCTGCCTTCTACAAAAGTGCCTGGCACATAGTAACCTTCAGTAAGTGTTACAAGCTATCATTTGTGGGCAGGAACCATGTAGCTATGGATTTATTTATCCATCAGACATTTATTGATTACCTGCTACTCGTGTTTATAGTTTCGTTGCATGGCTAGCTTAGTGTCTAACAGATAGAAGAAGCTCAGTACATATTTGCTGCATTGCATGGACTGTGCAGAGACTGATGTGCTTGTCGAAGGCTGGGGGAGTCGTGGAAAGCACACAGGCTTGGGATCAAATTCACTTGGGTTGGATCTGATTTTGTCACATCCTAGCTATTTGATCTTGGGTGATTACCTTATGTCTTTGAGCCTTCATTTCCTCATCTGTGAAATGGGGATGATAACATCCGTTGTGAAGAGTTGTTTTGGGGGATGAGAGATAGTTATGTAAGTGACAATCAGAATTGCTAGTGTAGGGAATATGCTCAGTACATGTGAACTATTGTTTTTCTCAGTGAGCTGTTTAACAGAGCACCCTCCCAACCATGTACATCAGTATTGAAACACCAACCATGACTGCCCAGGGAATAAAGTTGTAGTCAAAAATGAAACTGGCCCCTTTCCTATGTGGCTGATGTAAGTTATTACCGCCCTATTAGAGGAGGGGACATTTTCCCCTCACATGGTAGAACCAAGGAAAACAACCAAAAGTGTACTTTCTTCTTCCTTTTAACAACAGGAATTGATTTTAAGTCTCCAATGTCCCTTAAAGCTTCCGTTTATTCTAACACTCGTTTAAACGTTTCAATGAAACATTTTTGTTTCAGTCATGCTTCTCTCCAGGGATTCAGAGAAAAAATAAAGTAGCGTCAGAAATAGGTAAGACAGCTACCTAGAAAAAGAGAAGCTTAGCAAGCTTGAAGACAGGCTATTTGGAAATACACAGTCAGAGGAGACAAAAGAAAAAAAAAACAGTAAGACAAGACAAGCAAGCAACCATTTTTCCTGAGTTTCAAATTCACTTTCCCCACATTTTAAAAGCTTTTGCTCTACTCTTTGTTGCTGTTGTTCTGGTTTTCACCCAAATGTGTATGTCTTGAGGTTAGAAATTTGCCTGCGGACATAGAAGGAAGGCTAAATGGTAGCCTGGGTTTATGCCCTTTGTTGTCCTTCCTGGCATGCATGGATGCTCAGTGAGTTTTAAGGGATGGTGTTTGATCTGCACTCATTTTGACAGTATCCGTATGAATTACATATGTCTAAAAAAGATGAGCCAAGATACCTGTCCGTAGGATCTAGGGATGCAGTATTTTGTGGCTAGGGGAACAGAGCCCCCACGTGTTATTTCAGACATGTGCACCTTCTCACCAGCATGCTTGTGTTCTCACAGGTAATAAATGACAGGGTCGGCTACAGCTGGAACCAACTTACAAATGATCCATGCCTAATAGAGCATCATGTCTTAAAACCATTCCTTGTTGTGTGTTAACCGTGTGATAACAGAAGAATTAAACTGTAGGGGTTATGACTGGTTTGGGGAGAATTATTTTATTCTGCTCTTGCCTATTTTCCTAGTGCACCTGGTCAGTCGCCTCTAACTTGTGGATGGCTGTGGTGGTGATTTCAGCTGTCCCAGGAAGTCTGTGTGCAAGGCCAGCACAGCAAATCCCACCCTCAGTGCTGAGTCCTACTCTCGAGGGCTCCAGCAGCTGCTCATTTGGACGAAATCTTCAAGACCATTTTAATCTTTTTCTTTCTTTATTTGTATTTGCCTTTGAGGTGTAAAGAGATCTCCTAATTCAGATAGTTCAAAATACTTTTAAAAATACTTCTTCACAGTTGTCCCAAATAAAGTGTTTCTCTGAGGTGGTAATCCTGAACTTTTGCTTATTAATTTTTTGAATAAGTAATAATGCACGTGACACTTCAAAAAGTGTAAAAAGGATGTTCACTGTAAAATATTTCCTGTACTCTATCCTCAGACCAACTAGTTATGCATTCTTCCAGAGAAAAGGCATACTCGTTCTTTTATTATTATTATTATTATCATCATCATCATCATCATCATTTTTTTAGAGACAGAGTCTCTCTCTGTTGCCCAGCTGGAGTGCAGTGGCCTGCCTGATCATGGCTCACTGCAGCCTCCATCTCCTGAGCTCAAGCCTCAGCCTCCTGAGTAGCTGGGACTACAGGTACACCAGCTAATTTTTATTTTTATTTTATTTTATTTTATTTTTTAGTAGAGATAGGGACCTGCTTTATTGCCCAGGCTGGTTTTGAATGTTAGGCCTCAAGTAATCCTGCCCCTGCTTTCCAAAGTGCTGGGATTACAGGCGTGAGCTGCCATGCCCAGCTGCAAACTCATTCTATATACATTTTCTGCTGCCTGCTTTTTTCACATAACACAATGTGGAGATCATTCCAGGTTCATACATATAGGGCTGCCATATTCTTTGTGACAGCTAGCTAGTGTGTCAGTATAATGTATGAACCATAATTTCATAATTAGTTTTCAGTTGACAGGTATATACACTATTTCCAGCCTTTTCCTATTAAAACAAATGCTGGAAGTTTTGTCACTGTACAAATTATTTCTCACACGTGAGAAGGATCAGTAAGATAAATTCCTAGAATTGCAATGTGAATTTTTAAATGTTGCTACATTTTCCCATTACCCTTCACAGAAGTTGTACAAATTTATATTCCTACCAATAGTTGTCTGATTCCCTGCACTCTCTCCAACACATACATATCAAACTTTTTATCTTTGCCAATTTGATAGGTGAAAATGGTATGTGATTGTGGTTTTGACTTGCATTTTCTCATTAGGAATAACATTGAGGGTCTTTGAATGTGTTTAATTGCCATTTATGTTTCCTTATGTGTGAACTGTTTAGGCCTATTTGTGTATTTTCTATCAGGTTATTGATTTTTATCGTAGGAACACCTTATAGAGAAGATAAAACAGCCATTTTACTATAATTTTTATTTTACTGTAATTTCCCCCAGTTTATAATATGACTTATTTTAATGTAATTTCCCTGCAATTTGTAGTATGACTGGGCTTTATTTAATGTGGTTTTATGTATATAGATATGTATTTATTGCTTTGCAGAAACCTTTTCTTCTATACATTTTAGAAAGGTCTTTCTGACTTGTAGATTTTTAAAATTCTCTCATATTTTTAGTATGATTATAATTTCCTTTTTTAGAAATTAAAAATTTGATTCCTTGCAATTTAATGTAAGGCATGAGATCCTTACATTGTTAGCTAACTTAATTTTTTTCCAGATTACTACCCAATTTACTCAATACTTTTTGTTGAATAACTTATCTTTTCCCCACTGATATCCAATGTCTTTCTTTTTTTAAAGTAATAACGAAAATTTCCAAAAATACCTAGGTCAATTTCCAGGCTCTCAGGTCTATTACTATTACTGATTCTCCATATAGCAATATCAAATGGTTTTAATGAATATGGCTTTATTATTTGTTTATTATCCAATGATTTTATTTTTCCATGTAAACTTTGAAATCACCTTGAGTAGTTATAAAAAGCAAACAAGTTAGTATTTTCATTATGATCACCTTAAATTTATACATTAATACAGAGAAAAATCAACTTTTGTATGATATTTAGTCTTCCTACCCAAGACTAAAGTGTGTTTTTCCACCTCTTCACTGTTTCTCAGTAATATTTTGAAGTTTTATTTCATGTCTTTGCATATTTTGTTAAGTTTATGCTTAGTTATACTTTTTTAAAGTTGCTATTGTGAACACAATTATTTCTTCACAATACTTTCTGGCAGTTATTGTTTATATACAGGGATACTTTTTGGAGTTTATTGGTTTGGAAGAGCTACCTTTTTAAATTATCTTATTAATTAAAATAATTTTCCGGCCAGGCGCAGTGGCTCAAGCCTGTAATCCCAGCACTTTGGGAGGCCGAGGTGGGGTGGATCACCTGAGGTCAGGAGTTCAAGACCAGCCTGGTCAACATGGTGAAACCCCATCTCTACTAAATATACAAAAATTAACTGGGGTGGTGGCACACGCCTGTAGTACCAGCTACTCGGGAGGCTGAAGTAGGAGAATCGCTTGAACCTGGGAGATGGAGGTTGCAATGAGCTGAGATCACACCACTGCACTCCAACCTGGGAGACAGAGTGAGACTCCGTCTCAAAAAAAAAATTAAAATAAAAAATAAAAATAATTAAAATAATTAAATTATTTGATTTAATTATATAAATTAAAATTATGTTATATATAATATGTATACTTATTTAATTTAATTATATAAATTAAAATTAAAATAATTTTTCTGTGGAGTCTCTTAGGTTTTCCATATATATTGCTATATTATTTGGGGGGAAAACATGATAATTGAGCCTCCTTCTTTTCAACTATTATACAGTTTAGTTCTTTCTTTTATCTAATTGAATTGACTACTAGCTCTACGATAATGATAACTAGTAGTGACAATAGTGGACATGCTTGTCTTGTTCCTGACTTTAATTGGAATTTGTTTAGTCTTTCTCCATTTGCCATAATGTATTTGGAGTTATGTTATAGATATTTAGAGGCAGCTATGGAGATGATTGTATGATTTTCCTGTTTTATGCCCCTGCTATAGTGAGTCATATCAGTAGGTTTTCTAGCATTAAAACATCTTTGCATTTAAACCCTACTTGGTTGGCGTGTATTATTTTTAGTGTGTTGCTGAATTCTGTTCATTTATGCTTATTATTTTCTTCCTCCATATTCATAAATGAGATTGGTCAGTAGTTTTCTTTTTTATTTGTTCTATTCTTTCTCAGGTTTGGATCTGACTGCTAAGTGGTAATTAACTGCTTCTTAGAGGTTGGGCAGAATTCAGCCATCTATCTTTCACACTTCTTGGTGGTGGATCTTTGACAACTTTCACTATTTCTTCTGTTTAGATGTTCTCTCTTGTCTTGGTCACTTGATTAACTCATGTTTTCATATTCAACTCTTCATAATGGTTGTCTGTTTCAATTCAAGTTTTCAGATTTCTTTACCTAGATTTCAGCAAAATCTTTTAATGTCTTCTCTATCTATCATTATTTTCCCTGTCTCTTGTTTATTTATGTCTATTGTTTTATTTATCTGTGCTTTCTCTTTCTCCCTCCCCTCATTTGGTTAAGGTAAGATGGTTACTTATTTTATTGTTTTTTGTTTTTCAGAGACTAAGCTTTTAGATATATTCATTTAAACATTTATCTTTTTCCTAATTCCTAAATATCTGGTTTCAAAAATTCACAAATAAATGTTAATTCCTCCCCTTCTGCTTCCTTTAGGTTCATATTATTGTTACTCATGTTTCTTGAGAGTTTTTTATTCCTTGTTTTATAAATATATTTACTTACAGCTATGATTTTTGCTCTGAATTTTTCATTACCTGCATTCCATAGGTTCTGATATGCAATGTTTTCATTATCCTTATTTTCTCAGTACACATTAAGTTTGGTTTTCATATCTTTTTGTTCCAAGATCTGTTAAATAAAGTTTAAAAGTTTCTGAGTGATAGAATTTTAAAGTTTTCTTTGTATTTTTGTCATTTGATAGGATTGTGAACAGAAAATATTGTCTGTTCTGTTTCTACGTTTTAGAATTTGTTGAGATTTTCTTTGCACTATTTACAGCTAATATATAGTCCCTTCTGTGGCTAGTTTAGGGACACTTTAATATGTGTCTTCTATATTTAGAATGTATAGTCATATATTTCCCCCTACCTTGCAATTATTTTATTTATATATTTTAAAACCTTACTTTTTTGATCCACTGAATATGATAAGGACAGAGAGAGAACCCATAAAAGTCTTGATCCGAATATAGATTTGCCTTCCTTTCCTTGAATAATATCCTATAGCTTTGCTTTATTAATTTTGTTACTGCTATTTGGAACATAGATATTCATGGCTGCTAACTCAAACTTTGTATATTATTCCCTTTACCATTATAAAGAATCTTTCTTTGCCTTGTTTAATGGTTTTTATGGTGATTTTAATTTTCTCTGTTTCAAATCAGGTGTGTATCTTTTACACAGTATATAGTTGAATTTGGTCCAGTTTGAGGGCTTTTTCTTTTAATATGTGAGCTCTGCCTATTTATGTGTATTGATATGGCAGATGTGTTTGTTATTATTTTTGTTATGTGTTCTGTTTTCTATTTTTTATTGCTTAATTTGCTTTTTTACATGATCTGTTTTTTTCCTTACTTTGTGCCCATGTAATTCATTTGGGAGATGTGTCCTATCTTTAGTTCTTCTAGCAATCCCCTTTATAATGATAATAATTCTCTGTTGTTGTTTCTTTTAATTTAGAGAGTATCCACTGATTCGCCAACAGAAATGATACTGAATATCCACTTCTTCCCACCTCCCCTCTATCCCTTTCCAAACCTCCTTTCCACCATTCAATTCTAGTTGGTATAATGACTTTTTTTTAGTTTTTCCAAAACTAAACCTTTCAATATACCTGACTTATACTCCTGTGAGAAACAGACATGATTTATTCTCTTTAAAGATATTTTGATTTATTAACTTTAAAGGTATTATGCTTGAGTATAATAGCTAAGGAATCAACATGCATATATCTCCCACTTTATCTTCCTTTTTACCTGATAACTTTTGCAAGTTACATTTTTCCATTTTGCCATGATTAATAGTAGTTCCATTCCTTTCCGATAGCGTATTTCCATAGCTGTTTCAGTCTTGATTCAGCAGTTAATTCAATACTTACTGCCATTTCTTTGTCCCCACTTTCTCTCCTCAACTCTTGATTAGCTGACATTTTTCCTACAGTGGTATCTTCAATACAAATTCAAGAAACACACATTTTGCATGTTTAAAAACATTTGCCACTTGCCTTCTTACTACAATGACAGTTTGGCTGGATATAAACTTTTAGGTCACACATTGTTTCTCTGGGATATGATGGCATGGCTAATATGTCTCCAAAAGTATATGATTTTCCTTTGGATATCACAGACCTTTTATTTTATTTATTAATAAATTTATTTATTTATTTTTGAGACAGAATCTCACTCTGTCACCCAGGCTGGAGTGCTATGGTTTGATCACGGCTTACTGCAGCCTCCACCTTCTAGCCTCAAGCAATCCTCCCATCTCAGCCTCCCAAGTAGCTGGGACAAGGCACACGCCACCATGCCCAGCTAATTTTTTAATTTTTCTCTAGAGACAGGGTCTCCCTATGTTTCCAGGCTCATGAACTCCTGGTGCAAGTGATTCTCTCGCCTTGGCCTCCCAAAGTATGGGGATTACAGGCATAAGCCACTGTGACTTGCCTTGTACCTTTAAATGTATAGAATTAAATCTTCCTTTTGAAAAGCTTTCTTAAATTATATGCTTCATATTATGTGTTTGAATATTTGTGCTCTTCCATTTGTTTATGTCTTTTACTCAGGAAAACCAGTTATCTTTTTCATTTGTCTTCCATATCTAGCAGTTTCTCTCTAATCCTTTCAAATTCTTTGTCCATTTACATTTCATTCTGCTCATTTTTCTCAATCCTCCATGGTACTCAGTGTGTTTTCAACAATACCTGTTTTCTTTGGGCTTCTTCTAGTGTGTTCTTCATTTTTCTCTTTTACTTCTGCCATGATATTTTTCATCCTCTATTATTTTGCTAGATATTCTCAGAGTCCTTATCTCTTTTCTTTGATTCCTTGTTTTAAAGGGTTATTTCATTAAATCCTTTGAGTTAATAATTGTTTGTCTTGTCACAGTGTTTATCTGCTTTACAGGAGTATTTTTTCTAATAAATGTTCTTTACTTATCATCGTTCTTTTCCTATTCCTTTCCTTACTTTTTTCTTAGTTTTTTTTTTTTTTTTTGGTATAGATCTTATACTGGTTCTCTTTTTCATTATTCATCTTAAAATGAGATCAACTCTTCTTGGACCAACTATTTTCAGATTTACTTGAGGAAATGACCATGGCAAGTTCTAGACCAGCAAGAATTCTTTTTGGCTTAGGGAGGAACTCCTTATGACACAGAGAGAGAGAAGTATGTGTGTTATAAGACTCATTGAAATGCACATTTGCATCTGTGCCTGCAAATAATTTTGGACCCTCCTTTCCCCAGCCGATAGAGGTGGGTAGCTTTGAGGCTGCCCGAGATTCACTGTCTTCTTGGCCTACCTCATTCCTAGAATGTCCCTACAGAAATGCCTTGCCTTTGCCATCTTCTCTGCTCCCTGGTGGGTCTAGGGTCTAAGATCAGTTCTGCTGCCATCCTACACACCCTTTTCCATTATTCTAAACAAGAGTTGATGGGTTTTCTTCGCCAAGGAGCTAGTGTTTCCCACTTTGGAGAGCAGGGCTCTGCAGGCTTTGTCTGAGGCTTACAGCCACAAATGTATCCTCTACAGCATATCCACACCCCGTGTCAGATCATCCTGGGCAATGAACCGTCCTGTCTCATTCATTAAAGTGCAGAGTTACGGAGATATAGTTTTACCAAAGAAAATTTTCTTTTTCTTTATCATCTTGAGACGATTTCCAAGAAAAGGAAGAAACAGATATTTTTACCATCTTAAAACCGGAAGACCTTCTTGAACTTTATTTTGAAAAGTGAGTTTTTTAATCTAAAAATCTAAAAGCAAGCTGCCTCCTCTCTGCTGCCGTTTAGTAAGACCACTTCCATTTCCAAGAAGCCACCATATCCTTACTTTAAAAAATTACATTTGGAAAAACTTTGTTTTTTGGACAGGATCATATGCAATTTTAAATTTCTTTATTATTTATCTCAAAGCAGTACTCCTTTGCTCCTCATATTTATACAACTTAGGAAAGAAGAAACATTCTACCTTTTTCTTGAACAAATAGATGGGAATTAAAGCCAGAACTAGAGACCAGTTTTCCCAGCTATCAAATGATTTCTCTTTGATTGCCTTGCTTTTTGTCATGCCAGAGAAGGCTTTTCTAGTGTGCACTGTAAGCTTTGAGAACCCAACATTCATTTTTTTTTTTTAGATGGAGTCTCACTCTGTCACCCAGGCTGGAGTGCGGTGGCATGATTTCGGCTCACTGCAACCTCCGTCTCCTGGGAGAACCCAACATTCAGAATATATTTTATTCCCACGCTGATAATGAGGTCTACCATTGGACAGAAACTTTGACAGTTCTCTTCCCTTTTCTAGTTTGCAATATTTTTCTTTAATAATCATTAAGATGATATCTCATTTCTAGATTCACATATAACTTTCTCAATGTTCTGTTAACAAGGTTTGTCTCCATCTTTTGCGGGAGCCTGATTCCTTGTTTATATGCCATTGCCTTGATACAAAAATATCTTGATACCAACTGATATGGTTTGGATTTGTATCCCTGCCCAAATCTCATGTCGAACTGTAATCCCCAATGTTGGAGGTGGGGCCTGGTGGCGGGTGATTGGATCGTGGGCGGTTTCTCATTATTGGTTTAGCGCCATCCCCTCATCGTTGCTCTTGTGATGTTGAGTGAGTTCTCACGAGATCTGATTGTTTAAAAGTGTGTGGCACCCCACCCCAGTCCTGCTTCTGCCATTTAAGACACTGTTCCCACTTTGCCTTCTGCCATGAGTAAACGTTCCCTGAGGCCTCCCCAGAAGCAGATGCCGTTATGCTTCCTGCACAGCCTGCAGAACTGTGAGCCAATTAAACCTCTTTTCTTTATAAATTTCTCAGTTTCAGGTATTTCTTTATAGCAACGCGAGAACAGACTAATACACCAAGGCAGTGGTATTTGGCATTCGGCATTACTTTTGGCTTTGGCAATACCAGTATCCCAAAGACATAGTCCCTATCTTTGAACCTTTGAGGAGCCCATGGTCCAGTGAAGGGAGACACAGAGACATATAAAAGGAAAATAGGTCCGGGCATGGTGGCCCATCCCTGTGATCCCAGCTATTACGGATGCTGAGGCATGAGAATTGGTTGGCCCTGGTGGGGCAGAGCTTGCAGTGAGCTGAGATCATGCCACTGCACTCTAGCCTGGGTGACAGAGCGAGACTCCATCTCAAACAAAACAAAACGAAAATGAAAAAGAAGAAGAAAATTGCCAGAGTGCTCAGTACCATAGTAGAAGTGTGACCAAAGTGCAAAGTGCTATAGGGGCAGTTAGCCCTCCCAAAGGGAGAAGAAAGCCAATGCAGAGAAGCTGGCACCTGAACACAGTTTTGCAGGTTAACAGGTATTTTCCAGATGGTGAAGGCCCTGACCTGCAGCCTGAATACCATGGGCAGACTTAGAGATGTATTTTTTAAAAAAAAAAAAGAAAAAAAAGGATATAAGAAAATGTCAACAGTGTGATGTGGGTAAAATGGAGGAGGCCCAGAACACAGTGGAGGATGAGATGTGGAGTTTGACTTCATAGTAAGTAGCCCAGAGAGGAGTACATGTTAAACCTGAGAGTGATGTCATGGACGCTGATAGGTGACACCTGTAGTCGATTTGTGAGACTTGGCTGTCAGTGATGTGCTGGCTGCCTCAGGAAGGAATCTGCCTGGTAGCTGAGATGAGGGAGGCTCCTTGCTGCAGGCTGTTTGAGGTTTTAGCCTAACTTCAAACTGGATGAGGGAGCCAGGGCGTCAGAATCTGCTTATCCTGGAACAGTAGGAATAAGGTTAAAGCACTTAAACTAACCTAAAGTCGCACCCAAAACCTGGAAAGAAAGGATTTGTTTCTTCTTGTACCCAATACTACCTCCCATCTGCACATTATTTCCTCAATGATTTTTGGAATAGTAGCATTTTTGGAGTACGTACAACGTGAAAAGTTACCACCTTAGCCTTAAGAAAGCAAAAAACACCATTTGTATAAAATCTAGCATCATAACATAAATTAAAGAGGTGGTCATTCATTTTGTAAAATGTCTCATTATTTTATGATATTAATTGTAAGTTTCCATTGAATAATAAACTCCCTTTAGCTAATGCATGCTGGGCTTAATACCTAGATGATGGGTTGATCAGTGCAGCAAACCACCATGGTATGTGTTTTCCTATGTAACAAACCTGCACACCCTGCACGTGTACCCCAGAAATTAAAATAAAAGTTGAAGGAAAAAAAAATTAAGCTCCTTTTTTATGCTTAAGGTTTACCTTGATTTTCCAAAACTTAGAGATACCCTATTTTAGAAGTATAACTGTTATATAAAATGCAGCTTACTCGTGAATGTGTGATTAATATCATGTATTTTTAATAAATCCAGTTCTTAATTAATTCAAGGATGAAAGAGAAGAAAGACAGGAAATCAATATTTTCTCCTTTCACCCTTGGGAACCACACATATAACAATTTTTATGGAACTCAGCCCTAATTTAAATGCCTGAGTCAGTGATAAATATTATTAATATCTTCATTTTTTCCTTTCACCAAATACTGTTCAAAAATTAGAGTGAATTCAATGAATGATCTGGGAACAAATTTGCATTTCAATAAGAGTCCTATAAAAGAAAACCAATTTATGAGCTCATCTTAGTATGTGTACATGGTAGGTTTCATATTAGATGTGGTTAAAGTATGTTTCCATTTTAGAATTCACATAGATAAACCCACATTAATCCTTTCAGCACTTCAGCAGATAATTAACTTTAATACCCAGTTAGGGCTGAGCCAGTTCAGTTTCTGGAGCCGATGTCTGGGCTGGTGTTTCTCAGGTGTCAGAAGTCGTTCATATCGCCTGTGTGAGAGCAATGGTTTCCCTTTCACTTTGTATGTCATATTCAATTCCAAGTACAGTAGCATTTGCATGGACCCAGCCTGCTGAAATTAAATGAATCTTCATGAAAATGAGCCTTTTCAGCAGAGGCCACAACTTCTGACTCTACGGGAGACAGAATGCTTTCATCATCCTAGATGTTCCAGAGCAGGGTTCTTCAAACTTTAGCGAGCATAAAACTCCCCTGTAGATAAGATGCTCTCAGAGATTCTGCTTCAGTAGGTCTGTGTGGAGACGGTGCCTTTCTTACAGCCTTCCACATTGGAGAGCTGCTCAGTGTGGCCCCAGATCCACAGTGTCGGCCTTACGCAGAAGCTTGTTAGAAATGCAGAATCCCAGGCCCCAACTCCGACCTACTGAATCAGCTGAATCAGAATCCGCATTTTAACAAGATCTCCGGTGACTCACCCTCCACTGGAGTTTGGTAAATACCACCCTAGATCACTGTTCCCCAAAGCCTGGTTTAGGTATTGCTAGGGAAACTGGAGATGAGTTTAGAGAGTATATAAACATTTTAAAATAATGGCTGTGTTTATTCTTATTATTACTTTCCTCCTTTTTATTACCTTCCAAGTGTTTATTCTTCCTGAGATCCTGTGTTTATTCTTATTATTACCTTCCATTTATTCTTAGTATTACTTTCCATTATTATAAACCAAGCGGTATTGGTTTTCCATTGATGATAATAAAGTTTCTTTTCCAACATAAACTTATTTGACTGAAAGCATGACTTGATTTATAGTAAATGTTAAATAAATATGAGTTTAGGAGGTATGCAGCTATCACAAAAACCGTGAAAGTCATTTGTATACAAGTGACCTTACTTAGTATGGTGCTTAAGAGCCTGGCCTCTGGAGCCTGACACTCTGGGTTTGAGTACCAACTCCTCCACTAATGACACTGTGTGACCTTGGGCAAGTTTCTTGACCTCTCCATCCTTCAATTGCCTCATCTGGAGAATGGAGATAATAATGGTATCTATCTCATTGGGGTGTCATGGTGCTTAAAAAAGGGCTAATATATGAAACACTCTAAGAACAGTGCCTGACACATAGTAAGGGCTGTGTCAGGGCTAATTTGCTTCACTGTTATCTAGAGCACAAATACATGCTCAGTGATTTTTTCATCAGATTTCCCCCAATCCTGTTCCTGGCTTCTCTGCTTACTCAGGCCAACATGCCCCACCTCCCCACAAAAGCTAAATATTTACAGATTTTTTATATCATTGAGAAGAGTGAGAGTAGCAACTTCCATTTGGCCAAAAAGAGGACAGTCTCATGGGTTGGAAGTCCAAGGAGAGAGATGTGAACAGAGAATTTGCTCATTAAATGACAAGAAAGTGACAACAGAAAGTGACCATCATAAAACATTCTCATCATCACCTGGAGAGAAGTTTAAAAATAAAATTCTTTTATTATTTTACTTATAGCCTTAGAAACTTTACTACATTTATGTTGAGAACCCCTTTATTTGTTTCTTGTTTGCACGCGGGCTTGTGGGCTGCTATCTCCTGGCCACAAGGTACCTTTAATAGATGAATGATGGACGCTTAGAGGTGGCAGGACCCTACTGAGATCATAATGTGAGATATATATTGCGTCATGGGGTTTATTAGCCTTCATTCGTTCAGAAGTGAGAAATCATTATTCTCCTCCCTCTGCCCCATTTTATAGCCAAAGAAACAAGGGATGTGTTTCTTTGAAAGAGGAACAGTGTCAAAACATACAAAGTTAGGATTGCACAGAGTACCTTATTTGCAGATTCCTAGTCAAGTGTGTTATTTTACTATTATTGTTTTGAGGTGGGGTCTCACTCTGTCGCCCAGGCTGGAGTGTAGTGGTACAATCACAGCTTACTGCAGTCTTGACTTCCCCAGGCTCAGGTGATCTTCCCACCTCAGCCTCCTGAGTAGCTGGGACTACAGGTGTGCACCACCACACTTGGCTAATTTTTTTTGTATTTTTTGTAGAGATGGGATTTTGCCATGTTGCCCAGGCTGATCTTGAACTCCTGGGCTCAAGCTATCTACCCATGTCGGCCTCCCAAAGTGCTGGGATTACAGGTATGAGCCACTGCACCCAGCCCACATGCTTTTGTCAGACGGTGGCAGTAATCTTTCTTGCTTATATTTAAAAACGTAAGCACACTTCCTGTGTGTGAACAGCTGTACTCTCACAGACTACTCTTGGAGAAAAAAAAGAGTTTGACGAGAGCAACTAGTGTGTAAAATTACTTACCATGAGTTCTTTCTTTCTGAAATAACTCACAAAGTGTGGTTGGAACACAGACATATATAATTTTTTATTAAAAGAGAGGCAAGCCCAGTCCACATCACTTCTGAATGAGTACAGACAGGCTGAACTTGTAGGGAAAGAAAGGGATCAAGTAGGGCGCCCGTAACCTCACCCTGGAATAGCTCCCGCTAAAGAGGTTGCAGTGCAGGTCCTGTGCGACCTGCAGACGTGCTCTGTGGCCCACTGGCTTTTAAAAATGTTTTTTAAATTACATACCCAGATTTCAAAATTGAACTTCGCGCAAAAATCTAGATAGATATGGGGCTTTTGGAAGAGGGAAGTAGGGGGTTCTGGCCAATACTGGGCTCGTATTCCCATGGAATATCACCCAACCCATGCTGAGAGGGGCTCCCACTGCAGACCCAGGTCCATGTCCTGTAGCCGTGTTCCGCCTGCGCTCTTTCACCTGTTATTTAGCCCACCTCTGAGTGGGTGGTCCCAGCCTGCTCCCTACTGGCAAGGGATGCTGGGGAAGGAGTTCCTACTTCTGGCTGGAGGAGGTGGGACTCACAATGTGGGAAATTCCTCCAGCATAGGGTAAGTGTTCAAAAGACGGTGGGCAACCACAAGACAGATGAGCACCCCTGCCCAAGGAGGAAGATGCTTGCAGGATAGCTGAGTGTCATTGAAGAGCCTCCATCATGGCAGCCTTTTCCTCTTCTCCCCCACACATGCAGAGCCTCCCAGGCTGCTTGTGTTCTCCCACTTCCAAATCTCTGATTATTTGCTGCTCCTGCTTACTAGAACAGACTCCTCTAGTCACCTCTCTGCCTGGTGAAAAATAAGATCACTTCTACCAAGTGTTTCTTTATTGCGCCTCCTCCTCAAGTTTGAATGGATGATGCTATCCCTTAGCACTCTCTACCTCTCCTGGGGCATTTATCTGACTCCTGCTTTTTTTTTGAGACAGAGTCTTGCTCTGTTGCCCAGGCTGGGGTGCAGTGGCGCAATCTAGGCTCACTGCAACCTCCGCCTCCCAGGTTCAAGCCACTCTCCCACCTCAGCCAGCCTCCCAAGTAGCTGGGATTACAGGAGCCTGCCACCACACCTGGCTAATTTTTTTGTATTTTTAGTAGAGACGGGGTTTCACCATGTTGGCCAGGCTGGTTTGGAACTCCTGACCTCAAGTGATCCACCTGCCTCGGCCTCCCAAAGTGCTAGGATTACAGGCGTGAGCCACCGTGCCTGAACTGTCTCCTGCTTTTAACATAGTTATTTGTAGTGGTGATGATAAGTGTCACTTCCATGTATGTGTCAGGACATGTACTGTGTCTTCATATACAGTGTTTGTTTTAATAGTGAAAACAAACAGAATTAAGCATTATCACTCCTAATTTACAAATGAAGAAAAGGAGGCCCAGTAAGGTAAAGTGACCTGACCAAGGCCACACGGCCAGGAAAAGGGAAAGGTGGAAGCGGAACCTGGGGCCGTCTGGTTCTGAGACCAGGTGCTGTATTCGGGCCACCCGTGGAAGTGCGTGTTAGTTCTGTTTTCCTCACCACCCTCTAATGGTGCTTGGATGTGTATTTCGATGCTGTTTTTCAGATAGTTCATGAATTGGGAGAAAGTATAAAAGCCTTTGAGAATCTGGCCTTTTAAATCCTAAACATTTTAAATACACTTCAGAGCAAAACAACATTTTTAAAGGTGTTGAGAGAACACAAAGCCTCGAAGAGCTCTTGGGTGCAGCCCCTGATTTCCTGGAGCTCAGCATTCTCAACTGTCAGATTTTAACAAATACTTCTTTAGATAATTGCTTAATTATTGTATCTGGAAAAAAAAAGCCTTTCACAGCCATCAAACACTGCATATAAAACTATCCTCTAATCCTGGATTTTGAAAAATCCTTTCCCGTGACTTCAGCGAGGCAGCATCTCGGTGGCACCTAAGCATTCCCAGGTTCCTAAAGATAAAACTAGACGGAAACCAAGGCCGCTCAGGTGAGGGAGGGGCAAGCAGAAGAATTACAGCCACCTTTATGGGGTTTCTTTCACTTAATGGTCTCAAAAATATTTTTAAATCTTTGCAAAATGGAAGCAGGGATATAACTTGACCTGAATCATATCAAGCTAACAAAGTAATGTGGTGCAGTGGAAATGAGGTTTTAATGGCAAAACTCCATCTGTACTAAAAATACAAAAATCAGCCAGGGGTGGCAGTGTGTGCCTGTAGTCCTAGCTACTTGGGAGGCTGAGGTGGGAGGATCGCTTGAACCCAGGAGGTGGAGGTTGCAGTGAGCCGAGATCACGCCGCTGCACTCCAGCCTGCGTGACAGAGCGAGACTCTGTCTCAAAAAAAAAAAAAAAAAAGAAATGAAGTTTTAGATAAGAAAAACCAGGGCTTTAAACTCAGCTCTGATGATCTTTCTGAAATTTAGTAGAAATTGCATACTTCTCTGAGGCAAAGTTGGGTTATTTGTTACATGGAAATACCAGCGTCTACCACGCGGTTGTTGAGAGGATTACATAAAATGTCTTAGAAGTCCTCTGTGCAGTGCTGAGCACCTACCGGGTGGGAGAGTCAAAAAGGTATAGAGCCAATCCTTATTACTTGCAGATTCTACATTTGCAAATTCACCTACGTGTACTCACGAAAGTGTATTTGTAACTCCAAAATCAGTACTCACGGTGCTTTTGTGGTCATTCCCAGGCATGTGAAAAGTGGTGAAAAACCGTAAACACTGACGAGCATGTTCCCAGCTGAGCTGAAATAACAGGACACTCTGCCTTCTTGTTTCAGCTCTCATCCTGTAAACAAGTGCCCCTCTCGCAGTCTGTGTAATGCCACATTTTTTCCAAATTTTGTACTTATTGTTGGTGGTTTTGCAGTTTAAAATGGCCCCAAGCAAAGTGCTGAAGCGCTGCCTAGTATTCTTAAGCCCAAGAAGGCCGTGATGTGCCTTATGGAGAAAATATAAGTGTTTGATAAGATTTGTTCAGACATGACTCATAGTGCCGTTGGCCATGGGTTGTCTTGTTCTATCTGGGCCCTCAACGGATTAGATGGCGCCCACCCACAATGGTGAGGGAGACCTTTACTGAGTCTACAGATTCAAATGCTAACCTGTTTTGGAAACACCTTTACAGATACACCCAGAAATGATGTTCTACCAGCCAGATGGGCCACCCTTAGCCCAATTAAGTTGACACATAAAAGTAATCATCACACTCTGTGTTCATGACAACTTTCTAAACATAACTATAGTGAATAGTGAGAATCAACTGTATTTTATTTAGTTCCTATATTGGATAGGTTCAATATTAGTGGATAAAACAAATTAACTCAAAAATCTTCATGGCTTAACACAATGGGAGTTTATTTTTCACATATGTAAAGTCTAATCAGGTGTTTGGCAGGTAGTCTTACAGGTGAGTCAGGGACCCGGCCTCCTTTCATCCTGTGGCTCTGCCAACACATAGGACCTTTGCTACAGTCAATGGGTGGAGAAAGAGAAAAGTCATGGGCAGAAGGTCTTTCTGAACCAGCCCAGAAATAATAGCACATCACTTCGACCTTCATTGCATTGACCAGAACTCAGTCTCGTGGTCACACCTAGCTGCAAGGGAGACTGGGAGATGCAGTCTAGCCATGTGCTGAGGGATTACAGGAATAGCTCTGCTGCAGTTCTCCTTAAAGTCTCTTTATACAGTTATTTTTCCTTAGGTAAATGACAAAACCCTTAGGTAAGTGGTATTTCCGTTTTTAAAGGTTATTCTTCCCCACCTTTTCCAGTTTTTCACCAGGGGAAGCATTTCTGTCTTTTGTCATGTGTCTTAGTTAAAAGATGAGATCCTTATATAATGAGACCTCTAGGTATTCTTGTTCTGTTAATACTTCAACCAACTCTTTAATCTTTGCTATTAATTTTTGACTAAAAATATTTTTGCCACTGAATAAAAGATCATAAAAAATAGACCCAGTGCCTCCTGTAAAAGAAAGTGTTAAAATACAAATATCTGATAATTTGTGCTTGTTCCAACTAAATTGTGGGCCTGCATCCAAGTTGCCTTAGCATCAGCCCGTAAAATGCTAACTGTGTCTAACCCTATGTCATTGTGTGTATTAGTTTAGTGCACCATTAGTTTAGTTTTGGTAATAAAATAACACTGATGTTACCTGAAAGAAACACGTACTACCCCATGAGATCTCTGCTCAATTCTACTATGGTTTTATGCTGTGGACTCTGATGAGTATTTTCCTTTTTGGTCTTTCTGTTCTTGTTTTAATATCAAGGAATGAGGCAGTAACACAGTGATGATCAGCCTCCTTCTTTCAAGGAGCCTGAAATACTTTGTAAGAAAAGTGTAGTTGTGTACAACAATCAGCTTATGCACCTCCTTGGAACTCTTAGGAAAACTATCATGGACTCTTTCCCCAAAAAAGTTGCACTGACACACATATTTTACGCCATTTTCAATTTTTGTATAATTTTAGATTAATCCTACTGGGAAAAAAGATGGTACCATATGATCCAGCAATTCCACTCTTGCATATACGCTGAAAAGAATGAAAAGCAAGGTCTTGAAGAGATATTTGTACACCAATGTTCATAGCAGCATTTCTCACAACACCCCAAAGGTGAAAGCAACCCAGGCACTCATCAATAGATGAATGGCTCAACTAAATGTGGTGTATACGTACAATGGAATAATTCAGCATGAATTTCTGATCCATGCTACAACATGAATGAAGGTTGAAAACATTATGCTAAATGAAATAAGCCAGACTCAAACGGACAAATATTGTATGGTTCCACATATATGAGGTACCTAGACTAGACAAATTCATAGAGACAGAAAGTAGAACAGAGGTTACTGGGGGCTGAGGGGAGGAGACAGTGGGGAGTTATTGTTTAATGGGTACAGAGTTTCTGTTTGGGATGATGAACAAGTTTTGGAAATGGATAGTGATGCTGGTTGCACAGCATTGTGAATGCACTTAACGCCACTGAATTGTATACTTATAAGGCATTAAAATGATAAATCTGATATTCTTGGACTTTAGAACCTGTTAAGCCTTGGTTCCAATCCCAGGTCTGCTGGTTATAGTATAGGTGACTTTGAGCAAAAGAGTTAATGTCTCTGAACATCCTTTTCTTTATTTATAAAAATGGGGATGCTAGGGCGTTGAAGCCCTGACCTTAGAAGATTCTTGTAGAAATAAGTGTGATCAGTGTGTCACATAATTGCCATTTATAAAAAGATAAAAAGAACTAACATATTAGGTGAGCAAAATTCAGTGGACTATGCTAACAAGAAAGCATCACATTGCATAAATGCTTTTGGCCTCTGTGGAGACAAGAATGTTAACATGAAAAAACATAAATGCCACAGGATTTTAAAGATGAAAAAACATAGGGGCAGGCCTTGTTCTGGTCCTCCAGTAACCAAAGGGACAGCAGGAATACAAAATCACCCCTGCCCAAGTGTAAGGTTTATTTCAGTTTCTGCTTTGATTGTTTTTAGGTTCTCATATAGGTTTTTCCAATTCTTGTAAACTATGGGGTTTTTCTTTAATACAGATTTTAAGTCCTTGCAGTGTGCCTTGCTATGGGTTCTAAGACACATGCCCACATACACACATATGCATGCACACATACAGGCTCCACACATTTATCCAGAGATCAGATCTCCTATAATATTAACTATTTGAAACAGAATCATATTGGCAGAATCATGCCAAAAAGCACCCTGCATAGCAAATACCAGATAGAAAGTCTAGGCAGAGGAGAGGAGTGGCCCATCCTCATCCAGATGGCTGGGTAGAAATGATGACACAGGAATAGCAGGGAAAGTAACAGCTGACAGGAGAGAAAGAGGCAGGAAAGTGACTAGCGCCCTGAGCCTTGCTCGAGGCTGGCATCATGAGTTCATGTTGAGCCTGTGACATTCAGAAAAGGTTACATTTCATTCTGTTTGCTCTGCTTAGGAAAATGGGAGTTTATGCAGAATGATTGAAAACGATAAAACTAAAAATTTAATGCTAAAGAGGTAGAAGTCAGTTATCTGGAAAAATTATTATGGAATGAAGGATTGCTATATATATATACATATATATGTATATTATATTTGTACTGAGACACAAATAGCTAAATTCTATCAGTTTTAACACCTATTATCTCTAGAATCTGGCTGCTTTTGTCAATCTCCAGCACTTAGCACAAGGCTTGCCTCAGAGTGGGCACTCTGTGAATAAATGAATGAACAAATGAGTGAATGAATGAACAAGTGAAAGAATCAAGCTGACTATAATATGCATGTCTGCAAGATACACATTTCCTGCATGTAAGTAAAGAAATCCAAGTTTAAAGCCATCCTTTTTCTCTTTTTCAGAGCAGAAGCCACTCTCTTGGGACCATTCATAAGCAGGAGACATCAACACCGTGACACATGCCAGTGCCACCGCCACCCCCACCTCCTCTGCCTCCACCTCCCCCGCCTCTGGGGGCTCCTCCCCCTCCCCCACCATCAGCACCCCCGGTAAGACCTTTTTTTCTGATTGGTTTACTGTGGAGCATAAACTGCTTGAATACACTTGAGCAGAAGGTTTTAAATGTTCAGAAGTAGCACTGCCTAGCTTCCCTGTGGCAGGTGGCATCTTAGGTAGCTGGATCTGGCAGCTTTAGAGTCTGATTCCAAACCAGCCTGGCTCAGCCATTTCTCTCCCCCATTCTTCGGCAGCTTCCACCTCCACCTCATTGGTCTACTGATGTCTACCTCATTTCTCTTCTCATTCCTGCTGCTTGGTACAGGCTCGCGAGTCTGAGTGACTTTCTGTCTCACTGGAAACCTCACGCAATGGGCCATGCCAAAGTGCACAGCCAATGAGGCCTTGTGAAGTCAAGTTCCAGTGTGGAATTTGGATGGTGATAATGATAGATTGAGCTTCAGTCCCCTAGTGTAATAGGAAATGCCACAACGAAATATAAAATCCTTACATGAAGTTTCCCTATCTACACAAGACTGAATCAAGGCTATTTCAGTTCGTGTTGCTGAATGTTCTCTCTTGGTTTCATAGTTTGGTTTGTGTCTAGAAGGGGGCCACTGAGGGTGGTCATTTTGTTTTGGAACAGGGATTCTCAGCCTTGGCACCACTGACATTTGGGGTGAGATCATTTGTGTTGTTTGGGCTGTCCTATGCGTTGTAGGATGTTTAGCAACATCCCTGGCCTCTACCCACTAGATGCCAGTAGCACCCCCCAATTGTGGCAGTAAAAAAATGGCCCTATATATTGCCAGATGTCCCCTTGTGGGGCAAAAATCACCACCGCACACACGGTTTCAGAAAAATGCTAGTGCTTACTGCTTATGGCAAACTTTTCCTCTAAAGAAAACCAGGAGCACTTCTCACACTCATTTTCCATTCCTCACACCACTTCAGTGAGGGGCGTCTCGCATCCGCTCCGCAGCTTCTGTTTTCCGTGGAAAATGAACGAGATGACGGTATGGCACACACAGACAGGGCTGCTTAGGGATGGTGTAAGCCAAGTCAGCAGAAGCCAGGAACAGAACCTCCCTGCCATCCTCCCCACCGGATGCAACCCTCCCTCAGATGCGCAGATGACATGGCCCTGAGGAGTGTTGGCTATGAAGGGAGAGCCTGTGGCCCCTGCTGCATGACCACAGGCTGTGGTGAGGGTGAGAGTATGCCTGAGATGTCACCCCACGTGACATTAGTTTGGACACTGACCCTATCTGAGGTGCCAAGGGCTTAGACCTGCCTGGAACTTGGCTCTTGCCCTGCAAGAGAGTAGAAAGAAAGCACATAGTATAAATTACATTTGAGAGCTTTCTAACCAATATAAACAAAGAATAGGAATAAGTATTGAAGTTTCACTGCTGAATTTGACCCAAAGTCAAATTCAAGGTCATTGCCACAAAGTGATGGTTTGTAAGTAAACACACATGAAACTATCATATGGATCTTGCAAGCACTGAAGAAGTGCAACTTAGAATAACTGCAAACACTGACGTACCCATAAATTTAGCCAGAATAAATAAACTGAACAAAATCCATGTTATTGGAGGTTTGAGAAAATAATCCTTTTTAAACATTGCTGGTGACAGACAAATGTCTAGGACTCAGTAAAAGTTGAACAGGTCTTTCTGGAGTGTTCTCTGTAAGAAAACAGTAAATGTGTATGTATCATAGTTTTCCCCTGGTAATCAGGTAGTTTTATTTTTGAGACTGATTTAAGAATTTAACCCTAAAAATGCCAAAAAGAATTTATGCAAGGATATGTCCAACAATGCTATTTATTCTAGCGAAAAAATAGATCTTAAATGGCTTACGAGAACTAAATGAAATATGTTATGTCATACTGTTAATTAAAAATTGCATTATGCAGTGGTGGTAATTAAAACTTACATCTGGCGGGGGCACAGTGGCTCACACCTGTTATCCCAGCACTTTGGGAGGCCGAGGTGGGCAGATCACCTGAGGTCAGGAATTCAAGACCAGCCTGGCTAACATGGCGAAACCCCATCTCTACTAAAAAATACAAAAATTAGTCGAGCATGGTGGCAGGTGCCTGTAATCCCAGCTACTCAGGAGGCTGTGGCAGGGAGAATTACTTGAACCCAGGAGGTGGAGGTTGCAGTGAGCCAACATCGCACCACTGCACTCCAGCCTGGGTGACAGAGTGAGACTCTGTCTCAAAACAAAAACAAAAACAAAAACAACTTACATCTATGCTGATATGGAAAAGTAGATATAAAATGATGGATTAGAAACAACACACATTTTGGCCGAGCATGGTGGCTCATACCTGTAATCCCAGCACTTTGGGAGGCTGAGGCAGGTGGATCACAAGGTCAGGAGATGGAGACCACCCTGGCTAACAGGGTGAAACCCCGTCTCTACTAAAAATACAAAAAAATTAGCTGGGCATGGTGGTGGGCGCCTGTAGCCCCAGCTACTCGGGAGGCTGAGGCAGAAGAATGGTGTGAACCCAGGAGGCGGAGCTTGCGGTGAGCCGAGACCACGCCACTGCACTCCAGCCTGGGCAATAGAGTGAGACTCCGTCTCAAAAAAACAAACAAACAAACGAAAAACACATTTTGTGCATAATGAAATCAACTACTTAATATATGTAATAAATAGCAAAAATCAGAGAGAATTTGATAATGTTGACAATAACATTTAATATTTTATTAGGGAATTTCTTCTTTAAAGATGCTTAAATGCATAATAAAAATAATTGTACATTTGGTTAAATTTTTTGAATTCTCTCCTTCATTTCTCTCTCTCTCTCTCTTTCTGAAGAACAGGTCAATTTAGGAGTAAAATAATCATGTAAATTTTAATATTTTCTTAAAACATATTTTCTACATTTATGTAGAAAAATAATATGTATACTTACAATACATATTAAAGGCAAATAATTAACGTCTTTAGCATATAAAGAGCTCTTACAGATTACTATGGAAATGATGAATACAAAGATGGGCACAGGATATGATTAGATTGAAGAAATGCAAATATTTTAACCTCACTACAGTTTAATAAGAACAAATTAAAATAATGAGAAACCATTTTTATCTATCAGTTTAGTGAGATATTTTTATTTATTTAGTTAGTTAGTTAGTTAGTTATTTAGTTATTGAGACGGAGTCTTGCTTTTTCACCCAGGCTGGAGTGCAGTGGCACTATCTCGGCTCACTGCAAGCTCCTCCTCCCAGGTTCACGCCATTCTCCTGCCTCAGCCTCCCGAGTAGCTGGAACTACAGGTGCCCGCCACCACGCCCGGCTAATTTTCTCTATTTTTAGTAGAGACGGGGTTTCACTGTGTTAGCCAGGATGGTCTTGATCTCCTGACTTTGTGATCCACCCGCCTCAGCCTCCCAAAGTGCTGGGATTACAGGCGTGAGCCACTGCGCCCAGCCTAGTGAGATACTTTTTAAATGTTGGCTGGAGTATTAGGAACTAGGCACCTATAAGTCTTGGTGGGAGCAAAACTTAGTGAAAAGCCCTAAGATACAATTTGTCAGTAAAAAATGGACCTAGTTTCACTTCAAGTAATTTTCTTGACATGGCTTCACTTCAAGTAATTTTTATTTAAGTAACTAATCATAGATATACAGAAATATATAGCTATAGGAGATGAATGAAAGTATTACTTGTAATAATAACCAAAAAGAAAGAAACAAAAAACAACTCACATTTTTTGTGACAGCAGATTCAATAATTTATTATATATCCTCTAAATGGTATATGAAGCAGCCATTAAAATCATATCAGAATTAAAAAGAAGAAAATGACAAATGTTGGCAAGGATGTGGAGTGATGGAAACTCTCATACACTGCTGGTGGGAGTGTAAATTGATATAAACCCTTTGGAAAACCGTTTGACAGCGCCTACCACAGTTAAACATGCGCATCCTAGGTAGATATCCAAGAGAAGTATGTGCCTGCATGACCCAAAAGACATGTTAAGAATATTTGTAGCAGCATGAATAGCACAAAACTGGAAACAATCCCCTATGTCCATCAATGGCAGAATGGATTGATAAAATGTGTGTTATGGTCATGCTATAAAGTATTATACAGCAGTGAAAATGAATCAACAATACATGCAACAACGTGGAGGAATAGCCACCTGACAAAAGAATACATGCTGTATGATCCCATGTATGTAAAGCTCCAAAACAGAAAAAAATAAACTACAGTGTTTAGGAATGCAAGACAAGCTGGTAAAATTATGAGGAAAAGCAAGAAAGGGATAATCAGGAGATGGCACCCTTTGGGAGGAGAGTGGGGGACTCAGGATCAGAAAGGCCCTGCGTGCTTCTAGAGTGCTGGCAAGACTCTAATTCTTGACACAGGTGGCGATGACATACAGTATCACTTTATAGAAATATGTTAAACTGTACAAAATTATTTTATGTGCTTTTCTATTTGTGGCACTGGACAATTTAAAAGGTTAAAAGAGAAAAAAATCATATCTGAATTAATTTATAACTTCCAATGTCATGATTGATTCAGACAAGAATCATCTATGAAAGCTAAAACCACTGAGTGAAAGGTTGTGGGGGAAAAAGATGTTCTCAGGGTCAGAAGTATCACCCACAGATGCTTCTTACTGCAAAGGGGAAAGTGTCTCTTTAAAATGGATCAAACTTACTGTCACGTGTAATGGAATGACCTCCTATCACAAGCCTCTGCTGGATACAAGGAGGCGCACAGAGCGTCGCCCTGTGGTAATCTGCCCAGAATGAATGACCTCATGAGCAAGCAATCAGACACATGCAGAATGTGGGGCCTTCTGCAACAGAGGCTGGCAAACCAGGACCCCTGAGCCACAGCCAGCTCACCACCTGTTTTTTATCGTCCTCCAGCTAAAACTGGTTTTTACATTTTCAAATGGCTGGAAAAAATTAAAAGAAAAGTAATATTTTATGACACATGAAAAGTATACGAAATTCACGTTTCAATCCATAAATAGTGTTATTGGAGCACAGCCACACTCATGCAATTTGTCTATGACTGTTTTTATGCTACAGCAGCAGAACACCAATTAAGCAAAATGTTATTCCTCAAAGAATTCCATTCTTCTCCCTAGTAGGCTTGAATTTTAAAAATTTTACTCAATTATTATTACTATGTTCTGAGTTCTGTCAATAAATATTTTGGGGAAGTTTGTTTTCTCTTTTGTTATATAAGTATATACATTATATTCTAGATTTTTGCCTCTTGGCCCACATACCTAAAATATTTACAGCCTGGCCCCTTCCAAGAGAAGTTTGCCAATACCTGTCCCGCAGTCAGCTGGGCTCATTCAGCCTCCCATTCCCACTACCCACCACCCACCCACTGCAGTAGCCAGAGATCTTGCATGCACGCATCCTCTGCTTCTCCTCTCCAGAACTTCCTGGACCCTGTTGAGCTGTGGCCCACTCCATCCTGCATAGTCTGGCCCCTGCCTGTCTCTGAGACCTCCTCCTGTGCCCCTGTCCTGGAGTCTCCTACTTAAGGCCTCTGCATAGCCATTGAGAGCCTGGAAAGGCTCTACACAGTCATCCCAGCTCAGGTGTCCCTTCCTCCTACATTACTGGCTTTTATATCTTTTATATCTGCAAACCCCCACTTCAGAGCAGGTAGTAGTTTTTAACTTTTTTAAAAATTTGACTGGGGTCTATATTTGATGTTTTGTGTCACTCATGCCTGGCTCGAAATACATACTCAACTCACTGAATGAATGAATACATGAATTAATGAACAATTATTTATGTAAATTGGGTTAAGAAATGGAGTTAAAACTTTTTATAAGCAGTGTTCAGGACTCTAAACATCTACGTTGTGAAAGAAAAAAGTATATTTGAAGGTAGAAAGCATGGTAAGAAAGACTTTGTTTAGGACCATCACAACAGGTGGATAGGATTTTGCAGTGGGGGAGAGAGATTGGGCTCAACTCCGAATACAACATGGGCAAGAGGGAATGTATAGCCCAGGAGCAGGGTGGGGGTCAGTGAATATACTAAAAAGAAACATCAGGGCTAAAGGAGATTCTGGCTGAATGGAGCTAACAAGATTCTTACTGAAGACAAGCCAGGGTGATCGGACATACCCTGGGGGTTGGTGAAGGATAAGGCACCTGATCGGATATCAAGGGTGATCAGATATTGAGATGGGGTCGTTCTTGCTAAACCGACGTAGCAGGGGGTTTTGCCAAAACTGGATTTTACAAGGGAGTGCACAGATGGGCCTGGGAGAAGCTTTGGAAGCTTGATTAAATTTTGGTTACAAGGTCAGGATTCTCTGGTCAAGCAGAGAGCCTTTGTCAGTGCACATAGACCAGCATGTCAGGTTTTATTATATGTAATCTTTGTAAGATGGGGATCATTTTGTGTGATATGTCTGATCCTCTGTAACGAAATGCAAACTTCACAACGGCTCTGGAAGACCTGGGGAGTAGGTTAGGGGGAAATTAGGCTAAACGTTTTTTAGTTTCAGCCTTCTACCTCTCCCCTCACCCCTTCTTGCTCCTCCTCATCTCCATCGCTGATGAGCATCTTTTCTTTTTTCAAGAGCGTGGAACGGAGAAAAGGGCTGATGGAGCCTGCTGAAGCTGTGGAGCAGGCTTAAAGCAAAGCCAGACGGGCTCTCTTCACCTCCTTTCCCTCTTTTCTTGCTTCTGGTTCCCCAGTTTTTGAGCTCCTTTGTCTGATCTCTTTAAAATTCAATATTGTCTGGCACAGTGGCTCAAGCCTGTAATCCCAGCACTTTGGGAGGCCAAGGCAGGTGGATCACTTGAGGTCAGGAGTTCAAGACCAGCCTGGCCAACATGGTGAAACCCCATCTCTACTAAAAAATACAAAAATTAGCCAGGTATGGTGGCGAGCACCTGTAATCCCAGCTACTTAGGAGGCTGAGGCAGGAGAATGGCTTGAACCCAAGAGGCGGAGGTTGCAGTGAGCCAAGATCACACCACTGCACTCCAGCCTGGCTCAAAAAAATAGTAATAATAAATAAAAAATAAAATCCAATATCAATGTCAAAATTGCCCACATGGTATGTTGGTCCACTTAAAATTAAATTATTACTGTTGCTTTACTTATAAGATGTAACCTAAAAATATATCTAAAGGAAATAGAATGGATTTGATATTTGAAATGCATCAGAATTTTACCAAACTTTTGCTTTCAACTGTACTTTGACCCCTTGGTAGATTCCAAGATGAGCAAAGAAGCCCCTCGGGGGCCTGTGATTTTGGTTTTCTTGCCACAGTCCCTAACCATGGGCGGTGCACTCTCCCTACATGTCACTGACCAGCTGAGAAATTCTTTGGAGTTGGGTTGCCCAGGCAAAGCCTGACAGTAGGGTTTATGGCTACAGCATTTGTGTTTATTTATAAAATAGAATGTGGATTTTTATACCATTATTATTTAATGTTGCCATTCAAGTTTCAATATCCTAAGGAAGAAACAGTTCACCTAGGGCAGGCCATGTCTTATTATTTAAATACAAAGGGGAAACTGGCTTGATAATCACTTTTTACCATGAAAAGCAACGCTCTAAGTAGGAAGACACTGAGGTGCCGTATATTTCTGCCTGCCCGTTCCGGGAGTGATGTTTCATAGAATGCTGAAGGGAGATTATAGTGAGAAGCTTATCGCACCCCTAGCTGTTTTCCTCCCTCGTTCCTGTTTGCCAGAGTCTTTGCTTTCAGGAAATTCAGTGGCATGATTTTTCTCCTTGTAGTCTAAGGATTGCATGATTCCTCGGCAAAGTGGGCTTTCGAGTAGGAAATATAAGCTGTGACATATATTGGGAGGTTTTCCCACCGTCTTTAACATGCTGGGGTGCATGCAGTATAGAAAAACATGCCAATCTGTGAAAGAAAATGGAGAAAATGGAGTGCCCTCTGAAGTCTCATGAGAGCTTTTTTTGGAATTTTGTGTTTGCTGTTGTTAAAAAAAAATGCAGAGGCAGAGGGTCGCTAGGTGGAAGGGTGCTTAGTAGAATTGCATATTACACCATATTCTGGAAAAGGTAATTTGCATGTCTGCTGGTTCATTTGGAATAATGAAAGGCTTAAAAATTCTTACACACTGTCACTCACTTAGGTTCCCCTGACACTCTGGTACTTCGATTAGTGTCACTAATGAGGGACTGGGGACGCTTACCAGGAACTGATAGTGGCCACTGGAATAAGGATAAGGCATTTGCATCAGGCCAAGCTGTTAGGATAGTATTAAGTTGACATTTGGTTGCTGCTTAACAGTTTGCAAAATGACACCTTTGTCTTTAAGCAATTCTAAAAACTTGATTTTCCCTCTCTTCTTTGGTGGTGAACACCAGGAGCAGGAACATGGCTTTAGTGAAAAATGAGCTAGTGTTGGCAGCAGGTTGCCTTGGTCTGGAAGAGAAAGAGGTGTGGCAGGACCTGCCACTCATACTTCCAAAGGGCCATTCAGGATGGTATTTAAATGTGTTTCTTTTTTCACAGCTGCGAGGTGGGAGGGGTGGCAGGAACAAAGAGGAGAGGGCTTGCAGTGGTGTGCAGGAGGCAGCGATTACAGACTCATAATGCCCAGGACTTGGCAACAAAAGCATGCGAGCGCTTGTTAAGGGCCTTTGTTGAGTTTCATAGGAGCCCGGAGCAGAAGCCGCTCGCAGGCGGTGTGTGAGCTGAGGGTTACGGCAGGAAGGTGACAGGGGGTACAATGCCAAAGGGTGACCCTAGGGTTTGTCTCTGGAGCAATGATTCCTAACTGGAGCTTTCTGTTATACCCAAATCTTCTGGCTCTTTGCCTTGGAAATAGTTTAAGATTCCAGGGTAACTAGCGATTCCTAGAAAACTGCCAGCGAACGTTTCCTCCCTTCACCAGGTTTGTCTTTTCATCTGTACACTGCTGTGCTTGCGAAGGTCACCATCGTTGGGAGGCTGGGATCTTTGGAGCCACTTACTTCTTTCCCCAAACTGTTCTTTCCTTCTTTAATCTTTCTTGTCATAAAAGGGAAAAAAAAACTCCACCCACGTCAGGTTGTTGCTGGTGGTTAGAGAACCAGCCCTGCCCAGGGAGGAAAAGCTGTCATAAGGTGGGGTGAGGAGGGGTGGCCCATGCTGAGCACCACATCTAGTGGTGCTGGACTCTGCAACGTGACTTCCTGGCTGCCAAACCAACACGCCACATCTCTGCAGTGGAGGGCTGGCTTGGCAGCCAGGAAGTCACGTTTCCTAGAGTGTTTGATAAAAGGACAGGTAACATGAAGTGAGAAAAACAGGATACATGTAGACAGTGTAGTCCCAATTACGTAAAACAAAACTGTGTGTGCACAGGCTCGCCTATGCACTCTCACATAAAGGCTGTAAGGACATGGAAAACGTGTCATCACTGGGTATCTGGGGTGGAAAAGGGTTGGGTGATTTTTATTTTCTTTTTTGTGTGAGTCTGCGTCTCCTCAGATGTCTACATGGAACATTTGTTTCTTTTATAATTAGAAGAAAAGGTTTTTAAAAAGGAATGAATTATCACTTACCCATTGGCTGAGTTGGATCCTGTAACAATAATGCTTCATAATAACAGGCATCTACTAAATAGCTATTGTGCCCCAAGTACTGTGTTAAGCACTTAACATGGATTGTCTAAATTATCTAAATATTTACAACAATGCAGTGAGGTAGGGACCGGTAGTGCCATTTTAAGGATGAGAGAACTGAGGCACAGAAAGTTTACTTACGTGCCCAGTGTCACACAGCCAGTCATGGGTAGAGGCTGGATTCCTCCCCTGCCTTTCTGGCCATTGAGCCTAACTGCCGTGTGCCCCACTGCCTCCAGCTGCGTGAATGGGTTCAGTAAGTGGTACTGATGACTAGGCAATGAACACTTATCTAGCATTTACTATGACCTTTGCATTGGCCTGTGGACTAGCACATAGTAATTGAGTTATTCTTCACAGTAACCCTTTGAGGTAGGTACTGTTGTTCTCATTTTAAGGATGAGCTAACTCAGGCACTGGGGGCACGTCACTTACTGGGCAGGGCTATTATTGGGACTCTGGCCGAACGGCTCCCGGCTGTGCTCTGAAGCGCTAAACCAAAAGCCCTTCGATGCAGATCTTCTCAAGGATTACTTCTACTTCTCTCAATCTAAAAGCCAGGAAGTCAATGGATTCGGCTCCCCATACCTTGGCCAGAGCTTCCACATTTCCTCCAAGCTGCCTCCTGAGATTGCTGTTTTCTTTCCTTTTTTTTTCCTTCTGTGTGGTTCCATTGTTTTCCCCACTTGCTTTTTGGTTCTTCCACCCTTCTAATAGGAAAAAACAAAACAAAACAAAACATATTGCACATTGTCCTCGGAATAAAACTCATGGTTTAGAGAGATTCTGATAGAGAATCAGCATGAAAAAAGAAGATGCAGTGCAAAGGAACTCGGTTTTGTTTTGTCTTCGTTTACAGCTAATGACAGATGAGCTCAGAAGGATAGGGTCTCTGCTGCTAGCACTGCGGGGCACATAGTGGGGACAGTGGCTGCCCCTTGAGCTCAGTGACAGCAGACTGTGTTCTTAACCTTGATCAGGCTATCATGCAAATTTAACTGAGCTTTGGCCACACAACATTACTAAGTCTCTGCCTCTGAAGAGTTTAGAACCTGAATCCAGAGAAACCAGGGCATGACATTGGTCACTGCTTGGTCGTGAGAAAGATGAGTATAGAATTGGCTTCTTATTCCTAGACTAAAACTTTGTACCATATGTTGCCTCTTCAGTAAGTATTTCCCGAATACGGGATCCTGAAGTCTCATCTTTAAAGAGCCCTCTTGCCCTCTGAATTAGTCACCTTTCATCCCTAAGCTTGCTTCTCTGCATATCAGGCATTAGATGTGCCTAGATAATGTTGTGAGCTCTCTCCTAAACAGACCAGAGTCGGATGAGGGATGAGGGAGGATCTTGGGGCCAATGGTCACAAAGCAGCTAATGAGAGATCTGAAGACAGAGAGTCTGTTCCTAGGTCAGTCTGAAGGACATAGTAGGCACTTGGTTCCTAGCCTTTCTTCCTGATCTAGTGAGTTTAGTGCAGATACTGTAATTCACCAGGCAAACCCACTATGAGCTAACCAACCACGATTTTCCATTTGCCGTGAGCCTAAGCCTTGAAAGCCAGAACGACATTCTGCATTGTGTTGTATGAGAACACCATCAACATTGGACCTGGCTGTGATATGAAAGTTATTTTTTAAAGAAAAAATAAAATTAAAAAAGAACACCCTCAATGCGTTTAAATTTTAGTAAGAATATTTTATAAAGCAAATGCAGTTATATCAGAAGTAACAAATATAGGGACAGCAAAATTTAATACTTGGGTATTATTTTAAAAGCCATAAAGTATCTTTTGGCACAGCCTTTCTCATTCCAACTCATTCTTTTCAAAGAGAATAGACCCTGTGCCTTTTGCTTTGCATGAAGATTTTTTAAAAATTCACAGAAAGGAACACAGCGTACCCACTTTGTACATGCTGGCAATAGATTTCCATTTTAATAAGGTCTGTTCACAATAGAGGAGTCTGAATGTGTTTTCAAGTTGGTTAAAGCAGGATGCCACCTGTACCACATAGAGTATTTAAAACACAATGGTGGCCAGGCACGTTGGCTCATGCCTGTAATCCCAACACTTTGGGAGGCCCAGGCAGGTGGATCACCTGAGGTCGGGAGTTCAACACCAGCCTGGCCAATATGGTGAAACCCCGTCTCTACTAAAAATACGAGAATTTACTGGGCATGGTGGCGTGCGCCTGTAATCCCAGCTACTCGGGAGGCTGAGGCAGGAGAATCGCTTGAACCTGGGAGGCAGAGGTTGCAGTGAGCCAAGATCACACCCCATTGTACTCCAGCCTGGAAGAAAGGGCAAAACTCTGTCTCAAAACAAAAATCAAAAAACAACACGGGGTGTAAAAACATGTTTAAACACGTTTGTGTCCCACAGTTGTCCAATCAGCACTCATTGTGCTAAGCTGTCTGCTTCAGTAGGGATCATGTAATGGTGCAGCCTGGTGTATTAAAAACAAAACGTGGATTTTAGAGTCATACACCTTGGAAGCAGAATTTCAGCTGTGCCATTTCCTAGCCATAGGATGTCAAGCAAATTAATAACTCTAAGCCTCAGTTTCCTCATTTGTGAATGGGACTAATAATTGCCACTTCCTAGGGTACATTGCTCCTAGAATGGAAACTTCATAGAGGGATTGTTTTTGTCTGTTTTGCTCACAATGCATCTTTAATGCCCTGAACAGGAGTATAGCAGGCATAGAGTTATTGTGAGGACCCCATAAGATAGCAGTAGCAGCTGTTGCTTACCAAGAGCCTCCTTAGTAAATAGTACCTACTTTCATTTTGGGGACTGGAAAACCACTGGATAAATAACCCGATCTTGGACCGACATGTTCAGGTCAAAAGTCCTTGTGGTCAGTACAGGGCAGGAGGTCAGACACTAGAAGCCAACATCAAAATTGAGAACCTGGGTTATCCAAGTGGGAAGTCAGGCAAGCAGTCTGAAAATAGCCCAAAAATAGGTGGTATGGGACCAAGGGAAAGCTTCTCCTTTGCCCTCTGAAGGTTTGTTAAAAATCACTGAAAAGAGGCCAATTAACAGGAGAAAAGGCATATAAATTTTATTAACGTGTACCTGGGAGTCTTTAGAATAAAGACCCAACGATGTAGCGGAAATTATCTATTTTATGTTTAGGTTGAACAGAGTATTGACAGCCGTGTGGAAATATGATTAGACAAAGAGGATAGATCCGATGCTAATAGACTGAACAGGGGACACCCAGCAAGGTGTGTCTGTCTAGACTCCTTCGGCCTCCCTGAGCTGCATTCCTTCCTTCTGGGTGTGGGACAAGACCCTCTCTGGAATGAGGTCTTATGACCTACAATCAAACAAAACAGGTCAGATAATTTCTTTATGGCCAGTTTTTACACTGAAGGCGGTGGGGAGTTAGAGTAATATTTTTAGGTTTATGGCTGGCTTTGGGGAAAAGGGGCTCTGGTTTCTATGACCCTCCTTGGTGAAGAGGGGTTCTAGTTTCTGTGGTTAGCCTTGGGGGAGAATGGGACTGAGCGACAAGAGGTCAGGTGAAGGTCAGAGATAAACTTTTGCCTCTGAGGCTGCTTCTGAGGCCTTCATTTTGGGGAATTGTTTTAATTCCAAGCAATGTGCAGATGTTACCATTTCTAGGTCATCTGGGGTTCCAAGTCCATGGGGCCGGTACTTGCTCCTGCAGCATGATTCTTAGGAGTGGAATGGTTTGTCTTCTCTCCTCTTTTCCTGAGTTGAGTGGACTTGGGCCCACGGGTGTAGCAGGAGGTACCTGGAACCAGCCACAGATTAGACCCACATGAGTGCAGCTATAGGACTGTAACTGCTAAAGCTAGCAACAAATACACGAAGATCCGGGGGCATCCTGAGCATCTACTCCAGTGAGATGGCAGCTCCATTCAAACATTTTAAACATTTGGAGAGGACTTTGTTTTCTAAGCTGCCGTGGGTTCGTCATTTCACAAGCAGCTTCACCAGTAGCAGACCAAGAGGGAAGGGAAGGACATGCGTTTCCCTAGACATGCGTTTCCCTAGAAGGTTTAATCATGATACTCATGCAAGAATTCTGGATCACCTGAGCCCAAGCCCCTCTCCAAAGCAAAGAAAGAAGTTCTTTGGGCCTCGTGGCAGCTTTGGGATGCTGAGATTCTAGTGCTGTGGGTTGGTCTTTCTCTACCTGAGCCAAACATTCATTTAAAACTCTACTACCCAGGGAAATTTGAACACTGATGGGATATTGGTTTATATAAAGGAACTGTAGATAATTTTACAGCTAATTTTATTTAATAATATGCTTGTTATATTTTAAGAGCTCTTTTGTTCTATAGCTATATACTGAAATATTTGTGGGTGATTTCGTACAGTGTTGGATATGTTTTTAATAAGCAGGGGTTTGGAGGGGGAACGTGGGTTGTGGAAAGACACAACAAGATGGGCTGGAGTTGATAATTGTTGAAGTTGGATGATGATGCCTGGAGGCTCAATTGTACTACTCACATCACGTATGCTAACAATTTTTCATAGTAAAAAAACTTTAGTGGACATCAACAACCTCACATTTAGTGCAAAATATAAGTGATTTGGCAGAACCAAGGAAGGAGTTATGTAGCATGCTTTCACTAATTCAGGTGGGCATTTGAGATCAAATATTATATGCTTTTTAATTAAAAAAAAAAAGTTCATAAGTCATCTGCTTGAAATTCTGTATGTCACTCTGATTTATTCCCCTTATCTCGACCCCAGCCTAGCCCAGTCTGGCTCCTGTTTTTCTAGGGATTAACGTTAAGGTTTTATTGTGTTGTTTTGTTTTTAAGCTCTCCTGCCCTAATCGTTGAGTTGACATATGCAATAGTTTGGGTCTTTTCTCCTAAGAGTGGAAATGGATACAAGCAACAGGAATGTCAGAGAAGCTGTGGGACTTGCCATCATAATCTTCCTTGCTACTTTTTATGTAAATAAACCACAGACCAAATGGGAACACCAGATATCAAACAATATTTTGTGAAACTGTTGCATTTACTGTTCTCTGCCCTGGTACAAGGACATCTATCACTAGCTGGTGTTTTCTCCCACAAAGCACAGAGGACATTGGGGCAATTATTAAATCAAAAGTTCCCAGTTGGCAACTCTTCTTGATGCCAAGGACACCAGATATGGAAGAATTTTCACCTTCAGTGTTCTCTAGTCTGACTAAATGCCTCTCGTGACTGTATTGTTGAAGAATTTCAGAAGGTGGTGAGGGGGAAGGAGCCTTAAAGCCAACTCTAAGAGAAAAGCTTCTGGTCATAGAGATAGCATACAAAGTGTGTGTTGCGGCTTTAAAAAAAATTTGTGTGCATACACATGTGTGTATTTCTTTACATATACATATTTGTTAAAGACCATCATCTGAACTATTAAGAGACAATCAAAGGGAAAAGAGGTCTTTGGTTGTGCTAGACCTTAGCGTAGGTCAGTGTATGTTCTAGAACAGAAACATGTCAGATGATGGAGTTTTCTAGAAAATTAAATCTAAGACCGTGGTGGAATAGTTATTTAAGGACTTAGCATCATCAGAGCAATCGTTTGTATTTTCTTCTGGGTTGCTTTTGGGAATTGCTTTTTGTCAGAGGGAAGGGTATGTCTTTAGGGATAAAAGAATAATTGGAAATTTAAAATATCTCAAGACTCATTCATATGCCTTTTGGGTCATCAGAAACCATATCTGTTTACTAATACTTGCTTGCTCAGATAGTTACATTTAAAAGGAGCATGTTTTTCCATGAATGTGAAACTTCATTTCGTGAAGAGGCACCATGCTTGTTCCCCATAACTTCCTCTAGTTTTTGTTCTAAAAAAGTAAAATTTTATTGATAGGTAGTTCCTAAAAGGAAAAACCAAAAGCAATGGTTGATGTAAAATTAGAGAGATTGACTTTGGAGTATAAAGGATAATGGAAGAAAGTTCAGGAGCCATGACTTTGGAGTATGAAGGAAAAACGGAAGAGAAAGTTTAGGAGCCTTGAATTAGGAGTTTGAAGGAGAATGGAAGAGAAGGTTTAGGAGCCTTGAATTAGGAATATGAAGGAGAATGGAAGAGAAGGTTTTGGAGCCAAACTCCAGGGCCTCTCCCGAGCTGGAGGAGCACAGCAGGTCTGGTTCTTTGTGGTTACACAGGGCAGGGCAGCGCCCCTTCAGTGATTCTCAAGACGTCACAACATGGGTACCCGGGGACTTCTTTAGACCTCACAGTCCACCACAGAGATTCAGACTCACACAGGGGAACATGCCACCCCTATTCACCCCATTGAGAACCACTACAGAAAGTGAGGATTGAAAGAGGGACAATGGAGACTCACCAATAAACATGATTCCAGGGGGCCAGAGAGCACCATGCCCCACCTGGCACACACTCACCTTCCCCATGTGTTGGAGGGATACCTGAGCTAGAAAGAAAAGGCCACAGGCCTGTGTGTCAGGTGGACCTGGCTCCCGAGTTTAGTCATCTCTGATATCTGGGCCAATTCTTTTGGACTTCACTTTCCTCATCTGTGAAATGGAAATAATAATACCTTTATGGGGTTGTAAAGGAATTCACTGCAATGATGCTTTAAAGCATCAGCACAGATCCTGGAACATACTAAGTGTTCAGTTATATCAGTGGCAGTCCCCTCTCCCCCAGTCCCCGGCATCTCGGGATGGGGCTCAGTCTCACTGAGTTTCGCACTGTCCTCTCTGGAAATACAGCAAACCCTCCTGTGTCATATTATGCTCTTGCCAGGCCCGACCTTGCCCGCCATGTCACCTTCTGCTTCTGTGCCAGGAGAGACTGCCCTCAGGAGGGTGCTGAGACTGGAGGTGGGGGACGGAGATTGAACCCCCCTTTCCCCAGGGCTCTGCAGAGCAGAATGTGAAGCTCACTTCCTGGTGTCTGCGATGTTCTCCTTGGCTCGGCCACAAGCAAGTTCACACATCAGCTCCTCTTTACCTTATTGGGGTTGTCACTTTTTAGCCCACCTCCTCTTCTTTTTTTGACTAAATCTTTTCAATGGAATCATCAAATCCTGACCCTCATCTGGGAAAAACCCTGGCTGCTTCTCCTCGCCAGGGTCATGCAAGACCACTCCCTCCTCACCATTGACTTACATTCAAAGTAACAATATACTTTTGTGTTCCAGGCACACAAAATTTCCATGACTGACAGTGCCAGGCTTGGCCTGTTTGGCTTAGATAAAAGCAATTGTCAAGCAGTGGACCTGGAAGGCTCAGTGGACTTTATGAAGTTCAATGTCGTTCCTTCCTGCTGTTGGCACAGATGGTGAGGGCTATTGGCAAGACCAGCTGCGTGGCTGCATGCTGGTGCAGGCTGGGCCGACTGGACGGGTGCCCCGAGAGCTGAGCTTCTTTCACATCTGCCTCATCAGTGCCCTCTGGGTAACCTTGGATTTCTGTGCCCTTCACCCTTCAGGCCCCACAGTGGGGACAGTCCTATAGGGAGAGGTTTGAGCGTGCTATTGATTTTCTTTCTTGCTTCATGTTGCTTTTGTTTCATTTAAAGTGTTGCTAGACAATGCCTGAAGAGAAAGGCTCCTCTAAACCTTTTTATTTTAATTTTACTTGTTTTTATTTTTTTAATTTTTTAATTTTTAATTTTTGAGATGGGAGTCTTGCTTTGTTACCCAGGCTGCAGTACAGTGGTACAATCATGGCTCACTGCAGCCTCCAGCTACTGGACTCAAGCAGTCCTCCTGCCTCAGCCTCCCAAATAGCTGAGACTACAGGCACACAACACCATGCCTAGCTAATTTATTTTTTATTTATTTTGTAGAGACAGGTCTTGCTTTGTTGCCCAGGCTGGTTTCAAACTCCTGGCATCAAGCAATCCTCCTGCCTTGGCCTCCCAAAGCATAGGCATGAGCCACGATGCCTAGCCTAAAGCTTTAAACATGTTCTTCAAAGGCTGGGTTCTCAAGTGTAAAACAGGGAGAGGCTGGCCAAAAGTAGAGGGTGCCATGACCACACCACATCAGCTTCCTAAGGAGGATAGAAGGAACAAAATGAGATTTCATAGGAAAACTCTTTAAAATACAAAATCGTGTACATCCTTGTTCTTCGGTGAAATGAACTGAAATATGGCAGCTATATTAGGACATATTATTCTTGCTTTAACAAGAGCCAGACACCAAGAGAATCAAGACCAACAAGAATCATCTTACCACTCAGTTCCCTGATTCACTGCTTTGACACCTGGAGCAGTAGCCCTAGGGCTACCCAACCTGCTGGAACTTCTTGTATGTCTTCCCCAAGAAACAGGTGCATATTGTGAAACCTCTTGTTCTCTTTGCTGCCAAATGTAGTTGCCCCCTACCCTGAACTCAGGATTTCTAACATAGACCCAGTGGTGATGGCTGAGTTTCAGGTTGGGAGGACAAGTTTAGAAAAAGGAAGGAGTGTGTGTCCAAAGTCACTTATTGACAGGGAGACTTTTCCACAGCAATTATAATCATACCTTCCTGTTATTACTCATAATAGTAATCCTCTAACATTTTGCTGTCAGCAGTGTGACAAATTAAAAAACATCTCCCCATAGAATATCACTGGATCTTTCAACACCTTCATGAGACAGGTAAGATCTAATTTTGGGCTCCCCTAAAAGTAGATTCTGAGACAAGGCTTTAGGTGCAAGTAGTTTGTTTGGGAGGTGATTCCTGGATGCCCTGATAAGAGAGCGAGGAAGTGAAATAGAAGAGGGAGGAAAACCAGTAACGGGTGTACGGGGAACTGGGGCTGCACCCCTGCTGTATCCTGGAGAGACTGTGTGGAGCCTGCCTCAAGTCGTTCCACCAACTCTTGTGACTCTCAGGCACTTTCCCCATCTGTCTTGCAGGGGTGTGCGTTCTCCTCTAGGAGTTCCCCTGGTAGAGTCCAACAGGCAGCTAGCCCAGAGGGGAGATGAAGTCATCCTCTGGAATAGGCTGAGCAGGTGTGCATGGGAGACCCACAGCACCCGCTAGGGCTGTGCTTCTCACAGGGACAGGTTCATAGGGGAAGAAACAGGCACAGTGAGCTCCAGTGCTTGCTCAGAGTCCACAGGACTCCATCCCCTGCCCTCTGTCCCCTCCACCACAGTGCATCCCCTAAAGCCCCAGGGCAGTCAGTATTAGGAGACTAGCAACAGGGCCAGTAGCAATGGCCTTCTCTGACAGTGTTTCTCACACAGGGGCCCTGCATGGCTGGTGTGGCCCCTTCTTTTAGAGGCTCTTTTAGAGCATGGTGATTAAGATTCCTGAGCCAGACTTCCTGTGTTGCCATCCCAGAAGTTCTGCGGCCTTGGTTGAGCAAATTACTTAAATCTTCTGTGCCCTAGTTTCATTCTCTATTAAAATACTACCTATCTCATTATGGCTGATGTGAAGACTAATTGAATTAATACATATAAAGAGCTTAGTAGAGAATAAGGAACATCCAGGTGTTCACTGGTGGTGGTGTGGTTGGGCATAGCGATGCTTTTTTTCCTTCTACTACCATTTTCCTGGCTTTGGAATTAATGTGAACCGATAAAACAAAAGCTCGCATTTCATTGCAGCATTTATGTCTGATAGGGATCTCACGAAGTTTAAACACCGTTACACTTTGGACGATTTATGTATCACCTGCCTTCACTGCACACTGGTAAACTCCCTAAGGAAGGAGATTGCACTTGCCTTGCCCTTCCTGGCATCAGCAGCTTGAATCAGTGAGGCCCCCGGCCTTTGGAGCTGCTCAGGAAATACGCACTCAGTGAGGAGAGCACATCCTTCCATAGGTTCACCAGTGACACCAAAGCCTCATGTTACACAGCCTAGCCACCTGCTGCTGGTGGCATTAATGTAAGAAGAATTTTAAAGGCTGCACAAAAGATGCACTTCTCCCAGAATTTTCTCTATATTTATAGAATGCTATTATAAGACCCTCAAAAATATTTTCAGCTGTGGCTCGATTCTTTAATCCCAAGTAGGATGAAATTGAAAGCTAAAATATGGAGTGTGGCATTTTAATATGCACTATTAGCATCCACCACTGATGATCAGTATTAATGTTTTATTACGGATAGCACTATATGCCAACAGGTGGACTACATTTAACACTTGTTTGACTTTGACACACTCTGAAAATGGGTCAGGGCCAAATTGAGGAGTCCTGTTTAACAGATGACAAATCCCTTCCACTGAAGTGTACAGACTCCCCTGCAGCAGAAGTGACCTGGGCCAGGTCGCTTGTTCACAATTACCACGTTTCTTTGATAAATGTCAGAGGCACCCAGTAGAGGGAGATGGGTGTTGGCTCCGCAGCCTGTGACTCGGTCGTAGACTCAGCTTCTTGTGGGCTGAATTATGTTTCTCTGGCCAAATTCCAATGTCGAAATCCTAACCCCCAGTGCCTCAGAATGTATTTAGAGAGAGGGCCTTTGAAAAGGTAATTAAGATAAAGTGAAGTGCTAGTGCTTCACTTCCCATGTGAAGACACAGGGAAAAGACAGCCATCTACAAGCCAAGGGGAGAGGCTCTCAGAAAAAACCAGCCAGCCAACACCTTGATCTTGACCTTCTAACCTCCAGGACTCTGAGAAAATAAGTGTCTGCGGTTTAAGCCACTCAGTCTTTGTACTTTGTTGTCAGCCCTAACAAACTAATGCACGATGTCTTTCTTAGCAAGCGTGTGCAGAAACCACCTGAGGCTCCCTCAGCTCTATGAAGTCCCAGCTTCCATCTTCTGAGATGCTGCCATTAACCTGAGGAAAGGCTTTTAGGGGTAAACGTATTTTTCTTGAGGCAGAATTCAGCGTTCCTGGACAGAATCTGCACCTTGTATCTTCACCCCGTGCTCATACATGGATGTGGATGCACATCCTTTCCCCCAAGTGTCTGTGCTGTTTTGTTTTGGTCGTACTTGCTTTGTTTTGCCTTGTTCTGTCTACTGTTTAGAAAAAAATGCAGAATCTCTGATTAGAAGGAGCCTTTTAGGGCTTTGCTTCTAATGACATAAATTGCTGAGTGTGCTGCAGTAGCAATGCATTTAGAATCAATGGACAGATAACTGCTATTTCTAGAAGCTTATATGGAGAATTGTGTCAATTCCTTGCAACCTTGGATGGTCTCAGCATTCATTATAGGACAGTCTTTCAGTAATCACAAAGCGAATTGTCCCTCTCACATGCCATGCAGCAGCTGTTGGCTCCCTTTTGGGGGCCACTGTTGTTCTAATTGATTCTTGCTGGAGTGACGGGGCTCAGTTATGGCTGGAGTGGACGAGCAGACCCAGGGTTAGCCTCAGGGGGTCTTAGCGTAGGCTGATAGTTGCAAACATGTACCAAAGAAACCACAAGAAGTGAATGTTAACTCACTTTTTACAAATCATCTCACTCCTGCCCTTTCTTTGTCTCCATTTTTTCTCACTCTACTGTCCCTTTATTATTTTGTCTCTGTTGCCAGAGTGAGCAAATCAAAGTACAGGACACCCTGTTAAACTTGAATTTCAATTAAATGACATATAATTGTTTTAGTGTAAGTGTGTAGCAAACTCACACTAAATCAATTATTTGTTGTTTATCTGAAATTCAGATTTAACTGTGAATTCTGTATTTTATCTGGCAACCCTATGTCTCTCAACATGACTTTTGTGTGTTTCTTAGATATGTATGTATATATGTAGATAGGACTATAGACATACACATAGCTATCTTCCTCACAGACTTTGCTAATCTGTCCTTTTCCATTGTAAACCTACCCCACCCTACATATCTCCCACCTTTATTCATATATTTAGGGGTTTTTTTTACATATCTTTTCTTCTTCCTTTGTTCATGCCTTTGTATTCTGTTCCCTATTGTATATCTCCCTAATCTATCCTTAAAAACTATGGTATTTCCTCCTAAATATTGGTCATATTTAATAAGTACTTTAAGTTTCCTTCTTACTTTAAAATTCTGAGAAGTAAAAATCTTCAGGCCAGGCACAGTGTCTCACACCTGCAATCCTAGCACTTTGGGAGGCCAAGGCTGGAGGATTGCTTGAGCCCAGGAGTTCGAGAATAGCATGAGCAACAAAATGAGATCTCATCTCTACAAAAAATAAAAAAATAAAAAAATTAGCCGAGCATGTTGGTGTGGTGTCTGTTGTCTCAGATACACAGGAGTCTAAAGCAGGAGGACAGCTTGAGCCCGGGATTGCTTGAGCCTGCTGTGAGCTGTGATCTTGCCACTGCACACTAGCCTAGGTGACAGAATGAGACCCTGTCTCAAAAGAAAAACCAAACAAAACTTTCTAGCTATCTCTTTAAAAACAGAACTTGCATTTTATTGTCATTCTTATTTATTTGTTTATATTGATTTTACCTTGTCAGATCAATGGCTCTTCACTGAAAATGGGATGATACCCTTAGACAGAAGGTTGGTGGGGTAGAATGCATGTCATGTAAGAACCTTCTGGGCAACATGGAAAGTTTAAGGAATAAATATTTTTTCACTCTTGTCATATTTTATTAGCAAATCTCAAAATCCACCAGTCAATAGGCACAAGTTACTCTAATGTCTATTTTTTCGCAAATCACTATGCTAAGCTATGGGAGACCCAAATCAGTGGAGCCTTATTTGTCTCTGCCCTCAGGTAAGACATATGAAGAGATAATATGAAGTAATATATATTCATTGTAGCAAAGAATGTAGGCTGAGGGGGAACTGAGTGATAAGAGACCTTGGTGATTAAGGGATTGGGTGAAAATGGCTGCCCTCCTTACCAGCGTGAAGCACAGAGCAGACAGTGCTGGGGCCCTCGCTGGGAACTCACACACCTCCCTCACCTTGCACCCTAACCACCTCCCTCACCTCACCTTGTCCCCAACCTGTGACATAGGGTAGTTAAACTTTGCTCCCCCATAATCTGGCATTTCAGAAGATAAACTAAGTCGTTTCTCTTAAAAAGAATCATGGCAACATGTCCCTGATGCTTTTGGAAAATATAAATTGATGAATTTATTTTTCTTGATTTTTAGTAGATTATGCCCCAACTCATTCCACAAAAAGTTGAGACAGTGATTTTCCCGCAGAGTTTTCCTACACCCTTTCCATAGTACTTGGCTTCTACAGATTTTTTTTTTCTGGTTTATAAGATGTCTGATTTATTTTTTGACAAAATAAACCAGAAAGCTCAGTGCAGGTGTCCACCAATTCAAGGAGAAGACACACTTTTCAGAGCTCTGCTTCCTATGGCCCAGCTGCTGTTGGTCATTGGTGTTACCTGGGGTTTCTACATTCTCCCACCTCCTACCCAGTGACTTCTCCCAGGGACGTTGATGACTGTGGAGCTTTAATAGTATGATTTTCTTTAAACTATTCCATGTAAACATTGAATATATCTCTGTGTGTATATGTGATTTAATTTTTAAATGGACTTTTTTAGAGCAGTTTTAGGTTCACAGCAAAACTGAGCAGAAAGTACAGAGAGTTCCTGTACACCCACTGCTGCCACACATGCACAGCCTCTCCCACTGTGCACATCAAGACTTACATTCTGTATTTTTCAAAGATTCATCATCTTTAAAACCCTCCTTTTCATGGTTGTTGCAGCATGAACCTATTGTTACTCAAAATGAACAGACTGAGTACCAGAGATTATTGGCATTTTAATGTGATTTCTTTAAAATGTTTATGTATTAGTTTTTATGGTAATTGTCTTACACTCATATTACATAGCCATATTTTCTCATATTACATAGCCATATTTTCTGCCAGTACAAGTATTTTTGGTTCTTAAAGTGAAATGGAATATACTAGAGATCAGAATAGTAGCTGACACATCAAAGGCAGTTGATGATGTTTGTTAAACTACATTGATATTCTATTTCTCAGAGTCTTGTGACTTCCAGATGCTTCATGGTCTTTAAATGGCTTCTCCCCTCACCCCACCCTCAACAAGGCTGTAGCCTCTTCCATAGCGTGTGGGTTAACTTCACTGAAATATCAAGGAGGCAGAGACCCATCAGCACAAAAGAAGGACAGTGTATAGAGATATATCTTAGGTTCAGAGCAATGGTTACATCAGCCCACACCACTCTCATTACATATAGCCTCAATCAGCAGGCCTAATTTTAGGAGGTGCAAGACAAAAATACAGTTGAGAGAAGTGAACTAAAAATACACCCACCTTATTCTGTTACAATGTACTTCCTCAGATAGTTGGTCTGTTCCATTAAGCAAAATTCTCTGCCTATCATAGTTGTCATAAAGACTTTTCGATGATGATTAAGAACAATGAGAGCCTACATTTTATTTTGATTCATTGCAGCTGTCGTGACCTTCCACTTATTTCTGCTCCTTTTTAGAATTGCTGGCATTCACTTAAACAGATGCTACTGTATTTTTCAGGGAGAGTTTGAGGTGGCCCCATTTTATTAATATACAAAGAGTGTCATTAAGGAGGGTATGTTGTATGAGTCACACTTTAAGTATACCAGTGGGCCCCTTCTGTGATTCTCATGACAAAAATACTTATTTCTATTTTCAGCTCCCACTGTATTTTTCACATTGAAGAACCTATTTTATTTTAATGAAGTTTTAAGAGTGCTTATTATGTATAAGACACTATGCTGAGTACTGGAAGGGTTGATTGAGACATAATTCCTGCCTCAAGGAACTTACTTGGAGAAGACAGATACATGTTAAGATGTGAAACTAGGATGTCTGCAGTTGGCACTTCTTAGGGAGGGAGCTGTTTTTGGGGAAACATCTTCATGAACTATGGAGGTAGGGCTGGAACTTGAGGGCAGGAACAAGGTAGCAGTAAGAATGGATAAACCACACCACATGAGACAAGGGGAAGAATTCGTTCCATGCATAAGAGGCTGGGCAGAGGGAGAAGACGGTTGAGCAGGGAGCTGAGACAGAAGATCCAGAACACTGGTTTGAGGTTTGGGACAAAAGGAGCACTGGACCAGGTGACATTCCATGTTGGGAAGATCAAAGGCCATTTGAGGGCCAGGGATGCCCAGTACTCAGTGTGAGGGTGTTGATGATGCTTGGGAGGGAGAGCCTTTCTGTTCTCTACCACATTTCAATAACATCTACTGTGCTTATCAGGAATGCTTTATGTGAGTGTTTTGGGGTTTCTTTGTTTTGTTTTGTTTTGTTTGGGTGTGGGGACTATCCCAGAAGGTTCTGAGCTGCATTTCTGAGAGCATGAGGAATACAGCAGAGACAGGATATATGAAAGTAGGAACCTGGAAGCAAATGTGACCCTGAGACACAAGCTCCCCTGAAATTGCAGAAGTCTTTGGCAGGCATTGTACTTCCTGAGGGCGTCAAGCGGGAGGTCTGAGCCAGTTTCCTCTCGATCTCAAGGGCTTGGGAAACCCCAGCTGATATCTGCTTGTCTGGGTTAAACTGTTAAAATGCATGGCCATTTTACATAAGTTTATAAGAGTGGAAATGCACAGAAGGGAATAATTAATTCTGACTCAGATTAATTTAGGGCTCCCTGAGAGAGCCTTCATAGCTGGGCCTTGGAAGCTGAGTGTGAGTTCAATAAACAGAATTGGAGAAGGCTGTGTCAGGTAGAGGGAATGCCTGAGAATTGGCCTTGAGACACCAACTGTGTGGACAGGACAGGGAATGGAGAACTAGGCATGTGTGGTTGGCATCTATAGTGTGTGGGTGGGTAGAAACATGGACCGTGGTCAGATTCTGGAAGGCCTTAAACTCTGTGCTTAGTGAATTTTGACTTAAGTCTGTGGATGTCTGATCTGCATCTAGAGAACTAAATTGGAGAAACAACATGAAAGTTTGTAAGGAAAAGTTTTGAAAGCAAGAGTCCCATTAGAAGACCATTTAAATCCATGACTCTCAAACTTCCCACTCCCACCTATACACCTACTATAGTTTGGATACTTGTCTCCCCAAACCTCATTGTGAAATGTGATCCCCAGTGCTGGAGGTGGGGCCTAATGGGTGGTGGTTGGGTCATGGGGACAGCTCCCCATGAGTTCGTTCTTGCTGTATTAGTTCCCTCCAAAGCTGGTTGTTAAAAAGAACCTGGTGCCTCCCCCTGTCTCTCTTCCTTCCTCTCTTACCATGTGATCTGGACACACTGGCTCCACTTTGCCTTCTACCATAAATGGAATCAGCCTGAAGCCCCCACCAGAAATAGATGCTTGCGCCATGCTTCTTGCACAGCCTGCAGGACTGTAAGTCAAATAAACCTCTCTTTTCTTCATAAATTACCCAGGCTCAGATATTCCTTTATAGCAACACAAACAGACTAAGATAACCCCTGGAGGATGATCTACTCCCATCGCTAAGATTGGAGCCATAGTTCAAATGGTATGAGTGAGAAGTAAAGAGAGTGAACACAAGAAATTGTAGTAGAACTAGAAAGGATGGTAGGAATCAGAGATACATTTGGAGGCATGGTTGATAGGTGGTAAAATTGACAAATTATTGATACAGGGAATTGTTGGTTTTAAGTCTGGTTAACTTGAAAGATATTATTGAGCTCTGTATCACAATAGGAGTAAGAGGTGCATAGGAGTGTGTTTGTGCACGGTGGGGAGCGGTGGGGGTGGGGCAGAGATTATGAGTTTGGTTTTGGATGTGTTAAGATTGAGGTACTAGTGGGATATTTACATGGAGATGTTCAGCAGCCAGTTGGAAATGCAGGCCTGGGGCTGCACACTAAGCTCATTCTTAAATGACTTATCTATGTCGCATAAATGCCAGCAAAGCCCAGAGGTAGATGGAGTAGATTCTAGGTGTTTCAGCTCATTCCTGAGCCTCACCATGGAAGCAATATATGGAAGTGTCTGGATTTCCCCCTACTCTGTCCCTGCCCATGGGAGATTCTCAGTGAATGTTTGTTTGAGTGGGAGCAATACCCTCAGTTTGGTGATTCTGGGGGGAATGGAAGAGTTTATACTTTACTTGCAAATCATGGTATGGAAGCACTCATTTACTATATTTGCTTATATTTGACCTTTTGTCCATGAACATATGGACATAACAAATATTTTCCTAGGAAAAGAAATGTAACTTTACAAGGGAGATTTTTCTTAAATACACAGGGCAAAGGGGTGGTGGCAGGGGTACTGCACAGTCTTAGTCCTGCCTTCCTGCCTCCTTTCCTTTGTTTTCTCTTTGTTGTGACCTGTTAGCATAGTAGTTTATACTACCTTCTATTTGCCATTTATTTATTTATTAATATATTGCTTGTTTATTGTTTCTTTATTATAGATATTTGTCCTCTAAAGAGCAGCAGCCTGAGTCTGTTTTTGTAGAGAACTTAGACCAGAATGGTTGTGCTTAATAGAAGAAGAAAGTCAAACAAGTACGGATTGAATGGCTGGCGTGCAGGGTCACTGGGCTTATGTGGTGAAAAATGAAGGAACTGACATTTACCCCTCAGGGTTGTTGGGAGACTCACATGCCATCATATCTAGGGACAGACTTATAAGCTGCAAATGTTTGCAATCATAGGACACTGATGTTGTTGTCATCGTTATTTGGGGAAAGTCAGGTAAATGAAGAAAGATTCACCAGAGTTTTCAGAACATACTTCATGGAAAAGATATATTTGAGCCAGACAGAGCCATTGTCCATTCTTACGCAGAAGAGGGACTGATGGCATTTGGGGAAGATTTATCTGGAAGTGTTTTGCAGCAATTCAGCCATGCGGTAGTGGGAAGCCCTGGCGTGGTTGCTGACATGGGAGGGGAGGTCACTCTGGCACTCCATGGTGTCCACGGGTCCCCTGAGGCATATAATTCAGGGGGCATTTTCTTCCCAGAACACATCCATTTAGCTTCCTTGCTGGCAGCACCTCCTGGCCCACTTACCTTATTCTGTGAAGGCCTCACACACACACAAACTAGACCATTAGACAACTCAACTTGAGTTCAAGATGAGGCTGGGGGAGATGCTCCTTCTTTTTCCTAGGGAAAATGTCAGACTTGGTTGTTTCCGGATGTCTAAACTTTCTCATATGATAAAAGATACTGTAGGGCCAGGAAATGATAAAAGGTCAGTAAGACATGGGATAGTCGGCAAGGATGGTCACTTGGGCTGGGAAAGGCCTGGTCATTTGTTGGCCTGGGGATATATTATCATCTCTGTCCTGAAAATGAAAAGAAATTAGAACTGAGCAAGTGGCCCAGTGGGCATATCAAATTTTTCTGTGTCCATGGTTAAAAAATGAGCTATGCAAAGAGTCGGCAGTGAAAGGAGCAACATTGCAAGTGTAGTTTGTGTCTGTTAATGGGGCTCACTGTTTTGGCCAGGGTGTAAGAGAGATAATAAGCTTATTGCAGTGTGTTGAGTTTAAGTTGCAATCTCTAAATAATATGCCAACACTGTTATTTCTTTATTTATCACACTGAGACATCATCTGTTGACTTGCTACTATGAGTGATGAGGATTTAGCTTCCTTGAATCATCCCTCTTCTCTTCCTCCCCACCTTCCTCCTTATTTTTTTTATCCTTATGGCACTATTTTTACTTCCTTTTGTGGTTACCTTTGTAACTTTAAATAATACACTGAAGCCTCTGTTGCTTTTGGTCAGCTTTTGACAGCATTCTTTCACCCTCTGTTTTGTGAAATGAGGTTGTGGTGCCTCTCCCTTTTGCTACATCTCTTTTCTATCTTCCATGTCCCAATTTTTCTCAACTGTATTTTTTATTTTGTTTGTTTTTATTTATTTATTTTGAAATTAACATATAGTAAGACTGACTTTTGCAGGGGAGGGTAACAACTTTGTAAATTGCAACACATGCATAGATTTATGTAACTACCACCACCATCAGGACACAGTGCAATTCTATCACCCCTAAAAACTCCATCGTGCCACCCATTTGTAATCACACCTTCCTTCCACCCATAATCCATGGCAGCCACTGCTCTTCCTTTATTATCACTATTATTCCATTGCTGGGTAGTAGTCCTCAGCTTATTAATCTATTCACCTCCTGAAGTACATTTTGGTTGTTTTCAGTTTTGAGCAATTATGAATAAAGCTGATCTAAACATTCATACATAAGTTTTCATATGAACATAAATCTCTATTTCTCTATCATAACCAGACCATACCATCTTGATTACTGTAGTTTACAGGAAGTCCTAAAATCAGGTAATGTGAGTTATCCAACTTTACTCTTCTTTTGCAAAATCATTTTGATGATTCTAGTTTCTTTGCCTTTCCATATAAATTTTAGAGTTAGCATGTCTATATCTATTTTAAAATCTTACTGGGATTTTGATTGGAATTGCATTGAATTTACAGATCAACCTGGGAAGAACTGACATCTTTCCTATGTTGAGTTATCCAGTTCATGAACATAGCATATCTCTTCATTTATTTAGGTCTACTTTCTTTCATTAGCATTTTTTGATTTTAAGAATCCATATGCTGTGCGTGTTTTGTTAGATTTATACATAAGTATTTCCTTTGTACTTGGAGCTATTTTAAGGTATTTTTAAATTTTTGATTTCCAGTTTTTTGCTGGTACAATATATAGTTTTGTGTACTGACCTGGTATCTTATGACCTGACTAAATTCATTTATCAGTTCTAGGAGTTTTCTACATAGAAAATCATGTTGTCTGAGAAGAGGTACAATTTTTATTTCCTCGTTCCCAATCTGTTATGCCATTTATTTATTTGTCTTATATTATTGTGCTTGCTAGAATTTCCATTATGATGGTCAGTGAGAGTGGTGAGAGTGAATGTCCCTGCTTTGTTCCTGATCTTGGGAGAAAATTTTTTACCACTAAGTGTATTGTCAGCTATAGTTTTGTTTATTTTTTTAAATCAGGTTGTTGAAGTACCCTTTTATTCCTAGTTTACTGAGAGTTTTTATCATGAATGGATGTTGAATTTTGTCAGATGCTTTTTCTGTATCAATTGATGTGATCATGTGATTTTTCTTTTTTAGACTATTAATATGGTGGATTTTATTGATTGATTTTGAACCAGATTTTATTATATTGTATTCCCAGAATAAACCCCACCTAGTGGTAGTTTACTATTATTTCTACATATTGCTGGACTCTGTCAGTTCTTCATAGCTAAGGATAACGTTTGCGTTCCGTTGTGTAATCATATTAAGTGTTTCCTGCTTTGTCTCTACAAATGTCTCTAAAAGTTGAAAATCTCTGAGAGACAATACTTTTAGGATTATGAAGTACAAATACTGTCTGTATGGAAACAAATAGGATTGTATGATTGCATTTCTCTCTCTTTGTGACCAAAATACTCTCAACGTTTTAATAGGGTAAGATATGATAACTCCTTTCTTACTCTTATTAAGTTACTCAGAATCAATGTCTTTCTTGGACAATTTTCTCTTTTTCCCACATTTCAGATTCTCTATTTTTAGTAGTGGTTGAGGAAAGGGAGACATATTCTTTCTTCCCTTGATGCCCAGCATCGCCCAGCTTCTTAGACGTTCTCTTGCTCAGAATGTGTTCCATTCTTTTCTAATTTGAACTGGCTATTTTCTAGGCCTGCTACACAGCTGTCTTCCAGGGATTTCTTTTTATTGGATCTCTGGCTTTATTCCAGGGAATGCAAGCTTTAAAACAGGAAAAGGTGGAGTCTGCTGAAAATTATTAGGGGGAACTGATATTAATAGCTAACATTTATTGAGTAATTACCAGGTGCCAAGCCCTGTTTTAAGCTCATTATAGGGATTACCTCCTTTAATCTGCACTACAACTTATGTGGTAGTTATTACTCTCTTCCAAATTTTATGGATGAGGAAATTGAGGCTTCAAAAGTCAAGTAACCTGGCTAAGTTTTGCGACCAATAAATGGTGGACCCAGAATCCCAACCGAGGTGATGGGACTCTGGAGCCCTCATTTTTAACTGCAAAGAGGGGCTGTCTCGGGTGTCTTTAGGGGTGACTTACTCCACCAAGCACACTTGGCCACTGGCAGACTGGACCCAGATGCTTCCTGAAATGCAGACAGCCAGAACAGAATAGTAAATTGAAGAACTGACCCCTGAACTCAGCTCTTTCTACTATACCACACTACCTTCTTAATAACGAGTGGGTAAATACGCTTTTGGCACCCCAACTAGCAGGAAGAAGTGGCTCAGAGAAGAGCCAAGAATGTTGAGAACATGAACCACAGAGACACTAGGGGTATGGAGGATCACTGCAAACCAAAGAAGGACTTGTTGGGTGCAGACAGGGAAGGAAAGGCCTCTACTCTTCATTGACAGGGCCTAGAACTGGAGTGAGGCCGAGGGATGACACAGTTATAGAACACATATGCTCAGCAGCCCGGTCTGGTGACCTAGGGGCCCAATCCAGAGAGATTTGGAAGAAGGTTCTGGAAGGGATGAGAATTCCATTAGATCCAGCAATGCAACCCTTTCAGGACTGTCCTTGGGCTAGCTGTGAGTCATTGTTTCTCTAGGATTCAATCCAAGTCTGGACCCAGAGGCGTCTGTTGGACTTCTCATGCAAAGGTCCTAGAAACTGACTGTAAGACAAGGAAGTCTAGGCTGGGCATGGTGGCTCACGTCTGTAATCCTAGCACTTTGGGAGGCCGAGGCAGGTGGATCATCTGAGGTCAGGAGTTCAAGACCAGCCTGGCCAACATGGTGAAACCCTGTCTCTACTAAAAATACAAAAATTAGCCGGGCATGATGGCACATGCCTGTAATCCCAGCTACTTGGGAGGCTGAGGCAGGAGAATTGCTTGAACCTGCGAGGTGGAGGTTGCAGTAAACCAAAGTCGCGCCACTGCTCTCCAGCCTGCGCGACAGAGCAAGACTCTGTCTCAAAAAAAAAGAAAAGGAAGTCTAGATTCACTTACATTATCATCTATAACAGACAATACTGTGGAAACATCTTGAACTTTCTAGAAATTTTGGAATTTTCCCTTGCTTAGTTATTTTTGTTACCTTTGTCTCCTTTCATATGTGAGCAATGTTCATAACCACTATTATTTTACAGCCAACAAAGGGAGGCCAAATGCCAAAGACCCTGCATTTTGCCCTGCAGCCAATAGGGAGATAAGCAAGGAGAGAAGAGGCCCAACACTCACAAGAGAGAGGTGGACCAGCAGGGCTGGTCCATAAGAGGTTCTCTGTTACCTGACAAGGGAGTTTCAGGTACAGCTTATTTACAGTTGAGGGTATCAGCCACACAGCATAGGGTTACTCTGTGCACTTTCCATTTTAAGTGCTTTCAGTCCCCCTGCCAAGGTAGCTGCTGGCATTTAATGCACTCATCAGGCTCTTCTCAGAGCCTGTCATTCAGCCTTGGCCGTCCTTTCTGGCTCTGGCAAAAGCCTAGCACTTAGCTCCTTTGGCCCCAGCCTTCTTCGGCGCTCCACTCACTGTCTGTTTCTACCCACCCTCCCTTTTCCTTCTCTGATGCCCCTTTCCTGCCCACTCCTTCCTGCTCTGGCTCTCACACTGCTTGTGAGGCAACATCTAGCCTGGCCTCAAGCCAGAGAGCAGTGGGACCTCTCTGCTCTCCCAGCTTCAGGCCTGTCTTATATTTCCTGGGTATAAAAGGCTGTGTTGTGATGAAGAAAGCCAAACTTGCCTGGACTCACCGCTCAGCTCTGTACTTGGTAGCAGTGGATGGTCTGCTTCACCCTTGTGCCTCATCTGTAGACTGGACATAATACTCATAACTAGTACCTACATTATAGAATTGCTCAGGGCCTTTGAAATGAATTAATACATGCAAAGCAGTTGGGACAGTGCCTGGCACATACAAATACCTTCCCATTTCTTTTTATTATTGGTATTGTCATTGTCACCCATTGCATGTTGCAGCCCTCTTGTTAATTCCCTTACCCAAACGCCAAAGTCACCGCTGTGTGCACTCTAAGTAGAGAGAAGGAGCCGGGACTCTGTAAAAGATTGGTTATTTCAAATGAGAAGGAGAGCAAGGAGCCATAGGGACCTTTGAGGTTTCGAGCCTGGATGAATGGGGAGAAACCCTTAACAGAGACTGAGGGCCAGCAGCACTGTGAGTTGGAAATAACAACAGTAATGTTATTTCATTAGTTTGCAAATTAATCTGCCAGGCGGGGGCGTGTTTCTTTTTGATAGTACTTTTTGTCTAGAAGAAATAGAAGATATGAAACCTCACACTGTTCTAACTAGGTATTATTTATTAGTTATTCCTGGTGCCATGCCCTTGACTCCTGGCTCTGCCCCCGCCCGCCCCCCCTCCCCACCCCAGCTTTTTTTTTTTTTTTTTTTTGAGTTCATGAGATTGTTCTTTCTAGGTCCAACTTAAGTTTGAAGATCAAATTTTCTCGTAATTTAAAATTTAGTCTTAAAAGCCTGAGAATATTGGCATCATTGTAAAGGAGAGAATGGTGCGGAATTGAATTCACATCTCTAGGGACACAGTGGCCAAAAGATAAAAAGGGTGAAGACATTAGGATGAATCAGGGCTGAAATGTGACCTCAAAAAACAGCCGCTTCTCTTCCCACACCTGCGTGCTTTGTGGAAGCAGATAAATGTCAGGGGAGGCAGAGTCGAAGATCCAGGGACTAAGGTTTCTATAGAGTTCATGTCAACAAAATACTGATAGGTTGCTCACAGTTGTTTTAAGCTGGATTCACTGGTAAGAGAAAGTGGAGTGGCTTAGTTTTTGCGCTCAAAAATAAGAAGCAAGACCAATATGTAGAAGCTATAATACTGGGCAAGATATGAGCAGTGCTGTAGAGAATTAAAAACGATGTGCCTTGGCAGTGGAAAAGCAGATCACACAAGGAAAAGTTTAGTTGAGAAAGTTGAAAAAATACATTTTCTAAAGTAAACTGTATTTGGTGTCAAGAGCTTCACGGGGAGATGAAAGGTTTGGCAGATATGGCAGAGGGGGTGTGGGGCATCCCCAGAAGAGGAGGTGGGCTGAGCACAGGCTTGGAAGTGGGAAAGAAGAGACAGGGGATAAACCCAGAGCAGCTGAAATGAGGCTCCAACTGGCCAAGGAAAGATATCTTAGGACAGTATGGCTGAATTCCTTGATTCGGTAGAGACTAGTGGGCCATTGAAGCATTTTGAGAAGAGGAGTCAATTAGCACTTTAAAAACGATCATTTGAAGGCTGTCTCAAACAGAGATGAGAGTCCAATTTTGGAGACCAGCTAGGAGGCTCTGGGTCTAGAGTATAAATAATGAGAAGTATATGTATACACACACACACACACACACAAATATATTAAATATATGTACATATGTGTGTATATACACACATATATACAGTGATGCATCGATTAACAAAGGGTATATGTTCTGAAGCGTCTACATTGTTAGGTGATTTTGTCATCATGTGAACATCCTAAAGTGCACTCACACAAACCTGGATGGTAGAGCCTACTGCACACCTAGGTTATGTGGTATGGCCTGTTGCTCTAGGCTACAAACCTGTATGGCATGTTACTGTACTGAATGAATCCTGTCGGCAACTGTAACGCAGTGGTAAGTATTTGTGTATCTAACCATATCTAAACATAGGAAAGGTACAGTAACAATATGGTATTATACTGTTATAGGACCACCGTCGTATGTGTGGTGCATTACTGACTGATACATCATTATGCAGAGAATGTGCACACATGCAACACATGTACATACACCCCCCAAGCACAACATCCTGGCAATCTTACCCGTACTTCATCCCCACTCTTTTTTTTTTTTTCATTTTTTGAGATGGAGTTTCACTCGTGTTGCCCAGACTAGAGTGCAATGGCGCAATTTTGGCTCACTGCAACCTCTGCCTCCTGGGTTCAAGAGATTCTCCTGCCTCAGCCTCCCAAGTAGCTGGGATTACAGGCATGTGCCACCACACCTGGCTAATTTTGTATTTTTAGTAGAGATGGGGTTTCTCCATGTTGGTCAGGCTGGTCTCGAACTCCCAACCTCAGGTGATCCGCCCGCCTTGGCCTCCCAAAGTGCTGGGATTACAGGCGTGAGCCACTGCGCCCCACCTGTATCCCCACTCTTAACACCATGCCTAGCACAGAGTTAGCACTCAAATCTTAAATAATATTGGGTTACATTACTATTCAAGGGGTTCGCTTTACTGATTTCTATTTACCATCTTTTCAAGCCCCTTCTTTCCAGCAGTTTCTGTGAACTACTTTTATCAGTTAAAGTAACCATCACATGCATTTAAAGACATGCTTTTGTCTAGTGTCTGATCCACCATTTATATGTTTAATGTCCTTTTGAATTGCTAGTTATGGGGTAGTTGAGTCTCTAATCCCTGCCTCTGAAATCCATCTGTATCTGCCCAATTTACACATGTCCCAAATCTCTCTTTCTCCATGTTTCTTTCTATTCTTTCCATCCTTAACATTTATTCTTATATTTTTCTGATTATTCCCTACTAAAGAGACTTAGAATTAATACTGGAATCAAAATTCTCATTGTTGCTAAAAATTAGTACTACAATATATTGCCAGATGTGCAGTTTGTAGTTAGGAAGGGATTGGCACACAGTAGAACTGCTTGATAACACTGGTTTGGGTAGGAAAAAGCTGGCATTTATACATAAACTCATGGTACCCCGTGGAAATCTGGGCAAGCTCAGCAGGCAATACTAATGAGGCCTCTGATTTTCTTCCACTGGGTGAGATGGAAAGCCATTGCAGATTTTGAGTGGAATAACATGATCTGGGTAGTAGATGCTCTGCTAAGGGTAAGCATGTTGCTCTAGGAACACAGATAGGGATCTTCATCTGGACTTCCAGGATCAAGAGGCCTCTTGGGAGACAGCCAAGAGACAAGTGTAAAAAGAGCAGAGATCAGCTAAAGCCAAGGTCTGGAGGTGAGCACCAGCATGGAAGGCTCAAGGAGTGGAAAGTCCGGGCTGGTCACTAAGGGCCTTATGCAACGTGAGGGGATTTGAATCCTCAGGATTCAATTCAAATGGATCCAGCAAAGAATGACACAATTAATGATACATCTTTTATAAAGATTACTCTGTCTGTTGTGTGGGGAGGGCAAGGAGACATGAAAACCACGTAAGGGAATCCAGAGGTGATGAATGCCTGTTTAAGGCATCATGGCAGCGATGGAGAAGAGGTGACAGATTTCTGAGAAATCAGGAAAAACAACAGGAGTTTACAATGGATTGGCTGTTAAGAATAAGGAAAAGGGATGAGTATGAGGTGACCTTTACATCCCTAAGCAAAGATGTGACAGCTGCAGATAGTAACCAAGTTATGAAAGTGGATGAGATAACCTTGATGGGTATGCTTGTTTTATGGGTGTAAAGAACAGGACCAGACTCATAGCCCCAACAAAAGACCCCCTCATTTTGCTTTACCTCCAAGGAAGCAAAGGGGCACAGGGTGAATCAGCTCTGTGCTCCAGGTAACAGTCACAGTTCTGTACACTGTACTGTTTAAGATATCAGACCTTGGCCAACGTGGCGAAACCCCATCTCCACTAACAATACAAAAATTAGCTGGGCATGGTGGTGTGCACCTGTAATCCCAGCTACTCCAGAGGCTGAGGCAGAAGAATTGCTTGAACCCAGGAGGGGGAGGTGGCAGTGAGCCAAGATCATGCCACTGCACTCAAGCCTGGGCAACAGAGTGACACCCCATCTCCAAAAAAAAAAAAAAAAAAAGAATCAGGCTTTAGAAAAGGTTAGCAGGTGCATTCTTTTTGAGCATGGATTGGAATTGGATATTTGGGTTTCTAAAAATGAGACTTGGAACTGTTAGATCTCAATGTACCTCATTCTAGAACAACTTGACTTATGCACATATGGGGTGCAGGGAACACTGTGTCAGACCTGACAGGAGAAAGTTAGTTTTTTAAGCAAATATTTCATGTCTCTCTTTTGGATTCCAGGTTCTCTGTGTTCTCCTACATAAAGATGGCAACAGTAGAAGGGAGACATTGACATTCTGGCTGTCCTTGGGATTCAGACTTGGTAATGAACTGCAAACACCCTGGCTGCTGACGCCTGTCTGCCCCCAAGTTTTAGGAGACAGGGGTAGGCTGAGGGCTGGGGTGATCAGCAGGCTTGTATGCCTGGAAACCTGTGCACTAATTTTAGGTTCAATGGCCACATTGGAGAAGCTACTTTTAGGAGACTGCAAGGCTGAAATTGTATTAAAACGATAGGGTTTGGACCCTTGTTGAGAGAAATGACCCGCTAGATTAGAATCGACCAGCTAAGGTTTTTATTAGTATTTTTCACAATTACGAGTATTGGAAAGGTGAGGATGGCATATGGTGACAGGGTGACAAATAGCAGGAGATGTGTATGTCAAAGTTTTGATCTGGGCTGGACTGTCATCTCCCTTCCCCAGCCTATGCTGTAAGGCAGTTGACTCATTTGTTGGAATGACAAATGGACATGCGAAAGCTTTTATAATGTATCAAGGTGAGAGAAAAGGCCCCTCCATATTTTTTTTATTCCATCCTTGGCTTTGTTAAGACTATTGTTCAATTTTTGTATTTCTAATCTCACAGGCACACTTCAGGTCTGCATCCTTTATAACCAAGGGGATGAGCTAAGGTGAACGTCTATTCTACGATGGTTCATCTTTTGGGGATTCTGGGCCGTCTTTTTTGAAGCTTGCTGTAGAACTGAGTCAACAAAAGCTTCATGTGAAACCCAACAAATTGTCACTACTCAAGCACCATGTTAATGAGACAAAACGAGTGAACTTGGAAGTAATGTTTTGTTGGCTTCTTTTTTGTTTTGTTTTGTTTTTTCTGTGTTTTTAGTTTTTGGTGCATAGTTTTGCCGTGGGAAAAGTGTCCAGGAATGGCTTTCTCTCCCTTGACTGTCTTTTTAGTGTCGTTGCCCATGATCGGGATTTGCACAACATGAAACGTTCAGTGAATATTTGAAAATCCTTTCTTTCCTGTTTCTGCATCCTGTAACCACAGTAACAAGAATTCTTGAGGTGGCAGGAGGTTTTTTAAGACAGCAAATTATGGTTGAATTGTTAATAAATATTGCAGATGAAGTGGAGAAATGACTGGTTTTGTGTAAAGTGGCCTTCAGTGTGCAAATGGGTATGTCCTTTTGTGCAAAACCAATTAAGTCTAAATATACTGTATGTGGTCGCTTTTGCCACAAAATTGTTAATTCCTTCCTGCCACACAGGAGAGGAGAGGATTGGCGAACACCATATTAAGATCAGGTGAGGCCGGGCACGGTGGCTCACGCCTGTAATCCCAGCACTTTGGGAGGCCGAGGCGGGCGGATCACAAGGTCAGGAGATCGAGACCATCCTGGCTAACACCGTAAAACCCCGTCTCTACTAAAAAAAATACAAAAAATTAGCCGGGCGTGGTGGCGGGCGCCTGTAGTCCCAGCAACTCGGGAGGCTGAGGCAGGAGAATGGCGTGAACCTGGGAGGCGGAGCTTGCAGTAAGCCGAGATCGCGCCGCCACTGCACTGCAACCTGGGCGACAGGAGTGAGACTCCATCTCAAAAAAAAAAAAAAAAAAAAAAAAAAGATCCGGTGAGAGAGCCCTCTAGCGGGAGATCATCGGGGCGCTCATCAGGGCCAACACTGGAGCAGAAGACAGCTGAGAAGTCAGAGAGGGAATGTTAAATTTAGCCCACAAGGTTGAACTGCACCGTGTAAGTAAACACACTGTGACTTGCCATGTCCTCCTGCTGACTTGGAAGATGTTTACTAACAAATCTGCCCTGTGGAATTGTCAAGAACTTATTGAGGCATGTCCAAAGTTAAAATCATCATTTTAAGGACATGCAACGTTCTTCACAGCCCTCACCTGAAATGCCTGGCCTGGGCGAGGTCAAGGAGTGGGGGATACCTTTTGGTAATAAACAGTCTAAATTGGATGAGACGACCCTCCCCTCCAATCCCCAAGGGCTAGTGAGGGATGGGGTTTTCTCATCATTCCAGTTGCTTTTTTAAAGAAAAGAATGCACCATTCTCACCCTTGCCTTCCCCAAGGCTCCTCTGAGTTGGGCTGTGAATATTATTATAATTCAGTGGGTTATCTTCTTATACCTAGAAGGAAAATTACAAAGCACGCTTTTTTCCCAAATTCCCTGACCATAATGCATACCTGAAGTTGTAATGCCAAATTCACACAAAAATTTTCATACCCTCTTAGCTACAGTTGTGATATTTCTTTGGTCCCTTATTTCTGTCATTCATTATTTATAAATAAAATGAGAGGAAACTTTAAAAATCTTAAAATTTTGCAGCTTAAAATGAACTCATGATATTAATGGTTTATATGGGGTTTTTAAAAGCATATTGTATGGTAAATGCCCTGCCTTTCTAAAATAAATAAATACATACATACATAATATCTCCAGTGAATCAGGATTGAGGCTCCTTGCTCGCCACTTTCTTGTTGACCATCATTCATAAGTCCCTCTCAGGGGTTCAAAAGCTTGTTTCCAGGCAGCAAGAATCAGACTTTGAAGCCTATGCCCTTCAAAACCTGCATAAGGTTCATAACCCACACAGTGGAGTCTGCCAGTGAAAATGTGGACTCAGCACGTTTTAGCCAAAACCGCGACTGCCTCTGCTTCTAGTCTGTGGCACCAGAGAGCCCATGAGTTTCTAGTCAGCCAACCTGGTTTGTCCTTTTTTAAACAGAAAATGGCAATAGCAAGGATTTATAAATACTATTTATACTCCAGGGATCCCCTAAGGTCTCATGTCTTCGTTGAAGCCTGCTCAGCCTGAAAAACATGGTCATTTCTGGCCTCTTGGTGGCCTTCCTCTCTGGGGAACCAGCATGGCTGCCCAGTCCTGTGCTGCGCATTGCACAGTGGCTTAACTCGCTATAGTGTATGCCTCTCTGCCTGGTGCATGCGTATGCCCTTAAGAGCAAAGACAGCTCTGATACCCTGGGTCTAGTTCATTCATTCACTCACTCACTCGAGTCATTTATTCATTCGTTCATACAGTAGTTATTGAGCCACATCCAATTCTACTCTTCGGGGATATTTTTGTGAACAAAACAGACAGAATATTTTTTCCTGATGTGGAGTCCTTGGGGTCAACTCATAATCACAAATGGAAATTTTCCACAATGATAATATAAACTTATACCCTATGATAAATGTGACAGAGGAAAAAGGAATATGGTACCCTCAGAGAAAACAGTGAATGGCCTTATTTAGATTTGGGGTCAGAAAAGGCCTCTGAAGTGGTGATATTTAAGCTGAAACCCAAAGATACATGGTATCCCCGTACAGTAGGGCTAACAAGTATTTCTTGCTTTGAGAAATGATCAGCCATTTCTAAGGTCACGTGGTTGGTATGAACCTTATAACTGTGGAGAATCCTCCTGGCTGTGGCTTCCAGGGCAACCCCTTCCCTCCTTTATTTGCCACCAATCTCCTAATGTTCTTTCTGATGTTCCCTGGCTCTAATAACCCATGGAAACCTCCACCATGTCAGCTGAAGCTACAGCTGAAGTGAAGCAGTTGTATCTCAGGGCTACTTGCAGAAATAGGACAAAACTTTTTCCTGCAAATATATTTATGAAGCGTCTTGCAGTCCATTAGACACTTATCCTAATAAAAGAGCATGTATCCTTGGTAGTCATTGTTGCAAAGTGAAAAGCACATGGCCTTTGGGATTCAGCTGATCTGGGTTTGAACCCCAGCCCTGCAGCCTCAAACAGAAGATTTCTTAGTCTCAGTTTCCTCATCTGTAAGATGAGGGCAAACTCACTTTAAACGCACAAGGTCTTGTGAGGACTAATGTAACACACCCAGGCACAGAAGACAGTCACCAGACATTCATTGTAATCTGCATTCCCTTTCTCCACAACTTTCTGACCTCTATGGGTCCCAGTTTCCCCTGAGCTCCCCAGTTCTCCCCTCTGCTCCATGATCACATGAAGACCACCATCCTCCATTCAAAGCCAGCTCCTAGAGCATGAATCTGCTTCCCTTAAGAGACACAATGGGCCCAGCATGAGCCACCCAGGACCCAATAGCAAGGAGGATGTGAGTACCTAAGGACTGAGCAAGACTTCGGTCCTGCTCAGGAGAACAGTCCAGGGGATGACAGGGCACAGGAACAACTCCCATCGTCAAGTGGGGAATCAGTCAAGGATTTGGTCCAGGAGGGGACCTGGGGCACCAAGCAGGATGATCATTCAAAACCTGAGAGCAGGGGCCAGGTACTCAAGGACAGAAGCCCTGGGGTGGGGAGTGTAAGAGAGAGGAAAGAGGGGCTATGATTTAGGGCTCCCTAAGACCTCCAGGAGCTTGTGCACAAGATAGGCATTTGGGACTTGGTCATCTAAAATAAAGAGTCCCTTCTAGGTCACCAGGAAAAGAGGTGTGAGCAGGACCCAAAAGTGTCTCTCCCATAGGTAATCTGAGATCAGCCTTGGGAATGGGATGGGGAAGACAGAGAACTGCAAGAGGAGAAACTGACAGCAGACAGGACATTTTGCTTATCTGAAAATGCTATTATAGTCAAATCCCTCTTACTCCCTTACAGGTAAGCACAGACACCTCCAGCTTGCGAAGGGCAGATCCGAAAGGCCGGAGCGCGCTGTTGGCTGATATCCAGCAAGGAACTCGCCTGCGCAAAGTCACGCAGATCAACGACCGCAGTGCCCCGCAGATCGAGAGTAAGTGAGCAGCCCGGCCAGGCCTCCTGTGAGCCAAAGACAGGACAGGCATGTGAGGCACAGCCAGACACCCCTGGCTGGGGCCACAGCTGCTTCCCAGGATGCATACGGAGCCATCTCAGACCTGCTCATTGGACAGGCCAAGTGGGCGAGAGAACCAGAGCTTTCCCTCCAAATCTGCAAATGGTTTAGAGCATAACTTCCATCCTTTTCATATGCTAAAAAGAACAACTCTGCAATGGGACACCTATTTAAAAATTATGATAAAATACACATAATATAAAATTCATCATTTTAACCATTTTAAAGTGTTCAATCGGTGCCAGTTATTATATTCACAATGTTGTTGCAACAATCACCTCTATCTAGTTCCACAACATTTACATCACCCCTAAAGGAAATCTCATACCCATTAGTAAGTCATTCCCCATTAGTCCCCGGCCCTTGCCAACCCAATCTACTTTCTGTCTCTCTGGATTTGCCTATTCTGTTATTTCAAAGAATGGAATCATGCAATATATGGCCTTTTGTGGCTGGCCTCCTTCACTTAGCATAATGTTTTCAAGCTTCATAGATGTTGGAGCATGTATCAGTACTTCACTCCTTTTATCATTGAATATTTAATTGTATGGACACACCACGTTTTGTGTATTCTTTGTAGGGTAACATTTAAAGATCACTCACCTTGTGTCAACATGGTCCTCAAACTCAGTGATAGAAAGTGAAGGGCTCACTTTTTAAAAAATGCAAAATTTTTGTTTCACTTTTCACAAGGAGAAAGATTTATTAAGAATTCTGTTTCAGAGGATGATATGACTGAAGCTTGCTGTCTTCTAGAATGTGACAGAGTAAATTGAGTCCTGTGCTCAGGTCAGACGACCCACATTGAGTTCTGGTTCTGCAACCAGACAAATCGGGGAGCCTCTTTGAGGATGTTTGGTCATCTGTGAAATGGGGAGACAATACCTGGCTCCTTTTTTTTTTCTTGGTCGATTGTTGAAAGTTGAAATAATATATGCATAACTCTTTAGTACAGATCGAGCATCCCTAATCCAAAAATCCCAAATCTGAAACTTTTTGAATGTGACATGATGCCTCATGTGGATGATGAAGATGACGTTAACCCTGAAGAAAATGTGCCTCCAGGTGACGTGGTGGAAATGTATGATGTGTTTACTGAAGGACAAGAGTAGCATACATTCATAACAGAACAAGAAATGATGTCAGTTTACAAAATCAGAGAGAGGCTTCTGAGACAAAAACCATTGTTGATGAAGCAGATGACTCTGGAGGAAACATTTTTAAAAGCCAGCTAGCAGAATGCTGCCTCAACTCTAGAGGACCTACTTCCTGGTCTCTCAGTGGTTTCTGATGTTTCTTCTCACCTAAAACAATGAGATCCAGTGTCCAGTAACCTTTAATCAAAACACAGCATCTCAGGAGACTGAAAGCCTGCCTTTGTTTGTTGCTGCCGTTGTCTAACAGCTGATCCGGGTATTCTGGTGATACTACTGTGTTGCTTAGTTACCTTGAACACATTATTTTTTTGCTGTGTTAACGGTATGCCATATTTTTAACTGCTAAGTACTTATGTGTGAAGAAGTGTAGGAAAATGATTGCTTATTGGTAGCATAGAAATTCAGTGTCAGGAATGATGGTAATGGACAAACCACAGATTGTCCACATGGGAGGCTGAGACGGTGACACCTTTGCTTTCTGATGGCTCCATGAACGCAAGCTTTGTTTTATGCACAAAATTATTTTAAAATATTGCATGAAATTAATATTTTATTAACTTCAGGCTATGTGTAAAGGTACATATGAAACAAATACATTTCATGTTTAGACTTGGGTCCCATTCCCCAAGATATCGCATTATGTATACGTAAATATTTCAAAATTTAAAAAAAATCTGAAATACTTTGGTCCCAAGCATTTTGGATAAGGGATACTCACCCTGTAATGTAAGGTATTATTATGTCTTCCTATGTTTTGCTATGATGTGCGTGATGGTAATTCTTAAAGATAGTCCTAAAAATAGAATTATATCTCCTATCTGTAATTATAAATGTCAACACACAAGGATAGACAAATTTTTAAAGAAATATTTTCAACATTGAGAAATATTTTCAACATTGAGTACATTAAAAATTAGTTTCTGGTTAAACCCATGATCGAATTGGTTAAGCCTAATTAACAGGTAAATCAATTTCATTGAAACACTCACTTCCTAATCATTCTCATGAGTAAGTAATGTACAATATTAATACTCAGAATAATCTGGCCACTTTCATCCACCAGTGGGCACTGTGCCCTAATTTCTCTGTGCATATTAGCTTCAAGTTGTTAAATATTTTCTGCCAGGAATTCTTGTCTAAGCTGAGTATCTTCTCGTTTTCTGTAGTTGGTAATCACACATGTCTGGAAGGCTGGAGTTAGTGACACCTTTCCTCAGGGGCTCATGATCTTTCCGTTCCATAGATGAAAAGGTGCAGAGAGGTGCGAGGGGCTGGGGGCTTGAGGGCTGGAGAGACAGGAAGGAAACTGCCAGGGCACAATTATGGCAGGCTTTACCTCCTGCCTGCTGTTCTGGTCAGCGCTTTGTGGACAAGAAGTTAAAATGACTGACTGAATTAAATCTGTGGGTTTTCTTTGTCTAGTCCTCCATAGCCAAGTTGAAAATAAGAGCAGCTCTACACCTACCACATTTGGGTTTTCTAATTCGAAGGTGCTGCCAGTTGCTCTGTTAGCATCTACAAAATGGCAGTGTTCAGGTCCCTTTGTTTTGGTCACTTTTCAGGGGAGCTGGGCACAGATGGTTAGTTCTTTGGTAGGACTGGAGTGGACAGGGCATGTGAGTCTACAGGGTATCAAGGCAGAGGGTGCTTGGGGAGGATGCTGAGTGAAAGGATGACATTGGAAGTGGGAGAATGGGAAGGCTGTCAAGGGCAGTGGTAGACCAGTGTTAGACCATGGTCTGAAATGAGACCTGGCTGCTCAGCTCTGCTCTCAAGTCCTTGCCTATTTGTGTCTTCTCTCTAAAGGTTCTAAAGGAACCAACAAAGAAGGAGGAGGTTCTGCAAACACACGAGGCGCGAGCACACCTCCCACCCTGGGAGATCTGTTTGCTGGTGGCTTTCCTGTATTGCGACCAGCAGGCCAGCGGGATGTAGCAGGTAAGGAAGAATTCATTCTGGCTCCCTTGTGGTCTGTATCTCCTTAACTTGTGGAACCATCTGGGCAATCCACACATGCCAGTAAGCAACATGGTTTTACTGAACGGGCATGATAGAGTAGAAGATCATGTTCTTGGGACCTTAAGCACTAGGAACTTCCAAAGTACAAAATGGTTCTTGAGAAATCTTTTAATTCATCATCCTGTTTAAATTATTCCATTGTAATAGCTTAAAAATGACTTGTAATAGTGTGTAATACTTAGTGATGGCATGACGGTAGCCCAGACTGCAAAGTGTATATAGACAGAAGGTCCAAATTGTAATAGAACTTCATAGTGACATCACTGTGGATGCATTAGCAATGCATGAGTTGTAATGATTCGGTCATCATATCAGTTAGGTACTGCTGTGTAACAAAACACCCTAAAACTTAAAAGCTTTAAGCAATCATTTTTTAGCCTACAATTCTGTGGGTTAGCAGCTTAGAGTAGTCTTGGCTGGGCTCCCTCTTGCATCTATAAAGAACTGCAGGTTGTGTAGGTAGCTTTGCTAATCTTATATTTCTCATATTTTTCCAACCTCTGGAGCCTCAGCTATAACCACTGGCCTGACTCACCTCTATCACGTGGTCTCTCAGTATCCAGCAGGCTGTCTGGGCCTTGTTTTCATGCCAGCAGCAGGGTTCCAAGAGAGAAGACAGAAGTATAAATAAAGTCTCTTGAGGCTTAGTCTTGGAAGTATTACTAGGATGTAACTTGGAAGTCTAAGAAGTATCACTTCCTACCACATTCTCTTAGCCAAAACAAGTCACAAGGATGGGGAAATAGACTTCGCCTCTTGATGAGAGGAACTGTAAAATCATATTTCAAAGATTATGGAATCAAGCATAAGTGGGTAATGAAGGCCATGTCTGTAATCAGTCTACCTCAGTGATTTTTGTTTCAGTGGGCATCAGATGTTTTGAAAATATTGCATTAAAATTGAACAAATACAAATTTACTCTGAGAAAAAAAAACCTGTTTTTCCTATTCTTGTTCTCTTTAACCAGCAAGCTGAATAAACTCCAGGAATACCATTAATACAGGAGGAAATACAAAGGCCCAAACATTCCTCATACCAGATCTTCCATCATGCGACTTTTCTAACTTTTTCAGTGGCTTCTGTGACTGTTTAATGTTATGGGATGCTTATGCTGCCTCACTCACCAATAAAAGTCCAGCAAAGAAAAAGACTCTAGGGTATTTTGAGATCCAACTTGAACCTTCTCAGGAGCCATGTTCATTTCCTCATTTTTGCTGAGGGGTTAGCAGGAAAGGTAGAGCACAAGGTCTTCCTCAATAAAGACAGTGGATATTCTTCAGTGTCCTCTTCTTTTTCAAAATTCCCAAGTGCTATCAAACAAATATCCTTTGGAATAGAAGGCTTCCACCAGTTTCTCTTCATAGAAGATGGGAGAAATGGGCCCCAGTCAGGTTTTCATAGGAAGCAGCCAAAAATAGCCAACAGGAGTCCTACTGGTCTTCTTGTCACCAGTGGGACATAAGTGTCAGACGTTTGAGTCACTGTAATGGGGAAGACAAGAATTTATCTCTTTAGAGATGGAGGTCCATAAGGAAGTGACTAATGATGCCTGTTCCAGGATGGAAACTCAAGGAGAAAGCCACCAGATAAACACATGGACTGGGTACCATGTCAGGGCAAGGCAGGCCGTGGCTCCCCGCTCCCAGCACTTTCCCGGCAGCCCCCTTCTCATCAGAGGAAGGGACTTGAGCCTTTGCTCCCTCTCTGATCTTCTGGCCTACCTTTCTTGGTGGTTCATGCCATCCCCTCCACTCACACTATCCTTGTTGCTGCTCTCACACACCAGCATGTTGCTGCCACTGGGCACTTGCACCGACTCTCCCTTGGCCTGAAAGGCTCATCCGCAGGTGTCCACGTGGCTCAGTCTCTCCCTTCCTGCAGGTCTCTGCTCAGGTGGCAGCTGATCAAAGTGTCCGTGAGGTCTTCACTTATTATCCCATATAAAGGTTTAGTCCTATCCTTTCATTCCATATCTCCTTTTCCTCAATTTACTTTTCTTGTATTACTCGGCACCACCTGACATATCATGTATTCACTGGTTTATCTGTTTATTGTCTGTCTTATCCATGTGAAGCTAAGCTCCGTGAAGGCAGGGACTATGTTTTGTTCATTGCCATAGAAATGCCTGGCGCATGGCGGGTGCTCAGTAAATACTTGCTGAATTGCATGTGTGAATGGTAGTGTGGTGGCTGACATTCATTAGGGACCACAGCACAGTGTCATCGGCTCATGGTACTTTTAGGGACCCATGAAAATATTTAAATTTCTTTTAAAATCAGAAGAAAACATATGACCTTTTAGGATCAAAGAATGTATTTGTCTTTGTACCAATGCAGTCATGAATATAAATATTTTTTTAATGGAGAAGAGGCCCACAAAGGCAAAAGTGCCTAGGGACCCTGGAGTCATAATGCAGCCTCGGCTTACAGCTCCAAGGGAGTGAGAATTACAATAAGATATGATGAGTAAACATTATTTCTGGGTTGAATAGAATGTGTAATGAGACTTCCAAGGTCTTCTGGAAAACATTCAGATTTGAGGAAGAAGAAATATTTCATCTTTTGCTAAACCTGCACGTTCTAAAAGCTGAATCCTTTCCTATGGGCACAGCATCCCTGATGCCCTCAATCTGGCCTTTCCCGCCACCTCCTGGCCTCCTTTTTGTTTTCTTTGGATTTCTAGGGCTCGGGTTTCCATTGTGAAGGACAGCCTCCTCCCTTACTTCCTTCAACTCCCTCGGAGCTCTCTGTCGGCCCAGGCCTGCCTCCTCCACTTGCCTGCACTTATACTGTCAGCCCTTCTCCCCTGCAGTCTCACCTTCCTCCCTGAGGGGCATGCCCACCCTCGTTTCTGCTGTGCATGTTAGGATAAAAATGAGTTTGCCCACATTTCTCATTTGGTTGGTGGCTTCATCAACACAGGATCCCCTACTTTTAACTGACTCACTTTAAGGGTTTTTGAATCTCTGAGACATGGTGTCCTCAGTTACTTAAAAGGTTTGGATAGGCTATTTAAGGGTAGGCTTTGCTCTGTTTTGTAAACTTTTATTATCCCTTTCAATTTCATTCAGCCACTGGGCATGTAGGTAGGCTCTGCCTTGTTTAGGCAGCTGCCTAGGTTCTCCTCGTCATCTTTCTGTATTATATGGAAAAAGGTTTGAGAACTTCTAGGCAGGAATCCCTGAGCTGACACCTGCTAATACCATCCTCACCCTACCTTAAGAACAGCCATTCCATAATGTGGTTGGAATATTATGGTCTAGGTGACTGTCACATTATAGCCAGAGGGACTCATATTTGGAAAGCCAGATACCAAGGTCTTGCCTACTTAGCTTCACCTGAGTCACCTCTGCTAGGCCGTGCTTTGATTGGCCTGGCTTTTGACATCCAGTACTTTAAGTGTATGGCTTAGCCCCTGATTGGGGTAAACACACAGGAGACTCAAGTACTGCAAATCTCAGAACCCCCAACAGATGCTGGGGTTTCTAATCTGAAATGAAAGCTGCAGGTCCCATGCTGCAGCACCCAGGAAGTAGTGGGTGTGAGAAAACATCATTTTTCAAGTGTTGTCCACAAGTTGTCATGGTGATTATAAAATATAGGGGAAAACACCCCCCAGAATTCTTATAAAAAGAGCACTAAATCTGGAAGAAATATTTTAATCTGCCTCCTGAGTAGACAGTGATACTCCAAGGACATCTCTAAGCAGTAATTGCAGAACTTTGAGGCAGTAAACAACGAGAGGAACTTTTTCTTATTAGAGAGAGGCAGAGCGAAAAAAGGGTGAGAAGTAGCAAATTGGTGCAAGGCTGTGCGGAGTATAGAGGCCCCTCCTGGGGACGTGCTCCACCTGAGTCTTCCATGAAAACCAAACGCAAATGCTTATCAAGAGCCAATGGTTGTTGCTGAATTTAAAAGCGGAATTGAATTTCAAGCTGGGGCAGATGCAATGAAGGATCTATAGGGTGAGAAAGCCAAAACCCTTGGGAATTAGCATAAGTCTTTGGGAAAGGAGGTTTTGAACTTCCAGAGGTCATAGAACTGTGAGGTTCAAGGTCATTGGACCTGGGTTGTCAAGGGCAAATGTCTCCCTCCAGTCTTACCTTATGTATTCAGGGAATCATGAATTTTCTGCTCTCAACACAGAAACAAAGAAAGTCAAATTTCACAAAATGCTGGGAATGAAGAAAACCTCCCTAGCCAGGAGTGCTGGTTGGTACACCTGAGGGTCCAAATTAGAGCATAAGGGCTGATGGACCTAGCAGGTGTCAGTGAATGAGTGTGAGTGTGGCCTTGATTAGGAAGGGCAAAAGACACCCGGGCAGTCCTGGCCCTGTCTGGGATACTAGAGGCCCAAGGCAGATGACAGCACAGGTGGCATGGATAGGAGGGCTGGAGGCCTGACCTGGGCTTGTCATTAATGCTGGCAAGGACTTTGGATCTGGTCCAGTTGGTCCTTCTGGGTGACAGCTGTGGCACCTGAGGCCTCTCAGTGGACACGTGCAGAAAAAGCGGTCTACAGTGCAGCTCACTGCGGGCAGGCTTGAGTGTCCTGAGTGCCGCCTACCTGCGGGGGCTTTCTCCTTCTTTATTGCCGAGCTAACCCAGAATCTCTTAAACTTCCAGGTGGCAAGACAGGGCAGGGCCCTGGCTCCCGCGCGCCCTCTCCCAGGCTTCCCAACAAAACCATCAGCGGCCCGCTTATCCCGCCTGCCTCTCCCAGGCTAGGCAATACCTCCGAGGCGCATGGCGCTGCCAGGACAGCCCCGCCTCGCCCCAACGTGCCTGCCCCGCCCCCTCCGCCTCCACCCTTACCTCCACCCCTTCCCTCTTCCTCCCCCATCAAAACTCCGCTTGTGTCCCCACCCGGCCCACTGACCAAAGGGAACCTCCCGGTGGTTGCACCCCCCGTCCCCTGTGCGCCACCACCTCCACCTCCGCCACCTCCCCCAACGCCACCCCCGCTGCCCCCGGCCTCGGTTCTTAGTGACAAGGCAGTGAAGCCTCAGCTAGCTCCCTTGCACCTCCCGCCCATCCCGCCCCCGCTCCCTCTGCTCCCACCTCGTGGGTATCCGGGGCTCAAAGCGGAGCCCGCCAGCCCCGCGCAAGATGTGCAGGAGCCTCCCGCCCCGCCGCCCCCGCTCCCCCCTTATGCTTCGTGCTCCCCGAGGGCTTCTTTGCCCGCGCCCACTTTGCCAGGAGTTAATAGCAGCAGTGAAACTCCACCCCCGCTACCCCCTAAATCCTCCAGCTTCCAGGCCCCACCGCAGAAGGCCAGTGCGCAGGCCTTGCCCGCCCCGCCTGCCCCTCCGGGCTCCCAGCCGTTCCTGCAGAAGAAGAGGCATGGCCGACCAGGTAAGGAGCGCTGCCTGGCCCAGTGCCCCTGGTGGAGTGCAATAAAATCTTGTCGTTGCACAGGACTTTATTGTTGGAGGTATTCATTTCAGAGATGGACACCAGGGGTGAGGGAGGCAGAGAGACTTGCCCAAAATCATGCTGCATGTAAGCAAGGGATCCCGGCCTTGATCCCCTGCCCTTACTAGCTCTGTGGCCCTGGGCAACCACTTGGCCTCTCTGTTCTCCCTTCTATTCATCTGTCAAATGGGGATAGATAGCAATAGTTGTTACCTCCTGGGCTGCTTGTTAAGGATTAAGTGAGTTCTTAGGTTTGAGGTGCTTGGAACAGGGCAACAGTGAGCTTGAGAGGGATTATTTATTCTTACTACCATCCTTCCAACTCCCAATCTCCTCCCTGAGGTGGAGGGGGCGTGAGTGTGGCTTGTTTCCAGAACCAGGCCTCCTTTTATATTTGCCCGCGTTTTCCTATCTGGCTCCCAGCCAGAATCTTCGCCGGCCCTCAGTAAACTGGATTCCCACTCTGCCTTAGTTTTCGCAGGTTCTCCAGCTGACTCAGGAAAACTGAGGTCCTGTATTTTGAGCCAAATATTAAAAATAATTCCTTCACATATGCAGCACAGGTTATTTGAATTGAGTGTTCATGCCCCATGGCTGATTTCCTTGATCCCGCTAGTAGGAGGCTTCATTCAGTTTTAGTGCCCCTGTGAATGGAAAGTACCTCCACACGTCCACAGACACACCCACATCCACACACGCAGACACACTCAAACATATGCACACTCATAACACACACATCCACATGCACACCCCCAACACACATATTCCTTTGTCTTTTAGAAAATCTTTTGATGCAGAAAGCTTCTTAAAAGTATTTTCTTGACTTAAAAATAACGCAAGCTTGTTGCAGAGCTAATAGAAGGAAATTCAAATTGGCCAGGTACAGATGGCTCACACCAGTAATCCCACTGCTTTGGGAGGCCCATGCATGAAGATGGCTTGAGGTCAGGAGTTCTAGGCCAGCCTGGGTAACACAGCAAAACCCCATCTCTACAGAAAATAAAAATAAAAAATTGGCTGGGCATGGTGGCAGACAGCTATAGTCCCAGCTACTTGGGAGGCTAAGGCAGGAAGATCGTTTGAATCTAGGTGTTCAAGGCTGTGGTGAGCTATGATTGTGCCATTGTACTCCAGCTTGGATGACAGAGCCAGATGCTGCTGTCTCTGAGTAAATTAAGTAATTCAATCACCCATAATAACATCACCCAGAGATGAAAACTGCCATTTGGATAGGTTTCTTCAATTCTTTTTTCTGAATATATGTACACGTTTACATGGTTAATACCATTTTTCACATACAGTTTTGTGTTCTTTTTTAATTTAATATTATATTAAAAACAATTTTATCAAATTATTAAAATGTCTTTATAAGCATGACAATATATTCCATATTCCTCATGTTAGATATCTAAGTTGATTCCATTTTTTGTTATTATGGATAATATTACAAGAAATACTTTTGTAGAAATTTTAATCCACGTTTTTGATATTTTTCTAAAAGTATTGGTGTCTTAAAGGGAATTCCTGGTGCAAAGAGCAAAGATATTTTTAAGCCTCTTGATTACAAGAGGTAAGGTTTTAATCATTCTCTTTTCAATTGATTGGTCACCATGAGGGCCAGCATTTGGGCTGATAAGCCCCTTCTGATATTTGTTATTTTCAAATATTTATGATGTGATGAAAAAAACAAAGCTTTTTTTTTTTTTTTTTTTTTGAGACACAGTTTCACTCTGCCATCTAGGCTGGAGTGCAGTGGCAGGATCTCAGCTCACTGCAACCTTCGCCTCCCAGGTTCAAGTGATTCTTGTGCCTCAACCTTCCGAGTAGCTGGGGTCACAGGCGTGCACCACCACACCTGGCTAATTTTTGTATTTTTAGTAGAGACAGGGTTTCACCATGTTGGCCAGGCTGGTCTCGAACTCCTGACTTCAAGTGATCAGCCCACCTCAGCCTCCTAAGGTGCTGGTATTACAGGTGTGAGCCACCATGCCTGGCCAACAAAAACAAGGCTTTTGATTCAGAGGGCTATGAGTTCAAATCCTGGGTTCCTCACCCACTCCTGTGGAAACTCACACCACTTGGGTTTGTTTTTTATTAATACTGAATTTTTTTTATTTGACAAATGGGCCTACTAATAACACCTTTCACATAGGATTATTAGGAATATGAAATGAGAAATCTGCATAAAGGGCTTGCATGTAACTTCAGCTCCAGCAGCATTATTTCCTTACCACAAGTGGGGCAGCTGTTCACCCAGAAGAGGGGCTGCAGTCCTTTTACTGCATGTGGGAGCAAGTAAATTCCTCATAGATCGTTGTGCCCAGAAAGGGAAGACCAGAAAGGGAGAGGAAGGCAGTTGGGAGGAAGAAAGGAAGATGAGCAGATGCTGAAGGGACATGAGACACGAGGATGGCGGCTGATGACTGAGAATGCCTGCTGCAGCTGGGGCCCCTTCATCTCCTCCAGAGTAGTGAGCCCCAGGCCAGGATGGGGATTCATATGTGGCCTTCTTCTTTGCATCTTTGGATTTGAAACTTGGTTTGTCCATGTTCAAAATAAGGGCAATTTCTACTTTAGCCCAACATGGGGGGAAAGGACAGAGGTAGTAGTTGTGAACATCTTAGCACAGATAGTAATAATGTAATTGTCATCATTTCAAGAAGCAAAGGGATGTTTGCAGTGCCACTGAAGAAATAAGCAGCAGTGGAACCCCTGCACTGATGTGCCAGGATAGCAGATTTTGGGTTGCCAGATGAACCATACAGGAAAGTATTGGCAAAGGAGATAGTGAGCCTCTCAGGCATGATCAGAGAAGGCTGGAGGAAGTAGGTTGGATTCAAGTTAGGCCCTGGTGGGCACGTAAGATTTAGGTGGACCGGAAAGAGAAACAAGCATTTGCAGTGCTGGAGAACCAGTGTGAGCAGGGACACAGGGGCAGAACAAGCCCCTGACCGCTCCCTCTTCAAGCCTCCCTCTGGGCCTCTTCTACAGACAGCCCTTCCTGTTCTTACCACTCTCCAGTGATTCCCCTGCTTTGGGCTGTACCCGATGATGAAGGTTATCACCATCATTAATATTATTGCAGCAGCTAACATTTATTGAGGACTTACTACATGCCACTCAACTTAAATTCAACTCATTGAATCTTCTCAGTAACCCTGGGAAGTGGGTGTACTATTACTACTCCCATCTTACAGATGAGGAAACTAAAACACAAAGAGGCTATGCTACTTATCCCAATGGGAGAACTGCAATTCGGTGCCAAGCAGGTTGACTCCAGAGGTTGCCCTTTTACTCGCTATATCATATTACATCGGAAGATGGAAATGCCTAATATCTCACATAAGGTTATAGCATCCACCATTCCCATCCGTGTTTCTGAATACACCATCATCTTCTCTGTAAGGGGCCGGTGGGGGAAAGCTAAATCCACCTCCAGCACCCCCTGCGAGATCACCTACCACAGAGCTTTCAAGCAAGAGCCAGCAGGCCACAGCCTGGACCCCGACGCAGCAGCCTGGAGGTCAACTGCGAAATGGAAGCCTGCACATCATTGGTAAGTGGGTTGCACCCTCTGCCGGTTTGGCTGCCAGGAGGAAAGTGATTCTCCCAACCTCTGGAGAGAGAGTTTGCTGGCCACAGTGCTGCCATCTCAGGGTGCATGCTTCTTTCATGAACAGGGGCTCACTCCAGCACCAACCAGCCCATAGGTTCTGTTAAATAGGGTTCCTTTCAAGGCTTTCTGCATAGTTTCAAGGCCCACTGTCTAGCCTTCTAATTCAGATTAGAGAAAGGGAAGAAAAGCAGCATTTAAACTGTGTGTGTGTGTGTGTGCGTGTGTGTGTGTGTGTGTGTGTGTGTGTGTGTGTGTGTGTGTGTGTCTATGGAGAAATCAATGCATAAGCCTGAAAGAGTAGAATGATATGGATAAGGAGAAAGATACATAGAAGACTCACCAGGTAGAGGGACATTTTGAGTACAAGTATGGAGGTAGGAAGGAAAGTCACCTGGGGTCAGATGTGAAGCCGTGGAATCTTTCGATCCCTTCTGTGTGCTGGGCTAGTGTCTGACAGAGGCCCAGATCACAAAGCAGGGGCTCAGCCCATGAAAGGGCCACAGGAGCCCTCCCCTCCTGCCAGCAGATCCCAGAGCAGAAGCTGTTTGCTTTGTGGAGCTCAGGTCCCACCCTAGACACAGGCCATGCTCCTCCATTCCCTAGTCATTCTGCCCACCTCTCCCTCCCCTCAAAACCCTCCCAGGAGCTTCTCAGGTGCTTCAGGCTGCTGGGGCTTTGCCAGTTCCTTGTTGGCACCAGGGTCCCCACCTCTGATTCTGGACCCTGGAGAGCCCCATGCCACTTCCACCCCTTTAGCAGCTTCCTTACGGTGTTATTGGTTGAAGTAAGTTCAGGTGGGTGACAGGGAGTGACTGGATTTCCCTCTCCCTGCTTCCCTCCATCCCAACCAACCAGTAAAACTTGAGAGGTGAATGGATGTCTTAGGGAGAATGGCCCTGTTCTTAAAATCCTTGCACTGAGCAGGCAAACAGAAAACGGTGGATGCAGTCAGAGTAATCTCTGTGCTCCTGGAAATGATCAAAACTTGGATCATGACAGTAACCTGAGTAACTCTTTCCATTTCGCTTGTGTGCAGATGACTTTGAGTCTAAATTCACGTTCCATTCTGTGGAAGACTTTCCCCCTCCGGATGAATATAAACCATGCCAGAAGATTTACCCCAGCAAGATCCCCAGAAGTAAGTACCACCTTGATAAGACTCCTGGCATTTCCCGACCCTTCAAAATTAGGTGCCCACTGTGCATCAGTTGGTCACAGACTGTCTAAAGGATGATGTCATGATTTCACTGTACCACTGCAAGGATGTAGTGCTGTGCATAGTTCTGGAACTTTCAGGACATTGATTTCTCCTGATACCTAAGTGTTCATTTAGAGATTTTTATAGAACACTAAGGGTAACTGTTTGGCATCAGATTTGGATACTTAGACTTACCACTCATCCCTCTCCTCCCTGGGGCTTTTGATAAGGGAACTAACCACCCCAGATAACAGCAAAATAGGATGTTTTGCATCAATCACTGAGGAAGAACCTGAAAACCCGTAATTCAGAACTCTGGCAAATCGTGACATGGAGAATGTCCTTAGGTCAATGGTTCTCAACCTTGGCAACATATTAGAATGACCTAAGGAGCTTTTACAAATCCTGAAGGCCAGGCTACATCTAAACCACATAATCAGAATACCAAGGTGTCAGGATTTTTAAAAGCTGCCAGGTCATTCCAACATACAGCCAAGGTTGAGAATAATAGCCCAGTAAGGGCCCCCCTCCTCCTGATTTCATTGTGTGGTCGGACTTTAAGACAGGACATTTAACCCAGCTTAACTGTTCAGCCTTAAGAGTAGAGAGATGAGCCAGGCATGATCCATGCCTGTAACCCCAGCACTTTGGGAGGCTGAGGCAGGAGGATTACATGAGGCCAGGAGTTTAAGGCCAGCCTTGTCAACATAGCAAGATTCCATTTCTACAAAATATTAGCCAGGTGTGGTAGTGCACACCTGTAGTCCCAGCTTCTTGGGAGCCTGAGGTGGGAGGATTGCTTGAGCCCAGGAGTTGGAGGCTGCAGTGAGCTATGATTGTGCCACTTCACTCCAGCATTGGTGACAGAGTGAGACTCTGTATCCACAAAAAAAAAAAAAGAGAGAGAGAGAATGAGATGATGAGGTGGAAGAGCCAATTCTTGTCTGGTACTGGGCCAATCAGATTGGGCAGGAGCCAGAGTCAGCATTATAGAGTGAGTGTCAAATGCGTTCCCACCCCACACCCTAAGTAAGCCCCCATTCCAGACCTCTGTGGACCCAGATGGAAAATCAGTGTCCAGGGTTAGCCTAAGACCAGGAATCGTGAGCCAGGCTCTTTGCCCGTCTTCTTTCAGAGGGACCTTAGTGAAATCCTTTCTGCAGAACTCAACTTCCTGCAGAGCAGAGGAAATGCAGGCCTGCCCTGCGCTCAGGTGGAGGGGGCGTGGACCTGCCCTGTGCTTAGGTGGAGGGAACCCAGGGCCCTGTGCTCAGGTGGAGGGGGCGCAGGCCTGCCCTGTGTTCAGGTGGAGGGGGCGCGGACCTGCCCTGTGCTCAGGTGGAGGGGACGCGGGCCTGCCCTGTGCTCAGGTGGAAGGGGTGAGGGCCTGCCCTGTGCTCAGGTGGGGGGAATGCGGGCCTGCCTTGTGCTCAGGTGGAGGGGGCATGGGCCTGCCTTGTGCTCAGGTGTGGGGAACAACGGGCCTGCCCTGTGCTCAGGTGGGGGAAACGCGGGCCTGCCCTGTGCTCAGGTGGAGGGGGCGAGGACCTGCCCTGTGCTCAGGTGGAGGGGGCGAGGACCTGCCCTGTGCTCAGGTGGAGGGGGGCACGGGCCTGCCTTGTGCTCAGGTGTGGCGAACACAGGCCTTCCCTGTGCTCAGGTGGGGGGAACACAGGCCTGCCCTGTGCTCAGATGGAGGGGGCGTGGGCCTGCCCTGTGCTCAGGTGGAGGGGGCGAGGGCCTGCCCTGTGCTCAGGTGGAGGGGGCGCAGACCTGCCCTGTGCTCAGGTGGAGGGGACGTGGGCCTGCCCTGTGCTCAGGTGGAGGGGGCGAGGGCCTGCCCTGTGCTTAGGTGGAGGGGGCACGGGCCTGCCCTGTGCTTAGGTGGAGGGGGCACGGGCCTGCCTTGTGCTCAGGTGTGGCGAACACAGGCCTTCCCTGTGCTCAGGTGGGGGAAACGCGGGCCTGCCCTGTTCTCAGGTGGAGGGGGCGAGGGCCTGCCCTGTGCTCAGGTGGAGGGGGCATGGGCCTGCCTTGTGCTCAGGTGTGGCGAACACAGGCCTTCCCTGTGCTCAGGTGGGGGGAACACTGGCCTGCCCTGTGCTCAGATGGAGGGGGCGCAGGCCTGTCCTGTGCTCAGATGGAGGGGGCGAAGGCCTGCCCTGTGCTCAGGTGGAGGGGGCGAGGGCCTGCCCTGTGCTCAGGTGGAGGGGGCGAGGGCCTGCCCTGTGCTCAGGTGTGGGGAACACAGGCCTGCCCTGTGCTCTGGTCGGGGGAAAGTGGGCCTGCCCTGTGCTCAGGTGGGGGGAACACAGGCCTGCCTTGTGCTCAGGTGGATGTTCATCTCTGGGTCCGCTGGGACATCTCTCTGCTGGCCTGTGTGGCTGTACATTTAGAGATATAACCCTGTGTGCCCTTTCTAATAAAATGTAAATACCAACTGCTCTGAGTTGAGAGAGAGAGAAAGGGATCAGTATGAAGGAGGATGGAGGGAAATCCCACCCACTGAAGGTTAAATAGAACATGAAGGGCCAGCAATGGGGGAAGACAGGTGCTGTGTCCATCTCCCATCCCTGCTCAGTTCAGCACACTCACATGAACCGCCTGTCATACAGCAGGCACCCTGTAGGCACCAGAGGCTGCAAAGTGTAAGAAACAAGCTCTCCTCCACCACGCACCCACCACACTCCTTAGATGAGAATTAGACCCCATAAGAGTGTCTTAATCAGTGATTGTTTAGAGTCCCAAGGGGGTGCAGGTGGATGCTGGGGGCCTGAAAGCCAGAAAGAGAGGGTCACAGTTCCACGTGGTTGGGAAGGCATCCAGGCTGAGGACAGGACAGACCCAGGAGAGAGTGTGATTGTGCTGGGTGCACGTAGGAACCATCTGTCCCACGTGGTACATCAGAGCCCAAGGTGCCTGGCTAGATAAGACCATAGAGGCTGCCGGAGGTGCAAGGTTGGGAGTGTGTGTCCATATATAACACCCCTTTTCCCATCTTGTGAAATATGCCCAGGAATCAGCTCGATAAAAACCTAAGTATTTGTGTTCTTATTGGAGGACACAGCTTAGGTTCCCCAACAGCAGGCCTCCTAATACTGCACCCAGAATTAGGCTCCTTTACTCCCTCAGGCAGCGGGACTCACACTTGAGGAAACTGAGCCTGGCCCCCTACAGTCACAGAGTGTGCCTCACGGGACTTTCCACATGACAAGGAAAGCAGAGCCAAGGGACCCGCTTCATCAACAGGCAGCCAGATCTCAGAGTGGGCTGGAAGGAGCCAGGCTGCACGGGGCTGCCTGCACATGAACCTACGGAGACAAGGAGACAAGGGTGCCTTCTAACAGTCTGTGTCCTGCCTAAGGCATTGGAGCCTGAACCTGTAAGCAGGGAAGAACTGTCAGTGAAAACACTAAACGACAGTTCCAGGGCCGTCATGGACCCCGCGGTGGATGCTGTGGATATTCAGGCCTGGCACTGTTCTGGGTGCTTTGCATACCTTATCATTTGTCCTTAATGCAGAGAGTTTCCAGGCAGGGAAAAGGCCAAGTGACTTGCCTAAAGCCTCACAGCAGATTAAAGCCAGAGCCAGGAATTTTGAACCCACACCTGTCTGAACCCAGGGCCAGTTCCATTTGGCCGTGGTGAACTCTGAGAATGGACGTGATGAGATGCAGGTTGAGACAGATAACCAGTGGCTTGATCAGAGGAAGTAGAGACCAGGGTCAGGGAACCTGTTAGCCAGCTATTATAAGAGTCTGTGCTGGGAGGCCGAGGCAGGCGGATCACCTGAGGTCAGGAGTTTGAGACCAGCCTGGTCAACATGGTGAAACCCTGTCTCTACTAAAAATACAAAGTTAGCCGGGTGTGGTGGCGGGCGCCTGTAATCCCAGCTACTCGGGAGGCTGAGGCAGGAGGATCGCTTGAACCTGGGAGGCAGAGGTTGCAGTGAGCTGAGATCGTGCCATTGCCCTCCAGCCTGGGTGACAAGAGCAAAATTCCATCTAAAAAAAAAACAACAAAAAAAAAGAGTCTGTGCAAGGGAGGATGGATGGAGGAGGTCCTCAGAGTGATCAGGGTTTGGAGAACCAGGTGCAGATGGGATCAAGGAAAGTGGAGGAGCCAGCGTCCCAGGAGTGCCTGCCTTGGGCTGGATGGAGGATGTGACACCAAGAAGGAACTGGAGGTTTCAGGGGGAGGTGATGGGATTCCTGTCATTTATGGTGAGGGGAGGTGGCTGAAGGGCTACAAGGGGGAGATGCCATGTGGCAGGTGGAGCGCAGGGTATACAGGTCTGGGGCTGATAGGGTGGGGCAAGGGCAAGAACTTGATTTGCTGGCCATTAGTTTGGAGATGGAAATATAGAACAATGAAGGACATGGCTATGATGTCGGCCGGGGTGCGTGAAGTAGGTCTGTCTGTGTGACAGGAGGCTTTAAGCTGCCAATGAACAGGGTCAACTCAGTCCCTCCCAGACAGCCAGGCCCATGCAAGCATTTAATAAACGGGATTTGACTTTGGTGACCTAGACAGAAAGCTGAGGGGGGAAGTAAGGAATTCCTTTTATTATACTGTCACCAAGTTGTAAATCAAGAATGTATACTGTTTTTCTTAATTTAATTCAGTATACTTATTGGCAGTATTGAAATAACTGTGCCCTTGGAAAATGCACATGTACAGAATCCCAGCTACTGGCTCATTCAGGCTCCTTTCCTTCCCCTGAGGCAGGGTTTGCTGACTGGCCACGTTCATGCCATAAGCCCCACAGCTTTCCCTTACACCCGCCTGGCCCCTGAAGGCCTTTTAATTGTAACCTATACCCTAAACCAGAGGTCAGCAAACATTTGCTGTAAAGGACCAGAGAATACATATTTGAAGTAATGCAGGTCTCGATTACAACTACTCAATTCTGCTGATTATTAAATCAATCAGCAGCCATAAATAATACATAAATGAACTGGCATGGCTGTGTTCCAATAAAGCTTTATTTACAAAAACAGGTGTGGGCTGGATTTGGTCTGCTGGTCATGTTTTGCTGATCTGCCCTAAACCATTCCAGAAAACAGATTCCTAAAAACCTCTTTCTGCTCTTCAGTCTTTCTCAGTAATGTGCTGTGGGGTCCCTCAACCTTCAGATTCAGTCAGTTCTAATCTACAGCTAGCTGCATTTTATGCCCATGGTGCTCACTCGCATCCTCAAGAAGAGAAGAAAAGCTACACCCCCTCACTGCACACAGCTTGCCAGGAGGGCGCAACTGGCAGTCTGTGCACCAAAAATAATCTCCTGATGTTTACAAAGAGCAGTTTTTTAAAGAGCCTATTAAATGAACTGACATTGTACAACTTGAAAGGGCAAGTGCAATTTCAAAATTAAGATACTGTTTTAGATTGATGTGGCATCGGTGGACACGAAGTACTCCACTAGCCTCCCAGCAAAATTAAATATGCATGTTCCTGTCATCCCTGTGAGCCCTAGTGCAGAACCTTTTTAATTATATTAGTGTGAATCAGATGTGGCGTATGCCTGTCTGATTACATTTCTCCTTACCAGTTTTCTTCTTGTTCACTGTTGACCTGGCTCCCCAAGACGAGTTCTTCGTGGTCTGAGAGACAGTGTTGATTCCATCAGATGAGTGTGTTCTCATGCACTGTGGTCTCCTATGTGCCCTCTGTCCCCCACCTGCTTGTTTGCTGTCTCTCTTTCTGACACACACACACACACACACGACACACGAGCACACACGCTTAGCTCTTCCACTAGCCATCATCACTGTCTCCACTCTGCAGGTGTTTGCTATTTTCTTCCATTGATTGAATGGCTTTGTTTAGTTTTGTGTTTTGTGTGTGTTGTTTTTTGTTGTTGTTGTTGTTGTTGTTTTTTGCTTTTTTGTTTCATTTTTTTGAGACAGTCTCACTCGTTTGCCTAGGCTGGAGTACAGTGGTGTGATCTCGGCTCACTGCAACCTCTGCCTCCTGGGTTCAACCGATCCTCCTGCCTCAGCCTCCCAAGTAGCGCATGCACCACCACACCCAGCTAATTTTTGTATTTTCAGTACAGACAGGGTTTCATCCTGTTGGCCAGGCTGGGCTCGAACTCCTGACCTCAAGTGATCCGCCCACATTGGCAACCCAAAGTGTCGGGTGGGTGAACCACCGCACACAGCCTAGTTTTTTTTTCCTAATGTTTTTAAAATGCATTAGATTCCTCAATAAGTGAAACATATAATTACCATTATGACCCATCAATTCCACTCTTGGGTATAGGCTAAAAAGAATTTAAAACTAGTGTTCAAACAAGAACTTGTACACAAATATTCATAGCAGCACTATTCACAATAGCTAAAAGGTGGAAATAACTGATGAACACAGAAGCAAAATGTGGTGTAGCCATACGATGGAATATGATTCAACAAGAAATAGGATGGAAGCACTGATACATTGCTACAACATGGATAAACCTTGTGTTAGTTTGTTCTCACATTGTTATAAAGAAATACTTGAAACTGGGTAATTTATAAGAAAAGAGGTTTAATTGGCTCACAGTTCTGCGGGCTGTACAGGAAGCATAATGCCAGCATTTGCTTCTTGGGAAGGCTCAGGGAGCGTCCAGTCATGGTGGAAGGCGAATAAGGAGCACTTGTGTCACGTGACGGAGCGGAGCAAGAGGGAGAGTGTTTGGAGGAGGTGCCACACACTTAACCAGATCTTGCAACAATTCACTATCTCCAGGACAGCATCAAGCCATAAGGGATCTGCCCCCTTGACTCAGACACCTCACACCAGGCCCTATCTCTAAATTGGGGATTACAGTTCAACATGAGATTTGGTGGGGACACATATTCAAACTATATCAAACCTTGAAAATATTATGTGAGTGAAAGAATCCAGAAACGAAAGGCCACATGTTGTATAATTTCATTTAGATGGAATGTCCAGAAGAGGCAAATCCACAGAGACAGAAAATAGATTAGTGGTTTCCAGAGAGAAGAGGAAGAAGGGAATGGTGAGTGAGTACTGATGGATGCAAGGCTTTCTTTTGGCAGCCAGGGCAACATAGCAAGACTCTGTCTTTACAGAAAAATTTTAAAAATTAGCCAGGCATGGTGGTGTGCTCCTATAGTCTCAGCTGCTGGGGAGGCTCAGGCAGGAGAATCATTTGAGCCCAGGAGTTTGAGACTGCAGTGAGCTATGATTGTGCCTGGGCAACAGTGAGATCCTCTCTAGCCTGCGCAACAGTGAGATCCTCTCTCTGAAAAAATTTTAGGCTGAGTACAGTGGCTCATGTCTCTAATCCCAGCACTTTGGGAGGCTGAGGTGGGCGGATCGCTTGAGCTCAGGAGTTCGAGACCATCCTGGCCAACATGGCAAAACCCCATGTTTCTAGTTTCATGTTTCTATTTTTCTATTTGAAGCCCCATTTTTTACTACCAAAAATATAAAAAAGTAGCCAGGTGTGGTGGTGTGCACCTGTAGTCCCAGCTACTCGGGAGGCTGAGGTGACAGGATTGCTTCAGACTGCGAGGCAGAGGTTGCAGTAAGCTGAGATCATGCCACTGCGTTCCAGAGCAAGTCCCTGTCTCAAAGAAAAAAAAAAAAGAAAGAAAACCAGTGGGAATTGCTAACCTATGGTGAAGCCTATTTTATCGCCTAGTGGTTCCCAAACAGGGGAAATTTTGCCTCCCAGGAGACATTTGGCAATGTCTGGAGTCATTTTTGGGTTGTTACAAGTGGCCATAAGCAGGGGGCTGGGGTGTGCGACTGGCATCTAGTGCGTAGAGACCGGGGATACTATTAAACATTCTGCAACACACAGGACCGCCCCCACAATAGAGAATTATACAGCCCAAATGTCAATAAAGCCAAGATTGCAGACCCCTGGCCTAGAAGGTCTTTCTGTAGTGGACAGTAGTTTCTTAAATCTAAGAACAGTCATTTCCAAGGCTACCCTCTCACATGGAATTAGACAAGGGGCTGTATATTAGTGTTTTCTTCTTTTTTTTTTTTTTTTAGTTTTTGCTCAGTTAATAAACTAGCTAAAAATCTAGCAGTTACTATATATTTTGCTCTAAAATATCTTTATTCTAGAACAAGTGCACTCATTAAAAAGTTTTAATGAAAATTACAGTGCCCATTTGATTAATGTGTTATAAATTTTAGAGAACTTTCTACGTGACAGTCCAATTTAAAAAATTGTACCTTACCTTAAAAGGTTTTTATAATGACTTATATATTATATATGTTGTAGAAAAGTTGAAAAAATATTTCTGAAGGGAGTTTTTTGGCCAGGCATGGTGGCTCATGCCTATAATCCCAGCACTTTGGGAGGCCAAGGTGGGAGGATCACTTGAGCCCAGGAGTTCGAGATAAGCCTGGCCAACATGGCGAAACCTTGTCTCTACTAAAAATATCAAAAAAATTAGCCAGGCATGGTGGCAAGCACCTGTAGTCCTAGCTACTCAGGAGGCTGAGGAATCAGAATTGCTTGAACCTGGGAGGCGGAGGTTGCAGTGAGTTGAGATAGCACCACTGCACTCCAGCCTGTGGCAAGACTCTGTCTCAAAACAAACAAACAAAAAAGAGCGTGTTTTTTTTTTTAATGGTGATTCTACCACTTAGAAGGAAACATTTCAGAATATTATTATGTATTTCTCAATGAATTTTTAAAATAGTTGAGATCATTCTATTTATACAAATTCATTTCTCCAAAATGAGTCTTTGTAAATATTCAGTTTCCTGCAGGGTGCAGTAGCTCATGCCTGTAATCCCAGAATTTTGGGAGGCAAAGGCGGGAGGATCACTCGAGTCTGGGAGTTTGAGACCAGCCTGGGAACATAGTGAGACCCTGTCTCTACAAAAAATTTTAAAAGTTAGCTGAATGTGGTGATGCACACCTGTGATCCCAGCTACTCAGGAGGCTGAGGTGGAAGGATCACTTGAGTCCAGAAGGTTGAGGCTGCAGTGAGTCATGATCATATCACTGCATTCCAGCCTGGGAGACAGAGGGAGACCTTGTCTAAAAAATAAAATAAAATGAAAAATAAAATAATAAAAAAAAGGTGCTTAGTACTCCATCATGTAATACTGAACCCTACGTTACCTAAAAACCTGTGTTGAACACAGGTCATTAATTGTTCACTATTATAAATAGTCTATAATGAACATTCATGCTTTTCTGTTGCTTTTTAAATAGCACAGCAATCTGGATTGTTCTGGAGACTTTGGGACATGATTATTTAATGCCTAGTTCATGACAGAAACAGAATAGATAGGTGTCCTACCAGTGCAACAGAGGAAACACCATTCGGAATAACCAATTGAAGGGAGAGTTCTGGAACACCTGAGAATGGGGATTTAAGCTTGGGTAGACCAACCAAAACATGTATCTGTATATATACAGATGTATGTATGGAAATACCAAAAAGAAAAAAAATTGAAGAGATAAACATCAAACTTTTAGCCATGGTGACTCTGGGATAGAAAATTGGGATTGGGGGAGGAACAAGAAGATAAGAGGAACTTTGAGGTTTTTTTCCATTATCTTCTTTATTTTTTGAATTCTTAACTATAAGAATATATTCATATGTAACTTGTGTAATACTTGAGCACAACACACTTGAGAGAATGATTTGGTTCCTCATGGATGGGAGGCCTGATTTGTCAGCAGTTACTCATCTTTTACTTTTTTAGCCAGCCCTGGTATTGCTGGGCACATTGTGGATAATGGATGAGCATCCCTGGAGATGGTATATTTTGGTAAAGAAGTTCTAACATGCATTTATTTGATGGGCCTTAATAATTTGTTCTCTTCTCAGAGTATTAGACATGACTCTTCTGCATCCATGATCTTTGACATAGAAGATGGGAGTGGTGGAAACAGACAGTCTAGGGCCAGGATCCTGAAGATTTCATTGTTTTAAGTGCTGATTTAGAGAAAGTTTCTCTGTGAAACATGCACACCCGGTCCCTGGGCCAATAGATAATGAGATTGTTCTTTTTTCCTTCAGGCCGTACACCTGGTCCCTGGCTCCAAGCGGAGGCAGTCGGGCAGAGCTCTGATGACATCAAAGGCAGAAATTCTCAGGTAACACAAGCCTCATGTCTCTGAATGTAAAACCAGGAATCCTCCTCAGGGGGCACAGAAATGGTAAGGGTATGCTTTCTCCTTAACAGCTTTATATTTTTCCTCACACTCCTTTTCCTCAGGGAAAGCCATTTGGTGGGCCTTTTTTCAAGCCAGAATGAAACACTCACCATTTCAAAATCTGAAGTGTGACAAAAGGGGGCTTCCCTGGAATCACTACTACATATAGAAGCAAGTTTAGCAACTCTGACATTCTGCAACAATCATGCCAATCACTTCCCATTCTTCCTTGGTTATGATGGCCTGTGAGAAAAACTGAATAACATGTATAAAACATAATTCAGTATTCTCTCTCATCTGTAGAATACATGGTTTCTTTTAGCACACTTGGGAGTTTTTTTTTTCCCCCACCAATGTTATAATTGATTTTGGTCAAATTTAGTCACAATTCAAGTACTAGTGCCCACAAGAAATGAACAGAACTAGAAGGCAAGCCAGACAGCTGCTTTTGTGATAAGACAGTCCTTGAAGAAACACCTTTAATCTCACCCAGGGCATCTTGAACAGAAGTATTTCCTAACCTGGACACAGTTCCCTGCACATGACAGGGTCTCATCTTTAAAAGCCCTTTGTTTCTTTGAAAACATGTATTCAGTCAAACAATAGTCTCCCCATTTCTGAATACTATGTGACAGACTACAGAGTCACTTGCAGTTAAACCAGGCAATTCTGCAACTGTGTGGAACATCAAGGAAAGTGACCTGAGAAGGAAGAGGCTAGGTTCCTGGAAGCTAGGATGAGTTCCTCAGAGGAAAAAGTACATCCTCTAGCAGATAAGTATCCCCCTTTTCTAACCGCAGCTGATGCAAGAATTGCAGTAACGATTCTTAGACGATCACAGGTTCAAAACTGTGTGTATGATTGTAGTTAAGGAAGAAGTATATATACATAGGAAAAAAGACAGGAAGAATATACACAATATTGTTAACAGGTAGAGAGAATTCTGAGAAGATGGCAGAGGAGAAAGCACCAGGAATCTGTGGACAACAATTGCATTGGCAGAATCTGTCTGATGTAATTTGTCTCATGTATTTTGGAACTCTGGGGTTCATTAAAGGCTTGAAACTTCCATGGGAAAGCTTGGACAGTAAATTGTGCTCTTAGTACAATAGTAACTACTCATCCTCCACCCCCCACCCCATGGCAGGCAACTGGGCATGTGTTCCTGGAGCAGCTTGCACACAGCTTGCAGGAGCCAAGGTGGGCACAAAAAAAAAACCCTGTCCTTCAGATACTGGGGAATCTGTTCTCTGATTGCTTATTGCTGCTTCTGATCACAGAGGTACAAATAAAGAGATGGGCAGCCATTGTTGCACCTCCTCTTATTGTTGTAAATCCCTTTCCCTCTGGCTGAAGTGGCCTCCTGGGGATTTCAAGGGCTGGTGGCCATTTTGTTCCTCCTGTCCTTGCTCTTTTTTTTCCCCCATTTGGGAGCCAAACATTAAAGATGAACATTCAAAGGCTACTACATATATGATGAAAATTAGAAAGTGACCACATATGCCCAGGGAAAGGCACAGGCTCAGAAAAGACCAAGAAGACCTTAAGATTACACCTCAGGCTGATTCTTAGCACAAAGACAGCCTACAACAATCAAAAAAATAAAATGAACAAAAACAATAAGAAAAACCAGCAAACCCTGGGGGAGAGAGAGAATTGATATCTAGAGTTACCACATTATTAGATTAAAATGTAGAGTTTTCAACAACAACAAAAATCACATCATACAAAGAAACAGGAGAGTATGGCCCATTCAAAGGAAGAAAAAAAACAAATCAATAGAGACTGCTCTTAAAAAAGACCTGATGGGAGATCTACTAGACAAAGACTTTAAAACAACTGTCTTAAAGATGCTCAAAGAACTAAAGGAAAATGTGGAGAAAGTCAAGAAAAGGATGTATGAACAAAATGGAAGTATCAATAAAGAGGAAAAAAACATTTTCTGGAGCTGAAAAATACAACAAATGAAATGAAAAATTTACTAGAGGGGATAAAAGGCAGACTTGAGCAGGCAGATGAAAGAATCAACAAACTTGAAGATAGGACAACTGAAATTATTGAGTCAGAAGAACAGAAAGAAAAAAAATAAAAAGTGAACAAAGCCTAAGAGATCTGTGGGAGACCATCTAGCAGATTAACACGCTTATTGTGGGAGTTCTAGAAGGAGAAAGGAAAGAAAAAGGGTAAAAAAGACTCTCTGAAGAAATAATAGCTCAAAACTCCCCAAATTTGATGAAAGGCTTGAATATAAACATCCAAAATGCTCAGTAAAGTAAGATGAACTAAAAAACCACACCAAAGAAACCCTATAATCAAATTTTCAAAAGGCAAAGAGAAAATCTTGAAAACAGCAAGAGAGAAGTGACTCATCACATACCAGGGATCTTCAGTAAGATTATCAGTAAATTTATCATCCAAACTTTGAAGGCCAGAAGGTGGTGAGCCCATATATTCCAAGTGCTAAAAGAAAAAACTGTCAAGCCGTAATTTTCTACCTGGCAAAACCATTCTTAAAAAGTGAGGGAGAAATTAAGATATTCACAGATAAACAAAAGCTGAGGGAGTTTGTTACCACTAGACCTGCCCTGCAAGAATACCCAAGGGAGTCCTAAAGGGTCAAATGAAAGGACACGAAACAGTAACTTGAAGCTGTAGGAAGAAACAATGACCTCACTAAAGGTAACTATATGGCCAATTATAAAATCTAATATTATTGTAACAACAGTTTGTAACTATACTTCTTGTTTTCTACATGATTTAAAAGACAAAACATTTTTAAATTTTTTAGTTTAAAAGCTAGTGTTATTGTAACTTTGGTTTGTAACTATATATTTAGGGTTATACATAATTTAAGAGACTAGTGTATTTAAAAGAATTATTAATTTATGTTTTGGGGCACACAATATATAAAGATGTAATTTGTTCACATCAACAACTAAAAGGAGTGGTGATGGAGCTGTAAAAAAGCAGATATTTTGTATGTTATTGAATCTAAGCTACTATAAAATCAAATTATAGTCTTATAACTTTAGGATGTCAAGTGTAATTCCTATGGGCTATGGCCTGAATGTTTGTGTCCCTCAAAATTCATATGCCAAAACCTAATCCCTAATGTGACAGTATTAAAAAAGTTGGGCCTTTGGGGAGGTGATAAACCATGAGGGCAGAGCCCTCATGAATGAGATTAGTGCCCTTATAAAATAGGCATAAGGGAGCTTGTTCATCCCTTTCACCATGTGAAGATGCAGTTTGAAGGCACCATCTAGCAGACAGCGAGCCCTCACAAGACACCATATGTGTTGGTGCCTTGATCTTGGACTTCCCAGCCTCTACAAATTTAAGAAATAAATTTCTGCTGTTTTCATAAATTACTCAGTGTAAGATGCTTTGTTATAGCAGCCTGAAAAGACTAAGACACCATGGTAACCACACAGAAAATAGCTATAGAATATATACAAAAGGAAATGAGAAACAAATTTAAACATTTCACTACAAAAAAAGTCAACTAAACAGAAAAGAAAGGGTATGAGGTACAAAAAAGCTATATAGAAAACAAGTAGCAAAATGACAGAGTAAATCCCTCCTTGTCAGTAATTGCTTCAAATGTAAGTGGATTAAACTTTCCAATCAAAAGACAGAGATTGGCAGAATGGATTTTTAAAAATCTGATCCAACAGTATGCTGTTTACAAGAGACTCAGTTTAGCTATAAAGACAAATAGGTTGAAAGTGAAAGGATGGAAAGAGATATTCCTACTGTGATCAAAAGAGAGCAGGGGTGGCTCTACTAACATCAGGCAAAATAGACATTAAATCAAAAAGTTTACAAGAAACAAAAAGGACATTATATGTTAATACAAGTTTCAATAGAGCAAGAAGACATAATAATTACAGATATTAGTTCACCTAATAACAGACCATCAAAATGCATGAAGCAAAACTGACAGAATTAAAGTGAGAAATAGACCTATAATAATAGCTGAAGAATCAAATATCCTACTCCTAATAATGGGTGAAACAACCAGACAGGAGATAAGGAAAGAAATAGAGAACACAAAAAAGCTGTATATAACAGACATATACAGTACAGTCTACCCAACAACAGCAGTATATACATTCTTCTTAAATGCACATGAGACATTTTCCAGGAGAGACCATTTGTTAGGCCACAAATTAAGTGTCTTAAATGATTTTAAAAGATAGGTATCAGGCCAGGCATGGTGGCTCATGCCTGTAATCCTGGTACTTTGAGAGGCCTAGGTGGGTGGATCACCTGAGGTCAGGAGTTCCAGATCAGCCTGGAACATGGTGAAAACCCATCTCTGCTAAAATACAAAAAATACCCAGCCATGGTGGTGGTGGACACGTGTAGTCCCAGCTACTTGGGAGGCTGAGGTGGGAGAATCACTTGAACCCAGGAGGCAGAGGTTGCAGTAAGCCAAGACTGTGCCATTGCACTCTAGCCTGGGCAACAAGAGTGAAACTCCATCTCAAAAAAAAAAAAAAAAAAAGATAGATATCAGACAAAATATCTTTCCTAGCACAGTGGAATAAAATTATAAATCTAGAACAGAAGTAAAACTGGAAAATTCACAAATTTATAGAAATTAAACACTACACTCTTAAACAACCAATGGATCAAAGAATAAATCAGAAAGGAAACTATAAAACACTTGGAGATTAATTGAAATGAACATACAACATACCAAAATTTATGGAACACTGAAAGCAGTGCTAAGAGGGAGATTTATAGCTATAAATTGTTACATTAAAAAACAAGAAAGTTATCAAATCAGCAACCTAATTTTACAATGTAAAGAGCTAGAAAAAGAACAACAAACTAAACCTAAAGCTAGCAAGAAGGAAGGAAATGAAGAAAATTAAAACAGAGATCAATGAAATAGAGAACAGAAAAACAATACAGAAAATCAATAAAACCAAAAGTTGGTTATTGAAAAGATTAACAAAACTGACAAACCTTTAGTTAGATAGACTAAGGAAAAAACAGAGAAGACTCAAACTGCTAAAATCAGAAATGAAAGTGGATACATTACTACTAATCCAACTTAAATAAAAAGGATTATAAGAGAGTATTATAAATACTTTTATGCCAAAAAGTTGGATAACCTAGATGAAATGGACACATTTCTAAAAACACAAAACCTACCAAGACTAAATCACAATGAAATAGAAAATCTGGCTGGGCATGGTGGCTCACACATGTAATCACAGCTCTTTGGGAGGTTAAGGTGGGAGAATTGCTTGAGGCCAGGAGTCTGAGCCAGCCTAGACAACATGGCGAACCCTGTCTCTACAAAAAAATTTTTAAATTAGCCAGATATGGTGGTGCGTGGCTGTAGTCTAGCTACTTGGGAGACTGAGGTGAGAAGATTGCTTGAGCCCAGGAGTTTGAGGCTGCAGTGAGCTATGGATTGCACCACTGCACTACACCCTGGGTGACAGAGTGAAACCCTGTCTCAAAAAAAAAAAACGAAAAAGAAGATAGAGAGTAGAAGGATGGTTACAAACTAGTGGGGGAGTGGAGTTGGGGATGGTTAATTGGTATAAAAAATAGTTAGAATAAATAAGACCTACTATTTGATAGCAAAACAGGGTGACTATAGTCAATAATAATTTAACTGTGCAGTTTAAAATAACTCAAAGAGTATAACTGGATTGTCTGTAACCCAAAGATAAATGCTTGAGGGGATGGATACCTGATTTTCCTTGATGTGATGATCACTCATTGTATACCTGTATCAAAACATCTCATGTACCCCATAAATATATACACCTACTATGTACCCACAAAAAAAAAATAGAAAATCTGAATAGACTTATAACTAGTAAGGACATTTAACCATTAATCAAATATCTCCCAAAAAAGAAGAGCTCTGGGCTTCATGGCTTCACTGGTGAATTCTGCCAAACGTTCAAAGAACTAACCCAATCCCTCTAAAAGCTTTCCAAAAAATTGAAGAGGAGGAAACACTTTTTATCTATTCTATGAGGCCAGCATTATCCTGATACCAAAGCCAGACAAAGACACAAGAAAACTGTAGACCAATATCCCTTATAAACACTGATGCAGAAATTCTCAACAAAATACTAGCAAATCAAATCCAGTAGTATATTAAAAGGATTATATACCATGACCAAGTAGGATTTATTCCTGCATGGCAAAGATTATTCAATATATAAAAATCAGTTAATGCAATATATTGCATTAATAGGATGAAGGGAAAAAAACACATGATCATCTCAATTGATGCAGAAAAAGCATTTGACAAAATTGAACACCTTTTCATGATAAAAAAAAAATTCTCAATAAACTAGGAATAGAAGGAAACTCCCTTAACATAATAAAAGCCATATATGAAAAATCTACAGTGAACATGCCCAATGGTGAAAGACTGAAAGCTTTTGCTTTAAGATCAGAACAAGGCAAGGATGCCTGCTTTCATCGCTTCTATTCAACATAGTACTGGAAGTCTATCCAGAGCAGTTGGGCAAGAAAAAGAAATAAAAGGCATCCAAATTGGAAAGCAAGAAGTAAAATTATCTCTGTTTGCAGATGATATGTTGTTATATGTAGAAAATCCTAAAGATTCCACCAAAAAAAAAGCTGTTAGAAATAATTCAGCAAAGTGGCAGGATACAAAGTCAACACACAAAAATACGGTTGTATTTCTACACACTAACAATGAGCAATCTGTAACGAAAATTACAGAAACAATTCCATTTATGATAGCATAGAAAAGAATGAAATACTTAGCAGTTAACCAAGCAGGTGAAAGACTTGGATAATGAAAACTATAAAACATGGCTGAAATAAATTAAATAAGACATAAATAAATGCAAACACATCCCATGTTCGTGGGTTAGAAGACAGTATTGTTAAGATGTCAGTACTACCCAAAGCAATCTACAGATTCAGTGTAAACCCTACCAAAATCTCAATGACATTTTCTTCAGAAATAGAAAAACCCAGAATCCTAAAAGAAGAATCCTAAAATTCATATGGAATCTCAAGGAACTCCTTGAGATAGCCACAACAATCTTGAAAAAGAAGAATAAATCTAGGGGACTCACACTTCCTATTTCAAAACTATAATAATCAAAACAGTGTGGTACTGGTATAAAGACAGACATATAGACCAATGGGATAGAATAAAAAGCAATAAATAAATAGAATACAAAGAAATAAACCCTTGCATATATGGTCAAATGATTTTAACAAGGGTGCCAAGACCATTCAATAGGGAAAGGGTAGTATTTTCAACAAATGATGCTAGGAACACTGGATATCCCCACATAGAAGAATGAAGTTGGACCCCTTCTAATATCATGTACAAAAATTAACTCAAAATGAATCGAAGACCTAAATGTAGGACCCGAAACTGTAAAACTCTTAGGAGAAAACACAGGGCAAAACCTTCATGACACTGGGTTTGGCAATGATTTCTTGGATATGACACTAAAGGCATAGGCAACAGAAGAAAAAATAAGCAAACTGGATTTCATGAAAATCTTTAAAATTTGCATATCAAAGACAATATAAAAAAGAAAAGGCAACCCACAGAATGGGAGGAGGTATTTTCATATCGTGTATCTGATAAGAGATTAATATCCATAATATATAGAGAACTTATAAAACTCAACAAGAAAACAACCTAATTTAGAAATGAGCAATGGACTTGAATAGACGTTTCTCTAAAGAAGATAAACAAATGGCCAATGAGCATAGGAAAAGTTGCTCAGCATCACTAATCATTAGAGAAATACAAATCAAAATTACAATGAGATACCACCTCATACACATCAAGATGGCTGCTATCAAAACAAAACAAAATAACAAGTGGTGGCAAAGATGTGGAGAAAATGGAACCCTTATGCACTGTTGGTGAGAATGTGAAATGGTACAGCTGCTGTGGAAAACAGTATGGCAGTTCCTCAAAATATAAAAAAACAGAATTACCATATGATCTGGCACTTCCACTTCTGGGTATATACCCAAAAGAATCTAAAGCAGAGCCTGGAAGAGATATTTGTACACCCATGTTCGTAGCAGCATTATTTACAATAGCTAAAATGTAGAAGCAACTTGATCCTTTTGTAGTTCATGAGCGTGATGATTGAGTATTCATGTGCATGTGTGAGATGTGCCACTCTCTGAACCTTGTTACAACCTTGGCACATTACCTGTCTGACCTGAACTTGGAAAAATAAAATGTAGAAGCAACTCAAGTATCATAGATAGATGAATGGATAAACGAAATGTGATACACGCATGTACAGTGGAATATTATCCAGCTTAAAAAGTAGGAAGTTCTAAAATATGCTTCAACATGGATGAACTTTGAGAACATTATTCTAAGTGAAATAAGCCACTCACAAAAGACAGACACCATATATGCTTCCATTTACCTAAGTACTTACGGTAGTAGAGACAGCAAGTAGACTGGTGCTTGCCAGAGATTAGAGGGAAAAAGAAAATTGAGAGGTATTGTTTAATGGGTACAGAGTCTCAGTTTTACAAGATGAAAAGAGTTAAACAAAAGTGGGTACTGATGATTGGTTGCAAAACATTATGAATGTATTTAATACCCCTAAACTATACACTTAAAAATGATTACTAGTCAGCTGGGCGCGGTGGCTCATGCCTGTAATCCCAGCACTTTGGGAGGCCAAGGCAGTCGGATCACCTGAGGTTGGGAGTTCGAGACCAGCCTGACCAACATGGAGAAACCCCATCTCTACTAAAAATACAGAATTAGCCGGGCATGGTGGCGCATATCTGTAATCCCAGCTACACGGGAGGCTGAGGCAAGAGAAGTGCTTGAACCCGTGGACAGAGGTTGCGGTGAGCTGAGATCACGCCATTGCACTCCAGCCTGGGCAACAAGAGTGAAACTCCGTCTCAAAAAAATAAAAAGAAAAGAAAAAAAAAGGTTACTGGTGTAAATTTTATGTTATTTATATTTTACCACAATAAAAATGGAGAAAAAATGTTAATAGGCATTCACTCTAGAAGACTATGGCTGATTTGTACTTTCTTCTTTTGGCATTTATGCAATTTCCAAGTTTTCTGCAATGATTATATTATTCCCGTGACCAGGAAAATATAGTAATAATCATAATCATGTTCCTTCATATTCGTATGGCTCTTTACATTTTTCAGTTAGCTTGCATATGTTACATCATCTAATCCTTTTAATAACCCTGTGATGGAAGCTGGAGAGATACCTTTAATGCCATTTTTATAAAAGAGAAAACATTCTAGAATTTGAAGAACTTGCCCATGTCACAATGCCCAGACCTTCTGACCTCTTGTTCAGTGCTTCTTCCATAATGCCTCACTGCTTTTCCTGGCATGTTAGAATCTCCAGGGACAAGAATCCTCCTCACTACCAACGTGTCACACACTGTGCAGGATCTGGTCCCCAGCCTCACGGCAGGCATGCACCCAGATCACCTGAGTCTGGTGGTTTTGATCTCCGCCTGCAAGTCTAGTCAAAGTGGACTGTAGTCTCCTTTGGGCATTCCACAGTCAAGAAGATCTTTGTATCTCACTGGATACCATCTTAATTCATTCTCACTGCAGTGAGACACAAAACAATCAGAGAAATCACTGGGTTCTAGACATTGCAAACAATACCCCAGGGACTGCTCTTTTTTATGGCTAGAGTGGTCAGTGCATGGGGTGGGAGCCCTGGGCTGGAAGTCTGAATGCCTAAATCTGTTTCTTGCTTTTCCACTGCCTTAACTTGGGGTCTCCAGCACATTTTTTTTATTTCTCTGAGCTTCCTGTCAAGTGAATTGCTGATGATTGGTTCTATAAATGTTTATAAGACAGTATTAGGTCCTCACATACCATCAACTACATATCCCATTTCATCTGGTTTCCACCCACAGCCCCTTGGGTAAAAATCAGCTCTTTGCATAGGCATCTCCCCAAACTTGACAGCGTTGCATGAATGAGAAGCTTCGGGGCCCAGCCTGTTTGGGGGGGTGGAGGAGGAAGGCTTTCATGTGCAAGAGTCTTCTAACTCCACCTGGTAATGTTCTGTTATGTTTCCACAGTTATCTCTAAAGACTCTTCGGTGAGAAGACAGATGAAGCGAAGGTCCTGGGGTTCCAGGTTGCAGAACAACATGTCAGACCCCACCCACCCCATGCTCAAGCTGTAATTCAGTTGGCATACAGGCTTGGAATTGAGAATTTATTTATTGTAAATACGTGATTTGCACGGGCTTTAAAGCAGTATTTTAATTGACTTTTATTTCAGTAATATTTTTTAAAACACCCCTCATTTTTCCATTTTTTACATTGCATCTTGGCATTTGTCTGTCAGCACAGATAGAGCCCTGTCCCTCCACCTAGTGCCCACTCCATGACTGTGAATATGCTTGCAGGCTGGCCCTTCCTAGATTCTGAACCGTTTGTAGAGAGTCCTTAGTTTGCAGGTAGCCCCAAAGTTATAAATATCCACAACGGCTTCTTATTGGCATAATTTCATATTCTCATCACACTAACTGCAAAATCAAACCAAATAATGCCTTATCAATGATGCAGCTCAGAGGAAGTAGTGTGTCCCCCACACCCAGACAGTGCCGCGCAGCCTCCGGGGAACGAGATGCCATGTCTCGCTTCCATTTTGCAGTACAGGGAATTTTTTTTTTTTGCTGCCTAATGTAATATATCACAAAGTAAAGGCAAGAGTGGGCTTGGCCCTCCGATGCCAACCACAGGGCCCCTTTTGTAACTGAATAATCCTCCAAGTAGCCAATGCTCCTACTGTTTACAGTGTCCCTAGTGCCCAAGTCTCTGTCACTTTCCTCCTGTTCCCTCCAAGTTCCCAGTCCCATCCCAGTAGCCAGCTTTATGAGATTTTGGTATTTCTTCCCTACAGATTAAAAACATACACAACTCATCATTATGCTAAACTACCAATTGTATCTCAGAGGTCTCCCCTTCTGCCCTTGCTTCGAGTGTGGACTTCCATGGAAAATATGACATGAAAAAGTGTAGAACGAAACATCGTGTGAAATACCTGCCACAAATACCTAGTGCCTCACTGCCCCCATCTTAGGATCCTTGGAGCCACCCGTCAGGCAAAACCTAGCTCCCTTCTGAGCTAAAGGAGAACCTTGCCTGACAACTCCACATTCATTCCCTTGTGGTGGGCACCTGTCTGTGGGGAGATGTGTGCAAGCTCAGCCACTCTGAATATGGAAAAGGTCAGGCCGGGCTGGTCCTGCTCTTCACTCCCTCTTCTTGATCCTGTAGGGAATGGAAGTGTGTTTTTCTTGCTGCCTGACCCCTGATGTTCCCCATCTTTGGTCGGGGAAGACTGTGACAGAGGAAGGAGAAAAAATAGAAGGAAACAGACTGATCCCTGGGCTGTGCTCAAAATAGCTGCCCTTTAAAGGAAATCAGGCAGGGAGGGGAGGGAAACCAGCGAAAAAGAAATTTGCTTTGCAACAACCCACGCACACATTCACCCCTGAAGTATATCGTGTCCAGACCAAGCCATCCAGAAAGGCAGCCGGTCAGGAGGGTGTGGGCAAACATGACTGCATCTGCCTCACTGTTGTCTGGAGTAAAGACTCAGGTGGTGTCCTGCAGCAGTGCTGTGCTTTCTCATTCCAGATGGAAGCAAGTGAGCCAGGGTCAAATTCCCTTCTCCAGGGGAATGAATCAAGCCCAAACTGTAACAGCTAAATAAGTAGAAGTTTTTGCAGGTCATCAGCTCTGGGCATAACTAATTTGTTTTATTGGTTCTGGAAGATTTCCAAAAAGCCAGAATTTATTATTATAACAGTGTCCACTCCACTGCCCTCACAGTTGTGTAAAATAATTATAAAAGTTTTAATGATCCTGATTAAGAAGACCCTAGACAAAGGCAATTCCACCTTCAGAGTAGACTGCCTGCCCTAATGAGGTGTTTAGACATTCGTGTCTCCTATGGCTGGGATGGAAATTAAAATAACACTATTTAAGGACAGAGCGGGCCAGGAGCAGTGGCTCATGCATGTAATCCCAGCATGGGAGGCTGAGGTGGGTGGATTACTTGAGGTTAGGAGTTCAAGACCAGCCTGGCCAACATGGTGAAACCCTGTCTACTCAAATACAAAAAATTAGCCAGGCGTGGTGGCTCACACCTGTAATCCCAGCAATTTGGGAGGTTCAGGCACAAGAATTGCTTGAACCCTGGAGGTGGAGGTTGCAGTGAGCTGAGATGGCGCCACTGCACTCTAGCCTGGGCAACAGAGCGAGACCCTAACTCAAAAAAAAAAAAGGACAGAGGGGAGGAAGGAGCAGAAAACAAAAAGGGCAATTAGGGAGAAATCTCAGGAATGTGGCATCCCATCTCCCCTTGAGACCTGTCACTGAATTCACAACCCTTCGAGCTCATGCTGGTGCACTGAGTCCCTTGGGCGCTGTAAAGGTTTAACCCCTTGACTGTAAACTCAGACTTAGAGACATCTGAGTCACACAGTCCCCGCCATTGTCACATATTCTCACTGACACTGCAGTCTGTGACTCCTCCAATGTTTCACGTGTATTTTATATTTATTGATGTCTCTTTCCGCAGATTCATTTCTTTGTACTTAATAAACTTTAGTAAGTGGAAATGCTTCCAGTCGTTTCCTTGTTAAAAGCCATCAGTGGTCACCAGTATCAATCTAAACCAAACATTTTTAAGGATCAGGAGAAGTTGAAGTTCTAAGAATGATAGAAAAAAAATAGATATTTACATGGATACAGTGCTTGCTGTAACATACTGTGTTAGAAACAGGGCCTTTCTTTCTTGAGCTAATTAGCCTAATTGGTATTTGGAAAAAACAAGAAAAAAAAATTTCTCAGGTGCATTTTTTAAAAAGTAGATAACACTATATTCAGTTTGATTAACACAGAATGGGCAGTGTATTGCTTATAAATTCTGCTAAATTGTGTTGAAATAGAACAACCTTCCCTCTACGTGCACTTAGTCCCCACTCCCAACTTAGCAAACCCCTCAAAAAAGCCTCCTGTAGGAACAGAATCATCTTGAATACCCCTGAAGTGTTTTAAGGTGGACCTTTGGGAACAGGGTTCAGGGGAGGTGAGATTTATCTGCTAGGCAAGCTATCTCAGAGCTAGTGCTTAGAAGGCAAACCAGGATCTGAATCTCCATTTTGCCTCTTACAAGTTGCCTCTTACAATCTGTGCCTCAGCTTCCTCATTTGTCAAAAGGGGACATATAATGTACCCGAGTGTATATTGGTGAAGATTCAATGATGTAATACACATGGGCAAGCCCTCAACCCTTGGATCACAACGGAGCCAGTGATGCACACCCTGCACCCCAGGGAGCAGCCAGTTTGCTGATTCCATGCTTGGGCACAAACAGGGCTCTGCTGGCTGCATCCCAGGCACTTCATTCAGTATTTGCTGAGCTGCTCAGACCACACTTCACTAACTCTGCTGCTGGATAACAATGAGAGAGCAGTCATTAAAATTCATAGATGTTCCTGAAATAAATCTCATCTAGAAACTAATTTCAAAGCTGGTTACTACACACTTTGCATCAGAATTAGTTAAGGGGCCATTTTATTGCTCTCTTATTGGTGGAGGTACAGATTAGCTCTTTCATGGCCAAAAGGGCCAGTCTGAATGGGGAAGAAAAAGTAAGGGCCGAAGATAATCTACAAAGTGGATGATGAACTTCAAAGGTCACATTGAGTGTGGCCGTGGTGAAGTAGCTAGAAGTGTCAGCACCTTTTATGGAGTTAAGTGTGAGAGACGTGTTCCTAGAGAGGGAGCAAGTTAATGGGAAGGGCCGTGGACTCCAGAAGCAAGTTCCAAATTCTCAGACGGTGCCCCGGGAGGCTTCAGCATCCTCCATCCACCCATTCTGTTATGGGTCGAATTGTGTCCCCACAAAAATCCATAGGTTGAAGTCCTAACCCCCAGTACCTCAGAATGTGACCTTATTTAGAAATAGGCCCATTGCAGATATCGTTAGTTAAGATGAGGTCATACTGGATTAGGGTGGGCCCCTGATGCGATATGACTGGTGTCCTTATAAAATGAAGAAATTGGACACAGACATAGACACAGGGAGAACGCCACATGAAGATGAAGGCAGAGATAATCAGGATGCTGCTTCTATGGGTCCCAAAGTGCTGAAGATTGCCAGCAAGCCACCAGAAGGTGGGCAAGAGACATGAAACACATTCTTTCTCACAGCCCTCAGAAGGAACCAACCCTGCAGATGTCTTATTCCTGGGACGTCTGGGCTCCAGAACTGTGAACCAGGAAATTTCTCCTGGTTATGCTGCCCAGTTTGTGGTACTTTGTGACGGCAGCCCCGGCAAAAGAATACAGGCTTTGTCACCCAGAGCTTTGCAGGAGGGTACAATGTTTATGAAAAGAGAGCTGGGAATACAATTTCAGAATTAGCAGCTCCTTATCATGTAAACAGAGCAGTCATCTACCCTGACCTTGAAATAGGTCATTCATTGCAGGTGACTAAGTCCTATCTTCATGAGCAAGACATTCAGTTGCGTTTTACCTGTCACAGTGGAGAGTCATGGAAAGCAAGCTGGCATTTCTGGGTCACAGGAGTGAAGAGAGCTGGCTTTTTCCCTAAGTGGCATCCTCTCCTGTTGTGGCATTGCTGATGCCTTGGAATCAAGATGTCTGGCACAGAGTACCAGCCACTCTGATGATCTAGACTTCCATTCTAATAACTATGGTAAAATACACATAAAGTCTACCATCCTTACCATGTTTAGTGCTTAATTCATTCGTGTTGCGTACATTCATATTGTTGTACAACCGTCACCACCATCTCTCTCCATAACTTATCTTGCGAAACTTTCTGAAACTCTATACTCATTAAACAGTAACTCCCAATTTCTCCCCCACCTCCAGCCCCTAGCAACCACCCTTCTAATTTCCGTCTGTATGATTTTGACTGCTCTAGGTACCTCATAGAAATGAAACCATATAATATTCATGACTGGTTGATTTCACAGAGCATAACATCCTTAAGGTTCATCCATGTAGCATGTCAGAATCTGCTTCCACTTTTTAAGGATGAATAATATTCCATTGTATGGATAGAACACATTTTGTTTCTCCATTCTTCCATCTGTGGATATTTGAGTTGCTTCCAGATTTTAGCATTGTGAATAGTGCTACTATGAACATGGGTGTGCAACCTCTCTTCCAGACCCCACTTTCAATTCTTTTGTGTATAACCCAGAAGTGGGATTGCCCGATTATACAGCAGTTCTATTTTTCATTTTTTGAGCAACTCCATACTGTTTCCCACAATGGATGCACTGTTTTACATTCCCACCAACAGTACATAAGGGTTCCAATTTCTCCACATCCTCACCCACATTTGTTATTTTCTGGTTGTGGTTTTTGTTGTTGTTGTTGTTGTTGTTGTTTTTGTTTTCAATAGTAGCTATCCTGACGGGTGTGAGGTGATATTTCGTTGTGGTTTTATATTTAAAGACTGAATTTATCCACAGAACATTACATGATCCAAGAAACTGCTGAACTGACTGTTTTCTAAAGATTCCAGCCAGAAAAATATATCCATTCTCATACATTTTCTATATTGCGACTGAGGCCCACGTTTATTCACGAGACACAAAACAGAAGAGGCCACTCCACTGGATGTTAATTTCAGGTTTTTTTATTGTATGCTTGATGCATTTAGAGACAATTCCAAGGGCAAGCACTGGATAGGGATATTATCTGCTTTGTAGATATTTGTACAAAAGACCGTTAAGACTACATGGCCAGTTCTCACCGCAGGAAACAGAATGATTTTCTTTTTTTTTTATTATTATTCCCTGCCAACAGCATTTTCCATCTAACACATTTAAACTCTCACAGCATAATTGCAAACATGTACATATTGGTTCCCACGAGAAATCTGCAGGTGACATTTCGGGATATTTGGAGTCAGTCAGATAAAGCACATTATGACAGAAACCATAAGAGGGGAGCTGGGACCTGGGACTGTGCAGAATGAAAAGCCACGGCTACGGGAAGCATAAGCTTGTGCTGCAACGGCATGTGCACATGACCTGCTGCTCCTGACCCTCCACGAAGCATGCCCAGCAGGGGAACCTCCTCCGTCCCTCCTCCGTCCCTCCTCCACGTGCTTCCTTCCTAAGGCTGAGAGCTCAACTGAAGACCTTCCCCAATAAATGACAGATGGCTCTTCAGTCAGGAATGCAGTTAGTGGTTTCATGACAGACACACTGGTCCCACCCGGCTTCCCTGCTGAACCACCCAGTACTGAATAACACCTGTACCAATGTGGGATGACATCAGCTAGGAAGCAAAGTAATTTGCCTGGTTGATGATTATTTTTTATACCTAATGATTCACCCAATAGTAAAGGAACCCCACAGCTAAGATCTAACAGGCATATACCTGCTCTGTTAGTTTATAAGAAAGACTCGTTCTAATAACACCAGGTCTTATATTATTGAGCACTAAGGAAACTCCATAATTTCGATTATATCTTTATTCTACCAAAAATTTCAAAGCACCTCCAAGAATGAAAGGGTACTATTTCTGCTTTGCTAATTTACTCCTGCCAGAGCTTCTGTCCTTGAATATGAGGGCTATCTTCACCTATAGTAAATCCCATCTATTAGACAAGACTAGCTAGCTTATGTTTGGTTATGGGGCAAGGGAGTTGGGGAGAGATTCTGTCCTTTCTGGCTATGGCTTCTTTCTGCACAAGCATGCTCAGCCCCCACCCCAGTCTGAAAAGATACACAAAGGGTTTCCTAGGAAGCTACTTATACACTATGACCCTTAAACATAATTTTTGTATTTCATCTTGAATATTCATGTTCCCTATACTGCCTTCAGAAAAGCAATCCCTGGTCCACAAATTATTCATGTAACAAGCATTTTTCCAAAGCAAAATCTGTTAGGAACATTTAAAAATGAACATTCCTCACTATAACAGCCTGCTCAAAACCCAACAACCTATTTCCAGCTGTTAATATAAGTACATAAAGTCACTGAAAGTAAGCGCGGCCACATCAGCAGATTCTCTGCTCTCTTCTCGTCTTTCTCCACCCATCCCAATGCACAACTGTCCACTGTGCTTATAGACCACCTCCAGACCTGATGGGAGCTGCCACGCCCCTTTTAACTTTTGCCAGGCTGTGCCATGCCCTCTAGTGGTAGGACTAGGACATCACAATTGTGGTGTAGAGTATTAGCCAAGACAGCTCTCAATTACGGTTGCCTTCTTTAAGATGCTTGACCAAGGTCAATGTCCCCTAACAGAAGTAGCCATTGTGTTTCCCAATGGGTAATGACATAAAGCGGGTAGGGTTATCCATGGCCTTTGTTTGGCCCATAGAAATGAAAGGAGGCTTCTGTGTAATTAATTCTTACTAGATGTCTTTTGATCAAATCCTGAATCACCTTGGTTATCTCAGACATGTCAGGTCTGATGAGACATTTCATAGTAGGCGAAGGTGAAATCACTCAGTGAAATTTTAGAGCAGCTTTCTGCATCATCTTGCTTTACATAGCCACTTGGAACATGGACTTGGGAGGGAAGAGTTACCTACGTCATCGTCGAACCTCACTATCCCCCCCCTTAACAGTGATAGAAAGACACTTTTAGAATAGCCGCCCCACCTAAAAGGACACTCTAAATTCACCAACAATGAAAGCCCAGGCCAAACCTGCGTGAAGCTCTTAGCAGCTACAGGCCACCATTATTGGTTGCCATTAACTCTGTCAGCTGAAATCGTCTTCCCATCGCCCACAATGTGTGGTTAATGATTTTATATACAGAGTTTACAAAACTGCTGAGCAAAAAGCTCATGGCACTCCTATACTCATGCTCTGGAGAGTTGGTAGAAAAAAAGAATGTCTTCTGATAAAACCTCTGATCCTCACTGTTCACATCCATGTAATGGGGCTGGGTCCCCTCAAAATCTCATGATACAGCTTCTGGGAAGGAGTTATTAACCCTGTCACTTCCCAGATTGCTGATACTCACAATGTTTCCATTTGCAGATTCCTGCCAAGAATGATGAGGCAGGATTAGGCCCAACTGGTGCTCTCCCACTAGCTGCTGTATTTACATACACTTCTGTTCATCATCTCTGCCCATTTCAGGAGTGGCTGAGAGTTTGAATAGGTGGCGGTAAGCTCCCACCACCACCCCATGCCCAGTGCAGCTACCCGCCTGAATGAAGGCAGCTCCTGGGACATGTGAGGTGTGAGGAGTGGGGGGAAGATCCAGGAAAGTCAGCTGCTTTGTATTTGGGTTTGTGGGATGTAATGGCCTTGGCAGGAAGGGTGGGCCTGAACTGGTATCCTGCAGAGAAATGCTTCTATATCCATCTATCGCCTCCTTGCCCTCTGTCTTCCCAATGCTAAGCCCATCTGGTCTTCCTTGCATGCTTTTCTATGCTCTGGTGGTAAGTCAAATCCTTTAAGTGAACCCGACATTGGAAACAAATCAGTTTAATTAAAGTCTCTCTGCTGAGATAATGTAGTGACTGCTAGGATTCCAGATATTTAACTAGAATCTAAATAGTCAAGAGTTCTTCCTTTTCTTTCCCTCGTTGGCTGAGAGATTCACCGCTCTGTGGGTGGAACTGTGCCATAGGGCCATTCAATTACTCCTAGACTAGCTGTTGGTAACTAGACTGGGAATCATTTCTACACAAGGAATCCTGTGATGGCTGTGCTGCTGTGTGGGGTGAGCTGCCTCCTGGGACATCCATGCAGTGATTCAGAAGGCCACCAGCATGGCTATGTCTGAATCTCGGAAGTGAATAGGTTCCAGCTAACAAATTATCAGCTCTCCTGTAAGTGGAAGCAGCTCTGCAGTCCACCACACATAAGCACAGTGCATGGAAAATGGGAAGACAGCTTCTTCAGGAGCCCAGGATGTAGGAAGGAGCCAGGACTGGAGAGGGGTCCCTTTCTTCCTTCCGATTGGTTCTGTCCCCCAGAAGACACCTGTAGAGACACTGTGCACTACAGGCATGCACTCACGGGAGGCCAGGGAGGGTCCCCTTGACAACACAGACAAGAGCCCTGTGTGTGTGCACAAATGCCTCTTGTTAACCTGAAAGAAACCGCTACTGAGGGAAAGACTAAGACTTCAAAAGGATTTGCTTTTCCCGCCAACTCGGCACTGTGAAGCCTGCCTTTCAAGGCTTGATGAACTCTAGTCCTCTTGTAAAAGGCTAATGTGTCCAATGCCACTGAAATACAATAATAGCAGCTTAAAATCCACAATTAGTCACACAACCGAACAACAGGCAACGGGATACATGTTACACTGCACAGGAAGGAGACCTACATTGCAGAAGGGGACGCTGTGAGATTCAAGGTGGAACACAAGGTAACAGTTTGATCTGGCTTCAGAAAAGGAGGCCACATATTAACTTTCTCATTTTACTCAAACAGGAGAGTGGTTTGTTTTGCTGGTAATTTAGTAAGGTGGGAAGTCTTAAATAAGAAGTGGAAAGGGAACGCTTACTTCACTTAAAGAACTTAATCTCCGTGTCAACACAGTCATAGAAAAGGTCCCCCACTTCCGCAGGGTCCAGTGGCTCGGAGCTGGTCAGGATTTCTTCCATGGCTTCCAGGCCTTGCTTCTCCAGCTCCAGCATGGTGCTCCTCAGCTTGCGACCTTGCTCCTGAGGAAAGACACGACTGCTTTAGGTGTCAGCAAAATAGCAGGGGACATTGCAGCGGACACTGAAACCCTCTAGGGGGCCAGCTGGCTTCCTGCTCAAGGTCCTGTCCTCCCCACACTCTGTTTCACACACGACTGCCGCAGGGATTGTTCTAGAATGCCAGTATGATTATGTCACTGCCCGGCTTAGAACACCTGCACAGCTTTCTGCTGCCTTCAGGACAAAGCCCAGACCCCAGAGTGCCACTGAGGGAAGGCCCTTCTGACATCCGAGACCACTTCCCCTGCATCTCCCCACTCCTCAGCTGGACTGAATTCACTGCAGCCCTCCAGCCTCTGCTGCTCTCTCGCCCCTGCACAGGTGGCCCTGCCCTCTGGAGGGCCGTCCCCTTTCTCAGCGCTTGGTCAACATGCACCCATCTTCAGCTTCCTTGAAAAGCCTTTCCTCTTCCCCGCACAGTGCCACACCGTTCCCCCTGCCATGGGCGCTGTCTCCCACCTTGTGCTGGCTTGCCTCTGCAGCTGTGGCCCCTTGGATGGGAACCGGGCTCATTTCTACCCTCCAGTGACTGGGAGGGCACTCTCAAAAAATGTTCATTGAATGAAAAAAAAAAAAAATGGATCAATGAATAAACAGGTGCCATGTCTCTCCCCTGTTCACACTTTTTCTGAGATGGTGAGTTCACTTCTTCCATGGGACTCACTCATTTATAGCAGACGACAGTGAAAGCTTTCATTTGCCCCATGAGTCCCAGAACTGAGAAGCTGCTCTCACCACCCGCCCACGACTGCTTCATGCAGCGTCATGTGACTCTACCTGAGAGTCATTTGTAAATTTCAAAACCCACCAGCCTCAGCAGTCTCATCTTAACACACAGCCCTTTCTACCTCTTCATCCTAATGAACCAAATATCCACAACACCATACACCACACAGCGACAGTTTTCATCTACTTGGGGCTTACGGTCATCCACCAAGAACATAAGCACTATCAGGAACTAATGTGGACAGCCCTGGAGAAAACACAGTTGAATGCAGTGGCAGCATGCATGCTTCCGATTATCTGGCAGCCTTTTTAGGCTGGCAGGGAGGAGAGATGTAAAATAACTGTGCAACCTTTACATGGCAAATGGTCACTTCTATGGAAGAGAAGGGCAAGCTCTCAGAAAAGTGAGACAGCCCTTCTCAGAGATGCTTTCTGAATTCATCTGGATTTATTGCTTGGATTTTTCTCTTGATATCCTTTTTCTATAGTCCACCATGTCAAATGCAAGAGGCTCACACAGTCCACAGCACCAATTTACACAAAAGGTCCCCCTTTTGGGCCCTTCAGGCCAGTTTGGACCTATTAAAAGTTGTTACATAAATAGTTGGGGAAAACTGATGAGTGTCTAACAAGCACGTTCCTTCTTCCTCTCTTCAGCAAAATACAGGCTTGAATTTTATATAAAGTCCATCGGGGTGGCTGCTGTGGACACACTGGGTGCTGTGGAACGTGCTTTGGGTGGTTTTCTTGTTTGAACTGATGACTTATCACTTTATTAACCAAAGGTGTGGGATTGGGGAGAGCTGCACTCTGAAGGATTACGACTTCTTTTTTAAAACTAGGAATATGAGTCTGGGCGCGGTGGCTCATGCTTGTAATCCCAGCACTTTGGGAGGCAGAAGCAGGTGGATTGCTTGAGCTCAGGAGTTCAAGACCAGCCTGGCCAACAGGGTGAAACCCCGTCTCTACTAAAAATACAAAAAAAAAAAACAAAAAAAACCCTAGGAATATGAGAATATTTTCTAAAACTATGTTTGTACTATGGTAAAACATACGTATTATAACATAAGATTTACCATTTAAAAACTTTAAAATGTATAGTTCAGTGCATTAAGCTCATTCACAATGTTGTGCAACCAGCACCACCAGCCAACTCCAGAACTTTTTTGAAACAACATATGATTGTATCTTTAATAAAATGTTGCCAGCAAATAACAACTTTTTACCCCCAAAAGTAAATAAAGAATTTTACACAATATATAACAGTTATCCCTACCGTACTGCATATTCCTATTATTCCTACGTAAACAGTAAATGTAAGAAAGATACTCAGCCTGCTGAGTTCCAAAATAACATGAGAAGGAGAAGCTTTGTCTTATTTGGTTTCAAGAGCCTGGGCAGGAAAATGGACACCAGCCTTCTAGGAAAGGCCCCAGGAACCTGGCCTCTGGGAGGAGCCTGGTCACACTGGATGGGTGGGGGTAGGGTCTAGCTTGACATCTGCTTCCCTGCCTCCTTCCTCGCTGACCTCGCCTGCCCGCCTCCGCCTCCGCCTCCGCCTCTGCCTCTGTGGCCCTCATGCAAGCTCACCTGGTCACTTTCGATGATGGCACGTGCCCACTCGTGGGCTTTGTACAGCTCATGCCGGCGGTCTGGTTTCTCCTGGAACCGAGGCTCCTTTTTGGCAGGGTCGTCATCCCCAAAACAGGGAGACTGTGTTTTGGGGACAAGTTTTACGTCATCAACGAAGATGAAAGGCTTGAATATGGACCTGGAGAGGAAGGAGAGGCACTTCAGCCAGGCAGAGGCTGGGACCCGGGAACACCCAGAGACTGTCCTTTTATTCAGCAAACATTTCCCAAGCCAACTTATGGTGGGTGGTGGGTGTGGGTGACGGGTGGGTGGGTGAGTGCCAAGAGAGACATAACTGCATGTTTTAGTCGCTATTTTAGCAAAACTGCAGCCATTTACAAGCTGCAAATTCCTCTACTTACAGCAAAGAGACATCAAAACAGACTTCCTTTGTTCAGAACCATTTGAGAGGACTCTTTTAGCAATAAAAAGTGAGGCAAACAGTGTTCTGAGAAAGGGTGCAAGGAGCCACCTAGCTGAGCGAGAGAGGTTTGCCTTTTTTTTTTTTTTTTTTAATACCGTGGTCTGAGAAGCAGCCTCCGGGAAAGGAAGGGCCTTTTGGTTTGGGTTTATTTTTAGTTTTTTTCTGAGGTTCTACCTTATTGAAAAATCCATGGAATATCTCTGACAGACCCAAGGAGGGGACAGAGTAAGAAAGACGACAGAAGAGGCCTTGGAGGGTGCACACCACACAGAAGTCTGGTTGTGTGAGAGAGCTGGCACAGGGCACAGCAGGTAGCTAATGCCCCCCAGCTCTCTTCAATTCAGTTCTCTCGGCAGGATGGATGTTATCTTCGGGAAAATGGCTGTGCACATGACTGCATGTGTGTGTACTTGTACAAGTCTAGGATACATCACCCCCCCACCCACCCACCCACACCCCCACACACACACACAAGAGCCACGCATATAAACAGCTGTGGCCTGGGATCCCAGGCCAACAGGGTAAGGGGCCACTATGGCCAACTGTAACGCCAGGGAGAGAGCCTTATCCTACCCTCCCCACACCCAGAGGAAACACTGCTGGATCAGAGGGCTGCTCCTGGCAGGCATGGGCACCTCTGCGTCCCAAGGAGTGCCTGTTTTCAGCTGTACCATGGGGCAGCACCTGCAATAACAGCAGGAGAGAAGGAACTCCCCATATGTGCCCCATATGTATAGGTCAGATTTGTCAGATTTGGACATTTTTTTCTCCTCTCAACAGGTGCACTGTGGCCCACCCTGGGTACCTCAAGTGGGCTAGAGGTGAGCTAGGATGTTGATTCCCTCAGCCCTGGGGCATCTGGGGCTTGAGGAAGCCAGGGCAGCCTTGCCAGTATGGCACACAGGTATTAATATTTTCAGGTATGGGCAAGGTATGGTGGCTCACACCTGTAATCCCAGCATTTTGGGAGGCTGGGGCAGGTGGATCACTTGAGGTCAGGAGTTCGAGCCCAGCCTGGCCAACATGGTAAAACCCCGTTTCTACTAAAAATAAAAAAAAATTAGCCGGATGTGGTGGAGTGCTCCTATAATCCCAGCTACTCAGGAGGTTGAGGTGGAAGAGTCGCTGGAACCCAGGAGGCAGAGGTTGCAGTGAGCCAAGATCATGCCATCGCACTCCGGCCTGGGTGACTGAGCGAGACTTTGTCTCAAAAACAAACAAACAGACAAAGAAAAACTATTTTCAGGTATGCCATGACCTGAAAAGGACTGGGAGCCAATAACCCTTGCTACCCAATTTTGTCCTCGGACTTGCAGCAACAGTATCGGCTGCAGAACCTCAGGCCCCACCCTGTCCTGCTGAATCAGAATCTGCAATGTTAACAAGATCCCTGCGGATTCATAACATATCCCAGTCTGAAGAGCACTACTAAAGACACAACAGTAATGAGAAGTACCCTCTTAGGTTAGCTTCCTGATGTTGCCATGGGACAGGAGTCTCCAGTAAGAAAAGAAAGACACTGATCACAATATGCAAAATTGGGGCCCAGACTAATTTAATTTGAGTATTAAAAGCAGTGAGACCTTCGTACCCCAAGCTGGTGAACTGAGTGGTACTAGTTGAGGACTAGTGTCAGGTACTCTGCTGTTCTCTATAGATGACGCAAATATAATTGGAGACTGGGCCCATCTCCGATCCACTGGGAAGCACAAGGCATGCCAGGCTGCGCCCACCTGCTCAAAGTCAAGCCCTGCCAAGAACCTACCCTCCCCAGCCATCATCAAAAGAAGCCCCCCCACAAAGACATAGGGGAGCTACCCTTGCACAGAAGGAACACACACTTCCACTTCCTACAGCCCCTTGAAAATAGATGATTGCTCTACCCCTCTACTGAGTGTTGAATGAATGGCTGTTGAATATGAAAAAGGAATTACTGCAAAACCTAAAACTGTTTAAACCAATTTTTACTATATGAAATTGAATTCTTTAACTGGTGAGTCAGTTGATTCTGCAAAAGGGCTGCAGATGGAGGGCTCGCTGCAATGGAGCAGTGGGGAGGAGGAGGGCGAGGAGAGAGCACGCCTAGCCATCCACAACCAGCTGTCTCCAGGCTACCTCTGGGCTCTGACAGCAGGACTGTCTCACTACAGACAGGCGTCCTACCCTTCAGGGCCAAACAGCACTTGGGGTTTCCTGGGAAGTCAGCGCACGTCACATCAGCAGCATCAGCCTCTTTCGCTGGCACAGAGACCCTTCAGTGGTAGACAGGTCCAGGGCTCCCACCCAGCAGCCCAGAGTCAGCTCGGTTCACATCTTCTCAGCTCCAGGGCTCTGCGCTGGGCAGAACTGGGCAGAGCCAAGACTCCCACCTGGGCTGGTAGGCTTCACGGTGGGACTGGGGCAGGTTCAACACCTGGCAGCCAAGGGAACTGCGACCATGCCCTCCGGCGGAGCCTACTGAGCAGGCCCCATGCAATGCTACTTCATTCAATCCCCATGCCACTCCAAAGCCCACTCCAAACCCAAGTGGGAGCAGTATCTTCATCAGGAAACCTGCCATTTCACTTCTAAAACCTCAGTGCTTCCCTTACTGCGCATCTCAGGACTCTTCTGACACAGGACCCCTTAGGAGAGCCATGCCAAGAAGTGAGGGAAGAGGACAGCCTGGCAGCACCGCTGGGCGGAGCTACCTCCCACAGAGCAGGGCAGGGAACTGGGCTGGGACTTGGAACGGGGGTGTGAGTCCCCGCTTTGCGTCTGACCCACTGTGGGTCCATGTTTTCCCTCTCTGGCTCTCATCTGACTACAGTGATCTCAACAGTCCCTTCTAGCTTCTACAACTCGTTTATTTCTATTTCTGTCATGAAGCTTGTAAACTTGTGATGCCAGCTTCAGTAAGCTCATGCTAACCACAGTCAGGGTCTTCTGTATTCAATATAGGATAAACGCATAGTAAAAACTCAGAATGCTCTATGTGATGTAACTTTAAACCCACCCTAAGCTCACTGGAATGGAGAGGTTAATCAATGAGGGTGTCTGGTGCTTTTCTAAGAGAAGAGATACCATAAGTTTGTCCCTCTCATCTATCCATTTTAGTTTAAAAAGAATACATAATAAATATGAGGAGGTTCCCAAAATATTCTAAAGCAGCCAAAGCTCTCCAAATATTTTTTCAAAGCTTAGTATACTCAACTAATAAAAAATATAAAGCCTAAATGTATTGAGGTGGTTAAAAGCTTTTTTGAGATTGAATAAGTTATATAACTAATAAATAAGGTTATCTAAAAAATAATAATTACATAAAATATTAACAAAAATTATTGCTGATAATAATTTAATATTAATATTTGTTTAAACCAGGATGTGGAAATTATCTATAATTCAGGTTTCATCATTTGTGTCTATGTACCCAGAAAAGGGGAATGGGGATAAGTCAGTGGTTCCCAAACATTTTGATTTCTTACCAATCTTTACAGAAAATCACATTTAGAATTCCAAATAGATAAGGAGATACTCTGACATTTTCCCACAGGTGAGCCACAGACGGTAGCTTCTTAAATGCTACTTGAATGAACATAAGCCCATTAACAGACACACCCAACTGTCTCCACTACCTACAATTAGCAGATACACCCAACCGTGTCCAGCCCACCTGACCAGGATGAGGCCCATTTCATCACATGCATGGGATGCCCCCGAGTGTCCCGTGGATAGCTTGGATGCAGAACACACCTGAGAAGGTTCCAGAAGGCTGATTCTGCCTCTGTCCTCAGGGCTGACTCTCAGACCAACCTTCAGAAAAGTCACCAAACCCTGGGTTGGGAATTTGCCCCAGTCACTCAGACTTCTGTGGTGTGGTGTGACAGGAATACAAGACGATGGGCCCAAAAGCACAAAGTGCTTCCAATGGCAAGGCACAGCCCAGCAGCCAGTTCATGAGGAGGTTCAAAGCTGGCCGAGCTACTTTAAAGGGACCTTGTGAGGGACAGTTAAATCAATGAGACCATGAGCAACACTAAAGGAAGCCTCCCCCAGCATCCAGCTCTCATGAAGACAAATCTAAGGGCTGAGGCACACAGTCCCATGACACAACGCACAGCGTGGGCATCCAAACTCCATTGCAGAGATCTGCAGAATTTTAGCCTTGAGTGACAATTTGAGGCAGAGCCAAGAAACATACTCCACTGGATACACCATTACCTCATCTGTCCATTTTTCCCTCTAAAGCCTTGTGAGGGATGCAGCATGCCAATGCAAAAAAAACTATTTTCCAATCATTTGTTTTCTCATTTTGGAAGAACAGCAACATTACCATGAAAATCTCTAACATTTCATAGCACAGCATAATTCTCAAAGCATCTGCATTCAATTCTCATGGTACTCTTATTCATTCATTCATTCATTCATTCATTCATTCAGCAAATATGTGTTGAGCCCTGGCTGAGTACCAGATGCTGTTCTAGGTACTAGGGATACAGCAGTGAACAAAGAAGGGCAAACATTTCTGTCCCATTTTACATATGAGATGACTGAGGCTCACAGAAGCTAAGTGCTTTGTCCAAAATCACATTCCTACTAAGTGGCAGATCTAGACATAAATTCAGATCTAAATGCAAGGTCAGTTTTCCCCACTACCTCTCACTCTTATATTCTTCTGTTAGTTTTTCCATACACCTTATACTGCTGCAGAAAAATAAAATACTTTTCGTGCTTTAGAATTTAGAATTTAATATCAGTGGCTAGCCAACAGTGTTGTCCTCAAACATGGCTCTGCTCTTACTGAAGATGCAGAAACTCTCCAAGCAACAAACCAGGCTGCTCCTGTGACCTGGAGTTCCTGGCAAATCTACTGAGGAGAGTTAGCACAGAAAGAACAATACATAAATCCCTGTTCAGAGGAAGCTGCTCAAATTTGAACCAATCTCAAATAAACCTGCAATACCAAGTTTCTCTCAAAAACGCAGGTGCCCCTCAGAGTGGTTCATCTATGTTTATTCCAGCTTTACTGTGAGCCACTTTAATCATAGAGTCAAAGTCACACCTGGCTCCCATAAACATATACACCTTTTATGTACCCACAAAAATTAAAACAAACAAAAAAAAACTTTTAAAGTCATACCTGGCTGAGAGCAGAACTAATCCATGAAGGGAGTTTCCATTTTAAAGGGAAAGAGAGCCAGTACTTTTGAAGCACTGAACAGCCTTAAGGATGGTGGGCTGGATTCAGCGGCTCTGGGAGGTTTTGAAAAGTCAGACGTGTAGGACAGAGAGAGGAGACAGCTGGTGTTGGAAGAATTCAGAAGGGAATTGGAGGGGTAGGCACCATGTTGCCTAGGGCCTTCGGCTCTGTCTATCTGTGCAGGCTGTGCCCCACGTGGCTCCAAAGGCTGCATGAGTCATGCTGACCAAGGCTCACAATGTTTGCTCCAGTAACAAAAAGCTGTTTCTGACATTTGAATTATCTAGATGGTAATATCTTGCCCAAGCCAATTTAACTTCTCAAGATTAGTACACTGGCCCAGCACTTTGGGAGGTGGAGGCAGGCAGATCATCTGAGGTCAGGACTTCGAGACCAGCCTGGCCAACATGGTGAAACCCCGTCTCTACTAAAAATAAAAAATTAGCCGGGTGTGGTGGCACGTGCCTGTAGTCCCAACTACTCAGGAGGCTGAGGAAGGAGAATCGTTGGAACCCAGGAGGTGGAGGTTGCAGTGAGCCGAGATCACGCCACTGCACTCCAGCCTAGGTAACAGAGTGAGATTCCATCTCAAAAAAAAAAAAGATTAGTACACTGAGAGAAGAGGAGGAAACAAAAGACACAGAGACACACAAGTAAGGAGGTGGGGTAGAGGGGAATGTCTCTGGCATCTCTCCAGCACCCTGCCAGTAGTTAAAGTAGCTCAGACACCCTATTTTCCTAGAACTTCTACATTCTCTGCCCCTTCTGGTTTACCCATCCTGTATCTTATTTATTTTATTTTATTTTTTGAGACAGAGTCTCACTCTGTCATGCAGGCTGGAGTGCAGTGGCTCAATCTCAGCTCACTGCAACCTTTGCCTCCCAGGTTCAAGTGATTCTCCTGCCTCAGCCTCCAGAGTAGCTGGGATTACAGGCATGCACCACCACGCCTGGCTAATTTTTGTATTTTTTTTAGTAGAGACAGGGTTTCGCCATGTTGGCCAGGCTGGTCTGGAACTCCTGACCTCAAGCGATCCACCCACCTTGACCTCCCAAAGTGCTGGGATTACAGGCGTGAGCGGCCGTACCTGGCCTGTATCTTGAGTATTTATTTGTGTATTTTCCTGCCTGTGGGGACCTCTCAGTGGTTTACTGGTCTAACAACTATATCTCTAAAAAAAATAGCTCAGTTTTATGGCATTTGCCAATTTCTGTAGTGTAAATACCCCCACTGTGGCCCATTTCAAGGGGCCAATGACATCACCAAATGTGGAGTTGGGAAGAGAGGTTCTCTTCACAATCAGCTTTCCGTGGCTCCAGCACACTGTAAGACTCCGAATTTTACACTCTCTCACAATGCTAAGGTACCTCGCTACTCCTCCCCTCTCCAATTCTTCACATCAATGAAGCTTTAACAAGTGCTGGCTTCCTAGGAAATGGTTTCCAAAAGTCAGAACCAGTATACTAAAGCCAATCAGTGTCACTCTTTGAATGACTGTGGCACACATGTTGATGTGATGGAATCTGCCTTCTCAATATAATTAAGGGAAGAACTTCTGCATCTCCCTCAAGCATTCAAACTCTGACTTTAGCATTTCCTTCCACCTCTCAACCTTACATAGTACCTAGCACATAGTAGGAGGAGGGAGGGAGGGAGGGGAAAAGATGATGTGAGTGCAAGTTATTTCAAGTAAAAGATCTATAATTAATATGGTGAGAAAAGGACAGACAAGTGTTCAGGCAGGCAGAACAAACGGCAGTAAGATCACGTTTTTTGGTTTTAACATTAACTGGGAGGGATAAAGACTAAAGTGCTGTTCTTTTCCAAGTCTGCTACTATGAAACGATTTCTAACATTTTTAGCATTAACAAAAGCCAAAATCTCCCTAATTTTCTTGCCTAAAAACCTAAGAAAAGGTAATTATGTTTCTTGCTGACAAAAGACAGTAAGTCGAGCAAGCCCAGTTACAGAGAAACAACTGAAAGGTTGAATAGAAAGAATAACAACCTATGACAGTTCTACAGTGACAGTAGGAAATGCAGCTCTTTTACCATGGAAGATAACAATGAATGTCTTCCAGAAGGGTCTTAATCTTCTATAATACAAAGTCTTTTAAATTAACTTAACCTTTTATAATTTTCTTTTAAAAGTACTTAAAATTTTTCATTTTAACTATCAGAAGGCTATGGCCCAGCCATTTTTATAACTGGATTAGGCCATGTCCTTCAGCCTAGGAAGTGGAGTTCCTTTACGTTGGTGTCCTGGGCTCACAAGGCCCTGTCTCCTGAGCACAGTGAGAGCCAGTATCTGAGACATCAGGGACAATAGGAGTTGGTTCAGCTCAACCCACTCTTTGAAAGGGTCCTGTTCCCTAAAAAGCCATGCCCAAATACTTCGCAGAGCATTCCAGACACTTGAAAATAGAACTCCAAATGTCCATATGTACCCCTGTCATCCAGTAGGATCCTCACAAGGGGCTACTGAGCCACCAGCATTAGGGGAGCAAGCTAGGTCACAGTCCAGGAGGAGGGAGGCCCAGACACAAAGGGAAGACGGAGCCCCAAATCTGGTGGGATAAAAAGTGGGTAGAAGGTATGGCCATGGAGCCAAAGATTCAGAACTGGGAGAGAAAATCAAGGGAATAGCAACTGGATTCAAACAGGAGGAGCCTCCTGAGAGGCTGCCAGGAGCGGCGTAGAGCAGTTGAGGCTCACTGATAAAGGCTGACGGGTGCCACGGGAGGGTGGTGGGCTTGTTTCACAGAGGGGCTGGGGGTAGAGGAGCAATAGTCACCTAGTGACCAGCATCACCTATAGGAGGATGCACGGCTCTAGCCCGTGGTCATGTGGTTTCATGCCTCTCTGCCTTTGCATGTGCCGTCCTCTCCACCCAGACTGTTGTTCCTGCTTTTTACCTAAAGAACCCCTACTCTTCTCACAACGCCCAGTGCTCAAGAGCTCCTTCCTCTGTGAAGTTTTCCCCTTCATCATCTCATTTGTGCCACCACTTTCCTTGTACACACTTCATCCATGGTACACAACAGACACAATATTTGGTACACAGTAGGTGCTTAGCGTTTGTTGAATGAACGAGTGAATGAAAAACCAAGAACAGCTAATACTGAGTTCCGCAGTCAGATCTGGTTAGAAACATCTATTGATATTGGCAGTAGTTTAAAAAATGAGGCCAAAGTGTCACAAGAGGTGCTTCACTTTTCCTCTGAGTCATCTAAGAACCAGTCCCTAGCTAGATGCAATCACTGTCTTATATTCCTGAAACAGTAAAAGGAGAATAAATATTTTCAGCTGCAAAAGGAATGAAATTTAATACCAGCAAATACCTTGGAAACAGATTCAAACTTTAAAAGCTGACTTTCAGACACTGATAATGATGTTCAGCCAATGGAACACCCCAAAAAACACCAGAGAACCTACTGGAATGGGCAGCCTTCTAGAGCCTTCTAGGCTGAGGATCAGACTTACCTGACAGATTCCTAGGTCCACCTCAAAGATTCTGATACGATAGGTTTCAGTCAAGGAACCTGTATTTTTTGAAAACTCCTCCAAGTGATTCTAGCAATGAACAGATTTAGAAACCACTGGATGGCTGGTTCTAAGCTACTGATGATATGATTCCTGATATACATGACAGAATGTTCCTGGGGAGAGGGGCTGCTGTCTGCCTGGGAGATCAGAGATCGTCTTCATAAATGATCGTTAAATCTACTATGTATTGACTTGGATTATCTCATTTAATCCTCCCAACAAGCATGTAAAGGTAGGGGCTGATATTATCCCCATTGTACAAATACAGAAACTGAAGCTTAGAGAGGTGAAATAACTTATTCAGCTACTACGTGGCAAAGGTAGGATTCAAAATCCTGGCAGGTCATTCTAGAGGCTGCGTTCTTCATCCCTGTGTAATGCTGCCTTTTTGCTGAAGCACATGGGCAGAAAGCAATCCCCTAAAACACAATGTCTTAAAGAAGGGGCCAGTACACTTGAAGTTGCTTCAATCTGTATTGCCTCCGAACTGTTTTATTCTCTAACTCACAGGAACTGGTTGTTTTGATAAATCATGAGCATTCCCACATCTCTCTGTCTCGCTGTGTTTTGTTCATTTCTGTATCCCTCATGTACCACACAATGCTTGGCCCATGATATATACTCAGTAAATATTTGGTATTAGGTTGGTGCAAAAGTAATGGTAAGCACCACAATTACTTTTGCACCAACCTAATAAATTTAAAAGAACTACTAGATTCCCTGACTGTCATAAATACTATGTGACTAAAACCAAGGAATTCACTTAATCAAAGCCCTTGGTGCTACACTGCCCACACTGAGGCTGACTGAAAAACGTGACTTTGCTATCGAAGGGGAGGACATGGTCAGGCGCTTACTATGCACTTGCTGAATGAGCTTTCAAGGGAAGCACTTATGTTCTGCCTACGTGACCAGGCCTCGGACAAACCTGGAAGGATCAGGGGTTCCAGTGAAGTAGTGAATGCATGGAAAGCTTCTATTCTGTGGCAGGACAGACACTCCACTGGCTGTGGTGAGGAAAGACTCAGAGTCTATGCACACTCCGCTGGCTTTGTCCCGTAAGGTGTTCATCATAGTCTGCACCGTGATGCTTTCTGCAAAAACACAAAAGACAGACAAATGGAAAGAGTAGATATAGGCCGGGCGCGGTGGCTCACGCCTGTAACCCCAGCACTTTGGAGGCCGAGGCGGGCGGATCACGAGGTCAGGAGATCGCGACCATCCTGGATAACACGGTGAAACCCCGTCTCTACTAAAAATACAAAAAAAAAAAGCCAGGGGTGGTGGCATGCGCCTGTAGTCCCAGCTACTTGGGAAGCTGAGGCAGGAGAATGGCGTGAACCTGGGAGGCAGAGTTTGCAGTGAGCTGAGATCGCGTCGCTGCACTCCAGCCTGGGCGACAGAGTGAGACTCCATCTCAAAAAACAAACAAACAAAAAAGAGTAGCTATAACACAAAACTGTGGTGTGGCGGGCCACTAACTAAAATCCATTCACTGCATTCTCTTTTTAGTAATAAAAACTCTGAAATTACATCTGGGACTGTAACTACCAAACTACAGTCTATTTCCCCACTTCCCTTGTGACCATGTGTGGCCATGTGATAAATGTTGATCAACAGGAGGTAAGCAGAAACAATGTGTGCAATTCCTCATCACATCTATAAACAAGGTATGTTTGCCTTTTGTTTTTATTTTCTCCCTTCCTGCCAACTAGGAGATGCAAACAAGCGGACCACAAATGGAATTCCTGTGTTGAGTCACAGTAACCAGCCCTGGACTGGCCGTATATACCTGAACTATAACATGGGAGAGAAATAACCTACTATTTTCTTTAAGCTACGTTAATTTGGGGTGTCTTTGTTACAGCATTTAGCTGTACCTCAACCAGTACAATAACTCAATAGATATCCACAAGAAAGTACATACAATCTACTACGCACAGTCCACCAAACTCGCTCCCATAAACTCTTGCTGGTCAGAGTCAATACTCTATTTGGAGAATGTCCTCTCTGCGGAGGGAAATATATGCACAGAGAGGCATTTAGAATATCCAGAGCCATTAGGACTGTTGGCTGTGACCACAGATAAATGGATAAACAAATCCTTGATTACATCAGATCCCATTTCTACATCTTCCCCTGGGTTATAATTTGTTAAAACACTATTTCAGTCTGTGTTCACCACGATGGAATTGAAGCATCACACGGAGAGGTTTGTTGGCACATTCACATCCTCTTTATAAATCTCTACTTACATGTCATACCTAGAAATATTAACAACAAATCCTTGTTTGCTTCAACTGTCCAATGTTCAGATTTCCTCATTGTCTTATAAATGAGCCTATTGATTTGAATTGGAACCAATGAGAATTGGAAACGTCTCTGCCTCTTGTTTTTTCCCCTTGCATCTTTTTTTTTTGAGATGGAGTCTCGTTCTGTCCCCCAGGCTGGAGTGCAGTGGCGCAATCTTGGCTCACTGCATCCTCCGCCTCCCAGATTCAAGTGATTCGCCCACCTCAGCCTCCCTGGTAGCTGGGACTACAGGCATGCACCACCACGCCCAGCTAATTTTTGTATTTTTTTGGTAGAGATGGGGTTTCACCATGTTGACCAGGCTGCTCTTGAACTCCTGGCCTCAAGTGATCCACTCTCCATGGGCCTCCCAAAGTGCTGGGATTGCGGGCGTGAACCACCGCACCCACTCAGCTTGCATCTTAGTTGTCAGAGTCATCTTTCCTGTAGTTTCGCACAGTGTAAGCTTTGCAGATGGCATCCTCATGGCATTATTTGTTGGGAACAGGGACCCCGAAATCTGGCCATAAACTGGCCCCAAAACTGGCCATAAACAAAATCTCTGCAGCACTGTGACATGTTCATGATGGCCATGATGCCCATGCTGGAAGGTTGTGGGTTTAACGGAATCAGGGCAAGGAACACCTGGCCCACCCAGGGTGGAAAACCGCTTAAAGGTGTTCTTAAACCACAAACAATAGCATGAGCAATCTGTGTCTTAAGGACATGCTCCTGCTGCAGATAACTAGCCAGACCCATCCCTTTATTTCGGCCCATCCCTTTGTTTCCCGTAAGGAATACTTTTAGTTAGTCTATAACCTATAGAAACAATGCTTATCACTGGCTTGCTGTCAGTAAATACATGGGTAAATCTATGTTCAAGGCTCTCATCTCTGAAGGCTGTGAGACCCCTGATTTCCCACTCCACACCTCTACACTTCTGTGTGTGTGTCTTTAATTCCTCTAGCGCCACTGGGTTAGGGTCTCCCCAACCAAGCTGGTCTCGGCAATTATTATATTAAATAGCGTATTTGTTCCTCTATCCTCTGTATTTCCTGTAAATTAGTAGCTAGACCTAAAGGCTTTATCAGATTTAGAGTTGATGTTTTGGCAACATTATTTAATATCTTTCACCAAGCTAGTTTTTTTTTAATTAAAAAAATTTTGACTTTTTTAAAAGCTCCTGTTTAAAAGTGAGTATTTTCTTACCTTCCTACCCAGAATATATTACATAAGTGCTATAGCAAAAGTCCTAAAGTGTTCTAGATTAAGAGTCAGGAAACATTTTCCTTCTTTTTTGTTTTTTTTTAAAAAGAGACAGGGTCTCACTCTGTCACCCATGCTGGAGTGAGGTGGTGCAATCATACCTCACCACAGCCTTGAACTCCTGGGCTTAAAAAATCTTCCCACCTCAGCCCCCTGAAGAGCTGGAACTATAGGCCCACATCACCACATCTGGCTAATTTTATTTCTTTGGAGAGATGAGGTCTTGCTAAGTTACCCAGGCTGGTCTTAAACTGAACTCCTAGCCTCAAGTGATCCTCTGCCTCAGCCTCCCCAAAGTACTGTGATTACAAGCATGCACCTGGCCTGACAGTAAATATTTTAGATTTATGGGCCATACAATTTCCATTGAAACTTTCCTGTTGCACCTGCTCAACTCTACCATTATAGTGAGAAAGCAGCCCCAAACAATATATAAATAAATGGGTGTGGCTACAGTCCAATAAAATTTTGTTTTTAAAACAGGCAGCTGCCAACAGGTCATAGTTTGCTGACCCCTGTTCTAAATGATCCAAAACTTCGCCTTATAAAATACAAGCATCACCAACAAATATAGAATGACTGTTGTGGGTTTTCTGGAAGGATTTCCACATAGGCACAAAAGTAAGAAGCTATCTAGTCGCCACATATACCTAAATATGGATTCTGATTTAAGTTAATAACTAGGGGCTGGGTGTGGTGGCTTAGGCCTGTAATCCCAGCACTTTGGGAGGCCAAGGCAGGCAAATCTCTTGAGCCCAGGAGTGTCAGACCAGCCTGGGCAACAAAATGAGACCCTGTCTCTACAAAAAAAAAAAATTAGCCATAAATGGTGGCATATGTTTGTAGTCCCAGCTATTGGGATGGCAGCAGGGGTGCAGCTGAGGGAGGATCGCTTGAGTTCAGGAGGTGGAGGCTGCAGTGAGCCGAGACTGTGCAACAGAGTGACACCCTGTCTCAATAAACAAACAAATAAATAAATAAATAAAATAAGTTAGTAATTAGTTGGCAGACAGAGTGGCAACAATTCAACTCATCAAGTATCCATGGAACAAAAAACTATACAGGCATCAAAAAGGGACCCTAAGATGAGTAAGAGACAACACCTCTGCCCTCAAGTCCCAGCAGGCTAGCGGGGCAGGGAAAGATGAGTCAAATATATAATTACTGATGTATGAGGATGGCTGCAGTAAGTATTACAAAAGGCAACACAATGACATCAGAGATTAAAGGAGAATAACACGGGTAGGAGAAGGAAACCTCCAGGGATGAGGAAGCACCATGTAAAAATAAATACAAGTTGTTTTCTTGCCTGCACATCAGGGACTTTTAGCACAAGTTGGTCTTTACATACAAGGGCTATTCTGTGTTCCTTTTTGTTTACCCTTCTAAGTTCAGACGAGTTCTCAGAAACAGCTGCAAGAGAAAGGGTATGAGAAGGAGAATCGTGAGGGAGAGACTAACTCACCTTCTTGTTTTTCTAAGCTGTCTTTGCCAGCACCGCAGTCTAGATGATCCTCAACTGGAGAAAAGACTTCGGAAAAATTGAACTCGCCCTCTCCCGTCCACCAACCTTGGCTCTGAGCATAACTCCTGAGTTCCGGATGCTCTGCATCCATCTTAGTGGTGAGCGAAAGCCGATTGCAAATGCACCTCACTCCCTCTGCAGAGAGTGCAAAGCCCCATAAGTTAAAAATATACTTATAAAGACTTAATCAACAAATGGAAATGTATAGGGAATCCTTTTCCTGAAACAATGACTTTAACTACAGGGAGGAATCCATTTAATTTTTGAAGAGAGAAACAGACAATCATTGAGTCTCTTTCTAGGAGACCTCCTAAAAGGTCTGACCAGTCTTGACTGGGCATTATCACATTTTAAATGAGCAACAGTCACTTAACCCATCTTAAAAGCATAATCAACAGGAAATATGTAAGGCTCTTCATTTTGGCTAAATAAGCCCCAAGCATTCATTAGTTACACACAAAAAAAGGGACAGGTCCTTTGAAAGAGGTACTGAGCTAACAAGACTTAGCAATCCATAAGGGAGTCCTCTATAATAGAGATGCTGTTCCTCTACAGCAATGCTCTATCGCATCTATAGAAAGCCCCCTCCCTGGTCTGATTTCTTTTCACCTGGAAAAACACTTTACACCCCTACTCCTTGGCCAAATCTATATGGTTTTTTTAAAAAATACAAATCGAATACTTCATTCAACTTTTTTTTCAGGTATCAACATTTAGAAAATCATAGTGGCAATGACAACAAATTGTTTTAAAATAATTGAATATATTCATGAATATACATATGTCTGGGTGTGTGTGTGCACACGTGTCTGTGAGTGTGTGAGATAAAGTGTGTGCATGCATGTGTGTATGTGTTTGAAAAATCTATGGGAAATTTTTTCTTATAAAAATAGAAGTGTGACTAAATAAATCTAGAATTAGAAATGCCTGCATTCTGAGTACATTTCACTTTGATGAATGAGGGCTTAGACCAGAAACTCTCCTACCAGCTGGCTGGCTTGCTATGTCTTCTTCGAAGCCTGAGCTGCAAATGCACACAGGACAACTCAGCCTTCCACCTTCAAGATGCTGTCTAGGGCACAAACACTAGGAAGTTATCAGTGCTAGCTTAAAAGGGCCATTCCTATTTGCTGCTTCCAGGGATTCTTGGAGAATGAAGTGAGATAAAGAACATAAACTACAAGCTACAGGAAAGCCATCATTGCCTGAAAACCAGTTCCTAGAGGCAGGATCAGTGCTGGACTAAGTTCTTTCAGTATGTTTTGCTTCACTGATTTACACTTCTGAAATAAGCATTCCTGGCTGGTAGGCATTGGTCCTTTGTCATTTATCTTTTCAGAGAGGACCATAAAAGTACAATTATAAACAATTAAAAATAAAAACCAGTTTTGGCCTAAACAAGTGATTTTGACATCATTCATACTAAGTTATTTAAAAAAATACTCTTGTAAGCAACTCTACAGATATTAGTTTCCTAGTGGGCAGATTTATAGTAGACATTTGCTTTTAAGAATGTTAGCGTTTGGGAGACGGAGTGCATTAAATCTTACTGCAATCCATCACACTGCTGCTGGGATCAGACGACATGAAATCAATAAGTCCAAGAAATGGCTGGGGTTCTTTTTTATTTAAATATTTAGTTAACTAATGGAAGCATTCATTTTGTGTAATTTTTTAAGCTACATTTTGAAGAGACGCTCAGCTTTTGAAACGCAGTCATAGATCAAAAAGTGTTAGGTTCAACTTAAAAGCAATATGACTGCTTTGAAGCATGGATTACTAGCACTCTTGATGGAAGCATTCAATAGTAAGACTTCATCTTAGGAGGGCTTTTTATCAAGGAGTTTTAAGTTCCTGCATTGTAGGAGAGTTGGAGACCTGGTGGGCTGCACTGGCTGTCTTAGTTCTAGAACTACTGTAAGAGCTGGGCAAGTAGGCACACACACTGGTAGGTGGGTACATGCTGGGCATATGAGGTGGAGAAACTCTCCGTGATTGCTGACGGACACCACTAGCCCATTCTACACCCTTTTGAGATAGAAAGAGGCCACCCCCGCCTCCAGACAGACACAGCCTTCATACAGCTTGGCCAGGAAGCCACAGTCTAGATTTCACTGCCTCACTGGGGCAATTTTGTATAGAGTACAACGTACCCATCATCCAGAGAAGCCCTGATCACTGGACTAACTTTGTGCACAGAAAACAGGCTTGATTCCCGTCTACTGTGGTAGATCTTCCGCTTCTAACTCAGGTCAAATTTGGTTCAACTCACCCCTAAGATAGGGATGGCACACAAGTTTCATCCCCAACATCATTTTGGATTACTTGGAAGAGACTTCCTGGTAAATTTAGTTAAGAAAAATACATAGGCCAAGAATAGGTTCAACGAAAGAGAAGTGTCGTGACCTACTACTCCACCATTAGCACAGGAGGGAAGAATGGCAGTGCACACATCACATGGTCACCACCCAGTCCCAAGGAGCTGCTCGGGCCAAAATTCCCTCTTAGGACTACTTACTTTGCTTCGAAGCCCTTTAACCCATTCTGGGATCTCATCCTGTCCAGAAATGAGGATGCTGAGGTGGGGATACAAAACTACCACTCCCACCCCTAACACTTACTTCCCCAGGGCTGTGTTAGAAGCAAGATGCTGCAGGGGCCACAGAGCAGCAAATTTATGGGCACTAAATTCTTCTGGGTGGATCATCTAGTCCTCTGCTCTTCTAGAAACACTGTCTCACTGTGAGAGAAATGAACTTCACTCACAAAGAAATCCCAGAGTGGCATATACTGGTCCTCACACAGATCTAAACTCCTATTTTAGAGGAACATGCCAAGCACAAAGATCTACAGGGTTGGGGGTGACAAGGAGCTACTGTCCAGTGAAGGGACTTGTTGACCTATTACATAAGAAGAGTCACCATTCTCTTGGCCAATTAATAGAGTAATGGTTTAAGTCATGGAATTCCTGGTAGTCAAAAGCAGGTTCTTCTCAGAAAGCAAACAGAAAATACGAAATGTTAAGAGACTGCTTCACTCCAGGTTCAGGAGACTCCAGATTCTCTTCTTGGAAGTTCCCAGAAATGAGAGGCATGCCAAAGCATGACAGTCCCACACAGAGAGGACCTGCAACGGCACGTCTTTCTTCCAGGTCTGACACTGTACGTGCAGGCCACCCCATCTCTGTGGCCTTCCCTGTCCTCAGAACTCTCCATCATCCACACCCGCTCACCTGTGACTTTCTCGGCAGCCCAGTACTTCCCTATGGTCTCGAGCACCCAGGCTTCATCACGATCCACAATCAGATATGCACTTTGGAAGCTGTGGCAGGAGTTTGCATCTTCATAGTAATTCCCACCTTGTCCATGTTCTTCCAACAAGGAGACAATGACATCTAAGGCTTCTTTAGCTGTTTCCCCTCTTTCTAAACCAAGCCTGCAGGAAGGAAACCAGAACCATACTTCGGTCATTTCATACCACAGGATTGTTACTAGAGTAACCAAAGACTGGGCAAGGTCGAGTTATGAAGCATGCCAACATGTGTAAACATGTTAAGTCTGCAGAACAATAAGCAAACTGATTAACTGCACTGTATCTCAGAATACACTTCTCACATGTTTGCTTAAAAAACCATATGGGGTGGCCAGGTGCAGTGGTTCATGCCTATAATCCTAGCACTTTGGGAGTGGCAGGATTGCTTGAGCTCAGGAGTTCAAGACCAGCCTAGGCAACATAGCGAGACCTCTTCCTCAAAAAAAATTTTTTTTAATTAGCCAGGCATGGCGGGACACACTGGCAGTCTCAGCTACTTGGAAGGCTGAGGTGGTACGATCGCTTAAGCCAAGCAGGTTGAGGCTGCAGTGAGCCATGATCATGCCACCACACTCCAATCTGGGCATCAGAGTGAGACCCTGTCTCAAAAAAAAAAAGAAAGAAAGAAAGAAAGAAAAAATCATAGGGGTGTTTTCTGTGTTTGGTCATTTCCCTTCGACACAGGAGAGTCAGGAACCCAGTGTCTTCTCCCTCTTGGAAGGCACCTGTGTGTCTTCCCCTCTTCTGACTGTGTCTCCCACAGAGCTGGCCACCTCAGCTCTAGCCCTTACAAAACCACCTCTCTGTGGCAGGTACTCCCTCCTGACTCTAACCTGGGCAAAAGGAAATCAAGGCCAAGTCTGGCCTTGATCTCTATTATTCTACACCAGATATTTTGCTTACTTATTAGAAGTGTTCAAATGCCAGACATTATCCTGTGTCCAGAGAGGACGTTGTCCTGTCTCTGTCTCAGAGACCTTATTAGGAATGGGCAGCTGGTTGGGACATAATCAGCCTTTTCTACATATTTCTCCTCCTGCCTATCAGCCTACGTCTATTGGTATGGCTTACAGCTTCAGTCATCAAAAGAATATGTATTCCCTTTGAAGTGAGACATCCATCTCCCCCTAGCCTTTCCAATTAATAAACCCTTTAAAGAGTGCACTGATATGGTTTGGCTATGTCCCCACCCAAATCTCAAATTACATCTCCCAGAATTCTCACTTCTTGTGGGAGGGACCCAAAAGGAGGTAACTGAATCAGGGGGTCCGGTCTTTCCTGTGCTATTCTCGTGATAGTGAATAAGACTCACAAGATCTGATGGGTTTATCAGGGGTTCCCGCTTTTGCTTCTTCCTCATTTTCTCTTGCACAGTACTGCCCTCTGTGTGACCTTGGGCAGGTTATATATTTTGAACTTCAGTTTTATGTCATCTATAAAATGAATGCCCACATCATTTAGTTGTTGTAAGAGTAGGTTTATGAGATAACATCCATGAAAATATGCAGTGCTAGTGCTTGTGACCAGGAAAGTGGTCAGTAAATTTCTGGAGGTAGAATACTGTGGCAGAGAAACATATGACTCAGAGATAAATGGACCCAGCTTCTAGCTATGGCTTTGCTACTCACTGGCATTAAGATCTTAAGTAATGTGACCTTTCCAAACCTTGATTTTTCTCATCTGCAGATTGAAAACAATACTACTTCCCTCTCTGGCTGTTATGAAAGAGGAAGGTACATGCCATGTACTCAGGAAGTGTCCATTTATTCATCTGTTCATTCAAATTATAATTCAGGTGGCAGGAACACAGGAGTCTTAGAACCTGGGCAATGGTGCTACTACAATGGTGGTACAAGCCAGTTCTTGGTGAATTTTCAACTTGAGAAGTAAAACCTATTCAAATTTATCTAATTTGATGCTTCCTAAAGGGATATTTCACTGTGCTGCCAGGGAGAAGAAAAGCTAATACAACTAATCTATAGGCTGATTTTTATAACAGGCTTATGTTTATGGTCAAATAATTACATGACAATTCATCTGACATTTCTCATTTTAAGCTTATGTAGCAAGACTCGGTTACAAGGCAGTGATTTACAAAGCTGAACCCTAAAACCTTAGGAGAGGGATAAAAGAATAAACCCACTAGAAGATTGAATTCAGCTGACTTTTCCTTTGGTCAATGTCATCTTCTCCAAAGAGAAGGAACAGAAGCAGGCACTCATCTTATCTTGAGGCTCCGGAACAAACAAAGGTGCTATGAGTGCCTCTCAGAACCCCACGTTGTGCACACTCGAAGGCCTCCTTCCTCCCTTCCACAGGTCCCTGGTAGCCCCCTGGTCACAATGCCTCACACAGACATTCCAGGCAGAATCCTGTTCCCAGGGCCTTTGCAGGGCCCCAACTTGCCCGTGCAAACATGTGCTAGGAGCATGTGAATACACAGCCAGCTGTAACAGCCCTGTCTTCGGAGCTTATGACTTATCTTTTTTGATTTCCAGTGTACTCTTCTGATGTTCTGCCTGTGTGCATTCCACACTGAGGCCCTACACTTGCACTTGCCCTCCCATGCTGACTTTGATGTCCTCTGGCAGAGTTGGCAACAGGACCTCAGCACTATCCACAGACCTAATTCTGATTTCACCCTCCTATCCCTTGTGCCAGGACCGTGGGTCAGAGATCCCCTTTGTCCCACCTGATTATTCCCACCTGGTCTTCCTACCATGCCATGAGGACAGGGCCAACTGCTCCATAGTACATGGGCTGTGAATAACACCAGGGTTACACCCTTGCCCTCTGCAACTGAGAAATGCAGATGAATCCCATGTCACTGGGTGCAGAAGAGATGCCAGAGAGACCTGGGGCCGCAAGTCACACGGCATCCAGAGGCCTATGTTAAAGCCATTCCCAACAGTCTCACCTCCTACATGGGGCAGATTCATGTGATTCCAGAAGAGAGCAGTGCTCTCTGGCCCCATGCCTAATTTCACTTTGGCTGCTACCCCTCTGCCTGGGCAGGACCAAGACAGGGAAGGGGAAGAAACTCAATGGGCCAAGGTTAGAGTCCCACTGTAACATCTATCTTCTGGGCAGTTCGAATTCTTCCAAAGTGTGTGCTTTGTCCAGCTTGTTCTGGGCCTGGGAATTAGATGCTCCTGAATTCAATTCCTAGTTTTATAGGAAAATCTTTCCTTGGGAGCCCATGACCTTCTCACAGGTATGTCAAGCTCACCCTGCCCGTTCCTGAAAAGTTAACACATCTCACTGAGAAAGATGGGTCACACCTGTACTTCTCCTGCTTAAAGCCCCTTTGTTTAGAAACTCTGCTTATCTTTTCAACATCTGTGCCTCCATGGATTAGGAGACCCCTGTCCTTTTCTATCTCAAATCAGGTAAAACTAGATTTGCCATGGATATATAATCACTGACTTGGGAAAAGTAATAAAAATAGGCAACACAGCCCCCTTAGAAAGGTGGGCCTAGTATTCTTATAGGACTCAGGTGCAAATAATCTTCCCTCCTCCCCACAATCAAGCAGTCTGCCAGGCCCTTCTGAGGTCAGGACCTTTTGGAAATTGGAAATTCCCAGCCTTCAGCCAGAGGGCTAGAAGCAGGAAGGTAATGCTATGAAGTGATTGCTTGTCCCCCTGGTTTCCCCAAAAATTCATATGTTAAGCCTCATCCCCAGTGTGATGGTATGGTACAAGGGGCCTTTGGGAGGTGAAGAGGTCATGAGGGGTGGAGGCACCATGATGGGATTAGTGCCCTTAAAAGAAGAGACACCAGAACGTGTCTTCTTTCTCTGTTCTCTGCCATGTGAGGATACAGGGGAAGATGGCCGTCTGCAAACCAGCAAGCAGGCTCTCCCCAGACACTGGGTCTGCCGGTGCCTTGATCTCAGATTTCCCAGTCTCTAGGAATGTGAAAAATACATTTGTGTAGTTTAAACCCCCTAGGCTATGGTATGTTTGTTATAGCAGCCCAAATGGACTAAGACGAGTGATAACACAGGTGATGGATGTGAAGGTGATCCAGGGAAAGAGCGTGTGAAACTTTTTGACTTATCTCCATCTCTCAGTGTCCCGAAATTCCTGCGTCATTGACAGGTGAAGTAAAATGTGCTCCACTACATACAGGAGTGGCCTCTCTGAGGTTAGCAGGCCCTGGGATCCCTGGCTTAGCCACCTTCTAGCTCTGGGGCCTTGGACAACTCCTTCAACCCTCCTAAGCTCCAGTGTCCTCACCTCTCAAAGGGAGGAGACCTACTTCATTGGGTTACTGTGAGAGTTAAATGAAATAATATGTGCAAAGCATGTCTTACTACAGTGTTCAGGAAATAGTAACTCTGATTACACAGGTTCCTCCCGCCTACAAATGGTGACTGAACCTCCTTTTAAATCACCTGAGTCCTCACATTCACCAACAACCTAAAGACAAACTACAGACCTTTCCAAATTTTCACACTGGCCTTTTGCCAAGGACTTTTGTGATTTTTAACATGCTGAAGGTCTGATGGAATGTGTCCAGAATTATAAGATGTTCTGAAATACTGGAATTGACTAGGTTTTAGTGCCATTGTTAAACACAAATGGGAGTAGCAAAAGTCAGCGTGCAGGAAAAAAAAGAATAAAGTAGTTATGCAAAGGGAAGAAGAGGCAAGAAACACTGAAAGAATGCAGCAATCTGCTGTAGCCAGCTGCTACCAGCTTGGAGAGCAGATGGTTAAATTTTAGGGATTTTTGAGCCAGTTCTGAAACTGTTGGTAGCTTGAAACCCCTCACGGTGGGAGTATTTACACCATGGAAATTGAAAAAGCACTCAAACAGCGCTGCCCCTTCCCTCCACCAGGCTGGTTATTAAACATTTACCAGCATACTTCTGACAAAGAGGTTCCAAACGCTTCATAGTTCTCATCCATGTTGAGGCCCAGAGGCATTATCATGTCTGACAGACCTTGGATTATAAGTGGCACCCTAGGCCAGGAGCGGTGGCTCACACCTGTAATCCTAGCACTTTGGGAGGCTGAGGCAGGCGGATCACAAGGTCACGAGATCAAGACCATCCTGGCTAACATGGTGAAATCCTGTCTCTACTAAAAATACAAAAAATTAGCCGGGCATGGTGGCGGGTGCCTGTAGTCCCAGCTACTCGGAAGGTTGAGGCAGGAGAATGGCATGAACCCAGGAGGCGGAGGTTGCAGTGAGCCAAGATGGTGCCACTGCACTCCAGCCTGGGTGACAGAGCAAGACTCCGTCTAAAAAAAGAAAAAAAAGGGCACCCTAACATCCAGAAAGTAATTTCCCCTTTCTTTCCTTTGCTCTTTTTTTTTTTGAGACAGGATCTTGTTCTGTGACCCAGGCTGGAGTGCAGTGGCATGATCTCAGCTCACTGCAACCTCCCCACCTGGGTTCAAGCAAACCTCCCACCTCAGCCTCCCAAGTAGCTGGGAGCACAGGCGTGGGCCACCATACTGGGTTAATTTTGTATATTTTGTAGATACAGAGTTTTACCATGTTGCCCAGGCTGGTCTTCAACTCCTGGGCTCAAGCAATCCTCCTGCCTCGGCCTCCCAGAGTGCTAAGATTATGGGGCATAACCCATCACATCAGGCCCTTTTTTCCTTCTTTCAGACAGGGTCTCGATCTGTTACCCAGGCTGGAGTGCAGTAGTGCAATCATGGTTCACTGCAGCCCTGACCTCCTGGACTCAGCAATCTTCCCGCCTCAGTCTCTCAAGTAGTTGGGACTACAAGCATGCAACAGTGCAACCAGCTACATTTTGCATTTGTTTTGTAGAAACAGGCTTTTGCCATGTTGCCCAGGCTGGTCTTGAACTCCTGGGCTCAAGTGATCCTCATGACTCGCCTCCTAAAGTGGTGATAGCAGTGGTGGCCCATCTGGAGGAGCCACTGTGAAGATGCTGGCTGCAACAGGGAGGCAGGGCCTGGGTTGCGTGCTTTGCGAGGCTGGTGGGAGCCCCACCCCCTACCAAGTTGGCAGGGTGGGAGCCCCACGCTCCCAGGCACAGCTGCAGCTGCTCTGGACCTGGGCATCCCTGCACTCTCAGGAGCCCAGGAAGCCCTTGCCCCTACAGGCTGGGAAGTACCTGCTTCCTGCTCCCTGACCTCTTCCAGCTCCCAGCACCTGCTCCAGTGCAGAGCAAAGTTGTGGCTGAGCCCAGGTGCTATCGCAACCTGGCTGGGTGTGCACATGCTCAGGGTGGTGCTGACACACCAGCCCCCTGCCACCTCGGGCTTCTCCAGACTTTGGGCATCAATGAGCACAGGAGGGAGGCTGGGAGGGCTGAGGGCAGCTCAGTGTGGGCCTGCCAGTGGCCCCCAAGATGAAAAACCTGGACACCATGGATGGCATGTTGATGGCAGGAGGCAGACAGTTTCCTGGGCGGAAAGGAGCAGGTCCCCAGTGAAACCCCACCTTCAAGCCAGGAATGGCCGGAAGCCCGGAGGCTGGTCTGCTAGTTCCGGGTGGAGTACGCAGCCCAGAGTGAGAACTTATGGTGCTTTTTCCAGGCTTGCCCATGACCCGATCAGCACACACTTCCTCCCTTCTGAGCCCATAAAAACACCAGACTCGGTCAGACTCACACAGACGTTAGGACTACCAGCTGCAGGAAGGAGCTACCAAGTTTGGGCCTCCTTGACTCGTTGGGATGACCTGCCTGCAGAAGGGAGCTACCCACTACAGGTCTCCTCTCTGCTGAGAGCTGGATACTCGTCAGGATGACCTGCCTGCAGAATGGAGCTACCCACTTTGGGTCTCCTGAGAGCTGTTCTGTCACTCAATGAAGCTCCTCACCACCTTGCTCACTCTCCAGCTGTCCATGTACCTCACTCTTCCTGAACATGGGACAAGAGCTTGGGACCCACCAAATGGTGGGACTGAAAGAGCTATAACACAAACAGTGCTGAAGCACACCCCCATCCCCCACCATTCGCAACACTGCAGGTGATAAAAAGGAGAGAAGAGCTGCAGCCCTTTGGGGAGTCCAGACCTAGGGGCTCCCTGAGCCAGGGCTGTGACACTCTCTTTGGGGCTCTGCAGTTCCTGGCATTTCCAAGCTTCCAGGCACCACGTTTCTTGGTGACTGCAGTGGAAGCCATTTGCAGTACGCCTGGTCCAGCTGCAGCCTCGCACAGAGCTAGTGCCTGTGCCAATGCCTAGAGCTGCCCATCCCGCCACAGCTGGCACACCTGGCTGTATGCAGTGGCTGGACCCCATGCTTGCTCACACACCCCTTTCCTCTCTGTGCCTGGCTTGTGCTTGGAAGGCATGGGATCCAGGCCAGTAGCGTGAGCTGAGTACAGTGTGCAGGGCCAAGTGGTGGAACAAGCCCAGCAGCCCGACCAAAACTCAGGCAAAGGTGCCACCAGCCACAGAGGTTTCCGGCTGGAAAAGCAACACCGTAAGGATTGTGTGACACTGGGATTACAGGCATGAGCCACTGCACCTGGCCAAATTCCCACTTTTATGTTAGCTTCTGTTGGCTACTCATTACTTGGAACCAACTTCATGAAACATGCAAAAATGTGTACGTGTCTTTTATATGCCTCTTCCTCAGGAGAAAGGGACTAGTGGTCAGAGAACAGTGAATCAAAAATAACAGATGAAGCTTAGCTTTCAGATAAATGTCACTGAAAACGCATTATAAAAACAATATTGCCTAATGCTTACATTCCCACAAGCCTCTAGGAAACATACACAAATTATACCTTTATCTTAAAATCAGTGCCTATTACATTGCTACTGTCATTCCCTTATGTCTCTTTGAACTGAGGTTGGATTTCACATGCTGCTGGAAAGTGCAAAGTACCAGGATAAGTATAGGGGCAACTACTGTATTCATTGAATAATCAACCACAGTCTAGCAGGCCCTTGAAAGAGCATGTGAAATGGATATAGCCTGCTCTCATAGGAGCTGTCCAGGGAGGAACTGGCACTAGACACAGAGTGCAAGCAAGGTCAGAGAAAGTAGTAGTTCCTCACACAGCAATACCTAGGGAGGCACTGAGCCCCAAATTAAGAGAATGCAACCAACTGATAGAAAGTTTCCTGTGGAGCAGCGGTTCTCACCGTAACCATGCATCAGCACCAGCTGGAGAACTTGTTAAAACAGGTTGCTGGCCCCTGGGTGTGAAGTAGGGACCGATAATTTACATTTCTAGCAAGTTCCCAGGCAATGCTTGTTCACCAGCCATACTTTGAGAACCACTACTCTAGAACTTGCCACTCAAACTGTGGTTTTTCGACTTGTAGTATCAATATCATCTAGAGCTTCTTAAAAATTAATACCAGAATTAAATCATTAAAAAGGAAATCTGGGGCGGGATGTGGTGGTCCACGCCTGTAATCCCAGCACTCTGAGAGGCTGAGGCAGGTGGATCACTTGAGGTCAGAAGTTCGAGACCAGCCTGGTCAACATGGTGAAACCCTGTCCCTACTAAAAATACAAAAATTAGCTGGGTGTGGTGGCATACACCTGTAATCCCATCTACTCAGGAGGCTGAGGCAGGAGAATCGCTTGAACCCGGGAGGTGAAGGTTGCAATCAGCCGAGATCATACCACTGCACTCCTAGGAAACAGAGCAAGACTTGTCTAAAAAAAAAAAGAGAGAGAGAGAGAGAGAATGCTGGGTAAGGAGCATGAGTTACTTTTAGGATTTGGTTGGTATGAAATGACCCTTCAAAATCTGGCTATGCTTGGCTGAACTGATCATAGCTGCTTTAAAGATGAACTCAAAAGATCCACTTAAGGTGCAGATGCCTGTGACTCCATCCCCACCCTGAAGAATCTACCAGTGCTCTTCACACCCTTTTTACTGCAATAGCTGGACATGGCTAGCCCAAGATGGAGTTAACGTTATATGGTGAAGGTTAAACTCTCACCCTGTCATCTACTCCTGACCTTGCTAATTACCACAATGCCAAGTCTGTGACAAACATATCTTCTGTGTCTACCTCCCTCAGCCTTGTAGCTTCAGGTCAAATGAACCTGCCCCTCAAAGCATTCCCAAATATGACCAGTCTGTGATAATCTGTGAACATCCCGCAGTGTTTGCTGAAGGCCACACCCTGGAATTCTGTGCCATTCACGTGGCATCTAATCTCAGATAACTTTGAGTTACCTCTCTCCTACTATCTTCTTATATTATTCTTAAAATTTCCATTGTTCAATTTTCTTCTTCCTGCAACCAGACTAAAATCCCTTTGAAGCTTTGAGCTGCTTCATGTACCCACAGAGTCTAGAACAAAGTAGATATTCAGTAAACTCCTGTTGCTTTATTGGTTGATAATCTTAAAAAGATAGATCAGGTGCTCTGAAGAAAGGCAAAAAATCCTCTTCCACTGTCCCTTAGAAATCAACTGTTAAAATGGTAATTTTGCCTGTTCTATAAGTCTCATACTGCAAATACAGTAAAAAATACTGGAGAGCTGTCAAAACATAAGCTAAAAAAAAAAAACTTCTTGTTATTCTATACATTTCATTTTGCTAATCAAGAGGAAACTAGCTATATATAACTGGTTTTTAAAAACTGGCTTTTTCTGCCTTTTCCCCAGCTCAGGGAAGCTGCTCCTCCTGAGTTTACAAGAATGAGGAACAGTAAGGAAAGGTAAGGAAGGCAGGAAGTCACTGTGCTACCAAAAGGGTGTCCCTCGCAGACCTCTCCATCAGGTGGCAGAGGAGTGAGTTCCCGAGACCACTGTCTAAATGTGCCACTTCCCCCTACAAAACCAAAATCCAACCCCATTCCTTTTTCTAGGATGTTAGCTTTGGGAGTTCTTCGGAAGTCATCCAATCTAGACCTCATGTTGAAAAAATGAGGAAACTGTGGCCCAGAGAGGTGATGTAACTTGGTACATCCACACTGAAAGCCAAGAACTCCAGCTCCCAGCCTAATCTTCTTTCAACTACGTCATGATTTTATTTCATTTCACTATTTCAGGGACAAAAAAAGGCATTTCAGAATGTTGCTTTGTTCCAGCCTACCTTCTACTTTAGTCATTCATTCAAAATTCAGTTATTGATCACTCATTACAGGCCAGGCACACAGTTCCCAGTGCTTATGACACAGCAGTGTACAGACAAAGATCCCTGCCCTATCCAGCTCGCACAGCAGGTTCCTTCTGCTGTGTAGTGGCTGGGAGAGGGGAAAAAGGAAGAAAAAACAACTGAGACATAGAGAGGAAAGGAGGGAAGTGATCTCTGTTCTATTTTTCTTTTCTAGTTTACGATTTTTCATATTTATATATATATATATTATATATTTCAAGTACTATAAAATCCACCCATTTAAACTATACAGTTCAGTGGTTTTTAGTATACTCACAAAGTTGTGCAGCCATCACCACAATCTAAGGTTTAGAACATTTTCAACACCCGCAAAAGAAAGCTCATGCCCATTAGGAATCACTCCCCATTCTCTCATCCACACCCAAACCCCAGGCAACCACTAATCTAACTTCCTGCCTCTATGGATTTGCCTATTCTGTATATTTCATATAAATAGAATCACAATATGTGACCTTTTGTGTCTGGCTTCTCTCTCAGAGAAAGATCATCATAATGATCTTTCAAGATCATTATGCTTTAGTATGTCTCTATACTTGATTCTTTTGTTTGTTTGTTTTTGACGGAGACTCGTTGTTGTCGCCTCAGCTGGAGTGCAATGACATGATCTCGGCTCACTGCAACCTCCGTCTTCCAGGTTCCAGCAATTCTCCTGTCTCAGCCTCCTGAGTATCTGGGATTATAGGCGCCTAGCACCACGTTCTGCTAATTTTTGTATTTTTCGTAGAGACGGGGTTTCACCATGTTGGCCAGGCTGGTCTTGAACTCCTGACCTCAGGTGATCCACCTGCCTCGGCCTCCCAAAGTGCTGGGATTACAGGCATGAGCCACCATGCCCAGCCACTTGATTTTTTTTTATTGTTAAGTAATATTCCATTGTAATCCACTCATTTATCTCATCATCTTAAAGTTTCTATCAAAAGGCACACATCATCTTTGGAAGGATTATGTTAAAAAATGCAAGGTTTAGGGAGAAATAAATCCTGTCCCCATTTCCAACCTTTTCTAGGAAGTTGTTTCAAAGAATCACCGTGCAGTACCTGACCAGATCCATCCCCAGCAAGGCTTCTATCTCGGCAGCTGGCTCTCTGGTGTTGATGGCTTCATTGGCTATGCACACTCCATGTTCATTGGCTCCCATTTCTGCTCCCCAGAGCCAGGCGGGTCTGCTTATCATTATGGCATGGGTCCTCGGAACTTGGTCGATTGAAATGTAAGTGCACTGAAAAACAAACACAGGAAAGAAAGCGCCATCACCTGTCAGGTACCACCTCATTTCTGCCTGGGTACTTATACTGAACCATCATATTAGTTACAAACAGAGCCAAAAAATAAAAGGCCTTGGGAATACTCTGATTTTTAAGTCTTCACAACGCAGCTCAAAAGTCTCCATGGTGAGTTTCAGTCTGTGTGGCTCATGCCAATCTATTCCTGGTGCTCACGTAATAGGGCAATCATCTTGAACCAGGTATTCAGCCAATCATCATCCTGAACATCCTAAGCCTGCCCATTTCAACAGGCACAGGCGGCTGCCAGCATTCACCAATATTGAACACAGCTATTTACGAGCCCTACCTTCAAAAGAAACTTCACCTAGAAGCCTAAGATAGAAAGCAGGTAAAAGGGAAGATCTTTGCCTAAAGAAAGCAGAACGCTGAGTCCCCCTGCAAGGACCCTTTGGGTTTCCTGGAACACAGTTTGATAACCTACATGGTTGCTCTAGTGGTAGAAAACAGAAAAGGATAATAACATTTGCATTTAACTACTGCATTACACTGTGGGATTTCCTGCCTGTCCCATTTGATCCTCACACTAAGACAGTAAGGTGGACACAGAAGGAAACGGTCCCATGGAGGTGCATCTCCAGCTGCTGTCAGAACTGCAGAACACACAACTTAGTGGTGCATCTTACCTTCTCCAGGCTGCAGTGGCTTTACCTGGAAAATGAGGGAGCTAATTTGAGTCAAACTATTTCTTCCCAAGTATTTTTAACCTCAGAACACCTTCTTCACACGAACTCTTACACAGAATCATAAGCACAATAAAATCAGTCAAAGTATGTCCAGGCAAAGGGAGGAAGAGGCCCGGGACCAGGATGTGGGTAACCCTCAGAGTCTCGCCCTCCTGTGCTTCCCTTTCCCCTCCCCACGTTGTGACCCACGGCAGAGGAACCTGCAACTAGCTTCCCCATGGGGGCCTCCTGACTCTGACATTCTACGAGCCTATGACACACCCTTTGTGTGGTGGACGCTGTATTGAATTCAAGTCTCTAAGTTACACAGTGCTCTGGAGCTCTCAAGGGAGAATTTTATCAGCTGCAGGAGTCATTTACATTTTAAACGGGCAGCTGAAAGCAACAGCAGCCTTAGATCTTCCTTTTTTTAACTCAAGACCCAGCTATATTGACTGAATGCAGCCCACAAAGCTATTCTGTATTGATTTCCCATAATCGCTAAACCTCAGGTAAGAGCTGAAACCCGTGTGACACACACACTCACTGGTCAGGTGACTTTGGGTCTGCACAATTCATGTTAAGGTGTTGCTCTGCACTGGGATAATGTCATTTTACTTGATAAATATTTGCAAACTGAAAGCTAATTATATCCAGAGGTTTTCAAGAGACTCTTGAATTTTTCATGGCAAACTGACAATAAAATATACTCAAGATTTTTCCCCTATGCAGTTCCCAAAAGTTATTTATTAAAAAAAAAAAAATGATTCTTGTAGAGCACGAAGCTGGCCAGAGCAGTAATCAAACTCTGCTCCTCTGTGCTCTTCTAAATGGAGTTGACGTTTACATCTTTACATTGCACTCTATGTCAAAAAGTAGTCCAGGCATTGACCAACACTTTCCAAAACCCCTGTCCGCACTGAGTGCCAGTGGCAACTTTTGTCTTGAAAACAACGAGTAAATAGGAAAAGAATCTCAGCTTCTTAAGCACAGATTTATTATACAGGTTTTTAAAAGGGCAGAAAAAAAGTAAAAATTAGGAAATGGTTTATTTGTCTTCAAATTCATTTTTACACACTCATTTCCATTTCCCCAATTATTTACAGAACACCAACTACATGCAAAGCATTTTGTGCTAAATGCTGCAAGCAGAAAATCAGTGAGGAGGCCCAGGCCCTGTCCTTTTGGTTGGGGGGGGGAAGGCAAAGGCGTGCACACAAATTCCTATGAGCCCAGGCCAGCTTCAGTGTCTCCAAGGCCTGCCTGCTTCATTCCTGAAGCATCGTGCCACTGCCTCCTGCTTTGCCCTTCTGATCCACCCAGCCCGGCTCTGCTTTTCCTCTTTGCCGTTCCATTCCATTTATCCCCTTCTGAAATACTATAGAACTGATGGACTTATTACATGTACTGTTTATATATACTATCTCCCCCAGCTAGAGTGTAAGCCCCAAGAGGGAAGGGGGATATCTTTGTTATTTAGTTCACTGACATACCCCAAGTCTGGTATATATCAGGCATCAATAAGCCTTTTGTTGGATCGGTGGCTGAATGGATGGCTGGAGAAATTACAAAGATCTAAGGGAGCACAGAAGGTAAAAGTCCAAAGAAATGAGGAAACACATCCGCATGGTCCGCTAGAGGCTGTATCACGTGGGAGAAATCTGGGTTGACCTTAAAAAATGGGCCAGCCATCAAGGTACTCCAGACAGAGCTAAGGGCTTAAGAGAGGAAGGGGCATGTGAAGGGTCTCTATGGTCCAGAGAGGTCCCTGCTGTGCCATGTGGGGAAGCTGCCATGATGTCATTAAGGCACAGAACTACAAGGGCTTAATACGGATTGCCTGATTAAAAAAATGTTGACAATTGAATCAAAAAGACCAGATGGTCTTCGCAGGAGTTCAAAATATATGCAGCCAACTTGATGTTTTTCAGGCCAAACTCGGAATGGTGAGGAAGGAAGGGGATCCCCAAGTAGCCAGATGGGCCCAATCAGCCCTCCTAAGCACCAGACCGAAAGCCAGGCAGCCAGATCCCTTCACAGGCCCTGAGCCTGGAACACATGCCCCTTGCTGCATCTTTGTCGTGGGCCACAGAGCATGGGCCTCATAAGGGCTCCTCTATGACAGCCATTCACACCTGCTCCATTGTGTTTTAAATCTGGCTAATCACAACCAGGTGGGGTTGCGGAGGGGTAAACACACTTGTCTCATGTAGATAGACTGGCTACTTAAAATCCCACTTTGGGAGCAGATCTCACAAAATCAGGATCACTTACACAAAATTTAATTAGCTCAACTTGGTAAAGTCAGCCACCTAGAACATGAACTCCACAGCCACTTTTAAATATAAAATCCACCCACCTTTACAACTGCCACATTATTAATGAGCCAGAGAAGTGGGATTTGAGGAAGCAAAAGAGGTTTCTCTAGGTACAAATATCCAAAAAGCACCTGACATCTTCTTTCAGTGCGGCAAAAACAATTTAGTTCCCCAAGTCAAAATTTCTAGCTTAATTTCTATTAGAAAAGAAAAAGAAAAAAGGAAAGTGTTCACCACTTAAAAGATGGATCTTTACAGAGACGGTGCTGGTCTCACCTTTGGTTATTAAAGTGAACTGTGGAAAGAGATGAGCAATTGGTCTTTCTGCCCCATGGCCACTCCCACCCAGCCTTTCATAAAACATATCTGTCAGCTAGTGTGACTTCTGGGTGCCCAAGTCACATAACAATATAAGAATGCCCAGAGCTGGAGTGTGGGCAAGCATTCTTCTAAATGTCAGCACTGCCCAGTGCTAATCAGGGGGTTTCCAAGGATCCGCCTGTCCTGAGCTTGCCACTCTCCCAGGGACCACCTGCCAGGTTAGGTTGGAGGATAGAAAACATGAGCCTCGAAAAGACCCTAGAGCCAAAGACAAAAACAATTCCGCAGAGCAAGCCCTTCATTATTTTGTGAGATTATGTCGAAAATGAAAAGAAAGATCAGCTTCATGCCGTCACTTCACCCCATCCACATTCCAGCACACACTATTTCTGGATACGACCCAATGAAAGGGGAAACAGAGACACTCACACAATAGACGTTTCAATTAATGAAACACAACCATTGTGCCTTTCGTACTGTACTCAAGATGGTGCACACAACCCTGGCACCACCAGCAAAAACCATTGTGAGATAAGTTGATGAGTCAGCCAAACTTCTTACGGTGGGAGAAGATGGCAAAGAAAATGGGATGCTTTGGAGAGATGTTTTTAGCTTTTAAAAATTTGTAGCTCTAAAGAAGCATTGATAATTATCACTGAGGGTTTTTTATTTATTTTAAATTATATATGTGTGTGTGTGTATGTGTGTATTTTGTTTGTTTGTTTTAGAGATGGAGTCTTACTATGTTGCCTAGGCTGTCCTCCCAACACCTGGGCTCAAGCGATCCTCCCCTCTTAGCCTCCCAAGTAGCTGGGACTAGAGGTGTGTGCCACCATGCCCTGCACGTTTGTTTTTATTTTATTTTTTTACCCCAGTGTCTTGCCTGCTATTTGACTGGTTTTAGGAAATGTATTCTTAAGGTTCATATAAGTTTAAATAAAGACAAAAGAAGGTGCTGAGATCAGAGGGCAACATCCTCAACCACACTTTAGAAGAACTGTTTTTTATTTCACTGAAGCATAAGATCTTTGGGGAGGAACAATGCAAAGGTCTGAGATCAGAAATGCATCTGGGAAAGGGGACATTATGGAAGGAAGCCCTCTGCTAAGCCATGTTCTCTTGGAAGTGAGGGAGACACTTCTGACTCCATACAAGACTGGGGACTCCTGATTCTGGAGCTGACTAGAAGAAAACAAAAAAAGAAAGGAAGAAAGAAAGAAAGTGGGGGGGGGGGAGGGAGGGAGGAGGGAGGGAAGGAAGGAAGGAAGGAAGGGAGGGAGGGAGGGAGGGAGGGAGGGAGGGAGGAAATCTGTCCAGTGGTCATGGAGCTTTGCTCAGCTCTCTCTGATTCCAGAATGACTTGTACTTTCCTATTGTAAGAAATAACTTTCAGAATTAAAATTCAGCTCCCCCGACTCCTGCAACATACACACACCCCACACATCACAAATATAGCCTCCATCTGGACAATTTTACTAACAATGCTACCAGCCATCATTAACTGGTAATTTTCTATTCTTCTTGTAAATATTTTCAATGATAAAGAAAGGGGAAATGACCTACCAAAAGCCTCACCCAAATCATGAAAGTTATATAAACTCATTGACGACAGTGAATCCATACGGTATTTCATGTAGTGGAAAACAGACAAAAATTTAAGCTAATTTAAAAAAAAAATGAGGAAATTATAAAGACTTTAAGAAAGGAAATAATGGAGACAATATTTATTACCAAAGAAAGACTCTTTTAAAAAATATTATGTGTCAAATCTAACTTTGTTATCAAGAATTCTGTCTCCGTAAATTCTGGCATAATTAGCCTCTTGGACACCAAGTATAAGTAATGTAAACCTTAGCCAAAATCCACTGTTTTTCTGGAAAAGTAGTCTAATGTTGGATCCATTTTTTTTCCTAAATAGAAGGTTCAACCATGTAAGAATGGACCTGTACCATCCATGAGCATGCATGCGTACACACACACACATACACACACACACACATCCACACACCATAATCCAGGAAGTTATTCCTCTGCTTCCTCAACACGCCTACCTAGAGGGAGGGCAGGACTTGGGGTAAAGTTGAGATGAGTTCTCTGATGCATCCTCAGAGAGGATACCTATTTATCAATAGGTATTATAAATATTGATACCTATTTATCCATCCTACTCTGCAACCAAAAGAGATGTTGTTAAAAGCCCAGAATACACAAGGGAAATACTGAAGAATATAAAATTGGGATGTTCCAATCACAAACTGCAGCTGAAAGAAAAAATCCAGTGTAATTTTGGAAACTGAGGAACTCTGTGCTGGAAGATCTTATTTCTTATTCTTCTAGTCTTAAGTACAGTGAACTTGACATATGGAGATGATGGCTGGATGGGACTGACGGACAAGAAGATGGAGAGTGGCTAAGTGGACAAGTTGAAGGGAGAACCACCTGGAAAGGGGGATCAGTTGGCAGGTGGGTGAGTGGATGAATGAGGAGTCCACACGACTTTTTCCATGGTTTTTGCATGTGTCCAGAGGTTGCCCTAGAAACCTCATACTTGAGAGTGTTGAGGTCCCAGGAAATCATTTTCTGAGAATATAACCACCTAGTATATAATTAGTTTCATATAATTATTAAACACTGTAATTATTAAATAATATAATTATTTACATATAATTATTAAATAATATGATTATGTATATGTAATTAAATTATATAATTATTAAATAATTGTTTATATATAATTAAATTATTATATAATAAATTATATAATAGAGGGTTATATTCTCAGAAAATGATTTCCTGGGACCTCAACACTCAAGTATGAGGTTTCTAGGGAAACCTCAGGACACACGTTTAAAATGTCATGAAATGGGCCAGGCATGGTGGCTCACACCTGTAATCCCAACACTTTGGGAAGCCAAGGTGGGTGGATCACTTGAGCTCAGGAGTTTTGAGACCAGCCTGGCCAACATGATGAAACTCTGTCTCTACCAAAAATACGAAAATTAGCCGGCTATGGTGGCACATGCCTGTAATCCCAGCTACTTGGGAGGCTGAGGCAGGAGAATTGCTTGAACCCAGGAGGCAGAGTTTGCAGTGAGCTGAGATCATGCCACTGCACTCCAGCCTGGGTGACAGAGTGAGACTGTCTCAAACATAAAATAAAATAAAATAAAATAACATAAAATAACATAAAATGTCATGAAATGGCTGAGGAATAGATGGGTTTTTATGAAAAGTTCTTACTCTTCATAGTTTAAAAAAGTCTGTATTTTAATAGTTGCTTGTATAAAAGTTACATGATAGTAATTGTGGCTCCTAGACCTAAATATGGAAATAACCCATCATTCTGTACTTGGTACAAGTATAGGAGATGGAGACAGATGTAACTGTAAGGGAACTAAAGGGGTAAGAGTAAGTTTGAAAAGCAGATTCAGTAGTATGTGATGTGCCAAAGATAGTTTTGGAACTGAGACCCGGAGTCACAGCAATTCTCAACATTAGTCAATTCTTTAAAAAAAAAAAAATCCCTCTTCACAATGTTCTCCTTAAAGCTTTACAAAGTGCTTTCGTGCATCAGCTCATGTGTGTCTCACTAAAGCCTGTAATGCAGGCAGAGGGGGTATTATCTGGCAAATAAAGAAACTGAGTTTCAGAGAGGCTCAAAGGCCCAAGACACTATAAAGGGAGAGGCAAAACACGAACCTAGGACCCCTCTCTCCTGGGCCAGAACTCATCCTCCTAGTTTCAGGTGGTTGTAAATTTCAATTGACATGCATAGAGGAGTATCAGGCTAAAGGGAGGAGTGGATATTGGTGTTGAGGCCTGGAAGGATAAACAGGAGTCTACCAAGTAGATGAGAGGAGGGGACAAGAAGGATCTTCTCAGCAAAGGACAGAAAGAGCAAAAGCACAGAAAAATGCAAGTGTGTTATTTGTTCAAGAAAAGGCAAGCAGTTCAGTGTAGCTGGGGCCTAGAGTACAAGCTGAGAGGGCAGAGCTAACAGTGAGAATAGAAAAGTAAGCAGGAAATTGTATAACCCTTACGAAGGTCAATTCTTATAAAAGCTTTACCCTATGACCCAATGATGCTACATTTGGAAGTACATCCAATGGCTATATCTACACATGCACAAAATGACTTATGTACAAGGTTCTCCACAGCTGCACTTTCTGGACTAGCAAAACACTGGAAGGAGTCCAAGCATCTACCAATAGAGCACTAATTAAATGAACTATGGTACATCTCCACAATGGATTACTATGTAGCTGTAAGAAAAAAATAAGGACAATCTCTATAGAAAAATCTTTAGAAAATGTTAAAGTGAAAATAGGAAAGTGCAGATCTTTTCTGTAAGTTCAAAGTTATATATTAAAAAATCATGTTTAATAGTAGTGTACATAATGTGCTGCATTCACACAGAAAAACAGAAAATAAGGCCTGATATTCAGTTTTTTTGGATTTGCATAAAATACTGGAAGGATATGCATGAAATTAATAAAAAGAGTTATACAGGATGGAGACAAGGGAGGAAGACTTCTTACTGTGAACCTTTTAAATATCATTCAATCTTTGAAGCACATAAATATATGATTACCTATTCAAAATGAAAAATTACATTTTAAAATGTCTTTAGCCAAATGAGTTAAAAACTTATGTCTACACAAAAGACTGCACACAAATATTTATAGCAGCTATGTTCATAACTGCCAAACTTTAGAATCAACTAAGATGTCCTTCAGTGGGTGAATGGATAAATAACCTGGTATATCCAGAAAATGGAATATTGTTCAGTGATAAAAAGAAATGTGTCATCAAGCTTGGAAAAGACAGGAAGAAACCTTAAATGCACATTACTAAGTTTAAAAAAGCCAATCTGAAAAGGCTACACACTGAATGATTCCAACTATGTGACATTTTAGGAAAGGCAAAAGTATGGACACAATAGGATCAGTGATTTCTGGGGTCTAGGGTGGGTGGGTGAATAGGTGGAGCACAGAACCGCTAGGGTAGTAAAAGTATTCTCTATGATACTACAATGGCTTGTCATTATACATACAGGTATACCCACAGGATATCCAACACAGAGTATAAACTATGAACTTTAGTTAATAATACTGTATCAGGCCGGGCTCGGTGGCTCACATCCATACTCCCAGCACTTTGGGAGGCCGAGGCGGGTGGATCACTTGAGGTCAGGAGTTCAAGACAGCCTGGCCAACATGATGAAACCCCGTTTCTACTAAAAATACAAAAATTAGCCAGGCATGATGGTGGGCACCTGTAATCCCAGCTACTTGGGAGGCTGAAGCAAGAGCATCACTTGAATCCGGGAGCTGGAGGTTGCAGTGAGCCGAGATTGTGCAACTGCACTCTAGCCTGGGCGACAAAGCTAGACTCTGTCTCAAAAAACAAAACAAAACAAAACAAAACAAACAAACAAACAAAAAAAAAATATATATATATATATATATATATACTGTGTCAATATTGGCTCATCAGTTGTAGCGAAGGTACCACACTGATGCCAGACGTTACTAGCAGGGGAAACTAGAGGGCAGGGTAAGGGGCTGTTTGGGAACTCTCTGTGCCTTCTGTTCATTTTTCTGTAAACATAAAACTGCTCTAAAAATAGTCTATCAATTTAAAATGGAAAAGAATGAAAGAGAATAAAAGAAAGGAAAAGTGAGCAGGGTGCCAGTTGGGAAGAGTTCTGAATGGCATACAAATCAGCTTGGACTCTCATCCTGTAAACAAAACGAAACACTTTTCAGCAAGGGAGTGATAGAGCTATCTATGTTCTGGGAAGAAAATTCTGGTAACCCTGTAGGGAGAAGAACCCAGGAGAAAGAGACCCAGGGACAAATGAGAAGATTGTAGCAGAAAAGAGATGGACTCAGTCTGAACGAGTCAGGGGCAGCGGGGAGGAGATGGACAAACAAGAGAGGGGGCAGCGGGACTCAGTGACAGCTGTCCCTGTGCATTCGGGATGGGGGAAGTGAGGGTCGACGTTTCCCGTGGGCTTCTAGTATAAACTACATGGCCGACAATGCATATGTTGTTACAGCAACATATATGAGCTGGGGGAAATGAATTTGCTTTCTTACCTGTGAGGTTATTTCACCTGCAGAATATGCAAGTGGGAACGCAAAGAGGCAGCTCAAAACACAGGTATGGAACTCAGAAGAGAGGTCAGAGCTGCCTTAGAGGCTAATTATGGTATATATCACACTATACTTATGTATGGAAGGGGATAGGATTTAACCTAAATATATCTGAGTAATCATATACCATAGGTTAACTAGCAAAAGGAATCTAGCCTCGTCCTTAAAATAATTGTAACCATGAGAGTAAAGTAAGAATTATGTAGCCTATCCTCCAAAAAAGAAAACAAATTTTTCTGAAATATTTATTTCAGACATGTTTATGAATGGCTTTGTGTGATTTTTGAAGTTAGTATGGCTACTTGACAAATTACCCCAAAATTTAGTGGTGTAAAACAACTTTTTTAATGCTCATGGATTTGAACAGCAAACAGCAGGGATAATGTGTCTCCACTCCAGTGTCTGGGGCCTGGAATCATCTGAGAGACAGAGGAACGAGAGAGAGAGAGAGAGAGAAACCAGAGACACAGAGAGAGACAGAGAGAGAGAGAGAAGCTGTATCCTTTTATGGCCCAGCCCTGGAAGTCACATAGCATCACTTCCACCATGCTCCACTGGTCAGAGCAATCACAAGCCCTTAAAGATTCACAGTGAGAGTGAAGGGCATAGACTCACCTTTCCCTCTTCGTGGAAGGAGTGCCCTTCACCCTGGAAGAAGGGCACGTGGGATGGGATTTGGCGCAGCCACCTTTGAGAACTTAAATCTGCCCACGTAAAAATCAAAGATTATTTTAGTTTTTATGTCTTTTGGGAAAAAAAGATAGAAACGTTCAGGGAGGACAGACAGGGAAGGTCAGTAACAACTCAAATCAGCAAACTTTATCCACACAGAGACCACTCTGTTCCAGGAAAAGAGAGAAACATTTGGACCCAAATAACATGGACATTCACTCATTGATGAATACCCATTTAAAACCTAACATGCTCACCAGGGAACCTAGCACTCCTCTTCACCTATACGAAAGGAAAGTCCCACTAAAGTTGCAAGGGCTTTTATTAAGTTAGTGGCTCAGTAAGAGAGGAAAGTGGGTCTGGTGAAAGCCCAGTAGGAGACAGTCTGCCACCGGACCATCCAGACAGCCCATGTGAAGTCCTGCCCACCTGCCTGTTCATTTCAGTGCCTTTGTTAAATTCATGTAAAGTAAGCAGCCCCTCATAGAGTTCTGTTGCTCTTTGGTGCTGATTACTGCTTTTAAAGAACTGAAACAGAGCCAGTGATTTAAGATTTAGATATGAAAATGAAATACACATTGGATGTAATGGAAGAATTTAAGAAAAAAAAAAGAAAATATAAATTGATGAATGCCTATTTGAAACCAAGCACAATCATCAGAAAAATCAGTTTATTTTGTGAAGCACAGAGCACCAAAGAATAGAGGTTATGTAGTGAAAAGAGCTTCTTCATTTACTAGCCCTAATTTATTTTCTCCAGATTTTTCATCCTTTAACAAACTACCATCTAAACACACACACACACAGAAACACACACAGGTAAATACACTTATAAACAAAACATAACCAAGAAGGTTATGCCCTGAATGCGAAGATGGTTCAATTTATCACATAAATAAGTGATTATCTCCATAATTACTGAAAAGATACTTAACAAAATTTAATATCTATTCCTGAGTTGTTGTTTTTAGAAATACTCAAAATAGAAATTCATGTATACTTTTTTTTTTTTTTTAAAGAGATGGGGTCTCACCATGTTGTCCAGGCTGGTCTCAACTTCCTGGGCTCATGTGATCCTCTCACCTCAGCCTCCAGGGTAGCTGGGACTACAGGCATGTGTCACTGTACCTGACTGATGCATACTTTTTAACATAAGCCAGGTGCAGTGGCACATAAAACTATATAAATCTCAATCCCAAAACCAGCAGCTTACTTAATAGGGAAGCACTAGAGACAGCCCCACTCAGGTCAGGTGCAGAGCCAAGGACACCCACTATCTCCACTACTACTTAACATAAAACCCGAGCTATAAGCCAAAGCAATCAAACAAGAAAACAATTAAAGACACAACAACAACTAAACAATCTCTATGTGCAAGTGATATAACAATATACCTGGAAACCCCAAGAGAAGCAATGATAAAAGCTGACACAACCAATAAAAGAATTTAGTAAAATGGCAGAAAGTATAATTAACATAAAATAGCCATCGTGAAAGTTTGACAACACATTCTGGGAATATGAAGAAACGGGCATTGTCATACAGTGCTGATGGGAATGCAAAACAGTACACCACCTATGGAAGGAAATTTGATAATATTTAATAAAATTACATTTTTATTTACCTTGTGACCCAGCAATTTCATTTCTAGGCATCTATCCCAAAGAAATACTGACAAAAATAGTATTTTTAAAAGATTTGAAATAAGAATTAATGGATAATGTTTTATTATGATAAAAATATATAAACTGAGACCAGACACTATGACAGATGCATAAGGCTGTTATCCACTTCACTGCTGTTTGTAATAGCAATAGACTGAAAACAACCCAAATGTCCAGCAGCAATATGGGGCTGGTTAACTATGATACATCCATAGAATGAAACACCATGCAGCTCTAAATGAGGAATTATGACCTGCATGTACTGTAGGGAGTGATCTCCAGAATATGTTTTGAGTTGAAAAATACAAAGTAGAGATTCAACCTGAGAAAGCCGATTGAAGAAAATAAAAAAATAAAAATGAAAAAAATGCAAAGTAGAGAAAAGTATATATGGCATGCTGCTGTTAATCGAAGAAAGGAGGAAAGGGACCAGGATGAATACGCATGTGTGTGTGATTTGTTACATATGTATGTGTAATTCTGCAAATGGAAGGATAAACCAAGATCTTCCAAAACGTGATTACCTATAGGGGAAAAGATCATGGAGTAAAGGGGACAAGGATACAAGTTAGACTTCCGTGAATAAATCTTGTTTTTTAGATTTGATTTCAGAACTACGTACATATTTCACTTAATTATAAAACAATGGCCATAGCAGTGAGCATAGAGCTCTCCCATGACCTTGTTTTCAAGGCTATGAGCAAACCTGCATGGAAACAGGAATCAGAACTGACATGACAGCTCTGACTTGTGAGCAAGCTTCCAAGCAAGGAGTTAGGGTTGTGCTGGCGGCAAAGACAGAGAAAAGAGAGTGTGACTCGCGAGACTGCAATGCACGGCTTACCTCAACCTTGCTCTCTGGTTCGTGATCAGCAGCCGAGAAATACACAACCTCTTGCACTTCATCTCTGGGCCGGGCTGAATTTTTCCCAAATACCACCAGGCCATCCTTAGCACGTGGAGGGAAGGCAACAAAACAGTAACTTGGAGGAGCTGCAGCCATCCTGAAAAGAGAATGCCAGCGAGAGTGGAAGCAGGCCTCACATGGAACACTCCAACAGTGAGTTCTTCAAACATATTTCACCAGCTAAAAGGGTTTTACTATTGAACCGTGCACAGCTAGCTCATTAAGAGATCCCAGCTGGCAAATGAAGGTGGGATGCCTGCAGTGGAATGACAGAGCCACCGAGACCAGATATTGTTTAATACTCTGTGGGATTAAATGAGCTCAGATTTGCAACAAACCACAGCGGCAGCCAAAAGTGCAGTGACGTGGGAGAAAGGAAAGGAGGTTATTGTTCTAGGCAGAAGACACAAACACACACCACACATACACACACTGCAATCTGTTCACAGTAATAAAATTATAAACATACCTTAATACTAACTACACAAATGCCTCAGATCCAGAAATGCATAGCCACCACATAACAGATTTGGGGTGTGATGAGGAAATGGGTCTACAGATCAATTGACAGACACCCTGCTTTGCTGTTTTTAGTAGTTTTACTCCACCTCGATGACATAACACTCAAACACCTTTTGGTTTTCCGTCCACCTCCCCAGCTGCTCCTGGACTGGCTTGTTCTACCTGGCCAGTGCACATCCTCACTGCTTCATCCTTCTTTCCTCATTTAATGATCTTTTCTATCTGGGAAAATGCATCCATGCTCAGAGCTTCCCTTGTCAGTTACATGCTGATGACTTACACATTTAATTCCAGCTGGGTTCTCAGCTTAAGCCTCTGACCCACAGACCCAGCTGCCTGCCTGATATCCGAAGCTGATTTCATCTTCTTCCCTTTTCAAGGTTCTTTATCTTGGTAGCCAAGGTAACCATCCTTGCCATTTGCTTCTCCATTATCTAATATATCACCAAGTCCTGTACATTCCATCTCCTAAATCTCTATGGAAACCTCCCACTCCTCTCCACCTCCACTGCCACCACCCTGCACCAAGCCACCACCATCTCCAGCCTGGACCACTACAATAACTTCCTGAGGGGTTGCTCCAAAACCTCTATCACTCCCCACTCCAAAACATTCTCTGCATTGCAGCCAAAGTGATCCTTTTAGAAGGAAGATTTGATCACGCCATTCCTGCTTAAAATACTTCAGCAGTTTCCCAAGGCTCTTGGAATAAAGACCAAAATATGATCAAGTTTGTTCCCCCTTCCCAGCCCCATCTTCTACCACTCACCCCTCCACTCGAACAGTGCCGGCACACAGGCCTTTTTCTAGCTCCTCCAGTGCCTGCCAGACCTCTGCACATGCTCCATCCTTTGTCCTCACCACTCCCTTCCCTGCTTCCTGTACCAAAACTATCTGCCTGGTTAACTCCTCCTCTTTCATGTACCAGCTCAAATATCACTCTAGTACTCTAATTTGTGTTGCTGTACTATACACTCTCATAGAATCCTGTCCTTTTCCTTCAAAGTAATTATCATAATCTGAAATACTTGTTTGATTATTTTATTACCAACAATCAATATTTAGTCTCTCCCGGCAAAATCTAAGCAATATGAAAGCAAGGACCTTTCCCTTTTGCACACCGCTGTAACCGCAGCTGTACACTATGTCTTATGCAGAGTAGATTTTAAATGAGTGATAAACAAGGGTTCTTTTCTTGTTTATTAATAGTCCACCATACTGAAGCTGACTCTCTAATATCTCTCTTTTCTCCCCCCATGCCTCTGCACCTGGCTTGAATGCCCTGCCCTTAGTCTTTGTACATATCCTTCAGGATCTGATTCAAAACCCTTTCTTTCATAAAGACTTCTATAAAGGAGTCTCATTTATTCACCATCCACAAGTACTAATACATCCATTTTGTTATAAAATAATGTACATATGTTGCTTGTATATTTCTTTACCTGTTTCAAAGAAAGCTCCCTGAAGGCAGGACTGATGCCATCCAACCATAGTAGCCCTTTCCCCAACCCCTGGCATTACAGGCACTCAAGAAACATTATCTAGTGTACCAACTATTGTATTTGTGTCATCAATTATCCAACTTCCATGTGTTTTATTTTACAAGTCTGAAATATAAGTGAGAAGTAAAGCAATCTTTTCAGAAAAGCACAAGAATGGGATTCAAAACTCAGCTCCACCACCTACTAGTTGTGTGACCTGCTTAAGTCACTTTACCTCTCTGAGCCTAGGTTTCCCTTTTGCAAATGTTTTGCCCCAGCCCACAGGTTTATCAGAGTATCAAATAAAATGATGCTTGAGAACATATTTTGCAAACTGTGGAGGATGCATAAGTATAGGATACTTTATTTGCTGGCTGGGTGTGGTGGCTCATGCCTGTAATCCCAGCACTTTGGGAGGCCAAGGCAGGCAGATCACTTGAGCCTGGAAGTTTGAGACCAGCCTGGGCAACATGGAGAGACCCTGTTTCTACAAAAAATACAAAAACTAGCCGGGTGTGGTGACATGCACCTGTAGTCCCAGCTACTTGGGAGGCTGAGGAGGGAGGATCATTTGAGCCCGGAGAGGCTGAGGATGCAGTGAGCCGAGATCACGCCACCGCACTCCAGCCTGGGCAAAGAGTGAGACCCTGTCTCAAAAACAAACAAACAAACAAAAAAACTTTATTTGGGTTTTGACTGTTAAAATAGAGCAATATCTAAAATTTTCTATTAAGCAAACCAATCAAAATCTACTTGCCTCATTCCTAACTAGAGCAGTTACCAAATTGCAGAGTCATCAATATTCTATGTTTAGAAACCTCTTTGTATGGGACTGTATTGCTATTTCTATATCCAATCTACTTCAGGTTAATTTCTACATGCACACTCAGAGTTCTTCCCTCCATTGTTTATGGCAGGCCCCTCCCCAGAGTGCAGAGAAATGGGGGAGCCCCCACAATTCTGAAAATAATTCCCTTCTAGCTCAGTAAAATATCACCCCTTCCCTCTGGGAAAGAAAAGCCAGAAAGATAAAGAGGCTCCAGTTCTTTCTCCCCTTAACCTTTCCCATTTTCACAAAAACGGCTTTATCTTCAGACTGGAGGAGTAGAGAGAGATAAACAAAGAATGTGTATGCACAAGAAAGACCTAGAATAATTATGAAATCAAATGCCTTTATAGAGTGCTACTAGAATCTGGGCATCGGGGGAATTGCTGGAGACAAATAAAAGTGAAACAGACCCAGAGGAAGATAAGATGGGGAAAGGATGCATTTCTCTTGTGTGATGCCTCGAGTATCTCATATGCTCCCTCTCTCTCCATCACTGGGCCATTTCAAAAGAGCTAGTGTCTTGCCTAGGAGCAGAACCTTACTTTATTTGATCCTTAAAAATGCTAGAAATCCACCAATTTTGCATTTATGAGATTTATCTATAGAATATAAATAAAACCCATGGGGTTTTGGGCAAGCACCTATTATTCCGCCAAGGCACCTGCTTAGTCAGCAAATAATCTGGGTCGCATGATCATGATGAGGATATAGGCAACAGAAGCCCAGGGGTATGTGGGCCAAGGGAGGCTGGCTTTTCCACTAAATTTTGTGAACGACTGGGAATGCCAGCAGGGAGCAGAATTTCAAAGTCTGTTTTAAGAATTAAAAAGCTAGATGAACCAGCAAACTGTGCATCAAACCTAGGAGCAAACTAGCCCAGGCTAACAGTCCATTAATTTTTCCTGAATCACCATGTGTGCACTGACTAGCTTCAGAGATGACTTTTCTGAAAAGAAAAATTTCTGTAGAAAATTCCCAAAGAATTTTCTACAATGATGGAAATGTTGTATGTCCACCATTCAATATGGTGACCACTAGCCTCAGGCAGCTATTGAAGTGTGGTTAGACTGATGAAGGAGCACAGTTTTCCATTTTATTCAAAACTTAAATTAATTTTCATTTAAATAGGCACATGTAGTTAGTAGAAACTCCACTGGACGGGACAGTGATACAGAGTCGCAAAGAAACCCAGAAATGAAGATTTTCATATTAAGGCTTCCAGTGATCTCAGAAGTTCTTGTTTGTGAAGTCCTCTTATTCTAAGGACAAAATGTGCTATCATCCATATAAACTGAATTAGCAAGGAGGAGGTGGGACACTTCCGGAAGACTGAAGAAAACAAACATTAGGAAGCAGCTACAGAACTCACCAGGCTGACTTAGATTACGTAAGTTAAAGGTGATCATAGCTGTAGATGCCAATTACACTTCTCTTGGTGCGAATCTCATATCCTAACTCTGAAAACACCATGAGAGTGGCCCTCATTACTATCTGGGATCCTCTGTGTACTTGTCTGGCCAGTTCCTCTATTTCCTAAATGAATTTTTGACACCTTCACTTTTCTTCAAATCTCCACCCACCTCCTCTAAGCAGAGGTCTCACTTTCTATTCCACAAAAGACAGGTGAATGGAGGGAGAATGTTTCAGAGAGAGGACATGCAGGCCTGAAGGCCCTGCAACTGGAGAAAAGGAACGGAGCCAAGAAATTAAAAAGCTGATGCAACTGAGGACAGGGAAAGTAGGGTAGAGGCCTGGAGAGGCAGGTATATGATGGGCAGGTCCACATTGAGCCTTGAAGGTCACATCAAGTACTTTAGTGTCTATTTCACAACACACAGTAAAGCACTGAAGGCTTTTAAGTCAGGTTCTAGGTTGAAAATTGCATACAGACAATATCAAAGAAGTTGCCTGTGATAGGAAGGAAACCACAGACAGAAATGATGAAAATAGAATAAGTAATTTCATTTATATGTACGTATCCTAAGGAAACGATCAGGAATATGGGCAAGGGGTATGCATAAGTGTTCACATAGTGGTATTCATACAGGCAAAAAACTGAAAGTTACTTGTCCAGCATCAGAGAACTGGCTGAAAATGTCTGCTACATCTATCGGGTAGAATACTATAAACCCATTAAATATATGTTTGTGAAGAGTTTTTAATTGCATGAAGAAATGATTTGAGGGGGCAAGATAAATTATCTTATTTAAAATATAGGTAGAAAAAGACTATGCCCAAATACCCAGGAAATGTACTCAAAATATTAACAGTGGGAGCCCAGCAATGAAATATTCTTTGCTTTTTCATCTTTTCCTCTAATTTCCAACTTTCCTATAAGTATTTTTACTGATATAATCCCAGAAATGATTTTTAAAGTAAACCCAGGAGAGAATAGCAATTTAGGAATTTTATTTTAAAGAAAAATTTTAGTTCTGCTTCTATAACCTAATACATCTGAAATTTCAAAAGTGGCAAATTCTTATATGAGTTATAGCTAGGATAAATTTTTTTATTTGGCATTGTTCTCTGATACTTTCTTTTACCTTTTTTACACCTGCCCAATTCAGAGTTGCTCAGAGAGCACACAATGTTTCATTACTATGTTTCACACAAATAGTGAGTTGGCCTCCTACAGTTGTCCACGTGGGAAAAGAAAAACTGGCCAGTCTGGAAGCCAGAGCTCTCATGAACCTGAGATGAAACCCTTCGGAAAGTGATTCAAAGGAACTCAATTCTCTTCCTATTATTTGTCAAAATATTGGGTAACATACCAGACATTCACACTAAAATGAAAAAAAATCTGACAAGTTACATCATTTATATATTACATAAAACATGCATTTTAAAATAGTTGTTTGCATGATTCTTTCTTTCTTTCTTTCTTTCTTTCTTTTTTTGAGATGGAGTCTTGCTCTGTCGCCCAGGCTGGAGTACAGTGGCATGATCTTGGCTTACTGCAACCTCCACCTCCTGGGTTCAAGCAATTCTCCTACCTCAGCCTCCTGAGTAGCTGGGATTACAGGCGCATACCACCGTGCCCAGCTAATTTTTGTATTTTAGTAGAGACGGGGTTTCACCGTGTTGGCCAGGCTGGTTTCAAACTCCTGACATCGTGATCCGTCTGCCTTGGCCTCGCAAAGTGCTGGGATTACAGGCATGAGCCACCGTGCTCAGCCCTACATGATTCTTAAAAACTGTTAAATTATTCATGCATGACACAAGAAACTGGCTTTAAGATTTTTCTCCTTTTCCTTTATAACCTCATACAACGTTATGAAATGTATATTCTCCTTCACAAAGAAAAAGAAAAAAAAGAACCTAAAATTCAATTAACTCTCAATCACATACACGAATACAAAAACTTAGAACATGAGAAAACTTATTTATATTCAGCTTTGAAAAGTAGAATATAAGCATTTGATGATGGGGTTTTCCATCATAACAACATTCTACTTAAACTGGTGTTAAAATCAGTAAACAGAGTTTGTCCAGAAATAAAGCTATAATTGATGGCTTTTTAAAAAACTTCCTTGTTTTGAGGCATAATTCTGAAGCTGCTTTCTGAGCCGTGGGGACCCAGAAATGGGGGTGGGGCTTCAGTGTTACACTATATGCCTGAAACTGGATGTGGGTGTATCCAAAACAGTGTTTTCCTAACTGTATGTTGTGGCCTTTTTGTGGTTTATGAAATCAATTTAGTGGATAGGAACAAGTTTTTTTAGAAAAGCATTTTTAGAAAGCATGTATGCATCTCATACAGTAAGGGTAAGTACTAATGCAAGAAACTCTAAGTTTAGGTCCATACACATGCACATATAAGTGTCTATAGGTACTATGTTGAGATGTAACATTTCTTACTGAAAATGCTTGCTTTTAAGTCTTAAGGAAAAAACTTAAAAGCAACAGGCTAAAAGGGCAGGTCTGCTGAATAAGGCTTCTTTGTGGCAAATACCCATTAGGATTCTTGCCAGGTTAGCAATACACTGACATTTCTAATTAATGAAACACTCTAATTTAACTCCCATAGATGGGTAGGCTGACAGGCATTTCCTAAGAAGTCCTTGTTAAGAGTATTTTAAAGTGCATTCATCTGTAGTTTGTACTATACATTTAGGTTCTCTGTTATTTTCCAACTGATTAGTTTAATGTTGCATGCTATTGGAGGAGAGGAGACATTAAAGACTGGAGTTTAGGATAAGGATGGAAGTTGTAAATGTAAAGGTATCATGTAGCTGGTACATTTTTGTGGTAGAGAAAAGAAGTCAGATTATGCACGTTGGCAGAGTATAAAAAAATATCTGCTACTTTTTCTCCTAGTCCCCCCTCCAATCAGCTCTCAGTGCGAGCCACCAGTTTTCCTTCAGACCAACGCTGTCCAGGAGCATTTTCTGAGATGATAGAAATAGTCTCTATCTGCACCATCCAATACAGTAGCCACCAGCCAGATGGGCTGTCTGGTACTTGAAATGTGGCTAGTTCAACGAAGGAACCAAATTTTTAATTAATTTCAAGTTAAACAGCCAATATTAGGCTAAGTGATATAAGCCAGTCACGAAAAAACTTACATAAGGCATCTAGAATAGTAAAACTCATAGAAATAGAAAGTAGAATGGTGGTTGCCAAGGGCTGGGCAGAAGGGAATGAGTTGTTTACAATCTGCGTACAGATTTCAGTTTTGCAAGATGAAAAGGCTCTGGAGATCAGTTGTGCAACAATATGGATGTCCTTAACACTTCTGAACTCTACAGTTAAAAATAGTTAAGATGGTAAATTTTATGCTATGTGCGTTTCACCACAATTAGAAGTAAAAATTAGAAAATTAAAGAGCCACATGTGGCCAGAGGCTACCATATGAGACCATCCAGCTTTAGCTACTGTGCCATTGGCTATGATAAAGCATCCCTAAACTTAGTTTCTAACCACCACTGTCCTCCTTATCAAACTTCTTTCAGGATTCATGACTTCCTCTTGGGAACAAGATAGTAGTGCTTCCCTGGAGTTTACTGCAAAGGAGCTGCATGTACCAGCATTCATCCTCTGACTGGTGGCAAGAGGCCCAAGTTCAGGCTTGAGGGACTGCAGTACTGTACTCCCGTAACTAGGAGACCGCATACAGAATGTGTAGCTGAGGAGGGAGGAAGCTGTGTGGGAGAAAAGGTCTTTGTCCTCAAGTTCAGTGAGTAGTTATTGAAGGCGTGAATGCTCTGAGCCAAGGCAAGGGTTTTTTCTGCATGACTGCCAGACTGCCCTGCACCTTTATCTCAATGATGCACACAGTATCCCTCATCAGTTACCTTACCCATTGAAAAGAAAGCCTTGACTGCCTAAGAGAAAGAAAATAACTGTCTATATAAGCTATCGGTTTATCAAGCGTCTTGCAAGTACCTATGACCAACTGCCTTTACTTACGTAAAGAATGAAACCCAAATGTCCGGCTAGACTTCCCTATTCTCCACACTACCAGCTTTATTGAGCAGACTGAATACATTTACATTCAACGACTGTGAATTACCACCTTCCAGAAAAGCAAAGGAGAAATTATTATACTCTTCGTTAATAAATTCATTTTTAAATGATTGCCATTCCTGCTTAACTGAAAACAGGACAAATGATACTCATTTATAAATTGATTTTTTCTGTTTTAAACCTTCTATTGAAATAGGAATAAATGAAGTGTTTGGGAAAGGAATTAGCTAATTAAAAATTGGGATGTAAATGCCAGCTGATGAAAGTCATCTATATAAATTAGCTCAGACTCATCAAGCTCTGCCCAAAAGAAAGATTTTACTAAGTGTTTCATTGAAAGCTCATGAGAGTAGAGCATAAAGCTTTGGGACTCCACAGCCAGTGAATTCCAGCTCCTAATATTCAATACCTTGAATGAGGAACCATGTAATGGAAGAATAACTGTATGGGCTATTAAGTGAGTAAGCAGGCTTTGAAGCCCACCTGGGTTCAAATCTCAGCCCTGTCACTTCTCCAAGCTTTTATAAAAAAGGGATAATGATAGGTAGTTCATTCTTCCCAGGGTTGCAGTGAGATTTAAATGAGATAATGCTTATACCTACTTACAAAGTGCTCAGAATACCATTTGGGACACAGCAAGGACTCAATTATTGTGAGAACAAGAGAAGGATACGTGATGAAAGCGGTCCCTTTGTCAAAGTCTATCTGTTCAGACTTCAGAAACTTTCCTTGAAGTGTCTAAATGCTCTTTCACCTTTTGAAGATTTACTTCATTGTCACTTCAAGTCTTTTAAGAGCTGTTTAACAGTCTCTTTCTCCAATTTCGAAGGCAATATCTACTTCTGACAGTTAACTCTGTGGTCTTCAGTGCCAGTCTGCAGCTGACATACTTCCCAGCAGCGTGGTGTGGAACAGGGGTGACAGACTGCAGATTTGGTTGGTTTGGCCCAGAGTGCTGCATTAGATTGTGTTTTTAGAAATCTGAATTAGCAGCTAATATTTTAAGATCCAGAGATTTCCTATAGACACTCAGATATTTGGCTTCTGCTAAAAACTCAAAGATCTGGCAACACCAAATCCACATTCCCGCATGATGGCAAGACTGGAGTTGGGTAGTGGCTCCTCTCAACAGGGCCTGTATTTCCTATTGTCGCCTCCACTCTCTGACACAGAGGCCAATGAAAGCGCCACCTCTCCTCACCTTTGTGTAATTGCACTCACTGATACTGCCTTCCTAGCCCTGCAGCCCCATGTGTATAGGTACAAGAGGATGACACACTTTAGAGACACCAGGCCCTAGTAGCCATCCTGACTTCTCTAACTCTGAGCCAGAGTTTCCTCATATAGAAATGGAATTAACCCCCCATACACAACATCGCATGGTGTTGTGAATGTAATGAAAATATTTTTTAAAAAAAGAAAAGAAAGAGTTGCATGAAAATAATCTGTTATCCAATTAATTGCAGCTAAAAAGTATGGCCCTGCAATAGGGCGGAGACTCTGGGAGAACCCCATAGCTCAGCCATGGCAAATGAACTAATTTTACCTTTTGGCCACATCTGATTTTGCCTCATTTGCAAGATACAGTCATAATGAGAAATATGAATTAAAGCAAAATGTCTAATTTATTGTCGTGATTCATGTGGCAGATTAGTAACTAGGGAAATATAGAGTTCAATGGAATGTTGTGCTTCAAAACCTACATTTATTCATAGGTAACTAATCATTTTACAAAAGTATTCTTCAAGTCACTTCAGAATTTATAATGCAAAATATTTTTATACGATGTTTCCCAATTTTTTTACGTCAAAAATTTTCTGCCGGGTGTGGTGGCTCACGCCTGTAATCCCAGCACTTTGGGAGGCTGAGGCGGGCGGGTCACAAGGTCAGGAGTTCAAGACCAGCCTGACCAACATGGTGAAACCCTGTCTCTACTAAAAATACAAAAATTAGCCAGGCGTGGTGGCACGTGCCTGTAATCCCAGCTACTCAGGAGGCTGAGGCAGGAGAATCGCTTGAACCCAGGAGGCAGGGGTTGCAGTGAGCTAAGATCACGCCACTGCACTCCAGCCTAGGTGACAGAGTGGGATTCCATCTCAAAAAGAAAAAGAAAAAAAAATTCATGAACATTTCCACATAACAGTCATTGTAGTTTGCTGGGGAAAATATGTGATGAATATATGTTATGAATTTAGTAACACCTTTAATGAATCTGTAGGTACGCAATGACAATGGAATCCTTACACAGTTGAAAAATAATAGTGTAGATACATGTCTCATTACGCCGTGCCCATTCAGTGTTGGGACACACTTGAATTCAAGGACCACCTACAAGAACTCCTCCATACCCAGTGATTCTCTATCCACCCCGTTGTGCATTCAAAATATGATCCTACTTTTTAAAAATGCAGTCTTCATGCACATCTATCATGTAAGAACTCTTTTAGGGATTTTGTAAGTGAAGGAAAGAGGAGAGATTAATGGAATGGCATCCATTCTTGGATACATTTTTTTTAAATGCATTAAGGAACAGATAACTTACGTAGGATTCATTTTCACTCATGCTAGCCAAATTAGAAAAATATAGTCAGATCAAGTTCACTGTAAGAAAGACGTTTTCCTATACATGGCAGGTTGGAAAACAATTTTCCTTCTTTCATAGAAATATAAAGAAAGGAAGAAAACTATTTACATAAGATTATCCCTACAGGCTAGACCTATGCAGTCAGGATAATCACTCTAAGAGGTTATATTACGGCTTTTTAAAAAAGTCAGATAGACCCAGATTCCAGGTGATGCTCCTCTACTTACTAAGCTCCTTATCTGTAAAATGGGGCCATGTCAACCGTGTACAGTTATGAGGATTACATGAGATAATATATGTAGAGTGTCAGGAATAGAGATAAATTCAAGAAAGGTTTGTTCCTTTAACTTGATCATAAAGAACAGGGATGTAATGATGATGGACATAAAGGATGAAGGATGTGTTTGAAATAGGCAGGCTGTAGTGAGCTGCCAAAAGCATTCTCTGTGGGAAATAGGGAGGTACTGAGCAAGCCACATCTCAGGTCCTTTCATTTCCTTCTGTTCTTATTTTTGACATTGCTGCCATTGTGTCCACTGATTTGGCAAGGTTGCTTTGAATTATGACCTTCCTATTCCCACCATCTGTCTTCCTCTCCCATCAAAACAGTGCATTGTGTATTCTGATATTTTCCCATTAATGTGATTTGATATGTACTTTGTTAACTCTGTAAACTGGGATTTAAAAAAAAAATTTCCCAATCATCCTTAAAATGGTCGTTAGCCATTTAACTCTCCATCACTAAAAAATTAGCCAAACATTCATTTTCTAAAGAAGAAATAAGGTAGTAAGATGTAAATCTTGCTGGTCCAAAAACAAAGGGTTACTTTATGTCTGGCAAAGTGGAATTTAAAACTACTTTGTAAAAGTCCATTAATAATGTCCATTAATTCTAGAGCTACTTGTTGTGTTTTATCATTATCAAATTTAAAACATTTTATTATCAAAAAGGAATATATACACATATATGAATACATGATTATGTATATGTATATACCTATATATGCGTGCATATACATTTATGTAAATATAAGTATAGGTAGGTAGATAGAAAGATAGGCACATAGATGGATGGATAGATAGATTTTAAAAGACCTAGAAGGATTAATATCTAACTGGGAGTTGAGAGTGAGAGTAAAGATGGGGATAGGGAGATAGAAACTTTAAATTTTACTTCATCTAGTTATATAGTTTTAAAATTCTTTACAGCAAGCTCATATTGCTTTATTGGTCTTTTAATTATTTTCTAAAATCTGATCATTTCAGTGCTTAAGAAGAACACTTTAAGACATTTCATTAATTCTTCCAGGTCACTAGGGCACTGCTAAGTGCAATAAAAAAAAAAAAAATACACTAAAGCTTTACCTTAAGAAAGAGGTGAAAAAGATACTCAGGAAAGCTTTTGATCACTACATAATTTTAGTTAGAATTTTTAAGTCAGATGAGTTACTAACATATATTTTGAGCCCCTAACCACCTACAAGCACTATGTTCAACTGCAGGGAAAACAGAGCTAAGATCTCAAGGTTTTTATCATTTGGAAGAGCTGTCTATGAACACAACCAAGAGAGAAAGGTAGTAACCCAACTTAGGATATTGATCAGAAATGTTTATGAGAGCTTTCAAACATGCCTAGCTGACAGGGGAGTAAATCAAGCACTTGGAGATTTAGGTTAAATACATAATCATTAAGAACAGAAGAGATCATGAACCATCTCAAGCTCCTTCTCCCAGCTTCAGGTGAAGTTCAAGTTGGGAGGCCCCAGGTTCTCTATCTACTAGCCTGACTGAGTGAACTGACATTCCACCCAGTTCCCTTCAGCCCCATACAAGATTGGGTGAGGGCCCTGATGACACTGGGAGCTTCTGAGGAAGGGAGGACAGCTAGATATGACTAACATATACATCACTTCTTACCTTCTTGGACATAAAGAACCTCACCTATCACAAAAAAATTCATGAATGAGAGTATGTGGTCTTTGCCATCCCTTCCACCTATGAGAGCCTCATAACCATGCCCAAGCGATGTTGAGAAGAACATTCCATAGAAGGCTCAGATTGTGGGTAGGTATGGGAGTGAGGGTAGAAAGGAGGCAAAGAATGGCGGGAAAGGACACGCCTGTCACTAGTACAGGCTAGGCACAAAGTCTTGGAGGCCTGTGGCTGATATACTCTGACATAAAGCAAGCAATACTCTAGCTCACCCCCACTGACTCTTTTCCACACTTATGGGCTCTTCCATTGGTTTGTTTCCCAAATCAAACTTTTAAAAAATTGACAAAGTGTTTCCAGTGTTCCTCTGGGTCTGTGATTGGAATTATACTGAATTTACAGATTCATTTGACAGGGGTAGCTAAAATAATCACAATCATAACATCTAAAATTGTATGTCAGAATATTAAGCATTCACCATGTGCTTAATAACATGCTAAGTCATACATATAGATATATGTGTGTGTGTAATCACTTAATCCTCACAATAACCCATCACACAGGTATTATGTCCATTTTACAGCTGAGAAAATGAAAGCTACAAATGGTGAAGTGGCCAGGTGCTATAGCCCATGCCTGTAATCGCAGTAGTTTGGGAGGCTGAGGCAGCAGGATCAGTTGGGTCCAGGAGTTTAAGACCATTCTGGGCAACCCAGGGAGACCCTATCTCTACAAAAAAATAAAAATAAATTAGTCAGGTGTAGTGGTGTACACTTGTGGTCCCAGCTACTCAGAAGGCTGAGGTGAGAGGACTGCTTGAGCCTGGGTGGTCAAGGCTCCAGTGACCCATGACTATGCCACTGCACTGCAGCCTGGAAAACAGAGTGAGACCCTGTCTCAAAAAAAAAAAAAAAAAGGAATGGTGAAGTACTTTGCCCAGGGTTGTATAATTAATAAGTAGTGGAGTGAAAATTCAGACTCCAAAATGCTCTTAAACACCAGGCTGCCCTGACTCTATCTTCTCAATCAAGGGCAAGAAGTGTCTCTTTTTTTTTTTTTTTTTTTCTTTGAGACGGAGTCTCGCCCTGTGCCCAGGCTGGAATGCAATGGTGATCTCGGCTCACCACAATCTCCACCTCCCGGGTTCAAGCAATTCTCCTGCCTCAGCCTCCCAAGTAGCTGGGATTACAGGCATGCACCTCCACGCCCAGCTAATTTTTGTATTTTTAGTAGAGACGTGGTTTCACCATGTTGGCCAGGCTGGTCTTGAACTCCTGACCTCATGATCCGCCCACCTCGGCCTCCCAAAGTGCTGGGATTACAGGCGTGAGCCATCACACCTGGCCCAAGAAGTGTCTCTTCTTTGGTGTGAGCTTTTTTTTTAAGTTCATCATTAGAGTTCTATAGTTTTCTTTATAGGGATTCTGCCATTTTATGTCAGTTTACTAGAGAGAGAGATGCACAAATCCTCAATGAAGAAAACTCTTAAGACTTTATGGTGACATGGCAGAAGATTTAAAGAACAGAGAATGTTCCTGTTCTTTGCTAGAAAGATTCAGTGTTATGTAAAAAAGTCAGCCCTCCCTAAATTAATCTGTGGAGTCAATATGACAGCTATCAACATATAAATAGGGCTTTTGGAGAAAATCTGACAAAAAATGATCTTGAGGTCCATCTGCAAAGGATATGTGGGATTAGCCAAGTTTCAGAAATGAAAATTAATGAGGAAATACTAGACTTGCATGGAATTAAACTATATTAAAAAGTTCCAGTATTAAGATAGTTTGTTACTGATAGAATCAGAAGTAGAAAGTCCTGAAATATAGCCATATAATGTAGGAAATTAGCATATGATGAAGACTGAATTTGAAACTGAGATGAATAAGTGTTGTCAGAATAACTGACTATAACAGGATGGGGAAAGGAAGAATGAAATCTGTTGAGATTGGCCAGGCGCAGTGGCTCATGCCTGTAATCCCAGCACTTTGGAAGTCTGAGGTGGGTCGATCCCTTGAGGCCACGAGTTCAAAAGTGGCCTGGCCAGCATGGCATTACCTTATCTCTACTAAAAATACAAAAATCAGTCGGGCGTGGTGGCACTCACCTGTGATCCAAGCTACTCGGGAGGCTGAGGCACAAGAATCGCTTGAACCCAGGAGGTAGAGGTTGCAATGAGCCAAGATTGCACCACTGCACTCCAGCCTGGGCGACAGAGTGAGACTGTCTCCAAAAAAAAAAGAAATCTGTTGAGATCCCCAATTCACTCCTAAGCCAAAATAAATTATTATAATTTAGAATTTTAAATTTTTACAATTAAAACTACAAAAATACAAATCATATGGATAAATTTTTAAAATTACATTAGCAAGCAAAAACATAAACTCAATTCAACAAGGAAAATATAGACTCGATTATAAAATAACTTAAAATTTCTTGTGAGGCAAAATTTTTTTAATGAGAAACTAGGAAATACATCTGCATCATACATGAAAAAGAGATAATTTCCCTTAATATATATAGAGCTCTTACATACCAATAAGAAAAAGATGACCACCCCAAAGGAAAAATATGCAAAATATATAAGCACCAGTTAAAAGAAGAATTATAAATAGCCAAAATATTTACTAGAAAATATTTCTCTCACTCACAATTAGAGAATTACAAATTAAAGGGCCAGGCATGGTGGCTCACACCTGTAATCCCAGCACTTTGGGAAGCCGAGGTCTTGAGGTCAGGAGCTCGAGACCAGCCTGGCCAACATGGTGAAACCCCGCCTCTACTAAAAATACAAAAATTAGCTGGGCGTGGTGGCAGACGCCTGTAATCCCAGCTGCTCGGAAGGTTGGGACAGGAGAATCGCTTGAACCTGGGGCAGAGGTTGCAGTGAGCCGAGATAGCACCACTGTACTCCAGTCTGGGCGACAGAGCTAGACTCTGTCTCAAAAAAAAAAAAAAAAAAAAAAAAAAGAATTACAAATTAAAATAAGGAGCCAATTAAATATATAAGGTGAACAAAGATTTAAAAATTTGATAATATCTAGTCTTGACTTGTCTGGGGAAAGTAGCTTTGGGTAATTTGGCCAAATCTAACAGATTAAACGTAACCAGTGAAGTTGGTAGACAGCTCTTGTTCATCTCATCTTAAAAGGAAGGAGACTGGGCTGGGCGCAGTGGCTCACACCTGTAATCCCAGCACTTGGGAGACTGAGGCAGGTGGATCATGAGGTCAGGAGTTTGAGACGAGCCTGACCAACACGGTGAAACCCCATCTCTACTAAAAAATATAAAAATTAGCCAGGCATGGTGGTGCGCACCTATAATCCCAGCTACTCAGGAGACTAAAGCAGGAGAAATCACTTGAACCTCGGGGGACAGAGGTTGCAGTGAGCTGAGATCACGCCACTACACTCCAGCCTGGGCGACAGAGTGAGGCTCTGTCTCAAAAAATAAATAAATAAAAATAAAAATAAAAGGAAGGAGACTGATAAGTGGTGTGCTCAAGGCCAAACTCCTAATTAGAGGTGGGACCAGAGCTAGGTCCCAGGTCCCCTAACTTGCAGCCCAGGGCCCTCTCACTGTACTGGGATGTATTCATCTCATTTCGATATGGGAACACAGATGTGTCAGAATGAGGAAGTTACTTTCCAATGCACTGTGCAGTTATGTTAGCCATGCCATTTCTCCATCCCAGCTGAAGTCCCACCACCATAGACCCTGACACTCCACTGTCCCCATGTCGTGGATCATCACGTAGTGTGCTTATTCTGCTTCATAGTCTCATACTCAGCAGTCCCAGCCCACCACATACTCCTTCTCTCCCTTTACAGTTTCCCTGATCACTCACTTCTTGTAGTCCCTTCTCCGTCCATCCTGTCCCCTTTACAGTTTCTGTTTTAACTTCTCCTTACATACCCAGTTCTACAAACAGCATTATGAGCTCAGCCACCCTCCAGTTCCTGTTAAAAACCACTAGAAATATAATCCAAGGGCTGGGCGTGGTGGCTCATGCCTGTAATCCCAGCACTTTGGGAGGCCGAGGCGGGCAGATCACCTGAGGTCAGGAGTTCGAGACCAGCCCGACCAATATGGTGAAACCCTGTCTCTACTAAAAATACAAAAGTTAGCCGGGCTGTGGTGGCGCACGCCTGTAATCCCAGCTACTCAGGAGGTTGAGGCAGGAGAATCGCTTGAACCCTGGAGGCAGAGGTTGCAGTGAGCCGAGATCGTGCCACTGCACTCTAGCCTGGGTGATGGAGGGAGGCCCTGTCTCGAGAGAGAGAGCAAGACAGATGCGAGCTATATTTGCAATTTTATATTTTCTAGTAGCCACATTTTTAAAAGTAAAGAGAAACTCATGGAATTATTTTTAGTAATATATTTTACCCAATATATCCAACATATTACTTCAATATAAAATCAATATAAAATTATTAATGAGATATTTTAAATTCTTTCTTCATATTAAATTTTTGAAATCGTGTGTATATTTGACACTCAGCATATCTCAATACAAACTAGCTGCATTTCAAGTGCTCAATAGCCACATGAGGCTGGTGGCTACCAGATGAAACAGCACAGATCTAGACTCTAATGAAAACGGATTTAAAAAAAAATAACTTTTGTTTATCTGTATTCTTATTCTTCAACAGACACAAATTGCATGCATTTCTGTATTTTTACAACTTGCTATTTTAAATATCTTTGGCATATCTTCACATTCATCCTCTAATACAAGTTAGTTTTCTAATTTTTTTAATTTTTTGAGACGGAGTCTCGCTCTGTCGCCCAGGCTGGAGTGCAGTGGCACCATCTCGCCTCACTGCAACCTCTGCCTCCCGGGTTCAAGCGATTCTCCTGCCTCAGCCTCCCAAGTAGCTGGGACTACAGGCGCGTGCCACCATGCCCGGCTAATTTTTTGTATTTTTAGTAGAGACGGGGTTTCACCGTGTTAGCCAGGATGGTGTCGATCTCCTGACCTCGTGATCCGCCCGCCTTGGCCTCCCAAAGTGCTGGGATTACAGGCGTGAGCCACCGCGCCCGGCTGCAAGTTAGTTTTCTAAATGGCACATGTCGCATCAGCATCTGTCTTCACTTCGATATATATATTCATATTTAGCTCCTATCTGCTCCACTGCCTCAAGACATTCTCCCTGTTCCCTGCCTCCTGCCACCTTCTCCCTCTGCACATCACTGGCTGTGAAGGTTCAGATGCCCAGAAGAAACGTTTTCCACATCTTCACCACCTCTTCACACTAACCCATGCACAATTTCTAGCTCTGCTTTAGTAGATCTAAGGTCACTGACTCATGACTCAGAAAAGTCAAATGTAAATCATAGGAAAAGCCTGTCTTCACTGCTTCAAAGTTATGTTTAAAATAGGCTTGTTATTTACTTTTACTTAAAATTAGAAACAGTCGAAAAAAATGAAATGCATGGCCCACTTTGGTTCGTTTTCAAAATAAACTGGCCTAATGGTTCTCCACAAACACAAGCAACTCAATTTTTAATCAAAAAATGTACTTCTTGCCTCAAAGACTTTACTAAAATAATGTTTTTGGTTCTTAACTATAGAAACAGTTTCACCACTGGAAAATGTGAACATGAGGTAGATACAGCTTAAGAAGTTAAAAGTCTTGAATTAGGAAATTAAGGTGTTGTCATTGACTTTAAACACCTATAGACTTTGTAATTCATATTACAGTTTGGTTTCCCATTGCTCGAAGTGTTTGACTTCCTAATAATGACAGACTTGCTCTTCTCCCCCAGGCTCTAAAAGGTAGCATGTGGAACCCTGGGGAGTTATGAGACCTGGATTTGGGTCTTCACTGCCAGTTGACAGCCAGATATATGACCTTGGCGTCCATTCGCCCCGCTGGCCTCAGCCTTCCTGCTGTAAAAAGGGGGTTGACAGCAGGCTCCTTAAGACTGCCTCCACCTCTGCCCCCCGACCTTAGCTCATCCTCCTCTATTCCATTATCCCTGAAGCATTTGCCTCCTCATGTATCTCCTTCCCAAAAGACAAGATGGCTGGCAGCACGGAAGTGAAAAGGGAAAGAAAGGCTGTTTAAAAAAAAAAAATTCTAAAATGAGTCACCTTTCAAAAATTTCCCATTTCCTCATGCCTGGGTGCTTCTTCGTGTCGCTAAATCAGTTCTTCCAATGAAACCTGCTCTAAGAACCTGGTATTTGTTATGTGCACTGCTCTTGGATGATGTTTACAATGTGCACACATCTCTTTTAAGAGCTTGTAGGTATCAAACGACCTCCAGGTTGTGCATCAAAAAGACATCAGCAGCCACAGAGTCAACTTTAGTTGAGCCTGGAGAAAATCAGACCAAAACCGTAGAGTTTTAACTAGGTTTTGTATCATCTTTTGATAAGTTAGGAAAAATAATTACAGCTCTCCAAACTTCCCACTTAACAACTCCCAGGACCCTGCAGCACCCTAAAATCTAGCCAGCTCCAAGAATCACTCACTACTCCGTACCCGGATGAGTCTTGACTCACACTAATTCCCTCCCTGAGGCTTAAGTCAGGGGGCAGCTGATGGTTGTGGTCTGTGCTGCTTCCGCCTGGCCTGATTTTTCATGCTGCCATTTTGAATTAGCATAGGTTTCCTCTGCAACTGATGCATCTTCTAACCAGGCTGGGAACACAACACGCGCGCACGCGCGCACACACACACGCACGCACCCACCCCACCCGGCTGCCGGACGCAAGCGTAAGTCAAGGCACTTGAATGCTAGAATCAGACAGAAAATCCAGAAAAGCCACGTTATTTAACAGAACCCTACAAGGTCAGCTTTGAGTCAAAACAGATAACAGTTTCCTTCGATGTTTTCATGGACATTTTTATTCCCAAATCCGAGTTCTCGCCAATTCTCTAAAGTTCAAGCGCCCCTCCTGCTTTGCAGACCACATTTCTCTCGGCCCTCGCGAGTGAGGTCGCCAAATACTCGACGCCTCAAGAGCGAGCCGAGGAGGCAGAGGCCGACCAAGCCGGCCTCTCGGCAGCCCCGCCCGGCGCCCCGCGGAGAACGCCCGGGTGCGGCTCGAGGGAAGTTGTGTCAAGTCCCACGCGCGGCCCGCGGAGAACCCAGCGGCGGCCCGCGCGCGTCGGCCTAGCGGGGAGGGCTGCTCCAGGACACGGTGCAGCGGCCGCGGGCGAGTTGGACGCGCTGGCAGAGCCGGGTCGAAGGCGGAGGGCGTCTCCGGGCAGCCATGTTCGCGGCGCCCGCCCGCGCAGCAGGTACGGCACCTCGGGGAAGGTGTCCGGCTCGCCCCAGACCCCAGGGTGGCGAGGCCAGGGGCCCACAGGCACATCCCAGCGGGCAGCAGGTTGGCTGCCAGGAAAAGGAAACCCAGGAAGAGCAGCGCGGGGAACCCGGCTGCGGTGCGGGAGCCCGGGGCCGGCATCCCTCCACTGCACCCCCGCAGTCCCCGAGCCGAGTCACCCCGGCTTCAGGCCGAGGCCACCTCTCCTCTGACCGCCCCCAGGCTCCCAGCCCGCCCGGGCCAGCACCGGGAATCGGCCTGGGGTAACGCTACCCGCGGGTTCGGAGGGACAGCGGGAGGAGATGAAGCGCAGGAGGTGGCGATGGCGGGTGGGGTGAAACCGCCGGGAAAGCAGCGCTGCAAACGCCCTGCGCTCCCAGACGCGGCTCACCTGGGGCGGCGGGCTCCGGGCTCCACTCTCCGCTCTGCGGTGCTGAGGCTGCGGCCGCCGAGGGTGCGGGTGCTGCCGGGGCCGGATTACTGCGGCGACCTCGGGGGCTGCAGCTGCAGTGGCGGAGGCGGCCGCCGGGCGCTTCCCCCTACCCAGACTCCCGGCGCTGGGGCCCGCCGCCCCCCGCAGCAGCTGGCCCGACTCACGTGACCGCGGGGCCCACCCTCCGCCTCCCCCACCCCGGCCCCCGGGGCCCCGCCGCACCCCGCGCGTCTGGCTGCACGGGCCGCGGCGCTGCTCACCGTCGAGTAGGGAGGCGGCCTGGGAGCTGGAGGAGCGGCCGAGAGGCCGTATCTCGCCGCAGAAAGTGGCCCCCTCTTTGCTAGATTTTTATTTCTAGCAATTTGGCTCTCAAAAGGGAAAACCCGGGCTTTAAGGAGCCAGGCCCAGCATCCTTTCGGCGCCTCTTCCCGACGTTTGGTTGCTACCGGGCCGCGGCGCCCACACAAGATTTCCCCGGAGAGAAATGTGTCCTGTACCTTGTTGACTCGCACTTCCAAGTCGAGTCCCTGGTTTTAAAAGTGCCGTCCTGTACCATGTTGGTAAGCCAGACCCTGTCCCAGGTACTTGAACATTGTGGCCTAGAGAGGTTAAGTAACTTGCCCAAGGTCACACAGCACGTAACTAAGCCAAGATTCCATATCTGGGTTAATAAAGTTATGTACAGGGACTTGTGTGTTGTGTGTCTGTGTGTGTGTGTGTGTGTGTGTGTGTGTGTGTGTGTGTGTTGATGCCAGCGTCAACTCCATCTTTTATAAGTAAATAAGAAGACTATCTCAACAGATATGAAGACGTAATTCACAGGAAAATAAATGCAATTCTATCCTGGCACACGAAAAGATATTCAGGCTCACTTAACTGCAAATCAAATATGTAGGGTAGCATCTTCCACCAGCCAGATTAACAAAAATCAAAACATTTTGAGTCTTGCTCTGTCGCCCAGTCTGGAATGCAGTGGCAGGATCTCGGCTCACTGCAAACTCCGCCTCCTGCCTCCTGCCTCCCGCCTCCCGCCTCCTGCCTCCCGGGTTCAAGCGATTCTCGTGCCTCAGCCTCCCAGGTGGCTGAGACTACAGACCCACGCCACCAGCCTCGCTAATTTTTTTGATTTTTAGTAGAGATGGGGTTTCACCATGTTGCCCAGGCCGGTCTCAAACTCCTGAGCTTAGGCAATCCGCCTGCCTTTACTATCCAGCTTCCTTAAAAAAGGAGAATGATCTTTATGTGCTAATACAAAACGATTTCCAACCTATACTAACTAAAGAAAAATAAAAAGCTAGGTGCAGAACGTTGTATGTGTTATTTGTGGGAAGAAAATATATATATATATATATATATATATATATATATATATATATATGTCTGTACTTATTTTTGTAAATGCATAGAGTATCTTTGGAAAAGTATGTAAGAACCTGTAATAGATGCCACCAGGGAGCAGAACTGGGAGACTGGGTGCTGGGGAGAGAAGGAGACTTTCTTCCATGCCCTTTGAATGTTGAGCCTGTGCTTACAGTCTGACACGTAAGTAAACGGATAGTGGGGAAGGGCTGAGGAAGTTGGTGTAGGTACTGCAGAATAGAGCATTGGTTCATAGACTCTTGGAGCACAAAGGTACTTTACTGTTCTTTTAGTCTAGCCAAGAAAACTGTAGCCAATGAGTCTAAATAATGAATATTAGAAGTTTCTAGCGGGCTTATTCCTGGGTTCCAGCCCAGATCTATGGAATTCAGAGTCTCTGGGGCTGGAGCCAGGGAACCCGCATTTTTCAAGCTGTTTAGTTGTTTCTCTTGCACATTAAAGTCTGAAAGTCCGTGGGGTGTGGGTAGGGAGAGCATTAGGAAAAATAGCTAATGCATGCTGGGCTTAATACCTAAGTGATGGGTTGATAGGTGCAGCAAACCACCGTGGCACACGTTTACTTATATAACAAATCTGCACATTCTGCACATATACCCCAGAACTTAAAATAAATATTAAACATTTTTTTAAAAGTCTCAGAGTCGCTGTTTTATTTTTTGTTTGTTTTGAGATGGGATCTCGCTCTGTCACCCAGCCTCGAGGGAAGTGGCTCACTGCAGCCTCTACCTCCTAGGCTCAAGTGATCCTCCTACCTCAGCCTCCTGAGTAGATAGGACTACAGGCATGTGCCACCATGCCTAGCTACTTTTTAAAATATTTTTGTAGAAATGGGGTCTCACTATGTTGCCCAGGCTGGTTTCAAGCTCCTGGACTCAAATGGTCCTCCTGCCTCAGCCATCTGAAGTGTTAAGATTACAGACGTGAGCCACCGTGCCCAGCCAGAGTCACTGTTTTAAATGTCTAGTTTAAGACTACACCACTACTAGAAAGGCAAATGCAATCCTGTGCCTTCCTATAGCCAGTATATGTCATTTGTTGTGTAAAGGATGGCACTTGCACCCCACGCTGCTCCCCTGGAGGCAGCCATATGCTCAGTACACGGATAGGGGATACTGCCAACCTGCCTGCCTGGCCTGAAATCTTTGAAGCCTGTTGGTTTGTCCCTACACAGCCACAGGAGCTGTGAGGCCAGGAGCCCAGGAACACATGGAGATTGAAAGACACCTGCTTTCCCCAGGGTCTGCATGGAGAAGCTTATTATATGGCACTATGAACGCTTATTAAAGAGCAGCAATGACCGGGCATGGTGGCTCACGCCTGTAATCCCAGCACTTTGGGAGACCAAGGCGGGTGGATCACGAGGTCAGAAGATCAAGACCATCCTGGCCAACATGGTGAAACCCCGTCTCTACTGAAAATACAAAAATTAGCTGTGTGTGGTGGTGCATGCCTATAATCCCAGCTACTTGGGAGGCTGAGGCAGGAGAATAGCTTGAACCAGGGAGTCGGAGGTTGCAGTGAGCCAAGATCATGCCATTGCACTCCAGCCTGGGTGAGAGAGTGAGACTCCGTCTTAAAAAAAAACAAAAACCAGCAGCAATACATTTATTTTGTCTCTGCTTTGTATCCAAAAGACAGTCCCTACTATTATTTGAGCTGCATAAATAGAGATAAGAGAACAGAACTGTCCAACAAATGTGGAGAACACCAAGAAATATCAATAAGGGCTTTAATCATTGGCCTCTATCAATTATGTGAGGTTTAACTTTGAGTAAATTATAAAATTTCCATGAGCTAGCTTGCAAGGAAAAAAAATGTCTTAAATGACTTGCAACTGTTACACAGTCATTTATATTCCATCTAGTCATATTCAGAGACTTAAGAGCTAAAAAATACAAGTATAACAGATTTCCTTTTTTCTCTTCTGCCCTGAGAAGGACATGATCTCTACAGAGGTTACTCTCTGCAGCTGAGGCAGAAGGAGACTATAGCTACAGGCTGTCTGCTAAACATGTCTGGAGGGTACACTCAGTGATGACCACAGATACTAATAGTGTTTTCAATTTGGAACAATTATGAATAAAGCTGCTAATAATATTTATCTACAAGTTTTATGTAAGTGTAGATTTTCATTTCTCTTGGGTAAACATTAGATTGGTGCAAAAGTAATTGCAGTTTTTGCCATTACTGTTTTAAAAATGGCAAAAACTGCAATTACTTTTGCACCAACCAACCTAATACTTAAGAGTGAAGTGGGTGAGTCATATGGCAGGTGTATATTTAAATTTATAAAAAGTTGCCAAACTGTATTCCAAAGTGGTTTTTACCATTTTACATTATATCAGAAATATATGAGAGTTCCAGTTGCTCCACATCCTTATCAACACTTGCTATTATCAGTCTTCTAAATTTTATCGATTCTCACAAATGTGTACTGAAATCTCCTCGTGGTTTTAATTTGTATTGCCTTTTTTTTTTTTTTTTTTTTTGAGACAGCATCTCACTCTCTCTCCAGGCTGGAGTGCAGTGGTACGATCTCGGCTCACTGCAACCTCTACCTCCCAGGTTCAAGCAATTCTCCTGCCTCAGCCTCCTGAGTAGCTGAGACTACAGCTGCACACCACCAGGCCTAGCTAATTTTTCTATCTTTAGTAGAGATGGGGTTTTACCATGTTGGCCAGGATGATCTTGATCTCTTGACCTCATGAGCCACCCGCCTCGGCCTCCCAAAGTGCTGGGATTAGAGGCATGAACTACCATGTCCAGCCTATATTTCTTTGCTGATTAATAATGGTGAGCAACTTTTCCTATACTTGTTAGCCATTCATATATGTTCTTTTGGAAAGTGTTTAAGTCTTTTGCCTGTTAAAAAGTTTTATATTTTTAATTAGTATTATTACATTTTAAGAATTCCTTATATCTGGATACAAGTTCTTTATCATATTTATGTATTACAGATATATTCTTTCAGTATATGTCTCGCTTTTCATTTTATTAGTGGTGTCTTTTGAAGAGAAGATTTTAATTTTGTTATGCTCAATTTATCAATATTTTTTTCTTTTATAGTTAATACTTTTTATGTCCTAAGAAATTTTGCCTACTCCAAGGTTGCAAAGATTTTCTTCTATGTTTACATCCAGAGATGTATAGTTTTTTAGCACTTATGTTAAGACCATGGTCCATTTCAAGTAAATTTTTGAATAAGTGGAGGTAAAATTCCAAGTTTATTTATGTGACTATTCAATTGTTCCAGCACCATTTGTTTTCCCCCAGGATTTACCATGCTATTGACAAAAGTCAATTGACCGTGTAAATGTAGGTATATTTCTCAACTCTCTCTTCCATTCTATTGGTCTATATAATTATTCTTTTTTTTTTTTTTGAGACAGAGTTTCACTCTTGTTGCCCAGGCTGCAGTGCAATGGCATAATCTTGGCTCACTGCAACCTCCGCCCTCCAGGTTCAAGCAAGTCTCCTGCCTCAGCCTCCCAAGTAGCTGGGATTACAGGCATGTGCCACCACACCTAGCTAATTTTGTATTTTTAGTAGAGACGGGGTTTCTCCATGTTGGTCAGACTGGCCTCGAACTCCTGACCTCAGGCGATCTGCCCACCTCGGCCTCCCAAAGTGCTGGGATTTCAGGCGTGAGCCACCATGCCTGGCTATGTATTTATTCTTATGCCAATACTATACTCTCTTGATTACTATAGATTTATATCAAGTCTTGAAGTCAGGCAGCTTAAGTCTTCCAAGTTTGTTCTTTTTCAGAACTGTTTTGGCTATTCTAGGTACTCTGCACTTGGTTATAAATTTTAGAATCAGCTTGCCAATTCCTATACAAAATGCTGACTGGAATCACATTCAATCTATAGACCAATCTGAGGAGAATTTACATCTTAATAATATTGAGTCTTCCAATCTATGAACATGGTATATTTCTCCATTTTTTTAGGTTGTCTGTAAGTTTTCTCAGCAAATATTTAGAGTTTTCAGCATATAGGTCTTGGACATATTTTATTTAATTGTTATTTCATGTTTTTGGGTGTTATTGTAACTAATCATTTTAAATTTTATTTTTCAATTGTTCATTGCTAGAATATAAAAATGCAATTGGTTTTTGTATATGGACCTTATATCCTATAACTTTACTAAATATGCTTATGAATTCTATTAACTTTTTCATCATTCGTTAGAATTTTCTCTGTACTCAATCATGTTGACTAAAAATACATTTTTAGTTATTCCTTTTCAATCTATTTGCCTTTTAATTCTTTTCCATATCTTATTGCATTTGCTAGGACCTACTTAATGCTATAGAGGAACAGTGAGAACAAACAAGTTCAGTCATTCACCACTAAGTATGATATTATTTGTAGAGTTTTTTATAGATACCATTTATCATGTTGAGGAAGTTTCCTTCTTTTCCTACTTTGCTGATAGTTTTGTTTTTTCATTTGTTTTTAATGATGAATCAGTGTTGAATTTTGTCAGCTGCTTTTTCTGCATCTATTAAGATGATGAAATGCTTTTTATCCTCTATCCTGTAAATACGGTAAAATACATTAATTGATTTTCAAATGTTTAACTGCATTTGGGGGATAAATCTCAATTTGGTTATGATGAATTATCTTTTTTATATATTTCTAGGTTGAATGTGCTAATATTTTGCAAAACATTTTTGTGCCTATTTTTATGAGAGATATTGGCATATAGATTGATACATAGTATTCTTTTCTGGTTTTGGTGTATAGTTGATACTGACTTCATAATATAAGCTGGTAAGTGTACCCATCTCTTCTATTTTCCGAGTATTTGTAGGACTGGTATTTTTCCTTCCTTAAATATTTGATAGAGTTTGCCAATGACTTCATCAACCTGGAATGCAGTTTTGATTGTGAAAATATCTTAAAAGTATGAATAAATTTCTTAATTGACATATAGTTATTCAGGTTTTTCATTTGTCCTTAAGTCCATTTTGATAAATTGTGTCTTTCAAGGAAATTGTCCATTTCATGTAAGTTGGTGAATTTATTGGAAAAAATAATTTATAGTATTTCTTTATTATCCCTTTATTATTCATAGCATCTGTAGCAGTGTCTCCTCCTCTGCATTTCTCTAGGAAATTTGTGTCTTTTTCTTTTTAAGGATTAGTCCAGTAGAGATTTATTGATTCCTCCGATCTTTTTGAAGAACCAGTTTTCAGTTTCACTGATTTTCTCTATTGTTTAAACTTTCTTTTATTTACTTTGAGTTTAATTTGCTCTTCTTTTTCTAGCTTCTTAGAACTTAGATCATTGATTTTAGATTCTTTGTCTTTTCAAAGTATATGTAGGAATAAACCTTTACCTTTAAAAATAAACTTCATATAAGTATATAACAATATAAATTCCCCTCTAAGCACTGTTTTAGCATCATCCTCCAAATTTGATATGTTATGTATTAGTTTCTTCTGGCTGCTATAACAAATTACCACAAACTTGGTGGCTTAGCTCAAAACAACACAAACATTTCCTCACAGTTCTGGAGGCCAGATGTCTGAAATCAGTATTTCTGGGATGGACTCAAGGTATTGACAGGATCTGGCACCATCCAGAGGCTCTCGGGGAGAATCTGTTCCTTGCTTCTGTCAGCATTTGGTGGCTGCTAGCATTCCTTGGCTTGTAGCCACATCACTGCAATCTTCTAGGCCAGCATCTTCTAATCTCTCTTTCTGTTCTGTCTTCACATAGCTTTCAAACCTCTCTGTGATAAAATCTTCCTGTGCCTCCCTCATGAGGATACATATGATTGCATTTAGGGACCGCCATGCTATCTAGGATAATCTTCCCATCTCAAGATCCTTAACCTAATCATATCCATAAAGTCCTTTTTATTGCCATATAAGATAATATCACAAATTTCAGGAATTAGGATGTAGATATATTTTAGGAAACCATTTTCATCACACCACATGTTGTATTTTCATTTTCATTCATTTTATTTCACTTCATTTTCATATTTTCTAAGTTCTCATATTTCTTTTCCCCATGGGTATTTTTGTTTTATGGCCTAGCTATGGACCGTCTTGGTGAATTTTCCATGTGTGTGTTAAAAACCTGTGTATTCTGCTGTTGTTGAGGGTACTGTTTTATAAAAATCAATTAGATCAAGTTGGTTGATAGCATTGTTTAAGTCTTCTATTCCGTATAGATTTTTTTTCCATATTTGTTCTATCAGTTACTAAGAGAGGATTGCTGTAGCCTTGAACTGTATTTGTGGATCTTTCTATTTCTTTTAGTTCTGTCAATTTTTGCATCTTGTATTTTGAGGATCTGTTAGGAGGTACATACATACTTAGGATTGCTATGAATTATTTTAAAATGTCTCTTTTTTCTCTCTGGTAATATTTATTGTCCTGAAGTCTACTTAGTCTAATACTAACAAAGTCACCCTCCTGATTAGTGGTTGCATAGTATATTTTTTCATCGTTTTACTTTTAAACTGTGTTTGTCTTTATAGTGGGATTTTGTAGATACAATATAATTGGATCTTGCTTTTCATTCAATATGACTTTTTTTACTTTTTTAATTGAAGTGTTTTAATCAGTGTTTCTCAAATAGGGGCAATTTTGGACCCAGGGGACATTTGGCAATGTCTGGAGACATTTTTGGTTGTCACAATGGCAGAGGTTGAGGAAGTCTCTACTAGCATCTAGTTTATAAAGACCAGGAATGCTGTTGAACATTCTACAGTGGAAAGGATAGCCTCCTACAAGCAATAATTTTTTATTTTTGAGACTGGGTCTCATTCTGTTTCCCAGGTGGAGTACAGCGGCACCTTCGTGGTTCACTGCAGCCTGGGTCTCCCAGGTTCAAGTGATCCTCCCACCTCACCCTCCCTAGTAGCTGGGACTACAGGCATGTGCCACCATGCCTGGCTAATTTTTCTATTTTTTGTAGAAACGGGGTTTGCCATGTTGTCCAGGCTGGTCTCAAACTCCTGTGCTCAAACAATCCACCCACCTCAGGCTTCCAAAGTGCTGGGATTACAGGTGTGAACCACTGTGCACAGCCCCTACCACATTTTCTTGATCCATTAATCTGTTGATGGACACTTAAGCTGATTCTACATCTTGGCTATTGTGAACAGTGCTGCCATAAACTTGGGGGTGCAGATATCTCTTTGAGACACTGATTTAATCCTTTGGATATACATCCAGTAGTGAGATTGCTGGATCATATGGTGACTCTTTTTTAGTTTTTTTTGAGAAACCCCCATACTTTTCTCCATAATGGCTGTACTAATAATTTACATTCCCATCAACAGTATAGAAGAGTTCCCTTTTCTCTGCATTTCTGCCTGTATTTGTTATTTTTTGTCTTTTTGATACCAGCCATTCTAACTGGGGTGAGATGATACCTCATTGTGATTTGATTTGCATTTCCCTGATGATTAGAGAGGTTGAGCATATTTACATATACTTATTGGCCATTTGTATGTCTTCTTTTTAAAAATATCTATTCCGATTATTTGCTCATTTTTCAATTGGATTATTTGTTTTTTGCTGTTGAGATATTTGAATTCCTTGTATATTCTGAATATTAATCCCTTGTCAGATGAATAGTTTGGAAATATTTTCTCCCATTCTGTGGGTTGTCTCCTGACCTCACTGATTCACTTCCAGTTTTGAAAGATATTTTTGCTGAGTATGTAGTTTTTGGTTGAGAACTTTTTTCTTTCAACACTTTAAAGGAACCATTCAATTTTCATAAGACATTGCCATAAGGCTTGCATAATTTCTGAAGAAAAGTTTGTGTTTGATTACCTTTCTTCCCCTGCTTCTATCTTTTTTCCTATGGCTACTTTTAAGACTTTTCTCTTTATCTCAGGCTTTGAGGAATATGATTATGACGTGTCTTGGTATGTTCTTTTCTGTGTTTATCCCACCTAGGCTTTATTGAGTTTCTCGGATCTGTAGGTTTATCATTCCTCTTAAATTTTGGGCCATTATTTCTTCAAATATTTTATCCAGTGCATCCTTCCCCTCACAAATTCAGGAACTCTGATTACCCGTATGTTAGGCCACTTGATATTGTTCCATACATCACTGAGATTCTTGTTCTCCTGCTTTTAGTCTCTGCTCTCTGTGCTTTATTTTGAATAATTTTGCTTGGTATTTGTCCAAATTTAGTTATCTTTTCTCCTGTAGCCTCTAATCTGCTATCATCTGTGAAATTTTTATAGCAGTAATGTAGTATTTTTCTTTTTTGAAGCTCAGTTTGGTTCTTTTTTGAAGCTCAGTTTGGTTCTTTTTTTTTTTTGAGATGGAGTCTTGCTCTGTCACCCAGGCTGGAGTGTAGTGGCGCGATCTTGGCTCACTGCAAGCTCCGCCTCCCGGGTTCACGACATTCTCCTGCCTCAGCCTCCCCAGTAGCTGGGACTACAGGTGCCCGCCACCACTCCCGGCTAATTTTTTGTATTTTTTTTTTAGTAGAGACGGGGTTTCTCTGTGTTAGCCAAGATGGTCTTCATCTCCTGACTTCGTGATCCACCCACCTCAGCCTCCCAAAGTGCTGGGATTACAGGCGTGAGCCACCGTGCCCGGCCTCCAGTTTGGTTCTTTTTATATTACCCATTCCTTTCATATGTATTTTTCTTTAAATCCCTGATCATATTTATAATATTTTAATAGCTATTTTAAAGACCATGTATGCTAATTTCATAATTTCTGTCAATTTTTAGTCTGTTGTTGATGATTGATTGATCTCCTGTTTCTGTGCCAGTCTTCCAATTCAGATGCCAGGCTTTGTGAATTTTATGTTGTTGAGTGATGAATTTATTTTTTCTATTGCTTTAAAGAGTGTTGGTGTTGGGCCTTTTTCCAGTGCTCAACACGATGTGGAAGCTGCCAAAGCCAGGGCTTCCACCCTCTGAAGCCACAGCCCGAGCTCTACATTGGCCCCTTTCAGCCATGGCTGCAGTGGCTGGGACACAGGGTACCAAGTCCCTAGGCTACACACAACACGGGGACCCTGGGCCCAGCCCACGAAACCACTTTTTCCTCCTGGGCCTCCTGGCCTGGGATGGGAGGGGCTGCCGTGAAGGTCTCTGTCATGACCAGGAGACATTTTCCCCATGGTCTTGGGGATTAACATTAGGCTCCTTGCTACTTATGCAAATTTCTGCAGCAGGCTTGAATTTCTCCTCAGAAAATGGATTTCTACTGCATTGTCAGGTTGCACATTTTCTGAACTTTTATGCTGTTTCCCCTTTAAAACAGAATGTTTTCAACAGCACCCAAGTCACATTTTGAATGCTTTGCTGCTTAGAAATTTCTTCTGCCAGATACCCTAAATCATCTCTCTGAAGTTCAAAGTTCCATAGATCTCTAGGGCAGGGGCAAAATGCTGCCAGTCTCTTTGCTAAAACATAACAAGAGTCACCTTTGCTCCAGTTCCCAACAAGTTCCTCATCTCCATCTGAGACCACCTCAGCCTGGACCTTATTGTTCATATCACTATCAGTATTTTGTCAAAGCCATTCAACAAGTATCTAGGAAGTTCCAGACTTTCCCACATTTTCCTGTCTTCTTCTGAGTCCTCCAAACTGTGCCAACCTCTGCTTGTTACCCAGTTCCAAAGTCACTTCCACATTTTCAGGTATCTTTTCAGCAATGCCCCACTCTACAGGTACCAATTTACTTTATTAGTTCGTTTTCATGCTGCTGATAAAGACATGCCTGAAACTGGGAAGAAAAAGAGGTTTAATTGGACTTACAGTTCACATGGCTGGGGAGGCCACAGAATCATGGTGGGAAGTGAAAGGCACTTGTTACCTGGTAGTGGCAAGAGAAGAATGAGGAAGAAGCAAAAGCAGAAACCTCCAATAAACCCGTCAGATCTCATGAAGCTTATTCATTATAATGACAATAGCAAGGGAAAGACCGGCCCCCATGATTCAATTACCTCCCCCTGGGTCCCTCCCACAACAGGTGGGAATTCTGGGAGATACAGTTCAAGTTGAGATTTGAGTGGAGACATAGCCAAACCATATCACTGTCCCTTCTCTTTGCCTCCAAGCAGAAAGCTGGGTGGTTGTCTCATTTGTTTCCTTTCTCTTGCGGATCACAAGAGAAAGGAAACAAATGCTCTGCCTGTCGTCCAATGTCTGACAACAATTGTTTCATGCATTTTGCTCAGTTTTCTAGTTGTTCACAATAGAACAGCAAGTCCCATAGCAGTTTTTCCTTCATAGGCAGATGTGAAAGCCTAGGAGCACAAATCTTATTGCCTCTAAGGAACCAAATGTCCTGGTGTAGACTCAACTAGACCCATTATTTAGGAAATATAAATGTACAGTCTATTTATAGAACCTCTTCAACATACCAGTAAGAAATATTTATCTGACACATGTACCAAAAATTGCACTCTTGCTACAAGAATGAAAAAGGGGGCTGGGCGCAGTGGCTCACGCCTGTAATCCCAGCACTTCGGGAGGCTGAGGTGAGCGGATCACGACGTCAGGAGTTCAAGACCAGCCTGGCCAACATGGTGAAACCCCATCTCTACTAAAAATACAAAAATTAGCCGGGCATGGTGGCGCGTGCCTGTAATCCCAGCTACTTGAGAGGCTGAGGCAGGAGAATCACTTCAACCCAGGAGGCAGAGGTTGCAGTGAGCCGAGACCACGCCACTGCACTCCAGCCTGGCAACAGAGCATGACTCCATCTCAAAAAAAAAAAAAAAAAAAAGGAACATCATAGCCTCTCCTCTCAAGATGTCAGAGACAAGCAAGGAGATTAAGTATAGAGGTAATATAATTAGATGTTGATTATATGTTGCTGTCAGGGTAACACAAAGGTTATGCAAAAATAAATACACGGATCTGACATATTAGGAAATGTAAGCAAGTTTAAAAGATGGCCATCTCTCTCAAAACTTCCTTTTATTAAAAATATTTTCTTAAATAGCCATAAATGAGGGTTACTCAAACCTAGACCATTAAAAAAATTATATATGACAATTTTGCCTTGTCTTCCAACCAGTGTTATTGATTGACTGAAGAACATTATGCATAGATTTTGAGGAGCTTAAAGTGCCGTAGGTGTAATTGCGAAATGCCTTTAACACATTGCATATAGAGGTATTTTCCACTTAGTACTTCTTTCAGTGTATAATAATGGGAGGAGGAAAAAAGACCTGTCACTGGGCAAACCTCATGGGAATGGACTACAGACAGTGCTGTGTGAATTAGGCACTTATGTATGGGTAAGAAAGCCTGCATAATTGCTTTATGTATAATGTTATGAGAACCAAACAAAGAAGCTGACAGAGAAGCCAGGGGAAAATGAGAAAGAAAAGCACTAGTCAAGATTAGTCAGCCACCTGCCTTAATCCTGTGACAACTGTGTTCAGGAGGTTAGTTTTCTGAATTTGGTTACCATAGTAATAGACCTTTAGAATGTCCTTAAATCAATTTACAGAATTGCTATTCATATTAAGCAACACAAATAGATTTTAGGTTGTTAAAATCTATTTTTAAATTATTTTTAGAAATGAAATGATCCATCAAGCCCTTTAGATATATAATTTAGACAACCATAAATTGTATTTTGGCAAAGGGAAGTTGTAAGGTCGTATTCATTAGTATTGGGTGACGGGTTTATAAGTTCAATAATTCAAATATGTCATCTTAATGAATGACTCCTAATAAATTTTAAATAAGATAGAGTTCATGAATGTTCTAGACCTAGCTTTAAAACCAAATATGTATGCTTCACACGCATTCCTACACCTCTAGGAGTCATCTGTGGGTTTAGCCAATTATATGGATAATTTAAAGGGGAATTGCTGAGACCTGGTCTAGTGATCATCCAAGAGCTGCCTAGAGGATTCTACGGTCAGACTTGGGAATTTCAACCGAACTCTTCCTTTTTTTTTTTTTTTTTTTTCTAGTTTACATGTGTGGAAAAGGTCCACTTCATTTTATGCAGTTTTTAAATTGGGCTTTTTAATATTCTAGTGACATCTGAAGCTACTTTTTAACAGATGAAGGCTTATCCAGAATTGTAAAAGTTGGTTCTCTTATATCTGCAATTTTAAGACCACTGCTCACTTAAGATATTAATAATATAAAACTTTAAACAAAAGTTGCAATTTTCTAATTCTTCAGAGAACTAAACAAAGTCTGCTTAAATTGCTGTAGATTGGCGTTCAGTTAAAGGAAGACTTTGTTCATGCTATGAGTGATTAAAGGATTCCTGGCCAGGTATGGTAGCTCACAACTGTTATCTCAGCATTTTGGAAAGCAAGGTGGGAGGAGCTTTTGAGGTCAGGAATTTGAGACCAGCATGGGTAACATAGCGAGACCCGTATCTCTACAAAAAATTTTAAAAGTAGCCGGGCGTGGTGGTGTGTGCCTGCAGATTATTTGAGCCCAGAAGTTGGAATGGGGCTGTAATTGCACTATTGCACTCCAGCCTGGGAGACAGAGTTTGTTTTATTAGTTTCAAACAAAACAAAAAACCCCAGTGATTCCATGTATGAAATTTCTCTGACTCTAGAGAAAGAATATTTTGTTTGAGGCATCCTTGTATTTTCCATGAACCACAGAAAAACTAGTATTAGTTTATTTCATGTCAGATGAATCGCCTGACTTTCAGAGAATCGAGAATAATCTAGATACATGAAAATATTTTAGTGTTTAAATTCCTGATTATTTTTCACTTTCCTTTTCATTGACTTTCTACCCTTAATCATAAACCTAACCCTGGATTTTTACTATTATTATTATATCCCTTGTAACGCTGGTTCTAGATCCTGTAGAGCTGCAATCAGTGTCTTGTTCACCTTTGAATTTCAAAAGCACCTATCATATTAAAATAAAAATTAAAGGTGGAAACTATCTTACCATCAAATGAATTTATCAGATAATCTATTTAGCTTTACTCTGCATACAAAGAAAGGACTGAGCTTTAAGAAGTACTAGACAGGCCGGGCACGGTGGCTCATGCCTGTAATCCCAGCACTTTGAGAGGCTGAGACGGGTGGATCACAAGGTCAGGAGATCGAGACCATCCTGGCTAACACGGTGAAACCCCGTCTCTACTAAAAATACAAAAAATTAGCCGGCCTGGTGGTGGGCGCCTGTAGTCCCAGCTACTCGGGAGGCTGAGGCAGGAGAATGGTGTGAACCCGGGAGGCGGAGCTTGCAGTGAGCCGAGATCGCGCCACTGCACTCCAGCCTGGGCGACAGAGTGAGACTCCGTCTCAAAAAAAAAAAAAAAGTACTAGACAATGTCCAGACTAGACAAATCCATAGAGAAAGTAGTCTGGTGATTGCTTAGGGCTGGGGGAGTTAGGGAAGGTGAGGAATAACTGCTAATGGGCATGGGCATGTCTTTTTGAGGTGATGAAATGTTCTAACAGTAACTGTGTTGATGGTTGCACAACTCTGAATATACCAAAATTTATTGAACTGTAAAAAAAAATTGTAGTACATATTAATTTTATAAAAAATAAAATAACCTCACCCCCTAAAAAAGAAATATTAGATAACCGTTGAACACTCACTAGCTGAGGAAAACAGGTAAGAGGTAACAGTTTTGAAGATATTATTGCCATAGCAATAAAGCGTTAGGAAAAAAATCCAAGGAGCAGAGTTGATTTACTGCACAGTCTTAATGTAAGAGTCAATTAACGTTAGTAGGCTGCTTAGTTTTCTTTAAAGTTTATGATACAAAACCGAAAACCTTGACTATTACCATATGTGGCAAAGAAAGTACATGACATTTTGTAAAGATAATATCTTATAAAATTTAGCCAAAATAATATAAGGAAAAACTTAAGTGAATATTCTCAAGGAACTATTGATATAAAGACACCAGGAGAGAACAATTATAATCTGGGGAAATTTGACAATTCCAAATGGGAATTTCATTGCAAGACCTTTTTTAAATTTTTCCCTATTTTCCTATAAGTACAATGCTGTCTCTTATTTAAAGGCAAATCACCTTGTATTTGTACTACTATTCCTTTTGGTTAGTCTACCTAAGTCCAATTAAATTTAACTACTAAAGAACCACTTTAAAAATCTGGAATGTCTTAATATATTTTGCAAAAAAAAAGCTATATAACAATTTCAGCAGATATGACCGTAATAGAAGAGAATCACCAATATGTGGTTGAATGTTATAATATCCTAGTCTCTTCATGAGAGGTAAAAATTAGATTTAGTTATATTAACATAAAATACATTCTGGCAGAATAAGTCCAACAAATGAATGAGAAAAATGCTACATGAAGTTGGAACTAAGCCCCAGTGGGTCTCCCTATCCTTATTTCATTCTTTATAATAATGAAAACTGTTTCTCAATACCTGAATTTACTTTGTGCATGGAATTGTTTTTACTACAATTGTTTGCTGGAGAGGAAATTATCTTTGTGCTACTGCAGTGTGGAATTTTGAATTAATTAAAAACTTGTAAATTCTCAGAAATGCCCAAGTGGGATATAATTTAACTGTTACTAGAGACCAAGGTGATCCACTTTACTCTGGATTTTTAGAGTAAAATCTCAGCAAATATCTCATGTCATTTGTTTTTAGATGATCATAAAACAAAATTGATGTTAGTCTAGCTCACAGGCACTTAGACTGGTTTTATAGATTATGGGCTGACTCATACTCACTACAGCCATCCATTTTATACCAAAGGCTTCATTAGCACTTCAGGAGCACAGAGGACTGGGAAACAAAGGAATCCACAGTGTGCTACATGTTGCAGATCTCCCAGAGTCTTCCAACTGTTTTTATCCGTTTCCTTAAGTATGTCAAAATGAGCTACTTTATTCCCACGTTGAAGGGAGGAAAAGATTATCCTTAGTTTTAAATGGAGAACTGCTAGGAAATTTTACTTAAATTATGAGTGAAACACAGAAACGTGGGCAAAGTACAGAATGACAGACACCAAATGCACAAAAAGAAATTTAACTGCATGGCAAAGACAAGTTTTCACAGAGGGGTACCATGTACTACAGAGAGCATTTCCATTACTATCTTTGGTACAAAATTACACAGTGTATATACGCAGTATCTACTATATACATGACATACACACACCATATGTACATACACACATATATATACATATATATTTAGGATAGCCTTTTTTTTTTTTTTTTTTTAAGATAGGGGTCTCCCTCTGTTACCCAGGCTGAAGTGCAATGCTGTGATCATAGCTCACTTCAGCTTCAGACTCCTGGGCTCAAGCAATCTTCCCATCTCAGCCTCCTGAGTAGCTGGGACTACAGACATACACCATGATGCCTGACTAATTTTTTAAATAATTTTTTTGTAAAGATGGGATCTCACTATGTTGCCCAGGCTGGTCTCAAACTCCTGAGCTCAAGTGATCCTCCTGCCTTGGCCTCCGGAAGTGTTGAGATTACAGGCGTGAGCCACCATGGCTGGCTAGAAGAGTCATTTTTTTTCTCTCCTAAATCTGCTTGAACATTCTTCTACAGGGGTGTGTTGTGGATAATTCTGAAAAAATATATATATAGAAGAGTAATTTTAGGGAAGTTCAGTGCTCTTTTCCTTTTTCTGGTAGGGAAGATGTTCACAAAAATGTTATTTATTGACCATTAACTTTTTGCTGTAAGAATTCAGTCATACAGTCATACAGGGTACAGAATAATTCTTCGTTGTGTGGCACCAACCCACACTCTGCAGGACATCGTTCTCCCTGGCTGCATCCACTCACTGCCGGGAATAGTCCCCAATTATTATGAAATCACCAACAACCCACTGACCACAGTGAGAACCACTGATTTTTTCCACTGACCTAGTGACTATCTAGCATCCTTAGATTGGCTCAACTGTTACTTCCCCAAGGAGTCCTTCTATAGAGTAGGTCAGATCCTTGCCTCCCAAACCCCTTATTTTTAAAATACTTTGTGCCTTGCTTTGATAATTTGTATTATGTATCCAAACTGAAATTTTCTGCTTTCTGCATTAGAATGTAAGCCCCCTGAGGGTTGAGTCAGTCTGTCTTGTTCGCTGTGCCACGGCTGATGCCCAGCCCAGCAGGATGCTTTGTACACTGATATGCTGGGTACATTTTGTTGAATAAATTAAGCTCAACTTTATATTTCAATAGTTGAGTTGTATTGCTTCTTGTTCTTCAAGCTTAATTTGAACTGTCTAATAAAAAGAACTAATTAAAAAAAATTCAGTCATAAAAAAAGTTCTTATTTTTTTTTTTTTTAGACAGAGTCTCGCTCTGTCACCAGGCTGGAGTGCAGTGGCGTGACCTCGGCTCACTGCAACCTCCGCCTCCTGAATTCAAGCAATTCTCCTGCCTCAGCCTCCCAAGTAGCTGGGACTACAAGCACGCACCACCACACCCAGCTAATTTTTGTATTTTTAGTAGAGACCGGGTTTCACCGTGTTGACCAGGATGGTCTCGATCTCTTGACCTCGTGATCTGCCTGCCTCAGCCTCCCAAAGTGCTGGGATTACAGGTGTGAGCCACTGCGCCCAGCCCATAAAAAATTCTAACCCTGGGGAGGATGGTATCTCTACACAACTTATCTTTTGGCCTATATACTCATTTTGAGGCACAATTAGTTGCCCCAATGCACAATGCTTTCTGGAATACATAAAAGAATGTTCATAGAAAATACAAATATAGGAGACTGTATTTACAAGGGCAGGGAACTAGTGAAGTTATCTGTCCCTCAAATTCAGGTTTTTGGACCACCTGCATCAGGGTCACCAGCAAGCATGTTAAAATGCAGACTCAGGCCCAGCGTGATGGCTCACACCTGTAATCCCAGGACTTTGGGAGGCTGAGGTGGGGGGATCACTTGAGGTCAGGAGTTCAAGACCAGTCTGGCCAACATGGTGAAACCTGGACTGTACTAAAAATACAAAAATTAGCCGGGCACGCTGGCATGCACCTTTAGTCCCAGCTACTTGGGAGGCTGAGGCAGGAGAATCGCTTGAACCTGGGAGGCAGAGGTTGCAGTGAGCTGAGATTGTGCCACTGCACTCTAGCCTGGGTGACAAAGCAGGACTCTGTCTCAACAACAACAAAAACTGCAGATTCACAGGCCCAATCCAATAATTAATGAGAATCTCTGGGGATTCAGGAATCTGCACTTTTAATACACCCCATGTGATTCTGCCATGCACTAAAATGTGAATCACCGCTACATTTCTGCAACCTTTAAAAACTAAGGTGTGTGTCTCATTTTACTTCAGGACGGAGCCCTGACAGCAATGTTTGCTACGGCCTCCCTCTGCAGTCAGCCTAAAGCAAGGAGCTGGAGGTAGATGAGGCAAAGGTAAAGGAGACCAAAACAGTATTTTAAAGAAAAAATCATTTATCTTCAAATAGGCTCCAAACCTAAGGTAAGAATGTATTGATTTCATTGTACTAAAGGGAATACACAAACCCTACTAAAAAGAATGCTGGCCAGGCACGGTGGCTCACGCCTATAATCCCAGCACTGTGGGAGGCCGAGATGGGCAGATCATCTGAGTTCAGGAGTTCGAGACCAGCCTGACCAACATGGTGAAACCCAATCTCTACTAAAAATACAAAAATTAGCTGAGTGTGGTGGCATGTGTCTGTAGTCCCAGTTACTCAGGAGGCTGAGGCGGGAAGATCACTTGAACCCGGGAGGTGGAGGTTGCAGTGAGCTGAGATTAAAAAAAAAAAAAAAGCCGGCCAGGTGCGGTGGCTCATACCTGTAATCCCAGCACCTTGGGAGGCCAAGGCGGGCGGATCACGAGGTCAGGAGATCAAGACCATCCTGGCTAACACGGTAAAACCCGTCTCTACTAAAAGTACAAAAAAATTAGCCGGGCGTGGTGGCAGGCGCCTGTAGCCCCAAGCTGAGGCAGGAGAATGGCATGAACCCAGGAGGCAGAGCTTGCAGTGAGCCGAGATCCTGGGCGACAGAGCGAGAATCCGTCTCCAAAAAAAAAAAAAGAATGCTAAGGATGCTAAGGATATTAAGACACAGAAGTACTAGAAATACTATAATAGTAATGCATAGTAATGCTTTTAAATGGGCATATGTGTTTATAATCATTTTGACATCTTAGATTTCATTTTAAGGTAAAATGGGCAAGAAACAAAAAACAAAAATTCTTATGTCCAAGTGCTCTGCATCTCTGGAAAAGAAGTTCTTTTTTATTTTCCCAGGGTTATTATTATAATGCTAATTTACTTTTTTAGTTTTTTGTTTCTCCCTGCATCCGATAGTGCTATAATTTTTTTTTTTTTTTTTTTTTTTTGAGATGGAGTCTTGCTCTGTCACTCAAGCTGGAATGTAGTAGCACAATTTTGGCTCACTTCAACCTCCACCTCCCAGGTTCAAGTGATTCTCCTGCTTCAGCCTCCCTAGTAGCTGGGATTACATGCATGCACCACCATGCCTGACTAATTTTTGCATTTTTAGTAGAGACAGGGTTTCACCATGTTGACCAGGTTGGTCTCGAGCACCTGACCTCAAGTGATCCCCCCGCCTCAGCATCCCAAGGTGCTGGGAGTACAGGCATGAGCCACCACACTCAGCGTATAATTTACCTTTTTAATAAAAAGGTAAGAGAATATATTTTCCCATAACATGCCACCAAATTCCTTTTTCTCCTCTTGCAATTTCCAAACACTGAGAAATCACCCATATATACACAGTTCGATGGGGAGAGATAGCATGCTGACCTCTATGTAGCATTAGAAATATAAGCAATAGGCCGGGCGTGGTCCCTCACGCCTGTAATCCCAGCACTTTGGGAGGCTGAGGCAGGCGGATTACCTGAGGTCAGGAGTTCGAGACCAGCCTGACCAACATGGAGAAACCCTGTCTCTACTAAAAAAAAAAAAAAAAAAAAAAAATTAGCTGGGCGTGGTGGCGCATGCCTGTAATCCCAGCTCCTGGGGAGGCTGAAGCAGGAGAATCGCTTGAACCCGGGAGGCGGAGGTTGTGGTCAGCCAAGATCACGCCACTGGACTCCAGCCTGGCAACAAGAGCAAAACTCTGTCTCAACAACAACAAAAGAAAAAAAATAGAAAAGAAATATAAGCAATATCCCACACATTAATAAAATAAAAACTACAAATTCATTTCCATAAGGAAAGATCCAAATGGCTAGATTCTTCATCTGAATCAGAAATCATTGTTTCTTGTTATTTTCATGGCAACCCCGCATTTCGTTTAATCACAGAGGGTATTTTATAGCACTGATTTACACAGTAGGCATAAATCAGTGTGTCCACCTGCTACACACGATAAAACCCTAAACCAAAACAACAGTGATAATAACCATCACCCTCCCTCCTCCCCCTCGAAAAACCAAAAACACTTTCTTCAGTGCTAAGAATTAACTATTAACTATCATGCTAAAGGTCAAGACTTAATGCATATTTCAAAAGAATTTAAATCAAACCACAGCTTTTCTTACAAATATACCTATACAGAGCAGATAATCAGAGGCACAAAGTGTCACTGTACCCCTCTCCTTCCACTACCTGTCCATCTTCCTCACTTTTGGTATAAAATTTAGAATAACAGGTAAGAAAATCAGTACAACTGCTGAGGAAACTGGTGTTGAAGAATTTTTCACAAAATAAGTTATCTCCCAAATAAACTTTATTTTGAAAAGAATATCACAATATAGTCATGTAAATTTAAATATGGCACATTGAGCAGTATTGACACAAATTATATAGTCATGTAACCACATTTCGGTCAATGTACAATATATATATGATGGTGGCCCCACAGATTATAATGTTGTTGAAAAATTCCTGTCACCTGCTAGGGATGTCTTGATCCTGACCCTGCATAGGCCTAGGCTAGTGTGTTTGTCTTGGTTTTTGACCAAAAAGTTTAAAAATTCAAAATTTAAATAGATAAAAGCTTATATAATAAGGATATAAAGAAAATATTTTTGTACAGCTGTACAATGTGTGTTTTAAGCTACGTTATTACTAGAAGAGTCCAAAAATTGTTTTTAAATAAGTTTCTAAACTAGAAAATTTACAGTAAGCTAAGGTTAGTTTTTTATTATTTCTATAAAAATTATAGAATTTTTTTTTTTTGAGACAGAGTCTTGCTCCTCTGTCACCCAGACTAGAGTGCAGTGGTTCGATCTTGGCTCACTGCAACCTCCACCTCCTGGATTCAAGCAATTCTCCTGCCTCAGCCTCTCAATTAGCTGGGACTACACGCATGTGCCACCACACCTGGCTAATTATTGTATTTTTAGTAGAGATGGGGTTTAGCCATGTTGGCCCGGCTGGTCCCAAACTCATGACCTCGAGTGATCCACCCACCTTGGCCTCCCATAATGCTGGGATTATAGGCATAAGGCACCATGCCCAACCAGAAGAAAAACGTTTTTTATAAATTTTAGTGTCACCTAAGTGTACAGTGTTTATAAAGTCTACAGTAGTGTACAGTAATGCCCTAGGCCTTTACATTCACTCACCACTGACTCATCCAGAGCAACTTCCAGTCCTGTAAGCTCCGTTAGTAAGTGCCCTATACAGGTATACCATATATATATACACACACACCATATATATATATACTGTATATATATATACACCATATATATGGTATATATATTTTATATATATATATATATATATATATTTTTTTTTTTTTTTTTTAGATGGGGAGTCACTCTGTCACCCAGGCTGGAGTGCAGTGGTATGATCATGGCTCACTGCAGCCTTGACCTTGCCAGGCTCAGGTGATCCTCCAACCTCAGCTTTTGTACTTTTAGTAGAGATGGGGTTTCGCCATGTTGCCCAGGCTGGTCTTGAGCTTCTGGGCTCAAGCAGTCCACCTGCCTCAGCCTCCCAAAGTGCTAGGATTACAGGCGTGAACCACTGCACCTGACCAGATTTTTTACAAAATCTTTTATACCATATTGTTATTGTTGTAGTATCTTTTCTGTGTTTAGATGTTTGAATAAACAGACACTTGCCATTGTGTTACAATTGCCTACAAGATTCAGAACACCAACATGCTGTAGCCTAGGAGCAATAGGCTATATACATGTCCTACATGTGTAGCAGGCTACACTATCTAGGTTTGTGGAAGTACACTCTATGATGTTCCCACAACGATGAAATAACCTAATTAGACATTTCTCAGAGTGCATCTCCATCATTAAGCGAGGTATGACTGTACATGTGAAGTCACAGTTCATGTCTGATTATTCCCACTAATAGTCTGAGTACAAAGGTACAGTGAAACCAAAAAAAAAGCAGATAACTTAAAAACCATAACTTGTGCATATGTTTTCATTTCATACTTGTGTCCAAATGTTTAGATGAGAACTGATACAAATTCACAGGTTTTTAAAAATGCTGCCTGAATAATCAAAACTCTTTTTACTTTTCTTGCCCTACTATAGATAGCATCAGTAATGTTTATACAGAGTAGCACCATCGGACAAACTACTTTCCCTTCTCCCATCATAGAGTATAAGGCTCTCTGTATTATGGCTTAAAACATTAGCAATGACTTAATAGTTTTCAACATACAGCTGATTTTGTTGGAGAAAGGTGTTACAGTATAGTCTTGTTAAGAACTTTATGTTTTACTGAGGAAAATGTCAATATATAATCAGTGAAAGTAGTCTACATATGATGTAATAATTGTTCATAATTCTTTTTAAACAACAAATGGGGGTAAATATGAATGAAAGAAGTAAAACACATCTGGAACCTCGCGTTGTTCAGGGTTTTTGAGGCAATTCAGAGCTAACTGCAAGATTATGCTATGAAACTGGAGCCATTTCTATATCATAGTGAGAATTCTAATGTACCAGAAACAGGCAGAAAGCCATCTTCAGAGAATGAAGACTCAAAGATAAACAACGGAACAGCAAACTGAAGAGAGAATTAGACCCCAGGGAAATTTTCACTTTTTCATTAGTAGAGGGCAGTAGAAGACACTGAACTTGGGGACTGAATACTGGTTCTGCAGGTTAGTGCTGACCCTGGGCATAACAGTCAATCTTTTTGAATGACAATTTCCTTGTCTATAAATTAGGTACAGTGAGATCCACCAGCTTGTTTTATGACTCAGAGCCATGAAAAGCGAAGATAATAATGCACTTAATATCATTTTGTACACTATAAAGGGCTACTCTTAGAAAATGAAGATTTGATAACTTTAAAAAAAAGAATTAAAGATAAAAGCCAATTTAAAATAAAATTATATATATTTTTTCTTTTTTAAAATCCAAGATAGGTATTTATTCAATAGTAGCTGCTACAGGTCTGCTTCTTTTTTTTTTTTTTGAGATGGAGTCTTGCTCTGTCACCCAGGCTGGAGTGGTGGCACAATCTTGGCTCACTGCAACCTCCGCCTCCCGGGTTCAAGCAAATCTCCTGTCTCAGCCTCCCAAGTAGCTAGGACTACAGGTGTGCACCACCACGCCTGGCTAATTTTTGTATTTTTAGTAGAGACAAGGTTTCACCATGTTGGCCAGGCTGGTCTTGAACTCCTGATCTCAAGTGATCCACCCTCCTTGGCCCCCAAAGTGCTGGGATTACAGGCATGAGTCACCACACCCAGCTAACTTCAGTTTTTGATGAGACAGAAATGGGAAAATGTAGACTGGTTTACTACTTTATCTTATGATACAATGTTATTGTAGTATAATATACTATAGACTACCCATTAAAGAACCAGGAAGGATATTCCGCTAGCCTTAAGAAGTAAATATTGAATATAAATATAACTTTCTACCTCATCTATAACATATTGATACATTTTATTACAAAGAAACTCACACATAAATGATTTGTCCTATTTATCATAATAGGCCACCAATCACTAGGAGCCAAGCTTCATCAGCTTAAGTCCTAGGTAGCATGTCTCAATGCATACATATTTATATGTTATTAACCGTGTTTCTTTTCTTTTTTTCGAGACAGAGTGTCCAGGCTGGAGGTGATCTCGGCTTACCGCAACCTCCGCCTCCGGGTTCAAGTGATTCTGCCGCCTCAGCCTTCCTGGGTAGCTGGGATTACAGGCACGCATCACCACGCCCGGCTACTTTTGTATTTTTAGTAGAGATAGGGTTTCTCCTTTTGGTCAGGCTGGTCTCAAGCTCCCAACCTCAGGTGATCCGCCCGCCTCAGCCTCCCAAAGTGCTGGGATTACAGGCATGAGCCACCGTGCCTGGCTATTAACCTTGTTTCTAACTTCAGCATTGCACATCTCCTTAGTAAAGCAGTAGCCATTAACAAGTCAGGTCCAACAACCATTTTCCTCTGGTCCTCAAGCAGAGACTCAGAGCCAGTTACACATAAACTATTTCATTATAACATGAAAATAGCAAGCCTTGGGCTATTGCAAAAGGCTTTTCAAATGTTGACCTCTAACTTGGAGAAAATAGAGGGAAGCAGAAATATAGGGTGCTAATTTGTGCTATAACCTGGTCTCATGTCGTGGTATATTCCCAGTTGCAACATTTTAAATTTATAAGTGAGAAAGTAAAACAAAGCTTCATATCTGTGAAAGTGAAAAATTGTCCAGAAGTCTTCTATTCAAAGACCAATTAGCTTTTTCTTCCCAATAACTTACCAGAAAGAAATGGGTACTTAGAAACCCTAAGGGGTTCTTTAAATAGGGGTCAGAAAAAATATATAAAAATAAAAAACAAAGCAAGAAAGAACATTGTATAAAAATAAAATGTTCTTTAAAGATGACTGCCCTCTCTTGAAAGATGAGTGCTATATTAAAAGGGTAGATGTATCTCTATAACTCATCGTGTTTATATGTAAATTCTCTGGCAGATATAAACCCATCTTTGTCTTCATCTTCTTTATCAAAAATATCCTCCACCAAAGCATCATGATGACTTTCATTCACCACCGCACCATGTTTTTCAAACTCCTTCTTTAAATATGCTTTAACCTACAAAATAACAGATCCCATTAATAACTTGGATTCATAAGATACCCACATTGAGCCAATCAATATCACAGACATGGACTGTTATTATATTTAGTTCATTTAACTAAATATAATAACTTCGAAACAGCCATTTTTATGACATAGTTTTAATGATAATTAAAAAATAATAGAAACTTTTTCCCTTAAAAAAACTGTTGCTAAACTGCTACAGTGGAGACACAAAATATTGCTCAAAGGCAGGGCCAGGTGTGGTGGCTCATGCCTGTTATCCCAGCACTTTGGGAGGCCCAAGTGGGAAGATCACTTGAGGTCAGGAGTTGGAGATCAGCCTGGCCGACATAATGAAACCCCATCTCCACTAAAAATACAAAAAAAAGTTAGCCAGGCATGATGGTATGCGTCTGTAATCCCAGCTATTCAGGAGGCTGAGGCAGTTGAATCGCTTGAACCTGGAAGGCAGAGGTTGCAGTGAATCGAGATTGCGCTGCTGCACTCCAGCCTGGGCAACAGAGTGAGACTCTGTCAAAAAAATAAAAAATTAAAAAATTAAAAAAAAATATATAGCTCTCTCTATATATATATTGCTCAAAGGCAGAGATAAAGCTTATGTCATGTATACAATCCTCATATAGGGCTTATATTATTGGAAAATACCCAATGAGAGCGTACTACTTGTTCTTAATCTGAATCTAAATACTAGGCATTTCTCTTCTTTTTTTTAGACAGAATCTTTTTTTTTTTTTTTTGAGACGGAGTCTCACTCTGTTGCCCAGGCTGGAGTGCAGTGGCGCAATCTCGGCTCACTGCAAGCTCCGCCTCCCAGGTTCACGCCATTCTCCTGCCTCAGCCTCCCGAGTAGCTGGGACTACAGGCGCCCGCCACCACGCCCGGCTAATTTTTTGTATTTTTAGTAGAGACGGCGTTTCACCGTGTTAGCCAGGATGGTCTCGATCTCCTGACCTCGTGATTCGCCCGCCTCGGCCTCCCAAAGTGCTAGGATTACAGGCATGAGCCACCGCGCCCGGCCTTTTAGACAGAATCTTGCTCTGTCACCCAGGCTGGAGTGCAGTGGCACCATCTCAGCTCACTGCAACCTCTGCCTCCCAGGCTCAAGCAATCCTCCTACCTCAGCCTCACATGTACCTGGGACTACAGGCATGTGCTACCACATCTGGCTAACTTTTATATTTTTTGTAGAGCTGGGGTTTCACCATGTTGCCCAGGCTGGTCTTGAACTCCTGGGCTCAAGCAATCTAAACCCCTCAGCCTCCCAAAGTGCTGGGATTAGAAGCATGAACCACTGCACCCCATGGACACTTCTCTTAAAACTAGATTAAATAGTGGCATCTTTGACTTGAGTAAATGTCTGCAAGTAGTGGGTCTTTTGGGTTTTGGTTATGATCAGGTGATTAGATTGAGTCTAATCACAACCTTTCAATCTCAGAAAGTCAGGTCTGATAAGTGCCTAGACTACAATTTTCCATATTCATTTGTTGTTTTGTTTTTCTTTTTTTTTTGAAATAGAGTCTCGCTCTGCCATGCAGGCTGCAGTACAGTGGCGCGATCTCGGCCCACTGCAACTTCCAACTCCCAGGTTCAAGCGATTCACCTGCCTCAGACTCCCTAGTAGCTGGGATTACAGGCACCTGCCACCATGCCTGGCTAATTTTTGTATTTTTAGTAGAGACAGGGTTTCACCATGTTGGCCAGGCTGGCCTCGAACTCCTGACCTCAGAAGATTTGCCTGCCTCGGCCTCCCAAAGTGCTGGGATTACAGGTGTGAGCCACCATGCCCGGCCTCCATTTTCATTTCATTCAGATATTTAAAAATATAAATATTGTTTTCAATTTCCCACAAGATTCACCACAATGAAAATCAGCCTATATTTTCAGTTTTAATTATATTACCTCTCTTCCTTCTGTTTAGACCAGCAATTTCAAATCCTCTCTCCCCCAGCTTTCAAGAAGTACACATATAGTATATATTTATTTTTAAGTTAAAGTGATTTAATGCAGTTGTTAAAAAAAGGGGTGGGGGAGAGATCCATTAATCCATTAAACTCTATGGATTAATGTAGAATGTATTTCTAGGATATATTGTGTGAATAAAGCAAAATGACAAAACAGCATGTATAGTTTGCTTCTTTTTGTGTAAGAAAGGGGGAAATAAGACTATGTATTTGGATTTGCAGAAAGAAACACTGGAAGGATATATTAGAAACTAATAAAACTAAGCCGGGTGCAATGGTCCATGCTTGTACATAGCGAGACCTCATCTCTACAAAAAAAAAACAGAAAGAAAGAAAAAAGTAATTAATAAAACTGGACGTGGGGATAATGGAATAGAAGAGGATGTAGGTAGGAGAAAGACTTTTAAAAATACGTAAATAATAGGCCGGATGCGGTAGCTCACGCCTGTAATCCCAGCACTTTGGGAGGCCAAGGCAGGCGGATCACAAGGTCAGGAGCTTGAAACCATCCTAGCCAACATGGTGAAACCCTGTCTCTATTAAAAATATGACAATTAGCTGGGTATGGTGGCGTGCACCTGTAGTCCCAGCTACCTGGCAGGCCGAGGCAGGAGAATCGCTTGAACCTGGGACGCAGAGGCTGCAGTGAGCTGAGATCGCACCACTGCAATCCAGCCTGGCAACAGAGTGAGATTCTGTCTTAAAAAAAAAAAAACAGTAAATAATAGAGACAAAGTCTTCCTATGTTGGCCAGGTTGGTCTTGAAGTCTCAGCCTCAAGCAATCTTCCTGTCTCAGCCTTCCAAAGTGGTAGGATTACAAGTGTGAGCCACCTCACCCAGCTAAGACTTTTAAATAAATATCTTTCTGCTGGGCACAGTGGTTCACGTCTGTAATCCCAGCACTTTGGAAGACCGAGGTGGGCAGATCACGAGGTCAGGAGTTTGAGACCAGCCTGGCCAATATGGTGAAACCCCATCTCTACTAAAAATACAAAAATCAGCCAGGCGTGATGGTGCAGCTACTTGGGAGGCTGAGGCAGAATTGCTTGAACCCAGGAGGCAGAGGTTGCAGTGAGCCGAGATTTTGCCACTGCACTCCAGGCTGGGCAACAGAGCAAGACTCTGTCTCAGGAAATAAATAAATAAATAAATAAATAAATAAATAAATAAATATATTTTTGTTTTGAACCATGTGACTGTGTTATATATTCAAAATTATTTAATGAAAGGGAATTAAAATTTATCTTGGATGGAAGAAAAAGGCATATGACTGGTAATACTATGAGGTGTTATAAATTTAGTGGCTGTGGATCATGAACCCCTGGTTCATAACAATTTGGCTTATTCAAGACTTAATCATTTCCTGGCCATTAGAATGAATTTGATCAAAGCATAGAAAGGGACTTGATATCTGACCAGTCAGGACAGAATGGAGTGTGAGTAGATAAAAAACAGGAATAAATATCTCCCTCCACTTCTTTCCCCGCAGCAGCCAGACTAAGACGCGTATGTGTAGCAATGGCCGAATTATAAGGAGAAGCCTCTTCTTCCTTTCTCTTTACCCAAAGGCTCAGATTTTGATGGGGCTGGAGCCCTGCTGTGTAAAACCCAGGCTGGGGTCTCTTTTCTCTGGGGCAACCTGAACAAAACAGAGCATGTAAATTGCTTGCTGTTAATTGCCAGGAAAACACTACAAGATGTATTTAATAGCCAGTCTACAGTTTTAACAGAAACTGTCCACATGAGCTATTTCTCAGGACAGCTAGCTTCTTATACAGTAACTCCAGATGGAAACTGTCTTGGCAAAATTGTTCTTTCAAAGACCCAAGGGTAAGGATAAGATACAGTGAACCCTAAGCATTGGGAAGAAAAAAGCAAAAGATTGAATGGTGCTTTTTAAGTCTTAATATATTTCTCTCCAAAACAGTGATTCACTATGAAAAAGTCCACTTTCAAAGCATCAGTATTTTAAGAAAACTTATAAATAAATGTTACCTAAATAAAAGTAGATTTGAAATATACACATATTCATTTAAAAAGTGACTTACAAAAACAAAACAAAACAAAACCCCAAACAACCAAAGAAAAGTAGAAAGAGGAGTAGGAAGAAGGAAAGGTCACCTCATCTTTAGAGAGTTTCCAGTCATCATTAAGATCCATTTCTTGGAATGATTCATGGGATCTTGGTCCATTTCGAATCTCCAGGAGATCAATATTAAATATCAGTGTACTTTCTGGGGGAATTTTACCTGACGTGAGGAAAGAAGGCAGAAAGTTTTAAAAGAGCCAAAAGTTTTAATAATAGAAAATTTATGGTAATGGACAAAGTATTTTTTTTAACTGAATTAAAGAGCCTTCCTGAGATTGTCATATATGATGAAAATTATGTATATTATATTTTACTCGAATAGAATAGAGTAAAAGAAGAAATAATATAAACTAGCAGAGCAAAAGCATTCTATCTTTGGCTTAGCAATTAAAATGTAAATACACATACACACAATGCATATACATACACAGAGATGTACCTAATGGCTTAGGTATTACATTTCTAATATAATTAATATATTACATATTATATGTCAAGAAGGACTTAAAGGGTTTTAGATAATTCGGAGTTAAGTATATTACAAGTAATAAACTAACTTTTTGGTCAGAAAGTCCTGACCTAGAAATACATACAGTATTGCCATTTCTACCACTAGAAGGCATTTCTACCCATATAATTGAGTAAGCTCTGGTGTCACACTGTCTGAGGCTGAAGTTTACATTTGCCCATCTCTAAGCCTCAATTTCCTCATCTATAAAATGCAGATAATAAATTTCCTCCTCAGGAGTCTGTTGGGAGGATAAAGGGAGAAAAATCCATACAAAATACTTAGCATTAAACTTGACAAATAGTAAACTCTCAATACATGTTATTGAGGTATAATTTTCTCACAGGCTTTAAAAATAATGCAGGAAGGTTTAACAATTTCAGAAAGTTAGGAAACACTACCTCTGATATAGAACATTATATATATGTTGAAGACATTTCATGGGAGGGGAGAAATTAAAATGAATTTCTGAGAAGGGAAATTAAAAATCTTTAAAAGTGAAAAGAGCTTTGTTAAAATCCCAGGAACCTGAAACAAACAAACAAACAAACAAAAACACCCATCTGTGGAGTATGGACAATTGTTTTTCTCAAACTTGTTTCCTTATAACTATATTTAACATACAGGTCTGTGTAAACATGTTAAATATTTCTTAGTCATCCTCCCCCCATCCCACATATTTCCATGAAAGAACATTCATAAATTCCAAAGAGAAGACTTATAAAGTGTGCTGAAGCTTACCATTTCAGATCTAGACAGAGATGCGACATGCGCTAGGTTGTTGATAAAACTGGTATCTTTCCAAAAGAGGCATGCAAGCATGTACTAAAAGACTACAAAATTAGTGTTAAATACAGATTAGAAAAATTAGTTTCATGGCATTCAGTTTGAAGGAAATGACTCAAATTTAGATCTCTACTTACTGTGAAGTAAACTTGAGTTAAATATAGTATGAGAAAGAGTAATGGACTAATACAACGTACAGTAGTCCCCACTGGGATACGTCCCAAGAATCCCATTAGATGCCTGAAACCGTGGATAGTACCAAACCCCATACATACAATGCTTTTTCCTATACATGCATATCTGTGATAAAGTTTAATTTATAAAATAGTCATAGTAACAGATTAAAAATAATAAAATAGAACAATTACAACAACGTATCATAATAAAAGTTATATGAATGCAATCTGTCTCTCATTCTCAAAATACCTTAATATTTTCAGACTGCAGTTGACCACAGGTAACTAAAACGGTAGAAAGTGAAACCACAGGTAAAGGGGAACTACTGTATATAAATATTAAAGGTGAGACAATAAAGATAAAATGAAAACATTCTCAGCATCAGAAAAAAATTTCTAGATACTTGGTTTTCTTCTCTAAAGAGGATTATAACTAAAAGAAGAATTGAATTTGGTTAGTTAATCTTATCCTATGAACAAGATTTGTATAGATTTGTATATTTTGGAATACATAATGCTTGCCATATGGCATCTATTTTCCTTCTCAGGAAATGGGCTGTGAATCCTGACTCCTCACTTTTGTCAGTGGTTAACCTTAGACTTCAGGATGCTATGAAGTCTATATTTATACTATATCAGAGTGGTTGTCTGTCTGGTTCTGATGACTACTTAAACTTTTTTTTCTTCATTACGTAAGTAATACATGCTCATTGTAGAGCACATACTTGGATGATAAAACCAGAAATAAATATGATTCCCAGTATCACAGTCCATTTTTAACATTCTTATTTATTTCCTTATGATTAACTTTCTATGTATATGTACTTTTTCCTATATTTACTATCATATATACTATAGGTTTATTTTCTACTTTTATATATAACACTGTATCTCATGCATTTCAGATATAATTTTTAAACTCTTTGGAAATGCCATTTTAAATAACTGGGCCATATTTTATTTAGCTAAATTCTTACCAGTATACCACTTACGACAGTTCCAATTTTTTGCTTAGAAACAATGCAATTATGGACATCCCTGTTCACAAATTTTTTTCCTGATATCTAATTATTCCCTTAGGTTTGAAGGAATTATAGAATAAATGCATATAGACATCTTCAGATCTCTTTTTTTTTTTTTGAGATGGAGTCTGGCTCTGTCCCCCAGGCTGGAGTACAGTGGCACGTTCTTGGCTCATTGCAACCTCTGCCTCACATGTTCAAGCAATTCTCCTGCCTCAGCCTCCTAAGTAACTGGGATTATAGGTGCACTCCACTACGTTCAGCTAATTTTGTATTTTTAGTAGAGACAGGGTTTCACCATGTTGGCCACGTCGGTCTCAAACTCCTGACCTCAAGTGATCCACCCTCCTTGGCCTCCCAAAGTGCTGGAATTATAGGTGTGAGCCACCATGCCTGGCCCAGACCTCTTGATATATATCACAAAGCAGCTCTTTGGAAAGGTGCAGGGGTTCTCACTTGAACAGCAGGATATGTGTCTGCCCTGAAAAACTAGCACAAAAGCTGTCCGGACCAGCTAGCCAGCTTGCTTCTGCTTTGTGACACAGGGAGAATTAAATTCATTTCATGTCACTCTATGATTTTTTTAAAATACATTATTAAAAACTTTATAAATAAATTTAAAAACGGGAATGAAAAGAACTCCCAGTTTGCTGTGGGAGACTTAACATTCATGAAGTACAACCCATATATAACCCACATCTAAAATGCATTCAGTACTTTAATAATCTATATTTCACATGTTCAACTCATCCAAACACTTATGTTAATGGATCTTTCTTTCTGCATTGTTAAAGTAAATTGGTGAGTTTCAGTTTGGGAAGATGAGAACATTCTGAAGATGGATAGTGGTGATGGTTCCACAATAATGTGAATGTATTTAATGCCACTGAACTGTGTACTTAAAAATGGTTCAAAATTTTATGTATATTTTATCACAATTAAAACAACCCACCATATTGGTGAACAGTATTAATAGACCTCAATGTTCTTTTTTTATTGTTAGTATAGTTGCCCATTTAGACATTACGGCCTTAAACTGGCCATTTCAATTGATACTCAAGACATAATACAGTTGCTAAAGGAATACATACCCCCTATTAACTTCCAGGGGAAAAAAAAAAGTTGTAGTGACTCTAACTTCTGTCTCCTAATCCAGAGAACAACTCTAGTGCTATAGTAAGAAAAATACAGAAATACTATTACCTTTTCCTTCTTTTCCATAGCCCAGAGCAGGAGGAATGATGAGCTTTCTCTTCTCTCCTACACACATTCCTTTCAAGCCCTGGTCCCAACCTTTGAGAGCCTCCAGGATGCCCAGGGTAAACCAAATGGGCTGACCATTGTTATGTTTGTGACTATGACAGAAAGAAACCACATTAGAACTCCTTATTAACTCTAAAAAATTTTCTTTAGTGCATTTTCCCACCAGTAAGTGGTTAAGTTTATTAGTTTAAAAATTTATAAATACAGCAATTCTGTATTTGCACACACACACACAGACCTCCAAGTCAAGTTTATAGGAATTCAATTCACTGCCCATCTTTCTTGATGCAAATTTCACATACTTGACTGGGCTTAAGAAAGACAGAGGAAATAATAAAAACAATTAACAACCATTCGAACATTTGTTGTATACCAGGAATTATTCTAAATTTTATTTTATTTTTTGCCTCTTACCCCTTACAATAAGTCTATAATGTAAGTACCATTACTACCCCATTGTACAGATGAGGAAACACAGGTTAAGTTCCAGTCTTTAAACCTAACTCCAAAGTTCAAGGTCTTAATCACAAAGTTATGTTGTCCCAGGAAGGCCACTAGGTTGCAGAACAGGGAGAAAATAATGGAAAAATGGCTGAGTTTGGGAAGGAGATTGAAAGGCTAAGGAGAATTTACTGCCAACATATGTGGGTCCTTATGCACACAGATATGAAGAGTGAGAAGCACAGTGTCTTATATCCTGCCTACAAACTTTCCTTAGCTATGGCCTGCTGATGGCTCTGACGGGTAGAAAAGGCTGCTTTTCATCCCTAAATCCCCACTCAGACCCTAGCCCAGTTTCCTCCTCAGGGGTCTACAGTGGGGCTATATAGGAAAGTCTGGAAGAGTAGCCCCTCAAGGACTGGTGTGTTAGTCCATTTTCATACTGCTATGAAGAAATATTCAAGACTGGGTAACTTATAAAGAAAAGGAGGTTTAATGGACTCGCAGTTCCACGTGGCTGGGGAGGTCTCACAATCATGGCGGAAGGCAAAGGAGGAGCAAAGGCAGGTCTTACCTGGTAGCAGGCAAGAATGAGTGTGCAGAGGAGCTGCCTTTTGTAAAACCATCAGATCTCGTGAGACTTATTTACTATCACAAGGAGAACAGCATGGGAGAAACCTGCCCTCATGATTCAATTACCTCCCACCAGGTCCCTCCCACAACATGTGGGGATTATGGGAGCTACAATTTAAGATGAGAATTGGGTGGGGCCACAGCGGAACCCTATCAACTGGGGAGGAGGGAAATAGGATGTCCTGGCTCATGAGTTGAAGAGAGTCTAGCCTAGGAAAACCAACCTGCCGAACTACATACAGGGAGGCTTAAGGGCTGAGTAATGCCTGATCCCTACCTAGCTCCCTTTCAGTGCAATAAGGAAAATATTCTATTCAAGGATATCTTGTAGGTGAGAAAAAGAAGTCACTGTACGACGCTTCATGAGTACCATGGTTACTAAATCTGGGTAATGCCATTTTTTCCTGTAATTTTGCCCAATGATCAAAGTAACAAAATGCCAACTGTAGAAAATTTGGGAAGGCTAGAAATGAAAAAAGAAGCAGGAAACATTCTACTACTCATCACTGACTACAATTTTAGCACAGTTCTTCTTAGGGCTAAGCAATTTATCCCATAGGCTATGGTTCTAGAGATGGCAAACATGCTTACAAACTGATCATTTGATGGTATTTCTTTTTCTTCAGAGCGGAGTCTCGCTCTGTTGCCCAGGCTGGAGTGCAGCGGCGCAATCTCGGCTCACTGCAGCCTCCGCCTCCTGGGTTCAAGCGATTCTCCTGCCTCAGCCTCCTGAGTAGCTGGGACAACATGTGTGCGCCACCATGCCCAGATAACTTTTGTATTTTTAGTAGAGACAGGGTTTCACCATGTTGGCCAGGATGGTCTCAAACTCCTGACCTCGTGATCTGCCTGCCTCGGCCTCCCAAAGTGCTGGGATTACAGGCGTGAGCCACCGCGCCCGGCCAATTTGATGGTATTTCTTCATGAAGTTTACAGTTAGCAGCTTCTGACCATTTACATGGAGGCTGCATGATAACAGTCCCCTCATCAGGTATTAGAACTTAGTAGCAAACTGCTAAATAATATTCCATGGCTACCACCAAAGTCAGCACAGGTTTTTGGTTCAGAGATCTGAAAGAAGTCAGGCTAAGTCTAAAAGAGATCAGACTAAAAATAACAATATAACTGAATTTTCAAAATGCAAATCACATCATTTAATATCCGCTGTGGCACTCACCTAGTTGACAAGAAGAAAGGGCTGTTGAGAATTCTAAGGCAAGCCATTTTTCTGGAACTTTTTCCCAGGGCTAACAGTTCAGAGAAGAGCCCCATTCATTTCCCCAACCCTCAAGACAGACCAGGTCTGAATGCCCAGTAAAGGCAGTTTATTAGAAAATCAGGTGGAGGATGGGCTATGAAGAGTCACTGTTTTAATTCATGTTATTCCCTCTACCTACAACATCCTTCCCTACTTTCCCCCTGGAAACCTCCACCCATCTTCCAAGGTTCATTTCAATTATGGTCTCTGGGAAGTCTTTCCCTTTCCCCACCCCATGGAGCCTATCTACTTCAGGCCCAGTTACGCTTTCCTAGCACTTTGAATATTCTGTACCCTATATCATTGCATTATTTACTTGCCTTTCTCCCGCCTGTAGATGGTGTATACTGTTAGAGGACAAGAACCTGCTTCTAGCCATCTTTGCGTCTCCAGGACCTGACTTGTGACCATTCAATAAGAGTTTGATAGATGGGCAGATTAATGAATAGATGAAGATGATTAGAAGCCAAAATTTCTGAATCTTCCTAGCACCCAGAACATGGCTTAACATCAAGGAAATGCTCACTAAATACTGTCATAATGGAATGAATGGAACCGATGCCTAATTGAAAATCATTAGGCTGTAAACCATTTCCATGTTCCAATTTCTTCGTTTATAGAACAGAAATGATAGTGTAACCACCTGAAAATCCTTCACCTAGACTTCCAAAACCACACCCACCTCATCAATGAAGTCTGACTCTCTAGAAAGAAGCAAATGACTGAAATCATGCTCCTGTGCCTTGACCAAAATACCATTCGTCAGAACAAAAGAAGTAGGTCAGTGAAACGGCATTAGTATATCCTTCAACAGGCAAATAAGTGATTGTGTAGTTTGCTTTTGAAGTCGCTGTGAAAAGTTTTAGGTGAACATCACCTACACCACATTAAAAATGGAATCAAGTCATTTTCTTTAAGAAATGGAGTTTGAGATATGAGAATTCTTTTGGGCTTTTTCTACTTATTGGCCAATTATACACCCAGATATATTTCTGCAATATTTCAAAGATTCTAGTTCTAATTTTTATAATAAAAAAATTAACAGCCTTTTCCAGACCACATGTTTCCAACAAGACCTTCAAAGGCCTCGCTCGCTATATAAAACTGGCTTTAAACAATTTCCTTTCCCAAAGAAGGAAATAAGATATTTCGGTTTTGTAAAAGAGGTAAAACCAGGTACAGGCCACCTTTCCTGCTGGAGAGCTGGCATAAGTGAGTGGATTCTTAATTACTATTTTACCTGCGGGGTATAATTACTTACGTGGAGTGAAATAAGGAGCCGTCCTTTTCTAAGTAGCCTTCATAGTGGACCAACATCAAATCCCCTCCTTTGGTCTTGCGATGGCAGATGAATGGCTTCTGGAGAACTTCAATTTTCACTTCTGGTTCAGGGATCAAAGCCCCAATCAAAGAAGTGACGAACAGAGTCAAGACCGCGTTCCACAAGAAAAGCCTCATGTTGCTGAAGCAGGAAAGAAGTCCCTACAAAAGCAGCGAAAGGGCCCTCGACTTCATAGATTTAAGAACGTAGTTCAAGGCTTAGGGACAATGGCTTCAGGCAAGTTCAGGACTCCCCCTTCTTAGAAGACGTGGCACATTTACCACCAACTATTTTCTCAAGGGTCACGAACCTACCTTTAAAGAGTTAAGCCCAAATGCGGGCCTGACTGGCTCTTATAACGCGGCCGCCTGGGAATAGCAGCCTCCCATTGGCTATTGGTGCTGTCCTTCAAGCAGCTCTCAAGCCAATGACGCTGCAACGATGGAATTTGCAGCCCGGTAGAGCCGGGCAGCTGCCAAGCGGTGGATCATCCCTTGTGGTCCTAGAGCCCGGCGGATTTCAGCATTCAACCAGCGTGGATTTTGGGAGAGGGGCGGGGCGCAGAGCCAACCGGAAACTCCTCCGGCTGATTTATCTCTGTGAAGAACCCTGCTGAGAGACGTAGGAAGAGTCCCGGGGCCCTATGAAATCTACGGGGTTCCAGGAAAGACTCGTTTACTCTCGACGTTGGAGAGCGGCCCCCCAAGATGCCACAATCCTAGGATTTTGCTATTGCTCATAAACTGTAAAGACTGACATACTGCTTGAGGGTTCACAAAGCGCGTTCCCGTTGCATGAACCTCACTACACCCAGTAAGGCAGGTTCTTTTTTCCCATTTAAAAGAGAAGTAAATTTACACCAGGAGATATTAACTGTCCTGCTTAAGGTTGTTTGGCCCCGAAGCAAATGAGCTCTGCCTTCAAACCAGGTCTGATTCATTCCACAGCACCACGTCATGTTATGGCTGCTAATAATTTATCCCTTAAGTTACCTTACAGGGTAAATAATGAGTTACGACTTGCAGACTTCCGCTTTAAAGAAGAAATGGTAATCATGGTTACGAATTACACAGCCTCATCGTAGTTTACATTTTCTAGTTTTACATTTTTTGCCTAAGTTCAAAAGCAATGCATGTTCATTGAAGTCAATTTGGAAGAAGTTGGAAAGCACTAAAGTAAGATTTCCAGATAATATTGGGTAGTCGAATTAAGTTGGAATTTCAGATACATAACGAATAATGGTTTTGCATTTTTATTTACTAAATCAGGCAACTTTAAAGAAAAAGAAAGCTCGCCGATACCACCACCAGCCGCAAACAATCCTCTTAATATTTTGGTGCATGCTTCTGTGACATATACCTAAAGCGATTTAAATCGTATTGTACTCTTTTCTCACCTCCTCTTTCCACTTAATCTGTAGTTAACATTTTTTCTGGTCTAATATCCTTAGCACAGTGCATATCCGCACTCTATGTGCATAGGAATCCCCCTGAAGATCTTGTTTAAAATGCAGATTTTGATTCTGGAGGTCTGGGGTGGGTGCAAGATTCTGCATTTCTAACAAGCTCTTAGGTGATGTCAGTGCTCCGGGTCAGTGGAACAACACTTCCATAGCGAGACCTTAGAGTCTGGACAACACCTGTTTACACTGGCCTCATAGTATTCCACCCTGAAATTCCAATAATCTCTTTACGCCCTGTTATTGGTTACCTCAAGTGTGTGAGATCAATTAGGCAGCTTTGGAACAAGAATAGGGACTAGAACTCAGGAGGTATCGTGAGAGGTCACGTAGACCCCCAAACGGCGGGCACCATTTACAGTCAGAACTGCGCCTCCACACTTGTCTCAGGGGCCTCCCTCCTCCCGTCGCCTAGTCCGCAGTCCGCGTCTCAGGACTCAATTTCCCTGCGGGCCGTTCCCACAAACTCCGCCCCGCCGCCGCCGCCGCGAAATCCCGGAGTGGATTTTGGGAAGGGGCGCGCGAGCGGCGCACTGGGCATGCGCGAGCGCGTCCCGGGCCCGGCGAGTCGAGGGTTCAGGTAGTGCGCCGTGGCGCTGCCTGCGACCGGCAGCTCGTTCGCCGCTCTTTGGAGGCTTCGGCTGCCCCTCCGACCCACGTAGGGCCCGGACCCGGGCCTCCTTGTGAATAGCGTGCCGGCTTCGCCCCACGGGTTCACCGGCTGGCTGGGCTTCAAGCGCTGAGGCCGCCGCAGTGACCCCGCCCCCGGGCCGAGGATGTGAGGCGGGCCGGGCGTCCCCACACCGGGCCCGGGCGCCGGGAGTGGGCGTCTGGGCAGGGCCGGGCGATGGCCCTGCTGCTGGTGCTCCTCGCCTCTTGGGGCCTGGGGCAGTGAGGGGGCCGGCGGGCGTGGGCCGAGTGGCCGCGGGCGCCATGGAGGGGGTGCTGTACAAGTGGACCAACTATCTGAGCGGTGAGTGGCCGTGCCGGGCCGGGGGCGCGCCGGGGGTCGGTCCTTTGTCTGCGCGGCTGGAGGGCGGTGTCTGGACCCGTTTTAGGGAGGGGGTCACGGCCCTTTCCTGAGGCCAGCGCGGAGCGGGAGTATTTCCCAAAGCAGTTCTCTCACGGGACCGTGTCGCCGTGCAGGACGACACGGCCCTCTCTTGGGGTTGGGTAAGAGCTGTGGCTGCCCTTTCGCTTCAAGGAAGGCTACAAAGACTGAGATTTTGGGTGACTTGAAAGGCACGGTGCTCTCGATGTCAGCGGGAGGAAGGCGCAGACGCCCCGCCGTGGGGTCCTCTGGGAATCTCTTGAATTTTGGCGAAGGAACCGTACTCCCTTGGCTCGCAGCTAGGTTGGAAGGTTTCAAAAGAATGCCAGCAGTAACCTGGAATTCCACAGCGGAAAGATCCTTTATCAAAGTCCTCATTGCAAACACTTTCCTTTTGTCACCTTCAGAGTCATCTGCGTGCACACCAGGGTGTCAAGAGTCCCAACTCCACAGTTTCAAAGCTCTGCACAAGGTTTTTTATTTTCCCGTTGAGCATTTCCTTTTGTTTTACAGACTCAGAAATTACCGTTAAATGAATGCAAATATTTGCAACTTTCTTGCCGTGCCTTACAGATTGGCTTTAAAATAGTCCCCGCCCTTTTTTTCTAGTTTGTGGAGGTAAAAGCTTCATATCTTGAGAAGGTTGTAACTGTTCTACAGCTGTGAAAATTATTCAGAACGATCATTTTTGTCATGTGTGCAACTAGTATTTAATACAAGCCTACTATATACTGGAAACTGTGCTAGCCACTTTTTTGGAAGTAAACTTTTTATCACAGAAAATGAATTAGGTCTTTAAAATTTTAAAGGTAGTGTGTTTGAAAGCAGAAATGTTGCCAGTATCCCTTAGAGTGGGTGAGAGACGTTTTCTTTCTTTTGTGGGATAGTTTTTAAAAGGTTGTAGTATGGTAATGCGCCGGGTGTTTTAAGAATGGGTGTGTGTGGGAGGATCAGTTGGCATAGTAACTTCGAGGAGGTCACACAGCACAGCCAAAGGTGCCCCTATTGGGCGTACCCAGAATCTCTTCCCTTTGCTTAGTGTAATTAGCAGTGAGTTCGCCTGTTTATTTTTTTCTGTAATCATTAATAGAGACTAAATGAGAAGAGGATTTTCTTGTTTGCGTCAAGGACCTTCAGTGATGTCTGCAATTAGATTAGATGAGAATAACTCAAAGCTAGGCTTTGGTTTGGTGGATGACAGAGGCTGATCAACACTGCTAACCTAAGGGGAGGAGGCTGGACCTGGCAGTTTTCCTTCTGAGGTCTCTCTAAGCTCTCAGATGCATATACTTGAGTAAAATTTAGTTCCTGGTCCTTCACTCCTTTCCATTACACACACTTTTTTTCATTCATCTTCAACACTCTTCTTTTTTTCCCATTCTTCCCCATCCCCAACTTTTCTTGTTGTTTTGTGGGGTTTTTCCGCCTCTTTTCCTTCTCCTTTCTATATAGAAAGTTTAGTCTCTTGATACAGTAACTATTTCCTGGTAGTGAAATGCTTTTGCTGTTGTTGTTGCTGACTGTCCTTGTGTATCCTTCAATAAAGCAGAACTCTCTAGAAGGATCTTTTGGAATCTTTGTCATTTGATTCCTGTCTGTTCTGTTGGAAAAGAGTCTACTTTTTTCTTCCCAAAGTAAGAGAAGTTAATGCTGTGAGTGGTGCTAGGGTGGAAACCCTGAAGAAGAGGGCACTGGAGCCATTGCGAGAGACAGCTGTCTCTACGTGATACTGCTTATTCCCTTAGCCCACATGCCCCGTCCTTGTAGGCATACTGTTCATAGAAGCCCATCACACCACTGGGTATTTTCCAGATATACATAGAATGATGGTTCGGCATATTCTCTCCTTTTAGGAGATAGGTTTACTTGGGAAAGAAATGGTAATAGCCTAGGAGGATCACATGCATTCTTGTTTCCTCCACCCTCCACTTTTCTGCTTGGTCTTCGGAAGTGAGCATGTTGTGTTAGTGACAAGTTACTTTTTCTTTTTCTGAAGCTTGTTTTAAAAAGTAACTTTTTTTCTTGTAGGTTTGCACATAGTAACTTTAAAATACATACAATCCCAATCCAAGTTTTTGTTCATTCTGAATTTTTCTCCAAAGGTAGTACGTAACCCATGCCTCTGTTTGTATGGTTTGTGTATTTGTCATGCTGACAGCTTGATATGGGATGTCTTGTGTCAAATTTGAGTGAAGTTAGGAAATCAGTTTATCACTTGGTCTTTTGAATCCTTAGGGGATGTTGTTAATTTCATTCACCATCTACTGTGCTAGGCACAGGGGAAGCAATGTTGAACAAAGCCCATGCCCTTCTTGAGCCTACAGTCTGGTGGGGGAAGAAAGATATTTATTGGTTAAATGGTTAAAACCATGTTTCATTGTGTGTGATTGATTGGGGAGGAGGGAGGGCAGAGAGGCTAGTACGGGTTGTTAGAGAAAGCTTCTTTGAGGAAAAATTTAAGCAGAGTCTGAAGGATAAATCAAGCTGTTAATAGTTCGGTGGAGAGGCCAAGGCAGAGGTGTAGTTAGAGGAAATAAAGAAGAACTTTTCAGGCACAGGGAATGCCAGTGTCAAGGCCCCAAAGCAGAATGGAGACTTGCGAGTTTGAGGAAAGGAAAGAGGACCCATCTGGCTGAGAGCTGAGGAGAGTGAGGCTCCAACAAAGGTGCAGGGGTGTGCGGGAGGCTAGATATTTCAGGGCCTCATAGGCTGGTTTAAACACTGTGATGTGATTGTGTGTGTGCATGTGGGTACATGCATGCATGCGTCTGTGAGAGAAAGAGAAATGATGAGATTGTTTAAAACCTTACTCTGGCTTTAGCGTAGCATAGAACATTTTCTGGTTACATCTTTATATCTCTCCTGCTGCATTTATTGTACTTCACTAAATACTACGTATTATTATTTTGTGAGCTTCTTTTGCCTCTTGAATTTTAAATCGATAGGTATTAATTACTGAAAGTTAGAATTCATCAAGCCCTGATAATAGCATCTGAGGTTTATGTGAGTGTATTTCTAGAAGAGAAAAGAAGTCTCTTCCCTTAAATGCTAAGCGTATTCAGGTACTCTATCCTCCTTCAATGAAAAATACAAAAAAAAAAAAAAAAGTTTATGTGTATTTTCTTTTACAGTCTGGTTTCATCCTGCCTTTTGGACATTCCGGGATTTAGTGCCAGTACCTTTCTTTAGATGTTAGAAGATTAAACTTGGGATGAAAAGAGAGTAAATTAAAAACATGTTACAGATTCCCACATTGTGTGAGACATACTTCTAAAGACGCACTGTGTTTGTTATTTGTGTCTTTCAAGACCTAAAATTTAGTCAAGGAGTATTATACATGTAGGGCTACACATTAATACTCTAGAACGCTGGTTCAGGAGTCAGAGAGACCTGAAGCCTGGCAGACAGCCCTATTACTGCCAACTGCAGGGTCACTTTAGCATCCTGAGCCTTAGTGTCTTCCTCCATTTAAAATAATGGGATTTACTAGTTTATAATTGTAAGAACAGTTAAAAAGTTATTAGTACTTACAAGGTACCAAGCACTTTTCTAAACATTTTACATGGATTAACTCAGTCTTTGCAGCAATTTCAAAAAACAGTTGCCTTTATTATGCCCATTTTCCAGATGAAGACACTGAGGTATAGAGACGTGGGTTTGCTGAAGGTCACACAGCCACTTATTAAGTGGCTTCAGAGTCAGTGCTCCATTAGACAATACTTTTAAAGGTCCTTCTTGCTTGATCATTATGTAATTCTAGCTGATTCATAATGTACCTATATTTAAAGTATGTTTGACCTAGAATAGCAGACTATTTCGGGGGTGGGAAGTGGGGAGGAATTCAGAAGTGAAGAAAGCTTTGACTGCCCAATGTTGTGCATATGTTTTGCCACGAGGAAATTTTCTAACCTGTGCTTTCTACTTTGTAGTTTTAGGTCCTTTTCCTGCCCACTCAGCTGATAGGAGGGCTGCTGTTGTGAACTCCAGCCAGCCGCAGGCTGCTTGTGCCTCTCCAGCAGGTTAAAGCTCAAGCACATTGCATTACTGCATTCTGAAAATAACAAAAGCCTGCATCATACTGGCCAGATGGTTTTCATTAAGGATGTGCTATAATTTTGTTTCCCCTCAGGTGGAGGAAGGTGACTCTTGCTCTATATACTAGTGCTGTATAAACAGTACCAGGAAGACATCTGGAGTATGAGGATTCTTGGTTTCACAACCACTGGTCAACCCTTTTTGTTGTTGTTAACATTTTAACATCTTTATGGAGATAATTAATAAACCATAAAATTCATCCATTTAAAATGTACAAGTCAGTGATTTTAGTATATATAAAAAGTGTAACTATTACCATGATCATTTTAGAACATTTTCATTATCCCAGAAAGAAACCCAGTACCCATTAGCAGTCACTCCTACACCTGCCCTTCACTGTTGGCAACCACTAATCTGTCTGCACAGATTTGCCTCTTCTAGGCATTTTATATAAATGGAATTATATAATAGGTGGTCTTTTGTGGCTGGCTGCTTTCCCGTAGCATAATGTTTTTTTTTGAATAGCATGTATCAGAACTTCATTCCTTTTTATTACCAAATAATATTTCATTGTATGTGTATACCATGTTTAGTTTATCCATTTTCAGTTGAAGAACATTTGGATTGGGCTGTTCTTTTTGTTTTTGTTTTTCTTGGTTATGAAATAACACTGCTGTGAACACTCATGTACAAGTTTTTATATAGACATGATTTCATTTCTCTTGGATATCTATAATACCTAGGAGTGGAATTGCTGGAGTCTTATGATAACTCTTTATTTAATAATTTGAGAGACTACCAAATAGTTTTCCAAAGTGACTGCACCATTTTACATTCTCATCAGTAATCAAAGAAGTTTCCGTCTTCACATTCTCATCAACCTCATTATTGTCTTAGTATAGCTATCCTAGTAGTGGATGTGAAATGGTATCTCATGGTTTTGATTTATATTTCTCTGACTTAATGATGTTGATTATCTTTTTATATGCTGATTATCCATTTGTATATCTAATTTGGAAAAATGTCTGCATTTTTTGCCCATTTGTTTGGGTTATTTTTTCATTACAGAGTTGTAAGAGGTTTCTTTTTTTTTTTTTTTGAGACAGAGTCTTACTCTGTCACCCAGGCTGGAGTGCAGTGGTGCGATCTCCGCCTCCCGAGTTCAAGCGATTCTCCTGCCTCAACCTCCTGAGTACCTAGGACTACAGGTGTGTGCCACCATGCCTGGCTAATTTTTTGTGTTTTTAGTAGAGACGGGGTTTCACCATGTTGGCCAGGCTGGTCCAAACTCCTGACCTCAGGTGATCCGCCTGCCTCGGCCTCCCAAAGTGCTAGGATTACAGGTGTGAGCCACTGTGCCCGGCCAAGAGTTCTTTATTCTGGATATAAGTTCCTTGTTAGATAGATGATTTGCAAATACAGTTGACCCATGAATAATGCAGGAGCCTGGGGCACCAATCCCCACAGTCAAAAGTCTGCATGTAACTTTCGATTCCCCCAAAATCTTAACCAGTAGCCTGCGAATAACCAAAAGCCTTATGACCAAAAGCCTTATGAATAACTTTAACAATTAACACATGTTATGTCATATGTGTCGTATACTGCATTCCTACAATAAAGTAAGCTAAAGAAAGGGTTATGAAGAAAATTATAAGGAAGAGAAAATACATTTACTGTTCATTAAGTGGAAGTGGATCATTGTAAAGGTCTTCATCCTTGCTGTCTTCACACAGAGGAGGCAGAGGAAGAGGAGGGGTTGGTTTTGCTATCTCAGGGTAGCGGAAGTGGAAGAAAATCTGCATGTGCACTGTTGAAATTCAAACCCATGGTATGCAAGGATCAACTGTATTTTCTGTAGGTTGTCTTTTTCATTTTCTTCCTGGTATCATTTGCAACACAAAAGTTTTAAATTTTGATGTAGTCTAATTTATCAATTTTTTCTTTTATTGTTTGTTTTTGGTGTTACATTATCTTAGGAAACCATTGCCAAACCCAAGGTCATGAAGATTTACTCTTAAGGCTTTAAAAATAGTTTTTAGCGCTTACATTTAATTCTCATCCATTTTGAATTAATTTTTGTGTACTATATGAGGTAAGAGTACAGCTTTTTTTTTTTTTCACATAGATATTCAATACTCAACTCTTTACCATGTAATCTGTGATTTCAGTGATAAAGTCACAAGCCAGCATTGCACCAATTCTTAAGTGTAAAAGGTTGGAGTCAGCCCTGAGTTTGAACTTTTGCCCCACTACTTAGTAGTGCTAATACCTTGAGCAAGTTACTTAATCTTCCTGAGTCTCAGTTTTAAAATGACAGCAATAATAATAGCTGTACCTAGGTTTGTTAAGAATATGTAATGGATATTGAGCTTACTGTTAGCAGTTTCTGGGTCGTGCCCATTAGTGTCAGACACTCTGCAGACATGCTCCACTGTGTACCAGGCAGGTTCATAGTTCACTTTAAGGGTAGGTTAATTAGATCACTGTTTTGATTAATGATGCCCAGAAAATTTAGTCTCTGTGTATTCAGCTTTCTATTTGCAAACTGTGGTTCCTCATGGATTCTTTTTCCTATAATTATTGGCCGTTGCTGTCTCTTCCATTGTGAAGTGTCTGTTCAAATCTTTAACCTATTTTTAAAAGTTAATTGTTCTTTTTATTATTGAGTTATGAGAGCTCTTTATGTATTGTTATTTACTTATTTATTTATTTATTTATTTTGAGATGGAGTGTTGCTCTGTTGCCCAGGCTGGAGTGCAGTGGCGCAATCTCGGCTCACTGCAACCTTCGCCTCCCGGGTTTAAACAATTCTCTACCTCAGCATCCCAAGTAGCTGGGATTACAGGCGACTGCCACCAAGCCCGGCTAATTTTTTTTTGTATTTTTAGTAGAGATGAGGTTTCACCATGTTGGCTAGGCTGGTCTTGAACTCCTGACCTCGTGATCCACCCTTCTTGGCCTCCCAAAGTGCTGGGATTACAGGCATGAGCCACCTCGCCCGGCCATATATTCTTAATTAAAATTCCATTGTACACCAGGCATGGTGGCTCACACCTGTAATGCCAACACTTTGGGAGGCCGACGTGGGCAGATCGCTTGAGGCCAGGAGTTTGATACCAGCCTGGCCAACATGGTGAAGCCCCTTCTCTACTAAAAATACAAAAATTAGCTGGGCGTGATGGCACACGCCTGTAATCCCAGCTACTTGGGAGGCTGAGGCACCAGAATCGTTTGAACCCAGAAGGTGGAGGTTGCAGTGAGCTAAGGGGTTGCAGTGAGCCAAGATCACACCTGTGTTCCAGCCTGGGCAACAGAACGAGACTCTGTTGCAAATAAATAGATAGATAGATAGATAGATAGATAGATAGAGTGAGACTGTGTCTCAGATAGATAGATGGTTAGATGGGTGACAGAGCAAGACTGTCACAGATAGTGTAAGATTCTGTCTCAGGTAGATAGGATAGAATAGATAGATAGATATAGATAGATAGATAGATAGATAGATAGATAGATAGATAGATAGATTAGTTAGAGAAATAATGCCCAGAGGAATTAAGTAGTGTCCTTAAGATGACATACCTGGATGTTACGAGTCTGAACTTAAACCATGGTTTCCTCACTCCGTTGTCTTAAGGTGCTGGTAGGACATATGAGAAGCACTGTGCAGAACAAATAAATATTTAGTTTGGTAGCTCAAAGCGCACAGGAGAGGTGACCTACATCTTCTAGCAGAAGGTTTTAAAGAGAATTTGATATAATCTATTGTAATTATAGTCTTGTTACCATCTACATGGTAGACTCTTCAGTAGTCTGTCACTCCTTGAGGCTGGGATCTTTTCTCTAAATCTCCAAACCTGGCAAATTACAACTGCTCAGAAAATGCTTTGTGAATTAATTAATGGTAAATTAAGAAGCCTATAATTTAGCTAATGCTTGGGTAACTGTTACAATGAGGAGTGTTTCTTCATTCTTCCCTCCTCCCTAGCTACAACAGAACTCTTAACTGACTGACCTGGCAGAGGAACCCAAGGCTTTGCTGTCCGCATCCCTGTCTGGAACTCTCCTAGAGAAGCTGAGTGGGGGAGGGCTCTAATGGGATGAGGTGTGGCTGAGCGCTCAGGTTGGATATTGGAAAACACCAAGGCTATGGAGGTCAGGGGTAGTAAATTAATTGCTCTGCTTTGCTTCAATTTAAAATGGTAGATTATTTCACTATTAACATATCTATATAGCATACATAATATATGATATGATAATATATATGGGTTATGAACGTAGAAACCATAATTTATAATGAATAAATTGTCTTGACTCAACATTTCAGATTGTCAGTCCTATCAAGACATTTAATTTCACTTTTATTTTCTTGGCATTAGTTACTTTCTCTGTTTTTATTTAAAAAAATTTGTTTGGAAACAGGGTCTTGCTATGTTGCCCAAGCTGGTCTTGAACTCCTGGCCTCAACTGATCCTTCTGCCTCATGAGCCACTGTACCTGGCAGTTACTATCTCTTGAATCAGATTCTGGGAAAGATGGGAGTTTTCTGTTATTTTGTATTAGGATAGGTTTTAAAAGCTGAGAGAGACTTCTAGGCGTCATCTAAACTCCAGCTGAAATTTTGTAGAAAAGGAAACTAAAGCTGAAAGAAGTTAAGGGACTTAACCTTTTCTTTCTCCTATTCTGTTCCCCCTTTATTATGGTCACTAATTTTTCCTCTTATTATTAATGAAAAAGCACCTTTCCTTCACTTTTTTTCTTTACTTTTGGCTAACTTTTCTAGAAAGAGTTTAAATAGTCCCTTTTCATTTTTTTTTTCTGCATTTCTACACAGCAGTACTTATTATGGATTTTTTTTTTTTAATCTTCAACTTTAAGTTCAGGGGTACATGTGCAGGTTTGTTACATAGATAAATGTGTGCCATGGTCGTTTGCTGTACAGATCATCCCATTACCTAGGTATTAAGCCCAGCATTCATTAATTTTTCCTGATCCTCTTCCTCCCCCAACCCCCTCTTAAGGATTTTAAAAATTCACAATATGTTACATTTTTAATTGTTTTTCCTGTTAAACAGTAAGATTATGAACTTCTGCTTTCCTAGAACACCTTAATTTTTAAGGCAAAAGTTCTGAAGGAACTGTGGCGGACTTAAAGGCAGAATGATATACTCTAGCATGAGGCTAACTAGTAGGCATTCTACTAGTTGTTTATTTAAGAGTCATTATTGGACCAAGATGTAATAAGCCCATTGTAATGATTACAATAAAAAACTGAACAAAATACAACAGTAGAATATTGCATTTTTTTCAAATGCATATGGAACATTCACCAAGATAGACCATATTCTGAGCTATAATAGAAACCTTGCCAAAACTTGTTAAAAGAATGTTCTGTGTCTTTAATAGAAGTAAACTACAGATTAGTAACAGATGTAGAGAATCCCCTGAAATATTAGGAAATTAAACAGTACACTTCAAAGTAGCTCGTGGGTCAAAGAGAAGGTCTCCAAGAAAATTGGGAAATATTTTGAACTTAAAATGAAAGCACAACAGTGGTTGGCCAAGGGTAAAGGGAGAGGGGAAGGCTTGATCAGAAAGGAGTAATACAAGGGAATTTTGGGGACAATTTTGGTAGAATGGAATTTTCTGTATCTTGATTATTGCGGTGGTTATTAAAGGACTATGCATTTATCAGAACTCAGAATTGTTCGCCAAATAATGAATTTTATTTTATGTAATTTTTAAAACTTTTAAGTGTCTGTTTAATGGAGTACAGTTTTTCATAGTGATGTGTTTGGATGAGCCACTTGTCACAAGGCTGCTGAAAGAAAAATGAAGGGAAGCTACAGTACTTTCTAGTCAGAAGTGGGTATGACTCACAAGTAATTACTTTTGGTTTGGATCTTTAAGGGAACAGGAACATCTCCATTTAGAAATTTTGACTTAAAAATGGTGGTTGCTGTTGGGAAATTAAAAAAAAATAAATTTTAGTGTAAAATTAACATGACGTATGCCAGTTTAGATCCAAATATAAGTGCATTTCTTGAAAATTATGCTCATTGAAAATGTGTTGTTCAACATTAATTGAACTGAAAAGCCTTTTGGCTAAGGTTTTTTAAAAGTAAATTTTACACAGTTGTTTGTCCATTAAGTGTAGAAAGGCGTTTGTACTATGTGAGAAAAGAATAAGCTGGTAGCAGTTTTGGAATAGTGGTTTTTAAATCTTTAATTTCTTTGAACAATGATTTGTAGTTTTCAGTGTTTTACACTTATTTTTAAAAATGTATTCTTGGCCGGGTGCAGTGGCTTAACGCCTGTAATCCTAGCACTTTGGAAGGCCGAGGTGGGTGGATCACCTGAGGTCAGGAGTTCGAGAACAGCCTGGCCTACAAGATGAAAGCCCGTCTCTACTAAAAATACAAAAATTAGCCGAGTGTGCTGGCGGGCGCCTGTAATCCCCACTACTCAGGAGGCTAAGGCAGGAGAATCGCTTGAATTCGGGAGGCGGAGATGGCAGTGAGCTGAGGTCACGCCGTTGCGCTCCAGCCTGGGCAACAAGAGTGAAACTCTGTCTCAAAGTAAACTAAAATGAAATAAAATAAGATTTATTCTTAAGTAGTTTATTCTTTTTGATGTTATCGTAAATGGATTTGTTTTCTAACTTTCATTTTCAGATTGTTCATTGCAACTGTACGGAAATAAATTTTAATTGTATGTTAGTCTTGTATCCTATCACCTTGCTGAACTCATTTATTCTAATAGGTTTTTTTTAGTGGCTTCCTTGCATTTTGTTTTTGTTTAAATATATAAGAGCATGTCTGTGAGTAGAGCTAGATTTGCTTCTTTCTTTCCAATCTAGATGTCTTTTATTTCACTTATTGACTAAGAGCTAGGTTTGCTTCTTTCTTTCCAATCTAGATGTCTTTTATTTCACTTATTGACTAATTGCCTTGGCTAGAACCGTTAGTACAATGTTGACTAGAAGTGGTAAAAGCAAACATCTTGTCTTGTTTCCAATCTTTGAGGGGAAGCATCCTGTTTTTCACCTTATACACATTAACTATGGGTTCTTTGTAGATGCCTTTATCAGGTTGAAGAAGTTCTCTTCTAAGTTTGTTAGGTGTTTTTATTATGAAAGAGTGTTAGATTTTTGTCAAGTGCTTTTTGTACGTTTAGTGAGATGATCATGTGATAGTTTAGAGCTTTTGTGTTTGCAGAAAGACCCAGTTCACACAGGCTTAAAGTAAAAAGGGATATTTATTGGTTCATTTAATGGAAAAATCTAGGGGGTGTCTTACCTTCAGGAATGATGTGGGCTGATCAGGGGGTTCAAACAATGTCATCCAGATTTTCTTCCTTCTCCTTCTGTCCCTCAAATCCTTCCAGTTCCATTTCCCTTTGTGTGTGAATCATGTTTAGGTCCCATGTGATGGCAAACTGCTGCAGGCAGCTGCAGGCTAACATTCTTAAGACCAAAGGAAAAAGAAACAGTCCCCATTTCTTTATGCCTTTCCCCAGTCCCAGCAAAAGTCCCAGAATTGTCTCCGGTTGGGCCACTTGCCCATTCTGGAACTATCATTGAGGATAGGGGATGTGAAGCTTCATTTAGGCCTAAATCACATACCCACCCTGGAGCTGGTCACCCCCACCGAAACCTCATGGTTGGAGTGTGAAGAAGGGAGTTTTCATCAATGGAAAAGTACTAGGTAAATGCTGGATTGCCAAAAATAAATGTCAAGTATGCTTACTGTAGTGAAACAATCCAGGATAATACAAAGCGTATGAAATTGGTATTTAAATACTCTTTTGTTTACCCCCATCCCGTCCCTGGCAATGATAGCTAATACGAGCTAAAACTCTCCCCTGCTCATTGAAGTTTTATGTCTAATCCTTCCCAGCAGGGAATTTGGGTGATACCACATTGCATCTGTAATAGAGGATGGCATAAAAGAGGGTGGAGATTGGATAGGAAGATAGTCTAGTGGTCATCTAAGGGAGCAGGGAGTAGTACAGACCAACAGTTTTCATCTGCCCTTTAGTTACCTTGACTGATCATTTCTGAGATAACTGCAGATTAATTTAAAATAGAAACTGGATTAATGGTCTGTTTTTCATCCATGCCCCTTTTCTCTACAATTCATCATTCCTGAGCTGTATCCCAGTTTCCCAGCACTGGACATTATGAAAGACCAGTGTGTCCTAATACTAATCTGAACTCTCTCCATCACTCTGCATTTAAATTTTGTCTAATAGGAATGAGATTTCTCTGGTCTCTTACTGTGCCTTTTGAAACTGCAAGAATTTTGTGCTTATAAGAAAAGTTTTTCTTGGTCACAGTTTGTGTAGTTACAAAGGACAGAATAAAATTGCCATATATTGAACATCCCTTGTATAATTATAACCTACCCTAGATAAATACAGAACCTGTTATAAGGAAGGTAATATTTCAGTTGCTATTATAATTTACCAGCTGGTTTTTTTTTTTTTTTTTTTTTTTGAGACAAGGTCTCACTCTCACCCAGGCTGGAGTGCAGTGGCGTGATCATAGCTCACTGTAGTCTCGAACTCCTAGGCTCAAGCAGTCCTCCTGCCTCAGGTGCATCACCTTGCCCAGCTAGTTTTTAAAATTTTTTGTTGAGAAAGGGTCTCACTATGTTGACTAGGCTGGTTTTGAACTCCCAGCCTCAAGCAGTGGTCCTGCCTCAGTCTTCTAAAGTGCTGGGATTACAGGAGTGAACCACGGAGCCCAGCCTTCAAACTGCTTTCAAAATTTACTGCAGCTGTGCTTTGGGTGGGGTTGAGAGCTGCTCTTCAACATTTTTCAGATTCTTGTAAGATAAAACTAGTTTAGAACATTTTTTTCAATTTTAGGACACTTTTTTTTCACATTTCAACAACTCTGAAATCAAGAAGCATCTTAGAACCTGTGCTATGTCATTGTTTAATTGGTACAGTTTTTTTCTTTCTTGTGTCATGTAAAATAATGGTGTGTCTTAAAATTGATGATGTGATGGTTTATTCTGGTTGGATCTGTAAGGATGTTTTGGAGGCGATTAACATTTGAATCAATAGACCTTATAAAGTAGATTGCCCTTCCTAATGTGGATGAGCCTTATCCAATCAGTTAAAGACTTGAAGAGAACAAAAAGACTGAGTAACAGAATTCCTCCTGCGACTGCCTTGAGCTGAGACATTGGCCTTTTCTAGCTTTCATTGGTTCTTCTTGGGTCTTGAGCCTGCTAGCATGGAACTTAACCATGAGCTCTTCTGGCTTGCTGATTACAGATCTTGGGACTTCTCAGTCTCTAGTCACATGAGCCAGTTACTTACAATTTCATTACATGCACACATACCCACCCACACACCCTTATAATATCTTTACACACACACCCTGACACTCTACTGGTTCTTTTTCTCTGGATAACACTCACAAATACAGATGGGTCCTAAATTTGATAAAATACAGTAATTGAGGCTGTTCTAAATGCCTTCTACACAAAAGTCATGGTGGATTTGGGGAGTGTTCACACCAACCAGCATCATGGGAGTTGAGCTGTTCACACCAGCCAGCGTCATGGGAGTGAAAAGATGCTGTTGTTCTATACCAGGACAGGTTTCTGGGACTGGGGAGCCAAGGTTTGGGAGCTTTTGTGCCTCAAGGGGCAGTATAGAAAGATAGAGTTTTCTTCCCAGCTCTGTTGTGTACTTCCTTTGTGACCCTAATTAGGTCACTTAATTTACCTGGGATTGGTTTCCTTATCTATAAAATGTGCTGGTTGGACTGTGTGATTTCAAAGGCCTCTTCCTTTTCTCAGGTTCTCAGAAACTGACTCTTCTGTTTCAGTGAGGGGAGGTGGCCTAAGATATAAATAAACACTTTTGCAAAGGGCTGAAACATCACCAATAATGTCTGACTCCTGGAGCACTGATTCTGTGCCCAACAAGATACAGTCTGAGGATTGATTTGGTTTTCCAGGTTGTAATGTTTGTGCAGGAGTGGTGGCCTTCACAGTTGAGTTTTTGTAGAACTTGAAGCCAAGGTCTAGAAGCATCACCTTTTTTGTTTGTTTGTTTGTTTGTTTGTTTGTTTGTGACAAGGTCTCACTCTCACTCAGGTTGAAGTGCAGTGGCACAGTCATGGCTCACTGCAGCCTCGACCTTCCAGGCTCAAGCAGTCCTCCCACCTCAACCTCCTGCTGGGACCACAGGTGTATGCCACCACTGTCGGCTAATTTTTGTATTTTTATTAGAGATGGGTTTCGCCATTGTTGCCCAGGCTGGTCTGGAACTCCTGGCCTCAAGTGATCCACCCACCTTGGCCTCCCAAAGTAGTTAATATTATAGCTGTGAGCCACCGTGCCCTGTCAGCATCACCTTCTGAAATAAAAATTTACAAGTTCATCCCAAGAAGTTTGCCAGCCAGGAACTGATTTGTGCTAGTGTAGAGATAAGGCCTAAGGGTTCCTGACCTGCAATAAAGGGTCTAGGTCTCTGGGAAGGAAGTCCTCCATATAAAATATAATAAGAGCAAAAGCCATAGTTTAAGAAAAGATTACTTATCTTTGGTGAGAAGATAAGTTCAGATATTATGGGAGAGTGGATGCTGGGAATTAGTGTTTATTTAGTTTTATTTAAAGAAGTAAGAGACATGGTACCTGGCAGTCCTGAGTATTGCGCTTTCTGGAAAAGCAGACCCTGATTGAGTAAATGATGAGCAAAATATGTTGCCTACCTACCCAACTCCTTCACATAGATTTAGTGCTGACTATTCAGGCTTCTGATTACGGTGTAGTTCCTTGTTCCATAATCTTGGGCTGCGGGTGCTCCAGGAAGTTCAGTAGCCTCCTATTAAAACGTAATAAAGTGATACCATTGGTGTCCGGCCCACTTGGTTTGTGTGAGTCAAACCCCAAGGGCCCATCAGATGTCTGTAGCTGAGCAGCCCTTGGGGCTCTGCCTTCTGTCTGGCTTCCTTAGCCATGGCAGTCCTATGAGAGAAATGTATCCCTAAAGGGCTGTGGCATTTCAGAGAAAGAAAAGAACTGCATCTGACTGAGGACTGAGAGAACAAGGTTTACACAGAGATAGGGATGTTTTTTTTATTTTTATTTTTGAGACGGAGTCTCAAAAAAGATCTCAGCTCACTGCAACCTTCGCCTCCCGGGTTCAAGCGATTCTCCTGCCTCAGCCTCCTGAATAGCTGGGATTACAGGCACTTGCCGCCACGCCCAGCTAATTTTTGTATTTTTAGTAGAGATGGAGTTTAACCATGTTGGCCAGGTTGGTCTCCATCTCCTGACCTCATGATCCACCCACCTCGACCTCCCAAAGTGCTGGGATTACAGGCGTGAGCCGCCGCGCCTGGCCAGGATGACATTTTATGAAGAGGTCCAGTTGGAGCAAAAGTTCAGAGACAGAAATACAGCAAATGAGTGGTTCGACTAGAATATAGGGTGTATGAGAGGACTAGATAAGATGCGTATTTCTACTACACATGGTTTGTCCCCTGAAATTCTCCAATATTGAAGTGAATGTAGTTAAGCCTTGAATGTTTTAAGATAACTCATTTCAATGGATCAATACTAAAGAATAAGTCAAACAACGTTACCTTTTCCTAAGGGTCATAGGATTCTAGGCAGGCTTCTTAGTTGGCACTCTGTATGACATTTGTTGAAAGGACCTTGTCATCTTTGTTGCCTTATTTCTAAGTTTTGGATAATTTTTCTTAGAAGAGAGGAAGGCAAGCATGTGATAACAGTAATGTTCAGGACATCCTAATTATTCGTCTTAGAAAAAGTAAAAATCACAGACTACTGGTACTGTATTAGGAAAGAAATAGAATACACATCTCATTTATTTCTGTAAATCCTATTACCTAGAGAGTCATTAGTGTACTTGTTGCTTATCCTTCCAGACTTCTGTAATCCTGTGACTAAAAAATATATACTTCTTTGGGCATTTTTAATTTTACAAAAATGGGATAAAACATACAGGTCTTTCTAACTTAATTCTTTCTCTTAGAATATCCCTGGCAATGTAAAGCTCCTTGGAGCTAACCCAGTATCCTATGTTAGGCTCTATTTCTGTGTCTTGGGAGGTAGTTCATACACAGGCAGTAATTGCAATGATGCTCTTGCTTTTGTTTTCAGGTTGGCAGCCTCGATGGTTCCTTCTCTGTGGGGGAATATTGTCCTATTATGATTCTCCTGAAGATGCCTGGAAAGGTTGCAAAGGGAGCATACAAATGGCAGTCTGTGAAATTCAAGGTGAGAAATCAAGCAACTTGCAAGTTTTATTTTTCTTTCTGTTTTCCCTCAAAAACAAAAAAGCCCCTGGCCCCTGCATACCTTTCTCTGCTGCTCCCATAATACAGACCAAGGGACATAGTGTTATGTGTCAAAAGAAAGCCTTGCAAATACAACCCAAAACTGTAGCCAGCTTTTATAAGGAGATTGGCTAAGAGGTGGTCAAAATAAATGAGAGCAACGTGTTTCACTACTCGACTAGCACTCATTCCTTAGTGACCTGCTCACTTGGGACCAGTGGCTGTTAGCAAAACTTAAAGTCTTTACTGCAGCATCAAACACTTTTGTGTTTAAATCAGGATGGACACACACACACACCCTCCACCAAAACAAAACAAGCAAAAACTTAACAGACTTTCAAATAGTCTTTACTTCTTGTTTTTGTCTTGAGACATGCTGAGAAGGTGTGGCTCAGAAGAAAAACAGATTAAATGGGAATTTAGGTCGTGGATGTGGGTGAAAGACTTTGGTTTGCTTGTTTCTTCTCCTAAAGGCCTCTGAGAAAATTCTCACACTTTTGGTCTGACTTTTCAAGGGAAGTAGAAGATGGAAAAGATTGTATTTTTGATGGTTTCCCAATAAATCGAAGGAGATAAAAAACATACCCTTGTTTCTTGGCCTCAGAGCAGCCTACTTAACACACACACCCACTGAAAGAGAGATTCCTTCTCTATTCTGATAAGAGATCAGTTTAACTGAAAAGTTAAATTGGTGATTCTTGTTTGGGCTGAAGTTTTTGTGATGCCTTGGAGGCAGTTGCAAGGTTTTCCCTCTTGATTAACAGAGACGTCTAAGGTGAGATAAGTAAACAGAACTTTGTGTGAATTAGGAGAGGTAATGACTGGCATCCTCTTTGGGAAGAAGCCTTCAATGACTGCCATCAGTTAAGCTCAAGAAGTTGGGTGGGGTGGAGGCTACCCAGACAGGGCTCTTGTGAGTCTCTGATCTCCCTCTGTCTTGCTCCCAGTTCATTCTGTAGATAATACACGCATGGACCTGATAATCCCTGGGGAACAGTATTTCTACCTGAAGGCCAGAAGTGTGGCTGAAAGACAGCGGTGGCTGGTGGCCCTGGGATCAGCCAAGGCTTGCCTGACTGACAGTAGGACACAGAAGGAGAAAGGCAAGTACTGATTGTCCTTTGCTGTGGAAACCTTGGGAATCACCCACCGGCATCTCTGATTTCCCTTATTTGTTATCTTGCTTCTGACCACCTAGCCAGCTTTTTGTGTTATGCAAATGCTATGTATCTTAGTATAATTTAAACCAGGGTCCATGTCTAACTCTTCTTTCTTGGCATAGCATAGTGCAAAGAATGCAGGCTTTGGAGCCAAACACAGCTGGGTACACATGATGGCTTTGCAGTTTATTGACTGTATAACCTTGGCATCGGTCACTTAACCTTTCTTACTCTTAGTTTCTTCATCTTTTAAAAAGAGGTAATAGATCCTACCTTAGGAGGATTACCATGAGAGTTAGTGATGATAAAATGGTGGAGTATCCAGTCTGTGGCCAAACTTGACCTTTGGTGAAGAGTAGTTGAGCCAGATAAGCCTTGGATCAGGGTGTTTTCTGTAGCAACACCCTGCTCCTCCCTTTTTTCCTGGGGTGGGATGGATGCTTAATTGTCAGGTTCCTGTTGCTTAATGCTCATTCACTGGACATTGTTAAGTTCTCCAGAGAACTGTGGCCCAGCTTTCTCTTTGGACTGGGGCAAGAATACCAGGGCTTACTGCCTGGGTCCTAGTTGCTACCTTCCCTGCCCCATGGCCTTAAATGTACCCTGAAGAGATGAGCTAGGGTGGGGTGAAATGGGAAAAAGTGTTCCAGGGAACATCTCTCATGACAGGTGTGGCAGTTGTGCTTAACTCTTCACGTAGATTCATAAATTGGCCTCTTCTTTTAATGCTAAATTGGTAATAAATTCTAGAAGCTATTGGCTTTGACTCAGAGCAGATGGTAATGTGCAGTTTTTTTTTCTTGAAGAAGGAAACAGAAAAGTGATAATAATTGTAGCTGAGCCCTCGATGCCAGGGTGACTGGAGAACATTGCTAATAATAATGGCTGGGTGCCATTAGCCTTGACAAGGCAGCATACCAAACCAGTCCTCAGCTGAAAATTATGAACGGTGTTCTTAGTGGTAATTGGACACTACAGAATGTTTTTCCCAGGTAAGAGTAGAGCACTGCATTAGTAAGTAAACAGCTATGACCCCATTTTATAGATAAGAAAAACTCTCTGGCAGAACTGAGGCCGAAACTCTGAACCCCTTAGCTCTGCTCCCAGTTCTGACAGGAGTGGGTCAGACTATATTGTCTCCTTCTTTGTATACTGTTGATTATTCAGTATATTGGCTTAATAAATAATGTATACTACTTTGAAAGACTGGAGATCTAGTTTTTCTGGTTTTTCTTGTTATTATGTCTTCACCTGTCACATTTGCAACCCATACTTTAAAGATTGGACTTTGGGCATATGTTCTGTGTGGTATCCTAACTAGTAAGGATTCCTCTTCTGCTTAGTATCCTAACTAGTAAATCAGTTGTTTGTTCTGGTTACTGCATTATCATCATTTTGTCATTTAGAGTTTGCTGAAAACACTGAAAACTTGAAAACCAAAATGTCAGAACTAAGACTCTACTGTGACCTCCTTGTTCAGCAAGTAGATAAAACAAAAGAAGTGACCACAACTGGTGTGTCCAATTCTGAGGTAAAATATTATTTATTAATATTATTATTATACATGAATAATATAAAAGAAGTGACTACCAGTATATCCAATTCTGAGGTAAAATATTATTTTATTAACATTACTAATACACCTAAAAAGCACCAGACGCTGCTTACAGGTGGTGTTTACTCTCACCTAATTTTTTGACTATCTTGGAATTTACTATTTTATAGAGGAAAAAAGTAACAAAATTAAAGAGAAGCAATAGTACATTTCATCATATGCGTGTGTATAGCTTTCCTTCCTGGAATAAATTAGGGATTAATTAATTGATAATATTTGGAACCTTTAACTTTAGTACTGTCATACTAAAATATGTTTCTCTCCAGTTTATATTGTTTTGTTAATTACAGTCTTGCAGAGCCATTTCTATAGCTATGGCTATTAAGATGCCAACTTATTGTCTTTCATTGATGTGCATCTATGAGACTAACAGTATTTTGTTTTACCATCGTATCTGTGCTTTGGAATAGACTAGTGCTTTCAAAGATGGAGACACAGCTTTTTTTCTCTTCATTGTCAGCAAGGATTGTGATTTTTAGCATTTATTAATACAGTCATTATTCATTTATTTTAAAACATATATTAAAAGATTTCTCTGGTGTTAAGCTATGTATAGAATGGCTCACATTAACCAGAGTCTCTGCTCTGCTTTCAAAGAAGTTTCGATCTGACAGTGCAACTGCAGATTATAATGAAAGATTTTCATTTATTTTCTTAGGTAGTAGAAAAACACTATGCTACTGGTAGTACATGTGTTTCGAGTTTTTCTAAAAAAGATGATTTAACCCACTTGCATTCACTTCCTTTTGGGTGCTCTTACTCATTCAGCAGCTGCCTAATATGTATGAGATAGACTGTGAGGGGAGGGGGAGGGAAGATGAAGGATACCAAAAAAGCATTTCAATCCTGCTCTTAGGAAGTTTATAGTCTAGAGCAGTGATTCTCAAGGAGAGATACTTTTGGTTGTCATGACTGAGGGAGTTACAACTAATACAATGTAAATTGAACCACTTTACTACCTAAGGCTTTCAGCAGCTCCCTCATTGCTTGTAGGTGAAAGTCAAATAGTGCTGATAGTTACTTGATTAATAGATAAATTGGGCTTTTCTTTTATAACTGATGTACATATTTCAGCAGGTGGATACATTATTATTATTTTGTGGACAACCTCTAAGGACATTCCACAATTGGGCTTTTTCTTTTTTGGCAAGGTAAAGGAGTCTTCCACTCTGGTTGTTTCGTAGGAGGGAATTGATGTGGGAACTTTGCTGAAATCAACCTGTAATACTTTTCTGAAGACCTTGGAAGAATGCATGCAGATCGCAAATGCAGCCTTCACCTCTGAGCTGCTCTACCGCACTCCACCAGGATCACCTCAGCTGGCCATGCTCAAGTCCAGCAAGGTAAAAGTCCAGCTCAGTTTGGCTGCAACAAGGAGTCATGAAAAGTTTCAAAGTTTATAGTGAGTTATGTTCTCTATTACCCTTTAGTGACTTATAAAGACAGTTTTTTAATGGACTTTGCTCTATGTCCTTTTCTTATATCTGTCCTCAGCACCCCATATCCAGTCAGTTATTTGTGGCAATTTTACCACCTAAACATGTTTCTAATGTAGCCTCTTTCCAACCCCTTGTCAGTGAGTCTTGCCTAAAGTTGTGATAGTCTTCTAACTGTTAATAGTTGCTTTCAGCCTGACCCTTCCAGTCAACCATATTTCTATTAATGCAGTATAAATTGAACCACTAAGCGTTTCCAGTGGCTCCCTCATTGCCTGTAGGTTAAAGTCAAAACTTCTTAACCCCTTTCCACATTACCAGCTCTTTCCCTGTCATTACCTAGCTTGAACATATTCATTGCTTGTGTTAATAATTCCTTCCACACCTTTGTGCCGTTTTCCAGTGCCAGGAATGCTCTTCACCTCTCTTTCCTGGATTAGCTCATACACATCCTCAAAGACTTAGTCTCTTCTTCCCTGAATCACTAGATTGGTCTAAAAGCCTCTCTTATACATATTCCTATTTTATTTATATTCCTTGTTTTGTACTGAAATGATTTTTAGGGCAGGAACCCCATAGTGTCTACCTTTATACCTCTAGTATTTGATATAATACTTGTGTCATAGTTTGCTGCTTATTAATGTTTAATGAGCATAACTGAAATTACAAAGAAATCTAATCACTGAGTTTGACTGTGATAATTAGGTCTGTCAAAAGATCATCTTCCTTTTCCTTAGAAATGTATTCGTAAGGAATATATTTGTATAAATAAGAAGGACTAGTTGGAATCCATGACTCTCTTTTGGGAAGACCTAAAATTGTTTTTGTTTAGTGGGGCTAGTGTATTTTATGGTCATATGGTCATATTTACCATTTTGTATGTAATAAGATCATAAATATGCTCTGTTCAAAGTTTAACATGTGAACTTTCCTTTCTTTGCTTCTTTTAAAGATGAAACATCCTATTATACCAATTCATAATTCATTGGAAAGGTACAGTAGCTTTTTTCTTCTTGCTAAAAATTAAAAAAAAATAAGGATATTCTTATTCCTTGTTTAAAAAAAGATACTTTGATCTTGTAATGGTTTTTCTCAGGATTTGAAATAATATGGAAGTAAACAATATCTGACTTTCCTCTTTTGAGTGAGCCTGAATCAACCCAGAGCAGACCTTGTATTTAGCACTAATAGGGAAGATGTTGGCATTTTCCCTAAGATGGATCTCACCCATCACATCTAGTAACTTTTAATCTCTCTAGGGTGTACTGAAGGTAGAAACTTCTCTTGTAGAGGAAGCTTCTCTCTGAGCATTGTTTTAAGTGTGCTTTTATCTAGAAATGATAGTAGTGCTATTTTGTTGTGTTTAAAAATAAAAATCTTAGGTAGCGTTGCAGGTTGAAAAATAACCTATCAAAATCTAAACTATTTATATTCCCTAAATGCTCCTTCAATTTTAAGATGATTTAACCCATGAAAGTGGGCTAAATTACTGTAGCCTCAACATCGTGGGCCCAAGCATTCCTCCTACCTCAGCGTCCCAAGTAGCTGGGACTATAGGTGCATGCCACCATGCCTGGCTAATTTTTGTATTTTTTGTAGAGATAGGGTTTCACCATGTTGCCCAGGCTGGTCTTGAACTCCTGAGCTCAAGCAATTCACCCGCCTTGGTCTCCCCAAGTATTGGTATTACAGGCCTGAGCCACTGTGCCCGGCCTCAAATTATTTAATAGTTCATCTCTTTATATACTATTGCTTACTTCTTTATTACAAGGATTGTTCCCAATTTAGTATTTCCAGTTTTCTCCTGTTCTAAATATTCTTACTAGGAGCATATTTGTAGGTTTTTTGTTGTTGTTGAGGTCTTTGCCTCTATATGCTCCTACATTTTGAATTACTAGGTTGAAATATGGTTTTTTTTTTTTAAGAAAATAGCAAATACTTTTCCTGTAGTTACCATGTAGCTTGGACCCTTCCTTCGTATTTTTATTAGAAGAAAATATTTTTGTTCTAATTAGGCTAGGTGTAATCACCTAATCATAATGATAAGATATTATGATTGTTCCTTTAACCAATAGAATTACCTGTTCTACTTGCATGTTAATTGGCTTTTTCTGTTACCCTAATGTGCTGACATTTCCCTCAGGATGTGATGTGGTCCTCCTGGGTTTTTTCTCTCAGACATACTTTATAAGGAGTACTCTCCCTGGCTGGGCATGGTGGCTCACGCCTATAATCCCAGCACTTTGGGAGGCCGAGACGGGTGGATCACCTGAGGTCAGGCGTTCAAGACCAGCCTGGCCAACCTGGTGAAACCTGTCTCTACTAAAAATGCAAAAATTAACTGGGCGTGGTTGCGGGTGCCTGTAATCCCAGCTACTCAGGAGGCTGAGGCAGGAGGATCACTTGAACCCGGAAGGCAGAGGTTGCAGTGAGCCAAGATCACACCATTGCACTCCAGCCTGGGCGACAGAGCGAGACTCCATCTCAAAATAAATAAATAAATAAATAAATAAATAAATAAATAAATAAATAAATAAATAGACAGTTACTGGTCGGGCAAACACAGAGAAATGGCCAGTGGTGTAGAGAGAGAGAAGAAGCCCCCCAGGGAGAAGTTGAGGAAAGTAAAGTGTGCAAAGTGGCACCCGGAGAAAACTGACTGAAAACCAAAGAGCTGTCAATGACTATTTCCTGATGCTGCTGGGGAGCAGGAAGATTGGGACTGCTGAGGTGCTGGGAAAGCCATTAATGGCTCTTTGATTTCTAAATTGCAGCCTTGAGGCTGGACTGCTCCCATCACAGGCCTTGGAGGCAGAAGACTGGGAAGACTGGGAGGTTTGGCTTGATTTAACAATTCTTTCAGTGGATGTTGAAAGGATAACATTTACCTGGGCAGTCAATTTATGACCAAGCTTGGCGAGGTGGCTCATGCCTGTAATCCCAGCACTTTAGAACGCTGAGGTGGGAGGATTGCCTGAGGCCAGGTGGTCAAGACCAACCTGGGCAACATAGTGACACCCCATCTCTACAAAAAATTAGAAATTAGCCGGGCATGGTGGCAGGCACCTGTAGTCCGAGCTACTCAGGGTGGAGTGCTGGGCTCAAGTAGGAGGATTGATTGAGCCCAGAAGATTTGCAGTGAGCTGCGATTGTGCCACTGTACTGCAGCCTAGGTGACAGAGTGGAGACCCTGTTTCAAAAAAAAAAAAAAAGACCAAATAACGACCTTCTGGCTTTTTTTCCTTTTAAAAAATTTGCAGGCAAATGGAGTTGAGCACTTGTGAAAATGGATCTTTAAATATGGAAATAAATGGTGAGGAAGAAATCCTAATGAAAAATAAGAATTCCTTATATTTGAAATCTGCAGAGATAGACTGCAGCATATCAAGTGAGGAAAATACAGTTGATAATATAACAGGTAAAAACAAAAGTAAAGTCTGAAACAAACCAATTTTAGATGATAGAAAATTTGGGAATTTGATGAATATCCATGATAGGGATTAACCTCAAGACCGTGTAGTAGTGTCTGCTAAGGAGGATATTGGCTGGGTAAGATAAGTCATATGACTGAACAACTTTCTTTCATCCAATCTGACCTGGTGTTGAGAAGGCAGAGTGAAGAGGAAGATTCCTGCTCAGTGTTCTTGGCTGTGTTCATGGGCTGCAGTGAGCAGAGGGCCTTCAACCCTGTATCTTAAAAGTCCTTTGAACTTAGATTATGATGTTATACTTAACAGTGTGTAAAATTACAGCAGTTCAGTTTTTCATCCTCCCGGTTTCTGTTGGGCCTGAGGATGTCAGAATTCACCAGTCACCATGAGGTTTCTACGCAGTCTTTGTTTATCAAGCCAAAGTCTCACATTTCAGGTAATAGGTCTGTAGTTCAAATATGCTAATCCCTTGGCACTAATCACTGAAATCTACTTTAGATCAAAGACAACTATATTAGAGCTTTTAATTGTGTTATAAGTACTTAATAATTTGAAAATGAAATTAAAATTTCCTTCTCATCTACCTTGAAATAAGAGACCTTATTTTTTCTCGATGAATCGGGGAGCAGTGTGGGAGTTGAGGGAAGGAGCTGTGTTTTCTTAGCTGTTAATCTGAGAGAGACAATCCACACATCATTGGAGCCTTATCTCTTGGGTAAATAATAAAGACAGAAGAAAATATCTGTCAAAACAGTGCAGTCATTTATTTGCTCCTATAATTTTGCTTCTAGGAATTGTTCTTCAGTGAATAGTTAGATTTAAGGAGAAAGACCTATTGATAGGGATGTTCTTTGTGGCATTATAGTCAGTTCTCATTATTTGCAGTAGTTAGGTGTTATTGAGTCACCATGAGCACTAAATTAGCAAATGCTAAACCCTTGCTCCTGGGGGAAATACAAGGTTAGGTTCCTGCAAGCCTTTGGTCACAAAATTTTTGTCTACTAATCAATACATAACCTTGTTTTATGTGTGTTTTCATTTAAAGACACTTTAATATGTATTGTTGATTCATTAACATTGAACTCATGGTGAACAGCACTATTACTCATGCTTGAATGAAGCTTATCTAACACACATCTTTTTTCCATAAGGCACATCACAGCCTTTTTGTAGGTAGGAACGCTAGATGGTACTATACTTGGGAGCCCTTTTAAACAGCAAAAACAACAAAATGCACAAACATGCATAAAATGTGGCACTAAGTAAGGACATTTGTCTATACTATGAGAGCTGAAACAAGAAGGCAGAACATCACATTGCTCTACCTCAGCTAGGAATATGTGTGTCCGGCAACAAAGTTTTCACCACTTTGCACATGTCCACAAATGTCTGCAAAAGTGCCGCATGTATTGATTTTGGGGTTACAAAATAAATTTTAGCAAGTAGACAAATTCACAAATACATATAGAATGTGCTAATAATGAGTAGTGATTGTATTTATAATTGTAAAATTTTGGAAGCTACCTAAGTGCCCCTCATGGGTATGATACAATATAACATGGTCATTAAAATCATGTTTTTGAAGGGTTGAATGATAATGAAAATATTCATGATACATTGTTTAGTGAAAGCAAGCAGGATTCAAATCTACACATACTTCAAGTTTTGTGTGTGTAGATGTATGTTTATGTATATGTGAACAGTGTTTCATGAATTTTTATTTCTATGTATTTTTCTGTGTTTTAGAAATTTTCAACAATCAATATGTATTTTTATAATAAATATATAATAGGTTAGTAATAGATATTTTCTACTTTGCAGTCCAAGGTGAAATAAGGAAGGAAGATGGAATGGAAAACCTGAAAAATCATGACAATAACTTGACTCAGTCTGGATCAGACTCAAGTTGCTCTCCGGAATGCCTCTGGGAGGAAGGCAAAGAAGTTATCCCAACTTTCTTTAGTACCATGAACACAAGGTATTCTAGACTCTTTAATATCACTGATGCTTGGATACTAACTTCCATTCTGGAAAATCAGTCATGGTGTTCCTTTCAGGTGATGGCATATTCTAGGAGAATAGAGAATGTGGTATACCAAGTACCTGCTTTACTGTTTACTCTTTCTTACCAATGAATAAGAAGGAATTGATTGTGAAGTGTGCTCTGTGAACAAATGTTAGCTTGCTTTGGTGGATTATCTTTGGAAATTTATTTTATGAGACCATATTAGAAAAACAGTCACTGGGGCATATCAGGTCAAACGATTTGCCCTACAGAGAGGCAGCTGTTTCTGTGACTTACCTCTGAATTGCAGAGTGCTGATACTGTATTTTCAATCTTTTCTCCTCCATATCACCAAATTATGTAGCTTTAGTGACATTGAACTTCTGGAAGACAGTGGCATTCCCACAGAAGCATTCTTGGCATCATGTTATGCTGTGGTTCCAGTATTAGGTAAGATTCTTGCAGTTGTCTTACATTTATTCATGTCTAGAATCTGCCTCACTGTAGTTATTTTGCAGGAGAAATATCCCAAACTGTGTGTACAGTGAGATGACCCTTGGCTATTTGTTCAAATCACCAGACACATACAGTTAAAACTGTGTGACCTTAAGCATTGTTGCATATTCCCATTTCATTTCTAATAATGATTAAATATTGACCTCAAAATAGTGTAATTTAAAAGGGGGATCTTTCTAGAAACCATACATAAAAGTAAAAAAAGTATTTGAGGAATAGACCTTCAAATATATTGGCACTGTGAAAAAATGTGTTTTACCAGTTAAAACTTTTTTTGAGACAGGCTCTTGCTTTGTTGCCCAGGCTGGAGTGCAGTGGCATGATCTCTGTTCACTGCAAACTTCACCTCCCAGGCTCAAGCAATCCTTCCACCTCAGCCTTCTTGGTAGCTGGACTATATGTGCATGCCTGGCTAATTTTTGTATTTTTTGTGGACATGGGTTTCGTCATGTTGCCCATACTGGTCTGGAACACCTGGGCTCGAGTGATCCTTCCCTCCCAAAATGTGAGCCACCATACCCAACCAAAACATATTTTCTTTTTTTTTTTTTTGAGACGGAGTCTTGCTTTGTCACCCAGGCTGCAGTGCAGTGGCGGGATCTCCGCTCACTGCAAGCTCCGCCCCCCAGGTTCATGCCGTTCTCCTGCCTCAGCCTCCCGAGTAGCTGGGACTACAGGTGCCTGCCACCACACCCAGCTAATTTTTTTGTATTTTTAGTAGAGACAGGGTTTCACTGTGTTTGCCAGGATAGTCTCGATCTCCTGACCTCGTGATCCGCCTGCCTTGGCCTCCAAAAGTGCTGGGATTACAGGTGTGAGCCACCACGCCCGGCCTGCAAGACATATTTTCAAAGATTTTTAAAGATATATTCTCTCTCTCTCTCTATATATATAACATATATATAATACATATAACACATATATATAACATACATATATATGTAAATAAAATGTATGTTATGGCTGGGCGCAGTGGCTCACGCCTGTAATCCCAGCACTTTGGGAGGCTGAGGCGGGCGGATCACCTGAGATGAGGAGTTTGAGACCAGCCTGGCCAACATGGTAAAACCCCGTCTCTACTAAAAATACAAAAATTAGCTGAGTGTGGTGGCACGCACCTGTAATCCCAGTTACTCAGGAGGCTGAGGCAGGAGAATCGCTTGAACCTGGGAGATGGAGGTTGCAGTGAGCCGAGATTGCACCACTGCACTCCAGCCTGGATGACAGACAGCCTGTCTCAAAAAAAAAAAAAAAAAGTGTATATATATGTATTATGTGTATATATACGTTATGTATATATGTTATATATATTTTTAATAGATAAATATATCTATGAAAATTTATATGTAACATTTAAATTATATGTAATTTATATCTATAACAAATACATAATTTTATATACTATATATAATATATATTTATATATATAAAAAAGTTTATTTAGGTCAAATTTACTTTTACTTGTATAAAGTCAGTAATACCAAGAATGGCTAATGTGTTGAAATTTGCTTTATGACCCATTTAACTATACATCTTTTGTAAAAATTGAGGTATAACTTGCGTAGGTCTTAACTGCTATGATTCAGTGAATTTTGACAAATGCATCTACCTCTCTAATCCATATCCTTATCAAGAAATAGTATATTTTCATCACCCTGGAATGTTCCCTGTGTCACTCAGCCTGAAATAACCATTTTATTGATTTCTGTCACCATAGGTTAGTTCTGCCTATTCTAAAACTTGATATAACTGGAATATTATACTTTTTTGCCTCTGGCTTTTCTCATACAGTATGTTTTTGAGATCCATCCTTGTTTTCTAGATCAGTAGTTCGTTCCTTTTTATTGCTAAGTAGTATTCCATTAAATGAATATACCACAATTATTTATTCACTCTCTTATGGATGGACTTTGGGCAGTTTGTAGTTTGGGACTCTTTTTTTTTTTTTTCTTGAGACAGAGTCTTGCTCTGTCACCTAAGCTGGTGTGCAGTGGCACAATCTCGGCTCACTGCAACCTCCACCTCCCAGGTTCAAGTGATTCTCCTGCCACAGCCTCCCAAGTAGCTGGGGTTACAGGCCTGTGCCACCATACCTGGCCAGTTTTTTTTGTATTTTTAATAGAGACAAGGTTTCACCATGTTGGCCAGGCTGGTCTCAAACTCCTGACCTCATGTGATCTGCCCACCTCGGTCTCCCAAAGTGCTGGGATTACAGGAGTGAGCCACTGCTCTTGGCCAATTTGGGACTATTATAAATGAAATTGCTCTAAACATTTTTGTGCCTATGGGCCTATGCTTTCATTTCTCTTGAGTAAATACCTAGGACTGGAATTGCTGGTTCATAGTTTAACTTTATAATAAACTGCCAGACAGTTATAATGGTTGCACGGTTGTTCATAGTGTATGAGTATTCTAGTTGTTTGACTTCTTCACCAGCATTTGGTAGTGTCAATATTTTGTTTTTGGCATTCCTGAATGTTTTAGTGGTATTTCATTGTGGCTTTAATTTGCATTTCCATGATGACTAATGATACTGAGCACTTTTTTTTTTTATAATTATTGGCCATCCCTATCTCTTCCATTGTGAAATGTCTGTTCAAATCTTTCACCCATTTTTAAAATTAATTGTTTTTCTTTTTATTACTGAGTTGGGAGAGTTCTTTTTATATTAATTAAAATTCCATTGTAGACATGTGAATATTTTCCCCCAGAGCATGGCTTTCCTCCTCCTTTTCTTAATGATGCCTTTTCAGAAGTTTTAAATTTCCATGAAGTCCAGTTTTTTCTTTTATACTTAGTGCTTTTAGTGTCTTAAGAAATCTTTACCTATCCCAAAGGTCATGAAGATATTCTGTTTTCTTCTAGACTCTTCTAACTTTTACATTTGTGCCTATGAACCACTGGAATTATTTTTTGTGTGTGGTGTGAGGTAGGGAGTTGAGGTTCATTTTTTTTTTTTTTCCTTGTGGTAACTGGTTGCTCAAGAACCATGGGGTCAAAATATGTTTTCCTTTTTACATTGCTTTGGCAGCTCTGTCAAAAACCAATTGAACTTATAATGCTTATAATATGGGACTGTTTCTGGACTCTCTTTTCTGTTCCAATGATCTTATGGTGTCTTAATTATTATAAGGCTTGAAATCAGATAATGTAAGTCTTTCAGTTTTTTCTTTTTCAAGATTGTTATGGAAATTCTAGGCCTTTTGATAAATTTTAGCTGTTCAATTCCTATTTAAAAGCCTTTTAGGATTTTGATTAAGATTACATTATATCTCTAAACCAATTAGGGGAAAGCTGACATCTTAAACAACATCGAAGGCTGGGCTCACTGGCTTATAACTGTAATCCCAGCACTTTGGGAGGCCAAGGCAGGAGGATCGCTTGAAACCGGGAGTTTGATCCTGGCCTAGGCAACAAAGTAAGACCCTGTCTCTATGAAAAAATTAGCCAGGTGTGATGGCGCAAGCCTATAGTCCCAGCTACTTGGGAGGCTGATGCAGGAGAATCACACGAGCCTGGGATATCAAGGCTACAGTGAGCCGTGGCTGCACCACTGCACTCCATCCTAGTTGACAGGGCAAGACCCTGTCTCAAAAACAAAAGCATTGAATCTTCCAATCCATGAGGATGCTGTATCTATTTACTTAAGTCATTTTAATTTTCTCTGAAGAATGTTCTATCTAGTTTTTAGTGTATAGCTATCATATTCTTTTGTTAGGAATAAGTTTTAGAATTTTTTTTATGCTGTTGTAAAAAGTGTTTTATTTCATTTTCCAATTATTAATAGCATGTACATGCAAATTATGTTTATATGCTGAGTTGTTTTTATAATCATGAGTGAGTTAACTTTATAAAAGGCTTTTTCTATATTTGCTGAAGTCATTTTTTTCCTGTAATTTGTTAATGTAATGAATTACATTGTTTGGATGAATTTCATTCATTATCTTGGTATTTGTTTCTATCATCTTGCTACTTATTTTCTGCTTTTCTCTGTATGTTCTTTGTTCCCTTTTTACTCCTTTCCTGATCTCTAGCCAGTTAATCAATTTTTTTTTAGTATTCTGTTTTATTTCCTCTTTTGGCCTCTTAGCTATCTATCTTTGTCCCTGCCTTTCTTTTAGATCAATCAAGTATTTTTTTTTTTTTAAGAATTCCTCTATCTTTTCTCTTTTGGCTTTTTAGCTATACCTCTTTGTTTTATTTTTTAGTCATTGTTCTTGCCCAACAGAAATATTCATACCACATATGTAATTTTAAGTTTTCCAGTAGGCACATTAACATAGTAAACACAAATTAATTTTAATAATGTATTTTAAAACCTAGAATATCTAAAATATCTTAACATGTAATAAATATAAAAGAATCATTGGGCGGGGTGTGGTGGCTCACGCCTGTAATCCCAGCACTTTGGGAGGCCGAGGCAAGTGGGTCACAAAGTCAGGAGATCGAGACCATCTTGGCCAACGTGGTGGCACATGCCTGTAATCCCAGCTACCTGGGAGGCTGAGGCAGGAGAATCACTTGAACCAGGGAGTCGGAGGTTGCAGTGAGCTGAGATCATGCCACTGCACTCTAGCCTGGTGACAGAGCGAGACTCCGTCCCCCCAAAAAAAAGAATCATTAATGAGTCTGAGCATGGTGGCTCACGCCTGTAATCCCAGCACTTTGGGAGGCCGAGGTGGGCAGATGACTTGAGATTAGGAGTTCAAGACCAGCCTGGCCAACATGGTGAAGCCTGTCTCTACTGAAAATACGAAAATTAGCTGGGCATGGTGGTGGGCATCTGTAATCTCAGCTACTCGGGAGGCTGAGGCAGGAGAATCGCTTGAACCTGGGAGGTGGAGGTTGCAGTGAGCCGAGATCATGCTACTTCACTCCAGCCTGGGGACAGAGCGAGAGACTCCATCTCAAAAAAACAAACAAACCAAAAGAATCATTAATGAGATATTTTGCAATCTCTTTTTCATACTCAGTCTTCCTAATCTGGTACGTATTTTACTTCCAGTACATTTTGGTTACTACTAGCCACGCTGCAAGTACTAACTAGCCACATATCTAGTGGCTACTATATTGGACAGTGCAGCCCTAAGGATTACTATATGAATCCTAAACTTATAAGATTATCTTCATCTCACCTGTCACTTAGGGCCTCATTATAACTCACCTTGGAGTAGTGTAATAGAAAAAGATGGTAATAGTATCCTGGAAGCTTTTGAAGATTATGTTTAGATAAATGATTTGGAAGCAAAAATTAAAGTTGTTGGGGATCTTCTAAATTTATTATTACTTTATTATAAAAAATATTGCCACTTAAAAATTGCTTTTTCAGAAATGTTTTTAATCTTTTCTTCTAGACAAACTTGGCCCTACAGTGTTTGCTCCTGTTAAGATGGATCTTGTTGGAAATATTAAGGTGAGCATACTGGTTTGTCTCTGTGGAAACTTTTAAATAAAGGAAAATGTTTTCAACATTTTTGTGCTTGGCCAGAATAAATCAAAAAGTGAAAAATGTGTCACTGTTCTTTAAGAGAGCAAGCATCTTTCTTCTCACATTGTGAATGCTCAGTAAGGGAATTACTAAGCCTTTATTATATGCTAGAGTTAAGCTTTATGGGGAGTAGAAGATTCATTTTTAAAATGAAACCAGGACTGCCTTTTCATGTGCACCGTGTGGATCAGTAGGGTTTCACTCTAATGTCCACACTATTCTGTGCTTTTTTAGGTTTAAATGGTGATAAGTTATATTTTTCTAAAAGATAGGTTATATAGTGAAAATAGCTGTCAGTGGTCTGGGACTCAAAAGGCCCATTTCCAGTGGTAGTTGTGGGACCATCAACAACTCACCAAATCTCTCTGAGCCTCTTTCTTCCAGGTAAAATAAGGGATGGGTCCCCTTTTAAATGCAGATTAAATGTTACCTTCTCGAGGATACAGTGCCCAGTAAAAATCTTTTTTGTCATTGGAGACTAGTCTTTGAGGAAGCACTATTAGGAATTCTTGTAGATATACCTTTCTTTATTGTATTTAGGTGGAACAGTTGCAAGTAGTCTCATTAGAACAAATGATTGTTGAGTTTTATATTCAGAGTGAAAAGTATCTGCCAAAGACAAGCATGAGAGAGGTTCTGAGGCAGAAAAAATAACTTTAAGAACAAAACTTTAAACCCTGAGAGTATTTAATTCCAGTTTAAGCTACATAGAATTCTCCAAAACAAATACTATCATGAAAACATAAGGAAGAAGGTAATAGGAGCTTAATTTATTTTCTTAGAGGCCTGCTTGCCAAACTTACAAGTCTCCAGACTATACTGAGTTGCTTGATAACTTCAGCATTTTAAACTTAGGTTGTTCCCCTGCTTTCCCTCCAGAAAGTAAATCAGAAGTATATAACCAACAAAGAAGAGTTTACCACTCTCCAGAAGATAGTGCTGCATGAAGTGGAGGCGGATGTAGCCCAGGTTAGGAACTCAGCGACTGAAGCCCTCTTGTGGCTGAAGAGGTGAGGCAGCTGGGGTGGGACAGCAGTTAAAATCTAGCTCAAAAAAAATTACCAGCAAAAAAAATTGTTACACAAAGGAGACTACTTCTGAGTGAAGGATCTAGTTGAATTGTGTAGCCTTTTCTAGAAGGCCTAATGAATAATACCACCTTATTTATTTTTTTTTTTTGCCTCTCTTTTGATGGTGATAAATATTGTTAATAAGTATATATAAGATAGGAATCTTAAAGGCATTAAAGTCAACTGGCTTCTCTTTAAATCAGTGGCTCTCCAACTTCAGTGGCATCAGAATCATCTGGAGGACTTGTTAAAAACACTAGACTCGGAACCAGTTTCTGATTCAGTAACTCGGGTGGGGCCCCAGAATTTGCATTTCTAGCAAATTCCCAGGTGATGCTAAAGCCACTAGTCCTGGGACACATTTTGAAAACCACTTCTTTAGGTATATCAGATGAGATGAAAGATGGGCTCCAGAGCAAGCTAAAGGGAAGTGAAGGGAAGAGGTTCAGGAAGGACTGCCATATGATTTGACCTATTCACTGCTGTGCCTAAGATGTTACTGAAATGGAAGCTGATGTCTGCCATTTCTTCATACCCACTCAACATAAGTGAACTTTGAAAATAATATTTCTTCCTTTATTTTGTTTTAGAGGTCTCAAATTTTTGAAGGGATTTTTGACAGAAGTGAAAAATGGGGAAAAGGATATCCAGACAGCCCTAAGTAAGTGTTCTTTATGTTTTGTTGAATGAGTCAATAGACTGTGGAATGGAGACCCCTAGAGGAGGATACAGGGTATAGGGGATATTTCTGCTTTTCAGAATTTGATTTTGTTTCTTTTCTTATTTCATTATTATTCATTGCTTCTTATATGCTTTGTTTAAAAAGTACCTATGAGAAAATGACCTGGTAATCTAGATGTAACTTACTAAAAATCAGTATATTTTAAAGACGTGCTGAATAAGTGGAAAGCCATCTCTTAAACATAATAGGAAGACCTAATATTATCAAGAAGTTAGTTTTCCTAAATCTTCAAATATATTATAGTCTTTGAAAATCAGTATACAAAGAAAAGCTTGAACACCATAACAGCGGGTTGGCGTGGGGGAATCCCAGGGATTTGTTCTGGAGTAAGAGTAAAGGTTTTCGTCATCGTGTAACTCCTCAAATATATAATGCTGTGTGCGTCCCAGTTTCTAGTCATAAAGCCAAAATGGGATGAAGGGCTTGGTCAGAGGAGATCATCTTATATCTCCAGCACCTTAAAGTAGTGACTGCAACATTGTAGGTGCTTAATAAACATTGGACAGGTAGGTAGATGGATGGATGTGTGGAAAGAGCCATTTAGACCAGTTTTGGAAAATGTTGAGATTTGGGAGCATCCTTAGAGTGCTTCTAATGGAGTGGCTGAACTCTCACCATTGATCTATAGGAAATTCTTCTAGCATGGGCCATGAGGCGTGTGTGGAGAAAAAAATGAACTGTGACATAAACTAATTAGATGCTTCTGGTTTGAGAGGGAGCTAGTGTTCTCTGTGGCTTTTTTTCAGTGTCACAGTTCGGTTCTACCTCCTTCTGTTAGTCCTCTCTCTGGGCCATGAGTCCTCAAGAATTCTGCCCCCACATGATTTCCCGAGTCTGCCCCATCTAGCAACTGCTGATCTGCCATAAAAATGAGAGCTGACATTTCTATAGCACTTTGTGAAGAATGTAGACTTCATAAACTTAATCCTCATTTCAATCCATTTTTACAGGTTAGGGAACTGTAAGATTAAAATATTGCTTAAGACCAGCATAAGGTCTGAAGCAGAGTGGCTTTGAGGCCCCTGCTTTGAAGGTCCACATTTCTCCTACAAAGGGTCTTTTCCACCGTTCCTGGGCCACCTGCATTTTTACATTCCCCATACATCCCTGAATTTCAGGATGGTCTCAGTTATATTCTCCCCTCTGTGTCCTGATTTCAAGTACTAAAAGTATATTCAGCATGTCTACTCATGCCCCCTAGCCAGTATCTGTCAAGCTTTGTGGCTTGTGGAGTGTAGGATCAGGAGCTCTGGAGTGGCTCTCTGGATTCTGCCACTTATTAGTGCTCTGCCCTTAGGCAAGTTATTTAACCTCTCTGATCCTCACTTTGTTCATCTATAAAATGGGAATGGTGATATTATTTCCCTAACAAGGTGGTTGTAAATATTAAGTAGGTGCATGTGCATGTGAAAAAATTACAGAAGTATTTGGTACACAAAACACTCAGTGTGGCCGGGTGTGGTGGCTCATGCCTGTAACCCTAGTACTTTGGGAGACTGAGGCAGGAGGATCACTTGAGTTCAGGAGTTTGAGACCAGCCTACGCAACATGGCAAAACTCCATCTCTACAAAAATAATACAAAAATTAGCTGAGTATGGTGTTGCGTGCCTGTAGTCCCAGCTACTTAGGGGGCTGAGGTGGGAAGATTGCTTGAACCCAGGAGGTCAAGGCTGCAGTGAGTTGTGGTCATGGCACTGTACTCCAGTCTGGGCAATCGAGTGAGACCAGACCCTGTCTCAAAAACAAACAAACAAACAAAAAAACAATGCTCAGTTGTCAAGATTAGCATCTATTGTTGTGATAATGATGTTTTGTCATCATTATCATAATCATGATATATGAAGTTAATAACCTGCCAGAAAATAAGACTTATTTGTCCCACATCAGTAATGGAAAGTTTACAAAGCTTAGGTGCCAAGCCAGAAACTTCACTTCAAACTAACTTATTAGTATGGAATTTTCATGCTAGCAGAGAAAGACTTCTCCACCTGTTGGAAATGCAGAAGATACAGGGTTTAGCACTGTGTGCCCAGTGGACTCCGCTTGTCTCATGCTGCTATTACTTTGTTAGGGCTGTCTATGGAAGGGGAGTAGGACAATGCTGATCCCATTTAGCCCACTGGAAGAGCTGGGGTGGAACGGAACTCAGCTGCTTATGGGCTTTGACCCCCCTAGAGATAGAAAGGAAACTGAGGATATACCATTTCTATCCAGTCCCAACCCCAATTCTGCCCACTTTTCTCTCTCCTTTTCTCCTCAAGGTTTCTCATCAAATGTTGTACTTGATTTGGAGACTGGGCCCAGGGGATGTATTGACTTTGTGAAGAAAGAGGAGACTTAGAAGGGCAAATGCTGCTTTGTGACTGCAATAATCACAGCCTGTCTCAGCTTTTTCTTCCCTCTCTTCTCCTTCGGCACAATTTTCAATGGAAAAGAGAAGGGAGGCTGTAAATTTGACATTTTCGTCCTGATGTTCAGGCTTATTTCAAAGAAGGTGTTTATGATTTAAATCCTATCTTTGATTGTGGAAATCCCTAACTTCTTGCTGCTGCTCAGTGTGAGGAGATAAAGTTCCCCGATTAAACATGCCCTCCCTCCAAAGTTCCCCTGTTAAACCCACCCTCCCCTCCCACAGACACAGACGCAACAAGCTCTGCGTAAATGGTTTTTTGAGAAATGTTTACACAATAGTTACTCAGAACCTGTAGGCTCCTTGATGCATATTTCTTCTGGGATAATGGTTTCTTTTTCTCATTTTGAAGTCCCAGCCTTTGTAAGTAGAACTGATACCTTGTTTGAAATGAGGGAGGGTGAGTGAGTCGGTAAGAGAGTGTGTGCAATTTATATGCCATATATAGGCAAGTTTGTTGGCTTTTTTAAATTCTAAAGTTGAATTTAAAAACAGCTATCACTTATAGAGCACCCAGTGTAACTACTACACTAAGTTTTTGATAAATATTTTATTTAATCTTCCAAATACTCTCCAGTGAATAAACTGAGGTTTAAAGAGGATAAATACCTTCCCTAGGGTCTCAAAATCTCCATCGGTGGTTCTCAAGCTGTTCCAAGGTCAGCAGCATCTTTATCACCTGAAAACTCATTAGAAATGCAGACCTTCTGGGGTTCCACCCCAGACCTGCTGAATCAGACACTCTGAGGCTGGGGCCTGGCAGTCCGTGTTTTAACAAGTCATTCGGATGATTCTAATCCATGCTGAAGTTTGAGACCTAGTCATCTAGACTTAGGCCTTTGAGGTTCACCTGTCACTTGTCTACATCTTGATAATTTTGTGATTTTGACTGCATCTAAGAGATTCTTAATAAGCAGGAGTAAAACTGCTGAAATTAGTTATAGCATCAGTTTATTTTGCCTCCTTTTCATCATAATTAGACAGCTTTCCAATAAAAATACTGCTTAAGTAAGGTTTGAGGTGAATCTTCATGAAACTTGTATGGTCTTAATGGCCTTGGAAATAGTACATTTATATGTAGAAGTCCTAAATAATATAGTAGAAGCCTTGTCTCCGTTACCTTTCTGGAAAATGCATCTCTAGTTATTGTATTGCTGCAGTTCTGTGACCTGGAATACTTCCAGCATCTGGAAGGAGGCCTTAGACTTTACACTGCCCCTTTTTGCACTTGAGCCATCACTTGGCTTCCCCATAATGATAATCAGAGTGGAACATTTTGGGTGGTTTCATGCTAAGAGCTCCTGTGTTCCCTTAGTGTCCTAACATTCTTTAGAGGTCATTTTCAGGAGGGAGTTGGGTTCACAAGGCAGATATGTTTAATAATCTGCTTTAGAGCTGAGTCCCCCTCTCCATTGCATATTCCACATCAAAAAGAGGTTTTGGAAAGCATCCTTGCAAGTGGAAGGAAGAAAAGTTGCTCTGGCATTTCATGCACCATTGTATTAAATGTTATATGCTCTGTGCTCAGTGGGATAACATATTGCCACATATCTCATCTCAGAATGATCCCATAAATGTCAGTAAAAGTTAACCCAACCAAGATCCTTTTCTGGCACAGAATAGAAAAAATTTTAAAAGGATGCTCAGTCATGTATTTAATATGAAAGGCTTTCACAGATAAGGAGAGATAAGTGAGAGAGATAAAGTCAGAACTCATAATCAGGTATTTGACATCAAATCATAAGTTGGCCGTTCTGAAAATACTATGGAATGTGAATTGTAATACTCTTTCCAGAACCATTTGCAGCATATGCCTCCACTGGCAGGACTGGCTGGCAGCACAAGCGTTAGTCTTAACAGTGCCTGAAATTAACAAAGGGCATCTCTGGGTGCTTGTTTGACCTCTTTCCACTGGTTATTGTCCATACAAGTCAATTTGCCTTAAGCTTAGTCACTATAAAGAATTCAGAGGTTACTCTCCTAGTAGCTCTGCTTTTAAAAATACATGCCAAAGCGCTTTGGGAGGCCAAGGCAGGCAGATCACTTGAGCTCACAAGTTCAAGACCAGCCTGGGCAACATGGCGAAGCCCCGTCTCTTCAAAACATTCAAAAATTAGCCATGTGTGGTGGTACCAGTACTAGTTCTAGTACTAGCTACTTGGGGGCCTGAGGTGGGAGGATCACTTGCGCCAGGGACGTTGAGGCTGCAGTGAGCCATGTTTGCCCCATTGCACTCCAGCCTGGGTGACAAACCAAGACTCTGTCTCAAAAAAGAAAATTATAAATAATTCAGGCATTTAACAAATATCTACCACTTGACCTAATAGAAAAAAATAGTTCAATACAGTTAAGTGCCCATGTGTCACTCCTTAATCCCGTGACTCCCATCGTTTTCCAGAGATCGTCATCCTGAATTTGCGTAGTTCATTATGTAATACATGTTTTTATACTTTTACTATATATTTATGTGTCCATAAGCAGCATCTAATATTGGACTACATGTTTTAAACTTGCATATGAGGTATCATATTGTGCACATTCTTCCTTCTTCACTCAGTATTTTCAGACTTTAGCCACTGTTGAAGTGGCTTGTAGTCCTCGCTCATTCATTTTCCTTGCTGTTTAGCATTTCATTGTATGAATAGACCATGGTTTAGAAAAACTAATATACTGTTAATGGACACAGTTGATTACAGATTTTCACCATTAAAAGCAGTTCTACAATGTACACGTTCCTTTCACACATGTTCTCTATCATATGGAAAATTATGTCCAGACAGCACACCAGAAAAAGGAGGAGGCTTCTCATAGCTAAGAGGGACTGGTCCAGGGACTCTGGCTGTCTACAGACTGGTAGTTCATGGGGCCTTACTGTTTGAGAAGCTGTGCTGCCAGAACAGTGGTTCTCAAACTCTAGCCTGTATTAGCCTCACCTGGAAGGCTCCTTGAAACACAGATTGCTCTGTAGGCCTGACGTGAGGCTGAGACTTTGCATTTCTAACAAGTTCCCAGGTGATGCTGAGGCTGCTGATTTGGAGACTACACTGGGAACTGCTGCTGTAGTACATAATACAATTGGAATGGCTGAACCACATGACTAGATATTGCCAAATTGCTCTCCAAAGTCTATAATTACCAGCAGAGTAGTGAGAGTTCCCAATACTCCACATTCTTTTTAGCACTTGTCATTGTCAGCCTTTTAAATTTGTGCCTGATGGCTGTAAAATGATAGAATATTGCCAAAGTTTTTGTTCTTAGATTACAAGTAAGGTTGAGTAGCTTTTCCTGTCTTCACTGGCAGTTTGATTTCCTTCTCTGTGAGTTGCCTGTTCATGTATTTGACCACCTTTCTCTTAGGTTTTCTTTATCAACTCCTGGGAGTTCTTTATATTTCCTGGATATTAATCTTTTTCAGTGATGGGTTAAAATGTCTAATCTTTTTCAGTTATGGGTTAAAATGTCTTCTGTCAGTGTGGCTTGCGTTTGTTCTTTATCTATGGTGTCTTTTGGTATACAGAAGTTTCAGTTTTTATGTAATCAGACGTGTCATTCTTTCTTTATGGATTGTACTTCTTAAAGAAATCCCTCTCTCCCTTGAGGTCACAAAGATGTTCTCTGACATTTTCTTCTCAAAGTTTTGTAGGTTTGCTTTCATATTTATGTCTTTAATCTTCCTGGAATTTATTTTTGTGAATGGTGTAAGGTGGGGATATAATTTTATTATTTCCAATCAGAAAGCCAGTTGTCTTAGCAGCATTTATTGGATCACCCATTCTTTTCCCCACTTGTATGTAATACCAGCTTTGAGAGAGAGAGAGAGATCTGTTCTAGACTCCATATTCTGGTCCATTGTTCTTTTGCCCACCTATGCTTTAAAAAGACATGAGTTATAGGATGAAGGTTCTTACTATTCTAAGTGAGTTACTGGACCGTTCTCTCTAGAATTCGTAGGATCTTAGGGCAAGCACACTTCCCGGTGCCTATCTGTTTCCCACCAGCCTCCTGCCAGACTTGACTACCTGCTTTCAAATCTCCTGGTTCCTAATTCTTGCCTCAGAACTGTCTAGTTGAGCACATTTGCAGAACTATGATTGTCATTTCCTCAGCCCAGTGAGTAATTCTGCCCTTTCTGGCTTTGGTTCTCTACTTCCCAGGCTTTCTCTTAAAACTTAGATTGACATTTCTCTCATCTTCTCTATAAGCCAAAATAACTTTACCAATTATAGGTTTACAGTAGAAAAACACTTTCCTGTATACAAAGTTCCTGGACAGAATGGATGTCCACCAATAGTAATGGAAGGGTTGTTCTCTCAGTTACTATAAAAGCTTTAGGCATAATCTCTAAATACCTGATAGCAAGTTTCTGAGTTACTAATAGTAAATGAATGAGAGCTGTGCTGTTTCCATAACCAGGTGCCAATTCTTTCAGAAAAGGATTGGAAAAGGCATATTTTTCATTTTTATTACATTGTTTACAGAGTAAACACCAGTTTTTTGACAGAATGGTGTGATGCAACAAGAGTGTCCCCAGGTCTCATTGCCTTTAACTTTGTGACCTTGGGAAAGTCACTACCTTTCTGGGTCTTCCATGTCTTCATTTCTAAAAGGAAAAGAATTAGGCAAGGTGATTGTCAAGGCTTCCTACTTAGAAATTTTGACTCAGTTTCTGGGGAACTGACACATCTCAAAGAACTGGGAGAAGGGTATCATTTATGTCTTTCAGAGGCCAAAAATACTCCCAGATTATAGAACATGCATGATGATAATGAATGGGTATTACAGTGAAGATTAATGTATTTCATTGTCTAATCTTCTCTAGGTAACCAAAATAGGTCAGGCTTAGACTTCATCTTATTTTAATGCCATCAGTCTCACATGGCAGGGATATTTGCAGCCTAGAAGTCAGCTAAGGACTTTGGGAAGTGGTTTTTTTTTTTTATGACTTTTATTTCATTTGTTGGTTTTAAATTGCAGCAGTGATCTCAGTCAAGACCCAGCCCAAATTCTTTTGACACACCTTCTCCCATTAGGTCATGTGGCCCACATTTTGCCAGGTGGAACTGTCCTCTGGCAAGGTATAAGCATAACAAGGAACAGCTTCTTTGTCTATTAGGGCCAAGTGGGAAGACAGATGTGCTGCTGTACAAACACTCTCCCATCCTTAAGCCAGACTCCCCTTGCTGTTTGGACTCACAGCACCTTTGTCTTCCTTGTCTTTTTGCTGTCTTTTAGAAGAGGGCATGGAAAAGAGTTTCTAGGCTTTTTTGAACGGTTAACTTGAATGGCAATGTATAGGAAAGGTATAAGGTCTCTGAGGTTGGCATAGCAGCGAATCCAGAGCTTTTTTTTTTTTTTGAGACAGAGTTTCTATGTCGCCCTGGCTGCCGGACTGCAGTGGCGCAATCTCGGCTCACTGCAACCTCCACCTCCCGGGTTCAAGCAATTCTCTGCCTCAGTCTCCCGAGTAGCTGGGATTACAGGCACCCACCACCACACCTGGCTAATTTTTATATTTTTAGTAGAGACAGGGTTTCACCATCTTGTCCAGGCTGGTCTTGAGCTCCCAACCTTGTGATCTACCCGCCTCGGCCTCCCAAAGTGCTGGGATTATAGGCGTGAGCCACCACCGTGCCTGGCCCAGAGCTCTTTTAAACAAGCAGTCTGTCTAGCCAGGTGGGCCTTGGAGCTGGAGGCTCAGGCACCAGGATAGCTGTTATTTGCTACAGACTGTAAAGAAGTGTGAATTTCAACTTGTTACTTCCCTACCACAATTCTGAATCAGAATGATCATGACTTTGCTGACAGAAGAAGGTAATGTTCTCTGTACAGGGGGAAAAAACTAAGAGAATATTTTTCCAGAATACCCACTGTGGTTATCTCTGGGAGAAAGGATTATAGGTTTCTTTAGTTCTCTCCTTTTAAAATATTTTCCTTATTTTCAACAACGGACATCAATCGTGAAACCCAAAAAAAGCGATAAATGTTATATTTTTCAAAACTTCCACTGTGCCTTAGGTGGAAGATCAGAATCTTTGACATGATGGATAAAGGTCCTCACAATTTGGCCCAACCCAGTTTGCAAGCCCTGGTGTTCTTCAGATCCAATGAATTTTGCTCACCATCGCCCAGCATGCCATGAGCTCTCACAACGCTGTGATGCTCGCTCTGTCTGCCGCACCATCTACCACTCTGCTCTCTACCCTACCCAGCCTTCGGGATTCCTTCTGAGAATTCTTTGTGTCCACACGCCTCACCCCCAACCCAGGCTGGATTAGTTTCTCCCTTCTTACTGTTCCTGTAGCACTGCATACAGATAGCTACTCTAGCAGTTATTGACTTATACAATAATGATTGTTAAATGACTGGCTCTTCTATAAACCATCAACTTCTTGAGGACAGGGAATTGACTGAATTTAAATCACCTAAAGATACTACTGTGTGGTAGACTTGCCCTGAATTCTTGTTGAATAGAGCAGGTGTTCATGGTAGATATCCACCAGCAGATTTTAATGGTATTTCTTTATTTATAATGGCATTTAATGCCCTGCATGGAATACCGACACAAGAAAGAAAGGATTCACAGTATCTTACCTTGGTAACTTACCTCAGGATGTTTTCCATGGACCTGTACACCCTCTTGCCAGCCCAGATGGCTGCTCAAATGGTTGAAAATTTGGTTGTCTTGCTGGTTTTTATCAGAGGCTGTACCTAGTATTCTCTGCCCATCTGTACTGTATGCTTTGTGAATCAGCAACCCCTTTCTTCACATTTCTCAGGATATCCTCACTAAGGTCTTGTATGCCATCTGAAATTTCCCTGATGCCATGTCTTCTTACAGAGAATCACCTACGTTTTGTTTGGTTTACATTGAAGACATGTATCTTTGATCATGCCCTAGTTTACTCAGACTGTTCTCCTAAGAAAAAAGTTTAATTTTGGGTTCTCCTTTAGGCTCTAAGAGTCTTCTTCATACTTGAATGTATTAATTATCACTTACTGCTTCTGCTTTAGCTTTAACACACTGGATACTGGCATTCCAACATTCCTAAGCTTTAGAGAGCCAAAGGAATCTGTTGTTCTATTTCACATGTACAGTCTTTTATATAAAATATATTGCAATATGTATTGAGTATATATTTTATATAACATATAATTGCATTTTGTGAAAATTTGAATATGTAAAATTGAAATAGTAGGATATACTAAAAGTATTAATAAAGCCTCACTCCAATTTTAAAATAAAGTTGACTAGAATGACACAATTTCAAAGCTGGAAGGCTTGAGTTGATTGTAAACTGGGTTGAAGCTGTAGCCACATGGCAGTGCCATTTTGGCCAGTAAAATGCAAATAAATACCTGACTTCCCTTGGCAATGTCCTGTGAACCACGTTGCTTTTCACTGCATAGGAACTTGTACTTGTGGTTTTAGTGTCTGTTTATCTGTTATTTTAACATCTTCTCTTGTTAGAATTGAAAATATTTTTGTAGCCTTAGAATGTCACACTAAGCATTCATGAAATGGTGGTAGTACTTGTGCTGGTGCTGAAACTAGCACATGAAAATAAATATGCTTGGAATAGAATTTAGATATGGAGAAACATGAAGAAGGTCAAATAGCCCCCATGGTACACTGTGCTGTTAATTTAGAAATGAGTGCTCTGTTGCTACTGGAGATGATGCTTAGGAAATAAAGTGGAACATTGAAATAAAAATGCACCATGGTGATGTAGATCTGTGCCTCCTGAGAATGCATTTAATCCTGTGGAGAAATCAGTTTTGAATTTTGCATATATTGAATTATTCAAATTTCAGGAATGCATCCTTTGCATAAAATGCATCCATCTGGTTCTTGGGATTTTTTTCATAATTAAAATTATGATATGCCAGTTTCAAAATCTCCTTTTAAAATACATTGGGACAAAAATTATAGATTAAAGTATGAAACATGAATGGCTTTTATTAATATAGTTCTCACCAATTACTTTAGCTTAATAACTTCAAGCCATTCTTTCCATAAATATTTTTGAAGGTTTCTAGCTTAAATACTGTATATCCAGGGTCATAGGGTTATTTAGGACAAACATTTGGCATCCCAGAATAGAATGTTAAAATTGGAAAGAATCTTAGAGATCATTTTACAAAGGAGGAAACAGATGAGAGGGCAGCTGAGGGACTGGCTCACGGTCACAAAACATTTCAAAGTATTTCTAATTGTATTGTCTCAATTTTTCAATACCCTTTCTTCCCTCTTTGTTTCTTTATATATATTGACCTTTTCCCACCATGATAATAAGCTGAAGTTCAGATATATTGATTGACCCAGAGTAACAGTGGAAGTATTTGTGTTTCTTTAAAAAAAAAAAAAAAATTCAATGTAAGCTTTTTTACTGCTTTAGATTTTTTGGGTCCAAAATCTTGTAATTAGATTTTTTCATAATTTCCAAATACCAATAGTATCGTGCTACTATGCATTATACAAATATGGCCAAGAACGGTGGTGCACACCTGTAGTCCCAATGCTTTAGGAGGGCAAGGTGGGAGGATCACCTGAACCCAGGAGTTCCAGAACAGCCTGGGCAACATAGCGAGACCTCATCTCTACAAAAAATTAAAAATAATTAGCTGGCCATGGTCATCCACACCTGTAGTCCTAGCTACTCGTGGAGCTGAGGCAGGAGGATCACTTGAGCGCAGGAGTTCAAGGCTGCAACTATTATCACACCACTGTACTCTAGCCTAGGTGACAGAGCAAGATCCTGTCTCTTTAAAAACAACAAAAAAAGTACATTATACAAATAGCACATCAAATTCTGATGAAAGTGTTCCTCATGGAGTTTTTCTTCTTTTCAAGATAACGCATATGGTAAAACGTTGCGGCAACACCATGGCTGGGTAGTTCGAGGGGTTTTTGCGGTAAGTGATCCTTCTTGTCTCCTATTATTAACTATATTGGGTGTGCCAGTGGCTAGGGCTAGAAATCTCTTCTTACCCAGTTATTTATCTAGTCATGATTGTCAGAAACAAAGTTGTGTGTGTGTGTGTGTGTGTGTACGTGTGGTGTTTTTGTTTGCTTTGTTTTTGAGGATAAGAACAAAATTATTTATTTCATTTACGTTTATAGGCCTTTGGTGTGTGGAAATGTCAGCAGTAAAAAGTGTCTAGAATAGCAAAGACTGTTAAAGAAATATGAATAAAAGAGTTGATGCTTTACCCTAGCCAATTCTAATTACTCTAGCCAATTCCAATGACCTTGTGAAGATTTGCCTCATAAGTGGTTGCCTTTTTGATAAGGTAGTAAAAAGCTTAAGTATCCTAGCAGAAGTACGTAGGAAGCAGTGATCCTAAATACTTATCATTGAAGGGAAATGATGCATTCAGGTGATGAAGTCAACCTAATAGCTCCCTCTGCTGCCCATTGTATTCATTCCTTTTAATTCTTAGGTCTTAGTTGATTTTTTTTTCACTAATTGAATTTTGTCCTTGAATATTAACTGTATTGGGTGTGCCAGTGGCTAGGAGGGCTAGAAATCTCTTCTTAGCCAGTTATTTTCATTGTGAAGGTGTTTTGTATTCATGTATTTTGGCTCTGATTACCCACCACCCTCTTCTTCCCAGCATGTTTAACTAGGAAGAACACAAACCTGAGACTCTTAGTCTCCTGGGGAAGTCACTTAGCCTGCTTTATAAAATAGCAGGAGTAGATGGCTCCTTTATGTCAGCAATACACTCAGTGATTCTTCCCATCCAGGAAAAGGTCAGTCTTAGTCAAATCTAGTCATGAAAAGGCAGTCTCATGCAGTTGTATGTCAGGAAACCTCATAGAATGTACTCACATTCTTTGGAAGGTTGGGGAATAAAGTAGCCTTGCAGATGGTATCTTTTACTGATGTAAAGGATGCGTCATTTGCCTAAAGAAAGAACTGTTTGGGTCGTGCTTTATTAGGGAGGCCGGTAAAGTGGGAAGAATGTACACTACAACAAATCAGATTCTAGTGAAAATGAAATATTTTTTGAAAGCATGGAGATTAAAGCTCCATATCCCATTCACTGTTCACTGGGATAGGTGCTGGACCAAATGAAGCTACAGACTGCTCACCCTTACCTTCAATACACCTTGAATAAGCATAATTGCTGCAATGTAGCTATTGGACACTTGTTGTGTACCAGGCATTCTTAACAGGTACTTTCATATTCTTTATCTTAATTCTCAGGATTAACTCCCACTATTTTACAAATTCAGAACAATTAATTCCAGTCCCCAAGTACCAGAGTGAGGCTATGTCAGAGCCCAGGTCTAAACTCAGATCTGTTATCTCCAAGGTGCTAGTGCTTACCTCCATTAGAGCTCTCTGCAGTGAAGACACAATCACTGAGAGGCCTCTACTGAGTTCTTAGGCAATGGATGCTCACTGTGGTCATTGATCTCCCTGAATGAATATTGTGATTATTGTGATTGCTAGCTTGTGCCTGACACTTGAGTTGCCCCAAAACAAGTGTGGGGGGAAGGGTTCAGTATAGAATGCAAAATTTAATCCTGAAATATTGATGATGCCAGAGATATTGTCAATAAGAATGCAGCTATAGTAGAAAACTTATCAGCATAAATCTTTTTTTCCTTTACCCTGTACTTTAATGGATGCAAAGCATAAGTCTTTAAGAGGGCTTTTTAACTTTATTATACTAATTTAGACTCATAAAAAATTTTAGAAATCATGGTAGAAAGGGAAGAAATTAAAACTCCATATTTTCCTTTTTTAACATTTTTGTATTTTACCATCTTAGCTTTTTAATTTACATATTCTTTTAGATATTGATCTATTTTATATACTTAAATATAATATAGATGTTTATACATGCATATAGTATATGTGTATAATTATCTTTATTTTGTATACTTACTCTGTATATGTATATACATTTTTTCTACCTTTAGCTTGTATAATTTTATATCCCCCCAACTGAATAGAATCTATCATTATCATTTTTAAATGCCATAAAATAGTCTTTGAAAAAAACACTATTTTTAGTGACTGTATAATATTTTCCTAGTATGGAGATATCATAATTTATTTGCTCAGTCCTCTGTGTGAGAGACTTAAGCTGCTTCTAAGTTTAGAATAAAACAGGTTAGAAATAAAACAGCATGTTTATATGCATTTTTGAATAAAATTCTTATTTCTTCAAAATAAATTCCTAGTAGAACTGCTATGTCGAATACTAAGAACTACAACCACAGTTTACAGTTTTGAGCACTTAACATGCACTAGATGTTTTAAGTGCTTGACATACATAAATTTCTAAGTCTCATAATCCTGAGATAGATTCCATTATTTTCCCTGCTTATAGACAGAGAAACCTGAGACACAAAGTGATGAGGTAATATACCCAAGGTTGTAGAGTAAAAACATCTTGAAGGCTTTAAATATTATTGCCAATAAAGGTGCTGGTTTTTAAGAAAATAGATTATGTAATGCATTTGGCAACAGCCTTATCAATAGAGGAGTTAATTCTGTAGCTAGATTGGCCTTTTCACCCTATTACTCTCCAAGTCATGCCTACTTTGGAAGGTTTATAAGTTTTCTAACATGCTAACTTGCAGAGCCAAATTCATGTTAACTAATCTCAGTTGCTGAGGGAAACATTGTTTACATCCAAGGAATTTGACTTATTTATCAGCCAAATAGTGACCTTTTAATCTTTCAGCAGTTATACTCTACTGAGCTGATAGCCATTTCAGGCAAGGTGGCTGCCTCCATCTTGGTCACTAACTAGCCTTCATTTGACCTTTTTGGTTTCCTCTTCAATCAGACTAGACAGTTGAACTCTATTACTGGTTCTCCCCTTTTTTTTCTAGAGTGCTGATGGCTGAGTGTAGAATTCTAGGTTAATAAACATTTTCCCTCCAAATTTTGAAGGCATTCCTCTATTGTCCTCCAGCTTCTACTGTTACTATTGTGAAATCCTATTCTATTATATATAATCTGTTCCTTGTCCCTTTCGAGATGTTTTAGATTGTTTTTCCCCACATTCTGAAATTTCATGATGTGCCCTTTTGGTCTTTATCATTCATTATGCTGAGCACTTGATTAGGTCTTTAAATCTGGAGACTCCTATCCTCCAGTTCTGGGAGATTTTCTTTTGTTATGTTTTTGGATAACTGCCTTCTCTTCATTTTCAGTTTTCCCACTCCCTTGTACTTTGACCATTATCTAAGTATTTATCATGTGCCAGGCAGTGGGCTAAACATTTCCTACAGATCCCATTAATCCTTAAAATAAGGAAAGTGGTATTAGTCTTCTTCTATAAATAAGGAAACTGAGATTCTAGGAAGTTAAGCACTTTGCATAAATTCCTCAAACTGGTATGTGAAAGATCTGAGATTCAAGTCCAGGTCTGCTTCATCTAAGTCTGTGCTTTAGCCACTGCATGATAATGCCAGTCACTCTCTTACTGCAAAAATGGGGAGGTCTGATTCTCAAAGACTTTCAAAGTATAAGGAAGATCAGGAAAGCAACTGTGGAATGATAATTCAAGATTCTTCAAAAAGCCTCTGCTGAGATCTAGTGAACGCCAGAAAACAGATTTTAGCAAGCTTAGGGAATATTGGCCCGCAAAGGAAGAGAAGGATAAGATGCCTAGGAAATCTGTTAGGGAAGTGGCATAGTATGGTGGTGTGGTTGAAAAACACAGAGATGATCCAAGTTCAGATCCTGGCCCTGGCACTCATTAGCTGTATGACGTTTATATATAAAATAGAGATATAAACTGTACAGGGTTCTTATAAAGATCAGCTAGAATAAACTATGTTAAAGCATCAGCGCACAAGCAAACAACAAATGTTAGCTCCCTTCCTTTCTAGAAAGCATTCAAGAGTGCAAAGGAAAGATTATTCTTATGGGGGAAAAATAGAAGATACGCAAAGAAATATATAGAGATGCGATACAAATAAGAGAATGAGATGCCCTGGAAGACAGGCCATGTGGGAATAAAGACCATGATGGCAACATGCATATAGATTCTGAGGATTTGAGGGGAATAGTCTGGATCACACTGTGGATCAGAAGGGAGCTTTTCTCAGACTCTCTCTCTCAGCATTCCCTGATGTGATAGCATTATTTATCCTTAAGGTGGCCCAAGTACATGCTTGTTTCTTCTAGCCTTAAAGTTATTTGAATTGGCCCTTGAAACATAATTTTAGAGAAGCCACAAATTAGAAGGGTAGTCATATTTCTTTACTCTTGCTCTTCTCAGCTGTTTGTATGTGTGAAAGTATGTGTGTGTGCATGTGCACATGCATAAAAATAAGTGTGTGAGAGACAGACTTGATGCAGATTCTTATGGGTTATTCTTTTGCAGTTAGCTTTAAGGGCAGCTCCATCCTATGAAGATTTTGTGGCCGCGTTAACCGTAAAGGAAGGTGACCACCAGAAAGAAGCTTTCAGTATTGGGATGCAGAGGGACCTCAGCCTTTACCTCCCTGCCATGGAGAAGCAGCTGGCCATACTGGACACTTTATATGAGGTCCACGGGCTGGAATCTGATGAGGTGGTATGATGGCTGCTGGGCAGCACCTCCTAACTTCAGGGAATAAGTGCTAAAGTGTTTTGTTGCCCTACTTAATTTCCAGCAACAGCCTCAACCCTCTCCAACCCCTTCACTTGGGGGGATGGACAGGAGGAGGCAAAACCCAGTGCTTTTATAATTTTTAAAATGCATATGTGTTTTGTTTAAAGATCAAGGTGCTATATATTTCAGTTCAGCAGGCCTACTGGAAACCAAATGATAAGCTGCTGTAGACTTGAACAGCAAGTTATAAGAGCAGATTTAACAAACAAATTTGCTGTTATTGTGTATTGTATTGTTTTTATATTTTAGTCTAATGGGCCACCCAAACCCAAGCTGAAAATCAGCAAATTCCATATTAAGTACCATAATTCATAGCCAGTGTTTCAGCCAACTTAGACTAGACATTTGGAGGTAGTATAAGCTGCTTTGTTGAAGCTGTGTAGAGTTTGCTGTTCCTAGATGTTCTTCAGTGGACCCTCTTCACTGCAACTCTGTCAGTGATAAGGGCCTGTGTAGTAAAGATGTTCAGGGCATTCACATGACCATGCAGTTGTGGGAGGCGAAGAAGATGTGGACAGGAGTCCCATCCTTGCTGACAGGCATGAAACCGTTGCTCTGAGAAGATTAATGGCGTGCCCTAGCCCCAAGTTGGAGGGGAGAATATGAGAGAGGTGGGACAGGTCATTTGAGATGACACCTCCCAACTGCCTACCATTTACCAGCATGTTCCCCATGCATTATCTCAATTGGACATCACAAGTAATGATATCCAAAGGGATTATTACCCCACTTCAAAAGCAAGGTTTAGAAGTTGAGGGATCTGTTCACAGTCACATAGTTTTTAAGCAGAGGAGCCAGATAATTTCGAAGTGTGACCTGGACTGCCTCTGCATCAAAGTCATATGGAGTGCTTGTTCAAACAGCAGATTCCCAGGCCTTATTTTGGCCTAAAGAACCAGAGTCTAGTTGGTGGGACATAGGAATCTGCATTTCAATAAACTTTACACGTGATTCTTCTGCACACAGTATTGAAGAGCAACTAGATTAAATTCTAGTTTACAAAATTAGCAGTTTTCTTCAAGAACTAAATGATATGTCCTTTTTTTTTTTTTTTCAAAGAGGATGAGGCTGCTATTTAAATAAAATAGCTAAATGGAGAGTGAGAAGTGGAGCAAGTTCACTCAGCAGCATTCTTAATTGAGCCAGCATTGACACCCAGCCAGCAGGCCTTTGCATTGCATTCAGGGACCATGACTCTGAATCTGCTTACCAATCAATCTCGGTTTAATCACCAAAAGTGCAGAGCAGGCAAAATGCAGCTGTTTATCAATCTCAAAAGCTTTGGGACAGTGTCATAGTTGAAAGATGAGACTTAAGAAAACAGTTTCTTTAACTTCTTAAAACTTAAGAAACGTTGTTTCATAAAATAATGCTGAGTGGGCATTCTTCTGCACAGTGTGATGCTCCAACCCTGGCCCTAGTCTCAGTAGACCATGCTGCCTCAAGTGTGCATCGGAGAGAAGCCATGGGTACCTTCCCCATTAGAGGCTACTTCCTTCTAGTAACAGGAAGGGAAGTTCCAGCATGAGGTAGTTATCCAGGGTAGAAGGTCCTTTGAGGGGCTTGGTTGAGTTGAGAGCATCATCTCTAGATGATGCTGTTCCTGCTGCAGATCTCTAGGATGGAGAGAATTCTCTCTTTAGTCAGAGAAGTTTATGTAGGGAGGGGTATTGGTTTTGCCTTTGTGTGTCTTTAAACAAATGAACATTTATTTAGCTCAGATTAATTAGGTATTTTGCCCACATAAAGACTTCTGGAAAATACTTAAACTTGAAAAATCAACATCACATGTTTTAAAGCTAGGGAGAAAGAAGGGGGGTATTAAAATGATGTTGATTATTTTGTATTTTGCCAAGGTGTGTGTGTGTTATTTCCCTCCCACTCTCATGAGCAGTGAGTATAGATCTCCTTCTCTGCTTAGTATGAATATGATGGCAGGACTCGGGGATAGTCCCTGCCCTTGACATAGCCCCCTAAAACGGAAAAAGAAAAAGCCAGTTTTTGCTTGTACTTTGAATGAAGATGTTTTAGGCATTGTACCATTTAGCGGGGATGATACCAGGTGGTTGTTAGAATTGTGCAGTGTGATCATTCTAAACAGCTGCTGGTGCTCCCTGTCACCTCAGGTGAACTCTGTGGTCTCTTGGAGAGGTAGCACTCTGAAAATACCTCAGGTTTGCCACCGCAACTCTGAATACACACAAAAGGAAAGCTGCTCAGCATGGCCATTTTGCATTGTATAGGTAGTGACTAGATGTACACAACTTAATTTGCTGGGAATGAGGGGCTTAATATTATCTGAGATCGTTGAGAACCCAGATCAGACAGAATAGCTTGAATAAGTTACATTTTCCAATTACCCTTTTTCCACATCTGTAGAAAGAGGGTAATATTTTTTAATAGGTATTTTCCCCACTGGAGCATATTACGTTTGCCTAAGATGTATAAAAGTTTGTTTAAGATGTGTAAAAGTTTGCTTAAGGAACTGAGGATCCTTAAATAAAACTATTAGAAATTAGAAATTGAACCTAATACTAAACAGTAAATTCAGCTTAACCTGAACCTTGGCATAGTCAGAGCTTCCTCCTACATCTAAAGTATTTGCTCTCTGTTTTAGTTAAAGTCATAATTTGCGCTGATGTGTAATCACTTTCCAAGAAGAGGGCAATGAGAAAAGATATTTAAAGCTTTCTCTCCATAGCCCTCCAAGACTTCTGGGACAACTAAATTTACTTTCACCATTACTGTGAGAGGAGGTGAGAAAACTCTAGTATTTTGTTGGCAGAGTAATCACTTTGTTCTCATCGCTCTAAGCATTTTTAGGATTATTTTTCTAGCATAACCTTTAGAGAGAACTGGAAGAAAAAGGAAATTGGTCTACTAGGTATTGTAGACACAAATAAGTAACATTAGGCTAACCCCTTATGAGACATTTCCACACAATTTCATCGTGCCTGTACTTTTCTCTATGGTAAAAGCCAGTGTTTACACTTTGTAGGGATCAGGGTGTATTTGTTGAATTAAACAAAATATTTTCAATGATGGCAAGTCTCTTGACTTTTGAAAGCAAGTCAGATTCCTTATAGCTAATGCTGGTGAAAAATGTTAAATTGGAGAGATCCCTTTTGGGAGTGAAACCAAATTGTAACTATGAGGAGAAGATGGTCTTCTCATTGGCTCTTGATGTAGCTCTGAAGGGAGTTCCAGAAGAGGAGCTCTCACAGAATGTTGAGCCTGTGGGCCCAAGACATTGACTTCGAAGGGTAGTTCTCATTAGGATGTATAAGTAGTGGCTTGAGGCACCTTCTTATCATTTTTTGCATGTTATTCTGATTACTAAACTTCCCCCAATGTCATATTCCATGATGAGGGATTTCTGAACTCCATAGTCCAGCATTGTTGCTTTTCTTTCTTCTTTGCTACTGAAAATTGCCAGCAGTACCGCCATCAGCACACCAAATCTACCCCCACTTATGTTTGTTCTGCCCCATTTCTCAGGAGCAGCTTCTAGCACATATGTAGAGTATCTGGCACCAACTTAGCCCAGGGCTGGGTGCCCGATCAGTGGGGATTCTGTTCCCCCACCCCCAGACTGCAAGAGCTTCTTAAGAAGGAGCCCATATTCGCATTTGTAGCTGGAAAGCGGGTGAATGACATGACATGGGGCACCTAGGAAAGATGATTATTAGAGGAGTGCAGCAGGAAAAAATTTGCACTCTTCTCCTTTTGGTTATTACTTTCCAAATATATTAACAAAAAGTTGATGCTTTTAACTTTATATTTTCAGAAAAGTGTTTTTAATTAAAAATATGTGATAGGGACCAAATAAGTAAAGTACATTTTTCTCCACTAAATTTGAAGTGAGGGAAAGAGGAGCTGAAGTAAGAGATTTTTTTTTTAAGGAAACTTAATCTGATTGTGAAAATCATACATATGGAGAAATATCAGATAAGGAAATAGAGTCAGAGGGTCATGAGCAATAGACGATGATGTGAGGCATTTGGGGAACTTCCTGGAGGAAAATTAAGTTTTTTTCCTAGCAAACTACCATGTCCTACAAGAACTTGGTTATATAATGGTGCATCTCTGAATCACTGATTAAAACCAGTTGCTTCTGATTTTAGTCACAGGTTTTACAAGTATTCAGCTCTCCCTCATGTTTCATTTCTTTTTTTAAGATAATCTATCAACCTTTTTTAAATTTTAAAATTTTTAGATGTAGAATTTATAAGTAAAATATATTTTTAGCCATTGTTCTGTTAGCTGAGCTGATGTGTTTGGTCTTAGAGGGCCTGACTTCAGATACTCTTTGTGATCTTGTAAGGTCTCTACATAAACTTCATTATGTATGGTAAATTTGTATTCTTATGGATTGTATATAGAATGCTTTCGTTAGAAGTACGTTCTACTTCTGTATGTCCCTTTGTAATCCGCAGTTGCTTACTCAGGGGTTTCATAGTCATTTCATAAAAAATAATTCACTAGCTGTCTAATGGTATTTTAAGACTGTTTATCTGTATTACAACGTCATTAGGAGTTCTTTCAACAATTACATAAATATACTGTTTACTAGACCTTCCCTGTAAATGTTCCCAATTCCCATCCTGTCTCAGACAGTCAATAGTCCTGTGTACAGTGACCATTTGCATGATTTCTCATTGCACTGCTGCATTCAGGCACTCCAGGGCATGATTAAACAGTCATTAACAGTGCCTCTCTGGTACAGTTGATGCATGCATTGATCTTTCTTCTCTGCTGTTTTTATATAGCCTTTAATTAAAAGGAAAAAAATACCACTACTCTGCAATGCAAAAGTCTTCAAAATTCTTTGTTTCCTGTATTAATCACTTCTGTTCCAGAGTGAACAAATGTTTTCAGCTAAGCTGTGTGAGAATGTAAGAATAATAACCTGCTTGTTCTAAATAGTTCATATATTTAAAGTGTGGTCAGTATTTCCTCCCTGTACCTTACAAACAGAAACCACCCTGGGATGGTTTATACCCCTTACAAAGTTGATCTTACCCACACAGACTCCTGTGTATGCGTGTCTGTTTATAGGTGTATATGGAGTCAGTGTTGATAGGAATGATGCTCTAGAAGTACTTCTGTTGTTTCCTAGAAGGCTATGAGCCAGTTCCATGGCATGTTTAATGTATAATTCCCAAGTATCATGAGAATTTCACTAGAATGTCATTAAACAGCCCAACTACCTCATGTGAAATTGGCTGTGGACAATCTGTGTCAGATGAGAAATGTGTTCAGATAAATTTAATCTGGTTAATAGATTTAACAAATTAATGTCTACATAAAGAAGAAACATGATAGACCAGATGCCAAAGGCTGAATGAAATGTACATAGATTTCCTTGGATTAATTTTTAAGTCACTGTTTAATTCCATGCCTAGTATTCTTATGAATGTTTGTGGTTTCATAGATTTATGCACTTTGAATATCTGTCACGTGCAGTGTTAATGTTACCTGTTCTTGTCTCTCAGCATTTTGAATGAGCATCATAATCAGAGTAGAAGGCAAGTTAAACTATAAAAGTGTCAAGTGGCTTGTTAACCTCTTAATTTAATGGACCTTTACTTAGAATATAATACGTTGGAGCCTCTTGGGACCAACTGATGAGCGACAGTTTCATGTTTAGATTTGTATTGTTTCTCTGTCCAAGTCCTTATTCTCTATCTTGTGGGGAGGGGTGACAGGGGAGGGTTTTACTTGTTTTGCAAAAATGTTTGAAAATATCTGTCAGATTTTATATTCGTTAGTTATAATAAACTTATTTTTAAAGTATTAAGTTCTTAAAGGTTTTTGTGTGGTTTTCTGCCTAATTGAATATGTCGATAAAAAGTCTCATTTATGGAACACACATGACTTGCTGGGCATCAACCTAAACCATTTACAAATATAAGCACATTTCATCCTCCTAATAACTCCATGGGGCAGGTACTGTTGTTATCCTCAGGTTACAGCTGGGAAAACTGAGGCATGTATTGAGGAAGCCCCTTGCCTAAGATCCCACAGCTAGGAGGAATAGAGCCAGGCTACAAACCCAGGCAACCAAACTCCAAAATCTTTTTTTTCTTTTTCTTTTTTTTTTTTTTGAGACAGTCTTGCTCTGTTGCCCAGGCTGGAATGCAGTGGCACAATCTCAGCTCACTGTGACCTCCACTTCCTGGGTTCAAGGGATTCTCATGCCTCAGCCTCCTGAGTAGCTGGGATTACAGGCGTGTGCTACCATGTCTGACTTTTAATTTTAGTAGAGATGGGGTTTCACCATGTTGCCCAGGCTGGTCTCGAACTTCTGGCCTCAAGTGATCCGCCCACCTCAGCCTCTCAAAGTGTTGGGATTACAACTTGAGCCACTGTGCCCAGCCCCAAGCTCCAAAATTTTTATGAAACTGTTTAAAACCTAAACAGAAGATCATTTTGAAGCATCAGACAGCCTCTGGAATGGCCTTGCCCTGGGTGTTTTAAGCATTCGAGAAAGGCTCGCTCCTTTCAGAGGTAGCTATGTTCTTTGGCTTTGTTTAATTCTGTTTTCAGAGACACTAGATGCAGAACAATTAGTAGATTAATTTGCTAAGCCTAATGTTTCAGTGGCTGTATGTTTAATTAGATGACATCTGTAGCAGACGCTTTTTTGCCTAAATCACTTGATGTCAAAGTAGTGTTGAACCTGTCAGGTTTTGCCTCTCACACACTTGTTTGTGCATATTAGGATACCTACGGATATGTATGACTGGCATTGGAGAGCTGTCCTGTCCACCCACTTCTCAGGGAATCTTCCCACTATTGCCCACTTGAGCCCTCTCCAGCCACCTCTTTAAACACAACAGCTAAGTCCATTAGAATTGAGAGTGGGAGGGATTGAAAGAAGAGAGAAACAGGAGTGTTGAGTGGTAGGTGCTTGAGCAAAAGGGTCAAGTAGAGTTGGGACTGGGGTGGCTATGTTGCGCCATGTGCAAGAGAAGGAAGAAGAAGAAGCTGGTGGAGAGGAAGGATGGTGTAGGCACACTGAGAAGCACTGATGCAGAATCATGTAGTAGCCAGGGACACCAGCAAAGTTTCCTTGAAGGCTGGCTTCCCTTTCCTAGTTCCAGCTGTCTGGAGGCCCTTGTTCCTTGCCCTAAAGTTCCTCTTCTTGAGAAACCTGTACCTTTACAATACACTGCCTTGACGTTTTTACTTGCACTAATTTTAATGGGCCACTATCCCTTCAAACAATCACTGTGACCAGCTTATCTGTCATTGTTCCACACTGAATATAGGCAAATCTTAAGCAAAACCCAAATGAGATATGTTGAGGAATCACCACCACCATCTGCCTCACTGGGTAAGAAAGGAAGTGCCTTTCAGACCTGAAGTCAGTCTGTATGGGCTCTCCTTATTCTAAGTTGTGAGCAGTACCCCACTGATCCCCAGGATCTTTCTCATAATGGCTTCTTATAAATCTAAAACATCAATACCGCTGGAGCAGGCTGTGTAAGGACCAGCTATCTACCTCTGGCCTCTCTGTGCCTAGGTGGAGGAGTGTGCTCAGATGGGAGGTATATGAAGGGAGTTCATTTCTGTTCTTCAGCTGTACCCTTTGGGGTGCTTGGACTGCTGTCCAGAGGGTGAACAGAGCTGGTTTCAGAAAAAGAATGTGTTTGGATGTCTGTCCCAACTTCCAGTGGGTAGAGTACAGCTGCCTTGTGGTCATGAGGGTCCAGCAAAGGAGAACAGAGTGTGGCTGTGCATGCCACTTGCTATTACTCCAGAATCTGCAGGTACTGGTGCATTTTCTGTTCTACCATCACTCTATGATAACCTGGACACACCTGGAAGATCTGTGCTCATCTGTGCTGCAGTAGAGAAACTGAAAGAGCAAGAAGGAATAGAATGATCCTAGAGTTGATATTTTTATTTTTGTCTTTCACTCTTGTTGGTAGGTTAGAAGAGCTGCTCTTTTATGATATGAGCACATGTCCTGTGTGTGTCCACATGGATTGACACACACATCCTGCCACTGTCATTATTATTGTCATCCTCTCCAGAGGCACAAAATGGAGATAACCACCTTTGGAGCAGTGTGGTTCGGGTTGATGGAGAATTGATGAACGATGATGGTCTGACATCAGCACTGAGGACACAGATCACGTTTGGGATGATTTGCTGTGTGAATGCATTGTCCTCAGAGAACAAAGTTGTCGCATCTTTGCTGACACTTTTGTATGGCCAGTTTTAGGACCTTTTGCTTTGGCTTGAGAGTCCAGCTTGTTGGAAAGGTTTTTAGATATTGTGAAGTCAAATTCTGCTTCAGAGTCTTTTATGAGATCACCTTAGACAGTGAATTCCCTCATCCTCCCCTTCCCTTGATAATTGTGCTTCAGTGACCAACCCTCTTCCCCAGAGTTCTGTGGTTACTGGGGGAGATGTGATGATTCTCCACCTTGTTCTTAATTTAGACCTGGCTCTCTGCTCTCCTCCCTGCAGATAACCCTTCAATTATACTTCAGGCACAGGTCACTCATCTAGGCTGTGGTCTCAGAGCTCCAATCCAGACCCACCTGCCTCCTGACCGTCCCTTAGAGACCCTACCTTCACCTGAAACCCCAAAGCCAAACTTGGTTGCACCTACAGCTTTTCCATCCAAGTCAGTTGAGTCACCATTGTTCTAGTCTCTCAGGCGAGAAATTCAGACACTCTGAACTCTTTTCTCACTTCCTCTCTATACCTGCTGTGTCAGCAAGGCCTGCCTCAGCCTCCATACTCCCAGTGCTGTGCACAGCTATGCTTGATCTCTGGATTCTCTGCTCTTCAACCTGTCATGGCCTTCCAAACCTGAAAATGCTCCCTGTGACTCTATGCCAGGCTTTAAGTCCCTTCACAAACTTGGTATGCCCTTTTCTCATCCTTATTCCGGGAAGCCCCTCAAAATCTTCCCAGACTCAATACATCTCTGCTATGGATTTTACCTCTAAACATTCCCTGCATTTCTAAATGATACTTTATGAATTACAACTTAGGGATGGGAAGTGTGACTCCAAGGTAACTGGACTAATTCTTTGGTGTTAGGTTCTGGTTATTGGTGTAGCCACCTCTCTCATTAAATCATGAACTTTACTTTCCTGTCAATGTGCCCCGCACCTGACAGTGCCTGCCTTGTCCGTGGTAGAATTCCAAAACTGTCTTAGGAGTTGGGCGTCACCACCAATGTGCTTTGTGATTCTTCCAGATGTGTTAGTTCTGTTAGCCAGCTAGATAAAAATATTTTTGAAGCAAAATCATACACTTCTATTCCCTCCTGCTCCCTTGGCTGCTCAGGAAATACTTTTTGAGTGCCTGACCACTCAGAGTATAAATAATTTATGTGTTTTTTTATATTTTGTCTTTGTTAATGCACATGCAAAATGTTTGTATTTTATAGGTGCTTATATATATCAAATTATGAATGATTAGAATGCAAGGTCCAGCTCATGGTTCTCACCCTGTTTGTGCATTAGAATCACGGGAAGGACTCAAAAAAAAAGCAAATAAGAAAAAATATATGTATCACTTATATCTGGGCATCTCCCAGACCACTAAAATCAGGCTTAGGAATGTGGCCTGTCACTGATGTTAAAATCTCCCCAGTGATTCTAATTTGCAGCCCAGAGTGAGAACCCCCAGAGCTGCTGGTTTAGTCCTTTAAAATTGTAATGTGGGATCTTTTAGGATGAATATGGCCAGATCACAGCCCCTTCATCCCCTAAAGCTGAACATAAAGAACAACCAGAATAAATAAAAATTCAAAAAGTAAAACTCAGTTTAAAAAAATTCACTAGCACCCAGGCAATGGAAGGAGCCCAACCTTGTTTTTGTGTCTTAAACTTCAAAAGATGATAGTCAAACAAAAAGACCAGATTTTTCTGGTAAGAAAGAAGAGCTCCTAATCCCACCCACTAGAGGGGATTGGCAAGATGCAGAACACTCATTGAAATTTAGGGTTTTGGAAAGAAGTTAATTGGTGATTAGGGGCAGGATGAGTATCTTTATCTCTTCCTTATTTTGAGTGGGGGTGTTGTAGGGTGGGGTGGGGGTGGGTTGTGGGATGGAGTTTGCTGGGGAGAGATGGGTGAAACAGAGGACTGGAACTAGCTCATCCCTGAATTAAGAGACAAACCCACATTCCAAAGGCTGTGTCCCCCATACACACAGTAGATATGTCTCCTCTCCATTCAGAATTCACTGTGGTGCAGGACTTAACGCAAGTATCAGAAGACAGAGCAGAGTCCAGTCCTCTAGTAAAAGCCTCTATACACAGCTCCTTCCTCCTCCATACAGACACAAAGACACGGACAGGCTGGGCTCATATTTGGCTGGTACACACTAATGTGGCTGTGCTGGTTATTAAAATATCAAAATACTTCCACACCACGATGGAAAGAATCACTTATCCAAGTGTGTCATGCTGTTCTGGCCACCCCAGCCCCTCTCACAGGAAGCGCCCCCCCAACTCCAGACCACCCCCACAGACCAGCAACTACAGGAGTAACATGTGGCCCAGAGCTATGACCAACCTCTGTTCTGTCTGCTCAATGTCTGTGACATGTTGATGCTTAAATATTTTCAGTGTTATCCATTGGGAAAGTACATAGAACACAACCCTATAGGGGAAGCGAAATAGATGCCAAACAAGATGGGAAATATGTCAAGGAGAATACACTGACACTGTATGAAAGCAAATACCTGGTCTGAACAGAGCTGCTCACCTTAAACATGAGCAAATGTAAGGAAGATGGCCTGGCAACTGTGTGAGTATGCTACAGCCAGAAAGGGGATGGGGGTGAAGTGGGAAACAGGTGAAACCAATATGGAAAAAAAAAGCTAGTCCAAGAAACAAAAGTTCCCACAGGTGTGTTGTGCTCTCAGAGAACTTAGAAAACATGAACTCAATAAAACAAGCACTCAGGAGCCAGTGAAACAACAGAATGAGATAAAAAGGCAGATGGCAGAGATAAGAAAACTTCCCTAAAATAATATAGAACAAATAAATATATTCGAAATAGCAAAAAACATGGTTGAAAATGGAATTGATAACAGAAGAAAAGGCTTGAAATGATGCACTGGATGAAGAATTTTAAAAACAGGGATTCGAGTAATTCCTGAAAGGATAAATGTAGGAGTATCGAGATATTCTGATGTAAGAATAATTGGTGACCAAAAATAAAAAGGAACTAAAAAAGTATCTGGAGATAAAATACAGAAGATTTTTCCTGAAATGAAGGAAGGAATCTCTAGATTAAAAGAGTGCACTATGTTGTAGGAAATCCAACAGAAAACACTTGACACCAAAACATACCCTGATGAAGATCCTCAACTTCAAGGATGAAGAAAGAATTCCTCACCATTCAGGCAGAGAAAGCAAGTCACCAAGGAACCTCAAACTTCCTTTCCACAAGATTCTGTGACGGGAAACAATGGGGGAGTATTTCCGAAGTTGTGAGTAGGAAAAAAGAATGACTCAAATGTATTATTGCCAACCAAGTCGTCAAATCTAATGTCAAGTTCTCTTAAGCAGGTAAGAACTCAGAACATAATACCCGAGTGCCCTTCTTAAGGAAACCATTTGATAGGAAAGATGAACCAAATAACTCAATGATGGATGAGCTGGTAGAAAAAAAGCTGGTGGTGAACCAAGGTCAAACTGGAAATTATAGTCACAGTATAGATATAGATTATAAATATTACAAACCCTAAGATAGCTAATAAATTGGGAATGGGAGAAGGGAGGATATAAGAGCACTAATGCCCTCTTATTTTCATAGCAGAGACTTGATACTGTCTCAACTTTTTTCAAAAACACAATTTCTTAAATTTTTTGGTAATCTTTTAAATAAACAGATTTCTAAAAAGAAATACGTATTGTTTCAGTTCACTTTAGTTTCTTGTCTTAAATACGAGCCAATTAGCTGAATGCTATTTATTTAAAAATAAATGTGATAAGAAATAAATTAAAAATAAATATGATTTTACGTTTATAAAAATTCCTCAGCCAGGCATGGTGGCTCACACCTGTAGTCCCAGTGCTTTGGGAGGCCGAGGCAGGAGGATCGCTTGAGCCAAGGAGTTTGAGACCAGCCTGGGCAACAGAGCAAGACCCCTTCTCTACAAAAAAATCTTTAAAAATTAGCCAGGCGTGATGGTGCATGCCTGTAGTTCCAGCTACTCAGGAGAGTGAGGTGGGAAGATCGCTTGAGCCCAGGAGTTCAAGGCTGCAGGCCACTGCCCTCCAGCCCGGGCAATACAGCAAGACCCTATCTCTAAATATATATTTCCTCTATCTCTCTATCTCTGTAGAGACAAATCAAGAATTATATTCACCTAAAGTGGATTACGATTATTTTTAGGTGGGTATTGATTTTGTTTTACTCTTTTTTTTTTTTTTTGTACTTTACTATATTGCTTGACTTTTGTTTGATGCCTGTGATATCTTTTTATTTTTTAATGGAGGATGGGAGGTGTTTTTCTAAAAACAAGGTTAAAAATCATTGTAGAGTGTGGTGGACCCCTGGCAGCTGCTGCTCCTTATAATGGCATTTGCTTCATAACTCCTATCAAGGTTCTTTAAAATTTCTAGCTTTATCTCACTATATTTTTTTTCGCTGCTAATTTTTCTCATAAGCTGCTATTCCTTTACCCACACGAAGCTATTGCTCATCCAAATATTCCATTTTATACAACTCATTAAGGATTGGGACATTCTTTTGGGGCTAAAGGGAAAGACTGAATGCCAGTATGATACCTAGGGACTTGCCCAGTACTCTGAAATAAATGGAAAATTAGGGAAAAAAAGCCATTTGGAGTGGTTGACAGTCATCTTACAAGAAGCCAGAAAGACTCTTAGCAACATGGGGATTTTGCACATGAATTGGCTGCAGTTCACCGAAGGAGCTGAAAGATTTCTTTCTTTGTGCTTCTGTGAGTTTGGAAATGAAATGTCAGTCCTTTCTCTGCCCAAGTGAAATTGCTGGGCCATAGAGCATTAGTTCAGCATTAGCTTATGCTGATCAAACCCAGCCATCCAGAGATGGCAGATGAGAGAATGGAGCAGTAAACTTTATTCCACACACGTTTGTTTTAAGGACCATTCAGCCTTATGTTCATAGAAGCTCGTGGAAGCCCTATATTCTCTTGTGGCATGTATGTGAGCAACTAAGGACCCTGTCTCTGTGTGTTACACAAGACTTTTATAAAATCCCAAATCCTCAACTTGATTTGTATGAAAAGATGATCACAGGATTGTGGAGCTGGAAGACTCCTTCGTTCATAGTGGGAGTCATAGTAACTATTGCAAAAGATTGTTATAAGGATCAAGTCGGGAATTGTGCACAGTGTCTAGCACCAGGCAAGATCTACAAAAACGGTGGTGGTAATAATAGTCGTTGTTATTGTTTGAAAGGGAAGTATGGCTCCATAATGCCTGGAGTTTACCTGGTGGAAGAAGCCTTTTCTTATTTGTTCCACTTGTCCCTGCCCTCACAGAAGATTCACTGCTGCCCCTAGTCTCCCCACTTAGCACTGTGTGTTACGGCACCTTCAAGTAGAAGACCCTCATCTAATCATGTCTGTATGTGAATGTGGCACTACCATTTCCTTGCCTGAGCCCCGGAGCCAGCTGCAGTGCTCCACAGCTGTATCCCAGTTGGAGGATTCCAGAAGAATGGCTAACTGAGCATTAGGATGCACCTGACACTCTCCATAGGACCCCATTCTCCATACTCCAGAGGACATCTGTTTTTCTGCCTTCATCTCCTCCCCTTATTCAGAGCACACTCTTATTCCTTTGAATGAACTGCCTTCTCCACTCTGAGCTCTGGTTGGGCTGCCAGTCACAGTCCCCAGGCCTCTGGCCACAGCGTGGGCATATGATCCAGAATAGGCCCATCATGGGACTTCCCTGGGACTATGTATTTAGAGACTGGGAGAGAGGATCCCTTTCCCCTAGGGTTAAAGTGAGATTGAGAGAAAGAGAGGATAGAGATATGACATTTAGTCCTGAATCAAATCATGCCTGGGGCCACCTCCATGCTTGCTTTTTCTGGTTATGTAAGTCAGTAAGTCCCACTTTATTTAAAGTTCATTGGAATTAGGATTCTATCACTTGAAACCAAAAGAAGCCTGATAAGTTTTCAAATAAGTCCAAGATATGCCTTTAATGAGGTTACCAGATTTTCTCTCAATGCTTTCCTCCTCTGCATAACATATGGGCACGTTATTTTACAGTGGGGTTAACAGAAGAAAATTGAGAAACATGCCTAAACTGGGGCCAACTGGGGTCCAATTTCAGTTATAACTATTTGGTCTGCTGCAGCATCAGGACACTGGGCTGTTAGCTTTTACTTCTTTCCTAAATAACAATAATAATTATGAATACTTATGAACTACCAACCACTGTGTGAAAAACTTCATATAGGTTCTCACTTAACCCTGAGAGTAGCTGTGAAGTGGACACTATTATTAACCCCATTTATAGGTGAGAAGAGGAAATGTTGCTTGTCTTGCTCAAGGTGGGTGAGAAAGCACATGAGTGGTAGGACTGTGAGCCCAGACAGGCTGCCTCTAAGCCCACAGCCTTACCACTGTGTGGCTATGTCCTGTGATGTACGACAGAGCGGAGGCTGGAATCAGACCACGGGTCAAATCCCAGCACTGCCATACCCTCACCATGGGATTTTGAGCATGTTAGTTAACATCTCTGGATTCACGTTCTCCTCTGTAAACTGAGATAAAGAGATTGCACAACCCTGCTCATAAGATTCTTGCAAGGACTAAATGAGGCAGGGGATGTAAATCACCTGGCATGTTGCCTTACTCTCCTGGACAGGCAAAAGCTTGGTGTTTTCATCATGACCCACTTCTGAGTCTCCTAAGCTCAGCTGCGTGCCGCATGCATGGGTACTCAGCTCCAAGCAGCTCCTCTGCTTCCTTCTCATCTTCCTGGGTGTGAGCATGGAAACCATGTTGGACTTGGAATGGTCAGATTGGACTCTGGTCTGCCTTTCAGTTTACAAACTGGGTCACCTTGGACAAATCCTTTAACCCCTTGATCTTTTGTTTCCTAGTCAGTGAGACTGAGATGGTGTTGTTATGAGGATTAGCTGAGATGACACATTGCTAGCATATAGCACTGTGCCTGGCACATGGCTAGTACTAGTTAAGTTATGATGGAATGGTTAGGGGACATATGTACCTGTTTCTGACAGATAGCTAATTCCTTTTCAGCTCACTCTAACTGTACCTAGACACAAAGGAAATTACATTATCCGAAGGGACATCTTTAGACTGTTCATAAATGTCATCACTCATACTTAATGTCTTTTTCTTTTAAGTTCCATTTAGTTCTTTGATTTAATCTGCTAAATATTAGGGATTGGTAGGAGAGCAAGTTTCTACTTTTATTTTTTTTTTTCCAGACGGAGTCTTGCTCTTGTTGCCCAGGCTGGAGTGCAGTGGCGCAATCTCGGCTCACTGCAACCTCCACCTCCTGGGTTCAAGCAATTCTTCTGCCTCAGCCTCCTGAGTAGCTGGGATTATAGGCGCCTGCCACCACGCCCAGCTAATTTTTTGTATTTTTAATACAGCCAGGGTTTCATTACATTGGCCAGGCTGGTCTCGAACTCCTTTTTTTTTTTTTAAATTTTATTATTATTATACTTCAAGTTTTAGGGTACATGGGCACAACGTGCAGGTTTGTTACATATGTATACATGTGCCATGTTGGTGTGCTGCACCCATTAACTCATTTAGCATTAGGTCATTTAGCATTAGCTATATCTCCTAATGCTATACCTCCCCCCTCCCCCCACCCCACAACAGTCCCCAGTGTGTGATGTTCTCCTTCCTGTGTCCATGTGTTCTCATTGTTCAATTCCCACCTATAAATGAGAACATGCGGTGTTTGGTTTTTTGTCCTTGTGATAATTTGCTGAGAATGGTGGTTTCCAGCTTCATCCATGTCCCTACAAAGTACATGAATTCATCATTTTTTATGGCTGCATAGTATTCCATGGTGTATATGTGCCACATTTTCTTAATCCAGTCTATCATTGTTGGACATTTGGGTTGGTTCCAAGTCTTTGCTATTGTGAATAGCGCTACAATAAACATACGTGTGCATGTGTCTTTATAGCAGCATGATTTATAATCCTTTGGGTATATACCCAGTAATGGGATGGCTGGGTCAAATGGTATTTCTAGTTCTAGATCCCTGAGGAATCACCACACTGACTTCCACAATGGTTGAACTAGTTTACAGTCCCACCAACAGTGTAAAAGTGTTCCATTTCTCCACATCCTCTCCAGCACCTGTTGTTTCCTGACTTTTTAAAGATCGCCATGCTAACTGGTGTGAGATGGTATCTCATTGTGGTTTTGATTTGCATTTCTCTGATGGCCAGTGATGATGAGCATTTTTTCATGTGTTTTTTGGCTGCATAAATGTCTTCTTTTGGGAAGTGTCTGTTCATATCCTTCACCCACTTTTTAATGGGGTTGTTTTTTTTTTCTTGTAAATTTGAGTTCATTGTAGATTCTGGATATTAGCCCTTTGTCAGATGAGTAGGTTGCAAAAATTTTCTCCCATTTTGTGGGTTGCCTGTTCACTCTGATGGTAGTTTCTTTGCTGCGCAGAAGCTCTTTAGTTTAATTATATCCCATTTGTCAATTTTGGCTTTTGTTGCCATTGATTTTGGTGTTTTAGACATGAAGTCATGGCCCATGCCTATGTCCTGAATGGTATTGCCTAGGTTTTCTTCTAGGGTTTTTATGGTTTTAGGTCTAACATGTAAATCTTTAATCCATCTTGAATTAATTTTTGTATAAGGTGTAAGGAAGGGATCCAGTTTCAGCTTTCTCCATATGGCTAGCCAGTTTTCCCAGCACCATTTATTAAATAGGGAATCATTTCCCCATTTCTTGTTTTTGTCAGGTTTGTCAAAGATCAGATAGTTGGAGATAAGCAGCATTATTTCTGAGGGCTCTGTTCTGTTCCATTGATCTATATCTCTGTTTTGGTACCAGTACCATGCTGTTTTGGTTACTGTAGCCTTGTAGTATAGTTTGAAGTCAGGTAGCGTGATGCCTCCAGCTTTGTTTTTTTGGCTTAGGATTGACTTGGCAATGTGGGCTCTTTTTTGGTTCCATATGAAGTTTTTTTTTTTTTTTTTTTTTTTTTTAATTAAAGAACTCTTTTTTTTTTTTTTATTATACTTTAAGTTTTAGGGTACATGTGCACATTGTGCAGGTTAGTTACATATGTATACATGTGCCATGCTGGTGGTATATCTCCCAATGCTATCCCTCCCCCCTCCCCCCACCCCACAACAGTCCCCAGAGTGTGATATTCCCCTTCCTGTGTCCATGTGATCTCATTGTTCAATTCCCACCTATGAGTGAGAATATGCGGTGTTTGGTTTTTTGTTCTTGCGATAGTTTACTGAGAATGATGGTTTCCAATTTCATCCATGTCCCTACAAAGGACATGAACTCATCATTTTTTATGGCTGCATAGTATTCCATGGTGTATATGTGCCACATTTTCTTAATCCAGTCTATCATTGTTGGACATTTGGGTTGGTTCCAAGTCTTTGCTATTGTGAATAATGCCGCAATAAACATACGTGTGCATGTGTCTTTATAGCAGCATGATTTATAATCCTTTGGGTATATACCCAGTAATGGGATGGCTGGGTCAAATGGTATTTCTAGTTCTAGATCCCTGAGGAATCGCCACACTGACTTCCACAATGGTTGAACTAGTTTACAGTCCCACCAACAGTGTAAAAGTGTTCCTATTTCTCCACATCCTCTCCAGCACCTGTTGTTTCCTGACTTTTTAATGATTGCCATTCTAACTGGTGTGAGATGATATCTCATAGTGGTTTTGATTTGCATTTCTCTGATGGCCAGTGATGATGAGCATTTTTTCATGTGTTTTTTGGCTGCATAAATGTCTTCTTTTGAGAAGTGTCTGTTCATGTCCTTCGCCCACTTTTTGATGGGGTTGTTTGTTTTTTTCTTGTAAATTTGTTTGAGTTCATTGTAGATTCTGGATATTAGCCCTTTGTCAGATGAGTAGGTTGCGAAAATTTTCTCCCATGTTGTAGGTTGCCTGTTCACTCTGATGGTAGTTTCTTTTGCTGTGCAGAAGCTCTTTAGTTTGATTAGATCCCATTTGTCAATTTTGGCTTTTGTTGCCATTGCTTTTGGTGTTTTGGACATGAAGTCCTTGCCCACGCCTATGTCCTGAATGGTAATGCCTAGGTTTTCTTCTAGGGTTTTTATGGTTTTAGGTCTAAGGTTTAAATCTTTAATCCATCTTGAATTGATTTTTGTATAAGGTGTAAGGAAGGGATCCAGTTTCAGCTTTCTACATATGGCTAGCCAGTTTTCCCAGCACCATTTATTAAATAGGGAATCCTTTCCCCATTGCTTGTTTTTCTCAGGTTTGTCAAAGATCAGATAGTTGTAGGTATGCGGCGTTATTTCTGAGGGCTCTGTTCTGTTCCATTGATCTATATCTCTGTTTTGGTACCAGTACCATGCTGTTTTTGTTACTGTAGCCTTGTAGTATAGTTTGAAGTCAGGTAGTGTGATGCCTCCAGCTTTGTTCTTTTGGCTTAGGATTGACTTGGCAATGCGGGCTCTTTTTTGGTTCCATATGAACTTTAAAGTAGTTTTTTCCAATTCTGTGAAGAAAGTCATTGGTAGCTTGATGGGGATGGCATTGAATCTGTAAATTACCTTGGGCAGTATGGCCATTTTCATGATATTGATTCTTCCTACCCATGAGCATGGAATGTTCTTCCATTTGTTTGTATCCTCTTTTATTTCCTTGAGCAGTGGTTTGTAGTTCTCCTTGAAGAGGTCCTTCACATCCCTTGTAAGTTGGATTCCTAGGTATTTTATTCTCTTTGAAGCAATTGTGAATGGGAGTTCACTCACGATTTGGCTCTCTGTTTGTCTGTTGTTGGTGTATAAGAATGCTTGTGATTTTTGTACATTGATTTTGTATCCTGAGACTTTGCTGAAGTTGCTTATCAGCTTAAGGAGATTTTGGGCTGAGACAATGGGGTTTTCTAGATAAACAATCATGTCGTCTGCAAACAGGGACAATTTGACTTCCTCTTTTCCTAATTGAATACCCTTTATTTCCTTCTCCTGCCTGATTGCCCTGGCCAGAACTTCCAACACTATGTTGAATAGGAGCGGTGAGAGAGGGCATCCCTGTCTTGTGCCAGTTTTCAAAGGGAATGCTTCCAGTTTTTGCCCATTCAGTATGATATTGGCTGTGGGTTTGTCATAGATAGCTCTTATTATTTTGAAATACGTCCCATCAATACCTAATTTATTGAGAGTTTTTAGCATGAAGGGTTGTTGAATTTTGTCAAAGGCTTTTTCTGCATCTATTGAGATAATCATGTGGTTTTTGTCTTTGGCTCTGTTTATATGCTGGATTACATTTATTGATTTGCGTATATTGAACCAGCCTTGCATCCCGGGGATGAAGCCCACTTGATCATGGTGGATAAGCTTTTTGATGTGCTGCTGGATTCGGTTTGCCAGTATTTTATTGAGGATTTTTGCATCAATGTTCATCAAGGATATTGGTCTAAAATTCTCTTTTTTGGTTGTGTCTCTGCCCGGCTTTGGTATCAGAATGATGCTGGCCTCATAAAATGAGTTAGGGAGGATTCCCTCTTTTTCTATTGATTGGAATAGTTTCAGAAGGAATGGTACCAGTTCCTCCTTGTACCTCTGGTAGAATTCGGCTGTGAATCCATCTGGTCCTGGACTCTTTTTGGTTGGTAAACTATTGATTATTGCCACAATTTCAGCTCCTGTTATTGGTCTATTCAGAGATTCAACTTCTTCCTGGTTTAGTCTTGGGAGAGTGTATGTGTCAAGGAATGTATCCATTTCTTCTAGATTTTCTAGTTTATTTGCGTAGAGGTGTTTGTAGTATTCTCTGATGGTAGTTTGTATTTCTGTGGGATCGGTGGTGATATCCCCATTATCATTTTTTATTGTGTCTATTTGATTCTTCTCTCTTTTTTTCTTTATTAGTCTTGCTAGCGGTCTATCAATTTTGTTGATCCTTTCAAAAAACCAGCTCCTGGATTCATTGATTTTTTGAAGGGTTTTTTGTGTCTCTATTTCCTTCAGTTCTGCTCTGATTTTAGTTATTTCTTGCCTTCTGCTAGCTTTTGAATGTGTTTGCTCTTGCTTTTCTAGTTCTTTTAATTGTGATGTTAGGGTGTCAATTTTGGATCTTTCCTGCTTTCTCTTGTGGGCATTTAGTGCTATAAATTTCCCTCTACACACTGCTTTGAATGCATCCCAGAGATTCTGGTATGTTGTGTCTTTGTTCTCGTTGGTTTCAAAGAACATCTTTATTTCTGCCTTCATTTCGTTATGTACCCAGTAGTCATTCAGGAGCAGGTTGTTCAGTTTCCATGTAGTTGAGCGGCTTTGAGTGAGATTTTTAATCCTGAGTTCTAGTTTGATTGCACTGTGGTCTGAGAGATAGTTTGTTATAATTTCTGTTCTTTTACATTTGCTGAGGAGAGCTTTACTTCCAACTATGTGGTCAATTTTGGAATAGGTGTGGTGTGGTGCTGAAAAAAATGTATATTCTGTTGATTTGGGGTGGAGAGTTCTGTAGATGTCTATTAGGTCCACTTGGTGCAGAGCTGAGTTCAATTCCTGGGTATCCTTGTTGACTTTCTGTCTCGTTGATCTGTCTAATGTTGACAGTGGGGTGTTAAAGTCTCCCATTATTAATGTGTGGGAGTCTAAGTCTCTTTGTAGGTCACTCAGGACTTGCTTTATGAATCTGGGTGCTCCTGTATTGGGTGCATATATATTTAGGATAGTTAACTCCTCTTGTTGAATTGATCCCTTTACCATTATGTAATGGCCTTCTTTGTCTCTTTTGATCTTTGTTGGTTTAAAGTCTGTTTTGTCAGAGACTAGGATTGCAACCCCTGCCTTTTTTTGTTTTCCATTTGCTTGGTAGATCTTCCTCCATCCTTTTATTTTGAGCCTATGTGTGTCTCTGCACGTGAGATGGGTTTCCTGAATACAGCATACTGATGGGTCTTGACTCTTTATCCAACTTGCCAGTCTGTGTCTTTTAATTGGAGAATTTAGTCCATTTACATTTAAAGTTAATATTGTTATGTGTGAATTTGATCCTGTCATTATGATGTTAGCTGGTGATTTTGCTCATTGGTTGATGCAGTTTCTTCCTAGTCTCAATGGTCTTTACATTTTGGCATGATTTTGCAGCGGCTGGTACCGGTTGTTCCTTTCCATGTTTAGCGCTTCCTTCAGGAGCTCTTTTAGGGCAGGCCTGGTGGTGACAAAATCTCTCAGCATTTGCTTGTCTGTAAAGTATTTTATTCCTCCTTCACTTATGAAGCTTAGTTTGGCTGGATATGAAATTCTGGGTTGAAAATTCTTTTCTTTAAGAATGTTGAATATTGGCCCCCACTCTCTTCTGGCTTGTAGGGTTTCTGCCGAGAAATCCGCTGTTAGTCTGATGGGCTTCCCTTTGAGGGTAACCCGACCTTTCTCTCTGGCTGCCCTTAACATTTTTTCCTTCATTTCAACTTTGGTGAATCTGACAATTATGTGTCTTGGAGTTGCTCTTCTCGAGGAGTATCTTTGTGGTGTTCTCTGTATTTCCTGAATCTGAATGTTGGCCTGCCTTGCTAGATTGGGGAAGTTCTCCTGGATAATATCCTGCAGAGTGTTTTCCAACTTGGTTCCATTCTCCGCATCACTTTCAGGTACACCAATCAGACGTAGATTTGGTCTTTTCACATAGTCCCATATTTCTTGGAGGCTTTGCTCATTTCTTTTTATTCTTTTTTCTCTAGACTTCCCTTCTCGCTTCATTTCATTCATTTCATCTTCCATTGCTGATACCCTTTCTTCCAGTTGATCGCATCGGCTCCTGAGGCTTCTGCATTCTTCACGTAGTTCTCGAGCCTTGGTTTTCAGCTCCATCAGCTCCTTTAAGCACTTCTCTGTATTGGTTATTCTAGTTATACATTCTTCTAAATTTTTTTCAAAGTTTTCAACTTCTTTGCCTTTGGTTTGAATGTCCTCCCGTAGCTCAGAGTAATTTGATCGTCTGAAGCCTTCTTCTCTCAGCTCGTCAAACTCATTCTCCATCCAGCTTTGTTCCGTTGCTGGTGAGGGACTGCGTTCCTTTGGAGGAGGAGAGGTGCTCTGCGTTTTAGAGTTTCCAGTTTTTCTGTTCTGTTTTTTCCCCATCTTTGTGGTTTTATCTACTTTTGGTCTTTGATGATGGTGATGTACAGATGGGTTTTCAGTGTGGATGTCCTTTCTGTTTGTTAGTTTTCCTTCTAACAGACAGGACCCTCAGCTGCAGGTCTGTTGGAATACCCTGCCGTGTGAGGTGTCAGTGTGCCCCTGCTGGGGGGTGCCTCCCAGTTAGGCTGCTCGGGGGTCAGGGGTCAGGGACCCACTTGAGGAGGCAGTCTGCCCGTTCTCAGATCTCCAGCTGCGTGCTGGGAGAACCACTGCTCTCTTCAAAGCTGTCAGACAGGGACATTTAAGTCTGCAGAGGTTACTGCTGTCTTATTGTTTGTCTGTGCCCTGCCCCCAGAGGTGGAGCCTACAGAGGCAGGCAAGCCTCCTTGAGCTGTGGTGGGCTCCACCCACTTCGAGCTTCCCGGCTGCTTTGTTTACCTAATCAAGCCTGGGCAATGGCGGGCGCCCCTCCCCCAGCCTCGCTGCCGCCTTGCAGTTTGATCTGAGACTGCTGTGCTAGCAATCAGCGAGATTCCGTGGGCGTAGGACCCTCCGAGTCAGGTGTGGGATATAGTCTCGTGGTGCGCCGTTTTTTAAGCCGGTCTGAAAAGCGCAATATTCGGGTGGGAGTGACCCGATTTTCCAGGTGCGTCCGTCACCCCTTTCTTTGACTCAGAAAGGGAACTCCCTGACCCCTTGCGCTTCCCAGGTGAGGCAATGCCTCGCCCTGCTTCGGCTCGTGCACGGTGCGCGCACCCACTGGGCTGCGCCCACTGTCTGGCACTCCCTAGTGAGATGAACCCAGTACCTCAGATGGAAATGCAGAAATCACCCGTCTTCTGCGTCGCTCACGCTGGGAGCTGTAGACCGGAGCTGTTCCTATTCGGCCATCTTGGCTCTCGAGTTGCCATATGAAGTTTAAAGTAGTTTTTTCCAATTCTGTGAAGAAAGTCATTGGTAGCTTGATGAGGATGGCATTGAATCTATAAATTACCTTGGGCAGTATGGCCATTTTCACGATATTGATTCTTCCTACCCATGAGCATGGAATGTTCTTCCATTTGTTTGTATCCTCTTTTATTTCCTTGAGCAGTGGTTTGCAGTTCTCCTTGAAGAGGTCCTTCACATCCCTTGTAAGTTGGATTCCTAGGTATTTTATTCTCTTTGAAGCAATTGTGAATGGGAGTTCACCATGATTTGGCTCTCTGTTTGTCTGTTATTGGTGTATAAGAATGCTTGTGATTTTTGCACATTGATTTTGTATCCTGAGACTTTGCTGAAGTTGCTTATCAGCTTAAGGAGATTTTGGGCTGAGGCAATGGGGTTTTCTAGATATACAATCATGTCATCTGCAAACAGGGACAATTTGACTTCCTCTTTTCCTAATTGAATGCCCTTTATTTCCTTCTCCTGCCTGATTGCCCTGGCCAGAACTTCCAACACTACGTTGAATAGGAGTGGTGAGAGAGGGCATCTTTGTCTCTTTTGATCTTTGTTGGTTTAAAGTCTGTTTTATCCGAGACTAGGATCGCAACCCCTGCCTTTTTTTGTTTTCCATTTGCTTGGTAGATCTTCCTCCATCCCTTTATTTTGAGCCTGTGTGTCTCTGCATGTGAGATGGGTTTCCTGAATACAGCACACTGATGGGTCTTGACTCTTTATCCAATTTGCCAGTCTGTGTCTTTTAATTGGAGCATTTAGCCCATTTACATGTAAGGTCAATATTGTTATGTGTGAATTTGATCCTGTCATTACGATGTTAGCTGGTTATTTTGCTCGTTAGTTGATGCAGTTTCTTCCTAGCCTTGATGGTCTTTACAGTTTGGCATGTTGGTACCGGTGGCTGGTACCAGTTGTTCCTTTCCATGTTTAGTGCTTCCTTCAGGAGCTCTTTTAGGGCAGGCCTGGTGGTGACAAAATCTCTCAGCATTTGCTTGTCTGTAAAGTATTTTATTTCTCCTTCACTTATGAATCTTAGTTTGGCTGGATATGAAATTCTGGGTTGAAAATTCTTTTCTTTAAGAATGTTGAATATTGGCCCCCACTCTCTTCTGGCTTGTAGAGTTTCTGCCAAGAGATCAGCTGTTAGTCTGATGAACTTCCCTTTGTGGGTATCCCGATCTTTCTCTCTGGCTGCCCTTAATATTTTTTCCTTCATTTCAGCTTTGGTGAATCTGATAATTATGTGTCTTGGAGTTGCTCTTCTCGAGGAGTCTCTTTGTGGCGTTCTCTGTATTTCCTGAATTTGAGAGTTGGCCTGCCTTGCTAGATTGGGGAAGTTCTCCTAGATAATATCCTGCAGAGTGCTTTCCAACTTGGTTCCATTCTCCCCGTCACTTTCAGGTACACCAATCAGACGTAGATTTGGTCTTTTTACATAGTCCCATATTTCTTGGAGGCTTTGTTTGTTTCTTTTTATTCTTTTTTCTCTAACCTTCTCTTCTCGCTTCATTTCATTCATTTCGTCTTCCATCACTGATACCCTTTCTTCCAGTTGATCACATCGGCTACTGAGGCTTGTGCATTCGTCACATAGTTCTCGTGCCGTGGTTTTCAGCTCCATCAGGTCCTTTAAGGACTTCTCTGCATTGGTTGTTCTAGTTAGCCGTTCGTCTAATTTTTTTGCAAGGTTTTTAACTTCTTTGCCATTGGTTCAAACTTCTTCCTTTAGCTTGGAGTAGTTTGATCTTCTGAAGCATTCTTCTCTCAACTCGTCAAAGTCTTTCTCTGTCCAGCTTTGTTCTGTTGCTGGTGAGGAGCTGCGTTCCTTTGGAGGGGAGATGCGCTCTGATTTTTAGAGTTTCCGGTTTTTCTGCTCTGTTTTTTCCCCATCTTTATGGTTTTATCTACCTTTGGTCTTTGATGATGGTGACGTACAGATGGATTTTTGGTGTGGATGTCCTTTCTGTTTGTTAGTTTTCCTTCTAACAGTCAGGACCCTCAGCTGCAGGTCTGTTGGAGTTTGCTGGAGGTCCACTCCAGACCCTGTTTTCCTGGGTATCAGCAGCGGTGGCTGCAGAACTGCAGATATTGGTGAACCGCAAACGCTGCTGCCTGATCGTTCCTCTGGAAGTTTTGTCTCAGAGGAGTACCCGGCCGTGTGAGGTGTCAGTCTGCCCCTACTGGGGAGTGCCTCCCAGTTAGGCTACTCGGGGGTCAGGGACCCACTTGAGGAGGCAGTCTGCCTGTTCTCAGATCTCCAGCTGCGTGCTGGGAGAACCACTACTCTCTTCAAAGCTGTCAGACAGGGACATTTAAGTCTGCAGAGGTTACTGCTGCCTTTTGTTTGTCTGTGCCCTGCCCCCAGAGGTGGAGCCTACAGAGGCAGGCAGGCCTCCTTGAGCTGTGGTGGGCTCCACCCAGTTCGAGCTTCCCGGCTGCTTTGTTTACCTAATCAAACAACTAACTCGGCAATGGCAGGTGCCCGTCCCCCAGCCTCGCTGCCGCCTTGCAGTTTGATCTCAGACTGCTGTGCTAGCAATGAGCGAGGCTCCGTGGGCGTAGGACCCTCCGAGCCATGTGCGGGATATAATCTCCTGGTGTGCCGTTTGTTAAACCCGTTGGAAAAGCGCAGTATTAGGGTGGGAGTGACCCGATTTTCCAGGTGCCATCTGTCACCCCTTTCTTTGACTAGGAAAGGGAATTCCCTGACCCTTGAGCTTCCTGGGTGAGGCGATGTCACGCCCTGCTTCAGCTCACGCACGGTGCGCGCACCCACTGTCCTGCACCCACTGTCTGGCACTCCCCAGTGAGATAAACCCGGTACCTCAGTTGGAAATGCAGAAATCACCTGTCTTCTGCGTCGCTCACGCTGGGAGCTGTAGACTGGAGCTGTTCCTATTCGGCCATCTTGGCTCCACCTCGACCTGGTCTCGAACTCCTGACCTCTCAGGTGATCCACCTGCCTCAGCCTCCCAAAGTTCTGGGATTACAGGTGTGAGCCACCATGCCCAGCCTTTTCTTTCTTTCTTTTTACAATTTCTTACAAGTTTTTATTTTTATAAAGTACTTAAATATCTCAAATTTCAGAAAACAAGATATTTAATCACACATCCAAACAGAGAATTCTCTAATATAGCCCCTTATCAATTCCCTGCATTGTAAGACAGTTCTTTTAGTAGAAGTATCTCCACACCAAGCAAGAAACAAAACACCACAAACAATGAATACCTGCAGTATCCAAGTCACCAATTAGATGCCTTGCAGACCCAGAAATACATCAGAAACACTCTGCTCTCCAGGAATGTGCAGTGTATTAATGGACATAAGACATATTCTTGAAAAACTATGCTGTGAAACAGAATGTAATGCAGGTTCTCTAAGAAGTATAAACAAATGCATTAGGAACCCAGAGTGCGGAGTATGTCCTTGTAGGTGAAGGCGAGGCACAAAGTCTCCCTTGAGGTGGCAGTGAAGTTCATGTATAATGAATGTTGTGTTCCTTGGCACTCTTTTGGCTGCAAATGACCAAAGACCTAAGTAATGCTATTAACCAGCTCAGCCTCATCGACTTTTGTAGAGCACTACATCCAGGGAGAATACACATTCTTTTCAAGTACACGTGGAATATACACCAAGTTATACCATATGCTGGACCATAAAACAAATTTATAATCATTGATCCAAAGAAGAATTCTGGGAAGTGGAGAGTGGCAGCAGGATAATTCTTCACTCTCTGTGAATTCCCACATGAAATAGAACAAGTAGATAACATAACAAAAAATTCATGAACAGCTTGTGTAACAAAGCTAGTTATTCATTTCCTAAGGGAATAGCAAATCACCACCAACCAGGTCGCTTAAAACAACAGAAATGTATCCTCTCATAGTTCTGGAGATTGGAAGTCCAAAACTAAGGTGTTGGCAAGTCCATCTCCCTCTGAAGGCTTTAGAGAGGGATCCTTCCTTACCTCTTCCTAGCTGCCGGTGGTTGTCGGCAATCCTAGCATTCTTTGGCTGTAGCAGCATAACTCCAATCTCTGCCTCTATCTTTATGTGTCTGTTGTCTTCATGTGTCTCCAAATCTCTCTCTCCTCATAAAGAGACCTGTCATTGGATTTAGAGCCCACTCTAATTCAGTATGACCCCATCTTGACTATATCTGTAAAGATCCTATTTCCAAATAAGGTCACATTCACAGGTACCAGAGATTAGGATTTAAATATATCTTTTGGGACTAGGCACGGTGGCTCACACCTGTAATCCCAGTACTTTGGGAGGCCAAGGAGGGTGGATCACTTGAGGCCAGGAGTTCAAGACCAGCCTGGCCAACATGGTGAAACCCTGTCTCTACTAAAATTACAAAAAATTAGCCAGGTATGGTGGTGTACACCTGTGGTCCCAGCTACTCAGGAAGCCGAGGCAAGAGAATCGCTTGAACCTAGGAGGTGGAGGTTGCAGTGAGCAGAGATCACACCACTGCACTCCAACCTGGGCAACAGAGCGAGACTGTGTCTCAAAAAAATTAATTAATTAATTAATTAAATAAATCTTATAGAGCAACAAAATTCAAATAATAACACTAGATATCATTACACCTAAGAATATGATAATATTGTCTCCCCAAGATTAAGGAACAAGGTAAGGATATCTGTTGTCACCATAACCACTTCTATTCATTATTGAAGTTGAGGTCATAGCCAGAGCAGTAACTCAAGAAAAGACAATAAAAGGTATACAGATTGAAAAGGAAGAAATAAAAACTACTTGCAAATGATGTATACAAATAAACCTAAGGATTCTGCAAAGACTATTTAAGCTAATAGCTAAATGTAGGATGTTTGCAAGATGGATCAATGTAGAAAAGTAAATTGCAGCCGGGCATGGTGGCTCATGCCTGTAATCCAAGCACTTTAGGAGGCCAGGGTGGGCAGATCACCTGAGGTCAGGAGTTCAACACCAGCCTGGCCAACATGGTGAAACCCCGTCTCTACTAAAAATACAAAAATTAGCTGGGTGTGGTGGTACACACCTGTAGTCACAGCTACTCGGGAGGCTAAGGCAGGAGAACGGCTTGAACCCGGGAGGCAGAGATTGCAGTGAGCTGAGATTGCACTCCAACCTGGGCAACAGAGTGAGACTTGGAAAAAAAAAAAAAAAAAAGAAAGAAAGAAAAGAAAAGTAAATGCATTTCTACATACCAACAAAAACAATTAGAAAATGAAATTTGAAAGACAATGCCGTTTAAGACAGAATAAAAGTCTGTTTTAGTCTGTTGAGGCTGCTGTAATAAAATACCATAGACTGGGTAGCTTATGAACAATGGGAGTTTATTTCTCACAGTTGTGGTGGCTGGGAAGTCTGAGATCGTGGTGCCAGCATGGTCGGGTTCTGGTGAGGGCTCTCTTCCAGGTTGCAGACAGCCACCTTCTTGCTGTGTCCTCACATGGAGGAAGGAGCAAACAAGCTCTCAGGGGCCTCTTTTATAAGCACAGCAGTCCCATTCATGAGAGTCCTGCCTTCATGATCTAAGCACCTCCCAAAGGCCCCACCTCCTGATACCATCACCTTAGGCACTAGGATTTCAACATATGAATTTGGGGAGAGCACAGAGATTCAGACCATAGCAAAATTTGTAATCGGGGAAAATTTAATAAAATATGTGCAAAATCTTTACACACTGAAAACTATAAAAACATTCTGCGACAAGTTAGAGAAGACCTAAAGAAAAGAGCTATACCACATTCATGGGTTAAAAGATCTGATATTGATAAGATGTCAGTTCTCAAATAGATCTCAAGGTTCAGTGCAATCCCAATCTAAATACCAGCAGGTAGATATGACACTAAAAGCATGAACAACAAAAGAAAATAAATAAATAAATTGTACTTTATCAAATTAAAAAACTTTTGTGCATCAAAGGACATTGTCAAAGAAATAAGATAACCTACAGAATGAGAGAAAGTATTTGCAAATCATACATCTGATAAGGGACTGGTATCTAGAATCTACAAAGAATTCTTATAACTCAACAACAGGAAAACAAACAACCCAATTTAAAAATAGGCAAAGGACTTGAATAGACATTTCTCTAAAGAAGACATACAGATGGCCAATAAGCACATGAAAAGATGCTCAACATAGTAGGGAAATACAAATTAGAACAACAAGGAGATACCATTTCATACCTACCAGCATGGCTATAATAGTAATTTTTAAAATGCAGAAAATGAATATTGGTGAGGATGTGGAGAAATTGAATGTCTTGTCCATTGCTGGTAGGAATGGAAAATGGTGCAACTGCTGTGGAAGCACTTTAACAGTTCCTGAAAAAGGTAAACATAGAATTACGTTATGATCCAGCAATTCCACTCCTAGGTATAGACTCGAGGAAATTAAAAGCAGAGACTTGAGGAGATACTTGTTTGCCAATATCCATTGCAGCATTATTCACAGTAGCCAGAAATGGGAAACAACCCAAGGGCCTATCAGCAGATGAGTGGGTAAACAAAATGTGGTATATACAAACAACGGGATATTATTTGGCCATAGGAAAGGAATCAGGATCTGAGACATGCTGATATGGATGAATCTTGGAAATATTATGTGAAGGGAAATAGGCCAGACACAAAAGGACAAGTATTGTATGACTCCACTTATATGAAATATCTAGAATAGGCAAATTCATACAGATAGGAAGCAAATTAGAGATTACCAGAGGGCACCCAGGTGTGGTGGCTCACACCTTAATCCCAGCACTTTGGGAGGCATAGGTGCAAGGATTGCTTGAGGCCAAGGCCTGGAGTTCCAGACCAGTCAGGGCAAACACAGGGCAAATGCAAAACAAAAGCCCTTCCCTACAAAAAGTATTTTTTAAGTTAGCTGGATGTGGCGGCTCATGCCTGTAGTCCCAGCTATTCAGGAGGCTGAGGCAGAGGATTGCCTGAGCCCAGGAGGTGGAGGCTACAGTGAGATTTGATTGGCCCTCTGCACTTCAGCCTGGGTGATAGTGCAAGACCTTGTCTTTAAAAAAAAGAGAGAGAGAGAGAGATTACCAGGTGCTGGAGGGAGGAAGAATGGGGAATTATTGCATAATGTTTACAGAATTTCTGTTTCGAATAACAAAAATGTTCCAGAACAAAAATGTTCCAGATATGGTGCATAACAAATGATGCAGAACAATGTGAATATTTTATGTTATGTATGTTTTACCATAATTAAAAAAAATTAATAATGTAATATACCAAAAGTTATTGCATGAATTGTGCACTTTGAATTGTATACTTGAATTGTACACTTTAAATGTATGAATTGTGTGGTATGTGAATTATATCTCAATAAAGTTGTTCTAAAAAATGCCAGCAATGTTTTTGTAGAAATTGGTGTGCTAATCCTAAAATTTATGTAGAAATGCAAAGGACCTAGAATAACCAGAATAATCTTGAAAATTAGCGAAGTTGGGAGACATATATTAGTGAATTGCAAGACTTTCTCTAAGGCTGTAGTAATGAAGATGGTATGTATTGGTGTAAAGGTCCATGGGATGAGAAAGAGTTCAGAAATCAGGCCCCACTTATATAGTCAGTTGATTTTTGATCAAGATGCCAAAGCAATTCAATGGTGAAAAGAAGATCACTTCAACAAATAGTGCTAGAACAACTGCTTATCTCTATGGAAAAGATAAACCTCAACCCCTACCTCACATCACACAGGTGAAATTTTTTGAGATAAATTATATAACTGAATGTAAAAGTGAAAATTTCGGATAAAGCTCCTACAAGGAAACATAGAGCATTATTTTTTAGGATACAAAAAGCACTATAAAGAAAAAAATGACAAAATGGACTTCATCAAAACTGAAAACTTTACAAAAAATACAAGCCATAGATGAGAGACAGTATTCACAATACCTGCACATATGGCTGAGAAAAGCTTGTATCCAGACTCCTACAACTCAATAATAAAAAGACCAAAACAAATTATTAAAAAATGCACAATGACTTGAACAGCTGTTTTATAAAAGACCACATACAAATGCCAGTAAAATATGAAAAAGGGTTCAATATCATTAGTCACCAGGGTAATGCAAAATAAAACTAAACTGAGATAGCACTATACATCCACTAGTTTGGTGAACATTAAAAGAACAAAAACAACAAACATTGGCAACTGGAATTACCATATGTTGCTAGTTGGAGTCTTAAATGGTATAACCACTTTGGAAATTGATCTGGTAATTTCTTTTAAACTCCATGACCCAGCAATAACGCTGCTAGGTATTTTTGCAAGATAAGGACTTTTTCCATAATAGCCCCAATGACCCATCTTCTCCTAGAAGATACATTCTGCCTATCTGTTGATAGGCAAACTGTGGTTTGTCTCTTCACTTTGCTAAGTGAACAGATAAACAAATTTTGGTGTGTGGAAACAATGGAATACCACTCAGCAATAACAAGGAGAAAACTACTGATAGACAATATCCAGCAGCTTAGATGAACCCCAGAAACATTATGATGAGCAAAAGAAGCCAGATACAAAATAGTGCATAGTGTCTTATTCCATTTATATGAAATTCCAAAACAGGCAAAAACTAATTTATGGGACAAGAAATCATAACATTTGTTGCCTGGGTTATTAGGATGGGTGTTGAGTGGTAAGGGTCACAACAGCTTTTTTTTTTTTTTTTTTTTTTCTGAGGCAGAGTCTCATTTTGTTGCCCAGGCTGGAGTGCAGTGGCATGATCTTGGCTCACTGCAATCTCCACCTCCAGGGTTCAAGTGATTCTCGTGCCTCAGCCTTCCGAGTGGTTGGGACTACAGGTACATGCCACCACACCCAGCTAATTTTTGCATTTTTAGTAGAGATGGGGTTTCACCATATTGGCAAGGCTGGTCTTGAACTCCTGAACTCAGGTGATGATCCTCCTGTCTTGGCCTCCCAGAGTGCTGGGATTACAGGCATGAGCCACCGCGCCCAGCCTCACAACAGCTCTTTCTAGGGTGATGAGAATGGTCTATATCTTGCTAGTGGTATGGGTTATATGGGTGGGCATTTGTCATAACTCATCAGACTGCCCACTTATAATCTGCTCATTTCCCAGTATGTAAATTATTTTAAAAGTTAAGAAAAACATGTTCTCAGGGGCTGGGTGTGGTGGCTCACTCCTGTAATTCTGGCACTTTGGGAAGCCTAGGTAAGTTCATCCCTTCAACCCAGTAGTTCAAGGCCAGCCTGGGCAACATGGTGAAACCCTATCTCTATTAAAAAAAAAAAAAAAAATCCATTCATGGTGGTATATGCCTATAGTTCCAGGTACTCAGGAGGCTGAAGTGGGAGGATCACTTGAGCCCAGGAGGTTGAGATTGCAGTGAGCTGTGATTGCACTACTGCATTCCTTTCTGGGAGACAGAGCGAAATCTTGTCTCAAAAAAAAAAAAAAAGTTATCAGGAATGACAGGGTTAAAACAGCAAGTTGGCATTCCAATCCAGTTCAAATAGCCAGATCAGAACAGCAAGTTCAAGACTTGGAGAATGCCCACAAATCAGAAAATTCACAAAGAAATGATAGAAAACATACAAAGGATATGACTAGGTAACTCACAAATGAGGAAATACAAATGGCTAAAAGGGTAGGCAGGGGCTGGTGAGCAGCATTTCATAAGTTTACCGGCCACTCAGAGTTTTCCTCCAGGTATTGCTTGTTCATAGTTTATATCATTTTTCTCTTGGGTTGGTTATCTTTTTCTTTTCAACTATAGATATATTGGTTATATGAGTAGCAAATAGCTTTTCTTAGATGGTGGTTTGTATTTTCACTTTGTATGTCATTCTTTTGTTGTGTTTTAAATTTTAATTTAATCAAATGGAATCCACCTTTTGGTGATTAGTGCTTGTGTTTAGTTTAGAAACAGAATTCTCTATTCAAATATCACTAAACATTATGTGATATTTTTCCTAATAATTTTATAGTTTTTTTCGCCTTTAAGTCTTTAACATCTTTTTTTTTTTTTTTCTTTTTGAGGTGGAGTCTCGCTCTGTTGCTCAGGCTGGAGTGCAGTGGCACGATCTTGGTTCACTGCAACCACTGCCTCCCAGGTTTAAGAGATTCTCCTGCCTCAGCCTCCCCAGTAGCTGGGATTACAGGTGCATGCCACCACGGCCAGCTAATTTTTTTTTGTATTTTTAGTAGAGACGGGGTTTCACCATGTTGGCCAGACTGGTCTCGAACTCCTGATCTGAAATGATCTGCCTGCCTTGGCTTTCCAAAAGTGCTGGAATTATAGACATGAGCCACCATGCCTGGCCATCTTTAAGTCTTTAAACCATCTGGAAGTTGTGTATGGGATGTAATTTGGGTTAATTTTATCTTTTTCCTTATGAATAGCCACTTGTCTTGGAATCATTCAGGCTATTCTTTTCCTGTAATTTAATAGCAGCAGCACCATCATATATAAATGATTTTAACTCTAGGTCCTCTCTTCTATTCATTTGCCTAATTGTCTCTCTGGACCAATATCACACTATTAGGAGGTCTCAGGGTCTGCTGAGATTTGCCCCCTCCCCTGCACCTACAAATAAATACAGTTGGCCCTCCATATCTGTGGGTTCCACTTAAATGGAGTCAGCCAACCCGGGATAAAAAGAATGTGGGCAAAAAAATTTCACAAAGTTCCAAAATGCAAAACTTGAATTTTTTCTGAGCCAAGTACTACGTTGAATGCACGCAAATGAAGTGATGTGTAGGTATTGTATTAGGCATTATAAGTAATTTATAAATGATTTAAAATGTACGGGAGGATGTGCATAGGTTACATGCAAATACTGGTCCATTTTATGTAAGGGACTTCTGAGCATCTTCAGATTTTGATATCTGCCAGGGTCCTGGAACTAATCCCCCACAGATACCAGGGTTTGACTATACAGTGTTTTCCTTTAAAATTGTGTTCGCTATTCTTGTTCCTTTAATCTTCTGTATGAATTTAAGGATCATCTTTTCTATTTTGAGAAATACCTTATTAGAATATTTATTGAAATTATACTGAATTTATAGACTGACTTTGGGAGAAATCGCTGTCACTACAAAATTTCATCTTCCTACCAATGAATATAGTTTATCTTTCTGCCTACTCCTATGTTCTTCAATAAAGTTTTACAATTTTATTATAAAATACAAGGTACCTAGGAATAAATTTACAATTTTATTGTAAAACTTTTGTTTTACAGTATTACTTCCACCTATTACTATGTTCTTCCATAAAGTTTTACAATAAAATTGTAAACTTATTCTTAGGTACCTTGTATTTTATTGCTGCCATTAAAGAATGTATCTTTTGGAAAATTACATTTTCTAATTTTTGTTGCTATTGAATTTGTTAATATACTTGTTTTGGATTCAACAACCTTGACAAACTCTTATTTGTAGTAGTTAATAGGTTCCTTTGTATTTCGTATTTTTTCCTTTCTAATCTTTATAAATTTTATTTCTTTTTCTTGTCTTATATAAGCAAAAAGGTTTTATACAATGCTGAATAGAAGTGGCCATAGAAGATAATCTTATTGTGTTCCTAATCTGAAATGGGAATGCTTTCAACATTTCATAATTACATACAATTTTTGCTATAGGTTCTTTGGTAGCTGCCATTTACCAGGCTAAATAAATTGCTTTCTCCATCTAGTTTACTAGTGATATTAATTATGAAGCAATGTTTAATATTACAAAAAAATTTTCTGGCTGGGTGTGGTGGCTCATGCCTGTAATCCCAGTACTTTGGGAGGCCAAGGTGGGCGGATCACTTGAGGTCAGGAGTTCAAGACCAGCCTGACCAACATGGAGAAATCCCATCTCTCCTAAAGATACAAAAATTAGCTGGGTGTGGTGATGCATGCCTGTAATCCCAGCTACTCTGTAGGCTGAGGCAGGAGAATCACTTGAACCCAGGAGGCAGAGGTTGCAGTGAGCAGAGATCGCGCTATTGCACTCCAGCCTGGGCGAAAAGCAAAACTCCATCTCAAAAAAAACAAAAAAAAACAAAAAAAACACCTACATTCATTGACATGATCATAAGGTTTCTTCCTTAAACCAACTAATATGGTAAATCTCATTAAGAGATTTTCTAACTTTAACCATCCTTGCATTCCTAGGATGAATCCAATTTGGTAATGGTGTATTTTTAATAGACATTTATGGAATCAGTTGCCTACTGTTTTATTTAGGATTTTTGCATCTATATTTAGAAATGAGATTGGGCTTTAATTTTTTCCTTCATATACCATCCTTATCTGATTTGCCATCAGAATTGTTATACTTTGTAAAATGAGGTGGACAGTGTTCCCTCATTTTATATTCACTGGAACAGTTTGTTTTAGATAATGATTATCTGTTCTTCAAAGTCTGGGTATAACTGGTAAACCTTCTGGGTTTAATGGGTTTTATTTTTATCTTAATTTAATTTTATTTTTTTAGCATGGAGGGTAGATTTTAAAACTCCCAATTCAAGTTATAAATCTAACCCAAAAAATGTATTTCTTCTTGAGTAGTTCTGTTAGGTTGTATATTTCTAAGAAACTGCAGTTTGTCTATGTTTTCAGTTTATTGATTATGGGTTTTAAGTAGAATTGTGCATAAATGACCCTGAGAACTTACTCTGTGCAGTCTGGACAAGATGCCTGCTAGGACTTGTTGCGCCTTCTCCTAGAGAGAGAGACTTCACCCAAGTTCAGCTTCCCACAGAACCAGTAGCTCCCTTCCTTTGTTCCTTTGGCAGGAGGGTCTGTGGCTTTCCACAGCACCCCAGGTGTGGGGCTTTCACAGCAACTCCAGTAAACAACAAGCAGTTAAATAGAAATAATTCATACTAAGCAGTCTGTATGCCTCCCACAAACAAAGTTAATTCTCATGCTGGCACTAGAAGAGCCTGGGGCTAGTGATACCCATGAAATGCAAACCGACTGAGGGTCTGGCTCATCACCCTGGTCCTGCCATGATCCTCTGTTCAACAGTGGGAGGACAGCGATTACATATCAAATGGTAGTTTATATACCATTAGTCATCTCTAATGGTTCACTCTCTCTCTTTCTCTCTCTCTATAAAGTGCACTAAAGGTATGTCATGGTTGTTTTCACTTTTATTTTGGAATAATTTTAGATGTATAAAAAAGTTGCAAAGTTAACACAGAATTCCCATATAACCTTCACCCAGTTTCGATAATGTTGACATTTCATATGACTATGTGCATTTGTTAAAGGAGATTAACATGGCTGGGCACGGTGGCTCACACCTGTAATCCCAGCACTTTGTGAGGCCTAGGCAGGTGGATGAGGTCAGGAGTTCGCAACTAGCCTGGCCAACATGGTGAAACCCTCTTTCTACAAAAAATACAAAAAATTAGCTGGGCGTGGTGGTGGATACCTGTAATCCCAGCTACTCGGGAGGCTTAGGCAGGAGAAATGCTTGAACCCGGGAGGTGGAGGTTGCAGTCAGCCAAGATCGGGCCATTGCACTCCAGCCTGGGCAACAAGAGTGAAACTCTGTCTCAAAAAAAAAAAAAGAGAGAGCGAGATTAACATTGTGTAACTACAGACATTATTCAGATTTTCCTTTTTCTTTTTCTTTTTCTTTTTTTTTAAAGACAGATTCTCACTTTGTCACCCAGGCTGGAGTGCAATGGTACAATCACGCCTCACTGCAACCTTCGCCTCCCAGGCTCAAGCAATCCTTTCATCTTAGCCTTCCAAGTAGCTGGGACCACAGGCATGCACCACCATGCCTGGCTAATTTTTAAATTTTATATAGAGATGGGTCTCAATCACCCAGGTTGGTCTCAAACTCCTGGGCTCAAGCAATTATTCACATTTCACCAGTTTTTTCACTAATAACTTTTTCCTGTTTTAGGATCCAATACAAGATACCACATTGCTTTTAATGTCATCCTATTTAATTTTTTAAAACTCAATTGTATTGAGAAAAATTAACATATAAAATTTACCCACTTAGCATACATAATTCAGTGCTTTTCATTATATTTACAAAATTGTGTAGTCCTTACCATAATCTAAGTTTAGAATATTTGCATTACCCCCAAGAACAACCCTGTACTTATTAAGCAGTCACCCCCCATTCCTCCCTCCTATAGCCCTAGGCAACTAATCTTTCTGTTTCTATTGATTTTCCTGTTCTGGACTTTTCATATAAATGGAATCATACAATGTGTGTGGTGTTTTATGTCTGGCTACTTTCACTTAGCACATTTTGCAGATTCATCCATAGTGTAGTATTTATTAGTACTTTGTTCCTTTATATTGCTGAATAGTATTCCATTGTATAGGTATATGGTGTTGTGTTGATCCATTCACCAGTTAATGAGCATTTGGATTGTTTCCATTTGGGGGTTATTATTAATAATGCTGCTAGAATATTTGTGTACCAGTCATCATGTGGATATATGTTTTCATTTCTCTTGGTATGTACCTAGGAGCACAATTGCTTATTGCTTGGTCATATGGTAACTGTGTTTAACATTTTGAGGAACTTCCGAAGTGTTTTCCAAAGTGGTTGCACTGTTTTACAGTCCAGCAGCAATATATAAGGGATTCAATTTCTTTACATCCCCATCAACGCTTGTTATCATCTGCTTTTGTTTTTCCTTTTGTTTTTAATATAGCCATCCTAGTGAGTGCAAGTGTGAAGCAGATATCTCATCATGGTTTTGATTTGAGTTTTTCTTTTGGTTAATGATGTTGAACATCTTTTCATGTGCTTATTAGCAATTTGTATATCTTCTTTAAAGAAATATCTATTCAAATTCTTTGCCCAACTTTAATTGTGGTGTTTTCTTATTTTGAGGTTTTTTTTTTTTTTTTTTTTTCATGGAGTCTCACTCTGTTGCCCAGACTGGAGTGCAGTGGCGCGATCTTGGCGCACTGCAACCTCTGCATCCTGGGCTCAAGCAATTCTCCTGCCTCAGCCCCCCGAGTAGCTGGGACTACAGGCACGCACCACCATGCGTGGCTAATTTTTGTATTTTTAGTAGAGACGGAGTTTCATCACATTGGCCAGGCTGGTCTCAAATTCCTAACCTCAGGTGATCCACCCACCTCAGCCTCCCAAAGCACTGGATTACACGCATGAGCCACCACACCTGGACCTTATTTTGAGTTTTAAGAGTTCTTTATATATTCTGGATGCAAGTCCCTCTTCATGTGTATGATTTTCAAATATTTTCAAATATTTGAAAATGTTTGTCAAAAATCAATTGACTATTAATATTAGCAGTTTATTATTGACACACTATCTTGATTTCTGTAACTTTGTAACAAGTTTTGAAATAAGAAAATGTAATTCTTCCAACTGTGATCTTTTTCTAGATTGTTTTGGCTATTCTGTGTCATCTTATTTTAAATTTTTTTCGTTTAATCACTTTCGGTTTTGGGATTTTATTTGTTGTTTCTTAGTTTTCTATATCATTCATTTCTGTTTTATTTTTATAATTTTCTAGCTTCTACATTCTTGGGTTTGCATATTTGTTTTATAACTGTAAAAATGAACATTTATTTTATTACCATTAGGACTTTTTTTTTTTTTTGAGACAGGGTCTCGTTCTGTCATCTAGGCTGGAATAGTGTGGCACAGTCATCACTCACTGTAACCTCCGCCTCTCAGGCTCAAGCAATCCTCCCACCTCAGCCTACCAAGTAACTGGGACTACCAGTGCATGCCACCACACCCAGCTAATTTTGTATGGAATGATACATTTCTCAGAAATACCCTTGTAGTTAAGCAACACATGACTGTGTATAAGTATATATATTTTTTAAATCCATGAGTTTAAAAATAGACTCTCAGATATAAGACATAAAAAGCCAACCATATGCTGTTCACAATAGGCGTGCTTAAAATCTAATGATCTAGAAAGACTAAAAACAATGGAATGGCAAAATAATTACCAGGCAAATATTAATTTTTAAAATTGATGGCACAGAATTTTATAGCCACAACAGAGGCCAGAACACAGTGTAATTATGTTGATATCAGACAAAAAAGACTTAAAAAGTATTTAGGGATAAAGAAAGTCACTGCAAAATGAAAACATGAACAATTCACTAGGAATATTCAACAGTTCTGATTTTCTGTGCAACAACTAACAGCATAATTGACAGAAAGAGATGGAAAAAATGAACAAATTCACAGTCAGTATGGGGTAGACAAAAATAAAATATGAAAAGTTTGAACAAGATGATTTTCACGACTCAGCATATACCAAAAAAGTCAAGATTTTCTGACCACGATGTACTACAATTTGAAATTAGTTAACAAAAAGATAACTCCTTAAAAAAAAAACCTTAAAAATACTTCTAAATGATTCACATGTCAAAAAAATCATAAATGAAATGAGTACATACTTAGCACTAAAAGAGCGTGACTACAATACATAATAAAATCTGAGGGATGTAGCTAAAGCAGAACTTGAGTCATTTGTGGGTTTAACTGCACACATTCAAAAAGAAAAAAGTGGCCAGGCACGGTGGCTCATGCCTGTAGTCCCAGCTACTTGGGAAGTTGAGGTGGGAGGATAGCTTGAGGCTGGGAGGCGGAGGTTGCAGTGAGCGATGATTGTGCCACTGCACTCCAGCCTGGGTGACAGACCCAGACCCAGTCTGAAAAAAAAAAAAAAAAAGCCCATCTCTATAAAAAATACAAAATTAGCCAGGTGTGGTGGCATGTACCTGTAGTCCCAGCTATTTGGGAGGCTGAGGAGGGAGGATCACTTGAGCCCAGGAGTTCAAGGCTACAGTGAGCAGTGATATACCACTGCACTCCAGTTGGGGCAACAGAATGAAACTGTCTCTTTAAAAAAAAAAAAAATTAACATATATGTTTGACTTAACAAGCCTAAAGTTTATCAGTATCTCTACCTTTCTCCTAAAGTATACAAATAACCTTAGAACATTTTAACACCAGTCACTTGCCTCTTGTCTGACATGTTTTTGTCTTCTGATAGTTTTGTGCCTCCTTATGTCCCTCAAATTCATCATCATCATCATTACTATTAGCAGTAGGAGTGGTGTTTTCTACAGTCAGTGGTTGCTCTGGTTTACCCACATTTGCTATTTCTTTGGAGATCATTAGTTCTTGCTTTCTGCATCTTTCTTCTGGTTTTGATTTGCTCCTTCTGGAAGTAAAATGTTCCCATAGTAACATTTTCTGGAAGGGCCTATGAATGGTAAACTCAGTCTTTGCCTAAAAATGTCTTTTTTCTGCCTGACTTTTGAATTATAGTTTAGCTAGTTATAAAATTCTAGCTTATCAGTTATTTTCCCTCTATATTTTGAAGATATTTTTCTGTTGTCTTCTGGCCTCTCACTATTGAGTACTGTGCTGTCAACTTACTTTTTGCTTCTTTATAGGTAGTCTGTCCTTTACCTCTGGTGGCATTTAGGATCTTCACTTTGTTTTGTGGTCTGCAGTTTCCCTATTATGTGTAGTGTAGATTTATTTTCATTTCTTATCTTTGGTCTCAGTGCATGCTTTTATTCTGCAGATTCTTTCCTTACAATTCTAGTAGAGTCTATGTTATTATCTCTTTGAATACTACCACCTCACTATTCTCCCTATTACTGTTTCTGGAGTTTCTATTAAATACATATTGGACTATCTCATTCCTTATGCCTCATAACCTCCTTTTAACATTTTCCATCACTTCATCATATTGCTGCACTTAGCACAATTTCCTCAGATGGGACTTCTAATTTACTAATTCTCCCTTCAACTTCTTTTCAGCTTACAAACTTTTAGTAGCTAGTTCTCATTTCTACACATTCTAATTTGTTTCTGTTCAAAATATTACTTTTTTTGTTTTGTTTTGTTTTGAGACAGAGTCTCACCGATGCCCAGGCTGGAATGCAGGGGCACAATCTCAGCTCACTGCAACCTCTGCCTCCCAGGTTCAAGTGATTCTCCTGCCTCAGCCTCCCCAGTAGCTGAGATTACAGGTGCACACCACCATGACTGGCTAATTTTTGTATTTTTAATAGAGACAGGGTTTTGCCATGTTGGCCAGGCTGGTCTTGAACTCCTGACCTCATGTTATCTGCCCACCTCAGTCCCCCAAAGTGCTGGGATTACAGGAGTGAGACACACCTGCCCTACTTTTCTATTTTTTGTTACAATAGTAGCTAAAACTTACTCTGTGCTAAGCATATGTGTACTCTTCTAAGCACTTTACATATATTAACACACTTAATCCTTACAATAACCCATTGATATAGATACCATTAGTATACCTACTTTACAGATGAGGGACTTGAGGCACAGAAATATTAAGTGACACACCCAAGGTCACCCAGGTGGTGGTAGGTGATAGTGACGAGATTTGAACCCAGCACTTTAGCTTCAGTTTCTGTGCTCTTAGCTACCGTGCAACAGTGCCTCTCATGAGGTTTGTTCCTTTCTTGGTGTTTTAATTACATCTTTTAGGGCTTTAATAATTTTAAACATGTTTATTTTACATTCCCTTTCCAATTGTTATTCTATTATATGAAGTTTTAGGGTATCTTTTAGTGCTATTTATTGTGTCTGCTGACTCTTAAGTCAGCAGGATTTTGTCCTCCTGCATTTCATTATTTGTGTTTGTGAGCTTATCTTTAAAGAAGGCTGTTTTTCTGTGAGAATCCCCGTGGCCTGGGTTGTACATGTGTCCCTCAAGAGCAGTTTTGCATTTGCCACAGAAAGATCACCAGATGTGGAACTCTTTTTTGGCTGTTTATCATTTTGGGAGTCATTTATCATCATGGTTCCTGGACCATCTGCAAATTTGAACCTCCAAATTTGAGGTAGAAAAAGACCCTGAGAATTCATTTCTCAGAGGACATTTTTCCCCATCCAGACAGAGGCATATAAATTCTTTTTTGTCTCTCCGTGCCAGTGCATCGATGGTTTTCCTAATCTACTCTTTTCAGTGTGGGTGTAGCCTTTTAAAAACTGCTGCAGTTTTTTAACTAAGCCCAGCTGTGGCAGCATCCCACATCCTTACCACTCACTTCTCTCTTTGTTACTGACACACCTGGAGACTTCCTTTCTCTCTTGCCAGTTCATTCATGCATTTAAAATAATTTTTGCTGTATTTTGTCAAGCATTTTAAGGCAGTATGGCAGGAGAGTTTTCGGACTGTTTCCTCACATCTTCTTTTAAGAAAGTTAGGAGTCTCATTCCACCCTTTAAAAAGAAGTATGATGTTAATTATTTTCTCTTGGTAAGCCTGATTTAAAAATTGGGGACATCCATAGAAGTGTTAGGAGGAAAATGCAAACTACTCATTGTACCACTACCTAAAAATGGCCATGTTTTAAATGTTTTCTCCTTTTTGTATTATATGTGTTTAGATATACATATATACATATATGTATACATGTATATATACATGCATGTATACATATATGTATACACGTATATACACGCATATATACATATATGTATACATGTATATACACGCATCTATACATATATGTATACATGTATATACACGCATCTATACATATATGTATACATGTGTATACATGCATATATACATGTGTATGCGTGCATATAGGTATGCATACATGTGTATGCGTGCATATAGGTATGCATACATGTGTATGCGTGCATATAGGTATGCATACATGTGTATGCGTGCATATAGGTATGCATACATGTGTATGCGTGCATATAGGTATGCATACATGTGTATGCGTGCATATAGGTATGCATACATGTGTATGCGTGCATATAGGTATGCATACATGTGTATGCGTGCATATAGGTATGCATACATGTGTATGCGTGCATATAGGTATGCATACATGTGTATGCGTGCATATAGGTATGCATGCATATATACGTGTATGCGTGTATGTACGTATGCATGCATATATACGTGTATGCGTGTATGTACGTATGCATGCATATATACGTGTATGCGTGTATGTACGTATGCATGCATATATACGTGTATGCGTGTATGTACGTATGCATGCATATATACGTGTATGCGTGTATGTACGTATGCATGCATATATACGTGTATGCGTGTATGTACGTATGCATGCATATATACATATACACGTATACATGTATGTATACATACATATATACATATATACATACACATATATGTGTGTATGTATATATGTACTATATAACTTGATTCATGTGTGAATATCTGTTTACGTGTGCGATTTTTCACCTAATAGTGTATTGTATTTTTCTTACATCATTAAAATTCATTAAAGAACAAACAACTGAAGAAAAACTTCTGCCTTAGAAGCTTAAGGATAAATGAGGGGCATCTTCCTGCATATATTTGATTAGCTGTTCTGCAAATCTACTCTTCTGCACCTAGCAACCTAGAAATAAAAAAAGGAATAGCTGCACTAAGAGCCCTAGAATCCTAATTAACATTGTGCCGCTGATAGATGCCTTACATGTAAAGCAAGATCATGTTGTTTCTCTCCCATATAAATGATTTTCATTGACTGTTCTGAATAACTTTATATTTCCGGTCTCCAATTTGCTGCAACTAAATCTTAGCTACTCCCCCATTCTGGCTTTCTTGTTGAAAATTGCTCTCTGAGCAAAACCTGGAATGTCTGAAGTCATTCCCCAACACAGTTGCTAGAGATGGGCTGTGAAATAACAGAATTTAGCAGCAAGTCTCTCCACAGGCCAGTGTATAAAAAGGATCTGAAACCTAGGCTGGGAATGACAAGTATGCTAGAGGGAATGGCACTCCCCTGCCCGCCTTCCAAAAGCAGTTTGGCTTCAGGAGAGTGGGTGTGTGTTTCACTTGGTCTTGCAAATGTAGGTCTAACTTTGTCACCGCCTTTCCGTCTGCCTTCCAGCATCTGTGCCCAGTTGACGTAATGACTGTGGAAGGCAGATTGAATGTTATTAAGGAGACGGTCTGGAAATTGTGAGAGGCAGGCAGGGTCAAGGATAGAAAGCATTCTTGGGAGACTGGGGTTCTCAGCTCACAGTAATTGAGAAATCGATTCAAACTCATGGCATACAATGAAATTACATGTGTGTGTGCATTTCCTAGAAGTTACCCCATGGCCCTTGCCACTTAAGTTAGCACTATACAATGTTTTGGCCAAATGAATTTGAGTTCCAAGTTAGGTTCTTGAGACTTAAATTAGTTCCAAGTTAGTTTCTTAAAATTTGTAGTAGAAATAATAGCCTTAAAATGTAATTTATTAAAAATTAAATTTACGGCCAGGCATGATGGTTCCTGCCTGTAAGCCTAGCACTTGGGGAGGCTGAGGTGGGAGGATTGTTTTAGCTCAGGAATTTGAGACCAGCCTGGGCAACATAGTGAGACCTCATCTCCACTAAAATAAAAAAATTAGCCAGGCATGTTGGCACACACCTGTAGTCCCAGGTACTCAGGAGGCTGAGGCAAGAGGGTCACTTGAGCCCAGGAGTTCAAGGCTGCAGTGAGCCATGATCATGCCACTGCACTCCAGCCTGTGTGACAGAGCAAGATCCCCCTCCAGAAAAAAATTAAAATCTTTAAAAAACAACAGTTTTGATTTACAACTGCCAGAATTTATGAGAAAAAGAATTTTAAGTTTCAAAAGTTTAGTGTGCACACTAAAAAAATGAAGGCACAAACCTTATGTTGCCAACAAGATATTAGAAACAGATTAGAAGTATAACTACACAACTCTACTTCCTGTAGATTAAAGATTGCCAAGACTTTATTCATATTTTTATTTTTTAAAAAATTTAAAAACTGAGATGTGGATTCATTTCTAACAGGGACACGCAAATGTCTGATGGTGGCCCAGGAGGGATGTCACTCAGAATCAGGCGGGTGCAGAGTGGCCTGCAGGACATGATGACCCAGCATGAGACAGGATGCATCACATCTGGGTGACGCCTCTCTCCAGGGGATCAGCCTGGACTAAATGCCTCTCCTGGGCCAGGATGCCCAGCAAGCCCCGAGATGCCTCCTGGAGAGAAGGAAGTATGTGAGAGTATCCTGAGTTAAGTGAGACCTAAAATGCCTGAGAAAACCCTGAAATGACTGAGTCTATCTGGAACTTATTTGATTGTTTTTCTGCCATCAGATAGAATGAGGTCTCAAAATAGAAATTAAACTATATTACAAGAAAATAAAGCTCAATTGCTTGCCTATTTGAGTTTGTGGCCTGTGAAAATCTTGCCCACCAAACTACGAGAAGCAACATGAGGGGCTTTATAATAACTCTGCGGGTAGGTGGACAGCTCATAGAATCCAAGGGGAAAGGCATGGGCTGGGCTGAGAAAGGACTAGAACCAGGAGCTGAAAGCCATTGGGATCTTTTCTCAGCTGCCATGGCTGCTTCTTACTGCATATCTTTCTGTCTTCTCTCTCTGAGGCCCATCTTTCTTTTTTTTTTTTTTTTTTTTGAGACGGAGTCTTGCTCTGTCGCCCAGGCTGGAGTGCAGTGGCGCGATCTCGGCTCACTGCAAGCTCCGCCTGCCGGGTTCATGCCATTCTCCTGCCTCAGCCTCCCCAGCAGCTGGGACTACAGGCGCCCGCCGCCACGCCTGGCTAATTTTTTAATTTTTAGTAGAGACGGGGTTTCACCGTGTTAGCCAGGATGATCTCGATCTCCAGACCTTGTGATCTGCCCGTCTGAGGCCCATCTTTCTCCACGTCTCCCATTCATCTGACAGAATATAGTGGCATCAGTGCCTAAGTTATGTGACACAGTTTTAGCCACATGCAGATTCTACCTTTCTGTATCTTGGCCTCATTCCCAAATTCTTGTACAAGAATCTGATTGGCCCACTTAAGTCCCATGTCTGTCTTCCTCCATTCAATCAATGGTGGCCTGAGGGGCATTGGCCCGTGGTACAGACATGACTGCTGTGGGTTCATCACCTCGGGTCAGGGGACAGTTCCCAGGGAATTGGAAATCGCTGTGAGCTGGGAGGGCACCCCAAAAGATGATGACTTCTGAGTCACTACGGGACCTATCCCTCACTTTTCCCATCTAGAAAATAGAAGGAATAATATCTATAATATTCCTAATTTTAAGTGAAGGCAAAGGGAATTAACATGTATTGACTTCTTTCCATGTAGGAATCTGCATCCTGAAAACAACCCTAAGAGGTGGGCATTTTAATTTCCTCCTTTTTAGATGAGAAAATTGATGCATGCGGAGGTTAAATCTCATAGCTAGTACATGAAAGCTCAGATCTAAACCCAGACAGAACCTGTGCTGCAGCCTGGGAGGCAGCTGTTATTAAGATTGAGATAATGTCTCAAAGCCGTGCATTACATTCTCAGCTATTAAGAAACTGCCGAGGACAGTATCTTATATGCAGTAAATGCTCCGAATTGGAAGTCTCATTAATAAGAGCACTCTCCCTTCAATTGCAGCAGAAGTCTTATCATCACAGTGTTTTGCTCACATTAATCCACCAAACACCTCTGGGAAGTGGGCACCCATCTCCTTTGGAGAGGTTTCTGCCAAGACACATTTTATTACAATGAAAAGGGAGATGAAAACAGCCGCTTATACCTGTTTTAACTGTAATTGACCTTCAGCCACCATTTTGCTGCATCAGATTCGAGAGCTTCTAAAGCTTCCACCCTGCTTCATGTTGAGGTGTGAATTTGTCACCTTAGGACCCTGCTGTCACAGTCTTTAGGATGTATTTATGTGCTCTGATCTTCTGGCCTCCTGACACTAAATATAACTCTTATTGGCACTCAGCTGATATACAAAACTCAGGCTCTTTTTGTGAATGTTTGCTGAATGAGAGATTTGTTAACACCTACTGTATTCTCAGCTCTGAGAATATTAAACCTCTAAGATACAATGCAAGCCTCTGAGAGCAAACAGTCTTCTCTGTGCTATCAAAAAGCTAAGAACTTGGTCATTAGGGAAATGCAAATCAAAGCCACAATGAGATACCTCTTCATACTCAGTAGGATGGCTATAATACAAATAATTAAAAAAAAAACAAACAGAAAATAACATGTTGGCAGGTGTTAAAAGAAAAAACTTTAGACAAATTAAATTTAACAGAGTTTAACCGAGTAAATAACAATTTGAGAATGGGGCAGCCTCTAGAATCAGGGCTGCTACATGGTGGGCTAACATTTATGGACAGAAAAGGGAAAGTAACGTACAAAAAGGCGGAAGTGAGGTACAGAAACAGCTGGATTGGTTACAGCTCAGCGTTTGCTTTATTTGAATACAATTTAAACAGTTGGCTGCCTGTGATTGGCCAAACTAACACCTGTAAAGGAAAGCAATATGCCTATGATTGGCCAGAACTCTGCGATTGGTGCAAGTGTAGGTTACAACAGTCTGTTTACATATCCAATTAGGTTTCAGTTAAACATTTAGGTCGGACCTAAATATGCAAGGAGGCAGCTTCAGGCTAAACTTAATTTAACACAGTGATGTGGAGAAATTGGAAAAAACACAACTAAGAACCAATTTTAAAGTCACCAGTCAGGTCTAGTTTGGGTGAAATTAATGCATGTTCACTTGAGAGCATTAGTTGAAACTTCCTGTAATTCAGTTGGCTTGACTGGTGGCCAACTTGCTTTGGTTAAAGATACAAATAAGGGACTTCAAACACCGTAAGTAGGTTTCTGATCTGCTTCTCTGAGCATTAGTACCACAGGTAGAATGATCGTGTAATTGATCATCCAAACTGTGACAATTATTTCCAAGACAAATGCTAAAACAAAAAGGACACTGGGACAGAAGGCCAACCCATGGTTGCCTTTGCTGGAGGAATACCAGTAACATATTGACAACCAGAGAACTGACTTTTTCTTTACCAAATCAATCATGGTAGATTTTACGATTAATCTATTTAATCTGTGGGAAAAATGTAACAATGGCCCAACGATAGAACCAAAGGATACATACTGTGATTTACCAGGAAGCAGCAGTGGCAGGGTTCCACGTGAAAAAATAGGTATCTTTTCCTCTTTTTCAGGTTTGCCTCTTTTTTGACCCACGCATGCTTCCGTTTTCTTCCATGGGAGGTTGGTCAGAAAGTGGCAGCTCAGGGTAGATGTCAGGAAGACAGTGGTCAGAAACAGACCCGGAGAGGGATTTGGGCCACCATGATAAGAGAGGAGTGGCCAAAGGGATGAAGAACTTACAGTTTATTGGCTGGGCACAGTTGCTCCCACCTGTAATTCCAGCACTTTGGGTCGCTGAGGCGGGCAGATCACTTGAGATTAGGAGTTCGAGACCAGCCTGTCCAACATGGTGAAACCCCCTCTCTACTAAAAATACAAAAATTATCCGGGTGTGGTGGCAGGAGCCTGTAATCCCAGCTACTTGGGGAGCTGAGGCAGGAGAATCGCTTGAACCCAGAAGGCGGAGGTTGCAGTGAGCAGAGATTGCGCCACTGCACTCCAGCCTGGGCGACAGAGCGAGACCGTGTCTAAAAAAAAAACCCTACAGTTTATTGATTTCCTTTCCTTTACAAGGAAAAAGAGTTGGCTGCCTTCATGTGTGACTTTTAATCTTTGTATCTCTGCCCAGAGGCACATTTTGGAGACGATGCTGTTTAAATTTCCAAATCAATAAATAAGCAGGGTCAAAGATCCAAAACTAGCAAATTGCTATTTCCAGGAAAAGATGCTGGCCTTGTCAATGTGGTTCTGTCCTGCACATACCAGGGAGTTCACACTTTTCCTGCCCAGGCCTAGAGTTGCTTGGAGCTATTCATTCTACAGAAGTGCCATCCAACTATCTTGGTATGATTGCCACAAAGAACTTTTGAAGAGGGCTGAACTAGGTGGGCCTTAGAGACCTATAAAGGAAAGTAATATGCCTAGATTTTTATATGTGTATATAAAGCACTGTAAGAGCTATGACTAAAGAAATGAGAATGTCAGTGTGAAACTTTTTGTGATTCTGCCTGGGCGTCCATCAGATGGCCTTTCTTCCAAGAGGTAGAATCAGAACACATTGGCTTAGAAGCTGCTGTAGAAAACTGGCCCATCTGGCTATTCTAATTGTTTCAGAAAAGAAATACCACTGTATCTATATATGGATCTCTTGGTGTCCTCACTGCCAAATATACATAGATCATACAAGACCCTAAAACCGTTATCTGTTATGCTTTTGGCTTACTTTCCACTGGGCTTTTTTCCCCCACTTTCTTAAATAAGGTTATTATGACTCACATTCAGCTTCCTATATTCTATGAATTCACCCCCTTGCAAGAAGTTGTTTTTTAAAAAATCATGGTTGTCTAAAAGCCTTATAGTTGTAAATTTCTCCTTTCCTTATGGGAGTACCTTGCACTTGTATGTATAGAAAAACGACCACAATGTAACTGTTGAAATAAATACCTTTTGCAATGTCTTCCCAGCTCAGTACCCCCTTCCATTGAGAATATCTCCATCTCCATAAGACATAATGTTTGTGATGGCTCACTCTGCTCTCCTGTCCATGAAGGGACTCCTGAGTTTGAGGTGAGCCAATCAAATTGGAGCTGGGGTTCAGTAATAGACAACCTGTTAACTGGAATGAAGGTAATGGAAACTGATGAGCAGAAGCTGCCATCATAGAAAAGCATTCTCATCCACATGCCAGGAGAAGCAGGAAAGTGGATATTTTAAGAGAAGAACAGAACAGATGTGCAAAGTAAAGGATGGAAAATGATCTGGCTAGAGACAAAGAAGAGGAGGGGTGAGAGAGAGAGAGAGGAAGGGACTGGAAATAGTAGTTCCTGGTAGTTTTCTAGTTCCTGGTTCTCAGCTGTCATGAAACCCACTCCTGTCCTTGGGTTCTGTGAGATATTCTGGACTTTTATACAAAGGTCTCCTGACTTTTCCCCCCTAAGCTAGCTTGAATGAGTTCCTGTTACTGACAACCAGAAGACCATTGACTAAGACAACTAGAACCCACTTCTCCATTTTCTCATCTGTCTTGAGTCCCAGAACAGAAGAATGAACCCGGATTCTTCCTGAATTAGTGAAATACAATTATAGACATTTAGATCTGAAATAATCTAATCCAACATATTTATTTTATGGATGAAACAGTAATGTCCAAGGAAGTTAAATGGCTTACCCAAGGTCAAGGTCACACAGTTAGGGGATAGTAGGATTAAAACTAAACCTTAGGTCATTTGAATGCCAGTCTGGCTTTCTTTCCACTAAACAAATCTGCCTTTTAATGAAAACATTTCAGCATCACACTTGGTGCAGAGAACAGCTGCTCCCTCTTCTGAATGATGTGGTAGATCCTGCAATCAAGGGATCCCCGTGCTTAAACACAGTGGTGGGCTGAGGATCCAGGCTGAGCTTTTAGAGTATCACAGACCTCTAGCATCAGTGATTGGCTCAGAGGTGGGCTTCAGCTCCAAGTTAGAACTACTTAAGGACTTTTTAGGGAGAATAATCAGGCACTTAGACAGAAGGAGAGAATGTGGATCTCTCGTTTTTGAGCTCTGAGAAATTAAGGATCACATGAGCTTAGAGCTGCTAGGGGTTGTCTTTTCAGCATGAGAAGACAGCCTGCTGAAGAACAGAGCCAGCACAGAGGAAAACAGAACCAAGAGATGGAGAGAGATAGATATCCGATAACTTTACCTGGGCACCTAGATTTAGCCATGCCTGAAGTTATCCAATTCCTGAACTTATCAGTTACCTGACCCAGTGCATTTCCTTTTCTACTTAAGTTAGTTTGACTTGACTTTCTAGCATATGCAACCAAGTGAGGTATAATACCAAAACATTGATGGCTAATCCTAGTTTAACTTTATATACTTTTGCTGATTTTTATATGCTACAGAGAGGCTATATCTTTGGGTCGTTGTAAACAGATGTCAGCTATTTTGGTTAAAATGTATTTAATATGACTTATTAAGACTAAACTAGGAGTAGTAGTGACAAAGAAATACAACTGTGTGTGTGCTTTTGTTTTCCGAGGAAGAAGAGTAATTTTTCCTAAAGCAGTAGATGGGATTTTTTCGTTTGTTTCTGACCCCTTTTACACTTTTAGGACTTATTGAGGACCCCAAAGAACTTTTGTTATGTGGGTTCTGACTATCAATATTTACTGTATTAAAAATAGAAACTGAAAATCTTCAAAATATTTAGTGATTCATTTGAAGATAGCAATGATGAAAGCATGTGAACATAAATAATATCTTAGTATTATAATAAAATTAGTTTTGACCTTGCAGGCCCCCTGAGATCTGTTCTAAAGAAAAATGTCAGTTTGTCTGGGATAAAAAAGAGCAAAATGTAGGACAAACTTGGAAAGTGAGTTTTATTTGCCTTCGTTTATAACACTTGAGTCGGAAAAGGAGCTCCATAATCTGTTGAAATCTTAGCAAAGTTTGCCTAATTTTGGTAAGCCTTTCTCGTTGTTTTACTGATTAATGCTTTCACCGACAATGTAAAAGGTTATTCATTACTTGCTGTGTAATCTGCCTGGATAGCAAAGATTCTAGGTCTTACCAGAATAATTTCCTGTGCTTTCTGTTGACCTTACTAGATCCTCGACTATTTAAAAAGAAAAAGTACAAAAGGTTTTCACTTATGAAAGAGCAAAGGTTCTTTTTAATCATGTTGCCTTCTATGTTTATTTCAAAATGCTTTTTTGTGACTCAAATAAGTAATAAAGTATTGTTTCTAAGGCACCCACGATCCTATCTTAATCAAGCATTCAAATATGTTCTGATAAGTTTTTTTTTTTAATTTTTGTTCTCCCAAAAAAATTAGATCTTAAATTTAGGAAAAAATAAAAAAAGATCAGATTTTTTTTTTTTTTTTGCCATTCTTTCGTCATAATTTTTTAACCTTTTTTATGATAATAAAATACATGGAACATAAAATTTAACATTTTACCTATTTTTAAATGTACAGAAAATTAGGATATCTTTTACACCTAAAATATCTTTGGGATTTTGCAGTGTATCCCTTGAAAATCACAAACTTGTTTCTTTCATCACATAAAAAGATAAGGGCTAGGTTTCTTTGGTGTGTTACTATTGTAGGCTTTGTATGAGAAGAGTTATCTAACCAGAGAAGGTACTTAGTCTTCCTTAGGTTAGATTTGTGTAAATAAAATATTGTTAGTGTAACTATTTCAGAAATGGTATACAGATGGTCCCCAACTTACAGTGGTTTGACTTATGATTTTTCAACTGCGTTTATTGGGGTAGTAAATGCATTTTTGACTTCTGACATTTTTTATTTACAATGAGTTTATTGGGATTTAACCTCATTGGAAGCCAAGGAGCATCTGGACTTTAGAGGAAATCCCTGGAGATTTATCAATACCCTGGCTGTCCATGATTTATTTTTACCCTCAAGGAAAACACTGATCAAACTCTTATGAAATTGGTTTGTTGTGTTTTCTTTATTTATCAGAGTCCTGACAATGCTTTGCCTGATGATATTAGACAACAGTGTAGTGTTCTCAATCCTAATTTCAGTTATTACTTAAAATGTTTCCTTAGCCTGGCCACAGTCTTATGTTTTTAATTTGAATTTACTATCTCCTAAGCTAGTTGTTTTCAACTATGGAGTTTTATAAAAAATAAAATGCCTAGGCCCTACTGCTGAATCTCTTTACTTCATATATTTGGTATATTATGTCTCATAATTGTTATATCTCAATTTATTTTTCTATATAAAAATTGTTTTCCTCCATTTTTATAAATCAGATTTTTTTAATGCAAACTTAATTATTATCCTTAGAGACAACTTGCCTATGTTTTTATTTTATTTTTTGGAATGCCTTTATTATCTTTGGCATGCTACAGAAGCAACCACATTTCTTTACTGGTTGCATTATAATTATGCACCACTCATCTGACCTGTCACATTTGAGGGTTACCAGTTATAAATTAAAAACAGCCACTCTAAGTCTCTGTCATCTACAGATTTTTTTTTTTTTTTTTCACTCTGAGGCTTGTGTGAACGCCCTGCTATAAGCTACAGGCCAGATTTTGTGTCTTCAGCCAAGGACAGTCTCAGGCTTGTGTGAAGGCCCTGAAGGCTTGTGTGAAGGCCCTGCTATAAGCTACAGGCCAGATTTTGTGTCTTCAACCAAGAAAGACAGTCTCAGAGCTTCATAGAGAAGGACTGTATTGGATATTTCAAACTGTTGACACTTTAAAACATAGACTCTTGGGTATAGCTTTCTGAGCTGATATCTCTTAGATAACTTTCAGCTCAGATGAGTAAACTCAGTCAAGATCTCTAGGACTCCTTTTAGTCTGGAGAACTGCTGACCCAAGATCCTCAGGACAAGAGTTACTTACATAAGGCTAAATGAACTGATGAGGGAAATTTTATTGTGTTTTTTAAAATAATATTGTTGATTTTGTTTCACTGTTCTATAGTCTGGTTGTATACATAAACCAATTTCTTTTTTTCTAAGCTATCTACAACCTATAAAATTTAGTAGACTACTTTTGTAAATTGTATTAGTTTGTTTTCACACTGCTGATAAAGACATACCCAAGACTGGGCAATTTGCAAAAGAAAGAGGTTTGATGGACTCACAGTTCCACATGGCTGGGGAGGCCTCACAATCATGGTGGAAGGTGAAAGGCACGTCTCACATGGCAGCAGGCTAGAGAAAAGAACTTATGCAGGGAAACTCCTCTTTATAAAACTGTCAGATCTCGTGAGAGTTATTCACTATCATGAGAATAGCACGGGAAAGACTCGCCCCCATGTTTCAGTTATCTTCTACTAGGTCCCTCCAACAACATGTGGGAATTATGGGAGCTACAATTCAAGATGAGATTCGGGTGGGGACACAGCCAAATCATATCATAAACTGAAATGAAACATCTTAAATTGTATTTGATTCTCACTGATCCTATAGAATCCAGAAACTTACTGAGTCTCTTTGCTTTTCATGGCAATGTAGTTTTATGTAAAAGCTCAATAAGAATATCTTCTCCTTCTTACTAGGATATAATTGGATGAATCAGTTGTACAACCAGGGCCTTACCTGGAGTGTCCTTTTTGAGAATGATGCTTATTTTATCAGAAGTAACCAGCCACTTTTCAGAAGCTAAAGTTGACGTTACTTATGGAGCCAATGCATACAAAGCCCTCCTAGGAAAACTGGCTGGTGTCTGGCTTATAGGATCCCAGCCTTACAGGAGGTGAGGAATATTATTCCCGTCAGGCCAGAAACTCAAGAAATTTGGAGGAATTTAAGAAGAAAGAAATTCACCCAAACATATAGATACTATGGGTGATATTTTTTGGTAAGAGTTTCTAAAAGATCATTTGGGATTCCTTATTAAAACTTCTAGACAGAAGTTAACTTTGTAAGTGATTAATACTATATGGACCTGGATTTTGCAAGCCAAACTTAAGAATAATCTTCCTTTGAAATTGTTATGATCACCAAAGGAAAGCGGACGCTAGGGAAAAATTGTGAAAGACTGAAATAGACCGAAAGGTGGACTGGTGTCTTCAATGGAAAACTATGCCTTGTTTTAGGGCACCCCCTTCCTGATTCTATAAATGATGTGCCTTTCATTATCTTTGAGCTCCTATATAGAACACTTATAGGAATGTAAAAAGTTCTTGTCTATAGAAATAAAAATTGTGTTCAGTGAATAGCAACTGATTATTGTCCCATGGATATTAACCAATTTTACCTCCATTTTTACATTCATTTCAGCATTCCTGATTCAATGATAAAAGTGTAGTACATTGAATTCTCCTATATAGCATCTTACTGGTTCCCTTATGAGTTAATTAAGAAGTTAAATAAAATCTTTGATGTTTCATCTTATATTTTTGTGTCATGATTTTACCTTTTTTTAAACAAGTATCCTTTAAAGTTATTTGCCTATTGTATATTTTCCCATTTCTTTGCTTTCATACTTTCTCTATTAGAAATTGTGTCTCTTGTAAACAGCATATAGATGAGTTTTACTGTTTTTTTTTTTTTTTTTTTTTTTTTTACTTATTTATTTATTTTGAGACAAAGTGTTGCTCTGTCACCCAGGCTGGAGTGCAGTGGCATGATCACGGCTCACTGCAGACTCAACCTCCTGGGCTCAAACGATCCTCCCACCTCAGCCTCCTAAGTAGCTGGGATTACAGGCATAGGCCACCATGCCCAGCTAATTTTTTATTTTTCTGTAGAGACAAGGTCTCACTATGTTGTCCAGCCTGGTCTCAAACACCTGAGCTCAAGCAGTCCTCCTGCTTTGGCCTCCCAGCATGCTGGGATTATAGGTGTGAGCCACTATGCCCGGCTGTTTGGTTTATTCTGTCTGGCACTCTTATGTTTTCATCTGTGGGTTAAGTCACACATTAATTCCTATATTCACATTGATTATGATTACACTTAATTGGAATTATTTATTCCATCTTGGTTTCTTTTTATTTCTTTCTCGCTGTCTGCTGGATTGATGGAGTTTTTTTTATTTCCCATTTTTCTTTCTACTCATTTGGAATTTTTCATTCTTTTTCTAATACTTAGTGGTTACCTTTGTGGCAGACACTGTTAGATGCCCTGTGTCTTAGTCCATTTATGTTGCTATAAAAGAATACCTGAGGCTGGGGAGTTTATAAAGAGAAGAGGTTTATTTGGCTCATTGTTCTGCAGGCTGTACAAGAAGCATGGCACCAACATCTGCACCTGGTGCAGGCCTCAGGCTGCTTCCACTCAAGGTGGAAGACAGAAGGGGAGCCTGTGTGGAGAGATCACATGGCAAGAGAGGAAGGAAGGTAGGGGAGGGGGCAGGCTCTTTCTAACAACCAGCTCTCGGGAGTGAACAGAGTGAGAATTCACTCATTACTGCAAGGATGGCCCCAAGCCATTCATGTGTGATCCACCCCCATGACCCAAACACCTCCCAATAGGCCCTGCCTCCACCACTGGGGATGAAGTTTCAACACGAGGCTTGGAGGGTCAAATATTCAAACTATAGCACCCTGCAATAGTCATTCTCCTTTTCTTCCTTAGCAATAAGATTCTGGAAAATATACCTTGCTGAAAAACTACTGATACAAAGGAAACAATAATATGTAACAGGAAGTTGCTGGTTGGGACTAAAAGAGTAATGACAGTTGGCCTGTGTTCCTCTGTCCTTCCCTCTTTTATCCTGGTGTAGGTGTAGGAATGTGGGTGTAGACGGAACTCCAGAAACCATCATGGACCATGAGGCAACTCTGAGGATGGAAGCCACACACTAAGGACGGTAAAGCAGAAAGAAGAGCTGAAACCCTGATGATAAAGAAGCAGCCAATTCCGTCCTGCACTGCCCACCTCCAGATCTCATTCATGTGAAACAAAGAGAAACTTTATCTTGTTCAAGTCACTTTAGTCAAGATTTTTATTATCAGATGAATGCAATTTCTAATTGATACACCTTAAAATTTTCAACATGTACACCTGATTTAACAAAATCTAGAATTAAGTCAATACTTCTACATGCGTTATAGACCAAAGGTCACTGCTATAAGAACTTTGGGTATATAGTCAAATTCCTCACATTTTTAGAAACTTGTTTATTCATTGCATCCCTCCCCCATCTCACTCTCTCACACACTCACATATTTATTTTCTCAGATCCTTATAAGTTCATAAGGCATATGTCCTTATTCCATTTTTACAGATGAGAAAACTGGGGTTTGCAGGGGTTAAGTAACTTATCCAAGATCACACAATTAATTAGTGGCGAAGTCATAATTTGAAGTCTTTCTAATGCCCAAATGTTTCCATTGTGTCACATATCGGAGCTGTGCTCTTTCCATCAGCCAGTTTCCCATTATCATAGCTGATGACATGCACACCCACCATCTGGGGCAGGCTTTAGTACAGCACTCTGTGCCATCATCCAGATCACCAAATCTTAGTAAATGGACGTGTCATAAGAGATAAGGCTGCCATAGAATCACAGCAGCTTCTGGCTTAGTAAATTACCTGGATACGCACCTTTTCCTAGAGGAAATCCCACATCTTCGTAGGAGATCTGGTGTAATGCTCTTGGGACCTCTCTCTAGAGGATGAGCTAGTATCACTGGGTCCTAGTAAGTTTCAACAAATTATTGTATAATAGAGACAGAACTGTCATCATTATCAGAAAAGAAACAGAGAAAAGTGTTAAAACAATGGTTTTGTGACCTTAAAGTCTGTGTTAGTCCCTCAGCACCACCGCTGAGATTTTGCTGAAAGGGACGTTTTGTGTGTTGGGCTTCACTGAAGGAAGCCCCTGAAAGTGTTCAGAAATAGGGAAAATGAGAAACTGTTCCAGCTGAGAATACGGGCAAGGGGGAATCATTGAAGAAGACAGAATATTGAAGTGTTCAAATGAATAAAGAAGCTAAAAACTAAAAATCATAAGTATTTCTGTTTCTTTGATATATATAAAAGGAAAATGTTTACCAGGTGAATGTGATCAGCTAGGCATGTTTTGAAGGCAATTGTAGCCAAAATGTAACCCCAACTCACTCAAATTCTACATCCAAACCTTTCAGAGGAATGTCCAAAAAAGAAATAATTTTGTAAAAACTAAGGTTGGAAGATTCAGAAACAAAATTCAGAATGAATTTTGTAGGAAGGCTGAATGAAGGAAATCCTTTTCCAGAGCTTTACTGGGCATTTGGGGTAAATCACAATGACTCATTTATATAGATCTTCAACTTTTCGCTGATCTTCCAACTTGATTTTCTTTCAGACTCTAGTTGCAGTGACACATAAACTATGGCGCAGGCTTAACTCATGTCTGCCCTCTACTTATCCTCCCCGCCCCACTGCTGGGCTCACTGTTCTGGAGCACAGTGCAGGGAGAAGACAGCTCTCATCCTTCCTGTGTTGCTCTCCTGGGAGTTACTTCTCCAGATCCTATGGTCTTTTCACCTCTCCCATCACCACTGTGACAAATCAAACACCTCTCTCCTGACCACCGTCTCCTGGAACCTGGGGTCTACAGTCCCTCTTGATACAATGAGACGACCTTGTGTTCAGGTGAAGGGTGAATGTGGAACCAGCTACGCTTCCCTCTCTACCTACCTCCTCCTACTGCATAACCACAAGGCTATGTGGATGGAGCAGATTTATCAAAAACTAGGGCTAATTTAACGGACTTACAATATAGGAGTGAATCAAAGGTCAAATTATATGTTAACATCAAACTTACACTAGAATAAAAGCCATGGAGAACTTCAGAACAGAGATGGGCAGAAGAGTCAGCATTAGCAGGACAGTCTAGGGTGGCCTTTGCATTCCATACTGAGCTCCTGATGTCCTAGCCAGTGGGGTTTGAATATGTCTCCTCTTCTTGCCAACACACATCTCCCAAAGGCAAATGGTGATTTTCAGAGACAGCAAAGTCCAGATTTCTATAAATGAACAGAAACGTTCCTTAAATACAATGAAGACTGTACAACTCTGCCTACTGGTGGGGATAAGTTTTTTTGTCTGTTTTGTTTTTTGAGATAGGGTTTCCCTCTGTCACCTAGGCTGGAGGGCAGTGGTGTGATCATGGCTCACTGCAGCCTCGACTTCCAGGGCTCAAGGGATTCTCCCACCTCAGCCTCCCAAGTAGCTGGGACTACAGGCACATGCCACCATGCCCAGCTAATTTTTGTATTTTTAGTAGAGACAGGTTTTCACCATGTTGCCCAGGCTGGTCTCAAACTCCTGGGCTCAGTGATCCACCCACCTTGGCCTCCCAAAGTGGTGGGATTACAGGTGTGAGCCACCACGCCTGGCTGGGGAGAAGTTTTAATTTTCCTTCTACTTCCAAACCATGGCCAAAGGCTATGGGAACACAAGAAAGGGGGTATGGGTAGCCCTGGTGTTTCCTCACCTACTGGCTGCACAAAACACCTGGCTAGAGTTCTGAAATGACCACTGCCCTGCGCATGAGGCCTAAATACACCCCTACAACCTGGGATGCCTCACAGGACTCTCCCCAAACAGGAGGGAGGCAGGGCAAAGGTTTATGATCTTCTTAGCTAAGCAACTGGTGGCTTTACCAGTTGTTCTAAGGAAACAAAATTTCAAGCAACTTCTGCAGATGAACTTTCCAGGATGAATTTCAGCCGCTTTATGTGCACACCCTTTCCATTAGTTAGTAAAAATAACCAAAACACGACTATTGCAAGACTTTTCTCTCTAAATCTGTGGTTCTCAAGTAGGGGCAATTTTGCACTCAGGGGACATTTGGCAATGTCTGGAGAAATTTTTGCTTGTCACAGTGGAGGGAGGGGAGGGTAGAGGGAGATGCTACAGGCATCTAGTGGGTGGAGGCCAGGGAATGTGGCTAAAAATCCTGCAATGTGCAGGACAGCCTCCAACAACAAAGAATTTTTGGCTTCAAATATCAATAGTGCTGCTGCTGAGAAACCCTGCTCTAAAGACTTGGGGAAAAAAATGAGATTTAGGTTCATCTGTGACCAATATTACCAGTCATATCACTCCTGAATTTTACTTTAAAAATTCATTAGCTGATCTTCTTACACATCATCCCTAAGAAGTAGATTAAGAGTAATAATGGCATTTACTGAGTTCTTACTATGTGCTAGGTTCTGGGATAAGGACTTTATATACTTTATCTCACTGTTGTCCCTGTTTTCAGAAAAGAAAACTAAGCTCCGAGCAATGAAGGAAGTTGCCGATGCACATAAAACTTAAAATGGCAGAGGGAGGAATCAACGCAGACATGGAGTTCTGAAGCTTTTGCTGTTGCTGTCAGTGCATTTCTAAGGAAACCCAACGGTATCCATTTCATTGACCAATTGCTTTGTACCCAAAATTTTATTTTTCATAAGAACTTTTCATTTTCTCACAAAAACTATTTGTTAAATAAACATAACTTCATAATTCTGATCACATCACTTGGAGCAAATTTGACTGATACATTTTAAAACACATGGATTAAAAAAAAAAAAAACTCCTTCTTTCCCGAAAAAGGAAAAAAGGAATGTATTTTTCATATTTTCATCTCCAATTTAAGGAATTCATTTTTGGAACACATATTATGCTTTAAATGGTGGTGCCAGGTAAAACTGCAAGGAAGCTTGTGCTATCTGGAGACACCCATACTTTTTTTTTTTAAGGAACACTTTGTAACTTTACAACAGCATATTGCATTTTTATATTCATGTGCCTGTCTCCTTCATTGTCCTGTGTATTAGTTTTCTACTGCTGCATGAAGAATTTAAACAGACCTAACAGCTTAAAACAACACCCATTTAATAGCCCACAGTTCTGAAAGTCGGAAGTCCCAGCACAGCCATGGCATCACTGGGTTCTCGCTCAGGTTCTGCCAAGGCTGCAATCATGGTAATAGTCAGGCTCAGTTCTTGTCTGGGAAAGACAACAAGTTTGAGAAAAAAATCTGCTTTTCAAGCTCATTCGGGTTGTTGGCAGAATTCAGTTCCTTGCAACATTGGCCTAGGCAAATAATTTATGACTAAAACCCCAAAGGAAGTGCAACAAAAACAAGAATAGACAAATGGGCCTTAATTAAACTAAAAAGCTTCTGCACAGTAAAAGAAACAATCAACAGAGTAAAGAGACAACCTACAGAATGAGAGAAAATATTTGCAAACTACGCATCTGACAAAGGACTAATATCCAGAATCTACAAGGAACTCAAACAACTCAACAAGAAAAAAAACAACCCCATTAAAAAGTGGGCAAAGGACATGAACAGATATTTCTCAAAAAAGACATACAAGCGGCCAAAGAACATATGAAAAAATGCTCAACATCCACTAATTATCAGAGAAATGCACATTAAAACCACAATGAGATACAATCTCACACCAGTCAAAATGGCTATGATTAAAAAGTCAAAAAACAACAGATGTTGGTGAGGGTGCAGAGAAAAGGAAACATATATACGTGTTGGTGGGAATGTAAATTCGTGCACAGTGCCTGGTTCAGAAGACACACTTTAAAGAAAAAAGCTGGCTGAATGTTTATAACGTGTCTGTGTTTGTAGTGTTCAAGTCCTGAGGGCGAGGACCCTAGTGCATTTTCTGCAATCCAGTAATGCCTGTCCAGTATATGGCAGCCAGTGAGCACTCAACAGGTGCAATCGTTGGGCCACACACTCTTGTTTTAAAATGTGCTTTATCCTCTTGACCTTTTTAGGTTATGCAATGTGAATTCAAGCTGAATAATACTGAAGCCAGTCTTATGAGGCTCATTTCTAAGAAATATTCAGCTTTACGTAACGCAAATAAAAAATCACACACGCCCTTCCTTTGCAAGTGAACATTCATATTAGTGTCTGATAAATGCATTAAGAAGACACATTCCCTTAAATCAATCGGAGAACAGAACTTTGGTTTCTGCAAAAAGAAAAACTCCCTTTTCCTTAGATTTTCTCAGCTCCTCCACTGCTAGCCCCAGACAAGGTCCAAGTTATCTGCAGTTCTATGGCCTCCCTTGCATTTAAATCGCATTTGGGTAAACGCTTCCTGGGCTTTCTAACTCCACAGAAACGCTAACCAGGTATTGGGCGCTCGCACCGCTTCCAGGTAACCCGCGGAGCTGCGGATTCCAGGCTCGCGCTGTGACGTCACCGGGCTCGCAAGCCGCGGCGCGGTCTCAGGCTCCGGTGATTGGCTGGGGCCCATGACGTCACGGCCCGGGGCGGCACCGCGATGGCCAGGGCCCCGGGATGCTCCGAGTTTGTTTAAAAATAAAGGGGGGGCGGGAGCGCCCAGGAAAATCCGGGCGCCCGCGGGGGTGCCGGCCGCTCCTCCCGCCGCCCCGCGTCCCGGCCCGCCCGCGCCAACCCCCCCGGCGGCCCGCAAGGGGGCGGGGGGAGGCGGGGCGGAGGAGGAGCCGCGGGCGCGGCGCCGCGCTGTCCCCGGCCGCCGCCCGCCCCACTCCGCACCGCATGTAAACAGTCCCAGCCGGCCCAGCCCGGCCCCGGAGGAGCCCGCGCAGGCCGAGCCGAGCGCCGCGCTGCCCGCCCGGGAGGAGGGCGCCGAGGAGCGGGAGGGCGGGCGGCGGCGGGAGGCGGGCGCGGGGCCGCGATGGATTTCCAGCAGCTGGCCGACGTTGCGGAGAAATGGTGCTCCAACACGCCCTTCGAGCTCATCGCCACCGAGGAGACCGAGCGCAGGATGGATTTCTACGCCGACCCCGGCGTCTCCTTCTATGTGCTGTGTCCGGACAACGGCTGCGGCGACAATTTTGTGAGTGCCTGGGGGAGGGACCGCCGGAGCCGGCGGGAGTGTGGACGCGGCGGTGCGTCCCTGCGCCCGAGCTCCCGCGCGGTGGGCGGCGGTGGGCGCAGAGTGGGGGGGCGTAACCCGCGCCCCGCGCCCCGCGTGCTCCGCCGGGGAAGCCCCGGGCCGGGCGGTGCGGGCTCCGCTGCACGGGTGGGGCCCGGTGGGCGGCGGGCAAGGCGCCCGGAGGATCCGGGGAGCCGGGTCGGGGCGGGAGGTGTGGCGTCCCCCTAAAGGCCACCCCTCTCCTCGCTGCTGCGGGCGCCGTTTCGGGAACCCGACCTCGCGGCACGTGCGCGGTGCCTGGCGTGGAGCATCCCTGGGGTGTGGGTGTCACCCGCGTCGGACCAGCCGGGGCTGGGGCGCACGGACCCTCCGGCAGGAGCCCAGGTCTGGAGCTTCCCACATCCAGGCGTCCCGTCCGGGATAGGAATCCCGCTCCCCTCCGGTGCCCAGCCTCGGCTCCTCGCATTGCCCCTCCCGGGAGAACCCCACTCCCCGCCCTCGCGGGTTAGTCCTTGCACTGCCTGTTTGGACACAAAGCTCTGTCCATATTAGCGATGCCCGATCTCCTGGACCTTCTTTGCGGAATTACACGCCGGATCTTAATACGCACGCGCGCCTGCGCATACACCCCAACACACACACACTCATGCTCACACCCTCACCCTCACACGCACACACTCACGCGCACACGCGGGCACGCCTCTCCCCCTGCCCCCGCGCTGCCCTCGCTGCCTCTCTGAGCTGCCCGAGAGGTGTGTGTGGCCCGGGCGGGTTCTCTCCAGCCGAGGCGGTGGCCCTGGCCCTGCTGAAGCCCGTCGGCTTTTCCAGATGACGGGGAATCCCCTCAGCCCCGGCTCAGAGGGACCGGGAACTGGGACTGCGGTGTCCAAACCTTCCACTTTGAATCCTGCACCCACCTGGGATCCCGGCTCTGGCAGTTGAGGAAGGGGATGCGGAGGGCAGGGGAGTCGGGGTGGGAGGGGTGGAGTAGGGCGAGCACGGTGCTCATGAAGCGTTTGTAAGGTCGGGGAATAAATAATGATCCCCAAATGTAAGATGGAGGCGGCCGTGGGCGCGGGTGACCGTGTGGTCGCGGGCCTTGTGGGCGGAGGTGGGGCGGTGCGGGGCGCGGCCTGGTGCAAGCTCCTCAGGTGGGGGAGACAAAGCTGGGCCGTGGTCCTGCCGCCGAGCGCCCTGACCACCTACGGGAAGTTCGCGAAGGAGTTAGGGAGACTGCAAGACCGCCTTTCTTGGTCCTGGAGAGGTGAAGGCTTATGTATGCCTGGCCAATAAAGCATTCCCTCCGCCCACACGCACCCCCTGAGGAGGGCAGGGATCCACCTGGGCATTCCAGAAGTGGCACTCCAGAAGAGGGATGGCCTTGTGTGACAGCCAGATTTGAGTTCTGGCTCTGTGACTGTGCTCAAATACCCACCCTGAGCTCAGTTTACACATCCAAAAAAATAGGTATAGTAATGCCAGCACCCAGGCGTTAATATAGGTAACGCACCGAATAGTCCCTGACACACAGCAAGAGCCCCACAAATTTGGGGTTAGAGACCTGGGGTTTCCCAGAATTTAGAGCTTGTCTCATTTTTTAAAGAGCCTTGGTTTTCCCACCTGTAAAATGGGGCTAATCAGAATGCCTCCAGAAGAGCCAACTGAACAAGAATATTAATGCCTGTAAGCCCATCTTAACTGTAGGTAAAGTAAGTAAATAAGTGTTCTTTTTGGAAGGAGTGGGAGATCATTAAAAAGGGATTCACTCCATTGCAAAAGTGTGAGAAAGCCCCCAGGATACAGTGGAAAGGGCACCAGAATCCAGCTGACTGTAAAATGTTAGGGTTTGGCTAGGGTCCCTTCCAGCTCTGGGCTTCCTTCATCTGCCAGCGTCCTTTCTCCCTCCTGACCGTGTGAAACAGGGCAAGAATGGCTCATGGTTCTGGATTTCCCTGGGGAGAAGTCCACACAGCCTTCCTGCTGGGACCGCCCAGGCCATACCCAAAGAAATGACTCCAAAGACAGTAAGTGGGCCAGGAAGACAAAAGGCTGTTCTCTTGCCATGAATATGTGTATCCAACCATCGTTCAGAAGTAAGAAGTATTATATTATTTGTATCAGGCCTTTCTCTTGAGGCCACCCATATTTTAAATATTTTCCCATCTGCATGAGAAAAATGCTTGAAAGTGTCATGTAAACTGACAATTTAAATAGAATAGATAGAAAGATAGAGGATGGGGGTGGGCAGATGATTCCTTGGGTAGAATGGAACTTTCTCCAAGTTCTGGAGGCTCTAATGGACAAGATGCCAACCTCGGGAGTTTTCTTAGCCAGGCCAGGTTTGTCAAGCAACTGTTTGCCTCTAATAAGTGTCCTGCCTCAGTTCTTTTCTTTTTCCCTGGAAAATGTGTTAAGCATTAGACAAAAATGTGAGATCAATGGAATTTCTATTAGTTGAAGGACTTAGCAATAAGAATGTCTACATGAGCATTTCACAATTTACAAAAGTATTTCCACATCATTCATTCATTCATTCATTCATTCAACAAACATTTATTGAGGGTTTACTTTGTGCCAGGCCAGTGCTATCTAGAATACAAATAGGGTCTCTGCCTTCATGTTCCTAGGGCAATTTTTACTTGTCTAGGAAGCAGTGTGGTGTGGTGGTTAAGCACACAGGTTGTAGATCAGACTACTTGGGTTTGCACCTCAGCTCCCCATATTTGTGTGCCTTGGGAAAGTTATCTAACCCCTCTATGCCATGCTTTTTTTTTCGTTTTCTTTTTTTGAGACAGTCTTTCTCTGTCACCCAGGCTGGAGTGTAGTGGCGTAATCTTGGCTCACTGCAACCTCTGCCTCCCGGGTTCAAGTGATTCTTGTGCGTCAGCCTCTCCAGTAGCTGGGATTAAAGGCGTGCACCCCACGCCCAGCAATTTTTCTATTTTTCGTAGAGACAGGGTTTTGTTATGTTACTTAGGCTGGTCTCGAACTCCTGGGCTCAAGCGATCCTCCCACCTTGGCCTCCCAAAGTGCTGGGATGATAGGCGTGAGCCACTGTGCCTGGCCTCTATGCCATACTTTCTACATCTGTAAAATCGGGATGATAATATTAGTACCTCCTGAGCAGAGTTGTTTGAGAACGGTATCTAAAGTAGGGGCAGCTTAGATAGTCTAAGCCACTGTCATTTTTCATCGTATCTCCTAATTTGTCTCCTTGCTTATAATCTCCACCTCACTCTTACTGTAGTACTGAAGTGGGGATACTAAATAGATCCAAAATGACTGCTTGGGGAGACTGACTCTAAGCCACTGTCTACCCAGCAGTCATTTTGGATCTGTTTAAAATATAAGCCAGATCATGTCACCACTATCCCCCACCTCAGCTGAAATGACTTCCCATCTTTTATAATAAAACCTAAGCCCTTACCCTGGCCCCAAGCCCCCACATGATCTACCTTCCTGCCACACAGACTCTGCTGGTCCTCAGATGTGCCAAGCGCGTTCCTGCCTCAAGGCCTTGGCCCTTGCGTTCTGTCTGCCTAGAACCCTCTTGCCCCAGATCTTTCCACGGCTGGCTCCTCGATGCTCCTGAGGCCCAAGAGAAACCTTCCTGACCACATGTTCTTTGATCTCACCCTCTTTTATTCTTCCCATAGCACTCGTTAGACTTGGCATTCTCTTTGGTTTTCTGCCACCCCTACTAGACTCTAAGCTTCATGAAAGCAGAGGCCTTGTCTGTGTTATCACTGTGTTCTGGCATTTGGAGCAGCATCCAAACATGATGGGTGCTCAGTACATATCTATGAGGATGAATAAATTATAGTCTAGTGTAAAAGACATGTCAAATATCAAGAATTCAGTTTCAAAGAATAATAATAATAGCCATCACTTATGTTCAGTTTACTATGTAGCAGACGCTGCTCTTGGCACTTTACATATGCCAACTCATTTAACTTTAGTACTCTCACATAATTATATAATCTCTATAATTATCTCTGTTTTACAGAGGAAGAAACTGAGGCATGGCAAACTTTAGTAACTTTTCCACAGTTAATAAGTGGTAGAGCAACTTGAACTATAGCCCTGTATTTAATGCATGGCATCACAGGAGTGACAACAGGGGACCCAATCTAGACTGGGTTCAAGGAGTGCTTCTTATTGGGCCTCACAGAAATTCTTTGAGGTAGATATTATTATTCCCACTTTATAGGCAAAGAAACTGAGGCCCAGGGAGTTTAAGAGATTCATCCAGGACTGTACCACTAAGAAGTGACGGAGCAAGGACTTGAGCCCAGAGGCCTGTCCTCTCCACCATGCAGAACAGCCCACAGGTGGGGTCAGGCCAGTAGTTCCAGGGGCCCATGTTTAATAAACAGGACGCCTGTTTATTTTTCCTCCATTTTGGGTCCCTTGCACACTCTTTCTCTATCTCGCTCCACAGGCCATCCCATCCATGCCGACCCTTTCCAAACTGTCCCTCTACCTGGGACCCCTCTCTGTGGGCCCCATGATCAGGGCCTGGGGTGAAACAAAGCTGCTAGTGCCCTGTGTGTGGAGGAAATTCAAGGGCGTGGCCACCCTGCCTGGCTCTACAGGTTTGACAAGGGAGGGCTCCTGGCCCTGGTCAGAGGGGTCCAAGGAGTCCTTTCTGCCAACTTGGAAGGTCCTTCGGGGCTTGGTAGGCTTGGAATGGGGTGTCAGCAGCCACTTGGATGCCAGATAAACAGAGGGGCACTCCTAGGCATGGAGCACCAGCTGCGTTCCTTCCTTGTCTTAGGCCATGAGAAATGAGGTCTCTGAACAAAGAGTACTGCCCAGCCCATCTGGGGGCCTGGATCCTGATGATTGCGGGAGAGAGGGAGGGATTCATTTCCCAGATTGCCCAGCCTTTCCTGTCAGCCCAAAGACACGCTGGACTCTAAAATTTTGTATAGTTTAATCCCTCCTCAGCACAAAAACAAAGGTAGTAATCATGATATTATTAAAGAAAAAGGCTTTATTTATGGCAGGACTGTGATTTAATTTTACATGTGTTTGTAGAGGGGTGTGTGTGTGTGTGTGTGTATATATATATATATATATCCCCATTTGTGGTCTGAACACATCTTTATTATTAACTATGTGATCAAATAACAGCCTTCTTATTTGGATAAAGAAAATAGAACTTATTTAAATGAGATTGAGTCCCGCTTATGTGCTGGTATAGTGGAGAGAAAGTACTTTCTTGTCTGATTTAAAGTCTACCCTGTTTCCTCCTCTGTCAGATAGGGACAGTCATGCCTGTATTACATGATTAGTGTGGGGATGAAATGAAGAGCTGTGCATGTGATGTGCTCAGTAGACATAAGGCCATTCCACAATGGCTGTGCCTGTTCATATAGAGAGGTTATTTCTGGGAAAATGATAGGTCCTTTGTATATTCTTTGAGTGGTAGTCATGAGGAGAGTAGTTATGTTAATACAAGCTCAAGTAGATGGGCATAATCGCTTATTGGGCCCCTGCTAAATGAGAGTCAGTCTACAGGTTGTCCCCTGAAATCTTTAGATTCCCCCTGTAAATATAATTATTTTCTGTGACTTACAAATGAATACACGAGGCTCAGGTTAAACATTGTGCACAGAGTGTAGTTGAAAGGGTGTACACTCCTCCGTTGACATTCTGGCTCTGCCCTTGTTCCCTGTGTGACCACAGGCAAGTTACTTAACCTCTCTGAGCCTCAGTTTCCTCACTGGTAAAATGGGTCAGTGGCTGACACACAGATCGGGCTAGTCCTAGGTATGGCCAGCTGTGCTCTTCCCACCGTGTGCAGTGGCTCACACCTGTAATCCCAGCACTTTGGGAGACCGAGGCGGGCGGATCACCTGAGGACAGGAGTTCGAGACCAGCCTGGCCAACCTGGTGAAACCCCGTCTCTACTAAAAATACAAAAATTAGCTGGGCGTGGTGGTGGGCGCCTGTAATCCCAGCTACTTGGGAGGCTAAGTCAGGAGAATCACTTGATCCCGGGAGACAGAGGTTGCAGTGAGCCAAGATCGCACCACTGCATTCCAGCCTGGGCGACAGAGCAAGACTCCGTCTCAAAAAAAAAAAAAAAAAAAAAGAGAAAAAAAGAAATATGTTGGGAGGCGTGTGGTGGATTGTGGCTTTTATCTTTTTCTGCCATCTGATTCCAGGAGAAGAATCAGGGTTTTGTTTTGGTATTTTATTTTGGAAACAGGGTCTCACTCTTGCTCACGCTGGAGTACAATGGTGTGATCAGAGCTCACCGTAACCTCAAACTCCTGGGCTGAAGCAGCCTGCTGCTTCATCCTGGCAAGTAGCCAGGACTACAGGTACGCACCACCACACCCAGCTATTTTTCTTATTTTTTGTGGAGACTGGAGTCTTGCTCTGTTGACCAGGTGGTCTTGAACTCCTGGTCTCAAGCAGCTCTTCCGCCTTGGCCTCCCACAATGTTGGAATTACAGGTGTGAGCCACCAGGCCTGGCCAGGGATCCATTTTGGATTAAGACACACCAATTCAAAATGGACTCCCTCGGTACTGAGTGGCAGAAAACCCCCACTTCAGTACTACAGTAAGAGTGAGTCCCAGAGCAAGGGCCCCAGAGGGAGGAGACACAGGAGTGTGTTCTTACCTCCCCTGCCACCCCCACCCTGCTTAAGCACCGGGAAGTCCAGCTGCATACCCACCAGGATTTAGAATAGTAGGGGCGGACACATTGTGCTCTCCCAAAAATGTCTGTAGGATTGAGCTACCTTAATCACTGGAGACCACTTTTTGATAAACTGGATATTCCGATCTACATTGTACAAAACAGGAAGGTGCTCATTTTCCTATTTGCAGGTGACATAGTTATATTGTCTTAAGCTGGGCAAGCTTTTATGATAAACTCTGGCCTGACTTCACAGGAAGAAGGGTCACAGATGGCCTATACTCAAATCAAAGTGCTTATCGAATTTTCTGTAGGAAAGAGTAGACCACTCAGGCCAGGTTCGATGACAGCCACTTCACTGCAGCTCAGGCCAACCTGAGATTTGGAGTTGGCTATAGTCAGTAATGGCAATTGCTGTAGTTCTCCCGGAAAGATATTTAAATGTCACACCACCCACAACCCCCTTCAAATATGTAGTTAGCCAAAGTTCTGCTGTGCCCATGGTTCTCAAAGTGTGGTCCCAAAACCAGCCACATGAGCATCAGCTGGGAATTTGTTGGAAATACATATTCTCAGCTCACTGAATAGTTCATTCGCTAAATAAACTGATTACCAAGCAGAGGTGGATACATTGCAATTCTGTTATTGTGTTTGAGTGATACACTTTTCTCAGTTAACTTTGCAATTTAAACTCTGCCCCCCCAGCACGCAACTCTGATCCACACTGAAGCTTGAGAACCGCTTCCCTCTACTCCCTGAAGCCTTTCCAGGCATTTCTCCTTTAGTCCAAGGGAGTCCTGCAGGCTGTTGACGCTCTGACTACCGCCTTATTGGAGAGTCAATACTTTCCGTACCCAGATTCATGTTTGCCAGGGCATTGCATTGTTCAGAGCTAGAGGTTCTCTGATTCCTGCTATAGTTTTTTTCCTGGTCAAAATGAGTATTTGGTTACACATGCTTAAAATATTTTCCAAGTTGAAGTTACTGTGGCCACGCCCACTGGCACAGGACTCCGGGCCTTCAGTTGTGCATTTGTCTTTGTACAGGACTAAAGCCTGTTTTCAGGAGCACCAGCCCTGCCCATAGATGGTCTCTCCACTCCCCTTGGTTTTGGAATGGGCCCCTGTATCTTCCTAAGAGAATAACCGCTCTGCCCCCAACCCCCTGCCTGTTAATTTTCCTGAAGAGCACGTCTGTTTTATCTGTGGACACTACCTCATGAGATTGATGGTGCCTCTTTCTTTGCGTGGGCTACTTAGAAAGCTTTGCTGGCAAATCTGTGTCCCATCTGTAGTAAGTAGCCAGGCCCTCATACCTTGCTCTGTTTGTCCTGGTCTCACTCTTGGATCTTATTTCCCTCCCTTTGTCCTTTTTTTTTTTTTTTTTTACCCCAATGACAGACTTAATTTTTAGTTCATTTTGTCTTGTATCTCGTGATACCTTGCCGGCTGCCTTGATTCATTTTGAAAGGAAGGAATTTAAATGGAACATTTCCTTGTTATGAGATACAATGGATATGAGACAACTAGCATTTAGTAAATGATGTCTTTTAAGTGACCGTGTACACCCGAATCTGAGTCCAAACCCCATGCCACTCTATCATGTGGACAAGGATTCAGTTACAACATTTTTTAAACCCCAAAACCTAACAGAACTGGTAACAGGTGGAGATAGCCAAATGAAGGAAGTTCAGACAGAAGGCCCTTTCGTGGGTATTAAGTCTTCCTTCAACATATAGTCCTAAATTGCTCTAAAAGGAGAGTAATGGAAATTGTGGCGTGAACAATCTCTTCATGAGGTTAGAAATGCCTTAGAAACACTTAGCTAAATATACTGTCTGATTACCAAGCAGTGGTGGCTACACTGCAGTTTATGATTCTGTTATTGTTTGAGTGATATACTTTTCTAAGTTTACTTTGTAATTTAAAGCCCAGATGTACTTACTTTTTAACAAAGTAGGTTTACAAGCTTTTCATAGGTGCACCTGCTTCTGAATTAACTGCAACCTGAGTTGCCTCAGGCAGTGCTCTCGGTGAGTCACATTGGGTGTCTGATTTACTCATTGCGTGACCATAGCCTTGTGGCAGATGGTAAGCCCACCCCTTCCCCTCTGTCTCCACCATCCTCCTGCAGATGCAAAGGGGGAAAGAAGGTACTTATGTCCACCATTTACTGAATATTCACTGCATGCTAGCCAGGCACTGTGCCAGGTACTTACTCAGCTTTTAACTCTTTCTGTCATCTTCACAAGTCTACAGCGGACAGGCTTCAAGTTTTCGAAATGTGGTGGTAGATGTTAATCCCCTCTTTAACTTGGATAATAATTTGAAATAAGCTGGAACTTTTACACATTTGAGTGTGAAAATGGATGCTGAGCAGAACTTACTAAGTAGAACTTTTGTTGTTCTTCCAGAGTCTCCACTGATTAAGAATCAAGTGGCATAATGGATATACAAGTACTTTGTACTATTACACTTTTGTGCAATGGAAGAGGCTATTACATAAATGACATTGTGGTGGTTTGACAGCTTTAAGGGTCTCTAATTAGTAGGGAAGAGCATTTGAGCTGTTTGCTAAAGCTAGAGAGCCCAGACGTTGTCTTTATTGGGTTGGGGAAGCCTCTAGAGAAGTCTGTTGGCATGAGAGCAACGTGTGTCGAAAATGGACCTTTGCAACTATGAAACACAGATAATTGGGGTATAAAGATGGTACATTGGCACCTAGTTATTCTCATTTGGATCTGAGCAGTATTTTAAGTCTGTAGGTCTAGTTCTCAGAAACCCTGCAATGAGAAGAAAGGAGAGGAACTGTGTTTATTGAGCGATAGGGATATGGGGCCAGTGTGTGCTTGGCATGGACCGTGTCTCCACATAAGTCTTATATCCTGCTATCTGGCCCCTGCATCTGGTTCTTATCTGCCAGATGTCTTTCTTTCTCCCAGACCTCAATACTTTTTTTTTTTTTTTTGCCAGTGTTTAGCCATCCTGGATCCGTCCCCACTAAAGAGTGATTCTTGGTACCTGACAGATACTCTGATGTTACCCTGGAAGCCCCGTGTCCCTGACTTGCTTAGATATGCAGGGCAGGGTATTCTGCATTAAGAATGCTCAAACCTGTTTCTTGGCCTTGTTCCAGGTCTTTGAACATTTATGAGAGAGGCTTGCCTAGTCTTAAAGATGTGCTAAAATGGATATCCTCACATGGAAAAAAGCCTTACCCAGTCTTCAGAAAAAATAAAACCTAGACTGGGCATGGTGGCTCACGCCTGTAATCCCAGCAATTTGGGAGGCTGAGGCAGGTGGATCGAGACCAGCCTGGGCAACATGGCGAAAACCCTGTCTCTACCAAAAATACAAAGAATTAGTCAGGTGTGGTGGTGTGCACCTGTAGTTCCACCTACTTGGGTGGCCAAGGTGGGAGGGTCACTTGAATCTGGGAGGCAGAGGTTGCAGTGAGTTAAGATCATGCCACTGCACTCCAGCCTGGGCAACAGAGCAAAACCCTGTCTTAAAAAAGAAAAAGAAAAAGAAAAAGAAACAAAAAACCTAAAACCAATCTCCTCTTAGTATGTGTTAGATTGTGAAATGATGCTTCGGTATGATGTCCTCTTAAAGCATTTTAGGGAAGGGAAGTTTTCGGAAAGCCTTTCTTTTCCAGTGACATAGTGGTGACTTGGTGGGTTCTCTTAAGTGATTTGCATTTGGAAGTAAATTTACCACCACTCCCACTCACAGGCCGATCTGGGTAAAGAATGTCTTGTTCCAAGTTAATGCTTACAAACTATGCTTAATTAATCTTTCAGCCATAGCTGAAAGCAAAGTTAAGGATTTTGAAGGCAAAGGCTCTGGTTTCTCCTTCCCCATGTCTGAAAACCGCCCTTAGCCTGCACAAGGTGAACAGTGGAAATCATTGGTGAGGAATGGCCACCCACTGCCCTCTTTACTGTGTAGGAGCAGATCTGATGACGAACAGAGCAGGTGAGGTATGGACCAACAGCTTGGGGGCTTCTATAGATTAGACATTTTTTCTTCCCTTTCAACGCAAACAAATCAAGAACGCATGTATGAATTTTACTGTAGAATGGAGGCCTTCTTCAAATTGATGTTATTAAGAAAATCTGCTTGGCTTTTCTGAACTTCACACTGAGTGTAGTGACTGTGTGTCTTTGTTTTCTCCTTCCGTCGCCCGTGGGCACGCAGCACGTGTGGAGTGAGAGCGAGGACTGCCTGCCTTTCTTGCAGCTAGCACAGGATTACATCTCCTCCTGCGGCAAGAAGACGCTCCACGAAGTCCTGGAAAAAGTCTTCAAGTCTTTCAGACCTGTAGGTGCCTGCTTGGCTTCTCACCACAGCTTGTTTTCTATGGTGATTGTGTTTAGAATAACAGGGGCGGTGGGGAAGGTGGGCAAAACCTGGGATGACTAATTGTTTTTCTCTTGTCTGTCCTGTGGCTTAGAGATAGCAGCCAGTATAGGGAGGCCGAGGGCGGGAGGAGGGGGACGGGATGTGACACAGCTGTTTGCTGCAGGGATGATGGTTATTTCTAGCATCACTTGAGTTGAGAATCCCTGATGGGGGGGGAAGCAAACAGATCCTTTATGAGACAACTGAGTGTTCCTGTTCTCCTCCAGGAGACTTGGAACCATGGCACTTGCAAGCCCGATGGAGGTTCTTTTATAATAGTGGGCGTATATTTGGGGATTGCTGGGAAGCTGTATACAGGTTATATTAATACCTCCACATTTGTGGGTATGGAAAAGGTTGAAACTGGATACTGGCTCTATTCTTTTCTATTTTTAAAAAGTCTCTGTTATGAGCTACTGTTGCTTTGTTTTCCCCTTTTGGGATTTAGGAATGTGTATTTCTGTGGCTAGCGGACAGTCTGTTTTCATTCTAGCTGATAAACCTTTAAAATGAATGCTCACTTCTATTTTGAAGATTACCTACTTCCCTTTATCTTCATTGGAAGATAAAGTCCCATCACCAGTGTCTCAGTGTTTCCCCTAAGTTCGATTCCCTGCCCACTGTAAATACTGCACATGTTCAGTGGTATTTGCTAGAATTTCTGTTTATTTTTCAAATCTGTTTTAATGCTGTCTCCTTCTCTGCTGCGTTTTTCAAGCTTGTCTTCTGTTTCTTTGAACATAGTAAGCTTGGTTGCATAGTAGACTGTGTCTGATGATATTTCATTTTGTAAGTCTGTTTGGTCTTCTTTTGTTTCTGCTAGTTCTCAAACCTGGTATCTTGTTTCTCTGTGTGTGGGATTATCTTTGTGTGCTAGTTATTGTATTTGAAAGTTTACATGTAGGAATAAAGTGAGGCCTGAGATGACAGTACCTTACTCCAGAGAGGATTTCTGTTTGCTTCCGTCAGGACTTGGGGGCCTATTAGTCTGAGACACCTTAGCACAGTTTAAGTCTTGTGGTTCTCTGATGGCTCCCGGGGGTGAGAAGGCAGGATGCGGGTCTGGCCTCCTGTGCCTCCTCCTCGTTCTGAGGGTGTGGGCCTCTGGGGGCCCAGCTTCAAGTGGGGATGGTGTATAGTCTGCTCCTTTGGAAAACTGTTAGAGTAGCCTGAGAAAGCAGTGAAGTTTCTAGCTGCTGCTTCCAGGTCAGCAAATGCCCCTAGGATAAAAGCAGCTTTTTATGTTTGGCTTACCTCTCCTGGTTAATACTTTATATTTAAGAAGGTATTTTTCATATTTAATTCAGCTTTTTTAAGTCATTCTCAATGAAAGAGTTGGACCCAGTCACTTTGTGCACCATTATAAGAAATGAGATTTCAGTGGCTTTTGTCACTCTGATTTGCTTAAGCAAATGATAGAAATCAAATAGAGTGACAAAAACCACTGAAATCCCTTTTTTGTTTGTTAATTTTCTAAGCCAGTTTGGCACATTCAAAATAGATACTTGACTTAAAAGTGCCAGTCTGTCCCACATTCATTCATTCAATAAATATGTTTCGGGTACCCACTGGGTACATGGCACTGTATACTGCATTGTTCCTGGCACTGGAACTAAAGCATGAGAAGCTTAGATCTCACCGAGCCTGTGCTCCAGTGGGGGGAGACAGGATAGACAAGGACACATGTAATGTCGTGAAATGATGCTAGTAATTAAGTGCCAAAGAGAAAGGAAAGAAATCAGGGAACGGGGTAAAAAGTGTCAGGGGTCCTGGAATTTTTGAGTAGGGAACCAGGGAAGGCTTTGCTGAGAAGGTAACATTTGAGGAAAAACTTGGACTACAGAGTGGGCCATGAGAAAATCTAGGGGAATAGCATTTTCAGTAGAGAGAGCAGCAGGTATGAAGGCCTCGGGGTTGGACAACACCTGTGTCCGGGGAGCAGGAGCGGCCAGTGTGGCTGAAGGAATTAGAGAGAGGTGAGCTGGAGGAATTCCAGGAGTCACAGAAGGACATGGGCTCTTACTCTGGAGTGACGGGGAGCCCCCCAAGGGGTTAGGCAGAAGAGGGATGTGACCTGACTTCACATCTTGAAAGCCTCCCTCTGATGACTGTGTTGAGAATAGGCTGTGTTAGGGGAGGGACAGAGAGGCCATTGAGGAGGCCATTGCTGTCATCCAGGTGAGAGATGGTGGTGGCCTGGACTGGGACGGTCACGGCAGAGGCGGGGCGAGGGGTTGGATTCTGGAGATACCTTGAGAGTAGACCCAGCTGGACTTGCTGGTGGATCAGAAGTGGGATGTGGGAAAAAGGGAGAGAAGGCTGACTCCTGAGTTTCTTGCCCAAGCAGTGAAGGGAATGGCCTAGTCATTTACTGAGATGGGGAAGGCTGCGGGGGCGGGTGGTGGGGAGTTTGGGGTTGGTAATGTCAGAACTCAGTTTTGGACATGTCAGTGTTTTAAATGCCTGTGAGACATCGAAGAAGGGAGATCACATTAGGCAAAATTAAAAAGAAATGGATTCCTGTACATTTTAACCAGAAGAATACCTGTTAGCAACTGAGGTTCACTTTGCAGCAGGTTTCCTCACAGGGGATCACTCATTGACCTGCCGCCAGCTGGTCTTTGTGGGTGTTGTCTGTGGTGGCAGGCAGCCTCCCCTCCCTGCAGAACTGGCTCACCTGGGAAGGGGAGCTCCAGCCGGGAGTCACTGTGCTGTTTTTCTTTACCAAGGCTCTGGTTGTATTTTGGCAACCAGGCTAGCCACATTAAATGAGGAAACCAATGCGGTCCAAAAGAAATCCGGATGTGTAGCTGAAAGCAGTTGGGTTGGTTGAGGATGTTCTTTCAGGTGGCGCTGAGATGTGTCACGTGGGCCCACAGCTTTGGTTTGCTGTTGCTGGGCTTCCAGGGTTCCTTTCTGAAGTGGAACTTTACCTTGTGGGCAGGGATGTGGCTCCCCAGGTGAGGAGGCCTTGACCTGGCACAGCATGCCCTCTGGTGAGGAGGTTTATGGGCTGGGCCGCCCTCTGGCAGGGCCTGTTTGCCCCTGAGGGCAAGGCTGGTGGGAGGCACCTTCCCGGACTGGTAAAGATGAAGTGCTGAAGGCCTCAAGTTTCTCCCAGTCAGGATGCGCCCCAGACTGGATGAGAGGGAGCGTCACAAACCCGAATAAAGGACCACAGAGATCCCTGGAGAAACTTTGACACTCTCCACCTCCACCAAATAGAGCACTGCTTCCCAATGGCGCCATTTATCTGTTTGTTTTACTTAAGGGAGGTTTGTTAAAAATAAGACATAGGTAGGGGTTTTGTTGCTGTCATCACAGTTGAACGTATTTGTTGAAACGCTTACCCAAATGCTACAGGTTATCAAGTGGGTAAAAGCAGCACATCATTTCCCTGAAGATACATGGGAATCTGATCAATCCCTGCAGCTGCTTTTTTGTTTGTCATGGGCCAGCCCCAGGAGGAGTGTTTTTACCTTCATCTTAGAGCAGTCTCCTGCTCTGCCTACTGCACTCTACTGGTTCTTGGGAGAGCTATTTCTGTGAGCATGTTCTGCAGGGGGTTGCTTGTCATCTCTTAACCCAATTATGAGGGAACAGGCACTACAGTCATGAAGAACCCAAGGTCCGTTGTCAGGCTACCCGGATTTAAGTCTCAGTTCTACCACTTGCTGGCTGTGTGACCTTAGACAAGTTACTTAACCTCTCTGTTTCTCAGTTCATTTGTAAAATTAGAAAATTAATGATGATAGTTCCCTTAGGGTTGCAGTGAAGATTAATGGAGTTTTTGTTGGGTACTCAGTGCAGTGTGTTATCCACGGTAGGCACTAAGTCAATGTTAGTATGATGTGGATAGGATGAGGATACTAGACAAAATACTGTGGAGAAGTGAGCAGGTTACCGTTGGGGGGAACCTTAGATTATTGGTGGAGAGAGAAAACAATTTGCTAAGTGATTTCAACATGAAAAGGCATTAGAAGGGTAAGTCAAAAGTTTATCAACATTGGTTTTGGTAAAATTACAAGCATTCACTGAGTACCTGATCCACACGACTCACTGTGCTAGAGGCTAGGACTCCATAGAGGACCAGTGGATGCACCTGTCCTCCCAGAGGGGCACGTGGCCAAAGCGCTTAGGGTTATGGATGATTTTTTATTTTCTTCTTTTCCACATTTTCTAAGTTTTCTATGATCACATTATCAGAAAATATATTTTTTAAATGAAACCCTGTGGCTTCCAGCGTATTCGAAGGGCTAGGAGTATCAGTGTGAGCAGGCTCATTGAGGAACAAAGCCAGGCAGTGGCTTCATGAGGAGGTGGGACTGAAGAATAGCCGGACCTAGACGTGCTCAGAGCAGGGGCAGGGCTGGCCCAGGAGGAAGTCCAGGAAGCGTCCATCTTGGCTGCCTCAGCTCCATTTCCTTAGAAATGGCTCCATGTGGTGGAAGGTAGATCGGCTCTGCCCTGTTTTGCTCCCATGCTGTGTGGCCTCTAACAGGTACACTTGGCCTCAGTGTCCCCAGCTTTAAAATGGGGGCAATACTGATTTAGCTGTCTTGTGGATTCATGGGGAACTTTGAAGTCAGACTGAGAACCCAAAGGATTGTCAAAACCCAGACACTCTGCTAAATTTAGTCTCAGTTTCTGGCTCCTAACAGGTATTAGGAAATGTTTATTGGATGGGTAAATGACTGTGGATGCAGCCGGCCATCTTCCCTCGAGTGACCCACATTCTACTCCACTCCAGTGACCTCCTACTTGCTAATGTTGATTGCTCAGAGAGATATGATTTTTACCTATTTTTTCTTGCTACTGGCATGTCGTATCCAAATGGCACATGTATGCAAATGACAATGCCAGTCAGGCTGTTGTTGGCATCCACGAGCAGGTACTGCTACTTGTAGTGGTTTCAGAAACCCCCATCAATCACTTTGGTAAGTGTGAGTTGGATAATCATCAGAGCCTTGCATTTTTCTTAAGTGACCCTCCATTGACAGTTGCTGGTCATACACGATTGAGCTGGAGAATGAAACAATGGTTATGGACCTAAATAATGGTGATCATGCCGTTCAGTTTTCCCCACCATCTTTTCATGTTTTATATTTAGTGTCAACTGACAGACTTACTGCTGGGTAGAAAACAGTTTACAAGAGAAGAAATAGCCTACTATTTCCAATTTAGCAGTGAAACTAGACTTTATCTTTGCCCTTTCGAATTCTCTCAAAGTGTTATGGGCTTAACAAGGAACTATTGCTTCCTCGAGTGTGTTCTTCTCCTTACCAACGCTGTGGACATTAGGGTCCTGAGTCCCCTATTGCTCTTGCAGTTTTGTGTGCTGTCTGGTTGTTGTTGCTTCCATGGCCCGGCCTGGAGTTGGGTCCTGTGGTCCTTGTAGATTCTCACTCAATTGGCCCGAGTCCTCTCCTGGGCTTGCTGTGTGACTCTGCGTTTCTTCTCTCAAGAAAGAGAGACATTTCTGCCAGAAAAATCCCCCTAATTCTGGTTCACTGGCATAAGCAAGATTGATATTTTCAGTTTGCCACAAGTGGCTGGAGAGCTGCAGCTTAAATCCCACAGGAAAATCCTGTGTCCCAGAAAAAGTCCAATTCTTGCCTCTACTCATGGAGTCTGGTCAAGAGCCTGGAAAAGAGAAAGAATCCACCTGTGAGAAGCTGCCTGGGTGGATCAGGGAAAGTCTGATGAGAAAAGATTATGCACACGTGGGTTTCGTAATAAACATTGAATATTGACAGTTTATCTTTTTTTCTTTTTTCCTTTTTTTTTTCTCACTCATGTTAGGAACATTCAAACCATTCTCTGTTTTAGAAAGTATGATGGCCTCGAAAGGTAAGAGAGTGCCTCCTCCTGCCCATTGTGCTACATCCATCTTGCCACCTTTTTTTCCTTAGGGTCAAGAAGACTGACTGACAGACCAGGACCCCACCAGGGGTTTCTCCATACCGCCAGCATCATGATCGTGAAGATAAATGGTGCCACATTTCCCAAATGCTTTAGAGTCCTGCCACCCTTGGCTCTTGGACTAACAGTATTCCCATCACCCGGGAGTGTGTTAGAGATGCAGAATTGGGTCCCACTTGAGACCTGTTGAATCATCATCTGCATTTGAGGTAGATTGCAGAGCACATTATCCACACCTACACATAGTGAAGGAGCAGAGAGACTGCCTAAGGGGAGTCCCTGGAAGGTACATACAAGGATCTCTGAAGCCACAGGGCACTTGCTCAATGCACAAAAGCCATGGTTGATTGGCCGTGCTCTCCAGGGTACAGACACCACCTCCCCTTCCTTTATGAAGACCTTCTAGCCCACTGTGTGCCCCCTCCAGAGACAGTAGCTGCTAAATGCCACCTCAATATGGCCTCACATAGTTTACACTATTATCCAAAAGACCTGTAGTCGGCCCTGCAGATAACAGATACTCTCTTGGGTCTGAGGAACTGAATTCTCCAGAGCTGGCAGCTCTGCCTTTCTGGTGCAGCCTGTTTGGATAGATGGGCCCCAGCAGTGCTTATGTGATCACCGATAGCTCACAGGAAGCTTTGTGGACAGTGAGACCCTGGAAGTGCTAACTCTCTTGTCCAGAGTGAGCATAAACTATTTTCCCAGTCAGCTGAAAAAAAATTCACTGAAATAGGAATAAATGATTATAACTGTCAGGAATAATTTAAATATACCAGTCACTTTCGTTTTTTGGCCCACCTTTTCGGTATGAGAATGTGTGGTTGCAGTAAAAGCCAGGGCTCCAGAATTCTTCCCAGTCTGTGTGTACGCCTGTCTCTTCTTGACTGTTGAAAATTGGGATCCAGAAGTTAAATTTAGACTTGCCCACCATAGGTGGGATTAAGCATAGAGGTGAGGATGCTAGATTACTACATATCTGTAAGATATGTCCCTTAGAATTCCAGGCAGTCTATTTCTGGTGCTTTCTATCCATGCTTCCAAATTGTCCCTCCTCACAAATTTAGACATTAGCATTTCATATTGCATTTTTAAAAAAGATTTATTCCCCAGCGGAAAACATTGAAACCTCCAGCTAATAGGAACAGCATTAACAGCTGAATGGGAGTCTCCTGGGTGGCCTGGTGGGTAGGGGTGTGAAGTCTGCTGTCAGATCACCCAGGTTTGAATTGAATCCTGGCTCTGCCACTTACTGGGTGATTCTGGGCAAGTTACTCAACCTCTTCAGGTCTTATCTGTAAAAGGGGCACAATAAAAGTGTCCAACACAAGGTTATTATGAGGAGCAAAGGAGTTAATGTGTGTAATTCTGCTTAAGACAGTGCATTTGCTGTGCCAAACCCCCTTTTTATTTTATTTTATTTTATTTTATTTTTTTAGATGGAGTCTTGCTGTGTCACCCAGGCTGGAGTGCAATGGCACGATCTTGGCTCACTGCAACCTCTGTCTTCCTGGTTCAAGCGATTCTTTCACCTCTGCCTCCTGAGTAGCTGGGACTACAGGCACACACCACCATGCCCAGCTAATTTTCATATTTTTAGTAGAGATGGTGTTTCACCATGTTGGCTAGGCTGGTCTCGAACTCCTGTCCTCAAGTGATCTGCCTGCCTCGGCCTCCCAAAGTGCTGGGATTACAGATGTGAGCCACCGTGCCTGGCCTAAACCCCCTTTAACCTCAGTAGGGAAGGCACCAGGTTCAAGAGGCCGAGGAAGAGACCCAGAGCCAGCAAACGAGACATGGGGTTTTACTGTACTGACATACAGGGGAGAGAGTCCAGCAGCAGGGGCTGGGCAGGAGAATCGCCTTACATGCAGTCCCGTGGTGGCAGGCTGGACAGAACCACGTGGTCCCGTGGTGGTGGACTGGGCAGGAAAACTGCAACCTCCTGCAATCAGTGTGCAGTGTATATAGGATTTTCACTCAACACCCTCCCGCTAATGACCTCCACCTGGCAACATTCATTTAACCCAGAACTCAGGGCCGATTTTAATCCCCTATAACGACCCATGTTCCCTGGGATAGGCCATAGGCTCACGTGTTTCTTATAGATAAGGAGTGACTCTCTTGGCCACTCACAGTTTCCCTAGCTCCTTAGAGATAATATAGCTAGATTACATCACATCACATCACATCACATCACATGTAGTTACATAAGGCTCCAGAGTTTGCAGATCATGGCTGCCTTCAATCTCTCATGTCATCTCCATAGTTACTCTGTGAGATAGAGCAGGTATCGTGGCGCTTTACAGAGAAGGACACTGAGGCTCAGCAAGGTGGTGACTTGGCAGAGGTCTCCAGCTAACTAGAGCTCTGGCCTCTGGACTCTAGTGCCAGTGTCTTTTTCCACACACCCTCTCAATAAATCTGTAGACCCTACACTAAGATGCCTCAAAAGTCCAGAAGGCCACAGAGAACTGCCTCTCCTCTCCTCTTTCCAGAAGGGCAGTGAGTGAGCAGCTCTTGAAAGAGCAGTCAGAAAACTTCCAGCCTGGGGACCTGTCAGTAGATGTGTTGGTTTCATCTGAGGTAAGGTAGGGAGCTGGAAAAAGGAACTGCAGAAGAGAGGTGGTCATGGCTATGTGCTTGGTTTCCTGGGTCTTTTTCAATAAGGTACCCTAAGCTGAAGAGAGGGAGGGTGTTGAGTGCTACCTATGGTTTGGGTCAGTATGAATCACCTAGGGGTGTTACGGAACAGAATCGCCCATGGTACATCTCTTTTGGATAAAGATGGCAAATATGCAGATGCACACCTCAGCTGCGCCCTTTTCATGCAGGGCAGCCATTGCTAGTTGACCACCGTGTTTTCCACGGGGCCTCAGAATCCTGAAACTCCAGGCAGCCACTCCCTGTCAGGTCTGTTAAGTGAGAGGGAACCAACTGGTCATTTCTCTTTAGTGACATCCCTTAAATACAGTGAACAATTATATATATTGTTTAGGTGTTTAGGTAATTTTGGAGTTCCTGGTGGTGGCAATAGTATTTATATTTTACCAGCTATTTAAATGTTACCACTTATTTGACACTTTCACCTTGCTATGTCATCGAGCAGCTCTCCAAATAAAAAACTGACCACCAAGTGTAGTCATCGATATGCCTTACGACTAGTCATCTTTTCTCTCTTTAGAGGCAAACTTGGTTTTTTATTCCATTTACTAAAATCTGGAAGGGAGACAGGAGCCGGAAAAAGAGACTTGCTTCTCCCAAGCACACTCAAGATTGGAGCACCCTCTCCGGGGAGCTGAGGGCGCTCTTCCTGCCCTTCCCCTCTACATCCGCAGAGTCTCTGAGGCAGCTGTGGCATGCCCAGCTCTAAGGGGCGAGCGTGTGTCTGCAGTTGACTGTGTACGCCTTGGCAAGCCACAGGCAGAGTGTGACCAACAATGCCTAGCAGATGATTTTGTCCTGAATGTGTTCGTAGGGTGCTGGGAGTACCTGGGAGAGCTGCAGCTGGAGAACTTCAGAGTGAAGGCATTATTTTCATCAGGACTCTGCTTTCTCTTTCCCCATTTCAGCCGTGGGAGGGAGTGAGAGGAAGGGGGTGGCAGGACACCAGGGAGGCAATGCAGTTGAACAGAATGGTCAGTCTTCTTTTTACTGTCTTGATGCAGTTACTGTTTAGATCATTAGGGCCACTCAGTGAAGGTGCTTGAAATTGATGGCCCTGGACACCCCTATGTAAGAAGTCCTTGGGCCACAAACAGACTGTAGATCTCATGAAGGCACCAGGAGACAGAAGCCTGGTTATCACAGGCAGGTCCGACCGCTAGGGTTGTGGCTTCTTGCCTGCACCAGGGGGTGGTGTTCATACTGATCAGGCCTAGCAAATGGCACTTGGTTTCTAACCAAAGACCAGCCAGTGCTTTAAAAAACAATGTTTATTTTGAACGTCCCACATAATTATACAGTACTTGGAAAATACAAAAAGATAAAAAGGAAAAAATTACCCATAATCTCACAATCTTAAAAAAACCTTAAAATTGGGGTGTATTTTACTGAAGTCTTTTTTCTATGCATATGTGTATAAATTTTAAGAACTCCGGGTCAGGTGTGGTGGCTCATGCTTGTAATCCCAGCACTTTGGGAGGCCGAGGCAGGAGGATTGCTTGAGTCCAGGTGTTGGAGACCACCTTGGGCAACATACTGAGACCCTGTCTCTATTAAAAATATATAAATATACATACATACACACATATATAAAGAAACTCTGGGTCAGGCATGGTGGCTCACGCCTGTAATCCCAGCACTTTGGGAGGCTGAGGCAGGCAGATCACAAGGTCAGAAGATCGAGACCACCCAGGCCAACATGGTGAAACCCTGTCTCTCCTAAAAATACAAAAATTAGCTGGGCGTGGTGGTGCGTGTCTGTAGTCCCAGCTACTCAGGAGGCTGAGGCAGGATAATTGCTTGAACCCGGGGATTAGAGGTTGCAGTTAGCCGAGATTGCGCCACTGCACTCCAACCTGGCAACAGAGCGAGACTCCCTCTCAAAAAAAAAAAAAAAAAACTCTGTATCATAATAAAAGTGCAATTTTGTCATGCTTTTTTTACACTTATGTGCATCTTTTTAATGTCATCAAGTCATTCAAAAATGCCATTTTGAGTGGATATATAAGATTCCATTTCAATAACACCATAACCATTTTGCTGTTGAACATTTTAGTTGTCTCTACATTTTTAGAAATGTGTTATAAATAATAACACCACTAAATAATAGCACCGTGTGTTTTTAGGACAGAAAATACAGAATGAGTTTTTGACATCTTGGTGGGACAGTGAGCACAGTTCATTTCATACTACTGCTGACATCCCAGATGTGTGTGTGGGCACATAGCTAGCTCTCTGTGCATATGTGGTGCCACATTTTGATACTTAAAAATAGAGACTCTCCAGGCTCCCCAGTAAAACCTAGCCCTTTGGGCACTAATCCATTGAAAGATTGACATTTCCGTCTAACAAGTTTATGAAAATCATTGTAGGGGTGGTTGACGGGGAAGTCTGCAGCTGCTGGGTTAAGTACTATTTAACGTGGATCCGATGCCTTTGGTTGTCTTCCTGCCTGTGGGCCATTTGGCGCTCACAGCTGCTTTTCTCTTGTTCTCTCCCTGTAGTTACTGGGGCTTCCGGATGCAGATGACGATGCATTTGAAGAGTACAGTGCTGACGTGGAAGAAGAGGAGCCAGAGGCGGACCACCCCCAGATGGGGGTCAGCCAGCAGTAAATCTGGGGGCTCCCCTGAGAAGGAGAGTGAGCCCCACAGTAACCTAGGTGGGGTCACTGCCCCTCCTGGGTTAGCATTTTGCATTAGCACTTCGAAATAGGACATCTGGCTCCCAGCATCCAAATTAAAATGAAATACCTTTTTAACGACCACAAAATATCTGTGATGAGCTTTGCTCAGAAGTGACCTGAATTTCACTCCCGCTTCAGTGGGGTTTCTATGGAGTTGTCTTGGTAGCCTTTGCCATTTTGAATTTAGAGTCCATTTTGTGGCTGACTATTCTCTTAAGTTTATGTTGGAGAATTAACATTCGCTGACTCGAATGTAGAGAACTCTGAATGTATTAAGGATATGTTTTGAGTCCTCACAGGTGACCTTACTGAGGGAAAGCATGGCAGAGAAGAAATGCAGTCTGCACTTTTTATGTACTTTTTAAGTGTCCGTAAGTGAAAGGTTTTGCTTATAAAGCATGAATTTTAATATCTAGTTATTAAACTGCACAAGTGCAAATACAAGGGCAGGAAAGGATAATCACTTAGCTTTGGACTAAGAGGGTAAGAGAGGCCCAGAAGCCTTTAAGTGTTTTGCCATTACCGAGTTACCTGGGTATGTAGCGACTGGTTCGTGGTTAGGTGTAAATGTTACTTGCTTGTTCGACTGTTTCAAAACATGCTAATTCCAAAGCCACTTTTAAAGTCTATAGTGGAAAATATAGATGGGGTGAAAGATATAATTTATTGATTTTTAAAGCTGTTTATAAGCCGTCCCACGTATAAAATGAAACATTTTACCTTCTCTCTTTCTAATGAGATGGCCACTTGTTAAATCATGAAAACATCCAGAATTCAAGTGCCACTTAAACTTTGAAGCCATAGATAAATTTGTTAGAAAAGTAAACCAGGATTAAAAGTTTTTAAAAATATGATAGAATCCTTCTTTACTTTTTAAGTCTTTTATTTAAAAAAAAGAGTCAAAAAAAAGGATTCCATTGTGTAATTTATTTAAAAATTTAATCACATATTTCGAGGGACTTAATTGTGGTGTATTTATAAAGGGACATGAAGGTAGGAATCTTTTAATCGTGGGTTAGCTTGGTTAACAGGGAACGTTTTAATAATCAAGATACTCAGACAACTCACAGAAACAACTTCTGTAATAACTGGAAATACTGCTGTTATCATTTAGCCAACAATTACTTACTGGGGACATCCTTTGTAATGCTAACATGGAATTATTCCTGGACCCTTCTGCATCCCTGGTTTTAGTTAACCTAGGATGCGGAATGCCTCCTTTACAACACTAGATTAAACCTAGCATCTGGAGTGGGTACGTTTAAACAGTCACACATGTGCCTGTTAGGTTGTGAAAGTTTTGAATTAAAAACAAGCAGTAGCAGCAGAGGCCACAGAACTTATGGGAGTCTTGTATATCTTCCAGGCATGTCGGTGTAAACCTGATTGTCTCGACATTTTCTGTTTAATTGATTGGTGCTGTGAGGAGTTCGGCTGCTCGTGGTAAAACAGCGTACTCCAGTTTTAAGTCATCGGGTAAAATAATAGTACAGTGATTTCCATCTGTGCTTCAGTACCCACTTTGTGTTCTTTTCTTGAAAAGTCATACTAAAGGTTAATTTCAAGTAAAATGAATTTCCTTCCAAGTAGCCTATTAGTAAAACACAACTTAGTGTTTCATCCATTGGGGTGAGCATATTCTGCCCTTTGCAGCCCTGCCTGTGTTCTGATTGGCTCCATTCATGAGCAAAGGTGATTGTGAGCTGTGTATTACATAGGTGTCGCCCAGGTTTCGTAACCTCCATTTTAATGCAGTAAGCCGCAAGAATGACTTCTGCAAGTGAAATGAGGAAGCTTCACTAGCTTGCTCCATTGGAAGGTAAACTGAAATTTTATACGTTGAAGCTTAAAATCTAAATTTACGTATGTTTGGAAATGGAATGGACATTAACATAAAATGTATTTTATCAAAAAAGTATTTAGACTTTGACCAAATACATGTTGGTATTATCATGTTAATGTTCTCTGTTTATAAAAATTGAGTGGAGATAGACTCGGCCATTCTGTGGGCTGATGAGAATTCTGGGCTTTGTTTTGCACCAGGGGTAGGAGACAGAGAACATGTCTGTATGTTACTTAATTTCCATAGCAAAATCCCAAACAGCATTAGCAGATCGAATTGTTTCTTCTAAAACTTCCTTTTTCTGAATGGGTACACATCCCTTCTCGTGCTCACACACTTGCCCACACACTCACTTCTTCCTGCGCTGTGGCTGCTCTAAGCAGGGCTGCGCATGGTGCAAAGCTGCAGTCAGTGAGCCTGGCAGCCTGTGGTTTCTGTTATGGAAATGGTTCCATGGTGAAACACATCCCTGACCCTTCACAGACTTACACATTTACTCACCAGGAGGTGGCAGCGGTGTGGGAGGAGGAGTGTTGACCTTGGACGCAGGAGAGACACCTGGGTTCTAGTTCAAGTCGGCCAAGGACTGTGTGACCTTGACAAGTCTAACTGGTCTGTGAACAAGGGGCATTTGCCCTTCCAGCTGTAAACACTGCCCTTCTGTGCCTGCCTTATGTGTGTGTGTGAATAAGGAGCAACAGTCAAGGAAACTTTTAGGGATTTGAGAAGAAAATACATGTGGGATCTTGCCAAGGTGCTGCCTTTAGGATGCTGACCCCCGCACTACCTTAGAACATGTTGGTCTGTGAGTGCCCAAGCCCCTGAGGGCTCGATCTCATGGGGCTGATGAAATTCTCTTCCTTAGAGGAAAGGGAAAGGTGAGGCCCCAGAGGACTTATCTCAGCTGTGCATGCTCTGCCTGTGGAGACATGGCTTTTCTTTGTGCTGTGGCAGACTGGGGCTTTGGAAGTGGTGTATGTTTAACTTACAGAGAGTGAGAGATGTGTAGGAAGAATAGCTGGAAGAAAGTGAAAGATGAGTGCCAGTTACTTTTTGCCCTGTTATCCAGTAGAGAGAAAGTGACAGTGAAAGTAAAGTGAGAGAGAAAGAAAGAGTGTGTGTGTATATGTGAGAGAGAGAGAGAAAGAGAGAGAATGAGGAATGCTTGATTGCTTGTTGTTCACTGGGCCAGCTCTGAAATCCAAAATCATGCCTTGATAACATTACAAAACCGTGATCCTGGGTTTGAGTGAATCCTAGAGACATTGTTCTTATGGCTGCCTGGTTTCCGCAGCCTGATCACCATATCGAGCAGACGTCAAGGAATCAGAGTGAAGTACGGAGCCAGGGAGGGAGGTGAGGCCCCGTGTAGTGCCTGTCACCACTGTGGATTCACCTGCACTCAGGTGTCCACTCCTGTCTCCCAGGCCCAAAGCAGCACATGGTGCAATTTGTTTTTCCACAGGCAGAGCGTGAAAAGTCTCTTATGTAGGGATCCTCCTTGTGTCCTGGTGCCAGAATTAGGTTTCCAGTGTACTTCAACGAAAACTTCTCTCCTTTATAGTTGCTGTCATCTTTCATGTATAAACAGAAACCGTCTCTAGCACAATATATTTCTGAATATTGTTTCTGTTTCATAAGAGCACAATGTACGTGGACCTAGGGGAGCTGTGGTCCCAAGTGTCATTGGAATTTATATTTTAGGAATAGGCTTTGCATGTTAAAATTCACAAGTTGGGACACTGGTATGAACAGATCTGATTTCTTACAGAGAGGCATGAAGGAATAGGCGGGACTTAACTTGGGGTGGGAGGAGATGAATAAGGGAGAATGGGAGAGTTGGGGTCTGACAGTTACCACCTGAGCCCCAGGAAAACTGTTTTCATTTTCACGGCTGTCTCACTGGGGGCCTGCTTTCCTCAAAGGAACTGACTGTATGTTGAGAGGCAATGCCTTGTGTTGGCATGGCTTTGCCACTTTAAAAGTGCCCCCCAGCCAAGGAGACCAACACGAACCCTGCTTATCTGGTGGGGCTCTTTCCTTCAGTAAAACCAGCTGCCAGCCTGAGAAGCCTGTCTTTCCCAAATGCAGGCAGATCTGAGAGGGGCTCCAGGCACCTGGCAGGTAAATCACAAAGCAAACTTGGGTGTCCTTGGCAGCGGGGAGGAAGCAGGAGTGCCCCTCCAGGCCAGAGAGCAGGGCCAACCTCCTCACTGTGCTTCAAGGTTGTAGAAAGAGCACAATTAATGCTTAAGCGATCACAGACCCCTCTCCCCTGCAGTGGGTGTTAGCTCCAAAGAGATGCCATTGCTGATCACCCAGTCTTCGGAGAAGCCTAAAATTTCTTTGAATTAAAAACTGATCCTTTTTCATAAAGACCCAGTCACTTCTCCCAGTTTGGTGATAACAGGTATGACACAAGAAGCTGAAGTCTTTTAGATTTTATAGAGAGTAATTCTGAAACCTGCCAGAATGCTGGTAGCCTGTGGTGTCCATGGCAATGGGTGTCCATGGTAAAATATCTATAGCTTCTGCTCACTGGGCAAATTGTTAAATAATATGTTGTCTTTTATATTTTTATTTAAATCTGGATTACGAAAATATAGTACCCATGAGCATTTCATGTTAGAAACCCCATTTAAAGCACTGTAAGGCTGAATAGGCACAAGCGATTAAAAGTAGATGCCAGGCCACATAAAAATAAATGTTTTAATTTACTTAGAGCTGTATTCAAGTTGTTTGATACCAGACAGAAAGCTGACAGTCTGTTCCTTGTAAACTGCCTTTCCCTGTTTTTCTGTTTTGTTTTGTTTCTCAAGTTTCATTTTTTACTAAGCCCCTTCTGACACCTAGGCAGATAAAGATAAGAGTAGTGCGCAGTACAAATGTCAGCTCTGAAGAGGAGGAAGTAAATCTTCAATGCTAGGGCAGATCTTCACTATCCATGATCCAGTCTTAATTTGAGCATGAGAGCAAAATTTAGTCATCTACACAAGAAGCAAAAGCAAGGAATAGTTGTTGGGTTTTGGGTTTTTGTTTTTTGGTTGTTTTTTTTTTTTTTTAGGCAAGAAGTGTTGCCGGTAGGGTATGTGTGCTTTCTTTGCCTTCCTATTTCCTTTCAAAGAAATCTCTTGTAAATTACAAAACTGTGAATTGGGTTGCCAAAAACTGTTGCCCTTCGTTAGATGCTTCAAACAGTGTAAATCCTATACTGCACCCTGTCCACCTCTGCTCCCTCCTCCCTCCCCTGAGAGTGAGGACCTCATCCGACCATGTAATTACCATTCGCTTGCTATTAAAGAGCCTTTCAAACTCTGGTGGTGTTTGCCTCTTTTTTTCTGCCTTCACAATGTTTGGTCCCAAAGGACACCTAATGTGGCTTATAAATGAAGAGCAAAGAGTAAAGGACAGGCAGCTCGCTGTGTGGTTGCTGTTTGTGAGGAGGCTGGGGGAAGAGAGGGAGGAGCTGGTAACATGAAACACTGCCATTGTTCAAAGATTAATCATTTCTGTGTGATGCATTCATATGTCTATTCTGACGCTATAACTGGTAGTTAGTAATTTTCTACTTCTTTGAACCAATACTTTAGTTTTGTGTTTGAGAGCCCTATTTTTTCTAGCCTACTTAGGAATTCTTTTTGGCATTAATTAGAAATCTGTATTCTGTGGTCATTCTATGACATGACACCATGTCTCCACCACCTTCCTCCCGGTTATTTGTTCACCAAACATGGCATTTAAATAACTCATCTGGAAGTTGATGGTAAGTTCTATTATTTGATTAAGAGCCAGTTTCTTTCTCCAAATGAATGGGTCTCCATAGAGAGACCCATTAGATTCGATTAGATTTGAGTTTTGCTTTACAGGCACAGCATAAAGGCTTGTGTGTATGTTCGATAGTGTGTGGTCCTTTGTTTTCGATGTGGCTGTTAGAGATTGTACTCAAGTGGTGAGCTCTGTGTCAGCAGTCCCAACCCTGCTCGTGGTGCAGCAGTGGGGGCAGGCGAAGTCTTACTTATGGACTTCCTTCGTTACAGTTATTGTATCCGTCTCACAGATAGAGTTTATAAAATGCAGGTTGGCCCCTTTAAGTGCAGGGACTGGTGTTAAAAATACCCACATTTCCCCCGTGTAATCATTCTGAAATCAGTGGCTGAGGGCAAGAGGTTCTAGCCCAGACTCCTCCTGGGCTGACTGTGGCCCTAGGCATGTCCCCTCCCCACCCCACCCACTTCCGGCTTTGTTTCCTCATCTGTAAAAATAAAGAGTGGGAGACTTGTCCCCGAGTTCCCTTTGGTCACTAGCCCTGACTTGTCTAGGGGAGTCAGGAGTCGGTAGAGAGGACATGAAGCACAGTTATAATGGAAACACTCACAAAACCAGGGTGGGGCGGCCAGGATTGGCAAAACTGTCCTTCTGGGATTCTGAAGCCCTTTCCCCTAGGATCCCTTTTAGAATTGAAGACGCCAGTTGATATCGTGGCTGTGTGTTAGCCCAAATGCTTATGTCCCTGCATGTTTTCTCCTGCCTTCCCACACCTTCCTTCCCTTCGTGAAAGTAATAAGGAGTCAGAACTACAACAAAATAAAATTGGGGTGTTCAGCTTAGGGATGTAATCAACAGTCTCACTCCCTTTAGAAATGAGCCTTGTTTCCATAGTGAAGTTGGGCCGAGTGGGATCCTCCATTGTCATAGAGTTCTTTGTGTACAGGTATGGGTTGAAGGACAACAAAATAAACAGAACCAGACCCACCACCCAGCATTTGGACGCCACACCGGGGCTGGACAAAGTGGACTTGCTGTCCGTGTACCTGAGTGTCGGGGTGGTTTTGCCTTGTGCCCTGCCAAATCAGAGTGAATGAACATTCCTGTCTCTGTTTAGCAGACTTGGCCCTTTGGAAACTCAAGAAATGCATCCTGAAAAAGCTGGCACTGTGCTTTCCTCTTAGGACCACAATAGGCAAAAAAAACAAAAAAAAAAAAAACAAAAAAAAACTGAAGTACTTTCCCTATCTCTAACCCTCCTTTTTTCCTTTTTGGAGTAAACAGTGACATTTGTAATGATCTGGGCAAGTTTTAATTAGGCAGTCAAGGAACAAGGTAGGCATTTTTTTAGGGATCATTTAAAGTAACATATTTTATCCTTATTTTGTTGGGAAATAGGGCAACAATGTACAGTGTAAAAACCAGCAGTAAAATTAAGTTGGCCCTTTGGGATGCTTTTTAATTAGAAGCCTCTAGAGGTCAGCACCACATAAAGAAAGGGCTTTTGAGTTCAGGGTAATCATGATGCCCATCTCCTTGTGGAGCTTTTGGGAAAGGAGGGTTGGTGAATGTCCAGGCTGGGGAAAGAGAAGTGAAGAGCCTTCTTCTTTATACATAAACCCTAACATTTGACTGGGTTGTTTTTTTCCCTGCTCACCCATCTTTGCAGCTCCCACACCCCTGCGTCACACAGTGTCAGTTCGATAAACATGACTTATTGACCGGTCGATGAAGTGTGGCATTTAGCTCATGCTGAGAAGGGCTGGGGAAATGCCGAAGATGAGATGGAAGGCACATTGCATTTTGCTTGGAGCAAGGTGGGAGGATGCTGGGTGTTCCAAGGCCTTTCAAAATATTTGTTAGCCCGTAGCCTGTTAAACTCTGCAACTTCCAGTCGAACATCAGGGAACACAGGTTTCTACCTAGAATCCATATCTGGCTCCCTGAAGCCTGCACAGATCAGGGGTGGGCTGGGGGAGGATTTGAGCGTCTTCAGGAGGTCTGGCCAGAACTGAGATAGTTGGGAGCCCCTAAAAACTTGCAGACATACCCGTGGATCCCCAAAGTACAAGACCCAAGAGCACTGTGCAGTGATGGCCACAGGCTTCACAGACCACCGGAATTCAAGTCCAAAACCACAGGCAGCCTTGGGAGGCCACAGAGGCTCCTGGTGTTGCCCCGGGGTTTCATTTTGGCCCAACAAGGAATAGGAAGGGGAAACAATACAAAGGCTTTCCTCCCTTCTCTTTCCCTTGCCCCTTCTGTTCAGGGTTTACTGTTCCTGTCTACTAAGGAAGGCTTGACCCATAACACAAATAGTATTGACAGTTACTCTGCTGGGTGATTAGATGAGCCTTGGACCCTGAGGTTCTTTCACTCACTGAGAAGATACATTGGTGGAAAGGACAACAAATATGTCACAGGCACGATGGAAGCCCAGTCTTAACATCTTAGCACTTAGTGGCATGACAGCGATTTCACTAGTACTATTAGATTTCAAAATGCTGGGTTTGGATCCTCGTGAGAATGGGCTGTATTCTTTGCAAGCATGGAACAGTCTGATTCTGATGACTTTTCAATTGTTTTGTCGTGAAGCCAACAGTGCTGAGTAAATATGCCCCCCACCTGTGTGTGCTATTACATACAAAAATTTTTTTGTAACAAACTTTTATGTAGTCCTTGCTAAGTACCACACACTGTACTAAGTTTCTTTTAACTCATTTAATCCTTCCAACAATCCTACAAGGTAGATATTATGGTTGATATTCTCTTTTTACAGATGAGGAAACTGAGGCACAGAGAATCTAAGTAACTCTCACAAGATCACACAGCTAATAAGTGCCAGAGCTGGGATTTGGACCCAGGCAGTTTGGTTTCAGAACTCTTAACTACTCTGCTGAATAATGAATGTCATGGGTGTTGGTCTTACGTTTACTGAAATCTATGATTTTTTTTCACACCACAGCACAGAGGCCCTGCCTGCCCGTATACTTCACGCAGTGCATGCTGCTAATATCCATGGTTGCCTGAGAACAGATGGAGTGAAGAGAGCATTTCCCTAGCTATTTGCCTTGCCTGTGGTCAGGTTGGCCGCGCAGAGTGGTTTAGGATAATAGCAGACACATTTTTTTTCTGGTATCCATGTACTTACAAAGATTTTTGAAAGTGACTGGAAGAACCGGGGCGACAAGTTTATAAAACAGGATCCTCAGATGGGGGCAGGGCTGGGGAAACAACCAATTGGCTTTCCATTCTGTACCCTTCTTTCTAGATCTTGTTCCCTGAGGAGCTCTTTACAAGGGTGTTACAGACTCCTCTAAGTGTCTCCCTCCTCATAGCGAAGGGGCTTTTACTCAGAGTTACCTTGAAGCAACCAGCAGCAGAAATGCATTGTCTAGTCAAGAGGAGGCCTGGGAGCAAGAAGAAAGCTCTCTTCGTCTGCTGATGTGTGGTAACATGCCATTGAGTCACCATCCCACACCAAGGATTCCAGTCTGTGGCCCTACCCCTCAGCCATCCAAATACATTTCTAGCCTGCCTTCCTGCTCCACGCAGAGGCAGCGTGCACAAACACCCTCAATACCACCGCCACTGCTGGATGACTGTCGTGCTATTGTGCAGAAGGAATAAGTGCAAATCTGAGACCCCATTTCAAAGGCAAACACAATTCTCTTTGAAGCTCATCAGCTTGTTTGGATCATCTCTGCCACCATTTTCTCCATTCCTATGGGAAAGAAAAGCTGTCCAGATCAGTATCCCATAAGAAATGCAGGCACCCCAAATCTGCTGTTCTTGCTTCTAAGATTCTAAGTGCTATCACATAGTTCCCGAATGACAGGCTCCAGGTCCTGCCATGGGAGAGTGGGCTTGCTGGTGAGTGGCTACAGGGAGAGGGTGCTAAACCTCAGGAGCAGCACTTTTGTGTTTTCCAAATGATGCACGGATGAGAGAAAGGAACGCAGGAAAGGTGAGTCAAAAACAAACCTTTGGAAATACAAAAATAAGGAGCATAGAGCTGCACAGGTTTGGAAAGAGGAGGAGGCAGTGTCATGTGATAAATGCATGTTGGGTTTCTGGATCTGATGCGTGCCTTCCTGCATGACTTTGGTCATTTAGATGTTTAGTTTCTTCTACTCAGGAATGTTAGGGGGCATTTTGAGCCTGGGGCTACAAGGGGCTAAAAAAAAAAGTACAAACTGTTGTGCAGAATCAACTTTGGAATAGATCTGGAAAGTCAGAATTTAAAAATTTTACTTCAGTATTCCCTAAAGTCAGAAATGTAAATCCAGTAACGGGAAAGGACATGAAATGTACAGTCCCCCCTCAAGTCTCACTCTGGGTGATGCCACTCTGGGTGGATGCTTTCACCTCATCAGATGCATCTGGGAGAGCTGGCCTGGGTCTGTCTGTCCCAGCAGACCCCACGCTCCCCCCCTTCTCTCCTCTCCCACCTTGCCTGATGTGGAGCACTTTGTAATAAAGAGGTTGATTCCCTGAATTTAATATGGGGTGTCATCAAGGCCTTTACTAGACGACAAGCATGTCCTCTCCTTCCCAGCAGCGATGACCTCCCCACAAGAACATGCCTCTCACCGAGGTCTTCATCCCTCTCCAGAAAAGGAGACCCAAGCAGCAGCACCCAGGGCAGAGCCTCCGTTCCTACTTCATGGATGTGAAATACCCAGGATGCTACAAAATCACCATGGTCTTCAGTCACAAACGTGTGTTGGCCGTGCCACCATCCTCTCTCTGCCAGCGCACAGGAGGAAAAGCAAGACCCACAGAAGGACGTTCCTGTAGGAGGAAGCAGCACAGAAAGCACTCTAAGGGAAGAAGAATGAGATACCATCCCCATACACACATTCTGGGAAATACAAAACATGCCCTTCATATTTCCAAGTGGCCTTAGTTTTCAAACTGTACTCTGAGAAAAATCGCCATCTGAAAAATGACTCTTGTTTAGCCCGCATTGTTTGCCAGCTGGCTTTCCGTGGCAGCTCTGGCTGGAGAGAACCCTGGATGCTTAAGCAGTCCTTTTCCTTCCTCCTGTTAGGATGATGTGTGGGGAGAGTGAGGAAGAGGGAGTCAAAAAAGGGAAAGGGATGAAGTCATCTCAACGCACATGGATTGTTTCTTTGGTGTTTTGTGGAGATTTCACTCCAGGGGCTTTGGGCCAACCAGTTTACTTGGGTAGAAGCATACGTTGCTCACCTGGCCAAGTTTTCTCGGTGGAAGATGGCTTAGCCATTCTTTGCCACGCTTACTTTTGGTCCTGTTTATGGAAAGTTGACCAAAACCCTCACAAAGGCCATGATCCGATCTGCTTTCTCCCATCGTCTGCTACTCTCCTGCCTATCTCGCATCCCCAGGCTAAAACTGGTGGTTTGGCTGAGGAGTGGGTTATGCTTCATGGTACAGCTAAAGTTATCCTGATCTCTCTTGATATCCCCTTCCTTCAAAGACTCTGTTTCTGACCCTGGCCAGCTCCCAAATAGCTCCTGTAATTGGTTACAAGCAAGGCTAAGTGAGATAGTGATTTGATTCTGGAAGCACAAACCAGTGCCTCCCTGGTGGGTGGGAAGCATCTTCTCCATGTTCACCTCACAAGCTTTTGAAAAAAACCTGTCATTCAGAAGCAAGCCAAAACTGTCATCTCGCTCGATGCTAATGAACTCATCAAATCCATTCGCAGGGTTTCGGCTCTTCAGAACTCTGGCCAAGCCTTTGCTTAGCACATGAAAGAATATTCCCTGGGGTGCTTTTCAAACCCTAATTTGACCCCATACCCCTAAACTGTGGAAGAACACAGACACAATTGGCCACATGCTCTTGAAAAATTCAATCTGAAAGCTAGTGTTGGTGACTACAGATAGGATTTTGATAAAAGTAAAACACCGAGCCGGGTATGCTGCTTGCCGCTAGGAATTTGTCTCCCTGGAGGACAGTCCTGCCTGCCCACTGCTGAGGAAGAGCATTCCTTATGTGGAGTGGACAGGGAAGCTCCTGGGAAATACAGTGACCTTGGCCTCTTAATCCATCAACAAAATAATGGCACTTTTATGAGAACTCTAGAAGTAGAACTTTTCATCCGGCACCATCTTATGCTACGCTTTGGAGCAGTGATGTCACCAAGGAGACAGAAACTAGGGAATTCATCCTCTTGGGCCAGGTGACTAATCCTGTTTCCCAACCTCAGAACATTTGCTGATATCATCCATCTTCCCGAAACCACACCAGCCTGGGGGGGTAAGAAGAGAGTGACATCAACTCACAAATTCACATTTCTGTGACTCTAACGCGTACTTTGGGGATTCCCAGCCCTTCTCGTATTCCTCCCAAATATTCCGGGAGGTGGTCCTCAGGGGCTGACTCGTGTGCTTCCCAAGTTCGTCTTCTATGGCACCGGGTGTTCTCCCTGGCTTTAATGCACAGCCTCTCTTCTGATGCTGCAGAACTCCATAATGGCAGTGGGTTTGCCAGAGCCCACAGAGGGGCACAAGGTCACCCACCAGAGAAGCCCACTTTCCTGCCACTACCCACCAGTGTTTACCCTGAGGCTGCCAGCATGAGGCAATGAGGACCTGGGTGTGTGGTCCAGGGTGCTGTTGCCAGTGACCACAGAGAGTGCCACACCAATGAGCAATGAGTGATGCCCCAGTGACAGCTCTCTCCATTTTTATTCATCTTTCATTCCAGCCACTCACCAAAGGGGCATGAGTCCAAACAGTTGGACATTGCTCTGAGTAACAGAGCCAGAATCTCCTTTTCATCCAGCCTTGCCATTGTCACCCATGAACCCAGTTTGTGAGCTTGACATGTTTTTCTTAGGATGAGCTCTGCCCACTGAGGCTCCTTGGGTCCTCCTATAAGGAAGCTCCTGGCAGATCCACCCTCCTGACATACCAATATGTCCAGAAACAACATTAGCTGGGTCTTGCCATCCCCCTGAAATAGGGTGGGTAATTCCTTTGGGTGGCCCTAAGGTGCTGAGTGGAGGGGATTTAGCCAGGGCAGAGGAATGCTAAACTCCTGAAAGTCTCCCTTCCCACACAGAAGTACTTTGGTGAGGAGGCTGTGGGTCAGGTGACTCTCTACACCTCTGAAAGCTCTTTTGCTAGGGTTGACCATTAAAAAGTGATTTCTTGACCCTCAGGGTAACAAAAGCCTGGCCCACCAATCAAGGCCAGCAAGTCTCAAACTTTAAGGCTCCTAAGAATCACCTGGTGGTGGGGCCAGAGCGGAGGGGTGGTGCTGTGAAACATGCAGATTCTTGGGCTGCGCTCCAGAATCTGGAGACAGAATCTGGACACAGGAAGCTGCAAGTTTACAAGTACTCCAGGTTTACAGTTTACAAATATGTCAGGCCGTCCTCATGTAGGTGGTTCATGGACAACACTTTTAAGAAACTCTGGGTTGAGCCGGCCTCCAGGCTCACCATGTCATTCACCATGTCTACAGGGAGCCAAGATTCATCACAACATGACTGGGTGCCAGGAGCTGGGCAAAATTCCTTCATGATCCTAACACATCTCATTCCATAAAGATAAAATCCTTGTACAGATGCCACAGTGATCTCCATTAACATCTCAAAAGTTGGAAAAAAAAAGTCTCTCTTCTAAGCTCACATGGTGACAGAGCTGGGGGCAGCTAGTTGTGCCTGACTCCAAAGCATGGTCTCTCATCATAGGATGTCACATTGCTTCTGTGACATTTAGGGGATATGAATGAGCAGAGGCCAAGCTGTATTTGGCTGCATGCTTGATTGCGTAGAAAAATGACGACACTACCCTTGGTACATCTATTGGCCCCAACAGGAAGGAGATGAAAGTATTGCAAAGGGAACAGTGAGCCTAGACTGAATCAGAGGACTCCCAGAAATTCGCTGCACTCTCATGATATAATTATGCCATCAGGTTGGCCAGTTGAGGATTACACTTCAGAAGAAGGCAGATGTCATTATCTAAATAGGTCATTCTGTACTCATTTCTTTGTTTGCTTGTTTCTTGCCAGTCCACCCAGTGGATCATAAACCTTATGAAGGCAAAGCTCTGTTTGTCCTGTTCTTCACAGAATCCCCAGTGTTTACACAGTCCTGGCCTTCTAGAAACCTTTGTCGAATGAATGAATGAATGGGTCATGGGGAGATGAAAGGCAGTGTTACTCTTTCTCTGGGGGGACATGGGAAGGCTGCTTCACTCTCAGAGCAGTGCACTCTCATTCATGTGTTGAGTGGCAGGTGCTGGAAGTCAGAGCATCTGAAATGCAAGCTCCTATGCCCCTTCCCTGGACCTCAGGTCTCCAACAATGGGGCATGTGGTTGGTAAGTCTCTGAGATTCTCAGGTATATCAGGGAATAGCAACTGGAGGGGGTGGATGGTACAGGTCTCTGTGCCCCTACCCCATGATCCCTAGATGACCATCCAGAAAGTGTCATCAGCCAATTGGAAAGTCATGAAGCAGACACAGCCCTAGACTATTCTAGTGGGAAGGCAAGAACATGTGCTGTGTCCCCGCCTGCTTTCCAACCTAAGGTAGAGGCTGTCCCGGGCACAAGAGCACTTTCAGGTCACTGGTGTTCAGGTCACTGGTGTAGCTTTTCCAAGGCTGCCTGCCTCTGCACCATCTCTGGGAAGATTCTGAAACTGCCCCATTCCAGTGGGGTGGCCTAGGGGCAGAAAAATGCTCTATGTGCCTCCCAGGCAGAGGTGGGAGCTTGGGGTGGCATTTCTTTAATGAAGTCACCTAGGTTTTCACATCTAGAACTGTGGACATCCAGGCTCCTGCTCACTGCTCTGAGTCACCGGAAGCCTGGAATGATGAGGCTTTTTTTCAAACACTATCTAAGAATCTTTGATGAATCCTCATCATCTGCCATCAGGCACCACGATTTCATGATCCCCAAAGGAGTAGGGCAGGTTCCTGAAGATCTCCCGGGGTCGGTCCACTGGTGCTGGGCCACTGACTCCATGAAAGTGGTTGGCACAGCTGGCCTTTGAGACTCTGTGCCTTCAGAACCTGATATAGTCTGGCTGTGTCCCCCACCCAAAATTTCATCTTGAATTGTAATTCCCATAATCCCCATAATCCTTAAGTGCCAAGGGCGAGACCAGGGGGAGGTAATTGGATCATGGGGGCGGCCTCCCCTGTGCAGTTCTCATGATAAGTGAGTCTCATGAGATCTGATGGTTTTATAAGCCTCTGGCATTTCCACTGCTGGCACTCACTCCGTCCTGCTGCCCTGTGAAGAAGGTGCCTGCCTTTCCTTTGCCTTCTGCCATGATTGTAAGTTTCCTGAGGCCTCCCCAGTAATGTGGAACTGTGAGCCAATTAAATCTCTTTCCTTCATACATTACCCAGTCTCAGGTATTTATTCATAGCAGTGAGAACTGACTAATACAAAACCCTATTTGTTTTTCGCTTCCATCTGCTTTCCTTTTCCAGTTACTTCATTCTAATTGGTGTTCCTTTCCTACTTCTGGATTCGTACCTCCCTTCTCATTACTGCTGTGACACATTCTCCCTCTACTGACTGGCAGGCCTGCCCTTCTCCCTGGTGACTGTTCAGGCAGGCCTTAGTGACCACGTGTGTTCACCCTAACCATAGACTTGACCCTTCTGCTTCAAACCCCATTGGAAATTGGCATTTCCTTGCTATTCTGAAAGATGGGAATGGGAATTTGGATTTGAGAGAACTGTAATAGAGCTCTGACACCTTCCTAGAGTCTGGGTGGCAGACTGGGTTCTGACTGGGACCAGATTCCACTTGTCCTTCCTCCTGGCAGGGTGTGTGTTAACTTCAGGGAGCCCAAGTCATTGTAACTTGTGTGCACAGACAACTAGAATCTGTGCCCAAGATGGGGCAGTGAGTCTCGAGTGATGATTCAAATTCATTTTCTTGCCAGGCAAACAAAATCTCTGACTTGCCTGGACTCCCCGTGAAGCTAGCTGCAGCTGCCAGTGCTGGTCTGTGGTGGCCCCAGGCTATGGGATTTGAACAGCTGCCTGCTAACAGCACCACCTCCTCTCCCGGATTTATCTTGCACCATTGCGCCCACAGCTGGGCCTGTGCAGAATGTACAACATGATGCTGATGCTGTTCAGGCTGCCAGCCCATTGGAAGCACAGCAAAAGACTTCTATTTATAGAGAAGGCATTCCTGGGCCACACACAGCACTCTTGGCCTGCTGAGAAGTCGGCCAAGTCCCTGACAGACACCAAGGGGCAAGACTGCAAGCCTCCTCTGCCAGAGAAGGCATTGTTCTGTTGCACACAATGGTAGAGCGGCCCTGGCATGATGTCAGATGAGTTGACAGTAGCAGCAGCTGCCTGTATGTTCCCTCTCCTCGTTTACAGCTGAGCTCTGCCAAACCCAGGGAGCAGTCCGGAGTTTTAGGTTTGGATTTTGGAAAATGAATTGCACCAAGAGGCCAGGACCGTCTTGCTCCAGTTGGCTTAGTAAGGAAATGGCCACAAGCCATAGGTGGTAATTTAGCAGTGGCTGCCTGAGTCGTTAGGGGAATGTAACCACAAAAGGCAGTAGAACGGGCAGCCAGGGCCATTGCAGGGCACAGTCACAGTGGCTGGCCAGGAGGTCTGATGGGGAGGCCTTTCCTTCCTGCAGACCCAGCCTCCCCTGGAATCCTCCCATTTCCCGAGGCCTAGCTGGTGGCACCCAAAACCCACGAGAGAGCTGCAACATAGAGCTGGGCTGTCTCAGATAAATGCAGGAAGGGCTACCCCTCTGTGGGTGAGTGATACTAGCTTCCTTAGGCAGCCTTTAGGTTTCCATTCATTAGTTAACTCTGGCTATACCTGAGAAGACAGAATAACCGGCCTGGTGGTTGAGTGTACACTGTAGAGAAACACAGAGCCAGCCTTAGTCCCAGCTCCACCACTGGCTAGCTGTGGGGCTCTGAGCTAGTTAATTCAATTTGTCCAGTCCTCAGATTTTCCACTAGTAATTTGGGATTAAATAACCCGATAGGAAAATGAACCAAGGACACAGGCAATTCATAGAATAAAAAATACAAGTGGCCAATAAATATATGAAAATGTGTTCAAGCTCTCTAGCTGTTAGAGAACTGCAAATTAAAATAAGACCTCATTCCTGGCAAATGTTACAAGATTGATAATGCCCAGCACTGGCACGGAGGCACTGGCACACGCTATTGGTGGGAACGTAAATTGGCTCGGTCACATTAAAAGATTATTTCTCAGTCTCTCTAAAGATTTTATGTGCAAACCCTTTGACTTCACAATCCCACTTCTCAAAATCTATCCTGGAGAAATAATTGCATGTTATGGATATAGTGGTCAGTGTAAAATTGCTTGTAATCTTAAATAAAAGGACAGAAAAAGAAAAAGGAAAGACTAGCAGAAAACCCAAGTCATGAGCATGTAATTGCAGGTAGAGCTACAGGTTCTGAGATGGGAACAACTCCAATATACATGGTTATCTGGAAAGAATATATCAGGGGAACAATACATGTAGGCCAATCACATTATATTAAAAAATGTATATTTTCATTTTTCTAAGTAAGGCCATGGAAAAGATCCAGGAGGCTGCACTTTCCACTGTGCACAGTGGTTACCTCTGGGTGAGGACAGTCGGAGGGAGGGAGGGAGACTTTCATTTTTTACTCCATATACAGATGCCCCTCAACTTCATAAGCAAAAATGTCATAAGTCACAATGCATTTAACCAACCTGCCAAACATCATAGCTTAGCCCAGCCTACCTTAAACATGCTCAGAACACTTACATTAACCTACTCCTGGGCAACATCATCTCACACAAAGGCTATTTTATAACAAAGTGCTGAATAGCTCATGTAATTTATTGAATACAGCACACTGTAAGGTGTCACTTGTTTACGCTCCTGATCGCGTGGCTGACTTGGCAGCTGAAATCTTACCACGTAGCACTAGCCTGGGAAAAGATCAAAATTCAGAATTCAGAGACGTGCATTGCTTTTGCACCATCTTAAAGTCAAAAAATCATAAGTTGAACTATTGTAAGACCATCTGTACTCTATATACTTACATCTGTATTTTTGCATTTTTTACAATATACACTGTAAGGTTATTATTGTCCTCTATCATCCCAGTTTCTTGTAAAGCTGTCAGAACTAGGCTGAATTGGGGAAGGCTGCAGCTGGAGCAGAGTGCACAGGAAATACCAGGCATTCAGATTTGGACGTGTTAAATGTCAGGCGCCCATTAGAATCTTAAGTGGAGATGCTGAGCAGGCAGATGGATAGAAGAGTTTGCAGTTTGGAAAGGAGATCCGGGTTGGAGAACCACATTTGAAGACAAGTCCCTAGGATGTATGGGCATGAGGAGGAGAGTCCCATTAATAAGATAGGGTGGGGCCCAGAGCCAAGTGTGTGGGCACCCAAGCCCTGGATTCCAATGTCTTTAACACAAATCAGTTTCTGCTATGAATCTAAACAACTATAGGGTCCTAACTGATTCTTCCTACACACCGGTATCACTGGCACCTATAAAAAACTCCTTGTGTCTTATTCTTAGCACTGCTCCCTGCTTTTCCTTTGAATGTCCAGCTTGGTCTGGCTGAACTGCTTTGGTGGTCTCTGGGTCTCCCAACTTCGCCTTCCCTTGACATCCTGTCTGAATCCCCCTTCTGCAAGCTTCATGGCTGCAGAGAAGCCCTGCCAACTCCTGAATAACTCCACCCATCCCTCACTCTATTCTTCAAGCTCCAACCCAGGACAACGGCAACATGTGTATAGTCTTTCACACAGTTGCTCATTTAATTCCCAAGAGGCAGATATATTATTAGCATCACTTTTACTATTATCCTGCCCTCTTGACAGATGAGAAAACTGAGTGTTGTGTGGTGGGAAGTGTCTTATCTTCCACTAGAGTCTAGCAAACTACCATAAACTTAGCAACTTGAAACAGCCCATATTGGGGCCGAGTAACGTAGCTCATGCCTGTAATCCTGACAGTTTGGGAGGCCAGGGCAGGAAGATCACTTGAGGCTAGGAGTTCAAGACCAGCCTGAGCAATATAGCAACACCCCATCTCTACAAAAAATTTTAGAAAATTAGCCGGGCATGCGCCTATAGTCCCAGCTACTCTGGAGGCTGAGGCTTGAGCCTAGGAGCTTGAGGCTGCAGTGAGCTATGATTGCCACTGCACTACAGCCTGGGCAACAGGGTAAGAAAAAGAAAATACAACAACAACAGCAAAAACACATTTATTATCTCACAGTTTCTGTGCCTCAGGAATCTGGGTGTGTCTCTGCAGAATCCTCTGCTTCAGGGTCTCTTATGAGGCTGCAATCCAGGTGTCAGCTAGGGCTGGGGCCTCATCTGGAAGCTCAGCCGGGCAAGGACCTGCCTCTAAGGCATTCCGCAGTTGACAGAATTCAGTTCCATCTGAGCGGTTAGACCAAGGGCCTCAGTTCCTGCCAGCTGTTGGCTGGAGGTCACTGTCAGTTCCTTGCCACATGGGCCTGCTTACTTTATCAATGTGTGTGATCCGAGAAGGCAATAAAGAATCTGCTTGTAAGGGAGGCTACAATCTCTTGAAACCTAATCTCAGAAGTGACACCCTGTCACCTTTGGTTAGAAGCAAGTTGCTAGGCCAGCCCACACTTAGGAGGCACCCCCACTACACAGGGTGTGAATACAAGGGGCAGGTCACCAGCCATCCTAGTGTCAACCCACACAGGACATAACACGTGGGATTTGGGCACAGGCATGTCGACCTCCAATGCTTGGCTGCTTCCTTCTATGCAATCCTGGATCCTCCATGATTGTGCTCTGCTGTGGCCTGAACAAAAAGGGAACAATGATAGTTCTTTCTTCATGTGACTCTACTAAGTACTCTTTTAGCCAGGGAAGTTGAGTAATCTGGTTTTAACAATAGAAAAGTGGGACTTGCAAATTAGCATGGGTTTCCAAAACGGAATGCAATTTAAAGCTGAGAAGCTGAAGTGATAAATGGAGGAACAAACAGTGTTCTGTCTATAAAAGCAGCTGATAAAAATGCCTGTCACCTTTCAAACCAGTCCTGCACCCCACAGACCACAGGTAAATCATCTCTCTCTACCCAGACCTGCAAACTGGCCATGTATGTAACACTGCCACTGTAGGGAAGGAGGCGGGCCAGAGGAGCAGGAGAGCGCCAGCCACCACCTCACCAGCCTTCTCTGTGAGTTGCCTTCTCCCAAGTCCTTTGAGTGGAGACAGCCCAGTCCCTGATCAACAAAGTGCCCTGCAGTGACAGCTGGGAAAGATGGCAGGTGTCAGCCTTCTTGCCCCATCTCTGCCACCACTGCTCCCTGAAAACTTCTCACAGGGATGATTCCAGTGCTGTGGCTTCTCAGCAACCCAGCTTCAGTCTCGGGCACCCCTCTTCTCCCAAGCCTGTTTCTCAGGCTGCCACTGAGTAGACTCTCTTTTCAGTGCTCCTCAGAAGAGTTACTCCAGTTCCCAGGACCACCCCAATTCATCTCCTCAACTGGGACTTTCTATCTCTAGCTCGACCCCAAATTGTATATTGATTTAATTAATATTTATTGAAAACTTACTAAAGGCCATATATATCCTTCTAAAGCACTGAAAAACATATTCCTTATACATGGGTATGTATGTACATAAATACCTATAACATAGAGGCTAACAGCATGATTTTAAAATTAGATCTCGTCATTTAGTAACAGTGAACTTTACTTTGGCAGGTTACTCTAACTTTCTGAGTCCCAGTTTCCTTTTCTGTAATGTGGACATCATTTTTCCTACCTCAAAGGATCAGTGTGAGAAGAAAGTGAAATAGTAATTTGTGTGTGGCACTTAGCACTGTGCCTAAAACATAATAAATACTTAATAGCACTTCTGTGTAATTAGCACAGGACAGACCATTCCCAAAGATTCCCACTCCCACCAAATCATAGGCTCTTAGAAGGCTAAAACCACAACTGTCTTGTTCACCCTTATATCCCCAATACCTGGCACAATGCCTGGCACATGGTAAGCGCTTAATAAACATTTCTGCAATGAGTTAATAAGTGAATAAGTAATACTGCAGTTAATGACAAAAATATTTATCTGGTGCAACTTTCCAAGGAGCTTAAAGATCTCTCAATATTATTTAATTTGGTTTTAAAGTTCACCTTGGGGCCAGGCATAATGGCTCATGCCTCTAATCCCAGCACTTTGGGAGGCAGAGGTGGGAGGATCGCTTGAGTCCAGGAGTTCAAGATCAGACTGGGCCACAAAGCAAGTCTCCGTCCCTACCAAAAAAATATGAAAAATTATCCAGACATGGCAGTTGTACCTGTAGTCCTAGCTAGCCAGGAGGCTTAGGTGGGGGGAAATCGCTTGAGCCCAGGAGTTCAAGGATGCAGTGAGCTATGATCACATGACTGCTCCAGCCTGGGCAACAGAGCAGGACTCTAACTCTAAAAAAAAAAAAAAAAAAAAAAAAACCCACAAAAAACCAAAGTTCACCTAGGATGGCAAGTAAAAGGTTTGACCATTTACTTAGGCCTTTGACCAAGGTGTAAAGGACTAAACTTGACTTGCCTAAAACCATGCAATAAATCTGGTTATAGGTTGGCATGGCTACAGTGTTGGCATTCGGATTCTTGTACTCATAGCTCCCTACTCCTACATATCTAGTGTATTGAGACCATCTTCCTAGCCTGACTGACTTGCCCATAGAGAAAAGCCCCTCTGAACTCCAAAATTTGAGGACTTTCTAATTCTTTGTGACCATGACTCACTTTGTAAGGAACCAATAAGTTGTCCCAGGCCTTGGTGCTGAGCAAATGGTGGAGCAAAAGCCAGCTGCCTGCTGTCCATTAGTCCAAAAGTGGGATCTGACATCCCTGCAGAGTCCGTCCAGCACCCTAGGGTTGATTTCCCTGGGGGTGTTGTTAGCCACTCAGGATGACCAGCAGCCATTCCTGGAGAATGAGAACAAATCTCAGAATCATATGATCTGTCTCTAGTCCCAGCTCCACTAGCTGTGTGACCTTGGACAAGTTACTTAACTTCTTTTCACTTTCATTTTGTCATCTGAAAAGAAGGGGAAGTAACACCTTGTAAGGACTGAGTAATATGATGTCTGACAAAAGGCACCGTGCCCAGCAGAATTCCCAGAGACTGTTTGTGGAGTTTGGATCTGAATGCAGGGCTGGAGTTAATCATCCTTTGTGGGGAGCAGCCCAGGAAAATCTTCTGGTCCCCTGTTTCCCTCTCATAGTCCAGTCCAATTCCCATTGGCACTTTGGGGAAGGCAGTGATTTTCAAGATTTATCTCAGAGAAGAACTCTTTTGTCAAGCAAACTTAACATGGAATGGAACAGAAGTATATAAAACTGATAAAACTGAGCTCACTTGTCAAAGCAGGGCTGGGGAAAACCTAGATCTCTCTTTGTGATTTGCCCCTCCTCATTTTGCAGTGGCCTCCAATATAACTCCATGAGCCCCCAGACTTCCCAGAACTTGGATGGAACACAACTCAACTAAAGTAGTATTCTAGATGGTCTCTGTCAAATTAGTAACAATATCAACACATTATTATAATCTAAATGCTAGCTATAATTTATTATTATTATTATTATTACAGCTAACATTTACTATAGTGGTTCTCAAGCTTTAGCTTACATCAGAATCACCTGGAAACCTGATTAAAACACAGATTAATGGACCTCACCCCCAGAGTTTCTGATTCAAAAGCTAGCGTGGAGCCGAGAATCTGCATTTCTATCACATAACTAACTAGTGATGGTGATGCTAGAGTGTGGGAAGACATTCTGAGAACTGATGATTTACTGTGAGCTAAGTGCTAAGCATTCTACGTGGAGACTGTTTTTAATGCTCACAACCACACGATGAGATAGGTATTGAACTATTTACATCCCTTTACAGATGAGGAAACTAAAAGTCTAAGTAACTTGCTCCAGGTCTTAGTTACTAAGTGGCAGATTCCAATCCAGGTCTGACTCCAAAGTCCTCACTCCTAACCATGATGTTAAAATGTTCAAATGGAAGCCTATTATGAGGAATAGGTCCACTTATTTGCATTCATTAACCAGCATAAACAAGTTCATGTAATGAACTGGCTCTGAGAGAAAGGGTTCTAAGGTAGTTGAGGTTTGATGAAGAATAGAACAACCAAACAAATCAGGAAGGTTTGAGTAACAGGCCATTGCTTATCATAGTCTGCAAGGTAGCTCAAGAATTTGACCAAGAGAGACAGTACTTGTGACAAAAGATAGAAAAGCTGGTCAAAAAGACAAATTTCACTTTATTCATTATTCATGTAGTCACTAGTTTATAAAATGCTTATTGAATATGTCCTATAAGCTGGGGGCTGTTTGGTGCTGAAGATATGAGGGAGAGTAAAAGTAGACAGGGTTCATGACCCTCAAAGCTTACAGACCCCTCAAAGCAACAATATTAAGCTTAGTAACAATTTTGCCCAAGTCATGAAATCTTGACGTTCAGCTTTGGCAACATGGTTCTCTCAGGTCCCAGCTCTTTTGGTTCTGGCTCTTCTGAATCTTATTATCTTGTATTATTCACTCTATCTGTTGACCTAATGAATTTCCATTCTGATGTGTGACGTTCAGCACAATCCTGACATCATGAACTTAAAAGCCTGCCTTGTTAATAGATTTTATTTTTTGAATGTTGACTATGGACAGGATTGGCTTGTGTGTGATAATTGGTAACTATATGACTAATAGGGGGAGGTTTTATAATTGGTCTGCTCTTGTATTCTTACTCATCACTGCTAATTACCAAGTGTGTCTGATATGCCAGATGGATATTTAATAAATGGTCTAATGATTGGATCTGAAATAACATATTCAGGTTCAAGAGAACCATGGTCCTGGGAGGGAGGTCACACAGTTCTCCATTCTGCCATCCAGCACCGTTGCTTTTAGATGAAGTTTGATGAGGCTGAATTAGATCCTGACAATTGTATGGCATTTTTGTTTAATTCCAAGGAAATTTTCTTTCATGGGCTTACCATGATTTCTATGAAAATTCATTTTGGGGAAAATCCTCAGTCTTACTTGTTCCAAGTTGGATTTACTTACTCTGGCAAAGTTATGACCTATTAAAAAGTGCTAATGGAGACAACTGAGAAGCCAAGTTTCAGGGAACCGTGTTGTCTTAGTCTGCTTTGTGTTACTGTAAGAGAATACTTGAGACTGGATGATTTATACAGAGAGATGGCATCAGCTCAGCTGCTGGTGAGGGCTTTCATGCTGCGTCACAACATGGCGGAAGGTCAAAGGGGAAGCGGAAATGCGCCAAGGGGCAAAATCCAAGGGGTGTCCTGGCTTGTTACCAATGCACTCTTGTAGGAACGAATCCCTTTCCTGATCCAGCCTTCCCAGAATGAGATTTCACTGTCTACTGCAGTAACAGCACCAAGGTATTTGTAAGGCATCTGCCCCCATGACCCAAACACCTCCTGCTAGGCCTCACCTCCCAACACTACCCCACTGGGAATCAAATGTCAACATCACTTTTGGTGAGGACAAACTCTATCCAAACCATAGCACATGTGAAGGAAAAAGGAAAGAAAAAGGGAGGGAAGAATATAAAGACTGTAGTAAGAAATCCATGATCGGTGCGAAACATGGAGTTTTCACAACGAGCTAAAGAAACGCTATAGGCTGTCTCCTAGAGACACACATTTCTGCCATCTAATCTGCAGATTTGTTTACATTAAAAAACAAGACTAAATTTAAGCTTCAAAGTAAAAGCTCAACATTTAGGGAGACATATGGGCTGTTTGCTTTGAATGAGGGGCAGGAGCCAGCCTTCTCCGAGTTGGCCCAGAGAAAATTTTTGAAACACAGAAATGTAATAATAGCTGGCACATGGGATGTGTGGAATGAAATCAGCACTTTCAAAAAGAAAAGAATGAAGAGAATAATAATAATAAGCCAACGCATTCAGTTCTTTTGGTTAATGTCAAATTTTACTCACCAATCTTAACAGATCTACTAGTGATTACTCTTATTTGGGTATTTCCAGTGGAAAATTATCCAGTTTGTGAAAAGTCTCAGTCATTTGTTATGAAGAACACAGCTTTCATTTTGTCCCAAAATTAGATGGGACTGAATTACCCCCACCAAGATGATTCAAGCTGCCTACTCGTGCCCAGCTCTGCCCTTGCTTTTGGCAGAGTACAGCATGGCATTTAGCCTTGGCGTTATCCCTGATTGCCTGGCCAGGCCTACATCAGAGTTAGTGGGGGAGGAGGAGGAGAAGAAGGAGGAGTTGGTATAGCTGACTGTTGAAGAGCTTAGGATTTGGAGCCAGAAAGAGCTGGGTTCAAAGTTCAAATTTGCCTCTTACTATGTGAGCTTCAAGTTCTAAATAAATCTTAATAATAACATGAGCTTATTACAAAGATTTGATGAGATAATATACACTAAGGGCTTAGTTCAGTCCATGGCACATGACATGTAATGGTACCTGTTGTTGCTGGGAGTCTTGATCTTAGTATGGGTGGTTTAAAAGAAGAAAGTAAGTGGGTCAGTCTTAGTTTCTAAATCCATTGTACAGTGCCGTCCAATAGAACATTCTCCAATAATAGAAATTTCTATATCTGTGCTACCCAATACAGTTTAGTATCTTGCTGCATATAGCTATTGAGCTCTTCAGATTTGGCTAGAGGAAGTGACTTTTCACATTTAACTGATTTAAATTTCAATAGCCATGTGTGATCTGTGACTACCATGTTAGGCAGCACAGCTTTATGAGATTAATATTGTAGAATCATGTGACAAAGAGCAGCATTGTGAGAGAACAGTTACATGAAAATATAAGGAAGCATAGAGCTCATGGGGTTGAGCCAGTCAGAATCGCATTTTTAATGAGTCATGGACACTGCTCTTATTATGTCCTTTATTGTACAAACAAAAAAATAGAAAACATTTCCAAACCTTAAATGTCAAACAGTCCAGTGTCAAGATGTATTAGTTTGTTCTCACACTGCTATAAAGAGACACCTGAGCTTGGGTAATTTATAAAGAAAAAAGGTTTAATTGGCTCATGGTTCTATAAGCTGTATAGGAAACATAGCTGCTTCTGCTTCTGGGGAGGCCTCAGGAAACTTACAATCATAGTGGAAGGTGAAGGGGAAGCAGGCATGTCTTACATAGTGGAGCGGGAGCAAGAGAGAGAGAGGGGATGTTCTACACACTTCTAAACAACCAGATCCCATGAGAACTGACCGTCAGCAGGACAGTACCAAGGGGGGATGGTGTTAAATCACAAAAAACCACCCCCATGACCCAATCACCTCCCATCAGGCCCCTCCTCCAACATTGGGGATTACAATTCAGCAGGAGATTTGGGTGGGGACACAGATCCAAACCATAACACAAGAGCTATTTGACAAATTGTAATCCCACCAAAATGAAAGAGATTCAACTTTGATTTAGAATCTACAATAGCAAAATTTTCACCATTTAGTAAACAGCCATGGTGAACACATGATGCAGTATCAAGTCTAACCACTGAGCCCTGTCGAGCACAGAAGAGCTTCCTAAGTGTCCTCCTTAAAGTACATGTTGTACCTGTACAGGTGAGAGCCATTTTTTGGACAAGATAATAGAGGAATCCATGTTAATGTAACTCACTGCTGAGTTGGCAATGAGCTCGCTCATTGGCAGCCAAATGAAAAAGCCCATATAGGAAGAAATTAATAAAGCTGGCATGTTTTCTGTTCCTATCAGCATAACCCAAGATATAGGGATAAATAGTGTTTGTTCAGTAATGACTCAAATGTGTCACAGGCATTTTGAGAGAATGTCTATGGTAAAGTTTAAATATTAGGACAATTATAGTCCAATGTGTCCCAGGTCCAAGATGCATAAAACAGTGTTGCAAAAAGGACTGGGTTTACATAGTACATCATATTTTACATAAAGACTCTGCATAGTTGAAATAAAAGTGGCCTGACACTGGGATTCAAGAGCCCTGGTTTTGAGACCTGTTTTGCTGGTTACCAGTTGGTAGTTCTCAACAAGCTATTAACGCTCTCTGTGCCTGTTTCCACACATTTGAAAATGGGGTTGATACTATCTCATAAGATTCTTATGAAGGTTAAATGGAAAACTAAAAAGCACTTTGCAAATGAGAAGCATTATCATCACCATCATCATTATCTTCATCATCATGATGTTATTTTTACTTTCTCAACAATCTCCTGAGGGAGCTAGATAGAGCAAGTAGTCCATTCACAAATGAGGAGACTGCAGGTGAGAGGATTTAAGTAACTTCCCAAGGTCACACAACTAGGAAGACTAGCATTCTCATCACAGCTATGGAAAACTGGGTGAAGTTTAGCTGAGGAACATAAAGGTTTTCTATTTCTTTTGGATCTCATCCTTTAGATCATAGAATTATAAAAATGAAAAAGTCAGGACTGTGTTTAGATACAAGCAAGAGAGACCCCCATCAAAGGTCTTGTGTGTTAGTTACAACAAGGGCCGACCAACTGGACCAAATCCGGCCTGCTTTGGTTAATAAAGTTTTATTAAAACGCCGTCACCCTCATTCATTTACAAGCTGTCTTTGGCTGCTTTTGCACTACAACAGCAGAACTGAATGGTTGCAATAGAAACCCTATGGACCACAATGCTAAAAACATGTACAATCTGGCCCTTTACAGAAAAAGTTTGCCAACTCCTGCTTTAGAAGGCCCCAGTATCGCAAACCACACAAAAATAAATGTGTTAAAGAACACATGGCTGTTCTATTTGGTGATTGGCACTAGAAGAGTGTGACTCATGTCCTTGAATAGCCACTGTTGTGACCAGTACTCCTCAGGCCTCAGGCCCCAGATCACATCTGCCTTGTGTCCTTGAGACCAAAGAGACTACCTCTGGGTGCCAGGAAGGTTTGGGACTTCTGCCATTGTTCACTTGGGCCAGCAAGGCCTTGGGTCTGGAGTATTTGAGCGGCATAAGTACTCAGAAAACAGAAATGACAAATCAAGTAATTTGTCAAACCCTTCCCCCAAACAGCATAAACTACAGTAGATTCTTGCATAACAAAGTATCAGTTCCCAGTGGAGGCAGGCATCCTTGCCCCCTTTGAGTTTCAATTCCTGGTTTTGGATCTGGGGGTGCTCACAGATTGGCAAAGTACACAGATGCGCGTGGCAACTGGGGACCATTTTGCAATATTAAGTAACTCATGCTACTTGAAAAATTTTTTTATGGAGGTCATTGTATAACATGCATGAATTGTGATGCTTTTTTCTATATTGGCAACTAGATGGACGTTGAACAGTAGAATTGTGAATGGTGTTATTTTCCTAAAATGATTTCATTTAAATAATTTTTATTTGAATATTTGACATTGTCCATTCAGGCTGCTATAACAGAATACCTTAGAATGTTTAATTTATAAACAATAGAAGTTTATTGCTCACAGTTCTGGAGACTGGGAAGTCCAAGGCCAAGACACCAGCTGACTCAGTGTCTGCTGAGGGCCTGTTTCTTCACAGATGGTGCCTTCTATGGGTTCTAACATGGTAGAAGGGCAAAAGGGGCTCAGAAGCTTCTCACACCTCTTTTATAAGGTCACAGATCTCATTGTGAGAGCCCTCGTGACCTAATCACCTCCCAAAGTCCCTACCTTCTAATAATATGAGCTTGGTGATTAGGTTTCAACACATAAATTTTGGTAGGATACAAACATTCAGATCATAGCAGATATTCATGTATTATAATTTGTATTTTGCCTCTTAATTTTAAAGATAAATTTTGAATTTTTAGAAGAAAAATACGCATTTGAAAGTACAAAAGTTTTAGATTGGGGGACTTTTAAATATTTATTTTAATTTAATTTATTTGATGAAAATACATTCAAATTGTGTATGCTTTAAATACCAATATGTCTTATTTTAATAATCCTTTGAGCATTACTGTCAATGAAATAAAATCTAGGCTTCTCATTTTTATTGGTAGTCATGCTTTTTTAGTTTTGGCAATAACAAAAACAATATGCTTATCTTTATCTAAAAAAATTAAAGAACAGATGAGAAAGTGACTGAAGAGAATTATTATTATGGTCCTAATAGGGACTGTAGTTGGAATTGGGTTGATTCCATTCTACTCCAGTGTATTAGCCTGTTCTCATGCTGCTAATAAAGATATACCTGAGATTGGGTAATTTATAAAGGAAAAAGGTTTAATTGGCTCACAGGTCAGTATCGCTGGGGAAGCCTCAGGAAACTTACAATCATGGTAGAAGGGGAAACAAACCCGTCCTTCTTCACATGGTGGCAGGAAGGAGAAGTGCAGAGCAAAGTGGAGAAAAGCCCCTTATTAAATCATCAGCTCTCATGAGAACTCACTCTCTATCATGAGAACAGCATGGGGGAAACCACCCCCATAATCTAATCACCTCCCACGAGGTTCCTCCCCCAGCACATGAAAATTACAACTCGGATTACAATAGAAGATGAGATTTGGGTGGGGACATACAGCCTGACCGTATCATTCTGCCCCTTGCCCCTACCAAATCTCTTCTTTCTCACATTTCAAAGCAAAATTTTGTCTTCCCAACAGTCCCCCAAAGTCTTAACTCATTCCAACATTAATCCAAAAGCCCAAGTCCAAAGTCTCATCTGAGACAAGGCAAGTCCCTTCTGCCTAGGAGCCTGTAAAATCAAAAGCCAGTTAGTTACTTCCTGGATACAATGGGGGTACAGGCATTGGGTAAATATATTCATCCCAAATGGGAGAAATTGGCCATAACAAAGGGGCTACATGCCCCATGCAAGTCTGAAATCCAATAGGGTAGTCATTAAATCTTAAAGTTCCACAGTGATCTCCTTTGACTCCATGTTTCACATCCAGGTCACACTGAAGCAAGAGATAGGCTCCCATGGCCTTGGGCAGCTCTGCCCCTGTGGCCTTGCAGGGTACAACACCCCTCCCTGTTGCTTTCATGGGCTGATGTTGAGTGTTTGCAGCTTTTCCAGGTGCACAGGGCAAGCTATTGGTGGATCTACCATTCTGAGGTCTGGAGGACAGTGGCTCTCTTCTCACAGCTCCACTAAGCAGTGCCTCAATGGGGACTGTGTTGGGGCTCCCACCCCACATTTCTCTTCTGCACTGCCCTAGCAGAGGTTCTCCATGAGGGCTCTGCCCCTGCAGCAAACTTCTGCCTAGACATCCAGGCATTTCCATACTCCTCTGAAATCTAGGTGGAGGGTCCCAAACTTCAATTCTTGACTTTTGTGTACCTGCAGGCCCAACACTACATGTAAGCTGCCAAAGCTTGAGGCTTGCAACCTCTGAAGCAACAGCCTGAGCTGTGCCTTGGCCCCTTTTAGCCACGGCTGGGATGCAGGGTCCCAAGTCCCAAGACTGCACAAAGCCCCAAGGCCCTGGGCCCTGCCCATGAAACCATTTTTTCTTCCTAAGATTCCAGGCCTCTAATGGGAGGGGCTGTCTTGAAGGTCTCTGACATGCCCTGGAGATATTTTCCCCCGTTGTCTTGGTGATTAACATTTGGCTCCTTGTTACTTATGCAAATTTCTGCAGCTGGCTTGAATATATCCCCAGAAAATGGGTTTTTCTTTTCTATTGCATTGTCAGGCTGCAAATTTTCCAAACTTTTATGCTTTGTCACCTCTTGAACACTTTGCTGCTCAGAAATTTCTTCTACCAGATACCCTAAATCATCTCTTTCAAGTTCAAATTTCCATAGATCTCTAGGGCAGGGGCAAAATGCTGCCAGTCTCTTTGCTAAAGCATAGCAAGAATCACCTTTGCTCCAGTTACCAAGAAATTCCTCATCTCCATCTCAGACCACCTCAGCCTGGACTTCATTGTCCATATCACTATCAGCATTTTGGTCAAAGTCACTCAACAAGTCTCCAGGAAGTTCCAAACTTTCCTATATCTTCCTGTCTTCTGAGCCCTCCAAACTGTTCCAACCTCTGCCTGTTACCCAGTTTCAAAGTCACTTCCACATTTATGGGTATCTTTACAGCAGCACCCCACTACTACCAGTAGCAAGTTACTTTATTAGTCCTTTCTCATGCTGCTAATAAAGACATACCAGAGACTGGGTAATTTATAAAGGGAAGAGGTTTCATTGACTCACAGTTCAGCATGGCTGGAGAAGCCTCAGGAAACTTACAATCATGGCAGAAGGGAAAGCAAACACATCCTTCTTCACATGGTGGCAGGAAGGAGAAGTGCAGAGCAAAGCAGGGAAAAGCCCCTTATAAAACCATCAGATCTCATTAGAACTCAGTCACTATCATAAGAAGAGCATGGGGGAACTACCCCGATGATCTAGTCACCTCCTACGAGGTCCCTCCACCAAAACATAAAAATTACAATTCGGATTATAATAGAAGATACAATTTGGGTGGGAACACAGAGCCAGACCATATTATTCAATATTTCTGGGAACCTATTCCTCAGGAAAAGAAAGGGAGTGGGGGAAGAAGTTCTGTTCCATTTTGGGACTGCACAATCCCATTTAACTTTGCTTTCCAGTGGGTTTAGGTTTCTTTTTCCAGTGACTCATTTAGTAGGAGGCTGCTTCTCAGGGGGCTTCCTTCGATGCCAGCACAGAGTTCCTTGAAGCCCCACCTGAGGTTGCCTTTCCCAGGAGGAGGAGGGAGGGCTGCTGGGCTGGTCTGTAAAGAAGGCAGCCTTTGTTCCATTTATCCTGAAGACAGCTGCTTCCCCTGGGGTGCCATTAGGGCAGTCATTCAGGGAGCTGACAAAGAAAGCCATTTCTCTTGTGAAGACAGACACTCTTCCAGATCCACCCAAGGCACTCCTGGAAAACTGGCACCAGGTGTTTTTCATTACTCAAATGGGTTCCAAGGCAAGCACTCAGCTCTGCCACCCTGGACCTGGGGGAATTTCTTCCACACTTCAACGAAATAATGCATTCATTTTTTGGCTCATTCATTCATTTAACAAATATAGACTGCACAGCTATTGTGTGCCAGGCACTGTGCTAGGCATGGGAGCACAACTGTGAATGTGGTCAATGTTTTCTTGTGCTACATTAAATAGATCTGGTCTTTGTCCATGGTTCCTGGCACAGCACTCTTGAAACCCTTGGGATTTCCAGGAAGGAGTATTTGTGGCTTGTCACCAGAAAGACTGAGTGATTAGAGGGTTGGAACTCTCAGCCCACCTGCCCACCTCCTGGGATGGGAGGAAGTGGGAGCTGGAGATTGAGCTCTATAAAAACTCTTGAACAATGAGATTTGGAGAGCTTCCATGTTAGTGAATGCAGCCATGTGCCGAGAGGGTGGCACTCCCCAGCTCCATGAGACAGACGCCCTTGTGTATGGGACTCTTTTGGACCTTGCACTGTGCACCTCTTCATCTGGCTGTTCATTTGTATCCTTTATAATTAACCAGTGTTGGGACTCAGAAAACAATTCCCCAAAACGAAGGCCTCCAAAGCCACCTCAGAAGCAAAAGTTTTTCTCTGACCTTCTGCCCTCCTGTCTCTCAGTCACATTCTCCCCAGAGGCAAGCCATACCAGAAACTAAAATTCCTCTTCCACAAGGTGAGTCATAGAAACCAGAACCCCATTTCCCCAAAGCCAACCATAATACAATATGACTCTCACTCTCCCTCCCTTTCTGTGTAAAAACTGGCCATAAAGAAATGATCTGACCTACTTTGTTTGACTGTAGGTCATCAGACTCCCATTCCAGAGAGGGTCCTGTCCCACACCCAGAAGGAAGGAACGCTGCTCAGAGAGGCAAAGAGAATCTAGATAGATAGGCCTTGCTGGGTTTCCTCACTCAGTCTATTAGCATCAGATCTCCCTTTTTGTCCAATCATATTTTTTTACATAACTGTCCATACTTTGTTGAACCTAAGCATAAAAATGGACCATTTTCCCTGTATCTTTGGGTCTTCATCCTGAAGACTCCAGGGTCACATAAAATGAGGATCAAATAAATCTGTATGCCTTTTCTCCTATTCTTCTGCCTTGTCAGTGATTTTCAGCGAACCTTCGGAGGGCGAAGGGTAAGTTTTCCCTTGGCCCAGACACCAGCAAATGTAAGTAAAGTATTTTTCTGAGTCCTGTGAGCCACTTTAACAATATGAAACAGGGGGAAGGGGCTGTGGGAACCCCTGATTTACAGCTGGTCAGTCAGAAATATGGGTGGCCTGGGCCCTGCGACTGGCATCTGAAATAGGGATAGTTTTGTGAGACTGAGCTCTTGACTTGTGGGGTTTGCACAAACTCTGGGTTACTAACTCTGGTGTCAGAATTGAATTGTAGGACACCCCACTGGTCTTGGAAAATTTGTTGGTGTCAGAAAACATCCCAGAGTTCCCTACCGCAATGAGCTTACCACGTGTGGCAGGGAAGAGAGATAATGAAACAAGTCATTATGATAAGATAATGAGTTTGAAGAGGGGGAAGGATGAGGTGCCCAGAGGGCCCACAGCAGGGGGATTTGTCCTAACTGAGGACAGATAGAAAGTGTCCCCGAAGTTGGGCGCAGTGGCTTGAGCCTGTAATCCCAGCACTTTGGGAGGATCACTTGAGCCTAGGGGTTTGAGATCAACCTGGGCAACATGGCGAAACGTCATCTCTACCAAAAAAAAAAAAAAAAAAAAGTTAGCTGGGCATGATGGCATGCACCTGTAATCCCATCTACCTGGGAGGCTGAGGTGGGAGGATCACCTGAGCCCAGGAGGTCAAGGCTGGCAAAGAGGGCAAGGAAAGAACTCCAGGGAGAGGGAGGAGTGTGGGCCTGTGGGAGGGCTGGCTGAAGACCAGGCTGGATGTAGAGTGGGCCTGCATTTGAAGGACACCTATGCCAAGTAAGACAAACACTGGAATAATCCTAACCTCAGGATGATAACAACTTCACAAAGCCTTTCAGACACCTGTGGATATTTCCCCTTCAGAATGCTCCTGAGCCTCATTCATTCATTCAACAAGTGTCGAGGAAGCATGTTTCATGTGCATGTGCTGGTGAGGAGCTGGGACTACTCAGTGAAGTCAGATGCCATCTGTACAATGGAGGAAACAACAGCCTGGCCCTGAGGAGAAGCATCATGGATGCAGGCTTGCTTCTGCCCATCATCTCTTTACGGGATAGCCCTGCTTGCAGTCAGTGTGGTTTCATTGGCACTAATGTCACCTCTGCTAGCTCCAAGGAGGAGCGAGTGACCAGCCCTGGCTAATCAGAGTATCACAATCCTTTTGACCATTGTGATTGGTTCAGAAATTGACACATGACCTGAGTTCAGCCATTTAAATCCTTCCCCAGGACTTTTGGTGGAGCTAATGAGGAAGGCACTCACCATCTGAAACAGCAAATAAGAACAGGGTGAGCCTGGAGATGTCAGGAGCTGCCTTTGCCGCCTCTTGGAAAAAGCTTGCCTGAAATTAGAGCCAACACAGAGGAAAGGAGATCTAAAAGGTGGGTAGACAGATGCTTGAGTTCCTGGGTCTAGCTGTAACTCCTCCTAGATGGATGGGTGTCTGACTTTGTAGTTACAGGAACCAACAAGCTCACTTTTTTGTTTAAGTTAATGGAAGTTGAGGCTTTCTCGACTTACAATCAAGAATTCTGATTAATACAGCAGACACCTGTGCCACCAACTTCACAATGATCTGATAAATGCCATTATAATAGAGGAAAGACAAGGGGGCGGGACAGTGTAATGTGGGAGGGGCTGGTGCAGCTCATGCTGCTGGCCTGGCTCATCTGTGTCAGCTCCACCCTGGACGTCTCCTGTGGCATCAGAAGACAGTTTTCATGAATATTATCGGCTTTCTAGCTCAAGGTCCTGTGTAGGTGTGTGCTCAACCCAGCTACAGAACAGGTTGGAAGTGCTGAGTGGTTAGGACTCAGGGACAAATCTTTAACCCATGAAGGATTGCGTTTAGAGTTTCAGCACCCCAGCTCCCCTACTTCCGGGTGGAATAGTTCAGAGGTGTTCTTTTCTTAACCCTTCAGAAGGTCCCTGGCAGGTTGGGCTGAATTGTCCATAGATGGATCCTTTTGCTGGCTTTCCTCCTTTCTCTGTCTCACTCCCCTATTCCTCACCTGGGTATCCTGGGATCACCTCCCAAATAGAGCATTTGCACCCAAACCCTAATCTCAAGGGTCTACTTTTGGAGAACACAAACTCAGACAGAAGACCTCTGCAGGCCGACCATATAGGTTTGGATCCCAATGATGATGCTTCCTGTTTGACTTTGGACAGTGTATTTAATCGTATGCCTCAGTTTCCTCATCTATAAAAAGAAGATGGTAATTTCACTAATCTTATAAAATTGTTGTGAGGTTGAAATGAGGTACCATATACAAAGAGCTCACAACAATGTAAGTGCTGCATAAATACTGGTTATTGTTCTTACTATTCTTCTTATTCTTGTTATTGATTGTTGTCTAAGCATGACCCAAGGGTCTGGAAAATCTTGGAAGAGGTGACACTTCAGCTGAATCCTGAAGGATCAGCAGGAGCTGGGATGAAAAGGAAGGAGAGGGCCACATCGAGCAGAGGGAATGAAAGGCTCTACTTTGGAAGTCGCTTCTCTGTCTAAGCTAATAATTCTAGGAGATTATACCCTTTCTAAAGCATCTGAAAATACCTTCTTTGGTTACAAGATAATTTTTGATATCACTTTTTGTTTTGTATCCACTGCAGAAGAATTAGAGTAGAAGTGGCAAAAAGGACTTTGAGTCCTGTAAGAGTTAAATCACCCAAATGAGATGTGTGTGTGTGTGCATGCGTGTGTATGTGTATGTGTGTGTGTGTGTGACATTTTCTCCCAAGACAGGAAAAGGGCCTGCAGAATGTAGTCCCAAGAAGAGATATGCCATGCTCCATTTGAGTTCCTGGGGTTGACAGCAGGACTTCACAGGGGCATGTGCCTGGTGCACTTAGAGACTAGAGCCCAGACACCAGGGTCCCAGTTTGACAAAGAGCCCCGTCTCTGAGATTGGCATGAGAGCCATGGGCTTGGGAAAAAGCGTAACATCAGAGACTGGTGTTGGCTGAAGACCAGAGAGCCCTTTCCTGTATGTTTTTCTCCATATGCTGACTCTTGTTCTTGGTGGGTTGTTTTCTTATATGTTTTGTAATCTCACTTTAGTCAGGCTTTATCTACATGGTCTGGGTTGAAGATGTGGCCCTCCAGGGTGGTTCTGCTTTTGATTCTGCCTAATGTCTCAGGGGTATTACAGGCTTAGAACCAAGTTTTATGTTCTTTTCTTTTACCATATCGTGCAAGCAATGTAAATTTCAAGTCCTAAAATGGAAGCGGGCGTGTGGTTAGGAACGATCATGGAATACATTTTCCCCATGCAAAGTAGGACAAAAACAGACAAGTTTCCTTGTTGTCTCAGTTTGCTGATGAATGGATTTTACCCTAGCTAACTATTTTGTTAAGTATATAGCTCTGCGGAGTGACAGTTTCATAAGGGGGTTTCAATTCTCATTCTTCATCTTATGTGGGACCAAGGCTTTCTCTCTGATTCACAAAAAACATTAAAATTCAAGTACTGTATTAATTGGGATATATTATTAGCAGCTTCAACAGAGACCCCAAATAGCAGTAGCTTAGATGGGAAAGTTTAGCTCTTTTTCATATGAAAGTCCATGCTGGCACTGTGAAGTAGTGAGAGGTTCAGGTTCCTTCCATATCATCACCTTATCATCCCTAGGGTGCTGACGTGGCCCGAAAGGGGTCTCAGCTATGCCTATGTTCATGGGTCAAGCTGAAAGTCATGGAAGGATTGAGAACAAGGATATGGGAGAAATAACAAGACCAGTCTCTGCAGAGACTGCAATGCCTCTGCTCCAGTGGAGTTGAGATCAGATTTGGATAATCAAAGACATATGACACGAATTCAGCACCCATAGTAGATGGTAATTAAGCCCACAGCACTTCGAGTAGTGAGGAAACCATCAGGCCATGGGTGGTGTAGACAAGCTAAGTAGGTGTAAAGTAGTAAACATATTTGTGTATATATATATGTGTGTATATATATATACACATATATATGGTGTATATGTGTGTGGTATGTCACTGTGTGGTGTGTGTGTATGGTGTGCATGTGTATGTATGTGTGGTGTGTGTGTCTATGAGTGTGAGATGCTGTACGTGTCTTTGTGTCTCTGTCTCTAGTGCATGTGTTTGTACAGGTGTGTAGGGGTTATGTGTGTACCAGTGTGTATATTTTTATGTGTTGTGTGCATGTGTGTCTATCCATGAGCTCCGTGATGCTAGACCCTTTTTTCTGTCACCGTTCATTGGAATAAACCATACCTTTAGGATTAAATTATTTTCTAGTTAATCATATTAAGTATAAATCTCATTCCACAAACACACGTGTGCATGAAATAAAATATCGTTTTTCTTCACCAGAAGTTAATTTCCATCATAACTCCCATCACCTCCTCCCTTTGAGATTGTCTGAGTTCCAGAGGACTCATGTAGCACCAGCATGTGAGACCTAGGACCAGGGCTGGGGGGGCAGCAGGAGGCAGGGAAACCTGTCCCAATTTCCAGGGCCAGAGGTCTGGAAGGAGATCTGGGCCCAGCTATGCTGTGTATCATACAGTGGTGGTCGAGCACCTCTCAGAGGCCCTGCTTGGGACTTGGGTTATGGATTGTAGTCATTTGCTGTTTTGGTTGTTGATTCACTGGTGAGTGACCCCTTCTGTCCCTGCTCTTTGTGCTGGTTTAGTGCGACCCTTGGGCACATTTGAGCCAACTGCTGTCATGGAAAACTTGGTAAGTTCCACAGCCCAGCTCTGCCATCTTACCACTTCCACAGATCTCCCACTCACTCTGCTCTCTCAGACTGTGGCTTCCTGCCTGCCCCTCTCTGAGTCTCAGTCTGGAGCAGGCATGGTGTACCTCTCCACAACCCACCAGTGTCAACCACTGCTGCTTCTCTGCTGTCCTTTACCTAACTGGGAGAACTTCAGTCTGGGTGAGGCAGGGGGCAGGGGGGATGAGGTAAACTTTATGTCCTCCCATCAGATACTCTTGCAAATCTAATGCACATGCCCTGTGTTTTTCCTATTGCTCCCAAGGCTTAGGCTTTTGGAAATTAAAACCCAAGAACTGACTCTTTAAATGTTTTCTCAACTTTCCGCTGTGCCTCCTTATCCCAGAGGCAAGGATACTGTGCCAAGCTGACTGATGCGGAAAGGACACATGGTGGAAAGACAGAGGAGAAAAACACATCAGAAAATACATCATGAAGCATGTGACCATGCCAGGAGAACATCATGCTGCTACTGAATAGGATAAAATAGCTTCCTGCAATCAGGACTGGGGACCCTGTTTCACACAACAGTGTCTGGCACATGTTTTTGCCCTAGAAGCCTGCATAACCCCTGAGACTTGTCATCAGTGTGACTAGCTGGGGCTGGTGTCATGGGCAATAAAGGAATTTACCAAGACAGTTGTAGGTATAGAAAGGCAGAATTATTAGAGAAGGTATGAAAGTATGTTGCAAGGTTGCAATAGGCAGCACAGCAGAGAAGGGGCTACTTGTGAAGAGGCAGGGGCCGGAGGAGAGTTTACAGGGTTGTGCTGAAGGGGGCTACAAGTGGAAGAAGGTTGTGCTGCTGGGGCTACATGTGGAATAAGGTCATTGTGCCCTTGGGTTGTTTGTAATTAGCCATCTCTCAGAAAAATTATTCATGGTTCTCCCCACCTGGGGCCCCTTCCTCATTGTTGCTTACTTTTCAGGACCCTACATTCCACCCTAAGAGAAAACAATGACAAATCTTTGGCATTGGGGCAGAGAACTCATCTTCCAACTACTTCCTGCTGGCCTGGGGTGTAGAATTGACCCTACCTATGGTTGTTGGTCTGGTAGGAGACCCTGTAGGTCATTGTCCCGTACTGTGGGACTTAGGATATTGCATCTTGCTGGAGGAAGGGACTCATCACAAAGGAGGAACATGTCAAGGTGAAACTGGTGTCTTGCAGAATCCAGGGGAGATTCATAAAGGTAGCAGGCATCCCTGCAGCGAGACAGATATTCCATTCACAGCATCATTTGAAGGTGAAACTGCTCAATTCCAGCAGGGGAAATTTTGTTTCTTAAGCCAGCTACCAAAAAGGCAAAGAAAAACATTTTGCAGTGTGACTGTCCTTATTGGAAGCCCATTTAGATAACCTGGAAGTTGAACTCAATGAAAAAGTGTTTAAATTTAATTAGACACAGCATAGGGAACCAATTTTAGAGAGACTACTATACCTTAATTATGTACAATATTCCTTTTATAAATTTCCATTCATAAATTTTCTCATGACTTACGCAGACCATCTATGACACACTTGGACTTTCTGACTTGTCCTAAACATCCCTCTTTTTAAAACAACCAGTCATTTTACTTTAGGCGAAGAATTTACCATACAAGATCCTTTCTTATATAAATCCTCTTTTCTACAACCTTCCTTACCAAAAAATACCTCTTTACTTTTGTAACCTTTTTTATGTCTCTCTTATTTCCTGATTCCTTTGATCTTGTTTAATATAAAACCTTTAAATAACCTTTGAATTAGACAAAAATTATTTTTATTTTGTTAGGAAGTTAAGGTTTGTACTGCATATTGCTGTGTTAATACATATTGTCCATGAAGGGGGAGCAAATGAGGAGGTGATCTACATACTGTAAGTTATCCCCCCTCAAGAAATTGTTGGGTTAGATTTCTTGCTAGGACTTGTCTGAATAAGTGTGAGCTATTTTTAAAACCCTGAGTTAGGTAGGACTATTTAGGTTGAAGTTATTGGTTAAAGATTTAGGTAGCTTTCCTGGGAGAAATAGGACTATTAGAGGGAAAGATGAATGCAGAGGTTGGGCAAATATTAAAGCAGGCACCCATCTTGGAAAGTATATTTCTGTCCCAAAGGGGTATGAAGTATTTAGACATTACTGGGGACTTGGGAGAATGGTAATTGGACCCTTCAGTAACATAAAGAAATGTGAATCTTTTCTTTTGGAGGGAGGGGGTGTCATTTGCTCCAATTACCCAACAGGATTTGGAGGAGAGTTGCTCAGAGAAGGAGATTAGTACAGAGTAGGCAGCTCTTGAACCCAAAAGGGAAATTTATCATTTTATTTTCCATCTCTAGGGTTGTCCTTGGCTTTGTCTTGTTGATGATAATGTTTGATTTGGAAGCCAGCTGGAGCAGAGAGCCCCTTTCTCTCAGGGCCATCAGAGGTTGGGATTCTGTCCCAGGGATGCTTCAGCTCTCAGGGCAGTCTTGTTTCCAGTGGCCAAGCTTGTTACAGAGGGGGCAAGACACAGAGGGCTTTTTCCATTTATTCCTTTCGGTCAGTTTGTTTTCCAGTGGCCTGGCCTTCTGCACTGGTGGCAGTTACCTGGAGGGATGTTCTTAGGGCAACCTGGAAGGGGCTGGGGGCTTGTAAAGCAGCCAGCAGTTGAGCCTGCCTCTTGTCCCTTTGTTTTTCTTTCTACTTAGCCCTGTCCTCCCTATTCTGCTCTCAATTATAAAAAACGGAGGAAGCTAATTTGAGGACTTCCTGCAATGGGGCCATGCTGTGTTACACAAGAAAACTAGATGCTTCTTTTTGAGAATCTGAGGATTAAATTTATACTAATGTTTTAGAATGTAACCCAGAGGTGGCTCTGAATGAAAAGATGGGGTTTGTCCCATGGTGGGACTAGAAAACGACAAGCAACTGAGGATGATGTCTACTAGAGTGGGACACAAGTTGCACTTTCTCGGGGCAGGCATCCCACTGAAGAAAGGGGTTCCACTCAAGTCCACTGGGGGACTTCTCAGATGCATTCTTAGAGGGGTGTCCCACCTATTAGGAAGGATCTCCTGGCGTTGGGATCAACAGCTCTAGGGCATTATGCTGTATGGCCAGTCCAGGCATGAGGAATGAGGGTGAAGGGAGAACTCAGCTGGAAAGCAACCTAGAAGAGGGGAGGGGAATGGGGAGACTCACTGCTCTGTGGCCACTTGAGATCACCTGATTTGGGAACACCTGGAGCAGGAAGTCTGGCTGTCTTCATGGGAGAATTTAGAGTGAGAAAGAGGTGGTCCGAGTTCCCCAGAACATGTGCAGGTTTGTCTTGGTTGAGCTTTCACCACCAATCATGCTATAAGTAAGGATTGGGGGCTTTTGACCAGAAAGGATAAGAGAGAGCCTTATTCCCTTCTGGGAAAGACAGCCAACATTGTTTACCCCCTGGACTTCAGGCAACACCAGAGAGCAGCCCTGACCAGTTACTGTAAGTTGACAAAGGGATACTAGACGTTGGCTGCTGGAAGACTGAAAAGGAGAAACTGAACTAAGTTCCCTCATCTGATCAGGTGATGGTGGTAAGATGCTTCCACATGGACACCTTCTAGCTTCATCAGGGTATAGCCCTGCCAGAGACTGTCAGTTGTTTCTGTTTTTGTGTGCTGTCCACGAAGGGTCCCCAGTTGGAAGAGAGAAAGGGAAAGGGGAGAGAGGTCCCTGTAACAGCCAAAGAAATATTGCAGGTGCGACTAGCTGGGGCTGGTGTCATGGGCCATAAAGGAATTTACCAAGACAGTTGTAGATAAAGAAAGGCAGATTTATTAGAGAAGCTATGAAAATACGTTGCAAGGTTGCAATGAGCAGCACAACAGAGAAGTGACTGTCTGCAAATAGGCAGGGGCTGGAGGGAAGTTTTATAGGTTCATGCTGAAGGGGGCTACATGTGGAACAATGTCATTGTGCCCACCAGTTGTTTGTGATTAGCCATCTCTCAGAAAAACTGGTCATTGTTCTCCCCAACCTGGGGCTCCTTCCTCGTTGTTGCTTACTTATCTTATCAGTACTCCATAAGACTATTTGAAATTTATAGTGAAAACTATGTATATTTCCCCATCTAGTCTAACAGGTTGTAGACTTATTTCAAAGTAACAGCAAATACCACAAATATTTTCTCAAATCCAGTATTTACAGGAAATGCACCAGTCTCTGATCTGCCCCTGATGTAAGTGTCAGATGTGCTTCCAGGTCTGTGGCCCATCCCTGCGGCTGGCCAAGGGTCCAGCCTGACCAACAGAACATTGCTGTAACTCTAGGAATGAGTGCATACTCAACCTGAGCCAGGGCTTATTGGCTGTACCTCAGGGTTGCCAGCCTTTGTCAAGCTTCCTACTTTCTGGTCCTTCTGGTCTACACTCCTACAGCAGATGGTCAGGGTCACCTTTCATGAGAAGGGAATATGTATTGGTAGCCAGGGGCCTGCATGCCATTTCTGGCACAAACACATTGCAGGTTGCAAATCCCTGCTTCACCTTTATGAAAATGGTATTGATGACCTTCAGGGCAGAGCAGTGTTTTCTTAAAGTAGCTTCTGTCCAAAGGTAATAGACATTATTTGAAAATAGGATTCCGTGATCAAATCTCTTTAGCAGGTCAACTTCTTAGAGTCTGTAATATGCAACGGTGCATCATCATACATGTCCAAGATGGGGGTATTTATAATATGCGATGTGAACTAAATTCACTTGGCCACTGAACACTCTGACCCTGATAGGTCCCAGGGATGCTGCTAGGTGGAACACGCTTTAAGGAATGTTGTGTGGCACACCTCTCTTCTTACAATATATTGTTCTGTGGCTCTGACCATCTTGGTTTGGGGTTAGAGAAAATATTAGCTTGTCTAAGCTAAGTGACTGAGAAGCAGCGATTTGCAATCATTATGGAGGCAGCAACTCATTACTCCTGTAAATTTCCAGGTAAAGAAATCAATGGCTGGGTTGTTGCCACTACTTATTTCAGAGCTGAGTTTTTCTGGCTTTGTCTAAGGTCCAAGTTGTTTCTTTTATTTATGATTTCTTTTATGAAATACAAGCACAAACTTCAAAACCCTAAAAGATGGTGGAGACTGTGTAAAGTGCCTTAATGTCTTTCCAGGTGAAAAATCAGTAGCAAATTCATTATTACATTACTTCATCCACCTGCTATTTAGTACCCACTAGGTACTGAGGCCTGCAGAACATATAAAGTTGAATAAAGCAAAATCCTTACTCTTTATTACATTCTATGCCAGCTCTGTCTGATGTCTTCAGCCATTTATGGTCTAGAAAATGTTACAGTAACACATTTATAGATAAAGGGACCCATCTGGAGATGAATGAAGTAAGTGGCTGCCACAGATTTGCTGCTGTGAGGTGAAAAACTGTTCCAAGGCAGCAGGATAGATGATTACTTCCTTTCCACTTAATTTCAAAAGATCTGAAATAAGGGCATGGGACCCATCTCAAGATGAGTTGTTCAATAGATGTGAGGATCCAGGCTTGGAAACGTGAGCATTGTGGACAAAAGGAGGCTAACTCCACCAACAGCTCAGAGCCAGTGATTCCAGGTGATCTAAACCTCTTTGTTCACTGTTGAAGACAGCATCTCTTAGATTTCCTAAATCCCACCGTTGGGAACAGCCAAGCCAGTGTTTCATTACAATCTTGGCCCTAAAACAGCATAGTTCATCCAAGAATGACAGGGTTTTATGAACAGAAATTAGGCTTTGGACCAAGTTTGTAATAAATCTTAAGCTTCATTATATAGGTGAGGAAAAATGACCAACTACTGGATGACAGACTTGCCATGGAGCAAGAGAATAGACTCCGTGTGCCATTTCAGGAAGGTTCCACGGCAGATTTTCACTGACTTGTGGGGTGACTTTCTTCGGGGGCAGTAGAGTGGAAGGAGGATAATAAAAGGCAAAGGATAAAGAGAGGAGCAGTTTGGGGTGGATGTTCCCTTCATTCACTGCTCCATCAAAATCACTTGAACCCCCAATGAATGGTAGCATTATATGATGCTTAATACATCTTAAAGGAGAAAACCAAATCATTTTTTTTCTATTCAAGTCTAATGAAGATCTATGTGAAAAATGGAGTTTTCTCTTTTACTCAAAATGAACAAAAGGTCTATTAATAATGTTAGGATGTGACCTCATTGAGGTTAAAAATATTTGCTTATGTATAAAATGGCAGGTAAACCATTCAGGACTAATGTAAGCAACAAGAAATATAAGAGAGAAGAGGAAATGAAAATGCAGTGGCAACAACAGACTTGGATTAACACCAGTATTTTCAAAAGAGCCCAAACAATTTCAGATTCAATAGAAACCACTTTGCCAAGGACTCCGATGCATTTCATCTATCGGCAGGCTTGCTGCCGTTTCCTAAGGAACGCCCCTGGGATCTGCCCTTTCCCCTTGGTTCTTATGCCAAAGCCAGCCCTGTTCTCTCTTCCTCATACTGTAGCCATCATTGTGTGGCCACAAAGCTGCCAGGTCGCTCTGTATGCTACCACTGTTATAAACCACGCTCATGCACTCATGCATTTTTTTCTCCATCTGTAACGAAGGACATTACAGATCATTTATGAGATGACCATTGCTGAGCCTAAACAAGGAAACTCAGACTGGTCCTGGGTTGTTTGGTGACCTGCTGAGGCCCACAGGCCCACAGATGTTTGATTTCTTTTTTGGAATCTTTTCTTTTTGGAATCTTTTGCTCTGACTGAGAGGGAGACGTGATGCCTAGAGTTGGGGAGTTCTAGGTCTCATTTGAAGGGATGTGGGGAGCTGTGCCCTTCTCTGGTTCCATGGACAGTTTTCTGAGCTCTTCTAAGAAAGAAGGGTGAACAACAGAAGCTGGGGAAGTTGCTTTTATAAAATGACCCATGATACTGGGGTATGACTATATGATGGAAGGTGGAGGTGAGATGCCCAGAGAATGCTGCTTGGTCTTCCCCTCCCTGCCCCCAGGTGACAGTGTGTTGCAGACGTGTTTCCTACTGCTACAGAAAACTCAGCCTCTGCCTGGTCACATGTGGCATGGCAGCTTTGAGAACAGGAGCCTGTGATGAAGCAACTACAGGTTGGCCAGGAACCTGGTATAGATTAATGAGTGGGTAATCATATACTCTATCTGGGAGTATATGAGGGAGAATGAACTCAAAACATTGAAAAGAATGAGCCAATTGGGAATTTGAGACAGAGACTGCTAGGGCCCACCAATATCTGGGTGCTCTGCTCCTTCTGTGGGCATAGCTAGACAACATTTCCCCACCCCCTTGCATCTAGATGGGAGCATGCAATTAGTCCTGGCCAGTGAAATGTGGCTGGAAGTGTTGCACACCACTTCCAGTCCTGCCTTCTTAAATCTTCTGTGAGATCATACATATTCTCTCTTTATTTGTCTGCTGGCTAGATGCAGGGGATCTAGGAGAGACCTCTGAAGTCCTAGAGGATAGCTGAGCCACAAGATGGGAGGAACCTGGATCCCTGAGTGACTGTGTGGACCAGTCTCTCATACCATACTACATCCCCATCTTTACTGCATTGTGATACAGAGGAAAAAATTAAAACTTTGTTATGTGAAACCACTGAGATTTGGAGCTTGCTTGTTACAGTTGAAGGAAACCAAAACATTTCTCCTCAAAACATTGAGGATTGCTAAGTTAAAAACACTAAAAATGCAGGGGAACACTCTGCCTCAGCCTCTATTTGCTTGACAGCAGGACATAAACCCTTCCTTACTGGACACTTGCTTATGGGCCCAGAGAAGGCAGCAGGAGGCACCAGAGGAATCTGGAAAGAGATTCTACTATTTTCCACTTTCTCCCGCCTTTTCAAAGACGGGAATGTCTCTCTCTTTTGTCTTGACACTATGTACTATTTATGGCTCTTTGTTAAAACATTATTTAAGCAAAGCCTCTAAGCCACTGCCTCGAGAGAGAAATACTTTTGAGGCCTCTCCCACATAACAGGTACAGGACATGGCAATAAACTTCTGCTTCTTTTTCTTTTATTATTGTGACTTTTGTTTTTAGGAGAGTGTCTCAACTAAGAACATAAAAATGCAAAGAAATAAATTATGTTTTCTCCCTTCCATAGTCGTTACCATACTGACTAATACAGAACTGAAGCTGAAAAGCCATGATGTAGAGAGAGGGGCCAAGATTATCTATTTCCTTCTTGAAAGTTTCTCACTGAACTTTCCAGAAGTACAAATAAGAGTAAAAACATATCCCTGGGTACTGGAGCTGGCAACCTAAGTGGCTTGTTTTGAGTTTAAATTTCTTCTTAATGCCCTGAATGGAAATATTTGACTTCCTCTCTGTAATATAGTCATGTTTGCTTCAATATAAAAATACTATTTATAAAGATTTAGCCCTCAAGTTAAATGGACTTTTAACCTGTGCCTTGGCATCCGCATGTAATAGTCACATTTAAGTTTGGCTCCAAAGTTTACTTCCCTCCCTCTTCCCTGGTCATTTGGTAAAAAGCAAAGCGACTTCATGAAACCACCTATGTAGGGGTTCAGTAAGTTAGCACTCTTTAGATTTCAGATGACTGCTTTCATTCTTTAAAAACAAAAATAAAAACAACTTTGATCCATTTTTAATACTGATGTTATAATATTAAAATGTTTAATAACTTGGTTTGACAAAAAACAGCATATTTTTTAAAAAGTCTCGAGATTTGTTAAACAATACAAAATTACAAGGCCTGGTATGGTGGCTCACGCCTGTAATCCCAGCATTTTGGGAGGCTGAGGTGGGCAGATCACCTGAGGTCAGGAGTTCAAGACCAGCCTGGCCAACATGGTGAAACCCCATCTCTACTAAAAATACAAAAATTAGCTGGGTGTGGTGGCAGGTGCCTGTAATCCCAGCTACTTGGGAAGCTGAGGTAGGAGAATCACTTGAACCTGGGAGGCAGAGGTTGCAGTGAGCTGAGACCGCACCATTACACTCCAGCCTGGGCAACAAGAGCGAAACTCTGCCTCAAAAAAAAAAAAAAAAAAAAAAAAAAAGAATATGAAATTACAGCTAGATAGGAGGCATGAGTACTAGCGTTCTATAGCACTGTAGGATGACAAAGTTAACAATAATATATCACATAATTTTAAATAGCTAGAAAGAGGATAGTGAATGTTCCCAACACAAAGAAATGAGAAATGTTTGAGATGATGGATATGCTAATTACTTTGATCTGATCACTATACCTTATATGTATTGCAACATCACTATGTACCTTATAAATATGTATAATTATTATATGTCAATCAAAAATAACAAAATACATTAAGTCTGGACTTTTTACTGAAGCTATGTCCTTCTTTGGGGTGGGGCAGCCAAGGTGTGAGATGGCGAATGCCTTTTTCCTGCCTTGTATTTACATCTCAGTGAATTTTCCTCATGTTCTAACTTGGGTCAGACTGCCTGGGAGGGTGAGACTTTGGGCCAGAATCGCAGCCTGGACCCTGGAGAGTCCTCTAAGCCAACACTTGACCTTCAAACAGGAATCCATCAAGACTACCTTAGATCAGGGAGGAGACACCTGAGCCAACTCTTCGCCAAACTGCAAACTCCCCATTCTCTTTATGTTTTCTCTCTCTCTCTCTCTCTTTTTGAGACAGGGTCTTGCTCTGTCACCCAGGCTGGAGTGAAGTGGTGTGATCTCGGCTCACTGCAGCCTTTGCCTCTCAGGTTCAAGCAATTCTTGTGCTTCAGCCTCCCTAGTGGCTGGGATTACAGGCGCCAGCCACCACCCCTGGCTAATTTTTGTATTTTTAGTAGAGATAGGGTTTCACCCTGTCATGTTGGTCAGGCTGGTCTTGAACTGTTGACCTCAAGTGATCTGCCCGCATCAGCTTCTCAAAGTGCTGGGATTACAGGCGTGGCCTGTATGCCCGGCCCCTTTATGTTTTCACAGTGTCCTTCTTTGCAACTCCTTAATGATTTATCTGGATGAATCTCTGAGAAACTCACTGTCCTCGGCAGCACAAGCTTGCCGAGCTGCTGCCATCAGCCAAGGGGTGAGTGTGACAAAGGAGTGGCCCTTAGACCCACTTCTCCACGTCTCATCTTAATTTTATCATACAGTCTTTACCATAGACTTAACAACCATTATGTTAATATAATACCTTGAGAAAAGTTGTTGGAACCCAAAATAATTGAAAGCAGTGACCTGAAGATATATTGGTATGCCCACATTCATAGCAGCACGATTCAGAACAGTCAACAGGTGGAAGAAGCCCAAGTGTCCGTCGACGGATGAATGAATGAACAAAATATGGCATATTCATACGATGCGATATTATTATTCAGCCTTAAAAGGGCAGGAAACTCTGACACATGCTACAACATGGATAAACTTCGAAGACATTATATTAAGTAAAATAATTCAGTCTCAAAAAGACAGATATTGTTTGATTCCACGTCTGTGAGGTACCTAGAGAAGTTAAACTCACAGAAGAGGAAAGTAGAATGAATGGTGGTTGCAGGGGCTGGGGCAGGGAGGAATGGGGGTTATTGCTTAATGGGACTGAGTTTCAGTTTGGGAAGATGAAAAAAGTTCTTGAGATGGATGATGGTGATGGTAGTACGACAATGTGAATATACTTAAGGCCACCGGACTTATACTCAAAAGTGGTTAAAATGGTTAATTTTATGTTATGTGTATTTTATCACAATTTAAGAAAGTTGTTGAAGAGTCATAACATTGGGAGAATGTGTTGGGGTGGAGGCAAAGATTCCCTCGCCCCCTTCTCATCCCCAGATACAACTCTGTGGTTGGAGTAATGTATTTAGTTTAATGTTTTGTTTGCACACAAGCACGCATTTCATAATTTATTTTGCTGCATTGGGCTTCTGAGCTAAGGGTCTAAAATGGTAATTTCCCGTTTTTTCTTCACAGAAAAGAGCCAGGCTTTTGCATCCTTAATTTCTGTGCTCCCTTGCGCCATGGGGAATGATCAGCTTTTCTGTGTCTTACAGGCTACTGAAAAGACCACAATCTTCCCAGGTCTTTATCTGGTTGTTCAGGACCCATCTAGGGAGCGTCAGGGGTTGCACAAAATGGAGAGGGGTTGGAGCAGGGAGGTGCATCCTAGGAACTTGAGATGAGGCTTTTGAAGGGCTGGAAGAAGTTGCGGCCTTAATGCTAGGAAGGGTTTGGGGTTGGTAGATTTTGTGGGGCCCCATTGAGATATTATGTTAATACCTGGGAGAAAGGGGGAGCCCCTGGTTGTAGCAAAGGTTTTCAAGGCAGGGTCTGTGGTTAGTAGGGAGGTGCCCCATGCATGCACGCTATGGCAGGTGGTGGGGAGAAGTGCCCTCCTAGGATAGCCAACCAACACTGGCAGTGGCAGCAACATGACAAAAGGCGCACCCAGGACAACCACCATGGGTTAAGGAACAGGCTGCATCTTTATTTTTCAGGACCAACTAAGCTTCCTGTCCTTGTGCCAGTCACTGAAGGGAGCAGAGGGAGCCTGGGCTTAGGGGGCAGGGGAGGAATAAGCACTCAGAGCTGGGCATGAGTCAGCTGGAAAGAAACAAAGAAGCGTGTCACTGCCCACACCTTTAATAAGTGCCTTGGAATGCTCCCGGCTCTCACAGTGGCGCATGTTTTACTCTGCATCCCATCTGTGGCTTCTATTGTCTTCTCACACTGTGGGACACTTAAGGAGATGTGACAGATGGCTGTGTGTGTGCTCCGTCCCTACAGGCAGTGTGCATTTTTAAAAATTCCTTTTTCTTTAGTAAAAAAAAAAAGATTTTTCTTTATAGCAAAAGCAATACATTGTTTTGCTATTGTAGAAAAGTATGAGAAGAAAATGAAAGTCTCCCATAATGCAACAGTGATTCAGATAATCACTATTACCGTTTTCGTGTATTTCCTTCCCAGGGTTCCTCCCGCATTGTTTAATCTGTCCTTAGCCACGGTTCCTCTTCAGGTCTCGCTGCCCCGAGTGAGCTGATGGACCTGTGGTCAACCTTCCACATTCCCCAGGCACAGGTTCCCACAGTAGCACACTGAATTAGGAAGGTGGCATGTGACACAGAACAGAGAAAAAGCTTACCTGCCTACGGGGGACATCGACTTACCACTGTCTCAGCCGATTCCTCACCAACCACACCTAATCTCCATCCAGGCAGTTTAGTTGCCATTGAGCTGGTTTCAAAAGTTTATTGGAACTTACACAACATTTATTTTTAAAAACAAGATTGTAAGGGTGGTTAGGTTGGCAGGCCAGCTCACAAAAACTGAGGTGACCAACAAGGTAACTTAGAAATCATTGATAACAGTTCTGAACACAGATTCTAACCCCTTCTAAATTCTGGTCTCTCTGAGACTCAAGTGCCATGTCTGGAATCCCTCCCCCTTATTTGGGGCCCCTCTAAATCTCCATGGTATGTAGGTTCCACTAGGCAGATGGCAGTGAAAGGTCAAAAGCAAGGTGAGAGAACTCAGATGGGAGCGGTGTGGTATCATCTACGAGTGCACTGCTGCTCATTTGGGAGTCAGAGTTGAAACCACAGGCTTTGGAGTCAGTCCTGCCCCAGGTTCAAATTCCAGCTCTGCCTTTCATTAACTGTGTGGGTTTGGGCACATCACTTCACCTCTTTAAGTCTTGGTTTTTTCATCTGTAACATGTGAAATAGGCCAGGCACGGTGGCTCATGCCTGTAATCCCAGCACTTTGGGAGGCCGAGGTGGGCGGATCACCAGAGGCCAGGAATTCAAGAGCAGCCTGGCCAACATGGTGAAACCCCGTCTCTACTAAAAATACAAAAATTAGCCAGGTGTGGTGGTGCACACCGGTAATCTCAGCTACTCAGGAGGCTGAGGCAGGAGAATCGCTTGAACCTGGGAGGCGGAGGTTGCAGTGAGCCAAGATCACGCCACTTCACTCCAGCCTGGGCGACACAGCAAGACTCCATCTCAAAAAAGAAAAAAGTTAAATAATACATCTTTCTAAAGATGTCTGTGAAGATTAGAGGAGACAAGACATCATTTGTCAGACTTGAGAATGACATATCTTACAGATGCCCACTGCTGACGTGAACTATTTATGTTAGACCACAAATAACTGATAAATATGTGAGTTAATACATATGTTAATTAGCTTGATTCAGCCATTTCACAATGTGTACATATTTCAAAACATGTTGTGCACCATAAATATATACAATTTTTATTTGTCAATTTAAAAAACAATTCTTCCATACTGACAAATAGACTCTTACACAACTATAAAGCCAAAGGCAAGTTTACAAATAAATAAAAACCAAAAACAAGCCAACAAAGTTAAAACTGAAGTGTGTTGGATGATGTTATTTTGCTGAAATTAATTGAGCTTCTCGAAATGTTGGTTTCTAGTGATACCAGGACATGGTTCTTTAGAGCTTGGCATCCTTAGACTACCATATACTCAATGATGATTTTACTCACCCAAACCTTTCCTTAGTCCAGTGGTTGTAAACTGGAGGACCGTAGGCTGTATGTAGTCCGTGAACATGTTTTATTTAATTCTCACAGTGTTAATTTTTTCAATTTATTGCTATTATAGAAGAATTTAAAATTTTTACGTAAAATTTGCCTTTCCAGCTTCTCTTGAAAAGCTGGAAAATCGAGCCCCACAGGGTCCATATTTCCAAGAGACCACAAGGTCAAAGCTGAACAATAGCCTCTAGAAGCCTGAGCCTGGGCTTCTAGTCTGCCCCTGACTCCACACCACCAGCTGCATTCATTCATGGACCCTACCAACTCCTATAGGCATTTAGGTTTGTGATGCCTTCTCCGTGTGGGTTAGTGAAAAGCATCTGTCCTTTCTTCACCAGCCAGTGACAATTAAAACAGCACTTCCAGATACCAACAAAAGATGAGAAACCCAAGTGCCAACAGTTGCTGAAATGAGCAGTCCATAGCTCTAAGGTGCCCATCCAGAAGACCTGGCCAATACACTTCTGTGAGGGCATTTTGAAATTATTATTGAAATAGAAATAAAAAATGTTTAAAATATCTTAGGGAATTCTTAGTCCCTCTGGGATCCCTGAACCCCAGTTTGAGAACCACTGAGATAAGGATGTCAAGGACTTAGAACAGTGCCTGGAATAGAGAAAAGACCTAATAAAAAGGCAGGGTGAGGATCTGGATGGCAAAGTCTGAACAATGGGAGAGTAGCCGAGTGCTCTCTATGGGCTGCCCACCTGACTCTCGAGCCACTGGGTTATGTTCACTGACGTTCAACTTGTGGTTCACCATGGTTTGCAGAGCCCCTTCTTTGGGATGGTCCATCCACTCTGAGAGCTCTATCCTTAAGATTTCATCCTCCTGGACTTTATTACAGGGACCAGGGTAGCAGAAGAGGGCTCCTCCCTTCCTCCCTCGGAAAAGACACCACACACTTTTAGCTTCTTGGAGTCACTGCATTCAGCTCGTTAATCTGTGCCTTGTGGAAATTTGGATACACAATTGGAGTCAGGGCCTCCTGGAAATCAACTGGGTAAGGCATTTGCTGATTTGTTTCACATCACTTTACAAAAGGGGGTGGGAGAGTTAGGTGAGATACTGTGCTTATTTGATTTGAACAGTCTTAGAGAAATCACCAATACCAGAAAAAGGTAGGAGTATAGGCCTGGTGATCACTCACCAGAATCACAGGATGCCATTATGCATTGTCTAGGGTAGGGACAAATTTCTAAATCCAAAGTGTGCAATAATAATCAGGATCAGGTTGATCACTAGCAAAGGGTGAGCCCATGCATGGCCTGAGCACTGCTGAGAAGTAAATGAAAAGAGAAAAACCCAAAACTATAAGACATAGAAGTTCATTTTGCCTTTGTAGATCAAATCGAGTTTCCAGGGCAGGCAACCTTTTTGAGAGCCACATCTGAGTGTGCACCCTTTGAAGTTTCTTTGCTAGCTTAGGAGGAATGGATAGTAATGAGAATGAAGACTCAAGGAGGGAAACATGGGGAAGAAGTGGTGCCTGAGTCTTGCAGGAGCTGCCGGAGGAGGCCGGGAGGAAACTACACAGGGCAGAGGAAGGGGAGAGAGGGATGAGAGCCCTTCAAGTACTTCTCTGAGAGTTGGCCAGGGAGAGAGAGAGGGGCTGCTTAAGGGCAGGACGGTATACAGGATTCACTCACAGAAGCCAGTCAATTCCTCAATGTCAAAACCAACAGCACATGCCACACTGGGCACAATCATGCCTAGTCCTACTCCACCATGTCAGCAAACAGGCTCACCAACCATGGGGAAGAAGCCTTCTCTCCAGTGGCTGGTGCTGCCGAGAACAAGTAAGGGACTGTCCATGTGTTATCAATTCAGGTGTCACAAATACACTTGTCATCCTTACAGTCTGTCCCAGTGGCCAGATGGACATTCCCATAGGAAGAATCACACTGTGTCCTCTACGTGGTGATAAAGGTTTGATGAAGTCAGGACATTGTCCTTGAAGGCCTTTGTTAAAGCATACATGTATTATTTAGGAAGGTCACATGGGAGCATGTTCTCAGCCACTAACGCTTGCCTAAGAATTGCTTTGTTACGTTGACCTAGGGTGGTTTTAGCAAGGGTGAGTGACAGAGGAGGGGTGACACAGACACAGGAGGGACGAGTTTGCATAAGGAGGAAGGGAAGGAGAAGCAAACAGTCTGCATCCTGGGGTGAAGCGTGAGAAGGAACACAGCGTAGTGCAGGGGTCCTGAGGGCCCAGAGTACTGGAAGATGCTGATCGCCATCTTTGCAGATAGAAGTAACGACCTGCCCCTCTTGTCCACTTAACCAGACCTAGTGAAAGCTCCACCTGCCCGCAGTGACGGAAGGATGCCTCTATACTAATTGCCCAGGACAGCAGCCTGAGGGGACAATGGAGAGGAGAAAGAATCCCTAAGTTTCCTTTAGAAGCAAACACCTCCCATTTTGCAGATGAATAAACTGAGACTCAGAAAAGTCTTGGACTAAACCAGGGATCCACCCCCCACCGCCAAGAAAAGTAATATTTTATATGTGTTAAGCATTTGCAGGAACTTCTGGGTCTGTTCTCATGAATTTAAACTCTGGACCAGGTCTGTCTGAATTTGCGGAAATATTTAGTTTCATTTGTGTTTCTTCATGTTAACTCATGTGCTAAGAACAATACCGAGAATTCTCTATGGTATATTTCTGTCATGGGGCCAGCTGTGGAACAAGAAACAGAAGGAACAAGAAGCAAGAAAAGACCTTCAAAGTACCTTCTGACCGGCACTGCTGATTCCAGAGTCCAGGATTCTGGAGAAAACTCTGCCTTCAGTTCTCATAAAAATCGGTGAGCCTGGAGGAATGAAAAGTCCTGTAAGTGAGAGAGGACATTTAAACCTAGAGTATAGTTCCTCAGATAAGCATTTCCCTTTATTATCCTGGTTTTCTTCACATGCACAGGAGAAGTGAATTCCAAAGCAATTCTGGTTTTGCACCACTTAATGCTTCAGTAAAAACCTCAGCTTTAGTCGTTGTCATGGGCTGAATCGTGTCCCCATGAAGATATGATGAGGTCTTAATCTCCAGAACCTCAGAATGTGACCTTTGAAAATAGGGTCATTGAGATGTAATTAGTTAGGAAAAGGTCATACTAAAGCAGGTGAGCCCTTAATTTAATATGGCTGGTGTCCTTATTTTAAAAATGATATGACGATACAAGGGAAGAAGGACATGTGATGATGGAGGCAGAGCTTGGGCTGACACAGCTGCAAGCCAAGAAACGCCCAGAGCTGCTGCAACACCAGAAGCCAGACAAGGCCTGGAGCAGATGTAACCTCAGAGCCCCCAGGAGAAACCAATCCTGCTGACACTGTGATTTCAGACCTCCAGCTCCAGAACCATAAGGGAATAAATTTCTGATGTCTTCAACGACCCAGTTGGCAGTAATTTGTCAGGACAGCCTTAGGACACTAATATAGTTACCTTGTATAGAATTGGACCCCAGAAAAAAATGAACTGGACATGACCATAATTGAAAGGTAAGAGACTAGTAAGAGGATTAGCCCCAGTCCCAAAATGGCAAATAGGTGGTCCAAATGCCACCAGTCCCCATTGCTTGCCCTGGTAGACATGACTGAATGATTAGGCTCCTCTCCCACAGGGCCAGGCTAAGGCCTTGGAGGACTTAGCACAGTGCTTCAGCTGCCACTAAGTTCGGAGATTCTTGCCCTCTTCTATTCACTCTGCTTCAAGTTATACTTTAGCTCCCTTGCACTTCCTTAATCTACTGTCGACTCTTTTTCTAAGTTTTTAGTGAGCACTGGGTAAATTGTAACACCAGAAAAATTGCATGGCTGGGTGACAGGATGGGATGTAAGTTCCAGCCCAGGGGTGGGGTATGGTTGCCAAGAGAGAGGAAGCCCAGTGTAACCAGGAAACATTGGGTTTTATACCCATTCTGCCCCAAAATTTAAGCTAACAGGCATGATAGACAGCATTCAAAAAGCCAATGCTGCAAGTATCTAAGTGTGAAGTCTTTGTTCTTGCTTGGCCAATTAAAAACAAAACTGTTTTTCTTTTAAGGCAAAAAGAAACCTAAATAATACTCCAGTCTTTAACAAAGCTGTCTGCAGAAGCAAAGAGTTTGTGCAGTCTGAGTTTTTACTAATGTGCATTGCCTTGCTGCAGGCTCGTTCCCGGCATGGTATGAAAACATGTATGTATTCAGTTCTCCGTGCTGTGCCGCCTGTGGACAGCGGCATCAGTGTTTTGCTGGCCAACATTTTTCTGCCTTTCATCTCACTGCTGTTCTACTGACACTAATCTCAAATGAACTTTAAACAAAGGCTTGTCTTGTCATTGCACCCACTTAACTTACTGCAATCTGTCTGTTGTCACGTTTCTGTCTGTCCTTAGATCTTCGGGATAAACTGACTTTAAATGTGATCAGACCTTATGTCTCTTCATCTGTCATCTTCATGCCCTTCACACTGACATGCAGTGTGCACCTTTTTAACCATGTGTTTACTGCTGGTGCCATTTTCTCCCCATTTACTTCCTACCATTCTGATATTTGCATTGCATTAATATGCAAATTAAACAAAATGAAATGCTTCTTAATTCAGTTGAGAATTCACGGTTCTAAGCCTGAAGGCTGGCTGATTTATTTTTAAACAGATTTTTATAACTCCAAGTTTTGCTGCTGTGTCAGAAGACAAGAACATCCCCAGATGTTTTCTGCCTCTTCTTTTTCCCTTCCTTCCTCTTTCTGTTTCTTACTTCAATTCATATTTATTGATTTACTGACATTAAAACATACAGAAAATTTACCATTGTAACCATGTTAAAGGGCACAATTCAGGGGCAATAAGTGCGTTCACATTGCTGCCCAACCCTTGCCTTTTTCCATTTCCAGAACTTCTTTATCATCCCAAACAGGAACTGTGTACTCACGCAAAATAACCCTCAAGTTCTCCCAATACCCTAGGCTCTGGCAACCATCATTCTACTTTTCATTTCTACGAATTTAAATTCTTTATTTCTTCTAAAATTACTGTTTCATTATGTGGGCAAAGTCATACTGATAATACATTTATAAAAGTTAATCAATTACTCTTACCTCACACCAGACACAAAAACTAACTCAGAATGGACCTCAGCACAGAGCTAAACAAATGTGAAAGCTAAACTAAGATGTCTAGAAAAAAACACAGAAAACAATTTTGCAGTCTTAAGGTAGGCAAAAGTTTCTTAGGATACACACACACACACACACACCAACCCATAAAAGAAAAAAAATGAATTAAACTTTGCACTTTGAAAGACACTATGCAACAGAATGGAGAAAACATTCACAGTACATTTGTCTGACAAAAGATTTGTATACAGAAAATATAAACAAGTATTACAACTCAATAAAAAGAAGAAAAACAACACATTTTTAAAAACAGATACAGATTTGAAAAGACATTTGATAAAAGAGGATATATAAATGACCAATTATCTCATAAAAAATGTTTCATATAATTAGTCGTTAACTAAAATAAAAATTAAAGATGGCTAAAATTCCTTTCGTAGCTTTATTGAGGTATAAATGACAAATAAAAATGATGTATGTTCAAGGTGTACAACATGATGATTTCATACATGTATACATTGTGAAATGATTACCACAATTAAATTAATTAACACACTCACCTCACATAGTTACCATTGTGTGTGTGTGCATTTATGTGTGTGTGGTGAGGACACTTAAGATTTATTTTTAGCAATTTCAAGTATATAATACCGTATCATTAACTATAGTCACCATGCTGTACATAATATCCTCAGAACTTATTCATTTTATAACTACAAATGGTTGAAATTTAAAAGACTGACAATACAGAGTATTGACAAGGATGTGATGCAATTGGAACTCTCATACATTGCTGGTAGAACTGTGAAATGGCATGGACATTCTGGCAATTTATTTAAAAATTAAAGCATTCAGATTTCCAGTCCAGGATGTAAGGAGCTTAGGAGCCACTTCATCCTAACAACAAGTAAAATGCTGAACAAACTGAAAAATCAACAACTGTGATCTGTCATTGAAGTGGGGTCACAAGGCAAATTACTTTAAAAATTGAAGAGACAGACAGATGGATACAGAGAATCACAGGTTACCAGACCAGAAACCCACAAACAGAAAGCCCCATGGGAACCAATACTGAGATAGAAAAACTTGAACTATAACTGATGAATCGCTGGAGGCTTACTGTGAATAAGTCTATGAGTTAAAAACTCCAGGGGGACCTGGCCGGGTGTGGTGGCTCACACACTTTGGGAGGCCAACGGGGGCGGATCACCTAAGGTTAGGAGTTCAAGACCAGCTTGACCAATATGATGAAACCCTTTCTGTACTAAAAAATAGAAAAATTAACTGGGCAGTGGTGGTGCACACCTGCAATCCCAGCTACTCAGGAGGCTGAGGTGGGAGAATCGCTTGAACCCAGGAGGCGGAGGGTGCAGTGAGCCAAAATCGTGCCACTGTACTCCAGCTTGGGTGACAGAGGGAAACCCTGTCTCAAACAAAAAAACAAACAAACAAAACCCACACACACAACACAACTCTAGGAGGACCCAATCCTTTTGCAAGGCTTATGCCCTGGAGCTCTACCAGGTTCTCACAGCAAGGATCAGAGAAAAATCCTCTTGTGTTTTCACCAGGGAGAGAAAAGTGGCCATTTTGAAATATACCGGCCTTCTTAAGAAGTACTGTCCTAATGAGAAACTGTTTCACTAGAGCCTAAGCTATTGCGTTTTGCCAGAGCCTAACCAAACTGAGGGAAAGTAATTATCCAACTCCAGCCCCTTCAGCCATCCTTTCTCACCTAAGGTGGGTAAAAGAAACTGAGAGGAATTTGTAAAGTTTCTAGCCAAGGGACGGAGGTTCACTAGAGGACTGAGACCTAAACATAGGACTGTAGAGCAGGTCCTCTTTCCCCACTGTGTACTACCATATTACTAAAGGTTTATTTACTGTGGTTCCTTTCACCCAGTACTTCATGTCTGGCTTTCTACAAAAAAATTACAAGGCGTACCAAAAGGCAAAATGACAACAACAAAAAACAAAAACAAAAACCAAACTAACAAAAAAACACAAAAGCACAGTTTGAGGAGACAGGACAAGCATCAGAACCAGATTCAGATATGCAGGAATATAGAAATTATCAGATTGTGAATTCAAAAATCACAGTTGTGATTAATATGCTAAGGGATCTAATGGGGAAAAAAGGCAGCATGCAAGAACAGATGGATAATGTAAGCAGAGAGATGAAAACTCTAAGAAAAATCAAAAAGAAATGCCAGGAATTTTTAAAAAACTGTAACAGAAATAAAGAATGCCTTCGATGAGCTTATTAATAGACAGACTGTACATGGCTGAGGAAAGAATCTCTGAGCTTGAGGATATGTCAATAGAAACATCCAAAACTAAAAAGCAAAGAGAAAAAAAGACTAAAAATAAAAAAATATAAAAGGAACAAGATCTGTGAGACAGCTACAAAAGGTGTAAATCCATGTAATTGGAATACCAGAAGGAGAGGAAAGAAAAGAAGGAAGGAACAGGGGAAATGTTTGAAGCAATGATGACTGAGAATTTTCCCAAGTTAATGTCAGAATACCAGGAAGAATAAATGCCAAAAATCAACTACACCTAAATATGTCATGTTCAAATGGCAGAAAATCAAAGATAAAGAAAACATCTTGCAAGAAGACAGAGGAGAAAAGGATTCAACCTACAGAGAAGCGAAGATAAGAGTTACATGTAACTTCTCCTCAGAAACCATGTAAACAAGAAGAGAGTGGAGTAAAATATTTAAAGTGTTGAGAGAAAAAACCCACCAATCCAGAGTTCTATATCCTGCAAAATTATCCCTCAAAAGTGAGAGAAAAATAACAACTTTCTCAGACAAACAAACATTGAGGGAAATTTGTTGCCAGTAAATCTGCCTTTGCAAGAAAGTTAAAAGAAATTCTTCAGAGAGAAAAAAATCAATATAGGTCAGAAACTTGAATCTACATAAAGAATGAAAGAGCATTAGAGAAAGAATAAGTGAAGGTAAATTTTAAAAGTTATTTTTTCTTATTTTTAACTGATCTAACAGACTAGAGTTTGTTCAAAATAGTAATATCAACGTCTTCAATTTTGTGTGCTTATGTATGTGTATGTGTGCACATGCATGTGCTTATGTATATGGAAAGTTAATGGCAACAATAATACAGGGTCAAAAGAAAATAACTAAAAATATATTATTATAAGGTACTTGTACCACTTGTGACAGTATAGTACAATTTGGAAGTGGACTTGGATTAGTTGTAAGTGTATATTGATAACTCTAGGATAACCACTAAAAACTTTTTTTTAAAAAAAGGTATAATGGTATGCTAAGAAAGGAGAGAAAATTGAATCATATAAAATGAATTCTGCTATAAAAACCATATGGCAGAAAAAGAGATGAAGACAAAAATAAAAACGAAGAATGAGGGCAATGAATAAAAAATAGTGACAAGTAGGATAGCTATTAATCCAATATACCAATAATCTCTTTAAATGGCAATGGTTTAAATAGATAAATTAAAAGACAGAGATTGTCAGAGCAGATCAAAAAGCAAGACTCAACTCTATGTTGCCTATAAGAAACTCACTTTAAATATAAAGACACATAGAGGTCAAAAGTAAAGTGATGGCTGGACATGGTGGCTCACACCTGTAATCCCAACACTTTGGGAGGCTAAGACAGGAGAATTTCTTGAGCCCAGGAGTTCAAGACCAGCCTGGGCAACATAATAAGATCCTGCCTCTACAAAGAAATTAAAAAGAAATTAGCCAGGTTTGGTGGCATGCACCTGTAGTCCCAGCTACTTGGGGGGCTGAGGTGGGAGTCAGGGAGGTCCAGGCTGCAGTGAGCCATGATTGTGTCACTGCACTCCAGCCTGAGCAACAGAGCAAGACCCTGTCTCAAAAAACAAAAAAGAAAAATGATGGAGAAAGATATACCATGTTAACACTAATCAAAAGAAAGCTGGGGTAACTATATTAATTTCAGACTAAGTAGGGTTCAGAGCAAGGAAAATTATCAGTGATGAAGAGGGTTATTACACAATGATAAAAGGATCAATTCTTTAAGAGACAAAACAATCCTTATTGTGTATGTGCTTAACAACAAAGTATCAAAATATGTGAGGCAAAGACTGATAGAACAGCAAAAAGAAATACATGAATGCATTATTATAGTCGGAGACCTCTATCAGAAATGAACATATGCAGCAGCCAGAAAATCAGTAAGGGTATAGCTTATCTCAATGACATCATCAATCAACTGGATATAATTGACATCTATAGACTACTTCATTCAACAACAGCATGATGCACATTCTTCTCAAGCTCGCATGGAACATACACCAACATAGACCACATTCCGGGCCATGAAATACATCTTAACAATTTTAAAAAAAATAAAAATGATACAGTGTCTGCTTTCAGACCACAATGAAATTAAATTAAAATTGACAACATAAAGATACCAGGAAAATTCCCAGATACTTAGAGATTAAATAACACATTTCTAAATAACACATAGGTCAAATAAGAAATCTCAAGAGAAGTTTTAAAATATTTTTTAACTAAATGGAAATGAAAATACAACTTCTCAAAATTTATGAGATGCAGTGAAAGAAGTGCTGAGAGAGAAATGTATAGCACTGAATGCATATTTAGAAGAGAAAAAAGATCAAAATCAATAATCTAAGCTTCCACCTTAGGAAATTATTAAAAAAAACAAGCAAATTAAATCCAAAGTAAGCTAAGAAAAGAAATGATAGAAATTAGAGCAAACATCAATGAAATTGTAAACACAAAATCAATAGAGAAAATCAAACCATAAGCTGATTCTTTGAAAAGATCAATAATAAAATTGATAAGTGTCTAAACCAGACTAATGAAGAAAAAAAAGAAATGACACAAACTACTAATATTAAAAATAAAAGGGGATATCACTACAGGTCCTGTGGATATTAAAAGAATAACAAAGGAATACTTCGAACAACTCTTCCCACAAATTTCATAACCTGATAAAATGGATGAATTCCTTGAAAGACAAAATCTGCCAAAATTCACACAAGAAGAAATAGACAATCTGAATAGGCCTATATCTATTAAAGAAATTGAGTAACAGTTAATAACTTTCCAAAACAGAAAGTGCCAAGCCCAGGTAGGTTCATGGGTGAATTTTTCCAAAATTTAAGGAAAAAATCATACCAATTCTCTACAATCTATTTCAGAAAATAGTGGCAGAGTGAATACTTTCTAACTCATTATATGAGATTAGCATTACCCTAATACTAAAACCAAAGACGTTACAAGGAAAGGAAACTACAGACCAACACTTCTCATAAAGATAGATGCAAAAATTTTCAAAAAAATTTGGCAAATCAAATCCAACAATGTGTAAAAAGAATTATACTCCATGACCAAGTGGGATTTATCTCAGGTATGCAACTCTGGTCCAATATTCAAAAATCAATTAATGTAATTCATTACACCAAAAAGCTAAAGAAGAAAATCACATGATCATATAAATAGATGCAGAAACAGTACCTGAAAAATTCCAACATCTATTCATGATAAAACTCTCAGCAAAGTAGGAATAGAGGGAAACTTCTTTAACTGGATAAGGAACATTTACAAAATACCCACAGCTAGCATCACACTTAATGGTGAGAAACTAGAAGCTTTCTGCTAAGATCAGGAACAATGCAAGGATGTTCTCTTTCACCAATTATTTTCAACATCTAACTGGAAGTCCTAACTAATGCAATAAGACAAGAAAAAAAGATATATAGATTGGGAAGGAAGAAATAAAACTGCCATTGTTTGCAAATGATATAACTATGTATGTAGAAAATCTGAAAGAATTAACAAAAATCTCCTAGAACTAATAAGTGATGATAGCAAGGTTGCAAGATACAAGGTTAGTATACAAAAGTCAATCATTTTCCTAAATCCCAGCAATGAATAAGTGGAATTTGAAATTTAAAACACAATACTATTTACCCCAAAAATGAAATACTTAGGTATAAATCTAACAAATCATGCACAAGATCTACATGAGGAAAAATGCAAAACTTGGATAAAAGAAATCCAGGACGAACTTAATAAAGAGATATTCCATGTTCATGGATAGGAAGACTCAATGTTGTCAAGATGTCAGTTCTTTCCCAATTTTATCCATAAAGTCAATGTGAAGTCAATAAAATCTTAGTAAGTTAATTTGTGGATACTGACAAACTGATCTAAAGTTTATATGGAGAGGCAAAAGACCCAGAAGTAGCAAGTCAATATTGAAGAAGAACAAAGTTGGAAGACCAACCCTATGTAATGGAAGATTTATTATAAAGCTACAGTAATCACAAAAGTGTGGTGCTAGTGAAAGAATAGACAGATAGCTCAATAAAACAGAACAGAGAGCCCAGAAATAGACCCACATAAATGTGGCTAACTGATCTCTAACAAAGAAGCAAAGGCAATACAATGAAGAAAAGATAGTCTTTTCAACAAGTGGTGCTGGAACAACTGGGTATCCACATGCAAAAATATAAATCTAGATACATACCTTAAACCCATCACAAAAATTAACTCAAAATAGATCACAGACCTAAATGTAAAATGCAAACTATAAAACTCATAGAAGATAACATGGGAGAAAGTCTAGATGACCTTGGGTTCGGTGATGACTTTTTAGATGTAACACTAAAGGCACAATCCATGAAAGAAGAAACTGACAAAATGGACATCATTAAAATTCAAATGTTCTGCTCTGTGAAAGACACTGCTAAGAGAATAAAAGGATAAGCCATAGACTGGAAGAAAATATTTGCAAAAGACATATCTGATAAAGGACTTCATTCAAAATATTAAAAAAACCCCTTAAAACTCAACAATAAGAAAACAAACATCCTGATGTAAAAATGGGTCAAAGACTTTAATGGACACTTCACCGAAGAAGACATACAGTTAGCAAATAAGTATGTGAAAAGATGTTCCACATCACATGTCATCAGGGAAATGCAAATTAACACAAGATAACAACACCTACCTATTAGAATGGCCAAAATCCAGAATGCTGATAACACCAAATGCTGACAAGAAGTTAGAGCAACAAGAACTCTCATTCATTGCTGCTAGGAATGCAAAATGGTAGACGCTTTGGAAGATGGTTTTATTACAAAAACAAATATATTCTTATCATATGATCCAGCAGTTATGCTCCTTGGTATTTACCCAAAGGAGCTGAAAACTTTCATCCACACAAAAACCTGCCCATGGATATTTACAGAAGCTTTATTCCTAATTTGCCAAAACTTGAAGCTACCAAGATATCCTTCAGTAGGTAAGGAGATAAATAAACTATGGTACATCCAGATAATGGAATATTATTCAGGGCTAAAAAGGAATGAACTATCAAGCCAGAAAAGAAATGGATGCGAGCCTGGGCAACATAGCTAGACCCCATATCTACAAAAACATTAAAACATTATCCAGGCATGATGGCTCACACTTGTAGTCCTAGCTACTCAGGAGGCTGAAGCAGGAGGATCACTCAAGCCCAGGAGGTCGAAGCTGCAGTGAGCTATGATTACGCCAATGCACTCCAACCTGGGTGACAGAGCAAGACTCTGTCTCTAAAAGAAAGACATAGATGAAATTTAATGCATATTACTAAGTGAAAGATGCCAATTTTAAAGGGCTACATACTGTATAATTCCCAGCATATGACAGTTTGGAAAAGGCAAAATGATGGAGAGAGTAAAAAGATGAATGGTTATCAGGGCCTGGTGGAGGGATGAATATGCAAGGCACAGAGGATATTTAGGGCAGTAAAACTATTCTATAGGATACTATAATAAGTAAAACTATTATATAATATCATATAGAATATAAAATTGTTCTATATGATACTATAATGGTGAATATATGTCACTATACATTTATTCAAACCCATAGAATGCACAACACCTACAGTGGACCTTAATGTTAACTATGGACCGTAGATAGTAATGTGTTAGTGCGGGTTCATCAACTGTAACGAATGTACCACTCTGGTGTGGGATGTTGATAATGGGGAGGCTGTGCATGGTGGGGGTAGAGGGTAATGGGAAATCTCTGTACTTTTTGCTCAATTCTGCTGTGAACCTAAAGCCGCACTAAAAAATAAAGTTCATTTAGAAAGAAAATAAGTTAATACATATTCAAAAAATTTAAGCATATTACCATATGACCTAGTCATTTCATTCCTAGGTATTTACTCAGGAGAAATGAAAACACACCCACACAAAGACTTGTGCACAAATGTTCAGAGGAGCTTTATGCACATGAACTAAAAACTGGAAACAACTCAAATGTCCATCAGTGGGTGACTGGATAAACAAAATGAGGTTATCCATGAAATGGAATATTACTAGCAATAAAGAGGAATAAACTAGTGATAGCCTAAAAATCATTATGCTAAGTGAATGAAGACAGAAGCAAAGGCGTCCACACTCTCTGATGCCATTTATATAAATTCTAGAAAATGTACATTAATCTGTAGTGACAAAAAGCAGATCAGCAGTGTTGGGCCCAGGGGCAGAGGGTGGAAAGTACTGCAAAGGGGAATGAGGAAGCTTTTGGGGGTGATGGAAATGTTCTGTATCTTGCTTGTGCTGGTGATTTCACAAGTGTGCATGCCTGGGAAAAGTCATCAAATCATACACTTGAAAAGGAAGCAGTTTATTGTATGTAATTACACTCCAGTAAAGGCAAAAAAAATCTCAGCAATTAAATTAATATCAATAGTAGGCTTTCACTTGAATCAAGGTTTTTCACTTTTCAATTTTTGCTGAAAAAACTGAGCCCCTCAGCTATTTTAAGGACAAAAAAACTCTGGTATGATTGTTGTTTGACTACTCTGCTTGGAGAGGGTGAGTGGGGGTGCCTGAGCACGGTTTTGAGCCTTGCCTACCTCATTCCCACCCCCAGGAACGTGGGTGACATCATTTCAGGACACATCATGAGGAATACACTTGACTACCTCTGGGCCCAGCATGCCGCAGACCTCCACTCAGTCGGCTCCTACATCCTCCAACCAACAGGAGGTGGAGAAAGGCCCAGGGATGCCCAGAACCCCAGGAGGCCTACAGATGCTTTAGATCAGCTGTACCGTCCCTTCACCCGCATAAACTGAAACCTGAAGAGGAAATTTCCTCCTAAGCCCAGACATTAATCACACCACTGGGAGACCGTAAAGCCAGTGCCAGGCTGACAGAGAGGCCTGCAGGAACCGGGTCCTTTTTAACAGCACCCAGCAAAGGGAGGGAAAGCCCCAAACCCAGCCTCAGGCAGGACGATCAGCATGCAACAGTCATAAGGAAGCTGCCCCGCTCCCCGGGTGTCCTGAGCAGGATCTGAGTGTGCATCCCTCCAAGAATTAGCACTTGGGTTTTAATTATAACCTCTACCAAACTTCTCCGCTCTCTGCTCCCACACAGATCTGCAGCTGAATCTGTCCTCTGTCAATATATAAGCATCCCCTACTCTCAGGCAGCCAGACACCTTTAGGACCTGTCTAGCCCCAAGTATTCCTTCAGGAAACACTATCAGCCACATCTGGAAGCCTCCAGGTGGGAACACAGTGCAGACCCATGGGACACATGTGCTCAAGTCCTGACTGTGCGTCGCTAGCTGTGTGATTCTGGCAGGTGACCACCAATCTGATTACCATCGTCCTCATTAGTAACATATGGATAATAGCTTCCTTACAGATTAGGTGTGTAGATCACAGGAGATTAAGGGATTTATAAAGTGCTGTATGGTCTATGAAAGTTGGCTATTATTAACCATGCCTAGGGAATTCAGACTTCCTATGGCTTTTCTCCACAGAATCTTCTTACACTTTTCTAAGGTTAAAAAACAAAGGTGGTCTAGGATCCAAAAAAGAAAAAATATGTTAAAAAATATTTCCACCAAGTTTGAAAAAACACTTTAAAATCCTTTCTTACCTCTCTCTCCTCCCACACATCCACCTTAGCTCTATAGATGAGCTGTGGCTAATGTTAAAACAAATCTATTTTCCCTTAGAAACACGACGATGACACAGGCTAGTGGGTAAAGGAGGGGAGGATTGGCGGGACGGCCAGAGGAAGTTACAAACCGAGAACATTCTGTAGCTGTTTAAATTACACAGAGTACAGTGTGTGTAGAATGAGAAAGACAGGGAGGTGGGTTAAGGCCTATGGAATATCAGCATTTCAAGATTGGGTAGAAAAAGAGAAGCTTACAAAGGAGAATGAGAAGGAGTCACAAAGGTGAGTATGACAGAGACTGCCAGTTGCCCCAACATCCATCCTCCCTTTCTTCCACAGTGATAGAATTGTTGGCTGCGTGCATGTTCACTTAGCTAAAGACCGCATTTACCAACCTCTGTTGCAGCTAGATGTGACCATGTGACTGTTCCGGCTACAGGATCTGAACACAACATGTGCAACTACAGATTATTCTCTTAAAGGGAAAGGATATGCTCTCTCCTATATATTTTCCCTTTTTCAGTGGTGGACTGTGGCTGTGGGAAGAACCATCCTGAACCACACAGACAGGTGGGATACCTAAGGATGTTAGAGCAACAAGGTAGAAAGAACCTGGGCTTGGGACAATGTTGCAGAGCAGATCCAACACACCAATTCCAATGTTTGCATGATAGTGCAATAAAACCCTGTGCTTTTAAGCCACTATTTCTTTAGGTCTCCGAGATGTGGATGGACCAATATCTATCTTACTCAATGCATGTAGGAAGAAGGTGATTTAAAGAAGGAAAAGAAATGTGGCTGATGTGTCAGATAAGATGAGGACTGAAGCTTCCTCTTGGTTGAGCAATAAAAAATTCACTGGTGACTCCAGGAAGAGCGTTTTTAAAGGTGATAGGACCATTGGAAGGCCAATTTTAAGAGTGGGCTCAAGGCAAGGAAGGATGGACAGCAAGGATCAGCACTTTGTTAAGAAATTTAGCGGTAAAGGAGGCAAGAGCTGGAGAGTGACATGGGGTTGAAAAAAATCCTGCTTCACTTCTCTGTTTCTGTTTCATGGGACTCTCCAAGAATGGGTCTCCATCCTAACAAAAATTGCTTGTGTTCTCAGCCTATTTTGCTTACTCATAATTGTGTAACAAACCACTTCAAAAAACTTAGTGGCTTAGACTATGATGATTTATAATTTCTCAGGACTCTGTGGGTTGACTGGGCAGTTCTCTTCATGTGGTGTGGGCTGGAGCACTAGTATGCTTGAAAAGTCCAAATGGCTGGCTGTGGCTGCTGGCTGCTGCCTGGGAGCTCAGCTGGGGCTCTCAGCCAGGGGTCTTGGTTTTCTTCCAGGGGTCCTTTCTGTGTCGTTGCTTGAGCTTCCTCCCAGCATGACAGCTAAATTCCAAGATGAAACATTTCAAGAGTGCAAACACATAAACTGCTAGTCTTTTCTAAGGCTTAAGCCTGAAACTAGCATAGCATCACTTTCACCACATTCCATTATTTAAAATAGATCACAAGGCAGCCCAGATTCAAGGGAGAGGAGACTACACAAGTGTATGAATACAAGGAGGCATGGAAGACCACCAAAATAAAAACCTAACAAGTAGAAATGACCCAGAGAAGAGAGAGAGGTTGCAAAGGGGTTGGAGGAAATTTGGTGGAGGGGTGAGGGATATGTTTTTATTTTAATTGTAGTGATGGTTTTACAGGCCGACTCATGTCAAGCTTATCAAATTATACACTTTAAATTTGTACAGTTTATTGTATATCAATTATACCTCAAATACGTCTTTTTTTTAAAAGCGCAATCTACTTACAGAGTAAATATTTCAGTAAATTGTGGTATATCCATTGGGTAAAATATTTTATAGCAATTACCAGTGATAAGAACAGTGTGAAATAGCAGGAGGAATGTTTCTGATGTAAAGACAAATGAAAAAAGCAAGTATGAAATTCTGGGTACACTGAAAATTTTGTAAAAATGTGTATATGTGGGCAAGGCTAGGAAAGCATTCACAGAATGAAAATACCATCATTAGGCAGGTGGAATAGCATGGATTTTCCCCTTCAATTGTCCGCATTTTCTGCTCTGTTGCTATATTTGCTTTATAATTAATCTCTTGATCCTTCTATTTTTGCACTCATTCTCTTATCTGCAGGCCCTCCACATGGGTCAGGCCTCTTCAGCTGAGGCTCTGGCAGTGTAAATCCTGCGTCTGTCTAAAGCACTTTGTTTCTGTGTGGTTCACTCCTGATACAGGGCCCCTTGTGCGAGAGTTGAGAGGGAGACAGGCAGGGCTCTTGGGGAGTGATACAGCACTTATGTGTTCGTCAATTCTAATAACAGCCTTGCTCCTTCTCCCACCTGGGACTGTCACTCTGGCTTCCAAATCCAGACAGGTTTCTGTTTCAAAATTACTTCCTTATTAGTCATTCCCTTTCCACTTCCCTTTTCTGCCACCTTCTTATAAAACACACTGGTTCAGCAAGCTCTGTGTGTCTGAATCACTGCCAGGCCTCAGCTCCCTCCCTGGCTGCCCCAGCTGCTCCCCCACCATTTAGCAGAACCATGCAGGCATCCAAAAATGGGGAAACAGCTACAGCTGGTGTCAGCTGCAAAGTTTCTCTCCTGCCCCTCCATCTCTCCCCCTCTTTCCTGACATGTTATATTTTCACAAGAAGGGACTTGGAGAAATGTGCTATTATTCTTTTCTGGGTGACACACAATCACAAAGGCAATCTTCCTGGGAGATGGGCTCAGCAGGGCCAATGCCAGCAATAGGGAGAGAAGGGAGTTAGGCCTTTTAATCACACTCCTTTGGCTCGGTGTATCCATTTTGCCTGCCACGATGGCGCTTCCTGTCTGCTTCGGATCAGCTCTGCCCCTCAGGGTGATGAGCAAGGAAAGACAGGTGATGGCAGGCTGACATTTACGATCTCACGAGCCAAACTGCTGCCTGCATGCCCAGAAGGATGTGAGGGTACCATGATGGAGGATTGCAAGTGAGAGCCAGAGAGGCACCTGCCAAGCCCCGTCACCTGGCTGCACACATGGTGAGGGAGAGATGAGGTGGAGAGGAATTGTGTGAAGGGCGCAGGGGCCAGCTCTGAGCCATATGTTCTGTTGGGGAGGGTTTTCAGCTATGAGCAGGCAGCCTGATACCTGTTAAACGGCTCCTCAAGGTGGCTACACTAAGACTCAACCCGGTAAGACAGAATGGCAATGTGTTGTCAACTTGATTTGTTCTTAAAATGGGACTTTTTTTCCTTTGGGCAGAAGGCCTGTCAATTTCCAGGAGGGGCAGCGCAGTCCGCTTCCAGGGAAAACTTAGGTCCTTGCCAGCGGGTGGGGCAGGTGGCCTCCAACCGTGGTTTTTCTCCTCTCACCAGTCCTGTGTTCTCCCTCAAGGTAGCCTTTCAAAGCCATGTTTTCTCCTACTTCTCTGCTTACACCTCCCGCTGCCTCGCTCACTGTTTTGTTTGTTTGTTTGTTTTGAGACAGGGTCACTGTCTTTTTAACTGTCCCTTCTCTTTCCTCTTCTGCCTTTTCGTGTTCCTTTTCAGGCAAGAAAAAATGCAAACACGTGCCCATGTGCACACCCACCCAACCCACACACAAGAATTCTGGAAAGAAATAGAGTACCAAAATGTCTTCCTTTCCAGCGTTTGTGATTTGCATAATTTAAAACTGCATATCCCTAACCATTTCATTATTATATTAAATATATAGTATTTCAAAACAGTGGGGGAAAATGATCAAGTTGGACCCACAATGACTTAAAGTTATATTTATGCCTTATCCAGAAAGCTTTATTTTCAAGAAGAAAATGAGTGACTTTAGAAAATGTATACATTGAGATTACTTTTTAAGGTTAAAAAATGCTAACAATAATGTTAAAAAGTGATGATGCTTGAAATCCTTTAGATGCTCTAAGTACTGGTAATAAAGATGTTCTATTTTATTTGAGTTTTTACAGATTGAGAAACTGAAGGACAGATAGGACTCGACTCTCCTGAATCCCAGACCCTTGCTGGGTCCCCACAAGGTGGTGAGGTCCTTGAAGGTAGGATCTGTTTTATTGAAACATCTTTGCAGCCCCTTTAGGTCTGGAACACAGTAGGGACTCAATAAATGTCTGTGGAATTTAACTATTTCCTGGAAATGACCAACAATATTAATATGTTGAACATGAGGACTTTTAGTAGGATAATTAATAATTTAATAAATATATACATTCTATATTTTCCTTATATCTTGGTAACCTAAAGGGAATTACTTGAGCTAGCAAACTGCAGCCAGTAATGGACAGCAGCAGCCACATTAAGAATGCCTTATTTTCCCAAAGGGATACGATTTTCACATATGGCATTAATTTCTGGGAGTTTGTGAGACAACTGGGACTATTTGAACAATTTTACAGAGATTTAGCTGCTTATACTGAGCTGTGTTGCTCAACCTGACTTACTCCAAAGCCTGAAAGAATGTAGTTCAGGTGTGTTTGGCAGCTGAATGAGGCCACAGTGTTTAGTGTTGGGTTAGCCCGTGATTCTCCACCAGGCTACGTGTCAGAATCACCTGTGGAACGTCTTAAGCAATTCCTATTTCCCAGGTCCCTCGTTAAACCAGTTAAATCAGAATCTCAGGAGTAGGGTCTAGGCATTACATTTTTGAAGCTCTCTGGAGGGGTCTCAAAAGAGGCACAAAGAATGAATGGTGAGAGGGGAGAGTTCCTTCTTGCTTTCTACAAGCTCCAAGTTTGCTTTTAGCCGATAGTGTTAGCCCAGTGTTGTTCAAACCTTAATGTGTACACGTATCGCCTGGGGATCTTGCTGAAATGCAGCTTCTGACTTGGTAGATCTGGCCTGCTGGTGCAGATGCAACTGGTTAGCAGGCCACCATAGGCAGCAAGGATCCAGAGCTGCACAGGCCAATATGGTGGCCACAGGACATGTGTGGCTATTGAGTGTGTGAAACCTGGCTAGTCCAAGTTGCAATGTGCTGTAAGTATAAAATAAACACCAGATTTGGAAGCTTTTGTACCAAAACATGGATATATCCATAATAATTTTTATCTTGGTTACATGTCAAAATGATAATATCTTAGACATACTGAGTTAAATAAAATACACTATGAAATTAATCTTGCCTGTTCCTTCTTTTCTTGTTTTAGCGTAACTACTAGAAAATTTGACGTTATCCTAAGCAAATTAATGCAGGAACAGAAAAGCAAATACCACATGTTCTCACTTGTAAGTGGGAGCTACACATTGGCTACTTATGGACATAAAGATGGCAACAATAGACAATAGAGACTACTAGAGGTAGGAGGAAGGAAGTGGGGCAAGGGTTGAAAAACTAACTATTGGGTACTATGCTCACTATTTGGGTGATGGCATCCATTGTACCCCAAACCTCAGCATCATACAATATACCCATGTAACAAACCTGCATATGTAACCCTGGATCTAGGATAAAAGTTGAAATTATTTTTAAAAAGAAAATTAAAAATTACTTATTGACTTGCATTGACTTTCTATTGGGCAGCGCTGGTCTAGGAAACTGTTCATTGCTTGGTGGCAACTGCATAGTGGCAAGGGTGTTTAAGTGGGATGAATGCAGTGGCTGGGGAAGTGGTTACCTGCCTAGAATTCAGACTCTACAGGTATAAATGAAGAACAATCATGGCTATCATTTATGAGTGCTTCTACGATCTATCACTGTTCTAAACACTTTACATGAATTATCTCATTTAGTGCTCATAACAGCCCATAGGGTAAGCATCTCTATTATTCCCATTTCACAGATGGGGAATTTAAGGCAGAGACAGTTTCAGCAACTTGCCTCAGCTAGCAAGTGAAAGGTCTTAGGCTTGAGCTTTAGAAAGCTCCCTCTCCCTCTGCCCTCTGTTTTAGTCCATTTGTGCTGCTATAACAAAATACCACAGACTAGGTAATTTATAAACTATAGACATTTATTTCTCATGGTTCTGAAAGCTGGAAGTCCCAGGTCAAGGTGCCAGCAGGATTGGTGTCTGGTGGGGGCTGCTCTCTGCTTCCAAAATGGTCCCTTGTTGCTGCATCCTGTGGAGGGGAGGGATGTTGTGTCTTCACATGGCAGAAGGGATGGAGGGGCTGGAGACACTCCCTTCAACCTCAAGCCCCTTTATAAGGACACTAATTCCATTCATGAGGGCAGAGCCCTTATGACTTACTTCTCAAAGGCCATACGTTTTAATAATGTTACATTGGGGATTACGTTTCAACATGAATTTTTCAGAGGACACCATCCATTCAAACCATTCCACCTACCTCCATGGAGGAAAGAGACCAGGGGCCAAGAGGATGTGACTACTGGAGGCCATGCCCCATTTCTCTTCTAGAACATGCTACTTGATTGGTCTGAGTGGTGGCTGAAGGCAGATGTTTTGGGGAGTGCAGCAGATGGAGCTTGGGTCCCCAAATCCTTTTCAGTACAAGATGGAGCTAGGGATGGGAAGAGAGGTGGGGCAGGTGGAGTGCAGGGGGCTTCCAGCTGTACTGTTGCCCTGGCCACCACTAATGTTAGAGGCAGGCCTAGTGCCAGGATTCGATGCCAATGCCCATGTACCGAAGGACTGACAGAGCTGAAGGTGGACTGTGTTCTGAGACTCTGCAGGTCACTCTGGGCTCGGAGACTCCCCATTGCATACAAGAGGAGAAGCATTGCTACTGCAGTGACAAAGGCCCATGGGATTCTGATCTGCAGAAGGCCCTTCTCTGCCTTAGGTGTAAGTCAATGTAAGGGTGGAGCTTTCCCATCCCTGCCTCCTGACTGACTGCGTTACACTCAAACTCAAAATGATCTCCCTTATGGAAAGTGATTCCTTCGCAGTAGGATGCAAAAAAATGAAAGCCTCTCTGTAGAAATAAATCACAGTGCTGGAACTTATTTCAATACTTTAGCATCCCTGAAAAATACCCTAGCTTTGATAAAGAGTCCACTATGTAGTGCAGAAAGTTGCAAAAAAGGATGAACAATATATCTGAATTTCTCTTTCTGTAAAATACAGATGGTGGTAACATATGCCCCTGACTCTTGTTTGTTGAAGACATTCAGAGCTAATGTGGTTTGGATCTGTGTCCCCGTCCAAACCTCATGTCAAATTGTAATCCCTAATGTTGGAGGCGGGACCTGGTGGGAGGTGACTGGATCATGGAGGCAGTTTGTCATGAATGGTTTAGTACCATCCCCTTGGTGCTGTTCTCGTAATAGTGAGTTCTTGTGAGAACTGATTGTTTAAAAGATTGTAGCACCTCCTCGCTCTCTCTTCCTCCTGCTCTGGACATGTGAAGTGTGTGCTCTCCCTTTTCCTTCCACCCTGATTGGAAGCTTCCTGAGGCTTCCCAGAAGCAGAAGCTGCTATGCTTCCTCTACAACCTGCAGAACTGTGACCCAATTAAACTTCTTTTCTTTATAAATTACCTAGGTCAGGTATTTCTTTATATCAGCCCAAGAATGGACTAATACAAGAGCATTCTGAAGTTTTACAAAGGAAGCTTCTGGAAAACAGAACATTGCCAGACCCTTCCACTGGCTGGACCACTGAAGAACAGAACTTTGACAGCTGCAGCCAGCCCTAGGGTGCTGTAACTATCACCATAAAACCTTGGTTTTCTTTTATCTGCCCTGCCTGGTCATTCTCTCTTGGGCAACAGATGGGAACACTTTGATCAACTTCAGGAGATGCCTTTGTGGTTGGTGACTTTTCCCTCGTGTAAGAGCCTGTCCTCAGCCTGATTCTGAGTCCTGTGTTCTTGCAGCATCAACTTTTCAACTGCATGTAAAATAAATTCTTGACATTCCTCTGAACTGGACGTGAAAACCTTATGTTTCCTCCACTGGAGAGGGGAAGAAGAAAACTTAGCAGCAAAGTCTCAACAGCCTTGAAGGTCACAGTAGGGTGAAAGAGATAATCCTCATCTCCTCTGAAATCAGAATCAGAGGTAATCAGTTACTTGGCAGTACAAGGGGCTATGGATAGACATTGAAAGAACTTCCAGATAATGAGGTTTTTGAACTCCAGAATGAGTTGCCTGGGTGGAATAGAATTTCCTTCCCTTGAGGTCTTTAGAGGCAGAAGCGAGGTCCGGGGAGTATGTAAGTGCAGAATGGCTTGCATGGAGAGGGAAGAATTAGCTTTGTGTCTTGCTTAAGAGAGTAATGGGAGTAGCTAGAGTAATAAAATCAGTCTCTCCCCTCCCTTCTATATGGTCTCAAGCAAGTAAAATAAGCCATGGCAGCAGTAATGACTACCTTGCCTTGTATATGTCCAAAATACTTTCCTGTTACTTCAGTTGGTTCTTACCGTGGCGACTCCATGAGTTAGATGGGAAGCACACACATTATTATCACCATTGGCAGAGGAGACTAGAGTAAAGGGAACAGTCCACACAGCTGGTTAGCATCACAGCTGGGGCTGCATAGGGATCCTGATCAATTGCTCTTTCCACTGATGCTTGAAATTCTGAATCTGGTGAAATATTAGGGATGGTAGGGATTCCACTACAGTTTCAATTGCATTTCTGAAAACATTCTATGTTTTAAAAAATTCAAATAATATGAACTTTGCACCCTATCTCCTGGTTAACATGTTGCTGGAAGGTGGAATGGCTTGACTTCTAACTAGCCTTATTAGAATTAACACAAACCGAGGAAGCAACTACACTGAAAACAGAGAGAGGGAGAGAGAGAGCTCCTCTGTCTAATCTGTCTAATTGCATGATCTACTTAACTGCGAGACAGTATCTCAGGGGCTTGACTCCAAACCAGAAACCCTGGGGAACATATTGTTGGGAAATGCCCAGCCTCACTGGAGGCAGGGAGACCAGATGCTCCAATTACAGCTTTGTCATCCCAACTTGAGACTTGCGTAGCTCCTTTCCTTAAGAAATGGAGAGTGAAAATGTGTTGTAAAAAAAAAAAAAAAAAACAAACAAAACTTCTTTATATCTCTCCTGTAGCTATATAGTCAAAGGAAGTAGTAGCCAAGTCTCTGTATTCAGAGGGTTTTTTTAGGGGTGGTGAGGGCAGAAGGTGGAGTTCAGGTTTGGACCTAACGTGGAAGTCAGCGGCCAGTATTCACTTTCTGAGAAATTGTAAAGTGCCCTGCTGGCTCCCGAGCCCCTGACTGCAGCCCTTGCCATTCTCACTTTAGGGTACAAGCATGTTACCAAAAATGCCAGGTATAGATCAGCAATGTCCATGAAAATCAGGAAAATAAATATTTACTATTCATTTGTATTTGTAAACATGAAAAAAACATAGGTTTATTGATTACTTCTGTAGAAAGTATCAACCTATGCCTTGAAAAGGGGGGGTTATATCTTTCTGTTTTAAGTTTTTGGTCATATGTGTAATCTATACACACATATATACATTTATCCCCTAGACACACACCCTTCCCCGTATAAATAATCAAACGTGTGTGGGCCTCTGTGTGAATATACCAGATGTATTAAACACACACAAAACTTACAAGGTTTTTAATGGATGATGACTCAATGGAACCGAGTTTCAGCAATTTTTGTTTTCAGCTGAATGACTGGCACCTTCAATTTTACTCCTTTGTAACAGAAGGTGTGGGGCTCCTGGCTAAGACACAAAACAGTTCTTCTTTTTAATCTGAGAAAGGAAGGAAGAGTTTTAACAGAGTTAATTGAGTGGTTGGGGTCTCTAGAAAGCAGCTTGCCTCTCTCAGCTAACAGGAAAGGAGGGAAGAAATAGAAATCAAGGAGAAGCTTTTCTGTGCCCATGCCCTGCCTGCAATGTTAGGAACCTCCCTCTTGAAGTAAATTGGTAAAACCCTTTGCAGGGCAGCTTGGTGATAGGCATCTACTTTGACCCAATTCCTCTTCTAGGAATTTATCCTAAGGAGGAAATTGGACAAGCATACAAAGACAGAGGTGTCGGGATGCACACTAGTGAAAAATTGAAGATTGGAGACAACATAATGGCTGTCAAGACAAGACATTATTTAATACATGTTAAATAAATCACACAACGTCCCCACAATAGGATAAAGAACATTCATTCAAATGGTGATATAGATTCCTATTTCTTGCTTGGAAAGGATATAAATAGAAAATTCAACAAAGCTATTTTTATTTTGGAAAATAATAGATGACAAAGAATGAGAGAGGAAGAAAAGTATGAGAAGGTGAAGATCGAGAAGGGGAAACACCATTATCCTCTCTACAACTAATTGTTGCTGGCAGGACTTGGAGCTGCAATCTGAGAATTCTGAATTTATTTATTTATCTTTTTTTTGTCACTCATGGGAAGAGAAAATTCTGCCCTTAGAATGAATGTAATGTGCATTTTCATCAGCTTGAGGAATACTCTGCAGGAGTTAGGCAGTTCTACTTGTGGAGAAGGCCTTTGGCTGGGACTGCTGTTCACAGGCCTGGCCCATCTTTCTGTGCCCTTTGCCAGGCTCCTGCCTCTCTGGGAGCTCTGCTCTTTCCTCTGGGAAGGGAAACAGTCTGAAAAACGATTCATACAAATGCACAAGTGATTCATCGAGTTATGGGAGCCCTGTCAAAGTAGTTATATTGAAAAAGAACCATTTAGGAAAACTCCTGGCCTGCTGGAGGGAGACTAAATTTGTCTAACTATTGAAAGTTAATTTAGATTTGTACCAAAACTCTTAGAATTTTACAAAAATTTTAATGTAGCAATTCCACTTTGAAGAATTTATTCCAAGGAAGCAATCATAAATATAAAAAACATTTAACTACATAAAGATTCATCATAGCAACTATTTATAAGAGTGAAAATTAAGATCTGCCTGCATGTCCAGCAATAAGGGATTGGATAAATTACATTAGCTCCATTCAATGGAATACATGATATACCCTAAAAATATTGTTGTGGGGATATATATATTGTTATGGCAAAATTTTTGCAATATGATATTGACTGAAAAAGTAGGTACCCAAACACATAATCCTAATTTTTTTAAAGTATAAAAATATCAAAATGTTAAAAATATTTGTTCCTGAATTATATATGATTATTTTCTTCTCCTTATTGAATATATGTCACTTTTGAAATAAGAAATGTTAATAAAATTTTACTTTTTTATTTTTTCTTTTTATTTATTTTCTTTTTTTATTTTATTTTATTTTTATTATTATACTTTAAGTTTTAGGGTACATGTGCACAATGTGCAGGTTAGTTACATATGTATACATGTGCCATGTTGGTGTGCTGAACCCAGTAACTCGTCATTTAACATTAGGTATATCTCCTAATGCTATCCCTCCCCCCTCCCCCCACCCCACAACAGGCCCCAGTGTGTGATGTTCCCCTTCCTGTGTCCATGTGTTCTCATTGTTCAATTCTCACCTATGAGTGAGAACATGCAGTGTTTGGTTTTTTGTCCTTGCGATAGTTTGCTGAGAATGATGGTTTCCAGCTTCATCCATGTCCCTACAAAGGACATGAACTCATCATTTTTTATGGCTGCATAGTATTCCATGGTGTATATGTGCCACATATTCTTAATCCAGTCTATCATTGTTGGACATTTGGGTTGGTGCCAAGTCTTTGCGATTGTGAATAGTGCCGCAATAAACATACGTGTGCATGTATCTTTATAGCAGCATGATTTATAATCCTTTGGATATATACCCAGTAATGGGATGGCTGGGTCAAATGGTATTTCTAGTTCTAGATCCCTGAGGAATCGCCACACTGACTTCCACAATGGTTGAACTAGTTTACAGTCCCACCAACAGTGTAAAAGTGTTCCTATTTCTCCACATCCTCTCCAGCACCTGTTGTTTCCTGGCTTTTTAATGATTACCATTCTAACTGGTGTGAGATGGTATCTCATTGTGGTTTTGATTTGCATTTCTCTGATGGCCAGTGATGGTGAGCATTTTTTCATGTGTCTTTTGGCTGCATAAATGTCTTCTTTTGAGAAGTGTCTGTTCATATCATTCACCCACTTTTTAATGGGGTTGTTTGTTTTTTCTTATAAATTTGTTGGAGTTCATTGTAGATTCTGGATATTAGCCCTTTGTCAGATGAGTAGATTGCGAAAATTTTCTCCCATTTTGTAGGTTGCCTGTTCACTCAGAGGGTAGTTTCTTTTGCTGTGCAGAAGCTCTTTAGTTTAATTAGATCCCATTTGTCAATTTTGGCTTTTGTTGCCATTGCTTTTTGTGTTTTAGACATGAAGTCCTTGCACATGCCTATGTCCTGAATGGTATTGCCTAGGTTTTCTTCTAGGGTTTTTATGGTTTTAGGTCTAACATTTAAGTCTTTAATCCATCTTGAATTAATTTTTGTATAAGGTGTAAGGAAGGGATCCGGTTTCAGCTTTCTACATATGGCTAGCCAGTTTTCCCAGCACCATTTATTAAATAGTGAATCGTTTCCTCATTTCTTGTTTTTGTCAGGTTTGTCAAAGATCAGATGGTTGTAGATATGTGGCATTTTTTCTGAGGGCTCTGTTCTGTTCCATTGGAATTTTACTTTTTTAAAGACACAGGAACCCAAAGTATACCTATAGCATATGACATCATCGTATACTGTTAACTGCACAAGGAGATGTATTTAATACTACATCTGCTTTAGTATATCATTGTGATTCCAGCACCTAGCACAGTGCCTGACATGTAGAAGTTCTTCACAAAGAACAAAGTGGCAGTAACAGGAAGCTCAAATGGAGGAGAAACACTCAACAAACTCCGTACACAACTGTCTGACCTCCTTCATGTCAATTTGATAGTTAAGCTTCATGGGATGAGACCCATTCACTTTTGAATCCCTCACAGTGCCTTGCCCATAGTAGGGACAGCTCAATAAATGTTTCATAAAACTATAAATGATGGTTTCTCTTCTTTCTCCTGGGATCATTTCTACAGACTTTCCTGCGTTTGATACATGCATGCCCTTGTGACACACCATGTGCTAGAACTGGGATAATAGCCATTGTCATAGGACGTTATGTAGTTGGGATTATGTTGGTCATAAAGCAACAGAAAGAAAACAAGTAAGAATGGCTTAAAAGAATTGAAAAGCTATTTCTTTCTAATGTTCAAGAAGTCTAGAAGCAGGCAACCCATGATTGGAATGGAGCTCCATGGTGTCAGGGACCCAGGTTTCTTCTTTTTGCTCTGCCACAAGTGGCTTCCATTCCCAAGGTCACCTCATGGTTCAAAATGGCACCTGGAGCTCTGAGCACTAGTCATTATATCAACATTCCAGCCATCAACAAGGAGGAAGAGGAGAATGAAGGCATGCCTCCCTCTTCAGAAGTTTCATGTACCACCTCCACTTATGTCCCATTGGCCAGAACTTTGTCAAAAAAGCCTGAAAGACATAGATTTTATTATGGGGTGCCTGGTTCCCAGCTAATGTTTAGGAATCTCTCCCTATGGAAGAAGGGTAGAACTGGCATTGGGAAACAACTGGCAGCCTCTGCCAGTGACCTGTCCTCAGCCATCCCGTCACTAGCCAATATGAGTTTCATTAAGCATGTAGCATCTACTCTGATGATGTAGGGAAGGTTACCATGACAGTGACTTACAATTAACCAGGTGTTTGGGACCAGTGCCAACAAACACTGTCTGAGAGATGACAGACTTCTTTAGTTGCCCCATAATGGCACATTTCCGTTTCTGACATGGTCCCCATGGTGTCACAGGGGTGACCTGGGTCACTACTCTCTGCCTAGCAGAGCCAGGCCGTGAACTGCAAGTCAGCATCTTTCCTGCAGCAGTGATTGCTTATGTCCTGCACACGCTGGCTGACTGCAGCATTCAAATCATCAGAGAAATCAGGAGGTTGGAGTTAGGGATTTTCATTACATATATAAAGAAAGAAATAGAAGAGGCCAAAGTTTCAGAATACAAGTTATTTGACTCACACTTGTGAGGTCATGGGGTGCTGCCCTTTCTGACATCACTATGGGACTGACAGGCCAGTAGATCTGAGAGCAGAAAAGCAATGATTGGGTCATTTTAGAACAGAGGAAAATAAATGGTTTTTATTTGATAAAAAGCAGATAATAATATTATTCATATTATTAGCTACCATTTAGCTAGGAACTGTGCAAGCCCTATGGTTGGCAGCATCCAAGAAAACCCCCAATGATACTTGTTTCCTGATATTCATGCCTTTGCATAGTCCCCTCCCATATTGAATCAGGGCTGACCTCTTTAACAAATAGAATACAATGGAAGTGGTGATTGTGACTTCTGAGGCCAAGTCCTAAAATGCATTGCAGTTTCTGCTTTGGTCTCTTGGTGGGTCACTCTGGGAGAAGCGAGTTGTCACTTTGAGGACACTCCATCAATCCTGTGGAGAGGAACTGAGGTCTCCTGCCAAGAACCAGCACCACATATCAGCCATGTGAGTGAACAGCCTTACAAGAAGATCCTCCTGCCCCAATCTAGCCTTTGGATGACTGCAGCCCTGGATGACATCCATGAACCTTATAAGACCCTGAACCAGTACCACCCAGCTAAACCATTCCTCATTTCCTGACCCTCAGAAACTATGAGATAATTAATTTTTATTGTTCTTTAGGCCACTACATTTTGGGGTAATTTGTTAGGCAGCAAAACAATGAATACAGCCTCTTTATATAATTTATTCATCACAATACCACTTGAAACTAGGTATTATTTCCCTGTTTTACTGATAAAGAAACTGAGGCTTAGAGAGGTTAGTTAATTTTCCCCCAGGTCAGAGAAGCTCATAGAAGGAAAGCTGTTACTTTAGCATAGCTCTGCTTACACAAAACCTATATGCTGAACAACTGCTCACTATGCTACATGGCATGTGGACCCCCTTAGGACTTCCAGAATGCCTGGAAGAGAAAAGCCAAATGTCCCTAAATGAATTGATTCTAGTGAGGGTGATTGTGAGGGTTACATGCTAGCATTCAAAATTATATAGACTCTATAGGCATCTGTTAATCTGTGCTCTAAAATCCATAGCCAGATTGAAACTCAAGTGCATGATTGTGTTATGAAAATCAAAGTGAGGTTAACCCAGGGACTACCTATCAAGAAAGCCCCCATTTAGGTGCTTGGAATGCAGAAAGGTTCCCAAAGTTCCAGCAGAGTCTGTGCAGCCTCAAACAATTGCCTTTACCAGGGCCTTACAACCTGATGTCATTTGGGGATGCTGTATTTAAAGTTGCCTGAGTTACAGAGAACAGGGATATGGTCTATTATCTCAGAGGTGGGCATGAGCTCTATGGGGTGGAATGATCATTTGCCTCCTTATTTGCCCAAGAAATGTAGGGTGGAATGATCATTTGCTCTCCTCTTTTTTTTTTTTTTTTTCTGTGATGGGTCAGTTTCCATTTACCATCTTGGCTCCCTGCCAGTGTGCTGACAGTGCCAAATTTGGTTGGTACATACTTGTCAGCAAAAGAATGTGAGCACTGCTCTGAAGTCACAGCAAATAATGGGTTTCTGAGATCTTCTGTTTGACTCACAGGTTTCCATGTGTCTCATTCTAGCCAGAGGCTTCACTGCAAGACCAAGAAGCCATTTAATATCTAGTGGAGGTTTCTGGTCTTGTATTGTTGGCTAAGAAAGCCAGAAATGTGGGTGAGAGAGAAGTCTGTTCTTGTTCCCCAGGCTTCCCCCATTGCACTCCAGATGCAAATCTGTTCTGGTAACCACATAGCCAAATAAACAAATGAGGATGGAAAGTCTCTTGCTGAAAAATGAAATGTCAATTCTAAAACAGAATTCATGATCTTCTTTCAGCTCTTTCAAACTTCCCTTTCTATGTTGGCGCCAACATGCCCCTGAGCTCAAAACTTTGGCATTAACATTGACTGTTCCCTCCATTCAGCCTTTCAAATCGAGCCAATCATCCAGGCTTGTCAATTATGCCTTCAAAATATCCTAGGATTATTTCTCCTCCATTTTTACTTTGCTTTTATGTCATCACCTAGATAGATACCCGTGCCCAAATTTCTTTCCCCATTAGTAGCTCTAAGCTGCCTACTGCAATGATTACAAATTTATGCATCTAGCTTTCAAGACCCTGCATAGTTTATTCCTTCCTAATTTTATTAGGCTCAGGTCCCAGTGCTAATCCCTCTGCATACACATGTGCTCATGTGTACATACACACACAGACACACACTGCTGTGTGTATACACCATGCCCTGCACCATCACTCACCTTTCATTTGGGCTGCCTTCTCTGCAGTTTTGGATGTTCCTTTTATTCTTATTTTTTTAATTTTATTTTTATTTATTTATTTTTTTTGAGATGGAGTCTCGCTCTGTCGCCCAGGCTGGAGTGCAGTGGCGCTATCTCGGCTCACTGCAGCCTCCACCTCCTGGGTTCACGCCATTCTCCTGCCTCAGTCTCTTGAGTAGCTGGGACTACAGGCGTGCGCCGCCATGCCCAGCTAATTTGCATATTTTTAATTGAGACGGGGTTTCACCATGTTGGCCAGGCTGGTCTTAAACTCCTGACCTCAAGTGATCCACCCGCCTTGGCCTCCCAAAGTGAGGATGTTCCTTTTAATCCTTTGTCTGTCTTAACTCATTCTTAAGGAAAACTTGCTTGCCTCCTGCCGCCCACAGTCATCTCTCCTTTGACTATTTCCACAGGCTGTTATTTTCACTATTGGCCAAACCACACCTCTGCACTAGCCTCATTTTCTAGATCCCTCAGGCTTCTACAATCTCTCTGGACTCAAAAGTCTTTGGGAAAACAAAAATAGAACTGATTGACAGTAAAGCACAGCTCCTGACGACCCAGCTCACAAATGCTGCTAATCAGAGCCACTATCCCAGAGACCACATTGTGCCGAGATTCATGGTTTGCTGGGCAGAAGGAAAAGCACCCGGTAATTGGCTGTGACCACAAAGGTCAACCACATGAACACCCAGCAAGACAGGCATGATAAAAAGCAATAGAAGGCCTGGAGAGAAAAAAGCTGTGGTGGTAAGTGGTACTGGATGTGATTAGAGGTGGGGACAGGAGTTATGAGCAGCAGACACTCTGCAGGAGAGAAGCAAGTTGATGATGAAGTGAGAGAAGATACCAGGTTTATGGTCTGTAGAGGTGGCAATAAGCTCTCTCTCTCTCTTTCTCATTGTCTCTCTCTTTCTCGTTGTCTCTCACTTTCTGTCTCTCTCTCAATGGTATAGCCCTCAGGAATGAAGAAGACTCTGGGGAAAGCAGCAGCTTCCTCTCCTGCTATGTGGAACATCTCGGTATCATATGTAACCACCTCTGCAATTATCCACCAGGGGCAGCAAGCAGCTCAAGTACCCACAGATACCAAATGGATAATGTAAATGTGCAAAGTAGGGCAGGTATTAGGAATGGAGAGAGGTGGGAACCATGGCAAATTGAAGAGCACACACTCCATCGAAAGGTGTCCAACTGTGCATCACATCTTCTTAAGATACCATATAGGCTAGACAAGACATATATTTGGGCCAAATATGGCCCACAGTCACCCTGCCTGTAATCTTGGGGCTTCACAGGTGTATGTGCAGCACATCATGACAACTGGTGATGAGAATGATGAACTTGGGTTGCCAACATGTTGGTTATGCTCTTTCAGACTTCCAGGACTAATGTGATCTAATGGGGCTACTGTAAGTGTATTTTGGGAGGTAAGCTTGATGACATGGCTTTACCAGCTACCAGCTACAGCATGGTAGTGGCCCTTAAAGGATTTTAGATCACTTCCAGAAGATCTAGAATAAAAGGCTCATCTTATTGTTCCCTCAGTAACATTGGTGGCTTCTACCCTAGAGGCTGTGCCATAGTTAAGATTCTACTGCTGTTACCATATAACTTTTTTTTTTTTAGATGGGGTCTCACTCTGTAGCCCAGACTGGAGTACGGTGGCAGGATCAAGCTCACTGAAACCTCAAACTCCTGGTCTCAAGCTATCCTCCCACCTCAGCCTCCTGAGTAGCTGTGCCCAGATATATTTATATCAATCGATTGATAGATATATTTTAGTTTTTGTAGAAATGGGGTGTTGCTCTGTTGACCAGGCTGGTCTCAAACTCCTGGCCTCAAGCAATCCTCCCACCTCAGTGTCCCAAAGTGCTGGGATTACAGTGACTCCACTGCACCCAGCCTCATATAACTTTTTCACTTTCCTTCTCTTTACCTCTTGGTTTCTGCTTATTCTCGACTTGTCTTGCCTTGTGGCCTGCATTCTCCTTGTATTACTCAACTTGTGTCTCATAGGTAGACCAGTTAACATCTATCTATACAGTGCCTTTGCTGGACAGAACTCTCATGGCTACCAGCCGACCTGCGCATGGCTGCTTTGGGCCAAGTGCTGAATATCTAAGTCAGCTTAGCATTGGCCAGAGAATCACAGTAACCAGGCACAAAGCATGGGGGCCCATTCATAAAGAACCACTTATGGTTATCCTCTGAAGGGGCTGTGAGCATAGCAGATACTTGGTGTCATGTCTACAGCACTAAGATGTCTAAAATTACATTCAGGGTAGTCTCTTTAAGAAGGCAGGGAAAAGTTAGCTAAAAGAGGCATAGAAATCAAAGGTTTAACTCAGTTCTATGGAAAGTGAGGCTACTCAAACTGGGTCTTGTTTCTGTATAAATTAGGGTTGTATTTGGCTGCAAGTAACAGAATACCCAATTAAGTGTTCTTAAATAAATATGCTTTTTTTTTTTTACAAGTACAGAGGTAGGTGGTTATTGGTATTGACTCAGCAGCTCTGTGATATTAAGGTAGCCATCTCTGAGATTCCTTTTGCTTGTGCCTTGTGGTTACAAGATCGCTACTGCAGATCCAGCATTGCCATTTGTGTTCAAAAAACGAAGGACAGGAGAAGGTCCTTGACAGCTCAGGCTGTCCCTTTTATCAGGAAGGCAAAGGTTTTCCAATAACTCACCTATCTCCACCAGCCAATTCCTCTTAACATCTCATTGGCTGGATTTATGGCTTCCTAGCTGCAAGGCAGGCTGGGAAATCGGGCACCTGGCTCTCCAACTAGATTGAAAGTATCTTGTTTCTCAGGCATAAGGATTTTTTCATGTTGTGGTTCAATGAAGCATTGGGTGGCTTAGGCAAGAAGTGCAAGATAACAGAAAAAGCAAAGAAAAAAACAGAGGTTTGAATATGGGCTCCATCATTTACTGACTCTGTATTCTAAAAGTAATTAACCTTGCTGAATGTTATTTTCTTGCTAGAAAAGGGAGGTACTAAATGCCTGCCTAGCAGGGCTGTTGCGAAGATTGAATATTATAGTGTAGTTACAGTTCTTGGCCCTGAAGAGATGCCCCCAAAGAGTCATTATTCTACTGTGGTGTGCTTTGTTCTGTTTGACGAGTATGTGGCAAGTAGACACAAAGTGGAAGGCAGCAGAACTTTGAGGTGAAGAGCATAGGCCCTAAATCAGGCCACTTGGTCCAGATTTCCCCTCTACCACTTACTAGTTGTGTGACCTTGGAGATGTTACCTGGCCTCTCTAAGCTTCAGTTCCCCTGTCTGTAAACTAGAGATAAGAATAGGACTTATCTCCTAGAGGTACATTTGGAAGAAAGAAGGAAGTAATATACACAAAGCACTGGGCACTGAGCCCAGCACAAAGTATGCGCACAGTAAGTATTAGCTATTATTAATATTGATTGGATTTTTTTCCCCTTGGCCCAGAAGTAAACTTATTGAACCAAAAGAGCAAGTGCATTGCCGTTGAAACTCTTTAAAACCAAGTCCTTTTCAAGCCCTAAAGTATACCAACTATTATAACTGGAAGCAGCAACATACCAAGAGTGGGTTTGGGCATGGGTGGGGGGGCTTTCCTATATTCAGGAATTAAGAGGGTTCATTGTCCGTATAGAATTTTTTTAAAATAATTTTTAAAAACCCAAGTGAAATAAAACATTGATCTGCTTTTTATGATCACCACCTGCCAACATTTCTAAACAATGTCATTGATAAAATTGCCCCCTCACAAAACTTTTGTTTGCTTAAGTTCTAAACATTGCTGCAATGACTGTTGAGTTTTAATAATAGATCCATAAGTTGCACATCAGCACATTTTTATTACTTATCCTTTAATAAAGATTGTGTTCTTTATTAAAGTAAAGTACTGGAGAACTCTGAGTTATATAGTCAGCCCCTCATGCCTACAGACTCCATTTGTAACAGTTTTGAACTGGGGCTGGCTTCAATTTCTATCTCCAACTTGAGCAGTCCTTCACATTCCTGCAGGCAAACAGCAGACTCAACAACACAGACTTACTGGCTGCAAAGACAAAAACATGGAATTTGAGTTACTTCAATTCTGTGTGACTTTGGGAAATTTTATTTCTATTATATTTAAATTTAAATTGGCTAACAGAGCATGAACTGCGAGGTATGGTATTTATTTGAGCATATTTGAGTGATCTTTTAAAAGGAAATTATTCTTTTAAAATTACTTGTTTTTCAGAGTAAAGATCAAGAAGATTGTGCTTATTTCTGATTATTACATGATTACTGCTGAAAATATTTTTGTTATATAGAGGACGTATTAGTTTGTTCTCATGCTGCCATAAAGAAAGAAAGAGGTTTAATTGATTCACAGTTCTTCATGGTTGGGGAGGCCTCAGGAAACTTACAGTCATGACGGAAGGTATCTCTTCAAAGGGCAGAAGGAGAGAGAATGAATGCCGAGTGCGGGGGAAGCCCCTTATAAAACCACCAGATCTCGTGATAAACACTATCATGAGAACAGCATGGGAAAAACCGCCCCTCATGATTCAAGTATCTCCACCTGATCCTGCCCTTGACATGTGGGGATTATTACAATTCAAGGTGAGATTTGGGTAGGGACACAAAGCCAAACAATATCAGAGGAAGCGGAGATTAAGAAATGATTTACTCTGGTAACAAATATGCTCATTGTGCCACAGCACAGAAGGGACTTAGAATCTAGTGTAAGCCCTTCACTCTACAATTATCAGAAGGGAAGTTGTCTGAGGTCACCCAGCTAGGCAGTGGCAAAGAGACTAGACAAAACTCTCCTAGCTATTGCCGGACTACTTTTTCCATCCTCTACTCCCAAGGTAACTGAAATAGAACTATAGTGTTAGTGTTTCTCAAACTGATAAAGAATCAGTTTTTGAAATTTTTCAATCTGTTGCGGAATAATACTAGCACACAGCCCAGACTACTGGCAGTTCATCATTCAAGTTCATACCATCCAAACAGTCACTCTCCTGCTGAACAAGATAAGTCACTGATCACACACTTGGATACAGCAGCAATATCAAGTTGCCATAAACGTTTTTAAATGTTTACTCTCAATTTCTGTTCTTATCCCATCATAGACTGGTGATGGTTTCCTGACCAGCTTTGAGTAGCTCTGTACCATCTCATATAGAGTCCATAGCAGGGACTTATGGGCAGGAAAACATCTCTGGATAGTTAGATAAGCAAATTTTAGCTTTTGGGTTGTTTTGACTTTGTTAAATTTCTGTGAGGTTAAGGGCTTAGGTTTGAATTACCATCTGTATACTAGCTGCATGGCCTAAGCATCTTTAGGTGAGTTTTCTCATCCATAGAACAAGGGAACATTAGTGCCTAGCTCAGAGGGGCTTTTAAGGGGATATGCGTGTGCAACCAAGGGTGGGGGCTGACATGTAGTAAGCCCTCTTGTGTATTAGCTATTATTAATTTTATTGCCCCCTCCTCTTTTTTTTAATGTGGTGGGAGGAGGGTGTTGCAGAATAATGTGTCACAGTATAGTTACTATTATTAGGGTTGTTGCTTTTCTAGCCAGAAACCTCTGTGGCCGGTGGCGCCTTTGCCTGAGTTATTGTCCTGCATCCAGGAAGAATGAGGCATGCAGACAAGTGGAGAGTGAGCAAGCTGAAGAGGAGCTTTATCAAGTAGTAGAACAGCTGAGAGGAAACTGGCAGTGGGTAGCTCCTCTCTGCAAGCAGGTCATCCCATCACCTCTGCAGCTCTCAGCAAAGGCTTGGAGTGGGTGGCTCCTCTCCGCAGGCAAGTTGTCCCAATGAGTGTTCAGCTCTCAGCAGAGAGGGTAGTTTCTGTCTGCTGAGAGCAGGCCCTAGCTCCTCTCTGCAGCTGGTTGTCTGGATGTCTGCTGCTCTCAGCAGAGAGGAGACCCTGGAGAGGCTAGCTCTTCTCTGCAGCTGGTCATCCAGAAGTCTGCTCTGCTCTGGCTGAGTCGGGGGTTTTTATGGTCTTCGGCAGGGGGGTAGTGCATGCTGATTGGTCCATGGGCAGCCATAGGCGGGCCCAGGGTAAAGCACCCCGAGTTCCCCCTCTGGTCAGCAGGACTGGCAGCCTGGTCCCCAGGCTTTAGGACTTTCCCAGGCTGAAGGTGAGGCTTCACCGGGGACCCAACCCCTTCTGCCCAGGAGCCTGTCTGCCTGCCCCTGCTGTTCATGGCACCCAGGCTATTTGTCCCAAGGTGAGCCTGCAGGCCGGTGCTGAGCTGCCCTCATCCCCCCCCCCTTCAGCTTCCCTCCCATGCTTTTTGGCACCCAGAGTTCAGAGGGGGCTGAGGGAGCAGGGGGCTGGCATATCAGTACTGTTCCAAGCATGCGTCCACCTGGCAGGGCTGCGTCAGTACCAGGGCTTGGCCCCAACCTTACTGTATGATCAGAGCAGGCACTGGGAGCAGGGAGAGGCCAGGCAGTGGGAGCAGGCACTTCCGAGCCTGTTGGGGGGCAGGGGCACCTTCCTGGGCCCCCAAGGCACAGAGACACCCAGTCTGGAGCTGCATCAGGGCAGCTGCAGCAGCACCGGAGGAAAGCAGGGCTCCTGCCTGCTCCCTGGAGTGGGAGCCCAGCCACACTTTCCCACCACAGCCAGTGTCTTGGCAGCAGCCACTCTAGATGGGCTGTTGCTGCCATTACCATAAGGCAGCCCAGGGAAGAAATTATGCCAAGTCAGGAGTTAGAGCTGTGAGCTCTGGCCCTGTTTTCTGGTGACCTGGCAGGATCACTACGCTAGAGGTGCATTCAGGAAGCAATGATGGGGCATCATCCTGCGCCAGGCTTTCACTGTCCCTGGCAGAGAAATGGTCCCTGTTCTCGAGGGTCTCACGTCATGGAGAAGAAGCAGAAGAGATACTGTCAGCAGATACAGGGGCTGTCACAGAGGCAGGATCTCACGCAGAAGAACTCCAGCTAGCTCTTCTCCATCTTAAGTTTCTCAGTTTGAGCTCACAGAGAGAGCCCAGTTGGGTTTGTGTTACACAAGGGCACCGTCTCCATCTTTGCTTCCCTTGAGGAGAGATTGTCACCTTGTCACGGGACTCACGATGACCTTGACATTGCTGCATCTCCTCCCATGACACAGTGGTTTTTCACTGATCCTGGATAAATGAATTAACTGCAGTGGTGGTGGTGGCAGGGGGTGTGGAGGGAACAGGAAATACTACAGAAAAGGGGAGATGTTGTATTCGGGCTTCAAAGGATAAGGAGGAATCTGTATTGCAAGGTGAATGCCCAGGGGTTGGACATGTTCTGCGACAATAAAAAGTCCCCATCTTTCTAAGATCTGGCTTTCTCATCTGCAGGATGAGGATAAGGAAACTGCCCTTGCCTCACTCATGGCATCCTTGGGAGTGTCCTCTGACGGACCCAAGGCAGAAATATTTTAGGAACTATGAACTGCTGTACAAATTATTATATAATACTCAGCCCCCAGCACAAACATTGACTGTCAGCAGAGAGGGTTAGAACAATTTTTTTGCAAGTTGATGAATTATTTTAATCTTTTATAAAGTGAACTCTCCCAGAATGGTTTTCATTAATGTCCGATACCCACAACTGAACCACCACGCCACTTGTCTTTTACTAAAACACTGATAAAACAGAATCCAGCTTGCCTTTGTGAACGTGTTAAAAACGATGTTTTCAGGGAGAACAATAGAAAAGTAGCCAGTGTTGTCAGTTTGACATTCCTTGCTAGGATTTATTCAGGCTGCTGATGTCTATCTGCAAACAGTACATTTAGAAGCCAAATGGGTTCTGGTGCCTTATGAATTTCTTTCTTCTCCCCAATTTGCGTAGAGAGGAGGCCAGCAGGAAATGTAGTGGCAATCAAATTTCACTTGTAATGAAACAATGCAGTGTTTTTGACTGTGGATGAGTGTTCAAATAATCATGACAGTAGCAGCTGGTTCCTTTCTTCCTTTGTCCAATTAGGTGCTGTTTTTTCTGCAAGGATTACTCAAAGGCGGTCAAACCTTGATCCTCCCTGTGTCAAAAGTCTGCCTGAAAGCCTGACTTCTCATCATCTAAGAAGAAACAGCACATTTGTTTTTCTGTCTGGGTGTGACACCATTTCAGAGAAAGGTTGCTAGCTTTGAGCTGAAATGTTATTTCATCCCTGGAGTGTAGGTGAAGGCTGTTTCTTCTAGGGATTGGAGAGGACTGTGCCAGCTGAGGCAAGTACTCAGGATAGCCAGATGCTGTCAGCAAACAAAGAGTCTCGGTGGAAAGTGAGAAAGTGTGCATTAGGGTGAAGAGGCTGAATTGTCACCTATCAGTAGCTCTGGGAAGAGAGAAGCTCTGTAAATAATCCACTTTCAGGCAGTTTAATGCTTTGAACATAGTAACAGCCCATGCCCAGAAATCATCTGATAGAGCAGATTGCAAATTTCACTTCCAACAGTGTGGTTGTTCTTGCACTACAAGCAAAGGTTCTGGTAGCCTAGGGAGGAAGAGGGAAGAGAAGGAGGGGGACTTTGAAATATGGCCTGGCCCTCCTCCCATCTCCATGATGCCATGGGGAAGGGGTATCTCAGAAGGGATCCTAGCTATTGATTAGAGCCAGTGTAATTTTCTTTTTCAGCACTTAAGACTGTTTCCCACTACCTGTAGACTTCCCAGAGTAATGAGTCAGTGGTGTCCATGGGGCACCTCTTATATGTGCAACTGATCCCCAGCATCCGGAGAGTGGTATAAGGTTTACAAAATGTTTTTCATTTACGGTGTTGCATATTTTTCCTCCCAATAATCCTGATGGGTAAGAACAGACATGGAAGTTATTTCCCTGAAAAAAGAGGTAAAAGAATAAGATGTCATAATAATAATAATAATGGCTCAAATTTATTGAGCATTTACCAGACTTACTATCCAAATGATCACATTTAATTCTCATAACCACCTTGTAAGGGAGGTACTCATCACTCCCAATTTGCAGATGAGAAAACTGAGGTTCAGAGAAGTTAAGTAAACAGCCTAGGTCATATGAGTAGGACACAGCCCACTCCAGCTGAGGCAGAGCCTGTGGTCTTCTGAATCACTATGCTATGCGGCCTGGGTCTCTTTGACACTTAGCCCTGTTCGTCCTCCAGGGAGAGACATTTGACCAGTATTAAGAGCCTACTGTGTGCCAGGAATAGCTCTAGACACTGGTGAAGCATTCGTTCACTCAACAAATATTTCAGTATTTCCTGAGTGCTCACTACCTGCCAGGTTCTGTTTTGTGTTTGGGGTACATCAGTGAACAAAGCTCTGTGCCTTCCAGGAGTTTACGTTCTACTGGAGCAGGCAGACAAGAAACAGTACACATTTAAGAAAATCATATGGTATGTTAGCAAGTGATACACTCTATGGAAGAAAGAAAACTTACAGCATAGTAAAGGGTACCAGGAATGCTGGAGTGGGGGTAGACAGGGTACACTTTTAAATAAAGTGGCCAAGAGAGGTCTCATTAAGAAGGTGGCATTCAAACACAAAAATGGAAGGAAATGAGGGAAGTAACTATGTCCACATATAGGGAAGAGCATTACAGACAGAGGGAAGAGGCAGTGCCCAGCATGTTGAAAGAACAGCAAGAGGGTAACATGGCCAGAACTGTGAATGAGGAAGAGACAGCAATAGAGATGTGATCACAGCATGGTGAGGACCCAGTCATGGCAGGCCCCCATGTCACTGTGAAGAATCTGAGTGAAATGGAGCGCCCTGGCAGGGCTCTGAGCAGAGGAATGGCCTTTTCTTGTTTTTGTGTTTAAAGAACCACTCTGAATGCTATTTTGAGATGAACTCTAATGTGGCAAGGGTGGAGGCAGGTCAGAGCCAATGCAGTGATCTAGGGAAGAGATAATGCTGGCTCGGGCTGGGCAGTGGTGAAGGTAGTAAGAAGTGGTCAGATTCTGTGGGTGTTTTGAATGTAGAGCCACATTGCAAGACTACCAAGTCATTAAATCAACTGAAACCTGGAGTTTCAAAAAACCTAGACTTAAGAAAACCGTTTTCACAACAGAGGAACAGAACATAGGATTTCATGAATGGTGACTTAGAATACTGAAAATTAGTGCTAGTTAGGAAAGAACTATACTTCGACCCAACAGAAAGCATGACAATAAGAAAACTAGAAAACATAATACATTCCTGTTGTTGTTCCTTGTTTCATTAAATTCAATGTATTCACAAAAATAAAGCAAGCCTCACTAACAAAGCCACATCATTTATAATTTTGCCCTTGTGATTGTGCTGTGAGTACATTCCACAGACAGAGTTAACAGTATTTTAAGAACCATTGCTTCTTTGTTTTCCAAGCTGAACCCTGTTTTACTCCATTGGGAAATACAAATAATGGGAGAAAAGGAAGCAAGATAATGCAAGTATTAATTAACCATTCCTGATCCCTATGACTACAGACACTTTGTGATTATAAGAATCCTAAGAAAAATGGCTTTTTTCTTCTAGGCTTCATCTATTAGATGCTAATGTGGAGAACAAAGTGGCCAGATGAACTTGATTAGCATCACTCTAAAGGAAGATGAGTTGTACATAGGCAGTTGTCGTGGGCTTGGTGTTTTTTACCTTCTCTATATAGCACAGGAAGTGTTTTGCTGCTAAGACTCGGTGGATCATCATTTGTTCTTTTATCATGGGTGGGTGTGGGCAGAAGATGAGCATCAACAATATTTACTGCTTGACTCCTATGTGCCAGCACTCTGCTACTGTCTCATTCTCCTTTGTACACCCAGTTTATAGTCTTTTAATTCAGCCTGACAGTGTTCTTTATTGAGGTGCACACCATCATTAATGTTCACAGCTGAATGAAGATCTGGCTTTCAAAACAGCTACAGGATTGATGGTTTTATATTAAGGGAGCATTCTCCTCAATGGAGCTGACTTTTAAAAGTGGACTCTGGCATTGGATGAAGTTCTGAGTATTAGGAGATCACTTAGAAGGTCTATACCTTCCTGCTTGCCTGGTGGCTAATTGTGCAGCCATTATCAGATTCCTGATTAAGAAAGTATATGATGAAAGTTTCCTATGAGGAAACTACTATGGATAAAGGCCTAAGCTTAGCTTCTTCAAAATACGATTAAATATTAGGTTGGTACAAAAGTAATTGTGGTTTTTGCCTAATTGTTGAGGCATTCTTATTAATCAGGATCACTATTTCTGGAAGTTCTAGCCACTAATAGGCAAGAGAATGAAATAAGTATACCACATTATAATTATTTGTGAGAATTATTAAAAATAATAAAAGTTCCATCAGAAGCCACTGCTAGAAATCACATTACATGTCTTTGAGAAAAAGCCCAGGCACAATCACTGCTGTCTGGGCAGAGCCTCAGAAATCAACTTGCTCACTTAAGGCAAAGGAACATTTACTATTATACTGAACTTTGTCTACACTCAAAAATGGGATCAGAAGAAAGGGAAAGGTTTGTGAACCTCAAGTCCAAGAATAAAAATAGAGGGCTGAAAACGAACTCTTATTTTTTAGCTGTCTCAAAAGGAAGCCAGACATTACAGACCAAGGACCACTACTATAAAAGCCTTGGATATAAAGTCAAATTTCTCACATTTTAAAACTCTATGCTATTGCTTTCTTCCTCTCCTCCTCCTCCTCCTCCTGCTGAGTGAAGAGCATAGGCCCTAAATCAGGCCACTTGGTCCAGATTTCCCTTCTACCACTTACTAGTTGTGTGACCTTGGAGATGTTACCTGGCCTCTCTAAGCTTCAGTTCCCCTGTCTGTAAACTGGAGATAAGAATAGGACTTATCTCCTAGAGGAACATTTGGAAGAAAGAAAGAACTACTACAACACACACACACACACACACACACACACACACACACACACACACACACAGAGTCAGTGCTTCAGGAGTAATGACAACGGGGGATCTTTGTCATAGCCTACTGCCAGGTTTGAGAAACCCCAAGGGATACAGTAGATGGTACAGTGATGGAGGTTGTCACTAGGCTGGATGGGGGGAAACAATTGAAAGAACGTACTCGAAGCTCAGTTTGGAGGTCCAGCATAGGAGAATGGCTGGGGGAGGCAGGAACAACAGCCTAACTCATTTAAAGAATAGTAGAATCAAATATATCCCTCACAGCTTCCAGCGCATGATCTTTATAAGTGTGTCTGAATCCAGGAAGATTGCTTCATAGCAAGACACACTTTCCCCCGTTGCCATGGAAACAGCACTGTTCTCATGTGTCAGGAGCGCATGCAGACACACACACATGCATACACGCACGCACACACTGTATGTTAATACATTCTGGTGTTCTTTATACTTCTAAAAGGACATGTTCAGAGCCAGAATTTTACTAATTCCTATCATCCACTTGTTATCTATTATCTGTGTTGTTATGATGTTAAAAATACTGATTTTAGGTTTTTCTTCCATATAATCTCTCCTAGAAGTGAAATAATTCATTACTTGCCCCTTCACCTAGCTCCAATTTTTCTCCCATCCCTTTAATGAACATACTGTAGATCTCAATGCCTATAGTTTATTAATGTATTAGAAACCTATTTCAGATCCTAGTCAATTTCTTTGATGGGTAGAATGATGCATTTTGTGTACTTCATGTTCTTAAATATTCTCAATCTAAAATATTGTTTTTACACTGGCAAAATGGCAATTTCTGGGAAGAATGTTGATGAATCACAAGTTTGTATGAGTGTGGGACTATAGTGGTCTGTTTCAGTCTTCAATCTGTATACACTTTAAAAGAAACTAAAGGAAACTGATATGGAGAAATACATTATTTTGACAAGTGTTTCTTGGGCATCTACTATCTCCATATATGACCCAGTTGCCCCTGAGAGCTGATTCCAACTACATGGAGATGCTCACGATCAGTGATGAGATGGCATGGTGCGTGAGAGTTGGGGAACAGTCTTCAAAGCTCAACACAACCAGCTGTGGCTTTCACTTCACTTGAATTAGGTCATAGAGTCATAACCTGTAAAATCAGCAACTTGGACTAGACTATCTCCCTGGTCAGCTTCCAGATGCCACGGCTATACTTCCATTTCAGAACCAGGCCCCATGGAGTGTGTGGTTGCTTAGACAGCCTCAGTAAGTCCCCGTCTAGGAAGTGACTCAGCCATGTCAGTGTGGGGCTCACACCCCAACAGACTTCCCACTTCTTGCTGCACCATTCTTCACCCCAGACCCAGGCCCTCTGGGTGGGGTGGAGCTCCTTCCCAGTGTTCCCTCCCTTCTCCTTCTGCCCACCTCAGATCTACCCTTTGTCACTTGCCTGCTGAGACCAGCCAACTTGAGGCAATCATTCCTGCCAAGTTAGCCAGTGGCTGCATATATCATACTCAAGGCAACATTCTTATGGTAAAAATGTACTTTCTGCAGATACCAACCCTGGTAAAGTCTCCAATTTATTTCCTACAACAACTTACCTTCTCACATTCTTTGTGTCAGCCTCAAGGGCAGTTCCTGGAATTCACCAGGCTCTTCACTGCCCTCAGCCTTGGCCTCTAGCCAATGCTGCTGCCACTGCCCAGAAAGCTCCTCCTCCACTCAGCACTCTATTAACTCCTTTCCACCCTTCAGCAACAGCTTCCAAGTCTCTTTCCCCAATTGAGCCCTCTGCTATTCTCTTTTCCGTCATAGATCTTACCAGAAAGTACAAACATCTCCCTCAGTAGATGACAGATTTCATGAAGGCACTGTGCCACCGTACACCTGGTACCTGCCTGGTACACAGCAGGGGCTCAGGTTAATAACCGTTGGTTAAATACATGGATGAACAAATGAATGAAAGCACTGTCTTAACCCAAAGATGAGACAGATGGCAGGAATTGCAGGCCCTGGCACATGTCGATGGGGGAAGAGACATTTTTGAGCAGGTGAAACTTGTCTCTCATCTCTACCTGCAGTGCTCACCTGACTCCTGAAGGACAGACACTAGCAGCAGAAAATATCATCACTCCCAAATGTAGCTTGTCCTATAACTATTTGTCAACAATAAGGCTTTGACTCACTACAAAAGCTTTCTTTACATGAATTCAAAGCATTTCACTTTGCATTTGAGCAAGCCTGTTGGTGACAGCAGTCCTTAGAATGTGAAGCACAATGGTTTAAACATTAAATTGAGACCGTAAGGCTGAAACTTGTTCCCATCTCACAACGAACCTTTGGCAGAACAAAGACCAGAATCCAATTTTTGTCGATCAAGTCACTTTTCCCCTCTGGGCCTCAGTTTCCTCCTCTGTAGTTGAATGTACCTCTTCCTCCACTTCACTCTTCCCAAAGTGCTGGGATTACGGGTGTAAGCCGCCGCACCTGGCCTTCATGTTTATATCTAAAAAAAAAAAAATCACTCACATGTGAACTTTTCTTTAAATAATTGGCTATAGAGGACACATTTTCTTGGGAATAAAAAAGGCACTAGTAGTGCTATTTTTATTGTGCCGATTGATGCCAGCAGATTTATAGTTGCCCTACTTGTTCTGTTTGTCTTGCCTGCAGAGTGGATAGGTGGCTGGGCAGATTGCCCTCAAATCTTTGAACAATGGCCCCAGCTTTAAAATATGCTTTCTTGTCCTATTTTCACCACTGAATCAATGTTAATTAGAAAAATCCTTTAACCTCTTTATGTCTTAGTTTTTTCACATGCGAAATGGAAAGAGCACCTGGCTCTCCGTATGCCTAGGGAAATCTAGCACAGGGTGGTTAGAATTTGTGACTGCTGCCCTGTCAGTTCCATGGAGATGTCTGGCCTCTGGGCAGTATGGAGATGCAGGCTTGCCAGCAGTTTGTGATGCCTCTTTTGCTGGGTCCCATGGAAGGTTGCTAGATGCCCTGACTCCTGGTGTTCTATAGCCGGAGAAGACAGATTCGGTGCTACTTCTAGAACAGTGCCTCCCCACAGGACCAAGTCTAATACGGTCTGATCTGTAGCCAATGAGAAAAATAAAGATAATGTGGTGCATGCGTCTGTGTGTCTGTGTGTGAGTGTGTGAGTGTGCATATTGTCAGTTGTTCTTTCTTCTGAGATAATGTGCTTCCTATTTTTTGGTGTGAAATTGTTTTTTTTTAATGTCCATAATGCATACTTGTCATAAAATTTCAATGTCTGCTTTAAAACACTGAGCTGAAGGACAACCCTGTTATTGTTTCCTAGATCTTCTGTGACCTGGTTTTGACAGTCAATGATTAACTTACTTTGGCTAGAAGAGATAATGCTAAGTGTTGGAAGTTTACTCAGCTTCTTAACTAGAATTGCACTAACATTTACTAAGGGTACACTGCGTGCTAGGAACTGTGTTTGATGCTTCCATGTACATCATTTTATTCAATCCTGTTAGGAATTCTATGAGGTTGGAAGTGTTATAGCCATTTAAAATAAGGGCAATCTGAAGCTCGAAGAAGACAAACCACTTGGTCAAGGTCCCCAGTTGTTAACCATCAAAGTCTGAATTTGAACTCGGTTTGTCTGAGCCCAAAGTCCATAGTTTTTAACCTCACTAGCCTAATTCCATAAATAGATCTGGGATGAACAGGACTCTTTCATCCATGACGCCTTCCTATCTGCTGAGTTTGTGAGAGTCTGAAGAGGGGCCAAACCAGGGACAAAGTGAGACCAAGTCCCTGAGTCACACAGTGACCTTGAGTGCATTCCAGAGATCAGACTGAAACATCCTTGATTATCTCTTCTGTGGTATCATCTACCCTTGATTTTCTATCAGTAGGAATAATCAATGTTGACTGGACTGAATGACACAGAAGCAAACGAATTGTTTGTCCTCCAGGACTGGAACCAGCAATCAGCCTTGTATTCAGTGATATTTGGGCCAGTATTTACTTCTTTATCTCATATCTGTTTTGTCTGTGATTAAATTCCACTATGAAGGTGACCAAGAAAGCTAATGTTTTGAATTTTCAAGATTTCATTGTTAAGAAATCTGTTTAAGGAAAGGCCAAGTCTTTGGGCAGAATGACCAAATGCTCCTAAGCCTCAAGTTTGCGAACTTTATTTTAAAAAGTAGAGTACTGGTCTTTTTAGCTAAAGGTTCCCATTCTGTAGGTCTCATGGGGGTGTCCTGGAATCAAACCTGGGGATTGAATATAGGCAGAAGATCCAGGAACACACATTGGGAACAGTTCTAAGATACCCACATTTCGTTCAAGAGGCATATATAATCATCATTGGCTGGCTGGACACTTTTCCTTTATTGTTTTTCTTTCCAATCGACAGGGATGAAGAATAGCCCTTGTTGACCCTACATGCCAAAAACAAACTGCACGAGCCTCCAAATAATCACTTTTTGGAGGGTATATTTTAGCACAAAAAATGGACCAAACTGAAGAAGCCTTAGTTGTAGAGTCCAGAGGGTTGAAATTGGGGAGGGGTGAGACGCAAGGTGTCCTCATGGGCCAGGAGAGGACACCCTGGCCCATGCCTTTATTAAGGACAAAGCATGTGCTGGGCACTGTCAGCGTGGAGTCATGAATCCGGACGAAGCAGTTGCACTAACTCAAAAGTCCTTTATCATTTACAGACAGCTCTGTTTTTATCGAGTATAAGCATATCTTCCGAATGCTGCCTGCAAATGCCAACTCTCTGGCTGGCTGCCATGCTTCTCCAAGGTAACGCGCTCTGTGTGCATGGCTGTCTTCATGGCTGTTTATAGGCAGAGAACAATTCTCATTGATCAACACCTGGGCTGAACCAGTTGTTCGATATACAGGCATACCTTGTTTTATTGCATTTCGCTTTATTGCACATCCTAGATACTGCTTACTACTTTTTTTATATATATATACAAATTGAAGGTTTGTGGCAACCTGGCATCAGGCAAGTCTATTGGTGCCATTTTTCCAACAGCATGTGTTCATTTCACGTCTTTGTGTCACATTTTGGTAATTCTCACAATACTTCAAACTTTTTCATTATTACATTTGTTATGGTGAACTATGATCAGTGATTTTTTTCTTTTTCTTTCCTTTTCTTTTTTTTTGAGATGGAGTTTCGCTCTTGTTGCCCAGGCTGGAGTGCAATGGCATGATCTTGGCTCGCGACAACCTCTGCCTCCCGGGCTCAAGCAATTCTCCTGCCTCAGCCTCCCGAGTAGCTGAGATTACAGGCATGTGCCACCATGCCTGGCTAGTTTTGTATTTTTAGTACAGACAGGGTTTCTCCATGTTGGTCAGGCTGGTCTCAAACTCCCGACCTCAGGTGATCCACCCGCCTCAGCCTCCCAAAGTGCTGGGATTAACAGGCATAAGCCACCACACCTGGCCAATTAGTGATTTTTGACGTTACTGTTTTATTGTTTTGGGGAGCCATATAAGATGGAGAACTTAATAAATGTATGTGTGCTAACTGCTCCCCTGACTGCCTGTTCCTCCATCTCTCCCTTACCTTGGCCCTCCCTATTTCCTGAAACCCAACAATATTGAAATTAGGACAATTAATAACCATACAATGGCCTTTAAATATTCAAGTAAAGGAAGAGGAACACATCTCATCTTCTTTTTTCTTTCTTTCTTTTTTTTTTTTTTTTTTGAGATGGAGTCTTGTTCTGAGGCCCAGGCTGTAGTGCAGTGGTGCAATCTCGGCTCACTGCAACCTCCACCTCCCAGGTTCAAGCAATTCTCCTGTCTCAGCCTCCCAAGTAGCTGGGACTACAGGCATGTGCCACCACATCCAGCTAATTTTTGTATTTTTAGTGGAGACAGGGTTTCACCATGTTGGCCAGGCTGGTCTTGAACTCCTGACCTCAAGTGATCCACCCACCTTGGCCTCCCAGAATGTTGGGATTACAGGCGTAAGCCACCATGCCCCGCCACATCTCTCGCTATCAATCAAAAGGGAGAAATTATTAAGCTTAGTGGGAGGCATGTGGGAGGCCAAGATGGGCTGAAAGCAAGGCCTCTTGCACAAAACAGTTGGCCAAGTTGTGAATGCAAAGAAAAAGTTATTGAAGGAAATTGAAAGTGCTACTCCAGTGAACACATGAATGATAAGAAAGCAAAAGAGTCTTATTGTTGATATAGAGAAAGTTTGACTGATCTGGATAGAAAATCAAGCCAGTCACAATATTTCCCTAAGCCAATGCCTTGTCCAGAGCAAGTACCTATCTCTCTTCAATTCTTTGAAGACAGAGAGAAGTGAAAAAGTTGCAGAAGAAAAGGTGGAAGCTAGCAGAGGTTGGTTCATGAGGTTTAAGGAAAGAAGTTGCCTCCATGACATGGAAGTGCAAGGTAAAGTAGCAAACGCTGATGTAGAAATTGCAGCAAGTTATCCAGAAGACCTAGCCCAAGACAGTTGATGAAGGTGGCTACACTAAACAACAGATTGTCAGTGTAGATAAAACAGCCTTCTATTGAAAGAAGATGCCATCTAGAACTTCCATAGCTAGAGAAGAGAACTCAAGGCCTGGCTTCAAGTCAGCCTTCAAAGGACTCTTTTGTTAGGGGTTAATGCAGCTGGTGACTTTAAATTGAAGCCAATGTTCATTTACCATTACAAAAATCCCAAGGCCCTTAAGAATTATGCTAAGTCTACTCTGCCTGTGCTCTAGAAATGGAACAACAAAGCCTGGATGACAGCACATCCGTTTACAGCATGGATTAGTGAATAGTTTATGCCCACTGTTGAGACTTACAGCTCAGAAAAAAAAAAAAAGATTCCTTGCAAAACATGATTGCTCATTGATGATGTACCTAGTCACCCAAAAGCTCTGATGGAGATGTACAGGGAGATTAATGTTATTTTCCTGTCAGCTCACACAACATCCATTCTGCAATCTATGGATCAAGGAGTAATTTTGACTTTCAAATGTTATTATGTAAGAAATACATTTTATATGATTATAGCTACCATAGGTAGTGATTCCTTCAATGGGTTTGGATAAAGTAAATTGAAAATCTTCTAGAAAGGATTCACCATTCTAGATGCCATTAAGAACATTTTTGATTCATGGGAGGAGGCCAAAATATCAACATTAAGAGGAATTTGGAAGAAGTTGATTCCAACCCTCATGAACGACTTTGAGGAGTTCAAGACTTTAGTGGAAGAAGTCACTGCAGATATGGTGGAAATAGCAAGATAACTAGAATTATAAATGGAGCCTGGAGATGTGACTGGATTGCTGCAGTCTCATGACCAAACTTCAATGAATGAGGAGTTGCTTCTTATGGATGAGTAAAGAAAGTGGTTTCTTGAGATGGAATCTACTCTTGGTGAACGTGCTGTGAACATTGTTGGAATCACAACAAAAAATTTAGAATGCTTCATCAACTTAGTTGATAAAGCAGTGGCAGGGTTGGAGAGGATTGACTCCCAATTTTGAAAGAAGTTCTACTGTGGGTAAGTAAAGTGCTATCAAACAGCGTTGCATGCTACAGAGAAATATTTTATGAAAGAGTTCATCAATAAGTCCATTATTATCTTATTTTAATAAATTGCCACAGTCACCCAACTTTCAGCACCACTACTCTGATCAGTCAACAGCCATCAAAAGTGAGGCAAGACCTTCCACCAGCAAAAAGATTAAGACTCGCTGAAGGCTCAGATTGTTAGCATTTTTTAGCAATAAAGTACTTTTAAACTAAAGCATATCTGTTTCAGATATAATGCTATTGCACACTTCAGACTACAGTATAGTGTAAACATAATTTTTATATGCACTGGAAAACCAAAAAAAGTGTGACTCGCTTTATGACATTATTCACTTTGTTTTGGTGGTCTGGAATCAAACCTGCAATGTCTCTGAGGTATGCCTGTACTTAATGTCATCCCTAACTGTGACAGTGCCTCTTGGGCAAGTTTATCTTTGAGGTTATTTTGGACCATGGAAGGTCACAAAGAGTGAAGTGTATAAAGGGTTCCCTGAGAAAAGAGAGTTGGAACTTGAGGCAAGGTGGCAGGAGGAAGAGGAGAGAATACAGCTAAAAATACTTAGTATGGTGTCCCTAATTGGTGAAACTAGGCCAAGGTTGGCAAAACTTTTGTAGGAGAGTCAAGTCTGAAGGATGGTTAGTGGCTCCCTGGAGTCCTGATCTGGAAGAATTTCTGCAGTCACAGGCAGCCTCAGCAGTGATATCTACAATGACTGATTACTGATATCTGCCAAGGGCCCAGGAAGAGGTGTGTTTGGCATATTTGTCAGCCATGCTCTGGTGGACATGTGGATACATTTTGAACTTTTTGGCCTTTTGCTGATCTTTATTTTCAGAAACACACACCAGCATTTCTTTTCTCCTCATGCATATTTATGGCTATCTACTCGCTGCTCAAATAAGAGATTTATAGTAGTTTAGGCAGAATCTCTCAGAGGTATCTGAGCTAATGAGCAGTAAACACCACTCAGCATATGTCTCTAGAAACTCTGGGCAGGGAAGCCTCTACAAGTTGGTCATCCCTGTGTAGTCACTTTTTCTCTTTGCAACAGATGTCCAATACTCAGGTTCTCCCATGCCTCCAAAACAGCTGTCACCCTCAAATCCCCTGGAGTGGATCACGACTGTGGCAGGATCTATGACATCCATTATGGGTTTCACACAGAAGACATGATAGAGTGATATGAACTGTGACTGTGCTGTCACCAGCACTTTTAGTTATAACTGAGCTCTCTGGAAATGTCTGCACCACTTGAGGGAGTTGGTGTCCTCAGCTGTGTCCTGCTGCATGATGTGAAATGGTAGAGGCAGGCCATTTGCCTCGCTCCCTTATTGCTACACTGCCTGGCTCTTTGCTATTTTTATAAAAAATCAAGTTTTCCTTAAATATCAAAGAATTTTGGCCAGGCGTGGTGGCTCATACCCATAATCCCAGCACTTTGGGAGACTGAGGTGGGTGGATCACTTGAGGTCAGGAGTTCGAGACCAGCCTGGCCAACATGGTGAAACCCCATCTCTACTAAAAATACAATAATTAGCTGGGCATGGTGGCACACGCCTGTACTCCCAGCTACTTGGGAGTCTGAGGTGAAAGAATTGCTTGAACATGGGAGGCAGAGCTTGCAGTGAGCCAAGATTGTGCCACTGCATTCCAGCCTGGGCAACAGAGCGAGACTCTATCTCAAAAAAAAAAAAAAAAAAGAATTTTATCTTCAGGGAGCCCCTCTGTTTTAGTCTACTTGGGCTGCTATACCAAAATGCCATAGACTGGCTGGATGAAACAACAGAAATGTGTTTCTTTATAGTTCTGGAGGCTGAGAAGTCTGAGATCAAGATGCTGGCTGATTCAGTTCCTGGTGAGGGCCAACATCACAGCCTCTAGACAGCCACCTTTTTGCTGTGTCCTCACTTGGTGGGGAGAGAGCAAGCTGCCATCTCAAGAACAGTGATCCCATCATGGGGGCCTCCCTCAAGACCGCATCTAAACCTAATGACCTCCCAGAGGCCCACCTCCCAATACCATCACATTGGGGGTGAAGACTTCCACCTAGAAATGGGAGGGGGATACAAACACTCAGTCTGTAACACCCTCCTTTATGGAAGGTGTGTTTTCATTAGAAAACACCAATCCTTGATAATATAACCAAACTTTTTAACACTAAAGAGTTTGGCTGGGTGCGGTGGCTCATGCCTGTAATCCCAGCACTTCGGGAGGCCGAGGCAGGTGGATCATGAGGTCAGGAGATTGAGACCATCCTGGCTAACACAGTGAAACCACGTCTCCACTAAAAATACAAAAAATCAGCCAGGCGTGGTGGCGGGCACCTGTAGTCCCAACTACTCGGGAGGCTGAGGCAGGAGAATCACGTGAACTCGGGAGGCGGAGGTTGCAGTGAGCCAAGATCGCGCCACTGCACTCCAGCCTGGATGACAGAGCGAGACTCTGTCTCGGAAAAAAAAAAAAAAAAAAGTTTGACCTGAACGTTTTGTGCTTTGGGTTTTAGTGGGGTTGGTGTGCTTGTGCTACTGAGTTGAGAGAATAGAGAGCTTTAATAATTATTAGCATTTAGCAAAATAATGATGTTTTCAGTTTTAAAAAGAACAGTAAGTGACTCAATTCCTATTGCTAATTGTAGAAAATGTCATGGTGGAACTGCGTGGGGAAATACAGAGGAAACTGCAGTGGGTTGGGGAGGAGGACCGTTTTGAACTGCTTTTTGTTAAGAGAACTGACAATTCTGCTTGTCGAGTTGTTAATACAATGTTGAAGTTCAGGTGCTGTATCTGATTTCAATTCCTGACTCCTCCACTTAGTAGCACTGTGACTCTGGGCAAGTTACTGCATCTCTCTAAGTCTCAGCTTTGTCATTTCTAAAATGAAAGTAATAATAGTTCCTACTCCATGGGACTCAATGAGGAGAAGTTTCAATGAGGGGCTGGGAGTGGTGTCTCTCGCCTGTAATCCCAGCACTTTGGGAGGCTGAGGCAGGAGGATTGCTTGAGCCCAGGAGGTCAAGACCAGCCTAGGCAATAAAGTGAGACTGTTGCTACAAAAAAAAAAAAAAAAAAAAAAAAAGAGCCAGGCATGGTAGTGTGCACCTGTGGTCCCAGCTACTCAGGAGGCTGAGGTGGGAGGATCGCTTGAGTTCAGGAGGTTGATGCTGCAGTGAGCCGTGTTCACATCGCTGCCCTCCAGCCTGGGTGATAGAGCCAGACTCTGCCTCAGAAAAAAAAAAAAAAAAGAAAAGAAAGATTCAATGTGAATGTATGCAAAGTAATTCAGGATTGTGTCTGGAACATGGTAAGTGCTCATTAGATGTTAGCTATTATTATTATTAGTATTATTAGCAGCATGGTGGGAAAGATACAGCACTAGGAAGCTAGAGCCCTTTCCCCAATTACTGAGGTACGTTGACAGTAAAAATAACGACAACAACAATAATAGCAACACTTTTATGTACTGGGCTCTTAATATTATTACTATTATAATCATCCCTTACTTATAACTGTGGAAATTCAGTCACAGAAAGATTAAATAACTTGCCCAAAGTAACAAGGCTAATGACCAGCAAGGCCAGAGCTTGAATCCAGGCAGCCTGTTGCAGAGCTGACATGTTGAACTACCATGATATGTTGCTTTTTTTGTCTATACAGTTAGGGCCATGGCTAGAGGCAACGTGTAGACCCAGTAATCTGTTGGGATCCCTCCATGTCTCGGATCCTTGGGAATGTCCCTGAGTTTAGATCTACTGTTATGCTCTATATCAGACAATGAAAAACACAGTTCTAAGTCCTTAGCTTGGGAAACTCTCATAACATTTGGCTTAGTGAAGTCAAATGGTACAAAATTGAAAAGTAAAAGGCACATGGTATAAAGTCTTACTTCATCATCCAGCCATCTAGTTCCCTTGCCCGGAGATAGCAAATGTTAGCTAATGGATCAACTTTGAGCAAATTGTTAACCCAAAACTTACCTCTTTATCATCCAAGACAAACACTGCTTCCATGCCCCACCTCCCATCTCTGCTCTGACTTCCTGGCTGGAGACAGAATTCTCAATGAAGGAGAGAAACAGAAGTAGTTTCTCTTCAGTGCCAGCCTCACCTTCCCTTCCCCTCTCTTTACGTCTCCCCTCCCCTACCACTCCTGGGTCTTTCTTTCCCAACTCAAACTATCACCACTTTACACTACACTAAAGGTATCCTCAGGAGAAGGTTGGGACATCTGCTTTAACTTCCACAACTCCTTTGCTACCGTGACTATCATTCTGGGTTTATCACCAATTAACATACCACTCACGCTGTGAAGTATAAGGGCTGGTGTGGCTGGACCACCAAAGAAGACTCATTCGCTGTAATATTCCTAAACACAGAAAGAAAAAAAAATAAGATTTTCTTTCTCTAAGTATTCTAGTACTAAACCTTATAGCTACATATGTACAGGAACAGAGAGATATCAGGACATGCTATTGATCTCATTTGCAAAACCCCAAAATAATAGCAACAACAAACTAAGCATGCACACATTGACTAGCAGATTAAACTGTTAACAGTGAATATGTTACTTACCAACTATTTTAACTTCTAATAAGAAGCATGAATTTCATATATATACACATATATATGTATATATGATTTTCAGATCGCAGATCTTTTCTCCCCTTTTTATTGTGGTAAAATAACATACGCTTTACCATTTTAACTATTTTTAGTTAGTTGTTTGTTTTTAACAGAGGTGGAGTCTCACTATGTTGCCTAGGCTGGTCTCAACCTCCTGGACCCAAGCACTCCTCCCGCCCTGGCCTCCCAAAGTGTTGAGATTATAGGCATGAGCCACTGCACCCAGCCTCAACTATTTTTACGTCTACAATTCAGTGACATTAAGTATATTCACAATGTTGTGCAATAGTCACCACTATCCATTTTCATCATCCCAAACAGAAACTCTGTACCCATGAAATAATAACTCCCCATTCCTCCCTCCCCAAGCGCCTTACAACCTCGATTCTACTTTCTGTCTCTATGGATTTGTCTGTTCTATAAGCTGAATCATGCAATATTTGCTCTTCAGTGTCTGGTTTATTTCACCAAGCACAATGTCTTCAATGTTCACTAATGTTGTGATATATATTAAAATCACATACATCCTTTATTTATGTAAAAGAATTTTCATTCCTTTTAAAGGCTGAATGATACCCAATTTTACGTATATACTACATTTTAAAAATCCATGCATTTGTTGGTTGGGTTGTTGCCGCCCTTTAGCTATTGACAATAGTGCTGCTATGAAATGGGTGTAGGAGTATCTGTTTGAATCCCTGCTTTCAATTCTTTTGGGCATATACCTAGAAGAGAAATTGCTAGATTCTATGGTTTATCTATGTTTAACTTTTTGAGGAAACGCCATACTGTTTTCCATAGCAGCTGCACCATTTTACATTCCCACCAGCAATGGACCAGGGTCCTAATTTCTACCCATCATCATGGGTAGGATTGGATTTCTACCCAATCCTTTTTTTAAAAAAATAGTTACCCTAATGGGTGTGAGTCTCATTTTTTATCCCTTACCCCCCTTTTCCTCCAAGTCCCCAAAGTCCGTTTTATCATTCTTATGTCTGTGCATCATCATAGCTTGGCTCGCACTTATGAGTGAGAACATACAATGTTTGGTTTTCCGTTCTTGAGTTACTTCACTCAGAATAATGTTCTCCAGGCACGTTGGCTCACACCTGTAATCCCAGCACTTTGGGAGGCTGAGGTGGGTGGATCACAAGGTCAGGAGATCGAGACCATCTTGGCCAGCATGGTGAAACCCCATCTCTACTAAAATGCAAAAATTTAGCTAGGTGTGGTGGCACGTGCCTGTAATCCCAGCTACTTGCGAGGCTGAGGTGGGGGAATCGCTTGAATCTGGGAGGCGGAGGTTGCAGTGAGCTGAGATCACACCACTGCACTCCAGCCTGGCGACAGAGCAAGACTCTGTCTAAAAAAAAAAAAAAAAAAAAAAAGGTCTCCAATTCCATCCAGGATCCAGGTTGCTGCAAATGCCATCATTTCATTCCTTTTTATGGCTGAGTAGTATTCCACAGTGTGTGTGTGTGTGTGTGTGTGTGTGTGTGTATCACATTTTCTTTATTCACTTGTTGATTGGTGGGCATTTGGGCTGGTTCCATATTTTTGCAGTTGTGAATTGTGCTGCTATAAACATGTGTGTGCAAGTATCTTTTTTATATAATTACTTCTTTTCCTCTGGGTAGATAGCCAGTAGTGGGATTGCTGGATCAAATGGTAGATCTATTTTTAGTTTTTAAAGGAAACTCCACACTGTTTTCCCTAATGGTTGTACTAGTTTACGTTCCCACCAACAATGTTAAAGTGTTCCCTTGTTAGCACATCCATGCCAGCATCTATTATTTTTTGATTTTTTTATTATAGCCATATGAGTTTCATTTTTTTTTTTCTTCCTGAGACGGAGTCTCACTCTGTTGCCAGGCTGGAGTTCAGTGGCCAGATCTCGGCTTACTGCAATCTCTGCCTCCCGGGTTCAAGTGATTCCCCTGCCTCAGGCTTCTGAATAGCTGGGACTACAGGCACACACCACCACGCTTGGCTAATTTTTTATATTTTAGTAGAGACAGGGTTTCACCTTGTTGGCCAGAATGGTCTCGATCTTCTGACCTCGTGATCTGCCCGCCTCAGCCTCCCAAAGTGTTGGGATTACAGGCATGAGCCACCATGCCCGGCCTCATATTTTTCGTAAAAGGTGTGATGGTCAATTGTGTCATCTTGACTGAGCCATGGGGTGGCTAGCCATTTGGTCAAACACAATCGTGGGTATATGTGAGGGAACATCTTAAGTCCTGGGCTTCCACAGAGACAGTTTCTATTAATTGCTTTTTTCCTGTGTATTGGCCATACTCTTTTGTTTCTTTGAATGTCTTGTAATTTTTTGTTGAAAATTGCACATTTAAAATGCTATAATGTGGCAACTGTGGAAATTAGATTCTCAGCCTTCCTCAGGGCTTGTCATTGTTGCTCTTAGTTATTGTTTGTTTAGTGACTTTTCTGAAATAGTCTGTAAAGTCTGTATTCTTTGTCATGTTTGGCTGCTGAAGTCTCTGTACAGTTAGTTTAGTGGTCAGGTAATGATTGGATACAGATTTCCTTAAATATCAGGGACTAATGAGCTTCCCAGTTTTTGCAAAGGGGCTCTGTGAGTAAATTGGGGCTAGCCTTCAACACTCAGCCAGGGCCTTGACAATTCTGTTTGAGCCTTCACTGCCTGCCTGCATACAGCTTCGAGGATATGTTGCACAGAGGTGAGAACTTAGGGCCTTCTCAGGTCTTTCCTAAGCATCCACACAACCCTGGGCTCATGCACAGCCCTCTGCAGGCATGTGGCCTTCTAGCTTTCAGGAATATGTCAAGTTCCTACAGACATCTCATTCCCTGGCTTTTCCTTGAAAGCTTTTTGGTTAGCCTATTGTTTGCCAACTAGTATCCACTACTTCAGGCACCCTTGAAATTAAATGGTTGCCTCCAAATGTTTTCAATAAATGTCCCCAGGGAAAAGGGTTTTTGCACCGGGTGATCTTCAGATCAAGTAAATCTGCAATTAAAGTCTTGCAATTAAAGTCTTCCTGGGAACTCCCAGAGAGGGCAAATCCTGACAGATCTGTGGGAATGAGGTTTTGAAGGAACTCTAGTACTACTGTGCCTCCTCCAGTGGCTGCCAGGCTATTGGCTTTCACTGTGATTGTGGGCTGTTGATTTTCAAGGCTACCACAGAGCTGGAGGAGGTGGGTGATGGGAACAGGGCAAGTTAAGCTTGCTGCACTTACTGAGATTCAACCATTTTTCTGGAATAAACACTCCCTGGATTGCTGCAAGCCTTGGGTTAATTTACAGAGTTCTGAAAAAGTTGAGTCTCATTATTTTTGCTGGTTTTCTCACTGCTTTCCTAGAGGAGAGAAGTTTTGGAGATACTTACATTTTTGCCAACAATATCCCAATGAAGTGTTAATGGGGAAAGAGAGTGAGTTGTGTGAGAAAGCAGTGCTGGAGTTACTGTCAGAGGTGGAGTCGTTTCAAGTGATGACAGGGCCCAGGGTAAGGCCAGGGGAATGGACACCTGGAATGGAGTGCAAGCGAAGGTCACTGCTGCGGGAGGGGGCAGGCAATGGATGTTCAGGCCAGACTGATGGGAGGGTGTCCACATGGAGGCTGAAATCCTCCAGGACCAGGATACTATTTGAGGGGAGAAGGAGACTGAACCAGGTGTCTAAGTCCTCCCTGACTGCAGGAGTGACCTGAGATTGATGGATGATGGCAGTGTCAGTGCTGGGAAATGAATGTTGTCACATGCATAGCCAGTATGGAAAACAGTGGCAGAGATATTCTGAAGACTGAAGAGGACCAGTAAATTTTAAAAGAGAATTATGATATGTAAATAGATATCTTATACCAAGAAGGGAGAATTGTTGTCAAATTAAGTAATGTGGTCTACCAGTAGGGAGGATTGTTGTCAATTTAATTAATATGGCCTACCAGTAGAAAAACTTCTTAGTGCCAACAAACTATTTTTACTTATCTCTCCATGCATCAGGAGGTGAAGGTAAGAACTGCAGCCCTCGATAGATGCATCTTCTTGTCGTTCACCCTCTGTCTTCATTCTTGTTCATCTTTTTTTTTTTCTTTTGAGACAGGGTCTCATTCTGTTGCCCAAGCTGGAGTGCAGTGGCATGATCTTGGCTCACTGCAGCCTTGATCTCCACAGTTCAAGTGATCCTCCCACCTCAGCCTCCTGAGTAGCTAGGATTACAGGTGTGTACCACCATGCCGGACTAATTTTTTTTTTTTTTTTTTTTTTTTACATTTTGTAGAGACAGGGTCTCACTACATTGCCAGACTGGTCCCAAACTCCTGGGCTTAAGTGATCCTCCCATCTCGGCCTTCCAAAATGCTGGGGTTACAGGTGTGAGCCACCACACCCAGCCTCTCTTCATTCTTTAAGGGAGTCTCCTTTCTCTGAGTTTATATTACCTGTTTTATCTCTGAGTTTATGTCACGTTAGGGACCACAAGTCCCTGTTGCTGGAGATGACCCACCATGAGGATCAGATTGGTGACCTGCATATCTTTAGGCCAAGGTTAGTGAAGGACTAGAGAATCCCGGAGAGCCACACACGGCCTTTATTTTTGGAAAGCCATATTTTCTGCAGGCTCCGAGGGTACTGATTTAGTCATCTTTGGTCTTACACACAGAATCATGAGTATTCATTATGTAAAATTCTTTTAATCAATCTTTTCACAATGTATAATAGCTGTGATCATCAAATTCTAAGCTATAGCAGCCTACAACAGTAATGTGTAAAAAGCTCTATACACTGAAATGTCCTAACTGGGCCGTCGCCAAGTTATGTCTGAATACAAACCAAGACATCAAGATTTGGGGCTGGAAAACTCACTCTCAATGTAATTTCTTAAAGCCACCATCACTTGGATTCAACTCTCATGACTGTGAAAAGCACTTCAAGTTCAGCTCTCAAGACTATGAAAGCAGAAGCCAGGGGACCCGCGGTGGATTCAGCTGCCTTTTCTCTAATTTTCCAACCACGTGTTCACACAAGACCTAGCAGTAAACAGCATGAGGAAAATCAAGCAGGGAAACCTTGCCTCCCTATCAAGTTGCTGTAACTCCCTCTCCTGCCTGTCACTATTAACCTCTGGAAAGAGTGGCCTGTAATTGCCATCTAGTACTCATTCCCATGCAGTCTGCAACATGCAGTGGCCTGTCTTCCATCTCCACCACTCAAAAAAGATCAACACTGATGGATGCTGCGCTCAAGAATGATGCCAATCTTCACCATTCCCTACCTGTTTGCTACTTTTGACATTGTTGAATGAATGACCTTCATCCCAAAAACTTTCCCCTTCTTTCACCCTCTGGGATACCTCTCCTCTATTTTTCCTCCTACAACTCTGACTCCACCTCTTCCTTCCCTGGCTCCTCTTCCTCCACCAGCTCCTTGCCATTTCCTCTAAGTCCATCCTAGGTTTCATATTGTTTCCCTCTTTACCATCTCTCCTTCAGTATTTTGAGCAACTTCCACCTAGTATCCTAACGACCTAATCTACATGTTCAGTCCACACCTGTGAGCTCTATGCCTCCTGTTCTAATTGCCTACTGGATGCTGACGTACATATTTAGCAAATATCTCCAGCTCAACATGCCTCAAATTATACAAACTGTTTCCCTAAAACCTGTTTCTCTTCTTGTCTTCCCAGCCCCATGGCACCCAGGCTGGAAGTGCAGAGTCATCATTGGCTATTCTCTCTCTCTCTCTCTGTCTCCAAGTTCTGTCTGTCTTATTTCTTACAAAACCAATCGTCTATCTCTCTCCTCTTCATTCCCACTGCCTTCCTAGCTGTCTCCTTGACGGCAGGAACTTCCTCTTTTTTCCAATCCACATTGCTGCCAGAATTCCCTCTACAATAAACAAATTTGATGAGTGTTAGTCCTTAGAGGTTTCCCAAAGCTAGGGTGACTGTATGCCTCTGTTGGCCTGGAACAGTGCTGTTTTCTGCTGAGTGTTTGGTTATTCTATCTGGGTAGCATGCCCATTAACTCTCAAAAGTGGCGCATTTGGATGATGAATTATGTGATCAGCCTATCACAGAGTGACAGGTTAAAATCCAAACTCTTTCACCTGGCGTACAATCTGTCCCCAAGCTAACTTTCTATTGCCATCTTCTTCCATCCTGTTTAATTGCCATTCCCCAAACACGCCAGGCTGTTTCCCAACTCACTGTCATTGTTCGTGCTGTTCTCTCTTCCTGAACACCTTTCCCCCATTTGCCACTTCTCAAATCCTCCTTAACCTTCACTGCCCAGCCAAGGTAGCACCTCTTATGTGAAGCAGCATATCCTGTCTGCCCCATTCCCATCTGTCAAGAGCCTCCTCTCCGTCCCCTGCTCCCCAGTGATCCTGTAGCGATTTGTTCAACTCTCTGTCACGTATTCTACTTTGAATCTGGTACAATACCTGGCACATTGCAGGTCCTCAAAACATTTTGAAGGAGAGGCTTTCAAGAGGCAGGAAGCCAGGAGGTTTTTGTTTTTTTTTTCCCGGCTGTCTCTGATTAGAATTAAACGCTTTTATTTTCGATATGGGACTTGCTTGAGAAAATCCAACATGTCAGAGCCAAATCTATTTCTTCATCTGTAGAGTAATAAGGAGAATAATTGCTGCTGCCAAAAGCTACCCATGTGAACTCAATAAGGTAATAAAAACAAGCCCTGCTGTTGAAGTAGAACGTATTGAAATAGAGAGTGAGATGAGCCTCCCATCCTCTGTCATCTATCCCTACAATCTGCAGCCTGTGTGGTGTGGCGGCAGGAGAAGATTCTGAGAACTGGCAGATGGTTAAATAGAAAATGTACCTATGGGAGGGAACAATGATTTATCCCAATACAAATGAAACTAATTTGAGGAATAACCACTTATTGAGCATGCACATGGATCGAATATTGTGCTAAGAATTTTACATATGGTTTCTTTATCTTTCCAATCTTATAAGGAGATTGATGGATATTATGATTCCCCATTTTACAGTGGAGGAAACTGGAGCTCAGAGTGGTTAAGCAACTTGCTGATATAGTTTGGCTCTGTGTTCCCACCCAAATCTCATGTTGAATTGTGATCCCCAATGTTGGGGGAGAGACCTGGTGGGAGGTGATTGGATCATGGGGGTGGAGTTCCTCCTTGCTTTTCTCACAATAGCGAGTGAGTTCTCACAAGATCTGGTTGTTTGAAAGTGTGTAGCACTTCCCCCTTTGCTCTCTCTTCCTCCTGCTCCTACCACATAAGACTTGCTGGCTTCCACTTCGCCTTCTGCCATGACTGTAGGTTTCCTGAGGCCTTCCCAGACATGCCTCCTGTACAGCTTGCAGAGCTGTGAGTCAATTAACCGTCCTTTTTATAAATTACTCAGTCTCAGGTAGTTCTTTACAGCAGTGTGAGAATGGACTAATACACTTACCAACAGCACAAAGCTAGTAAGTGGTGGAATTGGGATACGTAATAATAATGCTAATAACTCACACATGCATACCACGGTGTCTGTGGTGTTCTGCTCAGTTCTCACACCCACCCTATGTATTATATTATGTTATATCTCCATCATCAGATGAAGGCAACTTTAAATAACTAGCCCAAGGTCACATCATTAGGAAGAAAGGGTGCCAGGCAATTTACTCCGGTAATCATATGCCTGGTCACTACCCTTGCTCTCCTCCAGGTCTGTCTGACTTTGCTATCTCAGCTCTTTTTATGTAGCCAGAGAATCCATCAGATGGCTCTTCCCTCCTTTCTCAAGATGTGGTCAGCAGATCATCAGCATCAACATCACCTGGAAGCACATTAGAAAGAATCTTGTGCCCCTACTCCAGGCCTAGGGAGGCAGTATCTGCATTTTCACAAGATCCCCAGGACCTGGTCTACATCAGTCACTTTCAATCTCATCTGCATATTGGACTCCCCTTGCAGAGCTTTAAAGAATCTGATGCTGGCTGGGCATGGTAGCTCATGCCTGTAATCCCAGCACTTTGGGAGGCCAGGCCAGGGAATCATTTGAGACCAGCAGTTTGAGACTGGTCTGGGCAACATGGCAAAACCTTGTCTCTACTAAAAATACAAAAATTAGCTGGGCGTGGTGGCATACACCTGAAGTCCCAGCTACTCGGGAGGCTGAGGCAGGAGAATCGCTTGAACCTGGGAGGCAGAGGTTGCAGCGAGTTGAGATTGTACCACTGTACCCCAGCCTGGGGTACAGAGCGAGACTCCTTCCCCACGCCCTCTGCCAAAAAAAAGAATCTGATGCCTGGACACCACTGACAGTGCTTCTGCTTTAATTGTCCAGGTACGGTTTGGGTATTGGGCTTTTTAAAAGGTTCCCAGGGGATTCTGATGTGAAGCCAGGTTGTGAACCACTCCCTTAAGCAAATACACTGTTGCTTGCCTCCTTCCTTCACTCATTCAAGTGCACTCTGGCACAATTTGCTGGGGAGATGGACGATTACAATATAGTATTATAAGTAGTATGTCAAGCACCATCCCAAAGGCCAGAGGAGCCCAGAGGAAGGCCTGAGGCCAAGTCAGATTGCCTGGAGATACCAGATGGGACCTCAGGCTCAAGGACAAAGAGGAGTTCTTGGATTTGTTGAGGGCTATGTTGAGCAGGGTGGGAGAAGGGAGAGTTCTGTGCTCATTACCAAAGTGAAATTCATAGAATTTTAAACTGTAATAGATTATAGAGATTGTTGAATGAATCTAATAGTTTTCAAACTTTTTTTTTTCTTTTTTTTTGAGACGGAGTCTCTTTCTGTAGCCCAGGCTGGAGTGCAGTGGCACCATCTCAGCTCACTGCAACCCGTCTCCTGGGTTCAAGAAATTCTCCTGTCTCAGCCTCCCGAGTAGCTGAGATTACAGGTGTGTACCACCATGCCTGGCTAATTTTTGTATTGTTAGTAGAGGCGGGGTTTCACCAGGTGGGTCAGGCTGGTCTTGAATTCCTGACCTCAGGTGATCTGCCTGCCTCGGCCTCCCAAAGTGCTGGGATTACAGGTGTGAGCCACCATACACAGCCAACTTTTTTAAAAACTATAACCTACATTAGGAGAAATATTCTATGTCTCAGCTCAGAATATATATAAAGTTTCATAAAACAATGTTTAGCTTCACTAAATTCCATGCACTTTGATATTTTTATTTATTTATTTTGTATAGATGAGGCCTTACTATGTTGGCCAGGTTGGTCTCCAACTTTTGGCCTTGAGCCATCCTCCCACCTCAGCCTCCCAAAGCACTGGAATTACAAGCATGAGCCATTGCATCCAGCCTACTTTGATATTTTCTAGTCTTTCAATACTATGCTCTTTTAGAAAAAAAAATTACTGGTCATGTTTAGCTGGATTCATTTTCCACTACACTAACGGGTCACAGTGGGCAGTTTGAAAGACCTGGACCTTATCCCTTCAATGTTTCCTTGAGGAAACCATGACCAAGAATAACTACATGGCATGGCCTGAAAGAGTAAAGAAAAGTGTGTCTGAATTACAGTGTGAAGGACTGGTGTTAGAGACGAAAAAAACCTGTATGGCACTGGTTGGTGGATACTTCAGAGGGACTTGCCTTCCGGAGAAATCCTACTCATTTTTATGGGAAGTAAAGATAACAGTTCTGTAGAGAGGGCAAGATGATAAATTAATAAATGAGGTATCTGGGTCATTTCTAGGCCCACTGGATATATCAGTATTACTGAGTGAGAATTGTCAGTTTAGCTGGGGTTTGGGCCCTATTAGAACCACCTGGGGCCTTTGTCTAGTACATATATGACTTCCAGCCATTCTGATATGCACCCTCCCTCTTCAAGAGCCTAAGTTTCTGCTGATAACAAGTCTTATTGAGGCTCGAGCTGATGGGGGTATATCCTATCTCTCCAGTATGTTGGGGCAGGCAGGGAAAACAAAGGTGAGAACTGCTGATCTCTTGAGCAACAGTTTCCAACATTTTAGATTTCACAGGTCAGTAAAAATTCAAAAACAGTTTAGGAATCAACATCAGGGTGCCAATATTTCTTTGTCCCAAAAAATGAAATCTACATTTAAAAAGGAAGAAACAAAAAACCAAATACTCCCCAAATCTACGGCCATCTACAACTATCATAGGGTAGGAAGGATCTAATCTTAGACTAAAGATAGTCTTGTGCATGAAATACATTTAACTTTTTATGGATAACAAAGCTACTGCACTGTCCTAATTTTTCTTATTTCACTATGAGCACTTTATTACAGACTGGTGCTGGTTTGTAGACCAGTGCCTGGAATTACTGCTCCAACAGATATAAACTTCTTCCTGAGGCTATTCATTCTTCCAGTGCGGAAATTTGTATTCTTTATGTCTTGACTGACATGGAAGACAATTATTTTAAATCATAAAAATATCCATTAAGTTGTCTGGAAAATTATACACAAGCCATTAGCTAGATTATATTAAATCTAAAAAAAAGACAGTTCTTATTATTTAGTTTCTCAAGGCATCACCATTTCAAATTTGGCCATAGATGGCTATCATTCTAGTATTGAGCACTGAACGTAACAGACACTTGCTTCCTTCTTTCCTCTGCATGATGACTGAGTTTGCCAAAGTCCTAGAGAAGCTGGCCTCACTTTCCAAAACTCTCGTTCCTCTCAAGTTCATATGTGTCAAGCTAAGTAAATTTTCTGCATGGTGGGACTTATTTATTTATTTTTAATTGTTCATCCTGTTTGTGAGCTCCAGAAGAAACTTTTTTTTGCTACTGAAATTCATGAGTTATTATCAAATAAACATATATGAACATTTAATTCAGTATAAAAATCCTGCTGTATTAAAATGAAATCCTAATTGTAGCTGTCATTCTCCTTATTAATATTGGTCTAGACAGTATTTTTCACTTTTTCACCCCATCATTAGTAGTTGGGGGGAGTGGTGTTAAGAAACAGAGCAAGATTTATTATTAGTATGCCACCTGTTAAAAACTATACTGGAGAAACCAGCTACGTGTACCTCTAAACGTACCAAAATGCTATGTTTTACCAGAGAAATTCTAGGTCATTTCTAATGCCTCCCCAGAATGTCAATGAATCACTATTTCAATTGATTACAAACTCTAAAAAGTAAAAACTCATCATTTTCAAAACCTTTGAATTTGCTGTTTGTACAGGTCAGGTCTGGAGTGCCTTCCTAAAAGTTATTTATTTTCCCCTTTTTCGCTTGCTTCACAGAAGCAACTGAATTCTGTCAGTGTTTTTAGCTCTCTCATATATTTCTGAGAGTCAAAACTGCCTTAGGAGGTTTTTTGTTTTTGTCCTTTCTTTGCTAAGTCTGTATGTTTTTAATGCAGCACATGTTATTTTCTCGTCTGTATGATTTGCTTGAAGGTTTTGATATTTACATATTATGAAAGAAAATGTCCAAAGTGTATGAAAAACACATTCCTTGTAAAATCTGATTATTTCCTAATGTTCAGGTCTGTTTGTTTCAATGTGGAGGTTGTAGAAGTTTTTTGGCATTAGTATTCTAAACAGTTTAGTATTTGTTCATGTGTACATTTTGCCTATGAGAACGATGTGAAAACGTATCTGCATCCAATCATTTGATCAGTCCTGCAAAAGCTTCTTCCATTCCTACTGTTACTGATGCTGTCCAGCCTTCATTATTTTTTTAATTGAGGTAAAATAGACATAACACAAAATTTACCATTTTAACCAATTTTAAATGGTTTAGTGGCATTAAGTACATTCATATTGTTGTGCAGCCTCCTCATTCTTTTTCACCTGGGTTACTGCAACAACCTTAAAAATGCAGTCTTGCTTCTAACTGTGCCGCCATTAAGGAAGGAACTAGAAATCGTATCTCTGCTGACTTATTTTCATTGGTGTATAGAAGAAAAATGGAAAGACAGAAGAAGCATTCTTTGTCATTTCTTCTGTACCTTAGACTTCTGAGTTGCTGAAAATGAAATGCAGACAGTGTTCTCAGGGCATAAAAAGGACAAGTACCTGCTGTACTGGTTCCATCCCCTGCTGCAGATCATTCCTTGCTCAGGACATTTCAGCCCAAGCATTTGTTCTGAGAACATATAGAAAATAAAAAAATTCACTTGGCATTAAAGGGTCTGGCCACTGCAAGCACAAAGAAGCTTTTAGAAGTAAATTCTATAGCTTTAAAATGTGCTGAAATGATCATTTCAAAAATTAAGAGGCAAAACTCTTAGATGGCCAAACTAAGTTTGTAAGTGAAACATAAAGAAGCCTGAACTGCTTTGGCCCCCACCAGGGCAACTGAAATTGGCTGGTGTGCACTGAGTCTTCAAGCCCTCTTGGGGGGCAGTAGATGCATCAGAATTGAGGAGCCCACTGCTGCAAATAGCTTCAGTTGGAGCCTTTGGCAGTGCAGTTTTGTATCACTAGATGTCAGTGTGGACTTTCCCAACCTCCGCCTTCTTGCCTTTGCAGGAGGTGGACCAGATATCACTTGGGGGCCTTCCTCAAGTCCTGGCAAACATAAGGCTATTTTCAGAACTGTAATTTCACCAAATATTTTGTCCACCTACATATATTGACTTTTAAGAGTTCTAGAAAATACAAACAGAAACTTTGAACCAAAGGTTGTTCTTTTTAATGCTGTGCCCTTCTAATCTCAATGCTTACATTTGGAAGCCTGCTTACAAGGATGTTCCAAGGCCAGCAATGGAAAGTTCCATGTGGGTCTTTTGACAGCAGCATGCTAGCCCAGATACCTGCAGGCCTAGCTTCAAGAAAGCATGGCTCCCTACACTACCAGGGCTCAGGAGTGAGGGCAGGAAGTCAAGAAGAAGTATATGTGATTAATGCCGGATGTGGTGGCTCAGTCCTGTAATCCCAGCACTACAGGAGGCCGAGGCGGGTGGATCACCTGAGGTCAGGAGTTTGAGACCAGTGTGGCCCACATGGCAAAACCTGGTCTGTATTAAAAATACAAAAATTAGCCGGGCATGGTGACACACACCTGTAATCCCAGCTACTCGGGAGGCTGAGGCAGGAGAATTGCTTAAACCCGGGAGGTGGAGGTTGCAGTGAGCTGAGATCGGGCCACTGCATTCCAGCCTGGGGGACAGAGCAAGATGCTGTCTCAAAAAAAAAGAAAGAAAAGAAAAAAAGAGAAAAGTATATGTGATTAGCCACGTAGGGATTTAGTGGCCATATTTATCAGATTTTTTTTCGAAGTAGTTTGTAATCAGCTGCCTTCTGAAACCTTAAAGAATAGTCATTGTATTAGTTTTCCCATTGCTGATGTAACAAATTATCATAAATTCAGTGGCTTAAAACAACACAAATTTATCTTACTGTTCTAGAGGTCAGAAGTCTGAAATGGGACTTAAGTTGACTCACCTAAAATCGAGGTGTCAGGAGGGCTGTGTTCTTCTTGGAGTCTCGGGGAGAATCCACCTCCTTGTCTTTTCCAGCTTCTAGAGGCCACCTGCATCCCTTGGCTGGTGGCCCTCTTCAGGCTTCAAAAGCAACAATAGCCTTGAGCGTTTCTTTGAACCACTCTGACCCTGCCTGCCTCTTTTACTTTTAAGGAATCTTGTAATCACCCTGGGACCACAGAGACCACCCAGGTCTAGCTCCCTATCTCAAGATCCTGAATTTATTGACAACTGCAATGTCTCTCTTGCTCCGTAAGGTAACATATTCAGAGGTTCCAGGGATGAGGACATGGACATTTTTGGGTGGGCAGAGGCAGCACTTTTCTGCCTACTACAGTCATTACTTTTAAAGTAATATATGATGCAATTTTTCAGGTATGAATTTTTTAACAAACTAATTCAGTGTCACAAACAACTGTTTCTACTGGAGACTATGTTGGAAAATAACAAGGGCTGCATTTCCCTCGCTCATGGAGTGATAACAATGAAAATTAATTTGCCACACCCAGCATTCATATTTGGTCACCTTCCAACTGAACTGAGCACTAACTCCACTCCTTTGTTGACCCCTATGCTCAGGGTGTCCATCCCCAGACTACAGCACTGAGCAGGCACAGGGTGAACACATACAGAGAGAGCTGGAGACATGATTCCCACACCAAGAAACACTGAGCAAAGTGAAATCCAGTGCACTGAGGGACCAGACTAGGGTAACCTGTGCATACCCCTGTGCAAATTCAACATACAGCTGGAGGCCTAAAGCCAACAGAACCTAACCCCATGCCTTGCCATAACTACAAGGCTGGTTTTGTTCTGCCTACATAAAGCTGAATTCAGCTCCCTCTCCTCAAATGTGCTCTTTCCCCCATAGTCCTACTTAGTGCTAGGACCAGGGACTATCTGTCCCTGGTCATCTTGACTCTGTCATCCTTGACTCTTCCTTCTTGGTCACGTAGGACATCCAATTGGCCTCCAAGACCTGTGGAGGCTGCTCTCTCAAGAGTTTTAGAATCTGCCCTACCACCACTCTAATTCAGGTTCTCTTCACTTCTTGCTTGGATGAGTACGTTAGCCTCTGGACTAGTCTTCCACTTCACTGTGCATTCCTCCCTCCCATCAATCCATTCTCCAAAATACTGCTGGAGTTGTCTTTCCATACTGTAAATGCGATCCTGCTACTTCCCTGTTTGGAAAAGTGGTTCCCTTTTGCTTTCTGGATGAATTCCAACTTCTTAGCTCAGCACACCAGGCCGGTTACATGCAGCTTTCCAGCCTATTCTCTCACCCTCTCACCTGTTACTCTTCATTCCAGCTATAATTAACTGCTTGAAGTTCTTCAGCTGCTCGAAGCTCTCCCTTGCTTCATGCTCCCTCAGCCTGGAATGCCTATGGGTGCTGAAGCCAGAAGTCTCTCAAGACTCAGCCCAGCGTCCCTTCTCAGACTACATCTTTGTCCTTCACCAATCCCCATCCCTTCAGTCAGCTCCAGTATGCCTTTACCACATGGTACTCTGACCATCTCTTCATTTCTATCTAAGTCCCTTGATTAGAAGCTATAAGGTTTTTGAAGCTATATGGTGTTTAGTTGGTTTAACTTTACATCCCCAGATGCTCAGCTACTCTGTTTAAAGAATGAAAATATCTCCATTGGGGGTCCTAAGTTATTCTGATGTTTCCCTGCACCAGGTATGACCCAGCTCAGGGCTATGTTCCAAAACCTACCCAGTTTAGACTTGTATCCCTAGAGTTCAGCCAGAGCCCAGCTAACTTCTGGGAAACAGAGGGTGGGGTAAATTGACCAGGAGCTCTTGTTGCTCTATCTTCTCATGGTGGAAGAAAGGCAGTTCTGCAACTATGACCTTACCCTTTCCAACCTGGCCTAACTTGGGGGAGTAGATCATTCAATAGCAACTCAAAGGGAATTGGCCCCCTAATGCACAAACTTGCCCTGGCTGAACAGTGTAGAACGCAGCCAACTTCACACACAAACTTAATGTGGTGATGACAGTCTGTTAAGTTGGTAGTAATTCCGGACATGCATTAATCACTGCTGCCTGTCCTTAGCGAGCCATAGCTGTTACTCAAAGTCTCTTGCATATAGATTGTCTTCGAGCTCTCTAGAAGCAGGCACTCTGGGGAGTTAAAAATAAAGCAGAAATAGAGTTCCTGTACTTGGGAGGCTTAAACAATCTAGTCCTAAAATGTAGGGCTTGCCTTTTTGGGGGCTTTTGACTACCTTTGAGGGAGGAAGTGGTAAGGGAAAATGTCTTATAATACGTTTTAATCATTCATGTACAACAGTCATTCACGTACAGTATTCATGATTTAAGCAAGTGACAGGAGGCAGTTTGGAGAGTGCATCTGCACTGGAGGAGGGACCACATGCATTATGTAGCAGAGGGCTATTTTTTCTCCAAGCTAGTCTTCACTTCTGTAGGCTGGGAAAATCCCCTTGGTACCGACCCCATGATAAATTTTTCCACTAAATTTTATGTCTTTTCAACAGTATGTCCCCAATAAAGATCTTGGATTCCTTTCAAAACACTATGTATGGAATCTGAGAGTTTCCTTTATAATGGAGTAAAAGCATCATGGGTTGTGGTTGGTTGGTATTAAGGGTTTTTAAAATAGGGCTCTTAAAGATAAAAAAAAAAAACGTTTGAAAGCCCAAGTGAATTAATTGAGAATAGAACACAATATAAATATTTAAGCTCTTAGTAATACTACATACCATTTTGGTAAGCAAAAATTATTTTTATTAGCAGGTGCTGACATTATATCTCAAGCTGTTTTTAGAAAGGAAAATGATTCCGGAATCTATGTTAAACATAGCCATAGGGCTCCGGTCATTGATTAATTAACATGAAATACTTTTGTGACACATTTAAGTCTATTTAGGACCCAAAGACTCTTTAGTCAAAGTGTTAACTACCCTGTGGAATCAAAAGAAAAAAAAATGTTTAAGAGTTTAAATATTGGAGATTTCGAATAGGTAGTCTCTGATATCTTGATGATAATTTCCTTTCAAATTTCATCTATCTAGCTATCTATGAGTATATGTACATACACACGCACACACACACACACACACACACACACACACACACACATCCATCCATCCATCCCGTGGTGGAAAGATATAGATGTGTCATGACATATCATACTATCATCATTATTATAGCAGTGATGTAAATACTTATTAGTAAACTACTACTAACGAATTATTACCAATACATCCTTATGCATCAATAATGTATTAAAATTTCACAAAATGGTAAAATCAATTTCATTGAGTATTAGTATATATTAAACTGTACAATGTCACAACCTGCTAGAGATGATACGGAAATTATTACAATCTGCTAGGGATAATAACATTGAGATTAAAATTTGTTTCTCTATTAACACGTTTGAAAGTACTCTCAAATAGAGAATGAATCTTTTGAGAATCATAGCCACTCTGTGAGACTGGTATTACTATATGATCATCCATGTTTTACAGAAGAAACAGGTTTAGCCAGGTTAAGTGGCTTGCCCTAAATCCCACAGCCAGTGTCAGACAAAGCCAGGGCCTAACCCCAGCTTGAGCTCAACCACTTCACGGCATGTACTTTTAATCCTGTCATGATTGGCTCTTGTCTTTTGCTTCTCATTAAAAAACTAATACAAGTACAGGGGAGGGAGGATAAAAATTTGTTAAAGACATTACATAAACTTTTGATGTTTTCTGAACAATTACCCAACGATGTGACTCCTAAATACTACAAACTAAGATTTTGAATTTAAGATGTAAGTTTCTAATCACCACTAAGATCTTGGACAGTGTATGTAGGATGTATTAAGATTCATTTTAATGTTTAGATGGTCCATTTGTTTCTTTAAAAAGCAAAATAATAGGAAAATAGGCCTATTTAAAAATAGGCAATTATACATATAGGCCTATTTAAAAATAGGCAATTATACATATAGTCCTATTTTAGTAGAGATGAGGTAGTGTATGAACACTTACTTGAAAAAAAAAAAAGCAAAGCCATAACCATCTCTTAAATCCTATAACAAGGGGAAAAGTGGGATGGCAAAACCTTAGCAAAATGTGTAGGGCTACTGCTGGCTGCAGGACAGCCCTGTAGAGAGGCTGTGGTCCCCGACCGAGAGGACTAATGGGTGTCACTATGCAAATTTGCTGTCCCACACATCAAAGGTCTGATCCAGCGGAGTTTTAAAAGAGAAACCCAGAGAGGAAAGAGGAATGCAAAGGAGAGTAAGGGAACACAAAGGGAAGAGGCTTGCCCCAACTAAACTTCAAACTAGACAACAACAAACTGATTGGTCAGGCATTTTTATTGAAAGCCCAGAAGTAGCTTACCTGTTCCAGTGTGAGTTTGTGGACAATAATTTTGTCAATGTGAAGTGCTTTAACAATACATTCAGACTAATTTTGCACCCCCAAAGCCTTTGGTCAAAATATCATTGAACTGCATCAGGAGGAATATAGTGTATTTTGAAACCTTCAAATTTGAAAAATTTTAAAGAGCTGGGGCTCTCGTCTCTTGATAAGTTGTGAAGGCAGTAAAACAACAGTTCTGATTGTAGAGGAAAGCGTCATTTAGACCAGTGCTTCTCCAAACAAGAGTCCGAAGTCTGATGGCAGCAACATCACTGGGCAGCTTGTTAGGATGCAAATTCTCCAGGCCCAACCCTGAGCTATGGAATGAGAATCATTGAGGGTGGGGCCCAACAGCCTGTTTTAACAAGGTTCTCCTGTAATCCTTGTGTGTGCTAAAGTTTGCAAAGCACTGATTTAGACTACTGTTTATCAAAGTGCAGATTACATCCCCATAGGGGGGTGTAAAATCAATCCAATAAGCAGTGACCAGCACTTTACAAAAGTGAAGTCAAATAGAAAGCAGAGTGCATTTCAGGTAGCATGGGTATTATCTCAAAAACCCGTTGCAGTTCTACATGTGTGTATACCTGTGTGTACTCATTTGGATGAAGCAGCACTTTTAATTTTTGAAGAACTGGTAGGTATAATAAAGAAGTGATGGCCAGGCACGGTGGCTCACGCCTGTAATCCCAGCATTTTGGGAAGCCGAGGTGGGTGGATCACAAATTCTGGAGTTAGAGACCATCCTGGCCAACATGGTGAAACCCTGTCTCTACTAAAAGTACAAAAAAATGAGCTGGACATGGTGGCACGTGCCTGTATCCCAGCTACTCTGGAGGCTGAGGCAGGAGAATTGCTTGAACCTGGGAGGCAGAGGTTGCAGTGAGCCCAGATCGCACCACTGCACTCCAGCCTGGTGACAGAGCGAGACTCTGTCTCAAAATAAATAAATAAATAAATAAGTGACACATTTTCAACGAAGTCAGAACTGTTTGGTTGACAATAACACACATTGACAGCTTCATGCTGGTGACTGGAGAGAGATGAGAGGGGTGAGGAGAGAGGAAAGAGGGCCAAGGAAAGAACATAGAAGGCCAGCATTTTATCTCTAGAATCTTCGTGGGGAAAGAAACAACAAGGCTCACCAGAGAGGAGGTGGAAGGGGCGCCCACCACAAGAGAAATGTCAAGGAGAATAAGAACATGATAAGTTAATGAGTGACATTCAAGAAAGAATCGTTTTAGTACAACTGGTGAGGATATATGTATTCACTCACTCATTCATTCATTCATTCACAAAACATTTATTGTACCATCACAAGACCAGACACTGTGTTAAACACTGGAGGTACAGACATGAAGTTTATCATGGAGCCAATTGTGTAGTGACAAGCAAGATATCCAATAATAATAATAACATGATCAGAGCTATGAAGGAGGTATTGTACAGCACTGAGTGGGAACACTGAAGTCAGTCTGTGATGCTGGGATGGGGGAGGAGGTGGCAGGAAACATCTATAAGGAGAGGGCCCTTAACCAAAATGATGACCATATCTTAACATGATACTGCATATAAAGCACTGAGTACCTTTGTTTTTCCATGTATATATGTGTGTGTACATAGATACACAATACATGTCTTTATATGTATACATGTATTCTCCATTTGTTTAAAAACTTGATTCCCATACCCTAAGAGTGATGAAAATATTACATAAATGACTTATTGCAAATAGTGAAAAAATGACAAAGTATTTATTTCTGTAGTTTTATAAAACACCACTTGCTATTATTTTCAAGTAGAGACTAGACATTTTCATAATGGGAGTCTCAGAGCAGGCTGTTCCCTGGGTATCCAGACCCTGCTCTGCGTGAAGAGACCACACCAACACCGAGGAAGGCACTGAGGAGAATTTTATTACATTTTAGAGAAGTTATAGGATTTTAAAGAGGCAGGTGCCCTAGGATTTAACACAAACAGTTCAGGTAAGAAACCTAAAGTCGGCCTGGTGCGGTAGCTCACGCCTGTAATCCCAGCACTTTGGAAGGCCGAGGCAGGTGGATCACTTGAGGACAGGAGTTCAAGACTAGCCTGGCCAACATGGTGAAAGACCGTCTCTACTAAAAATACAAAAATTAGCCAGGCGTGGTGGCACGTGCCTGTAATCCCAGCTACTCTGGAGGATGAGGTAGGAGAATCACTCGAACTCGGGAGGCGGAGGTTGCAGTGAGCCGAGATCACACCATTACACTCCAGCCTGGGTGACTGAGCGAGACTCCGTCTCAAAAACAAAAACAAAAATAAACCTAAAGTCCAAAAAAGTAAAATAATTTGCTCACTACAGATAATTTAGTTTGGTGTTGGGCCTAGATTCTAGGTTTTGTGAGTCAGGTGCAGCGTTCCTGGCACCACAGTATTTGCCCCACCACAGAGGGTCAAGCTGGATTATCCCGAGTTCTTCCAATCTGCGCTTCCTCCCAGGTTGGTGTTTCATGAGTAAGCCTGAGATCAAGCTGGCTTTTGAGCTTCTGTTTTTTTTAAATCAGTGTGTAACACCAACACCCACCGAAACCAAATGGCTCTGGGCAGAGGACACAGCCATTCACGCCCCCTGCCAGAAAAAGCTGCAGCTGACACAGGCTCCTACAGCGTCGGCGGGCCACGTGCGGGAGGAGGGGCCGCCTTCTGGTTGGCGCCCGGTGTCAGTTCCTCCTATCGGCGTAGGCCCCGCGAGGAAGACAAGGGCGCGCCCTGGCTGGGAGGGCGTGGCCAGAGACCTGTCCATCACCGAGTCCACGGGTGGCAGCACCTACCACACCGCAGTACCTTGGCGAGGCGGAGCAGGGGCGGGCAGGTCGCGGAAGGGGGAGGCGGAGCAAGGCCGACGGGAGCCAATCGGCCTGGCGGCACGAGGGGGCGGGGGCGGGGTCAACGCGCGCGACCCAAACACACGGGCCGGGCGCACCCTACAGCCGCGCCGCTCCGCGGCCTTCCGGCGCGAGGGCCGGGGAACCTCCTCCCCTCCTGGGCACCCCCCGCCTTCGCGGCCTAGATCCTCCCGCCAGCCCGGCCCCTCCTTCGCAGGGGGAGCGAGGCGACGGTTGCCGGGAAGCGCGCGCCACCTCTCCCTCCCATTCTTCGTCCTCCCCTCGCGCGCCACCCGTTTTTCCTCTTTCTCCGTTAATAACAGCTGGGTGGCTGGGGGAGGAGGGAAGGTGGCCCCGGCGGAGTCTGGGCGGGCGCCTCCCACTCAGCCGCCAGCCGCCGTGGGAGCCGGAGGATGGCGGCGGTAGCAGCGGCCGCCCGAGAGGAGGCGGTGCCGAGATCGGGGGCGCCGAGCGCGGCGGCAGAGAGCGGTAGCGGCCCGTCGTGGCGCACCAGAACCGAAACCAGCGGCAGCCGCACGGCCACTTGAGCCGCCCCTTCCTGCTGGAGCCAGCGAGGGGTGCCTGCAGCCGGGACCCCGTCCTCTCCGCGTCTCCTCGTCTCCCGCGCCCGCGTCAGGCCGCCGGCCTCGCCCGCCGCCCCAAGAAGAGCGCGCCGGGTGCCGACTGCCCCTTTGGACGCCGGGCGGCGGCCCTGGACGTGCGGGGGCCTCTCTGGGCCGGCCGCGGCGCCTCGGCCCTGCCCTTTAGCTCCCGCGCTCGCTCCCGCCCTCCCGGCTCTCGGGGCGCAGCGCGCGGGCCCGGCCCGGGGCAGGGCGGACATGGGCGCCAAGCAGAGCGGCCCGGCCGCCGCTAACGGCCGCACGCGCGCGTACTCGGGCTCAGATCTACCTTCCAGTAGCAGCGGAGGCGCCAATGGGACCGCGGGCGGCGGCGGGGGCGCTCGGGCCGCCGCCGCGGGGAGGTTCCCGGCTCAGGTGCCCAGCGCGCACCAGCCCAGCGCCTCCGGCAGCGCTGCGGCGGCCGCGGCGGCCCCGGCAGCCCCGGCGGCCCCGCGCAGCCGCTCCCTCGGCGGGGCCGTGGGGAGCGTGGCGTCGGGGGCCCGCGCGGCGCAGTCCCCCTTCAGCATCCCGAACAGCAGCAGCGGCCCGTACGGCTCGCAGGACTCGGTGCACAGCAGCCCTGAGGACGGCGGCAGCGGCCGGGACCGGCCGGTGGGCGGGAGCCCGGGCGGGCCGCGCCTGGTGATCGGCTCCTTACCAGCTCACCTCTCGCCGCACATGTTTGGAGGTACGGACCCCTCTCCGCGCACCCGCGCTCACTCCTCCCGCGGCTGCACGTGGGCCGTGGCCGCCGGCTATTTTTACCCTTCTCCTTTTCTCCTTCTGCCGGGGCGCCGGGGGCTGCCTCCCGGACCCGCCCGCGTCGGTCTCCATCCTGGGAAGAAACCCGGCGCTTAACACCGGCGGTGCCGCTACCGCATAGACGCGTGGTTTTGTTTTTAAACATCGTGAGCACCCTCACCTCAGCGGCTGCCCAGTAGAGAAAGTCTATTTTCCAGTGAGATGACTGGAGCAAATGTTGTTTTACAACAAACCGACGAAACAGCCCTTGTGGTTGTGGTTTTTAGTACCAGGAAGTCAGGAGGAGACCCGTTGCTAAATGTAGTTCTATCTGGGGACTCGAGTGGGGAACAGTTTTTAAAGGCCAAAAGTCAAAGCGTCTCAAATGAAGACTGAGTTACCATGTTTGGACCGACTTTTAGTATAAAGCTGTAATCCTGAAATCTGTGTCAGTAGTCCCAGTTACTATGTCATTTTAATTGGATGAATGCGTTAATGAAAAGTTTGTTTTTAAACCTCACTAAACTGCTACTTAAGATCACAGTTAATGTGAGTCTTGCTTAATTTGGAAAGCATTTAAAAAATGGAAAAGTTTCTTAAGGAAGTAAAAATTTTGCACATCTGTCTTCAGGGTACAGTAATTGGCTAGGTTCTTTTGAAGAGCAGTGTTGACTAGAGTTAAGGAAAAGTCAGTTGTGAAAAATGGACATTTTTAATAGCAAAGTGATGTGCTTTACTACAGAAACAGGAGGAAGTGTGCGTTGTCCTGGGGAAAATGAATTCTACTTCAGTTACGTTTTATGCTGATCTACTTTATTGCAAAATGCTAATAGTAAATGAATCAAGACCACCTCCCCTCTCCCCTTTATGAAAATAAATAGAAGTATAGAAGATAAGCATTCCCATTTCATCGCATTATGTATCTGGTATTAGAAAAATTAGCAACTGAGCACAGATGAGCAGCGAAAACACGATCCCCTACATTTTTGTGCCGCTTTTACTTATATATTTGTAAACGTAGGAACTTTGGAGACTTAGTAAAGTGGAATACGTAGTAATTTATCTGTTCTGATGTTCTGTACTATCAGCACCCACGCCAGCATAAATTAAAAACAGGAATGTCATGTTTCATTTTTCCCATTTTTTTAGTAACGCTTTGCAAATTCAATATGGAACGACGCTTGACTTTTAATTAGCTACCTTGTTTTAAAGTAATTTTTGCTTCTTAAAAATATTCATCCCTCTTAAAATTGGGCCATTTTTAAAAGCCATTTGCTTTTGAGTAAAAGAACTCTACTGGTGTCCTTAAAATGATTTGATCACAACTAACCTAACAGTTGAAGTTGCTGTAGTCCACACTGAAGAATATAAAAGGCAGTTTCTGAGAATTGGTGATTAGTGCGAGAATGAAGGGCAAACTGGTTTCTAATGTTTATCGTTATCTTTTTGAAGTGAAATTTTGCATTTAGCAATTATTAGAAGATGAATATTTAAGTTTGCTAAAGAAGGGTGAATAGGAAAAGCCTTGTCAAGTTAATAGTTAATATTTATTTAATATGCTGATTTCTAAAAATTCATTTTCTAAGAGCTGATAATTCCCTTTGAGAAACATTGAATTTCTATGGGTTTGTTTTGTTAAGTAAATGCATTCCATTCAGAGAAGGGACAGTTGAGCCCCATGCTATTCCCTAGTAAGTAAAAATACCTAGTTGCTTAAAGTTGGAGATAAAGCATTTATCTTTTTTCTTATCTAAGTTCTAGATTTGTGCACTCATAGTTCTTTTAGTGCTGTTGGGGTTGGGTGACTGGGGCCTAGTAGTACAGTGACACTTTCTGAGGAACTTATACCAGCCTTACTCAACCGACTTTCTGGAGAGAATTGTGCCATAGTGTGCAGTGAATTTTAACTTTTAGCTCCAGTGCATTTAGGACGGTTTTAGTTATGTATCATTCTTGGAACTATTGAGAAAAGTCACTGAAATAATTTCCTGTGTTTGGTGATTCAGATGAGGAACCTCAGTTGAGAATTGCTGCAAAGAGATCAGAGAAATTACCTGTTCTTATTATATGACAGGATCAGATGAAAGTGCCACATCCTGACATCTCTGTTGAGGCAGGGAGATGGAATACATTTACGTAAAAACCCATCTTAGTGGCATTGCCTTACTGAGATTTTTACCTATATTTTAGTGGACGGGTTATTAGGAAAACAATAGAAGCATGTTTCTCATCATCTTGAGATTTAGGGAGCTAAATAAAGAATCTTATAATTAAAAAAGACTGTAGTTCACATTTACTTAACTTTTTAGTATCTATTATAACATTGTGTTTATTCAGTTACAAATTGTATAAATGGTTATATACAAATAACTGCATCTGAAAATTGATAAAAGGATTATTTCAGAATTAGTGGAAAGTTCGTATTTTTTTTAAAACTGTTGTTTTAATTGTTGTTTATATTATTAACGTCTCCTAATAAGAAAATGTGGTACTAATAAGATTCAAAATTATTCTCTTGTGAGCTCTCATGTAATTTATAGAAAATGAAAAACAGTCCCCCCCTTTTATTTTTAACACTTAAGAGTCTAGCAAGTGGAATTGTTAGTAGTTCCCTCATAATGAATTGATTGCCACATTGAACGAGGAAGTTTTCTGTGTTGGTTTTATGTTTTGCTGTCATTTGGACATCTGTTTTGGCTGTATACACTCTTATTCTCTCTAGAGAACTGGAAGAAAAATGCCTAATCCAGATATTTCAGTGTGTAGAAATTTCCTAGAATTGAGTTGCCAGACATCAGAATGTGATTATATTTATACAGGAGTTTTTAGGTGAAGTAAATCTTGTCCTTGTTATTCTTTTCAGACTGAGGAGTGTTAAAGTGAACAGACGCTTTCTTGACTACAGCTAGTGTTGTCCATCACCTTTGTTTTAAAACAGGTCTTAAGGGTATTTCCTAATATTTAAAAATGTTGATGGTATTTTAGGGTTTGTTTGGCTTTAATTTACGTCTACGTTTTTTTTTCCACTGTCAAGTAGCTGTTGTTCGTAAGAGCATAATATGAGTGGTCAAATAGCCTTTAATGATGCAGCAAGGATGGGGTAGATGAATTGGGCTATAGAAATGTACCAATACATGGAGGTTATTTCCAGAGAAATCGTGTGGACTTCTATAATGTATCCTTGAGTCCAGAAGTGAAAATGTAAAATGACTTAATCTAAGACAACCAGTGGTGCTGGGTTGCTTTTGGCCTCCTGATTTTCTTGAGCTTTTTAGGGTGTGGCTTGCTCATGAGTATTTCAGTAGTCTGATTGTAACTCAGGTGCCTTGTTACTTGTGAAACATGTTTTCTTATATTGAAGGAGTGTGGGTTATCTCTTAAAACTGAATATGTTGAATAAGACCTGTATTTCTAGGACGATTTCTCTTAATTTTTAAGGCAGATGTGAAGTTTTATGGTGTTAGGTTATCTTCATCAATTAACCATTATGGAATTGGTCTCAGTTATCACTTCTTACCAATATCAAGTGCCAAAATGTTTGAATTTGGGATATTGTAATTAATCTATTTCCTATTCCTGAATGTTATTTTGTGCCATTGAAGGCTTTTATGGGGAGTGGCCGAAGAGGAATGTTTGCCTCTTTCTAAGAAAAATGAGCCTTCTAACCACAACCCCTGCCACTCCTGAAGTAATAAGAATTTTGGTGGTTATTGTTCCTCACTTGTAATTTCATACCTTCGTGTTACATGTTTTGCTGTGTGTAAGTGTGGCCTGTGTCATGGAAGTTTCTGCTTTGGGGATTTTTTGGAACTATTCTTGACTGCAAGGTGGGGAGGATTGGTGAGTTGCACAGGGCATCACCTGATCTGAGAGCAGCGTGACCTAAGAACCTGGTATTTTGATGCTTTGCTGGCTGGTGCAGTGCCTGAGGGAGTAAGAGCCCTGCTGTTGTAAGATAGTGTCTTACTCCCTCAGGCACATCTCCAGCAAGTCTCTTGCTCTCCTCCAATTTGATCGCTTTGCCTGGTGACCAGTAAGTAAGTTCTTCTGATTACCAAATATCATTAATGAGATATCAACTTTTAGACTATTTATTATTATTTGGGTTTTAAGGAGAATTGCCCTAATATTATACTTATTACATGTAGTATTATGTATAATTGGGTATATTGGCAAATGTGTTAAAAGAGAGTGTTGGAACTGCTTTATGTAGCAAATTACTTCCTAAGTTTTACCTTATGTGAATATTCTTAAGAACTATTGTTTATTTGAAATGTTAGTCTGTGTTTTAATTTTGCATATACATGACATTTATTTGTTAAGAAATTGGACAAAACATAGGCCTTTTTGTGAACAAAGGGTTCAGAAATACCTTAGGTTCTGATTTTATTCGTTTTCTAAGCTGCTTATTCACAAATGACTGCAAATTTAGCAGTTCTAAGCAACACGTTTATTGCCTTGCAATTTCTGTGGGTCAAGAGGCTGGACACAACTTAGCTGTGTCCTCTTTAAGACTGCAGTCAAAGTGTAGGTCAGGGCGGGGTTGTTATTTAGAGACTCACCTGGGGAAAGGTCTGCCCACAGACTTCCTTGGGTTATTGGCTGAATTTATTTCCTTGTGTCTGTTAGGTTCAGAGCAGCTTGCTTCTTCAAAGTCAGCAAAGGAAGAGAGTCTGTCAAAGGTGAACTGGTGCTATGTTCTTACATAATCGTGTACATGTAATCACATACAACCCATTGCCTTTGCTGTATTTCATTGATTAGAAGCAAGTCATAGGTCCAGTTCACGTGCAAGGGGAGGGAATTATACAAAGGTTTAAACACCAGGAAGTGTAGGAATCAAGAATAGTCACATCAGTTCTGTCTGCCACATGGATTATAGATAGATTGACAGCTGAACATGTAACTTTTTTTTTAAACTCATTTTAATTTACTTTTAAAAAGTTGTACTAATGCATATGGTTAAGTATAGCGTTAATAAACATGAACTTCACCCCTTTTAGGGGCCGGACATTGTAGATGCTGAGGGTACAAATATGGAGCTTCTTTATGCACTGCTCAACTCTCCATTGAATTTGAGAGATGGATATATGTGATCATTATACAGTGCAACAAATTCTGTAATAGAACTGTTAACAAAACACTTAGTGAAGTATCTTTGTCTAGGCTGGTCAAAAAATGCTTCACAGAGGAGGGTACGTTTGAACTGTAGTTGGAAGGATTTAGAAGTTTTACGGAGAGAGGGCAGTGCAGACTAAAGAAAAATCCACAAAAGTGTGGGGTTTGATAGGGCATACTGAAAAGTTAAATATGTCTGGATTGTAGGGTGCATAGAGGAATGATGAGAACCCGAAGCTAGAAAAATAGAAAGTGGAGCCAGTTGAAGGATTTTATAGTGCTGTAGGTTTGTTTTATCTAATGAAGTTTGAAAGCAGGGGGAGTATCATGATTAGGCCATTGGGCACAATTAACACTCGTAGTTTACATGGATGGCAACCTTCTCTAGTGGTGCAGACTTCAGGCTGTATGCAGCAACCCTGATCAGGATTCAGTTCTTAAGGAGGAGAGTGTGATAGCAGGAGAATAAGTTAGGATTCTTTTAAAATATAACTGATAGAAGATGCCTATGTTGAAAAGATGGCATTGGTGAGGGAGAAGAAAAGTTAGATTTGATTGAGATTTCTAAGGTAGAACTGATAGAATTGAGAACCTAGGTACATAGTGATGTCTTTAACCAGTATTAAAGATGAAAAGAACAAGTTTTAGGAAATGATAATGAGTTCCTTTCAGGCCTGTTAAATTTGAGTGGCTACAGGATTTTCATCTGGATAGAAGTATACTTTAAGTTGTTGGAAACATGAGTCTCTAATTCAGGATATTATAAAAAACTGAGAAATCAATTTGCAAGTTATAAATGAATCCAGAAAGTGGATAAGATTACTAAGGGATGAATATAGATTGACGAAGGACAAGGATGGGATCCAGAGGAGCAAGTATTTTAAGAGACAGGCAGAGGAAGAGGCCAGCAGTTAGAATTCAACCAGAGGGAAAGGAAGTTTTTTAAAAACCTGTTTTTTTTTTTAAATTATAAAAATAATACCTGTTCACTAGAGAAAAACTAACATACGGAAAAGCATGTATAAAAATCGCAAATTGCTTGTAATTTTACCACCAGAAATAACTGTTAATGTCTTTTATATATGTATGTGTTTTAGACACAAAATTTGGAACATTCATTTTTATATTGTTTTGATTTTAACCTTTCTGATGTTCTAATACAAAGTTTTAAAGCTACACATTTTCCTCCAAGAATTGCTTTACCTGAATCCCACTGATTTTGAAGTGTTCTTGTTAACATTCAGTGAAAAATGTATTTTAATTTCCCATATGATTTCTTCTTGATCCATGGGTTACATATTCTTTGATAACGTGCTCTTTCCATTTCCACCAGTTTCTAACATCACATTAAAATTTTTTATAACATGATTTTTAATTATTACCCAGTATTCCAAAAATCACTCAAATATTTAATGAGAACCCGCTTTTCCGGACACTATTCTGGGGATACTGCAGTGAAGAAGTAAGATAAAAATCCCTGCTTTTAGGGGCCTTATTATTCTATTTGGGAGAGATAGTAAACAAACAAATAAAATACATAGTGTGTTAGGGCATTGAGTGTAATGGAAAAAAATGGAGTGCAAAGGCTGATAGAGATTCTGGGGTGGAGGCCTATCTATAGTTGCTATTTTAAATCGGGTTTTAAGGATGACCTCACTGACAAGGTGACAATTCAAGCAGAAAGTGAAGGAGCAAGCCATGAGGATCTCTGGGGGAAAAACATATTCAGGCACAGGGAGCAGTAACTGTAAAAGCCCTGAGGCATGAGTGTACCTGATATGTAGGTTTACTACAGCTGGAGTGCAGAGGGCTGTAGAAGATGAGAGCATAGTGGGGTGGCATGAGGTTGGGACAGAATCATAAACTGCCTCATAACCACTGACCTGTGGTTTGCGGCTTTTGTTTTAAAGAGGGATGGGGAGACACTGGAGTATTTTTGTGCAGAGGATTGACATAATCTGACTTGGGTTTTAAAGGATTACTCTGGCTATTGTGTGAGGTGGCAAGAGTCAGCAAGGAGGCAAAAATCCAGATGAAAGATAATAGTGGCTTGGACTAGGGTGGCAGTGCTGGAGGTGCTAAGCAGTGGCCAGATTCTGCGTATCCCGTGTTTTGAAGATAGAGCCACCTGGATTAGATGTGGAGGTATGAGAGAAAATGAAGAGTCAAGGATTTATTTGGTTGTTCCTTATGGTTGAGCATTTAGTTTGGTACAGTTGTAATAAAATACTGTTGCCATGAACACCCTGGTAAGCAAATTTTTACAGTGTTCTTTTTTTTTTGTTTGGTTTTTTTTTTTTTGGGATGGAGTCTTGCTTTGTAACCCAGGCTAGAGTGCAGTATTGCGATCTTGGCTCATTGCAACCTCTGCCTCCCAGGTTCAAGTGATTCTTGTGCCCCAGCCTCCCAAGTAGCTGTGATTACAGGCGTGCACCACCATGCCTCACTAATTTTTGTATTTTTAGTAGAGACCGGGTTTTGCCATGTTGGCCAGGCTAGTCTTGAACTCTTGGCCTCCAGTGATTCGCACACCTCAGCCTCCCAAAGCACTGGGATTATAGGCGTGAGCGCCCGGCCAGTTCTTAGAAATTTATCAGCAACATGGGATTGACAGAAACAAAGATACACTTTTGTTCAAGGCATTGGATCTTTATTGCCAAATTGCTCATTAGAAATGGAAACAGCTTCTAGCAAGGTATAATCTTTAGGACTACGTAAAATTTTTTAACCCATAAAAACTTGTGAGGTTTTTGATATTTATAAGTGCAGATTGGTAGATATATTTCGAGTAATGTCACCTATCAGAGTCATTATTTCATTCAGGGCTCTTTTTTTTGGCGACAAAAATATTAGTGTGTCAGAAAATTATAGGTGTATTCAGTCATTTGAATTTCATAAGTTCTGACCATGTGGAATATCCTAATTTTTGCTTGAATTGTGATTAGTCTGTAATAGTTCTTTAATTTACCTATTTATATGTGAGCTGAGGAGAAAAAAGATGAAGCCATATATACATAATGGGTTATTTATTTTTATTTTTATTGTCTTTTTTTTCTTTCCTTTTTGTGGAGAACAGGGTCTCGCTATATTGCCCAGGCAGGATTATGTGTAATATGTTTCAGAGAGCCAGTGCTCAGTTTGAACAACACATTTTGCTATTTTTGTTGGTTTTTAATTTTTTCTACTGTCTCCTCTATTCTGTTCGTTCTCATTTTGTAAAGTTAATTTTGTTCTTTCTCTTAGTTTCTTTTATTTTTTATTTATTATTTTTTAATGATAAAAGCGTTTACTTCTTGTTACATATAGTCACTTCCCATAGCTTTGGATACTTACCATTTTCATTATCATTGAGTACACATTTTTGTTTCTTTTAAAAGTCAGTTCTATCGGGGAATAATCATGTTAACTGCATTTCGATATTTTCTTTTACTTGGAAGTTATTTTAAAGTGTGGCTTTATTGTGGTGGTCCTTACTAGTACCCTTTCGTTACTTCTAGTGTTAATTTAGAAATATTGCACCGTGGCTGGGCACTGTGGCTCATGTCTGTAATCCTAGCACTTTGGGAGGCCGAGTTGGGTGGATCATCTGAGGTCAGGAGTTCGAGACCAGCCTGGACAACATGGTGAAACCCCATCTCTACTAAAAATACAAAAATCAGCCGGGCATGGTGGCAGGTGCCCGTAATCCCAGCTTACTAGGGGGTGCTGAGGCAGGAGAATTGGTTGAACCTGGGAGGTGGAGGTTGCAGTGAGCTGAGATCGCACCACTGTACTCCAGCCTGGGTGACAGAGCAAGACTCCATCTCAAAAAAAAAAAAGTATTGCACCATGGTCAGAGAATCTTTTTTTTTTTTTTTTTTAATTTTAATTTTTATTTTTTTTTATTATACTTTAAGTTTTAGGGTACATGCGCACATTGTGCAGGTTAGTTACATATGTATACATGTGCCATGCTGGTGCGCTGCACCCACTAACTCGTCATCTAGCATTAGGTATATCTCCCAATGCTATCCCTCCCCTCTCCCCCCACCCCACAACAGTCCCCAGAGTGTGATATTCCCCTTCCTGTGTCCATGTGTTCTCATTGTTCAATTCCCGCCTATGAGTGAGAATATGCGGTGTTTGGTTTTTTGTTCTTGCGATAGTTTACTGAGAATGATGGTTTCCAGTTTCATCCATGTCCCTACAAAGGACATGAACTCATCATTTTTTATGGCTGCATAGTATTCCATGGTGTATATGTGCCACATTTTCTTAATCCAGTCTATCATTGTTGGACATTTGGGTTGGTTCCAAGTCTTTGCTATTGTGAATAATGCCACAATAAACATACGTGTGCATGTGTCTTTATAGCAGCATGATTTATAGTCCTTTGGGTATATACCCAGTAATGGGATGGCTGGGTCAAATGGTATTTCCAGTTCTAGATCCCTGAGGAATCTCCACACTGACTTCCACAATGGTTGAACTAGCTTACAGTCCCACCAACAGTGTAAAAGTGTTCCTATTTCTCCACATCCTCTCCAGCACCTGTTGTTTCCTGACTTTTTAATGATTGCCATTCTAACTGGTGTGAGATGATATCTCATAGTGGTTTTGATTTGCATTTCTCTGATGGCCAGTGATGATGAGCATTTTTTCATGTGTTTTTTGGCTGCATAAATGTCTTCTTTTGAGAAGTGTCTGTTCATGTCCTTCGCCCACTTTTTGATGGGGTTGTTTGTTTTTTTCTTGTAAATTTGTTTGAGTTCATTGTAGATTCTGGATATTAGCCCTTTGTCAGATGAGTAGGTTGGGAAAATTTTCTCCCATGTTGTAGGTTGCCTGTTCACTCTGATGGAAGTTTCTTTTGCTGTGCAGAAGCTCTTTAGTTTAATTAGATCCCATTTGTCAATTTTGTCTTTTGTTGCCACTGCTTTTGGTGTTTTGGACATGAAGTCCTTGCCCACGCCTATGTCCTGAATGGTAATGCCTAGGTTTTCTTCTAGTCAGAGAATCTTAAGTCTTTCAGTTGTAAAGGATAGAATCATAACTCAAAATAGCATTAAGTGGAAAAACTGTATATTGTTTCAAATTATTGAAAAGGATCCTAGGGTAACTTAGAGAATTGAAGGAACAAAGGCAGGACCCAATGCCCCTGGAGCTGAAATTTAGAGGGAGAGGGAGGGGGACAGAGAGAGAGAGAGGGAGGGAGGGAGAGAGAGAGAGAGAGGGGGGAGAGAGAGAGAGAGAGAGAGTGTGTGTGTGTGTGTGTGTGTCTGTCTGTCTGTCTGTCTGTCTGGGATTGCAGGTATCAGCCACTGCCCCCAGGCAGTATGGGCCTTCTTTAAGCTGGGCCCTTGAGACTCTGTACTTCCAACTACATGCTATCTTTCAGGCCTGAAGGGAGTACCTTTCTCTACCTCCAGCAGAAAGGACTCAGATTAGCTCAGTTTGAGTTCCGCATCTGTCCATAAATTACAAAAGCAGAGATGGGATGCACTTTATGTCCAGGCTGTATTCTGTTATTATGGGGAAGAGTTTAAGTCTTCAAGTCATGTTTCTTGGGCTGACCTTAAGCAAGTTGCTTAGTTCCTCTGTACCTCCGTTTCCTCATCTCTAGAATCAGGCCAGGTACAGTGGCTTGCACCTGTAACCCCCAGAACTCTGGGAGACCGACGGGTGTGATCGCTTGAGCTCAGGAGTTCGAGGCCAGTCTGGGCAACATGGTGAAACCCAGGTTCTACCAAAATACAAAAATCAGCCAGGTGTGGTGGTGTGTACCTGTAGTCCCAGCTACTCCAGAGGCTGAAGCAGGAGGATCGCTTGAACCCAGGAGGCTGAAGTTGCAGTGAGCCAGGATTGCACCACTGCACTCCAGCCTGGGTGATGGAATGAGACTCTGTCTCAAAACAAAACAAAAACCTGCTTTTGTAGTATTGTGAGGGTTAAAGTAGTCCACATACTTCATACCTCTGTATTTTTAACTATTGAACGAACCTCTTCAATGAATGAAAAAATTAAAACATCCAAGATTTATGCCCCACTTCCAGTCTCACCCTCCTCAGAAAGACCATGTGCTTTACTCTGATACCATATTCCTTTCTCTTCCCAACTGCTCAGATTTTGCAAAAACAATCCAGTTTTCATTATTTTTATAATGTGTCTTCCTTATATTTACAAAATTCTCCCCTGAACATTTGAATTGAGTTTTTCAGCACATTTACTATGCCAAACATATGGTAAAAACTTTGTAAATATTGAATGTTTCCCAAAATGTATTTGATAACTACATTATTATGTTTTAAGGTAAGATTATTATCAAAATTATTGCCATGTTTAAATTATATATAGAAATGTATTGCTCTAGAAAGAAGTGGTAGGTTATGTTTTTATTTGTATAATGTAAATATAGGGAAATTAATTTTTGAACCAAATAGGTATAATATAGATTGTACAAATGGAGGCAGTTATAAAATTGCCTTAGAAGTAAAATTATACTGTGCTTATAGCTCTTTTATAATCATTTGAATGTGTTACAAAGTGTTATCAATGTGAGCGTGTTTTGTGGGCGGTTGGAGACGGTTGGAAGGATGGTTGATAAGGTAGGTCAGTGTTTTCATAAGTGTGTGCTGCTGCTTCAGGGCAGAGGCTGAAAAACTTAGGTTATTTTAGTTACATGATTTACTACATCTCAGGCAACCTGGATGACTTGGCATTTACTAAAGCAATTCACTGCTTTGCTGGTGCTTCAACACCCTTCAGTCTGAGAGCCCTGAAGTCTTGATTTGTAATTCTCCAGATTTCCTGTCTATCATAGCACTTCTTCAAAAACAGCATATCTGGTCACCTTGAAATCTCAGTTCCTTAATAACTCCTTTTGTCCACTCTTCCTACCACCTTACCGTACGCAGAGTTCTTTGGAGGATTGCCATTAGTTTCTTTAAAACAAAATAACTAAAATTAAGAATATTTAATATTATTATTGGCCACTTTAAGTGTCTTTATAAATGTTGAACTAATACAGTTACTTTCATATAGTAATGTATGTGTTAGGAAAGTTACTTCATAAGCACTGTCTCTTTTGAGTCTATGTCATAAGAAGTCGGTGGTAGAGTAGATAATTTCTTTAGCTGTTATCTGGAGATGAGACTTAGAAGTTAGATCAACCACTTGTATTTTAAGTGTGAGTTATTCTGTATTTTAGTTGTGAAGTGTACAGAATCTAATTAGCTTTTAATAATTCAGAGTCCTTTTCACACTTGGCTGCTTTTCTTTTCCTGTACAATTTTGTGTTTTCTCTTTTGTCTTTTAAAAATTTGTTAGTTTAAAAATTGTTTAGTTTTACAACCCTCCCTCATTTGTATAAATCTCCTCTCAGATTATTCATATGATGAGTATTGCCTGAATTTCATTTTCTTGTTAAAGTCTCTTTTGAGACCCTCTGACCTACCCTGTTCCGAATTGATTATCCTATGAGATCCGTCTTTTTTCATCATCATCTTGGAAATTGTATTTGCCTGCCTCTCTCTTATGTTCAGTTTCCTGGTTCCTTGAATTTATGTGTCTTCTTTCTTGATGTTCTCCATTGTTTTTAGCTGATACAATCTCATAGTTCCTACTGAGAAAGAATATGTATAAGGTAAAATTTTTTTGAGGCTTCCATTCCTGAAGATATTTTATTTCTGCCCTCATTTTTGATTAGTACTTTGACTTAATATAGAATTCTAGGTTGAAGTTATTTTCCCTGAGAATTTAAAATCTGTTGCCTTGTTGCCTTCTGGCTTCTAGTGTTGCTGTTGAGTGCGTAGATGTCATTATGGTTTTTGATCCTTTGTATGAAAATTTCATTATTACATGTCTTGGGAGGGAACTGTTTTCATTCATTGTGCAACATATTTGGTAGGCTCTTTGAGTCAGCTGCTTTCTGTGATTTTTTTTTTTTTGCCATTTTTTTCTTTGATGATTTAGATGTACACCTAGAGTAATCCTTTGCTTTTTCTTTTTTCTCTTCAATTTTTTTTATGTCTTTGGTTTTTGTTCTTTTTTTCTTTTGAGGGATTTATTTATTTATTTGAAGACAAGGTCTCGAGGCTCTGTCACCTAGGTTGGAGTGTAGTCGTGTGATCCTAGCTCACTGCAGCCTTGAACTCCTGGGCTCAAGTGATCCTCCTGCCTCAGCCTCTTGAGTAGTTGGGACCACAGGTGCATACCACCATGCCCAGATAGGGACTTTTAAAAACGTGATCTTATAACTCTTTTGTCAATTTTTATTTGTTTCTGTAATTTTAATTTTTAACTTAATTTTTAATGTTTTTAAAATTTCTGAGGTCTTTAAAAATAGTTTTTTTCATATATTCCATTTTTGTTTTGTGGGTACAATACCTTTTTCTAAGAATATTACTGATACGAATTTACATGTGCATCTGTTTGTGTATATATGTATGTGTATGTGTATATATGTATGTGTATGCTTTGTTCCCTTTCCTGATGACTCAGTTTCTTCCCACTTGCTTTTTCTGTTTGTTTGGCTTCATTCTTTTGTTAGATATTTTCTTTAAATGTTTGGTGATCTTTAGCTAACTCCTGATACTTTTAAAGTGGGGGGCACTAAAAAGCAAATTGGAAGCTCTCTGTGCATGTAGTGTCCTCTGTCTGGGCCATTTTCTTAGGAATATTACTGTCTTTTCTCTTGGGCTGGTCATATTTTCCAGAAATGGCTTTTCTTGCCTGGAAGACACAATCGTTTATGCTAGTGATCTAGGAGCAGAGTGAGAAGAAGATTGAGAGTCTTAATACTCAAAATGATACTTTCATTTAATCTCAATATTTAGTATCAATACAGGACCTCTGCCTTCGGCTATTCCTGTTGTCTGCAAGTCTAGAAACTTTTCCCTCTCCTAATAACAAGCTTGTAGTATAGTGCCAGGGTTGGGGTTGCTTAGCTGCTGCAAGTCAGGGAGGACAACTAGGAGATCTCACAGCTCCTTGCACAGACTAGTGATGAATCTTTCTCTTTTAGGCCTGCCCTCACCCCTGCTTCCAGGGATATCTTGTGCTTGCCAATTCTTGTGCCTGCTGTAAATCAGTTTGCTTCTCTGCTTTCCTAGTTCTGCAGTGAAAATTATTACTCATGAATTTTCTGTCCAGAGTCTAAAGGTACTGCTTTTTATTTCATCTTCTTGATTTTTTATAGGTGTATTCCCTTTAAAAATTACATTTTTATCATTTTAGTAGGATGTTTGGACTGAGCAGAAACTAATGAATGTGTACAACTAGTTATCTTTACTTAGTTTTTTTTTTAATCGCAGAAGAAATAATAATTCACTCCTATAAAAATTTGGATGATGCCCCTGGGCGTGTTGGCTCACGCCTGTAATCCCAGCACTTTGGGAGTCTGAGGCGGGTGGATCACCTGAGGTCAGGAGTTCGAGACCAGCCGGACTAACATGGTGAAACCCTGTCTCTACAAAAATTAGCCGAGCGTAGTGACGCATGCCTGTAATCCCAGCGACTCGGGAGGCTGAGGCAGGAGAATTGCTTGAACCCGGGAGGTGGAGGTTGCAGTGAGTTGAAATCGCGCCATGGCACTCCAGCCTGGGCAACAAGAGCGAAACTATGTCTCAAAAAAAAAAAAAAAATCAGATGATGCAAAAAAAGTGAAAGTCACTTTCAGTCCTCTGGTATGAACATGTTCAATTAGTCCTCTTTAACTGGAAGTTCTCTTTTTTTAATTGCAAAAGAAATAGGAATCAACCCCAAAAAATCAGGTAAGATAAAATGACAGTCACTTCCAGTCTTCCTTTGCTGATCCCATTGTCTTCCCAGATGTAACTGTTATTTTTTTATACGTATACTTCTGTTTTAATTCATTTACATACTTTTAAGTACATAGAAAAAAGTAGTTTCATTTTGTATGTGATTTTGTGATGGAGGCTGTTATTGGCAAGAATGTGGTCATACTGTGTTCTTCTAAAACCTGCTTTTTTTTTTTTTTTTTTTTTGGGAGACAGAGTCTTGCCCTGTTGCCCAGGCTGGAGTGCAGTGGCATGGTCTCGGCTCACTGCGAGCTCTGCCTCCCAAGTTCATGCCATTCTCCTGCCTCAGCCTCCCAAGTAGCTGGGACTACAGGTGCCCGCCACCACACCCGGCTAATTTTTTGTGTGTATTTTTAATAGAGACGGGGTTTTCACTCTGTTAGCCAGGATGGTCTTGATCTCCTGACCTCGTGATGTGCCCGCCTTGGCCTCCCAAAGTGCAGGGATTACAGGCGTGAGCCATCCCGGCTGTAAAACCTGCTTTTTCTCCATAACATATATTTAGAGGATTTTTTCATGGGAAAACATATGAATACAAGTCTTTTTTTTTTTTTTTTTTTTTTTTTTGAGACGGAGTCTTACTCTCTTGTCAGGCTGGAGTGCAGTGGCACAATCTTGGCTCATTGCAACCTCTGTCTTGTGGGTTCAAGCAATTCTTTTGCCTCAGCCTCCCAAGTAGCTGGGATAACAGGTGCACGCCACCACGCCTGCCTAATTTCTGTATTTTTAGTAGAGACAGGGTTTCACCATGTTGGCCAGGATGGTCTCGGTCTCTTGACCTCGTGATCCACCCGCCTCGGCCCCCCAAAATGCTGGGATTGCAGGCGTGAGCCACCACACCCAGCCAGAATACCCCAAATGTTTAATTGATGATAGATGAGGCTTGAGTATGTGGTTATCTCTAATAAAAGATAGACTTAATTAGAATCTAACACTTCCTGTTTTATCTATTCTTTAATTTTACATTATCTGATTAGCAGTTTTTGGATGATATTAAGTGTTTTAAATAGGAATCACTACAGCAAAGTGGGATATAGTGGTTGATTCATTTGCAAATTCCAAATCCCCAGGAAAAGGAGAAAGTTCAGAGAGCTTTATTTTTAGGATCATTGTTTCCAAATTTGGGAGAAATTTCACTGTCCAAGGAATACAGAGAAATGGTTGAATGAAGATTGTGAGTTGGGAATTTATTATGTTTTGTTATAGTCTGAATCTTTAAGTATTAGGTAGACAATGACTAGATATATGTAGTTTTCTTTCTGCTTATATGTTTCTTTTTTGTTTTCATATTTAAGCCCAGGAAGTATAAATGAATCAAACAATTTAACTGTAATCCACAATTACAGCTGGGGCTAAAAAAATTTCAGCCTTGTGCAAGAGGATCCTGGGGAGTTCTTTTATAGTTCTTACAACAATCAGACTGTACTGTCTTAAATAAGGACTCTGCATTTATCAAAGATGAGAGCAGAGTCTGCTGCTCTGCTCTTACAGCCTTTCTTATCAAGTGGCCTGGATTGAGAAAAACAACTGGAATGACAACCTCATCCTGGATTCCTTTAGTATCCATGGGAAGAGAGTGTTTTTAAAGCTAGGAAACGGGCCAGGTGCCGTGGCTCAAGCCTGTAATCCTAGCACTTTGGGAGGCAGAGGTGGGTGGATCACTTGAGGTCAGGAGCTCGGGACAAGCCTGGCCAACATGGTGAAACCCCTTCTCTACTAAAATTATAAAAATCAGCTGGGTGTGGTGGCACACACCTGTAATCCTAGCTACTTGGGAGGCTGAGGCAGGAGAATCACTTAAACCTGGGTGGTGGAGGTTGCAGTGAGCCAAGATCACGCCACTGCACTCCATCCTGGGCAACAGAGTGAGACTGGGTCTCAAAATAAATAAAGAAATAAAAGCTAGAAAAGGGACTTAAATTACTAAAAGCAATCTGGGGCATGGTTTGCTGCATTCACTTTTGATATATTAAATATTTTTGGAAGAGGCACTGGGCATGGTACTCTGAGGTCAATCAAACTAGCTTTAGAACCTTCATCTTTTGCTTTCTTGGGCTTTACTTTCCAAAATGGACTACAGGATAATGAGGCTTTAAAAAAAAAAAACAAAAACAACTTATCTTTGTCTTAGATTTGAATATACTAGAGCGGGCAAAAATCCCATTATAACAATCTCCGAAAAGGTAATTAAATGTTTAATATAAGAACAGACAATTAGGTCAGTAGCCTGGAGCAGGGTCCTCTTGTAGGCTAGTGCACTGAAAAGAGCTGTGATGAGACATGGACAGGAGCATGCTGCTGCTTGTTCAGGGAAGGAGGCTGCTTCACTGTTGCCACAGGGGTGGTGAACCAGTTCTGTCGGCTTCACTCCCTGGTGTTCGCAAGGCAGTTTTTGGAATCAGAAACTCTAGAGGAATTTGAGAACACTGATACGCTTACTTCACAGAAAACTGAAGTCTGTTGAGGACCAAATTGTCTGTCATGCCTTTGACATTCCTGCTTTTGCTCTGTGTCCATGTACTTAATATTTTAAAGAGCTCTTACTTTTTAAAAATTACTGTATGTAGCAAGGACCAGAGAAAAGTGCTCCTCATTCTATATGTGAATATATGATAGTGGTCTGTAAACCCAAGCTGCACATGGCTTAAATGTTCTTTTGTATTTTCGCTGGCTTAAAATTGAGCATAGAGGAAACTGGAAATGTTCTCTAATATCATGCATAGTCTCTGTATCTTATTTTTCTTTGTTTACTTATTCATTTAGTCAAAAAATAATTCAGCGCATGTTGCAATAGGTTAGGGAGGCTTTCTGGTCATAGGAAGATGACCAGAAGGATGAAGAAAAACCTCCATCTTTAAGAAATGTATAGTCTCTAGTGTCCATCCATCAGGGCCTTGGAAACAAATGATTATGATATAAATTAAAGTACTATGGTTTTTTTTTTGGTAATTTTGTTACCAAATTTGTGTATATATGTACATAAAAAAGACAAGGTAATATCCATACACTAAAAATTGGTTATCTCGGACTAGTAGAAATATTGCTGTTGTTTTATTCTTGTATATTGCCATTTATTTTCTATGGTAACACATGTATTTTTTAAACAGAAAAGAACTGGTGGCGGTATCATCATCACTGCTACTCTTTAATTGCTCCTTCTCCTATGCTACCACTACTAATGCTTTCAGAGCTCAAATTCATACTCCAGTCTATCTGACTCCAGGTGTGTGCCATTAACTGTCAGGGCCCACAGAGCAAAATGCACTCTGGACAGCATCAATGAAAGTTTATCGTGTAGGATACTGGTCTCATAAGATTCTCCTGGAAGGAAGACTTCAGTAACCAAGCAAGTTTGTAACCTATTAAAGTTCTGTAATAAAGAAGTCTAAGGCTGGGCGTGGTGGCTCATGCCTGTAATCCTAACACTTTGGGAAGCTGAGGCGAGTGGATGGCTTGACCCCAGGAGTTCGAAACCAGCCTGGGCAACATGGAAAAACCCCGTCTCTACCAAAAATAGAAAACAATTATCCAGGCGTGGTAGTGCGCACCTGTAGTCCCAGCTAATCAGGAGACTGAGGTGGGAGGATCACTCAACTTGGCTTCAGCTCACACCACTGCACTCCAGCTTGGGCGATGGAAATGAGATCCTGTCTCAAAAAAAAAAAAAAAAAAAAAGAAAGAAAAAGAAAACTAGTTAACTCATTTTAATTCAGTATCTCCCAAATTAATTTTATAGTAACTTGACCCCTTTTTAAAATCATTAATCTTTTAGATGTTTTATGGCTCAAACAGACTTTTGGTGGGCCTGAGAATCACACAGAGGGCTGGGCTCCACTCCAAGTTTCTGATTGAGTAGTTTTGGGGTGAAGAATGAGAATTTGCATTTCTAACAAGTTTCCAGGTGTTGCTGATGTCTACTCACCCTTTGTTTTGTGTCTCCCAAGTCCCATTTTGCCTTGAGGTATAAGCTCATAGACTATGATAAACTGTGATGTTAGTGTTTTCCTACTGGAAAAAGGTATCTTAAAGAGTAGGATATGATTGTGTTGATCACAGAGTACGGGCTGGGTGCTTTATTAACTGAATTACCCACTGTAGCATTATAGTTGGTCCCAGACCAGCAGCATCAGCATCTCCTGGGAACTTGTTACACACATTTTTGGGCCTCCCCCAGACCTACTTAAAACTTGGAGGCAGAAAGGGTACCAGCAATCTGTGTTCTAATAAACCTTTCAGGTGATTCTGATGCCTGCCAAAGTGTGGGAATACAGCTTAGTGGTTTTAAACCACTTAGGAATTATAAATTCAGACTGTAAAAGCAGCAGGAACTCTATTTGTGGTTCCAGATTCTCATTGGTGATTTTTCTGTCCCTTCCCCACCCAGTGTCATTGTTGAATAGATTTTCCTTAAAGTTACCTGGGTAGTGGTGGTAAGGAGAGTAATACTATTTTACTCTCCTTACTAATAATATTAGTTTACCTTCGCAGTGAAGTCATAACCCTTTGAGGGTATTCTAGCTGAAGGCAAAAGCCAACTGCTGCTGTTCACTTTATCTCTCTGGGTTTCCAGTCTCCTCCTTTTCTGGCCTAAGCAGCTATAGCTTCTTGCCAGCTCATTCATGTTTTTTAAGATTAAAAAAAATGCTGGATTTTGAGTTGTTTTAATTAGGATGGCAGGTCCAAGTACTTATTCCACTATATTCCAGGACTAGCATTCCCTATTATTACATTTAATAGATTTTGCCAGATTGCTTTCTAGGGAAATGCAAACTGAAGTAGTAATGTGATAGCACTTTATGCCTGTCAGACTGGCAGAAAATAAAGTAGTAACATACTGTTGCAAGTGATATGGCTTGTAAATGATATTAGTGTAAATGCAAATTATTTTGGTCTTTTAGGAAACTTAAAAATGCTTGTGAGGCAAAAACCGTTGTGATGTTGAGGGAATAGATGGAGGAAAGTATATTTGCAGCAGGTGCAACTAGCCATTGCTTCATTTTTCTGTGATAAAACTACGGAAAAGTATGAATGGGTGTTACCAGTCTATTATGTTTAGGGCCATGGGTTGGGTCTTGTTTGAACAGCAAGGATAGGTGGACTTAAGGGATATTCGTCATATAGACTTAGGGTAAATCATTGAGAGAGCTGATTGATGAAAATAGCATGACTTGCTTCCTCATTAACCCACCAAAAAGTTATAGGAAAATGAGGGAAATAAAGGACTAGGGTGAGTTAAAAAGGTAGCTCTGTGCCTCTGATGTGCTGGAACTAGCTCTTCCTGGAGTTGATAAATTATTAGGACTTCGGCAAGCCAGATGTTAAATATAACCATCATTAAAATTAAATTACATAAATTACATTTAAATTATATTTAAAACAAAGGAAATACTCAAAACTTATGTCCTAGTTTTATTATATTTTACTGTTATCTGTGTTCTTGAGGTTATTGACACCTGTTGTATCTGTGTGGTGGAAATTGTGTCAGTGTGCAGTTGCACATCTCTTTCCTATTCTGTGTTCAATGATACCACTTTGGTGGCTTGAAATAGGACAGACTACTTATACCATGGAAATCACCAACTAGGACAAATCAGGATTTTTTTCCCCTGGAGAACAGTTGTTAAATATCTACCCGAATACCACTGGGTATAAAGATTTGCTGTTTGAGATACTGATTGTCTTTCATCATTGTAAATGTACTTATTTTCTGAAGCTTCGAGCATTCTAATCTTATGTAAAGTTTTATTGTTCTTAGGAAAATAGGTAACTATACTAGTTTTACTCATGTTTTAAAAGATATCTTAAGCTTCAAGGGAGATATGGCTTATTTTATTTAGCTTTTATTTTCATGTAGATAGTATTTTTGTAAGTTCTCCTTGTTTTTTAAAACATTGTCATTTAAAAAGTATACTTAAAAAACCTTTATAACAAATAACCACCCAGAATTTATCTTTCTTGTAAGCCATTAGTTTCATTTCTTGAACTCATTTTAGCAAGGAGTACACTTTTTCAATTTTTAATGTGGACATGTTTTTGTGTGTATGATTTAATTCTTATAGCAGTGTTGTAGATGAGGTTGACCAGTTACCAGCAATAAATATTGTTTCTCTAGTATTTTTAGTTAGGGCTAACATTTGATTTCTTGTAAGATTAGTGTCATATTTCCTACTTGTTTATTTAGTTTATGCTCTGGTACTTTAGTAAATCAGTGAATTGGGAAATTTTTCATAAGACTTGTGATTCTTGTTACATTCATCTGTCATACATGTTTCTAGCACTTATGGCAATGAAAATAAGATTGAAACATTGAAAACATTATTCTGGGTATCTTATTTATTACTGTTTGTATAGTGTAGTGGTTTTGATTTTTGGATCTGTAGCTGGGCCTTTGGGGCTTTGGCCCAGTCATCTAAACTCTCTAAGCCGCTCTTTCCTCAATATTAAAGTAATAATAATAATAGTAGCTACTTCATATAGTGGTTTTAAAGATTAGATGAGATAATGTAGCATTTAGCAAAGTGTTTGGCTTAAAGTGCTCTGCAAATGTGAGCTAACACTCTTACTATCAAAATAATAAATTCTCCTATCTGCAAGTTGCCTTAAATGGTGGGTATAAAGCTAGTAGTAAGTAAAGCATTACATAAAATACTTAAAATAATGAAAGCTATTGAAACAAAGTCAGGAAGAATAAAATTCAGTCTTTTATGGCTTATTATCAAAATAATAAATTCTCCTATCTGCAAGTTGCCTTAAATGGTGGGTGTGAAAGCTAGTAGTAAGTAAAGCATTACATAAAATACTTAAAATAATAAAAGCTGTTGAAACAAAGTCAGGAAGAATAAAATTCAATCTTTTATGGCATATGAGCAAGTTACAATAAGCAGTGTCACTGTTCATTTGTTTAGGATAATGGTTAGGTATCAACCATATCAGCAAATGATAAAACCACCTATTCTAGTCACTGAAATACTAAACCGCTGCTTTAGTTGTGTACATACATTATGGATAAACATAGATAATTTTCCTAAAACACTGGATAATCCAATTGCTGTGAAATAGAATTTAGGTAATAAAGGGATTCTTGGTTCCTTTAGTAGTTTAAGTTGCACATTGACTTGCCTGTCGACCGTATTTAAAATTACAGACTTTCTTTGCCTTCCCAAGTCCACTTTTTGAAATAGCTGTTAAGTAGCTCAGTGTCCAAATAATAAGTAAAACAGGAATACAAGGCAGAAGGGAGCATTGATAACCCACCTCTCAATACTACTAGAAAGTTGGCTGCCTAATCTCTCATCATTTTGTATTTATTTGCTATTTTATTCTGGGTGCATAGATTTAATATTATGTTGACACTTTTTATCCTTAGTATTGATTGGGTTTTCCCTCTTTTTCCTACTCTGCTACCTCTATCCCTTCTGGAACCAGTAGTTTAATGGTAAGTATTTAAATAAGATTTACAAAGTTTTTGACCTCGTGAGGATTTTTTTACCCTCACCTATCTTGGTGAAAACTTTGTAGACTCCAGATGGTCTCTGTGGTTTCCCAGGTTTTCATTGTTGCCTTGTTTGTGTGTAGACTGATAAAACTTTAGTTCTGAGGTTCTCCTGTCCTTGCATGCTGTGTCAAATGGCATCCATTGTTTGTGTGTTTCATAGTGATGTTTTTCTTGGAGCTTGCATTCTCTTTTTTCTCTTCTTTCTGTTTTTTTTTTTTTTTTGGCTGGGGGTGGAGGGGTATTGGAGTGGGAAGGAGAAAAGTCTTTCTCACATCTGTACTACTTTTATTTTCCATATGGCATTTGGAATCTTCCCAAATTTTGCCAGGTAGATCTCTGTAAGATGTTTGTTCTGTGTACATTAAAAGCATAATAACTAGTATCTTTGGGAAGAATTATAGACTGAGTCCAAGTCCATTGAATGATACTGTTTTTATTGACCCTTAATTCTGCTAAATTTGCTATCAAATTCTGTGTTGTTATTTCTTGTTTCACATTTCAAGATATTTGAGCCTTTCAAGTGTTTTTTAAAGGTATAAATATATTAGGATTTTTCATAGCAATAACCGTTAACCTGTTGCCTCAAGACTTTGTATTTTGATTTAATGAAATTTTTATTTACCACCGAGCATAATGTTTCACTCTTAAACTTAGATTGTGAAATATAATTTAACTGATTAAAAGAATGAGGCCAGATTTAGTGTGTTAAAACTTAAATAGTAGACTTTGGAAAGCCACTTTCATAAAATTTTAGCATCAAAGAAAATGTCTTTAAAATTTTTGTGTGTGAAATATAAATAAGAAAAATGCAGAAAATGGAAGAATAGAGTTAGAAAATGAATACCAATGCACCTGTCATCCATGTGCAGTGGAACAGTGCCAACACTCCAGAAATCCTCCCCTTTGTTTTCCTGATTATGAAGCCCTTTTTTCCTCTTAGAATAATCATAATCCGTACATTTGTAATTATTTCTTTGCCATTCTTTGTTTTATAATTTATATATACATTTGTAAAGAATATGTTTAATTTTGCCAGCTTGATATAAATGGAATCGTACTCTTTTTTGGGTCTTGCTGCTTTTATGTTTGTAAGATTCATTTATACTGTGTGTAGTTCATCATTCTGTAGTTTAAAGTTTATCATTTTTCATTCTGTAAATACACCAGAATTTTTTCAACCATTCCATTGTTGGGTGTTTGTTTCCATTTTGCCATTATGAACATTGCTACTGTGAATTTTTTGTTAATATGTATTCTGGTGCATATGTGCACAGATTTCTTTAGGACAGTATTACTTAAAATATGGTCCTTGAACGAGCACCATTGGTGGTGTCATCTGTGTGAGCTTGGGAGAAATGGAAATCTGTGGGCTCCACCCTCAATCAGAATCTCTGGGGATGGGGTCTAGGAAACCGAAACAAGCTCTCCACATGAATGACTCTTAAGCACGTTAAAATTTGAGAACCACTGCTCTGGGATATATACCTAGAAGTGGAATTGCTGAGTCATAGGTTATGTATACCTTCAGCTTAATAGTGTTTTCCACTGTGGTTATATTGCTTTTTAGTTACACTGGTGTTTGAGAGTTTGTATATCTTTACATCCTCTGTAACAATTAGTATTGTCAATATTTTATTTTTTTAAATTAGAATTTGAGTATTTTCTGAGTTACTTTTAACTAGAATTGAATTTTGGCTTTTCAGATTTACTGAAAAAATTGACTTAGATTTACTACAGACTTTCTAAAAATATTATTAGAAATCATAGAAGTAGAGGCAAATAGTACAATGAACTAAAAACTTCATATCTTCAGCATCCACATTCAGTGTTCATTATATTTTGCAGTATTGGCTTCATTTATCTCTTTTCTCTGAATTATTTTAAAGACAGGTCCTAAATATGATGTCTTCACTCCTGTATAAATTAATGCATATATAGAATATGTACCATTTTCTTTACATGATGACATTGTCTTTATTGCCGAGGGCCTTTTTACTTTAAAAAGTTAGAATAGGCTTCGTATTAAAACATGTAAAAATTCTAAAATAATGGCAAAGCAGAGTATATAAGCTTTTATTTGGATATCATGAGTGGGACTTTGAACATTCTCTGAACTCTTCTAATGTATTTAGTCAAATAGTTATACTGAATATTTTCTGTTTCAACAATCAGAGTCAAATTTAGATTTCTTAAAGGGATTATTTAACCATTATTTAGGATAAGAATGTGTTTAGAGTGCTCAGAAATTTATCACTTCTCTGATAAAACTCAGCATGTATAATGATGATGTCCTAGTTAAAGACTGGAGTAGACAGCTAAATGACACCCTGACTCTTTACTCTTAGAAGCAACTCTTTGAAAACCCAGACATACAAACTTTCACATCTGTCAACCTTTTGCTGTGGTATTGTGCAGAGTTCACTATCCTGAATCAGCACATCTCCGTCTAAACTTCCAATAGAATTAAGAGCATTGGAAGTCAGTGTTTATAGTGAATTAAGCAGTGAGTATTTTTTGAATGTGTGTACTATGTTTGGTAATTGTTGGATAAGAAGGAAAGTACAGGAAACTAACCTGTTATTAAGCAGTACAGAAAGGTACCCGGTAATTTTTGTTTTGCATTGTAGTGATTCAGTTAAATGCTAAATTTTGCTGATCAGGAAAGTATAGATATGTAGCATGTAATATATTTTAAAATGTTATGTAATTTATTAAAAATTCGTAAAAAGTTTTAGGGTATGGAAGATAAATGAGGCTGGAGTTGGAAGGAAACAAGATACATGGCTTTGTATATGAATAAAAAGTTGGTATTTGTTTATGTGTATTTTAAACCAGGGAGTGATCAGGTCTGGTTGGTGTTTTGAAGATAGTCTGTGACAACAGTTTGGGGAAGGGCAAGGTCAAGAGCAGATGCATAGAGAGGTTACTGCCATAGTCCAGGAAAAAATAACAGTAGCTACGTTGTGAGGGTGGTGTAGATGTCTAAAGAATTGGTTGAATCTGACAGGTACTCAGGAGGTAAAGTCTACCAGGTGGGTGATGGCTTGAGAATAAACAGGTGTGGCAGTAGGAAAACAGTGGTAACACTGGCCTGACTGGAACATCTTCATTATTCCTTAGCCCTTTGGTTAGACTAAACTTTTTAATCCAACTTACTGGCAGCTTACAGATGAGTTTTTGTCATAACCAAACTTTTTCAAAATGGTTTTCTTTCCTCTTTTGAAACAAATATTTGGATATTTTGAACAGTTCTTAAAGACTTAATCAGGGGTTGGCAAACGTCTAGTAAAGGGCCAGATAGTAAATATTTCAGGCTTTGCAGATCTTTTGGTCTCTGTTCCCTCTTTTTGTAGTTTGGGTAAGCCATAGAGACAATACATAAATGAATGTGTGTGGCCACGTTCAATAAAAATTGGTTAGTGGGCACTGAAATTTGAATTTCCTATAATTTTCACATGCCATAGCATTTTCTTCTTTAAAAAATTTTTATTCAGCCATTAAAAAATGTAAAAAGTTCTTGACTCAAGGGCTATACAAAAATTGGCAGTAGGCCACAGTTGGCCTGCAGACCTATGTGGGGTAAACGCCCCTGATAGCCATTTTCTTAAGCATACCTTGAGGATGACCCTGTGTGGCATACAGGACTGAATGTGAGTTCCAAGCTAGGGAATCTGAGAGTGGCTAATTAGGAGATTCGTTCCTTGTCTAAGGAGAAACATCTGAGCCCCTGTCCTGTCCTGTCCTGTCCTGTCCTGTACTGTGGAACATGAGCTGTACAGGGGATCGAGGTCCCAAGTTTGGGGTTGAAAGAAGGTTGACAGGTGGAGGTTGTTAGTGGGAGGATGCTAACTGAAAATGCTTTATAAACTACATGCCTTTTCCAAGCTGTTGTGGTTCTTCTGTCCAGCCTGCCTCCCCTTGACTGTATGTAAGGTGATTCTTCTGTCCAGTCTACTGCTGCGGTACTCTCTGCCCTGTATGTAAGCCTCCAGTAAAACCCCATGTTTTGTTTGCTGGCTCTGGGTCTTGTCTTTGTCCTCTTGAACTTGGTGCCATTCCCCTTGGAGTCAATAGGGGTCTGGCACAAGAACCTGCACTTTACCAACCCCAGAATTTTACCCCTAGTGTAATTTCTTTACGAGTAACTTTTAAGATAGATAGTAAATAGGCTGTAGGATGTTAATTCCTTTCATTCCTAAAGAGTCATAAATGCTTAAGTCTATAATGCTATATTTGATTCTTCCATTTGTGAATTTGGGGGATGTAGAAACGAACTACTAGCAAACCCAGTATAGCTAAGGAAGTATATAATGCAGAGTGAATTTCATGAAGAGCAGTATCTTTAAGAAGGTAACTAACACATACCAATGAAAAGTGGTTTCCATAGGTGAGCCCCAATGGGAAAGAAAGTTAATGACTTTTGTCAGACTAACTACAGATGTGTTAAGAAAGTTGCGCTGGGTTCTAGGGTAGTTGTAGGAAACTTGGCTTAAATACTTACGAGTTGGCATGCTACCTGCTAAGCTTGAAAATCCTTGTAGAACCAGCCCTTCAGTTCTGAATTAATTTTTGACATAACTCTTAAGGATTATATTATGTATGCGTTGTTTTAGAAAATAGTGGTAGCACTGAGTCCAATTATTTGAGTGCAAACAGTAGTCGGCAAAATTTTATCTACGTAAACGATACTGATTACAGTCAGGTGCCCAACTGCTAGACTTTAAATTAGATTTTAGTTGTGATAGTCATCTGTTAATGTATATTTAGCCTTCCTTGTTACCTGTTGATTTGCCATGGTGGCTGTAAAAAAAATTAGATTATTGACAATAACAAAAAATACTTTTAGCCAAGTATATTTAAGATTTTAAGGCCCCAGTTGCTAAAAGGGCATTTAAAATAATTCTATCAAATTTTGTTAGGTACATTTTATATTTGCTCAAGCGATCCTCCCACCTTAGCCTCTCGAGTAGCTGGGACTACAGGCACACACCACCATGCCTGGCTAATTTAAAAACTTTTTTTTCCGTAGAGACAGGGTCTCATTACATTGCTCAGGGTGGTCTGGAATTCCTGTACTCAAGCAGTCCTCCCTCCTTGGCCTCTCAAAGTGTTGGGATTACAGACGCGAGCTACTATGCCAGGCCTCTGAGGATTTTTAAATAGGTGTTTTGTTGCATTTGATACTGGTTACATCCTGATAGTTGACAGCATAGTAAAGTGCTCCTGTTGTGTTTGTGCGTTCATGTGCATATGTATGTGTGTGTGGAAAGTGAGACATAAATGTAGTGAGCCATGCTTTAAAAATGTCTTTTAGCTGTTCAGAGCTGTCTTTGTTCAATTGAGTACTAAGGAGAAAATTGTGAAGACAGAAAAAAACCACTTCATCTTCAAATCTGGGCAAGAAGCAGCATATATTGGAGGGAGGATATATTTGTTCATTCACCCAATAAATATATATGTCACTCTGCGTTGACATAGTTCTATGAAGTAAACAGATACTGTGATGTGAAACATGAGGAAGGTATGTTTTAAAATTATTCCTTATGTTTTTTAGTTCAGTATAATTATTTAAAACATTTTATATTTTTATTTGAAAGTCCTAAAGACATTGAAGTGATAGTTTCATTAAGACTGTAGCTACACCTGTGGCTCTTGGATTAATTTTAAGTCTAATGAATTTGTTATCTGGTTGCTATACATTAAAAGCAGTAATTTCTCTTTTATTTATATTTTAAAGAGGTAAGAGTTTCAGTAAAATTCAACTGAAATTTAGTAAATAGCTTTGGGAATAGCTAAAACATGATAAGACAAAAAATGTAGGAGAGGAATAATTTGTATATCTTATAATATTTTAGGGATTATATGTATACCTTACAGACAGAACCTAAAATGAAACAGTTGATAAGTATAAGCCATGTGAGCTGTACCCAAGTGGCTACTTTGGTTCTGGAGCTTACTATCATTCGTTGGTCTTAAGTTTTCTGCAACTGAAGGGAATTGGAAATGTGTTTGTTTAGAAACATTATTCTGGGACATTGAGCTTAATTGAGAATTTTAGCTGTGGCTGGTACAGGTTTTTCCTAGTGTTTTGCTTTAAGCCAATGCGTATAAACAGTAGCCATAGAGGCTAGAGTTCATTGTTGTAATTATTCTGAAACCCATAGTTGTTTAAACCTTTTTTCTCTTCATTTGACTTCTACAATATAATCTAAGACCCAGGTAAAACTAACATATTGCTCATGTTACATGTGGCCTCATAGGCTAGTGGGCATTATACATGTGAGAAGTTAGTGTCGGGTGAGAAGCTGTGGCTCAGACATGCATTTCTCCCTCTAGTTTGTGAATTCCCAGAGCAAATGCCATTACTCCATCCTTCCTCCCTCCCTGCCTTTCTACTGAGAGAAAATTCCCAGAGCAGAGGCTGTTGTCGTATTTATGAAAACAAACAAATAGACTGTAACTACTGTTAAAGCTCATGCTCAGTTCCAAAAGTGCCTTGCATACTTAGTCAGATTTCTAAAATTGCCCCCGAGAATATGGACTAAGTTACCGTTGGCACTGAGGCATCCTCCTATTCTGTAGTGAGCTTGTTTCACATCAGTGAAGAATAAAAAACTACTTAACCTTCCTGTGTCTTGTGATCATTCTGTACCCTCATTCACTACCTTCCTCCCCCAGTGGTGATGTGTGGCCATTTCGAGGTTCCCTGGTGGCAGAATATGTTCGGTATATTCGATTTTACAAGGTCCATTTGTATTAGGTAAACCACTGATCCCTAGGTACTTGTTGTGTTATTGGCATACTCTCTCATGTTATAAATTAAGGATGCCTTGTTTGTATTGCCACATGGATTTTATTTAGTTTTCCATGAGAGCTGACCTGTCCTGTGCTACCATAGTTTAAGTTGACTTTTCTACCGTTGTGAATAGTGGTTTAGTTCTTTCCCTTCATCAGCTGTTTGATAAGAGCAATCACGTTGTACTCTGTTTGACATTATTCTGTAAAATGGATTAATTTATTAATTCAAACAAATTTAAAAGAGAAATTTTTATTATATTATTTGGTTGTTTTCCCAGGGAAATACCCATGTTGCTCAAGATGACCTTTATTTTCTAATAAAGTTGTAATTTTCTGTGTCAGAATTATTTTGTATACATTTTATGGGGCACACGTAACATTACATTACGTAACATAACATTGTACAACATAGCATCACAGTGACAGGAAAATACCCTGTGTCAGTGGTTGCCCACTGTTAAGATGTTTATAGTTATTTTAATCTATCAGATTTGTAGGTTATATATATTTAAAATGATCTAGACAGTAAAGCATGAAGAATAAAGCTAATGGGATATTTTTGGGAGTGAGGTGGAGGAGACAAAAAAGATGGACAGAAAGTTGATTGATAGGCTAGAAGGTAATAAAAGGGTATCAGTAATAAAAGCAAAAAAGGGAAAAAAGGGGGCATCTCTGCAGTGTTATTTTTAAGAGTGTGAATATGCCAAAGACATAAAAATGTGTGCCTGCTTTTCTTGCATTTTATGACTTCAATAATAGCTGTCCAATTTTTTCACTTGTTGTTGAGGAATTATTAAATCTCAAATACTTTATCGCTCTGGGTTTCTGCATAGTTTTCCAAATATGGGAAATATATATATATATATATATATATATATGTATGTATGTATGTATGTTATGTATGTATTTTTTTTTTTTGGAGACAGTCTCATTCTGTCACCCAGGCTGGAGTGCAGTGACACAAACTTGGCTCACTGCAAGCTCTGCCTCCTGGGTTCACACCATTCTCCTGCCTCAGCCTCCTGAGTAGCTGGGACTACAGTCGCCTGCCACCATGTCTGGCTAATTTTTTGTATTTTTAGTAGAGATGGGGTTTCACCATGTTAGCCAGGATGGTCTCGATCTCCTGACATTGTGATCTGCCCACCTCAGCCTCCCAAAGTGCTGGGATTACAGGTGTGAGCCACCGCGCCTGGCCTATGGGAAGTGTATTTGTTAAGATATCCAAGACTTGGTCCCAGTATGGATTTTGATTTGCTCGTGGTACCTAAGTGTCTGTTCTTATCTTAGCCATTCATTCCGTTGGTGTTTTGTTTTGGTATTTTGGTATTTGTTTTTTGCCACTATTTACACGAAATAATCCCTTGGAAATCTCAAAACAGACCCCCTATGATTGTTGCATGGTTGTAACATTTTTATGTACAAGATATTGTAAATCATTTAATTGGTTATAAATGCTATGAGAGAGAGCTGGTAGAGAGATGAGTGGACTGCAGAGTGTAGTGAAAAGAGTCCTAGTTCTGGCCCTAGTCCTGACTAGTTTTATGAGTTTTGGCAAGAATTTTTACCTCACTGAGTTTTCTTATCTGTAAAAGGAGATTAGAGTGGATGTTCCCTTAGAGTGCATTTGCATTCTCACAAAGTTGAGTCTACCTGGTGTGGGAGTAATTACAGTGAACATGGAGAAGTGTAACTCTTTTTGGACAACACGGAGGGCATTTGTAAGGTACACAGTGTAAAACTTAAAAATGTCTGATCCCATAATTAAGTTTGTTTTTCGTCCCTAACTAAAGAAAAAGGTGGGGCGGGGGGGTGGGTAAAAAGACGCCTACGGGGCATACTTAAAGAATCCTTGTAAGACATTTAATGAGTCATTACAGCATACTGATATCTAACATAAAAAACTGCTTTGGATAGCTTTTCATTCATTCAAATATTTGAGTAATAGTGTGTGTCATGAGAGGCACACTAATGACTTTGGGGCTACAAAAAATAGATCATAATTTTCACTTAAAATTGCTTCATTCATGTTCTTTCCAAAGAGAATATATGAAAAAAATAAAGTAAAAGAATTGTCAGACTAGGCGCTGTGGCTCACACCTGTAATCCCAGCACTTTGGGGGGCCGAGGCAGGCAGATCACCTGAGGTTGGGAGTTGGAGACTAGCCTGACCAACATGGAGAAACTCCATCTCTACTAAAAATACAAAATTAGCTGGGCTTGGTGGCGCATCCCTGTAATCCCAGCTACTTGGGATGCTGAGGCAGGAGAACTTCTTGAACCTGGGAAGCGGAGGTTGCGGTGAGTCAAGATCGCACCACTGTACTCCAGCCTGGGCAACAAGAGCGAAACTCCATCTCAAAAAAAAAAAAAGAATTGTCATAAACCGGTAGATAGTAGGAAGTAATGATTTTCCCTAGTGGACTGAATATATGGTCCTGATGTGAACTAAGCTATTCAAGAATGTCTGTTATACAAATTGTTGTATACTGATGTTTTATAGGTTCATCAAGGATTGCTTTGGAGGATTTATCAGAGGATTAATTAGACATTTAGCTATTTAGCCTGGTAAAACGCTTGTTGAACAAGGTTAAAATGTTTCCTGCTACCTTGTTTCAGAATGTATTCTGCTATATTGTGTTATTGGAACATTTGCTGTCCTGCTATTTTAATTTTATTTCAGATATTTTTGTCCTTTATTAAGTCGCTGTCATTTTTAAGTGTATAGATTTTACTTAGGTGTTTCCTCTTTGGCCTCTTGAGCAACTTTTCCTTTATAGCAGAAAGTTTACCTATTAGAAAACCGTGATAATTTAGAGAGAAGTTAGGTCATCTGCAACTGATCCTGCCTGTGGTTATAGAAGTTAGTTAGCTTGCATTTTCTGGGAAATTTTTCATAACAGATAATTCTGTATTTGCCAGACTCAGAACAGATCCTACCAGTAAATGAGATAAGTTCATCTTTTCAGTTTAGACTCCAGGCCTTTTGCTGCGCTTATGTTTTATATACTCTAAAGTTCTTTGCTTATGGAAGTTGATTTATTTGCCCCCCTTTTTTTTTTACTGGCATGTTTAAAACAATTTTACCTTTGAACGGAATTTGAAAAAAAATGCAGTGCATTCCTGCAAGCAGTGCTTATAATTGTGGTTATAATCACCAGTAATTAGAATTTCCTGATCTGCCTTTAATTGTGCCATTCTTGCCTCTAGAACTGAGGCCAACTGTATAGTTCATTTCCGTATTTATTTGGATATTTATTAAGTGTTGACTGTAGGTCTAGCTGGGTGCTTGGACAGAGTGATCAGATGTAATACGCAGAATAATATGCAATTTCTGCCCCACAGGTATCAAATTTGGGAGATAAGATCTACACAGAAGTGGTATTATGCATGATAATGTCAAATGAGTGTTATCAGTAAAAGGAATTCAGTAGGACAGAGAAGGACATTTTGCTTTTGAGTTCTCTAAAAGATTTCATTGAGATGGTGAGACTTGATCTGGGCTTGAAGGGATGGGAGTAAATTTTTAGTAAAGTAGGGTGAAAATATTGGCTTAATCAAGAGCAAAGGCATGGAGATGTAATGGGTATGTTCTATTGGAGGAAAATAATTAAATGGCAACACCAAATTTGTATTAGGCTCATAGTGGGAAATAGTGGGAAAGCCTTGTACAGGGAATGGTGGCATGGGGTTGCTTGCATGCATTCAGTAATGCAAAAGAGGACCAACAGCCAGGATGCTGTGACAGAAAGCTCAAAGCTTAGGAATCAGAAGAGCTGAGTTCTGGGCTTTTGATGTCTTTCCACTTAGACCTATATTCTCTTTAAGTGAGCAGTTTAAACAGAGCGTAGGTTCCTTATGCTTAATATTCTTTAGTTCCGTTATCAGAGATGGAATGACAGCTTCTGTTTTGTATTACCTGAAGAGCTTTGTATGGCCTGGTGTAGCAGATGGAGGTTACTTGCTGTAAAAATCTCCTGAACCCATTCCTCTGTCACTGATTCATTCCATTGTTTGTCATATTCATTCCATTTCTACGTAGGGGAGTGTTAAGCCTATTGATTATTGCCTTCTAGAAATAACTTAAATTAGTCAAATTACCTAATTGAGATCAGATGGAGTGGAGCTTTGTTTTAGGGACAGTATAAAGGAATGGTTTTGATTTTGGGGAAACTTGGAGTGCTGGCTTTGGATAGAGAACATTTATAGCCAGTGAGGTCGATGACATAGGAGGGAGGTTCATGACATCTGGGGGAGGAGCAGAATATTTGGATTGTTATAAAGGTTAAAATAGAAGAGTCCAAACATCTGGCATCTCATCTGTCTCTAATGTAGTCCCTGGTTACCTTTATTTCTCTTTGGATATAGTGATTGAGAGGATCAGTTCTTCTGGGTGATTTTTGCTGGTGTCTTTATTTTGTTTGTGGTTATTGGGAACTCTCATAACTAAGAAAGTTGCATTTAGATGACTTGTTTGCAGTTGTAGAATAATGATTTGGTATGTAAATCTCATAATAGGGCCTTCATCTTCTGTCATGCCTAAACAGATCTGACTTGATGGTTGGAGTAATTTTTCTACCACCAAAAAACCCAAAAATCTCACCTGTATTTTTCCTGCCAGTTGGTATATTCACCAGTCTCACGTTTAGGATCAGTCCCTTTTTGTTTGTGGTTGGTTTCTAGGAGGAAACAGTGTACAAATACTGAGTTAAAAGTACGGTTGGGCCACTGGAGATACAAAGAAAAATCTTTTTGCCTTAGTCATCAACAATGGAAAAGCATTTGGTAAAGTAACTTTGATGCAGCAGTATGTGTCATTGAGTAGTTACAGAAAGTTTTTCTTAATAGGAATCTGGATTTTATTATTAAAGAATGTCATTATAGAGGCTGGGTGTGTTGGCTCACGCCTGTAACCCCAGCACTTTGGGAGGCTGAGGCGGACGGATCACCTGAGGTCAGGAGTTCAGGACGAACCTGGCCAACATGGCGAAACCCCATCTCTACTAAACATACAAAAATTAGCTGGGTGTGGTGGTGCGTGCCTGTAATCCCAGCTACTCGGGAGGCTGAGGCAAGAGAATCACTTGAACCCAGGGGGTGGAGGTTGCAGTGAGCCAAGATTGCGCCATTTCACTCCAGCCTAGGTGAAAGAGCGAAACTCCGTCTCAAAAATAAAAATAAAAATGTCGTTTTAGAACTGTACTCTTTATTTTTAGAGACAGAGTCTTACCCTGTTGCCCGGGCTGTAGTGCAGTGGTAGGATCATAGTTCACTGCAGCCTCAAACTCCTGGGCAAGAACTGTACTGTTTTAAGAATTTACAAAGAATAAGAGTTGTCTGAAAAGTGTGTAGAGGGGAAAATTTCAATAAATGATAGCCACTGTTTACTGAATACTTACTATGTTGCAGGCATTATATATACATTATAATCTTTAATTCTCACCAAATTTCTAATGTGTAAGTAGTAGTATCAGTGTTTACAGGGAAGAAGTCAGGCCTGGAGGGCTGAAGTGCCTTCCCTGGGTCACCTAGTCTGTATGTAATAGAAACAGGATTTTTACCAGGTCTATTGGGCCTCACATTTCTGTATTTTCACCTGACTATTAAGGATAATAAGGAGATTGACATGTAAATAAACACAGGGCCATGTGCTGCATTGAAGTATTGTCCAGGTATGGAAGAAATACAAAGGGAGGGAATGATCGAGTCGACCTTGGGGTAGAGCACTTAAGAGAAAGATTCTTGGAGAAAGATGACACCTTAGTAGGATACTGGTGACCATCTAAAAGTTCTTTGGGTAGAAGAGAAGGATTAATGACACTAGTGATTCATTGTCTATATGTTTTCTTCTCTGTTTAACAAGAGCAGAATGATCTGGTTCATCTCTACTGTTGACTCTCTTCATCACAGTCTCTCTTGGCCTTTTATACACCAAGATGATCCTGCTGTTCCCATCCCAGTTTTTGTTAGTTTGATCATTTTCACACTGTTTACATTTGTAATATTTAGTACTGTTTTGTAGAGATAATTCCTATAGTTGTTTACACATATTTCTATTTTTAAATAGAATCGTGCATGTGTGTACTACCTGTGTGTCCGTGAGTTTATATATTTATTTAATCACGAATTCTTTGTTTTGATTCATCTGTTGGTTGAGTCCTGAGTCTGAGTATTTAAAGATAATACACTTCTTGAGTCCCATTTTTTTTCAAGAGCTCTGAAGACCCCTCTGCCATGTGTCCCAAATAATTATCTATATATGTTATATATGTAGATCTTTATACAGATCTTTCTATATATACATAGAGAAATTTCTCTATATAAATAATTTATCTATCGATACATACATTTATAAATATATCTACTCAGGTATATAGAAAGATAACTATACAGAGAGAGATGAATCAAGGATGAATCAAAACAAAGAATTTAGAAATGGACAGGCTGTGGTTAAGTAAATATGTAAATACATACTAATAGTACCCACATGCATATCATGTATATGTATACAGTTTTAAGAGTGCTTTACATAGATGTTTAACTTAGGATTTTTGACTTTATAATGGTGTGGAGGTGATATGCATTCTGTAGAAACTATACTTTGAATTTCAATATTTTTCAGGGCTAGCAATATACATAATGAAACTCGGTGGTGCTGAGCCAAATATCTCATGTAATTTTTTGAATACGGTATTGAAAGGGTTCTTGAGCACATTTAAGGTAGGCTAGCCTAAGCTACGATGTTTGGTAGTTTAGGTGTATGCATTTTCAACTGAAGATATTTTCAATTTACCATCCTAAGTCAAGGAGCATTTGTATATTAAGGATATTGTCCTTTTGTTTTTGATATACATTGCAAATATTTTAAATTCATTATTTGTCTTTGGAATTTGCTTCTGATGTGTTTAACCATGATACATTTTTTTTTCTTTTGTTGCATAATGCCTTAGAGCTGCCTTAAAAAACTGATTGGAAGCTTTATGTGCAAAGATAAGGCTTATTAATAGGCAAGGATTTTGATGTATCATTCTGTGAGACCTTTTGATTTAAGAGAAGAATCTACCAATTTCTTAGTAGAGATGGAGGCTATGGAGTGGGGCCTTTTTCAGTTCGGAGATCTTTATTCTTCTGTTTTCTTCCCTGCCTGTTGCCGTGCCTGGTATTCTCAATTCCGAATATTCTTTGTTGTTGTTGTTTTCCCCACAGTAAATCTCCATTCTCATGCTCTAGTGGGGGTATGGTATTTGCTTGGCTGTATGTAATGGATTGGGGACCTCGGGATCTGTTTTTTATTCAGTCTCTCAGTCAGTCTAGATTTTAGCCTCATGTACTGTGTTGGGAAGTCATGGAGCTCCAGATGCCTGAGTCCTTTGGGAATTATTTAGTGAGAATTGGCTTACTTGTGCAGACACTCAGGATCTGTGTTTGCTCCGTGCCATTGATGCTTTCATCTGTTTTTTTTTCTCATTTGCTGCCAACTTCTCTCAAGTTCTTTAACTCATTTTTATTAAATATTATTTATTTTCATTTTAGTAGGTTTTGGAGGGGAGGAGAGAGAAACATGTGTTTAATTCACTGTATTTAACTAGAAATCCAGGTGGTTCTTTGTACGTACTGTTTTTCCCCTTAGGCTCTACTTTGTAGGCGGTTGGATGGCTCTCAAGTGAGGCTTTTTAGGTTTACAATATTGCACTTTTGTTTAAGTTTGTTTGCCAGTACCCAGATGATTCTGATGTTTCAAATCAGTTGCCTCTTGCCCTCGTTTATGCCAAGTTTAACTTCAGGGAAGCAAATTTTTTAAGTTTCAAGGCAAGAATTCTTTAGTTGATGCTTAAAATCTGGTTGCAGTTTTAGGATCTCTGCTTTCTCCCCATGGTTGATCAGTTTCACTGTATTCGATGTAGCCTGTGTTTGGCCATTATAGGTTTTTTGTAGTTTCATTTTTAGGGGTGTCTAATCTTTTGGCTTCTGTGGGCCACATTTTTTATAGTTTCATTTTTAGGGGTGTCTAATCTTTTGGCTTCTGTGGGCCACACATAAAATACACTAACAATAGCTGATCAGCTAAAAAAAAAAAAAACAGCAAAAAATCTCATAATGTTTTAAGGAAGTTTATGAATTTGTGTTGGGCCACATTAGGCCATGCGTTGGACAAACTTGTTTTAATCGAATCCTCCTTCCTGTTTTTTTTCTTTATCTTTTTGGTGGTTTTCAAGAAGTTGAAGTAAACATACCTTTATTCCTTTCTTTTAAAATGCATGTACTACAGTTTGAAAAACATTGTACAAAATCATATATTTCATTTAGGAAATTGAATACCTGGAGGATTAGCTGTGCCAAAATCTTTTTCCCAATCCTTATAAAGTTCGGCATGAGGTATAATTCTAGCCTCACTCATTTGGTTGCAGTGAGTTTCACGTCACAGTGAAGGGAGGACAGTTCCTGTGAGAACACATGTGCTGGAACTAGAGAGCTGCCAAAACGTCTCTTTCACCACCCATCTTATTAGTTGTCTCTCACAGTGCTTCCGTTCCTGTCTACACTCTAGCTCCATGTGGCCTTCTTTCTTGTGCATGCCCATAGTTTCTGTTCTCTCGTAAGTTCAGCTTACACCTGAGCCGTCATGGACAACACTGTCTCTCTTTTACTTACTTTTGACCTTTCTGCTTAAGCTCTTTACTGCTGGCCAATATAGTCTCTCACTGTTTCTTAATCATATTTCCAAAAAAAAAAATTGATTGGCCTATGCCATCTTTTTGTTCCACTTCTGATTTGTGCCTAGCCAAACTATAAGTTGGCTATCTGGGTTCAGGTTTCCAAACAGCTTAGTGGTGTTAGGGGAGGGAGCAGTAGGACAGCAGGGGAACATGGTATATCTGAGGACTGTCTTAGCAGCAAGAAGGCAGGGATGGGACACTTCACCTTGGTAAGTGAGGGGGCATAACAGAGCTGAATACATCAAATAGTCCCTATTTTATTATGCTAGTTTATTTTTAATGGAGTACTTCAGGCAAATACTTAATAGTGCAGATTGAATAATGTAGGAAACTAGCTAATTTTTAAGTGTCAAAAATTGACTGCAAAAACCTGTACCCCGATCTGATGCTAGTTTCTGTTTTCTTTATGACTTCAGTGCCATGGTGTGGCAGAAAGACCATTAAAGTAGAAGTCAGGAGTCTTAGATTCTAGACCTGTTTTTGCTGTTCTGAAAGGCTTCACGTTCTGCATCAGATAAAATTTTAAGGTTATTGAGGTAGAATAGTGTCTAAGGTACTGTTTAGCTATAAAACTTGTGACTCACAGTATACTATACCAAGTTGGTAAAGGTAATTTCCACAAGAGTAGTCAGATTACAAAGCTTGTAATAACATGAAATCATGAGTACAGGTTAATGTAAAAAATTAAAAACGAGAATAGCTGGACCAGTACATCAGAGAGAAATACAGGAGTTTGTAGTGGACTGCATCCCTCTCATTTGAACTTGTTTTGTTTGATGAGGAGATCATCTTCATAAACTGATACAAAAGTCAGATATTATAATCACAAAATTTTCCTGACTTGAGTTGCACATAAACAGTGTAATGCAGTATGTAATATTGAAGTTTCAAATGCTTTTTGATTTTCCATGCTTTTTAAAAGCCATAGCTGGATATTCAGAATAGTTAAGTAACTTGAGTTTCTTTTGTTTTTTAGGATTTAAGTGCCCTGTATGCTCAAAATTTGTACCCTCAGATGAAATGGATTTGCATCTTGTAATGTGTTTAACAAAGCCACGAATAACCTATAATGGTAAGTCCAATGCTTTAAAATAATATTTTAAGTTAGAATTACCTTACATTTCATGAATTTCATGTTTCAAGTTTAATTTAGAAGGAGGGAAGGACATTGTTTTCTCTCTATTTTTACTAGTGCATTAATGCAGTGGTTCTCAAATTCTGTGATCTCAAGACTTCTTTACACTTCAAAAAATTACTGAGGACTTCAAAGAGTTTTTCTTTACTTGGGTTATATCTATCCATATTTGTCATATAAATTAAAACAGAATTTATAATTTTTAATTTATTTTGTTAAATATAATTATGTTGACAACTTTTAAATGAAAAGTAAATTTTCTAAGACAAAATATTTAGTGACAAGAGTGGCATTTTCAGGATTTTTACAAACTCTTTAATATCAGGCTTCATGACAAGGAATTCTCACATCTGCTTCTTCATTCAGTTTATTGTGATATGGCACGTCTTGTGTCCTCTGGAAAACTCTGCTGCTATACTGGAGAGAATGGGAATGAAAAAGGCAGATTTGGCCAGGCACAGTGGCTCAAACCTGTAATCCCAGCACTTTGGGAGGCCGAGGTAGGCAGATCACCTGAGGTCCCGAGTTTGAGACCAGCCTGGCCAACATGGTGAAACCCCATCTCTACTAAAAAAAAAAAAAAAAAAAAAATTAGCTGGGTGTGGTGGTGCACACCTGAAATCCTAGCTACTCGGGAGGCTGAGGCAGGAGAATCGCTTGAACCCAAGAGGCGGAAGTTGTAGTGAGCCGAGATTGTGCCACTGCACTCCAGTCTTGGAGACAGAGTGAGACTCTGTCTCAAAAAAAAAAAAAAAAAAGGCAGATACTGTCTTAGTGTTACCATGAAAATAGTTTTTACTTTGTTAATCTAAAAGGATTTCAAAGGCTCTTCCACTTCTCCTACTGTACAAGATTCTTTGGACCACAGTTTGAGAACTGCTGCATTGAAATAAAATCTTTTGGGTTAAGCCTAAGTAAAATATAATGTTCATAATGGCCATTTTCAAAAGTAAGTAAGCATGGTTGAAATTGCAACTTTTTTCTTTTTGTTTAAGAGTATAGAGTAAATGAAGGGAACATATATGAGGAGTAGGGAGAATAAAAGTTTATTCAATAGTAAATAGATGCCTAATGGGAGAAAAAGTCATTAAGAGAAACCCAAAACTCTACCTATGCAGTGCATATGTGTCTCTGTCTTTCCTCCCATACACAAATTTAGTCTGTGAGCTCTGGAGCTAACTGGTATTTTTGTTAGGTCTGGTGTTTTAGACTGTACCATTCTTTCCTGACCAAAATCTCTAGATATTCCAAAACCTAGAAAAGATTTTAAATGTAGCCTTGGCATACTTTGGAATAGACTTGGGGGGGAAAAATCAAGTAGTTCTATCCTAACCAATGAATAGAATAAAATGAAGGAAAAATGAAAGTTGTTTTCAAAATTTTATAAAGAAACAGACTTCAAAAGCTTAAGAGAAATTTCATTTTTTTAAAATATAAATTTTGGCCTGAAATAAAATGTGTAGAAAGGGTACCAGTAAACACTATAGCCAATTGAAAGATTGGCTAAATTCAACATATATTTTGAGCATCAATTATGTGCGAGGTACTGTGTTAGGAATTAGAGATATAGCAGTGAATGAACAGAAATGGAGCTTACAGCCTACTAATAGTAATAGTCACTGATTTCTTTGAGCTAGGAATTATTGGTTAAATAAAAAGGTTCTATGAAAAACTCAGTAGATATAGCAGCACTTATCTGAGCTTTCTCCTCAGGTAACAAAAATGTTGGGAGGGATAAAATTTAACATTAAAATGAGCATATTACTTTGGGTAGTGTTTTGCAAGTTGATCTAAGAATCAGTCTCTCAATTTTTCCCTTTCCTTCACTTTTTCTGGTATGGTGGTGCTTCAGCCACCCTATTACAGGGTTGACAATAGAGCACTTTTTGCCATTCATTTGCTGATGAAATGTGAAAGTGGTTTTAAGCAGTTACTTGGCATAATAAATGTATTTGTTGATTATATCCTAACCTTTTTGCATTATGAAATTGAATTGGCTACTTTGCATTATCTACTTCAAGTTTAGTTATTTAAGAAATAGAAAGTGTTCTCATTCAAAATTTGAGACTAAAAGTATATGGGTTTGTTTTTCATACCTGCTCCACTATCTTATTATATTCCATGATTATTTATGTTTAATATGAGTGTCTTTAAATATCCATAAATCTTAAAGCTTCTGGCTTTCAATTTGAAAATCACAAATATATTTGACCATATAATAATATGTTTACACACAGTCTTAGTATTCTGTATGTTTTTGTGTAATATATCTAGAATACAGTCTTCTTGTGTATTGTGATATTTAACAATTTTTTTAACTTTTAAGTTCAGGGGTACATGTGCAGGTTTGTTATATAGGTAAACTTGTGTCATGGGGGTTTGTTCTACAGATATTTTTTCACTCAGGTATTAAGCCTAGTACTCATTAGTTATTTTTTCTGATCCTCTCCTTCCTCCTACTCTCTACCCTCTGGAAGGCTCCAATGTGTATTGTTCCCCTCTTTGTGTCCATGTGCTCTCATCATTTAGCTCCCACTTACAAGTGAGAACATGCGGAATTTGCTTTTCTGTTCCTGTGTGAGTTTGCTGAGGATAATGGCCTCCAGCTCCATCCATGTTTCCACAGAGAACATGATCTTCTTCTTTTTTATGGCTGTGTAGTATTCACACGGTATATATGGACCCACATTTTCTTTATCCAGTCTATCATTTGATGGGCATTTAGGTTGATTCCATGTCTTTGCTCTTGTGAACAGTGCTGCAGTGAACATATGCATGCATGTGTCTTATAACACAAGGATTTATATTCCTTTGGGTGTATACCCAGTAGTGGGATTGATGGGTCAAATGGTATTTCTGTTTTTAGGTCTTTGAGGAATTGCCATACTGTCTTCCACAATGGTTGAACTAATTTACACTCCCACCGACAGTGTGTTAAGTGTTCCTTTTTCTCTGCAGCCTCTCCAACATGTTTTTTTTTTTGACTTTTTAATAATATGCATTCTGACGCTTGAAATGGTATCTCCTTGTGGTTTTGATTTGCATTTCTCTAATGATCAGTGATGTTGAGCTTTTTTTTCATATGATTCTTGGCCACATTTATGTCTTCTTTTGAAAAGTGTTCATCTCCTTTGCACATTTTTTCATGGGGTTGTTTGCTTTTTTCTTGTAAATTTGATTAAGTTCCTTATATATGCTGGATATTAAACCTTTGTCAGATGCTTCGTTTGCAAAAATTTTCTCCCATTCTGTAGGTTGTCTGTTCACTTTGTTGATAGTTTCCTTTGCGTGCAGAAGCTCTTTAGTTTAATTAGATCCCATTTGTCAATTTTTGGTTTTGTTACAATTGCTTTTGGTGCCTTTGTCATGAAATCTTTGCCTGTTCTTATGTCTATAATGGTATTGCATAAGTTGTCTTCCAGGGTTTTTATAGTTTTGGATTTTACATTTAAGTCTTTAATTCATCTGGACTTAATTTTTGTATATGGTTTAAGGAAGTTGGCGCGGGGTGGGGGTCCAGTTTCAATCTTCTGCATATGGCTAGCTAGTTATCCTAGCACCATTTATTGAATAGGGAATCCTTTCCCCATTGCTTGTTTTTGGTCAGGTTTGGATATTTGACAGTTCTTAATTTCCTGATTTAACTGTGCCTAAGTCATTAAACTTTTCTGCTAGATCACTTGTTTGGTGTCTTAAGAACTAATATATAGCCTTCTGCTTGGGGATACTATTACAACCAAATATTTCGAATTTTAAATATTTAACAGTATTTCAATCTAGAAATTAATAAATTTCATGCAATAAGTAAATAAACTTGTAGGCATTCTTAAAGTTGCTGACTGAAAGCTTTAAAAAATAAAAATATATATATTTTTGTTTTTAGAGTCAGGATCTTGCTGTGTTGCCCGGGCTGGAGCTGAGTGGCTATCTATAGGCACAGTCATGGCACACGACAGCCTCAAACTCCTGGGCACAAGTGATCCTCCTACCTCAGCCTCCTAAGTAGCTAGGACTACAGGTGCATGCCACCATGCTTGGCTTCTTTTATTTTTTATTTTGTAGAGATAAAAAATTCAAAGTATGTATTAATTGTATAAACATTCACAGCAAGAAGCATATACAGCTTCTTAATAAAAACCGTGTATAGGTTTTGAGGTTTTAAAACTAGCTCTTGGACAGTGGCCAGTTATGAGTAAGTGAAGGAGAAAGGAGCTTTGCCTGGACTGATTTGTAGGGTTACAGAGAGGTGGCAGATTAATAATGTACTTTCCTATCATAGGCAAGGGGAATTCTAATGCCACCTTGTTTTAAAGGCAGACCCCCCCCCCCAAAATGTCTGTCACAGGTGATGAGTCCAAATGGAAATTGGCTTCTTTAATACCTAATAAGCAAACCATCTAGGATTATTATAAAGTAGAACAAGGTAAAGCCAGAGAATCTCTAAAACTGAATCTTTTTAGTCAACTGGATTCCTCACAATTTTATATTTGAATTCCTACATGTTGATTCCATAGAGAGAGACATCAGATACATTGGGCCTCTAAATTGTGTTAGTGCTCAAACAAGAACATTTTTTTCAGCATACTGTTCATTTAACTTACACTTTTGTAGCCTTTTCCAAAGTAGCTAGATCTGAAATTTTGAAATTTATTTGTTAAGTGAATGTTAACTGTCTATAAACATTCATAGTTATAACACAAGAATAGTGGGGTTGTTTTCTTCAGACTGGATATATTTATATAGATAAGCTCCTGAATTGGATGAGTTCCAGAAATTCAAATATAAGTTGATGATTTAGAGTTTCAGACTCTTTGTCACAGAGATGATATTTGAAATATTGGTTTTTCAGACTAGCTCACCAAAACATTCTTATTTTTTTAAATGCACGGTATATCTGAACACCCACATCCTGGTACCTGAAGAAGAAATTGGCTGACTAGGTAGAAGCTCTCAGGGATTGGGCAGCTGGCTCGGCAGAGATCCCAATGGGACGCCCAAGGCTGTCAGGGCAGGGAAGGATTTTGAATGATGTGGGTGGTATTATCTATTGCAGATGGTATTTTGGCAGCTTGAAAAAAATTAAGAATGCCACAGTGAGTGTTCAACAACATAGATTACCTTCATGTGAAGGACTGCCTGTTTCATATACTTTTCCCTCTTTCATGTGCTTCATTGTTGAGTTTATGGACCTAATAATTCCTTGTATAGTCTATGAATCTAATACAAATTTTATGAGTATAGAGGCTCTCTTCATTTCCTTGCTCCTTATCTTCTAGGATATTTCAGACAAGCCAACAAATTAAATATTATTAGCAAATTCTTAGTTTTTAAAAAAATTTTATTATGTGTACATAATAGTACATTTATAGGGGTCCATGTGATATTCAGATACAAATGTACAATGTGTAATGATCAAATCAGGATAATTGGGACATCCATCACTTCAAGCATTTATAATTTCTTTGTATTAGGTGCATACCAGTTCTGCTTTTCTAGTTATTTTGAAATACACAAGAAATTATTGTTAACTATAGTTGTCCTGTTGTGCTTCCAAACACTAGGTCTTATTCCTTTTATCTGAAGGTATTTTTGTACCCATTAATCAAACCCTCTTTATATCCCCCTTCCCCAGTACCCTTCCCAGCCTCTGGTAACCATCATTCTTCTCTCTGTCTCCATGAGATCAGTTTTGTTTTGTTTTGTTTTGTTTTTTAAGCTCCCACATAATGAGTGAAAATACGCTATACTTGTCTTTCTGTGCGTGGCTTATTTCACTTAACATAATGTCCTCCAGTTCCATCCATGTTGTTGAAAATGACAGATTTCATTCATTTGCATGGATGAATAATATTCCATTGTTTATAGATACCACGTTTTCTGTATCCATTCATCTGCTGATGGATACTTAGGTTGAATCCATATCTTGGTTATTGTGAATAGTGCTGCAGTAAACATGGGAGTGCAGATATTTCTTCAATATACTGATTTCATTTCTTTTGGATATATATCCAGTAACAGGATTGCTGGATCATATGGTAGTTCTCTTTTTCGTTTTTTGAGGAACCTCTGTACTGTTCTCCATAGTGGCTGTACTAATTTACATTCCCACAACAGTGTACAAATGAACATCCCCTTTCTCCACAGCCTTGCCAGCATCTGTTATTGCCTGTCTTTTTGATAAAAGCTGTTTTAACAATAAGATCATATCTTATTGTAGCTTTGATGTAGCAAATTCTTAGTCTTGATTGTATTGGTCTTTAAACTATACCTGATTGTGGTATACTTTATATCATATAAAGTTCAGTTTTTACTTTAGACTTCTGTGATTCAAGGCAGTAAGATTTATTTACATTTAAGGAATCTTTGTTTTGCTTGTGGTTGGTACTATGTTTGTGCATGTGTACTTAGAAGAGGTACAACTTGAAATAAAGTTGTCTTCTGGGAGTTAAATTATAAACTTGTGAATCAAAATAGAGCTATTCAGAATCATCAGAAAGAAGAACAACTCTATGGACAGAGCAAGATGTGACTATTACCCTGTTAAAGTAAACATGTTTGAAGAAAGATTGAGCCAGTTGGAAGGCAATTTGTTCTGCAATAAAAATGATGAAAAAAGCTGCCAATTTCTACACTGTCTGTGGGAGAATCTATTTTGTCAGGCTCACACAAATATTGCAGGTGATTGTATCAGGCTGTTAGCACCTTGATTCCAGTTTGCGTATGCAGCCTGCTAATCATCTGGGTTCCTGTCTAACATGTTTGCAGGAAAGAGCATATTTTTTCCCACTGTAGATATAATCTGGTCTTCCAGGGAGTTGAGGTACTATTATAAGTTATAAGCCTATCTTCTGCCTTATATACTATATTTTCTTGGTTTTAAGATTCTCCCCTCAAAACACATTTTAATCTTTCTGAATTCAGGATGCTTTCTGAAATTGGCATTTTTTTTTAACTGAAGTTAAAAAAAAAAAGAAAACTTGCCAGCTACTAAGCAGAATTTTAAATAAGAAAGTCTAAGTTATCGCTGCTTGAGCATGTGTGAACTTTGCCTTCTGTGGCAGGTTTCTGTTCTCTGATTTGACGTCTCTGTTCATTTATGTACATTGGTGGTTTCTGTGGTTGAGTTTTAACTTAAATGTGGATCCCTAATTGCAGTCTTAAGTAACTTGATACAGCTTACATTGTAAGGCAGAATTGAAGAGCTATTTTTTATACTACAAACTGTTCTCCATGGAGTGATGTTAAAGGCAATGGGAAATGTCAAATGTCTTTTACTGCCTTACAAAAATCTCAAAGTTGGTGATATCCCAGAAGAGCCTGGCAGAAACAAATCCAAAACTGTTCATAAACCCATACGGGATTCCTGTACTAACATACAGTCTCTATTAACGGTGAACTTGTGATGAAAAATGACAAGGAGTGAGAGTAAGCAGATATGAGAATTATTACCCCTAAGAAATTTTAAAATTAACAGCTTTATTTTCAAATAGTTAAAATTATAAACAGATGAATAGGAAATATGGGAAAAAATAAGACACTGTAAATAAAGAACAGAAAGTTTTGAAAAATATTCAGATTTAACTAGACATTAATCACTGAAATTAGAGTCTGGCTGAATAGATAGGTTAAATGGCAGATTAGATAGAGCTGCAAGGAGAATTAGTCAAGTATAAGGTAGTTCTGAGGAAATTACACAGAGTGTAACAGAGAGAGAAGCATGGAAAATATGAGAGAGTACCTGGCATGGAGCCTGGAATGAGAGCATACACCATACATATAAAAATCGCAGAAAAAGAGATGGAATTGTGGAGAGGCAGTATTTGAAGGGAAATGCTGGAGAACCTTATAGAATTGCTGAAAGCTAGAAATTCTCAGATTGAAAGAGCCCAGTGATCTTAACTGCCATAAATAAAAATAAATCCATACCTAGAGACACTATAAACCACAAATACCAAACAAAAAGAGAAAAATGTTATTGTAACCCCAAAAATAATATTTTACCGTGTTACGTTTGTGTTAACATTTCTAAAATGCTTCTTGTTTTATGGAGTAATTTGAAATTTAGCAGATGTTTACTTTATAAAGATAATGGATCAGAAATGGTCATATAAGAAATTTGACAGTAGTTACAGTCTCATCCAGTTACCAAAATTGTAAGCCCATTTTATAAGGCACTAAATTCAGTTTTACTTCCCTTCTGTAAATACACATAGCTGCCCAAAAGTAGCACCAATTTGTGTTTAAATTGTTACAAAGTATAGCAGTACTTTGTACAAACTTTAAATTCAGCTTGTTGAGTCCAGATTCTAATTCTGTCACTTAATAGGAGTGTAATCTTAGTCTTGGTTTTCTCTCTTGTAAAAAAAATGAGACTAGAAATAGTACCTGTCTTCATAGAGTTACTGTGAAAATCAAATGAGAAATCATGCATAGTTCTTCACAGAAGAACTTCACAGGTAATGAGTGCTGAAGTTAACAAGACCTGTTGGTATTACTAAGAAATATTACTCTTGACTTTGAGAGGTAAACATGCTGTAGATGCCCTGTTACCTTTTAAAAAAAAATTTCGGTTGAGGAGGTGGGGTACATGTGTAGGTTTATTACATTGATCTATTGTGTAATGCTGGGATTTGGGCTTCTAGTAAACCCATTCCCCAAGTAGCAAACATAGTACGTAATAGGTAGTTTTTTAACCCTTGTCCCCTTCCCTCTCTTCCCACTTTTGGAGTTCCCTGTGTCTGTTGTTTCTATCTTTATGTCTGTGTGTACCCCTTGTTTAGCTCACACTTATAAGTGAGAACGTGGCTGTATTTGATTTTCTGTTTCTGCGTTAATTTACTTAGTATAATGGCCTCTAGCTGCATCCATATTGCTGCAAATGATATTGTTTCATTCTTTTTTTGTGGCTGTGTAGTGTTCCATGGTGTATATGTACCACTTTTTCTTTATCCAGTCCACCATTGATGGGCACCTAGGTTGATTCCATGACTTTGCTGTTGTGAATAGTGCTGCAGTAAACATACGAGTGCAGGTGTCTTTTTGGTTAAATGATTTCTTTTCCTTTGGGTAGATACCCAATAGTAGGATTGATATGCTGGGTTGAATGGTAGTACTGGTTTTAGTTTTTTGAGAGATCTTCATACTGCTTTCCACAGGGGCTGAACTAATTTACATTCCCACCAACAGTGTGTAAGTGTTGCCTTTGCTCCATATCCTCATCAACCTCTGTTATATTTTGACTTTTTTTTTTTTGAGATGGAGTCTCACTCTGTTGCGCAGGCTGGAGTGCAGTGGCTTGATCTTGGCTCATTGCAACCTCTGCCTCCCAGGTTCAAGCAATTCTCCTGCCTCAGCCTCCTGAGCAGATGGGATTACAGGCGCCTGCCACCACACTCGGCTAATTTTTGTAGTTTTAGTAGAGATGGAGTTTCGCCATGTTGGCCAGGCTGGTCTCGAACTCCTGACTTCAGGTGATCCGCCCACCATGGCCTCCCAAAAGGCTGGGATTACAGGCATGAGCCACTGCGCCTGGCCATATTTTGACTTTTTCTCTTTTTTTTTTCTCCCTGAGACAGAGTTTCATTCTTGTTGCCCAGGCTGGAGTGCAGTGACGCCATCTCACTTCACTGCAACCTCCGCATCCCAGGTTCAAGCAATTATCCTGCCCCAGCCTTCCAAGTAGCTGGGATTACAGGTGCCCACCACTATGCCTGGCTAATTTTTGTATTTTTAGTAGAGACAGGGTTTCACCGTGTTGGCCAGGCTGGTCTTGTACTCCTGACCTTGTGATCCTTCCGCCTCAGGCTCCCAAAGTGTTGGGATTACAGGCATTAGCCATCGCACCCAGCCCATATTTTGACTTTTTAATAGTAGTCATTCTGACTTGCGTGAGGTGGTATCTCATTGTGGTTTTGATTTGGATTTATCTGATGATTAGTGGTGATAAACATTTTTTCATATGTTTGTTGGCTGCTTGTATGTCATCTTTTGAGAAGTATCTGTTCATGCCTTTGCCCACTTCTTAAGGGGGTTGGTTTTGCTTGTTGATTCAAGTTCCTTATAGATTCAGGATATTAGTCCTTTGTTGATGCACAGCTTGCAAATATTTTCTCCCATTCTGTAGGTTGTCTTTTTACTCTGTTGGAATTCCTTTTGCTGTGAAGAAGCTCTTCAGTTTAATTAAGTCCCAAATGTCAATTTTATTTTTGTTGCGTTTGCCTTTGACGTCTTACTATAAGTTTTTTTTGTCTAGGCCAGTGTTCAGAAGAGTTTTTCCTAGTTTTTTTTCTAGGATTTTTATAGTTTGAAGTCTGACATTGAAGTCTTTAGTTCATCTTGCGTGAATTTTGATATATAATAAAAGGTAGGGGTTCAGTTTCATTCTTCTGCATATGGCTAGGCAGTTTTTCCAGCACCCTTTATTGAACAGGGTGTCCTTTCCCTGTTGTTTATTTTTGTTGACTTTGTGGAAGATCAGTTGGTTATAGGTATGTGGCTTTATTTCAGAGGTCTCTATTCTTTTCCATTGGTCTTTGTGTCTGTTTTTGTACCAGCACCATGATGTTTCGGTTACTATAGCCTTGTAGTATAGTTTGAAGTCAGGTAATGTGATGCCTCTGGCATTGTTCTCTTTGCTTAGGTTTGCTTTGGCTATTTCTTTTGGTTCCATATGAATTTGAGAATGGATTTTTTGGATTCTGTGAAAAATGACGTTAGTACTTTGATAGAATTGCATTGAATGTATAGATTGCTTTGGGAGAGGACTCTATTATCTAACATGCTAACAAATCTAAAATTTTTCTTTTGATATTTTATTTAAAAATCTCATAGTTATTTAATTCCAAGTTAGAAGTCTATAAGTCTTGCATGACAGTATGAATCCTATAATATGTAAGGGTGTAGGGAGTGGGAGGTTAATTAGAAAACTACTGCTATCATATGTGACAACTTAAAGCTACAGTTTAACGGCAAAATATATAATATTTCTACTTTTTATAAGCAATGTGGTGGCCTACACAGCTGACATATAAAGTTTAGATTTGATGACAGACAGATTGCTTACTAGGATTGTAGCAGAAATTAATCTTTGTAGAAGCATAGAACCTTTTATAGTCTGTATAGAAATAGAAATGCTATAAGAGTACATGGATAAATGTATTTATGTTGAGGTACTTTTTTTTTCTTTGTGGGTTATTTTAAAAGAAATGCATAGAAGAGAAATTAAAATAAAAATACTTAGTTTGATGAGAAGGAAGGAAGTCCTGATGGATCTAGAAAGCCTGAAGTAGGATTGAGGTTCTATTTCTGATTTCATTAATAGCGTTTGAGGACTATGACATCTGTTTTCTTTGTTTACTGATTCTTAATTTACCTCATCATTTCATAAATCTTTATATTAGCCCTGCCTTTTGGGGGGGTTCTCGTTTTCCTTCTGTCACTTTCATAAGGTTGACTTTTGTATCATTCCAACATTCCAAGAACGCTTTCTTGAGTTTAAAAGGAAAGAAGAGAGAAAACAGTACAAGAGACCAAGTGAAACAGCATAGCTGTCCTCAAACTTTAAAAGCTTTTATTCTCCTGGTCATAGTTTTTATTTTCGTTAAGATGTGGTATTGGTGAAATCTGATTTTAAAGGAATAAAATACTTTCTCAAATTTATCTCATTTTTGTGTTTCCTTTATTAAGGAGCATAGCTATGACTCAGCCCACATCTGTCCAGTTTTACCCTTTTACAAAATTATTATATACATATATATATACATATTTATATGTATACATACAGTAAAAATAAATTAGTTCTTCATTCTTGAAAGGATGAAGAAGATTTGAGAGAAAGGGAGGCCACGTTTAGAGATAACTAGGCAGGGTGTAGTTGGGGGCAAGAGAGAATGAATGCTAAAGGAAAATTGAAGGCAGAAAGATAAATTATAGCTGTGTGATGAAATTCTTTTATAAACTATTTGGAACTTGGAATATTTATCTTATATTAGTATGCAAAAGTATTTGTAAGGAAAAGAATTTGTTTAAAGACTAGTTCGGAGATTGGTTCATTACTTTCCATGTTCAGGGTGTAGGTGATGTGTTGGAAGGGGGGAAAGAGGCAAATGTCAGAGGCATCATAAAGAGTGAGCTGTGTTTAGTGAGTGCTGGAAATGACTTGAAGGTTAGCAGTGGAGTGACTCAATTCAGGGGTAAAGAGATTTTGAGAGTACCTAGCTGCTGTAAACCATATGCCAGAGGTGTTGATCTTGGCAAATGTGAAAATTATAAAATATGATTATGATTTTTCTAAAGAAAGGAGTAAAGATATTACAAAGGATGCTTGAATATTTTGTTGAGTTCAGGAAACATTTTAGAGAAGATTGGTAAAGAAATGGCTTGTGAATATTTTTCCAATGACTACATATTACTTGTATAAAACTTTTAAAAGTGCTCCCCCTCCCACCTTAAGTAAACATTGCCCTGATTATCCATAGCACTGCCTTGGATTTGCCTCAGAAGTGGCCATAAGTATCTTCTCAGCCACTGAGTAGTTTGGTATCTTCTCAGCCACTGAGTAGTTTGGTTTCAGGGAGGGCAATATTAACACAGTGGCTCCGTCTTGGGGGGAACTATATTTAATTCTTAATATTTTAAGTGTTTTAAGGTAACATGAAAATAATAAAGGAAAATAATGAAAGTATTAATAATGAAAGTATTTTAGGCATAGAGATGTTTTTCTTATAGCTTTAGTTATCTGAGATTTTAATTTTTTTGTTAATTTCTAGGTAGTTTCTCATTTAATTTTTAACTTTTTCTTTGATTCAGAGATTATGTAGAAAAGATACATTATAATTGCAGAGAAAATTAGGGGAGCAGGAAAATGTGTAGTGGGAAGTCATTTTGATCTCGATATTAGAGAAAGCTGTCCATACTAGTCTATATTTTTAAAATGTTTTGATGTTTTCTATGTGGCCAAGTACATCATTGAGTTCTGGAAATTGTGAATATAAGAGAAGCATATATATTTTCTTCTGTAGAGTGTAAAATCTGCATTTTTCTGACACATACATGGACATGTATGTGTGTGTGTATATATATATGTATTAGAAAACATGGGTGTATGTGGGTGTAATTCCCATAAATTGAATTTGGTTGTATTATTGAAATATTTTGTATCCTTTATTCTGTTTGATCTACATAGTCTGACAAATTTAAGAAGTTTATTAAAGCATCCCTACTGTGACTGTGGTTTTATCAATTTTTTCTCATTTTTAAAGTCTCTTACTTGTTTTGGTAATATTTGCCTTGCAGCAATGTTTTCTGGTTTTATGTATTTCATAACTATGTTGTTTGCACAGATATTTATGACTTATGTTCTTTTCGGATTGAATCTTTTTATGTTATAAAGTATTCATCTCTATCCCATGTAAGGCTTTTAGCCTTATATTCACTTTATCTAATTTTTTTTTCTTATGCTTGTTAGTAACTGTGAAAGGTCTTGAGATTATAGCCTACTTGCCAGCCAGCAAGTTAGCCTGGCTACATTTTTTTGGATTCCTACAGAATATATGAGACTCCTTAATCAAAATCACAGAACTTTATTAATCATAGCAATAGCCAGAATATTAGCATTTTTTTGTATCAGTTCCTTAAGCCCCAAGAGGGCCAGGTGACATCTCCATACTCAGTGAGTTGCATTGTGGAAGAGGGAACCCCTGAGATTTGGGAAACTAGATCTTTTATCTTGGGAAGTAGGCATGTCTGTTCTTTTCTCTGGAGTTGACATTGTCTCTATTTTCCAGGGCTATTCGCTCATACAAACATGTTTGAAAATATAGTCTAAAACCTGCAGAAATATGAGACACCCATGGAGAATTGTCTTCCCCAATTTTTTTATTTGCATTTGCTTGCTATCTTTGCTTCTTTATTATAAATTAATAAATTAATAAAATAATTAATTTTCTCTATTTTAAATTAATTTAAATTTTATTTTTGAACAGGTAATATGTTTGCATGGTTCCTATGCAAAGAGATACAAAGTATGCCCAGTGAAAACTCTCCCTCTCACCTGAATCACCTTAACAGAGAGGTAGCCAGTACTACCAGTTTCTTGTGATCTTCCAGACATATTTAATGTATATGCAAAGATACATATATTCTTCCCACAGTACACTTTACACTGTGATACCCTGCTGTACACAATTCTGAACATTTGTAATATGTGCTAGCGGTTATTCCAGATGACCTTCATCATTCTTTACAATTGCCTTATATTTCATAGGTGGATAAACTGCAATATATTAACCAGTCTTGTGTCCGTAGATGGATATTTAAACTGTTCCTGGTATTTTGTGTGTGTATGAGTATGTCTGTAGGTTGTAATCCTTGAAGCCTTCCTTATTAATCAGGGATTATGTACATTTCTATTTTTGGTAATTATTTGCCAGATCCCTGTCCAAAGATGCTGTGCCCATTTTTTTTTTTAAATTTACTTTAAGTTCTGGGATACATGTGCAGAACACACAGGTTTGTTACATAGGTATACATGTGCCATGATGGTTTGCTGCACCCATCAACCCTTCATCTATAGTAGGTGTATCTCCTAATGCTGTCCCTCCCCTACCCCCCCCCCCCCCACCCCCCGACAGGCCCCGGTGTGTGATATTCCCCTCCCTGTGTCCATGTGTTCTCATTGTTCAGCTCCCACTTATGAGTGAGAACATGTGGTGTTTGGTTTTCTGTTCCTGTGTTAGTTTGCTGAGAATGATGGTTTCCAGCTTCATCCATGTCCCTGCAAAGGACATGAAGTCATCCTTTTTTATGGCTCCATTAGTATTCCATGGGTGTATATGTGCCACATTTTCTTTATCCAGTCTTTCATTGATGGCATTTGGGTTGGTTCCAAGTCTTTGCTATTGTGAACAGTGCTGCAATAAACATAGCTGTGAATGTGTCTTTATAGTAGAATGATTTATACTCCTTTGTGTATATACCAAGTAATGGGATTGCTGTGTCAAATGGTATTTCTGGTTCTAGATCCTTGAGGAATCGCCACACTGTCTTCCACAGTGGTTGAACTAATTTACACTCCCACCAACAGTGTAAAAGTGTTCCCATTTCTCCACATCCTCTCCAGTATTGTTTCTTGACATTTTAATGATCGCCATTCTAACTGACGTGAGATGGTATTTCACTGTGGTTTTGATTTGCATTTCTCTAATGACCAGTGATGATGAGCTTTCTTTCGTATGTTTCTTGGCCACATAAATGTCTTTTTTTGAGAAGTGTCTGTTCATATCGTTTGCCCTCTTTTTGATGGGGTTGCTTGTTTTTTTCTTGTAAATTTAAGTTGTTTATAGATCTGGATATTGGCCCTTTGTCAGATGGATAGACTGCCAAAATTTTCTCCCATTCTATAGGTTGCCTGTTCACTCTGATGATAGTTTCTTTTGCTGTGCAGAAGCTCTTTAGTTTAATTAGATCCCATTTGTCAATTTTGGCTTTTGTTGCCATTGCTTTTGGTGTTTTAGTCATGAAGTCTTTGCCCATGCCGATGTTCTGAATGGTATTGCCTAGATTTTCTTCTAGGGTTTTTATGGTTTTAGGTCTTACGTTTAAGTCTTTAATCCATCTTGAGTTAATTTTTATATAAGGTGTAAGGAAGGGGTCCAGTTTCACTTTTCTGCATATGGCTAGCCAGTTTTCCCAGCATCGTTTATTAAATAGGGAATCCTTTCCCCATTGCTTGTTTTTGTCAGGTTTGTCAAAGATCAGATGGTTGTAGATGTGTGGTGTTATTTCTGAGGCCTTTGTTCTGTTCCATTGCTCTGTATATCTGTTTTGGTACCAGTACTATGCTGCTTTGGTTACTGTAGCCTCGTAGTACAGTTTGAAGTCAGGTAGTGTGATGCCTCCAGCTTTGTTGTTTTTGCTTACGATTGTCTTGGCTCTATGGGCTCTTTTTTGGTTCCCTATGAAATTTAAAATAGTTTTGTCTAATTCTGTGAAGAAAGTCATTGGTAGCTTAATGGGGATAGCATTGACTCTATAAATTACTTTGGGTAGTATGACCATTTTCACAATATTGATTCTTCCTACCATTGAGCATGGAGTGTTTTTCCATTTGTTTGTGTCCTCTCTTATGTCCTTGAGCAGTGTTTGTAGTTCTTGAAGAGGTCCTTCACATCTCTTGTAAGTTGTATTCCTAGGTATTTTATTCTCTTTGTAGCAGTTCTGAATGGGAGTTAACTCATGATTTGGCTGTTATTGGTGTATAGGAAAGCTTGTGATTTTTGCACATTGATTTTGTATCCTGAGACTTTGCTGAAGTTGCTTATCAGCTTAAGGAGATTTTGGGCTGAGACTATGGGGTTTCTAAATATACAATCATGTCATCTGCAAGCAGAGACAATTTGACTTCCTCTCTCCCTGTTTGAATACCCTTTATTTCTTTCTCTTGCCTGATTGCCTTGGCCAGAACTTCCAATACTATGTTGAATAGGAGTGGTGAGAGAGAGCATCCTTGTCTTGTGCCGGTTTTCAAAGGGAATGCTTCCAGCTTTTGCCAATTCATTGTGATATTGGCTGTGGGTTTGTCATAAATAGTTATTATTTTGAGATACATTTCATCAATACCTAGTTTATTGAGAGTTTTTAGCATGAAGGGGTGTTGAATTTTATCAAAGGCCTTTCTGCATCTGTTGAGATAATCATGTGGTTTTTGTCATTGGTTCTGTTGATGTGTACATTTATAGATTTGTGTATGTTGAACCAGCCTTGCATCCCAGGGATGAAGCCAACTTGATGGTAGTGGATAAGCTTTTTGATGTGCTGCTGGATTCAGTTTTCCAGTATTTTTTTGAGGATTTTCGCATCGATGTTCATCAGGGATATTGGCCTGAAATTTTCTTTTTTTTGTTGTGTCTCTGCCAGGTTTTGGTATCAGGATGATGCTGGCCTCATAAATTGAGTTAGGCAGGAGTCTCTCTTTTTCTGTTGTTTGGAATAGTTTCAGAAGGAATGGTACCAGCTCCTCTTTGTACCTCCGGTAGAGTTTGGCTGTAAATCCGTCTGGTCCTGGGCTTTTTTTGGTTGATAGGCTATTAATTACTGCCTCAATTTCAGAACTTGTTATGGTCTATTCAGGGATTCTGCTTCTTCCTGGTTTAGTTTTGGGAAGGTATCTGTGTCCAGGAATTTATCCATTTTTTCTAGATTTTCTAGTTTATTTGCATAGAAGTGTTTATAGTATTCTCTGATGGTAGTCTGTATTTCTGCGGGATCAGTGGTGATATCCCCTTTGTCATTTTTTATTGTGTCAATTTGATTATTCTCTCTTTTCTTCTTTGTCTGGCTAGGGGTCTACCTATTTTGTTAATATTTTCAAAATAACCGCTCTTGGATTCATTGATTTTTTTTTTGGAAGGGTTTTTTGTGTCTCTTATCTCCTTCAGTTCTGCTGAGTTTATTTATTTCTTGTCTTCTGCTAGCTTTTGAATTTGTTTGCTCTTGTTTCTCTAGTTCTTTTAATTTTGATGTTAGGGTGTCGATTTTAGATCTTTCCCGCTTTCTCCTGTGGGCATTTTAGTGCTATAAATTTCCCTCTAAACACTGCTTTGGCTGGGTCCCAGAGATTCCAGTACGTTGTGTCTTTGTTCTCATTTGTTTCAAAGAACTTATTTATTTCTGCCTTAATTTTGTTATTTACCCAGTAGTCATTGAGGAGCAGGTTGTTCAGTTTCCATGTAGTCGTGCTTAATCCTGAGTTCTAATTTGATTGCACTGTGGTCTGAGAAACTGTTTGCTATGATTTCCATTCTTTTGCATTTGCTGAGGAGTGTTTTACTTCCAATTATGTGGTCAATTTTAGAATAGATGCGATGTGGTGCTAAGAAGAATGTATATTCTGTTGATTTGGGGTGGAGAATTCTGTGGATGTCTCTTATGTCAGCTTGGTCCAGAGCTGAGTTCAAGTCCTGAATATCCTTGTTAATTTTCTGTCTCGTTGATCTGTGTAATACTGACAGTGGGGTGTTAAAATCTCCCACTATTATTGTGTGGGAGTCTAAGTCTCTGTAGGTCTCTAAGAACTTACTTTATGAATCTGGGTGCTCCTGTATTGGGTGCATATATATTTAGGATAGTTAGCTCTTCTTGTTGCATCGATCCCCTTACCATTATGTAATGCGCTTCTTTGTCTTTTTTGATCTTTGTTGGTTTAAAGTCTGTTTTATCAGAGACTAGGATTTCAACCCCTGCTTTTTTTTTTTTTTTTTTTTTGCTTTCCATTTGCTTGGTAAATATTCCTCCATTTCTTTATTTTGAGCCTATGTGTGTCTTTGCATGTGAGATAGATCTCCTGAATACAGCACACTGATGGGTCTTGACTCTTTATCCAATTTGCCAGTCTGTGTCTTTTAATTGGGGCATTTAGCCCATTTACATTTAAAATTAATATTGTTATGCGTGAGTTTGATCCTATCATTATGATGCTAGCTGGTTATTTTCCCTGTTAGTTGATGCAATTTCTTCATAGTGTTGATGGTGATTACAGTTTGTTATGTTTTTGTAGTGGCTGGTACCAGTTTTTCCTTTCCATGTTTAGTACTTCCTTCAGGAGCTCTTGTAAGACAGGCCTGGTGATGACAGAATCTCTCAGCATTTGCTTGTCTGTAAAGGATATTATTTCTCCTTCATTTGTGAAGCGTAGCTTGACTGGATATGAAATTCTGGGTTGAAATTCTTTAAGAATGTTGAATATTGGCCCCCACTGTCTTCTGGCTTGTAGGGTTTCTGCAGAGAGATCCATTGTTAGTCTATCATTTTTCTGTTTTCTAATTCATTAATTTAGACTTTTGTTTATATTATTTATTGTGCTTTCCTTAGGTATGCATTTTCTGAGTTTATTGTGTTGGGGGTATTAATTTTTCTTTCTTGTTTTTCAGCATAAGTACACAAGCCTATGAATTTTTCTCTGAAGATGTTTTAGCTCTGTTTCAAAGGTTCTGATAAGTAGTGTTTTTTTTTTAGATGAGGTACTTTGTATTTTGGGGGTGTCTTTTTTAACTCAAAAGTTATTTGAGAGTATCTTTAAATATCCAAGTGTAGAGGAGTTTTTTCCCCTGGTTTTGCTATTTGTTTCCTAGTTTTGCCGCATTGTGATCAGAGGATGTTGTCTGTACTAGTTTTATATTTTCAAAATTTATTACTGTTTTCTTTGTGGTTTAATGTAAGGTCACTTTTGGCTAATGTTTCCTATTCATGTGTAATTTAAAAGGTCCTTTGGGAGGACAAAGCAGGAAGATCACTTGAGACCAGGAGTTCAAGACCCGACCAGCCTGGGCAACATAGTGAGACCGTATCTCTATTTAAAAAATAGGAAAGTCAACCAAGCATGGTGGTGCATGCCAATAGTCCCAGCTACTGGGGAGGCTGAGGTGGGAGGATCACTTGAGCCCAGGAATTGGAGGCTGCAGTGAGCTATAATCGCACCACTGCACCTCAGCCTGGATGACAGAGCAAGACTCTGTCTCTGAAAAAAACAAAAAGACATAGATAAAATTTAATGCCACTGCACTTCATCCTAGATGACAGAGACCGTGTTTCAAAAAAAGGTCTTTAATATTCATCTTTTTTTTAATTCACTTGATCGTCGTGGCTAAGGTGAATTAAAGTGTGCTACTACTCATGTTTCTGTTTTTCTCTATATTGCATATTTTTTTTCCTTTACAAATGTTGCTGCTGTTATATGGGTATAAACATAACTATTATAACTTGGGTGCAAATTGCATTTTTTAATATTATAAAAGCTCCTCTGTCTCCTTTAATGTTTATGCCTTATGTTCAACCTTGTCAATAGTAAGATTGTAATTCATTCTTTCTTTTAGTTTGTATTTGCCTGATAAGTTTTTTTTTTCATTTTCATTTCCTGAATATTTTTTGTTTCTTATATGCTTTTTGTATACACAGTACAGGGTTAGATTTTGTTTGCAATCCAATCTAATCTTTGTTTTTTGTTTGCTTGTTTTTGTTGGTTTAGCCCATTTATATTTCTTAATATGGTCAGTGCTAATTCTGTCATTATACTTTCCGGTTTCATGACTTTTTAAAAATGTTTCACTGGGTGGCCAGCTTTTTTTTTTTTTTTTTTTTTTTTCATAGACCGAGTCTTGCTCTGTCACTCAGGCTGGAGTGCAGTGGTGCGATCTCGGCTCACTGCAACCTCTGCCTCCCAGGTTCAAGCGATTCCCCTGCCTCAGCCTCCCGAATAGCTGGGATTACAGGCGCCTGCCATCATACACCCAGCTAATTTTTGTATTTTTAGTAGAGACGGGGTTTCACCATGTTGACCAGGCTGGTCTCGAACTCCTGACCTCAGGTGATCTGCCTGCCTCGGCCTCCCAGAGTGCTGGGATTACAGGCGTGAGCCACTGCGCCTGGCCCCAGCTCTTGTTTCTTTTTTTTTTTAATTAGAAATAACTGTGTTGTTTCTTTTGATTAGAAATAACTGTGGTGTTTCTAATTGTATTTCTTATAACTGTATTTCTGTGTTTAGTGATTACTTTTATAATTTTATAGAATACCTCTTATATTTAGATACTGTTTTTTTCTATGAGCAATAATGAAATTAGTGTATTTCCTATTTTTCTCCTTCCTTCCCGTGTTCTAATTTTAGTTGTTACATTACCTAATGTTTGCTTTTATACTATTAAGTTTTTTTTGTACTTCTCTTTGCTTTGTTAGCTTTAAATAATACTTTTTGACACCTAGTTATTTATATCATCTTCCCCCCATCCATCCTCACCTCTTTTAATTTTTGCTAGGTAGATACTTTATACATTATCTAGTCAATGTTCCAACTTTTGTTTTAATCTTACCATTACGTAGATTCAGCTGCCACTGCTAATCCTTTTGCTTTAGTTTTTTCAGACCTCTCTTGGCTAGCTGAAGTTCATCCTCATAGAAATCCTTTCACATGGGCTCATGGGAAATAATTACCTAGATTTCTTGCATGTTTAACACAGACTGCTTATCTTTGTGTCTTTTTGTTTTTTGAATAACAGTTTAACTGGGTATGAAATCTTTGGGTTATACCTTCTCTACTTGAGGACATTTTAAGCATTCTTCTGGTCTTACAAGTGTAATAATGTGTTTCTGTGGAGAAGTCTGAAACCACCTGATTTGTCCTCCTTTTAAAATTGACTTAGTCTTTTTGCCAGAATGCCCAAAGAACTCTTTATTATGACCAGTATCAACTAGGGTTGAAATGGTGTTGATTTTTTCTGGGTCAGTTTTTAGGACTCGGTGTGCCCTTTCAATATGTAGATCTAGATCTACTTTTATTTCTGTAATGTTTTCTTGAATATTATTTTTGACTACAGATAGGCATTACTGCATTTCCTTTTCTCTTTCTCTGTAGAGAACATTTTTTCCCTCTAATTCTTAACTCTTCATTTTCTATTTATTTTTCTCATTTCTACCCCTTGATGCTCCTGTGATTTCTTCTATTGCTTCTTCTGGTTTTACCTTCATTTTTGTAATAGCTTTTTTTTTCCCTTCCCTTCAGGTTTCATCCTCATTTGTGATCTCATCCTTGTATGTGCTTTTGGACAGTTGCTTCCTTATTTTCTTTAGTATTCATGGTAAATATGTTGATTTATTGAGGCTAGATAGTGGATATATAGTGTTCTGTTATACCATTGAGAAACTACACATTTGTATTTTAACTAGTAAATTTGGTGGTGTTCCTTCTCTTTTTTTAAAAAATTATTTATTATTTACTTTGTTCTTCCTAGCCTTTTCTGGATCAAGTTGCTTTCCCTTTCCTCCAGATTAATTTAGAACTTCTATTATGCACCTTTTTGTTCTTTTAGTGGTTACCTTACTTTAGTGTATATCGTTAAACATGGTTATTTTATTCTGTCAGAATGAGGGATTGTCTCTGAGTTCTTCCCCTGATATACTTGTTAACTTCCTCCATCCTCCACTGCCTCTCTCTTCAAGTCCTAGTTATTAGGAGATAATTTAGACTTCACATTAAGTTTTTACTGGCAGAATATTGCTTTTGTTTCAAAAACCCATAGTTACGTTACAGTTCCAGATACAGCATTATCTATTTAGATTTAATTTCGCTTATACATGTTTTCTTGCTCTCTGCTGTTGTTTACACTCTTTATTTTTCTGTTACTGAGATCTTCATTCTTACTAATTTTTGTTTGTTAGGAGCTCTTCCATGAGTAATTTTCCTTGGACAGTCTTAATGGGTAGTATAGTTTCTGAGCTATTAGATGCCTAAAATATTTTTTCATTTGCCTTTACATATGAATGCTATCTTGGGTGTATATAGGATTTTTAATTTCAGTGTTTTTTTTTTCCGTTAAGTCTAATTTTTTTGTGTGTGTGTGTGCGTGTGGTGGCATTTTGCTCTTGTTGCCCAGGCTGGAATGCAGTGGCACGATCTTGGCTCACTGCAATGTCTGCCTCCTAGGTTCAAGCAATTCTGCCTCAGCCTCCTGAGTAGCTAGGATTACAAGTGCCTGCCACCACGCCTGGCTAATTTTTGTATTTTTAGTAGAGACAGCATTTCACCATGTTGGCCAGGCTGTTTTCCAACTCCTCAGGTGATCCGCCTGCCTCGGTCTCCCAAAGTGCTAGGATTACAGGCATGAACCACTGCGCCTGGCCAAAGTTATTCTACTTTTTAACTTGCAGTATTGTAGATAAGAAGTCTGGCTTTGTCTCACTATTTTTTTTTTAATTTTAATAACCTAGTCTTTCCATTTGGAAGCTTACAACATAATTTCTATTTTTGAAAGCCAGAATTTTTTTGTTTTTTCACCGTACTCCCATCTCTAATTAATCATGCATCTATGTAAGTGTTTTTTCACTCTATTCCTATCTCTAATTCATCCTGCTTGAGACTTCATGAGCCCTTTCAGTCTAAAATCAAGTCTTATTTAGCCTAGGGATTACTTTCTTCTAGTATTTCTTTGATTGTTTTTTGTTTGTTCCTTTTATTCTTCCTGTGACTTCTATAATTTTAATATTAGAGTTTTTAGATTTGTCTTCTGTCTTACAGTTTTATTAATGATTTTTGGTTTCTTTGGAGTTACTTACATGATATTTATTCTGGACCACTAATTTGTTATTTTCAGTGACTTTTTCACTGCCTCTGAAATATTAAATTGAAAAATTACGGGTTTTTTCATTCTAGGAATTTTTACTGCTAAAGTTGTCATCATTGTTGCCTCCTTCCTTCCTGTCTTCCCTCATTTATTCTGTCCCTATAGTAGGTGCCTGTTTAAATTTTTTGGTGTGATTCCCCCTCATCCATTCCTGCATATACTTACATAGTTAATGATCTTTCTCAGTTATGTAATGTTACGAGTTACAGAATCTCTCATTACCTATGTCGGTCATACTGTTATCTTTTTTCTCAAATAGAAAAAAATAGAATGAAAGTTATTTCTCTTTTGTGAGCCTGTTGGTCAGTAGCCTGTCACACGAAGAATTTTTGTTTAAATTTGGAAATTGTTCCTTGGAGCAGGGAGAGTTTTCATTTTCAGCCCAACTCTGGCTTCTTTCTGGTGCTTTCAGTGTCAGTGAGAGCAGCCTTCCTCCCTGCTCTGTTAGATTCACTTAGGTACTGCTGACTGCTTGGGCAGTTTAAGGATTAGAGGCCATTGACCAAGTCCAGTGAAAAGAAATAAACCTTTTTCCAAATCAATGTGTTTTTCACCCTTTCCTTAGAACAATTAAAAAGAAAAAAAAATCCATGGTGGTACATGCTTGTAGTCTCATTTACTCTGGAGGCTGAGGCAGGAGAATCGCTTGAGCCCAGGAGGCAGAGGCTGCAGTGAGCTGAGATTGTACCACTGCACTCCAGCCCAAGTAACAGAGCAAGACTGTCTCAAAAAAAATAAAACAAAATAACTTCACACTTGCTGTTTCTTGATTTTCACATGGTTGGTTACATTACCTGAGGTTTCAGATGAATCTAGATTTATATTCTCCAGGATCCAGCAATTAGTCACAGTTATTTTAGTAGTTTAGGAGCAAGGTAAAGGGGATCAAGAAAGAATTCTCAGTTGTTCATGTTGCATAAGTTCTAATTTAGCCAGAGCTGCTGGTTCTTAGATACTTGATTTTTCTAAATATGTTAGAATTTTATGTTTTGCCTTAATATCTTAGGAATGGACATTTTAAATATTTTTCCTGTTCATACATACTTTTAATACTTCACCCACATATACTAATAAACATGCAAGCATTTATTGGTAAACTTGGCACATTTATATATTCAGTACTTTTTGGTTGAGTGGCTGACACGAACTTCCTGTATAAAGAAGTCAATACACTTAAAAATTAAAAAAAAAAAAAAAAAGATCTGACTTCAGCTGAGTCACCAAAACCACAAGCAGTCAAAGTGCTCAAGTCAGTGGCAACAACAGCCCATTGCTTTGGGGCATTTTCTCTGTTCATTGGCTCTTCACTTGTTGCTTGGTGTTTTCCTTAGTCTTCTGAGATCGGTTGCTTCATTAGTTGTTCAAAAAATATTTATTGAGCACTTAGAATGTGCAAAACACTATGCTGCCTGCTGGGATAAGCTAAATCTACAAGGTCCCCTGCCCTCATAGAATTTACCCTGTTTGTTTAATACAGAGATGGCAAAGGATTGGCCACATCTGACTCACAGCCATGTTTTATTTTGCTTACACAGCATCAGAAATGTTTTTTGAGCATTCACAAATGAGAATATTCATCTGAATACCTGTATTTCCACCTGCTTTAATATACATCTGGCCACCCTGGGCCTTTATTTTCCCATGGCATTCTACTCGTAAAAGCAGCTGCCCCTTTTTGATAGGACTGCATGTACCAGTTTGCTTCCATTCTCTAAAAATCCCTGAAACCAAGACCAAATTCAACAGGCATTTATTGTTACAATTGTACTATTCTTTTTTCTTATAAAATAGTTAAGATGAGCTGCATCTTTAGGCATCTGAGTTTGTGACCCATGCATACTGATTATAGTCAGCCTGCTAATTATCTCGCAGCCTCTAGAAGAAGCAGAAGAGAAAAAGCCTTACTTACATACTTCACTTTCAACAAAAACAGTAGTAGATATGCACATTGTAATACTACTCCTCAAATTCATTCTAACAAAATGATATCGAATCCAGATTTATAAATCTAATGATAGTTCTGATGTAACATTTGATATTTATTGTTGCATGTTGTCATAGCTGTGTGAATTGGCATTTTCCAGCTTATTTCGATATTGCTGTAGTAAAATTTTGTTTACAGTCAGCTAACATTTAGTGCCTTTTACACATTTTCACATTCATTGGATTTATTTTTAATCATCAATATTAAAGACCATGTGAGATGTAGGTATTATCACTTGCAATTTATTTTATGAAAATGAGGCTCAAAGAGGTTTGTGACTTGTCCAAAGCTCAAGCCTGTTCTTTTTCCATGAGACTGCCTTCATTTGCATTATCTCCTTAGATCTTCACAAGGATCCTAAGAGACAGGTCAAGCAGGTTTTATCATTATTACCACTTAAGATTGCAGAAAACAAACTCAGATTCCCTTCTTGCAAATAATCACGTAGCTAGTGTTCAGAACATACCTGCTCTGTTCCAGGTATCTCGCTAGGCATTTGAGAGGTATTATTTATTTCTACCACTACCCTGTGAGGTAGGTACTATTATCCTGTTATATTCCATAATAAATTGGAAGAGTTGGAGTTTGAAACTAAACTGTAAATTAAAAAAAAAAATTGCTACGTATTACCCAGATTGCTGGACTCTTTTATTGCCACTATGAGCCTACATACATTAAAATTTAAACATTTGTCTAATTTTAAAAGTATACAGTAATAAGCTTGAAAATCAGATAAAGATATTAGCTTTGTTGTGTTTTCAGGACTGGTGCTTTTCTCTCCATAGTGATTGAAGAGAAATGAACCTGAAATTTTACTTCAAAGTATACTTTATTCTATTGTGGTCTGTATTCAATAGTTCCATTTTTTTTCTTGTTCATGTAGACAACTCATTTAGGAAAATATTTGTTTAGGTTTTAACAAATCAGTGTAATTGATTTTAAGTTTTAGTTTATTGTTGATTTGTGACAATGAGAGGGCATAGGAAAATTATCTTAGTTTGATTTCATGATTGGGAAATAACTTGGTAATCTAATAATTTCCTAGACAACTTGTGTGACTACTTGTGGCTTGTTAGGTAAATACTTAATACTTATAAAATACTTAATCCTGAGTTAGCTTTTTAAGGTAAGTTAGGAGCAAAAAGGCCCAAGAAAGCTATGTCTAAGTGTGGAATTAGTGCTCCTTTTGTATATTGTAGCTTTTAGAGTTTGTGATTTGAGTTCCATTTTATTTTAGTTACATTTTCTTGGCGAATTCACCGAATTTTGATTTCCAGAATATTCCCAAGAGTATAAACTTTTTTTAAAAAGTCATCATCAAAAGAGTAACAAATTTTATTTCCTCCTAAAGAATAGTCTTAATTTTGCATTAAGTTTCTAACAGTGCAGATGAAGAGCAGCTACATGTTTAACAACCAATTCTTAGTTACATTTAAACTAGAGAGGCATTGAAAAAGCAATTTTCAGTGGCATCTAGGCAGAAAAGCCCAGATTAATAAACGTTATTCCCATATTTTTACTGATATATTTATCTTACAGTGAAAATGGCAACTTCCCTTTGTTAAATATCATTTCTAAGCCTATTTATATTTGAGTACAGTAATAGCTCATGGATCTGTAATTGAAAGAATTAATGTTACGTTCTTTTATACATATAAGAGATAACTTAATATCTGAAAGTATTTATTATTAAAACTTGTGAGCCCCAACTTTTTGTTCTTTGAGTAATTGCTTTTTACTAATGTTGTAAATTTTTTTAATTCTTGATTTTTCTAGGGATTATTTCACATTTCAGCTGCTTTTGTTTTCTACTGCTATCATTGAGGGTTCAAGAACAAAAAATAAGTCTTCAGGTAAAATGCCTGATCCATAATAGTGCTTGGCATTGTATTTTGCTGAAAAGATCATATACCTGTTTGGATGCTTGATCTGAAAATAAAGTTGTGATGATTATGAAATTTTCGCATGAAGTTCCCTTGGCTGCCTAACAAATTCAGTCTTATTTGTTGGTTTTGTTTTTTTTTTTTTTTAAAGAATTTTGGCTGTTTGCTTTTTTTTTTTCCATGTCGTCTTGATCTGCAATAACTATATGGGTATGTGCTTGGACCTGCTAAGTATTTTAATTTTGCATATTTGGCTGCTTGAATTTTAAGTAATTTCTTTGGACAATGCAAATTTAAGAGCTTGAGAAGCTGTAAGTGAAATATCAAGTAACAGAAGTTTGTAACTAGTTTATAAATGTATATTCATTACCTGTTATATATTTTAAGGTTTCATATTTTACCAAAATTAAATTAAAAATTCAGTTTCTCAGTTGCACAGGCCACATTTCAAGTGCTGTCTTCAGGCCATATGTGGCTAGTGGTTACCATTGTGGACAGCACAGATAAAAGATGTTTTTTTATCACCGTCCATAGTTCTATTGGACAGAACTGTTTTAAATTGTGTAAGCAGTTAATTGTAAGGTCATTTCAGTTATTTTATCCAGAAGATAAAGCGTGTGACCAGTCTTGAGAGTACTTCCTCTAAATTTGTAGCTTGAGTATTTAAAACTTAGTTGTTTAAAACAGTCCAGTTGCTTTGGTATTTACGTTGCTTTAAAGTGAAATTGTTTCTTGTAGCAGAATTCATGAAGTAGGAAAAATGCCAAGGACTTAGTCTAAATTTGAATCCTGACCTCAGGACTTAGTAGTTTAGTAACTTCTGGTAAGTTACTTTACTTCTTTGAGCCTCAGTTTCCTTATGTGTAAAATGAAGGTAACAATAGTTACTTCATAGGATTAACATGTGACTTAAATATGTCAAAAGCACATTAAAAAGTACACGTTTTTAATCCTTTTAAAATATAGAATGAAGCCAAAACATAAATTAATTAGACAGTGTCATATGCTTGGAGTTGTTCCCAGCCTGGCAGTTATAATAGGCGCCTAAGTTCCTGGTCTTCATGCAGTTATTTGATGACATTGTTCAGGTTTGAAACAAGTGGAATACCAAGATGGAGAGAAAAAGAAATAGGAAGATGACTGACTTTGTTTTTGGAGAGGTGCATGAAGTACTATCTGATAATAACTAACATTTTGTATAGTTTTTTTTTATAACTTATAAAGTTTTTTCACACAATTCTTTAAAATTTCATCTCTAATATTTTGAGTACTTTTAACAGAAGAATAAAAGGAAACTTGAGGTTGACGAACATTTTTGTTCGTGAGAATGGAAATTCATATTAAGTTTTCAACTTTAAATCTTAGGCTCTTTCTACTTAAACAAGCTATTCTTTGATAGCAGTCGCATTTGTGAGGCAGGCATATATTTCAGAATCTCCAGGGGTGGGACTCAGGTACATATAATTTTTCGGTATATGTTGAAAATGCACCTATTGAGGTGATTCTAGTGCCCACTTCTGGTTAAAAATCGTAATCATTGCTCTTTTCCAGTCTTTTAACTTTTCTTTTCCTGTAATCAGTACATCTAAATTAATGCATAGATTACATGAATAAGACAAGGCATTAAACTGATAAGCAGTGCGCTCATTTAACTTTTACTACTCTAGATGTTGAGGTATGAGCAATAACACTTTTTAAAAAGCAACACGTTTAGTTCCCTGTTGACAATCTCTTGTGTCTCCATTGATCATAGCTTGTGGAGGACGAATCCAGACTAGCCAACTATGGTAGTTAAATCTGTGAGTGTTCCCTTCTCTGCTTCTTTAATGAGTTTTGGCTAGTTAGTAGTCTACCCCAAGATATTCCAGTTCTGAAGTGTTGACTCCTTAATCCCTGTGGGTGTTATCTTCATAAATGTTTTCAACTGATCTTTAGATTTTTAATCTTTTCCCAGCTGTCTTGAAGATGCTTTAGTATCCTGGGTTTAGTGGTATTTCCAGGTCCTGTTTTTAAGTATGAATGTATCACATTACTAACAAGTCTTTCACAATTGTGAAATGTAGTTACCTATGTGAAGGCAAAAGCTCAAAACTTTCCTCTGAATGAAAGTGTCATTATAGGGGTGAGAGAGGGGACTACTCTAGCAAACCCCCAGGTAGGCAAAAATTAATCACATTCCACAGTGAATTTTCAAAACTGAAAATGTTTTTAAACATACAAAGACACATTCTAGTGGAAACAAGACTTTAAAATGTGAAAATTAAGCATTTACTATTTGAAGCTGTAATCATGAGGTTTTGAAGTCAGAGTGAGAACTATCTTCTAACTCAGAGTTGCTTATCAAAATGCAACTGATCAGTGGCTACAATATGTTAACATTAGCTTTTAATTTTCTGAGCAGAGATTATGTCACTAGAAGCTATTTTTAGTGGATATTAGGCTGTTTCTGCACTGAAATCAGTGTGTTTGGGATGTTTTTGTATACAGGTATACTTTTCTTGAACAGAAAATACAATTCTGAAGTACAGTTCTGATTATTTTTTATTGCTAGGGTTTAAGGGAGCTTATTTTTTAAATGACTTTAACCCAGCATTCTGAATTACACTAAAAAGATTGTTTAAACATAGTACCTGCAAAGCATCTGAGGGATAAGTCTCGCCCCTGTCAATTTTAAAATAGCATTGTGTTCTTAAAATATGTATCATTCTGTTAATTATAGGCAGGTTGGATTTGTCTTTATTGTACTATAAATTTTCTTATAAACAGGATAAAATGTAGACCTTTTAAAATATTCTCATCTCAAAGACTTTGAAGAGCTCTGAAAATGAGATGCGTCTAAAATCGATGTTGCATCATAGTTTGGTGGAAGCATTTTTTTTTTTTACTTGGTGGTATATAAAGCTAATGGTGCATGTTATGACCATTGATGTTTTAGGTTTGATAAAAAGTGGTGGTTAACTTTTTGAAGGTGTTTGTGAAACTTACACTCACATAATTCTTTGATAAGAATGGTATACCTTTGTGATGAAAAAATACGTAAGTGGTGAGAATATACCATATTACTTGGAATTATAGACCTTTACCAAGTTTTTTTAGTGTCTCCTTAGATCCTTTTTCTTTTTGTTCTCACTGCTATCAGTTAGATGCTTCACATTAAACTTGTTCCCTCTCTGAATCTCCTATTGAAAGATACTAGAACAATAAGAGAAAAATGGAGATCAAGAGAATGAGAAAAGGCATGGGGTGCAGGATGGGGTAGGAGTAGTGGGTAGGATCTCTAGGGCCAAGAGAAAAAAAAATGGGGAAAGGGAGGGCACTTCAGGGAAGTGGTAATAACATTTTCCGTTTATCCAGCTTTGCTTGTCCAGAAATCTTTACCTGCTTAAGTTTCTGACTGTAATATATTAGCTTGTGAGCTGCCCAGTAGTTAGCTCAAATCACTCCTAACGTATTCAGTCCATTCAGCTGATATAAACCCTTCTTGCTGAGGCCTTTGCTTATTCTGCAGAAGGTGCCCTGTTACCTCCTCCAGCATTCTGAGTAAATCATCTCCTGGTATCTTCTCTTACGTGGACCAAATAGAGTCTGTGTTCCTTCTTAATGTGCAGTCTCAAATGAATAATTAAAGGGAAGAACCACTTCTTATAGAATGAATTTTTCTGCAAGGTATTCTTACAGATAATGTACACAATCGAATTTGTTGGTTGGTTTTTATAGGAGGAATGGGCATATCAAACAAATACTTAACTTTAGAAAACATCCCTGCCTTTCTGTTTCTTTCAGAATTTAGGTAGAGATTGATGCAGTCTTTACCGTTTAGCATATTTGATTTTTTATTTTGAAAAGCAGTAATTTGTTTATTTATAATATAAATTCATATTGCATGTTCCTGCTTTAGCTTTCCATTCTGTAAACGAAGAACATACACTCTGGAGCAGTTTGTCCATGTTCTTCAGTAATGGCATGTTTTATTCTGCATTTAAAAAACAGTCACAAAGTAAATCTGGCTTACATACTCTATTTTAAGCAAACTGCTTTTAAAAATTAAAATTTAGCATTAGAATATAATTTAAATTTTCAGTATAAAACATGGATTGAGAGAACCTTAACATTTTTTCAAAAGGAACATTTGCATTATAAAGAGATTTACCCTTGAAGATTTTAAGCACACCATAGAGTTTTTTGTTTGTTTGTTTTTAAATACCCTGCAGATCCTTTTGGAAGCCACTCTAGTTAATGCCTGGAGTAGGCTTGCCATTGTCATGGAAAAAGATTATGAAGAATTGCTGCATCCAGTTCTGAAGTCCTCAGATTTCCAAAAGTCTCTTTCAGAATCTATACAAAAGTTTTGATATTCCTTTGCATTTTCTTGAGTTAAGCAACTTTTTAAAAGTCCCACATTCGGGGTGATTTCTTGAACTTACCCAATTTTATTATTTTATAATTTTTAAAATTATAATAGTATTTTATTTTCATGTCTTTTTAGCCACATTACACTGTAAAATTCTTTGAACTATCTTGGTCACACTAAAGGAAAAGAAATTCATGGTACAGATAACTAGCTTATTGATAAAGTTATAGAGCAAAATCTGCCCAATTTGGGTGATTCTGTACTGTTTTTGCTTACTGTAATGCTTCAATAAAATAGAAATGAAAACGTGAGACAATGGAAGTAAAGGTAAACATTATTCAGTCATTTATGAATAGTATTTCAAATACACGTGCTGAGTTTTATGTATTTCTGGCGAAAAGATATGCCAAGTAAGGTGGAATCACAACTTTTTATCAGTTAGCATTCACGTAATTCTTTTTTCAATTTGATGGATAATTTTATTGTCCTGAATTCATTTTCTCTTTCTTCAGAGGATGTACTGAGTAAAGATGCTGGGGAATGTGCAATATGCCTTGAAGAATTGCAGCAGGGAGATACTATAGCACGACTGCCTTGTCTATGCATATATCATAAAGGGTAAGTTCACCAAGTTGGTATTAGAGTAAAAGATTATTCTCACAGTTTCAGACATTGTAATTAGGGCTGAAAAGGAATCTTCATTGAAACCACCCCATCCCTGTCTCACACACACTTCTTAAAACTTAATGATCTTTTTTCTCTATTTGAACTAAGACTTGAACCCACATCTGTTTGTATCCAAAAGGCTATTTTTAAAGCATTTGCTATGACCCAGCTGTTGTCCATAGCTTCTTAAATAAATTATCTCATGTAAGCCTTGTAACCATTGCATTTTACAATTGAGAAAATAAGCTAAGGGACAGTATGGAATTGCCCCAAGGTTACAAGGCTAGTAAATGGCAGAGTTGAGATTCCAGTAGATTTGGAATCTGCTTGACTCCAAAACCTGTCTGCTTTCTCATACAGTCTTCTTGCTTTTAGAGTGATACAGGAAAAATTTGGGGTTAAAAAAAAAAGTTTAAGGTAACCACAAAAAGAAAACTATAACTTTCAACCTGATGAAAATACGGTACTTAAGATGAGGTGGAGGAAAACTTAGAGAAAACAGAGGAAATAAAACAAAATATGGATACAAAAATATATCCAAATATATCAGTTATAATAAATACACATAGAACAAACCCACTGGTTGAAAAACAGATTGAAAGGTTGGGATAGGTAGTTGATAAACAACACATTTGAACATAAGGATACATAACATTTGAAAGTAAAAGGATAGAAAACTATATCCAGGCAAATATTAACTAAAAGAAACTACAAAGCTAAACTAGTATTAGACAAAGCAAACTTTACAGCAAAAAGCATTATTAGGGATAGAATTCCTATAGAATGACAAAAAGTATATAACATTCTATTTTTTTTTTTTTTTTGAGACGGAGTCTCGCTCTGTTGCCCAGGCTGGAGGGCAGTGACGTGATCTCAGCTCACTGCAAGCTCCGCCTCCTGGGTTCACGCCATTCTCCTGCCTCAGCCTCCCGAGTAGCTGGGACTACAGGCGCCTGCCACCATGCCCGGCTAATTTTTTATATTTTTAGTAGAAACGGGGTTTCACCGTGTTAGCCAGGATGGTCTTGATCTCCTGACCTCGTGATCTGCCCGCCTTGGCCTCCCAAAGTGCTGGGAATAACATTCTATTTTTATGTATCTAATAACATCTCAAAATATTTATAAAACCCTCAGACGAAACTGACAAATTTATCATTATAATGGAACATTTCAGTACGCCTTTCATTGAGTCAAGCCACATACACAAAAAATGAATCAAGACCTAGAAAAATAGAGCAATGCAGTTAAGTTTGATCTAACTGATGTGTATATGTGTTTGTATCTGTGCCCATCAATTGATTAGAGAATACATATTTTTCAACCACACATGAAGTATTATAGAAATTGATCATGTCCTAGACCATAAAGCAAATCGCAGCAAAGTACAAAGAATTGGTACCATATAGGATGCTGCACACTGACTACTACTATTAGATGTCACTAATAAAAAGATAAATAATCCTCATACATACTTTTGAGTAACTTGTGGATCAAAGAAAAAATCATCATGGAATGCAGGAAATACTCAGAACTGAATAACAGTGATGTTTTTGGCAAGTACCTAGAGTGATCCTCACAAGGTTCATGTTACAGTAGAAAGAAAGGCTGAAAACCCAATAAGCCAGGTTTGTTACTTAAGAAATCAGAAAAGTAACAGCAGAATAAACACAAAGAAAATAGAAAAAAATAGTGAAGATCAGAGAAGAAAATAAATTTTAAAATGACACACTAGAGACCCACAAACCACCAGTTGGTTCAGAACAGGATTGTTCTGAAAAAATGAGGAATGTGAATTCAGACACAGAAGAAATTAAAAATAATGAGGAAAAACAGGCCTATAGAGACAATGCAACAATGAGTTCTACCAGATATCCAAAGAACACCATGCTAACAACCTTAGATTCTTCCAAGAAGTAGAAAAAGATGGAAGGTTCTCCCATTTATTTTATGAGAAAAGTATAAACTTGATACAAACTCAGATAAGGACAGTACAGGAAAGAAAATTAGAAAACAGTCTCATGAACATAGATATAACAGTCCAAAAACATATCAACAAACCCAACTCAACAATAAGTATCTAACAATATATATCTAAAATAATGCCTCATGACCAAGTTGCATTTATGCTAGGGAATGCAAAGAAACTGTAAGATAGAAAATGTATAGATGTAATTTACTACATTAACAAAGGAAAGAAACATTAACTCAATAAATGTGAGAAAGCTTTCAGTAAAATTCTATCCTTGCATATTAATGATTTAAAAATAAAAGCTAACAATAAATATTGGATAAATTATTAAAATTCATGAGAGTTCAGCAGGGTTGCCAGATATGAGATCAACCTATGGAAATAAGTTGCATTCATATTGCAACAAGAAAAAAGGAAATATCTCTTAAACTATAACATTAATGTCAACAGAGACTAAAAGGACTATAAGGCATATAAGGATTAAATTTTATAAAAGATATGTAAGACTTTCCTTTAGATAAAATTTGAAAACTTTATTGAAAGATATAGGTAATCTGAAATTAATCTGGACATCTACCATATTGTGGATAGAAAGACTCAGTGTCATAATGATGTCATTTTACCTCAGATTGATCTATATAGTTAATACTACCTTAGTCAAATCTCAACTAGTTAGTTCATGTAACTTGACAAGTTGCTGCCAAAACTGCATGGGAACCAACGAGTGAAGGGCCAAGAACAGTTAAGACACTCATGAAGAAGAACACCATGTTGGTGGGACTTGTCCTGTACAGATTTATTATAAGACCATATTAATTAAGACAGTATGGAAATGGTACAGGTGAGCCAGTGGAACAGAATGGAGTCCATAAACACTTGTGCCTATCTGGAGAGACAGCATAGCATGGGAGTTAAGAGCATGGACTTTGAAGTCAAGACACTCAGCATTTGAATCCCAGCTCCTCCACTGATTCTCTGTGTGATCTTGGTCAAGTTAAGTTTTTTTCTCTCTCGATTCATAAGATGAAGACAGTAGAAACAACTTCATAAAGTATAAGGGTATAAACGAGTGCTGGCACATACATAATAGATGCTATATAAATGTTGAATAAATGAAAAAGATTGATTTGCCAGAGACGAAATTACAGTATAGGAGAGAAAGAATGAACTATTCAATAAATGGTGCTGGGATCAATTGGTTATTGATATAGAAAAACAGTTGAGTCCTTACCTTGCGTTTGAAATAAAAGTCAATTCCAGGTTGACTAAATATCTGCCTCTGAGAACCAAAATCTAAAGTGGTGAGGAAAGAAAATCGTGGAAATGTTTTTGACTTCTTGGTAGGGAATTATTTTTTGTCTGGGATACACTTCTCCCCAAGAAATAATTTCAAGATTGATAAATTTGGCTATATTAAAATTTAAAACTTATTTGTATCATGACCCAGCAAAAAAGTAAAAAACTAGACTTTATACTAGGGTTGTTTTTCAACACACATAATAAAAGAGGTTTGGTATTGGAAATAGCGTTCTCCCTCTATGACTTTCTGTAATGCAGTGAACTCATTGCATTTGGTAAATGGGAGAGTGAAGACAGTATAATAACAGGATCTTACTGGTTCTGCATAATATTTTCCAGCACATTAATGTTCTGCTTCATCAGATAACAGCAGATGAAAGCATATATGCTAACAACGAGCTATGTAAGAATACAGTATACCCATCTCCCCATGTTCTTACTCTTAGTTTAATTAGACCATGGGCTTTGCTGTGGAGTCCTAATATTTCACAGTTCTCACAATTTGTGCATTAGCTTTTTTCTTCATAACTCAGCAGTCTCAATCCTACCTTAATCCTCTTTCTGTAAGGCTAACTTCACCATTTTAAAAAAACGTATTTACAGTCGTGTTCTATTTATTAGGAATGAGCATGTCTTTTGTTCTGGTGATAAAACTGTGTTATTTGAGTAGTCTGCCTTTAACCTGACTTTTCCCACAAGCCCTGTTACTTTAGCTTACAGTTTTGTGGAAAGCAGTGTTTATCAAAAGCCTGTATATTATAACTGAAATACCTGGATAATAGTTTCCTAGAAAACTATCAGTTAATTCAGAAAAAAGGACCCTCAATTGGCCAATAAATAGTATAAATAGGCATATTTGGTAGATAACCCTGTAATAGCTGTGTGGAGTACATATTCTACAACTCAGTAATTCCACCTCTACATATATGCCCTAGAGAAACTCTTGATCTTTTGCTCTAAGACAGTGCTACTATTCAAAGTACAAGTCCAGAAGGCAATAAAGAGTTTCTGCCAGTTAAATCAACACTATGCTTCTTTCATTGAGAAAGCCTTGCTGTGATTTTTTAAAGTCATTTGAAACAGTGTGATTAGTGAGGAAATTAACTTGTATTTGGGCGCAAACTCCTTATCTCAAAGAATGTTCATAGCATCATTGAAAATGTCCATCAGTGAAAGAATGTATATGTAAATTGTGTATATTTATATAATGGAATGTTGTACACAATGAAAATGTAAAAACAGGCCAGGCGCAGTGGCTCGCACCTATAATCCCAACACTTTGGGAGGCTGAGGTGGGTGGATCACCTGAGTTCAAGACCAGCCTGACCAACATGGTGAAACCTTGTCTCTACTGAAAAAAAAAAAAAAAATTAGCTGGGTTTGTGGCAGGTGGCACCTGTAATCCCAGCTACCCAGGAGGCTGAGGCAGGAGAATTGCTTGAACCCGGGAGGCGGCAGAGTTTGCAGTGAATCGAGATGTTGCCACTGCACTTCAGCCTGGGCGACAGAGCAAGACTCTGTCTCAAAAAACAAAAAGCGAAAATGTAAAAACAAGAGACTAACAATTGCAAATCTCAAATTGAGCAAAAAAAGCAAGTTACAAAAAGCATAATGCTGTTTTATGGTAGCATTTATATAAAATTTTAAACATGGAAGCAGTACTATATGTTGTTTTAGAATATACACATATATAGTTATATAGAGTAAGAAGATGCCTAGAAATGAAAAATACCAAATTGAGAATAGTGCTTTCCTGCTGGGTCTGAGAGAAGGGAATATAATCATGTAGCTTAGAATGAATATATGAATATAGCTTAGAATGGAACATACGTAGATTGACAGACGTTTATGTGAAGAGGACCTGGAATTTTAAATGATTACTTTCTCATGATGAGCCAGAATTACCTGGTTGTAAAATAAGGAGTACTCATGTTAGCTCGCAAATAGATACTATTCAGATATATTATGAATTAACACATCTGGAGTATTTTATTTGATGCTCAGAATTTTGTTTTAAGAGGTTTTCTGGTAGACACAGTGGAACTTCCAGGGCCAAGTGGTAGAGAGCAGGCTGAAAACAATGTCTTAAGCCAAACTGGCTATATATTTCGAGAACAAAAGTCTTAATGGCAGCTGAAATTCAGATATTTGAAAGAACCTGTTGATGTGGTACTCTACCTTTTTTCTTTTTAATTTAATCTATCACTTTTACCTACCAAACCAACCTATCTGGACATGAGGATGATAAATGTTAATTTTGCCCTTCAGTATATTAACCAAGTCTTGTAGCTTTGCGGCATATGCAAATTTGAAATATGTCACCAATGAAAATGTTGAACAGGTTAAATCCTGCTTGGATAACTTGCTAGCTGTTAGGCAAGTAATAGCTGGTTAGCAGACCTTGATTTTTTCACCTATCATGGTACTGTGAAATAGAACTTTCTACCATAATGGAAATGTTCTATATCTATGCTGTCCCCTAGAGTAGTCGTGAGCCATGTTGCTGTTGAGTGCTTGAAATGTGGCTAGTGTGACTGAGGAACTGGATTTTTTTATTTTATTTCAATAAATCTTAAATAACCAGTGTGTGGCTCTTGTCTACTCTGTTGGACAGTGCAGATCCACAATGACGATGATCATATGCACCGTAATATTTAGCTTCTAATAAAATAAGATCATAAAATACTTCATAAATACAAATGATTAATGTATATTTATTTGTGTATGTATATGTATTACATGGTGGGATAGGATTTAAATATTCAATAATCACATATAAATATAGCTTTAAAAATGATGAAATATTGGCAAGGATTAAAATTTAAAAGCCGTTTTTTATTACATTTATAGGTGACATGAACAGGTTGATAATGTGCATAAATGAATAACTGTTTTGAAAAGAATTATGCAAATTTGTCATTCAGTTTTGAATATTGATAAAGTGGTAGTTCAGATTATCTTTTGGAAGTAGTTCTGTTTGAACTTTAAAGTACTTTATAGCATAATTTTGCAAAGGTTTTTTTCTTAATCGCTTAGAATCAAAATATAATAAACATTCTTATCTGTTGCTTATGTATGCCAAATATAATTTTAAATGCTGATTTTTTTCTGTAAAAAATATATTAAAGTCAAGAAGTATTTTTACTGTGGCTGTCATTATATAAATAATTAGTATAAGTATCTCAATTTTTCTGGTTTTGTTCCCTTTCTAGCTGCATAGATGAATGGTTTGAAGTAAATAGATCTTGCCCTGAGCACCCTTCAGATTAAGCGTCAGCCTCCTGTTTTATAGGTAATTTTTTTTGTAATTACTTTTTAAAGCGTTTGCCCAAATTATACATTCTAAACTATAATTTTTATTTATTCATTTACTCATTGAGGTGCATGAGTGTGTATGTGTATGTTTCAGACACTTAGGCTACTGCATAGAAAACTTACATTAAAAATATTGTATAATTCTAATTCTTGGCTGGGTACGCTGGCTCGCGCCTGTAATCCCAGCACTTTGGGAGGCCTCAGGCAGGTGGATCACTTGAGGCCAAAAATTCAAGACCAGCCTGGCCAACGTGGTGAAACTCTGTCTCTACTAAAAATACAAAAATTAGCCGGGCTTGGTGGTGCACACCTGTAATCTGAGCTACTCAGGAGGCTGAGGTACAAGAATCACTTGAGGCTGGGCATGGTGTCTCACACCTGTAATCCCAGCACTTTGGGAGGCCAAGGCGGGCGGATCACGAGGTCAGGAGATTGAGACCATCCTGGCTAACACGGTGAAACCCCGTCTCTACTAAAAATACAAAAAAAATTAGCCAGGCCTGGTGGCGGGTGCCTGTAGTCCCAGCTACTTGGGAGGCTGAGGCAGGAGAATGGTGTGAACCCAGGAGGTTGAGTTGGCGGTGAGCTGAGATCGTGCCACTGCACTCTAGCCTGGGCGACAGAGCGAGTCTCCGTCTCAAAAAAACAAAAAACAAAACAAAAAAAGAATCACTTGAACCCAGGAAGTGGAGGTTGCAGTGAGCCGAGATCATGCCACTGCACTCCAGCCTGGGTGACAGAGCGAGACTGTCTCAAAAACAACCAAACCAAAAAATAATAATTCTAATCATTTAGTATTATTATGTGCCAGGTGTCGTTGTAAGCATTTTACATCTATTAGTAACTTGTCTAATTGTTACAATAACCGTTTTGAGCTCAGTACCATTACTGTTCCTATTACGCAGATGAAGAAATTAAGTATAGAGAGGTTAAGAAACTTGACTTTTCAAGTTCAGATAACTAGTTTGTTGGTGGGGATGAAATTTGAACCCAGGCATTCTGGTTCTAAAGACTGTTCTCAGCAATTTTGCTCTTTTTAGGTAGGAACATTTTCTTCAAACAGTCGCATCATAAATTTATTCATTCAATTTAATCATCCACTTTTATATCTTTAGCATGTAATACAGTGCCTGTCTATATAGTAGGCAAAAAATAAAGTTGCATTTTACAACTGAAAAAAAAACTAGTTTTGTTCTACTGATTTAAGTTTTTCATGGTTCTGCATTATCTGAAAATGTTTAGTGAATTGAATGCTGACCTCAATTGGGTATTTTCATAGGGCTTTTTTTTTCACATTTCACAAGTGCATTAAATTGACGTCATTTAGCTTTGAAAAAATAAAGGTTAACTTAATTGCTATCTTCAAATATATGAAAAGCTTTTATGAAAAGACTTGCAGAGATGATATAAAGCATTGGATTGTTATATCAAGGCAGAGCATTTTAGCTAATCCTAGAATTGTTTCAGGAGTTAGAGTCTCTTTGTTCAGGGACTCAAGACAGTAACAGCAGGCTTTTCTGGGAGGCTGAGACTGATGGCAAGGAACTAGACCAGATGACGTCCAGAGGTCTAGTCCTGTGTGGTACCCCCATTTCCTTTTATTTCAATAACTTCTCTTAAATTTGAGAATAAAAGTGTTGAGGTAATAAACACACTCAAGGAATTCTGTTGCTGTATTGGTGGAAGATGATTTAAGAGTAGCAGATTAGAATATTGACAGAGAAGATTTGAGATAATAGCAGCAATAGCACCTGAAATGAGAACTGCAGTTGAGTGTCATAAGACTACGCATGTGCATGTGAAATGTGGAAGCCTTGGTAAACTGCAGAGTACTAAAAGACTGCCAGTTTTAACCTTTCCTGTGAACTTACTTAGATCATGACTTGACATATTTAAAATATGAATTGAGGCTGAACACTAATTGCTTGAGATAAGGAGTTTGAGGCTGCAGTGAGCTATGAACACACCAGTGCACTCCTGCCTGGGTGACTTAGCAAGTCCCTGTCTAAACAAATAAATAAATAAAAGGTGAATGGAAGTAAGAATGCTAGGTAAGAGAAGTATAGTGGTGGAGTGGTATTTTGAATATATGTGCACATATGTTTTTATTTCACCATAGAAAAGGTTTGGAATGCCTTCATTGTCACCTTATGTTTGAGACAAAACAAAACTGTGGCTAAAATTATAGAAGCATTTTAAGGGAAGTACTGAAACTGATGGTAACAAAATGAAATTTTTGTCTTAGTATTTTACATGCCTAATACATCTAAATCCTTCATCTATAGATAAAATTTGTCTTTTTAGTCTTTCTTAGTGCATTTTGGGCTGCTATAACAAAATACCTTAGATGAGTAATTTATACATGACAGAAATTTAGCGCTCACAGTTCTGGAAGCTGGGAAGTCTAAGATCAAGGTTCCAGCCAGTAGATCTGGTGTCTGATGAGGGCTCATTGCTCATTTATGGCACCTTCTGTGTGTCCTCACATGGTGGGACAACAGACTCCCTCAAGCTTCTATAAGGATACTAACTGCATTCATGTGGTCAGAGCCCTCATCACCTAATCATGTCCCAAAGGCCCCACCTCTTAATACTATAGCACTGCAGATTAGGTTTTAACATAGCAATTTTGGGAGTACACAAACATTTAGACCATAGAGCTGATAAGCTTTTTTTTTTTTTTTTTTGGTGAGGTGGATTTATATTGTATAAATTTTTTTTCTTTCATCAGCTAAATTTTTCCTTTAGTGTCACAGTGAGCTTATGGGATATGTGGAGCATACATCTCATCTCATAGCTGAAATGCATATGTCTGTTGGTCTTCAACAACATTTCCATTTTCTTATGTTACATATGAGTGTTATATTTGCTTATTTGTTTGTTTTTGAATATAGAACCTGAATTTGAAACTAGCCTACTACATGGGCAGGGTGAACTCTGTTAAACAGGTGTCTACAGAAATCTGAACCAATGGAGTCTGCTTCTGTGGGTCTTGAAGAGTCATTTTTAAGAGTTTATAGACATGGAATATCTTGACTCTTGTACATTTTTGCTTCTGTCCTGACTGTTCTTATGTATCAAGTGATAAATTCTTGTATACCTTTTAATAGTTCTAGATTAAAGGTATATGGGTTTGAGGAGGATTCAGTGTTGTTAAAACATTTTGTAAGGCACTGTGTAGCCATAAAGCTCAACGTTTCTGATATCCTTTAGCATAAGAATTTAATAATCAACCCAAAATAGAGAGACATGAATATTTGTGGTCTTGATTAGTTAGAAAATTGCTGTACTTATTTTGGGGTTTTTAGTTATTTGGGAGAAATATTTTAAATCTCCGTGTGTGTGCATTCTTTACTTGCGTGTAGTCCTTATTGTGAAAGGGGAATGACTTCGTTATGTATTTTTTGTGACTAAACTTTAATTGATCCTTCTGTTTCTTAATCTGTTCTTCTCCAGATCACTGATTTTATGAGTTTTCAGAATAGTAAGTAAGGGTATGAAGACTTACAGTAACTAAAGCAGTGTTCATGGGGAAATCTATTTTTACACAGGTTTTCTTGTCTTGACAAGATGCTTGAAAAACCAAGAGGATATGAAGATCTGTCTCTGGAGAAACAAAGACGCAGGCATACTCAGCCAGAAATCTGAGTTTTGTGAGACTTGGTAATACAGAGATGGACAATCGTACTGGGGTAAAAAAACCCTGCTGAAGAGAGGACAGTGACCACAGAACTCAGTGTACCAAACATGCATACAAAGGACACACAGGGATTTTGAAAATGCTGCACATCCCTTAATAGTCATCTACATAGGTAATACTGATAAACATTTTGTATTCAGACGCCAAAGTTAACTGATTTAAAAGTTGATTTACTTTTTATTAAGTTCTCCAGAGCTGCACAACTAGTTATGTTTTGATTTGTTTTGTTTTTTAATTTGGGGTCTCTTTGTTTTCCCCAACATAATGTTTCTGCATTCATCTGTTCTTAAATTGAAAAACATATAATTTACTTCTTATAAATTAAAGTCTTAAATGTGAAACCAAGAAATGTAATCAAGCAGTAAAAACATTATCTGAATGTAGACCATGATCTCAAGTTCTTCCATTTTTTCCCCCACGAGTGGAAAATAGACTTCTACATAGGAAAGCTAAAATATGTTAATATTTTTAAATTAAAGGTTTAATATCAGAATGCAGTCCAAAGAGCAAAATCACATTACATAATTACATTTTAATTAAATATAGAATATTCTACTGAATTGCAATTTATTAAATATTCTTCAGCTAAAATAACTGTTTTAACGGGTATCTTTTGTTTGTTCTTTTCACTTAATTATTTTATTGTGCTTTGCATCTCCAGGCAGTTCTCTCACATTTGGGTAAAATGTTTAGCAGGCTGTACACTTAAGAAAAGGGTAAAATAAAATTTTCTGGAGTGGAACTTGGAATTTGAGGGAGATTTTATATACCTTTAAAAACTGTAATTTAATTGGGATGCCAGGTTTATAGCAATTTGCATCTTTAATTTTCCAGATAATCTGGAGGTTAGCATTTGATAAATGATTTTTTAAAGTAGATATGAAGATTTTGTTAATTTATAATTTATTCATGTGTTATTACTGTAATTGAAAATGTTATAGACACTTTTAAATTCAGTTTGTGTAGAAAGAAATGTGTTAAACAAAATTATGTTAATAAATATTCCCACATAATACATCTGAATGGTTAAAAATACTGGAAGAGTTGTGAGGGCTACAATAGTGAATGTCCTTTTTTTTAAATATCAAAAATATCGATAAGTAGGTTTTGTGTTTTCAACATAGGGAAAATGTTATCAGTGAATAGGTGGTGTACTTTACTTGGTATAATTGAAAGTTGCACAGTAAGTACTGTTTCGTTATTTTAATCTTTCTTTCCTCATAATGTATTTAAGAATTTACTGTTTTATTTAACGCTGCTACTCTTAATCTTCTCTAAATTTTTTCCCCTACTTTCTTGCTTCTGTTTCACATTTTTTAAAAGGGCGAGTACAGGAGCAACTGCTGCTACCCAGAAAAATGTGTGTATTATAAATAATTAAAGAGTTTTTAATTGCTTTCTGTATGATTCCAGCTCAGATAACATTTTCCCTGAAGTTATGCTGTGAAATGCCTTTTGTTATGCTGCAATTGCTAAAGGAATCCAAAACCTCCATTGTGACAGCTGAAGGCACAGTTTAATAGGTGCTTTTTTACTAATTATGGAAAATATTCGTCCCTTAAGGAAACGATTCTTTTTCTGTTTTTTTTTCTGTTACCATGAAGTCTTAATTTGATTTCATTTTATTTCACATTTTCGATTTTGTAAGCTTTCATACCCTCCTGCCCAACCCCCTCAAGTAAAACCTCTTAGAATGTGAATAATTGGTTCATTTTCTATTGCTGGTATACTCTTGTGATGAGAATTATTTTGTTGTCTTCCATTCTTAAAGGAAGAGATTTATTACAGCTGTGGGGATTAACTGTATTTTCCTGGAAGTTGATTTTCTGATAGGTTAATGCAAAAGTCATTGCAAAAACTGCCATTACTTTTGCACCAATTTAATAGTTCACTTGTTTACTTTTTAACCTATATTGGCTTAAATTCACTTTTTAGCCCCTCTTTGTCATAAGGTTCTGTGCTGCATTTGCTACAATAGAAGCTCCTATGGTTTTAAAGAAAGTTCAGTGTTTTGTCAGTGTCAAGTGCTACTTGATGATTATATTTGTCTGGAACAGTATTCACTTAAGTCTGTTTATAGCAATCCCTTTTTTGACAAAATTTACAAAGTTGGCATTTTTACTTTAAACTCCATCTCTATCAGTGACTTCCTAAAAAGAGCAACTTAGAAATTGGGGGAAACATGTTTTTAAAGCCCAAATGCTCCAGTTTTTATTCAAAGTCAAAGTCGTTATTCTGGAAAATACAAGTAATGTTCTATATAATGTCACTTTAAATATTCGTAAATCTATTATGCAAACACTGAATAGTATAAGTAAGATATAAAATCACAATAGATATTTAAATACTAAGCTGAAACTTCTGACAACTAATTATTATGGGGGACACAATAAAGATTGAAAGCCCAGGTTACCAAGTTGGTTTTAGCTTTCTAGAATCTTTGTAAATACTCATGTTCAAATAAGATCACACGTGCATATATAGAAAGCAATATGTTCTGAAATTTCACTTTAGTGCCACTGTTTGTCCATAATGGATTTATTGCCAATTTTGAATCCTCATCTTACTTTGATCTGGCTTTTTTTCCCCCCCTTGCCAGAATGTTTAGGAGAAAGTAAAATTATTCCGTTTTACTTTGGCTTTTTGCCAGAGATACAGACTGAGAATAGTCTGAATATGTGTTTTTCAGATCTGGTTACAAGACGGATTATAGATTGTGTTTTAGAGCAATGTTGTCATTGAAATATAAATAATGGTATAACTTTTTTTGTGTTAGCAAAAACAACATTAAAAAGGTTATGTTACATAATATGTAGGTTTTGGTTTCTTAGTGCAAGTCTTATATTTCTTTTAAATGTTATATAATTATTTCAGTTTTCACTCACTAGCTACTTTACTAAAATGTAGCCCCAAAATGACGGGCCAGCCTCAGCATATCTGCCATGTGTATTTCAAAGATTACAGTCAGAATGAGTTAATGAAAATGGCAGGTTCCTTTTCAAAGTTTATTTGACTCACAAGCCATATTGCTAAGTTTGGGTATAGTGAAGTTAACAACAATCACTTAAATTAATATCTCACAGCAAGATATACTGATATTGTTTTAAATGAAAAAGACTAAATTCCATGTAAATATTACCTAACTTTATGTACCAAGTTAGAGTGGAAGAGGGGAATTTTTGAAAAAATAAGCTATATTTGAACAAAGCATGAAACTCTTGTTGTTTTAAAATTTAAGAATAATTGAATTTACCATCTAATTGGCATCCGTACTGTGCGCTGATAGTAATATCCAAATCATCTTATTCTTTCATAGAGGAAGCGCTCATATAAATCACATTGCTGAGAACTATATAAAACTACATAGAGGTAAATGGTGCTTATTAAATATGAGTATAGTTTGTTACTTGCTGGAAGTTTTCTAGTTCATTTGGACCATTTTCTTACCCTGAGGTGAACTCAGTATCTATTGGTAATGGGTGGTTAAATGTGAAGTGCCCTTGTTCAGTGTCCCTTGTTCTTGTACAGGTATTTTCTTAGTTAAAAAAAAAAAAAAAAAAAAAATTCTAGCATGCCAACATTTGTCTTTGGCCTATTCCTTTTTTTCTGAAGTGTGTAACTTCTGATTTTTTCTTTGCTATGTTGTAAATAACAGTAGTTAAATTCTCTGTTTTACTATCTACTTTTCTTTTCTTCCCAGATCATTTCATTCTAAAACTAAATTGCTTGGTTTTCTTTAGAGGAAATTGCTACATTGCTACATGGTATACTTGTAGTAGTGATTCATATTAAAAAATAGCTGGTAAATCTTTCTAGGTAGTAACTTATCCAAACAATACTTTGAGTATCATATTTTGTGAATGCCTTGCTTAAACTGGGAAACTGAATATTCTTTTTAAATCATATAATTCCTGTATTAAATGTGAAACACACAGTCTCCAAAGTCACCTGATTCTCTGTGGAAAATGAAAGGCATTGAAGGAAACCAGATATATTAATACTTAGTTTTGGTTGAAAGTGCAACATTACTGTACTTAGAAGGGGCTTGGTTTATTTTTAGATATTTAAGCTATCATTAATTTTAGACCAATGGCTAATAATAAGAGAGATTTTTGGTTGCTCATTTATGGAGAGACAAAGAACAGCATGGCATAAACAAACATCCCAGAAATAAATGAAAAGTTTTAAGTGATAAAATTGTGTTTTCTATGAACCAGTGTTGTACATGAACCAACATTGTGTTTCTTAGCTCTGACCTGTACAGTGAGGTACCTGTCAGGACCCCTAGTCTTGGCACTGGAAATGACAAAGTTCTCCTATTACTAAATTCTCATGCCTTCCTTTTCTGACTTAGTAGATTGAAATTGGTAGGTACTAATGATTTATGTTTGATAAACTTAAAGTTCTGCTTATATCCTGTTACGGGTAATTCTGGTACCAAAATTTCAAACGGTTTGATTATTAGTAGCATTTTGAGTACCTATGTGCATATAATGCAGTTAGCAGACCCTTACAGAGTCAAAAGAGATTTTGGAATCTGGTGATACTGTTGTTTATTACACTAGCCTATTACATTTTCTTTCTTTATAATAACTGTTTATGTGAGTTTCATTGAAAATCGTGGCTCTATTGCTTTATTCATGGTTTCCACAACTCTTTTTGTAACACCTTAATTTTCTCTCTTAGGTATTTTCCTGTTAAATAAGATATCAAAAGCATCAATCACAAGACAGAGAAAATGTATTAGGAAAAACTTGTATTAGTATATTCTAAACTGAAATGGAAAAACTCATTATTCATATTTTAATAAATAAAACTCCCAAATGATCTTGTAAATTATCCCATTATTTAGAAGTAGAAAATAAGAGAAGAGTGCTTTCAAGGAAATTTGTCATATTCTCCCTTCTATCTAGAAGTTGACAATGAATTGCAATAAAACTAAGAAATAACTGAATGCTGAAAAATACCATGAATTAATGTTATGGCTTCTTTATTTTTGTATATCCATTCCCACAAAATTGAATTTAAGATTATTAATGAAAATTCTATATTAAGTAATAATGCTTGTATTAGTAATGGGCAAAGAAGTCTTTCTTTGTTACATTAACCGTTAGTAAAAGATGTACTTTGACATTTCTGATGTAAAACCTGTATGTAAATATTGTAATTTAAATATGATTGGACAGCTGTTAAGTTTTGGGGAGGGAAGCAGATGCCAGCGTTCTCTGCTGAAAAGACAAGATGGCGCTTGACGGACCACAGCAGATGGAGCTGGAGGAGGAAAAGGCAGGCAGTGGATTCTGCCAGTATTATCTGTCCAAGATTGAAGAACTCCAGGGTCAACTGCAATATAAATTGGATGGGGGAAAGCCACAAGGAACAGTTCTGAACTCCAGTTGCATTTGCAGCTGATTTTGAATGATAAGACCCAAAACCTCTGGAGGCGGCAGGTGCACAGGAATGAACTAAATGTTAAAGTGTGCCTATTACAGGAGGAGCTACAGCTGCTGCAGGAATAGGACTCCTGTGTCAGGGAAGTAGTCCAGGCCATGGGTAAGAAGAAAGTGTTGGTCAAGGTGCATCTCAAGGACAAGTTTGTCGTAGATGTGGACAAAAATATCAGCATCAGTGATGTGACACCCAGTTCCTTGGTGGTTCTAAGAAATGACAGCTACACTTTGCACAAGATCCTACCCAACAAGGTGGACTCATTGGTGTCACTGATGATGGTGAAGAAAGTACCAGATTCAGCTTATGAAATGATTGGTAGACTGGATAGGCAGATCAAGGAGATCAAAGAAGTGATCGACCTGCCTGCTAAGCATCCCGAGCTCTTCAAAGCACTGGGCATTGCACAGCCCAAGGGAATGCTGCTTGGAAGAGACTGTTGGCCTGGGCTCTGGCTCATCATAGGGACTGTGTACCTTTATTCATGTCTCTGGCTCTGAATTGGTACAGAAATTCATTGGGGAATTTCTGTGATGGCAGAGAAAATGCTCATCTGTCATCTTCATGGATGAAATCGACTCGGCTCCTCAGAGGTGGAGGGGGATGCTGGAGGGAACAGTGAAGTGCAGCAGACAATGCTTCGAGGATGGCTTTGAGGCCACCAAGAGTATCACGGTTTATCACGGCTGCTAATACGATTGATATCCTGGACTTGGCACTGCTTTGCCCAGGGCGCATTGACAGAAAAATTGAATTCCCATCCTGCAATGAGTAGGCCTGGCTGGTCACTTTGAAGATTTATTCTCAGAAATGAACCTGACCCAGGGGATCAACCTGAGAAAAATTGCTGAGCTTATGCCAGGAGCATCAGGCTGAAGTGAAGGGCATGTGCACAGAAACCAGCATGTATGCCCTGAGTAGCGAGTCCATGTCACTCAGAAGGACTTTGAGATAGTCCAAAGTCCTGTCTCATGCCAAAGGACATGCCAAAGGACAGTGAGGAAAAACATGTCCATCAAGAAACTATGGAATTGAGTGGACATCCTTTGTGTGTATCCCTACAATAAAACTCAGTGGGACAAGCAAAAAAAAAAAAAAAAAGTTTTGGGGAGGGATGATCTGCTAGTGTATAATCAATAACTTTTAAAATTTAGCTTGTATTTAGTAACATTTCATTATGTTTTGAAAAAAAGAGTAAAAAATCTTTTGAAGCACAATTTTCATGATGTAAAAGGTATTGAGTTTCCTAGTGTAAGAACATGAATTCTGGAAACAGTCTTAGGGACACTGGGCAAGATAGAGGCCTCCACCCCTCCCCCCCCCCCAACTTTGTTTGTAAAAGGAGATAATACTGCCTATATCAGGGTTGGTGTGAGGATTAATTAGAAGAGTACATGTATGTAAGCACCAGACACATAGTAAGCACTTAATAATATTAGTGGCTAGTATAAACAATAAACATATTTGTGCCCATTTATGAATAATTTTAGTATTCGCTGCAGTCATGAGGTGTAGTAGTAATATCTAAGACCTTAACTGAAATGTTTAAAGAAACCTAGGTATAACAGAGAACGTTATGGGTGCTGATTTCCACTCTCACTAAAACCCAGTGACTTTACTATATCAGCAAGTATAAAGCACTACTTGACTCTGTAGATTGTATGGACCAAGAATGTAGATATAAGACAGCTGATCTCTAGGAACTGAATTTTTAGTGAGTAAAGCAAGCAAGTGTGTAATAGAGAACAATAAAAGCTCTGATAGACATATGTACAAGGTGTTGTAGAGGTACAAAGGAAAGTTATTCAGACTAGGCAAGAGAGTGATTAAACTTAAGTATTGAAGAACAAATAGATCATAGCTCTAGGGGATGTGGAACATGCAAAGTGGAAAGTTTGGGAAGAGTATTCCCAAGGCAAAAAGCTTAGCACATACAAACAGGAGGAAAGCGAGACACTCTTAAAGAGTTGCTATGCTTTGGGAGGTGGAGGCGGGCAGATCACGAGATCAAGAGATTGAGACCATCCTGGCCAACACAGTGAAACCCTGTCTCTACTAAAAATACAAAAATTAGCTGGGCGTGGTGCGCGCCTGTAGTCCCAGCTACTCAGGAGGCCGAGGCAGAATTGCTTGAACCCAGGAGGCAGAGGTTGCAGTGAACTGAGATTGTGCCACTGTACTCCAACCTGGCAACAGAGCGAGACTCTTGTCTCAAAAAAAAAAAAAAAAAGTTGGCCAGGCACGGTGGCTCACACCTGTAATCCTAGCACTTTGGGAGACCGAGGCAGGGTGTATCACCACCTGAGGCCAGGAGTTTGAGACCAGCCTGGCCAACATGATGAAACCCCATCTCTACTAAAAATAGAAAAATTAGCTGGGCATGGTAGTGTGCGCCTGTAGTCCCAGCTACTTGGAAGGCTGAGGCATGAGCACAGGAGGCGGAGGTTGCAGTGAGCTGAGATTGTGCCACTGCACTCTAGCTTGGGCAATAGAATGAGACTCTGTCTCCAAAAAAAAAAAAGTTGCTATGTCTGAAGAGGTAAACAGGTGATAAATCATGAAGAGATTTGTGTCTGAAACTGTAATTGAAGGATTTCAAACAGGAAAAAGATAATCACATTTATACTTAAGATTAGAGAGGTATGATACTGGAGGCAGAGAGACCTGTTAGAAAATTTATACTAATTCAGGCAAGATGATGAAAGGCAGAACTAAAGCAATGAAAATAGGGAAAGCAAGTACAGAAGAACAAAACTTAAAAGATTTAGAGAGCAGAACTGACCCATCTGGGACAAGTTCTAGTTGTCCATTCTATTGCCAGTGCTGCAGAGTCCAGAGGCAGCACAGTGCATCATTTGGTGAGGGAGTTCACAAGGGAGAACCAAACTAGCTTTTATAACAGACCCATTTGTGGTAACTAACCCAGTCCCTTGATAATAACCATTAATCCATGCATAGATTAATCCATTTATGGGGACATAGATAGCCCTCATGACACCCAGTCACCATTTAAAGGCCCTACCTCTTAGTACTGATACATTGGGGATCAAGTTTTAGCACAAGTTTCAGTGGGGGCAAACATTCAAATCATAGCAGTGTCTATTAGGGTGCAGGAGGTGTCTCTACCCAAATGTCGGTAAGTATGTGATAAGTGGGATAGTTGAGCTAGTTTAACGATGTCTAGGTTGGTTGGGTTGGACTTTTCCTCGTGTCCCCTCCGTGCTTAGCTCTAGCTGCTTATTGGAATGCAGCCATGCTTTCCTGGGTTTACTTAGGAAATGCTGAGATGCACTCTGAAGCATTCTTGAGGTTTTCCCTTTGGTTCATTTGTCCCATACTCTCTCCGTTATACCAGTCTTCTCAGATCTTCACAACACAAGTAAATCTGTTGGAAGCAAGGTCTTGTAAATGTAGACATATGGGAAAGATAGAGCCTGCTCTCCTGATGGATGCTGTTGTTGAGATAGGTTGGGTTGGCCTAGGTAAGAGGAGGACCAGAAGAGATTTATGATTTCTTGGAAGGCTATGAGTTGCTGCTGGCCCCATCATAATCTTTTTTTGTTTAGCAGAAGTCAGGAAACGAATACTGGTACACTTACATTTCTTGGAAGAGCAGCAGAAACCTTGGGATATCCTTGTGGGTCAAGGAGGCAACTCTCCTCATGGATTCCCTGATTTGATAACAACATACTCATGGAAACACCAATCCAAGTTTTCACAAGTTTCTCTTAAAGTTAACTTAAGACTTCCTAGAGCAAGAATTCCTACAATGCAAGGCCTGTGAAAATATTGTAAACTTAATACCCGACAGGGAGATATTCAAAGATGCCAAAGTACCTGTTTTTATAAATATTACCACATGGTTAAAGATTTGACTTCTCACATAAAATGAGTAAAAATAACAATGATTTTTCTGCAGTACCTTGATGCTGTAATTATAAAGCAGGGTTTTAAAATTCTGCCATGTAGTGCCTTATTTTTATAGTAATGTTTTCTATGAACCTTCTAATTTAATGTGTATTAAGAGATTTAAAGAGTATATAATTAAAAAATATCTTTCCAACAAAGTCACCTTGAGATTTAATGCTTTCTAATTGGCTTGATCATTTGGTGGCAAGATAACTAGTTGGGTAACTGAACATAGACTCTACAGTGTTAGCAAATATAAATTTATATTTCAGAAAAATATCAAATAACTAATATCAAAGCCTGTGTGCCTGCCTTTCAAGGTAGTACATTAACACTTGGGATATTAAATCTGTAAATACTAAGGATATTATCCAAATAGATGATATTCATCAAGTGGTATATAAAGTTCATCCGTTGTTGGAATTCAAATGTTGCAAAGGCCAAAGGTATTTAATATCCAAACTATTGTTTTAGCATATATTTAGTCTTTGAAATCTGGTGTGTATTTTACACTTACAGCCCATCTCTATTCAGGACTATAGCCACATTTTAAGTTATCAAGAGTCATATGTGACCAGTGGCCACTGTGCTGGCAGCACAGGTCTAGATGACTCTGGGAGACACTTCTACTCCTATCTATCCTTACCTGAATATTTCTGAAGGCCTTCTAATTCCAACTTTGTGAAGACTCTTGGGTCTCTTTCAAAGTTTATTTAACTGCTGCACCTGAGCAGAACTTGTCCTAAATTATTACTAAAATTGAGGCAGTTTCCTCATATTTATTTATTTACTTATTTTTTAGAGACAGAGTCTCGCTCTGTCGCCCAGGCTGGAGTGCAGTGGCGCGATCTCGGCTCACTGCAACCTCTGCCTCCCGGATTCACGCCATTCTCCTGTCTCAGCCTCCCGAGTAGCTGGGACTACAGGCGCCTGCCACCTCGCCTGGCTATTTTTTTTTTTTTTTTTTTTTTTTTTGTATTTTCAGTAGAGACGGGGTTTCACTGTGTTAGCCAGGATGGTCTCAATCTCCTGACCTCGTGATCCACCCGCCTCGGCCTCCCAAAGTGCTGGGATTACAGGCGTGGGCCACTGTGCCTGTCCCAGTTTCCTCATTTTTAAATGAAAGAGCTGGAAATATCTTTAAAAGGTTGAGGGTCTAATGAATCGTCTTCATGTACATTCATAGATAGCATTGGCTTTCATTGTGATTATGGTTTTTGGTGAGGGCACATGGGCTTTTAACACCTGGTCAGTGATATAGTTAGGAATTGCAGTTTGTGACACTTTGGCCAAATAATCATCAGGAATTGTGAGTGATGCTGGTGAATAATAGCTCTAGTCAGATTTGTCCCTTGTGTTGAGTTCTATGGGGACATTTTCGTGGGTTTCAGACCTTCCAGCTAATAGTTGGCTTCTTGCCCACGTCAGTGCTTAAACTGTCAAACTTGTCCACCAAACCCTCAATTCATAAAGCTGACTCTTCAAAATCCAGCATAAGAGGCACCAAGTAGTCAAGTCTAAACTGTCTTCAGTAAGATGTTCCCTAGTTTGCCTAGAGATTCTGTGCTCAAATGCCGTCTTGAATGGAGTCAGCAGGCAGGGGTTGGCAGGGAGGTTGTCTATAAGGTTGGCATACACAGTGGGAAGATAGACATTACATTTGTCTTCTTTGGGATCCCCGTAAGCCAGTGGTTCTCAATACTTGGCTTAACATTAGGTCAACTCAGGAGGTAGGAAGGACGTATAGAGGCATCTCTTTAAATATATTAAGGTCTTGACCTCACCCCAGAGATTCTTAGTTAATCTAGTGTGATTCTGTTGTATAGCCAGTGTACAACCTATCAAAGGTTTTCTCATACATCTCAAAAATAGGGGTGAACCTATGAAGAGGAAAGGGTGCCAAGAATGTCTCAGACCTCTAACTCAGCTGTAGCTATATTCCTTTCAATTTTCTCTCCTGCTTGATCAAACTCTTGACTCTCTTTGGATGAGAAAACTGCTCTGGCATCATTATGCATTCTCCCCAAATCTGGTTTATAGGACAATGCCTAATTCAGCCAGGCTCCGATCCTTAATTTTCACAAAGAATTTGTAGATTCCCAAAAGCTCTTTTTACCTCCAGAATTGCTCTGACAAATCAAAAGCATTTGGCTTCCAGACACTTCTCTTCCTTTGGATTTAAAGAACTTGACTTTGACATTCAAAATAATATCTGATTTGTCCTCATTTTCTCTCCCTTCCGAAGCAGTGACCATCAATGAGTCATTGAATAAAATGCCATAAGCAACTAGGAACACGAACTAGGAATGAAAAATGTTCAAAAATAGTCTTCTGCTACACTCACATCAATCACTAGAAAGCTATTGAAGCCTAAATATATAACTAGTCTGATTTTCATTCTTACAGTTACCTGGTAATCTTCAGAAGTCTTATCTCCCTGAAGAAGAATATGTATAGGAGTTACTTGAACTAGAATGCAGTCACTATCATTCATTCATTTAGCACATGTGGTTGGTTGTGTTGGTTCATTCATTTAGCACGTATTGAACATTTGATAGGTGAAAGACACTGTGTGAGACACTACATATACATTGATGGGGAAAATGAATAGTGCCTGCCCTAATGGGGCTTAATCATTTATAGTATCACAAATCTATAAATAACAGGCTGTTTGAAACCTAGTTCTTGAATAAGTATTTGTGTCAGTTCTTATAAGGTATGAGGTTATTAAGGTCATTGGAAAACCCTTTATTTGACTCTACATCCGGTAAGACTTTTATACCTTGTACCAGACCTTCCTGTGTGTCAGTGCTACTAAAACAAAGGAGAAAGTAGGTGAAAGTACTTCAAACACTAGGATTGAGGTAGAGCCAGCCAGACACAGATTTCCTAACTTGTTTACATTTTTAGAGGGCTATTTCTTCAGTAAGAACAGTATTATATTTCTAATCAGCTTTTTCTTCATTGCTCTGTAAAGGCAACTTTTTTTTTAATTAATTAATTAATATTTTTTTGAGACAGAGTCTTGCTGTGTTGCCTGGGTTGGAGTGCAGTGGCGAGATCTTAGCTCACTGCAACCTCCGTAAAGGCAACTTTATTAAGTTACAATTTACATGCAACAAAAACATTATGCATGTACAGTCTGATTAATTTGGACAAGACATATGCACCTGTGTGACTATCACCACAACCAAAATGAGAATATTTTCATCACCCCTCAAAAGTTATTCAAGTCTCTTAATACTGGGTTCCCACCCATCAACCCACAGCCCTAGGCAGTCATTGATCTGCTCTTCATTGATCTGCTCTGTGTCACTGTGGATTAGATAAAATCATTCAGTATGTACTTTATTTGTGTAAATTTGTTTTGCTCAGCATAGGGTCTGAGAAACATCACAGATGCAATGATGTTGCCTGAATCATCGCAAGACATCACTTGAATCAGTAGTAGTGTTCCATTAAATGAATATGCTGCGGTTTGTTATTCTCCTATTGGTGGGTACCTGGGCTCTTTCTGGTTTGGGGCTACCCCTATGAATAAAGTGACTATGAACGTTTGAATATAAATCTTTGTGTGAACATGTGATTTCATTTCAATAAATTCCTAGGGATGAAACTGCCGAGTCATGTGGTAAGTATTTGTTTAACTTTGTAAGATACTGCCAAACTGTTTTCCAAAGTAGCCGTGCCATGTTACATTTCCACCAGCAATGTATGAGGGTTGCAATTTTACCACATTATTGCCAACACATGCTGGTGTCGGTCTTTTTAATTTTGGCCATTATAGTGGATATGTAGTGGTATCTCGTGGTTTTAGTTGGAATCTACTTAACCACTAATGACATTAATCATCTTTTTATATACTCATTTGCCATTCCTGTAGCTTCTTTGGTGAAAGGTCTGTTCAGTTCTTTATACCATTATTTTTAACAGGTTTATTGAGGTTTAATTTACATACCATAAAAATCTACCTACTAAAAGTATACAATTAAATGGTTTTTCATATATTTTTGGAGTTGTACAGTCCTTAGCATAATCAGTTTTGGAATGTTTATATCACCCTAAAGATATCTTATACTCATTAGCAATCACCCTCAATTTTCCCCTCCTCTAGACCTAGGCAACCACTAATCAGCTTTCTGTCTCCATAGATTTTCCTTGACTAGATATTGTATATAAATGGTATGATACAAAATAGAGTCATTTGCATTTGGCTTCACCTAACATAATTGTTTCTGAAGATCACCCATGTTTAGCATGTCTAATTCTTCCCTTATTTTTTGCTGAATAGCAAAAATAATTTTTAAAAACTCATTCTATTGTATAGCTATACCACATTTGTTTATCCACTTGCCAGTTGATGGATTGTATCGTCTCCACTTTTGGGGCTTTTATGAATAATGCCTGTATGAACGTTTGCCTTCAGTTTTTTGTTTGGACATATGTTGTCATTTGTTTTGGGTAAGTATTTAGAAGTACAATTGCCGGGTCGTATGTGTGCAGCTTTACACACCATGCTCACTGTTATCTCATTCCCTAGGTCTGTTAAATTCCTGGCTGTTTTGCCCATCTGTGGCTTGCCCCAGCCAGTATCTCAATCTAGGTACAATGTTGGCCTTCCCTGTTTGCTGTCCAGTTAGGTATTGTTTTCGACAACACTCCTGCATGTGTATTTTTCCCAGATTCTGCTCCATATCAGTTTAGCCCCCTCCAGCAGGGAGGCTGCAGGCCTTGACAGCCTGCCCACCCTGGTAGAACTATAGTGCCACAGAACTTGAAGGACTGGGGGAGAGTGAGACGGGGGCAGCCTCAGACTCTAATGCCACAGACTCTCACTGTTCTAACCAAGGTTCAGTAGGTTTTCTTGAGTAAATGTTTCTCAGCTTGTTGCATGCATTAGTCAGTTCTCAGAATTCTGAAATGAGTATTTTCACAGTTTTGTCAAGTTTTATCATTGCTTTTTTGGGAGAAAATTTGCCAAACTCATTACTCAGACATTCCTGAAATCTCATTGGGATGCTTTTTTTTTTTTTTTTTTTAAATTATGCTTTAAGTTCTGGGATACATGTGGAGAACATGCAGGTTTGTTACATAGGTATACACGTGCCATGATGGTTTGCTGCACCCATCAACCCGTCATCTACATTAGGTATTTTTCCTAATGCTGTGCCTCCCCTAGCCCCCCACCCCGCAACAGGCCCCAGTGTGTGATGTTCCCCTCCCTGTGTCCATGTGTTCTCATTGTTCAGCTCCCACTTATGAATGAGAACATGTGGTGTTTGGTTTTCTGTTTCTATGTTAGTTTGCTGAGAATGATGGTTTCCAGTTTCATCCATGTCCCTGCAAAGGACACGAACTTATCCTTTTTTATGGGTGCATAGTATTCCATGGTGTGTATGTGCCACATTTTCTTTATCCAGTGTATCACTGATGGGCGTTTGGGTTGGTTCCAAGTCTTTGCTATTGTGAATGGTGCTACACGTGTGCATGTGCCTTTATAGCAGAATGATTTAATAATCCTTTGGGTATATACTCAATAATGGGATTGCTGGGTCAAATGGTATTTCTAGTTCTAGATCCTTGAGGAATCGCCACACTGTCTTCCACAATAGTTGAACTAATTTACAGTCCCACCAACAGTGTAAAATTGTTCCTATTTCTCCACATCCTCTCCAGCATCTGTTGTTTCCTGACTTTTTAATGATCGCCATTCTAACTGGCATGACAATGGTATAACATTGTGGTTTTGATTTGCATTTCTCTAATGACCAGCGATGATGAGTTTTTTTTCCATAAGTTTGCTGGCCACATAAATGTCTTCTTTTGAGAAGTGTCTGTTTATATTCTTTGCCCACTTTTTGATGGGGCTGCTTGTTTTTTTCTTGTAAATTTGTTTAGGTTCCTTGTAGATTCTGGATATTAGCCCTTTTCAGATGGATAGATTGCAAAAATTTTCTCCCATTCTCTAGGTGCCTGTTCACTGTGATGATAGTTTCTTTTGCTATGTAGAAGCTCTTTAGTTTAATTAGATCCATTTGTCAATTTTGGCTTTTGTTGCCATTGCTTTTGGTGTTTTAGTCATGAAGTCTTTGCCCATGCCTATGTCCTGAATGGTATTGCCTAGGTTTTCTTCTAGGGTTTTATGGTTTTAGGTCTTACGTTTAATTCTTTAATCTTTCTTGAGTTAATTTTTGTATAAGGTATAAGGAAGGGGACCAGTTTCAGTTTTCTGCATATGGCTAGCCAATTTTCCCAACACCATTTATTAAATAGGGAATCCCTTCCCCATTGCTTGTTTTTGTCAGGCTTGTCAAAGATCAGTTGGTTGCAGATGTGTGGCATTATTTCCGAGGCCTCCATTCTGTTCCATTGGTCTGTATATCTGTTTGGTACCAGTACCATGCTGTTTTGGTTACCATAGCCTTGTAGTATAGTTTAAAGTCAGGTAGCGTGATGCTTCCAGCTTTGTTCTTTTTGCTTAGGATTGTCTTGGCTATATGGGCTCTTTTTTGGTTCTGTATGAAATTTAAAGTAGTTTTTTCCAATTCTGTGAAGAAAGTCAGTGGTAGCTTGTTGAGATTAGCATTGAATCTATAAATTACTTTGGGCTCTATGGCCATTTTCACAATATTGATTCCTCCTATCCATGAGCATGGAATGTTTTTCCATTTGTTTGTGCCCTCTCTTATTTTGAAGAGGTCCTTCATATCCCTTGTGAGTTGTATTCCTAGGCGTTTTATTCTCTTTGTAGCAATTGTGAAGGGGAGTTCACTCATGATGTGGCTCTCTGTTTTTGGTGTATAGGAATGCTTGTGAATTTTGCACATTGATTTTGTATCCTGAGACTTTGCTGAAGTTGCAGTTGTATATCTTATTAATGAGTTGTAAGAGTTCTTTGTTTTTTATGCAAGTCTTAGATACGTAAGTTGCGAATGCATTCTCAATCTGTGCTTGCCTTTCCATTTTCTTAATAGTGCCTTTGAAAGAGCGAAAGTTTTAAATTTTGATGTCAAATGTATTAGTTTATTCTTTCCTGTTTTCTTGCCTTTTTTGTCCTAAGAAATTGTTGCCTAATACAAAGTCACAAAAGATTTTCTCTATGGCTCTTAGATTCAGATCTGTGATAGAATTTGAGTTAATTATTGTCTATTGTGAGGATAAGGGCTGAGGTTCATGCTTAACCATATCACTCTCCAGTTTGTTCCAGGTCATTTGGTAAAATGAATACCTTTTCCCTATTGAATAAACTTTCCATCTTTGTTGCAAATCAGATAACCTTCTATGTGTAGACCTGTTTCTGGGCTCTATTCTATTCCATTAATTTATATGTCTATGTTAATATAACACTACCTTGATTACTGTAGAATTACAGTAAATCCTGAAATAATCACCTTCAGTTTTGAAAGAAATTTTTGCTAGGCCTAGAATTCTAGATTGTCTTTTGTTTTTGTTGTGTTTTCTTTCAGCACTTTAAAGTTGTGCTACTCTTTTGTCTTAATCATAGCTTCAGACAAGAAGTTTGCCATTATCCTTTTTTTGACATGTTTAATATATTTATATGCCATAAAATTCACCATTTTGAAGTGTACAATTCAGAGTGTTTTTTTAGCATATTCACAAGATTGTACCGCCATCACCATGGATTCCAGAACATTTACATCACTTTAAAAAGAAATCCTATGCTCATTAGTGGTCGCTCTCCATTTCCCCCTTCCCTCTTTGCCCCAAAATAACTAACCTACTTTCTGTCTCTATGGATCTGTCTATTCTGGACATTTTATTAAAGGGAATCATACAACAGATGGCGTTTTGTGTCGATTTCTTTCATTCAGCATAATGTTTTCAAGGTTCCCTCATGTTGTAACCCATGTTTGTACTTTATTTTTTTTTCATGGTTGAATCATATTCCATTGTATATACCACATTTTGTTTATGGAAATTGGGACTGTTTTCACTCTTTGGCTGTTATGAATAATGCTACCATGAGCATTAGTGTATAGGTCTTGGTGTGAATGTGTTTTCAATTCCCTTGGGCGTATACCTAGGAGTAGATTTGCTGGGTCATGGTAACTCTGTGTTTAACTTCCTGACAACTGCCAAACTTTTGACTCCACCATTTTACATTCCCAACAGCAATGTCATTATCAGGGTTCCAGTTTCTCCACATCTTTGCCAACACTTGTTATTGTCCATCTTTTTTATTGTAGCCATCCTATAATAAAACAGCTATCAGGTTGCATCTTGTGGCTTTAATTTACATATTCTAGTGACTATGTTGAGCATATTTTCATGCTTATTGGCCATTTATATATCTCTTTGGAGAAATGTCTATTCAAATCCTTTGCTCATCTAAAAATTCTACTGTAGCATTTTAAGAGTTCTTTATATGTTCTAGAGTCACCAGGGGTGTCCAAGGGAGAGAATACAGTCATGTGTTGTTAGTTTCTGTGTCTGGTTGGGCCAGTAAAGCCCCTTCCTCATCCCTCTTTTCTGCTTATCACTAGAGACAGAAACTAAAAACCATGGCTTCAGGCTGCTAAACTCTAAAAACAAAACAAAACAGAACAATAACAACAACAAAATAAGGTGAACTAGACAAACTTGTATCTAGACCCTTATCATATATGTGATTTGCAAATATTTTCATTGTGTGGGTTGTCTTTTTACTTTTTTAATAGCGACCTTTGCAGCACAAATTCTCATTTTGATGAAGTCAAATTTATCTAACTTTCATTTGGCTGCTTATGCTTTCAGTGTCATCTAGGAACCATAGCCTAATCGAAGGTCATTAGGATTTGCACCTTTGTTTTCTTCTAAGGATTTTATAACATTGGCTCTTATTTAGGTCTCTGATACATCTGCTGTGAATTTTTATGTATGGTACGAAGTGGGATGGGGGAGGGGTGTCCAGCTTTAATCTTTTGCACATGGATGTCCAGTTGTTCCAGCATCATTTGTTGAAAAAACTATTCTTTCCTCATGAACTGTCATCTTGCCTCTGTTGTTGAAAATCAATTGACTGTAAATGTATGGATTTATTTCAGAGCTGTTAATTTTATTCCATTGAGCTATATCTATTATGCTAGTACCATACAGTCTTGATGACTGCATCTTTGTAATATGTTTTGAGATTGGAAAGTGTTCTTGGGCTGAGAAATGTAAGAATTTTCCATGGTGTTTGACCTTGAGATTAGATCATTCCAGTTCATAAGTATTTGTATATGTCTTAGTCAGTTTTGTATTGCAATAAAGGAATACCTGAGGCTGGGTAGTTTATTAAAAAAAAAAAAAAAAAAGCCAGGCCGCAGTGGCTCATGCCTGTAATCCCAGCACTTTGGGAGGCCGAGGTGGGTGGATCACGAGGTCAGGAGATCGAGACCATCCTGGCTAACACGGTGAAACCCTGTCTCTACTAAAAATACATAAACTTAGCCGGGTGTGCTGGCACGTGCCTGTAGTTCCAGCTACTCGGGAGGCAGAGGCAGGAGAATCGCTTGAACCCAGGAGGTGGAGGTTGCAGCGAGCCGAGATCGCGCCACTGCACTCCAGCCTGGGTGACAGAGTGAGACTCCATCTCAAAAAAAAAAAAAAAAAAAAAAAGAGGGAGAAAGAGAGCAAGGTTAATTTGGCTCATGTTTCTACAGGCTGTACAAGAAGCATGGCACCAGCCTCTGCAACTAGTGAGGTCTCAAGCGGCTTCCGCTCATGGTGAAAGGTGAAGGGTAGCCTATGTATGCAGGTATCACAGGGTGAGAGAGGAAGCAAGGAGAGGGTGTGTGTCAGGCTCTTTTTAACAGCCAGCTCTTACAGCACCTAATAATACAGGAAGAACTCACCCCTGAAGGAAGGTATTGATCTATTTATGAGGGATCCACCATCATGACCCAAACCCACCTCCCATTAGGCCCCCACCTACAACACTGGGGGATCATATTTTAATATCAGGTTTGGGGAGACAAACCAAACCGTAGCAATGCAGCTTTATATTTTTACATATAGTAAATGATGGTGATAATATCAATGACAGGAAAGACCTCAGTTGGGCATTCTTTAATAGGAGTTGATCACCATCTTGGCTTTAAAGAATTTTCATTAACTATGCTGTGCTTTCCCTTGACTGACCAACTGAGAACTCAAACCGTGTTGATTTTTGCTGGTAAGTATTTGAATTGTTAGTTGACAGTCAAGCCAGTAGCTGTTTGAAAAACCTTTCTTTGGAACAACTACAAAAGCAAAAATGTAAGTACCTACAAATGCAAAGAAAAATAATACTACCTGAAATCCTACTGTATATGGATAACCACTGTTAATATTTGATGAATGTACTTTCACTTAGTGGTCTGTGCAAATGCAATTTTACGTAAATGCTGTCATACCATACATGCTGTCTTTCAACCTGCGCCCTCAAGAGAACATCATAAATATATTTGTCATTAAATGTGGGTCTACTTCATTATTGTGATGACAGCATTAAACCACTATTGAACTATACTATTTCATATAATTTCATTAATAGTTTTTTACTATTGAAATTTTAAGTTGTTTCTAGTTTATACTCTCACCAACAGAACATGTGAATTAAAGTTTCCTCATACTTGAGGCAAAACAGAGTTTTGTCACCCTTTTACCATCTTTGCTATACTATAAGCAAAAAATAAGTTTCTGTTGCATTTCTTTTATGATGACTGTAGTTGAATATCTTTCATTAGTGTCCTGGCCATGTGTATTTCCTTGTGAATTACTTGCTTATGACTATTGCCTGTTCTTTTTTTCCTTAGTGATTTGTTTTTATATATTTTTTAGTGTTAGACTGTTAATCTTTAATATATGTTGCAAATGTGTTTCTCAGTTTGCCATTTATCTTGGAATCTTCATGGCAGTGTATTTTCTTGTGGTGTTTTTGGGTATTTTGTTGCTGTCCAATATTTTTGCCTTCTTATAAAAGTAATCACACTTTTCAATCTTTGCTGTATGTTTTTGAACTTTGTGGTCATGCTTAGAAGGATTTTACCCATCTCAAGTTTACATAAACTTTCACTTGTATTTTCTCCTGGTACTTTTATATGTGGTTCATATTTAAAAACATTTAATCCATCCATTATAACAGCAGCTTTTTAAAACTGCAGAACTTTTTATTCTGCCCAATATGTTTGAGAGATTTGTGTCTTAGCAAGTGGAGTTTTGCTTTAAAGTCCCGTTGAACCAGTGCTGGAATAAGAATTAATAGTGAGATACAGTTTTTTGTATTATAATATTTATGCTCTTCCTCCACATCTTCATTTGGCTGGCTCTTTCTTTGTTCAGACCTCTGCATAAATCTCACACCTCAGAAAGGCCGCCTGTGGCCACCCCATCTTTATAAAATAGCCTCTCTCTGATCATTCTGTCTAAAGAAGAAGACCACCCCCATTGTTCTGCATCCTGTTCCCTGTTAAACTTCTTAAGCACTTAGCACTGCCTACCTCATCATGTTTGTTTCCTTGTTTATCTTATCTCCCTTCTCCCACTAGAATGAGGACTCGATGAAAGCGAGATTTTTTTCTGTCTTCTTCATTGCAGTATCCCAGAACCCAGAAAAGATTCTGACACAAAATAGTCATCTATAAATATTTAAGTCAATGACTGAATATTTAGAAAATTATTGTGGTTTTTTTCAGAGTGTTAACTTCTTTTGAAGTGTTGTGTGAAAGACTTACATCCATTAGTATCTCTGAAATTATGAATTAAAAAGAAGGCAATAGGCTGGGTGCAGTGGCTCATGCCTGTAATCTCAGCACTTTGGGAGGTAGGAGGATCACTTGAGCCCAGGAGTGCAAAAGCAGCCTGAGCAACATAGTGAGACCCCATCCCTATAAAAAATTTAAAAATTAGCCAGGCATTGGTGGGGCATGCCTGTAGTCCCAGCTATTCAGGAGGCTGAGATGGGAGGATCACTTGAACCCAGGAGGTTGAGGCTGCAGTGAGTCGTGATTGCGCCACTGCACTCCAGCCTGGGCAGCAGAGCAAGATCTTGTCTCGAAAAAAAGGCAGTAGGCGAATATAATTCAATATAAAATAAAACTTTGTGGAGTCATCTAATGCCAGGGACATAGGTGGACCGCACCTAATGATGATGAAAATAAGACTATTAATGAAGCAGTTCACATCAGCCTTTTGATACTATGCTTTTATCAAGTTTGTGTAAATGAGATTATGCAAATAATAGTGATGGCTCTCACTTTGGAGCACTCATCTGAGGTCAGGAGTTCGAGACCAGCCTGGCCAGCATGGCAAAACCCCGTCTCTACTAAAAATACAAAAATTAGCTGGGTGTGGTGGTGCACACCTGTAATCCCAGCTACTCAGGAGGCTGGGGCAGCAGAATCGCTTGAACCTGGGAGGCAGAGTTTGCAGTGAGCGGAGATGATGCCACTGCACTGCAGCCTGGGACAGAGTGAGACTCCATCTGAAAAAAAAAAGAAGCAAAATCTGAATTTCACTCATCTTGAGTATGAACTGGCCCTAGTAACTTGTTTCTAACTAATAGAATGCAACAGAAGTGATGCTGTATGACTTCCAGGGCTTAGTTAGAATAGGTAATACAGCTTCTAACTGGCTTTCTCTCAGGAAGGTTCTCCGTGGAACCAAGGTTCTATGCTGTGTGAGAAAGCCCTGGCCACGTCAACCACCAAACATGTGAGTGAGGAAGCCTTCTAGATGATTCCACCCTAACCACCATCTGGCTAGAGCTGGATGAGAGACCTGAGGGAGAGCTGCCTAGCTGAGTCCAGTCAATCCCCAGAATTGTGAGAGAAGATAATATATGATTGTTGTTTCATCTCACTAAGTTTGGGATGGTTTGTTACACAGCGGTTGATAACTAGACCAGAGACCTTTCCTAGAAACGCTGGAGAACACGTGCCAGGATGGTCCTGGACATCTCCATTGTTTGCTGCTTGCTTCTCTACTGTGCCCATTGCCTGTGCTTTCTCCAAACCCCCTATTAACCAGACATTCTCAGCTACCAGAAGTTTCCTGTCTTAGGATCTTGACACTTTTGAGACTCTTTGAAGTTACGAGACATGATGGACTTACTATCAAAAACTTGGCAAGCACAGTTACATCAGCAAGTGTTACTTTGTTGAAGTAAGTGGGGAAATAGTGCAGCATGGCAGTTAACCCTGTGCTCTCTAAGCTTTTACTGAATGTCAGTGGGTCATTCTAGAGACTTGGTAGCCACATGCATGTCAGTTTGTTGATATTCAGTATTGATTATTCTCATAGGAGCTGTATATAATTGTTTTGAGCTTAAAACAAAGAAAATGATTAGTTTATGGTTCTAATCTTTTGGATTTTTTTTTTTTTTTTTAGACGGTGTTTCACTTTTGTCGCCCAGGCTGGAATGCAGTGGCGCGATCTCGGCTTACTGCAACCTCCACCTCCCGGGTTCAAGCGATTCTCCATCCTCAGCCTCCTGAGTAGCTGGGATTACAGGCGCCTGCCACCACACCAAGCTAATTTTTGTATTTTTAGAAGAGACAGGGTTTCACCACATTGGCCAGGCTGGTTTTGAACTCCTGACCTCAGTTGATCCACCCCCCTCAGCCTCCCAAAGTGCTGGGATTACAGGCGTGAGCCACCACGCCTGGCCTTGGATGTTTTAAAGTAAAATTTTTCCCACTGCAAAATAATAGATATGTGTTGTAGGAACTTTTGGAAACACAAGGCACAAAGGAAAAAATACCTTCATATTTCTCCTTTTCCCATCTCCCCAGAGACTTTTTTCTCCTTATTTGTTGGCATATGTCTTTCCATACTCTTCAATGCATATATATTTACAGGATAACATTATATGTGGTATTTTAGAACCACATTTCTAACATTCCATTTATCATGTTTTGTATTTGCATAGTATTCCATTTCGTAGTTGTACCATAATATCTTTAGACAATGCTTGTGGTCAAATAATTTCCCCCAATATTTTACTGTTATAAAAAATGTTTCGATGAACATTTTGGTCTAAAGTTGATGGATCAAGGAATATAGGGGTCGTTATAAGTTAACAAATACAGCGTCAGATCATTGTACTACTCTGCTGAAAATCCCCCTTGGCTCCCATCTTACTCAGAGCCAAAGCTAAGGTCTTTACCATGACCTAAAATACCCTCAGCCATCCGGAGTGTGCATGTATGCATACACACAGACATGTACATGCCACTCACTCCTGCCTCTCTAGCTCATCTTCTCCTGCTCACCCCTGACTTGTTCCCCTGAAGCTATTCCTGGAATACACCAGGCAAGCAAGCCCCTGTGTCAGGGCCTTGGCACTTCTTCCTTCTGCTTATAACAATTCCTCCAAGTATCCACAGGCTTCCTCTTTCACTTCCTTTGTTGCTTTGGCTCAGATATCGCCTTATCTGAGTGCCCTTCCTTAACTATACAATACAAAATAAGTTCATGAATCTGCCCTCACCCCTACATTCCCTGTTTCCTTTACCTTGTTCTATTTTTCTATAGCATTTACCTGACAAATCTTATGTTTGTTTATTGTCACTCTTCTTCCAGAATGTAAGCACTGTGAAGTCAAGGACTTTGTTAGTTTTGATCACTATTGTATCCATGGGTTCTAAAGCACTGCCTGGCACATAGTTGGCACTCAGTAAGCTAAGAAATAATAAGACTAACATATTGGGATTGTGGCAAGGAGGTAAGTATACTCCACTTTTTCAAGGGGATTATAAAGGGCATCATTTTTAGGTGGGAGATATTGGACATAGGAGTTTGTGAACCAAGAGACAGAGAAAGATGTTACTTGGACATACGGAGGTTATAAGTATCAGAAGATTAGAAGTTCCGGGGATGTTTTAAAGTAAAATTTTTCCCATTGCAAAATAATAGATATCTGTTGTAGGAACGTTTAGAAATACAACTAAAGCACTTTTTGCTTTACTTGGAGTGGGTGGGACTGGAATTGGGAGGAGGGGCCATGGAGAGGCTGCTTTTTTTCATTGTGCATCTTTCTGTAAGACGTGAATTTATACCATGTACACCAATTACTTAAATAATAAGAGCATGTTTGGACTTCCAGTTTCTGGTGATGGCTGGTTATGAAAACTTGCAGAAACAAAATAATGGCTTTTTTTAAGTGAAGAACTAAAAAAACATTGAACTTCCAGGCCAGTTTTTGGATAAAAGTCTATAACCAGGGAGGGAAATGGAATACTGGAACAAAAAGCTGCCTGTGCTGAGACAGCAGTTGCTGATACCACAAACACTTGTCTGCTGTTTCTGTGGCCTGGCTGAGCCAAGAAAACATGTTAAAGCACAGAGCCCACGCAAGACAGTGTGTTTGCAGGAGACCCTACCAACAGGAATCGGATAACAAGGAGCTAAAGGTAAGGAGGAGTCAGAGCTGAACCCAGTGCCCTCTTCCCAGCAGTTGTAATGAACTGTGGCTACCTTGGTGCTCTTGGAACAGGGAGGAAAAGAAATAGAAAATACAGTTTCCCTGGAAGGCCTGTGCATATCTGCTTCCCTGAAGATTAGCTTCTCAAATATACATAGCTGGTTGGGCCAAGGATTCTCAAAATCTGAATTTGGCAGAAGCACAGCAAGATCTCTCTGGAAGAGGGCTCATCTCAAGCGTCAGGAGACTCCCGTTAAATACTTATTCAAGAATAATGTGTGGCAAGCGATAAAGATTACAAGTTACCCAAGCAACTTGAATATGAATGAGAATAGAAAATCACAGAAGCCCAGCTTCTTCCACTTAGCATAATCATTTGAGTCATCCATGTTGTCATGTGTATTCAGCAGCTTGGTCCTTTTAATTGCTGAGTGGCAATCCATAGTTTACTCATCCATTTACTAGTGGAAGATTTGTGTTGGTTCCAGTTTTTAGTGACAGTGGTTAAGCTGCTGTTAACATTCACCTAGAAGTTTTTTTGTTTTGTTTTGTTTTGTTTTTGAGACAGAGTCTTGCTCTGTCGCCAGGCTGGAGTGCAGTGGTCCGATCTTGGCTCACTGCAACCTCTGCCTCCCAGGTTCAAGTGATTCTCCTGCCTCAGCCTCCCTAGTAGCTGGGATTACAGGCACATGCCACCATGCCCAGCTAATTTTTGCATTTTTAGTAGAGACTGGGTTTCACCATGTTGGCCAGGATGGTCTTGATCTCTTGACCTCATGATCCGCCTGCCTCTGTCCCGCAAAGTGCTGGGATTACAGGCGTCAGCCACTGCGCCTGGCCTCACCTAGAAGTTTTTATGTGAATCAAAGATTTTGTTTCTCTTGAGTACATTCCTAGGAGTGGGATATCTAGTTATATGATAAATATGTATATATACTTAGTAGGAAATTGCCAAACAGGTTTGCAAACTGGTGGTGCCACTTTGCATTCCCACCAAAAATGTATGAAAATTCCAGGTGATTGACATCCTCACCAGAATTTGATATTGTCTGCAGTTTTGATGTTTTTGCTATTTTTTTGTTTTGACTTGGGTATACGGTGCATTTCATTGTGTTTTTCATTTTCATTCTCCCAATGCAAATGATGTTGTGTATTTTTTCATATTCTTCTTCGCTACAGGTATATTTTCTTTAGTGAAGCGTCTATTCAACCCTTTGGCACATTTTTGAAAAACTGGATTGTATGTTTTCTTACTGAATCTTGAGAATTCTTTGTATATTCTTGATACAAATCCTTTATCAAAAATATGGTTTTGGCCAGGTGTGGTGGCTCACGCTTGTAATCCCAGCACTTTGGGAGGCCAAGGTGGGCAAATTGCTTGAGCCCAGGAGTTCGAGACAAGCCTGGGCAGCATGGTGAAACCCCATCTCTACAAAAAAAAAAAAAGTACAAAAAATACAAAAAATTAGCCAGGCATGGTGGTGGCACACGCCTTTTGTCCCAGCTACCTGGGCGGTTGAGGCTGTACTGAGCCATGATTGTGCTGCTGCACTTCAGCCTGGGAGACAGAGTGACACCCTATCTTTAAAAAAAAAAAAAAAAAAATATATATATATATATATATATATATATGACTTATATATGACTTGCAAGTATTTTCTATTTTTTCCCAGTCTGGCTTGTTGTTTTGTTTTCTTAGCAATGTCTTTTGAAGAGCAGACATTTAAAATTTTGATGGAAGTTCAATTTATTGGGTCTTTTTCTTTTTTGAATTGTGCTTTTGGTGTCAAATCTAAGAAATCTTTGGTAAACCCAAAGTTACAAAGATCCGTCTTCTAGAAAAGAGGTGAGCAAACGTTTTCTGTAAAGGGCCAAATAGAAAATATTTTAGGCTTTACAGGTCATAGTCGCTGTTGTAGCATGTAAGCAGCCATAAAATACATAAATGAATAGGTGTTCAGTGAAACTGTTTTTACAAAAACAGATAAAGATTTGGCCCATGAGCCTTAGTTTGCTAACTCTTGTTCTAGAAGATTTAGGTATTGCAGTTAAGGTATGATCCATTTCTAGTTACTTTTTTTATGTGGTGCAAGCAATGGGTGGAGAGTTTTGTTTTTGTTTTTGTGTATGTATATACACTTATTCTAGCATTATTTGTTAAAAAGACTGTTCTTTCTCCACTGTATTATCTTTACACCTTGTTTAAAATCAGTTATTCATGGGTGTGGATTTATTTCTGAATTTTCTTTTCTGCATCTGTGTCTGCCCCTTCTTTATGACTATACTGTCTTAATTACTGTGGCTTTGTAGTAAGTTTTGAAATTGGGTAGTGTGAGTCCTCCAGCTTTATTTTTTTTTTCCTCAAATGTTTTAGTTTTTATAGCTCCTTTGCCCCTCCATATAAATTTTGGAATCAGCCTATTAATTACTACCAGACTTCCTACTGGGATTTTGATTGGGATTGCATTGAACCTATAGATCAATTTTGACATCTTAACAATATTGAGTCCTGTTACCAGTGAATGTAATATATCTCACCATTTATTTCAGTTTTTTGTTTGTTTGTTTTTGTTTTTTTTTGAGACAGAGTCTTGCTCTGTCACCCAGGCTGGAGTGCAGTGGTGCAATCTTGGCTCACTGCAACCTCCACTTCCTGGGTTCAAGTGATTCTCCTGCCTCAGCCTCCTGTGTAGCTGGGATTACAGGCACGTGCTACCACGCCCGGATAATTTTTGTATTTTTAGTCGAGATGGGGTTTCACCATGTTGGTTGGGCTGGTCTCAAACTCCTGACCTCGTGATCTGCCAGCCTCAGCTTCCCAAAGTGCTGGGATTACAGTCGTGAGCCACCACACCCAGCCTATTTCAGTATTTTAAAGTGTCTTTCATCAGTGTTTTATGGTTTTCAATATACAGATCTTTTACATAATTTGATAGGTTTATACTTGAGTATTCATGATTTTTAGTGCTATTGTAAATAATACTGTTTTAAAGTTTTTAATATTCAGTTCATTGCTGTTATATGAAAATGACTGATTTTTCTATATTTCCTTTTGTATCCTGTGATCTTCCTAAACTCACTTACTTGTTCTAGTAGCTTTTTTTTTTTTTTTTTGTAGATTCTCTGGAATTTTCTGCATAGACAATTATGTTGTCCACAGATAGAAACCATTTATTCCTTTCTAATCTGTACGCCTTTTATTTTCTTTTTTTCTCTTTTTATTGTTTGCTCCTCCTTCCCTTCATGTGTCACTTTCCACCTCTGTCCCTTCTCTCCCCTTCCCTCTCTCACTCCTCCCTTATTACATTGGCTAATATGAATAGATCTCGCTACTAACAGCCGAGAGCCTTGCGTGTTCTTGAACTTAAAGGGAAAGCATTCAGTCTTTTGCTAAGAGGATTTATTATGACTGGATATTGAATTTTGGCAATTTTTTTTCCCCATCAAATGAAATCATATGATTTTTCTAATCAGCTGATAGGATGACTTCCTTGATTAATTTTTGAATGTTGACCCAACTTTTTATGTATTTATGGATTCAATTTGCTAAAATGTGGTTGAAGACTTTTTATATGTATGTCTGTGAAGGACATGGTCTGTTGTTTTCTTGCAGTATCTTTGGTTTTGGTGTCAGGGTAATGGAGGGCTCATTAAGAAAGTTGAGAAGTGTTCTCTCCCCTTTCATTTTCTGAAAGAGTTTGTATAGAATGCTATAATTTCCTCTGCAATCTGTTGTACTGCTTTAGCTGCATCTCTCAAATTTTGATTTGTTGGTTGAAAAGAAGCCATGTAGGAATGTGGGGTCATCTGTATTGGGAGTGTAAATGATATGGTTTGGGTCTGTGTTCCCACCCAAATCTCACCTTGAATTGTAATAATCCCCACGTGTCGTGAGAGGGACCCAGTAGGAGGTAATTCATTCATGGGGGCGAATCTTTCCCGTGCTATTCTTGTGATAGTGAAGAAGTCTCATGAGATCTGATGGTTTTATAAAGTGGAGTTCTGTACATGCTGTCTTGCCTGCCACCATGTAAGAGGTGACTTTGCTCCTTCTTGCCTTCTGCCATTGATTGTGAGGCCTCCCCAGCCATTTGGAACTGTGAGTCCATTAAGCCTCTTTCATTTGTAAATTACCCACGCTTGGGTATGTCTTTATTAGCAGTATGAGAACAGATTAATACAGTAACATACATCACAGTAGGTATGAGCCAACTACTTGTGCCTTGAGGTGGGCAGATTTCCTGAGTGAATGTAAACAGTTCTCGCAAATCAGTCTGGAGAATCTGAAGAGAACCAACTGACCATGGCCACAAGGCTAGCCCCAGTATTTGTTTCCCCTCCTAGTAAGCTGTGCTAAAATCATTTCAGCAGAAGTATTTTGTTGACTTAAGGTTAGATTCCAAGTTTTAAAAGTTCTGAAGGTTGGGGCTAACAAATGTGAGGAAGCTTCGAATATGGGAAGGGACCCGTAGAAGAAAATCAGCCATCTAAGTTATTTAAAGTAACAGCTGTTAATTTTTATCAGTGAGGTCAGTTTGGAGATAAAAACAATCCAACACCTGTAATCCCAGCACTTTGGGAGGCAGAGGCAGGCGGATCACCTTAGGTCAGAGTTTGAGACCAGCCTGGGCAACATGGCGAAACCCCATCTCTACTAAAAATACAAAAATTAGCTGGGCGTGGTGGCGGGCACCTGTAATCCCAGCTACTCGGGAGGCTGAGGCAGGAGAATCACTTGAACCCAGGAGGCAAAGGTTGCAGCGAGCCGAGATTGTGCTAATGCACTCCAGCCTGGGTGACAGAGCAAGACTCTGTCTTAAAACAAACAAACAAACAAACAAAAAATCCAGCAACAATTGATTTAGATTTGTAGAGCAGGAGCTATAGACTGAGAAGAACAAACGAGAATTTGCCTTTTTTACATGGCGTAGAAGGATCATGGGAGAATGAAGTTATAACAGTGAGAACATGTAAACACAATCTGCGAGGCCTTTCGGTGCTTGCTAGGGGGCACCACAGTACAATAACATAAAGATCAGCAATAAGGTGGGAAAAATAAAGAAAAGCAGAGCTATCAGAAAAGTAATCTTGTTCTTCCGTGTTGGGTAGACGCCAACTACTTTGTGTCACCATCTCTTCAATCTGAGGGTCTTGGGTTATAGCGGCCTTCATCTATCTGATCATCTCCTCCCAGAGATTTTTAAGACTCAAGAGCTTCAGATCTCCTGAAAAGGTCCATTTCATCAAGACTCAAAGGGGTTTTTATCTTCTGATATTAAATGACTGTTTAAAATTTCTCATGTGATTTCTCAGATTTTATTATTCTATGTTTAGACAACTAAAAAGAGTTTTTTCATAAGTTTTAAGGTAATTAAAATTTGGAAATGCCAAAAAAACACTAATTATTTCGTAGCTTCCTCCCCACCCCACACCCCCCCCGCCCTCTGTATAAAAAATGGCTTCTGGTATGTTCGTTTATTTTCACAGAAAAGTCTGAGAAGTGTGTTATGATTATTTAAAAAAAAAAAGTCTTAGAAAAGTTGAGGTTAGCTAAATAGAGTAGTAATAATTGAAGAAACGTTTTCATATATGCCATCACACCCAAGGCTATCAAGAGGCAAATCTCAGGGTTGCCTTGTGGCCATTCTAGGATACCTGAAGAACATTTAGTTGTAAACCACACATTGGCAATTTTATTATTCTCAAGTTGGAAAAGGCAAAATAAGAGTTAACAAGCACACAAAATATGAACATAAGTAAGAAGTACTAACTGCAGAAAATTTTTACAATATCATGAATACATAGCAACAGTAAGAATGATGGTGATAAGAAATTTAATTTTTTCAAAAAAACTTTATGTTAAAATGATTGAAGAGTGTGCTAGAGATTTCACACTTTTATTTTTGAAAAGAAACTCTTTGGGGATAGAATGAGATTGGTCATTTTACAGGAAGAGAATACTAATTTGAATTTGACTCTTTTGTTCTATCATCCAAATAATGATTTGCTCTGAAGGATTTTTCTTCCATTAATGTACCTTCCTAAATATTTGTTTAATGTAATATGTAAATATGTAATAAATTTGAAGTTTTAATTCAGGTTTAAAATACAATTACCTTTATGAACATAGTAAGTAAAACAATATATATTACTGAATTTACCATCTTAATCAAATTGTTTGTCTAATAAACAGGTAAGCCACATTTGTTATCTCATGAGATACATATCTCATGTATTATTTTATAACTATGTTATTATCTTAACTGTTTTGTCAGTTACTACCTCAATGAAAATAACTCATTTCCTCTAAACGCAGAGAACTGGAATACATACACCAAAAACTGTAATTTTTTTCTCCATTAGTATACATTTTATATCTTATAAATCTTAAGATAGTAAAAATAAATTAATATTATCCAAACGCAATTGCACTTGGTTTCTCTTTACTCATCCTTTAAAATAAAGGGGACAAGTATAAAACCAGGTTTCCTGACAAGTTTTATATATTTTTCTTACTTAGAAATTGTCAAAGTATCTAAATATTGTTTATTAACTCTATTTAATATTAGTCTAAACTTGTAAAGTTAACTGTGGATCTGGAAACTAAAGCTCATATTAAGTCTTTATGGTTTGCAGCATTAATAAGAATTTCACATGATTAAATCTATTTGACCCATAAACCAGTGCAAGAATTTTAGAGATTTTAAATCCTAAAAACATTAAATCCAATTCTCATACAAACTAGCACTTTGTACTAACATTTTTACATGATGATAAAGTCAATAAGACAATATAGAGCTGTTTTTAAACTAAAATCATTTCAATTTGTCCAAAGGGATATGATCATAAATGTTACATGAACTCTTTTAATAGAATTCATTCTAATTTTGATACATGATGAAACTATGTATTCATAAACCAAAATTTTAAATCATGTCAAAAGGTTTTAAGTTTCCTGCTTTTTGTATCTTACAACCTAATAACCAAGACCATTATTCAAACTAACAGTTAAGTTTTTTTCTCCTATATTAGTTTTAGGAAGAAAAATTTAAAGAACCAGTGCCAGTAAAACTTGACAATTTTTAAAAACTCGTTTGAATTTTATCTGGACTGTATGAGTATGTAAATAACATCATAATACTTTTTTATTAATTCACATGTTTTTCTAAGAGCAGGAGACAGAGAAATAGAAGGCAGAAAATGAGAGCCAGCTGTGGGCAGGTCAGACAGGGCAAAAGCTAACCTACCACCTGAAAATGTTACAGTTCTGAAAAATTGAATCTTTTAAATACAATTGTGGGATTTATAGTATTACCCATGTCAACTTGAAGAGTTTGTTTCTGTCCTACTATTAAAGATACTTGTCTTCTTGGGCTAAGTGGATCGTTGGAATTTGGATGCTACAGTACCCGTTTGGTGACCCCTTTTATAATCACTCAGAGGCTTCTGGTTCTTTCTCTTCCTGACTAGAATGGAACCATTTTCCAGTGACTTTTTAAATTCACAATATGAAGTTTTTGTATCCTGGACCCACAAAAAGATGAGCTGCTTGACAGAGGTCAAGAAGGTTGTGGAGTGGGTGGGCTGGGACAGGATTCGGGAATCCTTAGCAGTGGCACAAAGTTCTGAATACAGCCTGCGTTAGACATGGACATATTGTGAAGTATTTGGGTCTTCCTCATATGGAGACTGCCATTTTAAGGGACTTTGAGTTAGACTGTATATTTCAGAGGCTGGAGGAGGAGGAGGGAAAACGAGAGATACAAACAGAAAAGTGTGGAACAGTATTTGGGTGGATCAGCAAGTGAGGCAGATTTTAAGTATTTCTTATTTTATTGGCCTAAATACAGTCTTCTAGGGAAGGGTAAAAGTCTGGATTATATTTAGAAGCCTCTTCATACCAATTTTTTAAGCTGTATTTTAAAATAAATTTTATACTCATAAAGAATTGCAAAAGCCAATACCACCAATTCCTGTGTGTCTTCACCCAGGATTCCCCAGATGCCCCAGTGACAAGATCTTAGGTAACCTTGATACATTATCAGTACTAAGTAATGGGCATTGATTAATGCTGTTAACTACACTGCAGACTTTATTTGAATTTTGTTACATGTCTTTTTCCAGTGTATATTTATATGAAATTTAGTTATGTTATAGATGCGTGGTAACTACTGCCATAATCAGCATACAGAATATCCTATCACCACAAAGTCTCTTATGCTACAGTTTTATAATCATACCTTCACAGATGTGACCCCCAGCAACCACTGATGTGTTCTCCATCACTATCATTTGGCCATTTCAATAGTGTTAGGTAAATGGCATCATGCAATACATAGCCTTTTAAAATTGGCTTTTTTTTTTTTTTTTTTTTGTACTCAGCAAGTATCCTTGAGAGTCCTTCAGCTTGTCACATGCATCAGTAGTTTCTTTTTTTTTTATTGCTGAGTAGTATTCCATTGTATGGACGAACCACTGCTTATCCATTCACTTATTGTAGGACATTGTGATTATTTCTAGCTTTCAGCTATTATAAATAAAGTTGCTATAACCATTTGTGTAGATTTTTGTATGGAAATGTGTTTTTATTTTTGTAGGATAAATACCCAGCAGACTTATGGCAAGTCTGTGTTTAACTTTATAAGAAACTGCCAAACTCTTTTTCAGAGTAGCATTTTATATTCCCACCATCAGGATATGAGAGTTCTAGTTGTTCTACATCCTCACTAACAGCATTGTGGAGTTTTGGGCATTATTTATACATATTATTCTAATAGGTGTATAGTGGTATATCACCATGACTTTAATTTGCATTTTTTTAGTAGCTACAATGTTAAACATCTGTGTTTAACATTGAATACCACATGCCATTTGAATATCCTCTTTAGTAAAGTGTCTGGTTTTGTACATTTTCTAATTGGATTTTTTGTTTTCTTACTGTTGTATTTATAGAGTTATTTATATATTCTGGATATAAGGTCCTTGTCAGAACTGCGAATTGGAAATATTTTCTCCCAGTCTATACCTTGTATTTTCATCCTCTTAACGTGGCCCTTCTCAGAGCAAAAGGATTTGGTTTTGATAAAGTCTACTTTATTGATGTTTTTCTTTTATGGTCATGATTTTAGCATCATGTCTAAGAACTCCACCTAATCCTAGCCTATTAAAAGATTTATGGTTTCACTCTTCACATTTGGATCTGTGATCCGTCTTGAGTTAATGTTCGTATTAGGTGTGAGGTTTAGGTTTAGGTTTGTTTTTATGACCAAGAATGTGCAGTTACTCTAACACCATTTGTTGAAAAAATATTTTCTCCTTTGAATTGGATTTGCCCTTTTGTTAAAATCAGTTGGCCACAGTTGCATGGGTCTATTTCTGGACACACTATTCTGTTCCTTTGATCTGCATATCTGTCCCTCCACCAGGACTTCATTGCCTTAATTGCTATCACTGTATAGTATTAGAAGACTGAATATTGTGATTCCACCAGCTTTACTTTCTTTTGTGTTTTTTATGCTTTCATGTAAATTTGAAAATTTTCTCATATCTACAAAAAATCCTTCTGAGGTTTTGATAAAAGCGGTATTAAGCCTCTGGATCAACTTGAGGGGAACACGACATCTTCAATATGTTGAATCATCTTTCAATCCATAAACACAGTTTGTTTCTGTATTGACTTAGGTCTTTTTAAGATTTTCTTCATTAGAGTTGTGTAATTTTCTCCATACAAATCCTATGCATAGTTTGTTCGATTTAGATTGAAGTTATTTTTTTGGAGCAGCTGTATAAAGGGTTTTGTGTTTCTAATTTCAGTTTCAATACATTTGTTGCTAGTGTATAGAAATAAGATCCATTTGTGTGTATGTGTGTGTGTGAACTTTGTATCCTGCAACCCTGCTAACTCACTTATTAGTTGTTCCCTTCCCTGTTTCCCAGAAGAGATGGTATAAAGTTACTGTTACTTATTCTTTTAATGTTTGTTACAGTTCAGCAGTGATACCATCTGGGCCTGGAGATTTCTTTATCAAAAGGTTTTAAACTGTTAATTCAATTTTTTTAGTAGTTATGAGACTATTCAAGTTATCTGTTATCTTGGGTGTTTTTATAGTTTGGAATTGGTCCATATCATCTAAATTGTCAAATTTATGTGCATAGAGTTGTTTGTTGTATTCCTTTATTATCCTGTAATGTCTGCTGGGTCTGTAATAGTATTCCTTCTTTCGTTACCAATATTGATCATTTATGTCTTTCTTGCACTTTCCCTCTTCTTAACTTCCTGTCTCCCCTCCTCTCCTCTCCTCTTCCCTTCCCTCTTCTCTTCTTCTCCCCACCTTTTGTCAGCCTTGCTTGAGGTTGATCAATGTTATTGATCTTTTCAAAGAATAAACTTTTGCTTTCATTTTTCTCTATTGTTTTTCTGTTTTCAATTTCATTGACTTTTTACTCTTACGTTTATTCCTTCCTCCTACTTGCTTTGGGTTTATTTTGCTCTTCCGCTTGTAGTTTCTTGAGGTGGAAGCTTTGTTTTGGATCTGAGACCATCTTCCAATATAAGCATTTAGTGTTAAATTTATAAATTTCTCTAAAAGTGACACTGCTTTAAATGCATCCCAAAGATTTTTATATGTTGTATTTTCATTCCCTTCAGTGTATTTTTACATTTCCTTTGAGACTTTCTCTTTGACCATTGGAGTATTTAAAAGTGGGTTGTTTAATTTCTAATTGTTTTGTGATTTTCCTGGTATCTTTCTGTTATTATTGATTTCTAGTTAGATTCATTATGAACAGATAATATATTTTTTGTGATTTCAGTCCTTTTAAATTTGTGAATTTAAATTTTACATGACCCAGGATAGGATGTGGTCCATCTTGGTATCTATTTATTAGTTGCCAAGGCCATTTTTTCCTTGCTGAGGGGCTTGGCTTAGAGATAACTTACATCTCTTTTGCCCACATTCCAATAGTTAGAGCTAAATCATATGGCCACACCTAACTGCACAGAAGGCTGGGAAATAGATTTTAGCTGTGTGACTTAGAAGGAAATGGGAATCAAGTCTGGAAATTACATAACACTCTCTTGTTTTTGATTTTTTTAAAATTTTCTCCCTTTATTCCCATTCCCAATCCTATAGTTATTTAACTACATACCCTAGTGTATTTAATATATGTCCTTCTGATCTACCTTCTGTACATTGAATTAGATTTTTATGAATCTTTCAAAAATACCTAAGATTTCTTTGAGGTTTTTTTTACCTGTTTATAAATGGTTATTGTCTGATATAGTTTGGATGTTGTATCCTCTAAACCTCATGTTGAATTGTAATTCCCTTTGTTGGAGGTAGAGCCTAATGGGAGGTGATTGGATCATGGGAGCAGAGTTCTCTTGGATGGTTTAGCATTATCCCCTTGGTGCTGTCTTTGCGGTACTTCTAGCAAGATCTGGCTGTTTAAAGGTGCGAGGCATCTTTCCCCTCGCCCTCTGTTGCTCCTGTTTTCACCATGTGACATGCCTGCTCCTGCTTTGCCTGCTGCCATGAGTAAAAGTTCCCTGACGCCTCTCCAGAAGCCAAGCAGATGCCAGCACCATGCTTCCTGTACAACCTGCAGAACTGTGAGCCAATTAAACCTCTTCTCAGGTTTTTTTTTTTCTCAGTCTCAAGTATTTTTTTATAGCAGTGCAAAAACGGCCTAATATATTGTCTGTATAGCATTCTGATGATTAGTTCTTCACTATGTATTAAGATTGACTTATGTTGCTGCATGTATGGCTAATTCATCCCTCTGACTGCTTCAGAAATATTCCACTTTATTCATATTTATTCAACATTTTACTTATCTATTCCCCCACACGGGGGAATAAAAGTCAAAAGCATTACTAATTTAATAATGTCATATTTGTTCTTCTAATTATTTTTTGCTGCATAACAAAGCACTCCTAACTTAGTGGCTTACAATGATAACAGTCATTTATTTTATTCAAAAATCTGCAATTTGGGCTACAATTGGCAGAACAGCTCATCTTTGCTCCTTATAGTATTGGCTGGAGTTGGCAATGACTCAGCAGATCAAGGCTGGAAGACTCATTCTCATCAGGTGGTTGACGTTGGCTGTCAGTTGGAACCTCAGCTGGGGCTGTTTGCCAGAACACCTACACATGGCATGTCCATGGAGCTATTTGACTTCCTCACTGCAATGGCTGGGTTCCAAGAGCAGTTATCCCAATAGAACAAGGCAGAAGTGCATGACTTTTAGAATCTTGTCTCACAAGTCACACAGAGTCACTTCCACCATCCCCTGTTGGTCAAGGAGGACATGAAGGTCTTCCTAGGAGCATGGGGAGAAGACAGACTCTACCACCTGTTGGAAGGAGTGTCAGTGTTACATAGCAAGAGAAGCACATGGAATGGGATGTATTGTGATGCCCATCTTTGGAACAGACAATTTGGCATATCTGTGAAAATTAAAAGTCTGATTTGGATATAACAAATGAGACTGATTAGCAAAGATGTCTAATTATAAAAGTTAAAGTTAAATTCCAAATATACTTTTTTTTTTTTGCCAAAGACCAAAGACTAGGTTATAGCCAAGGAATTCTGGCTCCCTATATCCCTAGGCTTTTTTTATTTTTATTTTTATTTCTTTTTTGAGATGGAGTCTCGCTGTGTCACCCAGGTGCAGTGGCACTGTCTCGGCTCACTGCAACCTCCGCCTCCTAGGTTCATGCGATTCTCCTGTCTCAGCCTCCTGAGTAGCTGGGATTACAAGCACACACCACCACACCTGGCTAATTTTTTGTATTTTTAGTAGAGATGGGGTTTCACTATGTTGCCCAGACTGGTCTTGAACTTCTGAGCTCATGATCTGCCGGCCTCGGCCTCCCAAAGTGCTGGGATTACAGGCGTGAGACACCGTACCCAGCCCCTAGGCTTTATTTCTAAGGTTATCAATACCTTCTTCCCCTTGATCCTTGTTTTTTATGTGATCAGCATAATACATGAGATCAACCAGTTCAAGCAACACGATTACAAAACCTATGCACACCTTGAGTGTAATAAAGAGAAACAGAGCTTTTTTCTCTTTAGAAAATATATCATATGAGAAAACAATAGTAACTAGTTCTCAACCTCTTTCTCCTTTTCTTTTGCGCTGCTGGCCAGAAGATCTCTGATGTATTGGGCATTCTGACTAGATACCTTCAGTATACACATGACTATTCTGAAAGCTTATTATCTACATCACTAGAAAATAGATCCATAACTTTTGCAGTCCTTGTGCCTTTTTCTCTGAACTTGTCTCTCCTGAGACTCTATTAAATACAATGGTGCTTGAGGAAAGCACTGCCAGAATAGCTCTGCCTCTCATAAGGTGATGTAAGAAAAATGGGAAAAGCGTTCTAGCAAAGTGGTCATGAAAAGATTGTAGTGAGTTCAACCCTGTCAAGTCCTGATTTCTGTATATCATTTTACCCATTTCTCTTAAAGTCCAGAAAGGTCATACCCAAATGGATGAAAATGCTGATCACTCTCACCTTTTAACTACATAAAGCTTTCACCAAGGCAGAAAATCACAGCTAAAAAATTAACATAAGATGGACAAACCCGATTTGTTTCTTTTCTTGAATTGCTAAGCCAAGATGAGATGAGTGTTGGGCCTTTGTTTTTATTTTTTAATGGGTAATTTCGAATATATATGAAAGTAGAGAGGATGGTTCAGTCATCCCTCAGTATCTGTGAGGGATTGGTCTGAGGACCCCCTGTGAATACCAAAGCCTGCCGACACTTAAGTCCCTGCTATAAAATGGCACAGTATTTGCATATAACCCATGCACATCCTCCCACATACTTTAAATCATCTCTAGATTACTTGTAGTACCTAATACAATGTAAATGCTATGTAAATAGTTGTCATACTGTGTTGTTTAAGGAATAATGACAAGAAAAAAAATCTGTACATGCTCAGTACAGACACAACCATCATAGACCTAACTACACTTTTGATCTGATTTGAATCCGCAGATGCAGAACCCTACAGAGGGCTATGTAGTGAAATGCCCCACCCATCCCCTAACTTCAGCAGTGACCAACCCATGGCCAATCTTGTCATCCGCACTCATCCCCAAATATATTAAAATATATTAAATATATTAAAATGTATTTAAAGCAAAACCTTGATATCATTTCATCCATAACTGCTTCAATGTGTATTTCAAGAAAGGGACTCTTTAAAAACATAACTACAATACCATTATCGCACATTTTAAAATTAGCAGTTGTGGAGGCAAAAGGTATGTCTATAACTGGGGAGAATGAAGCAAAGAATATAAGTGGACATAGAACACGAAAAACAAAACAAAAGACTGAGTCTCTGAAGTCCTGAAAGGGGTTCCAGTCCACAGGTCTCCCTTTGATGTTGAGAGTCACCTCATCTCTTTGTATCATCTAATCCGTTCTTTTTGTATTACACTGAGTTGGACTTCAGTAATTTTTTTTTGAGACAGTCTTGCTCTGTCGCCCAGGCTGGAGTGCAGTGGCACCATCTCGGCTCACTGCAAGCTCTGCCTCCTGGGTTCATGCCATTCTCCTGCCTCAGCCTCCCAAGTAGCTGGGACTATAGGTGCCCGCCACCAAGCCTGGCTAATTGGACTTCAGTAATTTTAATTTGGAAGCATCATGACTAATACTACTGCTATCTGGACAGCTTAGTGTTACTCTTCCCTCCATATTTTTTGATTTGTTTATCATACCATTCAATTTAGTTAATGTCAGTAGCTACCGTTTATCGAACACCGATCATGTACCCGGCACTCTACCACGTGTAGAGATTAAACTACACCAATTTCACAACAACCCAATGAAAAAAGTATTTCCCTATCTTGTAGATAAAGAAATCAAGGTCTAACTGGATTAGGTAATATTCCCAAGTTAAACACTTAACAAGTGTGGAACCAAAGTCTCACGCAGATCTTTCTGGCCCTCAGCCTGTTCCCACTATGCCATGCTGCATCTGACAAACGTGATTTTTATTTTCTAAAAAAGCCAGTACAATTCTGTGGTGCCTGCTGTTCATCATATTGTTTCCTCATCTTCCTAGGCGCGCAACTACTCCTTCATGGCACTTAGCCTTGGTCCCGTGATTGGGTTCTAGCCTATGGAATATGAGTAGGAGACATGTCATGTTTCTTGGCTGGGCCCAATAAAACTTCCTATTTGCTGTCCTTTTTGCTCTCTCTGCTTTTGCTGTCTGGCTGATGATGCCCAAGGTGACCTTGGGAACCACACATTGGCGATGACAGATGGACATCCTGAGTCTCTGAGTGACTGTATGGGACAGAGCCGCCTGCCACCAATCTGAAACCTCTTTGGACTGTTCACATGAGCAAGAGATAAACTTCTATTGTATTTAAGCCATTGTATATTTAGCATTCTATTTATTATTACAGCAGTTAGCCTTCCTTAACTTTTATGTACTGTTTCAATTATCTTTTACTGGGTAACAAACTACCCCCAACATTTAGCGACTTAAAACCACAGTCTTAAATTAACTCATGATTCTGTGAGTCAGAAATTTGGGCTCTTACCCCTACTTGTTCATGCGGCTACAGTGAGCAGGTGGGCAGCTGGGGGCTAGTTGGTCCAGCATTGCCTCACTCACACGTCTGGAAATAGGTGCTGGCTGGACTGTGTGTCTCCAGCAGGCCTGCCTGAGATTTTTCACGTGTTGGTGGAAGTGTTCCCAGCAGCAAGAGAGGGCAAGCCCCAATCTGCAAGTATGTCTCAAGCTCCTGCTTGCATCGTGTTTGCCGATGTGCCATTATTTAGTGAGTCACCTGCTTAGAGGGGAGTATGATTTATTGGGGACTATTTACTGCAAAAATCTGCCATATGTACAAGAGTTAGGCAAATCATTTACGTATATACAACATATTAGTCACATATTTAATACCTGAGTCCCACTCTGAGACTGTTTTCATAACCCCTGAATCAAGTTCTATTTAATAATATCTGATAATCATTTATTTTTTACTTTTCAGGTCTATATATGAGAATAAAATAATTACCAATACATCATACATTTAGGTTAGTAGAACTGGGATTTAAAGAAATGAATCCAGTTTCATCTTTGCCATTAACATTGAGCTCCCTTTGTTTTAAGTCAGATGCAGTTGCAGTAACCCTCCCTAGACTCCATATCCCCTTTGAGCTACTGTCATATCCTGTCCCTTCCATATCATATTTCTTTCTTTCCTTTTTTTTTTTTTTTTTTTTTTTGAGACGGAGTCTTGCTCTGTCACCCAGGCTGGAGTGCAATAGCGCGATCTTGGTCACTGCAACCTCTGCCTCCCAGGTTCAAGCGATTCTCCTTCCTCAGCCTCCTGAGTAGCTGGGATTACAGGCACCCACAACCACGCCTGGCCAATTTTTATATTTTTAGTAGAGACGGGGTTTCACTGTGTTGGTCTTGCTGGTGTCAAACTCCTGACCTCAGGTGATCCACAGGCCTTAGCCCCCCAAAGTGCCAGGATTACAGACATAAGCCACTGTGCCCCAGCCCACATTGTATTTCTTAAAGGATATCCTCATCTTCCAGTTATTTCTCAGTCCTTTTCAGTCTGGCTTCCTTGCATTAATTTATGAAAACAGCTCTTATGAGGGTGACCCATGACCTTCCTGTCACTAAATCCATGGGCATGAAACTTTCTTACTGGTGGTTGACTTCTTCTCAACACCACGCCACCATCTGTCTGCTTTTCCTTCAACCTTTCTGGCCTTGTCTTAGTTTCCTTTGAAGACTCATCCTCCTTTACCTTGTCTTTAAGTGACATAATTCCTCAAGACTTCATGCTTGGTCTTTTCTCACTCTACTCTTGCCCTAGGTTGGCCTCATCTTTGACCATGTCTTCAATACTATCTATATCCTGTTGAGTCCCAAACTTGTTTCTCTACCTCAGGCCTCTGTTATGCCCCAGGCCTGTGTATGTCCAGTTGTTTATCTCACATGCACCTCAAACTCAATTTATGTCCACACCGGCCCTGTGCTTCCTCCTCATTCACCCTTCCCTCCAAACAAAATCCAGTTCTTTTCTAGTAGTTTCAAAATGACCCCACAATCCAAAAGCCCGTGAATCATTCTTGACTCCCTGTACCATCACTGCCCCCTATGCCATCCTTCACCCATTCCTGTTGTGCCCCTTTCTTTTCTGGGAAAATCTCCCATTGTGAGTCATCTGGGTGGGTGACTGCCCCAGCTCCCACTATGAAAGACAAAGGGGCTAACATCCTCCCTCTCTCTGTCTCCTGTCAGCTAAGGCATTGCCTGTGACCTGACCTTGGTTGATTGGCTGTGTCTGCCAAGAACTTTGAATATTAAGAGTAAAACTAAGACGGTACTATTAGAAGTCATTCATGAATGTATCAGTGGAGTACTGGTGGTGTTGATCCTGCTTCCTGTATTTCTTAGCCTTCCAGAACTATCTTGGTTCCTGCCCCCCCACCACATTTTCCATGCTGGTGTGCTAGCCCCCAGTGGATTTATCCTATAAATGCCCCCATTTGCTTAAGATACCCAGAGAAGGATGTTGTTATTTGCTACCAGAGAAGCTGTGACCAATATAGGCACTGATGTTCCAGGTAGATTCAGATGCCATCACAAAATTTTCTCCACTAATCGGCCACCTAGCCACAGAATGCACAAAACAGCTCTCAAGATCTCTGCATGCAATATCAGTGCCTATGGGTCCCTGTGGCCATTTCTTAGTGCTGCCCATGAGCCACCATCATCTCTGCCTCAACTTTCGCGAGAGCCTCCCAGCTGGTTGTCTCATAAGGTCCTCAACTTCATACTGCAGCCAAAGCCATCTTTTCAGAATGTAAACCTGTTGGTGCCACTCCTCTCTGATGAAATCTTTCAGGGGCTTCAGATTTCTGTGAAAGACCAAAATTCTTAAACTTTTTTGACCTTTACTCACAATAAAGACAGTTTATATTGAAACTCAGTACACTTGATGTATATTTTATAAAAGTGTCACAAGACAATACTTACCCTTTATTCGATTAACAAATACTTGCATGGCAGTTACTGATTGCCAGACACTGTTCTTGCTATGCTGTGAATGGTAACTCATCTAGTCCCTGTAAGAACCCATGCGATGCACATGTTCTTATGACCACTTTAAAGCTGAAGCCACTTGGGCACAGAGAGGTTCAGTTGCTTGTCTGAGGTTGTACAGTTAATGAGTGGCAGTCTGGGTCCAGACCCGTGCTTTTCACTGCTTCTTGGTGCTACTCTGTGGTGGACTCTGATATTCTTTTCTGTTTCATTTTTTAAAAACAGAGGTTGGGCGTACACCACATTGGTTTCACAACCTCCTAGCAGGTCACAGTATACAGTTTAAGAAACACTGGCCTGTCTTGGGGTGGGCCCTTACCTTGTATTTCCCAGCTCCACCTGTGCTGTGCTCCTCCTTGAGTTCCATGATCCAGTTTTCATGGCCAGGCTCCTCGGAGCCATGGGGCCTTGGCCCATGCTGTTCATTTACTGAACCTCACTGTCCTCCCTGCAGATTGTGTCCTTGATTTCAAGGGAGAACGGTACGCCTTTGATAGGCCCTGAAAGCCCTTGCACCTCTCCTTGGGCACTCATCATGGTTGCAGTTTGGCAGTCACCCACTTGGTGGTTTGAATAAATATATCCATCTTCCCCACTAGACTGTACGTGCTGCGAGTGTAGGCTCTCTGCGTGTTTTTAGTTGACTGTTGAGAGAGGTGATCTGCCCTGAGTCCTGAGCATCCAGCACATTCTTGCTGGGTATGCACACAAGGCGAGGCCCTGACCACTCTACTCAGACTGCTTCTCAGCAGACATTATGTTCGCAGCAGACAACCTTGAGGATAAAGTAGTAGCTCCCTCCAGTTCGGAGAGCAGACTTGCTACTGCTTGCTATAAAATGGCAGGCTCCTCAAGCTCAGTGTTCTTCAGCTGCCATGCAAAGCCACTGTATGTGTAGCATCCACCTGTGCCCCAGCACGCTGTCTTCGTGGGCTACGGGGCACAGGGGCTGATGCAGACATGCTCGTGCTCATGTTGTCTACTGTTCTGTTGATCATAAAGTCCTGTGCTTCTGACCCAGGAGGCTTGCGTCCTGTGCCAGCATCCACAAAACAGTAACAGTCTAACTTACTAACTTGCAAGTTGGGTAAAAAGTCCAGACATGACACTAACCTTTTCCTATCAGCCAGCATAGTACCTGGCCTAAAGCAGATGTTCAGTATTTATTTGTGAAACAAATGGATGGTTGGATAGATAGAAAGTAGATGGACTTTGAGCTCTGCTTAAGGTGTTGCAGGGATCAAACCCTTTCAGAAATGCCAACCATACCCTGGAATGATTCTGGAACTGTGGGGAAGACAATTGAGGAGAAATGAAGATTATCTTGACCTGAAGTTTCTCATCCTTTGTGTTTCTAAGTAGAGTTTTTGGATCAGCTAGCTCCGCTTCTGATATTAAACTATCTGACATGGGTAGTCCTGTGAGACAGTTGCATTTTATTCTGAATTGCCTGAATGAGTCTGATGTCCCCAACACCTAGCGAAGCTCAGCAATGATGCATGGGGTGGGCTGATGTGGGAAGTAGGCAGCTCGGAGTGGCAGAGGCCTGGGTTCTATTTTAAAAGGGAATTCTGGGTATCACTGGGTCTCTTAGAGGGGGAGTTAGGGAGGGGGAACTGGAAAGTGAGAAAGGGAAGTTTGCACAGCAGCAAAGCCAAAGTTAGCTTCAAGTTCTCCCCAAAGGCCAGGTGGCAGTAATTTGGGACATGTTGCAGAAATTCATTGCTGAAGCAACTGGGACCAGAAAGCTTCAGACAACAACTGTCCCTGCTAGGAGGGCCTGTTCCCCTTTCACAAACAGCACTGCTTTTCCTAATATAAGCACAGTTCTTGCACATAGATAAAACTGTCTTTAGGATAGAGTGAAAAGAGAATAAGAATGTTAAATTTATAACTATTAAGATGTATTGAAAGTTGAATAATGTGCAGAAAGCAAATCACTCTACACAGAGAGGGTGATAGAAGGGTTCTTGGAGACAACAAGCATGAGAAGACTTATCTAGGGTTTGATGAGATTTTCAGTAAGAGCTTTATCATCCCCACAGGGGCAAAATTAATTCTTGGGAGACAAAAAGGAACTTAGTTATTCGATGGTTTGTGGCCTTCAGAGGGTTGCAGTTGTACATAAACAGAAACACAGTATATCAGTGTTATTAAAATTTCAGGATGGGAGAGAGATTGGGGAAAATATCTAAAATGTCTCCTTACAGGGGTGATAATGAGAAGCAATGGACTAGAGGATTCAAGTGGAAGAGTCTTCATCACCAGTGAGTTCTCCTGGGAAAGTGAATTGGAAACAAGCTAAGTGCATTTTCTCAGCAGAAGGAAGATCTTACACATCACCTAGTGAATATCCAGTTGGGAATCTGAAAGCAGCAGTGGGCAGGTGAGCTGTCCCTACAGCTGTTCAGCAGGTGATGAGCTTACTGGCTCCAGGAAACGTCAGTGTGCTTAGGATGCAGCTGATGGCCTTAGGCACCAGGCCAGTCCCTGGACACACCAATAGGATGGTGGCAATAGAGGGTGGAAGTTAAGATTCCAGGAATTAGCCCACCCACGTCCTTCCTTGCTGTTCTGTTCTTTTCTCATCTCCCTCCTTCCTACTCTCCTCTCCGGCTCACTCATTCATTTTTGCTGCAGGCAGGGGAATCAGGAGCAATGTTCATCAGTGAATGAAAGGAGTGCTGGAAAGAGAACCACATGCTGACATCAAAGAACTTTCAATCATATGATTTTAGTGTGGAAAGCCAGATGATACACTCTAACATCTGTGAAATCAAATCAAAATGCAAATTGGTTTTTGGCTTTCCTAATCTATGTTTCTGGATATGTGTTCACTGGGACATGTGGCTTCTTGACAGAATAAGACTGAAGACAATTTCAAGTATAGACAATAGTTAGTTCCAATCCCACAGGTATTCAGCCTTGGAAATGGGTTCCAGTCTCTGGGCTTAAAAGACTGGACTTTGCTATCAGTTAGAAAATGGCAGTGTCGTAGAGGGGCTCTTAATGTTAGGAAGGATGGCCTGGCAGAGTCTCTTTTTTTCTCTTGCCCTATCCCTGATGCTCATTAAGGCAGTGCTAGAGGAAAAAGTTCTCATTAGGTAACAGGAGTTGCTACTGGGTACCGTTTAAAGTGCTTTACACCTATTAATTCATTTACTCACAACCAGACAATTCTGCAAGGGGAGCACTGTTTTATAAACTCTTATGGATGGGGAGCTCAGGTACAGAAATGCTAAGTCATTTGTCCAAGCTCACACAGCTTCTGGTAGCACCGGGATTTGAACCCAGATCCTCAGTCTCCAGAGAACTTGCCACAATAGTGTTCTTTTAAGGTGCCCTCAGCCAACTCTTGCACTAATTGATATCTTTGAACTCATGGATGAATGGGCTTAAAATTGTTTTTAACACAATGTACTTTGGTTTGAGCCTTATTTAAATAGAACAATGTGCCAGTCACCAGACCCCATGCACGGTTGAATCCTTTGGCCACTTACATAATGGATTAATTACTGGACACATGCTGCCCTCTTGTGATGAAAGTCACTCAATTGCAACCTTCTCCACTTCTCTGGAATGTACCCAGTTACTTCCTTTGTTCCAGTCTCATGGTTGGGGGATGGAGGATCTGTAGCCAGTGACGAAGCTGTTGGCTCTGTAGAGCCAAGATGTCACCTGCCATTCTGCGTGGTGCTCCCGGGCTGTTGGCTCTGTAGAGTCAAGATGTCACTTGCCATTCTGCAGGGTGCTCCCAGCCTGTGACTCCAGCCATGAGACATGACCCCAGAGTCCTGCAACTTGTAGCAACTGAATATAGGAGAAAAGATCAGGCTTCCTGAAGAAATCCTAGGAACATTAAAGAGACCCCATCTGTGTCCTTGGGGAAAGAGCTCCATTTTGCCTAACTTGCCCTAGCAGATTGGAACCAGTGATAGTGACAGAAGGCAGCCAAATGCCTAGGTAAATGGGACAGGTCCCAGGTGAAACCCCACCTTAAAGCCAAAAAACAGCCTGGGGGGTGAAAGGCCAGATTGCTGGTCCCTGATGAAACCCACGACCTAGAGTGAGAACTTCTGTTCCTGTTTGCCCGCCCTTTCCTGATTGATTCTTTCTGAAGAATGCCTTTTAACCAATCGAATGTTGCCTTTTCCAATACTACCTATGACCTGCCCCTTTCCCATTCTCAGCACATAAAAGCCCCAGACTCAGCCACAGTGGGGGGACTTTCCCACCTTCAGGTAGGGGGACCACCCCTGTATCCCCTCTCCGCTGAAAGCTGTTTCATCACTCAGACTCCTTGCCTTGCTCACTCTTCGATTGTCAACATATCCTCATTCTTCTTGGGTGTGGGACAAGCACCCGGGAACCAGTGCACAAGCCAGACTTGTCGCGGGCAGGCTGTCTCCTGCAGCAGGGTAGCATGGCTGAGCAAGGCCCAGGTGGGGCGTCGCTGGCCAGAGGTCCCTGGCTTGCAAAGTGGCCAAGAAAAAAATCCTGTGTCACCAGGTGATAGATTTGGCAGAAAGATGGTCAGTTGCAGAGTGAACTGAAGGTCACAAACCCTATCAGAACAGAGGGAAAATAAAACCAGACAGAAACCCTGTTCTTGTTCTACCAGTAGTTAAAGTGACCTTGAGTGAGTATCTTTTGCTCTCTGACACCAGTTTCCTCACTGGGAGAATGAGGAGATTGAAATCTTAGATATTGCCAGGAAAAACATTCTGCATTTGCCTAGATCCCTTCCCTGAATAGATTTGATAGTTTTGTTTTGCTTTATTTTATTTTATTTTATTTTTTTATTATACTTTAAGTTTTAGGGTACATGTGCACATTGTGCAGGTTAGTTACATATGTATACATGTGCCATGCTGGTGCGCTGCATCCACTAACTCGTCATCTAGCATTAGGTATATCTCCCAATGCTATCCCTCCCCCCTACCCCCACCCCACCACAGTCCCCAGAGTGTGATATTCCCCTTCCTGTGTCCATGTGATCTCATTGTTCAGTTCCCACCTATGAGTGAGAATATGCGGTGTTTGGTTTTTTGTTCTTGCGATAGTTTACTGAGAATGATGATTTCCAATTTCATCCATGTCCCTACAAAGGACATGAACTCATCATTTTTTATGGCTGCATAGTATTCCATGGTGTATATGTGCCACATTTTCTTAATCCAGTCTATCACTGTTGGACATTTGGGTTGGTTCCAAGTCTTTGCTATTGTGAATAATGCCGCAGTAAACATACGTGTGCATGTGTCTTTATAGCAGCATGATTTATAGTCCTTTGGGTATATAGCCAGTAATGGGATGGCTGGGTCAAATGGTATTTCTAGTTCTAGATCCCTGAGGAATCGCCACACTGACTTCCACAATGGTTGAACTAGTTTACAGTCCCACCAACAGTGTAAAAGTGTTCCTATTTCTCCACATCCTCTCCAGCACCTGTTGTTTCCTGACTTTTTCATGATTGCCATTCTAACTGGTGTGAGATGGTATCTCATTGTGGTTTTGATTTGCATTTCTCTGATGGCCAGTGATGATGAGCATTTTTTCATGTGTTTGTTGGCTGCATAAATGTCTTCTTTTGAGAAGTGTCTGTTCATGTCCTTCGCCCACTTTTTGATGGGGTTGTTTGTTTTTTTCTTGTAAATTTGTTTGAGTTCATTGTAGATTCTGGATATTAGCCCTTTGTCAGATGAGTAGGTTGCGAAAATTTTCTCCCATTTTGTAGGTTGCCTGTTCACTCTGATGGTAGTTTCTTTTGCTGTGCAGAAGCTCTTTAGTTTAATTAGATCCCATTTGTCAATTTTGTCTTTTGTTGCCATTGCTTTTGGTGTTTTAGACATGAAGTCCTTGCCCATGCCTATGTCCTGAATGGTAATGCCTAGGTTTTCTTCTAGGGTTTTTATGGTTTTAGGTCTAATGTTTAAGTCTTTAATCCATCTTGAATTGATTTTTGTATAAGGTGTAAGGAAGGGATCCAGTTTCAGCTTTCTACATATAGCTAGCCAGTTTTCCCAGCACCATTTATTAAATAGGGAATCCTTTCCCCATTGCTTGTTTTTCTCAGGTTTGTCAAAGATCAGATAGTTGTAGATATGCGGCGTTATTTCTGAGGGCTCTGTTCTGTTCCATTGATCTATATCTCTGTTTTGGTAGCAGTACCATGCTGTTTTGGTTACTGTAGCCTTGTAGTGTAGTTTGAAGTCAGGTAGCGTGATGCCTCCAGCTTTGTTCTTTTGGCTTAGGATTGCCTTGGCGATGCGGGCTCTTTTTTGGTTCCATATGAACTTTAAAGTAGTTTTTTCCAATTCTGTGAAGAAAGTCATTGGTAGCTTGATGGGGATGGCATTGAATCTGTAAATTACCTTGGGCAGTATGGCCATTTTCATGATATTGATTCTTCCTTCCCATGAGCATGGAATGTTCTTCCATTTGTTTGTATCCTCTTTTATTTCCTTGAGCAGTGGTTTGTAGTTCTCCTTGAAGAGGTCCTTCACATCCCTTGTAAGTTGGATTCCTAGGTATTTTACTCTCTTTGAAGCAGTTGTGAATGGGAGTTCACTCATGATTTGGCTCTCTGTTTGTCTGTTGTTGGTGTATAAGAATGCTTGTGATTTTTGTACATTGATTTTGTATCCTGAGACTTTGCTGAAGTTGCTTATCAGCTTAAGGAGATTTTGGGTTGAGACAATGGGGTTTTCTAGATATACAATCATGTCGTCTGCAAACAGGGACAATTTGACTTCCTCTTTTCTTAATTGAATACCCTTTATTTCCTTCTCCTGCCTAATTGCCCTGGCCAAAACTTCCAACACTATGTTGAATAGGAGTGGTGAGAGAGGGCATCCCTGTCTTGTACCAGTTTTCAAAGGGAGTGCTTCCAGTTTTTGCCCATTCAGTATGATATTGGCTGTGGATTTGTCATAGATAGCTCTTATTATTTTGAAATATGTCCCATCAATACCTAATTTATTGAGAGTTTTTAGCATGAAGGGTTGTTGAATTTTGTCAAAGGCTTTTTCTGCATCTATTGAGATAATCATGTGGTTTTTGTCTTTGGCTCTGTTTATATGCTGGATTACATTTATTGATTTGCATATATTGAACCAGCCTTGCATCCCAGGGATGAAGCCCACTTGATCATGGTGGATAAGCTTTTTGATGTGCTGCTGGATTCGTTTTGCCAGTATTTTATTGAGGATTTTTGCATCAATGTTCATCAAGGATATTGGTCTAAAATTCTCTTTTTTGGTTGTGTCTCTGCCCTGCTTTGGTATCAGAATGATGCTGGCCTCATAAAATGAGTTAGGGAGGATTCCCTCTTTTTCTATTGATTGGAATAGTTTCAGAAGGAATGGTACCAGTTCCTCCTTGTACCTCTGGTAGAATTCGGCTGTGAATCCATCTGGTCCTGGACTCTTTTTGGTTAGTAAACTATTGATTATTGCCACAATTTCAGATCCTGTTATTGGTCTCTTCAGAGATTCAACTTCTTCCTGGTTTAGTCTTGGGAGAGTGTATGTGTCCAGGAATTTATCCATTTCTTCTAGATTTTCTAGTTTATTTGCGTAGAGGTGTTTGTGCTATTCTCTGATCGTAGTTTGTATTTCTGTGGGATCAGTGGTGATATCCCCTTTATCATTTTTTATTGCGTTTATTAGATTCTTCTCTTTTTTTCTTTATTAGTCTTGCTAGCGATCTATCAATTTTGTTGATCCTTTCAAAAAACCAGCTCCTGGATTCATTAATTTTTTGAAGGGTTTTTTGTGTCTCTATTTCCTTCAGTTCTGCTCTGATCTTGGTTATTTCTTGCCTTCTGCTAGCTTTTGAATGTGTTTGCTCTTGCTTTTCTAGTCCTTTTAATTGTGATGTTAGGGTGTCAATTTTGGATCTTTCCTGCTTTCTCTTGTGGGCATTTAGTGCTATAAATTTCCCTCTACACACTGCTTTGAATGCGTCCCAGAGATTCTGGTATGTTGTGTCTTTGTTCTCATTGGTTTCAAAGAACATCTTTATTTTTGCCTTCATTTTGTTATGTATCCAGTAGTCATTCAGGAGCAGGTTGTTCAGTTTCCATGTAGTTGAGCGGTTTTGAGTGAGATTCTTAATCGTGAGTTCTAGTTTGATTGCACTGTGGTCTGAGAGATAGTTTGTTATAATTTCTGTTCTTTTACATTTGCTGAGGAGAGCTTTACTTCCAAGTATGTGGTCAATTTTGGAATAGGTGTGGTGTGGTGCTGAAAAAAATGTATATTCTGTTGATTTGGGGTGGAGAGTTCTGTAGATGTCTATTAGGTCCGCTTGGTGCAGAGCTGAGTTCAATTCCTGGGTATCCTTGTTGACTTTCTGTCTCGTTGATCTGTCTAATGTTGGTAGTGGGGTGTTAAAGTCTCCCATTATTAATGTGTGGAAGTCTAAGTCTCTGTGTAGGTCACTCAGGACTTGCTTTATGAATCTGGGTGCTCCTGTATTGGGTGCATATATATTTAGGATAGTTAGCTCTTCTTGTTGAATTGATCCCTTTACCATTATGTAATGGCCTTCTTTGTCTCTTTTGATCTTTGTTGGTTTAAAGTCTGTTTTATCAGAGACTAGGATTGCAACCCCTACCTTTTTTTGTTTTCCATTTGCTTAGTAGATCTTCCTCCATCCTTTTATTTTGAGCCTATGTGTGTCTCTGCACGTGAGATGGGTTTCCTGAATACAGCACACTGATGGGTCTTGACTCTTTATCCAATTTGCCAGTCTGTGTCTTTTAATTGGAGCATTTAGTCCATTTACATTTAAAGTTAATATTGTTATGTGTGAATTTGATCCTGTCATTGTGATGTTAGCTGGTGATTTTGCTCGTTAGTTGATGCAGTTTCTTCCTAGTCTCGATGGTCTTTACACTTTGGCATGATTTTGCAGCGGCTGTTACCGATTGTTCCTTTCCATGTTTAGCGCTTCCTTCAGGAGCTCTTTTAGGGCAGGCCTGGTGGTGATGAAATCTCTCAGCATTTGCTTGTCTGTAAAGTATTTTATTTCTCCTTCACTTATGAAGCTTAGTTTGGCTGGATATGAAATTCTGGGTTGAAAATTCTTTTCTTTAAGAATGTTGAATATTGGCCCCCACTCTCTTCTGGCTTGTAGGGTTTCTGCCGAGAGATCCGCTGTTAGTCTGATGGGCTTCCCTTTGTGGGTAACCTGACCTTTCTCTCTGGCTGCCCTTAACATTTTTTCCTTCATTTCAACTTTGGTGAATCTGACAATTATGTGTCTTGGAGTTGCTCTTCTCGAGGAGTATCTTTGTGGCGTTCTCTGTATTTCCTGAATCTGAACGTTGGCCTGCCTTGCTAGATTGGGGAAGTTCTCCTGGATAATATCCTGCAGAGTGTTTTCCAACTTGGTTCCATTCTCCCCATCACTTTCAGGTACACCAATCAGACGTAGATTTGGTCTTTTCACATAGTCCCATATTTCTTGGAGGCTTTGCTTGTTTCTTTTTATTCTTTTTTCTCTAAACTTCCCTTCTCGCTTCATTTCATTCATTTCATCTTCCATCGCTGATACCCTTTCTTCCAGTTGATCGCATCGGCTCCTGAGGCTTCTGCATTCTTCACGTAGTTCTCGAGCCTTGGTTTTCAGCTCCATCAGCTCCTTTAAGCACTTCTCTGTATTGGTTATTCTAGTTATACATTCTTCTAAATTGTTTTCAAAGTTTTCAACTTCTTTGCCTTTGGTTTGAATGTCCTCCCGTAGCTCAGAGTAATTTGATCATCTGAAGCCTTCTTCTCTCAGCTCGTCAAAGTCATTCTCCATCCAGCTTTGTTCTGTTGCTGGTGAGGAACTGCGTTCCTTTGGAGGAGGAGAGGCGCTCTGCGTTTTAGAGTTTCCAGTTTTTCTGTTCTGTTTTTTCCCATCTTTGTGGTTTTATCTACTTTGGGTCTTTGATGATGATGATGTACAGATGGGTTTTTGGTGTGGATGTCCTTTCTGTTTGTTAGTTTTCCTTCTAACAGACAGGACCCTCAGCTGCAGGTCTGTTGGAATACCCTGCCGTGTGAGGTGTCAGTGTGCCCCTGCTGGGGGGTGCCTCCCAGTTAGGCTGCTCGGGGGTCAGGGGTCAGGGACCCACTTGAGGAGGCAGTCTGCCCGTTCTCAGATCTCCAGCTGCGTGCTGGGAGAACCACTGCTCTCTTCAAAGCTGTCAGACAGGGACATTTAAGTCTGCAGAGGTTACTGCTGTCTTTTTGTTTGTCTGTGCCCTGCCCCCAGAGGTGGAGCCTACAGAGGCAGGCAAGCCTCCTTGAGCTGTGGTGGGCTCCACCCAGTTCGAGCTTCCCGGCTGCTTTGTTTACCTAAGCAATCCTGGGCAATGGCGGGTGCCCCTCCCCCAGCCTCGCTGCCGCCTTGCAGTTTGATCTCAGACTGCTGTGCTAGCAATCAGCGAGACTCCGTGGGCGTAGGACCCTCCGAGCCAGGTGCGGGATATAATCTCGGTGCGCTGTTTTTTAAGCCGGTCCGAAAAGCGCAATATTCGGGTGGGAGTGACCCGATTTTCCAGGTGCGTCCGTCACCCCTTTCTTTGACTCGGAAAGGGAACTCCCTGACCCCTTGTGCTTCCCAAGTGAGGCAATGCCTCGCCCTGCTTCGGCTGGCGCACGGTGCGCGCACCCACTGACCTGCGCCCACTGTCTGGCACTCCCTAGTGAGATGAACCTGGTACCTCAGATGGAAATGCAGAAATCACCCGTCTTCTGCGTCACTCACGCTGGGAGCTGTAGACCGGAGCTGTTCCTATTCGGCCATCTTGGCTCCTCCGCTTTTTTTTTATTTTTATACAAATCCTGATTAGTAAGATACATATTCATATTATTAGTCCTCAGTTTCCTCATTCAGGAAATAATTCTACTTCACAGGGTCATTGGGAGGAAGTTTTTATTTGGCCTGATGTTCATGGGTTTAGCCAGGCTGGGTTTGTTTAGGCAAAGGAAGGACACATACACACATTTATAAATAAAAAGGTTTTACATGAAGGAAAACTGATTTTAAAGATTGTGACACTTGCCCACTAGTAAGTGGTTATCTTCAACAGTGCCACTTTAAAACAGATGCTGATGTGTTCATTTATTCTTCCCTGCAGCCAGTCATTGGCATAGCACACGTATGTGTATGGGCGGTGCCTGAACACTTGTCTGGTGTGAAGGTTAGGGCAGGGAGTTTTATTCTATTCAAAAGAGACACTGCTGGCTTCACATTACATTGGTCTCTAATTTTCACTTGCTTCCAAACTTACTACACCCTTGACATAGGTTAAAAAATAATATTTCATAGCAAGGGTCCGGGTTTTTTGGTTTGTTTTTGGTTTTGTTTTTGTTTTGAGATAGGGTCTCACTGTGTCACCCAGGCTCACTTACAGGCTTGACCTCCTGGGCTCAAGCGGTCCTCCCACCTTAGCCTCTGGAGTAGCTGGGACCACAGTTATACATCACCATACCCGGCTAATTAATAGCAAGAATCTTTGCCTTGATAATCTCATTCCAAAGAAATAACTATAAAGAATTTTTTAATTCCATAGAAATATTGTCTATAGTGACCACCACCACAGTCAATCTGGAAACTTGAAGGTCTAACCTGAACGTCTGGAATATTATTAAGCAAATTCTCAAACTGGTAGAATATATTAATAAATAATAAAGACTAACAGTGTGGGAAAATGACAAAAAGAACTGCTAATGTACTCTGTGATTATAATTATGTAAAAAGATGTCTCAAAGTAGGCAGAGCATGGAAGATTACATACAAAAATTAAAATAGCTGTGTTAGTGTTGTGTTATTATAAACATTAAATTTTTCCCTTTATGACATTACTGACGAGGCTAATCCCCCCTAAAATGGAATATTTTCCTATTTGGTACCACAAAGCCAATACACAAAATTGAAAGTGTGCATCTAGCAGTGCAGGCTTTATTTGATGCCCATAGAATTGAGATGTGGGAGCCTGGCTCACAAATCAACTTCTCAGCCCATGAGGGATAGGGCATCCCCCTATGACAGCCAAGAAATCACAAATATAGGACATTCCCCATGAGAGCCAGGAAGTCACAGATATGGAGCATCTTTAATGAAGGGGTTGGGGAATTAAAAGCAAGGGAAAAAGTATTCATGTCTTTTCTGGGAATTAGGTAGATAACTTCTCAGAACCAGAGTTTTTGTCCCCCTTTTTTGTCCTTTTATGGTTTCTTCTGGTCATTGTCATGGTGATTGTCAGCTGTCTTGGCACTGGGGGGAGGGTCATTTAGCATGGAAATTAGATTATAATGAAGTTAGAGGTTCTTCAGAGGTCAAGTGAGCTGCCATCTTGGTTCCCACCACTCTTAGCTGGTTTGGTGTCATGATGGGGAGCTTTTGACCACAGACATCCCATTTCCTAAAGATAACCAGAGTTAAGGTGGGGAAGAAATTTACTTAGGTCACACAGACATTACACTGGGTAACAACATTACTTTGACAACAAAAATAAATGCACTTTATAACAGAAAAAAGTCCAGGAAAAAATTGAGACACTTTAATATTTGTTATTGGTCTGAAAAAACACCCAAGTAGTCATGGGAAAAATTAGAAACTTGTTTAACATCTTTGCACTTACTTTATAATTTAGTATTTAAATATTTTCGTTATAGATCCAGAGGGGCCTATAACCTTTTCAGTACTTAATGTCTCTAAGAGTCTTAAGCTGGTCTTGGGTGCAGTTCATTCCATTTTAAGGTTGAGAGAGTAGTGTTGGGATGTCCCCTGGTAAAATGAGTCTCAGCCTCCTCACAATGCCATTCTACTTTCATTAAAATTCTTCTTCATGATCCTGGGTTAATGGTTATGGTTTTGCCTTTCAGCTCTAGAGCAAGGTTTTTTTCTTGTAAGTAAGCAATTGGTTACTGGAAACAGACCTGTGGTCCACCTGGAAGTGAACCAAAATATGGATGAGCAGAAAGCGCTTTCCCGCTTGGCAAAGGCTCATGGGCCTGGCTCCGTAGGGTGGTGCCAGCTCCTGCCCTGTTCTTTTGTGCAGTGAAGACACAGGTGCCCCCTATGTTCAGTGACTTGACACTTAAATGGCAGTATGGTCTTTGGTAATAATAATGAAAACTAACAGCTATGCTTTTCACTGACAAAGGTAGGATATTGCAGGAAGCTTGATGTTGAATATTTTGGGGTTTTACTTTGAGAACTCCTAGTCCTGTATTGGACCTTGTTGGAAAGTTCCCTGAGCCTATGAGTGAGAAGGGGACAACTTGGGAGTCCCACGGTGAGCAGAAATGAGACCTGCTGGCTTGATAGTAACTGCCATACGTTGAGCAGGACCCTGTGCCAGGCTTTGTGCCAGCTACTTTCCATGACTCATTTAATCCTCTCAACAACCTTTTGAGTCAGATTCTCTCAGTTTTTCCAAGGAGGAAATCAAGATTCTGGCCGTCTTAGAGTGCTCCAAAGCCATACAGCTAGGGCGCTCCAGAGAGCTAATACCACATGGCCACACAGTGGCTCCACATGGCTTTTTAAAGAAGTTCCATGTCAGCATGGACATGACACAAGTGCAGGTGTGAAATATGGGAGCTGTAGCTTCTTTCCCAAAATCAATCAAGATGTCCTGCGGAAAGAAAGAGATATAGCCCTCGTTTACAGAATTTTTTTTTTCAATTGTCTTTTTCTTGATTAGGAAAATTCTCCATGTTTCTGCTCAGAAGCTCACCTGTTTCTAATAAGAGAACCTTTCCATCAAATTAGGAGCCTGGTCTCAGTTTTACAGGAGGAATAGAAAATCTACCACTTGCCATCTGGAAGATCAAAGTATTTCCAAATAGAATTTAAGTGAATACCACACAAATTCTAATTCCCTAGAGGCAGCAGTTTTAATTTTGATAGTCTCTAAAAGCAATAACATTTGGTAGTTTCTGAGTAAATTTTAGACTCTCAAGGGTTTAGTTTTAGCAGTTTAATAAAATGTGAATTTTGTCTGCTGAGAAGTGAACTTCGTGGTAAGACTTGGCGAGTCTGAGGTCTGTGGTACTCCGCCTTTGGCCTTCAGTGGGCCATGCTCATTCCCTTGTTCTTTCTGGGCATATTTGCTGCCCAGATTCTGCAGTAAGGAGAGAGTGGCTGCCTTGGGGTGATTATTAGGTGAATACTCAGGTCTGGGGTTGGGAGGGACCTCGTAGGAACCACCAAAATCGAGGCTTTAAGGGAACTGCCGCCTTGTAGTTGCTTAACTGTACAGGATTTCCCCCGCAACGGTCCCCTTCCTAACAGGCTGCTCTACAAAGCCAGGCTTGGACTCTAAGAACTCACTCAGAGGTGGACCGTTGGAGGCCCCGCATGCCTTCCTCTGTCACGTGCTACCCCTCGCAGCTTGGTGCTTCTTGCCGTGGGCCTACCTGGATCCGCCACTCAGCAGTGAACAGCCGAGGAAGGTAGGGGACGTCGAACCTGGCCCGTGGGCTCTACCATGGCATGGTGATGAAGGCATGAACTTTGGCCCACTTGGCCTGTCCTGGCACCAGCCACCCCCTACTCACAAGTTATTTCCTCTGATAAGCCACCTGAAGAGATTCAGAGGCCAGATGGAGAGACCTCAGAGGCTGCCACAGCCTCTTCCTGTCCCTTGGTAGGCAGAGAGGCCTGTGAAGGATCAAACTGGTGACACCCCTGGCCTTCATCAGGCTCTCCTCATAGCACATCACCCCAGAGCCCCTTCCCCCCAGTGGAGTGAATCAGGATGGGGCTCAGGAGTCAATGAGTGCTTACCAGGCCAAGTCCCTTCAAAAACTCCAGACTCAACCTGTAAGAGTGTTTTCAGTATTTTATTAACAAATGAGCTGGCAAGAGGACAAGTGATCTAGTAATATCACCCCCACCCTCATGGAGCAGCCACCACAAGCCCACCATGGTGGGGGGTGTCCAACATGCTCTGCTGGCCCAGTTCCCAGCTGATCCCCTGAGTCTTGGCACCAGTTTAGTCACCCTTCAGTTGCTTGGGAGGCAGGAAGAGACTTCCCCTCTTCACGAGGTAAGGGAGACAAAAGCAGCCATTTGGATGCCAGGGCCACAAAGGCAAGCCATGCCCTATTTCTTTGGAGGGACAGAATCACTTCTTCCCGAGGCCAGACACTGTAGCCCATGGTACTCAGCCTTCTAGAGGAGGGTAGCCTAGCAGAGGAGAAGCCCTAAGGGGAAGCAGCATTTTGAAGGCATCGTCATTCTTAGACCAGCTAAGAGCTGAGGGCATTCTCTATCTTTGCCAGTAGACAGTGAGACTCCAGGATTAAAATTAAAAGCCCGTGGTGCATCCTTTCCTTGACATTAACTTTCCACAAAACCTTGGAGGAGTCAAATCCCACACTGCACATACTCCGGTGTCTCCAGCTGTGAAGTGGGACCAGTATCAATACATGGGAAAGTGCTGAGAAGGAAGAAAATATTTCAGGTATAATACTAATCCATCAAACACGTTTTATTCAAGAAGCTTGGCACCAACTTTGTGCCACATCCTCAACTCTTCAATGAAAACAGCAGTGACCAACTCGCTCCCGTTGGTCCCTATGGCAGGTGTTGGAATGAGTTGAGGCTGGCCTCCTCTGTTTGCTCACAGCTTTATTCCTCTAGCTTCAGATAAAAATAATTATAATAGGCAATAAAGTCTCTTCACAGTGTATTTACTGTAACTACAACAGCTCACAAGACACATTCTTTTTCTGCAGAATTGTAGCGGGTACTTGGGGAGTTTGCCGACCAGACCTTCTGCACAGGAAGCTGGCTTGCATCATGGAGGCAGTGGACTCCTGATAGTCCCGCCTGCGCAGGCCCCTTTAAGACACTGACACAAAAGACTGCCCAGAGTGGCATTTGCTGCTGAGGCTGCAGGGCAAAAACCCCATGCACAGGAAAGCATCCTCTCAGAAACAGATAATCCGCTTCTCATCTTCATAGACTTTGGCCTCCTCTGGTTTTATCAGGTTTCCATTTAGGCTATTGAAAAGGAGGAAGACAAAAGTACACAGGTAAAATGTTAAGGACCCTCGCACACTCCTTCCCAAGGTGTGTTCATAGCACACACTCGTGTATCACACAATACACGTGTATCCCTGAAATTAAGGAACATACCCTTTGCAGATAGTTCCTTCATATTAGCATGGATCCTCTCCAGCTGCCATCCCTCTGTTCACTGGGTCTCACTAAGGTCACCTGTAGCCTCCATAAGCCTGAATTTAATGACATTTTCCAGGTCTTGTCTTTCTTGGCCCTCACAGGATTTTGGCTGTCCTGACCTCTCCTCTCCCTCCTTCTTGAGGCACTCCCTCCCCTTGGCTTGGTTATATGCCCTGATTTTTCTCCTGCATCTGAGCACTCTACTTCAATTTCCTTTCCTATATTCTCCTCCATGTGACCTCTACATCTGAGATTTCCTCCAGGTTTGGGGCTAAGCCCTTTTCCCCACCGGATCTCATCAATGCCACGGCCTTGTTTGTATGTCCGTGGAGGCGGTTACCTGCTTGGCATCCTCACTTGGACCTCTCCCCCACACCTCAAAGTAGCCACACCCCCTAGGGTCCCCTGGCTTAGTGAATGGACCACTCTCATCCTGCTGAGCAGGTTAGTAACCTGGGGGTCAACCTGGACACCTTCCTTCTCATCCCCATGTTCCTTGTATCACAAAGTTCTCCCCTAATTCCTAAGAATCTAGAATGCCTCCCTGGAACCTCTATGTCTTTGGCCGGCCATCTTGGTCTGAGCACCCATCATCTCTTCCCTGCATCAGTACAATGTCCTACTGACAGGTCATTTCCATGTACTCTGGCCTTCTCCAATTCAGTTTCCTAGAAGAGCCAAGAATTGGTCTTTTTGCAATGCAGAGCTGATCACATTCCTCTCCTGCTTCAAACTGTTCACTGACTTTCCATCACTTTTAGGATAAAGACCAAAATGCACATCATGACCCACAGATCTTTTATGGTCCAGTCCCTGCCTATCTCCTCAGCCTCCTGTAGTCCCCTCTTCCACACTGTCTGAACCCTGGGGCACAGCAGCTTCTGGCAGTTCTTCCAGGACACCACACTCCCTCCTGCCCCAGACCCTTTGCACATGCTGTTCCCTACACGGAATACTCACCTCAGCTGACTAGCTCCTATTCATCCTTCACGGCTTAGTGTAAGTGCTGCTTCCTCAGAGAGGCCTTCCCTGCAACCTCATCTAAATCAGGTTCCCTCTTGGCCTTCCCCTTTGTGATAGTACCCATCACAGTTGTAATTAAATAATTACACAAATGATTTTTTCTTTAATGTGCATCTCCCTTTCTAGACAGTGAACCCATGAAGCCACGTTGTTCACCACTGGATTTCCGGTGCTAGCACAGTCCCTGATGCTCAAGCGTTTCGTTATTCAAGGAATAAATGAAGACACAGCACTAGTCCCTAGGACCAAAGTCCCTAGGACCTTGACTCAGGCCCCACCCTCCCAGAGCCACAGTCTGGAGGAGATAGCCTCACAGAAAGCTGTTATACTGGAGTGGGATACATTTCTGTAATTTACAGTGTTCATTGTTCACCTCTAATTTCTGTTCTTAAAGACACAACTCATCAAGGGACTTCAGACTTCCAAGTTATTTTCAGAAAGGAATGAGGTAGAAATAAGTGTCAGTACAGATAACAAGTCCAAGGAGAAGGCTCACCCTGTAAGTGTTGGCTCCAAGCAGAGCTGCTCCCTGAACCTGGCTCCCCGGCCAGCTCAACCACAACCCTGTGGCCTGGTGTGGCAGTCCCTGGCAGGGCCAACAAAGCCACAAGCCTTCTCAGAGCCCAGTCCCATGAAGTCACACACAGAGGAGCATGCTCTGGAGGCTCCCAGAACAAGCCAGGGACCTAAGTGAAGACACTCCCAAGACCAGTACCCATGCCGCCTGTCCTGCCCTCTCTGAATTGGTGGCCAGTTCCCCTCTCCACCCTGACACAAGTGCAGGCCTTGAAGCTGAAGTCTCCTGGCCCTACTCAAATGGTTCCTTGTGTAGGAATGGTGACCCTCAAGAGGGAAGCAATGCAGATTTTGAAACTTGACAGAATTAAAGCAACTGTAGGTCTTTACTACCCGCCTGACCAGCTACAGAGAAAAGTGGAAGCCAACTGTGCTCTGCAAACTGTTCTGTAGTCTGGCAGTCTCCTTCCTCTCCCCCTCTGCCTGCTGTCCTCAAAACGTAAGAATCAGCAGAAACGGAGTGGCCTGAGGGCAAAGACCCATGCAAACAGTTCCAGTGCCCTCCAGTGCTTCCCAGGCTGCTGGGCAGGCTGGGCATCACAGGCACACAGGCCACAGGTGTCTGGTTAGATCTGGGCTCTATTCTCTATGACGGTGTTTTTCTTTTTTTCTTTTTTGTTTTTTGAGACAGGGTCTCTGGCACCCAGGCTGGATTGCAGTGGCATGATCCTGGCTCACTGCAGCCTTGATCTCCCATGCATCCATGCTCCCACATCAGCTTCCTGAGTAGCTGGGACTACAGGCACATAGCACCATGTCGGGCTAATTTTTGTAGTGACGGGGTTTCGCATGTTGCCCAGGCTGGTCTCAAACTCCTGTGCTCAAGAGATCTGCCCATCTTGGCCTCCCAAAGCGCTGGTATTACAGGCATGAGCCACCATACCTAGCCAACAGTGTTTTTTTTAAAAAAAAACCTTTTGTCTACAACCCTAAATAAGAATTACATTTTATGTTGTAAACCAACACTTATGCAAACACACACCCACTCACATGCAAGCATGAACTAAGATGAATGAAATGATACTTCCATACCATGCACATTGCATCCTGGTATTTTGTTCTGTTCTGTTTTCTTTTTAAATATTGTTGGTTGCAACTCACCAAAGTGATCTGATTTTATGACAAGTTCCAAACAAGTTCTAAAGCAAAGTTTAAAAAACACTGTATGAGGAGCCTGTGTTGGCCAAGGAGCTGTTTTTTGTTTTTTTTTTTTAATTAGCTATGAAATTCTCCCCAGTCATGGAAGGAGGACATAGTTAATGAGGCCCCTCTCCCAGCATCCACCCAGTCCCACGTCACCCAGGCAATTAAGTTGTTAAGGGAGCTGCTGAGTGGGGAGTGTCTGTGCCTTATGGGAGGCAAGAAAGAAGTGGCATGGCGCTCAATGTCACAGTAAAGCAAACTTTTTTTCTTCTATTAGCATAAGGAAGTTCTCAAAGCAGGAAAAAGAAGTAGACAAAGAGCACAGGTCAGTTCAAGTCAGCCTGGAAATCTCTCACGGAGCCCAGAAAAGGGGAAGAATGAGCTCCAAACTCCTGGCCAACACAGTCATCTCTCAATTGCTGAGTCCCGGGGGGATTTACTTCCACTAGGAAATCATTTCACTGGCCACTTCCCCCATCCCACCCAATGAAGGTAGATGAGGGCGGGGGCCCAGGGCAGGAGAGCACAGAATATGGAATCAGGCATTCTGGGCTGAATTCTAGCTTCTCTCGTAGTGACCTTGGGCAACCTTATTTCACTGGTCTGGGCCTCTGTCTACCTCTGTAAAACAGAGGTAATACCACTACTGTGCAGGGTTGCTGGAGGAATAAACAGAAACCACCCTGCGTTGTGCCTTGCACAGTCAGTGGTGGTGAGTAAACAGTCACTGGTGTTATTACTGTGACAAACGCTGGGATCTTACCAAATCTCTGTTATGCCAGTGTTGCTCTGTAACGCATCTGCCAGCTGGGCAGTCCCCTTAGCTGTGATCTGATTCTGGATAAGCCTGAAAGAAGAACATAACTTGTATAAAATCCATAATACTGGATCAAATTTGACCCCTTCGTAAGGGAGTTGCAAGGGTGTTTTGGGATAAGAGACAAGTTGGTCAGGGGAAGAACTGAGTCCATGTGACTTTGTATCTGGCTAAAAGTGTCTAGATAAGATCCACTAGAGTAAAGGATAGCTTGATATTTTTTAAATTTTCTGTTTGTTTTTATAGTGAACATAATGTAATACATGAACAGATGTGTGTGTTTGCATTTTTCACTGCAGAGGTGCATAATCAAAATATTTGGGGCCGGGTGCACTGGCTCACACCTGTAATCCCAGCACTTTGGGAGGCCGAGGTGGGTGGATCACGAGCTCAGGAGATCGATACCATCCTGGCCAACCTGTCTCTATTAAAAATACAAAAAAATTAGCTGGGCATGGTGGTGTGCGCCTGTACTCCCAGCTACTCAGGAGACTGAGGTAGGAGAATTGCTTGAACCGGGAGGTGGAGGTTGCATTGAGCCAAGATCGTGCCACTGCACTCCAGCCTGGGTGACAGAGTGAGACTCCATTTATATTTTTATATATATTTGGGAGACCACCAATCTGAACAACAAATTGTAAGAAACACACCATGGGACAGGAAGTCTGACGTCTCCTTCCAGGTAGCTAGGGAAAGGCAAGGCAGGTTTTAAAGTTAACAGGCTACCAACATGCAAGAGGGAGGGAGGAGAAACAGTTATGCTGCCATGAAATAGTTCTCATGAATAGCTCTCATGGGGCTCAGTGGAAAAGCTTTAATAATGGGGCCTCTGAGAATGCACCCCATTGTTCTGGGTAGCAGTGATTCAAATGAAACAAAGTTTTCAGCTATCGCTAGGAAGCCAGGCCTCTCCTGAAATGCTCCCTTGGGCAGCTATGCTTCTAACCCAACCAGGAAATAAATGCATCAAGAGGCTGTGGTGTCTCCGCTTCATCACAGAGTCATTCCCTGCTCCTGGCTGTCTGTAGAATAGGCTCCTGCTAAACATGACCCTTAGAAATCCTGGCACTGACCCAAGAAGGAAGCCCTTACCAGGAAGACGAGGGCCCTATGCTGTCATGAGTGAAGAGGACTCCCTCGTGAGAGGCAGTATTGCAGAGCGGCTGCAGCTCCTCTTAAACCCTCCCTCCCCACTTTTCAGCTACAGAACCTTGAAGAAATAAACGTATCTGTCTGTGCCTCAGTTGTGTCATCTGTAAACTGAGAATAACTATAAGAGTGCCCCCCATCCACTGGGTGTATGAGATTTCAAGAGGAGGGTATTAGGCACAGTGTCTAGGGGAAGGGAGCTCTTGTCACTGTTACTGCCCAAGCACACAGGACCACTGGTGGCTGGGCTGCAGCCAGGATCTGGTGCTCCCAGCCATACCCCACAAGGGCTAGGGCCCCTGGGTTCAATGGCAGAGGTAATGACCTTCCCTTTCAAAAGGGACAAAAATAGAACCAGGAAGTGGGCACCAAGTTCTGTATTCAGTTACACTCTGCTGTTTTCTAGTCACCACTTAGGCTTTTTTGAAGGCAGGGAAGGCAGCCTCCAACCAAGATGTGGCAGGAGGCCAGGAAGGAGAGCACCTAATGCCCCTAAAAAGCCTGCAGTGTCCAGGCACATCCACCCACTCGGGCTGCCTTCACTAGGGCCAGTGCAGGTTGGGAATGCACAAAGCAGCCAAGACTCTCTTTCTGGCCCTGTCCTAGCTCTGCTCTCCCTGGAGAGGCTGGCCTGCACTTAGGGAATGGGATCAAATAATTCTGCAGGCTAAAAAGCAAAGAAAAAACAATATGTAGCAGAGTCTAGTCTTTTTGCAGAAATTGACAAGGTGAGTTTGAATTCATAAGAAATGCAAAGAACCCAGAATGGTCTAAACAATCTTGAGAAAGAAGAACAAAGTAGAACTCATACCTCCTGATTTCAAAATGTACTACAAAGCTACAGCAATGGTCCTGGCATAGGAGATACATATAAATCAATGGGCCAGAACAGAGAATTCAGAAATAAACCCATACGTTTATGGTCAATTGATTTTTGACAAGGGTGTCAAGGCCACTCAATAGGAAAAGATAATCTGTTCAACACGTGGTGCTGCCAGGACAGCTGGATATCCACGTGCAAGAGAATGAGGTTAACCCTCACTTTACACTATACAAAAATTAACTCAAAATGGATTGCAGACCTATATGTGAGGGGAAACAACTATAACGCTTAACAGAAAACTTAGGTGGAGTTCTTTGTGATCTTGGATTAGGCAATCATTTCTTAGATAAGACACTGAAAGCACAAGCAACCAAAGAAAAAAATAGATAAATTGGACTTCATCAAAATTAAAAACTATTGGCCAGGTGTAGTGGCTTTTCGCCTGTAATCCCAGCACTTTGGGAGGCTGAGGCAGGTGGATCACCTGAGGTCAGGAGTTCAAGACCAGCCTGGGCCTAAATGATGAAACCCCATCTCTACTAAAAATACAAAATGAGACAGGCATGGTGGCTCACGCCTGTAATCCCAACTACTCAGGAGGCTGAGGCAGAAGAATCGCTTGAAGCCAGGAGGTGGAGGTTGCAGAGAGCTGAGATCATGCCACTGCACTCCTGCCTGGGTGACAAAGCAAGACTCCATCTCAAAAAAAAACAAAAATTAAAAACTGTTGTCCTTTAAAGGTCACTATCAAGAAAGAGGAAAAACTCCACAGAAAGAAAATACTTGCAAAACCTGTATCTAGTAAAGGTCTAGCACCCAGAATATATAGAGAACCCCTATAACTCAGCATTAGAAGACAAACCCAATTTTAAAATGGGCAAAGGATATGGAGACATTTCTCCAAAGAAGCTATACAGACTCCCAGTAGGCACATAAAAAGACATTCAACATTGTTGTCATCAGGGAAATGCAAATCAAAACCACAATATTACTTCACATCCACTAGTATAACTAGATTTTAAAAGATGGACAATAATAAGTGTTGGTGAAGTTGTGGAGAAATTGGAACCCACATACATTGCTGGTGAGAATGTAAAATAGTACATCCACTTTAGAAAACAGTTTGGTGGCTCCTCAAAAAGTTACAGAATTGCCATATGACCCAGAAATTCTATTCCCAGGTATATTCCCAAAAGAGATGAAAACATATGTTCACCCAAAAGCATGAACAGGAGTGTTCACAGTAGCATTACGCATAATAGTCAAAAAGTAGAAACAACCCAAATGTCCCATCAACTGATTAATAAACTGCAAAATTTCCTTAGAGTGAATTATCATTTAGCCATAAAAAGGAATGAAGCATGCTAGAACACAGAGACAAAAGGTCACATATTGCTTGATTCCATTTATATGAAATGCCCAGAGTAGGCAAATCCATAGAGACAGAAAGCGGATTAGTGGTTGCCAGGGTCTGGGGAGGAGAAGGATAGGGAGTGACTGCTTAATGGATACCAGGGCTTTTTGGAGTGGGGAGGAGGAGTGAAAATGTTCTAGAATTAGGTGGTGATGGTTGCACTAAAAGCCTCTGAATTGTATACTTTAAGAGAGTGAATTTTACAGTATGTAAATTTTATCTCAAAAAATACTTGAAAAGTAGCACAGTCTGAAATTCTAAGGCTCTCTGAGTTACCATAAATGCTTTAACGTCTGGTTGACTTTCAACATTTCTGCCAAACTCTCTGCCACTTCATCGTTGAGTTCATTTTGGGTCAGCCTAAGGAAAAAAAAAGGAAGTATTTACTCAAGAGAGCCTACTTGGCAGACATTGTTTTAGAGTTCACAGGAGTGGGGGCTCAGCCCAAGGCTCTCCAGCTATGCAGATGATCACTTGCTGAGAACCCAGAAAACAGCCAGGCTCCAAGCCCAGCCTGTCAGCCCCACAGAAGGTCAATGGGACACATTTCTAATGCAAATCCTGTACCTGGGCTCCTATTTCTTAGCCCAGCTACCTGTAGAGGAGCCCACCCTCCCTCCCCACCTTTGCTGAATCCTCAGATTTCACAGAAGATGGGGGCCCATGGAAAACAAAGGGCCAATGCCTGCTTCTCAGTTCTCCTCTAGTCCCAAGGTCCCTTGAACACCACTGACAGTGTGTTATCCAAGTTAGTTTGAAGACCTGAAACAGCCACTGACTGCACATTAAAATGCGTTCAGTACTTTGCTCTCAGTTAACTTGTGAGGGACCCAAGTTAAGTGACTGAAAGTTCAGGAAGTCTCTCAATGGTCCTTAGAACCAGAAGTGGTCTGGATAAAGCACCAAAGCTCCTCGGTGTAAACAGGGTAGGACCCACTTGTGCCAGTGGACGAAAGAAGCATTAGGAAGAAGAATAGAACAGAAAGAACATTTAAAAAAAAATAATTCCTTGAAGGGCAGTTTGGATGTGCCTGCCCAAATTTTTAATGTGTTTCATTTTAAGACAATTAGACTTCTAGAAATTTACCCTACAGTGTGCAAGGATATACACACAAAGCTTTATACATTGCAGCATGCATTGTGGTATTATCCTAATGTAAAATCTGAACAAATTTAGATCAGAAACAACTGATGAAATATATTGTGATATCTATTCAACGAGATGTTGTGCAGCTTGTAGGGAGAATGAGGTAGAATGAGGAGAGAGAAGAACACAGCGTTGACATCTGCTCCGGACTCAGCCTGAGCAGGTTTGTATCACCCACCAGCAGGGTGACCTCGGGCAACACGCTTAAGTTCTTTGGGTCTGAGTTTTCTCACTGGTGAACGTTAACAGTATAGATCGTATAGAGGGTTGTGAGGCTGAGTGAGTTAACACAGGGAAAAAGTGTAGAATAACACATGGCATGCAGTCAGCACTTGAGGGCTTCTAGGTGTTGACATTACTACTATCCATGTGATTTCACTCTCCATGGGGCACTTGGCCATGTCCGGAGGCATTTTTGATCCTCACCACTGGGAGGTACAGGGCAGAGATACGGCTAAACCTCCTATGGTGCACAGGACAGCCCTACCATAATAAAGAATCACTTGGACCAAAACGTCAACAGCATCAAGATTGAGAAACCCTAAAGGAGACATGTAAAATATGTGTAATCCGTGATTACAATATTTTTAGAGCCACTGGTTGAATGCTATTCTATTTTGCATATCTTTGAACATACACAGAACAAAAGGCTAGAAAGGAAAGGTTATTTTGGAAAACACGAAGGGAGGTACTTTCACTTCCTCCTTTTAGCAGGAACTTTAGGAGGTACTTTCATGTCCTCCTTTAGTGTCTTACATTTTTTCCAAAAAACATAAACTACTTTTCAAAATGTTAAACGATTTGTTGAGGGGAAGGAATTTAAAATGCACTTACTGGACAGCAGGCCTAATGTCAAAACTCTCTCATGAAGATGATATTGTCATTATTCTCAGTAACTAATTTAGCAAGATCAAATGAGCACTGAGCTCTAAGTAGATGATAGGGAGGGTGTAATACACCTCCCTCACTTAACCTGTAACGAATTTTTTTTTTTTTTTTTGTAGATAGAGGGTCTTGCTATATTGCCCAGGCTAGTCTCGAACTCTTGGACTCAAGCGATCCTCCCACCTCAGCCTTCCAAAGTACTGGGATTACAGATGTGAGTCACTGCTCCCAGCCACCTGTATGGAATTTACGATACAGAGATGTAAATACAAATAAAGCAAAATAAAACATTAAGTGGCCATAAAAAAGGGAACACCAACAAAAAAACACTCTCAGGAGGCCACATCCACTTAGTAAGTGCCCTGGAGTGCAGAGAGGGAGCGAGGACTGTGGGCTTCAGGTGACAAGTGACAGATGAGCTGGATGGAGCATAAAGGCCAAACCCTGATGTGAAGACCTGGGGAAGGAGGAGGCTGCCTGGGGGAAGGCAGGTGAAGAGGAGGAAGGGAGAAAATTTTGAGCCAAGTGTGTGGAAGTTGGCCTCTGCTAAGCACATCTGAAGGTATCCAAGGATACCTGGATAGCTTGCATGGCCAGCGTTCTGGTTCTCCTGGGGCCTAGAAGGCCAAGGCCTCAGATCCAGGCTCCTGGAGCCCACCTCCTCCTCCTGTACCTGTTTATGCTTGTAGAAGTGGCTATTCTCTTCTCTAGGAGGAAATTATCAACTTAACTGAAAGGCCTAGAGCCTTTCCAATTGGGAGACACCTTTTCTGTTAAGATTCCAGGCCATGTGCAGCCCCTGGGATAATTCCTGGGACCTAAACCCTCCAAAATGACTCTGTGCCAGGTGCAGTGGCTCACACCTGCAATCCCACGGCTTTGAGAAGCCAGGGCAGGAGAACTGCTTGAGCCCAGGAGTTCAAGACCAGCCTGGGTAACATAGCAAAACCCCATCTCTACAAAAAATTTTAAAATTAACTGGGTGTGGTGGTGCATGCCTATAGTCTCAGGACTCGGAAGGCCAAGGCGGGAGGTTCGAATGAGCCTGGGAGGTGGAGGCTGCAGTGAGCCGAGATCACACCAATGCACTCAAGCCTGGACGACAAAGCAAGACCCTATCGCAGAAAAACAAACAAACAAATGAAATGACTCGAGCTATTACCACAGTATTTCTAGAGACGTGTTCTGCTGCAGGGCCCTCGCAAGGCTCTTTCCTCCTTCTGTGGAGATGCCGTTGGACGCAAGACTAGGAAGGAACACGCTTGGGGTGAATTATTAAAGACACATCTACATTCAGTCTTAGCTTCAACATCAGAACAGCTGGGAAGCCTCTGCCTGGCTGTGGCCCCAGCCCAGGCTCACTCGGGGCAGGATGCAGAAGTGTTCAGCTGCAGCAGTAGTGCCCAGGCGCTGCTGCCCCAGAGCCCACACAGAGAGCACAAGGGCAAGCTGGACGGGAAATGGGTCATCAGCACAGCCTGCTCACACAACAGTGGGCTGGGGTCGGCACCTCAGGTTTCCGCACATGGGCAGGAGGCTGGGGAGGCCTGGCAAGCTGTCCTTCTAAAGGCTGGCCCCATCAAGGTACCCCATCTGCGAGACCTGGCAAAGTCTCTTCTGCTACTGTCCCCACCTTCTTGGACTCTTTTTCAGTGGTAGGAAGAACAGCAGCAGAGCCTTGGACATACCAAGGTCCCAAGATTTGGCCAGCAGCCTAAGCGGGGGCTGGGTAGGAGCATCCCCATTTATAGAGAGGAAGAGTCCCTCTTTTCCAGCATCATCCTGAGGACAAGGAAGGGGCAGGAATCTGCTGGCCAGCATCTTATTAAGTTTCATCTGCACTTAGGAAACCCTCCCTCTACCAGCAAGGGACATGCAGGGATGGCTGAGGGGCTGGAAATGTCCTCTGTCTTGATGGGGGTGGTGGTTGGCTGGTGTGGGACACATGCAGAATTCACTGAGCTGAATAAACACTTAAGGTGATTCCTCAGGGATCTAGAACCAGAAATACCATTTGACTCAGCAATCCCATTACTGGGCATTTACCCAAAGGATTATAAATCATTCTGCTATAAAGACACAAGCACATGTATGTTTATTGCAGCACTATTTACAACAGCAAAGACTTGGAACCAACCCAAATGCCCATCAATGATAGACTGGATAAAGAAAATGTGGCACATACACATTATGGAATACTATGCAACCATAAAAAAAAGAATGAGATCATGTCCTTTGCTGGCACATGGATGAAGCTGGAAACCATCATTCTCAGCAAACTAACACAGGAACAAAAAACCAAACACCGCATGTTCTCACTCGTAAGTGGGAGTTGAACAATGAGAACACATGGACAGAGGGAGGGGAACAACACACACCAGGGCCTGTTGGGGGGTGGGGGGCAAGGGGAGGGCAAGCATTAGGACAAATACCTAATGCACGCAGGGCTTAAAACCTAGATGACAGGTTGATAGGTGCAGCAAATCACCATGGCACGCGTTTGCCTATGTAACAAACCTGCACATCTTCTACATGTATCCCAGAACTTAAAGTTAAAAAAAAAGAAGAATGTGCTTTACTAGATGGCCTCTTATGCATCAAAGAAAGGTTTGACAAGAGTAAGGAAAATCACACATGCAAATTCCTCTTCTATTAGGAGCATGAATCACCCTTCCCCAGCAAACCTAGAGCAGCTGGGAGGGATCAGGTTGGCCCCCAGAGATAGCAGGGCCACAGTTACCTCAGGGTGGTCAAGCTGGGGTGGTTCCGCAGAGCCTCTGCGAAGGCTTTTGCTCCTTCATCCCCAACTTGATTGCCCCACATCCTGAGGGAGGAGACAAGATAGTGAATGTTAGCTCCCCCAGAAACAGCCATGCTCACCGCTCCTTTTTTGCCAATGGCCACAGCTCATTTCCTACCCAACAGGCAGATGTTTGTGCCCAGTCCCTGGATCTGTGGCCTGGACACTAATTCCTCACACTGGTCTCTGAATGGGCTGCTCTGGATTTCAAATTCAAGGGGTGATGCAAGATCGAAGAGCAGGGGAAGCCTTGGGAACAGAGGCCATTGGCAAGTGGCACACTTAGAGACCGAGCCTCACCACGAGCTTTGGAGAGCTGTCAGCCCAGGAGCCTGAGCTCATGAGAGAAAGCACCTGCATGTCTCCTGTGGAGCACAGAGGTGCGCAGAGTCCTGGAGGGAAGGCCGTGTGCAGGTGCTGGGTTCCCAGCATCTGTTCAACTCTGGGCAGGGTCAGAGACGTTCCTGAAGACACAGTCTTCCAGGAGACAAAGAGCAGGAAGTACCTTCAGAAACCCCATCAGCAATGTTCCTGTCATATAAAGAGGACGTTACCCAACCAAGCTCTGTGGCTGTGGCCATCTTGGTGGACAGGTGCGGCGATAAAGCTGTATTCTGTCCCCTACAGCAGATCCGGAGAGTCTGGCTAAAACAGTCTGCGTGGTAAGATGGTGGACTCCTGACCTGGCTCTGCCATCTGCTACCTGTGTGAACTTTGGGAAATTATGTAGTCTCTTGGACCTCGGTTGCCCCATCTATAAAATGGGGATAATTAGAGCATTCCGTCATGCAGTTGTTGTGAGGATTCATTGAGTTAACAGATGCAAAGCACTTAGAACCGTGTGTGGCTCACACAAAGCGTTGGCTGTTCCTAATAGGATCAGCACACACTGTCCACACACAACAAAACAAGTTCGTGTGGCCCACTCACAACACAATGGCAGCTGCCTCAACAACACGTTCACACCAAGCAAACTACCTGCTTACACCATTCCAGGTATGGCTTGCTGGAACCCAGAATAAGAGTTTTCAGTGTTTTGCTTACATATATGTATTTACTATACAATTGAATGGCATCACATTTTTAATAAAGTGGAAAGCTACTCAAGGCATGAGATTAAGTGAAAAAGGAAGGATACATATAGTCTCACCCCTACTATAGTATAGATAATATAGTCTCACCCCTACTATATTTTTTAAAAGTAGTACAAAGAGAGAGAAGGAAGAGAAAGTGAGAGAGCTTAACTGAGCTTAAATGTTAACAAGAATTATTTTCTGAGAAGATAATTTTTATTATTTTTCACAGTTTCCAAATAAAATTACCTGTGTTCCTTTTGTAATCCAATAAAAATTATAATGAAACAAAAAGCTTTAAAAAGCCTCAAGAATCAAAACCACAATGAGACAGGACCTCACACTCATTAGGATGGGTACTGTCAAAAAGAGAAAATAGCAAGTGTCGGCAAGGATGTGGAGAAACTAGAATGAACTGTTGGTGGGAACATAAAATGGTGCTGCTGACGTGGAAAACAGTATGATGATTCTTCAAAAAATTAAAAATTACCATGTGATCCAGCAATCCCACTGCTGGATATATACCCAAAAGAATTGAAGGCAGTCCTTGAAGAGACATTTGTATGCCCATGTGCACAGCAGCATTATTCACAATAGCCAAAGCATAGAAGCAAGCCAGTGTCTGTTCTTGGATGAATGAGTAAACAAAATGCGGCATAGCCATGCAATGGAGTATTACTCAGCCTTAAAAAAGAAGGAAATCCTGGCGGGGCACAGTGGCTCACGCCTATAATCCCGACACTTTGGGAGACCGAGGTGGGTGGATCATTTGAGGTCAGGAGTTTGAGACCAGCCTGGCCAACATGGTGAAACCCCGCCTCTACTAAAAATACAAAAATTAGCTGGGATTGGTGGCGGGTGCCTATAATCCCAGCTACTCGTGTGGCTGAGGCGAGAGAATCGCTTGAACCCAGAAGGCAGAGGTTGCAGTGAGCCGAGATCATGCCACTGCACTCCAGCCTGGGCAACAGAGCGAGACTCTGTCAAAAAAAAAAAAAAAAAAAGGAAATCCTGTCCCATGCTTCCATGTGGACGAACCTTGAGGACATGATGCTAGTGAAATCAGCCATCCCCAAAAGGCAAATACTGTATGATTCCACTTATATGAGATATAGTAGTCAAAACCATAGAGAGAGTAAGTAGCAGGGTGGCTGCAAGGGGCAGGGGAGAGGGGGACCGGGGAGTTATTGCTTAATGGGCACAGTTTCAGTTTTGCAGCATGGTGAAAGCTCTCCACTATCTCTCCCTGACAGCGAGCCCCAGTGGTCCTTCTGGTGTACTGATGTATGAAAAGAACAGCAGGGGCCCCCTCCACACACAGCAGGTTGTACCACATACATCCGTCCCCTTCTACTCACCCAACCTCAGAGATTGATTTGCTGTTCTTCACAGCCAGGGCGAGATACTTCCCTCCTTCACTCGTTATTTTGTTTTTTCCCAGTCTGCAGAGAGAGTCACACACAGTCAGCCTCCAGCTATGCAGGGGCTCCAATGTGGGTCACCCTCCTCCCCAGCACAGAGCCCCTTCCAGTCCCATCTTGGGAACCGTACACTTTCTTCTGGGATCCACAAGAGCCATGGCCTGGGCCTCCTGTCAGGGAGGGACCTGAAGCCCTGGGGACAGTCAGTCAGGGTTCCTCTCCAGGAGATGGTCCACAGTCTCTGCAGAAGCTCAGGGACCTGAGCCCTCCCTGAGGTCCTCTAAGTGACCTCAGCAGCATCACTGACTTCCGTCGGGAGACCTGGGAGGTCCCACTTTGACTGCCAAGGGTCAAGGTATGTGGCCACTGTCAGGGCAGGACCAGAGGCTCCAAGCCTGGCGCACTGTCACCCCCTGCGCAGGGCACACCTACAGCAGGGCAAGGGCCCAAGCTCTTCCTTGCAACCAGACAGGAAACTCCCTTGGGGCAAAAAGACCACCAGAAAGGGTGAGAGTTAGTCTTTTCTTCGGGCTAGTAGTTAATGAAATCAAAATGCCAACCTTTCCCCCTACCAATAACAGGAGGCCCTTCCAGAATCCAAGCCTCACAGATCACACAGAGGTATCTTTACTTGACCAACATGGCCCTGGGACAAGTGGAAGGCTTTAGGATGAAAGCTCTTTACTGTGACATTTAATCTTTGAACAACAGAAGGGGGTGATCAAGAGAATATACTAAGGAACCTGGTGCCTACCCCACTTACTTAAGATGCGTGAGGCCTTTGCATTCATCCAGGATTTTGGTGACGTACCTGGCTCCGACATCGGTGATCTGGTTGTTGTATAAACTTCAAGAGAAAGCACAGCCATGAGACTTTCTGGCTCCTGATGTCATTTTAATAGCCCCTGTTTTTTGAAGCATATAGTGTCTACTGATTTCCAAAGTCTGGGTTGAAAGGGGAACACACAGGCACCAGAGTTTAGGGCTCTGAGGTCTCACAGCTCAGGTTCAAAACCAGCTCCACTACTTTCCCCAGCTTTATGGCCTGAGACAAGTCACCTTACCTCTCTGTGCCTCAGTTTCTCCATCTGTAATACAGAGGTAATGATGATAGCCCCCTTGCAGGGTGGTTATGAGGATCTTAGGACATAACACAAAGCCCTGGTGCATGAGTGCTCGGTGACTGGCAGGTGATGGGTATTTACAACTAAGATTACATTCAGCATCTTGAGAAGAAAAGATTCTGAATATTGAAACTTCTCGATGTCTACCTTTCAGCCATCTCACTGCTCAATGCCAATTCAATAGTACAGCAGATGGAAGTTGAAAGGCAGCTAAGCTCAGGCTTCCAGGGTTCCACAGCCACACAGAGCCCTGGAGCCGAGTGTGGCCCAGGGTCATTTGCGTCCATGTCCTCATTAACATCGAAGGCCACTGAGGCCCCAAGAAACTGAACAACTGCTCCAGCTTGCAGAGCCACCAGTGGTGTGGGGCTGGCCCGCAATCCCTTCTCTCAGACTCCAAAACCTCAAAGGCTCTGAATGCCCAAAGTTTCTCACAATTCTTTTGGCAACTGATGTGGAGCTACTTATAGTCTTTCTTACCACACTTGGTTTGACTGTTTCATACATTCTGCGGGAGAAATATGAAAGTGTTTGAAAATGGGGCACTGCCTTAGACCCCTGCGGCCACGTCATGCCATAGCATGCACTCAGAATCCCCATTCGGGTCTTGCCCCAAAGGCTCTGGATGAGGGATTATGGACCCAAAATAGTCCAGACTAATATGTAAACGGGATTCTAGCATTTATTAAATATATCCCCTTATATTCTCGTTGCATCCCCCAATAACCAGTTGTAAGCCTACTTGCCTATACTGGGATCCCAGTTTTACAGGTGAGGAGGCTGAGGCTCAGCAAGACTTCATGACTGGCCGAGCCACAAAGAGAACCCAGGACTCTCAACTCCTGGGCCAGTGTTCTTCCCAGCCCTGGGCCATCCGTGCCGATCATCCAGGGACCTACAGGAATGTGAATTCCCTGCAGCTCTGTATTATTACTAGGTAGTTGGCCCAGTATTCTGGAGAAAGACATACCCCAAATAGGTCACAATTTTGTATTTGGTCAGCTCTTCACTTAGCACCTTTACCCCACCGTCAGTGATCTGGTTTACGCTGAGTCTGAAATAAAACAGCAAAAAAATTACGAGTCAGGGCAGGCACTCATTATGAAGGACCATTAATCTTACAAAGATCCAGAAGCCTTCAGGCCCTGGAGTTTTCTCAGGTATAGACGCCCCTGGAGAATGGCCGCAGCAATCAGCCAAATAAATAGCCCCTTACAAAGCCTGGCCAACGTGGGGCCGCCAGACCCATCCTGCACCAGCCCATGAGCGAGGCTGCAGCACAGCCCCTGGCTCCTCACACGACCATGAAGGACACAGGGAGGACGTGTGAGGCCTGCCACCTCTGACATCCACCCTTTGCGTGTGACCTATGTGTCAGCCAGACCCTGTACCTGGTTCTTGTATGGTGGAGGGCATGGGTTTGGAAACGTCAGGGGCTGCTTTTAGTGGTTGTGACTGGAGGAGGGAGTGCCCCGTCATCTTGCAGGCAGGGCCAATGATGTTAGGTGTCCTGCAAAATGCTGGACAGGTCTCACAAGAACTGTTATACCCAAAATGCCAACAGCTTCCCCCATCCAGAAACACATGGGCTAACCCTGATTTGTCACTGGAAAAGGCTGTGAGTCCCACTGTCAAAGGAGACTGCTCATGTCATTCTGTAAAGTGTCAGACAGCAAATATTTTAGGCTCTGTGAGCCACGTGGTCTCTGTCACAGCTACTCAGCTGTGTAGTGTGAAGCAGCCAGTAAGTAAATAAATGGGTACGGCTGTGTTCCAATAAAACTTTACTTAGAAACACAAGCCTTGGGCCCAATTAGACCCACAAGCTGACCTTGATAACAAGTAAAAGGCTGAACAATTAAAAGCTTGATTTTTAGGCCACATCAAAATGATCAAGTCAGACACTCTGGACCCTTCCCCTCAAGAGTCCCCAGCTTGGTGCTGGGAAATAGCGTGTATGTACATGGCACGGCCAGCCCAAGAAGCACAGGCTACTAGACATTCCCAATATCTATACTTTCTTAGCAATAGATTCCCCCATCTTTTAGCTGGGCCCATCTCATTAAGTTCTGCCCACACCATTAAGTTCTGAAATCTAAGCAGCAATATAATTAGTAATAGCCAGAAGTGTTCTTAAAAGATTGAGGCATGCCCTCCATCTTTGCCCTTCCTTCTTACTGATAGCTAGAGTGTCTACTAGATGGCTGGAGTTTGAGCAGCCCTCTTGGGCCAAGATGGGAAAGCCGGGTAGTGAGGTTAGCAGAACAGGAAGGCAGAAGAGAGCCTGGGCTCCGGAGGGTCATGGAGACTCCATACCAGTCCTGAACTACCTATCTCTAGACTTTTACATGAGAGAAATAAGCTTGTAACTCACCAATATTTGGGGTTTTCTCTCTCAGCTAAAACTAATCCTAACTGATGCAGCCAGAGAACTGAGTGTGCTTCCCGTGGTTACCCATATCCTCTGCTTTCCTACAAGCTGTTTTTTCTTGCACTGGTGTTTAGGAGAGCTTCACCTGGGGACAGCAGGAAGGGCAGGGCCACCACACTGGTGTGGAGTTTCCCATTGAAAAGATGGACAGAGGGGTCGGGTACGGCGGCTCGTGCCTGTAACCCCAACATTCTGGAGGGCCGAGGTGGGCGGATCACCTGAGGTCAGGAGTTCAAGACCAGCCTGGCCAACATGGGGAAACCCCGTCCTATTAAAAATACAAAAAACTTAGCCGGACATGGTGGCGTGTGCCTGTAATCCCAGCTACTCAGGAGGCTGAGGCAAGAGAATCGCTTGAACCCAGGAGGCGGAGGTTGCAGTGAGCTGAGATCATGCCACTGCACTCCAGCCTGGGCAACAGAGCGGGACTCCATTTGGGGGAGAAAAAAAAAAGATGGACAGAGGGTGGCACTGAGTGTGAGACTGCCTGGGGCTACAGAGGGAGAGTCACTGGCTGAGAGTACAGAGAACAGACTCCAGGTTTTCCAATTCCCAGGCTAGGGCAGCCTTCGGCCCCCTGCACCCCATGTCCCCATGCAATTATTTATACTCTGACACTGGTGTGACAGGCACTGGGAGTCAGTTCCAAATCCCTACTGCTTTTTAGAAATGCGTGAGTCAAGTAATGGCAAATTTAACCCCCTGTAGAGATTTACAAGGTTTATTTTACATAGGAAATGCTAATAGAAGAAAACAGACTGGCCTCTGTTTCCCGTAAACTATGGAACAGGAAAACAACCACGAGTCAGCATTTTAACTGAGGTCTCTAGCAGTGTGAAGGGCTGCTAGCTTTGATCACAGAAAGTCACCAGTGCCAACTGGCACAAGGTCTGCTTTCTCTGCAGTAATAAAAGCTCCCATATTCCAGAAACTTTTTGAGGGCTATCTCGGAGCCTTACATTAATCTTAAAAGGAAGGTTCTTTATGCATTCTGGCACTGCTATGTCTGAGCTGTGTGACCTAAAGCAAGCTATTAACTTCTCTGTGCCTCCACTTCCTTATCTGCCAAAATAGAGACAATAACAGTACCTAAGTTATAGGGTTGTAAAGAACATTCCATTAGGTAATATTTGTAATGCACTTCACCCATTCTCAATTAACATTGGTCCTTGTGGCCATAATTGATAGGATTATGAGCATCTTCTTTTTCCAGATGAGGGCGTGGAGGCTCTGAGAGTTAAGCACTTTGTTCAAGGGCACCCAGCTGTGGCTGATCCAGGTCCACCTGCCTCGAAGCTTTGCACCTTGCCCTCTGCCCTGCTAAGAAAGAAAAGGTCTGGACATTCCAAGGGCCATGGTCATGAGTCCTGGGGGATCCTGGTCCATGATGACAATCCTGATGCCCTCCGAGCCTGGCCCGCCCGGCCCACCTGTTGCTCCCCTTGCCTGGCAGCCTCACCTGAGAACAGTGAGGCGGCTGAAGCAGGGCTGCAGCTCCCGCACGCCGTAGTCGTTGAGATTGTTGTTGTCTAGGTCTAGGGCCAGCCGCTTGGGGAAGTGATGCAGGACGAAGGAGAGGGCGCTGCAGTCGGCCGAGCAGGCGTTGCAGTAGGTCAGCTTGAGGTAGTTGGCGCAGATGCCCCTGGCCGCCAGCTGCCCCACCTTCTGGCTCTGTGTCTCGTAGATGCAGCGCAGCATCCAGATGAACGTGGGCATGGCCTGCACCTGGTTGAAGCTTTCGACCTGAACGCGGGGCAGGCTCTTCAGGTAGCCCCGCAGGCTGGAAAACAGGTGTGCCCACAGGGCCTTGCGCTTCCTCCTCAGGGCCGCCGCGGGCACCAGGTGCCGCAGGAGTTTCTGTTTGGCTTTGGACAACAGCCCGCACAGGAAGAGGTTGGTGAACTGGAAGTGATCCTTGTTCTTGAAGAGGTCTTCCCGCGCCGGACCACTGCCCTGCAGGCACTGGAACGGGAGGAAGGGAGGATAGCAGGACGTGGTCGCTGCCCCCGCAGGGGGCATCCATTCCTGGAAGAACCTGAGCAGCTCCTGAGTGCCCACCCTGTCGTCCAGCACGAGGAAGAAGGCTGTAAAGAAGGCCTGGAGGGTGAGGTGGAAAAACTCATAGGACTGCTGGTCACCCCCGGGGCCCAGCTCTGGCAAAGCCCGCAGGAAGCCCAGCTGCATGTCTCTCTCCTGCAGCCCGGAGGCCTGCACCTCCTCCTGGGTGAAGACAAAGAGGCTCTTCTCCATGCCCCGGTGGGCCACCTGCCCCAGCGAGCACAGAGTGTCCCGGCCGGCGTGGAGGGTCTCCACTGGGCTGCGTGTGTTCCGCTGCACCAGGCTGCTGGGCTGCATCCTGTTCAGATGGACCTCGGTGACCAGGAGGAAGACATCTGTCAGGGTCATCGTGCAGTCGGGCAGCTGTGGTGAGCCTTCAAAGGCAGCACGGAAGTGCTGGAAGCACCGGAAGATGATCCAGCAGAAGAGGGGCACAGAGCACAGGCTGCAGAGGTTGGGGTTGGCCTCCAGCTGGCTCAGCAGGCGGTCCTGCAGGGCCCGCTCGGGGAACATCCTCCTGGCATAGGCGCGCAGGTGGCTGGGGGAGAAGCCCCGGAGAAGCACCTTCTTCCGCAGGAACTGGCGCGGGACCTCGATGCCTGTGCGGGCCGTGAGCAGCTTGCTAGCCCCCTTGAGCAGCTTCCCACTGAGCAGGTTGGCCAGCAAGACCAGGGGGTGGGCAGGCTCCCAGGGGCAGGAGCTGTCAGGCACACGGCTCAGGTCCAAGTCCGAGTGCAGCTCGTCCAGGCCATCGAAGGTGAAGAGGGCCACATGGGGGAAGCGCAGCAGGAAGGCAAACACCTCCTCGGGGTCCCGCTCTGGGTAGCAGTAGTGCTTGAAGAGCAGGTCCTGTAGACACAGCCTGTCACTTTCCTTGAAGCAGCTGAACATGCGGCAGCGAAAGTGGAAGAAGAATTTGACCCCTGTGTCTAGCCGGCCCGTGGCCCAGAGGCTCTGCAGCCGCTGCAGCAGCATGGACTTGCCCACCCCAGCATCACCCAGGATGAAGATGGTCTCACCCTGCTCATTGAGGATGCCGGTGGTGTGGTCCAGGAGGCAGGCCAGGCTGTTCAGGCTGCCCAGGCTCTCATTGCTGAAGCCAACCAGCTCCATGATGGTGTCCATGTAGATCTCCTCCAGCAGCAGCTCCTCCTTCTGGGCATAGCACAGCACGAACTTGGAGTCACGGCCCAGATGGTGTCGCAGCTGCTGGGTATACCTGCTCACTGGAGGGAGGGGTGGCAGGGCACAGCAGCAGGGTGAGGAGAGAGGCAGAAACAGCATCAAACAGGGAGGTCTCAAAGAGGAGAGGCAAGTGCATAAACAAAATTCACAACCTGGGCCCTGAGGCCAGCGCAGCCACTCCTCAGATGCAGGACCTGGGGAGCGTCACAGAGCCAGCATTCCTGACCCTGAGGGCCCCAGGCTTTGATCTCTCTGCTTGACCTCAGATTTGCCAGAGAGAAGGTGACAAACTTTAGCTGGGATCAGTGTCTGAGACAGGCCACCCTTATTCCTCCACAGTGTCATCACTGAACTGCAGCTAAACACTGAAGCCCCTTGCACTCGAGGGCCAGACCAGATGGCCACGCTGGCCCTCCTCCACCAACACTGCTTTTTTGTTGTTAGAGATAGGGTCCTGCTCTGTCACTCAGGCTAAGGTGCAGTGACCCAATCATGCAGTCTCAAACTCCCAGGCTCAAGCAATCCTCCCACCTCAGCCTCCCAAGTAGTTGGGACACAGGCATATGCCACCAAGCCCAACTAATTTTTGTGTTTTTTTGTAGAGATGGGGTCTCGCCATGTTGCCCAGGCTGGTCTCAAACTCCTGGGTTCAAGCGATCTGCCCACCTCGGCCTCCCAAAGTGTTAGGGAGTGTTATATATTCGTCAATAATTTTTAGTAAGTTTACAAAGTTGTGCAAACCTCACCACAGTCCAGGTCTAGAACATCTCTACCATCTTCCCAGAGTTTTCTGGAGCCTATTTGTAGCCAATCCCTGGGCCGTAGGCAACTACTGATTTGCTTTGTCTATAGATTTACCTTTTCTGGACATTTCATATAAACAGAATCATACAATATGTAGTCTTTTGTGTGAGACTGCTTGTAGAGTGAATTACACTGCAAAAGCTAGTAAAGTAGCTGGCTAACGGAACCAACAGAGAAGTCTTTTGAAAGAATGATTCCTCATGGGAATACTTGCTTTTTTTTTCATGGGGGAAGGAAACAAGGGGAGACAGGAAGGAGCAGACAGAATCAGAAGCTAGCAGTGGCTGGCAGGCACCTGCAGGGGCTGTGGAAGCTGGAGCCTAGCACTGACACTCTGCCGGCTGGCCTTGTTTCCCCTAAGCACACACCTGTCTTGTGCTTCTGTTTCCAACAACATATTGGATTCTTTAAAAGGCAGGATTTAGGTCCTTGGTGCTGGTATGTTACCAACAGCTGTCTCAAAGTGGAGAGTTCAAAAGCAGGGAAAGAAGACTCCTGCCCCCAGAGCAGATCCTGGCCTTAATGATATGTTCTCACATGCCTTGGACTGCCGCTGTCCTGACACATTTTTGAGATTGCTGACTGGTGGTCTCTTCCAGCAGACTTGAAGCTCCCTGAGGGCAGGAACCCTATCTGTGTCTGCTCACCGCTGTCTCCCTGACATCCAGCACAGTGTAGGGTCTTGGCATGTGGTGGATACAGCAAAAAATACTTATTGAACTAATCAGTTAACTGATGGGGTCTTCCATTAGTTTGGAAATAAGGACTGGCACTCAACGGTGACAGAATACTTTGCCTAGAATCAAACCTGGCAAGGCTTTTTAATTTTTTTCTTTCCTTTTTTAGAGACAGGGTCTCACTCTGTCACCCAGGCTGGAGTGTAGGGGCACAATCATAGCTCGCTGCAGCCTTAGACTCTGGGGCTCAAGCAGTCCTCTTGCCTCAGCCTCCCAAGTAGCTGGAACTACAGGTGTGTGCTACCATGTCCAGCTAAAGATTTTTTTAAAAGAAAAAAAAATACAACCTTGAATTTGTGCAACCATTAAAATGTCTACATATGTCAGAATAGGAAGAAAGCAAGGGGTCAGAACAGAGGCCATTCCCACACTTCCAAAGGCCCCTCTATAAACCAGACCATCGAGGTGTGGGCAGTTCAATCACAGCCACCTGGGCTGCACTTGGGAGACAGGATTCAGCTGTTCCTTTCTAAAATCAAAATAGCACCTGGGCCTGCTTCCTGAGGTGGCACTCAGGGCTGGCCCAGCCATTACCAAACCCCCCAGGGCCCTACTTGCACTGGTGCCTGCGGTCTTGCTGAGGCTGACTCCTACCTGGGTCAGTGTTGACCACGACTTTGCTCTGAGTGAGCAGGGAAGGGGAGAAGCCGATCTCCAGCAGCCAAGGCCTGAGGTCCACGTAGGCATCTGCAAGTTGCTGGAGCAAGTAGAGGAAGAACTCGGACACCTCCTCGCCCTTGCTCTGTACCAGGTCCAGAATTTTGCGGACCTGGAGGTGACGCAAGCATGAGGGCACGGGCTGGCATGAGGGGCATCCTCCTACCATAAGGACCCTCAGGCAGGCTCAGGGCAGGGGTCTGAGTTCTTAGTACAGCCGGTAGCTATGCCATCCCCCCAGCTGCTGTGACAGTCAACATATTGGAGCCTGAAAATCTGTGAAATGACCTCCTGAGCAAGAAATAAAACCACCCAGCTCTAAGAAACCAGGAGGCTTCCATGAGCCTAAAAATAAAAAGGACAAATAGCCATGGAATTCTCTACTTCTTTTTTTTTTCTTTTTCTTTTTCTTTTTTGAGACAGAGTCTTGCTCTGTCACCCAGGCTGGAGGGCTGGAGTGCAATGGCACAATCTTGGCTCACTGCAACCTCCACCTCCCAGGTTCAAGGAATTCTCTTTCCTCAGCCTCCCAAGTGGCTGGGATTACAGGCACCCACCACCATGCCCGACTAATTTTTGTATTTTTATTAGAGACGGAGTTTCCCCATGTTGGCCAGGCTGGTCTCAAACTCCTGACCTTAGGTGATCTGCCTGCCTCGGCCTCCCAAAGTGCTGGGATTACAGGCGTGAGCCACGGTGCCCAGCCTTCTCCTTGTCCCTCTTAACCTGACACAACTGCTGTGCAGGAATGAGAGTGGAGAGGTGGGAACCACCTCTTGGGCATAATGAGGTGGGCACCCGGGCCACACAGTAGGAGGGCGACAGGCCATATATTAAAAACGGTTTTTTTTCTTGTTAAAAATGCAGGAAAACAAATCAAGAGAAGAGAACAAAGCACACGAGTGTGCTACTGCTTCCCCCAGAAACTGTCCTGGTCTCTTCTGAGTCCCAGCGGGGTCATGTCATAAATGAGTTGTGTCATTCCTCTAACCAAGAAGGAATTTGTGGTCTCCATTTTATTTTTCAGGAGATAACACAAAGCTTAAGTGGAAGTAAGGGCTGTTAAGGCATCCCACAGTGGAGCAGGGAAGATTCTTCACTGTGGACCCACCGTGGGATGTCATCATTCCTGACCCTGAGTCGGTTCCCCTCCGAGTCTCACCCAGCAACAAGCAGCCCTCCAGCCTTCAGAGGCACTGAATGAACATCGCTGCTGGGGATGCTTTTATGCTTATGTTCTTCTTCCCTCCTAATTTAAAGGGGATCTAAAAATGAAGTGTCTGGGAACCAATACACACAGCAATGAGAACTGAGATGTCAGGGTTTGCTCCAGACACAAACACAGAAGTAAAATACCGGATTGTGCAACCTGCTAACCCAGGCATTTGTGTGCTATTAGTACCCCAAAATGCAGCCCTGCCCGCTGGACTAAACTCCCATGCTCTTCACTCAGATCAGCAGGGAGAGGCCTCTTCTAGCTCCCGGGGTCCACACAATGCCCATACCCGTCCCTGTCCCCGGGGCACCTTGTCGGGCTGGGTGGGGCAGGCACACACAATCTCCGCATCTTCGGCCGAGAAGTAGTCATTCTTCAGCAAGTTGTCCACCAGACACTGAGTGTTGCGGATGTGAGTGACCAGAAGTTCCCGATTGCTTTTCAGTAATTGAATGTGGGGGTGAGACTCTGATGGGATTATTTCCATCTCACTGTGGCCCTGCTCTTCCATAGTTAAAGTAGCAAGCGGCTACTTTCCCCAAATTCATCTTCAGCTGCGTGTGTCCTCCCAGCAGAAGGGCAATCAGGATTCAGGCCCCGCCCTCCAGGGCCCCTGCTACTCTGCGCAGCCCCTGAAGAGATCAATGACATCATCAGCAAAGCAAAAGCTACAGAAAGAGCCCACCCCACCTCCCACTGGTCGTGGGGTTTCTCTACCTAGAGCAGGAAGGAGCCATGCTTAAGACCTTTATCTGGCCAGGCAAGTTGGCTCAAGACTGTAATCCCAGCGCTTTGGGAGGCTGAGATGGGTAGATAGCTTGAAGTAAGGCCAGTAGTTTGAGACCAGCCTGTGCAACATAGTGAGACCCCCATCTCTACAAAAATAAAAAAAATTAGCCAGGCATGGTGGCGCACCTGTAGTCCCAGCTATTGGGGAGGCTAAGGCAGGAGGATCACATGAGCACAAGAGTTCAAGGCTGCAGTGAGCTATGATCACACCACTGCACTCCAGCCTGGGTGACAGAGCAAGGCCCTGTCTCTAAAAAAAACTTTTATCTTAGATGCATTAAAGAAAAAAAATCATAATTTAATTGTTTGCACTTGAGGGTTACATCTCTAGGGTAGGTGACCAGAGATAGCCAACTCTTTTTTATTTTTAAATCAAAACTTCTTTATTATTACTATAAAGCAAAAGTGTGCTTTGATCCTAGACTGGGATAGAGATGGAAAGGTGTTTATTTTACATAATAAGGTTAACAGGGCTTGGAGGTTTCTGCATTCCCCAAGCAGGGAACAGGCCCAGAACTGAGAAAGAAAGACCTGTGGGGTTTCGTGGGAGACAGTCTCAGCACAAAATAGCCTGAGAAGAGACAGCAGCATGAAGTCTCCTGTGGTAGCCAGAGCCAAGGAACCTGGGGACGGTGATGTCTCAGTCACTGTTGCCCATTTTGGGTTGTGCTATAACCTCTTCCCCCGTGTCCTTGACCTTCAGCAAAGTCTGTTATACACAAGCACCCTGGGAAAGGAGGGAAAAGCAATGGCCCATGTGGCATGAAGTGGGACAGAGGGAGGGCAGAGGTGCAGGAGGAAGAGGGAGAGCCGGCACAGAGTTCCCGGGATTAGATTCCCAAGAGAGGTATCTCTCTGGAAACCCTTGAAAACCTGGTGCAAGTGCTGAGTTAATCTTGTCTGGGTAGGAACAGGGACCCAAGCTATTTTATTTGGGCATTAAAAAACATTTGGGTTCATCTGAGTTATCCCAAAATTGCACTCACTACCTTCCTTGTAACAATAACAGCAAAAAATAATAATTAAAAAAAAAAATCCCACAAAAGATCCTTCAGCCTCTTCTTGTCCAGGAATACTTGCGTGTGTAAAATGATCTTGGAAGTGGAAAGGCCTGGAATTGGCCACTTTGTCGTTCGTCTAGGCAGGAAAACCCATGCATTTCAGACAGAGAGTAAAAAAAAGGTGTTTTTGTAGTTCAAAAAAAAGCTCATAGATCTTTTAACACTATCCACATCATTAATATGTTTCACAAGCCACATCTGTTAACATTCAGGTCCAGTGGTTCTCAATTTTTTTTCCACCAAGTGGCACATTAGTCTCCTGCTCTTTGACATGCTTCTATGTTTTCTTTTTTTAACCTATCAAATGCCAGACCCCACACAATAGCTTTCTTTTTAGAACCCAAATGATAGAGCAGGAAAGAGTACAATTTAAAATTATCAGCAACAGAAGGGCAAGAGATCCTCACCAAAAAAATTTAAAGGGATGAAAATATTAGTTATTGTTCCAATAAAAGTTATTAAATGCTAATCCAGCCTTTTCTTTTTTTTTTTTGACAGAGTCCCACTGTGTGGCTCAGGCTGGAGTGCAGTGGCACAATCTCGGCTCACTGCAACATCTGCCTCCTGAGCTCAAGCAATTCTCCTGCATCAGCCACCCGAGTAGCTAGAACTACAGGCGGGCGCCACCATGCCCAGCTAATTTTTGTATTTTTAGTAAAGACAGGGTTTCACCATGTTGGCCAAGCTGGTCTTGAACTCCTGACCTCAAGTGATCTGCCCACCTCGGCCTCCCAAAGTGCTTGGATTACAGGTGTGAGCCACCACGCCCGGCTATTTTCCATGGCAGTCAATTCTATGACCCACTTTAGGATCCTCAGCTTTAGAAAATCGGTTCATTTAAAGCATACCAGCTGACAATATTAAATTTAAATTAGCAGTTAATAATACCTTTTTAAGTTTCTGGCATCGTTCTTTGAAGTTAGAATATTTTAAAACAACATTGTTTAAATCTTCAATTTCCAATTTCTTTCTGGAATCTGCAAAATCAAAGAAAGACTTAAAAAAATTATTGTGGCACATGGTGAATGAATGAATAAAATTGGCAAGAGAATAATTTTAAAATCTAGTACTCCCGGGTATCAGACTACTCTCTGTACCTTCTTCTTTTAGGACAGTGTTTTCTAAATGTTCAACATCCCCACCATAGTCACTTTTTTGTTGTTCTTGCCATAATTGAGTCACACCTGTACTTTATTTGCTTAACTTTTTGCTTTCAATTGAGTTTTGAAAACTAATAATTTTAAAGGAATGTTATGTCACCATTAGAAACACACAAAAAAAATCCTTTGCAATACATAGAAAGTAACACAAAAATTAATTCACCAGAAATACCACAATGTTACTGTATTCCAGCTAGTCCTGCTGCCTGGAAAGGCTCCAGGGTTGGGGCCTGTTTTCTCTCGGAAGCATTTGAGAGATGTTAAAGACACAGTAGCACAGAATTGAGACTTTCTCTTTAAGATCATCACAAGGCTGAGAGAAAACTGGAAAGAAGTCACTTCTCACTTTGTGATTTAGCATTTTGCAATGCCATGCTCCATTCTTTAGAAAGCTGGGAAGGGGTGTTGCACAACTTCCTTCATCCCTCCTTTCCCGACCTTTGCCTGCCTACCATGAGGGGCCCATTTTACTCACTGCTTCTGTCTCTTCCAAGCCTGCGATTCCCATAAAAACAGCAGCTTGTCTTCCCAGATGTTTTCTGTAATCGCCGCCACAGACATCTCCACCTCTTGCCATCAAAGGCAGAAACCGAAGGAAAGTCTCCTGACTTACAATCACCTAAATAAAGCAATATATTATATGACAGCCATCTGGCAAGGAGGCTGCTTTATAATGTCCACAGCCCTGGCTGAAGATTTAATCAGGTGTGCAGAGTTAGCTCAATTCAGCAAGAACTTAACAAGGTATGGATGTTGGAAGGGAAAGCAGAGAAACTGAACTCTGCGTTGGTAAACAGAATCTAAGGGTAGACCAAAACCATACCATGGGAGACTGGAGATCAATTCGAAGTTCATGGGCACTTATTACCAGAAACGCCAGACAGCCAGAGATCTGCTGGCCCTGGGGGGCGATCCTTTCCTTTCTTTACTTGGTAAAGGGTGGGTCCAGTTGATGAAGAGGGTCTGGTCCTCTCTTCCAGGCAAAGAGAGGACGGAGATTGGGCTGGGGTCAGGTATCTGGGAGCTGGGTCTGCTCTCCTGGGTGGGGCTTTCCAGGGCCAGTGGTGCAGACCAATGGGGACTGAAGCTGGAGATCCTGGTAAGGCAGCTCCAGGGATACCCAAAGGAAAAAACCAAGCTAATGGAGGCAGCCAGAAAACAGGACACACCGCAGATCAAAAGATGGATCACCAAGTGGAAAAATGAAGCAGAGGAGATCGGAGGAGGGTGAGTCCACCACCAAAAGCCATCTCCTGAGGCAAAGGCAGGTGGGGGTAGAGCCTGTGGGCAGTGAGGGAGCCCCGAAGGGAGCTGGGGGTTGCACAGGCATTTCCTCCCAACCCCTCTTCTTTCTAGCTTTCTGCCCTCAGAGAGGGTTAGTTTCCAGGGTAAGGGAATCCCAGGGGCAATTCACCACTCCGGGCTCCTCACAGAAACCAGTGCCCAAGTCCCCTCCTGCAATGTGATCTTCCAAACTAAAGAAAAGGTCTGCAGAGCCTCCAGGAGAAGATTCAGGGAAGCTGCTCTGGTGAAAAGGAAGCAGGGATTGCAGAATGGCGGCTCTTCAAAGGGAAAAAGGAGACCACAGAGCAGCTCTGTTAAACTGAAATATGACACAGCTTTCCTAGTAATTTAAAACTTTCTAGTAGCCACACTAATAAAAGTAAAAATGGACAGGTGAAATTAATTTCAATGATATATTTTAATTCTAATACACTCAAAATATTTCAGTATGTCATCCATACAAAATTTATTTATTATTATTATTATTTTTTGAGATGAAGTCTCACTCACTCTGTTGCCCAGGCTGGAGTGCAGTGGCGCAATCTCGGCTCACTGCAGCCTCCGCCTCCCAGGTTCAAGCAATTCTCCTGCCTCAGCCTCCTAAGTAGCTGGGATTACAGGTGCACACCCCCATGCCTGGCTAATTTTTGTATTTTTAGTAGAGGCAGGGTTTCATCATATTGCCCAGGCTGGTCTTGAACTCCTGGCCTCAAGTGATCCTCCCACCTCAGCCTCCCAAAATGCTGGGATTACAGGTGTGAGCCACTGCACCCAGCCCATCAACAAAAAATTTATTAATAAGATAGTTTACATTCTTTTTCTTCATACTAAGGCTTGGAAACCTGGCATGTGTTTTAATCGCACATCTCAGTTTGGATCAACCACATTTCCAGTGCTCAAGAGCCACATGCGGCCAGGGGCTACTCAAGTGGACAAGTGCCACTCCAGGGCAATCACTAAAAGCTAGGGTGGTGAGACATCAGAGTTCCTGCCTGCTGCCCTTCCATTTGAAATACTGATGCCAGGAATGATCTTTTTTGTTGTTGTTGTTGTTGAGACGGAGTCTCTGTCACCCAGGCGGGAGTGCAGTGGCACGATCTTGGCTCACTGCAAGCTCCGCCTCCCGGGTTCACGCCATTCTCCTGCCTCAGCCTCCCAAGTAGCTGGGACTACAGGCACCCGCCACCATGCCCAGCTAATTTTTTGTATTTTTAGTAGGGACGCGGTTTCACCGTGTTAGCCAGGATGGTCTTGATCTCCTGACCTCGTGATCCACCCACCTCGGCCTCCCAAAGTGCTGAGATTACAGGCGTGAGCCACCGTGCCTGGCCAGGAGTGATCTTAATTGGCTTTTCAGATCAGTTTCATCGGCAACTCAGTGAGACAGAGGTTAAAGACATGAAGTCACTGAAAATTCTGCAAACTCAGGAAGAAAATACATACTGGACCTACTGGTTTATACTCAATGTAAAATTCCCTTCACTGCTGCATACAATTTTGCAGCTTTGCATCCTCACAAAGATAGAGAGTAAGATACAAAAATGCTGTTGATGTTTGGTGAGTCAGGACTCTCCTATACCACTGGTGGAAATGTAAATCTGTGGAAGTCTCTGGAAAGTCCTTTGACACAGTATGTGTCAACAGACTCTGAAAACTTTCTATTTAGTAACTTCCCCTTCTAGAAACCCACCTTTTGAAAAGAATCAGGGGTTCTGATGGTTTTTTTTTTTTGCTGTTTTTTCTTTTTAAACAAGGGACTTCCAGTCCTGGCTATAATAGAATAACTTGTAGCTCACACAGAGGACAACTGCTGGTGAATGGATTGACAAAGTATAGCATATTCATACAGTAGAACACAATTCAACAATAAATGCCAATGAAACAAGAATACATCATGAATGAGTGTCACAGATACTACACTAAGTGAGAGAAGCCAGACTCAAAAGAGTACTTAGGGCTGGGTGCGGTGGCTCACGCTTGTAATCCTAGCACTTTGGGAGGCCAAGGCAGGTGGATCACTTGAGGCCAGGAGTTCAAGACCAGCCTGGCCAACATTGTGAAACCCTGTCTCCACGAAAAATACAAAAATTAGCAGGGCATCGTGGCGCACACCTGTAATCCCAGCTACTAGGGAGGCTGAGGCAGGAGAATTGGTTGAATCCGGGAGGCAGAGGTTGCAGTGAGCCAAGATCGTGCCATTGCACTCCAGCCTGGGTGACAGAGTGAGACTCCATCTCAAAAAAAAAAAAGATTTCATGCATATGATTCTGAAAATCTGATCTAGAAATCAGATCAATGGTTTCCTGAGGCAGGGGGCAGATGGGAATGGGGGAAAAATTGACTGCAAAGAGGAATAAGGAAAATTTCTGGGGAGATAGAAATGTTCTGTGTCTTGATTGCATGCTTGCTCTCTCCCTTGTATACAGTCACATATGTGTGTGTATGTATATATGAATATACATATAGATACATACGACTTGTCAAAAGTCAGCAACCCATATGCTTGAAATCTGTGAATGTTATTGTATGAAATTACACTTCCATGAAATTGATTTTCTTTTAAGGAAAGGCAAAATAAAGTTTTTCCAGACAAAAACTGAGACTTTGTTGCTACCGTATCTGCACTAAAATGAACACTAAATAGACTTCTTCAGGTAGAAAAAAAATGATCCCAAGACAAAAACAAAAATGATGAGCAACAGGAAGTGTTCATAAGCTGGGAAACAGAAATGGGTACTAACCGAACTATATTATATTAATATCTCGTGAGGTCACCAGGACCCCCCAGGAAATGATTGACCTAGAAAGGAGTCTCACCTCCTGGAGAGCAACCAGGACTCTGTCCCTGAATCATGGGGTGGCCCCAGAGAAACCACAGATACACACACACACTCAGTGTCACTTTCGCCGCAGGCTTCTTTCTTTCCTTGCACTGTCCCAGGGGACCCTGAGCGGAGATGTGCATTTCTTATAACTGAGATGCTAAGATTAAAAAAAAAAAAACATTTTATAAAGATGTTCTCCACATGTTCCTTTCTATGTTTTAATAACTTTTTCTGTAAGTATAAAACAATACCTGCTCACTGTAGAAAATTTGGGAAATGCAAAAAAAAAATTTAGAGGAATAAATTAAGTTCCCTATTATCCACATGCAATAACCACTATTCTCATTTTGGAGCACTTCCTTTCAGCTTTTCTCTGCATGCATTTGCGCCCACACTGACTTTTTGCTTGTTTGGCATCACACCATGTTTTTGTTGTACTCTTACCATTATCTTGTGTTTCTTTGTAACTTCTAAGGCCCTCTTTGGAGCTGCAGAAGCTGGCTTCTGGGTGACTTGCCTTCTAGAAAGCAGAATGCTTTGCTTTCCCTGGTTTTTCTCTTATAAAGAAGGGTAAGAACTCACCTGCCACTCTGCTGCTTTAAAGCTCTGCATCTGAGAAATTCCACGTGCCAAAGGGAGGCTCAAAGATAATGGCAAATGGTCTCCCTTTCCTTGGCCCGGCCATGCCTGCCTGAACTGCTACAGCAAACCTGGACACCTTGCCCAGCAGCCTCTGCCAGCTGCGAGGCACATGACAGTGCTCTACCATCAGCGTGACCCATGGGATAGCTGCGAGGGGGTGGGCAGGGGTGGAGAGTGGTGGGACAACTCCATGAGGTTGCAGCTGTTCATTCCTTCTACAGAGATCCACTGAGCACTTCCTCATGTCCGGCCCTGCAACGTGCAAGGGCCCCAGCAGGGCCTAGTCTGATAATAGCTAACACCAAGTGTTTTACTAGGGCATCAGCATGGATGTTAAGGCTTTATACACATGGTGAGAGGCAGGACAACACAAGGGTGAAATCTGTGGTGTCTGGGATCTCTAGAGACAGCAGTGTTCAAATTCTGACTCATGAGCAAATTAGAGGGAAGTTCCTGCTAAATGGACCATGTTTGCTAGTGATTTTAGGCTGTGGGGAACAGGGGCACTCTCAGTTTATGTCTGTTCATGGGACTTTATTATAAGATCACTCATTATAAGGACCACCACTTGTTAGCAAGTTAGCCATCCTTTCTGTGCCGTGATTGCCTCAAGGTAAGAGTTCTACCTCAAAATGTTGCTGTAAGGATTAAGTAAGTTAATATGCACAAAATGCCTAGGCCAGGGCTGGCACTCAGTAATGAGCGAATCATTTACTAATTTCTATTATCTCAATCCTTGCAACAACCCTAGGTGGCAGGGGTCATTGTTACCACCAATTTACACATGAGGAAACTGAGGCACACAGAGGTCAAGTAGCTCCCTGACCTCACAGAGTTTATAACTGGGCAGGACAGACAGATGCAGAACAAGGAATCACAAGTATGGTGAATGTGTGGAAGAAGAAATGAGCAGAGAGAGACAGGGGGGTGCCATGGCTCTCAAGGGCTTTCTTGGGCTCCAGCCAGCATGATCACAGACGTGTCTGCTCCACTGCAGCCCTCTGTAATGGCAGGTGACAGGGAGACCCAGTTAGAGCTCCTCTCTCAGGGAGTTTGAATTTGAGACATTTAGAGAGATGCTGAGTCCCAAAAACCCACAGGAGGTGTGGGTTTGGCTGCCCACAGCTGAGGCCACCAGCCACGGCTTCCCTTATTTTGTGTATCTTTATAATAAACCCCCATGAACATAGACAGCCTCAGTGTGGCCCTGTTGTCTGCAGCCTAAAAAACACTAGCAAACATGATCCATTTAGCAGGAGCTTCATGCTGTGCAGAATCACCCAGCAGAGGTTTCCCTGCTCCATTGTGACTATGAGCGCCTTCCTCCCAGCATGAGCAGACAAGACTGGACTCCATCCCAACTGATGGGGCCAGATTGAGAACAGAAACCTCAAGAAAGTCATTTCCCATCATCCACACTGGCCTCATGATTTCACTCTTTCTTCAGGCACCCAATTGTTGGGAATCATTATTCGCTCTTTTTTTTTTCATGTTTATATTTCAAAATAAATAACACAGCTTTCCATAAATTGGTGTTGCAACAGTAGCAGCTAAGATTCCTAACAGATCTAAGCCCTGTTATAAAACATTCTTTAGCAATGTAGCAGATGCTATCTTAGAGTTACAACCCAGCGTTTTTCAACAGTGAGCTCTGTGTAGTCAGGCCATTCTGTAAGTTTTTCTACTGTGATACTTGCTATATAGTTTGGAAACAAATACAAGCATAAGCAAAACCAAGGCCAGCTTTGCTGGCACTCAGGTCATATGGAACCTGGCCCAGTGCCATGCCATCTGCCTCTGTTCCTGTCCTGACCCTCCCTCCTCAAGCTCTGACCACTTCTTGAAGTGAGTTCCCAAACAGCTCTGCTCTCTGCAACCTTGGCGGCCACAGGAAAAGGCCAGTGATTTTATGAACACAGAAAGGATTGGCTTCTAGGATATAACTTCATGGGTCACAGGAGAGTTTTCAAAGACTTTTCCACCCCTTCCTTGAAAACCAACACAGTGGCAGAAGTATTCGGTTCATCAAACAGTTCCGGTTCTTCTCCTAGACACCTGGTAGGATTACACTTCCCTACCCCTTTGAAGTTACAGGCTTTAACTCATGAAACATGAGCAGAAGTGGAATGTGTTGCTTTGGGTAGGAGGCTTTTAGCCATCACTGCATAATTTATCAATGTGCAATTTTTTTTTTTTTGCTTCTGGCACTATGATTAGCACAAGATGGGGGCAGCTGCATCAGCTCAGGCCCACAAATAACCACAATGAGTAGCTCTTGCCAACTCGCAAAGGACATAAGATATGAGGAAGAAATCAACCTTGATTGGTTGATAACCAGGCATGGTGGTGCACGCCTACTGTCCTAATGACCCAGGAGGCCGAGGCAGGAGGATCACTTGAGCCCAGGAGTTCAGAGTTCGAGGCTACAGTGAGCTATGATCACACCACTGTACTCCAGCCTGGGTGACAAGTGAGACCCCTGTTTCTTAAAAAATAAACAAAACAAAAAACCTTCGTTGTCTGAACCCACTACATTAAAGGACCCCTCTTAGCACAGAAAAGTCACTACAACCTTTTTCAGATACTATAACTATTTATGGAATTAAGATTTAAGATAAAATATAACACCATTCCCTGTCTACCTCAGACTCAGCAGTAATCTATATAGGGAGATACTACTTTACTAGGAAGAAAAATAGGCAGAACATGCACCTTCTTTATTTGTCCTTAGGTTACATCATTCACCTTCTCCCAACTCGTGTTGGGTCCTGCCACCTCACTCCACCCCTCACTTGGCTCCACAGAACCACATCCATCATTTCTGTTAGAATTACTGGGTGGGTATCCTTAAAAGCCAAGCCGACCAGTGATGAAAAAGAACATGGTGGAGCTACATGTACTGACATAGAAAGAGCCTTAAGACATCCTGTCACTTGAAAAATGTAAGTTGCAGAAAGAAATATAGAGTGTAATAACATTTATATGGCTTGCCCACATCCCCTGCCCTCCAAATACACAAAGCACTCCACGTTTTCTACAGGCATACGTCCGTGAATGTAAATGCAAAGAAAACCACCTGTGAGAAGACACACGGTGTGAGAATAAAAATTACTTCTGGAAAGGGAGAGGACACCAGGAGTAGGGTAGTACTTTTATTCGTAATGTTTTATTTTTTTATAAGAAGGCTATACACTTGCATGATTAAAATATTTTAGGGCCTTTTCCTCATTAGGGCATCTCAGGACATCTTGAGGCAGGCCAGCACAACATCCTCAGCGACTGCCTTGTTTTGAGGAACTATGACTTTCAACTCAAAGGGCCCACCTGCCCTAGAGAGAAAATGCTTGGTCTTCATTAAACTAAACGATGGTTCATTAAGACCAAACAAACTCAGATGAGATGTTAAGACTTTCTGTGCACCTGTAAATCAATAAAAAGCTCTTCCTGTTTTGTGAAAGTATCACAATAAATCTGATGGGATTGTGGGTGGGAACAGTTTTGTTGTTGTTGTTATTTTTGTTTGTTTGTTTTGAGACAGAGTTTCACTCTTGTCGCCCAGGCTGGAGTGCAATGGCGCGATCTCGGCTCACTGCAACCTCCGCCTCATGGGTTCAAGTGATTCTCCTGCCTCAGCCTCCTGAGTAGCTGGGATTACAGGCACCTGCCACCACACCCGGCTAATTTTTGTATTTTTAGTAGAGATGGGGTTTCACCACGTTGGCCAGGCTGGTCTTGAACTCCTGACCTCAGGTGATCCACCTGCCTCGACCTCCCAAAGTGCTAGGATTACAGGAGTGAGCCACCGCGCCCGGCCTATATTTTGTTTTAAATTTAGTAGAAGGCCATCAACTTAGGGTATTACCATTAAGCCTAGTTAGAAATAAGGAATATAAAGTGAAAAATAATCAGTCCCCACAAAAATAGTACAGAGCAAAAGTCAACAATACTGGCTTTCAAGTGGATTTTTAAAATCCCAGAGCCACAAGAAATACCATATTGAAGAAATGCTCAATGGTTGCCAAACGTTTCATTTCCTTTGTCTTATATTTCCTCTTTTTTTCATAAAACACATACCTCTGAACACTTCAAAACATTAGCAGCTCAACTGCCTTCTGGAACATTCTGACACCGAGTGATGTTTTAATTTTGATTTCTCAGCAGCAAATGGATGATGTCAAAGGGGCCTCACATTTTCCTAACCAGTATCAGCTCCCCAACCCAAATGGTTATTATTACCAAGGAAACTAGTTCAGATTCTTTTTCCCTTTCTGTTAAAAACACATCCTATCACCCAAGTTTAACCAGAAAATGCCATCTCTGGTAAAGTCACAACCTGCCATATACAACATGGGCTTCTAAGACATTCTGCCCACCACCATCCTGGACAATAGGAATAGATAACGGATATTCATTTATTGAATGAACTAAGTTAAAGCCATCATTCCCTGCCTACCTCATGTAGGTACCTGCCTACCTCAGAGGTGATATAACCCAGATTGCAAATGTCAATTAGAGTGGGCTCCACCAACCCCCAACATAACTGGCACACATATACCCATGAATGGGGACCACATCTGAATTCTCCTTTAGGAAATGACTTCTCTTGAATATGATTCATTTTGGTGAATTTAATCCACAGGCTCCACAGTTTTACAAGTAAAGAAGATAATTATACTCTAGTTGTTGACATGAACTGCTTGGATGTTCAGGGTTGTGGTGATGACGTGAACAACAGACTTCTTCACTCTGCAAGTTACCCAACAGCAAGCTGGGTGGATGAAGCCATGCCAACAGCATCTGGCAGGAGCCAGCACCAAGCACATTTTACACAGCTTCGACAGAGCTGCACGGAGAACACATATGCTTGGTCAGCTCAAATGGGGTCCTACTTTTCCTGCTGCATGATCCACAACAATCTGTGTTCTGTTGTTGTCTGTTTGTTTTTCTTGCTTGGTTTACAATTTCTTAAGGAACTTAACCTGGAAAACAAGCCCGGTCATGTGGGCCTCTGCCATGCCAGAACACTATAGACAGCCGACTCTGGAGAAAATTTAGCAGATGGATGAAGCTACAATTATTATTGGAAGCTTTTTAACTCCATTGACACTCACTGACTTTAAGTATCTGAAAGCACTTAATCCCTCAGAATTTGAAAGCAGATGGAAGTCAGTCCCTCCCGGAATCACCTTTCTCTCTCCCGGCTTCCTTCCCCTCCCTACTCCCTCTTCCCTCCCTCTAGCTCCCTCTGTCTCTCATACAAAGTACCTTATAGTGTGAGCTCCAGACACACAGACACTGCCATCCTGCCTACAAAGAAAGGAATGCAGACACAGCCAACGTCAGCATTCGGGGTGGGACCACAGTGGAATGCATACATCCTTTCACAGCTGCCAAGGCCTTCTGGGAAGTCCAGTGCCTGCCCCCACATCTCTCAGAGCCAAACATCTTCTTCTGGTCAAGAAACCCTGTTCAGAGTGCACAGAGAGCCAGCTCCTCCCCTCTCTGCTGAAATCCTGGGCTCCTGAGGTCAAACAGAATGTTGTCCAAGCCACCTATTTTAGAGATGGGAAAACAGAGGCCCTGGGCAGGGCCCCGGACTTGTCCGGATCAATCAAAACTAGCATCCAAGTCTCCTGGCTGCGAGACAGTTGCTTCTTTTGTCTACTTCTGGCCAGAGTAGCCTCTTCAGTAGCCAAACATTTCCTCCATCCCCCCAGCGGGGATGTCACCTGTCAGAATGGGAAAAGGGTAGGGTTCCCACCTTACTCTGTTTCTCCCCTAAGCCCATCTCTCCCTGCTGGGAAGGCCCATGGTATTCTATCCCCGCCTCTCTCAGAGGGCGTGCAACTTTGTGTCCCAAGTTGATTATTTTCCTTTCACATTGGTTGATAGCGGCAGTGAAGGACACAGACTCTAAAGCCAGGCTATCTGGTTCCAATCACCAGCTATGTGACTTGGACAAATAATGCTCTCTTCTGTGCTTCTGTTTTCTTCTCTGTAAGTACAGATAATAACTGCACCTACTCCATGTAGGGATCTCTGTGAGCATGCAATGAGTTAATACACGTACATACGGTATTTAGAACAGCACTGGTCACATAGTAAGCACCGGCCGTGACCTACAAGAGGGCAGCCTAGGCCAGCATTTCCATCTGTCATCTTCAAGGCCAGCACTGACGACAAGGGAGGGCGACCATCTGGTGAGTCACCGTATCTCCAGCACATAGAGGGTGCTCGATAGGAACTGTCGAATGAATGAATCTGGCCCGGTGCACTGCGTATAGCAGGTGCTTCATCATGTCCACTGATACCTGGATTTCCATAATTCACAGGCTCACTTAGGGAATGTCACTTACCAAGTTTATTGGTGAATAAATTCAATTTTCCATCACCAATATTTTCTGTTGCTCTAAGGCATTTATCTTCGCTGCTGTCTTTAAAAGGTTAACCAGAGCCCAGCTGTCAATGTCAAAAGCATTGCCTGTGCGACCACTTGGTACTTAATCACCTACTGCTTGACATTTTCTTGGTTTTATCCAGGCTTTGAAAAACCAAGTTCCCAAAACACTGCACTTGATATTCATCTCCGAGGGGCCAGTGAATAAAAATATCTTAACGAAGAAAGCCAACAGAAAACAACAGAGCCTTGAAGTGGAAACCGGTTTCCTGGAACTCCACTCTGCGAGAGGAAAGTGCCACACAAGTGGCCAATCTGGAAGCTGGAGGACATCTGGATATGGCATTTAGGACTGACACAGAAAGTGTCTGGGGCTTATCAAATGAAAAGCACTCCACAAGAACAAAATATATTAGTCACCACCAAAGTGGGAGTTGAAACCGGGCCCGCAGCAAATAAACACTCTGCTGATCGCTGGCCAAAATGCTTAGCTGAAGACTTTTATTAACCCCATTGAACATGTATACAGAGTCAGCAAGCATCTAGGACACAAACCTGTCACAGAGCTAAGTGGGAGAGTACCCAGGGATTTATGTGTGGTGACCCTGAGTGGCATTAAGAGGTTGAGAAGATGATAGAGCCATAACCCCTAAAGCATCTGCCCCAGACACTGCACCCCCTGGGCCAGGACTGCTCTCTTCCCTCACTAAGTGAGGTCCCATGTTAAGCAGAAGGCCCGCCCAACCAGCCGAGATACACCTGGCCTGCAACACATCTGGCACTGCAACCTCATGACCGCTTCACAGCAAGGAAGGAGAAACAGGGTCAGTGCAGATGCCTGGAAGCAGCCAGCATGCGGTGCTAAGGATGTGGGCCCCACACAGTGGAGGCTTTTCCCGTGACCTGAAAACTCCCAATAAAGAATTTTGTTTTTACCAAACCCTGGGCCTCCCAAGTGCACACAAATGATGAATTCAGATTTTCAAAGGTGAACAGAGCTGGGAAGGCACCCCCTTTGGGATTTCTGGGCAACAGCTAGGAGGAGCAGAACAGACTAGCGTGAAAAACTGACAGCCCTTCCCATAGCCAGGGTGCCCTGACATTTGGTGCCTGCAGATTCTGACCCCCTGACCTGTACATGCCCAACCTCCCTCCACTCTTCGGGGTCTTTTGTTCCTGTTTCTAAAGAGCCAGGAAAGACTGGACTCCACCCTAGTCCATCCACTGAAGCTCCTGATGAAGGATGCCGGGTGCCTAGGAGGCCCACACGCATTTACACTCATCTGTCCCAGAAACTACAGAGCATGTGCCGTGGGCTGGGCAGGCCTGGTTCCAAATCCTGCCTCTGCCTTCTTTCACTTTGTTTTGAGCCTCAGTTCCCTCATCTGGAGATTGAAAACTAGACACTCCAGAATTGTTTCACACACTAAGACAAGGTTTATATAGCTTAAGAAGTAGAGATTGTTCATTATCTGAATAAATAGAAGTGACTAATGATCTTTTTCTTGTATATTATGAATGACAGGAAAAAGTCAGGAGGGGAAATTCCTCCAAAGCTTCCCTCTGCACTTTAGAATAAAATCCCAAATCCTTACCCAGCCCAGGAGGCCTTACTTGGCCTGAGCGTGTCTCATTATTTAGCTCTGTACCCTCCTGGGCTTGGGCCTTACCACACTAGCCACTCAACACACCTACATCCTTCCCATTCACCTCTGGGTCTTTGAACCCACTGTTCTCTGCATCCAGCATGATTTCACTCTTTTTTTCATCCCAAGTCCTAGTTGAAAAGGCTCATTCCTTGAGAGGCGTCCCCAGACTCTCCTAATTCTAGTTCCGCTCTGATCTCCTGTCTCATGACATGCTGTTGTTTTCACTTAAAGCACTTTCCACAAGTTATAATTATGTATTTACCTGTGTGCTTACTGCCCTAACCTCCTACTTATGGACTGATGTTTATGTCCCTCCAAAGTTCACATGGTGAGGGAGAACCCCCGATTTGATGGTGTTTACAGATAGGGCTGTTGGGAGGTGAATAGGTTTAAATGAGGTCGTGGGGGTGGAGCCCCAATGATGGGATTAGTGCCCTTATAGCAAGAGACATGAGAAACCTCTTTCACAAATCAGGAAGAGGGTCCTCACCAAACTCCCATGCTGGCAAGCAGGTCCCACACTTCCAGCCTGCAGAAGTGTGAGGGATAAATGTCTGTGGCTTAAGCCCCCCAGTCTATGACAGTTTTAGCAACCCAGGCTGACTAAGACATCCTCTCCACCCCGCAGCCTACAAATTCCATATGGCCAGAGGCTGGGTCTGTTTCATTCATTGCTGTAATCCAAGTACTTAGTAGACTCCTGGCACCAGCAAGATTTTCTGATAATATTTGTTGAATTAACATGTTGCAGAATTGAAGCCGCAAAGTGCCAGAAGGAACCAAGAGCTATAAATAGCTTTCTAACAGCCTTCCACACCAGGGTGGGGGGCCAGCAGAGCACTTCACACACACAGAAAGCCAGAAAAACAATTACTACCTCATTATCGGGAATGCTAAAGCAGCCACACCTCACTCAACTGAGAATTTGCCTTTCTGGGCCCCCAAATTCCACTGACCCAGACCTCAGGGAAGATTGCCAGAACTCAAGAAGAGGCCAAAGCCACTGGGCTAAGGGAGGGGGAGGATGAGTAAGGAATGTCAGAAAAGGTGGTGTACTTAGAACAGACCACTGCACCTTTGATGTAATATTATTTTCAATACTGTTGCTGTCCACCTGAGTCTCAACCTGGGATCTCCTAGGCCTGGTTTCTGTCTTCCAAACACCCCCCACATCTGTCTGGGTGAAGGCACGTTTTATTACACACAGGCTAACAATCTCAGTGCATCAAGATGACATTTATCTCAAAACTAACATTGAAACCCACTCTAATAATGTTAGTCAATATCAGTATCAGATTTTTTTTTCCAGTTGATATTAGATTAACCAGCCTAAGCAATGGATGAGGTTTAATGTTATCTGGAAGTGGGAGGAGGCGACAGGAGGAGTGAGCTGCCACTTTCACTTCCTAAGTAAGCTGCTCTTTGGAAGCAGGGGCTCTGTTTCCAGAAATATGGCCCTACACAGAGCATAAGCACATCTGACTGTTAATGGCAGGAGGTGGGCTTCAGGAGGTAGGTAGAATAAGCAGGGGTGGGGGTACTCACTGAGCAGCTGGGGCAGTGGTTAAGAACAGGGACTCTGCTTCAAGTCCTGGGATAGACTTTGGGCTAGTTATTTAATCTTGTTAAGCCTCAGTTGTCTCCTCTATAAAACAAGGGAAATGATAACCACTGCACAGGGTCGCTGGGAAGATAAAATGAGCTAAAAACAAACAACAAAAGCCCTAAACTCTTAGACCAGTGTGGGACACAGGAAGTCTATGTAAATGCTATTCTTATTTAGGGTCTACCAGATCAGGCCTGTCATCATTTCATTTAATCAAATCAAGCCTCAAAGCAATCTTTCCAGATAGGTAGAGTTAGCCCATTTTACAGATTCAAAAGCCGAGGCTCAAGAAGATTAAAAACCTTATCTGAAGTCACACAACTAGGAGAAGGAAAGACCAGCCCTGGAACCAAAGTAATCATCATAATCTTTATCATCATAATCATGACTTACTAGAAGGTGGGTGATGTGGTAAGCACTTTACATAGATTAGCTCATCAAATATTGAAAACTACCCAGCAAGGAAAGCATTATTGTAACTATTTTACAAAGGAGGACACAGAGTTGGAGTGGTTAAGTATGTTGGTGAAGGTCACACAGTTAGTTAAGGCAGTGACCCCCAACCTTTTTGGCACGAGGAACTGGTTTCATGGAAGACAATTTTTCCACAGACAGTGGCGAGTAGGGGCACAGGGGAGATCGTTTTAGGATGAAACTGTCTACCTCAGATCATCAGGCGTTAGATTCTCATAAGGAATGTGCAGCCTAGATCCCTCGTGTGTGCGGTTCACCATAGGGTTCCCCTCGCAAGAGAATCTGATGCCACTGCTGATCTGACAGGAGGCAGAGTTCAGGCGGTAATGCTTGCTCACTGCTGCTCACCTCCTGCTGTGCGGCCCACCTAAGAGGCCACCGACTGGTATTGGTCCATGGCCTAGGGATTGGGGACCCCTGAAGTAAGGAATAAAATAGGAATTGGATCCTGGTTCTGACTCCAAAACCCATTGTTTCTTCCATTTCAGCCCTGCATGTCTGGTATACTTTATAGACCCAACATCTCTATTTGAAATCATCAACATGCCTGTTTTCATATTAAGTATGAAACACTAGCTTTGTTAAATGGAGTCCAGAAATGACCCACTCACTGAAGGGGCCTGTGTCGTAAGGAGTTAGGATATCCCCTGCCAAAAAAGCCTAGCTTTCCCCCAGTTCCTTCCAAGAAGGTTTGGTTTTGAGGTCATAGGCAGCAATCTGGGCATGTGTTACAAGAAGCAGAAGTTCTTACTCATTAGACTTTTAATCTTTTGGGAATTAGAAAAGGAATACTCTCCCAAGTAAATAATCATCTGCTATCAGCTCTGCTACCATGTAAGGCGTTTCCTTAGCAATATGTGACTGCCAGGCCCAGTTGCATGTGGCTCTGAAAATATCTACCAAGTGACTACATTCTCCCAATTCTGACCCTAACCTGTATGGTGGCAATGACAGAACAGAAGGCCAAGGGACATCAACTTTCTGAAACAAATGTAATCAAGGTGAATGTTCATGTTTTATTAAAATCTTAATCTGCCAAAACCTGGCACTAATCTGGTGCTCACTTTGAAATTATCTGGGCCTTACTACAGTGCTCTATAATTTAGAGGAAAAGGACGCTTCAGTAAAACAAATTCTAAAGTGGCAGTTTACCGGAGAGTAACTTTTAATTTCCATGCAATATAATACAAAATTGCCTTGTTGGCTCTAAGGACGTGCATCCCTCATCAGGGAACTCTGCCCCATTAGAGGACCAAGGTAAGATCCCTTCAGAGTGGCATCATCCCCGGTTGGCTCAATGGCTCCAGAGACAGGGAGGATGGCGAAGAGAAGGGCTGGTGGCATGCCTGCCTTAGCCAACTCTGCACAGGAATCTCTGCCCACAGTTTGGTCTGTGGCAGTTCCAGATAAAACACATGTTTAAATAAGAGTTCGAGCCAGGAAGTCTTGCTTGAATGAACTTTCTAGCGTGGGTAAAAAATGTCAGCTAACTGACATGCCAGTGACTACTCACCTCTCACCACAAGAGTCAAGTTTAGAAACAACACTTGCCCTCAACAAGTATTTGATGCGCTAAAGAGTTTTTCCAGAAACCAGGTCAGACGTTTTGGATAAATCAAAGGAGGCCCCTTGTGTGACATGCAACTAACTGTCCCTAGAAGATAAAAGAAAACGGGACTTCTGAAAACTTGTAAAATCAGCATGACAAAAATTCAGCATAAGTACACATTTTAGCTTTTCTAATTTCTTCTTGCCTAAAAAAAATCCCCCCAATAATAAGAATGATAGAAAAAACTAGTAACTTAAACCTTAAATCCTACGTTCATATCTTAGATTTTGAACAAATATTGAATCCTTTTCTTTGAATAAGAGATAAGACTTTGATAGTCTTGTTTAAGCAAATATCGGTGATCACACATACACTAGAAAAACACTTGATCTTTATGCCTATATTACTTACTGTTTCTATTTCTGATGTCTAATTTAAACAGCACTGCTGTTAGGATCAAAGTGACCATTCATGATGCACAGAGCATGTACCAGGGTAAAGTTCCAGCTGGGACGCAGGCATCAGCAATTGTAGAATTTGGGTTCTCCCTTCCTCAGATCCCTGACTGTCCTTGGTCATTCAAGAAAGATTCACTGTCCCTAGGCCAAGAGTCAGGAGCAAAACAGGAACACCAAGGGTATGGTCTGAGGATGTTGTCAGCAGGGAGCAACGTGCGTGTGTGTGCACATACACTAATTCTGAGACACTGTGCACAGCCCAGCTTTCTTGGAAAGCCATTTAAAAGATATATATGTGGCAACAGAGAGGAGGAAGTCTCAAGATTAAGAACAGCTTTTGAGTGTGTGTGTGTCAAAATATTCATTCCTATCACATGCAGTAAAACTGTATTCCAGAGCCATTAATACGCCCTGGGGGACTGAGGGGATTTGCAGCGTAAGATTTCAGACTTAAAGCCCGCTAAGGCCCTGAGCGGGGCAGCAGGGCAGGAGAAGGAATGGAGCGTTGAAGGGGACATTTTATAGACAAACATTCTCCCTCATAGTGGCTGTACTAAGTAAACAATTAACGGGCACAAACTGCCACTCCAGTGTCTAATAACTACCTCTGCCAGAGCACCTGCCAGCGCCACCACCTTCCAGGTGTGTGATGCACATCATCTCGCTGAACTATGCTAGCCTCAGGAGAGAGTTGCTCTTTATTTTACAGGTGGGAAAACAGGGGCTTGAAGAGGTCAAGGAACTTGCCCAAAGTCACAGCATAGAAGTGACAGAATCCGAGTTTCGACCCAGATTTGATGGGTTCCAAAGCGTGAACTTATTTCTCCACTCCACAAAAATAAAACCTACTCTTCTTACAATATTTGAAAGAGCCCTCTTCTACCACTCTGCTGTTTGTTTTAAACACAGCTTGCTTATCTGTCTGGCATATTCGGTAGAAGTCTGTACTTTGTCAATGCCTGGTTTGCCTGGATTTCAGCTACCTGGCCCCTGGCATCTACGCCTGGGTGAGAACAGGGAATCCACTCCTCTCTAAGATGCATCGTGGAGTTACTCTTTTACTCTTCCCTGAAAGTGATAGTTCAATCTTCAACAGGGGCTTTGAGGGAGAACAAACTCGACCCTTTGGCAAGCACGACTTCTGGCTTCACCGTTTTTTTTTTTTTTTTTTTTTTTGACGGAGTTTCGCTCTTGTTGCCCAGGCTGGAGCGCAACGGCGCGATCTCGGCTTACTGCAACCTCTGCCTCCCGGGTTCAAGCAATTCTCCTGCTTCAGCCTCCCGAGTAGCTGGGATTACAGGCATGCGCCACCACGCCCGGTTAATTTTTTTTTTTTTTTAGTAGAGACGGTTTCACCATGTTGGGCCAGGCTGGTCTCGAACTCTCGACCTCAGGTGATCCGCCTGCCTTGGCCTCCCAAAGTGCTGGGATTACAGGCGTGAGCCACCGCGCCCGGCCCTGGCTTCACCCTTAAAGCAGAAAGGCCAGAAGTCATCAAGGCCATGGGTTTACTAGCTTCCCCAGACTTAATTTCAAACACCAACAACCGAAATGTTTCCTAGAATGCAGAGCTAATGAGACATCAACCTCTGTCATTTCCTATGTTTTTCACAGTGTGCCAAAACAACTGCGCACATTGGAGGCGTTTTTGAATGTGATATTCAGGCGACCTTGCCAAGCATTGTCTCATTTCCTTACTTTGTGGAGCATGAAACCCAAGGGAAGTTCTCACCCTGTCTGCAGGACCAAGCAGGACACTGGGAGCTGCTGTCCCGTCTGCAGGCGGGACTCCATGAAGGCCCCTGTCTGCCCTTCCAGCCTTTGTCACAAACCCTCGAACGCTGGCTGCACACTGGAATCACTTGGGGAGCTTTTAAAAGATACGGAGGCCTGGGTCTGACTCCGTGAGATTCTGATGGAATTGATCTAGGGTGCAGCCTGGATATCTGGATTTTAAAAGCTCCCCAGGTGGTTCTAAGCTGCTGGCACGATTGAGAACCCCTGCATTCGACCACAGTGGGATAAACGATTCCGCTGACTGTGAAGTTCATCCCTCTCAACTTTCGCTACATGCTTCAAACTCGCGGGTTTCTCTGCTTGGTTCCACCCAGAGCTCCTCCAGAGCCGCGCTGCGTTCTGCCCGCACGCAGATCCCGCCTCCCTGTGCCTCCTCGCTCGCGGCGCCCAGGACCCCAGAAAGGGTCTGCCCCGCGCGAATCCCCAGTCGCTGGGACTTACTTGGCCACCAGGTTTACAGACTTCGCAGCCGCTGAGAGCTAGAGAAGAGCCCGGAGAGCGCCATGGTCCGGGGACGCCGGGGCCGGGAGGACGCTGCTCCCGCAGTAGCGCGAGGGAGGGGCAGAACCGGGGCGGCCGCCTCGCGGGCCCGGAACGGGAACTGGCTGCGACTACAGCCGCAGCCGCGCCCCTCTGTTGGCGCGCCCAAGAGCCTGCCCGCTGCTGGGAGAGGCCGCCGTCGGGCGGGGGCGGTCAAGGCAGGGTCCCACGGTGCTGCCATTCGCCCGGGTCTGGCGCGGGGGGGCGAGAGAAGCTGCGCGCAGAGGGGCGCCCGGTGCGAGAGGGTGAGCCTCTGGCCACCGCGCAGGGCCGAGTGGACAGGCCCAAGTTCGCCCAGAGGTGACACACTTGGGAATTTATGGTGCCATCGTGCCAGGCCCCTCCTCGTAAAAGTGCCTACCCAGCGCCTGCAACCAGAGCCAAAGCCTGGACATGATAGGGAAACTCTTGTTAAAACGCGACACGTGGTCCTGATGAAATGGAGGTTAACGTAATCAAATGTTAATTACACTGCATACATTTCAATTTATACTTTTTTAAAAATGTAAGCTTTTCTTCCTATCCTTAAATTTGTTCTTGGCAGTGTACATTTTATGTTCTATGCATATGCTCTAATAGGTTGTAAAAGAGTTTTAACATGCTAATAAATGTCCCCAATAAAATAGTTTTAAAACGTTTTGAATGGGGAACGTGTCCATAAGGGATATCATGCTACAGAAAGTTGTCACTTATTCACACTGAAGAAGTACATTCAATCATATAGCCACTGATGCTTGTGAGTATTAAAATTCCCATCAGAGGCTGCCCTCTGAGAAACAGAAAGTATGTTCTTAAATCAAAAGTGAAAGTGCAAACTAAAGTTGATAGGATCAAATGTGCCAACTTGTGTCAGGCCTCTGAGCCCAAGCCTGCGTGTACACATCCAGATGGCCTGAAGCAACTGAGGAATCACAAAGGTAGTGAAAATGGCTGGTTCCTGCCTTAACTGATGACATTACCTTGTGAAATTCCTTCTCCTGGCTCAGAAGCTCCCCCACTGAGCACTTTGTAGACCCTCCACCCCCCCGGCCCCGCCCTTGCCCACCAGAGAACAACCCCCTTTGACTGTAATTTTCCACTACCCACACAAATCCTATAAAACTACCACACCCCTAACTCCCTTTGCTGACTCTTTTTTCGTACTCGGCCCACCTGCACCCAGGTGAAATAAACAGCTTTATTGCTCACGCAAAGCCTTTTGGTGGTCTCTTCACACGGACACGTGTGACATTTGGTGCCGAAGACCCGGGACAGGAGGACTCCTTCAGGAGACCAGTCCCCTGTCCTCACCCTCACTCTGTGAGGAGATCCACCTATGACCTCGGGTCGTCAGACCAAACAGCCCAAGGAACATCTCACCAATTTCAAATCGGGTAAGCGGTCTTTTCACTGTCTTCTCCAGCCTCTCTCACTACCCTTCAATCTCCCTCTGTTTCCAATTCCAGTTCTTTCTCCTCTCTAGTAGAGACAAAGGAGACATATTTTATCCATGGACCCAAAACTCCAGCTCCAGTCACGGACTCGGGAAAACAGTCGTCCCTTGGTGTTTAATCACTGCAGGGACACCTGCCTGATTATTCACCTACATTTCATTGGTGTCTGATCACCGCAGGGATGCCTGCCTTGGTCATTCACCCACATTCCCTTGGTGGCAAGTCAATTGTGGGTCACCTGCTTTGGCTGCTCAGCCACATTGCAGCCCAGGGCTGCTCACCACCCCCCTTCTCTGGGTCTCTACCCTCTTTTCTCTGGGCTTGCCTCCTTCACTATGGGCAACCTTCCACCCTCCATTCCCCCTTCTTCTCCCTTAGCCTGTGTTCTCAAGAACTTAAAACCTCTTCAACTCACACCTGACCTAAAACCTAAACGCCTTATTTTTTTCTGCAATACCGTTTGACCCCAATACAGACTCAACAATGGTTCCAAATAGCCAGAAAACGGCACTTTCAATTTCTCCATCCTGCGTGATCTAGATAATTATTGTCGTAAAATGGGCAAATAGTCTGAGGTGCCTGATGTCCAGGCATTCTTTTACACACTGGTCCCTTCCTAATCTAATCTCTGCTCCCAATGTGACTCATCCCAAATCTTCTTTCTCTCCTGTCTGTTCCTTCAGTCTCCACCCCAAGCTCTGAGTCCTGTGAATCCTCCTTTTCTATGGACCCATCTAACCTCTCCCCTCCTCCCCAGGCTGCTCCTCGCCAGGCCGAGCCAGGTCCCAATTCTTCCTCAGCCTCCACTCCCCCACCCTATAATCCTTCTATCACCTCACCTCCTCACACCTGGTCCAGCTTACAGTTTCGTTCCGCAACTAGCCCTCCCCTACCTACCCAACAATTTCCTCAAGGTTAATGCTCCTTTTTCTTTATCCAACCTCTCCCAAATCAATTAGCATTTAGGCTTTTTTTCATCAAATATGAAAACATAGCCCAGTCCATGGCTTTTTTGGCAACAATCCTTAGACACTTTACAGCCCTAGACCCTGAAAGGTCAGAAGGCTGTCTTATTCTCAATACGCATTTTAGTACCCAATCCACTCCCAACGTTACATAAAGCTCCAAAAATTAGAATTCGGCCCTCAAACCCCACAAAAGGAATTAATCAACCTCACCTTCAAGGTGTACAATAATAGAAACGAGGCAGCCAGACAGCAATGCATTTCTGAGTTACAATTACTTGCCTCTGCTGTAAGACAAAACCCAGCCGCACCTCCAGCACACAAGAACATCAGAATGCCTGAGCCGCACATGCCTGAGCCGCACATGCCTGAGCCGCAGCGGTCAAGCATTCCTACAGGACCTCCCCCATCAGGATCTTGCTTCAAGTGCCAGAAATCTGGCCACTGGGCCAAGGAATGTGTGCAGCCCGGGATTCCTCCCAAGCCATGTCCCATCTGTGCAGGACCCCACTGGAAATCAGACTGTCCAACTCGCCCAGCAGCCACTGCCAGAGCCCCTGGAACTCTGGCCCAAGGCTGTCTGACTGACTCCTTTACAGATCTTCTCGGACTGACGCTGCCCGATCGCCTCAGAAGCCTCCTGGACCATCACAGAGGCTTTGGGTAGCTCTTACGGTGGAGGGTAAGTCGGTCCCCTTCTTAATTAATACGGAGGCTACCCACTCCACATTACCTTCTTTACAAAGGCCTGTTTCCTTTGCGTCCATAAATGTTGTGGGTATTGATGGCCAGGCTTCTAAACCTCTTAAAATTTCCCAATTCTGGTGCCAACTTGGACAACATTCTTTTATGCACTCCTTTTTAGTTATCCCCACCTGCCCAGTTCCCTTATTAGGTCAAGAAATTTTAACTAAATTATCCGCTTCCCTGACTATTCCTAGGCTACAGCCACACCTCATTGCTGCCCTTTTTCCCAGTTCAAAGCCTCCTTTGCATCCTCCTTTTGTATCACCCCACCTTAATCCACAAGTGTAGGACACCTCTACTTCCTCCTTGGCAACCGATCACGCACCCTGTACCATCCCATTAAAACCTAATCACCCTTACCCCGCTCAACGCCAATATCCCATCCCACAGCATGCTTTAAAAGGATTAAAGCCTGTTATCACTCACCTGTTAACAGCATGGCTTTTTAAATCCTATAAACTCTCCTTACAATTCCCCCATTTTACCTGTCCAAAAACCAGACAAGCCTTACAGGTTAGTTCAGGATCTGCGCCTTATCAACCAAATTGTCTTGCCTATCCACCCCGTGGTGCCAAACCCATATACTCTCCTATCCTCAATACCTCCCTCCACAACCCCTCCATAACCCATTATTCTATTCTGGATCTCAAACATGCTTTCTTTACTATTCCTTTGCACCCTTCATCCCAGCCTCTCTTTGCTTTCACTTAGACTAATCCTGACATCCATCAGTCTCAGCAACTTACCTGGGCTGTACTGCCATAAGGCTTCACGGACAGCCCCCATTGCTTCAGTCAAGCCCAAATTTCTTCCTCATCCATTACCTGTCTTGGCATAATTCTTCATGAAAAAACACATGCTCTCTCTGCTGATCCTGACTGGCTAATCTCCCAAACCCCAGCCACTTCTACAAAACAACAACTCCTTTCCTTCCTAGGCATGGGTAGGTACTTCCACCTTTGGATACCTAGTTTTACCATCCTGACTAAACCATTATATAAACTCACAAAAGCAAACCTAGCTGACCCCATTAATCCTAAATCCTTTCCCCACTCCTCTTTCCATTCCTTAAAAAACAGCCCTAAAAGCTGCTCCCACACTAGCTCTCCGTAACTCATCCCAACCCTTTTTTCATTACACACAGCCGAAGTGCAGGGCTGTGCAGTCAGAATTCTTACACAAGAGCTGGGATTGTGCCCTGTAGCCTTTCTGTCCAAATAACTTAACCCTACTGTTTTAGGCTAGCTCCCATTATTCCTGATACCACACCTGACCCCCATGACTGTGTCTCTCTAAATCCACCTGGCATTCACTCCATTTCCCCATATTTCCTTCTTTCCTGTTCCTCACCTTGACCACACTTGGTTTATTGTTGGCAGTTCCACCAGGCCTAATTGCCATTCACCAGCAAAGGCAGGCTATGCTATAGTAGTATCTTCCACATCTATCCTTGAGGCTACCACTCTGCCCCGCTCCCCTACCTCTCAGCAAGCCAAACTCATTGCCTTAACTTGAGCCCTCACTCTTGCAAAAGGACTACACGTCAATATTTATACTGTCTCTAAATATGCCTTCCATATCCTGCACCACCATGCTGTTATATAGGCAGAAAAAGGTTCCCTCACTATGCAAAGGTCCTCCATCATTAATGCCTCTTTAATAAAAACTCTTCTCAAGGCCGCTTTACTTCCAAAGGAAGCTGGAGTCATTCACTGCAAGGGCCATCAAAAGGCATCAGATCTCATCACTCAGGGCAATGCTTATGCTGATAAGGTAGCTAAAGAAGCAGCTAGAGTTCCAACTTCTGTCCCTCGTGGTCAGTTTTTATCCTTCTCATCGGTCACTCCCACCTACTGTCCCACTGAAACTTCCACTTATCAATCTCTTCCCACACAAGGCAAATGGTTCTAGGACCAAGGAAAATATCTCTTTCCAGCCTCACAGGCCCATTCTATTCTGTGATCATTTCATAACCTCTTCACTGTAGGTTACAAGCTGCTAGCCCATCTCTTAAAACCTCTCATTTCCTTTCCATTGTAAAAATCTGTCCTCAGAAAATCACTTCTCAGTGTTCCATCTGCTATTCTATGTCTCCTCAGGGATTTCTCAGGCCCCCTCCCTTCCCTACACATCAAGCTTGAGAATTTACCCCTGCCCAGGACTGGTAAATTGACTTTACTCACATGCCCCGAGTCAGAAAACTAAAATACCTCTTGGTCTGGGTAAACACTTTCACTAGATAGGTAGAGGCCTTTCCCACAGGGTCTGAGAAGGCCACCGCGGTCATTTCTTCCCTTCTGTCAGACGTAATTGCTCGGTTTGGCCTTCCCACCTCTATACAGTCCAATAATGGACCAGCCTTTATTAGTCAAATCACCCAAGCAGTTTCTCAGGTTCTTGATATTCAGTAAAACCTTCAATACCCCTTACCATTCTCAATCTTCAGGAATGGTAAAATGGACTAATGGTCTTTTAAAAACACACCTCACCAAGCTCAGCCTCCAACTTAAAAAGAACTGGACAATACTTTTACCACTTGCCCTTCTCAGAATTCAGGCCTGTCCTTGGGATGCTACAGGGTACAGCCCATTTGAGCTCCTGTATGGACACTCCTTTTTATTAGGCCCCAGTCTCATTCCAAATGCCAGCCCAACTTGAACTGTACCCCAAAAACTTGGATAGAACCTAAAAACTTGCCAACCAAGCAAGTAATTATGCTGAACCCCTTTGGTTACTCTCTAATTAGATGTCCTGGGTCCTCCCAATTCTTAGTCCTTTAATACCTGTTTTTCTCCTTCTCTTATTCGGACCTGTGTCTTCCGTTTAGTTTTTCAATTCATACAAAACTGCATCCAGGCCATCACCAATCATTCTATATGACAAATGTTCCTTCTAACAGCCTTACCACAAAATCTTCCTTCAGCTTAATATCTCCCACTCTAGGTTCCCACACTGCCCCTAATCCCGCTCAAAGCAGCCCTGAGAAACATCGCCCATTATCTCTCCATACCACCCCCCAAAATATTCACTGCCCCAACACTTCAACACTATTTTGTTTTATTTTTCTTATTAATATAAAAAGACAGGAATGCAGGCCTCCGAGCCCAAGCCTGCACGTATACGTCCAGATGGCCTGAAGCAACTGAAGAATCACAAAAGAAAGGAAAATGTCTGGTTCCTGCCTAACTGATGACATTACCTTGTGAAATTCCTTCTCCTGGCTCAGAAACTCCCCCACCAAGCACCTTGTGACCCCTGCCCCTGCCCACCAGAGAACAACCCCCTTTGACTGTAATTTTCCACTACCCACCCAAATCCTATAAAACTGTCCCACCCCTAACTCCCTTTGCTGACTCTCTTTTTGGACTCAGCCCACCTCTACCCAGGTGATTAAAAAACTTAATTGCTCATGCAAAGCCTGTTTGGTGGTCTCTTCACACGGACGTGCGTGACAGTAAGAACCAGAATTATGGCTAGGATATGTGAACCCCCAATATCTGAGGCGGTCTCAGTTAATTTAGAAAGTTTATTTTGCCAAGGTTGAGGGTGCTCACCTGTGACGCAGCCTCGGGAGGTCTTGATGACATGTGCCCAAGGTGGTCAGAGCACAGTTTGGTTTTATATATTTTAGGGACACGTGAGACATCAATCAATATATGTAAGATGAACATTGGTTCGGTCTGGAAAGGCAGGACAACTCAAGCAAGGATGTCTTCCAGGTCACAGGTAGGTGAGAGACAAACGTTGCATCCTTTTGAGTTTCTGATTAGCCTTTCCAAAGGAGCCAATCAGATACGCATTTATCTCAGTGAGCAGAGGGATGACTTTGAATAGAATGGGAGGCAGGTTTGCCCTAAGCAGATCCCAACTTGACTTTTCCCTTTAGCTTAGTGATTTTGGGGCCCCAAGATTTATTTTCCTTCACAGATACTAATTCCTCCAGTCTATCCTTATATGAGCCTATGGTAGAAAAATTAGACACTTTTTTTTTCTTTTCCTCTAGGATTCTGAACTTTATCTTCCATGTCGTAACCTCTCATTCTATTTTCCTTATCCTGTTTCTCTGGCTGCATTCTGAGTCACTTCAGTTCTGTCTTTTGACTCAGCAATTATTTTGTAGATGTTTGAATCTGCTTTTTAACCTGTCTATGGCAGGCAGAGTAATCTCCCCCCAGTGATGTCCACATCCTACCCCTGGAACCTGTGAATATGGCAAAGGGGCACTAAAGTTGCAGGTGGAATTAAGATTGCTAATCAACTGATCTTGATGGAGGGATTATCCTGGGTTATTGAGGTGGGCCCAATGTAATCACAAGGGAACTAAAAAGTGGAAGAAGGAGGCAGAAGAGGGAGAACCAGAGAGATGGCAGCCTGAGAAGGACTTGCCTGAGAAGGACTCGGCCGACATTGCTGGCTTTGAAGATGGAGAAATGAGACTGAGCCAAGGAATGCAGGTGGCCTCTGGTGCTGCAAAAGACAAGGAAAAGGATTATCCCACAGACCCTCCAGAAGGAATGCAGACCTGCCAACACTATGATTTTAGTCCAGTGAGACCCATTTTGGAATGCTGGCCTCCAGAACCCTAAGACAATAAATTTGTATTGTTTAAGACACTAAATTTATGGTAACTTGTTATAGCAGCAGTAGGAAAGTAATACACCATCTATTTAAGTTCTTAATTTTAACAATAATATCTTTATTTTCTAGGATTTTTAGATATTTTTTGGTCTTTCTAGCTGTCTTGGTCATTTTTAATAGTCTCCTTTTCTTTGCTGATTTTATATTTTAAAAACTATTTTATAGTTGTTTTTGCTTTTAAAATAATTTATTATTGAGACATAATGTTTGTATTTTTATGGGGTACATGTGGTATTTTGTTACATGCATAGATTGTGTGTAATAATCAAGTCAGGGTATTTGGAGTGTCCACCACTTTCTTTCTTTTTTTTTCTGTTTTTTTGAGATGGAGTATTTATCCCTTCTTTCTTTCTTTCTTTCTTTCTTTCTTTCTTTCTTTCTTTCTTTCTTTCTTCCTTCCTTCCTTTCTGTCTCTCTCTTTCTTTCTTTCTCTCTCTTTCTTTCTGTCTCTTTCTTTCTTTCTTTCTTTCCTTTCCTTTCTTTCTTTCTTTCTGTCTCTTTCTTTCTTTCTCTCTCTTTCTTTCTTTCTGTCTCTTTCTTTCTTTCTGTCTCTTTCTTTCTTTCTTTCCCTTCCTTCCTTCCTTCCTTTCTTTCTTTCTTTCTTTTTTCTTCCTTTCTTTCTTTTTTGAGACGGAGTTTCACTCTTGTCACCCAGGCTGGAGTGCAGTGAGTGGCATGATCTTGGCTCACTGCAACTTCTGCATCACAGGTTCAAGCGATTCTTCTGCCTCAGCCTCCTGAAGTAGCTGGGATTACAGGCACCCACCACCACGCTCAGCTAATTCTTTGTATTTTTAGTTGAGACGGGGTTTCACCATGTTGGCCAGGCTGGTCTTGAACTTCTGACCTCAGGTGATCCACCCACCTCGGCCTCCCAAAGTGCTGGGATTACAGCCTTGAGCTACCACACTCAGCCGAGTATTCATTATTTGTATGTATTGGGAACATTTCAAGTCCTCTCTTCTAGCTTTTATGAAATATAAAATACATTGTCAATAACTATAGTCACTCCACTCTGATATAGAACATTAGAACTTACTCCTTCTCTCTAACTCTATTTTTGTACACATTAACCTATGCCTCTTCATCACCCCACCACCTGCCCTTCCCCGATTCCCAGCCTGTGGTAACTATCATGCTATTCTACCCTCTACCTCCATGAGACTAACTTATTTTTAGCTCCCACATGTGAGAACATGCAGTATCTGTCTTTCTGTACCTGGCTCATTTCACTTAACATAATGACCTCCAGTTCCATCCATGTTGCTGCAAATGACAGGATCTCATTCTTTTTATGGACAAATAGTATTCTGTCATGTATATATTTGGTTTGTTTTTAAACTTTTTGAGATCACTCTAAATTCACATACAGTTGCAAGAAAGAGAGATCCATGTATCCTAACCCAATTTTCCTCAGTGGTAACATCTTGCAAAGCTATAATAGAATATTACGACCAGAAGGTAGACATTAATGCCATCAAGATACAGATCATTTCCATTACCACAAACCTCCTTCATGTTGCTCTTTATACTACCTCCTCCTCTACTTAACGCGTGGCAACCACTGTTTGTTATCCATTTCTACAGTTTTGTCATTTCAAGAATCATACATAAATGGAATCATACATTATGTAACATTTTGGAATACTTGTTTTCAGTCAGCATAATTCTTTGAAGATTCATTCAGGCTGTTGCATGTATCAATAGTTCTTTCCTTTTTATTGTAAGTAGTATTGCTTGGTGTGAATTACCGTAGTTTGTTGAAAGGCATCTGGGTTATCTCCAGATTTGGACTATTATGAATAAAGCCACTATAGGCATTCATATACAAGTTTATGTGTGAAAATAAGTTTTCATTTCCCTGGGAAATGTCCAGAAGTGCAACTGCTGAGTTGAGAAACTTACAAAGTTTTCCCCAGAATGACTGTACTATTTTACATTCCACCAGCAATGTATGAGTGATCCAACGTCATAGCATACTCACCTGCATTTGGTGCTGTCATAATTTTTTGTTTTAGCTATTCTGATATATGTATAGAGCAACCGATACATCATTGTGGTTTTAATCTGCTAATAATGATTTTGAACATCTTTTCATGCACTTATTTGCTGTGTCTTCTCTTGGGTGAAATGTATCTTCATAGCTTTTCTTCATTTTTATTTTTTATTTTTTTTATTTTTTGAGACTGGGTCTCACTCTGTTGCCCAGGCTGGAGTGCAGTGGCACGATCATGGCTTACTGCAGCCTTCACCTCCTAGGCTGAAGTGATCCTCCTGCCTTGGCCTCCTAAAATGCTGGGACTACAGGCATGAACTACCATGCCCAGCCTTTTTGCTTCCTTTTCTGATTGGATTGTTTGCTTTTTTACTGTTGAGTTTTGAGAGTTCTATATTTGGTGTGTAAATGTTTTGTCCCTCTCCTAGCTTGTCTTTTCATTCTCTTAGGGTCTTTCAGAGAGCAAAGGTTTTGTTTGTTTGTTTGTTTTTTTAATGAAGTCTAATTTATCCATTTTTCCCTTTATGAATCATGTTTTTGGTGTCAAATCTAAGAACCGTTTGCCAAGCCCTAGATTGCAAAGATTTTTGACTATGTTTATTTATTTACTTATTTATGTTTACTAGGAGTTTTATAGTTTTATGTCAGACATTTAAGCGCAAGATGGACTTTGAGGTAATTTTTGTATAAGGTGTGAGACTTAGGTCAAGGTTATTTTTGTCTTTTTCTTTTGACTATGGATGTCTAATTGCTGCTCTGACACCATTTGTTGAAAAGACTGTCCCTCCTCCATTAAATTCCCTTTGCACCTTTTCAAAAAACCAGGTGAGTATATTCGTGTTGATCTATTTCTAGATTCTCTGTTCTGTTCCATCGATCTATGTGTTTATCTCTATGCTAATAACATACAATCTTGAAATTGGGTAGAGTGATCCCTCTCAATTTATTCATCTTTTTAAAAATTGTTTGAGTTCCCTCTGCTTTCCATATAAATTTTAGAAAAATAATTATGCTGGTATTTTGAGAGAAATTTTGTTAAACCTGCATATCAATCTGGGGGAGAATTGACATCTCTACTATGTTGAGTCTTCCAATCCATGAACATGGCATGCCTTTCCATTTATTTAGATCTGTGAGTTCTTTCATCAGTGTTTTATAGTTTTTAGCATACAAGTCCTGTACATGTTTTGTGAGAGTTACACTTACGTATTTCTTTTTTTTTAAATAAAGCAATTGTATATATTGCTGGTAGGAATGTAAAATGGTTCAGCCAATGTGGGAAACATTTTGGGAGTTCCTCAAACAGTTAAACATAGAATTACCATATAGCCCAGCAATTCTACTCCTTGGTATGACTCTATAATTGAAAAAAGGTACTCACACAAACATATGTACATAAATGTTTAGAGCAGCACTATTCACAATGATCAAGGGTGAAAATAATCTAAATGTCCATCGATAGATATATGGATAAGCAATTTATGGTATACCCATAAAGCAGAATATTATTCAACCATAAAAAGGAATGAAATACTGATACATGATACAATGTGGATGGAGCTTGAAGATATTATGCTAAGTGAGAGACACCATACACAAGGTCACACATTGTATGGTTCCATTTATATTAAATACCCAGGATACCTAAATCCATAGAGACAAAAAATAGATTAGAAGTTTCCAGGGTCTGGGGAAAGGAGAAATGGGCAGTAACTGCTTAATGGGTATGCGGTTTCCTTTAGGGGTGATGAAAATATTTTTGGAGTAGGTAGAGGTGGTGGTTGCACAACATTGTGAATTTATTAAATGCTACTGTATTGTTTACTTTAAAATTAATTTTGCTATGTGAATTTCATCTTATAAATAAATATGCAATTAAAATGCAATTGTAAATGTTATTGCATTTTAAAATTTGGTGTCCATGTATTCATTTCTAGTATATAGGAATGCAATTGATTTTTTATGTTTATATTGTATCCCATAATGCTGCTGAACTTACTTACTTGTTCTAGGGGATATGTTTTGTAGATTCTTTGGGATTTTCTGCATAGACAATAATGTCATCTGAAAATAGGGATGGTTTCATTTATTCCTTTCTGATTTGTGTGCTTTTTATTTCCCTTTCTTACCTTATTGCACTGGCTAGAACTTCCAGCACTATGTTGAATAAGATGGGTAAGAGCAGGCTAGGCACAGTGCCTCAAACCTGTAATCCCACTCCTTTGGGAGGCTGAGGCAGGAGGACTGCCTGAGGCCAGAAGATTGAGACCAATGTAGGCAACATAGTGAGACCCATCTCTACAAACATTTTTTTAAAAATTAGCCAGGTGTGGTGGTGTGCACCTGTAGTCCCAGCTACTAAGGAGGCTGATGCAAGAGGATTGCTTAAGTCCAGGATTTTGAGGCTACAGTGACCTATGATTGTGCCACGGCACTCCAGACTGGGTGACAGAGTGTCTCAAAAAGAAAAAAAAAAAAAGACTGGTGAGAGCAAACATCCTTGTCTTGTTCTCAATTTTAGGTAGAAATCATTCAGTCTTTTATTACTATGTATTAATATAATGTTAGATCTAGGTAATTTATAGATGCTCTTAATCAAATTGTTGAAATTCCCCTCTATTCCTATTTTTCTGAGAATTTTTATCATGCATGGGTGTTGAATTATGCCAGATGCTTTTTCTGCACCAATTGATATGATCATATAACCTTTCTTCTTTAGCCTGTTAAAAAAAAGTGGCATATTTTGATTGATTTTCAAGTATTGAACCAGCATTGCATCTCTGGAATAAACCCCACTTGGTTATGATGTATAATTGTTTTTATGTACTCCTGAATTCTGTTTGCTTATATATTGATAACGATTTTTGCATCTATAGAGATATTGATCTGTTGGCTTATTTTTGTTTACTTGTGTTTATATTGTCTCTGATTTTGGTATCAGAACAATGCAAGTTTCATTAAATGAATTGGTAGGGGTTACCATATACCCTTCCCTGTCTCTGGTAATTTTCTTTGCTCTACAATTTACTTTATCTGATATTAATATAGCCACTTGTTTTTTCCTTTGGTTAATGTTTGCATTGTATATGTTTTTCCATCATTTTTACTTCCAAATTGCCTATATTGTTATAGTTGAAGTAAGTTTCTTGTGGACAGCATAAATTTGGGTCATGATTTTTAGTCCATTCTGCCAATGTCTGTCTTTTACCTTGTGTATTTAAACCATTTATATTTAATGTAATCATTAATATATTAGGGTTTAAGCCTGCCATTTCATGTTTTATGTTCTGTTTGTTCTGTTTTTAATTTCTCTCTTTTCTTATCCCTGCCTTCCTGTGGGTTACTTGAACATTGTTTTGGAATTCGATTTTGATTTATTTGTTGTGTTTTTTAGTATATCTCTTTGTATACTTTTTTAGTGGTTCTAGGTACTATATATATATAATTTTTCAGTCTACTGGTATCATCGTTTTACCAGTTCAAATAAAATGCAGAAAACTTATTTCCCTTAGCTCTCCCCATTTATAATCATTTAAAATATTACCTCTACATATATTTAGAACCATTAGTGTTATAATTTCTGCTTCAACAAACATTTAAAGAAACTCAAGAGAAGTAAAGTGTATTGTATTTACCCATATTTTTGCTCACAGTGATCATTTTTTCCTTTCTGATGTTCCAGTGTTCCTATATTTATTATTTTCTCTCTGTTTGGAGAACTCCCTTCAGCCATTCTTTTTAGGGAAAGTTTCTGGCAACAAATTTTATTAGTTTTTCCTCATCTGAGAATGTCTTGATTTCTCCATTCTCAAAGGCTATTTTCACTGGATTCTGAGTTGATGGTTCTTTTCTTTCAGCACTTGAAAAATGTGCCATTTCCTTTGGACTACCATGGTTTGTGATGAGAAATCTGGTGTCATTCGAATAGCTTTTTCCCTATAGATAAGGTGTCGTTTCTTGCTGTTCTTAAGAATTTTTCTGTCTTTAGTTTTCAGAAGTTTAACTATGATGTGACTTGGTGTGAATTTCTTTATGTTAGGGGTTCACTCCACTTCCTGAATCTGTAGGTTTATGTCTTTTGCCAAACTTGAGAGACATTTTAGTCATTATTTATTTGGGTACTTTCTCAGCCTGCTCTTTCTCATCTGCTGAGGCTCCCATGATAAAAGCATTAGATCTTCTAGTATAGTCCCACAAGTCCCTGAGGCTCTCATAGTTTTATTTTCCCTCAAGTATATTTTATGTCTATTGTTCAAATTGGATAATTTCTGTTGTTGTATCTTTCCAGTTCCCTGATTCTTCCCTCTGCCCCCACCATTTTGTTGTTGAGCCCATCTGTTGAGTCTGTAGTTTCAGTTATTATATTTTTTCAGTTCTAAAATTTCCATTTGGTTCTTCTTTATGTCTTCTATTTCTTTGCCAAGACTTTCTATATTTTCATTTGTTTCAAGCATGTTCCTCATTGCTCACTAAAATATTTTTATGATGGCTGCTTTAAAATCTTTGTCAGATAATTCTAATATTATCTTAGTTTTGGCATCTATGGATTGTCTTTTTCCATTTAATTTGAGATCTTTCTGGTTCTTGGAATGAGTGATTTTTCAATTGAAACCTGGGCATTTTGGAGATTGTTATGAGATTCTATATCTTATTTAAATTTACTGTTTTAGCTGGCTTACTCTGAAACCACTTCAGCAAGAGAAAGTGAGGGGCACTTCTTCAATACTGCCAGGTGGGGGTAGAAATTCAGCTTTCCCACTCAGTTTCTCTTGTCACCAAAGTGGGCGGGGTGGGTGGAATGCACCTTGTTACTGAGGAGTAACAGTAGGGGTGGGAAGGCTGGGAGTTTCAATTGCCCATTAGTTCTCTAATGATACCTTCTTGGCTGTGAGTGGGAATGCTTTGTTACTGCTTCCCATGTGACCTCCACCAACACCACAAAAAGAGTGGCTTAGTTACCACTGAGAGGTAGTGAAAGTCCTGACTCTTTACTTGGACTTTGATCCCAACCCAGCAGGAAGGGCCAGGGGCACTATTACTGCCAGATGGGGGTGTAAGTCCAGGCTCCCCACATGGTTCCCACCCACACCTTGAGGGAAGGAGTCTTGTTATTGCCAGAAGGCTCCCTACTTAGCTTTTTCTGACCCTACCTGGTGGTGGTGAGGTTAGGGTTCCTCATTATAGCCTGGCAAGTGTGGAAGTCTAGGCTCTCCTCTTGACCTTTGCTGGCATGAGTGGAGACTGGCATCCACAATTTTTTCTGTGGTATAACTGGAATAGACTGATTATTCTCTAAAACCTTTGTCATACTAGGCTGTCCTTTTCCTGGTTCTTTGACGACAGCAGGCTTTTCTTTTGGGGTGTGCGTGTGTGTGTGTCTGTGCTCACTGGTGCTTTCAAGTTGCTGATTTCTTAAACTGCAAGTACGAGATGTATGAACCAAAGAAAACTGAGAATTCAGCATCATGTTGTACCTTGGGTCCTGAGATCCCTGAAGTCTGTCCTTTCTCCACCTTTCAGTCTTCTTCTCTTTGTTTTATGTATAATGTTCAAAGATTTTTAGTTGCTCTGAACTAGAGAAATAGGGAAAATCACACCTATTCCATCTTCACAGAAGCCGGTCTCCACACATACTTATTTCATATTGTTTTAAATAGTTTTAATATCTTTTTTTTTGAGACAGAGTCTCGCTCTGTCGTCCAGGCTAGAGTGCAGTGGCACGAACTCGGCTCACTGCAAGCTCCGCCTCCCAGGTTCACGCCATTCTCCTGCCTCAGCCTCCTGAGTAGCTGGGACTACAGCCACCCGCCATCACGCCTGGCTAAATTTTTTTTGTATTTTTTTAGTAGAGACGGGGTTTCACTGTGTTAGCCAGCATGGTCTTGATCTCCTGACCTCATGATCAGCCCGCCTCAGCCTCCCAAAGTGCTGGGATTACAGGCATGAGCCACTGTGCCCGGTCGATAGTTTCGATATCTTAACACCTTGGGGATCTAAATGTGTTTTTTCTTAACAAATCAGTTTTTTCTGCTCTCATTCATGATGTATCATTTTCCTTATTATCTTTTACATTTTTAAGGGAAGTCCTGAGAACCTAAATTTAAGCTTTCTCCAGAGAGGATTTGCTTCTGCTTCTGCCGGGAGCCACTGGGGCTACCAACTGGTGACAATTTTAGTTCTCTTTAAGGGTCCTGGCTTCATACAGAGTTCTCAGGTTCAGTTTTCCTGTCCTGCAGCAAGGGTGCTCCAGTGTTAGTAGTCCAATTCTAGAGCTATTACTGGCGTTTGTGCCCAAGAACATCAGGATCATTTGTTTACCAATACTCTTTGTCCTTTCAGCTCACAGTTCATCTTTCTTCTTTTTGTGGAGGAGGAATTGGTACACCTTGAAGATTTTCCTTATTTTCTTGCAAGTCCAGAGGTGGTTTTCAAAAACTATTTGTTATAGTTTATACAGGATCTGTCAGTATTGTGGTTAGAGGGCCAAAATCACTGGTAGAAAGGGAAACCTCTTACATATAACATTTGCATTTTAAATATTACCTTGAATACAATTTTAAAAAAACACCAGTATTTCTCATGACTATCAGGCTTTCCTTTCTTCTATTTTTTTTTTTTAGACAGGGTCTCGCTCTGTTGCCCAGGCTGGAAACCAGTGGCACAATCATAGCTTGCTGCAGCCTCGAACTCCTAGGCTCAAGTGATCCTCCCACCTCAGCTTCCTGAGTAGCTGGGACTACAAGTACGTGCCACCATACCTAATTTTTTAACTTTTTTGTAGAGATGGCTTTTTGCTGTGTTTCCCAGGCTGGTCTTGAGCTCCTATCCTCAAGTGATCCTCCCACCTCTGCCTCCCAGAGTGCTGGATTACAGGTGTAAGCCACCGTGCCCAGCCCCAGATTTTTCTTAAAAGGCAGACATGAAGGTTTTTATTGTTAGCATTTTGAATTCTTTAACTAAAGTTGTCATTTTATGTGAGAGATTATTAGAATAATATTCAATTCGTAGTATCTACAGCAAAACTGAGTCTTGCTCACTATACTACTATAAGCCTTATAAGTGGGTTCTTGCTCACTGACAAACTTGGTTTTCTTGGGAGGAATTAAGAACAAGGAGGAAACTAGAATATGGGAGCGGATATATGGGAAATAGTGAGGTGTGACAGCTATGAAATATGGTCTAACATGTAGCCTATGATAGCCTCACTACAGAATTGCGCCTGTAGCCTGAAAAGTCCTTTTACATTTTTCACAAGAGAACACATTTTTATTTTATACTCCCGCAACTAGATCAGCCGCATTCCAGTTCAGAAGGCACAGCTCACTGCATTCCACAGAGACATTAAGAGAATTTTTGATAACTAATATGCATGACTCTTGTTTCCTTCATTTATTCAGTAAATAAATTTAAGGTCACCATTTCTCAAAAAGTCAAGTGCCTCTGCCTCCCCACATTTTTCACTTCATAGTACTGACTCTCTCACTTTAAAATCCAAGCATGGCCCTGGACAAATTTAATTCTTCAATAAAATAAGAATTGCTAATACTTACCATATGCCACTTTCTATCCTAATCTTATTTTATATATATATATATACACACACACACACATACATATACTCATTTAATCCTCAAAATAATCCTAAGATGTAGATGTTTTGATTATCTTCACTTTATATGTGAGGAAACTGAGACACAGAGAATAAACGAACCCAAAGTCTCACAGTGAGAAATGGTGGCACAGACAATTGGTCCTTGGCTATTTGGCTCCAGAGTCTGTACAATACCACTCCACTACAGATGCTGCATGGCCAAGAGCAGACCCAGCATGTGTGATGATTTAACAACATAATGAAATGAAGTACTTTAGTAGAGACAACAGGTTAAACCACAAATACGTTTATTCCTCTAAAAACAGTATACCATCTTTCCAATTTTCAAAATGTTATTATCAATTGTCTGCAGATTACTCTCATTAAGCTGATTTTTAAAAATCTCAGACAGAGCAGAGCAATTCACCAGCACCATCATCAAGTGAGCTACAAATCTATCTTTTACCAGAGCAAGGAGACACCTAAGATCAATTCAAGAGAATAGCTTTCAGTGTTCACAGAACGGGTACTCACATTCATTTGTCACATATTTCAGGCCCTCATACACCCCTTTTAAATTGTCTAACTCCTATCCCAGTTTATTTTTATAGTCTGAAAACAAGGAATCACCCAAGTAAGATACTCCTTCAGAGCACTGCTGAAAATGGATCAAACGTGGAGATCCCCCAGATCCCTGTTCTCAAGTGTTAAAAATATTTTGTATTAGCACATAGAATACCCTTAGATATATTCTGTTATGTCCTAAAGAGTTTGTGTTTCCCCCTTTTTGATGATGTCTTCAATTTCTTCTGAGACCTTTCCTGTATAGTCATTTGGTTCTATTGCTTTTAACTTCTCTTGATACTCCAGCGGCAAACCATTTTCTTTTGCACCCATGCAAATAATCTGGAAACGGTTAAAACAAACAAACAAAAAAAACCCTTTCAGTTAGGAATATAATTTAATGTACCATACCACAGCTTTATTTGCCTTCTCAAAGTATGAAGTATTAGCTTTCAGATAACTCTAGAATAAACAATTATATAAAATAGAATACCATCATTCCTCTCACACTGAGCATGAATGTGTATCGAGTTTTCAAAGCCAAATGAAGCATCCTCATGGAATATCAACTTTCTCAATATATGATTTTAAATATTTTAATATTAAGACAAACATATCTATATAGAATTTATATGACCTTTTAAGAAAAAAAAATACCATTCTTCAAAAAAAATTTAAAGTTTACAGAGAGCAGTTTCGGTTACAATGCCAGAGTTTACCCTTGCTCTGAATTGGACATGGGGGAATAAATGGCAACTGTGTTTAGCGGTACTTTCATAATCTATACCAGGCTAATTTCTCTAGGTTTCATACTAAAAAATTCCAGACGAGGCCTAGGAACCAGATTACCTATTACAGGTGCCATGACCTGATTGGGCCTGCCAACAGAGAGCTAAGCTTAGGTTCTGAACAGGAATTTTGGGGTCTCTATATCCCACATTCTTGTCTTGTGCTTGCAAGGGTGATTTCCCTGATTCTGAAAGGCAGTGTGACGTTTCTTTCTCCACCTAGGGATGAAAAACATTTCAGCAGTAGAAAGTATGTTTTTTTCCCCTATAAAAATGAATCTTGGTATTCATAAAATACTGTGTTACGGGGAGAAAAACATTATAAAAGCATATATATATATATATATATATATATATATATACACACACACACACACACATACGTATATACATATACGTATATATATATAGAGAGAAAGAGAGAGCGAGAGAGAGAGAGACTAAATCTATTAAAATACACTCATAAATATTCTTTTCTACTTTAATACATGTCTACATCATAAAAATGAAGCAAAAATTTATTGCCAGGCAAAAGAAAGAAAGAAAGAGAGAAAGAAAAAAAGAAAGAAACAAAGAAAATACATGTCTAGAATTCTGACTCACATATATTTCTAAAAATTTTTTTAATAAATAGTTTTAAAAACATAATTCTATCATTACACATAATATTTTTGAATCTGTACATTAGGTAAATAACTATCATTTTTATATTTAAAAACATTTTCATTAAAATAAATGTTTACGTGGAATTTAAAACATACAAAACCTTTTATTTCTTTTTTAGAAATTTTTTTGAGAGTGTCTCACTATCACCCAGGCTGGAGTGCAGTGGCCTGATCTCAGCTCACTGCAACCTCCACCTCCTGGGTTCAAGCAATTCTTATGCCTCAGCCTTCCAAGTAGCTGGGATTACAGGTGCTCACCACCACGGCCTCCTAGTTTTGTATTTTTAGTAGAGACGAGGTTTCACCACGTTGGCTAGGCTGGTCTCAAACTCCTAACTTCAGGTGACCTGCCCGCCCCAGCCTTCCAAAGTGGTGGCATTACAGGCATGAGCCACCACGTTGGGCCTAAAGTCTTTTAAAAACAATATATTCTTTAGTTTCTCTCAGTGAAATTTAAAAAGTAATCACCACCAGTCTGTAAATAGCTTACCTTTTTATACTGTGGGGATGGGGGAGCACTTTCGTAATTTGTCATCAGATAACTTCGACAGGTTATTTCTTTTCCTTCTTGAGTTGCAACTTTAACTTCTATTACAACATACATTCCACTTTTAACCCCTTCTTGCCTGAAACCAGAACAGCCAAATTTGAACCATATTTGACCTAGCCAATTTAGCTCACTGGGTAAGGTCTTTTTATAATAGTCAAGATGGTGTATGGGATTAAACATTTAACTACATCTGAACATACTTGCTCCCTATGTATTTGGGATAGAGAATATATAAATTTACCACATCAAAAGTAAGCTTAGCATTTAGGCTGGGTACGGTGGCTCACATCTGTAATCCCAGCACTTTGGGAGGCCGAGGTGGATCACTTGAGGTCAGGAGTTCAAGACCAGCCTGGCCAACATGGTGAAACGCCATCTCCACTAAAATACAAAAATTAGCCGGGCGTGGTGGTGGGCGCCTATAGTCCCAGCTACTCAATAGGCTGAGGCTGGAGAATCACTTGAACCCGGGAGGTGGAGGTTGCAGTGAGCCGAGATTGCACTGTGGCAATCCAGGCTGGGAGACAGCAAGACTCCATCTCAAAAAGAAAAAAAAAAGGCCAGGTGCAGTGGCTCACACCTGTAATCCTAGCACTTTGGGAGGCCGAAGCAGGTGGATCACCTGAGGTCAGGAGTTCGAGGCCAGCCTGACCAACATGGAGAAACCTTGTCTCTACTAAAAAAAAAAACACACAAAAAATTAGTCCGACATGGTGGTGCATGCCCGTAATCCCAGCTACTCGGGAGGCTGAGGCGGGAGAATCACTTGAACCCGGGAAGCAGAGGTTGGGGTGAGCCGAGATCACGCCATTGCACTCCAGCCTGGGCAACAAGAGTGAAACTCCGTTACAAAAAAAAAAAAGTAAGCTTAGCTTAGCATTTCAATTAGAAGGCCTGAGACATAATATTACTTGTTATACTCCTAACATAACTCTCCGTATTTATCTTGTCTTAAAAGAGGCTTCAATGTAGTTTTTTTCTTTTTTCAACTTTATACTGTGGAAACATTGTTCTTTGGGCTACAAAAATGGATGGTGTTCTGACAGCAAGAGAATATCCACCTAGAACAAAGGTAGAGAGGATGGCTCTTTCTCCTTCACAAGTGAGGTAAAGTATCGAGCATGTCAGATAACCCTCTCTTCTCAAGGCCTACTCTTTTCTGCAACTTTTCTTTGTATGAAATGCTCTGCCACACAACTCTGAGAGCTCTAGTCATAAAAAGTATCAAAGCATTTCTAACATGTCCTCAGATGCTTTTACAAAGTATTACTTATTTACTGATTCACCTGCCATCTTAAATAATTGTTCTTTAAAAACTGAATTCAAGTACTTTCAAAATCAACAAAAATATGTAACAATTACAGAAATCTTCATGCCTTTTCACAGTATGAAACTACAAAGAAAAATTATGAAAGACAATAGAATGAAAAATAAGGGCTTCCATCTTTTACATAAGAGATTACAAACATCCCCCCAAATCTTTATGAGAAAATATAGCCTTTCTAGAACTTTTTAGCAAACTCACATTATCATGCCTTTTATGTTGACTCTAAAAGTATAATGAATATGTCTGTAGTATGTGGTTTTGAAAAACTAACACACAGATACACATCCTCACATACAATCTGCTTTCTGAATTAATTACTGTTTAACTTATAATTAGAAGCCACCTACTCATCCAGAGAATTTAAATTGCTTTTGTTCATTTTCCATACTACTCCCCACACTTCATCGCCAGGACTCTGAAAAATGGTGGCTATCCCTCCATGCCAAGTTTGACTTGTTTTGCCTTGGGAATTGCCAAAGTCAAGCTTAAAATCCTACAAAGGAAATCAAAGTGATATGATCAATATCCACTTGAATCCAAATTTCCCTCATCAAAATAAAAAGGATTTACCTTGAACTCCATGCAATTAAAACATTCAATAAACTGAGTTCCTTCTATGAGTAAGAAGCTGTGGAAAATATAAAGTTAAACAGACAGGACCCAGATCCCAAGGATTATGTTTTAAAAATATTTTTCTTTAAAAATGAAACATACACTGAATATGTATAGACATCTTAACAAAAACAAAAAGTTTAAGGAAAAAAAAAAATCCCATAACCCCAATGCCTGAACACAACTGTTTTCATTTTTGCAAATTACTTCCCAGTCTTCTTACATACACATAAATTTTTACTTAGAGACAAGCTGGGTGATGGCTACATGTGGGTTATAATATTCTCTCTCCTTTTATGTCTGTAGAGTATCCTACCAACATATATCACCAAATTTGCCCTGAGGGACCTGGCATTTGAGGATGAATGATTTGTGTACTTATGAATACTAATACTCAAGAATTATACTAATTTATCTACAATAATCGTAAGAGCACCTAACACTAACTGCAAATGGGAAGGCCATTTAAGCAGGGGACGAGCATGCCCAAAGACATGGATAAAAGAGTGTGTTTTGGGGGCCAGGTGCAGGGGCTTACGTCTGTAATTCCAATATTCTGGGAGGCCGTGGCAGGTGGGTCATTTTGTACACAGTGCTACTGGCTAATATATAATATAATTATGGACCATTCCCTTTTATTTTGCTAACAACTTTCTTATACCCATTTTACAGCAATAAACACTGTGGGTTAGAAAGATTAAGCAATCTTCCTAAGTTCTTGGAACTAATAAGTAATGAAATTAGGTTTCTAGTTTAACTTCTTTCCTCACAGAGGTGAGCAATCAGGGGATAGAGTCCTAGGGAAGATTAAAAATCCTTACATGAAAAAGCAAACTAAAAAATAAACAAAAACAAAACAAATAAAAAACAGAATCCTTATGTGGCTTATTTGGTCTAGGAAGATCTTTCCAGAGCTTAGTTTCCTTACAGATAAATTTTAAAAGTTGAACTAAATGATAATTCTAGGATCCTTTTCAGGTTTATATTTTATCCCTGTCACTTATATTTTCTCGAAAAACTTGTCAGACATCTCAGGAATTGGGTTGGTTGGAGTGACCAGTACCTTTATTCAGCATAAGAGATGTTCTTCTAGGACCACATGTCCCTGGCAGGACACCAGGAGATGTGATAAAAGTTACAATTCACACTAACTGGTTGTGTATTGCTAAATCCAATAAACTATTTTCATTCCTCATCTTGTTCCACTTCTCAGCGGAACATAGGTAACCACCTTCTCCTGATCTGCCTCTTTCCTGATTTTCAGGCTGTTCCTTGATTTCAATCCCCTTTGCCAACTCCTCCTCCATTACCTGATTTTTAAATGTTGGAGTTGCTCAAGGCTCAGTCTAGGCCATGGGTGTCCAACCCTTTGGATGCAAGAACTTTTTTGCTTACCTGTGGTGGCGGACATCACGAAAATTATGCATGGGCCTTTTTTTTGTTTTTGTTTTTGTTTTTGTTTTAGCTCATCAGCTATCATTAGTTTTAGTGTATTTTATGTGTGGCCCAAGACAATTTTTCTTCTTCCAGTGTGGCCCAAGGAAGCCAAAAGGTTGGACACCCATGGTCTAGGCCATTTTCTCTATTCATTCGGCAATTTGCTCAAGACATTCTCATCTCCTCCAATGGCTTCAAATATTCTGATCATCTTTAAACCCAGACCAGATCTCTCTTCTGAGCTTCAGAAGTGCTTAGAACAGGGCCTAGCACACAGTAAGTACTTAATAAATGTTTGCTAATATTATTCTGTTCACTTCACTGTTTAGCAAGCATTTCAAATTCAAAATGTTCAAACTGAACTTAAAATTTTCTCCTCCCAAACCGGATTTTCCTCCTTTCTCTGCAAACATCACCTGCATCTACCTGGTGCCAAAAACCTGAGTCATCTTTGATATTCTCTTCACACTCAATCACTATGCTTTAACAATGTTATCTCCAAATTAGTTCTCAAATCCATCCACCCTGCCCTGCCACCACCCTAGTTCAAGATGCCATTCATTATCTTTGGCATAAATTGCTGCAAAAACTTCTTGAACTCTCCACATCCACTCTTCCCTCCTTCAAATCTATTTTCCATGTGACCAGAATGGGCTTTTGGAGATAGAAATCTGATCTTTCATGTGCTTTAGTTCTGCAGTGTGTCTTATTTGGCTTCTGTGGTCCTGGAAGATGTGGCCCTTCCACATATCTCCAGTCTTCATGCCACATTCCCCTTACTAAACTCCAGCCACACTGACTGAAAGATCCAGCTTCCTCTTTCTTCAGGTCCTTTGCAGAAGATGCTGTTCCGTTTTGTGTGCTCCCCACCTCTACAATCATTCAGGTCTCAACTTAAAAGTCACATTTTCAGGCAGGGCTTTCCTGAGCATCCTGGTTAGGTCAGGTACCCTGGTCATACGCCCCATTGCACTTTGCATGCCTCCTTTTTAAGATGGACCATATACCTGTAACTGAATAATCCCTTGTTTAATATCTCTTCCCCTTGCCCTGACTGTAAGCATTTGGACTCCCTTCCTACAGTTGGGAAATTCCCTACCTTACGAGTTTGGGAATAGGGAGTATCAGAGCCTGACTCCCATTTTTGAGGCTTCAAAGGCCAATAGCTGGTTCTCTCAGTTTTGCTTAAAATCATGGCATGGGTACGTGGCCAAAACTTAGCCAATCAGGACATTCTGGGGCTTTCAATTAGAAGCTAGTGCCCAAGACAGCAGGGACTCCAGAGAGGCTGACACATTTGGGTTTCAGGAACTGCAGGGATGTACAGAGGCAGGCAGTGTCCAGGGCAGGGGGTGGTGGTGGTGGACAATACAGCATGCACGTTTACCAAGTTCAGCAGTGGTGCGGAAGAGGCTCCGTGGGCTGGTTCTGTTGTGTGATGCCCACTGTATTACAGTTGCTGTGCCTCCCTTTATGCTTGTCCGTTTTGTCAGCTTTGTACTCCTGCCTTCCTGGTCATTCTGTGAGCTCTCCAATAGCCTTTCAACACATTCTTTTTTTTTTTTTTTTTTTTTTGCTTAAATCAGCCACTTTCTGTTGCTTGCAACTAAGAACTCTGACGATGTTAGCAGAGATCATGTTTGTCTCATTCGACGCTGTCAAAAAGGTTTTGAACATAATCTATTGCACCTCTGTCCTACAGACTAAGAGTTCCTCAAAACAGCCACTTTACTCAATCATGTTTATACCCTTAGTGTTAAGTGCCGGAAGAATATGTACTAAATGAATGAATGGACTGGGCTGAAGAGCAATAATTTACCAACACTGGTTATAGTTCATCCAGCCCCTTGACCTAACTGAACACAGCATTATTACAAATAAGACATGGTCCCAGCTTTCAGGACCTCTCAGATGAGGAGCGAAAGGCAGGTAAACGGATTTTCACAATGCCAGGTGAGAAGTGCTGTAACAAAGGTATGTACAGAACACAAGGCAACCAATTCCCAGACTCGGGTCAGAGAAGACTCCCCAGAAGTACCAACTGTATGCTATCTGTTAAGTTAGTGGACGAGAGGCCAAATCGGTGCAGACCGAGCAGCCGGTGCAAAGGCCAGGAGGGGGAAAGCTCCAGGCAGCCCGAGAGGGCACCGTGGCCGGGGCAGGGCCGGGCAGTGGGCGCAGCGGAGGAGGTGGACCCGCCCAGGAGGCGGAAGCCGCGTCCTAGTACCCTCATCAAGAAGAACTGCATTCCTGGCCCGATCGGCCACATATGCCCCCGAGGAAGCGCCTTCTGGGCATCCCGGCCCCGGCGTGGGTAGCGCGGGCGGGGGCACTCACCTGCAGGCGGGCCACACAGAAGAACGCCGCCGAGGGGTTTCGGAGGTGGATCCTCTCTGTCAGCAGGTTGCTGCCGTAGGCAAAGTACAGAAAACTCTCCTCATCTGGACCCGTGACGTCCTTGCAGCCCGAGTTGGCCATATCCCACTACGCCCCTACACTGGAGCCTGGAGCAGAGCTGTAACGAACGGCCAGAGAGCGCAACACTGGGGCCCACTACCCCGGCGCAGTGACCGCCGCGCCGCAACCTCAGGGTTACGGGACTGGCGGGAAGCGTGGGCCGGTCGAGTCAGGAGCGAGCGCTCTCCTGATTGGCTGCCGGTCCCCACCGACCTGAGTCGCCCCCTTTGATTGGCCATCCCCACGGCCTTCTCTCCGCCTTCCGCCGAGACTCAGAAATAGTCTGTCCTGAAGCAATCCGGCGCTGGCTCCTCATTGGACACGACCTACTGATGTCCCGCCCCTCCTTGCTCAAGGCTTCCTCTGATTGAGGGGTGGACAGGCACTCATCACAGGCGGGTCGGGTCCCATGGACACTGGCTGAAGCTCCTGGCGCGTGACTGGTTTCTCCGCTCTGGGGTGCGCGTGTGTGGTTCTTTGGTACTTTCTGCGCCTTAGGAAGTTCTGGTCAGATCTGAAGCGAAACAGCGGCCCTGGCCACTCCATCAACGGCTCCCTCATCCGGCAGCTAGCCCGGTCCTGCCTTCCTGGCCTAGAGGAGTCGGGCAGGACGGCTCCGTTCACCCTTTCTGCTGGTTCCGGCACCCCCAGCCCTGGTCATCAACCTGACCCCTTTCCACGGACCCGTCGCCTCCTGGAGCAGCCCCTCTGAATGCTTGGGACTCCCTTCCCTGTTACATGGAAGTTACATGCCTGGGCTTAAATCCCGACGCTGCCATTTACTAGCCAAGTAACTTTGGGCACCTCTGGTCTCCGTTTCCTCTTTTTAAAAATCGGGATCATAATATAAGTTAGGGTCACAGTAGAAACCGCTATATTGTGTTTTGGTTCCCCCCTCCCACAGACACACACATCCTGAGTGTATTTTTTAAAACCTATATTGTTAACTTTTGAATGAAAATAAGGGCATAGGAGCATTGTCTAGCCTTGACACCCAGCTATTAATCTCTAAATACCACCCCCCACTAAAAGGTACCAAGTGATCCTTCGAGAAATGACTGATGCCAGGTCAGGAGCTAGGAGTGAATGAGGACAACTTGGAACATCTTGTGTCAGAAGCTCAGGACGCCTCTCAAGACGAACGAGGTCCTTCTAAAAGGACATGGGAACCAGCCTGAAGTTGCCCACTGGCCAAAATTAGAACAATTTGAGAATCAAAAATAACAATGACTGCAAACCGAAAAATGATTGGAAACTTTAAACATAAAAAAGCCATTCTCCCCAAAGAGTAATCCAAATTAAAAAAAAACTAACTTCATTTGCCACACTATTGGTGGTGACTATTACACCAACTTTACTCTGCAAAGTGATAATTTAAGAAAACAAACAGGTATTCCGCCTTTCTAGTAGCAGCTGTATTTCGGGGTAACTGAAATACAGCTGATGATGAGCACCAGTTGATGAGGAAACAGTTCTCTTTACAAAAGTATGCCAACTAAGTAATCCTAAATGAATAATGGAATTTTATAATTGATTCATGCCAGGATCATCAATGATATCATTTGGTGAAAAGGTGATAGGGAACAGGATATTCACTTGATGCCAAATTACTCCCTGGGGATTACTGTTGGTTACAATTTATTTATTTTTTTTTGAGACAGAGTCTCACTCTGTCGCCCAGGCTGAAGTGCAGTGGTGTGATGTCGGCTCACTGCAAGCTCCGTCTCCCGGGTTCACACCATTCTCCTGCCTCAGCTTTCTGAGTAGCTGGGACTACAGGCACCCGCCACCATGCCTGGCTAATTTTTTGTATTTTTAGTAGAGACGGGGTTTCACCGTGTTGGCCAGGATGGTCTTGATCTCCTGACCTCGTGATCCACCCGCCTCGGCCTCCCAAAGTGCTGGTGTGTCCGGAATTGTGGGTTCTTGGTTGCACTGACTTAATGAAGCCGCTGACCCTCGCGGTGAGTGTTACAGTTCTTAAAGATGGTGTGTCCGGAGTTCGTTCCTTCAGATGTTCAGATGTGTCTGGAGTTTCTTCCTTCTGGTGGGTTTGTGGTCTCACTGACTTCAGGAGTGAAGCTGCAGACCCTCGCGGTGAGTGTTACAGCTCTTAAAGGTGATGCATCTGGAGTTGTTCATTCCTTCTGGTGGGTTTGTGGTCTTGCTGACTTCAGGAGTGAAGCTGCAGACCTTCACGGTGAATGTTACAGTTCATAAAGGTGGCGCGTCCAGAGTCGTTCATTCCTCCCATCCGGAGTTGTTCATTCCTCCCGTCCAGAATTGTTCGTTCCTCCTGTCTGGAGTTGTTCCTTCCCGTGGGTTCATGGTCTCGTTGGCTTCAGGAGTGAAGCTGCAGACCTTGGTGGTGAGTGTTACAGCTCATAAAGGCGGCGTGGACCCAAAGAGTGAGCAGCAGCAAGATTTATTGCAAAGAGCAAAAGAACAAAGCTTCCACAGCCTGGAGGGGGACCTAAGTGGGTTGCCCCTGCTGGCTTGGGTGGCCTGCTTTTATTCCCTTATTTGGCCCCACCCACATCCTGCTGATTGGTCCATTTCACAGAGAGCTGATTGGTCTGTTTTGACAGAGCCCTGATCGGTGTGTTTACAAACCTTTAGCTAGACACAGAGCGCTGATTGGTGCATTTACAATCCTTTAACTAGACGGAAAATTTCTCTAAGTCTCCTACCTGGTTAGCTAGACACAGAGCCCCGATTGGTGCATTTAAAAACCTTTAGCTAAACACAGAGTGCTGATTGGTGCGTTTACAAACCTTTAGCTAGGCACAGAGTGCTGATTGGTGTGTTTACAATCCTTTAGCTAGACAGAAAAGTTCTCCAAGTCTCCACCCGACCCCGAAGTCCAGCTGGCTTCACCTGTCACTGGGATTACAGGCATGAGCCACCGCACCTGGCCTACTGCTGGTTACATTTTTACAACACAGGGAAATCTTGCCCCTCCTACCTTAACCCAGAACAATCTTATCACCATAAAAGTGGCCCAGCCTGACATTAAATGTCTCCCAATTTGATGCAATATGAAGCTCCAGCATCATCTATGAAGTATTCTTTCCAAAAAATTTTAACCTCAACATCATCAAGCCTTAAAATCTATCTTCCTGTCTCAGGAACTGCAAGGATAGAAAAATAAAATGACAGCAGGAGAAAACAACCAGAAAAACCCAGAATAAATGGTGGAACACCCTACTGAACACATGGCCCAGTGTCTTCAATAAGTCAGTGTCATTAAAAAGAAAAAAAGCAGCAATGAGGGATGGCTGCTCTAGATTAAAAGAAATCTAAAAAACGTGGCTGGGTGTGGTGGTTCACGCCTGTAATCCCAGCAATTTGGGAGGCTGAGGCGTGCAGATCACAATGTCAAGAGATGGAGACCTTCCTGGCCAACATGGCGAAACCCCATCTCTACTAAAAATACAAAAATTAGCTGGGCATGGTGGCACGCCTGTAGTCCCAGCTACTCGGGAGGCTGAGGCAGAAGAATTGTTTGAACCTGGGAGGCAGAATTTGCAGTGAGCCAAGATCACGCCATTGCACTCCAGCCTGGCAACAGAGCAAGACTCCGTCTCAAAAACAAACAAACAAACAATAACCAAATGTATGGCTTGTCCTCTGTTGATTCTGGTTTAATAAGCCAGATATAAAAGATATTTCGGGGACAACTGAAGAAATTTGAGTTTTCACTGGGGCATTAGGTGATATTAGGCAATTGTTATTAGGTGTGATAATGGTATTGTGCTTCGGTAGAAAAATGTCTCTATTTTTAGACATGTATACTGGCATATATAGGGTTGAAATATTTGATACCTATATTTTAAGATAATTCAGAACAAAAAAATACAGAAAGTGTTAAATGTTAAATGTAGTGATGTACATGGATGTTCATTATATTTTTAATCTATATATGTTTGAATATTTTCATGTTAAAAAAAGAACAAGGAAAAAGGTGATATATGGAAAGCCCTTGCCATGTAGTGAGCACTCAATAAGCAATAGCATTATTATTATTATACAGTCTGCAAATAGGAAGATTATTGTGGGATCTGCCCAGCAGCGCGCAATGCAATGGGGCTCTTTCCTTGTTCACGGGCAGATCGGCAGGTCGAGAAATAATAGACGCACACGAGATAGTGAAAGCTGGGTCCGGGGGGGTCACCATCTTCTGGTCCCGTGGTGCTGCCAATGCACTGGATATACCAGCATTTATTATTAAGTTTAGTGAGGTCAGGGGTAGGTTAGTGAGGGATTTAGGGTCGTTTGATTATGAGGTGAGATAGTCACAGGGGGATGAAGTAATTCTCTAACATAACATCTATATGCAGAAGTACAGTATACAGAGATAAGAATTTACATCAGTCATTTCTAACAGAGCCTTAAAACAGAAACACGGTCTTTCCATAACCTATGATTAGCAAGATATTAATCAGCAGTAACTGTTGCAGCAAAAGCTGGTTACAAACAATCCATGGAAATAGGACGTGAAGCTAGACAACCGGTTAGACCAGAAATTCTCAGAAGGGAGTATGCCTTAACCCTAAAGAGGCCTAGAAGAGCCGTGGCAAGATGAGGGTGTTTATAGCCCTATCTTATCCATATGAACAGGTGCCCCTCATGCATCTGCTTATAGGCTCTCCACAAGCTTTGCATTCCATTCCCAGAGCTCTGAACATCTGCTTTTCTGGGACAGGAATCTTGGTGATGTGAAACCTCCCTGACTGCACGTCTGTTCATAGGCTCTCTGCAGGGGGAAGCACATCACGCGCTGTTGGCTCATTCTGGCAGCCCAACCTGGCATTGTCTTTACACAATCCTGCATGCAACTTTGTATTTACAATAACCAGGAGCATTTCATCTTTTATTCTGTAGCAGTAGTTTCAGGGGGTCTCCCTACAGAAGATAATACCTCCTCCCACCCCTCAAACATCTAGGCAGAACTTGAAATACATACTTGGTCATTTCAGGGAGCCAGTTGCTTTTCCTGGCAAATCATATTCTATTACACCATAAATTCTCAAGGGTCCTATTTTAGAACACTGCAATTTAGAATGTCTTGCTTTTCAACTGCTCTTTAGAATCTAAAATGTGCTTATTATTTAATTATTGTTACAGATATTTAATTTCTCTTCCTATACTTCTTGCTAATTACTTAATTTCATGACAATTGATTTTTCTCAAGACTATTTTGCAAAAATATTCATAAGTTTAGCATTGATATTACCCTCAACACTGAAAATCTTTCCTTACTCCAAGCACTTATTTATTTAGCTTCCCCACATAGATGGCAGTGTACTGACCCAGGTTGGCCAGCAAGGGGCAGTAGGTAACAAAGTTACCTACACAAAGTTGTGTTTTTGTGTTTGTTTTTTCAAATTTAACCAAAGCCAGGTTAATATTAGTTAACATTCATTGAGCACTTCTTAAATGCCAGGCACTGGCCTAAATTCTTAAATGTAGTAGCTCATTTAATCCTGAAAATAGTCATATATGGAAAGTACTGCTATTATTCTCCTTTTACAGTGAGGAAACAGGCATAGCAGGTCAACTAACTTGCCCCAGGTTGTAGTTAGCAATGACTGAAGCAGAGATTCATCCATGCAGTCTGACTCTAAGTCACTACTGGGTGCTGCTTCTCAAATTTCTAACAATTGTAAAACCTTGGTGCTCTAGATATATCTAGTTATTAATAGCCCACTTTCAAGTACAATCGTTATCTACAAGATTATTAAATAATGATTATAGCCTTCAATCACTTGATAATAAAGACAATGAGATCAGATTTCTTCTTAATGTCATCTTTTATTTTTATTTTTTGAAGCAAAGCCTTGCTCTGTCTCCCAGGCTGGAGTGGTGCAATCATGGCTCACTGCAGCGTCGACCTTGCAGGCTCAAGTGATCGTCCCACTTCAGTTTCTTGAACAGCTGGGACTACAGGTGCAACACATCTGGCTAATTTTTGTATTTTTTGTAGAGATGGTGTTTCGCCATGTTGCCCATGGCTGGTCTTGATCTCCTGGGCTCAAGCGATCCCCTCACCTCAGCTTCCCAAAGTGCTGAGACTACAGACTTGAGCCATTGTGCTGGGCCCTAAATACCATCTTTTAATCCAGTGGTCTTTAAAGTTTTTTGATTGTGCCATTAAAAATTTTTGAACACACACAATTATATGTTAATATTAATATATGATTATAATAGTATATAATTATATGTATATTAATGTATAAAATACATTCTATAATACCCACAAAATAGAAATTTTAAAATAAAAAAGCTATTTTATCTGTCATTAATTGTGGTAGTTTCAATCAATCATTGGCCAATCTCAAGGGAAATACACATATAGGTCAAAGTTAGTTATAAGTTATAGTAGATGGAAATTTTTATTGCTAATAGCCCTCCTAGGTGGAGGGCTAAATTCTTATATGTATCATTTTGGCTGACCTTGTCAGATGTTACTAGATCACCATTATTTTTACAACACAATGAATGTGATGAGGAGCTTGTACCAGAAGTATGAGAAATGTCGGCTCTGTCCCTTTCTTTTTTTCTTTTCTTCTGCTTACAATTTTGACAAGAGTTCCTGTCCAATTCTTTGCAGAAATCTTTTAAATTATGTTCCCATTTTGTGAGAGTTAATTCTCTATAAATCTGTTCAGCTAAGCCCAGATAAATGACAGTAAATACCAAGATAAGGAAAGTGACTGACTGAGAGCCAGAGCCACCATCAGCCTCTTCCCCAGGGGGGGCACTCCCATTCCTCCTCAGGACACCTTTTATGTGACAGATGATGACTGCCTGGCTAACTGAGGGTTCTACTGTTTTAGTAAAGCAAAATTCTTATATTAGTGTATATTTACTAAATATAGCAAAGTATAGGAAACAAAATTCTCTCTAATATTGTAGATTAAAAATTAAAATAGAATTTGTTTTCACATCTCAGCAGATCAACTTGCTCATCCACTTTCAATAGCATTGTAATCAGTTTTAGCATTTATCATTTTCAGAAGAGCATTTCAAGGAAAGACATTTGTACATCATAGCAAGTCTGAAGAGTTATATGGTACAAAGGCTGTGTGTCTGCTGAGGAAGGCCAGCTGTCTGTGCAGGCAATGCCATTCAGGGGCAGTAGAACTCTAGTGGTATAGACAGAGACTGGGTCTCATGAGTCTGTGTCTTAGCTCTGTGGGTTGAGAAACACAATCTTGTCAGTACTACCGGAGGGGGCAGATTCACACTAAGCAGACTCATAAGAGATGGATGTACACATCAGAATGTCAGTTTGTTGACATGCAATGAGAACTGTAACAGATAAACCGTGTATTTGTGTTCACAGATCAATGCATTTTCTTCCACTAGGAAAATAAATCCAAATGAGGCATGAGTTTATTAGCATGATTGAGGTCAGGAGGTCAAGTGATTAGAGTGGAAGGAACAAAAACAGGAGCAGTAGGAGATGAGGTAGAGAGATAGGCAGGGGCTGGGTCAAGTGGGCCCTTGAGGCCATGTTAAGGAATCTAGATTCTAAGAGGTCACAAGCTATTGGGGGTGGTTTAGGTAGGAATATGATCTGATTTTCAAAGGGATAATTCTGCATGCTGAGTAGAGAATCAATTCTAAGGGGATAGAAATGATAGTTAAGAAATTAGAAAAGACAGGGCCAGGTGCGGTGGCTCACGCCTGTAATCCCAGCACTTTGGGAAGCTGAGGTGGGTGGATTATGAGGTCAGAAGATGGAGACCATTCTGGCTAACACGGTGAAACCCCATCTCTACTAAAAATACAAAAAAATTAGCTGGGCATGGTGGCGGGCGCCTGTACTCCCAGCTACTCGGGAGGCTGAGGCAGGAGAATGGCGTGAACCCGGGAGGCAGAGCTTGCAGTGAGCCGAGATCGCGCCACTGCACTCCAGCCTGGGTGACAGAGTGAGACTCCGTTTAAAAAAAAAGAAAAAGAAAAGAAATAAGCAAAGACAGTCCTGCAGAGGTTTTGACAAGGGTGGATGGTGGCTTTGGACTAGGGAGTGAAGCTGGGAAAAGGATGGATTTGGGTTGCTTTTTTTTTATGGTAGAGCAATTAAGACTTGCTGGGAGATTAGAGAGGTGATTCCACGCTTACCAAACAACCTTCCAGCTGTAATTTGTCTTCTTAGTAGGTTTTTCTTCTTAGAGAAGGAAGCACTGGTCAGGGAACATAGGGATCTGATATTTCTGCTGGTTCCAGTTTTCTTCCCTGAGAATGTGTACCTGAGTCTAAGAGGGTTGGGTCTCTCTCTCTCCGAGCACCTACACATTTGGAACACTCTGAGCTGGTCCCAGCCATGTTAGACATGTGGGCTGAGAAGTGGAGGAAGATGATCTGAGCTACAGAGAAGGAGAAAGCAGACCACAGCTCAAGCAGAGAAGGGAGCTAGAGAAAAGTCCTGGGCACATTTGAGTGCCCACTCCAGCTCTCAAGACCCAGTGGAATTTCTCACTGTAGGTTTCACAGACACTTTCCTAAGTCTTATACTCCAAACCACACTGGGAATGAAATAAAGATTCTTATTCAATGTATCTATTAATGGTTTACGTGGAAAGCAGTGTATCTAACTCCACAATAATATTTTAGAGTGTATCTTAAAGACATCTGGCTCCAAAAGTAAAGTATTTGGTTATGCCTGCATTAAGGTAAATATATATATATAAATATATATATTTATATTTATATATTTGTATATATTTATATATATATATTCATGATCTAGAATACAGAGAAATCATCATTAATTATATATGGTCCCAGGTTATACAGGCAGTATGAAATAAATATCAACCTCCAATAGCCACAAGGATGTGGGATGAGTAGTTATTGAGAAAGATTTGTATTTGTTGCCTAAAACTGAAAATGAGTTACCTTTGACTCACCTCTCTCCTTCACACCCTATCTGCCATCAGTCATTAAGGTCTGTGGCTACTCCCTGTGTCCCACCCTCCTCCTCATCCCCACACGCTCACCCTCTCCCTCCCATCCTCATCTCACTCCTGGATTACTGCAACAATTCCTAGGGTGGTTTTTCTGACTGCTTTTCTATGGAGATAGGGTTGCAGGGGAGGACAAGAAGAGGGCGGGAATTACATAAGGACATCACAGAGGTGGCTTTGGAAAATGGCTTCAATTTCAACAGAGCAAGGGGTTAATATTAGGAAATGGGAGACAGTCTGGAAGGAGATTAATATTGTTTCTGGCAGGGCCTTGAGTTTCACACCAAAAAGTTCAGACTATTTGGTGGCCAAAGAAGAGTCATTTTTGGCTTTTGAGCAGAGACGTTCCCTTGCGTATGACTAGAAAATCAAACATGTGGCCTGTGTTCAGGATGGCTTGGGAGGAAGTAGTGGGAGAGATGGCAGAGTGCTGAATACAAGGTCACCGCAAATAGGCAAAGTCATGAAAGCCTAAGCCAGGGTAGCATTCATGGAATGGAAATGAAAGGCCGGAAGGGAGGTAAGACACATTGTTTAAATTTGACTTTATCATCTCATTTCTATCTATAAAAACCTGTAGAGGCTGTCTTTTGTTCATTACCTTATCAAATTCAGGCTCTTATGCAAGCCTTCATTATCTGAGTCTTTCCTGTCTGATTAGTCGGATTTCTCAGTAGATGGTAAGCCCTTTGGAGGCAGGTATCACACCTTCTATTTATGCATACTACAGTGCTTACCACAACACAGATGAATGATACTTATTTGCTAATTAGGTGCACTGGAGTCAAAAACCTCCCCTGCTTCATACAGGCACCCATATCCTTTTTCTCTATGGTCTTTTCCCCTGGCTTTCCTTGATTTACTGAGAGAAACTTGTTCTTTAGCTCTGACTTAAGATGTAGACATTTATACTAATGCTTTAGCATATTCTGAGCAAATTTTGTTAGACATAGTGTTATTTATATTTATATCTCTTTCAGCTTATGGTTTGCCACATGGCAGGAAACATGCCAGAATATATGAAATCAGAAATGTTCTGGGGGAAAAAAAGAATGTATTAAAATTCCAGTATGTTTAATGGACAATCTGTATTCTTGTTCTGAGAGTAACTTTGAAAAATAGACCCAACGTAGTTTATTGTTGAGTGCTTAGCCCATGCTCATCTTTGATATCTCTGTATCACATTTCTATTCAGATCTATAACTATACATTTTGGAAAGACAAACACCAAAATGTTAGCCATGATCACCTATAGGAAAAGAAATGGAATTGAAGAAGTGGGAAGAAGAGCAGCAAGTTGAACAAAAAGCTTTTATTTAAAAAATTCTGTAGTCTTTTGTATTTTTGGCACTTTTGAGCATATATTCTTAGGTTACTTTTTTGTCTTTGTTTTTTCTTTTTGTCGTATTACTTTTATTTTAAAATATACTATTAATTAAAACACATATGTTATTAAAATTCAGAACAAAAATTCCTATCTTATGGAATTTGGGCCAATATCTAGAAATCAAATATCAGGAGGATAAAAAGATTGATGACCAAATAAATTGCCCAGAGAGAAATCAGGCACAGCGAATACATTCCCAAGTAGTCCTGCCTCTCACCACATCAATCAGAGAATTAGGCCAGATCAAATCAACCTTGCTGTATGGAAAAATACAGTCTCATCCTGAGAGGCCTGCAACTGCAGAATGTCATGGTGCCTTCCTCTTTGCCCTTTGAGATGTCAGTGAATAAAGAACCAGAATTTTCCCAGTCTGGTTTAGGAGAAGGCCACAACTGTTCTAGGACAATAACCTGCTAGATCCCACGGCCAACCTTAATAGTCACTTTTGAAAAGTCCTGGAAATACAACAATTCAGCGATCTCTATGTCATTTACCATAGCTATACTGGAATGAGATGTATCGATCCCAAGATTCACTGCTGTTAAAACCTGACAGACTGCATCAGAGTTAATACATTCATTCCCTTAGCTTATGTAGTCATGGTATTTATAACACTTTAAATGCAGTTGAAATTCAAATGTAAAAGGAAAATTTTGCTTCATGTGTCTGTTGCCAACAAGAGCACTAGTACCATTTTAAATGAGAATACAGCTTTACTTAAATGAAAATCCCAATGTTTCTTTTGGGTGTAGACCTCATTCTTTCCTTCATAGAAAGAAATGTAAACTCAGTAAATTCTTAATCTCTTGTATAATAATTAGATGAGAGCCAAGCGTTTTCTTAAAGATCCTCTAAAAAGAATGGCTTTGGAATGATGACTAGAAAACATTTATGGAGTGTGGGAGCTATGCTTGCATTATTTGCTTAATTAATGTGCTTGGATGTTGTGCTTTCAGTCTATTCAACAATATTTAATCAATTATTACATTTTCTTAGAGACATATACTTAAATGAAGCATTTTAATTGACTACTTTTAAAAAACTCCGGGCTATGTGTAGTGGCTCAGGCCTATAATCCTGGCACTTTAGGAGGCCGAGGCAGAAGGATTACTTGAGGAGTTTGACACCAGCCTGGGCAAATGGCAATACCCCACCTATACAAAACTAAAAATTAGCCAAGCATGGTGATGCATGCCTGTAGTCCCACCCAGCTACTCAGGGGCCTAAGGTATGAAAGGTGTGAGGATTGTTTGAGCCCAGGAGTTTGAGACTGTAGTGAGCTATGATTGCACCACTCCACCTTAGCCTGGGTGACAGAGCAAGACCCTGCCTCTAAAAAAGAAAAGAAAAGACAACAAACAAACAAACACAAAAAAACCTCTGAGTGTTTAAAAATCTTTCCAGAATAGCTGATCCGCTGATGTCAGCCTTTTAAAAAATATTATTACTGTCCAGGCACAGCGGCTCATGCCTGTAATCCCAGCACTTTGAGAGACCGAGGCAGGTGGATCACTTGAGGATGGGAGTTCGAGACCAGCCTAACCAACATAGCAAAACCCCCTCTCTACTAAAACTTAAAAATAAAATAAAATAAAAATTTCTTTCTTCACATGAATACAACCCTTCCCAATAACAGAGCTGCTGAAAGCCATCTTTATTACGGTCTTTGTTAAACTTTGTTGACTAAAAAGACATCAGGAACTCTGTATACCTGAATAACAGAAACTCAAATGACTCACTGAAAATGAACAGTTACTCATGGGATAAATAGGTATATGTAGAGGAGAAACTTGCTTCAGTAAGTTACTGGAATCTTCCAGAGGGTAATGCATTTTATATGCATCTTTGAAAAACGTATTAAAAATGGGGCCGGGTGTGGTGGCTCACACATGTAATCTCAGCACTTTGGGAGGCTGAGGCAGGTGGATCACGAGGTCAGGAGATCGAGACCATCCTGGCTAACACAGTGAAACCCTGTCTCTACTAAAAATACCAAAAATTAGCCAGGCATGGTGGGGGGCGCCTGTAGTCCCAGCTACTAGGGAGGCTGAGGCAGGAGAATGGCGGGAATCCGGGAGGCAGAGCTTGCAGTGAGCCGAGATTGCACCACTGCACTCCAGCCTGGGTGACAGAAGGAGACTCCATCTCTGAAAAAACAAAACAAAACAAAACAAAACAACAACAACAACAAAAGGTATTAAAAATGATGTCTCAAGCTAGCTAAGTCATACGAACTATTCAATTTGCCTTAGGAAGCCACAAAATTGTAGTGGCAAGATGAATTCTCTAACCCAGCAATTCCACACCTAGGTATATCCCCAAACAGATTGGAAACAAAATACTGGGACAAGAGTCTTCATAGCAGCACTATTCACAATGGTCCAAAGGTGAAAACAAATGACCGTCAATGGGTGAATGGACAAACAGATGTGGTCTATCCATACAATGGAACGTTATGCAGCCATAAAGAGAACCGAAGCACAGGTGTATGCCACAATGTAGATGAAACTAAAAAGCATGCTGCTATTAGAAAGAAACCAGACATGAAAGGTCACATACTGGTTGATTAAATTTATATGAAATATGCAGAATAGGTAGACCCATAGGAATAGAAAGCTGATTGGTAGTTACTAGGGGCTAGGGGAAAGAGGGAATAGGAAATTAACTACTTATCAGGTACAGAGTTTTATTTTGGGGAGATGGAATGCTTTAATACTAGACAGAAGTGGTGGATGCACAACAATGTGAATGGACTGCATGCCACTGAATTGTTCACATTAAAATCGTTAATTTTATGTTATGTGAATTTCACCTTTAAAAAAAATGAAAAACCTAGCCAGGTGCAGTGGTTCACTCCAGTAATCCCAGCACTTTGGGAGGCTCAGGCAAATGGATTGCTTGAGCTCAGGACTTCAAGACCAGCCTGGGCAACATGGCAAAACCCAGTCTCTACAAAAAATACAAAAAAATGAACCAGGCATGGTAATGCATGCCTGCAGTTCCAGCTACTTGGGAGGCTGAGACAGGAGGATCACCAGAGCCCAGGTGATGGAGGCTGTGGTGAGCAGTGATCGCACCACTGCACTCCAGCCTGGGTGATAGAGTGATACCCTGTCTCAAAACAAAAACAAAGCAAAACAAAAAATCCCACACCAAAACAATTTGAGGTGTTCAAGAATAACAATTATACTCAAATAGCAACATTTCCCAAAATATGATCTGTGGGCCACTGGGGCCACTAGGTGATTCTCAAACAAGGCTTCTGTGGTCCAGTGACCTGGAAAACACTGCATTCCATATTTCCACTTAGAGATTCACAATGCACATCGCCGTATGAAGGCAGCTGAGAATGCCTGTAGCAAGGGAACCTGTGGAGCTCTGTTTAATCCTGAGTTTCCAAAACCTCCTGGGTCACAGAACCCCTTTGATGCAGACAGCGTTTTACTGAGAGTGTGGGAAATGCTGCTCTGTGATGATACACTGACTTTGATTTGTTTAGGATGATCGTTCAGTTCTCGAAGAATCATATTCAATAAAATCCTAAATTATCCAGAAAATTGAAGATAAGCAATAGTGTGTTATCCAGAAAGGGAAGAATTCCAAATCTTTACCTTGTTCTGGTTTGCGACTGACTGGGTTTGTGGGTGATAACTTTTCATTACAGGATTGACTTATACAAATATTGCATGGCTTTGCTGGTTAAACACCTGATAATCAGTTTGAAACTGCAGGGCTATAAAAATATCCATCAACCTCTATTAAATGCAGTGAGGGTTGCAGCCTGGCAAAAAATAAGGATCAGATTGTAAGGCTGAGAGCAAATGTGACAGAGCCCCAAATTATTGATTAAACTAGAAGAAAATTGGGCGCCTTGGCTTTCTATTTCCCATCATTCTTACTTTGTTCCTTTTTGTCTCTTTTACGATGGTCAAAGCAGTTTACGGGTTTAATAGAACAGGTTAGACAACTTCACGGGAAAGTGCCTAACTGGCATCAATAATAGTGGCAGGCCTTGTTAGACCAGTAGCATCTTGACACAAAATGCTTGCTCTAGCTCACTAAAACATTTTAGTAAGTGTCAGTATTAATACATGTTTCTTGCTGCAAATAAAATTTATTTCCAAATTCCAATTTAGAGACATCTGGTGGCCTAGAAAATACTATTCCCTGATGTAATGTGATTTTCCATGCTGTCATGCAATTGGGAATTTTCTCAGTACTTCAAATCACTAGTGAATTGATAATAACAAATTATATTGCTGCATTTGGCCATTACAAGTCCTTTTGCCATTTTCGTTTAGTGGGTATGGTAGCTGATGGTCCTCTGAACTGCTCTAAAGAGGCAAATAACAGTAAACACTGGTCTGCTATGGAACAGGGGGTGTTTTCTGGGTTCTCAGCCAGGTGTCAAAGAGGAAGGTTTAGAGGTAATCTGAAGACCATTTTTTAGGGAGAACATCTTCCACCTGGCCTAGAAAATACAAGAAATTAAAAGGTTCTTTCAGGAAGAAACTTAGAATACTTTTTTTCTTGAATTAATGTCGTCTACTTTGTAAAAAATAATCTCTTTTGTAGAGTTATTTTACATCTAACTTTGACCACCTATCACTGTCTTGGAAACAAACACAAAAACAATTAAAATCCAGGGAAGTATTGATAAATATTTATATTTGCAAGTTAGGATTAGACAGAAGTGACAAAACCAATCCCGTGGACAATAAGACCTATGAGTATAATAATTTTGGTCTGCCTGCAAAGACCTTTCCTACTTTCCATTCCTGGAAAACTCATATTTGTTCTTCAACATCAAGCAAATGTTACCTCTTCTATCAAGTCATCCCTAACTTCCAGGTAGATATGGCATTCTACATGTATAGTACTTGATTGATTCCTTTACTATTGTACTAAAACAACTTTATTTGTTTACATGCCTCTTCCCCCTACTAGACTATGATGCCCAGAGAGAGCAGGAATTATTATTTATTCAATATATATGTCTTGAGTGCTTACTATGTGCCAGGACATTTTGCTTCTCCTTAGGACCACAATATACATCTCTTTATTCCCAAAATTAGTACATGCCTGTCCCCTCATGGAGGAGGCACTCAATAATCAGTTGCTAAATAAACAGCTGAGTGAATGAAAGGGTGAATGAATGAATGAGCCCTATTGTGTAAGATACAAAAGGCACCGATTTTACAGTGATGTTTCAGTTCCCCAGTTTGCAAACAGAATTGGTGTAAAGTTAAGCTACTAAGGAAAGCATGATTTGTCATTCTGCAGGGAGATGCAGTGACTCAATTCCTGGTTGACCTGTGGGGTTTACAAAAACCAGGGCTTAGTTTCTTTGAATTAACTTTAGGAGACGGCAGTCCTGGCCTGGTCCCTTTTATGTGCTGGAGCACCACCCTAAAAACTGTTGGCTGGCTACATCACAGAGAATTCCCAGGGCTCTCTTGCTAGCAGCCAGAGTGGAGAGAGGCAGGAAGGAAGGGAGAGAGAAAGAGAGAGAGAGAAGGAGAGAGAGAGAGTGAGAGAGAGAGAGAGACAGTCCAAAAAGGAAGGAATAATGCAAACGAGTCATTTGAAAGACAGTGGATTTTCCTGTTACGGCAGTATGTTTGCTGCAGATTACATAAGGCTTGTTGATTATTCTCTTACAATACTTCCTGATAGTCTATCCCTCTTCATAAATAATGTGCTAGACTTGATGTAGCTGTTGCAAATCATTTTGACATCAGGGAGTACTTTTCAAGATAAGCCTGAGCCATCCTCATCCCTGAATTCACTCATTAGCAGTTTGCCCACAAAGGTGTTCTCTGGGGTAGGCTCAGAGAGGCCCCCAGCCTCTGAATTTCACGATTGAGATAAAGATTCATTATGTGGAGTCTGATCTGGTTCCATCAGCAAAATGATTTCTGTAGTTGGGTTTAGCATAAAGGTAGGTAGGCTCAATCTTATTTGTGTTCCAAGTTAATTCCCTTTCCTGTTTTCTGCCTGGCTGTTCCAATCTCTTAGCAGTCTTGCCAAGCCACCTCATTGTCAGCAGACAACATACCTCATATTTTAATGTTACAGAAACATTTATCTTTTATCCTTTCTATCTTTTCATCTTTCACCTGTCATTCTCTGATTTCCTTCTGCCTCAGAGAAAATCTGTATATGTTACCCTTTGTAACAAATTACCCCAAAATTTAGCAGCTTAAAAGAACAAATATGTGTTATCTCATAGTTTCTGTGAGTCAGGAATTTGGAGGTTGCTTAGCTGAGTGGTTCTAGTACAGAGTCTTTCATGAGGTTGCAGACAAGATATCAGCTGGGGCTGCAGTCATCTGAAAGCTAGACTAGGAGTGGAGCCTTCACTTCCAAGATGGTGTACTCACATGCCTATTGGCAGGAGGCCTCAGTCCCTCACTGCCCGGCACCTCCCCAGAGAGTGCTTGAGTGTTCAAGTGAAAAGTCAGCTGGCTTCCTCCAGATTGTGTGATCCAAGAGAAGAAGCATGGAGTAAGTCACATGCCTTTTACAACTTACTCTCAAAAGCTGAACATTGTCATTTCAACCACATTCTATTATTTAGAGGTAATTCACTAAGCATCCCTTGCACTCAAGAAGAGAGGAATTAGATCCTATCTTTTGAAGGAAGGGATAGCAAAGAATCTGTGGACATCTTTTCAAACCACCACAGAGAGATTTCTCTTCCTTTTCAGGGTGAATTCTTCAACCTGTGAGCTTGATCCCATCCCTTCCCACCTGGACTTGGCTAATCAATTATGCTGTCTCTCGTAGTCTCATAATAGTAGATCCCATTTATTGAGTATCTACTATGTCCTGACCATAAAGTTCCAAGAACTTTATGTAGATAAATTACTTAATACAAACAACAGCTCCATAAGGTAGGGAAATGATTAACTCACTTTTACAATTGAGGAGACCAAAGCTCAGGAGATTGTGAGCCTCCTGAGCTCGCAGAGGTGAGATGTCCAACATCACCTAATAAGTAAAAAAGTTACACTTAAGGCCAGCCCTGACTAATTTCATATCTATGCCCCCTCCACTAATCTATTTCCACAGCGCCTCATATACTCCTTTAGTCTCTCCATCAGCTTCTTCTCCTTAGCCTTGAGAAAGGCTCAAGTTGTCCTCATACAAAAATTACCTTCCTTTAAATCGTACCTCATCTTAAGCTTTATCACATCTTCCCATCACCACAATTTTTTTGCAATACTGGTCTGCACACCATCCATGCATCTCTGCTGCATACAATGCCACACCTCCCATTTGTCCAACTCACAGCCATCTAGCGCTGCACTTACCAATCTACTGAAATGGATTTCTCCAAGTAAGATCACCAGCGACTTCCTAAATTTTAAGTCCGGTGCTTTCTTTTCAGCTCACATTCTGGTGTATTTGATCAATTCTAAGACATATGATTTCCAACATTTCTCAAATAGAGGTGTCTTTAAATCAATGGCACTTTGGGTTGATAAAACAAAGGTGTTTATACCCCTCTCCAGGGGTGTCTGGAGAAGAGAGAGTCGGCAAAGAGGGCTGCAAAAGAAGGGCCATACTGCGTGCTCTGGGGTCCCTCTAGGTGAGGCCTGGGAGCCCCAGTTCCCTATTTGTCCTTGGCACCAGGTGCCCCTAGCTCCTTTCCTCAGGGCCCCAAGGGGAAACTGGAGCCCAGGATTGGCAGCGTGGAATAAGGGGACCCCACTGGACTCTTACCAAAGATTTGATGGTGTTATTCAGTTGACTGATTTTTATGGACCTCGAGTCCAGGACTACTGCTAGTTCTTGGCACGGGCTCTGAGGTGCATGCAGAGACGAGGAGGTGGAGGAGGAGTGGGGGAGAGGTAGAGAGAACAATCATTAAGGCTGGGGTGTGTGTGGGCTGTCTCAGCTGGCAGAGGGGCACGCCATCCCCACTGTGGGAGGAGGTTGGAGGGCTGGCCTGCAGGGTCACTGCTCCTCTCCCCAGAGCCTCTTACCTCCAGATCCTTCAGGGTAGCAGATGATGTAGGGCCCTCCCCGTGGATACCTGTTGCTGACTACCAGAGATGAGAGTGCACATGGAGATGTTCTGTCCCCCTCAGTGTCTAAGCCCTCTGACTTCCTTTCTTCCCCATCAACTGGCTACATTTTCTTTTCTGCCTATCTTGGACGCTTTGTCCCATAACTCCTTTGTGCCAACTTCTCTCATGGTTCTTATCCCCCCACCATCCCACCCTGAGGCCCTTTCAGTGACTCTTGATGGCAAGTGGCTGTTCTCATTGTCCTGGCTTCCCCTTGAGACTGGGGATGAGGAAAATCAAAGAGCAATGACAATATCCTGGGTGTCCTGGGTGTTTACAGCAGGCCATGTACTAGGGATTAACATAAAAACAACAATAAAAAATCTCATTTAAACCTCACAAATGGAAGTCAAACAATACCACCTCTATTATACAGATGTAATAAGAGAGGCCCAAAGAGCTCAAGCAACTTGCCCTAAATCATATCCCTAGCAGACGGAGAGGCAGGATTCAAACCCAGAATTCCTTTTTTTTTTTTTTTTTTCTGAGACGGAGTCTCGCTTTGTCTCCCAGGCTGGAGTGTGGTGGCACAATGTCAACTCACTGCAAGCTCCGCCTCCCAGGTTCACGCCATTCTCCTGCCTCAGCCTCCCGAGTAGCTGGGACTACAGGCACCCGTCACCAAGCCTGGCTAATTTTTTTGTATTTTTAGGAGAGACAGGGTTTCACCGTGTTAGCCAGGATGGTCTCAATTTCCTGAGCTCGTGATCCACCTGCCTCAGTCTCCCAAAGTGCTGGGATTACAGGCATGAGCCACCGTGCCTGGCCAAACCCAGAATTCTTAACCAGTACCCAACAGTCCATCCACAATCTTAAAAATTACCCTCTACTGCGCCTTGGGCCCCCTGTCCCCAGGAGCCGGGCCTGCCAAGACTCACATCCTCAGGTGAGTGGCAACCACCAGAAGTGGCTGTTTCAGGGCTACTGCCACTTGTTTTCCTGTTCCTCTTCACTCCTGCTGGAACACCAAGGCTGTTTCTCTGCCAATATTCTTTTAACTGTGGGAAAGAAGAGCAGTAACACTCATGAGAACTATCAGCCCCTACAGCCACATCCTTCTTTACAGTTTTTACAAAATACTCTTATACACCATCTGATTTAATGACACCAACAACTGTACAAGGTGTTGTCACAATCATTTAGTGACTGAGAGGGATTGATATCATGGCTATGAAAAAAAAGAAAAAGGCGATACTGGAACTTCGAAACTCAGTCTTCTGACTCTGGGGTTTTGCCAAGAATCAGCAGCTACCAGGGACCAAAACCAGAGGCAGAGGTAGAAAAGTAAACATTAAATAGGCAGGAACTGTTTGCTGTGTGGTTTAGAGTCATACATTCTCACATGTCTGTTAGTGTGAAGAAGTGCACCAGTACCTCAAACTTTTATATCAATGTGTCCTCATGGCAGAAGGCAGCCTTTCTGTTAAATCTGGGAATTTATCAGAAAGAGGACAACCCAAGCCTCATTTCAGAGAGAAATCTGGTATACTTTTAGAAACCTATGTGACTGTCATCCCTAAGTACATTAATGTTTTTTCTCTTGATCTCAAGAGAATCAAGGGAAACTGATGCTTCAGAAAGATGTCCCACATTTATCCTGTGGCACTCAAAGTACCCCAGGTTGAGATAATATGAGGAAGATTCAAGCTGTCAAGTTCAGTTTCCCAAGATCTATTCCACAGAAGATGAGCAAATCTCACTTCAGAGACCACTGAGTGAAGGGCAGTCTGGTCCTAGAACCATGGAAAATTAGAATATGAGGTGGAGAACTCAGAAAAAATGTTAAAATCTGTCTGGAAAGTAGAAGCCTGGAAGAAAACCAAACCAAACCCATTCTCTCATTGCCACCCAGAGATATTGTCAATGTTTTGAGCTCATGGGGGAAGTGTAGGCTTTTCCCACTGTCAATGTCTATGTTAAGGGAATAAGGCAGCCTGAAACCTCTTGCTCCTAGGTCCCATAGTCTCCATTCTCCTTCCAGCTGGAAATTTGTGCTGTGACCAGAGGAACCAGAAATGGGGTGACAATGCTTAGGGGACTGGGTTGTAAGATCAAAGGCCAGTATTGCAGTAATGACAGTTCCTAGGCCGATTGTGATATCACTACATTCCACTCCTCCTGGTTGTGGGGAGGGACCACATCAGCGCGTTGTCTGAGTCGCTGCTCCATGATGGGGGAGGGAAACACAGGGTTGGGACCCAGGTCCTTGGAGATGCCAGCACAAAGAGCCCAGGGAGGTTGACCTTGAGGCTTCAGGAGGGGAGGGTAGAGTCTGCAGCAGGGAGCCCCAGGAGTCACCAGCCCAAAGTCACCCAGGGACAACTGGTGAAGGTGGGGCCTGGGGCTGGGGGACAAAAGTCTTTGGAGACATGAGCCCAAAGAGCCCAGGGAGGTCGAGTTTGGGGTAGCAGGAGGTGAGGGCCCAGTAATGGAGTGGGAAACCCCGGGAGTCACCCATCCAAAGTCACCCTGGGGAGATTGGCAAGGGCAGGGACTAGGCTGCTTGCTGAAGGGGTGGGGCTGACTGACGAGACTTTGGTGGAGGAATCCAGAGGCACCAGGGTTGCGGGGCCCAGTCCAGTGTGCCTCAGGAGTGGTATGGACTCTGGCAGTGGTCTTGTCATCAAGGGGATCTGTGGCTGGGTTGGGGGGCCCTGATCTGGTGCGTTTTTACCTTTTTCTTGGCTATGGCCAATTTGCTTTGTCGAGTTTCTTCTGCCATTGCGGGGTGGGGAGGGAGGGAGGGTTGGGGCCACATCAGCAAAATCCCAGCGAGCACCGATCAACGCCTCCAGTCATCTACCAGGCAGCTGTGCAACTAAGCCAGAGGAGGCGTAACCAGGGCCCCAGTAGAATGCAGAATAGGGGTGTGGCCCTAATGCTCCAAGCCCATTGGTCAATAAGAAAGATGAAAAGGAAAGGGGGCTTGGCCAGGCAGCAGTGTGTCCAGGGGGACCTGTGGCTCACAAGGAAAGCTGCCCATGCAACCACTGTCCCTGCCCACTCTGGGAGAGGGGAGGGGCCAGCTTTTGCTTTAAAAGCTTTAAAACTTTAAAAAATACATGTGTGTGTACTTTATATATATATATATGTGTGTGTGTGTGTGTGTCTGTGTATGTGTATCTGTGTGTTCCTCCAGAGCTGTCTTCATTACCCAGCTTCTATGCAAGGTCTATGATTTTGGTCTATATTTTTCATCTTCAAATACAGTACAAAAATTACCAGTATTACCTTAACTGAGATACAGGTCCTATAAAAATGGAAAATCTATAGCATGCTTGATGATTAATGAAGCAGACTATATTATCCAACATTCCAATAAGATAAAATAATCCCAATGATTTCTCTTTTTTGGAAAAACATTTCTCTTATTCTCCTACGTTGTTGTTAAGATTTTTTTCTTAAAAAAGAAACATGTCTAATATCTGTAAAAATACAAAGCTTTTGGGCTGGGTGCAGTGGCTTACACCTGTAATCCCAGCACTTTGGGAGCCCAAAGCAGGTGGATCACTTGAGATCAGGAGTTTGAGACCAGCCTGGCCAACATGGTGAAACCCCGCCTCTACTAAAAATACAAAAACTAGCCAGGCGTGGTGGTGGGTGCCTGTAATCCCTGCTATTTGGGAGGCTGAGGCAGGAGAATCACTTGAACCTGGGAGACGGAGGTTGCAGTGAGCCAAGCTCATGCCACTGAACTCCAGCCTTGGTGACAGAGTCAGACTCCATCTCAAAAGAAATAAAATACAAAATAAATTTTAAAAGCTTTCAATTTAATAAGCACTCAAAGCTCTTTACCAATTTAAAACAAATACAAGGCCCATTTTTCTAGAATCACCTGGTTTCTCTAAGCCTTGCAAATGAAACTGAATTTCTCACTTGATACTTGGCTATGACTTGCAATCATGAAAACCAAGAATTGTGTTATGTCACTTTGTGCTGTTTGTTACCTGAATTTCACACGAGGCTAGGATCAAGGGTTGAATCTTTCATGATTTGCTCCATAACCTCTGTGCTTCTTATCCCAGACCAAACTAAGCTTTTGTCTAGAGTTCTACAATTTACAGTTAGTAGACAAGAGTGGATCTCAGTTAATGTCGTCTCTGGACTGGCAGCACCAGCAGCACCTGAGAACTTTTTATAAGTGCAAATTCTCAGGCCCTACCCTGGACCTGGTGAATCAGAAACTCTGGAGTAGGGCTCAGCAATCTGTGCTGCAGTAATCCCTCCAGGTGTTCAGGAACCTCTGGCATACAGCAGGTAGAAAAATATGTTTCCTTCTGTACTTCCAAAGCCAGGGATATTATATGTTCTGTCTTGATATGAAACAATGACATGCAATTAAAACACATAACTCTCCTTCCTACTCCCACCCTCCATCCAAAGTGTTTTATTTTTATGAATTCAATAAGAAAACAACTGGCAATCAGAAGTTTAGTCTAAAAAGTATATTTACAAGTATTAGCTCTCATCCAGCTTGATCTCATACGAAGCCATTTACATCCTCTTACAGCTAAAGTTTTAAAAAAGTATCTTCACAAAGTAAGTCTCAGGCACACTAGGGGTTCTATCATAAAACACCAAGTAGATCAGAATGTCCAAACTTACTAGAGAAGAAAAGTGGAATTATTGGCTATATTTTCAAATTGCATTCAAAGGAAATTTAAGTTCTGAATTTTTTTCACCTTCATACTTCCAAGTTAATAGAATTCAACCAGAACACTCCATTCCTTCAAAGCCTCTAGCCAGGCAAAGTTTTACTGTATTACTTCTTGCTTTCCATGGACATAAAGCAGAGTCCTGGTAGGCACATTTTGCATACCTGCAAAGATGCAGAACTAAACAGTTCCATCTGTTCCATATTAAAACAAAAGTCCTGTGAACCTTGGATGGTGAGTGTGATACTTCAGCACTAGCACCAAAGCCTCAAATATGAAAAGATACCAAGAACACCACTAGCAAACAAAACTAAATTCTCGACCAGGAGCAGTAGCTCACACCTGTAATCCCAGGACTTTGACAAACCAAGGTGGGAGGATTACTTGAAGTCAGGAGTTCAAGAAAAGCCTGGGAAGCTTAGTGAATTCACATCTCCACAAAAAATTTTAAAAAACAGCTGGGCATGGTGGCACACACCTGTAGTCCTAGCTACTTGGCAGGCTGAGGTGGGAAAATTGCTTCTGCCCAGGAGTTCGAGGCTGCAGTAGCTATGATGATGGCACTGCACTCCAGCCTGGGTGACAGAGCAAGACCTAGATAATTACATTCTCTCCTGCTCCTGTTTACACTAAAATCACTAAGTTAAAACGCTTTCAAATTTGGCCAAATAAAAATTAGTGAAATATGACTTTGGGGTTTGGAGGGAGAAGGAAGGAAGGGAGGGAGGGAAGGAAGGAGGGAGGGAGGGAAGGAAGGAAGGAAGGAAAAAGAAAAGAAAGGAAAGGAAAGGAAGAAGGCAGGAAGGAAAAGGAAAGAAAGGAAGGAAAGAAAGGAAAAAAGGAAGGAAAGAAAAAAGAAAAGATAGGAAAGGAAAAGAAAAGAAAGGAAAGGAAAGGGAAGGAAAGGGAAGGGTAGGAAGAAAGAAAAGAAAAAATAAAATGAAATGATAAATTACTTACTGGGAGAAAGTTTTTGTAACCTCAATAACAAATAAAAGGTTTGTGTTCTTAGCCTATAAAGAAATCTTTTAAATTACTCAGAAAAATACAAATGATTTTCAACAGAAAATGGGCAACGGAGAAACAGGCATTTCTCACAAAAATAAAAATGGCCAATAGGTATATAAAAAAGATTCAAAAGCACTGAAAATCAAGGAAATATCATGAAAACAATGATATTTGCTGTTCAAAGGCAGCAAAGATGATGAATGGAAGGGGGAACCTGGAGCTCTGTCCCTGTTGGTGGGAGTATAAACTGAGCCACTTTTCCTGGAGGATAATTTGAAAATTTCTATTAAAGACTCTAAAAATTATTGCCCGCCAGAAATTCTACTTCTATGAATTCAGTCCAAAAACGCTTGCTCGAGTCCATTAAAATGTATATGTAAGAAAATTCACCTCTGGGGTGGCAATGATTAACAATATACATCCAGCTATTAAAAATGATGATGCCAGAATATATTTACTGCCACAGAAATATGCCCAAAATATAGTAAGTGACAAAAGACTATCTATTGTGATTCCACTTTTTAAAATGTTTACATGCATAAAAAAGTATAAAAAGCAACAAACCAGAATGTTTTGAGTGGCAAATTAAAGATTTTTCTTAATATTTGTCATCTAAATTATTACAAAAAGAATGTGATTTCCTTTATAATCAGAGAGAAGTGTTATTTTCATTTATTTATATTTAAATCTCTTTTCTTTTTCTTATTGTTTTCTCCCATATGTATCCCATGAAGGCTAGCATCCCTGCCTCTTGAAAGAAACCAGCCCATTTTTGGGAAGTGCTCTACATAAAGCTGCCCCATCTTCCTTTCATTTCAAGAGATCTGGAAACATTTTTATTTCAAATTGTTTTATCATTCTTAGAATATTTTTTTTTAATATATGAAATTGAGGAAAAGACAAAGGAAAAGCTGACTCCCTACCCTACTGGGGCTACTCTTCCAATTTATCCTGCTATTGTTATGTATTAATATTCACTGCGTACTAAAAAAGATGGGCAGCCCCTTAGATCCTTTTTTCTTATCTCTTTCTCATAATCCTACTTCATTCCTTCATTCACTTATTTTTAAAAGGGTCATGTGTACAAATACATAGTTCAGAAAAATTTTAAATATAACTATAAAAGTATGTGGCAAAATCCCATTCACAGTCTTATTCTCCTTCCACAGCCAAACACTTTTAATTGGCTTCTTATATATCTTTTCAGAATTTATCTTTGCAAATACACATGTATATTCTTACTCTACTCTTCTCTCTCAACACAAAAAGTAGCATACCATACATAGGATACCATTCCTTCTTCTTTTTAAAAAACACACACAATATATCTGAGTCCTTCTACATGAGTACAGAGGTCTTTCTCATTCTTCTTTTCAACTGCACAGTATGCATCATTTGGATGTACCACAGTTTACTTAACCTTAACCAGTTCCCTGTTGGCAGACGCTGAAATCATCCCTATCATACTATTACAAACAATAATGCCAAGCATAACCGCCTACACACACCAAGTTCATTTCTGAATCTGCCTCTGATGAAGCCTCTGTTTGAATCACTATAAGGTCACAAGGCTGAAAAGTTAGCCCCTTTTTTAGTTTTCATTATGTACAGCAGTATGTAGCAAAAGACTGCCTCAGGCAAAGCAAACCTACTCTTTGGGGATTTACTTCATAACAATAAATGGATAAACAGAACACCAAGGAGAACCATTTCTATTTAACCATGCATACGTATGTATACAATACATGCATATGCATAGAAAGTATAAAATAAGTAAATCCATCAAAGCATTAAGCATTGTCTCAGTATGGTGGATCTATGCAGTGCTTTGTAGACCACCCTCCTTGCCTGTCAATTCTTTCTAATTTCACAACAGTAAATATGTACAACTTCTGCAATATAAAATTTCAAAAAATGTTAAATTAAGCTGCATATATCCCTTCAGTCTGTCCTATATTTGTATGGCGCTCCAGAGTGCTCAAATATCACTTCATTAACAAAAATTTATTTATTTATTTTTCAAATATAGAGATGGCAGCGTCTTGCTCTGTTGACCAGGCTGGTCTCGAACTCCTAGGTCATCCTGGATCCTCCTACTTCCACCTCCCAAAGTGCTGGTATTACAAGTGTGAGACATCATGCCTGGCCGGCTTCATTTCAGAAATCTTTCCCCAGCACTCCATATATTACGAATAATTCCTTTCTTCTTCTTTAGATAGCATTGTAGTCATATCTCTATTACCTCACTTGTCACATGATAATCAGTTGCTCACCCATCCATCTCCCTTGATTGCTCATGAGTTCCTTGAGAAGAGTCTGATTTTCAGCACCTTGATCAATGTGTGACACATACATGCTTCATACGCAGAGAAGGAAATGATTTCACTACAGTGTAATTATTCCCAGAATTCAATACCTGTATTTCTAAATTGTTCTAGATACTCTGCCAACAACCTGAGAATGTTATGGTTTTTCCCTAAAACTTCCATAAATTACTGAGTGTCTACGGTCATAGTTAACTCAATGGTGACGTGACCTCTCACCAAGCCCATTCATAGTTTTTTTTTTTGGTGATTTTTAATCTTAATTTTTGATTTTGATTGTTTCCTTTTTGTTTTCTTAATCTAGCAGTGTTTGGTAAACTTCAACATCTCTATATCCCTGTGTCTTTGCACCTGCTGGTCTCTGCTTGGAATAATGTCTCAAGGTTTTATTCACCTGGAAAACATTTCCACTCACCTTTAAAGAATCAGCTTAAATAGGCCTGGCATTGTGGCTCATGCCTGTAATCCCAGCACTTTGGGAGGCCAAGTCAGGTGGATCACCTGAGGTCAGTAGTTCAAGACTAGCCTGCCCAACATGGTGAAACCCCATCTCTACTAAAAATACAAAAAAGAGTTGGGCGCGGTGGCAGATGCCTGTAATCTCAGCCACCTGGGAGGCTGAGGCAGGAGAATTGCTTGAACTGCAGAGGTTGCAGTGAGCTGAGATCATGCCACTGCACTCCAGCCTGGGTGACAGAGCGAGATGTCATCTTAAAAAAAAAACAAACCTTAAATAACACCTTCTCTGAGAAGCCTTTATATCTTCCTATTCTTTCAGGAAGATTTGAAAATTCCTCAACTTTTGAAACATTTGTGCCTCTATTACTATGTATCAGGCACTGAACTGAATGCCTAGGGATAGAAAGATGAGACTGTAGACCCTGCCCTCATGAGCTCATGGTCGAGTATGGAAAACAGCCATATGAACAAATAACCACACTATAGGTCTTCAGAGCTCAAATCCTATCCTAAATACTGCTAAATTAATGTTCTGTGAGGTTTTGAAAGTACTAGGGCCAGAGACAATATGGCTGCTTGGATGACTTTCCATCAAAGTTAACATTCAGCCTTCACCACCAAAGGTGGTGTGTGTATGCCTCTTCCTTGCAACCCACCAGGGCCTAACACATCATATCACCACTTCTGAAATTACGAAACAGGCTCAGAAGTCCAAGAGCTTGACCAAAGTAACTCAGCTGGTATGTAGCAGAACCAGGTCAGTATGATTCTTCTTCAATATCTTGCCAGTAAAATGGGCAAGTGGCCTCAAAATCAACAAAAGACAAGTAGAGGTTGATATGCGTCAATGGAGAGAAGCTCAAAAGGAAGAGTTTATACACAAGAACAGAATAGAAATGTTCTGGAAGTATGTCTGGGGATGTGAAGTAGGAGGGGGCACACCAGGTTTCACCTTGGTCAAGTGAATCTATAATTTCAATCTGGGCCTCACCCCCCGAGCTCCAGACTTAGCTATCTGTCTTTCTTACTCGAATATAAAATCCACAGGGCAGGACCTTAATCTCTAGTTTGTTCATCACAGATTAAAGCAGAGCCTGGCTTATAATAAGTACTTAATAAATACATTAATGAATAAATAAACTATCAAAGAAGCTAAAGAAACATTCTACACTCTTGGGGAAAGACATTACCATGAAACAGGCCCTAGCGGTCACTTACAAATACAGTTGACCCTCATTATTTGTGAATCCCATATTTGCAAATTTGCTTACTTGCTAAAAGTGTCTTTGTAATCCCCAAATTAATACTTGTGGAGCTTTCAAGGTGGCTCCTGGATAGACACAGTAGTGAAAACTCTGTCACTCTTTGCACACGTCCCAAGCTAAGGTCAAAAAAGGTGACCCTTCGTCTTCTTGTTTCAGCTCTCATACAAAGATGACCTGAGGACAGAGACAGTAGAGGACAGTGCAGGGTAGTGCAAGAAGCTATGGCTCTGGGGTCTGGTCAAGATGCCGCTTTCTTCTGTTATGAAGCTTTCCCACTCCTCTGCCTGCTTTCGCATCTCTTCCAAAATACAAGTGATGGCGTGTGACTCCCTTGTTAGAGCAGGCTCTCAATAAATAGGCTTTGCTTGATTTCATTTGGTTCATCTTCATTTATTTCCACAATAGAAAAAGTACCTTTAAACTGGATGCCAGATACGGTTCCCAGAATCAAAGGAGGAAAAACGTCAAATACTTGGTGAAGGTTCTCTGATGGGCATAACTAAGTTTAGCCTTACTTTGGGTTTTTCGATTTTGGCCCTGTTCGATTCCACGGGCCGTGTGAGGGAAGCACACAGCTCTCCCTGACAGGCGGGCCTTCTCCTGGCCTCCCTCCCTAGACCCTAAACAGCGCAGCAGAGCCTGGCAATGTGCAGGAATCCCTTTCCCAGAGTGGGACTTTAATTTAGAATAATGTCACTGAGGAGCTCCAACAGAGGAGTCCAGGCTGGGCACAGGCACCCCAGGGTGGGGCCCTTCCAGCTCTCCCACACAAGGCAAAGCAAAGTCACAGCCCTTCCTTTTGCAGACAGTCTCCCAGTCCCACGAGGATAACCCTTGGGCAGAAGCCCACACATAGAGCTTACATGGACAAACAATGCTCAGGGATGGTGCAGCGGGAACCTGTGTCAACCAATAGGAACATTTTCCTAAAGTAGCATAATTGGAAATAAGGTTCCTTTGCCGTAAAAAAACCTCACTCTTCCCACATGATTGGAAGAATCATCCTCTTCCCTGTACCTCACTATGCAGAATTATACTTGCACTTTGCTCTTCCTCCACTTCCTGACCCTGCCTGGGGTCTTCCTGTCCACCATTTTGGAATCCTTGTTGGCCCCTCCAAACCACCTAATCCTCACCTTGTGCCTCGCTGACCACACGGAGAATGAGGAGGAGCTTGGAAAGCTGGTTTTTATTTGCAGTTCATATTCTTAAACACTGCTGTGTCTTCTCACAAGTCCGGATTAAGAAGAATGTGAGAGTATGAAGATTTGCTCTCCCCTTATCCAGAGCAAACCCTAATGGGTAGGGGTGAAGATAGTGGGGGTTGGGGAGAGTTTTTCTACTCAAACTTGTGTAGGAAGATACGACTTGAATATTGCTTGAATACTTACATATTTAATTATTGCTGCTTTAAAATTTTGGCCTTTTTCTTTTCTTTTCTTTTCTTTTTCTTTCTTTCTTTTCTTTCTTGTCACCCAGGCTGGAGTGCAGTGGTGCGATCTCGGCTCACTGCAACCTCCACCTCCTAGGTTCAAGTGATTGTCTTGCCTCAGCCTCCTGAGTAGCTGGGATTACAGGCATGTGCCACCATGCCTGGCTAATTTTTGTATTTTTATTAGAGATGGGGGTTTCACTATGTTGACCAGGCTGGTCTCGAACTCTTGACCACAAGTGATCCACCCATCTCAGCCTCCCAAAGTGCTGGGATTACAAGCATGAGCCACCGCACCCAGCTCCCTTTTTTCTTTAGACAGGGTCTTGCTCTGTCACCCAGGCTAGAGCAGTGATGCAATCATGGCTTCCTTTAGCCTTAACTTCCCAGGCTCAAATGATCCTCCTGCCTCAGCCCCCTGAGTAGCTGGGACTACAGGTGAGCACCATCACACCTGGCTAATTTTTCTTTTTTGATAGAGATGGGATCTCACTATGTTGCCCAGGCTTGTCTCATACTTCTGGGCTCAAGTGATCCACCTGCTTTGGCCTCTCAAAGTGCTGTGATTACAGATGTGAGCCACCATGCTTGGCTACAATTCTGTTTAATTGGGGTAAAATACACATAAAATTTACGATTGTAACCATTCTTAAGTGTACAAGTCAGTAGCGTTCAGCACATTCACGTTGCTGTACAATGCAGTGACCACCCTCCCTCTCCAGGACTCTTTCATCTTAAGAAATCTGAAACTCTTATCCATTAAACAACAACTCTCCATGCCTCTCTCCCCACAGCTTTTGGCAACGACCATTCTGCTTCCTGTCTCGGTAAATTTGAGTACTATAGACATCTCATATAAGAGAAATCACATAGCATTTGTCTTTTTGTGACTGGCTTATTTCACTTAGCATCATCATGTCAACATTCCTACATGGTATAGCATGTATCATGTGTCACAGTTTTCTTCTTCCTGTTCTTCCTCTTCTTCTTCTTTTTCTTTTTTTTTTTTTTTTGAGGTAGAGTCTAATTTTTGTATTTTTATTAGAGATGGCATTTTGCCATGTTGGCCAGACTGGTCTCGAGCTCCTAACCTCAGGTGATCCACCCGCCTTGGCCTCCCAAAGTGCTGAGATTACAGACATGAGCCACTGTGCCCACCCCAGAATTTTCTTCTTTTTTAAGGCTGAATAACATGCCACTGTATGTACATGACACGTTTTGCTTATCCATTCATGCATGGTGGACATTGGGTTGCTTCCACCTCTTGGCTGTTGTGAAGAATGCTGCTATCAAATAGAGGTGTTGCTTTTCTTTTATTCCCTCGTTCTTGACCCTCCTCTGGATGGAGATTCTGACAGTACCTCAGGTAGTGTTGTTAGGGTAAAAATAATCAATGTTCAGTTTTAAATGTAATTATGTTATTTTACTTCTGAAATATACCTTCAAAACTAAAGGAAGGTATGAGGAGAACAGAGCTCTGAGTTTTTGCTAAGACAATTGTTGGGAAAAAGCTGAGTGTCGGGAGAAACTGAGGCAGGGCTTGCATGTCTGACATGTCCTCTGGAATGTATCTAGACTTGCTGGCTCTTTGCTTCTAGCCTTCCTAGGTTCCTACTCCCATTATCTCAAGTAGCAGAACATGTTCCATATAAACGCTAAACCATCACAGCTGTAAATCATGTGCTTAATGCAATGTGTCCTTTCGACCTCCACATTCTCACCACTTGTTTCTTTGTTGGATTACCAATAAATAGCATGGGCTCCCAGAGCTCAGGGCCTTCACAGCCTCCACGATGGTGATGGCCCCCTGGTGTCCCACCTTTCTCTCTCAAACTGTCTACTTCTCAATCCTTTGACTCTGCCGGACTATGTCACCCCCAAGACCTGGTGTTGGGTCTGATCACCCCAACATTCCTGGCTGCTCAATGTGGGGAGACAAAGACCCCAGTGAAGGAACGCTAGAGTGTGTGAAAGCGGAGGATGCATCATCAAAGGACACCTGAGGACGTCTAAAAGAAGCTCAGTGGGACAGCTGAGCACTTGGAAGAACCAGGGTAACAATGAGACAAAGTGAAAGCAGACATTCTGCTTATCTAAATTTCTTAAGGCATTTATTACGAAGATGGGGAGTGAAAGTTAGTGCTCAGAATTTGTTATCACTCACTCTTCAGTGCAGTAAAGCAGTTTTGCCCATGGTTCCCAGAATAAGGGACTGTAGAGTTGGAGGAATGGGAGAGAACTGGCTGAGAATTTTTAAAAAGCATATAAAGATGGAGCAAAAATTCCAGTCTTGGTTTGGTCAATATGGGCACTAATGAAAGCAACTCTTGAGCCATTTCAAACAGATGATGAGGCAGATTCAGATGAGGAAGAGGAGGACGAGTGTAAAGAACTAAATTCAGATTCTGAATGTGACGAACAGGAAATGGAGGAAATTAAAGAAAAGAAAGGGAAAATGAAAAAAGTATGTTTTACTAGCCCATTGGGTCCACCTGCTGAATTAAGTGAATGGCCACCTCTTCTCTCTTCCCTTAATGGGCGAGAAAATGAATTAGCTACAAAACTTACCATTCCTGTAGTTGCAACATTAAAACCTGGAGCAATTGGTAGCACTAAGACCCAGTGGAATCTGAGGCTTGTTTATTCAGAGAGCACCTCAATAAACCAAGGCATATCTGGCACAGCCAGTGCCCTTACAAATGGCAGCAATTGTCTGCCGCTGTGGTGGGCAGTGCTGCCATGGACCTTTGCAGTGCAGTTTCCATTTCTGTGCTTCCTGGGGAGCACCAGAGGGGGTCCCCATGGGAGTTGGGGGACTCTTGCCCTCAGGAACAGTCTATTACTTGAAAGATCTAGAGAGATTCCAAGATGGCCAAATAGGAACAGCTCCAACCTACAGCTCCCAGTGTGAGCAATGCAGAAGACGGGTGATTTCTGCATTTCCAATGGAGGTACCAGGTTCATCTCACTGGAGCTTGTTGGACAGTGGGTGCAGCCCACGGAGCAGGGCAGGGCATCACCTCACCTGGGAAGTGCAAGGGGTCAGGGAATTCCCTTTCCTAGCCAAGGGAAGCCATGACAGATGGTACCTGGAAAATCGGGACACTCTCACCCTAATACTGCACTTTTCCAATGGTCTTAGCAAACAGCACACCAGGAGATTATATCCCACACATGGCTTGGAGGGTCCCACGCCCATGGAGCCTCGCTCTCTGCTAGCACAGCAGTCTGAGATCGAACAGCAAGGCCGCAGCAAGGCTGGGGGAGGAGCGCCCACCATTGCTGAGGCTTGAGTAGGTAAACAAAGCGGCCAGGAAGCTCAAACTGGGTGGAGCCTACTGCAGCTCAAGGAGGCCTGCCTGTCTCTGTAGACTCCACCTCTGGGGGCAGGGCATAGCTGAACAAAAGGCAGCAGAAACTTCTGCAGACTTAAACATCCCTGTCTGACAGCTTTGAAGAGAGTAGGGGTTCTCCCGGCATGGAGTTTCAGATCTGAGAACGGACAGACTGCCTCCTCAAGTGGGTCCCTGACCCCTGAGTAGCCTAACTGGGAGGCACCTCCCAGTAGGGGCCAACTGACACCTCATGCAGCCAGGTGCCCCTCTGAGATGAAGCTTCCAGAGGCAGGATCAGGCAGCAACATTTGCTCTTCTGCAATATTTGCTGTTCTGCAGCCTCCGCTGGCAATACCCAGGCAAAAAGGGTCTGGAGTGGACCTCCAGCAAACTCCAACAGACCTGCAGCTGAGGGTCCTGACTGTTAGAAGGAAAACTAACAAACAGAAAGGACATCCACACCAAAACCCCATCTGTACATCACCATCATCAAAGACCAAAGACAGATAAAACCACAAAGATGGGGAGAAGCCAGAACAGAAAAGCTGAAAATTCTAAAAATCTGAGCACCTCTTCTCCTCCAAAGGAATGCAGCTCCTCGCCAGCAATGGAACAAAGCTGGACAGAGAATGACTTTGACGAAATTGGGAGAAGAAGGCTTCAGATGATCGGTAATAACAAACTTCTCCGAGCTAAAGGAGGATGTTCAAACCCATTGCAAAGAAGCTAAAAACCTTGAAAAAAGATTAGATGAATGGATAACTAGAATAAGTAGTGTAGAGAAGACCTTAAATGACCTGATGGAGCTGAAAACCATGGCATGAGAACTACGTGACGCATGCACAAGCTTCAGTAGCCAATTCAATCAAGCAGAAGAAAGGGTATCAGTGATTGAAGATCAAATGAATGAAATGAAGTGAGAAGAGTTTAGAGAAAAAAAAGAGTAAAAAGAAATGAACAAGGCCTCCAAGAAATATGGGCCTATGTGAAAAGACCAAATCTATGTCTGATTGGTGTACGTGAAAGTGACGGGGACAATGGAACCAAGTTGGAAAACACTGTTCAGGATATTATCCGGGAGAACTTCCCCAACCTAGCAAGGCAGGCCAACATTCAAATTCAGGAAATACAGAAAATGCCACAGAGATACTCCTCAAGAAGAGCAACTCCAAAACACATAATTGTCAGATTCACCAAAGTTGAAATGAAGGAAAAAATGTTAAGGGCAGCCAGAGAGAAAGGTCGGGATACCCACAAAGGGAAGTCCATCAAACTAATAGCGGATCTCTTGGCAGAAACTCTACAAGCCAGAAGAGAGAGGGGGCCAATATTCAACATTCTTAAAGAAAAGAATTTTCAACCCAGAATTTCATATCCAGCCAAATTAAGCTTCATACATGAAGGAGAAATAAAGTCCTTTACAGAAAAACAAATGCTGAGACATTTTGTCACCACCAGGCCTGCCTTACAAGAGCTCCTGAAGGAAGCACTAAACACGGAAAGCAACAACTGGTACCAGCCACTACAAAAACATGCAAAATTGTAAAGACCATCGATGCTAGGAAGAAACTGCATCAACTAACGAGCAAAATAACCAGCTAACATCATAATGACAGGATCAAATTCACACATAACAATATTAACCTTGAACGTAAATGGACTAAATGCTCCAATTAAAAGACACAAACTGACAAATCGGATAAACAGCCAAGACCCATCAGTGTGCTGTATTCAGGATCTCACGTGCAGAGACACACATAGGCTCAAAATAAAGGTTTGGAGAAAGATCTACCAAGTAAATGGAAAACAAAAAAAGCAGGGGTTGCAATCCTAGTCTCTGATAAAACAGACTTTAAACGAACAAAGATCAAAAGAGAAAAGAAGGCCATTACATAATGGAAAGGGGATCAATTCAACAAGAAGAGCTAACTATCCTAAATATATATACACCCAATACAGGCGCACCCAGATTCATAAAGCAAGCCCATAGAGACCTACAAAGAGACTTAGACTCCCACACAATAATAATGGGAGACTTTAATACCCCACTGTCAACATTAGACAGATCGATGAGACCGAAAGTTAACAAGGATATCCAGGAATTGAACTCACCTCTGCACCAAGTGGACCTAATAGACATCTACAGAACTCTGTACCCCAAATCAACAGAATATACATTCTTCTCATCACTGCATCACACTTATTCCAAAATTAACTGGTTGGAAGTAAAGCACTCCTCAACAAATGTAAAAGAAGAGAAATTATATAACAAACTGTCTGTCAGACCACAGTGCAATCAAACTGGAACTCAGGACTAAGAAATCACTCAAAACCGCTCAACTACATGGAAACTGAACAACCTGCTCCTGAATGATTACTGGATACATATCGAAATGAAGGCAGAAATAAAGATGTTCTTTGAAACCAATGAGAACAAAGACACAACATACCAGAATCTCTGGAATACATTTAAAGCAGTGTGTAGAGGGAAGTTTATAGGGCTAAATGTCCACAAGAGAAAGGAGGAAAGATCTAAAATTGACATCCTAACATTGCAATTAAAAGAACTAGAGAAGCAAGAGCAAACACATTCAAAAGCTAGCAGAAGGCAAGAAATAACTAAGATTAGAGCAGAACTGAAGGAGATAGAGACACAAAAAACCCTTCAACAAAATCAATGAATTCAGGAGCTGGTTTTTTGAAAAGATCAACAAAATTGATAGACTGCTAGCAAGACTAATAAAGAAGAAAAGAGAGAAGAATCAAATAGGCACAATAAAAAATGATAAAAGGGATATCACCACCTATCCCACAGAAATACAAACTACCATCAGAGAATACTATAAACACCTCTATGCAAATAAACTGGAAAATCTAGAAGAAATGGATAAATTCCTCAACACATACACCTGCCAAGACTAAACCAGGAAGAAGTTGAATCCCTGAATAGACCAATAACAGGCTCTGAAATTGAGGCAATAGTTTATAGCCTACCAACCAAAAAAAAGTCCAGGACCAGATGGATTCACAACCGAATTCTACCAGAGGTACAAAGAGGAGCTGGTACCATTCCTTCTGAAACTATTCCAATCAATAGAAAAAGTGGGAATCCTCCCTAACTCATTTTATGAGGTCAGCATCATCCTGATACCAAAGTCTGGCAGAGACACAACAAAAAAAGAGAATTTTAGACCAATATCCCTGATGAACATCAATGCAAAAATCCTCAATAAAATACTGGCAAACCGAATCCAGCAGCACATCAAAAAGCTTATCCACCACAATCAAGTTGGCTTCATCCCTGGGATTCAAGGCTGGTTCAACATACGCAAATCAATAAACGTAATCCAGCATATAAGTAGAATCAAAGACAAAAACCACATGATTATCTCAATAGATGCAGAAAAGGCCTTTGACAAAATTCAACAACCTTCATGCTAAAAACTCTCAATAAACTAGGTATTGATGGGACGTATTTCAAAATAATAAAAGCTATTTATGACAAACCCGCACCCAATATCATACTGAATGGGCAAAAACTGGAAGCATTCCCTTTGAAAACTGGCGCAAGACAGGGATGCCCTCTCTCACCATTCCTATTCAACATAGTGTTGGAAGTTCTGGCCAGGGCAATCAGGCAGGAGAAAGAAATAAAGGGTATTCAATTAGGAAAAGAGGAAGTCAAATTGTCCCTGTTTGCAGATGACAAGATTGTATATTTAGAAAACCCCATCGTCTCAGCCCAAAATCTCCTTAAGTTGATAAGCAACTTCAGCAAAGTCTCAGGATACAAAATCAATGTGCAAAAATCACAAGCATTCCTATACACCAGTAACAGACAGAGAGCCAAATCTTGAGTGAACTCCCATTCACAATTGCTTCAAAGAGAATAAAATACCTAGGAATCCAACTTATAAGGGATGTGAAGGACCTCTTCAAGGAGAACTACAAGCCACTGCTCACTGAAATAAAAGAGGACACAAACAAATGGAAGAACATTCCATGCTCACGGATAGGAAGAATCAATATCATGAAAATGGCCATACTGCCCAAGGTAATTTATAGATTCAATGCCATCCCCATCAAGCTACCAATGACTTTCTTCACAGAATTGGAAAAAACTACTTTAAACTTCATAGGGAACCAAAAAAGAGCCCACATTGCCAAGACAATCCTAAGTCAAAAGAACAAAGCTGGAGGCATCATGCTACCTGACTTCAAACTATACTACAAGGCTACAGTAACCAAAACAGCATGGTACTGGTACCAAAACAGAGACATAGACCAATGGAACAGAACAGAGCCCTCAGAAATAATGCCACACATCTACAACAATCTGATCTTTGACAAACCTGAGAAAAACAAGAAATGAGGAAAGGATTCCCTATTTAATAAATGGTGCTGGGAAAACTGGCTAGCCATATGTAGAATGCTGAAACTTGATCCCTTCCTTACACCTTACACAAAAATTAATTCAGGATGGATTAAAGACTTAAATTTTAGACCTAAAACCATAAAAACTCTAGAAGAAAACCTAGACAATACCTTTCAGGACATAGGCATGGGCAAGAACTTCATGACTAAAACACCAAAAGCAATGGCAACAAAAGCCAAAATTGACAAATGGGATCTAATTAAACTAAAGAGCTTCAGCACAGCAAAGGAAACTGCCATCAGAGTGAGCAGGTAACCTACAGAGTGGGAGAAAATCTTTACAATCTACCCATCTGACAAAGGGCTAATATCCAGAATCTACAAAGAACTTAAACAAAATTTACAAGAAAAAAATCAAACAACCCCATCAAAAAGTGGGCAAAGGATATGAACGGACACCTCTCAAAAGAAGACATTTATGCAGCCAACAGACACATGAAAAAATGCTCATCATCACTGGCCATCAGACAAATGCAAATCAAAACCACAATGAGATACCATCTCACACCAGTTAGAATGGTGATCATTAAAAAGTCAGGAAACAACAGGTGCTGGAGAGGATGTGGAGAAATAGGAACACTTTTACACTGTTGGTGGGACTGTAAACTAGTTCAACCATTGTGGAAGACAGTGTGGCGATTCCTCAAGGATCTAGAGCTAGAAATACCGTTTGACCCAGCCATCCCATTACTGGGTATATAACCAAGGGATTATAAATCATGCTGCTGTAAAGACACATGCACACTTATGTTTATTGTGGCACTATTCACAATAGCAAATACTTGGAACCAACCCAAATGTCCATCAATGATAGACTGGATTAAGAAAATGTGGCACATATACACCATGGAATACTATGCAGCCATAAAAAGGGATAAGTTTATGTCCTTTGTAGGGACATGGATGAAGCTGGAAACCATCATTCTCAGCAAACTATCGCAAGGACAGAAAACCAAACACGCATGTTCTCACTCATAGGTGGGAAATGAACAATGAGAACACTTGGACACAGGAAGGGGAACATCACACACTGGGGCCTGTAGTGGGGTGGTGGAAGTGGGGAGAGATAGCATTAGGAGATATACCTAATGTAAATGACGAGTTAATGGGTGCAGCACACCCACATGGCGCATGTATACATATGTAACAAACCTGCACGTTGTGCACATGCACCCTAGAACTTAAAGTATAACAATAATAAAAAAGAAAGACCTAGAGATGTAACTGTGCATATGGGCATGATTGGTTCTGATTATACTGGAGAAATTCAATTAGTTATTAGTTCTTCAACTCCGTGGTCTGCTTCTCTAGGAGAAAGAATTGCTCAGTTGTTGACATAAAGCTGGGAAGCAGCACAGTGAAAAGAACTGGAGGCTTTGGTAGTACTAATCCAACAGGAAAGGCTATATATTGGGTTAATCAAGTGTCTGACAAAAGACCTATTTGTACAGTAGACCTGCTGTTGGATGCTTACCGGTTGACACACAGGCCTGGTTGTCAGTAGTCCCCAGAAAAAATAAATCATGGGCTGCTTTGCACAGGGCAAGTAAAGTCATCTTGAAGCTTCAGTTTCATGGTTAACCTACCTCTGCTAGAGAAAAATGATTTAATGAGCACACAAGGAATGTGTTCATCGTGGTATTTGTGGCCTTTATGATGGGAATGTTCAACGTCTACTCCTACTACATTGGTGCAAAACAAAATGAAGCCTTCACAACAGAGTTTTAAGACACTGTTCTGAGCTATATTTGGACTTTCTGAAGTGAAATCAGTGGTCATCAACTATAACCACAAATTCATTGCTGTAATGTTCCAGGAAATTGAGGATGACGCTGATGTGGAGTGGAAATTTGCAAGGGCCAAACTCTTGTTTTCCTGCTTTGGGGCGGGGAGAGCACTTCCTGTTCCCTTCAATCTGGTGCAGGGTCCAGGGTCCCTGTTTTTCTCTTGGTGAAGCTTAAAGGGTGGATTTCTGAGCTCTACTCAGGGTCATAAAAAAGGTTTCCAGAAAAGATGTAGAGATAAGTAAGTAGAGATAAGTAGAGACAAGTAAGTAAGTAGAGATAAGTAAGTCTAAGTAGAGATAAGTAAGTACAGCTAACGGAGATAAATATAGAGATAAATAGAGATAGAGATAGACATAGATAGAGATAAATAGAGATAGAGACAGAGACTTGCAGGAACTCACAGGTACCACAGGGACAGATAGGGATAGATGAAGACTAGCAATATAATATCAGTGCCCTAAAGAGGTACAAAAGCAAAGACTAGCAATATAAGGTCAGTGCCCTAAAGAGGTACAAAAGTAGAGACTAGCAAAGACTAGCAGAGATTTGCAGGGACAGACGAGAACATTCTGAATTATGGAAATTAGCTATGGCTCAAAGGGCAAATATAAAAGGAATAGAGGGGAGGAAGGTAAGGATAAAAATGCTTTTTCTTTTTTCTCCAATAGGACTGTTTGGTCCTTTAAACTTAAAGGGCAGATGCATTGGTGTCTGTGGTCTTTGCTGATGCACAAGAATTCCATTCTTTAATATGAGGAAGAGGATTTGTTTGTGTCTCTCCAGGTGATGATCAGGTGCCTGTGTGGGTGCTCACCAAACATCTGAAGATCTATCATGAGCCACAGCATCTAGTGGACCCACCTGTACAGTGCAAATTGAAGGTTTAAGGATTGCTTTTAAGCCTTGATTTGCTTTCCTGGTGCCTTCTGTTGGAAGGGCCTGTTTCTCAATATCAGCGGCCTCCCAGCTACAGCCACAACAGTTTTTGCTTCTGTTTCAGTAGATTTACTAATGTGGGGGTGAGGGTATGCTTGTGTTTTTGCAGGAGATGAACGAACCATGTGGATGCCCTCAAGATGTGTACGACCATGGAATGGGAGACTGGAGGGACCCATGGATCCTAACCATGGACTGGGTTCCCCAGTACGAGCCATGAGCCAGCTGAATCTGAATTAGAAGATGGAACGAGGACCGACCGGAGTCTTGATGCTTAACAGACCAATGCTTTCTGGCTGAGCTCCTCTCTACCCTGAATACAGAGACCCTAATTGTTAGGCAGGAGTATCATCACCCCTATTCAGCTTGAAGAAGTTACAGAAGATGGACCTTCATCCTTCTGCAACCCCTAGGATTAAGGGTCCTCTTGTAAAAGGGAAAGTGGAGATATGTGGGAAGCATTCAAACCAGAGTGACTCCGGTTTGAATAAGGGCTAAGAAAAATGAAGCTGGATCACCAACCGGCAATTAAGGGCTGCACAGCCTGCAATCACCTTGCTAATGATAGCTAGTAATAATGATACTTTCTCTTTTACAAAAAAGAGAAGGGGGGCATGTTAGGAAAAAGCTGAGTGTTGGGAGAAACTGAGGCAGGGCTTGCATATCTGACATAATGTCCTCTGGAATGTGTCTAGCCTTGCTGGCTCCTTGCTTCTGGCCTTCCTAGGCTCCTACTCCCATTATCTCAAGTAGCAAAACATGTTCCATATAAACGCTAAACCATCACAGCTGTAAATCATGTGCTTAATGCAACATGTCCTTTTGACCTCCCCATTCTCACCACATGTTTCTTTGTTGGATTGCCAATAAATAGCACGGGCTCCCAGAGCTCAGGGCCTTCACAGCCTCCACAATGGCGATGGCCCCCTGGTGTCCCACCTTTCTCTTTCAAACTATTTCTCAATCCTTTGACTCCACCAGACTTTGTCACCCCCATGACCTGGTGTTGGGTCTGATCACCCCAACAGACAATAGATTTGGAAAGAAAACAGAGCTTCTTGGCTCTGGCTGCACTGGAGAAATTTGAAAAAGTACCAGTGCCCAGGCCCTCTACCCCAGAGAGTGTCAATGAATTGGTCTGGCCGTGTTGGAATCAACTGAGAGCTTTTACACAGCTCCACTGCCCAGGCCCCACCTGAGCCCCATTAAATTAGAAATGCTGGGGGCGGGGCCCAGGCACTGACGTATTTTGAAGCTTCCCCAGTTGAATTGATTCTAGCTGGAACTGAGAACCATTCCCATCTCCACCCCACAGAAGGACAAAGGAAGGCCATCTGGGCTGGAATGGAGTTGGGAGAAGGCAGAGGCATGGTCTTATAGAAAGGGGGACAGCTGAGTGGGGTCATTCCCTAAACCGTCACATCTGTATAAATCCTATCATTAAACTCTCCTCAATATGTAAACTACACTTACTATAGCTAATTTAATAAATGGAGGTGTTCTCAACATCTTCCTCCAAAAGCAAAAAACAACAGCAGCTTTTGTCAGTTACCTTGTGTGAATGTCACCTGCTTCCTGCCAGATCCTGACTGATGTAGTTGTGCTGTGTTAGGCACCTGGTTGCAAAAAAATCAGAGGTGGTCTGGTTGCCATGAGCGTGTGGTATAAGGCAACATCTGGACAAGAGCTGGACTTGAAAGCTGTTCACGAGCCTAAGTTTAGAAAACGCTTCTGCCACCAACGGTCGTTTCCCATGCCTCTCTCAGATCAGAATGGCCACATCTTCCTGTGCTGCTTTTGGCTCTGTTCTCTCCATGCCCATTACCTGCCCCAAATCTGCAGCCCAAATGACAGCAGAGCACCAGGGTCTGGCCAGCTTCCACCTCAGGTCCTGGTGGGTATGGCGCAGTGGACACCACACCCACCTCCACCCAGAACAGTGCCTTGTGGCTTCCCTGGGTAGAGGACTTCAGACAGGGTAATGTCAGCAAAAAGGGAACAACAAACTATGCTTGATGTTTCCAGGACAAAGAACGATGACTACTCGTTCGCTTGATGGATTTTATGCATTACGTTATTTTTGCTTTTTTGGTTGATTAATAAATTATACAAAGAGCGTAAAACTTCAAGTATGCGGGTGAATACATTTTTATATATGTGCGCACCTGTGTAACCACCACTCTGAAGAAGATATAGAAACTTCCAACACTTCAGGAGACTCCCTGCACCCCTCCTGCTAGCAGTGGTAATTATCCATATGGGTCTTCAGCAACTTCAATTCTTGCCTCCTCCGAAGAAAGAATTTGACTGAGGGGCATAAGGCAGGAGAGACTAAGGCAAGTTTTAAAGCAGGAATGAAAGTTTACTTAAAAAGCTTTAGAGCAGGAAGGAAAGGAAGGATAGTACACTTGGAAGAGAACCAAGTGGGTGACTTAAAAGACAAGTGCTTGGTTTGACCTTTCGACTTGGGGTTTTTATACGTTGGCATACTTCTGGGGTCTTGTGTTGTATCTCCCAACTCCTGAGATCTTATTAGGAAGCTGCTGATCACCAGTATCAGGTGTTTCCTATCTATTAGGACAGTGTCTTTCCCTGGTGCCAGCTGTGACCAATTATTACTTTAGCTAGACAGTTCACAACTGCCTGACCAAGACCTGATGGTTGCCTGACTTTTCTGGTGTGTGTATTGGGGGAGCCCTCTCCTGCCCTGTTCATACCTGAGTGGCTACCCACGGTAACACTCCCAGTCAACTCTCCCTGCTCACCATCCCCTGCTAAGGGCAACCATTATTTATTTTTCATTCTGTCACCATAGATTAGGTTATACTTATTCTTGAACTCCATGTAAATGGAATCACCTATTATGTACTCTTTTAAGTCTGGCTTCTTCCATTCAACATAGTATCTGTGAGATTTTTCTGTGTTATTACATGCAGCAGTAGTGTTTTTCATTGCTATGTGGAATTTCCTTTATACAGATATCACAAATTATCCATTCTTCTGTTTTTTGTTTGTTTGAGATGGAGTCTCTGTCTGTCTCCCAGGCTGGAGTGCAGTGGCACAATCTCGGCTCACTGCAACCTCTGCCTCCCAGATTCAAGAGATTCTCCTGCCTCAGCCTCCTGAGTAGCTGGAGCTATAGGTACCTAATTTCTGTATTTTTAGTAGAGATGGGGTTTCACCATGTTGGCCAGGCTGGTCTCAAACCCCTGACCTCAGGTGATCCACCTGCCTTGGCCTCCCAAAGTGTTGGGATTACAGGCGTGAGCCACCATGCTTGGTCCCATTCTACTGTGAATAGATATTTGTGTTCTTAACAGTTTGGGGCTATTATGTATACAGCTGCTACAAACATTCTCAAACATGTCTTGAACACAAGCAGTAATTTCTCTTGGGAATAGACCTAGCAGTGGAATTCCTGGATCATAGGGTAGACACATGTTTTACCTTTAGAAGATACTGCCAAATTTCCAAAATGATTGCACCAATTTACATATCCACCAGCAATATATGAGATTCTCATGAATACTTGTTAGTATCAGTTTTTCTCATTTTGGCAATTCTGAGAAGGGTATGGTGGTATACCATGAGGTTTTGATTTGCATATTTCATATATTATTAAAGAAACCAATGAATTTATAAATCAAAAAAACAAAGAGTTCCGTATGTAAATTGCCACCTCAACTTATTCCCAATAATCTTTTCTTAACTTTTCCCCAATATTATGAAAAATTTAAAATACAGCAAAGATGAAAGAATTTTACAGTGACATGTATCCCACCATTTTTGTTCTTGTTTAATCACAAATCTACCCATCTCTCCATTCTTGTATCCATCCACTTCACTTCTTTTTGTTTGTTTGTTTGTTTGTTTGTGATGGAATCTCCCTCTATTGCCCAGGCTGGAATGCAGTGGCACAATCTCAGCTCACTGCAACCTCTGCCTCCTGGGTTCAAGTGCTTCTCCTGCCTCAGCCTCCTGAGTAGCTGGGATTAGAGGCACCTGACACCATGCCTGGCTAATTTTTGCATTTTTAGAAGAGATGGGGTGTCACCATGTTGGCTAGGCTGGTCTTTAACTCCTGACCTCAGGTTATCCGCCTGCTTTGGCTTTCCAAAGTGCTGGGATTACAGGCACCCACCACCATGCCCAGCTAATTTTTGTATTTTTAGTGGAGACAGGGTTTCACCATGTTGGCAGTGACTGGCCAGGCTGGTCTCGAACTCCTGACATCAGGTGATCCACCTGCCTCGGCCTCCCAAAGTGCTGGGATTACAGGTGTGAGCCACCATGCCCAGACCATCCACTTTACTTCTCTGAAGCATTTCAAATTAAATAGACATCGTTACACCCCCTCCATAAATACTTCACCATGAATGTTATTACTAGAATTTGACATTTCCTCATTTTTTTCTTTTTAATCTTAGTAAAATCATATAAAACTTACTATCCAAACCATTTGTAAGTGTATAGTTCAGTAGTGTTAAGTACATTCATATTGTTGTGGAACCAATCTCCAGAACTTTCTTATCTTACAAAACTGCAACTCCATACCTGTTCAACAACAACTTCCCATTCCCCCTTTCCCCCCAGCCCCTGGCAACCAACATTCTACTTTCTGTCTCTAAGAATTTGACTACTCTGGGTATCTCATATACATAGAATCACACGGGGTTTGTGACTAGTTTATTTTACTAAGCAGAATGTCCTCAAGTGTCTTCCCTGTAGTAGTATGTAATAGGATTTCATTTCTTTTCAAGGCTGAACACTATTTTATTGTGTGTACTCAAATTTTTTCTTTCAATGTGAAATTTAAATGCAATTAAATGAAGAAAAAAACCCTTAAGTGCACATCCACTAAGTTTCAACAATGTGTAATCCCAAATCACCCCCAAATGTTCTGGCACATCTCCTCTCAATTCATCTTTGTCCTCACCATTCCTCCTGGAGGCAACTGCTCTTCTGAGTTTAAAAAAAAAAAAAGTTTACTTTAAGTTTGGAGGTACATGTGAAAGTTTGTTACATAGGTAAACTTATGTCAAGGGGGTTTGTTGTACAGATTGTTTCATCACCCAGGTATTAAGCTCAGTACCCAATAGTTATCTTTTCTGCTCCTCTCCCTTCTCCCACCCTCCACCCTCATAAGCCCCAGTGTCTGTTGTCCTCTTCTTTCTTTCTTTTTTTTTTGAGATGGAGTCTCACTTTGTCACCCAGGCTGGAGTGCAGTGGCGCAATCTTGGCTCACTACAGCTTCTGCCTCCTGGGTTCCAGTGATTCTCCTGCCTCAGCCTCCCAAGTAGCTGGGATTACAGGCATGCACCACCATGCCTGGCTAATTTTTGTATTTTTAGTAGAGATGGGGTTTCGCCATGTTGGCCAGGCTGGTCTTGAACTCCTGGCCTCAGGTGATCTGCCTGCCTTGGCCTCCCAAAGAGCTGGGATTACAGGTGTGAGCCACTGCCCCCAGCCTGTTGTACCCTTCTTTCTGTTCATGAGTTCTTATCATTTAGCTCCCATTTATAAGTGAGAACATATGGTATTGGGTTTTCTGTTCCTGTGTTAGTTTGCTAAGGGTAATAGCCTCCAGCTCCCTGATTTTTCCACTATGGATTATTTTTGCTTTTTCTGGAACTTCATATAAATCCAGTAATCTTTAAGTGTTGTCTTTCATTAGGTATGTGGCAGAATAGGGAAGCAAAAAACAGACAAACAAAAAACCAAGATGCTGAATGAGAAGCCTCTGCTAATTGATTATCAATCAGAAAGAGATGACACAGGGACTCCTAATTTAAATTTAGTTTAAATCAATAGGAAGTCTTATTAAGACATCCAAATTCAAACACAACATTTTGGCAAAATCTTCTTTTAAGAATGCTAGTTACCTATTCACTTATCAGTTCAATGACTTATATGAATGATATGGTTTGGCTGTGTCCCCACCCAAATCTCACCTTGAATTCCCGCATGTCATGGGAGAGACCCGGTGGGAGGTAATTGAATCATGGGGGCAAGTCTTTCCCATGCTGTTCTCATGATAGTGAATAAGTCTTATGAGATCTGATAGTTTTAAAAAGAGGAATTCCCCTGTGCAAGCTCTCTCTGTTTGCCTGCTGCCATCCACGTAAGAGGTGACTTGCTCTTCCTTGCCTTCCACCATGATTGTGAGGCTTCTCCAGCCCCATGGAACTGTAAGTCCAATTAAACCTCTTTCTTTTGTAAATTGCCCAGTCTTGGGTATGTTTTTATCAGCAGCATGAAAATGGGCTAATGCAGTAAATTGGTACCAGTAGAGTGGGGCGTTACTGAAAAGATACCCAAAAATGTGGAAGCAACTTTGGAACTGGGTAACAGACAGAGGTTGGAAGAGTTTGGAGGGCTCAGAAGAAGACAGGAAAATGTGGGAAAGTTTGGAACTTCCTAGAGACTTGTTGCATGGCTTTGACAAAATTGCTGATAGCGATATGAACAATAAGGTCCAGGCTGAGGTGGTCTCAGATGGAGATGAGTAACTTGTTGGGAACTGGAGCAAAAGTGACTCTTGTTATGTTTTAGCAAAGAGACTGGCAGCATTTTGCCCTTGCCCTAGAGATTGTGGAGCTTTGAACTTGAAAGCAGCAAAGCATTCAAGAGATGACCTGGGTGCTGTTGAGGGCATTCAGTTTTATAAGGGAAGCACAGCATAAAATTTCAGAAAATTTCCAGCCTAACAATGCAATAGAAAAGAAAATTCCATATTCTGAGAGGACATTCACACCAACTGCAGAAATTTGCGTAAGTAATGAGGAGCTGAATGTTAGTCCCCAAGACAATGGGGAAAATGTCTCCAGGGCATGTCAGAGGTCTTCATGGCAGCCCTTCCCATCACAGGCCCAGAGGCCTAGGAGAAAAAGTGGTTTAGTGGGCCAGGCCCAGGGTCCCTGTGCTGTGTGCTGCCTAGGGACTTTGTGCCCTGCATCTCACCTGCTTTAGTCATGGCTGAAAGGGGCCAACGTAAAGCTTGGCCATGGCTTCAGAGCGTTCAGGCCTCAAGCACTGGCAGTTTCCATGTGGTGTTGAGCCTGTGAGTGCACAGAAGTCAAGAATTGAGGTTTGGGGACTTCTGCCTAGATTTCAGAAGATGCAAGGAAATGCCTGGATGTTCAGGCAGAAGTTTCCTGAGGCTTCCCCAGCCACATGGAACTGTATGTCCGATTAAACCTCTTTCTCTCTCACTGCATGGAGAACCTCTGCTAGGGCAGTGTGGAAGGGAAATGTGGGGTTGGAACCTCCACACAGAGTCCCTACTGGGGCACCACCTAGTGGAGCTGCGAGAAGAGGGCCACTGTCCTCCAGACCCCAGAATGGTAGATCCACTGACAACTTGTACTGTGCACCTGGAAAAGCCACAGACACTCAACGCCAGCCTGTGAAAGCAGCCAGAAAGTACCCCGCATAGCCACAAGGGTGGAGTTGCTCAAGACCATGGCAACCCACCACTTGCATCAGCATGACCTGGATGTGAGACATGGAGTCAAAGGAGATCATTTTGGAGTTTTAACTGCCCCACTGGATTTTGGACTTGCATGGGACCTGTTGCCCCTTTGTTCTGGCCAATTTCTCCCATTTGGAATGGCTGTATTTACCCAGTGCCCATACCTGCACTCTATCTAGGAAGTAACTAACCTGCTTTTGATTTTACAGGCTCATAGGTGGAAGGGGCCTGCCTTGTCTCGAATGAGACTTTGGACTGTAAACTTTTGAGTTAATGCTGACATGAGTTAAGATTTTGGGGGACTGTTTGGAAGGTATGATTAGTTTTGAAATGTGAAGATGTGAGATTTGGGAGGGGCCAGGAGTGGAATGATATGGTTTGGCTGTGTCCCCACCCAAATCTCATCTTGAATTCCCACATGTTGTGGGAGGGACCCTGTGGGAGATAATTGAATCATGGGGGCAAGTCTTTCCCATGCTGTTCTTGTGACAGTGAATAAGTTCTCATGAGATCTGATGGTTTTAAAAAGAGGAATTCCCCTGCACAAGCTCTCTCTCTTTGCCTGCTGCCATCCATGTAAGATGTGACTTGCTCTTCTTGCCTTCCACCATGATTGTGAGGCTACCCCAGCCACGTGGGACTGTAAGTCCAATTAAATCTCTTTCTTTTGTAAATTGCCCAGTCTTGGGTATGTCTTTATCAGCAGCATGAAAACAGACTAATATAATGAATGTCCCGGGATGGTAGATTCCAAACTGTGCTCCTTGAAACCCCTAGGACTTTAGATTTAAGTCAAATCCATGAAGCGGCCCAAGAGGATCTTCAGAAACTTAGGAGGGAGTTTAAAGCTGAAAAATTGTAAAAGCCATTCTCCTAAATCAGTGAGCTTTAATGATTCAAAGGAACTTAAAAATTATATCATCAAACATTTTTACTTTCAGGTAAAGAAACCATGGACAGGTCTTGTTTCCCAGGACCTTCTGACAGAGCCTCTACTGATTTTGAGTACAGTCCACAGGTCCAAAGGAGGAAGGATGGACTGGCTGCTGGCCTGCCAATGGCAGGGGTTCATGTGGCTTGGTCTACCTTACCAGTGTCCAGGTTGAACCCTTCATCACTGGTGTAATTCCTCAGTCAAGCCTATGTAAATCCAAGTGCTTATATAAAAATGAGTTATTTCAAATCAGCTTGCGACATCACGATGATGATGATGATGATTACTATTATCTTTATTGAAACAGGGTCCTGCTCTGTTGCCCAGGCTGGAGTGCCAGAGGCATGATCTCAACTCACTGCAGCCTCCACCTCCTGGGCTCAGAAGATACTCCCACCTCAGCCTCCTGAGTAGCTGGGACTATAGATGTGTGCCTTCACAACCAGCTAATGTTGGCCAGGCTGGTCTGGAATTCCTGGACTCAACCAATCCACCTCCCTCAGCTTTCCAAAGTGCTGGGATTATAGGCATGAGTCATCACACCTGACCCAATTACTTTTAATAATAATAGTGCTTGTGGTGTTGATTAACATTAGAGAACACCATGATTAGAAGGACCCTCTGAAAGGCCCCAGGCAATGATTTTGAACCTTCTCTTTGGGCATGCACTATTTTCAGAAGCTGATGAAAACTCTGGACCTTCCTCCCAGAAAAATGAATACACTTCAGACACATTCCATCTGTCCCAAAATTTCAGGGGTGTATAGACTCCTTGAAGCCCATACTTGAACTCCAGATTAAGTATTTGTGTTCTTCAGCATACACCCTGGGCAGAATTTTTCATCTGTCTTTGACAGAAGATCCAGATGGCAAAAACTTCATGGTTCACCTTTCCATCTGCCTGGTACACATCTTTTTATTTTAAACTTATTTACCTCATTAACACAGATGTAAAACAACAATAACAATCCTTTGTTATGCTAGAAAAGGAAATAAGGAGACTTGAGTCAAGTAGCCAATACACATGGATAGGAGGGCACTTTTCCTGTCATTAGTACCAAGATGATTGAGGTCCTCTCATCCCAGGCAAAGGGTGAAATGCACAAACCTAACAGCACTTTTTGCTCAGTTACTCTGTGACATATTCCTGATTTTAGATGCAGGTAAATTAACTCCTGAAAATGGACATTTAGTATTCATATATATACTAAATATTTAAGGTATGTGACCATCAGAGGTAATTTCATTACAACAAAGCATAAAGGAAAACATTTTTCAAAAATAAAGGAAAATATACATAGTGTGAGTTTCTCCAAGCCTTAAGAGGATGTGAGGAGCCTTAGGGGGTCACAGTAGCAGTTATAATTCTTGTTCCTACCTGCTACTGCAAGACTTCCAACTTCTTGCAAATTTCTCTCCAAACATTTCTCTTCCCAGGGAGTGTCTCTCAGCGCTAGTGGTGCTGGACATGATGTCCTACACCATTATTTCCACCAGGTGGCAGCGCTATGTCAACAGGCACTGCCTTCAATTTCCGTAGGGAACCTTCCTCCCAGTGAGACAAAGAAAGCCTTTCTGCCTCTGCATTACTATCAGAGAGTCCCTAAAGAGACTAAAGTTTTGTTTTGCTTTGTTTTGTTTTGAGGGTACAGCTTGTTCAGCCCTCATCTCTCCATAGGTATCAGACAGGCCCCTGAAAGCCAAATCGGAGACAAGGCCACTGGGCTGTCTTCAGAATTGCCTTGCCCTTCTAATGACAAAGGGCATTTTCTCCCTGATTTGAGGTTAGAAAAAAAAAGAAGACAAAGATGACAGGCTTTGCTGCTGGCTCTTCTCACCACCGGGTTGGTTGAGAGCTTGAGAATAAGACAAAGCTTGGGTGAGTCCAATCTCTGCCACTCGCTAGCTATGAGACTTTAGGCAGAGTAACCTCTCCAAGCCTCTGTTTCCTCATCTGTAAAATGAGGAGAATGATGGTCCCTACTTCATAGGGCTAATGTACAGATTAAATGAGAGTCTAGCATAATCTCTGGTACATGAGATGCATGTAATCAATACTAGAGCTTATTATGATAACCATGTAGACCTACAGAAGTGATACAATTGCTAACAGTGGTTATTTCTGGTGGCAGGATCAGAGACGATTTTTAATTTCTTCTTTGTTTTTCCAAATTCTCTTTAGCAGGCATGCATTGCTTTTATAATCATGAAAAGAAGCAATTAAAATATAATAGATTGCTGATCCCCTGTTCTTGATGATTCCTCTGAAACATTCAAACTTTCTCTGTGACTCAATGAGCTCCCCAAGGCTGGGCCTATATCTTATCTACTTTGGAGTCTTTGATATGAAACACATAATTTGACACACAGTAGGCAGTCAATACTCATTTCCTGAAAAAAATCTCAAAGGCAATTACTTCAGGTTTTAATTTCTCAGTGTAACTAAACATCTTATTTCCTCCAAGAATTCTCTTTTCTCACTTAGATTCAATTGCTAATCCTTTTGCCAAATTAAATCCTCTCCAGATTCTCCCCAGTCAAATTCCTTAGACTATTGAGTTGGTTTTAGGCGGTGACATGGTTTGTCTGTGTCCCCACCCAAATCTCATTGTGAATTGTAGCTCCTATAATTCCCATGTGTCATGGGAGGTAATTGAATCATGGGGGCGGGTCTTTCCCGTGCTGTTCTCGTGACAGTGAATGAGTGTCACAAGATCTGATGGTTTTTTAAAGGGGTGTTCCCCTACACAAACTCTCTCTTCCCTGCTGCCATGCAAGATGTGACTTTGCTTCTCATTCGCCTTCCACCATGATTGTGAGGCCTCCCAAGCCATGTGGAACTATAAAGGAAACCTCTTTCCTTTATAAACTACCCAGTTTCGGGTATGTGTTTATTAGCAGCTTGACAACAGACTAATACAGGCAGGTTTCCAGAAAGCATTTTACCTGAGTTCCCAGAATTCATGCTGGGGGGTGTACAGGGAGAGAGGTGGGAGATGGTCTTGGGTGGTTAGAACATTGATTTGAGATCAAATCTTTTCAGTAGCTAAATGAAGACCTAAGAGCCAGAATAACCTAGATTATATAAAGAGATTATAAAAGGAAATAGGCATTTCTAAAAATGTATTAGATTTAAAATTGAAACCCATAATGAAGAGGATGATTGTTTTTTACCCGTGGATAGAACACAGGGTTACTGATGATTACACTTGGCTATTGCTGTCATTTGGTTCTTTTGATCTTCACTTTGAGTCAATGGAACTGTTCAGGCATTCTGTAAGGAGGACAGACACCAGCATGACACTGCCTCAGCATTTCTTCTACAAAAGAAAAGTCAAAATAAATGACATTAGCCCATAGCAGCTGATATATTTTAATTCTTTCCTCATATTATTAACAAACATGAGACTTTCTCTTTCCAGGGAAGTTGGATCTGTATGGGAATCCAAAGATAATTACAGCTGAGCCATCCTGAGGTAGAGCCCCTGAGAGGCATAGAAATCTCCAAAGTGGCCTCTTTTACGCAGATTGTGGATATTCAGTTCTTCCTTTGATCCCATGTTACAAACTAGATTATTCTTTGCTTTAGATATCCAACCATTCAGACTCCTAGCTGAGTCTTACAAGTTTCCAGCTCAGGAGGGAGTTGCTAGGTGGCAGGGGGTGGCTCTGTGGTTGCTGGTTATGTGGGGAATATGTGGGAAGTGCAAGGAGAAAGGAAAGCTCCGGGCTTGCACACGTCAGTCAGGGCTGGTTCCTGTTCCTGTAACCTAAGATTTCTGTCGACATGGTGCCAATTCCCTAGCAGGCATGCAGAGATGCCTCTGTTCTCTCTGCCGCGCTGTGGCGTCTCACCTGGACACCTGGCCCCTGAAGCAGAGATCTGTCTGCTGCCACCACAGCTCCTCTCTCCAGACTGTTCAGATCTGGTCCTTGTAGGATGGAAGTACACACACTATCTCTGCCTGTCCCCAGGGAGCAAGATGTAAACTTCCTCCTTCATCATTCGGGCAAAAACTGAATAAATAGATGAACACCAAATTATGGAAATCTTCATCATGCAGGCCAGGTTGCCAAACATGCCCAGACCTGCTTAAGCTGAGAAGTAAAGGCTGATCAAGCTCACATGTAAAATCCTGGGTTATAAGAAAAATTCCAGCTGACTTGGAACACAGCCCCAACTCCTCCCACATGACCAGCAAAGAGCTGGTCCAGGAAAAATTCCACTTGTTTGGCCCGGCGTGGTGGCTCACGCCTGTAATCCCAGCACTTTGGGAGGCTGAGGCAGGTGGATCATGAGGTCAAGAGATCAAGCATCCTGGCCAACATGGTGAAACCCTGTCTCTACTAAAAATACAAAAAATTAGCTGGGCATGGTGGCGGGCACCTGTAGTCCCAGCTACTTGGGAGGCTGAGGCAGGAGAATCACTGGAACCCGGGAGGCGGAGGTTGCAGTGCACCAAGATTGCGCCACTGCACTCCAGCCTGGCAACAGAGTGAGACTCCGTCTCAAAAAAAAATAAAATAAAATAAAATAAAAATTAAAAAAAAATCCACTTGTTCAAAGATGAGTCATCAAAAAGGAAGACATGCAGGATCTCTGCAAACATAGGAAAGGGATAGGAAAAACCAATGGCAGATGTGGAATACTCACCAGGAAGAGGCTGCCATGGAGCAGACACCGGTCATAACCAAGCAATCACCAGGCACTTAAAAACTTAATGAAATGGTCGCCTTTAAGAAGGAAAAGGATAAAGTGAGCTCAGGGAAATGATGTTAAGATATCAGAAGGTGGAACATGAGCTCAGAAGAAAAGTGAAAAAAGAAAAGAAAGGCAACTAGGACTAGTCAGGGTTCTCCAAAAAAACAGAACTAATATGATCTCTATCTATCTATTATTTTGTGTGTGCATATAAAATATATATAATATATGTGTGTGTGTGTGTGTGTGTGTGTGTATATATATGTATATTCTAGAGGAAGAGAGAGAGTGAGATTTATTTTAAGGAATGGGCTGCCATGATTATGGAGGCTGGCAAGTCCAAAATCTGCAGGGTGGGGGCTGGCAGGCTGGAGACCCAGGAGAGCCACCGTTTCAGTTCAAGTGCAAAGTTCATGTGCTGGCAGAATTCCTTCTTGCCTGGAAGAGGTCAGTCTTTTGTTCTATTTAGGCCTCCAATTGATTGGCTGAGGGCCATCCACATTAGGTAGAGTCATCTGCTTTACTCAAAGTCCAATGATTTAAATGTTAATCTCATCCAAAAACACCCTCACAGAAACATCCAATGTTTGACCAAATATCTTAGTCCCATGACCCAGCCAAGTTGACACATAAAATTTAACCATCTTACCTAACCAAACCAATGCAATGATGATTCAAATCAAATTTAACAACAAATTCCAAACTAGAGTGACCTGCTCCCCTTTGGATTGTCTCTTTGAAAGGGAGAGGCCATGAATGTCCTTCCGTCAGGGATGAGGGTCTTTGCTCCCTACATTGCCTCCTGTAGTCACTGGCAATGATATCAGTGAATCTAAACTCCCATGAGTGGGTCATAATGAATACTAGACTGATATTAGATTTTATCCTAGCTATCTGAAATAAGAATGACTGGTCTCCCTTGCCCCCAGAACTTTTAGACAGTTGGCTGAGCCCGGGACCCTGGGGACATGGGTGAGATCAATATGGCAGACTTGCTGCACTGTATTGCTTGAAGTCCTGTCAATAGCAGCCTTAATTTTAAATGTGATAGGAATCAAATTAAACAGATTTGGTCCCTCTGTTGGTCAGACTAATCAGAGCAGCTGATGAGGTAGCATACTCACGGGAAAATGTGAATTTGGCCAAGGATCTGTCAGGCCTTGTGGTGGATTTTTGTGACAGGCAATTTGCCACAGGCTCTGATTGTCTCTGCATGCTCTTGCTGGGGATGACAAGAATGCAAGGTCCTGACTGTTCCTTGCTTGAGATATTTCTCAGGGTTGTGTTTGCAGTAGACAGCCTTGACAAAGCAATATCCCCCTGCCCCAGACAAAGGGCAGACTTGCTCACCACTTACTATTAAATTGTATGTTCCCAAGCTCAGTGTTCCTTAGCTGCAGTACAAACACACTGCGTGTACAGTAACCACCTGGGCCCCTCCACATCACCCCTGTGGGACTTGGGGACAAGGAAAACCAATGCTAACTAACACAAACCTCGTGCAACTTGTTCTACCATGAGTAGTGTAGTCCTTTGTCTCTGATCCAGTCTCATGTCATCTGCCAGCATCCATGAAACCATAACAGGCTTACTAGCTTGTAAGATGGGCAAAATTCCCGACTTTCACAGATTCCAACACACATGACCCAAGTAGGGCCAATCAGGGATTCTTCCCAAAGATATTTCCTCAAGAGCACTTCCCCAGAGTTCTTTCCCACTGATAGATGGGTGATGGGAAAATGCCATCCATTTTATCTCTCTCTCCTTCTTCCCTTTATTAGTTTATATACAAGTTGTTGGAGGTTAGCTTTACAATTTGGTCTTTTGGTAACAGAATATTTAGAGGGACTGTGATCAAATTCGAGTAATGAATATAGTCAGAGATAGATAAAATTGTTGTTGGCACTGAGTATCTTCTCATTTGGGAGAAAGGGTAGGAATATTTTCCCTGGTAAGAAGGATAGCTGTATTTTGTTCGTTGTCATATAGAAGTTCAGGTATGTGTAGGAGGGTGCATATGGAAACTGAGTAGCCAAAGGGGTGGGCTGTGACAGTTATCACTTTAGAGCCTCTGAATTCCAAATCCACTCTTCGTTATCCTCCTTTGTGATACTGGAGCTGAATCCTTAAACATTTCTTTGCCTGCTAGCACGATATTAAGTGCTGTCAATGGAGGGCTCTGGAGAGACACTGCAGGAAGAAGAGGCTACCTTCCTTTCCTCTTGCTCCTGCTCTTGACTGGTGCATGGGGCACCCAGGGATGCTCATCCTGGTGATTTCCTAAGGAGTTCTGCTAGCACCTCAGTCAGCTCTCCAGCAAATTTAACAGCAACCCCACAGGCAGGTTTTCACCAAACGCTGCTGAAGCCCCAGAAGGTGGCATAGTGTGTCTCATAAATGCTCCAGCAGTTGGCTCCCCTGAGTTTCAGTAACATACCACGGGTGAAGTCCTAGTGAGTGCCTGCACCTCAGAGGGCAGCTTCTCAGTGAGTGTTGTCAGCCCCCTCCCCGCTGCCCCCACCGGTGCACGGGTTTCTTGCATGCCAGCCCGGCCTCAAGCACTACGACAAACTTCTCTGCCATCCTGCGGGCTCTAGCCACACCATCTCCAATGGCATCTGAGTCTCATTCCTGGGGAGACCTTTTTCCAAGTTGGTTCCTTCCTTGGGTTCTCTGCTTCAGCCCTAGAGCTAGTGCCTGCCCCTATATCCACGATTCCTGTTTTTTCTTTGTTTGTTTGTTGTTTTTGAGATGGAATCTCACTCTATTGCCCAGGCTGGGGTGCAGTGGCACGATCTCGGCTCACTCCAACCTCCACCTCTCAGGTTCAAGCGATTTTCCTGCCTCAGCCTCCAGAGTAGCTGGGATCACAGGCATGTGCCACCACACCCAGCTCATTTTTGTATTTTTAGTAGAGACAGGGTTTCACCATGTTGGCCAGGCTGGCCTGTATTTTTTTTTTTTTTTTTTTGTGGTAAAACACACATAACATTTATCATTTTAACCATTTTTAAGTGTACAATTCCGTGACATTAGATACATTCACAATGTTTTGCGCCATCACCACTATTTCCAAAACTTTTCTATCAGTCCAAGGTGAAACTCTATACCCATTGTAATAGTCTGTTCTCACGCTGCTATAAAGATACTACCTGAGACTGGGCAATTTATGAAGAAAAGAGGTTTGATTGATTCACAGTTCTGTGTGCCTGGGGAGGCCTTGGGAAACACTCTCATGGTGGAAGGTGAGGGTAAGCAAGGCAGATCTCTTCACAAAGTGGCAGGAGAGAGAGAAAAAGAGAGACAGAAGGGAGCCACATATTTTAAACCATCAAATCTCATGAGAACTCACTCACTATCACAAGAATCACCTCCATGATCCAATCATCTCCCACCAGGTCCCTCCCTTGACATGGGATTACAATTTGAGATGAGATTTGGGTGGGGACCCAGAGCCAAACCGTATCACCCATTAAACAATATCTTCCCATTCTCCCCTTCCTCCAGCTCCTGAAAACCTCTGTTCTACTTTCTGTCTTTATGGATTGACTATTCATGGTACATTGTATAAGTGGCACCATATAATATTTGCCCTTTTGAGTCTGGCTTATTTCATTTTGCATAATGTCTTCAAGGTTTATCCATGGGGTAGCATGTATCAGAATTTCATTCCATTTTATGGCAGAATAACATTTCATTTTGTTTATCCATTCACCTGTTTCTGTAACCTTTAGACTTCTTTTTATCCCTTAGTGGCTAACCCTCTATTATTAGTTCATGATTATTTATATTACACTTTCCCTGTTGACATTGTATAGCTCCTCTCTCCTGCCTGATACGTCTGTCTTAGGAAACTGCCCTTCCATCCTTGTGACTGATGGGGCCAATCATGGAACCTCATTTCCCTCACCATATATTGTATTGGCCCATCACTCTGATAATAGTGCTGTGTCCCAGGGTAGGTACACAACCAACCAAAAGCAATCCCATGCCTTCCCCAGGATGGAAAGATGAGTACTGGGAAAAGGCTTTTCACTGGGATTGCCACACTGGGGTTCTTGAGGCCACATTCTTAGATACGTAGAGGGGCTCATCTTGTGGTAGGAGAAATTGAGGCCAACATGCAAAGAGCAATACAGATGAAAGTGAAAAATGGAGAGGTTTCTCATATACCTGGAGAAAGTGCAGCACGAGAAGAAGGTTAAAATTTAAGGAAGTGAGAGCACAAATAAGAGAGTGAGAAAGAGCAGCTGGATGTACAGAGGACACATCAGGAGATAGTGGATCATGATACCATGAAAATCAGACTGTCAAGGGAGCATTTTCTAAAAGAAGGGATGAGTAAAAGTAGGCTGGAAAATGCCACTGGCTTGGGCACTAGGTTGTGGTTGACCTTGGTGACAGCAGAGGCAGCAGAAGCAGCAGAGGCCCGGCATGGCCTGGCCTCGGTGCCTCTCCATGGCCATCTCCGGCACCCTGGAGATGCCATCCTCTGACCATACTTGCCATTTCACGGAGCTGCCACAGCTCTCAAGCTTCTCCATTTTCCTTGACCCATCCCAGTTTGTCCTCTTGACCAACTCTGACTGATTCTCCAAAATTCAGCTCAACCTTAGGTCTCCAGGTCAGTTTCTCCCAAAGAGGAGGAGATGCTCCCCAGCCCTTTGTGCATCCCTTCCTTTGATGACGTGTGATTACACTGTTTACTGTGCATGTCTGCCTCCTCCTCCAGTCTATGAGCTCCTTAAAAACAAGGACTTAGCCTTTTGCATCTTTGTATTCCAAGCACTCAGCCCAGGGCCTGGCTCTGAAATGAGCTCAGTGCACATTAATGGATCAATGCCTGGAGGGACACACCCGCTGATCTGATCCTTTTTTAGAAAAACACGATCTGGTTGCCATGGCGCTGAAAGAGCGCTTTCTATACCTGCTGTTTTCAGGATGAGCAAATCACTTTCAGCTGACCACACTGTGGCATCTGGCCAGCAGGATCCGCAGAATCCAGCAGGATGGATGCCGAGCCAACCCTGAGATGGAAGAGACACCTTTCCTCCTTCCGAGCAGGTAAACTATTGAGTAACATCAAAGAATTTCATTTTTCATTTTTTCTACCCCTGGAAGATTTAAAGAGCTCCTCTTTTGTCAATATCCTCCTAGCTCTCCTGCCAGTTTTCTCTCACCTCCTGTACAGTTTTTCTGTCTCCTTATCTGCTGCTACTCTAAGATAGGGCTTCAGCCTATAGGCCAAATCTGGCCCACCACCTGTTTTTGCAAATAAAGTTTTATTGGAAGACAGCCATACCCATTTGTTTACATATTGTCTATGGCTGCTTATACTCTACAATGGTAGAGCTGTGGCAGAGATTGCATGCCTGCAAAACTGAACATATTTACTACCTGGCCCCTTGCAAAAAATAAAAAGTTTTCTGATGGTATACTAGAGAATGAGCTTCAGCTGATAAGAGATGATAAGGAAATAGTGCAACTCAAAAATGGGACAAGGGAAATAGAAAGAGAAAAACGGAATATGCCCCTAGATTGTTGTATGAGCAATGGATGGGAGATGAAGAATACTACAGTATTTATAAACCAGATAGTAAAAGCTTAAACAAGAAGAGTAAGAGCCAAGGGAGGCTGAGGTGAGAGGATTGCTTGTGCGCTGGATCGCCTGACTGAGACCAGCCTGGGCAACACAGGGAGACACCATTTCTACAAAAAATACAAAAAAAATAGCTTGTTGTGGTGGCACATGCCTGTAGTCCCAGCTACTCAGGTGGCTGAGGTGGGAGGACTTACTAAGCCCAGGAGGCCAAGGCTTTGATGAGCCAGGATCATGCCATTATACTCCAGCCTGGGCAAAGAGCAAGACCCTGTCTTAAAAAAAAAAAATTAAGAGCATTTTAAAAAGTGTACATGTAACATAACCACTGGAATAAAATTACAAACCTTTATAAATACAATTTTTAAAGTAAAAAAATACATTGCATGGGGAAACATAGCAGATACAATACATGATCAATATAAAGTAATGTGGCAGAATGGAGACCCAATATACCAGTTGTATCAGCAAATATGAGAGGACTCATAAAAAGAAAACATTTTTAATTTGACTCATCCTCATCAGCCTTCTTGGCTAGAACTCGCCATTCTCTCTTGAACTCATCCAATCAGGCTCCAGTTCTCACCACCCCCACAGAAACAACTCTTGTCAAGATAACCAATGGCTTTCAAAGTTTCTATTGCTCTCTTCCCAGTCCTTATTTTTCCAAGTCTCGCAGCAGCAGTTGACAAAGGTGATCCTGCTCTCCCCATCAAAAACTGTTTCTTTACTAATTTCTGGGATAGCACCTCTCCTGGTACAGGCGAAGGAAGGAAGACTTCCTTCCCAGAGACTTCTCAGAGTTTTTTTACTGGATTCTTCTCCTCTTCCTGATCTAATTGAAGGTTGGATTCTCCCAGGTCTCCTTCCATGGACCTCTTCTCTTTCCTCTCTTCACTTTTTCTCATAGTATCTTCCATCATTCCCTTGGCTTTCATGGACAGGGTGATGATCTCCAGATTTGTATCCCAGACCCTGAGGTCTTCCCTGAGCTTTAGACTCACAGACCCAACTGTCTACTCAGCTTGGCATCAGCATCCATCCTGCTGGATTCTGCAGATCCTGCTGCCCAGATGCCACAGTGTGGTCTGTTTGGGTACAGACTAGACATCTCAAACCTAATGTATTCAAAGCTAAATTACTGATTTGTCGTTCCTGGTTTGTTTCCTCTACAGTCTTCCCCATCTCAGGAAGCAGCAGCACCGTTCACCTCGTTGCTTGGTTGAACAGGGGGAGTCTTCCTTGACCCCTCTCTCTCAGATAATTTCTCAGTAAGTCCTGTTGGCTCTGGCCTGGCATAGTGGCTCAGGCCTGTAATTCCAATGCTTTGGAAGGCCAGGGCAGGCAGATGGCTTGAGCCCAGAAGTTCAAGACCAGCCTGGGTAACATGGTGAGACCCATATCTCCACAAATACAAAAATTAGCTGGACGTGGTGGCATGCACCTGTAGTCCCAGCTGCTTGGGAGGCTGAGAGGTGGGAGGATACATTGATCCAGGAGGTCAAGGCTGCAGTGAGCCATGATTGCACCAGTGCACTACAGCCTGGGCAACAAGCGAGACCCAGTCTAAAAAAAAAAGTCCTGTTAGCTCTAACTTGATCACTCTTTCATCTGCCCCACCAAGATCTCTGAGGGCCGAGCCACCCTCCTGTCTGGTCTGGGCTACTCCTGTAGCCTCCTAACTGGCTGCCCCTCACCTCTACTTCTGCCCCCTGCTTTTTTCCTCCACACTTCAGCCAGCGGGATGATTCTAAAATGCGGGTCAGATCACACCACCCCTCCTCAAAACCCTCCAACTGCTTCCCATCCACACTTACAGGAAAATCTAAAGAAGTCAATGTGACTTACACAGCCCTATATGTTCTGGCCCCTGCCTCTCTCTCCAGCCTCATTTCCTACTTTTCCCTCTCCTTCACCACATTCCAGAGGCCCTGGCTTCTTTCCTGTTTCCAGGACACACCAAACACAGTTCTGCCTCAGGGCAGTTTGCTGTCTGGAAGAGCCTTGCCCAGGCCTCAGTAAGGTTCTATGCTCACTGCATTCAGCTCTCTGCTCTTCTGAGGGGTCCTCATGACAATCACATACAAAACAGCATCGCTTCACTCGCTGCACTCAAACATTGCTTCACGTTTCCATAGTGCTCATCACCACTTGCCAGTACATTGTATTAAACAGTTCTGAGTTTTGTTTTTTTTTTTGAGATGGAGTCTTACTCTGTTGCCCAGGCTGGAGTGCAGTGGTACAATCTCGGCTCACTGCAACTTCCGCCTCCCGGGTTCAAGCAATTCTCCAGCCTCAGCCTCCCGAGTAGTTGGGACTATAGGCAACCGCCACCACGCCCAGCTAATTTTTTGTATTTTTAGTAGAGACGGGGTTTCACCATGTTAGCTGGGATGGTCTCAATCTCCTGACCTCATGATCTGCCTGCCTTGGCCTCCCAAAGTGCTGGGATTACAGGTGTGAGCCACCACACCCGGCCCAGGGTTGTTTTTGAGATGGGATCTGTCACTCGGGTTGAAGTCCAGTGTCACAACCTCGGCTCACTGCAACCTCTGCCTCCCAGGCTCAAGAGATCCTCCCACCTCAGCCTCCCAAGTTGCTGAGACCACAGGCATGTGCCACCACACCCGGTTAATTTTTTATGTTTTTGTTAGAGATGGGATTGTTGCCCAGGCTGGTCTTGAACTCCTGAGCTCAGGTGATCCACCTGCCTTGACCTCCCAAAGTGCTGGGATTACGGGTGTGAACCTCCATGCCCAGCCTAAACACTTTTATTTGTCTTTCTCTCCTCTAAAATATAAACTCCCTAAAGTGATGACTTTGTCTTACTCACTACTCTATTCTCAATATGTGGCACAGTGCCTGAAAAATAGCATGCGCTCAATAAATAATTGTTGAATGAATGAATGAATGGAGACATGGTCCTATTTTGGCCTGTGATTCAGTGTTTCCAAATTCCTGACAGATTTTAATCTTTGGGAATTAGGAATGAGAAACCAAAATGTATAGGCAGTCCAGGGAATTTCTGAACTCCTAAATTAGGTACAGGTTGCCTCATATATGTTCATTTCTTTAAAAAATGAAACTATTTTGTCTGCTTTACAAAGGACTGTAGGCAGCCGGGAATCGTGGCTCACACCTGTAACCCCAGCACTGTGTGTGGAAGGCCGAGGCAGGCTGATCACCTGAGGTCAGGAGTGCAAGACCAGCCTGGCCAATATGATGAAACCACGTCTCTACCAAAAATACAAAAATTAGCTGGGCGTGGTAGCACGTGCCTGTAATCCCAGCTTCTAGGGAGGTCGAGGCAGGAGAACTGCTTGAACCTGGGAGGGGGAGGTTGCAGTGAGCCAAGATCACACCACTGCACTCTAGCCTAGGCAACAGAGCAAGACTCCATCTCAAATAAACAAACAAACAACTGTAGGCTATAGTAAAGATGCCAACAGTGGAAAATGCCAGTGAACATTATCAGATTGTATTAGAATAACAACATTGGGATCTTCTAGCAAGATTAACTACCACATGGAATTATGTGTCAAAGTTGCCAATTTAAGGACTTATTTTGCCTTCAAAACTTGTTATTTCTGGAACATCACTCACAGGATTTGTATAAAGCATAATGTGCATACAGACTTATTAGTATTTATTTGATTTGCCAGAAAACTCACTGTTAGAAGCAGTCATGCCAGGAACACACTCATAACGTGCAGCAGCTACAGGCCAGGCTGGCTGATGAGAGGCTGAAAGCGTCTCATCTGTGCCCTTCCGGGAGTGGTTCCCAGAAATGTCGGTCTTAGCCTCTGACCCAGTGTCAGCGTGCTGTTCTCTTGCTCCTCCCCGATGTCAGTGGATTCATTTTTACCAAAAATGTCTTGATGTTTATGGTTAAGCTTGAATTCCCACACAATTTTAGCACTTCCCCCATTTTCTTGATGTCTCAAATGATTTTTCTTGGGACTCAGAGTTCAGAGAAGCATGCATTTCCAGAAAAAAGCTGGGAAGGGACTCTTGCATGGGAACACTGTCTAAAAGCACTTTCACCTTGGTTTCTGGAAACAGGCACATTGCAAGCTACAGTTTAGGACCTGATGCCGCTTTGAAGGTGTGTCAGCTGGACACAGAAAACGAGGTTATGGAAACAACGGTCCCAGCACAGCTCACTCTCCACCACTCTGCGCTCTCTCTCCTTAGTCTTGTGGGGCTGGAGGCACAGTGGCTTAGAAGTGGGGTGACCTGGTTGTGATCAAAAGGCTCCTCCCTCTGTTCACCATCCATGGAAAATGTGCCTCATCTTGCACCACACACCAGCGGAAAAGGGAATTTTAGGAAAACTAGGACAAACAGAGTTGAATAGTTAGAGCAGAGCCTCTAGTATGGGAAGAACAGTGCTTAAAAATTACAGAAATTGCAAAGTATAAAATAAATAGAACACACTATATGAAATGTAAAACTCTCATGCATCATTTTCTAAAGAACAGTATCAAAAAGCAAACAATATGACTTCCTTGTTAGAAAACAATTTGGAAAAATGGGTCTTTTTTGCATTTTTGATACAATTTGCTTCAGTAATGCCACTGATCGGAATTTATTCTAAGGACGTGATTCTAAAGGCACAAAAGGAGATTTATACATATGGATGTTGATTCAACTCTTCCCTCTCTCCACCCAGAGCAACCAGGCATGAGCTCATCCTCAAAGCTGGCACACGGGGCCACTGTCCCAGGATGCTGGGTGCTTGGCCCTGTAAAGGATGAGGAGAGGAACAGCTTTTCATTGCAGACAGTGGGGCCCGATAAGGCTGTTCTGGCCACTAGATGGTGGTTGTGTTTCTCGAAGACTACTGGATGCCTGCCAAATATCTGTGTTAGTCCATTTTCACACTGCTATAAAGAAATACCCAAGACTGGGTCATTTATAAAAGAAAGAGGTTTCATTGACTCACAGTTCCGCATGGCTGGGGAGGCCTCCGGAAACTTACAATTATAAGGTCATGCTTTGGCAGAAGGAGAAAGAGAAGCAAGTACCTTCTTCACAAGGAAGCAGGAAAGAGAGAGGGTGCACGAAGGGGAAAGAGCCCCTTATAAAACCATCAGATCTCGTGAGAAACCCCTCACTATTATGAGAACAGCATGGGGCAAACCGCCCCCATGATCCAATCACCTCCCACCAAGCCCCTCCCTTGACACGTGGGGATTACAACTGAGATATTGAGTTTGGAACTCAGGAGGCGATGCTTCTGCCCTCTTGACTCTGGTTAGAATGTGCATCAGGTGAATCCTGTTTAGTCCTGGTTGCTGAACCACAGAGGGAGTTGAACATACTGGAGCTTATCCAGGCAATATGACCGTCAGGAAACTGCATCACTGAGGAAGTTCTGAGGGAGCTGGAACTAGACAGTTTAAAGCGACGGCCGGACAAGCAAGTGTCTCCTAGGAGCCAATGGCTAAGGGCAGAGGGAGCAGAGGGGTTCTGTATGGCCCTGGAGTGCAGAGCAAGTACCGGTGAACCGAAGTTACAGGGAGGCAGATGTTTGTCTAAGACAAAGAATCTTCTCGGGGTCAGAGCTGTCCGTGTGGACCGGAAGCCTAGGGAGGGAGTGAACAGCACAACCTGAGAAAAGTTTGAGAGGAGGCTGAGGAGTTCCTCTGCTCCCCCAGGAAGTGTGGAGCAGAAACCACATCTCAGATGCCCGCAGGAGCCAGGTGAGTCATCAGGAGGAGTGACAGCTACAGGCACACACATTAGAAATTAAAACCAACAGCAGCATCAATAAATACTGTGCAGTCCAAGCAAAACCTGCCGTGGAGGTGGGATTCAGTGACGCCCAACCTCTGCCGTGGAAAGTGGACGGGGGAGTGTATTGGTTTCTTGGGGCTGCCGTAAGAAACAACCACAACTGGGGGGCCTAAACCACAGAAACTCACCGATTCACCGTTCTGGAGGCTGGAAGGCCAAGATCAAAGTGTTGGCCGAGCCATGCTCCTGCTGAAGCCGCTGGGGGAGGCTCCGTGTAGTTTCTGGGAGCCCCAGGCATTTGTGGCGTGTGGCAGCATCTCTCCGATCTCTGCCTCCATCTTCACACGGCGGTCTCTGCTCTGTGTCCAGATTTCCCTCTTCTTAACAAGGACGCTTGTCCTACTGGGTTCAGAGTCCACCCTACTCCAGCATGAGCTCATCTTCACTTAATTAAATGCATCTGCAATGACCTTTCCTGAATTAAGTCATACCCTGGGGTGACTTTCTCTTTTGGGGGGACACAATTCAGTTCCTAACAGGGAGTCTGAAGTCCACCCTGCTGGACACTTGTCAGCCTGGAACAACACCTCGCTTTGGAGGGGCTTTTGGCTTATGCGTGGGTTTTTGCCTGTCTCATCTTCCTTGCTTGAGTAGGCTTCCTCCTTCCCACCAAACTGCAAGGTCCCAGCACCATTTAGTGGCTGACCCACCTTCTCTCTGCAGAAGAGGAATAGGGCATCTGGGATGCCGTAAGTAAGAGCTGAGAGGGGCTTGGAGGACCTCTCTGAGGTCCCTCTCCGGGGGCGGGACCTCTTCTGCTTGGAACCGTCTGGCTCAGAGGCTGGCACTGAAGGCTTCTGGAGGCAGAACCTGTGCATAGCTCCCACACAGCCCTGGCTTTGCTCGGCTGTTGATTTGTGGGTAGCTGCTGCCCTCTGCTGGACAGAGTGAAACGTGCTCTCCTTCCATTTCCTAGGACTCTTTTGTCTCCCTATCACAAGTTCCATTTCCTTCCTAGGACTCTTGTCTCCCTATCACAAGTTCCATTTCCTTCCTAGGACTCTTGTCTCCCTATCACAAGTTCACAAACTCACAGAGCAGAAAAGGGCCAGAAGGTCAGCAGGCCCAGCCCCATTATTCAGAGGCAGATACTGAGGCCAGAGAGGGGAAAGGCCTTGTTTAAGGTCACACGGATAGTTAGAGTAGGAACTGGGACTAGAAATGGGTGGCCCTCCCTCAGCAGGGTCTGGAGGTGTGGGGTCCTGGAGGAGAAAGAGAAGGCACCTTACTCCTAGTAGAGACACCAGAAGGCTGGTGGACAGTGTAACCAGGACCACCAGGTCAGCCCACTCACGTAGGAAAATCCCCTATCAGGCTGTGTGAGTGATCCCAGCTTTGCCTAACTCCACAATCCTAAAAAGTCACCTATAAACAGAATCTTTGTCAGTCAGATTATTTTCCCCTCTACCACCTTCTCCTGTGTCCCAGATGCAGTTTTTGTGGCTGTTACCAATTTCATCATACAAGGCCCAGGGAGAGTATAGTAGGGTAAGCGCATTGCTCTAACAAATAGACCCAAAATGTATAATAACTCAAAGAAAAGGGAAGTTTACTTTTTGCCCGTTAATAGTTCAGTGAGCCTAGCAGAAAAGGGAGGGGAATGGCCGGGCGCCGTAGCTAAAGCCTGTAATCCCAGCACTTTGGGAGGCCGAGGCAGGTGGATCATGAAGTCAGGAAATCGAGACCATCCTGGCTAACACGGTGAAACCTCGTCTCTACTAAAAATACAAAAAATTAGCTGGACGTGGTGGCGGGCCCCTATAGTCCCAGCTACTCTGGAGGCTGAGGCAGGAGAATGGCGTGAACCCGGGAGGCGGGGCTTGTAGTGAGCCGAGATCGCGCCACTGCACTCCAGCCCCGGTGAAAAAAACAAGATTGTCTCCAGTGGCCCTTCCTCACTTGGGTACCACTGAGTCTCTGATAAATGACTTAGTTATCAGATTTGGTTTCTAAATTTGGTGGATGTGGAGACAGAACTGTGATCATCTTTGGTGCCCTATTAATTCCAGACTCTTTAAGTAGATAGCATATGAGAGCAGAGTTCACCTTTTCCACCCAGAGAATGTTACACCTCTCCAGGATGGTGCCGCAGGAACCTCCACTCTGTCTAAATACTGAGACATCCTCTGGCTGAGCCTGATCAGAATATGAAATTGAGGCAGGAAAAAAGTTTGGACCTCAAATTTTCTTTTTATCTTGAAATGGCAAGTGAATTTAGTCTTTGAGCTTTCATTTCCTACTGGGAATTTCATAATGGTACATTGTTTCTATTACACTGTAGGGCATCTTATTGTTGGCATTTTATTATTGGGGTATCTTAATTTGTCATTTAATCTCCCTTTGGAACATGGGATGAGCTCTATCAGACCATGTTGTTCCTGGTCCAAGCCGAGGGTCAGGCTGCTGATTCTCGCGGCCCAATAACAAGATGCAGTTGAACTGGGAAGGAAGGAAGTTTATTTTTGTAACCGGGTACAGGGAGAAGGCCTGGAATATATCACCAGACTAACTCAAAATTACAAAGCTTTCCAGGGCTTATATACCTTCTAAGCTATATGTCTACATGTAAGTGTGCATTCATCTAAAGACATAAGTGATTAACTTCTTCTAATCTATAACTAAGGTGTGAAGACCTTCTTCTGGAGCCTCAGTAAATGTATTGAATCTAGATAGGTCCAAGTGCTGGGGTGATTACCCTTATCACATCTGCTAAATCACGGAGGTTTGAGGAGTTCATGTAGACCTCCAATAAAACTCGTGTCTTCAGACCCCCAGTAAAAACTTTTTTTTTTTTTTTGAGATGGAGTCTCACTCTGTTGCCCAGCCTGAAGTGCAGTGGTGTGATCCCAGGTCACTGCAACCTCCGCTTTCCGGGTTCAAGCGATTCTCCTGCCCCAGCCTCCTGAGTAGTTGGGATTACAGGCTCCCGCCACCATGCTTGGCTCATTTTGGTACTTTTAGTAGAGACAGAGTTTCACCATGTTGGCCAGGAGGCTGGTCTCAAACTCCTGACCTCAGGTGATCTGCCTGCCTCAGCCTCCCAAAGTGCTGAGATTATAGGTGTGAGCCACCGTACCCAGCCAATAAAAACTTACTTAATCCTAAATGGGTCTGGTTAAGAATTCCTTCCTCCTCTTGTCATGGTTCAAGGCACAGGAAAGACTTAGGCAAAAACTTGTGGTGGGCTTTTGTTCTATTCCAGCCTTTGTATAAGGTTACTGGCTCTTTCAACTTTTAATATTTAACTTAACCACTCAGTCAGTGCTGAAACAGTTGTTATGGAGGCCTGCCTGTTCAGCTGCTAGAGAGACCTAGGATGCCACAGTGTGGATGGGTAGAATTTGGGATGGGAAATAGACTAAGGAGGGAATTTTCAGCCAAGGGTACAGTGTCCTTGGAGAGAATTTGATGTATACATTTTAACTGTTCCAGCCTCAACTGATGCTTGGTTCATCTCCCAGGACTCTGTTTTCCCCACAGTCCTCTCCAATGGGTGATCCTTCATCCCTGGGCTGCTCTAGACCACAACCTCTGTGTCTTGGGTAAAACCTTGCTCCACTGAAGTTCTTGGCACTTCCAGTCTAGTCAGTGCCCACCATCTGCCAACCTCCTACTGTCTGCCTTCATCAGTGAAGACCGTAACCATAGGTTCTCAGCTTCCTTCCCACTCAGAAGCCTCCCGTGACCCTGGATGACATCAACACATTCCCGTGAAGGGCTGTACTAACACCCAAGCCTGCCCTATTGCTTCAATCTCTTGACCTACAATCATCCCCATCTCCACCCACATTAATGACAATTCTCATGGCAAATAATGACAATTTGTCATTATTCAGAAATGTACCATTTCTGAGATATAGGTTTATTATCCCTAATCTGAAAATCTGAAATTTGAAATGCTCTAAAATCCAAAACCTTTTGAGCACCATTGTGATGCTCAAAGGAAACAATCATTGGAGCATTTTGGATTTCAGGTTTTCAGATTAGGGGTGCTGAACCTGTATAATGCAAATATTCCAAAATCTGAAAACATCTGAAATCTGAAACACTTCTGGCCCCAAGCATTTTGGATAAGAAATATGCAACCAGTATTACCTTCAACATCCCACTCTCTCTAACTGTAAACTTCCATCCTTCTAGCTCTCTAATTTACTTATTTCTTCACTTCTCCTTGTAAATGTTAAAGGAAAATAAATCTTGGGACCTCAAAGTCAAAGTCACTAAGCCAAAGGGAAAAGTCAATCTGGAAACTGCAGGCAAACCTGCCTCTCATTATATTCCTAAACAAGATAGCTAGACAGAACTCAAAGTCATCCCTCTGCTCACGTGAGACAAATGCATAGCTGATTGCTTCCTTTGCCCTGTTGTTTCACTGAGCCAGGCTAAGGCTTAAGTGATTAGTCCTGTAAATTGTGTATTCAGTGAAAGGCTTATTAGAAACTCAAAAGAATGCAACTGTTTTTCTCTTATCTACCTATCACCTGGAAGCCCCCTCCCTGTTTCCAGTCGTCCCACCTTTTTGGACCACCTGATATATGTCTTAACATATATTGATTGATAGCTCATATCTCCCTAAAGTGTGTAAAACCAAGCTGTGCCCCAACCACCTTGCACACATGTCAACAGAACCTCCTGAGGCTATGTCATGGATGTGTCCTTAACCTTGGCAAAATAAACTTTCTAAATTGACTGAGACCCATCTCAGATATTTTGTGTTCACAATTGGTAATCACAGAGGGATTCTGAGTGAAGATGCCCCGACCTTTGACAAATCTCCTATCAGTGCGTGGTAGCAGCCTGAGCTGTCTTTATGGCTGAAACCAATAGGACAATTGGCTGAGGCCTGGGAGCCACCCCACCCCCCAGAGAATCCCTGATCTCCCCAAATTTGTTGAGATCTGAAGTTTATTTTGCTGTGCAACTCCTTTTTTGGAGTTTTACTTGCTTCCAACAGGGAAGGCAAATTTTCCTGCTTCCATGATGATGGAAGGCAGGTAACTCCTTTCTGGAGTTTGAGCTCGTTTCCAACAGGGAAGATGAGTTTCAGTTTTTTCCTGCTTCTAGGATAGGAGAGAGCAGACTTCAGCCTGAGACTCATTACTAGGTAAGTAGCCGAATTGGAGTTTTGTCTTGGCTAGAGTTAAGACTAACAGCCGGCTGGTCTTAATTTCTCCTTACTGTTAGAGCACTCAGTGACCACATAAATTGTGTGATTGTTTGTTTGTTTCACTTAACTGTTTTTGTTGTTGTTGTTGTTTGTTTCTGTTTCTTGTTGTTTTCATCTTTTTCCCATTGGGTTTGACCAACTCTATCCAACTTGATCAAATCCGAAGGAAAATTCCAAATTATGGAGAACAAGATCTCTGAATTGGCTAAATTCCTGCAACTGAAAAAGAAAAAAGAAAAAAGCAGGTAGCAAAAGGAAAAAAAAATTTTTTTGATTTTGACTACCTTAGGGGCTTTATTTACATAACAAGGCCATCTTTTGCTAACCAGGCCAAACTGAAAGAGCAATGGTTGTCCCCCAGCACTGCAGTTTGGAAACTAAGATTCTGTCCTTATTTTCATCATGACTGCCTAAGTTTGGTTCCTAAATCAAGCCCTTTCTGGTTTGGTATTTGCATTACTTTTGAAATATCAGCAGTTTGTACTAGCTAAAATACAGTAATGAGATTTGAAGTTTTTTTTTAAGGAGCTTAGTGGCTAAAAGCTTAAATAAAAGCTAACATCCAAGGGGTGTGTGTGTGTGTGTGTGTGTGTGTGTGTGTGTGTGTGTGTAGTTAAGGCCTTTTTTATTTCTCTCCTTCAACTTTTTGAGCAAAAGTTTTTTTCTTCTCCGTCAACCAAATTCTGTTTTCTTCATTTTACTTCTGCTGCCTCTTCTTTCTCTTGCCACCGTGTGCTGCATGAGGAATCTAAAATAGTTTCTAACACCCTGGGATTCCTTAAAGAAAACAGAGAAGGCACTAGACTCCCTTTTGGGGAGCAACCTCTGTTTCTCCTTATGGAACTCAAAGAGTGTAAAACAGAAAATTTTGTCTCAGATCTTACACTGCTTCCTTTTGTATAGTGTTACCTGGTTTCTTTCTTTCTTTCTTTTTTTTTTTTAACTAAAATAATTATTTTAGTCAAAGAGTAACAACAGAGGTTACTGTTGGGTGTTTAAAGTTAGGAAGAGAGTAGTTCAGACACTTAGAGAAACGTTTTTGTTAAAAAAAAGAAAAAAAGGAGAGTGCACTCATAAAACCATCACATGGTCTTAGCCTGATAATAATTCTCTTTTTGGAGACCCGGGATTCAGTGTGGGCTCTGCCCAGAGCTCAGAGATCCAGTTAAAAGGCAGACTAAATTTAGAACTACTTATATAAATAAAGTCAGTCTTCTAATATAATCCTATGATAGATTTCTATAATTTTATGTTTGATTTGGCATTCGTTTTTAATCTCCTCCTACTAGTGAGATGTGAAACCAGCTGGACTTCCTGGGTCGAGTGGGGACTTGGGGAACTTTTCTGTCTAGCTAGAGGATTATAAACACACCAATCAGTGCTCTGTGTCTAGCTAAAGGATTGTAAACATACCAATCAGCACTCTGTAAAAGCGCACTAATCAGCGCTCTGTGTCTAGCTAAAGGATTGTAAATGCACCAAGCAGCACTCTATAACAATGCACCAATCAGTGCTCTGTGTCTAGCTAAAGGATTATAAATGCACCAATCAGCTCTCTGTGTCTAGCTAAAGGACTGTAAATGCACCAATCAGCACTCTGTGTCTAGCTAAAGGACTGTAAATGCACCAATCAGCACTCTGTAAAAACACACCAATCAGTGCTCTGTGTCTAGCTAAAGGATTGTAAATGCACCAATCAGCACTCTGTAAAATGGACCAATCAGCACTCTGTAAAACAGACCAATCAGTGCCCTGTAAAATGGACCAATCAGCAGGATGTGGGTGGGGACAAATAAGGGAATAAAAGCTGGCCACCCAGCCAGCAGCAGCAATCCGCTTGGATCCCCTTCCATGCTGTGGAAGCTTTGTTCTTTCGTTCTTCATAATAAATGTTGCTGCTTCTCACTCTTTGAGTCCACACTAACTTTAAGAGCTGTAATAATCACCGTGAGGGTCTGCAGCTTCATTCCTGAAGTCAGCAAGACCACGAACCCACCAGGAGGAACAAACAACTCTGGATGTGCCACCTTTAAGAGCTGTAACAGTCACCGCGAGGTCCGCAGTTTCATTCGTGAAGTTGGTGAGACCAAGAACCCACCAGAAAGAATAAATTCTGGAAACATCTTGGTGACCATGAAGGGACTATCACCAAGCAGTGAGTACCATCAGACCCCTTTTGCTTGCTATTCTGTCCTATTTTTTCCTTAGAATTCAGGGGCTAAATACAGGGCACCTGTCGGCCAGTTAAAAGTGACTAGCGTGGCCGCCGGACTAAAGACATGGATGTCAGGCTTTCTGGGAAAGTGTTCTTTAACAACCCTTGACTCTTCAGAGTTGGGAGCATTAGTTTGCCTGGAACCAGCTTCCACTTTTCCTGTACTTCTGGGCCGAGCCGAGGGTTGGCAGAGAGGAAAGCCATTCAGCTCCAGGGTCCCAACAAAAAGTTGGTTGACCCTGTAGCCGTGAGCGGAACTCTCAAAGTCACATAGCCCAAGCGAGACTCGCCCATCTGTCCTATCTATCCTGACCCTTGCCTCCTGGGTCCTAATGCCTGCCAGACAAACTTCCTCCTGCCTCTCTTCTCTGAGGCTAGTCTTGCTTCTAAAAACCACTCCCTGTCTCTGGTGCTTTCCTAGTTTATCTTATAAGAATGATTTATAGTATAAACCTCAGGACTCTGTTCCCTTCTTTAGGCACCTGGGCTCACCAATGAGAAAGACACATAATTTTTGTTCAAAGCCCCACTGTGGGGGACTATCTGGAATTTTAGGATCTCTCCTCAGACTAGCAGGCCTAATAAAAGCTACTCCTGAAGCTAGGATATGGGGAGCCTCAGAAATGATATCGTTCCTATTCATATGATGAGAAGTGAGGACAAAAGGCGTCACTCTTCCAACCCTGGAGATCCCTTCCTTTCCTCAGGGTATGGTCCTCCACTTCTTTTTTGGGGCATAACATCTTTATAGGACAGTGGTACGTCCCAATACTAACAGGAAAATGCTTAGGATTCTAATAGGTTTTCGAGAATGCGTCAGTAAGGGCCACTAAATCCAATTTTTCTCGGTCCTCTTTGTGGTCTAGGAGGACAGGCAAGGGTGCAGGTTTTCGAGAATGCGTCGGTAAGGGCCACTAAATCTGACCTTCCTTGGTCCTCCTTGTGGTCTAGGAGGAAAACTAGTGTTTCTGCTGCTGTGTCGGTGAGCGCAACTATTCCAATCAGCAGGGTCCAGGGACTGTTGTGGGTTCTTAGGCAAGGAGGGGAAACAAACCAACCAAAACCATGGGTGGTTTTTTCTTTCACATGGGAAACACTGAGGCATCAACAGGCTCACCCTTGAAATGCATCCTAAGCCATTGGAACCAATTTGGCCCACAAACCCGGAAAAAGAAGTGGCTCATTTTTTTCTGCATTATGGCCTGGGCCCAATATTTTCTCTCTCTGATGGGGAAAAATGGCCACCTGAGGGAAGTGTAAATTACAATACTATCCTGCATCTTGACCTTTTCTATAAAAAGGAGGGCAAATGGAGTGAAATACCTTATGTCCAAGCTTTCTTTTCATTGAAGGAGAATCCACAACTATGCAAAACTTGCAATTTACATCCCACAGGAGGACCTTTCAGCTTATCCCCATATCCTAGCATCCCTATGGCTCCCCTTCCTATTAATGATAAGCCTCCTCTAATCTTTCCCACCCAGAAGGAAACAAGCAAAGAAATCTCCAAAGGATCACAAAAACCCCCGGGCTATTGGTTATGTCCCCTTCAAGCTATAGGGGGAGGGGAATTTGGCCCAACCTGGGTACATGTCCCCTTCTCCCCTCTGATTTAAAGCAGGTCAAGGCAGACCTGCGAAAGTTTTCAGATGATCCTTATAGGTACATAGATGTCCTACAGGGTCTAGGGCAAACCTTCGATCTCACTTGGAGAGATGTCATGCTATTGTTAGATCAAACCCTGGCCTTTAATGAAAAAAATGCAGCTTTAGCTGCAGCCCGAGAGTTTGGAGATACCTGGTATCTTAGTCAAGTAAATGATAGAATGACAGCCAAAGAAAGGGACAAATTTCCTACTGGTCAGCAAGCCATCCCCAGTGTGGATCCCCACTGGGATCTTGACTCAGATCATGGGGACTGGAGTCGCAAACATCTGTTGACCTGTGTTCTAGAAAGACTAAGGAGAATTAGGAAAAAGCCCATGAATTATTCAATGATGTCCACCATAACTCAGGAAAAGGAAGAAAATCCTCCTGTTTTCTTCAAGTGGTTATGGGAGGCCTTAAGAAAATATACTCCCCTGTCACCCAACTCACTTGAGGGTCAATTGATACTAAAAGATAAGTTTATTACCCAATCAGCCACAGATATCAGGAGAAAGCTCCAAAAGTGAGCCCTGGGCCCTGAACAAAATCTGGAGGCATTATTAAACCTGGCAACCTCAGTGTTCTATAATAGGGACCAACAGGAATAAGCCAAAAAGGAAAAGTGAGATCAGAGAAAGGCCACAGCCTTAGTCATGGCCCTCAGACAAACAAACCTTGGTGGTTCAGAGATGACAGAAAATGGAGCAGGCCAATCACCCGGTAGGGCTTGTTACTAGTTTGGTTTGCAAGGACACCTTAAAAAAGATTGTCCAACGAGAAACAAGCTGCCCCCTTGCCCATGTCCACTATGCCAAGGCAATCACTGGAAGGCACACTGTCCCAGAGGACAAAGGTTCTCTGGGAGAGAAGCCCCCAACCAGATGATCCAACAACAGGACTGAGGGTGCCCAGGGCAAGTGCCAGCTCATGTCATCACCCTTACTGAGCCCCGGGTATGTTTAACCATTGAGGGCCAGGAAATTGACTTCCTCCTGGACACTGATGTGGCTTTCTCAGTGTTAATCTCCTGTCCTGGACAGCTGTCCTCAAGGTCCGTTACCATCCGAGGAATCCTGGGACAGCCTGTAACCAAGTATTTCTCCCACCTCCTCAGTTGTAATTTGGAGACTTTACTCTTTTCACATGCCTTTGTTGTTATGCCTGAAAGTCCCACAACCTTATTAGGGAAGAACATATTAGCCAAAGCTGGAGCTATTATCTACAAGAATATGTTGTACCCATTTGTTGTCCCCTGCTTGAGGAGGGAATCAACCCTGAAGTCTGGGCATTGGAAAGACAATTCAGAAGGGCACAGTATGCCCACCCAGTCCAAATCAGGCTAAAAGACCCCACCACTTTTCCTTATCAAAGGCAATATCCCTTAAGGTCTGAAGCTCATAAAGGATTACAGGATATTGTTAGACATTTAAAACCTCAAGGCTTAGTAAGAAAATGCAGCAGTCCCTGCAACACCCCAGTTCTAGGAGTCTTCCTAATTCCCAACATTAACATTGCCCCAGGAAATCAGACCCTATCAGTGTCCCTCAAAGCTCAAGTCTGTCAGCACAGAGCCATACAACTAATACTCCTACTTATAGGGTTAGGAATAGCTACTGCTACAGGAACTGGAATAGCCATTTTATCTACTTCATTATCCTACTACCACACACTCTCAAAGGATTTCTCAGTTTACAAGAAAAAACAGAATCTATCCTTACTCTACAATCCCAAATAGACTCTTTGGCAGCAGTGACTCTCCCAAACCACCAAGGCCTAGACCTCCTCATTGCTGAGAAAGGAGGACTCTGCACCTTCTTAGGGGAAGAGCATTGTTTTTACACTAGCCAGTCAGGGATAGTATGAGATGCAGCCGGCATTTACAGGAAAAAGCTTCTGAAATCAGACAGCGCCTTTCAAACTCTTATACCAACCTCTGGAGTTGGGCAACGTGGTTTCTCCCATTTGTAGGTCCTGTGACAGCCATCTTGGTGTTACTTCCCTTCAGGCCCTGTGTTTTTAACCTCTTTGTCAAATTTGTTTCCTCCAGGATTGATGCCATCAAGCTACAGATGGTCTTACAAATGGAACCCCAAATGAGCTCAACTAACAACTTCTACCGAGGACCCCTGGCTCGACCCACTGGCCCTTTGGCTGGCCTACAGAGTTCCTCTCTGGAGGACACTACAACTATAAGGCACCTTCTTCGCCCCATCCAGCAGGGGAAGTAGCTAGAGTGGTCATTGCCCAACTCCCAACAGCAGTTGGGGTGTCCTGTTTAGAGGGGGAATTGAGAGGTGAAGCCAGCTGGACTTCCTGGGTCGAGTGGGGACTTGGAAAACTTTTCTGTCTAGCTAGAGGATTGTAAACACACCAATCAATGCTCTGTGTCTAGCTAAAGGATTGTAAGTGCACCAATCAGCACCCTGTAAAAACACACCAATCAGCACTCTGTGTCTAGCTAAAGGATTGTAAATGCACCAATCAGCACCCTGTAAAAACACGCCAATCAGCACGCTGTGTCTAGCTAAAGGATTGTAAATGCACCAATCAGCACTCTGTGGCTAAAGGATTGTAAATGCACCAATCAGCACTCTGTAAAAACGCACCAATCAGCACTCTGTGTCTAGCTAAAGGATTGTAAGTGCACCAATCAGTACTCTGTAAAATGCACCAATCAGCACTCTGTGAAATGGACCAATCAGTGCTCTGTAAAATGGACCAATCACCAGGACATGGGTGGGGACAAATAAGGGAATAAAAGCTGGCCACCACAGCCAGCAGCATCAACCCGCTCAGGTCCCCTTCCATGCTGTGGAAGCTTTGTTCTTTCGCTCTTCATAATAAATCTTGCTACTGCTCACTCTTTGGGTCCACACTACCTTTAAGAGCTGTAACACTCACCATGAGGGTCTGCAGCTTCATTCCTGAAGTCAGTGAGACCACAAACCCACCAGAAGGAACAAACAACCCTGGACACGCCACCTTTAAGAGCTGTAACACTCACTGCAAGGTCCGAGGCTTCTTTCTTGAAGTCAGAGAGACCAAGAACCCACCAGAAGGAATAAATTCTGGAAACACTAGCACCAGACTCTTTCTCTCTGTACCTTGAGATGTAAATTTCACTATCTGATTTTTTCATCTAAGAGTTCCTTTAATATGCAAATTTAGGGTTATCTTAGCTGACAACTGCCTAGGGTAATAAGATCAAGAAATTAGAAGTCTAGAACAGGAGGAAAAAAAGAGGTCTTGTGAAATGATAAGCTCTACTTCTATCTGCATGTATAATACATCTATGTATTTATGTGTCATGTATATGATGTTTCACTACTAGAAACATGTAAAAGTGCTCTAATTAATTGGCTTAAAGAAAAAAGGGGCTTTAAATCAAATACTTTATCAGAGAAAATAGAGATTTTAAGCCAAATGTCTTTCCAAGTTCATGTGACTTAAGTATATCTTTAATAAATACGCTGGTTTTGAAAGTAGTCATGAAATAAAATTAGAATTAGAATGGCTTCAGAATTGTCAACATACACTATTGTTTAAATTTATTGGTACAGTGGTTTCATATTTATCTCTGCTAGATGCCAAAATTTGGCATGAGGGTTATAAAACAATGAATGCAGCCCAAAGGAAAATTATCTCTATGTAAAATTTCATAAATAAGGCATTTAATATTGTTTAGTTAATGAAAACAGCTAAATCCTGAGTTATTGGCAAAAAAAAAAAAAAGAAACCATTTATCTAACCTTAAGTTTCTTACTTAGGAAAACCTGAAATTCGCAGTCTATAAAAATGATTAACTGGGAAATAACTTTCAATGATAACTCTCACAGTTTTCAAAAGTAATCTGAGTAAACTATTAAAAAAATTAATTAGGTAACTGTAATGGAATAAATGCTTGTGATTAAACTTGTTATATAATTTAGAATATAAAATTATATTAAGTTTAAATAACAGGTACTCATTAAACATCTGGGTCATTTCCAATTTAAAATATTAGGCCAGGTGCAGTGGCTCACACCTGTAATCCCAGCACTTTGGGAGGCTGAGGCAGGCAGATCATAGTCAGGAGATTGAGATCATCCTGGCTAACACAGTGAAACCCCGTCTCTACTAAAAATACAAAAAATTAGCAAGGCGTGGTGGTGTGCACCTGTAGTCCCAGCTACTCTGGAGGCTGAGGCAGGAGGATGGCATGAACCCGGGAGGCATAACTTGCAGTGAGCCAAGATTGTGCCACTGCACTCCAGCCTGGGTGACAGAGCGAGACTCTGTCTCAAGAAAAAAAAAAAAATTACAGAAAAATATTTTTCTAAAAAAAGAAATGTGTTCTTATTTAAAGGAAAATAATTTTTTATCTAATTCAAGGCTATTTAAAACTTACTTATGAAACAGGGTAAAAGTAATCATTAAATAAAAGCAATGTAAAGAAAGTTATAAAAGGTATTTCTGGCAAGAAAAGTTAGAAGGAAGATAATTTTATATGAGAAAGATTCTTGTATGGTAAATTTTTGGCCTAGAATAAAATGACTGGTTGTTTAAGAAAGAGGGATGTTCAGGACAAACCAGAAAGTTCAAGTGTTACTGGTAGTGGATCTTGACTATGAGTCATCCAGGTTCTTGGTGTTTTGAACAAAGAATTGGACAAAACACACAAACAAAGCAACGAAGGAATGAAGCAATGAAAGCACAAATTTATTGAAATGAAAGTACACTTCACAAAGTGGGAGTAGGCTCCAGCAAGCAGCTCAAGAGCACTGGTTACAGAATTTTCTGGGGTTTACATACCCGCTAGAGGTTTCCCATTGGTTACTTGGTTACACCCTATGTAAACGAAGGAGTAGCCCATGACCAGTCTGATTGGTTGTGGGAGGGGACCAATCTGAGGTACTCTCCATTTTTTATCTGCAATGCAGTGCAAAGGGAGCAGCCTCTGATCCTTTTGTTACTTGGGTGTGGAGAGGTGGGGTTTTCCTTTTCATTCAATCCTAGAAACTCAGCACAAATCAGCCTTAGGTTCCCTGTCTCCAGACCCTATTCTCCTGCCTCATTTTCCCCTGAGAGATGTGATCCCCATAAATCTTTCTGGGTGGCAGTGGGACCAATGGTCTTTCTTCCACAACTACTTCATGCTGACTTGGGGCACAGTCCCTACCTACTGGGGATTACAGAACTCTCACCCTGCTCTGTCTAGTGGAGACAAGGTTACTTCTTGATGGCCGGGGTTGACATCATTATCTGAAACTGGCTGGTGGCCCTGCTGCATTATCATAATGCTCTCTAGGCAAGAAGAAATAAATCTGGTTAAAAGATTTAACAAACATGATCCAAAAACCAAGGCAAGTATAATAATTAATAGTGGACTGGCCAGAGGAAGGGAATGTGAGCCCCAAATTAGCATTTTGACTAGGCGCCCCATGACTCAGACAGCTGTTGTCATATCTTATGGTACCAATCGGCTAGTTTTTGGGTGGCATCCCTTACTAATCCTGTTTGGTTGACATAAAAACAGCATTCTTCCTCTAGGAAAAAGACATAAGCCACCTTCTTCAGCATTTAGGAGATCCAGTCCCCTTCTATTTTACAAAGCCACCACTGCCAAAGAGTCTATCTGATTTTGTAAGGTGATGATACTTTTGGGCAATGTCACCTAAGCTTTCCACAAAATCCTTGGACAAGCATTGGTAATAGGATAGGGAAACTGCAAGGCTGCTAACTCTCATTCCTACTCCTGCTGTTATTCCTAGCTCTACCGAAAGTGGTATCAGTTGGATGGCTCATTTGTGTCTGGTGGTTGCAGTTAAAAGTATAATGAAGGATTGGTTGTTGGGAGCTATATTAATTTCGGGGGCTAAATAAACAACTGTATAGGTTCCAGTCCAATTGGCTGGTAAAACATAAGTAGGAACTGGTCCCACACGGGAAAAAGAGTCCTTGTTTTTCAAGACAAAATTGTTTTCTATGGTGAACATGTGGGTTAGCTTGTTGTTTTCACTTTCCCAAGTGATTAAGGTCCCTGCTAAGATGGCCAAGGGAAAATGTGAACACAGCTAGTGGGCCTACCTTGACAGTACTTAGACTATGTATTTAAAGTGTCCTTAACTAGGGATGGTTTCCATAAAAACTGTACAGGTTTTCTAAATGATGCAGCTTGGGTAACTGCATAGCTTACATGATCATGTGAGGGTTTAATCTGTACGGTGTAGTTACATTGGTGACTTTAGATGTCCCAGGGCCTGACCAAAATTTTGGCTTCTCTCAATACAAAGTGTTGCCTGGAATTTTAGTGCTTTGTGCACTGATATGTGCATTGAGATTGGGCCCCAAATGGGTTTCTGAGGGGATGCAACCCCAGAAAGGTTGCTCTGATACGACTGGGGAAGGTTTACTGCTCATTCTGACATTGTAACCCTTGTCATTTCCATAATTTTAAGGCTATATAAGTCAGCCAGGTTCATTAATTTGAAAGGAGTTTCTCCCTTGTAGTTAGGATGTTAAATCATTTTTTCAAGGGCCCGAGATTGGGCTGGGATCAGGATTGGTAGTCTGTTTGGATGATGATGGAGATAAACAAAGCCAACAGTGCCTTGCCAAAACAGTCTTTGTGTTAAAGTTTTTAATAAATACCCAGAATCCATTAATTACCAGAGGGGTAAAGTGAAACTCTTTTGTAAAATAAAGCTGATTATCAGTATGCATGGTCTTAGTATACACAGGCTGTGGGTGACCATTATGGTATAAAAAAAATACTTATTTGTTATTTTGTTCTATAGATAAAAATTAATTAAAACACTTTAAAAGAAGTGATTCAATCCATTTGGAAGAAAGCAATTAAATTGTAAAAATATAAAAATGGCTACTATTATATCCAGCGTACAGTAAATATACAAGAAGGACACCAAGGAAAGTTGATAGGAATTTACTTATCTTTTGGCTGCCTTTTAAACAGGTACTTCAGGTCTTCCACAGGTTCACAGGTTTAGTGGCTGATGGGATCTTCAGGTTCCAGGTCTGGGGCTTCAGTTATTGCAGGTTGGACCCTGGAAAGACCCAACTAACTATTCCCAGTACTTTGACTGGAGAAGGCATGGCCAGTACCACTGAAAATAGTCCCTTCCATTTGGGTTGTAATTGTTCAGCAGGTGATCCCTCCTTCCATGTTTTAACAAGTACCTTATCTCCTGGCCTGATTTTGGGTTGCTGGTTAGTTCCTGGTGTGGGGAGTCTTTGAGTTCTAAACTTTTGTAAAGCCTGCTGAAATTGTCCCAGGTTAATTACGCATGTTACTAAACTGGCTGTTTCTGCATCAGTAATTAGATCATTATTTAAAAATGGCCAGCCAGGAGCGGTGGTTATGCCTGTAATCCCAGCATTTTGGGAGGCTGAGGCAGGCGAATCACCTGAGGTCAGGAGGTCAAGACCAGCCTGGCCAACATGATGAAACCCCGTCTCTACTAAAAATACAAAAACTAGTCAGGCATGGTGGTGCATGCCTGTAATCCCAGCTACTCAGGAGGCTGAGGCAGGAGAATTGCTTGAACCAGGGAGGCAGAGGTTGCAGTGAGCCAAGACTGTGCCATTGCACTCCAGCCTGGGTGACAAGAGCAAAACTCCATCTCAAAAAAAAAATGGCCTTCTGTATAACATTTCATATGAGCTCATAGTAATTTTTGCTCTAGGAGAATTAAGGGTTCTTAAGAGGGCTACAGGCAATAAGCTGACCCAAATTTCTGATGTCTTCTAACATAGCTTAGCTAACACACATTTTAAGAGTTTGATTAGCCCTTTCTACTTTCCCATGTAAATAATTTTTGATTCTGAGAGCCTTAGCAGCCCCTTGAGTTCTAAAAGATGGGTCTTTATCACTTTAGAGGCTTTGAGGTAACCCAAACTAGGGGATTTATTTCCTTTAAAATATCAAGGAGCCTTGATGTTTCGTGAGCCTTCTTTGTTATCATAGAGCAAGCTTCAACCCAGCCAGTAAAAGTGTCTATTACTACTACCAAAAACTTGTATACTTTGCACACTGGCATATGGGTGAAGTCTAATTGCCAGTCTTCCCCTTTAACTTTAGCCAATATGTTCACACACAGAATCTCTTTTACAATTAATTTTTCATAAGCCTTCCACAACTTGTTCAAACCTTTTAGATTATTCCTATCTCACTTAAAACCATCCTTTCACCCTCTAAACTTAGGCAAGAAATCCACATTCCCATGCTTTTTACCAAAGGTACATTATCCTTTTCTTACATGAATTCTTTTCATAACTTACCCAGACCATCTACAAAATGCTTGGACTTTCTGAGTTTTCCTAAACATCTTTCTTTTTAAACAACCAGTCATTTTACTTTAGGACAAGAATTTATCGTACAAGATCTTTTATCCTACAAAGCCACCATCTCTACAACCTTCCCTCACAAAAACATATCTTCATATATTTAACTTTCTTCACATCTCTCCCCTACTTACTGGTTCCTTACTACCTTGTTTCATAAATAACTCTTTTTTTTAAAGTCCATAATTTGAATTAACTTTCAGATAACCTCCAAACTACACAAAATAATTCTTTCTCACCAATAACACATTTTTTGGCACATTTTGTATACAGAATTATATATTAACTATAATTCATATCCTTATGTATTAGTCTGTTTTCATGCTGCTGATAAAGACATACTCAAGACTGGGCAATTTACAAAAGAAAGAGGTTTATTGGACTTACATTTCCACATGGCTGGGAAGGCCTCACAATCATGGTGGAAGGCAAGGAAGAGCAAATCACATCTTATGTGGATGGCAGCAGGCAAAAGGAGAGCTTGTGCAGGGCAACTCCCATTTTCAAAACCATCAGATCTCATGAGACTCATTCGCTATCATGAGAACAGCATAATTCAATCATCTCTCACCCACTGGATCCCTCCCCACAACACATGGTAATTATGGGAGTTATAAGAAGAGATTTGGGTGGGGATGCAAAGCCAAACCATGTCATCTTAGTAACCTTAAATTTTAGTGAAACCTTAGGAAGCAAAAAATCCTAAACTATCAGACATTAGCATTTTATAGATGAGAATAATTCCACAATTTTTGGAAACATATTCCTCCCTATCATAACCCTTTCTTAATTGGAAATGACCGAGATATACAATGGGCATCAAAAATACTTTTAAGATTTTAAATTACACAAAATTTGCCTAATCATTCATCCCATTTACATGTACTTAAGTCTTTCATTTTTAACAGTTTATCTAGATTACTTCTGAAAACTGAGATATTAGACACCATCATTTAAAGTTAGTTATTTCTTTGTTAACCATTTTTAATAGCCAATGAACATCATGTGTTCACCTAAATAAGAACCTCAAAGCTAAATACATAGGTATTTTTGCCAATAACCCAGAAGATTTAGCTAACAATATTAAATTAGTCTCATTTGTCAAAGAAGCCACATAAACTAAGGCCATTTTGTTTTGGCTGGGTTAATAGCTTTATAATCTTCTATGCCAAATGCTGACACTTCGACATTTCTAGCAAAGACAAATATAAAACCTGGACAAAAATGTATGCTGACAGTTCTGAAGACATTTCTATTTTCATTTTACCAATAATTTTAAAGCCAGCTGTTTAATAAAGATTTACTTAAGTCACATGAACTTGAAAATTGCTTGGACTTATTTATTTAATTTATGAGTGCTTTTTTATTTATAAGCTGATTTGGTTGACACAACATGTAACAATAAGTGTACATACAAATAAACACATCTAGACATGTATACACACACACAAACGAAGATCCAATAGCTTTTACCTTGGAACTCTAGCCATGAGATATCAATACAAGCTCACAGATTTTACATGGTTACACTTTGTTTGCTCCAATAAGTAATCCAGTGAAGGCTGTGAACCAAAATGTTTTAAAGCAGTTTCGGTGGCAGTTTGATTTTTAAAGGCCAAACCTCCTCAGACTCCGAAGACACTGGAGCCAAATAGCACCAAAGGAGAGCACCACATGCTGACCAGGCCTGACCCTTCTTAGGACAGCAGCACCAAAGCCTGGATACATGCAACATCATCCCGCTTTCCCATTCAACAGCAAACTCCAGATTCCAAACAATACTGGGGCCAAGTATTATTGCAAAAGAATATCAAATGTTTCCTCCTTAGATTATCAGGGTCAAATTCATTTCAATGGTTGAGGATGCAGCCAAGTGGGAAGTCAGGTGGAATAAATGGAGTGTTTCCTGTAGTGGTCTGCAAGAGAGAGAAAATTCTAAGGAGGCCTTAGTACTAGACCTGAGAACCTCTGCCTAGGGCATCCCCTTTGGAGAGGTTGAGGTCTGGAGTTGGATCCCCTAGGCTTCCCCCTTTGAGGTCCAGTCTAAAAGTGTCAGACATCTCTGACCTTAGGTGGGCACCAGTGTTGCTTTGTATGTTTTCCCTCCAGAGGCAATGGCCTAATATGAGCTTTTCTCTTGTCCCTGGATGAAGGTCTCAGCTTCTAGCTTCCTACCAATTTAGATAGGCCATATCTTCCTGCATTCCTTGCAAGACTAAGGAGGTTCCCGAACACTGCAGAGTTAACGGTACCAAGGCTAGTGGGATATTCCCCATGAAGAAATGGTGCAGAGGTTATATAAAAGATTGGGTTTATATTGGGTATATAAAAGATATATAGAATTTCTATGGGGTTCAGGGCAAGCAAATTGATGCCAAAGCAATGACCACCAAGCTCCCTTAAGTGGAGGTCCAAGATGGAGAATGTGTTCTAAAGCTTGTGGGTCCCAAAGGTCCTCAGCCAGTCAATAGATTGAGTAGGAGAAGGGAGGTCAAAACATCTAAGAGATATTATCTTTTGTCCTTACAGACTAACTTTATGGGAGAATTTAGCTTAAGAAAGAGGGTTTAAGTCGCCTGAAATGTGTGTGAGCTCACCCTGGACGAGCTTCTGCTGCCAATTGCATCACAGGTAGGGATCAGGGACTATAACTCAAAAAGATACAAAAGAGTCCTTCCGCCTTCTGGGCAGGGGAGCTATCCCAGGTTCACTCCTTGGCCTTCAGGTAACAGTAGAGAGTGGTCCTGGCCAGTTTCCCTCAATTACCAAGAAGCTACTAGGAAACGGCCACTGAAAGACTGAAAAAAGGAAAAGGACTCAGGTCCCTCACCTGAACTGGGCAGTGGTGGTCGGGCACTTTCACACAGAAACCTTTCAGTTTCACTGGAGAGTGGCCCTGTTAGAAACCTGTGGTTGCCTCTGTGCTTAGGCACTGTCCACCGAGGGTTCCAAGCTGGAAAGGGAAAAAGAGAGAGAGAAAAGAGTTCCCCTGTAAGGAGCAGAGAGGAAAAGGGAAAGCAAGAGAAGAAAAATAAATCCCAAACTTTGGGCTTACCTCCTGGCTGGCTCGCCAATATATGTTACTGGTGGAGGGTCTTGACTATGAGTCATCCAGGTTCTTGGCATTTTGAACAAGGAACTGGACAAAATGCACAAACCAAGCAACGAAAGAATGAAGCAAAGAATGCACAGATTTATTTAAATGAAAGTACACTCCACAGACTAGGATTGGGCTCCAGCAAGGAGCTCAAGAGGCCGGTTACAGAATTTCCTGGAGTTTAAATACCCTCTAGAAGTTTTCCATTGGTTACTTGATTATACCCTATGTAAGTGAAGGAGTGGCCCACAACAAGTCTGATTGGTTGTGGGAGGTGACCAATCAGAGGCTGAAGTGAAGTTACAAAGTTACACGTGAAGACTTGGCTTGCGACCAGTCTGATTGGTTGTGGGAGGGGATCAATCAGAGGTACTTTCCATTTTTCATCTGTGAGGCAGTGCAAAGACAGTAGCCTCTGATACTTTTGTTACTTGGGTGTGGAGAGGTGGGGTTTTCCTTTTGATTCAGTTCTAGGAAGTCAGGGCAAATTGGCCTTAGATTCCCTGACTCCAGACCCTATTCTTCTACCTCACAAGCATGTCATGAATGGTCTGGAGTAAATCATAAGAGGATTTATGGAAAAAAAAGCTTTTAGATAATCAAGTTGTCTATAATTAAAGGGAAATTATTTTTAATGGTCTTTCTAGGAATTGGGTTTTGGTATTTTCTAAAAACCATTTATATACTAAAGAATCTTAGCACTTCGGGAGGCCAAGGTGGGTGGCTCACATGGTCACAACTTCAAGACCAGCCTGGCCAAGATGGTGAAACCCCGTCTCTACTAAAAATACAAAAATTAGCCAGGCGTGGTGGCAGACGCCTGTAATCCCAGCTACTTGGGAGGCTGAGGCAGAGAGTTGCTTGAACCCAGGAGGCGGAGTTTGCAGTGAGCCAAGATTGTGCCACTGCACTCCAGCTTGGGTGACAGAGTGAGACTCTGTCACAAAAAAAAAAAATTGGTTAGAACAATGGGATTTTCTTGAAGTATTGCTTCATTCTTAATAAAATTAAAATTGATAAAAGATAATTTTTTAAGCAAATTTCAACTTGTATTGCATCTCACTGTTTTCAGCTTTTTCTCCCCTTTTAAAGTGCCTGAAATAATCACTCTATTCTTCAACTCATTTTCAGCTTCTGTAAGCTTCTTTTTTTTCGGGTTCTGTTGTGGTCTGATGCTAAAAATGTTTTCTCTTAAAGGTCTAAAGGAAATGTTTCCTTCCAACATAATATTCTGTGCTTTTGGCTTTAAATTGTTCTATGAAATAAAAAATTTTCACTTACGACCCAGGAAACACTCTTCCTATGTCTAACTGTGTCCAGAATTGGTTCCTGCCTATGGGTTCTTGGTCTCATTGACTTCAAGAATGAAGCCGCGGACCCTCGTGGTGAGTGTTACAATTCTTAAAGATGGTATGTCTGGAGTTTGTTCCTTCAGATGTTCAGATGTGTCCAGAGTTTCTTACTTCTGGTGGGTTCATGGTCTTGCTGACTTCAGGAGTGAAGCCGCAGACCTTTGCAATGAGTGTTACAGCTCATAAAGGTAGTGCAGACCCAAAGCGTGAGCAGCAGCAAGATTTATTGTGAAGAGCAAAAGAACAAAGCTTCCACAGTGTGGAAGAGGACCTGAGCCGGTTGCAGCTGCTGGTTTGGGTGGCCAGCTTTTATTCCCTTATTTGGCCCTGCCCATGCCCTGCTGATTGGTCCATTCTACAGAGCGCTGATTGGTCCACTTTACAGAGTGCTGACTGGTCCATTTTTAGAGTGCTGATTGGTGCACTTACAAACCTTTAGCTAGACACAGAGCGCTGATTGGTGCGTTTTTACAGAGTGCTGACTGGTGTGATTACAAACCTTTAGCTAGACGCAGAGCACTGATTGGTGTGTTTTTACGAGTGCTGATTGGTGTGCTTACAAACTTTTAGCTAGACACAGAGCGCTGATTGGTGCGTTTTTACAGAGTGCTGATTGGTATGTTTACAAACCTTTAGGTAGACACAGAGCGCTGATTGGTGTGTTTACAATCCTTTAGCTAGACAGAAAAGTTCTCCAAGTCCCCACCCGACCCAGAAGCCCAGCTGGCTTCACCTCTCATAACTAATTCAAGTATCTCTTTAATTAGTTTTGACTTGCAGTTAATCTAAATGGATTCTCCACAGGGAACAGCAGTCGCAGTGCAGAAGCTCTTTGCTTTTGCTTTTGGGTAACTGGCCTAACAAACAGATTTTACACTTTATATTGAAATAATTCCTATGTCATTATTACTAAGTTTTGGTCTGCTTAGAAAAAACTGAGATTAAAAGAAAAACTATTTTTCATTAAGGTTATTACATCTGTGTAACTTTCTGTATGTGCTTTTAAAGTCCTTGTGCCATCAAGTTACAGGGTTTAGACTCCTGGGTCTAAAAAGGATGCCAAGTCCGGCTAAATCTTAAACACTGACAGCAGTTAAAGCTTTATCTTCAGACCCTGTAGAAGATACCAATCAAAATAAACTGTGTTCATGAGACACAGGGCCAGAAATTAAGACTATTCAACTCCTCAAGACCCAGGAACTATCATGGAAGACATGGGTGTGTGACATTGTAAGGGTCAATTTTGAGAGCTAAAATAAGTTTACTTTCTCTATAAATTAACCATTAATGTTGAAGGCACTGATGCAAGACTAGCATATGGGCCTCTGAGTCAGATTAACAAGGTTTTCTTGGAGCATTAACCCACTCCTTAATAAAAGGTTATAAAAAAGGCTTATGGAAATTACATCTTATGGTCAAGATGATTAAACTATTTAATATTATAGGCTGTTTATAAAATTTTGGAGAACAAGTTCAATTGGCCTCATCCTGTCTTTATTAAGGCTTATTGTTTGGGAAATGAAGTCTCCTCTCAAAGAATAAAGGTTTTCGCCTTAAAAAAAATCTTCGAGTTATCGCTTTGTCTAAATGAATGACTTTACAATGACCTGTGATCCTACTTTGTGATATTAAGTGTTTTAAACTTTTTATGTTTGACAAACCTTCCAAAATCAAATTCTAACTTTGGTCCTCATTAATTTTTTGATATTAGTCCCCTGAAGTCCAAAAGAGACATATTTGGTTTATTTGATATAATAAAATCATACAGGAAGTATTGTCAAGTATAAAACAATGTTTAATCTTCTTTGGATTATATTTATGCACATATGTTATTGGTATATGTTTGAGAATTGTATGAAATTCCTGTGATTCTGATATGACTTGGCATATGTTATCAGTGGTAATTATTATTATTATGTAATTGTGGTAATTATAATTATGTAAAATTGTTGTATGCCACAGAAGTAACCAAATATCTTTGTCAATTGTGTCTTTATGACTGTTCTAAGACTTTTGTTATCCACAGTTGTTTTACTTTTATCCTATTCAAAAGGTGGTTTTATAATCAGCTGTGGGACTCTGACAGGTGCTCTTGAATGCAGGCTTCTAATAACTTTGGAGACTGTGACACTAGAATAGAGGAAAAACTTCCAAGACTCCAATGGAGAGCTGAAATGTTCATGAATATCAAGCAGAAAAGAAGTTAACTGCATGGACTGAACTAATAGAAAACTGAAATAGTCCTTTTATGACTTTTTGCCTAAAACATTGCTGACCCTTTGTTTTTCAGAGCCAAGAAAACTTTTCTTTTGAGCTATTTATAGCTTTTAACAATGGAGTAAAGTATATTTCTGTAAACAAAATTTGGAGCATATTTCTCTCTACCTGATTTCTCCAAAATTTAGAAACTAGTTGTGAGTATTCTTAACTTATGGCAATATAGTTATTTGCATACATGGAATAAGAATCTTTCCTCTGAGAAAGATTCTTTCTCAAGAATGTTCCTTTGTAACAGGGCACAATTGGAGACACTGGTTATTTTACCAAGGTTTTGACTGGAATGGGATGCTTTCAGATACAAACAGACTCCTTTAAAGAATGAAAGTTGACTTCAGAGCCAATAAAAACTCCTTGAGAAACCTGGTCTCATACCTTGTCTGCACAGTCCTGGAACAGGGTGACCTGTAGTGAGTAAAGAAAGTCACTTTCTGACAGGCCCAGGAGCCCCAAGTTTTCTTGGGACCTTGAAGTGAGGAATTCACTCAACTAACGCAAGGATTTGCAGGCACATGCCAGGCTTAATGCATTAAAGTTAAATCTGAGATTCTTAGTGGAATAAAGTTCTAGCAAAGCCAATAAAAAAAAAGAGGAGCCTATATAGCAAATAATTGTTCTTCTGACTTTATGCAAATACTCCAGCCAAGTATAATAAGACTACAACTTATTTTGCAAATGAATTTGTCCTATGACTTGTCTTTAGTGAAAATGAGACTGGAGAGAGGAAAATTATATTTCAACATAAACTATAGTACACCTGTTATTAGATTCTAGTCTTGCCTAATGTTTTTCAATTTTTTTTATTTTCTACAATTTAGATTGAATTCAAAAATTTTTCCTGGCTACAAGTCTCCAAAATAATGTTTTCAATTTTTTTCTTCTTTCCTTTACTTCCCCCCACCCCATTTTTCCTGATTTGAAATCACTTAAAATTAAGCAGTCTTTCTTAAAGCCCTACAAACTGAAGCTAGACAATGTAAACTTCAGAAGAAAATAATAGCAACCTATTTACACACATAAACCACTTTCATACCTGCCTACTGACATGGACTTCAGAGTAATACGGCCTATATTGATTTTCCAGGATTCTTCTTCATTTTGTTTGTTTGTTGTTGTTTTTCTTCCTTCCTCCCCCTATTTTCTCTTCAAAGGACATGAGACTTCATAACCTACTAAAAATGAGCTTTCCAAATAACGTGGTACTTATCCATCTAGGAATAAACTATCCTAGCCATGAGAGATCAGACAAAGCCTGAGACCAGAGACTTGTTTTCTTCTAAAATGCTGTCTCTGAAAGATTTTAAAAAGAAAAACGGGGAGATGTGAGAGGAAAATAAATCTCAGGACTCCAAAATTACTAAGCCAAAGGGAAAAGTCAAGCTGGGAACTGTGGGACAAACCTGCCTCCCATTGTACTGCTAACAAGATAGCAACAAAGATAAAAAAGCTACATACCTCCCTCACAATTTGCCCACAAGAAAATTCCCTGTAGACAAAAGACAGACAGAACTCAAAGTCATCCTTTTGCTCATGTGAGACAAATGCATATCTAATTGCTTCCTTTCCCCTATTGTTTCACTAAGCCAGACTAAGGCATAAGTGACTATTCCTGTAAGTTATGTACTCAGTGAAAGGTTAACTAGAAACTCAAAAGAATGCAGTTGTACCTATGACCTGGAAACCCAGGTCATAGGTATGTATTCAGTGAAAGGCTAATTAGAAACTCAAAAGAATGCAAATGTACCTGTGACCTGGGAGCCCCCTCCCTGCTTCATGTTGTCCCATCTTTCCAGACGAAACTGATGTACATCTTACATATATTGATTGATGTCTCATATCTCCCTAAAATGTATAAAACCAAGTTGTGCCCCAACCACCTTGGACACTTGTTGTCACGTTGTCAAGACCTCCTGAAGCTGTCTTGGATGCATCCTTAATCTTAGCAAAATTAACTCTCTAAATTGACTGAGACCTATCCCAGGTATTTTGGGTTCACATAAAGTTTTAGATATGGACTCACTGTAAAAGCAAGGCTTGTTGTTTCTAAGAACTATACTGCGGAGATGAAAAGAGGGGGACTTTCAGGCTGGAAACTATCACATCCACATTCCTTTGCACATCAGCAGCAGAGTCTTTCTTTATACATGGACACAATCCAGCCTCCTCCCTGAGAACTGCCTTGCAGTCAGCAGGAGATGAAGGGTGTTAGGACACTTAGAACTGAGAAGAGTTGGCCGGGCACGGTGGCTCATGGCTGTAATCACAGCACTTCGGGAAGCCAAGACGGGCAGATCACTGAAGTCAGGATTTCAAGACCAGCCTGGCCAACACCCTGTCTCTATTAAAAAAATACAAAAAAATTACCTGTACATGGTGGTGTGTGCCAGTAATCCCAGCTACTCAGGAGGCAGAGGCAAGAAAATTGCTTGAACCCAGGTGGTGGAGGTTGCAGTGAGCTGAGATTGCGCCACTGTACGCCAGCCTGGCAGCCTGCGTGACAGAGCGGGACTCCGTCTCAAAAAAAAAAAAAAGAGAAGAGTTTATGATATAATGCAAGAAGGGAGGGGCAGACCTTAAAGACATAAACTTACTACGTTTCAACACCATACATTTGAAAGGGGCCACAGGACTGGCCCAGAAAGTACTCCATATGTATAAAAGGGCTGCAGTTTGTCTGGTGGTATAGAACATTAAGAATCTATTTGTTTGTTGAGACTTCAGCTTTCTCTTACTCCAAACATGCTGTGCTGTTTTGTCATAGAGAGGTGATGTCTTCAGTAGCAGATACCCCAAGTCTCTTGATGCCTCTTCTTTATCCCTATCAATTCTCTCTCTTTACTTCCTTCCCCTTCCAATCTAGAAGCCTATATTAGTCAGCTCAGGCTGCCATAATAAAATACCATAGACTGGGTGGCTTATGCAATAGAAACGTACTTATTCACAGTTCTAGAGACTAGAAATCCAAAATCAGAGTGCCAGCATGGTCAGGTTCTGGCATGGGCCCTCTTCCTAGCTTGCAGATGGCTGCCTTCTCACTGTATCCTCACATGACAGAAAGAGAGAGCAAACTTCCTGATGTCTTATAGGAGCACTAATCCCAGCATGAGGGCTCTGTTTTGTAACTTCATCTAAACCTAATTACCCCCCAAAAGGCCCCATCTCCAACTACTGATACATTGGGGGTTAGGGCTTCAACATATATATTTTGGGGGGCACAATTAGCCCAAAATATGGCCCAAGTCTATCATTTTGGTCATTCTTTTGCTGGTGGTCTTACTCTCTTGCCCTTTTGTCCTCCTGGTGCAACCTTTTAGTCAAACCCCAGTCTGGGATTAGGCCAGTAGTCCCTTTCCATGGGGCAGCTCCCAGCTGTTGAGCACTGCCAGGGAAAATCACAACAGATTAAGGACCTGTGGCCACTGAAAATTAGGGTCTCCTCAGATTCATGTACTGATATGAAAGAACTATCACTTATACATGGTCTTTAGTTTAAAAAACAGCAAGATGCATTTCAATAGGCTTAATACAATGATTTCTGTAGAAATGTAATGTGTTATCTATGTGAAATGGACTTGTATTAGCTTAGAAATAGTACAAGTTGGCTGGGCGCGCTGGCTCACACCTGTAATCCCAGCAGTTTGGGAGGCTGAGGCAGGCAGATCACCTGAGGTTGGGAGATCGAGACCAGCCTGACCAACATGGAGAAACCCCGTCTCTACTAAAAATACATGGTATTTTTGTAGGCATGGTGGCGGATGCCTGTAATCCCAGCTACTAGTGATGCTGAGGCAGGAGAATCACTTGAACCCAGGAGGGGGAGGTCGTGGTGAGCTGAGATTGTGCCATTGCACTCCAGCCTGGGCAACAAGAGCAAAACTCTGTGTCAAAAAAAAAAAAAAAGAAAGAAAGAAAGCCAAAAGTTTGGTCACTCAGTGTCAAGCTGGAACACAGGAGTCCTTTCAAAGGTTCAGAATCCCATTGCTAGGACCCAGTCTCTGCCAGAGCAACACATGACCATTTCTCCCTGAGACCCTGGCACTGTCACAGTCAGTGAACACGTCTCCATTTATTCTGGCATCCACAGGCCTTGGTTCTGCAGGCTTTCACCTCAGAGAAAATCTTGTCACTCTGGCCACTTCTGCTTCTCACTCTCCAAGCCCCTGAATGCCTGCTCCCCACCCAACCCTACTTTAACAGATTAGAAGATAAAGTTTTCCCTTACCTATGCCCTGGGAATCAAGGAGGGAGGGAAGAGAAACAAACCTCTTGCCTCCTGATGCTTCTGTACCAGTGAAATCAAAAGAGAATTAAATCTTATAACAAATTGCACTGCTTCAGCTATTGACACTATCCCACAGAATTTGAGGGACCTCACCTCCTCGTTTTTGGAGGACAGAGGCTGAAACAAATCTTTGCTAAGGGAGGCTGGAAGCTGGGGCAAAACATTATTAATGGGTCACAGGCCAGAAAGGAGAGTCAATGAGAGAGGATTAATGAGGCCAGATCATCTAGCCCACAGGCTGGGCTGACTCATCCTGCATTCTGAGGCTTGATCTTCAGTGCACCTACCTGTGTTGGCTCCTGCTAGGGCTGCGTGAGCCTAAGGAAATAAGGCTAAAAAAATCAAGCCTTGTGTATTAGTCTGTTTTCATGCTGCTAATAAAGACATACCCAAGAGTGGGCAATTTACAAAAGAAAGAGGTTTAATTGGACTTACAGTTCCACGTGGCTGGGGAAGCCTTACAATTATGGCGGAAGGTAAGGAGGAGCAAGTCACATCTTACATGGATGGCAGAAGGCAAAGAGAGCTTGTGCAGGAAAACTCCCCCTTATAATAACCATCATATCTCGTGAGATTATTCACTATCATGAGAACAACACAGGAAAGACCTGGCCCCATGATTCAATTACCTCCCACTGGGTCCCTCCCACAACATATGGGAATTCAAGATGAGATTTGGGTGAGGACACAGCCAAACCATATCACTTTGGAACTCTCAGCTTCTCAAGGGGTAAATGTTGATTAAATGACTATATGACAGGTGCCAGGGCTCTTATATGGCACAGAAGATTCAGGGAGGATACTACCTCACTGCTGTGACACTCACTGTCAAAGCCCCAAGAGGCACCTTGAAGGGACCTCACTTCTCAAGAAAAGGAATTGTATACTCAGTTCAGGGAAAATTCCTGTATTAGTTATCTACTGTTATGTAACAAATTACTCCAAAACTAGCAGCTTATAAAACAACAAATATTTATTGTCTCAATGTTTTTGAAAGTCAAAAATATGGGAGAAGTTTAGCTGGCAAGTTCTGGATCAGGGTCTTTCATAAGGTTAGATTTGAGATGTCATCTGGGGCTGCAGTCATCTGAAGGCTGGACTGGGGCTGAAAAATCTACCTCCTGCATAGCTCAACCCCATGGCTGTTGGCAGGAGGCCGCAGGTCCTCACTGACTATTGGCACTAATCATAAAAAAGTTGGAGTGGCTATATTAATGTTAGGCTAAATACATTATAAGATAAAAAGTATATTTTGAGATGAAGAAGAAGATTTCATAATAATAAAAATGCCATTTGCCAGTAAGATATAACAATTATAAATGTGTACATGCCTCATAACAAATTCAAAATACATAAAGCAAATGTGAAAGAACTAAAGGGAGAAATAGACAAATCCACAGTCGTGGTTAGATATTTTAACTTCTTCTCTTAGTTACTGATAGAACTAGATAAAAAATTAGTAATGATCATGAAAGTTGTCAGAATCTAAGTGGAATTACTTATGTCAAACTCTAACAAAAATAAATAAATAAGGCTGGGAGGCTGAGAAGCAGGGAGGTGTTGGGGGGGGTGTTGCATACATATCTATGATAAGAACACGATTACAAAGACTCTCTGAAGAGCTCTTACCCACCCATGCCTGTAACAAGAACTTTTGTCAAAGACTTCCCAAACTGCTACATGAATCCCAATGATAGCTAGCCAGATGTACAACAACACCTGCCTGACACACTGTCTTCACTAATGAACTGGCTTCAACTCCTGTGATAAGCCCCTGTAACCAATATTCTCTTTGTTTCAAGGCAAATTATGTGTCCTTCTCCCTGTTGCCTTTAAAAGCTTCCCCTTGGCTGAGCCTCTCCAGTTATGCCTATGGTCCCAAGAGCCCTATATCCTGGATTTGCAAGTCCCCTGCACATCTCAAATAAACTCAATATCTCTGGAGAATCTCCCTCTGTCTGTTATTTGGGTTGAAGTAATACAGAAGATCTGAACAACACTATCAACCACCTTGGTCTAATTGACATGTATAAAACACTACATACGATAACTGGATAATACACAATTTTTAAGTACACATGGAGTGTTCGCCAAGATATACCATATGTTGAGTCATAAACAAGTCAATAAATTTCAAAAGGCTTTCTCAGATCACACAGGAATTAAACTAGAAAGCAACAATTAAAATAATAGGATATGTTAAAAAGCCCTAAATATTTGGAAATTAAATAACACTTTTCTCGACAAGGAGTAAGTCAAAGAAGAAATCATAAAGAAAATTAGAAAGTACTTTGAACTAAATGAAAATGAAAACAATGTATCAAAAATTTGTGGATTTAACTAAAGCAGTAAGTAGAAGGAAATCTATAATTTCAAATGTTTGTCTTAGAAGAAAGGCTTATAAATTTTCATATTGAGAAGCTAAAAAAGAAGAGCAAATTAAACCCAGAGTAAGTAAAAAGGAAAACATTATAAAGATAAAAGTGGAAATCAATGGAATAGAAAATAGACAAAATAATAGAGAACATTAACAAACCAAAAACTTTTATGTTTAACAAAATTGATAAAATTGGTAAGCTTTTAGCAAGACTAATCAAGAAAAGAGAGGGAGAGAAAAAAACTAATTACTGGTATCAGGAATGAAAGAGGAGATTTCATTCCAGATCTTATACATATATTCAAATAATACTACTGGAATATTATGAACAACTTTAAAACAATAAATCTGATAACTTATATGAAATGGCCAGATTCCCTGAAAAATAAAACTTACCAAAAGTGGCAAAAGATGAAATAGAAAGCATGGATGGCTCTGCATCTGCAAAAAAACTTTTCCACAAAGAAAACTCCAGAATTCACTGGTGAATTCTATCAAATGATTATGGAAGAAATGATAACAATCTTACAAATATTGAAATTTCAGAAAATAGAGAAGAAAGAAACTCTTATTTTATAAAGCCAGGCCAAAACCTGACAAAGATACAAGAAAAGAAAACGATTCACTGATTGCCTGTATGTTCATTTTTCATGAACATACAGGCAAAAATCTTTATCAAGATGTTAGTAAATAAAATCCAGCAGAATATAAGAAAGACAAAACCAAGTTGAATTTGTTAGCATTACACTAAATGGAGAAACATTGAACACTTTTCCCTCTAATATCAGGAACAAGGCAAGATGTTCATTCACTGCTTCTATTCAATATTGTGCAAGATGACCTAGACTATGCAACCACACAAGTAAAAGAAAAAGGCATAAATATTGGAAAGAAAGAAGTAAAACTGATTCTATTTACAAAATATATGCATATTAATATAGAAAATCCTAAGGAATCTACAACCCCCGCCCCTACAAAACAAATAATAGCACTAATAAGTGAAAGTCTCAATGTCACTATACAAAATCAATTATATTTCTCTACATTAACAGCAAACCAATGGAAAATAAAATAACATTCACAAGACTCAAAGAATAAAATACTTAGGAATATATTTATCAAAATGCATTCAGTGCTTTAAACTATGAATTCTCCCCAAATTAAACTACAGGTTCACAACTCCAGCAGGTATTTTTAAAAAGTTGATAAGTCAATTCTAAAATGTATATAGAAATAGAAAGAACTTGGAATAGAAAAACAATTTTGAAAAAGAAGAAAGGGTAGACAATATACATTATTTGACTTAGATTGATAGATAAATGGATCATTAGAACAGAATAGAGACCCCAGATATAGGTCCACCTTATATGGTGAACTTATTTTTGACAAAGGCACTAGAGCTGATCAATGGCAGTAATTTTTTGTAAGCCCTACTTTTTTCCAACAAATGATGCTGTAGCAACTGGATATCTATATGGGAAGAATGAACTTTGACTCTTACCTAAAACTATACACAAAAGTTAATTCGAGATGCATCATAGACCTAAACATAAAACTACTAAAATTTTGGACAAAAATATGGGTGAATATCTGAGAGTAGGCAAAGATTTTTTAGAACCCAGAAAAAAAAGAAATTGATAAATTAGACTTCATCAAAATTAAAAATTTCTGCTTATCAAACCCATCATTAACAAACAGGCAAGCCACAGACTGGAAGAAAATATTCATGAAACATGTACCTAGCAAAGGACTGTATCCAGCATATCTAAATCTCCTATAATTCAATATTAAAAAGCAAAGACAAAAAATGTGGATGTTTCACAAAAGAAGAGGTACAAATGACCACTAAGCACATGAAAACACAATCAACTCTATTAATCACCAGGAAAATGCATAAAAGTCACAATGAGATACAACTATTAGAATAGCTAAAATCTGGAAGGCCGGCAACATCAAATGTTAACAAGGATGTGGAGCAACTAGAACTCTTATATATTGCTCTTAAGAACATAAAATAATACGACCACATTGGAAAAACTTGTGACAATCTAATAAAATTAAATATGCATCTATTGTTTGACTCAGTAATTCCGCACCTAGATATTTACCCAAGAGAAATGAAAACATATAGCTACAAAAAAAGATGTATGAGAATGTTCACAGCAGCATTATTCATAATGGTCTACAATATGAAACAACCCAAATGTCTATCAACTAGTGAATAAATTAATAAATTATAGTATATTCACACAATGGGATACTTCAGAGCAAAAAAGGGCAAGTTTCTGATATGTGAAACAATATGGATTAATCTCTCACACATTATGGTCAATTAAAGACATCAGACACAGAGTACATATTACATTATTTCATTTATACAACAGTCTAGATCTAAGAGGAAAATAAATGAGAATAGTGATCGCCTGGTTGTGGAGGGCGGGATGACCAGGATGACATGCAAGGGAACTTTGTGGAGTCAGGGAAAAATGTTCTTTATCTTGCTTGGTGTTGGGGTTACAAAAGGATATTGCTTTGTCGAAACCCATTGAACTATACATTTTTGTTCATTTTAATGTATGCAAAATTTATTTCCCTCAAAGAAATGAACTTTAATAAAGAAAGAAAAATATATGATCATACATACACAATACTAGGGCCTCTTGCAGGGCACTTAAAGAGCCCAACAGAGAAAGGGTCTAACTAAACTCATTTGAAGCTTCATTAGCTATGTAGAAAATCTGCCTCTGCCCCCAGCTCACATTCTGGCCCAACACTCACTTAGTTGTGTGACCATGGACAAGCTGTTTGATATCTCAGTTCCTTGAATCCCACATGTGAAAATTCTGAATAATTATAGAACCTATCTCACTAAATTGGTGAATAAATTCCATGAGATAAATTAGAACTAACTGGTACATAGTGAGTCCTCAACAAACATAAACTATTATCATTATTGTGCAGACACAGTTTTCAAAAGAAAACTGTTTGGGAAATTCTTCCAAGGGCCATGAAGGGCCTATTGAAGTGTCCTGAGAAGAGAAGGGACACAGTCAGATTTGCCTTTCAGAAATAATGACTGGGCCGAGTGCAGTGGCTCACACCTGTAATCCCAGCACTTTGGAAGGCTGAGGCGGGCGGATCACGAGGTCAGGAGTTCGAGACCAGCACGACCAACATGGTGAAACCTCGTTTCTACTAAAAATAAAAAAATTAGCTGGGCGTGGTGGTGCACGCCTGTAATCCCAGCTACTCAGGAGGCTGAGGCAGGAGAATCGCCTGAACCCGGGAGGCGGAGGTTGCAGTGAGCCAAGATCACGCCACTGCACTCCAGCCTGGGTGAAAGAGCGAGACTCCATCTGGAAAAAAAAAGAAAAAGAAAAAAGAAAGAAAGAATGACTGAAGCAGCAGTGGGGAGGATGAATTGGTCGGGGAGGAGGGAAGAACGGATTTGGAGTCCTTTCAGGACTGTCCTAACATGAAAATGGATGAGACATTATTGATCTAAGGAATTTTTTTAGAAATAAAATAGTTTTATTCAAAGGATATAGAATTTCAACATTTTAATAAAAATCTAAATAAAAATAAAAGTAAAACTTAAAATGATTTTTCACATTTAAAGATATTAAAATAAATTCAAAATTGCCTAGTAAAATAAAAGCCAAATAAATTATAATTAATATCAAATCTTGAAATAAAAGTGTTTAAAAATATAATTGTTCAATATTGCAGAAGGTTCTTAAGCAACCCACCCTGCTCATGTTGAATTGTAAGTACTTCTCCAGAACTGCACACTAGAACGGGAAGAGAAATAACATGGACTTTCACACTATTAGGAAAGGAGACTTCACTATACTGAGCCCGTCTACTCCTGCACACTCCTGGGGTGGGATTGTGGGTCACAGGGAGACGTACGTGCTCCGCTTCAGTGCATACTGCCGAAGAGCTCCCAAGTGGCTGGCTGCACCAGTTAACACTCCCCTGAGCAGTGTAGGGGAGTCTCAGAGGGTCACTTGGCATTTTCCATCATTTTCATTTTAGCCATTTTTGCAGGTGTGCGCGATGCTGTTTTTATAACCAACACATCATTTTTCTCTTCCTTTTCTGGAGGGGGAACCCAGCTTTTCTAGGCCCTCCACCCTTTGGGCAGGAGGAACTGGGTGTGTGGGGCGGGGGGAAGCCATCTCTGGGTGGTTGGTCAGCTGGGGCCTAACCACAGGAGGCAGATAGACTGAGGCTATGCCAAGCAGAAAGACTTATCAGGCACCTCTTGCCTTTCCTCATCTCTGCTGGTTCAAATCCTGCTCGCCCCGCAAGGGCAGATTGGAATTTACCTTCTCCAGAAAGCCTGGGGTGACCCTATCCCCTCACTCCTCCTCCCCCGTTCGCCAGCTTTTGTCTTGACATCGGCGGACCAAGAATGTGTGACACTGGGCAAATCATTAACCTCTCTGGGCCTATTTCCTTATCTGGGGAACATCTGCACTTGAGCAACAGAAGTCTAAGATCCCTATCTGATTTGATGTTTTGCGACCCTTTTAAGGCGCAGGGCGCGAAAGAACAGAAACAGAAGTGTCCGTTCAAGTAGGTCGGCCGGGGTGTCACTCGTATAAAAGCCTATGCTTTGAAGGTTCTCGTGTGTCTCGGCCTGCAGGTCTCGCTCAGAGCTGTGTCCCTGAACATCCACCCTGCTGGGGTGGCTTGACGCATTTCTGTGCAAACCTGTTCGCTCGCAGCCCTACCTACCCCTCTCCCGAACCGGAGAAAACCTTCGGCTGGGTCTTTCCGGGTTTTGTGTCGAATCTGCGGCGGCGACCCGGCGCCGCGTCATGGGGTGGTGAATGTGCGGCAGCACGCGCGCCGCGTCGTTTACGCGGCGATTTCATCATGCTCCGAGCTGGGCGGCGCGCGCCGCTTCCGTAGCCACCCTCTCTGGATAGCCCAGGGCCGCAGGCTCATGCCCTCTCCGCGTCCAGTGCTGCTTAGAGGTGCTCGCGCCGCTCTGCTGCTGCTGCTGCCGCCCCGGCTCTTAGCCCGGCCCTCGCTCCTGCTCCGCCGGTCCCTCAGCGCGGCCTCCTGCGCCCGGATCTCCTTGCCTGCCGCCGCCTCCCGGAGCAGCATGGACGGCGCGGGGGCTGAGGAGGTGCTGGCACCTCTGAGGCTAGCAGTGCGCCAGCAGGTACCGGTGTTTTGCGCTCTCTGCTAAGCCTCCGGCTCTCCTCCCAGGGCCTTCTTCTGGTCATCCTTCCCTCCTCCCCGGGGAACTGTCCTCTTCGGTTACCCCTTTCTTTCCCTTCATCCTCTGGCGTCTTCTTCGCCTCCCCCACTTTGGTCCCAAGTCCCCCGTGCGTCAGCCACCTCCTCTCCCGCGGACCTCCGTCCTCCTCTCTTTTTGGATGACTCCCTGGAACCCTTCCGACTTCCTGCGTCCCTCTCCGGCTCCGTTCTCCCTTCCCCATTCTGTCACAGCCCGCGTCTCCTCTATTTCCAGTGGGGCTGGGATCTGTGAGCCTTTGGTTGTCCTCGCCTCCTTACTGAATAACCTTAACTTCAGTTTTCCAGGCTCTGCTGTACTCTTTGTGCACCCTGGGTGGAAAGCTTCCTAATTCTTTCAGTGGTCAATGATGAGCCGAAAAACTGCCGGTTCTTTCGTCTTACGGCCAGGCCCTTTAATCTTCAGGATGCTTTGAATAGTGTTTCCCCCTTAACATCTTCCTTCATTCAGTGCTTAGTTTAGCAGAATGATTGGCTGAGAAAATAGAATTGAAACGTGGATGTGGGGAGGTGTCGAACTTTTCTATTAATGCTGTGAACTCATCATCCTTTGCTCTTGTCATCTTTTCTGGCTTCTGAAAAGGCCGTTTGGAACCAGTGAGCCCTCAGATCGTAAACCTGGGAAACTAAGTGTTGCGGAGTGAAGTCAGCCATCCTTAGTATGGAATATTTTGACATTTGATTTTCCCGAAGGTGAGGGAAGGTTTCATGGGCTGAAGGACTTGGTGATTTAATATAGACCTCCTTTTCCTAGGGCACTGCCATAGAGTTTAGAATTTAGAGATGTCAAGGAAAAGATTATTTCAGATGATTCCCATATCCAGTTAGGGAGAGCCAGAGCTTGCAGTAGGACCCCGGAGATCATGACTTAGTAGTAAACACCAAACGGGTTTCTCCTGCATGGGCGCCTGATGCAATAATTTGCCTTAGCTACAGAGGGTGGAACCCTATCTCGGAAATAATTCATTGGGGCATAGCTGCCGCAAATTCAGCCACTTTGCCATCTGTCCTCTTCGCTGGTTTGAGCCTGACCGATTTTAATAAATAGCCTTTCATTTTGAAATATCACCACGGGCTTAACTTTTTTCTTCATGATTGGTGTCAGAACACCGATTGCATATTCTGTCTCCCTCCACCCACCTTCCACTCCACAAATAAAATTAGGTGTGGTTCCTTTGTCGTTTCTTAACTTGCCATTTTAAAAAATATCCTTCCCTTTAGAAGGAAGCATACAACTAATTTGGGGGAAAAAAAAAAAAACCCACCACACCCAAACCCCTCCCTCTGCCACGTTAGCCTGGAACTGCAGTGAAAATCATCCATCGGTAGTTAAGACAGGATCTAGTTAACTAAAGTAAACTTTGATCGCGGCAGCTTTCCGATGCTACTACTGTCTTGTGTATTGTTTATGTTGTCTTGATTATTAATTGTTTTGTACTTTAAGATATTTTCCGAATATGCGAGTTAGTTGATTTAAGTTAGTTTGGATATTTTTTTTCTAATTTTCCAAGAACACACATATATCAGTTAGTTAATTGTGTGAATTACTGAGTCATATGTCAGCTGAAAAATAATTTAAAGATGATCTAATTTTACCCATTTTTTGTATATGGGGAAATGAGACACACTGTCACCCCTATCCATTTTGGATAACTCCATTGTGAAGTGCAATTGAAAACCTTTCAGGAGTGGGATTTTTACTTAATGACTGGTCTTGTTAGTAGCACATGTTTCATAGAAATTTGTTAATCTGGAAAATGAATGAGTGAGTTTGTCACTTTAAGAAAACAACGGTTAGTATTTGTGGCCAATAATAAAATTCAAACTTTGGGGAAATTTTAGAATTTGGGAAGACTCGTATCTTTTGCTGTGAGCTTGGCAGCTTCACAGTCCTTAAAGATATCTGTGATGAGATGAGTGGTGATATTAACAAACGTGGATTTTTTTTTGATAGTATTTGGATAATCTGCATAACTCAGTGAACCAATGTTTTCCAGGTGACCAATGCATGATGTTATGAAATCAGGTATTGGTGAAAGAGCCATTCAAAGCTTAAGATACATTAATAGATTTATTCTAACAGTACAAAAAATTCATTGCTATAGTTTCTGAGTTAGAAATAACCTTGAAGAAGCTACCACTTGTCAGAGTTTTGAGGTAGTATCAAAGAATATCCACAATTATCCGAAACGGCTTTTAAAATTATTTTTCCTTTTCCACCTACATATGTCTTTCTTCATATACTTTACCCAGAACGTCATATTACAAAAGAAGCAGACTTTCCACATTGGTCTTTTAGGATTTCTCACAGATTAAGGTTACCAAAATAGTAAGTGCCAAACTCGAAATTTAAAAACCCATGAGGAAACAAGCCACCTTGAGTGAGACTTAGGGGAAATGATGATAGAATTAGATCCTCCAAAAGTATTAGAATAATCACATATTTTTAAAATGCTTAAGATAATTTTTAAAATAAAAGAAGTACTCAAAAACATGAGCAAAGAACAAGAGACTACCAAAAACAATCACACAGTGTGAAAATGAAGCACATATTGTATGGAAATGGATCACTGAAATTAGAAACTCTGTTGGGTGCCCAAGGGCTATATCAATTTAACAACTTTAATTACTCAGCTGAAAGTTTTTCATCCTATATAGGTAATATTTTGTTTGTTTACTCAGATGACCTATTCCACCATATTACTATAAATATGGAATTAGTATAGGTTGTTGGAAGTTAATAAAATAATTCAGAAATATTAGCAAGGAAAAAATTCCAACTGTAAAGAGAAAGGCAAAGGAAGATGAGCCAGCAGTGACTGAGAAGAATGGTCAGAGAAGTGGGAGGAAAACTGAATAATGTTTTTATTTTTTTTGTAAGCGAGAGGAGAGAGATTTAAGAAGGTGGTCAATTTATTGGTTCTTCTGTGTTCTCAGTACAAATCTTGCTCTTTCCTACTTTTTAATCAATGCTTTTCTCTCCTCCTTTTTCACCCCTCTATACCCAAAGGAAAAAATTCACCATGTGAGCAGTTATTTGTTAACTTGCCTGTGTGTTCTTCTAGATTATTAAATGAAGAGGGCAGAGACCTTGATTCATAATGACCACTCACATAATAAACATTTGAATTGCATCATTCTTTTTTTTTTTCATTTTGAGACGGAGTCTCACTTTGTCACCCAGGCTGGAGTGTAGTAGCATGATCTTAGCTCAGTGCAACCTCCGCCTTCCGGGTTCAAGTGATTCTCCTGCCTCAGCCTCCCGAGTGGCTGGGATTACAGGTGCCCACCACCACGGCCGGCTAATTTTTGTATTTTCAGTAGCGATGGTGTATCACCATGTTGGCCAGGATGGTCTGAAACTCCTGATCTCAGATGGTGAGGAGGGCCTTTCAAAGTGCTGGTATTACAGGCGTGAGCCACCACACTTGGCCTGAATTGCATCATTCTTACATAGACTTTTTAAAAGGCATGCTTAAAAACACATTCCTAACATTTCTTGACTTCTGAAACCAATCCTGAATATAAATTCTCTTTCTTGGCTAGGGAGATCTTGTGCGAAAACTCAAAGAAGATAAAGCACCCCAAGTAGACGTAGACAAAGCAGTGGCTGAGCTCAAAGCCCTCAAGAGGGTTCTGGAAGCAAAGGTGAGTCCTGGGATGCTAAAATAGGAACATAAGTAGGTATAGGATTGTTCATCTTTAATTTATTTGGATGGGAGAGACCTAGAAAAGTTTCTGAACGAGTATCATTTGGTTTATCTGTTTATCCATAATGCCGCCTTCTCCTTTCCCTCTACCTGGTAGCCTCCTCATCCTTTCAAAATGCAACTCAAAATGTCAACTTTTTAATAAAGCCTTCCTGACCCTGCAAATGCTGGACTCAATACGCTACATGAATTTCCATGGAAAGGATTGTGCTCTTCTTTACGACTTCTCTTATGCCTGAAAATAATGATTTTTGTTTGTTTGTTTGTTTTAAGGAAAAGGTCTGTTTATTTGATACCTGCTCCCAGACCTTTCAAACAATAGATCTCCCATCACCAAACTTAAGTTGTTTTGGTGTTTTAAAGTAACCATTTTGCTATAGCAATCCACTGACAATTCAAATATTGCTTATATTGCTTATCAGTATCTACATCGAAGTAAACTTAGTCTTGTTTTTTTTTTTTTGAGATGGAGTCTCGCTCTGTTGCCCAGGCTGGAGTGCAATGGTGCGATCTCAGCTCACTGCAACCTGTGCCACCTGGGTTCAAGTGATTCTCCTGCCTCAGCCTCCGAAGTAGCTGGGATTACAGGTGCCCACCACCAAGCCCAGCTAATTTTTGTATTTTTAGTAGAGACAGTGTTTTGCCATGTTGGCCAGGCTGGGCTTGAACTCCTGACCTCAGGTGATCCACCCACTTCGGCCTCCCAAAGTACTGGGATTACAGGTGTGAGCCACCGCACCTGGCCAAGCTTAGTCTTGTAATCTTGGAAATGATCATATATTTTCCTAAATGATTAAGTAAAGATATCTTTTATATTACTCAAAGGGAAAAAAAGACCTATGGCTTCTATTGTTTTTAACCTATCAAAATCTTGTCTGTTTGATAAATTTTATATTTAATTCTGGTGAGGAATAAACTAAATTCAGATATATAAGTTCAGATTCCCACCCACCCCTCCACTCACTCACTTTTTATTTAATCTCTAACAGGAGCTGGCGTTACAGCCCAAGGATGATATTGTAGACCGAGCAAAAATGGAAGATACCCTGAAGAGGAGGTTTTTCTATGATCAAGCTTTTGCTATTTATGGAGGTAAGGGATTAATGACAAAAAGAACTATTGTGTTGTTAGTGGCTCTAATATTATACTTAAATCAAGAACATGGCTTGCCTGTTGGTATCCACTTGTATCAGGCCACAAAGCAGAGGATGGATGTTTTGCTTTTGTTTGCTTGGAGTCACCATTTGGTGTGATACCTGTTATTTTTCTCCACTGCGTTTATTCCTGGACAGCACTTTTTTTGATTAGGATGTAGGGAATTGTTGGAGGCCCATGTATGTATTTGATGTGTCTGTGTACTCATGTACTCTTTTTAAAATGCAATGGAGACTGAAGAGTAACAGAGGGCCATTGTAGTACTGGCTAACTATACTATGCCCCTTCACACAGGGGCAGTGATAAAACAGTCCTTAGATTATTCTTTATGGTCATCTGCCAGGAGAAAACATTCTTCCCAGGGATGTAGATAAATCACTGTGAATGCCATATGAAGGTATATAGGCAAATACAATTCACTGATGAAATGTAAAACTATATTTTTCATAGTCAATGGATTATTACAACAACATTAGACATATAGTACTTTGCCACTGAAAGTTGACTTGAGTTTGGCTAAGTGGATCTGTAAATGTTTACCCTTTTGAGGTTGAATAGTGCCTCGAATACCCAGGAATAAATTAGAGAATTGGATGCTAAAATTATAGATCATTGTTATCAGATGTGAGAAATTATTTTGTAATTTTTACGGCAGAAAACTGTAATCTGCTTTTTCACTCTGTTCTCTAAGGGGGAACTTTTGTTGTAGATTTTGGGCTAGTCCTACTTGAAATTACAAATATAGAATTAGTAAATGGCATAAGAGCTTTTTTATTTTACTTCCATCAGCTAGCTGAAAGTAAGGTTCTTCAGTATTGAGGGATTTGCATTGTTGACTTGAATACACTTTTAGGGAGTATAGGTATCCGTTTCTCATGTCTCCTTGCCTTCATTTGTTCAGAGTAACAAGGTAAAGTATGTGTTTTCCTCTCATATTCCATAGGTGTTAGTGGTCTGTATGACTTTGGGCCAGTTGGCTGTGCTTTGAAGAACAATATTATTCAGACCTGGAGGCAGCACTTTATCCAAGAGGAACAGATCCTGGAGATCGATTGCACCATGCTCACCCCTGAGCCAGTTTTAAAGTGAGATCTTACTTTGGAGTGAGGGGAATCCTACTTTAAATAAAATAACTTATTAAATTATTTAATATACTTATCTAAATAACTTCCTGATTATAAAGAACTACTCATTTCATGTAGAAAATCTGGAAAATATGGAAAAACAAATAAATGTTTACCTTCTGCTCACAGATAGCCATGTTAAGATGATTGTGTTTGTCCTTCCTATCTGTTTTTTCTGTACGTCCCTATGTATTTCAGTGTTAGCAGTACACTGCTTATTTTCATGTAATATAGATGAACATATACTCATATCATTAACTATTCATCTAAAGCATTTTTAATGATAGCATAGTATTCTGTTTTATGGAAGTGCCGTAATATGTTAGTTTGTGCCATATTGAAAGCATTAAAGTGTTTCTCATTTTTGACTGCATCGAATATCTTGATAGATGGATTTTTGGGTATATCCTTGATTATTTCCTTAATACAAGTTCTGAGCAAAGGTATATTTGTAGAGATTTTCAATTAAATACTATTTGTTTTAAAGTTTCAATGCAGAAACTTAGATTATTCCTACCAACGTTATTGAAAGTAGGGCAGAATTTCTTTTTTGTGTGTGTGTGAGACAGTCTTGCTCTGTCGCCCAGGCTGGAATGCAGTGGCTTGATCTCAGCTTACTGCAAGCTCTGCCTCCCAGGTTCACGCCATTCTCCTGCCTCAGCCTCCCAAGTAGCTGGGACTACAGGCACCCACCACCATGTCTGGCTATTTTTTTTGTATTTTTAGTAGAGACGGGGTTTCACCATGTTAGCCATGGTGGTCTCGATCTCTTGACCTCGTGATCCGCCCGCCTCGGCCTCCCAAAGTAGGGCAGAATTTCAGAATGTGAAACTGAAAGGAATTCTTTTATTTATTTATTTATTTATTTTTTGAGATGGAGTCTCGCTCTGTCCCCCAGGCTGGAGTGCAGTGGGGCGATCTCTGCTCACTGCAAGCTCTGCCTCTCGGGTTCACGCCATTCTCTTGCCTCAGCCTCCAGAGCAGCTGGGACTACAGGCACCCGCCACCGCGCCCGGCTAATTTTTTTGTATTTTTAGTAGAGACGGGGTTTCACCGTGGTCTCGATCTCCTGACCTCCTGATCCGCCCGCCTCGGCCTCCCAAAGTGCTGGGATTACAGGCGTGAGCCACTGCGCCCGGCCTGAAAGAGGAATTCTTGCCATTTTGTAACTCGTCATTATTCATTTAAGGTTGACTGGTGGAGAGCTAATTTTTACTATTGGCATCCGTTAGGTTCTCTTAATAATTTCAGCCAATTAAGAGGAGGAATTCTGAATGATGGCTTTATAAGATCAGGACTACCTATCATTTTAGCTACTTGTTCCACCAATAGGAACTTTGTATAGATAATACCAATGTCAGTACAGGTTTCAGTGGCAGAAAACACTTTCCTTAAGGTTCAATGTCTATACTGAGCTGCCATGAATTCTTAACTAGTCAAATTCCCAGTGATTTTGGCCTTTGCTTAGATCACTAATAATAATGGCATAGGCATGGATTAATTGATCCTGAAGAATAGTACAGACTTTATGACAACTTGTAGAAAAGAATTGTCTTTTTATTGTCTAGTTAATGTCTTTTTTCTTATGGGAAGGAAGAATGTGGGAGACGGTGAGAAATAGATTTGAGGAAGAATTTTCTCTGGCATACATTACTGTCATGGATACATCATTACTATAGATATGGGAACTTCCATCTTTGAGATGGATATAAACATTGATGGGGAATTATCTTATAAGGTAATATCTATGTGTAATTTGTATGAGAATGACAAATTGGGTTGGCATTTGTTAATTTAGGACCTCTGGCCATGTAGACAAATTTGCTGACTTCATGGTGAAAGATGTAAAAAATGGAGAATGTTTTCGTGCTGACCATCTATTAAAAGGTGAGGTTCTTCATCTCCTTCAGGTAGGATTGATCAAAATAAAAGGTTTAAACTTTCTCTCAGATGTTTTTCATTAAATTTTTTATTGAGGCATAACATTCAAAGAGCAAAGTGCACAGATCTTAAGTATATAGATCAAGTCCCTTATTTTTTAAAAAAGTTATATGTAGATAATTAGTTATATACAGATAATTTTTCTAATTAGCAAATGAATCAAGACAATACCATGACTGCTGTTGTAAAATCAACCGTGGGATTCATGTAAATTAAGAACTTTATCCTTGGATTTACTTTTTAATTGTCTAGCATTGAAACTGAAAAGTGCATTGTCCTTTTTCCCATTGATTGATATATGTCAACACTGTTCTTACAGCTCATTTACAGAAATTGATGTCTGATAAGAAGTGTTCTGTCGAAAAGAAATCAGAAATGGAAAGTGTTTTGGCCCAGGTGAGTACTCTAGAGATGTTATCAGAGTAACCTAGGTGGTCGCTGTCCTTCTTTCAGTGTTTAATGACTGTTGCATTTCCCATTATGCTGACCCTGGCCACATTGTAACGAAGCAGAGGTTAATTCTGTCCTTTATAGCATCTCTTTTTTTGCATTTTTATTTTCTTCTCTCTTTTGTGACTAACCCTTTATTTCAGCCCAAACTAACAAGTCGGTGTTAATAGGCATTCAATTTGTCTGTCCTTGGAAACTACTTTTCTGGATTTAATAGCTAAAACCACAGGAGTGACTGATGATGGGTAGTGTTCAGCACTGGTGTGGAGATTTGGGGGCAGATAACTTGATGAGCACTTTTTCACTGGCTACTTGATCTGCCTCTGCTTGGACCCTGATTTCATGCTATTATTCTTAGAACCTCATGAGCAGGTCCTGACTTTTCTGTCCTTGCTTTTCTCAGTTTGCCTATAGGCCTAAAGTTTTATAATTTGTATAATATTTAAGCTGACAAATTTTAGAGAAGACAAAAAAGAGACCACAGAGATAATTTATTCTGACCTTTTACCAATTGCAGGAATACTTTCTATATTAGAAGTAGTTCTTATCCTTTTGTTGGGTCACAGACCACCCTAAGAATGTGATCAAAACTGCACGTCTCCCTGGGAAGATGCATGTGCTCATGTATATATGTTGCTGGTGTCTCACCTCATCTATTGGCTATTCCATTTAGGCAAAGTACATTTCTCCAACACCATGTTTAGTCATGAGGTCTACTGAGGCTCACCTCTTAAATTTTATTTACTTCCTTGGGCAAAAGACAAAAAACCAGTACTGTGATTATACCTATTTTCTTTACACCGATCTCTCTCTCTCTCTCTCTGCCTGAATATAGAACTCCCTAATTTGTTGTTTTTCATGGGAATTACTGGATACTTTTCCACTGTTGTCCTAATTTTTTTTTTAGCATGCTTTTTTTCTCTGTGATAGTTAACTTTCCAACATAGCTAACATAATTTCTCCTTCTTCATTTACACTGAAAACTTTCTTAATTTGGCTGTTGAATCATCTGCTGATTTATTTTGATCCTTGTGGAGTGTAATTTTATCCCTTGCTTGAAGCTCATTGTTTTAGTAATTACTCATGGTTTAGAAAATTATTTCTTACATTTTGGTACTGTTGAAGCCACAGGTTCATCTCATTTTCTTTTCCAAAGGCATGCCCTTTATTAGAAAAAATGGAAAATGCCTCTAAGTATCCCTAAAATTTTCCATTCAGAATTTTAGATTTACTGAGGTTTTGTGTATATGTTTTTGATCTTAACAGTATTATTCATTTCCAAGTACGTTGTCAGAGTTGGGAAGTAACTAGTTGATTTGACAAGTCAATTTATTGTTTGAGCATTGGCCTTCTCTCTTATTTCAGTTCTGTGTTCTAGGAGAGCAATTTGTTTTTTGACTTGCCATATCAGATGCATGTACAGCTGTCAATATAATCTTCAATGAAAAGTAAGGGACCCATGGGAAATGGTGTAGCACTCAGAAATGGCCCTGGTGGATTCACTGGCTGAAAGCCCATCTGTTGCTTAAGCACAGAGTAGCGTTTTCTGCACCTTAGTGTCTGACTCCTTTTCAGCTTTATGAAGCATCATTGTTTCTTTAAAAGGCCCTGATTCACCTTCTGTGGTAGGAAGACCTCTACTCCTATTATGTGGATTTAACAGCTCAGAACAAATTCTTTTGTTTCTCTTCTCTGTCTGTTTTTGTGGCCCATCTCTGGATGTTCCAGTTTTAAAAACCATTTTTAACTTGTTTATGAAAAATTCAAAACATACGAAATTTTATATGTTAAATAAAAACATAATAAACAATTATGTACCTATCACCCTGCTTCACTGTTAGATTTTTTTGTATCTATTCCCCTCTCACTTTCCTGACTTCTTTCCCCTAATTCTTTGTGTGTGGTAGGGTGGGGACAGAGCCCCACTCTGTAGCCCAGGCTGGAGTGCAGGGGCACGAACATGGCTCACTGCAGCCAGGACCTCCTGAGCTCAAGAATCCTCCTGTCTGGGCCTCCCAAAGTGCTGGGATTACACGTGTGAGCCATGGTGCCCAGCCTGAATTTTTTTGAAGCAGATCTCAAACATTATTTTATTATACCTGTAAATTTTTCATTATCTCTAAAAGAGAAAAATCCTTTAAAAATAAAGGATTTAAAAAATCCTTTTCAATCCTCTTACCTTGGGAAATGTTAATAATTTAATATCATCAAATATTTGATCAGTGTTCATGTTTTCTAGGCTGTCTTAAATGTTTCCAGTTTTTAAAATTTGAATTGGGATCCAGATAAAGTCTATACTTTGTGATAGGTTGATATGTTTCTTAAATCTCTTCCAATCTGTATGGCCTTCCTTCATCCCCTTTTCCCCCCCGCATTTTCATTAAAATTTTTTTCAAGAAGCTGAGTCATTTGTTCCTTACTGTTTTCTACTGTCTGGATTTGGCTAATTATGTTATTGTAGTGAGGTTACACATGTTCATCTTTTTCTCTATTAGATTTAGAAGCTTGACTAGGTATTTTTGGCAAGACATTTGGTTAAGTGGTGTTATGGACTTCTTTCCAGAGGTACATAGTACCTGGTTAGCTCTTCTGTGGGCTGTGGCCATTGATGTCCATTGTTTAGATGCATTAACTGATGAGGGGATTTCAAAATGGTGATTTTTGTCATTGTTATTCTTTTTTTTTTTTTTTTTAGCTAGACTATTTCTATATGAAAAAACTTTTTCTGTCAACTATTTGATTTAACTGAGACACGATTTGTAAAGAAAGGTGAGAATAAGTGCTTCATCCATTCTCCCACCCCTTGTCTTTTTAAACGTGTTTTCCATTAGTTGGTTCCCTAACATCCTTCAGAAATGCACGAGTTCCTGCCTGCCTTTTCCTCCTACTGTTGTGAACTTTAGATTCAAATATTTGTTATTCAGTCAGTTGCAGTTATCTTATTGATAGTTAAATTGTCCAGTCTTTGGTGACTAGGAGTTCTCTGCTGAGTCCTTTTGACACAGCCCTTTTAGTCTCTGAAAACTTCCTTTAATATGACAAGATATTGCCATCTCATCTTGTACATTTCCTGTCCCAGACTTGGAATCAGACATTTCTCCAAGGAGCCCTGGTACTTGGTACTTATTAGTGGGGATGGTATTGATCACTAATTATAAACCTTGTCAGTGATCTGAGCTAGGAAATTGATATTTTTTAAAAGATAAACTTTTCATGAGTTAATATAGATACTTAATAGTTAACTTAAAGTTAGGTTTATGGGGTTTTTACTATATTAATCTTAAATCTCTCTCCTTTACCCTCACCAAAAATCGCAGTTCTCAGCAACAAAACATAATGATTGACGTGCCTTGTCTCCCACTGTATACGTTAACAGTCTCAGAATGACAATACCAACACCACCATCAGCACTATGAATGTTGAAAACAGTTGAAAACACTTTTATTGTTCTTTTCTTTAGGGATATGCCAGCACTGTGTAGTCTTACAGTCTGATAACTGTATTAAAGTCACTTGGAGTCATTCTCTCTGTGTGGTTATGCCATCAGCTAGATATGCAGTTAGTCCATATATTTCATTTTATTTTCAGTATTCAGGGTTTCCTTTTTAAAAATTTGTTTTATAATCATATAGCACAATAGCAAAGACTTGGAACCAACCCAAACGTCCATCAATGATAGACTGGATTAAGAAAATGTGGCACATATATACCATGGAATGCTATGCAGCCATAAAAAAGGATGAGTTAATGTCCTTTGTAGGGACATGGACGAAGCTGGAAACAATTATTCTCAGCAAACTCTGACAAGGACAGAAAACCAAACACTGCATGTTCTCACTTATAGGTGGGAATTGAACAATGAGAACACATGGACACAGGGTGGGGAACATCGTACACTGGGCCTGTCGGGGGGTGGGAGGCTGGGGGAGGGATAGCATTAGGAGAAATACCTAATGTAAATGACGAGTTGATGGGTGCAGCAAACCAACATGGCACATGTATACCTATGTATCAAACCTGCATGTTGTGCACATGTACCCTAGAACTTAAAGTATAATAAAAAAGTTAAAATTTGTTTTATAATCATATAAAGCATTTTTTATACCTCTAAAGGCAAATCTAAAAAACAAGGTATATTTAAGTAGTCTACTATCTTTCTCTTCCCTTTACCTTCCCTCCTTCCACTTCCCTGCTTCCTGAGCAGTTTTTAACTTAAAACAACTTCCTTTTTAAAAAAAATAGAATATAAACAAAGACATATAGATATTTGTATGCCCTCCTTTCTAGATAAATGGTTGCATTCCATACACACTTTTCTCCATTGTGGTTTTCTTCACGTAACAAAATATTTCAGAGATTGGTCCCTCATAGTATGTAGAGATTGCCTCCTTCCATTTTATAGCTACATAATTGGGCATTGTGTGGATATATTTTACATAACCAGTTGTCCACTGCTGGACATTTAGGTTATTTCCCATCTTTAACATTACAGATAGTGCTGCATTGAATAATCTTGTGCTTATATCTTTTCATGTTTTTGCTATTGTGTCTTTGGGATAGATGCCTAGAAATGGGACAAAGGATAAATACAAATATAGTAATGTTAGATATTGCCAGATTCCCTTTCCCAGGGGTTTTGATTTCTATCTGTACTGGCAGAATCTTTTTCCTCCTGATTTCTTTTTAAGTTATGCCTTTTATTGGAAAACACTATATATTCTTGAATTACCTGGGAAATAGATGTTCCTCAGGCTCTTTAACTTTCTACTCTAGTAGGACCAGCTTATATTTATGGTACCCATGTCTTGAAGTTCACTGGAACAGTTTCCTCATTGATCCAGCCTCTTGGGTAATTGTATAATGTTATTTTGTGGATTCCTCCTAGAAATTCTGTAGAAATAGAGTCTAGAAGGCTTAATATTTTAAATTGCACATTCAAATCTGGAACATGTTGTTAGTGTGAGTAGGTTGCCTTTTTATGGAGTGGAAATACCATCGGATTTATGAGGGTAGCAAATATAATTGCTCTTTATTGAGTAGGTATTATGTACCAGGTCCTGCCTGTGCTAAGTACTTTACATGTTTTGTTTAATCTTCATCATATTCCTGCATAGCAAGGTAGAAGCTGTTCTCCCCTGTTCTTAGAGAGGTTAGGTAAGAACTTAATCTTTAGTCACACAACCCGTAAGTGGTGTAGAGTTGGGAGATACGCCCAGGTCTTTCTGAACTCAAAGCTTCAGTTCTTATGGCCATTAATTGATTTATTGAATTATTTTGTTTCTGTTAGGAGACTTTTAAGTTTTAAATATTGCTTACTATTAGATCGTTTGTCATAGTCACTTGAAATTCTTAAATTGGAGGGCATACATCATTTTACAGGATTTGGCATTGATGATCAATGTATAGAATGTGCAATACACTGGAAAATGCTGAGGTGAATAAGATACAGCTTCTATCTTCTAGGCACTTAATATCTAATGGGAAAGGAAAGTTCAATGCACATTTAATTACTCCATTGAGGAGAGGGTGGTGGCTATTAATAGTATATTTGCTTGACTGGATCTTTAAAATACAGAGAAATGCAGAAATGCACCTTAAATATGTTCAGAGTAGTAAAATTCAGCTTTGAAAACTTATTTAGGTAATTTCAGATTCTTGCCAACTAATAACTGTTATAATTGAATAAGAGGTATTTTGCTGTATCTTTCACTTTGAAACAGTGACTATATGAGTTTTAGGTCCCAGAAAGATATTTTTTTTCTCTCTTGGTAAATGGAAAGTGTATAAATTGGTTATGGTTTTAATGTGGGTGTCCTGAAGGTTAGGTTAATTGTGATGTTCCTGAATTTTGTGTGATTGTAACAGTGGATGGCTAGGGTTATATATAATACTTTATATCTTATGCCTTGTGTTCTCTGTCTTTTACACTAATTTCTTTATATGTCCTTTAGCTTGATAACTATGGACAGCAAGAACTTGCAGATCTTTTTGTGAACTATAATGTAAAATCTCCCATTACTGGAAATGATCTATCCCCTCCAGTGTCTTTTAACTTAATGTTCAAGACTTTCATTGGGCCTGGAGGAAACATGCCTGGGTATGTATCACTTATTGTTTACCTGTTTATGTAATGAAGTTTTTAAAATTGCTTATATTAAAAGGTAAATATCAATGTTATGAAGGAAAAATTTTTAAAAAGTGATATACAGAAGTACAGATGAATGTATTATGGAGAAATAATGGCAGAAATAAGTATTTTAAAAAATTCTTTGTGAATATAATTTCTTTTTTGGTATATATGTATTTTTTTGGCATAAAATAAAGTCTCTGATCACTATATCTTCTAGTTATAGCTGCATAGGGTAGAAGAGACAGTTGAAGAATGGTTTTAAAAGCTGTTGAACTTATTGCTGAAGGATATTTTAGAAACCATTTAGTTTAGCATGCTACTGTCCAACGGAACTTTCTGCAGTGATGGAAATGTTCTGTAATGTGTGTTGTCCAGTATAATTAGCTACCAGCCACATTTGGCTCTTGAGCACTCATAATGGGTCCAGTTCTTCTGAGGCACTGAATTTTAAAATTTATTTCATCTTAATTGAAATTTAAATAGACATCTGCCTGGTGGCCTACCGTATTGGACAGCATAGGTATAGCCTGTTGATTTGAAAGATGTGGTTTTCACGGATAAAGAATATCTGGTTAGTTTACAGTATGATTCAGAATTGCAATCTTTATCTTCTGATTCCTTGTCCACTGTTTAACAGACTTAGCCAGTGTTCCATTTCATAGCTTTAGATATTTTTCTATGATAGGGTAAGAGAGTAAGTTTTTCCTACATGAGCTAGATAGATCGTGTTTCCCAGAGTAGGGACTGAAGAATAAGAAAAATTAATTGTGACAAAATGTGTCACAGTTAATTATTCTAATGAGACATCAGGTTGATTTGGAATATTTCATGGAAAGAGGCCAGCAGCAAGCCTTTCATTTTGGCCATATGTACAGAGAGTCATAAAATGAGACATAACCTGTGACCCAGACATTCCATTTCTGGGAATTGATCTAAGGAAGTAATTCAGAAGGAAAGGAAATTATACTTAGAAGAAGTATATAAATTGAAAGTAGAAATAACCTATTCAGTAATTTGAGAGTGGTTAAACAAATTATGGTAAAGTGGATTAGTTTGGGATAATATTCTGCCACTATTAAATGTGAGAAATCTGTGCCATTATTTAGAAAATGGGAAGTATAAAATAGGTAATACATGATTTTATACATACTAACTGTAAATATACGTATAAACTTTACTTACATTTGGATGAAATCTGGAAAGGGCCATAAAAATCAAAAGAGTTGGTCTGTGAAGTAAGAAGAGGGTACAATTTTAGGGTTTTTAGCCCTTGGTTTTAAAGTTATTTTAGTAAAATACTTATTCTGAAGTAGGCCATTGGGAGCGCTTCCTTAGTGGATGTTTTGCACAGAATATATTCTAGGAAATTGAGAGGGCAGTGGTTATAGTAGTGTATTTGCTTGACTATATCTTTAAAATACAGAGAAATCCGGAAGCCTCTGGTTGAAAATATAAAATACTGCAGAGAATAAAATGATTTGAAAAACATTGAAAATTACCTGGCTTGGTGAGGTGATAGTTAGTGATAAGTAAGTGCTGATGTTAAATGTGAGCCTATACTGATTTCTTTTTAGCCCCTCAGTTAAGTTTTAATATGTGGGTTAACAGGGCTAAACATAGGCATGGGTATTATTTTCCAAAGGACCTAAGATTGTCATCTGCCTCCATGTACATGATGACTTAGAAGACATCAGGGGTTTAAGGGGCACTATGGGAGAGGTGGTGTTTTTTGTTTGTTTGTTTGTTTGTTTTGAGATGGAGTTTCGCTCTTGTTGCCCAGGCTGGAGTGCAATGGCGTGATCTCGGCTCACTGCAATCTCTGCCTCCCAGGTTCAAGCGATTCTCCTGCCTCAGCCTCCTGAGTAGCTGGGATTACAGGCATGTGCCACCACGCCTGGCTAATTTTGTGTTTTTAGTAGAGACAGGGTTTCTCCATGTTGGTCAGGCTGATCTCGAACTCCCGACCTCAGGTGATCCGCCCACCTCTGCCTCCCAAAGTGCTGGGATTACAGGTGTGAGCGACTGCGCGCGGCCTGAGGTGGTGTTTTTAAATTTATTTTTATTTCTGCTTTTTGAGAAGTGGGGTTTTGACTCACTGGTGTAATTAAATGAAATGGCATTGCCAAAGTAGTACTGCCACACTAATTACTTAATACATTTTCTAATACGTGCTATGAAAATGTTTGCTACCGAGGAAAATATTTCTAAAACTTCATTTTAGGGCCTGTTCAACTTTGTTGTGAAAATGGTATATTTAGGACTTTTAGGATTTGTATCTAGAATTCCAGGATTGTTGGAAAACATAATTTCTTTCTTTGTAACAGACTGACTGACTTAAATTTATAGGTACTTGAGACCAGAAACTGCACAGGGGATTTTCTTGAATTTCAAACGACTTTTGGAGTTCAACCAAGGAAAGTTGCCTTTTGCTGCTGCCCAGATTGGAAATTCTTTTAGAAATGAGATCTCCCCTCGATCTGGACTGATCAGAGTCAGGTACTGCTCAGGTTACTCTTACAAATTAGTGAATGACCTTGGCATTGCATTGAAAATGAAAGCTTGCTGTTTTGAAACAATTCTGCTTCATAATCCTGATTATGAATTTATTTTTGTCTTCTCCAAAAATCGTGTTTTACATTTGGAATCTCTGAATGTAATCTCCAGGATGACAGGCAGTTTTGAGTGACAAAAGTGAACTTGAAGGGAAAGGAAGGAGGGTGGAGACTGTCTTAAGAGTCTCACCTGCTCCAAAATTACCTTTTTCCTTGTTCATCATATATTTTGAGGATGGTAATATCTTGATTGTCTAAACCAAGGCAATACTGGCAATGGTGATGTGTATAAAAGTGTGGGGTGCGGTCGGGTGGGGGTAGGGTGAAAGTTGTGGCAGGAGGATTGTTCTAGGTATCTAGGGCAGACAACATTGCTGAAGTTGGGGTGAGGATGTATCAGTAACCAACTGGAGTTCTGGAAACAACCTCCATCCAGGTATTTGGGGGGCCTATATGACAGAAAGGCCAGCAAGCAAGCTTACCCTCATCACTCACTTGCCTCTATTCAAATAGCCTACTTTTGTCTGATCTATCCAGGGATGTGTGGGAAGGCATATTGGGGCTGGTGAGTTCCACATTTCTTTAGAAATTTATTATGACTTAGCTGTTTATGACTTAAGTTTTTTGTGATTTCTATACATGTTATTCCTGATATCATCTCTTAGAGTAATACATTCCATATAAAATACGAGGTGTAGCTAAACATAACTTTCTAAGGCCCTAAAGTGTTTTCCCAGCCCCAGCGCCCACCCATTTCCTGTCTTCTCTTCTTACTCACTGTAATTACAGACTTGGGTCATAACATAGCCCAGTCACTGACTCTGGATCAAAGCATCCACAGCACCTGCCTCATCTTGTTAGTTCCCATGATGCCATCTGGGAGAAGATGCCTATGTTCTGCACAAACTATCGCTAGGCCCTTCAGGTTTACGGTTTAGGAAGGAGGGACTTAGAGAGGAAAGAATGTGCCCAACTTAGAGAAAGTTGGGGGAAGGACCCCTCTGAGCTTTCATGTAAAAAGAGGAGGTCATCAGAAACTTTAGCCAGGTATGATGGCAATGACAAATTTGTCAGATTTGAGTCTTTGTTTTATTTCCCAGTGTCTGAGTGTTTTTGTTTTTTTGTTTTTCACCGTTTCAATATCTAGCAAGTATGCCTTCCCAAACTGAGGAAGCTGTGTAAGGCTGACCTTGTTTGAAGCCAGTGTTACGAAGAGGGTTTACACAGAGTAGCTATGGGAAGATTACTGAGAAGGACTGAGAAGTAAGGCAGTGTCTGGGGCCTGTGCAGTAAAAAAGTGGTGAGTAGGGAAACCAGCTTGGAACTTGGGAGTGATCCCAGGGGTTAACTGGTAGAAAGGCTCTGGGGCTTCTCAACAGTGGATTCTTTGGTCATTTTCACTTCAAAGTGTCGTGTCTGAATTCTGGCTAGTTTTATTATGTCCCTTGCAAGTTCCTGACCAGAAGTCCACTAATTTTTTCATGAGTCAGCATCCTCCTGGCTTTTGTTCCATGGTAGGACTAGGATTGGTTTATTTAGTGTTCTGATTCTTCTTGATGGCAGAGTTCTCTGGTGATTAATCTTTGCATAGCTGTTTTCCTTTTGTTAGTTTAGGGGTATTAGATTGTTCATATGAAGATTTTCTAAAATTTTATTTTATTTTGATTGACTCGTCTGTCTTCCTAGGCTGTGTGTATTTTAGTTCTCTACAGTTTCAGGTACAGTTGCTGAACTGAGATACAGTTACTCAGAATTCTGATGATTCCTGCCTCCTATCTATGAGCTGAGATTATTGATGAGTAAATTTTGTATGATTTGTATGATTTCAAGTCACACAGTGTGGTGCTTTGGTATGCTTATACATTGTGAAATGATTACCACAGTCAAGCTAATTAACATAATTATCACCTCACATAGTTACTTTTTTTTTTTTTAGTGGTGAGATCTACTTAACATCCACTCTTTGAGCGGATTTCAGGTATACAGTGAATCATTAACTATAGACACAGTGCTGAGATTTGTGACGGAACAGATGGAAAGCCTTTGGCAGCAGCATTTTGGAGATTCTAGGCAGGGCCCGTAATTTATCCTGTCCCGCATTGTAGATGTTCAGTTGCTGTCAGCCCAATTATAAGCTATGTGAGGACAAACACCATGTTTGTTTCTCTCACGTTTATATGGGCGCAGAAGATGTTTCCTAGTTGTTGAAAGACAACTAAAACATAGGTGCAGCAGGACCAAATAAGAGACACTATTAAAAAATAAAATTTAAAAATTAAACCTCTTTTGCAGTGTATTTCATGTATTTTTAGGATCCATTTAAGCAATTTTACATTACTCGTAAAACATCGGAGATAATCATGGAAGTACACCAGAAAATGTGATTTTTCTTGAAAGAAGAGAGATTGATTTTGACTCATAAAATTAACTTGAAACACTTCGCCCGCAAATAGCTACTAAATTGCATTCAGAGAAATCTCTTTGGGAAACCATTACTATGTGCACTTCATCGTTAGGTAATTAGCTTGATGTTAGCTTGTTCAGTTCATGCTTTATATCCTTTGCCTTGAATAACACTTTATTTAAGAAGCTCTTGCTCCAAAGAAACCAACTGTATGATGCCATTATCAGTCATTTACTTTTTTGTAGCAGTAAAAAATAAGAAATCAAACTGCTATGAAAGCTAAAGAACCATTTCATTTCGCTTTTAATTTCCCATTCTTTGAAATGGGATGAAGAAACTTCATTTAGTGTATACTTATAAAGACTTGCTAATGCTTTAAGGAAAACCATTTTATCTGCATGTCACTATTCAATATCTTATTTCTTATTTTTCATGTGATTTTTGCATATGTTTTCCTAATTTAAAAAACTATATTAATCTGCCTTTAACAAGTTATTTTCAGTTAAAAGTAATAATCTTTTTGGATGTAGCTGGAGGGAAGGAATTAATACTTCAGAGAAGTTAGATCATGTTTATTTTAAATGGTGAGTAATAAAATTTTCATTAATGTGTTTAAAAATAACCTTCACATGTACCCCATAAATTTGTACAAATATAATACATCAAAAAAATAAAAATAACAACTACCCAGACAAATTTAATTCAAAATTTTTTTGGCCATTCCCTTAGGAAACCAACTTTCTGTTTAGTGAAAAAGACCACTATAGTATGGAGCCTTTATCACTAGAATGCAGTTGAAAATAGGGGCCTTGTTTTTTGTTTGTTTGTTTTTTGTAGTTAAATATGCAGATTTATCGCTTACGTTTTTGCTTTCAGAGAATTCACAATGGCAGAAATTGAGCACTTTGTAGATCCCAGTGAGAAAGACCACCCCAAGTTCCAGAATGTGGCAGACCTTCACCTTTATTTGTATTCAGCAAAAGCCCAGGTCAGCGGACAGTCCGCTCGGAAAATGCGCCTGGGAGATGCTGTTGAACAGGTAGGATTCTGGAGGTAACTTAACTTAGATTGTGCCTGTTCAGGGTTTGCAGCAATTAGCAAATTCTATGTGTTCTGGGTGACAAAATATTTTATTTTGGCAGTCATTTGCTTTTTTACAGTACTTGGTTTTGTACAGAATTTATTATACAGTATTATTATAGTAAGAGAAAAATCACCTGAACATCTCAATTTGTGGGCCTTGGGGCTAGCATGAAAAAAAATGTTTAGCAGAGCACTTGGAAAATAGATCTTGGTTTGCATTGTGCCTCACCAATCTGACTCAACAGTATGTACTACTTTGGGGGAGACAGCATTGGACCCACAGAAAGCAAGCCATCTGGGTTTCAGACTCTTCTGTATTACCCATAGCAGTGGAATAAGGCCTTGCATATAAGCACTTTGTAAATATTTGCCTGGAGAAGTGAGCGCATGAAAACTTGCCAACAGTAGCTGCTGTCCACTAGTGGAATGAGTTGCCTCAGGGAGCAGTGAGCTTCCTGGCCCTGAAAATACTCCTGGCAAGGTTGGACGATAGCTTGTCAGCCACTTTGCAGAGAAGACCTCTGCAGTGTATGGAGATGGGGCTAGATGTTTTCTAAGGTCCTTGCAAACACTAAAATGATTATGTGTACTCTACGGTGTTCACAAATTTCAGTGGGTAAGGATACATTAAAATCCCCTCAACATGTGTCATTACTTTGGTTAATTCAGAAGGGAATGTCTTTGCCATTCTTTAGTGTCAATTATGAATATTGTTTTTAGTACTGTAGATTTAGAGGTATGAGGTACTGGGCTGAATTTTTGCTGACCCAGTAAGTATGTTGGACAGATTTTGAATAACTCCATTATCATCATCTTGACATTAACCCATTAAAAAATAACCAAGATCTCATTCTGAGTATTTGAAATTGCTTTGAAAGCAAGATAAAATAGTTTGCGTTGGGTGTCAAATATTTTTCAGTAGAATGAGTCAATGGAAACTGATATCTTGGCTTTGAAGAGTATTAATGTGTGTTTTCTTTTCTTCCTCCATGCTTGCTTATTGGTTGATTTAGGGTGTGATTAATAACACAGTATTAGGCTATTTCATTGGCCGCATCTACCTCTACCTCACGAAGGTTGGAATATCTCCAGATAAACTCCGCTTCCGGCAGCACATGGAGAATGAGATGGCCCATTACGCCTGTGACTGTTGGGATGCGGAATCCAAAACATCCTACGTAAGTGGAGTGCTGTTTACCATGTGATTTTCACATTCTTAACTTAGGAGCACAGGTACCAAATGAATTTTTGTGCACTTTATGTCACAGAAGAACAAAGGGAAAAGAAAAGAGATCTTTTCCTGAGCAAAACAGAAAAAGCAGTTGCCTCCTGCCTTTTTATAAGTGTCCTAAGGAGCCCGTTGTAGTCTTAAGATAGCTGAGAAGGAGAGTTAGTTGATGATGGGACAGTGCTGATGTATACACTGCTGTACAGTGTATTGGCAGCATTACTGGCAATATCCTGGAGTGGATCTAAGACACATTGGCCTCTCCTTCCTGGCAAGAGTCCCAGCAAACATTGGAAATGGTGGTGAGGTTGAATAAAGAAAGTCATAGTGCTCTTAGCTCAATGAGCTATGTAGTAGCTTTGGGGAATATACTAGTTGATTCCGATCTCTGGCTTAAGAACTACCTTCCTCAAATGTTATGTATTTAACTCAAAATTCACAGACGATCTCCAGGTACCCTCCTGCCCCTGTGCCCTGTCACCCCTCCAGCCTCCACCACCAAACATGAACATCAGTATTGAAGCGGAGGGACGAAAGGCATTTGCATATAGGAGATGCTGTCTATATTGGTGGCAGGAGGAAATGTGGCATCTAAAACAAGGCTGAGAGTCTTTTGGCATTTCTCTTATTGGGTGTTAGAGAGGCTTTCTTGCCTACATAGAAAGAGACTTTAGTCCAGGGTCATTGGTTCCAGTATACCCTTGGTTCAGTTTTTACTTTTTAAAATGGCTTTCTTTTTATGGATTTTTAAAAATTAAAAATCAAAATTAGTCATATTTTAAAAAGTAATGACTACTTTTAACAAAAAGGAAAAAATAATTCTGAAGACTATTATGTAAAAAATTAAACTTCCAGTTATATGCCTCTCCCCAGGTGTTTTATGTCTCTTCTCTGTATTGAGCAAACATTTTCTATAAAGGACCAGATGGTAAATATTTTTAGCTTTATGAGTCTCTGTCACATAACTTTGTTGTTTTTTACAGCTTGTAAAAAACAGCTTTTAAAAAATGTCCAAACTGGCTGGGTGTGGTGGCTCATGCTTGTAATCCTAGCACTTTGGGAGGCCGAGGTGGGAGGATTGCTTGAGCTCAGAAATTTGAGACCAGCCTGGACAACATAGCAAGACCCCGTCTCTACAAAAAATACAAAAATTAGCCAGGTGTGATAGCACGCCCCTGTAGTTTCAGCTACTTGGGAGGCTGAGGTGGAAAGATCACATGAGCCCGGGAGGTTGAGGCTGTAGTGAGCCATGATTGCACCACTGAACTCAAGCCTGGGTGACAGAGTGAGGCCCTGTCTCAAACAAACAAACAAAAACAGATCATGCTTAGCTCCATAGTCTTGGGTATGTCTGCCTTCTCTAGATGATTTTTCTATGTGTTCTAACACATGCATGCATAAATGCATAATAATATGCATATGTTTATAAATGGCTATTAATGATGTTGTTTTTAATATATTCTTTTTCCCTTGTGGAATTAGAAAGAATTACTGTAATCTGTTAGGATTTTCTTAGCAAGCTTGCTTGACATATGTCAAAATGATAATAGTAATTATTTTTAGGATTATGGGTGATCATTAATTTCTTTACACTTTTTAGATTTTCTGGGACTTCTTTTTATTTTCAGATCAAATCAATAAAATGTTTTTCCTTTTGTATGAGAAAAGATTATTACTTTTCTTTTTGTTTCATACCCAGCTCCTTCTCTTAGTTTGCTCTGACTCTGATTTCAGATTAAACCAGATGTTGTTCTTGCTGTCTCAGTTAAGTAATTTGCTTAAGTCTTACAGCCAGTGAGTGGTGAGGCTGGGATATAAACCTGGCTGTCTGACACCAGACTCATGCTCTTAACAGTTATGCTGTACTGCTTTATAAACCCCACTGGATGCCTGCTCGTCCTTATCTAAGTGCCATTGTGAGGGTTAGGGATCAGAAAATGGAAAGTCACTGGAAAACAGGGCTAAATGAAACAAGAAGCTCCAGAGTCCCAGAAGCTCTTAAGGAGAGGGGAGAACTCCCTTAGAGAGTTTAATACTTTTTGTGTACTTTATATATTTTTTTAATAAAAAAATTTACCATTGCGGTTAATGCCACACCAATTCTCTTTCCATCCAGAGAAGTAACCACTATCCCAACGTTGTTATTCTCAGGCACGTTTTTGTAATTTTACCTTTTAGTACATAAATGTTAGTTGACATCTGCAGTAAATTATAACCACCAAACTATATGGTTAAGAACATAAGTATACTTAACCAGACGACATGTATAGGGAATGTCAGATTGCCAGGTTACATATTTTTAGGCTTTGTTCTTTAATTCCTTTTGTTGCTGTTTTGTGTTGGAGTGTCTGAGCTCATATGAGTTTTATATTTGCTTGCTTTATTACAGACACCCCATGTGATAACATGTGCTTGGAAAGCTTAGTAGTTTTTTCTTTTCTTTTTTTTTTTTTTTTTTTTTGAGACAGTGTCTTACTCTGTCACCCAGGCTGGAGTGCAGTGGTGCATTCTCGGCTCACTGCAGCCTCCGCCTCCTGGGTTCAAGCGATTCTCCTGCCTTGGCCTCCCGAATAGCTGGGATTACAGATGCATGGCACTGCATCCAGCTAATTTTTGTATTTTCATGAAGACGGGATTTCTCCGTGTTAGCCAGGCTGGTCTTGAACTTCTGACCTCAGGTGATCCACCCGCCTTAGCCTCCCAAAGTGCTGGGATTAGAGACACGAACCACTGTGTCTGGCCAAGCTTAGTAGTTTTGATGGTTGAATTTCCCCAAACTCTTTGGATCAAGGGCAAAAAAAAAAAAAAAATGAATCTTCTTGAGAAGGACTAACTAGATATCTACCAAAATAAGCTCTTTACAAACTCTTGTTCTTATTGAAATAATGGGTTCTTAAGAGTTTGTCGTAGTTGGGGTTTCTGTAAGAAAGCACCACATACAGAGTGGCTTATAAACAACGGACATTGATTTCTCACAGTTCTGGAGGCTGGAATTCAGAGATCAGGGTGCCAGCATCGTCTGATCCTTGTGAGGGCCCCATTCTCAGTCGCATACTGCCAACTTCTTGTTGTATCCTCACATGGTGAAAGAGGGCAAGAGAGCTCTCTGGGGTCCCAAATTCCAGTGATTAGGGCTCCATCCTCATGACCTAATCACCTCCCAAAGGCACCTCCTCCTAATACCATCACATTGGGAGTTAGGATTTCAATACACGAATTTTGTCAAGGACACAAGCATTCAATTCATTGCAGGTTCTTTGAAAATAATTTAAATTTTGCTTTTTAAAAGTATCTTATGTGTGTATTTATAAGAAAGGGAACCTGGCATCAATGTGATCATAATGCTCTTATATAATTTTATTGTGTGACCTGAACTTTTACCCACTCTTATACTGAGTTTTCTTTTGTTCAGTGAAGAAAGTGAATTGAATCCAAATGCCCACATTTATGGCCAGCTGAAGTATGTGTTTAGTCAGCCATCTGATATCAAGTTGTGAGAACAGTAGGTACTTCATCTAAAGAATAGTGGTTTCTGCCAAATTCATTTTGATTTCTGTTCACAAATTTGAACCAAATTTACAGGCTTTGTCTAGGTTCACATTTAATTTCCATAATTAAATTCCGGAATGTATTAGTTTACCCCACAGACTCAGTATAACAATATAAATCCATCCAGAAAGGAAGACTACTTTGTGTACAGTGTGAATTATATATTTTTTCTTTCTTTCTTTCTTTTTTTTAAGATGGGGTCTCACTATGTTGCCCAGATTGGTCTCAAACTCCTGGCCTCAAGTGATCCTTCCACCTCAGCGTCCCAAGTACCTTGGATTACAGGCATGAGCCATCACACCCAGATCAGTGTGAATTATATTTTATAGGCTTATTAGCTGCCTGATATATGAGGCTATTCCCCTTTCAAATATTTATAAAATTTGAATGAAGATTATATCATCGAATTATCATTGAATATATGAAAGGTTTATAATCTGCATGCATTTGTGAATGAACCCAATATAAGTAATAATAAGTAAGTAATGTTTTTATTGATTATATCTTTTTAGGGTTGGATTGAGATTGTTGGATGTGCTGATCGTTCCTGTTATGACCTCTCCTGTCATGCACGAGCCACCAAAGTCCCACTTGTAGCTGAGAAACCTCTGAAAGAACCCATATCCTTTCTGGTCACTCCAAAAACTCAGGATTCACATGTGAACATCTTGCTAATGAAAAAGTCCAAGTCTTTACCTTGTTCTATGGATAAATGGAGATGTTTTAGACACCGTAGTAACACTTGTTTAAACCTATTATTTTACCTATCCCTTTGTTCCTTTCCTATTCTCTGTACTTGTAGTCTGACGTGTGCCCACTGAATGTTTGGCCTTTAAAAGAAGCATATTTAGAAAAATGCTCTGAATATCTTTCAGAACGTTAATAGTTTTTCTCAGCTGTTTCCAAAACGCACTTCACACCTGCACCTACCTACATGCTCTTTAAATAAAGGGTACCTGGTGAAAGCTTTTTCCATTAAAAGATGAGTGCCATTTGATAGTAGCTGAAATAATAATTTAGCTCACTTGGTCTGAAAATCAGCAAAATAGAAATTTTCTTTCTTTACTAGGCAGTGAAGTTATGAGTTGATTTCTTAGGGGTAGGTCAGTGACAGGAAATAGATCTTGTTTTGAGCATTTTAGAAATACTTATCAGAAGTTCTTATGCTATGGGTTGGGTCATTGCTGATTAGATAATATCTCTTTTTTCTCACTGTAACTGGAAAAGTTTCTATTGATGGTGTTAATTTTGGGTGAGAGTTGTCTGAATGATTTTGTGAACAGGTGTTTCATCTTGCCTTAAAATCAGCATAAACAGGATCTGGAGTACTGATAGAGAGCTGGCGTGGTTTTAAGTTGATGATTGATTGTTCTCAGGCTCATTTTCTGAAATACTGAGGCAGTGCTGTAGTTTTGGATTCCTTGACTACTTCATACAAAACAGTCAATGTTGTTCAGTTTGAACCCAATAAGGGAGCAATTGGTAAGGCATATAAGAAGGATGCAAAACTGGTGATGGAGTATCTTGCCATTTGTGATGAGTGCTACATTACAGAAATGGAGATGCTGCTGAATGAGAAAGGGTAAGATATCAGATGTTTACTCTTCCATGGGCTCCAGTCAGTTGTGTCATCTGCCAGGTTCTGAAAGTTAGGATGAGATTAATTTCTTAAGATTTTTTGCAGGTAAGTACTGTATCTTGGCTGCATTTAAAAGACTGTCTTTGCTGAGATTTTGGCATTATAGCCTGAAAAAAGATTTGAAATAGAATATACTTTTTTTTTCCCTAGTAACTGTCTTAAACAAAGAGACTTGTCCAGCCAGGCTGAGGAAGGAAGGGTTAGAAACTATATCTACTATCTCTCAGGTCACTTCTCTCTCCTTTTTGGAGGTTTAGAATACTGTCTGTAATTGTTTAAGCATGAATATAAACAATAGAGAAGGCCGGGCACGGTGGCTCACGGCTGTAATCCCAGCACTTTGGGAGGCTGAGGTGGGCGGATCACGAGGTCAGGAGATCGAGACCATCCTGGCTAACACAGTGAAACCCGTCTCTACTCAAAATACGAAAAAATTGTCCGGGCATGGTGGCGGGTGCCCGTAGTCCCAGCTACTCAGGAGGCTGAGGCAGGAGAATGGCGTGAACCTGGGAGGCGGAGCTTGCAGTGAGCCACCATCGCGCCACTGCACTCCAGCCTGGGCAACAGAGTGAGACTCCGTCTCAAAAAAAAAAAACAAAAAAAAAAAACAGAGAAAAGCCTTTAAAGAAATACAACAAAATCCAGCACTGAACAATGTAAAACTTACAATATCCAGCAAACAATAAAAATTATTATATATATGAAAAAGCAGGAAAATGAGAAGTAAAGTCAGTCAAAAGAAACACCCAGAAAAAACAAACGTGATGCAGTAAGTACATAAGGATGTTAAAGTACCTATTATAAATATGCTTCATGTACTCAAGGGTGTAAAGGAAAACATTAACATGTGAGGTGAGAAATGGAAAAAATATATGTGTAATATGGATATAAACACATGTTTTTTATATATATAAACAACATGAAACATTTAGAGGCAATATCTCAAATGAAAATGTCACTGGATGGGATTAACAGTAGATTAAACATTACAGAAGAAAGGTCATTGAACTTAAAGACATAGCAACTATCCAAAATGAAGCACAGAAAACAATGAGACTGGGAAAAAGATGTCCAGTGGGACAATATCAGGCAGTCTAATGCATGTGTAATTGAGAGTCCTAGAGAGGGTACACAGAAAAAATATTATACAGTAGCTAGAAAATTTCCAAATTTGATGAAAACGCTAAAACTACAGATTCAAGAAGCTTAGCCCCAAGCAGGATAAACACGAAGATGACCACATGAAGACCCGTGAGAATCAAATAGCTAAAAACCAGGGATGAAGAGAAGAACCTTTAAAGCAGCTAGTGGGGAAAAAGACTCATTACATAAAAGCAAACAAAGATAAGAATGATTAGAATTCATATCAAAAACTGTGCGGATCACAATATAATGGAATGAAATCTTTTAAAGTGCTTTAAGACAAAATTCCTACACCCAGCAAAAATATCTTTCAAAAATGAAGAGGAAGTACTTTAAGACCAAGCTTGTTCAACCTGCGGCCTGCAGGCTGCATGTGGCCCAGGATGGCTTTTGATGCTATCCAACACAAATTCCTAAACTTTCAAAAAACATTATGAGGTTTTTTTGCATTTTTTTTTCTTAGCTCATCAGCTGTGGTTAGTGTTAGTGTATTTTATGTGCAGTCCAAGACAGTTCTTTCTAGTGTGGCCCAGGGAAGCCAAAAGATTGAACACCTCTGTTTTAGACAATCCGGGGCTCTGAGAGTGCATTGCCAGCAGACCTCCACTATGAGAATTGTTAAAGGCACTTCTTCAGGCAGAAGTATGAAAGTTTAGATGTACCCAGAGGACTTGAGAGATCTAGAAATGATAAATATGTGGGTAAATAGAAATGGCATTTTCTCTCTCATCTCTTAATTTCTTTAAAAGATAATGGAGTATTTAAAGTAATATGGAATTTATAACGTGGAAGTAAAATGTATGCTATCAATAGCACAAAGGGTGGGAGCAAGGAATTGGGAATATACTCTTGTGAGGTGTATACATTATATGTGAAATGGTGTAATATTACTTGAAGATAAGCTATGATAAGTTAAAAAATGGATAGAATGAACTCTAGAGCAATCACCTGGAAAAAATTAGTTACACAAAAAAGGGGTGTAACTAATAAACCAATAGTGGAGATAAAGTAGAATAAGAAAAAATATTCCACAAGAAGATGGGAGAAAAGGAAAAGGAACAAAGAACAGATGGGACAAAGATGAACTCTTGCAAGTTGAAGATACCTGTTTCAGAAAAATTTAAAAACATTTCTGGTCTTCCAGAATTAACATCTATTTATACTAAAACAATATCAAATCCCATTAAAATGGACTAAGTTATATTACTAGTTAAATATCATTATCCATAAACACAGTTTGCTTTATTAATTATTCTCAAATAATGGCTGTCTCCTTGTCAATTAGAACTCTTTTTTTTTTGAGATGGAGTCTCACTCTGTCACCTAGGCTGGAGTGCAGTGGCGTGATCTCAGCTCACTGCAACCTCTGCTTCCCAGGTTCAAGCAATTCTCCTGCCTCAGCCTCCCAAGTAGCTGGGACTACAGGTGTGCACCACCACGCCTAGCTAATTTTTTGTATTTTTAGTAGAGACGGGGTTTCACCATGTTGACCAGGCTGGTCTTGAACTCCTGGCCTCAGGTGATCCACCTACCTTGACCTCCCAAAGTGCTGGGATTACAGGTGTGAGCCACCTCGCCTGACCCAATTGCAACTCTTTTATAGCTGTTAACTATGATACACTTAGACTGTGCTCACAGAGAGGATGCATGTGACACTGTGTATGTAATGGAACCTTGAATGCATGCACACACAGACTTCAGACAGAATAGTAAAAACGGAAGAATTCAGTGAACACCAGTCAGATGAGGCATGAGATTATCACAGGTGGAAACTAGCAAAATACAGTTATAACATATGCCAACTATCCAGCTTCTGAGACAACCACATGAGGGCTCTCTATCCTAGCACTGAATTGCTTGGGAGGGAAGAGAAATCCAAATTGATATTCAAAATGTGAGGAAATACCTCCTAAGCTGAAATACAGGTATTACATGAAGCTCTTTATAAAGATGAATTCTTATAACCTGAAACTGAATGGGCATATCTCAGGACACAAATACATGGCAGCCAGTGATTTTGAGGGGGATAATATTTTATATTGCCATATGAAAGAGAAACATTAAACTTCTTTTAAACTGATCTTCATCAACACAAATGTCCAAATTTATTTCGAAAATAGTGTGGGTATTGGATTGTAAAATTACTTCTGTAAGATGGCATGCTGGTTCATTTGTACATTTGTTGGGACAGTAATGAGAACCCTGGTGTTTTTACCAGCAGGCCTATTTCTGACAAAGTTGTTATTATTCTAAAACTGAATTTTCAAAAAGTTGTTTTTGGTTTTACCTTGATCTCAAAACCAAAGGAATTTGTCATTAAGTCACTTGTGGAATTTTATAAAACTAGTCAAAATTTGGTGTATCTCCTCAGAGTACTTTTTGGTGCCATTGTTAGACTAATGCTTAATTTGGTGTTTCTTATGAAATAATTTAAATTTGACATCACTTATTATATCTGGAGAGTTGATCAAGTTATAAAAATAAAAAACAATTTAGCAATCTACAAAATTCCTTTAAATTAAGGCACAGGGTGCCTGTTTGAACTAATACAAAATGTGTTTTGTTTCTTTGTAGGGAATTCACAATTGAAACTGAAGGGAAAACATTTCAGTTAACAAAAGACATGATCAATGTGAAGAGATTCCAGAAAACACTATATGGTAAATTTGTAAAAATAATAAACAAAAAGTCACTGCTCCTTAAAGCTTTTGTTGTTGTTTGAGACAGGGTCTCACTCTGTCACCCAGGCTGGAGTGCAGTGGCACAACCTCTGCCTCCCCGGCTCAAGTGTTCCTCCCTCCTCTCTCAGCCTCCAAATTAGCTGGGACTACAGGTGCAGGCTACCATATCCAACTAATTTTTGTATTTTTTGTAGAGATGAGGTTTTTGCCATGTTGCCCAGGCTGATCTTGAACTCCTAGGCTCAAGCAGTCCACCTGCCTTCGCGTCCCAAAGTGCTGAGATTACAGGCATGAGCGACCACGCCTGGCCCTCATTCCCTGTCTTCTTTGGCAAAATAACTTGTTAAAAAGTCATTTAGGGGCCGGGCGTGGTGGCTTACGCCTGTAATCCCAGCACTTTGGGAGGCCAAGGCGGGTAGATCACGAGGTCAGGAGTTCAAGATCAACCTGGCCAACATGGTGAAACCCTGTCTCTACTAAAAATACAAAAATTAGCTAGGCATGGAGATGCGCACGTGTAATCCCAGCTACTCGGGAGGCTGAGGCAGGAGAAGCCCTTGAACCCAGGAGGTGGAGGTTGGAGTGAGCCGAGATCACGCCATTGCACTCCAGCCTGGGCGACAGTGCAAGACTCTGTCTCAAAAAAAAAAGTAATTTAGACCAGTGATGTTGCATGCTTTTTTAAAAGTTAAGAAGAAGTTTTTTTGTAGAACAAATTCTGTGAATTAGGCAATGAGTAATTTGGAGCACATATGAAGGATGCTGAAGTTTATTTGTGGCTGAATTGAAATTCCTGGAAACGGAGTAGTAGTGGGTGTTTGAGAAGCTACTGCCAGTGGAAAGAGTGAGCATACCTTTCCTTTTGTTCTTGGCTTGTCTTGTAGCCAGGCTTCAGTGAGCAGTGTTAGGAGTAAGCGGGGGCTTCTGCATCACACTCTGGGGCTTTTCCATCGCACTCTGGGGCTTTATAGCCATGATCCTGGCAGCTGGTTCAGAGCTGCACATCACCATTACTCAGATACCACAGAAGGATGGGAGGAAAATGCCTTGATCCTGTTTCTAAAGTATTAACTCTTTATCATAGACAAACAGGCTCTCTTTTCCCATATGTGTGTGAGTTTTGGTACCAATGATCTCATTTCCCAAAAAACATAAACTCTTCCAAAGTTATGACCAGTTATCTTAGACCTGGACATTGCTTAGCAGTGCTTCTTCCTTTCCACATAATAAGTAATAATTATCAGTATATTTCCTGTGTATACCACGGGTGTTGTCTTACCCACAGGAAGAGCTGTGAGCCCCTGTAAGATGTCTTTGATGGAGTGCTGTTCTTTGAGCAAACTCTCCCCTAAGGGCGTCCTGACCCCAGAACCTTGGTGATACAATGCCAGTAATTTGGTTCTGAGCAAGTTCTTATCAAGATAACAAGCTAAAAAGTTAAACAAATACAAACCATGTAATACTTTTTGCGTGTAGGAATTGTTTTTGTGAATTTTGCCAGCTGTGTTAGATTTTAAATTCTAGCAAAATCTTATTAAAAGCCTTAGATTTTTTATGCTTTCTGGGTAGCCGAGGCAGGTAATAGAGATAAAGTGTAGCTGCTGCTATTCGTAGTTTGCCGACTGGTGAAGGAATATTCTAGTACCTCAGGTTTCATTTTTACACAGTATAAACAGAATTTGGTGAAAGGTTTTTTCACTCCAGCTTTCTCTTCAAAGGCATGTTTCCTATCAGCAAATAGTTTTTAGGTATGTTCTAGTTTCTTTGTTCTGATATACAGAGATAAAAATCCATCTAGAATAGAGATATTTTTAGTGCTAAGAATTTTTTTCTTTTCTTTTCTTTTTTTTTTTTTTGAGATGAAGTCTCGCCCTTGCCTTCCAGGCTGGAGTGCAATGGCACGATCTTGGCTCACTGCAACCTCCGCCTCCTGGGTTCAAGCAATTCTCCTGCCTCAGCCTCCCGAGTAGCTGGGATTACACGCATCTGCCACCACACCCAGTTAATTTTTGTATTTTTAGTAGAGACGGGGTTTCACCATGTTGGTCAGGCAGGTCTCGAACTCCTGACCTCAGATGATCCACCTACCTCAGCCTCCCAAAATGCTGGGATTACAGGTGTGAGCCACCACAGCTGGTGAATTGTTTAGAGAGAATCTGAAATGCATTATGTGGTATTTGAGAGAATGTTATTGAATTTCTATCTCTTTTTCAGTGGAAGAAGTTGTTCCGAATGTAATTGAACCTTCCTTCGGCCTGGGTAGGATCATGTATACGGTATTTGAACATACATTCCATGTACGAGAAGGAGATGAACAGAGAACAGTAAGTTGTCGTGTACAGTGTGCTGTTATAGTGTCAGAAAATAAAAATTTTCTGAATTACATTGTGAAGTACATTAATAAGACTCTAGAATGGTCAATTAGTTATTACTATAATCTAGTGCTATTAACACTCATGTTTGCTTAAGTATGTATAGACAAACCAGTTTCCTGTGTTACCTTATTTGAGCTTTAGGTTATTCTAGAAGCTATTGTTTTAGTTGCCTGGTGCTCTCTATTCTTAGACTGAACCTATTACTTTGGGGAACAATCTATATTATGTCAATGGAAGGAATGGTACTTTCTGGATATGCTGTGTTTCGGAAAATTGGGAAGGATGAGATAACTCATAGAATTTAGCCAGACCACTAAGCTGTATCTGTACTCTGGTAAAGTATCAAAGGGAACCCTCTCAAACTGCATGAAATTGTCTGGGGTACTTTTGGGGTAAAGATGTGAATTCCTAGGTTCTACTCCGGAAATGCTGATTCACTAGGTCTGAGACCCAGGGATCTGGGGGTTTTTTGAAAAAAATAAGAATCCTGGGTGATTTCACTGTGAAAGCTTGACAGATCATAAATGGGATAATAGTTGTCTGGGGTATAGCCTTTCCTAGCATTCAAGTATTGCTGAAGATAGAAGTTTATAAGAAGTCTTCATCAGCTCCCACAAATTTTCTTTTCGGTCTGATGCTTCTGAATCACTGCTCCTTGCCTTCTTCCTCTTTATCTCCTTGCCTTACTTCACCATTTTTACCTCACCTCTGCCTGCAGAAGTTACACTCCTGGGCAGATTACTAGGAAAGCCAACCAGAAGAATGGCTAGAAAGGAGAGGTTGTATATGTCAGGTTAATTGAAAGAAACAGCGTCATCCACTTGGCCATTCTAAAGCTTGAGTGTACGTAATGTTAGACATCAACCCTGTGGTTCTTTCTAGGACATTTAACCTCGAAGAATGAACTAGTGAGTTCTCGGCACCAGTACTTTAGTCTGACACACTATTGTAATACATAGCTAATAAAGTTAGTGTGGTACTCTCTGCCCTAAAGTTGCATCTTCATTTCCCAACCTTGAAGGAGCAGCCCTATTCATTCAACAGATTGTAAGAACCTGGGCTAGGCCCCAGGTGTGCAAACATAAGGCTTGGTTCTTTTTGAGAAATGATGACAAACATAACTGCATGTGTTCTTTTTAGATGTCAAGTCTGCTTCAAGCTTTGTCTGCTTATTTTTCTAATAAAAAGGTTTTAGAAAATCTTTTAGCTGTTCCTTTGAATCTAACAATATTAATATAACTAGAGCTTTAATAGAAATTTCGTAAGGGCTAAACAAGAATAAATTAGTCACAGTGTTTTATGAATTGCATGAATTCCCATCATGAAGAGAAATTTGATTAGGCTGTGGGAAGCCAAAAATGTTTCTAAATTATTAGCACCTAGTTCCTCAATCCATTTGCCTATAAATTTGGTATAAAAACATTGCTAGTGAAATTTTAAAAATTATTTTTCTATAAAGGCGGGTCCCTATTACTCTCTTATATTAAATAGAAATATCACAAGATGGAGGAAGGGAATAGAATTCTGAACCTTCTGTGATGTGAGCCGCCATATTGGTGGAATACAGGCCTTACTTAGAGTGGGATATTCATTGCTTGGCAATAAAGGTTAATTGAACTTTGGGTGAGAGGCTAAACTGGAACCTGTGTCATTCATTATTTTTATGGGACAAATTTATTCTGTGTTTTTGCCTTCAAGTGAACCTTTTGTACAAGTATTAAGAACTGCCTTCAGTTCCCATTTCCAACCTAAAGTGGTTGATTGGTTTGCCTTCCACAGAATATTTTTATTTTCGCCTTTTTTTTTTTTTTGGTCTCGCTTTGTTGCTCAGCTGGAGTGCAGTGGCACAATCTCAGCTGACTACAGCTTCAAACTTCTGGGCTCAAGCAATCCTCCTGCTTCAGCCTCCCAAGTAGCTGGGACCACAGGTGTGCCTCACAGTGCCCAGCTCATTTTTTAGTTTTTGTAGAGATGGGGTCTTGCCATGTTGCCCTGGCTGGTCTTGAATTCCTGGGGTCAAGCAATTCTTCTGCCTCAGCCTCCCAAAGTGCTGGGATTACAGGCATGAGCCACTGTGTCCAGCCTTATTTTTGCTTTCTTTGATTTCTGAGTTACTCAGAAACTATTTCAGGGCAGTTTAAGAAGGCTGTACTTTTTAGTGTAGGTATATGGAACATCTTTTTTTGTTTTGTACTATTTCTTTTGGACATATGTTTGTGAGCTAATTAAACTTTTCTGTTTCACTTGGTCACTAAGGTTCATAGGTTTTTCTCTTAAAAGACAGAACGGGCTTTGGTTTGGGTCACTGCCACTTGTTTGAATATTTAGGTAGTCTCCGCAGAAAGTCTTTTATGTGGAACCAAAAAATTACTGTCTTTTATATACAGTAGCTTTCAGAATGCTTTCACATCATTTGACTTTTTTAGTAACGGGCTTGTGAAGCAAGCAGAGCAGGTGGTAGAGACCTGCTTTTTAGGTGGAGAAACTAAGGTTCAGAAAGAGTTCATGACTTGGCCTAAATTCGGAGCTGAAACCAGGTGTTTCTGGTGCTGGTTCTGCTTCTCTCTTGCCATACTGCTTTTCATGTCATGTTTTCTGGCATTTTGGTAATGACGTTATGCTCTAACACTTGCTGAATATTAACCTCTTTTGGTTTGGGATATTAGCATTTAGATATTTACAAATTAACATATTTGGATTTTTTTCTTTTTAAACCATCCAGTTCTTCAGTTTCCCTGCTGTAGTCGCTCCATTCAAGTGTTCCGTCCTCCCACTGAGCCAAAACCAGGAGTTCATGCCATTTGTCAAGGAATTATGTAAGCAAATTCAATTGGGTAAACTCCATGGGAACACCATCAAGGAGACTGAATTTTAGGAAATGTATCGTTTATTTCAATAAAAATATAGACTGAATAAAGAATATAAATGATTTTATAAAGAGTACATGATTTTAGCCTGTACTCTTATTTCTAAGAGAGAGGATATGCTTGCTCAGATGTTTTATTCTGGCATTTGAGTGAGTCAAGGTAGGACCCAAGAGTCAGATTTAAAAATTATTTACTTCTCATACTGACCTTGGTGCCAAGTTCATCGAGGGAACCTGAGTGGAGTGTAGCAACCATAATGGATCTACAGCCACAGAATCCACAGCCCTGAAAGGAATCCTGGTGGTCATCTGGTACATCCACTTATTTCAGAGTTGGGAAATGGGGAGAGTCCATTGACCTGCTTAGAGCCATAAAAATAGAGGTGGTGGAGTCAGGACTCACCTTCTGGCCTTGGCTCTTGGTCCCATATTTGTTCCCCCTATAGCTGTATCAGATGGAGGTATGAGTGAAGATTTGGATTCCCGCAAGGGATTTGTTAAACTTTAGGGATATTTCTTTCTCTTGCAACTCAACTTGTTGCTTTCTTGTCTTGGTCCCATTTATAAGTCTCCTGAGCTTGTAAGACAGTAGTTAGATAACACTGGGCTTAACTCCATTGTTTTATTTTTAATTTACTTTGTTTATTTTGGATAGCGGAAGCCCTGACCAGGCATGGAGTATCTCACAAAGTAGACGATTCCTCTGGGTCAATCGGAAGGCGCTATGCCAGGACTGATGAGATTGGCGTGGCTTTTGGTGTCACCATTGACTTTGACACAGTGAACAAGACCCCCCACACTGCAACTCTGAGGGACCGTGACTCAATGCGGCAGATAAGAGCAGAGGTATCTGGCCTTCTCTTTGGCATTTTTAGCCTTAGAAATGTGTACTGCTTCTTACTGATTTGTGTTGGATTTTGATGTGTTTATGCTCCCTTTCCTTTTTTTTTCTTTTTAATTTTAATGAACGGCTTGTATCAGATAGAGCCCAGATTCTCAAGTCCCCCTGGTTTAATTATGAAAATATCCATTAGCACTTCTCTAATATTTTATAAACATTTGTGTTGCTCCAGGCTCATTCTCCAGCAGTTTGCTTTTATACTTGTTTGTTTATTGGGCAAGAGAAATATGATCCTAAGAATTTGTTGCCATAGTTTTATTGGTAGGCTTTGGGGGGTTAGACATTTTAATGTTTTATTTTTACAGGCACGTATACATGTGTATGTATAAGCTTTTCCGTGTTCATATATTCAAAACAGTGAATCATGTTTCAGTAGTTTTGGTCAATAGGAAGGCAGTAATGGAGATGGTAGAAGCACAGAAGGGGAAGGATGAGTGGTAAGGGAAAGGAAAGAGTAGCTGCTTTAATTGACATCTGCCTGCCTAATTTATCACCTTTGAGCACATACTTCAAGTGCCTGTTCTGTGCTTAGCTTGATACAGAAGTAATAGGGAAAACAGAAGCAAAAGACTGCTTTTTTTTCTGAAGGAGTTTATAGTCTAATCCAGAAGTCATGAATTTCTAGCTTGACTTTTTAGAGACCATCTGGCTACTCTGGAGCTGTGTCCCCATCTGGGTGTGGTTCTCAAAAGTGTGGTCCCTAGACCAGCAGCATCAGTATCCCCTGGAAATGTATGAGATAAGCAAAACCTCCACCCCAGACCTACTGCATCATAAACTGGGGGTGGAGAGGCAGAGGGGGCAGGCAGAACTTTTTTAGTTTTAGCAAGACCTCCAGATGATTCTGACATGCACTCAAGTTTGAGAACCATTGCTGTGTGGCAGCCAGTGTTTGGTTTTGGCTGAGGAACAGTAGCCTTGGTCAGAGCTCTCCAGTTTGCCAGTCTTATGTAATTCCCTCACAGGAGTTACTTGACTGAGTCCTGTTTGTTCTAATAGTTAAATTTAATACACATGAAGTAACTTCAAGGGACATGGAGATTTAGAAAAGTTAGGAAAGGCTTTGTGGCAGAATTGAGTTGTCTGGGGGAACTGGTGGGCGTTTTGGGCTAGAAGAGCATGAACCCATGCCTGGCATGACATTGTTTGGCTCTGTGTAAGGTTTCCTGAGTTCAGGATGAATCTTCTTCTTAAAAATCTGAACAAGTTGGTTGATACTTGGCTTCTCTTTCCTTGTCTCTAGATCTCTGAGCTGCCCAGCATAGTCCGAGACCTAGCCAACGGCAACATCACATGGGCCGATGTGGAGGCCAGGTATCCTCTGTTTGAAGGGCAAGAGACTGGTAAAAAAGAGACAATCGAGGAATGAGGACAATTTTGACAACTTTTGACCACTTGCGCTAATAAAAAAAAAAAAAAAACTCTTATGTCCACTTTACAAAAGAAAACAGCATTGTGATTACTCCCACGGACCGTATTTTATCTTCAGTGGCTGCCTGATTTTACCCCCACAATTAAAGTTGAAGGAATCCTGAACAAACTTGTGATCTATTTGCTTGTGTTTTTACATTTTCAGCAAGGCTGTTTCTCCCACGTTTGGGTAGACATGCTCATGGCTTAATGTTAAACACAGTTAACACTTTTTAAAAAATTAACAGCTTTATTGGGGTATAATTTACATACCATAAAAATAGCCTGTCTTAAGTGTACAGTTCAATGATGTTTAGTATATTTACAGAGTTGTGCAACCACCACCACAAACCAATTTTAGAACATTTTCATCACTCCAAAATAAGTCTCATGCTCATTTACCTCACTCCCATTCTAACCTCAGCCCAGGCAACCACTCCTCTACTTTCTGTCTATTGATTTACCTTTTCTATTCTTTATCTTTTTCTGAGAAAATGATGCAGTGTGCAGGTACTGTGACAGCAGTCTCCAAGCAGGTGAAATGACTTCTGGAAAAGCCTGAGGTGAGGATGGGGTGGCAGGAGTGGTGCTTTAGGGCTGCTAACCCCACTGTTTGCAGATTCTCCAGGAGGGGAGGGCCTTGCCATATTTGCCTTCTATCTTAAGGCATGCTTGCACTCAGCTCCACTGGTAGCCTGGAAATCATTAAGCTCCTGATGCTAGGGGAACCCATCTGTCTCGTTTGATTTAGCAATTCCTGACCATCGCAGTGTCTTGATTCTAGCCTAGCAGTTTTTGGCTCAGGTTTTAAGGTACTTTACTTCTTTTATGTTTTTGTATAGAAAACTCAGAACACTATGCTTATTTGTAAGGGAAAAATTCCAGGTTGTGTGAATTTGAGCAGCTGTTTATTTGCAGAGCTATGACCTCATCTAGTGTGCCCACTTCCTCCCCCGCAGTATTAGAGGAGTGGTGATCTCCAGTGTGCCCTTTTGTCTCTAGTATGAAGAACAATTGAAGTTGTGATTTCTTAGATGTAAAGTAGGAATCTCCCAGGGATTTCCCTCATTTGTATCTCATCTCCAATGGTGCCTACCGCAGTGCTGTACATAGTAGGTCTTCCATAAATAGTCTTTGGATGAGTAGAATTTTTGAACAGACTTCTTTTTTGAACAAACCTCTTTGGGAGGAAAGCCTTATACTGAAGCATATTTCTCTTCCGTCTCTGCTTTTATGAGCATTCATTATTAAATTAGAAGGAGCCAGATTTTAAATAAACTGAGTTTTCATTTTCTAGGGATTTCTCTCACTTCGAATTCCATATAATATAGCTTGTAACTGGGCATATGTTCTAGCAGCTTTACATTGGCAGGGGGCTGCCCTAACTTTGCATTTATTTGCTAATTTTACAGCAGGTACCTCCACAGTCAAACAGTCACCACAGCCTCAGACATTGGTTTAAGCTCATTAATAGGGAAAGATACATTAAATACATAGTGAGAGTTACCTATCATCAGGTTGGTGCCAAAGTAGTTGCGGTTTTTGCCATTAAAAGTAATGACAGGCTGGGCGCGGTGGCTCACGCCTGTAATCCCAGCACTTTGGGAGGCCAAGGCGGGCGGATCATTTGAGGTCAGGAGTTCGAGACCAGCCTGGCCAACACAGTGAAACCCCGTCTACTAAAAATACAAAAATCGGCCAGGTGTGGTGGCACGTTCCTGTACTCCCAGCTACATGGGAGGCTGAGGCAGGAGAATCACTTGAACCCGGGAGGCGGAGGTTTCAGTTAGCTGAGATTATGCCACTGCACTCCAGTCTGGGCACAGAGCGAGACTCCATCTCAAAAAAATAAATAAATAAAGTAATGACAAAAACCATAATTACTTTTGCACCAACCTAATACTTTGGATCAGAAAGGGATTGGAACCAAGCCTCACTTCCCTTTTCATTGGCAAATAGATTTGTCATGAGGTAGAGGCTGGATATTGAATCTGCAAGCCCTCTTTTGTTCCTTCCCCTGGGTAGCAATGCATGATTTCTCCTGGATCACCTGCTCTAAAGCAGGTCTCTAAAGTGATACCTGAGTGAGGGAGACGGGCCGGCAGCAGAGCTCTCTGGTTCTGTCTGTACCATGTTTGCTTGATTTTAAGAACAAGCAGTTGAAGTGCTGTTTTCTAAATGAAGAGACTCTTTACCCACGAGTTTGCGTATGCATACGCACATACCTCTTCTGTTCAAGCCCAATGTGTATTTAAAGCATGGGTCTTTCTGGCTTAATGCTCTTTGAGGCCTTTTAAATTATTTATATACCTGTACGTACCGGACTGTGGGCTTAACAAGAACGAGATAAATAGCATTGTATCTCGGAGAAGTTACTCCTGTTTATTACTTCTCCCAAAAATGATGGGGGAAGGTCAGATTCTTTTTTTTTTTTTTTCTTGTGCTTAGTGCTAAATTTTATTTTTCTTTGGAAGACTGACATTAAACATGAGAAAAACAAAGGATAACAAAAATTATCTTTATTTTCAAAATAACTTTACTAAACTATACTGATTAAAAATAATACAGTCTAATGAAAACAAAGCCACTTAAAAAAGTTTAAAGAAGACATGTATGTGTAATTTTCTCATATAATTAACACTTTAAATTATTTTACAGAGTGTCATTTTAGAAATGGGGTGATACTATTTTGAATTATAGAATTAAAGTATGACCAGCATCTAGTACAAAAACATACAATTAGATATTTTCTATTTTTCTGCTTTTAACTATTATTTAAGAATTTAATCTTTTTAGATTAGCCATCAGGGAAAATATATAGAATCATGGTATTCATTTATTATGTATATGAGGAAATTAACACCTTTATAATAACTCTCATGCTTTTTTCCTGAAAATTTTCTTTTTTTTTTTTTTTTTTTAATTTAAGTTTTAGGGTACATGTGCACATTGTGCAGGTTAGTTACATATGTATACATGTGCCATGCTGGTGCACTGCACCCACTAACTCGTCATCTAGCATTAGGTATATCTCCCAATGCTATCCCTCTCCCCTCCCCCCACCCCGCAACAGTCCCCAGTGTGATATTCCCCTTCCTGTGTCCATGTGTTCTCATTGTTCAATTCCCACCTATGAGTGAGAATATGCGGTGTTTGGTTTTTTGTTCTTGCGATAGTTTACTGAGAATGATGTTTTCCAATTTCATCCATGTCCCTACAAAGGACATGAACTCATCATTTTTTATGGCTGCATAGTATTCCATGGTGTATATGTGCCACATTTTCTTAATCCGGTCTATCATTGTTGGACATTTGGGTTGGTTCCAAGTCTTTGCTATTGTGAATAATGCCGCAATAAACATACGTGTGCATGTGTCTTTATAGCAGCATGATTTATAGTCCTTTGGGTATATACCCAGTAATGGGATGGCTGGGTCAAATGGTATTTCCAGTTCTAGATCCCTGAGGAATCGCCGCACTGACTTCCACAATGGTTGAACTAGTTTACAGTCCCACCAACAGTGTAAAAGTGTTCCTATTTCTCCACATCCTCTCCAGCACCTGTTGTTTCCTGACTTTTTCGTGATTACCATTCTAACTGGTGTGAGATGATATCTCATTGTGGTTTTGATTTGCATTTCTCTGATGGCCAGTGATGATGAGCATTTTTTCATGTGTTTTTTGGCTGCATAAATGTCTTCTTTTGAGAAGTGTCTGTTCATGTCCTTCGCCCACTTTTTGATGAGGTTGTTTGTTTTTTTCTTGTAAATGTGTTTGAGTTCATTGTAGATTCTGGATATTAGCCCTTTGTCAGATGAGTAGGTTGCGAAAATTTTCTCCCATTTTGTAGGTTGACTGTTCACTCTGATGGTAGTTTCTTTTGCTGTGCAGAAGCTCTTGAGTTTAATTAGATCCCATTTGTCAATTTTGTCTTTTGTTGCCATTGCTTTTGGTGTTTTAGACATGAAGTCCTTGCCCATGCCTATGTCCTGAATGGTAATGCCTAGGTTTTCTTCTAGGGTTTTTATGGTTTTCGGTCTAACGTTTAAGTCTTTAATCCATCTTGAATTGATTTTTGTATAAGGTGTAAGGAAGGGATCCAGTTTCAGCTTTCTACATATGGCTAGCCAGTTTTCCCAGCACCATTTATTAAATAGGGAATCCTTTCCCCATTGCTTGTTTTTCTCAGGTTTGTCAAAGATCAGATAGTTGTAGATATGCGGCGTTATTTCTGAGGGCTCTGTTCTGTTCCATTGATCTATATCTCTGTTTTGGTACCAGTACCATGCTGTTTTGGTTACTGTAGCCTTGTAGTATAGTTTGAAGTCAGGTAGTGTGATACCTCCAGCTTTGTTCTTTTGACTTAGGATGGACTTGGCGATGCGGGCTCTTTTTTGGTTCCATATGAACTTTAAAGTAGTTTTTTCCAATTCTGTGAAGAAAGTCATTGGTAGCTTGATGGGGATGGCATTGAATCTGTAAATTACCTTGGGCAGTATGGCCATTTTCACGATATTGATTCTTCCTACCCATGAGCATGGAATGTTCTTCCATTTGTTTGTATCCTCTTTTATTTCCTTGAGCACTGGTTTGTAGTTCTCCTTGAAGAGGTCCTTCACATCCCTTGTAAGTTGGATTCCTAGGTATTTTATTCTCTTTGAAGCAATTGTGAATGGGAGTTCACTCATGATTTGGCTCTCTGTTTGTCTGTTGTTGGTGTATAAGAATGCTTGTGATTTTTGTACATTGATTTTGTATCCTGAGACTGCTGAAGTTGCTTATCAGCTTAAGGAGATTTTGGGCTGAGACAATGGGGTTTTCTAGATATACAATCATGTCATCTGCAAACAGGGACAATTTGACTTCCTCTTTTCCTAATTGAATACCCTTTATTTCCTTCTCCTGCCTAATTGCCCTGGCCAGAACTTCCAACACTATGTTGAATAGGAGTGGTGAGAGAGGGATCCCTGTCTTGTGCCAGTTTTCAAAGGGAATGCTTCCAGTTTTTGCCCATTCAGTATGATATTGGCTGTGGGTTTGTCATAGATAGCTCTTATTATTTTGAAATACGTCCCATCAATACCTAATTTATTGAGAGTTTTTAGCATGAAGGTTGTTGAATTTTGTCAAAGGCTTTTTCTGCATCTATTGAGATAATCATGTGGTTTTTGTCTTTGGCTCTGTTTATATGCTGGATTACATTTATTGATTTGCATATATTGAACCAGCCTTGCATTCCAGGGATGAAGCCCACTTGATCATGGTGGATAAGCTTTTTGATGCGCTGCTGGATTCGGTCTGCCAGTATTTTATTGAGGATTTTTGCATCAATGTTCATCAAGGATATTGGTCTAAAATTCTCTTTTTTTGTTGTGTCTCTGCCTGGCTTTGGTATCAGAATGATGCTGGCCTCATAAAATGAGTTAAGGACGATTCCCTCTTTTTCTATTGATTGGAATAGTTTCAGAGGAATGGTACCAGTTCCTCCTTGTACCTCTGGTAGAATTCAGCTGTGAATCCATCTGGTCCTGGACTCTTTTTGGTTGGTAAGCTATTGATTATTGCCACAATTTCAGATACTGTTATTGGTCTATTCAGAGATTCAACTTCTTCCTGGTTTAGTCTTGGGAGAGTGTATGTGTCGAGGAATTTATCCATTTCTTCTAGATTTTCTAGTTTATTTGCGTAGAGGTGTTTGTAGTATTCTCTGATGGTAGTTTGTATTTCTGTGGGATCGGTGGTGATATCCCCTTTATCATTTTTTATTGCGTCTATTAGATTCTTCTCTTTTTTTCTTTATTAGTCTTGCTAGCGGTCTATCAATTTTGTTGATCCTTTCAAAAAACCAGCTCCTGGATTCATTAATTTTTTGAAGGGTTTTTTGTGTCTCTGTTTCCTTCAGTTCTGCTCTGATCTTAGTTATTTCTTGCCTTCTGCTAGCTTTTGAATGTGTTTGCTCTTGCTTTTCTAGTTCTTTTAATTGTGATGTTAGGGTGTCAATTTTGGATCTTTCCTGCTTTCTCTTGTGGGCATTTAGTGCTATAAATTTCCCTCTACACACTGCTTTGAATGCGTCCCAGAGATTCTGGTATGTTGTGTCTTTGTTCTCATTGGTTTCAAAGAACATCTTTATTTCTGCCTTCATTTCGTTATGTACCCAGTAGTCATTCAGGAGCAGGTTGTTCAGTTTCCATGCAGTTGAGCGGTTTTGAGTGAGATTCTTAATCCTGAGTTCTAGTTTGATTGCACTGTGGTCTGAGAGATAGTTTGTTATAATTTCTGTTCTTTTACATTTGCTGAGGAGAGCTTTACTTCCAACTGTGTGGTCAATTTTGGAATAGGTGTGGTGTGGTGCTGAAAAAAATGTATATTCTGTTGATTTGGGGTGGAGAGTTCTGTAGATGTCTATTAGGTCCGCTTGGTGCAGAGGTGAGTTCAATTCCTGGGTATCCTTGTTGACTTTCTGTCTCGTTGATCTGTCTAATGTTGACAGTGGGGTGTTAAAGTCTCCCATTATTAATGTGTGGGAGTCTAAGTCTCTTTGTAGGTCACTCAGGACTTGCTTTATGAATCTGGGTGCTCCTGTATTGGGTGCATATATATTTAGGATAGTTAGCTCTTCTTGTTGAATTGATCCCTTTACCATTATATAGTGGCCTTCTTTGTCTCTTTTGATCTTTGTTGGTTTAAAGTCTGTTTTATCAGAGACTAGGATTGCAACCCCTGCCTTTTTTTGTTTTCCATTTGCTTGGTAGATCTTCCTCCATCCTTTTATTTTGAGCCTATGTGTGTCTCTGCACGTGAGATGGATTTCCTGAATACAGCACACTGATGGGTCTTGACTCTTTATCCAATTTGCCAGTCTGTGTCTTTTAATTGGAGCATTTAGTCCATTTACATTTAAAGTTAATATTGTTATATGTGAATTTGATCCTGTCATTATGATGTTAGCTGGTTATTTTGCTCGTTAGTTGATGCAGTTTCTTCCTAGTCTTGATGGTCTTTACATTTTGGCATGATTTTGCAGCAGCTGGTACCGGTCGTTCCTTTCCATGTTTAGCGCTTCCTTCAGGAGCTCTTTTAGGGCAGGCCTGGTGGTGACAGAATCTCTCAGCATTTGCTTGTCTGTAAAGTATTTTATTTCTCCTTCACTTATGAAGCTTAGTTTGGCTGGATATGAAATTCTGGGTTGAAAATTCTTTTCTTTAAGAATGTTGAATATTGGCCCCCACTCTCTTCTGGCTTGTAGGGTTTCTGCCGAGAGATCCGCTGTTAGTCTGATGGGCTTCCCTTTGAGGGTAACCCGACCTTTCTCTCTGGCTGCCCTTAACATTTTTTCCTTCATTTCAACTTTGGTGAATCTGACAATTACGTGTCTTGGAGTTGCTCTTCTCGAGGAGTATCTTTGTGGCGTTCTCTGTATTTCCTGAATCTGAACGTTGGCCTGCCTTGCTAGATTGGGGAAGTTCTCCTGGATAATATCCTGCAGAGTGTTTTCCAACTTGGTTCCATTCTCCCCATCACTTTCAGGTACACCAATCAGACGTAGATTTGGTCTTTTCACATAGTCCCATATTTCTTGGAGGCTTTGTTCGTTTCTTTTTATTCTTTTTTCTCTAAACTTCCCTTCTCGCTTCATTTCATTCATTTCATCTTCCACTGCTGATACCCTTTCTTCCAGTTGATCGCATCAGCTCCTGAGGCTTCTGCATTCTTCACGTAGTTCTCGAGCCTTGGTTTTCAGCTCCATCAGCTCCTTTAAGCACTTCTCTGTATTGGTTATTCTAGTTATACATTCTTCTAAATTTTTTTCAACGTTTTCAACTTCTTTGCCTTTGGTTTGAATGTCCTCCCGTAGCTCAGAGTAATTTGATCGTCTGAAGCCTTCTTCTCTCAGCTCGTCAAAGTCATTCTCCATCCAGCTTTGTTCTGTTGCTGGTGAGGAACTGCGTTCCTTTGGAGGAGGAGAGGTGCTCTGCTTTTTAGAGTTTCCAGTTTTTCTGTTCTGTTTTTTCCCCATCTTTGTGGTTTTATCTACTTTTGGTCTTTGATGATGGTGATGTACAGATGGGTTTTTGGTGTGGATGTCCTTTCTGTTTATTAGTTTTCCTTCTAACAGACAGGACCCTCAGCTGCAGGTCTGTTGGAATACCCTGCCGTGTGAGGTGTCAGTGTGCCCCTGCTGGGGGGTGCCTCCCAGTTAGGCTGCTCGGGGGTCAGGGGTCAGGGACCCACTTGAGGAGGCAGTCTGCCCGTTCTCAGATCTCCAGCTGCGTGCTGGGAGAACCACTACTCTCTTCAAAGCTGTCAGACAGGGACATTTAAGTCTGCAGAGGTTACTGCTGTCTTGTTTGTCTGTGCCCTGCCCCCAGAGGTGGAGCCTACAGAGGCAGGCAGGCCTCCTTGAGCTGTGGTGGGCTCCACCCAGTTCGAGCTTCCCAGCTGCTTTGTTTACCTAATCAAGCCTGGGCAATGGCGGGCGCCCCTCCCCCAGCCTCGCCGCCGCCTTGCAGTTTGATCTCAGACTGCTGTGCTAGCAATCAGCGAGACTCCGTGGGCGTAGGACCCTCCGAGCCAGGTGCGGGATATAATCTCGTGATGCGCCTTTTTTTAAGCCTGTCGGAAAAGCGCAGTATTCGGGTGGGAGTGACCCGATTTTCCAGGTGCCGTCTGTCACCCCTTTCTTTGACTAGGAAAGGGAACTCCCTGACCCCTTGCGCTTCCCAAGTGACGCAATGCCTCGCCCTGCTTCGGCTCGCGCACGGTGCGCGCACCCGCTGACCTGCGCCCACTGTCTGGCACTCCCTAGTGAGATGAACCCGGTACCTCAGATGGAAATGCAGAAATCACCGTCTTTGCGTCGCTCAGCGACGCTGGGAGCTGTAGACCGGAGCTGTTCCTATTCGGCCATCTTGGCTCCTCCGGGAAGGTCAGATTCTAACTAATTTCCATGGACTGTTATGTAAGAACAGAGGAATTAGATTTTTAATACTTAGGTTGGAATTCAGGCATTCAGTCAAATGCAATGTGGAGTTACTTCAGAGAGGCTATCTGCCTGGCTTCTGCAGGAGTCCACCACCTTAATATTGCCCAACAGCTCATAATAGCAAAATAGTGGATATAGATGGTGTTCCAGAAACGGAATTCATCACCAAGTCTAAAGAACATGGAAATAATCTTACTGTTTTCATGAGCTGGTACTAAAGATGTCAGACGTCTCAAGTTCTTTGTGATAAGAACTTGCAAAATCGTTGTTTTCATTATAAGTCACATGAAGTAGATTCATTCTAGACCTTTATTTACTACTCCCTTAACCAGTGTAATTGCAGGGTAATGGCAGCAACTGTCTTAGTCATTGGAGTCTATTTCTTGAGAGGGCTGGATGCCCTAGAGATAAATCCAGATTATCTCTGGTTATAGTTGCCCTGAAATGAACCTTCTTTCCCAAAGGAAAACTATTATCTGTATCTCTTGGGCTGGGCTAGGATGGAGAGGCTTTGAGAGCATTGCTTGCACCGGCATCTTTGCTGATAGTCTGACAATGTTTAAGGCAGGTGTTTGTGGCATTTGGCCAACACCAAAGTGAAATTTAGTTGAAGATTCAGTAAGTAAGTGGACGACTAATTTTGCTGTGCCTCAATGTTCGCCTGTTGTTGCCTGTTCAATAATTCTTGGTTATTGAGCTGCCTCTAAGCAGTAATTGTGTTAAGGCTGTGTGGATATCTGGAGGACTGTCTCCCCTAGAAATTGGGATGTGATTTGGGAGTATCACCAGGGGTTGCCTGAGAGGCGCAGCCTGCAGCTTCGCCCTCTTGGCTAAGAGCCCCTTCACTCTTGCTGGCGACATGCCCCCGTCTTGCTGGATGGGCTATCTTCCTTGCGTGTTGAAGGACACACCTTTGAAAATATGTTGCCTTAGTAAAAGATGTTGGGGCAGTGGTTCTCAACCCTGGCTGCACATTAAAGTAACTTGAGCTTTAAAAAAAAAACTCATGTCTGGGCTCCTCCTTAAACCAATTTAATGAGTTGAGGGTGGAGCCTGGGCATCAGTATATTAAGTCTCTTAGGAGAAGCACCACTACCACTGTTGCACCTTGTGAACTTTCTAGCTGTGTGAAAGGCTGGACCTGTTGCTTTCTCAAAAGGGGTTTCCTCTGAGAATATGAATGTGTAGGACATTGTATCCAGTGAGACAATTAGAGAAGTAGATGTGAGAGTGGGGAAGTGAGCAGTAGGATTTCTGTTTTCCCGGGGAATTTTAGGGAACCTTATTCTTGCTGGATGAGGGTAGTGGTGCCAAAGAGCAGAGGGGTGCTGTGAGCTCTGGGCCAGAAATAAAGTAAGCTGGCTTCTTGTCCTGACTCTTCTAGTGTCTGAACTTAATGATAGTTTCAGGAACTTGAGGCTAGGAAGAGAGAGCCTGACCTCAGGTGATCCACCACCTCGGCCTCCCAAAGTGCTGTGATTACAGGTATGAGCCACCTCACTGGTCCAGCTTTTCTTGTCCTGCAAGAATAGCGTAGATCTACGCCACCACCGTGCCAACCACCCCCATGCTGGCCCTTTTCCAGTGGCCCAGCATGCCCAGGACAGGACCTTGGTACTCAGTGATATTCTGTCTGCCTGCAGTGCTTCCTCCAAAGATAGGGTTCCCACAACCACTCCCTCATCTCGGGATGTCATTCAGCAGTTGCCTCAGTGAGGCCTTTCTCAGCTGCTTCATCTGAAGTTTCAATGTGCGCCACAACCCCCACATTCAGACACATCCCTTTCATATCACCTTCCTTGTTTTCTTTTTCCTCTTGAGTACTAAACACTTTAAAGTATTTTACTTTTTTATTTTGTTTAATTTTTGGTCTCCACATTAGAATGTAAGTTCCACGAGGACAAGGATTTGGGTCTGTTTTGTTCTTGGCTGTATCCTCATTGCCTAGGGAAGTGCCTAGCACTTAGTAAGTCCTCAGTAAATATATGAATGACTTAATGAACGAATGAATCTTTCCCTGCAGGGCAGCTCTACATTCTGTATTTTGGTATAAAAATTGGCTTAGTTAGAAATGGCTACTCACACACAACTCACCCCTTGGCTCAAGCCCCACGTCTGTACTCTGCAAAAGGCCTGCAGCCACTGAATGGTTGGGCACGAAGGCAGGTTTCCAAACTTAATAGAGTGGTGCCCTTTTTGAAGGAAACAAGACATCAAAAGCCTCTGTAGTACACTAGGAGTCCCCATGTTGAGAAACTTTAGCTAATGTTGTATATTTACCCTAAGACCATCTTCCATTTGACACCAAAAAAGAGGTAACTGGTAAGCATTTTTAAAGATTATCACTAAAATAAAAGTAAATTTAAAAATCTTTATAACACTGGTGGACTCTGAGAAGAGGTTCCATGCAGAGAAACTACAAGACTTCAAGGTCTTTTAGGGACAAGAGTTCCTGAGCTGGTCAAGGCACCCTGAAAGGAACAGTATCACTGGGTAACTGGTATTGGCATTTCGGGGTTGGACCCGATGTGGCCCTGCCTTCAAGCCCTTTACAACCTGACGGTGAGGCCTAACCTCACATACAGTGAGGGTAGCCATGGAGGAGGCTTGGCCCTGGGCCTAGAAAGGTGCCGTCGCCCCGTGCAGTGGTGAGGTGGGTCCTGTGGGACACACGGCGAGCGCAGGGCCTCGTAAGCACTCCTGCAGCCTGTTCACATGTGGGTCCGTGCCTCCCAAGATGTGTTTCAGGGCCTGGGGTGGGGCATCTGAAACACAGCCAGGCCTAAGCACCACCGACTTAGGGAATTCTTGCTAGCTAAATTAGAGTGTTTTAATTTTATCTTGATGTTAGGGGTTTATAAACTTGGGTCTGTAGTTCCTTCAAGGATTTCTGTAGAGGTGTCATGCTCTATTTATACCCAACTGTGTTTTTCTAGGGGAATGGATCTATCCCATCTCCAAGGGGTCAGCTGCCCAAATGAAGTCCAGGTCTGATTGCAGGTCATGGGGGCCTCTTTCCAGATTGAGCTCCTTTATGGGGAACCCCACCAGCATTGGCATCTCATTTCTTCAGATGCAAAGACCTTCACATTCAAGTCTGCAATGAAGGGGGAGGGGGGTGGCCCAGAATCTTTCAAGCTGAAGGGTGAGATGGATCTGGAGACACCAGGCTGAGGTGTTAATTTGCTTAGGAATTGGGGGCCTCCATAGAGCACATGTGGAAAGTCCCTGAATGGCCAGAGGGAGTACGGATTCCCTTGTAATTGCAGGTACAGCATTTGGGCTGAGCAGGAAGCACAAGGAAAAGAGGTGGCTGCATGATCGCTCACGGGCCCCCCACTGGCCTTCCCCAGAGAACACCGGACTGGAACTGGGGTTGAAGGAAGAAATGACGAGTCTTAGAATTTCTCCACCTTCCTGGGTGGAAGGGCCTCTGTGGGGATTCGTGATGCTGGATTGTTTATCATGGTTGGGCCTTAGAGAGCTAGAGGGGGCCTTACTTGGCACTCTACAGAGCTAATTAAGAAGCACAATTAATTACTTCGTCATATTCACAGCAGAAGCTGAAGGACAGTTTTTTTCTGGAACCGGAATCATAAACTCCTACTTGCCCCTGCTCAATCACTTGTCCACCAAGCAGACACTGAGATGGAACTCAGGACATCACCTCAGAAAATCCTTTCTACTCAGGTTCTCCTTCCAAAGTGCGGTAGCTAACGTTCAGAATTTCCTATGGATCTGGCTTTCATCATTCATTTATCCAAGTAGCGTCTGTGGCCCCTGCTGTGTATGCAGACAAATGTGGGGTTTAAGTAGGGTGATCATATAATTCATTGTCCAGACCAGGATTCGTGAGAGTGAAAGGTGTGCTATTAATTACATGAGGTCACAGGAATCATCCTGGACTAACGGGGGCAAACCATGCCTCATCCCAGCTTAGAGAACTGCTGAAGGGCAGCCTGCGTCCAATGCCAGTGGGAAGTCGAGAGCCACTGAGGCCTGGGGCCCCTTGGGGTGAGGTTAATCTGGAGACAGCTGCAGGAGAGTCTGCAGGGTGTGATAGAGGCCCTCCAGCTCCCATCTGCTGTCACTCATGTGAAGTAGAGAAGAGGTGATGCCCTCTGTCTGGGACTGGCCTCTGGGCTCTGGTAAGTGTAGGGTATGGAGCCACAGACAGATTTCTCCCGCTGTGCAAAGCCAATAGATCTCTGGGACTTCTTTGTGCCTTTGGTCATTCTTGTGGGTTAACCAACTCTGGGTGGGACAAATAGGAAAGGCTGGTTTATTTAATGAATGTTTCTAGGGTTTCTCCTGAGTGCAGAACTCTTGCTGTGGGCCTAAGAAACAGCACATGCCCCCTGGAATGACCAGCCCAGCAGTGGAGTCTGTGGAGACTGCTGAAGGAGCCCCTAGAGGGGACATTTCTGACTAATGCATAGGTTTTGCCAGGTGATGGTTCTGTGACGAGGGAGGCCTGCTGCAGCGCTGTGTGGGAGGGCCCCGAGGCCTAAACAAAGAAATCCCTCAGAGGAAAATCTGGCAGAAACTCAGTCAACACAGGGCAGTGATGACCTCTGCCCATTCCTCCTGCTAATTAACATGTCTAAGTGGCACAGCCCCTGCAGGAAAATTAACGGCACCTTTGAGGCAGAGCCTGGAAGCCATCCTGGGCATATTGATGAGTGGATTCACATGTTTTCTTTCTTTTCTTTTTTTTTTTTTGAGACTGAACCTCACCCTGCACCTAGGCTGGAGTGCAGTGGTGTGATCTCAGCTCACTGCAACCTCCGCCTCCCGGGTTCAAGCGATTCTCTTGCCTTAGCCTCCCAAATACCTGAGATTATAGACACGTGCCACCATACCTGGCTAATTTTTGTATTTTTAGTAGATATGGGGGTTTCACCATGTTGACCAGGCTGGTCTCGAACTCCTGACCTCAGGTGATCTGCCCACCATGGCCTCCCAAAGTGCTGGGATTACAGGCGTGAGCCACCACTCCTGGCATCGCTGTTGCTTTCTACAGCACCTGTGTGTGTTGGGAAGAAGAGACAAGGGATGTGTCTTTCTTTGCTGGCCCACACCCCAGCTGTCAGAATCACCCGGGGGCTTGTGAAGCGTGTGGATTCCTAGACCCCACCAAGTATGACTTCTGAAGCCTGCTGTGCAACATGCCACCCGGTTGCTTCCAGGTGTGCTCTCAGAACAGTGGGCTGGGCTCCCTGGCTGAAGGGGTCCCCCCGCTTCAAGCCCCTCCTATGCTCTCGGCCACCCCAGCCACTGGTTCCACCTGAGGCACAGCTGTTTACCACCAAACCCTCCCCGACCCTGGCTGAAATGTCACTCTAGGGAAGAACTCCCATTGGGCCTCCCAGCCCTAGGCCTGCCTCCATGCCTCATGACATGTGCAGGGGATACTTTGTTCTCCTGAGCGTGCCATTTTCTAGTCCCTTCACCTGTCCCTCATAGGACAGCTCCCTTCCCGTCCAGCTGCGTCAGCACACGTCCCTCACCTGCCGAGGGCTTCTGAAGATGCTGGGGAAAGCACAAGCGGCACGGTTGGGCCTCTTTCCCTATTCTGTTTATGGGGCATCTGGAGATCCGGGCCTGCATGGGGGTGAAGGGGAAAGAAGTGGGGAGGGCAGCTGAGGTCCTTGTGCCTAGAAGCCAGCTGGCTTGGGGCCACTGTGGGCATGGACTAGGAGATGGACAGGGCAGGGGGCTGGGGACAGGTGCAGGCTGCAGGAGCCGATGTGTCTTTTGCCTGCCTTTTCCTTGTGCTGTTCTCAACCAGATTATGAGTTTCTTGAAACAGGAAACCTGTCTTTCTGTTACTTCCATACCTGGCACACCCTGGTGTTCTGTGAATGGGAAATGATGGAGGAAGGTGCGTGCGCCTCCCTCTCTGGGTCTGTGCGTGTGTTCCTACAAGTCTCTCTGTGTTCCTGCCCTTGTGTCATTTCCATCTGGGCCTCCCTCTCTGTGGCCACAGGAATGTCGGCCTCCATCTCTAGGGAAGTCTATATGCTGAAGGGACTTTCTGCGAGTGCCATCCCCCACAGGTCTTGAGGCTTCAGGCCCTCGGGTAGCACCTCCCCCATGGGCACTCCCAGCAGGGGACTGGGAGAGAAATGCCATCCCTGCCATTCACCTCCTGCCCCACAGATGTTCCACCACCCGCCACTCCTGCCGCCGTGTGTCATTTACCAGCTTGTACCCCAGCAGGTACTTTTGAGCCGCACTTTGATGATGACCCAGGGACTTGGAGCTGTGCTGGGGTCAGGGCTCTGCCTGTTACTCTCTCTTGGAGTGGGGCCAAGAGGCTGGTGTGAGGACCTGCGGCTGGTTCAGGTCTTCCCCAGTTGTGTAAATCAGGGTGGGTGAAAGGGTTAAACAGGGACCCTAAGGGCCTCCAGGATCTGGGTGCTGGAACTTGCCTGCTACGGAGAAGGAGTCTGCTAATGAGGCCACTTTCCAGGAAGGCCAGCTCCACGAGGTGCTGCCAGCGCCGAAGCAGATGCTAATGAGGACTGGCTTGGCTTGAGGAACAGGTGCCTAACGAGCTTAACAAGTGGGGACCCAGAGAGATGGCCTAATGGCTCTGGTGGCATTTTAAGGGCAGAGCTCAGTGGGAGCCATAACCAGGAGACCGAGTAATGAGGGATTCAGGGCTGGGGTGGGATCAAGGAGGAGCCTCCTCTGAACTGGAGAGAGAGCATATCGAAGTGCCTGCTGAACAAAGGTTAGCAACTTTGATGCTCTTCTTGGTGTTGGCCTTGGCAGGCCTGGCCTCCCAGCAGGGATCACAGGCCCTTGGTCCCTCCAGGGAGCAAAGGACTGTTGGCGTAATGAGCCGGGGGCTGCATTAAGAAGCAGTGATGAATGCCTGGGACTTGGTGCCAGGCTCTGCAGCGTCTGCTCCGATAAGCGCTTGTTCACAGCCTCATCTGGCCACAGAAATCTCCAAGTGGCCTCTTGGGGGCCAAACCATTTGCGGCTCCTTGTTCTACAAGAGCCCTGATGATGCTAATGGATGCGGCCATCATGCTGCCACTGGGTATGCAGTAAGACTTTCTAAGATACCCTGAGTTCTGAGTTCTGTCACTTGAGAACATAAAATCAGGGTGCCCCAACCTCCCTGCCCTCTTGACAAGAGAAGCAGGGCTCACACTTAACCTGCAGTGCATTCCCACACAGCTGGTGGTGAAAAATGGAATGAGCTGATGACATGGGCACCCAAAGCCTACTGCAAGTCAGATAACGTTCAGTTCATCTTTTTCAGCCAAATTGAAAGGACACTTAATTAAACAGCCAGCTGATAGGTCATTTTTGGTGACAGATCACTATGCAGTTTTGACTGTACTCTCAGCAGGAGTATAGAGAATTGACTATCTGGAGTGCCAGATCATCTACTGAATTGAAAAGGCTTCTCAGCATACCCCACTATAAACAAGAAAATATTAGAAAAGAAAAGAATTGATGCTGAGTCCTGATTTATTCTAGCAATAAATATTCACCTGTAGATTCATGAGCCATTAACTTCCTATCCATTTCATTAAGTTGTGTTTTCAATAAATTTTCCTTTTTAGGTTTAACTAGTTACTTATAAAAACTTTAGGTATCTATGTTGTTTTAATCAGTGGCTTACTGTATTTTGTCTCAAAAAATAATTGTAATAATTCAACCCAGAAGATTATTTTAAAATCCCTTGAAACTTTGGTCATAGAAAATGAAATATTTTAATTTTCATTCATACATATATTGTGTGGCAGAGAAGTATGACAAAGTGAGCAATAAAACACTTTCAGCCATAAAAGTAATGCATTAGTATAAAATTCTATAGGGCAATGGAATGAAGCTACACATTAAAGAAGAAGGAAGCAATGTAACATTTCCCACAATTAAAGCGGAGCTGGCCAGCCTGAGCAACATGACCAGACCCTGTCTCTACAAAAAATACAAAAATTAGCCCAGCATGGTGGTGCGTGCCTGTAGTCCCAGCTATTCGGGAGGCTGGGTTGGGAAAATCACCTGAGCCCGGGAAGTGGAGGTTGCAGTGAACTGAGATCTTGCCACTGCACCCTAGCCTGGGTGATAGAGTGAGACCCTGTCTCAAAAAAAAAAAAAAAAAGAAGAAGAAGGAGAGCTGGGTCAGGTGTTTTTAAAATAGATGAGGGTGGGTGTTAAATCACCATGGTGATCAGAATTCATTTGATGTATTTTAAATTGTTGCAGCAGTTTTATTTAAAAATGTAAATATTTACAAAATGGCAGAAATCACACCTTTGAAGGATTTAAAACTTAAGTAAAAAATACTACATGTCAACTTAAAAATGTGCAAGATGGGATACATGATTTTTCAAAACTTATTTTTGTAGGGGGTACCTAGAGCATTGGTTCCTTTTGGAAGCAATGGCCTGATGCTTCTCTCTCCCTGACTCCTGCGGCTCCGCTGGAGGGACACAGGGACGGAAGCCAAGCCTGGAAGCTGCCCTGGTGGTCAACTGAGGGGCCATGTATACCCTGCCCACCAGATTCCAGAGCCTTGGCCTTTGGGACAGGCCCTGGCTTGCTGGATGAGCTCCACACCTCCTCCAGGCTGAATCAAACTGCCCTTGGTTGGGGGCTGGGGCCAGGTATTAGCCTGGTTGGAGTGATAAGGGACAGACCCACCTGCAGGTGCTTTGACCATAAAGACTCCAAACCTACCAGAGGTCAGAGAGAGAACTGGCCCGAGGCCAGGGCCCGAGTCCACTAAGGAAGATGGATGTGGCCCCTCAGACCCAGCCACGATCCTCGGCCCACACCGCTCTTTGGGTGCCTGGGTGACTTGACCTGAGGGGAGGCCACTTCCAAGAGGCATGGTTTATTTCACAGAGAGCAGAGATGTTTCTGAAGGGGAGACTGGAGGGCAAAGGGCAATGGGGTATGAGTTTCAATCACCGAAGACATGGTTGGTCTCTGCTATTCCCATCCCACGCCTCCCTCCTCCATGCCTCTGCTCCTCATTTTGCCCCGCACGATGCAACTGGTTGACCTAAGGATGTGGCTGCCCTGATGGCGTCTTCCTCGATTCCCTAATCTGTGGACTAGGCAGAGAAGGGGTCTCCCAAGAGAGGAAGCCAGGCCTGGAAGCCCGCATCCTTCATGGAGCCCCCAAGGTGGGAGGATGGCTGGGGAGGGGACAGAGGAACAAGGATGCGGTACAAGTGAGCCTCTCTAGGTGACAGCCCCTGGGATAAGGCAGCCAAACTGATCCTTTGCTGGCATACCCCACCCAACTGCAGGGGCACCACTGAGTGTGGAGGCCAAGGGCCAGTGCAGGGCCACACCATCGCCTGGCTGCTGGCTCCATGAGTAGGGCAGGGGAGCCCTGTGTCTGCTACTATAAATAGCTGTGTGTGTTGGACAGGCCCTTCTCTGCTCTGGGCCCAGTAAGGCCCTGGCCAGAGAGGCTGGGATGGGCAAATGCCTGCAGACATCTGATTGGCTCTTCTCAGGGGGTCCTGTGAATTCCCTCTGCTCCCTCTTGCGCTGATCCTGGTGGCCCCCACTCATCCCTGTCCCTTGCAGTCCCCCTTGGCTGCCGCACTCCCTCTTTCCTGCCAGGCTGGAGAGCTGGTCTCTCCCCTCCCATCTCCTGCCCCACGAGAGCCTGCCAAGCACAGAGAACCCAGAGGAAGAAGGTGGAGGAGGACAGGGGAGCTGTGCAGGTGGGCGACCGAGGGGTCACACAGCGGCCGTCTGCTTGATGCTGTGGAAGCTGATCCGCGTGGGTGATGTAGGGATGGACATGGCCCGGGCCACAGGGACTCGAAGGGAGTGATGGTCCTGCCAGTGGTGCCACCTCTTCCTCACGGCTGAGCGCACCTGTGGGGAAGGCAGAGGCTCAGCTGGCTCCCAGGGACCAACCCTGGGCTTCTGGGACCATCCCCTCCTCTGCTCTCTGCTCTCATGGGTCGACTGCCACCCTCATGACAAGGAACTGTCTGCTTCCAAAACTGAGGTCCTTCCCTGATGCTGTTGCCTCTCTCCAGGGGCCCCTTCCTTCTCCTTCTCCTGGAGAAGCTTGACTCCACACCTCCTTTACTCCACACTGTCCTCCCAGATCATCCAGTTTCCTCTGGACACACTGCCTTCCCTTCCCTGACTCACTCTGCCACCTCAAAATTAGCATCTTGGGACCAGAGAGCGCAGCTAGGAGACTTGGCCCCCTCAGCCTTCTTGGGCCCCTGCTCCTTGCAGGGCGTTGGTGGTGTGTGCCCAGCTCACACACCTGGTGTGCCTCCTCCTCCCTCCTGAAGACCATCCCCTCTGCACCCCTGCACCTTCTCTACCTCCTGCTAGACTCCTCTGCCTGACTAACCATGGCATTTACTGCCTGAAAGGGAAAGCTCTCTGTCCTGGTCATTTCTAAAGTTGGCTGTACCCGGTGCCATTTAAGCTTCATTTGTTTGGTAATTGAAGACTTTTTTTGGAAATTGGATGGTGTCTCTCACATCCTAGCTTGCACATGGTTCGAACAGAATAAATGCTCCATAAACATCCCTTGTTTGTTTGCCTTATTGGCCCCCTCTCTTCTTCTCATCCAGCCCACAGGACCCGTCTCTGCTAATGGACTTTGCAAGTGGAATGTGCTATCATCCACAGAGACACAGGCCTGCAGACACCTTGCCAGTGCCCTGTGCAGAGACAGGCAAGTGTATTCCTCTGGAGTGTTCGGAAGCTCCCAGGCCCTAGGGGCTGTGTCTGCTCTTTGCTCCATGTCCTCATCCACCCCTGCCCAGGTACGAGTGCGCTTCTTCCCTGCGTCAGCTGCACTGGGGCTCTGGGCCTCATGATTGGCTTGCACATGCCAAGCTTCACGGCCGCCTGACTCCCCAGAGCCTGCTCTTGGTGTGTGGGCTTTTCTGTGGCAGGTAGCGGGGGAATGTGCTGGTCTCTCTTCTGCTCCCTGAGTCCATACAGACCTGATTGCTTGGCACACATCTCTTTCTGGAAGCTTCCTTCTGTCACCACCTCTGCTCTGGCTTCTCTCTTCCATGAGGCCCTGCGGCCTGGGCTTCCTTGCTCACCCAGCTCTCTGAGTGCACGTGTGGGGTGCTGGCATGTTATTTCGGGGCTGCATAGTTAACCTTCTAAACTGGCTCCAGCCCCTGTGAGAAGGATTCCTGTTCCCCTAAGGCCGGGTGGTATCTCAAGGCTTCCTCTCCCTGGCACTCCAGCAAGGCCGGGCAGCACCAATGGAGCTGCCCTGGAGTGGGGTCTGAGGACCTGGATATCCCAGGCCACCCCGAGGGCCCAGCTTCATACCTCTCCATTGAAGAAGCAGTAGAAGACAGACACGAAGAAACCCTGGAAAGGAGGGAAAGGAGGGAGTGGTCAGTGACCTGCCTGCGGAGCTGTTCTGCCTGGTGGGGTGGCATTGGGGACAAGATGGTGGGGGGAGGACAATTTGACCCAGGAACCCCTGGAGTCAGAGCTGGGTGGGGTCCTAGCCTCAGGGTGCAGATATTCCACGGTCCAGTCTGAGTGAGCAGTGGTCACAGGCCTGGAGCCAGGCAGACTCCAGTCTCCTCAATATTGTGTGACCTGTCCCAGGGCATTTGGCTGGGCTGCCTGCATCCTCAGAACAGGTGCTGGGACAGTAGGTGCGGGCTGGTAGGATGAAGACCCAGGCTGGGATGGGGATAACTGGCCAGGCTCAGGCTGAGCATGTACGGGCTTCTAACTCTGTGGATGTAACTGAGCCATGGGTGTGCCAGTCCCACGGGACCCCCTTAGTGAGGGCATGGCTGCCAGAGCAGCCTCAGGAAAGCTCACTGTGGGGCCCCCATCTGGTCACAGGCCCCACCTGGAACGACTGCAGGAAGGAGTTGAAATAGATGAACACGATCTGTGACTGGTCGTCCTCCCCGGGATTGACGAAGAAGAGCATGTAGGTGATGCCCAGGAGGGGCAGGAGCACCAGGGTGGCCTTCACTGCCTTCCTGGGGGCGAGAGGTGGACACAGGTCTGAGCCCATGTGGCAGGCAGGGCCTCACCCGGTGGGACGGCGGGAGACAGTGGTGGTGTTTCTTCCGGGAGCTTGAGCGAGCTCCCTGGGTGAGGCCTGGGGCAGAGGGCTCTGCCAGGAAGCAGGGGGACGGCCCGATGACCTCCTCCTGTCCCCATTGTGGGGTCAAGGGACCCCCTCACATACCTGTACTGGATTGTCTCGGATGTGGTGGACGCGCGTAACTTTGTCATTAGGATCCTGACGATGTTGAACAGAAATACGAAATTGATCTGGAGGGAGGGCGGGCATGGGAAAGAGGGAAGAGGAAGGAGCACATGTTTGAGATGAGCTGAGAGGCAGCCCCCTTCCCCGCAGACCCCTGGAAACCGATGTCCCACGCACACACCTATCCTACCTGTCCCCCTAGCACCTGCCAGCATCCCAGGGCCTGTGCTCCTCCCTCGCCAGGATGGGGAGACAGCCCCATTTTCCAGGGCCTGTGTCTCCAGCCCAGGACTGAGGAGGAAAGGCGGCAGCCTCTGTGGGTCGTGACCGAGAGCACGGGGCATGCCCTCTGAGGCTGAGAAAGCCCCCAACCCTCTCCCCAGCATAGGGACCCTACGGGAGCCCCCTTCCCCTCTCTACCACGGGGTCCCTACTTGTTGACTGCGGGGCTCTCTGAGTCCCTTGCACTGTCACTGGCTCTAGGTCGGCCTGAGGTCCTTCTGACTGAGGACAGCACTGCCATGGTGGGGCGGACAAGGCCAGATGGAGGGATTAAGAACTCAGTTGCCGAATGAGTGATTAATCTGCCAGCATCCCGCCCCTGTGCCCAGGAACTCCAGAGCCTTCATAGGCACCCTAGACAGGGAAGATGGATGGGCTGTGGGGCTGGCTCTGAGGCCCCAGGAAGGGCCTCATTTATCTTCATTCTGAGTTTTCCCTCAGCACCAGAGCCTCCCCACCCAGCCCCTGGCCCTGGAACTGGCCTGTGTGGCTCCCCAGCCGCTCCCTGCTGGGTGTGGGTCCCCATGGGCCTGCGAGTGTCTGTTCATCTGTATTGGCTGTGACTATGACTGTGTTGTCCCCTGGGAGCTGCAGTGTGGGTCTGTGGGTCTATCCTTTAAGAACTTGTGCAAGTGTGTTTGCCTCACAGAGCGTGTGCATGCGTGAGCATGGATCTGGAGCCGGGGCACATCTGCGTTTCTCTTCACCTGCCTCCGAGCATAGGCAGGCAGGCAGGCGAGGGAGTGTGTGTCGGCCTGACACAGTGGGGCTGTTTCCTGACAAAGTGCTCGTGGGCCAGAGGGAGACACATGTTAGCCCAGGGGTGTCTGCTGGCTCGCGTGCACACACCCACTCACACACACACACACACACCTCTGACACTCTGTCAAGAAAATCCATTGCTTCTTAAGCTTGGGCTGGGCCCTTCTGACCCTCCCAAGTTCTGAATCCTGGCTGGGAGAGGAGGGACACAGGATACAGACAGATATCCTGAGACTGTCAACCTGTAGCCTCTGGATGCTCCCCACAAGCTTTCGGGTAGCCCTAGGGGCAGGGAGAGCTCACACCCCACCTCAGCCACTGCCTACTGCTCTCTTACCACATAGTGGTATGGCCTGGGGGTCCCAGGGAGGGCTGGGGATGGAAAGCCTTCAGCGGGGCTGCCATGACCTGATACCCCCAGCTTTCTCCTAGGGCTCACCTAATTTCCAGCTCCTGGGTCTCTGGCATATTCCCCTGGATCATGGGACACAAGTCACCTTAACATATAAGTGAATCCTAATTTTCTCATACAAGTAATACAAAGTATTTGACCTTTTCTGATTCTTCCTGACTTCCCTGAGAGTAGAAACTGTTGGAATCAAAATATATTCTCATTTCTGCCACATTTTCTTGAATTCAATATTAATCTTCCAACATCCATCAACCCACTAATCAATTCAATTATCCACCCACTTTTATTCATCCATCCATCTATCCACTTACCTACCAACCAGTTCATTCAATTACCCACCTACTTTTATCCATCCGTCCATCCATCCATCCATCCATCCATCCATCCATCCATCCATCCATTCATCCTTTCTTCCATCCATCCATCCATCCATCTACCCAACAACCAATTCATTCAATTATCCACCTACTCTTTTATCTATCCATCCACATACCCATCCATCTACCCATCCATCTACCTACCCAATAACCAATCCATTCAGTTACCCACCTACTCTTTTATCTGCCCATCCTCTGGCCCATCCATCCATTCATTCATCTACCTAGCAACCAAGGCCTTGTCTCCATCCTTACACTTGGCAGGCGTTTAGTTATGTGGCCCCACTCATCTCAGCTTGGGTCTATGTAACCTGAAAATCCTTCTTTCCTTTGAGCCTGTTTCCCAGCCTCCCCCTTCACACCACCACAGGTACCTTCCTCTCTCTCCAGGGAGCCTTCTGGTCACCCTGCCCACACTGAGCTCTCCGGCTTTCCATTCTTGGACTCTACCTCCCCGCTAAAAACACACTCCAGTTCTTTAGTAAGAACTGTCTATTGTACCCTGCCCTCGTTCAGCCTGTTTCTGGTTTTATTTAATTGTTCATTCATTCAATGAATCAATGGACCATGTGTCAGGCTCTGAGCCAGGCATCAGCGATGGCGAAGTGGACAGGCAGTCACAGCCCCTGCTTGCAGAGGGCTTGTGGCCTAGCTGGGGGCCTGGAGGGGTTGGGGGTGGGGGAGATGACATCTTTCCTAAGGTGTCAAAAAGACCTGGAGAAATGGCAGATGGGCTAAGAACTGAAGATGAGGTCCCCCTCCCAAATGAACTGAAGCACCAAGTCCTAGTCTCATGGCTCAAATTTTGACTGTTCCAATTTGCAGTTGTGTGGCCTTGGGTAAGTTGCTTAACCTCATGAGCTCCTGCTTCCTTGTCTGCCCCCGAGGGGGCTAACCACAGAGCTTGCCTTAGAAGATCAGCACAGGCTGAAATAGTCACAGAGAGCACTAAGACCTGTGTCTGGCCTAGTGACTGCCAATCCTTTCCCATGACACCAACAACGACAACACCAGCAAGAAGTCAGGCTTCCTGCAGATTCAACCACCTGATTCACTTCTCAGAACCAGAAATAAGTGAGTGTCTCTTAGCAGCAGAAATGCAGCTGTGAGCTGCTGGGGAGTGTAGGGATGGCAGGAACACCAAACACGTGTCCAACCTTGAGGACAACAGGCAGACGGTGGGGACAAAGCAGGAGACCTGCCTTTGAGCCTCTGCTCTGCTAGCTATTAGTGGTGACCTTGGGCGAGCCACTTCATCTCTCTCGGCTTCTTCCTCTGTAAAATGGAGAGCATAACCCTACTTCTTTTAGGACTTGAGCATGCAAGGGTTGGAAATGATGTAGATAGAGCTTCTGGAAGGGCTCAGCTTGGAATGTGGAAGCCCCTGTTGGTGCAAAGAGCTGGGCCCAAAGGAAAGAAGGAAAGGGCTCGTGAGCACAGACGCAGGTGTGCAGCCAGAGAAGGGGTCTGGAAGAGGAAGCACGGAGCTGGGTCTTGACACTGAGCTCTTGCATTCCTCGCCTCCCTTTCTCTTGGCATTTCCTCACCACCCGTCCAACATCTTTACAGTTGGGGCTTACTCTTTGCCACCATTGGTCCCCCATCCAGGCCAGCCTTCCTTGGCTCAGTTCCAGGCTCATCAAAAGCCTTATTCCTCCAGGATGGCCCTCGGCAGCTGGTTGGGAGGGAAAGGATCTCATGGGGTTTCCGTACACACTGAGGGGTGAGTGACTCACTGCAGCTGGGAGTCCAAGGACAATCCTACTAGCTGCTGACAAAACCTGGCTTCTGCCTCTGAAGCAAACCAAGCCCTGACAGTGGAATTTCCAGCAGTGGGTGAAAAACCTTCCTAGTCATCATCAGTTCACATATATGAAGGACACTCCAAAGATGGAGGTCAAATGAAACCTGAAGTCACAGAAAAAGGAAAGTAAGAAAATAAAAGAGATAAATAATAATTGTCTCCAAGGTAGACAAAAGAAAGCCCCACCAGGCACCTTCTGTGTGCAGGAGGAGATGGCACTCTCGCTGAGTCGCCCAGAAGGAACTGTGGCCCTTTAAGGAAGCTGGTACATACAGGAGCCTGAAATTACTGAGCCTGAAATAAGTCTTACGTAAATGCCAATTTCTTACGGGGCTTTTTTGTATGTCTTTCTTTCTTTATCTCTCTCTCTTTTTTTTAAAGGTATGATATATAATGGGTTCCTTTTGCAGAATGCAGCCTCTACTTGAATTCTCTCTTAATTAAAGCTCATTGTGGATTAAAGATGTGTGGCAATTATACCTTAGATGCAAGTACATTTGGCAAAGGGCGGGGAGCTGGACAAGGAACAATTGCTCATTATGCTTCATCCCAGTATTCACCGCTTCAGGCTGGGGATGGTGGGCTGGACCTGGAGAGGGTCACTGGGGGCTGAGGGGAACGTAGGTCTGGAATGAACAGAAGCCCGCACATTCTTCTCTTGTCACCAGCTGCCTGCTCACCTGGCTTTCTCAGCATTGTACAGTGTCAGACCGGGAGGGCACAGGAAGTCTACCCATCAGATCCTTTCTCCTCCCAGAGAAAGAGCCCTGAGGTCACCAGAGTGGTGCAGGGCTGCGCCAGGGCATCGAGCATGAGGAAGGGAAGGCCAGGTGGTGCTGGGGCACAGGGTGGCATGGACAGGGTACGGGGGTGGCATATAGAGTGTGTGCGCAGGGCTGCCCATGCCACATCTTTCCCAGCATCTCTGCCTGGGTGGGCCCTCTTCTGTCCTCTTGGCACCCAGCCCCATCCCAGCGACCGCTGAGGGCTTACCAGGAGCACGAGAATGATGGGGCCTTGGTAGATGTAGTCCACCAGGTCACCAGGCTCCTTGCCAAACCAGCACCTGTGAAGATGGGGTGGCTGTAGGGGGCCTCCTGAGCTGGAACTTGGGGACCCCCCCAGACTTGGGCCCAGGGTCCTGCAGCTTTACCCTTCCTGAGACCCAATCTCCAGGACTGCCCCTTCCCAGAAAGCCTTGGTGGAAATACCAGCTCCACTGACCACCCTTACCCACCAGGCTGTCTTTTGCTCTACATGGTAGGTCTGATCTCCCCAGCCCGACTGAGGACAGGCCATGGGTCTCTTTCTCCTCCTCTTTCGCCTGTCCCATTGCAGACTGCTAGGCATAGGACTGGGCATGCAGGAGGCACAGGAATAAAGGGAGAGCTGGGCTCCCCCTTGCTGGCCCAGGGCCAATTGCCTTAGGCCACCTGTTCCCATATTGCTTGAAACCCGCTGTTCCGTGTGCCAGGCACTCACTCGGCCACACAAAGCAGCCGATGTGGAAGTGGAGCCTTCCTACCTCCAGCCTGGGATTTTGCGTCTTTGAGCCAATGCTTGTGCACCCAGTGAGGGGAGCTGCTGCCTGGCTGGCCTCACTGGCTGCCAGAGGCTTAATTCATTCTCTGGGGATGCTGGTCAGGGGAAATGCTTTAGGGTCTGGGTCGGCCAGCAACTACTGGACCACAGGGAGGGGCCATCAACTTTGGGGAACTCATTCCTCTGAAATCTTGGAGGTCATCCAGTGCAGACCTGCCTCAGATAGGATTCTCCCTGTCTCCCAGGGTTTCTGGTCTCTGCTTGGACCCCTCCTTTGACAGGAAGCTCACCACCTACCAAGGCAGCCCTCTTCTTCTTGGGCAGCTTTTACTCTTACAAGCTCTTCCTAATGTTGAGCTCCTGGAACTCTACTCCATTCTTGCCCCCACTCTGAGAACAGATCCCCTCTGCTCTCTCCAGGCTCTGAGACAGACCCCTTGGAGATTTGCATACAGGCTAATGTTCCCTGGTCCCCGCTGCTCTCAGCTGGTGACACCTGACTTTCTGGCTGCTCCTTGGCTGACCCATGGCCAGAGTTGCTGTCATTTGGGCTGTGGCTCAGCATATCACAGCCTCTGGCATAGGGAGAACCTCAGGATGGGACACTGCACCCAGGCAGAGACTGAGACTTCAGAAAAAAAAAAACAAGCTCTGTTAAATGCTCATGGACTCTTTAAATGCTCATGGACAGCTCTGGATGTCATGTGCGGCCTTGGCCCCTTCCACATACCCCGGGCCAGAGCTGCCACTTCCAAGTCTGAGGAGGCCTTACAAAGACCAAAGGGGTCATGCGTTGGGTCGGGGGGCACTTCAAGGAACCACAATTCCTAACTTAATTCAGCAAAGTTCCTTGAGCCCTACCACGTGAGTACCTCTGAGTGCAGCAGGACTATTTTTTTCAATTTAAGGACAACAGGAATGTGGATCTGTCTAGGTGTGGCTACAATTCCTGCTCCACGGCTTGGCCAGAGCCCAAGGCTGACCTGTCCTAACACCCCCATTCCCTTCCCCATGACCCCCCATGGCTGGCCCATCCACTTACTGTTCATTCTCATAGTAGAGCTTGCCGATGGCCCAGGCGACGATGATGGGGAAGGGGATGCCTGAAAGAAGGACAGACTTGGGCTGCAGGGGACAGATGGACAGGGACTTTCTTGTAGGACATACCGTGGGGTACCACAACAGTGCTAGGATCATGTTTTTACTCTTCCAACAGCAGGCCACCCATAACCCCAGGGGTGCCCTGTCCCTCGACCCCTGGCCCATGCCCCTGCCCCTCTCTCCAAGCAGGGCTGCGTGATTTTGTGATAGAGAAGTAGAGCCAGCCAGTTTCTGAGCCAGAGACAAAGGCCTTTGGACAGGTCCTTCCTGGCAGGGGGAGAAGAGCTATTTGAGGAATATCCTTTGGAGGGATCCTTTGCTTGTTCCTCACCAGCATGGAGGGAAGTAGCTGCATCCACCGGACTGCGCTGGGGGTGGAGGGCAGGGCCAGGCTCTGGTCCTTGGACCCAAGACGAAGGGAAATGGCCTGGTGAGAAGTCCTCCCCCCAACTAGGCCCTGCTGCCCCTGGGACCCTCACACCATCCGATGAAGAGGAAGAGGCACTTGCGCAGGCGCTCAGTGGAGTAGGTCATGACGATGGCCGTGTGCAGGTAGCAGCCTTCCACAAACATCCAGAAGAAGTTGGTCACCACGAAGTAGTTGAAGATGGTGGTGATGCAGCGGCACCAAACCTGTGTGCAGGGCAGAGAGGCTGTCAGGAGGGAGCTTGGGGCCCAGGTAGGACATACCCATCCCCAGGTAGGGCAACAAGACACAGGGCTTCCCAAAGGGGGTTCGTGGACATGCCATCAAATACCAGCGAACCTCACTCTGAAAAGCTTCATCCTTCTCCAGTGCTCTTTCACACTTTCAGATTAAGTTAAGGTGCCATTCTCCACTGGGGCCAGTGTGTTTTTTTAACTTCTCTCTAACTCTTTCTAATTTTTTGTTCTAGTAAAGAGAGCGAGAGTCTGGCTCTGAGCTTTCTGTAGGCAGAGGCTGGAATTCAACCATCTTGTTGTGTTTTCATTTTAGTTTTTTTGAGTCATTTTCAATCCATAGCAAGTCAGACCCACTTCGTTTTGGGGATGGGATATGGAATTTCATTTAGAAAAAAATGAAAAAGTAAAAGTGAGTAAAGTGAGTCAAGGGTGTATGAAGTGGGGCTGCGGCCAGGGAGGGGATTCTCCAAAGACTCTGGGTTTGGGAACTTCTGGACTTGGCACAATCATTACTAGCCCTGGAGGGAGACTTGCAAAGTACACGGCCCCCGGCAAGTCACTGCACCTCTCTGAACCTCAAAAAGTAACCCTGCCTTCCAGGGTGGTTGAAGGAGACAGAGGATGGCAAAGACAGGCATGAGGGTAGCTGTGTTGGGGCTGTGGTTGTGCCTGCTGTGGTTCCGTGCCTTCCCAGCAGAGGGGAATGTGTCCCTGTCCCTCTGAGCAAGGCTACCCTTCCCCAAGCACCAAGGCTACCTTCCCAAAGGAGGCAGGGAGGGGAAGACCCTGCCCCTTTAGAGCCACGCAGTGGGCCACGGCAGGGCCAGGGTCTAGGCATTGGGCTTCCAGGCCAGAGCTCCTCTCAACAGACCCCACCTGGTCATCTTCCCCACAGGCTCATCCCCAGGGCACCCTGAGAGCCAAGGCTGGGACATGGGGAATGATGGAGCCAGCTCAAGGTCCGGGGAGCTGTGTGTCAGGGGCTGTGCTTCTGCACACAGCCCATCCTCTCTGTCTGGCTCTGACAGCCCCAGTTCTCAGATAACCCTCCTGTGCTGAGCTGTTGGCTGCTTCTGGGCTTCCCTGTACAGTCCCTGTGGCTGTCTGAGAAAGGCTTTTTCTGTGTCTTTTTTCTGAGAAAGTCCTGCTGAGGTGGGAAGCTACCGAGCCCCTCCTCCCAACCCTACTTTTCATCCATGGTTGATGATGTTCTATTAGCACAAGCCCACGTTGGAGCTAGAAGGCACCCTCAACTTGAGTGAACCTGTTTGATTCTGAGGCAGTGTTCTATGTGGGACCATGTTAAGGATCACACCAGGCTGGTGTCTGCTCAGGCACAGGCCACCCAAAAGAAATGTACTGAGAAGTCTCTGTCGGTGTGCCACAGGGCTCTGTGATGGCCCAAGACTAGTCTACAGTTTTACAATAGCTTGGACACAGTACACAGCAATGGACAGAAATCCAGAGTGGACAGTTAGCATGTGGGATAGCCCCTTATGTAGAGGTATCATCACTGCATGTGACCTTGGCGAGTCACTTAACCTCTGTGAGTCTCAGTTTCCATGTCTATGTAATGGGGAAAATGATCCCTGCTGGTCTCATTAGGATTAAGTGAGAGAAAGCTCAACAGAGGTTAGTTCTAGCTTCCTTTTCTCAAAGGGGTCTTCGAGGGCACCTGAATCCACAAGATGAGGAGTGGACTAGGATAAATGTGTCTAGAGTCAGCTTTGTGAAGCTCCCAGCCTGGCAGCTTCCTGCTCCTCCCAGCCCGGCTCTGTTGGGACAATGGCTAGGGTGGAGGTGAGCTCAGGTCTGGTTTTGCACCTGAGCCACAGCCCAGATGACAGCATTCTGGCCATGGGTCAGCCAAGGAGCAGCCAGAAAGTCAGGTGTCACCAGCTGAGAGTAGCAGGGACTGGTGAACATCAGTCTCTGTGTGCAAATCTCCAAGGGGTCTGTCTCAGAGCCTGGAGAGAGCAGAGGGGATCTGTTCTCAGAGTGGGGGCAAGAATGGGGTGGAGTTGCAGAAGCTCAACATTAGGAAGAGCTTGTAAGAGTAAAAGCTGCTCAAGAAGAAGAGGGCTGCTTTAGCAGGTAGTGAGCTTCCTGTCAAAGGAGGGGTCCAAGCAGAGACCAGACAGACAGATGGGTGCCCCCGGAGCCCAGAGCCCCCCAGGTCTAGCCCTGAGTCTCCCCGAGCAATGACCTCATTGCTCTCGTGCACTTCATGGTCAACGAGCTGCAGCAGGAACCACGTGACATTTCGCAGGATAAAGGTGGTGATGAGGTTCCAGTGAATCACATTCCGCAGACAGCGGATGCTCCTGTGGGAGGTGCAGGTCAGGGGTCAGCCAGGTTCAGGGGTCAACCGGGACTGGGTTCCCCCTGAGGCCAGGTAGAGACTCAGCCTGGGATGAGGGCAGGGCTGCACTAGGAGCCACTTCCCACCCATGGTGGCCACAGTTGGGCCTCTGAGTCCAGCTCCCACTCTGCACCCCACATGCCTGCTGGTGATTCATGCCCTGGCACCCCACCCAAACCCCACTTTCTCCATGGGCCCTTTTATCTGCTGGGCTCCAGAATGGAGGTGAGAATGTCTGGGAGAGGTGAAGGGGGTGCTGTAGGAGGAGGGATGAGGAGAAAGCAAGGCGGAAGGGCAGACTCACCGCAGGGCCAGGAAAAGCAGGAAGGCGGCCACCAGGGCTGCCACAGATATGCAGTGGCCCAGGTAGTTGACGACAAGGGCGACACGGTAGTGCAGGTCATACTTCCTCTGCTGGACAGACAGACATGGGCAGGGCAGATGGAGGCATGGGCACGTGGGGGTGGGGCTGGGTATTCCAGCCATGGCCACCTCTGTGTCCTGACCTTGGGGGCAGAAGTGCTCCAGGTGTCATTGCCATGCCTGGCTCTTAGGGTTCGTTCCTGTTGGCCCTGGGTGGCTCTTGTTGTTATAAATGGCTGTGGTCAGGCCTTCCAACATGCATTTATTTTTATTTTTTTAGAGATGGGGTATCACTCTGTTGCCCAGGCTGGGGTCCAGTGGCTATTCACAGGTGTGATCACAGTGCACCGCAGCCTTGATCTGCAGGCCTCAAACAATCCTCCCACCTCAGCCTCTGAAGTAGCTGGGACTACAGACATGTGCCACTGTGCCTGGCACCAACATGCATTTTTGGGGGCACATTTTGAGAGGTATGGGTGCAGATTCTTTTTAAAAATTCTAGGCTCTAGAATGCTTCTCCTGAGTTTAGTCTCAGCCCGGATCCCAGCTGGCTGAGTGACTGAGGGTGAGTCGATTTTTATCTCTGGACCTCAGTTTTGATGTCTATACAATGGGGCCAACCTGCCATCCTACCTCAGAAGCAATGGCCTATGGGAGGCCTGGGGAGGGGTGCACTGAGATTAGTCTGCCCTGGAGACCACACGAGGGGGTGCACTGTCTATAGAGAATTTAGAAATTCTATTCAAACTGAATAAAAGTCAGTTGACTTTTAATTATCACCAAGTGTTGGCAATTTGAAACAAAGTTAGTGATGAAATACTCCTTCCTGCCAGGGAGAGCCACCCCTCCACCCTACCCAACCCCTGTGTTGATTCTCCACTGCTGGAGGGGCAGAGAGAGTGGAGGTGAGGACCAAGCGCTGGAGGCCCCCCTGCCCATTGAGTGGCCTCCCTGCAGAACCCCTGTGGCTCACATTTTGCAGAATCACTTTCTCAGGGCGGGTGAATGTTTTTTCCTCTCAATTTGGACTTCATTTGGGGCAAAGTCCCAGCCCCACTGAGGGCTGTGCTGGGTAATGAGGAGGGGATGGAGCTGAGATGTATCCTTTCAGGTCAGGAATGAGGCGTAGCCTCAAGGAGAGGAGTTCGGTGCCTCAGCAGCACCGAATTGAATTCCAGAGCGAGAGCTGGAGCAGGGCTCCAGAGAAGCAGAGCAGGACCCAGCTTCTCATGGGGACAGCCCTTGGGGGGCTGCATTTGTTTCCATGTGGAGTCACAGAATCAGAATGCCAGATGGGGAAACTGAGGCCCAGAGGGAGAGGAAGGTTTGCAGTCACACAACCCCTAAGATGTTAGGAGCATTGATTACACGGTTATTCCCTTTTTGTGTCACATGCCACCTTGGCTTTGTCCTCTAGCAGCCCAAGCTCTCTTGAAGGTAGGACTCCATGTCCCCCCTCTCTACTCCCCTACAGTGTCACTGAGCACAGGGCAGGACACTGGGGGCAGGGGCAGGAGGTACAGAAGGGAGTGACTGGGTGACAAAAGGACTGGTCTGCCACCCTTGGGATCTTCTCTGCTCAACCTGAGTCCAAATACCTGTGTGAGGCCTGGGGTCACAGCAGGTAAGGGCCACTCACCTTGTCATCCAAAATGGGCTCACACTGTGAGTAGTTGATCTTTGAGGCCCACGTCCCATTCTCCAGGCATTCTCGATAGGCATTCCCTACAAAAAATGCCAACTGCCAAGAGTCAGGTCACTCCCCTCCTCAAGAACCCTCCCTGGCTCCCTGGTGCCCACAGGATAAGGTGTACACACCTCAGCTCTCCTAGGGCAGCAAATACAATGTGCATCTGAAAGTTTACATGTAAGTCACTTATGTGAAAATAGCACAAAAGGCTCATCTTACAAAATAGCTAAAGCCATGCTAAAACCCATTTTAGACACAATCTTTGACTAGCATTTTGTACACTTTCACTTTGTTCATTTGCTTCAAAACTGAATCCAACTGTGAGGAGTGGGTTGTGCCTGAAGATTCACTGCTTTCAGCATGCCACATAATTTACATCCTTGTCTCAATTGTTTTATATTTATGAGATCCATACTTCACCAATATCAGCACTTCCATTTTAATAATAGCTACCATTTATATAGCATATGTTTCCCATGTACCACTTCCTCTTCTAACTGCTATGCATACACATGTCAATTCAATCTCCACAACCATCCCATGAAGTAGGCATTAATATGAACGCATTTCAAAGAGGAGGAAACTGAGACATAAAGAGATTAAGCTACTGGCCAAGGATACAAAGATGACAAGAGGATTCAAACCCAGAAGTTCTGGCTTCGGGTCTTCTGTTCTTAACCTTTAGGCCATGTCAAGTAGTGGCAAACAGGAATGAGTGAATGCTGGGGACTCAGGGCTGGGCCACTGCCCTCGGGCTGCTGCTGCCTGGGAGGCTACCACGAGATGTTTCTAAATGTTCAAGAACCAGCCTCTGTATTTAAGTTGGAACATGATTTAAGTGTGAAAAGACGTTTCAAGCAGCAATGTCCTGTGCACAAAAGTGCAGGTTTTGTCAAGGGGGAAGGTAGGAAAGTTGAAAAATGCTGACATTTGCCTTTCTCTCTATCTCAGCTCCAACTGTCAAGGTCTGGCTCCTAAGCCACCCCCTCCATACACCAGCTCCAATCAGGAGGAAGCCCTCCCACCTGAGAAGGCCCGGAGATCTCAAAGCCTGCCTCTGCTTGGCCTTCATCATTAGTGTGTTTCTGACCTACCGGGTGGGTTACAAATGCTGAACGTTCCATTGTTTGGGGGTGATTTGTACCAGGGTTCAGCTCTCTGACTAATGGGCAGTTGTCTGTGAATTTTTCTTTCTAGCATATGTTAGATGTACAATGTAAAGCTAATTAAAATAAATAGCTTGCAGAGCACAGAGTTGCAGAGCTGGAGGGGGAACCTTAGGTTGTTTTTGGAAGCAGTGTGTTCTGAAATAATTAAGTTACTTAAAAACCCACTTCCGTTGAGCCCGATGAGTTGGAAGCAATGAAATTGGGAAGGAGCACTTGCCGAAGAGCAAAATCAATGGGGAAGATTCTATTAGCTTAATTGTTTTTTAGTTTGGTGCCTGGAGCTCATCCATTCTTCAAACCCAGGGACGTGACTGGCCTATTCCTTCCTCCTGGGCCAAGGCCCATCCCTGGCAGGGCCCTGCTGTCCCCCTGCCAAGTGAGTCAGGGAATGCCCTGGTTTGATGCTGATTCTGACTCTCAGGAAGAGGAAGCCTGCTCCCCACCCCTAGCCATGGCGCCCAACTCCCCAGGTGGGCTCTAATTTGATACCTAGCACTATCTTTCCTTACCAACATTCGTGCTCATGAAAGAGAGAGGCTACCTCAACTTGTGAGGGTCAGTGATGGTGATGTCACTGAACTAAAAAAGCAAAAGTATGTAAGGAGGGTAAGTTCTTTTGTGAAATGAACAGTCCCTCCCTGATGGGGGTTTACAGTGCCTCTGAACAGTCTATGTGAGGTGAGGCAGACCAGGATCCTGCCTGTGCTTCAAAGGGCAGAAAAATTTATCTTCTATATGTTCATAGATATTATCCAGCTTTCCTGAAGCTCAGTGCTAGGCCTCTTCCTTCAGGAAGACCTCCTTGATTGCTTCCACTCTATAGCTCTCTCTCTCCTGATCACCTCCAGTCCTGACCGCCTGAGCCCCACACTCCAGCCCTTGCCCCATGACCAGCCCGGAGCTGTCTAGATGAGTGAGTCTGATCACTCTGATCAGTGTGGGGGCTCCCTGAGGACAGGGCCTTGGAACACTTGTTTCCCGAATATGATATCTCATGGTGGCACTGATCATGGGGTGGGCTTGCAGGTGGGAGGGGGTCAGGATAGAAATGCTGCAAATCAGAGACCTTTCCTCTCCCTCACACCAATGCCCATGGGGTCCCAAGTTCCATGGATTCTGTCTCCTCCTTTTCTTTTTCCAGAGTCAACTCCCCTCCTTCCCATCCCTCCATATGCTCTCTAGTCTTCTTGCCTGGACTGCTACAACAGCCTCCTCTCCTCTTGCCTCCTGCTTCTTTTCTTGCCACCTTGACCATGTTGATTTCTGCTTAAAGCCATCAGTGGCTCTTTATTGTGCTCAAGAATAAAGTCCAATTTCTTAGCATGATAGTCAAGGCCCTTGACACCCAGGTCCCAGCCTAACTGTCCTGACCCATCTCCAGCATTCTACATGGCCACTGGCATTGGCACAAATAGGTTTGGCACATACCCTCTTTGTGTGGATCCACCACTTAAAGCACTTCCTCCTTCTTACCCACTGCTCACGCATGAACTCCTACCCATCTTTAACCCCACACTCAAATGCCACCTCCTGCATGGAGCCATCCCCAACACCCTTAGGTCTGAAGCAGTCCTTTCTTTGTTTCCTCCTCTATCCCTTCCCTTCTCTTGTAACATAGTTTTTCCACTTTATTGCCCTTGAACCACAATAACACATACATTTTATGTTATAATCCAGTACACACACACACACACACACACACACAAACACAGAATCCAGCTGTACTATTTTCCTTTCCAGCCTATTCTAATGTCTTCTATTCATTTCACACACACTGATCATGACCCACTAAATTGACTCCTCAGTCCACTCTTGTGTCACAATCCATAGTTTGAAAAACACAAATTCTGTTTTAGTGCATTTGCCATAATTCACTATGAACTTCATCTCTTTGGACCTAATCCTTCTTTTCTTTGCTACTGGACTTGAGCTCCTTGGGGATAGACAAGTAAGTAGAAGCCATATTGGAGCCACCAGATCTCTCTCAGGACAGAGCCATTGAGGAAATGTCAGCTGAACAGAATTGACTCAGACCTGCTGACCCCTGGGAAAGCAGGTGGGATGCAGAAGCGGGAGGGGACTTCCGTCTCTGGCAGCCCAGCCCTGCCTGCAGATGAGCTTCTGGTTACAGACACTGGGTATCAAAGGACTGGAGGACAGATGTGCCCCACTCTTCAGGTGAGCTGTCTGCTGTGGCCAATGAGGGCACTGGGCCCTCAGGCACAGCCTCGGACAGGAGGGAGTAAGACAGAAAGAATCCCATCCACCCCGTGGGAAATGTAGACGGATGGGCACACACTCTGAGGGCTGATGGCAAGGCTAGAATTGTGGGGCTGGATGCAGAGAGGTGGGTGCCCATTACCATAGCAACACAGGTGCCTCTGCTGAGGATCAGTGCTGATGATGTGGAGTGTGGGCTTCCAGGGGCATTAGGGTCTGAATGATGCAGGCAGGGTCTTCTCTTGCAGGACTCTGTAGTCTGGGAGGCCTGGTTTCCATGCCCAGAGTGGCCCAGGCCTGCCAAAAACCCCCATTACAATGGGCTCTCCCCGTTTCAGATGCTGACACTTTGCAAAGAGTTCCTGGTTCAGGCAGTTACCTGGGGTGGTCCTGAAGCCTGGCTGGGACATGAGACCCTATATTCTAGCTGTAGTTTTGTCTCTGGATAGCTAGGTGACCATGACTAAGCCCCTTCCCTCTTGGTCTCAGTTTTGCCTCTTAGAAAAATTACAGTAAATTGATTCTCTATGATGTTATTGGCATCTCAGGTGGATCAATTAGATGTTATGTGAGACTCCCCAGTCTACTAAATGCCAGTTAGCACCCTCAAGCTATTGTGACAACTCCAAGCATCCTGACATCTCCATCAAATGGTTGGCACTTCTATCTCTGATACCTTCTGGAAAGACATGGACCATAGGAGACAGGAACAATGAGAGACTATTTTTGGTGGTAGTTTTGGGGGAAGGAGTACAAGGAATAGGGGTAGGCATGGGGAAAAGAGTTAATGGGACTGTGGTAAGGCACAACAATGGGGTCATTGGCTATTTGCAAAGAAAAGGACAGGAAGTGAGGGAGAGGCTGGATATGGTGGCTCATGCCTGTAATCCCAACATTTTGGGAGACCAAGGCAGGTGAATTGCTTGAGCCCAAGAGTTTGAAACCAGCCTGAGCAACATGATGAAACCCCATCTCTAAAAAAAAAAAAAAAAAAAAAAAAATTAGCCAGGCCTGGTGGTGTGCACCTGTAGTCTCAGCTATTCAGAAGGCTGAAGTGAGAGAATTGCTTGAGGCTGGGAGGCAGAGGTTGCGGTGAGCTGAGATTGTGCCACTGCACTCCAGCCTGGGTGACAGAGTGAGACCCTGTGATGATGATGATGATGATGATAGAAGAAGAAGGAGGATGAAGAGGAGGAGGAGGAGGAGGAGAAGAAGAAGAGGTAGTACTAGTAGTAGTAGTAGTGGTGAGGGAGAGAAGGTGATGACATTGAGGTGGGGAGGGCCAGAAGCAATATTTACAGAAGGAATGAAGTCACCACATGGGAATCGGAACTTTCAGCACCGCGGACAGCACAACTCCATTCTTCATCCCTGCCTATCTCTAACGTTGGGGACCTCGGAGAGCTCCTAAGAACCAGCCTTCCCACCCGATATTCCGACCTTGGCCATGGGCCCAGCCCATTGAGGTCAAGCTAATTCATGCCCCTTTTCAAGGCCCAGCTCCAGCCCCAGCTCCTCCAGGTAGTTTCCATGACTGTTCCAGCTCCCCAAGGGTCCAGCTGCTTGTGACTGCCTGGCTCATGCTAGGCTGGGATTGTTCTTTCACTGACCCCTGTAAAGGTGTTGTACTTTCCTAACCAGCCCAGGTTCTCTGGAGCAGAAGTTTACCTTATTTTGTACAAGGCTGAGAGCCCCTAAAGGCATGTCCTGGGTTGCTGTCATCTCTGGCCTTTTCTTAAGCACTGCACAGAGCTGAGCACACAGGATCTCAGGATGGACCAAGGCTGATGCTGTTTCCTAGGTTACTTGGGAACTCATTGAAGGTAGGAGGCTCAGAGTGGGCCAGGAGGACAGTCTGCCACCTTGTATGCCCATGCTTCACCAAGATGCATGGCAAATACAAAACAGTCACACATACATGCAGGAGGAAGCCAGGTCTCACACCAAGACACCATGGGTAGGCTGGCCCAGCTGCCAAAACTGCAGACATTGCAGTCCAACCCCACATGGGGGAGGGGTGTCAGTCTCAAACAGCAAACCTGTGGGCAGCATTCTCCAGGTTCCTACCATGAAAGCTTTGACTGTTCCAAGGGAAGCAAGTTGGAAACTGAGTTATCAGGCATCTCCTTGGGAATTAGGAAGGAAGACAACTTCTGCATTTGGTCTGGTGGGACCAGAAGAGAGAAACTGACACATCTGGGGTCACTCAACCATGAAGAGGCAGAAGATCTCTCTCCCCTGGGACATGCTTCCTCACGGGAGACCCTGGAGTCGGTGTACCTAGGAAAGACAGGCTCTCCCTGTGACCCGGTGTTTCAGCAGGTGCAGCCAGTTATGCCACCTCTTCAGTGTCATTGCCACTTGGTGTCCAGATCCCCAGAAGATAATACCTTAGGGGCCAGATATCCCACCCTCAGTTCCCTTTACTGCCTGTAGTTGGGCCACTCCAGATCCAGCCATCTTCTTGTCTGGCTTGGGGCCTAGTTGAGAAATCTTTGACCATGACTTTGAGTCACCTTTCTTACCTACTTTTTTTTTTTTTTGAGATGGGGTCTCACTCTGTCACCCAGGTTGGGGGGCAGTGGTGTGATCTTAGCTCACTGCAGCCTTGAACTCCTATACTCAAGTGATCCTCCTGCCTCAGCCTCCTGAGTAATGGGACTACAGGCATGTGCCACCATGCCATGATCATTTGTTAATTTTTTTGTTTGTTTTGTAGAAACAGGGTCTCACTACGTGGTTTTGGCTGGTCTCAAACTCCTGGCCTCAAGTGATCCTCCTGCCTCAGCCTCCCAAAATGTTGGGATTGCAGGCATGAGCCACCATGCCTGGCCATCTTTCTTGCTTTCTGTGGGAAAAACCTCTCAACCAATGTCTCCTCCCAGCTTGGCCTCCACTTCCTGGACTGGATTGCTTTTCATCCCCAGTTAAGAGACTTTTGGGGAAGGTGGACAGAGCTGGGGTGGTCAGACGTACAGTCCTAGTACGAACAGCATGGTTTTCCTGAGCTTCCCAAATGAGGTGCATCTCCTTGAGTCAGCATCCTGCATTGCTTGGAGGCCACTGCAGGTTAAGGAGGACTGACCAACTTTGAGGCCCACCTTGCATATTTCTGTCTTGATCCGATCACAGCAAATTGGTGGTCAGAGGGGAACAGGCAGCTGGTGATGTTCACCCAAGCTCAGACCCAGACTGACGTAGAAGTGCTAGATTGAGTTTGGGAGTCTACTATTGCCAACCCCAGCCACTGGGTGGGAAAGGCATCCCCAGGGCCCTTTGCTGGTGATGTCTGGGATTCAGGCCAGGGAGCTTGGATTCCATTTCTTAGTGTTATATGGACACAGCTCTCTGAGCCTCGACTGCCTGTTCTGGACCTTCAGAGACCCTCAGCTCCCTATTTCCACAGGACTTTTCACTCATGGTGCCCTGCCGTCCTTAAGCAGGACCTGTAAGCACACTTACAGGAGACAGTGGGGAAACTGAGTCATAGAGGCACTGAGCAGTTTAATGGAGACCATACTGGGTCTATGAAAAAGGGAAGGGGGAGTGGAACCCAGCTCACTGTGTAAGCTCTGCCCTCCCCAGAGAGGGGCAGTAGGAGGAGGCCCCTACCTCATGCTCCCGCCTCTACTGTACAGGGCTCCCTCCTTCCAGCCATCCTAGCAACATTCAGTGGGCTCGTCGCCATGACGCCGGCCTGTGGAGGAAAGTGGGGAGAGGACGAACAGAGGGCCCCTGTGGCAGAAGCTGCTTTGGAACTGAGAAACATCACTAGAACTCATCAAGCCCTCCACCCACCTGGTGCAGATAAACTGAGGTCTGAAGAGGGGAGACAACCTGCCCAAAGTGAGAAAAGCAGTCAGTAGGATGGCCAGAATTAGATCTGGCTCTCAGTTCATAGTTCCTGTGAAGTAATGCAGGGAGAAGACAGCTGGCTGGCAGGATGCCAGCAGCATCCCTCCAGGGGGGCAAGGGGCTGCCTTTCTCTACAGGCTTTTAGGGACCAGACCTTCTCAATTTAGATAGACAGAATTCTCCCTCCCAGGACATCCCCAGAAGCCACAGAGTTCTGGGGGCTCTCAGAGATAGCAGGAGACCACCACCCCAGAATGAGGATAGCCATTCTTGGTGTGAGTGGGATTTCCCCTACCCAAGGACATGATGGCCCCTCCTTCCAGGCCCCAGGCCACCTTCAACTCCCCTCTCCTTGCTGACAATGCCTTAGCTGTCTACAGGGAGCCCCAAGCAGCATCATCTCCCCTATGTGCCATGGCTCCACGAGGTCAGCATGTTCTCTGTCCCCTTCACACAGATAAGAAACCTGGGACTTGGACAAGGAGGGCCTGCCAGTCCCTCGGTGAGTCATGGCAAACCCAGGACTTAGATCCAGCCCTGCTAAATCTGAGCCCAGGTTCCTCCCACTGTCCCTTGCCCTAGCTGCTCTCCTGGCAGGTGCTGTGTGTGAAAGGGACTGCCTGCCTGACTCTGAAGCACCTGGTGAGGGTGGGCAGTCAGAGGGGCCCAAATGCCTGTACCTGGGGCCCAGCCAAGAAGCCCTGTGGGGAGCTCCCTGAGGATCACTGAGATGGGGCTCCTCCTTCAGCCCGTCTTCAGGGCTCCAGGCTCTGCTGTGGCACTGGTGGTAAGGAGTGCACAGGGAAGGATGCTGGGACCTCTGACTTAAGGAGCAGGAGGGAGGAGAGGAAAGGGCCAAGGCCCAGGTCCCCAGCCAGCCCTTGATTGAGATTTAGATGGCATATTTTGAAAATCAAGCAGCATCCTTCCAGAGTATTCTGGTCCTGTACCATAGGGCTACGGATAAGCAGCCGCTGTCTCTAAAGCCAGCAGAATCGAGGCCCATGCCCTGGTCCAACATTTGAGGCCTCCATGATCTGGCTTCTTCTTCCCTCCCTCCTCTTCCACTTCTGCTCCCACCCTCCCTTCCATCTGACACATCATTAGCTCAATTTTTCAAGGCACTGTTCAACAACACTTCCTCCATGAAGTCTTCCAAATTTACTCTCCCTTCCTCTTGGAATAACTCCCTTCCATGTGCTCTGACTGTCTTCACTGTGCTATTTTACTTGGGAGCCTATATCAAAAAGTTCTCTTTGAGAGTCTGCCTGTCTGTCACTCTTTCTAGAACAGGAGCCCCTGGAAGGCAGGCTCAGGTCTTATGCATCTTTGAAAAGCTTGTCTCTAGGCTCCTCAATTCTTTCTGGGGGAAAGGGTAAAATACTCAGAACCCCAATAAGGGGTGAGCCTGAGCAAGACGATTAGGTGGCCGGAGGATTCCTGGGGAGAGCAGGAGACAGGAAAGATCAAGATGCATGCTGAGGTGGGTAGAAGCTAGAGCAGAAGCCAGGAGTTCCCAGAGCCAGCAGAGGCCTATCAGGGCCCAGACTTGCTGTAGAACTCTGAGCAGCTGTGTTTCCCTCTCCTGGCCAGTCATTTCCTACCCTTAAGTGGGGAGGGGAAGGCTGGACTCAGAACATAGAGCGCTCTGCAGCCGGGCAGCTCTGGGGTGTCTGGATGGCCACAAGGGCATCCACTTCTGCTCTATTTCTCTTCCTTCCTTCTTTTCTTAGCTAAACCTCTGTGATGGCCATGCCTGTCCCACCTTCCCTCTCTCCCAGCAGGGAAGTTGTTCTCACACATGGAGTAACTTGTGGCCCTTGGAGAATGGAATAGAGTCAGGGGGGGATCAGGTCTCGCTGGAGTCTGAGAATGCAGACCTGAGTTTCCGGATTTACAGCTTCTACTTCTTCAACCCAGAAGGCAGGGTCTATCTGGGGTCCTCCTGAGGCTTGCACCCCTGCACTGTGCCTGTCCTTAACAAATGTGGCATCCCAACTGCTCCAAGACCTTTAAAGTTTACCCCCACTCCCTCCAGAAAGCCTCCCAGGAATGTCCCAGTGTCCACCAAGCCCATCTTCCCGATCTCTGACTGTTGATTTGCACAAGCCTCGTTGATAAGCAGCCTGGGGCTTCCTGAGGGCAGGTCTCAGCCTTTCTTATCACCTCTGACTCTTAGGGCTGAAGAATGGATTCCTGCGTAAGCAGGCAGACCCAATGGGAGAGACCCTTCTGGCTGGAGACCACTCAGCTTATGTGTTTCCATTGTAACACAACCAGTGCTTCAGCATGTCTCTAGAATGGGGTTCTGGGAAGTGGGGACCCCTAACCTCCCCATGTGGCTAGGTTAGATGGGATGCCCCTTCTTCCCCTGTCCTGGCAGATGCCTCAGTACAGATGACCCCAGCCATTCCCAGTAGGACATTGCGGAGCTTGAGGTCAAGGAGGCTGAGGCTGAGGCTGAGCCAAGCTGCACTTAGTGGTTCCACAGAAGGAAAACAGACCATGGCCAGGAGGGAGGTGGCAAGACCCTCCTTTGCAGCCAAAAGGACCGTAGGGACAGGCAAAATGAGGTGCAGGAGGAGGGCAGATAGAAGGAGGGATGGGAGTGGGGAGACAGTGGGTTTGGAGATGGAGTCGGGGGATGAAGAAGGCAGTAGGGAGAGGTGGAGAAAGAGAGAGAGAGGTAGAAAATGAGAGAATCTGAGAAAGACAGAAACATACACCCAGAAACAGAACCACACATAGAGAAAAACAGAAACAGACAGGGAGACAATGAGAGAGACACAGAGACAGAGATGTACACACAGAGATGGGCTCAGAGGAGTCCGTGTGGAATGGGGAGAGGTGGGAGGAAAATGGAATATAAGTGCCCCACTTCTGGCCAAACCACTTCCATGCTAATCCACTTCCTTTCTGCCTACAGATAGGGAGACAGACCCACAAAAGGGATGAGACTTGCCCCAATTAAATTGTATATGGACATTTAGGATTGTTTCTAGCCACCCAGGATTTGAACCTGGGTTCGGGGAATCCTGGGGTAAGACCGAGGCTACCTCCCCGCCTAGAGCTAAAATGCCAGATCCTTACTTCCCAGGATCCCTTGTAGCCAGAGCTTTGGCATGGGATTTGGGGCTCCACATATTCCCCCACCCATCAGATGCACCTACCCGAGGGAATTAGTGAACTGGAGGCCCCCAGATGGAGACAGGGAGAAAGCCTCTCCAGAGATAACTGCAGGAAGCTTAAGACTCCAGGTTGGCCAGGTGCAGTGGCTCACGCCTATACTCCCAGCACTTTGGGAGCCAGAGACAGGAGGATCGCTTGAGTCTGGGAGTTCAAGACCAGCTCTGGCAAAATGGCAAGATCCCACCTCTACAAAAAATTTAAAAATTAGCCAGGTGTGGTGGCATGTGCCTGCAGTCTCAGCTACTCGGGAGGCTGAGGCAGGAGGATCGCTTGGGCACAGGAGTTTGAGATTGCAGTGATCTTTGATCACGCCACTAGTGGTGGCCAGGGCTGGTGGTGTTGGCAGGGCCTTTCAGGGAGAGGGAGGTCCCCTCACAGGGCCAGCTCTACGCTGTGTTCTTGGCTTGGGGCCCCAAATCTGGTTCTCTAGCCCACTCAGTGATTCCATAAGCTCCCCAATATCTTTTTTAAAAATTTCTTCTCTGCTTAACCTAGCAGAGTTGCTTTTTGAGAGGCAGCAGAACCTGGGTTTGAATCCTTGTTCTGTTACAAGTGACTTAATTGCTCCACACCTCAGTTTCCCCATGTGTAAAATGAGGATAATGCCATGTCTCTGTCACTCGATGGTGCAAGGATTAAATGAGTTAAACCACAGTACAAACACGTGGAAGCTCAGCCACTGAAGCGCCAGCACAGGTTGTGTAGAGGACACCCAAGGAGACTCGTGTGCTTAACTTGGCTCTGCCACTGACTAACATATGTGGCCATGCACTAGTCCCTTCCCTTCCCTTGGCCCTGCTGCACCTGGAAATAACTCTGGGTAAGATGGCTCAAGGCTCTGACCCAGCCTCCCAAACTCACACACTGTAGCTATTTGCTAACCCCACATCCTGAGGACTTCTAAATGCCTTATCTCCACTCTTGGTGCTCTCTTGAGCACCCAACCAGCTGCTTCATGAACATCTCCACTCAGCTGTCCCTCCAGCTCCTCAAAGTCAACACATCCCCACCTGTGCTCAGCTGTTTCCTGTGTGCCCAACCTTTACCTTGCCATCTCTCACCATATCTTGTCAATTTCAAATGCCCAAGGTTGCTGGCGTCTTCAACCTCATTTGCTCCTACAGCCTGCGGTCTACCTGGGTCTGTGCAGAAATCCCCTTACTTCTCCTTTCCCTCCAGAGGACAGTGTGCTCCCAAAATTGAGCTTCTCTGCTCACAAGCTCACCCAGGCTCCCTCTCCAGATGGTGAAGCCCTGTAGAATGCCCTGCATCACCTGACCTCCATGCCCCTCCCCAGCCTCATTGTTTCTTTCTCCTACTCCCTGTTCTCCATACAACACACTCCTCCCAAGGCACAAAGCCCAGCCTGTCTCCTTGCCTTTGCTCAGTCCCCTCAGCCTAGAGGGCCTCTCCTGTGCCTATTACACTCACCTGCTAAAATCCAACCTGTCCCCAGAAGTCCAGCTCAGAGGGCTAAGTCCTCCCTGATCCTCCAGGCCGGAGGTATGAGTCTTCTTTCCAAACCTCTAAGCTCTCCTCGCAAACCGAATGCCTCTTGTGGAGGCAGTACTGCCCCATGGTTAATAGTGAGGCCTGTGGATTCACCTGCCTGCATTGGTGCATAGGAGCTGATTAGGACTTTGAATAAGTTACTTCATGTGTCTGAGACTCAGTGTTCTTGCCTGCAATATGGGCATAAAAGCAGTACGTATCTCAGAGGGAGTGTGGGCGAGTGGGATTATGGATGCCTGAGATATGGATACAAAGCTCTCTCAGTGGTAGCTGGCACCTGGAAAATGATCAACACTTGATAGCTTTGTGGCAGATTCTCTGTGCTCAGCTGAGGTGAAAAATCGCAGAGACTAATATCTAAACTGCTATCCCCACCCGGGCGATTCCTGCTCTCTAAGGAATGAGGCTTCAATGCGGGTTTGGCTATAGCATAACAAAATTGGGGCAGGAAGTGGAGCCTGAATGCTCCTGTTCTTCCCCTAGGCTGCTCATGGAGGTTTCTCCCTCTGTCATTCTTTTTAAAGGAAGGATCCCATGGAAAAGGCAAACAGAGAAGAAGGAAGCAGCACTGATGTGAAGAAAGGGGAGGAGGGAAATCAATCATGCATTTCCACAGCCATTAGCAGCCTCTGCTCTTCCCACCTAGGCTGACCTCACACCCCAGGTGCTGGTTAGTGGGAAGTGCTCCCCACCCTCCTCAAGCTCCTCTCATTCTCCAGCAGTTGCAGTGCAGGCAGCACTTTGGTCTAAATGAAGAAAATTGTTCATTAGATATCAGGGGCTAACTGGCCCTACTTTTACCAGCCTGGGTGGTGCCCCAACCTTTTATCAGCTTCTCATTAGACTTAATTGATATGAATGGCCTGATATGTGCTGTCTGCAGCACCTTTGGGAAGTCTTCCTTGTCACCCCGCCCCCACACCCCAATCCCATAGACCTTGTGCTTCCCCCCTAATTAGGGCATTCATCATTCTGTTCTTTTTGTCTGTTGCAATTGTGAGTGAGAGCCTCAATACAGTGCCCGTGCAGTGGCTGGCACATAGTGGGTATTCCACAAATTGACTGAGTATTACTGTATTCAGCTTGGCTATGAAAAAGAGACCCAGGCCCTGCCCTGGGAAAGGGGGGCCTCCAGGCTGGTCGGGGAGAACAAGGCATAGCCCAGGCTGGGGTAAGAACGAAAGCAGAGCTCCCTGAGGTTCACAGGCTGTGGGCTGAGATGCTCCATCACCCCACTTTACCCTGGATGGCCCTTAATCTCTGGGCCCAGTCTGAATCAGGCATGCTGATCTCCATTGCCCCAACCCACACAGCTCACGGATTCCTAAAAATACAGTTTTATAAGGTCAGGACTAGGAAGGCACAGGGAAATCATTCCTTCTGCTTGCACACCTCCTAGCTTGGGGATCTTACTTCCTTCTAGGGAGATCTGTTTTAATCATGGATGGGAAGCATGTGCTCCCTGGGCCCACCAGAGCCCTCAGCTGGTGCAGCCAGGAGAGTGCGGCTTGGCATCAGGTGCGGGTACATCTCTCTTGCCTTCTAACCATCTCTCATGGCAAAGCCCTCAGCCTCAGCTTCTGAAAGCGTGTGTGTGTGTGTGTGTGTGTATGTGTGGTGGAGGTGGAGCTGAGCCACCACTCAGACACAGACACTCTGAGACGACTTCTGAGGATGTTTCCAGGATGAGAGGCTTCAGACAAACAATCCAGATAGGGTCTCAGCGTGCTTGACAACTGGGGTCCGGCTGGAGATGTCAGGGGGGTTCTAGGTGGGGCAGTGATTGCTGCCCCCACAGCCTCCCGCAGACCACACACCTGGCTCCCATCCCATGTTCCACAGGGCACAGACAGGCACCTACCCACACGCACACACCCAGAACCCACACTGAACGACCCCACCTGGAGGCTGTGTAACTCCAGCAACCTCTACTGCCCTTTTCCCCAGAGCCTCAAGCCAGTCCATGATTTGCCAGGAGACAGGCAGGCACAGGTTGTTCTCCTTGAGAGATGGTGTTGGGGTGCTGATTCAGACACCACTCATTATGGGGGCGCAGGAATAATGCTGCCCACAGCCCCTGACTCAGCCCAGCAGGTCAGTCCTGGGACCTCGGATTAGGGAAGATGCAACACCCCGCACCCTCCGGCTTAGCAGAACCTACGCCTGCATGTCCTCTCCACGAAACATGCGCTCGCCCCAGCCCTCCTGCCTCCTACCCTCCTCCTCCTCTCTGGTAGTAGGGTCTGGTCACTGCACTCACTCTGGGTGATTTGGGACTTAGCATATCCGCCCTCCTGGGATAGGTCCCCCTCCTGGGCAGGGGAAGCATTGTCTAAACAATGAAGCCCTAATGGGGAACTTCAGGCAACGGGAACCTACAATGAGGGAAGGAGGTTTACACTCCAAGAGGAGGAAGTATTTCCTTCTCCCCTTTTTGGGCTGTCACCGCATGGAGCACGGGAATTGTGGGCAAATCACTGGCTTACTGAGATTAGACGCTGTATTGGGGGTAGAAACAGAAGGCGCGCCCCCAACACTGTAAGGGGTCCTTAACGCCAGCGGTCTGCGGTACCGCGGCAGTCAGCAGCTTTGTGCCGCTGGGTCCGGAATCCTCTTTACTCCCTAAACCGCCTTCTCAGGAGGCCGGTGTAGAGCAGGCAGCGAGGGCCGGGGGCACTCACGGGTCGTGTTGTACTTGACGCCGTTGAAGTACTCGGGGCACGGCCTCTCCACGAGGGCTCCGGCAGCGCTGCGGGGCCAGCACGTTCCGATCTGGTCCAAGGTCGTGTTGCAGTAGGAGTAGGGACCTGGCGGCGGGAGAGAGCGCAGTAGGGCTCAGAGGGGCCCGCAGGGACGCGGGGCTTTCGGAGCGCGCGGTCAGGGGCGCACCCAGCGCGCGAGAGAAGGAGCCAGCGCAGCCTCCGACCGCTCGCCTCCCGCCTACCCTCGGGGTCCAGGGGTGGCCCCCAGACGTCCAAGAGCAGCTCTTCAGCCAGCGCCAGGCTGCAGTTGGCCTCCAGCAGGCTGTGGAGCAGTGCCGCGTCCATCGCGCCCGGCAGCCGCGTGCGGAGAGGGAGTGGGAGTGCGCGCCCGGCGTGGCTGCGAGGGAGTGGACGCGAGTGAGCGGCCGAGAGGGCGCGGGGTCCTGGCCCCCGCCAGCCCAGCCCCGATCTCCCGGGCAGCCTCTGGGCGCCACCTCCGGTCGCCCAGAGCTGTCAAGTGGGGACCTTCCCGGAGAGGAGCCGCCGAGTGCACGGAGCTGCGGGTACAGCCGCTCCGCCGCGGCCAATGGCTGCGCCGGGGGGCGGGGCCGGGCGGCTCCTCTCGGAGGGGCTCAGTCTCCAGCCCCCGGGCCCTCCACCCTGCCCAAAGTACGGCTTCTCAGTTCGCAGCTCTCTTCCACTCGCGGCGTCCAGAGGAGGGCGGTGGGCTGGAGAGCGTGGGCCTGGGGTGACGGAATGCCCTGTGCGGGGATCGCAGGCCCCCGAGCTGCAGGGGGCAGCAAAGCGCGCCCACCTGCCCGCCTGCCCGAGGAGAACACCGCAGCTCTGCTAACCGAGGGACAGCCGCGACCCAAAGTTCGGCAGCTCTCCGCCTGAGCTTCCCCTCCCTGAGCGAGGACACTGGAGGGAGGGAGGGACGGAGAGCCCATGGGCAGATCTGCATCCTCCAAAAGCCTCCATAGCCTCTGGGAAGGAAATGTATCGAGGAGGCCTGGAGGGAAGCAGGGAGACACCCAGGAGTCTAATGAGATCAAGTGGCCCGAGTGGGTTGAAGTCCTTGGATCAGACCGTGGAAGCTGGAATGGAGAGAGATTTCGGAGGGGCAGCCAGACCTGGTGAGGAGGAACTGGAGTGGTTGGCTGGTTTTAAGTAGGAGCCCAGAGGCAGGGATAACATCAGGTCTCCTGCTTGAGTGACTGGGTGGCCATTTAATCAGATGGAGTAAGTCTAGGGGAGAAATTGGCTGAAATTATCTGGAAGGCTTTATACACCCAGTTGTTAGTGCCTTGGGCACCAGAAAGAATAAAGGAAGAAGTGAGAATGTGTCTCTCTTCCTCGAGGCTTGGGCAGGGCTTCACCTGACCCTGGTTTCCACACCAGTAGCGGGGCAGGGGCGGGGAGAATCAGGCCCTACAGCAGGTGTGGAGGAGCTGGAAACCTTCCCAGAGAACTTGCCCAGGCCCCCCACCCCACCCTGGCCCAGAATGCCTCCTTGGTGATCTGCTGTGGCTGCATCCTCAGAGTGCCCAGGGCGGGCCTGCTGTGTCTGCCACCTGAGTGGGGCATTGGGCTCGGGAAGCAGGGCCTGGGGTAAGGCATGCTTCCACTCAGGCTTCATTTTGGTCCAGCCTCTGACTCTGCTCTCCCTGCTACGGTACCCCAGGCAGGATGCTTGCCCTCTCTTCTGGGGCTTTCTCCATCAGTGAAATCTTCCCTGAGGCCCCTCTCAGCTCTGAGACTCTCTGGTTCTGAGTTATGAGACGGAGAGTCTGGGGAAGACATACATGTGTTGTGTGTTGTTTGTTTCTATCTTTAGAGGGCAAGGAGAGCTGGAACCTAGTCTCAGAAACCAGTCCTGTTCCCCTGCCATCCTCCACATAAACCTAAGCTGCTAGGAAAGGCTGAAACCACCATGAACTAGCACCATGCCCTGGGCAGAGAGAGGCGAAGCAGCAGGCAGGCTGCTTTTGTGTGCTCTGCTCTCACCAGCCTCCATATTAATGGTGCTGACACTGCCCAGGCAGAGCGAGTGAGACCACACTAAGACCAGGGCTGAGCCCTGGAATCTCTCCAGGGCCTGCTGACTGGCAGGTACAAGATGCTGAGCAGCCAGCCAGGTCTATCTCTGCCTCCTGAATGGACAGTGAGAGCCCAGGCTCAGCTCTGGGCAGCTGCAGAGGTAGAGGTTCCTTGGTCTTCATGTTATCCAGTGCCAGGAGCAGGGGAGGACCTAGGCAGAGTCCTACCCTCCGCTCCTAGACTGAGCCCTGTTACCCAGGGTCCCACACAGGCCAGAGTGTGGCTGGCCAGGTCAGCCCATGTATTCACAGGGCAATAGTGTCCCTCATATACAAGGGATAGCCCTTCACACAGCACAGTGCAGCATGGAGGAAGGGAGAAATCCTAAGCCAAGCTTAAGTTATTATCCTTGTTCGTTACTGAAGCCACCACCTAGGTGGTGCCTAAAGCACCTATAGATGCAGCTATGTCAAGAGGTGGTGTGCTCCCAATGACCAGAGGCCAGGGACTTCTCATCTCATGCAGATTTCGGCAGAACGGAGGGTTGGCCTGGGTGAACTGGATCGCTCTTAACTGGGAGAGCTCATAACAGATGGTTGGCCTGGGTGAACTGGATTGCTCTTAACTGGGAGAGCTCACATACCAAAGATTCTTCTGGGAAGTGACCATTTCAGTGGCAGAGTCAAAGGCTGTTCTGCATCCTGAATGAGCAGTTGGGGTCTGAGCACATACCCACAGACCCACAGACCCAAGGTCCCCTGGATGTGGGGCCATTTCTTCATGGATCTTATTATTATAGGCACAGTTGTCATTCTAGATGTGACAGAGGGAAAACTAGAAAAGGTAGCAGTTTGGGAACAAATTGATTTTACAGCTCACTTTAGTGTCTGCAAATAGGCAAATGAGGAAGAAATTGGGAAGAGCCCCAAAATTCCCTCAATTTTACTAAATCCAAGTACAAACAAAGACAGGGGCATTTTTGCTAACTAAAGAAGCAGAGGTAGATTAGAGGCTTTGGGATAGTGATGGGTTCCCAGCACTGCAGGCCAGCCCCATCCCAGCTGGAGGCCAGGAATTAGGGGATAAGTATTTGGAACAGTTTGTGTGTCCCCAAGCTGTTGGGGACAGGTTGGCAAATAGGTTCAGGGAAGTGTGACAGGTACTTTGGAAGACCCCTGTGTACCATGAGCAGTAGAGTAAGGCGGGTGCCTCTGGTGCCCTGCATCCCATCCCATGGCCCACCTCTGATGTCAGCTGCAGCAGCAGTGGACAGTTCAAGGCCAGCTCCGACACACTTGCAAAGCCTAATACATGGCATCAAACAGGCATGTAGGCACAACAGAATCACACACAGAGCCACAGTTATGCATCTTCACCATGCACACACATTCTCTCTCTCATTCATCCCCTACCACTCAAATGTCAGCTGGAAAACAGGATTTAAAGGGACAGGATGCATCTTTGCTTCTCTAAGGGACTGTCCTTGGTTAGACTACATAGAGAGGGAGTCTATTCAGGCACAGCTGGAATAGTCGTGGTGCTTCCTGGGAATTACGACGGGGTTGCTGAGGGCACAGAGGTTCCAGAGGGGCCTGAAGGTGCTGCACTTTTGCCCTGTAGCACTGGAGACAGGGGTCCCAGGCCAGGCACCCCCTCGTCACCCTATCCTACTCCACTGCAGGACAGAGGAATTGGCCTGGTGTCTTCATGTCAAACCATGGGACTAAGCTGTGGGGACAGAAAGGACTCTCAGTGACATCCAATCCCACATTCTTGTTTTACAGATGGACAATAGGATTCCTAGACAAGGAAAAGAGGTTTCCCTCCCTTACTTCTCCCAGGCCATCCTCATCTCTGCAGCAGCCCAAATGGGCTCCCTGTCTCCTCATGGCAGATAAAACGATGTTTTATAATTACGATCCTGTCACTCTTCCTCATAGGAGTGCCGCCAACCCGTTGCCCTTGAGATGGAGACCACCTCTTTGGTATTGCAAAGAAGGTCCTTCGTAATCATCTATCCATCATCCTCACCCTTCTGCTCCATTTGAAAGGCCCTCCAGAACATGTCATTCCTGGGAACCATCTTTGGTATTGCAAAGAAGGTTCTTCATGATCATTGTCCCCCATCCTCACCCTCCTGCTTCATTTGAAAGGCCCTCCAGAACAATGTGTCACTACCATAAACCATTCGCTATCTCTGTTCCTTCTTTGTATTTCTGCACTGGAAATGGCCTTACAGCTCCACACTCATCCTTCAGATATGCAGGTCCTTGGTGACCCCATCTGCTGGGTGCTGGCCTATGTCACATCCAGGTTGCTTTTTATTCATTGTCTCATCTACCAGCCCATGCCTCCCCAAGGGCAGGGCTGGTCCTGTTCACTAACCCATCCCCAGCACCCATTGGAATGCTCTAGACTTCAGCCCAGTGAGTCACTAAGAAAGAACAGATACCTTGGCAGAAGAGCTGAGGAAAGCCCAGGTCCCTGTCTTCAGGCCAAGGCTCTCTTCCCATTTGACCAACCCTGGCATATGTGTGTGTGTTGCATTGAGGAATTATTTCAAGGTATCTTTGAATCCATTCGGATTCTTGGCCAGGTGCAGTGGCTCACACCCATAATCTCAGCACTTGGGGAAGCCAAGGTAGGCAGATTGCTTGAGCACAGGAATTCAAGACCAGCCTACAAAAAATAATAAAAAATAAATAAATAGTCCATTTGGATTTTTATATCATCTGTGGATAGGATAAATAATATGCCTCATAATATATGCCCTAATATTTTTCAAATATATGTAGCTGCCTCTGTGATGAATAAAATAGAAATAATCTATTTAAAGCCTGCCTGAAATCATAATTGCTCTGTGATTTTGCATGCGTTTCCTTTTTCAGGGGCATACAATTGAATTGATCATAGATTCATAACCCTTTGTCATTATTAGTCTGTGCATTAGCCCATGCATGGCTTAACTTTATTTTTTAATCTTTATTTTATTTAGCCTTTTTATTGTATGTAGTAGACAATATAATAAGCCTACCACCCAACTGGAAACTACATCATTACCAGTCACTTATCTATTTATTTCTATTCTCCTTCCCCAGAGGGAACATTCCCTTGACTATTGCATTTGTCATCCTCTGGCTCATATTTTTTTTCAGTTTTCTCACAGGTATGTACATCTAAAAGATATAGTGTTTGGTTTTACTTGGTTTTGAACTCTGCATTAGTCATGATGCATTTCCCCAAGCAGTGGACACTGAAAAGAAGGTCATTATCAATTTGGGGACTTGAGAAATGATTCCCGAAGCTCGAGGGGCTCCCTAGCAGCCTCTACATCCACCATCCGGTCATGGTTCATGTGGGGTGATGCATCCCCAGAGTGGCTGCTAGGCAGCGTCACAAGCGATGCGGTGGTTGAATATTTAATGACATGGGGAAATGTTCACTCTGAGTTATAAGAGGAAAAAGCAGGCGATGAAACTATGGACACACTATTATCCCATTAAAAAAAAAGAAAAGAAAAAGAAAATAAAAAAACAATTGAACATGAGGCTCTATGAATGCATAAATTCTTGAGGGATATGAGGCATTATAAAAATTCCTGGGTTGTGGGCGAATGAGTACTTATTGTCTTCTCCTTTGAGTTAAATTTTTTTGTGCCCAATTTTATAGAAATCATGTGGATCCCTTTTGCAAATGGATGAATGCTGTTAGAAGCTGAACAGGCAAGGCTGTATGTTTGGAGAAGCTGGGACCCTATCCGCTGCACTCAGAGGGGGGACCATCCACCAAGGGAGACAGGAAAGGGTCTGTGCCACCTGCTGGAGGGAGGGCAGAGGAAGGCAGGGAGAAGGCTATGGGTCTGCTGACAAACCCACGCTGCCTCTGAGGGTGAGGGAAGGTTGGGCTTTCCTGAAGGGAGGGGCCTCCATTTCCTGTCTGATGCTGGCATGGCCTGTGCTGGGTGTCCCTGTGGGCTCTCATTCAGCCTTCACTGTGAGCCTCCGAGGTGGACTTAGATCCATTGCTAAACAGATGAGGAAACTAGCTTCAGATGGTGTCACAGGCTGAACTGTGTTGCTCCAAAATTCGTATGTTGAAGTCCTAACTCCCAGTACCTCAGAATGTGGCCTTGTTTGGATTTAGGGTCTTCGATGAGGTGATTAAAGTAAAGTAAGGTAAGTGGGCTTTAATCCGATAGGACTGGTGTTCTTAGAAGAAGAAGAGATTGGGACACAGACATGCAGAGGAGAGACCATATGAAGACATAGGGAGAAGATGGCCATCTGCAAGCCAAGTAGGGAGGCCTCAGGAGGAACCAACCCTGCCCACAGCTTGATCTTGGCCTACCAGCCTCCAGAATGGTGACGAAATCAGCTTCTGCTCAAGTCCCCAGTCTGTGGTGCTTTGTTCCAGTGGCCCCAGGACACTAACACAGATGGGTTAGGTGAGTTTCCAGGGGCTGGGCGAGGCCGCTGGGTGGAAGAGCTAGGATCCAGACTTGGATCTACCTGATCCCAACACCGGAGCTATTGACTGCCCCAGTGGAAGGAGAATAGGCAGCAAGACTTTCTCTTTGACACCTGGCTTGGGCAGTGCCTGTAGGCTGGGTCTGGGTGCTGGCCAGCACCCTTGTCTCCTTGTGCCCTGGCAGTGGCCCCAGGCCCGAGCAAGGGTCACCCCCACTCCCATCCTGTGGATGCAGACCTGGGAAGGCCAGGATACAGGGTGGGACACTGGAGACATCTCTCTGGAACCCAGCAGAATCCAGGGCTCTGTGCAGCTCTGCAGTGGCTGGCCCTGACCCCGTGAATCAGCCACTGGAAACCTCTGAGGGGCCAGAACTCAGGGCCGGGCTGCTGCTTTGCAAGTCCTTACCAGGAAGTCACACCTGTAGCCACGGCAACCAGAGAACGTTTAGCACCTTCTGCCAGTTTCCCTGGAGTTGGAAAGCTGAGGGGTCATCCCCTTCTTGGACTCCTGAATGCCAGCCCAGCTGACTTCCATCGTGGGAGCTGGGAATGGGGAGTGGCCTCCCAGCCAAGCCCTTCATTATCAGTGGCAAGCCTGAGCCTAGAATGGGGAAGGGGCCTGCCTGAGGGCCCTCAGCAAGGCAGAAATCAAACCAGGACTGGAAACCAGCACCCCACCTACCACCCTGCTGAACCTGGGCTGGCCCCAGGAAAGCCTCTTCCTCCCCCAGGGCCCACCCACATCTCCAGGGGCTGCTGCAGGGTGGTGGCAGAGGGTACCTACCTGAGAGGTTGGTGAGGGTCATGATGGTGTGGCAGTACTGCTCCAGAAGTGCCCACAGGGGCTGGTCTTTGGGCACCTGGCTCTGCCCGGCTGCCTAGGGGACAGCAATGATGAGGGTCAAAGATCAGGCCCAGGCTAGCCATTGACAGTGCCTGTCTGCCCCCATCCTATCCTATCACTCATCCCTTACTCCTCTTAGTACAGAGAGGGAGAACAAGGAGGGAGATGCCCATGGCCACATGGAGCAGCAGCAGTCTGGCCTGGGCTGGACCGAAGAAAGGCCTCAGAAGTGGCCCAGTGCAGTGTTGCCTCCTAGGCAGGGGTCTGCTCTGTCCATCCCTCAGCTCCCAAGGCTGTCTCCTCCTCAGGCTGGGATGTGTCACTGTCATGGGGCTTGTGTCCTTCTGTCAGCAAAGCCGGGTGGGAGGTGGGTTCCATTAGTTGTTCATTCAACCAACAAATATTTGCAGAACACCTACTGTGTGTCAGGCCCTGGCTGGGGGACCTGATGGGCGTCCTTCAGGTAGTCCCAGGACAGGTAGGGATCCTCTAGACTTAGAAAGTGCGGAAGGAAGAGGAGGCAAATGCATGATTTAACTTTGTTTCCCTGTCACACAGGTAAGCAGGCACTTGCAACGAAGAGCATTAGGTTAATACATGAGAGAGGTGCCTAACCTGGATTCAGGAAGACAGGGAAGGCTTATTGGGAGAGGTAGCATTTTGGGGCAACCAGAAAGATGAGTAGGGACAAAAGAAGGGACCATAGGGCCAGCTTAGGCACTCACTAGGGAAGAGATGTGATTGTTGCAATAATGGCAATTCCATCCAAAAGATAGAAAAGCACCCAGGATCCCATCTCCTAAAAAATCATCAGAGTGGGTGCTGGATGTGCACGGATAAAGTAGATGTGGGCATGTGCACCCGTGAAGGGACCATCTTCTGGTGGGAAAGATGGATAGGATGTACAGTTTTACAGCATGTACGATTTACTGAGGAGGGCAGGGGTAGCATCACAGAAGAGGTCATGCTAATGTGGGTTTCGAAGGGTGAGTAGGAGCTTGCCAAGCTGATCAGGCCAGGAAGGGCATTCTAGGTAGAGAGCACAGCATGTGCAAAGGTAGAGAGGCTGGAAAATGCATGGTGTATGACTGAACGAGACCAATTCACTCTAAATTCTAACCCTTGGCCCCATTCCTCCCAAGACCACTCCTTTTCTTGCTCTATGGTCAGCGTGTGTGTGTGAGTACATGCACACACGTGTGTGACTTTTGTGCCCCCCCCAACCCTGATATTCCTGATTCTGGGATTCCAGAAGACACTGCTCCATCAGTGTGCAGCCCCTTCTCTTCCTGCTGCCTGTCAGATGTACTCTTCCTGGCAGCTGGGTCAATGTTTGCCCCAGGATGTCCCCAGGGGCCAGAGCCCAAAAGCCCTCAAACATCACGTTCTCCACATTGGGCTCAGTCCATTTCCTGTGCTGGGACTGGAAGCTGCATGCTCAGCCTCACCACGTCAGCCTGGAGCTTCTAATGAATGATCCCACCTGCTCAGACAGGAGAATGCTGCCCCCTGCACCCCTCCCGGAAGCCTAGGGTGAGGCAGACACCACTTGGAGGCACTCACTGCACCTGTGTTCTGCCAAACTCCCACCCCACGATGTGAGGTAGAGAGGGAAATGCAGGGGAGCAGGTGTGTGTGTTGTGTGTGTGTCTCGGCACTGTGGGGGCCTCCTGAGCTGTCAGCCAGGAGTTCTGGCCTCTTGGCCTGCAGGACAAACACTGGGGGCCATGGTCTTGCTGTCCACATATCAAGGGAGCTGCTGAGAGTTCCTCAGCTCCAGCTTCTCGGGCATCAGGAAGACCTTGCTGACCCAGTGAGCCACTGCCAGGGGTTGGGGGGCTGGGAAGGGGAGGGAACACTCCAGACACTGAGACCTTCCAGGAAGAATTCTCAGGCCATACTTTTGGCTGGGTCTGGGGACAGTGAGGGCTCTAGGTCTGACCCATCACCCTCTTTATGGCGCCCATCGCCCTTGTTTGAGAAGCAGCTAGTAATGCCCTCTGTGGGAGGGTTCCCAGTGAATCCCAGCCTCTGGATGTCAGGGTACGGGCAACCCAGACGCATGCAGTGTCCACGGTGCGCCCTTAGGCAGACGCAGCCATTCCATCTCAGATGTTAGTGCCTTCTCTCAAAGCCCCTGAGCTGTGACATTTGTAGCCCCATCACTGAGGTGATCTCCTGTTTGACTTTACCGGGGTTTCTGACACGTGCTTTGAACCCATGGTGGGGTCAGGGCAGCCTCCCCCAGGACTCAGGCAATGTGGGATGGTCCTTGCCTTGGATTCTGTGGTCTCAGGCTGTGGTCATCTTCTGGCTGAGCAAGCACTTTGTGGGGAGTGGGCACAGGGTTACCATACTCTGCAACTGATGCTTGCTCTTTGGGTCTGGGCAAAATTTGGTACAGGCATATCAGAAGTAATTTTTGGAGTAATCCCGGATCCTGGCTTCATCTCCTATAACTTCTCTGCTGGCCCCAAAAGCTGACACAGCCAAAGATACTCATTCTCTTCAAGGGGCTTGTTTGGGTGGATTTGACTCAGTCCGAAGTCGTAATCTACCATGCAGGTGTCAATTTTGGGCAGAGCCCCTGGTGGTGGTGGTGATGGGTGGGCAGGGAGGAGGAGGAGAGAGAGGCTGCTGTCCTCAGAAAACACATGGTCCAGGAAAGTCAGGGACAGACACATCTTGGATAATCCCATTCCAAGGACTTGAGAAGAGCTGTCAGAGTGGGTAGAGTGCACACATCCCTGCGTGCAGAGTTCTGGGGATGCTGGGCTTAGCTGTGTGGCCTTGGCAAGCCACTTAAGTTCTCTGAGCCTTGATCTCCTCATCTTTAAAATGGGGATAATACAAATCCCACAGGATTTTGTGTGCATTCAACAAATTACTGTAGGTCAAGAGCCTGGCACGTACAATGCGCATGCTGAATGGTGACTCTTGGCAAGGACTTTAGGAGGGGGCTAGTTAGAGAGCTCAGTGATGGGAGGACGAGTCCCCTCATCGGGACTCCCAAGGCCCAGCTCAAGCTCTTCCTGCCCAGAAAAGCTTCCTGGAAACCCTGTGCCCCCCTTCCCCAGCTCTCCAGTCAGTGTGGGACTCCGTTTGCCCTCAGCAGCTTTCCCTTGGACAATGGGCCCCTGAAGGTGCAGCCTCCACCTCCCCCACTGAGCTCGCCCCTCAGCGGTGCTCAGTGAATGCTCATTGAGGAAACCGAAGGCCGTTCGGCGAACTGGACATTGGAGCAGAATCTAAAAGGATGGAAGGACTTGGGCCGTAGGAACAGCAGTAAGAAGAGGAGAAAGTGACCCAGGTAGAAGCTGAGAAAGCAAAGCCTCAGAGGCAGGTGAGCCCAGGGCCCACACAGGAAACTGCACCATCTGGTATGGAGGTGCCAAGAGAAGAAGAGGGGAGACAGGCAGGAAGGGGAGGCTTCTTTCACGTGAAGTCAGCACTTACTCTAGTGCTAGACCTACCTCTAAATGCCCTATAGAAGACAGCGGATTTAATCCTCACAGCAATCTCTGAGGTAGCTGCAAATAACCCCATTTCACAGATGAGGCTGCTGAGGCCCAGGGCAGCGAAGTCACCCACCAAAGGTCCCGCTTCAGGTAAGGGGCAGAGGCAAGATTCAAGCCCAGTCAGTTGGTAGGTTATGGCTTGGTCAGGTACCCATGGGAAGAGCTGATCCTGGGTGAGGAAGTGAAGACCTGTGGGTCACGGATGCTGAGAGGACCCCAGCCCCAGAATGGGTGGCTGTGGGGCTCAGGAGGCCGCTCAAGTGAGAAGCCCCTCTCTTGCCACAGAGGAACAGGGGCCTTGGAGGCAGAGACCTGGGTCACAGGAGGCAGACCCAGCCAGTGGGCAGGACCTTGCCCAAGAGAGATGAGGAATTATAAATATTAGGTCTTAGCCCCCAGTTCCTGACACAGAATCCCTAAAACCTTTGGAATTTCCTGGGTGACAGGAGTGTCGTTAGTTCTAATGAGGTGACTCTGGTGGGCTGCCAAATGCAGCTGGTTACCAGAGAGACCAAGCCATGGTTAGAAGGTTGGAGCTTTCAGCACCTTCCTACACCTTGGGGAAGAGAGAGGGGCTGGAGATTGGGTTAATATGCCTCTGTAATGGAGCCTCCGTGAAACCCCTCAAAGGTGGGATTGGGGGCTTCTGGTTGGTGACCACCTGGTGGTGCTGGGAGGGTGGCATCCAGTGAGGGCACGGTGCTCTGCGCCCTCCCCACAGCTTGGCCTGCATGCCTCTCCATCTGGCTGTTCAGCTATATCCTTTGTGATAGACTTTAAAATAAACCTGTAAATAGAAATGTTTCCTTGAGTTTTGCAAAATGTTATAGCACATTATTGAACCCAAAGAGAGGGTCATGGGAACTCTTGATTTATATAGCCTGTCGGTTGGGAGAATGAGAAGCCCTGTCTTGCGACTGGCATCTGAATTGGGGGCAGTATTGTGGGACTGAGGCTTTACCTGTGGGGGCTGATGCCAACTCCAGGAAGATAGCATCAGAATTGAATTGAATTGGAGGACACCCAGTTGGGGTCCCCAGAGAAGTGGAGAATTGCTTGGGGCAGAAAATCCACACTTTTGGTGTCAGAGGTGTGTAAGAGTGTAGAGAAGAAATGGAATGTTTTCCTGTTTCCATTTTTCTTTCTTCTGAGGGGAACATCTTGGACACCTGTGCTGATTAGCTCTTGGCTGTTCTAGGGCAGAGAGCTCTCCACCATGCACACCCCAGCCCATGAGACTGACTGTAGGCTGTGGGAGCACAGGGTCCACATCTGTGTCCCCAGTCCCTAGTTCAGAGCCTGGCACACAGCAGGTGCTCAATAAATGTTTGTTGACTGACTGACTGCTTGGATGGATTAATGAAACCATGGCCCCCTCAGCTAGGTAGAGCTACATCCCCACCCCTAATCCCGGGAGACCAGGTTCTGGGCTTTTCCTGCTTGTTATATTTCCTTCTCTCTGAACTTTGCTCTGAGCCTAGCCTGTGTGAGGGCCCAGGTCCTGGTTCCCGCCTCTCAGTGCCTGGCATGGGAGGCCCTCACCTTAGAAGAGGCAAAGGAGAGGCCCTGGCTGGGGAAGGATGCAGGAGTGAGAGCCAAGACTCCAGCTGCTCTTCTTCCACCTTGGGTCCTATCCAAACAGAACCTGTGCCCGGGGCCCCAACAGGCCTCAAAGGTATCACCTCCCTGGAGCCTGGGGGTCTGGCCCAGTCTAGTGTTCCCTCCAGGGCCTGGCGACAAAGCTTCTGTCTAAATTTAGCCCATGGTATAAGCTGGGGAGATTTACAGGACCACGTGTCCTGGGCCCAGGCTGCCAGGGACCGGAGGGGAATGGGGTGAGCTCCCTCCCTGCTTTCTCCCTCTGCTCCCCAAGGTCAGAGAAGGACTCAGCTGGGAGGGGCAGGATTCCACCCCATGTTTGCTTTCATTCAGTGGATTTCATTGAGCCTGAGCTCAGGCCCTGCCCCTTAGGGAGCACAGAGTTAGAGGAAGGAGCAAGAGGAGAGGGAAGAGAAGGAGAAGGCTTGGAGGAGAAGACTGGAAAAGAGGGCAGGAGGAGTGCAGAGGAGTAGGAAGAGGGAAGGGAAGAAAGGGGGAAGGAGGAGCGGGGAGGAGAGGGGATGATAAGGAGGAGAGAAGAAGGGGTCAGAAAAGGGAGAGGGGGAGAATGGGGAGGAGAGAAGGAAGGAAGGGGAGGAAGAGGAGTATGGGGGAAGGAGGTGGAGGAGACTGGGAAGAGAAAGGGGAGGAGGTGGGGGAGGAAGGAAGGATGCAGAAACGGGGAGGAGGGGGAAGAGGGGAGGAAGGTGGACATGAGGAAGGAGGGGGAGGAGGAGGCAGTCAGGCCCTGCACAGACATAGGGGGCAGTAATGGGAGCTGAGACTGGCCGAGGGGAGGGTGAGGGGTGGGGTGTCAGATGAGGGAAGTGGGTCATTGTTTTCTGGCGTGTCCAGGCAGGCTCCTTGGAAGAGGAGACTTTAGATACTCAGTTCTAACTTGTAGGGTGTTGGATGTTGAGTGAGGATCCCCTTGGCCTCCTGGGCAGCTCCCAGCGGCTTTCTTGTTCCTGAGTCTGTGCTCGGCCAAGTTCGTCTTCCTAGGATGCCCCACTCTTCCTTCCCAGTTCCCCTCCAGCTCCCCTGGGAGGCTTTAGGCCTCTCATTCTGCTGTTCTCTCTTCTCTCTGAACGCCCATGAATCCCTCTCCCCTCAGTCCTGCTTGTCTCACCTGTGCCGAGCCCTGGGCCCTGAACACTGACTGGAGTAGGAGGGGAAAGGGGAGGGGAGGGAGAGGTGACTTGGCCCAACATAGGGGCAGGAACTGGCCAGCAGGAGGTCCCGTAACAGACCACTTGGCCTAAAGCTATCTCCTTAATTATCAACACATCTAATGTCCAGTTTGCATAAAAGTCACATCTCTTCTGATTTGTTTTGGAGTCTGTCTGAATGTCCTAAAAATAACTTGACATTAAAATTAAATAAGATTAAAATTAAAATTTTGTTAAAGGAAAGGAATCTGGAGTCAGGCTGTGGGCCGGAATCCTGGTCCTGCCACATACCAGCTGAGCGGCCCTGGGCACATGAGCTCACCTCACTTCCTCATCTGCAAAATGGGGATAGGATGGTTTTAACTCAGGGTGTTGGTGTGAAGCTAAAAATAGGTGAGGTGCATCAGTGCCCATGATAGGCCCTGTAGGGCTGCTAAGTAAAATAAAATAAGCTTATTGAATAATCTGTCCTCCATGGGTTTGCAATGACTAAAAATTAGAATGTTGAGAAAGACAAACATCGCATGTTATCACTTATTTGTGGGATTTAAAATTCAAAACAATCGCATAGAGATAGAGAGTAGAAGAATGGTTAGCGGAGGCTGGGAAGGGTAGTAGGGGATGGGCTAACAGGTACCAAAAAAAAATTGAATGAATACGACGTAGTATTTCATAGTACAACAGGGTGACTGTAGTCAATAATTTAATTGTACATTTAAAAATAACTAAAAGTATAATTGGATTGTCTGTAACACAAAGGATAAATTCTTGAGGGGATGGATACCCCATTTTACATGATGTGATTTTTACACATTGCATGCCTGTATCAAAATATCTCATGTATCCCATAAATATATATACCTACTATGTACCCACAAAAATTAAAAATAAAAATTAAGGCCAGGCGCGGTGGTTCACACCTGTAATCCCAGCACTTTGGGAGGCCGAGGTGGGTGGATCACGAGGTCAGGAGATCGAGAGCATCCTGGCCAACATGGTGAAACCCAATCTCTACTAAAAGTACAAAAAAAATTAGCTGGGTATGGTGGCAGGCGCCTATAGTCCTAGCTACTCAGGAGGCTGAGGCAGAAGAATCGCTTGAACCCAGGAGGCAGAGGTTGCAGTGAGCCGAGATTGTGCCACTGCACTCCAGCCTGGGCAACAGAGCGAGACTCCATCTCAAAAAAATAAAAGAAAATAATTAAAATTAAAATTTAAAAAGTTAGAATTTTGGGAAAAGTGACTGTAGATAAACTAGCTGTAGATAAAATGGTTTAAATTAATGGTAGAATTAATGGTAGAATATGACAGCTAAGACGATAAAGAGTAGTCCCATAATTCTTAAAGTGCTGCAAATTTGAGACTTAGGAGGAATACAAAATTAAGTAGGCATTGCCCTCAGACAGATTTAAAAAAAAATACTGAAACACCAACAAAATGGCAAAACTAGAGACTAAATTAGCTAGTGAGGCTAGAAAACGCTCAGAAAGGAGTTGAATTTTTGGGAAAAGTCATTCAATGCATTAGCTGCTGGCAAATGGCCCTGGAGCCCCGGCTCTGCAGACCCTCAGTGTGTGTGTGTTAGGGGACACTGTGGACTCGGTCTTTGGTGTGAGCCGGACAGGTCAGGGAGGGTCCAGGGACTGCCAGGGACTTCTCTGTGTTCTGTTCTCTTTGTTGAGCCTTCTTGGGGCAGATGGGCCCACCAGAAGCCAGGACCCGGGGCAAGAGGTCACAGAGGCACCATCCTGAGACCCTGGGGGGTGTCTCGCTGTCCAAAGCTCCAAGGAGCTGGACTTAGTCAGCAGGGGCTGAGAGGCTCCTGCGATCTTCACAGAGTGGGAGGCAAGTGGCATTGCTGAGCCTCTTTAAACTTGTTTCCTGTCTGTAAATAAGTGGTCCCACCTTCCCGGTGTTTGAGTAAGGCGCCTAACACCACTTAACAGCTGCTAGATTACCACCTGCCTCCGGACCAGCTTCCCGAAGGCCTCCACGGGGAATAGGGAGCACCAGGGTCAAGGCTGGGTGGATTCCTCCAGGCCCTCAGTGTGCCCTGGGCCAGGGCATCCTCTTCACTCAAAAGCACCAGCTGGAACCCTTACAATTGCAGATCAGACCAGGCCCCTCCCCTGCTCAGAGAGCCCCCCATGTCCTCAGATCCCACCAGGACCCATACAGCTCTGCAGTCTCCCACATAATGTCTTTTCAGGGTTGGGGCCCTGGGGCCTTACCCCCAACCTGATCCCCTATCCCTTCCCTTGGACTACCCATCTCCAACCCTGCTATGCTGCCCACCTCCCACCAGGCTCCCCCATCCTGTCAAGGGCCCTCACACCTACACATGCTTCTTCTGAGCCCATTTACTGGAACTTGTAAACACAGACTCCTTTCTTTCCTGCCACACCCACTTCTGGGCTATAAACACCACAAGAATAGGAACCAGATTAGCGTTCAGACCCTGGATCCTCCCCATGGGCAGTCCTCCTTAAACACTGGATGAATAACTGAGAAGCCTCCAAGGCTGGACTCTCCTGGGCTGCCTTCCCTCCCCACTGCCTGCTCCAGGTCTCATCGTCTCAGGACCCGGGAAAAAGTCCCATTGCCATGAAGGCCCCGTGAGGGGAAGGCTGGGCTTTGGCGTCAGAAAGGCCGAGGTTTAAGTGCTCTCCAGCTGCTTACATGCTGAGTGGCTGTGGGTAAGTAACTGGTCTCTGTCCCACTCCGGGATCCGCAGGAGAGCTAGGCGCAGGGCCTGGGATGACCTCAAGGGAAGCTGAGACCACAGTGTTGCCCTGAGAATTCTAGGGCACCTCTGGAGCAGCCAGCAGAAGCTTCCTCCGTCTAACCAGCTTGGGTGGCTGGCAGCATGGACCCCAGAGGGACGGGCTGAGGGGCAACCCTTGCCCCAACACTTGGATCTCCTGGAAGGCACCTATCTGGAAAACAAGTGGGAGAGGGCAAGAGAGCTCAAAGCCCAAGATGTCTCGGGGGCAGAGGGATGGATGGTGAGCCCCCTGTACAACCGTCACCCATCCCAATTGCAGTCTGCAATGTCACTCAAAGGACTCAGCAGGTCTGGGGGCCATCTGCCTATGGGACACTGACCACAGCTCAGCATACTACCTGCCTCCCACCTCTCTCCTCCACCTGGCCAGGCCCCCAGGAAGGCAGAGACCCTCATGTCCTCATGCTGTATCTGTGGCGCCTGGCACAAAAGCATAGCTGGCATTCACTGCATGCTCACACCACACCAAGCATGATGCTGCTTGCTTTACTTGTATTACCTCAATGTTCCTCACAGCAAGCTTGTTCAGTAAGCACCGTTGTGATCCTCATTTTACTAATGAGGAAACTGAGGATTTGAGTAACCTGTCCAAGGTCACACATTAAGCAGCAAAGCAGGGATTTGGATTGGTTTTGTAGGCAATTATCTGTTGAATTACTGTTGAATGTATTATCCTCCTTATACATATAGGGACACTAAGCCCCAGAGAATGGTCCCCAAAGCTGGTCTGTGGCAGAGTCAGGACAGCGACAGGCCTCTTAGCTTCCACTCTGGCACCACTTCCCAGATTGTGAGGCCTAGGACAGGTCACCCTACCACTGGGAGCCTCAGTTTCCCCATCTGTAAAATGGGGAGAAGGCTGGAGGTGGACCACTCCCACCAGCCTCTCCCCCACTTCTTCAGCTCTCTTTTGATGGTCGCTCTGTGTCCCTTCTCTCCACCTTCCATCGGTGGCCCCTGACTCTGGACAAAGCCACGGGGTGTGGCTGGATGAAGCTCTGAGTCTTGAGAAACCCATGGAGAGGCTGGTTCTCCCAGAGCCCACTCTGTCCCCATCGCTCATCTGGTACTGGGGGCTGCCTGATGCCAGGCACTGAGAGGAAGGATGGAGACAAGGCAGCAGGGGCAGGAGGCGGCTCTCTGCGGGTCCCTGGGGGTAAGGGTCAGAACTAGGGGTGGGCTGGGGAAAGAAGTCAAGGATCTTGCAGGAGAGATGGAGGGGGGTCATGGGGGTGGGGAGAGAATGGATAGGAGACAGGGAATCTTGGACCCTGAGGTAGTCAAGTTCTGGATGCTAGGATGTCACCCCAGAACCCTCTGCTTATCCACAGGGGTCTCCCAGTCTCATCCTGGCCAGCCTCACAGTTTCATCTTCCCTTCCCCTGCCCCCTCACCCAGGCACGGGATCTCCAGTTCATCATCAGACACAAGGATCCCCGATCCAGCCCAGCCACCAGGCCCTGAGGCCCCCGCCCCAGTCATGAAAGCTGGGAGCTCCGTGCTCCTGGCGCCCCACCTCGTGGACTCCCACTCCCTGCACTTACGTATTGGAGCAGCGGTGGGAGGAGGCAGAGCAGGCAGAGGAGGAGGTGTGGGACGTAGAGGAGGCCTGGGGGCCCTGAGGGACCCCTCATGCCAGTAGTGGCTGGGGGTTAGGGACTGGAGCCTGCTGCCCGGCACGGTGGTCACACCCTGGCCAGCCCCACCCCACCCGGCCCTGGAGGGGAGGCCAAGGTAAGGCCTTGGGCACGAGGAGGTATTCTCCACCCACTTCTTCCACAGGGCAGTGGTGACCCCGCCCCACAGCCCACAGCCTCCAGGTTATTTATAGCTGGTCCCAGACAGCTGCTGCTACCCAGCCAGCCAAGGGGCTATGCTCTCCATCCAGCCTGCAGAGAAGGGGTTAATGCCTTCTATCGGCTGCCAGCATTGCCCGGGGCTGTAGCTCCCCAGGTGGGAGAGAGGAATTGAGACAGGCAGGAAGGGCCTAGGCTGTGGTCCCTGCTTGAGCGCAGGGTTGGGCTGCCCTGGGTCTCAGCTGAACCAGCACTGCCTAACACCTATCTGAGGAGCTTTTAACAGGTGCTAATGCCTACTGGGATGACTGAGATGGGAGTGTGGATGCTGGGTTAGACAGTACTGTATCAATGCTACATCTGCTGATTCTGATACTGTACTGTGGGTAGGTAAGAGAATGTTCTCATTCTTGGAAAATACACATTTAGGATTAAAGGGGCACCATGTTTCCAACATACTTTCAAATGGTTCAGAAATAAACTCAGATAGATATATAGATAGAACAAGAGAGCAGATGGGGCAAAATGTAAATTGTTGGTAAATCTGGAAAAGGGATATATGGATATGCTTTGGATCATTCTTCCAACTTTTCTGTACTTTTGAAATTCTATCAAAATAAAATGCTTTCAAAAAAAAAAAAAAAAAACCCCAACCGACAGCAAATACAGCCATGGCAGGGCTCACCCAGAGATTCCAATGAAGTAGCTTGGGATGGGGCCCAGGTGTCTGTCTGTATGGGGCCCAGGTGCCATTTCAGGAAATGGCGAGGGATCCTGATATCAGGTGGCTGAGCAGTGCTGTTCTTGGCGGGGACAGGTTCAACCTGGGGCTGGGTCAGGGCTCATGAGGTGAGGTCTGTTCCTCCAGAGCCTCAGAAGCCTCCTTAGGAGCTGTTCCTGACAGGTGGGCCTGGTGCAGGGGGGTTAAAAGCTTAAGCCACAGTTGCACCTTGCTTGTTGTTAGGATCTGAGGGGAAAGCATGTGAGGAATGTGATTAGTGGGGCACCAAGCTTTCTCCTGGAGATGCAGGCATGGTGGAGAGAGACCTTGGAAAACTCAGTCCCGATTTAAGTAACTCAGACACTCTGTGCTCCTTCCGGTGTCCCTATCTAAGACATGGGACACTTTTCTGTCCTTGAGTGCTTCCTCCCCACCCTCAGCCCCTTCCTCCAGGCAGCCTTCCTGGCTGTTCCAGCTCCCACCTCCCTCTCCTGTGAAATCTCACAGGTCTGAGTCTGAAGCTCTGCCTCGCTGGTGTGGACTGTTCTCCAAGCTCTGGGAGGATAAGGATGAATGTGGATGTGCCCCAACCTTCCTCTCCTTGTTTTTTCTTCTCCCTTCCCTCCTATTTTGTACAGAGCTTAGTCTCAGTGGTACAGGGAAATCTTTATAGGAAAAATGGAGGAAGAATTGATCAGATTCCTCATTTATTTGAAGGTGGCAGGGTGAAAACCCTATCCCAAGTCCTGGGGCAGGATTTGGCTTTCCTGGACCCAGCCAGATGGGCTTGGTCAGAGAGGGCTCCTTGTAGAAGGTGGATACCTCCTACAAAACATCATAAGCTGGGAAGGACTTTGAGAGCCGGGCAGACTCTGAAAGATGGCTGGGACAGTTCCCTTCAGCAGCCTTCAGCTGTAGGTCTCCAGGGGCCAGCCTAATAGCAGGCACCAAGAGCAGAGGCTAGCCTCAGAGTGTGCAGGGACATGGGAAGGAGAGGCATGGGGAACCCATGAGACCTGGCATCCATAACTGATGGGAGGTGGGACATGGCACAGGTGCTGGGCCAGCTCAGGGGAGTGAGAGGGCACTTCCTGGGAAGGTACTGCAGGAGCACCTTGAAGGGTTTAAGCAGATGGAGGAAGGGGAGACCCTTACTGCAAATGGGGAAGTCTCCTGAGCAGAAGCAGGGAGCAAGGTCTCATGCAGCTGGGAGCCTGGCTGGGTGGGGCAAGCTGGAGGGAAGCCAGATTCTCTGCAGCTTTAGGAGGGTCCGGGTAGCAGTAGGCACTGTGGTGCTTAGCCCAGGTTCCTCTCTTGGGGGGGTGTTCTGGGTGCCTGTCTTAGCTTGGGCTGCTGTAGCAGAGTACCATACCCTGGGTGGCCTTAACAACAGACATTGATTTCTGTCTATTCTGGAGGCGGTGATATCCAAGATCAGGGTGCCAGCATGGTCAGGTTCTGATGAGGGCCCTCTCTTGGGTCTGTAGGTGGCGTCTTCTTGCTGTTTCCTCACATGGCAGAGACGTTGGACTCTTGTCTCTTCCTCTTCTTCTAAAGGCACTAATTCCATCATGGGGGTTCTGCCCTCATGACCTCACCTAACCCTAAACCCTAATTACCTCCCAAATAGCATCACATCAAGGGTTAAAGCTTCAACTTGGGAATCTGGGGGGTGGGGGCACACAGATTCAATCCATGTCAGTGCCATTCCCCTGGCTTTCCTTGTGCTTCTAAATAGGTCCCCTTTCACAACCTAGAACTTTCTTAGAACTCTCCTGGGGCAATGAGAACCACTTTTTGCACACAGTACCCAGGAATTTATATCCTCCCAACCCCCTAAGGGCATCCTTAGCATTGAGTGATTGGTGTTCCTTTGCCTGGAGGTGGAAGGAACTCTGAAGTGTAATGGACATTCTAGAACTCCTTGTGGAACCAGGCAGAGGCCGGGACTCTGCCTGGGATCTTTTCCATTCTCTGTCCTGCCTTGCCTCGTCTCTTACCAGTCACTCCTGGGAACATTTTCTTTACACATCCCTGCACAGGAATCCTCACCTTTGGGGAACCCCATCTAAGGGAGCCTAAATGGTCAAAGAAGTCTGGACTTGATCCCTCTAAATGGAAGGTGTTAACAACAAACAACAACAATAAAAAAACAAAAAACTTGAGCCTGCAGGGTTTCCTCTAGACAGCCTTTCACTTTCTGAGGCTGCTGGTGGTAGAAGAAACCCTGCCCAGCAACGTGATCTGAGCAGGTTAATAACAACCTGCTCATTTATAAGCTTTGTGTTACTAAGGGTAGATTCCGTGTGGAAAGGAGGCTTTATATTTTTGAAAATGCCTTCATGGGCCTTTTTGGTGATGAAAGACAAACTCAGCATGATCTAAAAGAGAAGTGTGTGGAAAGAGACCTAACTAGCTTTGTAAAGCAAAGCTATTGAAATGACTAGATTGAGCATGGCATTCCAAGATGGAGAAGGTGTAGAAGGGCTAGGAGCTGGGCTCTAGAAAGGAGGAGGAAAAAGAAGAGGAGGCACGGACTGGCACAGGCCAGGTCGAAGCATGGATGAACCGGGAGCTTCCCTATGGTGGTGAATTGTCAATGAATGTTATGCCTCATCTTCAGAAAAGTCTACAATACACAACAGCCTGTGCCAGCAGTGAAGGAGGAGGTGCTGGGGCTTGTTGGATACAGGGTTAGGAGAGGTGAGAGGTTGCAGGAAGCGGGAGCTGAACTGGACATTTCTTTGTTTTGTCCCAAGATGGTACTGTCCTTCTGAGAAATGCTCCATCCTCTACTCCAACACTGCTCAGCCTTTTTTTTCCCATTATTATTTACAAGGAGGCTTTTTAGATATTTATTTTCCTAATTGCCTTCCCTCCTACCATGAAATTTTAATACCACAGACATACTGTATATGTGTCATGTACTTGCCTCTTTGGAGGGCCACAGACCATTCTCATATCAGATGGTTCTGCCTCCTAAGAACGGATTTTGTTCCCTTGGGAGCAAAGAACAGGCATGCTCTTTTCCAGCCACGTGATCAGGCTAGCAGCCAGCCACTGTGGATTGGCCAAATGCTATTGACCAAGCTGGACAATGAGAGTGTCTCACCCTGCTGACCATGGTTGGTTGGTACAGGAATGGACAGCTGATCTGAAATTACCCAATCATAGCCCTCCTCTGGGATTTTTATTTTTATTTTTTGAGACAGGGTCTTATGCTGTCGCCTAGGCTGGAGTACAGTGGCATGATCATGGCTCACTATAGCCTCTACCTTCCAGGATCAAGTGATCTTCACACCTCAGCCTTCTGAGTAGCTGGAACTACAGGCATGGGCCACCATGCCCAGCTAATTTTTAAAATGTTTTTTGTAGACACAGAGTCTCATGATGTTACCTAGGCTGGTCTCGAACTCCTGGGCTCAAGCGATCCTCCCATCTTGGCCTCCCAAAGTGCTGGGATTACAGGTATGAACCATCTTGCTCAGCTGGAATTTTTAAACTTTGTTCCAAAGAGAGAGCCTATTCCTTTCTCATGAAGAACCAGAGATGCCAAGTGTAGCGGCTTCATCGAGAGCCAAGCCAAGGGCATGGGCAGAGAAGAGAGGAGGAGAGAAGGGCCTGGTAGCCTTTAAGGCTTCAACTCCAGCTGGACCTGAGGCTAGCCTTGCCCCTGCCTCCAGTAAGGGAGCTTTCTAATAAACCTTCCTTTATGTTTAAAGTTTGTTTCTGTTGCTCACTACCCCTGGAATTCTGACCAACACAGAAGTATTCAGGAATTGAACAGGAGTAGACTTTAGAGTAAAAAGTGACCAGGAAAATATAAGACACCCCACCCACTTGCCTGGGAGCCAGCACTGTTGCAGGGAGCCTAGACCTTCTGTAAATCTAATAGGATGGGGTGGCTCGGTCATTGTATGTAGTTGTGAAAGGAAACGGTGACTTTGAAGGGCTGGAGGACTTAGGGACACATGTGTCCCTGAGCAGGGGAGGGGCAGGGGAGGGTCTGCGTTCTAGAAGGTTTGCTCAGGCAGCAGGGTAGTCTTGGGTTGGAGGTGGCAAGTCTGGAGTGAAGAAGTCAGTGTGGGCGAATGCAGCAGCCCAGGCAGGAAGGGATGAGCTGGTCCTCGCAGTCCAAGGAGGAGTCTAAGGAAAGCCAGCACCTGTCGAGAAAGGGACCTCTGCCCTGCCTTTGGGGCCACCACACAGACCACATCTCTGCCTGTGACTAAGACTGCTCAGACCCAGTGCCATAGGAGACGAGGTGCCTTGGGTCCCGCAGAGGGAGCTCCCGGCTCCACCCCAACCTTGTGGCCAGGTGACATTCCCCAGGTTTCTAATGCTGTCTCCTTAATTTAGCTGCGGTCACACCAATTTAGCCTCAAGCTGCAGACTCTGCTCTTGCCATGCAATTTCAGAACACAATTTTACAGCATTGTTGAAAGAACAGACATTGATTTGGGTCAGTTTTAATTTTCATTTTTACCCCATGGTTTCCATGGGATGTTACTTTGATTCCACTCTCTTTTTTGCCTCCCAAATCCTGGTTCAGGAAGGCCAGGGCAGAGCAGGAGTGACGATGCAGTTCTGTTGTCACTGGTCTCTAAAGAAAAACAGGTCACATTTGATTAATAGAGATTAAGTCAGCTCTGGTGGAGCTTCTACCTGCTCATGAACGAGCCCTGAACTTTGTGCCCGAGAACAGCTGTGGAGCCCGTGTCTTCGGGAATAGTGCAGGCTCCGGTGCCCAGTGGCATCAGGCCTGGCTCTGTTTGTCCTGTCTGTGGTTTCACAGCTGTGCCCTGTCCCATGTGCAGGCTCCTTCCAGGAGCAGGCGCCATGGGCTGTCCTGGGCAGAAACCCATGGAGGGGATCCCAGGTGGCACAGGGAGGCTGAGGCTGCCCTGGAGGGCTTGGCCTGTGCCAGGGTCTGGGCTCCACCCCCGCGGGGCCTGTCCCTGCCCCTGCTCCAGCATCTTTTGTGGCTCACGAGATGCCTAACTTGCTCTCTCCACTCTTTCCCCCTCGGTTCTCCTGCCTGTAAAACAAAATAATACCTGTCGTGGGTGGCCATTGTGAGGACCAAGTGAGGACCTGTATGGACAAACTCTGCCTAGAAATGTGAGAGGTTGCCGTTATTGTTATTTTGTTTCAAAGTCAACAAACGCTGAAGGCCTACTATGTGCAAGACCCTGTGCGATGCCTGACCATGGGTGCTTAGAACAAAGTAGATTATTAGATGTCAAGTGAACAAATGGACAGGGAGGACCCCGGGAGCCTCAGGGCAAGGGGCGTGGAGTGGTCAAGGGCAGGGTCACACAATGGGCAGGTTCTGGATGCCATTACCTATGCCTGACTTTCCTGGACCCCTACAAGAACACTGGGCCGGAAGGCAGAAGACAGTGTTTGATTTGAACTTCACACAATTTTATTTATTGAGCAACTATTAAGTGCAGGAGGCAGGGAGAGAAGACACAGTGGTTGCCCCAGCTTGGTGGGGTAGACAATAAGTAAACAGGCAAGGCCTATGGGGGGAGGGGTAAGCATCACCAACCCGTGCACCCCGCCAGTGGGGCTAGGGAAGGCAGCTTAAGGAATGAGGGGACCTCAGCTGGGTGAGGCTGGAGGTGTCAACAGCAAATGAGCGAGAACAAGGCAGGCCCACGGACCAGCATGTGGTTTGTATGGGTGGCATCTGTCATAGATGGGTGCCTGAGGGGATGTTTTAGCCAGTTTGGGCTGCGGAACAATACCATAGACTCAGCGGCTTATAGAAAATAGGACTTTATTTCTCACAGTTCTGGAGGCTGGGAAGTGCAAGATCAAGGTGCTGGCAGGTGGTGTCTGGTGTGGAACTACTTTCTGGCCTCCAGATGGCCATCTTCTCCTCATAGCCTTACAGGATGGCGACAGAGCAAGCTCTCCTGTCCCTTTATATGAGGACAAGAATCCCATCATGAAGGGTCTACCCTCCTGACTAGTCACCTCTCAGAGGTCACATTTCCTAAGACCGTCACAATGGGGGTTAGGATTTCATCATTTGGCTTTGGGGTGGGGGAGTGGTACACAAACATTCAGTCCATAACAGGGGGACTACTAGGGTGAGGCAGGGCCGTGGGCAGAGCGCAGGCGTGGGGCACGTGGGCTGGGTAAGGCAGCCTTTGGAGGTTTCCACCATGGGAGTGACAAGGGCTGGAACGTGGGAAGAATAGGGTGGAGGATGGCTTGGCTGGGACACGCCCATGGGCAGGGAGATCAGGCAGCAGACTCTGCAGGGACGTGGTGGTGGCCTGAGTCCTGGTCCAGATGCTGCTATCCAGAGAACACTGCAGCCAGAAGGGACCTTGACAGTCACTCAATTCATGCTTCCATCTCACAGGTGGAGAAACCAAGGCCCCATGAGGCCTGGGACCTGGCATTTTCAGGAAGGCCACCCCCGGGAAGGCTTCTTCCCCAGCCACTTAGCTGGCCCTCTCCCCAACCTTTTTCTGCCTGCTCAGTGAGATAAATCAATGGCACATGTCTCTTCCTCTTGTTCTGGGCCACGCTGCCTCTGCGGCAGGGTGATGTTGTGGGGCCTTGAGCTTGGGGCTCCCCAGAGGGCAAGAGCCTGAGACAGCAGGTCAATAAAAGGTGAGTGGTCGACGGGATTGGCAGATCCTGGACTCAGCCCTTCACTGGGCAAATGTCAGGCCCAGTTGCTGGGCAGCTTGGGGACATTTCCACCTGAATGCGGGGACAAGGCCACTGGCCAGTGGCATCAGACTGGCAAGGCGAGGAGGTGGCCTTTTGTAATGGAGTCACCTGTGTCCAGAACAGCTGTCCTCCCCTTGGGCCATGGGAGGACAAAGGAGTGAGCCAGAGGAAACCAGAGCGGAATGCCACATTGACCTCAGAGTGCTCTCCTGGTGGCTGGTGGGGCTGGGTGGGGTAGTGTGAGAGTGAAGCCAGCGGCCTGCAAGGTTTGTCTTCTGCCTAGTTCACTTGGCCTGGAGCCTGAACTGGGAGGGAGGATTCCAGTCTGGCTGTATGACTTACTGGCTGTGAGCCCTTGGAGAAAAGGGATTCATCTTCTGGACCTCAAGTTTCTCATCTGTGAAATGGAATCGTCTCCATGGCTGAGCTGCCTTACATTGCCCCTGGGTCATGTTTACGTTCTTAGGGGTCCAGCCTCCCTGCCAGGGGTTCCCTGGTCTCTGCTTGGCTACTCCCTGGGCTGGGGCTGATGGCCTCTCAGGCAGACACTCTGATCATCATCATAGCCTGCCGGTGAGTGATCTGAGCTAGCCTGTCAGTAGAGAAGGGTGGGATCCACTTCTTTCCACTCTGATCTCTTCTCCACAGCCCTCAGTTATTCCTGGAATTAGACAAAGCCCTGAAAAAATGTGAAGTAGGGGACGTGGAAGTATGATAGCTGCAACTAGCACCTCCTGGCTCACCCCTCCCGACTTCCCAAGATACACCGAAGTTATCAATAATGCTGAAGGCTAGAAATAAGCCAGAAGCAAGGGGAGATGTTTAACTAATTGAAGCCCAAAGAAAGGAGTGAAACAGAACAACACCGAAGCCACTGTTTGCCCTGCCTTCCGTCTGGGGAAAGGAGGAAAGCCGTGTTCCTACTGTGTGAGGGCTGCATTCTCCTTGGCCTCCCTCATCCATATCTCTTACCATGTGGTGACAGCTGTCCTTTGAGATTTAACTCAAGTTGCTGTGAACACGCTATCCTGCCTCCCTGAGGGGGTTCAGTGACCTCCATGGGCATGTATGTGTTCCAGGGAGCTCATGTTCTCATGGCCCCCTCCAGTCAGAGTCCCAGCTTCTTCTTTTTTTTTTTTTTTTGAGACAGAGTCTTGCTCTTGTTCCCAGGCTGAAGTGCAGTGGCATAATCATAGATCACTGCAGCCTCCACTTCCCAGGATCAAGCAATTCTCCCACCTCAGCCTCCCAAGTAGCTGGGACCAACCGTGCCCAGGTTTTTTTTTTTTTTTTTTTGGTAGGTAAAGGGTCTCACTATGTTGCCCAGGCTGGTCGCGAACTCCTGGACTCTGATTTCTTCTGTGGGCCCAGCTGTGTGCCAGCTCTGATCAGGAAATATGGGAAGAGGAGACCCAGGCCCATCCATGAAGATGAGATCGGGGGAGGAAGAGAAGCAGAGGAAAAATCCAGCCTCATTCTTGGGAGGCTGACTTACCCACAGTCAGGGAACAGCCTAGGCTGGGTGTGAGCTGGAGGCTGCGAGATTGTGCAAGAGGGATGGGAGGTCGCAGGGGCTGGAACCTGTGGCAAAGGATCCCAGGGGAATCAAAGGATGGAAACGATTGGGTGGTGGAGAAAAGGGAAAGAAACTCATTCCCATTGCGTCACGCTCCGGGAAGGCCATCACAATGCTATTCTTAGAAGGGAGCATATTTAATGGGAAAGTTAAATCCCACACCCATCTAAACCCTTGACTTCTGCATTTCCAAATACAGGGCTTGGTGAGTTACCTGAAACTGTATTAATAACAGCTAATGCATACATAGCCTTGGTCCCTGGTAGGCATAATTCTAATCCTTTCAGATATACCCTATAAATGTATATAATCCCTATATAAAACCATATTGTTATCTGTGTTTTAGGGACGAAGAAACTGAAGCACAGAGTGCTGAGGTCATGGGCCCAAGGTCACAGCGCTAATAATAAGCAGTGGATCTAGGAGTTGACCCAGCATTCTGGGTCAGGAGTCCATGCTCTTAACTACCATGCTATGGTGCCCTTCTGTGGGAAGGGCCACACAGCGCCTGCAGGTCCTTAGAAATACCTCTCTTGTTTTCCCAGGGCTTGCTATGAGAGTATCACTCTCCCATCCCCCGCCCCTAATCCTCCTGCTGAATTTCAGAGCCCATCTAGCCATCAACTACCCGCCCCTCCACTGCTCTTACCGGGAGGCTGTTTGTGAAGGCAGAATTGGAATTTTTGAGTAAAATTTTCCTTCTCTTTATTTAAGAAATATAGTTCTCTCAAACTGAGCACCAGAGCTATTGATTCAGCAATAATAGAAAGTATTTGTGTGGAGAACCATTCCTCCTTGCACAATCTGCTAATGTTCTCGTTGGCAGGTATGTAGAATATTGACAAAGGAAATTCAAGTTGTCCTGAATTTCCCCCAGCTTCTCAGGAAGAAGGGGAAATTAGTTTTGAACATGGCATAAATACCATCACAGTTGTCCCAAAATATTGATTCTTTGCAGTGTCTTTTATTATATGCACAAAATAGGAGCTCAATAGGAATTGACTAAAGCCAGATTGCCTGGTGAGAACTCTGTCTGCTGTGCTCTAGCTGTGTGACCTTGGGCGAGTGACTTCCGTTCTCTGGGTCACAATTCCCTTTGTAAAGTGGAGCTGACAATAGTACCTTTCATGGTACCTACCTCTTTGGATCATGGGGAACTACATGTATGAATCTAGGCCCAGTGGTTAAATCAGCGCCTGGCCCATCGTACACCCTCAGTCAAAGACTAGCTGCTACTGTGACAGGCTTCAAGTGGAAAAGTGAATGCAAAATATGGCTTGGATGGAAGAGGTCACCCTGGCCACCTTGCTCCTGATGAGTGGCACCAGAAGTGACTTTGATCTTTTACAGATATTTGCACTGTTGATGAAAATCTAGCAAGAACTGGCAAATTAATACAGTATACAAAAATAGAGAATTTTGCAAGTAACTTTAGAGAACATCTAGCTTAATTCCCCTCATTTTAGATGTGCAAAGTGAGGCCCAGAGAGGGGAAGGGCTTGCTCAGGCTTCTACAGTTGGTCCCTGTCAGAGCTGGGACTTAAGTCCCTCTAGGGAAGAGGCTATGCTGCTTCTCCAGGTTCATTTCTTTATCCATGGCTGTGACCAAATAAAAGATTCAAAGGTGAGAGAATCAACATACTGCCTTTGGGAAAAGAAATCACAGCTCCAGTTGGCACGTTTGGCGCTGAGGTACCAGCATACACTGCTAGGGAGGGACAGCAGCCATCAGTTTAATAACCTCTAAGCCATGTGAGTAGTTAACCAGGGAATTCTTTTTTTTTTTAAATTATTATTTTTTGAGATGGAATTTCATTCTCATTGCCCAGGCTGGAGTGCAATGGCGCAATCTCGGCTCACCGCAACCTCTGCCTCCCGGGTTCAAGTGATTTTCCTGCCTCAACCTCCTGAGTGGGACTACAGGCATGCGCCACCACGCCTGGCTAGTTTTGTATTTTTAGGAGAGACGGGGTTTCTCCATGTTAGTCAGGCTGGTCTCGAACTCCCGACCTCTGGTGATGCGTCCACCTCGGCCTCCCAAAGTGCTGGGATTACAGGCATGAGCCACCACACCCAGCCAACCAGGGGATTCTTTCTGAGAAGTTCTCACCATGATTTTCTTCCTGGTCATTGATGACTGATCCCATGGGTAATATGTGTTTCTAATCATTAGAACCATGGTGATGACATTGCAGGAACCAGAGATGCTTTTCTACCCAGTTCTCAGGGAGGATGCATGACACCCTGAGAAATATGATTTGTATCTTAGCTAGTTAGTGGTAGATTTAAAACCAGAACCCAGAACTGCTAACTTCCCAACTAGGAATCTAACTACAACAAAAGAGTACCTCTCTAAGCAAGCCTTCTGCCAGTGATTTTCTGCATTGCAGTGTTTTTATTTTTTATTTTTTGAGACAGAATCTTGCTCGTCACTCAGGCTGGAGTGCGGTGATGCGATCTTGGCTCACTGCAACCTCCGCCTCACAGGTTCAAGTGATTCTCATGCTTCAGGCACCCAAATATCTGGGACTAGAGGCATGAACCACCATGCCTGACTAATTTTTATATTTTTAGTGGAGACGGGGTTTTACCATGTTGGCCAGGCTGGTCTTGAACTCCTGGCCTCAAGTGATCCACCTATCTCGGCCTCCCAAAGTGTTGGGATTACAGGTGTGAGCTACTGTGCCTGGCCAGTGTTTTGTAAAATATTTCAGAAAATCCCCCAACTCTGGCCCTTATAAAGACAAACCCCATAGACACAGGGAAGAGGATTTGATGCCCATGTAGATTTGAGGCTGTAGATACAGATAGAGACGCAAGATATTACTCCCCTGGAGAAAGCTAGGTTAAGCCGTTGGTCATCTTTGACTTGTGACCGGCTCTGAGATTACAGAAGTTCTAACCTAGGACTACTCAAAAGAGGGTGCTCCTAGATGCTGCCAACTTGTGAAATTTTGGCCACTAGCCTTCAAGAAGTACAGAAATTGAGAGTAAGTCTTTAGAAACTTTTATGGCAAGTGATAGAGTAGTTTTGTGTTTGCTGAATCTAATAAGTACAATGTGAACATATATTTTGTAGATCTTTATGGTTTGTTTCATTTTTTTCTGAAGATCTGTTTTTGTTGTATTTCTCAGAAATATTCATCCACCATTGATTGACAATAATGAAAGAAAATTCTGGCCCTTCACCTTAGGTGAGGTTTGAGAAGCTCTGCTGTCTAGGTCTCTTCTCCAGAGATTCTGAGGCAGTTGGTCAAGGATGCAGGCTGAGAACCTGCTGGGGTCAGGGCTATCCAGGTGATTCCACTGTGCAGCCAGGATTGAGAAATTCTGCCATCCCAGATCAGCAGCAGCGGCATCACCCGGGAACATGCTAGAAATGCAGACTCTAGGGCCCACCTCAGAGTCACTGAATCAGAAGTTCTGGGGGTGGGGGAGCAGCAATCTGTGTTTTAAAAGTCCTCAAGTTTATTCTAATGCAAGCTGGCGTTTGAGAACTATTGCCCTGGACTAAGTTCCTGTCTCCCAGCATTGCTGTGGGTCTGGCCTGACAGGCAGAGATGTGCATATACTGATCCAGTGAACATCTAGAACTGAAGCACAAACATGCCCTCCAGCTGCCCAGAACCTTTCTCCTCCCTATACAAGTGTGCCACCCAAGATTCAGCCTGAAGAGCAGGGCGGAAATCTCTTCATATCCCTGAAGACGATCTCTTTCTTCTTTCTTCTCTCTGATGAGAAATCCAGAATTACCTATTTTTTACTTATTCATAACTCACTCATTCATTTACTGAATCATTTGTTGAACCAAAGATTTTTGAGTTCTCTCTGCATGCAGGTGTGATGTGGGTCTGGGATACAGAGTTGAAGGAAAGATATAGGTAGAAAGGATAGGTGCAGGGAGTAAGTGGATTTACCTGGCACCTGAGTAGTCCTGGTTCTGGCCCTGCTTCCTATGAGTAAGTCACGGCCCTGTTCTTATCTATAAAATGGGTGAAGTTTGGACTAGATGAACCCTTAGGGTCCTTCCATCTGTAGTGACCTGGGCCTCCAAAGGAGGGCTAGTGGCTGAGGCACAGCACTAGGCCCATAGCAAGAAGGCACATAGCAAGTTCTGAATCATCATTGGAGGAGTCAATGGATGGACGGGTGCCAAAATGGCTGGATGTTATGAAGACGAACATAAAGTCTTTCTGAGGGCAGAATAAGTCGTGTGTGTGTGTGTGTGTGTGTGTGTGTGTGTGTGTGTGTGTGTGTGCGCTCCTGAGCTGTTAGCAATGGTGACCCATCAAGTCCTGCATCCCTGCTGTCCTGGTCCTGGCTGCCTAGCTTCACAGGCAGAGCAACCCAAGCAATCAGAGCATGGGGGCGGCTAGGGGCAGGGCAAACTCTCCAAGGTTGCCCAATCCCATTTCCTGTCTGAGCCAGAGGCTCCCTATGCAGCTCCCCAGAAGCAAAGCACCCTGCTTAGGCTTGTACAGGTCCTCCTCATCAGCTACTCAGCTCCCACCAACATTTTGTTGGGGGGATGGTTCTCCTCCAGGCTGCCTTCCCTAACTGCGCCAGCCCTTGGTAATCTCCCAGCCCCGTGCTCCTATAGCCCCTGAAGTCTTGCTCTCCAGCCCTTGCTCTCTCCCTAGCCTGGACTCTTCTCAGCTGCCCCCACTATCTTGGAAGCTCCATGGACACTCATAAATACTTACTTCAAGAATTATTTTTAATAACATAAGAAATACATAAATACATTATCATTATTAAAAAATAGAAATAAGACAAATGTCCCCCTTGGCCCTCCCGATACCATCTGCCTCCCCTGAGAAGACTTCTTATCAGTTTCCTGAGTTTCTTTCCACACTTAAAATTTTGCATTTACATTTGAATTTTTGTATTTCCATTTATTGTGAGGGTGTTTACACAAATATACTTTATGGATGCTCTTTTCACTCAGCAATGTGTCTTAGAGACCTTTCCAAGCCAGTAGTTTTGTGCTATATATCACATGTGTGTCATCTATATGTTACCTATGTTATGGCATAAATATGGCATAAAATACCATTTATGTTAACAGCTGCCTTTTGTACCAGAGCAAGGATACATGCCGCTTATTAGTGGAGGTGTGGTACATTTTCAGTTTCACAGTGATGAACTCTGCTGCAGAGAACATTTTTCATGTGCCCCCTTGTGTAACATATGTAAATATTTCTCCAAGTTGTAAACTCAGAAGTGGAATTGCTGAATTGGAGGCTATGCACACTTTGTATTTCAATAATGCTGCTAAACTACCCTTCAAATTGCTTGCCTCCCAGCACCTGAGGCCCCCAATATGTCCCACCCCAGTCTATAACAACCCTCAATCTTCATTTTGCCAATCTGATAAGCAGGAAGGTGAATCTCATTCTTGCTTTAATTGGCATGTCTCTGCTTACTCATGAGGTAGAGCATATTTTCATATTGGCCGTTGGTAGAGGAACTGCTCGTGGAATAAATTAGGTGCTTAGTAAAGACACTGGTAAGGGAGGAGAAGAGTGGTGTGGCTCTGGGCAGGTTGTCTGTGAGGTTCCAGATCACTGACCTAGTCCAGGAGGGATGTTCATGGGACCAGGCTGGGGTGCAGGTGAGGAAGACATTTCTGACACATAGAATGACAGAGTGGCACAGCCAGAGACCAGGCTGGGGCCCTCACCTCACCTCCTAACTGGATGTCCCTCACTATCAGAACTGTCACTGTCTGAACTCAGGAGCCCAATAGATGTGCATAGTGAGGATTATAGTGTTTTTGACTACAACTTGCTTCAATTATTTATTGCCACATAACAAACTATCCCAAGATGTAGCGGTAAAAAAAAAAAAAGTTATTTGCTCATGTTTCTGCAATTTGAGGAGGGCTCAATGGGGGCAGCTCAGCTGTCAACGTGTTTCCGAATGTCAGGGGTTCAGCCTAGGTTGCTTGCTGCGCAGAAAGCCAATCACTGAGACACCAAGTATTGCCAGGAAAGAAAGGCTTTATTATGGGTGACATCCACCAGAAGATGGGATACAAGTCTCAAATCTGACTTTCTCGCTGACCAAAGTTAGGAGTTTGTAGAGCAGGGAAGGAAGAGGAGCTAGTGAACAGGCAACAGTTGGTCAGATGAGAAGTCTGGCCTCTCGTTGTCTGGATAAGGTGATCTGGAATGTATCAGTTTCTTGATCCTATCTGGGAGGCCTGATGGTCGATTTCCTGAGAAAGGAACTCATAAGACAAATGTAAGTTTCTCAAGCTTCAGTTCTATGGGAAAATTGGGCCAGTTTCAAATGGACAGTTCCATGAGTTGTCTGCTGGGGTTGGAACATTCAAGAAGGGTTCTTCATTTACTGTCTGGAAACTGGGCTGGGATGGCTGGACTAGCCAGGGACAACTCTCTGTATATGGTCTCTCCAAGTGGGTTAGCTCAGGCTTCCTCACAGCATAGTGGTTTCAGGGAAGTGACACTTTTTACATGGCAGCTGGCTCCTCCAAGAGTGCAAAAGTGGAAGCTGCCAGGTCTTCTTGATACCTGGACCAGGAATGCCCAGAATGTCATTGATGCTTCATTCATTGCAAACCAGCAACAGGACGGGTGGAGCGGAAATAGTTTCCACCTCTTTAGCAGAGAAGTGGCAAGGGCCCTTTGTAAAAGAGCATGTGGGCCCTACCCCACATGGAAACACACTTGAAATCTTTTCTAAGCAAACTGAGAAAAAAAGGAGAATGTATTATAAGGACATGGGGTGTCTCAGATAACCCTGGGCTGGAAATGCAGCCGTGGATTGGGAAGAGCCATCAGTAACCAAGGCTGCACCTCCCTCACCTCCCTGAGGGCACCCTGGTCTCCCTCAGGCGTCCTCCTCCTCTCCCTGTGAACCAGCTTTCTGTGCTTTTTCATGTCCATGGACTCCATAGGTTTCCCCAGAACTGCACCCTGAGCCCCCCAGTTTTCAAGTTTCTGAAAGTTTTTCTGAATCCCACTTCCAAACCCCAGATTGACCCAGCCTGGTCCAGTTGTTCTAGATGAGGAAAGTGAGGCTGAGAGACTTTGAAGGTATTGCCCAGCACAGCTCAGCGGCAAAGCTAGGTTCTGAATGTGGGTCCCCCATCTCACCCCAGAGTGAAGGCTCAGTGCAGGCTTAGCACTCACAGGGCCCTGCCCTTCTTCTTCCTGCAGCCCTTGTCAAGCTCAGATCTGTGGGGGCTGAGCAGAACTGGGTCTGCTAGGCCAGGCCTCTGCCTTCTTGGCAGCCTCCTTTGTGCCCTGCTTGGAGGGGGCAGCATCCTGCCATGTGGAAGAGGTGGGTCCATTTTGAGTGTAACTCTTCTAGAGGAAGGGCTTCACTCACCCCAACTGAATGCCTTCACTCTAGCTCCAGTGTGGGCTGGAGGTTCTGAGGCTCAATGAAGAAAGGGGCAGGCAGGAAAGCTCACTTCTGCATCTGCTCAGTGCAGGCCATCCTTCTTGCTGCCACGCTGATGGAAAGGCTAGCTGCACCTCTCTGGGTCTGCCTGCCTGGCTGGGATGAGACTCTCCAGGGCTGCCTCTGACCTGGCACTCTCCCCTACAGTCTGTGCAAAAACCTAGCTCATGGCACTACAGTCACCTGTACCACTTTCTAAGCTTTCTCCCTGAAACAAGGGTTGGCCTGTTTTAAGGGACCCCTGTGCTGCACATCATCTGACCCTTCCTCTTTGCAGGGCCTTGGCTGATGTCAGCCATAGCCTGGAATGTCCCCCACCCCCAGCTCTACCTAAGGACATCCTCTTCACCCTCTAAGACTCAAGGAAAAGGCTACCTCCTTCATGATGCCTCTCTAGGTTTCTGAGAACTGTTTCCACTTCCATTTGGATGTCTGCCTCCTTTCAACTTTGATTAGAGATTTTGGACATAGGCAGCAAGGCCTGGAATATCCTCACAATATATCATTTATTCATTCAACAACTATTTATTGAATGCCTACTCTGCGCAGGCACTGCTCTAGCACTGGGAAACAGAAGAGCTATAACTCACTGCCCTCATGGATCTGAGATTCTGCTATGGGAAGTTGACAATAAACAAGATGACTAAGTTAAGCGCATGGTGAGTCACATCTTGGTAGGTGCCATGGGGATAAAGTTAAGGCAGGAAGGGAGATTAGAGTGCCAGGGATAGGGCAGAATGGGCAATTTAAAAGGGGCGGGGGAAGACCTCACTGAGAAGGGGATATCAGAACAAAGACTTGAAGGAGGTGAGGGAGTGGGTCATGAGGCCCTCTGGAGGACGAGCCTGGTAGGGAGCAGTTGCCAAGAGCCTGAGCAGGAGCATGCCTGGCATGTTTGAAGCACAGTGTGGCAAGAGCAGAGAGGAAAAGAGGGAGGGAGATAGAAGGCAGGGCCGGACAAGACATGAGGCAAGGTCATGCAGGGCTCTGTGGGCCATTGTAAGGCCATTGACTCTAACACTGAAGGAAATTGGGCTACTGGGCAGTATCTCTGTTATCTTATTATTAATAATAAAGAAAAGGACACAGTAAGCAACCATGAAATTAATAGTGATTTATAATAATAATTAATATTATTTTTAGCTTTCTCTATCCACCAAGCACTGTGTTAAGCACTTAATATAAATAATCTAATTCTCGCAACCACCCTATGAGTTGGTACTCTCATTATTTCTGCTTTGCAAATGAAGAAATTGAGACTCAGGGAGGTTTAGCAACTTTCCCAAGGTAGAACAGCTAGGAAATCTTGGAATAGGAATTTGAATTCAGGCAGCCTGACTCCTGAAGCCACACCCTGGATCATCTCTTATGCTGCCTTGAATTAATGAATAGGGATTAATTGAATCCTTCCTAGCTGTCATACTGGGATGTTTAGTCCCAAGATGAGACAGTGTGGTGCATGCCATGACTGTATCAGAATCCTGTAGATGAGTGCCCATCTATTCATCCATCTGTAGGGAAAAGAAAGAGAGATCAGATTGTTACTGTGTCTATGTAGAAAGGGAAGACATAAGAAACTCCATTTTGACCTGTACCCTGAACAATTGCTTTGCCCTGAGATGCTGTTAATCTGTAACTTTGCCCCAACCTCTTTGCCAATTTTTTCCCAGTCTTTTAGATCTAAAGTTCCCTGTTCTGGAAACCATGAGCAGAATTGTTATATTGTTTGAAATAGCGTAATTAGATTTTCTGTAGAAGTTTTAACTCCCCCTCTTCCTAAGAGAATTTTAATGAAGCTGAGATAAGAGGCATATTTACTTTCAGTTTGCCCCATTGTTACCCTGGGTACCTCCGAGCACACAAGCTTACCGCAAGGCTGACCATAGACATACTCGGGAATCTCTCCTTGGCTGTCCTCAATGCTCACGTTCTTAGCGTACCTTCACCCTAGAGAAAGGCACCCATGTTGGGAGGCAAATGAAGGGGTGGCCTGCCCCTCCACACCTGTGGGTATATCTCGTCAGGTGGGATGAGAGACTGAGAAAAGAAATGAGACACAGAGACAAAGTATAGAGAAACAACAGTGGGTCCAGGAGACCGGCACTCAGCATACCAAGGGCCTGCACCAGCACCGGTCTCTGAGTTCCCTCAGTTTTTATTGATTATTATTTTCACTATCTCAGCAAGAGGAATGCAGTAGGAAAGCAGGGCGATAATAGAGAGAAGGTCAGCAAGAAAACATGTGAGCAAAAGAATCTGTGTCATAATTAAGTTCAAGGGGAGGTACTATGCCTGGATGTGCACGTAGGCCAGATTTATGTTTCTCTCCACCCAAACATCTCAGTGGAGTAAAGAATAACAAAGCAGCATTGCTGCCAACATGTCTCACCTCCCTCCATAGGGTGGTTTTTCTCCTATCTCAGAATTGAACAAATGTATAATGGGGTTTCATACCAAGACATTCAGTTCCCAGGGGCAGGCAGGAGACAGTTGCCTTCCTCTATCTCAACTGCAAGAGGCTTTCCTCTTTTACTAATCCACCTCAGCACAGACCCTTTACAGGTGTCGGGCTGGGGGATGGTCAGGTCTTTCTCATCCCACGAGGCCATATTTCAGACTATCACGTGGGGAGAAACCTTGGACAATACCCGGCTTTCCAGGGCAGAGGTCCCTGTGGCTTTCCGCAGTGCACTGTGCCCTTGATTTATCGAGACTTGAGAATGGCGATGAATTTTACCAAGCATGCTGCTTGTAAACATTTTGTTAACAAGTCACATCCTGCACAGCTGTAGATCCCTTAAACCTTGATTCCACGCAACATATGTTTTTGTGAGCTCAAGGTTGGGGCAAAGAGGTTGGGGCAAAGTTACAGATTAACAGCATCACAGGGCAAAGCAATTGTTCAAGGTACAGGTCAAAATGGAGTTTCTTATGTCTTCCCTTTCTTCATAGACATGGTAACAGTCTGATCTCTCTTTCTTTTCCCTACACCATCCATCCATCATCCATCCATTCATCCATTCATCCATCATCCATCCACCCATCATTCATGCATCCATCCATCCATCCATCCATTCATCCATTCATCCATTCATCCATCCATCCATCCTTCATCCATCCATCCATCCATCCATCCATCCATCCATCCATTCATCCATCCATCCATCCATCCATCCATCCATTTACTCTTTCTTCCCTCCATTTCTCCCTCCCTCCCTCCCTCTCTGTATCTATTCATGCATCAACTCACCCAACTATTTAGCATTCATTGAGGTTTCCTATGTACTCAGACCATGCTGGACCAGGGGTCCTCATCTGTTCCCTGTTGTTATTTTCTTATTCTGTAAAGGAGGGAAGAAGGAACTGAAGAGGAACTTCAGATTCCACCCCAGCTGTATCCTACCTAGCCCTGTGACCTCTCTGGGCCTCAGCCTCTCTGTCTTCAGGAGGGCTTTTTCTTATAGTTGTCAGTCCACTCTGATGTTTCCTGGCTATGGGGACTGCTCATTCGGGGCAGGGGAGCCCTGCCTGCATGCTGTTTCTGCTACCTGGATGTGGGGTCTCAGGAGAACCCTGGCTGCATACGTGCCTCAGCCTCCTTCTGGAGGCCAGGTGGGAGGTCTGCCCTTAGTGTGGGACACCATGAGCTTGCCCTTCCTTTTGTGTGAGCTCAGTGCTGTAGGAACCAGGCCTGGTGTGGTAAGAAATTTCATTTCCACCCTCTACCTCCATCCCTGCCTGGATAGCTCAGCCCTGCCCAGAGCCTGTGTGGCTATGGAGCTGCTCACCTAGGCAGAGGTGAGACCTGGGAGGGAGTAGGGATGGCCTCCAGCCAAAGTGGAGGCCTGCTTAGTGGGGACAGGATGATAGAGCCCAGCTCACTGCCCTGCCCTGCCTTTAAAGTCCTGCTCATATTTTACCTCCTTGGGGAAGTCTGATACGAGACAGTTGGAAGGGTAAGGAAGGATTATACATGCATGCACATACACAGGCATGTATGTGTGTGTGCACACATACAGAGATATACAGACAGATGGGACACACACAAGCAAACACACCCACACTTCCTCGGGCAGGGCATACCTGCTCGCTCAGCCAGTGTCTCTGAATCAGGCCATGTTGTTTGTCTTTCCTTGCCCATCCCTTCTGCTTGTCCTTCTTCTCTGGGCTGGTCTGGGTTCTGTCATCTCTCCTCTGCTCGAAAACAATCTCTTAGGCCTCTGGGCATCCATTGTGATAGGCAGAAGAATGGTTCCTGAAGAGGTCCACATCCTAATTCCAGAACCTGTGAACATTAGGTCACATGGCAAAGGGAAATTAAGGTTCACATGCAATTAAGATTTCAGTCTTAGTCTGTGTGTACTGCTGTAACAAAATACCTGAGACTGGATAACTTGTAAAGGACAGACATTTATTTCTTACAGTTCTGGAGGTTGGAAGTCCAAGATCAAGGCACGGGCTGGTTCACTGTCTCTGCCAGAAGCCCAGTCTCTGCTTCTAAGATGGTGCCTTGTTGCTGTGTCCTCTGGAGGAGACATACACTGAGTGCTCCCATGGCAGAGAAGCAAAGGGCTTAAACTAGTTTCCTCCAGCCCTTTTACAAGGCACGAATCCATGACTGAATCACTGCCCAAAAGGCCCCATCTCCCTCTCCCAATATCACCACCATGGGGATTAAACTTTAATACATGAATTTTTGGAGAAGACACATTTAAACCACAGCAGTTGCTAATCAGCTGACTTGAGATGGGGTAATTATCCTGGATTATCCAGATGGACCCATTGTAATCACAAGAATACTTACAAGTAGAAGAGGGGGGCAGGAGAATGAGAAGCAGAGAGACGGCAGTGTGGGAAAGACTTGGGGCAGTTTTGCTGGCTTTGATGCAGGAAGGGGCCATGAGGCAAGGAATGCAAGCAGATTCTACAGGCTGGAAAAGTCAAGGAAGCAGTTTGTCCCCTAGAACCTCCAGAAGGATTGCAGCCCTGCTGACACCTTGATTTTAGCTCCATGAAACCTATTTTGGACATCTGACTTTTAGAGTGGTGAGAGAATACATTTGTGGGTTTACGCCATTAAGTTCATGGTGATTTGTTACAGCAGCAATCAGAAATGAATACATTCATCCATTTAGCTGGTCTTTCTCTCACTTGACACTCTGATTTGTGTTACAGTTTCTTGTGACTGGCTGCAGGGACATTATTGTCCTGTTAGTTGACAACTTGCAAAACCATACACAATGGCTCTGACTGGCTGTGGGACTCTGGAAATGCCCCCCTTGCTCTCTTGTCCTCATCCCTCCATCTCTGCAGTTGGGGCTGGGTTAAGGGCCCTTCAGCTTCAACATCCTGGGTCTTGGAGTTTTCTATAAACTAGGCATGAGTTCCACTAGTATGTTGGAGGAAGGGAACCAGAAGCCACCAGAGTGACAGGTCAGCCTGGGGTTTGCCTCTCCAGTCTCAAGTGTAGGACCAGCCTGTCTCAAAACAGCCTCATTCTTGGGGAAACATCACTCCAGGGTCAGAGGCCACCAGGGTTGTTTCTTTCCTGCCTCAAACAAACTTTCTTGAGGCTGGAAGACTGTCTTCTGGATGTGAGCCTGGATGGTGCTATCATCTGAAAAGTGGGAAAACTTGAGGGCTTAATGCCATTGTCAGAAATCCACCAGAAGACTGGAAAATGCTCTGGACAGTTTTCCCTTCTGTTGCCATCTAACTCCCTGCAGCAGAGGCTGAAGTAGCTGCCCACATCTCCCTGGGCCCTTCACTTGTTGTGCTGTAAACATTTGCAACTCTTTGCCTACAGACTTATCCTGACAGCCAGAGTCTCCTCCCCACAAGCATGTCAGGCCAAGGGCTGGAGATTTAAAGGTTTCTGGAGCAGCCTTCAATCTATGACTGGCAGGCAACTACCTCCACTCCCTCGCCCCTCAGGTGGGATAACTGGAAGGCACGTGTCCTACACTGGCCCTCAGCATTCCCTGGCAGGAGGAAGCTCTACTTACTCAGAGGGACAATACTATTTATTGTGGGGCTATCCAAAATATAACCTTGGATCCTTGTTTCAGGATCTGCTTTTGGGGAATCCAAACCAAGATATCCACATTTCCTCACTACTTCCCCTTCCTCTAGTTTCTGCTCTGCCACTTACTTGCTGCTGGGGAGCCCTGAGCCAGGGTCCTCTGTGGAATGGGGCTTATGCTATCTATAGCTTGCCTGCCTATATTGCCTTCCCTAGTGCCCACCACCCTAGGGGAAGCCCCAGTCTGGAATCAAGAGGTGGTTGCCTGCACTCCTTTGGAGCTGAGGGCAGGGGGCCCTGTCTCAAGGCCATGATGGCATCAGAGGCCAGCATTCTCTGCTTGTGACCTGCTCAGCTTTGGGGGCCCAGACCTATCAGTCACTCACCTCTGAGATAGTGAATGAGCTCATCTGCCAAGTTCAGCCTCCTGGGAAGGACAAGGGAAGCAGAGGGGAAGGAGAGAAGGGGTGCAGGTGGAAATAAACAGTCTGGCTTTAGTCCTAGGACCAGACGGGGCAGGGAGGGCTGAGACACTAAGAAGGGTCAAGGCCTATGTGGCTTTGAACAGGAAGAACCTCACCCCTCCTAGAAGCCAAGGCCATCAACCATGGCCCGGATCCTCTTCTTTCTGTTTCAGAACATCATTTAAGCCCCTCTAGCTAGACCCATTGCCTTCATCTGAGCCCATCTTTTCATTCTGCCTCATTCTCAATCTATTCTCAACTGGACTCTCCCCAGATACATTCCACATTTCCCACCTGTAGGCTTGGGGGCAGCCAGGAGTCCTAAGCTGAGGGAAGAGTGCATACAAAGGCCCAACAATGAGGACAAGCATGGTGAATCCAGAGACCACTGGGCTGCAGTGCTTGACCCGCTGCATTGAGAAGTTTGGAATTATAAAAGCAATGGGGAGCCATGGAAGGCTTTATGGTTGGGGGGAGGAGATGGGGCTCAGCTTCTTTTCCATCAACTTGGGTCAGATCCATCCTTTAGGGATGGTGGCAGGCTCAAATGCTCACAAGTAATTTGGAACTTTCCACATCTCTTATCCTGGCCCCTAAATGCCAGTAGCACTCCATTGGCATTTTGATAATGGAAAATACCTCCCTGGAGAGGGCTATGCCCTCCCAAGTTGAGGACCACTGATGGGGAACCTCACTGGTACCCTGGGCAGTGGCTGGATGCATGGAGAGGCAGTGAGGGCAGGGGCTGGAAGGGTGGGCAGGACCCAGAACCGGGGCCTGGGAACCAGGGAAGGGGCTACCTCCTGCCTACCCAGTGCCCCTGAGTCCCAGAAGAAAAGCAGCAGCCTCATCAGCACCCTTGGGGCCGGGTTGGGCACAGGACTTTCCCTCTTCCCTTCAAGAGCTGCTCCCTCCACCCCCTGCTCCCCTCCCTCCCCTGCTGCTTCTACTGAGGGCTTAATACTGGGTGTCAGAAGGCAAGTTCCAGCCGATAGGAGAGGAAAGAGTGCGAGGACACCCAAGGACACTTGAAAGCCTGGCTACAGTGGTTGTTGCCTTCGGGTGCCTAGGGATCCTTTCTGCCTTGTAAATTTTGTTGCATGTTCATGTGTGACTTGTTTTATATTATTTAAAAAAAAAAGTAATTTCAAATGTCAGAAGAGTTGCAAGAAATGTACAAGGAACTCCCATCTACCCTTCACTCAGATTCATCGATTGTTGCCATTTTGCCATCTCTGTGTTAGCATCATTGCCCTGTGTATATGTATAAATATATACACTTAACAATATTCACAGCCATGCATACACATATATGTACATTATGCCTTAAATACTTCCTACTTCTGTGTGCATTTCCTAAAAACAAGGACATTCTTTTACATAACCACAGTACAGTAATCACAATCAGGAACTAGAACCCTGACATAGTACTATTAGCTAAGCCACATGGTCCATATTCAGATTTTGCCAGTGGTCCCAATAAAGTCCTTTCCAGTTGCGTTTTCCCTGTCCAGGATCCCCTCCAGGATCAGGTGTTGTGTTTACGGGTCCCATTTCTTTGTCCTCCTTTAATTGGGGGTGGTTCCTCAGCCTTCCCTTGTCTCTCATGACCTTGCCACTCTTGTTATTTGGTAGGGTGCCCCTCCATTCGGAATTGTCTGATGTTTCCTCATGATTAGCTTCAGAAAACAAGCAGTGTTTAAAAGTAACGATGAGGAGTTGTTGAAGCCTAGGAGCCCAAGAAATGGAGGAAGCCTCATGTAAGAGGTTTTGGAGGCTGGCAAGCCAGGTTTTGAAGCTCAATTTTGTCACAATTCATTCACCCATTCAGGAACGATCTATTGAACATGTTTGATGAATCTGGCACTGCTCTGGTGTCCTGGAATATATGAGTGAACAAAAACAAAACCTTCACCCTGTAGAGCGTTGTGGGTTGAAAAGTGATGCCCCTTCCCTGCAGCCTCACAGTGGGACCCTGTTTGGATACAGGGTCTTTGTAGATGTAATTAAGCAACGGATCTTGAGATCAACCTGGATTACTAGGATGGGTCCTTCTTCCAATAATGAGTGTCCTTATGAGAGACAGAAGACACAGACACACAGCGGGGAAGGACGCGTGGAGACGCAGGCAGAGGTTGGAATTAGGCTGTCACAAGCCATGGGTTGCCAGGAGCTACCAGAACCTGGATCCTCCTCTGGAGCTTTTGGAGGGAGCACGGCTCTGTCGGCACCTTGATTTTGGACTTCTGGCCTCCGCGACTGTGAGAGAATAAATCTCTGCTGTTTAAGCACCCTGGTCTGTGGTGCTTTGTTACAGCAGTACCAGGAAACCAATACCTGCAGGCTCCATTCTAGTGGGTGGTGTAGGGGCAGCCTACACCCCAGCAATGAGCTTCAGCAAATTTCTTTACTTCACCAACTTTTCATTGCCTTCGTTAAAAATCAGGATAATGGCACCTGACTCAAGTGGGGATTAATGGATAATGAAAAGCAAGCACCTAGAACATAGGAGGTGCTTTATAATTGACAGCAGTTACTACTGTAGCCTGCCAATACCTCCAACAAGAACCTAAAAGAAAAGTTTGCCCAGGCAATGCTCTTCTGGACAGGTAGCTGCAGAGCAACTTCATCTGATCAGATTCTAGCTCCCTAGGAGCCGGCAGGTGGTACAGAATTCTAGAGAGTTCTGTTCCTTTAAGCAGACACAAAGGGGATAAATCGGCCTCTGCAGCCTCCTGGCTCAGAACACCTAAACCAGCATGCTTTTATGCTTCCAGGCAGGCCGGGGTCTGCCACAGTCCATTGTCTCCTAAAGGGTTGATTAATTGGGAGCCGGTAATTGGTTTTGGCTGCCGGACTGGGGAGGTCACAGCCTCTCGGGGATGGACAGCTCTATGTGTGAAGACACATGGGGCAAGGTGGCTGGAGCCCAGAGCTGTGAGGGAAGAATGGGACTTCTTCCGTGTGTGTGTGTGTGTGTGTGTGTGTGTGTGTGTGTGTGTCTGAGGGAGAGAGAGAGAGAAATTGAGAATTATGACTCCTCTCTGAGCCTCTTTCAGGACAACATGTGGTGCAGTGATTTTTTTTTTGAGACTGAGTCCCACTCTGTCACCCAGGCTGGAGTGCAGTGGCATGATCTCGGTTCACTGCAACCTCTGCCTCCCTGGTTCAAGTGATTCTCCTGCCTCAGCCTCCCGAGTAGCTGGGATTACAGGTGCGCGACACCACACCTAGCTAATTTTGTGTTTTAGTAGAGATGGGGTTTCTCCATGTTGGCCAGGTTGGTCTCAAACTCCTGACCTCAGATGATCTCCCTGCCTTGGCTTCCCAAAGTGCTGAGATTACAAGTGTGAGCCACCGTGCCCGGCCGGGGTGCAGTGATGTTCAGCAAGTGAGGCTGCAGACCCCAGAGTAGTTATTCTGCGACCATCCCCTGGAGAGCCTGTAGGGGTTGAGAACTTGGAAACCTCCCCCTTGGCCTTCTAGGCCCCAAGAGTTTCCCTGGCCTCTTTCATGTAAAAGGTGTCCTAGCCATGGTGTAGGCGGTGATTGGGCCAGTGCCACTGTCACCAGCAGGTGGGGGCAGAGGCCACAGGGTCCTGTTCGAAGGTGCGGGCCTGGACCCCATAGCTTCTTGAAGGCTCTTCTGGGGCCAGGACTCCTGGTCCCACCAAAATGGCCCCATCTCCTGGAGAAAAAATGTCTGCTGAGTGGCAAGAAATGTGGGACTTCAGATGGTTTACCAGCTACCCAGAAGCAACAGCCTGGTGTCTGTTGATATTTTAGGTTACATAATGCAATTCCACCTTAAATTTGCATAGCCACTTTTTTTCCTGCTGAAGCCCTGTCACATCAATCCATTCAATGCCAGCACCTCTTCCTGCCGTGTAGATCAGCGAAAACCTCTTTCTGTTCCCCTAAATGGTAAACTGAGGCTCCACGAGGTAAAGGGCTTTCCCGTCACCACTCAGCAAGTCAGAGGAGCTTGAGAACTACTGAGTGATCCGTATAGACAGCCCCCCACCACCAACAGAGATGTGCCTCTTAGTGAAGGATGGGGACCTTATTACCTGGGAAATTCCCTTTGCCTCATCTGCATGGACAGCACTTAGGGTTCAAAGGTTGTTGAGCACAGAGCAGGGAGAGCCTCTGCAGCCAGAAGATAGAAGATGCCACACAGGGCGGCACCTCAGAGCAGCACATTTGTATAACCACACGACAGTCCACGGGCATCTTCTGCAAAGATCCTGGCAGCTTACACTGATAGCTTGAGTCATGCAAATTGCTAGATTTGGTTTCCATTTATTTGCAGATGAATATCCCTCCCCAGAGGCAGGAGGAGGGAGGAGAGCACTGTCTCTTTTTAATTATTCGGGGCATTATTTTCAAAGCCCTCTGAGCTGAGGCCCGGTACTGAGGGTGATTTTGATTCTCCAGTGAGTCCTGTTCTGACTGCTATTCACAATAACACGCCCTGTAAATCGTCCAGGACCCAGGCTGATCCTAACCACTTCCTCCCACCCCTAACTGCTGCCTCATCCCTCCCCTTCTCTTTGCAACCCCTGCCTCTTGCCTCAAGCAATAAAGCATTGGGAAGTACTGCTGCACACAGTCCTAGGTGTAGGTCGGTGGGGGGCCAGGGGTCAGCAGGCAGATGCCATGCAGAGGAGCAGGATCCCCTGGGGGAGCAGCTTCCACACTTGCTGCCTTTAGCCAGCCTTGAAGGATAAGTCAGATCAGGTCACTCCTCTGCTCAAGTGCCTTCAGTGGCTCCCACCTCACTCACAGCAAGAACCATGGGCCTTACAGTGGACCACAAGGCTCTCCACACCCATGAACTCCTGCCACCCTCTCCCTCTTTCACTCTCCTTCCATGGCACCAACCTCCTTGCTGTTCCTGGAACTTGCCGGGTGCTCTCCCATCTCAGGGCCTGTGCCCCAGCTGCTCCCTCCGCCCAGAAGGCACCATAGCATTGCCCTTGCAGAATGAAAGCTGCCTTGCCTAAGAGGTTCCTCTACCTTCCCCCTTCTGTCAGAGGTGTGTGAACCAGAGCAACTCCATCTTGAATAGGAGCTCGGTAAAATGAGGCTGAAACCTACTGGGCTGCTTTCCCAGATGGTTAAGGCATTCTAAGTCTTAGGATGAGACAGGAGGTTGGCTCAAGATACAGGTCATAAAGATCTTGCTGATAAAACAGGTTGCAGTAAAGAAGCCGGCTAAAACCCTCTAAAACCAAGATGGCCAAGAGAGTGACCCCTGGTCATCCTCATTGCTACACTCCCACCAGCGCCATGACAGTTTATGAATGTTATGACAATGTCGGGAAGTTACCCTATATGGTCTAAAAATGGGAGGCATGAATGATCCACCCCTTGTTTAGCATATCATCAAGAAATAAGCATAAAAATGAGCAACCAGCAGCCCTCAGTTCTTCTCTGTCTATGGAATAGTCATTCTTTTAATTTTTTCCTTTCTTAAAAAACTTGCTTTTACTTTACTTTATGGACTTGCCCTGAATTCTTGCTTGCATCAGATCCAAGAACCCTCTTTTGGATCTGGATCAGGGTCTGGATTGGGAACCCTTTCCTGTAACACTTCCACCTCTGGGCAGCTCACAACCACGGGCTCACAGACTCAGGGTTTCACAGGCTTCAAGTGGGGACTGAGTGCGTGCAATCCATGTCCTGGGGCTCCCCGTGGGACCAGACTGAAACTGACTCCAGTCCCTGCTCTGCTGCCCCCTGTTCTGCCCTGCTTCCTCGCTTCCTCACTTCCCTCAATACATCACGTGCCCAGATCCTCATCTCAGGCTCTGCTTCTAAGGAACTGGATGCAAGACTCGCATTATTTAAAATTGCAAACCGTATCTCTCACCTGCATCCCCTTCACTCCCTGCTTTATTTTTCCTAACTTATCATCTTCTAATACATACCTTCAGTTATTTCTTGGTTTTCTTCTTTTGCCCTGTGTAGCAGGTAAAGCCTTAGTTAGAAGGCAGGAATTTTGTCTGTTTTGTTGCCTTTGTTCACAGTCTGCAAACAGTAGCTGCTCAATAAATAGTTACTGCATGAATGTATGCATGGATTAAGCATTGCTATAGCTGTGAGTGCAGTGGGTACCTAAGGGCTGGGCTCAGGGAGTACTCCTGGGATGGACAGGATGGGGACTGGTATTGAAGTACTGGTGGGGACCAGCTACAGGAGGAGGAAGAGGAGGGAAGTCTGGGGAGGGCAGAAGAGTGGGACTGCAAGCAGGGCATTTGGGGTTCAGGGGGACGCCACGGAGGGCAGGCGAGGGAAGAGCTGCAAGGGTGTGCTAGACCTTTAGGCTCTGTCCTGCAGCAAAGTCCCTTATGCTAAAAGCACAGGCCGGGCACAGTGGCACAAGTCTCTAATCCCAGCACTTTGAGAGGCAGAGACAGGCGGATCACTTGAAGTCAGGAGTTTGAGACCAGCCTGGCTAACATGGCGAAACCCCGATTCTACTTTAAAAATACAAAAATTAGCCAGGTGTGGTGGCATGCACCTGTAGTCCCAGCTACTCAGGAGGCTGAGGCTGCAGTGAGCCGAGATCATATCACTGCCCTCCAGCCTGGGCAATAGAGAGAGACCTTGTCTCAAAAATTAAAAAATAAAACCACAGGATGCCTTTCTGAAAGGTCACCTCTCCTAATCATGGCAGCAGCAGAGGGGAGTTCCTAGAAGTGGGAGGAAATTTTCCTAGCACCATGCCAGCACCATGTCTGCCAGCACCATGTCTGCCAGCACCATGTCTGCCAGCACCATGTCTGCCAGCACCATGTCTGCCTCTGAGGTCTTTCCTCAGACCTAGGACAATCCTAGGAATGAGAGGCAGTTCTTGCTGAGATCCCTGCGGGCTAGGGCCCAGAACACACTTTTCCCCATAGCCCCTCATCTAATCCTTACCCAACCTAAGGGGGTGCTCTTAGGATCACCCAGTTTATACATGCAGAAACTGAAAGCTCAGCCATGATGCCTGCACACCAGAGCCAGGATTCAAGCCCAGTTCTGTTTGTCTGTCTGTCTGTCTGTCCATGGGGTTACGCAGACTCTGGGAGCACCTCTCTGGTTCCTTCACCCTGGTGCACAGAGCCCACCTGGTTACTGAGCACATGAACCAACTGCACTCACCCATCCACCCACTCTGCTTTGCAGCTGGGCACAGCTAGGATGGAAACTCAGCCTGCGCCTTGCTTACTGTGTGGCCCTAGGCAGATTCCTTAACCTTTCTGAGCCTCAGCTTTCACATCTGTAAAATAGGGATAGTTGCAATCACTCAGCAGGCACTGTGCTAGGCGTTGGGGATACAGCATCAAACATAGACAGTCTCTGCCCTTGTGTACTTATTAGACAAACTAGACAAACTCTTCCAAATAATTAAATGCCAAGCAAGAGCATAAAATACAGCACCTCACAGCCTGGTTTTATGGATCGCATGGCTTAGGAAAGGTGTACGTCTATCTCAGCAGAGGGACCTCAGTGCAAGTGAGGTGACTTCTCCTCTGCAAACCTGCCCCTGGAAATAGAGTGGAGCTGAGAAGCAAGTAAACGAAGGAGCAGGACCCAGAAGAAGCGAATAGTAGGGCCAGGAGGAACTGCTGGGGACAGCCCAGCTGAAAATGGCTAAAATCCTGCCTCCAACTTGGCACTTTGTTTCTGACTAAGCCTGGGCTTTTTCTTTTTTTATTTTTATTTTTTAATTTTTTTTTTATTTTTTATTTTTTATTGATCATTCTTGGGTGTTTCCCACAGAGGGGGATTTGGCAGGGTTACAGGACAATAGTGGAGGGAAGGTCAGCAGATAAGCAAGTGAACAAAGTTCTCTGGATTTCCTAGGCAGAGGACCCTGCGGCCTTCCGCAGTGTTTGTGTCCCTGGGTACTTGAGATTAGGGAGTGGTGATGGCTCTTAACGAGCATGCTGCCTTCAAGCATCTGTTTAACAAAGCACATCTTGCACCGCCCTTAATCCATTCAACCCTGAGTGGATACAGCACATGTTTCAGAGAGCACAGGGTTGGGGGTAGGGTCACAGATCAACAGGATCCCAAGGCAGAAGAATTTTTTCTTAGTACAGAACAAAATGAAAAGTCTCCCATGTCTACCTCTTTCTACACAGACACGGCAACCATCTGATTTCTCAATCTTTTCCCCACCTTTCCCCCCTTTCCATTCCACAAAACCGCCATTGTCATCATGGCCCTAAGCCTGGGCTTTTTCTAGCTTCCTGCCTCTTTTGCTTCTTTGGTGTGACCGGGGAAATTGAGGCGAGGAAAGTAGTCGGGACTTGCTGACCACATAGCTGCAGCCCTCGGTACCTGGCCCTCCTGCCGACATTTGCACAGCCATGGTGGCATCACACTGCTGATGCTCGTCCACCTCTCCTGCCCAAAGCCTTGAGATGAAAGCCTTTCTTGTGCAAGAGGGGCTGAGATGGAGAGGAGAAGCAGGGCTGAGAGGTCTGCAATCCTTGGAGGAGATCCTGGGCAACATCTTCCTGTAACCACTTAACCCATGGAGGGCATGTGAGCTCACCCAAGGCCACACAGCTGATGAGAGATGTGGCTGGGTCTAGAATCCAGGTGTCCCAACTGCAGGCCAAGACTCTGCTGCACATGGTAACCACCAAGCTTCAAACCCGCAGGCTGCTCCCTCCCTCTCTGAGCCTCAGTCTTCCCATCCATGAATTGGGCAGCTGACTCCCTGGTCCTCAAGTTTCTGTCTGCATGGGGACCCCTCCCCCTTTTTGCCAGCTGTTGGGAAGTTGAGGCAGTGGGCGGGCTCCACTCTGGGTGCCCTCCCTCCCCACGACTTTGGGGTTCCCAGCACACCTTTCTACTGTCATTCCCCCACGGCAAGGCAGGAGCGAGGGGCTTATCTGGCTGTCTGAAAGCCGAACGGCTGGCCTCTCTGACTGGGTTTTCAGAAGCTTTCTGCCTTTGCTGCCGCGGTAGAAAAGATGACTTCCTTTGCAGTACTGAAGGAAAAGCAAGCAGTTATGCCTTTTGAGGTCTAAAATGGGCATAGGACCCCAGGGGAGAGGCGGAGCAGGTATTTTGCTGGCTAGCAGAATGGACAGCTGACACCGTTCTTGGGATCTGGAAGTTATCATTACAAAGAAAAAAACACATTGCTTTCTTCTCAATGCGTCGGGTAGTCAGTTTGCAGTCTAACAGCGGGAAATGGATGGCTTGCTTAATTACAGGATGTGTGCTCGCTCTGTTTACAGCCACGTGGCCCGTCGGTCACAGCCATGCTGAACTCTTCAGCAGATGGTCAGCATCTGCCACCCTAGGTATTTTGAGGGGGTGTCCCCTCCACCCAGGCACGCTCCCGTCCTGCCTTCCTGATGCTGCTCACATCTTGCCTGCCCACTGAAGCTCAGGCCTACTGCTGCCGCCTCCATGAGAAAGTCTTCCATCGAGGAGTTCAGTGCACACTATGTCCCCCACTGCAAGACCCCAATTGCAGTGGTTAAAAAAAATCGATATATTTTTATTTTTAAAAAAATCATCCACCTTCCCAAGAACATGCTCCACCGTTCTCCAAAAACACAGAAAGTCATCTCCGCCTCTTTCCCAGGGAAGGAACACCAGGAACCCTGGCAGGGGAGGCTCTGCTAACTCTGACCCCATGCACTTCTTTTTTTTCTTTTTCTTTCTTTCTTTCTTTCTTTCTTTCTTTCTTTCTTTCTTTCTTTCTTTCTTTCCTTCCTTCCTTCCTTCCTTCCTTCCTTCCTTCCTTCCTTCCTCTTTCCTTCTTTCCTTTTCTTTCTTTTGAGACAGAGAGAGAGTCTTGCTCTGTCATCCAGGCTGGAGTGCGGTGGCACAATCTCAGCTCACGGCTCACTGCAACCTCCGCCTCCAGGGTTCAAGTGATTCTCCTGCCTCAGCCTCCTGAGTAGGTGGGACTATAGGCATGTGCCACACCTGGCTATTTTTTTAATTTATTTTATTTTATTTTTATTTTGAGTAGAGACAGGGTTTCGCCACGTTGCCCAGGCTGATCTTGAACTCCTGTCCTCAGGTGATCCACTCACCTCGGCCTCCCACAGTGCTCGGTGGCCCATGTACTTCTCCAGCTCTTGTCACTGTAGCTCATCTCACCAGCTGCCCTGCCTTCCTAAAGCTGTGCATGCCACTCCTGCCCACATCCCGCCACCTTTGATCACAGAAGTGCCTATGCCAGGACATCAGTTCCTCCCCACTGCCACCTTTTCCAGCCCCCAGCTCCTTGGCTGTCACCGCTCTGCCTGTGGAAGCCCGTCCCCAGCCCACATGGGCCTCTACAGGAGCCCTCAAGGACCCTCCGAGTGGCTGTGCTCCTCCGGTCTCTCCTGGTGCTTCTCCTGGCTGTGCCTCCTGCCAGAGGCAACCAGCCACACCCAGGCCACGTTCCCACCCTCTGCACAGGTGTTGAGCTCCTCAGGCCTAAAAGGAGGACCAGAAGTGATCTCCTGTAGACCAGCGTCCCACTGGGTGCTGGGCTGTGGGAGCCCTGCTTCACCATCCCAGCAGGAGCCCACTCAGCCTCTGCTTGCACACCCCATAGTAGTGGGGAACTCACTCCCTTTACATGCTCTGCTGGCTCCCCAGGCAGCCCTGCCACGTGGGGCAACTCTGTTGTCCTTCCTTGTGCTCAGCCCTCATCACCCTGCCTTGAGAGACCTCCCGACCCCTCAGATATCCCAACTTTGGTTTCTGTTGGGAGGTGGTTCCCATCTGCTGGGAGAGCAAGCTGGGCAGGAGGTCATGGCCTTCACGGCCACACTAGGCAGGGGTTCTGGGCGCATCTTCACCACCGCTGTCCTTCGCTCAGACCCTCCAACAGTGCATGTGGTCTGGGCCATAGGGAGCCTGGGGCCTCCCTGACTGCCCCTGTTGACTGTGCCCCACTGAGCCGGGGTGCAGGACCCACCTAGCACCATCCAGGGGCCCAGTGGCCTCACAGCCTGGCCTCACCCAGGTTCCTGCTTTCCTCAGAAGAATCTGAAAACCAGATTACTTTCTGGTCTTTTCCATACCAGGTTCCTACTACCCAGGCCAAATCTGGGAGAATCTGTTTGGCTTTGAACACCTCTGTCTTCTGGAGGTCTTTAGAACACTCAGCTTCGGTGAACATGCATGTTGGATTCTTGGACTCTGGAAATATTCATGCAGTATTTGACCCTCCCAGTCTGGATTCCAAATTCAGTCATTCCCAGAGCATACCCTCTTCTCCGGTTTTTGGCAAGTGGGCTGGGGAGCAGGTGCCAGGCTCCATCTCGCACATGCTGTGTGCATCCCCAGGGAAGTCAGTGGCTCCTGTGACGAGGGCAGTCATGAAGCAGGATCCCACGCCACCTGCACAATGCTGCCCACCACAGGACAGTTCACCTGCCAGCCTATCCATGCCCGCCACTGGACGGCTCACCCGCTGGCCCATCCATGCCCATCAGAGGACGGCTTGCCTGCCAGCCCATCCAGTCCACTCCACTGGCTGGCTCTGCCACCTCTCATGTCCCTGATTCCTCTCCTGTTATGCCCCATGAAGCCTGTGCCCCAGCTGGTCTCCTCACCCTCATACCCCAGGCACTTGCTCTCCTTCCTTGTGGTCATGCTTTTCTGGAAACCTCCAATGCTCACCTTGCCTTCCTTCTTCAGGGTCAAGCTCTGGGCCCTCCCCTTGCCTCCAGATGGGCTCCCCACACCCCACTGACCTTCTCAGGGATCCCTCAGGGATCCGCTGACCTCTTGGGGGCTCCCCAGTCCCCCTGACCTCCTCGGGGCTTCCTCTAGCCCACCTTCCAGCCCCGCTCTGATGGAGCCAGTGTGATCACAAGATTCCCCCCCAGGGTGGGGGCTCCTCCTCTGAGCTCACTGAATGTGTGCCGGATTTAGGGGAAAAGCCTCACACCGACAGCTAACACTGCATAGCACTTACCTTGGGCCAGGCCTGCTGCTGCATGCTTAATATGAACTCATTTCATCTCCCCCATTACCCTTGTTTTGCATGTGACGAAATAGAGGCTAAGAGAGGTTAGGTAACTTGCCCAGGATCAGAGCTGAGCATCAGGGTCAGGGTTGAAACCCAGGCAGGGATGTCTTTGACATTGCCTCTCCACTGTCCCCTGTGCTCTAGCAATGGGAAGGACAGGTGGCGGGGTCTCCAGGGGCCCTTTCTGGAGCAGGAGCACTGAGGTCAGTGAGCATTTGCTGGACAATGGCAGAGAGAAGCGCTCACTGGTGCAGCATTTTGTGTAAACACCCCCAGTGACACAAGCAGGGCCTGCCCCTCCCATTCCTAGCTCCCTCTGCTGCCTCAAGTCCCGGGCCTATCAAGACCTTAACTCTCACTGCCCTCTGGCCCGGGGGATGCCGGCAGAATGCAAGCTCTCCTGCTGCAGCTTCCCTGAGAGCAGAACCTGAGACCAGAGCTTGGGGAGAGGTGATGGTTTGGGGGGTGCCCCCAGGAGGCAAGGAAGCAGGAATGAGGGAGGAGGGAGAGCGAGACAGGCAGGGAGGAAGAGCTAGCACCAGCAGCCAGGTTTGTGTATCCTATTCTTGTTTCATGCATTAAACATCTTCTATCTCCCAGAGCATACTGATGATCCTTTACAGAAAGTTTTCTTCTCCCTGCACAATCTGTTTCTTCCAGGTTGCCTTTGTCTTGTTTCAGGCCAGGAGTTTGAGGCCAGCCTGGGCAACATCGTGAGACCCCTAATTCTACCAAAAAAAAAAAAAAAAAAAGGAAAAAGAAAGAAAAAGAAAATTATCTGGGTGTGGTGGTGCATGTCTGTGGTCTCAGCTACTCAGGAGGCTGAGGCAGGAGGATTGTTTGAGCCCAGGAGTTCAAGGTTACAGTAAGCTATGATGGGGCCACTACACTTCAGCCTGGGTGACAGAGCGAGACACTGTCTCTCTTAAAAAAACAAAAACAAAACCAAAAACAAGCAAACAAACAAAACCCAAAGAATTTGATCAGCCCAGGAGAAATGATCTAAGAAATCGACATCAGGGCTCTAGGGCCAGACTGGACCCCCAGTGAGTACTGAGCTTCTAATCTCCGTAGTGCCCCACTGCAAGTATGAGCAGGCAGCTGAGGATCGCCATACATGTGATGAAAGCCCAATAGCAGAGAAAACGAGTTCGAGACCAGCCTGGGCCATGTGCAGTGGTTCATGCCTGTAATCCCAGTGCCTCAGTCTCCCAAAGTGCTGGGATTACAGGCATGAACCACTGCACCTGGCCTAGTGCTGGTTATATTATCTAGAAAAGACTTTTCTGGTCTCCTGTGTAAGGATAGGACACCTAGAGTCCACCATCCTGAGAGTAGAGTGAGAGGGAAGAAGGCTGGGGCACCGGATGATGTTGATATCCAGCATATAAATCTTCAGCTAATCCTCTTATGTCAAGAACAGTGCTTCCAGCATCAACTGTGTCTGGTGGCCCTTGGCGCAGACACCCTCTGTTTTGCCTTCCCTAAGGAACAGGATTTTGGTCCTGGGTGTGGTGGGGCAAGGAGCACCAGCTGCTATGGGCTGACAGGCAGGGCATGAGAACTTCTTCCTACAAAGCATTCAACAGTCCACCTGCTGGGAGCCCACCTTCAGCCCACCCTCACCCTTTCCAGAAGTAGCCAGTCCATTCTCGCAACCTTCCTAGAGGAAGTCAAGTTGCTTACCAACTTACACCATGGCAAGCTTACGATGCAGCTTGCCCTGGCCTGGTAAGTTAAGGTACCTGCTCTTCAACCTGCTCCCCAGCTTCCAACATTGTGTTGCTGTTGTCTCCTCTCCCACTTGTCATTACCAGTTTATTGCTTTTAAATACTCTACTTATTGTCCATTTAGTGGGGTTTTAGGAAGGATGAGGCTCAAATGTGCTCAATCTGCTGTCCTTATCTGAAAAAGCTATCTGTATTTCAGTTATTTTTGTGTAGTGACAACTCACCTCAAAATAGAGGCTTAGTACATTTATGATTTCTCAGGATGCTGTGGGTTGGCTGGGCCATGCTGCGGTCAGGGCAGCACAGCGGTCAGGGCTGGTTGGGCTACTCTCTGCACTCAGCTGGAATCTTGGCTGGGGCTGGGGGTCTGCAATGCCCTCATTCACATGTCTGGCAGTGACTTGATGTTGGCTGGGGCAATGGCATGGCACAGCCCTCAGTGTCCAGCAGGCCAGTCTGGGTTTTCCCACATGCTGGGTGATATGGTTTGGCTGTGTCCCCACCCAAATCTCATCTTGAATTGTGGTTTTCATAATCCCCACAGGTCATGGGAGGGACTGGTGGGAGGTATTTGAATCATGGGAGCAGTTACCCTCATGCTGTTCTTCTGATACTGAGTTCTCACAAGATCTGATGGTTTTATAAGGGGCTTTTCCCCGTTTTGCTCAGCACTTCGCCTTGCTGCCATCATGTGAAGAAGGACGTGTTTACTTCCCCTCCTGCCATGATTGTAAGTTTCCTGAGGCCTCCCTAGCCATACTGAACTGTGAGTCAATTAAACTTCTTTTCTTTATAAATTACCCATTCTCAGGTATGTCTTTATTAGCAGCGTGAGAATGGACCAATACGCTGAGGGCCACAGGGTTCCTAAGAGCCGCAAGGAAGGGAACAAGTCCCACTGTGAAAGTGCTTATTTTTTAATAGAATTTGTTTTTTAGAGCAGTTTTAGGTTCACAGCAACACTGAGTGGAAAGTTCAGAGATTCCTCATATGTTCCCTGTCCCCACCCCCAACTATTCACATCCCCCACCAGAGTGGTACATTTGTTATAATCAATTAACCTATGTTGACACATCATTATGACCCAAACTCCATTGTCTACACTAGGGTCCACTCTTGGTGTTATTCATTCTATGGGTTTGGACAAATGTATAATGTCACATATCCACCATTGTAGTGTCATATAGGATAGTTTCACTGACCTAAAAATAAAAATCCTCTGTGCTCCACCTGATCATTCCTCCTTCCCCCAAACCCCTGGTAACTACTAATCTGTTACTGTCTCCATAGTTCTACCTTTTCCAGAATGTCATATAGTTGGAATCATAGAGTAAGCAGCCTTTTCAGATCAACTTCTTTCAATTAAGAAAGTTTGTTTCCTCTGTGTCTTTTCATGGCTTGATAGCTCATCATTTTTTTAGTCCTGAAAAATAACCCATTGTCTGGATGCACTATAGTTATGCATTTATCTGGACAGTCCCAGATATCCTGGTTGCTTCCAGGTTGTATCAATTCATAAATACAGATGCTATAGACATTTGTGCATGAATTTTTGTGTGGACATGAGTTTTCAACTTCTTTGGGTAAATACCAAGAAGGAAGAGAGGGGAAAAGTTCCAGTGTGTAAGCACTTTTCAAACCTCTGCTTGCATCACTTTTGCTAATGGCCAAAACAAGTCAAGTGGAAAAGTCCAGATTAGGAACAGGGAGATGGTGGAGAGAAATAGCTCTACCTCCTAATGGAAGAAGAGGCAAAGTCATATTGCAAAGACTTGTGCCCACTGGAAAGGGAAGAATCTGTGGTCATTTTTGCAATCGATCCCATTCTGGTACATGCTTGCTTTTTGAAGTCTTGATGTTCTGCTTAAAGCATCAAGTTGTTACATCATGGCCCATTTGTGATATAAAGAATAAAACAAAGCTATTGGACTAGATGGCTTCAGAAACTGCTTAGTTCAAAAGATGAAGTTTGCAGCAGCAGAAGTCCATAATAAGTTTCACGTATTCAATTTATTTATTCAACATGTACCATGTGCTAGGCACTAGGGATGCAACCACGAACAAGGGAGAGCAGTTTCCTGCCTCAGAATTTCTATGTCACTGAGAGACAGAAAATAGAATAACATGTGAGATGAAGGATATAAATGGGTGATGTGATAGTGAATGGAGAAAGAGAGGGGGAAACATCTACTCTATGTGGTAAGAGTAGGGATAGGTACCTTTTGAGCTGAGATATGGAATATGAGGAGGGAGCCAGGAATGGAGGCTGCTAAAAAGGACCTCCCTTCTTCTCTTCTGCTTTCTCTTTCCCTTCTTGTTTCCTGTCATCATCTCTCTATTTCTAGATCAGTGCTTCTCAGACTTTAATGTAGGTATGAATCACCTGGAGAGCTTGTTAAAATGCAGATCAGATTCAGCAGGTCTGGGCTGGGACCTGAGATGCTGCATTTCTAATAAGTTCCCTGGTGATGCTGCTGCTGCTGCTCCATGGACCACCCTTTACACAGCAAGAGCCTGGAGGTGGGGTAGGTGCTGAGGCGAGATAATAGAACCAGAATCAGGGCAGTGGCAGGGCGATGAGGGCCACTAGGTGGATTTGAGAGCTGTTTAGGAGGTAATGTCAAGGCCTGGGGAAGCTGGTGGTGCAGACCAACGGTGACAGAGGAAGAGGCTAGGGTGGCAGTCATGTGTCTGGCATGGATAAGGCTTGCACAGGAGTGTCCTTGCTGGGCTGGGGAGAGGGGAGGAGAAGCAGGGCTGGGGGACCGGGAGATGGGCAGTGTGCCTTTGGACCTGCTCAGTTTGAGGGCCCTCGGGCTAGGCCAGTAGAGGCAGCTGGATACTGTAGTGGTGGGGAGAGGACAGCAAGTAGGTCTGAAATACAGAGCTGCTCTATGGATGAACTTCTAGAAGGAGTGAGTGATTCTTGGATGCTCCCAATGACATATCAATAGAGGCAGCACAGATGGCTCTGTCATGGTTCAGAAGACCTTTTCGAATCATTCAGGAGCCTAGGCCCTGAAGGATCTAGGACATCAGGGATCATCGGTCTACACTCAGACCACCTTATCATACAGTCCTGCTTTACTAACAGTGTGAAGCCTGGGCTGGGGGTAGGTGGAAAGGAAGTACTTTGTGCTCTGTTCCCTTGGTACCCAGAATGGGTCTTGGATCAGCAACATCAGCATCCCTAGGGACATTTCAGAAATGCAAATTATTTGCCTCCCTCAGATCTGCAGATTCAGAATCTGCATTTTGACAGACTCCCAAGTAATTCGTGAGCTCAGTACAGTTTGAGAAGCACCAGCCCAGGCCAGCAGTTCTCAATCTTCCATACATTTGAATCACCAGGGGAGCTTTACAAGGTACTGATGCCTGGGTGGCATCTCCAAGAATTTCTGATCTAATTGGTCTGGAGTAAGGCCAAGGATTCAGGACTTTTACAGCTGCCTAGGTAAGTCTAATGCATATCCAGGGTGAAAACCCCTGCCCTGGCACCACCCAACCTTCTTTGACTGACTACAGCTGGGGATATTGAAGGTGAATGACATTGTAGAAGTAACTTTGCATCTTTGGGCCTCAAGTTGGAAACCTGCAACCCCTCTAACTACCCCCATCCCCATTCCCATGTGCCTGGTGGGAGCCTGGAGGAGGGCAGGCAATGTGGGAGGGTTCTGGGCAGTCCTAGAAACCTCAGCCGTAAAGAGCCAGGTGGTTCTTCACACAAGCAGCTGCAAGCCCCCCCACCAGGCCCCTACTGCCTGCCAGGCCAAGACAGGGAACTGCCAAGGTGAGGAATCTGGGAGGGCATCCTTAGTCCTTGCCCTGGGAAGTTCTAGCTGGCAGGGAAGACCTTCAAAGACCAAAGGGAAGAGAGCCCACCACGCCGGGGTAAGAGAAGGGGTAGGGATATTTTCTGGGTAGAGTGCCCAGGTCTTCCTCCCTCTCTCACCTGGAGAGAAAAGCTGGAGAAATTAGGTGCCAACTCTAGGATGTGCCCAGGAACCTCATTATTTCAGGGAAAATCAGATTTTAAGATGCATTCCTTTCTATTATTCCTTGCTACTCAAAGTGTGGTCCCTGGACCAGCAATGTCAGCGTCACTTGGGAGCTTGTTGGGAATACAGAATCTCAGCCCTACTGGCTCAGATGTACCGGATCAGAATTCAAAGTTTAGCAAGATCTCCAGGTGATGCACCGGCACATTAGTTTGGAAAACCTTGCCTCCTGGTCCCCAGCTGAAATACAGTGTCCAGGACCACGAGACAGGTGGGTCCAAGCTTCTTAGCGGCCCTGCCTGTTGAAAGGGTTCCAGGCTCCTCCCGGTGGGCCGGCTCATGTTTCCTCTGCCTGGTTAGGCCTGGCAGAACCTCCATGAATCAAAAGGTGGCAGGAAATGGACCTTTCTCTCCCAAGGAGGATCCAGACAGAATCTCCTTTCCAGCCTCCGCCTGCTGCTTCCTGCCCTGCACTGCCCTCTGGTGGCCATGGAAGCCATTGCCACCCGGCATTGCCCCCGTCTCCAGGAGATCCAGGACCCAGGGATGAAAGTCTGTTGCTTATGGTGGATGGATGAAGACTCGTCATTGTCCTCTGATATAAGGCTCAGGGACCCCAAAAACATGATGGAGGCAGTTTGAAAAGCACCGAGCTTCAGCAGCAGGATGGCAAATGTGCCTGGGGTGCTGGCTCAACCCTTCTCCCCATCACAGCTCTTTCCTGTACCACTTGCTGGAGTCTGTTCAGAGGTGGGGCATGGGCTAGAGAGGAGGGGAGGAGTTCTGTGTTGCAAGGACATGCAGGTAGGGGGTTGCCTGTAATCCCAGCACGTTTGGAGGCTGAGGTGGGAGAACTGCTTGAGCCCAGGAGTTTGAGACCAGGAAACCAGCCTGGGCAACACAGCAAGACCACACGTCTCTCTAAAAAAGAATAAATAAATAAATAAATAAATAAGCAGCTTGTCCTTAACTTGATTCACTATTCTCTGCTGACTTTAATCCTGTTTATTTACTTGCTTAATTAATCTCTTTTTTTGACTAGTGCAGAAGTAAACTTAGCCAGGGTCCATATGTTTGGACAAACCATTTATAAAGTGTTGCCATTCATGAACAGAACATGTGATAAAATTGCGAAGAACTTACTACACACCACACACAAACCCATCCACCCACACGCGTGCATGTGCACACATGCATGCCCACAGACACACAAATGAGGACAAGTAAAACTCAAGAAACCTGAATAAGATCAGTAGATTGTATCAATGTCAATATCCTGGTTGTGACAGTGTACTATCATTCTGATGTTATACTAGATGTTACCACTGGGGGAACCTGGGTAGGGGGTGCACTGGATCTCTCTGTATTATTTCTTACAGCTGCATATGAATCTACAATTATCTTGAAATAAAAAGTTTTATTAAAAGAGTGTTGCCAAAGCTCTTTCCAAAATTCACCTTATAGTGATTTCAGGCAGCAGACTGTCATGTCTTTTGCAAATGGGCAAGTCTGGGGCCTCAGCTGGTGATGAGCTGCCCCTCTGCAGATGCTGTAAGAGCAGATGAAGGGAGACACCTTGGAAGGTCCCTCACACTCACAGAGTACCTACTGTGTGCTGGGCATCACCTTGTCATCTTCACAACAATCTGCACAGTACGTGCTGATGCGCCCCCTTAGAGATGAGGAAGCTGAAGGTGACGTGCCTTACCCAGCAAAGGATGGAATTCAGATTCCAATTCAAGGCTCTATGCCCAAAGCCAAAATAAAGACGAACTCCAAGCCTCATCCTCACATTGCCCTCCTGTCTTCATATCTTCATAGAACTGCTTAAATGTTAGCATGCCTAGGAGTCACCTGGGAACTGGGTTATAATGCAGGCTCTAGTTCTGAGGTTCTGCATGTCTAATAAGCTCCCAGACACTACTGAGGCCACCACACTTTGAGCACTAAGGCCCCGTCCCACCACCCAGAATCAAAGATGGTCAATATTTTTTTTTTTTTTGAGGCAGGATCTCGCTCTGTCACTCAGGCTGGAGTACAATGGCACGACAACAGCTCACTGCAGCCTCGACCTCCTAGGCTCAAATGATCCTCCCACCTTAGCCTCCCAAGTAGCTGCGACTACAAGCATGCACCACCACACCTGGCTAATTTTTTTTTATTTTTTGTAAAGGTGGGGTCTCCCTATGTTGCCCAGGCTGGTCTTGAACTCCTGGGCTCAAGTGATCCTCCCACCTTGAGATCCCAAATTGCTAGGATTATAGGGGTGAGCCACCACGACTGGCCTTATTTTTTATTTCTTTAAGTTTTGAGTTCACGAGAAAACATTTCAACAGAGTGTAGATTTTAATCCATTTTTTAATCATAATTCTTATCATTTTATTGTGTTAAATGTAAATTTTCCTCTTTTCTAAAATTAACAGAGCTCATACTCTGTGGAATTTCAGTTCAGTGAGAAAAGTGTCAATTACATAATAAATGGTGATGGCATAACTACCTATCTGGTTGGAAGAAAATAAAATTAGATGTCTACCCAGTTTATTAAAAATGAATTTCAAGCCTGGGCAACATAGCGAGATCCTGCTTCTGTAAAAAAAATTAAAAATTAGCTGAGTGGGATGGCGTGTGCCTACAGTCCCAGCTACTCAGAAGGCTGAGTTAGGAGGATTGCTTGTACCCAGGAGTTCAAGGCTGCAGTGAGCTATGATCCCACCACTGCACCCCAGCTTGGGAAACCAAGCAAGATCCTGTCTCAAAAAAAAAAATTCATATTGAAATCCAATTAATGTGAATTCTAGGTGGGTTAAAATGATTGGTGACATTGAGGGTCTTATATTTGTCCCAGCATTTCTCATGTCAGAATTGGCCTCTGCCTCTGCACTCTTGCATCTGACAAGTCTTTGCAGGGCTGTGATCTCACTGTGTGTACCTATCTGGATCGCTTTGTTCTCCTAGCCCTGGGCCAAACTCACTTCTCCATGTCACCAGGAAGGCTCAGGAATGTCAGTTTTGGGGGCTGTGCAAGTAAGGTTGACTTCATTGCTCTCCAGTGCTTGGCAGGTAAGAGACTTGCAGGTTTTCCTTGCTGTAAATAATGTTGTAATTAATACCCCTGTACATTTGCTTTTTCTGTATTTGGATTATTTTTCTGTATTTCTGCATTCTGTATTTTTCTGTATTTTGGATTCCTATACGTAGGATTCCTTGGTCAGAGTTCTAAAAACTTTTAGTATAAATAATTTAGGCAAATAATCACCAAATTTTTTTCCAAAAGGAAAATAGTGTTTTTTCTTTTTAATTTTTTAGGAAAAATTTTTAATTTTTCTCTAACAAAATATGAGATAATGTAATATAATGTAAAATAATAAATGTGTTTTTTTTCTCTTCAGGCTTTCTTCAATCTAGATTTAGAAAATCCTCTCTTACCCAGAAGTTTGATAACAATTTGACCATGATAGCTTCTGTGGTTGATTTTTGGAAAGACATTTTAGCCTTTATTTTGGTGTTTTGTGTGAGACGAGGGTCTGAGTAGCTGCTTGCAACTCACCAGAGAAAACTGTCTCATTTACACTGGCAAGTTCCCTCTTTGGACTCATTTCTTCACCCCACAGAGCCAGGCAGGAAGAGAAGTAGCAAGGTATCAGGGAGCGTGGAATGCTGAGATGGTAGTTTCCCTAATCTTGAAAAGGAGCTTGATCCTTTTCTTATCTGCCTGACTTTTCAAGTGGTCTTAGTTTCTTGATAGGCAGTTTGAAATTTGCCCCTTTGCTTACTATTGCAACAGAAGTCCTCTTGAAAGGAAATTTCCTTGCTCTATTTAAAAAAAAATCACTGTATAGAAAGGTGCCTAAGATGAGGTGCACATTCTTAAAAGGGCCTGAAGCTTAGCCCTGTCATGAACAAAGTGTTGTCACATTGATGAAGGCAAACCTAAGGATAGTGGTTCTCAACCGGGGACAATTTTGCCTCCCAGGGGACATTTGACAATGTCTGGGGACATTTTTGGTTGTTGTAACTTCGGAGTGTACTGGCATCTAGGGGGTAGATGCCAGGGATGCTGCTAAAAATCCTATGACACAGTTCCGCACCCCCACCCAACAAGGAATTACCTGGCCTGAAGAGCAAATAGTACTGAGGTTGAGAAACTCATTCTTAGAATATATCTGTAAGAGGCTTCACTTTGAGAAGATTGCCATAGTGCTGTTAGGACCCTTGGTTAGGCCAGAGTCACGAGGCATGTAGGGACGGAGAAGGCCTGAGTGGTGGAGAAGCAGGTGGAAGCCAGAGGGTAGAGACTCTGAATGCCAAAGGGGAGTTTGGATTCATTCCTCTGGCAGCAGGAGGCACTGGAGGCCTTGCGTTAGGAGGGGCATCCTCTATCCATCCAAGGACATCCAATTGCAGCATGATGTGTAGTTCTGGGAAGGATGGTCTCTTCCCGCCCTGTACAGACCCCCTAGATGCTGACGTCCTGCTGCAGGGGCTCTGGGTAATCCCTGGATAGTACATGCATGTCCACAGTTCAACTCCTTAAGTGTTAATGCTGGGCATCTTCCATGTGCCTCTCCATTCTGCTTTCCATCCTCTCCAGGCTACTGCAAGTGCCAGGAAGCTGACATGTGCACTGTAGTCACCACTCCCTTCCCTCTAAATTTGGCAGGATATTGGAGGAAGGTAGGAGAAGGAGGTCTGGGTATTTATTCTTTAGCTACTCTATTAGTCCGTTTTCATACTGCTAATAAAGACATAACCAAGACTGGGTAATTTATGCAGGAAAAAGGTTTCATGGACTCACTGTTCCACATGGCTGGGGAGGCCTCACAATCACGGCTGAAGGCAAGGAGGAGCAAGTCATGTCTTACATGGATGTCAGCAGGCAAAAAGAGAGCTTGTGCAGGGAAAGTCCCCCTTATAATATGATCAGATTTCAAGAGACTTATTCAGTATCATGAGAACAGCATGGGAAAGACCTGCCCCAGTGGTTCAATTACTTCCCACCGGGTGCCTCCCACAACATGTGGGAATTGTGGGAGCTACAATTCAAGATGAGATTTGGGTGGAGACACAGCCAAATCATATCAGCTCTTTTGCTATTGGCTGCTGCAGGAGGCCCTCTTTGCACAGCTCTGTCTCAGTCTCGCTGGGATGATGGCTTCTCCGTGCTGCTAGCCCTCAGGTTCTGTGATGGTGCTTTCTATGAGTCAACTTGGCTAGGCCATGGTGCCCAAATAGGTGGTCAGTCATGATCCTGGCTGTTTGTGTGAGGGTGTTTTTGGATGAAATTCACATTTAAACTTTGAGTAAAGAAGATCGCCCTCCATAATGTGGGTGGGACTCATCCAATCAGCTGATGGCCCAAGTAGAACAAAAGACTGGCCTTCCCCGAGCAAGAGGGAATTCTGGCAGCAGCTGGTCTTTGGACTTGAACTGCAACATTGGCTTTTCCTGGTTCCACCCTTCAGAGTTTGGACTTACTGGCCTCCACAATTATACAAGCCAATTACTTAAAATAGATCTGATTCTCTCAGTGTACACAAGCTGGGTTCTCTTTCTCTGAAGAACCCTGACTAATAGAGGTACCATATGTTTTCCTTCCACCCTGCCCACAACTTAGTTAGCACCGTGCCTTTATTGCACACTCCTCCAATCATGTAATGCGAGCCCTGCAGTTTCCTGCCTGCTCTGTATGCCTTTTGCAGGCCAGCACGACAGCCGCAGGCCTCCCTGGAGGCTGCCCAGGCACCCGCCCCTTGGAAGCCAGGCCCTGGAAGCCAAGCTGGGTGTTCCTGCCTCTGTGGCATCCCCCGTCTATTGGGCCCTGTGGATTCAGAATTGTTTGTTTACTTAAAGCCAGAACAAGGCATTCCTGTCCTTCCCACTTTCAGGGCAAGAGGCCTGAACCTCCAGTGTAGCGGATTCATTTCTGTCTGGTTTGTGGCCAAGTCAGAGCCATTTCCTAGTGCCAAAAACAGAGACTGAGCTTTTTTCTGTCTGTGGGAGATTTTACAACCCAGTCCCATTTCAAAGAGAAGACTGAGGCCAGGAGTGTCTTACCTGGAGTAGCCTGGTGAGTCAGTGGCCAGGAAGCCAGGACCCCTCTGACAGTTTATGCTTTATGACCGGGCGCCTTTGTTCTCATTCATGGAGATTGACGACAATTTCTGCTCTTCTCCCACTGACCTGCACAGTGATGCCAAGTCAGCCATTCTGCTCTGCCTCCTGGGGTCTGAACTGTGTTCTCCAGCAGGGATGGGGGATGCATGAAGCTGCACCCACTGCCTGGCCTAGAGAGAGCCACTGGGCCCCAGTGACCACCAGGCGACAAGATGGGGATCTCACTGTGCGCTCAGGTCACAACACCTGTGACTTAGAGGAGTGACTTTGGTCCTTACAGTCAGTGAAGTGGGCACACAGGTGGGGAAACATAGGTCTGACACCTACTTGGAGGCCACACAGCAGCATGTGGCTGCCAGGGCTGAGAGTTGCACCCAGGGTTGGGCACCATCAATTGCCTTTGACGGACATGGGTTGGTCCCTAGAGGCAGCAGGGCCAGGGCGGCTGCAGCCCCAGCTGTCATAGCTCTGCGGTTGGGGAAACCTCAGGTGTGTCAGTGTGGCTGGGAGGTGGTGAGAGATGCACTGCCTTCTGCATCCCCCTAGAAGGAGAAGCTCAAGGAGAGGCATACTTGGGAGGAGCCATGGGATGAGGCTGGAATGCTGGGGGTGGAGCCTGGAGAGTTTGGAGCCCTCATAAGACCTGACAGCAAGGAGGGGGCACATTTCAGGGACACCATGAAGGGTGGCTTCACTGGGGGTGACGAGTACCAGAAGCACTTCCTGCCCAGGGACTACTTGGCTACTTACTACAGCTTCGATGGCAGCCCCTCACCCGAGGCCGAGATGCTGAAGTTTAACTTGGAATGTCTCCACAAGACCTTCGGCCCTGGTGAGCAGAGGGTGGCCCTTCCCCTCGAGCCTCTCTCCAAGGAACCTGGATGGGGATGGGGAGACGGTGTCCTTGGGGCAGTCTGGTCTCCTCTAGGGGTTTTTGAGGATGGGCTGGGGGAGCTTCTGGGGCCCTGCCCCTCTCTTTGGGCAGCTGTTATGCTGGAGGTTGAGTCTGTCTCCCCATGGCTCAGGAGCTCTGTGCCAGCTGAAGGATTAGGACCTATGGGAAGAGCACAGCCCCGTGCAGTTCCCACACTGCTCTCCATTAGCCCCCAGGTCTTTGGGGTGGAGCAGAAAAGGCTCTCCAGGTCATCATCAAGTTCAGTCCTGACCTTGCACAGCCAGGCCTCTGGGGCCCCCAGAAGGCCAAGGGCAAACAGCGGGGTTGCAGTGGGACGGGATCGCCTGTGCCTGGAGTGTGTAGCCTAGATGTGTCCGTGATGAGGACCTGGAAAAGCCCTGCCCTGGGACAAGGATTGCTAGGTGGGGTCTCAACCCTGAGCAAGGGGCTCAGACCCCAAGGACCTCAACTGAGCCATCTGCACGATGGATGGTGACTTCTGCCTGTCTCCCGATGATCACTGCCCTCCCCATGGTGACCCCATGATTTGATCATGTCTTCTAAACTCAAGCAGCCATGTCCTCACTTTGGGCACTTGACTGGGGAACAGTAAGGGTGAGTCTCCTGGTGGTCTGCGGGATAAGAGGGGGTTAAAAGGCTGCTGAGCCTGGAGGAGCAGGCCGGTGTGGGAGCCAGAAATCAGAGAACAGCCGGACTGGGTGTGACCAAGCTTGGAAGGCCAAGTGATGGCCCCACGCCAGGGCTCCAGACAGAATGTTGGAAGTCATGTTTCATTCCAGCTTCCAGGTGACCCTGGATTCACTCCTGGGGCCATCTTCCCAGATCATCTCCTTAGCCCCAGCTTCCTATTCCTGTATGCTTTCACCCCTCCCCCCTCCAAGGAACAAGAAACCCATCCAGGAAGGGCTGGACTTCCAGGGGAGGCTCCCAGCTCCCAGTCAGCCTGAAACTTAAAGGGCCACTGCCCCCAGCATGTCCTCTCTGAACTCTCCAGCCCGAATCTTCCCCAGAGCAGGGCTTGGGCCTCTGTTCTCTGTCCCAGAAATATTATACTCTTGGCTTATGTTCTTGACTGAAAGATACTGGGCTAATTGTTTAACCTTTTACAGACTCAGTTTTCTAATCTGTAAAATGAAAATAGTGATAGTAGTCACTACACAGGGTAGTTCTGAGGTGTAAGTGGAAATTAACGCATATAAAATATTTGGCATGAGGCTTGGCTTACAGGGAGCTGCCAATCCATGATAACCACCAAGCACGTTTGCCCCCTGGGTAAGACCAGGGTGTGTGTCCTCATCCCTGTGTCTGCCTTGGGTCTCGTTTCTTTTACCCATCCGTTACGAGTCTTTCCCTCCCACAGGAGGCCTCCAAGGGGACACGCTGATCGACATTGGCTCAGGTCCTACCATCTACCAAGTTCTCGCTGCCTGTGATTCCTTCCAAGACATCACTCTCTCCGACTTTACCGACCGCAACCGGGAGGAGCTGGAAAAGTGGCTGAAGAAGGAGCCGGGGGCCTATGACTGGACCCCAGCGGTGAAATTCGCCTGTGAGCTGGAAGGAAACAGGTAGGGGTGCAGAAGTTGGGGAGGGGGTTCCCAGTCAACCTTCTTTCTCAGAAGTCTCCCTGGCCTCTTTGTTGTCTCTGACATTTTCAGGACAGTAGGACCTTCAGGTATAGGACCAGTTGTCCTGTGGTGGGGATAGAGTAGATGGAGTCCCAAGTTTCAGGATTAAGCAGTTTTAGGGGCAAGTCTCTGATCACAGGACTATGTTGAGGTGTGGTACAGTCAAGTATGAACACTGAAAACCAGATGATTTTCATCTCTTCCTTCTTCTCTTCCTTCCTTACCCTCATCTATATATCTACCTCTCTATCTTCTATGTATCTAACTATCCATGCATATCCATCCATCTGTCCACCCACCGGTTCATCCATCCCATCCATCCATCCATCCATCCATATTCATGCATCCACCCACCCATCCATATCCATCCATCCATCCATCCAGCTAGCCGTTCACCTATCCATCCATCCATCTGTCCATTCATCCATCCATCAATATTCATCCATCTACCCACCCATCCATTCATCCATCCATATCCATCCATTCATCCATCCATCCATCCATCCATCCACCCATTCATATCCATCCATCCATCCATCCACATACATCCGCCCATCCATCCATCTATCCATCCATCCACCCATCCATCCATATCCATCTATACATCCATCAATCCATCCACCCATCCATCCATATCCATCTATCCATCCATCCATCCATCCACCCACCCATCCATCCATCTTTCCTTCTTCCCTCTATTGTCTGTACCTGTGTGACTGACTATATAATGTATAATGACGTGAACTCACCACCCAACCTGAGTACTCGAATATAATAAAGACTTACCTGTGCTTCTCTGTGACTCCTTGCCTCTGCCTTTCCCAACCTCAGGTAATCACTAATATGAATTTTATGCTTATCATTCCCTTTTCCAAAAAAATTTTTTCTTGCATACTTATGTATATCTAAACAATCTATAATTTAGTTTTAGTCGCCTTTGAGCTTTATAGCAGAGTAATTTGCTCTGTGTCATTTGCGATTTGCTTTTCATCACTCAAAATTATATTTTTAAGATAGCTATATTCATACATTATCTGTAGTAAATTCATTAATTCATTCATCCATCCATCCAATAATGTTTGTTAACTGCCCCATCTGTGCTTGGGGTGGCTTTGTCCATCCTGGGGATTAAGGGAAGGGGGCTCACATGGAATCAGAGAGAGAAAGTTTCCTATAATTGTTCTAGCCATTCTCCCTAACCATTTTTCTTTGGGAGAAACTGAGGCTCAGATTGAAGAAGAGCCTGCTGTCAGGTCACACAGGGACTCAGGGACAGCAATCCTTTGGGGATCCAGAGATCATCTCCATCTGCTGGTCACAGTGGACTGAGAGTTCCCTTCAGAACCTCAAAGGGACTCCCCGACTCCCTCTCTCTCTCTGCAGCGGCCGATGGGAGGAGAAGGAGGAGAAGCTGCGGGCAGTGGTGAAGCGGGTGCTCAAGTGCGATGTCCACCTGGGCAACCCGCTGGCCCCGGCTGTGTTGCCTCCCGCCGACTGTGTGCTCACCCTGCTGGCCATGGAGTGTGCCTGCTGTAGCCTTGATGCCTACCGCGCTGCCCTGTGCAACCTTGCCTCACTGCTCAAGCCGGGTGGCCACCTGGTGACCACTGTCACGCTTCGGCTCTCGTCCTACATGGTGGGGAAGCGTGAATTTTCCTGCGTGGCCCTGGAGAAGGAGGAGGTGGAGCAGGCTGTCCTGGATGCTGGCTTTGACATTAAACAGCTCCTACACAGTCCCCAGAGCTACTCTGTCACCAATGCTGCCAACAATGGGGTCTGCTTCATTGTGGCTCGCAAGAAGCCTGGGCCGTGAGCCAGGAGGGCCAGCCAGAGGTCTGGTCAGGCTGTGAGGCCTTGGCCATCTGTATGCTAGAGAGGGGTTAGGAATGGATACTGTCTAACAGTCTCTGATTTCAACACTAACATTCCATCTTCTGAAATTCTGAGATTCTAACATCCTTGTTTTAGAATTCTAAGTTTCCAACATTCCTCATTCTAGGATCCTAGGAGTGGAATTTTCCATTTTCTAATATACTAAGCCTTACAGCTATCTTAGATGCGATCTGACTCCTGTGTGACTGTGGAGCACCCAGGGACGTGGTTTCAGAGTCTACCTAATATGTTAAGGACAAGGAAACCTCTGAGTCTACCTAATATGTTAAGGACAAGGAAACCTCTGGACAGTGGTATATTGGGGAATGTTTTTTTTTTTTTTTTGAGACAGAGTCTGGCTCTGTCGCCCAGGCTAGAGTGCAATGGCGCGATCTCGGCTCACTGCAAGCTCCACGTCCTGGGTTGACGCCATTCTCCTGCCTCAGCCTCCCGAGTAGTTGGGACTACAGGAGCCCGCCACCACGCCCGGCTAATTTTTTTATGTTTTTAGTAGAGATGGGGTTTCACCGTGTTAGCCAGGATGGTCTTGATCTCCTGACCTGGTGATCCACCCATCTTGGCCTCCCAAAGTGCTGGGATTACAGGCATGAGCCACCGCACCTGGCCAGGGGGAATGTTCTATAACCAGCTCTGTAAAGGAAAAGCACTGATGTGTGGTAGTCACCAATTTCTGTGGCGTAAATACTCCCACCATGGTTGATTTCAAGCCACCGGTGGTTTAATAACCAGCTCATAAATCTCCTAAATATTTTACAGTTGATGCTCATGAGCTGATTGGAGTCAGCTGGAACATACCACTGCCTCTAGACTAAGGTCAGCAGATTTAGCAAATACAGACTGCCCCAGTTCATTGAATTTTAGATACATGAAATAAATCTATAAGGTTAAGTATGTCCCCAGAACTGCATGGAACATGCTTAATCTAAACAATGATTTGTTGTTCACCTGAAATTCAAATTTAGCTGGGTGTCCTGTATTTCATCTGGCAACCCTACTTCAGACCCAAGTGTAAGGTACATGCATATGCTTTGGTCAAGGAATAGGCCAAGGCAGAGATCCATGCCTGTATGACTCAGTGGGTTTGGTGCACGGGCACACACCTCCACTTGTTATATAACCTGTTTGTGTAAGTTCATACTTGGTCTGAGCCACTGTTGTCTGTAAAAGGTAATTGTCCTGCTAATGCTGTACAGGGGCTCTTGGGATTCGGCTCAGCTCAACATGGCTTGACATGGCGGGTGTGCTGGCGCCCAGTAAGAGAGAGAGAGAGCTAAAGCTGTCCGTTTTGCAGATGGACAGGAAGGAGCCAGGACACAGCTCAGCTTGCTCACGCCCAGAGAGAGAAAAAGTTAAGCTGCTGACCCTGAAGGCAAGGGAGAGCAGGCTGCACAGCTGTGTGTGGAAGCCACGGGCTCAAGCAGCCAAGACAGGGTGGACAGTGTGAGAGAGCTAGTGCAAGCTGTTGATGAGAGCTGTTGCTGAATAAAACCATATTCACCTGCCTATGGGCCCTGAGTGTTCTTTCTGTCCATCTACCCACTCCCCTCAGACTTTAGCATGGGCTGGACCTGGACCCCAGGACCTGACACCAAATGAGAAGAGGAGCAGCCCAGGGATCAAGGGTATTCCTCGTACATAAGGTGCCTTTGTGCAAATTAGGAAGAGGTGCTCCTGCAGATGGACACATTGCAGAAAGGAGTGTTCAGGGCTGATTAATTGAGGAAAGCTGTTCCATCTCCCTGTGGAAGGGCTATGAGAACAAGGTGCCTCTTCTGGGCAGACCAATTAGAGAAAGATGTCCCTTCCTTAAGGCTGATTGGGTCACACTACTGAGCACCTGTCAGCCTCCCTTTTCCCCTCAACCCCAATCTGTGCCTTTGTGTGGGTACACCCTGGGCACAGCAACCTTGATAAGAGCCAGGAGACCTGGAATCTACTCTCAGCCCTGCCACTAATTGTTTCACTTTTCTGGGCCTCGTATTCCTATCCATGAGATTTAATCTAATAATCTACAGGAACATCTAAGAACAGCAGGAAGTCATTGATGTGGAAGTGCTTTTTTTTTTTTTTTGAGACAGAGTCTCACTCCATCGCCCAGGCTGGAGTGCAGTGGCGTGATCTCGGCTCACTGCAAGCTCTGCCTCCCGGGTTCAGGCCATTCTCCTGCCTCAACCTCCCCAGTAGCTGGGACTACAGGTGCCCGTCACCACGCCCGGCTAATTTTTTGTATTTTTAGTAGAGACGACGTTTCACTGTGTTAGCCAGGATGGTGAAAGTGCTTTTTTTAAGGTGTAGTTTCACTCTTGTTGCCCAAGCTGGCGTGCAATGGTGTGATCTCAGCTCACTGCAAGCTCCGCCTCCTGGGTTCAAGTGATTCTCCTGCCTCAGCCTCCTGAGTAGCTGGGATTACAGGCATGCACCACCATGCCCAGCAAATTTTTGTGCTTTAAAAAGTAAAAGGTTTTGCACAAATTGACCCATTGATGTTATTCCCCCAGAGGGTCAGGGCTGAGATGGTCTTTCAAAATTACCCAGTCTAATCTCCGGGTTTTTTGTTTGTTTGTTTGTTTTGAGACAGAGTCACACTCTATCACCCAGGCTAGAGTGCAGTGGTGCAATCTCAGCTCACTGCAACCTCAGCTTCCCACGTTCAAGCGATTATCTTGCTGCAGCCTCCCAAGTCGCTGGGACTACAGGCGTGCACCACCACACTCAGCTAATTTTTTTATTTTTAGTATAGACAGGGTTTCACCATGTTGGCCACGCTGGTCTTGAACCTCTGACCTCAAGTAATCCTCCCTCCTCGGCCTCCCAAGGTGGTGGGATTACAGGCGTGAGCCACCATGCCCAGCCAAATCTCCATTTTTTTTATAGTCGGGGACGACGAGGTCCCAAGAGGGAAAGCGACTTGTCCAGAGACACACAGCAAGCTGGTGACAGAGCTGGAGTAAGAACTCAGGTGTTCTGACTCCTCGTTCACCCAGTGTACCCTCATTCCACTAGGTCTCCCCACCTGGCTTGGAAGGCCAGGGGGTCCTGCTTCCCTTTGGCTCTCTTTTAGCATAGACCCGTTTCTGTGATAACATCCCTGCCAGCAGTCCTTCCCTTCCTGGCTCATGCTTTACCCTAGAGAACATGTGGACCCCAGCTCTTCTCTCAGTACCACCCTCTCCGGCCTTGTCTGGAAAGGCATTGAATATGGGTAGTTTTATTTTTATTTTTATTTTTTTGAGACCTAGTTTCGCTCTTGTTGCCCAGACTGGAGTACAATGGCATGTTCTTGGCTCATTACAACCTCCGCCTCCTGGGTTCAAGTGATTCTCCTGCCTCAGCCTCCTGAGCAGCTGGAATTACAGGCGTCCACCACCATGCCTGGCTAATTTTTGTATTTTTAGTAGAGACAGGGTTTCACCATGTTGGCCAGGCTGGTCTCGAACTCCTGACGTCAGGTGATTTGCCCACCTTGGCCTGCCAAAGTGCTGGGATTACAGGTGTGAACCACTGTGCCTTGCTGAATATGGGTAGTTTTAGATATGCTCATGGCAGAATGATCAACAGGCGGAAGAAGCAGGAGGTCCAGCCAATGTGGATCCCTGAGAGCCCATGTCCACAAACAGGGGAAGAATAGTGGCTAAAATAGGTCTTGTAGGGAATTTTAAAGACAAGTGAAGTGTCTGTTGAGGCAGCCAAAAAGGGGCCGGCTTCTGCCAGGTGGCAGCCAGGCAATGTCCAGGAGAGGAGATTGCCAAGGAAAGGAGGCTACAAATGCCCGCTCCTTGTGATGTCAGGACCTCCCTTAGCAAGCGATCTGGCCAAGACACAGGGAAAAGACACAGGATCCAGACCCAGGGCTCTGCTCCTTGGACAGCTCAGTGCAGAGAGTCAGCGGGCTGCCTAGAAGGAGAGAGTGGGCAAGGGTGTGAGGGAATCTTTGGGGGCTGTGGAAGCTGTTCTACCTTATGAAACGGGGCTGGGATGGACTGAGTGACTATGCTGTGCTCTGTCATTTGTCCATAAGTACTCTCTACATGCTCTAATAAAACATTTTGTTTTACTCTATCCAGTGGGCAGAACCTGTGATATTCTGTCAAGACTATGGGGGAAGGACTCTTTAGGGAAGAAAACCCTATTGTGACTAAAAGAAGGAACCTTCTGTTTGGGGCAGAGAGGCAGACTTGTAAGTCATGACCATTGGTCCACAGAACTGTTTCATCATGCAACAGTGAAACTCTGTACCCGTTAGACGGTAACTCCTGTTCTCCCTTCCCCTCGCCCCCAGCAACCGCCATTCTACTGTGTCTTTATGAATGTGACTACCCTAAGTACCTCATATAAGTGGAATCATACAGTATTTGTCCATTTGTGACTGGCTTATTTCACTTAGCATAATGTCTTCAGGTTCATCCATGTTGCACTGTGTCAGAATTTCCTTCCTTTTCAAGGTTGAGTAACATACCATCGTATGGATATGCCACATTTTGTTTATCCATTCATCCACTGATGGACACTTGGTGGTGTTTGTGTTTGGGCTATTGTGAATAATGCCGTTATGAGGCCAGCCACAGGTAAAACTCACTGAATTCTCACAACAGCTCATGTGGACAGTATTATTTTGAAATTCCATTTTACAGGTGAGGAAACTGAGGCACAGACCTTCTCAAAGTAGCTATTAAGTAGAGAGCTGGGCTTATGAACCCAAGCACTGTCATTCCAGAGCCTGAGCTTAACCTGGACCCCACACTGTCATCTCACAGGGGTGCAGAAGAACATCTAACTAGGCTTGGGGGAAGTCCAGGAAGCCACGGAGGTGATCTGTGAGCTGAGAGTGAAGAGTGAATAGTTCACTGATGGCTGATGGAGAGAAGGGCTAGCCATTCCCAGCAGAGGGAAAACCTGTGTGTTGCGGCTAATTACACAAAAACCCATCTCCACTCCTAAGTCATGGCCCCTGTGGTCCTGAAGTAACATGAATTTGAAAACAGAAGACACAGGAGATTTATTATCTGTGTGGTACCCCCTGCTTCCTACCTATCCACCTCCACCACATCATAGGAATCAAGTAGCAAGGCCAAGCCAGACTTGGAGAGATGCCAGCAGAAGCATTTCATAGGCTCAAAAGGACGTACATTTCCCAGTCTCTTCCTGACCTATTTCTAACTCCCGTATCCTTATGGGGGTGGAGCTGGAGGTTGAAGGGTCTGTGGGGGAGGTGGGGAAGAGGAGGATGAAACCCCCACAGCTCTTTTGCCCTCTGCCTGTAAGTTCAGCTTATCTTATCCTAATGCATTCTTGGCTCCTTGCTGAGAAATGCTGCTTATCTTTCGACTCCATTCTAGTCTCAAAAACCCTGCATTTATTCTTTTTCCTAGAACTCTGAAAAAAACCAAGCTCGGGGAACATGGTTGTTTACCAGAGTCATTTTAACTGCTTATCTAGAAAGGAAAGGAACAAAAGTTGGCCATTCTGGTCATCTCAGCTTAGGCAGCACAGAGGTCATGGAGAAATTTTCATAGGCAACTGCCTCTACTTACGGGAAAAGCTATAAAAACATACAGTTGTGTACAAGCACAGAAGTGAGACAGGCCCAGGCTCGTGTGGAGATCAAGGACTGCAGGACTTGAGTTCTGAGATCCTGCACATGTGGGCATGTTATATGTACAATAAGCGTGTGGGGTGTCATGAACTGAGATCCTAAGAAAAAGAACCAGAGGTATAGAAACATGACATCTTGAAACAAAAGAACGCCAATGTTCCAGAGATTGCTAGTTGTTCTCCCGTGCCCACTATGCCCATTAACTTCTTCAGAGTAATAGATTTTTTAGCTGGACTCCATTTAGTTGGGCAAGGCTGCCTTAAACAAAGACTATATTTCCTAGTCCCCTTTGTAGCTTTGTGCGGTCAAGTGAGTGAGTTCTGACCGAAGGGATTTGAGCAGAAGTGTCGTACCAGCTTCTGGAAGCCTTCCTTAAGATGTTGTAAACCTAGACTCTGCTATTTACTCTTCATCCTTTACCCCGTCCTGTGATCTGGAATGTGGCTGCTGGCATCTTTGTTTAGGAGGTCAAGGCCACACATGGCGGAGAAACAAGACAGAGGGAAACTGGGAAACTAATAATGTGAAGCACTCGTGAGCCCTGGGTTTTTATGTGAAAGACAAATAGACTTTCATCTTGTTTAAGTCACTGATATTATTGTTACCCTTATTATTATTATGGCAGAAATGCCAGAGAAGTGGTGTTGTGTCTCTTTCAGTGCATAAGGAGGTATGTAACATTGATAGTCCTCCGGCTGGGGACAATAACTTTGATCACTTGGTTAATGGGTTGGCCAACTTCTCCATCATAAAGTGAACATTTTTCCCTTTGTAATTAAGCAGTATCTTATGAAGAGATTCTTTGAGATGACAGAAATATCCTGTATCCACCAGTTTTAGCATCCATTGATGATTCTTGTCTGAATGAATTATTATCATTATCCTGGTTGCCAAATGATGACTGGCAAATTCTGTCATCCTTTCTACATTTATGAGTTCACATTCAAATGTAAGTAGAGGCTTTCCCTTCTCCTTTATATATATATATATATATAAACATGGACTCATGGGTTCTTATTTTATTCAGTTGGTTATAATCTGTGACTATCATAACTTACTCTGATATACAGATTTAGCCAGTAGGACCCCTTTTAAGCTGGGTGGTTTGTTCTTCTGACATGATTCCCTTATTTTTTTGAGTACTTCCTTACTAAGTTACTCTTATTTTGAGTTTTTCTGTCACTCTGAATGGAAATGGGTACTAACCATTATAATCAGGCATAGGAGTAAAAGAAATGGATGAGGGCTCTGGGGCTGCCTCCTTCAGCTCTGGACCTAGAGGCCCAGCACTTGGCATGCCGGGGACAGGAAGGGGTTCACAAAGCAGCCACCCTTCAGCTAGAGTTGAGCTGGGAAGGCACTAGTTGCTGCTTGCTCCAAACATCCTTGTTTTTGTGAAGGACTCAAGCCAGGAAACCTGGGATAGTCACAGAGAAGAAACCCTGTGACTATCCTCAAGGCCTGCCTTAAAGCTGAGGATATATCATGGTCTCTGCATAGAGACTGAAGTAGAAGGGAAAAATCCCTACAACCATCAGCCCAGGTGCATGGAGTTCAAATATGCAGGTAACCAACCTAGAGGAAGGTGCTCCAATTGAACCATCAGAGCAAGGGAGCCAGGTTTGTAAAGAGCTGTAGACTAAGAAGTCAGAGAACCAGGGGAGAGGGAGAGCAAGAGGCAGAAGATTAAAAATTGTGAGCAGCAGGAGGCATCTCCAGGGCACATATAGAAAATCATATTTGTACAGCCTGAGATAAATGGAGAAGACTGTTCATGGTAGTAATGGCCTATGGTATCTGGCCAGATAGGCTCCATTTAGCTGTCCTGAGGCCTGAGGAGATTGTGACTCCAGCATCCCTATAATCAATTTGTGATACATCAGTATGGACAATCCCTGTGGGAATATCTGGTCTAGCAAACCCTGGAGAAAGAGACCACTGCCCCACAACTGATTGAGCTTTTACTCATTCTTAGAGATTCATAGTATTTAGGTTGAAAAGATAAGCTGCTTTAACAAAAGACTCCTTAATCCCCACTTCCAAAAATAGAAAAAAAAGTAAAAAAAATAAAAACACTAAGCTCAAACCAGATGAAAGTGTATTTCTCTCACCTGTAACCATCTGAAGTCCATGTCACCATGTGACTGCTCCATGCAGTCATTCAGGGAACCAGGTTCCTTCTATCTTATTTCTGCCATCCCCCAGGATAGCACACTTAAACTTGAGTGAGCATCAGAAGTACCTGGAAGTCTTATAAACACAGATTGCTGGGCCCCATCCTCAGAGTTTCTGATTCAGCACATCTGATGTAGGGACTGAGAATTTGCATTTCTAGTTTTCAAGTGGTGCTGATGCTGGTGGTTGGCGGGCAGCTACACTTTAGAGAATCACTGTTCCTAGGTGTTGCTTTTGTCTTTAGGGTCACAGCACATACTCATTGTTGCAGCTGGCGCTCTGGCTTACAGGAGAGAAAAGAGGATGAAAGAGATAGGGCCTGGTTTTAAGGTGCCGGCCCTCTTATTCTGCTGGTGACAAACTTAGTTCCATGGCTGCCTCTGACTTCAAGAAAGGCTGGGAAATACCACGTGGCTTGGAAGTCTTTTGCCCAGCTCCAAACATATAACCATGCATGAAGGAAATAATGGATTCTGTTGGGCTACTAGCAGATTTCACACAGGACTTCACCACTTTGGGAGCAGTTTCAATTCATTTACTCAGACTAGAATTTTTATGCCGAATCCTACTTCGGAGGAGACTATGTTATGATTTCCAAAGAATGTCTGCACTATTTCAACAGGAATTTTTCACAGGGAGGCACTGACAGCTATGTCTGAAGGTTTGGGGTCTATACTTGCTGGTGAAAACATTAGAATGTCAAGCAACTGCCAAAAGTCTCTGCTTGGCCCCAGAGAAGGCACATTTATCTGGACAGCATCCAAGGAGCTTTGATCAAGAATTTCCCAGGGCCATTCCAGGGCAAGTGCGCAGCAAAGTAAGTTGGGTTTATATTATCCAGGGGTGTGTGTGTGTGTGTGTGTGTGTGTGTGTGTGTGTGTGTGTTGTGTGACCTAACTGGTTCTTTTTCTCTGGGGACAACCTTCTTCCTCCCTTGATTTATTTTAAGGAATTGGCTCACATGATTGTGGGGACTGGCAAGTCTGAAACCTGCAAGGCAGGCTGGCAGGTTGGAGACCCAGGGAAGAGTTGATATTGCAGCTTGAGTCCAAAGGCAGGCTGAAGACAGAACACTCTCTTCCTTGGGGAACCTTAGTCTTTTGCTTTTAAGGCAATCAACTTATTGGATGAGGCCCACCCACACTATGAAGGATAAGCTGCTTTACTCAGAGTCTACACACAGCAACATCCAGGCTGGCATTTGACCAAAGAGCAGGGTATCATGACCTAGCCAAGTTGACACATGAAATTAACTATCACATTGGTGGAGAATTATACATTCTTCTTGATTAAAATGGACATTTTCTCAAAACCCCATGGGATACCTCTGCTATCTTCTTTTCTCTCCCCAGTCAGTCCCCGTGCACAGACCTGCACAAATGGCTGAGCCTCATCATTCCTGACAGCGAGGAGATCTTGGATGTGCCAGGCCTAGTGAAAGACCAACAATCTCACTGCAGGGGTGGCTGTCCCATCTCCTCCTACTGGAGCCTGGCTGGGGCCTGGGTCCCCCCTCCATCTCCAGTCTCATGTTGGCGACCATGTGGATACAGCCTGGGAGCAGAGATTGGGATGTGGTGGATAAGACAGAACTATGGGGGGAGTGTGCAAATAAACTGTTTCTTCATATTGCCAAGGACAGTGGCCTGGGCTGGACCCCCGTCCTGATCTTTGGGGATGGTGGCCAGACAGCTGGGAAGGTCTGAGAGTCACATCATTAGAAGGAGTTTCACAATGTTCTTCCAACCCCCCTAGTCCAGACATGTTGCATTTGGTCAGATCCCTGTTCCCAGCCCCCAACCCTGACAGCCAGTCCCTGGGAGGACATGGTTATGGGGACAAGCATGTATGCTTCTATTCTCTGGAACCCCCTGATCCAAGCCCTCCAGACACTCAAGGAGCCCTTGGTTGGGGAGGGATTCATTCGGTCAGTCACCTCCCTGGAGCATCCTGGAGGAGGCAATGCTTGATCCTCACAGTCTTGCAAAACATCTGGCCCCCATGTAGTAGGCCTCACCTTCCTGCTCCAAGTCTCACAACACACCGGATGCATCCTGCTGCCAGAACCAAACAGGGCACCAGACAGAATTCAGGGAGTCCAGAAATTCCTGTGGGTAAACTCATACAAATGCAGGAGCTTGTCGACTCAGAGATGCACAGAGCCACAGCTGTATGTGATGGATATGATTTCACACACACACACACACACACACACACACACACACACACACACACACCTTTCTTCTCTGTGTGACAGATGTGTTATGAGGCAAGGCCATCTAAATTGTCCCTCCAGTGTAAAGTCCATTGAATTTTTCTCCCTCCCTTTCTTTTCTACCTCAGAGACATGGAGTTAATTAATAACACGACTCTTGTCAATTCATGACATCCTGCCATCACTGGTCCTTGAGAGGCCATCTTTTATTAACTAATGAATCAATACAAATAATATAAAAGATGCTTAAGAAACAAATACACTCATGACACCCAGAGCACTGACGGATACTTATCATTACCTGCGTTGTTCTCATCTGCCATGTCCTTGACCTTCCCTTTCCCAGGTAACTGCTGACCTGAATCATAGCTTCATTTTCTTGCTTTTACTTTTATAAAGCTTTACCAAAGCTCTATTTTCCTACCAAAAATTATAACTTCTTGGTTTAAGTTGTTTTTAAGCTTATACAAAGATTTTATGCTATCTGTCATCTTTTGGGAGTTAACCTTTGCACTCATATTCCCATTGTTAAGATTTCATGTGTAGGCCGGGCGCGGTGGCTCACGCCTGTAATCCCAGCACTTTGGGAGGCTGAGGCGGGCGGATCACGAGGTCAGGAGATCGAGACCATCTTGGCTAACACGGTGAAACCCCTTCTCTACTAAAAATACAAAAAATTAGCCGGGCGAGGTGGCGGGCGCCTGTAGTCCCAGCTATTCGGGAGGCTGAGGCAGGAGAATGGCGTAAACCCCGGGGGGCGGAGCCTGCAGTGAGCCGAGATCGCGCCACTGCACTCCAGCCTGGGCGACAGAGCAAGACTCCGTCTCAAAAAAAAAAAAAAAAAAAAAAGATTTCATGTGTAGTCCATTGCATTGTTGAGAAGGTGAATGAAATGATTGCCCATCACTAATGAGGTGCATGCTCATCTTGGCTAAATCTGGCTTTAGGTCAGTGAGTAACACAGAGAAATTATTACTTTCTGGGTACCGGGCAAGCGTGTTTTATAGTTCTTGCTTATTTAGCAGGCTTTGTGGGTTTATCCCTATTTTATGAAACCTGGAAAAGCATTTTCTTTTCTTTTTAAGTGATTGTAGATATTTACAATGATTGGGTCCTTATTTTGATGGCATTGCTGTTTTTATCTCCAGCATGTTTTTTTAATAAGAAGACCTCAATTACCATTCATGTTCAGGCAGGACAGCAGGGCTCCCTTAGGTTTGTGAGAATGTTCCAGCTCACAGGAACACAATGTAGAGAAATGAGGATTCCTTGTGGAGGATTGGTGGGAAAGAATGGGACACATGATGTGATCTAGTCTTTCCCAGATGTCTGGTAGCACACCCTCTGCCCTTCCAGGATGACCAGATTGCCCCTTTTACTTGTCACCTTAAGGTTGTGTTAAGGTTCTTTTATTCCCAGGAGCCAGCTATGTGCCTGGAAAAAGAATGCATTCCTGCACTTCTCTTGCTTAACCTTTCATTCCAATGTGAAAAAAGAGTTTCAGGGCCAGGAAAGTGACAGACACACACACACACACACACATACACACACACACACACATGCACTTAACCATGTCTAGCCTAAGTTTTACCTGGACCACTGATTGATGCAGTTGTCTCCCAGCTAGTCTCCCTGCTTCCATACAGTAAGTCCTAATTTAGCATCATCCATAGGTTTTTGGAAATTGCAGCTTTCAGTGAAATGACATATAACAAAACCAGTGTTACCATAGGCTAATTGCTATAAACAAGAGTTGAGTTCCTGGCATATTTCTGGTCCCAAAAATATCACCAATCTTTACCCGCTTATTCCAGTTCAGGATCATGAGTGGTCAGGGCAAAAGGCCTGCCCTGGACAGGACAACATTCCATCACAGGAAGCACTCACACCCACACCCACACCCACATCCACAATCACTCACACTGGGACCATGTAGACACACACATTCACCCAACGTGCACACCTTTGGGATGATGGAGGAAACCCGTGCAGACATGGGGAGGACACGCAAACTCCACACAGACAGTAGCCCCAGCTGGGAACTGATTTTTTTTTCTTTTCAACGTCATGGTGAAACAATGTTGAAGGAAGCAATGTTTTTTGAGGATCCATTGTACTTGCCCTTAATCTACAATCTATTCTCAAAACAAAAGCCAAAGAGATCCTGTCAAAACCTAAGTCAGATCCTGTCTCTCCTCTGCCCAAAATTCTCCAAAGGATTCCCCATTCAGAGGAAAAGCCAAGCCCTTCTGATGGCCCTATACCACCAGGTCCCTGTTTCTGTCTTCTCTCTGCTCCCTGTGGCCTCAAAATTTCACAAGCACTCAGGTTGGTCGCCCTTGCAGGGCCTCTGCATTTGCGTTTCTTCTGCCTGCAGTGCTCTCCCTCCAAGTCTCTGCATAGCTCACATCCTCTCTTCCTTGCTGAAGTTCTACCATCGAAGTGATGTTATCCAGTCAACTTTTAAAAATTATAATTTCTGCTTGCCTTAAAAAGTCCTCCTATACTCCTTCCATGCTTTTTTTCCTCTTTAAATCTATGATTTTTGGGGGTCAGCTGCAGTGACTCACTCCTGCAATCTCAGCACTTTGGGAAGCTGCATATCTTCAAGCCATCCTCCAGACAGGAGGATAGCTTGAGGCCAGGAGTTGAAGACCAGCCTGGGCAACATAGTGAGACCCTATCTCTATAAATAAATAAACAAACAAACCAGGTAGGGTGGGGCATGCCAGTAGTCCTAGCTCCTTGGGAGGTTAGGCAGGAGGATCATTTGAGCTCAAAGATTTGAGCTTACAGTGAGCTATGATTGTGCCACTGAACCCCGCTTAGGTGACAGAATGAGATGCTGCCTCTAAAATACATACACACATACATCTATGATACCCTTTAAATCATCTGCAGTGCTCTGTGTTTTGTATGCATTTATAAATTTTTTTTTCTGTCCCTCTCCCCATTTCCATCTTTCCCCATTCTCTCTTCAAGAAGGCATATATTTTACAGTGTTAAATTTGCAGCACCCATACACCTGGCACGTGGTAAGGGCTCAACAAATATTTTTAAAGGAGTAAATGAATGGAGGAATGAATGATGTTTTCTCTTTTCACCTTCGTCTGCCTCCACGGGGGAAATCTCTCTTTCTTCTGACCTACTATATAACACCTCCTATCTGTGATACACAACAGTAGTCCTCAACATTTTTGGCACCAGGGACCAGTTTCGTGGAAGACAGTTTTTGCATGGGAGGTGGGGGATGGTTTTGGGATGAAACTGTTCCACCTCAGATCATCAGGCATTAGAGTCTCATAAGGAGTGCGCAACCTAGGTCCCTCGCATGTGCAGTTCACAATAGGGTTCGTGATTCTATGAGAAGCTAATGCTGTGGCTGATTGGACAGGAGGTGGAGCTCAGGTGGTAATGCTCCTTTGCAGCTACTCACCTCCTGCTGTGTGACCTGGTTCCTAACAGGCCACAGACCCATACTGGTCCACAGCCCGGGGGGTTGGGGACCCCTGATACACAATCTCTTATGGAGCATAAATCTCTCTCATGTTATTCTTTCATTATTACACATCATCCATCAGTATGTCTTCACAGCTGGAACACGAGGGCCCCTGGACCAAGCATCACACTGTCTCCTGCAACTCTGCCCTTCTCTGTCTACATATAAGAGCATATGGCTCTTTCTCACATAGCACAACATGTTCAAAAGAGGCTTCTCAAAGAACCGTCGCACGTTGAGAGGGGAAATTGCCTGGAGATTATGGTGCAATCTGCCACATTAAAGCTACGTCCTACGGAGACTCTATAGGGTGAGATAGTTGCTTCCCAAGTGTGGTACATGTGCCAGTGGTGGTTGTAAGGTGATTTAGGTGAATGCATACCTTTCTGGTTTTGTGTTTGTTTTAATGTGTATTAGAGATTTAATAAGCACATAAAACCCAAGATCTTGTGGCTATTACTGCTTGGGAACACTTTCCTTTTAAAATAAATTGTAAAACATGTATGTGGATTTAAAGAAAATAATACATAAGTAACAGTATAGGGGTTAAGGGCTGAATTGTGTCTTTCAAAACTCCTGTGTTGGGCCGGGTGCGGTGGCTCACGCCTGTAATCCCAGCACTTTGGGAGGCTGAGGTGGGTGGACTGCCTGAGGTCAGGAGTTCAAGACCAGCCTGGCAACATGGTGAAACCCCGTCTCTACTAAAAGTACAAATATTAGCTGGGCACGGTGGCGGGCGCCTGAAATCCCAGCTACTCAGGAGGCTGAGGGAGGAGAATGGCTTGAATCCGGGAGGTGGATGTTCACTTGGCAGTGAGCCGAGATTGTGCCACTGCACTCCAGCCTGGGCGCCTGAGCGGGACTCTGTCTCAAAAAAAAAAAAAAAATTCCCGTGTTGAAGTCCTAATGCCTGGTACCCCAGAATGTGACTGTGTTGGATAGGGTCTTTAAAGAGGTAATGAAGTGGAAATGCAGTCATTAGGGTGGACCCTATTCCAATACAACTGATGTCTTTATAAGAAGAGATTAGGACACAGGCACACACGGACGGCTAGCCACGTGAAGACACTGGGAGAAGGTGGCCATCTATAATAGAGGCCAGGGAGAGAGGCCTCAGGAGAAACCATCCAGCTGACACCTCGATCTTGGTCTGTAGCCCTCAGAACTGGGAGACAATAAATGTGTTGTTTAAGCCACATGGTCTGTGGTACTTTGTATGGCAGCCCAAGCAAAGGAATACAATAGGTAACATGCGGAAGTGGCAAAGATTGTGAAGGTGGAACCCAGGTGACTAAGTTCGGGGAAAATGTACTGGGCTTGGTTAGAAACCCAACTTTCCCAGTACCCAGCTGTGTGGGCCTCAGCAAAATCTTAGCCTTTCTGAATCTCAGTGTCCCGTTTTAAAGAATGGGGCCAACAGTAACCACCTAGCCAGGAAGTTGTAAGGATTAAAAGTGCAGTCGTGAGTTAAGAGCTTGGTGATCAACAAATGGCAGTCTCATTACGGGAAAGCAGGCACCAAGGGGGCGAGGAACATGTCCTTTAATTTCGGTGCCCAAGAAGCAGAATCCTGGGCTTCCTTGCCCCCACAGTCAAGGCCCGCCAAGGTCAGTAGCGTTGGTGGCCCCAGAGGGGGCCGTGGTGCTGAGGGTGGACCTGAGGGGGTCACTTCCCTGTGAGTTTAGTCCTCCAGAAACAAGGAGGCAGGCATTCTTCCCATTTTATGTCTAGGAAAATGGAGCCTCGGAGCGGAGCGGTAATTTGTCCCAGGCCTCTCAGATGACCAGGGCCAGGGTCAGAGTGAGGCCCTAAGTCCGGAGCCGTGGACGTGGCCCTAGACGACACCAGTGCGCCCTGACCGCGGCCTCTCACTCCGAGACGCGAGTTTGCAGGACGCTCCACCCCTTCCCTCCAGCCCCAGCCCGCCAGCCCCAGGGAAGGGGAGGAGTTCTCGCCGCGCCGACGCCGCCGTCGCCACGGCAACGCGGCCATACTGCGCCGGACAGACCCAGCTGGCTGGTGCTGCGGCCCGGCGTGGGCCTCGTGGGCAGAGCCAGAGCCAGAGCAATGGACAGCCTCTTCGTGGAGGAGGTGGCCGCCTCCTTGGTCAGGGAGTTCCTCAGCAGAAAGGTAACGGCTCGCCCCCTCCAAAGCCCAGGAAGTGGCTCTAATTTGGGGGGATCATCGGGGTCTCCCCTGAAGGCTTTGCACCTTCTGGGAGGGCGCCCGTTCCCTGCCTACTGCCTGCTCCAGAGATGCCCCAGAAGAGCGCCGCTTTCCCGGGACAGGGGAAACTACATTTCCCACGAGGCGTTTCTGCCGTCGTCACCGGGCGCTTCCGCAAGGCAGGGTTTGGGCCCCGTCCGCTGCCCTCCTGGGGCATCCGCGCTCCGGGGCGGCGGCAGCTGGGGAGGGGGCCCGGGGGCCGCGCCAAGCAATCCTAGCGCGGGCGCACAGCGGGCAGGCCTGCGCCCCAGCCTGGCTGCCGGCCTCCGTGCGCGACTCACGCAAGTCAGGGTCCCACTCGGAAAGAACTTCTCCCAGAGGGAACCCCAAAAGCCCAGAAAAGTTCTTGACGGTCAAACCCTTAGTCATTTAGTCAACAGTGGGAATTCCAGTGGTTGCTTTAATTTTTGTAAGTTTTCCTATTGTCTTGTCCCAGGAGAGTTTTTGCAGTGTTCACAAGCTTGGAAGGTCCTTAGCTGTCATCTGGCCTCAGGGTGGAGATGGAGACCTCGGTGGGGAAGGAGCTCGCCGGGGGGTCTTGGGCGTGGTAGTGGAGGGGGACATACATTAGCTCATTCAACACATGGTGACTGAGGGCTGCACTCTGTGTGTTTTGTCTGTCCTTGCAGTGTCATACTGGGCTAGGGCGATGGGCACTTGTCTGGTATGAAAACACATACACGTAATTTTTTGAATGGAGGAAAGGGGAAGGACTTTGAAGTCAGACGGAGACGATTCAAATATTTGCTACTAGTTTGCAGTGTGAACCTCAGTACTTTACTCACTGCCTCAATTTCGTTATCTGTAAAACAGGAAAATAAGACCTACTCTTTGCAAATTTATAATGAGGATTAATATTAACGTATGGGCAGCTCCCAAGCATTGGATCTGACATATAGATACAATGTGCACGTAGGTGTTCAACTTTATACCTCCTCCCACCCTCACTGTTTCTGACACCAAACAGGTGTTTCTGAAGTGCACCTGTTTGGAAAGTGTCTTTGTGTGTTTTTTATGATTTATTTTTATTTGAAAAAATTTTAAATGCATTTGGCTTTGTCGCATCTGCCCTGTCTTTATGGCTAATTGACCTGCCATCACCTGTCCTGGCTGCATGTTGGATATCAATTGACACACCCTGGAAAGCTGACTGTTAACATCATTTCTTTTAAGTCTGGGTCACTGAAAAAAACTCTTAGAGAGGGCTTCCTCGTGTTCTTTCTTGAGTACAAATGAAATCCAGTGTCCTCACTGACATCCAAGCCTGCCCTGTAGCTTGACCCCAGCTTACCATCTCAATTTCATTTCTAGCCTCTCCCACATCCCTCCCCACCACCCCCTACTTGACATGGCCAAGTTCCCCTGGTCTCCTCTCCCTCGCATGTTTTATCTGGGCACACTAAGGCCCTAAGAGTAGAAAGGAGTTGCCCACAGTTACTCAGAAGGTCACAGTGAGCTGGGACTGCAGCCCAGGTATGCTGCTTTCTCATCGCCTTCTGCTCCAGGGCAGAGACCACGTGCTCCCCACAGGATTTTGCACAGACAGTCATTGCACCCAGCAGTCGTAACCAAGAGAGCTGCCAGGTACCTAGAAGGTGCTAGTTTGTTGTCTCAGATCCTCGTAACAGTCCTGAAAGATAGGTATAAGTATTCCCTTTCACATAAGATTATTGTGAGACCAGGAGGCCAAGAAACTTGCCCAGGGTGAGCAGGTCAGACCATGTAATTCCCCTGCTCAAACCCCTCTACTGGCTTCCCATCATAATTAGACTTCAAGTCTCTCCATTACTTGGCTCTGGCTACCCTCAGACCTCATCTTCCATGACTGCTTGCTCCGCCCTCTACCCTTCAGCCACTTTGGCCTACTTGAACTCACCAAGTGTGGTCTTCCCTCAGGGGGAGTCATGATAGTCTCCTGGAGATGGCAGGGTCTGCTGAGGTGACTCTTCTGCTGCCCCAGCTTCTTGAGTCTGTGGCTCCGCTCCTGCAGTGACTGTGCCATCCTCCCTCTGCCACTCTGCCCCATGGTCATGAGCTGGGCTTGTTGTTACCAGTACTGCGCCCTTTCTGTAATCTCAATTCCAAGCTTCCCACCTGTCAAAATTTCTAGCTTGTTCCCCATCATAGCCCCACGTAAACTCTTCTCCAGCCTCACCACATCTATATTGCATTGTTCCTGCCAACTTTTCACAGTCCCTCGGGCCTACCATAACCCGCCTACTTCTCACCCACCCATCCTTATAATTGCACCCTCCATAACAGGTGCAGCTCTTTTGCGCTTCTCTCCCTTCATCATTCTCTTCTGACAGTAAAATTCCACTCGTCCTGCTCCACACTTGCACCCATAGAGCTGAATGAGATTGGAGAGAAACACACACCACTATGCTGATGGTATCACTCTAAATCCATGGCCACTCACCCTTATGGTGCCTTATGGGTGCCTGCCCACATGGTTGCAACTCTCCAGCCTGTTTACCCTCTCAAACCCTGGATGACCATTTCATACCTTCTCTGTCTTCAAACCCTGAAGCTCCTTCCCCATCTAATGTCACTGAGAAAACAGAAGTGTTGAGAGAAGTCCAGCAGGCTCCCACTACCACACTTACTCACCTTCCTGGGCTGCACCATTCACTCTGCTCTCTCTGGTGTTCTTGTGGGTGAATTCTCCATACCCCTGGTTAGGCCCACCCCTCCATGTGTGCATGCTCTCTCTTGTGTGCTCAGGGATGTCGCTGTCTCCTGCACCTTGCATTTCCCTCCTCTACTAGGTTACTCCTATCAGCACATGTCGTGCTCCTGCAGAATCCCATCTTGACCCCCAAACCCTAGCTACTGGTTTATTATTTCCTCCCTTTCTATAGAAACCCCATAAAGGAGCTGTGTCTACTTTCATTTTAATTCTTTTCTCTGCTTTCTCGAACCCATTTTAATCAGACTTTTGTCCCCACCATTGCATGGAAATAGCTCTTCTTAGGGCCATTATTAACCTGGAATTTTTAGTCCTCGCCCTTCTTGATCTAATGATTATGTTTGTCACAGTTGATTGTGTCCTTCTGCTTGTCTTCTAGGAGACTGTCCCTCTTAGCTTTCCTCCTACTCCTCTGGGTGCTCCCTTCAGGGTCTTCGCTGGTCCCCCTAGTTTCTCTGTCCTGTGCACTCTGGTGGGCTCAAGGACTTAGTTTATGGCTCTCTTCTCTTCTTCTGTCCGTTCACTCTCAAGACATCTCAGCCAGTTTTGTGGATTCCCATACCATCTATATGCTGACAATTCCCAAATGTCTATCTCTAGCTGAGACCTCTCCTTGAACTCTTGAATTCTTACAACTGCTTATTCTACATATCTACTGGGATGGCTAACAAGCATCTCAACATGTCTCTGATAGTGTTTCTGCTCACACTTCAGACACCAAATGTATGGGGGATTTTTCCTCCATACAAACTAAATCTCCAACTCTCCAGACACCAATTGGGTGTCGTACAATTCAAATCAGTCCTGACACTACCAAGAGTTAGTGCAGACCCTGCAGGTTAAGTCAGGCTCATGACTGCCCCCACTTCAGATGCTAGTCAGAAGTCCCAAGTTGCCACCTGAACTTCTGACCAACTAGCTATAAATTGAGGGTTCCCACAACCCCCTCCACAGTTTTAATAATGTGCTAGAATGGCTCACAGAACTCGGAGAAACACTTTACTTACATTTACCAGTTTACTATAAAAGACACAATTCAGGAACAGCCAGATGGAAGAGATGCATAGGGCAAGGTGTGGGTGGAGGGTCATGGAACTTCCGTGCCCTCTTCAGCATGCTGCCCTCCCAGCACCAACCTGGGAACTGCCTGAACCCCATCATTCGGGAGATTTTATGTCGATTCTGTTATATAGGAATGTTTGATTAAATCATTGACCATTGGTGGTTAGCTCAATCTATAGCTTCTCTTCCCTCTCTGGGAGATTGGGAGGTAGGGCTGAAAGTTCCAGCCCTCTAATCAAGGTTTGCTCTTTCTGGTGACTCAGCCCCCATCCTGAAGCTATCTAGGGGTCCCCAGCCACTAGTCATCACATTAGCATACAGAAGACATTCTTATCACCTTGGAGATTCCAAGGATTTTAGAATCAATGTGCCGGGAACCTGGGACAAAGAACAAATATATATTTATCATAATGTCCAAAACTCAATTTCTGATTTCCTGTTCCTCCTGCAACTGTGCCCATTGGAATAAATGGCATCTCTGTCCTTCTGATTGCCTGGGCCCAAAACTTTGGAATTATTCTTGGCTTGTTCCTTTCTTGTGCACCTCATATCCAGTCCATCAGCAAATCTGTTGGCTTTATCATCAGAGCACATACAGAATGTAGCCACTTCTTACCACTTCTGTTGCAAACACCTTGCTCCAAGCCACCCTTTGTTTCATGTGATTTGTGAATTGTTCAATAGCCTCCTAAATGGTTTCTCCTTAATCTCCTGCTTCCTACAGTTTATTTTCAACCTAGCAGCCAAGTGATCTTTCAAAAATATGTCAGTTCAAAATAGTAGCCTTCCCATTTCATAAAAGCCCACAAGACCTTTCCTTATGAGTCTCTGGGTGACTTCTGACTTCCTTACCTCCTTTCCCCTGCCATGCAGCTCTAGATGCACTGGCCTTTTGCAACTGGCTCAGGGCCTTTGCACTTACTGTTCCTTGCCTGGAACACTTTTCTCCCAAGTGTCTGTGTGGCCTGCTTTTTTCATTCCCTCATCAATCAGTGATGCCTTTCTTGACCACCTTTGATAAAGTAGCAGCCCATCCCCACACCCACCCTAGCCCTCTCTGTCTCCTTATCCTACTTTGTATGTTTTTTCCCCATATCATACTATACTTGTTGTCTCTCCCCCTATAGAGTGCAAGCTCCCTGAGGACTGGGACTTTCATCTGTTCACTGCTCTGCCTCTAGCAACTGGACTTATGGACTAGTGGTCTGTTCCCTTCGTTTCACAGATAGGGAAACTGGGACAGGAGTGAGCATGTGGATGATGCTGAACAAATAGCTGACCATCTAAAACAGTGGCCTTCATCCTTGTCTTCCCTCTCCCTGCTTTGTCTCCCTAGTAGTGCATATTAGCAGCTGCCACACTATACATTTATGGTCTGCTTTCCCAACAGAACATCAGCTCTTATTCCTTCTGTCTCTCCTGCATCTAGAACAGAGCCTGGCACATAGGAGGTGCATGACAGGTGTTTGTTGGGCGAATGAAGTTTGAATGGGCTGGATGGGACTGAGGACTGGCTGACTCCCAAGGGCACCCTTGTCCTCTACCCCAATGGTATTTCTTTTCTTTTCTTTTTTCTTTTCTTTCCTTTTCTTCTTTCTTTTTCTTTTTCTTTTTTTTTTTAGAGATAGGTTCTCACTCTTTCATCCAGGATAGAGTGCAGTGGTGTAATCATAGCTCACTGTGGCCTTGAAGTCATGAGCTCAAAGATTCCTCCTGCCTCCGCCTCTCAAAGTTCAGGGACTGCAGGCCTATGGCACCATGCCCAGGCCCCCGGTGGTTTTCAAATGCTGGTGTGCATCACACTCTAGAGCCAGGGTAGGGGTGAGGTTTGTTAAATGTACAGGGCTTGCTGATTTGAACTGTTGACAGACATAAAGAATTATCCATCAGAGAGAGACCCTCGTTATAGCATGTTCCACATCACTTTGACTGGAGGGAAAGCCATGGTTAAGCCCAGATGAAATGCGGGTGGTTGGTTTTGAACCCCACCTCTCCTTCAAATGGACTCTTCCTGATGCACCTAATCCACCTTTTTTCTGACACATATATCCATTTCTTTCCATTTCCCTTCCCTACAGCCTCCTCTTTCCTCGGTTTGTTTCAAGATTGTGTTCTTTTAGTTTCCCAAATTGACCTTCTTAGCTAAATTCATGGTGGGCATGGGTTTTGTCATGTTTCCCCAGCAGCTACAGCCTCTGTAAAATTCTGAACACAAAGGCTCTGGGAGAAGCTGAAGCCTGTGTAGCACTGGGGGTCTGGAATCCATTAAGAACAAGGAACACCCCTAACACCAGGCTGAGCTGTTGGTGAGGCATGTTCTCAGCCTCCAGCCATTTGACAATCACCATGGCCTAGTGAGGTGGGCAGAAAGCAACTGCTGTGGTTGTTTTTCAAATAGAGAAGCCAGGCGCTTGTGAACAGGACCCTCACTTCGCCAACCCCAGATTTTCCATTGCTAGAGCATGTCTCAGCTGGGCCTTGAACCTTGGTCTTCTGGCAGTTCAGGGTGGGATGATGGAAAGTGGCTTTCCTCATGACTTAGCATTTACCAAGAGCTTCTCATGGGCCTGGGTCCCAGAGTCACGGACTCACAGTTTGGGATGGTTACAGCCCCCACCTGTGATGTGATTCCATTGTGTTACGTTGGGCAAGTCAACCCCATCTCCTGGTTTCCCCATCTGAGAGTGAAGGGAATGAATATTAGCCTTTTGTTTACGTTTTTTCTTTTGTTTAATTTTAAAGCTTCATATACTATGGTTCCAAATCTAGGGCCAAACCCGGGACTCCTGTGCGCGAGTCCTGAACTCACTGCTTATCTGCGAAATGGCCTGAAAACTTCAGCCTTCACTTAGCCCATGGGGCTGTTGTAAGAATCAGAATAATATTAATTATTGCAAAGGTGATGTCAAGTGTAAAGGTTATATGAGAATTATCTTGGTGAACATCAGGAATCGTTTGCTTGTGCTTTATGAGAACAGCGGGTTTTGATTTAAGATGGTAAACAGCGATTCAGCTTTCTTCCCTCAGGGCTTAAAGAAGACATGTGTGACCATGGACCAGGAACGCCCACGCTCTGACCTCAGCATAAACAACAGAAATGATCTTCGAAAGGTTTTGCATCTTGAATTTCTCTATAAGGAGAACAAGGTATGTGCTTTCTAAGGTGTGGTGTGGAGTCTTGGAACTGAGTTTGGCACTGCCAAAGCACTCACGGGCCCTGCCAGTGACAGGAGAGGCTTGAGGTGCTCCTGGCCTGTCACACTTGTGGTCAGAGAGAAACCGACCCCCCAAATGTGGACAGATCCCCAGCGGGAGTGGGTTTTCCATCTTGGTCAGCTGGTGCTGCCCATTGGCATGTTGTGTGTGTGTGGTTGTCGGGCTCATTTTGAACAGAGCCTGTGGCAGTGCTCAGCCTCCCACAGTTATTCCCTGTGCTCCCTCCTCCCAACATGAGGCTATTTTTAGTAAGACTGTACTTAAGAATATCGTATCCAGTTATACTAAAATTTTCCATTCCCTGCTTATGTAAGAGTTTCCTTCTTCAGTTCTGAGTAATACCTTAGTCTTGAGTCTCCTGTGACATATAATTTAGGTAGAGGAGGGAATTGGGTTCAGCTAACCCAGGTGCATTAGAGTTGGAAAAGCAAATGGAACTGTGTTTTCCTGGGCGGGAAGGGGGCTTCTCTGATCCCCCAGACTTGATCTCCCCCAACCTGCTATTATAGGCTTTCATGGCACCCTCTAGTTTTCCTGTTTTTGTGTTTATCACATTGGCAATAGAATATTTATGTGATTTTAAAATTAGTATCTGCCTCCCCCAATACCTTGGACACAGCAGAAGCCAGAAATGCAGTCTTTTTTGTTCACTATTTTATCCCCAAACATAAAGTGTTGTCCGACGGCATAGTGAATAGTCAGTATCTATTTGTGGAATAAATGAATGAATGACTATACGAATGAATGAAACTACACTTTCTACTTAAAATTTTAATCTGTTATGAAGACAGAAAAAGAATGGGCTGTCCAGCAAATGTTGCTGTGTGGCTGGGCATAGTGTCAGAGTCAAAAAGAAATGATATAGTTCAGCATTTATCACAATTTTTTAAAAAAGCAATAAAATGATATCTCATGTGGAAGTCCAATATGCAAAGCAAAGAAGGGAAAATGCCCTATTTGAAGTTGGGAAAAGGAGGTCTTGCTTTATCGTCTAGCCTCTCAGCGTCCAGCTTTAAGCCACTGATCAATTCCCTTCTCTCAGGAGGGGGAGCTGTGAGCCCGAGAGAGTTGGCTATCCAAGGTCTCACAGTCAGTTACCAGGTAGGAATGAGGCTAGAACCAGGTGTTTTGATTCCCAGTCCTATTGTAGGAGTGATGATCAAGCATATTTTAATTGTAATCCTTTTTTCAAATGAGACTTCAGCAGATTGGATTCGTATGGTGGTAGGACCAAGGCTGTTTTTTAAGACACCCAGAAGATCCACTGAACCACTTGAGAACTATGCAAGTACATGTCATAGGCCAGGGAGGAACCTATGCCAGGCATCTCTCAATAAAGTAAAGGATGGAATTTCAGGCAGACATATAAACTAAAAACAACTGGCACCTACAGGAGCACTCAGGTTGCCAGAAATTCTCTTGCTCCCCTTTGAGGAGAAGTAGGCAATGGCAGCCCCGTGTAGTCTATCAGAGGCTCAGTAAAGACATCAAATAGAAGGCCTTTGTCCTCTGGGTCCTGGGGTGACATGCAGGCACCTCTGTCTCCTGTCCTGTAGCAAGTACTTTCTAAGTCCTGTGGAAAGACTGGTGACCCAGGCAGCAGATGCTCTGCAATCCTCCGTCTGCTGTATTCTAAGGCAGGAGAGTGGACTGTACACTTTAGGAGAATTTTGCACAGAGAGTGAGACAACTACCCAGAAAATTCAGTTAACCATTCTGGTTACATTGGGCTTTTAACGTAAATGTACCTTACCTAATTTCCCAAAAGTGTCTTTGACATTCAAGCTATTTTTATTCCCTCATTGTAATATAGTCTCCCTAAAGTAGTTGTTATCTTAAGATACTTAAGATATTTTCATGAGATACTGATAAGTGCCCTGATATATACAGCAGTTATTAGCTGTTATACAATGAATCGGAGTGTATATTTTACAGGAAAATTACTCATTAATATCTACTACATAATAATTTTGACATTCATTCAGCACAAAGCTAGCCCGATTCCAGGAAAGCCCTGCAATTTAATGTTAATATTTCCAGTAACTTGTTCTAACCTCTTAGGTATAGGATAGATAAAAATGCCTATGTAAATTGAGATTTTGAAAAACAATATCTAGATTCATATAAAGGCTGTGTCTGTTGTGAGCCAAGTGATGTGAAAAAGCATAAGGGATAATCAGGCAATTCAGGGGCTTAAGTCTCTCTTACTGAGAGAAAAGAAGGCTACAATAAATATAGGATCTTTCCCCTAACTCTCTTTATTGTAAGCTTCATTTAATCTTAGACAAAATAGTTTTTGTTTTTAATCTCTTACTGAAAAGAATAGTAAGACTGTCCCGGGTTTTGTCTGATGAATCTGTTGAGTTTGGTTGTAGTCCATGGGCTGTGGGTCTTAGTCCTGGAGTCCTGCTGCATGGATGAGAGGAGTAGGAAGGGGGAGGACTTGGCATGCCCTGAGGGCCTGCTCTGCCAGACTCCTTGTCAGGTGCTTGGCTAGTCTGCAAAATCACAGAGAGTGCCCCATGTCCAGCCACGGCTCGACAAGACCTGGGTGTCACTGGGAGAGTGGGTTGGGGACTGACACATGGCTGGGTCCCTGAGGCCAGCCTGCATATTGCTGCATGAATAGCTGTGTTTATCCAAATTACTTAGGGGAATTTAAATCCTTGCTGTTGTGGTGTAGTAAGTGTCAGTAGGGTGAGAGAATCTGTATTTTTAAAAAACGTCCAAAGGGAATATTTGGTATAGGCAAGGATGGAAAATACTGGTATCGTTTAATTCCAAAACCTACTACTGAAGACTTTCATTTGCCTTTTGTTTTTAAGGTTGGGGTGTAAAGTGAGTCAGTCCTGACTGCCTCTCTGTGCTCTTCACGTTAACCTTCTGCTGCAGTTGTCTCTATCATCGCTGGTGTCAGTGTTAGATGCAGAGCTTACAAGCTAAAAAAATATTCAGGCTGCAAATACTTATGAATCTGTAGGGTTAGTGTTCCCTATAGACTCCGTTTTTTAAATGAAGGGATATATATTTTATAAAGTTATTCCTTGGAGCAAAAAATCAAGAGGAAATTTGCTTAGGCATGCCTCTATTCCTATCACATTTTATTCTAGTTGTTTATTGAATCACCTGCCTCATGCGTTGGATGCTAGTTCTTTTAGGGTAGAGATTTTGTTTTTGTCTCTGTGTCCCTACCCAACATAGTACCTGACAAATATAATATGTGGCCAGTAAATGTTGGCTGAAAGCTTGTATGAATGAGTGAGAAGTTGATAAACTTAGTCAAAGAAGTGGAATAGTTGTCTTTTCCACTCTTCCCTGAAGCTGTATATAAATTAATGATTTTTTTTTTCTCTCCCAATGATAGGCAAAGGAAAATCCTCTAAAAACAAGCCTTGAACTCATCACCAGATACTTTCTGGATCACTTTGGAAATACGGCTAACAATTTCACTCAAGATACCCCAATCCCTGCACTCTCAGTTCCAAAGAAAAATAACAAAGTGCCATCGAGATGCTCAGAGACTACACTGATAAATATATATGACCTTTCAGATGAAGATGCAGGATGGAGAACATCATTGTCAGAAACAAGCAAAGCCAGGTATCTTTTCCCATTATTATGTTTATTAGTTTCCTATTGCTGCCATAACAAATTACTATGTACTTCATGGCTGTTTCAGTCAGTATTCTCCAGAGGAACAGAATCAATATGGTCTCTGTGTGTGTGTGTTTGTGTGTGTGTGTGTGTGTGTGTGTGTGCGTGCATGTATCTATATGCATATGTACCTGTATGTATACATAAAGAAGTTTGGCCAGGTGCAGTGGCTCACGCCTGTAATCCCAGCACTTTGGGAGGCCAAGACAGGAGGATCATTTGAGGCTGGGAGTTTGAGTTCAGCCTGGATAACATAGAGAGACCCTGTCTCTACAACAACAACAAAAAATTAGCTAGAGGTGGCAGTGTGCACATATAGTCCCAGCTACTTAGGAGGCTGAGGCGGGAAGATCACCTGAGCCCAGGAGTTCAAGGCTGCAGTGAGTTACGATCACATCACTGCACGGTAGCTTGGGAGATGGAGTGAGACCCTGTCTCTTAAAAAAGAAAAAAAAAGTTTATTTTAAGGAGCTGGCTGATGGGACTGTAAGGGCTGGCAAGTCTGAAATCTGTAGGGCAGGCTGGAAATCTGGAAACTCAGACAGGATTTTTATGTTACAATCTTGAGCAAGAATTTATTTGAGAAACATCAGATTTTGCTCTTAAGGCCTTCACCTGATAGGATGTGGCCCACCCACATCATTGGGGATAATCTGCCTTACTTAAAGTCAACTGATTGTAAATGTTAATCACATTTACAAAATGCCTTCACAGCAACAGCTAGATTGATACTTGACTAAACAATTGGGTACCATAGCCTAGCCATATTGGCATATAAATTTAATCCTCACAGTAGTTAAAGCAATACCAATTTATTCTCTTTCAGTTCTGGAGGTCTGAAGTGTCAAATCAGTCTCACTAGACTAAAGGCAAGGTGTTAGCAGGCCTGGTTCTGTCTGGAGGTTCTGAGGGGAAAATCCATTTTCTTTTCTTTTTTAGCTTCTAGAGGCCACCTATGTTCCTTGACTCTTGGCCCCTTCTTCCATTTTGAAGGACATCACTCCAGCCTCTGCTTGTGTTGTTACATCTCCTAACTTTACTGCCTTTGATCCTCATGTCTCCTTCTAAGAAGGACCCCTGTGATTACATTGGGCCCACCAGATAATCCCATTTTAAGACTCTGAATTTAATCACATCTGCAAAATCCTTTTTACTGTGTAGCTAGCCCACTTACATAGTTAACCAAAAGTGGGTTAGCCCACTTATGCCTAGTGTTCCATTATTGGAACACTAAGCATGAGGGAGTTATTGATATCCTACTGCTCAAGGTCATTGCCAAGGTCTGATTTTTCACTCATGCAAAAATTTAAAAAATTGCAACCTCTGGCATAAATGAATTAATAGATTCTGGGGATCAGGATGTGAAAATCTTTGGGGGGGTCACTGTTCAGCTTCCCACACTTTGTGTTTTCAAAATCTCTGCTGTGAAGTGCTGTTATTTTCCTGTTGAGGCTGTGAGAATGGACTACTTTGTGATGAAGAGTAGTTACAATTCACTGTTTATTTTAAATTCCATGATCGTAAGGTTCAAGCACTTGCTTTATTTGATTTTCTTAAAAACAGGGGTATGGTATTCTAAAAGGCAACAGAACACTGTAGAGATGGGAAAAATCTGGAAAATAAGCTCTTTTAAAAATCTTATAAAGAAAATGAATTGGCATTCTTGATTGAACCTCTATTATCTGGAAAACAATGACATTAAATTATGACCTTAAGACACTGCAGTCCCCAGTAGTGAGCTTAACTTCCTGGGAATGGGTGCTTTCTTCTGGTTCCATTGAAAAGCACTTCCTTTCCTGAGGGTCGCTGAAGCTCAGGGTATGGGTGTCGAGCTGCCAAAAGGTGGCACCATGACAAGCAGTTAGCACAAGGATTCAGAGGTGGAGGGTCATAAGGGGCTATGAAGAAGCTCTTCCTCCAAGGCACTTACTACCTGGCTGGGAAGTGAGATACTTCTGGTACAATAAAAAGGCAACTAGGAATTTGAAGCTCCTGAGTCCCACCTATTACCCAAGCCAAAAATTTGGGTGTTCTTGCCTCCGCCTCGTCTGTCATCTTCTGCATCTGTGAGTCCTGTGAGCTCTTCACCCAGAGTGATAGTAGGCACTTTCCTTCTTTCCTCCTTTCTCTGCCCACCGGCGAGGGCCTCAGTTCACACTCCCATCCTCTTTTCCTGGTTAATTCCCACAGCCCCTCACTGGTCCCCAGGGCTCTAGTGATCTTCCCCTCAAATCCACCCTTGCCCTAAGATAGCGTGAGCTTTCCACGAAAAGAGTCTGGCCATGCCGCTATCCTGCTGAAGGGCTTCAGACGTTCCCTGCAGCTTTCATGGCAAACTCCTTAGAATACCAGCCCCGGCTGCTCCCCTGAGCACATTGTGCCTTAGAGGCCTGCGTGCTGGGGCTGGGCCTTCTGGGGACCTCTTGCTGCCTGGTTCTCTCAGACTCAGGTGCTGCCTTCTCTGGGAGCCCTTCGGAATTTCCCCAGGCTGGTTCCAGCCTCTTCCTCTGCCTGACATGCCGCAATCACAAGGCTGGTTCCAGCCTCTTCCTCTGCCTGACATGCCACAATCATAGCACACATGACTGCCCCTCCCACATGTGACCCAGTGCCTGGTAAGCAGCTTGGCATAGGGTAGGGGGCAATACCCATTTATGGCAGAGCCCAGTGGTAGAAAATAGCTGAGCCTGTGTCACAGGAGTGCTGGCTTCTGGGTGATCAGAGGTAAGATTCCCCTTTGCCTAGGTCTCTCACTTTGTCTCGTGGGCTCTCTCACTCTTGTTCTTTCTCACTCTGTGCTTATTCTCACTGTCTCTTGCCTTCTTTTTTTTTTTTTTTTTTATTGATCCACACTTTATTCAATGCTGTGCCCAACACAGTCTCAGAGACAAAGAGCAGTCTGAAATTTCCAGATGCTTTGGTAGGTCAGAAGCACATGCCATCCACCCTCTTACACTCTGCTCAACTCCCCTCACCTTCTTTTGTTCTTTCTTGCTCTCTTACTTCCTCTCTCTCTCTCTGACACACACACACACACACACCCATTGGCACACCTGACTTCAGCTTTAGCTGAACAGTGGGGAATGCCAAGTTTGCTATGGGTCTTCTCCACGCCTCTCAGTGGTGTGCGGCAAGGCTGGGCTTCGCATACCGCATGACTGTACTGAAAGGTTATAGTTTTCCTTAATCATTCAGGTCTGGAAGACTAAGGATGCTCTTTAGTCTTAAGGACTTGAGGGGTCCTGTTATGGATCATCATCTCTGAATTTGTTTGCTTGTTTACTGGTCTTATTTTGTAGGGCAGACTTGCCTTGATACCAGAGTATTTTCTGTTCCTTGTCTTTCATGATAACGCACTGGCTGGTTAGAAGTCATCATAGATTTATTAATGGGCTTGCTTTGAATGCACATTGAATGTGGAATTTGCTATCTTTCTTACTGATTCCTTTTGGGGAGTCTGTTTTAATGGAAATATTCCTTTTTCACAGACATGACAATCTTGATGGAGATGTACTTGGTAATTTTGTATCATCTAAAAGGCCCCCGCACAAAAGTAAGCCCATGCAGACAGTCCCGGGTGAAACTCCTGTGTTGACTTCTGCATGGGAGAAGATGGACAAGCTTCACTCGGAGCCTTCCTTGGATGTGAAGAGGATGGGAGAGAATTCCAGGCCAAAGTCTGGTCTGATTGTGCGAGGCATGATGTGTGGGCCCATCGCCAGCTCCCCACAGGTGGGGCTGTTGCTCTTTCTGTTGTTATGGGTCTGGAGGCTGAGAACTGGGCTGGGCTTAAGGCACGCCTGGGTTTATTTGGGGTACCCCACAGGGCAGTCCAAGAAGAGGGTCTGTGTGTGGGGTGGGAAGAACAGTGCCTCTGTTTTCTCCCTGGCTCTACTGTCAATGACACATGGGGCCTTGAGCAGGTCTCCTTTCCTGCCCTTAGCTTACCCATTTTGTTTGTGAGGTGGATGCCATGGTTTTCTGTTCCTCTGCTGGGTAAGAATACCTACTCAGCTTTGTCTTTGCAGTTCAGGAGTGGAGAACCTATCCAGGTTCAGAGAGCATCTTTAGGCTGAGTGTGGTGGCTTACACCTGTAATCCCAATGCTTTGGGAGGCCAAGGTGGAAGAATTGCTTGAGCCTAGGAATTTGAGACCAGCCTGGGCAACATAAGGAGACACTTGTCCCACCGCCCCATCTCTACAAAAAATCAAAAAGTTAGGCAGGTGGGGTGATGTGCATCTGTAGTCCTAGCTACTCAGGAGGCTGAGTGGGGAGGATTGCTTGAACCTGGGAGGTTGAGGCTACAGTGAGCTGTGATCATGTGACTGTACTCTGGCCTGGGCAAGACTGAGACCCTGTCTCAAAAAGAAAAAAAAAAAAAAAAGGAAAAAACAGCATCTTTTAAAATAAATCTAAAACACAATAGTTAAAAGGGACTAAACCCCCCAAGCCTTATAGTTTCATTTATTCTGCTTTTATTTTTTTCTCTTTCAAAGAAAGATTCTAAAAATTTCACATTATTGTTTTATAGTCTCTCTTACAGGGTGACCATGGTAGAATTCCATTAGGCAGAGAGACAAAACAAAATGAGAGACAAATGTAAAAGAAGTTTGTAAAACAACAATCAGAAAAGCAAAACAAAAGCAAACACCAAACTCAAAGTGCCATATCAGTCAAATCAGGGAGTCTGAGCCAATCAAAAACAGGGTGTCTGTGTCCACCTGCACTCTCACTTACCTGCTGTATGTTTAGGTGTGGGTGTAGGTGCTGGCACTGTTCTCCCAATTCATTTGGAATTAGGATGGAAAGAAGTGAGTCCTCTCCCTGCCCCTGGCTCTATCTTATGGGATCTTTGGTCAGGGTTTTTATTTCTCTTGGCTGCAGTCTCTTCTATTAGACCAGCTGTCTAAGGCCCCTTAGGGCTCTGGGATTTCATTGCTGTCAAGATCATGCAGTCTTGGGGTCCAGATCAAGGAAGAGCCTTCCCGCCACTGTGTAGTTCAGGCCACATCTTGATGTCATACCCCATTCTAGGCCTTCTTGTTGGAGAAGGACATTCATAAACTGAACCCTGTCCAGGGGAAAGGGGCTAGAATGGTGAACAGTTTGGAGGAAATTAAAAGATTTGGAGATGTTTAATCTTGTGGGAGGTTGGCAGAATGTAAGAGATTTCTTCGAATATGGAGGTTGGAATAGCCCATCTCCATGTGAGATAAACTCTATTTGCAATCTTGAGCTTAGTCTGTAAGCCTCCTGAGAGCAGGACACTGTTGTGTTTCTGTGTAGTGCATCATGTGTGCTTGCTGGCACCATTATTGGGTTGAGTGGTGTAGCCTTGCCTAGTAGCTCCAGACAGCACAGCTGGCACCAGCGGATGGAGGTTGGTATGGGAGCCTTCCATTAGTCAGAGCCACCTCAGCAGTGGAAAAGGTTGTTTTGGAAGGGACTCGGCTAGTTGTGTAAAACGGAAGTTAGGTAACCCATCTGCTGGGGACACTGTGGAAGGAGCCCTGCCTGGGTGACAGTTTAGACCACATCAGTGGTTCTTAGACTTTTAGCCTCAGGCTCTCTTTATACTCTTAAAATTATTGTGGAGTGCAAAGAGCTTTTGTTTATGTGGGTGTGTCTATTGCTATTTACTATATTTGAAATTAAAAGTGAGAAGTTAAAAATATTTACCTACAAAAATCATTAAAAATAACAGTAGTAAACCTGTTACATGTAACATGGTATATTTTAATGAAAAAATAACTATTTTTCAAAACAAAAAATTAGTGACATGAGTAGCATTTTTTTGCAAATCTCTTTAACGTCTTGTTTAGTAGAAGACAATTCAAGCCTCATATTTGCTTTTGCATTCAGTGCGTTGCAATATGGTGTTTTGGTTGAAGTGTATGAAGAAAATCTAGCCTCACACAGATAAGCAGCTGGAAAAGGGAAAGTATTTTAATAGTCTTTTCAGAAAACGGAGATATTTTTCTTTGATACTACACCGAAACTAGACAAGTTGTAGTTTCTTACTATGAAATCTTAAACCATATCAGTGAACTTTTTGTACCTTATTAGTTTCCCTTGGTATGTCTTGCACTTTGAACTTTTTACCCCTGAATGATTTAGTAACATAATATATTGGCTATTTGGAAAATATTGGTTAGTGAGTTATATAGATCTTCCAAATGTGGACACATCTCATTAGACAATAAGAAAATCACACCAAAAAATTTCATTCATTGATGTCACCCCAAGCTCATCCAAGAAGTTTTTAAGTATTGCAAAGCTCTCAAGCTCATGGTGTCAGATAGAAGTTTTCCAAAATTCTAATTTTTACCTGACAGCTTGTGTTTTATCACTGACAAAAATACACTATTTGTTTCCCTTGAGGTGACAGGCTCAATTGATTTTCAAGAAAATGCCTGCCAAATACCCACGCTTGAGTAACCATAGTTTGTCTGTCAGTGGTTCCATGAAAAAACCAGCAAGTTCACTCGCAGCCTAGATGGTTGTGCAGTGCCAGCTGCCATCCTCCATGGTCAGCGGAATGCCTGCATGTCCCTCCCACTGTGTCACTCAGGGTGTTGAAGAGGTGTGTGCTGGAGAGTCTAAGGGCATAAAATGAATAATTTTTGTGTCAGCATGGACATTCCTCGGTGAAGTCAGCACTTTATTCACCTATTTTCATTGTGAGTGTGTTGGTGGTAAAGAGGGCCTTGGGCACTAGTGGAGTTTGTTGCCACTGCCTTGATTCATGCCTGGGGCCAGCAGTTTTTCCCACTGTTGCTTTGTGCACAAAGTCAACACAGTGGAAAAAGGCAAATTGTGTCATCTTACTACTATGAAAATAGTTTTGAATTCCCTAAAAGGATCTGGGGACTCTTAGGGGTTGGTGGACTACTCTGAGGACCGGTGAACCAGAGGAGCACCAGGGTCCTGTCTTAGCATGACGTCCTGATCATCAAGTGTGTCCAATGGAGACCCCCTTTATACCTGTGGTGTGAGGGAGATGGCTTGGACCTGCTTTGCTGCCAAGTGCATTGCTGCAAACTTCTCCTTTTGGTAATTGTTTTGGGATGTGGTATCTGAAACCCACAAAGGATGTTGAAGGATGGGTTGCTATAGAATTTCGCCAGATTCTCTAGAAAGGACATTGTGGCCTTTGAGTACCTTGGCCATACTTATTGGTTGCTCAGGAGAAAAGCTCCAAAGATTGTTGGGTATTTCATCATATTTACTACATCACTTCTGTATTTAAGAATGACTTAAGAGGCTGGGCTCCCTGCAGCAGCTCCAGCTCCCTTCAGCCAGAATTTTGAGTCTCCTCGGGAATGGTGACTAATGTCTTCCTCACTTTGTGGAGGGTATGTCCTGAGTGGCTTTGGGAGGAGGTTTATAGTGCTTAGTAATGTCTGCTTAGCCAGAACACTACAAAATTAAGGTTTCCTTATTCCAGCCCAGGCTTTACTATTTGGTCTTGGATTATTTCTGGAAATATTGAGAGGTTCAGAATTTTAAACCAAGGAAAAGCCTGGTAGGTCTGTTTTTGTCTCCCCACCCTCCCATTAATAACAACGTGAGTTCCCATTTCCTCCACTCATCTTTGACGGTAAGGGAGGATATTTGGATATTTCAATTGACTCCTCTAGAATTCGTTCATTTCAAAAACTAAGCAAATCTTGAGTGCCTATTAGGTATAGGCTGCTGAGCTGTGTGCTCTGTGAACACCAGAGGCAAATTAAGAATGACCTCTGCCATCAGGAGGGGGTTGAGACCATATGTAAGTGGGCACAGGGCAAATACGCATAGGAGTAGTGAGCGTTTGCTGACTGCTGCAATACGTCTGGCTCTGTGCTAGTGCCTTGCACAGGTCTCATTTCATCCTCCCTACAGTCTTGTTGGGGAGAAGTAATACAGGTGCCTCATCCCTCATCCAAAACCTTTGGGCTGGATGTCTTTTGGAATTTATAATTTTTTTTGTAATTTTGGAAAGGAAGTACAGTGCATGAGCCACATAGCACATACTGCCTTTACTAGGGTTTGTGGTAGCACCCATAAGCAAAAAACATGACCATTTCAGCAACTCCATGTATGAATATTCACACTTTAAAAAGACTGTAAGCAGCCTCACAACAGTTAAGAATTTACCACAGGATTTTAAAAAACCTTTCATTTTCAGAGGTTTTGGGATTTATTTATTTATTTTTTTGAGATGGTGTCTTGCTGGCCCAGGCTGGAGTACAGTAGTGTGATCTCGGCTCACTGCAATCTCTGCCTCCTGGGTTTAAGTGGTTCTGCTTCCACCTCCCGAGTAGCTGAGATTACAGTCATGCACCACCAAGCCTGGCTATTTTTTTGTATTTTTAGTAGATATGGGGTTTCACCACATTGGCCAGGCTGGTCTTGAATTCCTGACCTAAAGTGATCCACCCGCCTTGGCCTCCCAAAGTGCTAGGATTACAGGCATGAGCCACCATGCCCAGCCTGGTTTTGGGATTTAGAAGTGACAGGTAGTGGATTGTGGACTAGTTATATTACAGGTGAGGAAATCAGGGACAGAGAAGTTAAGCAGCTTGCCACAGGTGACACAGCTGGTAGGTGGTGATGCAGACTGGAGCGATGGCTTCACCTGCTGCATGAACCTGCTCTCTGTAAGGGCTGCGAGACAAAGGCCCAGGCCTGCTCTGAGGTTCCAGCAGGCGGGGTGTGCATCACTGAAAGCCCAGAGGTGGGAGCATTTGAGTAGCTCCTTAAATAATAGGCAAGATTTTAAGGGAAAGAGTCCGAGGTGGGAAAAGACATTCCTGGGAGAGACATCACATCATGGGCAAATGCTTGAAGTGGGATCTTTGTTTTCCAGCTCCCCTCAAAGGGTCCTCACTGCTTTTGTCCTTACTCCCTTTAGGATTCTTTTCACAGACACTCTCTGAGACGGTCCTCACCGTCAAGCAGCTCCACCCAACCCCAAGAAGAGAGCCGGAAGGTCCCTGAGCTCTTTGTCTGCACCCAACAGGACATTCTGGCTTCGAGCAACAGCTCCCCCTCCAGGAACTCCCTGGGTCAGCTTAGTGAACTGACCGTAGAAAGGCAGAAAACCACTGCCAGCAGCCCTCCCCATCTGCCCAGCAAACGGCTGCCCCCACGGGACAGGGCCAGGCCGAGGGATCCCTCCGAGGACACCCCAGCAGTGGACAGCAGCACAGACATGGACAGGATGCCCTTGAAGCTCTACTTGCCTGGTGGTAATTCCAGGATGACCCAGGAGAGGCTGGAAAGAGCGTTCAAACGGCAGGGCAGCCAGCCCGTACCTGTCAGGTGAGTGTGCTATGCAAAGGTGACGGCTTTTCAAAAAGAAGCTCCACCTCTTACATGTTGTCTAGTCCCTAATGGCTCCGAAGGGAACTTCTTAGTCTCCTTGGTCTCAGAACAAGCCTGCGAAGTAACCGGCAAGGTAGAGTTTGTTATGGTCAACCAGGAAGAAAACTCAGCCAGAGCTCACATACCTGGAAAGCTGAAGAATGCTCTAGACAGGGGTGTCCACCCTTTTGGCTTCCCTGGGCCACATTGGAAGAACAATTGTCTTGTGCCACTCATAAAATATACTAACAATAGTTGATGAGCTAAAAAAAAATTGCAAAAAAACTTCAATGTTTTAAGAAAGTTTATGAATTTGTGTTGGGCTGCATTCAAAGCCATCCTGGGCTGCATGTGGGCTGCGGGTTGGACAAGCTTACTTTAGCAGATGGTCCCAAAACATACCTGCAGCAACATGGCCAGGCAGATGTGGCTAAGAGTTTCTTGTGGGAAGCCAGAGATACAGTGATGAATCAGCTCCCACAAGGCTCCCTTTGGGCATTATTTCTATTTTATTTTATTTTTCATCCTATCCTTCCTTTTATTCTTTACAATAAGCCTTAATGATTCCTACATTGATTGATTTTTGAATGTTAGGCCAACCTTACATCCTAAGAATAAATCCCACTTGGCTATGATATATTATCTTTTTATATATCACTGGATTTGACTTACTAATATTTCGTGTAGGGGTTTTGTGTATAGGTTTATGAAGAAGATTGGCTGGCAGATTTCCTTTCTTGCAACAGCTTTGTCAGATGCTGATACCTACATTATGCTAGAAGTGGTCCCTCTTTTTCTATCCCCTTGAAGAGTGAGTGTAAGATTGATGTGATTTCTTTCTTAAATATTTGGGAGAATTTACTGGAGAAATTTTCTGTGCATTAAGTTGAAAGGTTTTAAATTATGTGTTCAATTAAAAACTTTTTAATTCAAATTTCAACTTTCTTCTTGTGTAAGTTTTGGCAAGTTGTATTTTTTCAAAGAGTTTGGCCACTTTATATGTGTGTTTTAAATTTATTGGTATAAAATTATATAATTATATTATCCTCTTATTATCACTTTGAAGTTTGTGAGATCTGTAGTTATGTCTTTGTTTCATTCCTGTGATTGGTAATTTATGTTCTTTCTCTCTTAACTAGTCTCACTGGGAATTTATCATTTGTGTAATATACTCAAAGAAAACTTTTGGCTTTATGTTTGTTTTCTCTTTCATTGACCTCTGCTCTTATTTTTATTATTTTCTTCATTCTGTTCTCTCTTGAGTTTAATTTGCTATTATTTTCTAGTTTACTGATTCTCAGCCTTCTTCTTTTGTAATATGTTTTAAAGCTGCAAATTTCTCTGTAAGTAATGTTTTGTCTGTATTCCGTAAGTTAATATGTTACATATTCATATAACTTAGTTAATATATTTTCTAATTCCCATCATGGTTTCTTTTTTTTTTAACCCATGGGTTATTTAGGCATGTACTACTAATTTCATACATTTAGGGTTTTTTTTGTTTATATTTATATATATATTATATATATTGTTTATTTTTTGTTTATATAATTGTTTATGTATTATTCTTTATGATTGCAATCCTTTGATATTTGCTGAGATTTCCTTCTAGTATATAGTTAAAGCCTATCTCTGATAAACAGCATGTATTTGGAACTTTAAATCCAGTCGATAATTTTTTATTCTAGTTGGAATAATTATGGCATTTATATTTTCTTTTTACTCGAATAACTTCCTTTAGTATTTTTTTTTAGCAGGTATGTTAAATTTTTTTTTCTAGTTTTTATTTGGAAATGTCTTTGGTTTGCTTTTTTTTTTTGGAGACAGGGTCTCACTCTGTCACCTAGGATGGAGCACAGTGGCGCAATCACAACTCACTGCAGCCTTGACCTTCCACGCTCAGGCAATCCTCCCACCTTAGCTTCCTAAGTACGTGGGACCACAGATGCACTTATTTCCACACACCTGGCTAATATTTTGTATTTTTTGTAGAGACGGGGTTTTGTTATGTTGCCCAGGCTGGTTATGAACTCCTGGGCTCAAGCGAACCTCCCATCGTGGGCCCAGGGCAGGTATTCTCATATAATACATGGTGGGGAGGGGCTGCCTGTGGAAGAGCAGCCCACTTCTAAGAGGAAAAAGGGCAAAGCTGAGCCTAAATGCCTTTTATTTTTTATGGAATTTATCAGTCATATAATTCACACTTCCTCCCTTAGGGTGGAGTGATTAAAGAGGGGAAGAATGGCCAGGTGGGCCAGACCAGCAGAGCCTTCTTCAAACTTCTAGAAAACACTGGGAGTTGAGAAAAAGCATCCTTCAACCCAGCAGTTATTATCCCCATTTCACAGATGAGGAAACTGAGGCACAGAGAATCCAAGGAACCTGACAAGGTTCTGGGTGGGTGCAGATCCAAGGGCGCACAGACTGGCAAATGGAATATGGGCTGGATTTCAGCTCTCTCTCACTGCCTCAGCGAGGCGTCTTTGTGTAGTGCACATACTACACAACTCTACACAGTGCTCTTGATTTGAAACCAGGGCCAAAGTAATCCCAATGGTAAATATATCTGCATCCCCTGCCCTTCCCAACTCCCCTCCATCGGTGCCCCCTTCCCCTTGTTCTTTGTTTAATTCAGTTTGGTAAACATGGGTCTCAGTCCTAGTGTGTACCAGGTCCTGTGAGTTCCTCAAGGGGAGACACACATGTGCACATATAATTCTTCTAAAGCGTGGGAAAGTGCAGTGAGATGGCATCAGAGCTGGCCATATGCACAGAGCCAGCTCCACCGCTCTGTCCTAAGGAAGCTGGAGGAGAGGGAGCTACTTCGGGCCCTTTTTGGGCCTCCAAACATCAGGTTCAGAAAAATCCATGGAAGTCACACCTAGGGGCACAGGTGGGGTTAGGGGGCAGGTGGAGGATGCAACCTGCTGAGATGTTAGGGGGTGTGAGTATCTGTGCAGTCAGGCCCTCCTAACTCTGACACTCCTCAGATCTGACCCGGGGAGCTGAAGGGACTATTTTCTGGTTTATTTTTTGTTTTTCTTCTGTGCCCTTTGATATCAAGAGATGCTTGGAAAATATGTCACCTGGAGTCCCATTGTGGGGGTTGTGGCTGTTTGGGGCCACCTGTCACTTGTCGCTGGCTTGTCAGGGCTGCCCTTGTTGGGTTCCTTTCACCATCACTCAGAACCATGGGGACTCTGGCCCTGACTGGGCAGTCCTCTAACCCTCGCCTCTCTCTCCCTCTCGCTAGAGTGCTGTGTTGCGGGCAGGGGCCTTTCTCTACACATTTATGGCTCTTGCTGTCACCCACACACCTGACCTGAGTAGACTCTCAGGAAACTTCAGATGTAGTACGGAGCATGGGAGAGGAAATTTTTACTTACAACCCCCCAGGGCTAGGTCTTCCAAGCCTTTTGGCTCCTCAGGGGCACTTTGTGAAGGTGGGTTCTTTGGAGGCACCTCACTTGTGTTGCTCACAGCCCTCCATTGGGGTGTGCTGGCCTATGATTTGTCTGAGGGTACCTCAGAGTGAGTTTCTGGACCTGCAGATGGCCACATGGACACTCCTACAGTTGGCTTTCTGCAGATTAACTCAAAACACACCATGCTGGGCATCTAGCAATAGGTGTAGGCATAGGCTGCACAAGTTCCAGCCACTTAACTTGCTCAGTCAGTTTCAGAAACCTGGGTGTAACTGTGGTCATGAATTGAGAAGAGTTTTATCCTCCCTTAGGAATTCAACCCACAGCAGTTGCCACAGCACTGACATCTAAGGGTCAGGGCTGGTGAGCAAATGTATGCCCTGTCACATGGCTTCAACCATGGAGCCGTGGGATCCAGGGGTACCAAGACATGAAGGCCTATGGTATAAATGAGGGTGCTGAGGCCCAGAGAGGGGCACAGACCTCTCCAGGGTCACACAGGCCATCAGGATCAGGGACCAGATGACCTGACAGTATAGGCAAATAGAGGGGTGCATGTGTTTCCTGTTGCTGGTGTAGCATTACCATAAGCTTAGTGGCTTGAGGACAAACACAGATTGATGGTTCTGGAGGTCAGAGGTCTGAAGGATGTCTCACTGGTCTGCAATCCAGGTGTCAGCAGGCTGCATTCCTTCTGGAGCCTCTAGGGGAGAATCTGTTTCTTTGCCTTTTCCAGGTTTAAGAGGCCACCTGAATTCCTTGGCTCCCTTCCTTCACCTTTGAAGCCAGTGACATTGGCTGCATCCTGCTCAGGCTGCCTTCTTTCTGCTTTTCCCCTTCCTGCTCCCTCTTCTGCTTTTGAGGACCTTTGTGATTACCTTGGACCCACCTGGTTGATCCAGAACACTCAGCACATCTCAAGGTCAGCTGATCAGCAACCTTGATTTCATCTGCAATCTTAATCCCCCCTTGCCATGTAACCTAACACATTCAGGGGGTCTGGGATTAGGATGTGGACATAGTTGAGGGAGGGAGTCATTTTTATGCCTGCCACAGAGGGCAGCTGTTTGTTGGAGCACTGTACGTTTTTTTTTTTTTGTCTAACTACGGTTTTTAAAATATTCATCTACTCTCTCAATCTCCCTTCTGACCACTCTCAAAAGATTTTTTTGTGTTTTTCACATTTCCCCCTGTCTCACTGTCACATCTGTCTCTGTTTTATCTGGGCCTTGTGTGGAAAAGGCAACAGGAAACCCACAGCCATGCCATCCCCAGAAGCAGCAGGCTTAGGAGGAGAGGATGTCTAGCTTTGGGGCCTGCTGTGGCGGGTCCATGGAGCTTAGGGTCGTCATTAATTTCACGAAATGGATTTTGTCCTGGAGAAAGTGAGTATCTTCCCAGAATACAACCTTGAAGTATGATATAGTCCATGCAATTGAAGTCTAATTTAGACTTTTAAAAAAGGTTTTAAATTAAGCATTTTAAAAAGCAGGGTGGAATACATGCATCTTTAGGACTTGTTTACATTCTTAACTTCATAGACTGTCAGTGCTGGAAAGATCCTTAGAATCCAAACCCTTTATTTGGCAGGCGGGGAAAATAGAGCCCCAGAGAACAGAAAGGAAATGACTCACTTGAGCTTTTGCAGGTGTAGCAAAGTTTTTTTCATAAACTCTGTTTTCCCTTTGCAGTTAATGTTTAAACTTTCTTTTTAAATAGGCATGCTCCTCCTGTATTCACTTAAAGCCTCCATCACAGATGTCACTAACCAACATATGATGTCTTGCTCTTCATGTTACAGATCCTTTGGTTTTGGGTAGACTTGATTTCAGACTCTGAATTCCTGGAGTCGTACCCTCTAAAAAACAAAAAGACCCTGTCAATTCACAGACATACTCATTTATTCAGTTAATTTATTCAACAACTATTTAGCAAGGACCAGCAGTATGTTAAAGATGGCTTGTACTGGCTTCGAATGCTGATTTTTAGTGCCCCTTCTTAACTTTGCGTTCAGTGACATCACATTGGTAGCTTGGAATTGGTCATGGTTAGAATATTTATACCATGGAGATTGGCAAATGCAGCAAATCAAGGTCCCCATCCCTGGAGAGCCAGTTGTTAACATTTACCAGCACACCACCTGCGATGGCCTACTGTGTGCCAGACCCACTAGCCAGTCAGCTGTGAACAAAGCAGATTGAGTCCCTGCCCTCTTGGAGCTTCCACTTCCAGTGAGACGAGGCAGCCCACAATAACACCAAAACAAGGAAATATATAACATATCTGAGGATTACAAGTGCTAAGGGGAAAAATAAATCATGGAAGAGTGACAGGGAGCCCTGGGGACAGAGCTGCTATTTTATAAAGAGGTAGCCAGGAAAACCTACCGGAGAGGGTTACACTTGAGAGGAGGCCAGAAAGGAGACAGGGAACACGCACTTTGATATCTGGACATAAATGCCGAGAGCAGTTGTGCGCAGGCCCTGCAGTGGGAGCATGTTATTGATTGAGGCTGGACCACATGAGGGAGAGAGGAAAAAAAGCAAGAAAGGAAGCAAGGGCTTGGTCATGTGGGGCCTGGAAGCTGCTGAATGCATTGGCTTTTACTTTGGATACTCCTGTATCTAGGAGATATGGGAGCCTTTGGAGGTCGAGCAGAGACATGCTGTGATCTCACTTGTGTTTTAATAGGGTCCCTCTGGCTGCTGTGTTGAATAGATTCAAGTGTGGAAGGAGGAAGACAAGTGTGGAGGCAGGGAGACCAGTTAGGCAACTGCAGTAGTAGAAGAGAGCTGATGGTGGCTTGCATCAGGGAAATGGCAGTGAAGGTGGTGAGACATGGGCTAGAATATGCGTGTGTACATATATACAGATATACATCAGCAGGGCTACGTTCTGAGAAGTGCGTTTTCAGAAGCGCATCCAAATCTGTGGGCCCCTGGAGGCACTGAAGGACCTGGGAGAGTTTGGGGTGCACCTGTCTCTCTCGAGACTGCTGAAGTGGAAACATCATAGAGTGTACTTACACTGACCTGGATGGTGCAGCCTACTACACACCTAGGCTAAATGGCTTAGCCTGTTGCTCCTAGTATACACACCTGGACAGCATGTTGCTTTATTGAATGCTATAGGCAATTGTAACACAATGGGAAGTATTTGTTTATCTAAACACATCTAAATTTAGGAAAGGTACAGTAACAATATGATACTATAATCTTATGGAACCACTGTCATATATGTGGTCTGATATTGACCGAAACCACATATCTCATTGGGATTTGTGTATGGATTTGATGTGCTGTGTTAGAGAAAGAAAGGAGGCAAGGATAACTGCAAAGATTTTGCTGAACAACTGTAAGAGGGGGGTTGCCGTTCCCTGAAATGAAGACTGTGGGAGAAGCAGGTTTAGGTCATGGTCATTGGGCCATAATTTATACCTCTGGTCTGCATGTTACTTTCTTTTTTTTTTTTTTTTTTTTGAGACAGAGTCTCGCTCTGTCACCCAGGCTGGAGTGCAGTGGCGTGATCTTGGCTCACTGCAAGCTCCGCCTCCTGGGTTCACGCCATTCTCCTGCCTCAGCCTCCCGAGTAGCTGGGACTGCAGTCGCCCGCCACCACGCCTGGCTAATTTTTTTTGCATTTTTAGTAGAGACTGGGTTTCACCATGTCAGCCAGGATGGTCTCAATCTCTTGACCTTGTGATCCGCCCGCCTCGGCCTCCCAAAGTGCTGGGATTACAGGCATGAGCCACTGCGCCCAGCCCTGCATGTTACTTTCTATCAGGCCAGTGGTGTTTCTTTGTGAACTGGCCTTCCTGTGGCCTTAGTTCAGGGTCCATGTGCTTGCAGTCCACACATGTGAGCAGTGAGCTGTCCTGTTACTGTTGTGCTGTGACATTTCTCCTCTGGCACTGGGGTTTTATTGAAGCTGTTAAGAGGCTTCCACACCAGGACTATTACTAGAGCCCAAGTTAGTAGGATTGCTCACAGCTACTGTCTGAGGACAGTAAAAGCAAGTCCCCATCTTGCCTTTATGTCATGCACTTCTTTGTCTTGTGCTTGTAGGTTGCAGTCTGCTGAGCAGACCTCCAGGCCTCTCTGGGCCTCTGTGCTCCTGTCTGTAAATGAAGGGGTCGGATGGGCTGCTCTGTAATGGCTCCCCACTTCTACCCTCTACACATGCCTAGACCAGACTCCTGACTTCTTTTGTAATCTCTGAATCACCTTGATTCAGTTGACCTCTAAGGCTCATCTTATGTAAATAATGAGCCTGTAAACCAGGGTCCTGTGACTTTGGAGTCCTTCCTAGACTGTGGGCTCCTCTGAGCACCTATGGGTATATAGTAAATGGATTTAGGACACAGCAACCTGGAATCACTCCCAGCCCTGAGTATGAGCATCTGTCACTGGAGGCCTGTTCCAGGCTGTTCCTGGCTGCAGCATTTTGAGCTGAAGGCAGGCTGACTAGGGCAAGGTTAAATTCCACCATCCCTAACCCCTTTGCCTATTACTTGTTGAGTGGTTTCTCAGGTTAGGTTCCTAAGAACAATGGTTCTTAAACTGTGACCTCTGGACTGGCAGCATCTGCATCATCTGGGAACTTGTTAGAAACAGCTTGTCTGACCCACTGAGTCAGAAGTTTGGGGGTGGAGCCCAGGAATCTGGGTTTTAACAAGCTTTTTTGGTGATGTCATGCGTGTCAAGCTTTGGGAAGCAATGCCCTAGGGGCCAAGCCTGAGTCAGATTCCAGTACATGTAATTTATTGGGGGCATGCTCTCAGGAGGAAGTGGGGTGAGGAAAGTGGAACTGGGCAGGGGAAGGAGCTCAGCAAAGGTGTGAGGGCTAAGGGCTCAGGCTGATCCCCTGGGGAGATGTGGAGCATGAATTGACTCAGAGTTAGTCCCATGTTTAAGCAAGGGAGTGAGCTTTTGTGCCCCTCTTAGTCATTGGTTGTGGGCTGCCCATCCTGGAGTGGGGCGGGCAGTGTGCAGCCTCCTAGATGAGTTTGGCAAAGGACAATTCTCCAGAAAAGGATGCAGCTGTGAACCCTTAGCAGCTGGGAAGTATTTACCTGTCTGAGGCAGCTGGGCGGGACACCTGTGGCCTCCATGTCAGTTCTCATGGCTCCTTCTGCATTCACCCAACCCCTAGGTATTACAGTAAAGATAAACTGCAAAGCCTGTCCCTGGATATCACCTTAGGGTGCATTGGATGCCCTGGTGAGGTGGGCCAAGCAGGGATCTTTTACAGGTTAGGATACAGACTCCAGAAGGGGAGACTGAAACGAAACTGTTTCCAGGCTCAGACAGCCTTTCCCATCATGACATCTGCAGCCCTCTGCAAGAGCATCATATTGCTCATTACTGGCTTTGTGGCTGGGTCACGTCCTTTTGTCTTAATGAGTTGAGAGGTGTCATAGCTCAGGTAGGCACTGGGGATGCCAATGCATGATATGGTTCCCTGCCTCCAGAAGCCCAGGGTGCACTGGGATGCCCTGTGTAATTGGGTGCTAAATTGTGGCCCTCACAAAGGAGTGGAAGTTCAGGGAGCAGTTAAGGGACGCCATTGAGGGGGCAGGAGGGCCCTGGGCTTGGAGAGGCAGTGTTTAATGCAAAAGACTTCCTGGTAAACCAGTAACATTGGAGAAGGAATGGCTGTACTTTTAATTCACAGATCCAGGGGAAGATTAACCTGCCTTGTTCTGCTGTGGGTCTCTGCAGCCTTGATACAGCCAAGGCCCCAAAGCCTCAGTGTTTCTGCCTTTGCATTGAAACACTCCTCTGACATTGGGGATGCCTGGCAGTTTTTCAGGTTTTGCAGAAGAATGGACAGTAGATGGCAGCAGATCTTCATCAATCCTCCCAACCCCAGCGATTTAGTCTCGTTGCCCTTGTTGCATAATTTAATTCAGTGGACACTTACCAGGCTCTACCAGACCTTTCTTAAGCAGTCCAGGGGGAGAGAGACAAGTGCATCCCAAACTCTCCCAGGTCCTCTAGTGCCTCTGGAGGCCCCCAGATCTGGAGTGAAAGCCACGGGCGCACAGATGCCTCTCTGTGTCCTGAGGGGGAATGAATTGTGCCAGCCGGGACTTGGAGGAGGCTTCACAGAGGATATGGCATTTGCGGTTCATTGACTGTTCCCTGCTTCTGAGCATCCCAGCTCTGAAAACATCTGCACCTCATGGGATGAGTAATGGGGAGAATTTTCATTTTAATTTGTCTTTATGCATTATTTGGACTTCACATCAGACTATTAAGGTTCAAAATCTGACTCTTGAGACACACAATACCTAGTTCCTTTCTAGCATGCCGGTCATCCTATGTGGATAGTGGCCTGCTTGGGCTCTTGCACTGGTTCAGCCTCACCTTCTTAACCTGTTCTGGGGACCTCTCTTCTGTGGTGGATACAGCTGTCCTCCACACCTGCCATTGATGCCTGATGCTCAGCCACTTCTCCCCACTTCTCAGCCTGTTGATCACATTTTACCCTATACATGTGCCCCCAGTCCACAGTGGAACACCATTTCTCTCTCCTGATTGCTGGCCTCCTGAAAGTAGGCACAGGAGATTAAACATGAGAAACAGCTCCAGTGCATGTTACAGGCCACTGTGAGCCCTCCAAAAATGGGGTTGATGACCCCTAAACCTTGTGTGGTTATTATAACCCCAAGGTACCTTCAGTTCCATGGTTTCCAAGTCTCTGACCTGATGCATCTGTCAGAGGAAAGAGATTTCCCTTGACTCAGATTTCCTTTGAGATCCAGAAAGTGCAGCTAAAGAAGTGAGAGAGTGGCCACACATCTCCCTGGAAGGGAAAATGAGTGATCTTATATTGTCCGTCTGTGGACATCAGCATGGCAGCTCTGAGATCTCCCTTGGACCACACCTGGGCCCTTGCCAGCTCCATCCTAGGTTCTGAGTCCTGGGATACAGGCTGGGAAGATGTTCCATGCAGGAGAAGTGGCAGCTGTTAGATGGAAGGAAGTTGTTGAGGCTCTGAGATAATATTTGGGAGATGAGTGTGAGAGAGTAGGAGTGGTATTATGGAGAATCTTTCCTGTATTCCTTTTTTTCTCACTCCAAGATGCTTTTGTGCTGCTCTGTTAGCTATGTTCCAGCAGTTCCTGGCTACCACAACCCCAAATAAAGGCCCACATAGAGGTTAATAGGACCTGGACAAGGCTGAGTGAGGTGAAGCATCCAGGATGCAAAATGTAAGGAGCTGCTCACTCTCACAGTTGTTCAGCTGCAGTCTGGACACCTGCATGAACCTGAGAGGGAAGGTATCTTAAAATTTTGCACCTTAGGCTTCTTGATTATCTCACCCTAATCCTATCCTGGTTAGCAGAGTCTGGCTGCTTTCTTTCGTTCCCTCAGTATCTTGGACAACCCTCAGTATAGAACAATGATTTGATAACTCATATTTATATTCATGAACTTTTTGAGGCCTGGAATGGGGCCTTATTTCTCTGTCTTTACTTAGCCATGTCTCTGGACCTGGCAATAATAAGTGCCAAGCAAATGAGAGAGTGCACTTAGCAAGGAGAATGGAAGGGAAAGTTATGCTAATCTGTCTGGGATAGTATCATGAAACTTAAAAGTGGTAAGTCTTTCATATAATTGAAACAATTTGAACTTTAGTTTGCCTGTTGGCATTCATTAATTTACTCAGTAATTTTTTTGTTCATACAAAACTAGTTACATGACTGCCTGATCACCCAACAATCTATCTAGCAAACCAAACAACTAACCAGCCATCTGACCACTCAACCAACCAACCATCCCAACCGACCAACCAAACCAACCAACCAACCCAACCAACCATCCAACCATCCATTCATCCAACAAACCATTCCACCCATCCAATCATCTCACCCACCCAACCAACCAACCTAACCAACACAACCAACCAACCATCTAGTCAGCCAACAAACTATCCAAACATCCATTCCATCCAACCAACCAACCAACCCACCCAATCAAACCAGCCAACTCACTGTCCCAACTGTGATGCCCCATCTTTAAGTCGTCTGGAATGTTGCCTTCTTCAAGAAGCCTTTCCTGATCTCTTCACTGTACCTATACTTGGACATGATCTGTTTCTCAGACCTCTCATGGCACATGTCACGCTGGAGAGAGTTGACAGCTACTTTGTTCCTCCTGCTGGACTGTCAGCTGCTTGAGTATAGGGGTGACTTGTCTGTGTCCCTACCTTTTTGAGTTTTGCTCAGAATTATTCCAATAAATAAGAATTGAGATGGATTCTTGACTTTGCTTGGAATTTGGGAAGGGAGAATGAAGTATGAGGTCTTTCCTTAACTCAAGAAGTTCATAGAAGAGCAGAATTAGTGACTTAGCACACAGAAAAAGTCAACTAAAAATAGCAGGCAGATCTGTTTCAGGGTCAGATGGATGGTGCTAATTGAGATGCCATAGGAGCTTAGAGGAGAGGGAGGGGGTTTTCTGGATGAAGCAGGGCTAAGCTGAGCCTTGAAGGCTGAGTGGGTTTGAATAACCCAGTTTTGTGTGGCAGGGGGCAGTCTTATTCTTCAGGCCTTATTGCTGTGCCTGGAACGTATTCATCACTCTTCTCTGCCTTGCTCTAAGCCTGAGGTTTTGTTTTTGGGGTAGGGGGGAAAGTTTGCTGGTATCCCTGGGGTCTCATTCCTAAAGACTGAAGCAGCTCTCTTGTTCTTCCCCAGCGTGTTTTTCTACGGCCTGCATTGGGTTTTGCTGCATTTGCAGACATTTTTGGATAATGTACACTTATGGTGGGTCATGGAGAAAACCTAAGCTCATAGCTCCACCTAAGGATCATGGCATTTATTTAGGGAAAAGATAGGCATCCTTGTTCCTACCCTGTGATAGGCTGGATGCCTTGGGGCCTGACATAGAGAGAGCCAAAGTCGTTCCTTTGCCAAATCCCATTCAGTCCTGCTGGAGTACTGGGTGTATGCCTTCCCTCATGACTCTTGGGCTGGTTTTCTCAAATGGTGGCTGAGGGATGGAATTCTGCTGTGACTGTCAGAGCTGGTGTCTCCATTTCGGAAAGATGGCCCCTGATGCTGAGTTATGTTAGGGGCATATTGGGCAGAGTTCCTCAAATCACAAAGATGATCTGCCAGGGCAGCTTCCTGTATGGCTAGATTCCATGTGTGTGCCTCATTCCAGAAAATTCTACTTTGTTTTCTCTACTCATTCCACAAGAAGTTAGTAAAGCCATGGGATTTCTTTCATTTCCTGTTGAGGCCAGTTTTGTGGTCATAGGTCCCTCAGAAGTGGGGCCTTTTCCCAATAAAGTAAACAGTTTTTGATCTCAATCTAAATACATGGTATTTAATTTTATTCAACAAAGCATTTATAGAGTGCCTCTTGCTTGTTCGAATGGTGTTGGGGAGAGAAATGCTGAAGATGAGGTTCCTGCTCCCAAGAGGCTGAGACATCCCGACAAATATGTACTACAGGATTAAGAAAAAGATGGGTGTGATAAGGGATCTGGCAGAGTTCCACAGAGATAGAGTCTGGATAGTTTCAGGGATAATTATGCTGTCGATATCTGTTGAGTCCTCACTATCTGACTGGCCCTCTTATAGGAGCTTTGGATGTATTACTTCGTTTAATCCTGACAGCAACTTTACATATTTACAAGTGGGGAAACTGAGGCACAAAATGACCAAGCAGTCTGAGTTCATGCAGGTTTTCTGGCTCTTGGGGCCTTAGTCTTAATCATTATCCTTGGCCCTGACCTGGGGGAAGAGGACTGTTGAGAGCTGGCATTAGCAAGGACATAGAGGGCAGGTCTGGCATTTCAGAGAGTGGAAGAATCCCAAGCCCAGGGGATGCTGTGAGCAAAGAGGTGGGCAAGTTGGTGTAGCTGGAGCCCAGGGGATGTGTGAGTGGTGGGAAGAGGGTAGACTGCAGGCCTGACAGGTGCCCCAAGAGCCAGACCTTCTTCTCTAGGCAATAGAGAGGGATAGAAAGTTCTCTTGTGTTTTGGGTTCTGTTGTTTTTTAACCAGGAAGATGTGCCGCAAGGTGAGTCTAGGGGTGCAGCAGGTCTGAGCAAGGTGACTGGCAGCAGGGCCCCTGCCAGGAAGGCAAGTGGGCTCTGGCCTGGATGTGCCAGAGGGGTGAGGAGCCAGGGAGCTGAGGAGGAGAATCCAGAGGACGAGGCAGTCAAGGAGGACTGTGGGCCTGGAGGAAGGGGAGGCTGGGCAGGCAGTTAGCAGGAGTAGGGGCACCTGAAGGGGAGGTGCTGCTTGAGTCAGGAAGAAGATGAGTTGTTTCTGGATATGTCCAGTGGAGCTTTTGTTTCCACAGTCAAGAGTGGGGTAGAAACGCAGATCCCAGGGAATGTTGGGAGGAGCTGGCATGGGCTGAAAGCTGAATTCCTTGGAGGGTGGACATTGCCAAGGTCAGTATCTTGCAGTGGAGACCACGTGCTTGGTGTGGGGCAGGGCAAGAAAAGGGAGTGGTCAGAGCAGAGCCCCACCCAAGGCAAGGGAAGAGCCAGTCTCCTGGAGGCAGGAGGTTGCATTTTCGGACCCTTAGGAGAGGTTGGGAGGTCACTGGGCCTGGTGATGGCAGTTCCCAGGTGGCTTTGGAGAGAGCACCTTGAGCAAAGTGCTCGGGGGCAGAAAGTCAACTGTCGTGTATTGAGGAATGGGAGGAGATGAGGACATGTGTGGAGAGCCTTTGTGAAAGAAGTTTAGAGATGAAGGGTACACAGGGACAGGGTGGCAGCTCAAGAAAGAAGAAGGTTAAGGAATAGGGCCGTTTATTCAGGACAAGAGAGATGTGTGCATGTTTGTGAGCCATGTTTGCACCAGCAGCAGAGACAAGAAATTCACCATTCACAGAGGCAGGGTGCACGTGCTTGGGTGGGGCCCGGAAGGGGACAGTGCTGACAATACCAGAGTCATTTTCTGTTACGCTCAGTAACGATAATTGATGTCTGTAATGATGGGCCCAGGGCATTACAAGTTCCTGAAGTGCCTTTTAAATCTCTAATGAAAGAGTCAATTCTACTCAGCAGAGTTGTTGAGTTACTTGAAATTTATTCCAGTTAAGCAAAGCTTTGTTAAGTTGTTGAGATCTGCTATTTGGGAAACATTGCATTGTATTGTATTCTGAGACTTTGAAACTTGGCTTGCCATCTTTCACATATTTAGTAACTTGGCATGGTGAGGTTGAAAGGGCCCCGCTTTAGAATTGAACAGATTTGGGTGCAAATCCTAGCTCTGCCATATACTAACAGGGCAAAGGCAAAAACTTTTTAGCCTGTTTTAACTTTTTTAGGATTGTCATAAGGAATAAGTAGAATAAAATATATCAAATATTTGGCCCACAATGGTTATTTTAATAAATATTAGCTTCCCCCCACTCTAGCTATTTGGTTAGCCAAAACACCCATTTAAAAAAAAAACAGATGGATATATTCCTGAATAGATGGGGATTTTGTGGGAAGGGTGGAAAGTGAGGTTGGAGTCAGATTATGGAAGATTGTGATGGTCAAAAGAGAGATGTTCAGGTTAGTTGTGAGAGCCATGGCCAAGGGCTCCTGTGCCCTTGGGCATGTCTTTCCCCTGGGGTCAGGCATATAGCAGGCTTTTGGAAAAGTTTGTGGATTGAATGAATTTGCCTGCCTTGAGGCATTTCCTTCTTTTTTTATTGAAGGCTAGGGGAAGGTGGGTCTGTTTGAAAGCTCTGGAGGGTGAGGCAGATGTGTCTTCCTACCCTCTTCTCTTCTAGAAGGTTTTCCCAGGTCAGGTCTGGACAATGGGCTGGCACAATTGGCTCCACTTGCCTAGGCCCATGTGGCTGTGGTCCTCCATGTCCCTGCTTCTGCCTTGAGCCCAGGGTTTCACTCAATTGTTTGAAGGGTCAAGATGCATGGAAAGTCTAAGGGAGGACAGTGGCATTTCTATAACTGATGTTGCTTCCTTTGGTCCCAGTGTCACTTTGTTTAGCCTTTCTTCTTTAAATAAAATTTCTTTTGAATGAGAAGAAAAGGAAATCATGTAAACTGAAAAAGTCCCAGATGGAAACCGAGACCAAGTACTTTGCCACCATCTGAGGATTAGAGGCTGTTTGGCAAGGCTGAGAGCCACGTCCATTATTTCATGTCCACCTCCTCATGGAGCAATGGCACACTGAGTGGCCGTATTCCAGAAGCTGCTGTATGGAGGGCAAATGATCTTATAAGGGCATTTTGACAGGTATCTGGGAATCAACCCCTGGATCTGCCAAAGAAACCCATCCACACAGAATTCTCCCACCCATAGTCTCCCTCTGCCCCTGCTCAGCTCCCTAACAGATCTCAAGTCACTTTGTAGCCTTGACATGGAAGATCAGATATCTTTAAAATTCAACACACTCCTAGGAGTATATTAAAAGAAGAAAAGAGAAGTTGAAAGTATCCATTTTAGATTTAAAAAAAAAAAAGCCGGTCTGGTCTAAGGGAGGAGACCACCACTCATGTTGTCTTATGCCCAATTTCTGCCTCCAAAGAAAGAAGAAGTAAAAACTAAAAGGCAGAAATGAAATCCACAGGCAGACAGCCTGGTGCCACACCCTGGCTCTGGTAGTTAAAGATCGACCCCTGACCTAATCAGTTATGTTATCTATACATTACAGACATTGTATAGAAAAGCACTGTGAAAATCCCTGTCCTGTTCTGTTCCGTTCTAATTACTGGTATATGCAGCCCCCAGTCACATACCCCTTGCTTGCTCAATCGATCACAACCCTCTCATGCGGACTCCCTTAGAGTTGTGAGCCCTTAAAAGGGACAGGAATTGCTCACTCGGGGAGCTCAGTTGTTGGAGACGTGAGTCTTGCCAAAGCTCCTGGCCGAATAAAGCCCTTCCTTCTTTAACTCAATGTCTGAGGGGTTTTGTCTGTGGCTTGTCCTGCTACAGTCCATTTAATATTTAATAAAGACATTACTGCTGATTTATTATTCTTCTTTTTAAAGAAAATAACTACAAAAGGGCACGTGTACCAGATGCAAGGATCTGGGAGAACTTAGACAAGGATCCTGGTTTTAAAAAGTGTTGTCGTACAAACAAACCCCAAGTGGATTTGGCAGGAGAGCGTCCTTATTCTAAGGAGATGCAGGCTGAAATATTTAGGGATGGTATATCATGATGTCCACAACTGGCTTTCAAATCGTTCAGCAAAAAGAAAAATAATGTGTGTGTGTGTTGAGTCGGGGGGTGGTGTATGTATGTATGCATTGAGAGAAAAAAAAAGTAAGGCAAATGTTAACAATTTGTCACTATAAGTGAAGGGTACATGCTGGTGTGTGTTTTATTTTTCATTCAGTTTTCCTGTTAGTCTAATATTTTTCAAAATAAAAAAAGAGAATTAAAAAACACATGGAATAGATAGGAAAAATGATTAGTTAATAGGATCTATCTCTTATCTCTGGGTAATGATCATAAAGAAGTGGAACCAGGTTTGTTATTCAATGCTGGAATCTGGGTGAGGTGATGGTATAAAACCCAAGGCTAGCCCAAAACACGCTGAGGGAGCAGCTGATGAATTTCTTGTTACATGGGCATCCACAAGCTCTTGCACTCCAAGGAATCAGTGGGTACAGAAACAACAGCTCACACATGTTTTTCCAGGTGCATAGCAAACAGGCTTTTTCATGTAGGTCTGCTGAGCCCTGGGAAGCTGATTCCCACCCCCCTTTTCCAGACCAATCTTGCCCCCTCTAACCAGCTGGGGCTGGAATCCTCACCCAGCCTTCTGGTTGTTTTGTCAAAACTTCTGGACCTTTGATTCCACCCCCATCCTGAGGCTCAACATGACATTTCCAACAGGAGATTGCCTAGAATGGGTCCAGCTGCTTCCGATGGTTTTCCATTTGTTCTGGAAAAAGCTCCAGATACCTTTGGTCAGCGCTCTTCCCAGCCGTCTGCCTTGCTGGGGCCATTTCTTGCCCACACCATCCGGAAGGGGTTGCTGTCTGTAGGTACCTGCACATCTGTCCCACTGGGGAGGAAGACGATGGTGGGAGAGTGCAGCTTGGAGAACCAAGGACACGGGATTTTGGAGGGGGTACTTTCAGCCTCATGCTTGCATTAGATTCAGATCCTTAAAAACCAGAGAACCAGAGCCCTGCCAGAGGGCTTCATTCCGCCTCTGTAGAAGTTTCATTGTCAGGAGAAAAGGGATTGTGATGCTTCGATTTTTTCTTTTCTACTTCTACAAACTCATGTGAATTATTGTTACCTTTTAAGGATCTGGGAGGGAAACTTGCCCTGTGTTAAAGTGTTCAATCCCCAGGTCCTGAATTCTGTGTGAGGCAGGCCTTGTGCTCCCGTGCTGTGGGGTTCATGGAAAGTTTCAGTACAGCCTTTCCACCCTTGAGTGGCTGGATTCTCAGCCATGTCCAGCCCCTCAGTGAATGCCCTCACCTGCTGGGCTTTCCATTCACAGCCACCTGTGCTGAACAGCTGAGGAACCTCAGCAGAGGCAAGAGGCAGTAACCCCAGAGTGGGGGCAGGGAGGAATGGGACCCACGGTTTGCTACCCAAGGACACTCACAACCCATTTCCAGGGAAGATGACTGCCAGGAGAGGCACGGGGGGCTGGGAGGCTGGCTCAGGGACACAGCTAATTTTAGCCCAGGGTGTACTTGTCCGAACTGGGGCTGGCTCCCTCATGGAAATTCCACAGCTCTCTGGTTTTATGTGTATGAGTGGTGTAATGCTCAAAATTTGCAAAGCTAACTTGGGTTTAAAGCAACATGTTTCTTTCTCCTTCTTCTAAAAATGCCCAGAAAACAGTCATTTCTCTGTGCTTTGGGTGTAGGTCAAAATTTCCTGGAGGTTCTTTTTTCATGATGGGGCAGTGTGGGGTGGAAGGAAGCGTAGCTCTAGGAACCAGTCTTGACTTGATCTTGCTCTGGCCAAACCAGGGCAGGACAGAGAATCACAGTCTCTGTGCCCAAGGAGACCTTTGGGTCATCCATTTGGTGCAGTCAGTAAAATAAATTACTTTAAAAAATACTGGAGGACCAGCGTCAGGTTCAGAAGCAGAGTCAGACATTGTGGGCCTGAAACTTACACAATCTGAGTGACCTCTTTAAGAGAAAGAATATGAAAGTATTTAATTTTCGCAAATTTTCCAAAAATACAAGACCGTGTGAACACACATTTCTAGGGCCTCTTAGAAAGGTCCCTGAAGCTTAAGCTTCATTAGCTTGATGGTAAATCAAATGCTATTTGGGTTGTTGTTACTATTTTTTTCTGACCAAGTAAGGACATTGAAACAATTTCATAAAATTTTACCAGTTGAAGTAGACATAATCTTATTTCAAGATTATGTCAACCTTTAGAATGAACAAATTAAGCTTTGTGAAACATTTCGCTGCATTGTTTTTTATTTTTGTCACGTCGCCATGGACCTGTGTGTCCTGGACAGTTGGTAATTTTCCAAGCCTCAGTGTCTTCATTTGTAAAAAAATAGGGCTAGAAAGTTCTTATGCTGCTTTCTACACAGGACTTTCGTGAGAATTAAATTTTAAAACGTGCTTAGCAAGTGCTAGGAAAAGTAGAAGGTGCTGCTTAGATAAGCAATTATTATTGTAAGGGCAAAGCTATAGAACATTTAACACCCTTAGAAGGTCACAGAAAGGTAAATCAAAGCCCAGGGAAGGTGAATATTTGCCCAGGGTCGCTTGGAGAAAGGCATGAGCTCCAAAAATAAGTGTTATTTAAGTGTAAGCCTCTTCACCTTTCTAAAAGTAAATGAACTCAAATCTTTCTTTTCAAATGGCTATGAGGTCAACCTTGGACCCAGTCAGAGCCGTTTCGAACATGTGGCTCACAGCTCTTATATAAATGCTTACGTAGGGGAATGCCTTATAAGTTTGAAAGGAAAATACTTCATCCTAGAAGTTGTTTTAAGCCATGCTTTGACATATTTAACCAAACAGAGCCTAAGTGAGTTTAGTGTTTTGTGGGACTCAGCCTCTCGTTGGTGCAGCTTACTTCCCTGACACGTTGGTTGGCCTTTATTAGGACAGTCATGGGCAGGATTGGTGCCCCAGAGTGGCTTCTCCTAGCAGCTAACTAAACATCTCCACACAGCTTTTCAGTCCACTGTGGAAACTGGCAGCAACTCCTTCAGGCAGCCACTCCTTCAGGCAGCCTGTCAGAACCTTCCCTTTTGTCATGCCAAGGATGACTTTAGACCTCCCTGGGACAGGGCCAAGGCTGTAGAGGCAATCCTTTCCATCCTGGGCCCTTACACCATCCTTGGGAGGCAGCCTCAGAGACCACTGGGGAGGGAGGCTGGGCTGCCAGGAAGCCCTAATCAGAGGCAGCCTTAGTGGCCCCGCCCGCTGGGTGTGCAGCCTGTGGCCCACCCACACCTGGGACACCTCATGCTGTGGGCCAGGCACCCCATCACATCTCTAGCACTGGCCCTGGTCACTGGTCTCATCCAGCATCTCATGATGGGTGGGCTTGGTCAAGTCCAGTAGCCATGGGCTAGTGTGCAGAGGGGTGGAGGTGAGACCAAGATGAAGGGAGATCATGGGCTAGCAACATTTTGCTTGGTGAACTGCATACCCCAGGCCAGAGTGGTTACTCAGTGAATTTGAGTGTGTTCCAGAGACATGCTTCATAGAGATCACTTTTCCTTCGAGAAGATATTTTTCTCTCCCTGGGGTAACATCACATCTACCCACCCTTTCACTGCCTGTTGAGCAACTCCTGCCTCTTGTACCAGTCACCTTTTGGAGGTGACTTCAGCCGTGCCCAGGAAACCAGCCTGAGAGAAGGGCAGGGAGGTGTGAACTGGGAGGGCCACAAAGTCCTGGTGTGTGTCTCCCCAAGGGAAGAGCAATCAGTCCTAATGCATTTTTGGGTCTTAAGAAAATGAAGGCAGTGCCTCAAATATCCAGCATGGGATAGATTAAAATAAACCAAGATGAGAGTCAGGAGCTTAAAACTTATTTCTGCCTACTAACCAGGGGCCTTGGGAAAGCTCTGTCCTTGACTCCCACCTCCAGCAGGGCTGCAGGATTAGACTAGATGGTCTGGATTAGCCTTTTCAGCCCTTCCAGCTGGATGAGCTGTATCTAGGTGATCTCTGAGTACTCCTCAGCTTCCAGAGGGAGCATCCATTGAATACCAATTGCGTGCCCGGGTCTCGTATGCCAAATTGGAAGAATAGGGAAATAATATGAGGGAAGGTCACATCTTTGTACAGTTTTGTTTTGCAAACTGTATGCCCTTGAAGAAAACTTCTGAGTCTGAGACTGTGGTAAATTTCTTCTCCGTTCCTGGAATGTTCCAGAATCCAGCCTGACTCAAGGAACAGAGATACAGGAAGGAGAAATGTTGGAACTGATTTCAAATCTTGCTCTGGCTCTGCGTACTTCTTGTGAAGGACGTGTGCCAAGGCCTGTCGGGAGGGACACATACGGAAAGAGAGTTAAGCTGAGAAACCATCACCCCGACAGAACAATGGCTTAGGAGGCTGGAGTACAGCATGTGTTCTCTGCAGCCAAACAGCCTGGGCCCGATGGCTTTTCCAGGAGGATGCGGGGCCATCCGTTTCTCCCTCCCTCCTGCCCCCCTGCCTCCCAAATCTGTCCTCACTGGGCGATCCCTATCTTTGTCCACCTTTGTCATCATGGACCCAGATGAGAGAGACTTGGGTATGCAGCCCAGTTCCCAATTAAGGGATTCACTGGTTTCAGGAAGATAATTTATTTGAGCTGAATTGTTAAGGCAGATTGTTTTCACAGGATTCCAAGCAGAGAGCTTTTCTCACAGGAAATGTCAGGCCAGCAATTCTAGTCAGGTTTTCCACATCCTTAAGAGGAAAGAAAAGACAGAGAGAAAAAAATATTCCTTTTATATGTTGTAGGTCAACCGTTTGAGAACTGGCAACTGCAGGGTATAAACTTAAGATCTGTTAAAATAGCTACACATTGTGATAGTTAGTGCACGCGATGACTTCTCGATAACCCAACCCTTCATGAGACCTCATGTTCTTTATGGCTTAATTTGAAAAATGCATGTGAATATCCAGTGGCCAAGGGAGGTAGAGGAAGCACCTCCAGAGGCTCAGAGTCCCACTGAGCTCCCAGGAGATGAAGACACTGAAGAACTCCCATCCTCTCCCTGGAGCTTGGTTTCCTTGTCTGTAACACCAAAGGTCATGCCAGGTGACGTCTAAGTGCCATCCAGCTCTAACCACAATTCTGTACTCCACCTATACCTAGAGGAGCTTGGCTGAGGAGCTACAGGAAACCAAAGAAAAAAGGAGAGCAGGAAAGTGAAAGGAAAAAAGCTTTTCTTCCATGGAGAACTTGGGTTTGTCTTTTTTTTTTTTTTTTTTTTTTTTTAGCATTCTACATTAAAAAAATTTTTGTTTAGTCTTTTTATATCAACTTGCCCTCAGGGATCTGACTCACAAAAACTTACTGCTTCTCCAGCAGTTCAGTCATTCATGAGAGCTGTTGAAGTGATGGGGGTTATACAGAGTCACTGATGGAAGCGAGGAAGGAGTACAGCACCGCAGTCCCTGGTGGGCACCTCCAGTGTTTGCTGTGTACATACATGGCCAAGAAGTGCTTGCAGGTGGGGAGGGGCTGGGTCTGAAAAGCAGAAGCCCGGGTTCCCGAAGTTTTGTGGTTCTTATAGCCCCTCAAAGACAACTCCGGCAAAAGGGAGGCTGAGACTAGAGGCAATGCGTCTGTTGCCAGGTGATGCCAGTCTTACCTAGCATGTGCATGTCCATCTAGTTCCTATATGTCTGTCCATGTCTGAACAACTCTCTCATTCATTATAATCTAACCCTCTTGTTCATTGCAAAATGATGTTCTGTTTCACATGGGAGAGTGGTAGGAGTGCCGAATTTGTATTCAGGAAACCTGGACTCTGGTCCTGGGGTTTTCAGTTTCACTCGCCTTGTTGCTTGGCCTCTAGTATGTATACCACCAGCATATTGGGTATGTGTGGGATGCTGGACATCCTCATCTTGTTACTGACTCTAGCAGGTATGCTTCCAATGCCTCAGCGTTAGGTAGGATGTTCTTTAGGGTTCAAATAAAACCCTTTCCTTCCCTTGAGCATGCTAAGAATTATTTTTAAAGAAACATATATGGATATTTATCTTTATCAAGTGCTTTTTCTGCATCTATTTAGATTATTTTATATTTTTTAAATCTCTTGATATGAATTACATTATTAGATTTTCTACTGTTAAAATAGTGTTGCATTTCTATTTGGTCATAATTTCTCTCAAACTCATGGCTGATACAGTTGTCTATTTTATTTTGTATTTTTGTATTTTATGTTTACAGGTATTAGATTTTTAGAATCAAGGTTGTGGTAACCTCATTAATCATCATTATCTCAACTAACACGTAGCAATTTCTGTATGTAGGGTGCTATTCCTAGTACTTGATGTATTAACTCATTTAATTCTCACAACAATCTTTTGAGGGAAGACTATTATTAGCCCCATTAGATGAAGAATAAAGAATAGATGAAGAATCTGAAGCCCAGAGAAGCTGGACACTTGCCTCTCCTGCACAGACTTTTAGTGTGTCAGTGAGATTCATAGCTGGGATGGGTGGTTCCAGAGTCCGAGTGCACTCTATTTGGGAATGTAAACTGGGGAGATTTTCTTATATTTGGTGGAACACATCAGTAAAACTCTTCGTGTATATGTTGGGGCTGGAAATGGGGGTGAATTTTAAATTAATGATTTAAGAAAATGATTATAGGTAGTTTCAGATTTTCTGTTCATTTTTTCGTCAGTTTTGTGATTTTTCTAGAAAATGGTCCCATCTGTCAGTTTTCAGATGTATTGGTTTGAACTTATTCATACTAGTTTCTTCTTACTGAAAAGCTCCTATTGATAATGTTTAGTTTTATCCTTCCTTTTCACTCTTAGTATTGTTTATTTATACTCTCTTCTCTTTATCAATCTTGCCAAAGGTTTGCCTTTTTACTAATCTTTTAAAAGAATCGGTTTTGAAGGTTTTTGAATCTATTATTTTTTATTTCATTAACTTTTTCATCTTGCATTTATTTTTCCTCCTTCCTACTCTCTTTTGGTCTATTCTGTTGTTCTCTTTTGCTGGGGGATGCTTACTTTGCTTTCCACTGTTCCACAATAATAGGTGCCTTTATGCTATACACTGCCCTCTCCATATTACTTTAACTGCTTCCCGTAAGACTTTATAAGTTGTGTTTTTAATGTTAACCATTTTGAAATATTTTCTGCCATTATTTCTTTAAAATTTTCTAATGCATGGGTTATTTTGGGGGAGTGTAGAGGAGCTCTTTATCATTGAATTCTTTTTTTATTTCTTTGTAATCAGAAACACAGTTTGGAATTTTTTGAGACATAATATGTGGACTGCTGTATGGTCAATATTTATACATTTGTGCTTGACAAGAATATATTATTTAACAGTTGGATGTTTTGGATCAAACATGTTATTTTAATGTTCAAATAGTCTTTATTCTTATTAATGTTATTTTTCTGCTTGATCTGTTAGTTGCTGGGAGAGATGTGTTAAAATTTTCTATTATGCTCACGGATTGAAGAGTTTCTCCTCGTAGTTCTGTCAAATTTTTGATAATATGTTTTGAAGCTTTGTTGGTAGCAGCATAGAGTTTCATGATGGCTACATTTTTCTGTTGAATTTTTTCTTTTATTATTCTCTAATAAGTAAGTTTATCACTAATAACACTTTTTATCCCAAAATCTGTTTTTATCTGATAGCATTTAGCTACATCACCTTTTAAATGGCTAGTATACAAGTGGTATATTTTTGCCACGCTTTACTGTTAAGCTTTTGTATCATGTGTCTTAAAACAGCATATAGATAATTTTTAAAAGTAAAATTCAATCTGTGTCTCTTTTAACTGGCAAGTTTAATTTTTTTTGCCTTTAGTATAATTGCTGATTTACTGGAATTTATTTGTCCTGTTATATTTCATACTTCCCTTTTGCCACATTTTTTCTTTATATAATTTCTCCTCTTTTCTTGCTTTCTTATTTTTTAAGTTAACTATTTGAAAGTGAACAATTCAGTGGCATTTAGTACATTCACAGTGTTGTATAACCACCACCTCTGTCTAGTTCTAGAACGTCTTCATTTCTTCAAAGTAAAATCCCTTATGCATTAAGCAGTTTTTCTCCATTCTTCCCCCAATCCCCAGTCTCTGGCAACTACCGATCTGTGATATTTCACATAAGTGGAATCATATAATATATAAGCTTCCGTGTCAGGCTTCTTTCACTTAACATGTTTTTGAGGTTCATCCATATTGTAGCATGTATCCGTACCTCATTCCTTTTGATGGCAGAATAATATTCCATTGTATGGATATATAACATTTTATTTATTTACTCATTTGTTGATTGACATTTGGGTTGTCTCCACCTTTTGGTTATTGTAAATAGTGCTGCCGTGAACATTTACACACATGTATTTGTTTGAGTCCCTGTTTTCAGTTCTTTGGGGGTGCATACTGAAAAATGGAATTGCAGAATAATTCTATTTTTAACTTCTTGAGGAACTCCCAGGCTGTTTTCCACAGTGGCACTTACTTGTGAATTAACTGAAATGTATTTTTTTTCTACTCTTTTCACATTTAGAAATTATACACTATGTTTTTACTGTTCTAGTGGTTACTTCTAAATTTTTAATCTTAATTGACTTTAATCAATCCCTCTACCCCCTCAAAAAAATGTGAGATTTTAGGAAGCTTTAACTCTGATGATTGTTTCCCATTCCCATGCTCCTGTTTATTATGTCTGGTGTTTTAGTTTCACTTTGTTTTTAACTATTCTTAAATTAGTTGCTATTGTTATTATTTTAATTGTTTTTATTGTCGGTTCTCATTTAGGTTTATCTAAATGCTTGCTGATTTCTTTTCTTCCTGGTATGAGTCCTTAATTGTTCATTCAGTGAAGGTCTGTGATAGTAAACTGTTTTAATCCTTGACTGAAAATGTCTTAATTTTGTTCTTACTTTTAGTGATGTTTTAGTTGGGAATTTCAAAGTTGACAGTTTTTTTCTTTCAGCTTTGAAGATGTTATTTTATTGTCTTATGCCCTTGCCATTGCTATTGAGAAGTCTGCTGTAACTGTTTACAGGTAATCTGCCTTTTCTCTAAGATTTTTCTCATTGTCTTTTGTATTCCAGTAGTTTTAAAATGACATGTCTAGGTATGCATTTATTTTTACATGTCCATTTGAATCTCATGTTTCTATGAGAATGCATGTCTGGAAAGTTCTTAGCAATTACCTTTTCAGGTATTTCTCTTCCTAAATTCTCTTTATTCTTTCATTCTGGAGCTTCTTTTATATGTATGTTGGACTTTAGAAGTTTTTCCTCCATTTCTCTTATTTATTTGCTCCTTCATGCAGTTTATCTCTCTCCTGATTGGTGATATTCTGAATAATATCATCTGATAGCTCTTAGTAGTTAATGATGTCTTCACTAATCTACTGTTTATGTTTACCAAAAGATTTTTCCAAATTTTAAAGAAGTTCAAACCTGTAAAAAGCTTGAAAGAAGAGTACAATGAATATCTGTAGACTTTTCACTTAAATTCAGCAATTGGTATGATTTTGTCACATTTGTTCTTTCTCTCTCTTTCTCTCATCTCCTCCTCCCCAATATATATTAATTGTATTTATATATACACGTATTTTTCTGATGATTCATTCTAAAGTAAAATACAGATATCCTGACATTTCACTTGTAAATATTTCAGCATGCGTCTCCTAAGGGCAAGAACATTTTCCTCCACAACCACAGTACCCACAAAATTTCTTTCTTTCTTTCTTTTTTTTCTTTTGAGACAGAATCTTGCTCTGACACCCAGACTGGAGTGCAGTGGTGTGATCTTGGCTCACTGTCACCTCCATCTCCCAGATTCAAGGGATCCTCCCACAGTCCTGTAGATGGGACTACAGGCTCATACCACCAAGCCTGGGTAATTTTTGTGTTTTTAGTAGAGACAGGGTTTTGCCATGTTGCCCAGGCTGGTCTCAAACTCCTGGGCTCAAGTGATCCTCCTGCCTCAGCCTCCTAAAGTGTTGGGATTACAGGTGTGAACCACTGTACCTGGCCCAATAAATTTCATAGTGATTCAATAACATTATCTGACATGTAGCCCATAATCAAATCTCTCTCAAGTGTTCCCCAGATATTCTTTTAGGCTTTATTTTTTTTTCAATCCAGGATCCATTCGAGGTTTGCGCATTGTCTTGGTTGACGTGCCTGTCTATTTTATTTATTTATTTATTTATTTATTTATTTATTTATTTATTTTCAGACAAGGTTTCACTCTTGCTAGGCTGGAGTGCAGTGGCATGACCACAGCTCACTGCAGTCTTGGCTTCCCAGGCTCAAGTGATCCTCCCACCTGAAGCCTCCCGAGCAGCTAGGACTATAGGCATGCACCACTACACTTGGCTAATTTTTGAATTTTTTTTTTTTGCAGAGATGGGGTATCACTATGTTGCCCAGACTGTTCTCCGACTTCTGGGCTCAAGCAGTCTGCCCACCTTGGCCTCCCAAAGTGCTGAGATTACAGGTGTGAGCCACTGTGCCCAGCCTCTAGTCTATTTTAATCTCAGTTTTAGTTTTTCTTGAAGAGAATGGGCTTGTTGTCCTAAGAACACCCATATTCTAGATTTGTTGGTTTGTTTCATTATTAGGTTTACATTAAGCATTTTTTTTTTTTGGCAGGGACAATACATAAGTGATGTTGTATATTTCCTGTTACATCACATCAGGACCACATTAATGTCAGTTTGTTTTATTTTGATGATGCTAAGTTGGATCACTCTGTTAAGGTGGTGTATGTCACTCTGTCTATCATTGTAAAGATAACTTTCCCTTTTGCAATTAATAAGTAATCTGAAAGTTTTAGACCATATGAATATCCTGTTCCTCAAAAACCTTCCATCCAGTTGTATTGGCATCTACTGATGACCCTTTCCCATATAAATGATTAAATTGGAGTATGTAAAATGATGGTTTTCTAATTTTATAATTCCTTCTACATTCATTGACGGTATTCTGTAGAAAAGAGCTTGTCCATCTTCTCTCTCTTTTCCTTGCACTCCCCCCCACCTTCTTCCTTCTTGTCCTTCATTCCTTCCTCCTTCAGTAGCAGACTCATGAATTTTTTTCAATATTTAATGTATCATCTATCAACGTTGTTATATGCCCATTATTTCAATAACTGCATTTACTCTTCAAAACTGCCTATTCTTTTTTCATAATGTCTAGCTCTTTTCTTATGATTTCCATTCCTGTTTTTAAAAAGTTTCTCTAATCTTTCTAATTTACAGCCTCTCTAAGATTTTTGCTCCATCTTGAGTCTTTGGGAGTCCTATTTGCTGTGTCTGTTGGCTTTCACTCATGGTACATCATTTCTCATGTGTTTAAGAGTTTTTTGTTTTGAGCATATTTTAGTAGGACTTAAAAAAACAAATAAAAAAACAAAAAACTTCTCTCTTCTAGGGAATCTTGTTTGAACTGGTTTGTAGGAATGCTCTTCCAGATAATTTTACATTGCTTTGGTTAGGTGTGCTGGGGTATCACTGACTTGGGAAAAATTTATGTTAATTTCTTATATTCTAGATTCTTGTGCCATATAAATGGGGTCAATCTGAACTCCATTGACACTGGGTTCTGATATTTCATCAAATATATAGCAAATGTCTTAGTCTGTTTTCTGTAGCATATAACAGAAAACCTGAAACTGAGTAGTTTGTAAGGAAACAAAATTTGTGTCCTACAGTTCTGGGGGTTGGAAAGTCCGAGGATGGGAGGTCACATCTAGTGAGGGCCTTCTTACTAGTGGGGGCTCTCTGCAGAGTGCTGAGGTAGCTCAAGGCATCACATGATGGGGAGGCTGAGTGTGCTAATTCAGGTCTGTCTTCCTCTTCTTAGAAAGTCACCAATCCCACTCCCATAACAACTTGTTAATTTATGAACCCATTAATGCATTCATGAGGGCAAAGCACTCATGACTCAATCATCTCCTGAATGCCCCACCTCTCAATACGGCCACACTGGGGATTAAATTTCAACATGAGTTTTAGAGGGGTCAGATATTCAAACCATAGCAGTAAGTGATCAGTATCTTTATTTTCATGAGATGCCTTTCTTTTAGAACCCATAACTAATTTAGCCAAGAATCTAGTAACAAACACAGAGGAATAAGCATCTCCTCTTCTCAGTTTTTATTTTTTTGCTATTTATTTTTATTTTTATTTTTTAGAGGTAGCGGCTTGCATGATCATAGCTCACTGCAGCCTTAAACTCCTGGGCTCCAGCGATCCTCCCATTTCAGCCTCCTGAGTAGTTGGGACTACAGGTGCGTGACACCATGCTCAACTAATTTATTTATTTTTTGTAGAGAGAGGGTCTTGATATGTTGCCCAGGCTGGCCTCAAGTGATCATCCCGCCTCCACCTCCCAGAATGCTGGGACTATAGGCATGAGCCACCACACCTTGCTTCTTCTCTGTTATTATGTGAGAGCGGCTCTTTCCACCAAGCCAAGGATTCAGTTATTCAGAGATTGAGTCCTGGTCCCATGGAGCCCAGAACACCAGCAGTGATCCAGCTCGTGCCTCTCTCTGGGGGGTCATAAGAGGACCTGTGGTGGGAGGTGGAGGCCTTAGCAGAGGGGCGAGCCGAGTTCTGCCACTTGGCCCCCATGAATTTATTAGTTGCATGCTTTGATACATGTCTCCGGGTTATCAGCACAATCACACTTTGAAAAAGTGTTTTGAGTCCCTTGATTTATCTTTTTGTCATTGTTGTTCAGAATAGTTTTCACTCAAAGGCAAGAACATGCTTTTAAACTGACCTTTTAAACTTTGTAAAGCTTATGCCACAAAGAGACACATGAAAGGAACAATAAGCACATTCTCTATGTGGAAGCATAATTGAAGTCTCCTCTGGTGATGAGATCTATGGGAACCCGGCACAAAGCATCTGAGCTGGGCTCTTGTGCTGATGGATGGCCCTCTGGGTGGAAGTCCCATGACCAGAGAGAGAGGCCAAGCTGTACCCTACCCAGTGGAAACATTATTCCCACCATCTCAGCGGGCTCATGGCCACCTGCCTACCCTCAGGAGCCAAGGGAACCACTTGGGAGATTTGGCCCTTGTCCTGTGGTCTGCAGGAAGCCATGGAAGTTTCTGAGCAGGGGAAGGATGTGGAAAATAGAGGCAAGAGCAAAGTAGAGCATTTGAAGCCAGCAGCCTGGGTTTGAATCCTGACTCTGGCACTTCTAAGTTGTGTGACCTTGTGTAAGCCACCTAGCTTCTGTGAGAATCATCTGGCATTGAGCACCCATTTATGGAGCACTGGCTACATGCTGGACACCTGGGATCCAGAGGAGACCAAGAGAATACTGCAGTCGTTTCTTCTTCCTTGCTTATAACTGTTACCATGTGTATTAGTTTACCATTGCTGCCATAACAAATTACCACAAAGTGGCTTCAAACAACATGAATTTATTATCTCATAGTTCTGGAGGGCTGAATTTCCACTGAGCTAAAGTCAAGGTGTTGAAAGGGCTGGTTGTTTCTTGAGGATCCAGGGGAGAATTTGTTTCCTTGCCCTTTTCACCTTCTAGTACCCACCTGGATTCCTTGGCTTGTAGCTCCTTCCTGTCTGCAAAGTAAATCACTCCAATCTCTGCTTCCATGTTCACATCGCCTTCTCTTCTCCCTTTACCTCTTTATGATAAGGATTCTTATAATTACATTGGTCCCATTTAGGTAATATAGTATAATTTCCTCGTCTAAAGATCCTTCACTTATTCTTATTTGCAGAATCTCTTTTGCCGTGTAAAGTAACATTCAGGGATTAGGATGTGGATATAATTGAGGGCCGTTATTCAGCCTATGACACCACGTGACATTGCATTTAGCGTCTGTTCATTTTACGTATCTGTGTTATGTGTTTCTTCTGGGCAGTGAGGTAGGCCTGCCAGATAGCCTCACATGTGTGCTGGGTGAGTGAGTGAATAAATGAATGAATGTGTTCTTTGGAGCTGAGAAGAAGCTGATGTTCCACTTGGGCTTTAGAGGATTAATGTGAGTTTGTTTGCCAGAGTATTCTAGATGGAATGAGCAGCTTATGAAAAGATATAGAGACATGAGCTGAGACGTTCAGCTTGGAGGAAATGCAGGCAGAGTGTGATGGCCCAGAGTGAGACGAGGCTGGGCAGTAGGTGGCCAGATCATGGAGAGCCTTGCAGGATACCTTCATGGGCCTGGATTTTATTTTTATAAGGAAGCAGTAAATGTAGTTATTGCCCTTGTCTTTGGAGTTATCGCCTGGGTTTAAATTCCTGTGCTGCCACGGGATAGGGTTACTTGCTGTGTAACCCTAGGAAAATTACTAAACATCTTTGAGGCTCAGTGAAATAAGTGCTTCATAAACCTGTTCTGAGAAGCAGATGACTTTTGAGGCTTGCAAAGCACTTAGCACAGTGTGTGGAATGGTCAAGGGAGCCTTTAGGAATGTATTGGCATTCTTGCTGTTATTTTAATACATGTGATTATTGTTATTATTGATGGTGATGATGGGGACTCTTTGAAGAATTTCAGCCAGGCTTCAGTGTCGTGGTCAGATTTGCTTTCTAGGAAGATGACTTTGGCAGCCACATAAAGATGTCAGGGGCCACGGGTGGGTGACACTAAGGGTCGGGAAACCAGTTCAGAGCCTATTAAAATAATCTAGGTGAGAGGTGAAGAGGCAGAGAGCAGAGGTGGGGGTTCAAGAGAGATGTTATCGGATGCAGGATGTTGGAGAGATGTCTTTGCTGCTGCTGTTCCCTGCTTGAAATGGTTCAAGGAGGATTTTAGAGGCTTAGTACCAATGCCTTAGTCCTTGATTTTCAGAAAGGGACACTGAGGCACAGCAAGGGGAGGATGCCTTGCCTTCATCTCCAGATGAAACAGTGACAGACGGGATAGGCAGGGTAGAACCGAGGTCCTCAGCCCTTTGTTGCAGAGCAGGCGGAGGTGGGAGAAGTGTGGCTGGAAGAGGCTTCTGATGGAAGTGCAGTTCTTCATGGGTGGGGGTGCTCTGACACAAACTCAGTGTCGACTGCCCCTTCCACATCCCTCTAACCACCCCTCTATGCCTTAACTCCTCTTTCCAGCTCATTCTTCCACCAGTCCCCACAAGAATGCCTGTAGAATCCTGGTGGTGTTGGGCAGAGGGGTTTTGTGGTTTTGAATTAAGGCAAATGACTTGACTGAGTTGAGGAGGACACATGGAGGATGAGGACTGCCTGGGAGGGGGGGTGAGGGAGTTCTGTGTTCTAGTGCCAGTGAAAGAAACCTGGAGTCTGAAGAAGTGTGTACTCAGGGATTTGGTACTGTGCGTCCTCTAGCTCTTCCATTCACGCCCCTTCATACATCTTCAGGAGGAAACCAATTCAATGGAGTGCACCAGGGCAAGATTACGATTGTTACTTCAATCATATCTTACCCTGCAAGGATGTTGAAGGAAAATATATTTCAATGCCACACTCAAAAGAGCTGTCACTTTTTAACATAGTAAATGGGTTTTCAGAGAGTGATGTAATATTGTTATTTTTAATACATTCTGTTTAGAAATGATTTTACTTTAGTTCAGGTCAATGTATGCTGGAGAACAGAAAAATCTAAAGGGAGCTTTAGAAAATGCTCCCTCAAAGGGTCCACCTTTTAAGGGTGGACCCTTTTAAGAAAGCTCTGTGTGCACATACCTGAATTTACAAATCAGAATCACAGGGCAACCTTTTAAGTAACAGGAAGATACAGGAGGGTTCCTTTAAACACTTTGGTGCATGTCAGAGGTTTCTTATAGATAGCTGCTGATGGCTTTACAAGAAAGCTAGGAGAGAGGAAACAAACAAACAAAAAACATAGAGATGAGATGAACAAATTCTGGGCAATGATGACAAGAACTCGATTTGTTTGTGTGTGTGTGTGTGTGTGTTTCCCAGAAGTATTGCAGTGAAATTGGCGAGATAGCCTACATGCAGTGCTTGGCAAATGCCAACCTACAGAGCTGACCATCCTGTATTGGCTGGTGTATGAGTCTCTTTGTGAGAACACAGAATCGACAAGCATCATGGGGGCTATTTGGTCCCATCCCATGTGGAACCTGTGGCTGAGAGAGGGGGAGTATTCAAGGCACACAGAGGCAAGGCCAAGACTAGAGAGACTTGTCTCCTGAATGCCTGTCCATCGCTCTTAACAGTCTTCTCTGCCATTTACATTTCTCTGTCAGTCTCCTCTGGTACATTGATATTTTCTATTTTCCAGGAAAAATCAGTTGCTGCCGTCTGACAAGGTGGATGGTGAGCTGGGTGCCCTGCGGCTCGGTAGGTGCAGCGGGTGCCTCTGTGCTGTGCCCATCAGGGCCCAAGGGGTCCTCGTTGGCTCTGTCTGGGAGATGGGTGGTCGGGGGCCCCTTTTCTTCCACCTGACCTCAGCAAGTGGGGCCGGTCAAGTGAGTAGAGCAGACTACTCTCTCTCTGATTGATGTCTTCTACTGCTTGCCCTTCTCTCCTGGGGACATCCTTGTAAGAAGACCAGTCATTTCTGGATCTACACTGTGGGGCCAGAGAAGCTCTTTCTGCTTTTGGTATTTTTTTAGGGCCATTCAGTAATGGCCTCTTAGTAAGTTAACTAAGGTCTCCAGAAAACAGTTCTCATTCAAAGTATCAGTATAGCTCTGGCTGGGAAGGCCCATCCTTTTTAAAAGTTTATCAGTGTATTATGGAGGCATAAGACACAAACAGTGAAGGCATTAAGTGTATAACCTTAAGTGCCCTGGTCTGCATCTTCACTTCTGTGTACATCTGTGTAACTGCTCTCTAAGATCAATATAGAGCACATTTCCTTCCACTCTTTAGTTTTGAAGCAAACTTTTTTTCTCTCTCTTTCTGTAATTCCCTACTCTCCAAAGACATGCATTTGCAGGGTTTTGCAGAAGCAGCTAGAGACTGAGGATGTTGAGACCAAGGACTGGCCGTGAGAGGATGAGGCTTGAGTGCTGCCAACATTTGCTCCTTTTCTGGAGCCAACAGTTTACCTATTGCACCATTTGGGCAGACAAGAGCTGTTCACATGCTCTTCATCTCCCTTTTGAACTCTCCCTTTTAAACTGAAGGAAGAAAGCAGTGCCCCTATTTAGAACTCTCTTGTGTGAGACGTGTAGTCTGACAGTTTGCTTTGATGAGATTGAAAGAAAGGTGCAGGCCTCTGAGCTGCGGAGGTGGAGGTGGGGGTTTGTTTACTCTGCCTAACTGATCCTAGAAGTAGCAGATCCTCAGAGCTCCCCAGATGGGGTAGATGTCTGTGCATGGCTATGCAGAGTACAGCATGGAGTCAGGAGGTGCTGGCATCCAAATCCTTTTTGTGCACCACTGCACTTTAAGATTTTGCAGTGAAAGCTGCTTGTGTTTGGACACAAGAAAAGCGGTTCCTGGTCTTCAGAACCCAGAGAGCTTCTACTGGAAGGAAGGCTGTTAGCAATTCTCAGAAGCAGCTGTTTGAAGTGTGTGTGTGCATGTTTTCTGGAGGGAGGCCGACCCCTCTTTGCTAATGGCTCAGCTAATGATTTAGGAAAGAAGAAGGTGAAGGATAGGAGGCCATGGAACCCAGTCACGGAGAGAGTTCATGAAAGGAAAGGAAGGAGAAGTCTTGTGGGGGCCAGGGGGTTGGGGGTTGAACAGTTCAGAAACAAAAATCAAATTTGGTTAGAGGAACAACACTCCTCCTCCACCCCAGTTCATTTTACTTTGGTTCGATTCAGTAAACTCTTGTCAGCAATTACCTGCCAGCGCATATGCAAGGCTCGGTAGAAGGCAGACCAAGGTGAATAAAAGGTGGCCTTGCCTTTCTGGAGGGTGGGGTGGGTAGGACAAAGGAAGAGAGGTATCTTCCCATAGCAACACATGAAGCAGATGCCCAGCAGTGCTTAAGTGCTTTAATAAGCCAAGTTCTATGATGGGTTTCTGTATTAGTCTATTCTCATGCTGCTAATAAAGACATACCAGAAACTGAGTAATTTATAAAGGAAAGAGGTTTAATTGACTCACAGTTCAGCATGGCTGGGGAGGCCTCAGGAAACTTACAATTGTGGCAGAAGGGGAAGCAAACATGTCCTTCTTCACATGGTGGCAGGAAGGAGAAGTCCCCAGCAAAAGGGGGAAAAGTCCCTTATAAAACCATCAAATCTCATGAGAACTCAGTATTACAAGAATAGCATGAGGGTAACCGCCCCCATGATTCAATTACCTCCCATCAGTTCCCTCCTATGACATGTGGGGATGATGGGAACTACAATTCAAGATGAGATTTGGGTGGGGACACAGCCAAACCATATCAGTTCTGGAAGCTTCCATAGTGTGTAGGTATTTAGTCTGGACTCTGAAGAATGGGTAAGGTCTTGTCAAATAGCGATGTGGAAGGAGCCACATGGGCAAATGCCTGGTGTATATATGAGAAAGATTGGCTGGAGGTAATGGCCCTGTCGGGGAGGATGTGGGGGTCAGTGTGAGATGAGGCTGAAATGAAGACTGGGCTGGGCAAGATGATTTTGAGTGCTGTGCTAAAGAGCTGGACAGCAAGTCATTGGGCAGAGATTCTGTGCTAGTGAGATACCTAGGGCTGCGCATTTGGGGGCTATATCTGGACTTAGGTGTAGAATAGACTTTAGGGATACAAGCTTAGATGTTGGGATACTGGTGAGGGGCTCTTGGCATAGTCCAGAGAAGAGGTAATGAGACCCCTCTTACCTGGGAAATCCAATGGGTATTTCAGGACCTGCCCGAATTTCACCTGTTATAGGAAGTTTCCCTGAGCATTTATAGCAGAATTAATTGCCTCCCTCTCTGCTCTGAAAACCCTTGCACTCGTTCCTTTTTCAGCACTTACTAGGTTATGTTGTAATTTTTCAGGGGGCTCTATCTCTCCCTTGTCAGGGAGCTGCTTGAATGAAGGGGTGGGGCCTTAGTCATCTCTTACCTCTGTCCCACATCATCCCTAGTACATCATGGGTGCCAAAGAATGCACTTGCTGAGCAAATAGAAAGATAAGGACATATTCCTGTAACCGTGGAGAGAGAAAGGCAACAGGGGGGCAGGATATGAGACATTCTGGAGGCAGAGTGATCCAGAGGCTGGACGGGCATGGTGGGTGAGAGAGGGTGGAGGGTTCAGCCTGGGGCTCTGGTAGAAGGGTAGAGGAGAGATGGGGTCTTTTATTGAAACTGAAGCCAGGAAGGGTTCTGAGTTTCTGGTGTTGGGACACTTCCAGAAGATATCTTGTAGTCAGTAGGAAATTCTGCACAGGCTCCCAGAAAAAAGCTGTGTGGCCCATTCTCCCTATGGAATCTTCCTATGAACATCATTCCCCTTGGTATCTTTGACTCCCTATGGAAATAAAATCCAATTACTTTATACCTACGTACATGTATCCTACAAAAAGCACATAAAATAGTATGGGAAACAAAACCCCTTGCTTCTTTTCAATCGGACATTTAAACCAGGACCTTAGAAATAGCATTCTCAAACCACTGACATTTACAGATGGCTTTGTCTCCCTGGCCAACATGTCGTTCTGGAGTGTGTTGTTTTTCCCTTGCATGGCATTCCCACCACATCTGGGCCCGAGGCCTGCTATATGGTCCTAAACCAACTCCCTGCACTTGGGCCAATTCCTCCCTGTAGAAGCCAAAGGAGTTTGCCTTTTCCAAGGGGCTTACTCTGGCCTATGCTCCATTGGCGTCTGCTTTTCCTGGGCCCCCAGCCTTCATTCCCAGATTTACTCCATGGGACCCAGGCAGAGCATGTTTCATGCCTGGCTCCCTCCCTGACAACCTCAGATTAAATAGAAACCTCTAAATAGGCTTAAATACTGTCACTTTGTGCCTCCAGGAAACAATCTGGCTCAAGGCATTGCAAGAAGCCCTTCAGGGTCAGTCCTCCAGTAATCTGGAATCACTCAGGTTATCCTGCCCCTTTGTCTGGGGCCTCAGATGTCTAAGGTGGAATTAATCACACATCTCTTTTCCTCCAGAGAACATTCTCAGTGTTGGTCTTTGCAAAGCCTGCCTATCAGTCTTCTTCCCTTTCTTCCTTCCCACCCTTTTTTTTGAGATGGAGTCTTGCTCTGTTGCCCACGCTGGAGTGCAGTGGTGTAATCTCAGCTTACTGCACCCTCCGCCCTCTGTTTCCTGGGTTCAAGTGATTCTCAGGCCTCAGCCTCCTGACTAACTGGGATTACAGGCCCGTGCCACCATGCCTGGCTAATTTTTGTATTTTTAGTAGAGATGGGGTTTCGCCATGTTGGCTAGGCTGCTCTTAAACTCGACCTCAGGTGATCCACCCACCTCGGCCTCCCAAAGTGTTGGGATTACAGGCATGAGCCACTGTGCCTGGCCCCCTTCCCTCCCTTTTACATTTCCCTCTCTCCTTCCCTTTCTCCCCCTTAACTTTCTTTCCTTATTTATCTTTAGCCCTACCCCTTATACTCTTATTACCTTCCTTTCCCATAAGCAACCATTCTCTTATGCTGAATCTATATCTTTTTCTTGTGTATGTTCTTGCAAAATCTATACTGTTTTGTATGCATCATTTTTACTTGACATAGATAGCATTGTGTTATATATCTCATTTGGTTTCTTACTTTCTCTACCCAGCACCATGTTTTTAAGTCCCATTCTTGTTGCTGGGTAGACATCTGATCTTTGTTTTAGGTTATTTATGTAAGGCCATGGTCATAGGGTAGCTTTTCAGAGACCCTAACTAAGAAACTGTATTAGTCCATTTTCATGCTGCTGATAAAAACATACCCGAGATTGGGCAATTTTCAAAGGAAACAAGTTTAATAGAGAACTCACAGTTCCACGTTGCTGGGGAAGCCTCACAATCATGGTGGAAGGCAAGGAGGAGCAAGTCACATCTTATGTGGATGGTGGCAGGCAAAGAGAGAGCCTGTGTAGGCAAGCTTCTGTTTTTAAAAGCCATTCGATGTCATGAGACTTATTCACTATCACAAGACCAGCACAGAAAAGAGCCACCTCCATGATTCGGTTATCTCCCACAGTGTCCTTCCCACAACATGTGGGAATTATGGGAGCTACAAGATGAGATTTGGGTGGGGACACAGAGCCAAGCCATATCAATCTGCCCCTAGCCCCTCCTAAGTCTCATGTCTTCACATTTCGAAACCAATCATGCCTTCCCAACAGTCCCCCAAAGTCTTAACTCATTTCAGCATTAACCTAAAAGTCCACAGTTTAAAGTCTCATTTGAGACAAGGCAAGTCCCTTCCACCTAATAGCCAGTAAAATCAAAAGCAAGTTAGTTACTTCCTAGATACAATGGGGGTACAGGCGGTGGGAAAATGCAGCTGTTCCAAATGGGAGAAATTGGCCAAAACAAAGGGGCCCAGGCCCTACGCAAGTCCAAAATCCAGCAGGGCAGTCAAATCTTAAAGCTCCAAAGTGATCTCCTTTGACTCCATGTCTCACATCTAGGTCATGCTGATGCAAGAGGTGGGTTCCCATGGTCTTGGGCAGCTCTGCCCCTGTGGCTTTGCAGGATACGGCCTCCCTCCCAGTTGCTTTCATGGGCTGGTGTTGAGTGTCTGTGGCTTTTCCAGGCACATGGTGCAAGTTGTTGGTGAATCTACCATTCTGGGGTCTGGAGGACAGTAGCTCTCTTCTCACAGCTCCACTAGGTGGTGCCCCCATAGGGATTCTTTGTGGAGCCTCCATCCCCACATTTCCTTTCTGCACTGCCCTAGCAGAGGTTCTCCATGAGGGCCCCACCCCTGTAGCAAACTTCTGCCTGGACATCCAGGTGTTTCCATACATCCTCTGAAATCTAGGCGGAGGTTCCCAAACCTCAGTTCTTGACTTCTGTGCACCTGCAGGCTCAACACCACATGGTAGCTGCCAAAGCTTAGGCCTTGCACCTTTGAAGCCACAGCCTGAGCTGTACATTGGCCCCTTTTAGTCATCACTAGAGTGGCTAGGATGTAGGGCACCAAGTCCTTATGCTGTACACAGCACAGGGACCCTGGGCCCAGCCCATGAGACCATTTTTTCCTCCTAGGCCTCCGGGTCTGTGATGGGAGGGCCTGCCATGAAGACCTCTGACATGCCCTGGAGACGTTTTCCCCATTGTCTTGTGGATTAACATTTGGCTTCTGGCTACCTATGCAAATTTCTGCAGCCAGCTTGAATTTCTCTTCAGAAAATGGGATTTTCTTTTCTATTACATTTCTTTTCTGTTGCAAGTTTTCTGAGCTTTTATGCTCTGTTTCCCTTATAAAACCAGATGCCTTTAACAGCACTCAAGTCACCTCTTGAATGCTTTGCTGCTTAGAAATTTCTTCCACCAGATACCCTAAATCATCTCTCTCAAGTTTAAAGTTCTGCAAATCTCTAGGGCAGAGGCAAAATGCTGCCAATCTCTGCTAGAACACAACAAGAGTCACCTTTGCTCCAATTCCCAACAAGTTCCCCCTCTCCATCTGAGACCTTATTGTTCATACTACTATCCGCATTTTTGTCAAAGCCATTCAACATGTCTCTAGGAAGTTCCAAACTTTCCCACATTTTCCTGTCTTCTTCTGAGCCCTCCAAACTGTTCCAGCTTCTGCCTGTTACTCAGTTGCAAAGTCACTTCCACATTTTCGGGTATCTTTTCAGCAGTGCCCCACTTTACTGGTACCAATTTACTGTATTAGTCTGTTTTCATGCTGCTGATAAAGATACTCCTGAGACCGGGCAATTTACAAAAGAAAGAAGTTTATTGGACTTTAAGTTGCACATGGCTGGGGAGGCCTCACAATCATGGCAGAAGGCAAGGAGGAGCAAGTCACATCTTATGTGGATGGCAGCAGGCAAAGAGAGCTTGTTCAGGCAAACTCCTGTTTTTTAAAGCCATCAGATGTTGTGAGACTTATTCACTATCATGAGAACGGCACAGGAAAGACCCACTCCCATGATTCGGTTATCTCTCACTGGGTCCCTCACACAGCACATGGGAATTATGGGAGTTACAAAATGAAATTTGGGTGGGGACACAGAGCCAAACCATATCAGAAGCATTCTCATCTAAGTTCAGATTCATATTTAAATTCCAGACTATTTTCCCCCAGCCCAGCGGTAGAATCTATCTGCTTGTTCAGTGGCCTGAGTCTCTAGGAGTTCCCCTTGTGCTGTGGCTGGGTTGCCCTGGGGAGAAAGGAGGCTGTAGCATAAGATGTAAGCTGTGTGTCCTGGGAATGGTGGCCTTTGATACCACCCCCGCCCACACAGGCCCACTCTGGCAGGCCCCTCTAGGGAGCTGGATTCACAGAGCCAAGCCCTCAGCTACCCTCTGGAGTTCACTCTGCTCAGCCTTGCCGGCACCATTGCCTTGGCATTGTTTCTCCCTGGGTCCTTTATCACTGTGTTCTGGTGAATGCAGCGGCAGCAGGTGTAATGACAAGGGGGCCTTAGCTAACTGGGAAGTCACAGCTGGTGCTACCAGAGACCCAGGTGGGACCCTCTCTAGGCCTCAGTTGTCCCACTATGAGAAAACAATATCTGGAATATGGCTTACGGTCCCTGCTGGAGGTCCAGGACAGTGGGATGGTAGAGTTACTAGGAGTCACTCTCTCTGCCACTTTCCATTTGACTGATTTGGGGCCAGTTACTTAACTCCTCTAAGCCTCAGTTTCCTCATCTATAAGTGGGGGTAATGATAATTACTTTCTCATAAGGCTGTTGTGGAAGAAGTTGATCAAATTCAAGCAGTCAACAAATGCAAGTTACAATAGTGATTATCTGCAATAATTATTTTATCAGCAGTGGTTCCATTTTCTTTCCCAGTCCTGTCCTCTTCACCTTTGTCCTTGGGGGAATGATCTTTCGAGTCATGCCCACCTTTTGTAAGAAATGTGTCAGAGCTAGGCTTTCCTGGTCCTGGTTCGATGGCTTAGGACCCAGTCACTTGTTCCACTGTATGTCCATGCGTGGAACTTTCTAGTGGACCAGTAGCTAAGTCTCACTCGGCAACATCCTCGTGGTATGAACAGAGCAGGGTTGTGACAAGGAGCATGGACTCTCTTGATCTGGTTGCTTTCCTTCCGCTGAGGGTCTGGGAACTTCAAAACAGAGCTGGGGTGAATGAATGCAGGGAGGAACCCTCCTTTCACTCAAACCTTCTACAAACTTAGCAATGTCTGTGGTGTTCAGTGACTTCATGTTCTGTTCTCCGTGAGTCATAACGAGGGGCTCACATGGCCATGGTTTTCTTTCAGAGGATGTGGAGGATGAGTTGATAAGGGAAGAGGTCATCCTGTCGCCAGTCCCATCAGTGCTCAAGTTGCAGACAGCATCAAAACCAATTGACCTCTCAGTAGCAAAGGTAAGTGTAAGGAGACTCCTGGGTTAAATGTGTCTTGATTTGAATGGATATGGATGGCGTGATTTTGGTGTTTCTGCCCCAATCCAGCTCATTGTAATCTCTTGGTCATTGTTGAAATGGAAATTTGGGTGTGATATAGAAGAAAATGTGAACCTAGAGTCAGGAAAACTGCAGTCTAGTCCTGACAGCTCTCATTCCCTCTCCAAGACAAAAGGTGAGGGAGGAGGTTATGTCCTCCCCTCCAAATACCGTGGGAATAGAGCTGCTTCATCATGTCCCTGTGGGCACTGTTAGGGTGTGATGGAAATGGTCCAGTTGTCCCCATTAGAGCAGCGTTGCTCCTGTACTGGTCTCCTAAGCCCTGGCCAGGTTGCAGTGATGGAAGGACAGGGAGGTGTTAACAATTCTTCAGCACTGTTCAGGTGCACTCCCTTGGCCACTTAAAGGGCCCCGTGGTCACAGGGGACCAGGAGCAGGTTCCTGGCCACAGCAGCCTCCTCTGCAGGGGTGTCTGGGATTGCTCACCATGCTCGGCTACCAGGGTGGCCTCACCACTCCCGTGACCAGAGGCTCCTGCAGGATGGAATGTCATTCCCGCTGTCCTCTTCTGGCCTTTCACCAAGATCCAGGAGGGAAAAACAAAACTCCTAGGGACACAGCTGACTTCCTTCTCTTCCTACTTACTACATATTTACTCAGCATACAAATCAAAGAGCAAAGTATTTTTCTAGAGGTTTTGTCCTTTCGTTTCCTTCCCCTCTCCTCCCCTCTCCCCTTCTCTCTCATATCTCCCCCTTCTTCCATTCTCTCTTTTGAAGCTTCAGAGGGTCAGATACACTTAAGTGGCCCCAAACCTGGGAGGAGGTTCTCTGTCATCTGTCACCATGCAATGAGTCTTTGGGTCTTTGCAGAGCGCACTTATGCTTGGGGCAGACCCCTCAGGCTCCTAAAGACTACGCAGCAGTAGCGTCTCCAAAAGCAGCTGGAAAAAGTGAGGCCTGCAGAGAGAACAAGAAGGCCCAGGGCACGTGGCCTCTGGAAAGCAGAGTCCAGGTTCCCAGGCTCTGTTGACCACACTGTGCCTAGCGGGAGCTGTCATTCTGAGCCCTGACAGATGAATCCACACATCCTTTCTCCTGTGTGCCACCAGCCCACATTTGATGACATGTGGACAAATGCTTCTGTCAAAGAGATTTTTCCTTATATTTAATGAAAAGGAAAAAAAGAGCTGATTCTGGTGGAAAATAATGAGTCTGTAGGAAAGGTCTGACCCAGAGAGGGGGTGCAGGGGAGTGGCTGTAGAATCCACCTGCTGGTCTTGGGGCTCACTCAAGGCTTCAGAGACCCCCTCAGATGTAAAACCATGGCAGAGAGAGGGCGGGCCCATCATGAGGGGAGTGGGCGGGGACATGCTGCCTTTCTCATCTGAGGGCCTGTCCATGGGGAAGGGATTGACCATTCTGGGGGCTCTGGAGGGTGATGCGTGGGTTGATGGGAAATGAACAGTGAACTCATTATCAGCCAGAAGTCTGGAGAAGACAGCCGTGAGAAAGTAGAGGGGCTGCCTTGAGAGGTGGTGGGAACCCCTTCACTGGGGGGTTGGGATGGTTCAAGCAGAGTTCACGGGGGACCACTCATGGGCGGCATCACAGAGGAGGTTCTTACACATGGTAGAGAGTTGTACTAGACCAGGAGTTGGCAGGTGTTTTCTGTAAAGGGCTCAATAGTGTATTTTTGGTTTTGCTGGCCGTGTGATCTCTGCTGCACCTATTCAACTTTGCCATCATGGTATGAACGCAGCCATGGATGGTATGGAAACAAATGGGCTTTGCTGTGTGCCAGTAGAACATTATTTACAAACAGGTGGTGGGGGCAGATTTAGCCTGTGGGTCACAGTTTAGTAACCCTGCACTAGAGCACTGGCTCTCAAACCCGGCGCACTGTGGAATCACCTGGGGGAATCTTAAAACTACTGATACTGGAGTCTCACCCTCAGCAACTGGGGTTTAATTGGCTGGTGTGTTTTCTGAACATCAAGATTGTTTTTAGGAACTTCGTATCCTAGATGGTTCTAATGTGAGGTCGAGTTTGAAAACCCCTAGTCTTGCCTGTGGAAGATCAGTGGACCTCCAAGATCTCTTGCAAATCTAAAATTTTGTTTCGCAAGGCCCCTGTAAGGAGCTTACAAAGATTTTGGCCCATGTCAGCACAGGCTAGCTTGGTTTAAAGATGTTCCAGAGGTAAGACCCTCAGGACTGAGTTTCTCTTTCATCAAATATAAGAAGAATGAGCTTGAAAAATAAAAAGAAAAGAGATGAACCATGCTAGAAAATGGACTTCCCTGCTAGAATTCAAGAACAACTTCTGCAGGAATATGCACACTGAACATCGTATTGTTGCTTGCTTTTAAAACAACCAGTAAAACTCTCTCTTCTTTTTATAGGAAATAAAGACCCTTCTGTTTGGTTCCAGCTTTTGCTGTTTCAATGAAGAATGGAAACTTCAGAGTTTTTCCTTTAGTAACACAGCCTCATTAAAATACGGCATAGTGCAGAACAAGGCAGGTTGCTCCTAGGTTTCCTTGGGACCTTTCTGCTGGGCCATCATGCATAGGGGTGGGTGTACCTCCCAGTTTTGGTTAATCCTGTGAGCGTTAGCTGGGCTATTCTGGACCAGCCAGCCCCACATGTGCTGAGTTGTCACTTGGTGCAGGCACTTCAGATGTGGCTGGTGCAGCAAGAGCTGGGGAATAAGACCCTCTGCTTTGGAGATGTTCAAATTGAACATGGATTTAAGGAGCACTTGCTGTGAGTGGTGCAGGTGCTGGGATCCTCAGCAGGAGAGAGAGCAATAGGAGGCCTTCAGTCTGCTTGGGGCCACTAGAGGGGCCTTCTTAGGCTGATCATTGAGAGATTCACAGGATTTTGCAGATAGAGCTGGAGAAAGGGCACTCCAGGCAGGTGGCAGCATTAATGAAGGGGAGGCGGTTTGAAAGTCTAGGGGCTGCATGAAAAGGCAGAGGGATCAAGTGTGCAGAGCAAGTGCTTGAAGAGAAGGATGTAATAGAAACTGGGCCAGTGGAGGCCAATGGTTGCAGGCCTAGAACATGGCTTATGCCCAGTTCCCACATTATACTCATGGGCAGAAAATAAGCTAAACCCAGGATCAAGAATCAGCAGATGAGCAGGGCAGCTTGGTCCGGTTCAGTTTCTTAAGCCCCAGGAACCTCCCCTGCCCCACACTGCCTGATGTCGAGCCCCAGGACCACCAGCTTCTGTCCCTCCCTCTTGTGGCCAAACTCAGCTGGTCTTCATGAGCACCCCAACCTGCCATTCAGACAATCCTTAAACCTGGATGAGGTCTGTTTGTGTTGTTCAGTCCCACTAGCCTTTGCCAATGTGTCCCAGGAGTCAGATCCTGTGCTAAGCCCCGTGATGCCTATAGAGATGAGCTCCTCAAGAAGCCTCTGCACCACAGGGTGGGAAAGGACAAAGATACACCTAATGTGCTGAAGCAGGCCACAAGTGGGGCAGAAGAGAGCGCAGAGCTCACGTAACCACAGGCTGTTGAAGGGGCTCACTGCCAGCCGAGATGGTCAGGAAAGGCTTCTTGGAGGAGGAGGACTTTAGGATGGGCCTTGAAGGCTGGGTAGACAATTAACACCCTCAACCTGTAGACACAGAAACATTTCCCTAGATGATAGAAAACCTATGGTGATGTCCTTGGCTTCACAGCTGACTGGTTATGAAGAGTCACTTTCCTCCCGTGACACACTGCCAACTGGCCCCTTCCCCTAGGAGTGGACACAGGGTCTTGTCACTCCCTCTCTGTGGCCCAAGGTTAGTGTGTTGTAGAAGCAGTTGCCACATCAGAGGCCCTTCTGTTGCAGAAGGCAGGGCCCCTTTACTCTATCAGGTGGGTTCTGGGGTGGGTTTGGGTGAAACCAAAAACTCTGCCCCAGGCCAGTTCTCACTGGCAGCAATGGTCTCATTCTTTGCAGGGTGGTCCTTGCGGAGTCCTGGCAGCTGTCCAAGGCTGTGTCCTACAGAAACTCCTGTTTGAAGGAGATAGCAAAGCCGACTGTGCTCGGTAAGTCAGTGCTCTTTCTGGCAATATCTTATTTTCCCAAGTCTTCCCCAGAGTGTCCAGAAAAAACAAGCAAGGAAGCATGTGTGTTCCCTGATATTTCCTGTCTTCTGCAGGTCAAGAAAGGAGAGGTTAATGGCAGCTAGCTGACAAGGCCTGCGCAGACCAGTGTTAAGGGGACTTGTGCGCGTTTGTTTCTGAAAGCGGGGAGGGTTCTCAGTGGTGCTCCACCTGGGAAGGGGCTGCAGGAACGACATCAAAACCAATTTCCCCTCCTCAGATGGCAAGCTGCCCGAATCCCTTCCACCCACCAGGTCGACCTGCTGACCTTTTGACTGAGTCCAGGCCTCCCTTCCCTCCCCACGCTATCTCCCCTCTGCCAACATTCATAACCACACATTCCAGGCCTCCCCACAGATCATCACTTCCACTCCCTGCAGCCGTTCAGTTTCCATTTCACACATTAAGTGTTTGCACATGAGCACCTTATTCTCATTCATTCAGCACACATTCCTGGAACATCTCTGTGCAGGCACAAATGATACAGGGGAGAATTAGATGAGTTCTGTCCTCTCCAGAAATGCTCCATGAGGCTGAGAGGCAGATAGAAAACCCCAATCCCATACCATCGTTGGTGCCAAGATGAAAGGATTGGCAGGGCAATGGTGGGGCTGGAGGCGAGGCCTCCTTGAGGAAGTGACCTGCCTCTCCTTCCCTCCCTGCAGGCCCGGTTACCAGCTTGTACCGAGTCACCCTCAGAGCTACAGAACTTCTGGCAATTGGCCTTTAAAAAAAAAAAATTTAGTTAAAATATAACATATACACAGTAGTTATACTATATGTGTTCTGCTCAATGAATTATCACAAAACCGCACACCCATGAACACATTGTCTAGATTAAGAAAAAATATTTCTAGTACTCCAGAAGCATCCTCTGGTACCCAGCAGGTACCCCTATTCTCCTGAAGTTATATTAATAATTAAATAGATTTTAAAACCATAGCTTAATCTTGCCAGTTCCTGAACTTTATTGAAAGGTACTTGTTCTTTGAAATAAGCATTTGAGAATCTTTTTTAAAAAAGCCTAGGTGTTACCCAGACAACAAGACCCATTTCCCATGCATTCCTGGGAAAGACACTGTTCACTAGGAGAGCCATCCAGCCAAGCTTGGTACTCCAATGAAACACATTTCACCAGCACGGATGATTTTTCCTTAGATAGGGTTCAAGTGAAGGTGGCTTTTCATGCTTGGCATCTTAAAATTTTTTCCAGTGGTTTTGCACAGTAATAATTGAGGTGTTTCCTCTCCAACCAAAAATGCTAATCAGAAGCACAGCAATGTAACACTTCCGTGGCAAGATCTCACCTGTCCTTGTTCTTCTCTCTGCTTCCCCTCCCCTTTGCTCTCCGGTCTATCCTTCGTGGCTCTTGTCTATACAGGATCATGCCCCACTGACTGCTCTGGAAGTTCAGCCCCACAAAGGGCTGGGAGGTTTGAATGTCATAGGCAGAGACCCTGCCATCAGCTCTCCCTGGTGGGCTCAACACAGTCCTGTATGCTCAGGAATGCTCCTAACTGGGTGGAACTTTGCTAAGTGAGAACCGCTGGCTGCCCTCAGAGGGTACAGGGATACTGAGCACATATGCACCTACCTACCTACCTACCTTCCTTCCTTGCACTGAAAAAAATGTGCAGAGTGTGCTTAGCAGGTCCTTAGCAGGGATACAGGGCTGAACAAGACACATACAGGTGCCCTCATGGCACCTATGATTGAACAGGAGAGCCAGACAGGAACAGGTGGTTACAGGGGACATGCACGGTGCTAAGGGTTCATCTGGACATGAAGTGGCTCAGGGCGGGCAGCCTGGTGGACTGACATTTTCATCTTACAGAGATAGGAAGGATGGACAGAACCCCTGATTCACCTTCATTTGCATCCTTGCACACTCTTATTCCCCCTCAAATTGTTTTCACCTTCCCGGCAAATATTCTCAAACACCTTCCTGAGCCCTCAGGCTCTGTGCTTAGGCACTGTGCCTGCTGGCTCCTCTCATTGCACAGAGGCCACATCTTTGTGGAGGCCTCCTGGGACCTCCCCCATTAAGATAAAACCAGGCCCTGCCTCTAATAACTCCACTGCCAGTTGGTGCTCTTGCTCATCGATGTGGTTACCTGTCCACATCTGCTGCCACCTACTACTGCCCACCCCACTCCAGAACACAAGCCCCATGAGAACAGGGACCTTCCTGAGCTGGTTCACAGCCAGGGCCCTGGCATCCAGCCCTGTGCCTGGTCCACAGAAGAGGCCCTCAGAATTTTTGTTGAGAGAACACATGGACAAATGAATGAGTTATCCAAACAGGGAGGGGAGGCAGAATGGTATTCCAGTAAAGAGAACAAGATGTGCAAAGCCTGTGGGCAGTGAGAGGAGTGGAGGAGTCACTGGGGGTGGTTAGGGCAGCATTTGGAGGAGGAGGGTGGGAGCTGGGGTAGTGGCAGGTCAGCGCCAGGCTGCCAGAGGGGCCTTGGGTGCTGCCAGCTGCTTGGATCAAGCCTTGGCCCTTGCAGGAGATTGTCTCTAAACTCATTTCAGCCTAGTGCTCCTTCAGAGTTGCTTTTGAACTTCAACGTGGGCTTCTGGGGGAACTTGTGGATGGTTTCCCAACAGTCAGGACAAGGCATTTAAGCATGTTCCAGGAAGAGCCAACTCTGCTCAGGGCACAAGGCAGACTTGGTTTTTGTTACCCCACCCCCATCCCACTAAGGGGATGCGAGAGCTTCTATATCCCCCAGGCCACATCCATGGGGTGGAAGCCCACTGCTGTCCACACCAGGGAGGGAAGCCAACCCTTAGAAGGCAAAAGCCATCCAGGTTGGGATCCCAAGGGGGTGTCTGGGTAGAAAGAAAACTGCTAAGCTGGAGGAGTGAGGTTTTCTATCTGTCATTGCCGGCCAGGCAGGTACCTCCTAGCTGCAGGCCAAGGATGGTGCAGCCCAGCGGGTCCTGGGGCTGTGGGGGTGGGCAGAGGAGGAGGGAAGAAGGAGCTGCTGGCCTGTTGGGGGTCATGATGTGTGGAGGTGTGCCAGGTGCCAAGGAGCCAGACCTTATGGGGGGGCCTGCCTGGCTGGACTAGAGGAGGTCTGTGCCATGCAGCTAGGAGAGCATGGCCTGCTGGCCAGGGCCACCTTCTCCAGCGAGCCTGGAAGGATTCATGGTGTAGGAGAGTGACCTCGCCTTTGTTTGGAGCCCTGCAACTCTGGGTGCTGCTTGTAGCCAACCCCCTGGACTGGGTGCTGCTTGTAGCCCACCCCTACCGGCTGCTGCCCCATCACAGAGGTGCTGTGCTATGCAGGTTGAGTGAAGCGGTCTGACTTCCTGCTCCCACAGACCTCCTAGCAGGCCTCAGGGGACATTCTTCAGACTCCCCTGAGAGGGAGAAGTGGAGAGCCTGGCTTAGTTATGGAGCTCGCTGAAAAAGCCTCAGGGGACTCAGGCAGAGTTGTCACAGGGAGACAAGCTGGGGAGGCCCAGAGACCGTCTCCCCTGACCCCAGCAAGGACTCGCCTCCTCCTGGTGATGGGCCCTGGGCAGCAGGCACCAGATGCCCTCCCCAGCCCTCCCACCCCAGTCTCCTCCCACTCTCCTGCACTGGTCCTGCCTCAGGTCGCAGGTAGATAGGGGTTGGGGAGGAAGAACCCTCCTGAGGACAGGTTAGGGCTTCTGTCAAGTGAAGATCTGGAAGACCAGGGAGTGAGGGCCTGCTGTTGGGGGCCTGGAGAAGAGAAGGGAGGTGGAGTCCATGTCACTGCTTTGCCAAGGCCCTGAAGGTCAGAGGCTACAGAAGGTCGTCCTTGCCAAGTGGGTGGGTGTCTAGCCTGTAGATGTTGGTGCCCAGGCTGGGAGGGGGAATGCCTGGCTTTGTGCCCCTCAGCCACCCTGGGAGAGGGGAAGGGTGCTGAAGAGGGTACCAGACCGGGTCAGGACCTGGATTATGGTTGTGTGGAAACAGGGCATCCCTTTCTCCGTTTGTGAACTAGGAATAGTCATCTCTGGCTTGCCTAAATTGGACTCAGTAAGAAAATGCAAAGTCCTTTGTAAATCTTCAAGGACTCTACAAGTGAGTAGGGCCATTGAACTCAGCCTGCCATGGTACAGATGGGGAAACTGAGGCCCAGAGAGGGAAAGATGGTTGTTCAGGGTCACATCTGGCATCCTGGCAGAACCAAGAGTGGCACCTGGTGCCCCTATGTCACACTGTGCTGCTGTGCCCTGCAAGAGGCACGGAGCAGTGGGGGCCCAGAGAGGCCAGGAGGGAGGCTGAGGGCTCTTGAGTTTTAGACTTCCATCGCTGGACACCCACACAGACTCCTAGGGACCAAGGGGTGGCTCTGTTCATGAATGGCTTCACGGTGGAACCTCCCCTTTGGCTTTAAGTTAGAAAAGATGAACACAGAAGAGTACAGAGAGCAACATAGCAAACACCTACAGAGCCCCTGCCCCACACGAGCAAAGGGAAACACTGGGTCACGTGGGCAGGAACCGCTCTCAGTCCTCAGCTCCTCGGTTTCTTTGACTTATATAGTTTTCACATTGATTGATTGTGTTATTGATGTTCCTTCAAAAGCCATGTGTGAATGGTTGGGTGTGAGGCCTCAGCACTCCCTTTTGACTCTGAAATTCTAGGATTTCAGACATGATCCAGCTTAAAAAAAAAAAAAAAAAAAAAGGCAAGCTCTTCTGTTCTCTTCAGGAACACCATGATGACCTGCCATCAGCTGCCATCTGCTCTGCGGCTCTGGGGAGCTCAGGCCCTGTGGACCCAGAGGCAGCCCCTGCACTTTCCTGCCTGTGTGCAGGGTCTGCCTTGGCCCTGGAGGCCCCCACCTCAGATGTTGCCCACCACCACTGGTGGGGAAATGGTTCTGTGAAAGCAGATGGAGGATGGGATCGCACCCTCCAGGGAAGTCACGCTGAAATAAAGGCATCTTGGCAGTGGTGGTGTTTTTTCTGCAGGACTGTCTGGCTTCATTACGACTCATTCCATCAGGCCGGCAGCCGGCCTCTCCTCAGTCGGGAAGGATGGAGCTGGGCGGCAGGACTTGGTGTTTTTCCACTTGAGAAGATGCTGTGCCGGCTTGGCTCACAGAAAGAGATGAAGAGCTCTTGATCCCCCTGAAGGCCTGGAGAGAGCCACAGGCCAGGAACGCCCCTCAGAGGCGGGTGCAGATCTGAGAGTCGGGGAATCCAGGAAGTCCTCCTCTCACTTCCACTTCCCCTCTGAAGTTGGGGAATTCGAGGCCCAGATAAGGAGAGGTGCTTGCCCAAGGCCTCTGTGGACATTGGTAGCAGAACCCATGGTCCTGCAGCCGCAGGCCAGCCTTTCTACCCCCCATTGCAGCTTTTGACCCTGAGAGGGAGCAGACAGGGAGCTCCCCCAAATTGTCTATAGACTCTGTACATGGCTCCATGGGCACGTCACAGTGGACAGGTGAGGCTATTTTGAGAAAGTTAGGGTAGAAACATCTCTTTCATCTGAAACACTTGGGTAATTTAGGTAAAAGCAGGATGTAGTATTCCCTCAAGATCATTTAGTTTCCCTATCTCTAGATAAATGTCTTTTTCCTGCACTTCACCTGTGAGGAATTCGACTCTTAAAGAAACTTCTCTTGGTTTAAGAGCCTGGCCAGGTGCCAGCCTCCTGGGAGGAGTCTGACTGATCAGGAAATGCAGACCTGTTTGTCACCCGGGTTCTGCCAGTGAAGGCGTGCGCTGAGCTATCTGGTAAAGGCCTGGGTGATTCAGACGCAGCACCTTTCCCTGTCATCATCTGTGGGTGCGGGTTCTCACGCAGGCACATACAGCCCTGGCTAATCTGGGGTGGGTTAAATCCACGGTCCCCAGCCTTTTTGGCACCAGGGACTGGTTTTGTGGAAGACAGTTTTTCCATGGACTGGAGGTGGGGGTGGGATGGTTTCGGTATGATTCAAGTGCATTACATTTATCATTAGATTCTCATAAGGAGTGCGCAACCTAGATCCCTGGCATGCACAATTCACAGTAGGGTTCCTGCCCCCATGAGAGTCTTATGCCACTGCTGATCTGACAGCAGGCAGAACGCAGCTTCACTGGCTCGTCCGCTGCTCACCTTCTGCTGTGCGGCCTGGTTCCTAACAGGCCACAGACCAGTGCCAGTCTGTGGCCTGGGGGTTGGGAACTCCTGGGTTAAAGACAGAATGGCAGTGTTGGAATGATGCTTTGGGGGCATCTGGCCCAGTGTCTGCATTTGTAGGTGGGCAGGGAAACAAAGGCCAGGGAGGGCAATGGTTTCACCAGAACCTGTGAGCCAGGAATCCAGCCCAAGCCTCTTACCTGTCTGATCACTGTACTTTTTCCAACTCTGCTGTGTTTTCTAGAAAACTGTGTCTCAAAAGAGAAAGATGGAGAAGGCCCAGGGAAGAATAGAGAGACTGGCAGAGTTACTAACTGGAAGCCAATGAAAAGAATGAGAACTTGTGCTTGGAGACATGGTGGTTCAAAGGGGCTGTAAGCAGAGCCTGTAGGATCAGGGGACAGGCCCTGCCCAAGAGCAAGATCTCTTGATTGTGTTACATGGTGCTGAAAAGACAGGGTCAAAGGCAAAGGAGGCTGGTTCCTGAAACCAGGTGCCCACGGCAGTTGGTTCTACTTACCCAAGCTCTCCTTCCTTCCTCGTGTTTATTTTTTCCAGTTTTTACTAACTATCTGATCTGAGTAAATCACTGTGTCTCCATGGCTCAGTTTTCCCATTTTACAAAGAGGATATAATAGTACCTCCCTCATAGGGTTGCTTTAACAATTTGATGAAATAACATGGAAAGAGTTTATAACAGTGTCTGGCACATGATAAATACTCTATATATGTGTGTGTGTTTTTTGTTGTTTGTTCGTTTTTGTTTTTGTTTTTGTTTTTTAGAGACGGTATCACTCTGTCACCTAGGCTAGAATGCAGTGGCACGATCATGGCCCACTGCAGCCTCCAACTCCTGGGCTCAAGCAATCCTCCTGCCTCAGCCTCCTGAGTAGCTGGGACTGCACATGCCACCACACCTGGCTGATTTTTTTATTTTTCTAGACAGAGTCTCGCTATGTCGCCTGGGCTGTTCTCAAACTCCTGGCCTCAAGCGATCCTCCCACCTGGGGCTTCCCAAAGTGCTGGGATTACAGACATGAACCACTGCACCTGGCCACTGTTGGCTTTTAAAATCTTATTTGTTGCTACACTGAGAAGCTTCCAACTGAGAATTACCTGCTTCAGTAAGTTAGTGTAGAAGTGTTTGACAGGGGGTCTCCTTACTTCCAGATATGGAGTTTTTCCAGCGTAGGTGTTCTAGGCAGAAAGTACACTCCAGGCACGATTTTGTGTAACGTCTATCCATGTTGGGGAACACTGGTCACACCTGTGTTGTAGGAAGACACGCCCCCACCCCCACCCCATGTGTATGTGCAATGGTGATTGGACGGTGGGGTGAGATGGAGCAAAACTGCTGGTGGGGCACTGGCTGTAACAGCTGAACTGAGGGCAGAACGCCCTGGCCTGGGCCACACAGCAGGGGAAGGGTGGGCATGAGGTACTCAGGATGTGCAGTTGACAGTACATGGCCATCATTTGTATGAGAGCAGGGCATGAAGCAGGAGCTGTGGGGGTGATGGAGTCACATTTGCGGGTTCTGAGTCCAGTCCTTTCTCCTTTTTCTAATAAAGCTCTGCTTTCCAGGGCCCCCTTAGTCCTTGGTCAGGGCCCCCTTAGTCCTTGGTGTGGGCTCTCCTGAAACCTAGAGCAATGTTTTCTCGTGGTTGTTTTCATAGTGAACCGTGACCTGGGCCAGTGCTCCCAGCAGCTGGGGCATCCGGTTCGGTGAATGCTTGGTAACTATTTCCTCCAAGGAACATGATGGGCTTCCTGAGGCCAAAGAAGTGTCAGGCAGTAGCTGTTTTATTTTCTTAAGTGCTTGAGTGCTTGTTGCTTGTCTCATTGGATTTGAAGGATTTCCAGTGTCAGAGGCTTGGTGTCACTTTCATATTAGATGTTGGAAATCCACTTTCCCCTTGTCGTGGCCCAAGTGGGGACTTAATGGTTTCATAAAGACAATAGTCATACGCGCCATTGATTGAATAGTCACCACGTGCCAGCCACTGGTCCATGGACCTTACAAACATCTCCTTTAAAGCCACGAGGGAGATGCAGCGGTCATTGCCAGTTTATGGATGAGGAAACTGAGGGGCCGCTGTGTTCTGTCACCTTTTAAAGTAATTGGACCACAGCAGCCTAGGTGTAGGTCACTGGCTATGTGTCCCAGGCACCGGGCAGTGACCACATGCTGCCCACTGTGGTGGGCTGGGTTCTGGTCTGGTTTCTTTTCTCCTGTCCTGGAAAAGAGGGACAAACTTCAATATTCTTCCTCCCCAGCACAGTTCCGCATGGAGCTCAGGAATTATTTGGTGACTGAAGGCAGAGAACCCCCTCCTCTGTATTCTTTTGAGCCCTAGCAGGCTCTTCATCAAGTCCTTTTGTTTGTTAGGGAGAGACCAGCTAGCTTCCGTATGAGTTTTTTAAAAATTTGCAGAATCCAAGAGAAGCCTAGAAGTACACCTCAAAGGAGTCCTGGGAATGTGAAATGGAAAGAAATATGTATATTCGGCTGTTTCCCTTCCCTCTCATTCAGTTCAGGCACCAGGGACCTCTTAGTTACCATTTTTATTATAGAGAGGTCTCTGCCATGTTTGATACAGCTGACTGCCTGTCCATTTGATCCTATGACTGTGTTGTGGCACTCTCTCCTCATTCTGCCCCTCTGACCCTTCTTCCTGTACCTCCGCTGATTCCTTAGAGTTCCACAGGGTTCCACCCTTGGCCACGGTCTCTGTTTTTCCTCATTCTGTCTCTGGGAAATCTGTGCCCAGCCCCAGCTGCTCTCTTGGGCTTTCTACATGTCTGACAGCCTTATCTAAAGATCTGAGTGCATCTCAAACTCAGTAAGTCTGAAGTGTGACTCATTATCTACTATCTCCAGCTACCTCTTCCCAGCCACATTGTCCTTATTTTGCTTGATGGCACCACCATGTGCCCACTCAAAACACAGAGCTCATCCTTGAATCTGTCCTGCCACTCATCCCCCACTCTCTGTGTCTAAATGTCCAGCAAGTGAGGCTGCTGTCCCCTTGGCCCTGGCAGTGAAGAGCACCTGCCTGTACATGCTACTGACTCCAGGGGCTTGGAGGTGGGCATGGCCAGGGCCAGGGCAGGGTCTTGAGATGGCAGTCATTCCCGAGCACTGCTGGCTGGGCCTCCCAGTCCCTGCCAGAGCTCATAGCACTTTCTCTCACACACTTCTGGGCCCCACCAAGCCTGCAGAGCCCTCTTTGCTCCTGTGGGCCCTTTCCTCTGCCTCCTCCTTCACCAGCCCCACCCAGGGCCTCCCACTTGAAGGCACCTCCTTTGGCCCTCAGCTGTGGAGACCCCTCTTTCCTGGGCTTTGCCTTGGGGCTCCTGGGCTGCAGGTGGCCCCTCTGCAGGCCAGAGAAAGAACAGGCCATCTGCGGAGGGGGCTGCCTGACCACACTAAGTAGAGCTGCACCATCTCAACCTTGTGTCCACATGGGCATAAATGCCTTCCTTTTCTTGTCCGCAGGGGACTGCAGCCTTCAGATGCCCACCGGACCCGCTGCCTCGTCCTGGCCCTCGCAGACATTGTGTGGCGGGCAGGGGGCCGAGAGAGAGCCGTTGTTGCACTGTAAGTGGTTCCGAGGTCTGTGTTGCCATGGCTCATCGTCTGCTGGCAGCTGCCGGCAAGCTGGCTGTGTATGCTCCTATCCTTGGGTTCTTCCGTTACCCACCCTGTGCCACATGCTGGGATGAGCCCTGCAAGCCAGCCTGATGTGCTGAGCAGCCGCAGACTCAGGGAGAGCCCTGGCCTTCCATGCAGCCCTGCGATGCCCTCTCTGGGCTCCAGTTCTCATGTTGGAAGGCGTGGTCTGTCTGCCCTGCCTTCCTCCTGAGGAGCTCTGGGGTGACCCCTCAGAGGAAGCCTCTGACCCCTGCAGCCAGCTCCTCTCTATAGTTCTCTGATCTGGAGGCCTCAGGAAATAGCCCCTCAGGTCGAGTCAGTCCTGACCCCACTGTACTGCTCTTCCCAGTCCCCAAAGCACACTGCCATTTGCTCTGTCACTTGGGTCCCCATCCCATAAAGACTCAGGGAGGTGAGGTGGAGCCCAGGCCCTGGACCCAGTTATCCTGACCTGCATCGTCTCTTCACCGCTGGCCCCATTCTACTGCATATAACCCACATGCAAGTTTTGCTGGGTCTTCAGCCTGATCCGTCAGAGTGGAAGCATCGCCATCCCAGCTGTGAGGCTAAGCGGTAGTATAAGGAGATCACTTTTGGGGCCAAGGACCATACTCTGGGGGCACGTTGGTCACTGTAGCATATTGCTTCAGAGAAAGGACTCTTAGGTCAGACTCCCAATGCTGTTGCTTATTGGCTGTGTGACGTTGGGCAATTGATGTAATCGCTCTGTTTACTCATCTGGAAAATGGGGATGATTATAACAATTACTTACATGGATGGCTGTGAGACCTAAATGAGTCAGTATAAAGAAATGATATAAATATGATTATCAGTTTAAATCATTTTATCAATATGAATAGCTGATAAATAATAATAATTGCGAAGTGCTTAGGACAGTGTCTGGCACATACTAAGCACCACGTTTTAGATATTCTTATTTGTTTTTGTTATTATTACTGTCACTTGTCTTTGGTACTCACCTTCCAGTTAACTTATTAACCCCGGCCCTTAGGATCTGCAGGGCAGCCCTGAGAACAGATGGGGCAGGAATTCAATTTCTCCCTGTTTTACAGATTAGGAAACAGAAGCCCAGAGAGGGAGGGTGGCTGGTCCAAGGCTACACAGCCACTAAAGGAGCACAGGGCCCCAAACCCGGCTCCAATTCCCGGACGTCTTGGGCTGCACACCCCTGGGGACTGCACACCCAGGGGGAGCCTCAGAGAGGATGGAGGTGGAGTTCCTCCATCAGTGAAAACAAAGGGCAAGTCAGCATTCCGCAGTCTGGAAACACATTTGTCAGTTGTGGGTGAGAGTCAGACTTCCTACTGCCAGGGCTTGGGTTTGGGTTTGGTTATTCCAAGCTCTCCCTTTGCAGTCTTTTTTCCATTTCTTTTTTTTTTCTTTTAAATCCTGCTATTGGAGTTCTCTGGGCCCAGCCTAGTGGGTGAGTTCAAAGTGGGGAAAAATGAGAAACTCTTGGCTCCATTTTCTCTCTGGAGCCACCTTCTTATTTGTCCTTATTTAATGACACATGTGGTTTCGCCCCGGCTGGAGGGCACGCCTTCTCTCCACTCAGAGGACTCATGCACCTTCCTTTCCTTTTTAGGGCTTCGAGAACACAGCAGTTCAGTCCAACAGGGAAATACAAAGCAGATGGAGTCTTAGAAACAGTACGACTTTCTGGAAAATTATCACGCAAACTTTGGCTTTGTTTGGGGACTGTCTCCTTTCATATAAGTAAATCCTTCCTCAGCTGGGGACAGGCTGGCCTTCCGCAGCCCAGGTCCCAGGAATCCTCATCCTGGGATTAGGGTGGGGACAGACGTGGGGTGGCTTTGGGGATGCCTGCTAGAGCTGGCTTTACGGCCAAAAGGCTGACTGGCTTCCTGTCCCATCGAGGGTGTGCAGAGCTGAAGTCTGTATGGAATGCCTTTTGGTGAAGCCCTGGGCTTCCCTGTGTCTTCTTCCTCTTTCTTTAGCATCTGCTCCAGGATTGTTGTGGGAGGGGGTGGGGCAGGGGTGGTAAGGAGAGGGAGAGAAAGTTAGAATGTGGGGAGGAACTTTAATAGCATGGAACACCAGCCATAAAGCCAGATCTAAGTCATACACAATCGGGGAAATAATGGAAGACATACATTTTTGTATTTTGTAAAATTTAAGAACAGTGAGGTTTTTCAGCTACCTCTTGCCAGCCTCTTCACTGAGAATTTTTGTTTTAACAAATTAGTTTCATTTGACCTCGGTTTGGGCACGTGTTGCCCTGTGACCCTAATTGAGGGTCTCGCATTGTTGAATGTTTTCTCTTGAAGTGTTTTTTCCTGGCCTGCCTGAAAAAGCAAAGGAGACTCCTAAGGGCTGCTTCCTGCTGAACTCAGGACACGGCCTGTTGGCTTCCACCTGGCCTGGCTATTGTGATTTGGATATGGCCCCTGCCTCATCCACCTCCCTGCCAGCCTCCTCTCTGATATCAGTGATTCGCCCATGGGGTGCAGCCCTCCTCTGTTTGGGCCACACAGGATGCTGGAATTCTGGGGTCTCAGGCCCAGAGCTGCCGTAGGGCCACCTGAACCCTGACGACTCCAGCGGTACCGGCCAGCCTTTCACTCACATACAGGTATGGCCGTGCCTCTCAGCCCTGACTTGGAGATGCTGCTCTCTGACGCAGGGACATTCCCAGGTTGGATTTTGTAGCTACTAAAGCCAGGGAGCAGAAGCTAATTCAGGATGGGGTACTGCGCGGGGCTTGGGCCACTCATCCTGAGTGTTTGTGTCTTCTCAGCTTACGCTTCACAGTTTGACCTGCTATGAGGACCTGGTGACTTTTCTTCAACAAAGCATTCATCAGGTATGAAGCATGCCTTACTCCTGTGGGATGTGCGTCACTAAGCCTTCTGATTTCATTGTGGGAACAATGCTGTGAACTGGAGTTGTTCTCCCTGTCGCCCCACCCTGGGATGGCGAGGAAGCTGGGAAGGAGTGATGCTGGCCCCTCGTTGGGGGCTGAGGAGAATGGACTTGGGGTGAGGGATCTGGCTCCTGCCATTGCATCCTCAAGAGCTGGTCCTGGAGGCAGGGCACAGGTAGCAGCCACAGCCGGGACTACCGACAGCAGAGCTGGACGGGTGGGGTCAGGACACAGGAAGCAGCTGTTAGATGGAGGTCACCAGAGCTTTCTCTCTGTCTGAGTGGAAGCAGCCGCCACTGGAATACAGGAACTCTTTGTCAGTGGATTGGGTCCTGGGGCCAGCTGGTGAGGTAACCAGAAAGCGGCTTCTTGGGTGGGTTGGAGGGCTTAGCAGTGTGATACACACCTTGATTAGTATCCCTGGGGTGGCAGGGCTGCTCTGGGTGGGGGCTCTGGAGCCCCCCAGCCTGCCAGAGGAGAGTTGTACATCCACTCCTGGCCATGAGCTGGGCAGGACATGGCCACGGCCAGACAGCAGCAGATCGCAGGGCTCCGGGAAGTCATGGCAGAGCTGTGGTATCACAGGCTCTGTGGGGAGGGGCTACATACTCCAGGGGTAAAGAACGCGGTCTCTGGAGCCAGTTGGCCTGGCTTTGAATCTAGATTCACCCTTCAGTAGCTCCCTGACCTCAGGCAACTTTCTGAATCCTTCTGTACCTTACTTTCCTCATTTGTAAAATGTGGGTCAAAAGAACAGTGCCTGCCTCAGAGCATCGTGCAGAGAGCCTAGGGCAGCTGGGCTGTGCTTGATGTTCTCAGTAGTTGTTAGGTTCTGTTGTTGACATTAGGATTGCCATTGTAATGATGCTCTAAGGGCAGCCTTGAGATGGGTTCCTTGTAGACATGTAGAAATGAGAGGGAAGCATTACAGAAGGCAGGTGTGGCCTGAGCTAAGGCCAGCGGACCCGCGACCTCTGAGACCCCCACTACGAAGCCTCACAATTCTGACATCTGTGTGTCAGGACTGAAGCAGAGGAAGAACACAGACCTTTCTCTCCTGGTGTGCTGGCTGGTCCCTGAGCCTCACCTTGCCTTCCCTTTGACCTTCTGGATGTGGGATCCATTCTTTTCGGCCCCACAGAAGGCACTGGAGGGTTTGGTGGTAAGCCGGAGAGTGGGAGAACTTGCTGGAAATGGGACCAGGACTAAAGCTCCTGCTGTCAGACTGCCTTCCGCAGAACTTTCCCAAAGACCCTGAAGGCCTGGGCACAGCCCTGGGAAATGATCAGGCCCTGGCAGCACCAGATGTCCCTTGGGTAGGCAATGGGGCCTACCCTAGGAACAAAAGGAGGCAGGTGAGGTCACCGGAGGGGCAATCCACCTGAAGTGCTTTCACCCCTCAGCCCGGGGAGAGGCCTCAGGGCCTGTCCCAAAAGCATGGATTAGGATGGCTCCCTTTCTACGTGGGTGGAGAAGGAGTGCTGGCCGGGGCATCGGGAGCCCCAGGCTGTCTGTCCTTTGCTGCCTGTCCCCAGCTCTGGTTTTTCACTGGAGTCATCCAGTAGGCCATCTGCCGATGCGGTGCATCCACCGCCTGGCCTGGGCAGAGGAGGCCTGGAGCAGGGGCCTGGGGGCCTCCTCTGGCTTATTCCTTAGTCATATGTAGCCTTGGGAAAGTCACTGGGTCTCAGTTTCCTCATCTGGAAAATGGAAGATGGAGCAGTTATCAGGTAGCTTCCAGCTCTTCATCATCTAAGGGTGGTCCTCAAAGGAGAACCTTAAACACGTGGGGAAGGGTGTCTTCCAAATGCAGTGCTAGGCAGTCTGAAGGAGCAGAAAGGAGACCTGCTGTTGATCCGGAGTGTCGTGAGAGTGCAGCAGTCACAGGAGAGACGAGCAGAGCCTGATGGCATACGTGTGTGGGATCTGGTCAGGGTGGCCAGGAATGGGATCACCTGGTCACACTCCCAGCTGAAGCAGAACGTGGAGCCACCAGAGCCAGGAAAAGGAAGTGACTGGTGAGGCTTCAGGGGCTAAGGTGGAGCCTGAGGGTGATTGCTCAAATGACCACAGATCCTGAGGCTTGTAGCTGCCCACTGATGGACTGGGGTGGCCCCTCAGCACCAGGACCTCTGCATCCTTGTCTATGAGATGGAGCCTCCCCCTCAGCCTGTACCCCAGGGCTTTGATGAAGCCTAACCAAGACAGGGACTGTGGAAGGGGTTCAGAGAGTGGGATTTGTTCCAGGCGAGGGGGCCTCCTTTCAGTGATGCCTCTGGACTCAAAGCAATCGCTTCCTCGCCTGGCTTTGGTCCTTGGTACAGGCGGTCAATATTCAGCCCTCCTCACTCTGGAAGGCAGCTCTCCCCCTGCAGTTTAATTCATGTTTTTGCTGGAAGCAGTTGAGCTGCCTCAGCACTGCTCTCACCAAATTCATTTTTCATGGCCTGGGCCTAAGAGGGGTTCCTCGTGCCAGGCCTGGAAATGTATACCAAGCCATCTTTGCCCAAAATAAATAGCCTCCTTGCTATGTTTTCATTACTGCTCACCCTCTGGGCAAGGTGTCTGGCAGGCTCCTGGCCAGCTGGAGGATGCCCCCACCTCTGCCTCCCATTGGAGTTCCTTGGTAGACTCAGGTCTCTATGGAGTGCAGAGCAGCACTGGAAGAATAGCCCCTTCTTCCCAAGTGGCACCACTTTCTAGACCCTGATGGCAGTTCTCAGGCCAGTCGCCTTGCCTGACCTCGCCTTTCAATGCAGGCGTGTTGCCCTGTGGCCTCCCATGTCTTGGCAGCTTGAATTTGATGAGATAATTGTAATAAAAGTTTTAAAAAACAAAATGGAATATTGATGCCATTTAGTTGTGTTCCAGCAAGGGCAAGAAGCCTCAAGCAGGGTTCTTCCCCACCCACTGCAGAGAGGCATGTCCAGGGCTCAAGGGATCCCCTTGAGGGTGTTCCTAGGACTGGGGGCAACGCTGGCATAAATGTAATAATAGTTCCCCAAATTTACACAGAGTTGGGGTTTACAGTGGGCTTCTGTGTCTGTTACTTCACTGCAGGTAGGTAGGCATTACAGGCATTGGCGGAAGGGGAAACAGACCACAGACCAAGAAAGTACTGCAGCTGCCCCAGACTGCATGTATGTCCATGGCAGAAGTAGGCAAGAGTTCTAGAAGGAGAAGCTGAGACCAAGAACACTTTGTGACTGTCCAAGGGGAGATGGAAATTTGTGGCAGATTAGGTAGGCTTTCTATGGAAAGGGACACCGAGACCAAGAGCTTCGTGACTTCCCTAGGCAGCATGCAGAGCTGGGACAAGGGGCTGGTGACCCAAGTCCTCCTGAGCCTGCGTCCTCCTGTGCAGGGGGAGACATCAGCATTACTCTTTGCCATTGTCAGAGCACTTCCACAGACATTGTCTCAAGAATGTGCACCATAAGCCAAGGAAATAGGCCAGGTGGGTCTTCATTATTCTTATTTTGCAAAGAGGAAACTGAGGGCAGCATAAATGAAGTGGCTGGCCTGAGATCACAGAGTGAAGACGAGGTTGATTTAACATTGTTGTTGATTCATTCATTCCATTCCTACTTCCAAAAAAAGATTGGAAGTTGCTTTTAAAAGAAAATGATGTCCTCAGGGCTCTGCTGTGCCCCCGCATAGTCAGCTTGCCCTCTCTTGCCTGTGGACCTTTGCACGTGCTTCTCGTTTTGGAGCAACGTTCACTTTTCTGATTCCTTACTGTCCCTTAGGTTTCTGTTCAGACATCGCTTTCTCCAAAAACACTTCCTTGATACTCCCTCCCGGAGCTTGAAGTCTGTGTTGAGCCCTTCCTGTGTGTTTTTGAAGGAGCCTGCATTTCTGTCATGGCAGAACCCCTTCTCCCGGCCTTTTCAAGTTGCTTATTGTTTTTTCTTCCCTAAGTTACTTCCCCAAGAGGAGAGATCCATATCCACCTTGTTAACAAGTACAGCCTTAGCCAGGAGCATCCTCTTGGCACAGAAATTTCACCAATACAATTTTTTTAAAAAGACTGATTGACCAAGTGAATTCTTGGATGACAATAAAGAGTATATTTTGAGGAAAAGAAAAGGTAATTTTATCAGAAGCTTGAGCTGCAATAGTTACCATAGTAGAGCACCATATTTGGCTCTGAGCTTCCTGGCAGCCAAGGCAAAAATGTAAACATGGTAAGTTTTATAATTTTCATTGTCTGTTCCAGGAGAAACAAGTTGGGATTTTTTTTTTTCTAATTTTAAGTCCAAAATGTGATTACACATAAGGAACACTGACTATTATAACAGGCGGTGTCTTCAGTCACAGTTCATGGTTTCCAAAGTGGAATGAGTGAGGCCTTCACACTGACTTGCAGGTGGGGATGGTGTTTCTCTGGGGAGCAGAAGTGACATGGCCGATGCCAGTAGGCTGTGGCCCACTGGGCTTACTGGACAGATGGGCAGGGCAGAGCCAGCTTTGTTTTAACAGCTAACATAGGTGCCAGGCCCTGTTTGAATTGCTTTATAAGGATTAACTCACGTAATTTTCACAACTTGATAAGGGTAGGTGCTGTGATTATTACCCTCTTTTTACAGATGAGAAGACTGAGGATAGAGGAGTCCCGGAGTGTTTCCATGGTCACATAGCAAGGAGTGGCAGAGCGAGGATTTAAATTAGGCGGACAGGCCCTGGGACACCAGCTCCAAACCAGAGTTGGGAGGAGGACTCACTTTGGATGCAAAATCTAAGGGGGTGCCAAAAATGTCAGAAATTAGCAAAACCTATCTTTTTTAAAAATCAGAGTTAATCAGAAAAATCCACAATGAACAAAATACCAAAATGTTGATGTTTTGAAATATATATATATATATAAATTTAAGACATGCATCTACATGGCTGCCTCCTTCGCCTCACCAGATCCTGACTCTGCTCCAAACCTGCTCTCTGCTGCTCTCAGCACAGCACAGTTCTTCTGAGTAAGGGATCTGGAATTAGAGGTCCCTGGAGTCCCAGTGTGCTGCTGACAAGCTGTGTGGCCTTGAACTGGTCACTCAGTTTCTGAGCCTCAGTTGCACATATGCTAGAGGGCAGTAATCATAGTACTGTCCCCAGGACTGTTAGAGTGTTCGGGGTGATAATGCCCATTAGATGCTTGCACCATAATGGAGCTGGCCATGACTGTTGCTGTCTTGTGAGTTTTGAGGACTCTGAGGTCACTGATGCTCTCTGTGGTGGCCCCTGCATCACCCTCGCTCTGCTGTCATTGTCATTCAGGCTGTTCCAATGTCCCGTCCTTTAGGAGGTCAGCCTTCGGGCCACCCAGCAACCCCAGGGCTGGGCTGGAGGCAGTTGGCTCAGGGCAGGCTGCTCCCTGGGGTGTGGCTCCCACAGAGGTGTGGGGCTGGGAAGAGGGAGGTGCAAATGGGATGGAGCTCATTTTTCTCTCCCCCTCCCAGTTTGAAGTGGGCCCCTATGGCTGCATCCTGCTCACCCTTTCTGCCATCCTGTCCAGGTCTACAGAGCTGTGAGTATCTTTCTCCCTCAACTCCCTGGGGCTGGGCTGGTCTGTCTTATTCACTGCTGCCTCCCTAGAGCCCAGGATGGTGCTTGGCACATGTTGAGGGCTCTGTGAGTGTTGTGGAAAGGACGAATGAAGCAGTGGAGTAGGGGAAGGTCTGCTGGTAAAGGAGAGAAAGTAGTTGCATTCTACATATACACATGTTCAGGGCTACCATGTGTGTGGCGGACAACCTGAAAGACACGCCACCAGCCCTTGAGGAGCTTGCCTGGAACTGCAGTGCGTGCACACTTGAGCACTCAGGGGGATGCCCCTGGCACTTGTGCAGGGGATGGACAATTGAGGCTGAGACCCAGGAGATGGCTGAGGGCCCTCTAGAGCTCAGGACAGGAAGGCCTCGCTGTAGACCAAGGCAGCCCTGCAGTCGCGTGGACAAGGCTGGCATCCTGGGTGGTGAATGGGTGGTGGCCAGGAGGCCCTGGAGGCAGGGAGAGGTGGCAGGGCGGCTTGTCCTAATCTCCCCTGCCTGACCCCTTTCGGCAGGGTCTCTATGCTGACTCTGTATCAGGTGGAACATGGTCCCCAGCCTGCTCCACAGCCGGAGTTTCCCCATGAAGCTCATTTGCTAGGAGCTTTTTAGGCCTCTTTGTCTGTATTTGTCACCTGGGCATGTCACCAGGAAGTGTAGCAGATTAATAGCGCATGAACGGTTGTGGAAAGTACAGTCAATTGCCCCATTCACTTTCAAGCAGAGGACAGAGCCCTGGGGGCCTGGAGTCCTGGGAGAGTGAATCTTACTTTGAGGGATGCAGGCGGGGGAGGACTTGGGAACAGCTCTCAGCAGGTGGGCCCTGGGAAGTGGGGAGGCAGGGTGAGTAGCCTTGTGGTGCCCAGGGGCGGGAGGTCACAGCAGGAGACACTTCTTTCCCAGCCTGGTTGGGTCTGGTCGGCGCCCTCCCTGTTTCCAGGGGCCTCTGCTGTGGATTCGGGGGAGGACAGTGGGGGCTCTGTGGCCTCGTGCACCAGGCTGCCTGCTGCTTGCTGCTTCTGACCTTATTAAATGCGTGTGAGTGCACAGCGCTTTCCAACTTCTAATCCTGCCATAATGATATGATTCATTCCTGGCGTGGACTCACGTGCATGGAGACCATAAGCTGCACCACCTTCTCCCCAGGACTGGGTTGCTCCTGGTTTGGCTCATTTCTGGGCTGACGGGTTGGGTGGGAGTCTCCAGATCTCCCTGAGGGGAAGCTGCACTCTCAGGAGGGCCAGGCTCAATGATGCCAGTCTCAGCGCCCCCATCCATGTGGGGGCCCTCTGGCTCTGGGAGTCTAGGGCTCTGTGCTCGAGTGTGTCAGTTCTGGTGGTCACCGGGAGTGGGCGCCTTGTTACATGCATGCTCCTGCATGTAGCCCTGTCCATCTGAAAGGGGCTTCAGGGTTCCATGCCCAGGCCAGTCTTCATGTTGTGCACAGCTGGGGGACTAGGGCTGCTTCTTCCCCCTCCCTACCCTTTCCAATCAAGCTGGGCACCTGTGGGGAATTAGTGTGGGGAATGCTGCCCTGCTGGACCTGCACAGCCTCATGCTTATGGGCCTGAAGTCACACCCCTGCCAACACACATACACAAAGACAAACATGGATACACACAGATATACAGATGCACATACATGGCCACACACAGAGACACACACACACAGACACACGAAAATTCACAAAGACATGGACACACACACATAGTCCAGCTGTTCCTCCAGGACATCTGAGGCCCTTCCCTGGGTCCTGCAGGCAGATGGTCAAGGCCCCTGGGGCAGTACAGGCCTCTGCCTCCCAGAGGGCCCAAATAGAGCCCTGCTATGGTGTTCGGGCCAGGCAGGCAGGCATGGATTGGGCTTTGTCTTACACTGTGGCCTCCCCTTCCCCTCACCTAAGACGACAGTGTGTAGGCAGGTCTCATTGCCAGTGGTAAGGATAGCATCTGTGAAGCTTGCCGTGTGCCAGGCCCCTTGCCTTAACATTTTGCACATGAACGCATCGAGTCCACAGCAGCCCTGTTAGGTGGGCGCTGCTGTGAGTGCTGTCACCATCCCTGTTTTTCAGAGGAGGAAGCAAGGCTGAGGGAGGTGAGTAGGCTTCAAGATTATACAGCAAGTAAAACTGGTGGCCTTGGGCCCCACCCAGGCCATCTGGCCCTAGAGCTGGCTTTTTGGGTTTGCTGTTTGAAAATCTGAACTTTGGAAAAAGTTGGTTGGTTTTAGACCTGACTCTCTACTCCTCTGAATAGAGCTGGAGTTTCTTCCTCTAAAGTGGGAGTGGGAATTCCTGCCTCATAAGATGTAGCTGTGCTTAGCACAGCTCCTAGTGGGTACAAGCCGGGAATAATGGCCACGGCTGGTCCAACCGTATCCCAGGAGCTCAGATGGCTCTGTGTGTCTTCTTGTGTTTCCTTGCCTGCAGCCTTGGCCTGGGGCCCTGTGGTGGAGGCCGTGCTGCCATCTCAGTAGGCACAGCCACAGGGATGTCCAGCAATTCCTGATGGGGCTTCTGTGGTGACACTCACCCTTGGCAGGCATGTCCAGAGCAACCGAGAGCATCTTGTGCTGAGTGCCACTGGGGGGGTGAGGAGGGGCCATGGGACCAAGCCCCGCCCAGGGGTATGCAGTTCAGAGGTGTACTTGAGAAGACACCCAGCTCTCTCTGATTTGTTCAAGTTCAAAAGAACTTTACTTAAGCTTGTAGTTAAACTGAGGGCTTCAAGTGAGGAACAGGGCAGGCCTTGGGCAGCCTGTGCTGCCTGGGGGCTCCTCTAGTGCTCCCTCCTGACTGTTGCATGCTTCCCCCGAGGGGCTGCAGGAGATGTGGGCATCTGAGTGGAGCTAACCCTCCCACCCCACCTGGAGCCCAGGGGAGACTCCTGAAGAGGAAAGACGGGAATGCCAGCAAGGATGGGAATAGCCCGGGCAGTCGTGGCACTGCTCAGATCCCATGAGACAGCCACACTGAAATTATTTCAGATGATGTGCTAGCATTCCTGCATGTGGGAGTGCGCCCGTGAATAAGCCATTCTCTGGCCTTCCAGAGAGTAGTCCCCAGAACAGCCTGCTCCTCTCACGTGCCAGGCACACTGCACTCCAGCGGCGCTCCCTGCATCCCGGCACCTCCAGCCTTGGCTCTCTGAGGGATACCAGGCTCTGCTGAAGGTTTGCGGTGATTTGCAGGGCAATGATAACAGTTCTGGGGCTGGAATCCCACCTCTGCCTGCTGCCTCCGGGGCTAGCAGCCGGCAAAGGCCTTTCTCTACAGACATTTGGACACTTGGGTGCAAATGTCACCCACCTCAGGCTCCATTAGGTTTGTCCAGGGAAGCCCAGTGGGGTGGCAAGTCACAGGAAAGCACTCACTTCTTGACCACAAGAAGAGCACCAGGATACCTAGGTCCTCAGCGCAGCTCAGTCACCCACAGCCGTGTGGCTGACCCAGCCTGTGCCTTAGGTTCTTTATCTAACAGGAGGGGTTAGGCTGGTGCTTTTTTAAACTATGTTTGTAATGAAAACAAAATCTGATTGTTTTACCCAAATAAGTTTATTTTCAAGCTCACTGTGTGAAGCAGATGCAGCGGAATGACTTTGATTAGAGTGGCAGAGGTGGGAGGGAGAGGCCCCTGCTGCCCCCCTCCCCAGCCTGCCAATCCAGCACCAACCCCTGCTCTCCAGCCACTGTCCCTGAGACCCCCCTTTGGAGAAACCCCAGCTCTGCATACACAGCTTAAAAACCTTGGGACCAGATGATCGCCGAGGGCCTTCCTGTTCTGGGGTTCACATTCAGCTTTGCCAAAGAATCCTCTGATGCCATTTCAGGGCAATCTGTTACCACTTTGGGCAATTGAAAACATGTCCTGGTAGCAAAAAGAGACAGCTGAGTCTCCAGGACCAACTGCAGTTCAGCTCGAGAGAAGCAGAGTGGTGGGCTGGGAAAACCCAGCCAGTTCTTTACAAATACAGCGTGTGTATGTGTACATTTGTGGTGGTGTGATAGTGTGTGTGCGGATGGGAGAGATTGGTGACACTGTATGGCCAGGTGTGAGATGACATGGGTGTTGGTGGTTGTGTTGGAGATTGTGTGAAGGGTGACTTGATTGTGTACATGTGCATGTGATTGTGATGTGTGTTGGAGAGGGCATAGTCGTCCCTCCCTCCTGGTGAGGGTTCTCTGACTCATGCCTGGGCACTGGAGGCTTCTCTTCTTTGGCCCTTGCACCAAAGTCAGTGCCTCCTGTCTGTTGGCCATTCCTAACCCAGACCAGAGCCAGGGTGAGGACATCATGGACAGATGTAAACCTAGCCGAGTGCTGCCGACCACTGCCTGCCTGGCCACTTCATTGTCAGAGGCCCCAAGAAGAGTCGAGAAACAGACCTTTGAGGTTTGTTTATCCCAGGCTGTGCTAAGCCTTGTGAAGGTTTTTTTTCCACTTGATTTCAAGCCGTTTATTTTCTTTTCTAAGATCTCGAATTGCTTCCGGTAAATCTCATGCAGGATTTCATGCTTGCCAAGCTTTGCTGCTTTTCAAACCACATGGCTAGAACTTTTCCCCAGGGAGCTCTCACAAGCCCCAAGGATGCTCAGGGTCCTGGGGTCAGGACCAGCTCTGAACCATACCTGGGCAGCACTGAGCATGGGCTGCTCTGGTGCCTCAGTGGAGCACAGACCTGGCCAGGTCATTGAGGCCCTGAGAAGGTCCAGTGGGGGTGAAAACCTTTTCATGCAGTAGATTCTTGGCCTTCATTACAGCAGCAAGTTCAGCTGCCCAAAGGCAGTCTTGAAAGTCTGGAAGAGGTGTTAGCTTCTCATTTGCTGAAACAGTTTCAGAACAGCACAAGCTAGGTGCTGAGGGTGAGGGATGACACTGGGCAGGACCCACACCATGTCACTCTGTGGCTCTTTGTAACTCTCCTCAAGAGATTAAAAGCAATGGCAGCAACAAAATAGTTGATTCCTTTGTGCAAATAGTCCTGAAACAAAAGCCAACTGTGAGTGTTGGTTGGAAAGACAGTGACAGAAGCTCAATTCCCAGCCAGTGTAAGCAGAAACAAAGCTACTGACTGATTCCTATCAGAAGCCCAGGCTTTAAGAGGGGCTGGATCCAGGAACCCAGACATTGTCTTTGGGAATTGGTGTCTGTTCTTTTGTCTCTTCACTTTTGGCTCCTCTGTCCCAACTGCATTCTCAGGAAGGTCCTCCTGCACGGTGGGCTCAAGGGAGCCCTTCTCCAGCAGCTCCTCAGCCTGCTGGGTGCTGGGTGCCATTCCTGGTGTGATTGCCGTGGCCAGGCCTGGGCTGCACCATCACATATGTATGGACATGGGGTATCCCCAAAAGGCAGTCACCGCTCAGAGAAGGCCACCACATCCGCTAGCAAAGGGATAGGGCAGAGTCAGGAAACAGGTATCTGAGAACAGGAGAGCAGATGTGGGTTTGGGGTGGGCTGAGCCTTCATGGAGGCCCCCAGGCTCCTCTCAGTAATGGAGAAAAGAGATCACCAAGCTTTCTGTTCCAGCAAGTGCGGGCAGTGCTCACCCCGTCAAAGACCCTCTGGGGGGAATCACGGGGGTGGGTGGTTCGTGGGGTGAGATGTGAACAGGGGCTGTTCCCCTTGAGAATCACGGGCTCTTGGAGGTTTAAATGTGCTGTTCTGAATGGGAAGGGTCCATGGGATGCTCGTCAGCTTACCTGGGACTCTGCTGAGCCTCTGCCAGCCCAGAATAATGAATAATGAGGTGTGAACAGAGCCACCCAGACCAGGAGCCTGACCCCTGGGCTCCCGTCTCTGCACAGACACCCTGGCTTTGTGGCTCACTTGCCCTCTCTCACCTGAATCTTCCCCCAGGTCACATGTGAGGCAGGGTGGGTTGGGTAAGTGTCCTTCCTACCCAGCATGCTAAGACCTTTTGAAGCTTAGCTGGGAAACAGGAGAAGAGGAACTTCCTCAAACTCCAGCCGAACTTTGACACTGATTCAGATTAGGGCAGAGGCCCCACTAATGAAGATTTTCAGCAATGTCTCAAGAGACCAAGGTGACAATGGAAGGTGGACCCACGGGGGCATGGATGCCAGTGTCATGGAAATAGTGGGCCCACCACTGAGACTCCACTTCCTTCCACTGACTCTGTCTCTCTCCCTGGTCCCGTCCCTGGGAGCCACCTGCTTCTTTGTCCACAGGCCCCTTTACAGGGAACCAAATTCTGTCCTGTAGATCTCTGCCTCGCTTCCTCTGGAGACCCTGTGCAGACACCTGAATCTGGAGGCTTAGCCTCAGTGGGAGCTGGAGGTGGAGGAGAGAGGGAAAGGGCCCTTGCTGCCATCTTAGGCCTTTGTTGTCTTGTGGCAACCCAAGGGATGGGCCCACGGGCTGGAACCCTTTTCTCATTTACAGGTGTGGGAACTTTGAGAAGTGAAGGGTCAGTTAATGGCACAGTTGGCAGCATCACCTGAGGCTCCTGGCTCTCAGTCGAAGACCCTGTGCCTGCATCGTCTTCCCTGGACTGTGGGAGGGGTAACAGGAGCTGCTCAGCTGTGTCTGCTGACTTAGAAAGAGAGGTGGCAAATGAGGCCCTAGATAGGCCCATACCAGCTGGGTGCTTGACTACCTGCTGTCCTCTCGCAGTGCAGCTGGCATGGGCTGGGCTAAAGCAAGCCAACTGTGCCTGGGCCAGACCCCTAAGCTGCTGAGATGGCAAGTCACAGCCACTGAGCTGAGGACAGTCATTCTGTCATGGACACCAAGCCTGAGAGCTGGGTGGGAGGGGTCCACCTGGCACAGCTGAGAAGGGGGGCCACACCCAGGCCGCTGAAGAGCTGGGAGGTCTCAAGACCCTCGGTCCTGTGTGCATTTCCTGCCCCTACCCACTCACCCAGGGACCTTACGTGTTCACGAAGGGCCAGGTGCACAGAGAAAGAGGACAGGCCTCAGAAGGAGGGAGAGGTAATTAACCTGCTGAAAGGGTCTCCTGTGCCAGACCAGCCTCAACTGTGTGGGTAGGGTGCTCACTTCCACCTGCCTCTTCCAGCTCCTGGAAGCTGTTCACCAGGGCCTTTCTCACATGCAGTGTCACCTGGGGTAGGTGTGGGTAGGCTCATGTCATTTAGGGGCACAGTTGCTGTGCACCTGCAGGGTCTGGAGACCAGTTCTAGCCCTCAAAGTCCTTGCCACCTGGAAAGGCAAGACGGGTGTGTGAAAAGCAGTTGGTGGGTACCCTTAGGAAGCAGAGGAGAGATGGGGCATTTCTGTCCCTGGGTTGAGTGAGATTTTAGAGGAGGTGACATTTAGCAGGGCTCTGAGGGATAAGTGGGAAGGGTTTTGGCAGGCAGCAAGAACAAAGTAGGCAAAGGCCACTGGTGGGGGTTTGCAGGGATCAGTTGCAGAGGGTCTAGTTGGGAGGAAAGGAGCTGGACATGATGGGTGGGAAGAGGTGGGTGGCAGAAGGCAGCTTGGGAAGGGCTTTGGCCAGCTGCTGATGAGTCTGGGCCCCTGCTTTCCCTTCTTCCTCCTTGCAGGTCCCTCTTTTTCCGTCCTGCAGAGCCTTCCACCAACTCTCCCCCTGCCTCCTGGGCTCCCATTCTAGCCCTCTCCTCTTACTGCTTTGAGAATGGAAACAATTTTGACCCTCTAGCCTGTGGGGCGCTCTGCAATTTGCAAGACCTGATATGGTCTAGTCCCTTATTGCAACAGCCCTTTGAGGTAATTATTGTTATCCCTGTCAGGATGACACACCGGCGGCTCAGAAATGGAAAGCGATTTACCAAAGGTCACGCAGTGCAGGTGGCAGAAGGGGCCTGACACCCATTGGTTCTGACTCATTGTCTACTCCCTCTTGGCCGTCCTGGGAAAACAGTTGATATCCGCTGTATCCAAATCCTCTTCAGATATTCACAGCTCCATTTCAGCTGCTCGGAGGTCTCGGTTTAATCTGGGTTCTTGGCTGCGATATGAGTGGTTGAGATGGCAGGAATCATGACCTCTTGGTTATTGTTTTTTGTTTTGTTTTGTTTTTTGTTATTCTGGTTGTTATAGTAGGAAAAAGGAAGTGACATTTACCGAATGCCAAATGCTTTATATAGTTCATCTCATTCAGTTCTCACAGCAGTCTTTAATAGAAGGAGGCATCATTGTACCTGTATTGCAAATGGGGAGACTGAGGCTCAGAGAGGGAAATAACTGATAAGTGGCAGTAATTGGATTTGACCAGGGCCCTCTGACTTTAGAGCCCAAGTTCTCTTGGTTGTACCACAGCTGCCCTTACACTATTGATGTTGTCCTTAAAAGTCAATATAAACCCCACGAAAGGGCTGTTATCTCTGGAGGTCACTGCTGGTGGGTGGGGGAAGTGTGATCAAGGGTCAGTTTCTGGGAGTGGCAAGCAGGAGCTGGCCTGGTAGGACAGGGATCCTCCAGGGCCTGGTGCCCTAGTGGTCAGGTGGAGGGGGGATAGCTGGTTGGGTCTCCCCAGGGTAAGTACTGCCTACTTCAGGCTTGGTGTTTTCAATAGAGTCATGGACCAGGCACACTTGTGCACATCCTAGGAGGCCCCTAGAGATTTCTTGCTCCAGTCCTCTGGGTTTCTAAGTGAAGACTGAGAGAGAGGTCAGGACATGCCTGAGGTCACTCACCCAGTCAGGGGCCGAGTGGACGCTGGTGTTAGGTGAATGGCTATGATTGTAGGCTGGGACCTGGTCTCTAGGCCACTTGGACTTACTTTCCTTCTTATTCGGAAACTTTTATACCACATGCCCAGATTCACACAGGGAGGCTTTTAGATGAAGGGACAAGCTGTGCCTGAGCCAGCAATGGTGGGGGCTAGGGGTAGGGCTTTGGGACTCTAGGGCTTGCTTGGAGCTGGCTGATCTGGCTGATCATCCCATATTTCAGGCCACAACAGACACTGTGATGTTGGTACTAGGGACAGAGTCCTAGTCCTGCCTACTCTGTATGACCACAAAACCACGAGTCCTTTTTACTGACTGGACCTCAGTTTCCCCATCAGTAAAACAGAGATGGTGGTCTTACCCTCCTGGCCTTACAAGGCTTTTGAGAGAAAGATGCATTTGAAGGTGCCTGAGACTATGCAGATTCAAGGCCCATGCATTGTGCAGCCTGCTCAGTGGCAGAGCCTCTTCCCCTTCCGGGATGTATGGACAGAGGGCAGGTGGAGAAGGGAAGGAGAGAGCCCTGAGTCTGGGCTGACATGTGTCACTAACTCAGGGCCAGTTCTGTACTCTCTCTGGGCATTCATCTTACCTTCTGCAAAATTCTGAGCCTTGCAAACTCTCCCAGCCCTGATCTTCCCTTTGTTCTGTTTCTTGATACAGCATAGTATCTCAGGGACCTTCTGATGGTGGACAGAGTTGGGAGGTTTGGTCCTTGCTGGCATCCTGGGCAAAGCTCTCTATTCCTCCTTCTCTGTCTTTGGGTGATACAGGCATCCCTGGAGGCTGGGTCATCACCCCAGACCCTTGGTTCAGGGTTCTGACCCTTCGCTGCCAGAATGCTGCAGAGGTTGGTGTCAGGGCAGCCAGGGCCAAGCCTATTCTGTGAGTTTTCACCCCCTGGTCAAGCCCATCTCTCCTTTGTGCTTATTGGATTGAAATCCCAGCAAGCTCTGCTCCCTGGAGGGGCCCCCAGTGCAGGACAGCTTCCATTTTGTCTGGTCCTGGGCCCTCCTGGCTCCTGTCATCCAGCTTGGTGCCTGGTTCCTCAGGCTGTGCAGAATTCTCTGAGGGCCCAGGGTCATCCAGCCCCCAGGAGGACATGGAGGAGACAGCTGCTCATTAGACTGGATGGTTAAGTCAGTCTTTGGTAAGGGACAGTCACAGCTGTGGCTCAGGTGGCTCCTGCTCCTAGGATGCTGTGTGTTCTTCGAGATCCAGGGGCTGATAGAGGAGGAGAAGGATGGGACAAGCCTCCACACTGCCTTCAGCCCGTATGTTTCATATAATGGGCTTCTGCCTGTAGTATTGCATTTGAAGAAAGGGCTCTGAATCTAAAAAGATGTTGGAGGCTACTTGTGTTGGTTTCTAGGGCTGCCATAATGACAGACATTCGTGTCTTACAGCCCTGGAGGTGAGAAGTCCAAGATCAAGGTGCCAGAGGGTTGGTACCTTGTCAGACCTCTCTCCTGGGCTCGCAGGTGGCCACTTTCTCACTGAGTCCTCACTTCATCTTTTCCTTGTGAGTGTGCATCTTTGGTGTCCCTCTGTGTGTCCAGATTTCCTCTTCTTCCAAGTCAGATTGCATTAGGGCCTACCCTAATGGCCTCATTTTAAGTTAGTCACCCCTTGAAAGGCTCTATTTCCAAATACACATTCTCAGGTGCCGGAGGTTAGGACTTCAACATATGAATTTTAAGGGGACACAGTTCATCCCATTACACCTCTCATCTTGTCCAGGCCCCTCGTGCTGCAGGAGGGGAGACCGAGGCCACACAGCAGGCTGGGACTAGCCATGTGGATTACCTTCTCTCTGGGGCAGTGCTGAGGCTGTTGTTCTTCTGCTCAAGGACTCCTCACACTCAGCTCTCCAGAGAATTCCCCTATTCCCCTAGAGGGAGGTCTGGGCATCTAGATTTGTAGATTTGCCAAAGTTATAAATCTCTTAAACCATAAGCCACTCCTTGGCATCTCTCTCTCTCGAATGCCCTGATATGAAATGCAGATGTTCCTCCCTTTTAAGATCTCAGCGCACTGCTGAATTTCCCATCGTGTTTGCACCTAAGGATGCAATTACCATTTCCTCCCATTGTCCTTTCTGCCTGTCCCCCTGCTCCCAGCTGACGCAGGCTCTCGAGCCCGCTGGGTGAACACGAGGCAATGAGCTTATGAAGATTGGACTGCTTCTAAAAGCTCCGGGTGGCATGGGGCCAGTGATGCTTATCGGCCCCCCCTCAGGACCCTTTTGAGGTTATTTTCTTCTCTTCAGAAGATGCTTGTATATGCTGCAGAGAGCATTTCCATCAATTCTTCTGCCTGAGCTAGCGCCAGCCAAGTGCTATGCTCTGCCATGAGTCACTCGCAGCTGGCTCCTTCCCAGGCCTGCTGGGCTATCTGTGGTGGGTGAGCCTCAACCACCCTTCCCAGAAGACCCCCAAGCCTTAGTGGTTCTCTGCAAGCTCCTGCAAGGGTAACCCCAGCTCATCTTCTCATGTGGACCATAAACCTTCCGTGTTTGGCCATGGTTATTAAAAACCACAAGCAAGTGTTTTCCCTAAGTATTGTGGAGCTGGAATTTCTAAACTTGTTTTGGAAGCAGACAGAGACCCAGGCATGTATTTTAGGCTTGTGGGCTTATGGCAGATCTTAGATTTAAAGCATAAATTGAGACCAAGTTTATCTTCTCCTCTACTGAAAGGAAAAAATAAATGCTCTGATTGCTAAGCCCTTCCTACCAGTGGGTCTCCTCTCTAAATCTTATACCTGGCCTCTCTCTTTGGGGTGTGGTTGAAGGAAGGGGGCCAGGCCCTGAACACAGTGCTGGGTGGCTGTGTGTGCCCCCCCAGGGCCATGTGTGCCCCCCAGGGTCGTGTGTGCCTCCCAGAGTCAAGTGTGCCTCTCAGGGTCATGTGTGTCCCCCAGGGTCCAGTGTGACCCCCAGGGCTGTGTGTGCCCCCAGGGTTGTGTGTACCCCCCTGGGTCGTGTGTACCCCCAAGGGCTGCATGTGACCGCCAGGTTCAATTGTGACTCCCAGGGTCGTGTGTGCCCCCAGGGCTGTGTGTTCCCCCCAGGGTCATGTGCAGAAGTTGGGGGGACAGGCCTGGGACCCAGGCTTCCTGGTCTCACCTTGCCCCCCAGAGCCAGCTTATCTGTGCTTCTTCCCACATCTTTAAAATAGAGACAGGAATTCCTACTTCACTCGGGGCTGGGGGTTGCAATTGCCACCTGCTGAGCACAGTGAGTAGATAGCAGCTCCTTCCCTGTGTGCTCCTTACAGGGCTCTGTTCAACAGAGTTTTCATCTCTCAGAGGGAGTTACATTGGGGTGGCTAAAAGGAACCATGTCCTAATGGCAGGCTTCCTAGCAGGACAGCAAGCCGGGAAGGAGGATGGAGACTTGGGAGGGTTTTCTGCCTCACATGTGGCACACCTCTGCTTACCGGGATACTGAATTGTTCTGGTTCCTAGCGGGGCTCAGCCCATTACTTTCAGTTTGGGGAATGTCTTCAGCAAAGTAGGTTTTCACCTTGCATCTTTTGAAGGACTCCATTCTGAGGGTGGAACCACAGTGGTACCAGGGGGTGGGGGCACAGGCCTCAGAGCTGGGCACCCTTGAGCAAGACATCCCTTTTCTGAGGCTTGGTTTTCTCAAAGGGTTTTAGGGAATAATGTGCGTACAGTGCCTGGTGCAGGAGCAGGTGGTGGTGACTGTTACTCTGTAACTCAAGGAAACATTAGAGTCCATTCCTCCCATTTTACAGGCTGGCAGACTGAGGCTCAGAGGTGGAAGAGGGTTCCTCAGTCTACACCATTGGTAGTGACAGTTGGGACGTGAATTCAGGACACTGGATTCCAAACCCAGGGTCCTCTCTACTGTGTCACGCTTCAGTCGCTGTTCTCTGGTGTAGGCAGAGCCCTGGTGCGGCTGGAGTGGAGGCCATTGACCAGAGAACGCAGTGAGCTCTACTCTAGGAGGCCTGGACTCTAGCCCCATCCCTTCTGGGTGGGAGCCTCCTCCATGGAGGGCACAGAACAGAGTGCTCAGGTTCCCACCAAATCTGGAATTCTGGGTCTTAGCCTGGAACCTAAGGGGAGCGCCTGGTCACCTAGCGAGGTTTGCAACCTGGGTCAGGCAGAGCTGTGCTAACAATGCTTCTTGTGTTTTCCAGCATCCGCCAGGACTTTGATGTCCCCACCAGCCACCTGATTGGAGCACATGGCTACTGTACACAGGTCAGGGGGCACTGTGGGGCCCAGGTGGTCCTTCCCTCTCCTCTGTCCCTCAGAGAGGGAGATGTCCTCCTCCCTCCTCTTGCCCAAGAAAAAGGCAAGTCTTTCTTGCCTCTGCCAACACTCTTCAAGCAGCTTTCACGTGCCCGCCTCTGCTGGGTTTCACTGTCATGTCATGGAGACCTAGAAAGAGAGCTCAGTTTAGCTTCTGTTTCTGGACAGCTTTCTGTGCACTGATCTATGTGCTCAGAGCTGCAGAGGATGCAAAAGAGGCTGAACTCAGACCAAAGTGCTACACAGCCCGGAGCCCAGGACACAGGGAGTGATGTCTCAGGCATGGGCCAGGGGACCCTGGGTCCAGCTGGGGAGATGATGGCCCTGGCCTCTTCTACGTTTGCACAAGGTATTGTCTTTATAGCCACCCTTCCCTTTGCATCTTTACAGAGGGGCCCTCAATGGACCTCACAGGGGCAAAGAAGACCCTGAGCACAGTTGCTTGTCATCAGTCCTCTCAGTCACCCAGGTGACACCAGGGAAGGGACCTTTTCAAGATGTTACCTAGTAAGCATCAAAACTGGGAGCTCAGCTCTACACCTGGCTTCTATCCATGCCTTTCTCCCCATGATGAGGCCTCCCAGAGCGGCCACACAGGCCACAGTGAAATCTGGCTCTCAGCACATGGGGGGCCACAATGTGTAGCATGGACGGGCTGGACAGAGCTGCACATCTTCTGGGCCCAACTGAGGACTCAGTTGTCCTGGGGGTCCTGGTTCACTTGCGCCCAGCTCTGGAAACCTACCTGGGCACCATACAAGGCAAGCTTGGGGCCTGTGGTTTGTCCAGGGCACCCACAGAGGGACCGTGGGGTTGGCTGCTGCCCACCACCCTAGAGGAAGGCCTCACGGGGAGTGGCTACTCTTCTGGCTGCCCGGGGTGGCCTCACTCTCACTCCAGGCATCTGCCTGCCCCATGGGAGCTTTCCCTTTTCTGGGGCAGAGAAGGATGCTGCCCAGGTGTGGGCAGTCAAGCAGGGTGCAGAGGAGCCCAGATCAGAGTCTGGGGCTGGGTCCCAAGCCCTGTTCTCTGTTTCACTCACAATATGAGCTGGGGCAGTCTTTTTCCCCTCCTGTGTGTCAGTTTCCTCATTTGTACAAGAGGCATTTGGACTGGACCAGGGCTGCTTACACTTTGAATGAATCCCCTAGGGGTCTTGTTGAAGAGCAGGCTCAGATTCAGTGGGTCTGGGCTGGGGCCTAGGATTCTCAATTTCTATCAGGCTCCCCAGGGAGGGTGATTCTGCTGGTCCATGGACCACACTGAGTAGAAAGGGTGTGACTTTGGAGTCTAGGAGCAGGGAGAGGCCTGATGCCCCTTCTTCACCATCTCAAGAAGGCTTCCTGCTATGAGGAAGGTTTTAGACACAGATCAGGGAGCAGGGGCTTTTATCCCTCTTGAAAAACCAGATGGGAAGACTCGAACTTGCCTGAAAAAGGCTGTGCCTGTCTCAGCAACTGCTGCCCCTGAGGTGCATTATTTTACAGCAGACATTTCCTCCAAATTCTTGTGTCTCATTTCCTCTACAAGGACACAATAAGTCCCCTTTGGTATCTCCCTCCAGTGGGGGTCCCTCTGCGGCCATCAGAGGAGGCCTCTTTTACTGTCACTGGGGCAGGGTTATTGGTGTTAACTGAGGGATTTATTAACCCCCGATGTCATTTTCGTGATTCAGGGGAAAACACCTCTATAAACTCTGCCATTCAGAGTTTACACTGGTCAAGGGCCGTTCTGGCCATTCCTACGTGCTCCACTGTGGGAGTGATGCCTGCCTTCTTGCGTCACAGGCAGCGCCAGCTGTGGCAGAAGGTGGATGAGACAGAGAGACCTGCCTGCCCTAGTGCTGGGGCTGGGCTCGCTCAAATTCCTCCTCAGCAGGCCCTTAGAGGCCACCCTTCATCTTGAATCTGTGCCCAGGCAGATAGTACCATGAGGGTAACAGGGTTGGGGGAAGAGGGAAGTCACATGGGACAGAGAGAGCCAGATGTGGGTGGAAGCTCAGCTCTGGCCCTAATGGGCTGTGTGGCTTGGGTAACCCGCCTGTGAGCCCCAGTTTCTCCATTCCTAACAGGAGGTTGGACCCCTGGTTACCCTGCATAAGGAAGGGACCTTCCAGCTATATTGGTACACCAAAATGTGGGAGGCATGGGTTGCAGGTGACTGCTGGAGGAATGTTGCTCCACACGTCACTGTCTCCAAGTTCCAGGGTTGGCATGCTTGTTGGCTTGCCAGGTGTGTAGCTTGAGTCACAGGACCACCCAATGCCTCATGCCACGTAGCAAGACAACAGCAGAGGCAGAGCTAGAACTCATACTTGGGCTTCCTACTCCCACCTCTCTGCTTCTGTTCTTGCTGCCTACTGAAGTCCCTTCCTTGGCTTTCCCTGCCCTGTTAAAACCCCACCGTCACTAATGAAGTTCAAACAAGGCCTGGAGTTTAGTTATTGGTACTGCACCATGGTCAGTTTCCTGGTTGAGATAATGGGCTCTGGTTATGTAAGATGTTATCGTTGGGGGAAGCTGGGTGAAGGGTACACAGGAACTCTCTGTACTATTTTTACAACTTCTTTTGAATCTAAAATTATTTCAAAATAAAAAGGTTTCTTTAAAAAATAACATCATTTAAGACTCACCCAAATGTCACTTCTCCTTAAAGCTGCCCTGACTCAGTCATGTGGCCTCGTGTTCATCTGGCTCCAGAATACTCCATGCACACATTTTTACAGCCCCAGCCACATCCTGCATTGAGTCAATGTGCAGACATGCACCTGACTCCACAGTCTAGACCCAAAGCACATGTCAAGAGCCATGTCTCACCCTCTCACCCGTGCCCCCAGTAGCCTACAGCATAGGACAGGGTCCTGTGAATGGTTGGTACTCAGTGAGTGCTTGTGGAATAAAGGTGGATGGGTGCCTGGAGTTACCTTGATGAGAAAAGTTGGTGCCTTTCCCACAGGACTTGTGGGAGAATTGAAGTCACAGCCTCCTCTGCTCTCAGGCTCTCTCCCTCCTTGCTTTCCTTCCTTCTGCACCCTTTTTCTCTTTCCCCAGTCTCCTCTCCACTCTTTCAGTAACTGATTCAGACTTGATGAGTCTTTCCCCTTTCTCTCATCTGCAGGAACTTGTCAATCTGCTCCTGACTGGGAAAGCTGTGTCCAACGTTTTCAACGATGTGGTTGAGCTGGATTCTGGGGATGGGAACATCACACTTCTCAGAGGCATTGCTGCACGCAGTGATATTGGCTTCTTATCTCTCTTTGAGCATTACAACGTGTGCCAGGTACCCACATGCTCACGTTCACCACAAGTAGGGGAGCCTGACTCTCTGGAGCAATGAGGAGGGAAGGGGGGAAGGAAAGCTGGACTCCACTTCTCAGAGCTGGCTGAAATTCGGGTCCAGTTGGAATCACAGAGGGCTTGGGAAGAAGTACAGCTTCTCTGCTGTGGCTACAGGCCTATAATTCAGACCCAAAGCCAGCTGATACCGTGTTCTGGGGAAGATGGTTTGAAAAGGACTTCGAGGGATTTCTGCCGTGATTGTGGGTCACAGTGGCTGCAGCTGGTGTCTGTGTGGTGGGGGAGCCTTCTCAAGGGACAGGAACTTGAGGTGTTAGGCCTCGTGTTAGTTTCCTAGTGCTGCCTAACAAAGTACCACAGACTGGGTGGCTTGAAACAACAGAAACTTAACTGTCTCACAGTTCTGGAGGCTGGAAGTCCAAGATCAAGGTATCAGAAAGGCCATGCTCCCTCTGAAACCCATAAAGAGAATCCTTCCTTGTCTCTTCTAGCTCTCGGTGTTTTCTGGCAATCCTTGGCATTCCTTGACCATATAGTGATGCTTCTATAGATGTATCACTCCAGTCTCTGCCTCCATCCATCATCACAGGGCCACCTTCTCCCTTTGTGTCTTTTCTTACACAGACCTCAGTCATATTGGATTAAGGGCCCACCGTACTCCAGTATGACCTCGTCTTAACTAATTGTGCCTGCAACAACCCTGTGTCCAAATACAGTCACATTCTGAGGTACTAGGGGCTAGGATTCAACATATCTTTTTGGAGGCACAGTTCAACCCATAGTAGGCCTCACACATCCTGTTTGTTGGCATGTGGTCCCTCTGCATCCTGTGTCACTGCAGCCAGGGGCTCAGAAAGGGCTGGGCCCCCAGGTAAAGCTGGATAGGGCATGGGTGACTGTACCTCTGGAGAATGTGGCCAGGTGCTGAGGGGGCTGGGCAGAGGAGCACTGGACCCTGCCTTCTTGTTCCAGCTGCCATGGAACATTTTTCTGAGCATTGCTTTCCATGGCTTCAGAGAGTCCATTGTTCTGTGGTTGATTAAATGGGAAGGGTTGTCCTGAGGGGCAGCAGGAGCGCTTTTCACAGTGGCCACCCCCTGCAAAGATTCTTGGAGGGTCTGGATGAGGCCTCATTCACCACCTATCCTCAGAACCAGGACACAGAGATTGACTCAGCAGGGCCATGCAGATAGCGCCAGGCGATTCCACCCTGGATTTTCAGGGTGGAAAAAGACTAGGGTTTTAAGCCAGGGCTCAGTTTTACCCACCCTTCCCACATGACCACATGTTGGGGTGTGCTGTGTCTTGCTAATGACCCATGTGGTGCAGCCCCCTCCCCAGATCCCCTCTCTGGATGATACCCCCAGCATGCCAAAAGCAGACTTCTGGGTCCCAAAGACTTGGGGGAAAAAAGAATGAGAGTAGCTGCTTCCTGGCTGTGCTGGTGTTAGGAGGGAGCCCAGGAATGTGGCTGGTGAGAAGCACCAGGGCTCTCGAGCACCAGACCCTGGGTGTGCTCCGAAAGTATTCAGCTCAAAATTCCATGGGCCAAGAGAGGTAACCTTGGCTAGGCTCATGGAATTCCCAGGCTCACCATGAGCTCTGGTTTCATTCTTGGGTCGAGGGCGTTGGTCAGAGAGTAAACTATTTTCCTGTGGTCTGTGGAGGGTACTTGATGGGAAAACCAGTTGGGGTCATCCTTCCCTTGTAATAAAATTGAAGAAATTCAGGCCCTACAACCATCTCCCCTCCTCGTGGGCTTCTTGGATCCGCATAGACCCTCTGCTGTTCTGTGCTCAGCTGAGGACTGGGAGTTTTGTTTCCCTGCAGTAGGTGGATGCTTCCTTCCTCTGCCTTGCAACTGCAAGCTCACTAAGGAAGGAGCCCTGGCCTCCTCTCCTCCTCCATGAGCTCACCGAGGGCTGGGCCTCAACCCCTGCCTTCCACTGAAGACTCAGGGCCCAGCAGCTCAGACAAAGCCCTTCCCTCTTCTTCTTCTTCTTTTTTTCTTTTTCTGAGACAAGGTCTCACTCTGTCACCCATGCTGGAGTGATCTCAGCTCACTGCAACCTCTGCCTCCTCTGTTCAAGCAATTCTTCTGCCTCAGCCTTCTGAGTAGCTGGGATTACAGGGGCATGCTTTTTTTTTTTTTTTTTTAAGTAGAGATGGGGTTTCACCATATTGGCCAGGCTGGTCTTGAACTCCTGACCTCAAGTGATCCACCCACCTCAGCCTTACAAAGTGCTAGGATTACAGGTGTGAGCCACTGCACCCGGCCCCTTCCCTCTTCTTTAACACCACCTTCCATCCCTTCTGTCCCCAAGTCCCTCGGGCCCTACACAGTTAGCCACATTGGACATAGAAGGAGTCCAAGGGGGTCCAGCACCCAAGCCTGGACCTGGACTCAGAGCCAGGGCCCCTGCTCTGGCCTGGCCTGGCCCTCTCCTCAGGCAGCACAGACACAGCCATGGGAAGACTGGCATTTGGAACAGCCTGGGCCATGACGTCCACAGCGTTCACTCACTAGCAGGTGAAGCCTCTCACTTGCAGCTTGTCTCCAGGCTTCTCCCTGCAGCCTGGGGTTCTGGGGCCCTCACTGGGTATGTGGGAGGAGGAGGTCCTACCTAAAAGTGAGCTACCCAGATGACCCATACTCAGGGTGTACCTGGGGTAAACGGATGAAACTCTGGGCTGGAGAAACTCACCCCCTGCCATAAGTAACTGGCCCGGCCTGGCTGTGTCCTGCAGGACCTCCATGGGCTATCTGTGACCCCACCAGCTGGTCTTGCCCATCTGACTTCCAGCTGGGTCACTCAGTCCCACACCTGGCCCAGGACAAGGCTCACCGGTAAGGGGTGGACTGCATTCTAGGCTGCAGTTGGAGGCCAAGCCCCTCCAGGCTGATGGTCATGGTGGTGATGGGGGACTGACAGTCCAGGAGGGATGGGGTGGGACAGGGAGTTTAGCCTCAGCACTTCTTTCATGGACTGCGAGGCATGTTCATTGCCATCTTCATGAAGGGACCCACAAAGGAAAACAGCTTGACAGGCAAGAGTTCTGAAAGCTCCATCCTCCTCCCATCCTCCCCAGCTCAAAGATGGCCACCATCCACCCATTTACTCAACCAGGAGCACGTCCTCTCCATCAGGAGGACATGTGCCTCCCCCTGAGGTTGTTTCTCAAGCCCATCCACTTTCACCAGGTCAGAGCCACCAGCATCGCTGATTTTGACACCTGTGACAGCCTAGCCAAATTCAGCTCCTGTCTCCATCACTTTCCCCCTTTCCAATCCTGTCCCTTCACTGAAGCCAGTGTGATCTTTAAAAATATACACACGATCATATCATTCCTTTTCTCTGGACCCTCAGTGGTTTTCCAGTCCTCTGAGACTGTTGTGAGCTGAACTATGTCTCCCCAAAATTCCTATGTTGAAATGCTGACCCCCAGTACCTCAGAATGTATTAATAACTGTATTTGGAGAAAGGGCCTTTAAGGAAATGATTAAGGTAAAATGAGGTCACTAGGGTGGGTCCCAATCCAGTATGGCTGGTATCCTCCTAAGCAGAGGAGGTTAGGACACAGGTCACACAGCAGAAAGTCCTTCTGAAGGTACGGACAAGGCAACCATCTACAAGCTCAGGGGCACAGCCTTCAGAAACAACCCTAGTGACATCTCAGACCTCCAGCCTCCGGAACTCTGAGATAATAAACGTCTGCTGTCTGAGCCATCCAGTCCATGGTATTTGTTATGGCAGCCCGAGCAGACTAATGCAGAAACTAAAATCCAAAACTTCTCACCACCCCCAATGCCCTGCCAGACCTGCACCTGCCTTCCTCTCCCACCTCAGCCCGCACCACTCTCTCCCGCAGGCTGGGGCTTCTCTCGGGCTCTCTCCCACCTCCTGGCCTTTGTGCACACTGCACCCTCCACCTGCCCAGCTTTTCCCTGTTATCGTTTTGACTTAAATGTTACTTCCTAAAAGGCAGCCTTTCCTGCCCTCATAACCCCATCTAAGTAGGGGGTCCTTCTCATTGTCCCCTCCATACCTTGTCAATCACCATCAGGGTATCTTAATTCTTTCCTTCATAGGGCCTCTTCTGGATTTTAAGCATCGCATTTCATCGCCTTTAAGATGCAAACTTGCCCACATTTGAGCACTTCTGAAATTCTGACGCATTATTACAGTTGATGGTGTGTCAGACTTTGACACACCTGCTTTTTCTTACTTAGTGATACAAAAAATAATGGCGAATCTGAGGGCATCCTGGATTCACTGAAGTGCAGTGGAAATGTGTGGGTTTGATTATTTAATTAATGTGTCATCCCCATCAATCTGGTAAGCTCCGTAAGGACAGCACTGTTCTTATTGTCTCGAGCACTATGTCCCCATTGCTGTTCCTTAGAAATGACACACCATAACTCTGTCCTTAGAAATGCCACACCATAACTCTACGCAAGTAAATGCTGATCCTTTTAAGTGAGTGCTTCTAACCTGGCTGTCCATGGATGGCTTTAGGCCATTCACAACCCCTGCCCTAGAAGATTAAGTAATCCCTAATTGTGCTACATATTCCCCCACCAGGACAAAGTCCCAGACTGTGCTGTAGGAAATGTGGCCCTCCCCCGCACCCCCACCCCCACCCCCGACTGCGGCCTTGCCCCAAGCCTTTGGTTACCCAAGAATTTAAAGGAAGTGAATTTCATCTCTGGAAAATGTCACCCACTTGGAAAGAGGCTCCTGAATGAGGAAACTCATTTATAAAGTCTATGGGCAGCTTTTTTCCCTTAATCTCTCGACTGTTATTTCTGCATGGCAAGCTGCGCTTTTGTCTCTCCGTTGGAAAATTCAGGGTGGCTGATTATGCAAAGGCCTGCTCCCTGGTTGGCTTCGGGACTCTCTCCCTGCCATGAATGAATGCTGGGTCCCTGTGTCAGGGTTCCCTGTTCCTGGCGATGCCCTCACCAGAAAAGCCTCTTTGAAGCATGGAATGGAAGCCAAGTTTACGTGCGGTTTAGACACGTCCAGCCACGTCCTGTAAGACATCTAATTCCCCCACACTTCACTAAGGAATGAGCTCTGCAGTCCACTTGAATGGCACACAGGGCTGGGGTGAGGCTTCGGTGTGGGGGGAGGGGACACTTGAACCGTAAGAAAGGATGAGTGCATTGTAAAGACTGTCCCCCTACCTTCTGGAGGAGGCAGCTTTAAATGTGCAGGAATTTCACTGGGGACCTGGTTCAGGACCTTCAGAGCACAGCCCCTCTGTCAGAGACATCCCAGACCAAGATGGGAGCTGCTCACCCACTCTCCTGTAAAGGGTTCTGGAAAAAGTATGCCCTTCTCCCCACTGGAAAAATAATTCCCATTCTTTCTTTAATCCACAGGCTGTAGCTGTAAATACCTGAGCATGCAAACATCTCCCTGGGGCTGGTAGGGATTAGGCCAGAATCAGCCTGGCCCGTGGCACGTACATAGCTGGATAAACCAGGGCCCAGGGTCAGGAGAGGCGCTGCCCAAGAAGTGTCAGGGGCTGGGGGAAAGTGCATGGAGGCCAGGCATTCAGGGGCTTCACAGGGGGCCCTTGTCACTTCTCTTCCCATTGCAGTCAAAATGCTAGCAACGTGCTGAGGGCCCTGGTGCTTATTCCTCTGTGTCTTCTTCCACAAACATTTCCACCATGAAATTCCCCTGCTTGGAATGCTCCTTATCCAAGTGTTGCTGCAACCTCAGTGCCCTGCTGCACCCTGAATTTCTCTGGCCCTCCATTCCTGGCACCCCCACAGACTTCTCACTCAGACCTTTCCCTCCTGGCTCCCCAGGGCTCCATTCCTACTTGTCTTTACCGTGCAGTTCTAGTTCAAGTCCTGCGTCATCCATGAGGAATTTCATTCACCCGACATTTACTTACCCCGGGCTCCTGGAACTTAAGGGTATGATCTGTCGAGCATGAGGCAGAGGTGCTGCGGCTGAGGTGGGTGGGCACCTAGTGATGTGCTCCCTGGGAGCTGGAAGGAGGAAACTATTTCTGCTCCAACAAGGGATTTGGGAGATGCAGGCTGTCCAACGGTAAGCAAGCTCTAGGCTAGTGGACAAGCTGAATTTGTTTGAGGGGTGTGGGAAGAATTGGTTAGGAGGTCACTGCCGTGGTGCAGGTTGGAGGCTGAGTAGATCTCAGGAGGAAAGGCTGGCAGTGGGGGAGCTCTTGGATGCAGAATGAGCAGTACTGAAAACCATTAGATGTGGGGGATGAGGGGGCAAGTGATACCGGGTCTCAGGTCTGTATGGCAGAGGCCCTGCGAGCAGCAGCAGGTGGGCTGGCAGGGCAGGGATGGCCCTGGGAAACAGCCCGGTGGCCTGAGCAGCGTGAGGGGCTCCCAGCATCAGACACAAACGTGATCTTCAGCAGGGCCTCTCTGAGGTCAGCCCTGCCTTGAGTCAGACAGAAAAATGCCCGGACCCCTTTCCCTGGGGACGGCATTTCACATCAGGCCTCTCCCTCATCCAGGTTGGCTGCTTCCTGAAGACCCCGAGGTTCCCCATCTGGGTGGTTTGCAGTGAGAGCCACTTCAGCATCCTCTTTAGCCTGCAGCCGGGGCTCCTGCGTGACTGGAGGACTGAGAGGCTCTTTGACTTGTACTACTACGATGGCCTGGCCAACCAGCAGGAGCAGATCCGGCTGACCATTGGTGCGGGCCCTCACCCCCCCACCCACCCAACCCTGTCACCAAGGAGCCTCCAGGCTGGTCACAGAAACCAGCCTTCCTATCCACCACCAACCCCCATGACAGAGAGCAGTGCAGACTCCAGCATCCAGACTGGGGGATCAGAGAGCCAATGCCAGCAGGGCCTCCCTGCAGGAGGTGGCCAGAGCTGGGCCTTGAGCAGTGAGTGGCATTAAGGGCGTTGGGTAAAGCCTACACCACATGGTAAAGAGCCCTGAATACTATGCTGACAAGTTTGGATGTATTCTTCAGGCAGTGGGGAGCCATGGAAGGTTTTGGAATCAGGGTGGTGAGATCAGAAGTGTTTTTAGAAAGAGTATTGCGGTAGCTAAAGTGGGACACGGGTGGGGACCAGTGAGTTGTGCAGGTGAGAATGGATGTCAGGGATGAGGGTGGGTCCAGTTGAGATGGAGAGGAGGGGACAGGGACTAGAAGGGGGCGGGTCCCGGGAGTGGTCAGCGCTGACCTCAGGGTGAGTGCAGGGCCCTGGGTGACATGTGTGTGCCTCTCTCCTCCTTCCCAGACACCACCGAAACCATCTCTGAGGACACAGACAATGACCTTGTCCCACCCCTGGAGCTCTGCATCAGAACCAAGTGAGTCAAGCCCCTCTCTGGCTTTGAGCCTCACCCTGAATAGCTTTGAGGAGCCATGGTTGGGGGTGTTCAGGCCTGCAGGAAGGCAGATAGGTTCCTGGACCACCCTGATTCAAAGAGGTGTGGTGATTGGAAAGACACAGGTTTCTCCACTCGTGGTCACTGGGGCCCAGGTTCAGGAGTGTGTGGTCTGCGGTGGTGATGCGTCTTTAGACAGCTTCTGAGACTGCCTTTGTGGTTGGGGGTGGAGGCTAAATGGGCACCTCTTGAAGCCCCTCCTCCCTCAAGGCAGCAGCAGCCAGATGTGGCAAGTACCGTTAGGCCCGAAGGAGGCAGGACAGGGGTGCTTACCTGAGGGTGGGGGAGGCTTGAGCAGGATAGGAAGCTGGGAGGCCTGGCCCAGCCTGGGGGTGGCAGGAGGCGCTGCCTGGAGCGGCACCCTCTGCTTGCGGAGGAGCCGGAGGAGCAGCTCCCCCACTCTGAACACTGAGCAGTGTGCCTGTGGCCTCAGAGGCAGGTGGGACCTTCAACTCCTCTGACCCAGCCCCTCTGTATTTAAGGGGAGGCTGAGGATCAGGCCAGGGGAGGGGAATGTTCAGTAACTGGGGTGAGTTGGGGCTCACCTCCTTGCTGTGTTCTCTGAGTGGGCCCCTGGGCTGGTGGGGCTGTAGCTGTCAGAAATGCTCCCCTTGCCCTGGCAGGCCCTTCACAAAGCCCTTGGGGAATGACCCAGAGGCCTCAGCGTGCATGAGAGGAGCAGCCCGGGAGGGAGAGGCCTGGATCCTAGTCCCTTCTGGGGGAGCAGTGGAACTGGTAACCTTTATGAGTGTGGGCTCTGGAGAGAAGTTGCCTGGGTTCCAGCCCTGGTGTTGCTGCTTCTTGGTGTGAGCCACTGGACCTCACACCTTCCTGTACCCCACTTTGTCATCTGTAAAATGGGGGTGATGCATACCTTGCTCACTGGACCTTGTGAAGAGTGTCTGGGACGTTACTAAGTGCTCCATGGTGTTTGTGCTCACGATGATGACCTCAGCCACTCCTGATTTGGTGTGATCTCAGAGAATCTCCATTTCTCTGCCTGTGAAATGGTTGGGGTTGTGACAGGGGGATGCAAAATGGTGAGGCCCTGCAATGCTTACTGCCTGAGATCCAGGGGGCACAGCGAGCTTAGGGTTGATGCCCACCACAGGCAAGCGAGCCCTTGAGAGGAGCTGCAGAGAAAGAGAAATGTTCACATGGTGGAAACACCAGGAAGGGGAAATGGGAGGAGCGCCAAGACATCCTCGACATGCTTTGTCCGTCGGTCCGTCCATCCGTTCGTCCATCCACCTGCCCGCCCCCTGAGCCAGGGATGAAGCATTCTTGCAGGGTCATGTGCTGGTGCTTCTTTTGTCGGGAGGATTAAGGGCACCTGCAGGTCGCTTTCCTTTCATGTACAAAGGGCCAGTCATTCAAAGTGATGAGAGAAAGGCAGCAGTGGGGACAGGAGGTGACACCAGCCTTGGCATCTGTACAGGACAGCGTGGGAGGCCACAGGGCATCCTTCCTGCAGGTGGGCCTGTTGAGCAGGGCTCCAACACCCTGGACACAGCCGCAGCTTGCCTCTGGACTCCTGGAACCCTCTCTGAAGGCCTCCATCTGACTCTGTGTCTCTCTACCCCTCCCAGGGGGTGGCCCACCACCTGAAACCTCTCCACTGCCTCTTCTGGAGTAACTCCTTTTTCCCCAGAAATTATTCCGCTGCATGACTCACCAAGCACCTCCCAGCGTGGGCCCAGGATTGGACTTCTTGGGCTCAGCTCTAATTGACAATTGTTTGAGATCGACTTGGGGCTTTGGCCTGCATGGAGCTTAGTCCATGCAGAGTGAGAGTCTTAGTGTGTGGACATGGGCCTGAACCTCCTTTTCCTCTTCTACTGGCTGCCTTCATCTCCCAGGACTTCCTTCCCCTGCCCCTTGTTCACTTGCAAGCAGGTGACAGTGAGGTTATGTGGGAAGCAGAGAGGCTGCATGATTTGGGCCAGGGCCCTGCCCTTCTCTGCCCTCACATCTGCTTAGTGTTGTGTGAGCTTGGACAAGGCTGAGCCCCACCATCTCCTTGAGCAGTCATGGATGGAAAATAATTCTATTTGTGTAGCACACAGGGGCTAAGGGGAGCCCATATGCATTTGTGGCTCAAGCTTGGGGAAAGCTTGCTCCAGAGCAGTGGACTTCAAGCTTCAGGGGCATCAGAGTCACCTGGAGAATATGTTAAAACACAGATCACCACCTATAATCCCAGCACTTTGGAAGGCCGAGACAGGCAGATCACCTGAGGTCGGGAGTTTGAGACCAGCCTAACCAACATGGAGAAACCCCATCTCTATTAAAAATACAAAATTAGCTGGGCATGGTGGCACACGCCTATAATCTCAGCTACTCGGAAGGCTGAGGCAGGAGAATCGCTTGAACCTGGGAGGCGAAGATTGCAGTGAGCTGAGATCATGCCATTGCTCTCCAGCCTGGGCAACAAGAGGGAAACTCCGTCTCAAACAAACAAACAAACAAAAAACCCAAAACCAAAAAACACAAAGCGCCGTGCCCCACACCAAAGGTTTCTGAGCTTTTTATTCAGTAGGTCCAGGGTAGGGCCCAATAATTTGCATTTTTAAGGAGTCCTCGAGTGATGCTGATGCTGCTGGTCCCAGGACCACACTTTGAGAACCAGGTAAGGGCAGTGCCCACCCCCCCCCCCAACCCTGCTGCCTTGTGAGAGTTGGGTATCAAGTGAGGCATTGATTCTCTGGCCCGCCATAGGCACTGGGCCAGGGGAACCTTCTTCCTGGCTCCATTAGCTATCGCCTCATCCCCAGGTCTGTGTTCCATGTCTGCTAGAACTTTGCTGACACCAGCTGCCTGCCTGTTCCACTTCCCCCATCAATCCCCCATCATGGTGGGTCCACCTTGGCAGTTATTCCTAGAAAAGCTGAGTGGGTGAGTGGAGAGTGGGAACACTGCCCCCATACCCACCAGGTGACATACCACTGCAATGGGAAACAGCAGGCTTAGGGGAAAGTCCTGCTGTCTGTAGGAAGGCCCCACCGTGTCAGGAAGGGGATACACGTGACATCGTGGCATGAGCTCAGGTCATTTCAAAGGCTGCAGTGAGAGCCCAAGCTCCTGATAAGATGCAGCTGTGTGCCCACAGCATCTTGTCTGTCTTGCTCGGTAGGTGGGGCTGCAGGGTAGGCCAGTCTGGTGGGCAGGTAGAATTCCCCCACATCAGGTCAACCCTCATAGAACCCCTGGGCTGGACACCATGGAAGAAACAGCTGAGTAAGACTTGGCTCCTGCTCTCAGAGAGTTTGCCGTCAGCCAAAAGTCAAGTTTGGAATCAACCCTGTTACCAGTCCAGGGAAAGATGCACCACCCACCCTTAAACCCAGCTCTGTTGCCCTGCAAGAACCCCCAAGCCACACAGCTGGCTGTCTGGCAGCTTGCTTGGCTCTACAGAAAGGCCTTTGGGCACCCCCTGTTATCACCTCTTCTTTTACAGACAGGGAGATGGGGGCCTCCAGAATGGAGGTCCGTGTCCCAGCCACACTTTGAGTCACAAGCTCCAGGGACTATGGCTTATGCTTTTGCTGTCCCAGCCCATTGGAAGGTCACTGAGTGGGCAGTGACTTCCCACCACCTGGCTTTGTTGCCTCAGTGACATTGCACAAGCCCAGACTGCTGGTTTCGCCTTCAGAGAAGAGCATCCTAATTCAAACCATCCCAGACCCCATGTGTCTCTGCGCTTTGCTGTGACGCAAACCTCGGCCTGAGAGAGTCTCCTGTTACCTTTGCTTGTGTCAGGAATGTGGGATCTGTCCCCTGCCCTCTCCCCCTGTTATACTGTAACCATCTCAGCAAAAAAACAGGCTAATTTATTATGGTCATTTCCAAATGAGACACACACAGTGACCTCTCTCATGCTTCCAGCCTGGCTAGAGTGAGAAAAATGAAACGGTTGTCAACAGTCCAGAGAAAAGAGGAAAGAACTCATAACCGGAGCCTGGGGCTGGGGCACAGATGTTTCTGTTCGGAGGTGCAGACAAGAAATTGAAAATGTAATTCCAGCTGGGTATGATGCCTTCGAAGGGCAGAGGCAGAGCCCCCCCCTCCCTCAGCTACCCCCACTCCCTGCGGAACCTCCCGTTCAGCTTCCATGCTGACCGTTTTGCCCAGGCTCCCTGTCCATAGTGCCTCCCACCCATCGAAGGAGCATTCTCTGGGCGCTGTCACTCCCCACTGTCCATGCCAGCCCTCTTCTGATGCCCTGCCCCCCACACACACCTGCCCTGTGCTGGCTCTGCAGTCATCAAGCTGTGTGAGCTCCAGAAGGTCTGGTTCTGCTCCCAGCCTTAGTTTCCCCATCTGTCCCTGGGGTCTAAGGATCCCTCTCCTGAGCTGCTGTGAGGTTGAGAGAAGAGCTGTGGAAGCACTGCCTTTCCTGTGAACCGCAATGGCCTCTGGGCATGCATTGGGGAGGAGGAGGAATCAGGTGGTGGCAAGTTGGGCCAGGGCTCAGGAGCAGGCAGAGAGGAGAGTGCAAGGCAGGGCTTTGAAGCATGAGCCAGCGAGGACCATGGTTTCCCTGCTGAGTGCCTGGGAGGGCGGGGCCGCTCCCTAAGCAGGGGTCCAGGAGGAACAGCTGGCCTGGGGGGGTCGTGTTCATGCAGCAGCACCCCCACCTGCCACCTCCACCTGGAGCCCAGGCTTCAGGCACTGGTGAAACCAGCTTTGCCTTGGAGCCTGGCCTCGGTGCTGATGCGTGCGGGTGGCCTGGCAGTCAGAGAACACTTCTGCAAAGAGGAATCTGGATACTGATCCTGCAGGATGGCGGAGTGGGCAGGGCCCAGCAGGGGTTAAGGCCCAGGGGTGAGGGATACCCACGTGGCTCATCCTAGAGCTGCTCCTCATTCCGAATGGCTGGAGTACAGGAACAGAAACTTTCACACAGGCCTATTTGTCTGGAGATTTAAAGCATACAAGAGGCATCCCTGGATGCTTTTCTACCAGTCAGGAGCTTTGAACTCAGGCCTGCTGTCTTGTCCTGGCTGACACAGGCTCTATCAGGCATCTTTTTCCCCATGAAAAACACTGGGTCCATCAACGTTGAAAAGCAGTTAAGGCAGGTAACCACCGCTCTGTTGCAGTGATGCCTCTGGGGGGACAGGGCCTTATTTTCCACCATGAAGTGCCTTTCTCTGTGATTTTAAGTTGACTTGAGCACCAGGGACCATGGTGTTTTTACGGAGCGAGTGGTCTCAACGGGACAATTTTGTGCCCCTGGGGTTATTTGCCAATGTCTGAGGACATTTTTAGTCGTCACAGCCCTGGGAGAGGATGCTAAACATTTCACAATGCACACCACGGTCTCCACAACAAAGAATTACCCAGCCAAAATGCCTTAGGTACCAAGGATGAGAGACCCGGCTATAAACTGGCTGGCTGTCAGCCGCCTCCTGCATTAGCACTGATGAATGAGTCTGGAACTTTGATTCTGTCTCTTCTGCTCCTCAGAGGTGTTTCCATTTCATCCCTCCCCTTTCTGTGCCTGTCCGCAGTTGTTGGTTGCATATGCAGAGCCCTTCTTACTTGTCCTTGTAATTGACTCACAAGCTTTCAGAACCATTCCAATCGGGGAACGATTCGATTCGTCCCCTACACTAGCACAACATGCATCATGGCTCAGCCCTTTCAATTTTTAAAATGTCTCTGCTTTGATTTTCTATTGTAATTGCAAACTGCTTCCCTCTGGTGTTTCCAGTACTCTCCCTGCATTTGCACCTGTTGGCTGGATGGAGCGGGTTGGTTATGTCTGTAGAAAGCCTCAAAACCAAGCTCAAACTCAACAGCCTGATAGTAAGACTCAGCCACTGTGGTGACACAGATGTTGTCTAGTGGTAGATGAGTGTGACTCACCCCTGCACTGAAGCAGCTTGCCAGGATTCAAGGAATTTGTAACTTGGGAGCTCATACGAGGTACTTCAATCTTTCTGAGTGGGGAGGGTAAAGGCTTGAAAAGATAGAGAGGGGCGGGGTGAAGGGGCCTGGGGACCAGGCTGAGAGCAGGCATGTTGCTCTCCTTCCTGCCTCCCTTCTGCCACCCTCTGGGAGTCTGGATTCAGGATGTGTTCCTTAGTGTCCAAGATTTCAATGCTTACCCACAAATCTTAATAGAACAATAAAAGCTTTTTAATGACACACTCCAAACTGCAAAGATGATGAACAGAACAAGAAAATTGAAAATCTCAAATGCTCATTGTGTTGCTGCAGATTGCTAAGGTGCTTTTAACCCAGCAGATGTAATAGATGAACTCAGTACCCAGGAACTGGGGTCAGCACAGTGCCTTCCCAGCCTGCTTACCTCCAGAACCTGCTCAGTTGTATAAGCCAGAGCAGTGGCCATTTTCCTGCTGGTTGGACCTATATTAGCCAGTATAGGACATCATCAGACTCCACCCCCAAATAGTATCAGCAATGGGCACTCACTGCCGAGGAGAAGCCTGACTTCACCAAGCCAAGCCAGTTTGTCTCCAAATACGGCACCAGTGTCTCTTATTTGAGCAGTGAAGATGAGCGCTCTGATGTGGATAAATTCCATCAAAGTGGCTCAACCCCAAAACCCAATAGACTCCTCTGGATCTGCTTGACACACAGAAGCCCAGTAAATAGTCTGAAGCACTTGGATAGCATAGAAGCACTTAATTCTTCCACATCCAGTGGCGCAAGTGATGATGCTGGCATTTTCACTTCAAAACGATTGATGAAGGGGAGGTGGGGTTGTGGATGAACGTGAAAGTGTCATCATATACCTCTTGTCACAGGTTAGACTGGGAATGGATCTCACTAAGGTAGTTCTTTCAGTACTTATTCTTGAAATATCTTTTAAAAATGTATGCAGATATTTTTGCACATCCAGATCTGTTTCTAAGCATTTATGACCAGAAGGATCCCAGGAACCAAATGGTTCAGGTGATAAAAGGGTACCTCTCAGCCTTTCATGCAGACAGAAAAGGATTGATTGCCAAAAGGCCATACAACCTGATTTTGGGTGAGATCTTTCAGCATCGCTGAACATCACCAAATGACACGGAGGAGGACGCAGAGAAAGTTTTGGACACAGTTGCCCCAAACAGTGTAACATTCCTGGCTGAGCGTGTTTTCCAGCATCCACCTGTTTCAACCTTTTATGCCGAGTGTTTTAACAAGAAGATACAATTCAGCGTTCCTATTTGGACAAATAAAAATTTCTTGGGTTGTTGACTAGGGAGCACAACGTAGGGCAGGACTGCGTCTTGTGTCTAGACTAGGATGAACGTGACATCATTACATTCCCCGATGGTATGCACGATCTATCCTCACAGTGCCCTGGGCAGAGCTAGGAGGAGAATGCAATATTAATTGTTCCCAAATGGGCTGTATGCAAATAACTTCCACACCAAACCTTTCTATAGGAGCAAGAAGCACAAAATTGCCATTAAGATTTTTTTCTCCAAATGACAAGAAATCTTTCTGCTCATTCAAAGGGAAATGGAATGGTGTAAAGTATTCAAAATATGCAAGGGGAAATTTCAGTCTTTACAGATACCAAGAGGGAAGTGAGTTGGAAGAACAGAGTGAGTATGAACCTTGCTGCCTTTGGAAGGGACACTTTCAACCTAAAAATTAGAGACTTTGATGCAGCAATTGAAGGAAAGCACTGACTTGAAGAAAGACGAAGAGCCGAAGCCTAGGAAAGAAAGAAAGAGATTCAGTGGAAGTTTAGGCTATGTCATAAACATGGGGAACAGTGGGTTGAGGATGAACCATTGACTGAAACCTCTTGGTGGTTCCAAGCCTTCTGTTGGAAAATGCAACTGTGTTACTTTGGGAGAACCTGTTCCCACCTTTCTCATCGCAGTTCCAATGTCAGGAATCCTCGACTTTCTGGATGTAGATGTACAATTCAGTTGAAGTGAGAAAAGCTTCCCCTTTTTCTTCCTCCATGGCAGTTAGATTTTCTTCAATTCTGAAGAAAATCTTCAGGTTTTGAAAACAAGATGTCTGTTCCCTGCCCAAACCTCATACTTTGAAAAGCATTTATGAATTCCAGCCTCAAACTCTGCACTGTAGAACTGCTGTGAGATATTCAACATCTGTTTCCTAGTTCATATATAGTCTTAGGATATCTGTATATGTATAATATACCTAGTGCCAGATTTTACGTAAACACTCCATCTGCTATAAATTTGATTCTTCTGAGTGTTTTTAGAAAATTAGCACCATGTGTTAAAATCAAGTGCTAGGAAATGTCATGGTCTCACCTACAGTAACTTTCATTTTGCAACTGAACTGTTATTCAGTTGTCTCTAACCCTGGACCACAATTTAGTTATACTCCATGCTTCTTCAGGTTAAAAAACAAAACAAAACAAAAAACTGTCGTGTTACTGCAGTGCTCACAGCCATTCACTACCTTTCTGTGGCTCTCAGTAAAGCCCAGAACCCCTACAAGGTCCTGCCAGCTTCCCGCCCCTCCCCACCCTCTGTCCCCATCGTTTCGCACTCAGCCATATCTAGGACTGCACAGGTGCCTCTAAAGTGCCAACCATTGGGCCCTACTGGAGAGCGGCTGGTCCAGATGTGTGTGGATCATTCATGTCAGTGGAGGGCCTCAGTGGAGGGCCCAGCAGTGCCAGGCGCAAAGTAGGTTGTGGCACAAAAGAATGCATCACCTGCCGCCTGGCCTCTCCATTGCTCTCTGGGGTCCTAGGTGTATTTGTGTTTCGTAAGAGACTGGTGTGTGGGTTTGTGTGAATTTGGAGGGGTGAGATGAGCAGGATGGAAACCGAACTATTCAAAGCCTCCAAGACAAAACCTTCAGGAAGTGGAGGCAAGAGATGGGCTCTCGTCTGGGACCCTGAAGCTTGATCTCTCTTTGTCTCTCTCCTCACTCTACGCTTAGGTGGAAGGGGGCATCAGTGAACTGGAACGGCTCAGACCCCATCCTGTGACCGTTGGATGTGGGTAAACCCTGTGGTCCACCACTCATCACCTCATCACCCGGGATGACAGCTGAACCCCAAGCCTCTGGGTCAAGTCTCATGCACCCCAACCTGGGTCAGCATGGCTGCAGAAGCATCCAGAGCCTCCCTGCCCCTTCCATGAAGGGCCCACCCAAGACTGTGCTGGGGACCCAGTGTGTTGCTGGGTCCCCTCCCAGCTGAGCTGTGACTGCTGAGTACTGGAAGGAGGTTGCCAGGGTCTCTGCTACCTTTGTCTGCATCCCTCCCTTGCTCCCTGCTGGGTGGTCCCTCACCCAGGCCTCCAATGTGGTTGGCCCTGGGGACTCATTACTTCTGGTAGCTGGCTTCCTATAAAATGAGTCAAACCCATGTCAAGGGCCCAGGCTCATTTGTTCTACAGCTGCAAAGAGTGTGATGTGCACTGTCTGTGCTGATCATGGCTGGTATGGGGAATGTGGTAGGGTGATTTGCCCCAGAGCCCTTGTGAGGCCCCAGGAGAATGGAGGTGGACCTGGAGGGTAGGCTGGACCTGGCCAAGTAGATGTGGGAAAAGAGCCTTCCAAGGAGGAGGGACCTCTTGGCCATGGGGGGACAATAGGACGGGGATAAACAGAGGGACTGGGGACTAGGTGAGGTCCTTGGTACCTGTAGGGGAGCATGTGGGGAGAGGGCTGTCTGAAAACCTGGATGGGCAGAGCCTGCGGAGCCCTCACATTCCAGAACAAAGATGGCAAAGTTGAAATAGGAAAAGTGCGATAATCACTCATGAAGGGGATATAGTAGTCTGAGCCTTGTTTGTTCCATTCATTGATATCCCACCAGTTTCAAAAAGAAGATGAGAACATGCAGAAGTGCGGTGGCCTGCTGATGAAGAAGGGGGTGAGGAGAGAGGTTGTGTGAAAAGCACAGTGAAGGACTCCTCTGCATTGGTTTACAAGAACAGGATGGATGCAGGAGCCCAGGGGCAGAACACTAGCCTCTCAGGGTTTCTGTCACATGGCTGCCCATATGAAGGCTGCTGTCCCTGTACCCCACCCTGTCTGTGCCCAGTGAGTGCTGCAGTTGGGACTGTGAGGGGGCTGTGTAGAGGTGGGTGTGTACGCACAGGAACCAGGGGATGCACCCCTGCTGTGTCTACTCTGGCCCAGGGAGAAGCCTAGGAGAGCCACCAGCACCGGACAGCAGCTTGTCCCCAGCTTCCATGTGCGCCTGGGGCTCAGGACACAAGCAGCTCAGGAGCTGTGTCTCTCTGCAGTACTGGCTACAGGAGACCCCTTTTATTTTAGGTGCCAGGCATGTCAGGGGTAAAACTGGCATTTGGTGGTGACAGCAAAAGCACTTGTCTTGTGTTGTTGTGGATGGGGCATGTGTAGAGGCCTGACTGTTGGTCTTTGGGGAGAGGCAGGCGGAGAGCCAGTCAGGCTGGGAGGGAAGTGGGAGGGTAGGGACTGCTCTGTCCAGGCTGTGCCGAGGCCCCGGTGGGGTTTGCTATGTAAACTCCAGCAGCCATTCACAGCAGGCTTCCAGCAGAAATGCTTCCTATATATCCCTGAAATGTTTATGCATTTGTTTTCCTTGGCCAGGGATAGGGCGCTCCAGCTGAGCACCCGGGCAGAGGAAATCGGTTTCCCAGCAGCAGCCTTGTTTATCAGCCTGGGAAGGAAAAGTGTGTCTTTTCAATGAAACTCACTTAACCTCCTGACCAAGGTCCCTTTGGCAGCACTGGAGAAAACAAACTATTCCCAATGTTGCTGGACAAGACCATTTCCAACAAATTACAAACCTGCTTCTCTAGAAGCCAGGTACATTGTGCAGTTTGATATTCCTTGCCTAGGTTTTCCTGGAATGGAAGATGAGCACAACCCAGCACCACCCTCCCCCAGACCCAGACACTGGGACAAGTCCATGGTGCTGCCACCAAGCCTGCAGGAATGAAATACAGGCCCCTGACTCCTCACCCATGGGCGATCTCCATCCAAGGGGCAGAGTTTTCTAGGGAGACTGTGGGTGGGCTTCAGAGAGTCCAGAGCTGCCCAGATTATGTGAAAGTTTCCCCTTCCCTTGCAGTGGTCATTTTGGGAGAGGGAGTTGTGGTTAGCTTCTGTCACCTTTCCACCTTGCCCTTGGAGTCCTCCCCAGATGCCCAAGCTGGCTGTGGCTCCTTCAGGGAGGAGGGGCAGGGCAGCAAGGTCTTAACCTGTCCTGCAGCAGTGCTGGGTGTTGCTGTGGGCCCTCTGATGAGCACATAGGAAGTGCTGGCCTCCTCTTTTGTGAGGGGGCTTCCCGCTGCTAAGGACTGCCCCACGTCAGCTGATCCCCCCTCCAACTGCTGCTATGGCAGCTCTCCAGCCCCTCTGCCAGAGCCAACCTCTCCTCCACCACCTTTATGGAAGACCCGAGTCTTCCTTCTGCAGGATCCACACTTGAACTGTGCAAAGCACCAACATATCATTGCCTCCCAAATCCTGGAGATCAGACCTTCCCCACTCACCCCATCTCCTGCCCCACCATCTGTCGGGAGCTCATCACCTTTAACCTTCCCCACTCCATGCGAGTGTCCCACATCGTGGGGACACACATCAAGCTTTCAGGCAGTCTCCTTGAAGCCTCCCTCACTTGACTTTAGGAGTGGAGATTCACCCTCTCTGCTCCCCATGGCTAGGGAAAGGGGACCCAGGGACCCAAGCACACTGATGCTTCTCTCCAGAGACATCCTCACTAGCCCCTGACCTCTTCGACTGCCAGCCCAATACTTTCTTCATCCTCTCTCGTGGTGGGAGGACCATTCACAGCACTCTCCCTGTTAGTTCTACATAGAGGGAGCACCTGTCAGAAGAGCGGTTTCCAGAGCTGCAAGAATTCCCTGGGGGTCAGAGCTGGGCCAGGGCTTGGAGGGGTGTTGGAGGCTGTCCTAAGGCAAGCTTTGTCCAGACTCCACCTGACTGCTCCCCAGGGTCTCCGTGTCTGAGCCCAAAGGGAACACAGCGTTGGGGGCAGGACCCAGCCCATCCAGAACACCAGCCGTGGAAGAGGAGCAGCAGCGCTCCCGCCTGCCGTGAGGGCCGGGGCTGGTGAAGTCTCAGAGAGGCTTCCACAGGCCCTAGGCTCTGCTAAGCAAGGGTGGCACAGCAGGGCGTCTCTGCCCTAGTCCGGATTCACCACTCAAAGTGCTATCCTCAGACCAGCAGCAGCAGCATCGCCTGATGTCCAGGCTTAGAAATGCGGACTCAGGCTGTGCCCAGAACTAGTGGATCAGAGTCTGTGCTTTCACTTAAAGCCTGCTCTGGAGGTTGTGATTTTGTGGGGAGACAGTGTGAAATGCACAAGTAGCCCCCAAAATGAAGTACTGAAGGCATGTGTGGGAGGCGCTCATGAGCACATGAGGAAGAAGCTGCATCAGATCCCAGGCCTGAGTGCAGCCCTGACTCCACTGCTTCCTGCCTCTGGGGCCTTGAGCACTTGACTCGAGCTCACTGGGCCTCAGTTTCCTCATCTGTAGAATTACAACCTCCTAGGGCTGGGTTGAGGATTAAGTGAGTTACTGCATGGTGCAGTGCTTAGAACAGGGCCTGGCACAGCATCAGGACTCGGTAAATGTTGGCTCCTAATACTTCCAGTGAGATAGGAGGTGGTATCTCATCCGGGTGTTGGAGGATGAGCAGGGTTTTAACAAGTGGCGAAGTAGATGGAAGATCATTCCAGCTGAGAGGAACAGTGAAAGCAGAGACCAGGGAAGTCCTTGATGTCTGCGGGTCTCCTCTGGGGTGACCACAGTGTGGGAGGCCCAGAGCAGTAGGAGTGGAGGCAAAGAGCAGGAGAGGGCCTCAGACAATGGTCTGGGGCTGGGGCGTTTCCCTGGGAGAGGAGAACTTCTCAGCGTGCTGCTTCAGACCTCCCTCTCCCTGGCAGGAGAGTGGGGTGTGGGGCAGAGGCTGGGAGCACATTGAGGGGATGGAAGTGAAAGATGGCTGGTGGCCTTTGCTACTGGAGGCCCAGTGGACCATCCTTACGTGGCCACTGAGCTCTTAGGGGATCCTAAAATTTGCAGGAGGCAGTCAGGTTGCCAAGTCTATTTGCAGGTATTTCTCCACCCACCACAGTCCGCCCTACTCCCTAATCATGCACTAATCCTCATGGGGCTGTGGGAGCTTTAATTACCAGGCAAAAATGCCAGGCATTTGCGATAATAGAGATTGCTTAATGCAAACTCCAGCATGAGGGGGTGGACTGATAGGTGGGTGGGGGAGGGGCCAGGCAGAACACGGCTATAGTGCCTGCGCGTGTGCTCCCGGCAGACCTGTTATGCACAGAGAGGGATCAGGACTCTGCTGGTCAAGGGCCAGTGGCTACCAACGCCTGTGGGTGGCCTTTCCTGCCCTTCCTTTTCACGCCATCTCCCAGACTGCGGCGCTTCCTTCCATTCTCCTGCTCACCTTCCCACGAAATACCCATCCTGTGTCCTGTTCCTCCAAGAAGTCACGGAAGGCCTTCTCCATACAGATGGGGAAACCGAGACCCAGACAGGAATCATTAGTTAAGAGTCCTCCTGGGCATTTCTTTTCCACAGGGGTCTCTTGGAGACCAGACCACCAGATGGTCTTGGGGCTGGATGGAATAAATCTGATGGGGGGTGGGGGTGATTCCAACCTGCCTCCTTTTGCCTCCCCTCTTGCTTCCCCCTCCAGCCCCACACCTCACCCACCACAGACCCCAGCAGCCTCTTCCCCAACTGCCCCTGGCTGCCTGCAGCCTTCCCTGGTGTTCTTTGATTCACCTGGGTCCTTGCCCTCTGGCTCCCCATGTCCATCTGTCAAATCCTACCCATGCCACAAGGCCAGCTCCAAGGCCCCTCCTCTAAGAAGCCCTCCTGGATTACCCAGCCGACAGTTCAAGTCCTCCCCTCTGAGTGCTCACAGGACTCAATCACCTCCTCTTTCACAAGCCTAGGTCTTAATAGTTACAGGGTGTCGGTCACCTGGCCACAGGTTCCTCTGTTGTCACATATGCACAAGCAAACACATAAGCACATGCACACACACCCCTGTACACCTCTAGTGCTGTTTCCTTACCCCTGGGCCCGGGGCTCCTTCCTCTCTGCCTCCTTCCCTCCCCCAGGTACCTGTCCCACCCTGGAGGACAAGCCCAAAGCTCCTTCTGCCCACTTTGAGGCCCCTCCCCTGCTCACACCCACTCCAGGCAGAAAGCCTCGGCAGCTGGGTGTCAGGGCGGGAAGGTGCTGCCTGAGGCTCCAAACCGTTGGTTCCAGGTGTGGCTTTGAGATTAAACCTGGCGCCTTTCCTGTGGTCCTTGATAAGGGTGATCCTGGGTGTTTATCTGGCATTTTCTGTTTAAGGCCTGTCTGAGGTTCAGCAAAGTCCCACCTCCCCACGGAGCCCTCGGAGCCCTCCATGATAAGCACAGCACTCGTGGGTCCACCTCCCTGTGGCCTGCTCTGTGGGGAGCCCAGGGTTGGCACCATTCCTGGGCCCTGCCCCTCCCCTCCCCTCCCCAGCACAAGGACTGACCCTGAGGAGTGCTATTAATAATTATATCAGGACAGTTTCGTAATCAGGAACTGCCGTGCACGGGAACTGTAGTCTGCGGGAGGATTGTTCTGTTACTGATTGATCTCCCACCACCCTGCCCTTCAAACTCCGGGTTCAGATCCTTGGATTGTATTTGGGGGATGGAGCTCAGATGAGGGGAATCCTCTTGGTGGGCTGGAGCAGTCGAAAGCTTCTTGAAGGGGGAGGATTGAAACTGGACCCTGAAGGAAAGTGGGTGGGAGGAGGGGCAGAGAGCATTCCAGATAAGCAGAGGGTCTGGGTTGTCAGGGGCAAGGGGCCTGGGGAGTCTGGGGGTGGTGGGAAGGTTAAGGATGTCAGGGCTGGATCCTGAAGGGCTTTGAATGTCAGGTTAAGGAGCTTGAGCTGTGAGCACTAGGGAGCCATGGAGGGTTTCAGAGCAGGACAGTGATGGGTCCAAGCTGTTTGGGAAGACTGATATGGCAACAATGTGGAGGACAGATCAGAAGGAAGACGCTAACTTCTTAGCTGGGGCCATGGAGAGGAGGATCCGGTGTGAGAGAGCCTGCTTTTTTTTTTTTTCTTTCTTTTTTTTGAGACAGGGTCATCCAGGCTGGAGGTGAAGTGGCACAATCACAGCTCACTGCAGCCTTGATCTCCTGGGCTCAAGCAATCCTCCTAAATCAGCTTCCCAAGTAGCTGGGACCACAGGTGTGTGCCACCATGCCTGGCTAATTTTTTAATTTATTTTAGTAGAGACAAGGTCTTTCTGTGTTGCCCAGACTGTTCTCGAGCTCCTGAGCTCAAGCAATCCTCCTGTGCAGGCCTCCCAGAGACATCCTGCCTTTTAGTGCTTCAGCCAAAGGAGCAAGGTGGTGGGCCCATGGACCCGTACACAAGTCCCCGCTCTCTTCCCTGCTTCCTGGCAGGCAGATCTCGCCTCCAGCAGCGGTTCCCTCTGCTTGCTTCTCTGTCAGCACTGGTGGCTGCAGCTGTCCCGAGAGCATCTTTGCAAAACATCCCTGCCACATGATGACGGAAGGCTTCCTCTGCCCCCCTGCCTTGGCAAACCATGAAGGAGGGGGCCTCAATTCGAGGAAGTGCCCAGGGCTTTGTTCTGGCTCCCGCCATGGCTGGACCCACTGTCTATTGTTTTCCATGCCGTTGGTGACCTTGGGCCAGCTGGACTGGCTGGCTCCCACCTCCAAGTCCATTGCGGAAGGCAGCCAGGCTGGCAGGATGATTTTCAGTCCCTAGGTGGTCTTGAGTAGGTCCCCTGCCCATGGAGAGACTTAGTTTCCCCAGCTCTTGGGGGTCCCAGTTGGCATTATGGAGACTGTTTATCTCCTAAGGACCAGGAATCTCTTATTAGGCAGGAAAGTGAGTTCCCAGCCCCAGAACAGAGACCCATACCTCCTCCTGTGTCTGCTGTTGTTGGGGGCCCTTGTCCTGGACTTGTGGATCAGAGGCCCAAGTCTGTCTGCCATTCCCTCTCTCTTGGTTTTGGGGATCCTTGCTGCACCTACCACAGGGTGTGGGCTGTGAGGAAAGGGGCTTGGGTTGGATGATGGAGTGGTTACAAGCTTGTACTGGAATTTGGACCACCTGAGTTTAGATCTTAGCTCCAACCTCTCAGTTGTGTCACCGTAGCTAAGTTACAAAACACGCACGCACACACACACACACAAAGTGACCTTTCTGAGCCTCAGTTTCCCTGTCTGTAAAATGGGAATGATAACAGCGTAAACTATATAAGATTGGTGTGAGGATTAAGTGTAAGGTGCCTAGAAGAGCGCCTGGCGCCTAGTAGGTGCCCAGTAAATGTTGGCTCTTTTGCCATGAGCTGATAGGAGGGTGTGGGGGTTGGGGCAAGTTCACCTCACTGAGATTCAGGAAGGGTGACCGTATGAGATGCTGTGATGTAGTGAGGTCTGCTGGACATTGTCTCTGTGGACTGATCCCTGGAAATCAGTCCCTCCCTGTACCTTTCCAAACCCAGCCCTGAAAGGCAAGGCCCTCCTCTCCTTTCCCTGGCTCTCCAGGCCCCATAGCTGCTCCTGGGCCAGCTGGATAAATGGCTTCGTCTCTGCTTGCCCCCTTAAGGCTGTTCCTCCCTGCTCTGGGCTTTGGTTCCCTGCTTGTGAAAGGAGGTGATTGGATGAGGAGGCCCTGCACAGCGACTGAGCCAGCATTCCCAGCAGTGACCACTCCCAAGACTGAGATTGAGGGCAACAGGGGCAGACACTGTGTACAGCCCCTAACAAGCCTGGCACTCACACCTCCCTGGTGACAGATAAACTGAGGCTCAGCCAGCCAGGTGCTGGCTCAGGGCCTGAGGCTAACAGATGGCAGGTGCCCAAGCTCTCCCTGCTCGTTCCTCGCCTCCCAGAGGATTTGCTGGGATTCTGGAAGGCCCCCAAGCAGGGCAGAGGAGAGGGTGGGGCTTCCTGGAGCCCCTCCTCTCCTATCTTCCTTTATTTCCTGAGACTTATTTTGGGGACTCTGGAAAAATCTGTGAGTGTCTTGGTTTCTATACCCGTGTGCTATTGTGTGAGAACCCAGCCTTTCCTTCAATTCAGACCCCTCCCCTCACCCCTCACAAGCAGTCCGGAGGGAGAGATGGGCCAGTGCCCCTGTCTGGCCCACCTAGAAGGCAGCCAGCCCGGGGACGTGACGCAGCCCCAGTGCCTCCTGCAAAACCCACTTCCTATCGCCTCTAGGCCACCACAGAAAACGCCAAGCACTTTTTCCTTCTTCCCAGCTAAGGCAGACACACCTTGGGTTTATTTATCTAAGGATTTTCCATTTCCTTTTCTGGAAAGTCGTTTGGGTCCTGCACGTTGCTGTCTCCACAAAGGAGGCTGGGAAGAGAGGCACGTGTCCCCAAGAAGTGAGAGTGGGGAAGGCTGAGAACCCAAGACCTGTGGGACTCAGCAGTGCTCACGCTGACACCTGCCTGAGGCCGTGATGATGCCCAAGGCCTCTTGGGGTGGCCTGTCATAGGGATAAACCTGTTTTAGGAGTGAACAACCCAGGCCAGAGCAGTGACTTCCCCAGGGCCTCATGGCACGAGGCTGCCAGGCCTCCCCTGCTCGTGACTGTGCTCACAGTTGTCTTCAGAGGCCCTAATTAAGCTTCTCGTTCAGCCCTGGCTCCCACTTGGATGGACTTGGGTGGTGTAGGACTCCCTGAGGGCAGAGCCCCTACATCTTTACCTCTCCATCCCAGCCTGGGTGCTCCCGAGGCACAGTCTGTCCTCCTCGTCTGCACCAACCCAGCAGTGGGAAGCAGAGCATCCCCATGGCTCCAATTCAGGCTATGGAGAGAAGACAGGCTCACGTGGCCACATCCTAGCGGCAGCATGCCATCCCCGCTCCACCAGCTCCTCCCTGAGAGTCAGAGCCGACCGTGGGGAGAGGGGCAGTGAGGGAACCTCCCTTGCTCCTGCCATGGCTAGAAGCCCACCCCTCCTGGCCCTCTTTCTGCTTGGACCTTCCTCTCCCCAAACCACCTCCCTTCCTTTACACAAACAAATCTGTCTGCCATGTTCCCTACTCCAGGAAGCCTTTCCCGATTACTGGAAAGAGGTGGGGCTCTTCCGCTGCCCAGAGATCCACCTCACCCCTTCCTGTGGCTCAGGCCTGGTCCCAGCTGCCCACCCCTACACACCAGGGCAGCATGGTAGAGCATCACAGCTCCAGGGTTCCTCCATTGGCAGGGGCGTTTGAGTCCACTAGTGGCTGAGCCAGGAAGTGATGGAAGGATGGTTTCCTGTGGGCATTGACCCTGGCACTAGCTCAGGCTGGGCACCGGGGCACTGTGTTATCAGAACCATGATGACTCCGCATCAGGGATTCACCCTACTGAGGTGCCGGTCTGAGTCCTTTCCATCAAAAGCCCTGCTACAGCCTGCTTTTCAAATCTCCTGATAGGAAGATCTGCTTGATCAATTCCCTGGACGGCCAGAATTGGGGAAAAGACTTCCTATTGGTGACAGGCAGCTGTCTCTGTTATCATAGAGTAAGAGTTGGTAAATACTTCTTTCCTTTCTTGCCATGACTTCCAGGAAGCGCAGATGGAAAGTGATGCTGAATGGCAATCTGTCTGTGATGCCACGAGCAGCTTCCTTCCTCTCTTTGGTTTTATTTTCACTAGATTGTTGTTAGGAGTTTTTCTTGTAATTCAGTCCCTTAGTGTTCAAAGTGTGGTTCTGGGACCAGCAGCATTGGCATCGCCTGAGCGTTTGTTAGAAATACATAATCTCAGGCCCCACACGGCCCTACTAAATCAGAATCTGCATTTTAACAATACCCCCAGGTGTTTACGCTCACATTATAGTCTGAGAAGCACTGATGGAATCCCAAAAGACTTTTTTAAATCAAAGTTGCATGAACTAAGACCTGTGATTCGTCTTCCCCTTTCCTATCCCAATTTCCCTACCAGGGGCCTCCCACGAAGCCCTGTCCAAGCCCAACCACACTCCATTCAAGCCCCACCCCTTCCAAGCCCCACCCCTTCCAAGCCCCACCCCTTCCAAGCCCCATCCCTTCCAAACCAGCCCTTGTTCTGATTTTGCTTCTCATTCTGCTCCCTGGCGGGGTCAGTTACTGAAGGCTGTGGGAGCAGACCCTCTGTGTTGTGGTCTGTAGGGATGAGGAAGATAGCGAGCTTGTGCCCCAGGATCGGGACCCTCCAGAAGCTGGCTGATCCCTCACAGACTAAGTGGACCCTCCTATGGCACTGGGCCCTCAGGGTTCTGCTCCTGGGCCAGGAGGGAACACGAGACTGTTCCAGGCAGGGCAACTGTTTCTTCAGATGCCTTGTCTGTGCATGCACACGTGTGGTGCACTCCTGGTGAATGGGACATCACAGGTGGTCACACTGGGCCCAGGTACTGTCGCCAGGACGAGGCAGGAGCAAGGAGGGCCTGAGAGACCTGGGAGTGGTTGGCCTGAGGAGCTGCAGCCCCAGGGAGTGGGTCCTTAGTCCCGCTTCTGCTCCAAGAGCTGTCACTAGGTGGAGGGTGCAGGAAGTGTTGGATCTGCGGCCTGCAGGGCAGCACTGGGACAGGGGGCTGAGTTCCCGGAAGCCACATGTAAGGAGCAGCCTTCGGAGCTGGCCCACGGTGGGACCAGCTGCCCAGGAAAATGGCCAGGGCCCCACCAGGGGAGCACCCACGTGGGGGTTAGTGGCCCTCCAGCAGGGATTCCTCCAGGGGATTCCAGAGTCTGAACATGTGTGCTCCCAGGCTGCCTTTGCGAGGCCTTCAGATCCCCAGGCTCCATGAGTCCAAGCTCTGCCTCCTGCTGGAAGGCTTTGTGACTTCTGCCCTCCTGATCAGCTTCTCCCCCACCACTCCAGGTGTTTGTGAGTCTGGGCACCCTTCCAGCCTTCGAACCCAGGGCCTGGACCTCCTCTGTCCACCCATCCTCAGGCTCAGCGGGTAGAGAAGGGCAGGAGACAAAGGCAGACCCATGATGCAGGCCTGGCAGGCCCCTCCATCTTGGCTAGCCCTGAAAAATGGCCACTTCCAAAGCCTCTGGTTCTCGAACACCAAGGCCTTGGGGAAGGACCCTCATCCCCCACACCCGGGTGGCTGCTAGTGCTGCTGTATTTAGCCTTCTTCACAGGCCTGGGCCTGGCGTGGGGACCCAGGCTTCCTGAGTTCCAGGCCCTGCAGCCCTAACCACATCTGGCCCTGGCTCTTCAAAGGCCCCCGTGATGCCAGCCTCGAGTGGGGTGTTCAGGGAGGAAGTGGGGACACGGGTCCTGCCTCGGTCATGAGGCAAGTCCTCTGCTCTGCTGCATGCCCTGCCGGGGGCCACTTTGCTGTTTATGGGGCTGGGGAGGAGTAGGTCGAGACTGGTTCGCTGTGTATGACATTGGGGAAGTTACCTGAGCCCATGGCCTCAGTTTATTTTGGTGCTATGGGGTTGTAATGGCCTGCAGATCCTGCTACTGTGATGTTCCAACGCTCTGGTGACAGGAGGGCCTGGAGGATGTGGCATGGGGGGCCTGTGAGGTGGCTTCCCAGGACCTGTGTAGCTGTAGAGCAACATCATAAAGCAGGAGGTCTGTGTGCTGGGGTGAGGCTGGGGAGCTGGGAGCTGACTGAGACGGGGCCAGGGCAGGGGACCATGTCATCATTTTCTCATTAGGTGAGACAGTGATCTGTCCATGTGAGATGATCTTGCTGGCCCTGTGAGCTCCAGGAATGTTGGCTTCACATGAATAGATTTACCAGATGGACCTCAGAGGGAGGGGGATCTCTGGGTGGGCGGGGGCAACGGTAGGCCCTGCCCACCCTTCCTTCCACCCTTCCAGGCCTCACCCACCGCAGCCCCTGCCCACAGCATCCTAGGGGAGAAAGACCAAAGGAGTGTTGCCCCACAGGTGGCCCTGCCCCATCCCTGCTCTTGGTGGCCCAGCGTACCTTCCTAACAGTGCCTGGTGGGCTGGCAGATGGCAGGTCCCGTTCAGCTTTGAACACCTTCCCAAGCTGCCTGAACACGGAGCCTGCTCCCCACCTGGCTGTGCATAGAGAACTGGGTCAGGCCTAGTCTCTGCCCTTCTCAGGGTTTGGGGTACCGTCTGGAGATAGAGACCAGGACACATATATCAAAGTAGAGTGTCCCCAAGAGGGGGCCCAGGAAGCAATGCAGTCACAGAAACACCCATAGCTTCTCTGTTCTGCCATTTAAACTCAGCTCTCGGTGAGGACAGGAGGTGAGGGAGGTCCCTGGATGAGGGGCAGCACAGGTGGCAACAGCTGTGAGCACTCAGAGGGGCCAGAGAGACAGGCTCAGGGCTGCAGGTGGTGGAGGCCACAGTGTACATGGCACAGGGCTTCAGAGGTGGCAGGGTGATAGTGACCACAGTGTGCATTGCTCCATGTGTGTGCATGTATGCACATGCGTGTCCTCACGTGTATGTTCAGGCACACACATTTGTGTGTGTGTGCACACATGTACGGGTGTGAAACGTACATTGCGTGTGTGCAGATGTGTGTTGTCTGTGCGCGTGCATGTGTGTGTACAAGTATGTGTGTGTGTACATGAAGCCCATGCACTGTCAGAGGTGGAGGAAGGGTTAACCAGGCCTATTGCCAGGTCTGTTGCCTGGTTGTGACTTGGCAGGGCCTGCGGCAGGGACTGCGGACCCATCCTGAGGGAGGAGAGGGTTAGGGACCCACCTTCCACCTGGAGCTTGTTGCATGGTCCATGTGAGCACGGCTGGAGTGTGCCCACCTCCAGCCCCGCCCTGTGTGCTGCTGGCTGGTGGTGGTGGTGGCAGCGGTGGTGTCAGGGCCACATTATGACTTTTGTGTGCCAGGGTTCTTTGGCCTTCATGGGCCCTTTCCTCCAGACATTAAGATATTAGAAATTCAATTTTACAATTGCGTTGGCATTAAGATGAATACATGAGTCCTGGTGGTGAGGCCTGTTTGAACAGCCCTGAGTGCAGTGAAGAAGGAATTTCACCAAAGCTCTGGGGCCACCTGCATCTAGGCCGTTCCACCATTGGGCCCAGGAGGGAACATGAGACTGTTCCAGGCAGGGCATCTGTTTCTTCAGCTGAAACTCACTGAGCTTTGCATGCTGGGAACACCGAAGAAGCCAGGGAAGCTTTGGCCTTTGAACCAGCTGGCTTGAACCCAGAAGCTCCCAGAAGATCAGACTGGGCCAGGAGGCGGTGGGAGCAGTGTCAGTGGTCACGGCGCTCTCAGGAGGAGACAGAGCCAAGGAAGATGCAGTGAGAGGTGGCAGAGGCAGCAGCCACCAATGACAGGGTGGGACTCACGCCAGGGGGACAGATGTCATGGGAGCCTCCAGGAGAGACAGAAGTGGACAGAGAGTCCAGCACCCAGAGACTCCCTGTGGAGACACCTGGCTGGAGGTGCGGGGTGGGAGGGGGTGGGGAAGGGGAGCATGAGAACAGCAAAAGGCCAGCAGATGGCCCAGAGCCATGAGGCAGTGGCTGCTGACTCTTCAGGGACTGTGGTGTCAATGGGGGGCGGGGGGAGGGGTTGACAGGCCTCTATCTTGGCTGAGGCCCTGGTTGGAGATGCAAAAACGTCAGGTCCTGGGGGGCTGGGAGAGTAAAAGGCAGGGTCTCCTGTGGATTCCTTTTGCTGCCCAGGCCTCTTGGTTCCTGGTCAGGGAGGGCACTTTTCTGAGTCCTTGCTGCAGCCTGAGGAGGAGGTGGCCTCTTGTTAAGCAGAGAAGGGAGGAGGAAGAGGCTGGGTGTGGCAAGCAGAACAGGCCAGGCAGGACTGGAGACCTGGGGTTCCAGCCTAGCTCCACTCTGCCCCACCAGAAAACCCTCTGAGCCTCAGTTTCCCATGCACCAGAGGAGGGCGTCAGATCCGGTGCTATCTGACCCCCTCTCCCAATCCTGGTGCTTTGTAATCTAACAAGCCAATGTGGGAGACTTCTGAGGGAGCCCAGGTCGGGAGGAGCAGGATGGGAGTCTGCTGGGGCCTAGGAGAGAGGAGGAGCTCGGCGTAAGGATGTGCTCCAAAGCCACTTACACACATGACACTTCCTTCCAGGGCCCCACAGCGCCGAGGCCACTCCAGGCAGAGGCCCTTGTTTGCTCTGCCCTCCCTAAGGGTGTGGGCTGGCAGCCTGGCACAGATGCCACCCCCAGCTTTTTCTGCAAGTGAGGAATGCCTGCCCTTTCGGGCCAGCAGGGATTCCTCACCCTCAGGGCAGGGCTGGGGAAAATGTGACTTCACCCCTTCCTGGACTTCCTTCCCACAGAGTTGGGGTGGAAGTAGGGCCCAGCCTCCTCAGGGCACCCTCATTCTGAGCGTTCAGTTTCACTCTCAAATCTCTGCCCCTATCCCTGAATGCAGCACCTCAAGCCCTCATGGACCCCAGCCTGGCTGATGGCAACTTTTTCCCATCCTGTCTCTGTGGCTCATCCTCTATGGCATGAAGCAGGGACCATTGCTGGAGAGTTGATGGTAAAACATCAGAAAACCATGCTTTCCAGAAAGAAATGAGTGCAGCATTAGCCCTGCACCCCCAGGACAGTAAGCCTGGCCAGCGCTCAGGGCAGGCAGCGGCAGGGGTGAGGAGCGGGTGGGGGCAGGGAGAGAAGTGCATAGGAGGCAGTAGCCTAGAAAATTACTAAATTGTTCCAGCTCTGGTGAATCACTGGTGGCCCGCTAAATCCGCTTTTGATTTAAGAGAGATCGTGTGACACCTAAATGTTCAGGAATTATCTGTCAGACAGGGAGGAATTCACAGGCTTTGAGAGGTGGGTGCCTATCTCTTCCCTTGGGGGATTGAGATAGTCAGCAGATGCCACCAGGACCAGCCCCCACATGCCCAGCCCTGTGCTCAGCTCTGCAGCGGGGCATGGTGGGCAGAGACACAGAGGCCCAGGCCCTACTTCGGGGACGGTGGGCCTGGGATGAGCATGGCCTTGGCCTTCGCCGAGAGTTCTCTTGTGAAGGAGGGGTCAGGAGGGGCTGCTGCAGCTGGGGAGGAGGGCGATGGCACTGTGGCAGAAGGAAGAGTGTGGGTGCCAGCACCCAGGCACGGCCAGCCTGGGGTATGGAGCCGGGGCCTCTGTCTAGAGCAGGAAGGTATGGTGAGGACCTCAAAAGGACAGCCAGTGGACAGCTACAGGCAGAGGAACTTGAGAGGCCCTGGGACCATCCTGTCTCTTTTCTGGGTCTGTGTGCTCTGGGCCTGGGCCCTTCCTCTGCTCCCCCGCGCTTGGAGAGGGCTGGCCTTGCCTCGTGCAAAGGACCACTCTAGACGGGTACCAAGTCTGGCCCATGGCCTCCTGTGGGTGCAGGCCTGTGCGGGTGACCTGAGAGCCAGGGCCGGCAGGTCAGAGTCAGGAGAGGGATGGCAGTGGATGCCCTGTGCAGGATCTTTAAGCAGAGCCAGGAGCCACTGGTCAGTTGGGATGGATTCACTGGGAGGAGCATTTTCTGATTTTTCACCGCCTCCTTTCTTAGCAGCCTCAGGGGCTGGGTCCTTTCTTCCCACCCTCCATCAGGGTTCTCTGCCCCAATTCAGGAAAGCCTGAATGATTCTGGAAAATTCATCCAAGCTGTGGGCAAGCTGATGGTGACTAGATGGTCAGGACCAGTCTGCTGTCTGAGTCCCCTCCTACCCCAAACTCCATCTTCCTGGTGGCCCTCCTGGAGGGAATGAAGTCACTGTTTCCCCTAGCCAGGCTTGTGGGTGGGAAATCCCTGCTGGCCCCAGAGGAATGGTCCATCCTGCCTCAGCCCCTCTGCCCTGCACTTAGCAGAAGCTTCTGGCCAGTGATAGCCTCAGCCACACCCAAGGTCTGGACCCTCAGCCAACATCCGAGGCTCCGTCCACTCTCCTCCGGATGAAGCCCAAGGCTCTCCCACCGGGAGACGGGGCCCAGACAGTCCTGGGAACAGCCAGCTCTGGCTGGAACGTGGGTCTCCCAGGCATGTCAGGAATGAGGCACATCTGGAAAAGCCTTTGCCGAGACCATTGCTGTCAGCAGGGCCAGGCAGTGCCCAGCTTCAGTGGCCTCAAGCCCCGCCCAGGGTTCAGAAGTGGGGGTGGGGGCTGCCCCTTTATTAGCTTGTCTCGGGCCCGAGTCCATGGGAGGACCCAGGAGCCAGCAGAGGGCGAGGGGACAGCACCTGCTAAGTCAGGAAGTCCTGGAAGAGAGCTGGGCTGCACACAGTACCTGCCCTGGAGCCCAGCCTCCTAGGGCTCACTGGGACCACAGGGGTGGCTCTGGCTGCCCTTAGCTCCTCTGTTGCCCACTCTTAGCCCGGTGCTTCCATTCCCACCCCACCACCCTAATTATACAGGGTTGTTGGAGGCTGTCCCCTCCCTCCCTCCCCACCCCCAACCCATCCTGGCACCTCTCTGGGCCTGCAGCCCCCAGATTTTGTACTGGGATTTCTGTCTGGTAACCAGGTCATCGGAGGCCCTTCCTGACAGGTGTGCAGAGAACTGCATTTGGGCTCTGGGATGGGGGCGTCCTGAGTTTTAGTGCCAGCTCTGCCTTTCCTTGGCAAGTCACTTACAATCTGAGCTTTCCGGGGTTGCAGGAAACAGGCCCCAGCTGGACACTGTGTCCTTTCTTCCTTCCTTCTCTGGTTGGCCTGGATTTGTGGCAGATCAGGGAGAAGGAGGCGGAGGGGTTGGAGACGTCCCTGGGCCTGGGGCTCCAGCAGCAAGCCTTTCCCCTTTTTAGCCACATGGCCAGGTAACAGCCACAGGGCCCCTTGGAGGTGGTGGGCACATGAGCTCTGTATTGGCATTCCTGGCCGTGCCTGCATTCTGGTGGCGCCTCCTGGCGACAGCCATGCCTTCCTCCAAAAGATTGGAGCCATAATGGTGGTATTAAAGGCAGAGGCCACACTCACAAGGGGGAGAGGGTGGGAGATGCAAGAGGTGGTGGAGTGACACCCTGAGGACCCGCATAGCCTCCTGAGATTGGTGGGCACCTACCTGCCTGGACAGAAGTGCTTTGCCTGACCACTTCCCCCTGGTCCCCCTGGCCTCCTGCCCCAATGCAGAACAGGGGCTTCTGCTGAGCACACACCACACACACACACACACACACACTCCGCAATACCTCGATCATCAGCCACCGTGTCCTCACCTAACCTGCGGGCCCTCACACCAAGATGGAAACTGCATGTGAACAGGAGCTGGTCTGTCTGGCTCGTGGCTGTCTCCCCTGTACACAGAGCAATGTCTGGCATGTGACACACACTAAACATTTATCCAACTATATGTTGGATACATTAGTAAGTTCCAGATGACTCTCACCCACATGGGCCCCCTGGAGAATCATGGGTCCTCGGCTGCACAGATGCTGACCCAGCCACGGACACCATCATGGACACACGGGACATGCCTGGGTCCATGCAGGCCCGTTTTCCTGTCTCTGCCACTCTGCATGGCCACACTGGCCTGAGTTCAGTGGCTCCTTGTGGCCTGGTGCCTACTCTGCCCCTGCTTCTTTCCTCAAGTCTTCTTGGCTGGGTCCCAGCACCCGACAGCCTCAGAACATAGCAGGGCAGGGACAGGTGAGGGGAGGAGGAGGTGTGTATGTCCCTCAGTAGACATGGTCTACGGGAGATGCCCAGGAGCCTGTGGCCTGAAGGGAAATGGCCATGTTCCAGAGGACCCTGGTCTAAGGGGTGCCACCCCTGCTCTCAGGAGCCAGGTCTGCAGGAGAAACAGTTTGCCCTCCAAAACTTCAAGGTGAGGGGATCCTAGCCCTGCAGAGACAGCTCTGGTTGGACACCCCTGAAACTGACCAGAGAGCTCCTCATGTGGGTCAGTGTCCCTGCCAGGGCATGGGGCCAGGGGCCAGGGGCCAGGGGCATGAGGGAGCCTCCCAGAGACTGGAGTGCTGAGCCAGGGCTCCTCAGAGTAAAGGATGTAGAGGAAGGCCCAGGAAGTAGCCCAGTGGGGCCAGTTCCCTCTCCTGGACAGCTAAGAAAGTACTTATGACCTTCGGCCACGTGAGCTGTCTGAGCAGGCAGGGCCTGCTGGCCACCACCGTCCTGTACAGGCACTTAGGGGAATGAATCTTCCCCACCTGCAGCCCCAGCAAACACACACCAGGCTGGTCCCTGGCAATTCACCCCAAGAGCCAGGCCACAGCTGGGCAGGGGGTGGCCAGTAACAGCTGGTGTCATTCTCTGCAGGATAGCCCCTGGACAAGAGGCATAAGACCCACTCATCCTTGCCCTGCCCCAGGCACACTTAGAAAACTCCTCTCACCGGGCCTCAGTTTCCCACCTATAAATGGGAAGATGCCAACACTCCCGAGTGGGACTGTGGTGGGGCAGGCAGGAGGTGGGAGGAGAGCCCAGATCATCCCAGGCCCTCCCTAGGGGACGCAGGGGGACCCTCCCTTCTGGGCCTGGTTCTTCCAGCACGTTCCATGCAGCAGGCAAGAGGGCCAGGCCCAGGGGTTCCTGACAGCTTGCTGGCCCTGGAGTCCAGATTCTTGTCTGTTGGCTGGCGCTAGGCCTCTGGATTGGAGATGCCCGGGGCACAGGCGGCCCATGGGGATCTGCAGCAGGGCCTCGGCCCCTCCCTCTGCAGGGGCTCGTCTGGTCCCTCCCGCTTTCTGCCTCTCCTCATTTATCTCTCCCTTTCTGCTTCTTGGCTCTGGGTCCAGTCCTATCTCCCCTGTTTCAGTTTGTCTTTTCCTAGCCCTCTGTGCTCTCTCTCAGCCCTGCTTGTCTCACTGTCTCTGGCTGGGGGATCTGTCTCTTTCACTTCCACTTTTGCTCTATTTCCCTGCTACTGTCTTTCCTTTCTCCTTGTCTGTCTCTTCTCCTCCCCTCAGCCAGCATCTCTCTGTCTCTCCCTTTCTCTCCTGCTCCCTCCCTCCCTCCTCTCCAGCACCTTCCAATGCCAGGTGGGGCTGCCATTCCTTCCACCTTCCCAGTGACCCACCAGTGTGACTGCCTTGAGAGGAAAGTCCTAAACTGTCCCCATCTTCACCTACCTGCCCTCAAATCATTGGTTCAAATCGCTCTCGAGAAGTTTGGGAGCTCCCAGGGTGGGGGCTTTCTAACAGCTCTGCCTAGCTCAGGCCTGCCCTCAACCGCAGCATGCAGGGCAGCCACAGACAACCTCTCTGCAACTTCTGATGCCTCCGTGCCCCCATCCACAGAGCCCTGGCTCTGGGAGACTGGGGACTCTGGGACATCCCTAACATGGCATGCAGTGGCCGTGCGGGAGGACCTGACTGCCCCTCTGGAGCCCTGGGCCCAGGGACTCCAGGCCAGTGCCTCTCTGGGTCGGGATGGGGATGTCAGGCCAGCAGGATCATGGTACCTGCCTCCAGGGAGGGCAACGTCCACCCACTGAGTCCAGCCCGCCCACCCCACCCACTCCGGAGCACCTGGCTCTGCCCTCAGGAACTCCCTGAGCTTTGCACACAGGGCCGAGACACCTGGATTTCTCTGGTTCCCTGAGTGGGGCCAGCTTGGAAGAATTTCCCAAAGCCTATTAGAGCAACAGCTGCCTCCTGCCTGCCTCCTTGGGCTGGGCAGGGCTGAGGGCGGAGGGAGAGAGAGAGAGAGGGAGGGGGAGAGGAGGAAGGAAAAAGTTGGCAGGCCGACAGCACAGCCGTGTCTGCATCCATCCAGAGGAGGTCTGTGTGGTGTGGGGCGGGCCAGGAGCGAAGAGAGGCCTTCCTCCCTTTGTGCTCCCCCCGCCCCCCGGCCCTATAAATAGGCCCAGCCCAGGCTGTGGCTCAGCTCTCAGAGGGAATTGAGCACCCGGCAGCGGTCTCAGGCCAAGCCCCCTGCCAGCATGGCCAGCGAGTTCAAGAAGAAGCTCTTCTGGAGGGCAGTGGTGGCCGAGTTCCTGGCCACGACCCTCTTTGTCTTCATCAGCATCGGTTCTGCCCTGGGCTTCAAATACCCGGTGGGGAACAACCAGACGGCGGTCCAGGACAACGTGAAGGTGTCGCTGGCCTTCGGGCTGAGCATCGCCACGCTGGCGCAGAGTGTGGGCCACATCAGCGGCGCCCACCTCAACCCGGCTGTCACACTGGGGCTGCTGCTCAGCTGTCAGATCAGCATCTTCCGTGCCCTCATGTACATCATCGCCCAGTGTGTGGGGGCCATCGTCGCCACCGCCATCCTCTCAGGCATCACCTCCTCCCTGACTGGGAACTCGCTTGGCCGCAATGACGTGAGTGGGGTGTCCCTGGGCTTGGGGGGTTCTAGAATGATGCTGAAAGGCACCGGTTCCATCCTCTGCCCATTGTGCAGATGGGGACACTGAGGAACGGAGAGGACAAGAGGTTGCTGGAGGTCACGTAGAGAGCTGGGGGGAAGAGCTGGGGCTGGAACTCAGCTATGCATGCCTCCCAAAGCCTGTTTTCTGCCAGGCACTGTGGGAAGCTGAGATCCAGAGAATAATGGTCTTGCCAATGTCCCCTGCAGGGCATCTATTATGGGGAGTAAGCTTGGCCAGCAGTTCCTCGCCCCTTGGCTGTAGCTTTCTGGCCCTTCTCAGTCCTGCCTGTGCCGCCAGCTCCCTCCTCCTGCAGCCCTGCACCCCGGGGAAACTTTGCCCGCTGTCCCCAGCCACCCTGAACCAAATGCCCAGCCTGTCTGCAGCTGTCTCTGCAAGTGTGTGAGCAGGACTCCCTCAGGGAGCCCCCCATATTCACACTAGTTTCCAAATAAACCACCTCTAGGAATCAATAGAAAGGCCCTCTTCCACTCTTTTGCCCCTGAGAATTAGACAAAGATAAGGCAGTGAAAACACTCTCTGGGGCTGTTTGAAGGCAGTTTTCCTGGATTACAGTATGGGCTGGGGGGCAAGCGCTGGGCTCCATGGTCTCCAGGCACTGAGAGGTGTGGCGTGTGTGTGTATGTGCGTGTGTGTGTGTGTGTGAAGGTGTGTATGTGTGCATGTGTTTGCCAGCATGAGTCTCTGTGCTTGTGTCAACTGTGCGCATGTTTGTGCTGCTGTGTAAGGGTGTGTGGGGATGAGTTTGCAACACGTGCCCATGGCTCCTGGCTTGAATGGGGTCTGGACTGGGGTCACTAATGACAAGCAGATGCTGGTGACTGGGTGGCAGCTGTGGAAAAGAATGTCTCCTGGGCTGCTTAGCATGGCAAATTGGCCCTGGTGGCAGCTGCCTGCTGTCCCAGACACGGCCTTTCCCAGCTCCTCAGACAAGTGCAAACTCAGGCCGGGCTTGGGCCACAGCAGGGGACGATTTGGCCCGAGAGACTGAGGAAGGCTTGGAGGATGTCTCTGAGGGCCCAAGGGACAGGTGAGCAGGCTTGGGGTGCCCTTACAGGGAGGGAGAGAAGCTAAGGAGCAGAGAGGAGGACTCGTCTAGAGAGATGAGGCTGGCGGGGCTGTGGGCAGGGCATGTGGGTGTGGGGACGGTGTGGGCCATCTCTGAGGGCGCCTCAGAGATGGCAGATAGTGATTACAGCAAAAGTTCAGATCCTGCGGCTGGCAGCTCAGGAGAGGCTAGGTGAAGGTCTGGTGCAGAGGGCAGCTGGCTCAGCCTGGCCATGGGGGGCTTAGCACTTTTGTGTCACGGTGACACCTCACCCAACCTCCTCTGCAGCCAACCTCTGCTTGGCCCAAGATTGAAGATTAGCTCCATGGGCTGGAGTTTAGACTTTAGCCAGTTTAGACGTGGCCACGGGGGATGTACAGGACAGAGCTCAGGCAGGCCACATCAAGCTCTGCTCCCCCAGGCCTCAGTTGCCAGTGGGGGCAGAGCTTGTGGCCTCAGGGAGTTCTGCTGGGTAGGGTCAAGCTCACTCTGAAGCTTGGCTGGGTATGATGGGGTGGGGGAGCGTCCCTGTAGGGGAGTGGATGTGATTCCCAGGCTTTCTGGCCCCATCTCTTCCCTCCCATCTCACAGGGCAGAGCCTCTGCACCTGCTGGCGAAGGCTTCACCCTCTAGTATGCGCATCCGAGGCAGAGGCGGGAGGGTGGGCCCCTTCTGTGCCATCTGGAACAGAGGCCACACCCGACTCCCATGCCCCATTCCCTCCCTGGCCTTCATTTTTTATAGTCACCCCAATACTTGGGCTGGGCGTGTTGCAAATGGGAGAGAAAGAGGAGCAGCCTAGTGTGGGGGCCGGCCCTGGGCTGAGAGGCAGACACCTGGGTTCAAGACCTGTCCGCTGCTAACTTGTTGAGCTTCTTTGGAGCTGCAGACCCTGACCCTCGAGAGGGGACTTAGGTCTTGTGACCTCACAGCCACACCCAGACAGCCAGCTCACTTCATTGCTTTGAGCTTATCACCCATCCCACGAAAGCTGGCTAAAAGCAGCCCAGCAGGGGCAGTGCTGAACATAAGGGCGCTTAGCATGATGGTGGGGGCTCAGGCGCTGTCCTGTCCCAACAGTGGAAGGGTGGGGTTCAGGACCTCAACTCTGGGCCTAGAAATAGAGAAGGTACCCCTCTAAGGGCTCCCGTCAGACACTGGCCCTGGAACTGGAGGGGCCTCAGGGGTGGCCTGGATGCCTCAAGAGGAGCAGGGAACAGTCTGGGCAGCAGGTGACACACTCTCCTTCATGACCTGGGGTAGGCTCCTGCAGCCTCTCTGGCCCTGAGCCCCAGCCCAGCCAAAACCTGGGTGGGGCAAGTGGTTGGCATGGAGATTTCCAAGGAAAACAGAGAAAGATGTGGCAGGAAGTGGTTGGGGTGAGTCAGGGGGTGTCCCTTCGGGACATGCTGGGGACAACTTTCTCCTGACTGAGTCAGGGCTCAGGATATGCCCTAGAGAGACCGTGGGCCTCTGTCCAGCCTGCAAGGTCCCGGCTGGTTCTAAGAGCCAAATACCAATTTTGGCCAAGGGTGAGAGGCTCTGAGGCTGGGGTGGACACTCTCGCCTGTCCCTGTCCTAGCTCAGCCACTAACACCATGTGGCATCACACAACAGACTGGCCTGTGTGGCCCTAGTTCCTGTCTATGAGATAGGGACATAGCAGGGTGTGGCTGGGCTCTGAGAAGTAGGAGATGCTGGTGGACTCAGGATTCCTGGCATTTGCTGGCTTTTTTCATTCTTCTGCTGTCTGGTCTGCTCAGCCGGCTCCCTGCAAGCATGACCAGGGACTGCTGGGTGCTCAATGCAGGGCTGGGTTAGCCCGGCTCCCTCCCCAGAGAAGCCCACAGCCCTAGGTCAAGATAAGCCAGTGCCCAGCTGCCTGTGATATGAAGCAGGAGGCAGATGCGATAAGAGGTGTCAGGGCGGGCCCGGGAACTTTTGAACTTCAGGGGTGGGAGGGCCAGGAAGGCATCAGGGAGGAGGTTTCGTAGGAGCCTGAATGTGGAGACACTGCAGAGGGAAGGGGCAGAGGGACTGTGTGAGCAAGCACAGGCTAGGAGGAGGTGGGGGCCGTGGTGCGGGAGTTGTTGGGTATGGTCAGGCTGGGGGTGCATGGGAGGAGGGTGGTGAGGGCTCAGGATTCGGGCCAGGGGCTGCATCCGGGGGAAGGGGTCTGTATTCCCAGAGCCTGTGATTTCAGCCCGCTGGGCTCAGGCAGAGGGCAAAGCTACCCTCTTTGGGGTCTTCTCCCAGCCCTGCTAATTCCGGGCCTGACTGCTCAAGAAGTGTTTCTACCTGCAGCATCAGGGGCCTGACTGAAGCCCTAAGTTCTCCCCTTTATCCCGTTTTTCTGGGCTTCAGTTTCCCCAGTCATAGAGTGAGAGGCCCCTTCATGCCACCAGTTCTCCCGGGGATGCTGCTGCCTCCTCCAGAGCTCAGGGGAGGGATGGGGAAAGGAAGGCAGAGTTTCCATGTCCCTGCCCAGCCCGTCCTGCCCAGGGAGGGGCTGGGGGCTGGGTGGTGATGCCACATCTGGGACATATAATTACTGTTTCCGCCAGCCCCAGATGAGGGGGAGGGCACAGAGATGGGGCGGGAGCTTTGTGGTGGAGACTTCCCTCACCATGGAAAATCCTGACGCTGCTTCCCCTTTAGGGACCTCGGAACAGCCCAGCCGGTCCCAGTGTTGCCCACCCTGATGCTTGGCCCTGACTGGGATTTGCCCTGGGAACTCTGAAGGGGCCATGCTTTGAGAGGGGACACGGCCCCCTGGGATACCTGTCTGAGGGGCTCATCCCCTGCTCACCACTCCCAGGCCACAGCCTCCTGTCACACCTTGCCTTCCCTTCTCCACCCCAGGCAACCTTCTAGCAGCGTGAAGTGGCCATTAGCTCACTGCAAGCCAATTCCAGATGGTACCCCCACTTAGTCTAGGGCCTCCACCCAGCAGGGGCCATGGCCCTTACCTTCTGGAAGCACCAATGAGTCTGGAGTCTCCTGAATGGCTGGGATCTGAGCCCTCACACCGGGAGGTGAAGGCAGGAAAATGCTGTCGGCGAGGCCCTGCAAATGGCCAGGATCCCCTCAGTCAGGGCTTCCCCCTGGGGATGAGAGGGGCTCCTTGCCCACGTGGAATGGTGCCCAGGGGGATCATGAGGGGCTGTCTTCACTCAGCCAGGAGCTACAGTTCTGTGGGGTGGGCAGACTCTGAGGCTGAAATCTCCAACTTAAAAGATATCCGGAAAGGCCGGAAAATGCCCCCGGCCCTTCCAGCAGCTCCTTTCAGTGCCTGCAATCTCGCTGTCAGGGCCCCTTGGAAGGCAGATTTCTACTCAGTGTAAAGAAGGTTGTTGTTGATATTGTTGTTGACATGAAGAAGGGGCTGCCTCTAAGTCAATAAGCTCCCTGCCATTAGGGGTGTGCAAGTAGATGCTTTCTGGTGGGGAGGCTGCTTTGGGGGTGCCAGTCTATGCGGGGGTCCAGTGGGGTGAGTGACAGGTTCTGCAACATAGGCTTTGTGTCATGCTGAGATCAGCAATTCTGATGGCCTGCGGGAGATCCTGTGCTTAGGTTTCTGGATCTGGGGCTGGAGAGTGACCACCCCGATGTGAGGCAGGAGGCACTTTTGGAGACTGCCTGGGGCTCGAATCTGGGCCAAGGCCTCCGTTTTACTGATGGGGAAGCCCACAGAGGCATGGAGACTTGTCAAGGTGGCACTGCCTCCTAGCCCTTGGTTATTCCTGCTGCTCCAAAGTGTACACACATGGCAGAAACACAAACATGCACACACATGTGCTCTCACGTGGGGGACACACACACATGGTACACAAAGCACATTCTCAAGACTGGGTGGTCCCACTCAGACTCTGGGACCCAAGGAGGGTTGGGCGGGGGTTCCTCAATGGAGCCTTTTCCTCTCCCTGCCCTGGAGTTAGGAAAAGAAGGAGGGAGGGAGGGAGGAAGCCATTGCTTTGTGTATTGTTTCTTGTCAGGAAGATGAAATGGCTTCTGGGAGCAAATAAAGGCCTTGTTGAGACCTGCTGCTTTCTCACATGGGGGGCTCATTTTTTTCTCTTCTCTTCCCTCTCTAGCTGGTAGTGGCAGCTGTGTGGGTGTGTGACACAGGGAGACAGTGAGGCACCCAGAAGTGCCATCAGACATACCAGTGCAAACACACAGCATGGCCTCCAGGACCTCATGTCCTGCAGAGATGCCTGTATGATATAGCTGTTCCCAGGGAGGCCAAGGCACTTGGTCAGTACCTCATCAGTTGATGAAAAAGAGTGTGCATTCTCTAATTCAGGGGTACAGGGTTTTCATATTTTTCTGAAGTCAAGCTTGTTAATTATGGGGTTCAAACCCTCCCTGATCATGTTATTGGTAGTTTTTGGCTGCTTCATTTATTCTATACATTTCTAATAGAAGATTGTTAACATTTTTCACTCTGGTGGTAGAGTGATCCAGTCCTCCTTGTAATTTTGTCAATTTTCCCCTCATTTATTTTTAGGCTATGTTGTTTGGTGCATACAAGTGGGGGATTTTTGTAGTTTTTTATAGTTTTTTTTTTTTTTTTTTTTTGAGACGGAGTCTCACTCTGTCGCCCAGGCTGGAGTGCAGTGGCACCATCTCGGCTCACTGCAAGTTCTGCCTCCCGGGTTTATGCCATTCTCCCACCTCAGCCTCCCGAGTAGCTGGGACCACAGGCCACCACACCCGGCTAATTTTGTTTTTGTATTTTTAGTAGAGACGGGGTTTAACCATGTTAGCCAGGATGGTCTCGATCTCCTGACCTTGTGATCCACCCGCCTCGGCTTCTCAGAGTGCTGGGATTACAGGCATGAGCCCGGCCAGTTCTTTTATAGATTTTTAAAATGTAATTATTGTGTAAGAAACCATTTACAATCTAACAAAAAAGAGAAAGAGAGAGTCAGCCCTGGACACATGTGGTCATCACAGACACAGCAGACACTTATCTACAAAGACACACAGAGGCACACAAAACCAGGAATACCCCCATGTCCACGTGTGAACACCCATGGAGGAGTGACACTCTGGAGCCCACATAGGTCCCCTCATTGCCCAGTGCTGACTCTTGGAGGCACTGGGGTGGGCAGGGCAGGCCTCAATGTCTCCTGTCCCTTGAGAACGAATGCTCAGAGCCTCAGTCAGGCCTGGCTCTGGAGCCTGCTCTTCCCCAAGGCCAGGGCACCAGGGTGCCTTGGAAGCCACCCTGGTTGGCCTGTCTATGGGTAGCAGGGAGGACTTAGAGCACATTGCCTGGAGAGATCATCCCTGGGCTGCCCTAGAGCCAGGACACACTGGCAGCCACAGAACCACCTTCTGCCAGCTCCCAAGTCCAAGCTGGGAATAGCCAGGTCCCTTGACTGGGCCTAGGAGTGGCCAGCCCATTGACCTGTGAGTGTAGGGTGGCACAGACTATGGGGCAAGGATCCTGGCTTTGCTGCATCCTCCCTAGGCCTCAGCCTCCGCATCGTCATCTCACTGAGCCATCGCACAGGCTGCCCTCTAGGGCTCCCAGAGGCTAATGATTGGCCCATTGTTTCCCAGCTAGAAAGTGAAGAAGACAGCCCTGGGTCCGGAGAGCATCTCTGGAGCCAGGCTGCCCCTAGCAAGGGCGGGCGTTCTAGAAAATTAGCATTCTCTGCCACTTCTATCAGCACACAGTAAGCCTCCCCTCAGAGGTGTGGGCAGAGAAATGGCAGAGGTCCCCCACTCTGTCCTCACCAAGCTCCCAGGCCGGGAGGAGATGCACCCACATAGGCTGCAGGAAGATTGATTTCCTACAAGATGCACAGAGAATTCAGTGAGGGCATGGTGGGTGGGAGCAGAAGTCAATTCCAGCCAGGGATCTGGGAAGGCTTCTAGGAGCTGGTGGGGTCTGAACTGGGCCTTGAGTAGTGGGCTTACAAGGGCTTAGCACAAAATGGAGAGCTTGTATCTTTCTGACACTTCAGAAGAAATGTGTGGATTATTCTTTTGGTAATACTTGCATTCACAAAACCCAGGGCTGCAGACAAAAGCGGGAAGACAATTGAGAATTGTTCTGATTCTTACTTTTTTTTTTTTTTGCCTTAATAAGACCTGGGCCAGGCAAAACTACCTGGGGATGTGCAAATATATATGTACATATATATAAAACAAGTGACTACAATGGGAACTGTCCTTGTTTAAGCAAGTTTTCAAATTTAATGGGTTGTAAACAGTAACGTACATTTGAAGTATTTTACCTGCTCTTTCCTGGACATTGAGTTTCAACAGGACTTTGAGTGCCCCTTCCAATTCTGAATTATCAAGTGTTTCCAGATGTAAATAATGCAAGTGTATTAGATAGTTGAAGGAAGGTTGTCAGTAGATGTTGAAGCAATCAGGGGAGGCTTCATGGTGGTAGTGGTAGTGGGTATTGGAGAGGAAGGCTGTCAGCCCATGTGGTTCTCAGCAGTCAGGAAGGCACATTCCAGAATTCCCAGGGCAGGTGGCTGACCCCTCCCCTTCCCAAGGACTCAGAGTACAAGGCCTGGAACTATCACCCTCTGCTCTGCCCACTTTGCATGAAAAGCATGTTGTCTTTGGGTAGGGGCTGGGGCTCTCGCACCTGGTTAAGAACCAGAGGAGATGAGCTCTTTCTGGTCACATCTGTGAGGGATGGGGCTGGGAGGGTTCTCCAAGGCAGGAGCCACTTACAGCGATGACTCCATTAATCATCGGGGAAGGGCTAGTTTCAGGACTTCTGCCAGCTAGCAATTAGGCCAACCCTGGAGAGCAGAAGAGAGAGGAATAGAAGGAGCCACGAGCTTCCTGAGGGCTCAGATACAGAGGGACAGGGGCCTAACAGGTGCAAGTGTGGGTGGGCATCAGGACTAGCCGGGCTGGCCTCACCAGCCTCAACCCCATTCAGCCTGTCCTAACTCTGGGCAGGCTTCTGCCAGCAGCTCCACCCGCCGTCACTCCTTCTGCCTGTCCCCAGATCCTGCACACACAATGAGAAGAACCCAAACAAGAGTCACTACCACTGCCCCATCCCTCCTGCATCGACAACTCTTTCCAAAAGCCCTGAGACGGCCCCTTTGGCCTTTGAACCTCCCAGCTGCTCTGGAGAGCAGGCATGGACAATGAGATCCATTTTGCAGATGGGAAGACTGAAGACCAGAGGGAATAGGCCATGCTCATGGTGCCAGAAAGTAGAAGAGTCAGAACCTGAACACAGGGCTTCTGCCTCTTTGGCCCAACCTTGGGACAGAAAGGGAACTGGGCATTGGCCAGAGGGCTGGCGGACCTAAGGGATGTAGCCCTGGGGTCCGCCAGGAAAGGCCCAAAGCTGGGGCTGCAAGGCAGGGGAGGGGATGTGAGTCATTCCCTGTAACCCAGGGCTGCAGACAAAGGCGGGAAGAGAATTGTTCTTGTAGGATGGCCTCAGGGTGGGGCTGGGAAAACCTCCAAGGTGTGCCCCCCTACCTTGGATTTTGCAAAATTCTCTATGGCCTTGGACACACTCCCATATCCTGAGGATGGGAGCTGGGTAGTTTGTCTCCCAGCTGGGAAGTGTTTGGGTGCACCAGGCCTGCCTGGGAGAAGGCAGCCTAAGTGGCCTCATGTGGGCATCTTTGCAAGTGAGCCTTTGCTGATGTGGTCCAGCTCCCCTGTGTGAGTGCACTTAGCCCCTGGGACGGCCACAAAGCATAGTGGAAGGTGCTGGGGCTTCCTGGGGAGGGGTCCTCCGGGGGCAGCTGCATGGGGAGGGCCTTCATGACCTCACAGCAGCTTCCATTCCCTTCTCTTTCCATGAGTCATGTTTCTAAAAGTGGCCCAGGAGTAAGTGGCAGCCAGACGGTGGTGGCGGGGCCTATCTAGCCAGGCAGAGGGAGGGTGAGGCTGGGGCCAGCAGTGGGGAGGAAGAAGAGAGAAGGAGAGACAGGGAGGGCAGGGCCAGAAGCAATGGGAGACAGGCCTTGGACCAAGGAAAGAGACGGGGTGGAGAAGGAGAGAGAGAGGGTGGAGACAATAAGGGAGGCAGGCACAGAGGAGAAAGAGGGGTGGAGGGAGCCAGGACCTCACTGAAGGCCTCCTCAGCCCTGGAATTTAGATGCAGTCGGGCATGGGGTGGAATGTTCTGGACTTTTGGGTATGAAGCCGCGTCCCCTGCTGGGCCTTCCCACCTTTTTGCATCTCTTCTCCTAGGAGTGCTCCTGACCATCACCTTCATGCCTGGGGCTCGCCCCTTGCCTCTGGTCTTGGTACCCCAGAATACCCTGGCCTGGATGCAGCTGGATGCAAAGGCCCCAGCTCACCCCAGGCCTCTCCAGCTTCTAGGCAGAGTGGGGCCTGGGTCTAGGCAGGTATTAGGGGCTGGGCTGGAGTTCCATTAACACAGGGGGTGGGTTCAAGGCCTGATTTCCACTACCTGCTGTGTAGCCTTGCCTGGGACCCTGTGATGGGCTCTGAAGGCCCATATGAGGGTCCGCCCTTCATGCCTGGGCCTGGGAGGCCTGGGTATCCTTGGGGTCCTGGGACACAGTCCCTGCCTACCCTCCTCACCAGTCCTCACCACCTCTCTCCCCTGCAGCTGGCTGATGGTGTGAACTCGGGCCAGGGCCTGGGCATCGAGATCATCGGGACCCTCCAGCTGGTGCTGTGCGTGCTGGCTACTACCGACCGGAGGCGCCGCGACCTTGGTGGCTCAGCCCCCCTTGCCATCGGCCTCTCTGTAGCCCTTGGACACCTCCTGGCTGTGAGTTAGGGGCCCTCCCAGATGGAGGTGGGGGAAGGGAGGGTGGGGGCTGGTGGGGTGCCCTGCCATGGGCAGCCAGTGGGACTCCCGACAGGGCTGTTGCCATTGGGTGGAGGATGGCGGGTCAGCGCTGGGGGCTGGGGGCAGGGTCCTGCCCTGGAGAGGAGCACAGGGACCTCCCGCCCAGCTTGGGGTCAGCACTCCTCTTTCCCTGGGTCTCATTGTCCCCCACCCTGATTGTTCTCTTTCTCCCTCCAACCTCTCCCTCCTCTCACTCTCTCTTCACCTATGATTCTCTGCCTTCGGCCCTCCCTCTGTCTCTTTCCCTCACAGATTGACTACACTGGCTGTGGGATTAACCCTGCTCGGTCCTTCGGCTCCGCGGTGATCACACACAACTTCAGCAACCACTGGGTAGGAGACCCATGGGGGGTGGGGTGGGACGCTTTGGTGTCCCATGGTAAGCCTGACCCCACCCTCACAGTGTCCCTTCCTGTTCTGGAGGCTCTGGGAGACAGCCAGAGGACAGGAAATCAGGAAACTGAGGCCTGCCATGTAGAGGCAGGCTGGGGTCACACTGCGAGCAGTTTCAGGCCTAGTCTCTGCCCTCCCAGCTTGGCCCTGCCCCATGCTGCCTGGCCTCCAGGTCATCCCAGCTGCGTGGTTGAAAGTGGGGCTCCAAAAAAATCCTGGCTCAGCCACTTTCGGGTTCAGCATGACCTTGCGCAGTGTGCTTGAGCTTTGGTTTCCTGAGCTGCGGAGGGGGATATGGTGGTGCCCACCTCTCAGGGTGGCCAAGAAGAGGAAAGGGCTCACTCCCCATCTGTAAACTGAGCTCAACACAGACGAGGCGCTCAGTGGATTTTAGCTCTTATGGTTATGGATGTGGATGTGCTAGGCCAGCTTTGCATTAGACAGTGGTCTCTGGGGCCCTTCCAAAGCTGGGAGTGTGGGGCCAGTGGCCTTCCTCAAGAAGGGGCTGCTACTGCCCATGCCTGAGCTGGGCCCCACAGAGGCAAGGAGGTGACCCTACCACGTACTCTGGCCTGGGCCAGTTCTGAGGGGCACTGGAATGAGGATGTTAGGATTTGGCTCTCCTACCTGCCTCCATCCCAGGTGGGAGATAACCTGTCCAACGGGGTGGTGGGCTGTGGGGTAACCCAGGGAACGCTTCCCAGGGGCTTTTGAGTGGAGCCCTCTGAACACACCTGCTCTGTTCCTAGATTTTCTGGGTGGGGCCATTCATCGGGGGAGCCCTGGCTGTACTCATCTACGACTTCATCCTGGCTCCACGCAGCAGTGACCTCACAGACCGCGTGAAGGTGTGGACCAGCGGCCAGGTGGAGGAGTATGACCTGGATGCCGACGACATCAACTCCAGGGTGGAGATGAAGCCCAAATAGAAGGGGTCTGGCCCGGGCATCCACGTAGGGGGCAGGGGCAGGGGCGGGCGGAGGGAGGGGAGGGGTGAAATCCATACTGTAGACACTCTGACAAGCTGGCCAAAGTCACTTCCCCAAGATCTGCCAGACCTGCATGGTCAAGCCTCTTATGGGGGTGTTTCTATCTCTTTCTTTCTCTTTCTGTTTCCTGGCCTCAGAGCTTCCTGGGGACCAAGATTTACCAATTCACCCACTCCCTTGAAGTTATGGAGGAGGTGAAAGAAAGGGACCCACCTGCTAGTCGCCCCTCAGAGCCTGATGGGAGGTGTGCCAGAAAGTCCCCCCTCGCCCCAAAGTTGCTCACCGACTCACCTGCGCAAGTGCCTGGGATTCTACCGTAATTGCTTTGTGCCTTTGGGCACGGCCCTCCTTCTTTTCCTAACATGCACCTTGCTCCCAGTGGTGCTTGGAGGGGGAAGAGATCCCAGGAGGTGCAGTGGAGGGGGCAAGCTTTGCTCCTTCAGTTCTGCTTGCTCCCAAGCCCCCAACCCGCTCGGACTTACTGCCTGACCTTGGAATCGTCCCTATATCAGGGCCTCAGTGACCTCCTTCTGCAAAGTGGCAGGGACCGGCAGAGCTCTACAGGCCTGCAGCCCCTAAGTGCAGACACAGCATGGGTCCAGAAGACGTGGTCTAGACCAGGGCTGCTCTTTCCACTTGCCCTGTGTTCTTTCCCCAGGGGCATGACTGTCGCCACACGCCTCTGTGTACATGTGTGCAGAGCAGACAGGCTACAAAGCAGAGATCGACAGACAGCCAGGTAGTTGGAACTTTCTGTTCCCTATGGAGAGGCTTCCCTACACAGGGCCTGCTATTGCAGAATGAAGCCATTTAGAGGGTGAAGGAGAAATACCCATGTTACTTCTCTGAGTTTTAGTTGGTCTTTCCATCTATCACTGCATTATCTTGCTCATTCTTCAGTTCTCTACTCTCTCTTGTCAGTGTAGACACAGGTCACCATTATGCTGGTGTATGTTTATCAAAGAGCACTTGAGCTGTCTGAAGCCCAAAGCCTGAGGACAGAAAGACCCTAATGCAGGTCAGCCCATGGAGGCAGATGCCCTTGCTGGGCCTGGGGATTTTCCAGGCCCTCAGCTGGTCCTGACCAGGATGGAGCAAGCTCTTCTCTTGCTCATGAGCTCCTGATCAGAGGCATTTGAGCAGCTGAATAACCTGCACAGGCTTGCTGTATGACCCCTGGCCACAGCCTTCCCTCTGCATTGACCTGGAGGGGAGAGGTCAGCCTTGACCTAATGAGGTAGCTATAGTTGCAGCCCAAGGACAGTTCAGAGATCAGGATCAGCTTTGAAGGCTGAATTCTATCTACATAAGTCCTTTCAATTCCACCAGGGCCAGAGCAGCTCCACCACTGTGCACTTAGCCATGATGGCAACAGAAACCAAGAGACACAATTACGCAGGTATTTGGAAGCAGAGGGACAACCAGAAGGCCCTTAACTATCACCAGTGCATTGCATCTGCACACTCTCTTCTCCATTCCCTAGCAGGAACTTCTAGCTCATTTAACAGATAAAGAAACTGAGGCCCACGGTTTCAGCTAGACAATGATTTGGCCAGGCCTAGTAACCAAGGCCCTGTCTCTGGCTACTCCCTGGACCACGAGGCTGATTCCTCTCATTTCCAGCTTCTCGGTTTCTGCCTGGGCAATGGCCAGGGGCCAGGAGTGGGGAGAGTTGTGATGGAGGGGAGAGGGGGCACACCCACCCCCTGCCTGGTTCTAGGCTGCTGCACACCAAGGCCCTGCATCTGTCTGCTCTGCATATATGTCTCTTTGGAGTTGGAATTTCATTATATGTTAAGAAAATAAAGGAAAATGACTTGTAAGGTCCTTCAGGCTTCCTGTAGTTTTTCTTCTTTTGATGCTGTGTCCCCACAAATGTTTCTGGATTACTCCACAAGGAAATCAGGCCACTGCTAGAGACCCAGTCTGAGGAGGAGCCACTGCCTCCCCTTCTGCCTTCAAGACCGCTGATCTCAGGCGATGGATACAGCCACACCACAGAACCCCATCTGAGGGACACAGGGTCCTGCCCCTAGTAGGAGACTTCCAGAGCCCAGTGGGATGACTTTGGAGACCTGGGGGCAGGGAAAAGGGGCAGGCTTCTGATCAGTTTAAATGGACCGATGGGAGCCATTTCTGATTCCGGAGTATGGAAGGGATGGGGGAAAGCAGGGCTGAAGTCTAACAGCCCCCTCATCCCCTCTACCCTCCACAGAGCAGGGCCCAGGGAACACTAGGGATTGCTCCACCTTCCCCCCTCCCTCCACTCACATTTGCAACCCATCTGACCTGGGCTGGGCGTCTCATGGGAGACAGACTCGCTCATCAGAGCCCAGTCCAGTTAGGGCTACTTCAGGCTGAGACTGGGACCCTGGCTCCTGACCCTCCCGACGTGCACACACACTTAGTAGTGCCTGATAATAGGGAACAGGTATCACCATGGCAGTGGGCTGAGGCAGGAAATAGTGTATGGACAGGTCCTGGAGCCCCAGCACTGCTCCTGGGAGACACATGGTTCCTGTCCCCTCTGTGGAATGCCTGGCTGATGGTGATATAAGGGGGGCTGGGTCTCAGGGAGCCAGAGGCTAGGCACCCGCAATGAAGACTGAGGCCGTGTTGATGGAACAGGGTTTCTAATTTAAGTGTGCCCTGGGTCACTAGGCTGTCTCAGTCCCTGCAAATCAGTGCATCACATCTGCACACTCTTTTCCGTTCCCTTGCAAGAACTTCTAGCCCATTTAATAGATAAGGAAACTTATCTCCCAGCTTAAGAGGGGCATATAAATGGCAGAGTGCCAGCCAAGCTATGGGAATTGGGTATGGGCCAGCCCGCTGCATCCCTGGCCTGCCTGTGAGGGTGTGCCGAGGCTATCTCTCACAGCCCTTCTCGGCTTGTCTCCTTAATTTGTCCCATTCTTCTTGGCCTGAAGCCCTCCCAATCACCACTATGGGCCCAGCCACCCCACCTCAACTCCTACTCATTCACTTCTACCCCCACCCCCATTTCACCCCTGCTCCATGGCACAGCCTTCTTTAGTGTATTGCTTAGATATGACTTTTAGAATCCTAGAGCCACGAGGCAGGGCCTGAATAAGCCATTAGGGAACTGGTATTTCTTGAGCACTTACCATGTGTGAAGAATCTCTCTGAGATTTTGCATACATTCGCTCTAATCTTTACAACATCCTTAGAAGGTAGAGATACGTGTCCCCATTTGTAGAAGATGCCAGGGCCCCTGAAGATGAAATGATTTGCCGTAGGCCACACAGCAGGTTGGTGGCAGAATTGGGATTTGAACCTATTCTGCTTGGCTTCAAAGATCAGGCTCTTTGCACAATGTGGTCTGGGCCAGTTTTGTCATGATTCCTGCTAAGTTAAGCTCTGGGCTAGCCAGGAAGCCGGACTGCATGAAGAAGGCAGCCACTCCTGCAGAGTGGGCATGGGGAGGGGGAAGGGAGGAGAAGGGCTAGCCTCAGAGCCATTTGGCATCTGGAGAAGCCTGTTCATTCCAGGGCTAACTGGACGTGGTGTCACCCAAACCTCCCTGCTGCCTTCCATGGCCTGACTGTCCCTCTCCTTGGGAGGAAAGTGTCTGAGGACCATGTTCACCCAGCAGAGTAGCTGAGAAGGGGAAGGGCAATGCTGCACCATGAGGGATAATAATGCACTAAGACAGGCCCTCAGCTACCCATCAGGCCAGGGGGCAACAGTTTTGGGCTAAAGGGATCCTAGACTCCTCCTCATCTTCCAGCCTGTGGGTTTAGTGCTCCAGGCACCCCATCTCTTTGGGGCTACCCCTGACTCTGATCTTCTCATCTTCTATACAGCCCAACACAGGGAGAGGTTTGAGGAAATAACAGATGAAGTGGGGCTCCTTGGGCAGCTGAGACCTTGTCTGTTTGTTCATCAGACTTTAATGGAGGTAGTAAATTTCCTGAAAACTCCCAGGATTCAATCTTTTTCCTCAGGCTGTTGAACATTCAGGCAACTGCACATGTGATGTGACTTGGTGAGGGGCACCTGTCACGCATCTCTGACTGGGTCCCTGATGAGACCAGACAACAGGTCACTATCTGCATCAGACACCCTCCTGGCCCTCCCCTTGAGACTTGCACATGGAATGGCTCAGCTGGCTTGGAAGGTCATGCCCTCTGCACCTGGCCCAGAAGGAAGCAGGATGTAATCCAGCAGCCACTGAATCCTAGAATAATTTGTCTTTCCATTAAACTCACAAGAGCAAAAAGTTATGGTTCTGCAATTGCTCCATTTATTCTGAGGCCCCCTAGGAACCCTAGGAAGATCAGGTCAGCCAGAGCCCGGCAGTGAATGTTCACTTCAGCCACACATATTTATGATCTCAAGCATCGGATCAACCTCTTCTGGGTTTCTAAACATTTAGGAGTCTGAGATCCTTACAGATCCATATTTTCTTTTTGACATTTCACTTTCTCCTCCAGAATCAAGGGGATTCATCTTTCCTGGCCCTGGAGGGGTGTTGAGAGGTTATAGGGACAAGACTTGATTTCTGAAATACCGTGGACTAGGATTCATCCACTCGTCAGAGATGTGGTGAAGCTTCAGCGGGGTTAGTGGCCCATAGCCCTGGCCCTGCTCCCAGCACCGTCATCCATCTCAAAGCTCCTGTGGGCTCCGAGGGCCCAAGTGGAAGGGTGTGGGTGGCTCAAGGCCACTTGACCACAAGGACCACGGCACTCTTGGGGGATGCGGTAGATGCAAGGAGGGTTCTCTCTCTTTCGGGATTCTTAGGTGGTCCTCAGTATCCCTGGAACCCAAGCCAGGAGTCTGAAAAAGCACTGGAGGAACTGGTGCCGGGGCCCCCACCCATGGCGTGGCCAGGCCATGTGCTGGCCCACTGGGATTTTTCCATCACTCCTGTAGGTCATGCCTTCATTGGTCAGAAGCCTCTCTAGGAGGGGACAGTGATTAATGTTTCATGGAGGAACTGCTGGGCATGACACCTTGTTTTCTTTAGGTTAAGAATACAATGAGGACGATGAGTGGAATTTGCTGCTGAGCTGGGGGCCAGGATGGGGCCCAAAGACCCAAAGGTAGTGATGTTTACTGTCCTTACTGCCAAAAAGGGGGCAATTGTGTAGGTAGGGAAGGCAGGTGAAGCCCGTGCTTACAGGGGTGTCTTCCCTAGCCCTCAAGAGCCCACTAGTCCCCACTGATACCTTGGGTCCTGGTGTGCAGAGAGACCTATGGCGAAGGGTATCCAGCAATTTTAATGAGCTCATCCTGCTTAGGTGATTCTGCTTCATTCCAATAAAGCCATGTTCTCTGCATGTAGGATTTTGCTTATTTTTCTGTTCTTTCCAGCGCATCAATCTGGAACTGGGTGAGAGCACAACTGATCTTCAGCCATACGGGCTAGTACAGATTCACCTGTTTTTTTTTGAGCTGAAGTCTCCCTCTGTTGCCCAGGCTGAAGTGCAGTGGTGCGATCTCAGCTCACTGCAACCTCTGCCTCCCGGGTTCAAGTGATTGTCCTGCCTCAGCCTCCCGAGTAGCTGGGATTACAGGCGTGTGCCACCACACTTGGCTAATTTTTGTATTTTTAGTAGAGACGGGGTTTCATCATGTTGGCCAGGCTGGTCTTAAACTCCTGACCTCAGGTGATCCACCCACTTTAGCCTCCCAAATTGCTGGGATTACAGGCATGAGCCACCGTGCCCAGCTCACCTGCTCTTAAAATATTAAAATATTTTCAACTGTTTTGAGCTATCCAAGTAACATCCTCCCATCCCTGCTCTCTCACCTTCCTAGCTTCCTGGCCTCTCTCTATTCTCCCCCAGACCTCCCCACAATCCAGCACTCTATGGGTTAAGGGGGCCCCTCGGACCCTGTCCAGTACTAAAGTTGTGGGATAGTTCTGATGGATTGGTGTCCCCACAATACCAGGATGGTATATATTTTACGCATCAACCCTGGGTGGGAAGCAGTAAGAGGTGTCTATCCAGCAAGGTCCAAGTTAGAAAAAAAGTGTGTGTATGTGCATGTGTGTGTGTGTCAGCAGATTGGGGCACATAGTCCAAGGCTCCTGCCCTCTCTGGTCCTCAGTCTCCCCACCCATAAGGAGAGTGGGTGAAGTCGTCCCTTCTCTGTGATGTCTGTGGTGTCCCAGTCCCTCCCTGACCTGGAGGTGGTGCTTTGCTTCATCTGGAATGCCCAGGGAGTGAGGCCAGGTGGGACAGTGACAGTGCGTGTGTGGGGTGCAGCTGGGACCTGGGGGGCATCTTTCCCCCAGGATGCTCCCATTGTGCTCTGACGGCTCTGCTCCCTCTGTGCCTTGAGTTATGTGGAACTCAAGAGACGTGTTCTTCCTAACAGATGTCACCACCAGGTACTAGACTCAGTTTGCCTAGAGCCAGCATGCTCTCCAGGTAGAATATTGGTTTGAGAAGGCTGGCCTGGCTTGTGTTCATTAAGGGTGAATTGGCATACATTTCTCAATAAGATTAAGTAGGTAAGTAGATATATAATTTGTAGAAGAGTATTATCCTTTCTCCCTCTGAAATAGTAATATGAGGGAAGCTGATTCAACAAAAGAGTCCAATCCAAAAAAAGCAAATCAGAGAATCAGTACAGATGAAAAAGTTCTTAAGGATTGAAGCTTACGATTCACAGCAGTCTTGAACACTCTGAAAGGGGTCAAAGTGTCCCTGGTGCCTTATTTCATATGAGTGTTTTTTTTTAAACTTAGCTTATATTTTTCATAATGCAACTTAAATAGATGTAATAACTTATGCCTTTAAGGAACTCAAATAGGAAACCAAAACAAATCAAACCAATGAAACTAAGAAAATTTATTTTAATCATGTACGTGTAAAGTTGGTGGCTGGGGGTGGTGCTTATGGCACACAGGGTGTTAATATATTTGGAATATCACTTTGGGGGTGTGTGTGTGTGTGTGCACGTGCATAGGAGGTTCAATTCTTCGGAGAGTCATGTCAGGCCTGTCAGCAGGAATGCCCACGCTGCATCTGTGCACGTCTGCGAGCTGCCTGTGGGCCCAGCTGCAGGGTCTTCTGGACTGTGTCAGGCTACTGCCTGCCAGGGGATGACAGGATTCATGTGGACTCCAAGGAAACCTTTAAATCTAGCTGTTGAACAATATGAGGGCAACTTATCCAGACCCAGTCGCAGAATAGAGGCACATTGCCGAGTTCTGGGCAGCTGATGTTGTTTTTTCCTGCTGGGAAGAGCAAGTTCCTGGGGGTCTGGTGGGAGTCTGGGCTCCCCTTCCTCACTTGCCAAACCAGGCTGGCAGGACCAATGCTCTCATCCATCTTCTTTGCCAGATCCAACGTCTAACCTTGGACTGATTATACACAAAATATTTTTTTGGGTCAGTGAACTTTTTTTTTTCAATAAGAAATGTATAATAAATTCGAAATGTGATGAGAGTGTCAGTAACCTTTATATTCATTGATCACATTTCCTCAGCTGACATTCCTTGTGAAGTCAGGCACTGGGAGGTGAATTCCATATTTAAGACGGCATAGCGTGGCCAGAGCTAGTTTCATGTCCCAGTGAAATCATTGACAGAGGCAGGTTGTGGAGGCTGGTCACAGGGGATGTGGCCCCATAGTTCCAACAGGCCACCTTGCGCGTGCCAATGCCAAGTACATGCCAACGCCAAGCACGTGCCGCAGCTCTGAAATACACCTCAGGGTGCCCTTTCCTAGCGTTCTGTGCTTTCACCCTGTGTCTGGGTCTCAGCAGCGAGGAGATGGACTCAGGGATCTCCTCGCCCTCCCTATGCCTGTACCTTTTTCTGTCCTGCCTTGCTTTACCCGCCCCCCCTCTCCCATCTGTGTCTCTGCAGACCTAAAGAGGAGTCTCCACTCCACGCCCTGCGGGAGGATTCCTGGGCCCTTGGGTGGGAGTGACTCTGCTAAACTATTAGTGAAGTTCCCTGGAACTGGTGAGCCGCTACTGCGCCTGGATTGTAGCTGACGGGCCGGTGGCAGCTTCCATCCGAGACGAACTCCAAGAATTTCCGCTGCTGGCAGTGACCTCCAGGGCTGGGAGGAACAGCTGCATCTGCCTCCAGGAATGTGAGGTCTGAGACACCATGCCCAGGAATGCCTCCATGGGCTTGCAGTTTTGATTCCAGAAAATTCCGAGGACTCCAGACCCCTGCCCCTTTCCTTCTTTCTCCCTAAGTGTGAAGCTACCCAGGCCGCCCTCGGGAAGATTTTTCTGGGGGGAAATATCCTGGAGAGTTGGATTTGAAACACCTTAGCAGCCAGAGGGACTTTACCAATAGGTGCCACCCATGCTCCTGGCTAAGGCCTGAGTGGAGTGGCTTGGGGAAGTCACCTGCCCTCTGTGGTCCTCGCCCCGTGAGGGTCCCAGCTCTTGGAGCTATCGACTGATTTTCACGGGTGGCGAGGTAAGTTTGGAAACCACATCACCCTCTTGGAGCCTCACCATTCAAGTCAACAGAGCAGAGACTCTGACAAGTTCTTCAATAAGAACTCATTTTATTTAAGCCAGTGTTTACCAAACTTGTTTGTCCACATAACCTTCTTTCGGAAGTAACATGGATTACCATTTCAGACAACTGGATTTCTACAAAACACCCATTGTAAATGCTGGCCTGGGTGTTTTCTCTGAGGGCCCCTTAGCTTTCAGATTGCCCTGTATAAAGCCTCAGGGTGGCTTAGTCTATCAAAACCTCTCCTGAGGGCAGGTGTGTGAGAAGAAGGAGGAAAGTGAGGTTTAGAGTTCCCAGTGATGCTGCTGGTGAGGTAGTGGGGAGAGGGGGCAGGTATGGGGTGGGCCAGAGAGACAGAGAGAGAGAGAAGCCGGGAGAAAGAGAAGGAGAGAGGAAGAGATTGTGACCCTCCCACACTCTCCCTCCAGGCCCATCACTGATTAATCCCTGTGCTGCTCTGCTGGGGTACCTTGTACAGGAGCCAGCAGCTTCTCCTGGGGGAGAAGGTCCCCAGGAACGAAGCCTCCATGAATCATTGACTGTCCTTCTATTGTGCTGGAACCAGCTGGGGCTGGTGTCCGTGCCAAGCTCCTGGAGCTGTGGGCAAAGGTGGTGCAGGCTGGGGGTGAGCCCAGGCAGAGCTACAGCCTCATCCAGACGCTTCCAAAATAGGCCAATCCCAGCCCATCTGGATGGGCTCTGCACACCGAGACTCCCTTGCTCCTGAGCCACTGCAGCCAGTAGAAGTAGAGTGAGCACTGGGCTAGGAGTCGGGGCCCAGAGTTCCAGGCTCCCCTCTGCTACTGACTCACCATGGCACCTTGAAGGAGCCCCTTCTCCTTTCTCGGCCTCAGTGTCTCCATGTAGACATGGGGATTGAATTTGAGAGTCCTGAAAGACACTCCCGGCAGTCTACGTGTTGGCCCTGGGGCCTTATTATTGAGACCCCAGCTGATATCCTGCAGCTCTGCCCTAAATCACACCTCACGGGCTCCACGCTTGCTCAGCTTCACTATCAGGGATACACAGAGGGACGGGGGTCTGGGGACCTTTCTCAGAGGCTCCGGCATCCCAGCAACCAGCGTTAGGTGGGGCCACTGTGACGGTCCACTTGTAAAAGGGGTAGGCCTGAACTCACCCGAGGGGACCTGCTGCCCCTGCCGCTGCCTTGCTGTGTGACCCTGGGCAGCCTCTCCCTGTGCTGAGGCCCCCATAACACAGCCCTGAGAGGAAGGCCTGAGGTGGCTGCTGTGTGCTCTCACTGTGGCGGGGCATCTCTCTGGCCCTGCTGCAGGAGCCAAGAGCCAGTCCTGCCTGCCCACCTGTGGGAGGAGGAAGGCTGTGCGACCCTCACAGGCCTGGCTCTCATTCCATACACTCTGGGGCTTATCCGGGTGGAAACATCACCCAGGCACCTCAGCCCAACTCTTGGGGAAGCTGCCAGAGAGGCCCCTTTCCCGGGTCCTCCCAGGGGAACCATTTTCAAAGCTGAGAGCTTAGCACTCCCAGGGAGACCGTCTTCAAAGCCCTGCCCACGTGCCCACACCGCCCCTACCCTCTGCTGCTGGACGCTAATCCTTCGGGGACCCCTGCAGGGCAGGTTCTGGGGCTTAATGCATTGAGGAGGGAGTTAGGCTCCTTAGCAGGTGGGGCTGAGGCAGAAGCTTCCTGTTGGCGTGGTTGTCCTGGGACCGCTGTGTCTGCCTGTGGGGATACTCGGGTTCATGATAAGAGAAAGCCAGATGAGAGCTGGAGGTGATGGGGTTTGACCAAAGCCCCGACGCCTGCATCATCATAGAGCTGGGAACACTGAGGCCAGAGAGATGGGACCTTCCCCAAGTCACCTCTGGGCTCAGTCGCAGAGATGGGACTGGAGCTCTTTCTGCTGCCCTGAGCTAGCGTTGGCCCTCACCTCTGATTGCCTTTTACTGTGACCATTTCTCATTTCTGCTTTTCTCTGTCCATGGGGAACAGTCCTACACCATCCCTGCCAAGGCCTTTACAGCCCCCCAAATGGTCCTAAGCACAGGCACGATCGCCAGCTCACCTGTCCTTGCTCTGAGCACCGCCATCCCTGCTGGCCTCTCTTCCACTGTGAGTCCCAGGAGACAGTTCCAGGGGCAAAGAAACATTCTCTGAACAAAGAAGAGGAGAAAACAGTGTTCAGGGGGCCCGGGCCTTGTAGGCTGGGCATTCTGGCCAGGCCAGGGGCACTGGTTCCCCAGACGCCTAGTAGAAGGCCTGTGGTGTAGGAGCAGAGGCCAGAGGAGCTGCTGGGGAGGAGGCTGGCCTGGGGGAACTGAGCAAACTCATGAGACTCAGAGCTCTGGGTGCCTGTGATTTCAGGATACAGTCTGGGCTTTGGAGATCAGGGGTCCCTGACTTGGGTCAGAGGGGAGGCTAGAATCCTCAGCGTGGTCAGCGAGGTGGCAAAAGGAGCACCGTTTGCAAAGTCCCTGTCATGTATTTGGCACCACGCAGGAACTTCATTTCATATTTACTGCTTGGCTTGATACTCACAAATGAGCTGAGAGTTAGGGATTACTCATTCATTCATCCAAGAAATATTTATCAAGCCCTTACTATTTGTCAAGCACCATTCTGGGTGCTGGGTATTGAAGAAAACAGACAATGTTTGCATTTTATAGATGAAGAAACTCTAAATCAGAGAGGTTAGGCAAGCACCCAAAGTCACACAGCTGGAAAGGTCTGGGACTAAGTTCTTTGCCTTTGTCTATAATGATTGGGCAGAAAGGCAGGGCGGTGGAGTAGAGAGGGCCCGATGGCCTTGCTATGTGAGCAAGAGCAAGTCACTTCCCCTCCCTGGACCTGAATTTCCTCAGTAGACTTTGAGGCCTTTGGCCAAGCAGTCTGGAATAGCTCCTGTGGGCAAAAACTGAAATTAAAATTTTACATGGGATAGCTACTGATTTTTGAGCATGTTCTGTGCATCAGATTCTGGAGTGTCTATGGGGAGCCATTGAAGGTTCCTGAGCAGGGGTTGGGGGAGCATCCCTGAACTACTCTTGCCCTTGGGCCCTTCCCAGTTCTCCAGGACCTCTCGTCCTAGGGTTATCAGGGGAAGCAGCTGAAGCTTTGGACAAACAGTAGGGGCAGGCAGGGACACAGGGACATATGGTTTATAAATAAGGGAGCTGGGTGGGGCAGGGATGGATTGGGTGGGAAGGGTGACGATTGAGCTGCAGGGAGAGGCCAGGAGAAGGCCTCAGGAGACGTCCATCTGCTCCTGGTACTCACCACCCCCCGCCACCCTGGGGGCAGCCCCCTCCTCTGATCAGAGCTAACTCCTGCATCCCCTGTGTCCAGCCCCAGGCTCAGCATCTCTGAAGGGGGCACCAGGGGCCGGAGCTCTGGCCTAGCCCTCCAGGTCCTCCCAGAGGGTACCAGGGCTGCTTCCTCCATGAAGTCTTCCATGCTGAGTCCAGCTTATCTTGACCACACTAGTACACATCACCAGGCCACCCAGGTTTGTAAACAAAAGCACAGGATCATCAGCCCTCGGTGCTCAGAGAAGAGGGGTCAGCAATGAGGGAGGCTATTGCGGGAAGAGGGGCCTTGAAGAAAGGGTAGAGGCTGGGCAGTTGGAGGGGAGGGTGAGGGAGGGGAGGAATTTAACCTGGGGAAGGGGAGGGTTGGTGGGGGATTTTCTCTCCATCTCAGGCCTTGCCCCTCTTGCCTGTGATACAGTGGTTACCTCCTTTCCTGCCTCTCCCAGTACACTTTAAATTTTTTATTTGATTAAAATAATAAAACTTTTGTTACTTATACAATAATACATGGAACTTAGTAGAATGGTTTAGACCACAGGCTCTGGAATCAGGTTGCCTGGGTCAGAATCTGGGGCCAGATATCAGGCGTGGGAACTCCAACAAATCACTGGTGCCTCAGTTTCCTCATCTGGAAAATGACCCACCTCATGAGGTTGGTGTGAAGATTAAATGAGCTAATATACATAAAGTGATTATTAAAGGGCCTGGCCCATAGTAAGCGCTAAATGAGTATGAATTATTAGAGATGTAAATTATAATGTTTAATAACATAATAAACACTCATGACCCCAGCACTCAATTCAGGAACTGGAACATTTCCAAAATTTGCATCTAGCTTTTATGTCTCTCCCGCTCCCCTAGCATCCCTTAAAGGTGTCTACTATCCTGAATTTTGTGTTTGTCATTCCTTTGCTTAAAAAGAAAACATTTGTATTCATGCCTGTACACCTGATCAATAATTTGTTCCTTGATTTTTGAGCTTTATAAAAATGGGAGCATACTGTAGGTAGCCTCTGGGCTGTCCACTCAATCTTCAGTTTCTGGGAGATGCATCAATGCTGTGCCTGTGGCAGTGGTTCATTGTTTTGGGGAACTCACCACCCTTGATTTCTTCCCGGCCACTGTTTCCCACTCCTGACCACAGGGAGAGCACAAAGCCCACTGTGTCTGCCCCAGCCTCCAGGCCCTCAAACTCCCTCTCCTGCAGCAGTCCAGCTGGCCCCTTCCTCAGCACTCTAGCCCTAGCTGTCTAGCTCTGTCCCTACCCAGACCTGGGGCCACATTTTTAGACACTGCCTCTTCTCCCATCTGTATGTTGCTCTGCAGGGAGTGACTGGCCAGGGGCACCAACCTGGGCCTGAGTCCTTGCTTTGCTTCTAATTGGCTGTGTGACCCTGGGTGGGCCTCCTGCCCTCTCTTGTCCTCAGTCTCTCCACCTGTAAGGAGAGTGGGTGAAGTGGTCCTTTCTCTGGAATGTCTGTGGTGTCCCAGTCCCTCCCGGCCTGGAGGTGGTGCTTTGCCTCATCTGGAATGCCCGGGGAGTGGGGCCAGGTGGGACAGTGCGTGTGTGGGGTGTAGCTGGGGCCTGGGAGGCACCTTTCCCCAGGATGCTCCCACCGTGCTCTGGGGGCTCTGCTTCCTCTGTGCCTTGAGTTAGTGTGTAATAACCACTTCAAACCAAAATAGGCACATTGAAATTTTGAATCAAAGCCTCGAGGGGAGTTACAGCATGCAACTTGGGCTGCAGACAGCACCCAAGGCTGGGAAGCTAGGGGCCTGAGTCCAAGTCCCAGCTCAGAGAACAATTTCCTGTGAGACCCTGGGTACTTCACTTTCTCCTTTTGCAAAATGAGGCCAATTCTCCATGCTGGGCACATGCGAGGAACAGTTGGGTCTGTGTATCTCACAGGTGTATATATCTCACCTCTCTAGCCCCACTCCCCTCACAGGGCTGGATAGAGAAAGCCTGCTCCAGGAGAAACAGGGCAAAGTCTGCAGTGAAGTTTAAAGTTTATAAAGAAATGAGTTATCCATGCACAAATCAAACCACCGTCTTCGGTTGGAGGAAAACAAAGTGTCACATTGTTCTCACATTGTCTGGCTGAAGGCCAGTGTTTCTTCCACACCCCTGCCTGCCCACACCTCGCCCTCACCCCTCCCCCTAACAGGTGCTACCTCTTTTGCCTGCTTTCTCCCCATTTTTCCCTATTTTTAATGATTTTGATGTGGAAACTTCCAGACATTAAAAAACTCTCATATACACAAATATAGTTTTTTTTTAATGGAAAAAATCCCCCACATTCTGCCACTTGCTTTTTCTACTAAAAATCTTTATATTTTAATCAGCTTTATTGAGGAATAATTTACACACAACAAAATTCAGCAAGTTTATGTGTACACTTTGGTGATTTTTAACAAACGTGGACCATAGGGTGACAATCATCATGATCCCTGGATAGGACACTTTTGGACATTCCTAAATGACTGCAGGGGTTGAGTCTGCTGCTGGGAGAAGGAGACAGAGGCATCTGAGGAAGGAGCCACGGCCTGTGGGGGAGTGGGGCTAGGCAGGCCCTTAAGGATGGTGCCTCTGCCCCAGTGGGGGATAAGGGATTCCCTTCCTGAGTTCCATCATTTCTGTTCAGCAGCAAATTCACTTTGGAACTGCAAAGTTGACTTAAAATTCTTTTTTTCTTTTATTTTTAATTAATTAAAATTTTTTTTTTAGAGGCGAGGTCCGCTGTGTTGCCCAGGCTGGTCTCGAACTCCTGGCCTCAAGTGATCCTCCCACCTCAGCTTCCTGAGTCTCTGGGATTACAGGCGTGAGCCACTGCGCCCGGCTCTTGACTTAAAAGTCTTAAAAACCTAAAGCATCTAAGTGTCATTATTAAGGGTGTCCCCAGGACTCTCAGCCCTGGTCCTTGTCCTGCACCTGACCCTGGCCAGAGCCTAGCCCTGGCAGTCCTGACTGCAGCCCTGTTTAGAGCTGGGTCTCTCAGGGGATCACGTGAGAGCGGCAGATGGCTCCAGGCCGCCAAGCCCCTGCAGCCCTGCAGAGCCACAGCTAAGTGAGGGCTGGGGCTGGCGGCTCCTGTCTGCGGGGATCCGTTCTGAAGTCCCAGGCCCCTGTGTCTCTGCAGGACTGCTGCCTGCGCCTGAAGGAAGGACAGCATGGGGCGCAGGAGAGGGGCTACACCCCAGCCAAAGGAGTCGCTTCCAGGTCCCCCAGCAAGGGAGATTTGGGCCAAATATCCAGAAACTGCTGATCCCCAAGGCCCATCCACCAGCTCCAAGCCCCCGGCCCCAGCTCTGGGCGCCCTTCAGCCTGCGCATGCCTGGCGCCATCCTGAGACCGGGAGCTGCTTGTCGCCGTCGGGAAGAGGCGGCAGTTGCGCGTCATCACCACCAGGGGGCACCAGTACAGGCGGGACTAAACCCTGGGAGTTTCACCATCCACCAGACGCGCTCTCTGAGAACTTGTCAGTCCCCGCGGTCAAGGAGTCCATCTGCTAATGGGATAGACAGGCCAGCTTAAAATCTCGGCTGATATCTCTCATATCCGCCAAGATTACATGGAAAAACCATAACATCAGCTACCCCCTATATTAAATTTAAATAATTTTAATTGTGCAAGTAGTGAGGGTACAAATAAATTTTTCTTAACAATTGAAATACTGAAATTAAAGATCATGTTCCATTTGAGCATCCCCCCACATCCCATCCCTTTCCTCTTTTCCCTATTTTTATAGTTCTAGACATTAAAATATACGCAAATATAGGGTTTTTTAAATTCAAAAAGCACATACATTCTACAACTTGCTTTTTTCTGCTAAAAATCTATAAATGTTAATCAGCTTTATTGAGGAATAAATTTAGGTATTATAAAAATCGCCAATTTTATGTGTTCAATTGGATGAATTTTAACAAATGTGTCCAATAGTGTAACCACCATCATGGTCACTGTATAGATTTCTGACATTCCTGAAATATTCTCTCTTAACTCTTTCCAGTCAATTCATAACCTCACCTCTGCGCCCTGGCATCCTCTCATCTGCTTTCAGTTGCTATAGTTTTACTTTCTATAGAATTTCATATAGATGCAATCGTCCTGCATGGAGTTTTTGAGTCTGATGTCTTTCACTTAGCTTTTATAATGCTTTTGAGATTCATTTATATAGCTGTGTGTAAGTAGTTTGTTTCTTTTTATTACTAAGTAATATTCCACTGTATGCACATACCATAATTTACTTATCCATTCATGAGTGATGAACATTTGGGAGTGTTCCCAGGTTTTGTCCACTATGAATGAAGCTCCTATGAACGTTCTAGTACAAGTCCTTGCGTGAACGTATACTTTTGTTTTTCTTGGGGAAATACTTGGAAGGATTGTTGCGTGGTATAAGTGTATGTTTAGCTTTATGTTCATCTGTTAAATGGTTTTCTACAGAAGCTGTACCATTTTGCATTCCTACCAGCAACGTAAGAGAGTTTTAGTTGCTCCACATCCTTGCCAAGACTTGTGTTGTCAGGTTTTTACTTTAAGCCATTCTAGTAGGTGTGTAGTAGGATCTTACGATGAAATTTATATTTCTCTAATGGTTTATGGTGTTGAATATCTTTAAATGTGCTTATTTTCCATTCACATCTTCTTTGGTTAAGTGTCTATTCAAATCTTGTCCACTCATTTAAAATCAATTATCTCCTTATTATTAAGTTGTAGGAATATTGTATGTAGTCTGGGTATGAGTCCTTTGTAAGACATATATTTTAGAAATATTTTTCCTCTTTCAGTGTTTTGTCTTTTCATCTTCTTAATGTAACTATGTCTCTTTAACTTTTTATTTTGAAATAATTTTAGACTTACAGAACAATTGCAAAGATGGTACAAAAGTTCCTTTAATGGCAACATCTCACATAACCACAGTGCAATTATCAAAACTAAGAAATTAACATTAGTATGATATTATACCTAAACCACAGACCTTATTCAGATTCCACTAATGTTCTTTTTCTGTTCCAGGATTTGACCATGTCCTCTTGGTTTCCTCTGTCTGTGACAGTCAAGTATTTTGTTCAGTGTCCCTCAACTTGGATTTGTCAGATGTTTTCTCATTATTGCATTGAGGTTGTGGATTTGGGGGAAGAATACGAAATGTCCTTCTGGTTACATCATTTCATGAGGCACATGATAGGAATAGGACACCATCGCTGGTAATGGTAACCTTCATCACTTGGTGTCTAATGGGTTTCTTCACTAAAAAGTTATAAATTTTTTCCCTTTGCATTTAGTTTGAAAGTTTGAGGGAGATACTTTGAGACCAAACAACTATCCTTTCTTTCCTTAAACCTTTACTTTCCTCAATCCTGTAATGCCAGCACTTTGGGAGGCCAAGGTGGAAAGATCGCTTGAGGCCAGGGGTTTAAGACCAGCTTTGGGAACAAAGCAAGCCCTCATCTCAAAAAAAAAAAAAAAAATTAGACAAGCATAGTGCATAGTGGCATGTGCTTGTAGTCCCAGCTACTCAGGAGGCTGAAGCAGGAGGATGGCTTGAGCCCAGGAGTTAGAAACTGCAGTGAGCTATGATCATGCCACTGCACTCCAGCCTGGGCAACAGAGTGAGATGCATTCCCCAAAACAAAAACCAAAAACAAACAAAATAAAAGAAACAAACAAATCTTTTGCATTCATTGGTGAGTTTGCCTGCAGCAATTATTACTATGGTGTTCTAATGGCAATTTTCTATGCTTCTCATTCCAGCTACCTTTATTAACTGGAATCCTTCTGCAAGAGTTTTCTCTTCTCCATCATTTATTTATTATGTGTGAACTGATGGCTATTTATTTTACTCCTTGGATTGTAATCCATTCCTATTTGGTTGCTCAGATGGCCAGCCTTGGCTGTTGGGAGCTCCTCTAGGTTTGCTCCTGTGTTCTTTTGCTCCTGCCAGCCTCCCTCCTCTGCCTTCTTTTCTTTCTTTCTTTCTTTTTTTTTTTTTTTTTTTAGCATTCTCCATCTTTCTGGAACCATGAGATGCTCCAGGATTATCTTGAACTATTTTTGTCCCAGACCTGGAATCAACTTCGTCAAGCAATCTTAGTTTTTTTAATTGGAGAATGGTAAATATCATTAATACATATCAAGATCTGTGTGCCAGCTTCTATGCAGGTAGCTCTCTCATCAGACAGAGCTAGGAAGTATATGAATGTGTACTAATTCATTTGTATGCAAATTGTCTATCTATTAATTGATCAATCGACCAATCCTCCAATTTATTGATCCATCATCTATCTATTAAAGATAAGCATGACTTTACACTGACACTTGTGACTGCAATCCAGCACAATGTGTTCATTCTGGCATTTTCCCTTTACTTATTTGTAACTTTAGCTCTCATTAACTACAATCTTTCTTTGGATCTTATTATCTACAGTATATTTACTTATTTGCCCTGTTCTACTATACAAGTAAAATATTTTTTGACTTGTTACCTCATACTTTTGTGAAAAACAAACTTGTCAAATAGAGTACAGTGTTTATAGACCATTCTTTTAATCTTTAATCTCACAGCATCCAGGCAAAATGCTTAGATCCAATCCTTTCTTTTTCATCTCCAGGGTAATTGTGTCATATGTTTGCAATACAGTCAGTTTCATTGTCACAATCTGCATTCCACCTTGGGAACCCCTGACGTCCTGTTTTGTTTTGTTTTTTTTTTTAACTATTTGCATACAGTAATATTCACTCTTTGAGGTGTACAGGTCTATGGGTTTTGGCAAATGCATGGAATCTTATATCCAAAACCACTTTATATACAGAAGAGTTTGTTAACCCTCCCAATTCCCTCATGCTCTACTCTTGTAGTCAAACCTTTCCCCCACTCCTGACCCTAGGCAATTACTTATCTGCTTTCTGTCTCTACAGTTTTTGTCTTTCCTAGAGTGTCACGTAAACTGAATAATACAGTATGTAGCCTTCGGGGTTTGGTTTCTTTCTTTCACCTACCAAAGTGGATTTAAGATTCATTTACATTGTCGCATAAATCAATAGTCTATTACTCTTTATTGATTTGTCATATTATATTGTGTCACTGTTCCACAGTCTGTTTAACCATTCATCTGTTGAAAGAAAGGTGATTTACAGTTTTTAATAATTATGAATAAAGCTACTATAAACATCTGTGTAAAGGTAAGCATAAATGTTTGATTCACTTAGGTAAATACCCAGGAGAAGGATTGATAATAAGTATATATTTAACTTTAAAATAAACTGCTAAAGTGTTTTGTAAATTGGTTGTACTATTTTACATTCTCGTTGGAGTTCTCAGAGAGTTCCAGTTGCTTTGCATCTTGGCAAACACTTGGTTTTGTCCATTTTTAAATTTTAGCCATCCTAGTAGGTGTATAGTTTGTGGTTTGTAGCTTGTGGCTTTCATTTGCATTTCCCTAATGAAATATGACGTTGAGCATCTTTTAGATGTTACTTACCATCTGTGCATCTTTCTTGATGAAGTGACTCTTCAATTCTTTTGTTGATTTAAAAAATTGCATTGTCTTTCTTAATGTTGAGTTTTGATGTTCTTTATGTATTCTACATACAAGTTCCTTTTTGGGCATTTAATTTGCAAATATTTTCTCTCAGCCCGTTGCTTGTCTTTTTCTTCTCTTTGCAAAGCAAAAGTTTGTAGAATTTTGTTAAAGTCTAATTTATCAAGCTTTTTTCTCACATGGATTCTGGTTTTAGTATTGTATCTAACAAGTCTTTCCCAAGCCCAAGAACATGCAGATTTTTTCCATATTTTCTTCTAGGTCATTTATTATTTTATGTTTAAATTTAGGTCTATGATCCATTTTGACTTAAGTCTGTAAAAGTTGTGAGGTATGGATTGAAGTTCATTTTTGCTTTTCCAAACAAATGTTCAGTTGTTCCAGCACCATGTGTTGAAAATACTGTACTTTCTCCACTAAATTGACTTTGCACCTTTATTTAAAAATCAGTTAACTGTATTTGTGTGGGTCTATTTCTGGGCTTTCTATTTTGTTCCATTCATCTATGTGCCTATCCTTTTGCCAATACCACACTCTCATGATTCCTGTAGCTATGTAGTAGGTGTTAAGATTGGATAGTGTGTCCTTAACTTTTTCCCACAATTCCCAGAATTGTGTTATCTATTTTAGTTTCTTTGTTTATCCATTCAAATATTAGAATCAGCTCAATTATATCTATGAAAACAGCTAACTGGGATTATGTTGAATCTATAGATCAAACAGGATAATTTGCATCTTAGTGATATTGGATCTTTTAATCCATGAACACAATATAACTCTCTATTTTTTTCAGGTTTTTATTTCTTTCACTTATGTTTTGTAGTTTTCAGCATATTTTGTTATATTTATCTATAAGTATTTTATTTTATGAAGCTATTATATGTAGCACTTTTAAAAGTTTGATTTCTGATTGTTAATTGCAAATACGTGGAAATATAATTGATTTTGTAACATTGGATCTTGCAACATTGCTAAATCTACTTATTAGTTCCAGGATCTTTTTCTGTAGATTTATTTGGATTTTCTACATAAATTAGGGTTTCAACCAAAACAGCCAGTTTTATTTTTTCGTTGAAATCTGTATACCTCTTATTTCTATTTTCTGGCTTCTAACTTGATGTTGAATAGGAGTAGTGAAAGAAAACATTTTTCTTTTGTTCCCTGTTTTAGAAGGAAAGCATCACTCTTTCATCATTTAACATAATGGCTGTAGGTGTTTTACAGGTGCTCCTTTGCCAGGTAAAGGAAGTTTCTTTTTATTCCTAGTTCACTGAGAGTTTTTGTCATGAACAGTTGTAAAATTTTGTCAAAAGCTTTCTTCTACATATCTAGAGATAATAATATGGTTTTTCTTCTTTTGTTTGTTAATATAGTGAATTATATTGATTGGACCTTGAATTTTGAGCCAGAAATATATATGTATGTATTTCTGGATTCAAGTTGCAAATACTTTGTTGAAGGTTATTTTGTGTATGTTTTTAAGAGGTGTTGGTCTGCAATTTTCTTCTGTTGGAATGTCTGGTTTTAGTATCAGAGCAATGCTGACTTCATTGGCTGACTTGGGAAAGCACCCCTTCCTCGTTTTTTCTGGGAGAGATTGTAAAAAAAAAATGGATATTATTTCTTCTTTAAATGTTTGCGAAAATTCACCAGTGAAAGCTTCTAATGTTGAAGTTTACTTATTTGAAAGATTTTTTAAAAGACAAATGAGATTTCTTAATTATGCATGTCTATTCAGATTATAATTTTTTTCTTGAGTTTTATTAAAGTCTTTCACATAATTAGTCTATTTCATGTATGTTGTTGAATTAATGATGTACAATTGTTCATAATATTCCTTTATTATTCTTTCAACATTCATAGGATTTATAGTGATAACATTTTTTTCCTTCCTGAAATTGGTAATCTGTCTTTCTTTTCCCCTGAGGAGTTTTTCCAGATATTTATTAACTTCAATGATCTTTCTAAAAAACCAGGCTTGGTTTCATTTGCTTTCTTTGTTGTTTTTCTTTTTCCTATTTCATTGATTTATGCTATCTTTATTATATCCTTTCTTATGCTTGTTTTGTACATAAGTTGTCCTTTTCTGTTATTTTTGTGGTGGAACATTAGGTCATTGGTTGCGATATTTCTTCCTTTTAAATGTAAGCATTTGGTGCTACAAATTTCCCTCTAAGCACTGCTTTAGCTGCACCCCATAGATTTTGATGCATTATATTTTTCTTATCAATCAGTTCAAAATATCTACTAATGTCCCTTGTGATTTCTTCTCCAACCAATATAGTATTTAGAGTATACAGTTCAACTTCCAGATATTTGGGGATTTTCTAGACATCTTTTTATTAGTGATATATGGTGTAATTCTATTATGGTCAGAGAAATACTTTGCATGATTTCAATTCTTATCAATTGATTGAGACTTGTTTTGTAGCCCAGAATATGCTCTATCATGGTTAATGTTCTGTGTGTACTTGAGAAGAATGTGTATTCTCTTGTACAAAATACTAGATAAAAGTTTTATTAGATAAAATATTTATAAAAGTTTTTCTATATGTGTTAATTTGTTCAAATTGGTTGTGTTGTTCAAATTATCTATATCCTTACTTACTTTTTAAAATGAACTGTTATATTTAAAATGAACTCTTAGTTTTAGAATAGTTTTAGATTTATGGAAAAATTGCAAAGGTAGTACAGAAAGTTGCCATCTACTTCACACCCAGTTTCCCCTATTTTTAACATCTTATAATAGTGTGATACCTTTGTTGCAACTAATGAACAAATGTTGATACATTATTATTAATTAAAGTCTATACTTTATTCAAATTTCTTTAGTTTTTAATGTAATGTCCTTTTTCTGTTTCAGGATTCCATCTAGGGCAGTACATTATATTTACTCTTCGTATTTCCTCAGTCTCCTTTGGGTTATGACAGTTTTTCAGATTTTCCTTGTTATCGATGACCTTGACGGTTTTAGGGAATATTGGTCTAGTATGTTGTACAATGCTCTTCTAATGATGTGGTGGGATGAATGTTTGTCATTCCCCCCAGATTCATATGTTTCTGAAATCCTAACCCTCAATGTGATGATATTAGGAGGTGGGGCCTTTGGGAGATGATTAGGCCATGAGAGTGGAGCTCTCATGAACAGGATTAATGTCGTTATAAAAGAGACCCCAGAGAGCTAACTTGTCCTTTCCACCAAGAAGATGGCTGTCTATGAACCAAAAAGAGGGTACCCACCAGACACCGAATCTGCTGACACCTTGATCTTGGACTTCCCAGCCTCCAGAGAAATAAATGTTTATTGTTAAAACCCCCCAGCCTATGGTATTTTTGTTTTGAAAGCTTGAACAGACTAAGACAAATGGGATTTGTCTGATGTTTTCCTCATACTTAGACTGGATTTGTGGGAGAAAGACCACAGAGGTAAAGTGCAGTTGTTATCATACCATATCAAGAGCATGTACTATCAGTATAGTTTATCGTAGTTAATATTAACCTTAATCAGTTGGCTGATACAGTGTTTGTAAATTTTCTCCGGTGTAAAGTTTTTTCCTCCTTCCCATTTGTGCTCTTTGGAAGGAAGTTGGTAAGGGAAGCCTATGCTTAAGGCATGGAGAGTTATGCTCCACTTTTTGAGGCTGGAGTAGCTACATAAATTATTTGGAAGTCTGCATAGGCCATTAGTCTATTCTTCCCTTTTATCTATTTATCTAATTGTTTATTCATATAAGTTTGGATTCATGGATATATATTTGATACTTTGGGTTATAATATAATATTATTTAATTAATTTTGTTGCTCATATTGTTTCAGCTTTGGCCACTGGGAGCTCTTTCTGTTGGCTCCTGTGTCCCTCTGATATAATCCCATTATTGTGGAACTTTTGAGTGCTTCCTTACTTCCTGTAACTATAAGAAGTTCCAGATTCATCCTGTATATTTCCTGCCCCAGAGTTAAATTTGGTCATTTTTTAAAGGATTCCTGATTCCTTTTATTGTGGAATGACATTACACACCAAGATCTGGGCATTAGGTATGCTCATTGCTACTGGGGTGCCATTGCTTCTATGGTCTTATATTTGCTTTATTAATTACCCAGGAGTACTGAAACCTCAGACTATAATTTTGGATTTGTCTATTTCTTTTTTAAAAAAAATTCCTTCTGTGCTTTCTTCATACATTTTAAAGTTTTGTTATTAGGTACACACACATTTAGGGTTGTTATGACCTCTTGATAGGTTGATTCCGTTATCATTATGGAATGTCCATATTTATCCTTGCTACTATTTCTTGTTTACTGAAATTTACTTTGTCTGATATTAACATAGTCACTTTAACTTTCTTTCAGTTACGTTTGTGTGGTCTGTTTCCTTTGTTTAACTTTCAACCTATCTTTGCTTTATATTTAAAATGGGTTTCTTGGAGGCAGCATGTAGTTGGGTCTTGATTTTGTTTTCCATCTGACAATCTCTTTAACTGGAGTAATGTCATTTACATGTAATTTATTGATTGATGTTCTTTGATTTATTCCTACAACTTTGCTATTTGCCCTTTATTTGTCTCATCAGCTTTCTGTTTTGTCTTGCTTCTTTTCCTTTTTTTGATTAATCATTTTTATAAGATTTATCTTATCTCTACTATTGACTAATTAATCATATCTCTTTGTTTTATTTTGTTAAAAGTAGAACCTCACATATTTCAAATATACATAACAGTTTACCTTCAAATTATATTATACTGCTTTATATAGAATAAAAACTTTACAATCATATCCTTCTCTTTTCCTCCTTCAATCCTTTTTGCCATGTTTTCATACTTTTTACTTCTGCCTAGGCCACAAACTCCACAACATTAACTGTTAGTTGTGCTTTAAGCAATCAATCAACTCTTTTTTTCACTTTTAAAATTGTGGTTAAAATATACATGACATAATTTACCACTTTAGCCATTTAAAAATGTACGGTTTAGTGGCATTAAATACATTCATAATGTTGTGGAAACATCTTCACCATCTAACTTTTAATCATATCGAACAGAAACTCTGTACTCATTAAAGCAACAACTCCTCATTATCTCATTTCTCCAGACTTTGGTGATTTATATTCTATTTTCTATGTCTATAAATTTGTCAATTCTAGATACCTCATATAAATGGAATTATACAGTCTTTGTCCTTTTGTGATTGCCTTATGTCGTTTAGCATAATGTGTTCAAGGTTCATCCATGTTGTGGCATATATCAGAACTTCATTCCTTTTTATGGTTAAATAATATTCCATTGTAGGTATAATAAATCACATTTTGTTTATTCATTCATTTGTTGATGGTCACCCGCCTTTGGCTATCGTAAATAATGTTGCTATAAATATTGGTGTACAAATATCTGTTGGCATCTCTCCTTTAAATTTCATTCATATATACGTGTATGTGTGTTTGTGTGTGTGTGTACATATATATATATGTGTATATGTGTGTGTGTGTGTATATATATATATATATATATATATATATATATATATGAGTGGAATTGCTGGGTCATATGGTAGTTCAATGTCTACCTTTTTGAGAAACTGACAAACTGTTTTCCACAGCAGCTGTGCTGTGTATATATATATGTGTGTGTGTATATATATATATATATGTGTGTGTATATATATATGTGTGTGTGTGTATATATATATGTGTGTGTATATATATATATATATATATATATATATATGAGTGGAATTGCTGGGTCATAAGGTAGTTCAATGTTTACCTTTTTGAGAAACTGACAAACTGTTTTCCACAGCAGCTGTGCATTTACATTTCCACTAACAATGCCTGAGAGTTCTGATTTCTCAGCATCCTCATCAACACTTGGTATTTTCCTTAATTTTTTTTAAAAAAATAACTGCCCTAGTGGATATAAAATTGCCATTGTTAGGTTCGTTTGACCCTTCCAAATTTCATGTGGAAATCTGATCCCCAATGTTGGAGATGGGGCCTAATGGGAGGTATTTGGGTCATGAGGGCAGATCCCTCATGGAGGACATATTAATGTCCTCCCTTTAGGGGTGGTGGGTGAGTACTCACTCTGTTAGTTCCTGTGAGAGCTGGTTATTTAAAAGAGCCTAGCCCCTTCGCTTCTTGCTTCCTCTTCCACTCCGTGATCCCTGCACATGTTAGATCCCATTCACCTTCTGCCATGAGTGGAAGCAGTCTGAAGCCCTCACTAGGTGCCTATGCTGGTGCTGTGATTCTTGTACAGCCTGAAGAACCATTAACCAAAGAAACCTCTTTTGTTTATAGATTACCCAGCTTCAGGTATTTCTTTATAGCAGCACAAATGAACTAAGGCAGAAAATTGGTTACGGAGGAGTGGGATGTTGCTATAAAGATACCTAAAAATGTGGAAACAGCTTTGGAACTGGGTAATGGGCAGAAGTTGGGAGAGTTTGGAGGGCTCAGAAGAAGACAAAAATATCAGGAAAAGTTTGAAACTTCTTCAAGATTTGTTAAGTGGTGGTTTCAAAAATGCTGATAGAAATATAGATGGTAAAGGCCAGGCTAATAAGGTCTCAGACAGAAATGAAGAACTTATTGGGAACTGGAGCAAAGGTCATCCTTGTTAAAGAACTTGTCAATGCCTAGGGCATTGTGTCCATGCCCTAGGATTTGTGGATGACCAAACTTAAGAATAATGTTCTAGGGTATCTAGTGGAAGAAATGTCTAAGTGGCAAAGCATTCAAGAAGTGCCAGGGTTGCTTTTAGTGGCTTATGATCAGATGTGGGAGCAAAGAAATGACCTAAAAGTTGAATTTATGATTACAAGGGAATCAGATCAGAAAAATGTGGAAAATTCTCAGCCTGGCCATGTGGTAGGGAAGGAAAGAGCATTTTCAGGAGAGAAATCCAAGGGTGCTGCAAAGCAACCTCTTGCTAGAGAGATTAGCATAGATAAAAGGGAATCTATAACTTAAAAAAATGGTAGCCAGGTGCTAATAGTCAAGACAATGGAAAAAAGTTCCTGAACGCATTTCAGAAATCTTCAAGGTGCACCTCTCAGCATAGGCTCAGAGACCAAAAAGGACAGAATAATTTTGGGGAAGAGGTCTGTGGCACTGTTGCCCTATGCTGCCTGAGGATACTGCTTCCTGCATCCCAGCCACTCTGACTCCAGCTGAGGGTCAAATGGCTTCAGGTACTCTTTGAGGTGCTTCTCTGAAGGGTGCAGCTATAAACCTTCATGGCTTCCATGTGGTGTTACGTCTGCAGGTGCACAGAATGCCAGAGCAGTGGAGGCTTGGCAGCTTTCACTTACATTTCACAGAATGTATCTGAAAGCCAGGATGCCTGCTAAAGGAGTAGAACCCCAACAGAATGACTCTACTAAGGCAATGCTACTTGGAAATATAAAGTTGGAACCCCTGCAGAGAGTCCCCACTTGGGCACTGCCTAGTGGCTATGTGGAAGCAGGACTGCTGTCCTCCAGACCTGAGAATTATTGATCCACCAGCAGCATGACACCTCAGCCTGGAAAAGCCACAGGCATTCAAGTCCAACCCATGGTGGAAGCCACAGGGCTGTTTACAGAAAAGCCATGAGGGTGTGGCTGCCCAAGGCTTTGAGATTTCACTCCTTGAACCAGTGGGGCTAGGATGTAGGACTGGAGTCAAAGGAGAATTTTTTTTAGCTTTAAAATTTCATGTATGCCCTGCTGAGTTTTGAACTTGCATAGGGACTGTTACCCCTTGCTTTTGTCTAATTTCTCCTTTTTGGAATGGAAATGTTTGCCCAGTATTTGCTCTGTCATTGTATCTTGGAAGTAAATAACTTGCTTTTGATTTTATGGGATCATATCTGCAAGAAACCCGCTTTGAGTCTCAGATGAGATTTTGGACTTTGGACTTTAAAGTTGGTGTGAAACAAGTTAAGACTTTTGAAGACTATTGGGAAGGAATGATTATATTCTCTACATGAGAAAGACATGAGATTTGGGGGTCCAGGTATGGAATACTATAGTTTGTTTGAATCCTCCAAACCTCAAGTTAAAATCGGATTCCCCATGTTAAAGGTGGGGCCTAATGGTCCAGTGGTTTGGGTCATGGGAGCAGATCCCTCATGAATAGATCAATGCCCTCCCTGGTGGGGGTGGGTGAACTGGTTCTCACTTTATTAGTTTCCACAAAAGTTGGTTGTTTAAAAGAGCCTGGCACATTCTCCCCTTGCTTCTTCTCTTACTTTGTGATCTCTGCACATGCCAGCTCCCATTCACCTTCTGTTATGAGTGGAAGCAGTTTGAGGCCCTCACAAGATGCTGGTGCCATGTTTCTTATACAGCCTTCAGAACTGTGAATGAAATAAACCTCTTTTCTGTATAGATTGCCCAAGCTCAGTTATTCTTTATAGCAATATCAAACAGAGTAGTTCTATCTCATTCTGGTTTTGATTTGTATTTCCCTAATGACTAATAATGTTAAGCATTTTTTCAGTGGTGTAATCTTCGGAGAAATGTCTTTCAGGTCCTTTGCCTATTTTTGAATTGGATTGTTTAGTTTCTTATTGTTGAGTTGCATGTTCTTGCCTTAGTCTATTCTCACACTGCTTTAAAGACATACTCAAGACTGAGTAATTTATAAAAAAAAAGAGATTTAATTGACTCACAGTTCCTCATGGTGGGGGAGACCTCAGGAAACTTACAATCATGTTGGAAGGGGAAGCAGGCACATCTTACATGGCAGCAGGCAAGAGAGAGCATGTGTCAGCACAGGAAAAACTAACATTTATAAAACCATCAGATCTTGAGAGAATTCACTCATTATCATGGGAACAGCATAATAATCACCCTCATAATTCACCTTCATAATAAAATCACTTCCCACAAGCTCTCTCCCTACCTGGGGATTACAATTCATGATGAGATATGGGTCGGGACACAAAGCCTAACCATATCATTTCACCTTGGCCTCTCCCCTCTCAAATCCCATGTTCTCACATTTCAAAATCAATCATGCCTTCCCAACAGTCCCCCAAAGTCTTGACTCATTTTAGCATTAACTAAATAGTCCAAGTCCAAAGTCTTATGTGAGACAAGGCCCAGGAGCCTGTAAAATCAAACTCAGTTTATTTACTTCCAAGATACAATGGAGGTACAGACATTGGATAAATGCTTCAATTCCAAATGGGAGAAATTGGCCAAAACAAAAGGGTCACAGGCCTCATGCAAGTCCAATATCCAACAGGGCAGTCATTAAATCCTAAAGCTCCAAAATAATCTCCTTTGACTCCATGTCTCACATCCAGGGAATGGTGGTTCAAAAAGTGGGCTCCTATGGCCTTGGGGAGCTCTGCCTCTGTGGCTTTGCAGGGTACAGTCCCCCATTCCAGCTGCTTTCATGGCTGGCATTGAGTGTCTGCAGCTTTTCCAGGCACACAGTGCAAGCTGTTGGTGGATCTATCATTCTGGGGTCTGAAGGATGGTGGCCTTCTTCTCATAGCCCCACTAGGCAGTGCCCCAGTGGGGACTCTGTGTGGGAGCTCCAATCCCACATTTCCCCCTTGTACTGTCCTAGCAGAGGGTCTCCATGAGGGTTTCACCCCTGCAACAGACCTCTGCTGGACATCCAGGCATTTCCATACTTCCTCTGAAATCTAGGTGGAGTTTTCCAAAACCTCAATTCTTGACTCCTGCAGGCCCAACACCATGTGGAAGCTGCCAAGGCTTGGGGCTTACATCCTCTGAAGCAACGGTGGGACTATATGTTGGCACCTTTAAGCCACGGCTGGGATACAGGGCACCAAATCTTGAGGCTGCACAGAGCAGGAGTGGGGACCGTGGGTCTGACCCATGAACCCATTTTTTCCTTCTAGGCCCCTGGGTCTGTGAAGGGAGGAGCTGCCATGAAAGTCTCTGACATGCCCTGGAGACATTTTCCCCATTGTCTTGGTTCTTAACATTGCTCCTCATTACTTATGCAAATTTTTGTCGCCAGCTTGAATTTCTCTCCAGAAAAATAGGTTATTTTTTTTCTATTGTATTGTCAGGCTGCAAATTTTCCAAACTTTAATGCTCTGCTTCCCTTTTAAACATAAGTTCCAATTTCATATAATCTCTCTCAAGTTCAAAGTTCCACAGATCTCTAGGGCAGGGGCAAAATGTCCCATTCTCTTTGCTAAAGCATAGCAAGAGTGACCTTTGCTCCAGTTCCCAAGAAGTTCCTCATCTCCATCTGATTCCACCTCAGCCTGGACTTCATTGTCCACATCATTATCAGCATTTTGGTCAAAACCATTCAACTAGTCTCTAGAAAGTTTCAAACTTTCCCACATATTCCTGTCTTCTTCCAAGTCTTCCAAACTGTTCCAACCTCTGCCTGTTACCCAGTTCCAAAGTCACTTCCATATTTTCAAGTATCTTTATAGCAGTGTCCCACTCCTGGTACCAAAATCTGTTTTAGTCAGGGTTCTCTAGAGGGCCAAAACTAATACAATATATGTATATATGAAAGGGAGTTTATTAAGGAGAATTGACTCACATGATCACAAGGTGAAGTCCCACAATAGACCGTCTGCAAGTTGAGGGGCAAGGAAGCCGGTAGTGGCTCAGTCCAAGACCGAAAACTTCGAAAGTAGGGAAGTCAACAGTGCAGCCTTCATTCTGTGGCCAAGGCTTGAGAGCTTGTGGCAAACCATTAGTGTAAGTCCAAGAGTCCAAAGTCATCTCTCTCCAATGCTGGATGCCTCCTGTCCTCAGACATAAGACTTCGAGTTCTGATGTTCGAGGGGAGGAAGCATCCATCATGGGTGAAAGATGAAGACTGGAAGACTCATCAACTCAACTTTTTCCATTTTCTTCTGCTTGCTTTTTCTAGCCATGCTGGCAGCTGTTTGGATGGTGCCCGTCCACAGTGTGGGTGGATCTTGCTGAGGGTGAGTCTTCCTCTCCCAGTCCACTGACTCAAATGTTAACCTCTTCTGGAAACACCCAGAAACATCCAGATACACCCAGAAACAATACTTTGCATCCTTCAATCCAATCAAGTTGACACTTAATATTAACCATCACAGTGCTCTTTATATATCCTGGATATTAATGCTTTATCAGATATATTATTTGCAAACATTTTCTCCAATTCTGTGGATTGTCTTTTCACTCTCTTGATTATGTTCTTAGATTCCCATAAGTTTTTAATTTTGGCAATGCCCAATTTATCTATTTTTTCTTTTGTTGCCTATACTTTTGGTATCATACTTAATTAACCATTGCTAAACACAAGGTAATGAAGATTTTCCCTTATGTTTTCATTTAACAGTTTTGGCTCTTAAATTTAGATCTTTATCCATTTATTTTGAGTTACATTTTGTATAGGGTGTAAAGTAAAGGTCTAACTTCATTCTTTTGCATATGAGCATCCAGTTTTCTCAACATTGTTTGTTGAAAAGACTGACTTTTCCCCACTGAACGACCTTCACAGCCTTGTCAAAAATAAATTGGCCATATATGTGAGGGTTTATGTCTGGCTCTGTATTCCATTCATTGGTCTATATATCCATCTTTGTGCCAGCACTACATTGTTTTGATTACCATAGCTTTGTAGATTTGAATTTGAGAAATGTGAGACTTCCAGCTTACTTCCAGTTTTGGCTTTGTTACAAGATTGTTTTTACTTTTTGGGGTCTGTTGAAACTCCATATAAATTTTTGTATGGAGTTTTCTATATCTGAAAACAATGGCTATAAAGTTTTTTACAGATATTGCATTGAATCCATATACTACTTTGGGTGATATTGTCCTCTTAACAATATTATGTCATCCAATCCATGAACAGAGGATGCATTTCCCTTGCTTTAGATCTCTAATTTCTTTCAACAGTTGTGTAGTTTGCTATGTAAAAGTATTTCACTTCTTTGATTAAATTGATTCCAAACTATTTTATTCTTTTTGATGCTACTGTAAACAGAATAATTTTCTTAATTTGCTTTTCAGAGCACTCATTGTTAATGTACAGTAATACAACTAAGTTTGCATGTTAATTTTGTATTCTTAAACTTTTCTGAATTTGTTTTTTAATGAATAAAAAGAAATATTATAGTCTAAATTTTATCCTCAGCAACCACAAAAATGATTTTGAATTCTGAAAAAACAAAAAAAGCTTTAAGACAGTCCAAGTTTTTATTTCACACAGACATAGTTGGCATTTACATATAGCAAATGCTTGGGGAGTACAGCACTAGCCAAGGAAGTTTACATGATTTACATAGTAGTTGGTGTTCTGCACCACTCCTACCCTTTTTGTTATCACGGGTGCTTAACATGTATGGTTTCCAACTCCCTGCTTGGCTCAGCTCCTTTCCGGAGAGACTATTTTATTTGTTACTTAGTCTGGGTGCCTGAGTCATCATAGTACTTGTCTGGTATTAGAGTTTCAATATCATTACCAAAATAAAGCCATCTAGACAAAATTTTAAAGTTAAATTCTAGTATAAGAAATTTCAAATACTTTTTCTAAGACACTTACGTCAAAAAGAAGCAGTAAGACGTGACATAACAGCAAACATATGTGCTTTATGTGCCCGTGACTAGTTGATTAACACCTTTATATGAATCAATTTATTTCATCCCCAAATAGAACCTTTTAGATTATCTTGTTATCCCCATTTTAGAGAAGGAAAAACTGAAGCACAGAGTGATTAAGATAGTAATAGGCAGATGCAGGATTTGAACTAATGCAGGTAAGTGTATGGCCCTGAATTTTTTTTATTAATTCTAACAGTTTTTTTGTGGATTCTTTAGGGTTTTCTACATATAAGATCTTGTCATCTGCAAACAAATAATTTTATTTTTTCCTTTCTAATTTGGATGTTTTTTCTTTTTCTTTTTTTTTTTTGCCTAATTACTCCGGCTAGTACCTCTAATACTATGTTGAATAAAAGTGGTGAAAGCAAGAAGTCTGTCTTGTTCCTGATCTCGGTGAGGGCAGGGGGGATTTTCAGTCTTTCACTGAGTGTAACTGAGTGCAAACTGTGGGTTTTTTTTTCATTTATGGCCTTCATTATGTTAGGGAAGCACCCTTCTATTCCTAATATACTGAGTGTTTCTAATCTTGAAATGGTGTTGGATTTTGTCACATACTTAATCTGCATCATTTGAGATTATCTTTTTCAAAAAATTTATTCTATTAACATGGTGTATTAATACATTGATTAATTTTCAAATATTGAGCTACCCTTGAATTGTTGGGATAAATTCCACTTGGCCATGTTGTATAATCCTCTTAATATGTGGTTACATTTGTTTTGCTAGTATTTTGTTGAGTATTTTAGCATCTATATTCATAAAGATCAATCATCTTCTAAACAGTGTAAAATGAGAAAGAAGACCTTTTATTTTCAGTTTTATTCACATTTCTAGTCTCTGCTTCCCTTCCCTTCTCTTCCCTCATCTCCCCTCCCCTCACCTCCTCTCCTCTTTTGTTTTTTCCTTTTCTTTTCTTTTTGAGATGGGGTCTCACTCTGTCACCCAGGCTGGAGTGCAGTAGCACAATCATAGCTCACTGCAGCCTTGGACTCTTGGGCTCAAGTAATCTTCATGCCTTAGCCTCTTCAGTAGCTGGGACTACAGATGCGTGCCACCATAGCTGGCTAATTAATACTTTTCTTTCTTTCTTTTTTTTTTTTGGTAGAGAAGGGGGTCTCGCTTACATTTCCCGGGCTGGTCTTGAGCTCCTGGCCTCAAGCAATCTTCCCTTTTCAGCCTCCCAAAGTACTGGGATTACAGGCATGAGCTACTGTGCCTGGCCATTTTTCATTCTTTAGTGTAGCTACAAATTTTCATTTGTTCTCATTTTCATTTTGGCTTGAAAAAGTTCCTTAGGCATTTCCTGTAGTGCAGCTCTGCTGAAAATGAATTATCTCATCTTTGATTTCTCTTTAAAATCTTTGCCCCCCATATTTGAAAGATATTTTCATTAATAAATAGATACAGTTTGAAAGTTTTTTTCTGTCAGTGCTTTAAAAATATCTCTCCACTGTCTTCTGATTTGCATAGTTTCTGATGAGAATCTGTGGTCATTCTTATTTTTGTTCTGCTGTACACAATTTGTCTTTTCCCCTTTGGTGGCTGATAAGATTTTCTCTTCATTACTGTTTTCAGTAATTTATAATAATTATCATGTGCCTTGGAGTGTTTTTAGTTTATTGCTTATATTGTTCATTGAACTCCTTGAATCCTTGATATATATTTTTTTATCAACTTTGGTAAAGCTCAGCCATTTTGTTATTCAAATATTTTTCTGAACCTCCCTTCCTTCTGTGACTTTAGTTCCATATATATTTGACCCCTTGATATTGTTCCATAATTAATTTACACTCTGTTATTTTTTAAAATTTTCCAGTTTTTACCCAGTCTTTTCTTCCTCTTTGCATTTCATTCCGCATAGTTTAAATGAGTTGTCTTCAAGCTTATTGCTCTTCATTCTGCAGTGTCTAATCTGCTATTAGTTGCAACCAGTGTATTATTTTTTCATTTCAGATATTGTATGTTTTATTTTAATAAATTGAATTTTGGTCTTTTAAAAATATCTTCCTCCTCTATTTACTATGACCATGTTTTACTCTTTGTAAAACATATGAGGCTTATTTGTAATAATTGTTTTAACATCTGTGGCTGCTAATTTCACCATCTTTGTCAGACCTGGATCTGTTTCTATTGATTTATTTTTCCCTTGGTTATGAATTATAGTTTTTTACTTCCTTGCCTGCTTGATAAATTTTTTATTGGATGTCAGACATTGTGAATTTTACATCGTTGATTTCTATATTTTATTTTGTTTATTTAAGTGGTGTTGGATTTTTTTTTCAGTGAAGTTATATTTTGGATCTTTTTAAGGTTTGCACTTAAGCTTTGTTAGAATGGGTCCAGAGCAACCTTATGCTAAGGTTAATTTCATCACACTACTAAGTCATTACTATTGTACATTCATGCCCTGTGTGTTACACGTCTTATTTTTTCCACTTGGGCTAATGATAGCACAGACTATTTTTAATCCTATGTGAGTTTTGAGCATTTTCTGCCTACTCCATTCCTGTTATTCTTTCTCCAGCCTTAGTTTCTTCTCACACATTCTCAGATAGGTATCCAGCCAAAGACTGCAAGGTGAAAACATTGGGAGGACCTGTTTTCACAACTGTGGAACTCTGTCTCTGTGTCATGGTTCTCTCTCCAGTGCTCCGCTTCAAAAATTTCACCAAGCTTGACTTTCTGTCGCTGATCTTTATTTCCTTTATCTATAAAAATCACCAGACTATGTCTGGGTTTCTCTTCTTGAGCTGTGGCCTGGAAATTGCCTCTAGGGAAAAACAAAGAACAAAAAACTGGCTTGTAGGGATCAGCTTGTCAACTAATGTCTAAAAGTAAAAGGTTTTGTATATTTTGGTTGAAATTTTTGTTGTTAAGGTAGGAGGGTAACAGTTCCTGTTACTCCATCTTGGCTGGAAGCAGTTCCTCAATATATATTTTTAAGACATCTCCATGTTGATGTGAGGGGTCTCCAGAAAGCTCATGGAAAATAAATATGAAAAAACTATGCATAGGTTTCAAAATTTTTTAGCACTGAAAAAACTGGTACTAACTTATTATAATGTGTCTGAACAGGATCTAGTTGGAGGCACTAAGAAGGGTAAGACATAAGTTTGAAAAGAGCTCTTATCAGAGCAGGCCAGGTGTGGTGGCTCATGCCTGTAATCCCAGCACTTTCAGAGGCCAAAGTGGGCAGATCACCTAAGGGCAGGAGTTCAAGACCAGCCTGGCCAACATGGTGAAACCCAGTCTCTACTAAAAATTCAAAAATTAGCCAGGTGTGGTGAGAGGCACCAGTAATCCCAGCTACTCAGGAGGCTGAGGCAGAGAATCACTTGAACCTGGGAGGCAGAGGTTGCAGTGAGCTGAGATCGCATCACTGCGCTCCAGGCTGGGTGACAGAGTGAGACTCCATCTCAAAAAAAAAAAAAAAAAAGCTGTTTTCAGAGCAAAATAAATTATGCTTTAATTGCAGCAAGAACTGATATCAAATTATGATGAAGCTTGGGTGGAAGAATGGTGAAATAATTGATACTTTATGAAAAGTTTAGGGAGACAATGCCCCAAATAAATTAGCAGTTTACAAGTGGATAATACCTTTTAAGAAAGGATGAGATGACGTTAAAGATAAAGCCTCTAAGGCCGAGGCGGGCGGATCATCAGGTCAGGAGATCGAGACCATCCTGGCTAACACTGTGAAACCCGTCTCTACTAAAAATACAAAAAATTAGCCAGGCGTGGTGGTGGGCGCCTGTAGTCCCAGCTACTCAGGAGGCTGAGGCAGGAGAATGGCATGAACCCGGGAGGCGGAGCTTACAGTGAGTCGAGATCGCGCCACTGCACTCCAGCCTGGGCAACAGAGCAAGACTCCGTCGCAAAAAAAAAAAAAAAAAAAAAAGGCCTGTAGCAGCAGACCATCCACATCAATTTGTGAGGAAAATAATTAATTTGGTCATTCCCTAATTAAAGAGGACTGATGATTAATGGCAGAAACAATAGCCAACACCGTAGACATCTCAATCAGTTCACTCTACACAATTCCAGCAGAAAAATTAAAGTTGGGCAAACTTCCCAATTGATGGTTGCCAAAAGCATTGCACCCAGATCAACTGGAGACAAGAGCAGAGATTTCAGCAGAAATTTTAAACAAGTAGGTCAAGATCCTGAAACATTTCTTCAAAGATTTGTAAGAAAAGATGAAGGATGGCTTTGCCAGTACAATGTTGAAGACAAAGCATGATCAAAGCAATGACTACAAAGAGGTAGAAGTGGTCCTGTCAAAGCAAAAGCAGACCGGTCAAGAGCAAAATTCATGATGAAAACAGTTTTGGGGATGCTTGAGGTATTTTGCAGGTTGACTTTCTGGGGAGCCAAAGAACGATAACCTCTGCTTATTATGAAAATGTTTTGAGATAGCCAAAGCTTTAGCAGAAAAATGCCCAGGAAACCTTCACTAGAGAATCCTTCTCCACCACCACAATACTCCTGTTCATTCTTCTCATCAAACAAGGCCAGTTTTGCTAGAGTTTTGATAGGAAATCATTGCACATCCACCTCACAGCCATGATTTGGCTTTTCATGATGTCTTTTTGTTTTCTAATCTTAAAAAATCTTTTAAGGGCACTCATTTTTCTTTAGGTAGTAATGTAAAAAAGACTGCATTGACATGGCTAAATTCCCAGGACTCTCAGTGTTTTAGGGATGAATTACGTGGTTGGTATCGTTGCTTACAAAAGTGTCTTGAAAGCTTATGTTGAGAAATAAAGTTTATATTTTTTATTTTTTAATTCCATATTTCCATGAACTTTGTGAAGTCCTCTTGTACAAATAGATTGAGTTCATACCTTTTAACCACTCAGTAGTATTCCATTGTATGAATAGATCACGTTTTGTTTAGCTATTCCTTTCTCATTGGACAATTGTGTTGTTTTCTGGTTTTTACTACATGTTATAAACAACACCGAACTCAGAACGCAAATACCCAGAACTGGAATTTCTGGCTTATAGGGTATGTTCATTCTTAAATTCATTAGATAATATCAAATTGTTTTTCAAAGTGGTTATACAAAATTCACTCTCATCTGCAGTTTATGAATGCTCCCATTTCTTTACATTATCTTCCAGACACTGTGTTATCAGACATTAAAGTTTTAGGCAATGTATTAGGTGAAAATGGGTAGCTTATTATTATTTTTATTTTCATATTCTTTAGTATTAGTAATGTTAAACATTTCTTCATCTGTTCATTGGCCTGTATATTTCACTTCTTTTCTGAATTGTCTATTTATATCATTTGCTCACTTTTCTGAGTTATTTTTATCTTTCTTACTGATTTTTTTTCTTTTCTTTCTTTTTTTTTTTTTTTTTTGTGACATAGTCTCACTCTGTTGCCCAGGCTGGAGTGCAGTGGCATGATCTTGGCTTACTGCAGCCTCCACCTCCCAGGTTCAAGGGATTCTCCTGCCTCAGCCTCCCGAGTAGCTGGAACTACAGTTGTGCACCACCAGGCCCGGCTAATTTTTGTGTTTTCAGTACAGACAAGGTTTCACCATATTGGCCAGGCTGGTCTCAAACTCCTGACCTGGTGGTCCGCCCGCCTTGGCCTCCCAAAGTGCTGGGATTACTGGCGTGAGCCACCATGACCAGCTGATTTTTAGATATTTTTAAAATACATTTCTGATACTACAGATTTGTTTGTCAGGATTGGTTGCAAATATTTCTTTCAGTTTGTAGCAGAAAAATGCTTTTAGTTTTCATCTATGGCATACTCTCTTGAACATATATTTTAAAATGTTAATGTGGTCACGCTTGATTTTTTTCTTTACGATTTTTATTTTATATGACACTCTCCTTTATTCTAAGGCCATAAAAATGAATTTCTATTTTTTGAAGCATTTTTATGATTTTGTTGTTTTATAGTTAGGATTTTTAACCTAGAATCTATATTTTGTAAATGTGAGCTAGAGATTCAATCTTATTTTTTCGTACAAAGAATCAGCTGTTCCAATCTTACTTGCTGTTAGTCCATCTTTGTTATATGCTGTCATAAATGATTGTCCACTGGATCTAGGCTCTGTATGAGGTTCTTTATAGTACACGGCTTTCCTTGTCCACTTATCCCACCAATCCTATAAAGAAAGTGTTAGTATCATCCCCACTTTTCAGATGGGAAAACAGAGGCTCATATGGTTTGAATGTTTTGTTCTCTCCAAATCTTATGTTGAAATAGACCTGCATTGTTGGAGGTGGGGCCTGGTGGGAGGTATTTGGGTCATGGGGGTGGATCCCTCATGAATGGCTTGGTGCCCTCCCCATGGTAATGAGTGAGTTCTCGCTCTGCTAGTTCATGCAAGAGTTAGTAGTTTAAAGAGCCAGACATCTCCCTTGCTCTCTTGCTTCCTCTCTCGCCATGTGATACACCAGGGGTTCCCCCTTCACCTTCCACCATGAATGGAAGCTTCTTGAGGCCCTCACCAGAAGCAGATGCCAGTGCCATGCTTCCTGTGCAGTCTGCAGAACTGTGAGCTGCAATAAACCTCTTTTTAAAAATATAATACCAAGCCTTGGGTATTCCCTTATAGCAATACAAATGGACTAACACAGAGGTTCAGAAAGGCTAAATGACTTGCCAAATGTATGACAGCTAGCAAGTGATGGAGGCAGAATTTGAATCCTGAGTGTATACAGAATTAGCTAGAGAAGACAGCTCCATGAAGAAACAGGCCTGCAGGGATCCTTGGGGAACATGTACAGTTAGAGCAGGGTTTCTCAGCCTTGGTCTTATTGATCTTTGGGACTGGATAATTCTTTATATGATCAAGGGTGGGGGCATCCTGTGCATTGTAGATGCTTAATAGCATCCCTGGTCTCTACTCATTAGATACCAGGGGCAACTCACCACCCCACTCCTCACCCCAAATCCTAGTTTTTATTTTGATAACAAAAAATGTCTCCAGACATTGCCAAATGTCCCCTAGGGAAGCAAAATTGCTCCAGGTTAGGAACCACTCGTTTAGATAGTAATAACTATTATTAATTATCACTATCAACCTCAATAATTAGCCATCATTAATGCTAATGATATTGATGCTAATTATCAACAGTGATTAATCGTAAGACTTTTTTTTCCTGGTGCTATTGCTTCTTTGTAGCTGAGGAACAGAAGGTTCTAGCTTTCCCTTCAAGTTATACCTTTTCAGCACTCTGCTTTTCCAACCCGTGAGCTCTCAGCCTGCCAAGAGAGGAGCTCTGCTCTCCCCTAAAAGTGTAAAAGTGTGCAGAGCTCTGTGTGGCATGCTGCTTGCACCCGTTTCACAGTTAAGCTCATGAAAACACTTGCACAGGGTAGGAGGGTTTTGGAGCTTGGGGTGGTTCATGTTTTCTTTTCAAAATATTTTTTTTTTCAGTATTTTGTTGACAATGAAGAAAAATGGAAAAATAAACCCCTGCTGATGTCAAAATAAGCCCTAAATCCAGATGTAGCGGGGGCGAGGAGCCTTCAACATTCATGATGTGATCGGGCTGTAAACATGTCTGGTGTTCTAGCACGCAGCCCAGCAGCTTCTGTGAGTGGAGACGTGCACACAAACATCAGGACCTGTCGGCTACTGGGATATTCAGGTCTTTCAGAGGTGACATCTTTGACATTTCAAAATGCTGTGCAAGATCCAGGGGCATTTAGAACACTGTCTTTAGCCTGGCCAATGGAGACCCTGCATTTTAAAGTCTAAAACTATAATAAAAGTGACCAGGCAATGAATGTTCAATATAGTTTGCTGTGTAAGTCTTCTCATTTCTGCTACCGATGAGAGTTGTCCTCCCCCTATTCAAGATGGCTTGACCCATGAATCCTTCACAAGGCTTCCAACCAACCTCATTTTCCCCTTTTGCCGTGAGAGTTTTGGAGAGACTTTGATAAGCCCCCATGTGAAATCCAGAGCCTTGATGCTTGCAGCTTCAGCTCACCATCCAGGCCAGAGTCCTTGCCCAGTAAAGGACCCAGGTCTTGCTGAAATGACACATTCCTGGCCAGCCCATGCCAGTGCTTACAGATCATACTTCCTTTCCTAAGACCATTCCAACCCTCCATCTCCACTAATACCATACCCTTCCCCTTCCCCACCAGTTCCACACAGCTCTGACCTCACTCTCCAGCCCTATGGATGAGGCTAGGAGCACACATCAAATAACCTGGGAGCTTCCCAAGGGCAGGCCCAGGTCCCCTTCCTATTCTTTAAGATCCCATCAATCTGAGGGGTCACTCCAATGATGGCCACCAGAGACCTGGGCTTAGAGAAGAAAGTGGTAGAGAATATTGACCAAGTGACCTGTGGCTGTCACCTCTCTGGGCCCTTGCTATCAGGACAGACATGCAAGCAGACTTATAGCCAGAGTAGAAGGTGATGAAGGTGGGGGCTCAGCCCCTGCCTGCTGGAAACAGTCCCACCTCAGGGTCAATGCTGAGCTGGGCAGGTGTCCTGCAATCCTGGTGAATATTCAGCAGTCTGTGTCCCCTTGGCTAGCTCCTGCCTATGCAAACAGCCACCTGAGAAGGGGAAGCAGAGGGTGTGGTGGAAGCGGCTGTGTCAGGGGACAGCAGGGGAAGGAAGATAGCCAAGGCTTACTGAGGCTGGTGGAGGGAGCCACTGCTGGGCTCACCATGGACCGCCGGATGTGGGGGGCCCACGTCTTCTGCGTGTTGAGCCCGTTACCGACCGTGAGTAGCCAGCTGAGACCCTCTGGCCTCTGCCACTGGGCTCCAGATTTGGGAGCCACAGGGCCAACTGGAGCCTGGCGGAGACCCTACTGCCCTTCTTCCACTCTAGAGTCCCTCCCTGTGAGCAGGTGGCAGGCTGTGGCTTGGAGAGTCCCTGACACTGGGGCTCCCTCCCTCATCTCCCTCTGCCCAGCAGTCTGTAGTGACTCTGGGTAGTGCTATTAACATGTCCTTCCAGGGGCTGAGCTGAGCTCACCTTCTTGTTGCTTCCCCCAGGGCCTGGCTGTGCCCTCTGGGGGCCACAAAGACTCTGTCTGCCCCAAGACAGTGCCTCAGAATTGGTGAGGCAAAGTCAGGCTCCCCTCTTAGTCCCCGCAGTTTGCTCTTTCTCTCAGCTGTGCACCTGTGATGCTTCCACACGCTCCCATGATAAGCTTTCTGGACCCTTCCTTAGCCCCATGACTCCCTGAGCCACTCTCCAGTTTGGTGGTGTCCTTTGAAGAGGGTGTGGCCAGGGAAGGAGTGGAACCTAAGGAGTTGGTGGAGACCAGCTGCTTCTGCTCCAGCAGTTAGGGGATCCATCATCTTCTCATGATGCCGAGGGCTGGAGAGGCTTTTGGCAACCAAATTGTACTCCATGGGCTAGAGCGCTGGAGCACGGGGCATCAGGAGAGAGGGCCCTTCCTGAATGGGCTGCAGTTTCCCAGTAACTTTCCAGGAGGTTACTGCAAGTGACAGCAGGGACCAGGCTGGGAGTCACAAGGTTCTGGGATGGTGAGGGCCTGAAGCATTCTTCCTCCGCTGCCTTATTGGAGGGTGCTGCCCCTCCTGAGCACCTTGCTGCACTTGCTCCTAAGTGCACAGGCTTTGGGCTTGAATCCTGGACGCATGAAACTAGCCGAGTGAACTGCAAGTTCCTCGGCCTTCCTGAGCCTTGCTTTTATCTCTTTCTTTAAAAGAGAAAATACCCGCTGGCCCGGGTCACTGTGCATTGAGTGGAATCTGATTTGTCAAGGGCTGGGCATAGGGGTGCAACACAGGAAACTTCGACTGCCCCCCTGTCTGCCATCTGTGTGCACTCTACAGCAAAAGCTTTATTTTTAGTAGGGGTACCCAAGACCTGGTGGTGGCCATTCAGCAGATGGTGCTAGTACCAAAGCTAGAACTCAATCACTGTTTGCCAGTGTGGGTACCATCCCCTGCAGATACCAGGAAGAGCAGCAGGCATAGATGCAAGGCCTGGGGGTCCAGGGCAATGGAGCCTCCCCTCAGGGGGTGGGTGGGGTCCACGATGTGTGTGGGGGTGACTGGGAGCCCCAGGATGTGTTTCGCCAGTCCTAATTCAGCAGGAGCATTTGGATAAATCTTAGAACGATCTATCCTTCCACTCCCACCACTTCCCTCCCTAGAATCTCTCCTTACATCTGGCCCTGTGACCACACATCCTGAGTCATTAGTGGGGCTTCTCTGAATTTCCCTCCTTCTCTTAGAGGTGTGGGCACTGTCTGTTCATCCTTTTGGCATGAGGCTGCTCTCCTGGCATCCTTTGCCCTCAGTTGCTTCCCCAAATTGGCCCTGAAAAGTTTCCCAGGCAGGGTTGGGGCTTGCCAGACTGTGCAGTAGGCAGAAGGATAGGCAGAGACCACAGCTCTTCCAGCAGCCCAGGGTCAATGTCAGGCTGATGGTGTGAGAAAGTCCCATACAGGCCTGTCTGCCCTCCTGCTCTTCCTTCCCCGCTTTGTGCGCTCAGTCTGTTGGGAGATATAGGGGAGACGCAACGGGGCTCTGCCCTGAGATGGACCTGAGGTTACTGAGTCCTCGGGAGGAAGCCAAGAGCTGAGTCTGGGGCACCCACCAAAATGAGACCTGGAGCCTGGGTAGTGGGTGACATCTGCACCCTGGGGCCTTGCAGGGCCAGGCAGGAGATGGCAGAGCTGCGTCCAAGCCATGGACCCATGGGGTCAGCAGGGTGGGACAGGAGTGACTTCTCCTGCCAGGGTAGCACTGGTGGGGGTGACCCTCCTTACTGGGCTGGCTCTCCAGATTTTCTCCTAGCCCACAAATCTGCGGCAGAGCTCTCGGGTCTCTCCACGTGGTCACCCACCATTTATTGTCCCCACTCTGGTGGTCAAAGTCTCTACTCTCTGACCCCAGCCCTGGTCTTACATCTGCTACACTATTTGCTGTGCCTGCATTTCTCCCAAAGAACACTAGCTGTTAATTAAACATTTGCTGACATGGATCCTGCTAGACATTAAGGGTATGTGTGTGTGGGGTGGGGGCGGGGGCCATGGGGAGAGAAACATTAGTCCTGAGCTGATACTTCCCAAATACATCTTTTCCCACTTCCCGTGTCCTTGCACATGCTGTGCTTTCTGTTCCAGATGCTCTTCTCCCCACTGTGTGTGTCTGGCTCTAAAAAATGCTCCCTTGTCCCCAGGTCCAGCTCAAATGCCACCTCCCCAATCCCTGTGAGAGGGACACTCCCTCCCATGGTACCTGTCTTGCTTCTTTTTGTTTTTTTTTTTGTTTTTCTGAGATGGAGTCTCACTTTATCGCCCAGGCTGGGGTACAGTGGCACAATCTCAGCTCACTGTAACCTCCGCCTCCTGGGTTCAAGCGATTCTCCTGCCTCAGCCTCCTGAGTAGCTGGGATTACAGGAGCGTGTCATCACACCCGGCTAATTTTTGTATTTTTGTAGAGGTGGTGTTTTGCCACATTGGTCAGGCTGGTGTTTAACTCGTGACGTCAGGTGATCTGCCTACCTTGGCCTCCCAAAGTGCTGGGATTACAGGCATGAGCCACTGCGCCCGGCCCCTGTCCTGCTTCTGATCACAGTTTGCACAGGGTCTATTAAGATCCAGCGCTTCTCCCTTCCCCAGCCCCTCCTCTCCTGTGAAAGCCTGGGGGAACAGACATCTACACTGGTTGACTTGGATGTGTGTTTTATACAAAAATGTGTATGCTGTATACCCAGTTCACAGTGCAGAAAGTATGTTTTGTAAACTTGGCTTCCCTTGTATGTATCTGTTTGGGCTCTGGCCTGCTGGGCGATCAGTTTTGGTTTTCCTTCAGTTTGGGGCGGTGGGAGGGAGAAGTGCTAGAAATTCCTGCTGTTCACTTCCAGTTTCCTGGAGAACTTGTTAAAATACAAAGCGCTGGATCCACCCTAGATCTCTACATATTCCTGCTTCCATCCCAGTGGATCTCTAGCTGGTTCTTGAGGCACACTTTCAGAAGTACTGCTAGAAGATTCCCAAAAAAACCCCAACTTGTTTCCAGCTTCCAGAGATCATTTCTCATGGCCACTGTAGCACAAGATCTGGGAGGCTCCTAAAACTATAATCTTTCAGGGTTGCACAGCCATCAAGGTTATGATCCTTTCATCTACACATCCATGAAGCCACACATCCATCCTTACACAGCTCTCTCACTCATCCACCATGCACCCATCCATGCAGCCAGTCATCTATCCATCCATCCGTCCAAATCCATCCATCCACCTCCCCAGCCATATATTTGTCTGTCTGTCTGTATACTCATCCATTCCACCAGCCTTCCTTCCTTCTTTTCTGCCTTCCTGCCTTCCTGCCTTCCTTCCCTCCTTCCTTTTTTTATGCAGCCTTCACCTCATTCATGTGCTCACTCATCCATGTGCTCATTCATTCATCCATCTTCTCTCTCACTTACTAAGCTACCCATTTGCTCATATGTTCCTGCCTGTGTGCACCCCTAAAAGCAGAGACTGAGACAAAGGTCAGAAATTTAAAATGGTTTCCAGTGGGGTAAATCCAAAGTATTGGCAGAGCTGCATTCCTCCTGGAGACTGTAGAGAATAATCCATTTCCTTGCCTTTTCCTTGGGTTCATGCCCTTTCTCCATCTTCAGACCAGCAGTGTGGCATCTTTAAATCTCAGTTCCCACGGCACACATCCTCATGTCACCTCCTCTGATTCTGACTCTCTTGCCTACTGCCCATCCTATAAGGAGCCTTATGATTACATCGGGCCTACTCAGATAATCAAGGATGAGCTTTGCATCTCAAGATCCTGAACTCAATCACATCTGCAAAGTCCTTTTGCCGTTTAAGGTAACATATTCACAGGTTCCACGGATTAGGATGTGGACATCTTTGGGGGCCATTATTCTGTCTACCATTATTATGCAGAACTGCTTCCAGGGAGCAGGAGTGGACAGTGGAGAGCAAGGAGAGTGACACAGGGAAGGAGGAAAGGCCCTGATGAGAATGGAGTTGGCCATCCCTGTGAGATCTTCAGAAGCACATTGTCTAATGTGTCTCAGAACTTACTTACATGAGACAGAATGGAGAAACATCCATCCAAACCTAGGCAGACCTAGGTTTGTATACCAACTTCCTCTCTTCCGGGGTGACTTTGGGCAAGTCAGTCAACCCTAACCTCTGCTTCCTGAGCTGTGAAATGGAAAGAACAAGAGCATTAACTGCACAAGAGAGGATTAGACCTTCTGTTCCTCCCTCTCTCCCTCCCTCCCTCCCTCCCTTCCTTCCTTCCATCTGAACGTCTACCAAACACACCTGAAACTACTGTGAGCAGGTCTTTGCCTAGGATTAGGGCACAGAAATGAATAAGGCCTTGTCCCTGTTCTCAGGTCATGTGGACCACAGCGCCCAGAAAGATACCCAACTGGCTTGGCTCATCCTGTTCACTGTTTCCAGCAGGTATTGGGCCACATGCACCCAGAATGTGACTTCATCACCCAGCTGAGAGAGGATGAGAGTGCCTGTCTACAAGCAGCAGAGGAGATGCCCAACACTACCCTGGGTATGGGGCCTAGGAGGCAGGTGGTGGCTTCTCTGATTCCCTTATATCCTCCAGCCTCACCCCTCGGATTATTGGGACAGCCCGGCACCTGGGCTGAGTCTCCGCTGCTCCCGGCTCTCTATCCAGGCTGCCCTAGGACCTGGGATGGGCTGCTGTGCTGGCCAACGGCAGGCTCTGGCGAGTGGGTCACCCTCCCCTGCCCGGATTTCTTCTCTCACTTCAGCTCAGAGTCAGGTGAGGGGTGCTGGGTGTGGCGGTGGGAAAGGGAGGTGCTTTCATCTGGAAGTGGCAGAATCTGGCAGACACATCACTGGATTTGGGGGCAGGCTGACCTGGGTTTGTATACCAACTTCCCCTCTTCTGGGGTGACCTCGGGCCAGTCAGTCAATCCTGATCTCTGCTTCCTGAGCTGTGACCTGGGGAGAACAAGAGCATTAACTGTGCAGGAAAGTATTAGAGTGCAGAACCTGTAAGTGCTGGACCTGGATGCCCTCCAGGTGTTAGCAGGAGGCTGGCTGCAAGGGTGGAGGAGGGCAGGCCTGCCTGACTGCCAAGACACCACCAACTGCCCAGGATGGAGAGGGTGGGGCACTCTGCTGTTCTGCTTCACCTCCCTGGCCTAGGTGCCGGGACAGTGAGGGCCTCTTTTCTCTCTACTGCCCTTAGGATGCTGGCAGCCCCGCTCACCACTCCTCACCCCTCAGGGGAATAATCCTCTCTGTGAAGAGATGGCGCCTTTGAAGCCAGAGATGAAAGGCCCCATAGTGTGTCCCTGGGCAGGCTAGACCTGGGCCCCAGGCCTCTGGAGCCACCCTCTCTGTTGCTCAGAGGAGCTGTCCATGCAAACCCTGCCAGGGTCACTCGATGGTCCCCGGCACCCCCAGCCCCCTCCTGGGGAGAGGGAAGGAGTTGTGGCTAGAGAGTCTTGCTTGCCTCCCAGGGGCTGTGAAACGGGATTGTACTATCACTGGCTGGTCTGAGCCCTTTCCACCTTACCCTGTGGCCTGCCCTGTGCCTCTGGAGCTGCTGGCTGAGGAGGTAAGAGTCTCCTGGCATCTTGGAGGAAGGACTGCCATGGACATTTGTATGGGTGGGTGCACAACTGTAGGGGCTGCCATTCTCTAGCCTGCAGGTTGGAATACTACTTACAGCAGTTTTCCAGCAGACAGCAGTGAAGTGTCTGGAGGAGAGGGGGTCTTTTGCTAAGTTACTCAAGGGTGACCCACGGGCCAAGTTACTTGGAGGGAGAAGCGGGGCAGAGGGCAGGTGGGAGATCTGCCGGCTGCTGTCTTGGTTCTGTGTCCAGGCCTCCAGGGCAGGGAGCTTAAAGTGGTTCCAGAGGAAACAAGGCTCCTGGCAGCCCTGGGAATCTCCTTTCCTTCTCTGGTCCTCAGTCTGTGGAGCAGTGTGCATGGTTGTGGTGTGGGCAAGTGAGGGAAACTCAAGCCCAGGGTGATTGCAGAGAGCTCCTAACACCAGCCAGCACACCGCACACTTGTGTATCCAGCAGGGCCTTTGCAAGGCACTCCCAAACCCATCATCCCATTTCTCTGTCCCCTTGATCTCTGAGAGGTAAAGCATGACTGTAACCATTTTTCAGATGGAAAGACTGAGTCAGGGACAGGAAGTGATTGCCTGGACCCCACAGGAGAGCTGGGATTGGGGCCAGTGCCCAGGCCCCTGCTCCCTTCCCTTGCCTGCACCCTCTATCTTCAGGGCCAGGCTGGACTCTGACTGATCCAAACACTTGGCCACGGAAACCTTTTGCCTGCCTGCCTGTGGCTGTCCCCAGGTGTCCCTGGCTATCTCCTTTATTTGGATACATTGTGTTCCCAAGCTGGTGAGCAAGCTGGATGTCAATAAACAAGCTGATTTCCTCTTGGGCTTTTGTCATTCCCCAGGGACATGTAGTTTCTGCGGCTGCCTCTCCTCACCCCCAGAGCATCATTAATGTTAAGCATCTCCACTCCTCGCTACTGCTCCTCCCTCACCCGCAGGTCAGGTGGAAGGCAGGCTGTAAACTAAAGCTCCAGTGCACAGGGGGAGCTTTCCATGGTACCCGCGGACACCTCTGCCTCCAGATGGGGAGTGTTGGGGTGGAATGGCAAAGGCTTCACCTGCTTGATTGCCAAGCCTCTCTTTCCTCCAAAGGCCCAGAAGCTGAGACTTTCTTCTGTCTCTGCCCTTCCCAGGAATCTTACTTCTCCACAGTGAAGATTATCTACACCATGGGCCATAGCATCTCTATTGTAGCCCTCTTCGTGGCCATCACCATCCTGGTTGCTCTCAGGTTTGTCATCCCATCACCAGCTCAAGAACCTTCCTTGGCTCCTTATTTCCCAGAGGGTCAAGTCTGCTTCCTTGCCTACATAGCCATGAACTTCCCAGATCTAGGCACCATACCCATGTCTAACTTTCCCTTCCCTTTTCCCCACCATGTAGACCCATCTCTTCAAACACCAGAACTCATTCCTACCTCTGCCCCTTTGCTCACGTGGCGCTCATTCTATTTGCTTGGAATTCCTCATTGTTCTCAGTGTATTTATATCTGAGAAAGCCCAGCTCCTATCTGCATCTGACAGTCCTCTGCCTCCTGCCCAGAGCCCCTCTTGACTGTTATAACTCTCTGACCACTGTCCCTTTTAAGACCCCACCCCCTCCTCCAGCCTTCAAAGTCTGAGCACTGCATCTGGCCTGTGCTGTTCTTGGTCTCATGGGGATGAGTGTCTCTGATCATCCAGGGGGCTCCCATGGGCAGTACCTGCCATTTCTGCCTCTGTTCCCTGAGACTGTGAGCACCCTCGAGGCAGGGACCAGATATTCCTCTGTTTCCACACTTACCCTGAGCACAGGAATGGTTGCTCAGCTGTCCTGCAAGGGTTAAACTGAAGCCTCAAGTTCAGCTCAATTCAATTCAGTTTGATTGCATCCAATTTGATTCGATTCACCTCCTGCCCTGTTCAGCACAGTTGCAGCACACCAGAATCCCCTCTCCCTGCTTGCTTCTTGTTCCTCATTTCTCCCATTACCCCCAGGAGGCTCCACTGCCCCCGGAACTATGTCCACACCCAGCTGTTCGCCACTTTTATCCTCAAGGCGGGAGCTGTGTTCCTGAAGGATGCTGCCCTTTTCCACAGCGACGACACTGACCACTGCAGCTTCTCCACTGTAATGGCCATGGGTGAAGGGGCTGGGCAGGTGGGGGAGAGAGGAGGTAGGATTACAGACCCAGATGTGCCTGCGCCAGGCTTCCCTGCCCTGTGGGCTGACCCTGGGGCTCCCGCATGGCCAATTACAGAACAGGAAAATGCTCCTTTCCCATGTCACCCCCTAAGTCCTCACGCCTTTCCTGGACTGTGGTGTCGATCCATGTCATTTCCCATATTGCATGCTCTACTCCGCATTCTGTAGTCCAACCTAGACCACGTTTCACTATGCACAGCCTTTTCCTTTCCTTTCATCCCTCCCTGAGCACTCATTGGTCTGTGCTGGGGGTGTGTAAGCAAGGGGCTGGGAGGAGCTGGGTCTCTCCTTCAGGAAGAGCCCATGGGACAGAATGCACACAGATTAGGGGACTCCCAAGTGGAGGAAGCTGAGAGCTAGGAGAGAACGAGAGGGGGCTTCAGGGAGGAGAGGACCCTGGAGCTGTATTGGCAGCAACAATAGGGAGATGGGGAAGGAGAACATTTCAAGAAGAGGGACCAGGGTGAACAAACTCTCAAAGACAGGAGGACCTGGGCCATGTCCAAGAAACTGGGAAGGCACCTTGGGAGAGATGGGGTGGAGACAATAAGAGGCAATTGAAATTAAAGAGAAGTTGGGCAGAATGTGGAGACCCAGCACCTGCTAGATCCTCTACAAGTGTGCTGGAAATGAACAGCGAAATCAGGGAGCAAACTAACACATGACCTCAGTTAACTGATGAAAGAATTAATCATACTTCATACTGAGCACTTATTTTGTGCCAGGCATTGCACTAAGTGCTTTACATATGTAGTTGTCCCTTGAACAATGTGGGTTTAGTGGTGTTGACCCCCCCTTTCAGCTGAAAATTCAAGTATAACTTTTGTCTCCCCCAAACTTAACTATTGATTGCCTACTGTTGACCTGAAGCCTTACCAATAATATAAATGACCGATTAACACATATTTGTCTGTTACACGTGTTATATACTGTATTCTTACAATAAAGTAAGCTAGAGAAAAAATTTTAAGAAAATCGTAGAGAAAATAAATTGGCTGTTTTTAAATGGAAGTGGATCATCATGAAGGTCTTCATCCTCATCATCTTTATGTTGAGTAGCCTGACGGGGAGGAGGAAGAGAAGTTGATCTTGCTGTCTTAGGGGTGACAGAGATGGAAGAAAATCTATGTGTAAATGGACTTCAGCAGTTCACACCTTTGTTGTTCAAGAGTCAGCTGGCATTATCTCTTGAATTTTTAAAACAGGTTGAAGAAGAAAGCATCACTTTAATCCCATTTTGTAGAGGAGAGACAGTTGGCAAGGTCACCCAGTGGCACACAGGTGGGGCTGGGATCAAACCTGGGCCAACTGAACTCAGAGGTGGTCCTGCTCCCCTGCCGGCAGGTGATCAAGTCATGCAGTGAGTGAGTGAATGCACGGGTGCCTGTGTGTGTTTTTTGCAAGACAGAGCTATGGCTGAATAAGTCACAGCTCTAGGGATTGACTTCAGCTCAGGAAGGATGGGCGTAAGTGAAAATAGAAGCAAGTCTTAGGCAGTTTCCATTTAATCCTTATGACGAGGACTTGATCTAGGTATTGGAGGTTTTTCCTTTTACAGATGAAAAGCTAAGGTGTGAGGAGATTTGCACAGGAAATAGATAGTAAATTAGAAGCCAGGCTGTCCAGATACCAAATCTGTGCTCTTAACCCTCACTGTATATCACCACATCCCCTCTTGGGTGGCCCAAGGAGCTGCAGGTCCCAGCCTAACGTGGAGGGGCCTGGAGGTTCTGTATCTGAGTAGGGTAGAGGAGACTGGGATGGGGCTCCAGTGGGTGTCCCAGCTCTGAAGCACCCAGGTCCCGGCCCCCAGGTTCTATGCAAGGTCTCTGTGGCCGCCTCCCATTTCGCCACCATGACCAACTTCAGCTGGCTGTTGGCAGAAGCCATCTACCTGACCTGCCTCCTGGCCTCCACCTCCCCCAGCTCAAGGAGAGCCTTCTGGTGGCTGGTTCTCGCTGGCTGGGGTGAGCACTGAGGGCGGGTTGGGCACCATGGGAAGGTAAAGGGCTGGAAAGGCCCAGGGAGTTTACATAAAGGCCCCTCCACCTCACTCTGAGGCCCAGAGAAGGAGAGGGACAGGCCACAGTCTGGCAGCAAGTGTTGGAGGGTGGGACCAGGGCCCTGGCTCTGGGGTCCTGCCTGGCCCTGCCTTTGCAGTGCCCTACGTGGCTGATGGTGGTGGTGGGAGGTGGCGCCAGATCTCAGAGTCAAGGATGCAGACCCCCTCGCTTGTGTCTCCCCTGTACTCCTGCAGGGCTGCCCGTGCTCTTCACTGGCACATGGGTGAGCTGCAAACTGGCTTTCGAGGACATCGCGTGAGTCGGAGCGGCCACCTTGTCATACCCGCTGGTCCTACATGGGGTGTGGAGTGGACAGTCAGGCCATGGGCTGTTCTCCAGGCTGGGAAGAGGAGGAGAAGGGACTGCCCAGCTAGGATGCGGGGTGGGTGGGAGAACAGTCTGTGAGTAGCACAGAAGGGGCATGAGCCAGGCAGGAGAGTGGAGCTCAGATTCCCAGGGATGTGGGGCTGGGGGAAGGTGGAGTGAGGGAGCTGCCAGGGGGCCAGCAAGGAGGCATTGAACAGAGTTCAGAAACGTTTGTCCATCTAGGTGGATAGAAAGGGTGATCCCAGCCTGGATTGGGGTGCCCCTTTGGGTGAGACCCTAACTGGCTAAGACAGGAGAAAAGGCTGGAGGGGAGGTGGGTGAGACCAGGAGGCATGAATGCCTGAGAGGGACGTGCCTGCGTCACCACAGTGAAGGGGACTTTCCAACAACGGCCTTCTTTCCTCTCTCCCCAGGTGCTGGGACCTGGACGACACCTCCCCCTACTGGTGGATCATCAAAGGGCCCATTGTCCTCTCGGTTGGGGTCAGTCCCTGGGCCAGTGCCCTTTGCTTTATTCAGTCAACTTCCCTGGAACTACTGACGGGCTGTGCACAGCAGGAAATGCAACTCCAGGCTGGGTGTCTTGAAAACTGGGCTCCAGCCTTGCTCTGCCACTGATTCTCTGTGAGGCCCTCTCTGGGCCTCAGTATCCCACTGGTAAAACTAGAGGGGTGGTGGTCTCCATCAGCATGCAGGCTGTTCCAGCTCAATTTTGATGAGCCTAATGTGCTGGTTGCAGATCATTTACCACTGCAGTGAGAGACTAGGGGTGCCGGGTGGGGGCAGTAAATGGAGTCTGCAGCTAAACCCCTCTCCTCCCTCTGCTCTCACACACAACACAGAGGCAGCAAAGACTGCTTTGCATGGCTTTGGTAAATGTACAAATGTTTTGCAACTTAGCAACTGTGCAAAGTGAGGGACATCTGCTTTGTGCTAGAGAAGAGCCTGGGAGGTGGCTGGAGGCAGGTGGCAAGGCCTGATCGCCCCCCTTGATCCCAGGACTTGGTCCTTCTCTGTCCAGTGCTCAAATGTGGGACCCCCCCCCCCCATCTCCAGGCTACCAGTTCTGGAGCAATGATCTGTGCATTCATTCACCTGCACATTCTCACGTCTCAAGGATTTAAATTTTCTAGTCCCCAAATGGGCTGGGGCTCACCCCAGCCATCCAAGGCTACCCCCTGACCCTTGTCTTCCACCTTCCTATGCCTCTATTTCCAGGTGAACTTTGGGCTTTTTCTCAATATTATCCGCATCCTGGTGAGGAAACTGGAGCCAGCTCAGGGCAGCCTCCATACCCAGTCTCAGTATTGGTACTGTGTGTTTGTGTCTGGGGATACTGGGAAAGGGTAACTGGAGGGGGATTCAATGTGGTGGTTCTGTCTCATCCAACAAGCATTCGTGACCTCAGCCCCATACTCTTTCTTCCCTATGTTCCCAGAGACAGAATAGACCTGGCCCCTTCCTTCTAGGGGATCACAATATTGGAAGGATGAGGACTCCAAACAGCCAGCTCCCATGCCAAATAGAACGATGAGTGCTGGGATCAATTTCTATGGGAGCCTGGGGAGAGGGATCCTTTCTAGTTGAAGGGTGGTGTGATCAAGGAAGACTTCCTGGAGGAAGTGGTTTTGATCCACACTTTGAAAGATGCATAGACTTTGGGATAAACTGGGGCAAGAACAGTTGGTAGGGGAATCAGCAGGATCCAGCGCCCAGAAATAAAAAAGCCCAGGGTGATTGTGGGGAAGGGCGTTTCCCAAGGTGGCTGGTCCACAGAGTGGATATAGGGAGGTGGTAGGAAGTGAGAGGAGATGAAGTGCACACGACAGTTTCTAATCCCAGCCTTGGGAGCCTAGGATTTGTCTTTCCTGCAGGCGTCTCTCCAAGTCGACACTTTTCCTGATCCCACTCTTTGGAATTCACTACATCATCTTCAACTTCCTGCCAGACAATGCTGGCCTGGGCATCCGCCTCCCCCTGGAGCTGGGACTGGGTTCCTTCCAGGTGAGGGCCCCCGCAGGCACTCTTTCTTTCCATTGGGGGTGCTGGAGGGAGGTGCTGTTGCCCACGGGCCTTGGCTGAGTTCATGACAGGGTGAGGGCTATTTTTTTCATCCATCTATTCAAATATCTGTCTGTCTGTCCATCTTCCAGCCACCCATCTATCTATATATTCAACTACCCATGCATTCTTCCTTCCATCCATCCATCCATCCATCCATCCATCCATCCATCCATACATCCATCTACCCACCCACCAACCCATCCATCCATCCATCCATCCACTCACCTAACTACCTACCCACCCACCCATCCACCCACCCATTCATCCACCCACCCACCCATCTATACATCCATCCACCCACCCACCCATCTATCCATCCATCTATCCATCCATCCATCCATCCATCCACCCATCCATCCAATCTATTCGACTCTTACTGATCCCCTATTATGTGCCAAGTGTTGTGCTCATTCACAAGGGATGCAGAAATAGTCAGAGAAATGGGGCCAACAGTACAGCCCTGGCAGGCTTGCTATGACAATTCTATGACAATATGCCTGGCACATAGTAAGTAATGAATGCATTTAAATTCCCCTTTCAATCAAACCTGGCCCAAGCCATAGCCTGGGGATGAGTAGGGAAAAGGTAGCAGAAAGATGGTGGACACCTTCAGGCCAGGCCAAAGGGTTCTGATGGGGTCTTTCTTCTTTGGCCCCACAGGGCTTCATCGTTGCCATCCTCTACTGCTTCCTCAACCAAGAGGTGTGTGATTTTTGAGGCTATCCCTCATGGAGTCCCCCTCCCACCAGACCTAAGGCCCCTCCTCCTCTCTCTCACTCAGGCCCTGTAAACCCCAGCTCAGGCCACACCTTGACTCTTGTGAGCTTTTGTGGTAGTCTGTCCTGAGCTTCTGGATCAAGCTGAACCGGAATGTTTCCTGTAAACATCTCTTATCCATCCTTCCTCTGAGCTGGGCCAAGTTCTACTAGCTACTCTTCGGGAGGTGGAGGAGGCCTTTCAGGGATAAGGAGGGGGATTAGGGTAGGGAGTCAGAAGGAATCCCCCAATTCTGTGTTCCTAAAATTGAACAAAAAGGAGAGTTGGGGAGGGGGTACACCAGCTGAGGGAGAGACAATCAGAGAGAACAGATAGAGGAGCCAAGAAAGTCAGAGGTAGACATACAGGGAACTAGGAAAATAATCAGATGCAGAGACAAAGAGGAAGATCCGGAGCCCAAGAAACAGAGAGAGCACCTAAAGGAAACAGACACACAAAGAGAGTTGACAGAAGGGGAGATAGACATGAAAAGACAGAACAGATGGTGCTGCTGCACATGTGGAAACGTGGGGACACGACAGAGACTGACACAAAGTGAATTCCACCCAGGAGACACTGAATTTCCCCCTTAGGACAGTCCTGCTCTGGGGAGAGAGGCGGAGGAGAATTGATCTCAATGCCCCGGACTCCCAAGCTCCACCTTTGTGCACCTGCAGGGCCATGCACTCCCTCTGCTGGCCATGGATTTGCCATGGGCTCTGCATTCTGTGAGAGTTGGCTGCAGATGCCCTGTCCCCTTCCCTGTGGAGTATCGCTCCCATCTCATCTGCCACCTCTGTCCCTTACTGCTCCTTCCACTCTCCCTCTCTTTATTCCTCACCTGACCTCTCTAAGTCCCATGCAGCCTTATCTGGTGTCTGGCTGTAGCAGACCATGGGCCCTCGGGGTCCTGGGAGGGGCAAGAAGCATCCCAGGCTGAGGCTGGTGGGGTGTGGAAAAAGTGTTTCCACAGAGAGTTGTGAAGGGAGCTGTCTCGGGAAGCAGTGCTGGAGACCAGGTGGTTACACACCTCTGGTGACAGTGAGCTTACAACCTCCCAATAGCTCTTTCTGTTGTCAGGCAGCTGTGGAAAGATCATCTTTATATTGAACAGATATCTGATTCCTTTTATCTTTCACCACAACCCCAGTTCAGCTCTACTGCATGAGGCACATTCTCTCAGCACCCTATGCCCCTGAAAGCCCTTGGAGAAGTGAAGATACAGACAGCACCCCCACCCCCCAATCCCACCCTTCCACCTCGCCCCAGGCTACTTTTCTTTTACTTACTTTCAGTTTCCTCAACTGCAACCCCTCAGACAGAGTTCTGAATCCTCTCTCCCTTCAGGTCATGTCCTCTGGACAGATTTCCAGTGGACAGAGTTGAGCTCACAAAATTGAACCCCAGAGCAAGGAGTGGTCTAAGTGATTAAGAGAGAACAGGGTGGTTATTTGGCCAGGAACTCGAGAAAGCACCTATAAATGTCTTTAACTGAGCTCAGACAAAGGCAGGGCTAAGAGGCAGAGAAAGGAGCTAAAAGAATGGTGAGAAATACTCACAGGAAGGAAAAAGTAGTATCCTCCAGAGGTAGTACTTAGCAGTACCTGTTGCCAAGCATGACTTTTCCTGCCCCATGTCTCTGTTTCTCTTACACGGCCTCTCCCTGCACCTTAGTCTCATTGGGGTTGAGTAGCAAAGCCACAGGGGGACCTTCCTAACGTCCTCTTCCCTGTCCCTGGAGGTGAGGACTGAGATCTCACGGAAGTGGCATGGCCATGACCCTGAGCTTCTGCCAGCCTGGAGGACCCGTGCTAAGTGGACCACGCCTTCCCGCTCGGCGGCAAAGGTGCTGACATCTATGTGCTAGGCTGCCTTATCACACCACTGGAGTCCACACTTGAACTTGGGCAGCTACCATGGGTCTGCCATGCTCTGGAGGAGCAAGGGGGCCACATCCCCACCCCAGCTGTTACCCAGCCCGGGGCAGGTGCAGCCCTTCCTCCCTGTCTCTGCATCTGACTCTCTTTTGAGGTCCCTGTATGTCTGCCTCTGACTTCTGTGGTCCCTCTGTGTCTGCTCTCATCCATTCCTCTTCCTGGGGCCTGGGGCTCTAGCCCGAGGCTCAGAGGAGCCAATAAACCTGTAAATGAATAGACGCATGTTTGAGTGAGTAAATGGGCCTCTAAAGGGGAGCACACCTGCGTTCTTTATTTAGACGTCTGGTGCTGAGTTGCGTTCATCATTCCTCAGTTCATGCTACATTATGATTATTTATCTGTGCAAGGGGCCTCTTGTTTTATTTATTCTTAAAATGTACTCTCTTTTGTCTTCACCACTCCCATTCGCCTCCTCTTACAGGCAAACAAGTGAGCACGCTTAATGTGAATACTTGTGTTTCTGTGTGTCTTGCAAAATACGTGGTGTTTTGTGTGTCTGTACTTTAATTTACATAAATGCTGTTGGTCATATGCCTCATTCTGCTTCTAACATTTCCCCCTCAGCACTTTGCTTTTAAGAGATGCTCCCAGGGGTGGGCGCGGTGGCTCATGCCTGTAATCCCAGCACTTTGGGAGGCTGAGGAGGGCAGATCACCTGAGGTCAGGAGTTCGAGACCAGCCTGGCCAACATATCGAAACCCTGTCTCTACTAAAAATGCAAAAAATTAGCTGGGTGTGGTGGTGGGTGCCTGTAGTCCCAGCTACTTGGTAGGCTGAGGCAGGAGAATTGCTTGAACCCGGGAGACGGAGGTTGCAGTGAGCCGAAATCATGCCCCTGCATTCTAGCCTGGGCGACAAGAGCGAAACTCTGTCTTAAAAAAAAAAGAAAAAAAAAAAAAAAGAGAGAGAGATGCTCCCGTGTTTCCCTGCATACATCTGGTCCGTCGTTTTGGCTGTACGTGGTGCTGTGTAGAGTCATCGCCCACATGTTACTGTCCTGTCGTGTCTCCCCTGCACTCTAGTGAACATGCACATGCCGGTCCCCTCCAGGATCTGTGAGAGTGAGCCTCTGTCCGGGACTCACACCCAGGAGCAGCAGTGCTGGGCATCCATTATGCCACCTGTTGATGTGACTCGGAGGTGCCAGATTGCATGCTTCAGTTCTGCACTTCCACTAGCAGCTCTTGAGGTCCCTAAGTCCCACAGCCCCACCAACACTTGGCATTACCCAGCTTTGTAATGTTCACCAGCCAAATGGGTGTAAAGTGCCATGGCACTGTTGTCCTAATTTGCATCTCCCTGATATCTAATGGGTGTAAACATCTCTTGCTGTACCCGCTTGCCTTTTGGGTTTCTTCTTCTGGAAATTGCTTGAGTCTCTTTCCCTATTTTCCTCTGGAGTGGAGATGCCTCAACTCCAGGTCTTTCTCTTATGTCATCCCCATTGTGTGTCCTCCTGGGTCCCAGCATACTGCCTGCTGTTCCCCACCCAACTGAGGACTCCCTTAATGTAACACGTCTACATAGTCTGTCCCTCTTCCAACCTCCTTCTTGGCAGTGGGGAGGAGAAGGAGACCCAGGCTCTGTCCGTGGGGACCTATTTATTGACTGACAATGGTGGAGGGAGATTCCAGTACAGAGAATAGGCCTACTCGGGCTGATCGCCAGGTGCCATTTGCCTTGTCCTGGTCCTTGCCTGGGCACCTCCCTTCTCTGTGATCCCCTGCGTGGTGGCCCTCTCCTCTGCACGGAGGATCTAGCTTGTCCTCCTTGGCCTGCCTGGACCAGGTATCTTTTCTCATGCACTGGGAACAGAAGGAGTAGGCATCCTTTACCTGTGCTGGCTCACAAGTGTGTATCTGGTGGATGCAGCGGATGGACATCCTCCTTCCTTACAGTCGTGAGAGTTCCAGGGAATGGAGACACAGCTACATGAAGCCCAAGGCCACACTGTTGCCCATGACGCCCGGCTGCCTGGCACCTTCCTGGTCAGACAAATGTCAAAGTGCGGGCCCAGTCTGAAAACCCATCATATTCAGTCTCAAATCATAAAAGTAATTCATATTCATTGCAGGCATTTAGGAGATACAGAAGGATTTTTTAAAAAATCAATCATCATCTTATTACCAAGACATTCACCATTGATACTTTTGTATGTTTCCAGAAAGATTTTTTTTCTGTGTTTTGGAAGTATCTTGAGATTATATTATATTTGTAAAATTGCATATGATTTTTATGCATTAAAACAATATACATTATATATAGATGGCCAATAATCACTTGAAAAGATGTTCAATATCATTAGTCATTAGGAAAATGTAAATCAAAACCACAATGCAATATTGTTTCATGTCCATGAGGATGGCTAAAAGGAAAACAAAATAGCCAATAACAAATATTGGCAAGAATGTGTAGAAATTGGAACCCTCATGCATTGCTGGTGGGACCAGAGAATTGTCAGGTGCTTTGGTAAAAAGTTGCACAGTTGCTCACAAAGTCAAACACTGAATTATTCAGAAAATCCACTCCTAGGTATATAGGAAGGGAATTGAAGATGTATGTCTACACAAAACTTGTACATGAATATTTATAACATCATTATTCATAGTAGCCAAGAAGTAGAAACAACCTAAACATCCATCAACTTATGAATGAATTAACAAAATGTGGAATATCCATACGATGGGATATTAGCTCCATTATTTCTGTTTGAGGTAATGAAAAGTTCTAAAATTAGATCGTGATGATGGTTGCAAACTCTGAGAATACACGAAAACCACTGAATTGTACACTTTAAAATGGTGAATGTTATGGTATGTGAATTCTATCTCAATAAAGCAGTTATTAAAAATGAGTAAATGAGTGTTTGCTGGAGAACACTTGCAGACAATTTTTCCGCTACCTAATTTGAAAAGTGTATATAATATTATTTATTTAGCCAATAGTTATTTAACATATTTTATTCATGAAAGTTTCTGTCGATTTTAAAAATAAATATTTATTACAAAAATATTAGCTAGGCGTGGTGGCGGGCACCTGTAGTCCCAACTACTCGGGAGGCTGAGGCAGGAGAATGGCGTGAACCTGGGAGGCAGAGCTTGCAGTGAGCTGAGATCACACCACTGCACTCCAGCCTGGGCGACAGAGCGAGACTCAGTCTCAAAAAAAAAAAAAAAATTGTGATGATAAACTAAAAAAAAATTGTGATGATAAACTTCCTTGCATGCATTTTTTTTCACGTATACTTCAAAAAGACAAAAACTTAAACTCCTAGACCTTCAGAATAAATTATCCTAATGTGGAAGAATGTTTGAACCAATGCAATGCACATGATAAGTCTTTTAGTACCTGTTGGCAAATTGCCTCCCAGAAAATTGGTCTAGAGAATTCTTGCACAAACAATATAAGTGTTACAGTTTTTCTGCATTGTTATTATTTTTTGAGACAGGGTCTCACCTGTAGACCAGGCTGGAGTGTAGTAAAGCGATCACAGCTCACTGCTGCCTCAACCTTCTGGGCTCAAGTGATCCTCTCGCTTCAGCCTTCCCAAGTAGCTGAAACTACAGGCATGCACCACCATACTGGCTAATTTTAAAATGTTTTTGTAGAGACAGGGTCTCAGTACATATTGCCCAGTCTGGTCTCAAACTTCTGGGGCTCAAGCAATCCTCCTGCCTTGGTCTCCCAAGTGCTGGAATTACAGGTGTGAGCCAGTGTGCCTGGCTGGCATCATTATATGTTTCTCTGAGTTTTAACTGGTGTTAGCAGTGTTAGTAATGGTGTTAGCATAGTGGTGATAGTAGTTAGTGTTAGTTAGCTTGGTTAGTGCTCTTTAATATTAGTTGTGACTAATTTTAGTGGTTAGCAGTTGGTAGAGTTAGTGGCTAGTTAGTGGTTAGCATTAGTTAATGTTAGTGGTTAGTGTTGGTGATTAGTTACCAGTTAGTTTAGCAGCTAGCTGTTAGTGTTAGTTAATGTTATTTAGTGGTTAGTGTTACTGGTTAGTTAGCAGTGAGTAGTTAGTGGCTAGTTAGTGTTGGTGGTTCATTAGTGATTAGTGTTAGTGGCTGGTTAGCAGTGAGTGGTTAGTGTTAGTTAATGTTAGTTGGTGGTTAGTTAGCCATTAGTGTCAGCAGTGAGTGTATGATATTGGCAGTGGGGAGAAGCAGCTCACTCTGTGAACTGTCCATCCCTCGCCTACAGGTTTCACAATGGCTGCAAGTTCACCACTTTTTCCCTTTTAGTTTCAACTGGAGCCTCAAATTCCTATCACTTCTCTTGTCTCTTTCATGACAGGGATTCGCAGACTGGGCCTACGATGCAGATTCCTGGGCAGATCCTTTGACTGGCAAGCTCTTCCTCTCTCAGGACTCCAGCTTCCACAACTGAGCGGAGGGGTGGGGGGAGTTGCTCAGGAGATGATGTCTGAGGAAGTCTCACCAGGGACACTGGATGGCAAGCAACGAGCTAGGCTGAGAAGCGCAATGATCATCCTGGCCACCAGGTGGCAGTCTAACTGCAGCCAAGAGCCCTGGCTGGGCCGACGGTGCTGCCTGCCTGAGCTGACGCTGGAGATGGACGCAGGACCCCTGCGGCCTGACTGGAGCTCAGCGAGCCGAAGGGGCTGGTGGAGAAGGGGCTGCTGGTCTGGGCAGCCTAGGTTGGGAGGGAGGGTCATGGCGGGAGTGTGGAGGAGCAAGACATCCCCCACGCCCCCCGCCCCCTGCCCCAGACCCCAGTGTTGATGAATAAGAAGCGGATTAAGAAGAGTGAGAGCTGAAGAGACAGGAGAATCAGGGACCACGAGATCCCGTGCAAGATCCGGAGCACAGGGGCTTCCCTGGGTCCCAGGCTTTCTGCAGGACTCACCCCCAACTACCCCGGTGTCCTCCTTCCAGCCAGCCTCCCCGCGGGTCCTGAGAGGAGAGTTTCCTAAAGAGAAGGAAGAAACTCGGACTTCCCTCCTGTTATGTTCGGGCTCCTCTGTGAGAAAGAGGAGGAGAGAGGAAAATGAAGGGCCCCTTCTCTGTCCCCAGAGAGCCCCCAGGAATGTTGGGAAGATCTGCAAGGATGAGCCTGAACCTAGAGGTGAGAACTGGTGTGCCGGGCTCAGACTCTCTGGGATGTGGGAGCTCCGAGGACTGCGTGTGAGTGTGGGCAGGAGCAGTCAGGGAAGGCTTCCTGGATGAGGGGACTCAGGCAGGGAGTGTAGACCCTAGAGCCCCACCAGGCCAGGCTGCGCAGTGGTCCCTTTATACCGTTTGCTGGGCAGGAAGCGGAATGGGGCTGATCTCAGTTTAGAGAGCAATACTTGGAGGAAAGTTCCGGTAGGAGGGTGGTATCGGGCCCAGGCTTCGTTCTCCCCAGGGACTTTCATGACATTCCTGCTAGGGCTCTGGGTCTGCTGGGCACACATTTATCCATGTGGTGAGTGTTCACTGAGTATCTGGGGAACACGCACCTTGCTAGAGTCTGAAAATACAGCTACAAGCAACCCCCAAATGTTCCCCTACGCAAGGGGCTTAGGGTCTGGTTGGCAATGGCCAATTTTACATGTCAATATGACTTGGCCACAGGATGCCTGGGTATCCGATTAGTCATTGTTTGTGGGTGTGTCTGTGGCGGTGTTTCTGGAAGGGTTTAGCATTTGAATTGGCAGACTGAGTAAAGCCATGGCCCTCCCCAGTGAGCAGGCACCAGCCAACCCTTGAAGTTCTGAATAGAAAAAAAAAAAAAAAAAAAAAAAGGCAGAGGAAGGTTGAACTTGAGCTTTCTCTGCCTGGCTGTTGAGCTGGAACATCTATCTTCTGCCCTCCAGGATCCTGGTTCTTAGGCCTTCGAATATACCACCCGCCCTCTGGGGTCTCTGGCTTGCAGAGGGCAGATTGACTTCTCAGCCTCCATAATTGCATGAGTCAATACCATACAATAAAGCTCTTTCTACACTGTGTGTGTGTGTGTGTGTGTGTGTGTGTGTGTGTATGTGTGAGGGGTGTATATATAAAATGTTGGTTTTATTCTCTGGAGAATCCTGACTGATACAGAAGGCATTATTTAGGGCTCTCTGTTGCAGACAACAAGACCCACTCTGGCTGAGTTAAGCAAAAACATGACAAGTTTAAGGACATCAGGTAGCTCCCCTGTCTCTAGGAGGGCCTGAGCTCAGGCCCAGAGGCAGTGCCCATCCCACACCAGGGGGCCACTGTGGCAAATTCCTCATTTCACCACTTTTGGTCATGGACACAGCTGCTCACACCACCAACACCAGGGACAGAATGCCAGAACCACCACATGGCTCTCCTGAAAAGCCAAACTCCTTCCCTGCCACGCTGGCCAAAAATTTGATTCCACCTGGCACCAACTTCCTCTTATTGCTCTCTTCTGGATCTAAGTCCCACAGAGTTACCCCTGATGGCACAGTCTAGTGACCCTGCCCACTAGCTGCAAGGAAGGCTAGTACAGCAAGCTCAGACCTCTAGCTTGGAGAGGGCCCTCCTACTGTGGCAAGGTTCTCAGGCACAAGAAGGGCGTTCAGAATATGCTGGCTGGTCACAAGCATGACAGATGTGTGGCACCAAGAGGCAAGCACACCATTCAAGCAATCACATAATAACGGTGACAGATGCAGAAAGAACAGCAAAGTGTTGGGAGAACAAATATCTAGATGACCAAACCTAGACCGGAAGTGTAAAAAATAAAAAGGCTTCCTGGAGGAAGTGACAGCTAAGCTGAGATTGGAACCATGAGAATGAGTTGGCCAGGAAAAGAAGTGGATTAAAAAAAAAAAAAAAACCAGGTAGAGGAAACAGCACGTGTGAAGGCCCAGAGGTGGGAAGGAGCCTGGCGTGGGAAGAGATGCAAGTTAGCTACTGTGGTTGGATCTTAGTGAGAAAAGGGGAGCGTAGGGCGGGCGGCACCCAGATCACGCAGGGTCAGGAAAGCTATGTTAAAGTTTCATTCCAAGAGGTACTGAAGTGTGTGATGTGACGAGGCTTAGGTGTTTTAAATGATCGCTCTGGCTGGTATACGAAGACTGAATTTCAGGCAGAGACCTCCGCTGGAAGCAGGGAGGCTGGAAATGGAGACACGTACTAGGGTGATAGTGATGGAAAAGATAAGGACCAAGTCCAAAGCTGTCTAACTCAGGGGTGAAACTGTGTGAGAGCAAGAAGACGGACGGAGGCGTCCCACAAGCCTACTGGAATGAGGAGAGACAGACAGGAGCAAGCTTTTGGGGGAAGAGCAGGAGCTCAGTTTGGGCACATTGGGTTTGGGGTGCACTGAGACAGCCAGCAGGATGCCAAGGAGCAGGCTGGAGTGAGGAGCGAGGCCCAGCTCAGAAGTGGAGATCATGAGTGGCCGGTATATTGGTGGCGTTTGATGCCAAGGGCATAGGTGGGGCCACCCCGCAGTGAGAGTGAGGAGCAGGATGAGAAGGGGACTGAGAGCTGAGCCTGGAGGGATCCACACATTCACAATCCCACGGGGGAGCAGGAGCCCCCAAAGGAGGCGGAGCAGGGGAAGGAGTGCTCAGAGAGGTGGGAGGAGAACTGGATGAATGTGGGATCCTGGGGCCCCAACAAAGATTGTCCCAGCGAGGGGCTGCTGAGCCGGCCGAGTGCTGCTGAGCCGCCTTTGTGAGAGGATTTGGAGGTGCAGCTCACAGCGAGAGCGGATTTGGCAGAGGATGGACTCGGAGGCTGGGCTCAGGGGTGCTGAGAGGGAGCGGCTGGGGCAGCCCAGGAGAACAACCCTTTACCGAGGCTCCTCTGGGAGGGCGGGGGGAGCCAGAAGGGAGCGGGAGGAGTCATTTGGTTTTGTTGTAAGAGGACAGCCTGGAAAAATGCCACGAAGTGGATATGGGAGTCACTGAAAAACGGGGGGCACGTCATGGAGCGGGGTGGTTGAGAAGGAGTGAGAAGGCAGGTCCTGAACCCAGTGCGGGGGGCCTTGGCTGAGAAAGGGGACTCTGCCCCAGAGGCTGGCAGGGGGGTGTGTGGCCTGGGGGTGGGCAGGAGAGGGAGGCCAACTGCTGGCTCCTGCATTCGTCATGAAGTTGAGGTTCCTGGCCTGCTGGGGGTGGGCGCCAACGGGGTGGGAGTGGAGAGTGGGTGGGTCTTGAGAGTGCAGAAGACGGAAGCAGCTGCGGCAGAGGTGGGAGGACAAGCCGGTAAGGAAGAATATGCAGTTGCCAGGCCATGCGGGCGGGCCAGCTCCCCCAGGAGCGGAAACTTGGAGTGAGACCACTTTTTCTGGGTGGAATATCTGGTACAGACAAAAGTGACTTGGGCTTATTCAGGGTGGGGTTTTGCCCCAAAGGCTGAGGCACCAGGGACTTCTAGGTGTTTGTCAGAGAGCATTTGCACAATGCCACAGGGTCCCTGCTGGAGGGTCTGCTGGAAGGGAGTGGAGTATTCGGTGATAGGGCTGGGTGGGGGTGCAGAGGAAGAGTTCTAGGAGGACAGAAGGGTGTGGTCAGAACAGGATGCTTTGCAGCACAGCTGGTGTGACTTCCAGCAGTAGCATGGGCTCCATGTTGGTGTGGGAGGGGGTGTCTGCTGGGGGTCAAGAAGGTCCCTGAGAGAAGGAAGGGCAGGGACTGTGAGGTCAGTGGGTGACAGACCATCAGCTTGGGCACTGCTGTCACTCAAGACAAAGGCTGGGGTTGAAGGGCAAGGATGACTTTCGAGCCAGAGCCTCCAGCCATGAAGGTGGGGAAGGGGCTGCAGGAGCCTGGGGGTTGCAAAGAGGAGGCTGGGGCAGAGGTGGGATGCAGGGAGTGAGGAGGGGCAGACCAGAGGGAGAGTCCAGACAGGGCGGGGTGGAGAGGACTCAGGGTGCGGAGCAGGAACCGAAACCCCCAGGCACTGGTCCCCTGCCCTCCGGAGCCTGGGCAACCAGTCCAGCCATCCTGCTATGGCTTCACCCTCCCAGCTTTGGGGCTGCCAGAGGCCCTGGCCCTGGAACTGTTAGGAACAGGGCTGCCTTTGGGGCAGATCCAGGCTTTGGAAACCAACAGGAAACTGCAGATATTATTATTATTTTTTTTTTCTGACACTCTGTTCTGCCTCATCTGTGTGACTCTCTCGTGTGGATTTTTCTCTTCTGGCTTGCTCTTGCACACTCTCTGTCTCTCTGCATCTTTCTCTTTTTGAGGCCCCAGATTTTAGCTGTGGGGAAGCAACAGAGCAGCCCATCAGGCAGCTGCCCCATCTCCATGATACCAACATCTGAGTCCCGGGGCTGGCTGGAGGTGGCCGGAGCTTTCCGCCGGCATGCAGATGGCCAGCTAGCCCCATCTGTCAGAATTCTCCTCCGGAGTGCTCTCTGCCCATCCCCCACAACATCCCTCCCTCTCTCCCTAACTCTCCTGTCTTCCCCTCATGGCTGTCCCCTCCCAGGTAGAGTGTTGTGCATGTGAGGGAGGGCTGTGTGACCTTCAGCCTGCCACTCCCTTCCCTGGGGAACTTGCTTGGGCTCCAGCTTCCCCGCAGGCGTCCCTGGGAGTAGGTCAGGGCCTGCGAGTCTCCCTCCCTCAGAGGCGTTGCATAATCAGCCCGAGGCCCTGTGCACATTCCCATGGTTACGGGACTGGGGAAGGCTGGCAGTGGTGGCATTGCCATGGCACCGGCGTGGCCCTTGGCTCTGCTGGGCGTGGCGCAGGCACGGAGGGGCTCTGGGCTCTGGCTGCTGGAGAGATTGTTGCGGGGGACGACCTTCCTCTTGACTCTTTGCAGAGCACCTCAGCTCAGCGGCCATGGTGACCTGGGAGCAAACCCTTGGCACACTGGCTGGCTCAACACAGACCAGACTTGGAGTTGTGGTCTCAGCCCCAGCCTGACCCCAGACCCGGCCTGCAGCCCGTGTCCTTTGCAGCCCCTTACTCAGTCCTAACCTGGGCCCAGTTGGAGCCCTCGTGGAGCACAGCTAGGCCCTCCCCCTAGGCCCTGCGGGCATTTCCATCTGCACTCTGCCTGCACTCTGGCCATGGCCTCAGTCCTCCGATCCCCTGCACACCCCCACTCCCCCAACCCCTTAGTTCAATGTTAAGGAATCAATAATACATATTAAACAAGCTGTCTGTAAACAGAAACAGACATAAAACAAGGTTATGTATCAATCAGTTGACAAAAATGTTGTGACCACAGGCTCACAGAGCCTGTCTGGGTTTTTTCCCAGTCGCTGTGGCCGCCTAGTGAGGTAGTCTGTGAAGAGTCAGGAGGAGGGCCGTCCCCGCAGTGATCTCTCTGGCAGCCAGAGCCCAGAGCCCCTCAGTGCCCACACCACACCCAGCAGAGCCACGGGCCATGCTGGTGCCATGGCGATGCCACCACTGCCAGTGCTGTACCCGCCACAACCAGTGCTGTGCCCGGGGGCCCTCACAGGGTGGAGGGGAAGAGTGGCAGACCCAAGCCTCACTTTTGGGGGCAGACAACAGAGGTGTGTGTGTGACTCAGGCCATCAGAGCTGTGCGGGTTCAAAAGTCACAGGTCAGTTGACAGTTGGGGGTCAGAGCAGGCAGGAAGTCCTCCTGGGGGAGGCAATGGTGGGTGTGTGGGGCTGGAAAGGCTGGATAGAATTTGAGGAAGGGAAACGCCAGGGAGGTGGAACAGCTGCCATGAAGGTGGAGAGTCCAGAGCTCAGAGTGCAGGACCCACTGGATGGAATTTGATCTCTCAAAGATAGACCGTGTGCTTGTGTAGAAGCTTCTCCAGGCTCACCTCTGCACAGAGCTCAGGGAAGGATCTGATGGCTGGGAGCAAACCCTTGGCTCACTGGCTGGCTCAACACAGACCAGACTTGGAGCTGTGGGTTCACAGGGCTCAGGGAGACCCCCAGAGGCAACCTCAGCAGGAAGAGCTTCACGCAAGGCACACGAGAGACCCCCACGCATAGCCCCTCCTGAGCCCAGAACCCTTTGTCCAGCTGCTGCTTTGGCTGCCCCTTGAGCTCCACGGCAGACCTCTCATCACAGCCCTCTTGGCCCTCACAGGGTACAGCCCATACAGTAGAGACAAAACAGATCCCATCACTCCCTGCTTTCTGATTTGACCAGGGAAAAATAAATCCAAGTTCCTTTCTGCAGCCTGCAAGGCCCTGGGTGTCCTGGGCCAGTCCAGCTCTCCAACCTCAGCTTCTTTTGCCTTCCTTCCCTGTGCTCCGCTCTGGCCACACTGGCCTTCCTGCTGTCTTCTGATCCCCTGAGCTTGTGTTCATTTCAGCTCAGCTGCTGCTTGGAACACTCTCTCCCTAATGCCTCCCATGGCTGCCTTCTTCCATATAGCCCCCATTCAGTGCCAATATCACCTCCCCAGAGAGGCCTGTCCTGGCTGCCTAGTGACATCACTCACTTTCACCATTGCATTTCCTTGTTTTATTTTCTTCATGGCACTTAGCAGTAATTACAGACAATGCTCATTATTTGTGGTAGTTACGTTCCATAAAGTCACCACCAACACTGAGTTAGCAAACATGGAACCATTGCTCCTAGGGGATAGGCTCCTGTGAACCTGTGGTCACATTTTTGTCAACTGATCGATACAATCGATACATAACCTTGTTTCATGTCTGTTTCTGTTTACAGATAGCTTATTTAATATGTATTATTGATTCATTAACATTGAACTAATGGCCAACAGCACTGTGACTCATGTCTGAGTGAAGCTTCTCTGGCACACGTTTTCCTCGTAAGGCACATCACAGCCCTCTTGCACATAGGAATGCTGGACAGCACTCCAGCCTACACTCGGGGGTCACTTGAAATAGTGAAATCATCAACAAAAAGCACAAAAATGTGAAACACATGACACTAAATACCACTTGGTGACAGTATGTAAACAAGGGAAGCGACCCTTGTTTATAGTCTGAGCTGCAACAAGAAGTCAGAGCATCCCCTGCTTGGGCTGTGCTGGGAGGTGTGCATTGGGCCACTCAAGCTTTTCTCCACTCTGCGAGTGTTCAAGAATGATGGTGGAAGCGCTGCCAGTGTTGACACTGGGGTTAGAGAGCAGGCAAATTTACAGATATGGAATGTGCAAGTAATGAGGGTCAAGTGTGTGTCATTTACATATTTGTGTGTTATTGTTGGTCTTCCCATTGTCTTACTGCTGCATCCACAGCACCTGAAACAGGTCATGGTCAAGATTCAGTAGATGTCTTTATTATTTTTAAATTATTATTATTATTTTTTGAGACGGAATCTCACTCTGTTGACCAGGCTGGAGTGCAGTGGTGTGATCTCGGCCCACTGCAACCTCCACCTCCTAGGTTCAAGCGATTCTCCGGCCTCAGTATCCCGAGTAGCTGGGACTACTACAGCCGTGCACAACCACACCCAGCTAATGTTTTGTATTTTTAGTAGAGATGGGATTTCGCCACGTTGGCCAGGCTGGTCTTGAACTCCTGGCCTCAAGTGATGTGCCTGCCTCGGCCTCCCAAAGTGCTGGGATTACAGGTGTGAGCCACCGTGCCTGGCCCTATTTTTAAATTTTTTTGAGACGGGGGTCTCTCAGTATCAAGCTGCACACAGGCTGGGACTTGGAGTGACTTCTCAGCACCCAGTCCGGGCTGGAGTGTGGTGGTGTGATCACAGTTCACTGCAGCCTTGACCTCCCTACCTTGAGCAATTCTTCTGCTTCAGCCTCCAGAGTAGCTGGGATTTCGGGTAGGTGCCACCACACCTGGCTATTTTTTTATTTGTTTTGCAGAGACGGGGTCTTGTCATGCTGCCCAGGCTGGTCTCAAACCCCTAGACTTAAGTGATCCTCCTGCCTCAGCCTTCCAAAGTGCTGGGATTACAGGACTGAGCCACCGCGTCCAGTCTCACAGATGTCTAATGAGTATTTATCAACGGACTGCCCTGGCCCCGCCCCCAACACACACACACACACACACACACACACACACACACACACACACACACACACAATCCTTAGGACTTCTCAGAGCGAAAAAGACACGGAGTGTCACTTCCTCTGGTGCTTCTCTTCTGGGCACCACAGGCAAGGGAGAGGAGAAAGATTCTGGAAGAAAAGCGGGGGTAAGTGAGAGCCCTTGTCCTAAAGCGTTCTCATCCCCATTCTCCCTCTCCTTATGGTCAGACCTGTCGCTCAACACAGGGAAGCCTGGTGTGCACATGTGATTATGTCCACTTCCCCGTGGTAAGTGTCACCAGGGGCACAGGCAGTACGTGTCCAGCTTGGCCGAGGTTGCCACTCCTGGTCCTGCGGGAATGGTGTGCATGCCTGAACGCACGCATGTGTGTGCGCACAGGAGCATGTGTGCTGAGGGTGCAGGCACGTGCCTGAGCTTGTGCCTGGGCATGTGCCCGGCTCTGCCCTGATAAAGCCTGCCGGCTCCCTAGCAGCTGGAGCACCCGCTGTGCTGACAGGGCCTGCAATCACGGGAAATTACCAAACCCAGAACTAAAATTAAGGCTGCTGCTGCTGCTGCTGCTGCCGCCGCCGCAGAGCCTGTTTATGAGCCAAACGCCTGGAAGAGGCCTCGGGAGGAGGCACTGTGAGGAACTCGGAGGACAGGGATGAAGACTGGGCAGGGAGGCCGCAGAGGAGGAACCCCAGCTTCCATTTGGCAAGTGCCTATGGAGTGAAATGTCAGGTGCTGTGCTGGTGAATTTCCACGCTTTATTTAGCCATCACAATAGATAGGTATGGCCCCCCTTTGACCAACAGAGAAGCTGGGTGTCACAGAAGTTAAGGCTCTTAGCTAGTAGAGCTGGGATTTGAAGGTGGGGCTGTCTGACACAGGGACTGGGACAGATCTCTGGACCTTGTGAGGTTAAGGGGAAATGTACCCCACAAAAGTCATTCTGGTTTTTAGTATGGTATTTGATGTAAGGAACATCTAAAAGAAGCCTCTGAGTTTGTAATAGCCCTCCTCCTCCCTACAGCGTGACCTGTAGTTGGACCCTGTGGGAACTCACACGTGCCTCCAGGAAGGACAGTGAGCGGAGCATACACACCAATTCTACTGAACTCGTTCCCATGCACAGTCCCCCCAACGCCGTGGCTCTAGAACTGGTGGGTTCTTGATCTCGCTGACTTCAAGCATGAAGCCATGAACCTTCACTGTGAGTATTACAGTTCTTAAGGATGGTGTGTCCCGAGTTTGTTCCTTCTGATGTTCCAATGTGTCCAGAGTTTCTTACTACTGCTGGGTTCGTGGTCTGACTTCAGGGGTGAATGTGCAAGACATTTGCAGTGAGCGTCACAGCTCTTAAGGGCGGTGTGTCTGGAGTTACCCATTCCTCCTGGGGAGTTCATAGCCTCACTGGCTTCAGGACTGAAGCTGCAGACCATCCTGGTGAGTGTGACAGTTCATAAAAACTGCAAGCACCCAAAGAGAGAACAACAACAAAATTTATTACAATGAGGAAAAACACAGACATCCCAAAACAGGGAAACAGAACGCACCACATTGCCACTGCCGACTCAGGTAGCCCTCTTTTATTCCCTTATCTGGCCCCAACCACATCCTGCTGATTGGTCCATTTTACAGAGAGCTGATTGGTACATTTTACAGAGAGCTGATTGGTCCATTTTGACAGAGTGCTGATTGGTGCGTTTACAAACCTTTAGCTAAACACAGAGTGCTGATTGGTGCATTTACAAACCTTTAGCTAGACAGAGAGTGCTGATTGGTGCGTTTACAATCCTTTAGCTAGACACAAAAGTTTTCCAAGTCCCCAGCCGTCACAGAAGCCCAGTCATCTTCAGTTCTCACTGGCAACTGCTGCAGGAGTTTGCAGCACCTAGCTTGGGCACTCCGGCAGCCCAGAGGAAGTTCCTAGACAACCGAGAAGAAAAGAGGGGAAGCGAGAAAGACACTGAGACTAGCCATGGTGACCAATGACCCCGCGAAGAGGGAACGGGGTCCATGCACGGGACCCAGCCTCCTATGAAGCCCAGCAGGTGCCCGCGTGCCGAGCCCGCGCCCACCCGGAACCAGCCTCGGCCCACGAGCGCCGAGCGCAGCCCTGGCTCCCACCTGCGCCTCTCCCTCCACACCTCCTCGCGAGCAGAGGGAGTGGACTCCAGCCTCGGCCAGCCCCAAAGAGGGGCCTCCACACCGCAGCGCGGGCTGAAGGGCTCCTCCAGCACGGCCAGAGCGGACGCTGAGGCCGAGGAGGTGCCGAGAACGAGCGAGGGCTGCTAGCACGTTGTCACCTCTCACCAGCATCACTAGCTCGAGGCTCCATAGTGTTTATATGGGGGCCTAGGGGGGGCGCAGTATCAAGCTGCACGCAGGCTGGGACTTGGAGTGATTTCCCAGCACCCTGTGGCCCTGAAAGGCCCCTGGCCCCAGAAGGACCCACCTGTGATCTAGAGAACGAATCTCCTCCCCTTCACCGCTTACCCTGGCCAGCAAGCAAATGATGAATGAACCGTGGGGAATGTCTGTCGAGGGGCCCTGGCTGAGGGCAGCGGCAGGTGGGCACATACCCATGCTGCTCCCACCCCCGCCAATCTCAAGGAGAACCTGGCTCACCGGTTGGAGGCTGTGGAGAGAGAAAGCTGGGCCCCGAAGCCATATGGCATTTGTTGGCACACAACCTGGCTGGCCTCCAGCCAGTCAGCGCCTTCATCTGACTTGGCATAAAAATGACAACAGCACCAAGCACTGTTCTAGGATGCACACATCCATACACAGTCCTTACAGGGCTCTTTGAGGAAGGATCGTCATCTCCACTTTACAAGTGAGAAAACTAGGGCATAGAGAGGTAAATGATTTGCCCTCAGCCGCCTAGCTGGGAGGCCATGGCGCCAGGACATGGACCATTGGCTTGGGCAGCCTGGTAGTAGAAGCTCTGTGCTGACCACCATGCTACATGGCCTCTCTCAGGTCCTCCAGGCCCTTGGCCCTTCCCAGGTCAGGTTCACATTGTGCAGGTGGCCTGGTGGATGGCCCTCTAGCCTCTGCCTGAAGACAGCCAGCGTGGGTGCCCACTCCACAGCCCCTGACCTGGCTCTGTGGGGCAGAAGGCCGTCCTGGACAGGGTCTGAAGCAGTTCTTCAGGGCGTCGTCTGCCCACTCAGCCTCTGCTGCCTCCTGCCCCTTGTGCCTCTTGGTGGCCTTCTGGAGACTTGAAGAGAATAGTCACAATGCCTGTGGACCTGCTCACCCATCGGTCCACACAGCCCTGGCCCAGACTGAGAGGGGCCAGTCGTGAGACCAACTGTGTTCCATGCCCAGGCTTGGACTTTTCGTTAGCTTTAAAAATCTTTCTTGTGTTTGGGTTCTGACTAGCATTTAATATTTTTTGATGGAATAGAAGAGAATAGAAGCTAGAGCATGAGTCAGTATTGCTTCTTGAAGCTTTTAACTCCATGTTACATACATGCATGTGTTTATGCTGAGTCAGAGTGAAAAATGAACTTCTCACTATGGGAAAGTGAACAAGTTTGAAGGACACTCAGTCCTGTAGATTGCCTTCTCCTTTCTTGCATCCTATTTTGGTTCCTGCATTGACCCCCAGCCAGCCCAGGCCTCCCCTCAGGCTGAGCTCAGAAGCCTCCCGCTCCCAGCCCTGCTGAGCCATGTCAAGATCTGGGCACACAGGGAGACAGGAAGCCTTGTGGACTGGGCGATGAGAAAAGGAACTGCTGCATAACGTACGCTCACCATGTGCCAGGCTCTGTGCTGAATGCTCCATTTCCATCGTCTGTTAAGTCTCATGAAGTAGGTGGCGTGTTCGCTCCGTTCCGCAGATGAGGAAACAGGCGCGGGCTCTTCACCTTCTTGCTCAGTCGTGACACTCATGGAAACGTCATAACTGAGTTTAAATCTGGGTCTTGGAGCTTCCTGGGTCACTCTCTTCACACCGGCCTGCAGCACTGCTTGGGAGCGGTGAGCACCCAGGCAAGCAGTGATTAGGTGCTTGCCTGATCCTCCCACCTCACCTCCCTGATCACCTCCTCCTCTTTCTCCCTACACCCAGAGCAATGGCTCCTGTCAAGTTCCTCCCTCTAGGGCCCAAGGGGTTCAGTGAATCTAATTGGAAGCAGCTTTTTAGTCCTGTGACCCAGAGGCTTGCTGAGGGCGTGGGGAGGGGACCAGACTGTGGAGAGCCAGGCCTGAGGCCAGCAGAGTCTATTGCGCAACCTGCAGGCTGCACAGCCCCAGCCCTGGGGGTTGCATTTCTCCCTTTACCTTTCCCCCATTCAATCCACAATAGCGGTCTGGTGGCAGACACCACATTCCTGGCACTGTGGAGGCTAAGTCACCAAGAGGGCCGCACACTCCCTCATAGAGCTGCTCAGAGCTCTCTCCACCATGGCCCGGGGCTCAGCCTTCAAAGTGGAGGGCCTCTTCCTCTCTTGCCTCTCCCTTCTTGGAGGCATGGGTTCCGGAGTGGGCACTACGTTTGTCGTTAGTTGCACTTGGGTTCAAGCCAGGTTTGGGGGCACAGGAAGATATGGTGGCTATTCAACTATTCAACCCGCTCCCTCAAATAAAATCCCACTATGACTGAAAATAAATCCTATTGTTTGCGAAGTCCTCCCCATTTCACTCAAAGTAAAACACCAAAGGCTTTACAATGGCCTACGCAGGACTACAAAGACCTCCAAGTCTTGCCTCTCTGGACGAATCTTCTTTCTTTTCTTTCTTTCATTGCTCACGCAACTCCAGCCTTGCTGACCTCCTTGCAGTTCCTGCCCCAGGGCATTTGCACTTGTCACTCCCTCTGCCTGGAGCAGGTTCCCTCAGACACCCATATGACTCACTCACCTCTTCACTCTTAGTCCCACCTGCAGCCTCTGCAGTGGCTTTTGCTATTTCTTCACTTTATTTTTTTCTCCATGGCGCTTACTACTAAAATGCCACATAACTTGTTTATTTACTTTGTTGTATCATTTCTGTTTCTCCATTAGAATGTAAGCTGCATAAGGGTGGATTTTTTGTTCCGTTTGTTCAGCAGTGCCTAGCACAGAGCAGGCATGAGAAAAATGTTTGTGGAAACGAATTGAAATTGAATTAAAATAGTCATAAGGATGTCCAGAATTCTAATTTCTCCCATGACTTCCCTAAAGTTTCTATATCAAATTATTTGAAACCAAAGTCACCTGAAAGAATCTTTTCTGTTTTCCTTTGGGTGAATTCCAGCTCTGATTCAGGGCATAGCCGCACCATGGCCTGCTACAGACAAGCACTTGGAGGGTTTCTGAGGCCAGGCTCTATGCTGGATGCTGTAAATAGAGATGCGAGAAAGAGAGACACCACCCTGCTCTCTGGAGCTCACAGCCTTGGGGGAGGCCCACAAGGAGCAGGTGGCAATGACGAGAGTTATGACAGGGAAGCCCGGGGGCTGTGGGCGCCCATGGGAAGGGAGAAAGTTCCAGAAGGAGAGAACAGTCAGTGTAGGTCTCTTAACTCCTCGGAGCTCTTTCCTCGTGTTAAGGCTGAGCCTGTGAGCTGACTTGGAGGGCAAATGAGAGGACCAGCTGCAGGGCGCTCTGCAGGTGACACGCAGATGCTGGCTTTCATTTCTTGCTCCTCACTAGGAAAGCAGGAAGGCAGGGTGGAGATTAGCAAGCCCATTTTCCAGATTTTGCCATGTTTATTATAAATTATATGTTATTATATTAACAAATAATTTATTATTTATTAATATCTTTTCCTGTGTGTAACTTTTTCCCCCTTCCTCAAATTTTAGTTACATCGAGAACTCCTGAAGGGCTGGGACCCTTCCACGTTTCTTGTTTCCTTCTTGCCCCCTTCTCAGCAGAGCCCAGATCCAGCCTTGGTAAATCACGATGTTGGGACTCAGAGAGGGAGAGTCACTCATCTATGGTCACACAGAGAATCAGAGCTTGGGCAGGGGCTGGGGCCAGGCTTCCTGCTTCCTTGCCTGAGGCCCTTCTACTGCCAGACACGTGCTCTTCGGAGCCCATCTCTAGCCTGTGTCTAGGGTTCCCCCGGAAGAAGCCGTGGCCCCTGACCCTGCTAAGCCTTCCTCCACTCCTCCAGCACCCCTGGGGCCATCAAGCTCAGAGCTGCAGGCCTGTGGGGATGGCTGGAGGCGTGGGAGTCAGGGCAAAGCCGGTTCTCACTGAGGTCTTTGCGTGCCTCTGCCAGGGCTCCCCAGTGCCCTGGCTCCTCCCTTTCTCCTCTGAGGATGGCCAGCTCACTGGAGCAGCTCTGGGAAGGACCACAGCCCGCCCTTTTGCGACAGACTCTCCCAGGCGTCAAGAAAACTGATCTTCAGGGCTAGATGGGCTGTCATAAAAATTCAGTGTCATACCTCTTCTTAACATCATACAGATGAGGAAACTGAGGATTAGAGAAGGCAGGTGGCCTGCCCAGGTCCAGGGGCCCAAGGCAGGACTAGGTCTAGAATTAGAGTTCCGTGTCACCATTGAGCCTGAAGGTATCTGCTCTTTTAAGGCCTCTAGTGTGTTTCCTCTGGGCTGGATTCCTAGCGTCTGGGTAACCTTGTGTATTCGTCCATTTTCACACTGCTATAAGGACATACCTGAGACTGGGTAATTTATAAAGGAAAGAGGTTTAATTGACCAAGTTTGGCAGGGCTGGGAAGGCCTCAGGAAATTTACAATCATGGCAGAAGGGGAAGCAAACATATCCTTCTTCCATGGCGGCAGCAAGAAGTGCCCAGCAAAAAGGAAAAAGCCCCTTATAAAACCATCAGATCTTGTGAGAACTGACTCAGTATCACAGGAATAGCATGGAGGAAACCGCTCCCACGATTCAATTACCTCCCATCGGGTCCCTCCCATGACACATGGGGATTATGGGAACTACAATTCAGGATGAGATTTGGGTGGGGACACAGCCAAACCTTATCGCCTCACATAGCTCCAATGACAGGGTGCCCACTACCAGTCTGTGCTTCCTCTTGGTTCCTGTCCATTTCTATTCTCTTGAGCCGCAGACCCAGGTCTTAGGGGTCAGGTTTCCTGTGGCCTTCCCTGCTCTCCCACAGGGTGCTGCTAAGGACCTCCTGAGCTTCTCTCTACCTGTGTTTATACAGAGGGCTCCTGACACCTCTTCTCTGCTCTACACAGCACACTGGGGCCCAAGACACGGTTTGCTCATTCTTGTCATTCATTTATTCAAAAATATCTAGGTGTGGTGGCATGCATGTGTAGTCCCAGATACTCTGGAGGCTGAGGTGGTTGGATTGCTTGAGCACAGGAATTTGAGGCTGCAGTGAGCCATGATCGTGCCACTGCACTCCAGTCTGGGTGACAGAGCAAGACTGTCTCTGAAAAACAAAAGGAAACAGGCCGGGCGCAGTGGCTCATGCCTGTAATCCCAGCACTTTGGGAGGCCGAGGCGGGCAGATCACGAGTTCAGGAGTTCGAGACCAGCCTGACCAACATGGTGAAACCCCGTCTCTACTAAAAATACAAAAATTAGCCAGATCTGGTGGCATGTGCCTGTAATCCCAGCTACTCAAGAGGCTGAGGCAGGAGAATCACTTGAACGCGGCAGGCAGAGGTTGCAGTGAGCTGAGATCACGCCATTGCACTCCAGTCTGGGTGACAGAGTGAGACTCCGTCCCAAAAAAAAAAAAAAAGGGGGGAAACGAAAAACCCCAAACATGTTTATTAAACCTATGATGTACTGTGTACCAGGTACTGTTGCAGGCATCATGGATAGAGTAATGAAAACAAAAATATCAGACCAAGAAAAGATGTGAGCAGTCCCTGACTTAGATGCCTCACTACCATTACAGACCCTCTTGCAACGGTGAGACCCATAACCAGAAGGACAGACTGTCAAGGCAATTAAGAGACGGATCGATACACAGTGGAAAAAAGGGAAGTTCAAAACAGAAATAGGGTGAGGCACAGGGAAACTTTGCAAAGCACTGGTTCCGAAGTTAGCTACAGTCCTTCTCTACCAGGAAATGACAAGGCTATCCTTTGACCCTTTTCAGGACTTGGAGGCGGAGGAGCCCTTGGGAACATCTGGAACATCTGTGAGCCATTCTCTCCCACTGAGGAGGACTGGGCCAGGGCTAGTGTGGGCAGGGGGTGGGGACTGGGAGGACAAATAGATCCAGTGGGACACCCCCCAGGCCTCTTCCTGCTCCCAAACCCCAAACATTGCTTCCAGAACCTGGGCGGCCTGGCTCTTTCCCAGCCTCACCGCAAGACTCCCTAGTCCTTCCTCTGGCTCAGCATGGGCCAAGCCTACCCCGTCCACACCCTCTGCAGGGTTCCTTCCAGGCTGGGGGTAGCAGGAGAGAAAGCCAGGGCTGTGTGAGATTAGAGGAGGAAGAGCAGGCCAGGGAGGAGGCTTTCTGCGGGCGAGGGCATGGCTGGGAGGAACTGAACTAGGGTGAGGCAATGGAGGAGCCAGGTAGAGGGAGGATAACAGAGGGGAGCAACTTCTACTCCAGACTGACAGTGTTTCGCCCCCCACCCTTGCTCTTGGGGTTGAAACTTGAGGATGGAAGGTGTTATGGACTTAATTTTATCCCCCCCACCCCCTGATTTATATGCTGAAGTCCTAACCCCCAGTCTTTCAGAGTGTGATTATTCAGACACAGAACCTTTGAAGAGGTAATCACGTTAAAACGAGTTCACTGGGGTGGGCTCTAATCCAACATGACGGGTGTCTTTATAAGAAGAGGAGATTCAGACACAGACAGACAAAGGAAGAAGGCCATGTGAAGACACAGCCAGAAAACATCTGTCTACAAGCCAAGGAGAGAGAGGCCTCAGAAGAAACAACCCCGCAGATACCTTGATTGTGAACTTCCAGGTTCCAGAATCATAAGGAAATGCCTTTCTGTGGTTTAAGCCCCCCGATCTGTGGAATTGGTTACCCCGGTCTGTGGAATTGGTTACGTCAGCCCGAGCTGACCACGCAAGAGTGACGCTGTTCAAACAGGGCACCATCCACTGTCTTAGGGATGGGTACTTTCAGTTCACTGGGACACCCCACTGTCTGGGCACTCTGCCGGGAAAGAGACATACACACCTTCAGGCTCACAGTCCTGGCTTATGATTTCCCATGGGTTAGGGTCAAAACTGGGGCAACTGGAGAAGTTGATACTCTTCATTTGAACTAGACAGGGTGATCTTTGACAGAAATCAGTCTACTTGGTGAGTTGTATTTGCTTTCAAGAACATAGGAAGAAAACAGGTACAACATTGCCAGTACAGAGACCAACCAGAGGTGGAAGTGCCACTGCCTTCCTCTTGGACTCTGAAGGGATAGAAGTGTCTTCTTCCTGCCTAGAGCCATCAGATTCAGGGACTCATAAACATATAGCAAATGCCTGAGGCAGGGCAGTTCACAAAGCTCAAGGATGTACTGGGCTGCTGAAACATCTTAACCTTGAGGGGAAGGGTTGGTTGTCCATGGAATAATTGTGCAAATAGCTAATTCTTTCCTATTCCAGACATCGGCAACAGACTGCATGTTTAAAGCATGTCACATGTGTCACCTTAATTAATCCTCACAAAACCCCAGGCACTATCAGCACATTTTACAAATGGGAAAATTGAGGCACAAAGACATGATGTAACTTGACCAAGGTTACTCCGCTGATAAGGAGGAGGGGTAGTAACATCACTTGGAGAAGGCGTGTGAAGAGGAAACCTCTGGGGAAAGGTTAGGGAGCAGGGGAGCGGTCACGTGAGCTGCCTTCTGAAGTCTTACCTCTCAGTTTGGAGTGACTTTGGGACACTTATTTGAACACTTCAGTAAAAAATAAACACTCCTTTTTGAGGTCCAGAGAGAATTTAGTCTGAGGAAGATAAGCCCTACAAGATGTGGTTATTGAGACAACCAAAAGTCAAAGTGGACAATCATAAACAATGACAAACACCTTAAATATTTGGAGACAACTTAAAAATCATATATATTCATTAAGCACTCTTGATGTGTGGCCAAGGTCTCTTTTTTGAACAGCAATCTGCTGGCTGATGAGAGTTCTTTTATATCTTTATTTTTAAAAAACCACGTGCATGATGTCTCATCTTTGATTTCCTGTTCTGGTTTCTTTATAGAGTAATGAAAGCATAAAATCCCTCGCTGGGTGTCATAAGGGATGAGTCCCCATTCCCTAGCTCTCTTTCTTTCTGTGCATAGTGTAGGATGGCCCTTTGGTGCCCATCTGGAGTTAGTTATGGCCACATGACTTAGCTTGATCAGTCGACTGTAATAGAAACAATGAGTGTCACTTCTGGGCAGACGCTTTAAGAGTTGGCTGAGGCCGGGTGCAGTGGCTCACACCTGTAATCCCAGCACTTTGGGAGGTGGAGGCGGGCAAATCATCTGAGGTCAGGAGTTGGATACCAGCCTGGCCAACATGGTGAAACCCCATCTCTACTAAAAATACAAAAAGTAGCTGGGCACAGTGGCGGGCACCTGTAATCCCAGCTACTCAGGAGGTTGAGGTAGGAGAATTGCTTGAACCTGGGAGGCAGAGGCTGCAGTGAGCTGACATTGCGCCACTGCACTCCAGCCTGGGCAACAGAGTAAGACCCTGTCTCAGGGAAAAAAAAAAAAAGAAAGAAAAAGAAAAAAAAAAGGAAAGGAAAAGAGTTGGCTGGGCATGGTCGCCCAGGCCTGTATTCTCAACACTTTGGGAGGCCAAGGTAGGAGGATCACTGGAGCCCAAGAGTTTGAGGTTTGAGTGAGCTATGATTGCACTACTGTACTACAGCCTGGCTGACAGACTGAGATCCTGTCTTTATTTTTTTCAGAAGAGTCAATACATACTTCACCATGTACCTACAACCTCAGGTACTGGAAAAGGTTCAGATATATTGGGGGAACCGTCCATTTGGGTCTGAGGCAGAGCCCCATTTAACCCATGATAGGCATGCAGCATGAGTAAGAAAAAAACCTGTGTGAGATTTAAACTACTGAGATTTCGAGGATATTTGTTACTGCAGCCTACCCTTCTTATCCTAACTGACACACTCATGAAATTCTACGAGTATAGTCTTATTCTTGGCTAGATGTATTTAGATACGTTTCTCCAGTATTTTAATATGGGTCTCACTCAGACCTCATTTCACAACAATTCTTTTTAGATACTTGCTTTTACTGTGTGATATTCAGGAACCCAGCCCTTCTTCCTGATGTTACTTCTATAGTGAAAATATGGAACTGCAAGGAGGCATCCACTGTGCATGTACAAGGCAGCTATTATAGGTGTGGTCATCTGGAGCATCCTGAGGGCAGGTACAAGGCCCTTCTCTTCTCCTAGTTGAGAGAGACAATTTCCCCTGTTGTGAGAGACAATTTGCCATGGTCCATGAGAAAATTTGCCATGGACCCATCCCTGAACATTCCTGCTCGGTGTGCCGAGAATGCAAGGCTCTAGTCACTCTACCCGGGCTGTTTCACAGGGCTGTATTTGCCATGAGCAGCCATGAGAGATGCAGTAACACCTCCCACCAGGAAAAGACCAGGTTTCTTTCCACTTGCTAGAGAAGTGGCAAATGTTCCAAGCTCAGTGTTACTCTCCTGTAATGCAATCCACTGGGTGACTCACCATCACGGGCCCTTTGCATTGTCTTTGTGGGACTTGAGTGATGTCGGAGAACCAAAGCAATCCTATGCAGCTCCGGCTAGTGCTTTTGCTGTGAGTGATGAAGTCCTTTGTCTCTGACCCAGGAGTCTTGTATCTTTGGCTGGCATCCATGGAACAATAGCAGGCTAACTTGTTAGCTTGTAAATTGGGTAAAAATCTCAGACACTGCACTGTTCCTGACATCCCAACTCCAATTCAGCACAGGACTGGGCACGTAGTGGAATGATGGGAAGTAAGGCTTGTGCTTTTCACTTATTGATCTTGGGGCAAGGGAGTCCCAGGATAGCCTTTCTCCATACTTAATTCTCTGGTGGCCTTTTCACTTCCTGAGCCTCTGCTTTACCCTCTGCAATGGGGATAACAATCTAGGACCCGTGGTTCTCACTCAGGGCTGTTAGATTTGAGAGTCTGGGGGAAGATGACTGCTGCTCTCTCATAAGCACCAGCTGACTTCTGTCTTTTCTCAAGGTAATGCTAGCAAACTTAGACCCCTCCCAGAGAGACTTAGGGCAGAGGAAGGAACAACTCACTGTCAGTGACAAAGAGGAATGTGACTAGGAGAGATCCAGTTGGCTGTGGAGTCTTCCCTTCTGGAGCTCTGCACAAACAGGACAGGAGCTTGCACGTTTTCAGGAGGCAGGGTCAGACTGGATACCTCCCAGGGCTCTGTTTGGAATGGGAAGCATGACACCCACCTCCAGGAAGCTGATGGGAAAGACTTGCCCTAGTTTCTAGCCAGGAATTTGAGTTTGCTATGTCAGGACAGCAGCAGTGGCCTAGCAAAGGTAGATGGCAGCCAGAAACAACGTGAGATGCATGTGCCATCTCTCCCTAGGCAGTGCTGGAATTTGTCCCCAAACACATACCTAGCAAAGACAGGGTGCATTCATGCATTTCACATTTAATAAATCTTGAAAAAATAACTCAGTGCAAAATTGAGGGAAAAAGGGAAGGGATAGTTGTTTGTCTGCACCCTCTCCAACTGTGGCATCTTTGCTGTGCCCTCAATAACTGTCACATGGGAACCTGTGTGCCCTTGAATTTCTCCGCTACACTTCAGGGAAGGAGGCTGGCTTAGGGAAGAGTGATTTGTGTATGCTCACAGGTCGGACTGGAAGGTGAGAGAGAGACGAGGTGGTAGGATGGCTGCAGCAGCCCTGGTGAAAGGTGAGGAGGGCCTGAACTAGGGAGAAGTTCAAGGACGTTGGTGAGGTCTACTTCTCGGCTGGGGATGCAGCTCCTGACTGTCTGTGGGGCCCCAGGGTGGCATCCATGAAAACCCTTGTGTTTGCTCAGCCCCTGCACCTGGCTGAGGGCTTCCTCTTCTGCAGAGGATTCTGGGAGAGGTTGCCCCTGCCAGCCTTTAGTCCTCAGGGATGGGGGTTGGGCCAGGCTCAGGAACCCAGCCTTGGCCTCGCCATCCCAGACCCTCCCCACGCCACACCAAGGAAGGGCCTGTCACCAGGAGAAGTATGACCCTCCCGTGTCTGAGTCCTCGTTTCACTTACAGCTCGGCGCTAATCCAATTGCTGGCTCTAACCTAATTCTCCATTGTTGCTAGAGTCCTTTGCCTGCCGATATTAAAAATCTTTTCATTTAATTGTGCAGAAGATAGATCCTCCTCAGCCATCAGGTGGTAAATATAGAATAGCTGATGTGTAGCTCTAATTTCTTCCCTGGCAGGCCTCCTGCAGTTCTGAGTAATTGGGGACCAAGAAGCTCTGGGAGGAAGGAGACAGGAAGGAGAGAAGAGGGAGGCAGGGTGAGGAGCTGGGACCTTGCTATTGTCAGGAGGTTACAGATCAGAGGAATCTGGTCAGTATGTCCATTTCTGCAGGACCAGTTGTTTTTCTTCTGAATCTCTCACGCTGCCTGGTGACTGGGGTCCTGAGATGTTGCAGGAGAATCACGTGTTCCTCCACCATGGGAGATCAAGATGCACCATCCGAACGTATCTTTGGTGAAAGTCTTGGGATCCCCAGGTCACCAAGAACCACAGCTATTTGATACACCAAGACCCTTTGTGATGACTGAGTGTAACCTTCTGGTTTGGGGACCACATGGTTTCCCAGCCAGGCACTGAAAGAGTTGATGGCAGATGACAAGCATCTTGATTTCTATCCGAGGAAGGAAAACTATGTGGAACCCTGTGGTCACTGTGTGTTCCCATAGGAGAGGGACAGTGGCATTGAAGTGAGGCTCCAGGAGCCATTAGCAGGCTAGGGTCCTCTCTCCTTCACCCAGAAAAGGGCAGGGCTCCAGTTAAAGTTACTGGCCTCACACTTGGCCACCAAGGAAGAAGGAAGCATCCTAGGAAGAGCCACTGGTCACCAGACACTGCCTCTCTGGTGGCTCAGTCCCAACTGGGGCTTCCCAGGAGTTCACAGCTTCCAGGACTCCCTGGTGCCCTGGAGAACATGGCAGCCTACTCCGTCTCTTGGAGGGAGGGCTGCAGCTTCCTCTCAACTGCATGCTCAACTGCTGTGAGCTCCCAGCTCCTCATGCCTGTCCACTGGCAGACCTGAGCTTCTGAGACTGCTCCTGCTTCCCTGTAAGAAGTTCTGCTGAACCTCAGGTCTTGGACCCCCTTCTCTCCACCCCACCCTCTCACAGGCTGTGGGGGCATTCCTCCTCCCAGACTGGGGACCTCAGGTAGCCTTTCCTTCCCTTTTCCCTCCTGCCTCAGAGGGAGACACAGATATTTCATGGAGTACCTGTTTTCTGAGCACTTGGGGGATTCTCAGGGCTCCATCCCCGCCTGGCCCCATCACCCCAGGCCCTCTGGGTAGGTCTGTGCTCTCTGACTCCACCCCCTGTACTCTCCAAGACCAGCTCCTCCTCTCCCCCACTAATACTGGGTTTTGCAACCCCCTCTTCTCTACCCTTCTCTACCTGCTGATCCAAGATCCTTGGGGGAAGAGGAGGGAACACTCACTGCTTGGGAGCTGCTGAATCCTCTGACCAGGGGATCCTGAAGAAGGTGACTAAGGTGGTTTCCAAGACCCTGGCCTGGAATATTCCCACTGCCCTTCTCTGTGAGTTATTCTCCTCTACGGCTCCTGCATCTTCAGAACAAACAACAGCAGAGCACGTGACTGCTGGAAACGCCCAGATGGCTCCAGTCACAGGATCCCTGCATGTCCGGGCCAGAATGGCCAGCACAGCTGTCCCCTTCCCTGTTCTCAGGTGAGGAAATGAACAGCATGTGGGAAGGCCACCCAAGCTCATGCAGTGGCTCCATGCTAGGACCCCGGCTTCCTGGCTACAGTCTAGATGCTAGACATTTCTGTTCCTGTTGTGAGAATGATAGAGAACTCACAAGGATGGGGGTCAGGATGACAGAGCGTCAAAACCAACTCTCCCCTCTGCCAGCAGTGTGACCTCCAGCAAGTTACTCAACCTCTCTGGGCCTCCATTTCCTCATCTGTAAAATTAGGGTGACAATGGTATCTGCCTCGTGAGGTGACACGAGAATCCGCTTAGATAACCCTCCCAAAGATAACCCTCCAGCACCCTATCTCGCACATGGTAAGTGATAATTAGCTATCACAGAAAATTCAGCTCCATTGGATTGAAAATTTCTCCTCAAACCAGTGTGAGGAGCATTAGCTTTTCAAGCAATGAGCAGGCATTTAATTTACTCCTTTGGAAAATTGAAGGGTTCTGTGTCGGGGAACTATTTGGATGACTTTTCCAGAAAAACAAGGTTGTGCAGATGTCTTTTTTGCCTCCATAGAAGTTTCCCAGCATAGAACAGGGGCAACGGAGTCTTTCTGCTCATCTAGACACTGCCCCTGGAAGCAGAGGGAGCCACCCAGGCCAGGCTGCTGCTGGTTTTACTCTTTAAGGCCTGCAGAAGCTCAGGGCTGCCCCAACTGCAGCCTGTCCTGCATCTCCGGCTGTGCAGGGCTGTGGGAATCCCTGCCCTGCCTCCCTGGAGGCTTCAGAGCAATGACTACGCCCCACGGTTCAGACCCTGGCAGGGCTTCAAGCAAAACTGCTGATGTTTACTAGGGCTGGGGCTAAAGAGTGCCTACTCACCTGGGCTGCAAAATTTAAGGAGTGCCCCAAACCCCATAATCAAAATACATAATAATGTCCTGTATTTACAAAACAAAATTAATTAAAAAATCCATGATGAACAGAGCATCAAACTTAAGTAAAGGCAGTATTTGACCTTGTGCCGGCAGGAGCCTGAGAACAAGTGCCTTTCTCATTTCGCCCACAGAGGGCTGACTGAAGCCCTCTGTGCCTGGACAGGGTGGGGCTACCAGTGGGATTCACACTGTAAGCCTGCCTTTCTGTTAGGGGATGCCCAAATGTCAGATCTTACCTTTTTCTGTGGCTTTGTTCAGGCCACAAAAAAAAATTGTTCAGGCCACAAAAAAAAAATTCCTCTTCTTGAGAAGAATCAACATCCTGACTGAGTGGCGGCTACTGGCTCTCTGGGATGCAGAAGCACTAGTGGGAATCACCTGGGAGATGTTTCAGAAGTGAAATTCCACAGGACTTATTTTTTTTCCTAAAGTTAGGGATTTTTTTTGTTTGCTTGTTGTTTACGTAGTTTTCTATATACCTATCATGAATTCTCCCTCAAAATCTGCAACAAAACCTAAAATGGCTTTCAATTCTGCCACCCTCTTCAGGGAATGTATCAGTTCAAATTGTTATTCTTTTTTTGGAGACATGCTCCTTAGAGCCTCCTGTTCCTGCCTGGAAGGGCTGCTCTCCAGGTCTCCCCAGCTATCATTCTAGAACTGTCCTTCCTCATCTTGTTGAAGGTTTTCTTCTCCTCTCTTTCTAATCAACTCCACTGTGTCTTGGAGGCAATGGCTTCCAACTTCTTTGCTAACTTCCTTGTTTGGGTGTAGCACACTCTCCAGTAACTTCCTGAAAAGCATATACAGAAGGTACAGTTTGTGACTCCTTTTATGTCTGATTGTGTATTTATTTCACTTTTATTTACTCTTTGTTTTATCTACAAGATGGATAGTTTGGTTAGGTATGATATTCTAGGTTGCAAAAAAATTTCTCTCAAAGAGTTTGAAGGCATTGCTCAGTTGTTTTCCCATTTCCAGTATTTGCTGTTGAAAGGTCTCATGCCATGCTCAGTCCTTGTCCTTTGTCCTTTGTATGTGACCCCTTCTCCCCCTTGTTTTTAGTTTTTTCTGCCCCTGATATTCTGAATTTCATGATCATGTGCGTTGGTATGGATTCTCTATGAGTTGTCCTATGATTCATGGGTGTTTCAAAGCAGAGATTCATATCCTTGGGTTCTAGAAAATCTTGTATCATCTCTTTGAAAAATCTCCTCCTTTTGCTTTCACTTGCTGGAACTCCTGTTAGTAAGGGGTTAGTGCTTAATGATTTGAACCTCCCATTTCATATAAAAGATATTTATATCTCTCTTATTTTCTAACTTGTCATCTTGTTCTATTTTCCAAAAGATGTTTTCAACTTAATCTTTCAGCCTTTCAATTGAACTTTTTTATTTTTATTTTTATTTTTTTTGAGACATAGTCTCTATGTTTTGCCCAGGCTGGAGTGCAGTGGGGCAATCTTGGCTCACTGCCACTTCTGTCTTCTGGGTTCAAGTGATTCTCCTGCTTCAGCCTCCCGAGTAGCTGGGATTACAGGCGTGCACCACCAGGCCTGGCTAATTTTTTGTATTTCTAGTAGAGATGGGGTTTCAGTATGTTGGCCAGACTGGTCTCAAACTCCTGACCTCAAGCAATCCACCTGCCTCGGCCTCCCAAAGTGGTGGTGGGATTACAGGTGTGAGCCACCGGGCCCTGCCTCATTTGAATTTTTAATTTAAGCTATGATATTTTTCTTTTTACTTTCTAGAAACTTTTGCTTATTCTTCGGATGTTTCTTATAAAAATAGGTTGGGTGCAGTGGCTCATGCCTGTAATCCCTGCACTTTGGTTGGCTGAGGTAGGTGGATCACCTGAGGTCAGAAGTTTGAGACCAGCCTGACCAACATGATGAAACCCCATCTCTACTAAAAATACAAAAAAAAATTAGCCGGGTGTGGTGGCAGGTGTCTGTAATCCCAGCTACTCAGGAGGCTGAGGCAGGAGAATCTCTTGAACCTGGGGGGTGGTGGTGGCAGTGAGCTGAGATCACGCCACTACACTCCAGCCTGGGCGACAAGAGCGAAACTCTGCCTCAAAAAAAAAAAAAAAAAATGTATTATGTTCTTCCCCATTCTGCCCGCCAACCCCATGTATCCAATATATTTTATTAATTTTCTAAGGGTATTAGCTGTATTTTTAGTTTTTTCTCCTATTTGTCTCTGTTTCCTTGAAGTCTCTGTCTCTGTCTATCTAGTCATTTCCTAGCTCCTCCTCTCTGGCTGATGTCTTTCATGTAGAAGACATTTCTAAAATGTTTGGGGACCCTTGGCAGGAGTCCATATTTAAGACAGAGGCACCAACAATCTGACAGGAGAGTATGTGTGCATAGACAGGGCTTGTCCTGGCATGGGCTTTCCTGGAGGTGATCAGGTGGCAAGTCCAAGTGCTTCCAGGTCTTTTTCCTCTTGGGCTGGTTAGCTTTTCCAGAGAGGAGCTATCTAATTTCTCTCTGGGGATGGTTAGTGTTCTGCAAGTGGAGTGGCAGCTAGGGGCTGGAGTCCCACAATTCTGTGCATAATCCCCTGCTTTCAGTATGGTGTCTCATCCTCCACCCTGCTTCACAGCCCCAGAGTCACCAAGACCTGAGACTCTGGGTGCATTTCTTGTGAGAGTAAACTTTCCATCCTCAGCCAGGTGGGAAGGGAATTTAAGAGTGCAATGGGGAGTGTTTGAGTCCTTTTTTAAGGAGATGTTCACCACTCCTTCTGTGTCCAGCCTCACTCCTGCTTTCGGAGGAACTGGGTGCTCTACGTCCTGAGCCTTTCCAGGTGCCCAGGTGAAATCCATCCCCCGACAAGCACTTAGCTTTCCGCCTTCTCAGCTCTGCCAAGGCATTTACTGTTCCTCCACTTTCCTTTTCAAACATGTTGCTTCCCGTTGTCTCCTCTGGGTTGTCTGTTCCTGTCAGTGGGGGCTTTGCAGGGGTCTGTGTAGAGAACATAAATGACTGTGGAAGATCCAGAAGTCTCCTGAAGGCCATCTAGTCAGGGCCTCATAAGCCTCCTGGCCCCTCTCCATGCTGACGACCCCTGGTTCCACTCACCAGCCCAGCTGTGTCCTCAGAGGCCTGGGTGCATGGTGTGGACCACAGGCCCCTCACATTCAGCATCCCTGAAGCTGATCTCATCCCCACTCCCTCCAAAGCTGCTCTTTCTCTTGTGTCCTGCCATAGGGGATACCCCTGCCATTCACCTTATGCATCCCACCAAGACACGCAGCTGTCACGCACTTCAAATTCCACTTCCTCTTGACTCTGGTCACCCCCTTTCACTGCCACCTTGATCAGTCTGGCCCATGCATCGGTTCTCCACTGGACTGCAGCTGCCTCTTAAGTGGTGTCGTTCTCCCAAGTCTGGCTCAGAGAGACACCTCTCCATCTCATCATGCTGCTCATGCCCAAATACACACGGAAGCTCCCCGGCAGTTCCTCACTGCCCCAGCCCAGGAGGCTTGTCGTCAGGCCCATCTGCTGCATCCCCACTTCCCACCTTGAGTGCTCTGGAGTCCAAATAGTGCTCATCACACTTGACGTCTCACCTCGAGCCCTCAGAGTTGTCCCTGTCTCTTCTCCCTATTCCTTCCCTGTATCTTCTGTCTCCTCCTTCTCCTCGCCTCTTTTCCTCTGCCCGACCTCCCTTCTTCATCGGGTGTCAGCTTAAATGTCACTCCCCCAGGAAGCCTTCCACAACTCTGCAGCCCTCCCCACCTCACCAAAATTGCATGGGTGCCCCTTCTGCCCATCCTTCTTCATACTGCAACATCCTCCCCTGGTCTTGTCCTGTCTTCCCATCACGCTGCAAGCTCTGTGAAAGCAGGCTCCTGACTGCCCTGCCCAGGGTGTGTGAACCTGCCCACCCTGCCTCCAGAGGCTGGCCTAGTGCTCGGCAGAAAGCAGGCATGGAGTTGTTAAACCTGTTAATTAATGTTATAGTTAATTTATAATTATATGTAGATTGTATGTTACGTATTCATATAAATATATTTTATATATAATTATACAGGTTATAAATTAATGTTACAAGGTATTTTGTGTTCAATTAAATACTTGTTAAATTATGGATGGGTGAAGTCCACTGTGGTCTGGGCAGGGGGCAGCGTTTTACCTGAGGAGGGAGAACTGCCTTGGTTTTCAGGAGCCTGTGATGAGTGAGAAGTTCCTGCCAATTACTGTGCTCTGGCCTCAGAGGGACCCAGATCTGGGTCACCACGGACCCCAGGGAGAAAGGTGTGTCCAGAGTAAGCAGGGACATTTCTTCTGCTGCTCTTGCTGTGACGGTGGCTGTGCCCCTCCTGTCACACCTCTCTGCTTTCACAGTCTTCCCATCGCAGCTCTAATTGGGACCCCAGAGAGGCTGGGCACAGATCCAGGGCTGGATGGGTGGGGAAACTGTCACTAGCATGTGCCAACTCCTCCGCCTCCACCTGGGCCTCAGTGAGAAGCTCAGTGAGGTGCAGCCACCTCAGTGAGGAACAGTCCCTGGCAATGCGCCAGCCCTTTCCCCATTGCCACTGCCACTGCTGTCACTGCTTCCCCCATAGCCTCTTAATGAAACATCATCTCCCAGTATTTCCCCAAACCACCTTCTTCTCACTATTCCTACCACCCCTGCCAGCCATAGATTAGGCTCCAGCATGTCTGGTCTACGTTTTATTTGCCCCCACCGGGCACATTGCCTGTGCTGGGTGGGCAGGAGGCAGGAGCACAGGATGGCCAAGGGCAGAGACTTTGGAGCAGCTGCCTGGATTTGAAAACCAGAGTCCCATCACTGCTCCATGCCTCAGTGTTCTCACCTACAAAACCTGTATGAATATAACACTAGCAAATTAGATTGTTGTACGGATTAAACCAGCTGGTGCATGCAAAGTGCTTAGAACTGTGTCCAGCACACATAAGCCTTACAAAAGTGTTGCCAATTATCACAAAGTGGGCACTCAAGAAAGATTTGCCGGGTGGAATTGTGTCAGGGTGCTGGAGGTGGGCTGTCCCTTTGGCTCTGGACAGCCACAGCTTCCTGGCAGGTCCCCTTGTGTCCTGCTAACCCCCTCCCAATCTGCCCTCTCCACTGTTGGATTGCCAAGGCTTTCAGGAGCCTGAGCTTTACATGCTCTGGCCCCTTCCCACTTCTCTGTTTTTCTCAGCCATACACACACAAACATGTGCACACACACATGCATGTATATGCACACATGTGCACACACACATATGTACACACAAGGTACATACATATGCACATGCACACACAGCCTTCCCATGGGTCCCCCATGCTCCTGGCTGTTCCCATCCTCTAGGCTTTGCTAGGTCCTCTCTGCCTGCCAGCTGCTGCCCCTGCTTTTTGCCCCATGAGGTCCTCATGCTGGCCTTGGTTCTGTTGTCACTTTCTCTGGGATGCCTCTTCTGCTCAGATAGCTCACATTCAGGGAGAGCCGAATCATACTCACCCACCTCATTACTCTCACCTGAAGCTCCCTAAGGAGACCTTCCATCTCCCATGCAGTGATGGAGCCGTACCTGTTTACCTGGGGGTCTCCCTATCTGTCAGTGAGCATCTAAAGCCCCTGTTGGGTGTTAGGGGCAGGTGTAAATCCCACAGGGCACAGCAACTTCCTTCTGTCTCTTAGCTTCCCTCCCCAGACTCAGCGGCCACGGGGCCCCAGGTAGAGGCATCTCCTTGACCTGCCCCCATTGGCTGGGCCTTGGCCACCTGCTGGGGCTCAGCGCCGCCCCCCCCCCCCACCTGCCTCTGCTCCTGACCTCCACGTCCACCACCTCTCCTTCCTCCTCACCCTTCCTTCCTTCATTCCACAACCTGAATTGGGAGCCTGGGGTCCGATGTGAAGGCGAGGTCCCACTGAGGTGCAATCTGGTGGGACATCATCATGCCATGCTCTCCACCACTGTTCATCCAATTCTCTCCTTGTTCAGGAGGCTGAGGCCCAGGGAGGAGACACTGAGCTGAGGGAGCTGAGGGCAGAGCTAGGCCTAGACGCCACTTCTCTCCACTCACAGGTCCAAATATGGGCCCTAAGGCTCACTATCTGCCCTTTCCCATCACCTCAGTCCCACTGTTCCTCCCCCAACACTCCTCCCCGCTCCTGCTGCCCAACCACTGCTTTTCAGAAGCTGCCCCACCCTAGGGGAATGGGATGGAGGGCAAGATGTTGGTGATGACTGTCCTTCAGCTCACATGGTGAGCATTCAGGCAGTGGCCCATGCTGGTGGTTTGTCCCCTGAAGGGACTGGTGTGGGCAGGGGCTGGGGTTGGGCAGAGAGTCAGACTCACTCCCTTCTTCATCTTGTGTGATCTCAGAGAAGTAGAAAATGCTCCCAGATGTTCATCCTGGCTCCTCAAGACTGAAATGCCACTGTCACAGGCCTGCTCCTCATGCCACTTGAAGCCTTATCAGTCACTTATACTTTGGTGTGAATGAAGGAAGGGGGCTAGGGAGTGAAGTGGGAGGATTTAGGGAACCAGAAAGGGAGATGCCTTGTCTGAAGTCACACAGCCTGGGCCAGGCAGAGCGGGGCAGCTTCTGAACCTACATACCTGGGCTACAGCTGCTCCTCTGAGCCTTGCACTGCCCCCTCCCCCGCAGTCCTCTGCTCACCATCCTGAATAGCGCCAGATCAGATGGACACTATTAAGAAGCCCTGGGTCAGCTGTAAGCCACCAGTGAGTATGCAGAAAATGGAGTGCAGCCCAGGAGGGAAAATGGAAAAGTCGCTTTGGAATTGCCCCACCCACTCTGCTTCTGGTTCCTTGCAGATTACCAAATTCCCAGCACTGTGCTTTTTTGGGGGGATATAGGGGAAGGGCCTTGCCCCACTTCCCTCTTAGTGGAGGGTGGAGTTTTGTTGTTTTTGCAGTGTTTTTGGCATCAAAGGTGAACTCTGGTTGTCATGGGAACTCCAGCAGAGGGAGGAAGGGAGAGGGCCTGAGGAGGCTGAATTAATTTCAGTGTCGGCTGGTTCTCCAAGTGGGAATCTGCGGGGGGTAAAGAGTGAGGGTCCCAGGAAAGACCCTCACCCAGGAAGGCCCCTTAGTGCCCCACGTCTCACATGCCCAGCCTGGCTCCAGGAGGCTCCCGCGTCTGCCATGCAGGCATTCTTCCTTTTGGGAGGAGGCATGGGCTTCCCCTGCTGCCACAGGAGGTTCTGGGTCTAGAGAAGGTTGTCTTAGCATGGGTGAAGAAAGGGGATGAGGGAGCCCCCCAGAGAATGTCAGCAGGCTGGGGACCTGTGCAGACCCTTCAGTCCTGTTGGGGCAGCAGGGAGCAGCAAGTAGGGCAGGGCCAGGCGGTCTCTGAGTGGCTTGAGAACCCTGACTCAATTGCTAGAAGCCTCAGGCTGGGACATCCAATAAGAGCACAGGACCAGGCAAGTGGTGGGTCGACATGTTGTACTTTCCAAGGAAATAGTCCCCTTTTGCTATCTTTTCTAAAACACACATGTCCTCTCATCCTCCAGTTCAATTTTCTACCTTTGATAGTGACACAATGATAGAGTAATCAATCTCTACTAAAACAACAGCTCAGGTCCAGTGGTAGACGCCAGCTGGCATTAGGGATGGGGAGCAATGGGGATTGGTGAGGAGTGTGGTTAAGGGGAGAGCTTTGGTTCTGGATGAAGGGACTGTTCTACACGCTACATCTGACTGCTGTCACATGCTGGGTCAATGCTGCCAGATTGTCCAACTGCTCAGACGAAGCCAGAAATACAGATTATGTAGACTTCCCTGATGTGTGCCTTTTTCCTTACTATAGTCCTCATTCCAGCTTCCTCTGCCCACTTAGACCCAAGCCTTCTCAAGATCATGGATGAGGGAACCCTTGCTGTTACCTTGAACAGTTAAGATAAACCAAGCCCTTAAAAATGGTCTTATTTGTCTCATCCTGCTACAGATAGGGAAACTGGGGCCCAGTGGGGCAGAGACCTCCTTAGCCAAAGGCACTGAATGGGTTAGTAGTAAGCTGCAGCTGGAGGTATCCAGGGCAGATAAACAGAAGGATGACCCAAGAATGCATGTGCTCCTGTGAGTACGTGACAAGCGATGTGTCTCATCAGGGTGAGACGAGACCACAAAGGTGTGGGAATGATGTTAATTTTAGCCCACATTTATTGGGACAGGCACCAGAACAAGCAGAGTTTGGGTCTATTGAAAAGATATTTTATTTTTGTACCACACAGGCCCTTTAAACTGTATTATGGGAGAAATCCTTGCTTGCTTTATGAGCTGAAAACTCAGGTAGGTCCCATGTTTTTTCTGCTCACTCCTATGTCACAGACAAAATGTTCATTAAAATTGTGAAATTGATTTAATGGCACTTCTTTTCCCCATGCCAGACTCAGGGCTGGAACCTGCAGTAGAAGGGGCAGGGGGTGGGGACATGGCCAGTTTCTTTGTTCTCCTTGGCCTTCTCTCTTCCAGCCGCCCTCCAGTTTATAAGCCAGTTTCTGACCCCTCCTGGGTGTGGGTAGGGCAGGAGGGAGGTGGGAGAGAGGGCTGGTAATGGGAGGCAAAGTCTTGCTGGAACTGGCTTTGCACTCTCTGGGCCTGGCAGGTGGGTAGCACTGGCTCTTCTTCTGCAATACTCAGTGTGGGCCACTTCTATTCTGCCCCCCTGGGGAAGGAGATGGCATTCATCATGGGTAGCAATGCCCACCCCACAGCCCACCACAGCCACAGGACCCACATCATCTGGGGCATCCCAAGGAACTTGATCTGTGCCTCACATAGCCTCTCTTGGTCTTAGTTTCCTCATCTGTTAAATAAAGAGCCTTGTATAAGGTTGTCTTTCTGTGGCGAGGAGCAGTCAGGTCCTCCAAGGAGCAGGGGGCAAGAGAGTTAGCCTTTTCTCCTGGCTCTCACCTGGGCTCAAGCAGAAGACCAAAGCCACTTCTGAGGTGCTGGGGGACTCCTGAGTTCATCCCCCTACCACCTCCCAGGACCTTTAGAGCTCCTGCTATCTGCCAGGGGCCTCTCCTGGCTCCTGTGGTCTCCCACTTCCTACAACTTCATGAACAAGGAGGGAGGTCAGAAGGCCCCACCCTCACCCACCCTTCCTCTATAGCACCACCAATGCCAGCAGGAGGAGCAGCTGACCATTCAGGGGTGGGGCGGTGGGGGGTGTGGGGAGGGCCTGGGAAGATGTGAGGCAGGAGTGCTAGACACCAGGTGACGCTCTGGACTTTCTCCTCCTCCTTGTCCCCCATCTCCTGACCCTAGCCTGTCACCCAGGACAAGGCCATGATGATAGGAAGCTGGCTATGGATCAGAGTGAGGACACTAGAGGGCCAAGTCAGTGCCCAGATGTGAGGTGCAGGGGTACAGGGTGAGGGGCCCAGCTGGAAGCTGGTGCTAGTCTTGGTGGAGGAGAATTTGCTGTGAAAGAGAGGGTAATGGGTGGAGGCTTCCCAGCTGGGAGGGGAGAACTCTGTGCTTTCCTTCCACCTCCGTCGGAGAGCTGCGGAAGCAGCGTCTTCCCTTCCTTGTTTGTACCCCTGGCCTCCCTGGGCATCAGCCGTGCTGGCTGGGGACAGGAGTGTGGGGTGGGGTAGAGATTGGGTGGGAGATGGGTCCATCCCCAGGAGTTTCTGATCCTCCCTCAAGCCTCAGCACAGATATCATAAATGCCCTTGTAGGTAGGTCATCAACACATCCATGTTCAAATGAGATGAATCAGCTCAGGGTGATCAGGAAGTGCACCAGGAGGCTTTCCAAATACCAGAGAACAGGCCCATTCCTCAGGCTCTGTGAGCCTCTCTATGGAAGCCTCTATAAGCCCTTCGCACACTGAGGGGAATTGCCACACCTCTGCCACCCGGGGCCTGGGCTGTGTCCTTTTCACCTCTGACCCCCAGGCCCAGGCCTCATACCTGGCACAGAATAGGCATTGGATTGGTGCTTGCAGAATGAATGAATGAATGCAGGGGGAAGGTAGATGGAAAGAAGAGAGGAGAGAGAGAAGGGGCAGGTGTCCTGGAGGAGAGGCTAGGCGTGGGTGTCACTTCTGGCCAGCTGGGACCCTCTGGCCAGAAGTGACCAGAGAAGGTGGGGTGGGGGTCCAGGATGTTTGAGCCCAAGATCTGCCCATGCTGGCTTTTGTGCTGTAAGCTCTGCAGCCAGAGTGAGCAGCAACACACTTTCCTCATTCTCACACTCTGCCCTTGTCTGGGAGGGGAAGCCACTTTCGTGGGGGAGGGGCAGGTAGACACATGGAGATTTGGGGAAACAAAAAAGGGAGAGAGCAGGAGGAGTGAGCCAGAGGCAGCTCCAGGTGGAACAGGATGGAGGGAGGGGAAGAGTAGGGTGGAGACCTGGAGAAAAGAAAGAGGCCAAGAGGGAGGCAGAAGGGAGAAGCAATGGAGGGCCTGGGAGGGTTTTGTTCTCCCCATTCCTTACCCTTGGTCAGACAAAACAGAATCTCCCTGTTTATAGGAAATGCTAAAGTGTACCTTCTTCAGGAACGACTCCTGGTTCGCATGAGCTGGTGACCACTCTGAGCCATCCAGGTTCATTCCCTCTCTCTCCAGGTGTCTGGTCCTTGGAGTCACGGGGCACTGAGTGGTCTGTGAGGGGTCATGGCCTAGTGTGCATTGGAGATCAGATTGTCTGGGCTCAAATATCTGTCTGCTGCTGACTAAATGATTCTAGAGGCAAATAGCTTGAATGCTGTCTCCCTCAGTTTGTCCATCTATAAGCTGGAGATAATAAAATAACCATCTCAAGGTGGTGATGTGATGTTTGAATGAGATAATCTAAGTAGAGTGCTGAGCCCGGGGCATCATAGGGTCTGCATAAATATGTATTATTATTATTGTTATTATTTTGAGATGGAATGTCGCTCTGTCACCCAGGCTGGAGTGCAATGGTGCAATCTCAGCTCACTGCAACCTCTGCCTCCTGGGTTCAAGGGATTCTCCTGCCTCAGCCTCCTGAGTAGCTGGGATTACAGACATGCGCCACCACGCCCAGCTAATTTTTGTATTTTTTGTAGAGACAGAGTTTCACCATGTTGGCCAGCCTGGTCTCGAACTCCTGACCTCAGGTGATCCACCCATCTCTGCCTCCCAAAGTGCTGGGATTACAAGTGTGAGCCAGTACGCCTGGCCGAATATGTACTATTATTGCTTGGGGTGCTTCAAACAGATGCAGAGACAGCAGGCCACATTTAACTCCTGCACACCTGTCTCCTTATTCACAGAAAAGAGGAGAATGAGCCTGGCTCAGACAGCCTGCCATGGATGGTGAGAGAATCCATGTTGATGATGGACTGTAACAGCGACTGTTTCCAATGACTGGCTTCCTCCTTGGCTTTAAAAAACATTTCTCACCCTTTGAGGGAGGTATTAATGTCCATTGTACAGATGAGGAAACTAAGGCTGAGAGAAGACAGGTAGTTTGCCCAGAGCCACATGGAGGATCTCACCAGCTGGGGAGGCTGGGACTCCCTGTGCCTGAGGAGACTCCTTTCAATTTGATCTCTGGAGAGAAACCTCAGGGGGTGTTGAGGGCTGGGGACATGGTGGGGAGGAGAGAGGACAGGTTCAGTTCCTGCCCGACAACTCTCATTATCTGTCCCATTTATTGCTCCTTGCTGATTCTGAACAGCATGTACTAGGTCTTAATGCTACAATCACCTGCCTATTTGAGGAGAAAATTGGACTAAAATGGCCTGGAGCTTTCAGCCTACAGTTCAGGAGAAAGGCGGGTGATGAGCAGCACATGGAGCAGGGAGGAAGAGAACAGCTTCCGAATCAAAGGGTGTCAGCAAAGCCCGAGAGCAGCCATCAGTCCCAGGTAGATGCTGGGGGAGAAGAAAATGCCAGAGTCAGGGGGCCTGGCCCAGGCTTCTCGTCTGCAAGATGCAGGCTCCTAAACCCCTCCCCCAACAAGACATGGTACAAAACTCTTCCAGAACCACTGGGGGCCCAGAGTTTTTCTCCTGAGACATAAAGCTGTTGTTCAGGCCAGGTGAGGGCCAATGGCATGAAGTGGTCTTTCCAGATGCTGGAGGGCAGTTTGCCCTGCACCCCCTCCCCCGAGTTCTGGACCCCCTTGGGAGACATCTCTAATTACATAGTCCCCCGTCCCACAGAGATTGTGCTGTGTCCTAGTTCAAGTGTTGGCTGAGAGTTACTGGCAAGAAGGAGAAGAAGGTCAGGACCCATACCCTGGGGACCACCCTCCTTGAAGGGGAGGGGCGAGGCTTACCCAGGGAGGCAGAGGAGGAGTGGCAGTGGGTGGGATCAAGGAGGCCGAGGGGTGTGGTCATAGGTGTCCTGTGCTACGGAGACAGAGTAAGGTGAGGCATGAGGCTAGCAGGCCCAGTGACCAGGAGGTCATGGGGACTCTGAGTCCTCCTGGGGCAGCTGATGGAAAAGCCCAAGTCTCAGAAGTCAAGTCAGGCCTGCCATTGTCAGCACCCCTTGGGTAGGCTGGGATCTCCAAGCTGTCCTGGGAAGAATGTGGGGCTGCACTACTCCAGGCCCCCAAAGTCCCATCTTGTGATTATGGATGGGGAAGCTGACTCACAGCAGCTCTACCCTATCCCAGCGCATTTGCCCTGGGTCTTGGCCAGCTGCCCTCCTACCTACTTTTCTCTCTTCCTCCCACTTTCAGGGCCAGAGGACTAGACCACCACAGGCCTGAGTGTGTCCTCATTCCTGCCCGCTCCCAGGACTTAGAACTTTCTCTTTCCAGGAGTGCAGGAGTACTCAGACTGAACCTGAATTTTATGCTGCAGCTCAGACCTCTGATTTCATGGATCGCTTATGACTGGGCTTGGGGGATTAGACTTTTAAGAGGAGGCTCAAGCTGAGACCAGACTTTGAAGTGACAAAGTTCACCAGCAAGTTGGCTATAGGAGCACTGGCTGGGGCAGCATGAATGGCTCTATGTTGCCCTCCCCATCACAGTGGTCAAAAATCAGTGCTCACAGCTATGGCAAAGGTTGAGGGAGGGAGTCTACACCCTTGGTAGTGGGGAGCTGATAGCACAGCCTCCTTGAGGCACATATAGGGGTCACCTGGTGATCTGGGCAGTGACTGAGTCATCCTTGCAGCCACTGGGCCTGGAACATCCAGTCCCCACTGGTGGACAGGCACTTATTTGGACCATGTGCCTGTCTGCCTATGTCTGATGTGATCTCCTTCAGGAGCCTATGTTTGCCTGCAGCACGGAGGCCCTGCAGACGTGGGCTGAGGAGGGGTAAGGGAGGACCCTTGAAATCTATGGCTCCTGTATTCGTCCCTTCTCACAATGCTGTAAAGAAATGTGGGGACTAACAAGAGCGATGCCATTTCTCTACATTGGTGACTGTGTTTTCTACCTTGGTGACGGTGTTCCCAGAAACAAAGCAGGTGTCAACCTTGCCCATACTTTTAATAGAGCATAACAACTCTAACCACAACAGAGCCTGACGGCCCTTACCACATCCTTCTCCAGCCCCCAACAGTTCCAACCTGCCAGCACTTCCCCAAACCCTCCCCTATAGAAACTTTATTATAAAAACCTCAGTTTCTAAGTGATAGGGTCTCAGCCACATTCCTGACTGGGATCCCTCACAGGCTTATTCTTGTAAATAAACCTGTTTGGCCATCAAGTTGCCTTCTCTCTCTCTTCCTTCATATTTTCCTAACAAGAACTACCTCAGACTGGGTAATTTATGAAGAAAAGAGGTTTAGTTGACTCACAGTTCTGCAGGCTTAACAGGAAGCATGGTTGGGAGGCCTCAGGAAACTTACAATCATGGCAAAAGGCAGAGGGGAAGCAAGCACCTTCTTCACATGGTGGTAGGAGAGAGCGAGCAAAGGGGGAAGTGCCACACACTTTTAAACCATCAGATCTTTTGAGAACTCACTCACTATCACGAGAACAGCAAGGGGGAAATCCACCCCCATGATCCAATCACCTCCCACCAGGCCCCTCCTCCAATTCAACATGAGATTTAGGCAGTGACACAAATTCAAACCATATCAGCTCCCTAGACCAATGCCCAAGTCTTGGGTCTTGGGGACAGAGAGTGAGCTCCTACCTGGAGAAGAAAGGGATTCTGGCTTCCACTTTAGCAACCTCCACCACGTGTGAACCCCTGAACTGTAGCCGCCTCCCCAAGGGATGCCCATATCTCACCCCTGTGCTCAAACGTCCTTCCAAGATCAGGAATGCCAGGCTATGCCCAGAACCGAGGCTTGCTGGGGGTAGGCAAGCTGGCAACAAGAAAGGCAGAGGGCCTTAAACATGGAAAGGCCTTTAAAGAAAGTCTTGTCCAGTGTGGTTTCTCAAACATTTTTAGCAGCTCAAAGGACTGGGCATCTTAGAAGCTCAAATGACTAAAACAGATGAAAGTAGACAATCTGATCGCAGTGTGGGTGGAAGGCCTGGGCTCACTTACTGACCCTGCTATTCCTGCCTACCCATATCAGCCACTGAGTGTCCTTGATGAACTCCTAGGGCTCCAGGTAGCAGAGTTTGAAAAACTGTCCCTTGACTTCAGTCCCTCTGCATTCTATATTTGGCCTGCCTGTTTTATGGATAGGCACACTGAGACTTAAGAAAGAAGGAGTGACTTACACAAGGATGTTTGTGGCACAGCCAGGGACAAAAACCCAAGTTCTTGCATCCCAGCCTGATTCCTCCCAGCTGCCTGCTAGAACTCCATCTTCCTGCCTGCTGATTGCATCCCAACAGCTCTGTTTTAAAGAATAATTTTATTGTCCTAATTATGTATTTCAATATTCGAAACCACCTTACATTTGCTCTGGAAGCAGGAAGAGTAAACATCGTAAATGCACATATAAAATCATTATGCTCCCTTTTCGTTTGACTCTGGTATCTGCTCCCTTGTGGGAGGAAATGAAGGAGGCTGAATTTGGCCCCTGCCCTTGACAAACTCATGGTCAGGATGGGAGTTTGGAAAGAGAGGGTGGTGGACTCTGGGGCTACCCTCAGGAGCTGCAGGCAGGGTGGAGAGGGGAGCTCGCACCCTGCCTCAATTGGGTGGGGCATTCTGTGTAGCTGTAGGGTAAAGGCAGATAACCCACATTTTCTGTGTCACACAGCCTGAATGCTATTAAGAAGATGGACTGCCACGTAATAGCTATGAGCTTCAGCAAGTTTGCTAACCTCTCTGTGCCTCAGTTTCCTCATCTGCAATTTATCATGTGTCAATTTATGCAAAACACTTAGCCCCGTATCCAGCATATGGTAAATGCTCACAACGGTTAGCTGATAATAATGAGTGTCCGCCCTGGAGGGGAGCTGTGGTGTGTGGGCTCTCCCAGTAGCAGCCCTCTTTGTCTGAAGCTTGGTCACTGGAACTCTGGTTGAAGGTTGAATGAGGTGGCCTATTGCAGAGGAAAGAGCCCTGTCTCAGAAACAAGAGACTTGGAACACCGAGCCTCACTCTGCCACCAAGGACCTTGGGCAGGTCTGTATCTTCTCGGAGCCTCAGTTTTTGCATCTGTAAGGTGGGTAACATTACAGCAAATATACAGCATTGTTGCTGTGAGTGTTAGATTAGATAAATGTGTAAAACACTTATCATTTTACATGGCAGGATGAAGGCATGTTGGAGTTAGGGAATGTTAGTTTCCCTCCCTAAGAGGACAGGCAGGAGGGCCCTGGATAAAGTGTCATGACAAGGATCCTCCTTATAAATTAGGGAGAAGATGGAGGTGGCAGCCATAGCAGCTAACAGAGGTGGAAGCCATGAGAGAGGCCAGGCTGGGAGAGAGGAAACTTTCACTTTCACTCACTTAGCGTGTTTCCAGGATATTGACCATGTCTGGCCCTAGGCTGGATCCAGGGGCTGACAGGTGAGACCACAGCAGCCCAGGCTGATATCTCCTCAAATGAACACCATGCCAGCTGGAGGTGCAAAGGCTCACTGGAGGCAGGAGGACCCCTTCAGCTAGGGACGGTTGGGGTTTTGTTTTTGAACTGGGGTTGTAGGGGCAACTAAGATAGAAGAAATGTAGGCATGCCAGGTAGCTTGAAGGGTATCCCAGGTAGTGGGAACCCATGGGGAAGCACGGAGACAGGAAATCGTGAGGGGTGTGAAGGTCTAAGTCACGATTATCTTTTTCCCCAAAGGGAGACAAGCTGGATCTGTAGCTGCACTGCATCCCGACGGCCTGCCCAGGCTTCCCGATTCCACGGGAACGTTCTTCCTGGAGGAGTCCACAAGTCTTCTAGCCTAGAGCCATCTCCAAAATCCCTACAAAGCAACAAACGGTGTGACCCAGAGTCTCATTCTGAAATAGACTGAAGCTCTAGGGCCGCACAGAGGAACATTGGCTGAAATCTCACAGTGGGCCCTGGGAGGGTCAGGGGACCCTGCAGAGAGCCTGGGCAGGGTCAGCCCAGGCCCAGAAGGCTTCTCAGAGGAGGTGATGCTGGCAGAGGCCTGCCTGTGTCCGTATCAGGAGAAAGCAATGTCAAGAACAGCAAGGTCGCTCACTCACTTCCTATTGTAGATCAGAGCTGGGAGTTTTCCTCAGATTACTTCTCACTAAGAAGACAGCCCTCTTCTCAGGCGCCGCTGCTGACATGTTTTGTTTTCCCCAGATGGGGATAATCAGCCTGTTTGGGAGTCGGGCTGACAGCTCAGGCAGCAGGCGGGGGCTGGGGGCGGGAGGCTGCAGGCAGCTCCGAGCTCTCAGGGAGCAGACGCTGCCGTGCCTGCGTGACAAGCTCCAGCAGGTGGGGGGATTTCCGTTTGCGCCAAAGAGGAGCAGGCTGTAGAGTGATTTCGCTTAGTTATGTGAACCTTGAGAGGCTGCCCGACTCCTCTCCCCGTTTAATTTATGCTTGAGTGCCAGAGCTGAAGAGCTTCAAGCCGTCCCCTGCTATACCGGAAGGGACCCATCAGGATCCTGGCTTGAAGCTTTGCTGGGTATTTCCAGACGTTCCACAGAAGGTGGGGACAGGGCTGGCTGTGCTCTCTCCCTCCCCTTCTCTGGGAAGACTTCCACATCTTCCCCATCCCTTCCTGATGGCCCCACCCCACCGTCTCCCAGCCCCAAGAGTCTCAGCCTCACCTTCCCACCCTTGCGCAGGCCCAGGTCTGGGCTCTTCACTGACTCATGTTTTGGAAGAAGGGGTAGAGTCACCCACCAGCCTCGGGGCTGTCTGAGGCAGGTCATAGGTGTTCTGAGGGCCGGACCCCAGGGCCTTGGGCTGCTCAGCATTTCTAGGCACTGGGCTGGAAGGTTTGCATCCCAGACATAGCAGGGCTGAGGAACGGCTATGTTAGAATCACCTTGAGTGGAATAACCATGCCCATCGGAGGATCATGGGTCCCCTCCTGTGGGTGGGTCTCTGGAGGTCTGAGGAGGCCTGACACCTGCAGGCAGGCTGCAGTGGGCCCTTTTCTGTTCTTTCTCCCCCAGTCCCACTTCAAGGAGGGAAGACCAGGCCAGAGACAGCCTTCCTGAGAGACTTGCACCCTGCCCTCACCCAATACACAACTGATTTCCTTCTGTGTGGAATGAAGCCCGTGGACTTCCCATCTCCAAGGCCCAGCCAGCTCTCGGTTCTCTGGTTATGGGTCCCACCTCCCAGTCTCAGCACTTCTTTTCTGACTCCCCACTGGGCCTAACACAGAGCCTAGCCTCTGCCTCTCGGTGCTTGCCCACTTACATCCTATGCACCCAGAGCTGGGAGCCTTCCTCAGACTCTGGGCCTACACAAGGCAGCTGCTCCCAAGGACAAGGGTTAACAGAGGTCTTTGATAGAGTCTGAGGTCTTTCCAGAGGGAAATTTAGCTCCCAGAGGGGCCCAGGTGGGGGCCTGAGAGACCTGGCCACAGAGACCTATGAGCCCCTCTGACCATGTTCTTGGCTGCAGCCTCATGAGGCCATCAGCGCTCGGCGCGGGAGGCGGGGCCCGGGCTCTGTCCCCAGCTCCTGGCCACACACCTTCAGTGGCCATGAATCTGCCCTTCACCCCCTGCACCTCAGTTTCCTCTTCTGCCCCGCAGCATCCATGGGACTGCAGTAGTGTGTATATGTGGCTGTGGCCCCTGGGAGAGGCACCTCTGGGACCACTGGCCATCTGGCCCTCGGTAGCCGTGTGGTGCAGATTTCCTCCTCCGTGGTCTCCCGGGCAACGTGGAGCTGCCTGCCAAGCCTGCTGCCGGGCCTGGCTCCTGCACAGATCTTTAGTGCCACACAGAGATGGCTGATGGCAGGAGCCAGGGTGAGGCCCAGCCTCCCCAGCTGTCACAGGGAGCAAATCAGACAAAGGCTGAGTTGGGAGGGGTGGGGCGCCGGAGCCAGGGGGCCTGGGAAAGTAGCTCAGAGGCCCCAGCTGCCCCCTCCCACCTCATCCTCCCAATACTGCCCTCTCAGTGACCCCTGCTTCCCAGAACACTCAGCCGTGGACCTCAGTTTCCCCATCTATCAAATGGGAGGGGCCAGGTCTCTGACCCTCCAGACTAATGGCCTAAGACAAGAACCCAGCCTGGATGACAGAGGCCTGAGGAATGGACAGGCTTTGATGGCTAATGGCCTTCAGACAGATGCCCACACTGCCACTGCAGGACTTTGGAGGGTGCATGTTTCAAGGGCATTTATTAGCTAATGTCTCCAGGGCCATTTTCTCCAAACCACCCGCTGCTTCTCACTCCATGTCACTGGTGAGGACTCTTCTCCCAGGATGGCTTTGCCCTTGCAGTTTTTTCTGCCGCTCCCAGGACTTGCAGGCTCTGGAGGCTGGGCAGTTCTGTTTTAGATCACAGCCACTCCTGCATTGAGGCCACCATTCCACCCCTGCCCCAAGTGAGGCAGAAGCTGGAGCTGACCTTGGGACATGGGGTTGAAGGCAGGGTGTGCAGAGAGTAGAGAGTCCTGCAGACTGCTGCTTCTGTATGTGAGTAGCTGGGCAGGGAGGGCAGCACCCACAGACCAAGGATAAGGGAAGGAGGTGCTGTCCTACCTACAGCAGACCCCCAGGTCCAGAGCAGAGACCCAGGCATTCCCCCATCCAGGTTGGGTCCCACAAATGACCAAGAGGCTTTCAGCACTAGCAGGCACAACTGCTGCAGTGGGGAGCTCCCTTGGGAGGGGGCAGCTGGCACCATCAGGCAGCCAGATAGGCAAGGATGCTGTCGGCCCTCAGGGCCCCTTTTGTGAATTAGAATAAAAGATGCCCTCTCTTGGCAGTCATGGCCCTGCAGTGCATGGATTTCAGTCCCTCACACCTCCCTAGGGTGCCATTGAATGGAGCAGAACCTGAATTGCTGTATATAGCAGTCTGCCAAGCAGAATTGGAGAGGCAGCAAACCTTTGACCAAATACTGGAAAATCAAGGGAGGTTCCTGGCATGGTTGCATGGGGGAGGCTTTGTTGACCTTGAGCCTGAGACCCAGAGGCCAGTACAGAAAGGGCATGGGTTCAACTCAACAAATATGAATTGAGAACACCTATCCAGTGCCTGGCACTCTTTTGGATGCTGGGAAGAGAGTGATATCAAGATAGTTAAGGTCCCTGTGGTCTTGGAGCTTGTGTCTTAGAGGAAAGAGTCAGACAATAGTAACCTAGAAAAATTATCAGACAGCAAAGACTTCAAACACAGGATGGATGGTGGGTGAAAGGTGATGTTAGATTTGGGGGTGGGGGGTAGGTATCTGGCAAGACCCACTGAGCTTTAAGCTGAGAACAGAGTGATATGAAGGAATCAGCAACGTAAGCATCAAGGGGAGGAGAGGGGCAAGTCAAGGGACCAGGTGGGAGAAGATTGCACTGAAGGCATGAACTTGGCCTTGCCCGGGAACTGAACAAGGAGGCTGGTAGGACTGGGGGGTGCAGAGGAGAGAAGAGGGGATGCACTCTGGAGGCAGGGGCCAGATCTTGGGACTCAGTCACCCACTGTGAGGGGTCTGGACTTTTTCCTCAGTGCAATGAGAAGCCATTTGAGGAACTGACCCAGAGGCGACTCTAGAACAATGATTCTCAATCGGGTGTTATCCTCGCAACTCCCAGGGATTTTTAGCAATGTCAACAGAGGGTGAGGGTAGGAGTGCTACTGGCAGCTGGTGGGTAGAGGCCAGGGACGCTGCTAAACATCCTGCGATGCACAGGGCAGACAGCTCTCCACTCCCAACGAAGAATTATCTGAACCCAAATGTCAGTAATACTGAGGTTGAGAAACTCTGCTCTAGATGTTGGTGTCCCCCGGGTCCTTGCTCTTTTAGAATAACCCAGGGTCACTGTACTCCAGCCTGTGGCTCTTTCTATATATACTCTGGGTTCAAATTTTATCTCCAACGCTTGTCCAAAATGTCAACGGTGCAGAGGTTGAGAAACTACTGTACAGGAAGAAGGGAAGCATCGCAACTACTTAGACCTGTGCTGAATGCAGTAGCCACTGGCCACATGTGGCTTTTGAATACCTGAAATGGCCGGGCGTGGTGGCTCATGTCTGTAATCCCAGCACTTTGGGAGGCCGAGGTGGGTGGATTATTTGAGGTCAGGAGTTTGAGACCAGCCTGACCAACATGACGAAACCCCATCTCCACTAAAAATAAAAATTAGCCGGGCATGGTAGTATGTGCCTATAATCCCAGCTACTCGGGAGGCTGAGGCAGGAGAACTGCTTGAACCCGGGAGGTGGAGGTTGCAGTGATGGTGCCACTGTACTCCAGGCTGGGTGACAGAGCAAGACTTCGTCTCAAAAAACAAAACAAAATAAAAACCTGAAATGTGGCTAGTCCAACTGAAGTGCTGTGAGTATAAAATATCAGATTTCAGACTCAGCACAATACAAAGAATAAAATATCTCACTTGTGTTTTTATATGGATTACATTTTTAAATGATAAAATTTTGTATATATTGGGTTAAATAAAATATACCATTAAAATTAATTCCACTTGTTTTTTTAAATAATGTGGAACTTTTAAAACTCCATATATAGCTCCCATTTATGGATCGCAAATTATGTTTCTGTTGCCCAGCATTGAGTTGACTAGTGATAATACTCATCGTACCAGTTCCTATGTCCCAGCACTGTTCTGTTTTATGTACGTCACTTAGTTTTCACAACAATCTCATAAGGGAGATATTGTTACTATTTTTCGGCTTATATATGAGGGGGCTATGGCCCTGAGAGGTTAAGTAACCTGCCCAAGGCCACACGGAGTAAGCGTAGAGTTGGTTCCAGGGTCTGGATGTCCTGAGGATGGTGGCTTGGCTATGATGAAAATGGTGGTGACAGAGTGATAGAGTTTGGATGTTTGTTCCCTCCAAATCTCATGTTGAAATGTGATCCTCAATGTTAGAGGTGGGGCCTGGTGGGAGGTGTTTGTGTCATGGGGGCAGATCCCACATGAATGGCTCCATGGCCTCCCCATGGTAATGAGTGAGTTCTGGCTCTGTTAGTTCACTTGGAAGCTGGTTGTTTCAAGGTACCTGGCACTTCCTCCTCTCTTTCTTGCTCCCTCCCTTGCCATGTGACACACCTGCTCCTCCTTCCCCTTCCACCATGACAGGAAGCTTCCTGAGGCCTCACCAGAAGCAGGTGCTGATGCCATGCTTCTTTTACAGCCTGCAGAACTGAGAGCCAAATAAACCTCTTTTCTTTAGAAATTACCCAGCCTCAGGTATTCCTTTATAGCAATACAAAATGGACTAACACATGGAGAGAGGGGAGATGGTTCAGGGTCCGCAGGGGCTCCTCAGGACTCACAGATGGAGTGGGCGTGGTGATGTGTAAGGGAAGGGAAGAAAGCAAGAACACTCAGTAGGGCTTTGCTGTGAACAGCGAGGTGGGGGGTGATGTCTTTGGCTGAGATGGGGAAGCTGGGGGTGGTATAGCCTTGGAAGAAGAGCTCCAGAGTTCTGTGTTGGTCCTGCTAAGTTTGAGATGACTATAGACATATAAGAAAGCAGCTGGATTTGCAGAGAGACACCAGGGGTGGAGAGAGACATTTGGGGGTCAGCCTTAGTACATTGATAGAATTTAAAGCCATGAGGGGCAATGTGATCACCTAGAGAAATTGTAGATGTTGGAGAGAAGGTTGCTAAGACAGAGCCTGAAGCACACCAGCAGTTAGAGGATAAGCCATGGAGAAGGATCAATGCAGGAGGCTGGGAGAGAGACTCCAGTGAGGCAAAAGGAAGACCAGGCATGAGAAGAAGTATCTCAAGTGGGAGGGTGTGGTCAGTTTCCAGGCTCACTCACATTTTGCCTGTGAGCCTCTGGCTGGTTGGAGCAAGATAGCAGCAGGGCTCATTGACCCAAGGTAGGGCATCTGGGGAGCTGGGCCCATTTCTTGGCCCAAGGCCTGCAGGCTGGCCAGCTTCATGCTGAGCCCCTGCAGCTAGGCATTTCTGGTTCCTGAAAAGACACGGAGGAGCAGGAGAGTGTCAAGTGGCCCCAGCTGAGGCAAGAGGAAGGCCCTGAGATGTGGGCAGGGTGGCCCAGGTAGCTCATTTGAAGCAGCTAACCCTACCTGCTTCAAAGTGACTTCTGTACTTAAGATAAACTTAGCTCCTACATATCCTTCTTTTAGGTGAAGACAAAAGACACAGGGAAGGTCTAGGGAGAATCATGCCCACAATGGGTGGATGCGGGACTCCCTCCCCTGATCTCTCTTAAACATGTCAACCCTATCTCCCCTAGACTACGCCTTCTTTCTTAGGCCATAAGAGAAGTTTCTCCACCTTGTAAAAGCCCCACACATTCAGCTCTGGGCTCTGACAGAGTTTGGGGTTCAGGACATGAGGGGAGAGGTGGGTAGAAACTCTGATCTGAGCTTTTTGTGTCATGACCTTGGCACTAGAAGCTTCCAGTTGGCCCCCATCCCTCACTTCAGCTGTCTCTCAGCTGATTCACAAGGTCTCTGTCTCCAGGAATCTGTTCTCTGCAGCACGTGTTTCTGGTCTGGCATCTGCTCACTGCCACCTGGATCCTGGCACCACTCGACCTGGCTTTTGTCCTCAGTCTGCCCACTCTTGGCTACCTTGGGCACCCACCTCCAGCCCCAGCCTGGTTTTGTCTCTTCCACCTCCTCCTTGGATCTGCCATTCCAGCTTACCAGCCTCTGTGCGTTCCCTGTCACTAATCTCCCCATCAGCAGCTTGCCTTCAACCACACTGCCCGCAGAACCAAGTGCTTTGTCGATGAAAAAGCCCTCTGGGGGCAAACACAGGAAATTAAAGACTCTGCACACGGTAAGAAAATCCATTCTCTTTCATGGATTTCTGCAGTCCAATTGCTTCTACTTCTGCTGAGTGGCTGGGATCTTCTGGTCACTCACACCCATGGGGGCTGGCCAGTGGGGGTGATGTTAACAAGGAGGGCTTCTGTCTGAGATTCCATCATCCACAGTTCATGTCTTTGGGGCATGGAGGCTGCCTCCTGCATCACTAGGGTACCTATGGCAGGAGAGCACCTTAGGATCACTGTCAGAGGCAAACACCTAGAGTGGATGTGTTGTTGGCTGAGAAAGAATGTGTCCTGCTGGAGGAGAGGCGCACAAGTCCAACCTAGCTTTGTGTTCTGAGAGGAATGTGCTAAGGGAACAGCCTTCTACAGGGAGAAGAAGGAACCACCCATCATGTGTTCTACTCCCAGCAGGTTAGTACTTTTCACCCTCTTGTCTAAAAAATAAAGGGGCTTGGATCAGATGGTGTTTAAGGTCCCTTCCAGGTATAATTTATTCAGCAAACATGGGTGAAGCTCTATCCATGTGCCAGAACTTTCAGGAGCCTCAACTAATTGTGCCCTGGGCCCCAAATCAAACAGGCAGAAGTTGCCTCTCTCTTACCTCCCAGGGCCAACCCCTGTGGAGAGGCCAGGCTCAGGTTGCAGCCTGGAGAACAAGCTCGTTGGCCTCGATGTTTGAAAGCCCTTGAACCACAAAGGGGCCTCAGGGACACTCAGATCAGGCTGGCATCTTCTCTGAGAACTCCAAGACCCCATGAAGGGCACTTCAACACCTTGGCCAGGCTCTGAACACAGAGGTGGAGGCTTGGTCACCAAGAAGGCAGGCCAGGTGCTGGGACAGGAAGTCAGACAACTCCCTTAAGGGAGCTGGGCAGAGCACAGGGAAACACAACCTCAGATTGAGATTCTCCCTGCTCCCCTCGACCCCAAAGAAGGAAAGAGCAGGGCCTGGGCAGATGGGAAATGGAAGACTCCTTGAAGTTACTTAGGACCTGCCAGTGTGTCCCAGTGGAGGGACTGGGAGCTGAGGTTGCAGCCAGCCCTGGGAGAATCTTTCAACTCAAGGATCTGGGTGGTGGCCACAGTACAGACACTGGGAGAGCAGTTCCTACAGGGCAGGATAGGCAATCCTGGTCCCAGAGGCACAGCAGCAGGGGAAGAAGGAGGGGCTGGAGAACCAGTAGGCATCAGGGTAGGGGCTCAGCAGCCAATTATCCAAGTCTGCCTGGACATGGGATCCAGCAGCCCACCTATTCATCCATACATCTACCCACCTGCCTTAGTCATTTGTGCTGCTATAACAAAATACTTGAGGCTGGGTCATTTCCAAATAATGAAAATTTATTCCTCACAGTTCTGGAGGCTGAAAGTCCAAGAGTAAGGCACTGGAAGATTCGGGGTCTGGTGAAGGCTGGCTCTCTGCTTCTAAGATGATGCCTTGCTGCTGTGTCCTCCTGTGGTGGAAGGCAGAGGGCAAAAAGGACTAGGGCACCCCCTTCAACCTCTTTTATAAGGTAACTAATCCCATTCATGAGGGCTCCACCCTCATGACTTAATCACCTCCTAAAGGTCCCACCTCTTAGTACTATCACATTGGCAATTGAGTTTCAACAAATGAATTCTGGGGCACACGTTCAGACCACAGTACTACCCATCCAATAAATGTTTTCTTCTAGGCTTTCCTTTCCTCCCCATTCCCACAGTGCTCCTGCCCAGTGGGTGCCTCCCACACCCACCCACCACAGGCATGATTCTCTCTAGACTTTCCCTGTGTCAGACAGGTCCTCCTAGCCCTGTGTCTGCTCTTTCACATCTGATCCTAGCAGCCTAGGTGGATAACCAGCTTCTCACACTTGTGGATGGTCAACCCAGCTCTGTCTCACAAAGTCCTCACCCCTACAAGCCACAAAGCTGCTGGACATCTCACTGTTACAGCACATTGACAGTCTTCTGGGGCTATACTTGGGCCACACTGAAGCTTTACAGGATTAAATTTAAATGAAGAAGAGGAACAAATATATTGTGAACATCTAATCTAGGTCAGATTTTTTGCAAGTTTACTCACAGCCCTCTGAATTTGGTATAACCCTGCTAACAACAAAAGTAACTAGTATTTACTATTGACTACTACTATATTCTAGGCATTAGCTGAGTAATCTGTAGATGAAGAAACAGGCTCAGAAAGGATAAGCAATTAGTAACTTTCCCAGTGGCACATAACCAGAGGGTGGCAACGCTGACATTCAAAACTGGGTCTGGATGACCCTTTGGAAAATCCTTCTGGTGGGCCTCCCTGCATCCTCCCTTTCCCACTGGCCCTAGCCCTGTAAATCACGGCCTCCTCCTGACCTAAATGCTATGGGCTTTTTCCCTTCTGGGCTTTCACTTGTGTCTGGCACATTCTTCTGTAAGCTCTCTAAGAGCAGCAGGGACTTTATAGACCCCTTCATCTCTCTGTCTCTCTCTCTTGCTCTTCTGTCCACTCTAATCCAAAGAACAGTAGAGGTAGGTCCAATGAAAGGTACTTCACAAATTCTTATTGTCTCATTAATGACTTTGATGCTTACGAAAAACCTACCTTCTTGGTAGTGTTGAGCATAGCTATTCCATTTTATAGATGAGCAAGTTGAGGTCCAGGAAAACAAACAAAAAAACTGGCTGGTCATATAATAAGTAAGTGGTAGATGTCCCTGAGTGCTCATCTGTGTGTTTGCAGTGCAACCTGACCTGGCACTTGAAGACAGGGCCATCAGCTGCAGTGGCAGACATTTGTGGTCTTGCCCTGGGCAGGGGCTCCTTCCTAGGAGGGCGAGTGGAGCTCACTCCCTGTCAGCCTGTGGCCAGGTCAGCTGTGAAGACCAGAGCAGCTTCCTAGTGGCCAGGAGGCAGCCCTGGGAGGGAGGGAGGAGACAGAGCAGTGCTGTCACTCCAAGGCCCTGTCTGAGAGGACTACTGTGCTTCCTATCTGGCTTTCCTTGCCACAGTCCATATGGGGACTGTGCTGGGGATGGCTGGACAGTTGCTACGTGTCACCCGCTCTTTCTCACATCCCAGCAGGGCCCAGGAGATGTGAGAGGCACTGCAGTTGATGAGACCTGAAGACTGATTCATTTCTCACTCTATCCTTCCTCCCTGGGCCATCTTATCCACTCCCATGATTTCAATTACCATCCATACCAGTGGTTCTCAGCCCTGGCTGCATGCTAGAATCACCTGGGGAGCTTTTAAAAACATGTCCATGCCAGGCCCCCTTCCCAGACCTGATAAACTCAGAATCTCCGGGTTGGGACCCAGGTGTCAGGATTTACCAAGTTCTCCTGTGCAGTCAGAGTTGAGAACCGCAGATTAATTCACCCTCTGATTGCACTTTCTTCCAACTCCCATCTCTCTTCTGAGCACCCTGCCTGCTCCCTTGATGTTTCTCCCTGTGTTCCCCTCAAGGTACCTCAAACTTACTTGCCCAAGTCATAATCTCTACCACCACTGCCTCACTCCATCTCAAAGCCTGTTTCTCTGACCAGGACTCCCTGTGTCAATGAACATGACCACCATACATCCAGTGGTGTAAGACAGGGACCTTATGGCCAGCCGGCCTTCCCTCTCTTTTCCATCATCTTCATGTGTAATCCACCACTCTGTGAATATTTGATTCAGCAGCTGTAGCAGAGAGACCCAAAATAGCAGTGCCCAAACAAAATAGAAATTGCTTTCTTCCTCACATAAAAATGTGAGTAGGCAATTCAGGGCTGGTATGCCAGTTCCGTAATCACGGGTTTGGGCAGCGGTGGGGTTGGGTGGGCGGGGGGGCTCCTGCTAAATCACATGGCTTTGCTCTCCTTACAAAGCAGCTTCCTCCTCTTTGCCCAAGATTGTTGCCCTAGTTCCCACCATCGTGTCGCCATTCCAGCCAGTGGGGAGAGAAAAGGGAAAGTGGAGGCCATACCCCTCCCTTCAGAGGCACAAACTAGATGTTGTTCCTATCACTCCTGCTCACACCCCACTGCCCTGAATTTAGTCACGACTCACACCTGGCTGCAAGGGAATCTGGGAACTGTAGTCCTGCTGGCTTTATCTCCTAAGGTGGTCTCCAGTTCCTCCATCTCTCTCTACCTCTCCCACCATTCCATTAGTCAAAACCATAGTCTTTTGCCTCATCTACTGCAACAAGCTTCCTTATTGATTTCCCTGCATCCTTCAATCTGATTTTTCCCCTGCATCCTGAGTGATATTTTTAAAATGCAAATGAGGCTTCCTCATGTGTTCAGCAGCTTCCCACTAGTCTGAGGTAAAGCCCCAGGCCTTGATGGGCCCTGGGCCTGACCTGGCCCTCTGGCCTCAAATCCAACCTCTCTCCCTTGCTGTCTGTCCTCCAGCCATGCTGGTCTGAGTCCAGGGGGTTGAGTACTTGGTGCCCCCCTCTCTACTCACAGCTTTGCTCTTGTTTCTTACTCTTCTGCAGTATCCCCACCCTCTCTGTCCCCACCCAACTCCCAGCTCCCTTTACTTGTTCTTCAGATCTGAGATAAACTGACTATTTCTTTGGGAAGCCTCCCTGACCCTTGGGTAAGATCAGGCTGTCTTGTTACATAGGTTTATGGCATTCTATTCTTTATTTCACTATCACGGGTTGCTTTACATTATTTGTGTGATTATTGTTTCAATTCTGTGTACTGCATCTGACTATAAGCTTCAGGAGGGCAGGGATCATTGCTACCTCAGTGGTTGGCACTGTGCCTGGCCCACAGGAAGCCTGTGCTAAATGCTCGTTGCTCAGGTGAATCATGAGGGCTGGAGAAGTATGAAGAATGACTCCCAGGTTTCCAGTTTACCCAGGAGATGAATGTGGTACCATCTGTGGAGGTGGAACATAGCGAGTGCAGATCCTGTGTCCAGTGTTGCAAAGACCGAGCTTGATGTGTCTGTGAAGCCACTGGGGTCAACAGGTGCTGGACATGGCTCTGGACCTCTGGGGAGATGTCCTATTTCAACCAACTGACATTGGATTATTGATCTGGACCCAGGTTATCAAGGGTCAAGGCTGCTAAGAGGGTAGCCGTTCAGAAGGTCTTGGCATGTGTCCAACATTAGATGGAAGGAATCTGGGAACTGGGAGCTACTCTAATTCTTACTGAATTCTAATCTTGAAAGGTCCTGTTCTGAGCCCTTCAGATGGTCAAGGAAGCCAAGGTTCTGAGTAGCAAGCACGGTGAGCACAGGAGGACTGGATCTGTGCTCCCCCTCCTGTGTAACATTGCATACTTCCCACCACAAGTTCAAATCCATGAGCAGTCTAGCTCAGCAAACACTCATGGAATGTCCACTGAATACCAGGCCTGTGGGATGGGTGATGATGGCTGTGGTAGTGGCAGAGTAGTGGCAGTAGTAATAGCTACTGTTTATAAGGTAGATTCACACCAAATACCATCCTAGGCATTATAACATTTAAACACACTTAATCTTCACAGCAACCCTATGTGCCATTATTCTTCACATTTTATAGCTGGGAAAACTGAGGCAATAAAAAATTAAACACAAGATCACAGCTGGTGAGTGGCAAGAAATGAAAAGAAAGACTATAGTCCCTTTGCTTAAAAAAGTTTAGAGGTGGCCAGGCATGGTGGCTCACGCCTGTAGTCCCAGCACTTAGGGAGGCTGAGGCAGGTGGATCACGAGGTCAGGAGATCGAGACCATCCTGGCTAACAGGGTGAAACCCCATCTCTACTAAAAATACAAAAAATTAGCCAGGTGTGGTAGTGGGTGCCTGTAGCCCCAGTTACTTGGAAGGCTGAGGCAGGAGAATGGCATGAACCCAGGAAGCAGAGCTTGTAGTGAGCCGAGATTGCGCCACTGCACTCCAGCGTGGGTGACAGAGCAAGACTCCATCCCACCCCTCCAAAAAAAAAATGTTTACAGGAATGGGGCTATCTCCTTGGATTCTCTGTAAATAATGGGGATAGGCATTGTCACTCCCATTGGACAGACAGGGAAACTGAGGTCCACAAAGGGGTTTCTGGTAAATGTAATGTTTAGCTGCACGAATTCTCACTTGCTTTCTTTTGTCCTTCCCATCTTGTACATATTAAGACTAATCAAGCTTTCCCTGGAAGAGACTAAACTAATTTTAAGGAGACAGGTAGCTGATGGCCTGGCTGCAAGTCAGTGAATGGTAATGGGGAACAATTTCCAAGGATGACTTTCAGCCATCTGGTGGAATTCACAGAGCTTCGCAGTTTAACAGGTCCTTTACAGAACTTGACCCTGTGAGATAGATAGTATCATCCCTGAGTTATAAACGAGAAAATGGAGACTCTGAGAAGTTAAGTGACTTACCAGAATCCTAAGGCTGGCTGGTAGGTTGTGGAAGGGACATATATGTGAACTCAGTTCTCTAGACTTCCAGCCTAGAGCTGTCTGTCTGACACGCCTTCTTATTGCTTCTGTCTGTATCAGCAACTCCAAATCTAGGTGTCCTGATTTATTCCCACCTAGATCTTTCATTTTCCTGGTGGTACATTTTCCTTTTTCCTCACCCCACCTAGTGTCCATTCTTTAGTGCCCTGACTGTACTAAATTTTAATTGCTGTATGGATGAATCATTGAATTTGTGCTAAAATGTTAATGACTAATAATGGCTCAAGGTATTTATTCTCCAGAGATTTTCCCTATTTTTCTTCTTTTTTAAAAATATGATTAAAAACAATAATAAAAATTCTTCTTATGGGTCCTGCCCTTGGAGTTTTCAAAAATGGTTCCCATTCATTTATCTTATTCTCTTCTCAGATCCAGCCCTGTCCTTTTCTATCTGTGGCCACTGCTCAGCCTTTCACCATCTGCCCTCTGGACTGTTTCAGTAGGTTCCCAATTGATCTCCCTGTCTCCAATACATCCTCCATCCTGCAGCCCAAGCTATCCTGCTTAACATTCCTTGCTCTAAGCTCTTCCCTGGCTTTGTATCCTCCAAGAATAAATTCAATCCCTTGGCCTGGCATTCACGGCCATAATCTGGTCCTGCTCACCTTCCAACTGCTTTTCACACTGCGCTTCTTCTAGCACCTTATCCCCCAAACTATCCATTGTTCTTCCTACACCTCACTCTGGGATGTGTCACTGTGCAGTCAGCTGCCCATCCCTGAGTCACCCAATTTCAGGGGAAACTTTCCAAGATCTCCAAAGAGTCTTTCAAGCTCCTTTTACTTGATTGAGGTGACAGGAAGATTCCCTTCCTACCTGCCTTGCTTGGATGTCCCCAAGAAATGTATCCTCAGAGGTTTTCACTTTCTAAAGTCCTCACCTTCTATTACCTGCATGTAGGGGTGGGGGTGTGGGATAGTGTTGGCTAAACAGGTTTGAGGCCACTCTCTTTGCAAGTCTTTCATGGACAATCTCTCAAGATAGTTCTCAAAGGGGTAAAGGGTGGGCAATGTGTGGGGGTGTTTTGAATGTCACAGTGACTGGGCAATGACATTAGCATTTAGGACCAAGGTCTAGAATGTTAACCATGTAGGATGCTAAATGGTTTGTGTGGCAAAGGGCAGCCTACCAATAAAGAAGTGTCCTGATTAACACACCTGCAGTGCTGCCCTCCTTGAGAAGTGAACATGGGGTCAGGTGGCAGAAGCATCAGGAAGGAGCAGAGGATTGGAGCTCTGAGAGGGTCCATCCTTCCTTCCCAGAGAGAACTCCCTTGAACTTCTGGGAGTGAGCAGGTGTGTCAGACCGAGTGTCTAAGGGGGAAGCCTCCAGCTCTGCTGTGCAGCCATACTGGTGGGAAGAAGGTAACTCTTCCTCCACCTTGGAGATGCTAAAAGGAGAAATAGGGAACACGCAGACTCAGATTTGTTATTTGGATTTTTACAAAATTCCTCCTAAAAATTTCCAGACTCATGAAGGAAAAACAATGAGAGAAAAGAAAAGTTGAAAGACCGACATGGGTATGTGGCTACTGCTGGGTTTAGGAATATTCATCTGTAGCTCCATCTCCATTTGTTAACATCATCAAAGTCTGCATCTCCACCTCCAACACCACCAGGGCCACCTCCAGGATCACTCACCCACCACCACAATCAGCATCACCTCCAACTTTGCCAATTCCATCCCCAAGACACTGTCCCCTCTGTCTTGACTCTGGGTCAAATTAACTGCCTGGTCCACCAACCTCCTTCCAGATACTCTTTCCCATATTGGGAAGAACTCAGGGTTTGGAGCGGAACTGTTCCTGGAGCAGAAGACTCTCCTCCATCAGGAAGGGGATGAGTCAGCTTGCTGTGGGCTTTGACAAGGACTGCAGCTCAAGTTTTTGCAGCTGTAGGTTTCCATAAGCCAGCATGTTTAGGGGGCTCCATTTGACAATTTTAAGGAGGTCCACTGGTCTTTTGAACTTTTTAAGATGAATCCTGTTTTCAGCGATCAGTGGGCTCATCTAAGCATCACTTTTGGAGGAATCTGTAGTTGGGATCAGGACTCTGCCTTGAGTTAGGGTTAAAGGTCAGTCTGTGGCCAGAGCAGGAACTTGTTCTGAGGCTGGGATTAGAGGCCAAACTGAGATGGAGTCAGGGTTGAATGTCTGACCTGGGCCGAAGCTCTGGCTGGGGTTGAGTTAGTTCTTTGGGTAGAACTAGTGTCAAGGTCATTAGTTGAACTTCTGTCATATGTCCAAAATTTCTTACAAAGTACCCCCATTTTATCTATTTCCTTGAGGGATTCCTCCACCCTCCAGCCCCTGCTTGTCACCACCCTACTTTTAGCCCTAAGTTTGCCCGGGCTCAAGGCACAGCCACACTCCTGCTCTGGGGTAGGGACTTCAGAACAAGGTGGAGAAACTTTTGAATCCAAAGCCCTCTGCTGCCTGAGCCCACAATGGGAGGAAGGGAGGGCATAGCCAAGGCCTGATGCCTGCCAGCCCTGGCAGCTGGATGAGCAGCTGTAATGGGATTAGGGCTGGCTATGCCCGCCTCCCTGCATGCCGCCCCGAAGCCCTCCCTCCCTTCCTCCCCCAGCATTCTAATCAGGATTCAGCCCTTGGCTCTACCTACCCCGGCCAGGCCAGCCCCATTGTCCTCTCCTTCCCTGGTGCCGGTGCCTAGCAACACTCACAGGGGAGCTCTTTTCCCACCGCCATCCTGGCCCCTCACCCTGCCCCTCGGCTCTGAGCACACAGAAGCACCACTTGCCTTTTTATCACTGCAAAAAAAGCCAGTGAAAGGAAGCCAGCTGGTTTCACCAGATTCTCCCAGTGATCCGATTCCAAGCCTGTCTTCTGAAATTCTGGGCTTCCTTTCCAAGATTCCTAGGTCCTACTACCAGCAATCCTCAGATTACATTTGAAGATTGCAGAGTTTCATTCTGGAATTCTCAAGTCCTGGAGTCCATTCTAGGACTCCATGAATTCTAGAATTCCAGGACTTTGCGACATGGGTCTCAGACCATTTAATTGTATTCTAGAATTGAGTTATTGTATTTCAGGGGAGTCTATGATTCCAGAAACGGAGTCTGTGGCCATGAATCAGGGTGAGAGGGGTTAAGAGATGATGGGGACATGGAATATGCATTTTTGTTGTCTTTAAATTGCAGTTGCTGAGGGTGAAGAGAGGAATGAACCTGCTATCTGGAGACAGGGAAGGTGGGATTCATTCACCAACTCAACAAACACTATTAGCTGCTCTAAGCTGCTCTAAGCAACTCTAAGCACAGGGGACAGAGCATTGAGCAAAGAAGGACCCTGCTCTCAAGCAGCTCGCATTCACCTAGAGGAGACAGATCTGAAACAAACCGACAGACAGTATGCTACATGTCAGATCTATGAAGAAAAAGAGCTGAAAATGAATAATTGATACTATATTGTACTTATTCTGTGCTAGGCACTGTTCTAAATGCTTTACATGCATTCACTTATTTAAATCTTACACTAACATTAAAAGGTAGATGCGATGGTTCAATCCCACTGAATAGATGAAGGAACTGAAGCACAGCAGGTTAAATAACTTGTCCAAATGGCAAAGCCAGGATTTGAACCCAGTCATCTAGCTCCAAAACCTATGGGCAACCACTGGGCAGGGTTAGGGGTGGAAAGCGATGGAGGGTGTAGCTTACATAGGGCGGGTAAGGACCTTCAAACAGATACTTAAAGAAGGTGAGGGGGTGACGGATATGGATATCTGGGGAACGGGGGTGGGGCAGACGTGTCCCTCAGGGATTGAGCCAGGTTCCTTCTTCCAATAAGGCGGATCAGTGTTCTCTGTGCTGGGGGGCTGGAGGAAGGTTTTCCAGGGGCACCTGGTGGGAGGCGCAGGCTCAGAGAGACGCTTATTGGTTTGGGCATACAAAGACCCCTTTGCTGGCTCCAGTCAGATTCCTGTGTGTCCTCTCCTCCCTGGCCACTGCAGATGGATCCCCTCCTTAACAGAGAAGTGTTCTCAGAACACAAAAGAAAAAGCTGGAAGAGACAATCCCTCATGACAGGACTCATCAGGCTGGCTAATTATGAGTAATTAGAAACACCTCTCTCCCCCGTGGGTGGCCCTGTCCCAGTGTGAAACAGAGTGAGGACTTAATTCCCCTGGGAAGGAAGCGGGACTGGGCAGAGGCATGGGAGGGAGGATACGTCCAGGAGCCCCTGGCCCTCCCTGCACGCCTGGTCTCCTGACCCTGCACTCAGTCTGTCCTGCTTGCAGACACAGACAATGGCACATAGAAAAGGGAGCATCTGGGACATCAGGGTGGAGCCGAGACAGAGAGAGCTAGAAGCATCTTTGGATGAGTTGTTTCACCTCTCCAAGACTTGGTTTCTTTATCTGTAAACCTGGGATAATCATAATTCCTAATCACAGCTTTACAACAATCTAGGGAGGCAAGCTAGCAAGATAGCCGAGCATGGGGCCTCAGTAAATTGTAGTGCTTATTACTGTTTTGTTTTGTCATCTGTTGCTTTGAATGACTTAAAACAGTTCTTTCCCTTCTCTGGGCCTCAGTTTCCCCATCAAGGTACTATGGAGGTAGGGATTGGTTACTCACTTACTCAATCAATAAATATTTCCTGAGCACTGACTTTATGCCCAGCCCTGGAGGTGGAATAAGACTGACATGGGCTCTCACATTCCAGGGAGCTCCTCAGGGAGCTTGGTCAATAGGTTGCCCCCAGCTGTCACATTCCAGGCTAGAAGGGGGGGACCGTAGTAGACTGGCTTCTAAGGTCCCCAACGTTCCTGCCCCCTAGAATACAAGCCCGTACAAGTCCTTCCTCTTGACTGTGGGCAGGACCTATAGATAAGATGGGGTTTTGATCTCCTGATCAGGCCAGTTATGTGGCAGAGGGGAAGGGATTCTGCGGATGTTATTAAAAACTCTAATGAGTTGTCTTCAAGTTTATCTAAAGAGAGATGATCCTAAGACGACTTGAGCTAATTACATGAGCCTGTTAGAAGAGGGCCTAGAGAAAGCTTTTACACTGTTGGTGGGACTGTAAATTAGTTCAACCATTGTGGAAGACAATGTGGCGATTCCTCAAGGATCTAGAACTAGAAATACCATTTGACCCAGCAATCCCATTGCTGGGTATATACCCAAAGGATTGTAAATCATGCTACTATAAAGATACATGCACACATGTGTTTATTGTGGCACTATTCACAATAGCAAAGACTTGGAACCAACCCAAATGTCCATCAGTGATAGACTGGATTAAGAAAATGTGGCACATATACATCATGGAATACTATCAGCCATACAAAAGGATGAGTTCATGTCCTTTGCAGGGACATGGATGAAGCTGGAAATCATCATTCTAAGCAAACTATCACAAGGACAGAAAACAAAACACCATATGTTCTCACTCATAGGTGGGAATTGAACAATGAGAACACATGGACACAGGGCAGGGAGCATCACACACTGGGGCCTGTCAGGAGGTGGGGGGCTGGGGGAGGGATAGCATTAGGAGAAATACCTAATGTAAATGAGGAGTTGATGGATGCAGCAAATCAACATGGCACATGTATATCTATGTAACAAACCTGCACATTGTGCACATGTATCCTAGAACTTAAAGTATAATAAAAGAAAAGTATATTTTATTAAAGTATAATAAAAGAAAAAAAAAAGAAGAGGGCCTAGAAATCCAGGATGGAGAAGCAGTGGGGTCTCTCTGTGGCCTTGACAAACCACACTGCCATGAGTGGAGAAAACTACGAGGCGGCAAATGGTGGGTGACCTCTAGAAGCTCAGGGCCTGAGTCCTACAACCACAAGGAACAGAATTCTGCTAACAACCTTGGGAGGGGACCCTAATCCTCAGATGAGACCCCAGGCCTGGCTCACTTTGACTGTAGCATTATAAGACTTTGAGCAGGAGACCCTGACCCATGGGAATGGTGGGATAAACAATGTGTGCTTGTTTAAGCCGCTGTTTGCTGTAACTTGTTATATGGCCCTTGAATGTATGCAAGGCCTTGGGCCAGCCCCATCCTGCTGGCTCACACTAACCTTCCCAGCCCCTGATTTGAGACTAAAGCCCTGGGTGCCTCAGTGAATTTCTCACAGACAGTCCTCCCATCACCCATGGCAAAATATTGTTTCATCAGCTGCCAACCTGTTCCCAAAGTTGGTCATCAAAGATTGTTCTATTGGCCCTACTTTTAATATAATTATCGGCATCATTTGCATGACACCGAGTCAGGGCTCAGGCTGTCACAGGCCCCATATTATCCTGAGGTGCTTTTCTGGGAAAGGCTGTATCCCTGCCTCATGCAGGCTGCTTCCTCCCACACAAATTATCTGTAATTTCCACACCTCCATGCTTGCTGTGGCCCTGCGTTAAAGCCAGGACTTGTGTGGGGCTGGAGCACACTGTTATTTTCAAAGCAGTCAAGCCAGGCTCCAGGAAGCTATAGGAACAGCAGGAGGGACCTAGCTTTGACTGCAGCACCTGCAAGGGGGGACAGGCAGAGGGAGTACGGTGTTCACCCCAAGAGTATCTAGACCCAGACCACTGAGGACAGCAAATGTGCAGACGGCAGGGCATGTGCAATGTGGCTCCTGAACACACATGATATGGCCTATTTGTAGGATACTCATCAGGGTCCCTTCTGTAGCCAACGAATATTGTGCACAAATGCCAGGGTGTGCAGAAGATGGAGGAGAGGATGCAGGTAGAGATAAGAAAAGGAAGTCCTGTGAATAGAGATTTGGAAGCGAGAATGGAAATATTTCATTCTCCTTCAACCAGGGGCCCTGGAGGGTACTCAGCTCCCATGAGTAAACAGCTGTGTCTCTGGGAGGAGACTACAGCAGGTGAATGGAAAGTGTCACTCACTCTCTGACAAGAATTGCCTGACAGCGATGAAGCTATGCCTCTGCAGACAGGCCTGCTGCCTGCCTGAGAGTCTGCGGGAGAGGGAACATCTCTATCTCGGTAGAGAAGATGTGCTTTCCTATTCCAGATCTGTGGATGGCGTGTATGTGTGTGTGTGTGTGTGTGGCACGCCTGCACAACTGAGAGCATGCACATACTTGGACCGTATGTGAATGCACCTCTGGGCATACATATTAAATGGAAATGCACGTGTGCATGTGTGCACAGTGTACTCATGTGTAGCAATAAGTATGCATATTTGAGTATAAGCTCATCTGGGTATAAGGGTGCATTTGGATATTTATGTACACTAAGGACAGAGACTAAGGGCATTTGATGCTTCACATATGTCTCTTGCTATTGCTCCAGGCTTCAAGAAATTACTTCTTCCACCCACCCCACCCCAACACACCCACACTTTCCAGCTCCCTAGAGGCATGTCTTCCCTTCTAACGTCATGTTTCTGGGGATAGAGCACAGGACTAAAAGCCCAGAGACCTGGTGTGTTGGCCCAGCTCTGCCACTAGCTAGCCCCATAACAGAACAAATCATTTCTGTTTCTTGAGCCTCATTTTCTTCATCTGTGAAAGGGGGTGCTAAATGGTCAAGTCTGCACTTAGCATTCAGAGTCCAAGTCCTTTGATTCCTGGCCCCACCCGCACCCACTCCCAACGGCCCTTCTCCCCTTGCTCGTCCTCACCCATTGCTGTGCCCTGTGGTCAGTAGGGGACAGAGAGGACTCAGGCCTAGTCTGTGAGGAGCTCCCAGGCATCTCTGAACATGGGTATCCCTTCCTCCTTGACTCCAGGCTTTTTGTGAGGCAGCTTCAAGGATTTCTAGAGCTCTTGGAATACAGTTTGAAAATCATGGATCTAAGCAACCTAACCTTCATTCCCTTGGTTTCTCAGAGGATTCCAAGCATCCTGGGGACCAGGGTCCATGGGGTGACTGAAAAGGCTCTAGATGCCATTGGTTCATCTGATGAGGATGCTACCTCCTGGCTCCTCTATGAGACATCAGGGGAAAGGAGTGCACTTGACCTTCTAGGGCCTGCTTCTGGGGTGGGTGTTCTCCCAGGGAACTCAGCCCTGCCACTGGAATGTCTCTGGAGCCTGTGTGTTCAGGGACAAAGGGCCTTAGTGGGGCAATGGGCATGGCTTACCCAGCTTAGGGGGGCTGAGCTTTCCAAGGCCTCTCTGTTGCTTGCTCTATTCTGATGCTGATGCTTCCAGGCCTTCCAGGGAGCACTCCCTGAGGCACCTGGGGCTTCTCAGAGTCTCTCTGGCCATCTGACCCCAGTGCAGATGTAGCAGACCAGAGGGCATTCTGAATGAAGCTTTCCCATAGACAGAAACGCTATTTCACAGTCTGGCATTCAAGGCTCACACCATTCCCCAAACAGGGATTAAATGGGCCAATGCACAAAAGGCAGTTACTTCCCAGCTTTTCCATACCCTGGTGCCTGTGGAAAATGAAAACATTTATATGTCTCCTGAGGAAAGTGGAAAAGGCTGCTTATGGCTGCCCAGGAGGCTGAGGGACCAGCAACTCAGCACACTTCTAACCTGTTCTGGACATACGAGCATGCTATCTTGGGATGCTTGCCCGCAAAGTATTAGCAAAGGGCTGACGACAGGGGTTCCTAACCATGGCTGCACGTTAGCATCCCCTGGGGAGTTGTAAAAAATTCTCTTGCCCAGGCCTCACCATGGACCAGTTGTCTAATTATCTTGGGTGGTGAGGCCTGGGTGTAGGTATTTTTTAAAAGCTCCCCGGGGGGATTATGTAGCGCCCGGAGGGTTGACAAGCACTGGTGCAAGACATGGTGAGCATTCGGTCGATGTTAGCTGTCTACAATAAAGCACCTGGGTCCTTGTGTGTGCTGTTCTTGCCTGAGCAGCGTAAAAGCTGGAGTGGGGTGGGGTAGAGTGGGGTGGGCTGGGGTGGGGGCCCTGTAGTCAGGGAGGAAACTGTTGCTTAGGAAAGATGAATGCTGGGTAGGGTGGCCTGGCATCCATCTCCCTCAGCCACGTCTCAGAAAATTGAATTAAAACCCATATTTTTCAGCTGCTGCCCGCCTGGCTGGCTGGCTTGTGGAAGGGAGTGAGGCAGTGAGCACCTCAAGGCAGGGAAAAGCTGGTGAGGGGGGCCCCCAGCCTCCTTCCCTAGGAGACAGAAGGCAGCCCAAGGGGTCCTCTGAGAGAAGACCCTTCCCAGGGATGGTCCCTTGGCCTCAGGTCTTCCCAAAGCCAGGCACGTAGGGGTAGGGTGGGAGTGGTAGGCTGGCTGGCTTACAAGGTCAGAGCTAGATCTGGAGGTGAAGTTGATTTTTTGGGTGAATGGGTGGGGAGGCAGAGAAGAGGGGCCTGTCCCTGGGGAGGCCTAATCTCAGGGAACAGAATTGGCATAGCTCCTCTTCCAAGATTATTTGGAGAGACCACAGTGGCATGCCTGTGACAGGTGGAGAACAGTGCAGGACGTGAAAGCCTGAGTGGCTTCCAGAATTAAGGGGGTGGGAAGAGCTCATAAGGTAGAACAACACTAAGTTGGGCAGCAGGATAAGATTTCTGATAAGAAAGTTGCCTGTGTGTCCTTGGGCTAGTCTCGTTGCCCCTCTGGGCTAAGGTACCCCACCCATAGAGAAGGAGACTAGACAACCCTCCTGGATCCCAGCTCTAATGTGTGTTCCATGCCTCACCCAGGCTGATGCTACTCGGGGGGCTGGAATTAGAATCGAAGTCTACGAGGGCTGCTAGCCTACACGGCATCTTTAAGAGAGTTAGAGAGGTGCTGCCTCCAGGTGAATCCACTAGAAAAAACTGCCCTTTTTGGGTAGATGGGGGTATGCCTGGTTTGGTGGGCAGTGGGTAGAGTAGGATCTGGATTTCCAGCCCCACTGGCCCGTTCCAGGGGATCTGGAACCCACAGTGGAAACTGGAGAACCAAGAGTATGGAAAAAGAATAAATCTGGAACTGAGTGCTGAACTTCAAAGTAGGGGGGCCTCTATCTGGAAGCCTGGCCATCCACATTCCCAGGGTGGGCTGGTCTGCCATAGATGACCTTGATCTTCACCCTTCCTCTCACTCCCAGGCCCTCTACGTCCTGCACTCTGAGTCCCTCTTGACTCTGAGACTCCTGGCAGCCTCCTTTCCCTCACACTTAGTTTCACAGTTTATAGAGAGTTTTTATACACATCATCTCATTTGATCTTCACAACACCAGAGTTGGAGGCAGATGAAGAAAGCGGCTCTCAGCTCTCAGGGGTTAGGGCAACAAGCTAAGAAGGGGTTAGCCAGGATTAAAGGGAGGTCCTGTCTGTGTCTGATTTTAGCACAGCACCTGGCCCTTTTCTCTCCATTATTTCTTCTCTCCATTCTCTTCATTCTTTCTTGATATAGATAAGACTGATATTCTCCTCCACCAGGAAGCTTTCCTGGACTGAAAGGAACATGAACCAATCAGACTACCAGTGTGTTGTGTCAATGGGGGTCAGCGGTCATTGGTCAGTAAAGAGAAACATGGACCTAGGAACCTCCACGCGTCTTTCTGGGACGTCAGATTGCTTCTTTCAAGTTTCCATACGGATTCCTCTCCATCCACAGGTCCTTTCCTCTTTGGTAGACTGGGGACCCCAAAGGAAGGCTCAAGGCTCTCCCTCCTCCTTCCCCCTTCTTGAGGCCTCCTGGACAAGGTGGCCATACCTAGAACTTGGACCCACAGGGAAGCTGAGCGAGAATTTACTTGAGTGGGCAAGAACAGAGCCTGGCTGCAGAACTGAGAGCTCTCAGAGACTGATGCCTGAGGCAGGGACCAAAAACCGAGAGCAGAGGCAGGCAGGAGCAGCTGTGGGATGGGGGCTGGGTGGGGTGGGCAGAGGGTGAGAACTTGCCTGGGAGTGGGTAACTAACTACTCTCAGTTAAGTTTGGGCTTCACTGCCAACCCGCTAGGCCACCTTTACCTGTGTAGTTCTCCTTATTAAGCCATTTGCACTAGGAGGAGGTTGGACAGGACTGTAATAACAGTAGCAATAGTAATTTATTCAGCATCGGCGAATCAATGATACCAGGGAGAAACTACTATGGGGTGAGTGTACCATTTTTATTTAATGCTGCTGTGAAGAGCCCTGGGGGCCAGTACTATTGTTCCCTTGTGCAGATGAAGAAGCTGAAGCTCAGAGAGGCTGAGCCACTTACCCAAGCTCACAGAGCTGTGGCACAGCAGGCACTGGAGCCAGGCAGTCTGATATTTTAAGTTGCCTCTGTCCTGTAAGCACCACCATCCCCTTCCTGGTCTTTCTCCGGGGGCGGGGGGGGGTCACATTGGAGGACATCCCGACAGGCACCCCAAAACTAGCTGACCCTCCCAGGCCTGGGCGGTAGGGGCAAAGAAGAGCCCAAGGAGGGTCTGAGACTTGCCTGGTAAGGAAGGCTTCTTGGAGGAGAGGGAAGACAGGCTCTGATACACAGGAAATCTTGAGGACCTAGGGAGAAGAAAGAGGGCTTTCTAGTCCTGGCTGTGATGGAGAGACTGGAAAGAGGGTGGTGAGCCCAGGAGGCCCAGAGACAGAGGAGACGGGGATGACAGGGGGTTGAGGCCTCCACCTCAGCGACCCCGACCCCCGCCGCTGGGATTTCCCGCCGCAGCTCCTGCTCCAGTCTGTGCTGCGGGTGGGGTCGGGTTGAGCAGCCCGGCGCCCCCCACCGCGCCCCTCACCGCACCGCCCTCGATCTAACCCCGCCCCCGGGCGCTCATTGGCCTGCAGCACCCCCTCCCCAGCCTGTGAAGTGAGCAGAGGGAGGCGGTGGTCGGTCGCCTCCCTCCAGCGCCCAGCCTGGCTTCGCGGCGGAGGCGGCGCCTCTCCCGCAGGACGGAGCCAAGCTGGACTGCCGCGCCGCGCGGGGCGGGCAAAGGGGGCGCTGCGCTCGGCCCAGGGCAGGGAGTGACGGCGGCGGCGGCGGCGGCTCCGGGCGAGCGTGGTCCCCGCGTGCGCACACGCACACGCCGCCGCGCAGGGACACACGGACCCCGGCCGCCCGCGGCCACACAGGCGCGGAGACCGGGCTCGGCGCGCGCTCCTCGGCGCACACGCTCCCCATCCCCGCGCCGCGCGGGCCGCGGACTCGCAGGCTGCGCGTCCTTTGCGGAGTCTGCCCCGGCCCCACGGACAGGCCCCGCAGTGAGCAGGTAAGGGTCGCCCCGCCGCGGCTGCCCCTCCACGCCTCGGCCGTCTTCTCCCCGCTCCAGAACCTTCGCCCAGCCGGGACCTCGGATCCCCTCCTCTGGCTTGGCGGTCTCCGCCAGCCGCGACCTCCACCGACGGAGAGCGGGCGAGGGCCGGCGCCAGGCAAGCCTCCCAGATCTGAAATGAAGCCCCCTCCCGCCGCTGCGCCCTTCCTGCGCGTCAGGCTGACACCCCCCAACCCAAGTGTCTGGCGCTGCGCTCGGGGCGGCCGATCGCCGCAGACTGCCGGGGTGGGGGTCGACCTAGCTATCTCACGCCCCTCCTGATGCGGAGAAGGGAGACCAGGGGGGCAGGCAAGCCATGCGGCCGGAGGGACATGCCTCCCTACCCATAGGTGGACGGACGCACCTAAGCGGATCGGGAAGGCAGGGCTGGAGGGTCCCCCGGGGCTAGGTACCGCAATCCGCACGGGGTTTGAGGGCTGGGCAAGCAATGTGCTAGGTGGGGGTTGGGGTAGGGGCCAGTGTAGAATGCCCCTCTGTGGTGACACATTCGGGATTGTTCAAAAGAGTGTCGTCTTCGTTTCCCGTGGCGCGGAGGGGCTGGGGTTGGGGATGCCAGGGCTTCGGTGGTCCTCAGAAGAAACGCCCTGCGGGGTCTGTGGGGAAACGCACCGGCCTTCCCAGGTTGAAGTGGGCCCGCTGAGACCCCTGCCTGCCGCTTTAGAGGCAGAAGCTCCTGCGGCAGCTGCGGGGGGCAGAGGCCATATCCTCGGCGGGACCTTGGCAGGTTAGGGGGCTCAGAAGGGACAGGGGAGCCAATGGATGCAACTAGACCCTCAGGAGGGAACCCAGCCGGAAGCCGATTGCATTTCACTTGGAGCTGAGGAGCGGAGCCTCACCCCTGGATGGAGCTCAGCCCCCTTTTGGAAGATGGGGGTGGGGTGGTGGACACCTGCTAATTCTTCCGACCATTTTTATGTTTTTGAGTGCAGGTGCGTCAGACTCCCTTTATCTTCCCCAGCCTTACAATGTCCCGCAAAGCCCCCCTGGCCCTCTCCAAGACACAGCATTTGGCTCTTCCCATGAGCGGCCCTGGGGAGGAGTTGGGGGATGGGAAGGGGCTGGACGCAGCATGTGGAGGGCAACTTGCCCTGGGACTGCAGCTGGCCAGAGGCAGACAAGCATCCTGAAGGTCAAGCTAGAAGCTTTGAGTGGCGGTAGGATTCCCAAGAAGATGGAAAACTATGTTTGAGCCTTTGGGGGCAGGGGCAGCAGGCAGCACCCAGGTTTTCTCAGGAGACCCCAATTAAATGAGTTTGGTGCTGGGTACAAGTAGCACTGGTGGAGTCCCCAGTCCTAAGCTAAGTTCTGCTCCTCCCTGACCTTGGGGAGGGCAGGCAGAGGCACCAGCTTGGACACAAGCCGAAATCTGAACATACAAATTGGAGGTGGAACACGCTGAGCAGGCCGTGGGCCAGCTCTTCCAACCAATCCATCAACAAGTGTGTGTGGGGTGACGATGGAGGCGGGCCTGATACTTTTCCTCTTTGGTCATGGGTGGTTCATGGGTGGTTGGGTGTCTGGGACAAGACCCCCAAAAGTCTGTTTGTCCCCATGTGTGGTGAGGGGAGGTGTCTGTGGGGAGCCTCTGAAAGGATCCCTCTCCTGCAGTCTCGGGACTGATCTAAGCTAAGGGGTGCGTTAAGTCCTGTTTCGTATAAGGTTCAGGCTGGCAGGGGATTGATTGGAGAAACACTTTGGGACCCATGCCTTTTCACATGGCCACCTCTCTCTGTTGTGCATCAACTTTGGGACACTCCCTCAATTTGTGTCGAATAATTAAATACACACATGGGAGTTTATAGTATATGTGGCTGAGAGGCTAGGAAAGCTAAGGCCACAGGGTGGCTTTTCTCTTGGGGACAGGGCTTAAGCTGGAGTGTCCCAGGTTGCCGCCCTCCCAGGGACAAGCATTTCATTGACCTGGGGCTGGCGCGGATTAAGTGGAGGGCATCTTGTGCTGTCTGCCACAGGGCAGAACCAAGGTGTGCCAAGTGCAGAGCCGGAGCTGAGCTCGGTGCCAGGAAGGCCTTGCTTGCCTGAGACCCACCCACCATGGGGCTGACACTGGAGGTGACAATGAGTTTCCTGTCCTGGGCAGGTTTGTGAGCAGAGGGATGATGCCTCAGACAGGAGCTGCCAAGTGGCTTTCCACCCTGGAAGGCCTAGAGGCCTCAGAGACCCTCAGCCTTCCCTGAGGAGAGGAATCTGATTCCAGGGTCTGAATGAGTTGGGCTTAGTGGTCCAGCTGCCTGGCAAGATGGAGACTGGAAACTCCTCAGCTGCGACGTGTTTGTACCGAGCTCTGGATGCCGTCAGAGGCAAACGGTGACAGCCACCCCCACAGTGACACACAGAGAGGGAGTGACACACAGCTGGGATGGCATATAGGCTTTCTATGACACCTGCCAGAGAGCTGGGGCACAATAGTGACAAGCAACACCAGAAAGACAAATGGACGTTGAGACACACCCTCTCACACAGATCTGGGCACACCCGGGGACTCAGAGATATTTGCCCAAAGAAGATCACAAAGGTCTTCATTAATAAAAGTCCAGCTGAATATTGAATTGAATGGAGGAAAGTGTGTGTGTGTGTGTGTGTGCATGCACGCACGTGCGTGCGTGTGTTGCATAAGCCTAGAACAAGGGTAGACAACCTTTTTCTGTAAAGTGCGAGATAGCAATTATTTTACGCTTGTGTCCATAGACAGCTACCTAATTCCACTGTGTAGCCTACTGCAGCCTTAGATGATATGTAAACAAGTGAGCATGGCTCTGTTCTGATACATTTTATTTATGGACACTGAAATTTGAATTTCATACGTTTTGCCTGTGTCATGAAATATGATTCTTGTAATTCTTTCCAACCATTTAGAAATGTAAAAAGCATTCCTGGCTCACTGGCCGTACAAAAATAGGCTACAGGCTGAATCTGACTGGCTGGAAGGGGTTGCCAGCTCCTGCAATGTAAGGTTAGGAAAGATAAATAAATGGTCAGAGAGGTTGACGAAGGGAGGGGCTTAGCTCTGATAGCTGCAGATGCCTGATGGTACCTAGGATGCTTCGCTCCATTCTACGTGGAGCTCAGAGTGCCCATCTGTTTAATGGGTCAGGCCTAGGAGAGGGTCCCTGCCTGGCCTCAGCACCCTCCCCCAGATTGGCCTCTGCTTTGTCCCTGTGATCGATTCCCCCACTCTAAAGACACCTGGAGACAACATTCAGGACTGAAAAACTGACTGCTGTCACTTGAGCTTGCCAAACAGTTCCTGAGCCCCCTTCACCATTCGCCCTTTGTGTCCAAGTCTGTGCCCATCCCCATGGGTGGGGAAGCCACACGGAAACCTGGGCATGCCCCTTGTTTCTAGACAAGACTCGAAACTCACAATGAACATGATGAGACCTGAAACAGCTCAAAGGAGAGGGGCTCCTTATCTCAGGGCTAGGGCTTCTCAGTAGAGGGCAAGGTCATAAAGGGCAGGTGCTGCCTGAGTGGGCTTCCTGGAGGTGGTGGTGGGGGGTTGAGTTGGCCTTGGAGGATAGCTGGACACTCTCATCCCAGCTCTCCACAGACTCCGTGCATTGCCTTAGCTGCTCTCATCTTTCCCTCCTGATCAATGGGCACTGCAGAGGGTTGGCTGAGACAAACATATATATATCCTTCCTAGGCACCTCTGAACTTCCCAGCTGCTGATCTAAGGCCTGTGGACTTGTGTAGTGAACCAGGTCCTGCCTTCTGTTTCTTCCTTTCTCTACTGCCTCCTCCTGAAATTTCCTTCCTGCCACCTGTGGTGGGGGTGGGCCAGGGAGACACTCCTCTCTCATTTTTCCGTGTCTCTGGATTCTGTCCCCCACTTTCCATCCCAACCGCCTTCCTGCTCAGCTTAGTCCCCCATCACCTCTACCCTAGATCCAGAAAAGGGCCTCAGGGTACATTTCTGCCTGCACTTTCCCCCTTCATCTCTGCTCCCCAGCCTTTGAAGGGATATTTTCTAAATGAGAAGCTGATCACTCCACTCCATTGCTTAGAACTCTTCATTGCCCCACCCCTGTCTGGTGGAACAACCCTCCAGCTTCCACAGACTGGCACCAGCCCTCCACCCTCTCATCCACCTCATCACCTCCTGATATCTTGTTGTGCTCCTTGACACCCTGGAATCACCTTCCCAAATCCATCCAGGGGGCACTCATCCAAGTTTTCTGGGCACTCGTGTGTCTTGCCTGTGCCAGGTGCTGTGGGCACACGCACGTCAGAGCTGGGCTCATGCTCACTTAGGAGAGGCTGAAGCTTAACCAGGGTCTGCACAAAGGGAAGGGCGCTCAGTGCAGAGCTACTCCTCCCCAAACCATACCCCCTGCCGGGCAGGTGCTCAGTGAACATTTTCCACAAGCTTGTGCCTCCCTCTGGCCAGGCTTCCTGTTCCCCTTCCTCCCCTCCCTCCTCTCATTCCCTCCATCCTTTCCCTTCCTACCTCCCTCTTCTCCCCGAATTTATCTTCTGCCTTCTTCCTCCCCCTCCTCTTACCTGGCCCAGGGGGTGCACTCCCTGACTCCTCCAGGTCAGGAGAGGTCCCTGCACTATCCAGTATGGAAGAGAACTCCTCACAGCACCCTGGGAAGGACTCTGCAGCATGACCTTGGGGAAGTTTCCTGGTCTCCTAGGGCCTCAGAGCCTCACCAGTGAGATGGGATGATACTGCCAACGTGCACGGGTGCCCCAGCCTGGCCCTTCCTTGCTTTGGACCTGGTTTCCTACCCAAGCTTGTGCGAAATGCAGGGCATGAGTGGGATCATCACTGGGGCCCCTCTGGTGGCCTGACTCCTGTCACCTTGTCACGCCTGCCATTGCCAGGAGGCCCCTGGCCCAGGAGTTTGTCTGTGCCCTTTATCAGCTCTGGTCTTCTTGAGGAGGAAAGAGGTTCTAGAGGGTTCCCCTCCTTCCCTGCAGCAGCTTCTGTCCCTCCCTTTGAGGGGTGAGTGGGAGGGGGGCAGTGTTTCATCTTTCAGCCTTCTGTCCCTTGTTCCTGGCCCTAGGAGGGAGAGGAGGAAGTAGGGGCGGTCCAGCTCCCCTGTCATGAGTAAATGGAGCACGGGGAGAGCAGGGGAGGCAAGTGATGTACTTAGCCTGGCCATCTCCTTTCTGGTATCCAGGCTTGTCCTGCCCTCTAATGGGGAGGGATGCTGAGTGGCCAGAAGATTCCAGTAGGAGGTGGCACAGATGGCCCCAGCCCCATGGGCAGATGAGAGTCCCAGGGCTGTGTGGCCCAAAGAAGAGGTGGGGTAGGCTGTCCACACCCCCCTGTGTGGGCTTATGTGAGGCAGAGGAAACTGTGCTGCTCTGAGCTGGTTGGGAAGGGCACAGGGACATCAGAGCTTCCCACTGTGGGCCTGGGCCAGACGCTGGAGTGGGGCAAGTGTCCATCTCAAGAGCAGAGTTGCCTTCAGCCAGGGGAAGCAGAAGGGCTCTGCCAGGCTTTGGACAGTACAGGGATGGCTGGAGGGTCTCTGAGTCCCCTCTGCACGGAGATGTGGAAAGTCTTCGAGCCCAGTGAGTCACCGCTCGCTCCCATGTGCTGACTGATGATGCTATCCTGGGTGTGCAGGGGCCACCACTTCCTGGTGCAGCGACTCAGAGGAGGACATGGCTGCTGTAGTCAGTTTCACTCCAGGTTCGGTGGCTGGGCTTATGAGGCCTGAGGAGGAAAGGGGAATGGTGTGCTATTGGGATCCCCCTGAATTCCCTTACAGTCCAGGTATCTGTAACACATCCCATTCTTGCCAGGCAAGCCTCCAGGCTCTATATTGTGTGACCTTGGAAAGTGTGTCGCCTTCTCTGGCCTCAGTTTCCCTATCTGCACCTTGGGAGGTGGCTCTAAAGTCTATTTCAGGTCTGAAATGTTGTGTCTGTAACTAACTCTTCCTAAGGAGGAAACTAGATATAGATATGTGAATGGGTGTAGTGGTGGACCTGACCAGCCCCTGGAGGTGTGTGTAGGGGTCCCTACTAGGGTACCAGTGGACTCTGAACTGATCTTCATTTGACCAGTAAGAGAGGGCAGTGGAAGCATAGGGATGGAGTGCACCAACTTTGGAGCCAGACTGCTTGCGTTTACTTCCCAGCCCTACCAGGGACTTGCTGTGTGATTTTGGGGAAGTTGCTTACCCTCTCTGTGTGTCGGTCACCTCCGCTATAGAATGAGCTAATGCTAGTAACTATTTCAGGCAGGTTAAATGAGTTAACACATGTTTATTGCTTGGAAGAGTGTCTGGCACATACTAAGTATTTAATAAATGTTAGCCATTAGTAAATAAAAGCACAGGAGGCCTGCTGTTCCCATTTTGATTGTGACACGGTGCTGTGGGGGTGGAGGTGACAGCAACAGGGTACAAAAAGTCTGAACACAAAGTGGTGAGATAATAATAATAGTTAACACATGTATAGCCCTTACTGAGTGCCAGGCTATAGTATATACTCTATAGTTTATTTGTATAAATTTGCTGATGCCTCACTGTAACATCTATGAGATAGACATTAATATTATTCCCATTTTTCAGATGATAAAAAGAAGGCACAGAGAAGTTAAGCAGTTTTCCCAAGCTCCTAGGGCAAAAACCTCTGGCAAAATGGTCCCAAGTCTGTCATACTAAATGCCAGGAGGTGACTTTAATCATCCTCCAAAACTATCTGCCCCAACAGAGTCTGGACCCAAGAGAGAGAGCCAGGGAATATGGAGTGACCCATTTTCCCATCCTGAGCCACTTTTGTGGCTGGGCTGAAATCCATCCTCAGGGAGGGGAGAGATCAACCCTGGGCTGCAGTGGTGGGGCCTGGCCTGTCCCTTGAGGGTGTCACTAGCAGCTTGGGAGAGTCTGGAGGAGGAGGAGCCACTGGCAGGGCTGGGGTGGCCAACAAGTGAGGGGACGCATCTCAGAGGGACACTGCAGAGAAGCACTTGGTTTGGGGCAGGCAGCCTAAGTCTGTAAGCTCTGAGCGTTGTCCAGTTGGGGGCAGTGCAGGGTTGTGGTGGGGGCAGAAGTGCCTGGAGGGGCTGAAAAGATTACCGCCCAGAGAGGGGAGAGGCTGCGGGAGGTGATCCCTGAGGTCCCCAGCGGAGTCGAGGCCTGGGAGCTCCCAGGTTCTCTCTCCCCTCCTCTTTGCTGGCGGGGGCGTCTGTGTCCAGTTGGGCAGGGGGTGGACTGTAATGGGTGTGGGGACCAAGAGAAGGTAACAGTGGGAATCAAGAACCCTGGGTCTAGTTCCAGAAGAGGCACCCTATTGAGAGTGCCCCAGCTCCCTTACCCTGGGTCACTGGGCTGGGGACACACCTGTCTCCTAGTAAGCAGCCTGGCGGTGAAGCAGAGGGCTGGAGGTGGGTAGGGGCTGGGGCCTCTGCTGGAGCTTGTCTTCTGTCCCCTGCAGCTACAGCTGAGAAGCTGCCCTTCCCACAGCAGGGGCGAGGCCCCTGCAAGTCTGGGCATCCCTGCATGTGTGCGTGCATGTACACACATGTGCATGTGTGCCTATACCTGCACCCATATCTGAATCCAAATATATCTTATTGCCTCTCTGTAGCTGAATGCCTTTGCTGAGTGAGTGTGTGTAAGCGTGAATTGTTCCGTATATCTACAGTCTGATATGTGACATATCTGAATATCTGAATTGTCATGTGCTTACATCTGCACATATCTTTGTTCTGTGTGTGGTCCTCTATGTGTCTGTGAAGGAGTGTGTGTGTCTGTGAAGGAGTGTGTGTGTGTGTGGTGTGTGTTGGGGGGGGGTGTGTGGTTGCCTGTCGGTCCCTGAAGGAATCTCCACCTTGTGTATCCCATCATGGGAGTTTGTATTGATACCTTCAAGTGGTGGCCCTGGGGATAAATGTCTCTCTTTGTCTCTGTAGGGTTGACATGTCTTTATGATCATCTCTGTGGACCTATTTCTGTGTATTTGTGTGTGTTTGTGTGTGTGTGAGAGAGAGAGAGAAAGAGAGAGAAACAGAATCAGAAATCCACCAGTCCTCAAAACACAAACTCATTCTCTGTTTGCTGCCACCGGCTCCCCCACCCCACCAGAGCTGTTCAAAATCCTAGTTCCTCTGTGCCAGCTCCCTGGGTTCTAATAAAGGTTAAAATAGAGGCTTTATAATTCTAGCTATACACGAGCATCACCTGGAGATCTTTAAACAACACTGCTGCCTGAACCACAGCTGAGAGCTTCTGATTCATACTGGGGTCGGACGTTAGGGCTTTGCTGGGGAAGCAGTGAGTATCTGCTAGGGGGCAGCCCAGTCCTAACGGGGGTAGTGCTGCTGCCACCTCAAGGTGTTGCTGGGAGCAAGGAGCTCTGTTTTCACCTTTTTGGCCTGAGGTTGCGGAAGGTGCAGGGAATCGACGCCTGATCTTGGAGGCTGTCTGCCTTGCAGGATCTCCCCGCAACACTCTGCTGGCCTAGAGAGATGGCCTCCAGCCTCTGTCACTGGTGCCAGACACTCCTCCCTCGCAGCCAGGCAAGTCAGGAGGGTTGTCTCTTTGCAGGCAGAGCCTTGGGTTCCCCAGGGCTGGTAGAAGTGACCAAGCCCTTTAGGGGCCACCAGTGCTAGGTCACGCCAGAGGCAGCCTGTGGCCACCAGGGGTGTGGCAAGCCCTGGGAGCTGGTACAGAGACGGAAGCCTGAGTGCCTGGTAGAGATGGTGCCTCAGGGTGCCTAGAAGTGCTGAGGCCAGTGCTTGCCCAGCCTGCCCTGTCCTCCCTGACCCACAGGAGGAGGCTGGGCCAGTGTTGCCATGGCTCCCAGGCTTCTCGGAGCATCTCTTGGGATATCTGAGGCCTCCCTCCCCAACTCTGAGTGAGCCCTGGTGCATAATATGGGGAGATGGGGGCTCCCTCTTTTTGAGCCTTCCTGCAGCTGGTTTTATTTCTGCTTTTTGGATGCCTGCTTATCTCCAGCTTAAGCTTGGAGAGGCCCTGTGGGAGGCAAGGAGAGAGGGAGGGGACGTGGTTAGGCAGAGAGTGAGGGACACAAAGGCCCCTGGGGTGCAGCAGTTCTGCCTGCTGGTGGGGGGTGTGCGAAGACATGTTGGGATGTACATGTAGGATGTGCTTGGGCCCCCCATGGCCTCCCGGGCCAGGCACCTGTGGGTTAGCAGTGCCCTGATATGGGCCTACTCAATCTCTTTTATAATAATTTAATAGTAATAATAATTTTTAAATAACCATAACCATCGTACAGCTGAACTGGAGCCTATTTAGCAGTGCCTGTTGACGGATGCTTTGCTGTCCCATTTTTTATTGTTGATGCTATTTTAAAGGATGCTGTGGTGAATGTGCTTGCATATGCTTCTTTTTGTCCAATTGCAAATATTTATCAGATGCAGAATTGCTGTGTTGTAGGGTATATGTCGTAATGATCAATTTTAGAAGCAGAGTATACTCTTCCCCTGGGGGCGTGCTGGGCTCTTGCAGCCTCCTTTTTTGACTCCCTGTAACCTGTCTCTCTGGTCCCCACCAGTGGCCCCAGTCCTTGCAGGCCTGCCCCCTTGGAGCTCCTGCAGCTCTGAGGCCTGAGCACATGCTTCAGCTGTCGCTGTGTTTTCCGTGTCATGGTTTAAGACTTCATCCCGAAGATGAAGTAGAGTGAGGTAGGGCAAAAAGTGGGTGTAATTGTTAGGGTACCAGGCCAGGCAGCTGGAACAAAGAGGCCTTTTAAGGGGCTAAATTAGCTAGAAGGTGGTTTCCCTCTGGTGTAACAGTCTGGAGCTAGGTGGGCCTCCAGGCAGGCTGGGTGGCTGGGCTCCACGAGGTTGCTTGGCGATCCTGCCTCCTCTTGCAGCATTGCTCCCTATCCACTCAGATACGGTTCACGTCCACACTGTCAAAGTGGGGTTTGTTATTTGGGAAGGGTTAAAGAGCAAGAGCAGAGATCATGCCATGCCCTCATGCACAGAGGGTGCAGATGGGGCCACATGCTGCCACTCACATTCCATAAGTGCTAATAACTTCATCATGTGCCCACACCTCCAAGCAAGAGATACCAGGAAATATCATCTCTAGGTGAGCATGCATGTGCCAGCTAAAACTTTGTCACTGTGGAGGAGGGGGAAAATGCAAAGGTTTGGGGAGGCAATCCCTCTGTTGCCAAGGAGAAAGCCATTCCAGACCATGCCAGGAGACTGGTGGAGCTGAGCCAGTGTGTGCCCACAGTATCGCCAGCACCTAGCACAGACTGAGTGCCTAGCACATGTTTGCAGGGCAGAAGAAGAAAGAGCAAGACGGATGCAGGCAGGGAGGTGGGGTTATCCTTGGAGGCTGAGAGCCGTGCTGCAGGGAGCTGGGGGAATAAGGAAGGGAGGTGGTCTTGCCCCCGGACACTGCACTGGGCTCACAGGATTCACACCTTTCCTTCCTCTCTAGCCCAGAGACACACTGGGGCTGACCTGCCGCTGCTGTCAGTGGGAGGCCAGTGGTGCTGGCCAAGAAGTGTCATGGCTGGTGTCGTGCACGTTTCCCTGGCTGCTCTCCTCCTGCTGCCTATGGTAAGGGCCCTGGAACATCTCTCTGGGAGCCCCAGGCTCACCTGAGCCCCTGCTCCAGAGAACTCATGTTTTTTCTGTGCCCTCAGCTCAGCTCTTCATCTGGCTGGTATTTCTGCCAACACCACCACTGGGCCACCCAGTGCCTTTGTGTGAATCAGAAAAGACATGCCTTCCTCAAGACCCTGTACTGATTTGACCAGAAATGATTACAAAATTTACAAATCTTTATGATGGTAATGTGTGGCAACCTTTAGAGTTGCACAGTACACAACCTGCTCAACTGAATGCAGGAGCCCTGGTCAGGGCTGCAGAAGCCTCTTTCAATTTTCTCGTCACTAGCCCACAATGCCCTGCCAGGATAGAACTCAGAAGCCTGCCCCCTGCTCAGATCTCTCCCTGAGTAAAGGTGGGGATGGGGAGTGAGCAGAGGAGGACTCCCAGGTTTTGGTCCCGCCACTCTACCTGAGAGTTCAGAGTAGCAGTGGGTGAGGCTGTCCTCAGAACCCTGGGTACCAGTCCTGCCTCTGGCCTGACTCACTGTGTGGCCATAGACAAGCCTGTCCCTTTCCCTGAGAACTGCCTGCACATCTGTGAATAGTAGGGATTGGACTGTGTCCCCAAAAATGGCCCTTGGCAACTCAAATGCCTTGTGACTGCCTCCACACTTGCTGACATCCCCCTGGGGACCATCCCTGCCCTGGGGTTTTGAGTTAAAGGGACGGCATTTGGGAGCAGCTGTCATGATAGCAGCGCATGGGCTGTGAAGTTACTTGGTCCTGAACTTGAAGCCCATATCTACTATTAACCAGTGGTATAACTTTGGGCTGGAGTTTCTTAACCTCTCTGAGCCCCAGTTTCTCCTTCTGTAAATAAGGGTGGCGAGTAGGCCCCACTAAATGGCAGCACTGCTCCTTAGCCTGCAGCTGCTGGGGGCACTTTCTTCCTGAGTTCCTGGAGAAGAGAGAAAATGAGCTTTCTCAGCCTGACTTCTCCCCTACCACTTGTTTTCTCCTCTAAACTGCAGTAGTAGCCTCGTGGCTGCTGGAGTCAGGCCTCCTGGGTTCGAATCCTGGCTTTTCAGCCTACTGAGCCATATGACTTTGAGCAAGTGACTTAACATCTCTGTACTTAAGTTTCCACATCAGTAAAATGGAAAATGATAAAAATAGTACTTCATAGTACTCTCCAGATCCATACACACACACACATATGACACTCAGAATAATGCATGCACAGAGTGAAGTGCTATATGCGCTTGCTAATATTATTATAAGATGTGGAAACTGAGACCCCAGGAGGGAGTGGGACCTGTCCAAAGCCACACATTGAGTTGGTGACTGAGAAGAGCCCTTATGGTATCTCTCAAGGTGAATGTCAGGGCCCCTGCTGGCCCTGACATCTCTTGTCACCCTCCTCTCTGCTTCTGCTCCCCACTCCCCCCAAGACACTGCCCCTGGGGCTTTGGTAGGAGAGCTTACAGATAGGCCTCCTACCCGCTCCCACCATCCATCCTGTGTTCTCCTACAGGCCCCCGCCATGCATTCTGACTGCATCTTCAAGAAGGAGCAAGCCATGTGCCTGGAGAAGATCCAGAGGGCCAATGAGCTGATGGGCTTCAATGATTCCTCTCCAGGTGAGCGGGGCAGCAGGGAGCATGCCACGTCCCCAGTGCCAACTTTTAGAACTGTTTTCCTGTGCTCAGGCTCAACCAGTGAGTGGTCAAGGGTATGGGTTTCTGGGGACTTCAGAAGGCCCTCCAGAATACTGATGTCCTGGATCTGCTCTGGGCAATGATGCTGGGGTTGCTCTCCTCAAGGCTGATGTGGTCTGGATGCCTCACAGCTGTTCTGGGTGACTGGACATGGCTGCCTTCTCTCCCACAGGAGCTGGGATAGCACTGGTGCCTGAGCTGGGCAGTGGCTGTCAAGAGCTTGTTAGCAGGCAGCATGGGCCTGGTGGCAGCAGGGACACAGCTATTGCCTGTGGCTGAGCTGTACAGCACTTGGTCAACGCAGGGCAGGAAACGTGGGGTCCTTTCCCACCTCTTCTGCTCATTGCATCAGAAGCCAGAGAAGAAAGCAGCAGCAGGAACTTCAGTCTTGAAGACTTGGGTACAACGCTTCTCCTGGGGCTGCATTTGAGGAGGGTCCTGCTTCCCTCCACTGGAGGAAGCACACATTGCAGGACATTGAGCGTTCTTAGCCTCTCCCTCTAAATGCCCATAACGTCCCCGATCCCAATGACAACCACAAAATGCCTCCCAAGATTTCAAATGTCCCGAGGGAGTGGCACGATCCCTGGTAAGAACCAGTGGCCCCATCGAACCCCTCTCCTAACTCTCCATTGTGCAGATGGGAAGCTAAGGCTTACAGAGCAAAGGCGCCCTCAGCTCTTGGCCTCAGGGGAAGTTGGGGATTTAGGGGAGGGGGCATCACAGAGGCCTCTCCAACCTCACTTTTGCCTTAATCGTTGAAGGACTGGCTCCGTGCTGCCTAAGGGTAGGGCTCTCTGCTCAGGCTGGAGGGATTCATTTTCCTTCTGGATCCTCCTGGCTCCTCTGAGCACCATCTATTTAAGCACTTGATTAATCTGCAGCCCAGTTAAATGGAATGGTCCCGCTGGACGGAGCTCCCCAGCCAGCTGCTTCTCAGTGAGCAGTAACTGGTGAGGGAGCTACTCTGGACCGTGCCGGCCTTTGCCTCCGCTGAGCTCTTGCTGAGCCCTAACCAAGGTTGAATGTGGATTTGGGGCCCCACCAGTGAGGGAAACTGAGGCAGGGGGCCCAGAAGGGCACACAGTTGGAGGAGACCCAAAGAATATCCCAAGAATATCTGGTCCAAGTCTCTGTTTGGAGGATGGGACTGCCGAGCCCTGAGGGCAGGGATGGTGTGGATCACATGGAGGATCAGGCTGAGGTGGGTCTGGAACCCAGGTGTCCTGCTCCCAACCCAGGGCCATTGTTCCTGCATTGCATGTCTCAGATACATTTGGGGTTGAGCAACAAAATCATCCAGGAGGGAAGAATAAAGGCAGGGACTGGGGTGGGACAGGGACCTCAGTGTAAGCTGTGTGCAGTTTAATTGCACACCTGCTTGTTGAACTCTGGGCTGAGAGGGCAAGACAGGCCTGTCCACAGGGATGTCGTGGCAGAGACAAGGGAGATGGATGCCAGGCTGGAAATACAGCATCCCTGGAAGGGCCAGGACAGTGCTGGGGAGGAGGTCTCACCTGCAGGTGTCCTCAGGAGAGGAAGAGATGAGTTCTTTGTGGGAAGGATTCATATATTGAAACTGGATCCTTGCTTCTTAAACCTGGCTGCACATCTGAATCACTGGGGAACTTTCAGAAAAACGTACTCCAGCCACAATCCAAACCAATTAAATCAGAAGCTTGGGTCCGTCATAGTCACCATAGTTTTTAAAAGCTCCCCAGGCGATTCTGATGAGAAGCTGGTGTTGAGAACCCTTGAGCTAGGCCCAAGGGATAAGTAGGTATTTGAAGGTGGTGGAGAATTGAGGGACAGACGAATGGGTGAACACTGTAGGCTGAGGAATCCACAAGAGGCAGGAGCCTGGTGTTTTTGGCAGTAGTGAGTAACCTCCTGTATTTGGAACTCAGTATTGGAGCAGATGGGTTGGGCTATTGAGGGGGCATGGCTGAGGGCCCAGGGAGCAGATATTGTGTATTTCATGTCATCTCCACTGGAGATGAAGGTGGGGGAAAACAGTGGCCGGCTCCCACTGAGCTGGCATCTCTGCAACTGCCCCAGGGGCTCCACTTGTGCCCTCTCAGGGACCTTGTGAGTCAGGGCTGGCCATAGGAGGTCAGGGTGTGAAGGATTCTCCAAGAAGTGAGTGAATAGCTCTCCTTTAACCCTGCCCAGATGGGAGAGGAGGCTGCAGCCTCTCACGATCTGCCTAAGGAGAGGGTCCCTCATCTATCCCTACTCGTCCCCTCCCTTGAATCATAGGGTGGGGCTTTATAAAACAGAGCTGAGCTAATTAAGCAGAAGCAAAGGGCAGCCATTAGGTGGGAAAGAGGAAAAGAGTAAAGGCCCAGTTGGACCACCAACTCCATGGCCCTTTCCTGCTCTGGGCCTCAGGAGCTTCTCTTTTAAAATGAGTGGGGTGGGGTGGATCATGTTAATAGCCAGACCCTCTATAGACTTCCTGTGTGCCAGGCTCTGTGCCAGCACTTCATTCTATCACCACAGCAGCTGGAGGGTGGGGGTGGGTCTATTATGACCCCTATTTTATAGATAAGTGAACTGAGGCACAAGGAGGTACTTTGCTTAAGGACATAGTCCATTAAGAGGCAGAGGCAGCCTGTACCCTCCACTGCTGGGATGCACCACCTCTAAAGAGTGACATGCTCTGGGTCCCAGCACCCCCCCGGGCGCAGCACCAGCCATGGGATCTTTGAAGGGCCCTTAACACCTTAATTTTCATGTCTGAAAAATGGAGGAAAAATGATACCTACCACATAGGATTGTTGCATTACGTGATAAAAGCCTGTGAGAAGTGCTAAGGACAGCGTATGGCATTTGCTAAGCACTTAACTAAGACACTGTAGTTATTAGGAGCTGTCATCTTGGAGTGTTGGGGGTTTCCAGGGCTCCCACCTTCTGCTAGATCCCAGTTCTTCTGGGGAGTAGAGAGACATCTCTAGGAAGCAGGTCAGTGCCACTTGGAACAATCCTGGAAGCCCCTCTGGAAGAGCAGGGGAGAAGTTAGGGAGCAGATCTGGGCTTCAGAGGGCAGATGGAGAGTACAGGAAGGTGGAGAGAAGCATTCTGCTGGGGAAGGGTGGAAAGGGAGCAGTGAGTAAGGTGGGTGGGCACTGTAACAGCCAGCACTTCAAGGCGGGCACTGGGTTATCTGTCTCTCTCTCTCTCTCTCTCAGACACGCACGCATGTGCGCACACACACACACACACACACACACACACGCACAAGAACGCATTTAACCCTCACCAGCCTATGGGCTGGGTAGAGTTTTACCCCCACTTAACAGATGAGGCTGCTTAGACACAGAGACGTTAGGTTGCTTGTCTCTTACCTAGTAAACCCCTCAGCCGGGAAGGTGGAGCCAAGGTGTGCATGTGGATGGTTCTGGAGTCCATGCCTTCACCCCTGGGCTGCATTTGCTGCTCAGAAGAGGAGTGAGGAGACGCCCTGGCCCTCAGCTTTCCCCTTGTCAGGGTGAAAGGTCATACAGCAGAGGCAGTTGCAATGAGGCTGGAAAGAGGCCTTGGGAGACAGGGACCCTGAAATGTGCTCCAGGTCCACCCTTTTCTTAGCTATGAAAAGGCCAAAGGGTGTTTGTGTTTCTAAGGCCCAGGAGAGAATGAGGTCTCGGCCTCTAATGACTTGCTTGGGAAGGAGAGGGGCAGGCCAGGGTGAGGGGAGGCCCTTGGGGAAGCTGTCCTGAGAAGCAGTGTCCATCTTGCTCACTTTGGGGCTGTTGTCTGAAGAGCTTGCCCTGCAGGCTGAGGTTGGGGGACTCCCCTCAAGGGGCCTCAAGTTCAGGGATAGCATTGACCTTGCTGTCACTCACCAGGAGAGGCCTTACTTTTCCCCCATTGCACCTTCAAGAACCTCTGGCCTGCTCTTAGGGGTACCCTGGCTGGAGCTGGGCTTCTTGGCTCCAAATTAAACACACTTGTGAAAGATGGGCCTCTACCCCTCTCGTCATACCTGCAGCACTGTAGAGCCCCCAGGAGCATTTAAAGGTGCTGATGTCCAGGCCCCTCTCCAGACCAAAGTCCTCAGCATTTGGGTCGGGGGGGTCCATGCAGATCTGTGTTAAAAGCCTCCAGGTGATTCTAAAGTGTACCCAGGTCTGAGAACCACTGGCCAGAGCACAGCATCCACCAGGGTACTCAAGTGATCTCAGGCAGAGAGCAGCCCTTCAGGGCCCAGATAAACCAGGCTGGGGAGCTCACTACTAGCTGAGTCAAATCTGAGCGTACCAAAGAATCGACATCTGTGCGTTGTGTTATTAATCCGTGCCAGTCCTCCTGCTGCATCTCTTTCCTGCACCTTCCCTGCCCAGGTGGTCCCCAAGCACACATGCCATGCACAGAAGGCTGGCCAAAGGTCAGCTGATGTCCTTGAAACACACTTGAAAAAGGAAACCTGGCAGCTTTTTCCAATGCCTGTTGAGTGTAAACTCACAACAGTGTCTTTTATCTAGGTTTAATATACTTGTATATATTTTGTGTGTCTCTCATAATTTTTTAAATCTAGTAATATGAGTCAATTGGAACAAGAGCCCTGATCTGTTAGTTGAATTATGTCTGTGGCACTGTGTGTGTGGCTGGGGGGCTCCAGGGGGATCCAGGAAAGTACCTGTTTCCTTCAAGCCCCTGCTCCTCACTGGTCCTGGGACCTCTACCCTAAAGAGAACCTAGGATGGTGCTGTGCAGAGTGGCCTTCAGAGTGGTAGCCAGGAGACAGATGCACTGAGGGGAGGCACCCATGGTAGCAGGCAGCTTAATGGGGGTGAAAAATAGAGCCCAGAGAGGTGGCCGTGGGGAGTGAAAGCAAGCTTGCAGCCTGCCTTGCATTGTTTGCAAAATCCTTGGCATGTTTTAAAGGTGTTTATTGAGGAGAGGAGGGGGTTTGGAGACATAGTCATTTTGTCCCTCGTTCCAAACCCCCAAATGCTAATGGGATTTGAGCCAATACCAAGTTGGCTCTGTCATATGATGCCCACAGAGGCTGAGGCCAGAGGTGGTGGTCATTGGCCAACCACACTGGGGGCCAGAGCCAGCTCTGGGGTGGGATCCAGGTCTGTTATATCAGACAGGGAGTGCCCTTTCTCCCACAGTGCTCTTGTGACCAGAAGGGAGGGACAAAGGACGCCTGTACCTGGGAATTGGCATCTCCAGGCCACACAGCCCCCAGGCTCCGTTCCTTCTGCAGTCTGCCTGCCCAGAATGAGACCAGCCGGCATCTCCTCTTCATAGGGCTGCAGCTTTTCATCAGCCCAGGAACCTTCCCTGCATCTAAGCAGGGTTGGTCGGTGTGGTCCTCCATGGGGGTCCCCACACTCTAGTGGAGGAGGAATAGGAGGCCTGTGGTGGCCATGGCAGGGGCAGCAGAGAGCAGACTTGGAGGGAGGAGGGAAAGGCCTGCTCATTGCTATTCTGACCTGGTCTCAGAGGCCTGCCCAGGGCACCAAATGCCTTGAACCAGTCCTCTCTACCTTCAATAGAGGGGAGAGGCCAAGAGGAGGGAAGCACATCAGGGCTGGGCCCAGGCTTCCCCATCCTTAGAGCAGGAGGAGCTTCTTGTCTGGGCCTCTCAGCTGCTCTGAGACTCAAAAGGCATCAAGCCTGAGGAAAGGGTGGTGTCTGCAGGGACCCTCGTGCTGAGGAACTTATTCGCTGTCTGACACAGGGTGTCACTTCTATCCAAACTTGTGTCTTCGTGAAGTCTGGTCATTCTAAAACTTGAATATCAGATCTTCTGTTAAAACACAGATTGCTGGGGCCACCCCCAGAAGTTTCTGATTCAGTAGATCTGGATGAGGCCTGAGCATCTGCATTTCCAGCAAGTTCCCAGGTGGTGTTGCCGGTCTGTGGTCCATATCTTGAGAATCACTGACTTCCAAAGGGGAGGGTGGCATCTTTAGTCCTATGCCACCCCCAGCACTCAGCTCACAGTGGGATCCTCATTTCATGGAACAGAAACATTGGCCGTAAAGTAAATTTCGGTAAATTGAATTGTTTTTACCCTTAGATTGCATGCTAAAATGGGGACCTTGTTCTAACAATACCTGGGCATCCTCAGGTGGCTTCTCAAAGGGAGGACCACGGCTTTGCCTGAGTCTCTTTGGTGCCCTGCTCTATGGAGTTTTGAACACTGTGGAACTGGACAAAATCATCACCATGACAACTCAGGATTAGCTCCTTATTTTGTTCCAGACAAAAGCTAATAGCTTATGCGTTCTCTTTCAGTCGCTCTGCCTGAGTGGATCCCTTTCCTCCTGCTCTCACACTTCACTGCCACTCCTGGGCACTTTATAAGGTCTTAGGTGGAAGCAGCTAGGGAGAGTGTACGCAGCACTCCCCGACCCACCCCTGGGCCTGAATTCCTCTCCCCATGTCCCCCAATGGGGGCCTATACACAGATGGAGCCACGAGGCTTGGAGTGCTGTGAGGAGTGGAGAGGTCTCACAGAGAACAGGATCTGTTCTCATTTTCAACCTCTGGAGGAGGAAGGGGAGGACGGGAACTTGGCCTGGGCTGCACTCGGCCATCTCCTCCCTGAAACATGTTTTCCTGGCTGCTGTGTCCCTTGCCTGTCCTGGTTTTCTTCCTCAGTCTTCTTTGCCAAGGCCTTTTCTAAATGCTGGCATTTCTATTGGGGCCAGGCCTATTCTCTCCTGTTTTCTTCCCTGATCTTTGCTCTCTCACTAGACAAACCATCCATGTCCGTGGACTAAATAGTATCCCTGTGCTGCCTACTCCCTGCCCTCTTCTCCAGTTGCTACTTCTCTAGACTCCAGAGTTTTTTCCAGCTGCCTACTTCGACAGCTGTCTCCTCTTGGCTCTTAGCACCATCTCAAACTGAACATACCCCAGACTAAGCTCTTGCTTTCCAACTTGCCTAATTCCCCCAACATCTGGTTCTCACCTGGCCCTTTCCACTGTGGTAAATGATCCATCCATCCATCCATCCATCCATCCATCCACCCACCCACCCATCAATCTACTTGTTCATCCAGACACTGAAGCCAGAAACCTGGGAGACATCCTTGGTACCTCTCTCCCCTGCACTGTGTTGGCCTCGACTCTGCAGCAGTAACAAATCAATCTTAAAATCTCAGAAACTTAGCACAGTAACATTTCTTGCGTGCATGTATCATAGGCCAGTGTGATCAGCAGAGGTAGGAGGTGGAGCTCGACTTCACACAGTCATTCAGGGATCCAGGTTTCTACCATCTTGGAACACTGCAACCCTTAACATGTGGCCTTCAAGGGTGGTCCAGAGAAGAAAGAGAGGCAGGCTGTGGAAGCTTATGAGGGACATTTTAGAGGTGGATTCTGCACTTCCACCCTCTCACCATTGGCGTGCCCTCAGTCATGTGATGTGGGTGAGCACTAACTGTCTTTTGCTGACTTGCCAGACAGGTCCAGCCAGTGTGTTGCCAAGCCCTGTCAGCTCTGCTCCTGACTCTGTCCCACACAGGACTCCTCTCCAACTCTGCTGCCATTGCTCCAAATCAAGCTTTTTCATCTCACCCCTAGACTATAGCCATGTCCTAACAGGCTTCCCCATGTCTGCATGTCTGCTATTGGACTATATGATCTTCCCCACACAACCAAATCCAAGTGTGACTCCTTGTCTTAAAGCCTCACTGTGGTAGGTCGAATAATGCCCCCACCCCGCCCTGAGAGGCCCACGTCATCCTAATCCCTGAAACCTGTGAATATGTTACTTTACATAACAAAAAGAACTTTGCAGAGGGAATTAAGGATCTTGAACTGAGAATTTTATCCTGGGTTATTTGGGTGGACACAGAATAATCACATGGGTCCTTATAAGTGAAAGATGGAAGCAGGAGAATCAGAGAAGAGAGACTTGAGGATGCAAAGCTGCTGGTTTCAAAGAGGGAGGAAGGGGCCATGGGCCCAGGAATGTGGGTGGCCTCTTAAATCTGGAAAAGGCAAGGAAATGGATTCTCCCCTAGAACCTCCAGATGAAATGCAACCCTGCTGACACCTTAATTTTAGCCCAGTGAGACCCATTTCAGACTTCTGACCTGCAGGAATATAAGATGATGAGTTGTGCCATTTTAAGACAGTAAGTTTGCTTACAAACTTACAGCAGCAGTAGGGAATGAGTACACCATCCAGTGTCATCTCTAAACATTGAGCATAACAATCTAAAATTATTAACACAACCCACTGGACTAAGAGCTCTGTGAAGGCAGAGACTGGGCCCTTTCTATTCACTCTTGTATTGCTCTGCATTGTCTGACTCGGTATGTCTTGAATAAACGAGTAATTAAGAGAGAGAGGGAGAAGAAAGTGGGAAGAAAAAAAGATAAAAGGAGGAGGGGGAGAAGAACGACAAAAGGCATCTTGAAATCTTCCAGTCTCAACAAAATTTAGCTTTGTTGAGACTGGAGTGTGGAACATATGGGTCTGTAGAAGCTGGACGTACTGTGTGTGAGTGGAAGGAAAATCAGTTGCTGTTTTTAGTTAGAAAAACCCAAGGCTGTCTCAGGAGCCCAACTCCCATCCTCCCAAGCTCCAGGGAAAGGGGCCTGGGAGGATTCAGCTCCAATCCGCTGAGGCCAGAGCAATTTCCATTCAAAAGAGGAGAGGAGGTGGGAGCCTGCTGGGTCCTCCCATCTGTGCTGGGCTGGGAGGTGGTAACTGCAAGAGAAATGGGCACCAGGGCATTCTGGGGAGCCCCAGGGAGGCAGCTGTGAGTCTCTTGAGACCGCAGCAATGCAGGCTAGAGGGCTGGATGGAGGCCTTCGAGCTCTCGATAGGGTCAGGGACATTGTCTTTGGGTCCTGGGGTCCTGAGGTCTCATTCTAGGTTTCCCACCTGCCCTGGTACTATACGAATTGTCTTTAGGACTCTAGAGGGGGCTTAGGCTGGGGACATAAGGGTTACGAGGAGGGCTTTGAGAGCTGTGGCAGATGCATCCTGAGAGCTCCCAGGCCCCGACCTGGGGTGGGGCACCTTAGCAGATGCCCTTTAGGCAGCTGTAGCTGCCCCAGCCGTCCTCTGGGCACCAGTAGGTCCTGGGTGAATCTCTGTTCCAGATTTGAGCTCTGGTCACTCAAAGCTGGGAGCTCACAGAGACACTCAGTTGTCCCTGTGCACATAGGAAACGTGAATCATGGTGGAGGGGGCGGTTACTGGCCTGAGTCACAAGTGAGCCTGTGGCGGAAGGAAATCAGAACTCAAGTTTTAGGGCTTCCGGTGCTAATGCTGAGTAGAGACCTGCCGTTTCCCCTTACTCTATCCTCAAACATCAATTTCACAGCTTTGTCTTTTTCTCCACCACTGGCCCTGGTGCATAGATGGTCCCTGGCACAAGGTAGGCACTCAGTAAACAGTTGTTAAGAGAATGCATCCCCCGTCCTGCTGCCAACATGAGAGCCCCCTTCTCCCCTTGTGCCACCTGCCCGACCTCTGCAGCCCTCCTCGCCCTCAACACTCATGACCCTGCTCATTCTCTCTGAAGTGGCCCTGTGACCTCGGCAGTGTCAGCTGGCAGCAGCAGCTGGCTGTGCCTGAGCCTAATGTTCTACATTAAGGGAACATCTGTTGGCTGGGGCATGGGCCAGACGCAGCCACGCTCCACGGCCGTTCCACGGTCAACATGGGCTGCTGTAGCCAAAGATGTGCTATTGGGTCTCTTTCAAGGACATGATGTCACAGCCAAGCACATGCTGGCTAGATGTCCTCTGCTAATGGTTACACAGGAATTACTGATGACTGGCCTACTGCTATTAGACCTGATACCCAGCTCCCCTCATCTGGCCTTTAATGTCTTTGCCTTCTTGGGTTATTCTTTTCAGAGCTTTCTATGGTACATCTGGTTCCCAAACTCTGTCTTTCCATGAGCAGGATGCTATGGGCCAATGTGACTGGGTGCGAACTCCAAAATAGCCGGGTGTGAATTCTGAGAGACAGGATTTTCTCCGTCTAAAAGCTGTGGATACCTTCTGGTCCAAATAGCACTCAAGCGTCACAGACCCCAACAGAGACTGTGAGCTCATGGTGCCTGCTCCAGGCCCCTCCTCTTCCCAGGGGTCCTCTGGACCTGTCAGCAGCCCTGCCCCAGGCCATCTCACCTTGCAGGTCCCTGCTTTACCTCCCTGCCTATGGAGGCCTCTCGGGGCAATGGTTCCCAGGGACACCTAACTGGGATAATGAAATTAATGATTCTGTCGGCAGTGAACAGGCATTGAATGACCCTGGCTCTGTTCTGAGAGCTTTGCGCGTATGAACTCATTAATCCTCAGAGCAGCCCTGTGAGGCGGGCACTGTCGGTCACCTACTGTCCCTGACATGGCACAGAAGCCCTCTCCATAGCCTTCCTTTACGATCCCCTAAAAGCTGCAGGCCTCTTTCCTGCAACTCTCCTCTGCTGCCTGGCACTCCACACTCCTGCCTCCCCACCATCCTCTGCCACTCTCTCCTGCTCACATCACTACCTGTGCTTCCTCTGCCCACTCCATAAATATGGGTTCTCCAGGGTTCCTTCCTCCATGCTCTTCTCACTTTATGTCCCTTCTCAAAGTGAGCTGTCTCATCCCATGGCCTCAATCACTACCCACAGGCTGGAAGGAAAAGCGAGTGGCAGGGCCGTAGGTAGGGTCGTAAATACCATGTTAAGGATAGAGGGTGCTAAGAGCCCAGAAAGCATGGGATTGTTGGTGGGGGGCTTGTGACATGGCCAGATATTCATTTTGAAAAGCTTCTGGTCATAGCTGTGTGGGGTTTGTGTACCTGTGGTCTCAGTGAGGGGTCCTGAGCCTCTTCACTGAGTAGGGTGAAGGGATAGAGAGTGGGGCATGGATTTCACAAGGTTTCAAGGTAAAACCAGCAAGGGCTTGATCAGGAGCACTAAAGGGAAGGAGCTGAAGTGGGGTGAGTCCCAGGTTTCCAGCTGGGGCTGGAACAGGCAATCAGGTTTGGGCAGGAGATGCTGCACTGAGTCTTGGACTGCTGTGTTTGAATCATCTTTGGTTCTTCAAGGTGGGGGTGTCCAGCAGGCAACTAGCTGTGGGCTCTACCCTCACAGAGTGGACAGGACAGAGTTGTCCACATGAAATTCTGTAACATCCATGAGCAGGGTGAGCTCATCCAAGGTGGGCAGGGTGGGCGGCCAAAGGCAGGACAGCTACCAGCACCTGCATTCGGTCAGGGCTGCAGGGCGGGACCCAGTAAGGGCTGAAATTGTTCCTTGGATTTGGCAGCGAAGAGGTCGCTGGTGACCTTGGTGAGAGGTGTTTCAGCATTGTGGGAGGACAGAGTCAGAGAAGCAGGGATGGAGCAGGAAGAGGTGGTGTCAGGCAGTGCGGGGAACTCTACAGAGGCTGGCAGGGCTAGAAGGAGAGGCAGGCACCGGGGAGAGGGGAGCCGCTGGGCCCCCTAGACCTGAAAATCTGGTCATAAAGCTTGACAGTTTCCTCTTCCTTGCAGCTCATGTCCAATGAGGCACCAAATCTTGGGGATTCCTCAACACCTCTCAATTCGTCTGTCCCTTCCTCTCCATCAGTCTGGAGATGCTGTGGGGGCCTCTGCAGCAGTCCCGGCCTCCACCTCTTCTGGTTCCGGGTCCTTTCACAATTCTTGCTTGGCGCGTGCAGGCTTCTGCCTGGCTGGCTTTCCCCTCTTCTCCAGCTGATGAATTTGTGTCCCCTGCTGGGCCTGCCTTGGGAGTAGGTGGGGGGAGTGGAGCAGCAGCCTTAGACCAGCCTGTTCCTAACCCCTCCCCTTAGGGCGGATGGGGGGCCCTGCTGAGGGGGTGGATCTGAAGTGGGACCCTCAGTGGTGGCTGAGGAGGGGCTAGGGTGGGCATGTGGGAGAGGCTGCTGCAGAGACCCCTGCCTCTCAACATCTCATTCCTAGGGATCCAGCCCTGGCCTGCTGTGTCTCCCCTCCCCACACACCTGTGATGTTGTGCAGCTGTGAGGCTGTGGGTCTTCGGGGCTGTGGGGCGGTGTAAAAACAGGTGAGGGCTCCCTCCTTCCCGACCCAGGAGCTCCTGAAGTGCCTTGCGTCTCCATTCCTGTTTGAGGGATATTACCGGTACAGGGCTGAGCCCTCCCTCAGACTGTAGGCCTTGCCTTTCCTCTCCTAAACCACTCCCGGCCCCCTGCAAGGGCCTGGCTTGTAAGCCGTGGAGCACACCTCAGTGTGTGTATATATAAGTGTGGGTGTGTGTGTACATGTGTGATGTGTGTGTGGGTGTGGTGCATGTGTGCACATTCATGTGTGATGTGTGTGGTATGTGCTTACATGTGTATGGTGTCTGTGATGTGAGTGGTGTGTGTGTGATGAGTATGTGTCTGGTGTGAGTGGTGTGTATGTGATGTGTGTGGTGTGTGTGTGATGTGTGTGTGGTGTATATGTGTGATTGTGTGTGGTGTGTGTGGTGCATGTGTGTGGTGTGTGTAGTGTGTGTGTGTAGTGTATGTGGTATATGTGGTGTGTGTGTGATCTGTTTATGGTGTGTGTAATGTGTGTGTGGTGCATGTGTGATGTGTGTGTGTTGTATGTGTGTGTGATGTGTGTGGTGTGTGAGTGTGTGTGTGTAGTGTGTATGATATATGTGTGTGGTGTGTGTGATGTGTGTGTGGTGCATGTGTGAGTGGTGTGTGGTGTGTGTGATGTGTGTGTAATGTGTGTGTGGTGTATGTGGCGTGTGTAGTGTGTGTGGTGTATGTGTGATGTGTGTTGCTGTGTGGTGTCTGTGATGTATGTGTAGTGTGTGTGTGTGATGTGTGCGGTGTCTGTTGTGTGGTGTGTGTGTGATGTGTTTGTTGGTGTTGTGTGTGTGTTGTGTGTGTAGCATGTATGTTGCTGTGTGTGGTGTCTGTGGTGTGTGTGGTGTGTATGTTGGTGTGTGTGATGTGTGTGGTGGTGTGTGTGTATGGGTGTGTGTGGCTGGCCCCTCTCACCATGGCTGTCTTACCCACAGGCTGTCCTGGGATGTGGGACAACATCACGTGTTGGAAGCCCGCCCATGTGGGTGAGATGGTCCTGGTCAGCTGCCCTGAGCTCTTCCGAATCTTCAACCCAGACCAAGGTGGGTTTAGCCCAGTCTCTTTAGGCCACGCTGGCCTAGCGTGCTCCCCAAATTCGGCCCCAGGCAAGCACCAAGGACAGGGAGGCCACCCTGTGGGCAGACAGTCCCTGCTCCTGAGCTCACATGTGGTGTGGGGGATGAAACCACAGACACTTGCACACACGGGGACACAGGTACACATGGGAACCATCGTTGTGGATGAAAGCAAGGCTGTGCCCTCACGCGTGGGATCCATGCCAGCTGTCACTCACCCTCCAGCCCAGGCCCCTGTCTGTCAGCTGGGTATGTGTCCCGGTGGCCCTCTCCCAGGGTGCTTCTGTGAGGGTAATGTGAAGCGATGCTGTGGACGCCACTTAGCACAGGACTTGGCGCGTTTTGAATGTGCAGTAGTAAATGTTAGCTGGGATAATTGTCACCATCCTCCCACAGCCACAGATCCTCAGCGCCCAGTGGGAGGCATGGAGAGAGACGCGCATGTAGACACCCCCCTCAGGCAGAATGAGACGCGTGGGGAAGGCAGCTGGACACAAGACACCCACGTCCACATTCAGAGCCACTTAGACGCAGGCACAAGGCCCGATGGGGCTGGCGCACACTCACGTTTGCTCAGCAGAGCATTTGCTGGGCCCTAGCTGCCCTCAGGCAGTTACACAGGCTCAAGATGGGAGGAGCTGGGCCTTGGGCTACCTGGGGAGAGGGTGCCACACACGGGGAGCAGTGCCACAGTGCTGTTGGTGACTTGTGGACGTGGGCTTGGAGGCACGGGTGTGCGATGGCGCCTCCCTGAGAGGGAAGGCTGGGTGGGTGCGGTGTCCTGCAGACCTGGGTTTGGGGCATATCTGTGTTTGAGGTCTCTGGGGGCCACTGAAGTGCTGTGGAGATATCCAGGGGCCACCAAAACGATAGAGCAGCCCATGAGTGGGCAGAGTGGCTGAGCTTTGTGCACAGGTGGGATGTAGGGTGAGGGCAGGGGAGAGAAGGCGATGCTCTACCCACAGGCAGAAGCCCCGGTAGCACCATCTCCATTGCAGGGGGTGTCTGAGGGAAAGGGGTAGCTGTAGATGACTTCTTTGGATATGGGTCCCTTGGGCTCTTCCAGAACGGTTCCTGCCTTTCGGCTGGGACCTGTGAACTCCTCCACGGGCCTTCTACCCCATCCCTGTGAGTGTCACAGGAGGCAGGGTGGCCAGCTGAAGGCACTGAGTTGGGGCTGGGCAGGGAGAGCTGGCGGGACTGGCTCCAGCCAGGTGACTTACTGAGCCACCTCCTGGCCATCAAGCCATGGGGGGGGGGCTCCCGAGGGTATCAGAGGGATCTGAGTTGTGTGTGGCCATGTGACCTGGCCTTAGCGTTCTTCTTTTCCAGCCTAAGGCTTAGGCTGATGTCCTAGAAGGGGCGAGTTTCCAGGCTCCACTCCAGCACTGAGTCCTGCCTGCTGCAGTCCCCTGTCTTCTCTGAGAGGCAAAAGGCAAATTTGCTAATTTGCTGTCAAACCTCGAATTCCAATAACTGACTCTGCCCTGGAGGGGGAGGGGCTTGCAGGAGGTGGCAGAGAAAACAGTGGCCTGTGTTGGGGGTCCCAGGTCCCCCCGTCTCTGGCTCCCACCCCAAGGTTTGTCTAAGATGCACTGCACTCTGCAGCAACACCTCCACCTCCAGACCACCGGCCGGCCCGGGAGGAGGGTGGCATTGAACTCTCCCATCTGAGGGCCTGGGGATTGGGTGTGACCTGAGCAGGCCAGAGTGAATTTTGAAAGGGGATACAGGCAGCGGAAGTGCTGGAGTGAGAGATACAGTGGGACTGGGGGGCAGTCAGGCATGGTGGCAGCCAGTGAGTGATTCAGCCTGATTTCCAATTCATTCCTGTAGAAGCCAACTTAATCACTTCCTCCATTCATGTATTTCTTTCGTTCCGTCATTTATTTAAAGTGTGTTTATTGAACATCTACTCTGGGTCAGATTCCATGCCAGACTCCGTCTTCTCAACAACGAAAGGCAAAATGAATCAATGGTAAAATAAGATTTTCTTAAGACACACTTTCCTCCACACTCCCTCCTTCCTCTGGCAGTGGCACAATGAAGGTGTTATTTACACCTGATTCTTAATGGTTCATTAAGGCAGGGCCTTTTAGCACCTCTGTTCACAAAACTTGATTGGTGAGACTTGCCTTGAATACTTTGCAAGGAGAGAATGGGATTCCTGTGTTTCTTCTCAGTTCCCAGGTAGCCTGTTGTGATGACTGTGGCTGTGTAGGATATTGGAGAGACTGGAGATGTGGGAGCATGGATCTCCCTCCTCCTCTCAAATGCCTCTGCTTGTTTCTGTTCTGGAGGTCTCCAGTGTCCCCAGCTTATAGTCCTGATGCCTTCTGGGTTCCCCAGAGCCCCTCTTTAATGTTTGGGGTTGGGAAGGAGGAGGAAGTGATCAGCAAGACCCAAGGAGAGCAGCCCCTGACTTTTCTCACCCCGCTGCTCACCTCTGACTTTTCTCTCTCTCTCTTTCTCTCTGTTTCAGTCTGGGAGACCGAAACCATTGGTAAGAGGAACCTTGGTGAGGATAGACCGCTGTCTTTCTGTCCATCCAGCAGGAGCCCAGCCTCAGGAGATCCCAGGCTCCGGCTGCTGGGATTGGGGTGGGGGTGGAGTAAGAGGCTCACTGGGTATCAGGTTCTTTCCTCCTTCCTTCCTCCCCTCTCCCCGACCTTGGCCATTCTGGAGGTCAGGGGGCACAGGAAGATGCACAACACAAGCACGACCTCAGGTCCCTCACAGGCTTGTTTGGGAGGACGGGACTTACCAATGGAGGGGCTAAGAAACAAGCTCACGCATGAGTGTAGGTGCATATATGTGCATATGCACAGACCTGAACATGTGCATCAGTCCATGCAGATATTGACATCCCTGACAGCTAAGAAGCCGGAATGCACAGTGAGCAAGAGAACAGAAGAGCAAATGATGCAGCATGCAGGCAGAATAGTGAAGAAGTCAGGGGAGGCTTCCAGGAAGAGGTGGCATGTCAGCTGGACCTTGGGAAAGGAGTTTTGAGAAGGGGGGATGGGGTGGAAATGGGGTCTCATTGCTAACAGGGGGTTTGGCATAAGAAAAGGGTGGAAATGGGAATAAAGAGTAGGGAGAGAAGAAAAATTGTCTGAAGATGAAGTCTTCTGGATTCCCTTTGATGAAGAGCAGTTTTGGAGGCTGAGGTGGAGGGTTGAGCACCGAAAAGGAAACCCCAAGCCCTGGGCCCACGTTGCTGTGGTTTGCCCTTTTTTTGAAAAGGCCCAACCATCCCTTTTCATTTTCTCCCATTCCTCTCCATTCTGGAGGCCCTCCCATCCTCCTGGCAGTACCCATTTCTATTACCTGTGGTGGTGGAGAACTGAGTCCTGGACCATCCTGAACATCACAGAAATGCAAAGCAAGTGAGAGTGGTGTTAGAAGGTGTAGTGTGTGAGAAAGGTGCGCGGCTGCTGTGTGTGATATTGCCTCTTGGCCAGGACTCCATCCCCTACTTCCTGTAGACCAGGGGTAGCCTGAGCCTTCCAGGGTGGAGAGTAAACAGTAGCTAACTGTAAGCCAGGCATTTTGATATATGCCTATGTCTGTATTTTTCAGGAGAGTCTGATTTTGGTGAGAGTAACTCCTTAGATCTCTCAGGTAAGGGGTTAGGCTGGGGTTGACCATGGACTGGCTGGAGGGAGGGCGTCTGCTGACATGTGAGCTTTGAGAACCCCATCCCAGGCTGGGCTCTGCTCCTCTGTGGCTGTGTGACCTTTGGCAGGTGACTTTTTTTCTCTGATAAAGGTACAGATTATCTTCATGGAAAAGCACACAGATAGAACATCGTGTGTAGAATTTCAGGGGGGCCACAGATGTCTTAGAGTCCCTTTGTGGACTTCAAATGAAGAGCTCCTGGATTGGATGATCCTTGACTGTTTCTGAACTCTAACATCTAGAACAGTAGCTCTCAAACTTTTACCGTGCATCACAGCTACCTTGTGCACTTGTTAAACCCAGGTTCCTGGCAGTCTCTAATTTATTCCGCCTGGGGTGGGGCCTGAGAATGTGCTTGTCTCGCCAGTCTCCCAGGTGATGCTGATGGGCTGATCCGGGACGGGCACCCCTTTGGGAAACGCTGCCCAAAAGTTTCGTGTTCCTGTGCAGTTACTGGGGCGAATCAGCCTAGTGAAGTAGGCACAATCACCGCGGGGTTTTGACAATCTCAAGAGCACTCCATCTTCCGGAGATTTCTATCAGAACAATACAGTGGCAAATTCACAGAACAGTTCTGAACAAAAGGGTTTATACTTCTCTGAGCCCACACTGTGTTATAAAAAGGAAAAAAAGAAAGAAGGAAAATAAAAGAAAGGAAACCGCTTTTCCTTCTAGAACACTGTTTTCAAAAAAATTGTTTTTCAAAGCAGCTTCCCTTTCCTCTTCCCACCATCCTGATGTGAGCAAAGCAGAGAGGAAATGAGGCCCAGGGAGGGGAAGGAACTTGGCCATGGTGGTGATTTCCCTGGGACATTCAGACTTTCTGAAAGAAGTGTTCAGAGAGACTTAAAAGGAGGTTGCCTGAGACAGATTTGCTGGAAGAAGGGACAGTTTGGCATCAGCTGTGGGACAGAAATGAGCTCCTTTGCTCTCTCTGGGCTTGCCAAACTTCCCCCTTAGCCTGTGCCGTAGAACTCAGAGCTGGAGACGGACTGTTGGAGTCTCCCTGTTGTGGGCAGAACTCTCCTTTCGGGCGGAGTTACCCATCCCAGGAAGTTCATTTCTGACTTTCTTGGCTAAAGAGAACTGGCCTTAGATCTTCTAATGCAGGAAGCGAGGGACACAGATTGGAAAAGTGGAAGGATCTCTTCTCTTGGCCTCTGCCTCCCACAGAGGCTGATCTGCTGCCCTCCTTGCCTCTTTCCTGAGCTCCCTGGAGGTGGCCTTGGCCACAGAGGGGAGGTTTCTGTCCAGCAATATGGGTACTGGAGCCCCTTTTCTGCAGGTGTCTCTTGTTTTATACGATGTCTTGGTCTTTGAATGCTGTGAAGGGAAGAACCAACCACATGTGTCCTGATAGACCGGGTACGCTCCCAGTGTCAGGCTGGGGCCACACTCAGGTGCTGGGCTGGAGGAAAAGGGAGCTGCTTGCTCACCCCCCTGCCCTGGACATGAGTGGCTCACCATTATAAACCATCAGGTGAAGGGAGAATGAAAAAGCAATCATGAAAGACTAACATGGCCCCGGGCAGGGCAAAAACCAGCCTGGACTCTACTGTGCAGCCAGCAAATGACTCATTTAATGGCCATGACTGATCCCACCCCCTCGAGTGTCCCACTGAATGGCCTTAAAGTCAACCAAAAGCAAATTAAAGTACATTAGTGACAGGAAACAGCCCTCCCAAACTCTGAAAGACAACACTTTAAAAGAAACCCAAATATATATCTTCGTAAGATCCGGCCCTACGTTAGTGGAAATCTGGACCTTGTTAATGAAGCAAGCCCTGTGTCCCCTTGATGTGAGATGTTGCAGCTGCTGTGAGGCTTAGAGCTCCGAGGGAAAGCATCACATCAAGCTGTGTTCCCAAGGTGTGCCAAGGACCCCACCCACACCCTGCAGTCACCAGAGGGGATTCCTGAAAGTGCCCAGATCTCCTGACAGAGAATCCCTAAGGGCAGGCCTGGAATCTGCATTTGTGATCAGTCTCCTAGGTGGTTCTGCACACTGACATTTGAGAAGTGCTGATCCAGGGCCCAGGGGAGGACTCAGGCCCATCCCTGATGAGCATTGGGAAATGTTCGAGAGGGGAGGGATGCAGGGATGCAGGGATGCTAGATTCAGCTGGCGCAGTCTCCCCATCTTTGGTTGAGATGAGCTTGCTCTTTGTTTCTCCATCCCTGTGATCAGCAATCACTGATTTCTGAAACCTTTCCCCATGCTTCCCAGTTGGTCATAGGGGTTTCCAGGAATTCCCACTGAACACGTAATTTTTGCATAAGAATTTCAGGGCCCTCTTAATCATTTCTGGGCCTCGCTGAGTTTTCTTTTTGCTGCAGACATGGGAGTGGTGAGCCGGAACTGCACGGAGGATGGCTGGTCGGAACCCTTCCCTCATTACTTTGATGCCTGTGGGTTTGATGAATATGAATCTGAGACTGGGGACCAGGTGAGTGTCTGCACCCTGCTCCCCAGAGGTGGTGAGGGTAGGGCTGAGGAAATTTAGGTCAGTAGGCAGCATTCATGAGCACCTGCTGGGGATGAGAAGCAACTGGGATGCTGCCTACTCCTCCCCACCTGCACCTGGCTACTCTTCCAGGATACTGGAATTAATGCCACTGGGTTAATGCCAGGCCCAGCAAGGGGCTTCCTGGACCTTTGTGTAGTCCAAGGCTGTGTCTGTTCTGATTGGACAGCACTCTTGCCTTCAACAGCATATATTGAGCATCTGCAGAATGCTGACACTGTGCAAAGGGGAGTAAGAGGCTTGGCCAGGGGTGGGAGGTGGTGGAGATGATATCAGCAGAAGAGAGGAAGGAGGAGCTAGGCCTGGAGGTGGGCAGGCCCTGGCCTGGGAGACTGGGTGCAGGCCTGAGGCAGCCTGGCTGTGGGCAGGTCTCACATGAAGTCCTGCATGTCCTGTGCTCTGCTTCAGGATTATTACTACCTGTCAGTGAAGGCCCTCTACACGGTTGGCTACAGCACATCCCTCGTCACCCTCACCACTGCCATGGTCATCCTTTGTCGCTTCCGGTGAGACCCTCAGCAACATTCAAGCAAGCACCAGAGCTGGCCAGGGCCTCAGAGGCCTTGGTGCATCTCTCCCTTCCCCCCTTGATGTCAGCCCTAGAAGACCCCTTTGAAGGCATTTCCCCCACCCCAAGGATAACAGATGGGAAACTTCACTCCAGAGAGGGCAACTGACTTGTCCAGGGCTATGCAGCCAGGCAGAGCCTGGGCAGGAGATCTGCATTCCTTGCTTTTGTCTTCCTGGTCTAGATAGACAGAGGCCACAGGAGGGAGAAGTCTGGCCATGTGGGGTGGTGGAGCTGGGTTATAGGGGCCTGGAAGTCAGTGAGGATTTAGAGAGGTGGCAGGAAGGAGGGTGGCCTGGGTGGGAGACCTGCTGAGATAAAGCCACAGAGTTGGCCCACCACAGATGCCCACATGGAGGGTGTGAAATGCTGTGGGGTCCAAGGCTTCTTTCTCCCCTGGCCCACTCATGTAGGAAGCTGCACTGCACACGCAACTTCATCCACATGAACCTGTTTGTGTCGTTCATGCTGAGGGCGATCTCCGTCTTCATTAAAGACTGGATTCTGTATGCGGAGCAGGACAGCAACCACTGCTTCATCTCCACTGTGAGTGAGCCAAGCAGACCCATTAGGGCTCTGCCGGGAAGGCCCCGCACCATCCCCTTGGTTCCCCAGGACGCACATTACCTGCCTGACACCCTGCAGGTCAAGTGTGTCCCTGCAGGTGAAGGCATTGCCCCACCACCCCTGGTTTATGTGAAAACTCACGAATTAAGTTACTAGTAGCCGATGAGCTAATGTATGACATCACTTCCAGCCAAAATGCTTCCTGTCTCTTGGCCTGGGTGTTGCATTTGGCAAGGCAGAGGAGGAAGGTCAGGTGGGAACACCAAGTCCCACTTGAATGAAGAGGAAACTGATGCTGAGAGAGGGCTTACCTAGCCCCTGGTCATTTAACTAGCCTGGGATGGAGCCCAGGTGCTGATTGGCCAGGGGTCTTTCCAGACACCTCCCCAGGTCTCACACTTCTGGAGGAGGTAGCATGTGGAGAAGCTGGTCTTTGAGGAGGTAGGTTAGGAAGAAGAGTGTAAAGTCCAGGGCCTTGACCAGGAGGACATGCTTGGGGAGCCTCTATGAGTAGAGATTTCTGGAAGCCAGGAATATGTATCCCCCCACCTGAAAGGTGTCCAAATCCTCATACCAAGGAGCCTCCTGCAGGGTCCTCTGGCTGCTTCTCTCCCTACTCCCCTCCTCTGTGGGAGATAGGGAAGGAGCAGGAAAGTGAAGGAGGATGAGCTGGTGGTGGGGAGGCTCTGTGTCTGCCACCCGTCTTTGTCCTGGGTGTGCAGTTTTGCCTCCATGGGCAGCTTTGACTCAGAATCATGGGATGCTGCAATTTTCAACTCTGATCCAGGAATATTGACTCTCTTAGATCCTTGGGATGTTTGAGCCTGAGCATGCCAGAGCCAATGGGCCCTAGGATTCTCCCTTGCTCCTGTTCCTGTTGGGCTCACGCCCCTCAACCTGGCGCTTCTCCCTGCAGGTGGAATGTAAGGCCGTCATGGTTTTCTTCCACTACTGTGTTGTGTCCAACTACTTCTGGCTGTTCATCGAGGGCCTGTACCTCTTCACTCTGCTGGTGGAGACCTTCTTCCCTGAAAGGAGATACTTCTACTGGTACACCATTATTGGCTGGGGTAGGTTCCTGGCTGTGGCTTGGACAGGCTCAGGTCCCGTGGTCAGGTGTGTCCAGGTGTGTCTTTGGTTCCGCCTTCAGGAAGTGTCAGGTGAGGAGGGGCCACTGCCCTGCCCGAGTCTAATGGCCTAGGCTCTGTCTTGGACTCTTTCTCAATCTTCTTGCCTGTGGAAAGCCCACTATCTCAGGGAGGAGTTAAATCCAGGAGTCCTCTGAGAGACAAGACAGCCCTTGGTCTGAGGGAGATATAGACCCTCAGGAGGCCTGGGTGTGAGGGACAGTTAGAATTCCCAGGAATTCCAAGTCTTATGGGGGAGCAATAGCCTCTCGGAGCCCCACGTCTATGGTGGACATTGGACATGTTGGTTTTCCTGTTCTCACGGACCTCTTTTTCTTGTTCTCCCAGGGACCCCAACTGTGTGTGTGACGGTGTGGGCTACGCTGAGACTCTACTTTGATGACACAGGGTTAGTACATGCTCGAGAGTCAGGGCCACAGCACAGAGTAGATTCTTATAGATGGGTTCTCAGTAGCTGCCCTGACTTCACATGAACTGCCCGCAACAAACCATTCAATGCCAGGCCCAGACTAAAGCCCAGCACTGGGCACCACCTGAGCCATGGCCCCATGCAGGTGACCCACCCAGCTGCGTCTCAGCCAGCAACCCAGCAAGAGAATGTGCTAGGTGTCTGAGCCCTTGTCTACTTCTGTACTCAGCTGAGTGTCTGTTTTCCTTTTAGGGAGGGGATGAAGCATGTTGAGGGGGAGGTCACATCCTAAGAGCTGTAGGTCTTATGGGGAAAAATGGTCCTTTCCCAGGAGCTCACTGGTGATCCTGACTTTTGGGCTTCATGCCCTGCCTTGATAGGTGAGCAGAGGGAAAGATAGAGGCTCAGAAGGAGGGGATTTTCAGAGCCAGGACCAGGCTGGAGTCTGTAGCCCGCTGGAGAGCTCTTGTTCCAGCCAGCCCCTCCTCAGAGAGCTGCGGTGGTGAAAGTGTCGGGCACCCAGCTAGGCAGGGCAGTGTCCTGCAGGCTTCTATGCTGCCGACTCACGGACGCGATCTTGCTTTTCTCTGTCCATCTTTCAGCTGCTGGGATATGAATGACAGCACAGCTCTGTGGTGGGTGATCAAAGGCCCTGTGGTTGGCTCTATCATGGTGAGTGTCCTTGGGATGAAGAGGAAGGGAAGAGACAGGGTCTTGGGCAGAAAGGCACGCGAGGAAGAGAAATGAAAGAGTCCCCACACAATCTGACTTCCTCCTCTGTCATGGCTGCATTATAATCTGTAACAGGGATGCACAAACTCTTTAGCTATTCCCCTAACACTGGAGATTTATATTGTCCCATTTTTTCCTTATTACAAAAAATAGAAATAGTTTTGTGCATAATTTTGAGCATGTGGAAATATTTCTTTAGAATAAATCCTTAGAAGTGGAATTGCTGGGTTGAAAGGGGTACACATTTAAAATTTCAGATCCCAAATTGCTTTGCAAAAACCCTTTAACAATTTATTCCTCCTCAGGAAGAGTGGCTCATTTCCCCATTTCATTGTCTATGCTTAATCAATAATTTAATTTTTTGCACAGGCTTCTGGAGGATAATGCTGGCTTATAATTTTAATGTACATTTCTCCATCTCGCTAGTGTAACTGAGCACTTGTTTCCAAACATTAATTGACAATTTGTTTTTATTGTGAATATTCCTGTTTATTTCTCTTGTTCAGTTTTCTATCAGATTTTATTAGTTACAGTTTAAAGGATAGTTAACACTTCCTATGTTGTGTATGTTGTAAGTATATTTCCATTTCTGCATAGCATTTATACAGTCAAATGGTCAAGATTTCCCTTAGTGAATTCCAAGCCTTATTTCTGGTTGATGGAGGCCTTTCCCAACCCAAGACATAAAAATATTGTTCTTGTTTGTAACACTTTTGTGGATGTAAAACAAAGTCTACACTTTTTGTGGACTATTACATGTGCATCTTCAATCCAGCTGAAATTTTATTGTTTTGTCTGGTCTGAAATGATACTCAATTTTATCTAATTTTCAATGGATGGACATTCTACCCTCTCAATCCTTTTTATTAAATCCTTTCTCCATTATGTTGAAATGTCATTTTATTATAAACACTCAATATACTGGTCTTTGGTTCCAGACTTTCTATTCTGTGTTACTAATGTATTTGTCCATTCCCATGGCAGATGCACCATTATGCTAGTTACTGTAACCTTGTAGCATGTTCTGGTATGCAGATTTTCCCTTCATTATTCTTTTGTTTTCTTCAGATTTTCCTTGCACGTTTACTGTTTCTGGTGTACTTTTGAATATCCTTGTCAAGTTGCACCAAAAAAGTCTAGTTAAGATTTGTGTAGGAATTGCATTGCATTTACAGACTAATTTGGAGGAGAATTTATTTTCTTAAAAGATTGAGTCATCCTCTCCAAGAATGTGGCCTGATTCTCCATGTATTCAGTCTTTCTTATAGAGTCATTTTGGTTAAGTTTTTTAGTTTTCTTCCTTGTTCTTGTTATGTTTACCTCTAAGGTGTTTTCCAGTTTGGGCTTTAAGTGGGTCTAGGAATCATTCTTTCATTGTATTTTCTAATGGGCTATTGCTGGTGTACAGGAAAGCTATTGTTTTTTATGTATTGTGTCCTTTCTTAGTTGTGTTTCTGAATTCTCTTATTGGTTTTTATCCCTTTTCACTTGGTTCTCATGGATTTTCTAGGTGGAAAATTATATAATCTTCAAATGAAAATAAATTTTGCTCTTTCTTTCCAGTGTTTACATCTCTTGGCCCTTGTTTTGTAGGGATGATGTTTGCTCTAGTTTTGGCAGTTACCCTTCATTGAATTGGGAAAGTTTTTCTTCTTGGCTTGTTTCAGTTTTTTTTTTTTTTTAAATCAGGAATGGGTATTGAATTGTATCAAATGTGTTTTGGAGGCATTCATTCAAGTAATGATTTATTTAGTGATGGATATTTATAGTATTCCAGTTTTCCTTCATTATGAGCAGTGCCACAATGAATATATTTGTGCATATCTTGAGCATACGTGAATACGTCCTTAGAATAAATCTCAAGAGTGGAATTTCTGGGACAAAGGGTATGTACATTTAACATTTTCATGCAGATCAGATTGCTCTCAATGAGCAAGGTACAAGAGCGCTCATTTCCCATGTCTTTGTTGATGTTTCTGTTGCTGAATTATACTTGCTGGTCTTATGGGGGATAATGGAAGCTTGTTTTAATCTGTTATTGTAACAAATATTAGATTTTTGGGGGTGCATTTCTGGGGTAAAACCTTTATTAACATGATCTGTTTATTCTTTTACTGTATTGCTAAATTTTGTTTTTTAATATTTTGTTTAAAGTTTTTGGCATTGTTCATAAAATTCTATGGTCTTAGGTACACGTGTGTGTGTATCTGTGTTTTTTCTCTCCTTATTCTGTTTTTGTAGAAAAATTTTGTTAGCCTCATAGGTAATCCTGAAGGTCTTCTTTTTTTTATTTGCCTTGAAACAATTAAGCAGTATGTAAATTACATCTTTGTTAATGTTATTCTGGAACTGGTCTATAAAATTATCTGGACCTGGTACCTTTTAATGCATACACCTTTAACTACTTTTTAACTTCTTCTGAGGTTATTGCTCTACTTAGATTTTCTATTTCTTCTTATGTTGATTTTGTTAATATTTATTTTCCCATTTTGTTCAATTTTCTCTCATCATTTAAAATATTGTGTATGTCTATTGTCTTGCCATCTTTCTCATTCCTAAATTTGTTTAATTATATTTTCTCCTTTTTCATTGACTAACACATACAGTTAGCAGTATTACTAAGTACCACAGGTATTGATGTTTTTCCTTTTTTTAAAAATAATTTCAACTTTTATTTTAGATCCAGGGAATACATGTGCAGGTTTGTTACATAGGTATATCACATGATGCTGAAGTTATGGGTACAATTGATTCTGTCACCCAGGTAGTGAGCATATTACCCAATAGTTAGTTTTTCAACCCTTGCCCCCGATCCTCCCACCCTGTCTAGTAGTTCCCAGTGTCCATTGTTGCCATTTTTATGTCCATGAGTGCTCAATGTTTAGCTCCCACTTCTAAGTGAGAACACGTGGTATTTGGTTTTTCTGTTTCTGTGTTAATTCACTTAGGATAATGGCCTCCAGCTGCATCCATGTTGCCGTGTAGGATGTGGCTACATTCTTTTTATGGCTGTGTAGTAGTCCATGGTGTATACGTGCCACATTTTCTTTATCCAATCCACTATCGATGGGCACCTATGTGGGTCCCATGTCTTTGCTACTGTGAATAGTGCTGTGATGAACATACCAATGTGTGTGTCTTTTTTGTAGAATGATATATTTTCCTTTGGGCATATACTCAGTAATGGGATTGCTGGGTCTAATGATGGTTCTGTTTTAAGTTCTTTGAGAAATCTCCAAACTACTTTCCATGGTGGCTGAATTAATTTACATTCCCACCAACAGTGTTTCCATGTTCCCTTTTCTCTGCTGCCTCCCCAGCATCTGTTGTCTTTTGACTTTTTAGTAATAGCCATTCTGACTGGTGTGAGATGGTATCTCATTGTGGTTTTGATTCTCATTTCTCTGATGATTAGTGCTGTGGAGCATTTTTTCATATGTTTGCTGGCTGTTGTACATCTTCTTTAGAGAAGTATCCGTTTATATCTTTTGCCCAATTTTTAATAAGATTATTTGTCTTTTGCTTTTGAATTGAGTTCCTTGTAGATGCTGGATATTAGACCTTTGTTGGATGCATAATTTGCAAATATATTCTCCCATTCTGTAGGTTGTCTGTTTGCTCTGTTGACAGTTTCTTTTGCTGTGAAGTTCTTTAGTTTAATTAGGTCCCACTTGTCAATTTTTGATTTTGTTGCAATTGCTTTTGAGGACATAGCCATAAATTCTTTCTCAAGGCCTATGTCCAGAATGGTGGTTCCTAGGTTTTCTTCTAGGACTTTTATAGTTTGAGGTCTTATCTTTAAGTCTTTAATTCATCTTTAGTTAAATTTTGAATATGGTGTAAGGAAGGGGTCCAGTTTCACTCTTCTGCCTATGGTGAACCAGCAATCCCAGCATCATTTGCTGAATAGGGAGTCCTTTCCCCGTTGCTTATTTTTGTAAACTTCAGACACTGATCAAACTGGGCATGTAGCAGAGAACAAGACTGACAGAATCCTGCCCTCATGGAACAGCCTTTGTCATTCAATTCATCTGTAAAAACCAACAAACAAGATAAAAGCAAAAATAAAACTTTATTTTTATTGATCAGTTCTCCTATTTTTTTCTTATTTCTTTCTGATAATTTTTTATAATTATTAATTTCTTTCTTATATAAGTTTTGTTTGTGGTAATCTTTCCCTAGCTCTTGATTTGAATGCTTAAGTGTTTTTCAGTATTTATTGTTTTTTTAATCAGTTAATTTTTGGCTCTTCATTTTTTTCTCCAAGGGCTGCTTTGGCTATGCCTGAAAGACATTGATGTGTAGTCCTGTGGAGTCCTGTCATTGTGCCTTGTTTCTATGTCTTTGCTCCCCTTTCTCCTCCTTTGTGACCGTTCACATAGCTTCCTACTTTGCTTAGGAAGCTTTTTTCCCTAGTCTTTATCTGAAGGCAATGCTACTATTACCACTCCCAGGCAGCCCTTTAATTAGCAATGCTTATGGCTGTCCATTCTGGTTCCCCATATTTGATGACTCTGAACTTGGAATTTCTCTACAGAACAACTCTCACTTCTGCAATAGTCTTACTTTCTCTCTTTTGGGCTGTAGTTTTCCCATCACCCTGATCCTGTTTTCTCTTTCTCTTTTAGAAATGGCTTACTTTTCTGACTTACTCATGATGTCCTTTCCTATTTCCCATACTTCTATGGAATCCTTTTTCTTCTATCTCTTCCTTCATTTTAATGATACTGTGGGAGGCTGGAGAGATAAATGGGAATTATCACACCGCCATCTTGGATTAGAAGTGTAGATGGGATCTTGACTAGGTGGGGGAGGGTCCTGCTGGGGAAATAATAGCATCTTCGCCCAGAATCATGTCCATCTGCTTTTTTTTTTTTTTTTTTTTTTTTTTTTTTTTTGCTCCTTAGGTTAACTTTGTGCTTTTTATTGGCATTATCGTCATCCTTGTGCAGAAACTTCAGTCTCCAGACATGGGAGGCAATGAGTCCAGCATCTACTTGTAAGTACCATTGTGTGGCTGCCACAGCCATTTCTGACAGCCGAGCGGGCCCTGCATTCAGGTCACGGCAGAAGGCGGCCTGGGCTTTGCTGATAGGGTGACCTAGTATCGGCATTTGCAGATCTTCTTCTGATTAAAGAGCCTTTAATATAGTTGCCCTTCCAGCATTCAGCAAACCCAGGAGCTCCTCAGCTGCATGGCCATCATATGGATGGGCAGGAAGAGAGAGAGAGAGAGAGAGAGCCTGACAGAGAGACTGACTAGGAAAGTCAAGAAGGAAAACATCAGATTTCCTAAGGGAGGTAGGGTCTTGGTTGGTTAGAAGTTGAGTTTCCTTTGGGGTTCCTGGTTCTGTGGGAAGCTCATGAATACCACTGCATACACTGTTGCCTGATATTCCGACCCCCAGCCCAGACTGTGGAAGTTGCCCAGTTCCCACTAGCGAGTCAGGTGGACACATTCTCACTGGTCTGGGTGTTGGAAGGTGGGTACTTTCTTTCCTCCACAGGCCCTCGGGGCAGCTCTACCTCTGCATGTGGTCCTATTTCTTCAACTCCTTCCTTTCTGATGAACATCGAATTGGTTGGGGATTATTGGGTTACAGGGCAGCCTCTTACCATAGAGCGTAGGGCTTTCTCCACTTCCATGGCCACTTGATTTCCAAGAAGTATTTCTGCAGTCATGTCCCTAACAGCCTATCTTTGCCTGCCCTTTCCCATTTCTCTCTCCGCCCTGTCTCATTCTGAAATCAGACATAGCAGCTTCCACCTCCCATCTCTGGCTGTGAATGGGAGCATGACCAGCTGGGTGTGTGGGATATGAGGACATTTCTGATGCTGGGGAGGAAGGTTGGTTGTCCCCTGTGGTTGGCTGGAGGGGTGGATGGGCACACTCTGGTTCTGAGGGCAGTCCTTGGGGTCCGTCTGTTGGTAAGGCAAAAGCCCTATGTGTGGCTTCTCCGCTCCTTCAGAAGAAAGCGGATGAGGAGGAGCTGAGGTATCTTCACTGGGTGCCTCATTGGGTCCATGGTCCTGCCTTCATCAGAGACCCCAGTAGATGCTGGGGTCACAGCATCTACTGGCTGCCCAGTAGATGACGAGTGGGACAGTGAGAGATCCCAGTACAGGGTTCCCCCAGGGTCCCCTTCCTCAGCCATTCTCCTAGAGGGAGAGGCAAGAACTGCTCGGAGACCAAATCCTAGACCCTTCCCTAAGGCTCCTTGAGGCTTCCTCAGGGAGGTGGAGCTTGTTCTTGGTCTGTCAATCTGTTCAGCCTGGGGAACTCCCCATGTGGAAACCCTTCCTCAGGGGTGGGGGACTAGCACAGGGCCTGGGGTGTTCAGCCAGGTTTTTTCTACCTATACAATGATTACATTACATTGGAAAAAGTGCTTTTTTTTCTATCCATTTACTGTTTTTTCTTTCATGTTTTTGCAAGTTTTTACCAATTCTTGCTTATATGTGTATATTATGTAGTAGAAAATTATTCATCAATATAAATCATAAAGTCTTAGAAGCCCTGCCCTGTGGGGTGGGGGGCCAGCCCTTTGCTACTACATAACCTGCCCTAGAGATAACATTCCTGCCTTCATCTCAAGGATTCACAAAATAGGGCCCCGCTGCTCGCCTCATCTCCTGTCTAGTGTTGGACACTGCCCTTGTGTCTGGCCTCAGTTTCTCCTGCTTGGGCGTGGATCAGGTCACACACTAATAGTTGTCTCCCATATTTGAAGCTGGCAGGGAGCTAAGTCAACCTCATCTCTCGTTTGAGCTCTAGTGGTCTTGATTTCCTCCCATTCCTGGTAGGATTCGTTCTTCTACTGAGGGCCCCCCAACCTCTTCTCTGGGGGGGGTCCTCTCAGCTTTCCCTACTAAATAGGATACCCTACTGAACCCTGAACATACTTTGCCAACTCAGACATTCTGCTTTGGGCAGCAAGAACCCCCAGGGCCTGGTGGGAAAGAAGTGTGAGCCAAGGTTTCAGGTTCTCCACAGACCAGGAGCCTTGAGTCTTGTTAGGTCTTCCTAATGCATAGATAAGAGCTACCTGTAATTAGCACATGGTTTATACATTTAAGTACTGTATTAATCTGGGACATTTAAAGATCCAGCTAGTTGGTTTGCTTCTGGCATTAAAAAAAAAATCCCTTTGCAATCTCAGCAAATCTTTTTTTTTTAGAGAAAGTCAAACCTCTGCTAGTCTTGAGTGCCCATGATTAAAAACTCAGATGGATGAAGTCTGTGAGAGTGGGAGTGCCCACACAGGACAGGGGATCAGCTTGATCCCATTCAGTCCAGCAGCATGTTTGAGTGACAGGGTCAAGGAGACCCTGTCGGCCAAAGTGAGTAGTAATCCAACTGACCACACTGCTAAGAACTGTAGAGCACTTGGAAATACTCGCGACCACATCCGTGCACATTTAACACCCGCAAACGTCCAGCGAATCTGGTGGAATAGGTAAACCACTGTCAAATAGAATCACCATGTTACAGCTGAAGGAACTAGTTATCAGTGAAGTGACGTGAATCCAGGAGGAAGGAGGATGCCATGGCTGTGGTGCGGGCAGGCCTTTCACCCCAAGCTTGACAGCACCATCATCCCTGTCCTCAAGGAATGCACAGATGAAAAAATAGCATTAAACAAGTGTGCAAAATTAGGCTTCCTGGAAGAAGAGGCCCCTGGTGGGTTCCAGCCTGTGTGAAAGCCCCGTCAGCCCAGAGTGCTTGGCAGAGCTGGCTTTGAGCTGGGAGGTGTCTGCACTGGGAGGAGGGGAGAATGTCAGGCGCAGGGGAGGTGAGAGGGCAGGGAATGGGGGGAGAGGGAGATTCCAGGGCTGTGCCGGAGTCCCCTGGGGTGCCAGAGTTATGTGTGGGGCCAAGAAGCCCCTTCAGATCTGCCCACAACAGCTCTCCGGTTTTTTCCTCTTATTTCCAGAACAAATTTAAGCCCGCGAGTCCCCAAGAAAGCCCGAGAGGATCCCCTGCCTGTGCCCTCAGACCAGCATTCACTCCCTTTCCTGTAGGTTGGTTCCAGCTGCTCAGGTGATAAGGGTTTGTCCTCCATAGACCAAGACGGTATTCCTGGCCCAGCCTCAGAAGCACCTGTTGGGGTCTGGGGCCTCTGCAGGGGGACGGTGGCACTGAGCCACTCGTCCTCTCTGACCTGATGCTCCTGGTAGGATGAGTGGCTGGGGACAGGACTTGGGCAGTGGGCATCAGGGGCTGGGTCAGGGCTTAGCATGTGCTCAGGGTTGACTTGGTCTGGGGCAGGGGTGAGGGGGGTTAGGGCTTAGCCCTCAGCTGGGGTTGGCATTAAGCCTCGGGTAGGTCAGGGTTAACTGGAGTTGACCTCTGTGAGCAGGTAACTGGTTCAGAAAGGGGAGAGGTGAGGCTTCCAGGGTAGACATTAACTGTTCCGGGAGGGCCTCAGCCCCCTGCCTTGAAGTGAGCCGGCTTCATTCCAGGGGCCTCCTCCCTGGAAGACAAGCACTGGAAGCTGCAGCTTGGGTGGAGGAGGGAAAACCCATTTGTACTCCCATGGGGTCTCCTTGGCCCCATTGGGGAGGATGCACACATCTCTGGAGATGGCTGTGCCGGGGCCAGGCAGAAGTGCAGCCAGGCAGCTTTCAGTCTAGAGGCTTCCTCCACATCCAGAGCCTTCCAGCTCACAAAGCCTCCATCTTCCACTTCCACAGCACCTCCTCCCCTGCCAAGGAGCACCTGATCCTCAAAGTTCATGTTAGGGGCCGGCAGTAGGGACTAGTTACCCTCATGTTGCAGACAGAGAAACTGAGGCCCAGAGAAGGAAAATGGCATCACCTAAGATGACCCACCAGTCAGTGGCTGAGCAAAACCCTGAGCTAGGGTGCCCAGACTTCTCAGCTGGGACCCCTCCAGACCGGCCGGGAGTATGGAGGAGTGGCTCGTCCCTGTGGTTGGGGAGGAGGTGGTGGTGGGCAGGAAGTTCCCAGGATCTGTGAGCTGTGCTGCTAGCTGGGGTGCCAGTGTGGTAGGGAGTACTTCGGGGACTGGGCAGGGCTCCGGGGGTGCACAGCATCTTAGCATCAGGAGAGACCCTATGGAGTGTGTTCAGCTCAGTCCACCGCATTCTGTGGACCGCCAAGTGGCCAGCACCACAGTGATCCCTAGGAATGCAGACGTGAAGAAGACAGGGATGCTGCCTGCAAAGGGCTCCCTGCAGGTGTCTCTGTCTAGCGTTCCTCTAGGTGTTTCCCAGGGCTGTAGCCCAACCAGTCCTGCACACAACAGCTGCAGAAGCATTTCTGGAGTTTGGCCCTCATAGAAACTGTGCTGGATCCCCGGCTGACAGATGTGAGTGCTAAGACATGGAAATAGCTGTGACTTTCCTGCAGACACACAATGAAGCTGTGGCGTAGCCAGCCCCAGAGGCCAAGGCTCTCTGAATGGCAGACGTGGGGGTGAGCCCTGCACCTGTGATAGGGTCTCCCACTTTCTGAGTCAGGCTGCTCTGCTCTCCAGACAGCCCCACCCAACACCCTTGCCTGAGCTTTTAGTCTCTTTTGGATCCAACTCAGAATTTACCACATCAGTCAGTCTAGGTTCATCCCTTCTTCCTGACTTAATTTATTTTCCCTTTTCCCTAATTGTCATGACTTTTAAGACATTCTGACATCTTTCTTTCTCCCACCCTGTTTCTGGCTTTCCTACACTGTTTGTTCTTTTTCTTTTCCATGAGTCCTTTTGTGCAGAGCCATTGAAGGTTTGGGGAAAGCCTTTTCCTTAGACCCATCTCCTTCAAGAGCCCTCCAGGGCCAGTCCCTCCCAAGCTGCTCCTTGATCTGCCCTCCCTGACCCCCATCAGAGCCACACAACTTTACCAGGTGCAGGGTTTCCCAGTGAACTTGTCACTAAATGGTCTTTGGAATACTTTCAAAAAATCCTTAAAAAAAATCAGAGGAGTCTGTGTTTACCATGGAAACATCTAGGGTCCGAGAGGGACAGGAACAATCTTGAAGCTAAAGAAAGCAGGGCTGCAGAGGAGAACTTCAGAATTTGGGGTGAAGGTTTAAGCTTGGCATGTAGGAGGCAACAGATAAAGTTGCGGGGGGGGGGGTCTCCTGGACCCTGATTTCTGTGGTTTACCCAAGCCAAGGTTGAGGGGTCACTGGCCGTAGGAGAGAATAACCAATTATTATTATTATTTTTTTTGAGACAGAGTCTTGCTCTGTTGCCCAGGCTGAAGTGCCGTGGCGAGATCTTGGCTCACTGCAACCTCTGCCTCCTGGGTTCAAGTGATTCTCCTGCCTCAGCCTCCCAAGTAGCTGGGACTGCAGGCACCTGCCACTATGCCCGGCTAATTTTTTTGTATTTTAGTAGAGACGGGGTCTCACCATGTTGCCCAGGCTGGTCTCAAACTCCTGAACTCAGCCAATCCACCCGCCTCAGCCTCCCAAAGTGCTGGGATTACAGGCCACTGCGCCCAGCCTGAGACTAACCAACTTTTCAGCTAGGAAAAGGTACATAATAAATTTGAAGAATAGAATAGGTACCATTTCTGTATACCCAGTTAAGCTATTTTAATTATTGAGAAAAACATACTTATTTGAGTCTGTCTCTTTGTATGACTGTGAAACAGACTTTTGACATTCATTGAGGAATCATGAAGAAACTTCTCAGATAGATGAATACCTCCTAACAGCGCTTCTCAAGCTTTGGCATGCATGCGGATCCCCCAGGGATTTAGTTAAAATGCAGATTCTGACCACAGGTCCGAGGTGGCACCTGGGATTCTGCATTTCTAAGAAGCTCTCAGGTGGTGTTGGTGTTGATGGTCTGGGGACTGCAGTCTGAGTAGCAAAGCATCAAACCAAACCTCGGCATTCCTCTTCTGGAAAAGGGGATCTGTAGTGCCCACCTCACAGTGTGGTGTGAATTGAATGGTGCTGTTTGTTGAATGAGAACCCCAAACCCATTATGCACAGATGCGGGGGTGGGGGGGAGGGGACCTGGGCTTGCCCCATCTTGGAAATGTGTGACACAAATTCTGGCCTCAGCGAAATGACATGTCACCACCTGTCAGGTACCTTCAGGCTTACTCTTAAAGAGCTGGAATCACACAAGGCAGATCCTGAATGCCAAGGATGTGGTCTCTGTAGCTGTCCTCATTTGCATCAGGTCCAATCTGATTTATTAATTCATTGACCAGCACCGGGAACCTCAGAGCCATGTGGTACCTGAGGAGAGTTAGTGAAGTAGCAACTCTTTTGCAATCTGAGAAGATAATACAGCTCATCATCTATCTCTGACACATCTGTCAGAGAAGGGGAAAGTGTTCATGGCTTGTGTCAGCCCAAGTCCAAGCAGGACCACTGTGGGCTGGAGACACGGAGAGTCAGCCTGAGACCTCCCTGAGGAGACAGAAGTCCTGGGTCCACCCAGGAGAATGTAGAGTGAGACTGCAGCCTGGGCCCCCCTCCTTGAGGTGGTTTGTTTCTGCAAGCCATGGGGCAGTGTCCAAAGGTGCTCCTCTCAGTCTTCAGCCCCTGCCCATTGAACTTGTATCAAGAAGTCCAGCCTAACACTGTCCCCTACAACTCCCTGCAGTGATGGGAATGTTCTATGTCTGTGCTGTCCGATATGATAACCACTAGCTCCATGTGGCTGTTGAGCCCTTAAAATGTGGCCAGAACAACTGAGGATGTGGGTTTTTAATTTGATTAATTTAAATTCAAATAGCCACATATGGGTAGTGGCTATCATATTGGAATAGTTTAGGTCTGGATGAATTAACAATTCATTCAATCTGACTTACCTCTGTCCCCTATGTATGTGCTGATTCTGAGTTGCTGGGGGGCTCACAGGGAGGAAGCTATGGACCAGAGGAGAGGGAGAGGGTAGAGGGGAAAGACCAGTGGAAGGACACCCAAGTTGACCTTCACAGCCAAGCCCAGAACTGGCCTGATTTGAGGCTCAGGTTGCCTGTGCTAGGCAGTGCAGAAGATCTGCAGTGTGAGTTTCCAGCTCTCATCTTGTTGAGTGGGACCTTGACGAGGCGGGGCTCCAAGCTTGGAGCCAACTCTGGAGGCAGCCTCTGGCTCCCTGTGTGAGACCTAGCCCAGGCCACCTTCTGAATACACACCTTCCCTCTAAGCCCACCCACCTATCAGTGGTCCCAGTGTGAGTGTTCGTGCGTGTGTGCGTGTGCGGCCATGCACACTCATGTCCACGTATAGGCGTGCGTTTCTCTGTCCAGAGCTGCCCATGTCTTGGCCCTTGGCTCCCTCATTCTCCTCCACATGACTGCCCTGGCCCTGTCTCCATACCCTCCTCTTTTCTGCCTTCCCTGTAAACTGAGTTTCTTCACTGCCTGGTGCCCCCCAGCTGACAGAAGTGCTAATCTTGTCACACCCAGCAGCTGCGTGCAGAAATGCTACTGCAAGCCACAGCGGGCTCAGCAGCACTCTTGCAAGATGTCAGAACTGTCCACCATTACTCTGTAAGTGTGCGTGGCCGAGGCTGTGGCCGGGAATCCTGGAGGGGTGGGGGACGCATGCTGCCACTGCCGCTGCTGGAGGAGAGTGGAGAGCCAGCCTCTGCCTCCCAGCCCCAACCCATTCCCGGCTGTTGCATGTTGGTGTCTGTGTGTCTTGTGAGTTCTCTGCAGCCTCGTGGTCATGGGGTGGGTGGGCAGGGTGTGGGGATGGATCTACGGCCATTGTGGGTGCTTCCTGAGGAGGCAGCACCCCCATGTTCTCTGCCGCTGCTGCCTGGTGTGTGGCCTTCCTCAGTCCCCAACTTCTCTGAGCTTCAGTGTTTTCAACTGCCAAATTATTTCCAAGAGTCTTAGAGCCTGAGTTCATATAGACCTTCCCCAACACAGGGCAGGGAACTTCACTCCAGTGTCCACAGCACTTCGTGTGTGAGTCAGCATTAACTCACTTAATCCCCACAACAACTCTATGAGCTGGGTCCTGGTATCATCACCATTTTACAGATGAGAAAACTGAAGTGCTGAGAGATGAAGTCACTCACTCAAGGACCCCTAATTGACAGAGGGAGGATTCAAACCCAGAGAATCCTAAGCACTTTGCCCCAAGGAGTCTCTGGCTGGAATATCAGATTTATTCAATTTGGACATCCCTTTTACTTAAGGTGCCATTTCCCCCCTGGGCAGCCCACTGTAATTTGGGCATCTCTGATGCCCTTCTTGGTATTTTAGGACTCTTCTGCCCATTGCTGGCTCCTCAGGGCAGGAGGACAGAGGCCTAGGCCCCGTGTCATTATGGGTAATGGCTCACATAATATGTTTCTGTTGCAAGACGTCGGTTAGCTTAGAAGCACAGTCCCAGAACCCTGGGCTCTAGAGACTCCTTGTCTGTCCCTACTGCCCCATTTGCCGAAGTGGCCACTGGGATGCCCTGGCTCCCCAGCAGAAGTCCCTGACTGTTCTGGGGCTGCTGTGGGGCTGCTGGGGAGGGAAGGTGTTGCCCTTGGACTGTGCTGTGGGATGCCCTCACTACCATCACTGCATCCACCTTGTGGCTGGGAAAGGCCTGAAGGGTCACTGTTTCTCACACTCTGAATCCATCCCATGTAATTCCACCGCAGAAGCTGGAGAGATTTGACTTACTGGTTTCCAGGGCCCTTTTTAGACTACAGGGACAAGTACTTGGAAATGGTCCCACCTATGGGAACAGATGCCAGGAGGAGGAAGGCAGGGGCCACAGCCATGTTCTGGGGCCAGCTTCCTTTCCTGGGCTCCTTCAATAGATATCTTTTTAAAAGTAGCCCCTATAGGTAGGGCCACAGAGGAGTCCCCAAGACATCCATGTCCCTGTGTTTCTGGCCATTTTCCTCTGCATTCCCGACTTTCATTCCTTCTACAAGCACCCCCTGTTGCCTTCTGGTGCCAGACATGGATAACCAGAGATGAACAAGACCCGAGCGCCCAAGAGAGAATTCAGTTTTGAGGATGCTGAGGCTCTCAAACTAGGCCTGTGTGCCACATGGATTTCTTCATGGAACAGGCAGCTCCCTGCCCCAGATAAATGAGGCACCACCCCCACCTTCAGGGAGTCACAGTCAGAGACAGACAGATAAGAGGAAGGATGGAAGGATGGACTGGTCAGGATTGCATCTGGGCTTAGCAGGAACCTGCTCGGATCCTATTGGCCCTTGTCTGTGAGCAGGGCGGAAAGGGTGGACACCCACACTCATGGTCCTCTTCCTTTACGGGCTGAGCTCCCTCTGCCTAAAGATCTCCTCAGGCTGCTCCTCCTCCCCCTGTGTCTCCTCCTTCCTTGCTTTTCCTCTCTCAGTGTAAGTAAGCTAGGAAGTCAAGGGCCTCACACAGACTCCAAGAGTTCCGCTTCTCTAGAGATCTGGAGCTCCCATGTTCAACACAACATTCTCTCCCAGAAAGGCTGAATGCGGGAGAGAGGGACACATGGTGTAATTGCCCCAAATCAAACTACTGCCTCATGCCCGCTGTCCACCCCGGGGGACTTAGCTGTGCTGGGAGCTGGGGAGGCTGATCCTCTGGAGGAGTCGGGCCAGGTGCAGCCTGGGGGCAGGCCACATCTGCGGTGCAGGCCACATCTGCAGGGCAGAGCTGGACTCTCTGGGGGAGACCCACGGGGAGCCAGTGTGCCCACTCTGGGTGAATGCTTGCGAGTGTCCCCTATAGAGCAGGACCCACAAGTGCACATGGTCCAGGTGTCCTAGCTATGGGCTTCTGTGGCCCTGTGGCTTCAGAACAGAGCCCCACCCTGCTGTCAGCCTAGGGCCAGAGGCAGGCAGGGGAACTCCAGGAGAGCTGCCTCAGGAAGCACTGCAGTCCTCCGGCCCTTCCTCCCCTGCCTGGCCCACTTCAGAGCATTCTCTTCCACCTTTGACTCAGTTTCCCAGCAGGAGGTTCCTCCTGCCCAGTTGGAGATTGCCGATGCCCAGGGTCCGTAAGTTCCTCCTGGAATCCCTCCCAAGTTTCTTCCTCTGTGGTCCACTCACTGAGCCTTTCCTCCCTCCCTGCCATCAGCACTTCCCCATCACTTGGTGAGTGTCCCGGCTAGCCCCAGACTCCAAAAAGCCAACTGTCTCTGTGGCCCATCGAGGGCTGCTTCTTTCAGGCACAAAGAGCTTTCTTCCAGAACAGGAGAGTGGCTGCTCTGCCTGGGGACCCCGCATTTCCCACAAGCTTGTCAGTCCGATCCCTGTGTTTTGCCCTGACCTTGCTTTTCCAGAAGGTTTTGCACGTCACCCAAGGGGTCCCTGTAAATCGTGTGCACATTTTTAGTGGTTCTACAGGCTATTGACTGAGTGTCTTGCAGACTGGGGATGTCTCCCCACAATATCCCAGAGTCCTGGCAGCCCAGGCCACTTGCACTGGGAGAGAATGCTGAGGGGTCTGTGGACACGGGCCCCAGCTTGGAGGGAGAATAAGGGACTGGGGCTGAGTTCTCTGCCCTCCGTGGCTCTGGCCCTGAGCCCTGGAAGTCCCCAGAGCAGATGTTTTGCTTTCCTCCGACAGGCGACTGGCCCGGTCCACCCTGCTGCTCATCCCACTATTCGGAATCCACTACACGGTATTTGCCTTCTCCCCAGAGAACGTCAGCAAAAGGGAAAGACTCGTGTTTGAGCTGGGGCTGGGCTCCTTCCAGGTAGGTGTGGCGTGTGGGGAGGACAGAACTCACTGGGAGCCAGGGCCTGGTTGCTCACCTGCAAGTCGTGCTGGAGCCTCTTTAATCTTGACTGTGAAGTGAGTGCTAGAGTAGAGGTGATGAGGGAGCCCTGTCTGCTGTCTACCCTTAGGGCTCCTGTAAGAAGACACACTGGTGTCTGCCCATCACTGCATCTGAGTATCCTGAGCCAGCTGCCCCCACTCCTGGCCCCCACGCTGGGTGACCTGAGATGGCATCTCCCAGCAGCCTGGGGTGCAGGGTGGAGTGTCCTCAAGAGCCCAGTGTGTCCACATCCTGCCTTCAGCTTTTTAGGCCATGTACCCCTTGAGTTCTGTCTTACCTACATCTAGGTCCCCAGCACAGGGCCTGGCCACAGAGAGCCCAGTGAGCTGCACAAATGCATGAGCAAACAAACATGAGTGAGTGGGGGGATGAGAGGGTGAACAGAATGCTGCCTTAGTGCCTGGAGGAAGGACTGGATGGACTGGAAATGAGTAAGGGGCTAGGTGAATCACCATGAGGAAATGAGCAGGCGGGAGCAGCAGTAGGTGGATGAAGGCAGGGGCAGCTCCCTGGAGTGTCTGGGGATAGAGCGCCTCTCCCTAAGCCAGCTGTTTGAATTAGTATTTGATCTTGATGGTCAGAAAGTTACTCTCCATATCTGACTTGACCGCCTCCACCATTTTAATTCAAGGCCATTTAACTGGGCCCAGGTTCTTAGTCTGGTGAGACTGGCCTCATGGGCTCATAGACAAAGCCCTGGCCCAGGAGTGAGAGCCCAGGGCTCTTGTCTCTGTGCTTGCTGACCAGTTCTGGGGTCCTTGAGCTATCATTCTTCCAACACCTTCAAACGACTACACAGGGCACAGGGATTGCAAGGAACTAATTTGCAGCATTCAAGAAAATGCTCCTGCTTTTTTGGTGTAGATTTAAAGAATATATAGAGAATAGCTAAGTGCATACGCTGTGCCAAGTACTCGCTCTGCGTGTTCTGCATTGCTGTGTATGATAGTATCTGGCCCGAGGAGGGCAGATTGGGGAGATGATGGTGGACAAGGATGGCACAGGTCTGTTCTGTCCTGGAGGGGTCCTACCCTCAGAAGCCTGCAGGATGGTTAGGAGCTAAGAGAAATTCTAGGGCATTCAGGGAAGGCTTCTTATAGGAAGTAGGATAAAGCTGGCCTTTGGGAATGGGAAGGATCTGACCAAGGGAATGTGAGATCCAAAGCTAGAATGTATCTGTGGGACAGGACTTGACCACCAGCCACGTGGCCTCATGGGTGTGCCCATCTTGGTAGAGTAGAACTGTCCCATCTTACCCCAGATCCCTGGGCAGGTGCCCCCATCCAGGTCATGTTGTATTTCTGCTTCCTAGAGTCATCCCCTCCATGCCCCACACAGCATTTCGGAAAGTCCTTTGCTAGCATCCTCAGGCTTATTTTCTCTATTCCCAGGGCTTTGTGGTGGCTGTTCTCTACTGTTTTCTGAATGGTGAGGTAAGACCTTGGCCCTCTGGCTTCTTGGCAGTGGAAGTGGGGCTTTCTGGGGAGCAGACAGGGGAACCACCTGTTGGCCACATGGGACTGACTCCCCAGAGAGGGCTCTGCCAGTCTCCCAGCACTGAGAGGAGGGGCTGGTCATACAGCTCATGGCATTGTGTGGTGCCAGGACCTCCTGATACCCACACCCTGTGCTGGAATCTGTCCCACTTTGCCAGCTGTGCAGCTAAGGCCCCACCCAAAGAGCAAAGCTCCTGGTAAAAGCGTTGGCTCTGCGGAGCACAGATCTCCCTGGGAGGGTCCTCTCCATAAGACACTCCGTGGTGAGGAGGAATTGACAATAAGGAAGGGTGGGGCACAGGACATAGGACCTACAGGCCATGAGGCTGTGCTAGGCAGAGCTGCTGAGCCAGGAGCTGCCTAGCACTCAGGGTTGCCCTTAACTGGCCAGCCAGCCTGGCCCAAACTGTCCCCTGGTAGAAGGGAGACTGTGAGAATTTGGAAGAGACCCCAGAGAGAGACCTGGAACCTTCTATTAATACTCCATTGTCAGAGCTGTGGTTCAGGGGCTCCCTCTGTACCCTACTGGGATAAAGCTCTTGAGCACAACCCAAAACAGAGGTGCCGGGGCAGCGGTGGGGACTGAATGGCTAGGGTGGATTTGAGAGTAGGCGGGAGTCTTTGCACCAGTGCTTGGGTCTTAGCTGCGTCACCTTGGCAGGCTCCTCCCTCTTTTGCATCTGAGCAACAGAGAGATTGGGCTCTGTGATCGCCCAGACAACCTACAGAAGGATCAGACTAGGACAGACAAGGAGAGGCAGAAAGGGCCCTGCAGGTAGTGGCCAGGAGAGCTTAGAAGTGGGCATGTATGTAGCTTGTTCAGAGCTTGCAGTGAAAGTAGGAGCTGGAACTGGAGAGGGTGGGTGGAGGCGCTGCTTCCAGTTGTGCAGTCTGTGCACTGCACGAAGGGGCTTGACTGAGAAGGCACATGGAGGCTGAGACTCAGCATGGCCCCCACTCACCATGCTAAGAGCTACATGGGTGTATGTTTTCCCAGAGGGGTGCATTATTTAATGGTTCTCAACCCTGACTGGGAAGCTTTGAAAAATATTATGTCTGGGTCTTGTGCAGAGCTTTTGATATAATTGTTCTGGGGTGTGGCCTGTGCATCTGGAATTTTTAAAGCCCCCCAGGTAATTCTAATGTGTACCCCACTCTTACTGGTCAGCCAAGAGTGGGGATCCTTTCCTGATCCACCTGCCCTGTGGGACTGCTTGTTAAAGATTTCCTGAAGGACCCAATGGACTATTCTCTGCCTGGCCTGAAAACAACAGGGAGCCGTTAGAGGGCCTTGCTCAGAAAGTGGCAGGGGAAGGGGCTGTTCCGGTCAGCTCCTCAGAGGCTTTCCTGCCTACAGCTGCTAAAAGCCCCCACTGGAGACCTTGAGGGCCGCAGGCTGCAACTGGGGAGTGGGGAGGGTGCTGAGGGTGGCAGTGCCAGCCTGGGAAGGGCCCCAGGCGAGGACAGGGCCTGGAGGCTGCAGAGGATGTCCATCTGGAAATGACCGTCCAATTTGCTCCCTGCAGGTACAAGCGGAGATCAAGCGAAAATGGCGAAGCTGGAAGGTGAACCGTTACTTCGCTGTGGACTTCAAGCACCGACACCCGTCTCTGGCCAGCAGTGGGGTGAATGGGGGCACCCAGCTCTCCATCCTGAGCAAAAGCAGCTCCCAAATCCGCATGTCTGGCCTCCCTGCTGACAATCTGGCCACCTGAGCCATGCTCCCCTCCTCCTCCTCTCCTCCATCCACAGGCTGGGACCGCAGGCAGGTGCCAGCCCACGCATGTTTGCGCCTCTTCCCTCCCCTTGGGCAGGCCCTGGGCTGGAAGCTTGGCTCCTGAGGGGGGAGAAGGAGGCAGGGCACAGACTGGGATTGTCTCCTCCTTGTTTTGGTACTGGTCCCACCCACTGTGGTCCCCTGGGCCCTGACCCCAGACATGTAAATACTCCTCAAATTTGGAAAAGTTGTCCCATCCCTTCCTCCTCTGCCCCAGTGTCCCTGCTCACTTCCAGTCAGGTCTCAGCTCCACCCCACTGTGTCTTGGTCAGCCTCAGTGATGGCCTGACCCCAGCTGTGAGGCCTTGTGAGCTAAGGCTGAAGAGACCTTGCCTGTGGGAGCTGGGGTGGTACCTGCCCCAACAGTCCCCCATCATCTGATTTTGGGTGTGACCCCTCAAGTGTGCATGCCACCCTGGGGCTCTTCTCAGTCCTGGGCCCAAGTCCCTGAAGCCTAGCAGAGGGCCAGCTCAGGTGGCCAGAACACCCCTTGGTGCAGGCCTCCTGGCACTCGCCTGGCATCTTGGTGTCCGGGTGCTCAGCTCCTGGGTCCCAGGGCAGTGGGACAGCTCCCAGGCTCTTCTCATCAGAGACTTCAGTTTGGGTGGGGAGTCTGCAGGTCAGGGAAGGTTCTGGTGCTTTTCGTTTGATCCAAAAGGAGCTGAGAGCCAGAAATGTGGCTGTGATTGCGAAAGAGACGGAGTTTGGGAGACCCATGGAAGAAAACCTTCGCCATCTCCATTGTTTTACCCCCAGCTCAAGATGGACAGGGTTCTTCTGGTCATCTCCTTTCCACCTCTTCCACCCTCATGGATGCCTTCCAGAAGCTGTCTCCAACCATGCACACCACAGAGAGCCCTTAAGCCCTCCCCTCCCCATTTCCCCTAAGTCAAAGCCATGACTAGGATGTACCAGCCACCTGCCTCTGATGTCGGCGAATCCTGAAGCACCTGCACCCGAGTCTGGGGCCCAGGGCTCCCCGACCCCCACCCCCATGGATGATGAGGAGCCCCAGATACCAGCTCCTCGGGCCTGGACTCAACTATTGAAATCTCTCTGAGACCTCTGCAAAGATGTCCCTTTTATGCCCTTGACCTTGACTCACCATGGGCTGCTGGGGTGTCGGGAGAAGCCACACCCAACATGCCCATTAGCAGAGGCTGCTGCTGATGTGGCAGCTGCTCCCTACCACCCGTCCTGGCTCTCCAGCTGCAGGTTGCACACCCTCAGCCTGAGAATGTAAAATAGGGCAGTGCCCAGCTGGGGAGGTAGAGGAAAGTGCTAGAGTACATGGTCCATGTGTGGCCTAGCTCATTCCATGTCAGCATTTGGTGTTACTCCTGTCCAAGTTCTGTTTGCAGACTTGTTTCATGATGATGCTCTGGAATGCTTGGGGACTTTGGGTGGAGGAGGATGTTACTTCATTTTATAAAGAGGAAGGGGCCTGGGAGACTTGGGAAAATGTTTCCGGAGAGGCTTTCACAGTGGCTGGAAAAGGCTCTTGTTGCTGTAATTTAGAGAGGAGCTCTGTGTCCTTGGCCAGTCAAGTAAGTCCCTGGATCTTTGGCAAAGCCAGAGGAAGAAAGGAGCTACCTGCCCTTTCCTGGGCATGCTTGGTGACTCAGATTGATCATGGAGTGTGCAGTGGCCCTTCTACCCTGCACCTGACCTCATGATCCCCTCCACTCGCACTGGTGTGCATTACTGAAGCAAGGGTCCTGTGGACATCTTGCATTTTGGGCACTGCTAGGGGGTCTGGGCTGCTTGGAAGGAGCCATGGCCTGGGGTTCAGGAAACTAGACTCTATCCCAGTCGGGTTCAGACTGCTGTGACTGTGGACACGATGCTCCCTGTTATGGGCTCCAGTTTTCCCATTTGTGAGATGAGGCCACTTCCATTGCTTCTCTAGGCCCTGCACTTAAGTGATTTTTCCAGTTCAAAGTCAAGGCAGGTAAAAGGGCATGCATCATTGTGCCTCATATCAGGTTTTGATGAATATATGTATGTGTGTGTGTGTGTGTAGAGGGATGGACAGGATGCTGTTTATTTTCCCTTTCTTGGAAATGGACCTTCTGTCCCTTCCATTTGGACACCACAGTGGAAGCTGGTGGCCTGGAAGGAAGGATTAGGTCATGGACATTTGAACAGGTGCCTTGGGCATGATGTACAGATGCAGTCATATATACCTTGCTGGGGTGGGGTGCCACCTCCAGTGGCCAGCTCCAGATCCAAGGAGCAGCCCCCTGGGGATGGACCCCATTCATTCATCATCACTCCCGACGGTTTTCATTGTGGAAGAAGAAACTTTGGCATTATAGAGACATCATCACAAAACAGTAAAAACAAAATCAACCCTGAACCCCATGCACTGTGCTGCTTCCTGAGCCTGGCCCTGCATCCTCATAGAGGTGCTGGGTTCCTATTGGTTAGTTGGTTGTTTTTCCGTCTGAGTGAATTTTTGCCAGTCTTGTGAGCAGATGTACCTGATGTATTCTCAATGTTCCAGGAGGTTCTGGCCTTCAGGGTCACAGGCAGTAGGGGGACAGCATAAGGTCTGTGTAAAACCCTTCCCTCTCTGACCCTCTGTTTTCAAATCTGTAAAATGGGCAATAAGACTAGATGATTTGTATATAGCCCAGTGCATCTCTGGAACTCTGTCTAAACACCAGCCATCTACTTAGAATGGGCCCCAGGACTGTGGTATTTGCCTGGGCCAGGAAAGGATAAGAAATCCTGTCATGTGAAGACAGCTTGAGAGGCTTGGGAAAAGTGGGGCTGGGGAGGAGCAGGCTTGTCAGACTTCACCCCTGTTGATGATCATTCCTGGGAAGGGGTTTCTCGTTCTATGCAATCCTAAAGGACGAAACTCACCCATGGGAGGCCAAATTCTCCTTGGGATGAAGAAATTGCTCTTTCCCTGTCATGACTGTCCAGCCAGAGAGCAGGGAGGCAGTGTCAGGGAGGGACTCTCATCCTGGGGGAAATGGGATTCCAAGTCAAGGATGCTGAGGCTGTCAGGGAGCCAGAGAGGGGGGTCCAAGTGTGGGATGTGGGTGGCTCTGTGGTTCAGTGGCTCTGTGGTGGTTCCTAGCACTGCAGACTTCATGACTCCCCACTTAAGTCCAAGTCACATTCTCTATCCCAGTGTGTAGCTCTGTCACCCTGCTTAACACATCCAGTGGCCTACAGTGACTCTTCTCTAACCCCACCCCCTCCAAGCTGGGTTCTTTGTGGAAGAAGGACAGGGAGCTAGAGCCAAGCCCAAGGCTTGAGAGACACCTGCATCTATAATCCCCGCCAAGGATGCCCACTCACCTCTCTCATCTGATCCTCACTCTTCATGGAAGGGAAAGCTCAAAAGGACTCTCTCTTTTTTTTTTTTTTTTGAGTAGTACCCTTGCCCTCTTCATGGCCACTTCAAAGTGAAGCCAGCAAGTATTAATACTTAATCATTTAGTATTATCATAAAGTATTAATCCTTTTCATGAAGTCTTCCTTGAGCCCAGGGACCATGGAAGTCAGCTAGAAGAGCCCTGAGCAAGGAGCAAGGACTTGGGCTTCTCCAAGCTTTGCTCCTGGCTTGTTTGACCTTGACTCATTCCCCATATGTCTTTGAGGAGGCTCACAAAATACTAAAGCTGGGAGGAAACTTGGAGATCTATAGGTCAAACCTCCCCATTGGGCTGATGAGAAAATACACGCAGGCCTAGCATGGTGCCTGCCACCATGGTGGGAACCAATATGTTTTGTAAATCTGAATGAGTAAATGGCTCAGCAATTTATGCACAGCCCTGCACATGAGCAGAATGTGACACTCAAAGCATCCATGCAGTACGCATGACAGAATGTGACACTCAAAGCATCCATGCAGTACGCATGTAACCTTGCACAGGAGTGGGGCTCTGGTGACCGAAGGTTGTCCAGGACTCTTGCAGGAGAAGCAATGGAGTCAGCGTGGTGTGGTGAGACTTACTTTTTAACCTGGGCTTAGCCACCTGCTCTGTGATCCAGGGCTTACCTTCTTTGGCCTCGGCCTCCTAATCTGGGTAATGGGGAGGACTTCATTGGCATTGTTAGTCCCACAGGCCAAGGATAAGGTTGAAATGAGACGGCTTGTGTGTGAAAAGATTTTGGAAACTACACAGATGTAGGCTTGTTATTGGGATGAAGACTGCTGGAAGGGACTCCTTGCTGTTTATCTACTGCTTTGAGCCCTCCTAAGTTAACCTGTGCCTCATTTGTAAAACCACCAGCATCAGGAGTAAGGGGGAGGCCAGAGGGCTCAGATGGACACAGAATTCTAGCTTTACCTGCATCAGCTGATTCAGTTTTCTGTTGGGATCAGAGTGAGGATACTTCCATATGGGTGATAGCAGCCATGGCCCTGGGAGTCAACTTCAAGGATCTGGGACATTTTGGTGTGCCCATTCCTTCTTTTCCTGAACTCACAGTCTTGGGGTGTTTTTGCACTTGGCTATGTGTGTCTTGTCTGATGTCTGTCTTCTGTAGCTTTGCCTCTGTCAGGGCTGGAGTGGTGCAGCCCCTGGCATCTCAGACATGGTTCCTGCCTCACTCGTGGGAGCTGGACCAGCCTGGGTTTCATCTCCCACAGTAAAGCTAAGCCCCACAGACCTTACTGCTACTGCTGCTGCCATTAATGCTGTGCTCACTATCTTGTCCAGGATTTTAAGGATGTCAGACTGCTGTAGATGACTCAATAAATGTTTTGCCATTTTTCCTGGTGGCTGTAACTTGGCATAAGTGGAGGGAAGGGAGGAGAGGAGGGGGAAGGGGAGAGGACTACCCCCAAAATTTGATCATCCCAGAGTAATCCAGTGTATACAAGGCCCAGTGGACTTTAAGATTCCAAAGGAGAAATATGAGAGTGGGCCTGAGTGAGCCTAGGATGGAACTCAAAAAGTAAATTAGAAGTCTTGGCCTTAAAGGATCTCCAGGGATCATGGAAACTGAGTGAAATCATGACCTTCCTATTGTACCTTGGGAGTACCTACCAGATATCCCAAAACATTGACTGCAGAGAACATTTCATCCCAGGTAACTACAGGTATATCCTTGGCTTCCAGGATCCCATCCCCTAATACTTCTGGATATTCCAAACCATCAGTCCCAGCCAGACCAGATAACCAATTCAAGGTAACCCTTATTTCCTCGAGGTTCTGTTGATTGTCACAATCCCAGTGTCCATTTTCATATTGGTCATAATGTTCATTGCTAGCAAAAGAAGATAATTTTTGCTAGGTCAGAAAATGAGTTTATGAAAAAGATGTTGAGCTGGTCATAGAATTCTTGTAAGGCTGGAGAAACTAGAAAAGGTATCTGAAGCCATATCATGCTGCATGACTGATGATGAAACTGCTGCCACTGTTGCTGCTGCCACCCCAGTGATGTCTCTTCCATGCCAGGGACATGACTTCGCAATTATTGCCACCTCTGAAAGCAGAGAGCTTTGCTGCTGTTCTCACCATCAAATGAGATTCCACTTTCAGCCCTCTTCCTCAAGTTGCCCACTTCCGCATCAAAGTTTCAACACCATTGGATTGGCTGTGTCCTCGCTACAAGGAAGACTGGAAATTGGACTTTTCTGGATTCTACCTTGAGGTCAGGGTCACAAGCCTGAAGATTTTCTAAACATAACAATAAAATCCTGGGAATAATAAATGCCCGCTACAACAGGCCTGAGGTCTATAGCAAATGCAGGGCCAGCTTCCTCCAGCAATCAGGTGGGCCAGTCTGAAGAAGTCAAGTCAATGAAAAGATGGATTTTAGCCTAATAGTGTGTTAGCCCTGCAATCAGCTAGGGCTGTGTGGATCACTCACCAGATGCCCCCAGGTGTTCGGGGGAGGGGGGGGGTTCCCAAGCTGGGACACTGGTTAGTTCTGCTTTCAGAGGCTGTGCCTGCTCCTCTTTCTCCAGACCCACCTCTTCTTTCAGTCCTAAAGGAGATGACCAGGCTATGTTATATGACCCACTTAGCAGATATTTTGAGTTGCTTCCAAAATGGAACCTATGCTCAAGGCTGAAAATTAGTCTCCTTGTGTCAGTTTCTGCTGGCTGATCCTAAGGAAGACTTCCCTAGTGTTTAGAGAAATATTACTTTCACTGATGTGACCATAATGAATTGAGCTTCCATATGTTTCATCCTTTGAAAGAGGTCACGTCCAAAAAGCAAAGGTACGATCCAAAATTGAGTTGAAAGGCTTGAATTTCACATTAAGCTTGAATTTCTTGGCAACAGTGAAGATCATCAAACTCCTGGGTCCATGTGAGCATTTATTAAATCCTGTTTCCTCTGTCCACTTTCCAACATTGATAGACTAAGCCCTCATTTCTCCCAAGACCCTCTAAAAATGCCTTGAATCTTGGCTGTTCCTGATGTTGCTGTCTGTTTTACTGGTACTGTGTATAATTCCTCTTGGGAACCCAGTGGTTCTTAGACATTATCCTGCATCAGAGTCACCTGAGGGGCTGTGAAAACACAGATTGTGGGACCTACCCCCAGAATTTCTGATTCAGCAGGTCTGAGGTAGGGCTGGACCATTTGCATTTGTAAAAGATTCTCAGCTGTGGCTGTTCTGCTGGTCTTGAGACAGCACTTTGAGATCCACTGTTCTACAGGTTCTAACTGAGGACACTGGAAGGGCAACATAGTCCCTGTTTGTGAACCATGGGCCTGGGTTCACAGGATTACCTTCCCAGGAGGCAGAGAACAAGCATAGACATTCGCAACAGGAGCTTTAATTTCCTTTTCCTCTCAGGCCAGTGTCTTAGAACAGAAAGCAAAACGTTCCAAGAGGAAATCAGCCTGCAGATGTCCATTCAGTCTCAATCAGTGTAAGTATTAGACTGTCTCTGAAACAACTAGTATCAAGTTCAGTGGGATATGACAGCAAAAACTCCAATAAGAAGTGGCTTAAAGCAGACAGAAGTTTACTTCTCTCATATGAAGTCCAGAGGTAGACAGTCCAGAACAGGTGTTGTGGCTTTGTGGTCTCTCTGAGGACTCAAGCTTCTCTCTTTTTGCTCCTCTATCTTTAACAGGTGAGTTCTAGTCTCCCTGGAGCTTTGGCTGTCACTGGACTTAGAAGCAAATGGGAGAAGGCAAAAGAACTCTTCCCCTTCTTCAGTCATCTTCTTTTAAGAGGCCTATGTCTGCTTACATCTCATCTTGTGTGTAGTCACATGGCCACACCTCACTGCAAGGCAGGCAATGCAGTGCAACCTTAATAACATTGGAAGGAAAGAAGGGATATTGACTGGCAAAAAGTAGTTTGTGTCATAAAAATCTTTGGGCAGTCCTTAGTGGTGAGTTGGGTTCATTCAACAGAGCCTGTGGAAAGCCAGAGTCATATGGCTCTATGTCCTATTTTACTATACTGGGAACAAACTCAGGAATACAGTCTCCAGCCTGGACCATAAAGCCCCCTGATCAGAAGTGGGGAGGTGTGTCTTCCCACACATTGAAACTAGTCTAGTTTCAAGGGGTGAGAGCATGTCTGCACCATTTCTGGTAGGCTCTCCCTCATGGATACAGTTCCTGAGTGGACTCTGTGCCCTGGTGCTTTCTACATTAAGTAGTCTCTTTTTAATTTGGGGGATCCTCAGAGTAGTGATGGGGGTGTTGGGAGGGATGAAGGTCTTGTAATTTCTGACTGTTAGTTGCCCTAAAATGAACTAATGTAGATGCTCTGAGCCTCCCAATGTTGTTATACTGTGCCCTTGTGGATAGCCCGTTGCAGTAGTTATTCTGGTGTGAACCTGGAAATTCCCTCTGCCACTGTCCTGGATGCAAAGCTGTAAATTCTGTGGGTGAAACCCAGTCATGAGGAGCTCTTCCATATGCTCTTTCTAGGCCAGAGAGGCAGTCCTTAGCAGATGGCAGACCTTTACAAAGACATCATATGTATCCATTCCAATTCATACAGGCTTTCAGCTGAATGGGGACTTTGCAGTGATATCTCAGCTTCAGTCAGCAAATCTTCCACCAACGCAGTGGGCAGGGCCTTTGTTCTGACCCTCAGGGCCCTCTCAGGACCACTCCTCTCAGTCACCCTCTTCTCCCTTCCCCTTTCAGAAGGCCCCCACCTGCAGTGTATTGTATTCTAGGTTCCTCTCCCTCACCCCAGGTCCCTCCTCCCCTCTGCCCCTGATGTAAACTCAGGCATGGCTTGGGGTGAGTTCTACTTGAGCTGATACTCTTGATGCCCTTATCTTTTGGGTGTCCCCAATACTTGAGAATCATCTGTAGTGTTCTCCTTAACCCTATTGAGACACTTTTTCCATGGACAAAAGCATCCATTCCTATGACATTAAGCCTCACTTCCATTAATAAACCCAACTATTCACCACCAGGAGCAGCTTTGGCTTGGGCAGTAAGTACCATGGAGAGAGCCAAGTGAACCTTGAGTCCAGCACCACAGACAGTTCCAAGACTGTACCTACTTGGCAGTCTGTGTGGCCTATTTTTATCTGATATGAACAAAGACAGATTTAGATTTTATGAAGTTGGAAACTCATATAATTTGGGGAGTCCTCTTTAATACAAAATGAAAAATTTTTAATTAAAATTAGGTATAAAAATAAGGGTTTTTTTGAATGAGAAAAGTTGACAACTATCATAAACATTATGAAATCCAGAAAAACAACATCATCTTTGTATCAATTACTCTCTGATGCTGTTTGCCTACTTGTTTTGGTTGCATACTCTTTGATAATCTCTTTATTAGCTGATAACATTTATATCATTTTCTATTCATAAAATTTGAATATAATTTAGTCACATAGTTAATCAAAATGTGTGTTTTATTATTGAACATTTGGACTCAGCACCAATGAAAACAGAATCCTCCAATTACAGTGTTACACATATGATGACTGGAAGATTTTTTTCACAGACTGGCACCTGGCTCCATACACATCCAACTTTGTTTCTGCAGCACTGTGCACACTGCCAGGCACTGTAGGACATTTTAATATGATGATATGATATGATCTCTGGCCCTCTCTCTGCCTTTGTAGATAATGCTGAGTGAACAACAAGAGCATTCCTGGAAGGACAGTATAATATCACTGTATAATGAAGCAATGACACACACTCATGTGAAACCCACTGAACCAAACTGAGTGTCTTTCTAACTTAACCTCCCCTTCGTTGGATCCCCAAAGTGTTCCTGGCAGTTGAGTGCTACCCAACATGTAAGAAGGTGTGGTAGAGGAGATGTTAGGGTGGAGAGATGCTGTAGGCTTATCCAATTTGGGGCAAATAATTTACTTTTCCAAATTTTCCAAAAACCTAAGATCTTGTGAACACACTTCTGAGATCCAAGTGAGAGAGAGGGGCTTGGAAAGTGCTGTATATGACCCACATTTATCTGTCATCACAGGAAGATATTTTTCAGTTTTACAAGACTGAAGCCCGTAATGCAGAGAACCAGAGATTTCTGAGGTCCCTGTTTTCAAATGATATCGTGTCCTCTCTGGAGCATTCAGGTCACTCTTTAGATGGATGGCTGTTACCCCTCCATTCAAGAATCTCTTACTGGAAACTAACTATGTGGTAGAGGCATGGAGGGCACAGTTTGGCATCAAGAATGAACCAGAAACATTTTGTCTTCATAGTCAAGTGGAGAAGACTAAAATAAGTAAACCAGGCATGGTGTGTGATAAGGTATAATTAAGGTATTAAGGGATCTGTGGGTTAATAAATATTTGTAATTGCTGCTTCAGCCTCCGTTGCCCTCAGCTCCCTCCAATAATTCCCTGATTTTGTTTTATGGAAACTGCCCACCTCATGATCAAACACAAGGTTTGGGTGCCTACACTCCTAGCCTCTGGGGTGGGTCCAGATAAACAAGCCAGGCCACATGGCCCTTATCACTCATTCCTCTGGCTGTAGTGACTGGCCCAGGGACAGACACACAGGCCATGTGAGGAGTCTATTTCTAGGGTTTCTGGGAAAGAGGGATTCCTCTTTTTTGTGAGGAAGCTTATTGGAGAGACACCCGCTTGTCCCCTGGAAAGCATGACATGAGAATGTGAGGCTTGCAGGTGCCACAGACATTTGCAATTATGAGGGAAACAACCGGAGCTGTTCAGAGAACATGGTAGGGATCCTCAAGATGAATCAGACAACAAGGGAGGCAGAGGGGAATAACAAAAGGAAATGGAGTCCTTGGCATTATCATCAGAACCACTTGATCAGGCCTCACCTGACTGATCTACTCATGGACTTTCCTAGGGACTGATGGGTAGGAGCGTTATTTGAATGGGCAAGATATAGAAAAGGCATCCTTTTATCATGAATTTTTAAAATAAATGCACTAAAGTACAGAGACCAATACAACAAATTCTGTGTCCACCCCAGAACTAACAATATGCTATTATGCTTGATTCAGATATTTTAATTTTTTTTATGAAGGAACACATGACAGATGGAATTTGGTCTGCATTGTGGTATTTCTCAGTTTGATTTCCCTTCCTCTCCCCTTCCAGAGACAGCCACTAATGAGAACTTAGTATGTATCCATACCATTTATGTTTTTGTACTTATAGTAAATATCCATCAACATTATTTAGCATGTGTGACTGTGTGCTTTTAAGTTCCATCAATGGCATCACACTAGATCTATCATTCTGCCTTTGTTTTCTAAGTAATTCTATGTGCTACTTATTTATTCATACTTGTACATTTAGATCTAGATGATTCCCTTTTAACTGTATAATATTACATCATAGAAACTTGCCAGGCATAGTCATTGTCCTCCCTGTGGGAACATATGTACTTTACATTTTGAAGTTATTTCAAACAATGTCTTATGAAGATCTCGTTATTTACATGTGCAGGAGTTTCTCTAGACTTAGAATTGAAAGAGCTGGATCCAAGGGTGTGAAATTTTCAACAATTCTCAGAGAAGAAGGAAGGAGAGGCAGATAGCATTTCATTTTTACTACTAAGGGATGCCTCACTGTGTTTCTATTAATGCTTATCTTTTTGCCTTAAATTCTATTTTGTTTGATAGTAATATAGTTGTAACAATTTTCTGGTTAATGTACACATGGTGTTATCTGTTTCTACCCATTCACTTGCAATTTTTTGCCTCTTTATGTTTTTTAACTGTACAATGACATACAGAAGTTTATTCAGTTTATACATGTAATTTCTCAGATTTATGAAGTAAAAAGCTAGACTGCCAGAGGAAAAATTCCTTACATTGATATCAAAATATCTTCTAGTCCCCATAAATCATCTGCAATCACTTGATAGAAAAAATATCCACAACCATATAGATCATGCAGACTTTTAAAATGCTATTTGTATTCAGTTTGTTTCAAACTGAGCAAAACAGTGCAACTTTTACTTTTGTATACATTTCAAAATTATATTAATGTTCCTTCTCATTTCAACTCATCCCATTACCAATAAAACGGGAGTGCGATAAAAGGGGAGAAGTTCCTTGACTGCTTCTCATTTTCCTTGAAATAAACTAATAATTCATTACAATTTTAATAAGTCATTATAAGGATAATAAAAGCCTCAAAGACTTTTTAAAATAAAATTATATAGTAAATAAGTAAATAAGCATTCAAATGTTAGTAACCTAACAGGCCCTAATACAGCTTTCAGATAGTTTCATATTAACAGGCAAATATTAGCACAGAAAAGAAGTTTCCCAAGAGGGACTCATTTTAAACATAAATCATAGCTTAAATTACTACTATACAGATTATACTGAGTAAAGACAGAAAGAATGAATGCTTTCCTCCGTTCATGAACTGTGTAAGGCTACGTTACAAAGTCAGATAATGGACTGTGAATCACCTACCATACCGATCAACCATGTTTATTTAAAGTTTTCTTAATATTAGACATTTTTAATGGGGGTAGGAAAAAAGTAAACAACCATTTCGCTTCTTCTCTTCTTCTACTTTAGCCACATAAGCCAGTTGTAATGGATGATACAGGTTTCAGCTGCAATTTGTAAAATATTCCAAGAACTGCCATAGTCCCAAGAACTAGAGAAAACTGCCACCCACAAATAACCTACCAAAGTAAATATAAATACAGTATGATTCTAATTTTCTTTCATACAATCCAAGACAACCCCAAATAACTTTATAAAAAAGGAATTTACAAAGCTATCAAAACTATTTAAAATATTTAAAGGCAGAGTGGTCAAATTTCCTTCAATCAGACCAGAAATCATCACAAAAATTATGATCACAGTTACAAGCAGAATGAAAGGAATGTTTAAATTTAGGACAACCAACCCCATGTGACTTTTAAAAATGCAATAATTTACTCAAATATACTGCAACTAGAAATGACAATAATACAGGAAGCAAAAATAAGCTTGCGAGTGAAATTTCTAGAAGCTCATGGAAACCATCCCATCCCATATTGCAAATGCAAAAGGAAAAACAGTTCTTATAGAATTAAGAGTACTCTGGTCATTGTTGTTCGTTTGGTCCTGCAAGGTGTTAACCACCTTCACTTCCCGTATCACAAAATTAGCCACAAGAGGAGCAGGTGGATCTTGTTCATTATGAGGACTGGTTGGCTTTTCAGGTACGTCGGATCCTCTTCAATTAGGAGGTCTCAGTAGAAACAAGACCACTGCAGTCACCAGCCAGGCCATCAAGATCATAGTAGCGCTGATGCCATTATCATCACAGGGTCCTGGTCATTCTTGCAAGCATCTGTCTCTGTGCAGCAGAGTTGGGGCTGCCACAACAGACTGGTCAGCCTTGTCATCGCATATTCATGAGAACATATTCATAGGGATCAAGCTCACTTTCTGCCACGATTACCCAGCTTGATTTTACTTGACTGTTTAAATACTTCTGGAGGCTGGGAAGTCCAAGATCAGGGAACTGGCAGATCTGGTGTCTGAAGAGGACTTGCTGTCTGGTTCATAGATGGTGCCTTCTCACTGTGTCCTCATAGAGTGGAAGGGGTTGTCTTTTTTATATTTTAGATATATCTTTTCTATGTAACATATTGATGAAAAATTTATTTTAATCCCAACTGATAGCCTGTGTTTAGATGGGCATAATTAGTCTATGGTTATTCACTGCGACTGAGGACATTTTGAGCTTATTTCATTACCTTACAGTCTAAACGCCATGCCTTTGTTTCACCCCCTACCTGCTCACCTGCTCTCTCTCTTTTTTTTTTTTTGCCTTCCATTGCATTATCTTATTTCCCTTCACTTTCTTTTACTGATATGGCAAATATACATTCTATTCTAATTGTGTTTTTACATTTACAATTTTAACAAAATACCTAATTTTATGTTTTTCCATAAAACTTGAAAGTTGATCATCCTTCTTTCCTTCTCCAAAACAAGATACATACTTAAGCATGTGTAACTTTCTCCAAGATTTACATTTGCAGAATCTGTTATTGTTGTCTACTCTTTTAGACATACCTTATTTAAAATCCTAAATATAGTTACTACAATTGTTTGTAGTTTGAGCTTATTGAGCTCTATCAATATACTTCTTTGCTTAAAATATTTGATTTCCAATCTTTCCTTCTTGTTGAAGTTAATCTTTTGAAGTAGTTCTGTGTAGGGGAGAGCACTCAGTTTTTATAAGATTGAGTTCAGAAAGTGGCTATGTATTTTAGTTGGGCAGTTATTTTCTTTCAACACTTTTATACTGTGATTGCTACTGACATTTATTGTTTTTGAAGATAAAAATAGCCTGACAGTTTTTTTCATTCTTTGGTTGCCTTTAAGCTTGGTCTTTATTATTGATGTACAGTTTCATTCTTACCCTGTTTGGCACATGTTTTGCTTTTGCCAGTCTGTTAATTCAAGTCTAATTCTGGAAAATTCTTTACCAGAATATATTTGAACGATGCCAGTTGACAACAGAAATCCGGAGTGTGGATGTAGGAGGAAAGCCAGGGGAGTGTAGTGACAGGGAAGCCAAGAAAGGGTTTCTAGAAGGAGAGGACAGTCGTCTGGATCAAATGCTGCTAATGGTCTATGAAGAGTGGAATGGAAACCAGCAACTGGCTGAGAGGAAGGTGGCTGGGTCATCTCTTGCCCCAGGCTTGAGAGGGGAAGGCTTGAGGGCCTCCATCCTTGGCTTTGACTGGGCACCCCCAGGACTGTCTAGAGCCCCATCCCTGTTTGGAACCTGACACTCAGCTTGGAGGAGAGGTCTGCATGCCCTGTAGCCTGTGTGAGACCCAGGCTGCACTGAGCCTCTTGGCAACACCAGGCCTAAGTTTGGGTCTGGCCCACAGGGCAATGTTATAAAAAACAGAGTAGCTTTCCCCAGGAGGGTCCGGGATTCATTCTGGCTCCCCAGGGCTTCTAGACCTAGAAGTCATCTGAAGTGGTGAGTCGGGGAGCTGGTTGGTCCTTTTGCAGTCCTCATTTATCTTTGCAGTTAGGGGCAGGCTTCACACCTTCAGGAACCAAGGGGCTACTCTCACCACAGCCCAGACCTCATCCCAGCCTGCCCCATGGCTCCAGAGCTGAGAACCAGGCAGAGGAAATGACTGGGTGGGGAAGAGCTGGCAGCTGGCTCAGAGCTGGATAGCTCAGTTGGGAGTCTTCTGTTGCCCCTAGAATCCACTGGGACAGGCCCCAGGGTTGGTAGAAGCCATGGAGAGTTCTCCCATGAAAGCCCAATCCTCATCCTCATCCTCACTTCCTGGGAAAGGAGTAGGCAGGTTCCAGGCCTCACACTTAGGCCCTGGAAATGATGTAGTGGCAATGGAAAGGCCCCTCCCTGGGAAAGGGACCTGGCAGTTTGCAGTCCTTATTTGCTCCCAAGAAAGAATTTTGCTGGAAAGGAGTCCTCCCACCAGAGTGAAAGGGATACAGAGGAAAGGATTAGGTTGCGAATGGAATGATTTATATCTTTGGGGGAAATTTAAGGAAACACTGCTCTCTGTCGCCCACTCAAGCAATCAAAATATCAGACCCACCCCTGGTCCTCAGAATGTCCCCATCTTCAGCTTTGACTGGCCCCCGAGTGACTGGCTGGAGCCCCATCCCTGATTGGAACCACACACTCAACTGTGAGGAGAGGTTTGCCTGCCCTGTGGCATATGGGAGACCCAGGCTGCACTGAGCTTCTCAGCAACACCAGGCCTGAGATTGGGCCCAGCCCATGAGGCAGTGTGAAAGGAAAAGAAATCTCAGGACCAAATCAGTAGGCCAAAGAGAAAAGTGAAGTTGGGAACTGGGGGCAAACCTGTCTCTCATTTTATTGCTAAATGAGATAGCTACAAAGATTAAAAAAAAAAAAAAAATCCTCCCTCCCTCCCTCACAATTTGCTCACTGGGAAATTCCTTCTGGGACCCAGTGTCTCAACCCTAAAACAGTTCTGTTGAATTTTACCCCGACAAAGTACACTGACAGCTTCTCTTCATAGGTACGGGACAAAGAACAGGACTCAAAGCCATCCCTCGGCTCCCCTGAGACAAACGCATATCTGATTGCTTCCTCTGCCCTACGTTTATTTTATCTTATGTAAAAGTGCAGATCCACTGAGCTAGATGAATTCATAAGTGACTGTTCCTCTACCCCTTCTGGCATAGAGAAAAGCTGATCAAACTCAAAAGAATGCGACTGTTTGCCTCTTATGAACCCACACCTTTTAAAAATGTCTTCCTCTTCCCCCATTAGCTACCCTTTCCCCTCTAAGTATGGAAGTCCTCAAAATCATCTTTGGAGAAAGACACAGACCTGTCTCTCGGGCATGAATCCTTAACCTTGACAAAATAAACTTCTAAATTGAGACCTGTTGCAGGCACCGTTTGGTTTACAGTAGCAAACCTGGAAGCACAGAAAGGCAGATCCCAAGCAGAGGAACACTTACAGCGGGCCGTGGCCCAACCACAGTCACTTAGCCTGAGTGGCGGGTGAGGCAGCAGACAATAGAATATGTCTGGAACTCAGAGCCACTCCTCCCCCAGCCAAGCTGCCCCTCAACAAGTTCCCCATCTTGGTTTCTTAGGGCAAAATTCAGCGTCTGGGTGTGCACTGCCCTCTTCTGGTCATTTGGTTGTTAACACGAGCAGCCAAGAGCTCCCCTTTGGAAATAGCAGGAGCTCTTTCTTCCCAGTTCCGATTTTTCTGCCAACCAGGCTTGTTTCCACACAATGACTCATAAGTGAGATAATGAAGGGCAAGAACAAGTTAAAATATTTACTCTAATTTACATTTGGAGGAAAAACTTAAGTCTTACATTGCCTGGAGAAAGAATGTGTCCTACAGAGGATTTTGCAGTGGTTTAACCCTTTATATTTTTTTGATAAAGCACACATTTACTTTTTTTTTTCTGATCATACAGAAAACTTATTTATTGAGACCGCATGAATATAAGAAGCATGGCTTTGGTGTCATTTAGAAAGCGAACATGTGTCTAAGAATTTTCACACTAGATTGTAAACACTAACGTAACTGATCCATCCATCTTTGGATTTTCATTGAGATATTTACTAAGTCCATCATCCGATGCTTTTGAGGACATGAAAGTTAAAGAGATAAGAATCTTGATCTCAAGCAGCTTTATTATTTTTAAGAAAGTTAATAAAGACTCTAAAAAGAAGGCAAACAGGGAAATGCATCCTCGCCAAAGCTGCTAGTGCCAGGACCAGGCGCCTTCCCCAGTCCAGCGGCTGCAGGTTGGGTTGCTAAGAGCTTACCCTGCCTTCTTCTGCAGACAATTGCTGGCAGAATTCTGAGGGGTAAGACTACCCCCTTCACCTTTCTCATCCAGGGTGGCCGGTAGCCAGTGACTGAGGGATGTAGGGGTAACCGCCCAGCCGCCTTGCCTCTGGTTGGGACAACCTCTGTGGTTCACATCAGTGGCTCCTGCTGGATCAGCATGAGGCTGATTCTGCTGAGGCCTGGCTCCTTCCTCCACCCATCCCCGCTTCCTCACTGCCCTTCAGTGTCTCCCTATGCACTCCTTCTGTAAGTTCCCTGCTCAAGGATCTCTACTTCAGGCTCTACTGCTACAGAATCTAGACAAAAACATGTGCCATCAACAAGGCCCAGAAAAGATAAGGTCCAGTTTCAGGATTAGGGAAAACTTGCCTTGAAGGTCAGGTTAGATCTGGGCATGGAAGAACTGTTCATCTAGCCTACTGACACTTATTGACTGAGTGCCTTCAATGAGCTGGGCACTCTTCCAGGCCTTGGGGCATAGCAGCAGATATGACAATCTTGTTATCACTGGCACAATAATTCTAGCAGAGAGGGAAAGAAACAGGAAACAAATAATGGAGAATAAGATGAATTCAGTTAAGTTCTTTTTTTTTTTTGGAGACAGGGTCTCACTCTGTCTCCCAGGCTGAAGTGCAGTGACTGGATCACAGCTCACTGCAGCCTTGACCTCCTGGGCTCAATTGATCCTCCCACCGCCTCCTGGGTAGCTGGGATACAGGTGTGCACCACACCACACCTGGCTAATTTTTTTGTTTTTTTTTTAGAAATGGGGTTTCTCCATATTGCCTAGCCTGGTCTTGAACTCCTGGGCTCAAGCGATCCACCCACCTCAGCCTACCAAAGTGCTGGGATCACAGATGTGGCCACTGTACCTAGACAACTTACGTTCAATAGTGAAAATAAAATATGGCAACCAGCTACTGTCACCAGATCCATTTTCCTACAATTCTCCAAAAATTTACCCTTGAGAAATTAGGTGATTCATTTATCTAGTTATAACCATTAGAACCTTTCTCCTGTCATAATTCTTCATCTCCAGTGGTACTGGCTCAGTCAATGTCAACTTCCATTGAGTTCCTGCTGAGGATACTCACTTTAAATCATGGCATTGACACCAAACTTATTCTACGGTCTGTATTTGGGGTCTGGCACAGTGGCTCACACCTGTAGTCTCAGCACTTTGGGAGGCCCCAGCAGGAGGAGCCCTTGAGCTCAGGAGTTTGAGACCAACTTGGGCAACATAGTGAGACTTCGTCTTTACGAAAAATAAAAAAAAATTAGACAGGCGTGGTGGTGCATGCCTGTGGTCCCAGCTACTTGGGAGGCTGAGGTGGGAGGATCACTTGAACCTGGGAGACGGAGGCTGCAGTGAGCTGAGATCGCACCACTGCACTCCAGCCTAAGTGACAGAGTAAGAGTCTGTCTCAAAAACAAAACAAAATGAAACAAAGCAAAGCAAAATAAAACAAAAAACAAAACCCAAAATAAACCAAAGTCTGTAGTTGGGATCTTGAAACATTCTCTGGGCTTTCCATGTAACATTACAAGCATTGAAGCATTTTGTTTGGGTTCTGGACTCACCGCAGAGAGGCAGCCTTCTAAAGCAGCGGTTCCCAATCTTTTTGGCATCAGGGACTGGTTTCATGGAACACAATTTTTCCACGGACTGGGTGGCAGGAGGATGGTTTTGGGATGAAACTGTTCCACCTCAGATCATCAGGCATTAGATTCTTATAAGGAGAATGCACCTAGATCCCTCCCTGCGCAGTTTACAATAGGCTTGAGCTCCTGTGAGAATCAAATGCAGCTGCTGATCTGACAAGAAGCGGAGCTCAGGCGGTAACGCTTGCTCATCTGCCACTCCCTCCTGCTGTGCAGCCCAGGTCCTCTGGTCTAAAGGAAGGCAGCCAATACCTGTGACTACCCAAGAGATGCCCCTGGGACAAAGGAACTGTGCCTTTGAGAGAGCCCAGGGTTGACGCATCCTGCATAGCTGCTCTCTTGATTCCATTCTCCATGCCAATGTCCTGCAGCCACACTGTCCTTTGATCCCATAAGCCTTCCTAAGGCCTGCAGCCTCAGGAGAGAAAATGTCCTTTTTTTTTTGACCTATAAGCCTGGTGGCAGGCATGTATTTTATTCATCTTCCTATGCCTCATGGGCACAGCAAAATCCCATTACACAGGAGTTAACCAGTGAAGTTGGTGGAAATAAGTGAACTTCAGGGTCCTCCATAATGCCCACTTGCCCTTTTCCTTCTTAGGATCCCAATAGCCAGGCCAGAATCCTCTCTCTATTAAACAAGCCTCTAGCTTTCCAGCCAGTGTGCCTTGGCTCAGCCTGTTCTCCCGCTCAGAGGCTGCCTGGTAGAACAGAAAGGAACCCCAAAGTGTGTAACTTAGGGCAAATGGCTTCTCCATAGAAATCTTGCATACAGTGTCCAGCTCCTGTCAGTATATAGTAGGTGTTCAAGATACTTCATTCTCTAGCTCTCCACATTACAACAGACCAAATGTTTGTGGCCCCCTCCCCACCCAAATTCGTATGTTGAAACTTAACCGCCGTTGGATGGTATTAGGAGGTGGGGCTTTTGGGAGGCAATTAGATCATGAGGGGGGAGCCCTCATTAATAGAATTAGTGCCCTTATAAGAGAGATCCCAAAGAGATCCCTTCCTCCTTCTTGCCATGTGAGGACATAGAGAGAAGACAGCCATGGATGAGCCAGGAAGTGGGCCCCCACCAGACACCTTGATCTTGGACCTCTGCAGGCACCTTGATCTTGGGCTTCTCAGTTTCCAGAACTATAAGTGAAATCTGTTGCTTATAAGCCACCTGTTCTCTGGTATTCTTTAAAGCACCCTGAATGATATCCATCTTCCACCCAGTAGACTTTTTTATTTTACTTTTAAGTTCTAGGGTACATGTGCACAACGTGCAGGTTTGTTACATATGTATACATGTGCCATGTTGGTGTGCTGCACCCATTAACTCGTCATTTACGTTAGGTATATCTCCTAATGCTATCCCTCCCCCCTCCCCCAACCCCACCACAGGCCCCGGTGTGTGATGTTCTCCACCCTGTGTCCAGGTGTTCTCATTGTTCAATTCCCCCCTATGAGTGAGAACATGCGGTGTTTGGTTTTCTGTCCTTGCGATAGTTTGCTCAGAATGATGGTTTCCAGCTTCATCCGTGTCCCTACAAAGGACATGAACTCATCCTTTTTTATGGCTGCATAGTATTCCATGGTGTATATGTGCCACATTTTCTTCATCCAGTCTGTCATTGATGGCCACCCAGTCCACTTTTGAAAAGTCTTCCTCTGTTCCCATAACCTAGCAGCCCACCTTGCAAATCTCACCTCCTCCAAAAAGGCTCCTATGATGACTCTGATGCAGACTGACCTTAGATTCGAAGTTATTTTTCTCTAATTTGTGTGGGATAGGATCTTCCTAATGTAAGACTTAACAACTCCACAAAATTGAACATTCCTTTTTTTAACACTTGGGTTGTCATTAGGGATTTTCCAAATATTCTGATCCTTTTCTTTCAGGGAACAGAGTTGGGTGACTTTGGCCCGAGGTCGCTGAAGTTGGGTGTGACCATGTGACATACAGTGGTCAATGAACAGCAGGAAGCTGAGCCACTTTGTTGTTGAAACACTAAAAACCTGTATATTTGGCATGCTCTTGTTCCCTCTGCTGGAGCAAAGAACAATGTGCACATGTAATTTGAGCCAGAAACAACCCTTTTCAGCACAATGTAGCTCATTATGACTGTTGCACCCAGTTTACTCTCCTGAGATGAAATCTATAGTATCTATGTCTCTGTGTATGTGTCTGTATGAGTATGCATATATATTACTTATTTTTTTAAAGGGATTGTAATGATCTAGCTGCAAACAAAGGAGAAAGAGGGGGCATTAAATTGTAATGCTTTATATCCAATAAGTAAATGCTCTTATTGGACAACACTAGGAGACATAAGGAAGTAGATGCTTGTACCTACATATCTCATCACCTCAATGCAGCAGTTGCAAGTGCAGACTCTTGCCGATGTGCCAGTGACTCAAAGACCACTGTTGTCACTGACATGATTACCCAGAGATACCAACACATCTTAGGAAAGTTTTTGACAAGAGAGAGTTTAACCCTCCCTCAACTGGCAAAGCAGTTACATTCCTGGGAAAATGCAGTGGATTTGAAACTATGCCCCAAATACCTTGTGTTAGGGGACCCTAAGTAGTACAAACAGGAGTTGTATTCTCTTTTTTTTTTTTTTTTTTTTTTTTGCTGGAGTCTGGCTCTGTTGCCCAGGCTGGAGTGCAGTGGTGTAATCTCAGCTCACTGCAACCTCTGCCTCCCGCCCGGGTTCAAGCGATTCTCCTGCTTCAGCCTCCTGAGTAGCTGGGATTACAGGTGCCTGCCACCATGCCTGGCTAATTTTTGTATTTTTAGTAGAGATGGGGTTTCACCAGGCTGGTCTCAAACTCCTGATCTTAGGTGATCCACCTACCTCGGCCTCCCGTAGTGCTGGGATTATAGGCTTGAACCACTGTGCCTGGCCCAGGAGTTGTATTCTTGATCTAGGTTTAAATGTAAACCTACACTTGGCCTAGGTTTTAAGTAAAACCCTACGTGTTTTTGCCTATGTAAAGGTCTGTTAGGACATTGGAAAGTTGTGCAGGATATGGGACAGTTCTTTCTAGTGTGACCTGCCCTGAATACTGCAGGACATCCACTATCCCTGACCCTGCCGGATAATGCAAGTAACACCCCAGCTCCAACTGTCATGATGATGAAAAATGCCCCCAGTATTGCCAAAGTGGAACTTAGAAGCTGGTTTTTCCCTTCTTGAAGAGCACCGAAGCCTTTCTGAAGAAGGATGCCACCTATGTGTCATCTGGATGCCTAATAATAGCACCCGGCACTGAGTTGGGTTGGAGGTAGCTTCCTGACTCTGTTGAACCAAGTCTTTAAAGCCGATTCTGTTAAGCCGGGTTTGTCTCGCCAGCACATGATGAAGGCTTGTTGCTATGGACTGAGCCTCCAGGATTCTATCTGTGATGGTGTGACTGGGGCCCATGACAGAGGACATCACAGTGGCTACGCCAAGGGCTGGATAACACAGAGATGCCCTCTGGGCCAGCACCCCCAAGTGCCATGTATATTTCCAGAGCATCTCTAAGTTTCCCTCATTTGGCTGTGAGACCTCATTCACAAGGCCTTCCCCTACCTCCTATGATGATCTCTGGGGTCGCCACCGCATCAGTGCCTTCACAGCATTCCTTGGAGATGGCAGTGCATAGCTGGGCTGGCTCAGCTGAGAACAGCTGTCCACGCGGAACAGGAACCCATTGGAGGCAGCACATATTCTCGGCTGCTCTGGAGAGAGTGGTGTTTCCAGATTCTGGTGGCCCTCCCTCTCCAACACAGCATACCTGGCTGACCTCCAGCTTGGCCCTGGAGGGGTTTCCCTCCTCCCTTTTTCTCCACAGCTTCATTTGAGAGTGGGATTCAGGAGGATTCTCCTCCACCAGCAGCTCACTTCCTGTTTGCATCGTTCGGAAAGCCAGGCAAGATCTGGGGATAAGTAACCCCTGTCCCCCACATTTAACAGCTCTGAGGATTTTCTAAAAGGCTGATCAACAATCTGATTCCTGGGGACTCTGCTCTACTCTCTAATTTCAGAAAGCATGTTGCACTGTGGCCCTCAACTGGGCATCCTGCCCTTAGAGTCCCGTCTCTTAGCATATCCTAGGTCTCAGCTAGGTGGCGGCTTTCCTCTGCTTCTGAAAGTAAACAATAGTAGCAGAGGGTAGAAGCCAGCTATTCCTTGCCCCCAGGCCTCATTTCTAGGGTTGGCACTCCATGATGGCAAGAGACATTATCTCTGGCAGACAGCAGAGGGTGGCAGGGGACTGAAGATCTCATTTTGCCCATTTATGCGATTCCTCTCCGGCCCCAATCTTATTTCCTGTCATGTTCCCACCTTCTGCCTCTGTTCATGTATAGGCTTTAGCACACGGCAGACATTTAGCACACGGCAGACATTTGACATTCTGCAACTCTGCAAGATGTTCAGTTTCCTGATTATTGAATACCTAGACCTTCTTAATAAGCCTGAGCCTCATTTCCATTCTCATTTCCAGTAGGCCAGCTTGAACCAAACCATATTGCTATCATAAAGAAGCTTACTAGAAAAATAAAGAAATGAGAGAGGCTATAGTGTGTAGGGATTTATACTGCATAATAACACTTCAAATAAATTAAGGAAGTGATTACTGTAAAAGTCAGAATCATTGTTAATTTGGGAGGCAGAGACTGGACTGTGGGTGGCCTGGAAAAGTTCTATTTCTTGATTTGCATGCTGGGCTCCAAGGGTATTTAGCTTATAATAATTCATCAAGCTATGTATTTTTGCATACTGTGTATATATGTATTTATTTTCCAGTAAAAAGTTAAACAATCCAATCAAAAGGCAGAGATTGTCAGGCTGGATTAAAAATCATGACCCAACTTTAGATTCTAAGAAACAAGCAGGTTGAATGTAAAATAATGGAAAAAAAGACATAGCGGGTAAACAACCACCACGAGAAAGTGGAAGTGGCTATAGATGTGCACCTAATACTGAAACGTCAAAACACACGAAGCAAAATGGACAGAAAGGCAAGAGAAAGATAATTCAACAATCGTTGGATACTTCAGTACCTCACTCTCCATAATAGATGGAACAACCGGACAGAAGATTGCTGAGGAAATAGAAGACTTGAATAATACTCTAAACCAACTAGACCTAGCAACATCTATAGAACATGTCACCTAACAACGGAATATATACTCCTCTCAAGTGCACATAAAACATTGTCCAGGAAAGATCATATGCTAGGGCATAAAATAAACATCAATACATTAAATAGGGTAGAATAATAAAAAGTGTGCTCTTCAGTCACAACGAATAAAATTAGAAATCAATAGCACAAAAAATCAGGAAACTCACAAATATGATATAATATTCCTAAATAATAAATGAGTCAAGGAGGAAATAAAAAAACTATTCAGAAAGTGGCTGGGCGCGGTGGCTCACACCTGTAATCCCTGCACTTTGGGATGCTGAGGCGGGTGGATCACCTGAGGTCAGAAGTTCGAGACCAGCCTGACCAATATGGTGAAACCCTGACTCTAGTAAAAATACAAAAATTAGCTGGGCATGGTGGCCCGTGCCTGTAGTCCCAGCTACTTTGGAGGCTGAGACAGGAGAATTGCTTGAACCCGGGAGGTGGAGGGTGCAGTAAGCTGAGATCACACCACTGTAATCCAGCCTGAGTGACAGGGCAAGATTCTGTCAAAAACAAAAACAAAAACAAACAGAAAAAAGAATTCAGAAACTACTTTGTGGTAAATGAAAATAAAGATCAATATATCAAAAATTTATAGGATGCAGCTAAAGCAAAACTTGTAGGAGAATTTGTCATTGTAAATGTCTATATTCAGAAAGAAGAAAAATAAAAAAACTTGTATGTAAATGTTTCAAGCAGCATTCTTCATAATAGCCCAAAGTGGAAACAACCCAAATGCCATCAACTGACAGATGAACAAATGTGCTATATGATACAATAGATTGTTAATTGGCCAGAAAAGGGAATGAAGTACTGATACCTGCAAAAGCATGGATGGATCTTGGAAATGCTACGCTAAGTGAAAGATGCCAGTCACAAAAGAATATACATTATATGATTCCATTCATGTGAAATTCCAGAACAGAGAAGTCTACAGAGACAGAAGGTGGAATAGTAATTACTTAGGGCTGAGGGAGGACGGGGAGGTGGATACAGGGATGATTGCTAAGGGTGTGAGGTTGCATTTTGAGTTGATAAAATGCTCCTAAATTGACTGGGGTGATAAGTGCAAATATCTGTGAATATACTGAAACCGTTGAAGTGTACACTTTAAGTGGGTGACTTGGTTGGTATCTGAATTACATATCAATAAACTTGTTTTTTAAAAAGTTAAAAAGTGTTTAGAAACATTGCTGTACGTACCTTTGAATACACATGAGTCAGACATATTTGGGAGGATCTGTAAATTCAGATTTAACCAATATAATAGTATTAAACATTAAAAGTTTAGTTTTACTCATCTTTATCCAATGTAAACTGTATTTTATACTAATACTATGATAGAATAAGCTCCACTTTTTATATTTAACGTCTTCAGCATTTTCTAATATTTCAATTCAGTTTTTGTAATTAGCTATTTTAAAAGTCTGTATACAATTTCAAGGAGTGAATTTGCTAAAGTTTATGTAGTAATTCTCCCTATCCCCTGTAAGAAATTGTCAAACCATTTTCCAAAGTGGTTGTACCATTTTGCATATCCACCTGAAATATATCAGAGTTCCAGCTGCTCTACATCCTCATCAGCGCTCTATGTTGTTAGCTTTTAAAAAGCTATTCTGGCCAGGCACGGTGGCTCATGCCTGTAATTCCAGAACTTTGGGAGGCCAAGGCAGGTTCGAGACCAGCCTAGCCAAACATGGTGAAACGCCGTCTCTACTAAAAATACAAAAAATTAGCTGGGTGTGGTGGCAGGCGCCTGTAATCCCAGCTACTCGGGAGGCTGAGGCAAAAGAATCCCTTGAACCACAGAGGCAGAGGTTACAGAGGCAAAAAAGTCACTTGAACCCCAGAGGCTGAGGTTGCAGTGAGCCAAGGTCACGCCATTGCACTCCAGTCTGGGCAACAAGAGTGAAACTCCGTCTCAAAAAAAAAAAAAAGCTATTCAGCTATTCTAATAGGTGTGCAGCAAGATCTAATTATAGTTTTGATCTGTACTTCTCTAATTATGCTGATGAATATCTTTTTATGTGTTTATTTGCTACTCATATCTTTTTGGCTAAATATCTGTTCATGTCTTTTTCCAGTTTTTCTAAAAGTTGGCTAATTTGATTTCTTATTGAATTGTGAGAGTTTTTAAAATCCATATTATTTACACAAGACCTTCATCAGATATGTGATTTACAAATATCTTCCCCCAGTTTGTTGCTTGTCTTCATTGTCTTAACTGTATTTTTAGAAGAAAATACTTTTAAAATTTTTGTCTAATTTATTAACTTTTAATTAATTAATTTTGCTAATTTTGTTTTCAGGGACTATTTTTGTGTGGCAGGAAATAGGGAGATGTTGAAGAATTTTGAGCAGGGGAGCAACATATTAAAAGAGACATTAGGATAAAAATTGGTTTGATTGTAGACAACAATTTAAATTGAAGTAGAAATAAATCTAGGGTAAGAGAAATTAGCTGTTACAATAAATGAGGCATGAAATAAATGAGGAATTTAGGTAAGTATGGTAACAACCAGAATTATTCCTTATTAAAATTTCATCTATCTGCTTAACTAGAATCTGCTAATGATTGAATAGATTTTCTTATAGCCAGGGTTACTTAGGATGACTCCAAAGGGAAATCCAGAGACTTCCCTGATCAGCAACATGAGGAGGCCCAACCTCCTTAATCCTATTTGGCCAGTTCCTCAAATGCCCTTTTTAAGAAAATGTGTATCATGGTTTTCCATGCAGTAAGGAAACATAAACTTTCTAGGATGCAATTTCGTCATAATGCTTATATCTATTAGTTATTGCTATATCACAAACCACTTCAAAAGTTAGGGTCTTAAAACAACCATCAGCCGGGCGCCGTGGCTCACTCCTGTAATCCTGGGCCGAGGCAAGCAGATCACTTGAGGTCAGGAGTTCGAGACCAGCTTGGCCAACGTGGTGAAACCGTATCTCTACTAAAAGTATAAAAATTAGCCAGGCATGGTGGTGGGTGCCTGTAATGCCAGCTACTCGAGATGCTGAGGCAGGAGAATCACTTGAACCCAGGAGCGGAGGTTGCAGTGAGCTGAGATCATGCCACAGCACTCCAGCCTGGGCGACAGAGCAAGGCTCTGTCTCAAAAAAACCAAAAACAACCAACCAAACAAACAAACAAAAACAAAACCGTCGTTTACTTAGCTCATGATTCTGAAGATTTGACCATTTGGGGTGGGAACAGCTGGGTTCTTCTGGTTCCTTCTGGGTCCTCTACTTGGCTACAGATGGCTTTGTTGATCTTGGCTGAGCTCTGTCAAATGTCCTGGTGCCTTGGCTAGCTTATTGAAGCCCAGGCTTAGCATTAACAAGTGCCTTCCATGGTATTTAATTGGACAAAGTAAGTCAAAGGCAGCCCAGATTCAAGGAGTGCATACAAGGAAGGGAATAATCGTAGGCATTTTTGCAAACAATCTACTTCGGTGCTTATCTTCAGACCTGAGATATGGTCATGTTTGTGACATTCCTTGGAAAGAAAAGCATCCTAGAGACCTTTCTAGGAGTTATTGGTGAAGGAAGTATTTAGAAGATAAACTTTCATTAAATTCATTGTAGCAGGATCTGGGAATTAGGATCTGAAGGGGAAATCCCAACTCTTGTTGTTTGCTTCCCATAAGAATAAGAAACAGCAGCATTATCAAGTGCTGTACTTTACTACAAATATTAACCGGCAACAATTGACCCTCTCTGGGACTTTCCATTTAGTTATTTACTGGAAGCTGTTCCTGTAATTTTCAACAGTGCTGTTATCTATGAGATTACTTTTCTTTTAGCTGTGCTGGGTTTTCAGATGCATTAATATAGCTTAATATCTCTTCCTGTTGCTTCTCTAATTAAAAGCTTGTTGGATTTCCAAATAAGAAATAACATACACAAGCACTGGTAATACAGGCTGCTAATAATTGGGAGAAAAACCTCAGCAAGGAACAGCATCAACCAGGCATGAGGGATCTTATGATCCGGCAAAGAAAGAGGCCTAGGAGTCTGGGGAGGATTGCAGGGCAGTGATCTGGCTCTGAGCAGCTGGCCGCCCTGAGAGGGGCTGCTGCAGATGGAGGACCGCCAACAGACAGCCTGCGTATAGTGCATGTGCCCTGTCCCAAGATGGATGTTTGAATCCTGGGTCCAACAGAAGAGCTCATGTCTGTTTTTCCAATCACTGCTTGTATCCTTTCATGCTTCCCCAAGTCCCTCATTCCTCTCCTCCCGGCGGCTTTTGCCCTCTTTGGTCCAGGCCGCAGGAAACCGTTCCTCTAGTTCTAACAATCGGCCACTAGATGGCACTAGATGTTCGGATTAAAGTGCATTCCTGAGCTCCACGGGCCCAGGGCGAGGGCAGGCAGGGTCTGAAGACGGCTTCTCTCAGCCACCGTCATTCTCTCTCCCACTTCGCTCTTCACTTCTCATCTCTTCCTCAACCCATTTAAACATTAGATTCCTTCCAGCAGCGGTGTTTGCGTGATTTCAAAGGTAGGCAAACCGTGTGTTTCGTATGGTGGGGTGCCGGTGGAAGAAAGGGAGTTTGTGGGTTCCACAAGAACCTTAGGTGCCCGCTAAGGACACAGATCGAACTCCGGGCAAGAAAGGCACAGCGACGGCTTCCCTCTCTCGCGCCATGAGCACTGGCCTCTCTTAAGCAACCCCGCTGAGCTGTTGGATAGACCCCTCACACTGTTACTTCAAAAACTGAATTCTTGGTTGGGCGCGGTGGCTCACGCCACCCAGCACTTTGGGAGGCCGAAGCGGGTGGATCACTTGAGGTCAAGAGATCAAGATCAGCCTGGCCAACATGGCGAAACCCCGTCTCTACTAAAAATACAAAAGAAATTAGCTTGGCCTGGTAACAGGCACCTGTAATCCCAGCTACTCAGGAGGCTGAGGCAGGAGAATCGGTTGAACCTGGGAAGCAGAGGTTGCAGTGTGCCAAGATCGCGCTACTGCACTCCAGCCTGGGCGGCAGAGTGAGACTCCATTTCAAACATAAATAAAATAGGCCTGGCGCGGTGGATCACGCCTGTAATCACAGCACTTTGGGAGGCCGAGGCGGGCGGATCACGAGGTCAGGAGATCGAGAACATCCTGGCTAATACGGTGAAACCCCGTCTCTACTAAAAATACAAAAAATTACCTGGGCGTGGTGGCGGGCTCATGTAGTCTCAGCTACTCGGGAGGGTGAGGCAGGAGAATGGTGTGAACCCGGGAGGCGGAGCTTGCAGTGAGCCGAGATGGCGCCACTGCACTCCAGCCTGGGCGACAGAGTGAGACTCCGTCTAAAATAAAATAAAAAATAAAAATAAATAATAAATCAAATCAAATCAAATAAAACACAACAATTGAACTCTTCCTTCTCTCCACCCTCTCTCATCCCAATCCATTCTTCTTTTTATAGTTCCATCCTCACTGATGTGAATTTTTTGTTTGTTTGTTTTCTGAGACAAAGTCTCTCTCCATCACCCAGGCTGGAGTGCAGTGGTGCGGTCTTGGCTCATTGCAAGCTTCGCCTCCCGTGTTCAAGCAATTCTCCTGCCTCAGCCTCCCGAGTAGCTGGGACAGGGCCCACCACTACACCCAGCTAATTTTTGTATTTTTAGTAGAGACGGGGTTTCATCATGTTGCCCAGGCTGGTCTCGAACTTCTGACCTCAGGCAATCCACCCACCTTGGCCTCCCAAATTGATGGGATTACAGGCGTGAGCCACCGGGCGGTCTCATGTCACCTTTTAACCCAATCATTTCTGGAAGTTAAAAGTCATCCTGTTTTCTTACATAAGTCTAGCGCCTTTTCCAATCTGCTACCATAATGCTCCCTAACTTCATGTCTGCCCCCACCCCTCCCTTTCCGTTTGTACTGAATAATGGCGCCGGTTTTTGGATCATCTATTTAATTACACAAGCCCTGGTATTCACACTGGGGATACAGCAGTGACTTCCAAGCTGAAACTTTAAGGATGAGTTGAAGTTAGCCAGGCAAATAGGGGTAACAGCAGTCTTGATAGAGCAGATTTCAGCTGGGAGCGACTTTGCCTGGAAGGAGCCATTTGACAATATCCATAGACATTTTTGGTTGTTACGCTCTGGGGAAGGAGTGGGGTTTTCTCCTGACATCTAGTGGGGAAAGCCAAGGATGCTCTAAACATCCGGCGATGCCCAGGACAGTCCCCCCACAACAAATATTTAGCTTCCAAATATTAGTAGTGCTAAGCTTGAGAAACCCTGTAATAGAGAAAGCTGCAGAGAGAACATGGCTTTTTTGATAAACTGAAAGTTTTCTTAGAATGGGAATGAAGGTTGGGAGATGTGACTAGGGACCTCGGTATGCAGAGCTGCACCTGGGAGTTTGTACTCTCTCCCCAGGCCAATGGAAGTAACTGGAGATATTGGAGCCACTGGAGACTCTATTCCAAGGGCCATTGAAAACCATTGATAGGAGGTATGGACCCTCACAAATATGTGAATGAATAGGCTCCATTTCTGTCACGGGTTTGAACCAGGCCTTCTTGTCCAGACCTCTGTAAATCAATATTGATATGCTATCAGCCTTCTGAAATAAACCGTAAGTGTAATATTCACTTACTTCATAAACAAGCAAATACAGTAATTGAACTTGTGTGACAAAGCACTGTTCTATGCTTTTCAAAATGATTTTTACTTTTCATCATCCTGATGTGTCCAGAATCGGTTCCTTCCAGTGGGTTCTCGGTCTCGCTGACTTCAAGAATAACGTTGCGGACCCTCGTGCTGAGCGTTACAGTTCTTAAGAATGGTGTGTCCAGACTTTGTTCCTTCAGATGTTTAGATGTGGCTGGAGTTTGTTTCTTCTGGCGGGTTCGTGGTCTCGCTGCCTTCAGGAGTAAAGCTGCAGACCTTCCCAGTGAGCCTTACAGCTCATAAAAGCGGCGCAGATCCAAAAACTGAGCTGCAGCAACAATTATTGCGAAGAACAAAAAAAAAAAAGCTTCCACGCTGTGGAAGAGCACCTGAGCAGGTTGCAGCTGCTAGCTTGGGTGGCCTGCGTTTATTCCCTTACTTGGCCCCACCCACACCCTGCTGATTGGGCCATTTTACAGAGAGCTGATTGGTCCATTTTACAGGGAGCTGATTGGTCCGTTTTGACAGAGTGCTGATTGGTGCATTTACAATCCTTTAGCTAGACAGAAAAGTTCTCCAAGTGCCCACCCGACCCAAAAGCCCAGCCAGCTTCACCTCTTGCCACAGTCCTCTCTAATAAATATCTTTTTGTTTTTTAAATCCTTATTTTTTCAGGTAAGGACACAGAAGCCCAGGGAATATAAGTAACCTCCCAAAAATCACACAGCAGGTAAGTAATAAGGTCGAGAGTTTAATCCAGAGCGCAAGATGGCAGAGTCCAAGTTCACAGCCATAAGCTATACTGTTATTATGCTGTTTTGCCATATTTCCAAAGAGTAACAAAAGGAAATGATCACCCATCTTTTATATATTTCAAGGCTACTATTCATGTCTTTTATATATGTCGAGGCTACTATTTCAGTAGCCTTGAAAATAGAACATAGATTTAATGTACTTTCTTAGAAAACTTTGTTCTATGTGTATTCATTTTTTGAATAGTATAATCCAATAATAGTTGGAAAGAACTTGAAAAAAATACACTCCACATACTTACGGTCATAAAAAATAAGTATTGAATTAAAAAGTTAGGAGTAAAATAATCAAAGGAACCCAAGAAAAGCAGAAAAAATAAAAGCAGAAATGTATATGTTAGAAACTAGAAACATTTATAGAAACTAAATAAATGCATGAGTTTGTTTGAAGAATCAGAGAAATATATAAACTATTAGGTCATCTAATCGTTTTTTAAAAGGAATACCTAAAACCATGTATTAGAAATGACAATGTAGAACTAATTGCAAACCAGAGGAAAGTAAATGAACCAGCATAACATGATTTTTGCTTAATATTTACAAATATACCTATATGAAATTGGTTGACATTATAGGAAAATATGAAGTAACAAAATGTATTTTTTTTTTTTGAGATGGAGTCTTGCTCTGTCTCTCAGGCTGGAGTGCAGTGGCGCCATCTCGGCTCACTGCAACCTCTGCCTCCCGGGTTCACGCCATTCTCCTACCTCAACCTGTATCTGGGACTACAGGCGCCCGCCACCACGACCGGCTAATTTTTTGTATTTTTAGTAAAGACCTGGTTTCACCGTGTTAGCCAGTATGGTCTCGATCTCCTGACCTCGTGATCCGCCTGCCTCGGCCTCCCAAAGTGCTGGGATTACAGACATGAGCACCACGCTCGGCTTTTTTTTTTTTTTTTTTTTTTTTCTGAGACAGAGTCTTGATCTGTCGCCCAGGCTGGAGTGCAGTGGTGTGATCTCGGCTCACTGCAACCTCCGCCTCCCGGGTTCAAGCAATTCTCCTGTCTCAGCCTCCCGAGTAGCTAGCACTAACAGGCACTGGCCACCACGCCCAGCTAATCTTTGTCTTTTTAGTAGAGACGGGTTTCGCCTTGTTGGTCAGGCTGGTCTCGAACTTCTGACCTCAGTTGATCCACCCGCCTCAGTCTCCGAAAATGCTGGGATTACAGGCGTGAGCCACCGCACCCGGCCCAAAATGTATCTTAAAAGAGTTAAAACATATATAGGCCAAAGACAGTAGAAGAAATAGAGAAATTTGCCAAAGAGTTACTGCTAGCCTCCACAAAATGCACCAGGCCCAGATGATTTCATGAAACTATATGACCATAACTTTGCTGAACATGGAACTTTAATGTGCTTTAAATATCTAAAGAATAGAATGGAAAAAAAGAAAAATCCTTCACATTCATCTGATGATGTGAAAAACATGCTAATATCAAGCCTCTCAAAGAGAAAATAGAAAATGATAGATAAATCTTTATTTTGAATATTGATGTAAAAATTGTGAAAAGAATTCAGTAGCAGATCGATGCAAATAATATTCCATGAATTGTGTTTATTCTGATAATGTTAGAATTGTTCAGTATTAGGAAATGTGATGGTTAATTGTGTGTATCAACTTGGCTGGGCTCAGTTTCTAGATAGTTGGTTAAACATTATTCTGTGTATTTCTATGAGGATGTTTTTGGATGAGATTAACATTTATTTTTTTCTTTAAAAATTTTTTATTTTTAATTGTGAGTATGTAGTAGGAGTATATATTTCTGGGGTACATAAGATATTTTGATACAGGCATGCAATGTGTAATAATTACATTAGGGTAAATGGGGTACCTATCCCCTCATGCATTTATCCTTTGCAATACAAAAAATCCAATTATACTTAGTTATTTTAAAATGTATCATTAAATTATTATTGACTATAGTCACTCTATTGTGCTATCAAATACTAGGTCTTATTCGTTCTTTCTACTTTTTTGCACCCACTAACCATCCCCACATTCCCCTCCCCCTCCTGCCCACCCCTCAGTCCAATTAGCCTTCCCAGCCTCTGGTAACCTTCCTTCTACTCTCTAGCTCCATGAGTTTCATTGTTTTATTTTTTAGCTCTCACAAATAATTGAGAACATGTGAAATTTGTCTTTCTGTGCCTGGCTTATTTCACTTAACATAATGATCTCCATTTCCATCCATATTGTTGCAAATGACAGGCTCTTATTCTTTTTCTATGGCTGAATAGTCCACAATTGTGTATATGTACCACATTTTCTTTATCTGTTTGTGTGCTGATGGAACTTGGGTTGCTTCCAAATCTTGGCTATTGTGAATAGTGCTGCTGTAAACATAAGAGTGCAGATATCTCTTTGATATACTGATTTCCTTTTTTAGGGGTATATACCAAGCAGTGGATCATATGGTAGCTCTAGTTTTAGTTTTTTGAGGAACCTCCAAACTGCTCTCCATAGTGGTGGTCTTAATTTACATTCCCACCAACAGCGTACGAGGTTTTCTCCACATCCTCGCCAGCATTTGTATTGCCTGTCTTTGGATAAAAGCCATTTTAACTGAAGTGAGATGATACGTCATTGTAGTTTTCATTTGCATTTCTCTGATGATCAGTGATGTTGAACACGTTTTTATATGCCTGTTGCCCATTTGTATGTCTTCTCTGAGAAATGTCTACTCAAATATTTTGCCCATATTTTAATTGGCTTATTAGATTTTTTTCCTATAGAGTTGTCTGAGCTCCTTTTATATTTTGGTTATTAATCTCTTGTCAGATGGGTAGTTTGCAAATATTTTAGCCCATTCTGTGTGTTGTCTATTCTCTTTATTGATTGTTTTCTTTGCTGTGCAGAGGGATTTTTTTTTTAACTTGATGAGTTCCCATTTGTCCATTTTTTCTTTGGTAGCCTATGCTTGTCTGGTATTACTCAAGAAATCTTTGTCTACTCCAATGTCCTGGAAAGTTTCCCTCATGTTTTGTTGTAGTAGTTTCATAGTTTCAGGTTTTAGATTTAAGTCTTTAATCAACTTTGATTTGATTTTTGTATGTGGTGAGAGATAGGGGTCTAGTCTGATTCTTCTGCATATGGATAGCCAGTTTTCCTAGCACCATTTATTGAAGAGACTGTCTTTACCCCAGTGTATGTTCTTTTTAAAAATGAGTTTGCCGTATCTGTGTGGATTTGTTTCTGCGTTTTTTATTCTGTTCCATTGGTCTATGTGTCTGTTTTTATGCCAGTACCATGCTGTTTTGGTTACTAAAGCTCTGTAGTATAACTTGAAGTCAGGTACTGTGATTCCTTCAGTTTTGTTCTTTTTTCTCCAGACAGCTTTGGCTATTCTGGGTCTTTTGCAGTTCCATATAAAACTTTTAAGATTTTTTTTTCTATTTCTGTGAAGAATATCATTGGTATTTTGATAGGGATTGCACTAAATTTGTAAATTGCTTTGGGTAGTATGGACATTATAACAATATTCATTCTTCCAATCCATGAACATAGAATATATTTCCATTATTTTCGTGTCCTCTTCAATTTCTTTCATCAGGATTTTATAGTTTCCATTACAGAGATCTTTCACTTCTTTGGTTAAGTTAATTTTTAAGTATTTAACTTTATTTGTAGCTTTTGTTAATGAGATTACTTTCCTCATCTCTTTTTCAGATTGTTTGCTGTTGGCATGTAGAAATGCTACTGATTTTTGTATGTTGATATTGTATCCTGCAAGTTTGCTGAGCTTGTCTATCAGTTCTAATAGTTTCTTTGTGGAGTCTTTAGGTTTTTCCAAATATAAGATTATATCATCCTCAAACAGGGATAATTTGATTACTTTCTTTTCAGTTTGGATTTCCTTTATTTCTTTCTCTTCTGTGATTGCTCTAGCTAGGACTTTCAGTACTGTGTTAAGTAACAGTGGTGAAAGTGGGCATCTTTGTCATGTTCTACACCTTAGAGGAAAGGCTTTCAGTTTTTCCCCATTCAGTATTATACTAGGTGTGGGTCTGTTGTGTATGGCTTGTATTATGGTGAAGTATGTTCTCTCTATACCCAGTTTTTTGAGAGTTTTTATTATGAAGGGATGTTGAATTTTATCAAATGCTTTTTCAGCTTCAATGGGGATAATCACATAGATTTTTTTCTCCATTTTGTTGACATGATGTATCACATTGATTGATTTGTGTATGTGGAATTATCCTTGCATCACTGGGATAAATCCCACTTGGTCATGATAAACGATTTTTTTAGTATTTTGTTGAATTTTGTTTGCAAGTATTTTGTTGAGGTTTTTGCATCAATATTCATCAGGGATATTGGCCTGTAGTTTTGTGGGTTTTTTTAAAAATGTGTATTTGTCTGATTTTGGTATCAGGGTAATACTGACTTTGTAGAATGAGTTTGGAAGTATTCACTCCTCTATCTTTTGAAGTAGTTTGAATAGGATTGGTATTAGTTTTTCTTTAAATGTTTGGTAGAATTAAATAGTGAAGTTGTCGGGTCCCAGGCATTTATTTGCTGGGACACTTTTTATTATGGCTTCAGTCTCATTACTTGTTATTGGTCTGTTCAGGTTTTGGATTTCTTCATGGCTTAATTTTGGTAGGTTGTGTGTGTCTAAGAATTTCATCCACTTCTTCTAGATTTTCCAATCTATTGGCATATAGTTGCTCATAGTAGCCACTAAAGATCCTTTGAGTTTCTGCAGTATTGATTGTAATGTCTCCTTTTCATCTCTGATTTTATTTATTTGGATCTTTTTACTTTCTTTCTTAGTCTGCCTGAAGGTTTGTCAATTTTGTTTATCTTTTCAAAAAACCAACTTTTTGTTTCATTGATGTTTTGTAATTCAATTTCATTTACTTCTGCTCCGATCTTGAATATTTCTTCTAGTAATTTTGGGTTTGGTTTGGTCTTGCTTTTCTAGTTCTTTAAGATGAATCATTAAGTTATTTATTTGAAGTTTTTCTTCCTTTTTGATGTAGGCACTCATAGCTATAAACTTCCCTCTTAGTACTGCTTTCGTTTTATCCCATAGGTTTTCTTATGTTGTGTTTCCATTGTCATTTGTTTCAAGACATTTTTCAGTCTCCTTAATTTCTTCACTGACCCACTGGTCATTCAGGAGCATATTGTTTAATTTCCATGTCTTCGTATAGTTTCCAAAATTTCTCTTGTTATTGATTCTAGTTTTATTCTATTGTGGTCAGAGAAGATGCTAGATATTATTTCAGTTATTTTGAATGTTTTAAGACTTGTTTTATGACCTAACGTGGTCTATCCTTAAGAATGATCCATGTGCTGTGGAGAAGAATGTGTATTCTGCAGCCATTGGATGAAATGTTCTGTAAATATCTATTAAGTCCATTTGGTCTATAGTGCAGATTAAGTCTGATGTCTCTTTATTGACTTTCTGTCTGGGAGATCCATCCAATGAGGAAAGTGGGTGTTTAAGTCTCCAGCTATTATTGTATTGGGGTCTATCTCTGTCTTTAGCTCTAATAGTATTTGCTCTATATATCTGGGTGCCCCAGTATTGGGTGCACATATATTTACAGTTATTGTATCCTTTTGCTGAGTTGACTTCTTTATCATTATACAATGACCTTCTTTGTCTCTTCTTACAGTTTTTACTTGAAATCTATTTTGTCTGATATAAGTATAGCTACTCCTACTCTTTTTTGGTTTCCATTGGCATGGAATATCTATTTCCATATCTTTATTTTCAGTCTATGTTTGTCTTTATAGGTGAAGGGTATTTCTTATAGGCAGCAGGCAATTGGGTCTTTTTTTTTATTTTTTAATTTTCACTCAGCCACTCTGTGTCTTTTGATAGGAGAGTTTAGTCTATTTACATTCGGTGTTATTATTGATAAGTGAAGACTTACTGCTGCCATTTTGTTATTTGTTTTCTGGTTGTTGTGTGGTCTTCTCTTCCTTCTTTTCTTCCTTCCCATCTTACTTTTAGTGAAGGTGATTATTTCTGGTGGTATGATTTAATTTTTAATTTTTATTTTTTGTGTATCTGCTGTATGCTTTTTGATTTGAGGTTACGATGAGGCTTGCAAATACTATATTATAATCCATTAATTTAAACTGATGACAACTTAACACTGATTGCAGAAACAAACAAATGAGCAAAAAGGAGACTAATACTCTACAAAACTCCTCTACTTTTAATCTTTTTATTGCTTCTATTTATATCTAATTGTACTGTCTATATCTTTAAAGGTTGTTGTAGTTATTATTTTTGATTGGTTCATCTTTTAGTCTTTCTAAGAGTAGTTTATACAGATTAATTACAGTGTTATAATATTCAATGTTTTTCTGTGTCTTTACTATTACCAGGGAGTTTTGTACCTTTGGATGATTTCTTATTGCTCATTAATGCCCCTACCTTCCTTCCTTCCTTCCTTCTTTCCTTCCTTTCCTTTCTTTCTTTTCTTCTCTTTCTTTCTTTCTTTCTTTCTTTCTTTCTTTCTTTCTTTCTTTCTTTCTTTCTTTCTTTCTTTCCCTTCCTTCCTCCCTCCCTCCCTCCCTTTCTTTCTTTCCCTCCCTCCCTCCCTCCCTTCCTTCTTTTGGCTTTCTTTCTCCCTTTAGCATTTCTTTTAGGACACGTCTGGTGTTGATAAAATCCTTCAGCTTTTTTTTTGTCTGGGAAAGTCTTTATTTCTCCTTCATGTTTGAAGGATATTTTCACTGAATATAGTATTCCAGAATAAACGTTTTTTCTTTCAGCACTTTAAATATGGCATGCCACACTCTCCTGGCCTGTAAGATTATACTGAAAAGTCTGCTGCCAGATGCATTAGAGCTCCATTGTATGGTATTTATTTCTTTTCTCTTGATGCTTTTAGGATACTTTCTTTATCCTTGATCTTTGGGAGTTTGATTATTAAATGCCTTGAGGTAGTTTTCTTTGGGTTAAATCTGCTTGGTGTTCTATAACCTTGTTGTACTTGAACACTGATCTTTTCCTAGGTTGAGAAGTTTTCTGTTACTATCCCTTTGAATAAACTTTCCATCCCTGTCTCTTTCTCAACCTCTTCAAGGCCAATAACTCTTGGATTTGCCCTTTTGAGGCTATTTTCTAGATCTTGTAGGCATGCATCATTCTTTTTTATTTTTTCTTTAGTCTCCTCTGACCGTGTATTTTCAAATGGCCTGTCTTCAAGATCACAGATTGTTTCTTCTCAATCAATTCTGCAATTAAGAGACTCTGATGCATTCTTCAGTATGTCAGTTGCATTTTTCAACTCCCGAATTTCTGTTCAATTCTAATTATTTTAATCTCTTTGTTAAATTTATTGATAGAATTCTGAGTTCCCTTTCTGTGCTATCTTGAATTTTATTTAGTTTCTTCAAAACAACTATTTTGAATTCTCTGTCTGAAAGGTTACATATGTCTGTTTCTCCAGGACTGGTCCTTGGTCCCCTATTTAATTCATTTGGTGAAGTCATGGTCTTGATGCTTGTGGATGTTTGTTGCTGTCTTGGCATTGAAGAGTTAGGTATTTATTATAGTCTTCACAGTCTGGGCTTGTTTGTACCCATCCTTCTTGGGAAGGTTTTCCATGTATTTGAAGGGACTTGGGAGTTGTAGCTAAGTTGTATGTGCATTAGGGGGCACTCCAAACCCAGTAATGCTGTGGTTCTTGCAGACTCATAGAGGTACTCATAGCAGCCTTGGTGGTCTTGGATACAACCTGGAAGAATTATCTGGATTACCAGGTAGAGATTCTTGTTCTCTTCCCTTACTTTCTCCCAAACAAACAGAATCTCTCTTTCTGAGAGAGCTGAGCTAAGAGTGGGGTGACACAAGCACTCCTTTGGACACAAGTTCCAGGCACCACCACTGGGACTGCACTAGGTCAGACCTGAGGCCAGCACAGTGCTGCATCTCACCCAAGGCCCACTGTAACCACTAATTGGCTACCATCTATGCTCACTCAAGGTCCTAGGGCTGTACATTCAGCAGGTGGCAAAGCCAGCCAGGCTTGTGTCTTTCCCTTCAGGGTGGTAAGTTCCTTCAGTTTCTGGGCAGGTCCAGAGATGCCATTTGGGAGACAAGGCCTGGAATCAGGGACCACAAGAGTCTGCTTGGTGTTCTACCCCACTGTGGCCAAGCTGGTACCTAAGGTACAAGACTAAGTCATTTTTTACTTTTCCCTCTGTTTTATTCAAGCAGAAGGAGTCTCTCACCATAGCCACCACAGCTGGGAATGTGCTGGGTCTCACTTGAAGCCAGCATATCTCAGAACTTCACATAAGGCCCTTGACATAGTACCTGGGTATTGCTGCTGGTTCTTCAATGCCCAAGGGCTCTTTAGTCAGCAGATGATGAATCATCCAGGACTGAGCTCTTCCCTTCAAGGCAATGGATTCCCTTCTGGCCTCGGGTGTATCTAGAAATGTCTGGGTGCTAGGGCCTGGAATGGGGGCCTCATGATTTCCTAGTGCCCTATGCTACTGTGGCTGAGCTGGTATCCAAGATGCAAGATGAAGTTCCCTTCACTCTTCCATCTCCTCTCCTCAAGCAGAAGGAAGGAGTCACTTTTGTTACTGTGAGCTGTGCTGCCTGGGGTTGGGGGAGGGGTGGTGTAAGCACTCCCTTAGCCACCCCAGCTGGTGTCTCAGTAGGTCATGTGCCCCCCATATTCACTAGCTCTGGGCTCAGCACAGCGCTAGGATTTGCCTAGGAATTGCAGTCCTTATGGCCTAAATTGCCTTTCAAGTTTATTTGACACCCCAGAGCACTTTAGTTCACAGTGGAGAGGCTTGCCAAAACTCAGGTTCTGACCAGTAGGAGTGGTGATTCCCCTCTGGGAAAGGCTGGTCTACATGCTTCCTCCATGGGCGGGCATCAGCTGAGTTTAGCCCAGTTTTGCTTTCTGCTGTGGCAGGGCAGCACTGAGTTCAATGCAGGCTCCCACAATCACTGTGCTCTCCCTTCCCCTACTGCACAGATTATCCACACCACACAGCCGCTGATGGGGGATGTGGGGAGGGTGGCACTGGGGAGTCAAGACTGTCTTTCCTACCCTCCATAGTGCCTCTTTCAGTGATATGAAGTTAAAAACAGGTGATGTGATTGCTCACCTGATTTTTGGATCTAATGAAGGTGGCTTTTTTGTATAGATCATTGTTAAATTGGTGTTCATGTGGGGTGGTGGGGAGAATGGTGAAGGCTTCTATTCAGCCATCTTGCTCTACCCTCTCTCTGAGATTAATGTTTAAATTGGTGGACTTTGAGGAAAGCAGATTACTTTTTACAATGTGGGTGAGTCTCATCCAATCAGATGAAGATCTGAATAGAACACAAAGACCAACCCTTGCCCGAGTAAGACAAAGAGGAGCTGGTACCATTCCTCCTGAAACTATTCCAAACAATTAAAAAAGAGGGACTCCTCCCTAACTCATTTTATGAGGCCAGCATCATCCTGATACCAAAACCTGGCAGAGACATACAAAAAAAGAGCACTTCAGGCCAATATCCCTGATGAACATTTATGCAAAAATCCTCAGTAAAATACTGGCAAACTGAATCCAGCAGTACATCAAAAAGCTTATGAACCATGATCAAGTCAGCTTCATCCCTGGGATGCAAGGCTGGTTCAACATACACAAATCAATAAACATAATCCATCACATAAACAGAACCAATGACAAAAAACACATGATTATCTCAATAGATGCAGAAAAGGCCTTTGATAAAATTCAATATCCCTTCGTATTAAAAACTCTCAATAAACTAGGTATTGATGGAACATACCTCAAAATAACAAGAGCTATTTGTGACAAACCCACAGCCAATATCATACTGAATGGGCAAAAGCTGGAAGCATTCCCTTTGAAAACTGGCACAAGACAAGGATGCCCTCTCTCACCATATTCCCTTTGAAGCATTCCCTTTGAAAACTGGCACAAGACAAGGATGCCCTCTCTCATCCTATTCAACATAGTATTGGAAGTTCTGGCCAGGGCAATCAGACAAAAGAAAGAAATAAATGGTATTCAAATAGGAAGAAAGGAGGTCAAATTCTCCCTGTTTGCAGATGACATGATTGTATATTTAGAAAACCCCGTCGTCTCAGCCCAAAATCTCCTTAAGCTTATAAGCAACTTCAGTGAAGTCTCAGGATACAAAATCAATGTGCAAAAATCACAAGCATTCCTATATACCAATAATAGACAAGCAGAGAGCCAAATCATGAATGAACTCACATTCACAATGCCTACAAAGAGAATAAAATACCCAGAAACACAGCTAACAAGGGATGTAAATGACCTCTTCAAGGAGAACTATAAAATAATAAAAATAAGAGAGAACACAAACAAATGGAAAAACATTCCATGCTTATGGATAGGAAAAATCAATATCGTGAAAATGACCATACTGCCCAAAGTAATTTATAGATTCAATGGTATTCCCATCAAGCTACCATTGACATTCTTCACAGAATTAGGAAAAACTACTTTAAAAGTCATATGGAACCAAAAAAGAGCCCGTATGGCCAAGTCAATCTTAAGCCAAAAGAACAAAGCTGGAGGCATCATGCTACCTGACTTCAAACTATACTACAAGGCTACAGTAACCAAAACAGCATGATACTGGTACCAAAACAGATATATAGACCAATGGAACAGAATAGAGACCTCAAAAATAAGACCACATGTCTACAATTATCTGATCTTGGACAAATCTGACCAAAACAAGCAATGGGAAAAGGATTCCTTATTTAATAAATGGTGTTGGAAAACTGGCTAACCATATGCAGAAAACTGAAACTGGACCCCTTCCTTACACCTTATACAAAAATTAACTCAAAATGGATTAAAGACTTAAATGTAAAACCCCAAACCACAAAAACCCTAGAAGAAAATCTAGGCAATACCATTCAGGACATAGGCATAGGCAAAGATTTTATTACGAAATCACCAAAAACAATTGCAACAAAAGCTAAAATTCACAAATGGGATATAATTAAACTAAAGAGATTCTGCATAGAAAAATAAACTATCATCAGAGTTAACAGGCAGCCTACAAAATGGGAGAAAATTTTTGCAATTTACCCAACTAACAAAGTTCTAATATGCAGAATTTACAAGGAACTTAAACAAATTTACAAGAAAAAAACAACCCCAACAAAAAGTGGGTGAAGGACATGAACAGACATTTCTCAAAAGAAGACATTTTTGCAGCCTACAAACATATGCAAAAAAGCTCAACATTACTGATCATTAGAGGAATGCAAATCAAAAACACAATGAGATACCATCTCACACCAGTCAGAATGGCAATTATTAAAAAGTCAAGAAACAACAGATGGTGGCAAGGCTGTGGAGAAATAGGTGGGAGTGTAAATTAGTTCAATCATTGTGGAAGACAGTGTGGCGATTCCTCAAAAATCTAGAACCAGAAATACCATTTGACTCAGCAATCCCATTACTGGATATATACCCAAAGGAATATAAATCACTCTGTTATAAAGATACATGTACACGTATGTTTATTGCAGCACTATTCACAATAGCAAAGATATGGAACCAACCCAAACACCCATCAATGATAGACTGGATAAAGAAAATGTGGTACATATATGCCATGGAATACTATGCAGCCATAAAAAGGAATGAGATCATGTCCTTTGCAGGGACATAGATGAAGCTGGAAGCCATCATCCTCAGCAAACTAACACAGGAACAGAAAACCAAACACCGCATGTTCTCACTCATAAGTGGGAGCTGAACAATGAGAATGCATGGCCACAGGGAGGGGAACAACACACACTGAAGCCTGTTGGTGGGGAGCAAGGGGAGGGAGAGCATGAGGACAAATAGCCAATGCATGAGGGGCTTAATGTCTAGGTAATAGGTTGATAGGTGCAGCAAACCACCATGCACATAGTATCCTGGAACTTAAAGTGAAATTAAAAAAAAATTATTTGCCATATGAAATCACTGCCAAGCTCACCTCTTTATAAATTATTTTTCTCAAGGATCTTGGTTTAAGTTCTCACTACCTTTTTAGCTCTCGAGTATTTTTAAATACCTATTTTAAAAATGGATTCTAAACATTTCTAGTTGTCTTTAGTGGGAGAGTTAGTCTGAAACCAGCTATTCTGTCATTACCAGAAGCATAAATCTCTGATTACTAATCTTTGAAGTATATACAAATTTCTGACACCAATTGCTTATAAGAGGCTTGTGTAGAACAATCAGGGCTCTCTATCAAACTAGGTAAAATTTTCTGACCCAGGGTTTGGTGTATAAGTTCATCTAACTTTATTTATTTTCTATAAACTGGATAAACATTTGTGGAATTTTCCTTTTTACCCACTGCTACAAAGAAAGTGTTTATGATTCCTGTGTCTATTTTTCTAATTGTTTTTTTTTCAACCTTACAAAGACTTCCAGGAAGATGAATGGAGAAATTCTAACTTTATAATGCTATGTTTAAATCAGAAGTCTGACCTCATTTATATTTTAAATGGATCTCTCTGGCTACTGTGTGATATATTAATTCAAATAGCAGATGACTGGAATGAACCTAAGTGTACATGAATACAAGATGGTTAAATAAATTATGATAAATTCATTTAATAAAACATAGCAATTAAAAAGAATTAGGTAGCTTTCTATGTAATGACATGGAACTATTCCAAGTATTACTGAGTGAAAAAAGCAAAGTGTAGAACAATGTGTGTGGTATTACTGCTACCATTTGTGTGAAAAAAGATTTTGTATACATATTTTTATAAGTGGATAGACTGTCTCTGGAATAAAATGCAAAGCTAGTAAAAGCTGCCAGTTTTTAGAAAAGCTGTTTCTAGGGAATGAAACAAGGTTAATGGGGACAGGTCCAAGATGAACATTAACTTTTTAATGCATATTCTTTTGTATTTTTTGGATGTTGTATTGTGGGCATGTTTTACCTATTCAAAATGTAAATAAAATTTTTACTTAAATAAAATGTATATTTTACTGCCCTCCAGTGATATAATTTTCATTTGGGGATATGGCTAGCCCATTTATTTTTTCATTTCTTTATTAAAATACATATTTGATATAGAGAATTTTATGTCTTTTTTGATATAACATATTTCATTTTGTTTTATTACTTTCAAAATTATAATTTAAAAGTTTTGCATGATGTTTAGTTCAGGTATAACAACTTACTTACCTTTCCCCAATATTGGTCATTTACATATTTACATATTTCCTTATAATATATAATATGGTAATGAGCATCTTTGTTAAAGTGTATGCATTTGGTTCCTATAAATTGCTCTAATGCTTAATGGTTATTTGATAAGATTTGATGTAAATAAAGCAAGCACTATGAGGAGTTGATAAAAGGTCAGAAATGATTATAGATGATCCCTTGAGATACTCATAATAAGCATGGCAATTTTCATTCATTCTAACATTTGTCAATATGGGTAAACCAAACAGAGTTGTTGCTCTTTAAATGTAGGTACAGTAAAAATTGAACTCACAGGAAATAATACACTTAAAGAATCATTAATTATTACCTAATTGCTTGCACCACTGTGGCAGGGACAGAAAAGTACTCTGCGATGATGAAGTTGTCAATTACAGTTGATAATTAAGGGGCCAGGTGCATATTTAACTTAACAAGATAAATATCTGCCCAGATGTTGTTTGTCTGCTGCTTCATTACCAGGTAGGTTAGAAGACTTTCATAAACTAGAAAGACTATTAAATACACAACCTTGCTACATCAAGAAACCTTTAGTAAATCTGTTACTATAGCCAATATTCATTTAAGAAGGCTGTTTATCAGACTTCCTAGAGAGTTGAAGTAAGCATATCTATATAATACCATCTTTGCAGATTCTCAGTGAAATGGATTTTTCAAATATAAAACAGATAGAACATACAGTAGTATTGGGAACTAGAGAGGTTGCCTCCTCATGTTAGGCACATAAAGGAATTTTATGCAAGATTTAAAATGCCAGATTAAATGAAGACAACAAAGAATCAATCTATGTCTGGACCATTCCAAGGAACCCAAGATCCTTGGATGTAAGAGGTTAATATTCTGGCAAAGTTATAGTAAGGTATCCTAAACTGAAGGGCAGAGACTAGGAGAAAAGAACTGGCTGCATCAAAAAAGCAGCCAGATCATGTCATTGCTTGTATTCGTTTGCTAGGGCTGCCATAACAAAATGTCACAGACTAGGTGGCTTAAAAACAATGGACATTTATTTTCACACCATTCTGGAGGCTGTAAGCCCAAGATCAAGGTGCCAGCAGGGTTGGTTTCTCCTGTGGACTCTCTCTTTGGTCTGCATGTGATTGAGTCTCCCAACAACCATGTGTGGCCTTTTTTCTGTGTGTGCAAATCTCATGTGTGTCTTCCTCTTCTTGTAAGGACACTAGTCATATTGGATTAGAGTCCCACCCTTATGACCTCACTTACCCTTTACTAAGTTCCTATCTCCAAACGCAGTCGTATTTAGTTCTTAACATATGAATTCGGTGGGGAGAGGACACAATTCAGTCCATAACACTCCTCTCCTTAAAACTCTCCAAAGTCTTTAAAATGGCCTCTAATCTTCAGTGCATTCAATGCTGCCTCTCTAACGTTTTCTCCAGAATATTTCACCTTTGTATGCTTCGCTCCATTCACATTGGCTTTCTTCCTGTGTTTCTGACAGAGAGGTTGACATAGGGAGAGTCAACCATTTGAAAACCAAAGAGAGATGCCACAGGAGAAATCGACCCTGCTGGCACCTTGATCTTGGGCTTCCAGCCTCCAGATTTGTGAAAAAAATAAATGTCCGTGGTTTAAGCCACTCAGTCTGTGATAGTTCGTTATGGTAGCCCTAGCAAACTGATATAAGAAGTGACATTCCCCCCACATCAGGGCCTTTGCAATGGCTATTCTCTGTCGTTGGACATTTTGCCTTTAGAGAGCCACAGAGCTGGCTCCCCTCACTGCCGTAAGGTCCCTGTGCAACGAGATCTTTGCCAGTGAAATTTTTTTCTGATCATCGCATACAAAAGAGAATTCGCTGTCGCTTTCTTTGCCTTCTCATGCAGCTTTATTATCTTTTTTCAGAGCACTTAATTATTGATATAAATATAAATATATATAGCTCCCTCTCCCTCTCCCTCTCCCTCTCCCTCTCCCTCTCCCTCTCCCTCTCCCTCTCCCTCTCCGTCTCCCTCTTTCTACGGTCTCCCTCTCTTGCGGAGCCTGGACTGTACTGCCATGATCTCGACTCGCTGCAACCTCCCTCCCTCGGGCTCTGGTGATTCTCCTGCCTCGGCCTGCTGAGTGCCTGGGATTCCAGGCACGCGCTGCCTCTCCTGACTGGTTTTTGTATTTTTGGTGGAGATGGGGTTTCGCCGTGTTGCCTGGGCTGGTCTCCAGCTCCTGGCCTCGGGTGATCTGCCTGCCTCGGCCTCCCCAGGTGCTGGGATTGCAGACGGAGTCTCGCTCACTCAATGCTCAATGTTGCCCAGGCTGGAGTGCAGTGGCGTGATCTCGGCTCGCTACAACCTCCACCTCCCAGCTGCCTGCCTTGTCCTCCCAAAGTGCTAAGATTACGGCCTCTGCCCGCCCGCCACCCCGTCTAGGAAGTGAGCAGCATCTCTGCCTGGCCGCCCATTGTCTGGGATGTGAGGAGCCCCTCTGCCCGGCCGCCCCATCTGGGAAGTGAGGAGCGCCTCTGCCCGGCCGCCCCGTCTGGGAGGATGTGAGGAGCGCCTCTGCCCGGCTGCCCCGAATGGGAAGTGAGGAGCGCCTCTGCCTGGCTGCCCCCGTCTGGGAAGTGAGGAGCGCCTCTGCCCGGCCGCCCCGTCTGGGAAGTGAGGAGCGCCTCTGCCAGGCCGCTCCATCTGGGAAGTGTACCCAACAGCTCCGAAGAGACAGCGACCATCGAGAATGGGCCATGATGACGATGGCGGTTTTGTCTAAAAGAAAAGGGGGAAATGTCGGGAAAAGAAAGAGAGATCAGATTGTTCCTGTGTCTGTGTAGAAAGAAGTAGACATAGGAGACTCCATTTTGTTCTGTACTAAGAAAAATTCTTCTGCCTTGGGATGCTGTTAACCTATAACCTTACCCCCAACCCCCTGCTCTCTGAAACATGTGCTGTGTCAACTCAGGGTTAAATGGATTAAGGGCAGTGCAAGATGTGCTTTGTTAAACAGATGCTTGAAGGCAGCATGCTCGTTAAGAGTCATCACCACTCCCTAATCTCAAGTACCCAGGGACACAAACAGGGCCAAAGGCCGCAGGGACCTCTGCCTAGGAAAACCAGAGACCTTTGTTCTCGTGTTTATCTGCTGACCTTCTCTCCACTATTATCCTATGACCCTGCCACATCCCCCTCTCCGAGAAACACCCAAGAATGATCAATAAATACTAAAAAATAAATAAATAAATAAATAAATATAAATATATATATATGGCACATATATATGTATGTATGCTGGCTGCTTTCATGGGCTTGCATTGAGTGTCTGCAGCTTTTCCAGGTTCACGGTGCAAGCTGTCAGTTGATCTACCATTCTGGGGTCTGGAGGATGGTGGCCCTCTTCGTATATATATATGTATATATGTGTGTGTGTGTGTGTGTGTGTGTGTGTGTGTGTGTGTGTGTATACATGCATATGTATGTATGTGTGTGGGTATATATATACATGCATATATATGTGTATGTGTATATATATACACACACATATATATACACACACATATATGTATATATATATACACACACATATATATATACACACACATATATGTATATATATATACACACACATACATATGTTTGCTTATCATCTATGTGTTCCTAGTAGATTTAGACAGTACCTGGTATGAAGTTAGAGGCTTGGGCTTTGTCTGTTTCTGTTGCTGTTACAGCAGCTGGAAATAGAACACATGTCTTACAAAAGAAGGACAATTTGATTGACAGCAGATGTTAGCAGCAACAACAGAGGACAGTAGACAATGGAATAGTTCCAATTTGTTGATAGAAAATAATTGCCAACCTAGAAAATCATGTTGCAGGACATTTTCAGGTATAACAAAATAGAAGTCATTTGCCTTCAAGAAATATTCACTAAAGAAATTTTGATTCAGGCAGAAGGAAAATGATCTGAATTGTCTTTGGTCTAAGATGTAAGAAGAAAGATTAAGAAAATTAATAAAAATAAGTGTATAAATCGAAACATATATTATTTAAATAATGTCTAATTTATGGGGTTAAAAAAGGCAGAATCAAAATATATATAAGGGTATAAAATTCTAAGCCAGTAGAATAGCAAAAATGGATTAAGAAAATGATGAATAAAGGCTTACCAACTATAAAAAGAAAAAGAAGAGAGAGAAAACAAGCATTAAAAAGAGATACAAATATAGATTTGATAATTAAGATTGTTAAAACCAGCCAAAGTATACCAGAAGTCATAATAAAAGTAGACTCAATCCACCAGTTATAAGATGAACTTTGTCAGGTTGGGTAAAAATTTTTAAAAATCTGTTTATTTTATTCATAAGTAAAAGAAGAACATTGAAAAGGTGATGGTGAAAGAATAGAAAAATATATACCCTGCAACACTAACCAAAAGAAAACTACGGTAGCACTATTACGTTTAGACAAATACAAAATATAATTTAAGTGAAATAAAATAATTCAGGACAAGGCGGGTGTATTAGTCCGTTTTCTTGCTGCTGTTAAAGACATACCCGAGACTGGGAAGAAAAAGAGGTTTAACTGGACTTACATTTCCACATGGCTCAGGAAACCTCAGAATCATGGCAGGAGGTGAAAGGCACTTCTTACATGGTGGTGGCAAGAGAAAATGAGAAACAAGTAAAAGCAGAACCCCCTGATAAGCCCATCAGATCTTGTGAGACTTACTATCACGATAATGGCACAGGAAAGACTGGCTGCCATGATTCAATTACCTCCTTCTGGGTCCCTCACACTACCTGTGGGAATTCTGGGAGATACAATTCAAGTTGAATTTTGAGTGGGGACACAGCCAAACCATATCAGAGGGTCACTACATAATATAAAAATTTTAATTCACCAGGAAGACATAATCATTATAAACTCTATATGCCTATAAAATAATGTAGAGAAATAAAAATATATAAATGTCAATACATATGCCAGATTGATAAGATTGTAAGGATAAATTGACAGTCATCATCATAATGGGAGATTTCAACATAGCACATTCAATTACAAATAAGCCAACAAAAATTATTAAAGCTGGAGAATATTTGAACAATATAGTCTAACAACTTCGAACTAGTGAAGCTTATAAAAATTCTGCACTGACAAGTAGAGTATACTTTCTTCTCAAAGAATAAAACTTGTATACAAATCTATAATAATTTCAACAACATTTTGTTCTCTGACCTCAGATGGACTAGAAATAAAAAATTAAATCCCACACATTTGAAATTAAAAAGCACACTTTAAAAAATTAATATATCAAAGAAGAAAACAATAGAAATAAAGAATACTTAGAACTATGTACAATGAAAATATACATTAAAATTTGTATAATACATTAAACTTTGTGGGATGTAGCACATGGTACTTAAAAAGAGATTTACTTATTTATGTTTTTTCCAACTTTTAAGTTCTGGGGTACATGTGCAGGATGTACAGGTTTGTTACATAGATAAGCATGTGTCATGGTGGTTTGCTGCACAGATCATCCCATTACATAGGTGTTAAGCTCAGCATCCATTAACTATTCTTCCTGATGCTCTCCCTCCTCCTGCACCCACCCTCTGACAGCCTCCAGTGTGTGTTGTTCCCCCCATGTGTCCATGTGTTCTCATCATTTATCTCCTACTTATATGTGAGAACATGCAGTATTTGGTTTTCTGTTCTGCATTAGTTTGCTGAGTATAATGGCTTTCCAGCTCCATTCATGTTCCTGCAAAGGACATGATCTCATTCCTTTTTATGGCTGCATAGTATTCCACGGTGTATATGTACCACATTTTCTTTATCTAGTCTATCAGTAATGGGCATGTAGGTTGATTCCATGTCTTTGCTCTTGTGAATGGTACTGCAGTGAACATATGTGTGCATGTATCTTTATAATAGAATGATTTATATTCCTTTGGGTATATACCCAGTAATGGGATTGCTGGATCAAATGGTATTTCTGCCTCTTAAGTCTTTGAGGAATCACCACACTGTCTTCCACAATGGTTGAACTAATTTGTAGCCCCACCAACAGTGTAAAAGTGTTCCTTTTTCTCCACAACCTCACCAGCATCTGTTGTTTTTTGACTTTTCAATAATTGCCATTCTGACTGGTGTGAGATGGTATCTCATTGTGGTTTTGATTTGCATTTCTCTAATGATCAGTGATGTTGAACATTTTTTCACATTTGTTGGCCACATGTATGTCTTCTTTTGAGAAGTATCAATTCATGTCCATTGCCCACTTTTTAGTGGGTTTTTTTTTTTTATTGTAAATGTAAGTTCCTTGTAGATGCCGGATGTTACATCTTTGTCAAATGGATAGATGGCAAAAATTTTCTCCCATTCTGTAGGCTGCCTGTTCATTCTGATGATAGTTTCTTTTGCTGTGCAGAATCTCTTTAGTTTAATTAGATCCCATGTCTCAAGTTTTGCTTTTGTTGCAATTGCTTTTGTAGTCTTTGTCATGAAATCTTTGCATGTGCCTATGTCCTGAATGGTATTGCCTAGATTTTCTTCTAGGGTTTTTATAGATTTGGCTTTTACATTTAAGTCTTTAATCCATCTCAAGTTGATTTTTGTATATGGTGCAAGGAAGGGGTCCAGGTTCAATTTTCTGCATATGGCTAATGAGTTCTCCCAGCACCATTTATTAAATAGGGAATCCTTTTCCCATTGCTTGTTTTTGTCAGGTTTGTCAAAGATCAGATGGTTGTAAGTGTGCAGTCTTATTTCTGAGTTCTGTATTCTGTTCCATTGGTCTATGTGTGTGTTCTTGTACCAGTACCATGCTGGTTTGATTACTGTAGCATTTTAGTATAGTCTGAAGTCAGGTAGCATGATGCCTCCAGCTTTGTTCTTTCTGCTTAGGCTCATCTTGGGTATTCAAGCTCTTTTTTTGTTTCATTTGAATTTTAAAATAGTTTTTGCTATTTCTCTGAAGAATGTCAATAGTAATTTAATGGGAATATCACTGAAATCTATAAATTGCTTTTGGTAGTATGGCCGTTTTCATGATATTGATTCTTCCTATCCATGAGCATGGAATGTCTTTTCACTTGTTTTTATCATCTCTGATTTCTCTGAGCGGTGGTTTTCAGTTCTCCTTAAAGAGCTCTTCACTTCCTTTGTTAGCTGTACTCCTAGGTATTTTATCCTTTTTGTGGCAATTGCAAATGGGAGTTCATTCATGATTTGGCTCTCTGCTTGCCTGTTGTTGGTGTATAGGAATGCTAGCAATTTCTGCACATTGATTTTGTATTCTGAGACTTTGCTGAAGTTGCTTATCAGCTTAAGAAGTTTTTGGGCCAGGCACGGTGGCTCATGCCTATAATCCCAGCACTTTGGGAGGCTGAGGCGGGCAGATCATCTGAGGTTGGGAGTTCGAGATCAGCCTGACCAACATGGAGAAACCCCATCTCTACTTAAAATACAAAATTAGCCAGGCATGGTGGCGCATGCCTGTAATCCCAGCTACTCAGGAGGCTGAGGCAGGAGAATCGCTTGAACCCGGGAGGTGGAGGTTGTAGTGAGCTGAGATCACGCCACTGCACTCCAGCCTGGGCAACAAGAGCAAAACCCCGTCTCAAAAAAAAAAAAAAATGCTTTTGGGCTGAGACAATGGGTTTTCTAGATAAAGGATCATGTCATCTGCAAAGATAGTTTGACTTCCTCTCTTCCTATTTGAATACCCTTTAATTTTTAAAGAGAGATATATAACCTTCAGTGCTTAATATTTAAAAAGCTTTAAAAAGTTAGTAGCATAAAAGATCAAAATCAAAAGAAACAACACAGAAATAAAAGAAAATTTCAAAACAGAATACTCAGTCGAATAACTAGAATATTAACTATTAACATAAACAAGTTAATCTCTTAACAATTACTTTCAGATTGGCTTTTAAAAAATGAGCAAGAAACCCACTTATATGCTATATACAAAGGAAACATTTAAACCCACGTAAACTTAAAGAAATGCATCAAAATACATCAGGAAACCCCAATCCAAAATAAAAACCATACACTGTTAAAGAACCCAATCACAATTAAAGTATATAATCATGATCATAAATATTTGTGTAGAGAATAACATAGTATCATATATAATAAACAGAATGTTAAAATATGAAGACAAATTGGCAGACACACAATTGTCTCTGGACAGTTTAACAAGCCTTTTTTTTTTTTTTTGATTAGGAGTCTTGCTCTGTTGCCCAGGCTGGAGTGCAGTGGTGTGATCTTGGCTCACTGCAACCTCTGCCTCCCAGATTCAAGCGATTCTCCTGCCTCAGCCTCCTGAGTAGCTGGGATTACAGTGCCCTCCACTGCACCCAGTTAATTTTTCTATTTTAGTGGAGATGGGGTTTCACCATGTTGCCCAGGCTGGTCTCAAACTCCTGACCTCAGGTGATCCACCCACCTCGGCCTCCCAAAGTGCTGGAATTTGCAGGCATAAGCTACTGTTCCTGGCCTTAACAAGCCCCTTTAAGCCTCTGATAGATTCATAAGCCCAGAATAAGAATATAGGATATCTATTCATTCAAGATTAATGTTTTATTCTTATCTATTCAAGATAATTTTTATGTACTTAATATCTATTCAATATAATTTTTATGTACTTAATAGGTACATAAAAATTTTCATACACAACCAGAAACTCACTTTCTACCAAAATCTTAATTGGCATATAAAAAAGGGGATTCAAAAATTTCTTGACTAAATTAGATTTTTTCATGTACAAAGACAAAAGAATGACTGTCAATGAATTAAGTGTTTTATTAGTACTAGGAAAAGACCTATAACAATCTCGACCACTTTATTCAGGATTCTTTGGTTGCAAAAGACAGAAATGCAGCACAAATTAGCTCAAGTCAAGAAGAAGGATTTATGGACACTTTCCCAGATTGTGGAAAGATGAGGTGGAGCTAGCTGTAGGGATAAGAGGGTTCTTACCTAAACCTATATCTAAAGCTATAAGACTTCCCCTCATTATTTTTCATTTCCACTCTCCTCTCATTCCTTCCACATAGAGTTTCTCTATGGTGGGGGACTTGGCTGTCTTGGGAGCTCCTAGCTAAATTGAGATTTCAGTACCAGGTAGCTAGCAAACTTGCTCTCACAGGAAGTGAAAGGGAGCTGGACATGGGTGTTTAGAGTGTGCCTTTCCCAGGATACTTCTTTTACCTGGTGCACGGCCTTATGCCTCTGCCTGTGAGCAGAGGGTCCCTCACATGGGAAACTTGTTTATACTGGCAGATGCCCTTGTGGTTCTTGTCTGACCCTTGCCCAGTGTGTGCTTGCCTGAACATCGCTGTAGGCTAGGAACCTGCTCTTGTGTCCCATTCCCCACCTCCCACCCCTCCCACATCCCAGAAAATCCAGACCTAGGGCAGCCCCTGGTTCTTCAGATAGAAGGCAATCAATTCAATACACCATCATAATAGGAAACAAGTTCAACGATTTCTACTTAAAGATCCTGGGCAGAGAGGCTGCAATGAATTGGGAGGGCAGCCCACCATCCTTGGGTCATGGAAAGCAGGAATAGACAGTCAGGTGGAGAGGGAGAGAGAGAGCGAGTGAGAGAGAGAGAGAGATTGAGAGGGCATGCGCATGCACTTGGCAACTTGCGGGATATATAAGGGGATAGAGTGCGGCATACTTTAAGTTCATGAGCAGATGCCTGAATGGTCAGTTCAAAAGAAGCAGTGGGAAAAATGGAATGCCCAGTCTGCTGGACAGGAGAGGTGCCTCTAAGTTCTTATCTCTGGTCACTAGCTTGAAGCATTTGGGTGTGGTATAGAACTCAAAAACTGTGTCATGTGTGACTGAGCCCTGCTACTGGTATGAGAAACTTAAATCTGTATTCCAAATGGATGCTGAGGTAACATAAAATTATAAGGATTCACTAGAGTGGCCTGTGACCCGTCCAGATGCATGCACTATCTATGATTGTAGTGGAGACAGCCACTATGAGTTCATTACCCTGCAGCTGCTTTCTGACACAAGGAATATGGCGTTTTCCAGCTTCTTTTTCAGTTAGTTTGGGGTCCTGTTGTCAGTGAGCTCCGTGGATGAGAAACGAGTCACTTCTGGTTGGAGAGACTTCAGAGCAGGCGTGAGTTGTCATGCTCTCTCCTCCCTTAAATGGTGACCCTGCAAGTCCTGTGTCGAGAAGCAAAGCTACAGGGATGCTTGAGTCATGACTTGTGAAGGGGTTGGTCTGGAATGCTGATGGACTTGCTGAGGACTTCATGTAGTAAGGAATGAATTTGGGACATTGTTTAGCATAACCGATACTTGTCTAAATAAACTGATACTACAGTGACAAGGATATGTTCCCCAACAGCTTGAGAAAATCCTGAAGATGGATTCTGTTGGAACCATGTTGGCTTATCTGTCATCTCTGGACTAATCAATGGGGACGGCAGGATAAGGTAGTATGACTGGCTCAATCCGGATTATGTGTGCACTCCTATGGCTAGAGGATAGGTCTGTTATGGGAAGAGAGGATGGGATTGCACAGACATGGCTACTGCTGGGAGTCGTGAAGTTGTCCCAATTTGTGGCTACTTTATTAAACCAAACAAGACAATGCTAGTAATCATAAAAACAGAAGTTATTGAAAATAAATAAAACCAATAAATAAGCTCAAAAATTCTTTTGTTGAAAGAGAAAATAAAATAGATAAGCCTCCAGCTTTGTCAAGAAAAGACAAACACAAACACAGATTTAGAAATGAGAAATCAGGAAAAGGATATTGGCCATATCAAATTTGAGCGGCAGATTTATGCTAATTGTGTTGAAAAACTTTGTAAAATACATGGGCCTTTTTCAGAATGTGGCGACATAATTCTGAAAGTCATTTATAATAATAAATGGAAGAAAATTACTAAGAATATTTTGAAAAAGAGATGGGGGATGACCTTCTTTACTCATTAATACATAAAATCATAAGTAAATTATACTCACATAGGAATTACTAGGTTTTTTCTTACTGCAGAATATGTTAAATCTAATATATGTTTTTCTTACTATATATCTTCTCTTTTAAGCACATCATTTGAATTTGGATTCTATTTTCCACCATACATATAATTTATAATTTACTAAACATATTTTTATTTTTAACTGATTTCAGGACTCACTGCTAATCTATTTTTCGATGTTTATAATCATTTTTAAAAGTTATTTTTTGATTTAATCTCAGTTTTCCACAACAGTTATCACCATTTGATATATTATGTGTATTTATTTGGTTTTTTGTTTAATGCTTTGTTTTCAAGATTCATCTACACTGTTGTGCAGAGTAATAGTTTATTCATTTTCGTTAAATGTATACTATTCCATTAAGTAAAGATATTACAATTTATCCATTCTACATAAATGGATGTTTGGGTTACTTCCACTTTTTTGGTGGTTATTACAAATAATGCTTCTATGAACATCACTCTATATGTATATGGGCACACATAAGTATGCATTTCTGTAAGATATACACCTAGAAGTAGAATTGGCAGGGAATAGTTTACAGGTATGTTGAACTGTACTGAAGAATTCAGCTTGGCTTCCAATGTGGTTGTAATTCATTTTAAAGCAATCTAGCAGGTGTGTAGTGATATCTCCTTGTGGTTTTAATTTTCCCTGCTCTGATTCCTAATGAGGTTGAGCTCCTTTTCATTTGTTTATTGGCCATTCGAATTTCCTCCTTTGTGAAGTGCCTATTCAGATGTTTAGTCTTGGTCATCTGACTTTCTTACTGACTTAGGAGTCCTTTGCTTATTCTGGATATAATGTATAATACAAAAAAAGCTACTCTGGATATAATGTGTAATGCAAAAATCTACTACTCTGTAGCTCAATGATCTCTTTTGATGAATGTGTTTTTTTTCTTATTTTAATGATAAGTGCTTAAGTCTTTTCTTTAAGGGTTAGTGATATTTATGTCTCTTTAAGAAGTCTTTTATCTAGGACCCCAAGCCAATCAGAAGGTGCTCCAAATATCCAAAACTAAAACAACTTGAGCAACAAAATAAATAATGATAGTATTGGTAGAACAATATATATATATGAACTAATACAAATAAATAATTGAATAAATAAAAGGGAGGAAAGGACAGTTCTTCCTTATAGAAGAATATTAATTTTAAAATGAAGAAGAAATTAGAAAATAAAAAATCACTGTTAGGCAAACACTGCAATAATATTTGTTGTAAGCAGGGTCCCCTAGTGGATGCTAAAATCAGTAGAGGAAAAACAGGATATTTCCTTTGTCGAAGTATTTTCCCCAAATATTTATTAATTGCGAAGGGAAAAATAGTTAACTTTATAGTGGAGGAAGCTGGTAGACACCATCTTAGCCAGATGACCAGAGTTAAGATTACAGGTTGTAAGACATACCATTCACCTCCTGGTACAATGAACTGAAAACAGACTGACATCACTTCTATGTATCTTGTCCAAAATGCATTACCTCAATATAATCATGAGAAATCAATCAGGCAAACCTAAATTGAAAGACTGTGTATGAAACAACTGACTAGTATCTCCAAAAATGCCAAAGTCATGAAAGACAAAGAAAGATTGAGAAATTCTCATAAGTTGGATGACACTAAGGGGACTTAACTAAATGCCATGTCGGACCCTAGACTGGATCTCAGAATAGAGAAAAGACATTTGTGGAAAAACTGGTGAAATTTGAATAAGGTCTATAGTGTGGTTCATGGTATTGTACCAATATTAACTTCCATTTTGATAATTGCACTGCGGCTGTGGATAATGTGAAGATGAAGGAGGCCTGGGGAATGGGTTTAAGAAACTCTCTGCATTATTTTTCTTTCAGCTGTTCTGTAACTGTAAAACTGTTTAAAAATAAAACATTAAAATTTCTGTGTTCTTTATTTCTGAGGTCAGTTTGGTTGGATGAAAAAACTTTGGCTTTTATTTATTTTCTTAAGTATCATAAATTGTTACTCTGTTGTCTTCTATTATATCACATTACTGTCAAAAATAAAATGACAATATGATTTTCTTTCTCCTGTCAGTGACTTGGTCTTTTTGTCTGGATATGCAAAATATGCTTTAAAAAAATTGTTCAAAGTTTGATACAATTACTAGACTATGTCTTGATATTGGCCATTCTAGATAAATTTTCCCAACACTTTTAAACACGGAATTTTAAATTTTCCCAACTCCTTTAAACATGGAATTTCAAATTTTGAAATTTACTTTTTCAGTGAAGTTTTCTCCAACCTTGTATTAAAAAAATCCTAGCATTCAGAAAAATTGAAAGAATGTTAAAGTGAACATCTATATATGCTTCACCTATATTTGCTAATTGCTAACATTATACTACATTTGTTCTATATCTCTGTCTATACGTGTATGTATATTGTTTACTTGTTTATATTTGGCAAGAATTTTGAGTTTCTGATGTGAGGATACCTCATCCTTAAATATTTTACCATAGGTCTTCTAAAATGAGGACATTCATCTATTATTCGCACAACCTAATTATTACACTAACATTGATAAAGTACTGTTATTTAAGTTATATTTACATTTTCCGAATTCTTTCAACAATGTTCTTAATAGCTTTTTCTTCAATCTAGGTTCCAATAAAAGATCACACATTGCATTTTGTTTTCACATTTCTTACCTCTTATTTTTATTTTATTTAAAAAATTTATATAGCTTTAGGGGCCCAGGGGATTTTGGGGTATGTGGATAAATTGTATAGTGCTGAAGTCTGGGCTTTTAGTGTACCCATCATCTAACTTGTGTACATTGTACTCAATTTTAAGTCTTTGATTTAGAGCAGTTCCTACAGCAATTATACAAGGTTGAACCATCGAAGGGACTCAGAAGACCTCATAGGGCATACTCTTATAGAGCTTTAGGAAAGTAGAGGATACAGTACAGCAGGAGAAAGAAGACACAAACATCAAAGAGGTCCAAGCTTCCAGGCACAACTCACAGGGTTCTTGGTCACATTGTGTGTGCTTCTTCAGGTCATAAATTACCAAGACCCACACAAGGAACCTGGTCTTATATGCCACAGTTTATCCCATGGGAGTCTTTTATAACCCTGAGATCATACAGCCAAAACCAGCCTACAGGAGTCTCAGGAGTCATCCGATGTCAGTTTGCCATTATTACAAATATTTGTTGTGATCACTCATCTGCCATATTTCCTCATTGTAAAGTACTTTTTCCCTATTTGTAATAAATTACAACTGAGCAATGATACCTAGACTCTATGTGAATATCTTGTTTCCCAACACATTTTCACCCAAGAGATTTCACATTCATTGATGGTCCTCATGTGAATCAGTTATTATAAGGTGGATGTAAAATGGTGTTTTTAGAGTTCTGTTATTCTTTCTACATTTAATAGTTTGAATTATTTTGTAAAGAAGAGCCTTTTATTTTCCTTCTTTCTCCCCACTTCCCCCACCTTTTGAGGGTCCTATGGATTTATTGGAGTTATTAGTATTTTTAAAATTAAATAAAATTAAACATATTATAAGTTATTAGTATTACCCTTTATGATGTTCAAATTCTCCCAATTTCTACCTGTGGAAGCCCCTTTAAGCTAACTCCTGAGTCCTGCCAACATATCCGCATTCATTTTTTGTGTGTTTTTCTTACTTTATAATACAACGAGCCATTCTGTTCTCCTTGCACCAGGCCTGAAAGGTTGTTTCTTCAAGGATCCCTGAGATTAGAATCCAAGATCTGGGTAAACAGGTGTGCTCATTGCCCCTGGGGTGTCATTACTTCTAGACCCGTTCAGTGGACAAATCTAGGAAATGTATCTTTTAAAATTAAGTACTGTAGTGAATGCTGTGGTGCTCCATCAAGATACTTTCTTCATGCCTCCTTTTTAAGTTATTAACTGTGAACCTGTATGTCTCTACCACTAAGTTATAATAAGGTGCACAAAAGCATGAGTTACATCTTGTTTATGCTTATAATTGTTAATATCCTGGATAATTGCTGGGCACATAGAAGGATATCTGTTAAGTTGAAAAGACTCTTTTCTCCTGTTCAGTCTTCATCAGTGGGAGTTAGGTAATGTCTATATGGTGACCTTTTTTGCAAAGTGAATTTGCTGATGATATGAAATGGAAGCAATTAGGGCACTTTAATTTTATTATTTTTGCTAAAGTGGTCCACGTACAAAAAATATTTGAGGGCTATCACTGATTTAATCATTTGCATTTGTGAAAAAAGAAATATGAATAAGGTCCATATAAAGAGGTTTAAATGAGTAAGACTAACAGTTCTTAATAGTCAGTGGTTATTATTCTGGGGCCATAAAATACATCCAATATTTTGTTTATACCAATATCCTCTATCTCAATTGGCACAATCAAATTTAAGTAAAGATTGAGCAAATTTTCAGTATATTTGATTCCTTAAGTAATCATAGTCTAGAAAGCCAGATATTAATAGCCACCATTTATAAGCATTTACCAATTAATTAATGCAACTGAGTTAGCAGATTTCACAGACTGATAGATAGATCATTTATTCATCCCAAGACATTTGCAAGGCAAATAGTAGTATCCCTGCTTTTACAGTGCAGCATGTATAAGCAAGATAGTTAAGTAAAATGCAGATGACCCCATAAGTTATAGAAAGAGGATTTAAAGTCAGGTCTGTCTGAACCTAAGCCCTACTCTTTTCACTATGGAACATGGTGTATTTGAGAAACTCAAGTGTACAGAATATATAAAATGTCTGAAGGTCTCAATGACTCACAGGGACCAGTCTGTACTGGATGAGTTAAAGAGCTGTTTCCTGAAGCTGCATCCCTCTGTACGTGGCACAGCATCCCCCTATCACCCAGTGCTGTGAGTTTTAGGAAAGAAGACATTCCCTACTCAAGGTCTCCCTGCAGCTTGACCTTCCAGAAGCCCCATGCTTTGCCCCTTCTGCGGAAGCCCTGATATTTCCCTTCTCACTTTCTGACACTGGCAGGTTCTTTTTGTGGAAGGCACCTATGCTGGGGTGGAGCACACATGGGGCTCCACCTCAAGTAATGGTACTGATTGGGTGAGTGCTTGGGTCCTGACTGTTTCCGTAACATGAGCTCTGGGAGAAGGAAGTTGGATTTGGATAATCCCGTCCTAGTTTTTGAGATCAGCATTTCACCTCAATATAGTAGTTCCCCTTATCTGTGGGGGGTAAATTCCAAGGCTCCCAGTGGATTCCTGAATCTGCGGATTGTACTGAACCCTATATATACTATGTTTCTTTCCTTGCACACATATCTATGATAACATTTAATTTATAAATTAAGCAAAGAGATTAACAAAATAATAAAATAGAACAATTTTAGCAATATACTGTAATAAAAGTTATGTGACTGTGGTCTCTCTCTCTTTCAAAATATCTTACTGGACTGTACTGTACCATAGGAAACTGAAACAGAGGAAAGCCAAACTGTGGATAAGGGGGGACTACTGTACTTCCATGTATTTAAAAAAGAAATCAACTTTATTGAAGATTAATTTACATACTTCCTTATATTTTGGCAGGTTTCCTTTCCCTCCTTTTTTCCTGATTATCATTATACTATATATTTATTGTAAAAATGCAAATAATTCAGAAATATAAGACAGAAAGTATAAAGTTTTAAAATTCTTAAAAAAGCACTATTTGTTAGGTACTTACTATGTCCCATGTACTTGACATGTATATCCTCATTGATTTCTTGCAACAACTCTATGAATGGAAATTATCATTCCTATTTTGTAGGATTTTTTAGGATTCTTCTAATCATTGCATTGGGTTACATTGAACACTTGCTTAGCTGACCTGCAAGCTTTCTCACTTTGACTCTGTCCATTGGGGTCTTTTCTCCACATGATCTTTATTAGAACCCTTTTCCCCTCTTTGACTTCAGTTGTATCTCTTTTTTAAAGACATGTATGGTGAGGTACTCACTAGCTAATAAGCTTTATAAGAGCAAGAAGTAATATTGAGGCTGGGTGCGGTGGCTCATGCCTGTAATCCCAGCACTTTGGGAGACTGAGGTAGGCAGATCACTTGAGGTCAGGAGTTTGAGACCAGCCTGGCCAACATGGTGAAACCCCATCTCTACTAAAAATACAAAAATTAGCAGGATGCGGTGGTGGGTGCCTGTAATCCCACCTACTCGGGAGGCTGAGGCAGGAGAATCACTTGAACCCGGGAGGTGAAGGTTGCAGTGAGCTGAGAGTTGAGATCACACCACTGTACTCCAGCCTGGACGACAGAGTGAGACTCTGTCTAAAAAACAAAAAAAAAGTAATATTTACTTACATAGCTGCTGTGCATACATAAGATTTTAATGAGCACAAAATGTGACATGGAGTTGTTAAGTGGTAAATCTTTACTGAATGAATGAATGAATGATTTTAGCTGGCAGCCTCTCTTTATGCATTCTCATTTGGTCTTATTAAAAAATATATGGTTCATTTGGAATGGACAATGTACACTGTTCCCCTGCTGAATTCAAGTCATGAGTTTCATACTAGTGATTGTTTACATAATAATTTACTAAAAATAGTAAGAGTTTAGGATTTTTTTATGTGCTCTTTGAAGAAGCCAAGTGTGTGTGTTTTTTTATGTATTAATGTTGATTTATCCATCCTACTCTGTTTTTACCATTTCATGCGGGCACTTTCTCTCTTGCATAGTTTAAAGCTTTCTTGCTCTCTTCAGGAGTATATTGCCAAAAATTCCTTATCAGTTCTCGTTAGACACCCTCTGCCTTATACTGGTAGTCATCATGTTGGCATTGTAAAATGTAGCTTAAAAGTCCAATCCAGTTGTTCACTTATTCCAACCTCTTTATTCTTCCACAGTCAGAACCTTCATGGGGGATAAGGAGTTGAAAACACCCCCTGAATCTCATTTGCTTTCCTCTTCAGGTCCCCTGGGGCTGTACTCCAGGTTTCCCTGGCTTTGCATTTGTTCTCTATGAAATTATGTAAGCAGGAACAGCCCCAGGTGCTTGGAATGCTTGGTGGCTTCCTTCATGAGTGGGTTTACACATGGTGACAGAAGAGGGCAGCTGCTGGGGCAGCAATGTTTGTCTCTCCAGGGTCTCCACATGGACACCTTGTTTCTCCTTTGGATCTCCATTGGCCCTGCAATGAGTCAAACTTGCTAAACCCTGTGCTTCCCTCTGCCCCAGCCACAATCTCAGATGGAGGCTGACTTCAAATCTCTCACTGGTTGGTGGTTTGACCTTGAAGAAGTTGGTAGACCTTGTTTGATCACCTGGGAAATGTAAGTTACTTCAGAGAGAGAATCAGTGAATTGTGAGTCGTGGGATCACAAGTCTAAAAAAAAAAAGCAGCTACAGGAGTTAATTATGCTAGTGTTTCTCCACCCATTTTGTTGATGAAAGAGCTTCCACATCATTGCCTGTCAGTCTAAGCATTGAGATAAAAGAGTCTCGCTTTGAAAATAGTCATTATATGAAAGTCTGGGAACCAGTATCAATATTTATTAGGGGGCACACACCCATCCTGTCCTGTTGTATCACAGATTTATAGCACAACCATTTATCCTGGACTCCCTAAGCTCTTTCAAGGATTGTGTTAAAATTAAACCTGTCAGCTGTTCCTTGGGAGGATAACAAACTTTTAGGCATTCCTGTAGCTGACTTGCCTGCAAATGTATGGAAGTAGTTTCTTTAAAAAAACTCTACTTAGCAAAACATTTCTTCTTCATTTCTTTTATTTCCTCTTCCCCTGTGGTTCCTGGTGATTGATATTTGAATGTAGAGTTCCTCTGGGAAAGCCTGACTTATTCTTCTGCAACTACATAGGTTGAAAGAGGAGGAGATGTATGTTGCCCATTGTGTGAAGGGAAAAACAGAAAGATTAGCAATCTCTAGAAGCTGTACCAGGAGGCATAATAAATGTACAACTGTGAAAGAAAGAAAAAATAAACTTTCTTTTAAAAATATTAATTTTGGAGAAAGATTACATCAATCAGGAACATTAACAGGAGCTCAACATCCAATGCGAGGAGCAAAAACTGATTTGATGATCCATGTGAACTGAAATTAGTGTCAGGGTGGATTTAGAAAGAACTAGCACGAGCCGGGCATGGTGGCTCATGCCTGTAATCCCAGCACTTTGGGAAGCCGAGACAGGCAGATCACCTGAGGTCAGGAGTTTGAGACCAGCCTGGCCAACATGGTGAAACCCTGTCTCTACTAAAAATGCAAAAATTAGCCAGGTGTGGCAGGCACCTGTAATCCCAGCTACACAGGAGGCTGAGGCAGGAGAATTGCTTGAACCCGGGAAGTAGAGGTTGCAGTGAGCCGAGATCGCACCACTGCACTTCAGCCTGGGCAACAGAGTGAGACTTTGTCTCAAAAAAAAAAAGAAAAAAAGAAAGAAAGAAAGAAAGAAAGAAAGAACTATTATCGTGACTTCTTCCTGAAGGGAAATGCAAGCATTAGTCAACAACCAAGTGTTGAGCTGTATACAAGTCATAATTCTCACTTTGGAATCTCCTAGAATTTTCTGGGAATAAGCATATAAGGTGTTCTTTGTTGAGTGAGCTATTGAGTGAGTGAATGAATGGAGTGAACAGAAGAAGGTTGATGATACATCTCTAACCTGGTCAGACTGCCCCTGGAATATTGTGCTCAACCAAAGGACCACTTAGATGGTGAACAGTCTGGGCACTATGTTCTGTGGGAATTTTGAAGAAATAGGAGAACATTGGTTTTGAGAAGGGACATTTAAGGCTGTGGAGGTACCTCATGGCTACATTCAGATATTTAAAGCCTTAATAGATTAAACAAAAACTGAGCATAAACTCAGGGTTGGGCACCATGCATGATGCTGGGGCCACGTAGAGAAGAATATGAATATGTCTCTGCCTTCTGGACACTTTTCATGCTGATTCTACTCACTTCTAAGCAGCAAATTAGGAATAATGGTGGCAGGTATAAGAGAGGAAGATTTCAGTTTAATGAAAGAGGACCTGTCCTAAATAGGAAGGGGCTGCTTGGGAGTCTTTAGCGTAGGAGAACCATGAGACTTTAGCTGCTCATGAAAGTTATCACGATAAGGGAACTTAGAGGTCACATTGCAAGTATTCAGGAAAGACTGGATGATCCCTTGTTTGGGCTGTGCTTGGACGGAATTCTCAGTTCCCTTTCTCTTCTCACGAATATGTGTTTCTGAATCATAAGGTTTGGGAAAATAAAAGAGCACAGAATAGCCAAGTAATGAAGGATTCATAGTTTGAATCAATTAAAGCATAAATAATAATTGTTAATTTTTCGAGAGCTTACCAAGTGCTTGAGATGTTGGGCAGTATCTATCCTATGCAGTGCTACTATTTTATCTCCTTTTCACACCTGAGAAAACTGAGCTAAAGTAACTCGCCCAAAGTGACACAGCAGGTACATTGCCATGTGACCGGAGGCTCATGCTCTACCCTCCAAGCTGTGCTGCCTTGCTCACCCACACTTTGCTTCATTTCTTAACTGAAACCTGCACTTGAGTGCCTTTCAGGAATGACACCTGCAAGGATTCTTGGGACTGTATTTAATTTGCTTCAACGTGCATAAGCTCATGTGAATGCATACCAAATGCGATCAAACTGTGGGAATGTGAGTCACTGTGGAAAATTGTTTAGAGCTAGAATTTTTAACGAGAGGTCTATGTCTGCATTTATGTGTATGTGCATGCATGTGCATGGATGTGGGGACTTGCACACGTGACGGTCTACGAAGAGATTCTGTATCTTTAATTAGGTTCTCAAAGGAATGACTGATAGCCTCACAACAGTGTAAGAAATACTGACTTACGGTCTTCTCTAGCTTTTGTGCAGCGAAGAGGGTCTGCCCATATATAAACTTTCATTCAGAATGGGAATCAGCTAGTTTAAAATGAAAAGAAACAAACCAGCAGTTGAGGTTATTAAACCGATTCATTCTGATTGTAAAAGAGACATCTAGATGTAACCTTTTGGGACTCACATTACTAGGTGTTTCAGATCCTGTGTGAGGAGGCATTTAATGGATGCTTCTTTTCCCTAAAGGAAGTTTGGAAATGCAGGAAGAGCATTTCCAAGGCACTCACTTGGATGGGAGAAATGAGGATTACTCACTGGCTTTCCTTAAGCACCCCTCCCCTAGGCTTTTGCAATATTCAACATAGGAGTCTCTGAGTGATCATTTTCTTCCCACATCACTGCATTTTTCCTGCCTTCAGTCTTTGCCTAACGTCATCAAGCATTGCATGCCAGCAGAAACAGGCAACAAAATAGAAACCATGTAGATCAAAAGCAGTCAGATCTCCAAGTAGAAAAATTCGTCTCCGTTTCTGAGCATCCAAAGATGCTTTCACCATTCTTGCTGAATGCTTTGATGCGAGATAACTGCAGGAGCATGAAACTCTCCTTGCATAATATCCACATACTCATTTGAGCTGTTGAGATTGTTCTTTGGCAGAAAAAACTTTTGCAGAGGCTACTGGGAGAAGAGAGCACTTAGTTTTATTAACTAGTATTATATTATGCATTTAATGATTACATTTCCATATTTCTATTAACACTACATAAAATACCAACACCATTTTGCCTTTTTATTAACAGTCCATTCTCTTGCAAGAAACCAACCAGAAAAAAGAAATAAAATCAGGTTCTTTCAACCAGTGAAAAAGATTACTTCCATTTGGAATCAGCCTTCTTTTTCCATGCTTAATTCTCACATCCACTCTGGAAGGATGTTCTCTTGCCTAAGTACTCATCACCACACTACATTAACTTACTGAAATCTCACTTATGTAACCTGCTTGGGATTCCCAGTATAGCTTTTGCAAATCGAGGTTTCTTAGTTGTTATCAGCAATAGTTCTTGATTTGTTAGCCATGAGGCTGTTGGTCAGTACAGACTAGTTTTGTTATTTATCTCAGGGTAGAATAATATAGCTGATATATGGAAAGTTTATCACAGTTTATAAACTGTCTTCATATTTGGATCTCTTCTGATCTTATTAAACATATTTGCTCAGAAAATAGTAAAACATTGCATTAGGTGATAGTCTTACAAAAATATGCAGAAAGTGACCAGATGAATCTATCCTCACTGGCACAAGGTAGTTAAACAGCATATGTTTCTGAGTCCCTCCCTTAATTCATGCCTGGACACACCTTGTGAAAGACAGAGAGGCTGATGGAGTTCATTTCCATCATCAGCTCTTAAACACCATGAGAAACCCTTGTAGGGAGAGGTGAAGGAGTTTAGGTCCTGGTGAGAGGGGATGGACAGTTGCAATGGCTGCGGGGATGGGAGAGGCCAGGACCCAAGAAGGCAGGGCCTTTGGGGAGATTCTGTCCTGACAGTTGCCCTGCATAGACCTTTGTTTGCCCTTCCTCTACTGTAATCTGATGGGATTTTTCTTAACAATGGCATCTTCTGATTGCGTAGGCTTTATTCCAGAAATGCAAAGTGACAGAGGAAATAGCAAGTGCAGAAACCTTGTGATGGAATGGTGTTGACATGCTGGAGAATTTGCCAGGGGTCAGGGTGGCTTGGAAGAGAGTGAATGGGAAGGATGGTAGGAAAGGGAGGAAATGAGGGCATAGCAGTGATCAAGGGGGCAGATTTTGTAGAGGATCACTCATTCTTGGTGTGACTCGGGAAACACTGGTGAGTTTCAAGCAGAAGAGTCACATGTATCGGACATATATTCTAGCAGAAACATTCTGGCTTCTGTGTGGAAAACGGACTGAAACAGAACAGGGGGAAGCAAAGCAATGTTAGAGACTACTGCTGTAGCTCTGGAATGTTAGAAAGGCGACTCACCATGGTGGTCCATGAGGTGGTGTAGTGTGGTTGGCCCAGGACATGCTTTCAGAGTGGAGCTGACAGGGTTTGCTAATAGATTGGGTAAAGAGTGTGAGGACAGGAGAGGAATCAAAGATGCTCAAAGATTTTTGTCAAGGACAACTGGAAACGTGGAGGTGCCATTGACTGAACTGAAGAGCAAAGGGAATGAGCAGCTTGTGGAGGAAAATCAAGAATTTGGTTGTGGGCATAGTCAGTGTGAGATGCCAGATGTTCCAATGGGACATTGAGTTAGCAGTTGGCTGTAAGTGTCTGGAGTTTGGGGGAGAGGTCAGGGCAGTACACATATATTTGAGGGTGTTAACATGGATATGGTATTAAAAGCCAGGGGAGGCCGGTCATAGTGGCTCACGCCTGTAATCCCAGCACTTTGGGAGGCCGAGGTGGGTGGATCATGAGGTAAAGAGATTGAGACCATCCTGGCCAACATGGTGAAACCCCATCTCTACTAAAAATACAAAAATTAGCTGGGTGTGGTGGCAGGCACCTGTAGTGCCAGCTACTCAGGAGGCTGAGGCAGAATCGCTTGAACCCAGGAGGCAGAGGTTGTAGTGAGGCAAGGTCATGCCACTGCACTCCAGCCTGGCGACAAAGCCAGATTCTGTCTCAAAAACAAAAACAAAAACAAAACAAAAGTCCCAGGGAGTGTACGAAAGCACCTACGCTCCTGTGTATTAATGGTGAAGAGTAGGGCTCCACTCCTATGGGAGATCTCTGGTGTTTCCCCCATTTAGGGTCAGACAAAGGAGGAGGAACTATCAAAGGAGACTGAGAAGAAGTGGCTACTGATACAAGAAATAACATGTAGTTCTATGGAAACAAAACGAGAAAGTATTTGTTTTCAACAACAAAGAAATGGAGGCAACAATAACTTTGACAAATGCCATTGAGAGTTTACTTAGGATGAGTGCAGAGGATAGACATTTGGATTCAAGAACATGATCATTGGCAACCTGATGAGGGCAATTTGGTAGAACTTAATAATATTAGGTATGCCTATGCGGTGTGGCCCAGCAATTCTACTTCTGTGTATATAACCCAGAGAAACTCTTTCAGAGTCACATGAAGATGTTTATTAGGATTTTTACCGTAACAAAGTTTATGGGAACAAGGACTTGGAAGAGGTCTAGCAACAGGAAAATGGGTGAAGTATGCTTTATGCACAGGGTAGAATACTATGCAGCAGTCAGAAATAAGGGACTCAATTATAGACAACACTTTGGATAGATTTTTAAAATAATATTGAGTGAAAATAAGGAAAAAGTTTTAAAAAGTAAGAAACATTTATAGCATGTTACTACTATTGTACACATTTTTAAATGATAAAGTCAAAAACACTAATATTCTGTAGAATGTGAGGAAGGTGAGTTGGAAGGATGGGGCTTGAATAGACCAGAGTGGGTGCATGTGGGGTAAGGATCATGGGGCTGGAGGGACTGAAGGAAACGTGGAAAACATCAAACCAAACCCGACCAAAGAGGTGCCTCTCCTGGACCAGTGGTTCATTGCTGTGAGTTTAAGGAGTATGTGAACTCAATTCTATCCACCTGAGGCTTTAACTCCCATCCTCACAAGAAAAAAACAAGCTAAGCAGCCAAGGGGCAGAGTGAGAGGCGGGCAGTCTGTCCCGGACTCACTCCCTCCCCAGGCCTCCCCATCTCCATCACCTGCTTCCCGACCTCCTTCTCTTCAGGACCAACTTGATCTTTCCAAAAGCCCTTCTAAGGGATACAAAAGGCACTCAGATAGAAGGAGAAGTCCCAGCCTACGATCGTACAGTAGATAGTTGAAAATTTATTATATATTTCAGAATAGCTAGAAGAGAAGAATTTGAATGTTTTCAACATACAGAAAAGATAAATGTGTGAGGTGATGGATATCCTAATTGCCCTGATTTGATCATTACCCATTGTATACAGATATCAAAGTATCACATATACCCCCCCAGATATATACAGCTATTCCACAATTAAATAAATAAATAAATAAAAAGTACTTCTGGTCAACCACCCCTGCAGGATGCGTCTCTTCACCTTTGACAATGTAGGGTTTCCTTAAATGACCTCCAGAGGGAGTTTCTCTCTCTCTCTTTCTAGGCCCCATAACACACTCCGGATACTGTATTTGTGCTGTCAGTCTTTGTCACAGTGTATGTGATTAATTTTTTTACACTTTGCCGCAATGTATGTGTTTACACATCTATTGGCCTGTTTTAAGGCAGCCCCAGAGGTTTCAGATCCCATTTAGGAATTTTCTCAGGGATTCTTCTAACATTTCTCCACGAATTGGGAACTGCATATATCGTTTATCCTTCAGCTTTTTTGTACAAGGCTCGGCTCATTTGTAGGCATAATTGAATTTCAGATTTATGGAGTGACTAATTCAAAATATATTCCTCAGATGGACAGATTAGTAACATTGTAGATAAATGACATTATATCTTTCTTTTAAAAACCTTTATACTATTGTGTTCAATATCTTTTGAGAAGTTATTTCTGAGGGGGAAGAGACAAATTTCCCATACAATGGAAGTCAAAGATAATTTACATAGAGACTCTGCCCTCAAGGAATAGAGCCTAACTACCCGCTGTTTAGCTGTGGGCTGTACAGAGTGGGTTGCAGAAAAGGATTTCTCTGCGGTGGAGAGATTTGATAAACACTACCCTATCCAGGTTGTCAAGGTTAATATCAGCAGTCACAAATTATGTTGATAGTATATCAATATAATGTGATAAAAATGACACTTTATCGCTATGATCTTCCTCCCCCAAACCCATAACCACAAGGAAAATATCAGACAAATTCTGATAGTGGAGCATCCTGCAAAATACTTGACGACTACTTCTCAAAGCTGTCAGAGTCATCAAAAACAAGGAAAGCCTGAGAAATTGTCAAAACAAAGAGGGACCATAATAAATGAATGTAATGTCGTGTCCTGGAGGGGATCCTGGAACTGAAAAAGGATATGAAGTAAAAACTAGGGAAATATAAATAAACCATGCAATTGAGTTAATAATAGTTTATCAGTATCAGTTTATTAATTATAACAAATGTACCAATGGGGAAAATTGGGTGTGGGCTGTATGGGAACCCTGTACTATACTGTAAATTGTTCCATATATCTAAAACTGTTCTAAAAATAAAGTCTATTTAAAATGAAATGCAGATTTCCTTCTTAATGTGATTGCTGATATTCTAAGAGTGATGGCTTATGTGCTTTCTATTATTGTCAACATTGTTGGCCCAGGGAGCAAGCCACAGGCCACCTGCACCACCCCATGTCAAAGTAGTAAGTTCACGTGTGATGACTATGATCACTCATCTATAACACTCACACAGCCCAAAAGAGAGTTAAGCAGTCAGTGCTTAGGAGAAAGGTCAAGAAGTTGACTAATAGTTTTTTTTGACAATCCTTTACCGTGGCTAAGAGTAAGAAAAGAGAGAGAAGTGAGCTTTAAGACTCTTGAAGTAATGGCCATTCATTATGTGGTGAAACTTTAGTATCTCCATTGCATTCAAATATATTTTATACATGTATCATATATACATATATAATTTGTATACGTATGTTTATATTAAATGTCCTGGGTCATGAGAAATAAAAGCATGTAATTTTAGTTAAAACAAAAACAAAGTATACATGGTAACATTCGGTCCTTGGAGGTTCCAGAGTTAGAACTGTTCAATAAGAAGAGCAAATGTGACTGTGGAGGGCAATGGTAGTAATTAATCAAAGGACTGTACCTGGAGCAAATCTCCAGCTTCACTTCTGAAGCTGGGCCAAATCTCCAGCTTCACTCCTGCAAGCCCTGTGTTTACAGAGAGCGTGGCTGCAGTGGTTTTGGCCCCAGGCAAAAACTAAAAACCTGGTGGAAGAGCGTGGATGATGAGAAATTGGTTAATGCCCCTTAACCAACTGGGTAATGTTAATACTCATTAACATTAACAATGTACATTATTCAGGTGATGGATACCTTAAAAGTCCTGACTTGACCACTATGTATGTAACAAAATTGCACATGTACCCCATAAATTTGTACAAATAATAATAAAAAAACTAAAAACCTGCTCTCAACTGAAATAAAATTATTTGTGTAGGGAGGACATTGACTTCTACTGTGGGAATTGGACTTCTGTTTTGTCATGAGCAGAGAGAAGGTGGAGGCAGGGATGGCCTGGTCTAACCTATCCAACCCGCTTAACAACCTTACATGGAGAAGAGTTGGCCATTGGATATAGGCTGTCCATGTGCACAGAGGTCCCATGCAGAGGACACATCTGTTAGGAAAATATATCTTCCTGAGACCCAAAGTAATCCATCTCAGTCACCAATCCAGTCCTTTATTTATGAATGTGAAAAAACAAGCATCATCAAGTTTTGTTGAGAAAAACTTGTAACATAAAAAAGAAGGACCAAGAAAAACAAATAGAACAAACTATAAGAGAAAGCATGCATGTAATTTAGGAAGCTTTAAAGAAAAAACTTTAAAAATTATGATTATAGTTCTTAAAGAGGAGTATAATAAAAACCTAAGCAAAAACCAAACAACAAACAAAGAAACAGTAACAACAAATAACCAAAAATAAGCTGCTATGAGTAAGAATCAGGATACGAAAGAACTATTGAAAACTAGAGGCATGACTTGTTAAGTAAAACACTTCATAGATAGGTTTGAAAATAGGACTGAAACAATCTCTCAGAACATAGAACAATGGCATAAGATGAAAAACATGAGATAAAAGGAGACAGTGAATCGATCCATGAGATTCAACATTCATTTAATATCAGGTACAGAGACAAGAGAAAAAGTGGAATGCTAAGATTTTTTCAGAGGAATAACAAGAAAATATTTCTCAAAATTCAGAAAGACATGGGCCTTCATGGTTCCCTTAGAACACAATCAGATGTGAGAAAATAAGATGGTGAAAGTTTAGAACACCAGAGATAAAATGCGATACAGACCCTAAAACTTTCAAAGGAGAAAAAACAAAACAGTTCTTCAAAGGAACGAGAATCAAACTGGCACCAAATATCTCATTAGTAGTACTGATACTCCAAGAAAATGGGAACTTTATTCAAAATACTGAGAGAAAATGACTGTAATCTTAGACTTTCATACCCAATCAAACTACCAATCAAAAATGAAAGCTGAAGTAAGGCATTCCTAGATAGATAAGGATTAGGAATAATTGCTTCTCATAGGCCTTTCGTATAAATTTGCCTGAAGTAAAAATAAAGGAGCAAACAGACAAAAATAGAGAAAGGGACATACCTAGTGAAAGAAATCCAAGCAGGGGGGAGTTGTGCAGAAGGCAGAGGGTCCAGGAAGGAGATCTCTTGGTAAATGATGCAAAAGACAGCATCAATGAGAGGAGAGAGAAACCCAAGAAAAAGGCTCATTATACATGAATAAAGAGAATGGCCATGAGAAACTCTAAGATGAATTAAAAGTTGCTGCAAATGTATAATCCAAACATTAAGCAAACAAAAATTGGCAGGATTATAAGCAAGCAATGGAGAGAAGAATAAAAGAAAGAAGGAAGGAAGGCAAAAAAAAAAAAAAAAGGAAAAAAAGCAGAAAGGCAGAAACAAGGCAGAGACAAAGAAAGAATCCATTTAATCTTGCTCCACAAGTATTCTCTATTGAATGTCCAGAAGTTAGGACATTGAGTCTACAGAAAATGTGATGCAACTCTATGTTGGACAGCTATAAATAATATTTAAATTTAAATGCAACTTAAAAATTTTCAACTTTTAGAGTCCACTTATGAACAAAGAATAGATGATTTGTTTGCAGATGCAGAAATCAATGTAAATGGTAATGAAATTAACAATGGTCAAGTACAAGTTACATACAGGGTAGAAGGTGAAAGGAGAGGGTGTTAGAAAGAGTGAGAAGTTTACTAATATCTTCCTTGCATTTAGAAGGAAGTTAAGATACTGACTTAGGTTGATAGAACAAAAATAGTCATGATGTTGGATGGAGGCCAAGTTATTATCCCTTTTTCTTTCTTGAAGCCTCAGTGAAATGGTCATGTAGGAATAATCCCATAATAGCAAAGAGAAAAAAGGGAGATTAATAGCAAATAGTGCTTTCAGTGAGTTTGTGTGTAATGAAAAAGTGGAAGCCCAATGATAGATAAAATAGAGCAGGAAATCTGTAGCCTGGACTATCCAGAGGTGCCCATACCACCAAAGAGCATCACTCTGCTCTCTGGACAGAAACCCAGAGGGCCTTCAGGATTAGGAGCTGATGTTGGTGTGAGTGAGAAGGAAAGCTGGAAATGCTGGTGGGGAGAGGGATGCAGTTAGTTGAAAGCCTGTCTAGCAGTTTCTCAGTGGAGAAACTATTGGCATTTTATACTGTACCAGTTTTCATTAAATGGAACAGTCCTGTGTGTTACAGTTTGAGATCCCTGGACCCTCCCATTAAATACTAGCACCAATGATTTTCTAGTCGACTAAAATGTGCCCCTTTTTCCAAATGAAAATCATTACTACCTCCATTTAAGAAGCACTGGATAGAATTTGTGTACTGCTCCTGCCCCCTCCACCTTACCTTTTCCTTTCTGCACAGAGGGCAAGCAGCCTTGGTTTTTACCCACAAGCCTATTCTGGGCAGTGCATCAATTTCACCTAAAGAAATTGGATAAGGTTTCTGGAGAGAATTAGGGCTACAGGGTACATGACAGTGACAGCCCCACCCATATGTACAAAACTAGTCAGCTTTGCTTTTTTTTTTAACTTTTATTTTAGGTTCAGGGGTATGTGTGCAGGTTTGTTATACAACTAAATTATGTGTCTTGGAGGTTTGGTGTACAGATTATTTTCTTGCCTGGGTAATAAACATAGTACTGAATAGACAGTTTTTCAATCCTCACCCTCCTCTTATCCTCCACTCTCAAGTAGGCCACAGTATCTGTTGTATTCTTGTTTGTGTCCGTATGTGCTCAACGTTAGCTCCCACTTATAAGTGATAACATGCAGTATTTGGTTTTTTGTTCATACGTTAGTTTACTTAGGATAATGGCCTCTAGCTTCCTCCATGTTGCTGCAAAGGACATGGTTTTGTTATTTTTTATGACTGTAGTATTCCCTGGTGTATATGTACCATATTTTCTTTATCTAGTGTATCACTGATGAGCATTTAGGTTGATTCCATGTCTTTGCTGTTGTGAATAGTGCTGCAGTGAACACACAAGTGCATGTGTCTTTATGGTAGAATTATTTATATTCCATATATATATACACACCACACATATATAAATATATATATACATACACACATATATAAAAATATATAAATATATATATATATATATATATATATATATATATATATACACACACACACACACCCAATATTGGGATTGCTAGGTCAAATGGTACTTCCAAGTTCTTTGAGAAATCACTAGCTGTTTTACACAATGACTGAACTAATTTACACTTCCACCAGCAGTGTATAAGCATTCCATTTCTCCTCAACCTTCCCAAAATCTGTTATTTTTTGACCTTTTGGTAATAGCCATTTGACTTTTTAGTAATAGCCATTGGTGTAAATGGTATCTCATTGTGGTTTAGATTTGCATTTCTCTACTGATTAGTGGTGTCGAGCATTTTTTTCATATGCTTGTTGGCCGTGTGTATTTCTTATTTTGAAAAATGTCTGCTCATGCCCTTTGCCTACTTTTTAATGGGGTTGTTTATTTTTTGCTTGTTAGTTTGTTTAAGTTCCTTATAAATTCTGGAAATTAGACCTTTTTCAGATGCATAGTTTGCAAATGTTTTCTTCCATTCCATAAGTTGTCTGTTTACTCTGTTGATAGTTTCTTTTGCTGTGCAGAAGCTTTTTCATTTAATTAGGTCCCATTTGTCAATTTTGGGTTTTGTTCAATTGCTTTTGGCATCTTTGTCATGAAATGTTTGTCAGGCCCTATGTCCAGAATGGGTATTTCCTATGTTATCTTCAAGGGTTTTTTTTATAATTTTAGGTTTTACACTTAGTCTTTTATCCATCTTGAATTGATTTTTGTATATGGTATATTGAAGAGGCCCAGTTTCAATCTTCTGCCTATGGCTAGCCAGTTATCCCAGCACCATTTATTGAATAGGGAATTCTTTCCCCATTGCTTGTTTTTGTTGACTTCATCAAAGATCAGATAGTTGTAGGTGTGTGGTTTTATTTCTGGGCTCTCTATTCTTTTCCATTGGTCTGTGTGTCTGTTTTTGTACCAATACCAGGCTGTTTTGGTTACTGTAGCCTTGTAGTATAGTTTGAATTTGGGTAATGTGATGCCTCCAGCTTTGTTCTTTTTGCTTAGGATTGCCTTGGCTATTCAGGCTCTTTTTGGGTTCTATATGAATTTTAAAATTTTTTTCCCTAATTCTGTGAAGAATGTCATTGGGAGTTTGATAAAAATAACACTGAATCTGTAAATTGTTGTGTGCAGTATGGCCATTTAAGCAATATTGATTCTTCCTATCCATGAACATGGAATGTTTTTCCACTTGTTTGTGTCATCTCTGATTTCTTTCAGCAGTGTTTCGTAATCCTTGTTGTAGAGATCTTTCACCTCTCTGGTTAGCTGTAACCCTAGGTATGTTATTCTTTTTGTGGCTATTGTGAATGAAATTGCAGTCTTAATTTGGCTCTCAGCCTGAAGTCTGAACATTGTTGAAATGCTACTGATTTTTGTACATTGATTTTGTATCCTGAAACTTTGCTAAAGTTGTTCTTCAGATCTAGGAGCTTTTGGGCTGAGACTATGGGGTTTTCTAGGCATAGAATCATATTGTCTGCAAACAGAGAGTTTGACTTCCTCTCTTGCTATTTGAATGGTGGGGTGTCTTTTATTTCTTTCTCTTGCATGGTTACTCTGGCGAGGACTTCCAGTACTATGTTGAATAGGAGTGGTGAAAGTGGGCATCCTTATCTTGTTCTGGTTCTCAAGGGGAATGCTGCCAGCTTTTGCCCATTCAGTGTGTGATGTTGGCTGTGTGTTTGTCAGAGGTGGCTCTGATTGTTTTGAGGTGTATTTCTTCAGTGCCTAGTTTGTTGAAGGTTTTTAACACGAAGGGACGTTGAATTTTATTGAAAACCTGTTCTGCATCTATTGAGATGATCACATGGTTTTTATTTTTAGTTCTGTTTGTGTGCTGAATCACATTTAATGATTTGCATATTTTGAACCCACCTTGCATCTCAGGGATAAAGCCTACTTGATCATAGTGGATTTGCTTTTTGATGTGCTGCTGGATTTGATTTGCTAGTATTTTGTTGGAGATTTTTGCATCTATGTTCATCAAGGGTATTGTCCTGAAATTTTCTTTTTTTATTGTTGTTGTGTTGGTGCCAGGTTTTAGTATCAGTGTGATGCTGGCCTTATAAGATGCGTTAGGAAGAAGCCCCTCCTCCTCAATTTTTTGAAGTAGTTTCAGTAGGAATGGTACCAGCATTTCTGTACCTCTGCTAGAACTTGGCTGTGAATCTGTTTTGGTTCTGGGTTTTTTCTGGTTGGGAGGGTTTTTATTACTAATTCAATTTCAGAACTCACTATTGATTGGTTCAGGGATTCAATTTCTTCCTGGTTCAATCTTGCGAGGTTGTATGTTTTCAGGAATTTATCCATTTCTTCTGGGCTTTCGTTTTTCCTTTTTTCTTTTTTTGAGATAGGGCCTCACTCTGTGGCCCAGGCTGGAGTGTAGTGGCATGATCATGGCTCACTGAAGCCTTGACCTCCTGGGCACAAGTGATTCTCCCACCTCAGCCTCAAGTAGGTGAGACTACAGGCATGCACTGCCATGCTTGGCTTTTTGCTGTTGTTGTTGTTGTTGAGATGGGGTTTCACCATGTTGCCCAAACTGGTCTCAAACTCCTCAGCTCAACTAATCCTCCCACTTTGGCCTCCCAAAGTGCTGGGTTTACAGCCATGAGTCACTGTGCCGTGCTTATTTCTTCTAAGTTTTCCAATTTGTGTGCATAGAGGTGTTTGTAATAGTCTCTTATTTTGTATTTCTGTGGGGTTAGTGGTAATGTCTCCTTTGTCATTTCTAATTGTGATTATTTGGATCTTCTCTCTTTTTTTCTTTATTAGTCTAGCTAATAATCTATCAATCTTATTTATTCTTTCAAATAGTCAACTCCTGGAATCGTTGATCTTTTGCATGTTTTTCTGTGTCTCAATTTTATTTAGTTAAGCTCTGATATTGGTTATTTCTTGTCTTCTGCTAGCTTTGGAGTTGGTTTGCTCTTGTTTTATTAGTTTCTCCAGGTGTAATGTTAGGTTGTTAATTTGAGATCTTTCTAACTTTTTGATGTGGGTGTTTAGTGCTATAAACTTTCTTCTTAACACTGCTTTAGCTGTGTCCTAGAGATTCTGGTATGTTGTATCTTTGTTCTGGTTAGTTTCAAAGAATTTCTTGATTTCTACCTTAATTTCATTGTTGCCCAAAAGTTATTCAGGAGAAGGTTGTTTAATTTCCATGTAATTGTATTGTTTTGGGTGATCTTCTTAGTATTGATTTCTATTCTTATTGTCCTGTGGTTCAAGAGTGTAGTTGGTAAGATTTTGGTTTTTTGGAATTTGTGGGGAATTGTTTTATGGCTGATTGTGTGGGTCGATTTTAGAGTATGTGCCATGTGTAGATGAGAAGTATGTATATTCTGTTGTTTTTAGGTGGAGAGTTCTGTAGATGGCTGTTAGGTCCCTTTGGTCAAGTGTTTAGTTCAAGTGCTGAATATCCTTGTTATTTTTCTGCCTTGATGACCTATCTATAATGTCAATCAGGTGTTGAAGTCTCCCACTGATAGTGTGTGGTTATCTAAGTGTCTTTATAGGTCTCCAAGAACTTGTTTTATAAATCCACATGCCCCTGTATTTGGCACATCTATATACATATATATATATATATAAATATTTAGAATATTTAATTCTTCTTATAGAAGAGAACACTTTACCATCATGTAATACCCTTCTTTATCTTTTTTGCTAGTTGTTGGTTTAAATTCTGTTTTGTCTGAAATTAGAAATAGCAAGCCCTGATTTTTTTCTGTTTTCTGTTTGCTTTGTAGATTTTATTCTCTATCCCTTTACTTTGAGCCTATGGATGTCATTGCATGTGAGATGGGTCTCTTGAAGACAGCATACTGTTGAGTCTTGTTTTTTTATCCAACTTGCCACTCTGTGCCTTTTAATTGAGGGCATTTAGCCCATTTACATTCAAGATTAATAATGATATGTATGGATTTTTTTTCTATTATTGGAAAAGACCTAGGCATAAGGTGATGGAAAGGGAGATGTCCATTTACAACAACAAAGAGTATACCACCAGTGACACTGAAAAATAAATCCAGTTTTACATCAGTTATCACTGGATACAAAGAAAACAGCAACATAAAAATGAAATCCATGATAGACCAAATAGAACAGTAATCCTAGAAGAAAACTGCTAAATAAGAGAATAGAAGAAGTTTTTTTTTTAAATCCTCTACTTAATGTGCTTTGAGAGGTTCAAGAAGGTTTTGTATCTATAAAATAAGAACATTGTGATATGAAAAAGGAACAATCATAGAATATAAAAGAGCTCTTGGAAATTAAGCATCTTTTCCTAAAATTAAAAATTTTAAATAATTGAAAGATAAACTTAAATATATATCCTATAACATGAAAATAAAGAATAAAGAGACAGAAAAGTTAAGCAGGGAGAATCATCCAAGGAAGTACAATATATTACTACTTTCATAACAAGCTTCAGAAATAGACGTTATCATGCATGTATCTTATTGATAGAAATAAATGAATGCAAATCCATGTCAAAAGAAGTTCTTCATGTACTTGTTTTAAATTTGAATGGGCTCTTCTCTGCTCTATGTAGAATATAGTCTTAGGATCACAGATTCACTCCTTTGATAATTTCAGAGCTTATGAAACATGTTAACCTTATTAAAATCATATTAATCTTAACCATTATTGAGGCCAAAACAGAGTTGGGGTGCAGACCAGGAGATCTCATAGGAAGGATATCACAAGGAGTGATCATATCTGATTTCGATGCTGGGAAACTTGTGCCAGCCTCCACTATCCTACTCTGGGCATAGGCACTTAAACAGTTCTCTCCCCAAAAATAATCCAGTAATTTCCATCAAATATTTGCCTGGATTGTTCCTCACTTCAGTCAAATTTCTGTTCAAATATTATCTCCAAAAGAGGCTTGCCCTGGTCCTCTGAACAAAAAAGACCTCTCCTACACTATAACTCTCTATCTGCTTAGCCAGCTTGACATTTTGACATTTCTTCTTATAAATGCCTGGCAGTACGGTATGTATTTTCTATCTTCCCCACAGGAATGTATGCTTCATGAGGCTCAGGAGCTTTTTTGTTTGCCTTAGTATTCCCAGTGCTTGGCACATGGTAAATGGTCAATAAATGCTATTATTTGGTGGACTCTGTGCAGGGATACCATGAGGTAAATTCTGTAGTATTTTTATATTTTAGGGAGCTTCTCTTTCCATTTTCCACTCCTGTCCTTAGCTCCTTTCCTGCTGGGGTTGCTGTGAGAACCAAAATGGCTGACAAGGATAGCAAAAATGCAGACAGAAGAGCTGGGGTCAGAGGGGAATGTTCCAATTGTGATGGTGGAACTGTGTTAGCCCTGAATGCTATTCTTATGGAAATTTTTACCCTTATCCCTGCAACACGTTCTAACCACATGACTGTCTCAATTGCCAGAGTTCAAGCTCTTGGGAGTGGAAGTCTTTGAAGCTAGGAGAAAAATTTATAGAATTTGGATCATATGTTATTTGTTCAGCTTCAGTTACAAATGACTTAGCAAAACAAAGTTTAAAGTTCCCAACTGGGCATTTAAAATAAAAATAGAATTTTGCAGAGAGCATAACACCTTTCATTGCAAGAAGGAATAAGCAAGCAGTGAGCCTTTTCTGGAAAATGGCATGATGGAACAATCCAAGGTGACTGGAAATTTTTGTGGGAAACTACAAAATTCTAGCTACTGATGACCTCCTTCCTTTTGCAATGCTGAGAGATGGTCATCAAAGTATATGCTTAGCTACAAATAATTCTTAAGTTCTGATATGTCTAAGGAGCTGAGTGGGAGGGAGTTGCTTCATAGTGGCTATTTTAACTCCATACATTGAAAGTTTATTTCCTTGTACTTTTGTAAGTTAAAGGAAAGCCTCATTTTTCCACCACCTTGCTCACTTTATAATTGTCCACAAATGAGCAATTTTAAGAGTCAGCACTAATGAAAATGATAAGAGTGACCTAAATTATATATTTGGGAGAGACCACAATTAGACCTGTTAGCCATCTGATATGGAAGGTTATAAAGCCATAACAAGAGGTCTAAGATTCTATTCCTTCCATTTTCAACCCTGCTGCACCATTGCACATGCCATTCCTACTCCTGGGAATGCTATTTCTCCCAATCTGGTGAATTAATCTCATGTGATGTCTACTCAGTTGTCGTTCCCATTGTGCAGCCTTCCTTGACCATTTTTTCCCCCAAGTAGGGTTACTTACTTTCCCCTCTAAGTCCCCACAGCAGTTGTTTTTCATGCCTCTATTATAGACCCAATCACACACTATAAATAAGAGTTTGTTTGTACCCTTCACTCAATTATTAAGTCGTCCAGGGTAGGGACCAACACCCTCTTTATTCTTGTGGTATCTAGTGTTTAGCACAGTAGCTGGCCCAGAAAGTGAATAGATGAGTGATGTCAGTCATCCATAATATACATTGATCAACTATCACTCCAATTTTATATCCAAATTCTCACATGGCAGACTGCCAGTCTCAGCCTGAAGCTGCCCCTTTGCCCATGGATGAAGTCCTTGCAGGAGAGGTGTTCCTCTGCACATCTCTGGAATGAAATTGCATGGGGCATCCCAGGTGGCAGAGGTTACCCTGATTCCTATTGGCATGATGGATCATTGCTGTTAGGTACATTGCTGTGTGCTTCCTTCCCATTTCGGTGAGTTCTTAGCAGACCCTAAGGGCTTACTATTCAACCTGCTCCAGATGCAAAGCTGTGGTTGACAGGAAGCTTGGGTCTACTTCTTGGTGTTCTCTGCCTATCTTTGATGACACACATATTCTGCTGAGATCAACCAACAGCAGCATGGAGCAGCTCGTCCTGCTCCTTTAAATAAATTTCCCTGTTGTTTTGAGTCTCTGCCTTTTCAAAAGAGTGACCAGATGTCTTTGAGTGCCTCAGGCAGGCTTGGCACCAGAAGACTCTGCCATTGATCCCAGTGTAACTCCATCAGGATGCTGGGCCAAGATGCTGGATCAGGCTCTCCTACCTGCCCTGAGTTTGGGGACTTTCCCAACACAGGCTGAGTTCTTGGACATTTGTATAGGGCTTAGTAAATCTGCACTTGTTAATTTATCAACAGGCCCTTAAATAAACAAACAAAACCTCTCTAAGATCATCTTTTCATGCAGTGGAGATAGAATTAGGTCAAGTTCATTATTTCAGAACCTGGCATCATGCTTTCCCCAAGTAGGTGGAGAACATATTCATGCTGAGCTGTTGAGCCTGGGAGCAAGGGGCTAAGGCACCCCTCCCCAGAGTGACAACAATTAATCATGTTCATTCTTGTTAAAATTAATGGATGTGTCCTTGGAAGGCCCAACTGTCAACCAGCCAAGTCAGCATACTGGTACCTCAATTGCAAATGTGGCTTTTGATTCTTGGTTTCTTAATCTGAAAAATGTGAGAAATTAGTAGTTCACTGGAGGTATTCTTAAGAACACTGTTATTGCTCCTGGGTGCTGTGTTTTAGGACACTCAAGCCCCATGGATAGATGGTGGAGTTCAAATGGCACAACACAGAGCAACAGGAGCCCTGACTTCCAGGCTGCTGCTGCCAACATCTAGCAGTGTGGCTTTGTGACAGCTGCTTACTTTTCTGGACCTCACACTCATCTTGTAGAAGATGAAAGTTCTTTCCACCTCTAGTAACTCAAGCACAGAGAGATCACCAGAAGCCCCAGGGATTCTGATTTTCTGCCTGCACATGTAGGCTCTACCTCAACAAACAAGCTCCAGGTGGTCTGGCTCTGTTTTGTCTAGATCTGTCCACAAGGCCCCATGCTCCTGGGAGTACCATTTTCACAGACTAGAATCCAACGGTGTCCCTGAAATTTTGAGACAGAAACATATATCAAAGCCTGATTATTTCTCCCTTGAAAAGAGATGTCTATTTTAAACTTCATAGCTAAAATTAAATGGATAATGATGTATAAATCAAGAAGCAAAGCATCATTTTGTAAAAAGAAATCTGAATACTGCATACCCCATAGCAAATAATTTTCAGGGAAACATAGCTACCTCAAATATAATAGCATATATATGTGCTTCTCCCCATAGTACCAGCAGTTTTCTTCTTTCTCAAGATCCTCCAGTGTTCAGAGCTATCTTTGCTTCCTTTCCCTCATCTTTTCTATCCAATCTTCTGTTGATCCTTATGTTGTTACTGTCTTCATTTCTGATATCAGCCTTTCTCTTTTCTTTCTTATTCTTTCTTCAAGCTTTCACTATTGTCATATGGAACAACTACAATATCTTTTGTTTTTTCTACTTTTAGTATCTTTCCTTTCTGAGCCATATCACATGCCACTGCCAGATAAATCTTCACGAAGCACAGCTCTGACTAAGCCCAAGCCCAGATCTTACACTGGCCCTCACTGCCTACCAGCAGTGGTTAATACTGTGGGCTGTTTAGACAGACTCCTTGGGGTTGGATCTTGGCTCCGCAGCTTGCTAACTGTGCTCTTGCATAAGTTGCACCACTTCTGCAAGCCTCTCTTTCTTCTTCTGTAAAGTATAATTATTATTATTTTTTTTTGAGACAGAGTCTCACTGTGTTGCCTAGGCTAGAGTGCAGTGGCGCGATATCAGCTCACTGCAACATCTGCCTTCCGAGTTCAAGCAATTCTTCTGCCTCAGCCTCCCAGAGTAGCTGGGATTACAGGTGCCCACCACCATGCCCGGCTAATTTTTGTATTTTTAGTTCAGACAGGGTTTCACCATGTTGGCCAGGCTGGAATCAAACTCCTGACCTCAGGAGATCCACCCGCCTTGACCTCTCAAAGTGCTGGGATTACAGGCATGAGCCGTGGTGTGGGGCCTGGAATTAATTATTGATCCAACATTAGAGAGTGGTTATAGAGTTTAAATGAGGAAATGTATGCTTTACATATAGTAATTGTCACAGGCTGCCAGCTGCTCTTTTTACCATTGGTACATGGTTCTTCAGAATCAGGCCTCAATATTTCTACCCAAACATGTGTGTCACTAACTCCCTTTATGTCACCTGTGGGGGTCTGGATTGTTCCTTTTTCCTTACAGTATACTCAGGTATTCCTACATCTGTACTTGAAGACATGTAGGACTTTACACCTGATTCCTTACTTACACATGGTTAGATCAGTCTTTCAAAAAAATACATGGAAAATTTCATATATATGCCAAAAATACAGAGAAGAGTGAAATGAACGTTCATGTACCCATCACCCAGCTACTGCAATGAACCAGTACGTAGCCAATCTTGTTTCAGCCTCACCTCTAAATGGATTATTTTGAACCAGATCCCAGATATTATGCCATTTCGTCTACAAATACTTCAGTAAGTAATTCCAAAAGGACTCATTTAAAAAAACAATCACAATACTATTACCACTTCTAAAAAGTAAAGTCGTTTTTGAATATTAAGGATCTAGTCAATGTTTAACTTTCCCCAATTGTCTCATAAATGTCTGTTAAATATTTTTTGTAGTTGGTTTATTCAAATCAGGATTCAAAGTCCGCTTATTTTATTTGGTTGCTATGTCTCTTCAATCTATTTTAATAAATACATTCCCGCTCCCTCTTTTCTTCCTTGTAATTTATTTCTTAAAGAAACTGGATCCTTTGTCCTGTAGATTTCCCCCACAGTCTGCTTTTTGCTGATTGCATACCATGGCATGGTTTAGTTTGTTCTTCTGTTTTTTGTATTGCTCAGAAATTGGTAGTTAGGTCTACAGGCTTGATCAGACTCAGGCTTAAAATTTTTGAAGAGAATCCTTCATAGGCAATGTCAAGAAATATTTTTTAATCATTGAGTCCTGGGCATGGTTCTCGGTGTACGGGGGGCATGAGTCACCTCGCCCACCACAGGTTGCATACTCCTCCTCAGGGTCTACTGCAGTGATATTTTCTTGAGAATAAGTTTTTGCCTGGCATCAGCGCTTTGTAGGTGTGAGTCTTCCTTTCCTCTTAGTGATGGTTAAATTTAGGTGTCTACTTGACTGGATTAAGGGATACTCAGATAGCTGGTAAAGCGTTATTTCTGGGTGTGCCTGTGTGGGTGTCTCCGGAAGAGATAAAATTGGTGGACTAAGTAAGGAAGACCCACCCTTGGCCAATGTGGGTGGGCCCCATCCAGTTGGCTGGGGGCCTAGCTAGAACAAAAATGCAGAGGAAGGGTGAATTCTTTCTCTTTTTCTGGAGCTGGAATATCATTCTTTACCTGCCCTTGGACATCAGAACTCCAGGTTCTCCAGCTTCTGGATTCTGGGACTGGTTGTCCCCAGGTTCTCAGGCCTTTAGCCTTGGCCTGAGAGTTACACCACCTACTTCCCTGAGTCTGAGGCCTTTGGACTTGCACTGAGGATGCTACCAGCTTCCCTGGTTCTCCAGCTTGCAGTCAGCCTACTGTGGGACTTCTCAGCCCACTTCCCCATCCCAGCATGAGCTAATCCCCCTAAGAAATACACTCTCATCTCTCTCTCTTTCTTTTATAAATATATATATATATATATATCTCCTCTTGCTTCTTCTCTCTGGAGATCAACTTTATAAACATCTTTTTCTCCATCACCCTGAACCTGCCTAGCGAGGTTTTAATAACAAACAACAGTAAGAACCACGCTAAATAACTAGGTACCTTTTTGATTGCTTAGCCTGTGCCAGGCACTGTGCTAAGACTTTAGCGTGCATTATCTCGTATCATTTCACAAGAACTTTATGACAACGGTATTTTACTATTCTCCTTCCAGAGATGAGAACACTGAAGCCAATAATTTAAGAACTTCACTCAAAGAACTTGTAAGTGATGCCCCGAATCACTGGGATTGATCTTTAGAGTTGGGTCCTTATCTATCACAGTGATCCAGCCCTATGGAAAACACCACTCCCTTTCCTCCATGAGAAACCGTTGACTTTTCCTTGTGAACTGGGGTGCTGAGTTACTAGGTGTTAGCAGAGCTTTTCCATTAATGGGTGAAGGTGTTGAGAGTGTAAATTCAGTTTTGAAAAATGCCTTGAGAGCTGCAGCTTAAAAGAGATTGCAGTGTAGTAGTCAAGAGAGGAGGCGGCTGGGCGCGGTGGCTCACTCCTGTAATCCCATGGCTTTAGGAGGCCGAGGCGGGCAGATCACGAGGTCAGGAGATTGAGACCATCCTGGCTAACATGGTGAAACCCCGTCTCTACTAAAAATGCACAAAAAATTAGCCGGGCTTGGTGGCGGGCACATGTAGTCCCAGCTACTCGGGAGACTGAGGCAGGAGAATGGCGGGCACCTGTAGTCCCAGCTACTCGGGAGGCTGAGGCGGGAGAATGGCGTGAACCCAGGAGGCGGAGCTTGCAGTGAGCTGAGATGGCGCCACTGCACTCCAGCCTGGGCGACAGAGCGAGACTCCATTTCAAAAAAAAAAAAAAAAAAAAAAAGAGGAGGCTATGAGTGTGACCGTTTGGAGTAGAATCCTCACTGCAGCCTGCCAACTGTGTGACCTTGGACAAGTCACTTTGCCTCTCTGTGCCTTAGTTGCCTCATAATAAAATATGCATAACAAATGAACGCGCTTAGAACAATGCTTAGCACATACTAATCACTCAGTAAATGTTACCTGCTACTGCTGTTATATTCTTGCCATCACCATTCAAAGTATTTAAACAATTACCAGAAAGAAACAAATAGCTTTAAAATAACACTTTCTATCTCATGCTGCAAAAGGCGCCCCCCCCCTTCCTTTAACCATTTACTTCATTTCATTTCTTTTCCTCATAAGAAAAATGAGAAGTTCAGAGGTTTCTCCCCACCTCCTCCCCCACCACACACATTTTAATTAAGGTATCTTTTGAGAAAGAATACTTTAATCCAAAGTGATCACTTTGATACTCGAAGAGACACATTTGGAGGCTACTTGGCGAGGGGGAATTAAAGACAGAGAAGCTGAATAAATAGCAAGCAAAATGTTAATGTTTTGGCTTTGTGGTGTCTGCATCTGAGAGCACTCCACGCAGATTTTCTTGGCCGGCTCCAGCTGGAAGCCTTCGGTGTCTCCTTTTGTGTCCGCGGGAGCCTGGCTGCGGATTGCCGCGCTGCCCCTAGAGGTCAGTCTGATCCAGGGATTGTCTTGAATCCGCGCAGCTCTGGACCCGAGAGGAGAGGCTCAGGGAGAGGACAATGCGGCTGCCAAGTGCCAGGCTTGGCCTGGGTGAGAACCCGGAGCTGCGCGAGCACGGTGGCCTCGGCCCGTCCCCCGGCTGTCCCCGCCGCGCTGGGCCGCCCTGCCGCAAGTTCTCTCTACTTTCTCAACGCGGGTTTGCTAAAGTCAGAAAAGGTTGGGATTTTTCTTCAACGTTATATGACTGGGGTTAGCTTGACTTTGTAATGGTAAAAAGAAAAGATGAATGTAAATGGCGTAGTGATATTTTCTATTAAACTATGATTTTTGGTTGTGCTGCATTCAACTGACTGCAACCAGGAGCCAGACGGCCTGAGACATGTGAGGCCCTTTCCATCAAGAAACCAGATTTCATTTCACAAGAAACAGGCCCAGGGAAGAAAAACAACCAAAACACTGTTGAAGTCGCTTGAAAACAAGTCTCAACTCAGGGTTATTTCCACTATACATAATCTCATTGTTTAAAATATGATGAATGATTATTGGTTTTAAAGGCCTTGAATTGACATAAGAAACAGGTATTTAGATGGCAAACTAGCGTAGCTGGTTGAATTCAGAGGCAGGTTGTGTTCAGATGGGGGAGGAGGGAAACCAAGAGTTACCCCTATTTGTGAGGTCCTAGGCAGATTACTTTACCTCTCTGTGCCTCAGTTTACTCATCTGTAAGATGGGATAAATCGCAAGGCTTTATTTCAGGAAAAAAAGCTAGAGAATAATTCAGTGAGCACTCTGTGAATGTTGGTGGCCGTTGTTTATTATTATGAGTAGAAACATTGCAAGGGAAGTCTTGAACACAGAGGGAGGGGTGGGAATGCACTTTCTCATCTTGGGGGGCTCAACATTACTCCTTCAGTTTTTTCCCTGCATGATTTTCAAAGTCATCTTCTTTAAATATCTTTCATGACCAACCCCCTCCATCCCCTCACCCCCCATACAAAAATTCAATGTCCTATTAAAGCAGAAGGAATGTCACTTGGGAACTAGGTAGTGGAATTGGGATTGAGGTGATAAGGACTAGCGTGGCAAGTGTTGGAGGGGAAAAGTCTGCCCCAAGAGACATTTCCAGGGAAGAATTCTCAGGGTTTAGCAACATCCTCAAGTTTAAATTCTAAAGGAACAGGACCTTCCCTGGGACTTTGGCTATGTTCTTTCTTGCCCTGTAGTCAGTTAGGTGTGTATTGTTCACACTCAGATTGTCCAATCTCAGCTTCCTAGAGAACAGAGATTCCATCCTACAGCTGGCTTCTTGTGCAGGGGTGCTTATGAAATGCTTCCCTTTGGTGCAGATTGCTGGACAAGGTGCTCACTGCAGTCTTCTCCTTACAAACTATCTTAGGTACCATTATTTTTGTCCAGACACCCTGTATAAGATAAACAGGGAGAAAGCTGATTCAATTGCTGACCACTGTCTTTGGGCTTTTCTGTCTTCTTTCCATTGATTTTGCTGTGTTTGTAGTATTTCAAGATCTTGCTACACATTTTCGTCTCACTGATATGTATTTTACCCTTTGGAGAGGGGCTGATGTCCAATCTTCCTTTAACCTGGCAGGTCTTGAGATCTTTGAAGACAGCTACCAAGACTCCTCTAATTCTTCCCTTTTTTTGCTTGTCTTTAACCATTCCTCATGGGGCATGATTTTTAGAGTCATCATTATCTTGGTTACCACTGGTTTCTAGATCTTCTCCCCTTTGTAGATATCTCTCGTCACCTCCTAGATATTGGTACTCAGAAGTAAATCCAATGCTGTGGCTAGGATCAAATTTTCTCACAGCTCTAGTTTATCTTCTGCTTTCTTTGGAAGACTACACTGTCATGAATACCTTCCAGGACTATATTAGTGCCTCTGATGGCAGTATTTTGCTCTTGAATCATGGAGCTTATAGCCAAACAGTCTCCAAAGTCTTTCTTACATCAGTGGCCATTGGGTCATATTACTCCCCATCTTGTCCTTGATTAGCTGGTTGTCTGAATCCAAAACCTGGGTCTTATACTTAATTCAACAATAGCAACTTGTACATTTTGTAGACTATTAGTCTCTTTGGCCAGACTATGAATTCCTTGAGGCCAGACATTCTGCCTCTCAACTCTCTGTTTCTAGTGCCCACCACAGTGCCTGGCATTTTATAGGTGGTTTACAAACATGGAATAAAAGCATGGCCTATTGAAAGTCTCTGAATCCTAATTTTCTTATTCATAATTACTCACAATATTATCCATAATATATAAACGTTACATGTAAGTGTGTTAAAGTGTTCTTCTCTCCTCATCCCAAATTAGTAATGTTTTGATTAAGACAGAGCCATATAGGACCTAACTAGACACCACCATTCATAAAATCCAAGGAAAATAATGGCAGTAATCAACATTGACCTGACTATCGTTCATCAATATATCACACATTTACTTTATTTTCCTTATATCTAGATTAAATTTTTGGATCTTGACCATAAAGATTTCAGGAAATTTTGTTGAATGCTGTGTTAAAATCAAGAGGCATGATAGCCGTGGCATTCCTGAGATTCAAGTGTAATAGCCAAGCACAGGAAATGAGGTCAGTGCATCACAACTTGAGTTTTAGTGATTTTCTGCTTCTGCAGGCAAATTGCTTAATCTTTCAGTGTTACTACTGCCTAGTGGAGAAATGTGGATAAACGTGTACCATATTATTGGGTTGTTATGTCAGTAGCACGAGATAATCCAGACGAAGCATACAGTATAATGCCTGATACATGGTATATGCTTAAAAACACGAACTACTCTTATTATTACTTTTATTTGGCCACCTATGGAACCACTCAGTTGGATTCATATCCAAGAAATTGTGCATTCATCCCTTCAAGCCTGTTTTGATGTTTTAAATTAGTTTAGCCAGTTTAGTGTCCTTTAGCCAACAACTGTGGTTGGCTCAATGTTTATCATATCAACCTTTTTTGTTTACTTGTTTGTTTTGTTTCTTTGCCTGGAAGAGACAAAGACCTGAGTGTGTTTCTTGTGAGCAGATGCATGTGTTTGTTTAAGCCAGTGGCACAGGGCTGGGAAGAGAATGAGGTGGAGTGGCCAACAGAGAACCTTGTAAATACAGGTCAGGCCAATGCAAAGAAAGTTTGTTGGCTAAATCATCTGTGTATCAGTGGTTTGTGGAAACTGAATGCAGGGAGTTTTCTTCAGCTATCAACAAGGTAGTTTAAGCATCAGGCAAAATGTCCAGCATTTTGAATGCAGTTGTTTAAATTAATAAACTCTGAAATTCAATATCAACTGAGGTAGTGGTCACTTGCCTCTGTGTGGTTTGACCTTTAGAGTTTTATCATGCGGATTGTTTTGCTCCTTCAGTTGAGTGTGTGTATTGATATCCTCATCTGTCACAGGGGATAGTTCTAGGTAATTGTTACCATGCACTGGTCTATTCCATTCCATTACCAGATTTTTCTAAATTGTTTTCATGGTTTGGATATTCTTATGAATTAGATATTATTATCCTGACTTTCCACAGAGATTGAGGACTTTGTCTGGGGTCACACAGTACACTTTGGTAAGTGACAAAGCACGCTCTCTTTGACTCCAACATTCTTGGTTTTAACCACTATGTTATGTTAGCTTCTTTGTGACATGCTTTTGTCTTTTAGGCAATCTCAGTTGCTTTTTCAACTCATATCAGTGAGCTTTAGGAATTCTTTATGGAAGTAGAAGTAGCTTATATTTATTATTAAAATGAACTAAAGGGTCATATAACATTTTGTTTTAATCTCTGGAGGAAGTAGATTTGTAAACAGCCATTAACTACTTTCTTTGAGTTTTGAAGTTGAACCCTCAGTTATTCAATTCATAATTGACTCATTAATAATTTAGTTAATTCAGCAAATATTAATGAAGCACTTACTACATGCCTGCCACTGTTTGAAGTACTCAGAAACTATGCCAGACTCAAAGCCTTTCTATAGAATTTGGATATTATTCTAATCTGAGTACTCACTTTTCAGAAAGCTTCAGTTCCAACTATCATTGTGATTTAAGTTCCCACTAGATTGGAATATTCTTTATTCCTCTAATACAGTTTATAGATATGTACACTTAGTCCTGAATCCTGGCCTCTCCTCACCTTTTATGACCACTTAGCCAAAGCCTATGTACTCGTAGGGCCCGGGGCCTACCTTCTGCTTGAAGCCTTCCCAGACTACAGGGCACATATTCTGTCTCCTCTAACTCCAGCTTATGTTTACTGTCTGTAATATTCTTTTGTCCCATGAGAGCACGACTGTTGGATTCTCATATTTCAAGGGTTCTTAACCTGGGTGGGCCCAGAATCACCTATGGAGTTTTTTTTGAAATTTATGTGCTTGATCTTCATCTTACCACATATTTTCAGATTTGACATCTCTAGGGCTAGAGCTCAAGTGTTTATTATTTAAAACAACTCCCCAAGTGATTCTGAAGTTTACAAGCAGGTTCAGAAAACATAGCTTACATCATTGTAATGTATGGCCACTGCCCCTTTACATGGTCTACATCAGGGGCCCCCAACCTTTTTGGCACCAATAATTAGTTTTGTGAAAGACAAAACTTTTCCACACACTGGAGTGGGGTTGGGGGGAATGGTTTTGGGATGATTCAAGCACATTACATTTACTGTGCACTTTACTTCTATTATTATTACATTGTAATATATAATGAAATAATTATACTACTCACCATAATGTAGAATCAGTGGGATGCTGAGCTTGTTTTCCTGCAACTAGAGGGTCCCATCTAGGGTTCGTGGGAAACAATGACAGATCATCAGGCATTAGATTTTCATAAGGAGCATGCAACCTAGGTCCCTCCCATGTGCAGTCTGCAATAGGGTTCATGCTCCTATGAGAATCTAATGCTTTCACTGATCTGACAGGAGGCTGAGCTCAGGTGGTAATGTGAGTGATAGGTAGTGGCTGTAAATACAGATGAAACTTTCCTTGCTCGCCCGCCACTTACTTCCTGCTGTGCGGCCTGGTTCCTAACAGGCTACGAGTGGTACCGGGGTTGGAGACCCCTGGTCTATACAATTCTGTAAAGCAGGTTCTATCCATTCAACTAGGCTTCAGCACCTAAAAACACTGGGATTAAAATTCTTTGAATTTTCCTAATTGCCTAGCACAATCCTGAGCACAAATACTCCAGAGTTAGTCACTGAAAGAATTAGTTAAAGGGATTGATCCTTTTTACTCCTTCCTCACAATGCACTCAGAAAATTTCAGGAATGAATTATGCCATCCAATACCTAAGTCTGGTACCCTGGAGGCAAACTCTGTGGCCTTCTCTGTGTGGTAGAGATAAAAGTGGTTCACTTAAGTTCTGGCTTTCTTCCTTCCAGAAGGATAGATTTGAAGTTGTTTTTGTGGCCACGTGACTTGCTTTGGTTAGAGCTGTGAGTAGTTGACATGATGAGGATGTCTCCAGGCTGGAGAATGTAATTGCTGGTGCAATACCTCCCAGGCTCCCTTCTGCTGCCTTGATAATGAGCAAGGCCACTGATACAGAGGCTCCAGCACACTGGGTCCTTGAGTGAGGACACAGGAAGCAGATGCTCCCGCTGACCTGTCTGGGACATACAGCCTGAGTAAGAAATAATGTTTGTGGTTATAGGCCCCAGAAATTTGGGGAATATTTGTTACCACATCTGAATCTGTTCTGACTGACACAGCATGGATTAAGTCCATATTAAATTATTTGTCATATGCATTATGTAGGTTTTGCAACTTTAAAAAAGTTGAGCATGAAGAGTTGAACTATTTTTGAAAAGGAACAGTGGAAACAAAATTCAAAACTGAGGCCTAGAGTAGAAAGTTAATAAATTTGGGACTTGTGTTTATATGGCCACTAAGGTGATGTTTTTGTCATATATGTACTGTTTTCTTATTAAATTCACCAGCCGGGTGTGGTGGCTCACATCCATAATCTCAGCACTTTGGGAGGCTGAGGCAGGAGGATCACTTGAGCCCAGGCATTCGAGTCCAACCTGGCTAACATGGTGAAACTCTGTCTCTACCAAAAATACAAAAAATTAGCCGGGCAAGGTGGTGCACACCTGTGGTACCAGCTATTGGGGAGGCTGAGGTGGGAGGATCACTTGAAGCCAGGAAGTTGAGGCTGTGGTGAGTCACGTTCATACCACTGTACTCCAGCATGGGTGACAGAGCAAGACTCTGTCTCAAGAAAAATATATTTGTTCAAAGGAATAACTATCATCGTCAGTTCTCTACTATGGAGAATTGAAGATTGAACAAAAGGCAGTCATCCAAGGAGATTTAGTATGTTGGCCACACCCTGAATTTGTCATTTGGGATAAATTCCATTGAGATGGTGGCTGGCAGGGGCACCTCCTCTCCAGGGTTTCAATGCTTGCAGTTGAACTGCTCTGCTGCACATGGCCACCCACAATTTATAACTGCATGTGTGTCTTTAGCCTTCTCCAACAAGGAGTATCTTTCTCTAGGGCTTTGAGAGTTTGGTATGTGAAAAACTGTATCCTGTCTTAATTTGCATTTCTTTGGTGGTTGGTGAAGTCGACCACTATTACATGTACTTTTTGACTCATTTCTTCTTTTGTGAATTACTCTTCAGGTCTTTAACCAGGGAGATCTTTAAGAGGTGGATGCCTCCCTGAAGTCAGGACACAAGGACCCTTAGCCTCTCTGCTCGCCTGGGGGCTTCCTGACCATCCTCAGCTGCTCCAGCCAGTGTCTTGGCACAAAGGTTGGCAGGAGGTCCCCCAGCGCAGTCACCACCCTGACCCCTGCCTCCCAGCCTGGACTCCTGATGCCTCCTTTTACTCCCTAAGTGCCAGGGTCTGATCCTTGTTCTTGAATGCCAAGGAAGGGCAGAGAGGGTGTGAGAATAGAGGGCATTGTGAGAACCCAGAGAATTTCACTTTAAAGACTGTACCTCTCTTTTCCCTTCCTTCTTCTAGCCTCTCCTACCTCCCTTTCCTAGCTTCCCTGGTGTGGAGGGTTGGAGGATTGGGTGGGCTCCAGCAGGTGCTGCAGCAGCAGTTGATACTCCAACTCCTTGCTTCCCCTGGGAGCTACCAGCAGCTTGTTCTATGTCACATGCCACTCCTCGGGGGGCTCAGGCTCACTCACAACCCCTCCAACCTCACCAAAGGTCACATCCAAGGAAGCTGTGGTTCCCCCTCTTCCCCATCCCTGTCTTGGCTACTCTTACCTTTTCTAAATTCCTTTCTGTTCTTTCACTACACTGATGTCTGCGTGATCTTTTATTCTCATCATCTTACTTGCCGCACCACCCAGGGCCTTATCACCTATGAGGCAGACTGAGACCCTTGACTCAGCTGATAAGCTCCTTGATCATCTGACTGATTTGTTGATCAGGAGTACCTGCTATACATGGAAGGATAGATTGAGGTCAGATTCTGAGGGGCCTTGAATGGCGGGCCAAGGAGTTTAGATGGAACTGCGTGGCCCGTAAGAAAATAGTGCAAGCAAGTGGGTTATGAGCAGAGGTGTACCATATTTTTTGGGGAGGTTAGGGAGACACCCTAATAGGAGTGTCCAGTTAGGTGAGGACTTTGCTTCCTGTGGGAAGACAATGAAGAGGATGGGGCTTTGTCTTAGGGCCCACCAAGATGATGTCACTATGGGAGGCCCTTTTGAATACATAGTGAGTGCCATTGCTCATCAGTCCTCTTACCTTGGGGAGACTTAATAAACTTTCTTGTGGAAGAGGGACATAAGACGATGAGGTGTTTTTTTCTTTATGGGTGCTGGAATGTGGGGTGTGTTTTACCCTGTTACGACCCTCATTTTGGTAATCAGCACAAGGTCTGTGGCCTCTGTGGCAAGAGCAGTGACAATGTTTTCACACCCCAAGGGGCACACAAAAGTCAGCCAACTCCCTGCTGCTGCGTCAGGAGTGAGGGTCAGAGCAGTGGAAGTCCAGGGACTCCCCAGAAATGGGGCTTAGGCACAAAGATCATTTAGACCCCCCCAGGTCCCTGGTCACCTTCTGCTTTCCCCACACATCAGGTCTGGCAAGAAGTAGCACATCCACACTGGGAAATTTGAAGAGGTTTTGTATAGGACCATTTACAAAGGTAGAGCAGGGATAGGAAAACTTCAAGGGGTGCTGTAGTTCCCAGGAGAAATTCTATCACTGTATCTGTTTTGCTTTTTCTCCCTTCTGGAAAATGCACACACACACCTGAGTAACTCACTTTCTTCTTGAATTCCAAAAAACTTTTGTGATTGTACATACAATCTTCTCCTAGAGTGCTCAGAAGGGCTCTGTGTGGAGTTGTGTGGAGAGGGTCCCCTTGCAGGAGCCAGGACTTTCAAGAGCCACATGCCACAGTGACCCCACAGTAGTGGGGGGGAGCTAGGGGCATAAACACCACGACTTCATTCTTCTGTGCTCTGAGCTGTTGCTGATGCTCCCTATTGGCCAAACCAAACTGGCAACTAGAGGATAAGGGAGCCCGCTGAGGGAGTCCATCTTGTGACCTCCTAGGCCAGGGCAGAGGGCAGAGGGTAGAGTGTGGGTTGGAAGGAAAGTGGAAGATACACTCCTCTCCCCACTGTAGGGGAAGAAAAACTCTTCCTCTCCCGTCTTAGATGTAGTGATTGGGGATCTGTGAATTAAACTGACAAAAGACAGATTAGAAAGAGAGAAGAACAGATTTAATCATGTAAGTGTGGAGTTCACAAAAAAGCTACTCAAGGAGATGGTTAGAATTTGGGGCTTATGTAGCATCTGAAAGGAAAGGGAGGGGGAGAAAGGATTTTTATGGGAGAAAAATGACTTTTGGAAAGATAAATGGGCACTTAAGAGGGTAGATGGGAGATGTAGTTTTGTGATAGTGGCTCATGTCTGATGAGGAGAGTCTATCTTCCCTGCTTGCAAGAAACTCCTGGGAGGGGGTTTATGCCAGCTGAGTTCTTTTGGGAGGCTCCGCTTTTAGGCAGATTTCAGAAACTCAAATCCCTTCTGCTTAAAATCATTTTTATGCCCCAGTGATATATTCCGGACCACTTCACCACCAAAGGTAGCGTGACCTGTGGGGGCCTGTAGGGAGACCAAAGGTTCCCAATTTTAGAGCCACCAAGTTTGAGGGACCAGAGAATCAAGGCTACTGTGGGGCTGCACAGGCTTCTGGGAAGAGAGCTGGAGTGATGGGGCCTCATCCTCTCACAGAGAGCAACCAGCATCACCAGGTAGCCCTGCTTCTGGGATATCCCGTCCTGATCAATCTTAGGCTGCTCTACGGCATGGCTATGGGGCATTGCACCATGTTATCCCTTAGTCTAGTGAATCTGACACTTGGCCTCTCACACGCTGGGAAGCCAGCATCCTATTTATCTCACAACTTCAGGAAATTATACTGCTTCTAGGTCAGGTTCTGGCTGGAGTAAAGAATGCCAGGCTACAGGGTCAAGAATGCCAAGCTACGGGGTCAAGTGACATCATTTTCCTCAGTGTTTAAGGAACACGCAGAGCCCTTCTGAGCACTCATGGAGAAGATTCTATGTACAATCATGAAAGTTTTTTGGAATTCAAGAAGAAAGTGAGTTACTCAGGTGTGTGCATGCGTTTTCCAGATGGGAGAAAGAGCAAAACAGATAAGGTGATAGAATTTCCATTGTTAGATTCTTCTTGTTTGTCTGTGAACTATGCATGAAGGAGCTATCCTGAGCCATGAATACTGAAAACACTTGAGTGCTTTTCCATGTGTGAAAACCTTACCCTTTGAAAAATCCAAGGCCCACCCTGGGCCACACATGTCGAATCTGAGCTCAGCTGTTAGGCAGCTCCTCACCTGCGCCAACAGCGAAAGCAAAAGTGGTTCGGCACAGACATTGTTTAAAATGGCTGTGTTAAAAATACCATCTCGGCTTCACAGATTTCTGGAGCTGTGAGGAGCATCCTCATTTATGTGCTCTGATGAAGGTGAGTCTGGGAGGAATGCACAAGCCAGTTAAAAGTGGTTCTCTAATTGGATTATGCAACAGCTTTTGAATCTCGATGCTTTAAATTTTTAAAGAGCCAGCAACCTCTCTCAGCCCAAAGTCCCTGTGGCTCTGAGCAAGGCTGCAGGGCATTGAAGGGGGGACAGGCTGACAGCTCAGTCAGGTGTAGCTTCAGGACTGTTATGGAAAGGGAAGGAGATCTGTGTATGGGGAGGACTTTCCTAAGGGGTGAGGAGGAAAGAAACTGCTGCCATGTGGAAGGGAGGCATGGATGCACTCCAGAAGACCTGATTTGTGGGGTCCCTGTCCAGTTAAGGAAGTTGAACATAATTTTGGTTTAGGTTTGCTTCAGAAGTCATATAATCTTTGCCACTCACTAATGCTGACTGTGACCCTTGCATAGCCAACTCCCAGAGAACCTAAGTCAAAATCAAATACTTGGCCTTTCTTTTCAGAATGCTTCCATTTGGTGGCCCCAGGCAAACATTTTGCAAAGAATCCTCTTACATCCTGTTAACTGCAACCTTTGCTGCCTGCCAGCCTACCAGGCGGTTCCCTCAATTTGTTCAACACAAGGTCTGGTTGGCCAGGTCAGGTTCCATTCCAGTGGCCCCAGGACTGGAACTTGTCCAGGACTCACAGACCTTCCAATGAGAGGGATCAGAGCTGTTGACCCAGTGGCATTATTCTCCAGCTGGGCTTTGAGATAGAGTCAGAACTGTCAGTGTTTCTGCAGTGCCTCCATCCAGAGGTGGCAGGGCTTGGGGCTGAGGTATAGGAAAGAAGACAGGGTTAAGAAAGATGACCAATGTGGTGGTCCTATGCAAAGATAACCTCTACTATTTGCTTCTGAGGAGTGGAACAGTTGGCAAATCACCTAGAAGTTAGTGGAAAGGATTGTGAAGACAGGAGAAAGGAAAAATACTCAACATGTGTTGATTATGAATTTTAATTACTGAGTTATCTGTTCAGTCAACAGGCTGGGAAAGAAATGTGGGCAGGAAGAGCTCTGTGAATGTTACAGATGATACAATTCTGCTTTTAGGAAATGCACAATTAAACTGTGTCTACACAACCCAAAGTAAAAGCAGATGTATCCGTCACCAGACTATTTTGATTAATGGGGAAATTTGGAGCTTAAATTATCTGGTTCCGCCAGCTATGTTGATCAAATGAACTGGATCATTGCCAGATCTCTATTTCTCTCGGTGGGGTATAGACACAACTTTGGGTGAGGCAGTTTCAGGGACAGGATTCATCATATGAGGCAGCAGAATCTAAGTGGGAGGGAAAGGCACTACAAAGCAAGTGATAACAAAATCCTTACATTTGGATAACCCGTATCGAGAGGCCATGGACTTAGGTTTACCTCCAAATCAGATAATCGACTCAGCAGGCTACATGACCTCTGGTGTGGAACCACACTCTTCCTGCTCTTTCTGGGAGTTGGTTATCCAATTAAAGAAGCAGTCCTCATGCTGCTGGTTTGCGTTGAGGGGACTGAGTGACTGGGAAGAAGTAGAAGAGTTGATAGAAGGGTATTTTTTGGTATCTACCCTCTGATACTCAGGGAGGAACTCTTTCTGATCACCCATTCAGAGAGGAGACCAGTGCTGTGAAGACAAGCCACCTCTGCCATCTTACTGACTTGTCCAAAATTATCTCTTGATATGACAGAATGTACCACCTGCCCTCCAAAGTTTTCACGGAGCCACTCTGTTTTTCTTTGCTTGTCTAAAACATGTTTGCTGTTTGTTTGTTTATAGATACAGTCATTTGCAAATTATGGAGTCAGTGTAGCTCTTGCATTCAGGGCTTTTTCTAGAGTATACATTTTAAATATCGCCACTCTCTGAGACAAGAAAATGATTTGGGTCTTGGAGGATGCTGTTTCACCAAAAAATGTCTTTTGAAATAAGGCCCTGCTGGAATATGGATCCTTTACTGTTAACTGATGTGTTGAATGGTTTTGGATGTCTTTTATTGAAAAATAAGGGAGGCAAATTAATTTAAAAAAATAGGAATAATGACACTGGGAATCATTAAATGATAATGAGTGATTAAGAAGTGGCTACAACTCAAATGTCCCTCAGTGGATGAGTGGATTAATAAATTGTGGTATATACATAAAATGGAATATTATGCAGCTATAAAAAGGAATGAAGTACTGAAACAAGCTACAACATAGATGAACCTTGAAGACATGCTAAGTGAAAGAAGCCAGACACAAACATTTACATATTGTATAACTCCACTTACACAAAATATCCAGAATAGGTACATTCGTAAAGGCAGAAAGCAGATTGGTGGTTAAGTGCTGGGGAGAGGAGAAGAAATGGGAAGTGACTGCTTAATAGGTAATTGGGTTTTCTTTTGGGATGATGAAAATGTTTTGGAACTAGGTAGAAGTGGTGGTTGCACAACTTTAAATGTGCTAAATGCCGCTGAATTGCACACTTTAAAGTGGGTTAATTTTATGTTTTGTAAATTTTGCCTAAAAAAAAGGGGTCAAGAAAGCAAACTTGTTTGAGTTGCGGTACTCGCATACTCATTCTCTTTTTCTTTTTATTTCTTCTTTTTTTTATTTTTTTTTTTGAGACAGAGTCTTGCTCTGTCACCCGGGCTGGAGTGCAGTGGCGCGATCTTGGCTCACTGCAACCTCCACCTTCTGGTTTCAAGCGATTCTCCTGCCTCAGCCTCCGGAGTAGCTGGGATTACAGGCTCCCGCCACCACGCCTGGATAATTTTTGTATTTTTAGTAGAGACAGGGTTTCACCATGTTGGCCAGGCTTGTCTCGAACTCCTGACCTCATGATCCGCCTGCCTCAGCCTCCCAATCATTTTCTTTTCCTAATGAAGAGGCACTGAGTTTAGGACCATTTTGAAGAGGTTCCCTATAGCCAAACAATGTCAATGCCTTAAAGGACCTTGGAGACCATTTCCTCTCATCTTCTCATGTTGCAGATGAGATGTGATTAGGCAGAGGTCCCTTGGTTCCAAAATCAGTGCTTAATCCAGGAAATTGCATTGTGTCCTGAGGGTAGGAGACGTAGAATTCTGAGACACCTATTCAAAGTGAGCAGAACATTTCCAATAACTTCTTTTTTGCTATGTTTTGGACCAATTGCTAATGATTGTAATAGCAGTAATAATAATAGCAACAATAATAAAAAATAACACAAGTAGATGAGATGCGTCCTCTCACCTATTGCCATTCCTCAATGTGTAGATATTGCAAAACATCATAGATTTATATAATTTTGTCAATAAAAAATTGTAAAAATATAATACACTGATAATAATATCAGTTTATTGTGCTCTTATTAAGTACCAGATACTGAGTGAAAGAAGCACATTTTATGCAATACCTCATTTAATTTCCCCCCAACCTCATGAGGTCAATGAGAAAACTGATGTCCAAAAAGGTGAAATAAATTTCCTCCAGAGCTTAGAAGAGTTGGGGCTGGAACTGACCATTGGGAGGGGCTACAGTACTCTTAATTAAAACATCCAATACATGGTTTCCAGATCTTTGGATTTCACAAACTAGCAAAATTTCCAGAAACCAATGTAAGGTGGCCACATTTTATTTTGCCAAGTATAAATACTGAGTAACAAGCAAATAATAAAAACGACAAACCTACTACTTCCTATTATTGTTATGTTATCAAATAAAACATATTTTCACACCAAAAAGTAGAAGGACCTATTCTCAGAACAGAGAAGAGTCTTGTAAAGTGGATCTGTTTTGTTTTATAAAAAATTCTTTAGTCATTTTGCTGCCCAGGAAGATGTCATAGTGGATGCTCAGGGTTGGTCTTTGCTGATGGCTGTTTGGGGACTCAGCGCTGCAGGTCACCAAATCAGTGTTGGTGTGGGAAAGTTCATCTTATGCTCACTTATGGGCTCCATTTCCACCACCATGACCACTTTGTACATGGAACCATTGAACAAGCATTGTGGTGGCTGGAGAAAGAAGCTGAGTGACATCCACCAGACAGGTCACCTTGTCTACCAGATTACTGAGATTCTCTTCCTCAGTGGATGTCCTATGGTAGAAATCAATGTGAGTCTCAAGTATCTTCATACATTGTGCCCATTCCTAGAAGTTACCTGCCTACCTTTCCTTCAGACCTCCTTGTCACCTTTTTTCTGATCTTGTTCTTTCCAAACACTTGACCTTCTAACCAACGCTTTGGGCATTAATTGTGAATCAGTATAGATTTATACATGAGGTCATCTTTTCTTGCCCATAAAGTGGACAGCTAGATGTATTTCCCACAATATAAATCACTGGGAGGATTTTTCTTCCCCACTGTCTTTCAGGGGTACACCTAAATAGGCTGTAATACAATCAGCTTTGACTGCTGTCTGGTGCCAGTAGACTGGAAAACTCACCAGTAGCCCAGCCCATGCTTTCTCTTCCCTCACTAACTAGTAATAGAGAGCTCTCCAACATGCCATGGTTGGGACTGGGAAAGAGGGAATGCAGCAGGAGGAGCAGGTGCCATGGGAGGCTGAGCCACCTGTCTATGCTGTTCACTTGTCCCTTCTAGGCTTGCTCAGGTCAAGTCTTATGCATACCAGTTCCATTTGACAATGAGATGCTGCTGTGTACATCCAATTTTATAATTTGGTTAATCAAACTACATCTAGTTCATGATAGGCAGCCACTTGGTGTTCCATGGTCAGGTTTTTAGTCCTTACTAGGCTTAGTAGCAAATCAAATCTGGATCAGCCTTTTTAATGGACAATTTTAGTTGGCAGAAGTTGGCACAGCCATACAGTGAATCCCAAGGGAAGCGTTCTGTGCTTCTCCTACTGTGGCTAGCCAGAGCCTCCATTCAGCATCTCTGTCTGCAACAAACGCTTCCAGTTCAGTTGGATATGACTGGTGGCTAGACAGTTTGTATGGTGGTCTAGCTCTGCTGCAGAGCCTTTTTAGATCAAAACTGGCAGCCTCACAGTTGACCCAGAACTTGGGTCAGAGCAGCACACTTATGTTCCTAGAATCCAAAGAGGGCCCCCAAACCTTACTCCTCTTTGTGGAAAGTGAGTCAAGGTAAAATATTTGTCTCATACTTTTGAAGCGATGACACGCTGCCATTCTCCCAGACCACTGACATCTGGAACTCTCACTACTATCTGTTTTCCAGATCCAACTAGCACAATGTCAATGATGAACTGGACCAGTGTCATGTTCTGCGGGATATCAAGGCAATCAAGATCGTCTTGGACTGTATTATGACAGAGGGCCAGGGAGTGAACAGAGCCCTTATAGTGTATGTAGTTTTCCCTTGCACATGAAGGCAACCTGTCTCTACTTATCTTTTCTGATCCCTTTCCTGGCTTCTAGGGTAATTCCATGTGATGATTAAGCACTGCCATCTGCTTTCTACCACCCTGAGATCCCATTATTTCCATCGAAATCCAGAAGCTCAATGCCAACTTCCACCACCACCTCCTGCATAACATCACTGCCTCAGGGGCTTTCAAGGGTGCTGGTGCTCCCCTTACCAATACATTTCTAAGTTCCTTGGTAAAGCATCATTCAAGTCTTCTTAGGGGAATAGTTAGGGGATAATGATAATTTGAGTCTTCATGATGATAGCATGTCATAAATTACCACTGTGTGTTTTTCTCTGGCAAGGAGTTTGCTTGTGCTTTCAGGAGATATGTGGGCAACTCAATCCCCAAATCCGTTTTTGAGAGTCTGTTTTCTAGAACTACTCTATATTAGTCAAGGTCTTGGCAAGAAGTAGACGGCACACTTTAAAAACGGGATAAAATTGAAGAGTTTAATGAGGGAAGCTACTGTCACCTTTAGGCCTGAATGGGCAAGAGGATCATGTTACCAGAACCTGGAAAGAGCTGTGCTGTGGGAGAAGGATGCCTGGCAGGAATGTGGCCTTATGTAGAGAAATACAGCTGCTTCTAAAACCATGTTCTGGCAGAAGAGAATAAGGTGGCTTTCTCTTTTCCCACACTTCACTCAAGGTGCTGATATATCCCTTTGGTTAAACCCAACTGAAAGTCAGAAAGCAAGAGCTCCTAGTGTTCATCCTGAGAAGTGAGGCTTCTGGGACATACACAGAAGAGTGGAGAAGAGTGGAGAGGGGACTTGGAGAAGACTCAGTACTTGGGCTAAGGATTTTTTTCTGCATCTGGAGTCACTGGGAAATCGTGGCAACTTTTTTTTTAGTAGAGATATATTTTTGGGCTATGTTTTAGGATAACAGTGGTATGTGAATTGAAATTTGGGTAATTTAGAGAAGGGTGATATGCCATGAGACCAGTGGGAATGGAGAGGCTGCGGAAGATGCTGGAAGGAAAGTATTCAATGGATACATGTATGCAGTAGCCCCCCTTTATCCTTGCAGAGTATGTCCTAAGACCCCCACTGGATGCCTGAAACCATGCATAGTACCAAACCCTATATATACCATGTTTCTTTCCTATATATATTGTGTTAGTTTGCTCTTGCATTGCTATAAAGGAATATCTATGACTGGGCAGTTTATAAAGAAAAGAGGTTTATTTGGCTCATGGTTCTGCAGGCATGGTTCTGCAGGAAGCATAGCTCCAACATCTGCTTCTGGGAAGGCCTCAGGAAGCTTACACTCTTGGAAGGTGAAGAGAGAGAAGGCAAGTCACATGCAGAAGCAAGAGAGGGGGAGGTGCTTTAAACACTTTAAACAGCCAGATCGCAGGAGAACAAACTCACTATTGTGAGGACAGCACCAAGCCATGAGGGATCTGCCCCCATGATTGAGACATCTCCCACTAGGCCCTCCCTCCAGCACTGAGGATTACATTTCAACAGATTTAGGGGGACAAATATCCAAAGTATATCATATACACACCTATGATAAAGTTTAATTTATACATTAGGCACAGTAAGAGATTAACAACAATAACAATTATTATTGGTAAAGTATTATTAAGTAAAATAAGGGTTACTTGAATACAAGCACTGCAATACTGCCATAGTTTATCTGGTCACTGAAAGGGCTACTAGGGACTCACGGGCAGGTAGTGTCTACAATGTGGATATGCTGGACAAAGGGATGATTCATGTCCTAGAGGGGACAAAGTGAGGTGGCATGAGATTTCCTTACACTGCTTAGAATGGCAGACAACTTCAAACTTCAGAATTATTTATTTCTGGAATTTTCTATTTGATATTCTCAGACTACGGGTAACTAAAACAGTGGAATGTAAAACTGCAGATAAGGGGGAATTATCTTACATGCCTTTTATGTCAGTGAGGTGGTAGAGAGTCGCTGTTTGAAGACCAGAGCTTCTGTATGAGGCTGTGTTAGTGAGCCCGACCAGGAGGCTGTGGGGACGGCACACTACAGCAGATTGCCTCGGAGTTGTGCTTTTGAAGTTAGAAAGCCAAATCAATGTGAAGAGCATTTGGTCATACTCATTTCTATGCGCACGTAGATTGCATATTAATATCAAAGGAAGTCAGTTGTGTATGTAAAGGAGAAAGAATTTTCTTTGGAGTCTTTAATTGTCAAGCGCCATTAAGATTTTCTTCTTCTTGCCCACCAAAATGACAGAATCCACTTTAAAATCTTTGAAAGCAAATGATGAAATTTGATGCCAGGGTGGTAGCAACAACAGAAATAGCTAATATTTATTGAGTACTTTCCAGGCTTTGCATTACTGCCTTATTCATCACTACTACCAACCTTATGCAATGGTATTCTTTATGTTACAGATGAGGAAACAGAAGCTTAGGCAAGTTAAACCCAGTCTTATACAGAAGAAAAGACAAGTTGGTTTTCTAAGACAGTACTGGCCAGCTCTTAGAAAGCCCATACTCCTAAACTTCATTTTCTATTGTATCTCAATGGTAAATGATTTCTGTATAAAATTTACCTGATGATTGCCTATTGTCTTTCAGTTACACACGCGTGTGTGTGTGTGTGTGTGTGTTCAATGAATTTTGAAACTGCCTGTATCCAATGCAGCCATTAAATTTAGGAAATTCAGGTTTTTAAGCACATTTATAATTAATAATTGAATAAGAAATTGATCAGGCTCTGGCTCAGCGCAGTGGCTCACACCTGTAATCCCAGCACTTTAGGAGGCCAAGGCAAGGGGATTGCTTGAGCTCAGGAGTTCAGGGCCAGCCTGGGCAAAATACAAAAATTGGTGGTGCATGCCTGTAGTTCCAGCTACTTGGGAGGCTGAGGTGGGAGGATGGCTTAAGTCTGTGAGGTTGAGGCTGCAGTGAGCCAAGATCATACCACTGCCCTCCAGCCTGGACAACAAAGTGAAACCCTGTCTCAAATAAATAAATAAATAAATAAATAAATAAATAAATAAATAAAAGAAACCACCAAAAATACAGAAATTGACCAGGCTTTGGGTCAGTTATTTGGGTCATAGATAAAAGTGTACAAAATAACCATGGCTTATATTAAGGGTGAGAATAACTGGCTTAGAATATTGCCAGACATATAGTAAATGTTCTATTAAGGTTGCCTATTATTAGTAATACTCACTTCCCATACTAAAAGTGTAAACTTCAGTAATATTTCCTTCAGAATCCACATTTCATAGAGATTTTAAATTTTATCTGAACAATTACATTTTCTCTCTGACCATTTGTGCCCAAAAGGTGATCACTGTCATGAATTTGGTGGGCATATGTATCTGATGATGTTTCCATAACATTAGTATTAATTTGTGTATACATACACAGTTTTATTGAAAACTTGCCTAATGCTATCACATTACACATATTTGCCTCAAAACACTGTCATTTTCCACAACATCGTGGAAAGTCTGTCTGTGAAGCACATATAACTAGTTAGAATCTAGTTTACCCGATGCATGCTGCTATCTGGGGAGGAACTTAGTTCTGTCAATGTCTTATTATAACCTTCCTGTGAAAATTCTAGTGCCTCTTTCTATTCACACAGATGAAAGTTTCCATATGATAGATGCATAAAAGAGAGTTGTTCGTTTGTAAAATTCATGAATGTCCAATATTACTGTTAGTTGTCTGCATTTGTTTTCTCAATTTTTTAAAAAAAATCAGATACAGTAAACTACCTGAAACTGCTAGAATCAGGAATATCCCTGAAGTCTGTCTAGTAATAGTAGTAGTCATTCCATGATAGCTCCCATGAAATTCTCATCTTTTATAGGTAATAATATATTCATATCTCAGATTTCTGAAGTACTGCAAAATTAATTACTGCTTATGTAAAACCCTACAAACCACAATATTCATGCCTAAAGACCCCTATAAGCCACTAGTTCCTTCAGCTAATCTACAGATGAGTTCACTGAGTCTGAAGAGGAGGATCAATAACCTGCCTCTGTTGGTTCATCTGGAACCAAAGCAGATGTGAAAAGAAAAACGTTCAGTGGGTTCTGGTGGACAGGAGAGATCCCTAGCACAGGAGTCAGGAGTCCAAGATCTGAGTCCGAGTTCTTTTATTCCCTGCAGCCTTAGCACTTAATAGATATTCCATCATGGTGAAAATCAAAAACATATAGTTAAGATTTCCCAAGCACAGTAAGTGAGATGTTTGCCTATTGCCTCTCAATTACACACACACACACACACACACACACACACATATGCGTGTGTGTGTGTGTATGTGGGGTTGTGTTTGTGTGTGTTCAGTGAATTTTGAAACAATGGGCCAGGAACTGTTTTAAGTGCTTTACATGTATTATCTCATTGTATCCTCCCAACAATTTTAGGAGGGAGATACTAAAAGATTTCATGGGAGATACAGCACAATAAACTAACAGGGAAAATTGCTCTCATATTGAAAAGCTATATTAACACTTGCTTTAGTATTTTGACATAAAGTGGCTCTTTGGAAGCAGAATTTTGTCAGGACCAGTCAATTACCTGCTTATACTTTCAGATTCATTTATTCATTCAAAAACACTTCCTGACTGGCTAATATTTGTCAAGTTCTGTTCTCAGTCATGGGGTAAACCCATGGATAAGGATGGCCTCCTCTTTTGAGATGCTTACTTTTCAGTAGGGAGATAACTGAATTCAACCAGGTCCCATCACACTCCCAGTCTTGGTACAAAGCAGGCAAAGGAAGCTGGATGAATTCAACCTGGATTCAGGAAAAGATAGAATAACTTAACATTTTTCTAGCCTGAAGGTTGAATTGTTAGTTCAATTGTGGTTGATGTCATGGCACTTTGATTGTGCTGCTTTGTCCTCATTTATTTAACTATGGAATTTTGCTTCCCTGATCTCTAACTGTAATCAAATTCTTGCCTTCCTGACCCACTCAGAGGTCCAGAAAAATATCTCCACCATTTAAAACTTTTCTTTAAATGAGATTATTTTTCATAGGAGCAAATTATCTCTGAGAAAGAAATAATATCATCATTTACCAATGTCTATTATACCACTTACCTATTCTCTGAAAAGTACACACAATTTTTTAAACAGTCACTTGGCAGCAGTAAATGCTATTTAGTCAGCCTTGTAGACCAAGGACGATTGGGGCTAGCACTATGGAAATATTTCTCATGTTTTCCCCTTTTATGAAGAGAGAGAAAGAAATTATTTCTTATGTATCAGTGGGAGTCTCTCCTGTACTCTAGATTAATATGTTTTAGTACTCAGCCAGCATCAAAGTGCTGTGATGCATCATATTGATCATCAAATATCAGTCCCTAGGAAGAGTTTCACTAGAAACACTTGTTAGATGTGTTGTGTGCATTATATAACATTTATGCAAACCACAGCTTCTATACAGTACCAAACTTATCCAGGGAGAAGAAATCACATTTCAGCAGAGAACAGGTTTTCCATCTGATTTGTGCCCAGAACATGTAAAAAACATAGCAGGTTGCATGCTGTATTGACTAAGGAACATACATATGCATTTAAATCACTTGTGTTTTACTTTTTTATGATGCATTGGTGAATTGTATTCCTTTTGCATTTGTAATTAGAAGGCGGAACAGATGTGATGGTTTCGTTTAAAGTGATATGTCCATTAAAATAACCTATACTACAAGTAATTGTTTTCTTTAACAAGGGATTCTGTCCATTGTCATGCTGTTTTTGAGCCGTTTAAATAGACTGTGAAGAAAAACATGTTTGTCTTCAGGAAATGTTGATTGATTACGGAAGAAGGAAATTTTTGTGATAGGAATATTTGCATATTTGTTGTTTTTGTTGTTCTTGTTCTTTTTGTTTTGGAGGTGGAACATCATCAAAGAAGCACTCCTACATTCATTCTTCCAGCCTCACTTTTTCTTCTCAAATTGAGACTAATAATTCAAACCTATCTGTATTTCAAAGAAGGCCAAGATTTCCCTTTTTCATTTTAATAAGCTATACTACGGTTAAGCTGAATATTAAATTATTACCCACTTTGTGATCAAATATATTGTCAATGTTACCACTGGCTCTTTGTTTGAAACCAAATGAAGTGTGGGTTTTTATTTTGATCAATGACAGCTTTCTGAGATCTGCAGTTATGCTTGATTGGGACAGGCTGTGACAGCCAATGCAGTAGCCGGCAGACAATTCTTTAATATATGAATCTGACTGACCCAATTATCCATCCCCCACCCCCAAAGCAAAAAGCATCTCCAGAAACCTTTTACCATTTTCTTCTTGCAATGTCAATGCACTCAACATAGACAAAATTTAACTAAAATCATCCTTTGTAGAACAGATGCATACTAATCCCTTCACTGCTATAATTAAACACCTCTGTCTCTGAGTCACCAATGCTTGTAGACACATCAAAGTTGCCATTTTTTTAAAGGAAAATTTAACACCATGGTCTGTACATACACAGTTGGAAAGATAGCATGGTTTCATACAAATTCTGTTTAATTGTGCCAAAATGTGCCAAAATGACATTTCTTGTTGATATAAAAATATTCCGAAAGGCTTTATGTGGGGAGAAATGTTGGGATGAGGTATGTTATGGTGGTTATGATGTTGAATTCAATAAAGTATTGAATTCAGTATTTTTTTACTGAAAAAGGTTGCAGTAAGCACCCAAGGTACCGGTGTTATGCACTACAAGGCAGGTGCAGGGAAAATCCTTTCAATGTCCTTTAACTGAATCCCTGTGATAGTCATGACGTATGGTTCTATAATTGGGCACTAGCAAATGTATTTTGGGGTTTGCTTCTTTATATGAAGCTTGATCCTTTGAATTTACTGAAATATAGAATGCCTAGCTTTCTGTTTTTTCTCTACAGATTTATCTTCATTTATGTTTTTCTTATTTTACTAGTCATGGCTCTGACTTTCTATTTCTATAATAAAATTGTTGAATATACACTCTCTGTTGAGAGTAGTTCTTCAAATCTTATTTAGAAGGAGATATACAGACACACTCAGGTCAATGACTATGAAGTGATTTGGTCAAACAAATGAAACCTTTAATTTTTCCTGGCTATTGATTTTCCATTTGCAAAAGAGAAAAAATGAATTATCTTTAACTGCATAATAAGGTCTGTGTTTCCTATAAATCTATATTTTATACATGCTTTAAAGTTTTATTTAAAATGTCAAATAATTATTGTCAAATGATTGATAGATATTGATATTAAAGGTATTCCAATAAGAATAATAAATTGTACTTATTAAATTGATATTCTATTAGTTAACTATTTCTGGGTATCATATAAGCAGACACACAGGAAGTACAGACATATCTCAGAGACATTGTGGGTTCAGTTTCAGCAAATGTCACAATAAAGTGAATCACACACATTTTTTGGTTTCCCAATTCATATAAAAGTTCTGTTTAAACCATAGTCTATTGAATGTGCAATAGTATATTCCCCCCAAAAAAACAATGCCCATACCTCAATTTAAAATACTTTATTGCTAAAAAATGCTAATGATTTTCTGAATGTTTAGCGAGATGTAATATTTTTGCTGGTGGAGGGTCTTGCCTCAATGTTGATGGCTGCTCTAATTGGGTAGTAGTTGCTATAAGCTGGGGTGTCTGTGGCAATTTTTAAATATAAGATAACAATGAAGTTAGCTGCATCCATTGACTCTTCTTTTCACTACAGTTTTCTCTGTAGCATGTGATGCTGTTTGATAGCATTTTACCTGCAGTAGATCTTCTTTCAAAATTGATGTCAATCCTCTGAAACCCTGCTGCTGCTTTATCAACTCAGTTTATGGAATATTTTAAATCCTTTGTTGTCATTTCAACATCTTTGATGTTGTTTTATCATGAAATTGCAGCAATTCAGTCACATCTTCAGGCTTTACTTCCTCTAGCTCTCTTGTTATTTCCACCACATCTGCAGTTACTTTCTCCACTGAAGTCTTGAACCCCTCAAAGTCATCCATGAGGTTTGCAAACAACTTCTTCAATACTCCTGTTAATGTAGATATTACGACCTCCTCCTTTGAATCATAAATGTTATTAATGGCATCTAGAACTGTGAACCCTTTCCAGCAGGCTTTCAATTTACTTTGTCCAGATCCATCAGAGGAATTTCTATCTGTGGTAGTTATGGTCTTACAAAACGTATTTCCTAATAAGACTTCAAAATTGAAATGACTTCTTGAGCCATGAGCTGAAGAATGGTTGTTGTGTTAGCAGGCATGAAAACGACATCAATATCCTTGTACATCTCCATGAGAGCTCTTGGATGACTAGGTGCACTGTCAATGAGCAGTAATATTTTGAAAGGAATCTCTTTTCTGAGCTTAAAATATTCAGTAAACCATGCTGTAAACAGATGAGCTGTCATTCGGGCTTTGTTGTTCCATTTATAGAGCACAGGCAGAGTAGATTTAGAAATGACCTTAGGATTTTTAGAATCATCATTGAGCAGTGGTTCAACATAACCACAATGCCTGAAGCCAGGCATTGGCTTGTCCTCTCTAGCTTTGAAAGTCCTAGATGGCATTTTCTTCTAGTAGAAGGCTGTTTCACCTACATTCAAAATCTGTGGTTTAGTGTAGCCACCCTCAACAATGGTCTTAGCTGGATCTTCTGGATAACTTGCTACAGTTTCTATATCAGCACTTGCTACTTCACCTTGCACTTTTATGTTATAGAGAGAGCTTCTTTTCTTAAACTCATAAACCAACCTCTGCTAGCTTCAAACTTTTCTTCAGTAGCTTCCTTACCTCTCTCAGTCTTCATGGAATTGAAGAGAGTTAGGGCCTTTCTCTGGATTAGGCTTTGGTTTAGAGAATAATTGTGGCTAGTATGGTCTTCTATCTAGACCACTAAAACTTTTCTCATATTAGCAATAAGGCTATTTCACTTTCTTATCATTTGTGTTTTCACTGAAGTAGCAATTTTAATTTCTTTCAAGAATTCTTCCTTGGTTTGGCCTATCTTGACTTTGACATGCCTTTCTCACTAAGCTTAATCATTTCTAGCTTTTGATTTAAAGTGAGAGATGGGCAACTCTTCCTTTCTCTTGAACACTTAGAGGCCTTTGTAGAGCTATTAACTGACTCAATTTTAATAGTGTTTTGTCTCACAGAATAGGGAGGCCTGAGGAGAGGGAGAGAGATGAGGGAATGATTGGTCAGTGGAGCAATCAAAGCACAAAACATTTATTGATTCAGTTTGCAGTTTTATATGGGTGTGGTTCATGGCACCCCAAAACAATTAAATAGCAACATCAAACATCACTGATCACAGGTCGCAATAACAGATATAATAATAATAAAATTTTAAATAGTGCAAGAATTACCAAAATGTGACTTAGAGACACAAAGTGAGCACATGCTGTTGGAAAAATGGCACTGATAGTCTTGCTTCACAGAGGGTTGCCAGAAATCTTTAATTTGTTTTTTTAAAAAACCCAGTATCTGCAAAGCACAATAAAACAAGCTATGCCTATATGTTAGGGGGCCTCTTTGTGGAATGACTTTCAGTATGATAGAAATTTGTCTGTTTTATATTTAATTCTATCTGAAATTTTGACTATTAAGGATTGCAGAGTTTTGATTTAATTGTTTATTTAGACCTCTTTCATGTTAAAGTTTAACATTCATTAGAAAGTAAAATAGATGTTATCACTATGATTTTCAAAATAAAAAGTTCAAGTCTCTTGGATTTGTAAGTTAATTTTAAATTAATTGATATTTAGTATAAATCTTTCTATAATAACCAAGTATGCACAGAAAGCTCCCTACCCTATAAAGCTTACAACTGTTCATAAATGCACTTATATAAGAGATAATCATTATCTCTTCTAAGCTTAAGGGTTTCAGCAATCTAAAGTATTTAAAGGCAAGTCCCCTCATCAATGAGGAAACTATCTTTCGGGGACCTTCTCAGTCTATCTTTTCCATGAACATTGCCTTCTCTGCAGTTACAACTCTGAGCTCCTGGCAATCAGGTTTGTAGCTTGCGACAGATTCTGCCCCTCTGCCCGCAGCAGGTCAGATGGGCACTGGGCAGTTAATACATATGGTTATAACTGAGGGTAGCTAAGCACACAAGCCATAGGGCAGCCTTGTGCAGAGAGAAGCAGAGAGGAGACTGTGTAATGCACCAGAAAGGGTAGTTTTATAAGCCTTGATAGGATAAAGATATAAAAAGCCAATGTTTAATAATGCAACTTACACTTAATTCTTTGATTTAAATTCTGCCTCTTGGGAGAAAGAGGTGAGATTGGCTCAACTTCTAGCACCAACACTCTCTGAAACTTTTTTTGAATATTTTTTTCTTTAAATTTAGTAAAAACGTATTTCCTACCCCTAAAGGAAATTTTGAGGTGAGCAATAGCTAGTAAACACTAAGTTCTTTGATTTTTGATACTTTTATTTGTATTTACTGTAACTAAGAAGAAATTGAGATTCCTGTTTTCCCTTCTGGTAATGCAAGTGTAAAGGGATCTAATTTACTACATAAACAGGGGATATCCTTTTATCTTTTCTATTCAAAGTTTTAATCATTTTAATGGGTACACTTGGAGGGGATCTTCTTCAAGGTTCTGGAACTACTACAGTGGCCAAGTAGTTATTTTCTGACAAGTAAAACTACCTTTCAAAGAGTGCACTACTTTTCTTTTGACTCTTGTCACTAAATATCCCCTAAGTTCTTTGTACAAATTAATTTTTCTGTTTTTCTTTTATTTCTCTTGGCAGTTTAACTCCCTCTCATGGCTCCAATGATGATCTAAAATCTATACCTCCACCCTTAATTCTAAGCCTGGGGATGCCCCAAGCAAATATAAGTATACTTTAACAAAAGCTGATGCCAGCATATTATATATTTCTAAACAAAGATTGTAATTATATTAATCTGTTCTCACACTGCTGTAAAGAGCTGCCTAAGACTGGGGAATCTATAAACAAAAGAGGTTTAATTGACTTACAGTTCCTCATGGTTGCGGAGGCCTCAGGAAACTTACGATCATGGTGGAAGGCAAAGGGGAAGCAAGGCACATCTTACATGGTGGCAAGAGAGAGAGCACAGAGAAAACTGTCACTTTTAAACCATCAGATCTCGTGAGAACTCCCTCAGTATCACCAGAACAGCATGGGGTAAAACCACCCCCATGATCCAATCACCTCCTACCAGGTCCCTCCCTTGACACGTGGGGATTACAATTCAAGATGAGATTTGGACACAGGGCCAAACCATCTCATACATATATATATATATATATATATATATATATATATATATATATATACACACACACACACATATACACACATAAACATATGTATATGTGTGTATATATACACACATATATATTTTTTAATTCTGATCTACATATCTACTGTTGTGTATCTCCAATCACATTTAAAATGGTTAGTCCTCAGTATCTCTAAAACTCTATTGATCATTTTCCTTCCTACACCTGGTTTTCTTTTCTCTTCCTGTTTCTAGAATTAATTCCAGCGTTCCATCCTCCCAGACAACAAAATCAGAACCTCCCAGTTGTCTCTCAGTTCTTCTTCTTTTCCCTGCCTCCCATAGCAAAGTCATCTGTCAGGTCCCAGTGATTTTACCTCTTCTCTCTCTGTCTTTTCTGAATCTTTGTCTTTATCCCCTACTCTGTTGTACTGGGTTACGAGTCATCTTTTTTCAATTCAAATTGCTTCCTTCTTCCAACTGGTCACCCTGTGACTTTCAGATTAATCTTTTTCCAGCACAGTTCAGATTTTGTTATACTGTCACCAAAATATTTCAATGGCTTTCCATTGCATTCAGCCTCAAATCCAAACTTGTTGTCTTGGCCTTAAGCTGTACTTTTGGCCTTTTCTCCCACTCAGCCTAGTTAAAGCATTAACTCTGGTGGTTTTTTGCAGCCCCGTGCTTGACATACCCTTCTCACAGTGAAAAGCACCCAACTTCCCAGCTTCATGTGGCCATCTTCTATTCCAAAGGCCATTACAGAAGGCACTTTCTAGATGAAGCTTTCCCTGTCCTTCCAGCTGGAATGATGTTTCCAGTTCTCCAACTCAAGGTGGAACTCTTTTTTCTTTTATCTTTATATTAGTTTGCTAGGGCTTCTGAGACAAAGTAGCAAAGACTTGGTGGATTAACAGCAGATATTTATTTTCTCACAATTCCAGAGGCTTAGGAGTCTAAGATCAAGGTGTTGTCAGCATCAGTTTCTTCTGAGGCTCCTCTACTTGGCTTGTAGATGGCCACCTTCTCCCTGTGTCTTCCCAAGGGCTTCCCTCTGTGTATGTCTATGTCCACATTTTCTCTTCTTATAAAGATACCTGCTATGGGGCCCACATTAATGACTTCACATTAACTCAATGAATTCTTTAAAGACAGTATATCACATTCTGAGGTACTGGCATAAGGACTTTTAACATGTGATCTTGGGGGTGGGGCACAATTCATCCCATAACACCTCTCTTTGCAGCATGTCTCACTTTAGACATTGTGCTCTGGTTTTTCATGTACATAATGTAAGTTTCCCACCTTTTTCTCAGTATGAGAGGGAAGGATCTATATTTTCTCCATGACATCTGTCTGTGTAAACCCCATAAATACTCAATACTGTGTCTTGCATATGGGAAATACTCAATGAATGTTTTCTTTTATTTACACATAAAATTTTTACATATTGCAGAGGAATATATGAGCATTTTTTACATGCATAGAATATGTCATGATCAAGTCAGGGTATGTGAGGTATCCATCACCTTGAGTATTTATCATTTCTAAGTGTTGGTAACATTTTAAGTTCTCTCTTCCAGCTATTTTGAAATATACAATATATTGTTGCTAATTGTAGTTACTCTAGTGTGCAATGGAACATTAGAACTTACTTCTATCTAACTTTAAGTTTGTACCCATTAAACAACTTCTCTTTATTTCCCACCCCCACTTTCACACCCTTTCCTGCTCTTGGTATTTATTATTTTATTCTCTATCTTCCAATCATCAAGTTTTTTTTAACACCTACATATGAGTGAGAACATTCAGTGTTTGTCTTTCTGTGCCTGGATTATTTCACTTAACGTAATGAACTTCGGTTCCATCCATTTGTCTGCAAATGACATGATTTCATTCTTTTATGGCCAAATAGTATTCCATTGTGTATATATAATCACACTTTCTTTATTCATTCATCCATTGACAGACATAGCTTGCTTCCATGTCTTTGTTGTTATGAATAGTGCTGCAGTAAACTTGTGTAGGTATCCCTTTGATATGCTTTCTTTTCTTTTGAATAGATACCCAGTAGTGCAACTAATGGATTGTATGGTAGATCGATTTTTAGTTTTTTGAGAAATCTCCATACTGTTTTTCATAGTGGTTATACTAATTTACATTCCCACCAACAGTGTATAAGTGTTCTCTTTTCTCTGCATCCTTGTCAGTCTGTTACTTTTTTGTCTTTTTAATAATAGCCAATATAACTGGGATAAGATTATAATTCATTGTGTCTTTGGTTTGCACTTTCTGGATGATTAACGATGAGCAGTTTTTCATATACCTGTTGGCCATTTGTATGTCTTGTTTTCAGAATAGTCTATTCATGTCCTTGTAATCCCTTTTAAATGCCATCACTTCTTTTTGTTTTGTTGAGTTCCCCATATATTCTGGATATTAGTTCCTTGTCGTGTGACTGTTTTGCAAACCTTCTCTCCCATTCAATAGTTTGTCTCCTCACTCTGCTGATTGTTCCCTTTGCTGTACAGAAGCTTTTCAGTTTAATATAGTACAATTTGTCTATATTTGTTTTTGTTGCCTATACTTTTGAGGTTTTTGAGGTCTTAGCCATAAAATCTTCACTTAGATCAATGTCCTGAAGTGTTTTTTCTGTTTTTTTTTTTTTTCTAGTAGTTTTATAGTTTTGAATCTTACCTTTGGGTCTTTAATTCATCTTGGTTGATTTTTGTATATGATGAGAGATAGGGGTCTGGTTTTATTCTTCTGCATATGGATATTCAATTTTGCCAGCACCATTTATTGAAGAAGGTATCCTTTCCTTACTATATGTTCTTGACATCTTTGTCAAAAATCAGTTGGCTTTAAATATGTGGATTTATTTCTGTGTTCTCTATTTTGTTCCATTGGTCTATGTGCTTATTCTTATACTAATACCATGATGTTTTGGTTATGATAGCCTTGTAATATAATTTGAAGTCAGGTAGTGTGATGGCTCCAGCTTTGTTCTTTTTGTTCAGCATTGCTGTGGCTATCCTGGTTCTTCTATTTACATATGAATTTTAGGATTTTTTTCCTATTTCTATAAAAAGTTGCATTGGTGTTTTGATAGGGATTGCATTGAATCTGTGTATTGCTGTGGGCAGTGGGGTCCTTTTCATGATATTAATTCTTCCATTCCATGATCATGGAATGTCTTTCCATTTGTTTATGTCCTCTTAAATTTCTTTCATCAGTGTTTTGTAGTTTTCTTTGTAGAGCTCTTTCCCCTCCTTGATTAAACTTATTACTATATATTTTTTCTAACTATTGTAAATGGGATTGCTTTTTATATTTCTTTTTTGGCTATTTCATTATTGGTGTATAGAAATGCTACTAATTTTTTATGTTAATTTTATATCCTATAACTTTACCGAATTTGCCTATCAACTCTAAGAGTTTTTTTGAGGAAGTCTTTTGGCTTTTTAAGTTATAAGATCATGTCATCTGCAAAAAGAAATGATTTGATTTATTTTTTTCCAATTTGGGTGAATTTTATTTCTTTCTCTTGCCTGATTGCTCTGTCTAGGACCAGTGCTATGTGGAATTGGAGTGGTAAAAGTGGGCATCTTTGTCTTGTTCTAGTTCTTGGAGAAAAGACTTTCAATTTCTCTCATTGAGTATGATGTTAGCTGTGGGTTTGTCATATATTCTCTTTATTGTTTTGAGGTTTGTTCCTTCTATGCCTAGTTTGTTGAGAGTTTTTATCATGAAGGGACGTTGCATATTATCACAAGCTTTTTCTGCATCTATTGAGCTGATTATATAGCTTTTTTTCTTCATTCTGTTGACACGACATACCATGTTTTTTGATTTGTGTATGTAAAACCATAATTGTATCCCTGGTATAAATCTCAGTTGACTATGGTATGTGATCTTTTTGCGGTGCTGTTGAATTCAGTTTGCTAGTATTTTGTTGAGATTTTGGTGTTTATGTTCATCAGGGATATTGATCCGTGTTTTCTTTTTTCGTCATGTCCTTGTCTGATTTTGGTCTCAGGGTGATGCTGACCTCATAGAATGAGTTTGGGAGAATTCCTTCCTTTCAATTTTTTTTTTGAATAGTTTCAGGAGGATTGGTATTAGCTTTTCAAACATTTGGTTGAATTCAACTATGAATCAATCAAGTCCTGGGCTTTTCTTTGTTGGGAGACTTTTTATTGCTGATTGAGTCTTGCTCATTATTGGTCTGTTCTGGTTTTCTATTTTTTCCTGATTCCGTCATAGTAGGTTGTGTATTTCCTGGGGTTTATATATTTCCTCTAGGTTTTCCAGTTTGTCAGCCTATATTTGTTTATAATAGTCTTTAATGATCTTTTATATTTCTGTGATATGAGTTGTAATGTCTCCTTTTGTATGTTTATTTGGGTCTTTTCTGGATTAGTCTAACTAGCAGTTTATCAATTTTGTTTATCTCGTCCAATAACCCAAATTTTTGTTTCATTGATCATCTGCTCTGATCTTTATTATTATTTTTTTCTTCTGCTAATTTTGGTTTTGGTTTGTTCTTGCTTTTCTATTTCCTTGAGGTGCATTGTTGAATTGTTACTTTGTAATCCTTTTACTTTTTAGATGTAGGCATTTATTGCTATAAACTTCCCTCTTAGCATGGCATTTTCTGTATCCCACAGGTTTTGGTGTGTTGTGTTTCCATTTTTATTTGTTTCAATAAACTTTAAAATTTCCATCTTAATTTCTTCATTTACTCAATTGCTGTTCAGTAGCTTATTATTTAATTTCCATGTATGTGTATATTTTTGTCTTTACAGGTAAAGTGCATTTCTTGTAGGCAACATATAATTAAATTATGTTTTTCTTTTACCCATTCAGCCAGTCTAAGTGGATAATTTAATCTATTTACATTCAAAGTGATTATTGATATGTAAGGTTTTGTTCCTGTCATATTTTTAATTGTTTACTGGTTGTTTTGTATATTCTTTGTTTCTTTCTTTTACTTTTATTGTTATTGTGGGTTGGTGGTTTGTATACCATATGAGTTCTTTCTTATCCTCATTTGTGTCAACATTTGGCTTACCAGTGAGTTTTATATTTTTGTGTAATTTTTTTTTTTTTGAGACGAAGTCTCGCTCTGTTGCCCAGACTGGAGTACAGTGGCACGATACTGGCTCACTGCAACCTCCGCCTCCAGGGTTTCAGCGATTCTCCCTCCTCAGTCTCCTGAGTAGCTGGGATTACAGGTGCGCATCACCAGACCCAGCTAATTTTTTGTATTTTTAGTAGAGATGGGGTTTCACCATGTTGGCCAGGCTGGTCTCATACTCCTGATCTCAAGTGATCTGCCCACCTTGGCCTCCCAAAGTGCTGGAACTACAGGCATGAGTCACATGACTGGCCTGTGTATTTTCATGATATGATAAGTGTCAACTGTTTGCATCCAGATATGGGACTTCCTTGAACTTTTCTTGTGAGGCTGGTCTAGTGATGATGCATTCTCTTAGCTTCTGCTTCTCTGCAAAGAACTTTATTTCTTCTCCATTTATGAAGGATAATTTTGCTAGATGTGGTATCCTTGGCTGGTAGTTATTTTTTTCCTTTCAGCACTTTGAGTATATCATCTCATTCTCTCCTGACCTGTAAGGTTTCTGCTGAGAAATGCACTGTTAGTTTGATGGGGGTTCCTCTATAGGTGACTTAATGCTTATCTTTTGCTATATTTAGAATTCTGTTTTTGTGTTTGACTTCAGACAGTTTGACTAAAATGTGCCATGGAGAAGATCTTTTTGCATTGTATCTGTTTGGGAATCTCAGTGGCTCCTGTATCTGGAAGTCTAAATCTCTTCTGGATTTGGAATGCTTTCATCTATCATTTCGTTAAATAGATTTTCTAATCCTTTCATTCTCTCTTTACCTTCCAGGACCTGAGTGATTAAAAAATTTGGTCACTTTGTGGTGTCTCATATGTCATGGAGGCATTGCTTATTCTTTTTTATTCATTTTCTTTATTTTTTCAAAATATCTGTCTTGAAGTTCTGAGATTCTTTCTTCTTGATCTAGTCAATTGTTGAAGATCTCAAATGTGTTTTGTATTTCATTCAATAAATTCTTCAGTTCTAGAATTTCTGTTTGGTTGTTTTTTATGACATCTGTCTCTTTGGTAGATTTTTCATTCATAATTTGAACAGTTATTTCTGATTTCTTTGCATTGTTTTTCAGAATTTTTATTTATCTCACTGAACTTCTTAAGAATCAATAATTTGAATTCATTTTCTAGGACTTTGTGAATTGGCTGTTGCTGGAGAATTATTTTGTTCCTTTGGAGGTGTCATATTTCCTTGCTTTTTCATGTTTCCTGTGTCCTTACATTGATATCTGTACATCTGGTATGATAGTCACTTCTTCCAATTTTTAGAATTTTCTTTCATAAGGGAGAACTACTTCCTGAAGATGTATCTATGGTGTTGGTTGGTGATATGGTTTGGCTGTATCCCCACCCAAGTCTAAACTTGAATTATATCTCCCAGAATTCCCATGTGTTGTGGGAAGGACCCAGGAGGAGGTAAATGAATCATGGGGGCTGGTCTTTCCCATGCTATTCTTGTGATTGTGAATAAGTCTCATGAGATTTGATGGATTTATCAGGGGTTTCTGCTGTTGCTTCTTCCTTATTTTTCTCTTGCCACTGCCATGTAAGAAGTGCCTTTCACCTCCTGACATGATTCTGCATCCTCCCCAGCCATGTGGAACTGTAAGTCCAATCCAACCTCTTTTTGTTCCCAGTTTCAGGATGTCTTTATCAGCAGCATGGAAATGAACTAAAACAGTAAACTGGTACCAGTAGATTGGGACATTGCTGAAAGATACCCAAAAATGTGGAAGCAACTTTGGAACTGGGTAACAGGCAGAGGTTGGAACAGTTAGGAGGGCTCAGAAGAAGACAAGAAAATGTGGGAAAGTTTGGAACTTACTAGAGACTTGTTGAATGGCTTTGCCCATAATGCTGATAGTGACATGGACATTAAGGTTCAGGCTGAGGTGGTCTCAGATGGAGATGAGAAACTTGTTGGAAATTGGAGTAAAGGTGACTCTTGTTATGCTTTAGCAAAGAGACTGGCGACATTTTGCCCCACCCTAGAGATTTATGGAACTTTGAACATGAGAGAGATGATTTAGGGTATCTGGCAGCTGGCAGAAGAAACTTCTAAGCAGCAAAGCATTCAAGAGGTGACTTGGGTACTGTTAAAGGCATTTAGTTTTATAAGAGAAGCAGAGCATAAAAGTTCAGAAACTTTGCAGCCTGACAATGTAGTAGAAAAGAAAAATCCATTTTCTGGGGAGAAATCAAGCCAGCTGCAAAATTTGTATAAATAGAAAGGAATCTAATGTTAATCCCCAAGACCACGGGGGAAATGTCTGCAGGCCATGTCAGAGACCATGACAGCCCCTCCCATCAGAGGCCCAGAGGCCCAGCAGGAAAAAGTGGTTTTTGTGGGCCAGGCCCAGGATCCCTGTGCTGTGTGCAGCCTAGAGACTTGGTGCCCTGTGTCCCAGTCGCTCCAGCCATGGCTGAAAGGGGCCAATGTACAGCTTGGGATGTGGCTTCAGAAGGTGGAAGCCCCAGCCCTTGGCAGCTTCTACATAGTATTGAGCCTGCAGGTGCACGTAAGTCAAGAATTGAGGTTTGGGAACCTCTGCCTAGATTTCAGAAGATGTATGGAAACACCTGGATGTCCAGGCAAAAGTTTGCTGCAGGGGCGGGGCCCTCATGGAGAACCTCTGCTAAAGCAGTGCGGAAGGGTAATGTGGGGTCAGAGCCTCCACACAGAGTCCCTACTGGGGCACTGCCTAGTGGAGCTATGAGAAGAGGGCCACCATCTTCCAGACCCCAGAATGGTAGATCCACTGATAGCTTGCACTGTGATCCTGGAAAAGCTGCAGACACTCAATGCCAGTCCATGAAAGCAGCCAGGAAGAAGGCTGTACCCTGCAAAGCCACAGGGGCAGAGCTGCCCAACACCATGGGAACCCACATCTTGCATCAGCGTGACCTGGATGTGAGACCTGGAGTCAAAGGAGAACATTTTGGAGCTTTAAAGTTTGACTACCCCGCTGGGTTTTGGACTTGCACGGGCCCTGTAACCCCTTTGTTTTAGCCAGTTTCTCCCATTTGGAGTGGCTGTATTTACCCAATACCTGTACCCCCATTGTATCTAGGAAGTATCTAGTTTGCTTTTGATTTTACAGGCTCATAGGCAGAAGGGTCTTGCTGTGTCTCAGATGAGACTATGGACTGTGGACTTTTGAATTAATGCTGAAATTAGTTAAGACTTTGGGGGACTGTTGGGAAGGCATTATTAGTTTTGAAATGTGAGGACATGAGATTTCGAGGGACCGGGGGAGGAATTATATGGTTTGGCCACGTCCCCACCCAAGTCTCAACTTGAATTGTATCCCCCAGAATTCCCACTTGTTGTGGGAAGGACCCAGAAGGAGGTAATTGAATCATGGGGGCTGGTTTTTCCTGTGCTATTCTCATGATAGTGAATAAGTCTCATGAGATCTGATGGGTTTTTCAGGGGTTTCTGCTTTTGCTTCCTCATTTTTCTCTTATCGCCACCATGTAAGAAGTGCCTTTTGCCTCCCGCCATGATTCTGCAGCCTCCTCAGCCATGTGGAACTGTAAGCCCAATTAAACCTCTTTTTGTTCCCAGTTTCAGGTATGGCTTTATCAGCAGCATGAAAACAAACTAATACAGTTGGGTAGGACACTTTTGCTCTTATTCTGGTTTTGTGCAGCAGTGTAGTCTCTGTTTGATTTCTTCAGCTATGAACAGCACTGGTGGTGTCTGTGATTTCTTTGATGGCTTAAAATGCTGTTATTAGTGAAAGCTGTGGTGAAGTTTTGCTGGGGACTGAGATGCCAGGTAGGTCAGTCTTCTGGCCCCATTGGTGGCAGCAGTGGGCTGAGCATGTCTGTCCTTGGGACCCAAGAAAGCATATGCCCATATGTTACTGGATCTAGGAAGATTACTTCTTTGACCTACAGGTGGCTTACTCAGATGCCGATAGTTCCAGCAGTGGGTCTGTTCTTGGGCCCCTGGACAGCAGGTGTGGCATGGGTGATGTCAGTGGTAGTGGTGGGGCAGCCCTCTGAGTCCTGAGTAATGCATGCTGCTGTTGGCCATGTCTGTAATGGGCTGGGTACATAAGTCACCAGGCCCACAGATGGCAAGTACAGGTAGGTGCCAGGTATGGTGATAGCACCCGGGTGCTAGGACCAATCTCAGGAATCTTCAGGTACCAACAGAGGTAGACTGGGCTGGGCAGAGTGTGCTAGCCTGATTGTGCTAGGCCCAACACTCAGGAGTGTTGAGTTACCAACAGAGGTAGACTCCGTGGCCAGACTCTGTGCTTTGGCATGGAGTGAGGGCGAAGCCTGGCTGGGTGCGTTTGTCCTCAGGCCTCCTGATGGAGAGTGCAGGTGCCAGCCTTGGTTGGCAGGGACAGGGCCATGGCTGGCATCTGCACTCACAGTCAGGCAGAATGCTTGGGTTGTGGGGCAACAGCAGCTGTGCCACTGCCCCTGCCACTGGGAAGGGTGGTACTGCCTTCAGTGGCCAGCAGCCTAGGCTGGTGGGTTGGGAACCTCCCAGCTCCTCTCTGTGTTAGCTTCAGGCCCTGTGAGTGTTGAGAGGATCTCCCATGGCTAGAACTGCAGGAGCACATGTTGGGGATGTGAACTGCTGAGGGTCTCTCACTTTTCCTTTTCCCAGACTGGGGAGTCTTTCTCAGCTCCCAGCTTACCCCAGCTGAGCAGGCTGCCTGGTTCCTTCTCCTTCCTTGCTTTAGGTATTTCCTGTCGCTTTTCTGTGGAATTCCAGTGTTCTTTCTTGCATGATCTATTCGGAAAGTGATTACTCACTATTTCAGTTCTTCTTCATTGAGGAGGTGAGTATGAAATGCCTCTAGTCAGCCATCTTCCACAATACATTTTTAAGATAATAAGAAAATAGATTAGAACTTTTTAAAAAGTAGACCTGGCATGTGAAAAATACTACATTCAAACAGATTTAGATTGGAGCCAGCTATTTGGATAATTCTTGCAAATACATACCTACTGAGAAATAGGAATGTTAGCCAGGATTTTGTATACTGTTAGCATTGATTGCACTAGCTAGCTAACTGCTGAATATTCTTTTTTTATTTTTCCATAGGTTATTGGAGTACAGGTGGTATTTGGTTATGTAAGTTATTTAGTGGTGATTTGTGAAATTTTGGTGCACCCATTACCCAAGCAGTATACCCTGCACCGTATTTGTAGTCTTTTATTATCCCTCATCCCCCCACTCTTCCCCCCAAGTCCCAAAGTCCATTGTATCATTCTTATGCCTTTGCGTTCTCATAGCTTAGCTCCCACATGTCAGTAAGAACATACAATGCTTGGTTTTCCATTCCTGAGTTACTTCACTTAGAATGATAGTCTCCAATCTCATCCAGGTCACTGCAAATGTTGTTAATTCATTCCTTTTCATGGCTGAGTAGTATTCCATCATATATATATGTATATATATATACACATATATAAGTATATATACATATATATGTATATATATACATATATATGTATATGTATATATGTATATATGTATGTATATATACATATATATGTATATGTATATATGTATATATGTATGTATATAAAAGAAACTGTGTTTCTTTAACCACTCATTGATTGATGGGCATTTGGGTTGGGTCCATTATTTTGCAACTGCGAATTGTGCTGCTGTAAACATGCATGTGCAAATATCTTTTTCATATAATGACTTCTTTTCCTCTGGCTGGATATCCTGTAGTGGGATTGCTGGATCGAATGATAGTTCTACTTTTAGTTTTCAAATGAATCTCCACACTGTTTTCCATAGTGGCTGTACTAGTTTACATTCACACCAGCAGTGTAGAAGTATTCTCTGATCACCACATCCACGCCAACATCTACTGAGTTTTGATTTTTTGATTATGGCCATTCTTGCAGGAGTAAGGTGGTATTGCACTGTGGTTTTGATTAGCATTTCCCTGATCATTAGTGATGTTGAGCATTTTTTATATGTTTGTTGGCCATTTGTATATCTTCTTTTGAGAATTGTCTTTTCATGTCCTTAGTCCACTTTTTGATGGGTTTGTTTTTTCCTTACTGATTTGTTTGAGATTCTGGATATTAGTCCTTTGTCAGATGTATAGATTGTGAAGATTTTCTCCCACTCTGTGGGTTGTCTGCTTACTCTGCTGACTGTTCCTTTTGCTGTGGAAAAGCTCTTTAGTTTAATTAAGTCCCAACTATTTATCTTTGTTTTTATTGCATTTGCTTTTGGGTTCTTGATCATGAAATCCTTACCTAAGCCAATGTCTAGAAGAGTTTTTCCAATGTTATCTTCTAGAATTTTTATTCAAGCCTTAGATTTAAGTCCTTACCTAAGCCAATGTCTAGAAGAGTTTTTCCGATGTTATCTTCTAGAATTTTTATTCAAGCCTTAGATTTAAGTCCTTACCTAAGCCAATGTCTAGAAGAGTTTTTCCAATGTTATCTTGTAGAATTTTTATTCAAGCCTTAGACTTAAGTCCTTACTCCATCTTGAGTTGATTTTTGTGTAACGTGAGAGATAAGGATCCAGTTTCATTCTCCTACATGTGGTTAGCCAATTATCCCAGCACCATTTGTTGAAAGGGTGTCCTTTCCCCACTTTTTATAGCAGTACCATGCTGTTTTGGTGACTATGGCCTTATAGTATAGTTTGAAATCAGGTAGTGTGATGCCTTCAGATTTGTTCTTTTTGCTTAGTCTTGCTATAAGGTAGAAGGAGTACCATAAAGTAGTCTATTCCATTAGTATGCCTATTCCACTGCTTATGTGCCAGGCACTGTTTCAAACACTTTACAATTATTAACTCATTTTGTAATCACAACAACTTTATGAGGTGGAAACTATTATTATCCCAAGTTGGGACATGAAAAAACTGAGGTAGAGGCAGCTGAAGTAAAGTCACGCCAAATGCTAGTAAGTGATAGAGCATAGGTTCAGAATTTGAACCTGTATAATCCGTAATCTGACTTCAGTCTCTAAGACCCTATACTGTTTCTACTGCTTGCTAATCCAGTCCTCTGATGATATATTGTTAGATTCTTTAAGTATTATAAAATATGGTTCAAATATTTCTGACAAAATAGAGGAACGTTAACTCCTAAGGGTGTAATAAAGTTTTGGATCCTGTTTAGAACTTTAGAAAGATGAGCGTAACATCAATTTTTGTTAAATTCATTGGCAAATTCTGCCTAGGCAAATTAAGAAGTTCAAGGTGCAGAGTGGATTGTTTGGTCAGAAGTATTTAGCTCGTAGTTCACAAAGATTATTTCCAAATGACATACTCAAAGTGTTACATGTTCAGGTATGGACTATAAAAGACTCAGTATTGTCTCATGGCCAATCTGTTTTGTATAAGAACTTGACTCTGGCATGTAATTACAAATTGATATATTTTCATAGTGGATGGGTGATTCATTATGATTATTGAAATGTTTGGAAAATAGAGATAAATGATTACAAATGACATAGATAATTAAAGATGGGTTAGTGGAGTAACCTTTTAAAAATCAATGCATATGGATCTTTTGATATATTGATCCACTTTTGCCTCTAGGAAATTTGAATAAAAAATACTGTAGAATTAAGAAATATAAATTAGTGTGTATATTTCTTCTGATTTTTGCATGATGCCTATATTAGTTAGCATAATTAGCCAACTGTAAGTACCTTAAGTGGGGAGGGGGTTTGGGGGTGGAGGGGGAGACTTTTAGGCTCCTGTCGCTAAGAAGTTTCAGACCACTTGTGCTGACATCAAGTTTCTGACCCTGTATCTCTCTGTCTGTCTTTCTCCCTACGTTACAAAATGTGTTCCTGTCATGTTGGTTTTATCAGGACAGATCTCATATATCGCAGCAACAAAGATGGCCCCCAGGAGTTCCATGGACCCTCATTTCTCATCATTTAGAGGGAGAAAGCACCTCTTTCCTCAGTTCCTCTCTTTAGGACTCCCAGTACCTCTGCTTCTGGTGACAGCCCATGGCAGGTGGGGAGGATGTGCAGATGGAAAGAATGAGGTCAGGTGAGGCAAACGAGCAGATGCCCCCTGCAACTGCTGAACGATTTGCAAACAAAATCTATTTAAACTTCTTCTTGGGATAATTCACTATCTTTTTTTTTTAATTCAAATTTCTCCAAAGTAGAAAGGGTAGTCCTTTTCAAAGATAGGAACTCCATAAGAGAGTAAAAGTTAATACAATATAATAAAATGAAATAAAAGATGGAAAATCCAGGAAGTGTTTTGTAAGTAACGTAGATGCTGATATATACTAAAAATATTAAGTGTTGGCTATATCATGGCCTTCCAAGGTGAGTTTTTAAAAAGTGGTAGTAGTAGCCAGGTACATTAAAATACTTAAAAGCTTTGGAGTAAAATAAATAATCTAGATGTGTTTTCTGGCTCTCAAACTTGCTCCTGCTACTTGCTTATTGGAATTTTTTTGATTTCTTTCTTGTCATTACTTAAGCAAGGGTCTTAATCTTTCTGAGTTTTGCTTTCTTCACTTGTCAAATGGGGATAATTAGACCTTTCTTGGATGGTTGATGCAAGGGTTAAAAGAGATGATGCACATAAAACACGTGCCAGTATAGTAGATCCGTCAGTTTTCTAGAGTGATATATATGCTGAACATAGGTTCGATTCCCCTTTTCCTTTATTAGCCATTTTTTTATCACTTGACAGTATTTAATGCAAATGGAAACAAAAGTAGTTTATCCAAGTAGTACAGAATATGAATAGAATTAATGATAAATTATGCTCACTGTATTTCTGGTAATGAAAAAGACAAGCATATAAAAAAATTAATTACACCTTGTTATATGTCAGAAATCCAGTAGGAAGGAAGGACAGAACCGGACACCCACTGCGTCACAATCGCGGTGCGGCAGGCATTTTGAGAAGAGAGAATATTGGGCGTCACATTATCACTATCGTCCTGTCAGTCATTGGTGACTGGGCCATATGAGGCCCTGGATAGTGCACAGCTGCTCAGCACAGCACCAAACCAAAGGACGTGGCAGGATCTCATGTTTGGCCTAATTTTAAAAATTCAAAATAATATTTTCCTTCAATAGTGAAGAAAGGGGCTAAATTATCAAATTTGTACCTTTAGATTTTGTGTTTACATTTTAAAGATAACACACTTCCATGTACTCTTATTTCTCACAAATAGGTTACTGGTAGACTGAAAATATTTTGGATATATCTGAAAAATATTTCCTTTTCCTTGCAAAATGGCAAACCTCTCTTTTAAGCCTATGGAAAGGACATTTAAATGAGAGAATTCAATAAGTGTTTAGTTTTATGGAGCTCTTACTACTTTGGGCCCACAATTAAATCACAGGTAAGGGGTTTTCATCAGAAGAAATCTCTAAGTATGATGAAAAACAACAACAAAACTGAATTAATTTACACAGCCTAACAACATATGATCATAATTTCCCTCGGATGCGGTTTATTGTTGGTAAAATTTAGAAAAACCCACATGTATCATTTTAAAGTACATCTGAAGTACATTTTCATGAAATGTACATGATTGTGTAGTTAAATGTTTATGGGAACTTTTCATTTTTTTGCCATTCGGCCTGCTTTCAAAATATTCAAATATATTTGGCTTTTGTAACTTTGCTAATTAAACCTTCTAAAACAGATGGAATTATAGAAATTACAGGGCTTAAAATATCATCTTAATTGGTTTACGATCTATGTGACACGTAGTGCCATTCATACTGTATAAAATAGATACAAATGGCTCAAAAGAGATGGCATACCAATTAATTTCTTTTTAACTCTTTCAATTAAATTTAGTTTTCTTCATTATTTTCTTCCTTTTCATTAGCCTGGCTCGCAGGGAGTCTGATCAACCCTTGACTGTGAAGATACAGGTTGTAAGCTGAGATCGTATTGGAGAGTTTCTTTTGTGACTGAGGGATAGAGAATCTGAATTTACCTTCATTCTAAAGAAAATAAATAATCTTAAGACAAGCTTTAAGCATGCATATGGCTGTCCCCTCAAGTGATGTGTAGATTAATCTTTCTCCTTCTAATGATGATTGCCTTATGTGTGCAGGCAGCCATATTTCTCTGATTTCCTGGAATAGTCTTGATTTAAATGTCTACCTTACTGTCCCACTAAGAACACCTAGATTTGTCAGACCGCACGTTCCGATTTCTGAGTTGGGATGGGACGCTATAATCTCTCTGCGTAGAATGTTGGGAGGTTTAAATAGGCTGCTTCATGTGTGTCTATGTGCCTTAAGATCAAGAATCTGGTTGAATACAACTCACCCAGACCTCTAAGGATTCCAATTTCGAGGCCACGATGAAGGCCTGTTATATAATAAACCTGCTTTACCCAGCAAAATAACATGCAGCTTTAAAAAATACCATCGTACTATTTGTTGGCTACTCTTGGCTATCAAAATTAAACTCGACTGTTTCTTTCAAATATCTCAATTTGTCATTTAGATGTGATTTTAAACATACTATGCCCCTCCGTTGCCATGGTAACAGGTTTGGGCCCTCATGGGTGACAGAAAAGTACCAGAGTTCTGGTTCCTCTTTGAACACACATGTTCTCTGGGTTTCGCCTTGCAGCCCAAGAAGAGAGGAGGCTTGGAATCACCACACTTCCCACAGCAAGGTAAATCCGTGCATCAGATAACACTCAGAGCTTGGGAAATCGCCCACAGCAGGGACAGATTACCTCTTACAGTCACTATGGAGAACAATTCAAATCCTAGCTTTAATGATCCCGGATAGAGCTCTTCTCCTTCCCACCAATGTGACATTTTGCAAACATTTTATATATCAAGGAAATATTTAATTGAAACGTGCTTCTGAGAATGCCTACCAAGCCGGCTCTAGGCATCTTCCAACATTGCAGGGGTCAATTAAAAGAACCAATCAACTGTTTTTTAAAACTTTAAAATATTTTTTAAAATAGGGTTGGGGGGAAAGAAAGTGGACAAAAAGTATTGTTAAATAGCATGGAGCATGACTAATGGCGCTAGCATGTTAAAATCATTGGGAAAATGTCCTTGGAAGACAAATGAATTTTCAGCAGAATAATTAACTTAATTAACAAATTTGCATGCATATTCATCAGGCTATTGAAGTCTTTCCAGCCCAGCTTGATGAGCGTTGGTGTAATAATTGTCTCATTTACATTCTGCAATCTACTACAATTTAGGGCATGCAAAAAAACCCGACCTCTTCCCTTTGACTTTCTTTAGGAGCCATATACTCCTAAAAACACGGCCTTCACCCTCTCTGTGGCCTTTGGTCCAGGCCTTTTGAGAGAACCCCCAGAGACAGTTGACTGTGGTTTCCCATCCCCCAGTCTTTCCCTTCTTTCTTCTTTTTATTTTTTTCCTTTTGGCCCAAGTTCTCTGTTTCTGCCTCTGCTTGCTCTCCTGGGTAAATCTTGGCACCAGTTCTGACTTCAAATCTCTTGGGTCGCCAGACTGCATCATGTAAAAATTGCCATTTCCCTCTATCTCTGCAGGGCAATCTTTAAAGGCAGTAAGGTGTGACGCTCCAGACTGGCAGCTTGGCAAGACAGAGCCCATGGATACCAGCACACGGGAATCTGGACGGCTCACTCTGACAGCAGTCAGCACTGGGAACAAAAGGAATGGAGGGAAAAAAGCGCAAATGTATTTTTACATATTGTAGGCATATGGCCACAAGACCAGCAGAAATATATTTAATTACCAATTGCACGCATTGAGGAGAAAAACATTGGAAATGGGGGAAAAACTGTATACACAGCAATATTATTCTAATTTAACTTTTCACCTCAGTTTTTTTTTTCTTTCTTTAATTGAAAATGGAAGGGAATGTGGGTTGGAATCGCAAAGAGTTATCTTCTGGAATTCTATCAAAGGTGATGTGGGATTTTGACATGCCTTCTTTAACAGCATAACATTATAGAAAGAAATAGGAAAGTTTTCTTTTAATTATTTTAATTATGAAATAATTTGACCAAGGTGTTTTGGGGGAGTGGGGCAGACCGGATTTGAAATATAACAGTTAGACAATCTTACTGTCATGTTAAAACTGTACTTTTGATGTTACACATTAGTTTAGGCCTCAACAATTAATAACCTCATCTTGAAAAATTGTATTCTTGTTCTTTTCTATGAAAGCAGAACACTTCAACCCCATTTACTGTCAGGTATTGTCCTAGCCAGTGGAGGTACAGAGGTGAATCAGATGTCATCCCTGCACTGAAGAAGCATAGCCTAGGCTGGGAGACAAATGCACATATATATAATTATAATGTTATACCATTAAATTATTAAATATGTGAAAATTATCATTAGCTAAAATCACAATTATAATACACATAATACTATCTATATAAGGCAATGATGTAGCTATATGAATCCAGGGGCCATAGAGGATTGACTCTTAGTTCAGTCTGGGTGTCAGTCACACTGGAGGACCAGGGAGGAGACCTCTTCCAGGAAAAGCTGATGAAAAGGATCAGTGAGAAAAAGCCTGGGAAGAAGGCAGTTGCATTTTGCATAATGAAAGAGTCTGGGCCAGTGTGAGCCAGCTCCCTTCCTAGGGAGCCGGCTCAGGGAGTCAGGTAATGGGGCCAGGGAAACGTGTGCCCACTGACTTGGGAAAGAGAGAGAGGCCCGTACCTCCTTCTTGGCAGGAAAGAAAATCACAGCCCCGAAAAAGTAACTTGCCAGGAGTCCCCTTCTTTGTAGCATTCCTATCACTGACTTCCTGTTAGCCTGGGTCTCCTGTTCTCATCCTGCTCTTTGAAATCCTTGGTGGCCAGTGCCGGCTATGTAGGTGACCTGTGCTCCGTGGTCCCATGGAGGTTCTGCCCAGCTGACCAGCCTTGCAGTCTGTTTCTGCAGCCCAGATAATGGTTCAGAGGCATGTTAATGTGTGCTTTGCTTTATGTAGCAAATATCATCTTGAAAAGTTTTTTTGTACATTTACTTTTTTTTTTGTAAAGCGACCTACATAATAAAAGCACTAGGGGAGCTGGTTATTTAAAGGAACCCTGTAGTGAATCTTTTCATAATGTAGAAGCCATTCCTTAATTAATCTTTGTTTTTCTTCAGATATACCTGTGCCTCTGTGGCTTTTTTTTTTTTTTTCTAAGAGGAAGCAGCCTAGGCTATAGTGCCAAGTGCATGAGACTGAGGGCCAGGGCTTCCAGAACACATGCTGAGCTGTTGCTGGCTGCCACTGGGTTGAGGATGTGAGCATGACCTTGGGGTCAGTTCTGTCTTCTGACAAAGGCAGAATCAAATGGGCTCAGGTTCAAATCTGGGTTTTACCATCCATCGACTTCATTTGGCAATTCACTTGTTTCCTTGAATGTTAGTTCTTTACCCACGTACTGGGTGGTTACATACGTCAAATCAGAAAGTTTCTCCGAGGGCCTGGCATCATAGCTGTGACTAAGGGTTTGCTTGCCCCCACTCCAATTCTACTCTGCTCCACTCTGCAACAGCCCCTTGGAGCAAGAGCCACAGCTGGACTTGTTGGGAGGAAATACTTGTTAACTTGGGACCTCCCTGCAACTGTTTCCTCAGAGGAGAGGAAATGCCCACTCTACTCCCCAGGAGGAAGGTGGATAAAAGACAATATTTTAGACTATTCTTTACCCCTGGTTACCCATGGTAAAAAGTGATTGATCTTAATAGTAAAGTTTCAGATACAGCCATCTTGGGCAGGTCTGTACATTCAAGTATGGTAGTATGGGCTGCCCTCCCCCACCGCCACACCCTCAGACAGGCCCATATGTTTTAAATTGATCCAAATCTGCTCTTTTTTTCCATATCTGAGCCCACCCCTGTGGCTCTTCAGGAGCTTTTGGTCTGAGCAAGGGTCCCACAGCCTCCCCTGATCCTGTTTCATCAGTTATAAACCTGTTGGAACATCGTGTCTGCTCAGCGTGCTAGAACTTTTCACCTCCCTATCCTCTAGCTGCTGGGGAGGGCAGACACCTGCTTGGCACCACACATGCTTTCCGGTCATCTGGTCACCTGTGGGCCTGGAGCTAGGGTGGTGGTTGTGGCTGGAGCTTAGAGCCACATCCAGTGAGGGTCACAGAGCTCCTCAGAGAAGTGCTGGGAGTGAGACTCCAACCCGCCCCAGCACTGAGGTGGGGTTGAGGGATGTGGCTGAATGATCAAGGGGATGGCCATAGACTCTATCCAGGAAGAGAAATCCCAAGGGCAGGCAGGTTAACCTGTCCCCACAAACTCATGGCCAGGCCCTGGTGTTCCCAACCCTGACTGATGAGAACCGACAGCTATACCCTTTTGGTTGGCATTTCTGAGAATTGCGTGGACAATTCTCTTCTCTTTTCTTACTGAAGGAAGGACAGATATAGAGGTGGTTCCAACTCTGGTGCTGGTATATTTGTGACAATCACTGGGATCATATTACCAGAGTAAGTTTGACCAATTTGGAGAATTGGCCTTGGAGAGGTCAACACTTAAGAGAAAGGCCAAGGTCATGGCCTGGCTCAAATGGATCCCATTTCTTGCACATGAGTTACACTGACTCAGTTATTGGAGAGCCCACTTGTGCTTGGGTAGGAATTTGAAATGTTGAAGTAGTCATGGGTTAGGGACCTGCTGCTAATGACCCTCCTGTAACCCAAACTTAAGATACTTCTGGAAAATAGACTACATCAGAAGACTTCTAAGGTCCCTCATTCACTCATTCATCTATTCATTTATCTGGGATTTATCAGGGACCTACCATGTGCCAGGTTCTATACCACCTGTTGGAGAAACAATGGTGAATGAATCCCTGCACTTCCAAAGCTTGCAGTCCAGTAGTAGAGAGGGAAGTGAAGACAATTAACTCGGTATGAGAAGCACAAAAGATAGGGGAGCACAGACCAGGAACAGCACACCCAGTTTAGAGGGACTGGGAAACATTTCTGGAGAAAATGATCAGTAATGTTAGATGTTTTTGTCCAGGAAAGGCTGAGGGGGGTGACAACACCCTTCCATGAAGGCTTGCACTGTGAACAACACTGAAGTGACTTGCCCAGAGACACTCTATAAGTAGCAGAGCCTGGATTGTTCAAAAGTGAAACCCTACGTTCTTAGTCACATTGCTCCACTGTCAATATTGAAATGATTATTCAAGAGGCCCAACTATTGATTGTAAACAATAGTGCATTGCAGATCTGGCTGCTTTCTTGGCCATGTGGGGCTTTGAGCTCTAGCCCCTAAATCAGCAGAGAAAACACAATCCAGCCACAGATGGTGACTCACGCCTGTAATCCTAGCACTTTGGGAGGCTAAGGCGGGTGGATCACTTGAGGTCAGGAGTTCGACACCAGCCTGGCCAACATGGTGAAACCCGTCTCTACTAAAAATACAAAAAAATTAGCTGAGCGTTGTGGCAGGCACCTGTAAGTCTCAGCTACTTGGGAGGCTGAGGCAGGAGAATTGCTTGAACCCAAGAGACAGAGGTTGAAGTGAGCAGAGATTGCACCACTGCACTCCAGTCTGGGTGGCAGAGTGAGACTCTGAAAAAAAAAAGAAGGAAGAAAGGAAGGAAGGGAGAAAGGAAGGAAGGGAGAAAGGAAAGAAAGAAAAGAAAGAAAGAAAAAGGAAGAGGGAAGAAAGAAAAAGAAATGAAAGAAAGAAAAAGAAAGAAAAGAAAAAGAAAGAAAAAAGAGAAAGAAAAAGAAAGAAAGAAAAAAGAAAGAAAGGAAGAAAGAAAGGAAGAAAAAGAAAACACAATCCAAACTATTGAGTAGTCAGGGGAGTTAGGCAGAAACAATACCGATGTTGTCTGGACCCTGAATAACATATTCCAAACAACTTTCTCATTGCCTAAGTAAGTCGAAAGTACTGTTTTGCAATTTGGTTGCAATGTGCAAGTTTGGTTGATTTCATGTGTCTTAAAGAATTATGCTCTGTAGACACCATGTGATTACTTTTTAAAGTGAAGTGAAGTAAGAGTGATACTTAATATCACAGTATTAGGGCAATGCCTTTATAAATTAGTTGCCTGCTTTAAAATTTATAAAATTGTGGCACCAAATGTATGTACAGTCAACCCGCTGTATCTGGAGGTTCCACGTCTGTGGATTCAACTAATCATGGATTGAAAACATTTTTACAAGATGGCTGGTCATGTCTGTCCTGAACATGTATGGAATTTTTTATTGTCATTCCCTAAACAATATAGTATAGCAACTGTTTACATAACATTTACACTGTATTATGCATTACAAATAATTTAGAGATGATTTAAAGTGTACAGGAGGTTGTGCATAGGTTGTATGCAAATACCATGCCATTATACATGAGAGACTTAAGCATCTGTGGAGTTTGATATTAGCAGTAGGTCCTGGAATCAATCCTCCAGTGATACTAAGGGATAACTGTATATTCATATTCTGTCTCCTGGAAAGATATAAAATGTCTCAAAACAAAAGTAATTTTTTTTAAAAATTAAGATTCAAGAAAATAACACTAGGAAGTTCAATTTGAATGGAATATACGTAAAATTTATTTCTGGGTTCCCTGGGAGCCAAAGCAAAAAGGGAAACATGAAAAAATGCATATTTTTTTTTATCAAAAAGGAGAAAGCGGATTCACTCCCCCTGGAAAAAAAAGTGTTTGCAAAGACAAAAATTCTAAAAATAGTAATTTAACATAGACTTAACCTTTGGAAGAAAGAAGAAACAATTCAAGGTGTTTGTAATGTAATGGATTATCATATAATCAAGAACTATGATGAAATAGAGAACACTCTTTCCTTTAAACCTAGAACAGAGAAAGAATTCCTATCAGAGAACTATTAATGGAAAGTCAGAACCGCTAGGCTCTGATGTGCAGATCTAGGTTCAAAATGCAGCGCTTATTTATCTATTTAGTTATGTGTTTATGAGGCAACTATTTGTTGATTACCTAGTCTGTGCCATTCATGTTTCTAGGGCTGTGATGGAGTGATGAAAAAGAAAAAGTCCCTGCTCATAATTCACATAATGACTCCAGCACATTAAAATTTTACAGTTTTAATTGTCACATGATGTGTGATGGATGAATTATGAGTTAATCAACTTACATGATACTTTATGGTTTGCAAAATGTTTTCACACATCATTACAACCCAAATCTCCTTGCAGAAGCATGGGGACATTCCAGACATAGCTCAACATTCAAATTCGGACTGATGCTCCTGGTTAAAGAGTCTTGATATATCATGAAAGTATTGTTTGTGCTTATATTTTTCCATTAAAAAGGATATGCTTAAGAGCCCATTTCAGTAATTAGGAAGAAAGTCAGCTAGCAAATGCCACAAGAGACTTTAACATACCTTGATGTGCTTAAGAGTTGAACATTGCACTTAGTGACACTTAGTTTAATGAATATCACAATTTTCTTCACATCCCATGAAGCATTGCAGGACTTTTGGCAAAATGTGAGGTCCTTCTGCTAGGCACAGCTAGGAAATACTAATAACTGTTAAATGAGAACCTCTTGTTCCTATCTTAAGGCAATGACATCATTCATATGGTTCACTCAGCCTCTTAGGCCTTTTATTCTTCTCCTTCAGCATGCCTATTGCATACAATAGGTAAAGAATTCTCCTTTTCCAGTTAATTAACCCACCTGCTAATAATACTCTTCTGCCCTTGATTGATTCAGAGCAACCTCCAGCTGTCAGCCTCCTATCTAGTCAGAAGCTTTTGATGATGAAAATGGAGTCCATAAGAAAGAAATGGGCTACAAATATTAAGTGCAGACAGGCAAGGTGCAAGTAGGGTGATATCTTATCCCAGTTTGCCCAGAATTTTATGCTTTTAGTGCTGAAGATCCCAAGTCCTGGGAACCCACTAAATAGGACTAGGAATTGTTCCCCTAAGTGCAGGGAATCATCTCTATAGTCAAACAGCAACAAATGAGTAAACATGAGGGGGCAGGTAACATCGGATGTTTTAGTTTGGATTCCTCCAATAGCAGGCTCTAAGTCTAGGATTCCATGCAAGTAGTTTACTGGGAGATGATCCTAGGAAACAGTGGTAGGGGAGAAGAGAAATGAGATAGGAAAGCAATTGCCACTGTGGGCATCTGGAACCTATTCCTACTGAGAAACACTGGGAGTAGTGCAATACATGTGCCTTTGAGCCATGCTGCCTGAGGGGAATTGGAGTTGGGGTAACTACCAGTTGTTAGTTGAAGTCTGTTCTTAGTGGTGGAGGCGGAGGTTGCTAATTGTGCCTGCTGAGCCTATGGGCAGAGTGGACCTCAATTTCCGAGAAAGTTCTCCAACCAAAAGATGCAGATGCTGCAGGTAGAAGCTGTGCTATATTGCACACTGAAATGGTAAGGTAGGACAGTGATGATGCTGTTACAATGGGTCTACATTGTTTTCCAGGTCAACTCATTCTACAGCACTGACTGGCTAACTCTTCCCTGTGTGGACACAGCTTCTTTGGTAACATAAGAAAAAAACATGTGTGCTAGATATGGGGGAGAGTAAGGATTTGAGTGGATATTTGAAAGGCAGATGAGTTTGATGCCTTGGAATCATGCCTAATATATGTTCTTTTCATTTGTGATTATCATATAGCCAAACTACAGATATGTGGGATTAGTAGTCTCCAATAAGACCACTTCCAAGTAGTCTTCCAAGTAGCCTTCAATCATACCACTTCAGGCATTAATTCTATTAGTCTGAATGATTTGGGCAGACGAGACTTTTGAACACCACTCGGTCTTACCATGGCTTATGAGGCCTCATTATCATAAAAAGTAGACTTGTTCTTTCACTTATATCTTTCTCTGAGCCATTATAAAGCATTTTATTATTTCTGTCTTTGAGCTGAACAAAGTTGTCTCTCAGGTCTCCTATAGAAATATCTAGAACATGACCTCCTTCTGAAGTTTGTAATGTATTCAGAGTGGAATGCAATGGTAAGCTGTGCACCTGGGTATACAAGCAAGGTACCTGGAGTTGATGGGTGAGCTACATTCAGCCTCATTCAGCCCTGAATACCAAGATTGTTCATCTTCCAGCTGACCTGACATGCACCTCTGCCAAATAGAGATTATTGAATCTGGATAGAGGCTGAAGAGTCAATCAGATTGTTGTTCAAGGAGTTTAGCAAAGACAATTGGTGAACAGAAGCCATATGTAATTAAAAGCCTCACTGTAGGGAGAGACCAGTGTGAGAATTGCTTGGTTGTGGTGGAGAGATCTTAGGCACAAATGCAGAGCAGTTGTGTGGAGCTGTGGTCGTGACAGACGGTCTTTGGAATGAGAAGCAATGTTTCCCTGCCATGGAGAGGAAAAGGAAACCAGGTGGCTCAACCTGGCTTGTGTCTTAAAAGTCAACCCAGCATCTACGAGTCTGCCTCTGAAGCTATTGGGACACTCTTCTGTATTCTTCAGTTCCCACGTGCAGCCTTATGAGAAATGGTTAATTGTCTCCACCAACCCGAAATAACCCAACTAACATATCTTTTAAGTATTTGAAATCACCACTCACCTGTCTCTGACTTAGGCTAAACAATTTTAATTCCATTATTTTTTATTTTTATGATTTAAACATTAGTTTAATTTTAATTTTTTTTTTTTTTTGGAGATGCGGTCTTACTCTGTCGCCCAGGGCTGGAGTGCAGTTGCACATGGCTCACTGCAGGCTCAACCTCCTGTGTTTAAGCGATCCTCCCTACCTCTAGCCTCCTGAGAAGCTGGGACCACAGGCATGTGCCAGCATGCCCTGCTAATTTTTACTTTTTTATTTTTGTAGAGATGCAGCCTCCTTATGTTGCCCAGGGCTGGTCTCAAACTCCTGGGCTCAAGTGATTCTCCTGCCTCGGCCTCCCAAAGTGCTGGGATTATAGGCATGAGCCACTGCACCTGGCCTTATTTTGAATTTGAAGACTTATACATTCAATTCAGCCTCTTCAAGTCCTCCTACCTAGGAGGCACTGGGGAGTAGACTAGCATGAGATATGAGACTTAGGGTCAGAAATACATAGATTCCAAGCTTGGCCCAGCAGTCCACTTTAAATGTGCATATGGGCAAGCTACTTAACTTCTCTGAATCTTAAATGAGAATTATATTTATAATTAACAATATTATTATTACCCCCACAAAAAATAAGATACATAAAAATCTTTTTCTCTACCCTTCCTTGCCCTCAAATATATTCTATGAAAGACTGAGATTTGTTATCTTATAAAATAGAATCTAATAATATAAAGAAAAAGAGTAGGAATTAAAAACATGATAAATGGAGAATAATAAGTGAAGAAAGCCAATATTATTTGAGCTACAAACTTAATAGTGAGCTTCTTGGAAATGAACAAAAGCAAAATGCAATAGTCACATCCTACTCTAATAAAATGAAATATAAAATTTTATAAAGTAAGAAATATGATTTTTAGTTTACCTGTAATGTGAATTGTTACATTGGTTCTGTTTTAAGAGACATTGAAACAGACAGCAGAAATTTTTATAGTAGACAGAGAAAGGACCTCTGTATCCTATTTCTTATATTAACTGCAAATTAAAAGCTATGCATGTAGAGTTGTGTTGGAGGTTTCTTGAAGGTATTTACATAGACAGATGAGAGAAGATATAGCCAAGGTAGCCAAGACATGTTTTTTCTTTTCTTTTCTTTTCTTTTTTCTTTTTTCTTTTTTGGCGACAGGTTCTCACTCTGTTGCCCAGGCTGGAGTGCAGTGGCGCGATCATGGCTCACTGCAGCCTCAACATCCTGAGCTCAAGCCATCTTCCCATGCAAGCCCCCCAGTAGCTGGGACTACAGGCATGTGCCAGCACACCTGGCTAATTTTTTATTTTTAGTTTTTGTAGAGACGAGGTCTCACTACGTTGCCCAAGCTAGTCGTGAACTCCTGGACTCAAGGGATCCTCCCACCTCAGTCTCCCAAAGTGTTGGAATTACAGGCATGAGCCACTTCCTGGCCAAGGCATGTGTTTTCTAATAAAAGTAAATAAATGTAGCAACACAGCCTGAAGGATCTAGAGTAATTGTTTATGTCCTTTCTCTAATTGTTTTCAAATATGAATTGTCTTGGTTTATTTTCATATTGCACTAGCTTCCTAACTGGTCTCCTTGGCTGCAATCTTGCATGCCGTGAGTCTTTTCTCTATGAGGCAGCCAGGACAATATTTCTATTTTGTACTTGCTGGTTTTAAGCTATTTCTACGGTCCACTCCTAAATTCTTGAAGTTTTTCAAATATGCCATGTAGTTCCCCCTTTGCACATTCTCCTTTTCCTGGAATACCATCTCCATTGTCAACTAGATTGCCAGGTTAATATAATCCTTTGGAAGTCAGATCAGACATCGCTACTTCTAGAAAAACTTAACCACCCCAACCTTGTCTGAATTTGTTTCCTCTCCTCTGTGTTCTTAAGCATTCTACTACACAGTATTGTTATTTTGTATTTACCTGTCTATAAGTCAGAGGCACCATTGTCAGATCTTCATCAAGCCTTCTGTGTTGGCAGAGTCCTGTTATATAGGAGGGGCTTAATACATATTTCTTAAGTGAGCGAATGACTTAGTAGGAGCTGGCTTTCAAACCAATAGTCAATGTCATGTTAATAACCAATGAACATTTTCCCAAAGTATGTTTCAGAAAACACTGCTTCTGAGAAATATTATAGGTGTCCTGGACAGAACACTTCCATGGTTAAGGAAGTAGAAAACGCTGCATGTTCTATCTCTCCAAAAAGTCGCTATTTTCATTAGAATATTAAAGGCTCTGGCATGTTTTTCAATTAATAAACTTATTTACTATATATTTTTCTTACTTTTGTGTGTGTGTGATTGTGTAGTACCTGTTGGAACTAATTACTTACAACACAAACAGCTTGAAAAACATTGCTCTGCAGGCTTTACTTAAAATTCGGAAATCAGATCAAGCACTGTAGCTCAAGTGCCTGTAATCCCAGGCACTTTAGGGGGCCAAGGTGAGAGGATCACTTGAGGCCAGGAGTTTGAGACCAGCTTGGGCAACATAGCAAGGCTCCATCTCTACAAAACATAAATTAGCCAAGTGTGGTAGCACACACCTGTACTCCCAGCCACTCCGGAGGCTGAGGTGGGAGGATTTCCTGAGCTCAGGGGTTCGAGGCTGCAATGAACCATGACTGTACCACTGCACTCCAGTCTGGGTGACGGAGCCAGACCCTGCTTCTGAAAAACAAACAAACAAAAACATAAACGATCTATAAGTTAGAGAGATTATATTTCTGAATGAGACTATTCAATACTGTAGTCGGCTATATGACGATATTGATTGAACACAATGATATTCAAAATCTCAGCTTGGAACTTAAGTATTTCTTAGGTTTGGTTGGAAGATAAATGGATGAAAGCAACCAAGAAAAAGCAATAAAGAAGAGCAATTTGAGGAAACAGCAATGTCAATTATTTAAATATTAAAGCCAAAATTCTTGAAACTATACTATATATGCAAGAATAACTCAAGAGATATTAATGGCATTGTTATGCCTAAAGACATAAGGTAAAATAAAGGTAGAATCTCACATAAATGTAAGAATGGGGGCTGCTACTGCAGAAATTGGGTAATAATTTTTTAAAATTAAATTTTGTGTCTCATTTCATGCTGTATACAATTTCCATGTAGATTAAAATTTTAAACGTTAAAGAAGCAAAACATAGGAGAATTAAGAGCAATGTAGATACTTCGCTTTTACACTAATAGACTTTGTTTTTTAGAGCAATTTTAGGTTTACAAAAAAATTGCACAGAAAGTACAGATAATTCCCATATACCCTCTTTTCCTCCCACAGTTTTCTCTATTATTAACATCTTGCATTAGTATGATAAGTTTGTTATTGACGAACCAATCTTGATGCATTATTATTAACTAAAGTCTATAGTTCACGTTTTGTGTTCACTCTTTGGGGTATATGGTTACATGGGTTTTGACAAATGCGTAATGTAACTACCTTTACAGCATCCTACAGAGCAGTTTCAGTGCCCTAAAAATCCTTTGTGTTTCACCTATTCATCCCTCCATTCCACCCCTTCGAGCCTCTGGCAACCACTTACCTTTGAACTGCCCCTATAGTTTTGGCTTTCCTGGAATGCCATATAGTTGGAATTTTATAGTGTGTAGCTTTTTCAGATTGCCGTTCTTCACTTAGCAATACCTATTTAATATTCATCCATGTTTTCTCATGGCTCGATAGCTTATTTCTTTTGCTGGATAATCCATTGTATGGATGTGCCACAGTTTTTTTTTAACCCATTTACCTAGTAAAGAACTAGATACTTAAGAAGTATGTAATATTCATTAAAGCAAAATAAAAGAAAAATATTTACTGAGAGTCTAACCATGGGCCAGACCCTCTTCTATAATAGAATCTTGAGATACGTCAATGAGCAAAACATATCAATCTTTGCTCTTGGGAAGATTACAAAATGGAAGGAAGAGGTGGACACACAGAAAACACCAAAGAGAAACAACAAATACATAAATTAGGAAGCATATAAGAAGGTGGTGATTACTATGGCAAAGTAAAAAGCAGCTCCAGGCCAAGGGCATTGGGAGTGCTGGGGCAGGTGAGGTAAGGCTGCAGATGGCGACTCTGAGTGGAACGGCCAGAGCCCCAGGAGAAGATGAAATCTTAAGCCCAGATTTGGTGGACTTTTCTAAGGTCAGAAGCAACATATGGCTTACAAATGTGAAATTTAGAAACTTATTACTAATAAATAAAGGCAAATTCACACAATGGTATGGTATTTCACTTACTAAATTGGCATACACTTTAAAAAATAAGATTGGCAACGTTATATGGAGATTTCACACCGTAGGAGTAAGTATTAAACTTGTATAATTGTTCTTGAAGGCAATGGGATGATAGGCAATAAAGAATCTTAACAGTGTTTAAATACAGTCGTTCCACATTTATGAATGCGTGGTAAAAAAAGTAATCGGAAATGTTAACAAAATTTATGTAAGAATTATTTAGTAATTTTAAAATTTGGAAATAGAACACCTTTTCTATAATGGGGACAAATTAGAAATTATTATGGTATGTTCAATTAAGGTAATGCTGCCCAATCTTTAAAAATGATGAATTCAGCTGGGCGCAGTGGCTCACGCCTGTAATCCCAGCACTTTGGGAGGCTGAGGCGGGTGGATCATGAGGTCAGGAAATCGAGACCATCCTGGCTAACTCAGTGAAACCCCTTCTCTACTAAAAATACAAAAAATTAGCCGGGCAAGGTGGCAGGCGCCTGTAGTCCCAGCTACTCGGGAGGCTGAGGCAGGAGAATGGCCTGAACCCGGGAGGAGGAGCTTGCAGTGAGCCGAGATCTCACCACTGCCCTCCAGCCGGGGTGACAGAGCCAGACTCCAACTCAAAAAAAAAAAAAAAAAAAAAAAAAAAAGAAATCATTTTTTGAAGGCTATTAAATGATTTGAGAAAGTGCTTATGCATAGAAAATGTTCCAAAAGAAATACACCAAATGTTAATAGTAGTTGTAAACCTTGGGTGGTGGGATAATGGCTGCTTAAAAATAACTTCTTAAATGATATTTATGTATGATACATTACAAAATTCATGCATAATATATATTATAAAATAGATTATTTAAAATGGAAATTATAGAAAAGTAAGAAGGCAATACAATTAGTTTTGGCTTATTTCTATTATTTCTGTTCATTATTTTACTTTCTTTTTCCAGATCAGCCATCATTTATCTTTCTCCCGATGCCTTGCTTTGTGCCTTCCTGGGCCCTTCTCTCCCTGCTTCTTTCTCCTTCTTCACCTTCTCTTCTGATTTGCATGAGGAAAGGGGGATCACACTTTTATTCACTGCCAGATTGTACTCCACAAAGACATCTATAATCCCACCCTTTGTATATATATAGTAATCTAACTTTTCTATTTTTACCATTTGGATGGGTGAAGAGGAATGTCTTGCTTTGAATTGAATTTCTGTGATTTCCAGCGGGATTGATAATCTTTTCATGTGTTTATTAGACATTTGGGTTTCCCTTTTTGTGAATTCAGCCTGCAGAGCCTTTGCCCATTTTCTAGTTAGGTTATTTGTCTGTCTGTCTATCTATCTCTCTGTCTGTCTGTCTATCTATCTATCTATCTATCTATCTATCTATCTATCTATCTATCTATCATCATCTATCTATCCATTTACCCTTGCTGGTTTGGAGGGATTCCTTGCTGTTCCAGGTGGTAATCTCTTGTAAGTTTCAGGCCTCTTACAAATATCTTCTTTCAATATATCCCCTTCCCATTTAAATTTGATCCATTAGTTTGACTAATTGGCCCACCAATATGTGCAGGCAGAACATCATTTAGATCTTTGATTAGATCTTTGTTTTGAATTTCTGTATCTGTCACTTTTTTCTCTCGCCATTTCCATCTTTGTCTTTTCCCTCTTTATTCTATAATGAATTCTCAAGTTTGTCCTCCACATTACTTACTCAGTCTGCCAGTGCCAATTCTGCTATTTCTGCCTTAAATGAGGGCTTAATTCTGCTTTTTTGAATTTTTTTTCCTTACAGCATTTCTTACTTCACAAAAACCCTACTTTCTTCTCATCTTATTCCTTTTAGATCTATTTTCTCACTGACATTTTTCTACTTCATCTCATCATGTATTGACATACAAGCAACTTACACTATTTTTTTCTTTGGTTTCTCTGAGTAAAAATTTCTAGAGGTATCTTCTTTTTTAAAAAAAAAAAATTCCTGAGTCTTCCAGAAGGTGTTTCCTCTCCCTTAATCTTCCTGATTTTTGGGAAGCCCTATCCCCAGGTGGGAAGCGGGTGGGAGGGGCCCCGCCCCTCTGCTCTGACCGCTTCTGTAGCGGCTGAATTTCTGCCGGAGTCGCAGATGGCGGGTAGGTTGGTGAGCCCAGCGCCTCACACATTTCCTGTCGACTTCTGCTCTCTCAGACAGAAATGGGATCCACTCCTACGTCCACTGCCGGCTCACTAGTACATGGAACAGATGGACTACATGGAAAACTCTAGCCCTGGTTTTTACTGCTTCTATTTCTATCTCCTCCCAGACCCATAGTGCTTTATTTATGGAGACTACTATGCTGGTAGCCCACAGCCTAAGTCTTGCTCAGGTGTTTTCTGAAGAGTTGCAGTCTCTGGATGTAGATAGGGTTGAGGTGGGGGTGAGTGAAATGAGAAATTACCATCTGGTTGTCCTAAAAAACATGGCTTAGTGAAGGACTAGCTGGCTAGTTTTCTGTTTGGTACAGTTCATGTGTTTTTCAGCTAAATATCACATATAGTGGAGGTGAAACAAAGAGTTCTTCTCTCTTCTTTCAGGTGTAATTTGTGTTTTGTTTTTTCCTTTAGAAACAAAGCACAATGGGTCCCTCATTGCAGCATGGCGCTTATGAGTCTGGTACTGGGGCATTAAAGCCAGATTCTCCTAGATTTTGACAACAAGCTTGTTGTGCTAGTTTTCACAGGTGTTTTCATCTTTGTGTCTCTTCAGAGGTTTTTTTAATGAGGCATTGAAGTGGCCAGCAATCACTTGAAGCTGACCCATTTATTTAACAAGCCACAGTTTCATTCCTTGCTGTGGAGTAGTGATCACTGCACAGAAAGTTCTTCAAGGAATACCTACAGACCAGGCCAGGGCACTTCACAAAGGAAAAAGGGCTTCAGTCTGCTCTGAATATCTGGGCAAGAAATTCTTCGCGAAAAAAAATTGCCTGAGAGATTCCGAAGTCCAGCATTAGCAATGCCTGCCTTCATCATCTAAAAAGTTCCAATATGGCTTTTCCTAAAGGTTTGAACTTTGGACAAATTACACCTTGATGAATCTTTTCTACTAGATGAAAATACAAAAATGAAGAGAACAGTCTGGTTGTATGGATATACAGTGAGAGTAGGGAGCAAAGAATAATACAGATGAGATAAATAATATGGGTTAAGTGCTATCTGGTTTCGTATATTGTCCTGTGATGGATTTATTTGGCGTCATTACAATATTTAAATGGGACTTTCTTCTTCCGAGGCCCACAAACCAAAGTAAAAAAACAATAGGGGGCAAGGAGACCTTATTTCAACATGAGGACTATGCCAGCTGTACGTAATGTTGCCAGAGAAAATAGAGCATGCCCAGTTAAATTTGAATTTCAGACAGACCATAAATAATTTTTTAGTATAAACGTGTTGCAAATGTATAAGATGTGCAAAAGGAGATGTCTGAAGATTTTTGGTGACACCTTGAAGATATAAAAGAGGGGAGGCTGAGGAGGCCAGGTGATATACTTTTGGAGATATTTGTTAGAGTTCGGTATCATTCCCACTGCCTCTTCCGTGGGAGAGAGGAGGATATGCTTCCTTCCACTAAGGCCTCCTGAGAAAGGCCCAAAGGGACTTGGCACTTGCAGCCTGGTGACAGAGGGAGCCGGCGTGTTACCTGCCCGGAAGAGTTAGGTCAAAAAACTGGCTAGAGCCACCTGCCCAGCAGCAGAGCCAGGAGAGGCTGCACTGAAAGCACGCTGCACCTCCACCAAAGGCATTCAGGGGGGTATATTTCTCATGCATCAGACATAGCCCCACGGAAGGCAGGTGGCTTGCAAACAAACTCCGCTCGGGAGGACTTCCCTACAGCGAGGAATGGCTTTGGCAGAAAAGAGACCCATCAGTTGCAGGAGCTGAGGCGATTGCTTAAACTGCCACCTGGAGGAGGATTGAGAGAGGTAGAGGCTGATGTTCCTAGAGAAGAACTTTATGTGGATTTTGTCCAAGTGCCCCAGGGTAAGACCCATAGAAAGGCCAGGAAGCACCTGTGCAGATTGCTCACTTGCCCACTCATTCATATTCATTCATTCCTGTATGCTGGGTGCAAATATTTGTACCTAATGCTAGGCAGACACTGTTCCTGGTGTTTGGGATACACCAGAGAACCCAAAAGAAGCAGACAAATGCTTGCTTTTCAGAAGCAAAGGGCTGGCAGACTGAATTAAACTTGATAAATACATACATTATAGTGTATGTTGGAAAGTAGCAATTGTTGTGCTCTATTTTCAGAGGAGAGTCAGGAGGCATGGCAGTGCCACAGGAGGCAGGGCGCAGATATTAGAGAGGTAAGTGTTGATTGGAGAGCTCTAGGCTTCTGGTGAAGAGGCTGCATTATCTTATGGGATATGTCAAGTGGGCATGCATCCAATTCACTTAAAATCACCAGGAATAAATTAATGCATATTACCAATGGTCATGTCATTCTTAAAACAACTTTTTCAAGATGTTTAAGAATGGCCAAAAGAGAGCACGGTAAAAGTAAATAGCAAAATTCTCTGGTCAGGAATGTCATTTATGACAGAGAAAGCTAACTGAGAATCTTGAGGTTGGAGGGGAAAGCTGCTAGGGAGAAATGTCAGCCTATCCCTCTTCTGTTCCTCTATCTACCTGATTCTTGGTTATGATGGTGTTAGCATGGATATGAATGGAGACTGTTCTATTAGGAACAGAGAGGCAACAGAGGGAGTAGAGAATGACCCCACAAAGAAAGAGCACCCCAGTGCAAAAGGCCATTTCTAAAGGCAGGATTTGAGTGAAGGTTTAGAGGAGAAATAAAGAAGGGAATATATTTAAAGCTATTTAAATAGTTTTTCAATTACTCCAGTGTGTCAAGATAATGCTCCTCTGAATATGATTCTATGCTAAGGCTGATTTCAAAGCTAGGCACCAAGCCAACATCATGAGTTCAGGTTGCCAAAGGTTACATTCATAGCAGGATGATTTGTGGAAAGTAAGAGTTGAAGATCATGAGGGGAATGTGTAAAAATGTGGTATATTCCATCGACAATAATGGAACAGGTTTACATAGGGAAACATGGATAGATTTCAAAATATGAGGTAGCATGAAAAATAGAAAAATGCTTAATGGCATAACACCATGAATACAATCTAAAAACACACACAAAACAACTCCCTGTTTTTCATGGCACATGACAACTAAATAGACACACTGAATGTAAATTCGGAGGCTAAATAATAAATCCACTAGAGTGATTGTCAAGGGTAGGACAGGAGTTAAGAGCGGGAATGGAGAAAGAAGAGCCACTGACATTGTCCTATTTCTGGGCATGTGGGAAGTGTCAGATCATCTCTGACAACACAGGGCCATTGACTGCTGCTCCAAGGCTCAAGTACTTTGTAAGATTTAGGCTGCCCTTTCTCTACGTGAATGAATTTGGTGACTAGTGTGCCCTTATGTAATCCTGTGTGTCAATGCAAGAACAGCGAGATCTCTGGGTTGCCAGTGAAAGCAGCACAGTGAGTCTAGAAATGTGGTGATAATAAGGAAAGAGGGGTGTGCGGAATTCTGATATTTAATTGTGGCTCTTTTACGGGCATCCTTTTTCCTGGTGATTGAGTAGAGGCTGCAGGGAGGATCAGATGGGCTCTGGGAGGCATTGTTAAAACTTAGAGGCCAGCAGCTGATGAAAGCTTCAGGTTTCTCCTGGTCTTCTTGCAAAGATAAGTTTGCAGCTTCCCAATAATGGGCCACAGCTGGGACCCTGTGCTAGTCTGCAGGCACCATGGCAAGCCCAGACTACCACTTGGTACAGGTCTGGAGAACAACTTTTTTTCTGAGGCAGACAGACCTCTCCTGCAGGTGAGCCTTGATTCTTGATCCCTGTCTTACCTCTTTGTCCTCTGTACCATTCACTAATGAGTGGTGAGGATGAGCCAAGGGAGAAAGCTTCTTCCTACCCTTTTAGACTCTAACTGGGAAGTGTTATGCTAATTTCGTGACGAGCCAGCATGCTTCCAGCTTTTTTGTCAGCTCAAACTTGAACTTAATCCTACCAGCTTCTAACACTGCATGTGAAATCTGGGTAGTAGTGGAAACTGCTGCACTACACTGGAAGATCGAACTGCTTGCATTCAAATACTGTGTGGCTTGTATAATAGAAATTATTTTATCATAGATTATGTTTTAAATAGGTTTGAATTCTCAAAAAGTAAGGAAATCACAGTTTGGTTATTACTGTAGGGAATTCATTCTGTTTTCCAAATGCAATGTATTTTCTTTGTTTTCCAGCTTCATTGAGGTATAAATGACAATTGTATATGTTTAAGGTGATGTTTTGACATACATATACATTGTGAATTGATGACCACAATCAAGCTAATTAACGTATTCATCACCTCATATAGTTACTCTGTGTGTGTTGAGAATAAGATCTACTCTCTTAGCAAATTTCAAATATGTGATATATTATTAACTATCATCCCTATGCTGTATATTAGGTCTCTAGAATTTATTCATCTTATAACTGAAAGTTTGTACCCTTTGACCAACATCTCTCCATTTCCCCTACCTCTCAACTTCAGAAAGTCACCTTTTTTACTCAGTTTCTATGAGTTTGAGTTTTTTTAGATTCTACACATGTGAAATTAAATAATTCATACTTATAATAATTCAGATTTAAAGCTGTTGGAACTTTACATTATTTTGAGCCTCGAGAGTGAGACAGGAATAATACAGGATGGTTGCTGGAGAACAGAAAATTCCAGGCAGCAGTTTCACACGACTAGCAAAAGGAAACTGTTGAAATAGCTACAGAAACTAGGGGCTGATAAGACCCTGAAAACCACGGTGTGGGCCGAGCTGGCTAAAACCGACTGGACCCAACATGGCACTGGATTTAGCCTGAGTTTCTCCTAGGATCTCATTATATGCTCATTAACATACTCAATCACACACCCACCAGCACTGTGACAGTTCTGGGAACTCTCGTATTTGTTATAAAAACGAGTGGCACCACAGTTTCCAGAAATCTCCACCTTTTTCTAGGAATCTTCATAAATATTCCACTCCTTGATTAAAGAAACCCACAAAGGTGGAAACCCCAGACTCCATCACAAGACTCTTGAGTAAGTCTGCCTATGCTCCCCTTTCCTGAGTGTATACTTTTCCCTTTGCAATAACTCTTCGTACTATCACTATTTTCTGACTCATCCTTGAATGCTTTTTCTGGATGGTGTCAAGAGCTTGGACACCTGCTGAGTTGAGGTCCCATCAGCACTTGGGGACCTCCTCCAGCCCACCAGTATCAAGAGGAATGTGGATATGTGGCCTGAGTCACATGATAGGTTGCTGCAACTTCTGCTTCTCCATTTATAGATTAAATCTCTTCCTCATTCCTGTCCTATAAATGATTAGGAAAGGCCAAATGGCACCAGAGAGAAACCCCCTAGAGACCATTACTCCTCCTTATGGGAGTCTTATGGAATGCTAAAGCAATATTCTTTGGAATGTAGCAAGCTGTACAGATTATTGTAACATACATACTTATCGTGAATAGAAGATGTTGTCTGTTTAAGTGAAACCTTTACTTCCTCACTTAGGAATGCTGACCCATTCTTTGAAGTCTGTATTTTCTGCGTGGTCATTCCCAAGCTTTGAAATGGAGTAAATGCTATACTCAACCATATTTTCTGAATCTCATTATTTAAGATTGACATTTGAGATCAGGTAGTATTTGTCTTTCTGTGCCTGGCTTAGCATAATATCCTCCAGGTTCATCCATGACCTTGCAAATGGCAGGATTTCCTTCTTTTTAAAGGCTGAATAATACCCTATTGTATATAAATATATTTTATTGCTGGGTGTGGTTGCTCACGCTTGTAATTCCAGAACTTTGGGGGCCCAAGGTGGGCAGATCACTTGAGCCCAGGAGTTCAAAATAAGCCCTGGAAACATGGTGAGATCCCGTTTCTACAAAAAAAAAAAAAAAATTAGCTGGGCATGGTGGCACACACTTGTGGTCCCAGCATCTCAGGGGGCTGAGGCGGGAGGATTGCTTGAGACTGGGAGGTTAAGGTTCCAGTGAACCATGGTTGTGCCACTGCACTCCAGCCTGGGAGACAGAGCGAGACCTTGTCTCAAAAATATATATATACACACACACATATATATACACACACATACACATACATATATATTATATGTATCCTAAGATATTATAATCTATATATCTTTAAAATATATATTAAGATATATTATTCCACTTATATAAACTTAAGATATATGAATATATCTTAATATGTATTAGAAATATATATATATATTTAAATTCATTTATTCATTGATGGACACTTAGATTGTTTTCCTATCTTTGCTATTGTGAATAATGCTGCTATGGACATGGGAGTGCAAGTATCTCTTTGAAGGAGTGATTTTTATTTCATTTGAATATATACCCAGAAGTGGGATTGCTGGATCATATGATAGTTCCATTTTTATTAGGTTGGTGCAAGAGTAATTGTGGTTTTTGACATTACTTTTAATGGTAATAATATTTTCAGGAACCTCTATATGGCTTTTCTTAATGGATGAACCATGTAGGAGTGAAGAGAGAAGGCTTCCCCCTTCACCCTCTGCAGGTTTGCTGAAAATGAACTGACAAAGCAGATCAACAGGAGAAAAAGGCACACAAATATATTTTAATGTGCATTGCCCAGGGGAATTGCAGGAGAATGATTACCCAATAACTCAATGGAGCACAGATGCTTATATACCCTTCTATATAGAGAAGCAGGGAGATAGAAATGCAGAAGTAAATGACACATTTCTTTGAAGTCTGGGGGAGGTGTTGGGAAGGTGAGGGACGTTACTTCATTGTGAACAAAGGCTGTCTTATTATGCAGATAAGGCCTCCCAGGCAGTCTCTGGAGCTGCTCTCAGGAAAATAGATGAAAAGTCTGTTTGGGCGTGGTGACAACTTCCAGTCTCTCCTGTGGTTGATTTTTTTCTGGTTATTCGATGAGAATCCAAGGGAGATGGTCTTAAGACAATTGCGTTTCTTTTGGAAAAAAGCTTTCTTAGATAAAGAAATTCCAGGGAGAGTCCTTCCTGGTGCTTTGAGAAAGAGGATCAGAGAGACTTTGGTTCTGAGGCTTATTTCTGAGGCTTTCAATTTTGAAAGCACTCAGCATGCCAGAGTGCCATGTTTTGGGGAATCGTTTTATGTGCTCCAAAAACCAATTTACGTTTCCACCACCAATATAGAAGGTCTCTTTTCTCCACATCTAAATGTAATGTATTTTCTTATTTCCACCTAGAAATTGGATGTATTCATTTATTAAACCATATTTGCTAAGCACCTAAATGTGTCAGAACCAAATGTTTAAGAAGTCTTGGGCTTAAACAGATAAAGTCATGATTCCTGCTTCTGTGAACTTACCTACAGTCTACCAAAGAGACCACTGTGATACATTAAGAATATTGCTATAAGGGAGCATGTGCAAAATACTGTAGTGGTAGCCTAGAAAAAAAATGTTTCTTAGAGAATCAAGGATGGCTTTGCAGAGGAGAAATCTTTAGCTATGTCTTGAGGGATGGTTGGACAAGATATAAGGGCAGGAAAGAAGAGCTATGAAGAGGGTTTATTACAGAAAGAATGCTATCTCTGTTTCTAGGACACTGAGCAAAACAGAAATGAGAATATACAGACAGTTCTTGTCCCTGATTCTCAGCACAGCCTTTGCAAATATGTTAGGCCCTTGAGAAACTTTGATTGAGGAATGTTATAGATCGCTGACTCCAGCAGAGTCGACTTCTTTTTTCTGTATCTTTCAGAAAGAGGCACGAATTTCAGAACTAGTGTGCATTGCAAAAATTCCAACTAACATGTCACAATTATAGAAACACCTGTTCTAGACATAACAATATTTTTTGTTGTTAATTCACTAGGCTGGGTACACCAAAATTAATTTCATTTAAAATATAGTAATGAATAAGTAAATGATAGTCCTGTCTTTAATTTTTTTCCCCTGAAGCTTAAAAACCAGTTTAGGTGGAAAAACCACAAATTTTTACAGTTCCAGAGAATCTCACAGTGAGCACTGACTCACAAGGTATTTATTGTAGAAGTCCGTTTTCCTTTAATGTGTGTAGCTGATCATGCGAAATAAGTTTAGATTTGTTCTTATGGATCCCAGTGTTCTTGGATGGAACTAAAAGTTGAACCTCCCCCTCCCTCCCCCCCACTTTTTTTTTTTACTCTGAAAGCACTAGTCAACTTTATTTGGGGACCAAAAAAAAAAAAAAAGTATGCTCATCTGGCTTTGGACCTACAGAATGTAACCCCTGGAATGGAAGGTGAGGCCGCTTGCTCGCTTGCTATTCATTGATATTATCCCTTTGTGATTTTGGTCAATTTTTCACAGACACCTAGACAAAAATAAATAATATTCAAAATTTTTAAAATGTGAATTTCTTTCCCTACTCATTAAGCCAGAGCAATTACCCTTTTAATTCAGTGCATTGCATATGTTCCATACAGCAGCAACCTGTATAAAGAGGATGAGGGTGAGAAAATGCACCATGGATTCCAACTTCAAAACTTTTCAGGGAACCTCAAGGCCAAGATTATATAGCTGAAGCAAAGAGCAAGGTTCAATTATTTGACTTTTTTTCCTGCCAATTTAGCTAAATATTTCAAATAAAATATATGCACAGAAGATTTTCTATGATTGAAAGAATCCCATATTTACCAAGTTTTTAACTAACCCATTAAAGAAGGTGACTGGCCACTGTGTTGATAATTTTTTAGCCCTGTACTTTGCCTTCTATGTGGTAAGCAATAAAGCGTAGGAGTTAAATGTGCTGACTCTGAAGCCACACTGGATTTGAATCCTAGCTCTTTCACTTAATGGCTGTGTGACTTAGAAAAACTTACTTAAAACTCAGTATGCCCCACTTCCCATATCAGCAAAATTGGAATATTAATAGTTCCTGCCTTGAGGGGTGACTGTGAGGATAAAATGAGTCAATGTATTCATGGCTTGCCTTCCCAAACCACCAGGCTAAAGCCATGTGGCAGAGATAGTCAGTTAGTGCTTCCTAAATATCCATGTTCCCACTATGGATCCCAACTTTCCTTGAAGTTAGATGTGGGGCTGTGTGACTATCCCTGGCCAATCAACTTCAAGCTGCAGTGAACTATGTCACTTCTAGGCCAAGGGAATGAAGGGCCAATATGCTTTCTCCATCCCTTTTCTCCTCATCCCTTTTTCCCCTCCCATGGTGACTCTGGAGACCACATGTTTCTGGTGATGTAGCTTTGATATGGTAAGAGCTTGGGTCCCTAAGCCATAGTTTGAAAGACACAGGCCAGCTGCTGATCCATGGAGAACTTTATGTGAATGGAAAATAAATGGTTTATTGTGATATGTGATAAGTCAATGAAATTTTGGGGGCTTGCTTGTTGCCACAACATAGCCTAACATTACCCTGTCTAGTACAAGTCACAAACAGTTTAATTTACATTTAAATAACCCGGCTTCCTCGTTTTAAAACTTTATTTTAGATCTATTCTAATTTCTTATAATGATTAACTTAAAACATTAAGCCATAAAACTCTTCAAGAAATAAGCACGTAGCCGGGCGTGGTGGCTCACACCTGTAATCCCAGCACTTTGAGAGGCCTAGGCAGGCAGATCACCTGAGGTCAGGAGTTCAAGACAAGCCTGACCAACATGGAGAAACCCCGTCTCTACTAAAAATACAAAATTAGCTGGGCGTGGTGGCATGTGCCTGTAATCTCAGCTACTCGGGAGGCTGAGGCAGGAGAATCGCTTGAACCTGGGAGGCGGAGGTTGCGGTGAGCCGAGATCGTGCCATTGCACTCCAGCCTGGGCAACAAAAGCGAAACTCTGTCTCAAAAAAAAAAAAAAGAAAAAAGAAAGAAAGAAAAAGAAGGATGTATATTTAATTTTTATTATATGAATTTTATTATATAATTTAATCATATAAATCATATAATTTAATCATATAAATCATATAATTTTTATTATGATTTTGCATTGCACTTTGAGGTTATTCTATTTGAATAACCACATTCAAATGAGGTTTGGTCACCCATTAGAGAATGGGTACCAGGCTAATCTGCAGAATTACAGCCAGAGACTCACCTGAAGTATTCCTAGTGTCAAATATCTAGGAAAGAGGCATGCTTCACTATCAGGAAACAAGAGCTCTAAGGTGTGAAATTAAAGGAGTCTTGTTCTTGACATTTCATTCTTTGTAAGGAAAGAATCAAGGATCCAAAAGGCAGAAAAAAGTTGGAGATTGTAGTATCAGAAGTCTCTGCCCTTGGAAACAGTTCAGGTATCAAGGAAGTAGAGGTCCTAACAAGGGCTGTAGCCCACTATTAATGAAGCAGCAGAAGTGATAGCTTATTTCTTTACTTTTTTTTAAGAAAAAATAATAAAAGGGAACGTGAGCTCAAGGCAACAAAAGAGGTATCTCTTGGTCTGTCAGCAAACAAAATTTTCCTTCCAGAATTACATGGAAGTAAATTTTTCCCCCCTTGGGAAAGACAGCATTTTCTTAATTATATTTAAAAAATGGTAACTTTTCCACTAGTCTGTAAGGATTTCAATTATGCTATGATTTATGAATCATGATTCATAAGATTATGATCTTATGCATAAGTACCAATTAAAAGACCTTTTTGAATGTTCAGTACTCGACTTCTAATTTGGAGTCTCAAATTTGTCTCTTCTTTACTGTCTTTTCCAATACTCATCAATTCTCTGAACTCAAAATTTTTGCATTTTCATTCCGCTGATTGATGGCAAACCAATAGAATTCTTGTATAAAACAATTAAAATTCCATGAATGGCTTTTCTTGATTGCAGATTTGGGTGACAGATTACAATTGTGGAAGTGATAGAATATTTTATTTCCCATCCCAAATCCTACCACTTGACCTCATGTAGTAAAATATTTCTCTAGCAATTCTCTTGATATTTGCTTTCTCCAAATTTTTATGTGATCTTTTACAACGGAGTATCTAAGAGAATCCTCTTTTAAAGTTATAATTTTATTATTAAAATTTAAAATATAGGTAATAAATTCATGTGGTTCAAACTTCAAAAAGCATAAAATGGTCAGCAGTGAAAATTGTCTTTCTATTACCATTCCATCCCCAGGTTACCATTTCCCTCTTGGAGGCAGTATTGCTAGTTTCTTATACTGTATGTTTAAAGATACAGACAATGCATATACAAGTAAGTACAGAAATACATTAAACACACACACACACACATAAACATATGGACGCACCCACACATTTCATCTTTTTTTTACACAAATGGTAGATACCATATGCCCCCTTTTGAGCTCTCATTTTTTCCCTTAAAAATATATCTATGAGATTATCTCATCTCAGTCATAAAGATTTTATTTTATTTTTACTTTTTGAATTGGAATAAATGTATATATAGGAAAAACATAAATATCATAATTATGCAGCTCAATGAATCTTAACAATGTGAATGCATATGTTTCATCAGCACTTGAATCAGGAAACAGATTTATTATAAATACCCTGAAAGCCCATGTTAACAGGTCTCGCAATCACTACTACTCCTTCCACCACCCTATCAGTTAGATTTGCTGCATAACCAACCACTCCAAAACTCAGGGGCTTAAATCAACAGTCATTTACATTTTTGTGGGTTGGCAATTTGATTTCAGTTCAGCTGGGCAGTTCTGTGGGGCTGGAGCAGACTCAGCTCATCTCAGCAGCGGCTCACTCATGCATCCGCAGGTGGCTGCTGGATGCTTGGGACTGGCTGACTTTTGGCTGGAGTGTAATCCCTCCAGCAAGTCGACCCAGGCTTATTCACATAGTGGCAGGATTTCAACAACAGCAAGAGTAGAAGCTGCAAGGCTTCGTGAGGTCTCGACTCAGAACTGATAAGTTGCTCTGACACATTCTGTTTGTCAAAGCAAGTCACAAGGCTAGTTTAGTTTCCAGGAGTGAGACTCTGCCTTTTAATGCAGGAGTTTTCAGAGGATTGCAGTCATTTTTGCAATCAACCACAATCACCATTTATTGGTTTTGCCTGTTTTTGAATTTTATATAAATCCAATTATACATTATGCCTACTCGTTTGGGTCTGATTTCTTCATTCAACATTGTCTATTGTTCTGTTAGCATTAATTTATTCTTTTAAAAAAGTGTTTATCGAGGCCGGGCACAGTGGCTTGCGGCTGTAATCCCCGGACTTTGGGAGGCTGAGGTGGGTGGATCACGAGGTCAGGAGATCGAGACCATCCTGGCCAAAATGGTGAAATCCCGTGTCTACTAAAAATACAAAAATTAGCTGTTGTGGCACGCATCTGTAGTCCCTGCTACTTGGGAGGCTGAGGCAGAAGAATTGCTTGAACCTGGAAGGCAGAGCTTGCAGTGAGCCGAGATCCAGCCACTGTACTCCAGCCTGGTGACAGAGCGAGACTCCGTCTCAAAAAAAAAAAAAAAAAAAAAAAGTTTATTGAACACCTACTAAGTTTTGGGAATAAAGTCAAATGAGATATAGATCCAGTCCTCCAGAACAGGGGAGGTTGCTAAGTAAATATGATGTATATGTTATCACAAAAGTATGCAGAGGGAGTTAGGAGTAAGATTAAAGTCAGACCTCACTAGGAGAGGTAATGTTTACCTGTATCTTAAATTATACACAGGAATTAGTCATATGGAGAAAGATGTACGTGAAGGACACTCCAATTGGAGATACAAGTGGTTGGGATATGGAGCTGTGAAACATCATAATGGCTCAAGGACTACAAATAGTGTATTACAATTATTACAACTAGCTCTTGCAGGTATGTTAGAAGAAGAGCTCAGATCAGTGATTTTCGAACACTAGTGTGCATCAGAATCACCTGAAGGACTTAAATTTTTTTTTTATTTTATATTGTATATAATCGATGTACATGTTATTGGGGTACATGTGATATTTAAGACATTTATATAATTTGTAATGATAAAATCCATGTAATTGGGATAGCCATCATCTTTTTTTCTTTTTTTTTTTTGAAATGGAGTCTCTCTCTGTCGCCCAGACTGGAGTGCAGTGGCGTCATCTGGGCTCACTGCAAGCTCCGCCTCCCGGGTTCACGCCATTCTCCTGCCTCAGCCTCCCGAGTAGCTGGGATTACAGGTGCCCGCCACCAAGTCTGGCTAATTTTTTATATTTTTTTAGTAGAGACGGGGTTTCACCATGTTAGCCAGGATGGTCTCGATCTCCTGACTTCGTGATCCGCCCACCTCGGCCTCCCAAAGTGCTGGGATTACAGGCGTGAGCCACCGCACCTGGCCGGGATAGCCATCATCTTAAATATTTGTCTTTATGCTAGAAACGTTCAAATTATTCTTTTCTAGATACTTTGAAATATATAACAGATTATTGTAAACTATAGTCACCCTACTAATCTATCAAATGCTAGGTCTTATTTCTTCTATCAAACTGTATATTTGTACCCAATAATCAACTTCTTCATCCCCCATCCACCTTTCCCAGCCTCTGGTACAACTGCCAATCTACTCCCTAGCTTCAAAATATCTACCTTTTTAGCTCCCACGTGAGTGAGAGCCTGTGATATTTGTCTTTCTGTACTTGGCTGATTTCATTTAACATAATGACCACAAGTTCCATACATGTTGCTGTCATTTCATCTGTATACATTAAACTTTAGCAAATAGTGCCAAATAGTTTTCTAATGTAGTTGTAACAATTTCCTCTTTCTCTAGCAGTTTATGAGCGCTCCATTTGTTATACATTCTTGCCTAAACTTGTTATCACTTACTATCAGTGTTTTTGAGTCATTCTAAAGAGTGTGTACTTATATCTCATTTTTTAATTTGTATTTCCGTGACGAATAATAATATAGTTTCTTTTTACATGTTTATTGGCCATTTGGATATCCACTTTTGTACTGTTTATTAAAGACTTTTGTCTATTTTTCCGTTCAGTTATCTCTGTTTTTTAAAAATTTATTTGTAAAACTTATTTATAGATATTTGATATAAGTCCTTTGTCAGCTACATGTATTGCAAATGCCTTCTTGCAGTCTGCTTTTTCACTCTCTTAATGGTGTTTTTTAAATAACAGAAGTTGTAGTATTTTAACTAGTCCGTTTTATCAACCTCGTTCATAATGGTTAATGTTTCTTGGATCCACTTAAGAAATCTTTGTCTACCCCAAAGTCATAAAGATATTTTCATATGTTATTTTCTAGCAGTTTTATTGTTTTACCTTTCACATTTATATCAACAATCCTCCTTGAATTAAGTTTTGTTTGTGGGGTGACGTAGGAATATCATGTTTTTTCAATCTGTATGAATATCAAATTCACTCAGAGCCATTTATTGAAAAGACCATCCTTTTGATAGTGCATTGCTGTCTTGCCTTTGTCATAACGTGAATGTTTCTATCAGGTAGAGTATGTTCCTGGATTCTCTGTTCAGTTCCATTTATCTATCAATGCTTGCACCAAATATCATACTATTTGAATTACTGTGGCTTTATATATAGTAAGTTATGATATCCAGAAGTATAAGTACTCTAATTTCATTCTCATACTTAAAATTATCTTTGTTATTCTTGGCTGTTCCATTTCATATGAACTTACCTCACACAGGTGAAAGCCCTGCTGGGTTATTAGCTAGGATTGTATTTAATTTATTGACGATTTTGGGAAGAACTGTCCAGGTAACAAAATTGAATCTCTAGAATCATAAATGTGTTTTATTCTTTCATTTATTAAGGTTTTAAAAAATATTTCTTAAGAAAGTTATGTAGTTTTCATTAGACTATATGTTATGTATATACGAATGATTGATTTTTGATGTGACTCTTGTAACCAGTGACCTAGCTGAGTTCACTCATTAGTTCTAATAATATGTCTCCATATTCTTATGGATTTCTTTCATTTACATAATTGACTACATATACACAATATGGTATCTGTGATAACATAATTTTTATTCTATCATTTTTCATTTCTCCTTTTCCAGTAGTTCTTTTTCTTGCTTCATTGTACTCGCTAAAACTCCCAGAACAATGCTGAAGAGAAATAAATGATGATGGCAGGCATCTTACCTTGTTTCTGATCTCCAGGGGAAAGCTTTTCCTGTTTCATTGTTGTGTATAATCTTAGCCATAGGTTTTCCGTAGTCTTCTTATAGCAACAGAGCTTTCTTCTATTTACAGATTTCTAAGATGTTTTAATTTATTGAGTTTAACCTATGATTTTCTATTTTATCCTATAAAAGTAAATTAATTACTTTTTGAATGTTAAACCAACTTTTCTGGAATAAAGTTCTCTTGGTTGCTGAATTCAATTGCTAGTATTTTATTAGAATTACTAAATTTATATTTGTAAAGAATGTCAGATTTTTTTTTTCTTTCTAACAATATCTTACCAGGATTTGATATTAACATCATGCTTGTCTTATAAAATGGGTTACGAAGCACTTTTCTTTTTGCTGTTTTCTCGAATTGTTTTTAATATATTGGTGTTATTTCTTCCTTAAATATTTAGCAGAATTTACCAAAATGTCTTTCTTGATCTGAGATTTCATATCAGAATTATTTTTTATAGATTCAGTTTCTATAATCAATACAGATCTTTTCAGATTTTCTATTTCTTGTGTTAATTTTAGTAAATTTTGTTTTTCTAGCAGTTTGTCACTTCACTTAAATATTCAAATTTATTGACAGAAAGTTATTCATAATATCCTATTTATTTATTGAAGTCTGTTGAATCTGTAATGTGATTCCTTTTTATTTCTAGTATTGGTAATTTGTGCCTTTTCTCTCTCTTTTTAAAAAACTCAATGTTACTAGGGGCTTATCAATTGTATTAGATTTTTCAAAGAACCAAGTTTTGACCTTGCTGATTAACTCTATTTTTTTATTTCATTAGTATCTGTTCTTATTTAACATGTTTCCTTTCTTCTTTTGGTTTAATTTGCTCTTATTCTATACTTTTTTGAGACTAATATTTCACTTACTTATTTTCAGTTTTTCTTATTTCTTAAAACAGCATTTAAGGCTATAGATTTCTTTTGAATTGTGACCCTACATGTATCCCCCAAGATCTGACATGTTATATTTTTATTATTTCAGTCTAACATTTTTAAACATTTCCATTGAGATTCTTCCTTAATCCTGTATTATGTCAAAGAGTAATTCTTAATTTCCATACATTTGGAGATTTTATGGGTTCTTTGTAACTAATTTCTGGCTTGATTCCATTGTGATCAGAGAACATACTCGGCTTGATTATAGTACAGCATATGGTCATTTTGGTAAGTGTTCCAAACACAAGTTGAGAATCATACATACTTTCTGCTTTTGTATATAGTTATTGGTTTCAAATTTTTATACCACTTTGTTCAAAATTTCTAATTTTTACTCATCTTTTGTCTGCTTCTCTATCAGTTACTGAGAGAGATATGTTAAGGATCTCAATCTAAAATCTAAAACTGTGGGTTTCTCTATCTTATTAGTTCTATTGATTTTTGCTGTATATATTTAAGCTTATCTTATTCTTTTTACATATTCTTGATGAAGTAACACTTTTATCATTATGAAATATTTCTTATCTTTGGTAATATGTTTTTGCATTACATTCTACTAATCTTATATGAATTTAGATATGCCAGCTTTAAAATATTTTATTATTTTGGTTAATATTTGTATGCCATCTTTTTCCATATTTTCAAACTTTCTATGCCTTTGTATTTGAAATGTGTCTTCATTATGCAACATATAGTTGGGTTTCATCCTTATTTAGTCTTAAAATCTTTTTCTTTCAATTGGAATTTTTAGTTTATTTTTAATATATGTAATTACTGATTTTTTAACTTAAAGCTTTTATATTACTATTTTTCCATTTGTTTCATTTTTTCAATAGTCCTCTTTCTCTGTTTTTTCTATTTCTTGATTTCCTACAGGCTCCTGATAACAACAATTAGAAAAGCCGGATAAAATTCAAACAAACCGAAAGTATAGCCACTTGAATCATTAGCGAGTACCAAGGTATCCAAGTCGTAAAGACCCAATATTCCAGAATAAAGAAAACTCGCGTAGGTGTATATGATCTCTTCTGTAATTTTCCAAAAATTTCCCTTTAGTTCTTCAATGTAGATATTTTCTACTGACCCACCTTCCAAAACATGAATCCTCTGTACAGTTGTGTCAAATTTAATATTTAATCCACCTATTGAGTTCCTAGATTAAATGTTTATTTTTACATTCTAGATTTTCAACTTGATTGTTCTAATTGTTTAGCTTTATTTTACCATCATGTCTTCTATTTTATTAAACATGTTTTTAATAGTCATTTTAAAGCCCGTTTATGAAAACTCAGTTGTCTGGATCACTTTTAGATTTATTCCTATTGTTTATTTTCTGTTCTATTCTTTCTCTTTTGGAAGAAAATAATAATTGTATGGCAGACATTGTGTATGAAATATTGACATCTTTCTCTATGAGTTTAGCTTGTGACAGTCAGAATAGGGAAAATTACCCTATTCCAATAAGGGATTAAACAGTTTTAAGGTTGTGTTTCAGACTTTGTAATGCTTGGTCTATTTGTGTTTTCTCTAATTCCTAGGTTGTGATCCTAAGGGATCCCAAATGAAAACTTGGGGTGTTTATCGCTGTCCGTCTTTCTTGAGAGGCCCTTAACTTCATTGAAAAATATCTTCCTAGCATTGTGAAACTGCCAAAAGCTTTGAACTTCTTGGCTCCCACTCTCTTCTAAGCTTCTCTTGTTCTAAGCTTCTCTTGAAGGACAAGCTTCTCTTGTTTCTTCTATGCTGTCGAAATCAGGAATCAGCAAATGCTTCAAGGGGAAAAGCTGCATATTTTCAGTCTCACATCTGCTTCCTTTCTCTTAGCTCCTCAACTCCTGGATATCTTAGTGGCCCTGAACTCCACCTTTTTTTCTCACTAGATCTTGAGATTGCTAAAAGCTGTCCTCTGTTTCTCTGTCTCTTAGCAGCCTGTTTTTCTCCTTTTCTCAGCTTCTTTGCCTGTACAATTTTGAGTCATCTCAGTTTCCCGTCTCCTAAGGATCTTGGCCCTTCAAGTTCTGGCTACCTTGGTAATCCTCTGTTGCCTTCAAATTTCTTTTTAATCTAATTATTTTAGTTGTTATTAGTGGGAGGTTTGGTCTGCTATAAATTAATCCCTGTCACAAATGGAATGCCTTTTTCCTTTTCTTTTTTTTTTCAGCTACATAGTATACCATTGTATAGCTATACTAAAATTTCTTTATGCAGGACCTAGTTATGGATACTTAGGTTGTTTCCAATGTTTACTATTGCAAAGCATAAAGCAGTAACTTATATGTACATTATAAATTATATAAATAATGGTAACTTCGTATGTACATAATTCTATGTGCATTATCTATTCAGTTGCACACATATACAAATATATATAAAAGTCTTAGAATAAAATTGCTTAATCAAAGGGAATGTTCATTTGTATTTTGATATACATTGCCTATTTTCCTTTGTAGAACTTATACCAATTTATATTCCAAAGATTATATGAACATGCCTATTTTCCCACAGCTTAACAACATACTGTGTTATTTTAATTTTGACATTTGTCAATGGTAGCTTAAGAAATGGTATCTCATTATAATTTTAATTTGCATTATTTCTATTGTGGGGGAGGTTGAACATTTTTCATGCAGTTAAAGCCTCAAGTTAACACACTGTTCTATAGATTTGTTGTAGATGACCAACATTTCACAGACTATATATCACGACATTCACATAAAATTTTCTGCAAAAATTATGTTGTATCATATATTTCCCCCTTTTGGCAATTCATAAAAAAGCCTCTGAGAAAAGAAATTCCTTGAAATGTTTTATTGTGGAAAATATATATATAACATAATTATCATGTTAACCAGTTGTAAGTATGTGATTTAGTAGCACTAAATACACTCACAACATTGTGTGGCCATCACCAGTATCCATACCCAAAATGTTTTCATCATCTGTAATGAAAACTCTATGTCCACTACTCCCTTTCCTTCTGCCTCCCAGCCCCTGGTAACCTCTACTCTATTTTCTGTCTCTTTGAATTTGTCTGTTCTAGGTACATCATATAAGTAGAATTTTACAATATTTATCCTGTGTCTGGCTTCTTGTACTATGCATGTTTTCAAGGACCATCCATGTTGTAGCATATATCAAAATTTCATTCATGTTTATGGCAGAATAATATACTATCATGCGCATATTCCCTTTATGTGTTGGTGGGCATTTGAATTGTTTCCACATTTTGCCCATTGTGAATAATGCTATGAACATCAGTGCACAAATGTGTTTGAGTCCCTGCTTTTAATTCTTTTGGATATACACCTAGGAGTGAAATTGGTGGGTCATATGGTAGTTCTATTTGAACTGTTTAAGAAATTGCCACATTGTTTTCTACATAAAATGTACCATTTTGGATTCTCACCAGCACTTATGAGGCTTCCAATTTCTCCACGTCCTTGCCAACACCTGCCATTTTCCCTTTTTAAAAATTATAGCCATCCTAGTAGGTGTGATGTGCTATCCACGGTCATTTTGACTTGCATTTTTCTAATGATTAATAATGTTAAGCATCTTTTCATGGGTATATTGGACATTTGTATATCATACTTGGTGAAATGTCTATTCATGTCCTTCATCTACTTTTTAATCTAGTTGTTTGACTTTTTGTTGTTGAGTTGTAGTTTTTAAAATATAAATTTTGAGTATCCATCACTTATTAAGTATATAACTTATAAATATTTTCTCCCATTCAGTAGGCTGTCTTTTTACATTACTTTCAGCAATGTTGTAGTTTTAAGTATATGAGTCTTTTACTTCTTTCTTTAGATTTATCATAAGTATTTAATTTCTAATTAGTTAAGATTTATTCCTAAGTACTCCTAAGTATTTAATTACTAAATACTAAGTATTTAGTAATAAACATAAACCTTGTTTAGATTTGTTCTTAAGTATTTTAGTGACTATTATACACAGCTTTTCTTTTCTTTTCTTTTCTTTTTCTTCTTCTTTTTCTTTTGAGATGGAATCTCACTCTGTCACCCAGGCTGGAGTGCTGTGGCATAATCTAGGCTCACTGCAACCTCCGCCTCCAGAGTTCAAGCGATTCTCCTGCCTCAGCCTCCTGAATAACTGGGATTACAGGCACCTGCCACCTCTCCTGGCTAATTTATTTTTTATTTTTTAGTAGAGATGGAGTTTCACCATGTTGGCCAGGCTAGTCTCGAACTCCTGACCTCAGGTGATCTGCCTATCTCAGCCTCCCAAAGTGCTGAGATTACAGATGTGAGCCACTGCGCCTGGCTGCATTGCTTTTCTTTATTTCCTTTTTGGATTGCTTATTGCTGGTATATTGCAGCAAACTTAATATTTGTGTTGATCTTGTACCCTGAAACTTTGCTGAATTTGTTTACTAGCTCTAGTAGCTTCCTTACAAATTCTATGGAATTCTCTTTTTGAAAAATTTTTTTCCTCTAGTTCATTGGTTTTTCTTTCTTCTTCTTATTTTTTATTATACTTTAAGTTCTAGGATACATGTGTAGAATGTGCAGGTTTGTTACATAGCTATACACGTGCCATGGTGGTTTGCTGCACCCATCAACCCATCATCTACATTAGGTATTTCTCCTAATGTTATCCCTCCCCTAACCCCCCACGCCCCGGCAGGCCCTGGTATGTGATGTTTCCCTCCCTATGTCCATGTGTTCTCATTGTTCAACTCCCACTTATGAGTGAGAACATGCGGTGTTTGGTTTTCTGTTCCTGTGTTAGTTTACTGAGAATGATAGTTTTCCAGCTTCATCCATGCCCCTGTAAAGAACATGAACTCATCCTTTTTTGGAATTTTCTACATATAGAATTATATCACCTGTGAATAGAAATATCATTACCACTTCCTTTTTAATTTGAATGGCTTTTATTTCTTTTACCTTTCTAATAGCTCTGGTTGGAACTTCCAGTACAAGGTTGAATAGTAGTAGTGAAAGCGGGCATTCTTGTCTTGTTCCTGACCCTAGAGAGAGAGTTTCCAGTCTTTTAGCATTGAGTATGGTCCGTTCAATTTTGTTTTAAGTCAGCATCTTCCCAACTTATTTGACTGAGGAACAAGCTATTCATATTGGGAAACACTTTTACTGATAAATTAAGACCTGAAATGAGTTTAAAATATCTAACAGTTAGAATGAAAATTCACGTGTTTAGAGTAACACAGGGCATTTAGATTTCAATCTTTGACTCTGACAGTTTGACTCTGCCATTTTTGAGAGAGCCATTGAATTTCAATCAATTCCTCTTTACACTTTAGTTCAGTTCACAAAACAAACACAAGAAATATAGCTCTCTCCATTATATAAGCAGGATGCGACTACCTATTAAAATGCTGAGAATGACTTGTAGGTGGTATTGTTAACAGAGGGAGGACCAGAGGGAGGACTGTCCTACGTACGGCTTGGTGTTCTGCAGTGATTTGTGGTGGCTGCATTAAATCAAAATTTAATACTTTGCCTTTTAGGGAGAAAGGAGAGAAGATAATATGAAAACATTGGGTATGTTATCCTCTTGCCAAAGAATTATTGATTGTATCTTCTTCACTTCTCTCAGTACCCACTAATTTTTACCAAGCACCTCATCCCTACATGCTGTTTTCTCTCACAAAATTCCAAGCAAGACTCTGAGTCTATTACCCTCTCTACACTTTATAGGTAACTGAGAAAGGCTAGAAAACAAAATGATGAATAAAACAATTGGCTGAAAACTCAGAGTTGTTATAAAATTGGCAGCGGTAAGATAAGCAAGGAGCAAAATCTTGCAGTGGTTAAATACTCAACCAGGAGTGTCTGAGTGGCCTCATTAGACTCTCCAGCCTTGCAGGCAACCCCAGATGATGGGCACTTCTTGAAGATTTAGTCATAAGCCTAAGTCAAAGAAAGTTTTACAATCTGTTTATTTAATCGTGGCTCAGTGTTGTCATGTCTTTGCATACGTTCTATCTACATTTGGTGAAAGTTAAACAAATGGTGGGTCAGAGGGTCACTGAAAGAATAATTGTCATTCCTTGTGGCAGCCATGCCACATTGGCTTCCTTGTGTCTCCCTCAAATATACAAAGCATGTTGGATTCTTAATTTGAACTTTTTGTCCCTCTGCTTAAAATAACCTTCTATAAATACTTAGAGGGTTTTTTTTTTTATCCCTCACTTATTTAGGTCTCTGGTCAAAGAGGCCTTCCCTAGCTCTGCTTTCTAAACTATTCCCCAATATTTGCTCTCCCATGACCCTGCCTTCTTTTTCTTTACAGGTCACAATTCTTGGCATGACATCAAATGTTCATTGATGTATTTATTTGTTATCTGTTCACCCATATAAGCTTTATGAGGGCGAGGCTTTGTTTTGTTCAGTGCTATATTGCCAACATTTTAAACAGTGCCTTGAATATATGTTAGGTACTTAGAAAATATTTCCTGGATAAACAAACTCATAAATATGCTGATGGAAAAGTTATTTAACAATCAAAGGGAATTTATTGGCTCAATGAAATTAAAATTATCTCTTTTGAAGCACCCATATAATGTCACTGGGACTCTCTCCAGTCCCCAGCTCTGCCTCTTTCCTGTTGGCCTCACTTTCCAGCAGATCTTTCCCCCGCCTGGTCCCTGGCTACCCTAGGCTTACATCATGCAAAGTTAAAACATCCAGAGAAGAGGACACACCTCTTTCCCAGCAGCACCAGCAGAATTTCAGGGCTCCAGTGGCTTCTACTGGGCAACACACCTGAACCACATCCTCTGGCCAAGGAATTGAAATAGGCTTATTGACCAGGCCAGGTCACTTCTCCCCTCCTGATGCCCACTGCAGCCATGTGGACCAAGAATGAGGAAAGGCAGTTCTTCAAAGAAAAATTAAAGTGTAGATATTGTAGACATGTAGATAGCGTAGACATGGGAGAAAAGATGCCCCGAAGGCAAAAGAGACAGAATACACTTCATTCCTGATGATTTAAAAAAGAAAGGGAAAAACAAAAATAGACAAAAACAAACAAAACTTCTTTGCCACTCAGTAACAACTTGTTTAGGTCCTCATTTCCAAGAAGCTGATAGAAATACATCAAAACTTTGTTCCAAGTTAGAACTCTTGTCTTTTTAAAGCTTTGTTAGCACCCCTGAGGTGCTAATGGAAACCATCAACAGTAAGTCTGTAAAGTTTCCAATGTTAAACTCAGTCTTGAGACTAAGGCATTTAGCTATGAACTTCTGCCTTTTCAAACACGTGTGTATGAAACCTCTGTGCCAGGAACTGTTCCAAGTGTTGGGGACAAATTTCACCCCCACTCCTTATCCTTCTTCTCTGCTTTGCTTTCTTCCACTGATCTCTGTCTCTAATGTATTTTATAATTTATTTATTTGCCTATTGTCTGTTTCCCTCCCCACCTTTCAGGATGTAAATTCCATGAGGGCAGGAATTCTTGTCTCTTTTGTCTACTGCTATATCCCCAGAGGCCACAACTGTGCCTAGCATATAGTAGCACTCAGTAAATATTTGTTGAATAGATAAATGTGATAAGTTGGACCTTGGTGGTTTGTATTTTTTTCTGTACTCTTTTTTCTGTGCTGTGTATTTTATTTTACTATTATTATTATTTTTTGGAGACGTAGTCTCGCTCTGTTGCCCAGGCTGGAGTGTGATGGCATGATCTTGACTCATTACAAGCCCTGCCTCCTGGGTTCAAGCAATTCTTCTGCCTCAGCCTCTCGAGTAGCTGGGATTACAGGTGCCCACCACAGCGCCTGGCTAATTTTTGTATTTTTAGTAGAGACAAGATTTTGCCATGTTGGTCAGGCTGGTTTTGAACTCCCGACCTCAGGTGATCGGCTTGCCTCAGCCTCCCAAAGTGCTGGGATTACAGGCATAAGCCACCGCGCCTGGCCTGTGCTTTGTATTTTAAAGTTTAGTATTTCACTATTGAATATATTCTGCTCATTCTTTTTCTAGATTTTGATTTTTTTCTCTTTTATACTCATTTCTTACAATGTTTCTAACTTCTATGCTATTCAAAAGAAGGTAGCTTTTACCTAAAAAGGTGTTCAAATAATCTTCTGATATTGTTTTTGCTGAACCAGATTGAAACATAGTCTATGTGAGTGCACACACACAGATGTACACACACAAATGTACACACACTAATGACAAGCTATGCAACGACCCAAATTCATTGAAACACAGCACAACATGTGAGTATACACATACATACACACACACACACACACACAAATGACAAGCTAGCTATGCATTGTAGTTTTATAGCAATTCTCACTGTAGTTTGTGTGACTCTGTGATCAGAGCTTTTTTTTTTTTTTTAATGCTTAGCTGTTATTCACATGAAGATTTTCTAACTTGCTTTGTCAGTTTTGTACTAGAAAACCCAAAGAAGAAATGGGAGCCAATTTTGACATATGAAAATCAAACACTTAAATCAAATTGAACATTTTAAAATAATGGTCGGAGGCTAGTTGTGGCTTTCTCAAAGGCTCCCAGTGTTTGAGTCTAGTAACTTAGTTGAAACTTAGTAGAATCTTCTGTGTGTCTCACTCAGCAGGGAAAAAAAAAGAGTTCTCTTTTACCTTCACCGTATTTCTGTTTTTAATTGATGAGATGTTTTTCCACTCTCCCACAATCTCTTGTTCCTCCTTGCAAAAGCCTTCACTGCTGCCTAATTTTCAATAGGAAAAGTTATTGTCCTGTTTCTCTTTTTGTCACAGCTGCCAAATTAGAATTACTCTGCTGCCTTTAGGGTTTGTGAACTTACATACATCAGTATATTTGCAGTCTTCTTTTCCCTCTATAATCCTAATTTCTAATTTTTGTTTTGTTTACTCTTTTGACAGTAATTTTAGTTATATTATATTTCAAAGCTTTTATGGACAGAAACAAGTTATAAATAAGCCAATTAAAATGTCTGGGTATGTTTACGTGCTGGTCCCTGAAATATCACTAGGGATGTTGTGGAGGACTCAGATGAAGGATCAGACCTTCCATGCTCCTGAAGAGTTGATAGTAATATTTGTTGAATGAAGCCAGTGTAGATCTAGGAGGCTGGATGTGCTCCAGATCATCCTGTCCTTTTCCAGGGATCATGATGGCTGTCTGTTATTCAGAAAATAGCTCACAATCTTTTTTCAAATATGAGAAGCTCCTTTTTATGTCAAAAGATACTGTAGACCTTTTACCAGCCAGGATAGGGTAGGCTATGTGGCAATGACAAACAACTTCAAAATGCTAGTAACTTATAAAACCATCAGTTTTGTCTCTAGATCACTCTACATATCTGTCCTGAATCAGTGAAGGCCACTGATCATTGTGGCCACTCTGGCAGCCACCATCATCTCTGATCGCTGAAGCAGAAGGAAGAGTGGAATGCTGGAGAATCTCTCACTGACAGTTCAACTCTGGCTCAGAAGTCCTCACTTCCACTCACAACTCATTCCCCAAAGCTGGTCACATGGCCCCACCCAGCTCCAAGGGGGCCTAGACGTGCAACCCTTGCACAGGCTCAGAAGGTGGGGAGAACTGGAAATATTGGCCACGCGGCACTAATGCACATCATAGAGGTGCCTGCACGGTGGTGGTTGTCAACTTTTAACATTTTTGGCTTGAGAAAATACATAATGATAAAAAGTTGCTATGAATTTGAGTAATACTTAAATTAAAAAAATTTTATTGTATTAATCATATTAATAACTAAGTAAATAAGACAAACTTTTTATAAGAATTAGCACCAGGAAAAAAATAGTTAATACTAGAATTATTTTTAGTGAGCAAATTCACTTTGAGAAAACAGCCTGATGATTCTTATAAAAAGACAAACTTTTTATAAGAATTAGCACCAGAAAAAAAAACAAACAGCTAATACTAGGGTTATTTTTAGGGAGCAAATTTGCTTTGAGAAAACAGCCTGATGATTACGTGGAGGGGATGGCAGGAATGTGAGGCAGGCACTGCTCTCCATAACACAGAGGATAGGATTTGGAGGTTTAAGAGACACTGCAGCCCGGGTACGGTGGCTCACGCCTGCAATACCAGCACTTTGGAGGCCGAGGTGGGAGGATCACCTGAGGTCAGAATTTCAAGACCAGCCTGACCAACATAGTGAAACCCCGTCTCTACAAAAATAAAAAAAAATTAGCCAGGCATGATGGTGGGTGCCTATAATTCCAGCTACTTGGGAGGCTGAGGTGGGAGAATCACTTAAACCCGGGAGGCAGAGGCTGCAGTGAGCCAAGATGGCCCACTCCAGCCTGGGGGACAGAGCAAGACTCGGTCTCAAAAAAAAAAAAAAAAAAAAAGAGGCACTGCAAGAGGATGACAGGGAGGAAGAGTGGGAAAGGGGGAGAGAAGACAGGAAGAGTGGCTAGCAAAAGGGAAGGGGTATCAGTCCCTAAAATGACTCTCTTCCTTTGACCTTCCCACCCACCCGCAAATTTCAACGATGTTTTATAAACTCGCAAATGTAAGATGTAAATACATTTTGGTTGTGAAAACTAAAGGAGACAAGTTTCATGCTGAGTTGAAGTAGCAAATGTCTTAGACAGCCTGCAAGGATGCAGGGGGCTTCAAGTAGAAGAAGACTAGAGAATGCAAGCTGCTCAAAAATTTGCAGAAGTCTTGGAGAAGGCTTTAGGCAGCCAGGGCATAAAGTGACAATTTTATGGAACCCTTGAAGGTTCCCAGCTGATGTTTTTGTTAATTAATACTACGTGTTATCATTAATATTATTTTTAAATGCACTGAAATCAGTTTGTACATTGATTGATTTAATATTTATTGATTGCAAACAAGACAATGAACATGATAAACAAGATTCCTGCTACCTATAAAGCTTAGCACTCAAAAGAGGCAGAAGTCAAATATATATGGAAATAGACTTACATTATTTATTTATTCTACAACAATGCTCAATGGTTACAGATTTATAGACCCCCAACCCATAGGGTCTGTGGGTTGGGAAACATAGGACCAAGAATTTAGATGATTCCATAACAGGACTGACATGGAAAGACCTAAGCATACCTACACCAAATTCAATGCTTCTCTTTTCTGATAGTGCTGAAAGGCTAGTTTTCTTAATTTCCAGTGCCCTAAGAGACTCTGCCAGATTGTTAGCCAGTACAATAGAGAATGGAAAATACATTTGAGGAACTAAAGATAATATGTCAAGTAAAAATATTTTAAAAGAAATATATATTTTTTTAAATTTAGGAATAATCAAATCCACAAGGCAAGATTGCGATTATATGACTAAAAGAATAGACAAGTTTGAATAAGAATCAGATGGGTATTCTAGAGATAAAGAATATAGTCAAGGAAAAAAATAATTTTAAAATAATAGGGAAATTCAAAAGGAGCTTAAATATAATTGAATGTGGAATTAGTCAATTAAAATGTGGATTATAGGAAATGAATCAGAACACAGCTCAGAAAGAAAACAAGAGATTTAAATACGAGAGAGAAGATAAGAGCCATGGAGAAGAGAAAGGGAGCAAGTTAGGTAACAGTAGTTCCACAGGCAAGACTCCAGAATAAGGTAAGGGCAAGGTTAAAAGAAATTATGGATGATAATTATTCATAATTGAATAAACAAATGAGCTCTCAGAGTGAAGAAACATAGAATCCTGCACAAGATAGATTTTTAAAAAATGATCTCTTATTCACATCACGGTAAAGTTACAGAATATCTATGAAAAAGAAAAAACTTGAAAAGCCACCAGAGAGAAAAGATAAGAGACCGTAAAGAAATGACCATCAGATTTATTGCAGACTTCTCACCAGCAACAATGTTATAGGACAATAAAAAAACATCTTCACAATGCAATGAGAAAACAATTGTCCACCTTGAATTCTCTACTCACTGTGGTCACAAAAAGTGAGCATGATACAAGGGCATTTCAGATCCCCCATGAATGTGCCATTCACAGAAAACTCATTGAAAGAACTACTAAGGATTTCACTCAGCAAGAAAGAAAATGAACCCAGAAGGAAGGTGTTGGGTTGCGATAAACAATGATGTAAAGGAAAGAAAAGGCTAAAAATAAATGAACCAAATAGAGAAGTTGACAGACAGAAAGTTGGGAGAAAGGAATTGAAAAACATAAAAGGTGACTATAATAAATAAAAAACAAAGGATAGTAATAAAATAAAAATTTGTAAAAATAAAAAATAAATTAATGACAGAATTTAAAACTGAAGAAAAGAGGACAAGGAGAAATACCCTCTGGAGGAGATTTGAACAAATAATCAGCAAAACATTTGACAAGTTAATTAGATAAACTTTTTTTTTTTTTTTTTGAGACGGAGTCTTGCTCTGTTGCCCAGGCTGGAGTGCAGGGCGCGATCTCGGCTCACTGCAAGCTGCGCCTCCCGGGTTCACGCCATTCTCCTGCCTCAGCCTCCCGAGTAGCTGGGAGACTACAGGCACCTGCCACCAAGTCCGGCTAATTTTTTGTATTTTTAGTAGAGACGGGGTTTCACCGTGTTAGCCAGGATGGTCTCGATCTCCTGACCTTGTGATCCGCCCGCCTCGGCCTTAGATAAACCTTTAAACTAATTTTTTAAATGAAAAAGTTACAACCCAGATAGTGTGTCTAGTTTTTGAAGAACATGTTATTCCTATATTCATCTTTTCCAGGACAAATGAAAGGATGAAAACATGTCCTAAATCATTTTAAGAAACAGCATAATATTAGTACCAAAACCTGGTAAAGATGGTGTGAAAAGGAAAACTAGAGAATGACTATACTTAGGAAAATCAATGTCAGCAATTCTAAATGAAATATTTCCAAACTGAATAGAACAGTCTATCAAAAATAATAATACAACATAGTTACATAGGTGTTATTCTAGAAAGGATGCCTTAGTGTTAGGATATCTATTAATTCATTAAATCAACAGATTAGCAGTTAAGAATACAAATTTATCCCAATAGATATTCTATGTAGCATTTGAAAATATTAAATATCTACCACTGATGAAAATAAAACTAGAAAACTAAAAATAATGGGAAACTACCTTTACACAGTTAAAAAATGCATATTGAAAACCAATAGCTCAAAGTCCATGGAGACACTTCAATTAAAATCAAGAAGACAAAAATTCCTACTTTCCCTAGTATTACTGAGCATTTTTGTGAAGTCTAGTTAATGCAATAGATATGAAACAGGTATATGTAAAATTATCATAAGAAAGGATATAGAATAATCATTATTGACAGGTGATATGGACTTCTGCCAAGAGAATTAATGAGACTATCTTGAGCTAATATATTTAAATAAAGTAACAAGCTAAAAAATAAATGCAGTAACTTTTCCCTACAGAATCAATAATCAGTAGAAAATATATTAGAAAATGTTCACGTTTAAAATAGCGGAAATAACATTACCCAGGGAAAACAGCAGCTGGTCATGGTGGCTAACGCCTGTAATCCCAGCACTTTGGGAGGCCAAGGTGGACGGATCACTTGAGGTCAGGAGTTCAAGACCAGCCTGGGCAACATGGTGAAACCCTGTCTCTACTAAACATACAAAAAATTAGCTGGGCATGGTGGTGCATGCACGCCTGTGATCCCAGCTACTTGGGAGACTGAGGCACAAGAATTGCTTGAACCCGGGAGGCAGAGGTTGCAGTGAGCTGAGATCGTGCCACTGCACTCCAGTCTGAACCAGTACTTTATGTGAAGGGGAGAAAACCCTGAATTGGGTCTACTTCTCCAGGTATACAAAGGATTTCTTGAAGTAATACAAGATGATTGAATATTATACAGATGGACAATCTCAACGTATAAATTTACCACCACTCCAAGTGAAAATCCCTATGAGATTTTTCGGGAGTGAAAGGTAGGTGAGACCAATAAAATTATTTTTTAAATAACACAGAGTAAGTGCTAGCTGCTCAATAGCATTTTGGGGTTAAGCACGTAACATGCATTATCTTATTTAATCTTTAAAAATTTTTAAGTTCAAATTTAGACTTAGAAAGTTTAAATAATTTTTCAAGGGTCACATGGCTGTGAGGAATTGGAACTCCAACATAGATCTGAAGGCCTTGTTCCAAAACCTGAGATTTTTAAAAACCGTGCTGTATATTGCAAAAGCAACAGCTATTTTAAATTTTTGTATTAAGAATATCTAGAGCCGGCCAGGTGGGTGACTTACACCTGTAATCCCAGCACTTTGGGAGGCTGAGGCAGGTGGATCTCCTGAGGTCAGGAGTTCGAGACCAGCCTGGCCAACATGGTGAAACCCCATCTCTACTAAAAATACAAAAAATTAGCTGGGCGTGGTGGTGCGCACCTCAAATCCCAGCTACTCAGGAGGCTGAGGCAGGAGACTCGCTTGAATCTGAGTGAGAGATCATGGTGAAACGAGATTGCACCACTGCACTCCAGCCTGAGTAACAAGAGCGAAACTCCATCTCAAACAAACAAACAAAAAAGAACCACAACCAAAAAAGAGAATTTTAGACCAATATCCTTGATGAACATTGATACAAAAATCCTCAATAAAATACTGGCAAACCGAATCCAGCAGCACATCAAAAAGCTTGATCCATCATGATCAAGTGGGCATCATCCCTGGGATGCAAGGCTGGTTCAATATACACAAATCAATAAATGTAATCCAGCATATAAACAGAACCAAAGACAAAAACCACATGATTATCTCAATAGATGCAGAAAAGGCCTTTGACAAAATTCAACAACCCTTCATGCTAAAAACTCTCAATAAATTAGGTATTGATGGGACGTATCTCAAAATAATAAGAGTTATCTATGACAAACCCACAGCCAATATCATACTGAATGGGCAAAAACTGGAAGCATTCCCTTTGAAAACTGGCACAAGACAAGGATGCCCTCTCTCACCACTCCTATTCAACATAGTGTTGGAAGTTCTGGCCAGGGCAATCAGGCAGGAGAAGGAAATAAAGGGTATTCAATTAGGAAAAGAAGAAGTCAAATTGTCCCTGTTTGCAGATGACATGATTGTATATCTAGAAAACCCCGTCGTCTCAGCCCAAAATCTCCTTAAGCTGATAAGCAACTTCAGCAAAGTCTCAGGATACAAAATCAATGTACAAAAATCACAAGCATTCTTATACACCAATAACAGACAAACAGAGAGCCAAATCATGAGTGAACTCCCATTCACAATTGCTTCAAAGAGAATAAAATACTTAGGAATCCAACTTACAAGGGACGTGAAGGACCTCTTCAAGGAGAACTACAAACCACTGCTCAATGAAATAAAAGAGGATACAAAGGAATGGAAGAACATTCCATGCTCATGGGTAGGAAGAATCAATATCGTGAAAATGGCCATACTGCCCAAGGTAATTTATAGATTCAATGCCATCCCCATCAAGCTACCAATGACTTTCTTCACAGAATTGGAAAAAACTACTTTAAAGTTCATATGGAACCAAAAAAGAGCCGGCATCGCCAAGTCAATCCTGAGCCAAAAGAACAGAGCAGGAGGCATCACACTGCCTGACTTCAAACTATACTACAAGGCTACAGTAACCAAAACAGCATGGTACTGGTACCAAAACAGAGATGTAGATCAATGGAATAGAACAGAGCCCTCAGAAATAACCCCGTATATCTACAACTATCTGATCTTTGACAAACCTGAGAAAAACAAGCAATGGGGAAAGGATTCCCTATTTAATAAATGGTGCCGGGAAAACTGGCTAGCCATACGTAGAAAGCTGAAACTGAATCCCTTCCTTACACCTTATACAAAAATCAATTCAAGATGGATTAAAGACTTAAACGTTAGACCTAAAACCATAAAAACCCTAGAAGAAAACCTAGGCATTACCATTCAGGACATAGCATGGGCAAGGACTTCATGTCTAAAACACCAAAAGCAATGTCAACAAAAGCCAAAATTGACAAATGGGATCTAATTAAACTAAAGAGCTTCTGCACAGCAAAAGAAACTACCATCAGAGTGAACAGGCAACCGCCAAAATGGGGGAAAATTTTCACAACCTATTCATCTGACAAAGGGCTAATATCCAGAATCTACAATGAACTCAAACAAATTTACAAGAAAAAAACAAACAACCCCATCAAAAAGTGGGCAAAGGACATGAATAGACACTTCTCAAAAGAAGACATTTATGCACCCAAAAAACACATGAAAAAATGCTCACCATCACTGGCCATCAGAGAAATGCAAATCAAAACCACAATGAGATATCATCTCACACCAGTTAGAATGGCAATCATTAAAAAGTCAGGAAAGAACAGGTGCTGGAGAGGATGTGGAGAAATAGGAACACTTTTACACTGTTGGTGGGAGTGTAAACTAGTTCAACCATTGTGGAAGTCAGTGTGGCGATTCCTCAGGGATCTAGAACTAGAAATACCATTTGACCCAGCCATCCCATTACTCGGTATATACCCAAAGGACTATAAATCATGCTGCTATAAAGACACATGCACACGTATGTTTATTGCGGCACTATTCACAATAGCAAAGACTTGGAACCAACCCAAATGTCCAACAATGATAGACTGGATTAAGAAAATGTGGCACATATACACCATGGAATACTATGCAGCCATAAAAATGATGAGTTCATGTCCTTTGTAGGGACATGGATGAAATTGGAAATCATAATTCTCGGTAAACTATCGCAAGAACAAAAAACCAAACACCGCATATTCTCACTCATAGGTGGGAATTGAACAGTGAGAACACATGGACACAGGAAGGGGAACATCACACTCTGGGGACTGTTGTGGGGTGGGGGGAGGGGGGAGGGATAGCATTGGGAGATATACCTAATGCTAGATGACGAGTTAGTGGGTGCAGTGCACCAGCGTGGCACATGTATACATATGTAACTAACCTGCACATTGTGCACATGTACCCTAAAACTTAAAGTATTAAAAAAAAAGTTTTAAAAAAACAAAACAAAACAAAAAGAACGTAAAGCCTAGAGGAAAAAACAGTTTTCACTGAATGGTGTTATTCACATTTCATTTAAAGCCTATTCCAAAAGGATACCAAAGTCTTTCTTTACCTACAGTTAAAATTGCAGTCTTACAGAAAGCTGTTTAATATACATGGTTAAATGAAAATAAAGTATATTGCAAAGCAGAATGACCCAATCTTTTTTTTTTTTTTTTCGAGACAGAGTCTTGCTCTGTCGCCCAGGCTGGAGTGCAGTGGCGCCATCTCGGCTCACTGCAAGCTCCGCCTCCCGGGTTCAGGCCATTCTCCTGCCTCAGCCTCCCGAGTAGCTGGGACTACAGGCGCATGCCCCCACGCCCGGCTAATTTTTTGTATTTTTAGTAGAGACGGGGTTTCACCATGTTGGCCAGGATGGTCTCGATCTCCTGACCTCGTGATGTGCCCGCCTTGGCCTCCTAAACTGCTGGGATTATAGGTGTGAGCCACCGCGTCCGGCCGGAATGACCCACTGTTATGGATCATTCTGCTTTAAAATGTTTTTACGTATGATACATATGACATAAAAAATTTTTTAGCCTTTTAATTAATAGATATATTTATATATGTATATATTATATATAATACATATTGATGTACACTTTATTTTTATATACAAATTACATAATTATACATATTCCACTATGTATACCTGGTTATTAATACTCTGAGTGTTAACAGTGGCTAAATCAGAATAATTTTTATTTTATTTCGTTTACAGTTACTTCTTTTAAAAGTTGTAACATTCCAAAAAGAACAGTTCTTTTTAAGCTGAAAGACACAGGAGGCTGAATTTGTTTCTCCAATGTAGGTTTATAATGAAAAAATTAAGTGAGATATTTTTATCTGCAACCTGAAAAACAGTAATAGTATTGATAAAGTTATTTGGAGGATTTTATTTGTGAAAACTGTCAAATCCAATTAGCTTGATCTTTAGCAGTTATCTAAGTGTAAGGTGAAAATAAACAACAATTTTAGTATGGTAATCAGGTGCAATTATACCCTGCGTTTATTTTAGAAATGGGTGTCGTCAACTTCCAAGTCTATTTCAACGAATCCTGGTTTGCGGGCTAAAGTCAAAATGTGGTCCTGTTTGGCCCAGAGTTTCCTAGCCCCTCCCATTTCTCCTTTCGCAATCCTGGCGGTCTGGTACCCCTGGAACGCTTCATTAATAAGCAGCATTCTTTCCATAGTAAGGTTCTGCTCCTTTGAAAATGCCCAACGGTTCTTGTTCTTACCATACAACTCTAACATGTTAACATGCATCTTAAGCAAGACGTTAAATACTGACTTCCACACAGCCACACTTCAGCTACATTCTCACTATTTCCTTTTTATTTGTTAGCTGTAAAACTGAACAAATGGGACTGAGGGACTTTGGCATGGCTCCAAATCAGAGAGAAACGCATCCCGAATTGGCCCTTTGCCCAAAGGTATAATTTTCAGCTGTGAGTTGCCCTTAATTTTGAAAATCATCTTTGTAGCTTCTGATTTTCCAGAGCAGTAGAAGCATTGTGTTTGCTCTCCAGGCGACCAGCACTGAAAAACAAAAATAAAAACACAGTATCTTGCTTTCTTTTTGCATCACATCAGATTTCTTTCGCTAAAGGATTCAACATATTAAGAAAATTCCAGTATAAACGATATAAATACCTTGTGCCTGCCAGCCATAAGTATCTCTACAGTATGCAGATTTCTCCAGGTCATTTGATTTTGGAACAGATCATCCTTTCAAGTTTGGTACTGATATATTTTAAAACTAGATTTCTCTGCATTTATGAATAGTAGAAGTACTTAGCATCAGTTTCAATTATGTTGTTGTAAATAAATTACTCTGTGATTAAGGATAACAATTGACAATACACTTATTTAGTAAACATGTATGCCTGTATGTATAAAACATCAACATATGCTAATGCACAGTATTTTATAAGACTACTGAGCATAGGGACTTTCCAACCAGCATGCTGATATTTGTTTCTATGAATAAAGTCTTCTAATATGTCTTAAATTCCACTGGGCAAATGATGGTTTTAATCAATTAAGATCCATGCTTCTCTAAGAAGATAATGCCTGTAAGAATGTGAATAATTTTTATAGTAGCCATTTTGTTTTTTGTTATTTATTAGCTGTAAGATGTGATATTTTTTCTATTTTAGCAAGTTCAGCTTATCTCTGGCAATTCAATTTTTAAAAATCTGATTGAATTACATCAGCTAATCTTACATATTCTTTATCCCCCAAATTGCAAAACAACCATACAAAATAAAGAGAATTATATGCCTTTTTTTAAATTAGTTCTGCGACAAATACATATCATGGTATTTGGAATCAGACATACCTGGTTTCTAACACCCAGATTAAGGAATTAAATCTATGCAGAAAACACCAGTAACTGCCAATATTCTGACACATTAGCTCTGTGTGCCTGGCATATACTCCCTGAGCCTCAATTTTCTTATTTGAAAACATTGAAAAATATTTCTTTTTTGCAATATTGTTGTGGGGAGCCATGAGATAGTATGTGACTAGGTCTAGCACAGGACCTGACAATATTCAAAAATTTAGTTGCAGTTTTTCTCTTCAGATTATTTAAGGAATATAATCTTATTATAGAAAATTGAAAAAAAAGTAGACAAAAATTACTATTGTCATACCACACACCTTTTTTCTTTCCTATCATGGTTGTTTGTAGTTGAGGTATTGTTCAATATAAAATTTTACATTTCGCTTTATTTCAATTTACTTTATAGCACCAGTATTTTCTCATGTTATGACATGCTCTTCATAAACAACAGTTTTAGTGCCTTTGTACCATTTCCCTATTGTTGGATAGGCGATTTCCAGTGTTTTGTATTGTAGATAGTGGCATGATAAATCCCTTTGTTTCTAACTTTTGTATTTCTGATTATTCTCTCAGAATAGATATTTGTCCCATCTGTTGTTTCATGTTTCTACCTTTTCTGCCTTTTTTGCCTTAATGATTTTTTTTATGATTCCATTTTGTTTCCCTTACTGGCTCACTTGTTATAACCTGTTTTTTTTTAGTGAATGTTTTGGTGTCTGTAGTATACATCTCATACTTATCACAGTCTACCTTCATTATAGTTTAGAACTTCATGTATAGTAGGACTTTAAAATAGTATTTTTCCCTCCCTCCATCCTGGCCTATGTGTTATTTTTGTCCTATACTTTTCCTCTATGTATGTTACAAACACCACAATACACATTTTAATTTTTGTTTTAAATAATCAGTTCCTTTTAAAGGTATTTTAAAAGTAACAAAAATGTGTTTTCTATTTAATCACATATTTACTATTTCTGTTACTCTTCATTCCTTTGTGTAGCATCAGACATTTATCTGGTATCATTGCTCATTTTTCATCAGCCCAAAGGACTTCCTTTAACATTTTTTTGTGGTGCATATCTGCTGGCGATGCATTCTTTCAGCTTTTGTATGTCTGCAAAAGTGTGTATTTAGCCTTCCCTTTTGAAAGTTTTTTTGCTGGGATAAGAATTCCAGGTTGATGGGTTTTTTCCCTTTTCTTTCAGTAGTTAAATATGTTGCTCCACTGACTTCTGGCTTGGATGGTTTCTGATAAGAAGTTCATTGTAATTCTTATCTTTATTCCTCTCCATGATGTGAATTTTTTCCTTGGGTTGCTTTTTAGATTTCTCTTTATCACTGGTTTTAAGCAATTTATTTTTTTATTTTTATTTTTTGAGACAGGGTTTTGCTCTGTTGTCCAGGCTGAAGTGCAGTGGCATGATCTCGGCTCACTGCCACCTCTGTCTCCTGGGTTCAAGTGATTCTTCTGCCTCAGCCTCCCAAGTAGGTGGGACTACAGGCGTGTGCCACCACACCTGGTTAATTTTTGTATTTTTGGTAGAGACGGGGTTTTACCATGTTGGCCAGGCTAGTCTCGAACTCCTGACCTCAAGTGATCCATCCACCTCGGCCTCCCAACAAGTGCTGGGATTACAGGCATGAGCCACCACGCCTGGCCAGTAATTTAAATATGTTACTTGATGTAGTTTTCTTCAGGTTGTGTCTGGAGTTTGATGAACATGAACCTGTGGGTTTGTAGTTTTCATCAAATTTAGAAAATTTTCAGCCAGCACTACTTCAAATATTTTTTTCAGATCCCTAGTCCTAACCTCTGGAGACATCAGTTACATGTACATTAGGCTATTTCAAGTTGTCTCACACACATTGATTCTGTTCATTTCTTTTAGTCTTTTTCATACTGTATTTCATTTTGGATAATTTCTATTGCTGTGTCTTCATATTCATGAATCTTTTATATTGTCTGAACTGCTGTTAATCTCATTCTATGTAATTTTCATCTTAGACATTGTAGTTTTCATCTCTAAAAGTTCTATTTGGGTCTTTATGTCTTATATGTCTCTACTTAACATGCTCAATCTTTCCTTTCTGTATGGAATATAGTTATAATAATTATTTTAAAGTTATTATCTACTCTTATCATCTATGACATTTTTAAGTCTCTGTTGATTAATTTTCTCCTCATTATGAGCCATACTTTTCTGCTTCTTTGCATGGCTAGTAATTGTTACTGGATGCCAAACACTGTGGCTTTTATCTTGGTGAGTGGTAGATGTTCTTGTGTTTTCATAAATATTCTTAAACTCTGTTCTGGGATGCAGTTAAGTTACTTGGAAACCATTTTATTCTTTAAAATCTTGATTTTAAGCTTTGTTAGGTGGGATCAGGGCAGTATTTAATCTAGGGCTATTTTTCTTCCCACTACTAAGACGATAGCCTTCAGAGTACTCCATGCAATGCCCCATGAATGACATGACATGGTTTTTCATTTTTGTTGTTGGGAACATGAATTATTCCAAGTCCTCCATTAGTTTTATTTTACTTTATTTTATTTGTGGGACACCTTTTTTTGGTTAATTGAGCAACTATTATGTGCCAGTTCCCCTGCTATGTAATATTGATTCTTTCTGATTTGCACAAAAACTCTCTGATGTCAGTGGTATTATATATCCATTTTTTCTGATGAAGAAACAGGTTCAGAGAGCATAAATGATTTGCCTAAGATCACACAGCTAGGAAATAGTGGTGCTGAGTTTCAAATCTGTTAGTTTTGAGAAGTGTTCACTCTAATCCTTTCAGATGGTTCTTTCCCCAACCTTGGGCAGTTTCTTCCCATATGTGCTGATCGCCATGCAGCTGAAGACCAACCAAGGTTTCTTTGCAGTTCTTCATAGCTGTCTCTGTATGCAGCTTTCTTCTCTCTACTATTCTCCCCTAAGAACTGTAGCTACCTTGGCCTCCCCAGAATACCAGCAGTGGCTCCTCAACAAATCTAGGGTTTTGGCCTCTGCCTACTTTCCCCTCCCTTGCACCATGGCCTGTAATCTGTCTCTGGGAAGTTCGCTAATGTAATTGTATGACTTACCTCATTTGTCTTCCCTCTCTCAAGAACCACTGTCCTGTGCTGTCTGTTGTCCAATGTCTAGAATCATCGATTAGTATATCTTGACCAGGTATTTAGTTGCTTAGTGTGTGTGTGTGTCTCTGTGTGTGTGTAGGATTATATCTGGTTCCTTTCATTCCATCCTGGCTGGAAATGGAATTCCTCTCAGAATAGGTTTTTTAGGAATTATATGTAACCTTTAAAAACAAATATACTCATCATGAATTCTAAGTATAATATCAATAACACATAAGATAAATAACAAAATTTATTTTTTTCCAGTTGAAATAGCTAAGAATTTAACTTTATCCAGGTTCTACTAATGACTATGATCAAGTTTGTTCTGAACATTGAAACTCACTTTGAAATGAAAGTCTGTTATATGCTATGGTATGTGTTACAGTTTATTCTGAGTTTGCCCTTTTAATTTTATGCTCTTACAAAACATCCCAAATCATCCATTTGGGAGAAAAGTGGATAAATTTCACCAACATTTTCCCTAGCACAATACCTGTCACCCAGAAGGCATGTGATAAGTAATAGTAAGAAGAATAAGTAAATAAGATTCTAAACATACGAAGAAACACTACTAATTTTAAGACGAAGGCAATATGGCTAAGTTTACACACATACACAGACAGAGAATTCAACTAAAGTCCAACATAAGAAAATCTAAATATTTTAATAAATATTATCGGGTAATTTGTTTCAATGAAACATTACCGGAAGAGGAGAATGTATAGGTTCAGTCGGCAGAAACAGAGTATGTTATTCACGAATTCAGTGAAAACCTTGGGAGGAATGGGTTAGCAAAGGAGACTACTTAGTGCGTACATCCTTAAAAGTAAGCTTCCCGTGAGCTCAGAACACAACTGCAGTTCAGATAGTGGAGCAGATGCAACACACAACTGTGTAGGCACCACTTTCCACTGCCACAATTCTAGAACCCTGACTCATGATCATAATATTAAAATGGACAAATGCCATACGCAAACAAATTCAATTGTAATTGGTGATAGAGAAACATACAGTGTCACGTTCTCTACCTTGGGGAAAAGTCTGGGGAGTGGGTGGAGTGGACATGTGCAATGGCAAAAAGACAAGAGCATGAAGAGTGGTCTTGGATTGCAAGTAAAAGTGATTTCACAGGCAGCACATAAACCCCTTGGTTCTGTAATGTTTTATTTCTCCCAGTGGTGGTGTTACAGTCAGTGTTTTCATGAACTCCTGTCACCTTCTCAGTTCTTGTGGTGGCTGTTACTGATTAAAAGAAGATACTAGGACTGGGAGATGATAGAACTCTTTCTCCTGGTGTGGTAGATTTTTGAGAACTAGATTGAGGGTCTAGAAATCGTAGCAACTTGCTGTCTTGTTGGTTGGTGCCACAAACAGAACCCATGTAAGCTTATAACTTCATGTAAAAGATGTTAATCCACTCTGAGTTGGCTTGCCGTAAAACTCTGCTAAGTATTGAATGGTATAAACCCAGACCGCCAGATCTTTTTAAAAGCATAAACACCCAGAGATTCAAAATAAATTAAGAGTAGCTTACACTCTGAGAAACTCAAAATACATTTCCAGATCCTTCTGATAGGTATTTTTCATCACAGCCTGGGATGCACAAGGGCATAATTGTGGAAGTCCACACTACTTCATGTTCTCAAATGTCTTCTCTGATATCTTCTGAAACCTTAAGAGTGTGGGAAACAAACCTAATTTAATCAGTATACTAGTTCACCCCTTGGAATACCCTATTAGCAATCTTTCTAGGGTGTCTTAAATAAGATGTAGCCATTCATGATTTAAAATAAATATTGAATTTATATTTACTATAAGGCAAATAAGGAAACTTCTTGAACATCATAAAGATAATTTATCTGGAACCAAGAGCAAAAATTATAATAGGGGAAAAATGATTAAGGTATTCACCATTAGATTAATAACAATAAGATGCCTATTATCATCATTACGTTTTAAAACATTTTGAAGTTGCAAAGAAATGTCACAATACAAGAAAACAAAATGAGCAGTCTAAATATTAGAACAGAACTATTATTTACTGCTGATATGATTTTATAATTTTATACCTACAAAGTACAAGAGTATCTGTTTTAAAACTATTAATAAAGCTAACAGAAGTTATTACATTGTTGGAGTACAAAAAAAACACATGAGAATCAATAGCTTCCCATCTGCTAGATAGAACCAGGAAAAAATTGAAAGGAACAAAAATAAGAGCTCATTCATAATGGCTACAGAAACTATAAACTACTTTTGAATAAATTTGATTAAAAAACAAAATATACATAAAAAGAAATACAGTGGAGTCATATCATATGCCCATTTAGCATACACAAATTAAATTTCATTTACTCCATGCAGCACATGTTTCTGTTATTTTTTTTTAAGACATGTATATTTCATGCAATAGAGCTCCCCAATGCAAGCCAACTCCTTCACTGGGTATGCAACTTATGAAATAGTAATCTATTTCAGTACTGGAAGGAAAAGCGGTGTTGAATTTATTGTAAGATAATTACATCTGTATACTGTTCTTCAGGGGCAATTTGAAGAATTTTCAAGGATAATTTTGACTATAAGCAATTGTCCCCTCGAATGCCGGTTTTGGAAACCAGCTCCTGGCTGAGATGAGACTCCAGTGTGGACGCAATTTTTCTGAAGGATATAAGATAGGACCAGGACAAATGGACTTAGGCGTTGTAAACATTTGGATTTCTAATATTAAAATAAAGTACACGGAAGCTTCAAAAGAAGCAGAAAACCGTCAAACTATGCTCCCTCCCCCTACTCATTACTGGAGGCATCCTAAGGCAGAATGCTTAGAACTGCCAGACATCTGCCTTTCCTTTATTGCTTTTTTTCCTGGCTAATTGAGTTAGAGAATCTCCACTATTAGGAAAACGTGCCTGACTCTTTAGAACTATTACAGCCCTCTGTAAATAAGACTTCAGGTGGAAAAGGTGGAGCATGCCGGTTTCCTCTAACTGGTATGTATGTTTAGAATATTAGAGGCTGGATCTGTATTCCAAGACGCCGGTGATGCTTGGATGCTTTAGTGTATGAGTGAAGGGAAAGATCACGTAAGGTGTAAGAGCTCACAGGGACTGGGTAAAATTAGAGAACTCCCAGGGCAAAGTGTGAAGAAGGTTAAAGCTCTCCTGAGAATGCTCTACCACTTCATCACTTTTGGAGGATGTTTGTGTATTTGTACTGGAAGAGGAATGTTACGTGACTCCCTGTCTATCTTCTACCTCGAGGATAACAGAAGCCCCTAAAATTTGTCAGCCAACTGAACGTTGTGCATATACCCTGGGGGCTACCATTACAGGCGAAAATGCATCCTGGTTGGCTATGGCAGGAAACAATGTAATGCAAATGTTGCTCTTCCCCAGATGAATATAGACATATAATGCAATTACAATCCAAATCCCAACTGTCCTTTCTGTTTGCTTGTTTTTGGAACTGGACAAGTTAGTTCTAAATATATGACAGTTGTCAAGAGAACTTTGAAAAATAACTAGTAAGAGGCATTTACTCCATCTGCTATAAATAGATACTGAAAAGGCTGCAATAAAAATCCTATGGTACTGGAATAGAAATAGCAAATAAATCATGAGAATATATAGTAAACATCTCATTGAAATCATTCAACAATAAATGATTTATTGGGCACATACTGTGTGTCAGACACTATGCTAGTCACTGGTTAAAGAGCTGTGAACAATACACAGCCACTGCCTTCAGGCAGCTCACAGTCTATAGAGGGTGAACTACAGATTGAATATTTACAAAGTATGAGACATGCCATAGAGGGAGAATAAAATGTGCTATGAGATGCAGCATAGAGTGATCCATCCTAATGTGGACCCAAGAGAAGCCTCTCTGAGAGTGTGCCTGGAAGGATCACTCACTAGGGAGCCAGGTTAAGGAGGGAACTGGCAGGAGGACGTGATCCTGCTGGGAACCAGCTCCATTCGGGAGGTTTTGGCAATTTGAACATCGGGAAAGCCTGTGGTGGGCATGTAAGAGAAGCTCAAAAAGTGAATTTGTTTAGGGGCAGATTGTGCAGGGTCTACAGAGACTGAGAGGATTTCTAATTTTCTCTTAAGAGCAATGGAAAACCCTTGAAAGTTTTATCAAATGTCTTTGTCTTTCTAATATTGTTGATTTATAAATTTTAATGCAATGTCAATTGGTAAATGATATATCTCTGTATCTCTTTGATACAGAATAAAATTTTAACAAATATAAATGGATATTTCTTATCAAGTACAAAAGTACTAATATCCGTATTATCAATGGAAAATATTTCTTTTATTTTGATTTTTTCTTTTTCTGAACTTACTAATTTCATTTGCATTGTTTTCATTAGCTTTTATATGGTATACTTTGCCTAACAATTCTCTCCCGATTTATATATTTACATGTGTGTTGTTGTTACTTTCTTTTTTCTCTCTAGTTTTTATTAAAAGGATTGGAAAACCTTCTCTGTTTTGTTTATTTCTTCAAATAAGTTTTTTTAAACTTTTTAACGTAGAGAATGTGAAACGTACACGAAATAGAATTATATAACAAACTTCCATGTGTGAAAATGGTATTATGGCTATGTTAAACAGGGAGGCCTTATCTTTAGTGATACATACTGAAATATTTATGGATGAAATGCTATGTTGTTTAGGATTTGCTTTCAAATAATATTTCTTCAAATAGTTTGATGCGGGGCTCACACAAGAGTGAGACACATGAGAAAACTTAAGGGCAAATTTACAAAGGAGACAACAACTCAGTAGTCAAGATAAATAATATTTTCATGCATTAAAATCATACCCCAAATAACAGAGTTTTTGTCAATGATAGACCACATATACAACAGTGGTCCTATAAGATTATCATGGAGCATATGTAGAAACCTGGTATATGGCATTTGGTATTGCCACTGCAGGTCAAGTAGGAAAAAGGATTGATATCCAGTAATGGTGCTGGGACATTGGTTTTCCATAGGAAAAATAAATAAATACAAATAGATATACCACCTAGATTTGGGTAAGTACACCCTATGTTTGCACAATTATGAAATCACCTAATGATGCATTTCTCAGGATGTATTGTTAAGTGGTACATGACTGTATATAAAAAAACAAAATCAATGCAAAAAATCCATAATGAACAATATATGAAAAATAAGGAAAAATAAGTAAACACAGGATTCCTATCACAGGGTGTTTCACACCCTGCCTCACTTGCCTCATCCTAGTCCTAGCCCTGGTTCCAATAAGACTTTATTTATAAAAACAGCCAGCTAGCCCTGAGGCTACAGTTTGCTAATTTGATTTTAGTTTTGCATCGAGCATATTAGAATTTCACTTTTTCTTTGAACAACCAGAATGTAATAATGTTTGCAACACTATCTTCGAAAATAAAAGAACATTAATATGCTTTACTTACCTTCTACCTGCCCTCTTGCCAATCGTCTTTATTACTCAGAATTGAAGTTTCAGTACCCTTTACTTAACATCTTCGACTTCTAAGTAAGAAAGACTTCTTCTTATTATTATTGTTAATTTGTTTTTTTGAGATGGAGTTTCACTCTTGTCGCCCAGGCTGGAGTGCAATGGTGTGATCTTGGCTCACTGCAACCTCCATCTCCTGGGTTCAAGTGATTCTCCTGCCTCAGCCTCTTGAGTAGCTGGGACTATAGGTGCCCGTCACCATGCCCATATAATTTTTGTATTTTTAGTAGAGACGGGGTTTCACCGTGTTGGTCAGGCTGGTCTCAAACTCCTGACCTCAGGTAATCCACCCGCCTCGACTTCCCAAAGTGTTGGGATTACAGGCATGAGCCACCATGACTGGCCTTCTTAATTATTATTAATAGCATTAAACTTCACAACTCCACTAACAATTATTTAGACATAATTACAAGTTTTACTGGTTACATTGCTCATTATCGTATCTTTACTTTCCTTCTCATGAGCTCTACATTCAGTCTTTTCCCTACAGTCAATAATTTTCCCTAGTGCTTTTCTTTTTTTTAATCCACTGAAAATGGACATAGGTGGCATATTTTCGGAGTCTTTGAATGTCCAAAAATGTCATACTTTCTTTCTTATATGAACAACCATCTGAGTACAGAATTCTAAGATAAAATTCCTGTTTCCTTATAACTTATCCCAGTATTTAGTGCGGTGCTCTTCTAGTTTGCTTGTTAATTGTCCTTGGAATTTGGAAATGTCATTATGACATGGCTAAAGTGCATTTTCAATATTCTTACCCAGGACCTTTTAGATCTGATGACTCAAGTTTTTCCTCATCTTTCCTATTATTTTTGGAAGTTGTTTCTGTCTGTCTAGTCAAATTCATCCTTTAGGAACTCCAGTTACATGGGGTGGTACAGGTCTCAGGGTGGGTTGCAGGCATTGGGGATGCCACCTGTGATATGGGTTTCCTGTGGTTGTGCCTATGATTTTAGGCCTTGATCCCTGCTGGCCATCCAGAGTTGATCACCTGAGCCAGGCTGAATTCATCAAAATTCTTCTTCGGGTTTTTTTTTTTTTTAAACTGAACTAAAGGATGCAAATCAGTCCTCCTGAGTAGAGGAGGAAGAGAGAGGTAAAATTTTTAGCTTGCAATCAATGTTGCTTTCTGCCCTGTGGAGAATCCCCATCTACAGTAAGAAAGAATAACCGCATGAAGAAAGAAAAAGAAGTGGTGGCATTTGAAAACCTGATTCTTGATTTTTACTTTGAAGTAAAGGAGAGTGTCAAGTTTCCATTTTAAATGACCAAATTGGCACCAAAGTGGACAGACCAAGAGAAAGGAGGCAGGAAAACAGGTGGAGAGAATATCTTCATGGTTCCCATAAGAGGTGATAAGAATCCTTTTTGAGACTTTAATTATAGAGATGAGTTGAAAACATAACTATAAGTTAGAGTTGCTAGACCAGGTCATAGATTGGATGTGAAAGTGGGGAGACTAGAATGTGCCTAACTTTTCTAGCTGTGTGACTGACAGACGCAAATGAGGATGAAATGGACATCACAGTGTAATAATAGGGAGAGTGAAGGAAGGCAGACACAAACAAGCACACAGTGTGCAATGCAGTTTCCATAAGCACAGCACTAGGCAAAACCAAGCTATGGAGTCTGAAATCAGTTTGGTAGACAGGGTTAGCAACAGTAATAGGTCATGAGGTGGCTGCTGAGGGCGTTGGCAATGTTCTGTTTCTTGATCTAGGTACTGCTTACACATGAATATTCACTTTATGAAAAATACACTGAGCAGAATATGTATGATATGAACACTTTTCTATTTGAATTTCATGCTATAATAAAATGTTAAAAGTAAGGGTTAGAGGCTGTGGGGATAAAGAGGGTGATTACCACTTAGAGTACTCTATATTTGAGGTAGCTATAGGACAGTGGTTCTCAAAGTGTGGTCCCCTTGGCAATATTGGCATCACCTACACACCTGGTAGGAAAGCAAATCTTTGGGTTTCATTTTAGAGGCACTAAATCAAAAATTCTGGGGGCAGGGTTCAGCAATCTGTGTTTTAACAAGCTTCCAGGTGATTTTAATATGCATTACCATTTGAGAAAGAGTACTGTTGGATATCTAATAGATATATTAGGTATTTGGCTAAGTATGGGCTTGAAGTTAAGTAAAAAATTGTTTGGGCTAGAAGTGTAGTTTAGTGATTTGCATCATTTATTCGAAGTGATCCTTGAAGCCATGAGAATAGATAAACTCTCTCAAGGACATTACGTACCGTAAAAAGAAGGAAGAGTCCCCAAAAGATCCCTGGGAAACAGCGACATTTCAGGGATAAGTAGGAAAAGAAGATATTGTTTGAAATGACAAGCATAGACACACAAACATTATTCTGCTTTAAAATATTTTGGAGATGAATGTTCATATGGAAAGATTTTCATGATGTATTTTAAGTGAAAGAAGACAGGCAATAAAAGAGGGCAAAACTTACAATCACATATGCACACACTAATGATCTGTGAAGTGTGCAATTAAAACTATATTTTTATTTTCTTCCTTTTGCTTATCTGCACTTCCTGTTTTTTCCAAATGTGAACATGTCTACATTTTGTAAATAAGGGGAAAAAATAAAATTTTTTAAAAGATAAAAGATATCTTGCACCCATGGAACTAGATACAACAGACATGAAGAGAATGCAGTTTTGAAATTTGAAACTGCACGGAAAATGCAGTTTTGAGATTTGAAACTGTTAAGACAAAAAGCACAACTGAACGATTTTCAACTGTAATAGAGACAGAAAATTGCGTACTTCAGAAAACTGAAGTGGCTCATCGGAAGATCTGTACATTCTTTCAGAATGTGGAAGAAAAGAACAAGAACCAGAACACAATGGGAGCAAAGGTAAGATAAATGCAGGACAGACAAAAGGAACCATTGTTTATGAAATCCAGAGGTCAGTGCCGGCTTCCACTGCTGCTCTCCCAACTTTTTCCCACCCACAAAATAGCTAGAGTGATCTATTAACAGTGTAAATCAGACCAGGTCACTCCCCTAGTTACATTCCTTCAGAGGCTTCCTATTGCATTTCACGTAACATACAAAATTCTCAGCTGGCTACAGAGCTGTGTTCACTCTCCCCTCCAGCAGACTCCCAGCACTCCAGCCACACTGGTCTTTCTCTTCTTTGAAAGCCAAGTTCTTCATCTCCAGGCCTTTGGGAATGCTGCTTCGTCCACTAGAAATGTTCTCAATTCTCTTCTTACTTCAGGTCACAGCTTACGTTAAACTTCTGCAGGGAAGCAATCCTCCCCATGCTATATTTTCCCTTATCGGATGCATCATCATATGTGGTTATAATTTACTTGTATATCTTTCACCACGGGATAAGCTGAGTGGAGACAGGGACCATGTCTAATTCATTCTCTTGTGTTAGGCTGCGCATAACATAGTCCCTAGCACACAGTGGGTGCTCAAGAAGTCTTTGTTAATTAATGATTGTCTCAAATGTTCTTCTATTTGTGTATTTTCATGGTTATTTTTAAAATAAGCTGAAAAATTGATTCCCTTCCATCTATGCTTATGCTACCATCTTACAGTGATATTGCCAGATGCTGGTGTTTAATTGCTGCTCCTCCTATTACATAAACTAATTTCTAGAAGTAAGCTAACCAAATTTTAGAGCTGTGTTGTCCATTTGGAGCTTCTGAGTGAGGTATCCAGATGGTCTGGAAGAATGAAAATGGCTTCGAAACCTGCCTTGCATAATCTCAGTGAGTAGTTTATGCATCGATAGACTCTAGTTCAATCAACGGCAGGGGCTATCTTTTAATTATGTTGTTTTCATTCTGTCATCTAAAACATTGCTGCACAAATTGTAGGTGTCTTATACATGCTTATTGATTTAATTAAAAGTTAATAGATGTGTTTTCTTGCAGAATGGTAATTCAGTGTTTTCTCATTTTTACTGATCATCTCTTATCACCAAATGGACCTTCCCTACCATGCTGATTAACACCTGAAACAGTAGGATTTAGCTCCTTATTGAAAACAATAATTGAAGTTGTGATGTTTCAAAATCTCTCTAGAAATGTTATGCTTTTAGTCTCTTTTTTTTCCATTATATGTGTATTAGTTATCCATTGCTGCATAACATATTACCCCAAAATTTAGGATTTTAGAACAACATTTATTACATCACAGTTTCTATAGGTCAGGAATCCAGGAAAGCTTACCTGGGTCCTCTGGCTCAGGATCTCTCAAAAGTGTGTAGTCATCTCAAAACTCAACCCAGGTAGGATCCTCTTCCAAGCTAACTCATTGGCTCCGGGCAGACCTTAGTTTCTTCCTGGCTATTGGCTAGAGGCCTCAGTTCCTTGTCTTTTCACAGGGTAGCTCACAACATGGCAGCTTGCTTTTACTGGGGGAAAATTAAAAAATAATGAATTCTAACCACAGTTTAAAAATTCAATTAAAGAAAAAGAAAGGTTTGATGTATATTAACAACAACAGCAAACTATAAGTCAATAAACCTAACACAATGTATGCATGTCCTATATGAAGAAAATTGTAAAACTTTGGTAAGATGCACTGAATAAGGACAAGTAAATAGTGAGGTAGTCCATGTTCATAGATAGGATGACCCAATATAGTACACATGCTAATTATTTCCAAATAAATTAATTTCCAATCAAACTCTTAAGAGGATTTTTCATGAAATCTCAGAGGTTGATTCCAAAATTTATATGAACGACCATAGAGTCCAGAAGAATCAAAATGTTATAGGAGATGAGAAGAAAATCGTACTGTTCTTGATATCAAGATTTATTATAAAACCATGTAATTACAACATTATAGTATTGATACAGGAATAGACAAACTGAGTAATTGGACAGATGAGGGAGTGCAGAAATAGACCCACATACACGTCGAGCTTTGATATATGATGGGGGAGTGTTTTAGATTGTTGGGGAAAGGACAGAGCATTTCATTCAATAAATGGTAGCAGAATGTTTTTTGCAGAAAAATAGCGAAAATAAATCCTACTTCACACCACGTACAAAAACCAATTATTGAATTTATATATGTATGAAAAGCACAACAATAAAAAGTTTAGAAGAACAAATCTAACATTATCTTTTTGACCTCAGTATAGAAAAGAATTTTTTAGATAAAGCACAAAAATAGTGTCTACATTAAAATTAAAAATTTATTCATAAACAATATAAAGTGGAAATACAAGTCATATATCCAGAAATATGAAACACATTTAATTAACAAAGTAATATTATATGTGTATGTATGTATTTCTACAAACCATTGAGAAAAAAGTAAAAAACACACTAAAAATCATTTTACACAAAAGGAAAAATGGTGAATAGAGCTATGAGAGGATGCTTGGCCTCATTAGTAATTGGGGAGATGCAAATTAGTATAACAATGAGATATTGTTACCAACTTGTTTGCCAAAATTAGGATGTCTAACAGCTTGTTTATTTGTACTACCAATATAGAAAAGAGAATAGGATGTTACTTTTGTGATTGGATTATAAAGTCTCATGATCTTGTTAGCTGATTCTCTCTATTGCTTTCTTGGCTTGCATGCTTTGATGAAGCAAGCTGCCATGTTGAAGAGATCCGCCTGGCAAGGAACAGAAGATAGCCTTTGGCCAAGAGCCAGCAAGGAGCCGAGACCCTCAGTCCAACAGCCTATGAGGGAATGAATCCTACCAACAACCACAGAGGCTTAGAAGCAGATACTTCCCTAGCTGAGTCTTCAGATGAGGCCCTAGGCTTGACTGACACCTTAATTGCAGCCATAGCTGCACCCAGTCCACTGTACATAATGTGTTAAAATTAACTCCCTTTGTGGCAATTCTATTTCTAACATTTACAATGTAAAGTTTCCAGTGTACAGAAGTGTGACTAACATATGTCTTATGTATATTATACTATAGCAATCAAATATTTATTTTGAAATTCCATATAATAAATTTTTATATACTCTATGGCAACTTGGTGATTTTAATGTAGCCAAATGGAAATCTGGTCTTATGTTTGTTTACTTTTGACAAAGAAAGGTGATAAAAGCTCTTGTAGATGAGCTGAAAGTTTCTTAGTTTAGCAGATGTTTTTTGTACAAGAATGCACTATTGTATTTACTTAACATCTGTAATGAGATTTTGTTTGCTTTATCAATTGCCTAACATATTTGTATCTCATTGTTCTTGTTAAAGAACTTACTGGATACTCTCTCAACATTTTACTCTTCTACGGGCACTGGGATTCTTAATGGCTTGCCTCTGTTTTTATTTTACAATAATGATTGGAAATTTTATAACAATGAGAAATGATGTCTAATAATTTCAAGTGTCAGAGAGGATGTACAGCAGCATCACCACTTATATAATAGTAGCAAAGAATAAATTTGTGCAATCACTTTGGAAGTAAATTTGCCATTATCTTAAAAAGTTGTATTCCCTAGAGAAATCATCTATTGCACAAATGCAGCAAGAAATATGTGCCAGAAAAATTATTTATAGCAGAAATCTTCATATTCACAAAAGTAAGGAAAAAATCCCAGATGTCTATTGACAGTTTGGATACATCAACTGTAGTGTATTAACCTAGTAGAATATTATATTGCAGGGAAAATAAGGTACATTTATTAAACAACATTGATAGAATTACAATATATAGTGAAAAAAAGCAAGTTTCTTAGTGTTTTCAAATCCTTATAGTAAACTCTGGGATTCAGACATGAGAATTCAGAATTCCCAGGAATTCTCAGAAATTCCTGAAATCATAGTTATTCTAAAAATACTGCCAACTCTTCATTTGTTATTTCATACTTTATTTGTTATTATGGATATCTAAAATGTTTGTTTAGCAAATAAAATATACTGATTAGTAGTATTTACCAAGAAGTGTACCCTACAGCAAATATCCAAACAATGAAAAACACCAGCAGAAATTATGCATAGCATGGGAATAATTTAATATTCAATCTCCCAGCAATGTAACAGCACTTCATGGAATCACATGTTGAAACTGTCTATTTAAGAACTCATCTTTTATCTTATTTTATTTTAAGTTCTGGGGCACATATGCAGGACGTGCAGGTTTGTTACATAGGCAAATGTGTGCCCTGGTGACTTGGTGCACCTATCAACCCATCACCTAGCTATTAAGCCTAGCGTGCATTAGCTATTTCTCTTGATCCTCTCCCTCCCTACCCACAAACAGGCCCCAATATGTGTTGTTTCCCTCCCTGTGTCCATGTGTTCACATTGTTAAGAACTGATCTTGCATTCAGAACTTGTTATTCCTTGAAACACTGCTCAAAGGATTTATACAAAGTACACCATGTCTATAAACTCATTAATATCTGTTTTATTTGTGAGAATGATTCACTGTTAGGAGCAGTCAGGACCAGGAACACATAGTTAGGATATGAGAACTGCTGGAAGCAAGACTGACTTATCAGATCACGATCTTTCTCTCTGTGATGCTACTGTCCTCGTTCCTAGAAAAGTCAACCTTAATATTTTATTCCATTTTCCAGCTCTTCCTGCTCTTGCTTTCGACTTGACATCAGTTAGATTCCTTCAAAGCAGTATCAACTGCAGGTACCAATTCTAGTACTTTTCCTCATTTAAAGAAATTTTTTTCTGACTGACTCTTCTCAGAATTTGGGATTCAGAAAAATATGTAAATTTGCTGAGAAATGTCTAGAAGGAAATCCTGCCTGGAACAGTACTTGGAACTATATATAGTATAGTGGCATTTTTATAAATCTCAAAAATGTGCAAAAGGAAGTAAAAAAAATATAAAAATAGAATAGTGGTTACCTTTTAATGAGGGACCAGACTTGGAATGGGAGAGAAAAAAAGCACATAGGTGGATGTAAGTTGTTGATTATGTTTTGGTTCTTGGCTGGGAAGTGGTCACAGGTGTTTGTATAATTTTTCTATGTAATTTACATATAGGTTACAGATATTCTGGAAAATATATCAAATATTATATTAGAAAGATAGTTGAGGGGCCGGGCGTGGTAGCTCACTCCTGTAATCCCAGCACTATGGGAGGCTGAGGCAGGCGGATCACACACACACACACACACACACACATACACACACACACACACACACACACACACACACACACACACACACACACACACACACACACACACACACAGGACCAGATCAGAATACCCTTCTTTTTATCCGTAAGTTTTAGTCCTAAAGTCTAAGGTAAATAGTTAATCCCCTACCCATGCTAAAATTTAAACTGTTCATTATTTCTATCATGCCCATATATGTATTTAGTTAGAGAATCCATCCTGTGATTTGACTTTAGTCTGTCTTCTACATTCCCGCGTTACATTTCTAAAGCAGTGGTTCTCAACGTGCAGTCCCTGAGCCAACAGCATATGCTTCTGCCTGAACGTTGGTTAGAATGCTTATTCTCTAACCCCACGCTAGACCCACCTAATCAGAAACATCTGCAGGTGGGGCCCATTGGCTCTGCTTTTTAACAAGCGCTCTGGATGACTCGAATGCAGCTAAAGTCTGAGAACCACTGTTGTAAAGCTTCAAGTTAAAGAACTCAGGTAGGCCTGATTTAGTTACCTTTGTTAACAACTGTTACTTGTCAAAATACCTTAAAGTGGGCAGAACAGGTAAACAGGCTTCCTTCTAGAATGGGCACAGTTTTTTTTGTTTTTGTTTTTTGTTTTTTTGAGACAGAGTCTCGCTCTGTCGCCCAGGCTGGAGTGCAGTGGCACGATCTCGGCTCACTGCAAGCTCCGCCTCCCAGGTTCACTCCATTCTCCTGCCTCAGCCTGCCGAGTAGCTGGGACTACAGGTGCCCGCCATCACGCCCGGCTAATTTTTTGTATTTTTAGTAGAGACGGGGTTTCACGGTGTTAGCCAGGATGGTCTCGATCTCCTGACCTCGTGATCTGCCCGCCTCAGCCTCCCAAAGTGCCGGGATTACAGGCGTGAGGTACCGTGCCCGGCCAGAATGGGTACAGTTTTTAAGGGGTGGGACTGTGTGCTTCTTATGGTAATTCTAAACTTCCTTAAGGTTTAGAATCCCTCTCCCAATGCCCAGGAATGAAGTACAGTGGAAGTGAGAAGGAGGGGAACAAATTGTTTGCTGGACAAACTGTTTTCCACTTGGTTTTCCCCAAGGTGGGATGAGTCGAGCGCATCCATCATTGATAGGAGAAATAAAATGGATTTTTTCTTTTCGTTTTTATATAAGAGGTATAATTGTTTCTCATAGGCATCCCTCATATTGTTATAGAGTTGGGTGCTCTTTCTAGTTTTATCTTTGACAAAGACTTTAGAAATTTGTAGACAAAAATGCCTTGTTGCCTTGAACCTTATACTTTAGCCCTTTTTATTTCTCAATTTGTTAGGATTCATATCAAAATGTATAATATAATTTTAAACTCTAGATGGTTGGGGGTAACTTTTTTATTGCGTTAACATATACAAAACATAACATTTACCATTTTAACCATTTTTGAGTCTCCAATTCAGCACCGTTGAGTACATTTGCAATGTAGCATACCTTTTGCCATTCTCTATTTCCAGAATTTGTTTTATCTTCTTAGAAACTCGGTACTCATAAACAATAACTCCCCATTGTCCCATCCCTTTGGCCCCTAGTAACCTCCATTCTACTTCCCGTCTTTATGAATTTGCCCTTTCTAGATACTTCATATTAGGTGGAATCTTACAATATTCTTTTGCGTTGGCTTATTTCACTTAGCCTAACATTTTCAAGGTTCATCCATGCTGTAGTGTGACTCATAATTTCCTTCCTTTTTATGGTTAAGTAACATTCCATTTTTATGGCACAGTGTATGTCTATACCACATTTTATTCATTTATCTGTCTATGAACACTTTTTGGCTACCATGAATAATGCTGTTAATGAACATTGGTGTATGTGTTTAAATCCCTGTTTTTAATTCTTTTGGGCATACATACCAAGGAGTAGAATTGGTGGATTATATGATAATTCTATATTTAACTTTTTGAAGAATTTCCCAAGCTGTTTTCCACTGTAGCTGCACCATTTTGCATTCCCACCAGCTATGTGTGAAGATTCCAATTGGGAATATCTTTATGTGTCATGTCATGTGATTTTAGAAACAAAAGCAAAAGATGTAAAGATTAGTTTTCACCTACAGGTGAAAACCAATAGTTAAATTAAAAGCAAAGCTATGAGACATTAAAACCTAAGATTTATGGTTTTCCTCTTGTTTGGAGAACTTTTCCAGAATCCGCAAGTGTTGCTGGCACAAGCTTCATTGTCAGTAGGTAATGTGAAAATTGAATTTGTTGTTGGTGATAAAGTTCACGTGTGCTTTCTTTGGGGGGACATTGATTTGGGATTATAGTTTACTGTAACCTGGTAATTTCAGTAATGCAAATGCAACAAAATGTTACTTAAAAACAAAACATAAATTCAATCGGGGGTGGCAAGGCAATTAAGGGGAACTCTCTCCATTTGGCTGTCCTTCTGGGGTATTATGGCAGCTGCAGCCAATATTGAACAGGGAGCTGCAGCTGTTTACAGATGCATTAGGAAGGCGAGGCTCTGGAACTCAGTTGCACAATTTCTCCTGTGCAAAAGAAAGGCCAAAATTGTCAGAGAGGGAGGAAATCTAGGGGATATAAGTAAATTTAATTTTCAGCGAGAGCTCAGTGTGCTAATCCTGAGTATTACTGCTGCAATCAGTCAGAATCTAGGTTTCTACTGGTCACAGGAAAGGTGATTTATGTTCTGAATAGTCAAATCACTCCTTTATTTCCCAATATATCAGCTACTCTTATACATGTGTGCCAGTCTATCTTACATTTAGAATATTTATAAAGCTCATTCATGCTAAGGAATTTTTAGGGTTTGAATTGTCTGTGGGTTGCAAGGCTGCCAATTTTCAGAAGTTTGCACCATGATAAATTCAGAATTGTAGGTAGGGACTAAAACATCAAGTCTTCTGGAGCTTTGGTAATAAAAAGCTTTTCATTGAAAAGCATAGAGCTTCAAATGGGAATTATGAGAATTAAAGGGTCTGGGCAACATGGTAAAACACAATCTCTACAAAAAATACCAAAAAAATTAGCCAGGCCTGGTGGTGTGTACCTGCAGTCCCAGCTACTTCAGGGACCTGAGGTGGGAGGATCACTTGAGCCACGAGGTCAAGGCTGCAGTGAGCTGTCATTGCACCACTGCATTCCAGCCTGAGTGAGAAAGTGAGACCCTGTCTCAAAAAATAAAAAATAAAAAAAAATAAAGAGGAATACAAACTCGGGGCTCCTGGATTTAACTTGTGACTAGACACTTAACAGGTGGTCTGCCACTTCCCTTATGACTCTGATGACATCATCTCTTTGCCAAGATGTTGAAGCTGAACACACATCCAGCAGAACAGGAGCTACCTCAGTAATTCAACAAATTATATTTATTGTCTCATCTGGCTATCCCCAGTTGCCCAGGAGTTTGACTTTTGGTCATTACTCTTTACCATATATGTGGTTGTCATGTAAAAAAGCCAAACAAAACAGTCACAAAATCAATTTGTTGCCAGGGAAGAAAGGGGGCTTCAGGGAAAGGAGGAAGACCCCAATCCCCTCGGGGAAAAAAGCAGAAAGGTCAATTTAGTTTATTAAAGAGCTGATCCTTTTAGGTTCAGGATATAATACACTTCCTTTAATGCCATCTAATAGGAAATCAGAAACAGTCCAAAGGCACACTATTCCCTTAGGAAGAGTCAACACAAAATTAGCACCACCAGACCAAAGTCTAGTGCTTTGTGCTGCCCTAAGCACAGAATCCTGCAATGCAAATGCCATTTTAACTCCTTGGAATCAAATTTAGGGCCTGATGTGTGGAGGTGTTCTGGTAGGCATATGTATATATAAAGAAAGGGCAAATAAAGTATAGTTTAGAATGATCTGGTGAATTTGTGCCATAGCCGAAAAAGTACAGAAAAATGTATTTTCCCCTAAATAATCCACCATGAACATACATTAGTTAGGTTCTTACTATATTGCTCAGCATTATTAGAGTAGATCAATTGAGAACATTCCTCAAAGGAAAAAGAATGGTGGTTGCAAATTACAGGCCCCAGGGCCAAGGGGAGAAAAGTGGCTGAAGTAAGGGAGGGCTCCCAGTCAGAAATCAAAGACGGCAGGCAGTCAGAGAGGACCATGGTGAGAATCAAATTTCCAGGGCACGGGAAGAAGGGCAAGGGTCTGAGTCAAGGATGAAATGCTCCTGAAGAGTAGGAATGCTAGAGGCTTCTGTGCCTGGTACCTGCTGTGCAGTGAGAAAGCAGGCACAGTGGCTTAAAGGCACTAGGCAGTGTTTGCAGGTGGCAATAGACACAGATGCGTGTAACATGCAGCCCTCATCTCAGCGGACTCCTGGTGTATCTGGGCACACTCAGTGATCACATATGAAGCAACCAGAGAACAATTCAAAGTTGCAAATGATTGAGAAGGACTAAATAATAGGTCCCTGACTGTGAGGTTCTGAGGCAGTGGTTAGGGAAGTCTTCACAGAGGAGGGAGCTTGAGCAGGCCTCCGTAAGGTTAGGGAGCAGGAAAGGGATGTGGACATTTCAAGCAAACAGACAGCATGCCCGAAGGTCCTGAGGTTGAGGGAACATGACATAGTGGCTGCATGGAACATGGGTGATTAGCCCAGAACAAACACGGCACTGCACAGCCTGGGAGACTGACCCCCGTGGAGCAAATGGTATGCTTTGAGAGCCTGTGGGAAGTGAATGTGGCTGGAGAAGTATGAGGGCCAGCGAAAGACTGAGTGATGTAGGAAAGACAGAAAGCCTTGAAAGCAGTGGGAAGGGATGATTTGTCTGAAAGGGAACAGGGAGCACTGGAGACGTCAGAGGCAGAGTGAGAAGAAACCACACAGGAAGTTGATGAAGTGGTCCAGCCATGGGACCAGAGAGGAAATCATCATTGTTATGCCAGTTTAGAAGAAAAGTCAAACAGCTTATGTGCTTTGACTGCACATGAAGTATAAAGAAGAGAAGCATCCAGAATATCTCCAGAATTTCAAGTCCAAGGGAAAGGGAGGTCAGAGAAAGGAGACTTTCTGTGTGAACCTGGTTTGGGCAAGAATGACATAAGTATTATATTGGACATACTGATACTAAAGTAATATCTAAACATCTAAGTGGAAATGTCCAGTGAGCAGTTAGAAAGATGGAAATAAAGCTAAGATCACAATAAAGGACAGGAAATACAGATTTGAACATGTACAAGATAATTCTCAGAGAGTTGTATGTTCATATGTTATGACCCTCGGTGGAATTCTTTTCTGGATTCCACATGGGACATGAATTTGTGTCCTTGAATTGGTTGCATACACTTTTCCCTTTATAAGAGGCAGCAGTAAAATAAAGCAACTTCTTTGATACCAGAATGGGGAGGAGAAAAGTCAATTTGCAAAGAATCTACTAATAGTTGACTTGGATGAGAATTTTCTCTGGGGTTTTGAGACTCCATAACCATGATTTGGGGGTGAAAAGGAGACCCATCAGAATGCTCATCACTTTTTAAAGATGCTAGTGGAAAACTCAGTGTCATAGCCAAAGGTAATTCTTTTCCACTGAAGCCCAGCCTTTTGGTCTAAGTATCACTTTTCTTACTGAATGGAACATCTTTAATCTAAACAGGTTGCTTTGGCTTTGTTTCCTCAGTGAGGTGTTCTCATCAGAGAAATCTGTTGTTTAGTGTATACAGGTTGATTTGGTGAAATGATATTTGTGTGTGGTGTTATGTAAATAGAGGTATGGCCCATCTTTCTGATAGTAGCATAGTCTATAATTAGGATGGACGTGCATGTAAGCAGAGAGGTGTGTGCGTGCATGCACATGTGCATGCTGAGGGGCAGGGGGCGGAGAGGAGTGTACGCCAGCCTGTGTTAAAGTTCTTGATGTAAAGAAAGTCACCAATTCACAAAGGAATTTGATTACCTCTATCCATTATACACACACAGTGAGTAAGCGTGCTACTCACCATCTGTCATCTATTTCATTTGCATCACCAGCACCTGGCCTGTTTATCTGCTACATTCATTTCTTCACCGAGTTCTTACACTGCTTTAATAAAATACAGAAATGTTATTGTTAAAAACCAATTAATTTACAATCCTCCACAGAGATAGTATTACTTATAATTCAATTTGGCTTCTAATGATCTGCTTTCTTACAAAATGACTTAATTCTTGTGTCAAAGATTAGTTATTAGATATTACCCCGCTGCACCAGCCATGTACTGCTGAGGTAGGCAAAGCAGCTTGGAATGTCCCTGGCCATTAATCAGAAGTCTGATATATTCTCTTGTTTAACTCCTTCAAGAACCTGGCCACAGCCATAGTGCCCTTAACTGTTCCCCTGACTGAATGTTCTCTAATTTGATGAGGCCTGGTACAAGGAGATTCGGAAGTTTCAGACAAAGCTTTTGTTTTTCATCTAAGAACTTGAATAAACCTATACAAGTTGGGATTTTTTTCTAGGTCCCTACACCCACATACATTTTCACTTGGCCATTTCCTACAGGATTGACTCTCCTAGCCAGCCATTTTGTGAACGAGGTGTAAAAAGGTTGCTCCCTCTTCCCTTCATCTGGCCTTTAGGAGTGAACCTTGTTGGATCCATACACAATGGTGGGGTGTGGGTGGCTTTCCATGCCATCATGGTATCATCCACACCCATCACACAGGCCAGCCTGCTCACACAGCGGCAGTCTGGCAGCCCTCAGCCACTTGTCCACACATTCACGAATGAAACCACTAAACATATGGCTGTAGCCAGTACATTCGAGAAACATCAGCTTGGGCTTACAGATTGAAAAGCCTTAAATACCTTAAAAAATTTTTTTTTATACTAAAATTGGTTTTAGTATAACATTCTTAAGCTGCACGTGTCTCTACTTTTTCAACCTTCTGATGTGATGCAGAATTTAGTGTGGAAGCTATTACATTCCTTCTCAATTTAATTTCCATTATACACATGGCAAACGTCACACAGCCTAACAGTGGGATGTATATATATATTTATGTATTTTTATTCCGTATATAGAGAATTTAAAATATAAATATTTTATGCTTATATTTTAAATTGCGACGGTAAAGACTAAAATCTTTTCTGAGAAATGTATGAACAATATGAAGTCATGAAAATAATCATTGAAGATTAGTAATACCCAAATGAGGATACTTTTCAAACCTTGAAATGACTCAATTTGCTGAAACCGAAGGGGCCGGAGAATTTTAGAATACAGACAGAAAGCATGTGAAAGGGGGAAAAATCTTCCTGTGGTACAATTAACTATAAAGCCAGCATCCTACATTTACAAAATAGATTTTTTTAATGATGCATCCATGTTGCTTATACTTTTTGGATTTATAAAAATGCAGTTGCTGCCAGCTCTGAAGCACGTGCTTCTGTTAAAACTACAGGGGGCTACAAAGCTAGCAGCAGTTCAGTTTGACTTCTTCTCTGGATTGTGCCACATTCAAAGCATGAGATGCTCATTATCTTACAAAAGCAGAGAAACCAGCTCTGTGACTGGGGGAGGCGAAACTTGAGCAGCTGCCCTATTAGAAGCATTTTCTTTTTTGTACATTATAATATCAAGAGAACTGTGCCTAGCACCATACACTCCATTTTACATAACAGGTTTCCTGCAAATGATCAAACTCATTGGTACACTCTAAAAGATAATTTTATCCCAGCCCCATGGCTCATCCTGCAGGCTGCTCTCTGATTACCCAACAAATTATAGGTATTACTCTAAATATCGTGTTCTGTCTGTTCATATACATTTTTACATTCTTCTGCTAGTAAAACTGAAGATCATATTTAATATGAGGCTGTCCCAGAATTTGAGATATTTAAAAATAAAGTCAGAGTGAGCCAAAGGAAGAAAACAATAGGGATAAAGAAGGACAAATGGTCCCCAAATCTGTTCACTGGTGACTATGGCTCAAATCAATATGATTTAAACTTCTTTTGGGATAATAAATAATTCACATTCCTGAATCACTTCTCTATATGCAAAGTAGAAATGGGAAGCAAATGCCAAAAATGTCCCCAAAAAGAATAATCTCCGAATAACCCTGTTTTCTGAAGTTTATTCTTCAAATTCAGACAATGCATCATCAACCTCAGAAATAGGAGTCGAGCCAAACAAGCTGCAATCTAATATGGAAATGTGGTCCTGGCCCCGGTACTGTGTCATTCTTCTGAATGGGATCACCTGCACCCATCCCTCCTAGGAGAAAATTTCAAACAGAGTTAGCTCCTTAAACCTTCTAATTAAAATGAGAAATCCCCAGGCTTCCATGACTCAGCCTCAGAAAAAGATTATTAGGAATTTAATAGGGAAAATATAGCAGCTCAGACCATCTGTGACCCAGTGCTCTGTGAGAATTTAAAGAAAACTGGAGGGAGGCAGCCCACACTCCAATGCACGCTCGAGGAGTACTTTGTAGGAGCTGCAATAAATCAACATAGTTAGAGTACAGCCTTTTTCAGATTTAATTACTGTTACATAATTATTAGCAAAGCATTCTCCTCTGAAACTGTAAAACTCATTACATCAAAAATCCCCAAGCTCCTGATGGAATTTATGAACTAGTTACTTTCTTTCTAGCTCTGGGAAAATAGTGGAATAGAGTCCAGATTTGTCTCCAGCTTTTCAGAAGCAGAGAGGGATTTTTTTCCCTCCTGTTTTGTGTCATTTCAGTAGGTTTCTGAACTGAGTTTGCTATGGACCATTCTCTTAGACATTTATCCATATTCTCACCTAAATACTCGTTTAAATGATTATGTTTCCTTTCAGTGGGAATGGTATTAAGCAAGTAAGTTTCAAAGTGTGTCAGCAAGAAGCTGACTAATTTTCAACAGGGTGAAAGATCAATCCACTTGAGGTGCCTTTGAATTTTTGGGGGTTCAACCAGGGTCAAAAAAGTCCCAGCGAGTAGTGGGGATTGTTTTGGAAGGACAGATGTTATCATGGGAGTGATACCACTACATGCAGTGGGACATTGGATCTGACCTGTGCGTCTCTTCCCAATACCACATGTGGTGGCGTTACACTGGTAGCTTGAAATTGGCCATGGTGGGAGTATTTGTACCACAAAAATTGGCAAATGCTACAAATCAAGGCTTTTTCCCTGCACAGCCACATTTGCCAACACAGCGTTGTTACTGTGTTCACCAATGACACAAGTGTAAATGCGACCTCTATTGTCCACAGAACTCTAGCAGTTATCCTAAGATAAATCTCCCCCACTTATGCACTATGCCAATAGATCTTTAACAAAAACAGGTTTTAAAAAGTCTAAAAGTCTAGCTTGGGTAGGGTGTTTGTTTATGGAAGCAGGAGTACTGTGGAATGGGATTCGTTTGGAAGACAGGCGAGCACCCTTGCTTGTGCTAGTTAGCTCCTTACCATCAAGTGTTACTTAGCCAAGGATGGGAGTGGTCCTTCCAATGTGGGTCAGGCAGCTTCCCGGGATCCTTAGCTCCTTTCCTGCAGAGAACTGCAGCTGCTAGAAAACAGTTTGCTCTTGCTCCTACACTCGAATATCCAGCCAGATGTTTTCTGTTGTATTCGTGGGCTCTCCTGGGATTAGCTCTCATCAGAATGAGAGGAAGATAAAGGCAGCCAAGGCTTACAGGGTCAGCTGCCTTGTACCTGTTCTCTCTGTCGCTGCATTTCCCAGTCACTGACTCTTCGCCAGCCCTGGGACAACCTGTGTCTCCCTGGTGATCCCCTAATCCACATTCCGACACTATCTCCCACCACTCTCTGTTCGTGACCTCCAATGCAGTCAAACTAAATGGCTTCTTGTCCTGAATATGCCCCAGGCACTTCCATGCTATTTTTTTTTTTTCTCATAGAAGGCGACTAACAATGCTTAAGCACTGTTGCAGTTCTGTTTCAGTATAAAAATGCATTTTGCACTTCAGATTGTCTATTGTTTTTTTAGTAATCTGTTTTAGTTGACAAGGGTTCTCACTGCTTTTTCTTTAGTAGTAGCCTGCTCTTTTTAAATTTATGAATGTGATCATTTTACAGATCTCTTAGAGAATAATGCACTTAAAGTTTTGTTTTTGGTGCTAATTCTGTGTTCTCTGGGTATAGTTCTTCTGTTTGCTATTGTCTCATGCCAGAATTTTCCGCATGTTGGTGATTTTTTTTGTGTGTGTGTGGTCTATTTGTAGTATAGATGATCTAATTTAAACAATATCGTTAGGAAGAGTTACTTCCTCAGCTCAAGTGAAACTTCCTGTCTGGCTGTGGGTTTGTGTTCTGATTTAGGAAGCCCTGCTTTCTGATAGCTGGATGGAGGAAAAGGACATTAAGTAGAGTCAGAAAGGCTCTTCCTTCCTAGGAGTACAGGTGATTTTTTCTTCTGGGTATGGAGACAAATTTTTTAGTGACCATACATTTGTTACAATGCTGTTTGTTTCTACTGCCCCATACTAACTGTTGAATCTCTGAGGTCAGAATTCTAAAATCAGAAAGTTGTCCTCCATAATTTAATCCATAGCCAAACACGACATCCAAGAACACGAAGATTATTGAACTGCCTTAACTTTTTTTTTTTTTTTTTTTGAGACCGAGTTTTGCTTTTGTTGCCTAGACTGGAGTGCAGTGGCGCGATCTCGGCTCACTGCAACCTCTGCCTCCCGGGTTCAAGTGATTCTCCTGCCTCAGCCTCCTGAGTAGTTGGGATTACAGGCATGCGCCACCATGTCCAGCTAATTTTTTGTATTTTTAGTGGAGTCGGGGTTTCATCATGTTGGCCAGTCTGGCCTCGAATTCCTGACCTCAGGTGATCCACCCGCCTCGGCCTCCAAAAGTACAGGGATTACAGGCGTGAGCCACTGTGCCTGGCCTGCCCTAACTTTTTTTTTTAATTGCCACTTAATTTGTTAACCAGCCAGCCTCTCTCATCTGACTCCTCCTAGACTCTTGGAGTTGCTATAATGAGTTTCTCCTGGGGAACGTCACTGGGTCAATAGAAGTTCTCTCCTTGAACTGAAGTGGCTGCAGTTTTCTTTCTTCCAGTTAAATGTTTAAGAAATTGTTCTCTGTTCTGGTCTGCCGGTGCTAGAGTTTCCAGATTTCCAGTGCTGCTGTGTGCTGAAATTAATTTTTTAATGTCTTCCTGCATTTTAATAGAATTTTGGGAGAGAGTGATGGCAACACATGGTCACAGCCATCTTTAACCAGAAGTCTTCCTCTATTCTTTTTTACAGCATTTATTTCTGGGTTGGTTATTACTATTTATGCCTGTAACTGAAGAAAACAAAATTTAACTGTAGCATTGTGGACACTTTGTGCCCAGCAGCTTTAAAATACATGTTTATGAAATAGTATTAATCACATAAAATACTAGGGATCTATACTTTAATTAGGAAGCATAATACTGGACCTGCCCATCTACTCCACATTTCCAGATTCAACATTGAAGAAAAGAATACTTTTTATGTAAGCTTACTATGGAGGATGAGACACATTAAAAAGAACTATCCAATTCTTGTCTATTCTTTATTTTTGAACATGTTTTAAATTACTTCTATTAATTTCTTTTGTTTTTTATGTTTTAAAATAAATTTTATTGTGTGTATTTAAGGCTACATCATGATGTTATAAGATACATATATAGTTAAATGGTGGCTATAGTGGAACATGTCAACACATTCATCATCTCACACAGTTACTCCTTCTTCCCACCACCTCTTCCCATGGCAAGAGCAGCTATAATCTACTCATTAAGCAAAAATCTTGAATACAATACACTATTATTAACTTCAGTCCTCCTGTTGTATATTAGATCTCTAGACTAGTTCATCCTATCTGTCTAATACTTACTTTGACCTAAATCTCCCTATTTCCTCCCCACCACCCTGACCCCAACCACAGTAACCACTGTGTTATTCTCTCTTTATATTTGATCCTTTTTTAAAGATTCCGTATATAAGTGAGATTATGCAGTATTTTTCTTTCTGTGTCTGACACTACTTCAGTGTCCTTCAGGTGCATCCATATTGAATCTCCTCTTTTCTAAGGCTGAATAATATTCCAGAATGAGTGTGTGTGTGTGGGTGTGTGTGTATGTACCACAGTATCTTTATCCATTCATTCTTTTTTGTATTTTAACAGAAAATTGTTATTTTAAAAAAAACTATAAAAGCTTATGGGACTGTTAGTCTTTTCAGAGATTTCTGTGCATGATCATATTATTTTGTAGACAGCCACGGTGTCTAAGGCTGAAAAATAACAAGACTTTCACATAAAACTGGTATTCATCATTTATTTTTCTAAAACACCATTATGGTAGGTCCAAAGCTAATTTTTCAAGTAAAGGAATAGATTATAAAGATAAAGAGGAGACATGCTAATATTCTCTTACTACAACTTACTAGTTTGCAATATGATTGCATTAGAACAGAAAGTTCTCAAATATATATTTGTGAGTATCAGTTACAGTACTTAGAATCTTGTCCTGTGATCATGTGACAAATCTATTTTAGTTTTATTGCCATGACAATTAACCACTTAGGGGTTTATTCTGTCTTGTAATTCTTTTTTGTATTTTGTCAGTGGATGAAAGTTGCTCAGCGTAAATCTAGAATTCAAACATCTGACTGAGAGAGTAAATGTCGTGCTTTAAATTGGTCAGCATGTCAATGCCGACAAATCCTAGAGGGTTACAGATAATATCAATCACTTGCCACATTCATGACTAATTTAATATCCTCCTTGCCATGTTCTCTCATCAGTGTAACACGGCATGACCTGTTAGAGTTTCTGCCATCGTGTGACTGGGCTGGAGACAAAACAATTTGTTCAGCCAAACCTATCTGGCTACCAGCTGATTCAAGTTTTGTAATAACCTATATGAGCTTGACTGAAGTTCATTTTATCAAAGTCTGTAAGAAAAGTGTTTGATTAGCAAGTTACAGGTAACATGAATTTAGTGCTTATTCTGAGTCAGGCATGCTGACCACATACCTGTATTATCTCGTTTAATCCTCACATCACCCCAAGAGGCAGGTGCTACTGTTTGAGGAAATATGCAAGTGAGAAGGCTGAGGCCCAGAGAGATGAGTTACCGGACCAAGGCCACACAGTTGGTAGGCAATGAAGTGAGGATTTTCATCTATGTGGAGTGAATCTAGAGTCTGTGCTTTGATAACCTCTTACTTAAAATACACACACACACACACACACACACACACACACACACACACACTTTTCGTTGAGAGTTTTAGGACCACATATTAACTATTTACATACAAATATAGTAAATGGCCCTAAATAACAAATAAATTGTGTTTTATTCATTAAATTAAGGATATGTGTACTCAAATATTTTAGTTTATTGTTGGGACCTGGATAAGAGCTGCTGACCTGGGGATACATGTAATTTGAGTAACTGGGATTTTATTTACGTGGTTCTCAGTCACTTCATACTCTTGGTAGCATTCTTGGTACAGGAATGGCTTCCCTGGAATAGTCCTACTAACCACCAAGGTGCCTGAATCCTCTACTGAGACATGAAGAGGCAGCTCCAGAGGTGTGGTTATCACAGGAGTGTGTCCTGTAGCATGAGCATATGTGATAAGGGACAAAAAGTAAGAAGCTCACTTTTGGACTTGAAAGAAGAGTACATTTCTATTAAAATATTTATAAGTCAAATATTTTCTTTGTTCACATTGACTTTTTCCTCCAATTACTCTGAATATATTGAGTTTTAGAAGGCAATGTTCATGCCTTCTAACTTAACTTTAAAAATATCTTTCCCTATCCCTTTAAACTCTCTGGTTGTCATCCTGCCTTTTGGACCTTAATCCCACCTGCAGGGTTTGGGACCATCACCTTTGCTCATCTGTTCCAACCCTGTACCCAGAGGCAGAACCAGGTTGATGAAGCCTGGAGTTTATATGATTATTGGGAAAAGGAATCTTTAATTTAAAAAGGCAAAATGAAAAATGCAAAACTGGGTACTAACTGAATATTTACTTAAAGTGAGAAAAGAAATTGCAGTGCATTGCAGATTTTTTTAAAGTTGGAAAACACTACAACTGTTATGAAATCCAAATTTGTATACGTATAATATTTTTAATAATTAACTTATTGACAACTTGAAAATACCCTTTCCCCTACATTTTTTGGCTACATAATTGTTCATTATCTCCTCTCATCACAATTTGGTAATATAATTTTTAATAAAGTAGAAAGCTAAGCCAGTCTTTATACCATAGTTGATCACAATATTGCTTTTGTTTAATGGCCCATAATTTTTATCTTCAGTCTCTCTGTCTCTCTCTCTCTCTTCCTCTCTCTTGCTTTCTGTGTATATGTGTTTACAGATAAATTTAATAATTAGCAAAGAAGAAGATATACTTCACATATGTTCATATAAAGATCTGGCAATTTTGCAGCTGCTTTATTGAACATTCCAAAATGTCTTTACAGGTGGCAGTTAAAATGGTATTTATTTTAGCTTTATCAAATGTGTTGTTGCATCAAAAAGGGGGCAAATGCATGGTGCATTTATACTTGGATGTGCAGCTTAATCAGGTATAATGCTGACAGGAGAAAACTTCTATTTGACCAGACATGTATGTAACTGAAAGTTTCACATATAATGATACACATCTGATAGATGGAAACACTTTCTACTGACTAGCTTCTGGCTTCTTACTTTTTGTCCCTTATCACATATGCTGATGCTGCAGGACACAGTCCTATGATAACCCCACCTCTGGGGCTGCACCTTCATGTCTCAGTAGAGGGTTCAGGCAGCTTGGTGGTTAGTAGGAGTATTCCAGGGAAGCCATTCCTATACCAAGGATGCTCACAAGAGTATGACATGACTGAGAACCACATAAATAAATCCCAGTAACCCAAACTATTAGATTGGTGCAAAAGTAATTGTGGGTTTTGCCATTAAAAGAAATGTCAAAAACCGCAATTACTTTTGCACCAACCCAATATCTGTCTCCTCATGTCAACATATCTTAGCCAGGTCTCAAAAATGTCATCAATGAGCAATGGCCCTATGATAGAGAGAGGTAGAGGGGCAGAGGGCCATGGGTAGATGTCCACCCTAAGTCTGTGCACACACTCTGGACCAAGCTCCAGGTGCCTGGGACCCAGAATGCCCTTCTTGAATGTCTTAGAGCATGTTTTCAGGGCTGTTGACCTGCAGGGTGAGTCCTCACAGTGTGGAACATGCTTACTTAGGCTTAAGTGGTGCGCACGTGGAGTCAGGTATAGAAAGAAAAGAGGCACAGGCCAACACCCGGGGGTTGATTTTTCCCACGCTGCCAGATTCCAGGAAGAACCTCCAAGGAGCCAGAGTATTCTCTGTTTGAACTTGGCCTTTTTTTTTTTATCAGTCATTATGAAGGCATAATTTGTAGAGATAGAAGATAGAACATATTTTATAGTCTGTTAGACTTCTATAAATTTATAGAATGAACATGCAATACCTTTACTATCAGAACTAATCATGAAAAGTTAACAAATATTTAAACAAGCAAATGAAATCCTAAAACCTAATATGGACATTCAATTTAAAAACTCTGCTGTGTTGAGAAAGCATATAGGATTCATGTTTGCTTAAAAATCACTGAGCTCTGGCAAGAAGTTTTGAAGGCACTTTGGTGCTATTCCCAGGGTAGCCAGGATAGCCAGGATTCCCAGGGTCCCCAAGCCTATGGGACAGAGAAGGCACAACAAACGCTGTCCCAGCTTCTAGAGGAGCCCAATAAAACAGAACATCTACTATGGGGCTTGAGCAAATAGAAGTGCACCTCATTGCTCACAATTGTAGGTGCTTAGTCAGCAGGACAAAGACTAACAAGCAACACACCATAGTACCACCCTGAAGAACAGAGCAAACCATAAAGATCTCACAGAGGAAGGCCTCCCCTGGCAGGCTAGGTTGAACACTCAATGGGCTTATGATCACATAGCCAGAATCTGTAATATTAGTGCAAAAACACCATTCTTGGAAGAAGGAATATTACTCCAAGAGAGGGATAGTGACACTAAGCAGAATGGTGAGTTTTTGTTACACAGCTGTTTAAAACTCGATGCACTGTTATCTGTGTTATATAACACTTTGAGAATGATATAAATTGGACATGTTATTAAGAATACAATCATGTAAACATGTAGGTACCTTCTCATTACTCTTCAACTGTTGTCAAGCAACTGCCACCCGTTCCCTCTTACTGTAACCCTGATTCAGTGTCCAACATAGACCTGTACAGAAAGAGTTGGAAGTCTACAGCTTTAAATTCTGAGATGTTGTCCTGAATATCTGGGTTTTAGGACAACTCAGGTGAGCAATCATTACAAATGATGGAAAAGTTGACCTTTGTTCTTCTCTCTCTCATTTGCCATGTAGTGCTCTATATGCAACCGCACAGTCCCCCATCTCTCTGTTTACAGAAGGACTGGGCTTGATGCTTTTTTCAGCTTTCGGAATCACGTGGTTTTCTGCCCCACATTGCTTAGGACAAGCTGGAAGGGAGAGATCAGAGCCCCAACAGGGCTCCTCAGTGTGATTCCCTCCTAATGATCCTTTTCCAATCAGAAGGGAGTAATTTTCCTCCGCCTCATTATTTTCCTGCCTAGCTTTCTGCCCTTTGAAGCTGAGTTTTCCCTGCCATTAACAAATAACTAGGAAAGTATACTTACTAGAACTTCTTACTAATCTCCTTGTAGTTTTATAGCTCGACCTCTTACCAACCTTTTGACACAAGTGATTTCTTAAAGGGGCAATGCCTGCTATTTTCTAAACTTCTTAAAAGACATTCAAAGAGATCCTACTTCCTTCTAGGGTTCTCTGTAGAAAGTGACACATACAAAGCATAACTATGTTTAATTCTTGCGGTGGGGTGCCTTTTAGTACTGACTATATGTCAGACTTCATATGGTAGCCTGGATACTTGACATTCAGCGACCAAATAAGAAATTAGCATTTCAAACTGATACGAGACACAAATCAAACTCATTCTCGTCATCTTTGACAGGGATAGCAGTTGGTAAACCCATAGGATGCTTTCTGGATATAATGTAAATAGATTTGGTTAAACATTTATTGAGCACCTGCTATGTGCAGAATACTGTGTTGAATGCTATATCAAATGCTATATGAATCAACAATATGATCAGGATTTACAGTTTGACAGAAAGCATATGGCCTTACACAGACATTTATAGAGTGTTCATATAGAAGGTTCACAAAGTGAATAAATACAATATGATAAGATGATGGAGTAAATACCCCAGGAATCGAGAGGGAGATGGGCAATGCATGTTTGTATTGCAGAGGACAAAAGGGAATCCATGATGCAGATTGTCTTTTTCTCTAAGATTCTCTTAACCGGTATCTTACCTCAACTCCTATACTAAGTCACCCAATCTGTTCATGACCCTCCTTAAGTCTCTTGCCAGAATATACCTTTTACCATGGTCTGGAGTCTATATTTAAATGAATAGATTTACGATGTTTGTAAGCATCTTATGTATTTAGATTTGTAGTAAAACTTTCAAGGAAATATAACTAATCCTTAAAAGTCATAAAACAGATACTATGGTCCACTGTTTCCAGGAAATATGCAAGTCAGATTAGTCGTCTCATTCTTTTTTTTGAGACAGAGTCTCGCTCAGTCACCCAGACTGGAGTGCAGTGGCATGATCTCGGCTCACTGCAACCTCCAACTCCCAGGTTCCCATGATTCTCCTGCCTCAGCCTCCTGAGTAGCTGAGATTACAGGCACACACCACTACACCCAGCTAATTTTTTTTTATTTTATTTTTAGTAGAGACGGGGTTTCACTATGTTGGTCAGGCTGGTCTCGAACTCCTGACCTTGTGATCTGCCCGCCTCGCCCTTCCAAAGTGCTGGGATTCTAGGTGTGAGTCGCTGTGCCTGGCCTAGTCTCATTCTTAAAGCAAGATTTTGCATTACTTTATTAAAGTAACTAAACTTCAACATTAACCAGGTCTTTTCGAGCAATGCTATGACAGAACTATGGGACTAGATATTGAAAGACTTGGATCTAATTTAAATTCTGCCACTTGCTAACAGTGTGAATTTGGATGTCACCTTACTTCTCTCAAACTTCTCTGCTTTTTCACAATCGGAGACAGGCAATTACATTTATTTGCCACAATATGTCAAAAGAGTTGTGATAATCTTGAAAAGTAACATTTAAAAGTATCATTCAGAAGGAACGTATCATTATTCTAACAAGCTTTGAAATAAACTCCTGGGTATAATTCAGTTCCTTTTTCGCTAGTCCCTAACAGTTACCTCATTTTCTTCACAGATCTTTATAGAATGTTTCTTTTCTGATTACTCCACTTTTTTTTTTTTTTTTTTTTTTAGCTTAAGATCAAAATACAAAAAGACTTCTGCAGAGATGTGCACCTTGGGAGATGTGCACTGGAGAGATGTCAGTTTGGGAATAAGAACTCTGGGGTTGCGTCTCCCATCTAGCCTTGCTTCCTTTTCTAATGAGAACATCATTGTTTGGTACAAATCAGAGCAAAGATTTATTGCCTTTTTATATTCTCAGCTCCTCTTCTCTTTTCCTACTTATCCACTGCCCCTCCTATATAGAACAGAAGCAAAAGTGTGCAACTGCCAAATGTAAAGTTGAGAAGCTAAATCACTGCCACTATTTTATTTTCTGAATCAGAGGTTTCTCTTGTCAGTTTAACTCTTGAAAGTGACAGCAGAAAAGAATCTGTCAGGATATATAGAGTGAAACGTAGTGATGTCATCACAGACTTCATCATGATTGACAGAGAGATGAAGGACAGATTCTGGAATAAAGATGATTTGAGTTGTCTAGTCTATTCAACCAGCCTTCATGGTGGGAATGGCCAAGGAGAAAAGAAGTCTCCACTACAAAACACACTGAGAGACTCAAGGATGCAATTCAAAGGACACAAGTTCCCCAGAAAATGAAACAGTAAAGGAAAACACAGGTGAGAGACATTCCCTATCTTTGAGGCCTGAGATATGAAGTGTAATTATCATGTTTATTGCTCTTCTGGAATGATGTAAGTTGTATGTATCTCACTTATTATAAAACTTGAATTTATTGTAAATGGAGGCATGAAATCTAGTTATGAAAAAAATGACACCATACTGTTCATGAGGGCTTAAGCTCTGAACAATTCTTTTATCCCAACCTTCTTAAATAAATCAAACAGGAGTGTGTGTGTGTGTGTGTGTGTGTGTGTGTGTGTGTGTGTGTGTGTGTGTGTGTCGTCCTCCTCCTACATCTTTTTAGGAAAAATAGTGAAAACAAGAAGGAAGTTGGGAACCAGAAGAAATAGAAGAGTCTTGGCTAGTATTGAAGATTGAATGCTTTGGGCTTTTCTCCATCACTAAATCTCTATTTAATAGTATGGCTATAGATTTAAAAATATATTCTTGCTTTATACAATAAAAATGAGACATAAACCGAAACTTTAATTTCACAGTTTGAGAGTACATGCTTCACATTTCAGTTAGGTCAAGTGCCCTCTAACTAGACATGCTGGGCTAATCTGTAAATGATTCAATGGAGTGACCAGAAACCTAAAATTGAAGCCATATGGAAACTTACTGTGCATATTAAATTGTGTGTAGCAGTGTTAACAGCATCTTGATTTGTGGCTGCAAGTAATAAATGAATTATATTAATTTTGTAGCTGCAAGCTAATTTCTCCTGAATTACTTTTTAATAACCAGAATCATGTTCGCTGGTAAGATTTAAATACATTTAGAAACAAATTTGTAGACTTTTAAGCAATGCTAGATTATCATTTTGAAAGCTTAAGAGTTCATTTACTATTTCTCCTAACACAAAATTTTTGGAGAGAAAACTCTTTTGTTCAGACTGGATAACTTAGTTGACAAACAATATGTGTGTTAATACCTAGAAACAGTCACTATTCTAGTACAACCAGGTGGGAGCTGAATTGTTGCAAGAATTTTTCCCCCTATTTTATAGGTGATCTGTCTTTATCATATAACAACATTTTTTTCTCCCTTGCTGGGTTGAAACTCAACATGCTTTCATGTCACCTTAAAACTTGGAACATTATGGTTGGTTTTCTTACATGAGGCCTTTTAGTTTAGAGCTGAAGAGTGTGAGATCTGGAGGTCGACTCCCTTGGATGGAATTTTTAACTCACTGCTTATTAACTGTATAATCTTGGGCAAGTTTTTGTGTCTCAGTTTCCTGATGTGGCTTGTAATAGTATGTACCGCCCATGTTGTTAGGAGGATTAAAGAAAAAGTACACATGAGGTGCTTAGATGGGGCCTGCCTTGAAGAAGCCCTGTTAAATGTGAACTACTGTAATTCTCTGGGGAACGGAGGTGCATGGAGAGATTGTGAGGTTGCTGGTCACACAGACCTGGGTTGGATCCTAGATCCACTGTTGATTGGCTCTATGAGCTTGAGCAAGTTGCTTCATTGTTCTGAATCTCAATCTTTGTCTGTAAAATGGAATCGCCATACCATATCCCTCTCCCTGCACTGTCCAGAGGACTATATGAGATGAAGTGTGAAGTCAACATAATGATGGTCATGGAATAGTTTCAAAAATACCAATTAATGTTCATTTCCTTTCTCTCCGTGGGAAGTAGCCTTTTCTCTATTATTTGGGGTGGAGAGGGTTGAGAGAGTCTCAACTAAGTCAGGTGGCCTATTTCCCTCATCTTCTTAGGCTCCATGTCAAAGGGGATCTCTGACAATACGGGAAGGTGGTATGAAAAATCTGCATTCACAAATAATATAGTGTTTATATATGACCGTTAACATATATTGTAATTTGGTTTTGGCTACACCTTTTTCTTCTTAATTCTATTTGATTTGGGATAATAAATTAGTTGGCCTTCCCAGAATAAACACAGACTGGCAATGAAGGAGGTCATAGCGAAAGAGAAATTAGCTCATACTTTCAAAATGTTGCTGTGGGTGATCTGCATGCAGAGGAATTACAATTGTATTACCAAAAATGCTCAGCTCCTTCGCAGATAATCACAATAATAATTACTTATAGAGCACTGACTATGTGACAGAATGCTTTACATACATTGTTAATTTAATCTCCCCCCAAATGCTATCAATAAATATGTTATGGATCTCACAAATGCAAATAAGGATACTGATCATTAGAGAGGTTGAAAAAAAATCTCTTCATTCGCTTTCTAAATGTGTCATTCAGCTCAGCTAATAGAATGGTTTTGAGTTAGGTCACTAACTTTTTCTTGTTACCATATCTGATTCTATGACACAAAACTATACAACAAAGAAGTTTTGAAAATTTTACAACAATATTGTTTCACAAATCTTGTAATTAAAATTCTGTTTTGCATTTGTCTATGTGGTCTTTAATCATAGCCAAAAAATTAAAAACCTGGTATTGTCAGTTACAGTACTGCTCCTGCAGTCATTCTGGGAGAATTCTGGAATAATAACTCCAAATACAGAGAGCTTCTCCTCCAGAATATTTAATATAGATGAGGAGCTGTAATCAGAACACTAAGTATTAAAACTCTGGTCTTGCTTCTCTTTTCTTTTCAGGCCCTGCACTGATTTTGAGCCCATCCATGCCCCTAAGTCCACAACTGCAGCTCAGATCTCTCTTCAACTTCAGACATAGAGAGCTGCCATTCAACCGCCTAGTACATAAATCAGTCAGGACTTTCCACAAGAGACTTAGTCTCAACAAGTTCAAAACTGAGGGTCTCTTCGCTGTCCCACCCCAGCCTGCCCGATCGAGGTCACACAGGACTTTCCACAAGGGACTTAGTCTCAACAAGTTCAAAACTGAGGGTCTCATCACCGTCCCACCCCAACCTGCCCGATCTAGGTCACACATGTGTGTGTTCTTCTCCCTCTCCTCTCTTCCTCAGTTTCCAGATTCAGGCAGTGCATACTCTCGCTTCTCTCTATTAATCACCCCTGAAGCCTCTCCTCTCCTTTCTAACTCACTGCCATCTTTCACTGGAGCTATTTCCTAATTGGTTCCCTGGTTCAGGTTGCAGCTCTGACTTTGCTACCATAGCGCAGCAATCCTAAAATGCAAATCTGCTGATGCATTCCTCTGTGGAGGATCCCTCAGCTGACTCCTCTGCAGACCTACAAGGCTTTCCATGATGTTGCCTTGGCCAGCTTCTCCAGGCTCACTTTAGGCAAATCCCTGCTACTCCAAACACCCAAGTCAAACAGAACTTGCAATTCTTGAAAGTGATTTGTACCTCCCCCTTCCTAGGAGAACATTTCTACCTGAAACCTCCTTCTCTTAGAGTCCCAGAGGGAGCTCTCAATAAGCAGCAACCCCTTTCTCTTTGAATCCAATTGCTTAGAACCATTGTGGAAGACAGTGTGGCGATTCCTCAAGGATCTAGAACCAGAAATACCGTTTGACCCAGCCATCCCATTACTGGGTGTATACCCAAAGGATTATAAATTGTGCTGCTATAAAGACACATGCACACATATGTTTATTGCAGCACTGTTCACAATAGCAAAGACTTGGAACCAACCCAAATATCCATCAATGATAGACTAGATTAAGAAAATGTGGCACATATACACCATGGAATACTATGCAGCCATAAAAAAGGATGAGTTCATGTCCTTTGTAGGGACATGGATGAAGCTGGAAACCATCATTCTGAGCAAACTATTGCAAGCACAAAAAACCAAACACTGCATGTTCTCACTCATAGATGGGAACTGAACAATGAGAACACTTGGACACAGAGTGGGGAACATCACACACTGGGGCCTGTCGTGGGGTGGGGGTAGGGGGTAGGGGGAGGGATAGCATTAGGAGATAGACCTAATGTAAATGATGAGTTAATGGGTGCAGCACACCAACATGGCACATGTATACATATGTAAAAAAACCTGCACGTTGTGCACATGTACCCTAGAACTTAAAGTATAATAATAAAAAAAAAGAAATAGGAAATAAGGCAAATGGAAGCCAAAGATCAACTTTACAACTGATGAAGTGGAGGTCAGAGAATGTCTCTTGGAGCATGAGCTACATGCACTTGCCAACTCAACCCTGGAATTGGACAGACTATTCCAAATAATCACAGAAGACCCTGAACCACTGCAGGCCTCCCACGGTTCCTTAACTTGGGCTGGCTGGAAAGAAGGAGGAGCTGAGCCAAGCATGCCCAATTTTCCTTCCCAATACCTTCCAATCAGACGAAGGCATTCTGTCCCTAGAGAAAAGGGTACAGGAGGTACTGGGAGGCTGGGAGTGTCACACTTCCGTCTGGAAAGAAATAACAGGAGAAATAATCTGGAAATGAAGTTCCCACACTGGCCCACCTGAGAAATATCTCTGACCTCTGACCCACATGGTCCCGGTCAAGTACCTGTTCCTCCAGGAAGCTCCTCTCCTGGCCTCTCTATGGCCCTGCCCAAGCTGAGCAGACAATGCCCCCATCTGTGTCTCCTCCACTAAATCTTTTGATTTACTTATTTATATTTATAATTTATATATCTGTCTCTCATCTTGTACTCCTTGTTCTTGGATTGTAGAAGTTGTGTCTTTTACATTTTTATATCCTTCACACCTAGTGTGGTGTCTGATAAACCGTAGTTTAGTAATAGGTATTTGTTGGACAAATAGGTGGTCTTTGGGCCTTGATTATTCAGGCTTCAAGAGAGCAGGGACTACATCTACCCTGTTCACTACTGAGTCTACCTTCTTCCCGCACATTGCGTAGCACCTGGTGTGGGATGTCCTGAACAGTGATGACTGGGTGAAAGGACGCATAGACATCCTCACTACACTAGAAACCCCAGAAACACAGGGAGCTTGTCACTTCCTCCTCCTTCATTGCATTCTTATTGCCCGGAGCTGCAGAGGATTCATTAGGGTACGGACGCGATAAAGAATTGTTCAATGAATGAACAGCTCTTATTGAATCCTCCAGTTTCCTTCCCTTGCTCAGACAGAAAATGTGAAGGCTAAGACCTATTGTTTTGAGGTTTAGTTGAAGACATACAGTAACTGACAAAGTATTGCCCTTGTTTTTTGTAAGGAAAGTTGACAGCGTTTCTACCTCTTTTCATGACCATTGAAGTCACCAGCTAATGGAAAGATATGGCTATAGAGCCCTGAAATAGCCAACTGGGAGAGTGAAAATTTTTTTCCCCACAGTTCAAGTTCCTGGAGCGTGTTGGCCAGTCTGCATTCCTGTCTAGATCCTCCTTGCTATGATGTGGGACCCCCAACTCCTTGCATAGTCATCCTATAGAGACTGAAGCATCTTAATTTGCAATTCTCCAGATGTAGTAGAGAATAACATTTTAAAAATTAATTGGAGGATATCTTTTTTATTCTCCAAATCTGTGAGAGGATCTTGTAGAACATGCACACAGACAATTTTTCCATTATAACAAGCACACAACCCTAATTGCTATTATGTGGCACTGCCGTTGAGACACTGCTGTGAGGTTGGCTGCATTCAGTGTTCCCAGGGCTACTGCAAGTCTGGATTCCTCCTTCACAAATGAGGAGTGACAGTTCCAGCTCTCAATCCACTAGGATGTCCCCTTTTATCTCAAGTTGTGTCTCACACACAAACACTTAAAAATCTCATGACTAACATACTTCACTTATATTTTGAAAATAAATTATAGAATGTTCAGCAAGGGAAATTTGAGTGTAGGCATATTTCAAAATTGAACAGGGAGGAATGCCAAAATGTTTGGGGATCATTGCTTTCTGATGACAGATCCCAGGGTCTTCAATATGCATACACAACTTTATGACTAGAGCACTAACTACTCAGAGGTGGGAAAGAAAAGCTGCCATTGTATCTAGGCAGATCACTCACCCTCTCCAGTATCTGTTGTTTCCTGGCTTTTTAATGATCGCCATTCTAACTGGTGTGAGATGGTATCTCATTGTGATTTTTATTTGCATTTCTATAATGACCAGTGATGATGAGCTTTTTTTCATATGTTCGTTGGCCCCATAAATGTCTTCTTTTGAGAAGTGTCTGTTCATATCCTTTACCTACTTTTTGATGGGGTTGTTTTTTTCTTCACTGCTGCTTCACAAAGGCTAGGGTGGCTCATGTTCTGACTTCACTCTTTCTTTCTCATTGTCACAAATTCAAATGGGCACCTGGAATTCCTCCTCCTCTTGTTCTATCCCATCATCTGCATCCAATTTTCTGTATCCAACTGTCTTGCTGAGAGCAGAAAGGCTGTAATATTTGGCCCAAGGTATGGCAGCCTTCCTTTCACTAGCCTTTATCTGTCACTTCCAAGACTGTGTTTATTGTTTAATGATGTGGAATACATCTGCTGATGGCATTCCAGGAATGTATGTGGGCCATATAATGAAGTGGCCCAGTGATTCAGTAGGTGGAGGTGGAGCCTGAGAACTGGTACTCCAGAAGCAATCCCTGGGTGACTCAATGCCCAGCCATGCTTGGGGATCCTGACCTAGTGAATCCAGGACTTGATTGGATTCTTGCAGACAACGCTGATAGGTGCTTCAAGACATTTTTTTCTTGTTGTTCTTTCTTTATACTTCAATGTAAGGTCTTTGAACTTACTGGGCTCCTCCTCTCCTTCCTAATGTTAAATGGATCCCAGTTCTTTATCATCTTTTCCTTACAGTTCTTTTTTTTTTTTTTTTTTAAATACTTTAAGTTCTGGGATACACGTGCAGAACGTGCAGGTTTGTTACATAGGTATACATGTGCCATGGTGGTTTCCTGCACCCATCAACCTGTCATCTACATAGGTATTTCTCCTAATGCTATCCCTCCCCCAGCCCCTCACCCCATGACAGGCCCCAGTGTGATATGTTCCCCTCCATGTGTCCATGTGTTCTCATTGTTCAACTCCCATTTATGAGTGAGAACATGTGGTGTTTGGTTTTATGTTCCTATGTTAGTTTACTGAGAATGATGATTTCCAGCTTCATCCATGTCCCTGCAAAGGACATGAACTCATCCTTTTTTAAGGCTGCATAGTATTCCATGGTGTGTATATGCCCCATTTTCTTTATCCACTCTATCATTGATGGGCATTTGGGTTGGTTCCAGGAATTTGCTCTTGTGAACAGTGCTGTAATAAACATACATGTGCATGCATGTGTCTTTATAGTAGAATGATTTATAATCCTTTGGGTATATACCCAGTAATGGGATGGCTGGGTCAAATGGTATTTCTGGTTCTAGATACTTGAGGAATTGCCACACTGTCTTTCACAATGGTTGAACTAATTTACACCCCCACCAAAAGTGTAAAAGCGTTCCTATTTCTCCACACCCTCTCCAGTATCTGTTGTTTCCTGGCTTTTTAATGATCACCATTCTAACTGGTGTGAGATGGTATCTCATTGTGATTTTTATTTGCATTTCTATAATGACCAGTGATGATGAGCTTTTTTTCATATGTTTGTTGGCCCCATAAATGTCTTCCTTTGAGAAGTGTCTGTTCATATCCTTTACCCACTTTTTGATGGGGTTGTTTTTTTCTTGTAAATTTGTTGAAGTTCTTTGTAGATTCTGGATATTAGCCCTTTGTTAGATGGATACATTGCAAAAATTTTCTCCCATTCTGTAGGTTGCCTGTTCACTCTGATAGTAGTTTCTTTTGCTGTGCAGAAGCTCTTTAGTTTAATTAGATCCTATTTGTCAATTTTGGCTTTTGTTCCCATTGCTTTTTGTGTTTTACTCATGAAGTCTTTGTCCATGCATATTTCCTGAATGGTATTGCCTAGGTTTTCTTCTAGGGTTTTTATGGTTTTAGGTCTTACGTTGAAGTCTTTAATCCATCTTGAGTTAATTTTTGTATAAGGTGTAAGGAAGGGGCCCAGTTTCAGTTTCCTGCATATGGCTAGCCAGTTTACCCAACACCATTTATTAAATAGGGAATCCTTTCCCCATTTCTTGTTTTTGTCAGGTTTGTCAGAGATCAGATGGTTGTAGATGTGTGGTGTTATTTCTGAGATCTCTGTTCTGTTCCATTGGTCTATATATCTGTTTTAGTACCAGTACCATGCTGCTTTGGTTACTGTACCCTGGTAGTATAGTTTAAAGTCAGGTAGCATGATGCCTCTAGCTTTGTTCTTTTCGTTTAGGATTGTCTTGGCTGTATGGGCTCTTTTTTTGGTTCCATTTGAAATTTAAAGTTGTTTTTTCTAATTCTGTGCAGAAGGTCAATGGTAGCTTGATGGGGATAACACTGAATCTATACATTACTTTGGGCAGTATGGCCATTTTCATGATATTGATTCTTCCTATCCATGAGCATGGAATGTTTTTCCATTTGTTTGTGTCCTCTCTTATTTCCTTGACAGTGTTTGTAGTTCTCCTTGAAGAGGTCCTTCAGATCCCTTGTAAGTTGTATTCCTAGGTATTTTATTCTCTTTGTAGCAATTGTGAATGGGAGTTCACTCATGATTTGGCTCTCTGTCTATTATTCATGTATAGGAATGCTTATGATTTTCACAAGTTGATTTTGTATCCTGAGACTTTGCTGAAGTTGCTTATCAGCTTAAGGAGATTTTGGGCTGAGACCACCACTTAGAGTTCTTACATACAGTACTGCCTTTTCCAAACTCTGGCAAGAAATAAGAACTAAGGTTCCTGAGATGGCATCTTAGTGGTTCTTGCTACATTGCAAAAGTCATCTCTGGAAACTAGCAGGTGATTCTGTAGGGGATTCTCCCAGGAATTCTCCCCTTTTTGGTGTGATAGGATTTGCCATGACATAATACAATTCAGAAGTTGGGGATTCAGGCATTGCAGAGCCTGAATTCTCTGATCGTCTCACACATTTGTGCTACCACAGATATCTTCCAGTTTAGTGGCTTTCCAACTTTTTTGACATCATACCATGTGTGTGTGTGTGTGTGTGTGTGTGTGTGTGAGTGTGTGTGTGTCTAAAGCAAAGTTTTAGACGAACTTTGCTTTTACTATGTGTAAGAGACTCTTTGCTATTGTATTAAAAAATATATTGATAACATCCACTGGACCAACTTTGTATCACAACATGCTACTGGGATTGAACCTTCACTTTGAAAAACATTGTTGCTTACATTGTTCAGATTTAGCAGGGGTTAATGTGCATACCACATTAGTAACAGAAATAGTAGTCAGTCTCATCGATGATGTGCTTACTTTGAATCATGATGCAAGCTAAGTATTTTTTCTATATGATTGCATTCAACCTTCACCAAATTCATATGACATAACTGTCATCATTCTTACTTGAAAGGTGAAAAATCTGAAACTTCTGATGGTTGCTCAGTGTCAATTGTTGTTGGATGTGAAGGTTCGTGCTGCTTTGTCTTTCAATTGGGTTTATTTTCTAATTAAAACAGAGCTGTATCCCTAAGTACAATCTATGAATCAAGAATTTAATGAGTGCAGGCACTGTAGGGACACAAAAATGATTGAACATTGATGTTGCTCTCAAGGAGCACACAAGCTAGTTATCTCAATAAGCTAAATAGCAATACATGTTCTAAATAAGATTTTTAAATGTCACATAATTTAGGCACTGAAAATTTAGTTGACAATTGTGTGGTTGAAACAACAGGGCTGTGGTTTCAGAGCAACATGATGCCATTGTAGGCTGGAGGGATCTGAGCGGCTTCATGTAGGAGGTGACCTTGAAGCACATGGGAATTTCAGAAGTTGAAGGAGAGAAAAGCGACCATCTCTAACAGATGGTGCACTGCAAGACGTGAAGGCAGACAGATGTGCAGTAAACAGGTCCAGCCTTACGGGTGTGGTTCTGTAGAATAGAGGCCATCAAACATCGCTCCTCAAACCCTACCAGAGAACTGTGGTTATTTGAGCCTTTTTTACTAGTGACTTCATGACTGGTATGCCTGGAACACCTGTCAATGAGATCCCTGTAAAGATGGTGTTAAAGATGGTCACTGAGATTGCTAAGATTCCTGGTATTTCTCAAATTATGGATGACTTAACATCAAAGCCCCCAGGAACTACTGAGTGGAAGTAATAAAATTCTTGTTCTATTTAAAAAAAAAAAAAAAAAGCTGGGTGTGGTGGCTTATGCCTGTAATCTCAGCACTTTGGGAGGCCGAGGTAGAATGGATTGCTTGAGCCCAGGAATTCGAGACCAACCTGGACAACATAGTGAGACCTCATCTTTAGGGAAAAAATAAAAAAATGAGATGGGAGGATCGCTGCAATGAGCCATAATTGCACCACTGCACTCCTTCCTGGGTGACAGAGTCAGACCCTCTCTCAACAAAGGAAAAGAAAAAGAAAAAATGATCATAAGATTTCTCCTCAGAGACACCTCCAGAGCTAGGGCAAGTAGGGTAGGGGGTCTTGGTTCCTGGCCCTCCACACCTGTGTTCACCAGGAGCAGAAACATTTCCATGTGTATACTGACTCCTAAGATATCCTTTGAATAAAGCATACATACTGCTGCTTAAAAAAAAATAAGTTGGCCGGGCAAGGTGGCTCACATCTGTAATCCCAGCACTTTGGGAAGCTGAGGTGGGTGGATCATGAGGTCGAGAGATCGAGACCATCCTGGCCAACATGGTGAAACCCTGTCTCTACTAAAAATACAAAAATTAGCTGGGAGTGGTGATGCGTACCCGTAGTCCCCGCTACTCAGGAAGCTGAGGCAGGAGAGTCACTTGAACCCAGGAGGCGGAGGTTGCAGTGAACTGAGATCATGCCACTGCACTTCAGCCTGGTGACAGAGCAAGACTTCATCAAAAAAAAAAAAAAAAGTTGCTGGAAACCATTTATCATTGATATAATGAAATGAAATTTTGGGTTAGAAAAGTGGGCTGGGGATCCCTACACAGGCCTTCAGTGCCAACTAAGGGTCTATGAAATGTTGAGAGTGAAAGTATGAGAAGCCAGCTTTGGCCAGTTAGTTCCATTATCTCTGTACCTATAGACAGTGGAATGACTTTGGTAATTCTCAGTTTCTGGTAAAATAAAGATCATGGGAAGTGTTACTTCGTGACTATGTTCTTAGGACCAAATAAGGTGAATGTGTGAAAAGGACTTTATAAATTCTGAAGTGTTACATATAATGTCAATAATTGTCTATAGTTTTAATAGAGAGGATTTAGATAAATAAAAATTAAAATGCATTTTATCACTTATTGGATAGACAATGAGAACCATGAAAGGTGTTTCTGTAAGGGACTGGTGTGTTGCAGTATTTTAGGAAGATTAATTTGGCATTGGGAAGTGGGCTGGTTGTAGGGAAGGTGGTGCAGGGGACATTAGTTGGAGGCCAGGATATTTGTCCAGGTATGAAGTGAGAAGAAGAAATCAACAGAACCTGGAGACTAACTTGAAAGGGGACAGCCAGAAAGAGAAGGAAATAGGAGAAATATTTAATATCACTTTTTTTGCAAAGTGTTTTTCATATTCCCAGTCTCATTTAATCAAAGAAGGCTCAGTGAGTTTACTCACAAGAAGCTACAGGAATGTTCTGGAAGGGGCTGGCAGGAGGGGCAGTGTTTTGGAGAGGGCTTCATTCTAGACACAGTGAGTTTTAAGAGTGAGTGGGATATCCAAGTGAAGATATTTGGTGGGCTGCAGCACAGCTTGGGAAGTCCTCATGTAGACGGGACAGGAGATGGGAAGTGGGATCATTGATGCAGTGGAGAGAGGTGCAGAGGCCTAAGCACTGGTGAAGAGTTGAAGAAGAGTGAACAAGGGTAAGGAGAGCTGCAATAGCTTGAGAGGGCTGGGGCACCTAGAAAGCAAAGAGAGTAAGAATTGAAGAAGAGTCATTGGACTTAAGTAACTTGTTTTACTTCTTATGATCTTTATTTAACTGGAAATTGAGAATGGGTAGTTGTGTCACTTGTCCAAGGGCACAGGCTAATGTGTATTGGTGGACAAAGCTGGGTCCTCGAACTTACGGCCTGCAGTGATCTTCCATAGCTGCTTAGTTGGCACTCAGGGCCTTCTGTCATGAGATTTCCAGCCCACTTTTCCAATCTGATATCCTAGTTCTTTTTATTAATGTTTTTCAACACCTTAAAAAAAAAAAAGCACCCACCAGTATTCTTTGTCTGAATGATATCATAGGAGTTAGAGTAAATTACAACATTCAGTCTCAACTGGGTGATACCATAGAAGAAGATCAAAGAGGAGATCAAAGAGAGAAGGCACTGAAGAAGTTGAGGTATTCTGTGTCAGGTATTTATTGAGAACTTTGGGAAAGAAAAAGAATGAGAGGTTAGTTGGGGCTTTAGGATGAATAAAGGCGTTTGTTGTTTTATTTTGGTTCTCCAATTTGGGTCTCCAATTAGCTCCATCTTTGCCTTGGTTAGAGCATCATGTGATATACTCTAGCATGAGAGGACAGATTGTAGACCCTCTCTTCCTATGTCCCTGGTATAGAGCTGCTCAGGAGAAGAACTTGAACTTTCTCCTAATTTGGATTTTCATTGAGTACCTGATGAAGAAATAGGACCCCTGTGGAAGAGGGAGGATATCCCATAAATAGGGAAGGTATCAGAATACATGAGGACATTCAGAAACAGGCCTGAGGGGAGCCATGTTGCAATTGCTCTGAGTATCGAATGACGCTACACTTGAACCTACCCTGACCCAGCACCTGGGAGTGGCTGAGTGCCCTGGAACCAAGAGGGCTGAGTGGTTAAAGCAAGAGAACTTTACCAGCAGGAGCTTGGGCACTCTGCCTGCTCTGTAAAATAAGAACATGTTTTCCTTATTGGTCAGAGAACCAGAGATAGGTGATGAGAGCCAGAGAGAGCAGTTTCAAAGTGGGGAACAAATGCCCAAAAGATGATTGAGGTTAAAGGTGGGTCAGTGCCATCAGGTGGGCTGCTGGACTAGAACACCAGCCACAGAATGTTTCACTGGAGGTGGCATCAACAGGGGCAATCTGGGCATGGGGAATATGACCAAGAAAAGGCACAGGTAGAAATAGGAATGGGAGATGAAAGCAGGTCCCTTCATACCTTTAAAACACTGACAGCGAGAGGCCTGAGGTCATGCATTTTGCAGGTGAGAGAGAGACTGAACTTAAGGACAAACCTTACCTAGCATCTGCAAGCAAGGGACGCCTAAGAGACATTCATAACACAAATGTATGTGGTCAAAGAGGTAATAGAAACAAAAAGAGAATGCTTGGGAAAAGTACAAGGTACCAGACAGGCGAGGAAGGAATTGGGTGGACAGTAGAGTTCAAGGCATGGCTAGGTGCCTAACTAACATCCATTTTCTCTTTTATTCTTACTGATAGGACCTGATTTTATTCCAGGTGGCAATATACTTTGTTAAAAAGGATATATTTCCCTGCTTCTCTTAAATCTATAATTAGTAAGTAGAAGTCATTTGGTGGGGCTTCTTTCTTTCTTTCTTTCTCTCTATTCTTATTTTTTTTTTTCACAGAGTCTCACTCTGTAGCCAGGCTGGAATGCAGTGGCATGATCTCAGCTCACTGCACCCTTTGCTTCCTGGGTTCAAGCAATTTTCCTGCCTCAGCCTCCTGAGTAGCTGGGACTACAGGCGCAGGCCACCATGCCCAGCTAATTTTTGTGTTTTTAGGAGAGATGGGGTTTCACCATGTTGGCCAGGATGGTCTCGATCTCTTGACCTTGTGATCCACCCACCTCAGCCTCACAAAGTGCTGGGATTACAGGCATGAGCCATCATGCCAGACCTCCTTTTTTCTTCTTAATTGGAATGAAGATGTAATGTCTAGAACTCCAGCAGCCATCTTGGGCCAGGAGGTGAATAAGAATGGAAACCTCACACTAAAGATAGTGGAGTAGAAAGGCAGAAGGAGCCTAGGCCCCTGGTGCCCCGGCACAACCATATCAGTCCTGGACTACCTCCCATGATTTCTGTATATGAGAAAGAAATATATCTTTATTTTGTTAAGGGCACTCACTGACATAGATGTAGACATATATCCTGACAGATAAAAGATATAGAGCATATATATATATACACACATACACGCATATATGTAAAACCTAATCCTAATAAAGGAAAAAACAAAATTGTGTGAAGGCAAATATAAGATTCACATAATTCAGCTCAAAAGAAGAGATGTCTCATCAATATGGAAGACAATAATGGTTTAAAGCGTTCAGAAGAGAGAAAGATTTTTCATGCTGGGAGGTGAGGGAATCATGAAGTCAGAATAAGAGCAAGGATTTCAACCCAAACCTATCCGACCCCAAGCCTTCCATGTTCTTTATACTATACTATTTTCCCTTCTACTGGAGTGCTATCTTAAAAAGATTTTGCAGTGCATGGCCTCTGTGATGTTGGTGTTTGAATGGACAAGTCGTATGATTTCTTAGGATTGCAATCAAGAGAGAACAGGAAGAGCTCTGCTGGGAAAGCAAACTGACAGCCAGCCAGGGTGGTGTGTAAAGGGCGGGTCCCATGCCAGGGGTTATCAGGGGCATCTGAAGGAGGACTAAGCTGCGAGGATCACCCAACACCTGGTCACACACAACACACTATCCCCCATGGCAAGCGTTACCGAAGAAGGGAGCATCCATTGCATTTTTGCATCCAAGTTTTTGAAGAAATTTCATATTCTCAGGGATCTGTGCCCGAAAACCCGGCTCTTTTGCTTGAGTTCCTTATGGACAAAGCTCTGAGATCAGAAGCTCCTGGAGGTTTGCTTCTTCCTCACTCAGCCAGCTGCTTTTCTTCCTAGCTCTCCCACATTGCCAGAGGGGGGCGGGAGGATACATCTCCTGTTGCAATCTCTGGTTCCAATATGAATTTGTGACCCCGGAAAGACTGTGCGGGTTTCAAAAGCTGTCTGAACCAAGATTCTGAGCAGGTGCGAGGCTGTTCTCAGCCGGGCAGCGGGTCACCTTGGAGCAAGGATCAAGGGAGAAAGATGGGGGTGGGGGGTGGGGGAAGCCACACCTATTCTGCTAGTGATTTAACAGGATCGCTTAAAAAAATAAACCAAAAAGGCCAGATTCTTCCATTTCCAGATGCTTCTTCACTTTCTTTCTGTTTGGTCGGACAGGGTGAGCAATGGCCGGGCTCTTAGTGTCTGAGGGACCTTAAAGAGGCCTGGCAGTCCCGGACACAGTGCCAGGGAAAGCAGGTTTTGTGCGCATATGGGAGGAAGCAAGCGCAAGTCACTCCGGTGCAGAGAGACAGGCAGAGGGAACAGACGGCTGTCTAGTTTGGGCAAACTTCTCTCTACCTGGGGCGGGGGGGGGGGGGGGGCGCAGTTCCTCCTCTCTCTCGGGCATTTTCCCCCGCCCTCTGGGGTTTGAATGAACAGGTGCTAACACACCAGCTTAGAAGGGCGCGTTCAGCACCCGCGCCAGCAGCTGCTCGGCACCTTTGCCCCTCGGTGGCGGCTGCCTTGCGCACCAAAGGCCCAGGGGCGTAAAACTGGAGGCGTAGAGGGAGAGGGAGACGCTGTCCTTTGCAGAATGGGGCGCGGGCCTCGCAGCCTCGGCTCAGGAAGTCCCGCCAGCCGTGGGAGGGGCAGGGCAGGGTCAGCTCTCGGCTGCACTTGGGCAAGAGATAGCTGGAGCTATCGCCGCCTGCGCCGCGTCCCTGCTTGTGGCACAAGGGGCGGGTGAAGGGGCGACCCCCTTTCTCCCTCTCCGAGCGAGTGAGGGGCAGAGCCTCCAGGCCCGCGCGCGGCGGTGCGCTCGCCGCTCTCCATGCCACCCAGCCCCTTTCTTGGGCAGGCCAGGTCAGTGTGGGCGCCGCGGCCCGGGTTCGCAGGGCGCAGTCCCCCGGCCCCCAGGGCGCCCACTGCGGGCGGGACACGGGCAGTGCAGCCTGTGCCCGGGCGGCCACCGAGGGGACGCAACGCCGCCAGCAACCTCTCCCCGCGCCGCCCGCCAGGCCCCGTCGGGCCTGCGCCGGCTCTGGCGGTGCCCACAAGGTCCCCGAGGGGCAGCGTTGGCCAGGCCTACCCAAGACCTGCCCCGTCCCGCCACCACTGCGCCCACTTTCTGCTGCCCTCATCGGTCTGCGCAGCTGTCCCCGCTCCTCCCCCTGAGGCAAAACTGCACCAGAAGGCATCTTGGCGAGGTCATTGCCACCCCGCCCATGATTGTAGAAGAGACTCAATCATGTTTAAGAGGTTTAGCTCCCCAAGCGCTATTAAAAGTAAGTTTTTGGTGGCCTTTGTAAGGAAACTTTTAATCACACAGAATTTAGCCTCTGATCGGCCAGACATTTAAACGGCTCAGAGTAAAACCTTCCATTTTTAACATCCACTCTGGTGTTTGTTGGAAATTTGCCACCGATTTTAGGCTAGAGCTGAAGGTTACCAGGATTTATCATTGTTTCCCCAGGATGTTTAACCCTCATGGGCTCCTCTTTTTTCATTTAAGACACTTGAAAAAAAAATTCTTGTAAGCGCTTTGGCCATTTTGTTTAAGAAATTTGTTTTAGCTCCTACGGTTTTGTAATCCAGAAATATTTCTGAAATGAGGAGTGGGGAGTATTGGAGACAGAAAGCAGCTGTGTACCAGGAAATAAAAAGTAGCATGCAAAAATATCACAGCTAATAGATGTCCTTTACGAGTGGAAATATCTATGTTTAATTGCCTTAAAAATGTGGGGTGGAAAAACACAATTATACATTGTGATAACAAACCTGTACAGTTAATTTCTGAATAATACAAAACAAGTGCTGAAATTTTTTCTTGATGATTGAGATAATTGTCCCCGAATTATGACATCAGCTACCCAAATATCATGTTGCCCCATCTGTAAATACTTGAAGAGGAATAGTTACCAATTGAATGTATTTAGAGTCATCCTTAATAAAAAGAAAATTGCATAGCTTTTTATATTGTTGCAAATGCATCTCCCAATATCATTGTCAGCTTAGTGATATTCTCAATATTTTAAAATTTCAATTTTAAAAAGATACATAATATATAATTCCTAATAATTATAAACACATCATTTTACTCATCTGGTTTTAATAACATGCATTTTATAATTACTGTACAACCAAAATAGACATTGAATTATGCTGTGTGCATGTCTTTATTCAACAGTATATTCTTAAGACACCTTGTTCAAACAAATGAAATAAGTTTAAAAGAAAATTAAAAAGAAAAAAATCTTTCCAGTAGAAACAGAATCACAGTGCTTCACAGACAAAAGGAAAGGAAAAGAAGTTCTCATACGAAAAGAGATTTATTATTACATAGAAAATTCTCACAATAGTTGAAACACACTTCGGAAACTAGTAAACACCTTAGATAGAGTTGTGCCAATTACTCAGCCCACAAGCATCTGCTTTGTCTTAATTAGACAGGGGAGGTGAATGACCACTGTTTATTTTCATTTTCCTCATTAATTATGAAAAACTGCATTTAATTCATCTTGCATTGTGAGAGATTGGCTGCGCAGATGTAAGTCGTAAGGGAAGTGGCTGTCGGTGGGCAACCTGAACATGGCACCCTGCCCAAGGGGACCCCTGGGTGGCACTGCACAGTAATGCATGCCGTAATTGTAATTTTTGCCATAGTCCAAGGTTTCTTCTTGCTTCAGGGAAAATATCCCATTATAGTTAATTGGGGGAGGACTTAAGGGACCTTCAAACTGAGGGCTGGCACACTCAGGGGAAGTACTTTCATAGAAGGATTCATACGCACTGCAATAATTGTAGGGTTTCATGGACTTGGAATTATCAAGAGTCCCATGCCCTGGGGGAGTGGTGAGCTCAGGGCTGTGGTAGGGTGGGTAGAAGGTAGAGTAGGGTGACCTTGTGTGGTGTGCAGCCTCCCCACCCTGACCCATCAGGAAACTCCTGGCGTTGAGCTGCAAGCAGCCTGCCACCAAGTTTGTAGTTGGCTGGGAAAGACCTTTGCATAAGTTTTGGACGAATGTGAGCAGATCTGGTCTCTTGCCGATTCTCAGAATTTCAGAAAGTGCCCAGATGTAGTTTTTGGCCAGTCGTAAAGTCTCTATTTTGGACAGTTTCTGGGTTTTAGAATAACAGGGGACCACTTTTCTTAAGTTGTCCAGAGCGTCGTTGAGGCCATGCATCCTGTTCCTCTCGCGCGCGTTCGCTTCCTGTCTCCTGAACTTGACCCTTTCCAATCGCAGCTTTGTTGTCTTTTTTTTCCTAAGACCCCTCCTTCTAGGCAACCCATTTTCATCTTCCTCTTCCCTGTCTTCCTCCTCTTCTTCTTTCTCGGTTTCTTCTCCAGGGGCCCTTTTGATGCTCTTTCCTCGAAGGACAATCTGTTTGGAAAAGCTTTCTGGCTTCTTAATTTGCTTCTGGTCCTCGCATTCTCTAGAAAACTTTCTGCACATCTGGGATTCTGGCATTACAACAGACTCATCAAACGGTAGTGTTAACATGGTTCTCTAATCTTAAATTACCTGAAAAAATGCCAGCACAATATTTAAAGAGTTTTCATTTTTAAAGTTTATACACTTAAAACATATTTAATTATTTAATCACAAGATTACAAAAACACGTGAAAAAGACTGATTCTGGGCCTGATTTTTTAACAATAAATATAATTTTGAGTTTGTGAAGATAAGTAATTATGAAGACATTGATGCATTCAATAGGATTAACTTATATGAGCAAATTATCAAAAGAAAATAAAAATGAAACATATAATTATTGTGATATCACCACCATCTATCTACATTTCTCTTTGCCTTTAAACTGGATTTTAATACCCCCAGAAAAGATTATGGAATTCAAGCAAATGCAAAACATGAAATTGCAATGCAGAATTTCATTAATTCCAATTCCCCTGATCACAAAATGAGAAGATAAACCAGTTTTTAAAACGGAAAGTACTATCTCTCCATTAGCTGACAGATTTGTGTTCTTTTTTTAAAACAAACAAACAAACAAATAAAACCTTAACTTTATTTGCTGTATCACACAACTGTGAATTTAGATAAGTGGGTGTGGGAATATACAAATTTAAAGAAAAGATTATAATCAGAGTCCATTTTTAAACTGATTTTTTTCTGATCAGTAAAGAATTATGTAAAAGAGCACTATTTTCCCAGGCTTCAAAAAGAAAAGGGGATTAGGCTAATTTGGAATAAACTCTATAAATAAATTTAAAACATAAAAATCACTAGCAATTTCTTTTCATTAAAAAAATAGAGACTGATTTTATTTACATTTAAATTTTTTCCAAATAGAATTGTCTGTTTACTGCTGTTCAAATCATCCTGGACAAAAACCACTCTCGTAGTGTTTTTGTTCTACGAGCCATAGAAGTCTCCCTCTAGCTAATATCTGACAGGAACGGTCCAAGGATTCTGACTGCAATTGTGCACGTGTGTTCAGAATCCCAAATGAAAGGGGAAAATAATTTGGGTTTCAAATGCATTTTGGTTTTTGTTTGGTGAAGCAGCAAGTATTTTCATCTGAAGTCTTCAAACAAATAGGCACATTAAAGCAGAGACTTTTCAATTTAACAATCTCCAGCCCCCTCAACACACACATACACACACGAACACATACACAAACTCTTAGTAATGTCCACTTACTTGCAGTGTTACATAATAGCAGTGAAAGTATGTGATAATTACATCATAAGAATGAAATATGATAAGTTATAGATGGCAAAGAGCATATAAATACTATAAGACAGTGACACTGTATCTTTAAATACTTGCATGCAAAGCCAGCATCAATTGAAGTATATCTTTATTTATATTACCTTAGGTTTTAATTTCATTCAATAATCAGTTTTCATTTTGGGTCTTCCAAATCTTTTCAGGCTGAGTGTCGCATCGTCTGCTGGAGTCTCTAGATCTGTGTATATCTGCACTATCTCATTGATCTCTAAAAAGTGACATTGATGCCAACTGCCAGAGCTGGTACCCATGCCATCTGCTAGTGACGTCACAGGGCAGAGAGAGCCATGTGATCCTCTCTCTTGGGACCTTCATTCTGCACTGATCATCTGGCATCCCTGTAAGTGGGTACCAGCCTTCATGCATCAACACAGAAGGTTAGACTGATAGGAAAAAAATCTGCACCAGCATTTTACGTACAGTAGGTGCATTTCTCCTCGAACTGCTTCGGTTTCACTGGCAATCTGTAGAAATAGCTGTGTTAGTGTTCAGTTTCGCCCTGCCAACGGTGCAAGTATTAGGTGGTCGTTAATATTCCATTCATTTACAAGGTGGGCTTTTGTGTGAGCAAGAGGTTTTTTTGTTGTTGATGATGTTGTTTTGTAAAGATCACCATCCCATTTGTGCACCTGGGTACCCAGGGAAAGAAAGCCGTGAAAAGGAGCTGGAAACTGGTCTTAAGATGTTTAACCAAACTAAGATTTGTGTAAGTGAACAGGGGTCAAAAAAGGTCTCCTTTTCTTGTTTTGTTTCACAGCGTGTAACTTATGAGTGTGTGTCTGTGTGTTCTCTTATTAACATGTAAGACTTCTGTGCTTCTTAGGCATTTGGAATAAAAGAACAGCTTCTCCATCTGGGGTCTGTGAAAGACATCCTCAAATACTCCCCTTCCTACACTTGCTGGTATCTTTCACCAACTTTTGCAGAGCCACTGCAAGTCCGTTGTTAAGGATTTCAAACTACATACTTTGTCCTCTGCAGAAAGTCACTAACTTCACTCTTTTATTGTCCCTTATCTCTTCCCAGCGTTAACTTGCTTGTTCCTTCTCATTTCATTTCAGACACAATAAACATAAAAATTATCACTTAGGTTTTTGTCTTCTTCTCCCTGACATTCTGCTGAGTATTTTAATCAGAGATTAGCTTTCCTGTTTTTGTTTTTTTTTCTTTTTTTTAACTTTCAGATTTTTTCTTTCTCTTAAAAATCTTGTCCTCACATTTTTCTCTAGACCAACATCAATTTAAATATCTTCTTGTTCTTGTATCAGTGTCCAGTTGTTTTTCCCTATCAGGTGTATTTCAGATTTATCTTTTCTCCCCGCTCCACACTTTTGGTTTCTTCTTAACAAAAGCAGGGTGGAAACAGTTAAGCAAAGCTGGCAAAGCCTTATAGATAATACGAACTGTGGAGGCAGAGACAAACTCCACCTTCCTCCCGTTTTCTCTTCTCCCGTGCCCCCACCCCTATAAAGGACATTTGATTTCAGGATTGCCTGCCAGTAAAGTAAAAAGTGCACTTTAAAAAAAATAAGTAAAAGTTTTAAAATAAACAAATAAACACAACCTTTGTTGTTTGGCAACTGAGTAATCTCTTTCTATAAAGTGAGAGAGTATGCTTTTGGTATTAAAGTAATCCCTGGCAGAGCTGTAACTGTTGAATCTGTGTTAGCATTCCCCTTATAAATCCCAGTTTTGAAAGGTTTAGAATTCTGCTGCTTTAATGCACTTTGGATCCAAATTGGCACCAAGGGCCTCACACTAAATTCAATTTTGCTTCTGTCATACCCCACTCATTTCCACCTTCTTCAAAAAGTTGCTTGACTTTTCCTGGACCGTTCTAGAAATGATGGGGAAGCTGACAAAAAGGAGAATCAAATATGTAAAAGCAGATAATTTTTCTCTCTTAATGGCGCAGTAAAAAATGCAAATTTAAAATAAGAGTCAGGCTATAAACTCCTAAGTTAAAATAGGTAGGTTGGCCTAACTTCTGTTTTTTAAAAAGCCAGATATACCATAGCCATTGTAAAATTTGTTGTTTAAGAATATATTACTTGGTAATGGGTGCATTGAGTATATTTCAGATGGCTTTTAATTCAAGAAGTACACACAGTTTTTATATTAGCACAGAGAATTTCTATAGGAAGGCCAGTTGCAGAATTTTGTTGGTCTCACATATGATTTAATTTTTAAATGTAAAGGAGCGTAAGTATCAGAGTCATGAGCCACAAAGCAGCCAGTGCTGTCTTGAATTTTGTATATTGCACCATATTCTAACCTTGCAAAGTCTCCAAAAGCTGCGTTGTATTAAAGGCATCACAAACATGAAAATCAAAATCCAAGGAATAGATGACATGATATGCCAGTAGAAAATTACCATGGATGTACTTCATTGAAAGGGTAGATTTTATATTTTATCTTGGCATTTGCAGAAAAATGAGAAGCAATTTATCGATAAAAACATTTGAGGCTGTGCTATTCCTGCCTTTGAACACGAAAGAAAAACCTTTGGTGCTGACGGGGTGGAGGAACAGAATTAGTGTTCAGGTTTTCTGACTATTAATCTATTGTTTGGATGCTTTAGTTTTTTGTTTTTTTTTCAAAAAAAAAGGTGGGGGGAATAAAAAGTTGTTATGTCAAGATTTAGCAAGAATTAGGTGTGTTTGTACAATAATCTTTCAAAAGAAATTTTGTTATGCATTTTCTACTATAGTTCCAGATATGCAAATGCCTGTGCTGTTAATATGCATTCATAACATACACCATAAGGGCTGTTCTACTCTCTGCTAAGAAAGCATGTTAACACCAATACTCCAAACAGAAATACATTCTGACTTATAGATGAATATGCAGAGTATGAGAAGTGTATTATCACCATTTCTATAATGTAGTTTCTCATTTTACAACAACTACTGCATACAAAAGTTCATATCTATAACTCATTTTGGTATTAATTTAATTGATATGATTTTTGCTTCTGGGACCATGCAATTTTATATTTTTTAAAATGTGTCCAATGTCTGTCTGTCTGCCTATCTCTTGCTTTCACTGGGTAAATGCTCATATTTCACTCATAAAAATGAGCCATGGAAAATTTAGATATAATTTTGACTCTGTTGTAAGACAATAAAAACCAGAAGTCCCAATTAAGGCTCGAGTGTTGTTGCTTTTTATGTCATCCTGTTGGTGCCTGTGGCTTAGCAAGTGGGAATTCTATTGACTCCCTTTTTCACAGTCCCCTTATCATTTGAGATCAGTTTGAAACATGACAGGCATTTTTCTCAACTCTCCAAGGGTATAAGGCAACAGAATGTAGACTGGGACAGGATCAAGCAGCACAAGCCCAGGACCAGAGTTTTTCCCCAGATGTGGGGTACTAACACACACTGAGATCAATTTTGAATTTTTCTCTCTTTCCCTCCTTCCTTCCTTCCTTCCTGTCTTTCTGTCTTTCTTCTTCTTCTTGCCTTAGACAGATCTTCAGGGTGCTCATGAAGCTTGTGAACAAGCTCCTCAGTGTTAGTTCCTAGAGATTTAACTTTGTGATCCCCATTGGCTTGAAATAGTTTTATGGCTGTGGCAGTGTCCCACTTTGGAAAACAGTCCTTGGAATTTACGTAAAAGTATTTAAATTATCAGGCAAAATATGAAACAACCTCATTCCCTCAAGGCCTTAGAGGGCTTAAAAATATAATTTAAACATAGATGGTACAAAGATGTTGCTTATATATACACATGAGGATTATGTAGACTAAACAGATGATCTGTAATAATTTGAGGGCAACTTTTGGATTACTTTTTAGATTTACTTCAAGGTGAAGACTACACTGAATTATCTTATTATCATGTAATAATTATATTTGTTGCTTATGTGGCTCATAGACTGCAATATTCAGTCTTCTATTATGCTTTGCTCAAACAGCACTCTTTCCAGAAATATTCTTTATTATTTTTCCCCCATGGAACATTTTACTGACCAAACCAGGTTTAATTTTCATTTCTCATTTGTTATTAAATAAGGGCATCTAACACTACCAGTTAAAACTTCTACCAGTATGAGAAAACTAGTATTACTGGACTGAGTTTTTATAATTCCAGCCACAAGTAGCGAGATGATGCTTTAACTTTTGTGATCTCACTGTAAGGAAATGTACAGTTTTCTTTAGGCTTTAAAAATATTAAGAATAATGTGTTAACCCTAATTACTACTTTTTATAATACTGAATTAGAAATTATTGTTCTATTCCAATACATGTAATGTAGTGATTATTTTTAAACATAGAAGACAGAAATACAATTTGTTTCTTTTTCCTATTACATTCATTCATTTTGTAAGATTGAAGTAAGACCATTTTATAAGACCTTTATGGAAGAGATGTTTTTGCAAAAGTTTTATGCAAAGTGCATTTTTGAAAATCAAGTTTTATGTTAGGTGATGGTATGATGAAGTGCAGGCTCTCTTAACACAGACGATTCCTGGATGGATTTGAAGAGGTCCTTGAGCCTCCCAAGATGCTGTGCAAATTGGCACGTATGTACATACATGCACTTTTCTAAGGAAAGGCTTTCTTTGTCAGATTCTAAAAGGGTAAGAATGACAAAGAGTATTTTGACATTTTACTAACCTTGTTTCAAATCTTGATCCTGCTGTTTAATAGCTGTATGTCATTCATTCGTTCATTCATTCATTCGTTCATCAAAATCTTATTGAAGATCTATTTTGGAGTAATTTTTGACTCCTCTTTTTCTCTCACATCCCACAATCAATATGTCAGCAAATCCTCTCAGTTCTATGTTAAAATTACACCCAGACTCTGAGCACTTTTCAGCAATTGCCCTACTCCTACTCTGGCCCAGAACACCATCACCTTTCACCTGGCCTAGATGGCATCTGGGCTTTCACTCTTGGCCGCTTACATCCCATATAGGACTCTCAATTCAGTAGCCAGAGACATCTGATTAGAACATAAATCAGACTGTGTTCTCCTGCACTCAGAACTCTCCAGTACTTCTCCTCTCCCTCAGAGCAGAGGCCAAGTCCTGGCAGAGGCCCGGAGGTTTCTCCTGGCTTCTGCGATTCCATCTTGTGCTTTCCCCTGAACTCACTCATCTCCAGTGACACTGGCTGCTGGCGATTCCTTGAACACTCAGGCACAGTCCCACCTTAGGGTCGTGGCACTGAATTTCCACCTGGCATTTGCTTTTTGCAAATCCCCATGGCTTATTCTCATACCTTTCAAGTCTCTGTCCACATGGCCCCTCTCAGTGAGGCCTCCCCTGGCCCTCCTAATTTATACTGTGGCCCTGCACCCACTCATTCCTCTCTATCCATTTTCTTCCTGTTTTACTTTTCTCTGTAGTACTTATCACTTTCTAACACAATACATTGCTGATTTCCAGTGTGTATTAATCTACATTTCTAATGCCTGCCCATGAAAGCCAGGAAGTACATACTTGTTGAACGAAGAAATGTGTACCAGGCACTGGGTTAGTGACGGCCATTCAGCAGTGTGTACAGCAGCTGTACAAGGCTGTGGGGGAGTTTGCAGTCTAGTAGGGGAGACAGACAATGAACTGGTAAACACATGCATGTGGAACGTACACATCAGAGGCTACAGAGAAAAATGGGAGGACCTATTTGATTAAAGCACTGAGGAGCCCTTTCTGAGTCGTCCTTTAAGCTGAGACAAGCAGGTGGAGCAGCAGAGGCAGGAGCTAGTGCTGTTTCTTCTGGTCTGGGAAGACCAGGAGCAGCGCCGTGACAGTAAGCCCTAGATCGTCCAAGGGTGCCTGGGTCGTGGTAAAGCATTTCGAATATATTCCAAAGGAAGGCTTTGGAGAGCCTGAGGCAATTTAAGGTTGGAAACATTTTCTTTAGCTGGCTCCAAGGAGAAGATTTGGAGAGGGCAAAAGAAGAAACAGGGAGAGAACAGACAGGGCTCAGGACACACTACCCCAAAATTTGGCATATTGAAGCTGAAGGAATTTGAGAAAGCCTTAGAAGCAGGAAGATCTCTCAGACCTTCCCCACTTCTCCCTTGAAGCAGATGATAAAATATAGGAAGGATTTTCTTTTTTATTTATTCCTTCCTTTAGAGACAGCGTCTTACTGTGTTGCCCAGGCTGGTCTCAAGCTCCTTGACTCAGGTGATCCTCCTGCCTTGGCCTCCCAAAGTGCTGGGATTGCAGGTGTGAACCACTACACCTGGACCAAGAAGAATTTTCTGACCTTCCCCTGAAGCAGGTCAGAAGACCTGCATGTGAGAGGTGCCCTCCCTACACCCAGATGAAAGGAATCCTTGTCTTTGAAGACATGGGAACACAGATTAGAATCTGAACAAACAGATCATGCTAAATTTCCTCAGTTTATTACCATTAGATTACATTATTTGTCACATCATATTTCTTCTTGACTCTTCTTTTTTATCAAATCCAGTATAAAAACACTAAAGGTTAACTCTTTGTTTGGGTTGTCATTTCTTTATGAAGGCTCCCATGTCATAGAAAACTTATTAAATAAATGTGTATGCTTTCCTCTGGTTAATCTGTCTTTTATTATAGGGACCTCATCCATGAACCTAGGATGGGTAAGAAAAGAGATATTTCTCCTCCTCCACAGAAATTACAAAGCCTGTGAGAGTAGACAGAGCTGGAGGAGATGACTGTGGCCCCAGGTTGAGTGGAGGCAATGGAAAAGGAGAAAAAAGGAGGCATGGAAATATATTTTGGAGATGGAATCGACAGAATTTACTGATTGAATGGATGTGGATTACCTGTAGGAAAGTTATAAAACCTCTGGTCATGAGAATGATGATGATGACGATGAACAAAGTATTCATTCATACGCAGGGCACCGAGGATCAGGCTAAGGGCTTTATAAACATTAGCACACTTGTTCCTTGCAGTAAGGTAGATGTGAGTGTCCTCATTGCAGAGATAATGAACTTATGGCTCAGAGATATTAACTAATGTTCCTGGACTGCTCAGTTTTCAAGTGAGAGAATCATCATTTGGACCTAGGTCAGTCTGAATCCAAATACTACCTTTTAAACTATTATACCTTGCTACCTTAAGAATTAAATGATCAATGTCAATGGACTGCCTAGCACTGCCTCTGGTATAAAATAAATACTGAATTAATAACATTAGATGAAGTAGCAAAACTTGACCATGAATCTATTTACAAAGTGAATAATTATCTTACCAATGTATCTGGTGACTTAAGAAGAGTCACCAGATACATTACACTTTTCGATGCTTTTCTTTTTTGGGTCAATGTGTATAGGTAGTTGTAGACTGTTATATATGGTGAAATCATATAACAATAATTACAATTGTCATGACAACAGCTCTTTTTTTTTTTTTTTTTTTTTTTTTTTTTTGAGATGGAGTCTCTCTGTGTCGCCCAGGCTGGAGTGCAGTGGCATGATCTCGGCTCATTGCAACCTCCATTTCCCAGGTTCAAGTGATTCTCCTGCTTCAGCCTCCTGAATAGCTGGGATTACAGGCATGCGCCACCACGCCCAGCTAATTTTTGTAATTTTTAGTAAAGACGGGGTTTCACCATGTTGGTCGGGTTGGTCTCGAACTCCTGACCTCATGATCTGCCCGCCTTGGCCTTCCAAAGTGCTGGGATTACAGGAGTGAGCCACCATGCCCGGCTGACAACAAGCTCTTATTTGACTCCGAAGAGTTGAGGGTTGAGTTGTTCAATTTTATTCCTTCATTGTTTTTCATTCATTCAACAAAACCCTTACTTTTTTGTTACTACTATAGATATGAGAGGAAATATGGATACATAACAGAGGCCCAGCTCTTATGGAAGTCAGAGTTGAATTAGGCACATGGAACGCATCCACAATCATCTAATTAAAAATAGTATGAGCTCGCTATAAGAGAGGTTGTTGTTAGGGATAAAGAAAACATTTGACTAGAGCTTGCAAGTATGTGAAGAATTTTTTTTAACCTTTATTTGAGATATAACAGAGACTGAAAAGTACACATGACAATAAGTTCACAGTTCAATTAAATTTTTCCAAGCTTAACACATCTATATGACAGGATCAAGAAACAACAACACCGGCTACCCAGAAGCCTCCTTCTTCTGTCTTACAGCTACCAGCCAACCCTCCCCAAAATAAACCAAAAACTTGACTTCTAACTGCATCAATTAATTTTGTCCATTTTGTACATTATATAAATGAAATCATGGGCCTGGTTCCTTTATCTCAACTTTTTTTGTGTGAAGTTTATCCACATTGTATGCAATTGTAGATTGTTCACCCTCACTGCTATATAGTATTCCATTGCATGACTATACCACATTTTGTTTTTCCATTCTGTTGTTGATGAATATTTGGGTAGTTTCTAGTTTGGGGTTATCATAAGTGCTATTCTAGTACATTTAATTTGGTAAACATATGTATGTTAGCCACATCCCATTCCTATGTATATATCCAACAGAAATGTGTATGTGTATTCTGTGTAGGACTTTGTTTCATATAGAATGGGACATTTGGGAAGAGGTAATCTTTATTAATTACCTGCACAATCACACACATCCTAAAATCATTATACAAGTTTGATAACATTCTCCCAAAGCTAAAAACACAGTATCAAGAAGGGTACTGATCACCAATCTACAGATTTTTCTTGAATGATTCGTTCATATCAAACAACTGTGTTTGGTGTTGGAGAGAGTAGAAGACACAATCCCTTCATTCAAGGAGTCTGGAGATCTGTTGAGGAAATAGAACTGACATATTTGAAGCAATGAGATGCACCACTCTGGTACAGAGTATCAAACAAATGAATATCTGCTTTGTTTTCCTAACAGCCTTTTGGAAGACAGTACAAACCTAAGATTATGCAGTAGTTTACCAAGAACATATTTCAGAATATTTGCCTTTAAAGAGTACTTCAGTGGAAATTTAAGTTTTCTAACATTATGGCTAAATTATCAAAACTAATATTTGATCAATGTTATTATGAAGACTAATTTTTTGGATACATTGTGCTAGCTTTTCTGCATATATTATGTAGTTTTTACAACACCTATATGAGGATTATATGCATAGACAGACTGGTATAGTGGTTAAGGATGGCAAATGGCACCAGACTCCCTGATTCTGCTACTTTCTAGCTGGATGACCCTGGGCAAGGTCTCTGTGCTTCAGCTTCTCCGTCTCCCAATTGGGACTGATTCTATTCTTATCTCATAGGTTGTTGGATATAAAGGGCTTAGAATGATACCTACTAAATGGGAAGCATCGTATTATTTGACAGATTAATTTAAAATAAAAATTGAGGAAGGGTGGGAGAGTTGAGTATAAGGCATTTATGTGAAATAACTTCTCAGCTCTTTGTGAAGAAAAGGCAATGTCTGTGGCAATGTCCCGTGGTTGGTCATTCAAGCGTTCAGGGTGTAGGTGGAGAACATGTATTATATTGTCAATGAAATCAATTATTCTGAAGGTATTATCTAGACCTCTGCTTGCAATTTCAGCACCTTGGACTAGGAAATATGGCAATGTTTTAAGGACAAATAACTTCTTAGTGAAGCTTGAGCCAGGCTACAAATCTTTCAGTGACTTGAACTTCTTGGCTATGCATACTCCAATTCTTTCCTACATAAGCCTTGCAGCCTTTGCTCTTTGTCTCTACCTACTTTCAAATCTCTTGGTGGCTTTGATGGAAGGAGTACATTGCACACCAAGAAGACACACAGAAAGCATTTTCAGTCCTTATGTTTACATGCTTGCAGACAGAAGCCGGCAAGGTGAGTTTGGAAACTAAAGCTTTAGGTTGAACAGCTGACCTTGCTAAAGCCACAGATTCAATTGGAAAAAGGCAGGAGCTAATCACCACCAAGGGAATGCACTTATTTGTCCTGGGATGTAACATATGCAGATAGGTCTTATAACCCCTAGAACACATTAAAAAATTTCATGGTTCACACCTTACAGGAATAAACAGCTAGTGAATCCTAAGCAAAATGAAAAAGCTCAAATCATTATTTGTCTTTTAGTATTTTAGACTTCTAGTTGGTTGTCTCTGTTTTGTTGTCAAATTTCATCTAATCACAATATATTTTTCATTTGTGTTTTAAAATAGCAATCCTAACCCACTGTTATTATAACATATGTGGTAAGTTGTTATTCCTAGGGTGGTGATAAATTTGTGGTGATCCATTCACATCCTCATGGGTTGGAATTAATCTTTCTCCTCTGATTTCCCACTACACTTTGTGCTTCTATTATTGTGCTTAGCGTAATTTGCTTTGTAGTATAGCTATTTGTGACTGCATCTGTCTGCCCTACTAGATTGTGAGGACAAAAATGATCTCGGATTTCTGTTTGTTTCATTTGGCTTTGCAGTACCTGCATCACATAACACACTGATTTGCACATAGTAGGGACTCAATAAATATTGATGGTAGAATCAATTGATCAATTACAGTTGCAGCAGATTTGGCTGAAGAACACCTCAGAGCAATGAGGCCCATCTGTCAATAAAAGCTGTGATCTTTGCCTCATTAACACCATGGCTAAGCAATGAAATAATAAGTCAGTGACAAAAGGCTTTGTGTCCCACATACCATAAGCTAGATTGTAGATTATGTAATTCCTTCAGCAGTAAAAAATCCTTCAGAAAGCAAGAGGCTATATAGTAGCAATAATGATCCATAATTTTATACAGTCTGCATGTGAAGGTTGACCCCAGCATACTCTCTCCTGGCTCTTTCAAAGGAGCAAGGCTGTCCAGTGCTAATTATTTCTTTCAAAGTCTAGAATAACTTTTTCACTGAGCAGTTTGCATTTTGGCCGCCAATACTGGTACAAGATCCAGTTTAATATAGTGGCACATGGCTTTCGATTCTGTTATTAGCCAGTGTCCTTTTCTGGAGGAAATATATCATTATATCATTGTTCTTTTGATTCAGAGTTCAAGCATTCCCAGGCTGGGCTTTCTACCACTGGCAAGATGTGGGTTTGGCTTGTTAGTGGTGAAGCTAACTTACATTACACCGGCTCAATTAGTTGCACCGCTGCTTTCTGTTGAAAGGTGTTGGACATCGAGGAGAACAGAGGGGCAGTTCTTCATCCTGCCCTATTTGACCCTGCTCGTTCCTCAGCTGCTGAGGCAGCACATATATTTGGTGGACTGATAAGGAATGGGAAACACATGATATTGACAACATTTTTCTGTTCTCCAAAGCAAAAATCCTTCCAGATTAGCACCTCACTTCCAAATGATCCATGTTGGGAGGAGTCTGAAAGAGAATTAGTGAAGAAAGTGGAATAGAAATAAGTAAATATGTTATGCATTTGGGATTAAAGGCTAGACAGGACACCTAAAACCAGCATGTAACTAACTAACCACAATTATCAAATGCCTGGCATGGTCAATGAACAGAACGTGATCCTTGTGCTTGAAGAGCATTTAGACACATGCAGACCTACTGCTGAAGCAGTGGGGTATGAGCCATAGGAGCCTGCCTCTTTTATGTCTGAAATGACCCTAGACATTTTCAGTGGTGATGGCAGTAAAAACATATACTAGCCCCTTGGGAATTTTTATAAAATGAACATTCCAATCTAGGAGAATAATTTTTCTACAGTTAGAAAGAACAAATTAAGTTACGGCCTTTTCGAGTGCTTGGTTTTTAATATTTCCTCAGGAGACCAGACTTATTTTTATTTTTTCCATGGAAATTCAAGTCATAACTAAACAAAAAGTGAAAATTGTGCACATGAGGTGATGTGTCCTTTAAATCCAAATCTCTGGGCAATGTGGAATTATCACTTTTGTGGGCTCTAGGCACTTTGATTTTTTGGGTCCTGGTGTGGTTTGGCTTTATGTCCCCACTCAAATCTCATCTCAAATTGTAATCCCCAGGTGTTGAGGGAGAGACCTGGTAAGAGGTGATTGAATCATGGAGGCGGTTTCCCCATGCTGTTCTCATGATAGTGAGTGAGTTCTCACGAGATCTGATGTTGTTTTAAAGGGCTCTTCCCCCTTCACTCTCTCTTGCCTGCTGCCATGTAAGACATGCCTACTTCCCCTTCCACCGTGATTGTAAGTTTCCTGAGGCCTCCTGGCCATGTGGAACTGTGAGTTAATTAAACCTCCTTTGTTTATAAATTACCCACTCTTGGGTAGTATCTTTACAGCAGTGTGAAAACAGATTAATACAGGCCCCTTCCTCCATAAAAAATAAAAATAAATATATTTTATGATTATGTTAGTATGAAGACATAATCCAGGCTGAGTTATATTCATTTTTTATTCTGATTTTTTTCTCGTGGGCCACTTAAAATGTTATGGGCCCTTGGCACTGTGTGTACTATGCCTAATGGATAAGTCCACCCTGTCCTTAGAGATTGGGTCTGGCCAACAGCATTTTAAAACCTCCACCTGGTTGAGAATCTCTGTGGTGTGAGGGTTAACTGCTACCTGCAAGGGCCTTCAGAATTATTTGTGGAAGTGTCTGCCTCTTCTGCTTTTTCCAACTCTAGTTTTCATAAGCTTCTCACTCTCCATATGAAATATACAGATGATTCAGGGACATGGCAGAATGGGTATACTATTAAGGTTGCCAGATTCAGCAAATAAAAATGCAGGCTACCCAGTGGAATTTGAATTTCAGGCATACTTATAGGTGGGGCAAACTGATACTAGAAAGTACTTGCTGTTTATCTGAAATTCAAATTTAACTGGGCAACCTGTATTTCACCTGGCAACTCTACATGCTTCCTTTATTCTTGGAACCCAAAGTCTTTCTTCCTCATAAAATATATCTTATGATGAATATGCTAGGCACTAATCAAGTGTTTCTTAAAGAATGCTCTGTAGACTATTAGGAATCACATTTTAGAAAAAGGGTTGTGTGATTAAAAATGTGGATTTTTTTCTTCTTTTTTGAGACAGAGTCTTGCACTGTCACCCACGCTGGAGTACAGTGGCATGATCTTGGCTCACTGTAGCCTCTGCCTCCTGGTTTCAAGTGATTGTACTGCCTCAGCCTCCCGAGTAGCTAGGACTACAGGCCTGCGCCACCACACCTGGCCAATTTTTGTATTTTTAGTAGAGACGAGGTTTCACCATGTTGTCCAGGATAGTCTCCATCTCCTGACCTCTTGATCTGCCCACCTCAGCCTCCCAAAGTGCTGGGATTACTGGGGCAAGCCACCATGCCCGGCCATGTATTTTCTTTAATGCAGGTTCTCTTGGATTCTCCCATTTGCCAATGCACATCAGGAGATCCAAGAGCAGGATATGATAGAAGTGGGTCCCCAATTTATTTGACCACTGAGTGGTTTCCTTTCTTTCCGAAGTTTCTCACAGGACTGAAATTTTTGACGGAACACACTTCCTATTCTGCCAGTGATCCATCTGTCTTTATTTGTGATGAGTTTAATGAGTATTTTGAACTGCCTTACTGATTTACTTTACTTTCCTCTCCTCTTTTGTGCTGAGTGGCTTCTAAGGTGGTTCATACACAGCAGGGTGAATCCAGATTTCTTTTTTATCTCAGAGTATTTTACAGTCTCCCTTTGTAACTAGAGTAGGTTTAATTAGAACTGGAGTTTACAGTGTGGGGTCTTTATTTTACCTTCTCGTTGAATGAAGGGCATCCAGAACTGGTGTATAGGGCCAGTATGTAATTTTGGGGGCCCAAAACAAAATAAAAATATGGGGCCCCTTTTTCGAAAATGATTAAGAATTTCAAGATGGCAACAGCAGAGCATTAAACAAAATGTGGGCCCTGGTTCAAAGGCACAGGTCACAGCCAGGCCCTGTTCAAAGGCACAGGTCACAGTCACGCCCTGTTCAAAGGCACAGGTCACAGCCTGCGAAGCCAGCCCACTGCATTGCCATCTTTGGTGCCAAGAAGCTGAGAGAGCCCTTGCCCAGAATACCCCAAGAAGAGTTTTCAGAGGCTAATCACCAGCACTATCTTCATATACCAAGAGTTTGTAAGAGGAAGCAAGGGCATGAGACTGGGCCCCAGGGGACAAAGACACTTTTGATATTTTGTTCATTGTGAATTTTTGTATTAAAAACGTTGTATTAAGTATTTATTTTGATTTTGGTGCTTTTTTCTGCTTGGGATGCCATAACTAAACATCACAGACTGGATGACTCAAACAACAAAAATTTACTTCTCAAAGTTCTGGAGGCTGGGAAGTCCAAGTTCAAGGTGCCATTCAGTTAGGTTTCTGAGGAGAGCTCTCTTCCTGGCTTTCAGATGGTTGGCTCCCTCCTTCTTGCTGCCCAATCTCACATGGCCTTGACTCTGAGCATGTGTAGGGAGAGAGGGAAAGAGAGGAAGATATTCTACTTCTTCTTATAAGGCCACTAAGAAGGCCCCATTCTCACAAGTGCCTTACCCTTACGACCAAATCTAACCCTTATTACCTCCCCAAAACTCCCAAAAATCTCCAAATACCATCACATTGTGGGGTCAAGCTTCAACATATGAACTGGGGGCAGGACACAAACAGTCTGTTTATAACAGATGCCCCTATGTGCCAGGGTGGGTGACACACCCACTTCATCTTTGTCTTAGCCCAGTGGAAGATGATAAAAAAGTTATGTTCTATCATTATTTACTCTAAAAAACATGTTTAAAAGGGAAACATTTCCTTCATTTATGTTTTACAACTCACCAAGACCTTGCCCCAGACTCTGTTAAATGTCCTCTAGAAACACGTGATTGCTACACTTGTGATGAGGAGTTGTAGCTACTTGCTTATCGGTATCTCTCCCGGACTGTGACAAGCCCTTTAGGAGGCTTTTTTAGGGGGCAGGGACACGATGAGGGAAGGTATTCATTTTAGTGCTTACTAGAAGTATCTGTGCCTTTTAGAAATTTGTATCCTTTTGCCTGGCATGTAGCTCCATCTCTATGTGTCAGGGGCCAACTATGCAACTAGGAGTTCTCTGAATTTACTTCCCTTTAGAACAATATATTAAAACTCAACAGCAACAGCAAAATCAATTCTTTTTTTTTTTTTTTTTTTTTTGAGGCAAGGTCTCACTCGGTCACCCAGGCTGGAGTGCAATGGCAGGCATGATCATAGCTCACTGCAGCCTTGAACTCCTGGGCTTAAGCAAACCTCCCACTTCAGCCTCCCAAAGTCCTGGATTATAGGCGTGAGCCACCACACCCAGGTGGAATCAATTCTTTAGAACAGAGGTGGATTAACTTTTTCTGTTGAAGGCCACATAGTAAATATTTAAAGGTTTCGTAGGTGGTAAGGTCTCTTCTGCCGTTGCAATGTGAAAGGAGCCATAGACAATATAGACACAAATGAGACTGGCTGTATTCCAATAAAACTTTATAGACGCTAAAATTTGAATTTCATACAGTTTTTACATCACAAAATACTGTTCTTTTTATTTTTCTTCAACCATTAAAAAAGATAAAACCATTCTTAGTTGTCGGCCTATAGAAAAACAGGTGGTGAACTGAATTTTGTCTATGGGCAGTAATTTGCATACCCTGGTTTAGAATTTAGACCAGCACTTTCAAATGGAAATGTAATTTAAAATTTTCTGTTATCTATAGTTAAACACAAAAAGGTAAAATTGATTTTAATAATGTATTTGGCTGACTACTCCAATGCAACCAAACCATCATCATTTCAACATATATTCAATATAAAAATTTATTACAATATTTTACATTATTTTTTGTTCCAAGTCTTCCGAATATGGTATATATTTTACATTATAGCACATTTCCATTTGTATGACAAATTTTCATCTGAAATACTTGATTTGTTTTCAGATTTCACAAAATTTATGGTTGAAAAATAGATTAACATACACAAGGTGTTAGAAAACATTCTGAAAGTTTTCCAGTTGTTCAGTCAAGTATTGGTTTTTAAATGTAAGTTAATTAAAATGAAATAAAATTTAAAATTCAGTTTCTCAATAACTCTAACCGTATTTTAAGTGTTCAATAGCAACTATATTGGACAGCACAGACTTAGATCAACAAAAAGTTTTTGTTGTTGTTGTTGTTTTTGTTTTTTGTTTGCCAGGAGGAATATTTGATCACTGTCCTCATTTAGAATTGCTAGAAAAGAGTGATTATAAAAAGCAGGTAGACTATATCCACCAAGTTGCCAGAGCACAGAGTTCTTTTGAAATCCACTTAAAATGCTTTGAAATCCTCTCTAGACAATGCAGATCCCCACCTTGGTTCAGCCCTGGAAACCCTCTTGCCTGGAGTGCAGTGACCAAGTTACAGAGGAATATGACACATTGCCAAAGAGGTATCAAGTTGAAGATCCTATTGGGCGTGGTCAGCAACAGTGAGGATCTCAAACTTTTTCCCAAGTGGGTGGCCAGTCACCGGAGGACTTTGAGCCGGCTCACCGTGGCTGCTGCTGTGTGGGGAATAGGCTTACCAGAGACGAAACAAAGTTGAGGGCAGTCGTGAAGTTATTGCAGGTGGACCATGATGATGCCTGCAGGGCCACGATGGAGATGAAGCAAGTGAGGCACCTGGGGTCCTAGATTTAGGGAGGCACTCACCCCTAGGATCATGCAACTGCTGCTGTACAATCCTGGCAGTGAGCACCTCATTAAATTTTGGCCCTGGCGGCTTGGACAAGAAGGGTTCCAAATAAAAAGTGAGAGAAGTAGCCAGAATTGGGATATATTTTGAAGGAAGAACCCACAGGCTGTACTGACGTATTGGATATGGGATGTGAGAGCAGAAGAGAGAAGCCGGGATGATACCACATTTCTGGTTTTCTGTAAACCCAGCTGGCCCCTAGTGTAGCCCGCTTTGCTCTTTCTGATCCATTGCCAAGTTACCAGCGCACAGAGTTCTTTTGAAAGTAGGAGATCTTCAATTAAACACATTTTGAAATTGCAGACAGATTTAGTTATGCAGCTCCAAGCTGCTTCATTGTAACAAAGGTCACACTGTACATAAAGCTGGATGGCTTATGATTCCACTCCACTGTGAACGAACACAGGGATGGCTTGTCCTTTAATGCCACTTATCAGAAGTCTCAGCAGGCCTAGAGACCATAGGGTGGCATTGCAGCATTAACTTGTTTTTGCCTTTCTGGAATGCAAAAGCTGCTGTGACCCTTCACCCCATGAAAGCAGGGCATCAGCCCGTTCCCTCGGCTCTTCCTGGAGGCTGCGCTCTCCAAACAGCTGCTCCTCTAGGTCTGCAATGGAAATCCAGGCTTGCTCTTACCCCCCTTCCTCCAGTCATCTCTACCCCTTTCCACCCTTCTTAAATTCCATTTTACAACACACAAAGCAAGATAGCCTTTGTTAAAAAGTTTAATGTTCTTAATTAGTTGAATCGGTTGGGCTAATTAGAATACCAATTAGAACTGGCAGGGCTATCGTTAATTTGAAAGTGCTGTGTTCTAGTGTTAATCGCTATTAAACCTTATAGTTTGTGAGAGATAGAGAGGATGAATTCACAAAATACTATTTTAAATGTTAAAGGTCTGTGGTCAGAAGGATCCTGCCTGACAGTGAGTGTTCTAGGGACGCATAAACCACAGAGATGGTGCAGTTGTCGAAGACTTGGGTGCTGCAAGGGGCATAAGTGCCTCCGTTTTCAAAAAATGTTAAAAAGTCTGAAATGTGTTTTGCTAAAATAGCCAAAGTGTTTAATTCACCAAATAGACTAATGATCTGGAATGATTCTAAAAAAAAAAAAAAAAAAAGGCCAGGTGTGACGGCTCATGCCTGTAATCCCAGCACTTTGGGAGGCTGAGGTGGGTGAGGTGGGTGGATCACGAGGTCAGGAGATCGAGACCAGCCTGGCCAACATGGTGAAACCCCGTCTCTACTAAAAGTACAAAAATTAGCCAGGCGTGGTGGCGATTGCCTGTAATCCCAGCCACTCGGGAGGCTGAGGCAGAAGAATCACTTGAACCCAGGAGGTGGAGGTTGCAGTGAGCCGAGATCATGCCATTGCACTCCAGCCTAGGTGACAAGAGTGAAACTCCGTCTCAAAAAAAAAAAAAAAAAATAGTGTTTAAGTTACCAGGGTGCAAAAAAATTTCTGCTGTTTCCAGAGCTGTGTGTCACCTTTGACTTATTACTTCCCAAGTATAAGGAGCAATCCACACAACTAAACCTCTTTTATTTCTGGCCACTGTCTGAATAAGAAATTAGAAACAACAACGAGGTCTTTGCACCAAAGCTTCATATTGGGGCTTGCAGGTGTGAGAGTCTTTATATTTTCATGTCTCATTTGGAGATGATTAAATGGATAAACAAGTCCTAATTTGTTTTCAGAGGAATATAAAAATCCTTCTTCACTTCCTCAACAAGCAAATATGGAATGGACAATTACAACTATTCTTACCGTGCATCCTCTGAGTTCTGACTTTATTTTTCCTCTATTCCAGTGATAAAGACAGAAGGTATTACCATCTATTATCCTTGATGGTATCTTCTCAGTATATCTGATAATTTTCCAGAAAATAAACCATGCAGTTTATAGAAAACAAATATAAACATATATTTCATCATATGTATTATGGCATAGTTAGAAAATAAGAAATCTATCTTTTTAGATGGTGAATTGCTTTACAAAGGATATAAAAATGTTCAGTTCAATTGCTACCTTAGATCTTCTTGGAGGTAAATTTAAAACAGACAGACAGAGCAACAAATACATAAATGACTGAGCAATTACCGGTGTAGTATGATGTGTGGACAAAAACTTGCAGGAAGGAAAAAGGATTTATAACCCAGAATCTTCCCCAAGTGTGTGTGTGTGTGTGTGTGTGTGTGTGTGTGTGTGTGTGTGTGTTTTGGGGGGTGTGTGTGTTTTAACGAAACGTGGTGACATTAATATCAAGGATACTAGATTGAAGTAACATTTCAGTGAAGTTCCAGGTAGTCTTATCAAAATTGATTTTACCTTAATCAAATGCTACTGCATTGCAGGTGCTATGCTAGATGCCTGCCTAGGCACAGGAGAACATGATTAGGGTTCACTTAGGAAGACTGCATTAATGATAGTAGAAAAATTAAACAAAATAATATTTGATAAAGAACCAAAATAAAGACTTGTGTCCTTTGAATGTGGGTTCCAGTATCACATTAAGCATTGTGCCTTCCCACTAAATTTTTTTACCTTGGTTTTTAATCCTGCTCACCAGTTCAAATTCTTTCAGGGCTGTTAGTTAAATGAAAGCTTCAAGTTATGGTTAAAAATTACATTCAGGCAGGCCGGGCGCGGTGGCTCACGCCTGTAATCCCAGCACTTTGGGAGGCTGAGTCGGGCGGATCACGAGGTCAGGATATTGAGACCATCCTGGCTAACACGGTGATACCCCATCTCTACTAAAAATACAAAAAAAAAAAAAAAAAAAAAAAAAAAAAATTAGCGCCTGTAGTCACAGCTACCCTGGAGGCTGAGGCAGGAGAATGGCGTGAACCTGGTAGGCGGAGGTTGCAGTGAGTGGAGATTGCGCCACTGCACTCCAGCCCGGGCGACAGAGCGAGACTTCCATCTCAAAAAAAATTTGTGAATAATAAGTGTTTCTCGTAAAATGATAAGGAATTAAAATTTTAACGTCGATTGAGCAATTGTTAAACACCAGGAATTCTTCTTATGCAAAGCACTGAGAGAGGAAAAAATCCAAAACAAATGAACTCTATGGTTCCCTAATCCTAACCCTAAACCTAATCCCAAGTAAGAGTTCAAACTGGGGACTACACTGATCCACTGGTCACTTTAGTTTTCTCTCATTTTACTCAACTCATTTTGAGTTACACATTTCCTCGTGTGTGTTTTGTAGTTGCTTTTTTTTTCTTGTAGGCAACTCCCTAGATGAATTTATTCTCTAGTCAAACCATAAATCCCTTTTTTAATTCATTCATGCAGTAATTCAACAAGCATTATTTATCATCTACTATGTACCAGGTAGTGGGCTAGGCTATGGGATACAAAGATGCAAATATAAGATAGCTATGTCCAAAAAGTTTTCAGTCTAAGAAGTGAAGTAAAAATCTCCAGAAATGGCTGTAAGACTTCCTGGCAAGCAGTGTGTCAGGGTCAAGAACAAGGTGCCTGGGAGGTCAAAGGATGGAGGAAGGAACTTGCTCTGTAGTCAGTAAGAGAGGTGAGGTCAGGGTGAAGTTTGAAGGACAGGTAGGACAACTATGGGATGGTACCTCTTGGAATATACAGTGCAGAGTCCCTAGCTTAGGGTTTAGTGTGATGCGAGGCGTTTCATGTCATTTGGACCTGGGCAATATAATGCAAAGGAAGAGATGCCACAACTCCGAAGTTGTTAAGAGAAGGGCATGTTTATGTTCTTTCTAAAATCTCTCCAGATCCTGAAGAAATGAAGTGATCCACAACATATCTAATTTCATACTTTAGAGAGTTATTTTATAAATTAACAAACTTCAGTGGTAATTTTTCATCTACAAAGAATCTATTGCATTGAGTCAATATGACATATTTTCAAAATTTTCTTTTGGCATCTATAAAGGGTATATAAACATCAAGGAAAGTAATACAACTAATTTCATTTTTAGAAAGAATGTTAAGAGAACAAATGATAATAATTTTATTTCTCTTTGGAATTGACTTTAGACTAAACATATTCCTTATTACTAAAGAAAGCATTCATACTAAGTCAGACTCTCTCCTAATTTGATGTGAATTCTTAACTTGAAAATAGATCCAGTGAAGTCAAATCAAGAAATCATTTCTCATTTTCCCCCAACCTCCTTGAACATTTTTGAGCAAATCCCTCATTTTACTATGGGTGCTGGATGTTTGTTATTTGATGTCTGTGTATCTGCATGTCTGTGTGTATATTTATAGTTTATCTGCCCTGTGTCATTCTGCAGAAAGGGATTCACTCAGTCAACCGGATATGAGAGATCTGAGCTTAGTAATCAGCTGGAGGAACAAAGAGACTGCAATCAGGAGAAGCCCCTGAAGGGAAGGTAGTCTACTCATGAGAGTCCCCTGAGGGTCCTCATCAGCACTAGAGAACTGTTTTGACAGAACCACTGAATTGGGTGCAGGAGTCAAATTCCTGGGACATCAAACCAGGACAGATTTTCTGCTCGTCCACAAACAACAGAGACCCCTCTGCCTTTAGGGAATAGGAGGAGCCTGCTCTCAGGGGTGCAATGGCTTCCAGGGTTGGTTGGAATAACTTGCTGTAGGCAAAAGGGCAAGGAACATTGAGTAGCAGAAATGGAAGCAAATAATTTATTATTTTTTTTAAATTGCAAACCCTGATGTCTGGCCCCAGATATTTGAGCATATTCTCCATTCTTCTAACAAAAGAAACACACATGCTTATTCCACCCTTTTCCGCCTCATCTGGCAGCCGCTTTCTGGTCCAGCAGACACTAACATCTAATGAGTCAAACTTCTCATTTTCAGACTAATCAGTCGGCTGCACTAATTGCAAATGCAAATATGCAAATTTATATTAATTAATTACTCTGCTAATTAGTTCTGCGGTCTTTTTTGGGTAATAAATCATTGTGCAGTGGAAGGGAAACAAGTCCTGTCCCATTTCACTCCACATAAAAATTTAATGTACTCATGGAAGAAAGTATATTAAAAAAAAGGAAATCATGAGCTGATCACTGTGCTTCCACTGACGAGTCCTCTACAGAAAGGTGCAATTCTGAGAGGGCTTTCACATCTTCTGCAAATGCCATCACTAAGGTGCCTGTTAGCAATTTAATTATCACATTATGAGCTTCAGAAAAAGCCAGTCTGCTGTGCTGCAGGCTGTGACATGGAGCTCGGCAGTTCACCCACTTTGCAACAAAACACTTATAAATAAAATGAGAATATAGAGAGGGAATCAAATTTCTTTGCTGGAACACGATAGCTTGGGAACAAATGTTTTCAGGGTTTCTTGTTGCTGTTGTTATTGTTTTAAGTTACAGTTATCATCTTGCTCTTCATGACCTTGGAGTAAAAGTTTTTATCATGTTTGGGATGCATTGAAGGGGTGTGTAATGGTAGGAGGGGGTTGGAAACAGAGAGGTGAGGAGTTGCTGGTATAAGAGGGAGGAAACAGTCTTTCACAATAGCTGGCAGTGATGCATACTCAGATTTATTTATTCCATAAATTCTTGTTGGAGACTTACTATGTTCCCAGCTGCCCACCGTGGGGGATGGTGTGACATGCATGTGATGTGTGAGAAACATTTCTCCCAATTAGACTGTGGATTTTCTGAGGATAAGATGCTAAGTCTCATTTACTTCTGTGTTCCTAGCTCTTTGCCCAGATAGAATATTCCACAATGAATGGATGAATATATGAATGAAAGAGTGAATGGCTGCAGCCTTCAAAAATCTCGTCTAGTTATAGTGACAATAACTGATACTCGTGTCCAGTATTGCCTTTATTGTTGGGTATGTGTCAAGATTACGAGGTGATGGCTAGACACAATGACTCAAACCTGTAATCCCAGCACTTTGGGAGGCCATGGTGGGAGGATCACTCAAGCCCAGGGGTTCGAGACCAGCCTGGGCAACACAGTGAGACCCCATTGCTATATAAAAGTTAAAAAATAGCCAGGTGTGGTGGCAACATGCCTGTAGTCCCCACTATTTGGGAGGCTGAGGTGGGATGATAGATGGAGCTCAGGAGTTAGGAGTTACAGTGAGCTATGATGGTGCCACTTCACTCCAGCCTAGGTGATAGAGGGAGAGCTTGTCCCTAAAACAAAACAAACAAACAAAAAAGTTTAGGAGATGAGAGGAGTGAGAATGTGGTGGTTCAGATTTAAATCCTCACATGTTAAATGTCTCTTCATTTCCCTCCTTCACTTTCCTTTTCTCTAAAAGAAACGTCTACTTCACTTCCTCGTGGTCTTGCCTTACTATTGGGGCATGTGATGTTTGAGCAATAAGAGGAAACTGCTATCCTTACAGCTGGGCAACTTGTCCTCAATCTCCGGCTTGCCCCTCTCCTGGTTTTGTGATTTTGAGCAAATTATTTAACCTCCTCAAGTCAGTTTCCTTATCTGTAAAAGCAAGAGGAATGAGTGTACCAAGAATGGTGTGGTGGAGACAGGGCTCTGCAGCCAGGCAGCTCAGCACTGGTTTCTCACCCCGCAACTGCTCTCTTCATGGCTTTAGGTCTTCATTTTTTATTGTTTATGAAAAAGTATTTACTTTCTAACTTTTTAAAAGATTAGAATGTAGGACACATGTACATGGTACAAAATTCAAAAAGCATATAAGGTATCCAATAAAAAGCGAGTCTCGGCCAGGTGTGGTGGCTCATGCCTGTAATTTCAGCACTTTGGGAGGCCAAGGTGGGCGGATCATGAGGTCAGGAGTTCTAGACCAGCCCTGACCAACATGCTGAAACCCCATCTCTAATAAATATTTAAAAAATTAGCCAGGCATGATGGTGGGCGCCTGTAATCCCAGCTACTCGGGAGGCTGAGACAGGAGAATCACTTGAACCCGGGAGGTGGAGGTTGCGGTAAGCTGAGATCGCACCACTGCACTCCAGCCTGGAGACAGAGTGAGAATCTGTCTCAAAAAAAAAAAAGTGAGTCTCCTTCCCTGACCCCTGCCCTCTCTGTTCTCTTCCCCAATGGCAACAACTAACTTCTTTGTAACCTTCCAGAGGTAGACACTGTATTTCTAAATAATATATATTCCCCAACACACAAATTATAGTGTACCATAATTCTATTCTGAATCTAACTTTTTTAACCTTAATGTATCAGTACATGCAGAGCTATTTTGATGCTGTTAAGCCCGCATGTTTTCCATTGTATGAGAACATAGGAATGTGTTTGTATCAGCCACCAATTGGCAGACATTTTACATTGCTTTCAATTTTCTGCTGCTATAAATAATGCTGCAAATAACGTCTCTGTACATACAACATTTTGTCTATGTGGAGGTAGACCCATAGGACAGATACCTAGAAATAAAATTGCTGGATCAGAGGATACATATATTAAACTCTGAAACATTGCAAACCTCCCCTCCATAGAGGACATACCAATTCACTCGCTTACCATGACCGTGCCTCCTCCCGACACCCTTGCTTGGGCAAGTTCTCTAAATCTTGGTTCCTTAGTGTTCTTATCTACAAAGTGGGGATAATAATGCTGCAGTCCTCATAGGGAGGTTGTGAGGAATAAATGAGATCATTCATGAAGAATCCTTAGCATCGTCATGTGTTACTGTCTTCAGCATTTTCGTTATTGTTTTCATTTTCACCACTGTGTGTAATTATTTTGAGGGTAAAAGGAAATCACCATTGTGAAAGCACTGTGTATAGGGCTTTACAAATATTAGTCATCAATAAGCACCATTATGCTTTTCCTTCTTCGTGCATAGGAGTATTCCTCAAGTGTCTTTGAAGTTTTCTGAAGTTTCAGAACTGTCCACGTCTATAACACATTTAACAACAGGAACAACGATTAACTTCATTCCCCCAAATTAATCAAGTGCCCGAAGTGCAGAATAGGAAAAAGAAAGAGGCGTGGATGATGGAAAGTGAGAAGACAAACCAAGGAATTAAACTGAAGGAGACAATAAGGGCAAGAGAACCAGGGTTGGGGAAAAGGGAACATGCAGTAACCAGAGCAAATGGCCAGCTGGATTGTGGGGCACAAAAGTGAGAGGTGGAACCAAGGTCTAAGAGCAGGAGAGCTTCCAGCTGAGAAGGTGGCTGACAGGCTGAGCTAAGTACTTGGTTAGCCTAGAGTGTGCCCAAATCCTCACTCCCTCTCTGGATAATACTGCCATTGTGTGACCAGCTAGGAGGCTCCCTTCTGTTTCTTCTTTCCACTCTATGCAGGAGTTGATTCCAGGGCTCTTATTTCATCTTCTTTCTCTACTCTCCTTAAACTTTCCTTCCTGAGTCCAGTCTCCCCGCAAAGTTTCAACAGCCACTGACTACTTCAAGGTAACTGGCCACTGGGTGTTTTAGCACCATGTTTGCGGTCACCTACTGAACTTTTGAAAGCCATTCTTACATGATCTGTGTTCATTTACAGCACAACTTAGCTAAAGCCAAACTCATCTCTCTGAAATGCCTTTTCTTTCTCATTATATTTCAGTGTATGCTAATAAACTGTAAGTGATATATTCCTTGGTATATACCTTGTTTGCAAAGACAGTGCTGCCAGGTCACGTGTGCTCAATAAGTGCCTGTGGATCAAAGATCAAAGAGTGTTTTCCATGCCCCTGCCCCCATCTTTCTCAGTGAAGCTTACTTCTATTTTATATTTTGATATGAACATAATTTGGAGATTATTTTCTCAAAGATAAAACAAAGTAAACATCTTTCCAGTGTTCCATGGTTTGTGCTGGATGACTAACATTTCTTCACTTGAATCCTCCAGGCTGCTGGTCTAGGAACAGCACTGGGAAGAGCCTGTGAGGACCTTCTGTGGGTTTATGTGCATGGGAGATTTCCTTTTCCTCCACTCTGCGGGGCATACGGCTGTGCTCTGCAGAGTCCAAAAGGGGGAGCTTCGCTGATTACTTCTTTAATGTGAGAGTATGAGAGAGCTGATTATCTTAGATCATAATTAGACTGATAGAAGTGAACAGTGATGCAAATTTTAAAAATACAAATGGGTATGGCTCAAACCCTGGTGAACCGAATCTTTACAATTCCATTTAAAACCCCAAAATAAATGTCATTACTAACTGTTTTGTGAAGGTGAAGTGGAAAAAAATATAAATTTGTTTCTTTAGATAATTAATTAAAAACTCTGTGCCACATGTAAGATGTTTGTATCTGAGTCATGTTTTTCTACCAAAAATATATTTTTCAATAGATTATTTTTCCTAACCAATGTTTTAAATAGGAGAATACTGAGTTTTATGTTTGTTTTGGTCTCACATTTCTCAGCAATCATCTGTAGTTAAAGGACGATGCCAGTGAGTTGAGGTTGAATATTCCATGTCCAAAATGACCAGATGACATATCCTAAGAACTTGTCTTCTGTACATCCGCACTGTGGCCACCTCTTCTAAAAACATGTGCTACTGGATATGAGAAGAAATATATTAGGTTTTCAGGAAAAGCAGTTTAAAATTCATGCCCTTTTAAAACATTATTTCATAGTCATGTTTTAGCATGAAGAAAAATAAAAACTCCAAACTCATCAAATATGTGTAATTTGTATATATCAATTATATCACGATAAAGCCTTATAAAAAGAAAAATAAACATTAGCCTTAATCTTACAATGCAAAGATGACGACTATAAACATTTGGGCTGTACCCTTTTAAACGTTTATCCATAACTCTATCTAGAGCTCTAAGTATCTACATACATACATACTTCTCTCTACAGACCTGTCTCTGACACCCTGGTGTTTGCATTGATGCTGCAGCTCTACCAGTTATTTAAGACTTGTTCTGATTGACTAGAGTCAGTGTTGTACAGGTGATACATACTTTGAATATCACCTGGTATCTGTTCAACAAAAGTGGTGTCAGCCTCTCCATACCGGTTTGTTGTGTGTGTGCGTATGTGTGTGGGTGCATGTGTTTGTCACTTACTGGTGTCATTGTTTCAAAATGCACATCATTTTTAAGGCTACAGAGTATTCAGTTGTGCTGATATTCTATAATTTATCCAACTAGTCCCATGTTATGGGGCATTTTGAATTGTTTTCAATTCGATTTTTTGGTATTTATATATCATCCTATTTTGGTTTTAATCTTCATTTTTACTTTGTTATTTTTGTTGCTAACATCTCTTTCCACCAATGGTTTGAAAGGGCTATAGAGTTCTTATTGTTCTCTAGTGGTCATTACAATTTTACTGAAAATATTTGAATCAGTCATTGTCTATCAGCATTAGGATTTTTTTTAACATTAGGATTTAATTCAATTCTGCTAATTTCCCCACCCCTACTTTTCCTGGCTTTTACTGTCACCTTTTATCTCCAATTGTCAGTTGATGTTTAAATAATTTGGGGCTTTCAGATTCATTTCTTGAAACAAAATTTGTATCTCTTCTTCCAAGAATAATGCTTGACATTTGCATTGTTTATAATTATGTTAGTGGTTATTTAGCTATTAACTCTGAACTTTACGGTTTTCATTGCTCATTGTCATTTCTTTCAAACAACATTTTACTTACATTTAAATTCTTTATTTTGGTACCTTTGTCAATGAACTGAAATACTGAACCAGGGTATTTCCCTGACACCTTTGCAGAACTAGCGACAGGGTTGTCTTATTTACTCAGCCCGCTGCTCTCAACTCCTCACGGTAGGGAGCAGGTGAGCGAATGAAGCGGGAACTGGAGTGCACAAGCACTGGAATTGGCAGGCCACTTCAGTGCCAGTGGGATCAAACTCCACTCACTCAGACCTGCTGCGTTCCACCCACCGTGGGATGGAGTGCACAGGTGAGTGGATGCAGGAGCTGGAGCAAGTGCTTTTGGGTGCTGGCAGAAGCAAATTACATGCAGGCCCTGCCGCAGCGTCAAGGCAGGGTGTCTGTGACTCTAGAAGCCCCAGAGGGCATGTTACAGTGCCCTTTTAGCTCTGTCATCCATGGACGGCTTAAGTATGAACAGTCAGTGAGCCCTCTGCCCTTTCACATGAGGCAGCTGCCCTCTGCCATTGAGGGCAAAGGGCCAGTGTAGCAGCCTTTTGTCCACACTTGTGTCCCCCAAGCTCTTGTCCAGCATCCAGGAGAAAAGAAGTCGCACGAATAAACTGAAGGATGCTAAATGCAGGGAATTTTATTGCCAGTGAAAGTGGCTGTCAGTGGGAAGGGGAGCTGAAAAGGAGACAGGAGGTAGGTAATCTTCCCCTGGAGTCCGGCCGTTTCTGGCTGGATTCTTTTCCTGAGTTATGCCATCAAGCTGTCCCTCTGAAGTCAAGCCGCTTCTATCCAATGTCCAGCCATAGTCCCTGTCATCCGGCTGTTTCTCCTCTCTGCTGGCTGAGCCTGGGGTCTTTACAGGCACAGGATGTGGGGTGGGGCAGGCTATGGGTAATTTAGGAAAAGGCAACATTCAAGCAGGAAAACAGGGATAGAAGTTTTCACTTTAAGCAGCAGTTTCAGGCCTTTCGGTTTGAAGGTGGGGTTTTGTCAAGGACCTGCCCTTTTCTGCCTAGAACTTCTCTGCCCCCTGTTCCTATTAATACTTTTGTGAGGACATTTTTCAGAAAGCATAGGTGAATGATAAACACTTTTAGCCCTTGCATGTCAGAAAAAAAAGCTTTCTCTTGTCTTCAAACACGATTTAAGTTTTTCTTCAAATTATTTTTACATATTTCTCCCAATTATTTTCTGGGTTTGAGTTTTAATCTGATTTTTTAAAAACTAGATTACCTTTAACAACAGCAACAGAAAATCACCGATGCCTGACTATGTATAGGTTGCTTTTCTTTGTCTTTCAAATACAACTACGTAAGTAGAATTTGTGTGCTATGTGCCATTCTTCACTGTGTAATGGACCCATGAAACCCAGATTCACCTTGTATTTTTTTTCATCACAGGAATCTTTCTGCTGTTATTTTTATATTAGAGAATTGCTTCCTGCATGTTTCTATTTTCTTATATTTTTCTCACCATACTTATGTTGTGTCTTGTGGATCTATCATCCATGTCATTGATCTTTCTGCATGTCCTGTGTCCCATGTTTGTCCTTTTACGATGAGCTCTGGGAGAAGCTCAAAAGCTGGATTTTCAATTCATGAATTCAGTTTTCTGCACTTTCTATTCTGCTGTTTACCACTTCACTTGCATTTTTATATTTGAAAATTCTATTTTTCACCTGAAAGCATCCACTCCTGGAAGTAGATTTTTCTTTTGCAGAGATGCAATGCTGAAATATACCAAATTTAGAGTGCAACTCCAAAAATACAGTTTTTAAGTTTCTTGCCATTAATCTATATTGTTTTGGGAAATTGACTCTGCTACTTCTTTGGGTCAAGTGAATCTTTTCACATGTCTAGTGAATTTTCACCCTTGCGGGTGGGAGCAGAGATGGATGCTTGTTTATTTTAAAGTGTTGTTATGGCATTGTTGGCAATTTTATAAATCCCTCTTCACATGTATTTTAGTTCCAGACAAAAAAGAAATGAAAGCAGCTTATCTTTTCTGTGGTTTTATTTTTGGCAGATAAAGGTTCCAGATGCTTGAGAAGAGAGAGTGGGAAATATAGCCAGAAGCGATTTTGCATTCTGGAGCAGCATTTGCCTGCCCATGGCTCTCTGTTTCACTTAGTACCTGGCCTGCCATGTGCAGCCCAGGCAGCAGCAATGACGCCATTGTCAGTTCCATTCACACTTCCTGAAGCCACTGGCAGGGTGGTTTTTTTCACCCTGCTGACAGCTGTGTCGCTCACTCCTGCCTAGAGGCCCTAGCTACTCCAGATTAGAGGTGGGAGACAGACCCCCAGGCCATCATGATCCCTATTAGTGTCATTTATAGTTGCTCCAGGTTGGCTTTGTGCCCCACCTGGCCAAGTACATGCTAAGAGCGAAGAGTGTAGACTACAAGCTACACTATTTCATGGCATCATTCAGAAAATTGAGATTTGTTCCTATGGCCGCCCCTCCTTGGCCCCAGCCCCAATGCTTGTCAGTCTGGGGTATTCATGGGGTTCTGCTGGTGGTTTGCCTTCTTCACAGGAAAATATATTTTTTCCTGCCGAAAATTTCAGCCTGGGCATTCAATTCCTCAGTCTGGTGGTCGGCACTATGTCTGTAAAATATTCTATAACATTTCTCGGCTTTAGTGAACAGATTATCACCCATTTTTATTTTCGTAGGAATCGGCACAGTTGGGACACTTAACTGAAATGATTGGACCACACTGTGAAGGACATAAAGAGCTATGAAAAATCCCAGCTTTGTTGCTCTACAGAACACAGGAATATCTGAATGAACAAATTCAGTAAGCCACCCTGATATGTTGTCTCTGCAACATGATCCATTCACCTATATATAGATATTTAGGTTTCTCATTTTCTTCTTGATGTTTGATATCATAAAAATATAGACAACATCCATGGATCCTGATGATCAAAAATGTTTTTCTCCAGGTCTTAAGATCGTTTAGTCAGAGGTGCATTTCAATGCAGTTGGTTCATTTCTGAGCCCTGGGACTCTCTTGTGTGTGTTTGTAGGAGGCAAGGAATAACAGTTTGTTTTGCTCTCACCTTCACCTCTCTTCTTAAGGCGCAAGCTGAGCTTTATAGTTCAGAAGTTAAACACATTAGAATATTTATTTAAAGGCAATTGCACTTCCTGCTCTTTCTGGGTAGCTGGGCTCACCAGGCCACTAGACCCCCAAATGTGTATTTGCCTTCTGGTGGCCCAGCCTGCAGGGCCATTGTCTCCCTGTTGTTAGAAAATGGTTTCCTCCACAAGCCTTTTAACTCCACAAGTTTGCAACCATTAATTCTTAAGGGTTTTGACAAATCTCCCCGGTTAAATATTAAACAATAAATATGGCCCGGATGGTAACAGTGCATTGTGAAGTCTGTTTGAAGTGTCCTTTAAAATATTAAATTCAAATAAATGATTGAATCAGAACAAAGGCTATATCTTAAGACAAATTCAGCCAAGTCTCTTTAACCTTTGAGCTTTCAACATAGATTAGAAAGCCAGGGCAACGCATGCTTTCATAGCAAATTGAAATGGGATTTTTGAAACAGTTCCTGCAAATACAGGTAACCCATACCTAGGTTTGATCTGCCTTTGCCATTTTGGGGGAGAGATTTTGCTGCTTATTGTTTGATAAAAATGTGATTTTTTAAAAAGCCCTTATGTTCAAAGAAGCAAATCCTTGAAAACGCTAGCTTTGGGTGCTATGTTTATTCCTTGTCAATGTCTTCCATATGAAATCTGTTCTGCTTATAATATCTACCACAGTTGGAGCCTTGAAAAAAATCTGTTTCATATCTGCCCTTTGTACTTAGCTTATTTTGTTTTATGCTTCCCCCAAGTTATACGTCTGTAAGCTGTCTTTCTTCTAAGCAGGCGGTCCTAGAGGAGGAGGAATTGGGGGATTGCCCTGCATTTAGGGGAGCCTGGACTTCCAACACATGAGTTATACCTTAGGTAGGAAGCAGGTAAAGGAGAAGAAGGTGGATTCACCAGCTGGGAAAAAAGATGAGTAAAGCCAAATTCTGCCTCCTTCTCACTCCTACACCCTGTGTGGCTGGTCCAGCACCCGTTGGCTCTACTCTTGGGTTTGTGCTCTGCCACAGCGTCCCCATCTGTTCCATCTGTTTCCTCGACACTGCACAACCTCCGGTAGCTCTTGATCCAGCCTGCCCAGAACAATGACTCCACATACCCAAGCTTCTTAGAAGAGAGTGTGACACAGTTGGCTACAGGGCATGCACAATAAAGAGACCCTGTTATAATAAACACGGGTTGCTCATTAGGAGCATATGGTTGACTTCGTGGGGGTTGAAAGGTGTGAGCATGTCGAAGACAAAGACACCCATCAAACATCTCTTGAATGAATGCTTGTGGGCTGCAAAGGTTTCTGAAAGGAGCAGAAATGAGATGATGGTTTCTGCAAACGCACTGCACTCTGGGAGGCCTGTGGGTTTCTGTGCCCACCCTGGTGGGAGGATGCCCCAACACAAGGCAGTTCGGTCCTCAGCTAATGCCCTATTGTCTGAACACTGTTTTGATGTAGCCCTGTTCCCTGCCCCTTGCTGATGCTCCATCAGGTAGACAGGGATCTCCCTCACTTCAGGAATTGACAAAGCGATTGTCTGATGCTGGAGAGGATAGACATTGTCCAAACCAGCAAAGGGAGCTTTGACATCCAGAGAGAGAGCCTCCCTGAAAACCTAGGAATAAGATGCTCTTCCTTCCTCTACAAGAAAGAGAAATATCTTCTGATGGGACAGCCCCCATGGTTTCAGCACCACCCGGGAGGGAGCCTAATTAGGAGCCTGTTGCTGACTTGCAAGGCTAGACTTCTCCCAGAATCGGGGGCAGGCTGGTCAAAGGCACTATCTGCAGTTCCTGCATGTCCATTCTGTTCATGCCACTAGGGGTCCTCATTGGTTTGTTCAGGACAGAGCAAAAGGCAGCTTTTGAGATAGAAACCACCAGAAAGAGGCCTTCAATTTGACTTCTTTGTGGGTCTCAGGCTGTGTGGTCTTGGACAAGTTACTCAGAACCCCTGGGCCTCAGTGTCCTCATTTTTACAATGGGAAGAAGAAGGGGCTGAGAACTTACTTTTGTGGAGGACCTACTAGGTGCAAGACATAGCTTTTGTTTTAATAGAGGTTCCTCCAGAAACAAAGCCCGAGACAAGGACGTGATACAGTGGTTTCTTTGGAAATTGTGGATCCCAGTTGAGGGTGATGCAGAATAAGGAGAAGCTGACCTTCGGGTATGTCACGGAGGGGCTGCTAAGCATGGCAGAGGCTTGAGCCGAGGGACACCTCCTCAGCAGGGTAGAGTGCCTCCGGGAGGCTGGGCCATTTGTCTGCCAGCTCCCGACCCATATGGAGTGAGGGCTGCCTCTGAGGATGATGCATTTTACCACAGAGTGGAGAAGTCCCCAGAACAGAAAGTGGAGACACATGGTATACACTTAAGGTGGGTGAATCTGAAACCAGACAAGCTGTCACTGAAAACAGACGTGAGTCGAAGGGCTGTGATGCAAGCACCGGGGCCACCATGCTCAATGATACATGTATAGATATACATAGCCTGCCAATGCATTGGACACAGATGAGACAAGGCTACTGTCTTCCTCCCAGAGTTGAGAGGAGCATATGAAGGAAAGTGCTGATGGTGACTGATACAGGGTAGATTTTGACTAATAGAACTCAGCATCTTGCTGGAGCAGGGAGAGTGTAGCTACTCAAACATTTCCACTGCCACAGAACCCCTCCCTCCACCGGGGCCACTGTGTGTGGGGAGAAGGAGCAACGTGAGGAAGAAAGGGACCCTTACCAAGGAATCATTTGGGAGTGATTCAGCAAACCTTCTGGCTGCTAAGAATGCAGGTCGTTTTAGAATTTCTCTGTGCTTACCTGTGTAGGTGCAGGATCCTAGATATTTTTGAGATGATTAATTAAATCCAACAGGCGGATAACTTTCAGCAGCACATCAAACAGCCACAGAATGTGTGGCTAGCATTACATTTATGTGTGTGTAAAATCTTTTTAATATAATTATTACTGCATTCCCAAAAGACATACTTTTCCCAACTGGAAGAAAGACAGAAAGAAAGGAAGGAGGGAATCAAGGAAAGAAGGAAGAAAGGGAAAGAAGAAAAAAAGAGAGAAAAAAGAAGGAAGGAAGGAAGGAAGAAATCTGTATTAAATGGAGAGGAACTTGTGAACATAGATCGAAGCATAACTGGCCTCACATCCCCTCCAGTGGAAAACGTCGTGAGCCTAACAGGAGAGCAAAGTTTTGAGTTGGTGGCCAGGGTGCAGACATAGCCTCATTATAATGAAGAATTACCAATGTAATTATTAGCACCTGACTTCACCTAGAAGCACACATCTGCATTTCTACTTAGGATCATTCATACCTCAAATTATCTGAGATGAATTGCATCAAATTCCTAGTGAGATTTTCCAGAGAATTTACCAAAATTAGGTCATCATTTACCATCTCCTGTCTTGCTTACTTCCCTTTGGTGCTTGCCACCAGCAAAAGGTATTTTGAGTAAAAATAGTTACACTCTCTAGGCCAAAAGGTGCACCCCATTTACCTCTGTACCCACAGACACTATCTTGGCTCAACCTCCTCTCAGCTTTCATCTATGTTTCTGTGACCTTCTCTGTACCTAGTGATCCTACCTCTCTGCTTCCAGTCTTTTCCCTGCTCCAGTCCAAACTCCTCACTGCTCCGAGAGGGATCCTTCCAAATTGCGTATTTGAACATATATATCACCCCTCTGCCCCAAATCCTTCAATGGTTCCAGATGTTTTCAGGTTAAGACTTAGGACCTCACATGACTGTGCCCTGTCTGCTTTTTTTGGCCCTCTCAGTCTCCACACACTTCTGCGGTTCTAACCAAACACCGTCCATTTACACACAATGCATCACACTCTGTGTCTTAGCTGGAAACACCCACCCCACCTGTACCTGCTCAGCACTTCCTGGTAGGCTTCCCCAGCAAGGGCAGAGATTCTGTCTTTTTCATATCTGCCCCCTTAGGACCAAGTACATGGCTCAGTCAATATTGAATGTGCTCAACAGAAACACAAATAACATAAAAGAAGCCTGCTTCTTTCTAAGTGGTGACTTGGCCAAACTACAGCGTGGCAAAGGAGTGGTGGGGGAACAGTCTAGGTACTGGTAAGAAAAATATGTGATATAAATTTTCAACTCCTCCTGCATCAGGTCTTCATTATGTGTTTTATCTATTTTATTTAAAGAGAAATCTAAGAGCGCCACATCTCTGCACATTTAAATACATGCACCTTTGCATGGACATATTGTGTGACAGAAGAAAACAGTAAAAAAATAAATACGTGAACCTTAGCAACAGAGCAAGACCTTGTGTCATAAATAAATACATCTTAAAAGCTCACACGAATGCTGTGTAACTGATTCTTGGGTTTTCCACCATTTAAAATTGTCTGATGCCCTTTATGATGAAGAATGAGAGTTGACTGGCAGCTATCTAGAACATAAGTATTTCTAAGCTGTAACTTGTGGCCAAGTTAACTAATAGAGACATTCAATACAATAAGATTTGACATGTTTTTCAAGGCATGGGTGAAAATGAACCAGGTTGTGATTGAATAAGGTTTCCAGAAGTTAAACTCCTATAATTCCTACCATTCAATACAATAAGATTTGACATGTTTTTCAAGGCATGGGTGAAAATGAACCAGGTTGTGATTGAATAAGGTTTCCGGAAGTTAAACTCCTATAATTCCATGGATATAAAAATATGTAGGCTAACAACTGAATTTGCTGTCAAAAAAGTGCCTTTCACTCCAAAGAAGTAAAGTTATCCAAGTTCATCCCAAGAATAAATAGCAATATGGTTATTAAAAATAAGTGGCTTATTTGCCTTATATAACACATTGAAGACTATTTTTTTATTATGCTTGTGCTACCAGCTGCAGGTCTAATTAATATTATTGGTGGCTTGAAGCAGAAGATAATGCACAGAAGTTTATTGTTGCTTACGTTGCTTTCTCCATGTGTAGCAGGCCCATGTGGAGGCAGCATTCATTTAGAGAACTCATTAAAACACTCTCTTCCTGGCCAGGCAAGGTGGCTCACGCCTGTAATCCCGGCACTTTGGGAGGCCGAGTTAGGTGGATTGCCTGAGCTCAGGAGTTTGAGACCAGCCTGGCCAACATGGTGAAACCCCGTCTCTACTAAAAATACAAAAATTAGCCGGACGTGGTGATGGGCGCCTGTAATCCCAGCTACTGAGGAGGCTGAGGCAGGAGAATCACTTGAACCTGGGAGGTGGAGGTTGCAGTGAGCTGAGACCATGCCATTGCACTCCAGCCTGGTGACAGAACGAGACTCCGTCTCAAAAAAATAAACAAAAAAACCAGTCTCTTCTTCATCAGGCACTGATAACACCAAACATATCTTGACTCATCCATTCATGAATTCACACATTCAATCCTATTCAAAATATTTATTGAACATTTATTTTTACCAGGCATGCTGTAACAAGGAACAATTTTTTCAGGGCCCATATGACAAGCTGATTACCCTCGGTAGGGAGCCTGGTGCAGACTGTCCCTGATGCCAGATGTATTAGGCAGATCCCAGGCAGAGGGAGTTTCTATCAATAATGTTTGAAAGAGAACCACCCAGCAAGGCTAGAACTAGGAGACAAGTGAAGCATTCAGTTCAGGTTCAGTTTCAAGGGAGGCATCATAATCCATGATGAACAAAATATCAACATTAAAACAAATCTTGCATTAAAATATTATCTTGATTACTGATTTTTTGTGCCCCCTTAAGTTTTTATTATTCAATTTTATTAAAATGTTTAAAAAATCAACTAATTATATCTTTTAGAGACAACGTCTCATGATGTTGTGCGGGCTGGAGTGCAGTGGCTGTCCACAGGCCCAGTTACAGCACACTATAGCCTCAAAACTCCTAGGCTCAAGAGATCCTCCTGCCTCAGCCTCCTGAGTAGCTGGAACTACAGTGCACACCACTATGCCCCACTTTATTTTTATTGACAATAATTTTATATATTTTTGGTGTATAATGTGATGTGTTGATATATGTATATGTCATAAAATGATTAGATCAAGTCAATTAACAAATCCATCATCTCACAGACTTATTTTTTGTGGTGCAAATATTTAAAAATCTACTGTCTCAGAAATTTTGAAATACACATTTCATTTATGCAATAGATCTCAGAAGAAATTCTGTCTAATTGAAACTTTGCATCTTTTGTCCAACACATCCCTTCCCCAAAGCCTCTGTTAGCTACTATTCTATTATCCTCTTCCATGAGTTCAACTTTTTTTGGATTGTTCATGCAGTGTTTGTTTCTCTACACCTGGCTTATTTCACTTAGCATGCCTCCCCCCAAAAAATGAAAAATTATTTTATCTCATGGCCCTTATTTTTTGTTCAGGAGAGGATCCACGTGTACATTGTTTAACCAGTCTAAATATAGAGTATGTTAAGGAGAATAATGCCCTCCAGCTTCATCCATGCTGTTGAACATGGCAGAATTTCCTTCTTTATTAAGGCCAAATAGTATTCCATTATGTATAATGATATGGTTTGGCTATGTCCCCACCCAAATCTCATCTTGAATTGTAGCTCCCATAATCCCCACGTGCCACGGGAGGGACCCGGTGGGAGGTAATTAAATCATGGGGGCAGGTTTTTCCCGTGCTGTTCTCATGATAGAGAATACCTCTCATGAGAGTTGATGGTTTTATAAAGGGGAGTTCTTCTGTACATGGTTTCTTGACTGCTGCCATGTAAGACATGCGTTTGCTCCTCCTTCACCTTCTGCCGTGATTGTGAGGCCTCCCGGCCATGTGCAACTATGAGTCTACTAAGCCTCTTTCCTTTATAAATTACCCATTCTTGGGTATGTCCTTATAGCAGTGTGAGAACGGATTTATATCTATCTATCTCTCTATATATATATGTCACATTTTCTTTATCCATTCATCTGTTGACAGACACTGAAAACTGATAAATACAAAGCTCCATAAGAGACAACTATAAACAATTATATGCCAGCAAAATGCATAACCATGCCCACATAAATGTGCACCTGAGGCAAATGCCTCAGTCTCCTCTTTTTAGTCCTGACCCTGCCATCACGCAGATTTCATGGCTGTCTAAATGTTGTGAAAACTCTGGAATGGCATCTCTCTCCCTGTTCTCATGGGATCCTGCTTAAATGTATTTATTTATTTAGCGATAAAGCAATTCATTCCACAATAATAAATCATAGACTTAATATGTCAGGGAAAAATACACGAGTGATTTTAGTTCATACTAATGAGTAAATGACTAATATCAATTCTTTCTACAAATCAAATTTAAGATAAAGATGATGAGCAAAGAATCCAACTAAATGCGTGTGCCCTGAGGGGAGAAAATGCACAGGAAGAAAAGGCTGGGGACACATATAAGATGGGCATATTTGTGTTACAGTCCAGGTCATGCCCAGATGGTAGAAGTGGTAGATTCAGAGCTCATTAAGGCAATGGCTATTACTTCCATATTTTTCATGTAAGTATGCATGATTTTCTTCTTGAGGGAGGAGCCATAGGCACATCTTTGTATTTCCTCCATAATATAGCTAATTTTAATGGACAAGAACAAAGACATTTAGAGTTAATAGTGAACATCTGTCCATGATTAACCCCAGTTGCACTTAGAAATCAGAGGTGATCATGCCATTTTGAAATCACGATATTATCTTCCAGTGAAATTGGTTAGCCTGAGTTTTTTGTTACCAAAAGAAATCCTAGTACTCAGGTTTAAGTTCTCAGGTTTTTGGAAAATATTTATTTATAAATATAATGTTTATATATTTAAAATAAATTTTGTGATAATTGCCCTCTCCCCAACAAAAAGTTAAAAAAAGTCATCTCATCGCCCCCATTTTTTTTAATCGAGGGAATATCTAAGTGTACATTGTTTAACCAGTCTGAATATACAGTATTTTCAGGACAATAAAGTGGACATTTTGGTAATAGAAAGTTTATCCTGCAGCCCTTAATATATACATCAATGTACAACGTCACCAAAGTCAGAAAACTTTAACACAGAAATCCAAGCTCAGCCCTACTTCAAGATTGAAACCCATTTAAATTCCAAGAATAAGTAGCTGACAAAGATAATTTTCATAGATTAACATTTTTCACCTGGGTTTTATATTTCTGGAAGAAATATACACTGCATTGGTTATGCATTGATCAAACTTTTATTGTGCCAGCTGTACTTCATAGACCTGAAAAAGTGATTCAAGCAAAACAAAAGAGAACATAAAAGCACAACTATAATGGTTTTAAATCCCAAAGAGGCAATTACAAGTTTGATTCCAGTGATGCAGCTGGACGCCATTGGAAAACTAAACACCTTATCCATATTAAGTAGTTATGAAGGCTAGGGCTCGGGATGTAAATAATAAATTTGCACTGCAGTCATATTTGTAAAGTACAGCCCTTTTAATAAGTGGAAAGAATATGGTAATAAATTTCACACTAATTCATGTGCAAAGGAGAATTTTACAGAGTTCAAATGTGTTAAGACAGGTAAAAAATGTGAGGTATGAAATAACTAATCATTGGGATAAAACAAATGAAAAAAGATTACAATAATGTGCACAGGATTGGATTGTAACTCTTTAACCACTTGGAGCTGGGTTCAGCCTAATGCAGCTTTTTGTATGCATGATGTTTCTCTGCCTCTCTTTAAAAGAAAAATGAAAGTAAATGGGGCATTGTGCTGCTTCCCAAATTAATTCACAAAAGCCTAGGACAAGACACTTATAGAACTAATTGTTGCCTGGCTTAGAATATCTTTCTCTTCCCAAATTTTTAGACATAGGAATAAGAAGAGTAAACAATTTGTACAGGATTCCATCCAGCATTAAGCAAGCAGAATGGGGCTCTTCCAAGCTCCCCTCTGAGTGCTTCAGATAGGCTCATTAATTCATTAATCTGCCAAAGGTTTAGTGTCTGTTACATATCAGGCACTAGGGGTGCAAAGATCAGAAGGCACACCCTGAAGTCTCAAGATGTAATGGATTATTGGGGACAATAGATTGGCATACAGAGAACCCTAGTAAAAAACAAAACAAACGAACAAACAAACAAAAACGCATTGCCAAGTAGAGAAATTCACTGTTCGGTTGCAGAGAGAAGGGCTACTTAACTCTTTATCTTAGGGGAAATATTTTAGACAAAGGCTTACTAGAAGAGTGAGACTTGGATATTTTGCCCTAAATCTTGCTGTTTATTGCAAATTACTGAGGGTTGCTCAATGTTTAGCCCATTTTTCCTTAATAGGCCATTCACAAAAATTAAGTTCTATTCTTACCAAGACGACCAAGAAGAGTCTGATAATTATCCATAGAGTAAAATATGAAATTGGATTACTTCCTCATGCCAGACATAAAGGTAGATTTAAACATTAAATGTAAAAGGCAAAAATTTAAACATTTAGGAAAAAATACAGGATAATGTTTAATAAAGCTGGAGTAGGGAAAAAATTTTTAATCAATTTTCAAAGAAGTGCAAGACCTGAAGAAAAAGATAGACAATTTTCACAATATTAAGAGTTAAAAAACAAAACAAAACTGTGAGAAGACAACCCACGGCCTCGAGAAGATATTTCCAGCTTGTATAATCAATACAGAATTATCACCCAGATATATGTAAATATATGGTATCAACAAATCAATAAGAAGAAATTTTAAAATAGAGAAATAGAATAAAGAAAACTAAACTAAAAAGTAAAGAAAAACATGAAGATGCTCAGTCTCTTCAACTATCAGGAAAATTCAAATAAGACCACAGGGCCAGGCATGGTGGTGCATGCCTGTAATCCCAGCACTTTGGGAGGCCAAGGTGGGCAGATCACGAGGTCAAGAGATCGAGACCATCCTGGTCAACGTGGTAAAACCCTGTCTCTACTAAAAATACAAAAATTAGCCAGGCGTGGTGGCGCGTGCCTGTAATCCCAGCTATTCGGGAGGCTGAGGCAGGAGAATTGCTTGAACCTGGGAAGCGGAGGTTGCAGTGAGCCAGGATCATGCCACTGCACCCTAGCCTGGTGATAGAGTGAGACTCCATCTCAAAAAAACCCACAAATTTCACATGTGTCAGATTGTCAAAAAGACAAAAAGACTAACAATTCACACTACTGGCGAGGAAGTGGGACCACAGGAACACTCACATTCTGTTGGTGGGATTAAATTAGTACAACCACACTGAAAAACAATATGGCAAAATCTAGTACAGGTGAAGATGTGCATACTTTATGACCCAGAAAACTCACTGACATATACCCTGGAGAAACTCTTATATATGTACATGGAAGACATGTCTAAAAAGGACATACTTTGGCTATGAAAGAGGTAAAATATCCATGAATAAGAAAGTGAGTAAATAAATGGTAGTGTATTCATTAATGAAATACTATACAGCAGTGAACATTAATGAACATGCTAGATATTTAATGAAAAGGGGAGATAATGAAAATGAAGGAGAAAGGAAATGTGCATGTTAAAGAGAAGCCGATCCTGGAGCAGCCACAGATTTTTCAGAATAAATGAAGGTCTTGGGACTGAGGTCTGGAGTTTGAATGCCCATACAGAGCAGGGAGTGGACTGCAGCCCATCCAGAACAGGGAAGCAAGACCAAAGCTCCAAAAAGAAAGCTTCTAGCTTCAAAGTCTTTTCTTTCCTCACTATCTAGAAAAAATTTCCTTCACTGGCCTGGTGAAGCAGCAAAAAGGTTTGCTCTCAGAAGAAAGAAGGCACTCACAAAAACTTGAAATTCTAGGCCTATACCCCTGCACTAAGGAATCCCAAGTGAACCACAAACATGGTTAGGAGACCCCATGCTGAGTAATCAACAAAAAAGTTATTCCAGAGTGAGGACAAAATAATAAGAATGTCAGTGAGTGACTCAGTTTACTATATGCAAATGCTCACTGGAAGATCTCTTGAAGGCTGAACTTTAGAAAGAAAGAAATTGGATCCAGGCCAAGACCCCAAAGAAGGATGAAGTCATGAGAGAATAAAAGATAAATATAAATTTTAAATGGCTATATAAGCAAAACTATAACAATAATGACTAAATGGGGTAGGGGTAGAGTGGTTTAAAAAAAGTTGAAATTAACATATGAGGTCAGAATAACATGGAAGACTGGTAATGGGAAAATGGATTTAAGGCGTCTGAAGGCCATAGTAGTGTAGAATAAATAGGTATATAGGTGACTTCAGACTTCATTATGGGCTGTAGGCTTGCTACCTCTCCTCACAACTTACCAATAATCCCATTTTAAGCTCTTTCACTTGAGTCATTTGAATGTACTGCTTTCTCTCACGACTCATTTTGGTACATACTTGAATACCTACATTAGAAATTGAGAAAGGTTGTAAATAAATGAGCTAATATTTCAATTCAAAATGTAAATAGAAGAACATTGAATAAATGAGCTAATAAAGGAAGAACAAAAATTAATGATACAGGAAATAGATATGTGAGAAGATCAAAAAAATGAAAACCTAGTTCTTCAAAGAAATTGAAAAAAATGTTGGTATTGTTCATGGAAAAGAGAAAAGAAATAAATAAATAATATCAGAAACACAGAAAGGTCATGGTGACAGTGTAAATTAAATATGTCATAAGAGAGCATTTTGAAAACCTTTATGCTAAATTTTTATAAAATGTAGACAAATTTGAACAAGTCACCAAGGATGGCTTGAAAATTATCAGAATGCTTTAATATTTTCAAAGGATTTAAATCCTAATATTCTGAAAGAATTTAGACTATTAATGAAAATCTACCTCCCAAAAGCCCCACACCCAGTTCTATCAATGTGATGAAGAAAAGAAGCACCTATCTTATAAAACTCTTCCAGAAAATAAAAGAAGGTAACCTCCCCACCTGCCTATATGGGTCTGCTCTACCTTTGATGCAATAATTTTAAATTTTTGTAATATAAAATGTATCAAAATGTATAAAGCAAAAATAATAGAAATAAATCAGGGCAAACTTATGTTAACCTATTTATTACATAAATTCAGCATTTTTTTTGAGACGGAGTCTTGCTCTGTCGCCAGGCTGGAGTGCAGTGGTGGGATCTCAGCTCACTGCAACCTCCACCTCCCGGGTTCAAGCGATTCTCCTGCCTCACCCTCCCGAGTAGCTGGGATTACAGGCACCCACCACCACACCCGGCTAATTTTTGGTATCTTTAGTAGAGACAGGGTTTCACTATGTTGGCCAAGCTGGTCTCAAACTCCTGACCTCATGATCTGCCCGCCTTGACCTCCCAAAGTGCTGGGATTACAGGCGTGAGCCACCGTCCCGGGCCAAACTCAGGATATTTATATATAGAGTACCCACTATGATGAAATTAGAGAAGGCAGCTGTCTGAGGTGTGAACCTAATAGTACAAAATGGCTGCCATGTGGCTACAACAGTGTCCCTGGAATGCCACATGTTGAGATATGTCCCTTTAAGAATTTTTAGTCTTAGGGGTTTGTGCACAACAGAGAGCAGAACCTCATTGTGAGTGAGAACATCATGGAATGGAGGCTGGGAAGTGAAAGGAGTTCAGGGAAGTGGACTTGATTTGTTTTATAATTTCCCCATGATCAGCCTGCCAGTTTATTCCTAGAATCTGCACAGCAAGCTGGTTTTCCCTATACATATAAGATGACTATTTGTACATGCTTTGATTGTCATTTTTGATTTCTTACAAACCCAGATATATTCCTACACTTGTCTAGTTGCTTCTGAACACCAAATAGAGTGACTGTTGTCTACTGTCTTAAGAGTCATTTGGGTCATGAAATTAAAATTTGCAATTGTTTCCACTACATAGGCAGCGTCAAACAATGCCACCTAATTTCCTATGGCCATGTTTCTTGTAGTTGTCTTGTAAAACTGCAATATTAAAAAAGAAGACATTTCTGACATGACTGTACACTTTTGAAAGTCATATTGCAAGTATACATGCGTTGAGTTAACACAGATCTTGGAGATTTTTCAGACTTGAAAAATGCCACTTTTTTTTTTTACCTCATACAACATCTCTTTAGCCTGAAGCCTTTTCACTCCTCTTATCTGGTGTGAGTGAGATTGGTCTGTAGAAATCAAAGTTACTAAGAAATGCCACAGCTCTGAGACAGAATAAATTATTTTATCATGTCTCCTTTCTTGAGTACCAGTTTAAAAGGAATGCAGTAGCTTTAAACCCAGGCAAGCGACAGCCCTGCAGCCTGTCTCCTTCTGCACGGGAGCCCTGTCTCATCTGTGTTACCCCTGGAAGGCATTCTGGCCAGCCATTAAGAATTTTGTTTTTGGTATACAGAAGACCTGAATATAAATTCTGACTCTGCAATATACTGGCTGACAGATGCTGGGGGAGGCATGCACTTCTCTGAGCCCGTTTTCCTTATGTGTGAAGTGGGGATAATTTCTATCCCAAAGGATTGTTGATTAAGTAAAATAACTCCTGTGAAATCTAGTGCCGGCAAACAGTGAGGCCGAAACCAGTAATCATTACTCTTCAGAGACTGACCTGGAGGTCCTCTCAGGAAGAAACTCATGCCGAGAGGAAAGGTGTATGAAGTCAGTTTGAGGTCATGGACCAAGGGGATTCTTTCTACAGCAAGGTGTCCACCACGCAGACTGTCCTGTAGCCCAAGCCTCATAACTTCTGCCTAAGTTTCAAGATGAGCAGTATAATAAAGAACAAGTCAAAAACAGAAAACTGGGCCGGTGCAGTGGCTCATGCATGTAACCCCAGCGCTTTAGGAGGCCGAGGCGGGCAGATGACGAGGTCAGGAGATTGAGACCATCCTGGCTAACACGGTGAAATCTCGTCTCTACTAAAAATACAAAAAATTAGCCAGGTGTGGTGGCATGTGCCTGTAGCCCCAGCTACTTGGGAGGCTGAGGCAGGAGAATCACTTGAACCCCGGAGGTGGAGGTTGCAGCGAGCCGAGATCACGCCACTGCACTCCAGCCTGGGTGACAGAACGAGACTCTGTGAAAACAAAAAACAAACAAACAAAAAACAGAAAACTGGTTTTACCAAGAACTTTAGATGCTGTGAGCAGGAGCCAGCGCTGTGTGGCAGCTCATGTATGTAGGTGTGGCATAGGGAGATAAAGGACGCTTTCCATACATGGGCCTTGTGATGGTGAGAGTTTTGGACATGGTGATGTGCCGTAAGAGACCTGGGGGACAGAATGCTTCAGGAGCTCTGGGTCCTGCTCACAGCAGGTGTCACTCAGTGGCTGGAGGACAAGGAGATGGCATGATAGATGCATGGACTACAAAGAAGGACCCATCCCCAGACCCAGTATGGAGGTCTTCAAGATGGTGCTCAAGTTTCCACTTGAGAAATGGGTAAAGGTGGAGCCAGAGAAAAAGGAACTCTTACCCAGGCTGATCTGGTGGTGTGAACCCAGGTTACCTTTTACATCCTGAGTGACACGTAACAAGCCTCTACATTCTAAATTTCAAGGTCTAGTTCCTCTTGAGAGGGCTTGCCATCTATTTTTTTCCCTCTCTCTATTTGTCTGTCTCTCATTTATGTCATTTTAAGAATATGATTAATAAACTCTCATGTATTTAGACTTATTTGTTGGGTTTTGCCTAACTTTTTCTGTTTTACTTTTCTTTATTTTGATTTTTCAATAGGTTTTTGGGGAACAGGTGGTGTTTGGTTACATGGATAAGTTCTTTAGTGGTGATTTCTGAGATTTTGGTGCACCCATCACATGAGCAGTGTACACTGTACTCAGTGTGTAGTCTTTCATCCCTCACCCCTGCTCCCACCCTTCCACCTGAGTTCTCAAAGCCCATTGCCTCATTCTTATGCATTTGCATCCTCATTGCTTAGCTACCACTTATAAGTGAAAATATACATGTTTGTTTTTCTCATTCCCACGTTACTTCACTTAGAATGATAATCCCTAACAACTCCATCCAGGTTGCTGTGAATGCCATTATTTTTTTCCTTTTTATGGCTGAGTAGTATTCCATGGTGTGTGTGTGTGTGTGTGTGTGTGTATGTGTGTATATGTGTGTATATATATACACACATATACACACATATATATGTATATACATATACATATACACGTATGTATATACATATACACATATGTGTATATATGTATATACACATACATATGTGTATATATGTATATGTATGTATATATGTATATGTATATGTGTATATATGTATATGCGTATATGTGTATATGTGTATATATACATGTATATGTGTATATGTGTATATATACATACGTGTATATGTGTATATGTATATATACATACGTGTATATGTGTATATGTATATATACATACGTGTATATGTGTATATGTATATATACATGCGTGTATATGTGTATATGTATATATACATACGTGTATATGTGTATATGTATATATACATACGTGTATATGTGTATATGTATATATACATACGTGTATATGTGTATATGTATATATACACACATATATACACATATACATACACACATGTGCGTATGTATGTGTGTATATGTGTGTATGTGTGTATGTGTGTATACACACATATGTGTGTATGTGTGTATGTGTGTATACACACATATGTGTGTATGTGTGTATGTGTGTATACACACATATGTGTGTATGTGTGTATGTGTGTATACACACATATGTGTGTATGTGTGTATGTGTGTATACACACATATGTGTGTATGTGTGTATGTGTGTATACACACATATGTGTGTATGTGTGTATGTGTGTATACACACATATGTGTGTATGTGTGTATGTGTGTATACACACATATGTGTGTATGTGTGTATGTGTGTATACACACATATGTGTGTATGTGTGTATGTGTGTGTATACACACATATGTGTGTATGTGTGTATACACACATATGTGTGTATGTGTGTATACACACATATGTGTGTATATGTGTGTATATGTGTGTGTATATATACACACACATACATATAGATACATATGTAAGTATATATATACACATATACACCATTGAATACTGTATATATATAGTGCAACAAAATAAGATAAATGAATAGGGCTTAATTGGATTTTTTTTTTTTTTTCTGAGATGGAATCTTGCTCTGTCACCCAGGCTGGAGTGCAGTGGCACAATCTCGGCTCACTGCAATCTCTGCCTCCCAGGTTCAAACAATTGTCCTGCCTCAGCCTCCCGAGTAGCTGGGATTACAGGTGCCTGCCACCACGCCCAGCTAATTTTTGTATTTTTAGTAGAGATGGGGTTTCACCATGTTGGCGAGGCTGGTCTCGAACTCCTGACTTTGTGATCTGGCCGCCTCAGCCTCCAAAGTGTTGGGATTACAGGCGTGAGCCACTGCGCTCAGCCAATTAGATAGTATTTTGATGGGAATTGCATTGAATTTGTAGATTGCTTTTGGCTGTATGGTCATTTTCACAATATTGATTCTACTCATCCGTTAATATGAGATGTGTTTCCATTTGTTTATGTTGTCCTTCAACAGTGTTTTGTAGGTGACCTTGTAGAGGTCTTTCACCTTCTTGGTTAGGTATATTCTTAAGAATTTTATTTTATTTTTTGCAGCTATTGTAAAAGGGATTGAGATAAAGGGATTGAGTTATTTATTTGATTCTCAGCTTGGTTGCTGTTGGTGTATAGCAATGCTAATGATTTGTGCACATTGATTTTGTATTCTGAAACTTTATTGAATTCATTTATGAGATCTAGGAGTCTTTCAGAGGAGTCCTTAGGATTTTCTAGGTATGTGATCATATTATCAGCAAACAGTGACTGTTTGACTTCCTCTTCACTGATCTTGATGCCTTTTATCTCTTTCCCTTGTCTGATTGCTCTGGCTAGGACTTCCAGTCGTATGTTAAATAGAAGTGGTCAAAGTGGGCATCCTTGTCTTGTTGCAGTTCTTGGGGGGGTGCTTTCAACTTTTCCCCATTCAATATAATGTTGGCTGTGGTTTTGTCATAGATAGCTTTTATTACCTTAAGTTATGTCACTTCTATGCCAATTTTGCTGAGTGTTTTAATAAAAAAGAGATGCTGGATTTTGTCAAATGCTTTCTCTGTGTCTACAGAGATGATCATGTGATTTTGGTTTTTAATTCTGTTTATGTGGTGTATCACATTTATTGACTTGTGCATGTTAAACCATCCCTGCATCCCTGGTATGAAACCCACTTGATCATGGTGGATTATCTTTTTGATATGCTATTGGATTCAGTTGGCTCATATTTTGTTGAGGATTATTGCATCTATGTTCATCAGGGATATTGGTCTGTAGTTTTCTTTTTTTGTTAGGTCTTTTTCTGGTTTTGGTATTAGGGTGATACTGGCTTCACAGAATGATTTAGGGAGCATTCCCTCTTTATCTTTTGGAATAGTTTCAATAACATTGGTAGGAATTTTTCTTCGAATGTCTGATAGAATGCAGCTGTGAATCTATCTGATCCTAAACATTTTTGTTGGCAATTTTTTATTACCATTTTAATCTCACTGCTTGTTATTGATTTGCTCAGAGTTTCTATTTCTTCTTGATTTAATCTAGGAGGGTGGTTTATTACCAGGAATTTCTCCATCTCCTCTAGGTTTTCTAGCTTGTGTGCATAAAGGTGTTGATAGTAGTCTTGGATGATCGTCAGTATTTCTATGGTATCAGATGTAATATCTCCCGTTTTGTTTCTCATTGAGCTTATTTGGATCTTCTCTCTTCTTTTCTTGGTTACTCTTACTGATAGTCTATCAGTTTTGTTTATCTTTTCAAATAACAAACTTTTTGTTTCATTTATCTTTTGTATTTTTTTTGTTTCAATTTCATTTAGTTCTGCTCTGATCTTTGTTATTTCTTCTCTTCTGCTGGGTTTGGGCTTGATTTGTTTTTGTTTCTCTAGTTCCTTGAAGTGTGACCTTAGATTGCCCATTTGTGCTCTTTCAGACTTTTTGATGTAGGCATTTGATGTTATGAATTTACCTCTTAGCACTGTTTTTGCTGTATTCCAGAGGTTTTCATAGGTTGTGTCACTATTATCATTCAGTTCAAAGAATTTTAAAATTCCATCTTGACTTCATTGTTGAACCAATGATCATTCAGGAACAGATTATTTAACTTCAATGTATTTGCATGGATTTCAGGCTTCCTTTTGGAGTTGATTTCCAATTTTATTCCACTGTTGTCTGAGGCAGTACTTAATATAATTTCAATATTCTTGAATTTATTGAGGCTTGTTTTGTGGCCTATCATATGGTCTATCTTGAAGAATGTTCCATGTGCTGATGAATAGAATGTATATTCTGCAGTTGTTGAGTAGAATGTTCTGTAAATATCTGTTAAATATTTGTTGTAGGGTATAGTTTAAGTCCATTGTTTCTTTGTTGACTTTCTGTCTTGATGACCCGTCTAGTGGTGTCAGTGGAGTATTGAAGTCCTCCACCATCACTGTGTTGCTATCTATCTCATTTCTCAGGTCTAGTAGTAATTGTTTTATAAATTAGGGAGCTCCAGTGTTAGGTGCATATATATTCAGGATTGGAATATTTTCCTGTTGGACTAGTCCTTTTATCACTATACAGTATCCTTCTTTGTCTTTTTAAACTGTTGTTTTTTTAAAGTCTGTTTTGTCTAAGAATATCTACTCCTGCCTGCTTTTGGTGTCCATTTGCATAGAATATCTTTTTCCACCCCTTTACCTTAAGTTTATGTGAATCTTTAGGTGGTAGGTGAGTCTCTTGAAGACAGCAGATAGTTGGTGGGTGAATTTTTATCCATTCTTCCATTTCGTATCTTTTAAGTGGAGCATTTAGGCCATTTACGTTCAACATTAGTATTGAGATGTGAGGTACTAATCTATTCATCGTGATAGTTGTTGCCTGAATATCTTGGGTTTTTTTTTCATTGTGTTATGTTTTATAGGCTTTGTGATATTTATACTGCAAGGAGGTTCTATTTTGGTGTATTTTGAGGTTTTGTGTCAAGATTTAAAACTCCTTTTAGCAGTTCTTGTAGTGCTGACTTGGTAGTGGAGAATTCTCTCAGCATTTGTTTGTCTGAAAAAGACTATCTTTCCTTCATTTATGAAGCTTAGTTTTGGTAGATACAAAATTCTTGGCTGATAATTGTTTTGTTTAAGGAGGCTAAAGATAGAGCCCCAATCCCTTTAGTTTGTAGAGTTTCTGCTGCAAAATGTGCTGTTAATCTTATAGGTTTTCCTTTATAGGTTACCTGATTCTTTTGCCTCACAGCTGTTAAGATTCTTTCCTTTGTCTTGACTTTAGATAACCTGATGACTATGTGCCTTGGTGATGATCTTTTTGCAATAACTTTTCCAGGTGTTTTTTTGAGCTTCTTGTGTTTGGATATCTAGATCTCTAGCAAGGCCAGGGAAGTTTTCCTCGATTATTTCCTCAAATAATTTTTCCAAACTCATAGATATCTCTTCTTCCTCAGGAGCACCAATTATTCTTAGGTTTGGTTGTTTCACATAGTCCCAAACTTCTTGGAGGCTTTGCTCATGTTTTTAAAATGTTTCTTTTTTGTCTTTGTTGTATTGGGTTAATTTTAAAGCCTTGTCTTCAAGCTCTGAGGTTCTTTCTTCTACTGACCCTGCAGGGACCCTGCAGGGACTCAGGGAAGCTTTTAAGCTTCCAAATATAGAAGAATTTTTAATACTTGTTATCTGTTCAGAGAAAAATGATAAAATTAACACAACAAAATTTTGAGGAAAAGTTAAAGAAACGTGGAGAGTTTAATCTCAGGAATATAAGGTTGGGATGAAATCTGGTAACGGGCTTTTCATATTTGAGGTTATACAGGACACAAGCCTCTTTGCTCTAAGCCTGTTCTCTCACACAATGGCTGTAAATAGAAGGGGTACTTCAAATGGAATGAACTTGCCTCTTCTGGCTTCTTCTGGCTGAGTCCACCCCAAAGGCCTCAAGGAGGAAGGCAAGTGGTGTACCCCAGGCCTCATGGAGGCAGTTGGTCATTGGAGGTCCTTCTCTTCAGCAGGGTTCTCACAAAAGATTCTAGGATGGTTAGGCCGGGCGTGGTGGCTCACACCTGTAATCCCAGCACTTTGGAAGGCCGAGGCGGGCAGATCACGAGGTCAGGAGATCGAGACCATCCTGGCTAACATGGTGAAATCCTGTCTCTACTAAAAATACAAAAAAAAAAAAAAAAAAAAAAATTAGCCGGGTGTGGTGGCGGGCACCTGTAGTCCCAGCTACTAGGGAGCCTGAGTCAGGAGAATGGTGTGAACCCGGGAGACGGAGCTTGCCGTGAGCTGAGATTGCACCACTGCACTCCAGCCTGGGCGACAGAGCGAGACTCCATCTCAAAAAAAAAAGAAAAAGATTCTAGGATGGCGAGAAGAGAGATTTTCCTCACCTCCACTGCTAAGAGAGGTTGTTTCCTAACCCTTGGCCTTGCCTCCAGGCTCTTCTTTTTGGTCCTCACTGCTGATATAGGCTTCCGTTTCTTTTGTTCTTATTTTAAATTACAGGACTTTTCCATTTTACTTCCCTGTCTTAAACAACAACAGCTTTGAATACCTCTTCATTGTGTCTGAAATAAAGTTCTGACTCTCGGTTATGGCATTTATAACTCCTCATATCCTGACCCTGATCTGTTTAGCCTAAGTTTTTCAATCAATCCACTCACTGCCATCTACGCCCCTACAGGGGCGCAAGCACATGGGGATTTTCATGCCTCAGAGCCTCCTCGTGTTCAAACTCAATCCAAATGCTGTTTCCTCTATAAAATCTTCCCTGACTCCTCATCAATGTAACAATGGCTAGGCATACATAGTTCTATAATCTAGTTTATTACATGATGTTATAGTCTTAATTTTTTTTTTTTTGTATGTCTGTCTCTTCCATAGACTGAGCTCCCTCAGGGCAGATTCTCTATTTCTCTCTTTTTATTAACCTCAACATCTAGCACAAGGTCTGGCACAAAGACTTTGCTTAATAAATTCTGGTTGAATTGCCTATGGCCAGGGAAGATTGTGAGTTAATTATAAAGGAAAGAGTTTGTGATTTCCATTCCCAGGTGGATGAGTTTGGGAAATACTCTCAAGCTTCCCCCTCAATGGTCTTAATATCAAGACCTCTTTTCTACAGTCTGTGCCTGTAACTCATAAGTCCCAGGCTCTGAAAAGAGCTGCCTGGGTTTGAATCTAGCCCCCTTGAGGCTGTGTGGCTTCTGATGATCATTTAACCTTTAACTTTTCCTCAACTGTGAAACAAAGAACTTCATGGCTGCATCTTAGTTCTGCTGTAAGAATGAAATAAGATAATCCACATAAAAATAGCACCTCACATTTGTGGGCTAGGCACTGTTCTAAGCGCTTTACGTACTGCCTTCTTTCTAACAACCTCAAGAGCAGTGTGCTGTTTTAATCATTAGATGAGAAAACTGAGATATAAAGAGGCTAAATAACTTTACGGTGTTTGTTCACTTAGCTATTAAGTGGCTGAGCTGAATTCTGCTTCTCAAGTCTGCCTTCTTAACCAATCTTGCCGTTTATTTTATTTTTTTATTAAAATGTTTTATTATTTTAGTTTGCAAATCATAATTTGTATATATATTTCTGGGGTAAAATGTGATGTTTTCATATATGTATACAACATGGAATAATTGAGTTAATTAACATATGCATCACCTCACTGTGAAAGTTGTCGGAATCAAAATAATGTGTCTTATGTTAAAAACCCTGACAAATAGAGCTGAGGAAAACCAAGAATAGTGGGTTCTCGTACACAAATGCCTCATAACAAGAACTATCACAAAAGGCTCAGCAAAAACCACAACTTTGTGCAAAGGCCATTGAAACCTTACACAAAAATACACTTATTCAAGGACGTCTGCCCAGCAACTGCCTTTCCAACCACGGACCGGCCACAACCCTTGTCATTGATTCTTGTAGCCAAGGATAATTATCTTAAAACAACTATGTTTTCTTCCCCTTTTCTCTTTTAAAAACCTTTGTGTTCTTTTAGCTCCCTGAATATACACATAGTTGACTATGGCATGCATATTCCTATTGTAATACCTATCCCTGAATAAATAGCATTTTCTTTTTGAGAGTCTCCCTCTCTGCTTGTTATTTAGGTTGACATTTACCCATCATTTCTTGTGGTGAGAAATTTAAAATTTATTCTCAGCAATTTTGAAATATACAATATATTGTTATTAATTATAGTCACGCTGCTGTGCAATAGATCTCAAAAATGAGTTCCGCCTGTCTAAATGAATCTTTGTATCCTTTGACAATGTTATATTCTACACTCCTTACATTAAGAGCATCAACTTGAACCACTTAATGTGAACTAGGAATACTATGATTCTTTAGCTTTCCTTTGCACCAAGGTTTTCTGTCTTCTCAATGTAGTTTTTGAAATTCTTACAGAAACAGAATGTTAAAAATCAATTTATGCATGCAGGGCATTTAGAAATGCATTTGAAAATAGGTCATGCAAATAATTGTCAAGGGTCACATCCAAAAGCAACTGTGAAAATACTACCTTGTGATTATGATGAACTGAAAGCTGCTGATGAGGGAAAGAGATTTGTTTTTCTTTTTCTTTTCTCTTTTTCTAGAGTCAGGCTCTCACTCTGTCATGCAGGCTGGAGTGCAGTGACATGATTATAGCTCACTGCATCCTCGAAATTCTGGGCTCAACCGATCCTCCCACCTCGGTCTCCCTAGTAGCTGGGACTACAGGCATGCACCACTATGGCCAGCTAATTATTTTTGTATTTTTTGTAGAGACAGAGTTTTACTTTGTTGCCCAGGCTGGTCTTGAACTCCTTTGCTCAAGCAATTCTTCTGCCTCAGCCCACAAAGTGTTAGTATAACAGGTGCAAAACTCCATGCCCGGCCTATACTTGTTTTTCTTTCCTTCCCTCTGGAAAGCTAGGAATATTTATTTAACTACTTATTTGTGTGTTCATTTATAGGCAGACTGGGCATTATCATTAAAATTTGTGGTATTTAATTTAGAAGTCAGAAGGGTGATGCCATGTAGTAATCACAATCTTTAAAAGCAAATTTCCCATTGTCAGACAACCAAATTAACTGGCATAAATGTATGACAAATTGTGAAACAGTTGATTAAACCAGTTGCCAAATAGAGCTCTATTCAGATAATAACTCAGTGTTCAACACATTTTAGCACAGATTATGTGAAAAGTCTTTATTTAGCAAAAGCAGAGATCAAAACTGTTATCCTACTTTTATTTTCTCAAGGATAATATGATTATAATAATACTAATTTGATTGTCTTTGGTGTGAGCAATTTCTGGGCTCCATTCACTGGAAAGTACATACATTAAGTTTTGCCAGTAAATGATGTGACTATATAGCAGAAAAGGATGGAAGGTTGGTTTTCTTTTTCTTTATTTTCCTTTTTAAAAGACTCCGTATATTACAGGTGATTGGCACAAAAGTAAAGTGATGTTAGCAAGTTTCTTATTCTTCCTATACCAATACATTGCTTTCTAATTTTTTGGATATTCCTCATGCCTTATAAGTTCCCATAGTTCCTTGGAAATATACTCCAACAGTGATGTTCTGGGGTCACACTGGTGCTGGTGGTGCTTCATTCCCAAAGGGCATGGGCAAGCACAAAAGGGAGAGGATGGGCAGGGTGGGACTCATTGCTGCAGGTTCACGCTGTTGTTTTAACCACATTGCCCTGCTCTATGAATTGCCGCCAATGGAGTTCTTTACTTACCATGACCCAGATTTCACTCAAGCTAGGCAGCATCAGTAGAAATAACGGTAACATATTTTTCCTCCTTTCCAACAGTTGTTATACCATATTTGCTAGAACTTTCAGAAAATGTTGAACAATAATATGAAAATGAACATTCTTTTTTTTTTTTGTTTTTGAGATTGAGCCTTGCTCTGTTGCCCAGGCTGGAGTGCAGTGGTGCAATCTTGGCTCACTACAACCTCCGCCTCCCAGGTTCAAGTGATTCTCCTGCCTCAGCCTCCCAAGTAGGTGGGACTACAGGCGTGTGCCACCACGCCGGCTAATTTTTTGTGTTTTTAGGAGAGATGGGGTCTCACTGTGTTAGCCAGGATGGTCTCGATCTCCTGACCTCTTGATCCGCCCACCTCGGCCTCCCAAAGTGCTGGGATTACAGGCGTGATCCACTGCGCCCAGCCGAAAATGAACATTCTTGTCGTGTTCTTGATTTCATGGCATTCATGAAGTATATGCTGCCTCTTCACAGCCTTCCACTAATGACGGAAACCAGGACTCACTCTCAGAACTCTTTCTGCAGAACTTAGATGCTGTTGATGCATCAGTCTCCAACCAGCTCTACCCGCCCAGCTACCACTAACTGATAGGAATGAGCAGACAGTGAAAATCATTGGCCATTAACACTCTAGAGTTTTGCCATGTGTGAAAAGTGTTCTTTTGATCTTATTTACTTAGAAATTTCTTTCATCATTTTTTTCTTTTTAAAACAAGGATGCATGCTTAGGCCATTTTCCAAGATGATTATATGCTTTTTTCATTTGGCTATTATTATCATGGACTAAATCAATTTCATAATGTTGAATCCCTCAAGTTTCTGGCTGAACTATTTCTTGGCCATGATATATATACTCATATTTTTTAATGTTTTATTTAGTCTTTTTACATCTATTAATATATTAACAAGTGATGTTTACCTTCGGTTTTATGAAACTTTATGGTAAAACCATGTGTTAGTATCAAAGTTTTGCTAACTTACTAACAGCACTTGAGGAATTCCATCTCTTGCTATGCCCTAGAATTTTAAATTGTATAAAATTCATCTATTTCTGACAGTCTATAGTCTCGCCTGTAAAACCATCTGGGCTGAGTAATTCTTGGAATATATTTTCAATTTTGTCCATGATTATTGGTATATTCACATTTTCTTCCTCTTCTTCAGTTAGATTTGGCAATCTATATTTTCCTAAAAAATTTATTCACTTTATTTATATTTTTGAATTTAGTCTTAAAGAATTATAGCTATATTCACTTATAGTTGTGTTAAAGTGAAGACCAGGCCTGAAGAAGCCCTGAGCAGACAAAGCCAGTTGAGTCTCATAAATGACCTCAACCTTGCTTTTACAAACATAAGTGAAACTTAACTGGAGCTGTTTCTTGCAAATGCCTACACAATATTAAAACAACAACAACAAACAAACAGAACTGGAGCTCAACCAATCAGAAACAAACAACAAACTAATATAGCTAGGGACTTTCCAATGGGATAAACCAAAGAAGGCAATTGCATAACTGTAACCAAATATTTTCTTTGCTTTACTTCTGTGCTTATTCTATAAAACCTTCCCCCTTGTGTTCCTTTAATGGAGCTCCCAAACCACTTCTTGTTTGGAGCTATGGATTCATGAACATTTGCTCAAATAAACTCTTTAAAATTTTATTGTGTCTCAGTTTACTTAACTGTTGTTATATTCTCTTGCCTGTATGTTATATTCTAAGTCTAAAATGTTTAAAATATTTGTTTTTTCTTTATCATTTTTACATGTTAGAATTGCTTATTTTATTGGTCTTTGCAAAGAAACAATTGTTAGATTAATGTATTCAACTCTACCGTTGTTTTGTTTAATTGTCTACTTTTGTCTTTGCTGTCCTCAACCTCCTACTTTCCATACTTAATTTGTTTGTTCTTGTTTTCATAGTTCAATAAAAGCATTCAGGACACTGAGCACAGTTCTTTGGCTACGCCATCTTCTTAATTCTCCTAAGACTTGGTCCCAATGTCATCAATTTCTAAAATATCTTGTTTTAATTAAAAAAAATTGTTTTTTAGATGGAGTCTTGCTCTGCTTCCCAAGCTGGAATGCAATGGTGCGATCTTGGCTCACTGCAACCTCTGCCTCCTGGGTTCAAGCAATTCTCCTGCCTCAGTCTCCTGAGCAGCTGGAACTACAGGTGCCCGCCACCATGCCTGGCTAATTTTTATTTTTAGTAGAGATGGGATTTCACCATGTTGGCCAGGCTGGTCTCCAACTCCTGACCTCAAGTGATCTGCCTGCCTTGGCCTCCCAAAGTACTGGGATTATAGGCGTGAGCAACCATGTCCAGCCTTTCTTGTTTTAATTGTTTCTCAGACCCACATTATTTATGAGACTAAAAAAAATAGAATTCCAAGTAATTCTTTTGTTTTATATTTTGTTGCATAGTAGCCAAAATGAATATTTCATAAATTTTCTTTTTGATGTTGAGATTTTATTTATAGACTTTTATGTGATTAGAATTTTTGAATGTTAAGGAAAATTCACTGATGGCACAAAATTTGAAATATATTTACTTTTTTATAAAATGGGAATATCTTTTTTCTGGTAATAGAAATATGTGCTTGTTTTTATGAAATTAAAGTGCTATAGAAATGTGTACTATATAAAGATGCACACATTCTAGACTACAATCTTTTTTAATGAAAAACATTGTGGACATCTTTAAGTGTCAGTATTTAAAGTTTATAACCATTACATATCATTCTATTAGGTGAATATGTCATGGTTTATTTAAGCAATCTTTTAATCATTCACTTATTCAGCAAACTTTAAGAAAGTTTTAGGCCCAGCATGGTGGCCTGTGCCTGTAATCCCAGCACTTTGGGAAGCTGAGGCAGGAGGATTACTTGAGGCCAGGAGTTCAAGACCACCCTGGGAAACATAGTGAGATCCCATCTCTACAAAAATTTAACAAAAAAAATAGCTGGGCATGATGGCAGGCACCTATAGTCCTAGCTACTCTGGAGGCTGAGATGGGAGGATTGCTTGAGCCCACAAATTAGAGGTTGCAGTGAGTTATGATAATGCCACTGCACTCTAGCCTAGATGACAGAGCAAGACTCTGTCTCTACAAAAATAATAATAGAAAATAAATAAATAAGAAACTTTTAAATATCAGGGTTTGCACTAAATATTATGATACAAGAGTAAAGAAAATATCCACATTCATTTTTTTCTTAACAAAATTTTCGTTATGAAAATAATGCTCCAATGAGTGTGTTATTATATCTATATATTGGTACATTTGCCTAATTATTTGTTTTAAATAGCTTTCCAAAAGTAAAATTCTTTGGGCCAAAGTCCAAGCACATTTACAATTCTCTGACATGTCACCAAGGTCTCCTCCACCAGTTTAGTCTTCACCACCTTTGGTATAGCTCTTAGGGATTGAGTTGGACCTTGGGTACAGAGACAGGAAAGAAAGCAGTCTAGGCTGTTGTAGACTCCAAACCAACCAGACAACCAGATTCCCACTGTCTCTCTGCTCTGCTCTTCCAACATCTGGTTTCCATTCTCAGGTCATCTCATTGTTCAAGATGGGCTCCTGAATCTCTAGCTTTTGTCTTCAAGTCACAGGACAAAGGAGGAGACATGAAGTACCCAGAATGCTGCTGCTCCTCACTGAGGCATTTTCTTTAAGTGTACTTCCCAGTAGCCCCACACAGCACTCCTGGTTCCAGCTCATTGGACAGAACTTAGTCACATGACCACACCTGGCTTCAAGGGTGACTCCAAGGCCCATCACTAAAGAGAAAATGCAAGTGACTCTCTCTGTCACACTCACAAATAAAACGTAGGGACAATCTAATATTTGCCAGTATAAAAAAATAGTAACTCATTATTGTTTAAATGCATATTTATTTTTTCACTGAACATATTTTTATATACTTATGTTTTTATCTGTTTCTTTAGGCATTGCCTGTTTATGATATTTGTCCTCATTTTTCTTTTCTTTTTTTTATTGAGACAGGGTCTTGCTCTGTTGCCCTGGCTAGAATGCAGTGGCACAGTCGCGGCTCACTGCAGCCTCAACCTCCTAGGCTCAAACGATCTTCCTACCTCAGCCTCCAGAGTAGCTGGGACTACAGGCATGCTTTACCATGGCTTGCTAATTTTTGTATTTTTTGTAGAGAAGGGGTCTTGCTACGTTTCCCAGGCTGGTCTCCTGGACTCAAGCAATCTGCCTGCCTCTGCCTCCTGAAGCTCTGGGATTACATGCACGAACCAGCGCACCCAGACTTGTCCTTTTTTTTCTATTGAGTTATTTGCTTTTTCCCTGCTGATTCTTAAGAGTTTTTTAGGGAATAAAAATACTAAACCTTTGACATTTATTTCGTAGCATTTTCCAATTAGTTGCTTAACTTTCTATTCTGCCTGTGGTGTTTGCGGCTAAAGAAAAATGTTTTCTTCATTGTAGTCAAACATTTTTCTTACACTTTAGAGTTTTTAGCTTCTGGGTCATTTTAGAAAGGTCTTCCCTAATCCAGCTTGTAAGGTATTCTCCAACATAGATGCTTTAAAAATAGACTTTAGTAATTATTTTGTTCAGATACCAGTTTTTAAAAAATTGCCACCATTGTTACATTTTTATAAAATATTTTTGTGATTTCAATATTCAATATTCAGAATATTTCAATATTCTGAAATCAATATTCTGATTTCAATATTTTCAATAAAATATTTTTCTGATTTCAATATGAAAATTGCATATTTCAATGCAATTTTATTTGTTCCCTAGAGGTTTATGGTCATTGTATCACCACTGTAACATTTGTCCTTTATCAGCATAACAAGGCCCTCTTGATTCTACTTTTCTGGTTCATTCTAGTTTGTCTTCTATTAACACAGGAACATGTCCTTTTGTGTTAATGCTATTGCTTATCTTCACATCATGTATTACTTTTAAACTTTTTCTGTCACTTTATTTTATGAGTATTGTAAATATCAGCTAGGAAAGCTTTTAGCTACAAGTTCAGAAATCAGAACTAAGCATAACTTAGTAAGTATGTGTTCTTTTGCTTTTCTAGCTTTTTCTCTCTCTCTCTCTTTTTTTTTTTTTTTGGCATTTTTAAGAGTTTTAGAGGTTGTACTCACTTTCTTTCCTAGTGCTATCTTTAGCACGTTGCTTTGTTGCCTCATGCTTACAAGATGTCTTCTGCAGCTCAAGACAACACAATGATTTCCAAGTCAGGAGTAAAGGGTCGGAGTAGCTCCAGCTATGTCAGTTCCTTTTGTCTGAAAAGCAAAAAGTTTCCCAGACACCCCATACTTTCATCTCATTGGCTGGAACTGTATCACATGATCACATCTAGCTGCAAAGAAGGCTGGAAAATAAGTATTTATCTGTTCTAGACTCTGTAGTAGAGGATGCAGAGGAGGACTAGATTAGCCAACTAACTCTCACCTGCCTCAATATGTTTTTTGGAAATAACATATGATTTTTTTTTACCGAGTTTGAAATGTGTCAATTTATAATTTTAGCAAATGCATTTGTTTAATCTTCCTAAAACAACACTTCAGTCATGTCACTTCCTACCTATCTAAGCTCTAATGCGCTGGAGTTTCCCAGCTCTTCTTTTCCAAACCCAACAGATCTTACTTCATTTTAATTTTCTCATCATGCTTTTCTTTTTTTTTTTGAATACTTTAGTATTATATAGAGGATAATTTCTTTACCTTTTTTCTTCTCTCCTCTTTTTTATTTCTACTAGTATTAACTTAACGTTTGCTGAAAAAATTCTTGTGTTTTCCTTATAAGATTCAAACATGGAATATCTTTAATATCCCATTATTTAAGAGTAGTTACTAATTCCTAAATTTCCCTTTTGTTATACTTGCACTTCGACTAGCTAGTCTGTTCTAATATTTGAAGTTTAGATCTAGAATATAATATTCTCCATTATGCAGTTCAGTGGTTTTTTTATGCATTCACAGAACTCGTACCCATCACCACAATCTATTTTAGAAGGTGTTGGTGACCCTAAAAGGAAATGCATACTAATGCATTTCCCATACGCACCCAGTTACAAGAAGACTGGTGGCTTTTAGAGGCACACGTGGCCAATCCTAACACAACTGAAGTTCCATTTGTTAATTAGAAAGAGAAAACGGGTATTGAATAGGCAAATATAGTTTTGCCACATTCTCTGTCTTGTGATCCCCTTCCTAGTTTAGTGTAAATATGTCTTCAATTAGCATTTTTTAAATAGTACATTTTTAATCCCTTGTGTATCTGAGACTGTTTTTCAATGGCTTTCACACGTGAAAGTACACATTTGCCTTGGATCTTAAACTTTCTCTTTCAAAACCCTGTAGCTTTTTTTTTTTTTTTTTTTTTTGAGAGAAGTCTCGCTCTTATTCCCCAGGTTTGAGTGCTGTGGCTTGATCTCGGCTCACTGCAACCTCCGCCTCCCGAGTTCAAATGTTTCTCCTCCCAAGTAGCTGGGATTGTCGCCTGCCACCACGCCTGGCTTATTTTTGTATATTTTAGTAGAGACAGGGTTTCACCATGTTGGCCATGCTGGTCTCGAATTCCTGACCTCAGGTGATCCACCCGCCTCGGCCTCCTAAAATGCTGGGATTACAGGCATGAGCCACTGCACTGTAGCTATTTTTAAAGCTTTATTAAGATGTATTTTACATACCATAACATTCACTCATTTCCAGTATACATTTTAGTGGTTTTTAGTATATTCGTGGAGTTGTGCACCCCACACAGCGATCAATTTTAGAACGTGTTCATGACCCCAAAAGGAAATCCTATCCACATTCATGCACATTAGTAGTTACTCTCATTTCCTCTCTTCTCCGCCCCTGACAACCGCGAATCTGCTTTCTGTCTCTATGGATTTGCTTATTCTAGACATTTTGTATAAATAGAATCATACAATATATGACTTTTTGTGTCTGGCTTCTTTTACTTAGCATGTTTTCAGGGTTCATCCATGTTGTAGCACGGGGTCCCCAACCCCTGTACTGGTCCATGACCTGCTAAGATCCGGGCCACAAAGCAGGAAGTGAGTGCGGCCTTACCACATTGTAATGGAGGCCTGATCTGAAACGTGCCCTGAGCTCTGCCTCCTGTCAGATCAGCCCTGCCATCAGATTCTCGTAGGAGTGGGAACCCTATTGTGAACTGCACATGCAAGGGATCTAGGTTGGGCACTCCTTATGAGAATCTAATGCCTAATGATCCTGAGATGAAACAGCTTCCTCCTGAAACCATTCCCCCGCTACTCCCCTCCATGTCCGTGGAAAAACTGTCTTCCACAAAACTGGTCCCGGGTGCCAAAAAGGTTGGGGACTGTTGTATGTAGCATGGATCAGTACTTCATTCCTTTTTGTGGCTGAATAATGTTCCATTATATGGACATTTCATCTATCCCCATACTGTTGCTAGATGTTTGGTTTATTTCTTTTTTGGATATATTATGAATATGTTATGAATCTTCATGTGCAAATTTTGAGTAAACGTATCTTTTCATTTATCTTGGGAAAACAGCTAGGAGTGGAATTGCTGGGCCATTGCATAACTCTATGTTTAACCTTTTAGGAAATTGATAAGCTGTTTTCCAAAGTGGTGCTCCATTTTATATTCCTGCCAGCAGTCTATAAGTTCTCATTCCTCCATGTTCTTGTCAAAACTGGTTATTGTCTGTCTTTTTATTATAGCTATCCTAGTGGGTATGAAGTAATATCTCATTGTAGTTTTTATTTTCACTTCCTTAATGACTAATAATGTGGACCATATTTTTATGTGTTTTTTAGCCATTTGTGTACCATCTTTGGAGAAATGTTTACTCAGATCCTTTGCCCATTTTTTATTGGATTACTTGTTTTCTTAATTGTTGAATTTTAAGAGTTCTTTACGTATTCTGGAAACAAGTCACTTGTCAGATATATGATTTGCAGACATTTTATCTCATTCTGTGAGGGTTTTTTTTCAGTTTCTTGATGGTGTTATTTGATGCACAAAGGTTTTTAGTTTTGATGAAGTCTGCTTTGTCCTTATTTTTTCTATTGTCATTTAAACATGTGGCGTTGTGACTAAGAAACTGTTGCCTAACTCAAGGTCACAAAGACTTACTTTTATGTTTTCTTCTAGGAGTTTTATAGTTCTACCTCTTACATTTAGGTCTATAATCCATTTTGAGTTAATCTCATTTACAGTGTGAGATCTGGATCCGAATTTATTATTTTGTATGTGAATATCAAGTTGTCCCACTACCGTTTGTTGAAAAGACAGATTTTTTTTCCCATTGAATTGTTTTGACACCTTTGTTGAAAATCAGTTGACCGTAAATGTGAGGGTTCATTTCTGAACTCTTAGTTCTATTCCATGGATTGTATGTCTATTGTTATACCATTTCCATACTGTCTTGATTTTTATAGTTTTATAGTAGGTTTTGAAATACGTGAGTACGATTTCTCCAACAGTTTCTTTTTTTCAAGATTGTTTTGGGTATTCTGGGTCTCTTGCATTTTCATTTGGACTTTAGGATATGTTTACCAATTTTTAACAGGAAACACAGGAAAATTCTAATAGAAATTTTGATAGAAATTGTGTTGAATCTCTAGCTCAATTTGAAGAGATGGGGTTTGCCATCTTAACAATGTTAAGTCTTCTTATCCATGATCCCAGGATGTATTTCTATTTAGATCTTCTTTGATTTCTTTCACCAATGTTTGATAATTTTAATTCCTATATTTCTTTTGTCAATTTATTCCTAGTTAGTATATTTTTTCTACTATAAATTATTTGTTAATAGTTTCTTAAGGATTATTTCTTAATTTCATTTTCATATTTTTCATTGCTGCTGTACATAAACACAATTGGTACTTGCATATTGATATTGCTTACTGCCAAATTGCTGGACTCACTTATTAGTTCTAATTTTTTTTTGTCTATTTTTTAGGATTTTATATATATATAAAACCATGTCATGCATATAGAGATAATTTTACGTATTCGCTTCCAATCCGGATGCCTTTTATTTCTTTATCTTGATTGGCTTCCCTGACTAGAATCTCTAAGACAATGTTGAATAGAAATGACAAAAGTGACAGCTTTACCTTGTTCCTGGCCTTGAGGGAAAAACATTTTGTTTTTCTCCATTAAATATGAAGTTAGCTTGGAGTTTTGTTTCTTTTCATGTTTGTAGATACAGAGGAGAAACATAAGCTCAGTCACTCTCATGGAGTGAATGTTTATGTCCCCCCCAAATCATCTGTTGAAGCTCTAACTTTCAACTGGCTGTATTTGGAAGCAGTGCCTATGAAAAGGCAATAAAGGTTAAATGAGGTAATAAAGGTGGGCTTTAATCTGATAGGGCTGGTGTCCTTATAAGAAGAGGAAGGGGCACTGGAGCTCTCTCTCTACCTTGTGAGGACACAATGAAGAGACAATCATATGAAACCAGGAAGAGTCCTCACCAGGGACTGAACTGGGCAGCACTTGGTCATGGACTTCCCAGTCTTCAGGACTAAGAGAAAATACATTTCTGTTGTTTAAGACACTCAGTGTGTGGTATATTGTTATGGCAGCTTGAGATGACTAATATACTCACTTTAAGAGTTTTTTACTAGATGTTCACAGACATTTAAAAATCTTAAAGTTTATAGATTTTGCTAGGATATGTCTAGGTGATGGTCTCGTTCACTGGCATTGTTTAAAACAGTGTTAGTTTTTATATTCTGCACATCAAGGCCTTTATTTAGCCTGGAAAACATTCTCCCTGCTCTATGGTATTGTTTTGCCTCCTATGTGCTGGTATCTTCTTTAGGAATACAAATTTATGTGCACATTGGTTTTGTTCTTTTTCTCCTTTATGTTTTCTGTCTTCTTTCATCTTCATCTTTTCCTTTGGATTCAGAGAGAACATATGAAGAACACATGACTGAAATCTCAAGTCAGACTGAAATCCTGACTTCATCATTCACCAGGTTTGTGATTGTGTGCCTCCTGTGCCTCAGTTTCCTTATGTATAAATGGGGATACTGTAGTTTCTATTTCATGAAACTGATGTGTGGGTAATACAAGTAAAGTCTTTAGAATAATGCTTTACAATTAACGAGTTACTGGTAAATAAATGTAAGCAATGAACATTAGTATCACTGATGCAATTTTTCAGAGTATCAGTTGTGGGCATTCTGCTTAAAATATGGGTTTAATTTTTACATTTGAATTAAATGTCACTGCAGTCCTCCCCATTCTTGCCCATTTTCATCTCAACCTGTTTTTTCCTCTCAGTCTATTCCCTTCTTATGACCATTTTATTTTGACGCATAACGGTTGCATCTTCTTGCACTCTTGTTGATACCCATTTCAGGAAAAAAAGACTATTTCCGATTTGAGGCACATCTTTTTCAGTGAACAGAGTCTTGCACCTGCTTTCCTATTTTCTTTGTACACGATTAGTTTTAAAGGCCCTTTGTTGAGTGTACTCTGTTTTCATTGCATAAACTAGATCCGTTTCAACTCAGTGTCTGGCAGCAATCGAGGTGAGTGGGCTACGCTTGGTCCCTCCCTCTGTCTACCCTGTGGGGATCACATTGCAGTCTCAGGTCTCAGCTGGAAGGCAGGGTGCTGTACTTGGTTCTTATTCTATTTCCCTGTGTTTTCAGACTTTCACTTAATGTTTCTCTTTGCTACTTAGAGGTATACCTCATTCATTTTCCTGGCTTGTTTAGCTTTTTAAAAATAAAATATACGAATAATTTCTCTCACATCCTCTTCCTAAAGTTCTTCTTGTTTGTGCCTCTGGCTGAATACTTTGTGTGGAGGGACATTTCCTAGAATGCACTGGGCCACCATCACTTCTTCCTCAACTCCTTTTGCTATCTTACTGTTTTCTGGAATTTCCAGTCCCGATATGAATGTGGGAAGACTGGGAGAGGGAAGAGGTCAGGGGTTATCCTCCAGCCGCCTTGAAGAATACTGCAAGAAGTGCAGAGGATGATTGATGTCTCGTCCTTTCACAGATGCAGGCCCTACAACTCCAGGGCAGGGAACAGATTGGTGGGGAGAGGCACAAGCATCTCTCCTCTTCCTCTTGACCTGTGGTCTCTATTTCTTAAAGTCTCACTTTCTGAAGCCTGAGTACATTCCCTGCAGCCACAGTCTACTTTCCATATAACCGAGGCTGATGTGCAGCCAGTACTTTCTACCATCCCTTTAGAGTTGTTCATGACTGTCTTGGTAGGTTCATGCAGGGTCCTGGATAATAAATATTTTGAATAGCTTCCTGCTCATAACACATGTCAATTACCCCTGGATACCTAGATATGGTTACTTTTCAGGGTAAGCTTTCCTGCTGTTATGAGCTTTCATCTAAGCTCGACTTGGAGCTCAAGCTGGGTGCCAGTTTGCATTGGAAGTCTCTATGGGCTAGAATATAAAATCCATGGCATGGCTGCTGTTTCTGACTGCATTGAGTAATTTCATTTAATAATCATTTTGATTTTCCCTGTGTGTAAATTTTCCCTGAGAGGAGGTTAGGCTCATTGGGAGGTGAATTCTTTCTCTCAAGTCATTAAGGTTCCAGTTAGTGCTTTGTGTCTATAATTAATTAAACTACACTCAAGTTCCCTAAAAATGAAATTCCCTATGTCCCTAGTGGAATTTGAGGTTCAAACTGAATATACTCAGGGATGAATATATCCAAACCTGGGTCTTTCTTGAGGATCATCTTATGTGTTTTTTGCCTCCCAACCTGTCTTTGTGGATGTATCTTGTGGAAAGGGGTATGATAAAGTTGATATTTCATTTCTGTTTTTGTATTTTGCAGGTTTTTTTTTGCTAACCTAATGGTCTTATCTGGTAATATCTGAGAAGAGGGTGATAGACAATAAAAAGGGAAGTATTCTTTATTTTAATTAAAATGCTAACATAAGGCACAATCATTGAGTGATTGCATTACAAAACAGCTACTTGTTCTGCCATAGTTAAGTGTGATTTGATGCGTCCATTATAAGCCTCTATTCTCAGGGGTTTATATCTTGGCCAAAATAGTCCCTCCAGGCTGAAACTTGGCAGACATCTCAGCCTAATTACAGTCGTTTTCCTTTTTGGATTAAGAAAATGGAACTATTAGTGCTTGAACCCCATCCCCCCATATTTTCAAAGGATTATATTTATATTCACATAAATTGTGGGCTCTTGATCCTTTCAAATAAAATGACAACTTAGCAAGAACCAAAGATCCAGGGACCCCATGGAGAGAAACTCATGCTTGCTCAAGCAACAGCAGCAAGGAGTCAAGGAAATCACTGAATTAATAATGAGGTTTGTGGGTATGGTGAGAAGGCCAGTTCTGTGGGTTTTGGTGCATTGAGTAAATAGGTGAGGCACGTTCCCTGATCCCCAATCCCAAGGCCACAGCCATCATCACATTCTTCCATAGACTTTTTGCTGTTACCCTAGAATTCTCCCACCACTCATCCTCCGACATCTCTTTTTCTCATTCGTTTTTACCCATCAACAGAGGTGGACAAAATCCAAGGGGGATGGAGATGATCAAAGAGGTCTTTGCTATAATAGAGAAATTCTGAATATGCATTCTTCCCTGTCTTATATGTTGTTCTCTTGGAGACCTCAGAGGAGGTCTCAGGGCCTTACCAGCCTCTAAAGAGCCATGAAAGTAATATGTTTGCTTCCCTGAATTATCAATTGAAACATAGATGACTATAAATAGCACTTACATTTTCATTATTATTTAGGTGTAGTAGGTGAGATTTGATGTAAAATTTTACATCTTACCTTTTATGTCAGCTGTTTGACTTTTTTTATTACTTGAAACATGTCACATATCCTTTCAAGTGAAATTACTGTAAACAGTAGATAGAATACTTCTTGCAACTTTTAGATGACTTCCCTGACAAAACCCACACTCTACAATTTGCGAAGTTTAGTGAAGAAACCAGTGAGGTTTACGCAGTTTACAGCTTGGTATTCCCTGGGCTCTTGCTTATAAATCTATCTAGATATAGGTCATGAATATGTAATATGCAGACTGATGCTGAATGTAGCACCGTAATATAAATAGACATGAGCTTTTCAAAAAAGCAACAGGAGTTGGAAAAAAAATCTGCTCAATTTCCTACACAGTGCAGCCCATTAAGGAGACAGTAAAATCAAAATGTTGAAGTTACTAGAAGAAAATTTTGCTGAATCAGTTCCTTCCAAGAGTCTGGCATGAATGAGTCATATTGTACACAGGGAGAAGTAGCTCAGGCACACCCTTAGTTGTCATGGATTTCATTTACTTAGAAGGTTTGGTATTTGTGTGAGTGCAGTGAGCAAATAAGGTATGTCAATGGTACCTAAAAATGAAGCCTACAACAATTAAATTAGAAACTAAAAAGGTTTTGAATGGTAAAACTGAATACATTTTAATTGAACATAATTCTATTGAAGACTATTAAATTTCCACCTTGGAACAGAAGCACAAACAATGTGATAATGAGCTATGGAACCAAAATTTAGAACAGACAAACTGAAAAAATTACAGGTACCCCAGTGTAGGAAATGCACAGTGCTGATGATATGAAAATATGAATTATTTATATCTTCTTTAAATGTAAAATGTAAATTTGCTTGGAATTAATTTCTGTTGGGAAATTACTGCTCAGTAAACAAAGATATCTCTTAGGGTAATATTTTTTCCTCCCAAATGTATTATTATTATTTTATTATTATTGTTGTTGTATGAGGAACAAGAGAAAGTTTAAGGATATTCAAGGTTGAAAACTTCTGAGTTATAGTTACACTGGAAAATAAGTCTTTTATTTCTAGGCAACATGTAATGTAGACAGTTAAAGAGTTATTTTCTTCAAAGGACAGCCAAACTAAGTGGATGGACTGCATTGTGACCCCCAAATCTGTAATGTCAAAAATGTTGAACCCTTAATTCCCAATGTGACTGTATTTAGAGATAGAATCTTTAGGAGATAATTAGTATTAAATGAGATTATAAGAATGGGACTCTAATCTGATAGGATTATAAGTCTTATAAGACTTATATGAGAAGAGTAAGAGAGAGATATTTCTCTCTTTTTTTCTTCGTAAACACAGAGGAAAGGCATATGAAAACAAAGCAAGAAGGTGGCCAACTGCGAGCCAGGAAGAGCGACTTCGCCAGAAACCAAACTGACCAGCAAATTGATTTGGGACTTCCCAGCCTCCAGAACTGAGAGAAACAATTTCTGTTGTTTAAGCCACCCACACTATGGTCTTTTGTGATGGCAGCCTGAGCAGACTAAGACAGATTTTGGTACTGAGAAGTGGGTGCTACTGTTAACAAATATCTAAACACATGAAAGCACCTTTGGAACTAGGTGATGGCCATAGGCTGGACAAGTTTTGAGGTCCATTCTAGAAAAAGCCATTGCTATGATGGGACTGTTGGTAGAAATATGGACTTTAAAGGTAATTCTGATGAAGGCTCAGAAAGAAAAGAGAAGAGCTGTAGACAAAGCTTCCATCTTTTCAGAGAACACATGGATAAACATGACTAGAATGGTGGAATATAGACATTCCAGTGAGGACTCAGACAGAAATGAGGAACAGGTTATCGGAGTAGAGAAACTGGGATTCTTAGATAGTGGCAAAGAACTTGGCTGAATTTTATTTTAGTGTTTTGTGGCAGGTAGAACTTGTGAGTAGTATAATTGAATAGCTGGAGAGATTTCAAAGCATTTTTAAGCAAAGTACTGGAGGTGTGATTTGGATCCCCCTTACTACTTATAGCAAAATGCCAGAAGAGAGAGAGAGAGGAATGGAAGAATAAATTGTTAAACAAATAGGAACCAGAACTTGCAGATTTGGAAAATTCTCAGTCTATCCATATTGCAAAAAAAATGAGAAAGTTCGTTATGAAGATAACACTAAGAGTGTAACTGAAAACCAGTTGAGAAAGAGACCATGACTGCAAATCATGAACTGACAGCCATCTCAGCAGAAGCTAGGAACAGAGATGGGATTATACTTGCTGAGATGCTATCAGTTTGAACTAAAGGGGACAGAGAACATAGGACAGAATGAAGGAAGGCTGTTGGGCCTCTTGGATTCTACAGGACTGAACCATAGAACTCTTTGGCTGTGAGCCTGTGCTATTCTTAAAGGAAAGAGAAGAATTAGCCAACGGTGATTCAGAGATTATTCAATGATCATTCATATGATAAGAAAGCAAAACAGCCTTATCATTTATAGCGAGAAAGTGAGTGGTCTGGGTGGAAGATGAAAACCAGCCATGACATTCCTTTAAGCCAAAGCCTAATCCAGAGTAAGGCTCTAACTCTCTTCAATTCTTCAATTCTGTGAAGGCTGAGAGAAGTTGAGGAAGCTGCAGAAGAAAAGTTTGGAACTAGCAAATATTGGTGCCTAATGTTTAAGGAAAGAAGCCATGTCCCCAACATGAAAGTGCAAAGTGAAGCAGCAAGGGCTGATGCAGAAACTGTAGCAAGTTATCCAGATGATCTAGCTAAAATAATTGATAAAGATGGCTCCAGTAAACAACGGATTTTAAATGTAGACAAAATAGCCCCCTATTGGAAGAAGATGCCATCTAGGACTTTCATAGCCAGAGAAGAGAAATCAATGCTTGACTTCAAAGCTTCAAAGGACAGGCTCATTTTCTTGTTAGGAGCTAGTGCAGCTGGGTGACTTTAAATTGAAGTCAGTGCTCATTTATTATTTCAAAAATCCTAGGGTCCTTACGAATTATGCTAAATCTACTTTGCCCTTGTTCTCTAAATGGAACAAAGCCTGGATGACAGTATATCTGTTTAGAACATGATTTACTTAGTATTTTAAGCCCACCATTGAGACATACCGTTAGAAAAAAGATATTTTTCAAAATATTACTTCTTATTGACAATGTACTTGGTCACCCAAGAGCTCTGATTGAGATGTACAAGGAGATTAATGTTTTCATACCTAAAAACATGCAGCCCATGTCAAGGAGTAGTTTTGACTTTCAAATATCATCATCTAAAAACCAGATTAAGGCTATCACTGCCATAGGTAGTGATTCTTCTGATGGATCTAGACAAAGTAAATTGAAGACCTTCTGGGAAGGATTCACCATTCTAGACACCATTAAGAACATTTGTGATTTATGGGAGGAAGTCAATAGATCAACATTAATGGGACTTTGGAAGAAGCTGATTCCAACCCTCATGAATGACTTTAAGGGGTTCAAGATGTCAGTGAAGGAAGTAATTACAGATGTGGTGGAAATAGCAAGACAATTAGAATTAGAAATAGAGCCTGAAGATGTGACTAAATTGTGCAATCTCATGATAAAAATTGAATGTATGAGGAGTTGCTTCTTATGGATGAGCAGAGAAAGTGGTTTCTTGAGATAAAATCTACTCCTGATGAAGATGCTGTGAACATTGTTGAAATGACAACAAAGAATTTAGAATATTCTGTAAACTTAGTTGACAAAGCAGTGGCAGGGTTTCAGAGGATTGAATCCAAGTTTGGAAAAAGTTCTACTGTTGGTAAAATGCTATGAAACAGCATCACATGCTACAGAGAAATCTTTCATGGGAAGAAGAATAAATCAATGCAGCAAACTTAATTGTTGTCTTATATTTTTCAGAATTGCCACAGCCACCCCAATCTTTAGTAATCAGTCAGTAGCCATCAACATGGAGGTAAGACCCTCCACCAGCAAAAAAAAATTTTGGCTTGCTGAAGACTGAAGTGATCATTAGCATTTTTTAGCAATAAGTGTTTTTAAATTAAGGCATGCATATTGTTTTTAGACATAATGTTATTGCACATTTATAGTATAGTGTAAATATAATTTTTATATGCACTGGGGAACAAAAAAGTTGTGTGACTCACTTTATTGCATTATTCACTTTATTGCAGTGGTCTGGAATCAAAGCCTAAATATGTCTGAGGTATGCCTGTATATATTTTTTAATCATACCAACTCTAGTCTATAACTGAAGAGAGAAAGAAAATACATGATTTGTGATTATCCATTATGGACAGTCATACTTTTTTTGGGGGGGGGGGGGACAGAGTCTTTCTGTGTTGCCCAGGCTGGAGTGCAATGGCATGATCTCAGCTCACTGCAACCTCCACCTCCCAGGCTCAAGCAATTCTCCTGCCTCAGCCTCCTGAGTAGCTGGGATTACAGGCATGTGCCACCACGCCTGGCTAATTTTTTCATTTTTAGTAGAGTGGGGGAGGGGGTGGGTTTCACCATGTTGGCCAGGCTGGTCTCAAACTCCTGACCTCAGTTGATCCACTTGCCACAGCCTCCCAAAGTGTTGGGATGACGGGTGTGAGCCACCGCGCCTGGCCACTAATTTTTTTAAGTTGTAAAATGGTTCCTACCAATATGTTGCAGCTTTCATGTGCAATTAGACATGGTCTGCCATACAAAATGCCCACACTGGCTGGATATTTATGTGGTTAATTTTATGTTATTATACCAAAGTCTTGCGTAAAATTAGCACTCAGTAAGTATTTATGTGAGGGATCAGGGGAAAGGAGGAGGAATGAGCAGAAGGAAAGGACAATCAGAGAGATACAGCTGAGGGAGATGAAGAAGGAGGGAAAGGAAGGAAGGAAGGAAGGAAGGAAGGAGGGAAGGCAGGCCACCTCATGATTCCCCTCGGCCAGCTGTCATTGTAAATGAATGAGCAGAAAATGGTATGATGTTATTGAAGGACATGCAAAGGTCTGTTTATTGGGTTCTAAATTCTCCATTATTGGATTCTTACGTGTATCTCCTGGAGACTTTTCCCTTTTAAATACTCTAAGGCACCAGCAAAAGTTAATTGATTTGGTTTATCCCTTTAGTCTTATTGTTGTCTAGAAAAGAGTAAATTTCTGAGAAACACGACCCAGGAGAGGAAGCTTGTGATGGGGAAGGGGCTTAGGTGTTTTAGATGGAAGTGTGGCTGTGTTGCTTTCAGACGATCATGGAGCTGCCAGAGTCCTGGGTTCCTGCATCCCTAAAGGAAGGATAGGGATGAATGTTTTCTATTTCCTGATTTTGCATTGTTTATGTGATTTTTAAAAATAACCCTTAATTCTCTGCCCTGACTTTTCAACATTCAGGAAAGAACATTGAGGTAAGAGCCAGAAGGTGTGTGATTAGGCTTGGGTCTACCCCAGAGCGGAGTCAGGGTTAGCTTTTGCCTAGAGTAGGCCAATTCCCTCCTTCCCTTGACTAATCCTCAGGTCCCAAGGATGGTCCCTCCTGAGCAGATGCAGAATAAACTGGACTCTCCAGTGGGGCCCTGTGCATGTCACCTTGACATGGGTGGAGCTGAAGGGGAAAGGAAGCCATGTGGGGTTAGCATAGGGTAGAGCGGAGATGAGGAGAATGGAGGTAAGGCTGTGGTCTTGGAAAGGAAGAGGTGTTCCTCCCTAAGAAAACCATCCCTGGATACCCCTGCCTTCCAGTTCACCCTCCTTCACTTCCTCCTCTGACCTTCTTGCCTTCTCAGAATTATTTATATTCCAGGCTTTCTACTTCTCCATGTTATTCTGCCCGGCAGTGTTCACAGCTGTTCCATGGCTTCTCTCCACAACACAGTCCCAGGGCATTGCCTGAAGATTGCCAGCATAGGTCCCTGGTCACATGGCTCAGAACACTTGCCCATTTGCACTGAGTTGAGGAAGTGTAGGCAGCACAGTGTGGCAGTGAAGAGTATGACTCTGAAGCCAGCCAGCATGGCTTTGATTACCAGCTTTGTGACTTTGAGCAAGTTATTAACCTCTTAGTTTCCTCGTCTTCCAAAATTGGGACATAATACTGTCTCTCTCACAGAGTTGTTCAATTATTTAAAAAAATTAATACATGTAAAACATCATACGCATTTCATAAGTGTTTGCTTTTTTACTGTAAATAGTTCCTGGAAACCAAGTACCACATCTGGCTAATTTCTGTATGCTCAGCCCTATACAGAAATGCATCCTAAATACATTGTAACAGTTCTAATCAATTGTTAATTAATTGATTCCCAGCTTCTTAATGGACTCTGATGTCTGACAGTTATGGGTGTACAGGGTGAGTTAGTCAAGTCTTGCAGCACTGCGTGGATTCAAACACACAGTAAAGGAGTCCGGCAGCCTGAGTTCAAATGCTGGCTCTACTGTTTTTCAGTTGCGATACCCTGGGAAAGTTTCTGAAACTCCCTGAGTTGAAATTTTCTCATTTTCTAAATGGAGAAAGTTTTGCTTTGAAGATTAAATGTGACAGAGCTATTATTATTCCCCTGTTGTGCTTTGCTGAGGATATGGAGTCCATGTCTGTGGGTATGGAACTGGGGCTGAAGATCAGTTTGCAGAAATTCTGGCTTCTGGAACGGGGTCAGCAACACTTAGACATAGGGCTGCTTGTTTTGTTCTGGTCTTGTCCTGACTAACATCTTCCTCTCTGCCTCCCTTTTCTGTGAAATCTAAGTAACACTGCTGGGTTCAGAGTTGTTTCTGGATGCAAGGCAATCAAAGGTGCTCATACAATTCCTAGATGTCCAAGCTAGACAGCACCTCAGCAACCACACACCCATCTGCACTTCACAGGTAAGGGAATGGAATCTGGAAAAGAAAAGCAATTGGTTTGACCAAATTACATATTTAGCAGTAGCAGAACTCAGACAAACACTGGGTATTTGAGCTGTCTATCCATTGATCTTTGTTAAACCATGGCCTCCCTGAGTTGATGCCACAAGGCTTTCTTAACCCTTACCAAAATAACACAAAATGATGTATATAAATCATTAAAAGGTCCACCAAGCAGAGAGGGGGTGGGAGAGAGGAGGGAAGGGAACTAAATGCATTAATTTCTTTAATTAACATAAATAGTAAGTTAGCTGCTCAGAGTATGTTTGCGCTTTCTTGCAATTCATTCCTCTACTCTATTCCAACTGAACAGAGATCATGTTCTGAAATGGTTAAGAATAAAGATTCCAGGTCCCAGAGGCGGAATGCACTTCCAGCATGTACTAGCTATGAGGCCTGCACATGTAACTTCTCTATGACTCCATTTCCTTACTTTACAGAATGAGAAGGAAAGACACACCTACCTCATAGTGTGGTTGAAGAGATTTAATATAACAAGACATCAAAAAACACAGCAGAATCTGCTACATGTTAAGTATTTACTGTATGTCAGTTGTTCTGGATGGATAAAATTGCCACATGGCTGCATTTCAAATGATGAAAACTCTTATTACTTCTTATTCTCTTGCAGTAAGAGATTGCTTCTGTCTGGAATGTTTCCTCTTCTTCCTATCAGAGTATAGGTGGGAGGGGAGGGAGGCATGCATAATGCGGGCCAGGTTCTGAAGGCCACGAGGCAAAATGTATGATGCCTTCTCATACTGACACTCCAGACACTGAGAGCCAAACACATCCTAAGTCCCAAGAGGAGATTACTCTGGGGCCTTGTCAGTTAGTGAAGGGTTTATTGGTCACTGGAATCTGACCAGGCCTCTCTGAGTCTCCCTGCTGCCCGCCCCTGCTTGGGTCTGCAGCCTGGGCCTTGCCCAGCCCCTCTTCCCATGAGCAGACCTTGTTCCCTCCACCCTGCCCTTCTCAGGGCTCCCCAATCCCATCAACCCTTTTCCCATGCTGTGTCACTGCACCTGACTTTCCCTCTGCCTGGGGCATTCTTGCCATTCCCCACCTCCCACCCAACACCTGGCTTGACCTTTTCTTAGCAATGTGAAAGCTCTGATGCTAGGGTCTCTCTGAATCCAGAATGCTCCTGGGCGGCTCCAGCATTTTGTTTTGAATTGTTGTGCTACCATAATACGTGCATTGTGTCTCTTCCCTGACAAGAGTGGGCTCCTTCTGGGCAGAGACCCATCTTACTCATACCCTCAGCTTCTAACACATGGCCTGGCACATCATAAGTGCCCATGGAGACTGGTAGAGAAATTAGTGCCCCTGCCCACACCTGACCACCATTCTTGCCAGTACAACTCTCAGTCTCTTTCCCTTCTGCATTTAGAGTCTGGAGCTCAGTTAGGTTTCCAAATGTAAATTCTGTCTTTCAATTAAGAACTGTAGAAAAATATATATGTGAATGTGGATATATTTTCAACCTCGATGCTGGCATTTTTTCTACATTTGCTTGTTTTGGAGACTCTCGTCTCCCCTGGGATCACGCCTTTCTCCCGGTAAATGGACAGGAAAGTGAAGACGTGAATATTTTTATCTGACATTATTTTGGAGCATGGCTTTCCTGTTTTGCTGTTGTTTCCTTTTCATGGACCATTAGCAGCTTCCAAAGGCAATATCCTTTCACTGTCACACTGTGCCATGGGGGGCCATTTCAACAACTTCAGACTAGGGCATTAAGTGCAATTCTGGATGAGAGTCAGCACATAACCAAATAAAAATAATAAAAGGAAAGCTTGTAGGAGCCATTTGGAACACTGTCCCATGCTGAATTCATTTGCAGCCTCTCAGAAACCTACCCATCACCAGTGATCAGCCCCAAGCCTGGCTATACCTTATTTAATTGTAAAGTATTTCATATCCTCAGAAACAGCCCTGCTCATTTGCTTTTCCTTTTTTGGAGATTGTCTTGGTGGAATGCTGAGATTCTAATCAGTGGGGGAGAAAGAAAATGCAGGTTTTGATTTCAGCAAGAAAAAAAAAAAGGTGCACTTCTTGTAGCTTTTCTCCTCACCTTAAAATGAGCATTTAGGAGACCTTTTTGGAAATTCTTCTAAAATAGGTGCTTAGCACAGCAGAGAAGATGGTAGAAAAAGCAAGGTGAATTAAGTTCAGGCGCCCAACCCAGCATGAGCCACTGCTACCCTACCCCTGGTCTCCACCTGGATGGCAGTTTCAGAAATGAAGGGGAGAAAAATAAGCATAAGAATTTGTCTCCAGGCCAGTGTCCCTGATGGGCAACCCAGTTGAGAGCAAGGTTCTCCCGGATGGAGAGAGTCCCCTGAGCCTGAATTCCAGGAAAGTCTCAGGTCTAACCAAGTCAGGGCAGGTTAGCCTATATCAGTTTATCCCCGGCATCACAGCCATCTGTGGGAGCAAGGCTGTTAAAAGTATTCCTGGAGACCTATTACCTAGAAATTCTGACTCAGTTGATCGCGGATGGGTAATGAAAATCCACATTCTATTGGCTTTTCTACATCTCAGTGATGCAGGTGAATAAATACTAGTGGAATATTCAGTAATCAACCAGCCAAGGAATGTTTGTTGAGTGTTTGTGCAAAATGCCATTCCTGAGACCTGAGATGGTCATATATTAGAGCTGCCCCTTCGGTTTAGCATAAGGATGGTCTGCGTGAGAAGACCAGGGATGGCCATTGAAAACACAGCCTTAGGAGCCTGAATAATAAAAGAATAGGAGAATAGGAGCATTCAGATCATAGCTAACATTTATCACACACTTAGGTGGCCAGCACTGTGCTATAAAAGTTTCCTCTACACTCCTTTAAATTAAGGACTGTTTTGTCTTGTTCATTGTTGTCACCTCAGCTCCTAGGACAGGACCTGGCACATAGTAACTGCTCAATAAATATTTGTTAAATAAATGTACAAATGCATTATTAGCTTATCCAATCTTCAGACAGCTCTCCGAGCTAAATATTAAATATTCCAGGTACACTAAGATTCTGGGAGGGGGACCAGAGAATCTGCACTTTTATCAAGCACTTTGAGAGATTCTTAAGATTGACTAGATTTGGGAAGCAGAAAATCTGGACCAAATTCCCTTATGGGTATTTAAATCCCCTGAAAAACAGTCTAATTCAATGTTTCTTCAGCTTATCCTTGAATTTCCTGAAGATAAGATATCCTTGCATTTTCTGAAGATATTATGGTAGTGCAAAACACAGCCCAGACCACAGTCTACTCATTTTAATTATTAAAAATTTTTTTTGAGACGGAGTCTCACTCTGTTGCCCAGGCTGGAGTGCAGTGGTGTGGTCTCGGTTCACTGCAACCTCCACCTCCCAGGTTCAAGCAATTCTCCTACCTTAGCCACCCGAGGAGCTAGGATTACAGGTGTGTGCCACCATGCTCGGCTCATTTTTGTAGTTTTAGTAGAGACAGGGCTTCACCATGTTGGCCAGGCTGGTCTCAAACTCCTGATCTCAAGTGATCCACCCTCCTCAGCCTCCCACAGTGCTAGGATTACAGGCGTAAGCCACCACATCCAGCTAAAACGTTATTTTTTATGATCAAGTGAATCATAACTTTTCTTCATTTCTACCTATGGCTCTTATTTCTTCTCCAAGAAAAAGATCATGTCCATCACACTGAGCTATCCATTACTGTGCATAATGGAGATTTAAGATTATACCATTTTCCATATATTCAAGGATCAAGCCAGAGGCAAAGAGAATGAGAGATCTATGGCCTGATCCCAGATGAGAGACCTAGGCTCCTGGACTCGTTGGAAATAATACTGTGACCTGAGCTTAGGTAGAACATGGACTCAAGTCTGATAACCTTAGATTTGAAACTTGACTCTTTGACAACTAGCCATGTGACCTTGTGAAAGGCTTTCTCATCTTCAGTTTTCCCATGTGTGAAGTGGAAATAATAAAATATCATAGCATTGTGAGTGTAAAACATAATAGCTGCCAATAACAAAACCAAAACCACATATAACAAAAAATTAATACGAATATAAAAGTCACAGCTAACATTTATCACAGCCCTATTATGTGCCCAGTATGTTGCTAAACAACTGTCCTCTAAGCCCCTATAAGTTAACGGACTGTTTTAATTGTTTTGTTCATTGTGGTATCCCCAGCACCTAGAGCAGTGTATGACACATAGTAATGGCTCGATAAATATTTTTTGAATAAATGAGTAAACCCATTGTTAGCTTGTCTAATCTTCAAAATAGTTCAGAGCTAAATGCTTCTGGTAATCCTATTTGACACAATGAGAAAACTGAGACTTGACAAGGTAAAGTTACTTGTTCAACCAGTAGGCAACAAAGCAGGGATTTAAACCCAGACACATTCCTGTGATCCCTACCAACAAGTTATTGTAGGCATATTGCCATTTATTGACAATATTGGTAAATCTAACCTTATATTTGTATTTTTATAAATGTATTTTAATGCCTAATGCATTTTATATTTGTATTCTTACACATCATGACATCTGTTGCTGGAGAGGGGGTGCATTAATTTGGTTCTGACATGAGATCCCAATGCTGCCTTTACTTCCTGTGGACAAATGTGCATGTTCAGAAGCTGGGAACAGACAGGGCAGCGATCTTTTTGTCCAGCTTCTGGTGGCCTTGATGCCTGCTTTGTGAGACACCCAGAATCTTCAGCTGTCTTTTCCTCCCATTGAATAGTCAATAGGAAAAGCAAGAACTCTAAAACTGCTGGACTGAAAATGAAATATGCAATGGCTTCAGGCTATGTTTTCCCTTTGCTGGGAAGCACTGCTATGATAATTGTTTCTACAAAAAGAAACTACAACTCTGGCAAAAAAAAAAAAAAAAAAAAATCAAACCCTCTGTTTGCTCGAACCTATCATAAACCATTGCTGGTAATTATAGAAGCTGATTGTGCGACAGTTTAGTTTAACTTAATTGACAATTTTTTTTAAGCTGCAACACAATAAAAATAGTAAAGAACGAGTCAGGTTCTAGAGATGGAACATTTAGCTTTGGTGAAATGTCAAAGATCTGCACACACTGCCAAAGGTGTGGGAATGTAACTGAGCTGTCAGCTCTGTTATTTAAATCCTTGCTTCTTGTGTTTTAAATTCTGCTTCCTGAGTGCACAGTCTGTTGTGGACTTGCATCCTATTGTGGCTAAGCAGGTCTTTAAGCAGTTGTGGAAAGAAATGGTCCCCCTAAACCAACATAGAAATATGGCTCCTGTGTCTGGAAGAGATGGCTGTGCAAAACCAATAGCTGTGTCCCATTGCAATTTAAGTATAATCACTTATTTTGGGGGTTCATTTTACTTGATTAAAAAAATTGATTAAAGCTTTACCTCCTTTTCCATTACTAGGAACACTCTCATTCCTGTTTTCTTTCCTTTGGTCCTTCTCTTTCATCATGATGATTGTCATCTCATCATCATCATCATCATCATCATCATTCCATCTTAATAATAATGGTAATAATAGCCAGCATTTATGAACACTTCCATAGGACAGATATTAGGTCAAGGACTTTCAACAGATTATCTAATTTAATCTTCACAACTATTTAAAAAGCTATCTATTAGAAAGTGGCAAGCCTAGATTCACACCCTGTCTGTTTGGGACCAGGGCATACAGTTATATCCATGATATTTTCTATCATCTTACAGTTTTGTTTACAACTGGGCCTCCGTCTCTGGGACAAAGCTTAGCTAAGTTTCATAGCCAAGGCAGAAAATAGAGCAAAACCTCAGGGCCACCATCTAGTCAGGCTTGGCATTGGTCTTGCTACCTGTAAAGCCAGTATCTAGTATGTCAGGAATGACACTTGGGAGCCTGTGTCCCTTCCAGGTGGCAGTCTTCCATGTGTAATAACCCTTAGCCACGGCTCCTCCTCTGGATGGGAGCTCTGGCCTCCCTTCCCTGCCCTACCTGCCAGGTCCCCCCTAGGCTTGGAGCTTTTCCCTGAACACCAGCCCACAATCCAGGGTCAGAGAGACCCCTCCCTACTCCTATCCGTCCCCTTCTCCCAGTGCTTGGATTCCCACTCCTTGTACCTAAGAGTGCATAGTGAAGGTAAGCTGCATATAGAGATGTTTTAGTAACTTCCTTTGAAATGAAAATCGCAATGATGGTGATGATTATGGTGATTTATTGAGTGCTGTTTGCCAGCACTATTCCAAGTGCTTTTGCATGTACTAGCTGCCCTCCCAATAACCCTGGGAGGTAGATCTATTGCTTTCACCAGTTTCCAGATGAGGAAGTGAGGAGCACAAAGGTTAAGAGACTTACCAAAGGTCACATAACTAGAAAATGTCAAAGCCAGATGTGCATCCAAAACTGGTAAGCTTAATCATAATGCTATGTTGTGATGTCAAAATAGTGTTACCAATGGTTTGAGGAACCAAACATTCAAAATGCTTCAGACGAACACAACAACTTTTTCAGGTAAGTTGATTTGTGAAAAAGTACTTTGCTTTCAAACTTATCATGTCACTTGGAAATGGCTGTAATTAATGTCAAATTTAGTTCCAGTCTCCTGGAACCTAAATACCATTGAGACTAACAATATTTTCTACATTCTAATTACATTTTAGAAGATACTTACATCACTTGATGTTCCAAAGCTTTCTAATGATTGAATTGCAATTAAGAGCCTATGCCATATTCTTACACATACTGTTTTCCTATCAAAGTATAAATGATCACAATACTACCTATATTTGTATGTGACTCATTAACATTCCACCATATTACTGATATTTATACATGCTATTGACATTGATGGCTCCAATACCAGCCAGTTAACAAGGAATGACAGGCTTATTACGTGTTCAGCACTTGACATATTTAATAATACATAGGTGAGTAAGAAAATTGCTGTGATAAGAAACATATACATTTATGACTGTGTATACATAGTCTTTTTCCCTTGCAAAATGGTGGTTAGCAAATTTTAAAAAATTATTTCCTAGAGGTTAGCTGTGGGAGGTCATCAAAGGAAACCTGAGTTGGGAGAGGAAGGAACTAAAGTCAGAACAAGGGCTGGGTCTGTTTGCAAATGAACCGTGAATAAGAAGTAGCATCAAATAAGAAAAGGAAATGCAGCAGGTGGCTCAGCTGAAGAAAAGAGAAGTCTGCTCACATAAGGGTCTGGACTGAGGCTGGAGGGTCAGGGACTCAATCATAAAACTACCCTATATGGACATGCTTTAGAAAAGATAAGTAGGAAAGTATAAATAGAGAAAAAAAGGTGGCAAATGCTCCAGGGCGCAGAAGCTCCAGAAACCTCCACTTCACTGAGGAACTGCATCAATCTCTGGGGACAACATCAGGGGCTTCTTTTCCCTGATTCAAGGGACTGAGACAGAGGGAAGAACTGAGTGACAGGGGGCTGTGGCCAGAGAAGCTTAGTGCCTTCCATCCAGGCTTCCACTAGAAGAGACCTTCTTGAGCTTGTTACCAAACTCTGTGGGCCAGTCCAAAGCTTCCTTCAATTAAGATGCCAAAGTCCCTTTAGCTTCCAGGTGAGAAAAGATTAAGGTGAGAAGGATGGCTAGAGGATGAGGGCCCCCAAAATGGACCTTGAAACCTAGATATTGCTGGGTGAAACCAAATCTGTGGTCTGCTATCAGATTCTATGCTTCCGTGTATTCTTATCTACTAAAAAAAGCTTTCTTCATATAGAATGGCAGCTTTCAAAATTGTTAGGCTAATGTATATTCTTCTAGTTTGGGAGAATATTGAGATTTCTCATTTAACAAACTATAACCATCTGGGATTTTTCCTGGAGGAGATGTCACCTCTTGTGGGACAGAAAATGGAAGCAAGACTTGAGATAGCGCCTAGGACACTGGGGAGCAGAGGCTTCCATCATGCTTGAGGTACAGTGTTTCTGGTTATGCAGGGAGGGATGGGATGCAGAAAGGTCAGAAAGATGGACACATACTAAGATAATGGACAGACAGACAGACTAGCATGCCCCACCCTTGCCCCAGAACATACCTTGGGAATATGTGGACCTGAGCTGGGGAGAGGAGCTGTACGTGTGTGAGTAGATGACCCGAGCTGTGCCTGGCAGCCAGGAGCTTGGGTTGGAGACCTGGCACCTGTTCGTCCTCTGCATCACCCTCTGCATGCAGATTGTGAGTGACAGGACGGTGGTAGTGGCTGTGGCCTAGCTGTGGACTCCTGGGGTAAAGCAGAGCTTGAGTTTCAGGCTCTGTTGCATGACTCTAAAGTGGACTACACCAAATTGGCCCAATGGACTGTCAGGGACAACACGTGGCTGCAACCATGACAATGGTCACATGGAGTTCCCCAGAGAAAGAAGCATGCTCGCTGCTTCCTGTCCTTGCAGGGATTTAATCAGACCTCCTGGAAAGAGTAAGACCCCAAAGCTTGTGGACTTGTCACAGGAATATGAGATCTATAGAGGAGAACATTTTTTTGTTGTTGTTGTTCCCATGGCTGTTGTTTTTGTTTTGTTTTTTAATTTTTTATTTCCATAGGTTATTGGCGAACAGGTGGTGTTTGGTTACATGAGTAAGATCTTTAGTGGTGATTTGTGAGACTTTGGTGCACCTATCACCTGAACAGTATACACTGCACCCTATTTGTAGTCTTTTATGCCTCACCCCCTTCCCACTATTTCCCCCTGAGTCTCCAAAGTCCATTGTGTCATTCTTATGCCTTTGCATCTTCATAGCTTGGCTCCCACTTATGAGAGAACATACGATGTTTGGTTTTCAGTTCTTGAGTTACTTCACTTAGAATAATAGTCTCCAATCTCATCCAGGTCGCTGCAAATGCCATTAATTCATTCCTTTTTATGGCTGAGTAGAATACCACAGTTTCTTTATCCACTCATTGACTGATGGACATTTGGGTTGGTTCCCCGTTTTTGCAATTGCGAATTTTGCTGCTATAAACATGCATGTTCAAGTATCTTTTTCGTATAATGACTTCGTTTCCTCTGGGTAGATGCCCAGTAATGGGATTGCTGGATCAAATGGTAGTTCTACTTTAAGTTCTTTAATGAATCTCCACACTGTTTTCCATAGTGGCTATACTAGTTTACATTCCCACCAGCAGTGTAGAAGTGGAGAACATTTTTATCTATTAAAGAACCATTTCAAATATACAAAAGATAATAAAATAATAAGTAGTTTATATATGCAGAAATAATATATATAAATATTATATAATATAAACTATATAAATAATATATGTAAATAATAAATGATTACCTAGAATTATATTATTTATAATATAAGTAGTAAATAATATATAAATATTATATAATTATATGATAAATTATTACATATATGTAGGAAAAACACACTGTTTTTCTTCTGCCCCCACACCACAAAGTAAAAGTTTCCCCCACACACCAAGAAAGCAATCATTTCTGCAGCAGACACCAGCTCCTGTGCTCCAATTAGGTTCCTTTCTGACATGACCTACCTGGAGACAATGGCAGGTCCCCTAAATTGAGGCTCAGTCCCACAAGACTGCACCCCACTTCCAATGCCAATCTCAAACCCCAAGTTGTTTTATCTGTGCTTCTAATTGACTGCCTATAAACTGGGGGATCCCATAACCCCCTGTTTGGGTTTGACTGATTTGCTAGAGTGGTTCACAGAACTTCAAAATAACACATTCATCCGTTTATCATAAAAGATATTACAAAGGAGATAGATGAAGAGATGATGCATACGAGAGCACATGGAGGGGCGTGGAGCTTCTAGCTCTCCCTGGTGCGCCACCTTCCACATCTCCACGTGCTAAGCCATCTGGAAGCTCATCCTATCCCGTCCTCTTGGGCCTTTTACGGAGACTTCATTGGACAGGCATGATGGAGGCATGGACAACCATGTGGAGATGTGACTGGACACAAAGGGTACCATCAAACACTAACAGAGTGGGGAGCCCAGCAGGGCCTCTCTGTCCAGATTCTTCTTGACCTCTCTGTGCGGCATTTCTTCCTCCTGGATATGGGGCAGGACCTCTTCTGAAATAGGGTCTTATGACCTACAGTCAGGGAAGGTAGGTAAGAGATTTTCTTTATGGTCTAAGAAAGAAGAGTGAGGGAAGATTCCTGCCTCAGGAAGAAAAAGAAAAAGAAGTAGGTAAAAGAAGGGCAGGAAAAGTTCAGAGAGAGAGACTGTTTTCTGAGGCCTGCTCCTATGGAGTAAAGCACCCAACTTTTTAACAAAAGACTCTTTCACCTTTATGGCTCTGAAGCTGCTCCAGGAACCAAAGCCAAAAAGCCAAATACCTTAACGAAAGATATGCTTATTGCTGTAGTCACTTAAAAAATAACCAGGGCTGTGGGAGTTATAAGCCAGGTACCGTGGATGAAAACCAATAATATATATCATAATACCACAGTATCGGATGCCCAGATTCAATAAACGTGAAAGTTTTGTCATATTTCCTCAGATGAAAAACAATACAGTTGCTCATAGAGCTAAAGTATTTGTAATCCATTTTCATTGCCTTCTCTTCTTCCCTCCTTCCTCTTTCTACTCTTCTATAGGTGGTGTGAACCTTCTTATCTGTGCTTTTATACACTTACTGCCCGTGTGTGTTCATAAATGGTATATTGATGTGTTTGAAATATATATTGATATTATATTTTATGTGTCCTTCTTCATTTTCACTCAACACTAACTTTTTAAGGTTATTCATTTGATACAATAGAATTTGATCTAGTTCATTTGTTTTAATCTCTCTCTCTCCCTCTCTCTATATACTATATATGTGTCTATACATGTAACACTTTGTATACTATTTACATATTTTACTTCATCCATTTTTCTATTAAAGGATGATTGGTTTGTTTCCAGTTTTCACATTTTTTAATTTAATTTTTAAATTAAATTAGAGTTTATTTTTGTATAATGTGTGCTGTGGTATTTCTGCATGTCACAGTATCATTCTGGGATAAAATATCTTTTTCTTTACTGTTTTGTAAGGCCTCCTGTTTTCTATTTCAGGTATTGATGTGCTTTATGACTAATATTTCATTAATCTATGTGTTTATCGCTGAACCAATATAGTGTTGTTTTAATTATCATAGGTTTATGGCAAGATTTGATATTTGATAGGGGAAGACCCACACCTTTATTTTTGAAAATTAGAAAGCTGTGATTTAGATATTGAGCTTATGCTTTAAGACACTTTTCTTTTTTTTTTTTTGAGATGGAGTCTCGCTCTGTCACCCAGGCTGGAGTGCAGTGGTGCAATCTCAGCTCACTGCAAGCTCCACCTCCTGGGTTCACGCATTTCTCCTGCCTCAGCCTCCCGAGTAGCTGGGACTACAGGCGTCCGCTACCACGCCCGGCTAATTTTTTGTATTTTTAGTAGAGACAGGGTTTCACTATGTTAGCCAGGATGGTCTTGATCTCCTGACCTCGTGATCCACCCGCCTCAGCCTCCCAAAGTGCTGGGATTACAGGCGTGAGCCACCGCACCCGGCCCAAGATACTTCATTTAAATAAAAACCAGGTGTGAACTTACTCTGACCACAAGCTGAGGAATTGGGATATATCATCTACAGTCTGTATTTGGTCCTTAAAACAACCTTGTCGGATTGAAAGTGTTATTCCTATCTTAGACATCATGAAACTAAGAGTTGGTGGTGTTAGGTAACACGTCTGTGTGAAGACACTCAGGAAATGACATGTGCAGAATCTCTTTGACTTGCATGTGTATTAAAGATATTTTCTACTAGATCATGTAGTACCCCTCAAGAAGCCCCGTGATAAATGATTGCCTCTCTCCTTGAGCAAGATGAACTATCTCTGTTTTCCTCTTTGGAGTGTAGGAAACTTGGATTCAAATTTGTGCTTAATAATTTAACTCAGAAGTTTCTTATGATTCATTTATCTGTGTACTACTTTTTATCTCTTTTCTTAATACCCCATTCTAATTTGCATTTTTCTTGTCTTGATTTTTACATATTTATTCCTAATGCGTTGTGTTAATGCATGCAGATTTTATTGCCAACCTTAAATAATTTACAAATAAAAAAAGAAAGAATACATGTTCAGTTACAACAAGGCTTTGCAAGTTTTAATGTGCATTGGAATCATGTGGGATCTTCTTGAAATGCAGGTTCTCAATCAATAAGTCTGGGGTGGAACCTGAGACTGTGTCTCTAACCTGCTCCCAGATGGTGCCTATGTTGCTGACCTAGGGTCACAGTTTGAGACGCAAGGCTCTGCACCCAGGATGAGAAGGTATTGAGTGATGAGATCACTGGGCTTCCCCAGAGGAGAGATAGATGCCCATAGCAGGCTGAGAATCATTATTAACAGCTCTCAGATTTTCTGAATCTTGACGTGAAGCTGGGAAACAAAGTTCTTCAGTGTGGTCTACTTTCAGCTGCCTTTCCCAGCCAGGACAAAGGCTTTTCCAGCTAAGAAGGATCATATAGGTAGAGGGGGTGTTCTTCCTTCCTAATAGCAGGTCTCAATTCTGGCTGCACATTAGAATCAACAAGGGAGCTTTTAAAACTTGTTATACCCAAGCCACGCTTCAGCCCAATTAATCAGAATTTCTTGGAGCAGGGCCTCAATATTTTTTTAAAGTTTCTCAGGTGGTTTCAAAGTGCAGGGAAGGTAGAGAATTCTGCTTCACAAAGATAAAGAGAGATGATCCCTGTGACCCGTTTTTCAAGAGAATCCTGCCCTCCTAGCTGACTCTCCTTTTGAGGAGGGGGAGGTCCCTGGTCAGTACCTTGCGGCCTCCTTCCAGGGCCATGCCAGCATCTGGTTATTGTTTTCAAACTATTTCTACTATCAGGTTCCTGAAATTCCCCCTGTTGGGATCCCATATCAGGCTGGGTTCCTTGAGAAACTTCCCATTTTAAGATCCAAGTACAAATTAAAGAGTAAACATTTTAAATAACAGATTTATTGGTACTTAAATAATTATGGACCAAATCTTTTGCTTCTTCATCAATATATGCTTCAATCTGCATCTCCATTTCTTTGTCATTATTTTTCATGTCCAAATTAATTGTATTGGAAGGCAAGATTCACATTTTCTGTTTAAACATCTTATTTTAATGGTGTGGAAATTAGAGAGTTTGAAATCTACATGACCCTGGAATTGAATCTCAGCTCCTCTAAATGTTAATGGTGTTAAAAGGCAAAGTTTGTCATAGAAAAAAGCCTGAATAATATGTATTTCACCTGTGTCATGTCAAACCCTGATTGGCTGCACTCAGAATGTCACCAGGTTTAAGAGGCTGAAGAAGAGATCCAGAGCCAGCAAATGAGACATGGGGTTTTATTGGGGGCTTACATACAGGGGAGAGAGTCCAGTGGCAGGGGCTGGGCAGGATAACAATACTGCCCAGCAGCGGTGGGCTAGGCAGGAGAACTGCAGTGGCTTGCAACAGGCATGCAGTTTATACAGCATGTTTTCACTCAGTACCCTCCCCATAACGACCTCCACCTGGCATCCTTCATTCAAGTCAAACTCGGGGCCTCGAGCCCCTGTATGGCCTGTGTTCCTTGGGATGGGATGGGACAGGACAGATGTTGGGGGGCTCAGACGTTCCTCATAGGCGAGGAACAGATCTCCAGGTTGGCCACTCCTGGATTCCCCAGCTGAGAACACACATTCCGCTGTGTCTGCCACACAGGGTCATTCTCAGGGTATGCTTAAGGTATTGCTAGGAGGTGCGTTTACCCTACAACATGGTTGATAAATGAGTTTAAAAAGTTAAATTATCTAAATGAGAATATGTGACAGAATTTCCTTCATTTCATGGAAACTCAAATCTTAGCTTCCTTCCTTCTGCATTTAGAAAGAAGATGCAATATATATTTTCATATAATTAATACCCTTCCTTCTCCTAAAAAAGATTTAAGGAGACTGAAAGGAACAATATAAAGCCAATGTACAAACAAATATTTAATGGAAAGCATGCGCCTGAATGAGATCATTCTTTTAGAGAAATAACTGTCACATTCCATCATTAAGAAGTGATGTGTTCTCCATAATCTTAATCCAAATGAATAAGTTTTGAATGGAAGAATTGCTGCTAAAATTCCTAATGAAACATAATAATTACTTTTTCTCTTTTAAACTGAAGTCAGTACATTGCAAAAAATTAAAGACAAATATGTTTACCATTTTTTTTTGTTAAATTTCAGGGCTATTTTGAAATTTGGTATTACTTTAAATATAAGCAAAGAATTAGATTTATTGTTTTAGAAAGAAATCCATTCCCATTCAATTAGATTATTTTTTAGTGTTAGATTTTTTTCTCCATAAGAGCAAGTAGATTTACATATTTTTATTCTCAGAATTCTAATTACCAGTATATTTGGATATGCAGTTGTGAAATGAGAACATATTACATGTTCTCAGAAAGCAAGCCTTGGTTCTGAGCTATAGGAGGGATAATCTTGAATATGACTGTTTATTTCCCCACTCCATAACCTTGTTTCTACCCCTTCTTTGTAAACAGGTTGAACACCACATTTAATTTTGAAGCTAATAAAATGTTTTATTTTGTGGGATTTTATAGCTCCTTTTGTAATATGGAGATATAGGTGTGAAAGTCAGTGCCTCATATATAAGGATTGCAAATTCAAATAGGAACTGTGGTAACTTAAAAAAATAAGTAAAGTGGCACTGCATTTCCTTTAGAGCACACAGGAATAATTTTCACTCTCACAAAGAAGCCCAAGCTCATTATTCTTTAAACATGTGGTGTATTGCTTATCATTTTTCCCTGGGTACAGAGAAATATTTATCTACAAAAAGAAAAGAAACAGTACAAACGTGATGCTAAGTGGCATATGCTATGTTAACTTTAGGTCATGGAGACTGTAGGGAATGGTGAGGACTGTGGCAAACAACAAAACATGTCCAATGGTGGGCATGTGTGAATGAAGCCCAGTGTCAGCAGGCCTTTTGAGTTTCCAAGAGAAAGAAGCAGTACAGATTTTTACGTTGAAATGTTGTAATTTTAAAATTATATCCATTAAAAAACAATTTATGGGACAAATAAAACACGACTGCCAACCAAATTCAGCTAGAAGACCACAAGTGTGCAACTACTGCTTGGAGAAAAAATAATGCAAGAGGTCCACATGGGAGCAATTCTAGTGAGGTATTTGATGTGCAGATTAGATCCTTCCTAGAATAAATTGCTGCACTTTCAAGGGAAATATGAGATGCTGTGTGTGTGTGCATGTGTATGTGTGTGTGTGTGAGTGCGTGTGTGCGTGCATGTGTACACAGTGGGCTTGTCAGAAAATCTATTTGGTTGAATGGGACACTATACGAAGTATATAACACTTTTGCAATGGAATGTTGAGGGTTCATGGTGTGTGTTTGGAGCAAGTAGGGATTCTAGAAAGGAACTATTCTCTATTCTATATTCTAGAAAGGAGCTAATCTCCACCATTCAGTGTGGTGGAGGGTGCCACCGTTTAGTCACTCAGGACTTAGTGGGGCTCCCAGAGAAAATGCCAGGGCATAAGAGGGATGCTATTCCAGATAAAGGGCAATAATAAGCATAGGGGAAGCAGCCACCTGTCAAGAGTAAACTAAACTATGTTTGTTTGTGGAGGTGGTTTTGTAATATGGACAAATGTCATATAGGACATTTCTGCTCAGACTGGGCCAGATCAATGTCTCTCAAGGCCTTGCCTTGTGCTTGTCTCTAGCATCGCAGATTGTTGCTCCTACCCTCCCCGTCCACCATCCTCCCTGCTTTCATATTCTTCTTATTCTCCTGGAGAAGTGGAGAGAAGTTTTCAGGCTCACCACGGCTCCACTGTTCAGGGTCCTGGCCCACAAGCTCATGTGGGCCAATCACTTTTTTATACTTGTAGACTGAAAAGAAGCAGCTGTCCTGCACAATATTTAGTGAATTCTGAATGTGTACTACAGGCATTTTTTTTTTAAAGCAGGGACTTTCCCCATGTGAGAGAAAGAAAGAGAAATTTGTATTCACACTGCTTCGTGGAATTCTAAAATGTGTTTTGGGGGGATACAATTCAAACACTAAAATAATCCATTTCATGCATATTAATTGATTTTTACATGAAAACAATTCCCATTTGCATGAGAGCTTTGGCAAGTTTAGAGTCTGGGGAAGATGTTATAAGCAGTAGTGGAGAAAAATAAAACTAAACATTGCACTATGTTGGCAAGAGCTTAGGAAGACAAACTCAGGCTTATATTCATTTTTCCTGCTGTCAGTGGCAGAAGTCTGATGGTTCTCTTGCCCATTGTAGGCCACTCTTTCCCTTTTATTCTCTATCCATAGTCTCAAGTTTGTGGTTTGAGTCTGAGCCTCTTCTATTCTCTAATGATCATCTCTCCTTAGGTGAGTGCCTATCCTATGGAAATAAAAAATATGTTGCTGTCTCTCAAACCCATTTTCATCTAATTGACACTCTATTCTGATGCCCCACTCACACACAAACTTCACCTCCAAATGATTTAAACAAAAGGACATTTATTGACACACGTATCACAGGCAAACACAAGTAGGTGAGCTCCAGGGCTGGCTTAATCCAGCGACTATGGCTCCGATTGGCAGTGCTTCTCTTGTCTCTCCCCTTCCCACGCCATGTGCCAGTTTTGTCCGCTAGCTGTTAGTGACAGGGCTTCTGCAGTTTGAGACCTTAGATCCTCACTCCTCGATGTCCACAGAAAAAAAGAAGGATAAATCCTGGACCCACTCTCAGGAGACAGAGGAAGTTTCTTTCCCCAAAATTCCCAGCAAAGCGCTCTGTGAGATTTGCTGTTCTAAACTGGGACATGCCTGTTCCTAAACCTGTTCTTCCAGGACAATTTCCATGCAGAGATTGTTTTTGCCTTCTCATCCCTAAATCACTCATGTGGTTAACATGCGAGAGAATGCACGCCTGTGACACAGCCTTAGGAGGTCCTGATGACTTGTGCCCAAAGTGGTAGGGACACAGCTTTGTTTTATATATTTTAGGGAGACATGAGACATCAATCAATACATGTAATATGTATATTGGTTCTGTCCAGAAAGGTGGGACAACTCGAGATGACCTTGGAGAGGTTAGCCAATAGTTTTCATCTCTATCTGACTTGTACTCCTTTTTTAATATTAAATTTTTATATTGTTCTCTTTATTATTAAGTAAAATCCATAGAGAATTAAACTTAACTAAATGTTTAACCTCAGAAAATTGATATAATATCCAAATTATAATATAAAAGAGAAATGAAAGGAGTTCATAATAAAATAATATATATTTCAGTCTGCAAATGGTGGGGCATGATCACACTAGAACCTCATTACTCAAACTGTGGCCCAGGGACCAGCACCAACACCTGCTGGGAACATGTTAGGAAAGCAGAACCTCAGGCCTCAATCTGGACTTACTCAATGAGAAGCTGTGTTGTAACAACATTCCCAAGAGACTCAGGGTGCATATTAAAGCTTGGGATATGCAGTGCTGGAAGACATAATGTAGTCAGATGTTTCTCACTACTTGTAGAATCATGGTGAATATGACAGCTGCAAATGTGACTATACAGATGTGTTGTGTTGTCAACTCAAACATCCATTGGTGATATGATTTTTGGAAACGATGAATAACTCTTGAGATGAGAACAAAACAAAGTACAAGGTACCTCCATTTGCATAATGTTTGCATTACCAGAAATATAACGTATAATAAATGATGCAAAATATGCTTTGTGTTTACATGTCAAATGGAGTTAGGTCTTTAGACTTGTATAATTATAAATAGGGTTTATGCTGATTCAGGTTTTTTTTTTTTTTAATACCAGGTAGAATATTTGAAAGTAGTGCACATTATAGGACAATTCTTCAGGCTTTCTTGTATTTTCTGTGAAAATCTCAAGTACCCATCTTGCCTAGGACAAACTTTAATTTGGGGTAGAGAATTCAGCTTTTCTAAACTGGCAAAGCTCAGTTTTTGTTCAGGTCAGGTTCTAAAAGGGCCTGCTGGAAGTTTCCAAGGATTTTCTGCAAAGGACATCCCCAGACTATGAATCACGTGGGGCACCCATTCACAGGAATAAGGGAGTAGATTGTATTCAGATGTTGTCTCTTACAGTCAGCTATGTCACTCATTAAGACGAATGTGTGCAGATGTGTCTGCTCTATTGGTAATTACCCTGAGTATGGGGACCTCGTTGTTTTTGTGCACTGATATGTTCCCATTCCCTAGCCTAATAGTTTTCCAATTTAGCAGCAATCAGAATCACCTGGAAGTCTTGTTAAACCACATATGGTTGGGCCTCATCCCCAGGGTCTCGGATTCAATAGGCCCAGTGTGGCCTGAGATTTTGTATTTCTATCAAGCTCCCGGCTGATGCTTCTTAAATTATCCAAGGTCCAAGGGTTACACTTTGAGAATCAGTGGCTCAATAAACATTTATGAATGAATGGATTGTAGCCAATCAACTGGTCAGTCAATAAATACTTATGGAGTGGGTACTAGTGCCAGGCTCAGGAAATAAATCAGACACCATCCCAGGCCCTCAGGAAGAAACTTCAAGTGGCGGAGAATAAATAAGTGCTGTATGTCTGAGTGTCCCAGCAGAAAACAGTCAGCATACTAAAAGTGGGTAATCAAAGAAAGATTAATGAAGGGAGACTATTTGCAGTGGGGTGGACAGAGTTCATGGAACCACAGGGATGGTAATGCACACAGGGACTAGATAGAGCAAGAAGGTTTTGTCACTCCCAAGCCAGAATGGGCAGAAAAATGGAGAGCTGTGGCCCTGGGAGAGGGGCTCCCCCACAGGAGCTGGGGCCCTAGGTAGAGGATCCCAGAAGCTATTACACTGCAGTCCTTCACGGATAGAGTGGTAGAAGATAAATCTTCTCAGTCCTTACTTGCCATGCCCTACAGTCTCCGTGACTTTCATGTAGGGTTAGCAGATAAAATATAGAACACCCAGTTAAATTTGAATTTCAGAGAAATAAGGAATTTTTTAAATATTAGTGCAATATTTGGATATACTTATACTAAAAAACAAATGACTCATTTGTCTGAAATTTCAAACTGTGTTGCCATTGTTGAATCTGGCAACTCTATCTCCATGGGTAAATTTAACCGGAAACCGGAAAGCAGGGCACAGTGAGAGTTGCCATCCATAAAACTCTCAGGGCATGGAGCAGGATGGAGACATGGGATCTGGAGAAAGGAAGGATTTTCAAAGTTGGAAAATAATGACATGTTACATGATCTAGTGCAGAGAAAAAAATGGATAATTTAAGAGAAATTGAAGGCATTCACTAGAAGCCTTAGAAAAGAGCGTGCACTTGTTATCTCTCGTGACAAGAGTACGGGTAGCATATGTGAGTAGATCTTTATAATGGCCTACAAGCAGGACAGGATATTCCCCTGCCATTGCCATTTGGTTGTCATCTACTACTCTCCTCCCTCACCCTTCTTGCTCCCAAAACAATGGCCTCCTTGTTCCCTGCTATGGTTTGATAAGCAAGAATATTCAAAGGTGGCCCTGGAAGCTCACTTGGGGTGACCTACACAGTGAATTGTTTGGAATGACACTGATCTGGCAGAAGGGGCTTCCCCAAAACTTAGCTTTCCTTGGGTCTGTTGGCTTCTTTCCCCTGGCAGGAGGGGCTACAAATACTCATGGACCCCAAGATCCCCAAATAACTTTAGCAAACATCTTACACCTCAAATCCCACCTGCTTGCCTCCAAGCAGCACTTATTTCCCACTGAGAAGGTCACCCTCACCTTCCCAGGGAATTGAGTCACTCCATGGGAGGACAAGCCCGTTGTGTGTCAAACCCCAGCGTGCCTCATCATGAGATGAAGAGAGATTAGGAAATTGTATGCCTTTTCCAATCCTGTGGACTCCTCACTTGTAAGATTCCCTAATAAAGCCTGTTCCTTACTTATTCTGTAGATGTTGTGCAGTTTATCTTTGGCTCAGCTGAACAATCCCATATCAACCCAAGGACATTCAATATGGATGGCCCCTTGAACATTCCAAACGTGCTCCTGCCTTTGTACCTGGTATACACACCACTTGGTGTATATTCTACCTGTAATATACTTTCCCAAGATAAGTTTATGGAGCATTCCCTCACTTCCCTCACATCTCTGCTAAAATATCTCCTCATTAGAAAGATCTTCCCTGATAACCAAAAATGAAATAGTAATTTGATCTCCCCCTGCAGCTTTCCTTTTTATATTCTATATTTTATTTGTGTATTGTCTGTCTTCTCCAACTAGAATGTAAATTACTTGAGAGCTGACACTTTATTTTGTTTCCTGATATACTCCCAATGCCTAGAAGAGTACCTAATATGTAGTAGATGCTCAAAAATATTTGTTGAATGGATGCATGCAAGAAAAAAGATGGCAATTAAGTGGACAAGGAATTGTAGGCATAGCAAGATTGAAAATTAGAACTTCTTCTAGGAAGTTACGTCTGTGAGAGGGCAAGAGAATATAGTATTTTGGATTAGGTTGGAAGAGATGGGATAGGAGAGAATCCTATTAGGATAATTAGGATAATTTTTGGAGAAGAGGTTGATAGGGCTTGCTGGTGGATTAGATTTGGTGAGTACAAGGAAGAGAAGAGTCAAGGATAACTCTCATCATGAACAGTTGGGTGGATGGGCTTTCCATTTACTGAGATGGAAAAGGCTTACAGAGAAGCTGACTGGGGTGGTTTTGGAGGAAAATCAAGAGTTTGGCCATGTTATGTTTGAGATATCTGGCAGGCATCCAGTTGTAGATGTCAAGTAAGAATTGGTTATAGTAGGTTTAATATGCAGTGAAAAGTCAGTGATGGAGATGAAGATGTAAGTTTGGGAGTTCTATATAATTTTCAAAATCAAGGGACTGTTTCAATTCACATAGAGAAAATACCTTGAAAGTGGAAAGAAGGGAGGCTCAGAAAGAGAGTCCTGTGATTGCCAGTAGTCAGAAGCCAATGAGAAGAGAAAAGGCAAACAAAAAGATGGAGAAGGAACAGTCAATGAAGAAGTAAAATAAAAACAAAAGTGTGCTAAGTCTTGAATAAGAGAAAAAAAGTGAAGATGCGGAGGTTAATTCGTGTAAATTTTATGGAGGGAAAATGGCAATCTGTATCAATGTCTTAAAGATAATCACACTTTTTATTAAGTAATTCAACTCCTAGGAATCTAGCCTATAAAATTCTAAAACTGGTGGAATAAGATTTATACACAAGAGATTTTCACTGAAGCATTATTTCATAATAGCCAAAGATTATGCACAACATAAATGTCCAAAAATAGGGGATTGGTTAAATAAATTGTGATAAACAGCCATACAATTGAAAATTATGCAGTCATTAAATTATGTTTATGAAGAGCTTTTAATGAGCTAAAAAATGCTTATAGGATGATATAATGTTGAGTGAAAAAATAGCATGCAAAATTTTATATACAGGATCATCTCAATTATTTACTCATACATACTCATTGAAAATTGCTGGAAAGAAATATGCTAAAATATTTTGAATGGTTCCCTGTAGGTTATAGGATTATGAATAATTATTATTTCTCTTTGTTTTAAAATTGCATTTTGAATCATCATGTATTTCCTCTATAAGCAGAAAACATTAAAAAAATTCTTCCTTACATTGAGTTGAAATCTCCCTCCCTCTTATCTAAGTCATTGCTTCCTGTGCCTCCATAGAGACAGAGGGGTAAGCAAATCTACTCCTTCTTATATAGGACAGTGTTCGAATATTAGAAGAGAGCTGCGAACCAAGAATTTTAGCTTTACCTGTTGATATAGTTTGACTGTGTGTCCTCACCTAAATCTCATGTTGAATTATGATCTTCAGTGTTGGAGGAGGGGCCTGGTGGGAGGTGATTGGGTCATGGGGGTGGATTTCCCCCTTGCTGTTCTTGTGATAGTGAGTTCTCATGAGATATGATTGGTTGTGTAGCACTTCTCCTTTCACTCCCTCTCTCCTGTAGCCATGTGAACTCTCTCTCCTGTAGCCATTTGAAGACATGCTTGCTTCCCCTTTGCCTTCCACCATGATTGTAAGTTTCCCGAGGACTCCTCAGCCATGCCTCCTGTACGGCCTGCAGAACTGTGAGTCAATTAAACCTCTTTTATCTATAAACTACCCAGTCTCAGGAAGTTCTTTATAGCAATGTAAGAATGGACTAATATACCTGTGACTCCACATCACCCTGCCTTTCAAGCTCCTGAACAAACCATCCACATTTCATCCACAGCTCCTAATTGTGTTTTCTATGCCATTTACTATTACTAAATGCTTAGCCTCTCTGAACTTCAGTTTTCTCACATGCAAAGTGGGGATAAATTGCTGGAATGACTTCATTTCATGAAATCCTATGTAATCTAAGTGCTATACAAATTAGAAGGCATGAACACTCATGAGAGGATGATCTGAGAGAGAGTGGGAGGGAGAAGAGAGGAAACTGGAGAGTGCCCAGCTTGTCAGTAACTAAGGAAGTGGCCGTGGCCACTCATCAAGGCTCCCCTCCATCAAGGGATTCTGATAGCTCCTGAACTGCCTCCCCAGAGAGTCAGAAAGAAGTGAGGTGAAAAATACAAGCACCTTTGACATGTGAGTAAGCACAGCCTGAATGCAAAAATGAATTCTTTCCACATTGAGACCTTCCCATTCATTCCACATCCCCATCCCCTAATGTGACAGGACGCCCTGGGGACTTGTGTTGCTTGCAGAGATGCGTGTCATGCAAGGCAGATGTGGCCCTTCTCCAGTGAAGTGGCTGCATCTCCAACACTGAGATCTTACCCACATGGCCAATTCCTATCTCTCTCAAATCATGCCACTCCTGGGTATTCGTTAGGATTCTGCTCGGCTCCCAGCTTATCCCTGAAGGTTGGAGCCTGGCAGACACAAATCCATGTCATTACTCTAATAATTGTTTACTCACTATGAGACTTCAGCCATATTATTAATTTTTCTGACCCTTAATTTCTACATTTATAAAGTATGCTTAATAATAACTACTTCTTATGGCTCTATAGATTCAGTGAGTTAACATATATAAAGTTCTTAACACAGTCTATTATACAGGAGAAAATTCATATATCTTAGTTTTCTCCTTCTCTCTTTTTATCCTGTCCTTTCTTTCCTATATGTCACAGAAATCATTCCTGTTTTCATAATTTCTTTTGCACTACCTTCTGCCTTAAATAGTTTCTCCTATTTCTCTGAAAGTCCAGATCCTACTCATCCAAAATGATACTCAGGCCATAAACTCCATGTGAACTTCTTTCCTGAAATATTTCTTCTTCCCCTGAATACATGCAGAATTTATTTATTCCTCCCTTTTGGAACTTGTCAGTTCCTAACTTGTGCTTCTGCTTTGTAGTTGTATTTCTTTCTATTGGCTAAAATAGAACTCTTTGAGAGCTGGAGTGATGGTAGCATGATGGATCTGTAAGGTCTTGTAATCTCACATGACTTCATTTTAAATATGGAGAAACTGAGACTCAAAGACATGACCTGCATATTCCCAGGTTGCATATTTAGTTGAAGACAGAGCCGGGAGAGGGATTAGACTTTCTGACAACTTTGTCCAGTTGTTCACACCAATGAAAGTGGGTGATTTGCTGCAGGACTCTTTATCCTGGAACATTCTCTGCCCAGGGCTCTCCTTAATCAAAAGGCAGTAGAGTAGCAGTTTGGGACTTGAAGTCTGATACCTGGGCTTAGCCCCTGTTGCTGCTGAGTGTGGAGTTTCTCTTAGGTCATTTTCTTACTGTAGATCAGTGAACTGTTGTTCCTCTCCTCCCCAGCCTTCACCAGTCTCTTACCCCCACCGGAATGATGACTTAGCCATTTGGGAAAGGAGGTATAATAAAACGATTAAAAATTACCCCCCACCCCTACTCCAGGACTGGAGGATAAGACAGTTCTCAAATTTGATTAAGTGAATGGCTAGGTGACTATTTTCTGTGGGAGGTCAGGCCCTGACCATGCTTTTGAGTTAGGTATTCTGGTTTATTCTTGATGGTCAACTGATGACTTCTGTTTTCTCTTTGCCCATGAAAGGAATTTTTTCTCCAAACTGAGCTGAAATATCATAGGTATAATATGGGTCGATCAGAAAATTTATTGATAATTTACAATTAAGGGCCCAAGTACTGCTACAATTTTTGTTTTCAAACCAACATTTCTATCTGTCTTCTTTAGAAGGGTTCTCTAATTAATTGGCATGTAAATGAGGCATCAGGGCTCCGGGTTTATCAAGGGCTTCGCATAGTTCTCAAAGACTTTCTCATCTCATTTTCAAGGCAATTTGCATACTTTCACTCCTAGTTCTCCTTACACTTTTCTTTGAAGAAACCTCTTATGCCCGTGGGTGTTCTGTGTCTACAACTCCCTTGACCTAACACTTGTGCTTTACTTTCTCTTGAGCAATGACATTGCCTTAGGCAAAAGTGACAAATTTCCATCACTGATGAGCCTCTTAAAAGGCTCAGAGAGTGTCTCGGGTACTGGTTTGAATTTATCTAGAGTTGGGGCTGTACATCCTGTCATCTTTAGCCATTCCAGGCACAGATTAAAGAAAAATGTGTTCTTCCACATGGAAAGAAAATAATCCTTCACAAATAAGGTTCCTTTCATTTTGCTATGCTAATGAAATTTAGATGGATCTAAATCTTTTCTTTATTCTTACTATACAAATGGCATTAAACAGTGATGTATTCATGGAGGACGAGTCACTGCCTCTAGACCTAGATTTTGGCCACATTCTATTTGTTGTGGAAGAAAGGAGATGGTCACCTTTTTCTGCAGTTGAGTTTGGTACTTACTGGCCGTTACTTCTTATAAAGCTAAAATCATTTTGCTTTGAGTGCTTAGATACCCATACTGTTACCCATTCAACTAGTATTCAACAAATACTAGTTGAATGACATTACATGCTAGCCACTGTGCTGAAATTTAATGAAAGACGATGTCTGCCTCTAAAGATTTGATGGTTTAGCACAAACATTGATATTGTAGGTGGATGGAATAGGCCAAGAATTAGGAAATGTGAATGATGGTCCTGGATTTATCATATTTTGTGACCTGGACATCTCATAAGTGAGGAAACTGGGTTCAAAATGTAAATCCATGTTTCATCAATTTAAGATGCTGTTGAATGTAGGAAGAACCGTATTTAATGTGCCACTAAGATAAAATAAAAACTGCTTACTAAGCTATGACAAAATGCTTTTTTATCCAGGTGGAATTTTTATTGTATATATACTGGGAGAGCTCTTTTAGACTTATTTAAACATCAGTTTTCTTCAATCATATATCCTTTTTCGGTACACAGCAAGGAAAAATCGAAACAGAATGAAACACTCTTCATAGTTATAGTCTTCTGAATCAGTTGTTAGCTCAGGACTGTTGAGCTAACACTTTTCCACTCAACATCATCATCTGCATCATCAAGAATGCTAATGATGTATGTTTCTTTGAAAGAACATGCCACTTTTGGTTTTAGCATTTTCTTTTGAAGCTACTGACATTCATTATGCAAGTTTTGACCTTGACAGTTTCTTAGTTTTACCAGAAGGTTTCAACTGGATGTTTTCAGGAAACTACCAAGATTAATATTCCCCCCTCAAATGGTCTTTGAATGCTTTCTTTGTTGACTGAAAGTTTCAACAATTGAAGTTACTCGATTATCCCACCAGTAATAAGACGTTCTCATGCACAGGCAATCTCAACTATTTTAAGCCTGCCACCTGGTTGACAATAGTTGGAAGACACCCAGTTTTCAGAGATGCTAACATGTTTGTGGGTGTGAGAGTGCGTATTATAAATGATGACTTGAAAGACAGCCTAACAAGCCATTCTAACCTATGAGAACTAATTGGTACAACGGTCATAGATGTGGCATGGCAAAGCCAGACTTCTCCACAGCCTCCATCTCTAGGGAGCAGGAAAAAGAGGACTGGGCATGATGCTTTTCATTGTTAAATTATTGGAGATGTCCTGGTCCCATGAGTGATGACTCAGGAGAGGGAGAGTGCCTGTATCTTCTTAGCATAATAAAGTCAAGGTACTAGTTCTTAAGAAAGAATCAAGCTGTCTTAACATAAGAGATGTGGATCTCTTACATATACTAGAGAAGAAGGGGATGTAAGTGGGAAGTTAATTCTAGTGGTGGCTAAATGTGTTTATGTGCTATAAGCCTTGCTATTTGAAGCATGGTCCAAGGACCAGCAGCATCAGTACCACCTGAAAGCATGGTAGAAACGCAGAATCTTAGGCTCCACCCCAGACCCACAGACTCAGAACCTGCATTATAACAACATCTCCGCTACAGTCTGAGAAGCACTGTATAGGGGAGAGTTTTCTCCCTTCAGGCAAGCACACACACACACACCCTCAGGGACACCAGAGCTCATTAACCCTTGAGAAGGAGATAGCCAATACTTGAAGTTGTTAAGTATATAACCCTGTTGAAGATTGTAATGATGGCTAAGCTTTAGTAGATTTTCTAGGGAGAAATGGGGAGTCCCAGTTTAACAAAATTGGAGACAGAACTGGACTCTATATGAAGCAGGATTTAAAGGGAGAGGCCTGTGGGATGCAGAAAAGAAAGTTTTGTAACGATAGCTAACCCAGTGGAACACCCTCTGAAAGCCTGCAGGGAGAATATTTGAGAACTGTCTCCCTTAAAGACCCAGAGGGACACTTCACTTTGATACAAGGCACACAAGGGACAGATCAGGACAATGCCTAATTTCCCCCACCCACGTCTACTTGGAGACAATTTTTGAACTTTCACATAAAAAAAAATCTGGAAAAAGTGTCTTTCAAACTTTCAGATATGTTTGACTTCCAGGTCACAGTAGGAGATATGCTATGCATTAGTTAAGACTGAAAAGTTGCATAAAACGGTAGTCACCCTTCCTAGGTGATGCACCCTGATATTTTCTTCTATTATATTTCATTTTTTAAAAACTCCCAATGTGACCCACTAAGTTGATTTTATGATCTCCCAATGGGTCATGGCCCATAATTGAAAATACACTAGTACAGCTGTCTTCATTTAGAGGAAAGAGAGTAGTGGTATTAGGAACAATTTGAAAAGAAGCATTCCTTCCTGTCTAAGTTCCAGTGAGATCAGGACTATCCTCAGCGTAGACACCCAAGTGGCCTGTGTACAAGAGTCCACAGATAATGCAGTGATTCCACTCTGCTGGCTCCCGGAGGAATGTCTAGAGACACATTGTATGGAGGAGAAGAAATAAGGAGGAGGAGAAGCATCAGCATTTGCCACTTCCATGTGGATGACATCAGTAATTTGGTCCAAGGGCAAACTGTCGTGTTTGCACAATAATCATCACAAAGAAGTTTTTTTATCGTAGGACAAAAAGTTAAAGTGAAAATATTTAGGACCTTTTCTCTCAAATGTGCTTTATATGAATAAGGTTTTGAGAGGATCCAAGAACAGACCAGATTGATCACCTTAGCAAGAAGGATGGGCAGAGAGGGAAAGAAACAGAGAGGAGGCCAGAAGGACCAACGTGAGAGAGCAGAGAGGAGATGGAGGGACAGGGGAAGTTTGAGAATGAAAGGAGACTGGAAACCCTGCTATGCAGTTAAGATGGTTTTTATTTAAAGTGTGGTATAATCACTTCCTTGACATCCTACCCATCTCTAAGAAAACCTTCAGAAAAGGGCTATATTCTCCTTTAAAGCTTTTGTAGATATATGTGTGTGTGTTGGGGTTGGGGTGATGTGAAGATGGGTATTTTGTGTATGATAAAATAAGCCTTACAGTCATAGTCAAAAGGCCAATTTAATTCCGATTGCATAAGTAAAGTAAAATCATAGTTGTAACTAGTAAATTGACTCTGCTGATTAAGCAATTGAGAGGAACACCCAACAATAAAGAATGAGTGAGTTACAAGTGGGTTTCAAAGACGTTATCTGTAGATTTGATTTACGCTCCTAAGTATTTGCACACAAGACTGCAGATGTTTCCCTATAAACATTTTCTTAGCAAGGTCAAAGAGGGCCCGGTGAACAATGTAGTCTTTGTACACTTAAAATTTTAATAGGGCTTTTTAAGTTTCTGAAGGCCATATCAACTTTGGTGTCTGAGATCTATTAATGGACTACAGGGTCTAATCTCACAAAGGTCAAAAGCTTAAAGAGAAAATTGTGATTATTTTTATTTCCACAAAATGGAAAGAAACCCATAGAATACTCATAGAACAAGAGATCCTCCTCCTTCTTAAAGTCAAGTTCTCGATGCTCTCAATTGGTTAAAAAGCTTTAGAATAAGAAACGAGGCTAAAACAACACTTAAATAAGACTTTTGGGGGACAATCTAGTGTCACACCACGAAGTTGAATGAACCTGTATTTCCCTAAAAGGAATGCTGGGCATACTCAGAGTGCTAAGATTATTGAGAACCGTCGCATTATTGAAGCTTAAGTTATCAGGAGAAAGCTATTTATTGGGCTTTCCTTGAACCCTAGGGCTTGATGACACCTCTCATCCCTCTCAGCAGATAAAGCCATTAAGGATGAAGTAATGTGTGATATCCACTAGGGGGCAGTAAAAGCTGCAAGCGTTCCCAAGGCAGGCTCTTTAGAATAAGGTTTTAGGAGTCATGATGAGGAAGTAAGAAAAGATCCCTAAGATCCCCAAAGACAATAGATGAGCTCTCACCATGCTCCTGGTGTCACAGTGCTCTGAATGGATGTGAGAGGTAATGGGTTTGTAGCCTTCTCTGAGAATGCCTGGATAAGAACACATAAGGCTCATTTCCTTCTTTTGACCTGCTGCAGAAATAAGCCAAATAGAATGTGCATACAAGCTCAGAGCCTTAGTACCTGAAGTCATTTGTGCTAGCAGCTAAGGATGACAGACAATAGGCAAATCAGAACTTAGGTAGAATAGAAAATTGCAACCAACCCTCTGAGCATTATCTTTCTTCTATCTACTGATAATCATTGGGAATTATATTTCTCTTACCTTAAATATCATAATCTTCCTGATCTTCAAATGAATTGTTTTTGCAGCAGCACCAAGCTGCTAAATCTCTGACACTTCGGTCTTCTGCCTGTAAACCATCCTACTGCTTTCAAGAGTTCAGCTCTCTTCTCTGTCCCATTTCCAGTCTCAGTTTCATCATCGTAAAATGCAGGACTTGACTTTATGTTTTCTTTGATTTTCAAGTCTCCATCCCTATCATCTTCCAGTGCTGTTCTGGGGTCAGCTCCCATCAGTCCCCACAGGCAGTTCTTCCCAACTCTGCATTCAGTGACTTCAGGTTGGCAGCATAAAATTAGCCATGGTGGAAGCATTTACACCGCAGAATTGGCAAATGATATAAACCAGGGTGCTTTCCTTCCTGGAGAGCCAGTTGTTAAACATTTATCAGCACACCAGTAAACCTCTCTCCATTCAAGTTCTAACTTTCAGCCTGATAGACATAACTATTTGAATGTATCATGACCATCTCAAACTGTACTGGCAAAAGGTAAAACTTCAGTCTCACATTTGTTTCCTTTTCCTTCTCTACCCTCTGTCTCTTTTGAGAAAGAAATGACACATTTTTCTTTTTATTTTTTTGAGATGAAGTCTTGCTCTGTTGTCCAGGCTGGAGTGAAATGGTGCGATCTCGGCACACTGCAACCTCTGCGTCCTGGGTTTGAGTGATTCTCATACCTCACCCTCCCGAGTAGCTGGGATTACAGGCACGCGCCACCACACTGGGCTAATTTTTGTATTATTAGTAGAGACGAGTTTCACCATGTTGCCCAGGCTGGTCTTAAACTCCTGACCTCAGATGATCCACCCGCCTTGGCTTCCCAAAGTGCTGGGGTTACAGGTGTGAGTCACCGTGCCTGGCCAGAAATGGTGCATTTTTCAGTCAGCTAAGCATATAATCTTGGTATCAGCTTTGGTTTACCTTTCTCTACCTACTGAGGCTATGCACAGTCTTAAAGATTGTTCCTTTGAAGTCTCTCTTAAAGTCACCCTTTTTTTCTCATTTCCCTTGCCAACGTTTATCATGTCACACCTGAATTTATTTAAGAAACTTCTAGGTTTGTTCTTTTTTTTTTCACTTCTGTCCCCTCCAATCCTATAAGTGGCAACAAAACTTTCTTCAATCATGTCTTCACCCCAATAAAAAAACTCTCATGGCTTTGCCTCTCTGATAATATTTCATGTCTAACACCCTCTGCCTGGTTTATAAAATTCCCTCCAACCTGGCACCATGTCAGCCATCTCACAATTTTTCTTGCTCTGTCCCGTCCCTCTGCTGCAATGACTCTTCCTGTCATCTCACATAAGCCTCATTTCCCAAGCTGTTCTCTCAAGGACTCGGGACACCACTGTCTGCAGCTGTAGGAGAGAAGTAAAGGCCATGACAGCTACCGATGCATCACATTAACCTCCCAGGCTTAATCCTGCGATAGGGCTGCTCTGAGTCCGCTCGTGGACCCCATGAACTTTCCTCCTTTTCCATCCAGCTAAGCTCCACGTCTAGGCACTGCCTTCTTGTTTTGACTCCTTTGGGGATGCTAACCTGATTCTGACCTGTTTCAGTGATTTTGGTGGCCCCACTGAGAAGAGAATCCTAGAGGACGCTGGTCCTAGGCTGTGTGTATACTTTGTTTATATTCTAGTAACTCAACAGGCTGAACATTTTGGGCCCTATATCTTGTGCGTAGAGAGAGCAGATATACTTATTTACTCCTGTTGCCCCTTCTCGTTTCTTCATTAATTTATTCAAATAAAGTTTGATAAACACGTACTATGTGTCAGCACTTGGACGGGCAAAACAGATGCAAAGCGGAAGAGGCCTGATCTCAGATTTCTGGAACAAGGGCTGGGAAATTATGACATGTGAGCCAAATCCAGCCCACTGTCTGTTTTTGTACAGCTCGTGAGCTAAGAATGGTTTCGACATATTTACATAGTTGAAAAAAGATAAAGGAAAAATAATATTTATTGGCATGTAAAAATCATATAAAATTCAAATTTCAGTGCTGACGAATAAAATTTTATTAAAACGCAGGCATGTCCATGTGGCAAGGTACTGTTTATGGCTGCTTGTGCACTACAACAGCAGAGCTGCATAGTCATGACAGAGACTTTATGGCCCAGAAAAAGTTGGCTGACCCTTATTCTAGGATCTCTTTATGAGTGAGTGAGGTAGACATGCAAACAGTTAATTACAGTATACTTGGATGACTAATTTGATGGTGGTAGAAACAAGAGGCAGTGGGAGGAGAGGAGAAAGTCCCCGCAAGAAGCTGCATCTGAGAGCTCATGTTAGAATTGCTATGGAAGGTGAAGAGAGGCTCACCATTCAGATCGGGTGGGGAAGGCACTAGTGCGTTACACCAAAATTATGAGGACAGGAAAGAAAGAGAACATTTTCATGTGTCTGCAGATTTGAATACATAAAAGAGAACAGGTGATAAAGCAACTTAGATACAGCATATTCAGAGTTTCTGAGTGCTGTTCTGAACAGTGCATTCCAGGCCAGCAGACCCCAAGTCATTGAAAGACTTTGTGCAAGGAGTGAAAAGCACAGGTTTACCATTTAGAAGGATCACTTAGTCACCTACTGATTTAAAATGACTCAATTCAAGATTTAAAGTTCATTTTGTCCTTCTTGAAAGTTCGATTTGGTCTATTTAAATTCTTGTCCATCCTTTAAACTTAGCTGAAGTCTTACATCTTTCATGAGAACTTTGTGAGTTTTTCAATTCTTTCTTAATCTCATTCATTAGAATGCTTTGAGATGTGTTCAGTAGACTTTAGAATATCAATATGCCTTTGTTTGTTTTTACTGCCATTTTCAGGTATGTGAGAGGATATTGTTTCCTCTCTGTCTCTTTTTATTACCTTTTCCCTCCATTCATTCAGCAGTGAAAAGGCAAGGTGAGTACAACATAGAAGAGATAAATTGATTAAGGTGCTAAATGGATTTGTGAAAATCTATAGGTAAATGAAATCACCTAAAAGAGACTAATTGATAGGCTATTAGGCCAAAGCAAGACAAAACCACAGCCGTGTAACAGCTGTATAGATAGACTGTGTTGCCTAGAAGGTCAGTTCCAGAAACAGACACAAAAACTTAAGTTCTAAAGGAAATGCCTGTCAGAGTACTGTTCAAGGAAGAGGGGTTCATGCCAAGAGCTGTTGGATAATCTAGGGTCACTGGAAAAGCAAGTCTTGTTCTGGGAAAGAGTGTGTGGTAGATTACAAATGGCCACAAATTATTTGCTACTTCTTCCCTTGAGGGCTGGCATCTGATTTCTCACCCATTGTTTCTAGACTGGCCCTAGTGAGTGCAGCAGAGGTAATAGTCTGGGACTTCTACCCAGGGTTTTTGGAACTCTCTCTGTGGAAGCCATGTAAGAAGTCTAAGTATCCTGAGACCAGCATCTAGGGGAGGCTCCATGAGGGCCTTCTGATTGGAAGCCCTAGTGGAGACCAGTCTTACAGCCATCCACATCAAGGCACTGGGTGTGTATGAGAAATCCTTTTGGACCTTCTAGACTGCACATCTGGACACTGGTTGACCTCTGATGCCACTCAGAGCAGAGAAATAACCCACCCAAGCCCTGCCCAAATTCTTGACCCATAAATTTCCGAGATAAAATAAAATGATTGTCGCGTTAAGGCATTGGGGTCATTTGTTACACGGCAATATATAACAGAGCAGAATGCTACAAACTAGTTTAGCTGAAAAACAGTTATGTAAAACTCAGTTTCTCTTAAATTTTCATTCATCACGTGTACTGATGATATGAAGTATTAAAGTCCATCTAATGGATACGTTTCTTAGTATAAATTAATACATTTCATTCATTTTTATTTAGGCTCTTGTGAGTTGGGACAATATAAATTCTTCACAATGTAGATTTTTCATTGTGCTGATAAAAGCACATTTCTGGATCATATAAATTCACTATGGTAAGAATGCAACCTTGTAAGATTCTGGGGCAACCAGTTGACCTTTAATGACGATACCCTGAGTTCACTTTTACCTTTCAAACTTCAATGGGGTTATAAGTATTTTCTGTTTTAATTTTATTTATTTATTTTTCTACCACTTATTTAGGTCATTCACTGTGCAAGTTTCCTTACACACATTCTGCTGTTGACGTCTCACAATACTTCATTTCACAGAAGAGAAACCTCACACAGAGATAACTTATGGCACTTGTTCACAATCACACAGCTACTGAAGATCAAGAAACAGTCTTTGGACCCACGTCTGTCTTAGTCCAATGCCCGCGAGTGCAAACATCACCCTACAGGACACCCAGGGGCTGAAAGCTCTTACCATTGTCTTGCCATAGTTTGGGACACAAAATAGGTACTCAGTAAATATTGATTATTTGAATAACTGGTTTCTAAAACATACTAACTTTAACTACAGCTGTCTTCCCTCTCTTCTTTGTGTGCTGCTGAAAGAAAATTATAAATGAAATAGGATGCATACGTGATCTGTTGTCAGCCAATGAGAACTTTTGTCTTGAACTTTTCCTCAGAAACCCAAGCTTTGTCTTGAAAGCACCAAAAAAAAGAGAAAATGAGGGCAGTGGGCACATGCCCTGGAGCTTCATTTTCTCCAAAACTCTTGGTTAGATGCCGCATGGGTATGTACAAAGACCACCTGAAATCTACACATATGCTTTAATAAGAGACAGAATGACTCTTAGACTAAGCGCATTTCTTCCAGGAACCCTGCTTGGTGGAGGGTTTTAACATAGCTCCCTACTCCTTACTCGTTCGATGAGTATTCATTTCACATACACTGTGTGCCAGACACTGTGGACAGCTGTGCCTGAACAGCTCAGGGTCCAGTTTGTGAAACAGACATACAAACAGATAATTTAAATACCATGTGATAAGCACCACTGAGGCAGCCTAAACGAAGTATCATGGGAACATAGAGGAAGAAGAAATTAACTCTAGCTGGCAGAATTGGGAGTTTGGTTTAGTGAGACATTTACAGAGGTGACATTTGAGCCCAAACTTGTGCAATGGTGTTGACCAGGTGGAGAAGAGGGCATGCTGTTTAAAGTACAAGGAAAGGCATAGCTAAAAGCAGAGAGTCACGAAAAAGCATGTTTCAAAACTGGCAAGTAGTCATGTGTGACTAGAGGCTGTGTGGCTTGAAGGGTATAATGAGTGAGGTCAATAATAATAATAGCTGCTATTGATTTGCAACTATTTTGTGTCAGACAGTATGCTCAAATCTTTCCATGCATAATTGTTAATTTTAATGGATGCATTATGAGGTGGCTATTATCCCCACTTTATAGATGAGAAAACTGAGCCTCATTGAAGTTGGGTAAATTTCTTTAATTCACACTCCTAGTAATTAGCTGTAGTGGTATTTGAACTCAGGTCTATTAACTACAAAGCTCGTGCTTAATGATACATTGCCTCTCAAAGAGTCTTTCATCCAGCTGGCAAATATGGGGAATAAAATGATTGTGTGTGTGTGTGTGTGTGTGTGTGTTTAAAAACCTACTGCAGAGTGTGAGGGATGAATTATGGTTGTATGTGAGTGAAATCTGTACAAGGAAAATGAATGGTAGATTATAGAAAATGGCCTTATGGGGATAGTGGATATACAAATCTATAAAATAATTCCTCTCAATTAACTGTGAAACTGATTTAGGCTTTCCAGTATCCTAAAGCACAGGTCATGTTAGAACAGTGAGAACATTCTTCTTGGTTCACTTTGGCCTTCCATTTCCAAAAACTTATCAGATCAAAAGAAGAGAGTAGCAATTCTTTTTTTTTTTTTTTTTTTTTTTTTGAGATGGAGTCTCGCTCTGTCACCCAGGCTGGAGTGCAATGGCACGATCTCGGCTCACTGCAACCTCTGCCTCCTGGGTTTGAGCAATTCTCCTGCCTCAGCCTCCCAAGTAGCTGAGACTACAGGCATGTGCCGCCACACCCAGCTAATTTTCGTATTTTTAGTGGAGACAAGATTTCACCATGTTGGCCAGGATTGTCTCGATCTCTTGACCTCGTGATCCGCCCACCTCGGCCTCCCAAAGTACTGGGATTACAGGCATGAGCTCTAACACATCATCCCTTACCCTCTTAATTGCTGACCGACCTTCCTATTTCAAAGAGGAAGTAGAAGCAATTAAAGGAGAGATTTCGCCACCCCCATCTTCTCGCCTGTGCCCATCAGTGGCTGTGTTACCTGCCTCTCAGGCTGTCTTTTCTGTTTATGCTTCCAGCTAAAGCCAATCCCTCTGTTTGCGCCCTAGATTCCATCCCATTATTCCTGCCCCATAAATTGTCTTCCTTCCCAATATCCTTTAACATCACTTCCCCCCTCTTCCCTGGATCATCTCTATTGACGTATCAACGTATTATCATTTCTACCACATAAAAAATAATTCTCTCTTGTTGCTCTTCTTAACGTCATCAGTGACTTCTTCATTGCTAAGTGCAGTGGTTTATTCTCTACTCTTAATGTGCTTGTCCCAGCAACAGCTTTAGACACAGTCTCTCCCTCTTCTTTGAGAAGACCTTCACTTATTCACTTTACCTGCAGGATATACCGTTCTCTTGCTTTTCCTTCCATCTCACTGGCCAAGTCTTCAAAGTTTCTTTGCTGGTTCTTCCTCATCTCATCAACTTCTTAATGTTGGGGTGCCACAGCATTCAGCTCTAGAAACTCTTTCCTTCTCGGTCTATACTCATGCCCCTATGGATGTATTCCAGTATTGTGCTTCAAGTACCAATTGTGTTCATAAATATTAAATTTGTATCTTGATTCTGGATCTCCCCTCTAAATTCTAGACTAATAAACCCATTTTTGAGTTGACCTTTCCACTTAGATGTCCAAGATACATCTTAAACATATGTCCAGAAGAGAACTTCTAAATTCCCTTCACATTGGCTCTCCTTATAGTTTTTCCCATTCTAGTAAATGATGACTCCAGCCATCTGGTTACTCAAGACATGAAGCTTGGCATCCATCACTAACTTCTTTCATAAATGCTCACATCCCACATACAACAAGGCAATCCTATCAGGTGTACATTCAAAATATGTTGAGTATCTGACTATCTCTTATCACCTATATTGCTACCACTCTGATCCAGCACCCTTATTCCTGCTCTGGTTTATTGCTAAAGCCTCTGAAGTGTTCTCCCTGTTTTATGCCTTGTCCCCTACATACAGTTTACTCTCAACACAGCAGCCAGAGTAATACTTTAAAAATATGAGACAGACCTGCCACTGTGGTTTTCAAAACTTCCAAAGGCTTTTCAGCTCAAGGACCAAACTCTGTCTTTTGATAATTCTTAGGTAAGGGAGACTGAGTAGTTAAGTATTTCTGGTTTTCATTGTCTAAGACAGAGGAAAGCCAGAAAGGAAATGTATTTGAATGGTTTTTAGTAGCCTATCCATATACTGCCACAATGTGAAAAATCTTTACAAAAACAATAAAATACTTCAGAAAGACATGGAAGATTTTAAAATTGGAGATGTATACCGTGTTCATAGATGGAAGAACTTAATATCCACCTTTAAGCAACTATCCTAGGGAAAGCCTCAAAATGTTTATGAGAAAATATGTGCAATAATATTCATTGAAACATTTTCTATAATAGTAAAAATATCTAGGAAGAGCCCAAATGATTGGCAGGAAAACAGACAAATTATGATTTAGTCATACAATGAAATAGAGTCTTATATACCTACATAGATAATTCTCAAAAACATAATACAGGTTGAATATCCCTTGGATTTTTTTTTGGTTTTTAAAAATTTGCATATACATGTTGAGATATCTTGGGGATAGAACTCAAGTCTAAGAACAAAAATGCATTTGTGTTTCACATACACATTATACACACAGCCTGAAGAAAGTTTTATATAATTTTATGGAAATTTTTAAATAAAATCTTAAATAATTTTTTGCATGAAACAAAGTTTTGACTGTTTTGATTGCAACCCATCACATGAGGTCAGCAGTGGAATCACCCACCTGTGGTGTCAAGTTGGCACTCAAAAAGTTTCAGATTTGGCAGCATTTCTGATTTCAGATTTATGGATTAGGGATGCTCAACCTGTCTAATGAAGTTACAGAATTATATCATTTTGCAAATTTCAAATAATGCAAAATAAAATCATATATATGTGTGTGTATATGTGGGTATGTGTGTGTGTACATATTAATGTGTGTACACATACACACACACGTCACATGTGAATGATAAATACCAAATTCAAAATAGTGGCTACTTTTGAAGAGAATGGGGAATAGAATTGAGGAGGAGTATCTGAAAGGTTTCATCTGAAATGTCTCATTTATGTTTTAAAAATGGTGAGGCAAATACGGCAAAATTAATAATCATTAAAACTAAGTATGGATTCATAAATGCACCTTCATTATTTTTCATTTTTCTTTATGTTTGAAATATTTTATAAGTAATAGAAAAGTGATTTCATGCTTTACTTAAAGATGATCACAGTCTATAGTTTAGAGGTGGAGAGAGACATGTCTGCAACTAATTTGTATTTGGAAACTTTTTGATGACTAGAATGGAAAGTCCCTCAAGTCAGCTTCAAAATGGGGACATTTATTATAAAGTCACACAAAGGACACTTACTGAAATCAAAGGACAGAATCCATAGTACAGCCAGGACTGCTGGGGACTGGAAAATGGCCAGGAACCTGGACTACCTTTAATAGAAGCTGCAAGGTTGCTCTCTCTCTCTCTCTCTCTTTCTCATTTTCTCAGGACATGTACTTTAGCCTCTGCTGTCTACTTCCTCTTAACCTCTCTGATTCATCTATAGGATATAAGATGAAGTTGCCCATCTGACTAGCAACTTTATTTGGTGATTCTGTTCAGATGCCAAAAGAGGGTACATAATGCACATAGATCATCATTTTGAATCAGGCCATACAGGTCTGATTTCCATGTCAAGTCCATGTATAGGCCATATCCCATGCCTCATCTTTTGTTCAATCTTAGTGCAAATAGCAATGCATAGCGGGCCTGGGCTGTTTTTTTTGAGCAAGAGCTGTGAAGGCACCACCACTACTACTAATAATAATGATAATTAGCGCTTATTTAATGCTTACTGTGTTCCAAAGGCTACACCACACACTTTACATACACCATCCCATTTGCTTCATATGACAACCCTATAAAATAATACTATCATCCCCATTTCATAGAAGAGGAAAATGAGACAGAGAGAAACTAAGTAACTTACACCAGGTCACACTGTAAATGTTAAAGCCAGGGCTCCCAGGCAACCTGAGCATGGCTGACAAATTGACTGACATGTCTTGTCCTTGGCTTCAGCCAGAGTGAACAGCAGTGGGTATTATCACAGGGAATCAGAATGCAATAGAGAGAAAAGGAAGTCATTTAGACAGGTCACATGTGAAACTGCTGTACCAGAGACTTCAAAATGCAGTAACTCTCTCACATGCCTTTGCCATCTTCAACACATAGTTTCCAATTGCCCCAAGCATCACTCTTTCCCAGATAGCCAGAGAAGAGATCCAGGACAAGCGGCTGCTTCTTTAAGGAGATAACCCAGAAGTTACAGGATCACTTGTATTCAAACCTCGTTGGCCTAATTCCATCAGGAGTTGCTTGGAAATGTAGTTTCTAGTTGGAAGGTCTTAGACTCAGTTAAAACATTCCTATTGCTAAGGAAAAAAAGTTGGGGGGGGGGAACAATGACCACTAGGAGATAGTTGTATACAGTTGGCCACTTAGGAAGCACAATTTTCAGGAATTTTAAAAGATAATTCTGTCCCATCCCAACTTCCAAATGGTGCTAGAATTTCCCTCTCACATACTCTTTTTTGCAGGGCCATCGTGTAGGATTGCTCCACCCAAGCAGAGAGGACATCATTTCTCAATACTGTGAGGTGAATGCCATCCCAGACCAGGCCCCATAGTGGCACAGCTCTTATTCCTTTCTCATTCAGTACGCACTCCTGTTAACATGAGCAATTCTTAGCAGTTTACATTGCAGTGTGAGTATGATTTATCCTTGGGAGACTAGGTATTTTCTGCTTGATCCTTGAGCAAGGATACTTCCAATCATCATACATTTCATTAGGTAAGAGTTCTGGGAATAGGAACTTTCACTGGGATAAGCAAAAGGGTTAAAGATCTGATCCCACTCAAGAATTGACTCCTGGTTATTTGTCTCACTGCTGTCTCTTTGCTCGTCCCAGGGAGGTAAGATGAACCCCAGCCAGCAGCCATGCCTAAACCAGCCTGATATGGGCCACCCACTGTGCTCTAGACATGGAAAGAAACACAATCTCATTCTCACTTCACTTCATCTTGTTGACTTATCTGGCTTTCTTTGGACTGGACTTTTCTCATCCTGGCATGGTGTATTCTTTAGGTCTGCTTTGGTTGTAAATGACACAAACTCAACTCAAACTAACTCAGTATAAAGGGGAGAGTAGTGCTCATGGAGAGAAACTGCAGGATGAGCAGAGAATATAAGTGGGTCTTAGGGAAACTAGAACCAGGTTCTCAAATGCCTCTAGAATTTTACTCTGTGACATCTCTGCCTCATCACTTGACTACCTTGGAGAAGTAAAGGCTGTCGCTGGTAGCACGGCCACCAGCAGGCTCATGTCATCCAGAGTTGCTCCTGGAAGAAACTGAGAGCCTCCCTGGTCCAACAGAGTACCTCAGAAGTTCTCTGGTTGCTACAGCTCAAACTAGGAATCCAGCCTCAAGCATAGTTGGGATAGGAGGAGAGGTCTGTGAGGCCCAGAAGTCCCCATCAAGATCAGAGTGCTGGAACAGAGAAATAAGGATTTGCCCCCCAAAAAGTGTATCTGTATGTATTGGCTAGAGCCAGGGTTCTCAACAGGGGATGATTTACCCCCAGGGTACATCAGCTAATGTCTGGAGACATTTTTGATTGTCACAATCAGTGGGGGAGAGGTATGTGTGCCACTGGCATCTAGTGTGTCAAGGTCGGGGTGCTGTTAAACAGCCTATAATATAGAGAATAGCATCCCACCACAAAAAAGTATGCAGTCCAAAATGTCAATAAAGTGCCTCCTTGACTTATGATGGGGTTACATCCTGATAAATCCATTAATAAGTAGAAAATATTGTAAGTCAAAAATGCATTTAATACACCTAACCAACTGAACGTCATAGTTTAGCCTAGCCTACCTTAAATGTGCTCAGAACACTTACACTAGCCTACAGTTGAGGAAAATCATATAACACAAAGACTATCTTATAATAAAATGCTGCATATCTCACATAATTTATTGAATACTGTACTGAAAGTGAAAAACAGAATGATGATTGTTTAAGTGCCTGAAATACAATTTCTACCAAATTCATATCACTTTTGTACCACTGTGAAATCTAAAAATCTTAAGTTAAACCATAGTTATGGCAGGGACCATCTATAGTAGCAAGGTTGAGAAACCCTGAGTTAGAGGGTAGGATGGGGAGAATCTTGCATTTACTGTAATAGAAGGGGACAGAAGTGTTGGGCTGCTTTTACAATGTTAGTCCCTCTTAGTGGTAAACTTTGGGGGCTGCAATTCAGGCCTGGGAATAAAGGACAAGAGGACAGGGGCTGTTTGACCAGCTCTGACTCTCAGCTTTTAACCACCTGAGCTTGGGCAGGCACCCTAATGGGCCACCCTAGTTGACAGTCACTTCATTCTTTAGAGGGGGCAAGAGTTCTGGAGTGCAGTGGCACAATCTCAGCTCACTGCAACCTCTGCTTCCTGGGTTCAAGCAATTCTCGTGCCTTAGCCACCTGAATAGGTGGGATTACAGGCACGCACCACCACACGCAGCTACTTTTTTGTATTTTTAGTAGACACGGGTTCTCGCCATGTTGCCCAGCTGGTCTTGAACTCCTGAGCTCATGCAATCCACCCCCTAGCGGTTTTATCTTGACCTTGGCCCCGTACCTACTGCTCTTGGGAACCAGGTCATGTAGCTTGTGCTGGGATTAGGGCTAGCTCCCCTGACACAGGTTGCCTACTCAGCACTTCTCATCCTTTACCTCATAGGGAACTATGTGTCCCACTACATGGGCCCTTCTTTCACCTCTGTATCTCTGCACAGGCTAGTCCCTCTTCCTCTGACTGGTTGGCTGCTCATTATCCTTCCAGGTTTATCTCAGTAGTCACTCCTTCAGGAAGCCTTCCATGTCCCCCCCCCCCACACACACAAACACACACACACACTTTGGAGATGGCCCACACCTGTTCCCCTATTGCATTCTAGGAACAATTCCACCACAGCATCACACAACACAAGAGTGAGACAGGAGGTCTCATTTCTCCCAACAGTAGAAATCTCCTTGAACAAAGTGACTGTTTCAGTCCCCTGTGGCTCTCCAGCAGTCAGGACAGTGCCTATCACAGTGGGCATAAGACTTTACCAACCTGAAGGTAAAGGGAGCTGGATAAAATACCCCCAAAGACCCCGTATCACCCCAAGATTTGTGACAACCTACAATAAATCAGGAAGGTTAGAGATCCAAGTTGATCTTTAGTCTAGTTCTGTGTGGTAAAAATGAAAGACTCTTATAGAAGAAGAACCAGAATGGCAATCAAGGGAAGGGCACTCCCTATCCTTGTCCTACCTAGAAAGGCCTCCATCCAAAATGCCAGCCTGAAAGCCCTTTTCTTCCCCCCAACAAGGATGTGTTAAGAGCTCTTGTTTCCAACCTGGCACCGACGTAGTTAAAGCTGCACCATTTGCTGTGTGAGGCTTTGATTCTGCTGACTTTATTTCAAGCAATCAAAAATACCTAATTTGCATTCACATTCACATCAGTGGCCCATATGTTAGCCCTGTTTAAAAGCTATAGGCTCGCATTCATTATGAAAGACTTGGCTCCCCTTCGTTATCTTTTCACTTTAAAATTATTGAGATACTGTCGCTACAAAAGTTTATATTTAGCAAAGACACAACGTTTCCGTGTGCGTATGTGTCTCTGCCCATGTCTGTGTGTCTGAAAAGGATCTGATATTTGCATCTTCCTCCAAAATATCTGATAACTTTCAAAATGGGAAGAGGAAGAGCCGTCTCTTTCTCGATCTATTTCATATGTGACAGCGCTGCCTCCTACCTAAGGCATCATTAAAATACCGCGTTGCAATATGTCGGTGCACATGATTCTAGACCACACACTGAGCCCTGAGAAGCAGGCCCCTCCAGAGAGCCACAGTGAGAAAATCACAGTTTCTTACCAAGAAACCCAGCCAGGGTTTGCTTTTAGGATTCAATCACATCTCAATTAGATTCCACTCACTGGCGGGAAGGGCTTGTCTGTGCCTCATTCTTCTACTTATTAAAAATTTACTGACCCCCTACTATGTGAAATGCACTCTCCTATGTAGAACCACAAAGATTTTTAATGAAGGGTCTTAGCTATCGAGGAACTTACAGGGAGCAAACATGGGGAGGACAAGCATTCCAACAATTAGGACTCTTGGAAAAATACGTTAGAATACTGGTACATGCAAAGAGCTAGGAGTGGGGCACTGGAAGGGAGACGTTGGTTCTTCCTGGAGAGTTAGAGCAGCAGGCAGGACTTAGTGGGCAGGGAGGTCATCATCACCAGCTGGGTATATTTGACCTGGGCCTTCAGGAAGTAATTTACAGTTGTGGCAAAGCAGAGAAAGGATGATGGAGCAGCAGGAGCAAGGGTAGGATGTGAATTCAGGAAAGCATCTTTGTTCTTCCCCATAGCAGATGCTGTTCGCATGGGCACCCCTCCCCTCCCTGATTGTGGCATAGCTGAAAGACACAATGGCTAAGATGTGTACAACCAACAGCAATAGTGTATTTGTTCTCTAGGATCACATACACGAAACTGGTGAAAGTGGGGAAAACGGGGCTGAGAACAGATGTCGGAAATCTGTATCTTTCTATATCCTTGTGTCCTGCTTGGATTTTTTTTCCCTGTTCTGTATAAGCACTGCTATTTAAAGAAAAAAAATTGAAAATATATTTTGAATTGATGAATTCTAAATAACATTCCAAGCTTTATCATTAAAGAAGCTAATTAGGGAAACTGCATCATGACATCAAGTTTGAAAAATCAAATGAAGTAAAGGGAACCAATAGCAGGGATACGTGTTCAATATTTGAACAATGCACTGGGGGCAGGGGAAATGTGTGCAAAAGCCTTATTATGGTTTTATGGGAAGGAAGAAGCAAGGCAGGGTATGCAGGTTTAGGATTAGCTAGTTGGAATAATTTTGGCTGGCGCTGGGGTGTAGGGTCAGACCCTAGTTATTTGGTACCTGACCCTGGGGTGATTAGGGCAGGGAAATAGTAGCTTGGAACATGATAGTCTAACAAAGAAGAGGTTAGGGATGTTGGTTAATTTCGTTCGCTTGGTTTGCATATGAAAGGCACACTCCTAACAGGTGGGGCAGTCCATTCAAAGTCAGCAAGATCCCAGATGTCAAAGCATCAGAATACAGAAAATAAAAGGACATAATACAGTTTGCCATTGGGGGTGCAAATATTAAAGAAGTGGTTCTCAGGACTTTTTGTTTCATCTTGCTTTATTATACAGAATCCTATACTCAAATAAAATCTTTCTTAGGTGGCCAATGTATAAAGTAATTACAAAGAGTTGCTCTGGTTGAAGTAAGGGTAATTGGCCCAGAGCCTTAAATACACAGCCTCCCTGCCCATCTTCAGGGTAGTTCCACCTAGAAATCTGTGGATAATACTTGGAAACAGGGCCCTGGAGGCCTCTCCTAATGCCAATTGTACCTGCCAAAATGTGGGAATCAGCTGCTTACATTCTAGCCCCTCTGTGCATACATGACCTTGGTCTTTTGGAGGTTCACCAAAGGTTCCAGGAACCCATCACCAGGTCTGTCCTGCCAGAATCTCACTGCTCACCAAAACACCATCTGCACAGAGGACAAGACTGGGAAAGGAGGCACTTCAAAGCAAGTTGGGATTTGTGTTGGGTATTGTATGGGAACTTGTTTGGGACCCAAATCAAAATAGACTCTTCTGGGGAGTTAGACTGAACATGCAGAAGACTGGCCTAGACTAAAGCAATTGAGCAACCTCTTGTGCTCCCTTCTCCTTTAAGCTCACACATGATTCTCAAGTCCTCCATATCTTCCTACTCCAATGGCAAGGAAAGACCTGCCTGGAGATGAGCCAGATGGCCATGGAGTAGTCAGAGCAAACTTCACCACAATGTCTAGGATGGGGTAATTGTGCTGACCTGATCCGGACCTTTCAGACCTGCCTTAGTTCACTAACTGCAAGTAAGCAAAAAAAACGAAGGAAGGAAATCAATATTTCACTGTCATTGGTGTCATCATTATCATTAATACTGTTAATTTTACTGTAATTGTCAGGGTTTTTTTGTTGTCTTTTTTTTAGATGGAGTCTCACTCTGTTGCCCAGGCTGGAGTGCAGTGGTGCGATCTTGGCTCACTGCAAGCTCCGCCTTCCCAGCTTCACGCCATTCTCCTGCCTCAGCCTCCCGATTAGCTCAGACTACAGGAGCCCGCCACCACGCCTGGCTAATTTTTTTGTATTTTTAGTAGAGACGTGGTTTCACCGTGTTAGCCAGGATGGTCTCGATCTCCTAACCTTGTGATCTGCCCGCCTCGGCCTCCCAAAGTGCTGGGATTACAGGCATGAGCCACCGCGCCTGGCAGTGAGTTTTTTTTAATAATACAATCAGGCATCACATAAGGATCATTCTGGCCAGTGACAGACCACATATACTGCAGTGGTCCCTTAAGATTATAATGGAGCTGTCCTATATAAGTGTACCATTTTGAAATTTTTACACAGTATTTTTACTGTATCTTTTCTATGTTTCGATGTGTTTAGACACACAAATGCTCACCACTGTGTTACAGTTGCCTACAGGATTCAGTAGAGTACCATGCTGTACAGGTTTGTGGCCTGGGAGCAATAAGTGATACCAGATAGCCTGGGTGTGCAGGAGGCTATACGATCTAGGTTTGGGTACGTACACTCTATAATGTTCTTACAATGACAAAATCACCTAATAATGCATTTTTCAGAATACGGTTTCTCAGAAAATATTCCTTTGTTTAAGCAATGCATGACTGTATCCCTTTCTAGCTTTAAGACAATTATTACATACAAATTTAATGTGCTTCTTACTTTTTTTGAGACAGAATCTCACTCTGTTGCCCTGGCTGGAGTACAGTGGCACGATCTTGGCTGTAATCTTTGCCTCCCCAGTTCAGGCTGTTCTCCTCCCTCAGCCTCCCAAGTAGCTGGGAATACAGGTGTGCGTCACCACACCCAGCTAATTTTTTTATTTTTAGCAGAGACAGGGTTTCACCATGTTGGCCAGGCTGGTCTCAAACTCCTGACCTCAAGTGATCCACCCACCTTGGCCCCCCGAAGTCCTGAGATTACAGGCATGAGCCCCTGCACCCGGCCTTTAATGTGCTTCTTTATTCTGAAATAGCTGGGACAAGTTGTATCTCTGTGTCTCGCCAACCTGAAGTCTCTAAGTCTATGCTCTCTCAAATGGTGCAGTGATGAGAAGACATGGTTGTTACTTCTCCTTTGACTTACTGCATCCCATATTTGTTGGGATGCTGAAAGCATGGGCTGAATACTAAGTCTCCCCACTCATGGGACCACTCCATTACCTCCAGCGAGCCTCATCTCATCCTGCTCCTTTTGCTCAGGAATAAAGGATGGTTTGTTGTCCCTGATTGTACCTCTGTGCCCTGTTCTTTCCCATGCTCTTTTCTTGTGAGAAAAGCATCCAACAGGAGGGAAGGGTGGCTTCCTGTTTTGAATCTTGAGTTAGAAAATGTTCCCCGTTGTTTTATGCTGTGGAACATTCCAAGTGACAACTCCTTGGAAACAGTGGTGCCTGACACGCCACTTAATCGGTTGTTGCTCAGTAGCAAGTAATAGAATATTTTGTGTTTATTTGTTTTTTATTTTGGGTTCAGGACTTTATTGTGGAGAGTTGAAAGAACTTGCCAGAAGTGTGACTTTGAAACCAGTGGAAAGATACCCTATTTTTTTTAAGGCTGCTCTTTGCAGCGCATCCTAAGCACAGAAGAAAGTGCCCATATTGAGAGTTGATCATGTACTAAGTGGAATTAGAGTCATGTTAGTCCCAGAAGAAACCCAATGTGGCTGATGTAGGGTGAGGTATTAGACAAACACTTTACAGTCTGTTTTTGTAATATAGATGTTTCTATGTACTGGTTGCGTGATTGATTTTAAACTGCTCTCTTCCTGTCATTCATATTGACATGAATATTGAATGTTCAAGTGAGATGATTTATTTTCAAAATGTATAGAGTGTGAGCCCTAGGTAGGCTGTTATTGCACATAGTTATTTAATATGAAAGCAAAAACATTTGGCTCTGAACTTATTTTCTTGGCTTCTTAGATAATATGGAAAACTAGAAGTTGAATTTAACCCATATGGACAGGTAGGTGAAGTAGGAAACAAGCTCATGTGGAGATGGAATGGAACCGCCCTTGATCAGATGACAAATGATATTGGGAAGCAATTGGCGGTGGTTTGTATTATGTTCCAGGCCTTACTGATTCTGGCACAGCTACCTTGCACATCTGCAGAAGTTTGGGGCAAACACTTAAATATATAACAACAAGAACAAAAAGGCGTTCGAAGATCATGATAGAATGACTTCAAGATTAATTTTGCAGATATTTTTTAGAAAATATTTTATGGGCTCTATTCACTTCTAAGTAGCATCCTCAGATTTCTGAAATACTCTCAGAAATATCTGAAACTCATTGATACAGAAACCAGCCCAGCGATTGTTCAAGGATGTGAAGAGGAGATTCTGAGGATGCTCTGTAATTCTGATTTGTTTGTCATTTTGAATTACCAAGTGACAGAACCCCAAGTTGTATAAGCAAAGAACGAATCCAATCACCCCATGATCAAGTCAGTAAACGTGATTTTCAGATGGCAACTGATGCAATAAGGTAGATACTGGCCACCTGTGGCTATTAAGAACTTGCAATGTGACGAAAGTAACTAAAAAATTGACTTAAATTTTATTTTAATTAATTTCAATTTACGTACTGATATTTTACTTAGTTATTGAAAAACTTTAAGTACATCTGGAGCAATTTGGCTTTGTTAATCTACTTTTTCAACTGTAAATCTAAATACAGATTATTTCTGAGGAAGATTTAGCATCTGAATCAAGACATGTTGTAAGCATAGAACACACATCAGATTTAAAAGACAATATAAAAATGCAAACATTTCATCAATAAGTTTTATATTGATTGCTCATTGAAATAATATTTTGGATATATTGAGTTAAATATAATTTATTAAAATTAACTTTACCTGTTTCTTTGTACTTCATTTTAATGTGTCTACTAATAATTTAATTACATATGTGCCTACAATTATTTATCTATTGAACAGTGCTGCTTTAGAGAGAATAACAAACAATATTACAAATCTAGTTTTTTGATTCTTGGTCTCTTGATTTTTTTTCCCTGAACTATACTGCTTCTCTAGAATATTTTCTGATCTCCCTCATCGTCTCTGCAAAAGCTGGTATGTGGGCTTTCATCAAAAGCTAAAATAAAATTTGAAAAAAACACTGTCTGGCTGGTTTAGACTCTCTGCTCTGCCGTCTTGCCTATTCTCCATGCTGGCCCTTTACTTTAGGTCTTGACCTTGCTGTCAGTCTGGGCTGCTAGTTGTGATTCTTCATGTTGTTCTTTGTAGTATTATTCACCAGATTCACCATCCTCTCCAGCAGAAGGATGATGCATCTCTTCCTCTTGAAATCAGGTGTGGCCATGAGATTGCTTTGGGTAATGAAGCCTGAGCAAAGGTGACATCTACCTCTTGTGGGTGGAAGTTCTAGAGCTGTGTGGCCTTTGACATGTTTTCTTCTCTTTCTGCCATGAGCCGGATGGAGGCTGCGATGCCCTAGGCTGCTCCATCAGTCTAGGTTCTAGAGTGGAGGTGACTGGAGTGAGCTGCAGCCAGTGCTGGGTCCTAGCATGAGTGAGGACAGCCCTCTGTGCTAGAAGCTTCTGAGATTTAGGGGTCTTTTATTATTGCAACATAACCTAGTCCTTATTGTTTATGAACTTTGGAGAGGGTAAGAGGAAGGAAAGGAAAAAAAGAAAATGGGTTCAGTAGTTGGGAGGCAATTCCAATTTTTACCTTTATAGAATTTATGAGGACATCATGACAAGTATCCAATTTTCATGTTGAGCACCTTTGAGCTTCATATCATGCTCTTATTGACCTTCTAAGAGCAAAAGGGTTGCAACACTTTTGTTACCTCATGAGGAGACTTTAGCTCAAGGATTGGGACCTGAAGTTCTCTGGAGAATGATTCCAGACCTCTGAGGGTAAGATTCATCACTAATTTATCTCTGCATCTCCAGCACTTAGCTACTTAGTCCTAACATACGAAAACTATTATCTCTGCATCTGCAGCACTCAGATACTTTGTCCTAACATATGAAAACTATTCATTAATTCAGTATTTGTTGAATGAATAAATAAAATGTGGGTACATTAATATAGGAAGGAGCTGAAGAAGGTATGAAAATTTCAAAAGAATTGGAAACATGAGGTTTGCAATATAAGGAATTAAAAGAAAACTCTGTATAAGTTTTGGCAGTGTTTGCTTCATGGGTAGTGACGTGCACTCACACAGCGCCCCAGGCTTTGGAAGGTTTCACGTTTAGTTTAATGCTCGGCTGTTGGGATTCTGAAATTCTTAATACTTTTTTTTAACAAGGGTCCTGCATTTTCATTTTGCACTGGGCCCTGCAAATTACTTAGCCAGTCCTGTGTACAGATGGTGGAAGTAAATGGGAAATTAAATATTTAGAAAGTGTTTGGAAGGATGAAGTTGCACTTGAGGGTTACATCTGGATAAAAGTGAGAAATTGGGCCTTTGGAATCTTTTTTTCATGTGCTTCTATTTAAACTGAAATAAGCCAGTACATACATTCCTTTCTAATCCTTATTTTTAGATTAGGAAACAGACTGACAGCTGACCTGTGGCAGCAAAAAAATTATTGGTATAATTCCATCAGAAAAACATCAGTGTAAACAGCTATCCACTGAGTGGGAAAACAAGAAATAGAAAAAAAAAATTCAACCAGTTGTTTGCAATGGCAGATTATAATTTCAGCTGAAATTATGATGATTATGATGGAAAGAATTGCAATGTGTGCTGAGATCAACGTTTTATGTGTGTAGAATTCAACACCAAGTTTACATTTACTTTTTGGTAATAAATTATTTTTAACTACCTCAGTACATAAATGAAAGTGGTCATTAAGACTGAAATTTAGCAAGTGATAAAATGGGACTTATTTCTACTGATCTGCCATTTTGTGTGTAGACATTTGTGTTTACGCATGTATTTATGCATGCATATATTTACGTAACATATATTAATGTGGAAGAGGGAATAGCATGTATTAAGCATCTTGGGAAAGAAAGGAACATGGTAAATTCTGGCCATTGACTGGTAAAGGAAACATCAAAAAGGAACTCGGTTTATGGCGGGAATATTATAAGTCTGATTTCAGAAGCACATGAAATGTTGAATCCCAAGTGCTTTAAAGGAGATGTAATAAGTAATCTTTTTGACACATGCATTTGGAGGTAAAAGGAAATGTCTGGTCTGGAGACAAGAATTTGAAAGTTACCTGTGTGTAATCAATGATTGAGGTCTTAGCCATCAATGAGATCACCTAAGCAAAGAAAATACGGGAGAGAGAAGAAAAGAGGCAGCCACCAATCCTTGTAGGATAGGTCTGCTTGTGTGACTGAGAAGGGCTGGGGGCAGAGAGCTGGGGAAGAAGAACCTGAACTATGTCAGGAACAGATGCTGAGGGAAAAGATTATTTTAAGAAGAAGCAATAGTGGAGTCAAGAGCTACAAGTAGGTACAATAAGATGAGAACAGAGACATGTTCATTAGATTAAGTATCACAGAGGTCATCAGGACAGAGACAGGCTAGGGTAGGTTGAGAAGTGGATGGGATAAAAACGGCAGAAATGCACTCTTGCTGTTGTTCTGCCTCTTTCTCTCCCTCCTTCTCTGGTTGAAAGCTACAAAGCCATTCTCCATTTTGCTCACTCACTTTGTTGAGAAAGCTTGAGACATATCTCGAGGTGTCCAGGAAGAAACAATTTTCCTGCTGGCTTGATGAAAAAAGGTGAGACAGAAAAGGTGACTTCCCTGGACTCAGGTTCAGCTCCAAGTCTTTGTCTGGGAGTGATGCTTGGAGTTGGGAAAGCCACTGAGGAAGTGGGCTAAAGTGTTTCCTTTTGAGAAGGCAAAGAGTTTCAGTGCAGTATTTGTGGTCTCATGTGGGGAAGACCTAATTCCTGTGTCCATGCTAGGACTCAGAACCAAGAGGAAGTGTGTGGCTGGTGTGCTCTCCACTGAGAGGTCACGTGCCAACTGGGGACTAGGGTGAGGTCCTGGCATTACTGCAAAGTAAGTGGCCTCCTGGTTATTGCAAATGACCAGAGCCCATGGAGGCGCAGGTTTCATATTCAGTCTCAAATTTCAACTTACATCACTGACTCTCACTGAGTCCAAAATCACAACCTCAGAAGTATACAAGCAGGACTGGAAAAAAGTCAGCTGAAAACTGAAAATCTGTTTTGTTGCTAATGAACAGCTCTTCCTCAGCTTCCTTGTCTTTGAAATACCGGTAATAGAATCTACTTGATAAGATTGAGGGGAAAATTAAATGACATAATATATAAAAAGTACTTCGAGCAGCGTCTAACATACAGTAAGCACTCAGTAAATGTAAGCTGTTTTTATTTTTATTTCTACCAGACACTTGTGAACAACAGCATGATTATATTAGATCATATTTCGGGTATGAAACATCAATTTGTTAAATGTAAATATTTTAAAAATACCATATCTGTGACCTATTTTGACATTTATTGATACATCTTTTAATATACCAGAGCCTTAAAACAATCCAAGAGGTTTGGATTGGTCTCTACCTCTAAGTGGATTTGACAATGATCACTAAAGCAGAACTGCCTGTAGAAACTGAATGTGAAAGAAAGCAGTGATGGAGAATGAGAAAGAGGTGATTGTCTTCCTAATTGCTAGAAGTGTCTTGAATGCCAACCCTCTATTGTTCTTTAAAAGGTACTTGATATGGTGATAAAATAACTGTTGCTGCACTATTCATGTCAATGTCATTGTTATTCAAACAATCAGGACCAGTTGGAAACTGTCTTCAGACACTTGATACATAGGCAAGGCTAGCTCTCAGTATTTCTGTAAGCAAATGGGACTGTTGAAGGTTGCTTTGTGAGTTACATTTCAAACTGCAGAACTGTAGCCAGCCCACAAGGGATATTAGCATTTCCATTGCTTATCAACTAGAATTAGAGTTTGGGGGCTAAGACTGGAGTCTCTGGAAAAAGGAGGGAAAAAACATCTAGCTTGATGATTGGGCAGAAAACTTCAACTTTCCACAGGAAAAAAAATTGCTAAAAGAAAGGGTAAATTACTGGACATGATTATTCATACCAGGTGAACTAGTCTTTGGAAATTCAGAGCTGATGAAATATATATTTTAGCTGATGGAATATGTATTTTAATATATATTTTAGTAGCAATGACAGCTTTGCTACTTTTTAGTATTGTCAAATAAAGAAAATATTCACAGTAAGTTCTGGTATTTCTGAGTACCAATTTATTTCTTCGAAAAGGCATTCTACCTACCTGAAAGATAGTGGCACTTACCCTGGACTAATTCACTCGTGTCCGTGTGAAGAGACCACCAAACAGGCTTTGTGTGAGCAATAAAGCTGTTTATTTCACCTGGGTGCAGGCAGGCTGAATCCAAAAAGAGAGTCAGCGAAGGGAGATAGGGGTGGGGCCGTTTTATAGGATTTGGGTAGGTAAAGGAAAAAGGGGGGTTGTTCTCTGGCGGGCAGGAGTGGGGGTCACAAGGTGCTCAGTAGGGGAGCTTTTGAGCCAGGATGAGCCAGGAGAAGGAATTTCAGAAGATAATGTCATCAGTTAAGGCAGGAACAGGCCATTTTCACTTCTTTTGTGGTGGAATGTCATCAGTTAAGGCAGGAACTGGCCATCTGGATGTGTACATGCAGGTCACAGGGGATATGATGGCTTAGATTGGGCTCGGAGGCCTGACATTCCTGTCTTCTTATATTAATAAGAAAAATAAAATGAAATAGTGGTAAAGTGTTGGGATGGTGAAAATTTTTGGGGGGTGGTATGGAGAGATAATGGGCGATGTTTCTCAGGGCTTCTTTGAGCGGGATTAGGGGCGGCGTGGGAACCTGGAGTGGGAGAGATTAAACTGAAGGAAGATTTTGTGGTAAGGGGTGATATTGTGGGGTTGTTAGAAGAAACATTTGTCATTTAGAGTTATTGGTGATGACCTGGATACAGTTTTGTATGAATTGAAAAACTAAACGGAATAAGAGAAGGAGAAAAACAGTATTAAAGGACTAAGAATTGGGAGGACCTAGGACATCTAATTAGTGCCTAAGGAGGTTCAACATAGCCTTGCCAGCAAAGAGTATTTATTTACTTTAAGAGTTAAGAGTGGCGGTTTGGGGATAGCACCAGCAGATATCAGCTGTGATGGCTTGGAGAAACAGTGTAAACTGGCAGTGTAAACAAGAGCAGGGCATGTATGAGTAGTTGAGAACGGTGAATAGCAGTATGACTAGACAGAAGATAGTAGGGATGACAAGTTTTTTGGGGCACAGTCCAAGTTGGTCTGGTGTCTGGAATGAGACCAGGGCTTAATAAAAAGGAGCATCTATACAGGAGCTCAAATGGGCTGTACGTTGTAGCATTCCGAGGACAGGCCTGAATTCTGAGAAGGGAAAGTGGTTAAAGTATTGTCCAGTCCTTTTTAAATTGGTGGCTGAGCTTGGTGAGGTGTGTTTTTAAAAGACCATTAGTCTGTTCTACCTTTCCTGAAGACTGAGGACTGTAAGGGATATAAAGGTTTCACTGAATACTAAGAGTCTGAAAAAATGCTTGGCTGATTTGACTAATAAAGGCCGGTCTGCTATCAGACTGTATAGGGATGGGAAGGCCAAACTGAGGAATTATGTCTGACAGAAGGGAAGAAATGACTGTGGTGGCCCTCTTAGATCCTGTGGGAAAGGCTTCTACCTATCCAGTGAAAGTGTCTACCTAGATCAAGAGGTATTTTAGTTTCCTGACTCGGGGCATGTCGAGTAAAGCTAATTTACCAGTACTGGGTGGGGGCAAATCCCCGAGCTTGATGTGTAGGAAAGGGAGGGGGCCTGAATAATCCCTGAGGAGTAGTAGAATAGCAGATGGAACACTGAGAAGTTATTTCCTTGAGGATAGATCTCTACAATGGAAAGGAAATGAGAGGTTCTAAGAGGCAGGCTAGTGGCTTGTGCTATAGCATAGCCTGCCTTTGCTGGTGTGTGGCGATTAGGCCTGGTGGAACTGCCATCAATAAACCAAGTGTGATCAGGGTAAGAAACAGGGAAGAAGGAAATGTGGGGAAATGGGGTGAACGTCAGGTGGATCAGAGAGATGCAGTCATGAGGGTCAGGTGTGGTATCTGGGATAATGTGGGAGGCTGGATTGAAGTCCGGGCCAGGAACAATGGTAACTGTGGGAGACTCAACAAAGAGTGAGTACAGCTGAAGGAGCCAGGGAGCAGACAGTATATGTGTCAGGTGTGAGTAAGAAAATAGATTTTGGAAATTATGAGAGCTGTAGAGAGTGAGTTGAGCATAGTTTGTGATTTTAAGGGCCTCTAAAAGTATTAGGGCAGCAGCAGCAGCTGCACGGAGACATGATGGCCAGCCTAAAACAGTAAGGTCAAGTTGTTTGGACAAAATGGCTACTGGACATGATCCCGGTCCTTGTGTAAGAATTCCGACTGCATAGCCCTGCACTTCAGCTGTGTGTAATGAAAAGGTTGAGATGAGTCAGGGAGAGCTAGGGTGGGGGCCGTCTCTAAAGCTGTCTTCAAGGAACGGAAAGAGGAGTGGGGAAAGGATTTAGGATCTATGGGGTCAGCTAGGTTTCCTTTTGTGAGTTTATATAATGGTTTTGTTAGGATGGCAAAACCAGGTATCCAAAGGCGAAAGTATCCAACCATGCCCAGGAAGGAAAGGAGCTGTTGTTTTGTAGAAGGAGTTGGGGTTTGATTAGTCAGACACAATTGGCAGGGAGAGCACGTGTGTTTTTATGAGAATTATGCTGAGATAGGTAACAGATAAGGAAGAAATTTGGGCTTGACTGAAGTAATGGGGGCTGTCTGTGAAGCTTTGTGGCAGTACGGCCCAGGTAATTTGCTGAACCTGATGGGTGTCAGGGTCAGCCCAAGTGAAAGTGGAGAGAGGCTGGGATGAAGCATGCAAAGGAATAGTAAAGAAAGCAAGTTTGAGATCCAGAACAGAATAATGGATTGTGGAGGGAGGTATTGAGGATAGGAGAGTATATGGGTTTGGCACCATGGGGTGGATAGGCAAAACAATTTGGTTGATAAGGCATAGATCCTGAACTAACTTGTAAGGCTTATCTGGTTTTAGGACAGGTAAAATGGAATTGTAAGGAGAGTTTATAGGCTTTAAAAGGCCATGCTGTAGCAGGCGAGTGATAGCTGGCTTTAATCCTTTCAAAGCATGCTGTGGGATGGGATATTGGCATTGAACAGGGTAAGGGTGATTAGGTTTTAATGAGATGGTAAGGGGTGCATGATCCCAAGGAGGGAGTAGAGGTATCTTACACTTGTTGGTTAAGGTGGGCGGATACAAGAGGAGGACGCAAAGGAGGGTTTGGATTGGGAAGAAGGGCGGCAATGAGATGTAGCTGTAGCCCAGGAATTGTCAGGGAAGCAGATAATTTAGTTAAAGTGTCTCGGCCTAATAAGGGAACTGGGCAGGTGGGGATAACTAAAAAGGAGTGCTTAAAAGAGTATTGTTAAAGTTGGCACCAGAGTTGGGGAGTTTTAAGAGGTTTAGAAGCCTGGCTGTCAATACCCACAACAGTTATGGAAGCAAGGGAAACAGGCCCTTGAAAAGAAGGTAATGAGTGGGTAGCCTCCGTACTGATTAAGAAGGGGATGGACTTACCCTCCACTATGAGAGTTACCTAAAGCTCGGCGTCCATGATGGTCTACGGGGCTTCTGAGGCGATCGGGCAGCATCAGTCTTCAGCCGCTAAGCCGAGAAGATCTGGGAAGGAGTCAGTCAGAGAGCCTTGGGCCATCTGGGAGTGGCTGCCAGGTGAGTTGAACAGTCCGATTTCAAGTGGGGTCCCGCACAGATGGGACATGGCTTAGGAGGAATCCCAGGCTGTGGGCATTCCTTGGCCTGGTGGCCAGATTTCTTGCACTTGTAGCAAGCTCCTGGGGGAGGTGGTTCTGGAGGAATGCCTGGCCACTGCGGTTTAGGCGTTTGGAAGTTCTTGTGTGCTGGAGATGTGGCTGGGGTTTGTCTCACAGTGGAGGCAAGGAATTGCAACTCAGAAATATGTTGCTACTTGGCTGCCTCTACTCTATCATTGTACACTTTGAAGGTGAGGTTAATTAAGTCCTGTTGTGGGGTTTGAGGGCCGGAATTTAATTTTTGGAGTTTTATTTAATGTTAGGAGCAGATTGGGTAATAAAATGTATATTGAGAATAAGACAGCCTGTTGACCTTTTAGGGTCTAGGGCTATAAAGCCTCTCAGGGTTGCTGCCAAACGAGCTATGAACTGGGCTGGATTTTTATATTTGACGAAAAAGAGCCTAAACACTATCTGATTTGGGATAAATAAAAAGGAGCATGAACCTTGACTATGCCTTTAGCTCCAGCCACCTTTTTAAGAGTAAATTGCTGGGCAGGTGGGGGAGGGCTAGTCATGGAATGAAACTGTAAGCTGGACCAGGTGTGAGAAGGGGAGGTGATAAAAGGATTATAGGGTGGAGGAGTGGGGAAGAATTGGGACCTAGCTCGGCCTGGCGAGGAGGGGAGAGGTCAGATGGGTCTGTAGAAAAGGAAGATTAGAAAGACACAGCGACGCTTGGGGTTGGGACTGAGGGGACAGGTGGGAGGGAAAGAAGGAAGATTTGGGATGAGTTGCATTGGGAACAGAGACTAGAGAGGGACGGATGTGTAAAAGAATGCCTGGACGTCAGGCACCTCAGACTGTTTGCCTATTTTACGACAAGAATTATTTAGATCTTGTAGGATGGAAAAATTGAAAGTGCTGTTTTCCAGCTATTTGGAACTACTGGCAAGTTTGTATTGGGGTCAAGTGGCATTGCAGAAGAAAATAAGATGCTTAGGTTTTAGGCCAGGTGAGAGTAGAAGAGGTTTTAAGTTCTTAAGAACACAGGCTAAGGGAGAAGAAGGAGGAATGGAAGGTGGAAGCTTGCCCATAGTGAAGGAGGCAGGCCCAGAGAAAAGAGAGTAGAGACACGGAGAAGGGGTGGGGGGTTCTTGCCCTCCAGAAAAGCGGAGAAGGGGTTGCAGCGTGGAAATAAGGGGAAGGCTGCCTTCCCAGTCCGTGACCGGCGCTGGAGTTTTGGGTCCACAGATAAAATGTGTCTCCTTTGTCTCTACCAGAAAATGAAAGGAATTGAAATTAAGAGAAGGGAGAGATTGAAGTGTGGCGCCAAGATTGAAAGGAGAAAGAGGTTGAGGGATAGTGAGGGAGGTTGGAGAAGAGAGTAAAAAGAGGCCACTTACCGGATTTGAAATTGGTGAGGTGTTTCTTGGGCTGGTCGGTCTGAGGACCTGAGGTCGTAGGTGGATCTTTCTCACGAAGCAAAGAGCAGGAGGACAGGGGACTGATCTCCCAAGGGAGGTCCCCCGATCCAAGTCAGGGCACCAAATTTCACTCGTGTCCATATGAAGAGACCACCAAACAGGCTTTGTGTGAGCAATAAAGCTGTTTATTTCACCTGGGTGCAGGCGGGCTGAGTCCGAAAAGAAAGTCAGAGAAGGGAGATGGGGTGGGGCCATTTTACAGGATTTGGGTAGGTAAAGGAAAAAGGGGGGGTTGTTTGCTGGTGGGCAGGAGTGGGGGTCACAAGGTGCTCAGTAGGGGAGCTTTTGAGCCAGGATGAGCCAGGAGAAGGAATTTCAGAAGATAATGTCATCAGTTAAGGCAGGAACAGGCCATTTTCACTTCTTTTGTGGTGGAATGTCATCAGTTAAGGCAGGAACCGGCCATCTGGATGTGTACGTGTAGGTCACAGTGGATATGATGGCTTAGCTTGGGCTCAGAGGCCTGACACGTAGGACTTAACAAAGCTAAAGCTTCAGCCTACGGGGGGTAAAACTAGTTCATAGTGAATTCCACAGGGAGAAATCCAGCCCCAGGTGCACACAGGAGCAGAGAAGGAAGGCTCCCATTTTGAAGCTCTGGGCCAAGGAGTTGTACTTTGAACAGAGAGCTGTCTTCTCAGGAATAGTCTTAACTGCAATAACTTGGAGGGGAAATTGCTATGTGTGTGGGGCTCAGTGGTCCCCAACCTTTTTGGCACCAGGGACCAATAATTTTTCCATGGACTTGGGAGGGTTAGGGGGTGGGGGATGTTTTCAGGATGAGTCCAGTACATGACATTTATTGTGCACTTTATTCCTAATATTATTGCATTGTAATATATAATGAAATAATTATGCAACTCACCATAATGTAGAATCAGTGGGAGCCCTGAGCTTGTTTTCCTGGAACTAGACTGTCCCATCTGGAGATAATGGGAGACAGTGACAGATCATTAGGCATTAGATACTCATAAGGAGTACGCAACCTAGATCCCTCACATGCGCCGTTCCCAATAGGGTGTGCCCTTCTATGAGAATCTAATGCCATCCACTGATCTGACAAGAGGCGGAACTCAGGTGGTGATGAAGCTTTGCTCACTCACCTGCCGCTCACCTCCTGCTGTGTGACCCAGTACGCCCTGGTACTGATCTGTGGCACGGGGGTTGAGGACCCCTGCTCTAGCTCTCATTTTATATAAATTTTATTTACCCAGAGAATAGGTACTATATCCCCATTACAAAAATGAGAAAATGGAGGCTCAGAGACTATCTGGGACTTGTCCCAGGTCACACAGCTGTTAATTTGGCAGGAGTGGGTGGGGCTGGGATCAAACCCCAAATCTTTCCTCTTCATGCATGATCTTTTCTGCTCTATCCAAGCTGCTTCTCATCACACAGTTCTGCCTCCCCTCCCAGTCCAGATATCTCTAACATCCCTTGGAGGTGTTTTTTAATCAGAGAATTACAAAGACAGATTATGTGAAAATGGCTGAATCTGCATCATGGGATAAGAGCTAGCTGCAGTTGACTCTTCAATTAACTTAAGTGTAATCGTTATATTCCTGCTGACATCATTTGCCACATCTGCCTCATTGGAATCAATTAGTTAATTGATATCTAGCTTGGTTATAAAAAGGTACAGTTTAACAAGCTGAAAATATTATGGAAGAAATCAGAGGGAGCAAAAATAAGACATGAGAAAAAGCTCAGGAAAACACAGCGGTTCTCATTCATACTTCACCAAGGATGTGGCTTTGTCTTGCGGAGCGCTGTGCCTCTTTGTTCATTTCCCAGGTCCCACAAATGCTTCTGCTTGGGCTCAACTCAGTTCTTACCACAGGTGGGTGGCAGCACGGGGCTGTTGCTTCCTTCTTCCTTAAACAGGAGACTTATCACCCATGGTAGAGAATGGTCTGTATCAGTGGATAAAATAGATCAAAGTTCAATATTTTGCCCAACCTGTTAAAATATTAGTTTATTTCCTGCTAAGACCCTTTCTATATATATGTATAAACATTTCTGCTGAGTTGAAATTATACCATATACATAATTTTATACTCTGCTTTGTTTTTCTCAACAGTATGTTGTTACGGCATGCAAAATTATATGAAATTCTATGAAAACAGTTGGGAAACCAATTTAATTGTTTTTTTCTTAATTGTGAGAAATATATATTCATATGGAAGACTACTCAGGGGTATACAAGGGCCTGGACTCTCCCTACCCACACCCAGCCCTGTCTCGTCTCCAGCACACTTTGCAAAAATGCCTGGCCTGAATAACACCTCTTGCTGTTAGGGTAAATCTCTGACTCTCTGGGGCCTGTTCCTTGGGGCCAATGTGCTGTAGCTGAGCTGCAGAATTGGATAGGAGTGCTTGTACATGACCTCTCTTGATCTAGAAATGATTTTCTCCTTAGCCAGAGACATTTCTTCCTTGCTAGTTTTTGCCTAACTCTATAAAATATCCTGCCCCCTACTCCCACCCCAGGTACCCTGGCTACCAAAGGTCAGTTCCACTACTTGGTGATTTCATTATGACCATTGCATTATGCATGTGGAGGATCCAGCTGTATCTGCCAGTTTGTTCTGCCCTGAGGCCTTTGCACAGGCGGGCCTGTGAGCTTGTGTAAGCCAGGCAGTGCATAATCCATCCAAGCACTGAGTCCATGTGGGCTGATTAAAGCAAACTCTAAGCAACAAGACACTCTAGACTGTGCCCAGGGCTTCCAACCACTTGTCCTTTCTCCTGGACCCTTGGCTTCAGGTTTTGGACTCTCTATCCAACATTGACGGCTGCCTCTGATATCCTCTGGCAAATTTCTTGCCTCTTTTTACTTCTTGGTCTTTGGCTGGTTCATTCCTATGACTTTTGCTGTTTTTTGTTACCTTGTGCATTTCCTTTATCCTAATCTCATGGCCATATGGAATTTCAGTTCCTGCCAGGGTAAACATATCTTCCCTGCATCCCCTGTCCCTTTTTTGTTGGGATAAAACATAGTCCAACAGTTTGTCTATAAATATTGTTGGGACCCTCATAACCTACAATGGGGCAATGCACGAAGTCCTGGTCACTCTCGCACTGCCCATTCCTGGGGACTTGAGAGTGGCAGGAAGGAAAAACCGTCATAATTGTTCTCCAAAAGAAAGATGACAAGGCGATATAGCTGACATCAAATTTACATCAGCCACTGCTTAGGGTGCCACTGCCTTGCCCACATTTCTTCTCTCAGACTAATTCTGGAGGACTTCCAGTAAATTTCCAGGCTCCCAAGCCCCTCACCAAGCGTAGGGGTGGGAGGGGATGAGAAGACTGGCCCTGCAGACTCCTTGGTGAGGATCTGGCAGGACTGACGGCCCCTCTGTGGAGGCATAACACAGCCACCATTCCTGTCTCCTTTAGCTGATTTAGCACAGAATTCTGCCAGACTAGGAGCAGGACAGATTCTCAGAAGACTTCGGAGGGTCCCTTTAGGGAGGGCCCTCTCATTCACTGGTGGTGTGGGTAAAAAGGGCAAACTTTCCAGAAGGTGACAAGCATTTGTAATTTTCTATATAACTTTGTCCCAGACATTCTACTTCTAGGAATTTATACTCTAGGAAATGATTGGACAAGGATAGAAAGGGCAACTAAGTAACTAACTCAGGAATGTAACTAACTAACTGTAAGAATGCCTTTGCCAGAGTTGGCCACAAAAGACAAAGACACTTAAAGAGGGGAGGAAGGAAAAAGAAACAGAGAAAGAGAGAGAGAGAAAGAGATGACTTTACTGTCCCACAATATGGGGTTTGTTAAATAAACCACTGTCTATCTGTAAATGAACTACGATAATACTATGTAACTTTCCAAAATGATTTATATGCGCTTCCTAGCCTGGAATCTCTTATTGTTATATTGTTAAGTTAGAAAAAGCAGGTTACCAAACAGTATCATTTTAAGGATATGCATTAAATGTTAACAGTGGTTATCTGTGGGTGGTGTGATTTCAGGTGACTTTTAAAAATTATTTTTGTTTATATGCCTTTTTTGAAATCATCTACAAAAACATGTATTGCCTCTGTAATTAAAAACAACAGTCAAGGAGGAACGTGACTCGTCGAGTCACTGAACATCCCGCCATTGTAATCTCACTCTTTGTGTGAGAAGTAACAAGTGCCCTTGAGACCCAGACACATCGTCCTGCCTTTGAAACGACCTTCTCTCCACAAATCAGGATGAGCTGAGAAATAGGGTGGAGAACCACGTGCTTGCCAGAGGTCACCTAGTGTAAATCCCTGGCATTGGCAGTCCTACCCCACAGCAGAAGCCCATCCCAGGGCTAACCCTGAGAAATGAGTTTTCAAGAGCCCAGAGGGGCACTGCCGTCTGTTGGTGGAGGCATCTGCACGGTACTGCTAGAGGACACTCAAGGAAATGAACAGTTCCCTCAGCTCTTCAGCTTCTGTCCTGCCCTGACAGACCCTCTTCTGGTCTCAGGAAGAGTTTTCAGTTTTCTTCCAACCCACTAATAGCCAGATCTCTGCCTAACCTAACCAAACCATGCCAGAGGACCAGCTGGGAACATGTGAAAAGTGTAGTTTTCTCACCCTATGCTGGAGTACAGAAACCACCATGTGACAGCGTGGGCCATGAGGGCATGGAGTATTCACAATTGGTGAGAAAATTCATGTGCCAGGAACACAGCTACAGGGAAAACAAAGGGCGGTAGAGTCCATGGGAGAGACAGATGGAGCCCATTTTACAGCTGAGAAAACAGAGGAATTAAACTAATTTGCTTATAGTAACATAGGCAATGAGGATTTGAAATAACTCCTCATCTCTTTAACAGTAGAACATTAGCTGTGGTTTCAACCTCCCATCCAGATTCTTATATCTGGCCCTGTAACCCCAGAGAAAGGGATATTTTACTGCACTCATTTCTAAACATTTTGATATCATGCATCCCTCTGAGAATTTGATGAAATGTGCATATGCACATGTATGCATGCTTTTGAAAAGGTTGCGAGGGGTCTATTGACCTCCTGAAGCGTCTTCCATAGTTCATAAGACAAAAACTCCTTGCCCCCAATAAGGAGCAGAGAGAGACCAGGTAAGAGTTTAAGGAACTGCAATCTAAGAAAAAAGATTTTCATCATTACTGGGAGAAAATGCCTTTGTGAAGGGCAAGAGGAAAAACAACAAAATGAGTAGGCCGTGTGATGCCGCTACCAGCAAAACATCCTAAGTGATGACAGCTGACGTGCTTGTAGTATTTTAGGATCTCTCCTCCTGCATGTTTGTTACTTAGATACACTGACAAAGGCTCATATTTGAGATGATTATCAACTCTCCTTCCATTGAGGCCTATTAAAGCATGGCAATAAAAAAAGCTATGGGCCCGGAAAAGAACACCAAGCTATTGGTGTGATGAAAACTAGGCAATGAATATTAGTGAAATCATCCAGTGCTTTTTCTCAGGATTCTGGAACATTCTCATTTGCCTCTTGGCATGACAAGCTTTCCCTGCAAAGTGTGCCTCCCAGACATTACCCCATTGCCCGGGACAACAACCACCGCTAGTGTTTGCCCTGTCTGGCCTCTGCTGTCAGGGCCTTGTTCTGTTAGAATAATTATGATAAACTCACTCTCAGTAAGTTACAGTGGCTGTTAATAATGTAATAAGTGGCCTGATTCAGAGGACAGCTGAATTGAAGAGGCAGTTTCAATGCTTCAATTATGAGAAATGAGGAATATGAGAATACCAAGCATGAAGACACTGTGGTTCCATGGTCCTAACTAAGGTGACTCAGTTTATCTGTGATGGAGCTGGCCTTGGCATCTACCCTGAGGCCAAGTTAAAAAGTACGTAGACCAGCGCTAAGAATGTTTGCTCAGTGGAACCTGTCCACTTAAAACCTCCCATGCACAGGAACTTAATTGATAAGTTCCCCTACTCCCTGTTATAGAAGCCCTGGAAGAAACCTTTAGAGAGTCTGTTCATCAACCTCTGTTTCAAATCTTATAAGGTATAAATTATTATTACTGTTATTGTTATTCCTGCTTAACAGATGAAGCAAGTGAGACGTATGTAGTGGAAAAAGAGAGGTTTGGCACCAGTGAGTTCTGGATTCAGCGGATCTGAGCCTCAACACCCTTATCTATAAAGTGGGGATAAACCCTATGCTATGCAAGTTATTGTAGACATGAATTGGATATTTTATCTAAAGTGCCTAGCGTTGAGTAGAGAGTAGGTGCTCAAAAAACAATCTCTTAAGTAACTGGCCCACTGTTACTTTTCAGGAAAATGGCAGAGCCAGATGTTCCGAGGACTAGTCCAGGACTCATTCCATGCATTCTTTCCTGCCTGGTAGCATCTTCTCAAAGCCATTGTGAAAAGAGCTTCAAATTCCCATATGGAGACGTGGAGATTCACCTTTCATGACAAACATTCTTGCAGAATTAATTCACAGCATTGCTGAGGTGGGGTAGCGGTAGATGTGAGTGATTTTTTTTTTTATAGTGTTACAATAATTTATCATCCTCTCTCCAGCAGCCGTACTCTGGCTGGCAGCTCTAAAAACCCTACAGTCGATGAGAGATCAGTGAACAGAAATATTTTCAAAAGCAGATGGGACGTACCTTCAAAACGCAGGATTGTCCCACTGAAACTGGGACATCTGGCAACCCTAAAAAAGCCCAAACTAGATGAAATAAAAATTATGAGATGGAGAAGCAGAAAAATATGTCTTTGCATTGATTAGCAGGGAATGTAATTAATCTCCTTCAACTCCCTTTTCAGTCCTGTGGTGTAAAACAAGGAGAAATTGCAGTCTTACTGGGTTCCCTTGTGACTATTCTTACATGATAATTTCAAAGTAGTATGCGTTTTAAAACTTCATAGTAATGCCTCCCTTTCTATTGCTTAGAAATGTCTAGGGAGTGATAAAATTCATGCCTAAACTTCCTCAGTGCAATGCTTTTGTTATTAGCCCAGCCAATAGTGAGGGGGAGGAGCATTCAGCTGATTCAGATCAGGCCAGCTTTTACAGTTTTCGTAGGAAATGATAGAAACAAATCTTTCTTTTTGTATTAGTAGTTTCTGTTCCTGATTTCTCTTTCTGTGAGGTGAAGAAGCAAGGGGGAAGAGCATACCAGCCCCAGAGAAAGGAGAGAAGACCTCGGGCTTTCCTTCTCACTGCTCTTCCTTCCTCCTTATTCCAGCTCGGCTCCAGCACCCAATATAATCCTGGTCATTCTCTTCTTGTCAAAACCTGCTTTCTGTGTAGACTCTCATGCCAGTGTTAGTGTGCAGTTGTGTACCTTTCTCTCCTTCCCCTGCCCTGCTTGGGTCCAGCGTGGTGCCCGATACATTTTAAGTACTGTAAAGTGAAATGTTTGAGGATTTGGACAGGTGCATTTGGTCTGGAAGAAGACTAGATGAGGGATTAGTACCTGAGTTCAGTTTATCACCTGCCGGTGGGCAGACCACGAGAACACCAGCAAAGATGAAGTCTAAGAAATTAATCATTTTAAAGTCAAATATCTACTCTTTAGTAAGGTAGTTTTAAAAATATCTATTTGCTCATTGAATTTCAGTTTATTTTTTTCCCAAATGTTCTGTTATGCCCGCATCTTGGATTCAAGAAGTGCTAATTGGCTCAACCTGACCAACACAAGAAGTGATGCTCAGAACATTAAGCAATGTGAACTGAATTGTGGGCCCCACCCCCAAATATGTTGGGGCCAGCGGGGCGGGGGGGGGGGGGGGACACAATTCATATATATATATGAATTCACAACTATATATGTTGAAGAGCTGACTCCCAATGTGATGGTATTTGGAAATGGAGCCTTTGGGAGGTAATGTAACCTTATTCGATTAGGTTATAAATGTAGGGTCTTCATGCTGGGATTAGTGGCTTTGTAGGAAGAGGAAGAGAGGCGAGCTGTCTCTGTCCCTCAGGTCATGCACTGAGGAAGGCCATGTGAGGACACGGAGAGAAGGCAGCCACCTGTAAACCAGGAAGACAGCTCCCAACCAGAAGCCAATCATTTAGCACCTTGATCTCAGATTTCCAGCCTAAGCAGACTAAGACAAAATGGTACCCTGAATGGTTAAGCAACATGCCCCAGGGCACATGGCTATGATATTGTAGAAGCTGAGGACCCCGACACCAATCCCAGGTCGATTTCCCCTACACCACGTGGCCGGCTCCAAGTTCATGACCTAAAACCATGTGTGGATTTAAACAGCTGCTCTTCTATCCCAGTGGTTATTTCTTGGGACAAACCCACTGATGTTGAGCGTGGGGTGAGAGTGAGAAGACCTGGGCTTGCCTCATCCTCTGCCACATACGAGCTGTGAAACCAGGCAGCCTACCTTCTTCAGCCTCAGTTTCCTTACATGAATAATGGGAATTTGTGAGAATTACATTGGACGATAAGCTTAAAAGAGATTTATGAGCTGTTAAGTACCTCACAAATGACAAAGGAAACATTTTAGTCAGAAAGCTCCACAGAGCTGAGACAGCCTATTTTCTTACTTTGTGAGTAATAAAATTAATAATAAGCAATGACCTTTGAGGACACTAACTCAGTCAGAGTTACCTTCAGTTCAGTCCTGAGACACAACTGAGGGCCTTGTCAATTTGTACCATTAAGAGAGAAGTCAGGGCCAATTTATTCATTAGGCACAAAAGACAAAGTATCTAGGGCTTACAATCTTTTCAGGGCCCATTTTAAATTATTTTAACATCAGGGAAAAAATGAACTTTTAAGTTAAATATATTTTAATATATAATTTTAATTGATTATTACTTTTTAATTTTTTTGTTGAGATAAGGTCTTGTAGTATAGACCAGGCTGGTCTCGGACTGCTGGGTTCAAGTGATCCTCCCACCTTATCCTCCCAAAGTGGTAGGATTACAGGCATGAGCCATAGCACCCAGCCCCTAATATATAATTTTAATATGTTTATCTTCATACCAATGCAGTCATAAAATATAATTTTTAATGCTCTTTATAGGAGAAGGGCCCGCAAAGGCAACAGCGCCCAGGGCCCATGAAAGTCATACCGCAGGCTTGAGAGAAGTGCCAAGCAATGAAAACACTTCTAACTTCCAAGGGAGACATTCCCTTTATTGAATTAAATATTGCTCTGTAGTTCTGCAGCCACACTTGATTCCCTAATGTTCTCCTAAACGTGCTGCAATCTTTCCCAAGTTTTGCCTGTTTGCCCCATTCCTTCTGTCTATACCATCTTCTCCGCTCGGCAAACACTCTAATGTCACCCACTTACGTGCCACTGTTGAGGTGCATCATAGCTCCTGGTCTCTTGGCTTTAACCATTTTCATTATCCTCATCGCCCTGTGGCTCATGTTTTAGTTGCTCAGACAGCCAGCTGTATCTTAGATACAGTCACAGAGCACCCCTGTGTGATGTAGTAAAACTTCTTACTAAAGAGCAGGGATGCTGGTCTTGACTTAGAAATTCAGTTTTGTCACATACTAGCTGTGTGATATTCTCCTAGTCAAGTAACATCTTTGCCTCAGTTTCTTCATCTGTAAAATGGGAATCATGCCTCACAAGATTACTTGAATATATATGCATGCCTGCACATACATGTTGCCGGGAACACAGTAGTCTATTATTATATAAGTGATAGACATTATGGTTATTACAGCTCCTATTAATATTATTATTATGTAAAAACTTCTAGGCCCTAAAGATACAAAGAGCTCTTTACCCAGCTCAAAGTTGAATAGGAACAAGCATGTTAAGAAGATAAACTATGTTTTTCTGAGATTTTTGAGAAGCCCAACTTTCCCTAGCTAGGGGGAGAATGAGAAAGGCATTTTAGTAGCCACGGGATGGTGCTGGGTCTTAGAAGATGGGAGGAGTTCTTCAGGCTGATGAGAGGGTAGGCCTTCTAGGAAGGGTTTGCAGACTTAAATGGCAAGTTAAGTCTGCAAATATAGCTCCAAACATAACTTGCCCCCAAATGGCAAGTTATGTTTGGAGATCGGTGAGGGGTTTAATGGAGCCAGACATAGGTCCCTTCCAGAAGAAGAATGAGAGAGGAGATGAAAGAGAGACTGCTGAGCCATACTTAGGAGTGTGGCCTTTCTACAAGCTTCTGGGCACAGGAGAGTAACTGCTAAAGGTACACTACAGGATGATCCCAGTGGCGCACGGTGGAGGGGGGACTAGAGTGGGGTAACTGAAGTGGGCTTGACCCTTAATCCAGTGGCTATGTCCATTTTGTCCAGTTTGGGCAAGATACTGGGTTGGTTTAGCAAAGCAAGATGCTGGGTTGGTTGAGCAAAAATCCCCCACGTCTTGGTGTCTGACCACCCTTGGTAATCTGATCAAATTTCTTGTTGCCCTTCTCTTGATATCTTATCATCCTGGCCTGTCTTCAGCAATCATCCTGTCCTCAGCTTAGCTGGAATCCCCCTTACATGGATGTCTCCTCTTAGTAATTTGTCATGCACCCTGCTCCCTGGCTATAAATCTCCACTTGTCCTTGTTGTATTTGGAGTTGAGCCCAGTCCCTCTCCCCAACTGTGAGACCTCATTGCAGAAATCTCCTACCTACCCCGCAATCCCCCACCTCCGAATAAAGTCTTTCTTGACATCTGTAACAAGTGTCATGAATAATTTTTTCTTTAACATCAGTCAGCAAACTATTCTGAGCCTGAGGTCAGAGGGCTAGGGCTGGATCTAAGGCAGAGGAGGTGTGGAAAGGGAGAGGACGAGTCCAGAGATGCACGACTTGGCAGGGCTTGGTAACGGAGTGGCTGGAGGAAGAAAGGGTGAGGGAAAAATTGAGGGTAATTGATTCTTGGTTCTTAGCTTGGTGGCAGGATTGACGGCGACTATGTAAGGGAAGACTGAAAATAGGGAGAGGGCAGAATTTGCAGTGTCTCTGGAATACACGTGGAAATACCTGGGAGGCCGCTGAGTGGATGGGTCTGGTGTGCAGAAGAGAGACCTAGGCTGGGGATAAAGGTTTTGGGAATTCATCAAGCCTGTAGATGACAGCAGAAGTCATAGGAGCAGCTGAGAATGCCCAGGGGACCTGGGGACCTGAGGCAGAAATGTGAAGAACATGGAGATTCAAATCGCGTGATTTCTCTTTACTAGCTTGTAAACTGTTCATGCACTAGTCATGTCTTGGCCACTTTATTCCTCATATACAATGATCATTGAGGTGACTTGAGGTCCAAGCTCTGAGAGTGTTTAAATCTGCTGTCCACAAATAAATGACCATTTTAGAGATGCTCCTAGGAGGCCTTGCTGTGTGCTCTTCAGGGTCAGTTGGCCACCAAATTGTCAGGTTGGCAGAGGTTGTCCTTAGGGTCTCCAAACTATCCCCAACAAGACCTGAACCCCTTGGCATTGGCTAGTGCAGGGGAAAGAAAGTTTGTGCTTTTGTGTTGGACATAGCTGGGTGAGAGTTACAACTCTCACCTGAGGGGGTTCAAACCTGCACAGTTGTAAAGATGAGAGGTTTTTATGGCATAGTATATTTTACTTAACTGCTGAATGTCTGCCTCATCCACAGGGATATTAGCTTCATGTTAGCTTTGTTTTCTACAACAAAGGCATAGATACACTTGCCACTGATAGCATGTGATAGAAATAGGACCTTCTATCTAAGGCCTCAGTTTTCATTTCTGCAAAATGGAAATAATAATCCTTGCTTTTTCTATTTTATGGAATTATTGAAATAAAGTCTTAGATAGCCATTCCTATGACTTGTAGCAAGAGAGCAACCCCTTGGAAAGAAAATCACAAGCAGGAGAGTTGTTGCGTGTTCATAATCCTCCAAGTTCATTATTCCACAGAGAAGGGTGCCCAGGTCAGGTTGACTATAGACAGGTCTCTGGCAGAGGGAAAGCCTCCACTCCCACCTTGTCCTGCATATTTGTAAGAATGGGTGATCTTGTAAAGTAAAAGCTTCCTAATAGAGAAGCAGCCTCATCAGAGAGGTGGAGCCTCCAGAGTGCTTGGCTGTGTGCTTTGGTCACTGTCTCAGGAACGACCTCTCCTTGCTAACCCACAGCAAGGGGAAGAGGGGGGCCTCCAGGGCCATCCCAACCCCTCTCTCCCAACTTGGGTATTGCCAATGCTCACAACAGAGCTCAGCACATGGTAAGTTGTCAAAAAGCAGTCATTGAATAAATAATGTACTCGAACTGTTTGATCCAGCAATGCATTACTACATCTCTACTCAGAGAAAAAGAAGTCATTATATGAAAAAGATACTTGCACACACATGTTTATAGCAGCACAATTTGCAATTGCAAAAATATGGAGCCAGCCTTTATGCCCATCAATGAATGAGTGGATAAAGAAAATGTGAGATATATATGTACACACTGTGGAATACTACTTAGCCATAAAAAGGATAGAAATAATGGCATTCACAGCAATTTTGATGGAATTGGAGACCATTATTCGAAGTGAAGTAACTCAGGAATGAAAAATTAAACATCGTAAGCTCTCACTCATAAGTGGGAGCTAAGCTATGAGGACAAAAAGACATAAGAATAATACGTTGGATTTTGGGGACTGGGGGAAGGGTGGGAGGGCGTGAGAGATAAAAGACTGCATATTGGGTTCAGTGTACACTGCTTGAGTGATGGGTACACCAAAATCCCAGAAATCACCACTAAAGAACTTATTCATGGAACCAAACACCACCTGTTCCCTCAAATCCTATTGAAATAAATACTTTTTTTAAAAAATGTACTCGAAAGTGTCTAGCACAGTCCCTGCACACAGTAGGTACTCAGGAAGTATGCTTTCCTTCTGTCTTCCAGATGATCACAAGACTCATGCTCATTCCAAACCATATTTCTGAGTGCCTCCTTCCCCACTCATACACCCAGGGTGGTCTGCCTCTCCCTGGGGGCCCTAAATATGCTGGGTTTCTCACTTTTTTTCCCCCAATCATATTTGCTGGGTCCTTTGTTCCACCCCTTTGTCCCCTATTTGCTATTATGATGGAAAATAGCACTTTATAACAACCTAATGAGATAGGGACAACTGCCACTCTTTTCCAGAGAAGAAAACTAAGAGTCCAGGGTTTAGTGTCTTGCCCTAAGCCATAGGGATGGTAAGTTACAATGTGGGAGCATCTAAGCCTTTTGACTGCAAGTCCATGGTTCTGCAGCTGCCTCCCTGGGAGCAATGTGATCCTTTAAAAACTATTACTCAGCAGATCCTCGGGAGATGATAATGAAGGATCATCATGATGCACTTCCCAGAAAGCCACAAATTCAGGCTGCTTTGGGTGGAATCCTGGAAATTAGTGGAAGAAATGCTCTGGTCAAGACAGCCAGGTCCTAGGGCCAGCTCTGCCACCTTGCATATGTGTAACCTTGGGCAAATCTCTGCACCCTGCTAGGCATCAGTTTTCATTTCCACAAAATGGAAGTAATAATCCCTGCCCTTTCTATTTTATAGTACTGTTGAAAGAATCAAATGCATAATATGGGTGAAAAATGGTCATTAATCAAGAGTGCCATTTGGGTCTCTAAAGATTGACTCACAGTGTCTATTATGTATTTATTTTTATTCTAAATTAATTTTTCCTAAGAGACATTATAAATATGTTTGAACTGCACTTCATAAACTTTTTTATCAGCCAGACTAAATTTTTTATAGTCTACTCTAGCAGAAATAACTCATTGTCATTGTCATCACTTTGATAAACAAAGCTTTGAGGGCTTAAAACATCACCGAGGATAGAACTGATATTTGCCAAGGGATCCTTTGGTCCATGAATCTCACCAATTGGCTCCCTGTGCAGTTACATGAATGAGGAAAGGACAAGGCTCTTGGATCTGCGATGTCTGAACTGCCTCCTGCCAAGTGGCAGGGACAATTTTAGTGCTGCTGAGAATCTGACTGCTGTTTCCGCCCACTCCCGCCTTCCTCCTTCCTCCTGTCCTTGAGCACGCAGATGCTGCCTGCCTTCTGCTCTCTCCTTCACCATTTTCTTGCATTTCCATGTCTCCTTGTACCCGTTTTCCTTACTTCAGATTCTCATTACTGTGTTTTCCTTCTTATCCCTCCCCACCCCCTATACACATAGTTATATATTGCTTGGTTTCTCCAACAGACCTATGCTGTGTTTCCTTACCGCACTGAGCATGCCCGGGCACAGCCTGGGGGTAGCAGGGGTGATTCATTCTCATTCTTCTCTTGAACCCTCATGATACCAATGATAAGGGTCCTTTCCAATATGGCCAACATCTTTACTTCCCTTGTCATCTTTCCCCTGGATTACTGTATCCTTTTATTTGGGCACCTGCCTCTAGTTCTGCCCACTCCAGTCTACTCATTCACCCTACTGCTCTCAGAATGAACTTTCTAAATATAAATCTGACCTACCACTTCTGGAATGCAGTAGCTAGAACCTACAAACTCCAGATAAAATCCATATTCCTCAGCTTCACATTCAAGGTCACCTATCACTTACCCATTACTTACTGCTCCAGATGTACTCATTCCCAGTTACACAGGTCCTGCACACTGAAAGTAGATCTTCGGGGGGCACTGCTAGTGAATGAATGAATGAATAGCGCTTGCTCAGCATGGGAGGTTGTATAATGCAATGGAACCTGTATAGATTTGGGGTTAGACCTGTGTTAAGGCCCCTGAAACTTATCCACTGATATTGAGCAATTAACCTCTTTTAGCCTAATTTTCTCTGTGTATAATAGAAAATCTTATGCTCTTCCCACAGTTGGGACTAGGGAATGGTGACTGAGGGATTTACCTTGGACACAAAAATTAAGGAAGCACCAAAAATTCAGTAATCAAGAAAATATCTTAATACAATATTTTTTGGAAAAATCAAAATTGGTGAAAAAAATCCATGATGAACAAAATTTTAAAATTGTAAATAAAGACAGTATCTGACCTGACTCTGCTCTTACCCGACTCACCTCACTTGCTGCCCTTCTCATTGACATTACATTACTGGTCATTAGTGACCAGTGGCACTCTATAAACTGTAGTTGGCCTGGAATATACAGAAGGTCAAAGTGTTTCTATATTTTAATAGTAATTGGCCAGAATGATTTTATATGTGTTCCACCCATTTGCAAATTTGGGCTTTAATTTTGTATGTCTTCTGTTATTTCCTTTTTTTAAGCAATTTCTTTTTAGTATCGCAGTTTACAAGAGTTTTGGTGAGCAATGGATTAGAAATAATTTTACAAAAATGTTCCTTCATCACAGATGGCTTAGGAAGCACTGCTCTGAAATTCAACGCAACCCCGAAGCTCTGTGGTTTTCTAGGATTGATTCATTTGTTTCTGAGATGTACCGAACCGTGAAAGGATGTGGGCTGGACATACTAACTCCAAGGAGCCCGGGTATCATTGTAGTCCATGTCAATGGCGCCCCCTGGTGTTCGTGGGCGCAGCAGCCCTGTGCGAGTCCTCCAGCAGGCCCTCCTGGCCCATTCACTCTGTATACCCCCCCTTAACTTTTTTGCGGGCAGGTTTCATTTTTCCTTTTTCTTTCTCACTTGCTGCTGCATTCATCTGGACAATGAATTCATCTGTCTATCTATTAATTCAACAAATACTTATCGAGCCTCTACTATGGGTAGGGCACATTCTCAGATGCTGGGAGTAGCGATCCATGAAATCTGACAGGGTACCTACCCTTAAGTTGCTTACAGTCTAGTGGAAAGGGCAAAATGAACAATTAAGCAAACAAATAAATGTATCAAACTTGTGAAGTGTTAGGAAAACTAAACTAAGTGTTCTGATAAACAAGAAGAGAATAAGGTTTACTTAAATCGGGTGTTCAGGAAAGCCCTTCCTGAGGACACCATCCCTGAAGGATGACAAGGTCTTAACAATTCAAATAACAAGTGAGAAACCCTGATAGGCAGAAGGAATGAAATACATTAAAGTCCTAGGAGGGAAAGAGCCTGCTGTGTATGGTCCAGGATCTGAATGGAGAGCAGTGTCATTAGGCAGAGGGGAACACGCCAGGCAAGATTGGTGAGGTAGCATGCCACATCATGCAGCATCTGTAAGCCACGGTGAGATGTGTGCTCCCTACTTCAAAACATGTGCACCGTATTTGAATTGTATATGATTTGGGATATTGAGTGTGATTAACACAATCCCACTCTGCCAGAGATGCTTCCTTTAGCTGCCATGGTGGACACTTGGTTTTTTTTGTTGTTGTTGTTTTTTGAGATGGAATCTCGCTCTGTGGCCCAGGCTGGAGTGCAGTGGTGCGATCTCAGCTCACTGCAACCTCTGCCTCCCGTGTTCAAGTGATTATCCTGCCTCAGTGTCCCAAGTAGCTGGGACTACAGGCATGTGCCACCATGCCCAGCTAATATATGTATTTTTAGTAGAGATGGGGTTTTACCATGTTGGCAAGGCTGGTCTTGAACTCCTGACCTCAGGTGATCTGCCTGCCTTGGCCTCCCAAAGTGCTGGGATTACAGGTGTGAGACACTGCATCTGGCCTGGACACTCGTTTTTATGTCTGCTGTGCACTTCCACCACCATCCTTTGTGACTGCCTCTCTCACATTGTCGCTTTTTTGTGTGCTGACTGATCTCTGTCCCTGGGGAACCCAGGCTGGGCAGTCATGGCTTGGACTTAGTGATGGGTCAACAGAAGAAACTGGGACCCAAGTTGAACGCATCAGATTACTTCCCTGAGGTTTACTCTAACTGGAACCAACAGGAAAGATGATGCCTCTTTCGTAATTGGACCCCAAACTCCCTGCGGCCAGATTCCCTGCCTCAAGGAGAAAATGTGTACGCACTGGGAGAGAATGAAATAAACAACAGGCTGGCTGATAGAAAGGTTGGATGGATGGAAAGCTGGAATGGTGGTGAGTTTCCCGTCCCAGGCTCTGGCCCTGGGATGCTGCCCTGCTTCCTTCATTCCGTGCATTACGCCAGAAACCTTCTGATAAGTCCATGTTACTTACTGTTTTGCTTAAGCCTGTTTGAGTTCAGGTTCTGTGATCTGTAATTAAAAACATGTTAAAAATGCAGCTTCCCAGTCTCCTCACGACCTCCAGGGATCACCCTTTCCCATATTCCCACATTGCCTGGGACTTCATCTTCCCTGACATATTTTAAATATGCTGAAGAAAAGTCCATGTTTTCCAAAGCATGTTTGTCAGAAACTTCTACTACTGGGAAACTGAATTTGACTGTCTCTCAATTTTTTGAGATGGCCTTTATCAGAGCAGCAGTTAAGGAATTGGAAGACTGTAAGTTGGTATTCTCCACAGATTCTATGAGGTCCCTGGGATAGGACATATGTATTGTCTCTTCATAGATGTACAAGTGCACACACATACACACATGCTAGGGTGCATTCTTATGGATGTACAGGGCAATTTCAGTTGTTGCTTTTATGACCAAATGAAAGCAATACCATTTTCCTCGATGTTTTATAAAGGAAAGGCCTTTACTTGGGCTCTGGGTCAGTTTAGAGTTCTTTAAAACCATCTGGAGCATAATTTTCTTTCTTCTGAACAATTTCTTTGTGCTATTTTTCTTTAAGCTCAACTGTAGTAGGAAAAAAAATAAAAGCCTTTAGAAACCAAGCCAAAAATCGGTGTGAATCCTGACAGCAGGCTCCAAAATGCCAAGTGGGAGAGAAAGAAATGGAAACACTGACTTTTTCCAAAGCCATATAACAATTCATCCTTCAGCAGACATCCATGTGGTCTGATGCATCTAAGCTTTCAGAGGCTGGCCTGGGCCAGCAGGAGCAGTTTGTCCCGGTGGCTGCATATTGTCATGTGCCCATCTATCCATCTACTTCCACCACACTGAAGCTGGTGACCTTTAGGATTTGCTGCAAAATCCAGATGTTCAATCTGCCTCTTAAACCCCCAGAGGACTAACTATTGGTGTATTGCAGAGGTGCATGTAGATATTTTAAACTGCAAATGATAAGTTCATTTGGATGGTGGCTTCTGGACATCTTAGAAGGAATGATCTACTGCTGAAAATTGGATTTTTCTGTGGCTTTGCTTTTAAGAATAAATTCTTCTGTTAATCCTAGATCTATACTCTATTGCTCATAAAGGCAGCCTTATAATTATGAAGATATGACCCACTTTATGAAAACTATTTATACAAAAATCTTAAGTTCGAAATAAATTTAACATACGGTAGTTGTTTGAATTTTAAAGTTCTATTAATAATTTTTAATCAAATGATTCTTTTTTTTTTTTTTTTGAGATGGAGTCTCCCTCTGTCACCCAGGCTGGAGTGCATGGTACCATCTCGGCTCACTGCAACCCCTGTCTCCTGGGTTCAAGCGATTCTCCTGCCTCAGCCTCAGTCAGTAACTTGGACTACAGGCACGCACCACCGTGCCTTGCTAATTTTTTGTGTTTTAGTAGAGACAGAGTTTCACCATGTTGCCCAGGCTGGTCTCAAAATCCTGAGCTCAGGCAATGTGCCCATCTCAGCCTCCCAAAGTGCTAGGATTACAGGCATGAGCCACCGCACCTGGCCAAATGATTCTCATAAACTTCTAGCTTCTCTGGTTCCTCTAAAATAGGTGATTTGTGACAATTCATACCTGTTAGGAGAAAGAAATGTTTTGAGTAAGGTGGAGATGCAGGTACTCTGAAACAAAAGTGTCAACTTGTGAGGTTTAATCATATGGCTTTCCCCATAATTAGAATTGACAGATGTCTTGATCACTTTTGAGCTTGAGAGGAGTTTCCTATCCATGTGACCTGTGACTAAACTAGAGTCTAGTTGGTGATTTGTTGTCTGTGACAGATCCCATAAGCTGTTACTGAAACTGGTAAGCTGGTCTCTTAAGTGTCCTTAGATTCTCCTTACCACCTGCCTGCTAGGTCACAGTGTCGGGGGAAGAAACCTGGGCTTGGAGCCAGAAACCTGGGTTTGAGATTAGGTTCTAGCATTGACAACTCATAGCATCTGGTGAACAATTTACTTCTCAGAACCTCTGGTACCTTGTTTGTAAAACAGGGATAACGGGCCGGGTGTGGTGGCTCATGCCTGTAATCCCAGCAGTTGGGGAGGCCAAGGCAGGTGGATTACGAGGTCAGGAGTTCAAGATCAGCCTAGCCAAGATGGTGAAACCCTGTCTCTACTAAAAATACAAAAAAAAAGAAAAAAAAAAATTAGCCGGGCGCCTGTAATCCCATCTACTCAGGAGGCTGAGACAAAAGAACTGCTTGAACTCGGAGGGTGGAGGTTGCAGTGAGCCGAGATCGTGCCACGGCACTCCAGCCTGGGCTACAGAGTGAGACTCCATCTAAATAAATAAATAAATAAACAGGAATAACACCTGCCCAAGCTTTCTATGTTGTCATGAGATTTAAATGAGATACCATTATGGAAATGCTTCATAATCTATTAAAAAATACACAAAGGTTAGTTATTCTCTTTATTTTGTCCATAAAATAATAGTTTCCTCTCTGGAATGCTCATCCCTATGCCTTCACAAGGGGTATGAGTCCAGATTCCAGCAAGAAGCAGAATCTACTCCACAGTTTTTAAGGCAGATACTGTAATGAAGGGATGGAAGTGTGGGTAGGGTTAAGGGAACAACCAGGAAAGGAGAGAGCCCAGAGAGTAACAACAGTGAGAAGCCATTACTCCCTCTATGGTCAGAGGGCCTGGGGTAGCAGTGGGACGACCTATGCCACTGGAGCCCAGGAAGAGCTGGAGTCACAGAGGAGGGGTCACTCAATGGGAGCTGCAGTCCCAGAGGGCCACAGTCTCTCCAAACACTCCTAAGCAGGGAAGAGGAGGAGAAACAAGGTCCTCACCTGTCCCTCCTCTTGCCTCCTGGAGTCTCTCATTGACCAAAGCTCACTGGAAACCAGCTGGTAAGTGATCCAGGCAATGGTGCTATTTGTGGAGTTAGAGAAGAGCAGGGAAGGCACATGCATGGGGCGAGTGGAGCATTGCCAGTTCACTGGTCAAGTTCCTGCCCATTGCTTAGCTCCCATCTCAGGATGCAGAGGACTTTCACCAATCCCTTGTTGGATTCAACTCCACCATCTTGTGTTTTCTCCATAACTCTTATTATCCCCTGAAACCCTCTTCTTATTTATTTGCTTGGTTGTTTCCTGTTCATCCTCCCCTACTAGAAGGTACATTCTATGAGGCCAGGAACTTTGTTGGCCTTGTTCACTTCCCTTACTCCAAACCTGGAGCATAACAAATACTTGTTAAATATCTGCTGCATGTACAATGATGGCAGAGTAATTGAGTAAGAGGTAATATGATCAAGGATGCCATCAAATGAATACCTGAACTGTAACTATATGAGGAGAAGTTCCCGTTGCTCTTGCCCCTGGTTGAATCACCAGTCAAATTTTTGCATTCTGAAGAACTCAGACTGCTGGGCTGAGGCATGCTCATTTATGCCATTTCCTCAAAGCCTCTTTGTTTCCTCATTGTTCTTTGCACATTGCAACAGGAATAGTTCTTCCATGATGAACTGAGGCCACTCCTTTTCTATTTGCATCTGAAAGTGGGGACTTGGCCACTTCCTCTACACGTTCCTTATCTTTTTGGCAAAAAGGGAGCTCCTGTTGTTGCGTAACAGCTGTTGCCCCCAGGCTCCCGGATGAGTCACCACAATGGCAATGGTACTAGTAATCCTTTATGCTCATATAAAGTGCTTTAGGGATTAAAACTATTTGTGCAGTTATCATATCTTAATCCTGACACTCTCCCATGAGAGAAGTGTTATTTTCTTGTCTCTTAGATAAGGAAGTTGAGGCCTCTCATGCGTGGATTTTCCTTGTCAGTGACAGATTTTTATCCTGGAGTAATCTATATAACTTTTTAGTAGCACTGATCCAGGAAACAGCTCTCAAGGGGACTGGCTTTGAGACCAAGTTCCATTTTGCCTACGGAGCAAGTCACCTAACTTCTTTGAACCTCAGTATCCTCATCTACGAGACAACAAACACTTCTCTTATGGGACAGTGTCAGGATTAAGAGATAATAGCTGCACAAATACAGCTCTCCTGGCTCCTCACAGTTTCAGTCTTTTCTAGCAATTGGCATGGCTTCATTCAGCATCTTTTAGTTGGTCAGGCAGCTTGGTCGGTGACAAAAATTTGGACTTTGGACTCAGACTTAAATTTAAGACCTTTGGGAGGCTGAGGTGGGTGGATCACTTGAGCCCAGGAGGTTGAGAACTGCCTGGGCAACATGGTGAAACCCCATGCCTACAAAAAATACAAAAATTAGCCAGGCATGTTGGCACACGCCTGTAGTCTGAGCTACTTGGGAGACTGAGATGGGAGCACCACCTGAGCCCGCAAGGTTGAGGCTGCAGTGAGCTGCGACGACGCCACTGCACACCAGCCTGGGTGACAGAGTGAGGCCCTGTCTCTAAAAAAAAAAAAAAGAAAGAAAGAAAAGAAAAAGAAAAACAACAACAACCACAAAAAGCCTAACTCTGGAACACAGTTCCTTTTTTATTTCAGGCAAGTAACATTTCTCTCACGCCACTGTTCTCTCTTCTCTTGAATGGGTTTATTAAAACACATCTTCCAGAGTCATTTTGAGAATAAAATATCACAGTATACATGGAAGTATTTTTCACATAATAGGTGCTCCACAAATGTTAGTTCTCCTCCTCTTGTCCCACTTGCATGCTTTCATTTTATAAGCCACTTCACATCCCCTTTATGAAACTGGAGACAGTATCAACCCAAAATAAGCTAGGTGTTTAAGTAACAGTCCACTCTGAGCTGTGAGGAGAAAGGGGAGCCCAGGCCAGGCAGAAGCTCCTTGCCCTGTACTCGAGAGGTATGGGAGGCAGCCTAGTGATCTTGGCTGAACTCTAACCTCATCCTGACCTTGAGGCCACACTTATTTGCTCAGCATCAATCAGGCCCATGAACTTCTATAAATGTTATTGAGGTTTAAAAGGGGAAAGCAGCTGGTGCATATAGGTAAAAGGATAAGAGATTCCAAATTCAACTCTAGCTTCTTGGAGGAATTAAGCACATGTATTTACTACTCTTTCACTGAGTGGCAGGTCCCATTCTAAGTGTTTTACACCAATTACCATATTTAAAATTTAGGTCAACTCTATGAAGTGTACTCTCATTACCCCCACTTTGAAGGTGAGGAAACAGAGAGTGTTAGAGGGAGTATGAGTTTGTTCTCACTCTGCTAGTAAAGACACACTCAAGACTCGATAATTTATTAAGGAAAGAGGTTTAATTGACTCAGAGTTCTGCAGGGCTGGGAAGGCCTCAGGAAACTTACAATCATGGCAGAAGAGGAAGCAAACATGTCTTTCTTCACATAGTGGCAGCAAAGAGAATTGCCCAGCAAAGGGGGAAAAGCCCCTTGTAAAACCATCAGATCTCGTGAGAACTCACGAGAGTTCACGAGAACAGCATGAGGGTAACTACCCCCATGATTCAATTACCTCCCACTGGGCCCCTCCCATGACACATGAGATTATGGGAACTACAATTCAAGATGAGATAGTTAGCCAAGAGCAAACCAGAATTTGATTCCAGTCACTGATAGTCACATTTGCCCTATGAGATAACAGCCCTGAAATTCTCAAATCTTCCTAAATCTCATTTGCCCAATCAACCAACCTTAATGTTTGGCCAATCATTGTTAGAAGAAATGAGGAAGTGTAAGGGAAGGAAAAGAGACTTGATCTAAGTTCTTGACCACCAGTGGGTGCTGAGTCTGAGTGTAGAGAAAAAAGAAGACAGGAGATGATGCAGCACATCAACATTTGTGCTCATAAAAAATATTTTGAATAATCTTTGTCCCTTCCAAATATGGAAAAAAAAAAAGTTTTTCCAGATCCTTAGCATGTCCACCCTGTTTCTCCACCTTAGCTTTTCCATACCTTCACTAAAGGGGAAGATAGAAATCCTGGGGCTCCTTTTGATGGAGGCCATGAGGACCCTGAATAAGCAAAAGACAACGGCTCTCCTTCTGTTGTTCTGGCTCCACAGCAGTAAACAGCTACCTCGTCCCCTAGGGAAGCGGACCTCACCGCTGATGTGAGCATAAACACTCTGTGCTGCATCCTGTGATGATAACGGGAAGTCCTTGCTGTGCAGGAGGGCAAGCGGACTTTGCAGTTAATCAAACAGCCATGTGGACATTGTAGTTAATCAAGTCAGAAATTGTGGCATCAGCTCTATTTGACACAAAAGAAGGGCAGAGGTCCCTAGCGGTACCACACAAAAGGAAGGGTGGTAAAGATAATGTCTTGGCTATGAATTACTGTTAAAAAAAAAGATAGGAAGGAATATGCTGGCTGTGATTTTTAACATGGGTCAAGGGTATTTGACATGCACATGCCAGTTATTTTTGCGAGGCAAAATCTGCCGTGTTGGAGGTATGGATTCCCTTGAAGGCAGGGAGATGATACCACCACCATAGCCTTTACATTTGAATCAGCTGTCTTGGAAAGTGGAGTGATCCCCATTTCCATTCACATGTCCTGCAGAGCCTGGGAGACCCCTTGGGGTAATATGTGAAGTGGATTCAATCATTGGATGGTAGGGAGTGAATTATAGCAACTTAAAGAATTGAATATTCTAATACTATTCAAACGGTGCATGGACTTCTCAGTGAACACTTCCATATAATGAGAGCAAGAATTGTATCCCCAGTGCCTGGCACACAGTTATTGCTCAATAAATATTTGATTGATCAGCAAGTACATAATAACACATACATACATACTTTTAAAATCAAGTACTTAGAAGGTACTAGGTAGTATGCTAAAGAGTTTTATACATCAATCAGTCTCCATAAACAAAGTATGCAAAGGCTAGGGGAATTGTCCAGTGTCACACAGCAGTCGTCATAGGATCAAGGCTTTATTCTAAACGATCATGCTGATGAGCACAAGCCAACGAGGTTTTCCTGAAAGTAAATCATTTTATATCCTGTCTATATTCATAATTGCTGCTAGAACATGTAAGGAGGAAAAAGTAATATCTTTTCTTCACCCATTACAAGGTCCACAGCTGACACCACTAAAACAACAACTAGATTAACAAGAGAAAAGCATAATAAATTTATGTACAAAGTTTTAGGTGGCACAGGGGCCAACAGAAATGAAGACTCAAATACCCAGGGAAAACTATATTTTTATGCTAAGTCTGATGAAAGAAGCAGATAGTTGTAGAGAAATGTGATTGTACAAAAAGGATATGATTTAATGGTAAACTGGGGGGAATTTTGCAAGGCTTGTTTCTTCAGACTGTTTCCTGCATGTCTGTATGATATTCCTTTCCCCACCACTGCTCCCCAGGAATGGAGTAGGACTCCTGTCACATGAGAACCTTCAAGGGAAACAAGAGGAGGTCAGAGAGTTACCTTCCCAGGTTTTATGGCTTGCTTTAGGGGAGAGGAGTTCTAGTTTCTATGACTCAACTTCAGGGAGAGATGAGGAAAAGAGAAAGAGGTGTATGTCTGAGGAGAAGATCAGAGAATTTCTTGCTTCTGAGACGTTTCCAATCTCCTTCAGCTCAAAGTATTCCACATACGAAAGCACCATCCTTTTTGGGGTACCGTGTTCTGAGCCCTGACAAACTCGAATTCTTTTCTAGGTTGCAACAACAACAAAAAAAGTCCCAGCTGGGTGCGGTGGCTCACGCCTGTAATCCCAGCACTTTGGGAGGCCAAGACCAGTGGATCACCTGAGGTCAGGAGTTGGGGACCAGCCTGGCCAACATGGTGACACTCTGTGTCTACTAAAAATACAAAAATTAGCCAAGCATGGTGGCGGGCGCCTGTAATCTCAGCTACTCTGGAGGCTGAGACAGGAGAATTGCGAGAACCCGGGAGGCTGAGGTTGTAGTGAGCTGAGATTGCACCATTGTACTCCAGCTGGGGCAGCAACAGCCAGACTCTGTCTCAAGAAAAAAAAAAAAAGTCCCAGAACATCAAAGTTGAGCCCCCGAATGGTCGCTGGAGGTTGTTTGGCTTAGATCCCTATCTTCACATGGGATACCAAGACTTCAAGAGTTTAATGATGGGCCTCAGATCCCCATCTAGGATGAACCAATTTTCCCTCTTGCCTGGGACTGAGGGGTTGCTGAAATGCAGGACTTTCAATGCTGAAATCAGAATGACTTGGGCGGACAAGGAAGAACTGGTCACCCTATCCCCACCCAGTAAGTTGTAGAGTAAGAATTTAAAATCTGCCCCCCAATGTTGGCCCCACACAGAGGATCTCTCAGCCACTTCCCTCTGTAGGGGCCTTGTGGGTTTGTGGATGTTGATCTGAGAAGCTGACACCCATAAGTGCTGTTATTGTTCACCAGGGCCTCTACCTTTTAGCATCGTTTTCAATGCTGTAGCACAAATGTTCAGTATATGAAGTGTCTAGGCACCTTGGCAAATACATAGAGGTCTGAGGGAGCACGGGAGATTTTCTTCAAAGACTAGCTGCTTGTTGGACATGTGTGTGTTCAGCAGGGTGAACCAAATTTATTATATCTGAAAATTTTTAATCAGAAATGTTTGCTTCAGGGAAAAGGAATAAAGCATTCTACTAGGCACTTGAGTGAAATTTTTATCATTTAATGCTCACAATAACCATTGAAACACATATTATTATTTAAATTCTTGTAGAAAAGGAAACTAAAGCTTAGCATGATTTAACAACATGCCAGAGGTCACATAGCTAGCAAGTAGCTTAATCTGGTTTTACATGCAGCTCTTTCTCATTCTAAAGTCCAAAAATATAGAAGGTTTGGGGGAAACTGGGGAAGATATTTAGTCCACTGCTTTGAAAAATGATTGTCCTGGGCAAAAGCCCCAATCCCTGTGAGTTATTCATGGTTCAATAAATTAGGAAGCATTGTTCATTCCACCCTGGTTGGGAGCGTCTCAAGGCATATTAGCATAGTGAAAATCCTAAGAGTTTCTGCTACCAGGACTGTTCCTGCTTAATCACCATTTCCTAAATGTATTTTGCCATCATGCCTCTTTCTACCACCGTTTGTTGTTGTTTAAGAGACTGTTCTTTGCTTCCATGTAAGATATATTAACATCCCGTGCACTTTGGATTACGATCCACTGGATACTTTATTCTGCTCTGATAAGACAGTCAAGGTCATGACAGGGATAGGCAATCCTTAATAACTCTTTGTGTGTATGTATGTGTGTATGAGAGACAGAGACAGAGAGAAAGAAAGAGAATGAGGGAGAGAGAGACAGAAAGAACACACAGAGAGCATACAAGCCTGAGAACCTAAGCACCATCCCCATGTCTAATTGAGAAGAGGAACAGGGGAATGTACACAGATAAACAAATGTGTCACTTCACTTGCTTTTCCTACAACTGAGCTCAAGGATCTGCCTCAACTTTTCTTCTTACCCTTTCTCATATGAATGTTGCAAGTGTGAATGGAAATAATTATGAATGGGAAATAATTTTGTCAGAGATTAGCATGTTTTGCTGGGGGTGGTGGGAGTTGGGGAGGGAGGGGGAATGAGGAGGAAAGGAAAGGTAGAGACACGAATTCATTTCCTGGTGTGAACAGAGGATGCAACTGTGAGATGTGACAGAATGCACCAGGATCCCCGAGGAAAGCTGTCAGGACAGTCAGGACCCAACTTCCCTGAGACATTGCAGATGCAGCCCTGACCTATAGCAAGGAGTAGAGAGAGGGGCTGAGAGGGAAATTTTAGAGTCTTCTCTAAAATTTTAGATCCATATCTCAGGTATATGCACTGGACTGGACAATATTTAAGGTTACTTACCGATCAATGCATGATGATTTGATGATTTTGACCATCTTTACGAAAGGGTTACTAACAACCATCATTAATAAAATTCTTGTTCAGAATGCTGCTTGGTAAGTAGCTCCCAATGCAGATTCTCCCAGCTTCTCACTAAAATACTCATAAGGAAGCAGAATAAGAGAAAATTCCCAGAATTAGAAACTGGAATTTATAGACACGTTACTGTTAGGATTTCTAATGCCTCAATACTCAATATAATACTTAAAAAAAAATCAGTTTGCGCCATGACCTGGTTCAATATTTAACGAAATAATAGGTGTTTCTTTCATTCCATATCATCTCCTGCAGACTTAAGAACTGGGACCTGTACCTAAAAGACTAGTACTGTCTTTATCCTTCAGTATTCCTTCCACCTTCCACTTTTTAATTCTAAGGCAGGGACGATAAATCTCAGAGCTCAACTACGACATATAAAGGGCAGAACTTTAGCAGAGTACACTCTGAAAAGTTCCATCCCATAAAAAAATCAGTGAAGTTTGAGGCTGAGGAAGGAAAAACTCACACAGTACTGAAAGCTTGTGAAGACTGAACTCTGACCTTTTTTCCTGGCTCAAAATCCTTTTCAATGGGTCTGGGAAAACTTAACACCTTATAAGCTATAAAATCTCCTTAAACAGATTTTTTTGGTCCAGTTTAGTGTGGCTTACTTCTAATCTGACCCTAGTTTGGCATCACATGCCAGGTAACAAACAGCCTTATCTTAACTTGGGCATTCCTTTCTGCTGACTTCAAGTTTTTTGACAAAGCTTAACCCTTTCAACCAATTGCCAACTAAAGAATCCCTAAAAGCCATCTTTGCCTTGTAAGTTCCTGTTTTGAGATGTCCCACTTTTTAGGGCCAAACCAATATATATCTCTCATGTACTGATTTATGATTTTACCTGCAATTCCTGTCTCCCAGAAATGTACAAAACCAAATTGTAACCTGACTTCCTCTGTCACACTTTGTGTTTCCCCAAGCCATGGTTACTCATATTGGCTCAAAATAAACCACTTTTTTTTTAAAATTTATTATTATTATTATTATTTTATTATTATTATACTTTAAGTTTTAGGGTACATGTGCACAATGTGCAGGTTAGTTACATATGTATACATGTGCCACGCTGGTGCACTGCACTCACTAACTCGTCATCTAGCATTAGGTATATCTCCCAATGCTATCCCTCCCCTCTCCCCCCACCCCACAACAGTCCCCAGAGTGTGATATTTCCCTTCCTGTGTCCATGTGTTCTCATTGTTCAGTTCCCGCCTATGAGTGAGAATATGCGGTGTTTGGTTTTTTGTTCTTGCGATAGTTTACTGAGAATGATGATTTCCAATTTCATCCATGTCCCTACAAAGGACGTGAACTCATCATTTTTTATGGCTGCATAGTATTCCATGGTGTATATGTGCCACATTTTCTTAATCCAGTCTATCATTGTTGGACATTTGGGTTGGTTCCAAGTCTTTACTATTGTGAATAATGCCACAATAAACATACGTGTGCATGTGTCTTTATAGCAGTATGATTTATAGTCCTTTGGGTATATACCCAGTAATGGGATGGCTGGGTCAAATGGTATTTCTAGTTCTAGATCCCTGGGGAATCGCCACACTGACTTCCACAATGGTTGAACTAGTTTACAGTCCCACCAACAGTGTAAAAGTGTTCCTATTTCTCCACATCCTCTCCAGCACCTGTTGTTTCCTGACTTTTTAATGATTGCCATTCTAACTGGTGTGAAATGGTATCTCATTGTGGTTTTGATTTGCATTTCTCTGATGACCAGTGATGGTGAGCATTTTTTCATGTGTTTTTTGGCTGCATAAATGTCTTCTTTTGAGAAGTGTCTGTTCATGTCCTTTGCCCACTTTTTGATGGGGTTGTTTGTTTTTTTCTTGTAAATTTGTTTGAGTTCATTGTAGATTCTGGATATTAGCCCTTTGTCAGATGAGTAGGGTGAAAAAATTTTCTCCCATTTTGTAGGTTGTCTGTTCACTCTGATGGTAGTTTCTTTTGCTGTGCAGAAGCTTTTTAGTTTAATTAGATCCCATTTGTCAATTTTGGCTTCTGTTGCCATTGCTTTTGGTGTTTTAGACATGAAGTCCTTGCCCATGCCTATGTCCTGAATGGTAATGCCTAGGTTTTCTTCTAGGGTTTTTATGGTTTTAGGTCTAACGTTTAAGTCTTTAATCCATCTTGAATTGATTTTTGTATTAGGTGTAAGGAAGGGATCCAGTTTCAGCTTTCTACATATGGCTAGCCAGTTTTCCCAGCACCATTTATTAAATAGGGAATCCTTTCCCCATTGCTTGTTTTTCTCAGGTTTGTCAAAGATCAGATAGTTGTAGATATACGGGGTTATTTCTGAGGGCTCTGTTCTGTTCCATTGATCTATATCTCTGTTTTGGTACCAGTACCATGCTGTTTTGGTTACTGTAGCCTTGTAGTATAGTTTGAAGTTAGGTAGCGTGATGCCTCCAGCTTTGTTCTTTTCGCTCAGGATTGACTTGGCCATGCAGGCTCTTTGTTGGTTCCATATGAACTTTAAAGTAGTTTTTTCCAATTCTGTGAAGAAAGTCATTGGTAGCTTGATGGAGATGGCATTGAATCTGTAATTACCTTGGGCAGTATGGCCATTTTCACCATATTGATTCTTCCTACCCATGAGCAAGGAATGTTCTTCCATTTGTTTGTATCCTCTTTTATTTCCTTGAGCAGTGGTTTGTAGTTCTCCTTGAAGAGGTCTTTCACATGCCTTGTAAGTTGGATTCCTAGGTCTTTTATTCTCTTTGAAGCAATTGTGAATGGGAGTTCACTCATGATTTGGCTCTCTGTTTGTCTGTTATTGGTGTGTAAGAATGCTTGTGATTTTTGTACATTGATTTTGTATCCTGAGACTTTGCTGAAGTTGCTTATCAGCTTAAGGAGATTTTGGGCTGAGACAATGGGGTTTTCTAGATATACAATCATGTCGTCTGCAAACAGGCACAATTTGACTTCCTGTTTTCCTAATTGAATACCCTTTATTTCCTTCTCCTGCCTAATTGCCCTGGCCAGAACTTCCAACACTATGTTGAATAGGAGTGGTGAGAGAGGGCATCCCTGTCTTGTGCCAGTTTTCAAAGGGAATGCTTCCAGTTTTTGCCCATTCAGTATGATATTGGCTGTGGGTTTGTCATAGATAGCTCTTATTATTTTGAGATACGTCCCATCAATAGCGAATTTATTGAGAATTTTTAGCATGAAGGGTTGTTGAATTTTGTCAAAGGCCTTTTCTGCATCTATTGAGATAATCATGTGGTTTTTGTCTTTGGTTCTGTTTATATGCTGGATTACATTTATTGACTTGTGTATATTGAACCAGCCTTGCATCCCAGGGATGAAACCCACTTGATCATGGTGGATAAGCTTTTTGATGTGCTGCTGGATTCGGTTTGCAGTATTTTATTGAGAATTTCTGCATCAATGTTCATCAAGGATATTGGTCTAAAATTCTCTTCTTTGGTTGTGTCTCTGCCCGGCTTTGGTATCAGGATGATGCTGACCTCATAAAATGAGTTAGGGAGGATTCCCTCTTTTTCTATTGATTGGAATAGTTTCAGAAGGAATGGTACCAGTTCCTCCTTGTACCTCTGGTAGAATTCGGCTGTGAATCCATCTAGTCCTGGACTCTTTTTGGTTGGTAAGCTATTGATTATTGCCACAATTTCAGATCCTGTTATTGGCCTATTCAGAGATTCAACTTCTTCCTGGTTTAGTCTTGGGAGGGTGTATGTGTCGAGGAATTTATCCATTTCTTCTAGATTTTCTAGTTTATTTGTGTAGAGGTGTTTGTAGTATTCTCTGATGGTAGTTTGTATTTCTGTGGGATCGGTGGTGATATCCCCTTTATCATTTTTTATTGCACCTATTTGATTCTTCTTTTTTTCTTTATTAATCTTGCTAGTGGTCTATGTATTTTGTTGATCCTTTCAAAAAACCAGCTCCTGGATTCATTAATTTTTTGAAGGGTTTTTTGTGTCTCTATTTCCTTCAGTTCTGCTCTGATTTTAGTTATTTCTTGCCTTCTGCTAGCTTTTGAATGTGTTTGCTGTTGCTTTTCTAGTTCTTTTAATTGTGATGTTAGGGTGTCAATTTTGGATCTTTCCTCCTTTCTCTTGTGGGTATTTAGTGCTATAAATTTCCCTCTACACATTGCTTTGAATGTGTCCTAGAGATTCTGGTATGTTGTGTCTTTGTTCTCATTGGTTTCAAAGAACATCTTTATTTCTGCCTTCATTTCGTTATGTACCCCGTAGTCATTCAGGAGCAGGTGATTCAGTTTCCATGTAGTTGAGTGGTTTTGAGTGAGATTCTTAATCCTGAGTTGTAGTTTGATAGTACTGTGGTCTGAGAGATAGTTTGTTATAATTTCTGTTCTTTTACATTTGCTGAGGAGAGCTTTACTTCCCAGTATGTGGTCAATTTTGGAATAGGTGTGGTGTGGTGCTGAAAAAAATGTATATTCTGTTGATTTGGGGTGGAGACTTCTGTAGATGTCTATTAGGTCTACTTGCTGCAGAGCTGAGTTCAATTCCTGGGTATCCTTGTTAACTTTCTGTCTCATTGATCTGTCTAAAGTTGACAGTGGGGTGTTAAAGTCTCCCATTATTAATGTGTGGGAGTCTAAGTCTCTTTGTAGGTCACTCAGGACTTGCTTTATGAATCTGGGTGCTCCTGTATTGGATGCATATATATTTAGGATAGTTAGCTCTTCTTGTTGAATTGATCTCTTTACCATTATGTAATGGCCTTCTTTGTCTCTTTTGATTTTTGTTGGTTTAAAGTCTGTTTTATCAGAGACTAGGATTGCAACCCCTGCCTTTTTTTTGTTTCCATTTGCTTGGTAGATCTTCCTCCATCCTTTTATTTTGAGCCTATGTGTGTCTCTGCATGTGAGATGGGTTTCCTGAATACAACACACTGATGGGTCTTGACTCTTTATCCAATTTGCCAGTCTGTGTCTTTTAATTGGAGCATTTAGTCCATTTACATTTAAAGTTAATATTGTTATGTGTGAATTTGAACCTGTCATTATGATGTTAGCTGGTTATTTTGCTCATTAGTTAATGCAGTTTCTTCCTAGTCTCAATAGTCTTTACATTTTGGCATGATTTTGCAGTGTCTGGTACTGGTTGTTCCTTTCCATGTTTAGTGCTTCCTTCAGTAGCTCTTTTAGGGCAGGCCTGGTGGTGACAAAATCTCTCAGCATTTGCTTGTCTGTAAAGTATTTTATTTCTCCTTCACTTATGAAGCTTAGTTTGGCTGGATATGAAATTCTGGGTTGAAAATTCTTTTCTTTAAGAATGTTGAATATTGGCCCCCACTCTCTTCTGGCTTGTAGAGTTTCTGCTGAGAGATCCGCTGTTAGTCTGATGGGCTTCCCTCTGTGGGTAACCCGACCTTTCTCTCTGGCTGCCCTTAACATTTTTTCCTTCATTTCAACTTTGGTGAATCTGACAATTATGTGTCTTGGAGTTGCTCTTCTCGAGGAGTATCTTTGTGGCATTCTCTGTATTTCCTGAATCTGAATGGTGGCCTGCCTTGCTAGATTGGGGAAGTTCTCCTGTATAATATCCTGCAGAGTATTTTCCAACTTGGTTCCATTTTCCCCATCACTTTCAGGTACACCAATCAGACGTAGATTTGGTCTTTTCACATAGTCCCATATTTCTTGGAGGCTTTGCTCGTTTCTTTTTATTCTTTTCTCTCTAAACTTCCCTTCTCGCTTCATTTCATTCATTTCATCTTCCATCGCTGATACCCTTTCTTCCAGTTGATCGCATTGGCTCCTGAGGCTTCTGCATTCTTCACGTAGTTCTCGAGCCTTGGTTTTCAGCTCTATCAGCTCCTTTAAGGACTTCTCTGTATTGGTTATTTTAGTTATACATTCTTCTAAATTTTTTTCAAAGTTTTCAACTTCTTTGCCTTTGGTTTGAATTTCCTCCCATAGCTCGGAGTAATTTGATGGTCTGAAGCCTTCTTCTCTCAGCTTGTCAAAGTCATTCTTCATCCAGCTTTGTTCCATTGCTGGTGAGGAACTGCGTTCCTTTGGAGGAGGAGAGGCGCTCTGCTTTTTGGAGTTTCCAGTTTTTCTTCTCTGTTTTTTCCCCATCTTTGTGGTTTTATCTACTTTTGGTCTTTGATGATGGTGATGTACAGATGGGTTTTTGGTGTGGATGTCCTTTCTGTTTGTTAGTTTTTTTTCCTTCTAACAGACAGGACCCTCAGCTGCAGGTCTGTTGGAGTACCTGGCTGTGTGAGGTGTCAGTCTGCCCCTGCTGGGGGTTGCCTCCCAGTTAGGCTGCTTGGGGGTCAGGGGTCAGGGACCCACTTGAGGAGGCAGTCTGCCCATTCTCAGATCTCCAGCTGTGTGCTAGGAGAACCACTGCTCTCTTCAAAGCTGTCAGACAGGGACATTTAAGTCTGCAGAGGTTACTGCTGTCTTTTTTTTGTCTGTGCCCTGCTCCCAGAGGTGGAGCCTACAGAGGCAGGCAGGCTTCCTTGAGCCATGGTGGGCTCCACCCAGTTGGAGCTTCCGGGCTGCTTTGTTTACCTAAGCAAGCCTGGGCAATGGTGGGCACCCCTCCCCCAGCCTCACTGCCACCTTGCGGTTTGATCTCAGACTGCTGTGCTAGCAATCAGGGAGACTCCGTGGGCATAGGACCCTCCAAGCATGTGCAGGATATAATCTCCTGGTGCGCCATTTTTAAAGCCCGTCAGAAAAGTGCAGTATTCGTGTGGGAGTGACCCGATTTTCCAGGTGCCATCTGTCACCCCTTTCTTTGTCTAGGAAAGGGAACTCCCTGACCCCTTGTGCTTCCCGGGTGGGGCAATGCCTCACCCTGCTTTGGCTCATGCACGGTGCGTGTACCCACTGACCTGAGCCCACTGTCTGGCACTCCCTAGTGAGATGAACTCGGTACCTCAGATGGAAATGCAGAAATCACCCATCTTGTGCATCGCTCACGCTGGGAGCTGTAGACCGGAGCTGGTCCTATTCGGCCATCTTGGCTCCTCCCTCAGAAGTACTTCTTAAATAAAAACCCCAAAGCACAAACTATAAGGCAAAACTGTTTTTTGACAACATCAGAATTAAAGACCTCTGTCCAATATACCGCTCTATAGATTACATTAACATATGGGTGGCACTTTAGGAAAACATATTTGCAACTTTAAAAACCAACAAGGGATTAATCTGGAAAGTACAAGGGACTCTTATGAATCAATCAGAAACAAAAATGAATGCAGTACAAAAACAGGCAAAAGTTGTGACTATAGTATTCAAAGAAAGGTGGGCATGAAATGATAACCAGTATATGAAGAGATTCTCAACCTCATTACTCGAGGTATAATTAGATAACATTTAAACAATACAAACATATCAGTTTATACCCATCTGAATGAAAATCAGAGTGCACCCAAAATTAGCAAGACTTGGGAAATTATATCTCTCTTGCACTACCCATATGAGTGTGGACAATACAACACCCTTCTGGAGAGCAATGTGGCTGAACTGAATTAAATTAAGTGTGCATAAACCCTCCTGAGTAGACAATGGCCTGACCTGTGAAGATGAGTAGAAACAGTGATGCCACAAGGAGGAATCAACAGAAATGCACCCAGATTACTTAAGTCAGCTATGGCATAAAATTCTCCTTATGGTAATAAGGTGGACCACTGATGGTTGATGTTACTCACACCCACCTTATGCTCCCACCCTGATACGATTTGGATGTTTGTCCCCTCCAAATCTCAAGTTGAAATGTGACTTCCAATGTTGGAGGTGGGCCTTGTGGGCAGTGTTTTCATCCTGGGGGTGGATCCCTCACTAATGGCTTGGTGCCCTCCCCACAGTAATGAGTGAGTTCTAGGTCTGTTAGTTCATGTGAGAGCTGGTTGCTTAAAAGAGTGTGACACTCACCAACTCCCCACCGTTGCTCCCTGTCTCACCATGTGAGATGCCTGCTCTCCCTTTGCCTTCCACCATGATGGAAAGCTTCCTGAAGACCTCACCAGAAGCAGATGCCAGGGCCATGCTTCCTGTACAACCTGCAGAATAGTAAGCCAATTAAACCTCTTTTCTTTATCAATTACCCAGCCTTGGGTACCTCTTTATAGCAATGCAAAAGAACTAATTACACACCCCAAACAACAGAATGATAGTCTAAGTAAGGCTCCAGGCCTCTTGGACCATCTTTGAAGCTATGGCAAGAGCTTCATTCTTTCAGGCTAGCTGGGATGTCTAAATGTTGGAGGTCTCCCCTTCCATTAAAGAGAGACCCCAGGAGCTCTAATCATTCACAACATCATGGATCTTAAGTATATTATTTGCACAAAAACAAACTAAAAATGTAAATGTAGCCATATCTGAATCATCATTCACACCAATCCTTGATTTTCCAGGCTTTGTGACTGATTAGCTACCCAAATCATTAAATCTGATTTCTAGGTATATATTCCAAACAAAACCCAAAACAGGGTCATGGAAGACCAGTCATGAAAGAAATGAACAAGAATGCTTACAGTTTCATTGTGGGTGGATGGGTAGCGTTGAAGCCCAACTGAGTTTCCAGCAATTGTGGAATGAGAGTAATGTAAACTGATTGAGTTGGGTGTTCAGATGATGAGTGGGAACTATAGAAACAAGTCAGGAGAAGTTTGTCCCAAAAGAGAAAGCAGCATCTACAGGGTTGTGATGTGTGAGGAAAAATGTTTGGGGTCCGTGAAACAGTGACAATGATGAGTGAGTGGCATGTTAAATTACTACTAGCTGCGAGGATAGATTGGAGTGAGAGGAAGTCAGGAAGCAAGAAGAATGACAAGCTGGCTGCTGTCACTCAGGAAAAAATGTTCAGGCGTGAAGAGGTCATGGCTGTGGAGACAGAGGGAAAAGGATAAACTTGACGGGAATTCAGGAGAAAGAACTGACAAAACTTGGTTGTGATGAGAATGAAGAAGAAAGGATAAGCCTGGAATAATCCCCACATTTCTGGCTTGGATTCTGAGTGAATGGTTATGTCATTAATTGAGATCAGAAATACAGAGGGAACATTTTCTGGTGTTAACAAGTACAAGGCTATGAACAACAGTGATTAACTCACTATTGACTCACTGATCCCGAACTTTCAAGTTTCATGGGTAAGAAAGCCACTTAAATATTTACCATGAGGTATGGTAAGTGATATTACAGTAATATATGCAACGCATGGTTAAAGGCATCAGTAAGGCTGGATTAACTCTGTCTTAGGAAACACACAGGGTAGTGTAGTTCAGAGTGCAGACCCCCGAGCTGACTACCTAGGTTTGAATCCTGATTATTCCTCAGAGAAGTTGTGTTCCTTAACCTTTCCGTGTCTCAGGTTTCTCCACTGCAAAATGGAATAACGGCAGCATGTATAACATGGGGTTGAGGTGAGGCTTAAATTAGAATAGTGTTGGGAACATAGTGCTCAAATAAATTGGCAAGTAAGGTATCAAGGAGAGATTTATAAAGAAAATCATCTGTAAGCCAAGCCCTGGCAAGTTGGTGCAAAAATAACTGCGATTTTTGCGTCGTTGAAATTTGCTGTTTGATATTGGAATACATTCTTAAATAAATGTTGTTAGTTACACATCATTTTAATGCACATGTCTCACTTTTTTTTTTTGCTAATGACTTACTACTTGCTGTTTATTTTATATTTATTTCAGATTATGGAAATGAGGTTAGACAAAAAGTAAATTTGAGTGATTTTTTTTATTCGAGTTCAAAATGGGTGGTAAAGCAGCAGAGACAACTTGCAACATCAACAATTCATTTGGCCCAGGAATTGCTAACTAACGTACAGTGCAGTGGTGGTACAAGAAGTTTTGCAAAGGGAAAGGAGAGACTTGAAGATGAGGAGTGTAGTGGCTGGCCATGGAAAGTTGACAACAACCAATTGACAGCAATCATCAAAGCTGATCCTCTTACAACTACCGAGAAGTTGATAAAGAACTCGAGGTCAACCATGCTATGGTCATTCAGCATTTGAAGCAAATTGGAAAGGTGAAAAAGCTCAATAAGTGGGTACCTGATGAGCTGAGGGAAAATGTAAAAAATCGTCATTTTGAAGTGTTGCCTTCTCTTATTCTACACAACAACAACAAACCATTTCTTGATAAGATTGTGACGTGCAATGAAAAGTGGATTTTATAGACAACCAGTGATGAAAAGCTCAGTGGCTGGACTGAGAAGAAGCTCCAAAGCACTTCCCAAAGCCAAACTTGCATTAACAAAAGGTCATGGTCACTGTTGTGTGGTCTGCTGCTGGCCTGATCCACTATAGCTTTCTGATTCCCTGCGAAACCATTACATCTGAGAAGTATGCTCAGCAAATAGATTAGATGCATGGAAAACTGCAAGGCCTGCAGTCGGCACTGGTCAACAGAAAGGACCCAATTCTTCTCCACAACACCCAACTGCATGTCGCACAACCAACACTTCAAAAGTTTAACCAACTGGGCCACGAAGTTTTTGCCTCATCCGCCATATTCACCTGACCTCTCACCAACAGACTACCACTTCTTCAAGCATGTCAACAGTTTTTGCAGAGAAAACGCTTCCACAACCAGAAAGATGCAGAAAATGCCTTCCAAGAGTTCATCGAATCCTGAAGCATGGATTTTTATGCTACCGGAATAAACAAATTTTCTTATTGACAAAAATGTGTTGATGGGAATAGTTCCTATTTTGATTAACAAAGATGTGCTTGAGCCTAGTTATAATGATTTAAAATTCACAGTCCAAAACCGCAATTGCTTTTGCACCAATACTTAGAAATTTTTCAAGTGGACCAACCAGGAAAGTGTCAAGCAGAAGGAAAAGCGCATGCAAAGTCATGGAGGCAAGATAGAGCAGAGAATCTGGGAAGGTGTGACCAGCTCAGTGTGGCTGGATGAGGGTGGAGCCCTGGTTTTATTAAACCGGAGTTTTTGCTATTCTTTTTCATCCTCCTTTTCACTGCCTACCATTTCCTCTTTCAAATACTTCCTTTCCTTTTTCTGCTTTTTGTCTTTGTTTTACAGATGGCTACTCATGGATCTCTGTATTTGGTTGTCTGCGCCCTCTGTATCATGCCTGCATCCATAATTAATCCCAAAGCCAAAAGCAAGTTACTCCTTGTTGTTTACATGTCTCCTGTCCTGACCTGGGTCCTATAGCAGCAGGTCTCAGTCCCACCACACTGGACCCCATATTCCTTAGAACCTTCATCTTGAAAACTCATCTTCATCCTTAGACATGGCATTCTACATTGTATTCATAGGTATGGCTTTGGTTCCTCTTGATTAGGATTTAGATTTTTACACTATCCATCCAGTCTACCTTGGGTAAAGAGTCCTTTTGGACTGACCTGCCCCATGATGCTCATCTTGGTGCTAACCTAATGGATGATGGGTCTTATTGTTTGCTTCTGGCTCATAAAGCAGGAAGTAGATGCAGTGAGGGTTCAACTGTCCCCTTTACTGGTGTACAGTGGAAAAGCTTTATACCTGTCCATGTTATTTGGGGGATGTTGGCTTTATGTCAGAGTGACAAAATCTCTCTGACAGGTGACTGGAAGGCTGAGATGCTGAGCATGGCACTGGGCCAGAAATAAGATTAAGATATCACTTATTTCATGGCCTGTAGTCCATAGTCTTCCTAGAAATGGTCAAAAAAGCAATACTGATAGAAGAAGCAAATTCAGGACAAACAGGCCCTCCAAAAGAGATATGATATTTCAGGTTGCTACTAGAGAGGAGGAGTCCAAGTAGATCCAAGAGACAGAACCTGGGAAAACTAGGTGAAAGCAAGACAAGTCAAAGTCAAGGTGAAAGGAAGCAAGCCAAGTTTTAAACAACCTATCTCTAATGATCTGGTCAGGACATTAGAGAAGGCTAAGGAAGATGGGCACTGGATCATCTAAAAGTCACTGGGAGGCTGTGGAAATTGGTTAGGATTTTCTGGGGACCAACAGTCCAATTTACTGTCTGTGGACAACACTATTGTAAGGAAATGTGTTCAAGGCACTATGATCTTATAAAAAAGATATTCACTGGGAGGCTATGGAAACTGGTCAGGATTTCCTGGAGACCAACAGTACAATTTACTGTTTTTGGATGACTCTATTTTAAGGAAATGTGCTCAAGGCACTATGATCTTACACAAGGATATTCAGGCTTGAAGACAGAAACATGAGTTGTAGTTCAGGTCATGTGACCTTAGGCAAAGAAAGTCACCTCTCTTAAGCTTTAGCTTCTGACATGTTAAATGTAGGGGAGAAAACAAAACAAGATTCCTGCTCGAGGTATCCCACAGGTCTTTAGAAACAAAACAAAACAAAACATAACAAAATAATAGATGTAAAACCACTTAATGAAACTTCAAAGCCAGTAGTAATAGAACAAATTATAGTCATTAATGTGACTTCGCTGGAGGAAGAAATGTTAACAATGGAACATACTTGCTCTTTCAAGTGTTTGCCAGTCTGTGGGAACAGGGAAATAAGGATGGAGGTCTGACCTAGGAATAAAATTACCAATTCATTCTGTCTTCCTTTCAGGGTTCTTATGACAATTAACTTGCCAAGATTCAACCGCAAGACCATATGTTGCTGAGATCACATGGGGAGATGAGATTTCTTTTGATTATTTGTTTGTATTAGCATTATTAGAATAGTGCCTCATTTATTACACTGGCCCAAATTCAATCTGTCAGGAGGGTTCCCAGCACATGAAGGTATAAAAACACTCTCAAACGCAAGTGATTTTCTCAAATAGGAGAACCCTAAGCTCACCTCCTCCTCAGACCTTGTTAGCAATCACCTTTGTCCTTAGGCAGGATGATACTCACACTAATGATAGGTGAATGACATTCACACTGATAACAGGCCTGAACTGTTCTAAAGTATTGAACATCCTTCTGAATTGTGAAAGGAATATTAACGTGCAGTAATGACAGCCTTAACATTTAATGTATTTTAATGATTCTAATTATTTGGAAGTTGGTAATCAGTGCCTTTACTCAAGCTAGGTCATTTGATTAACCAGACCACCCATTTTCTGAGCACACAGAACAATTAGATATACATTAAACTACTTCCACCAATGCTTCTCGTTCTCAATTACAAACAATATGCTGCATTCAGACACTAAAGTGTAGAATCATTGTAATACCCCATCACAGTTATTATTTTCTAAGTCATAAGTTAGCCCATCAGACAACACTTCTGCTTCTTCAGTTTCATCTCTCCGTTTTGTTTCCATATAGTCTGTGTTTCAGCCACACAGACTTCTTCACAATTCCCTGAACGTACCATTCTGTTGGCTAATTTTGTGCATCTTGTATATGGTGCTCTGTTTGCCTTCAATGTCCTCCCCACAGCCCCAACCCTATTCAACCCTCGTTCATCAGGAAAGTTCCTATTCGTGCTTCAAAACTCATCACAGGCATTATCCCCTGGGAGAGGGCTTCCCAAATTCCCTATGGATAACTCATCACCTCTCCCTCTGTGGCCTCAATATTCCTCCACGGAAGTTACTAGTTGTTTTTACACTTGTGGCCCTAAAAGGCTGCAAGTTCTTAGGGGGAGAGGAAAGAAATTTGTTCATCTTCACATCTCCTTTTTCCAGACGACGGTCTGGCATGAAGTAGAGCTTATAAAATCCTGAGGGTCCATGAATGCTGGAAGTCTCTTTCAGTCTGATTTAGTTGTCTGAAGGTGCCATTCTGTCATAGGCTTCTGTTTTGATTGTTTCCTGATCCCTTTGGATGAGGAAAACAGGTTTTTCCTTAGGACAATGGGTGTGGATTATGAAAATGTTATGCAAGATTAGTCAAATGCTACACTGTTTCCTTCAGGAACTTTCAGATGGCTCAGGAATGGAGCTTTTGTGGCAGGTGGGTAGAGGCTGCTGGAGGGGGCTTTCATGATCATCTTCTTTGAGGGATAAACATTGCTTGTCCCCTCCTCCAACTAAGGAAGGTAAGACTGTTTATCAAAAACTTTTGTATGTGTGTGCTCTAGGAACCTAAATATTCTCCATGGTCATTTCAAAAAAGGGACACAAAACGTTTACCTTCTTTCCCTCGAGATTGTAACCTAGCTAACAGGCTTCCTTTAAATGCAGGTGAAATTGATCAGACTGAAGTTGCTAGAATCAAATAAAATAATGTTAAATGCTGTTGGTGATAAAGGAGTTGAAATGTAAGAAGGAATATTGAGTATTGGCCATTTCCTGGATGGGGGCAGAGGAGAAAAAAGCTAATCTGGAGTTGTGGGGGCTAATAATTGACAATTAAATATTGTGGTTTTGAGAGCTAGCTAATTCCAGGGAATGAGGGAGAGAGAGAGTCCAGCAGGTAAGAACAGCTTATAAAGCACGGTGTTGCTCCATTTCCAGTTTTCAGCTAGTAATATTTTTGTGTGAGGATATCGCTCCAGTATAATTTGCAAAATGCCACAAGTCAGAATAGTATGTTGGTACTTCAACTTTAACAGATATATGTTGCTAATGTATAAGATGTGTTAAATACTAATGAAATTGAATGTTCCAACCAGACGAGATAGCATATTTGCACATATATATACACAAATAGATATATAAATTGCTTTATATATACTATAAACATGAATTTTATGTAATATATAAAGGTTAATATTTTACATAATATATATAAAATAAAAGCAATTGTGTTTTTAGCAGGTACCTTTATTAAGTCATTCACAGCTCCCTCTCACTTCTCCTGGTTCAGACCTGAGAGCCTGGCCCATTTCAGTCACAATTTTTGGGGAATTAACAGAAGAGAAGAAAGTGGTGATTTAGTAATTCTCTATTCTTATTGGATAATATATAGCTAACTCATAACTTTACCAGACCATTTTCCTAACTCCTCTAAGGCAAGAGATCAAGAAGTGGGAAAGTTTGGAGGAAAAGTTTTGCTTTTTAAAAAAATTGTTATAGGAATAACTTGTCATTCCTTTCCACTACTTCTCCACTAGAAAAATACATGAACTTATAAAGGCAATGAGGGAAATGCTCTGCTTTCTACAGCAGTGGTTAAAAAAAAAAAAAAAAAAAAGAACCAGAGAGAAACAAGCTGTGGTATGTCCATGCAATGGACTAGTATGTAGCCACTAAAAATAAGTCAAATGGAGACCAGCCTGACCAACATGGAGAAACCCCATCTCTACTAAAAATACAAAATTAGCTGGGTGTGGTGGTGCATGCCTGTAATCACAGCTACGCAGGAGGCTGAGGCAGGAGAATCACTTGAACCTGGGAGGCAGAGGTTGCAGTGAGCTATCACCATTGCATTCCAGCCTGGACAACAAGAGCAAAACTCTGTCTCAAAAAACAAAACAAAACAAAACAAAAAAGAGTCAAACGTATCTACTTGGACATACCATGATGTCCAGTATGTGAAAAAGCCCAGAGGACAAGGATTGGCAACAATTTGATGTGATTATTACATTGTAAGATTGAAAATGTAGGGATATGAATTTTCACTTAATTTTATACACATTGTATTGTTTAAAATGTTTGCAATGAGCCAAAATGATATATTTCTTATCTAGAGAAAGAATGATGGAAGGAGGGAATGTGAAGAGAGAATGAGAACAAGAGAATGAAGGGAGCAGGGAACAAGCAGATCCCAAAAATGTTGTGAAGTTTTAACGGGGCTAAGCTTCTGTTTCATATAAGATGATAAAAGTACTGTGTTAGGAGAAGAAACAGGCTAGATATTTGTACCTTTCATAATAGTTTTTTTTTTTTTGCCAACAAAATACTAGGTTATTAAACATTGACCTTGCAGCAAATTAAATATGGTATTAACCATATTAACAGTTAATAAATAAATATGGTATTAACGCCCAACTTGGACGAATTTCAGTGAGACACATAGGATTGGGTGAGGAAAGGAAAGAGAACAAGGCTAGAAGATTAATAATAAACCCTCTTTGTAAAACACAGTATATAATGTGCATAATCACCTGGGTGTCTTATTGGACATTTAGGTTTGTTGAAGGTTTCTGCGTGTGTGTGCATGTGTATGTATGTATGTGTGTACTGTTGGTTCTGGGAAATAAATATGGAAAATATTTTCAGAGAAAAGAACTAATATATCAAACCTTAGACTCTATAAAAAGCTGACCCAAATTATACAATCTTGTTTATTATTTCAACTACATGTACAAAATTCAATTATGACTCTTACTAATTTAAAACACCCTGGATACCCCGCAAATCTCAGACAAATCCCAGGGAGGGTGGTAGAAAATGTGGCTGAGTTAGAGATGCCATAGCTCAGGAAGAGAAACGGCTTGCTCTAACAGACACAGATAATAGTTGGCAGCACCCAGATTTGAATGTGTCTGTCTTGCCAAAGCTTATAAACTTAAAAAAAAATTTGTCTGAATACAAATAGTACATGCTTAGATAAACTCAATTAGAGCCTATGTGTCCATTTGCACTTTCTACAACAGAAGGTTTTAATAGAACCTCCAAAGTAGTGACTTCTCTGTGACAAGATGTGACTGGTACCAGAAATGTCTTTCTCAGAAGTTGCTGTGATATTATGGCCATAACTGGTAGGTTCTCAGTCTCGCTGACTTCAAGAATGAAGCCACAGACCCTTGTGTTAAGTGTCACAGTTCTTAAAAATGATGTGTCCGGAGTTTGTCCCTTCTGACATTCGGACCTGTCCGGAGTTTCTTCCTGCTGGTGGGTTTGTGGTCTCACTTCGTGGTCTGGCTGACTTTGGGAGTGAAACTACAGACCTCTACCGTGTTACAGCTTTTAAAACTGGTGCAAACCCAAAGAATAAACAGCAGCAAGATTTATCGTGAAGAGCAAAAGAAACAACCATTCCCAAAGAACAAAGCAAACCTAGCAGATTTCAGGTTTTGGTTCGGGTTGGTCTGCTTTTATTCCCTTATCTGGCTCCACCCACATCCTCCTGATTGGTCCATTTTGTAGAGAGCTGATTGGTCCATTTTATAGAGAGCTGATTGGTCCATTTTACACAGCGCTGATTAGTCCATTTTACAGAGAGCTGATTGGTCTGTTTTGGCAGAGTGCTGATTGGTGCATTTACAAACCTTTAGCTAGACACAGAGTGCTGATTGGTGCGTTTACAAACCTTTAGCTAGACGGAAAAGTTCTCCAAGTCCCCATCCTCCCAGAAACCCAGCCGGCTTCACCCCTCACCAACAGTGGGTGCGGGACTTTCAGGCACCTAGCCCGGGCATTCCCACAGCCCAGAGGGAGCTCGTCCCAGACAACCAAGAGGAAAAGAAGGGAAACAAGAAAGAGATGGAGACCCGTCATTGTGGCCAACGACCCCACGAAGAGGGAATAGCGGTCCATGCACGGGACCCAGCCTCCGAGCAAGCCCAGCAGGCGCCAGCTGCGCCAGTGCTGGGAAGCAGAGCACACGCCCACCCGGAACCGCGCCAGCCAGCGAGCTCTGTGCGCAGCCCCGGCTGCCGCCTGCGCTTCTCCCTCCACACCTCACCGCTAGCAGAGGGAGCCGGCTCCGGCCTCAGCCAGCCCCAGAGACAGGCCCCCACAGCGCAGCGGCGGGCTGAAGGGCTCCTTGAGCCCGGCCAGAGCAGACGCCGAGGCCGAGGAGGCACCGAGAGACAGCGAGGGCTGCTAGCACATTGTCACCTCTCAATTCTGAAACTCAGAATAAGAGGTGTCCACTGTGCTGAGTTATGGGAGGAAGATGGGTGTATGGTAGATAGAATAGTGCCTCCCCACAACAAAGATGTCAACATGTTACTGTGTGTGTTAAAAGGGACTTTGTAGGTGTGAGTAAGTTGAAGATCTTGAGAAGAAAAGATTATCCTGGGTTTTTTGGGTGGGGCCAATGTCATAAAAAGGTCCAGATAAGAAAGAGGCAGGAGAGTCAGGGTCAGAGGAGGAGCCATCATGACGGGAGCAGAGAAGCAGAGTCAGGAGAGTTGAGGATGCTACACTGCTAACTTTGAAGATGAGGAAGCCACGAGCTATGGAATGGAGACAGCCTCTGAAAGGCAAGGAGATGGATTTCCTTTAGAGCTTCCAGGAAGGAGTGCAGGCCTGCTAACAGATACGTTTTAGCCCAGTGAGACTAATTTTTAGACTTCTGACTTCCAGGACCGTAAGGTAATAAATGTGTGTTGCCTAAAACTGCTGTTTGTGATAATCTGTTATACCAGCACAAGGAAACACATATAAACTATAATAGGCTCTTCTGGGTGAACTCGATGTTTCAAGTGATCAGGGTCCACGGGGAATAGGAATTGGATAGCTGGAGAATGTTGCTGAGTGAGAGATGGCAGAGTCGATGTTGGAAGGCCCTTTGAGTTTGGCCTTGAAGTGCATAAACCATGAATTGTGATTTTCCATCATTCTTCCTTAATCTCAGGTCCAAGGAAAAAGCGGTATAATTAGAATGAAACACATGTAGCAATATACTCACTTTATCGCACGGGTATTTTCTGTGTATTGTAGAAAAATCTAAAAAACAATTCTAACAAGGTCTCAGGAAATAATTATCCTTGTATTTTATTCTTCTGTATTTTAGCCAATCTCATATGTTCAGGCTTTTGTAGATCTGCAAGGACAAATTTAACAACAAATAAATTATTTAAAACCTACAGAAAGTCTTCTAAACCAATTCCCACAGAGCAGACATTTCCTGAATCTTAATCTTCTATCAGATTCCAGAAGATGCAAAAGAAGTTGGGCAAGTCACATAATCTCCCTGAGATTCCTATTTTGTGACGTTTTCCCTAATTCATTGTAACAGGCAAAGAACCTTGAATCTTAGATCTAGAAAAATCCCCAGAGACGACAGTAGCCCAAATTTCTCATTGTACATATGAGAAAACTGTGGCAGTGACTTGTCCAAGATTGTATCCTGCAGCGTGCTCTGCAGGTGCCCCAAATGCTCAAGACACCAGGTTCTACACAACATGGTAGTGATGCAAAATGAGATATTTCTTGTTCTCAAGAAGATTATAATCCAGGAAGGAAGACAGAGAAATAACATACGTGTATAGAATGGTTGGTAAGGTATAATGATTGAAGTTAGCACAGGGTATTGGTTGAGCTTGGAGGAGGGGCACATAGCTCAGACAGGCGTTTCTCATCATGAATACTCATTAAATTTAAACACTAAAATTGTATTAACTTCTTGTTATTTTACAGAAATAACTGTGTCTCCTCTGTCAATTATTCTAAAAATGCAGTCAAATAAAATGAAGAAAGTAAAAACTGTTCGAAATCATATCATCCAGAGATGACCACTGTTAGCATTGTGTTATATATCCTTACATAATGATGTTCCATCTATACATAGATATATACACACATGCATATATGGTTCTATTTCGGTATCTCTCTCTCTTTCTCTCTCTCTCTCTCTCTATATATATACACATATATACACATATATACACATATATATACACATATATACACATATATACATATATACACATATACATATATACGTGTATATATACGTATATATACACATATACGTATATATATATAAATCTTATGTTATCCTACTGGTATTTGTCCCTTTCTTTGCACATTATCATAAATATCTTATTTTAGAATCACTGAATCTCAGAGTTGGAGTAGGTATACAAAATATCTTTTAATCCAACCACAAAATAAATACATTTTAATTTTTTAATAGTTTTCAATATAGACAAAATTGTAGAGATCTCTCTACCCACTTTCTATATTATTAACATCTTAAATTAGTATGATACATGTGTTTATAATCAATGAACCAATATGGATACATTATTATTAACTAAGTCCGCCTTTATTTAAACATTTTTAAGTTTTTACCTAACATTTTTTTTTGTTTCATGATGTCATTCAGGATGCCACATCATATTGAGTTGGTACATCTCCTTAGGCTCCTCTTGACTGTCGCAGTTTCTCAAAATTTTCTTGCTTTTGATGATGGTTAAATTTTCAAAGAATACTGATCAAGTATATTGCAGACTTTTTTTTCAAGTGGAATTTGTCTGGTGTTTTTCTTATTATTACACTGGGGTTATGGGTTTAGGGGAGGGAGACCACAAAGGTCAAATAGCATTTTTATCAAATTATGTCAAAAAAACACGCTATCAACCTGACTTATCTCCATTGATGTTAACGTGAACACCTGCCTGAGATAGTGTTTGTCAGGTTTCTGCACTGTTAAGTTACGCTTTTCCTCTTTCCATACTTATTTTTTGAAAGAAAGTCACTATGCACATCGCACACCCAAGAAGTGAGAAGTTATACTCTACCTCCTTGAAGGTGGGAGTATCTACATAAATTATTTGGAATTATTCCACCCAGCTTTGACCAATAAGAGCTCTTTCAGTTGATTCCTGTGTCTCTTTGACATACCACATCATTGTGTGTGTGTGTGTGTGTGTGTGTGTGTGTCTGTGTGTGTGAGAGAGAGAGAGAGAGAGAGTTTGGCACTTTTCTTACTTTCTGGCACTATAAACTGATATAAGCTCATCTTTTGTATTTCCTGCCCTAGACCTAGAATCAGAATGGTTTTAGAAACCAAGATCTGGATACCAGCTATGTTCATTACTAGTGGAGTGTTTTGCTTCTAGGCCCTCTCAACAGATAGAGGGATGAAATATACGTGTGTATGCTAATCCATGTATATACATATACCCATAAAACTTCTATATGTAATCATTTATACCTATATTAAGTTAAACATGAGTTAATACTGATGTCTCCATCTCTAATCCATTCCTACATGAATTATTCTAGACTCTTCTGCTTGCTTAGTTGTAGATTTCCACAACTGTAAGAACCCTGGCTTCACATTACAAAGGCTGTCTTCTCTCTTTTATTCTCATTTCTGGCTAGAAATTTATCCATTTTATTGTTCTTTTTGAAAAACAAGGTTTGGTTTCATTGATTTTTTTTCATTGTTTTCCATTTAATTGATTTCTACTCTAATTTTTATTATTTCTTTTTAGTTTTTCTGCTTGCTGTAGACTTACATTGCTCTTTTTCTCTACTTTCCTAAAGTAGAAACTTAGACTATAGATCTTTCTTCTTTTCTAAAATATGCATTTAATGCTATAACTTTCCCTCCAAACATTGCTTTTGCTACATTTTAAATTTTTGATAGGTTATATTTTCATTTGCATTAAGTTCAAAATATTTTTCTAATTTTCTTGGGATCTCTTCTTAAACACATGTTATTTAGTAGTGCATTAAATTTCTGAGTATCTTGAGATTTTCTAGATATTTTTCAATTATTGGTTTTTAGTTTGATTCTATCATGGCATGAGAACACACTTTGTGTGATTTCTATTCTTGGAAACTTATTAAGGTGTATTGCATAACCTAGAATGCATTCCATCTTGCTAAATGTCTCGTGAGCCTGCTACTCAAGATTATGATATGTAGATCGTCTCTGAGACCTCAGTTCTGGAATGTGTCCGAGGAAAGTTGTTTCAGTTTGTCCAGCTTTTTCTCCTTTCCTTCCTTCCTTCCTTCCTTCCTTCCTTCCTTCCTTCCTTCCTTCCTTCCTTCCTTCCTTCCTTCCTTCCTTCCTTCCCTCCCTCCCTCCCTCCCTCCCTCCGTTCCTTTCTTCCTTCCTTCTGTCTTTTGACACAGGGCCTCGTTCTCTCACCCAAGCTATAGTACAGTGGCGGTGATCACAGCTCTCACTGCAGCCTCAAACTTGCCGGCTCAAGTGATCCTCCCATCTCAGCCCCCACCACTTACCCGAGTAGCTAGGACTACAGGCATGGACCACCACATGGGCTAATTTAATTTTTTTTTTTTTTTGGAAGAGACAGGGTCTTACTATGTTACCCAGGAATTTTTTCTTTTTATAAGGACAGGAGTGACAACTTCCAAGCTCTTTATGGGAAAAAAAGCAAAAACCAGAAGTTTCAACAAAAGATTTTTATTTTCTTACCCCAAAATTAGTGAGCAAGTCTTTTTCTAACTAAGCACCTCCAGGGACTGCGAACTCATTACTCATCTCATTACTGAGTATTAGGAAGTTGTTTTTCATATTTCTCCGATGCTGCTCCCTATAGATCCATCCAATGGGTCTGACTCTACCTATGTTTCTTCCACAGACCCATGATTAAAGTATGTGAAAACAATGAACGTGTCCTCTCTGAATCCCCTCCGTTAGGCTAGCCACCTTATTACTTTGACTTCTCTGTTTGAAATCTTCACCATCTTGTAGACTAAGATTGCCGTGTGAAGGTCACATTCACTGCCATTGAGCACTCACTGTGAGATACTGTGCTATACAGCCTTCTTGGGGATACATTGATGAACCAAAACATAATAGATGCTCGTCTTATGGAACTTATGATGAAAGTTGCTCATGAAGGAATAAGCCACACTTTTGTTTCAATGAGGTTTTACTTTTGTCTGCCTTCTGCAGTGTAGAGCAAGTCCATATTACTCAAAGTTGGGACAGATGCATTCTTTCGAGGATCCTTTTTACCCAGTATCAGTCTGTCATGGAAATCTCCTGTTTGCTTATGATCTGATTTGAATGTCTTTCCATAAATTTCCTAGGCATGTTTTCATGATGCTAGGCATTAGACAGAAATTCCAGGGATGGCAAGCCGTGTAGAACACAATCTTAAATTATAAGAAAGTTAAAAACAAAGCAAGCCACAAATCCCGTATTCTTTATTTGGTAGCTCATAATATGGCAATTGAGTGTTCGTTAACTTAAAGGTATAAATAGAGTTAGTTTGACTGCATATGAGCCACATTTATTACTTTTCCCAAAAATATGAAATAGGGAGAAAATAAGGGGTTTGTAGATATAATGTATGTATTCAAATCCTGCCACCTATATTGTATGGGGAAATGTATTTAACCTTGGATCTTCAGTTTCTTCATCTGTGCAATGTAGATAGTGAGTTTTTGATTCACAGGGCTAATGTAAGTTTTAAATGAGATGATGTTTGTAAAGCACTCAGCACAGTGCCTTGCATTAAGTAGATACCCATGCTTAGTTCCTTTCTAAATTTGTCTTAACACAAATTTATTCTTTAAGACGACAAGAAGGTTGCTGGTGTTGAGGGTATGTTTGCTAAATCGCAGACAAAAACATTCTAGTCTTACTAATCAAAGAAGAATTCAGCCATTTTGATTTCTGTATACAGGATTGAAATGTATGGATTTAACTAAGGAGTAGACACTAGGAAAAAATGGATATAAATGCTTCTTTGACTCTTAACTAGTTGACTCTTTAAACTGATTGCAAGACAAGGGTGTCATGTGAAGAGCTGCCTTGATGATATCCCTAAAGTAACTCCCAACTAAACTGAGGGTGATTGGGTACTCAGAGATATCCAATAGTAATCCATGAGGGATTGATATAGATTGAATACTTGTTCCTGCCCAAATCTCATGTTGAAATGGGATTCCCAATGTTGGAGATGGGGCCTGGTGGGAGATGTTTTCGTCATGGGGGTGGATCTCTCCTGGCTTGGTCCTGTCCTCATAATAGTGAGTGAATTCTCAAGCGATCTGGTTGTTTAAATGTGTGGCATCCCCACCTCTTGCTTTTGCTTTTACTACCTGCTCTTTCTTCACCTTCCACCATGATTGTAAACTTCCTGAGGCCTCTCCAAAGCCAAGCAGTGCCAGCACTATGCTTCCTGTACAGCTTGCAGAATCATGAGCCAGTTGAACCTCTTTGCTTTATAAATTACCCAGTCTCGAGTATTTATAACAATGTAAGAATAGCCTAATACAGGAATGTTAAGTGCTCTCAGACTGTTTTATGCTCAGTGTTCCTGGTGTGGAATAGCAAAATATAAACTAACTCTTGTTAGGATTGAATCAGAAGCCTGGGCTTTTTTCTTACTAAGGTTTGCTGACCTAAATGTTAGTTGTAAAGGTGTTGGTTCTTCTTGAACCATTGAAGAGCTCTTTAGACTAAAATGTCTTGGAATCATTACCCTAGGCAATACTGAGGACATTCTAGGTCAGGAAATCCATGGAAGAAAATACTACAGGGGACAGCGCAGGAAGTATATGTCAGTAATATGACAACTACTTAATGACCCTGATATTGGTGAGTATCCAAGACAAGGTGTAGGTAAGATGAGTCCACTCAGTTTTCTATGACATGTCCCAGGATTCTCCCTTTCAATCAATCATGCAGTGGGGTTGGTAGAGAAAGGGGGAAAATCAATGCTCACTTCCTATATTACTGTGTCAAGTCAATCCAGTACAGTTTATCAGATATTTATTAAGCAGTCTTTTCCTATGAGCAAAGTAAATGAAAATACTTCCCAGCTGCCTGGAGTGTCTTAGAAAACTTTCCCCCAAACATTCATTTGTGTCCTGAAAGCATTTTATATCTCAGTTACAGCAATGAGCAATTCACAGCACATGCAGCCATTTTGAGTCATGATTAGTGGTCCCATTTCGAGATTAAAGATTAGAAAGCTGCCTCCATTTTGTTACTTTTCTATATGGCCAGAATTAACATGTTCATTGTTAAAAAGCAATTTCAGTTTTCTTATTGACTTTCATCTATTCTGTAGAGCGAGCAATCTAAGTCATAAGAATGTACATTTTCCCCCATGGGGATCAGTAAAGCAAGGTAGTAAAGGAAATTTTTTGTTGCTGGTTATAATGCAGCCCATAAGCTTTTTTATATGTTTTGAATTGGCCTGCTTCTAAAAAATTTTATTCACCTATCCTCTGTTAGCTTATTTTACGTAGTATTGTAACTATTTGTTTATGAGTCTATCTTCATCTTACAAAGAGAGTTCCTTAATTTAGGAAGAATATCTTATTTTTATATCAATGGTACCTAGAAGAGTACTAGCTCAGAGATTCAGCTCAATATGAAATCTTTATTGAGATGAAATACAAAGAAGTAAGATTCAGGTTCAGGTGTGAAATCCAGTCCAGATTTCATTACTGAGCTCTAGATCTATGTATCCAAACTGACTGTGCAATTAGTATTATTATTACATTCACTATTACACATACAATCATAAAACATATAATCATGACTCTATCAAGTTTACAGGCCGTTTATCATGCATTATTGAATTAACCCCTACAATAATTCTGTGAAGGAAGCATCTGTAAAAGAAGCATCTGCAGTGTATTGATGAGAATCCTGAAATGGAGACATGCCCAATATCATAGGTAGCAAGTGCTGGAGCCAGAGCTGCCACTGAGCACTTGTGACTCTAAGTCCTAAGCTTTCCATCTTTTCCTTTGTCAAATACAGGGTGTCTCAATGTCATCAATCTTGATGTTTGGGTTAAAAAATTCTTTGGGGTGGGGCTGCATCCTTGGCCTCTATCCACCAGATACTAGTAGCATTCTCTACCCCATTGCGACGATCAAAAATGTCTCTAAACATTGCCAAAGGTCCCCTTGGGGAAAAATCAGTGCTAGTTGAGACTCAATGGTATAGTAACAGGCACAATGTGGTAAATGTTCTGCAACAGGCATAACCAAACTGAGGGGAAAAGATGGGGATCTCCTACACAGTAGAGGCAGCATTTGATTTGGATCTTTACTATAGAAAGATTGAATTGACCTGGGAGGACTTACTGTGATGAGAATGAATACCAAATATTTGTGGAGCATGCATGATGTGTCAAATTTAACTCTAAGGGGGGAAATACAATAAAAGCATTGTTAAAATGAAACACTATCTTAAAGCCCATCTAGTGGAACATAGAGCAATTTGGGGCCACTCAATCTCATGCTATGCATTTAACAGCTAGATTTATCATATTATCTACTAAAGATTACTTAGGAAAGAATTACCTCCTGTTTATTCTTGTAGCTTACTAACCTATAAATCAGTCTCAGTCATCATTTAATTGTACTGTACATCGAGATTGTGTTTTCTAGTAACTTTCTGGCTCATTGGGAATGTTAAAAAAAAATACTTAGCTTAAGTCTCTGTGCATGAATTGAAAGGAAGAAAAGCTTACCTTCAGCTCTCTTCATCTAGCCAGGGCTCTTGGCCCTACCTGGAAACTCTATCAATAAACATGACAACTAATTCTCTGGCTTGGTTTGGTGAACATAAAACAACCACACTAAATCTTCTACTTCCCTTTTATTTAGAATTGTTGGAAAACTGAGAGAGATTCTGATATCTCTAAAATAACATGCTGTCCTTCCTCAAAATAACTTTAGAAAGTGTATCGCAGTTGGTATACAGCTGGTCTCTGACATATGATGATTTGACTTAACAATTTTTCAACTTATGATGGGTTTATTGGGGGTTAACCCCGTTATAAATCAAGAAGCATTTGTACTTTTTGAGCTCTAGGAGTCAGATAGGCCTATGTTGCAAGTCAGAGAGGTGTAGTCAGATTAGTTGTAGGGGAAAAAATGGTTTAACATCTGTGAAGCTCAGTTTCCTCATCTCTAAAATGGGTTAATAATAACTTCCACCTAAACTTTGTGTGAGAATTAAGTAAGAAAATGTTGTAAGACTTTAACTGTGAGGCTTGGCACAAACCAATATAAATGGTGGCTATCATTATAATCATCTCATTATCTTAATGATTTTCAAATTATACTTCCTTCTCCAATGCCTGCTCTATAGATGAAATGGTATTGACCACTTGCACAAGTTGGAAAACTGAGATCAATTTTGATCATTGCGTCCCCTGACAGCAATCAGTCCGTAAGACCTGCAGTTTTTTTTCTCCCACATAGTTCTAAAATAACTCACTTATCTACATTTCTACTCTTGGGGCCATGATTACAGTCACCATAATAACTTACCTGGTCCCCAGCCTCCTTTTTTCAGTCTTGTTGCTTCCATTCATTCCATTCTCCATATTGAAGCAAGAAGATCTTTTCAGAATGAAAGTCTGATCATGTCACTTCCCACTGCCCTCAGAACAAAGTTCAAACCCCTTATTGGCATGCAAAGTCCTTCATATTTTGGTTACTCCTTCCCTTTCCAGTTACATCACTTGACATTGACTCCTCATTTATTATGCAGTAGGCATGCTGAGGTTCTTGTAATTTTGCAAGTGGAATTTATTCTCTCTCTTGACCCCAGACCTTTGCACCTTTGCACACGCTGTTCTCTCTCCCTGAATCATCCTCCTTCTCCCCACTCCATGCAAAGGACAGAGGCTTACCTTTACTTACTCATACTTTATGAAGGCTATTCCAGTCGAAGTTAATTACATTACTGAGTTAATTGAGAAGATGTTAAAACTGCACCTCTTCTTTTAGCCTGGTTTCCCATTAATGGTAGAAACATTATGTCAGAGATTTCAGAGACCTTAGCCCTAGTATGCAGTATGTCAAAAACTCACTTTGTGACACTGTCAAATCTCTTAGCTTTTCTGGGTCTCACTTTCCTCACTCCTACTTTCCTATTATAACTGTGTAGATCCAAATAGGTTATAAGAATGATTTACTTATTAAAAATGTGGAAAATGCATGACATAGGTTTTCAATCTCACCTTTTGTCGTCTCCCTCAACACCCTGCTAACTGGAGCACCTCCTTCTTTTAGCTTCTTTTCCTTTCTCTCAGCCTCCTTGGCTAAATTCTATCCCTGTTTAGAATCGCACATAGACTCTGTAATTTCCAGGATGTTTTTTCCAAACCCTTGAAGCTGGACTGAGCACCTTACATATTAGATCTCATAGAATCCTCTCCTTTTCCCAAAACAAAAACAACAGCAGCAGCAGCAACAATAAGACAAAAACTCTTAGCAATTACTTTGCTGTCTTAGAACTTATTTGTCTTCTTTCTTAGAGAGTGAACTACTTCAACTTATTTTAACTATCTCTTTGTCACTAAGGATGATATCTGTATGTTGGCAGACAGACCTGAAAGGGAAGTGTTCTATTTGGAAGAGTTTTCTTGGAATTACACTGCTTTGGTTATGAATCACCCATTGTTTCATGGACCACCATATATATAACACAACACATTCATTTTCATGAAGAAAATTTCTTTTTTAAAAAAAATCCCATGATGCACACATCATTATTCTGAATTAACTATGCCTCTGAAAAGGAAATTGATTTCCCCAAGGTAATGTGAGTAGGAACTGTGTTTTGATAGGGTCCTATTCTCCTAATTTCTAATGCAAACTTCAGTGCTCTGAGTGCTGCACTCTCCCACAAAAATAAGTTATATAAATACGTGTATAAACTAATGGATAATCAAACTGTGGGTAATTGAGGTTGTTTATGTGTGTATGTGGATGCAATTCTATGCCCAGTTTTATTTTAAAGATCAAGTCTATTAAAATCTTCTAGAATGAAACTATTAAAATAAGGACATCATTTTGCAAGTACAGTTCTGGCCATGGCATTTCGGTTAAAGTATGCTTTGTCATTAGCCTTTTTACAAAGCCACCACATCCTGGTGGATGCTGAGACAAAGCTGTGGTCTTCTCAGGGCTGAGTAGGCAGTACATGCCACAGAGGAAAAGGAGGCTGTTTTGTCATGTCAGCCTTGACACACTCCTGGGCTCCTGAGAGGCAGAATTTCAGCCACTGGTGATGAAGGCAGGGAGAAGTCTTAACAGACAAGAGATCTCCCAGAATAGGCTGAGGGCTAGTTTATAGGGCTAGAAGGAAAGTATTCATATCTTGCTCATTGATGCTTGGAGCCCAGCAGAGAAACTTCACGAGCTGTCATAGAGGAAGAGGAAACAGTTGATGAGGCCTCCTCCCCTCATTCCCCTCCTGTTTAATCTCAGAACTTCCAATTCATCTTTTCTCATATTGGGGTTCCTCTGTGTTTGAAATGAAATATAATTTGAAATGCACAAGATCTTTTACATCATTTTAAACTCTAATAATGCAGCTTATCAAAATGAAGGATATTGTTGAAATGCATGTCTCAAGAAAAACATTATTTTTAGGTAGTGCTTTAGCATTATGTCATATATAAGAATGCATGGCAAATGTAACAGTGGAATTTAATTCAAAAAATGAGGTCAGTAGTGTGCCTACTCATCTTCCTAATGTGAAATCGTCTCATCTCTCAACTAAAATACTTCATAGATAGTGAAATTCTATGGATGATAAGACTGACTGTTAGTTCTTACTCACAATTTGGACTTCTTCTTTATGGGTTCAGGAGTATGTGTGTATATGTATGTTTTGCTCCCTCTGAATTTTCCAATAGAATTTCCAGTGAATTGAATCTCTCCACCCTGAATATCAAGTTCTGCTGTCCTCATTTCCAGTGATGGTTTGCAATGCAAATCATTGGGTTGGTAACACACAGTGTCATAACCATGGTAGCCAAATGAAGACAAGTTTGCTTTACTTTCTCAGTGAAGTGCATGCCAGTCCTGCATTCAGACCTGCCAACAGGTCAAAGAGCATTAAAGGAACAGCAAGAGGTTTCACAGAAATAAAACCACAACGGAAACCATTGTATTCATTCTCCACACACTCTTCCTTTCAATCCAGAAGTTGTTACTAGTAACTCCTGCCATTCCTAATGACATTTTTACCACTTTCTTTCTTGTAGAGAAGTGGGTAGAGAGAATCACTTTGTGTCTTTACCCTCAACTTGACCATGGCTTTAGGCAAACAGACTGTCTTGGCTTTCTATGACCAACTTTTAAATAGGAGCAGACAGAAACTTGGGTCATAGTTCTGCAGTCACAAGGGCTTTGTAGTCAGTCTTAGCTGCTGGAACATTCAAGGAGACAAAAAGGCACAGAAGATCTCCACACATACTTTGATGCCAACTACAGCAAGTTGCAAGACCATTTCTCTGCTGAAACTCCTTTATTCTGGTACAGTAACTCTTATAATTTTTTTTTTTAATCCAGCCTGTTGGGGAGGGGTATTAGCTGTCTGCTCTCATTTTCTCTCAGTTGGAATGAAAGGGCAGCGATGGCATGTTCTGAAACTTCTTTACCTGCAGCTGTGTGACTGGGTGATTCCTAGGAAGAAAAACTATTAGCAAGAAGATGAAGTGATCTAATTGTCATGGATTTGGGCCTAGATGATTTCATTTACCCCCAGGACTACCTAGGTGGCTGCCATTAACATGGAAAGGTCTAAAACACAGGGGATGAAAATGCTTTAGGCTCAAAATTGCTCGGTTATATAGCCTCTATGTTCTGAATACTAGTTCAAGCAATGTTTCTGAGGAGTGATTCAGAAATTATATTTTCCCTTCTTTTTATTGCTATTCTTTGTACTTAGGACTTTTTTTGTCTTTCTTGCTTACCTGAAGGAGGCTTAATTCATTAAGAAAAAGCTAAAGAAATGAACTTTCTCATTTTTAATTAATCAGTGAATTCACTAAATATAAAGACTGAACGTGATGTACTGGAGCCATGTAGGAATGGAGAAAGCTGACTCAGGGATAGAGTTGCCAGATAAAATTTAGGATGCCCAGTGACATATGAGTTTTAGATCAATAGCGTATCTGGGGGGGTATAAGTATATCCCAAATAACGGGGCACAGTTATAAATAAATAGGTCACAGTTATGCCCATAAATGTATTTTTTGATCTGAAATTCACATGTAACTGCCTTTTATTTCTATTTGCTAAGACAATTCAATTCAAAGATGAAAATTGAAGATTATGAGAAAAATCATCCATTTCTCACTGTAAACTTTCACTGTAATTTTCCATTGAAAACTTGCCTAATTATCATTGTCTTATTGTACAGTATTGGGAAATGACTTAATACTTGGGTTCAAACCTTAAAAAAAGGAAGCAATAGTCCAAATAATTATAACAAGTCCAGAGTTCATTGTTTGTTTCATAATGTTAACACATGAGTTTTTCTTAATCAGTTTCCCAACTAGGTATTGAAACTGATCATGATTACGATAATATATAGGATCTATATCTTCTAATTCAGACACCAGAGTACTGCCTGATTAGCCTTGCTCAGAACTTCTCTACAAGTACTGTTCAAGTGGCCATCCAATGTTCCGGGAGATATTGATACTTTGTCTTTTGGGGCTGCCTCTGGAGCAGGGCTGGGAAAACTCCAGGGCTGGTCATCTCCCAGAGCAGGCTCCTCCAGGACTTTAGAGGGAGCCCAAATGCAGCTGGGTGCAGAGCTGCTCTGCGCATCAAAAAGCTGGAAAGCACTGACCAGAATATCAGAGCATAGTTTAGGCATGTTGGAAATCCTGCAGAGTTTGCATAGTTACAAGATGATCTCCATATACTACAAAGATAAATAAAGCAAGTTGATAAATTTTAGGAAGAAGGAAATAATATAGAGAAAATAAACATTCTCCTTGGTAGCACTTGGAATGATCCCACAGAGTACAAAAGAAAATATTTTTAAGAGTACCTAATTTTCTGATTATAAGAATAATTCGTGAACATGATAGAAGTTTAAGAAATTAAGGAGCATATGAGGAAGTGTTATGATTTTCGTTGTTATGGTTTCTTTCTAATTTGGTTTTGAGGTCTCTCTCTTGAGTGGCCATAAGCCAAGATAGCCACTTTTCAGGAGATCGTTCACTGGGGGAGCATTAGGTTTGGCTGTGTCAGTCAGGTGAGACACAATGAAGCTGCGAAAATAAAATGCGTGAAACCAAAGAAATGTATTACTCACAAGTCCCAGAATGGCTAGGGGTGCTGACAGGAGGCCTACAGGAAGCCAGCAGGGAATTCAACTAGTAGAAGGGAGCAAGAAAGAGAGGGAGTCTGTGGGACTTTATTAAGATCCATGGGTGTTTTTCTTTAGGCTTTCCCACAGGGGTTGTGGATTGGATAGTTTAAAGAAAACACACACACAAGGGAAAGCTTATTTACATGACTCTGATGTTGATCATTAGGTTTTATCTTAGCAGCTGTGGGGTGTGTTAGGTTTTGGGTCAGTGAGATGAGGAACAAGTGGGCTATATTACAATCACATAAGGAGGAGGAGTTTTAACTGAAGCTGAAGGTAATAGCGTACAACTGCATTTTAAACAACTTACGTCAGGCGTAAAAATGGATGTCAGGGCAGTAACTATATTAAACAAATTTATGACAGGAAGAACGTAATCATCCTGATCCACCAAGAGAGTTTCCCTATTGGCATTCTGAACTAATTCCTTTCCATTTTGAGATAATATATATACAATTTTATAACATGTTTATTTTGTTGCATGTATGTTTATTGTATCATAAACATTTTCTAATGACATTAAAGTTTATAGTAACAGTTTTAATATTGGATATTTGAATATTTAAAACTGAATAATTCCACATTGTTTATTAGAAAAAGTGTTCTTTTCTGTTTGTTATGTTGCCCATTAATGACAGTTTTATTTCTTCCTTTCTAATTTTATTTCTTTTCTTGCTTTATTGAGCTAACTAGGACATTCTGAAAAAGGTTGAATAGAAATGATGAGAGCAGACATCCTTGTGTCATTTGCAATTTGAGGAGGAAGTGCTCAGTCTTTCATTGTTAGGTATGACATTAGCTGTAGGATTTTTCCAGATATCCCTGTGGTTTGAAGAAGTATTTCTATTTCTAGTTTGTTAAGAGTTTTTGATCATGAATGGGTGTGAATGTTGTCAAATTCCTTTTCTGCATCTGCTAAGTGGTCACATGGTTTTTCTCCTTTATTCTGTTTTTATGATGAATTTTGTTCATTGATTTGTTGAAGTGTTTAATGCTTTATGAGAAATGCGCTTGCAGGGTAGAAAGGGTGAGGGAAAAGAAAACAGAAGAATGCAAAGCAGATACCAGATGATGTTTTAGCAAGCTGGCCAAGGAAGTTGGCCACTTCACAGAAATGTACTAGTTGTTCAGCCATTCACAACATCTCTGGGCTGATATTTTAATAATAAACCAATTTCACATTCCTTTAACAAACCCTGCTTGGGTTATCCATTTTACATATGGCTGGATTTATTTGCTAATATTTTGTTAAAGCTTTTTGTATCTATGTTTATTAAGAATACTGGTCTATAATTTGTTTTCTTGAAATGCCTTTATCAGGTTTGGGTATCAGTGTTATACGAGGAATTGAAAATATTTTTTTTCTTTTTTTATGTTCAGAAAAAAATTGTGTCACATTGGTGTTATTTCTTCTCTAAATGGTTGGTAAAATTCTTCAGTAAAGACATCTGTACCCAGGGTTTCTCCATGAGAAGGATTTTAATTACAAATTCAATTTCTTCAATGCATACGAAGCTCTTAAAAAATCTTTTTTTCCCTCAGTTTCTTAGTTTTAGTCAGTTGAGTTTTCCGAAAAAAATTGTCAATTTATCTCTTTGTCAAATGTATTGTCATGAAGTTTCTTGATAACATATGTTTACATTGTTAACACCCACAGAATCTGCTGTGATATCTTCCTGCTCTTTTTATCAATTGATAAAAAATCAATTTTTATCAATTGTTTGAAACTTTTAAAGAAACAACAGTTGACTTTTAAAATTATCTTTGTTATCTGTTTTGTATTTTATTGATCTTTACACTTTTTAAATTATTTCCTTTTTCCACTTACTTTGAATTTAATTTTTCTTCTTTCCCTGTCTTCCTAAAGTAGATTCATGAGTCATTTATTTTCTAAATTTCTTATGTTCCAATATATGCATTTTAAACTGCATTTTTCTCTAATTACTTCCTCTGCATCCTACACATTTTGATATGTTATATTTCCTTTATCTTTTAGTTCAAATATTTTACGATTTTTATTGTGATTTCTTCTTTGACCCATTGGTCATTTAAAGCATTATGGTTTAATTTCCAAATATTTGAGTATTTTTTAGGTACATTAAGGGTTCCTAATTTAATGTATCTGAATACATGATCTGTATAATTTTCATCTTTTTAAATTTATTAATATGTGTCTTATGGCCCAGTAGATGGTCTAGGTCAGGGGTCCCCAACCCCAGGCTGTGGACTAGTATTAGTCCCTGGCCTGCTACAAACCAGGCGACCCAGCAGAAGGTGAGTGGCAGGTGAGCAAGCATTATTGCCTGGGCTCTGCCTCCTGTCAGATCAGCCATGGTATTAGATCCTCACAGAAGTGTGAACCCTATTGCAAACTGCACATGCGAGGGATCTAGGTTGTGTGCTCCCTGTGAAACTCTAATGCCTGATAATCTGAGGTGGAACAATTTCATTCTTAAACCATTCCCTGCCACCTCCACAACCCTCCTTCCAGTGGAAAAACTGTTTTCCACCAAACCAGTCCCTGGTGCCAAAAAGGTTGAGGACTGCTGGTCTAGGTGAATGTCCCATGTGCATTTGGGAAGAATTTGTATTTTGCTGGGTGGAGTGTTTGGTTAAAATGCCCATTAGGACAAATCTTTCATATTCTTTCTGAATATCTATCTACTTTTCATGTTTATCAGGAGAGATGTTAAATCTCCAGCTCTGAATTAGATTTGTCTGTTTCTTTAGTCTTGCCAGTATTTGCTTCATGTCATTGGGAGCTGTTTTATTGTATTTTCATTTAAGATTGAGTCTTCTTGATTTGACCTTTTGTTATGATAACATTGCTTTTTTTACTCTGCTAATAGTTTTTGTCTTGAAACCTACTTTATGTTGTATTATTGTAGCTATATCAGCTTTCTCATGCTTAGTGTTTGGATGTTAAATGTTTTTCTGTCCTTTTACTTTCAACGTCTCTCTGTGTCTATCTATTTATAGTTCATTGCTATAAGCAACATATAATTTGATTTTTTTTCTATCCAGTTGACCATTTCTGTCTTGTAGTTAGGTGTTTTTTCCATGTACATTTAATGCAATTATTGATGTGCTTTGTTAAAATACTACCATATTGATATTTGTTTTCTATTCGTCCATCTATTTTTTATTTGTGTTCCTCCTTTTCTGTTTTATTAGGGAGAGGTGGTTGAATTACATAATTTTAAATTACATTTTATCTTCTCTTTTTAAGATTTTTATTATGATTCTTTTAAATTTATTTTTATCTTATTTTTTAGTGTTTTCCTAGAATTACAGGGTCTAATAAAGTTTTCTACAATGATGGAAACATTCCAGTCTGCACTGTGCGATAGAGTAGCTCACTAGCCATATGTGCCTTAAGAGCACTTGAAATATGGCTAATGCAACCAAGGAACTGAATATTTAATTTTATTTAATATGAATTAATTTAAATGTAAATAGCCATATATGGGTAGTGGTTACCTTGTCACCAGCACAGTTCTAGAGACTATAATATTTGCCTAACTTATCAGAATCTATCATTAAAGTATATTGTACTATTTCACAATGTAAAAACCTTCTAATGGTATACTTCGAAATATCACTGTCTTAACTTTTGTGCTCTTGTTTTCATATATTTTGATTCTATGGATATATAAATCTCATAGTACCTTGCAAATATTAACCAATCCTTAGTCTTTGAGAGAAATATATATGTATTTTTATCTATCAATTAGATTACATGCAGATAGACTCAGTAGATATGTAATTAATAATTATATATGTATGTATACATATAGATGTATAGATATTTGTATATATGTGTGTGTGGGTATATTCCTAAACATAACAGAAATAACTTTGAAGGTGTTTTAAATCAAATTTTTACTTCCTGTTAAGTCAGTTTTTTAACTCATATAATTTGTCTTCAACCCAAAGGTCTTTTAAAAGCACTTTCTTTAGTAATATGGTTTGCTGAAGATGGATTCTTTTAGCATTTTTTTAACATCTGAAATGCTTTGTTTATACTTTATTTTTGAAGAATATTTTAACTGGCTATAAAGCTATAGATTCACATTGATTTTCAGTTGTTTGTTTTGATTTTAGAAGGGTAAATGTGTTTGTCTTTCAATTATCTCTGGCCTTTTTTTGCTCCTGATAAGAGATCAAGGATCATTCTTATTTGTTGTTCCTCTCTGTGTAGTGTGTCTTTGTCTTCTAGATACTTTTAAGATTTTTCTATTTATCTTCCATTTTCAGAAGTTTGACTATGGTGTGACTCAGTGTACTGTTCTTGCTTGGGATTTACTGAGCATCCTGGATCTGTAGTTTAATATATTTCTTCAGTTTAGGAAAATATCAGGCTATTATGATTTGAAATATTTATTCACTATTCTGTCTCTATTCTTCTTCTGGGGCTTCAAAAATACGGACGATCACTTGGTATTTTCCTATAGATCTTGGGTGTTAGGTTCCATTTTGAAAATCTTTTTTTCTTTATAGTTCTGTTTTGATGATATCTACTGACTCATCTTCAAGCTCAGTTATTTTATCCTCTGCTGTGTCCAGTCTGCTGCTATACTCATCACAATAATTCTTCATTTCTAGTACCACATTATTTTTCATGTCTTGCATTCTTTTTGTGTTTTTTTCAACATTTTTCAATTTCCTGTTGGAAGTCTCCTCTATTCACATATTTTCCATGTTTTCAGCTAGATTCATTAGCTTATTTATTATACTTATTTTAAAGTCCCTGTCTGATAATTTCACCACCTGGTCTATCTCTGGGTCTGGTTGTATTTACCATTTCCTGTCTTAATGATGGGTCTCATTTTCATCTCTCTTTCTGTTTCCTATAATTTCTTATTAAATGCTAAATGTCATATATAAACCAAAAAAGATAAAAAACTGAAGTAAATACTTTTATGATCTTCAACAGGAACATCCTTTTTTTCTATCAAGCCACTTGTATAGAGCACTGAATCAATCTAGTCCGTAGTCTTGCTGGGTCTTGGATTTGCTGTCACTTTAGTTAGTTTTAGTTCATCACTGGGTTGAACTAACAGAAAGATAGAATCAGAACCTTCCCTTTATCAGGGGCTGGGATTTTTGAGTTTATATAAGGCTTGTCTCAGTTCTGCCTTCAGTCTTAAGCAGGCCTCATTCACCTGCACCTTACAAGTCATTTCTCTTAGCTCTTCTCCTCCTCACTTAGCCATAAGTAGCTGCTGCCTCTTATTCAGAGTAAGTCTTGGAAAGCTTAGAGGAGTTTCTTTTAGTTATTCTGCTCCATTATGAGACTTTCAGCAGATTTTGCATGCCTGAGCTTAAGTGAAAATTTCACTTAGCTATCCTGCTCCCTCTAGCCATAGCCTGCTGTTGCTTCCTATTTATTGTATGCCTAGAAGGTGTGTGTGTGTTGTGTGTGTGTGTGCGTGTTGTGTGTGTGTGTGTTTGCGTGTGTGTGTGTGTGTGTGTGTGTGTGTGTTTCCCCTTCCAAAGACACTGCCTGTTGAAGAGGAACTGGTCTCTTTACTGTCCTACTTTGCTCCCAATCTTCCTGGTGAATACTCACATAAAGGTCATAGAAGAGAGATAGTGAGTGGCCCACAGTTTCACCTGAGACCCATAGGGGTTCTAAAGTATTAGACATCCCACAATTGGTGTTTAAAAATCTGTTGAAAATTATATCATTTTATCTTACCCATGGAGTTTTTCTCCTCCTTTTACTGCTTCACAAATATGAAAACAGACATGGGTCTTTTCTCTGCTACAAGAGACTTGCCATGTTCTAGGTATTAATTTGTTAGTTTTTCCCCCCCAATTTTAACAAAAATCTATGATTTTTTTAAAAGTTAGCTGGATTTTCTGTTGTTAGGTTGGAAGTAACATTCTTTTGTGACTTCCCACATTCTAAATAAAATTAGACATTTGACATTTTATTTTATGACATATTATATTTAGAGACTGTTACCTGCTTTTTATGCTATATTTTAATGTTTTTCACTGTTCTTATTCCATTGATTTTTAAAATAAAAATGACATTATTTATTTCTTCATAATAAAAATAATTCATGGCTGTTAAAAAACATTCAGACAAATCTGAATTCACAAAACAAGAATGCAAGTCACCCGACCTACCATTCAGAAATAACCATATTTAGCATTTTGGATTAGTATCTTTCTAATATAAATATTGATTGATTTCTTCTCCCCCAAAATAAGATCATAGTATACATCTTTTTCTGTGACATTTTTTCTATAACAAAATATTCCAGACATCTGGGACAAATCAAGAACCATACATTGTCACTATTATTTTCAATGGATGCACAGTATTCCATCAGGTAAAAATCTATAACTTATGTAATATCAATTCATTATTGTTGGCCATGTAGGTCTTTTTCTAAACGTTTGCTCTAACAGCGAAGACTGGACTGATCTTCAGAAATATTTATGACTATTTCCTTTGAAAAAATATTTGAAGTAAAATTATTGGACATAAGGCTATACAATACAAAGGACTCTCGTGTACTCTTCCCATTCTTTAATTGTACATTTTACTTCCCCTGCTTTATTATTGTCTGTCTCTACACACACACACGCACGCACGCACACACACACACACACTATGTATATAGTGTCTTTCGAGAGTAAATCGCAGATATAATTCTTTTTTTTTCCCTAAATACTTCAGTGTTTATTTTCTCAAACCACAGGCCAGTTTTTTACATAATGATAGTATAATTATCAAAATAATAAAATGTGCATTGACACAATACTATTATCTGATTTACAGACCATATTCATAATTGGTCTTTGTCCCAATAAAGTCCTTAAAGCAAACATAAAATTATGGCCCAGGGTCTAATCTAGTTGTCATATCATTTCAGGGTTTTAAAATTCTTCAATCTTTCTTTGCCTTTCATGACATTAACAAATTTAAAATACAACAGGCTAGTTATTTTATAAAATGTCCCTCAATTTGGATTTATTAGATATTTTTCATAATTACATTTGGTTTATTAAAACATGGAAATAGCACAGAAATAACCACTGTCTTTCTGAGTGCGTCATATCAGGAGGAATATGATGTTGCTATATCCCACTACCCGAGATGTGAATATTGATCACTTGGTTAAGGAAGCATCGGCTAAATTTCTCCACTGCAAAGTTATTGTTTTTCCTTTTGTATTTCTTGAAGAAACATTTTGAGGCTATCTTGATACCCTATTCCTCATTGGACTTTCACCCCCTAAGTTTTGCACCCAATTACGGTGGTTCCTGAAATTATTTACTACTATGATGCAGTTAAGTTGATAATTCTCTGACTCCGTCATTCTTTTTACCATTATTTGTGTCACAACAGCTCATTTCTTTGTCACACTGAGTAATATCCCATTATTTGGATGTACCAGTTTATGTATCCATTCACCTACTGAAGGACATCTTGGTTGCTTCCAAGTTTTGACAGTTATTAACAAAACTGCTATAAACATCAATGTGCAATTTTATGTGTGAACATAAGTTTTTTTGTTTTTGTTTTTGTTTATTTTGATACAGGGTCTTGCTCTGTTGCCCAGGCTGGAGTGCAGTGGTGCCATCTTGGCTCACCACAGCGTCAACCTTCCAGGCTCAAGTAATCCTCCCACCATAGCCCCCCAAGTAGCTGGGACTACAGGCATGCACCACCACACCTGGCTAATTTTTGTATTTTTTGTAGAGATGAGGTTTCACCATGTTGCCCATGCTTGTCTTGAACTCCTAAGCTCAGGCAATCTATTGATCCTCCCACAGTGCTGGAATTACAGATGTGAGGCACCGCACTTGACAGGTCATAAATTTTCAACTCCTCTGGGTAAATACCAAAGAGCACAACTGATAGATCATACGTTAAAGGTGTGCTTAGTTTTATAAGAAACCACCAAACTGTTTTCCAAAGTGCCTGTACTGTAAGAGTTAAAGAAAGTGGAGAGAAGCACGAAAAACAGTTCAACAGTCAAAGACAGGTTTGTTTTTTTTGGAGATAAACCTGAGTGGGGCTTCTGGCTGATTTTGGTCAGGTGCACTTTCTCTTACAGACTGAGGTTATTTAAGGGTTCAGGATGAGACAGCTTAATCACAGGCTCAGAATGTTTCTGTGTGGGGGAGAAGTTTATTGAAGCACTGGAATGTCTCTCGTTGAAGGGGAGGTTATCTTGGGGCTGATATCTCTCTGGCCGGTGGGCAAGTTATCTCGGGGTGGCATGTATCTGATCGGGGAGGGGTTTGGAATGTTTGTGGTCGGAGATGTTATTTATGGTTTATGGTCATGCTGACCTTAGCCATTAGGCTGATGCCCTTTGGATTTAGGCAGTTTTTTATCGAGGTGAACTTAAAATGGCAGTGCTTATTCAAATGGTGATGCTCCTGCTCTGTCAATCCAGACCCCGTAGTTATAAAAAGGACGAGGAGTGGTGTGTTCTTTCTAGCTACTTCCTGCTGATGAGGGGATGGAGAGTTTTCTGGTCTCAGATTGACTGTAGGAGTAACACTGTCTGTAGATGTTGTTGGGTAGTTGTCTGTGAAATGGCCATGATCCCTGGGTTCCATGGACTCACTAGACGTGGGGGTGAAGGGTTCCGGGTACCCTCAGTTATTAGTTGTCAGTGCCAGCAGTGAAGAGATTTCCTCCTGTAATACTGGTGGGGCTTAGAGGCAGCGCCTGCTGAAACATCTAGTTTTCAGTTCATAGGGCTTCAGGACACAGCTTATTTTGGAAACTTGTAGCCAGAAAAATTAGAATTTAATTTAAGCTGTAAAAAATAATAAAAATTAAAAACATTAGTCAAGACTAGAATTTAACAACAGGTGTGCTATAGTTTTTGAAACACAATTTTCTCTCTCCAGTTTCCCATTTTTATTAAAAGACAAATCACGGTAGGACTGGTTTGCTTTATTACACTTGGCTTAATTATTTGCATACAGTGCAGCAAGAATAATTATTTGTTACATAGTCCTTTTAAACTGGCTTTGATGGAACTTTGTTCCAGAAAAGGAATCTGAGATAAGACCTTTTTAAAGCCAAGCCCAGCCATGGATTTGTACCATCAAATACCTATAAGTTGGGTGAATTGCTCTCCTCTTGAGTTTCCAAGATAACTTTGGGTTCCCGGCCTGTCAGAAAGTGACATTATTTACTTACCACTGATCAGAAACCCTCTACAGGGACTGTGTACACAAAATATAAGGCCGGTTTTCCAAGGGCTTTATTGCCTTCATAAGTGAAGTTTGATTCCTTAAAGGAAAGCACACCATTCCAGTCAAAGCCTTGGTAAAAATAACCAGTTTTCCCAATTGTGCCCTGTTACAAAAGAAAACAGATTCTTACTGCATTATGCAAATAACTATTGTCATAACAAGAATACTCACAGATAGTTTCCAAATTCTGGAGAAAATCAGGTAAAGAGAAACAAGTATGCTCCAAATTTTGTTCATGGGAGTATACTGAATTGCTGAAAGCTGTCAATAACTCAAAAGTTTATTTGATTTTGAAAAGCAAAACAAAGGATTAGTAATATTTTAAGCAAAATGTCAGAAAGATCACTCCAGTCTCCTATTAGTTCAGTTTATGCAGTTAATTCCTGTCCTGCATAATATTAATGAACATTCTAGCTCTTCAAGAGTCCGGAATGTTTGTCCTCTATGCTGATGTCACAATCTCCAAAGTTATCAGAAACCTGCATTCAAGAGCACCTATTAGAGCTTTATAGCTGATTTTAAAACCACTTTCTGAAGAGGACCAAAGCAAGACAACAATTGTTCATGGATGACAAAAAGTTTTAGGGTAGCCATAGTTAAAGTTACAAGGATATCTGGTACCTTTGCGGCACACAACAATTTTAACATAACAATTATAATTATTACTGATAACATACACTAAGATATAGCAGAATTATAGGAGTCTCCCATACTTTGGAGCACATACCAATAACATATTTATACAAATATAACCCAAAGAAAGCCACATACCATTTTATATTTGACAATGCTTCCTGTATGATTATATAACAAGCCAAATTTTACCTTTATATTAGTGTGCTGTTAATGTTAAACTCAATTTTTAATAAAACCTTGTAGACATGTTTACCCAATTTTAATGTTTGACCATATGGTAAGATTTCTATAGACCCTTTTTAACCCTTTATAATTTTTGTTAAAGAGTAGGTTAGTGCTTTAAGAGAAACCCGTTGTGCTTTTATTTTAATGCTCAATTTCCAGAAAAATTGGATGATACCCCTTTAGCTTTAGCCAAAATGTTTACACACAGAATTTCCTTTACAATTAACCTTCCAAAACTTGCTTAAACCTTCATTTTTATTTTATTCAACTTAAAACAATTCTTTAGCTTTTTAATGTAGGTAAAAATCCACATTCTCATGCCTCCTTATAATCTTCTTACCAAAAGTATGTGTAAATTGTTTTTTCCATAGTCTTAAATACATGTTACACTATTAACTTTTAGCAACCTTTACTTTTGCTGGTGAGCTTGCGATTTTAATTATGTGCTAGTTATAGAGCCTAGGACCTAGACAGAAGTGCAGATAAGGTCTGACTGATTCTAGCATTTCACTCCACGTGTCCTAGGTCTCACTTAGCTGTAAAGCACGCAAGTTGTGCGGCGAAGAGTCAGCATTTAGGAGGCTAAACCACTTTTAAATTGTACAACATTTCTTGCATAAATTCCCTTTTATACATTTTTTTACGACTTACACAATCTCTGACATGACTCAAATTTCTTACTTGTAAACACCCCTTTCTTTAAACAACCAATTAATTTACTTTAGGACAAGAATTTGCCATCTAAGATTCTTTTTATATAAATTCTCTTTTCTTTAATATCAAAGAACTGTTATTCTTTCCCAAAACAAACTTCCTTCATGTCTGTGGACTAGACTGCCTAAGGCTACAAGATTAGAAGTTAGGATATTTTACTAAATAGTTCAAGATGTAGCTATCTTCATTAAACCAATATTAACGTTTCATTTATTAAAAAATTACACAAGCAAAGATTATTCTGTTTGGGGCTGAGTTACAGTTTTGTAGCCTCTATGCCAAATTTTGACACCTTATAGTATTTGACAGAGATAAGTATGGAATTGCTTGATTAGTATATGCAAACAAAAATGTATGCTGGCAACTCTTAAGACATTTCTAATCTTACTGTACCAGTAAGTTTTAAAGATTAAGGTCACGTGGACTGAAAGTTCCCACAGCTTTTACTTTTTCCTTAAAAATATTTGATTTAAGCACTTATTTTTCTTAGGCCAATTAATTAGAGCTTTTTAAATACAGATTGCACACATAACACATATATAGCCACACAGACAACCAGAAAAATATCCAGTAGTTATGTTTTTGTTGTTGTTTGTTTGTTTTGCTAATTTCCCAACTGGGTTATTGGCCTTTGGGTGAGGCCTTTTAAGAATGGGGCTAGGAAAACAATTTCCAGGGCCTAGGAAACAAGCATAGCTGGAAGACAGAGACAGATTTTGAGAGGTAATTATTCACCTTTAATTCCAGGGGTTCCATAAGGAAAACAGAGATTTTTCCCAAAACAGGATTTGTGGTGTCTTTTCTGTTTTCTTAAGGAGTCCCAGGCCACCAGAAGTACATGCACTAAAAGTGGCAAGACAAAGTGAAGAAAAGTAATTCAGTCGGCTGGGAAAAAACCTTTTCCAGGAAAACAAGATTTATGAAGAGGAAAACATAAGGCCTTTTGAATATACTCATAGCTTGCTTATGAGTATATTCATAAATCAGTGTTCTGGATTTTTACCATTCTAATAGGTGTATACTAGTGTCTCGTTGTTGTTTAAATTTTCATTTTTCTGATGATAAATTGAGCGTCTTCATATGCGTATTTTCCATTTGTGTATCTTCTTTGGTGAGATATCTCTTATCTTTTTCTAATTAGACTGTTTCATTACTGTTGAGTTTTAAGAGTACTGTGGATATTTTAGTTTATAGTTCTCTTTATCAGACAATTTTTTTCCAAATGTTTTCTCCCACTCTTCGGCTTGTCTTTTCATTTTCTCTTGACACTATATTTTACAAAGCAGAAAGTTTTAATTTTCATGGAGATCATCGTATCACTTTTTTACTTCATGGATTGTTCCTTTGGTGTCATATCTAAATATTCATCACCAAATCCAAGGGCATCTAGATTTTCTCCTGTGTTATCTTCTTTCAGTTTTATAGTTTTGCATTGTACATTTAGGTCTATAATCAATTTTGAGGTAGTTTTTGATCTAGATTAGTTTTTTGCATGTGATGTCAAACTTTTCTAGCATCACTTGTTAAAGAGATGATCTTTTCTCCATTGTATTGCCTTTGCTTCTTTGTCAAAGACGAGCTGACTATTTTTATGTCTATTTCTGGGCTCTCTATTGTGTTCTATTGTTCTATTTTATTTTCAGCACAATGTTGAAAAGGAATGGTAAGAGGGAGCATTCCTCCCTTGTTCTTTATCTTAGTGGGACAGCTTCAAGTTTTCACCATTAAGTATGATGTTGGCTACTGATTTTTTGTAGATATTTTTTATCAAGTTGAAGATTCCTAGTTGACCAGTTATTTTTAAAGATAATAGAAAAGGTACATGGAAGGCAGATGTGATAGAGCCCAGCTACAATTTTCCTTAAAAGAAATAACCATCACAGAAGATGACCTGTTATTTTGTTAAACTAATATTAAAGAACATACGTTTAATTATCACAAAGCCACTGCTTAGCAGCTCTTTGGTGAAATTTATGCTGTAAAGGTTCACATGTATTTCAATCTTCTTGTCTGAAAAGTTTGCCTATTCATCCATTATCCCATCTTCAAGGACCAGAACCAAGGATTCCTCTTCCAAGAAGCTTTTTTTATACCCCCCCAAATAAACAACGTTCTCCTTTAATATTTGAGAACAATTCTTTGTACCTTTCTTAAGATGCATATTACATTCTGCCTCATAACGTAGTTTGTAAGAACTATTGCTTGTAATTAAATGTAATCTCCTCCAAAGATTGTTTGTACACAGTAGACACTCATATATTTAATTGAATTAGTAGATATCATTGAATCTATTGATTTAATAGCTCATTTATACAAAGTACTTTTATAAGCAACTTCTAGAGCATGATACTGTGCCTGACATGATAGAGACTACAAAAAAAAAGTAAGTCATAATTCCCAGGTACTGAGAACAGAGTCCAGAGTTAGAAGCAATCATTCATTCATTAAAGAGTTACTGCTAATCATCCACTGTTATCTATATCTTGAACTAAGTACCACAAATACTGAAATGAATAAGTCATGGTCATTGCCTTCCAGGAGTTCATTTAGTTGGTGGGAAAGGCAGAGATGAAAATAAGCCTCTCAACTTGCATGTGAAGAGGCTATAGTAAGGGGCTGCACAGGTTGCTGTGAGTGTCAGAAGTAGTTTAGAGTCAGGGGTGAAGAGTGAGAAAGAAAGAAGTTTCTATAGAATAAGTTCTATTTGAGTTTAATGAAACAGTGTCTAGTGAAGACAAGGCCACTGCTTATAGAAAGATCTGCATTTAGTGGGGTCAAGATGATGATGCATCTTGGAACAAGTAGTTCTGTGCATCCAGAATATGGTGTCCATGAAAGAACTTGGATTGCAGTGATGTTGGAATAGGAGATGAGAGGTGGATCACAGATGCCCTCTCACCTTTCACTCCCCCTCCTCAAGATGAAGCAAAGCAAATGTTGAGAAGGCAAGAGGAGAAATGTTGGATAAAGAGGGAAATCATGGAGGAAAAAAAATCTCTTTAAAGTTGGAAAGGGACTGAAACAGGGCTAGCAGTAGATGAATCAGTTTATCCAACTTTATCAGCCTTGAAGTCATTTCAAGTTTCCAGGAAGCAGTATATATAGTCTTTGAATTAATAGTCTTTTGCTTATTTTCACCAGTAAAAGATGAATACTCCAACTCCAGGAAGACTGATTTTGGGTTCCAGCTTGGACACAACTGCCTTGTCTTTATATCCAGCTTGCTCCTAAATGGCAGGAGTGAGCACCCTTCACATATTTTGTGGTGGGAGGAAGCCACCCACAGAACAAGTCATCACAGACTGCTTGTTCCTCCTAGCAGAGTATTGACAGAACACTCTATTCCCACTCTATTCTACTTCACTGAATCATTTGGAAATCTTTACAAGTGTTTGTGGGACTTTAATACTTGGATAGGGAGGGAGAGCAGAAGGACATTCCTGGCTTGATTTTGTTGCTTGAGTTTTTGAGTGATCTTCCAAACCTTTGAGTAATAGGAGTATTTTATTATTATTATTTTTATTATTTTGATGACTACAACTTTAAAATGTCTTATAATGTGAACTCCATTGGACAAACATTAAACAGTCTATGTGGAGGCTAGAAAAAGAATAATAAACTTATGGAATTATCTCATTTTGTCTAATTCTCTCATATTATGCAAAAAGAAATTACATTCCAAAAGAACTTGAAACTGTATGCCCAATGTCATATAGCCAATTGATAACTATTTACTGATTAATTAAAAATAAATTACTTTTTTGTTTCCTTCGCAATGGATTAAGATTTTTCATCTGCTTGTTAGCTGTTGGGAGGCACATAAGAGAAGGTAAAAGAAGGTATTTACTCCAATAATTTTTGTAAAAATGACAAAATAAGCAGGCATCAAGTGATAACTCAGAAAATTTTGCTTCAAAACAGAGAAAGATTGTGTGTGTGTGTGTGTCTGTGTGCATATAACTGTGTGTCTATGTCTGTGCATGCATGTGTCTGTGTGTGTATAATCTCATAATTTTTCTAATTCAGATCTACAATGCTATATTTTCTGATGCTGTGTCCCTAATTCTGGTTAGTGTGCACTTTCTGATGAGTTGTCTAACTGCTAAATATCAAACAGTCCTTAACTATTTCATAACCAGATTGGCTTTGGTATTCCTCAATTCCTTGTTGGTATTCATTTAAATAGTCATTCATTCAACAAATACACATTGAGTACATTTTCCATGCAATTATGATATAAACGCTAAGATCTCTGTCCTGAAGAAAATCTCACGATGGTTAAACATAAGTGGAACACAGTGTAACAGACTTATAAAACAATGTGAAAATACCTTAATAGTGATTTACACTGAACTATGGGATTACAAAGGGGCCTTTAAAGCCACACTCATATAGGGAGGCATGTAGACAGAAAAGATAAAGGGCTTAGGATTGAGGTATAGATCACTCAAAATTTAGAGATTGGAAAGAAGAAAATCAGCAAAAAAGCTTGAGGAAAAAAGCTTTGAGGTAGGGGAAAATCTTAGAGAGGCTTATATTTAAAACCAAGTTAAATGATTATTTTCATTAAGATGATGTGGTTAACGACATCAAATGCTGCCGAAAATTCTGAAATGATAAGAAGTGAAAGTTGACCACTAGCATACTGACTCAAGTGGGTTATAAAGAGAAGGGAAGGTGTGGACAGTACTGCAGACGAAAGCATTTTGCTGTGATATGCATGAGACTGCGAGTTCTGGCTGATATTAGGTTGATAGCATTGGAGATGGTTGGTCTGAGATATATTTTAATGGCTCCCGTATTAGTGAGTTCTCAAACTGCTATGAAGAAATACTCGAGACTGGGTAATTTATAAAGGAAAGAGGTTTAATTGACTCACAGTTCCACAGGGCTGGGGAGGCCTCAGGAAACTTACAGTCATGGAGGAATGGGAAGAAAACGCGTCCTTCTTCCCATGGTGGCCGCAAGGAGAAGTGCAGAGCAAAGTGGGGGAAATCCCCCTAATAAGCCAACAGATCTCATGAGAACTCACTCACTATCACAAGAACAGCATGGAGGTGACTGCCTCCATGATTCAATTACCTCCTATCGGGTCCTTCCCACGATATGGGGACTGTAGGAACTACAATTGAAGATGAGATTGAGGTGAGGACACAGCCAAACCATAGCAGCTCCTTCTTTTTTTTAGTGCTTTAATGTGGGAATGAAAGGAGTAGAGGAATCAGAGAAGACTCATAAGTCCTTGGCATAAGCAACTGCCTGAATAGTGGCCCTGTTTACTGAGATGAAGCACACTAGAATAAAAGCAGGTATATGGGAGGGTAAAGAAGTCCAGGAAAGAATAAAGAATTCAGTGTGGCACAAAATGTGTATAGACATTCAATTGGAAATGTTAAGTAAGTGGGAATACCCTGGTGTGAAGTAAACTCACAGGCTGGACCAGATTTGGAAATGAGAATTTGGGAATCATCATTGGTTTCATAAAAAACTAAGGTAGGAGTTGGAGAGGGATTCAAGGTGGTCACATGGAAGATAAATTTAAGATGGGTCGCATTAGAGTGTATTGTAAACTAAAGGGAATGATCCAGTAAGGAGGACAAAAATGGTGCCCAAGCAAAATCTATGAGTAGAATAGAGGTGATGGGGGATGTTTGAAATTAGGATTTTGGAGAGTGTTCTCTTACAGTGAAGTACAACCATAGGAATCAAGCAGAGGGAAAGATTATGGAAAGTGAACAGGTCATTGAACTGAGTGGCCTGGTGTTGGCAAGCCATCTACATTGATAATGAAATCTTCCAGAAAGATGACAGAAATACCATCCTAAAATTTTCAGTAAATGAAGGTGAATGCCCTGGATGTTGATGACTACATAGTCTGATGGCATATGCTTCAAAGGACAGAGGAAACAAGGTCTGGAAGCAGCAACGAAGATCATAGAGGAAATTTACACTATCTTGAAGACTATAGTACAGATTTTTAAGGAAGAAATGAAAGAGCCATAGCTTGAGGAACCATCTCCCAGTTTCAGTTAGAGAAAGAAGATGAAGGGACATTCAGTGAAGAGATTAGAATGAAGGCGTATTGGTAGGTGATAGGGCATGAGTTCTAGAGGGCACAAGTGTTGGGAGAGTCTCCAGGAAGGGTGGAAGATTGGGCCAGATGAAGTGATGTTCAGTGCCACAAGAGCATGGCCCAACAGCATGATGTGATTGCTCCTGTGGTCATCCAGGGGAAGAAGGATGAGTTAGTTCTCTGAGAGTGCCAGCCTCTCAGGACTGGTCTCTTAGTTTGTGTAGGTAATATGAGTGGTACTGAGGTTTGTGGTAATCATTTTTTTGAGAATAGGAGGGGTTCTGGAGGCTTCCTTTATAAACTTCCATGAATGGCATCATGGTTGGGAAAGGGGCAGGTCTTAATGGAACACATGGATCTATGTAGACTTCTCTTCAATGCTGCTCTTGGGGAAGTCACCATATGAAGTAGAGAGGGGAACAAGGCAAGCCTGGACACTATTTGAGATCTTAGGAAGGCCCGAACAGAGGCTATGACAATGAGGATCCATGGATGAAATGTAGACAGGGTGTTAGAGATCCATTTGGATGCAGAATGCCTCGGGCTGTTCTCCCATTATGCAGTTCTCTTCTTGGCCACCGAGTTTAATCAGAAATGGTGGCCAAGGCTGGAGCTACAGGCTACAATTATAATCTTAAAATTTAGTCTATAATTGAAGGAATCTCAAGACTCTGATAAGCACCTCTAACTCATCTCAGGGAAATCCATATTCTCATGGTCACAGAAATACTCTATTCTCACTCTCCCAAAAACATCTACTTCTCAATCATCCAAACTAAGTAATTTCAAGACAACACAGGCTACCCACAAACTAACAGGGTCAAGTTTATTTTCTGTGTGACAAATGAATGAATTGATTGGTGATTCTTCTTTACTTGACAGTTCCTGACAGGATAAGGACAAGAAGCAACACACAGAAGAGAAGGAAAAAGAAAGAAAACTGACCAATATAAGTGGTGATTGTTCTGGATATATTTTTCATTAAATTTTCCCAAAAACTCCATAAAGTGTTTATTTCATACTTATTATAGATATGAGGAAATAGATTATTAGAAAAATTTGAAAATTTCCCCAAGATGTCAGAAAGCAGCAGAGCTGATATTAAAATCCAGAGTTATCCAACCTGAAAGCACTTGCTCTTTTAACCAGACAAGAACTAAGAAAGCTGACAAAGCCAACTGAATGCTCCTTTCCCAAGTAACCAAGCAATTAACTAATAAAGATTAGTTACCTTGGGTCAAATGTGCTGGGATCTATGGGGAACAGAGATTAAATAAAACACAGTCTGTATTCTCCTAGTACGAACAACCTGTTTGGCAAGAAAACCTGTTTGCATAAAGATACAAAAAGTGAAATAACTCGGAGGACAAGAATGTAATCATTGTCACTGCTTTAAGTGTCAAAGCACCAAGTTTTATGATTTCACTGTGGCTCTAAAGCTTCACAGTGAAAAGGAGCATGTATGGATGAATTTGCTCAAGTTAAGAAAATGTGAAGTAGAATTAATGTAACAAAGCCATTTTTTCTGATTTTGATTATTTTTAACATTTTTAAACCTTGATAACATTTTGGTACCTTTTTTTTTCCTTTTTCAAGGCATTTGTTTGTTTAGTTTTTACAAAATTGAGTTCTTAGTGCATATACAGTTTTGCCTCCTCTTTTTTTTTTAGTTAAAGGTGATACTATATGCAATTTCCCACATGAGTAGAAGTTTTGTATACACATGAGGATAAACGACAGCATAGTAATCAGAGTAGAAGGGATTTGAAGAGATAGAAGATACTGGATTCCCCAGGCATGGAATGATATGATCCAGAATGAGGATTCCTCTTGGGGACAAGTCAAAGAATTAACAAGAACTAGGTTTGAAATGGTCCTTGGGGCAGACAGACTAACTAGAGAAGTCTGCAGGCAGTCACATGCCATAACTTGTGCCCTGTCTATCCACTGAGCAATTCCAGGATACCAACTGATCTGTGTCCCTTTCCGAAGGGCTGCTCTGGGGGTCAAGTAAGTGAATGCCAAAGGAAGGCCATTCAAGCTTTAGAAAATCCATTTCCAGAAGCAGATTTGTTTACCAACTGGGAAGGCATCCACTAAAACAGGGGGAACAAAAGAGGTTTTCTTTATGAACTGGTCCCTGACCCTTGCTTTTAGCAAGGGTTCCCATTTTCTTTGGCAAGCCTTTTTCCTGCTCTGTGGCCAAGTACAACAGAGCTGGCAGACAGAATATCCTCACTGGTTGTGTAAGGCTGGAGGCTGAGATCAAGTATGCCATTCATTATAAGATGGAAGTTTGGGGACGTACAAATAAAGCAGCACTTTTACCTAAAATTTTAACAATTTTCTCCAGGGTTACATTTGAAAAAGCAGTCACTAACTTAAAATTCGGCATTATGATACAGAAGCAGCAATTTGAATACTATCAGCTACTTGTTAGCTTCTTGTTTCCTCCACAGTGCAAACTCTCCCATTCTAAATGAAACTCACTTTCAGCCAAGATCAGTGAAGGAGTGAGATTATTTTGGGGATCTTATTTTTCTGTGATATGTTATTCTTTTCTTCAAATCTTTTGATCCTTTATTGAATCTGGTATTTCATGAATGTTGTTGAGCATGGTTTTGGAGTCTTTCCTCCTTGTGAAATTTTGCACTGTCAATGTCGATGCTGTTATTAGCATTCATGCTCACAAGATAAAGGCACTGCTGAAGACATTTATGTGTTTCCTTGAAAGACCCAAAACCTATGTGAAGCTAAATAACTAAAATTTCAGTGAGTTTTTAAAGGTTATTTTGTTTAATGTTATGAATTCTAGTATACCAAACAATTCTCCAAAGGTTAGGAACATAATTCAGTCTGCATTATTCTGTCTTGTGTTATTACTGAAATTTTTATAATTTGCTACCAGCGGATATTCCTAAAGTTAACTGGCTAAAATATTGACTGTTAATATAGATATAACTATTTTTTCCCTTAATTTTTAACTAATTGAAATGTCTTCATTTTTGTTTTTTAACATAAAATTGACGGCCATCATAATTACTAATTTTTGTAGAAACTTAAAATTGCAACAATAAATGTATATATTTATACCTGACAGAATTTGAGTATATAAAGCACGTAAGAAAATTGTGCTGCCAGTTGCATCTAGAATGCTCACATATTCTTGAAAGAAAATATTTACATTTGTAATAAATCTGAATGGTTTGCCTTTTGCAAACAGATTAGAAATGATTTACATGTCATGTGATCAGTGATTATGCATAAGTTTAGGGATCCTAGAAATGCTACTGAAGTAAGTGTTTGGCTACTTGGCCATTTCTCTAAACTTGAAGGATAAACGAATGCAAATTAAAGCATATGTCATGGAAGTAATTGCATCAGAAAGTGTGGCTTGAAACCTCACTTTGCTATTTTAGTTTGGTATTTGTTGATTCACCACCTACTATGTGCCAAAAATCCAGTTAAATTCTAGAGATACATAAATGAGTAAGAGAATGGTCCTTGTTCTCATGGTGCTTATAGTCTGCAGAGACCGAACAATTTCTGTTGCTGCGCTAAGCTGCTGTGTCCTGCTCTTACTCTGCTAGTTTTACAGGATGTTCATGAAGGTCAAGTTAAATAATGGGGGCAGCTGATACTTTTTGTGCAAGGTGTGTAATATATTCATAAATATTTTAATTGTCCCAGCCATCCTATAGGATATATAGCATAGTCATGGGAACATGCTTGAGGTCCAGTGCCTGGTTTTGAGTCCTGGCTGGCTGTTTGGCTTTGGACATGCAACTTAATCTCTCTGGTCTTCAATTTACCATAAAATTGTGACAATTATATTACTTCCTTCATTGACAATTAAATTAAATAATGAATGTATAGAATTCAGCATAGAATCTAGCACATAATAAGTATTCCACTGAGGTTAACAGTTATTAAAATTCAGTAGAGTGTATCCCCAGTTTAGAAATAAGGGAATGCAGAAAGGTTCCACAGTTTATGTGAGGCCACATAACAAGTTGCAGAAATGGGACTGAGCCAAGCCAATCTGTTGCCAAAGCCCTCATTTTTCTCCAACATTTGGGTCTCAAAAATAATTTTATAGATATAACTGTTAGGTAAATTTGAAGGCTATTTACTGGGTGTGTCCTCAAGTCTAATTTCTTTGCTCTCCATCCACATCCCAGACCACCAAAATGAATCCGCAGAGTGCACATGTGGTCTGATGACTGGCATGGCCACTTGAATCCCAGGCTGCTTTGCCATGGAGAGGGAAGCATTTCACCAAATTGAGACAGGGAGCTTGGCTCAGGTGGGTGAGCCAGGTTCATGTATGACTGTGAAGCTGGATCATTCATCTGACTGTAGGCATTCTGGCCTTCTTTCTCCCTTTCACTGAGCCAAGCCCAGAAGCTGAACTCATTGTGTCTGATTTGTTTGTGTGTGTGTGTTTTAAGTTAGTTTGCAGAATTACTCTCCTATGATGGCACAGAAATCACAAGGATCTGACAACCTTCAAGAAGGCCAGGAAAAGAGCAAGAGAGAGATCCTGAAGTGCACCAAGAGCGCATGGGCTCCGCTGGATGAGTGTCTGCTCCCTGACCCTGAGGAGGAAAGCCAGAGTCTCACCGTCCCCATGCTGGGTGAGAAGGACTCTCGGGCCTATTTGAAAACATTCCTCTGTGAGTGGTGAGGGATGTGGGAGCTTTTGGCCGGGGCAGGTGATTTTGGAACAAAAGTATTTGGCTTTGAATATACTAGTGTTCCTGGCATGATGCCGGAAACATTTATGAAATGGGCATTTCTGACTTCTGCTATAGACATCAGGACACAGACCTCCTTGAAAGAAGTAGACCAATTAATGAATGAACTCTGCTTCCTTTCCACTCCAAACATCCGTCATCCTAAGTTCCCAGGACTTTGAAGCTGTGTGGGGTCTGGGCATGAGGCTTCTTTCAGGTCATCAAACATTTTATTGAAAAACTCTGATTTGTTGGATCCTGCAGGAGGCATTGACAAAAATTTTAATCATTTAAAGAGTAATAAGTAAGAAAATACTTCCAGCACCCCCTGCCCCCATTATGTAACTGTTGAATGGTTTTTCTTCTTTGCCCATCACCCAATTCCTTCTAACTTCACAGCAGTTCAACTGAAGAACAATACAGACCTCCTGTGTCCGCCTGGCTTTTATGGTTCACCTGACACCTTGTGAGGGAGATAATTCAGGCACTTCACTATTTGATAGGATAAAGTCAAACAAAAATAGCCTAGAGTACACAGTTGCTAAGCAGAATGGAAACAAATATTTAACAGGAAATGCTGCTTTACATCCTCTCCTTTTTACCTGTTGACTATTTGTTGAGCCAATGATAAAGATCCACCTTAAAAGACTGGTGCCTTTTTAACACAGGGTGCCTTTGGCAATCCAGGGACTCTAGTGCAATTTGTCCCTGGAATGAATGCAAATTTGGTTTCTAACCTGGCAGAGAACTCCTTGCAAATAACCATCACTGGCTGGCTGCCTTAGGTAAATGTCGTGATTCAATAAGGAGAGGCTTTGTGGTGATTTATATCCAACAAGAGAAAGACAAAAGTCTCTTATGCTTTCTCACCCTTTGTATTCACACCAGGTAATTTAAAAATTATTCTAACATCTCTTGTTCTTCAGTGGTTTATTTTTCTTCTCTCTCACATTTTCTTTCTTTTTTTTAAAGTTACAGTCTTTTGACAAGTTTACACTTCATTCTAAGGAAAGGCTGATCATGGAAAACAGGAGATTTTGCCTTCAGGAAAAAAAATAATATGCTTATGGAAGGAAACATGTGACTAAATATGTGGGAAATAGTGACTGAGTGGCGGCTGAGTAAACAGGGTAGCATCCTTTTAGCTGGTTGTGCTTTGACTAACTGATCTGTTCTTTCTTACTTGTAGAAGATTCCAAGCAAGAAAGTATTCAGCAGTGGCTGGACTCTGGATTCTTGTAAGTGTTTTTGTGTGTGTGTGCTTTATATGTTTCTCTTGCAAAGATCCATGAAAACAATGTGTGTAACTCTGCCTGGGCAAGGTCGGGGAAGTGTAGGAATTTTCATTTTAATTGTATTTGAAGTATTATTCTATTATTGTAAAAACTATGTATCAGTTTAAAACTACAAAATAAAATACTACTCTAGTCCCTGACTGTTTATTGGTTTCTAAAAGTCCTCTCTTACTAAAACCTAACTCTGCATTTGCTCTCATCCGTTTAATTAAAAAGTAATTTAGTATAATTTATTTACACACATTGTTTGACTCACAATACTTTTGTTTCTTTACAGTGTCTCTGCAAATGAAAACTTTCAACAAGTCATTGACCGCACTGGTAAGACAAGAGAAGCAGTTATGCTTTGCGAAGCTGAGTAGGAGATATATTAAAATATCTATGTGAATAAATCTTCTTAAAATGAGAATTATCAGAGGCTTCTAGAAATGATCAGCCCTCAAAAACTATCCAGCTCAATCTCTTCATTTGACATATGACTGCGACAAAAATGATAGGTGCTTCCCCAGCAGCAGGTTAAGGGCCGAACCCAGGGCTCTTGCCATATCATCAATGGCTCAGAGTATAGCATAAACTCACTGGGTTCTATGAAGACATTTGCAAGGATGTAATTATGAAAATGAAATTGTTTAATTTTCCCCATCCCGTATTATACTTTTATTTCTGAGTCTAGGTTTTTTCTATTCTTTGGTCTCAAAATTGCACTTACATTCTCTCCTTCTAATAATGCACTTTGTTCTCAAGAAGAATAAATGTCTGAATTCTAAAGCAAACAGTACAAGTATTTCTGAAGGAGAAAATGTATCACACTTGTTTCACCGAGATTTGATAAAAGCAGTATAAAAAGAAAAAGAAATTTAATTACAGGACTCACAGTTTCCACCTTCATTAAATGCAATACCATATTTTATAGAATCTAAGACCCTTCAATCATAAAATGCATTCATATTTTAAGTACCATTTAGGAAAAAAAAACAAAACCTGACAATTACAAATAGAAGGCAATATTGACGGTAATACGTATCTTGATTTCACAGGTGTTAAAATGTGAAAAAGTATGTTTCAAAATAGATGAAATATTTTGAAGAATTTGTGTGAAAAAATGACATAAATTAGGAACTTAATGGTTAGATGAAAAAATTATTAGTCTAATAGTCACTTACTTTGCTGGTTTTAATTATTTCACTTCCTCTACTGCCATCTTACATTAAGACTGACCGTTGGCTACAAATCAGTTTAAATTTTGAATTTTTTTACTACTTTTAAAAGAAAACCTATATGTATCATTGAAATTTCCCTTTTCACCAACCTTCTTTATTTTTTCTAATATAAAAGTTCCATGATGCCAAATACTGTAAAGATTTTTGCCAATAAATCAAATGTAAGTACCTCTCTGCTCATAATAGTTCAGACTCAAGGAAAAGCAAAAACTTAAGAAATATAGCCAGCATTTCATATCCCCCTGATGTTTTCTCTTGCCCCGGTTGTGGTGAGAGGCCTGGCACTGGTTCTGGAGTCATCAGTAACTATACCAAAAGCTTCACTTCCCAGAAATTAAAGACAAATCACAGATCTTTCTCTTCTGAACCAAGTCAATGAACTGGAAAGGCACAGACATGAAGTAAAGACCTGGAGGAAAATTGGGATAGTGATATGACTCCGAGATCAGAAACACAGTCTCGATTTGCCAGGTCCTTTATCTTCAGCAAGATTTTTAATAATAATGGAATAGCTTCTTACACGTTTAACTGAGCCTTCGCTTGTACAAGGCCCTTTCTCATCGATCATATTTTAAACTCCATGGCCTGTGTGGTAGCATGGTTTGTTTTGCCTGTTTGTTGCAGATGAGGAATCTGGGGCACAGAGTGGTCAAGTGCCATGATTGTTGGTCACAGCTGGTTAGAGGCAGGTGGAGGAATGGAGGCCTGGCCTTCTATTAATATCAGCCCCACTGCGTGCTGGCTTCAGCCATGATGAGACAGCTGCACTGAGCTTGGGGGAGCTGAGAGAGACATTGAGAAGGGTGGATGCTAGAACAGTACCAGAAACTGGGGACCTGAAGGTCATGGCAAGGGTGACAGGGAGAAAAACTGTGGAGATGAAAAGGACCCAAAGAGGAGGAAGAAAAGAAGTCGCTATTGGAGGGAAAATCCTGTCAAAACTCATAAAATACTGATAAAATGTAGAGTGACACATGAATTTCCTAGGGCAGCAGTAACAAATTATCACAAACTTGGTGCTTTTAAGCACCAAGTTCTGTTGTTTTAACAACAGAAATGTATTCTCTCACAGTTATGGAGTCTGGAAGCCCAAAATCAAGGTGTCACCAAGACTGATCTCCCTCTGAAGGTTCTAGGGAAGAATCCCTCCTGGTTTCTTTCTAGTTTCTGGTGGCCTTTGGCAATCCTCAGTGTTCGTTGGCTTGCAGCTACTTAACTCCTTTCTATGACTTCATCTCTACATGGCTTCTTCTCCTTGTGAGTCTTTTCCTCTTATAAGGACACCAGTCATTGGATTAAGGATCCTATGTAATCCAGTATGATCTCATCTTAACTAATTAACAATCCACAAAGACCCTATTTCCAAATAACAGCACATTCTGAGATTCCAGGTGGACATGAAATTCCAGGGGACTCTAGTCAACTAACTAGAATTCATTCTAAGGCTGGTTTCCTTATTAATCACTTCTGAGGCTTTGTACACTAAGGTAGCAGCAAGATCTAAGTGTCTTCATCTTACAGGTGACCCAGTGCCTCCCACAGAAAGCATTCTAGTGAGTCTTCAGCCTTTGGACTGGGCCCAAATAACATAGATAGTTGGGATAAGGCTTCAGTGGTCCTGTTCCTGGTTTCCTGTTGGGTTCTATGATGGCCAACATGGGGCTTGGCCTTTTATGGTGACTCTCTGGCTGTCATGGTCATCTGCAGCTACCTAAAATCTCAAATCTCATTTTTATTAAGCGGGAATCTGGTTGGCCCATTTTGTACCTTGTTTACCACAATTAAGCCAAGTAAAGCCCTTGGCACTTCAGCCTCTTCATCAGTAGAACTTGGAGGGGAAGAAAATTAATGCATACTGAGGATGCACATGCTAGATACTATACATACATTATCTTGCTTACCAGACCACCTTTGAGGTGAATATTACATGGAGGAAAATGAGGCTCAGAAAGGTAAAGTAACTTGACAAAAGCCACCCAGTTAGTAGGTATGGGAGTTGAGATTTCAGCTTAGATCTGTCTGTCTGTATAGCCATGCTCTCCCTCTGGAAGACTAATAACATTTACCACACGTGTTATGCATGGAAACCCCTGGAAGGAAAGCTCTGTGCTGTGGTTTCAATGTTCCCTCCAAAACTCATGTTGAAACTTAATCACCATAGTGACAGCATTGAAAAGTAGGACTTTTGATAGGTAATTAGGTTGTGAGGACTCTGCCTTTATGAATGGGTTAATGCCCTTATCCTGGAGTGAGTTATTTATCATGGGATTGGGTTAATTATCACGGTAGTGGGCTCCTGATAAAAGGATGGGTTTGGTCCCCATTTTCTCTCCCTCTTGTGTGCTTGCTTATCCTCTGCCTTCCACCATGGAATGACACAGCAAGAAGGCCCTCACCAGATGCAGCCACTTGATCTTGGACTTCCCAGCCTCCACAGTTGTGAGCCAAATAAACTTCTTTTCTTTATAAATTACTCAGTCTGTGGTATTGTGTTATAGCAGCAGAAAATAGACTAAGATACCCCTATCCACATCCCTGTTGGAAAAGTCAAAGCATGGGCAATGTGGGTAAGTCACTGGCACTTCTCCCTCCAGGCCTTCTGACTCTTATGCACCAGCCCTTTGGGACCACAACACAGTCCTCTGGAGTTCAATTGTTTTGATGTGGTGCAATACTAACTTTTTTTTTATGTCAGTAAAGTGTCTATATTCATAGCTTTAAAAAGATGCGTAAAGTTGGTCAAAGGGTATAAACTTGCAGTTATAAGATGACTAGGTTCTAGAGACCTTAAGTACAGCATGGTGACTATATTAGTAATAATGTAGTTTGTACTTAAAATTGTCTGAAAGGGTAGATCTTGAGTATATTCTCACCTCAAAAAGAGGTATTTTTCACCCTCAATAAGAGATAGAGATGATTTGAATTCAAGTCTGTCTGATTTCAAAGTTCCTGCTCTTTTAACCAGAAACTAGCATACCTCCAATGACTGCACACTGGTGTAAATCAATTGTCATTAAGTTTATCTCTAACTTTTCTTTACTTCTGTGAGCCAATTTTGGGTGGCAGAAAAGAATGCTCTCTAAATTTAAGGTTTTAATGCCACTAAAATATAGAGGCACATAGAGTAGATTTTAATTCAAAGAAAAATTACTACTTAGAAACAGTTCTAATAGTAAGAAAGAAGTATAAAGCTATGCTGAAATTCACCTATAAATAACTCCTATAACTAAAATTTGCCTCAATTTTCACCAGTCTATAGGTACAAATTAGGTTACAATAACATTGGTACCTAAATTTTGCTGGATTATTGCCCTCTTCTTGGTGACACAAGGTCTATCTGCAAAATATCTCCCCCTAAGTATTTCTGGGAGTTATTAGCTATCTCAAATATTTTCATAAATGAGCTCCCTTCCACTGCCCCTGCTACTACTCCAATAGAATCCTCTTGGTATCACCACATAGACAAGTCATTTCAATACTTTCTGAGCATCATGTTCTTCTTCTGCTCCTCTGGGAACCACCATCATTGCCTTTGAGCTTTTATGGTGCTCTACTTATTGCAGAATTTGTATAGAAACACTCATATTCCATGGCCAGACACAGTTGCCCACACCTGTAATCCCAGCACCTTGGGAAGTCAAGGTGGGCAGATCACTTGAGGCCAGGAGTTCAAGATCAGCCTGGCCAATATGGCAAAACCCTGTCTCTACTAAAAATACAAAAAAAATTAGCCTGATGTGGTGGTGCACACCTGTAGTCCCAGCTACTCAGGAGGCTGAGGCAGGAGAATTGCTTGAACCCTGGAGGTGGAGGTTGCAGTGAGCAGAGATCATGCCACTGCACTCCAGCCTGGGCGACAGAGCGAGACTCTGTCTCAAAAAAAAAAAAAGAAACACTGATGTCCATTATACTACATGACTATCATCTGGAGATTTAGGCAGCATTACTAGTATTTTATGTCAATAAAACCCATGATGAAAGTAATTTTTCAGCTTCTTCCTGCAGCCCATATCTCCCCTTGAGCCTTAGACTTAGGCTGGAGACTGAAGACTGAAGAACAAACATGACATCAGCTCTATTTCCTTGCCCACAGGAACACGGAATTTCTGACAGATTCCCTTTTATTCCTGTCTTCAGTATTTAGCAAATATGTGTTGATTGCCTCCTAAAACCAGGCTTTCCATTAGTACTGAGAATGCTGAAGAAAATAGATGCAATGGTGATAGAGACAATAAACAAATAAATACATATGTAATATGCTAGGAGGATGGGTGATCAGGAAAGGCATCTCAAATAAGGTTACATTTCAGCAGCTACCTGAAAGAAGTGAAGGAGGGGAACATTTGTTATCTGGGGATGAGCTGTTTCAGGAAAATAAGATGGCATATGCAAAGCCAGGGGCAGGAGTATGTCCTCTGTGTTCCAGGAATAGCAAGGATGCCTGAATGGTTGCAGTTAAGTGAGCAAAGATGAGAGTAGAGGGCTAGGGGTTAAAGAATTATCCAGAAGCCAAATCATTTAGGGCTATGTATATCCCTGTAAGTATTTTGGCTCTTACTCAGTGTCACAAGGGAACCCTTCAAAGTGTTACAAAGAAGTGGTATTATCTTGGTTCTTTTTAAAAGAACAACTTTAGCTGCTGTTCACAGAGTTGGCTTTGGGAGGAGGAGGTTGGAAAGGGTTGAAGCGGGATCCCAGTTCAGAGACTAATACAGTAATCCGGAGGAGAGAGGATAGGGCTATACAAGGCTAGTAGCAATTGTAGAAATGTTGGATTCTGGTTATGTTTAAAATGTAGACAGGGCAGCATATGCTGGTGAATGTATGTGGGATATGAAAGAAAGAAGGAAATCAAAGATGACTGCAAAAATGTTCCCCAAGCATCTGGAAGAATGAGTGGCAATTTATTGGGATGGGAAAAACAATAGAAGGATAGGGCTTTGCTTCAGAGATAGGAAGTTCAATTTTAGGCATGTCGTGATTCAAATTTTATAAATATCCAAGAAGATACTATTGAGTAGGTAGTTGGAAATACAAATCTGGAGTTCAGAGGAAAAGTCCGGGAATAGATATATACATTTGGGAGTAGCTGATGGGTAGACATGTTAAAGACAGAAGACCACACAAGTAAATGCAGACAAAGAAGAGGCCAGGAAGATGTGAAGGACCAGCAAAGGAGAAGAGGTAGGTAATGAGGTAAAAAGGGAACCAAAAGAGAAGAGTCTGAAGGCAAGTGAAATCAGTGTGTCACGGTGGGAATGATCAACCCCGTCAGCTGTTGTTAATTGACTATGTATGAGCAGGAACGACACCGTAACCTTGAGAATAGCTATTTCAGAGAAAAGATGGGAGAAGATTGTATAGTTTTCAAGTGGGAATGATAGTAGAAGAATTGGAGACAGAAAACAGAAAACTGCTTTGAGGAGTTGAGAGGTGAAAGGGAGCAGTTAATTGAAATAACAACTGCAAGAAAAGTGAAGGCAAAGAGGATTTTCTCTTCAGGAGATGAAAGCTGTTGCAGCCAGGTGTGATGGGAATGACTGGTGGCTGAGATGTACTGAGGCATATGGTGCCTTCCCCTAGCCTTCCTGAAGCTGTGGGCAGAGTCTGGACCTGTTGTTCTGAGACTTCTCCTCTTGGGGTATTGAAATCTCTTCCAATAAAACATTGCTTACCCAAGCTCATTTGCTGATAGAAATGATTTGGGTTTCTCCCTTTAGCTATGACAGATGCCTTCCTGTGCCCCTTCTTTCTATATGAATTTCAATAACTGCAAAAGGTTGGACAGCTGCCCTTGCTGCTTACGTTGTGAGTCTCACTGAAGCACTTCCCAAAGGATGGACTCTCATCTTCTGCTCTGTCTTCTGGCAAATGTTAGGGCATCTTAGCTGCGTGGCCTGACAGTCTCATCTCCAGGGCGTTGTCTGTTCAGGGCACCTGGATGACTTACAGAAAAGAGCCTCATGGGCATCCTTCAACTTCTTTCTCTTTTCCCTTTCCAAGAACTACCACCTCTGTGGGTGGATTAACTCTTCTTCATGGTCACCAACTACACAAGCAAACATGTTTGAGTCTCAGTTTGGGATGAATATGGATCCATAGACCTTCCTATAACCACAAACACAAGATAGAACATTCAGAGTCTTTTTGAGGTCAATAGTGGTGTTAAAGAGCCCATGGTCATGGATGTTAAGGTCCCTCTTCCCAGGCTGCAAATTCATTCTTAATCTCAGATTCCATATGAAAGCTGTGTATTTAAAAAAAGAGAAAGAAAAAAAAAAAAGCCTGGAGAGAGTGTCTGCTTCATAGCAAACTCTTTCCCACCACCAGAAAACAAATTAAACATCAGTGCTATCTGGCTGAGATATGCATTGTCATTGCAATGCCAGGATTATAATGCGAGTGAGAGTGCATTGTCATTATAATGCAAGGATAAGACACATACAATGAGTGCACATTTTAACATGTAGGTTTATATAATTAGCACTTGTTTAACAACACATCCAAGCATAACTGTGAGTGAAAAGACTAGAAGTAACTCCTACAGCAAAAAGACAGTTTCTGTCAGAGATATGCTTGGTGCCAGTTACTACTTGATAGGTTAATTCATTTGTCTTTTATATATTTAGTTATTTCTTCTCCCATCCCCAGAGAGGTCCCAGAAGAATAAACTCATTTCTTTTCAAAAGGAATTTGTTTCAGAATAGGAACTTATAAAATAAAAAATATAAATTTTCTGGTCTATTTTATAAGAAAAAGTCAAAGTAAATCCAAGTAAACATAACATGTTCCCTTACTGCTTGTCAGGTGACAATATTCACAACAATGATCTGTTTTAGGTGAAGGGAACAATGATGTAAAATATATGACTCTTGTTCTCCAGAATGTCACTCTAACTGTCCAGGATCATTATAATTCAAATGTAACCTACATCAACTTTTCTACAAGACCCTCTAGTCTTATTCCTTCTCATTATATTCCTAGTTCTTTACCTTTCTTCATCCTGTTCCTCCTGTCTTAAAGTCTTTCCTGTTCTCTTCTCCTCTCCTTCTTTTGAGACCTGACCCAGGTCCCATATTCTCCATAAGACCTTCCTGACTTCTGCACTGATACTGAATCTTTCTTCTGAACACCACTAACATGCATTTTGGGTTCTACCCATGTGGCTCTTGGCCAGTGCTGCCTCAAATTGTTAGGGATATCATCCATTTCACTGACAAAATTATAAACCCCACTGAGACGGAATCATCTGTAAATTATCTGATTTCCCCAAAGTTAGTCAACAAAAGGAGCTCAGTAAAACATAATGAAGATATTGTCAGACTGGGAAGTCTCCTCAAAAGAGGTGAGACTGAAACTAGTAAATGAAGGAGGGATATGGTTTTTAAAAAACAAAGAGGCAAAGCAAGAAAAATTAATTTGCTGGAAGAAATAGGGGTTTGAACAAAGGCACAGAAATGAGAAGAAAGCTAAATATGTGCAGAAAAGCACATGGAAGGTGATCAGATGAAAGAAATGGTTTCATGCAGGGAGCAATGGTAGAAATTTTTCTGTTAGATAGGATGAGGTCATATTATAACTTTTAAAATCCAGAAAGAGGGAATAACACTTGATGTCTTAGGGCTGAGATGACACTGGAGTGTCATCTCAGGTTCCAGTTCAAATGGAGAGGTAGTTGTACTTGTGGTCTGGGCTGAGCAGGATTTTGACACCATATCTTTGTTCACCTGAAAAGGTTGTGAATAATTTGTGATAATAATTAGTGATAACTGTCGCAGGTGTGGTGTTGAGGGCGTTGAAGCAAGCATGTTACACATTTGCCAGCTCTATTAGAGTGAGTCCTGAACTCACTGTAGTGAGAAGAGGAATGACAGATGCAGTGTTTATCCTGGCAGTGGGGAAGGGGAACACATTGGGAAGAAGTTATAATGAACTCAGGCTTGAGGTGACGAGGGTTTACAATAGGGGGCGGCAGTGGAATGGGGAGGAAGGGTCAATGATATCTGGAAATAAACAGACAAGTGGGTGAAAAAGAGCAAAGCATTCCAATGGGCTTTAAGGTTTTGAGCATGAGTGTCAGCAGAGTGTAAGAGACTTTCTTTTAAATAAGAACATAGATTAATAATTTGCCAACTGAGACAAATGCTGCTGACTGCCTCTACTAAGTGTCCCAGTCATGCAGGAGTTAAATCTACAGAAAGCTGTAGAATGCTATTATTTTAGAGCCCTGCAAAAATGTAATTTGATTAGTCTATTGGACGATATTCCAAAGAACCAAATGTCTTCCATGAATCAGTCAGAAATGCTTAGGAAAACCAAAATAAAAAATGCTTTCTAAGCCAATAAAGGTGCTAATTAGTGCCTTCTGCATATCTAACTACATCTTCTCCAGTAATACATTTTGCAGGGTTAAGTGCGGTGTCTGCTGCTTCAGATGGCAGAAGTCCACCTAACAGTCGGGAGGGTGGCTGGAGACTCAAGTATCTAAAAGGGAGTTAAAACTGACATTTTAACCCATAGAAGGAGATGTATCAAATAGAGTGGGAAAATTTTTTTTCTCACTTTAATTTTTCCCCAAACTAACCCTTAGGAAACTTGGGGATAGTAGGACTTAGTGTTTGTTTTTTTCTTTCTCCCTCCCCAAACACTCTTAGAGAGTAAAATCTGGTTTAAAAAAACTTAACCAGGGTATCCTGGAGGGGAAAAAATAGAGAAAATATCAAAACCAAGCAACTAGAGAAGCAAGTATAGAATTGAGGAAGACCCTAGCGAGCGGTCTGGTGTTGGGGGTACAGGTACACGTGTATACTACCTGGGGCAGTCTCAAGCCTGGTGCCTGCAGAAACCTGGGAAAATCCGGGTAGCAGGAGTAGCTTGTCTGTCCTGTGATGGCATTCCCTAGGCGTGAGCTTCCTGCTCTGATCTGAGGTAGCAGACTCAGATGCTTCCTGGAGCCAGACAGGTAATTGCTAATGATAGAAGCAAGTGGGATAGCGACTGCAGAAAATTGGAGAGCACGTTGCCTTCAACAGATTGCTGCCCTGAAGACACCTGGGCCGGGGCTGCTGGCTCTTCCAAGTTTTAAGGAAAGTCTAGCAACCCCAATCCCTGTGAGAACTGGCACATTGTGAGCCACCAGCTTGCACTTCTCCATTCAAGTTCATTATTGAGAACAGGCAAAGGGAAGCAGGACCTGGCCCTGACAAACACATCCTCAGGCCCCGGGAAATTTACCTTACAAATTAACAAAATGGGGAAAACCAAAACAAAACAACCACCCAACATACAATGAATAATAGTTTCGTATTGCCCTGTGCAAGGCTCCGAACTGCCTGAGTCTAAATGTTGGAAAAAGCTATCACTGCTTCTGCAATGATCAGGAAGTAAACTCACAGTAACACTGTGAAAATACCCCTTGGTCTCCCGGGACCCTGGGAGCCTAAGAACGTAAAATGGAAATCAAAAAATAAAACTATCTTTAATAATTTTATAACAACTTTTAAAATGAGGTTCATCTTGTGAATTTAAAAAATCATATTCAGTTTTCCTTGCCTTGGTTTTCTCCAAAATCTAAGCTCAGCAGCAGAGAAGGCTGTATGTCTGAATGTACTGTCTTTAGACAGACATTTGTATCATTTGAAACAAGATCAAGAAGAAAAAGTAAAGGCCAGCTGTGGTGGATCACACCTGTAAACCCAGCACTTTGGGAAGCCACAGTGGGCAGAGAGCTTGAGGTCAGGAGTTCAAGACCAGCCTGGCCAACATGGTGAAAACCCGTCTCTACTAAAAATACCAAAAAATTAGCCAGGCGTTGTGGCACATGCTTGTAATCTCAGCTACTAGTGAGGCTGATACAGGAGAATCACTTGAACCTGAGAAGCGGAGGTTGCAGTGAGCTGAGATCACACCACTGCACTCCAGCCTGGGTGACAGAGCAAGACTCCATCTCAAAAGAATAAAAAATAAAAATAAAAAATAAAAAAGTACAGGAGTCTGATAGCTGCATTTTTACATCTAGGAGGGTGAGATTCCAGTGAGGGGAGTCAGACACCCGACCTGACATCCTCTAATTATCGGTGACTGCTGGGCCCCACAGGATGCTAGTTGTACTGTGAAAGGCAAGAAAGCCCTTTCCCCAGCTGGTTCTAAAACTGTGTAAGGCTTTCATATGTGTCATCAGACCGTGACCTAAATGGTCCACTTTGCACATTCCCTAGCAAACATGTTACCATTAGGGACTTTTTCTCTTGGAGAGTGCCCTTGGCTCCCTAGCAATCAGATTGCTCCTGATCAAGTGACAGGACACAGGGCGTGGTCCATGGAGTGTATCCTCTAGATCTGGTGGGCACTAGAATCCCTTCAAGAAGCCCCGGGTGAAGGGCTCCAGATTCTGGATGACTGGGTTTTTTGGATGACTCGATTTTCTGCAGGCCTAGGGTTTTTGAAAACTCAGCAAGGCTGAGCTAACTCTTCTCATCAGTATCTGAAAAAGGATCATTTCCTCTCTGACAGTTCGTGCAATGCACTGTGGCTACAAGGCCAGATCCCTGGCCTGATGTACACATTTATTCACACATTCTAGGAAACCCAGAGCAATAGCAGGCAAACAAAAAAGACCGAAGCAGTGGCAAGAATGTCAGTGCTGGCAGAATATGCAGCCAAATGTCCTAGAACCATGCAATGTTTTAGGTGAAAATGGGTGTTCAAAAACTCTCCAGAATCATCTCGAAGAGCTAAACCAGGCACAAATGGAGGCCTTACTTTGTGAGTTACATGCAAAGTAGTAGATAGAACTGCTGCTGGTAGGAAGGAGGCAGGAATAAATATTTTAAAAATTGCTTGAAACAATATTTTATCTTCCATTTAGGCAACTTATTATTTAATTCATTGTGGCATCAAGTTATTACAATATGATCACCTAAAAATTACACTGTGCTTGCATCTATGACATGATTAATAAGGTGGCAAATGGGCTTTCTCTCATCTGACAACGTCAATCAATTGGCAGTGGTTTTATGCATTTCAGAAGCTCTGAGATGGAGTTGGGTGCAGTGAGCAAGAATGCCGCAATGGATTAGCCATGCCTGCCTAGCTGAATTGGGTATTGACTTGATAGTTTTCAAACTCTGGCTCCTGAAAGTGCCTCACGGGTGAGGGAAGAGCTAAGTGGAAGAGCACTACATTCAGAACAGCTCTTTTTAAATTTATTTAAATTATTAGAATTTTGCAAAAGATTTTATATTATTGTGGAATTTCTATGATAAAACCTAGTGTTTTAAAACTACGAAGATAAAGGGGAAAAAAAGACAGGTGTTCTGATTCTAAGTTCATTTCTGACCTGGTGCATAAGTTTGAGTCAAATATTCTATCGTAACTTACATAAATATTTGTCACCAAATGTCACATGGAAAATTTTTGAAACATCACACTTATTTCCTAATAATGGTCATTCACTCTGATATTCCATCCTTGATCATGGCTCCCTAGAATGTTTTATTATGAGCATTTATATATTCTCTTTATGTTTTCAACTTCTAAAGTTTATATGTACCCCATCTTACCCTGTTTTTTTTTAATTCCACTTATGAAATTTATTCTAAACAAAGGATAGTAAATAACTCAATCTTATGTGATAATTCCAATCAGTCGGTAGTGGTTTTCCTGAAGAAGGGATAAGAAAAGTGACAAAATTGGTAATGATGTCTGCCATGGGAGTAACATTGGGAGTGATAGCACAGAGGCCGTATATATTCCCACTCACTATTTAAACATTTAAAATCGATTCTATTTCTCACCCCGCCTGACTCTTTTTTTTTTTTTTTTTTTTTTTTGAGACGGAGTCTTGCTCTGTCGCCCAGGCTAGAGCGCAGTGGCACAGTCTCCGCTCACTGCAAGCTCTGCCTCCCGGGTTCACACCATTCTCCTGCCTCAGCCTCCTGAGTAGCTGTCACCCTGCCTGACTCTTATGATGATAGTTACATTTGTTTTGTAGAGCAGAGACATTACTGTCCCTATTTTTTCACTACTTCTTTAAATTGTAGTCCTGTATTCTGAGCTTAGTTAAGAATCCACTATTGCCAGGCGTGGTGGCTCATGCCTGTAGTCCCAGGACTTTGGGAGATGGAGGCAGGTGGATCGCTTGAGGCCAGGAGTTCCAGACCAGCCTGGCTAACATGGTGAAACTCCGTCTCTACTAAGATTCAAAAAACTAGACGGACATGGTGGTACACACCTGTAATCCCAGCTACTTACGAGGCTGAGGCACGAGAATCACTTGAACTCTGGAGGCGGAGGTCGCAGTGAGCTGAAATCACAACACTGCACTCCAGGCTGGGTGACAGAGCGAACTGTCTGAAAAAAAAAAAATCACTATTTACTTGCAAGTCAGTAATACATCTCCAGTCTTTATCCTTCTAGATAAGTCTTCTTTTTCCATTTAACAGGGTCACTAAGCCTTTTGAAAATCTTCTGAAAATGATGGGTATTCTTATCTCCACTCCCAAAATTTGGCATTTAGAGACAAATTCACAGGTACCTGTCGTCTATTCATAGACCCTCTACTCAGACAAGAACCCTAGCCCTTTATTCTCTTCAGTATTGTTTCATATGTTTAAATCATTCAGGATTGCTTTTCCAAAATTTCTCCTAACCTCTATTATCTTTCTTATGGTAAAAATCTTTATGTTCTCATAGAAATACAGCTTGGCAACACTTCCCAGTTTCACACACGTCACACATTTGCACCCAGGAGAGCAACAAGTAAGTGGAAATAAGAACACTGGTGAACCTTCTGAGGAATTTGCCCATATTCTAAGCATTTTCTTCTGCACGTGTCAGCCACATTTTATATCATGATACAGGGTCTGAATCTTGCAATGGCCCCTGAATTAGCCTCTCTGATAACCAATATTTATTTCCTCTATTCTGTCTTCAGCACCGCTATCAGGCAAATGAACATTCAGCATCATCTTTCTCACATTTACTTGTTTGCTCAAAAACCTTTCGTGGTTTTCATGTCCTAACACATAACATATACACTCCTCTTTCTGTCTTTCAAATAAGCTATAAGATGCTCTGTTGGCAGTGTGGTGTTACAGAAACAACAACAACAAGCTAAAATAAGTTGCAGCATCCTACTAGCCATGAGAAATTTATTTAATCTCTCTCAGCCTCAGTTTTCCTCTGTGTTAAGTGGAGATCAATAATATCTATTTCAGGGATTTGTTCTGAGAATTACAAGAGAATGTGTGTGTAATATGCTTAGCACATTGCCTCGCACTAAGTTAGTGCTAAATAGTCAATGTTATTGCTGCAATCAATAATAAAGGTAAGAATAAATTCCTAGATGCACTACTTTTGACTGTATGACTATGGGCTCATTACTAAAGTTCTGTGGATCTCAGTTTCTAATCTGAAAAATGAGGATAGGTTCTAACTTTAAGGCTGTTGGAAGGATTAGATGATACAAATGAAGGGAATATGCTTAATACATGCTGGGCCCTTCATGTATTATTTTTTGCCTGTCCCCACACTACTTAACTTCCTGTACCATGAGACAGCATCCCTAAATGCCCTATGAGCTAATCAGACTACCCCTAGCACTCTGCTTTGCACTTTCTGTAGACATCTTTTTTCTCTTTAAGGGCAATGCGTCTTTTAAGGGCAATGCCTCTTTTCCAGCCATCAAATTCTCCCATTCTTAAAAATCCAAGACAATTACCACTTCCTCCATGAAACCTTTGCTGAATACTCCATTTAGCACTGACTTCCCTCTCCATTGAGCCAGTACATTTCTTCACGTGTTTGTCATACCATGTAGCCATTAATTTCATTCTGTCTATTCACTGCAGAGATGCCGTGTATTTCATGCCTATATAATCTTGGATATGGAAATTCAATTCTACCTTGGTTTCATTTGGGGTTGAGAAAATCTTCCGCAAGATAAAACGAAATAAAGTTCCCCTCTACTTTTTTTGTTGTTGCAGTTTCTTTGTATGAACAAGGGATGGTTCAAATGACTGTGAAAGACTACATGAGGTAGGTAGCAGAATCAGTGTTACTTCATGCCAATATTTTGCAGCCACACCTTTGCTGAATAAAATAGAAGTAGGGAAGTTTTCTTAATATTGCCATGGCTCTTGGGATCTCGTGAAAGGTAACTGGTTTAGTCACAGTGCCTAGAATGTTTACATCAGCTTTGAGAGAAATAGAGGTTCCTTAAAAATCATAAAATTGTGAGCAAATTAAATCAACAAATGTTGATGTGGGGGAAAATTTAATTACAACATATGCATAAATCACATTCTACTGTACTGCAACTGTTCATAAGGACCTGTTTATAAAACAGTTGCATTCAATATTTTCATTTTGGCTAATGTAATTGATTATTATTCTATTTACTGGACAACAATATATACAATTTCCAGTGCTAGGTAGAAAGCTGTGAGAGTCTCTTCATTGGAGGAAATACTAGGTCTCAAGTGTGGTGCCCAGAACACCAGCATTAGCATTGTGGGGGACCTTCATAGAAATGCAAATTCCCAATCCCCACCCTAGGCCTACTGAACCAGATCATTTGGAGGTAGGGTCCAGAAATCTGTATTTGTGCATGTCCTTCAGATGACTTTTTCAGCCACACTCTTTTAAAAACCACTGGAATAGACTATGAGCTCTTTCAGGTTAGGAACTCCCCTTCCTGCGCTTTTGTCACCCTCTCATTTTCAGGATAATTCCAACTAGTCGTAAACCAAATCTGCAGTACTGCATCGCCTTGCTGCTACCAATTCACCCCTAAAATGCTATTTGTCATAGATTTTTCTCCTGCAGGATTGGTTGTTTTTGCTACTTATAGAATCATAGAGCTATAAGAGACCACAGAAATCTCTCAGGCAATTCTCGCTTTGTTGAAGAGGAAAATGAGAGCCAGGTTCTGTGACCAACTCGTGCTTCCAGGCTTAATTACAACAGTGACTTTGTATTGGTTCTCCTTGGATCCAAGGGCAGGCTGCTTCTGGGTTGCTTTGCTGCACCTTCCAAAATAAGGTGTGGCCCTCAAACAAAGAAAGAAAAATAAATTACGGCAGGCCTAATGAAAACTGAGGTGGGGCAATGAGTGAAAGTGTATCTTCTGCCTCTCCTTGAGGCTCAAGGAGCTCAATTGTCTGTTAACACCAGAGTTTTTATTATCCAGAGAAACACACTTTCTCAACCTTACAGAACAGAAGCAATTAAAGGACAGGGCCCAGCTATTGTTTTTTGTTTGTTTGTTTGTTTGTTTTTGAGACAGAGTCTCTGTCACCCAGGCTAGAGTGCAGTCGCGCGATCTCAGCTCACTGCAATCTCCACCTCCTGGGTTCAAGCAATTCCCTGCCTCAGCCTCCCGAGTAGCTGGGATTACAGGCACCTGCCACCACACCTGGCTAATTTTTGTATTTTTAGTGGAGAGGGGGTTTCACCATCTTGGCCAGGCTGCTCTTGAACTCCTGACCTTGTGATCCACCCGCCTCGGCCTCCCAAAGTGCTGGGATTACAGGCGTGGCCACCATGCCTGGCCCAGCTATTCTTACCAAATGTAGCTAGAACAAAGTCAGCAACCCAAGTAGGATAACTTGTTCTCCTTGGGAACATTGATATCTGCATTGTATTTTTAATAAATTCTAAATATATGCCAACTGGCTATTATATTTGATGGGGCTAGATGTGATCCATGGTATAGCTGAGCTATATGTATAAAACTGAACTATATTATGACAGGGTTCCACTCTCTTTGGAAGCACTTTCAAATGATCTGCAAAGCAGGCCTATTGGATAGTGATGTTCATTTTTTCCATAGTAAAGGAGTTTGTTAGAAATGCATATGGATGGCTACAGGAGCCCTGGAGACAGCACTTAGAGAGTGTTAGCCATGTGATATGAAATCCTTCACTAGTATGAGAATTAATGTAGAGTCACTTCAGTGACGGCTGGCTGTACTTCTTTCAGCATATAATTTTAACTTCTTCCCGAAAGTTGGTGCCTAGCAAAGCTGTGTTCCTGAAAGGTTCCCCAATGATATGCCATCTGTCAAAAGTGAGACATTCTGTCACCTTCATAATGAGTGCTAGTGGGCACCTAACGCTTAAATTCTTACACCTTCTGTAATACAACGCTCTTGAAAACAGGAGCAGCTCCTCCACTGCAAGCTCTCTTCTGCAAAGGTGTGGTCATTATGGGATTATTAGAGACTAAGAGGAAATGCAAATGTTTGCTCTGGAAGGAAAAGATTCACAATGACCTCCCAGGAGACTATCTAAATCATCACATCTCATTGTTGCTATTTTCCCAACTGTAGATCTTTGCATCAGGTTTCAGAAACTCCCATCCTATCCAGAGGGACCAGTTTCAACTCTTGCTATTCTACTGCAAGTGTACCACAAAGGTATGTAATTTCCAGGTGCTTTTCATCCTGAGAAATCATTCTGTGCCACAAAGGACTTCATGAAATTATAAATAGGCACTTGTTGAATGAATGGATGAGAGAATGAGTAAAAGATTTTCAAACCCCGTCTTGCAATAACAATATAAAAGAGTTAAAGGAGTTAATAACATTGGAAACAGACTAAATATCTGTCAATGGGGAAATGGCCAAATGAATGATTGGCAAGTTCATTTTACAGAATTCCATATAGTGATAAAAAGCATAGGCAGGCATACACATATTGGCTTAGAAAGATCTATATGCCATATTTTGGATGAAATTGGAAATCATCATTCTCAGTAAACTATCGCAAGAACAAAAAACCAAACACCGCATATTCTCACTCATAGGTGGGAATTGAACAATGAGAACACATGGACACAGGAAGAGGAACATCACACTCTGGGGACTGTGGTGGGGTGCGGGGAGGGGGGAGGGATAGCATCGGGAGATATACCTAATGCTAGATGACGAGTTAGTGGGTGCAGCACACCAGCATGGCACATGTATACATATGTAACTAACCTGCACAATGTGCACATGTACCCTAAAACTTAAAGTATAATAAAAAAAAAAAGATTAAAAAAAGCAAGATGCAGGAAGGTATATAGAGTATGTTACTATACATAAAGCAAACAAGTGAAAACCATAAAACATGTATGTAACTGCATAGGAAAATATCTGGAAGGATACACATAGGTTTAACTGGAAGAGGGTCAGGATTGGTGGGGGTAATAATTGAGGGGAGTGAAAGCATTATGTGTACTATTAAAAATTTTTTAACAAAGTCAGTATATCAAATTTCTTCCACCATGAAGTATTACTTAAAAAGTTAATGATATTTTCATGATGATATGAAAATATGTTTAATGACCAATCAATACTTATATTCTTGGTCAAGAGACTGAAGCCTTTGGAAAGCAGGAACTATGTTCATTTTTGAGCCATGTGTACCTAGCATAGAACCTAGAACATGACAGATATTCAATAAATATATGTATAAATGGGTAGGATAAACATTTGTACGGTGAAGGCACCATGATAACAGATTAAATCTTTCATGCAACTTTAGATTTCTCACCAGAATTTTTTTCTTCCTTGAACCTCTTTATATTCAGGTGTCTGTGTCAGTGTAATCAAGTGATTGGCATTCCTGATTCCCCTGTTAATCCCAGGATTAAGATATCCAAATGGAGCCATCTCCAGTTCACGTTATAAGTTTCAATAATCAATTGCACTGCATGGTGACCACAGTTAATATTAACTTATTGTGATTTCAAAAATGCTAAGAGAATATTATTTCAGATGTTCTCACCACAAGTGATGTACTGGGTGTTTTAATTGGCTCGACTGAATATTTCTACAACATACACATAGAACAAAACATCACACTGTACTCCATAGATACACACAATTATTATTTGTCAATTAAAAATTTTAGTTTTTTTTTTAAAAAAAGAGACACAAAATAATTAAAGAAAAAAAAGAAAGTGTGAACATGATGCTGGTTGTATCTGGTAAGTGGGCGTCCCCAGTGAGATAGCTACCTGTTGTTGAATGTGTAAATGGCTAAGTAAATGAATTGTAGTTAATCCAATTTCAATTATGAAGTCACTGAAGTAAAGTTATCTAAACCATCTCAAATAGGCTCATTATTGTTGCATGTAAAGAAAAGGCAAACAAAAACTTCAACAAAAGAGCTGAGCAAACCTGGTAAAATCTCGTCAAAAGGTCTGCTTCCCATGGAATCCATGAAAGACTCCCATAGTCTCCTGGGTTAGTTTAGTAACTTAGGCAAAGTTCAGACATGAATTGGCATACATAATATAACTATTTATATTTATAAATATAACAATTAAATATAGAATTGTAATATGTCTATAATTATAACAAAATTAAATAATTTAGATATTTATATATACAAATCAAATTTAAAAAATATATATAATTTTAATAAAAATTATAAATATAATTTCCAGCTAATTGATGTTTTTCATTTAAAGTGCCAAAGTGGACTAGAATGAGTTGATAAAAGCATTTTTTGTTTCTTAGCCAAGTACAAAAATAATACAGAACACATTTTAATTCTACCTAGGGACTTACAATCATTATTTGTAAACATCAGTCCTGGTAGTCTGCATTTAATGATATCCTGGACAGATCTGTGTTGCCGAGGATGCTGCAGACTGGTGCTCTGTTAAAATAGCCTTCTTTTAGTCTACTGTTTACAGTTTCGTGGGTTTTTTTTTTTTTCTGTTTCATTTCTTGCCTTTAGTGACCACTTGTTTGTGGTTGTCAGTGCACTGCCTCTGGCTGGTATCTGTCCTGCAGTCTCCCTGCCCTATATAATTTACCATGTGCCTGTTGTGGAATGGGAAGCCAGTTAAGTAAACTCATAGTTTTGGATGTAAAGTACAGGCAAGCAGTCCCTGAGTGGGGGTGCCAGATAGTCCTTTAAGTAAGTATATAGGAACGCTAATGCACACACCGTTTGTCTATTTAGGATCCTCTTTCACTCAATATCTGGGAGATTGGGTGGATAAGGTGACCAGAAAAAAATGGTGTTGGGTTAACTGTTCCTGGATAAAGATATTCATATTTTTTACCACAGCATTCCTGAATGGCTGGAATTTTGGGAGATAGATCCAGTGGAGATTCTCTTGGATCTGGGGTTTGGTGCTGATGAGCCAGACATCTGCACGCAAATCCCAGCCAGATTCCTTGGTTGTGGCTCAGCAGCCAGAGGGATCAACATCCGTGTTTTTCTTGAAGCTCAAAAGCAGCGAATGGACATTGAGAACCCCAACTTGTACGGTAAGAGAGGTGCCTGTGGCATTCGCATCTCAGCATTGGGAATGAGTGGGCAGGTGGGCCACAGTGTAGGCGAGGAGATTGTGTGAAGTAGCATGCAAACCCTCTATTACAGTGACTTCACACACAAAAGATGGATTTCTTGGTCATCCTATATGTCCAGTGGGAGTTGGTGTGTATGTTTTGGAGAAAGGAGTATCTATTTGCTCCATGTTGTCCTCACTCAGGAACACGGCCTCTAATCTGGAACCTCACTAGGTGCAATGATAGCGAAAGATAGAAATGGAGAATGATACTCAGTTCTTACATCCTCTGCTCCTAACTTACACACAGCGGGTCTTGTTCACATTTCATTGGCCAAAATAAGTCACATGGCCACACCTAACTCCAAGTGGGTGGGAATGTACAACCCTACCAATTGCCCAGAAGGAGGAAAGCTGGCAGTAATGGTGAGCAGCACTAATATGTACCGTAGCCACACACCCAGGAGGCAGAGAAACCAGAATCTGACAAGGATTATCATGAATCATTAGGTGAAACCGTAATTTCCTCATTTATGAGATTTAGAACACTATCGTTTATACCTTGAGCTGTAAGTGATAGTTATTAATCTGCCATGCCTCCTGATTTAACTGTGTCTAAACCTTATAGCTAATCAGCCATGTTGCTGTATTTCTTCAGCTGGTGGTCAATGTAATCCTTTTCTCTAGGACGTTACTAAGCATGTTCTTGAGGGTGCCTGTACTGTGCTCAAAACAGTTTGGGGGAAAGATGCTCTGCAGCTTAATAGGTTTATTTACTGCAGGATTGATTTAATATGCTAAGGTGCACTTTCAGCCTCCTAGAGGGGATGCAGTGCAGCATTTCAAAACCACTTAAATACAAAAGGCCTCTTGGAGAAGCATTGAGGAAGACCTTCTCTATAGTACAGAGTTTGAGGAATTCTGGAGGGGGGAAATGACAAAATTCTGATTCTCAAATAAATTCTTTTAAATAAACAAATTCACTAAAAGGAAAGTCATGTGAGACAAAGTGTTTTTCTCAAGCAATTATCTGGAACAGGGACTTCACTTGGAGTTCTCATTTTAGCTCCCGTTTCTCTGTTTTCATATAGGTAAAATGGGTCTCAAAACTTCAGGAATGATATTTTTTTTAAAAAGAGTATGTAAAGCTGAAGGTTTTGCAATGTAGTATTTCTTTACTTTTTAGACTCAATTCATGTTGTTCCTTGTTATCTCCTCTTGCAAGCAGCACAGAGAGGCAAATTCTTTGATCAATTCTTTATTTCAGGAGAATAATGTCATTTACCAATATTTGAATAGCATTTGAGCTGCTATGAAGTAAATATTTCACAAATGAAATTGATATATGGATTACAGAGAAACTAGGAGTTGGCCCCTGATTTTGTGATCCCTGGTGCACTCTAATTTCTACAACATGACACTTGATTCAAGGAAGCAGAGGAGGTCAAATATAAAACAACCAATAATAAAGCTACTTGGCAGATAGAATGGAAAATTATATCTCATTCAAAGTCGATATAAATGTTTAAACTTGGGACATGAGAATCAATTAGTCCATTGTTCAATCTACCCAAAGGCAAAAATAAAAGAAAACAGTTATCCAATGCTTCAGACTATTGTGTTCTCTGAATTGACTTAACCAATTAAATTGGTAGATTTTGTCTTAGTCTAAATTTAAAAACCTGCTTTGGATGGATGTAAAGCAATCATAAAAGTTGAATTATCATTCAATTGTACCCTCTGATCACAAAAGAGATTCAGTTTCAACTACAGCTTAATTTAGGGGGGAAATGTAATCAGAATTATTCTGAAACATCCAGAACCCCACAGTTCCTGTAGGTCTTGGAAAAATATCACCGTCCTCTGTGAGGAAGGATGATTAGTCAATACTTCTTCTTGTAGGTAAAAGAAACAGGTAGGCACTGGCTCATGAGAGTCAGGGACATTGCTGTGATGATGCAAACACAACAAAAGACAGCATCCTTGCCCACTTATGTGGTCCTTGACCTTTGCTGAGTTATGCAACCCCACATGCTATCACCGTGATTAAGAGGAGGCTGGGTAATAAAAACAAAATATTCCATTTTTATTACAATGGTTTTATTATCTTGAGATACCAAAAATATTTTCCACTTTTTTTTTTTTTCAAACTGGCAATGTGTTCTTGTTGCATTAGGTCTCTTCCACATGCTAATTAAGTCAATACTGTACTTGCATATGGCCCAAATGATAGAGGCCAGATCATCCAGAAAGACTTAACAGGTTGATGAGCTGGTTTGTTTTGAAGGGCAAATAGGTTTTTACATTAATGACTATCTTCTCTGGAAAGACTGAGGAGAATATATCCCCTTCCTAAGTCTTGCTCATTTATAATCATTATTTTAACAACTGATACTTACATGGCATCATGTCTTCACAATTTTGCTTTAGTGCTCATGACAGATGTGAAAAATACATGAGAGATGAAAAGACTGGCCATTTACTATGTGCCTGGCATGGGTCTAGCACTGTGTAGCTCTTAGTTATTTTATTCTGAGCTCAAACATCCAGTGAATGGTTGACCTGGAATTTGGATCCAGGACTTCTGACTCTATATGCCATGATATTTCCACACTATCAGGTGACAGTATGGATAGGGATGATGTAAGTGATGGTAGGAATACACATCACATAGAGTTATAGAGGAATATTCAGGTAGCCTCATGTTGATGGCACTGGATTCACTCCTTAATATATGTTAGTATGCAGATTCACTGATGCCTACAGTTTTTAATGCCTAACACATAAAAACTATAGGCATATATGAATCTAAATAGTTATGCGTATTCAACTAAATACAAAAGCTGTTCACTTTCCCCATAACACAGCAAAATCTCATTATGTAGGGAAATCATCTCCATAATAGGAATGGCATATACTGAGAAAAACTTGAGTTTCAAGAGCCTAATGTCCTTCCTATCTTGAAAATTTCATGTTAACTGACCCTTCAGTTTTTACTACGTTAATATGGTTTCAGCAAAAAAGACCCAATCTGAAACTTTCGTGTTTCTTGTGTTGTGCAGGTCGTTTCCGACAGCTGGAAATCCTGGACCATGTGACCAATGCCTTCTCATCTCTGCTGAGTGATGTCAGCATCCTGCCAAACAGAGCTGAAGAGAAAGCTGGAGGAGAGAGTGTGCAAAGAACCTCAGTGAGTGCCACCAAAGAGCATCGAAGAAGAATGGGTAAACTCTTAAGGAGAGCTTCCAAACAGAACATCAGCCGGGATTGTAACCCAGAGGTATCAGAGTCCTTCAAGGTGAAAGATGAAGTTTTTATCCCCTTTACAAAACCATGGGATTGTGGAGCAGAGCTAGCAGCAACCTCAATCAGCCACAAGCAAAATCATTTGTCTCTGTCAGTAGAACATCCGTCTCTCCAAGCCTGTGATGATTTGCTACCTTATCCTCCTCATGGTCTTCTGAGCGAGCAGTGGCCTTGCTCATCTATGCCGGCCAAGCAGGCTCCTCCTTCCTGTGTGTCTGAGGGGTCAGTCAAGGGCAGAACTCAGAAGGAGAACTTATTTCAGACTAACAAGCTCAAGAGCTTGTCTCGTCTTACAGGCAAAGGACCAGACTCATTTGAAATGGAAGAGGTCAGTGCTGCACCAACGTACCCAGCCTCCTAAGGGAAATAACCTTCACTATGACACCCTTGTTTTCCAGCCCTCATTTCACCACTTCATCTTTTAATCCCTCAGCATTACTTCTTAGTGTTCTGAGTCAGTTTAGTGATTTAAAGTCATTCTCGTTGCTTTTGTTGGAAATAAGCTAGTAGGAAACCAGCCTCTGCTTGCTCCAGTGTCTTTCTTCTTGCTCACAGTTGAATCCGTGGGTCATTTCTGACTTTGCTTTGGCTCAATTGTTTTATGTACCTGTATGTATGCTTTTTATCTATTCTCTAACTTTTCATGTTTTATCTTCTTCGAGGATCAGTTCAACTACTTCCCACTCAGTGAAACTTGCCTTAACCACTTCTCCTCTGTGTTCTCATTGCTTTAGCAGCGTGAGCTCGTTATGTTAGAGATTGAGTGTGTGTCAATGCTGTCTCCCCAAAAAGACTCTCAGCTCCTTTAGGGCCGGGGGTGTGTGTGGGAAATGTTTCCCCCACAATGCCTAACACAGGGCCTCAGACAAAGCTGTAGGGACTTGGGTATGGTTTTGATTTTAGGATGTTAGTGTGATGTTTATTTGTTTGCTTTGGGATGTAGTGATTTTCACATAGCTTGACCTTCATTTCACACATGTTCTTTGCTCCCCCATCCCCACCTTCATTCATTTACACTAGTTTTTATCTTCACTTAAGTGACATTCTCACTTGTACTTCTTAGAGTTGGGTTTTTTTTTTCTTTTCAAAAAATATGTATACATGTCCACTCATCAGTCTATTCATAATGGCAGCTAGGATTGGGAGTTAACTTGTTGTTAACTGTGTTATTTAGTATAATTACAGATAAGTAATTACAAAGGAAGAACAAGGCTTTTCTCTCCTTTCATCTAAATTATCTAAAAGTAGGGCAGGATATTTACATGCAAATTCCAAAGTGGGCTTACTTCTCCGTTGAGCCCTCTATGTGCCAGGCACAGAAATGGTAACAGAATCTGCCTTGAAAAGGGAGCTACAGAGAAGTGGCAGGGATGGGCACTGAAACCGTAAGATGGTAGGCACAGAGCCAGCCCTACAGATACACTTTACATCACTATACAGACATATTTTTGGGTATTCCAGGAGCAAGTAAAGGCATTCTTAGCCAGCCTGGGGCCGAGAGGATAAAGAAATTCATAGAAAGTAGGCTTAACCATAATTTCAAAAGAATAGGATTGAGCCAGGTGAATATGCCTATTGGCATAGCTGCATCCCACAAAGATATAAAAATTACTTTAAAATATGTAGATGTTAAGGTTCCTAATATCTATGTATATGTATATATGGTTGTGTACATATATGCCTTGTATAAAAATTAAAGAACCTTAAAATATTAAACTGAATTTAAGTAGTAGCATTAAAATGAATAATAATAATAAAAGGAAGAAAAAAACATACCTTTGGTCAAATGCCCTGATTTGAGGATAAACTGAGAAGGTGCTAAAAAAAGCATTTTTAAAAAACTTAGTCTTGCAAAGATTACTTAATTACCAAGCCAATAGTTAAATTACTATAAAGAATGTCAAGCCTGCTCGGTGCTGTGGCTCACACCTGTAATCCCAACAGTTTGGGAGGCTGAGGCAGCGGATCACCTGAGGTCAGGAATTTGAGACCAGCCTGGCCAACATGGTGAAACCCTGTCTCTACCAAAAATACAAAAAGTAGCTCGGTGTGGTGGAGGGTGCCTGTAATCCCAGCTACTCGGGAGGCTGAGGCAGGAAAATCACTTGAACCAGGGAGGTGGAGGTTTCAGTGAGCCGAGATCGCACCACTGCTCTCCAGCCTAGACAACAAGAGCAAAACTGTCTCAAAAAAACAAACAACAACAAAAAAAAAATGTCAAATCAATCTGCTATTAGCTAGGATCCGAACAAAAAGTTTCACCAAACTCCAACCGATTGTCAAGCCTCATCAGACTCTATTGTCCCTGAAGGTTCTTCTGCTTCAAACTAGACTGATTTAGAGAAAAATAACGTTCCTAGTAAGCCATCGAAATGTCAGAGTATAGGGATAGACAAACATCAAATTTATCAAATTTGATAAATTTTATATAACTAAATAAGAAAAGAATGTTAGTCCTTGATTGGTATACTTTCAAGAATTTTTAAATTACAATTATTCAAGAAAATACTACCTATTAGTATGTATTTGGGGAGAGAGTAGAAACACACTCAGACACCAAAATAAAGAAAACAAATTCACATGTTTCTTTGGCACATAGTAGGCACTTAGCAAATATTTGTTAATTGAGTGAACATCCAAAGAATTTGACAATATTAATTTAATCTAAGGATGACTTTCACAGAAAAACAGAACATTCTGTCAAACTTCATAGCCGTCTTTGTTTATGGTGTTATTATGTTCTAGGATTTGTGTGTGTGAGAGACTGTATGTGTATGTAAGGCAGAGATAGTCCTAAAAATAATAAAAAAGAAACACACTACTCGAATTTCATTTTAATAAAAAGTGCATATAAAATATTACATTCTCACTGGGGAAAAAATATTTGTTTCACTCAATACCAGTGGATGAGTAAATGAAGCTTGGGTAGATTGCATCTTAAACAGAAGCCAATGCCAGATTTAATATTTATTTTTCAATGTCAAATTTTAAAATCCAGTTATAAGAAATGAAAAATATGTGTGAAATTGGCAGATTTTCATGGCATTTAAAACAAGAGCCAATGTACTTAAATATCTAGCTATCAGAATTTCAAGTATGATTGGCCAAATTTTGCCTCCAGATCAACCAATGATGCTTTCCCTAAAGTCATACTAAAAGCTGCATTTGGCAATGTTTGTCTCACTTCTCAAAAGTATAATTTCAACAAAATTGTGCATAGATTTTTTAATGGAAAAATCAACATATTTTTGCTTAATTTTACTCAGTAAAATTGAGTCAGCCTCTCTCTTTTTAAATTCCCAAATACATTAAGTGAATTTGATACTTGTAAAATTTGTGCAATTGTAAACTCAAGGTAGGATGCTTCTTCATATCCATAATAAATGATTTTTAGCTTTCCCTCCTGTTTGCATATAAGCATCCTATTCTCTAGAAGTCACATGTGAGAACATTAACCATATTATTAAACAACCCCAGTCAACATCTTGATTAGGTGGGGGAATGTTTCAAAAGCTGTAACTATTTGTTTATTTTATTTTTTATTAATTAATAAGTGTGGCTCAGGTGGAATAGCCCAGGAATACACCTGGCTTTCATTTTGAATTAATGGGGCTTTTCCTTTTTTTTCAAAAGACAAACATGTGCTTCACATTGCCCTAAGTGGATTTTTCTCCATGATAATGGTCATAGCAAAAACTTTTTATTACACTTGAAAATGCATGTGATGTGCACTGACTTGAGTTACCAACACCAGTGAAAATAATGCTAAGAAGTATGTCTAATAGATTACAAGTGTAAAGTAACTGATTTGAAAAAAAAAGATGTGAAGGATTAAAAAGAGAGATTAAATATTTCTTCTTATTACAGTTGAGCTATATTCTCATGGTCCCTGGTCTATTCCTGGGTTAGAGGTCATTTTTGGCCATGGTGTACCACAATGTTTAAAATGTTTATGTCCTTTGATTCAGCTTTCTGTACTCAAATATCAATTCCAAATAAGTAATATGACATGTAGAAACAGATTTATGAACAAGAATATTCACCTCAGCATTATTTCTAATTGCAAAATTTAGAAAACATTCCAACAGTGGGAGAATTGTTAAGTAAACTAATGTACTTCCTGAGAACAGCCTACTGTCCTGTCATTAAAGATGATGTTTTCAAAGAAATCTTATGATGTGGAATAAAAATTCCGCCTTCAAATTTTTGAGAGAAAAAATTTGACTACGTGACAATATCCAGAAAAAATGTATATAAAAGAAAACTTGCAAAGAAATACTCCAAAATGTTTTTGGAGTAACAGTAACTGCTTTCTTATCTTCTTTTTATTTGTAGAGATGGGGTCTCACTATGTTGCCCAGGCTGATTTTAACCACCTGGCTTCAAGTGATCCTCCCACCTTTGCCTCCCAAAGTGTTGAGATTATAGGCATGAGTTTTCAAGCCCAGCCCTGTTTTTTACCTTCTTCTTCTATGTATCAGTTTCTATAATTAGCTGTATTGCTATTTTAGAAGTAATGTGTATTATTTTGTTTAATGATAACTTCATTTTCATCAATACAGAAGTATTTGTTAATTTCTTTAAAAATTTCAAAAATAAATTTTGTTCTAGCAATTTGGAAACTAAAATTTTAAAAAATGTCTAAGCACTATATAGCAATTAAATTTTCTGAATTACTCTCCATAAATTTATCAAGCCCTAATTAACTTTCTCCAAATATACTTAAAGTTCTTTGGAAGCAAAAAAAAATCTAGAATAGAAATATTATTATGTAAATTTCTTTCAAATGCACATCTTCCAGAAGAAGCATTGATCCTCCCATCCAGATGTGATCTTCTCCTTTCCTCAACTTCTTTAATTCTTTGAATCTTCATCATGGGTACCTTGTCCCTGCTACCTCCTCCCAGCAGATTGCAAGTTATTTGAGTTCAGGAACTCATGTTTATCCCTCTTATCAGTTGCCAGTCTTATTATATGTTGATTAAAATAAGTGAATTTATTTGACAAAATTTCTAATGACATTGATGCATTTTGATATCTTAGGTCCAAAGCTTTGAAGAAGAGACTGGTAATCCTCTTGACATGACTTCAGGAACTGTAGGTAAGAATTCATCAAGGTGTGTGATCTCATCAATGGTCTTTCAGAATGTAAATAACTGGTATTTAAATTTCTTAATATGTACAGAGCTTAAATTATCTCTAGAAGGTACTCTAAATTCATGCATCTTCTGAGATATTAAAAGCCTACTGGCAGGCCGGGTGTGGTGGCTCATGCCTGTAATCTCAGCACTGTGGGAGGCTGAGACGTGGGGATCGCCTGAGGTCAGGAGTTCAAGACCAGCCTGGCCAACCTGGCAAAACCCCATTTCTACTAAAAATACAAAAAAATTAGCTGGCGCAGTGGTGCGCACCTGTAATCCCAGCTATTTGGGAGGCTGAGGCAGGAGAATTGCTTGAACCCAGGAGGTGGAGGTTGCAGTGAGCTGAAATCATGCCACTGCACTCCAGCCCGGGCAACAAGAGCAAAACTCCATCTGAAAAAACAAAACAAAACAAAAGAACCTACTGGCAATGCAAATGTACATGTAAATTTTAAAAGACCACAGAAACGTTCAATATTCCTGGGGCTAATGGTGTGTGTGGCTTGTCTGACACTAACTATATGATCTGACTACCATAGTGGAATGAATTTCATGGGACTGAGCCTGACTGTGGGGAGGGGGGTACTTTTTCACTCCTTCTACCAACTGCTTCATAGTGCACATGCTGTTTTCATTTAACTGGGTCTCAGTTTTTCCATCTGAAATGAAGAAATAAGTGCAGATAATTTTAAGTTCTCTGCTAGCCCTTGCATTCTAAATTTTGTATAATCTTAATGTTAAACTCTCAGTGGACAGAGGTTCCCTAGAGGTAGCTTTGCAAGTCTTCTCTCAGAATGATGCTTTATCATCCTAAATAACAGAGAAGGAAACACTTCTCTATTCCTGGTTTTCATTCCCCCATTCAGTTGTCACTGTGATTCAGCATTTCCATGGTCTTATAAGGGAGTTACAAGTAGGCAGAACTAGTCCAGCAAAATACAGCAGATGAAGCTCATGCATTTCCTGAAAGAAAATATGCAAATTTTTAATTTAATTTAGTGCTGTGTCAAACACATCTTTTTCATTACAAAGTGTATGTATGGGCCTCATTTTGCTAAATGCTGTTTAGAAATTATTCATTAGTAATTATAGGGTCCTGCTGATTACATAAATTCTTATCCTGCTCTTCGAAGTAATTACCACATAACCTGCATTGAGGCTTATAAGACAAAAATAAGCATCTGTTTCCCATCTAATTGAATGCTTCTCAATGAAGCTGGAGGTCCCCTTGCCAATAGGAATTGCCTTCCTTGACATTCTATTAAGAGGTCAATTAATACCATGTAAGTCGCCCCAATCATTCCAAAAAATTATTTGGGAAGTTAGACAAAAATTACTAATCTACATTTCATCTCGAATTGAGACAGCAAAGTAAGGTAGGTGAAGGAGAGCCTAATGGATAAAATCTGACTTATGGTACAGCAAATGTGATTTTGTTACTTTCAAAAATAGTGTTGTTAACTGAAACAAACATAAGATTGAGAATAAATATGTAAAACTAGTTCAATTAATGGGAAAAGGAAATTTTCATATGTATATGATAACTGTGTGTGTAATCACTTTGAGATATGTATACATGCAGTTTTTTTCTCAAAGTACAAAACAATTACTTCATTTTAAAGATGAAAGCACATGGACTATTTTGACCAAAATATTATAGCAGTAGTGATGTTGTGCTAGTTTCAGTGCCACTCACTCAGCTGCTTCCTGACTCTTGAGATATTTCCTCTTGGAACATTCCCTCTGGGAACCCAGCCCCTATGTTGTGCAAAGCCCAAGTGACATGAGGATGCCACATGTGGACTTCCTGGTGGACAGTGCTGCATGAGCTCCAGGTGAATAAGCCATCTTTGATGCCTGGCCCAAACGTTCAGATGACTCTAGCCCAGGTGCCATCTGATGCAACTACATGAGAGAATCCAAGAGAAACCACAGCGAGCTGGCCAGCCCACAGAATCAGGAGGTAGTAAATTGTTGTTTTAAACACATAAATGGAGGTATATGATGAACTCTTCAAATACCTTTAAAATTCGTTAAAAACCAGTAGTAAGACTGTATTGCCTCTGCTCATGGGCAATACTCTGCATACTAGCAGAAAAATTATGTTTAAGCATTTCCTAATTGAATTTGAACAAATTGACTTCATATAGAAAATTGGGACCCAAGGCCACAAATATACTATCCTCCCTGAGCCCCCCAAAAGTAAAATGCCACTTAAATGGCAAGGGAATATAAGGAAAAAAAGGAAATATATAATAGTGCTATTTAAAAGGAAGAAGAGGAGGAGAAGTCTATCGTTCATATTCTCTAAGACTAGGACTTTGTGTGGGATACATTGTGGGCGAAGTTGCAGACAATTCTAGGTAAAGGCCCATCTAGGGGTTAAAAAGATGAGTCTACTGCAGAACTATACTAACATGATAAGGTAAAAATTTCCAAGAGAATCTCACTTAGCTATCAACTTGGACAAGATATGCCTTCCCTGTCACCTTATAAAATCATCAAACCAAGCAAAATTATAAGATTTAGCAGTTCAAAAATCAGAAGTTATTCAGAATAAATGTCCACTAAAAAAGAATGATTACAAAGAAGCATGACAAATCTTTTTTTTTATTATTATACTTTTAAGTTTTAGGGTACATGTGCACATTGTGCAGGTTAGTTACATATGTATACATGTGCCATGCTGGTGCGCTGCACCAACTCGTCATCTAGCATTAGGTATATCTCCCGATGCTATCCCTCCCCACTCCCACCACCCCACAACAGTCCCCAGAGTGTGATATTCCCCTTCCTGTGTCCATGTGATCTCATTGTTCAATTCCCACCTATGAGTGAGAATATGCGGTGTTTGGTTTTTTGTTCTTGCAATAATTTACTGAGAATGATGATTTCCAATTTCATCCATGTCCCTACAAAGGACATGAACTCATCATTTTTTATGGCTGCACAGTATTCCATGGTGTATATGTGCCACATTTTCTTAATCCAGTCTATCATTGTTGGACATTTGGGTTGGTTCCAAGTCTTTGCTATTGTGAATAATGCCGCAATAAACATACTGGTGCCTGTGTCTTTATAGCAGCATGATTTATAGTCCTTTGGGTATATACCCAGTAATGGGATGGCTGGGTCAAATGGTATTTCCAGTTCTAGATCCCTGAGGAGTCGCCACACTGACTTCCACAATGGTTGAACTAGTTTACAGTCCCACCAACAGTGTCAAAGTGTTCCTATTTCTCCACATCCTCTCCAGCACCTGTTGCTTCCTGACTTTTTAATGACTGCCATTCTAACTGGTGTGAAATGGTATCTCATTGTGGTTTTGATTTGCATTTCTCTGATGGCCAGTGATGATGAGCATTTTTTCATGTGTCTTTTGGCTGCATAAATGTCTTCTTTTGAGAAGTGTCTGTTCATGTCCTTCGCCCGCTTTTTGATGGGGTTGTTTGTTTTTTTCTTGTAAATTTGTTTGAGTTCATTGTAGATTGTGGATATTAGCCCTTTGTCAGATGAGTAGGTTGTGAAAATTTTCCCCCATTTTGGCGGTTGCCTGTTCACTCTGATGGTAGTTTCTTTTGCTGTGCAGAAGCTCTTGAGTTTAATTAGATCCCATTTGTCAATTTTGGCTTTTGTTGCCATTGCTTTTGGTGTTTTAGACATGAAGTCCTTGCCCATGCCTATGTCCTGAATGGTAATGCCTAGGTTTTCTTCTAGGGTTTTTATGGTTTTAGGTCTAACGTTTAAGTCTTTAATCCATCTTGAATTGATTTTTGTATAAGGTGTAATATCATACTGAATGGGCAAAAACTGGAAGCATTCCCTTTGAAAACTGGCACAAGACAGGGATGCCCTCTCTCACCACTCCTATTCAACATAGTGTTGGAAGTTCTGGCCAGGGCAATTAGGCAGGAGAAGGAAATAAAGGGTATTCAATTAGGAAAAGAGGAAGTCAAATTGTCCCTGTTTGCAGACGACATGATTGTATATCTAGAAAACCCCATTGTCTCAGCCCAAAATCTCCTTAAGCTGATAAGCAACTTCAGCAAAGTCTCAGGATAGAAAATCAATGTACAAAAATCACAAGCATTCTTATACGCCAACAACAGACAAACAGAGAGCCAAATCATGAGTGAACTCCCATTCACAATTGCTTCAAAGAGAATACAATACCTAGGAATCCAACTTACAAGGGATGTGAAGGACCTCTTCAAGGAGAACTACAAACCACTGCTCAAGGAAATAAAAGGGGATACAAACAAATGGAAGAACATTCCATGCTCATGGGTAGGACGAATCAATATCGTGAAAATGGCCATACTGCCCAAGGTAATTTACAGATTCAATGCCATCCCCATCAAGCTACCAATGACTTTCTTCACACAATTGGAAAAAACTACTTTAAAGTTCATATGGAACCAAAAAAGAGCCCGCATCGCCAAGTCAATCCTAAGCCAAAAGAACAAAACTGGAGGCATCACCCTACCTGACTTCAAACTATACTACAAGGCTACAGTAACCAAAACAGCATGGTACTGGTACCAAAACAGAGATATAGATCAATGGAACAGAACAGAGCCCTCAGAAATAACACCGCATATCTACAACTATCTGATCTTTGACAAACCTGAGAAAAACAAGCAATGGGGAAAGGATTCCCTATTTAATAAATGGTGCTGGGAAAACTGGCTAGCCATATGTAGAAAGCTGAAACTGGATCCCTTCCTTACACCTTAGACAAATCTTTAGGAATTAATATTCTCAGTGAGTTGTATGAGGACATGGCATCTATGTAAGAGAACCATCTCCAATGAGTAGATTCCTTCCAGATAAAATACACAATGCTTGATTCTGTTTCTGATGCTAAGTAACTCCTAATGAGCCAACCCTCCCACAGAGAATAATCATAAAGTCTGGACAAAATATTTTTAAAACTCCTACATAAAGGTACTGAAGAGTGACCAAAAGTGAACAAAGAGTGGAGGGGGTTTCAACACATAGAAGGAAGGAATGGCACTGGGTGAGTGTCCTGTTTTTTAAAAGCTTTTTATTTTGAGGGTTGGCTCCAGTTGACACCATCCTAAAACTCTAACAGAAAGTAGCAGTCTTGGCCAGGTGCAGTGGCTCATGCCTGTAATCCCAGCACTTTGGGAGGCTGAGGTGAGTGGGTCACTTGAGGTCAGGATTTTGATACCAGCCTGGCCAACACGGTGAAACTCTGTCTCTACTAAAAATACAAAAATTAGCTGGGCATGGTGGTGGGTGCCTGTAATTCCAGCTACTCAGGAGGCTGAGGCAGGAGAATTGATTGAACCTGGGAGACAGAGGTGGTGGTGAGCCTGGATTGTGGCAACTGCACTCCAGCCTGGGCAACAGAGTGATACTCTGTCTCAAAAAAAAAAAAAAAAAAAAAAAAAAAAAAAAAAAAAAAAATTAGAAGTCTTATGAGTTAAAAAAAATAAATCAGAATATAAAATTTGAGGAAATGATAATAGCTGAAAAGAGAAGGAGGAAAATCACAGAAAGGAGAGAACCAAGGAGGAAAATCTCCAAATTCTAGGAATTAAATCTGTTCAAATCTCTAGCTAACTGTTGAACCAAACACACATGGAAAGGACTTAAAGAATCTGTTAAGACTAAAATAAGTGAACTGAGATTTTCATCTGGGGTTTGATTGCAGCCAAGTTCCCTGCCTCCTTAAACAATATACCATTCACAATATTCAGGAACAATAAAAATATACTAGACACATGAAGAAATAAGAAAATATAACTCATATTCAAGAAAAATGGCAATTAAGACAAACCATGAGAAAACCCAGATGTTCTAATCAGCAGATAGGGAGATTATTATAATTATGCTGAAGGATGTAGAGGAAAATATGCTCACAATGAATGAAAAGATAGAAAATCTAAAAAAAAGAATTATAATAAATAATAAAATGGAAATTCTGTAAATAAAAACTATAATTTCTGAAATTCAATATTCATTTAACATTACATCAGAAACAATGAAAGAAAGACTTGGTGGATTTTAATATATCTATAGACGTTATCCAACAATCCGAAGATCAGGAAAAAGATTTGAAAATTATAGAAAATACTTATCTGAGTTTCAGAAGCCTGTGAGGCAGTATCAAAGGTCAAATATATATGTAGTTGTAGTCTGAGAGGGAAAGGACAGAGAAAACTGTGCGAGAAAAAAATATTTGGAGAAATAATGGTGGGAAATCTTCTAATTTTGCTCAAAGATTTACATTTACAGATTCAAGAAGCCAGCAAACTCTAAGTGGGATAATTACAAAGAAATTACAAAGAAAACCACCTAAATAATACCAGGATCAAACTGATAGAAATCAAAGATAAAAGAAAATATTTAAAGCAGGCACACAAAAATGACATATTGAATACAGGGGAATAAAGATTTGAATGACAGAAGACTTCTCATTAAAAACAACAGAGACGAGAAGACAGTAACTATGAGCCAGAAATCTACATGCAGCAAAAATATCCTTCAAAAATAAAGATAAAATTTCAGACAAAAATAACTCATCACCAGCACCCATGTACTGTAAACATTGCTAAAGGAAGTTCTTTAGACCAAAGATGGGCAGGGTATTGTGGTGTTATGTACCATATGTTGATGTTATACTTGACAATTTATAGCATACGGGGTGGGGGAGTTGGTAAATGAACAAAGATACCTACAAGATTTCTACATTTTGTATGAAGTGGTACAATATAACTTTAAGTAGACTGAAAAAATAAGGATGTAAAGCAGACAAAAAATGAGAGGTATAGCAAAATGCTAACAAAAATTTATATACATATATGTGTGTATATATATATATAGTTTGTTTTTTGAGGTGGGGATCTCACTCTGTAGCCCAGGTTGAAGTGCAGTGGTGCAATCCTAAATCACTGCAACCTTGAACTCCTAGTGTCAAGAGATCCTCCTGCCTCTGCCTACCAAGTATCTGGGATCACAGGCGCATGCCACCATGCCCAGCTACATTTTTAAAATTAAAATATAATTCTTAAAATTCAATAGAATTAGTAAGAGACAGACTGGTACATGCATAAAAATGACTGAAAACTAGGAGATGTGTGAGAAATTACTTAAGAACTAAGTGGGAAAAGAAAAAGAAATGAATATAATAAACAAAATGTCAAGGAAGATGGATCCAAGAAATAATACATAGATGTAAGAGGTGGTTGCAGTTGGACTCTTAATGTCTTAAGTTTTGTCTGGAGTTCTAAAAAAGATATATATCTGATACAAAGTCAATATGTGGCAAGCATATATATGCAGTTTTCTAAGGAATTTGTAGGAACCAGTTCCACAACATTGAACCTTTCAGCCACCATGAATATAAAGAGCGGACAAGTTGCAGAGAGAAGAAAAAAATGGATGAAGAGATTTCATTGGAGAACACTGTTTCCCTGCTGGGTATCCCCATTCCTTCTTCGGAGGAAGATTGAGGACACTAAATTTCACTCCTAAGCAGTAAGAAGCCTGCAAGGAGATCACTCACAGAGCAGTGTCATTATATTTAACAAATACAGACACACTGTGACAGGTACTGTTCTAAGTGTTTCACATGCTTTACTTCATTTAATCCTTAAAATAAACCTTTAAGGTAGGCACTATTACTATTTCTGTGTATTAGATGAAGAAACGAGCACGGAGAGGTTAAATAAAGTGCCTCAGTTTCTCATAGAGTTCAAAGTGGTGCCAGGTTTCAAATTCAGCCTGTCTAGCTCCAGAGTCTACACTCTTGAATGCTGTGCTATGCATCTAGAAAAGGAGTCCCTTGCACCTGGGAGACGCATGGCTCATGCATGAGAACATCAACACTGACTGTGGAATGGGCTGTGCCTCCAGGTCAAGAACTCTAGTGAGCAAGAGAGGAGTTGACCCCAGTATTTCATCAATTATAAGATGAATGATTTTTTCCAATTTGTCATCCTTGCAATCAAGATACATGTTATAATTGATGACAGGTCTTAGTTTAATTGGTAGAGAGTTTTTTTCTTATTATAAAATAATGAGTCTTAAACCTGATGGCATCTAATATTTGATGACAGTGGACATATGGAAAAGGTAATGCCATCTGATGAAACTACTGGCCCGGCTGTGAGACACACATATGCAGCCATAACAACGTAAACACTCCTGATTGGCTTTCTGCTTTGAGAATCAACAATGAGACAAATAGGGAGACAATTCTGGTCACATAGCAAATTAGAAATATTAGCAAACCGAGTATTTTGAAGATAAAAATGTAGCTGGGAAGTGTGAAGCAAAACTGGTGAAAAGTGTAGGGACTTTCTTCCAAAGAGAAAAATAGATGGCATGCTCAAACTGGGTAACCAGGAGTGGTGTTCTTGAAAGTATGGGCAAGTTTTAGCAAAACCAACAATGAATGGTGCCAAATCCTAGGCTTGGAAACATCAGGGTGACATTGCCACTCTTAGGATCCCATATGGAAAGGGTTAAAAGCAGTTGTCTTTGAGGAATTTTCTTTCCATGACACAGTATTTTGGCACTATTTGATTTTTTAATGTATATATTATACTTTGATTTAATAAATAAATAACTGTTGTAACAAAAATGGTAGTTACTAAATTCAGGCATCTCAGTGGAATGAAAACACCTAAATATGACAGTAAAATGTATAAAGTAGAAGGATATGGTGGGATGAGATTTCACTCACACATTTCTGGACCAAAAAAATGCAGATAACTTACAAAGAGAAAAAAATTTCAAATATCTCATTAGCAACATAAAATGGCAGATGGGAATAAATACACATATAATTTAGAAGGGTAAGAAAATGCGAACCAACAATTTTATACCCAGCCCTACTCTTTTTATGCATAAGGGCAGCATAATGTCACTCTCAAAGATAACAGGACTCCCCAGGTATATCATCCACTACCTTTCCAGGACAATGTCCTCAAGTAAGTGAGACCATGGATGGAGCACGAATTTTGGAGCCAGCTTGCCTGGATTCCAATCCGACAATCTAGCAACTGCCAACTATGTAACTTTAACAAATTACTCAATCTCTATGCTTCTGTGTCCTCATCTAAAGAAAATAAAAATAAGCATAATAACAGCATCTATCTCATGGGATTGTTAAAAAGATTAGCCTAATAGATGTAAATCCCTTATTTTATGTATCAGCTCTTTTTACTACCATTCAAGGTGATTAAGATGTTACTCAAAATAAAGTACTCTGGAACAGCCTTCCCCAACCTTTTTGGCACCAGGGACCAGTTTCATTAAAAGCAGTTTTTCCATGGACTAAGGCAGGTGGGTGGTTTCATGATGAAACTAAGCCACCTCAGATCATCATAAGGAGCACACAACCTAGATTCTTTGCATGTAGAGTTCACAATAGAATTTGTACTCTTGTGAGAATCTAATGCAACCACTGATCTGACAGGAGGCAGAGCTTAGGTGGTAATGCCCGTTTGCCCATTCACCGCTCACCTCCTGGTGTATGGCCCACTGCCTAATAGGCCATGGACTGAAGCCGGGGGTTGGGGAACACTGCTCTATACTAATAAAAATAGTGTATGGAAAAATTGAACTCAAGTAATAAAACCAAGGAAGGTTGTTAATTGTGAAAGGGTGGACCTAGAATAAGCAAGGAATAAAGACAAAAACTAATCGGAGTTATAATACTAAAATCTAATAATGCTTACTGTAAAATGAAAGAAAATATTTTTAATCAAGCCCTTTAAAAATTTATCAAAATTTCATTTAAGAATTAACAATCGCGCTGGGCACAGCGTCTCATGCCTATAATCCTGACACTTTGGGAGGCCAAGGTGGGTGGATCACTTGAGGTCAGGAGTTCGAGACCAGCCTGGCCAACATGGTGAAAGCCCATCGCTACTAAAAATACAAAAAGTAGCTGTGCATAGTGGTGCATGCCTGTAAGGGAGGCTGAGGCAGGAGAATTGCTTGAACCTGGGAAGTGGGGTTGCAGTGAGCCAAGATCACACCACTGCACTCCAGCCTGAAAGACAGAGCCAGACTCTGCCTCAACAAAACAAAGACAAAAACAAAAACAAAACAATCATGCATCATTACATACCAAGTAGTTAGCGTCTAATATATAAAGGCTGACTTTATCAATTTGTAAAAAAGCCCCTACAAATCAATGAGAAAAACAATATCTTATTAGATACGGGGAATGGAAATACATAGGCAGTTCAAAGAAGAAATATAAAAGCTCCACAAAAATGGTAAACAAGATTGACTTCACCTTTTCACTTATTACATTAGCAAATAATTAAAAGTTAAATAATACAGAGTAACAGTAAGAATGTGAAACTGACACTCACCCACTGTTGGTTGGAATTTAAATTTTCCTAATTACTTTAAAATGTGACCTGACGATACCTCAAAATTTTAAATGGATGCAGCTTTTGATGTATTTATTCCAGTTCTGTAACTTGACCTGCCAATAGATTCAAATGTACACAAAATTTTACTGTAATATAGATAATGTTCATAATAACAACTAGAGACAGCCTAAATGCCCACAATAATAATCTACTTTTAAAATTATAGTACATCCTTACATCAAAGCTATTCAGTCATTATTTTTTAAAATGAGGAATAATTTAATATATGTTCATATGGAAAGGTCTCTGAGACACAGAGTTGTTAAAAGAGAAAAAAGTTACATGCAAAAGAGTCTTATCTATACACTCCTTTGTATTAAAAAGAGTATATCCATGGTTATGTACCAAATAACAATGCTTTGGTTAATGACAGACCACATATACAGCAGTGGTCCTATAAAATTATGACACCATATTTTAACTGTACCTTTTCTATGTTGCGATACCCAAATACTTATCATTGTGTTACAGTTGCCTACAGTATTCAGTACAATAGCATACTGTACAAGTTTGCAGCCTGGGAGGAATAGGCTATACCATCTAACCTAGGTGTGCAGTGGACCATACTTTCTGAGTTTGTGTAAGTCCACTCTATGATATTCAAACAATGAGAAAATCAACTAAGCGTGCATTTGTCAGAATGTGTCCCTGTTGTTAGATGTTAAGTAACAGATGGTTGTATAATATTTCTACTGGGGGAAAGGGATGCACAGATTGCTTCCAGAGAAATGTATAAGGAACCGTTAATGGTGGTAGCTTAATAAAAGGAAAACTGATACGTTTTAAATTAATTGGCATATTTTAATTTTCTTTTGTTACCATGTGCATATGTTATTTTCAAAACACTAAACAAGAAATAATTCTGGCAATACCATAGGAAATGGATACAATAAAAATGGGAGCTTTTGGCTGGGCGTGGTGGCTCATGCCTGTAATCCTAGCAGTTTGGGAGGTCGAGGCTGGTGGATCACCTGAGGTCAGAAGTTTGAGGCCAGCCTGGCCAACATGGTGAAACCCCGTCTCTACTAAAAATACAAAAATTAGCTGTGTGTGGTGGTGCATGCCTGTTGTCCCAGCTACTTGGAAGGCTGAGGCAGAAGAATCGCTCGAACTTGGGAGGCAGAGGTTGCAATGAGTTGAGATCGTGCCACTGCACTCCAGCCTGTGCAACAGAGCAAGACTCCGTTTCAAAAAAAAAAAAAAGAAAAAAAAGGGGGAGCTTTTAATATTCCTTTCAGTCTTTTACAGACCAAGCATAAAATAATACAAGAGGATAAAAATATATTAATTAATTAATAACATGTACTCAATAGAAAAATATTAAAATGAGTACTATTTGCCAGTGTTCTTGGAATATTTATTAAAATATCTAACAACATATAAATGCAAAGATTCTTTTATAATTTCTTTTTTTTTTTTTTTTTTTTGAGACAGAGTCTTGCTCTGTCACCCAGGCTGGAGTGCAACCGCCTCCCAGGTTTAAGTGGTTCTCCTGCCTCAGCCTCCCGAGTAGCTGGGATTACAGGCATGAGCCACCACACCCAGCTAATTTTTGTATTTTTAGTAGAGACAGGGTTTCACCATGTTGGCCAGGCTGGTCTTGAACTCCTGACCTCAGGTGATCCACCCACCTTGGTCCCCCAAAGTACTGGGATTACAGGCGTGAGCCACCATGCCCGGCCTACACACACACACACACACACACACTGTATGAGCCACATTTTTATAGATATAAATGCAGTGCAGTAACACTTGAATTCAATAATAGAAGTAAAAGTGACATCTTCCAACCCCAAACAAACAAAATGACAAACCCAGTACTTGGGAGCTGGGTCCTCCATCCTAAACAAAAGTATAGAAAAGTATAAGTTAAAATTACTAATTCAGATCACTTGAATAATAATGATGAAGACATTTTATATAAAATTGGAGAGTTCTACCACAAGCAGTAATCTGAGGCAAATTCATAGCACTGATTGTTTTTTATTATCAAAGCAGAAAAAATTAACATAAATTAGGTATTTGCCTAAAGAGGTGATCATTAAATCAATAAAATAAACATAATTGGAAGTTAGACATTAATAAAGATAAGTAGAAATTGGTAATGTGGAAAGAAGAAACAAATGATTTGATAAGTAAAATCCAAGCACTAAATTTTTATAGGAAAAAAGCCACAAAGTTTTCAAAAAACTGAAAATGCATACAAACAAAATTAAAATATCAAAATAAGAAAAGAAATATAGTCACTGATATAGAAAACAAATGACCTAATATGCAAAACCCATTTTAAAATTATAAAGGAATACTAGTACAACTAATGTAATTAAAACCAGAGATAATTACTATTGATGCCACTTAAGGAAATTTAGATAGATAAATATATTTTGCATATGTCATTTATTTATGATATCTAAAATTTGTGTTATCAAATTTTATATTGATACTATATTACCAATATTTTTATCATATATATACAACAAAAATTAATAAAGTAACATAATAGAAAAGATAAATAAGCTAATACCATAGGGGAAAAATAAATAAACATAAACTAAGTTTATCAGAAATTACTTCGGAGAAAAGCAATGAGAAAAAATTGCTATATAACTGGTTCTTTCAGTTTTTCAAGAAATAGATAATTTCTTGTTTATGTAAGTATTTCAGATAATGCAAACATTTGTAAATCTTCCAAGCATCTTTTAGATTTTAGAGAAACGTCATAGGAAATTCTGACTAAAATGTCTCAGAAAATTGATACATTTCACTTATGAAAATAGAGGCAAAAATTTTTAAATAAACTAATGGTGATTTAAGTACAGTAAAATATTTTAAAATACTAATACTTGAACAAATAGCTTTTAGTATAAGATATCAAAAATGTTTTAACAATTGAAAAACTAATATAATTTAAATAGTCATAGGATAAAGGAAATACTTGACATCAACTTGACAGATTTTAAAAAAGATGTGTGCATAAAAAATATTTCCCTATCATCCTTTACCAACAGAAATTGAAGATAGATGACATTTCAGATAAATTATTAAATGTAAAAACACCCTCAAAATATAAAAGGAACAGAAATAAGTGTAGATGAATATTTATATTGGAATATAGAGAATGGTTTTTAAAGCTCAGCATAAAATAGCAATTAAGCTGATTAGTTTTTACTATCTAAAATTGAAAACATATATTTAAAAAACTTAAAATTTTAAGTTAATGATAAAATACAGTAGAATACATAAAGATTTCTTAAAATTACCATCTAACAAGAACCATGTCTTTTCATAAATTTGAGGATGGATCAACATCAGTAAAATTATTTAATAAAGCATATTACATTAACAGTTCTAAAAAGAAAACATAATATTAAAAGATGCAGAAAAGAAATATAACAAAATGTAATTGATTCATAATTTAAAAACAAAACAAAAGAACAAAAACTCTCTGCAAGTAGGAATAAAAGAAAGATATCTTAACCTAATTAGAGGCATCTATCAAATCTTGATAGCAATTTCAATCTCAACAGTAAAATCTCAGAAAAAATTCCATTAAACCAGGAATACAACCTGCCCACATTACTTTTATTCAACATTGAACTAAAGATAAAAGCAGAAAAACAACTCAATAAGGTAAGAATTTATAAACCAGATAAATGTTCACTTTTGCAGACAAGATAACTGTCTACATACAAAACTTGAGAAGTGACAGGTGTATTAGTAGAATAATAAGGTTTAACAAGTTTGTTGAATATGAGAGCAAAATGCAGAAACCAGTCTCCATGCATCAGCAATAACCAAATGGAAGCACATTAAAGCAGAAAAAAAAAAACCCACAACAACAGATTCTTTTCACAACTTCAACAAGAACCATAAACCTATTAAAAGCACCTTATATCTATATGAATACTTTTAGAATATTTGTTGGGAAGATTATAAATATTACTATGTCTTATAAAGGATAACTAAAAAGCAGAGGTATGCTATGTTCATAAATGGGAAAACTCCATATCAAAAAGAAATAAATCCTCACCAAATTAATCTAAAATGCAACATAATTTCTATAACAATGCTAATAAGTTTATTTTTTTGTAGGACTTGCAAGCTTGTCCTAAAATTCATGTGTACCAGTAAAGGGCCAAGGAAAGCTAAGACTATTATAAAGATCATGGAGAAGGAATTTTCCCTGCTAGAAATCAACACTTATTATATAGAAATTGTAATTAAGACAGGTGCCATAGTTTAAAAAATGGATAATAAGCCAATGAAATAAACAGCTCAGTAGTAGACTCCCTGATATAAAGCAATAAGTTAGACAGAACATTTCAAAATCAGTGGAGAAAGGATAAACATAATTGAGACAGTAAGGTGGTTATCCATATAGAAAAAAATAGCAAATTAAACTCTTGGTTTGGCCCATACCCAGAGATAAATTCCAAGTATAGCAACAGTGTAAGTGTAAAAAGTAAGGCATTGGTACTTACAAAAGAGAATACAGAAGGATACATTTATGACCTCAGGGTTACAAACAATTTCTTAAACAGGACACAAAAAAGTACACACTCTAAAAAGAAACTGATAATATGACTTCATCATAATTGTCAACATTGGTTCATCAAAGACAGAATAAAGTTCAAAGACAAGTCACAAAATAGGAAAAGGTAATTTGCAATTTATATACAATAAAATATTAGTAGCTAAAATAGCGAATTTCTTTTTTTTTTTTTTTGAGACGGAGTCTCGCTCTGTCACCCAGGCTGGAGTGCAGTGGCGCTATCTCGGCTCACTGCAAGCTCCACCTCCCGGGTTCAGGCCATTCTCCTACCTCAGCCTCCCGAGTAGCTGGGACTACAGGCGCCCGCTACCACGCCCGGCTACTTTTTTGTATTTTTAGTAGAGACGGGGTTTCACCGTGTTAGCCAGGATGGTCTCTATCTCCTGACCTCGTGATCCGCCCGCCTTGGCCTCCCAAAGTGCTGGGATTACAGGCGTGAGCCACCGCGCTCAGTCTAAAATAGCAAATTTCTAAAAGTCAATAAGAAAAAGGTAAATGACCATATAAAAATGGGCAAATAATATGAATATACAATTTATAGAAAAACTGACGAATAAACAAGAAAAAAATGCTTTACCCTGTTATAATCAGGAGTAGATGAGTTTAAATGATAAGATGCTATTTTAGACCCAAATGATTGGCAAAATTTTTAGTATTTGATACTATCAAGTGTTGGTGAGGCTATGGAAAATGGCAATCTCTGACTCTGTTGGTTGGATTATAAATTGGTACAACCATTGTGCAAAGCAGTCTGGCAAAATCTAGGAAAGTTTAAGATGCGTAGATCCCTTAACCCAGCCATTCAGCTTTTAGTATATATCCTAAAGAAATCTTCACATATATGCAGAAGAATGAAAGTATAAGAATCATTTTGAAACACTGAAATAGTGAAAAACTTTTGTCAACAACATAAGGGCAATCAAATCAATAAGAAAATGGTTAAACATTATGTATCGTACTCATAAATAGAATAATATACAGCAATGCTAGTAAAGAAGTTAGTCTATCCACATAGATAAATATTACAAAGATAAGTTGGGGGTAAATTAATCGTAGTTGGGTACATACAATATATAAAATATATATTAACCTTAGCAACATCTGCTGTATATTAATAATGTGCAAAGTAAAAGCACAAAAATATGAAAGGGAATATATAACCACCATAATCAGGATCCTGGTTAACTCTGGACATGAAGGAAAGGAGGAAGGAATAAACTCAGGACTTCTACTGTATCTATGTTTCCCCTTTTAAAAAATCTGAAGTAATTATGGCAAAATGTTAAGTTTTAATAAAGCTGATCGGTGGCTTTGAAGAATATGTATTTGTTGTGTTATTTTCTTTCTTTCTTTCTTTTTTTTTTTTTTTTTTTTTTTTAGATGGAGTCTTGCTCTGTCGCCCAGGCTGGAGTGAAGTGGCGCGATCTCAGCTCACTGAACCCTCCCGGATTCAGGCCATTCTCCTGCCTCAGCCTCCAGAGTAGCCGGGACTACAGGCGCCTGCCACCACGCCCGGCTAAGTTTTTTTTGTATTTTTAGTGGAGACGGGGTTTCACTGTGTTAGCCAGGATGGTCTGGATCTCCTGACCTCGTGATCCGCCGGCCTCTGCCTCCCAAAGTGCTGGGATTACAGGCGTGAGCCACCGCACCCAGCCAGTTATTTTCTATATTTTCTATGTGTTTGACATATTTCCAAATATTTCACAAAGTATTTTTAACAAGAGATTTAACAACAAAAGTCAGTAGAAATTTTACTAAATAAGAAATACGTAAATAAAGCAATTTTCAACCTCAGTTATAATCTAAGAAATACAACTTAAAATTATAGTCAAATAGACAAATGAGTTATTAAAGTGGTGGAGGTTTAAGAGTTCACAGAAGCTAATGTTGGCAAGGAAGCACACTGCTTTCTGGAAGGAATATAACAACATGTATCAGAAAGCTTTAACTTTATTTACCTTTTCACCTGTGTATAACCTCTAGAAACTTGCTCTAAGGCAATTATAAGAGAGGTGTAAAAAATGAGAACTGCCCTAAACATTCAATAAAGGGGATTGTTTAAAAAATGACGCATAAAGTGGACAATCATGCAGTCATTTAAAAATGAGAACACAACTGGTATTTCATGACATAGTGGTTTAAAGGCCCACAGTTAAGGACAAAACCAAGTCATAAAGTAAAATGTATGCTCCTACAGAAAAAGGTTAAAGAGAGAAAGAAAGCCAATTGCGTTGCATAACCGGGATCCTAGGACTTTCTAAGCCCGACTCTTTCCCATGATTCTTCCCTTGGGGTGAGCTGCCTGCATGCGCAGAGCCCTCCTTACCCTTGGGAAGTGACCACAGGTGGTCTGTTTAGGGAGTTATTCCTCGATGGGAATCATCGAGGCTTTCTTCCCTTTTCTGGTGGAGTGTACCCGGAAGATCATACTTCACCATTTTTGTCTCTCAACATGCATGCCCAGGAAGTTGCTTCTTCCTGGGGCTTGAATTCAACTACTAGTTTGATGTTAACAGGTGTGGCTCATCAGGAAACGCCCTCTCCCTGGGGTTGCCAAGCTATCGTTTTTAAAGAGGTAATGCAATAATTGCCAAAACATCACCCAACATTCCTAGTGGGTTGGGGGAGAGCCGTCTTCTGCCCTGCTCATGCCTAGCCACCTGTAAGACTTTAACTGTCTTTTGATTCTGGTTGCCTCCTGAGTCGACCTTAAGAGAATGCTGAAGATACAAATAGAAGGAAAACAGACCCTAGTCTCATAGAATTTGTAAGTATCAGAAGAAATCAATTACTTATTGAATTACAATTGTGATAAGTGTCAGGAAGAAATAAAACAATAGATAAATAGAAAGCTGCTAACATCCAGGGAGAGACAGATACAGATCTAGGTGCCTTATAAAGCATCCTTTTAAATTCTTGGCAATGTTTATTGAGTGAGTACTTACTGAGGCTTCAGTCACTTTACACATATTAATTCATGGAAACTTTCTTTGGAGGTGAATTCTGGTTTTACCACTGCCACTGCACAGATAAGGAAACTGAGGTAGAACGATTGTGTAACTGCCCACCGCCACACACTTAGAGACCTTGACTATCTTTTGGTTCTGGTTGCCCTCTGAATTGACCTTGAGAGAATGCCCCTGGTCAAGTGCTCTGACTTGCCTTGAATCCTAGTGAGGAAAAGTGATTAAATAACAAAATTGCTCAAAGATGAAAGAAACTGAGATCCTGAGACTCAGAAGATACTGATTTCTGTAGTAACATCCTACACATGAATCTACTTTGCTGTCTCTAGTTTCATTCCTGGTTTATTACCACTGGCCTCCATGATGATGCAGGTTGCTAATGTGGAGGTAAAAAGGGACTCTACCGTCACTGAGAAGAAGGACGAGAGTGCCCATCTCTTTTGTTGTTGTTTTGTTTTAGGTAGTGCTGTTCATTTTCAGGGAACTAGTGCATATGGAAGAGGGATAACCAACATGAAGGGAACTGCTCACCGGCGACCAGAACACTGGTGGAGAACAAGTCTCAGTGGCCCTGTCCCTTGGCTTAGTCACCTGGCCTCAATTTGAGTCCAATTGCTTAATTTTCTACACACCCATGAAAGTCAATTCCCATGCTGCTCTGTGTCTTTATATTTCTCCATAATGTAGTCTCTGGCTGTTTAACTGCAGCAGGCTTTATGATAAGGGTTTTTTTTTTTTCTTCCTTGGCAGTAGGAATAGACTTAATTTTAAAAGACACACTCAAATTCAAACAGCCCCGAACGACTTACACAGAAAGCAGGGTGTTTTCTAGCCTTGTTTTTAAAATATTACAATTTTTTATTAGGCAATTTTATCATTGTTATAAATAAGTAATCGTACTGGGGAGAAGGGATAATCCTTATTTAATTAAATTCATCTATACTCCCAGGTTGGCAGCAACAAGACATATGTGAGACTAATACCCACAGCCTGCCTCTTTGCATGTGCAATTAAAAATTCACTCTACAGTAGCACTGGCAGTTTAGTGTTGCTTTTGGCATTTACAAATTCTTTTATTTTGTGACTTTTTTTTTACCATACACATATGCTGGAGCAGATGTTGCTTATTTGTTGTTTATTCAAATCTGTAGGCTCTGGCAGCTAACTCCATTGTTCTGTAATGAAGCTTTATTCATTGTCCTGTATTAGGACCCAGCGCCTGCACGAGAGGCTGCGTTAGTTCCCAGTAGGACACCACAGTTATTGCCCTTATAGTTGGCTGTTTGTAGTTGGAAGCTTGCACTGGGGGAAAAAGCAGCAGCAACAAAGGGCTGGGTAGTCGCCGTCAGGGTGAGTGGAAGGGAATGGACAGGAGAGTCGTCTTGCTGTCCCCTGCTCTATATTCCTGCCCGGTGGCCTCAGCCTGGCATCTAGACTCATCTGCTTTGGGGATTTGGTGTCTGAGGCTGGGAAGTATTTTCTATCCTGCTCTTTCTCTTTTTTGCCTTTCTTTTTCCCTCTCTGGTTATTTATTTTGTTCACAAGCAGGGTACCCCCTGCGTCTCCCCACCCCCTCCCCTTTATTTCCAGTACATTCATAGATTTGTTAATAGTCATGCTTAGCCATAGGAGCTCTGTCAAGCACAAACCTGTTTCTTCCATATATCACCCCCTCATCGCATCTTTCCTCATCCAGATACTGTTTCTGGCTGCCCATGTCTTGGGGGTAGCCACACTTCATAAAGTCGAGAATGTCAGGTCCATGTTGACCATGATAAAGACCTGCTGATCCCTAGAGCTTGAATGCCAATTTGGAGACGTTTGCCTTCTGGAAAACTCCTGTCTTGGCCAGGAGGCAATCAATCAGATTGTAACCACCTCCATCTGGCACATTATGACATGGAACCTCACTATTAACACATTTGTGATTCATCTTGTCCCAACGAGTGGTGCCAGGGATCAAACCACATCCTCCCTCCCCGTGGCAGCTGGGAGCATTCTAGCTTCCCAGCATGCCGAGTTAACACATTGGCTCCTGTGACATTGCAAGTAACAATTCTTTTAATTATCACACCTTCCCTCCCCCTCCCCACCCACTCCACAGACACTTTGGCACCATGGGGATATTTTGCAGCCGGCAATCAGTACTTTTCTTAATTGACTGAGTATGTTCCAATAGTGTGAAGCCTGGTATTATTCACTCTCGAATGAAAGGGGCAGTTGCTTGATGCTAAGTTCTATAGATATAACACACTACACTTGTTTGGGGCATTTTACTTCCATAAGGACACTGTAGTGTTCATTCACAATTTTTAAATATTGATTTCTCTTGTTTAAATAATAAATGTGAATCTCCATAGAATTGAATTCAAGGTCTTTCTTATTCTGGCCTCAGCCCATTCTTACCACCTTACTTCCTCTCCCACAGCCCAGACTGTGTATGTTGGATTGCTTAGTGTCCCCCAGAATTGCCCAATTTTGCATCTCTGTAGCTACATTGCTCCTTTTTTCACAGACTTCACTTCCAATCTCCTTTTTCATATGTCAAAAGTCATCCATCTTTCAAGGTCTTAGTGCGATGATTACCTCTTCTGTCATCTCCTCCAAGAACCCTGCTCCCTAGACATATTCCTCCTTTAGTGCTCCTGTAAATGATGTTGATGCCTGCCTTTACCATAGGCCTTAATACATTTTGCCTTGTATTATAATTAGCTGTATACAAAACATATGTACCTAACTCAATTGTTACTCCTTTTAAGGACCCTTTGCATGCATCTTTGTAGCCATCTGTCAGCTAAGGGCTGCTGTGGCATCTACACAGGGGTTAGCATGTGGGGCTGTAAGGAATGGAAGTAGCCCTTTTTTGAGCATTCTGTGCGACAGGCACTACATAAAGCACTTTACATTCTTAATTCATCCTTAAAACCACCATGGGAGCAAGTGGATTTTACTCCCATTTTACAGATGAGAGAACCACAGCTCAGAGAGGATAAGTCATTGGATCAAAATAATTCAGCAAGGGTGTAACTGAGCTAGTATTCACAGATCTACGTGATTTCAAAGCTTTGATTCTTACTAAGGCATCCCTTTATTTCTCTAGCAAAAAATTTAATGTTGCTATGTTTGTATAGTTAAGATACCATCCTAATGTAAAAATGTTGGTAGAACTAGATTTACAGTTCAACAGAGAAAACCCTTCTGTTCTAAGGGAGTATTAAAATCAAGGTATGGTTGAAATGGTCCACACCAAACGGGGAACAAACCAAATTTATGATTTAACTAGCGGTTGCGTTGATTTAAGTTCAAACTTAGTAATAAGCAGTCTAAACCACTACCACCCACCCCTAGAACTATGCTAGATATGAAGATAGAAAAGAGCATGCTTTTCTATGCTTCCTATAAAAATTACGTTTAACAAGTTTAACAAGAGATGTGTTTCTCAGTTTTTTCAAGGGATAGCTTATGTCAGATAGGAAATCGAGAACCCTTTTATTTTAGCCTGGTGGTGTTTTGGAAGGAGGTTAGAAAATAAATCTCTCAGCCAGGCAGGGTGCCTCATGCCAGTAATCCCAGCACTTTGGGAGGTTGAGGCAGGAGGATCACCTGAGGTCAGGAGTTCAAGACCAGCCTAGCCAATATGGTGAAACCTCATTTCAACTAAAAATACAAAAAAATTAGCCGGGGGTGGTGGCAGGCACCTGTAATCCCAGCTACTCTGGAGGCTGAGGCAGGAGAATCCCATGAACCTGGGAGGTGGAGGTTGCAGTAAACTGAAATCGTGCCCCTGCACTCCAGCCTGGGTGACGGAGGGAGACTCCATCTCAAAAAAAAAAAAAAAAAAAAAAGAGAAAATAAATCTTTCACAGGCCTTTTTGAATCTGGAGAGGTGATTATGGTAGGAAGGGAGGGTGTAGCCAAGGTAGTTGATAGAAGCCTTCAAGGCAGAAGGAAGGGGAGGCAAAGCCGATGTATTTCAGGTGCTCTTTGTCTTATTTTTATTCACTATTCTTTCCCCAGCTCACCTCCACAATTCCCCTGCTTCTTTCTAGGTCCCTTTAATTACTGCCCAAGTGCTAATATAAAACAATTCAAGGTGAATATTGCATCAAGAAACCTAGGCCATTCACTAAGGAGTTTGTGTTGTGCTAAAATTCTCAGGTAGTATGAAATTAAAGATCAGTGGTTTGGGAGCAAGCAATGGAAACATCATAGCTTCGCTCCTCCTTTTCAGGGACATGTTGGAAGGAAGATCCAAGTTCTTGTCTCCTGTAGCAAACATCATCCTTTATGATAAGCATGAGACTTTAGAAAAGGTTAAGCAAATGAGGCATACCAGTAAAAAGGAAACTGGTGATAGAAGAGGCTTTGGGTATTAGGGTTCCTTCTCTCATAACTGATCTTATTCTGGCCATTCTTGCTTTGGAAAAAAAGAGTTGGCATTTTCCCCTTCTACTCTTCCTGGGAAAGTTGAAGCCAGAGGTGAGGCTGATTCTTCTCCCTGGGAAGAGAGGTTGGAAAGTGGCTCAGTGCCAGAGCAGCTGAGATTTTGATTGGTTTCTTCTGCTGCCAACTCTAGCTGGCTTCTGGTGCCCATACAGACCTCAATGATGATATCTGACATGGTCTATTTCCTTTAGCATGTGCAATTTGCCCACCTGCATGGCAATCTCACAGGTGGAACCTTGGTCATGGACTGATGCATTAGCTGATAGGTTTTGAAATTTATTTTATAAAACATAATATGAACGTGTAGATATTCTATGTTCATTAAATAACTTTCATTAAAATGTATAGAGTTGGTCTAAGGGAGTTTCAAAGTTCTGTGTTTATCATAATGATTCTTACTCTATTAATAGATAAATTAATAAATTCTTGCCTTCTGATAAATAGGACTATTTAAAAAATCAGTATTTGCTCTCTGTTAACTATGATGTGAAGAAATTATGATTCCCTAGGGGTCCAAAAATCCTGACATGCATACCCTGTTAATCCCGTGTGTAGGACCTGACACCACCTAGAAGCTCAATAAATGTTTGTTCAATGGGAGAATAGGATCAGCAAAGATTTCTCAGGGGCTGTATTTATATCTATGATAAAAAGTCAACAAAGCCAAATCCTTTGCTAAATATCTTCATAGTGAAGTGACACAGAAAAGAAAACTTGAGAGACAGAGGAAAAAAAAGGAAAGATAACTCATGATGGTTAAACCCTAGATGTTTAAACAAAACAAATGCCACTTAGGTAAAACTGCAAAGATATGTAGTCCAGTACCATAGATTGCTTTTGATCAGACTTGATATGGAGAAAGAATTTCGTGCTTAGAGAAATTTTAAAAAATTCTTATGTCCATTAGACTATTTCTTTCAAATATCAATATCAAATATTATATCAACTGGAGTTTTCATCAGGAAAATTGAAGGGGAAACCAAACATTTACATGGAGATGTTGAAAAAAATATATGAACAAAGGTATTTCCAGCAAAGGAAATTGTTTTCTTTCTGGTTATTTTCTTTTGCGCATATTGGCAACTCTTTCTATGCCTTTCAATATCTTCTCAATATACTGTTTTCACGAGGTAAACTTTTATTTCAGGTAATCTAGTAAATCTAATAATTTTACCTTACTCTTGGTATCTACTCTTTTGGTCATTTTTATTATTTTTCTCCCTGGATAAGATGTTTTCCAAGACTGCAATGAAGCTGTCATCCTTGGGTTTCTCTTTGCCTTTTTCTTGAGTTTGATTCTCTCTTTCCTAGAGCTCATGTCTTTCTTTCTTTCTTTGGATAGTCCTTTTTTTCTATTTTTGAAACATGCTCCAACAATTTTATTAGATTCAAAGAATGTATAATCAGAAAACAAAACTCTGTCCTCAGTGTGCTTTCCCACCTGCAAGACGGTTGTTCTTAATGCCTGATGTACAGTTGTCATTCTAGGATATCTTAGCAAAATTAATTTGGAGATTCTCTTGTTTGGATCCTTGCTGGATCTCCCATTTTTGGGCCACTTCCTTCTCTTGACTGATGTTTTCACTTTGATGCCAGACTGTCTGAGTAGGTTCCTAAGAAATGTGGAAAGGAGGCAAATTTTTTGAGACCTCGTGTTTAAACATTCTGAAAATGTTTAATCCACCTGATAAGTATGTTGGCTCAGCATCAATTTCTTGGTCCGAAATTATTTCCTTCAGAATTCTGAAGGCCTTGCTCCATTGTCTTCTTGTGTTGTGCTGTTGAAAAGTCTAAAGCTACAGTGAACTCTGTTCTGTTACTCTCTCCAGAAGCTTATAGATTTTCATTTTGACTCTACTGCTCTGAAATTTTATAATAATATGTGTTGGTCTGTTTTCATCCATTAGGTTGGGTTCTCAGGGTCCATTTCAATCACAACCCCATGCCCTTCAGGTTTAAATTATCTGTCAATAATTTTAAGCACAAATTTTCTTTTTCAGGAATATCTACAATGTGAATACTGGCACTCATGAATTAGTCCTCTTTCTCAAATTTTCTCCCCTGTTTCTTCATTTCTTTATTTTTTAGCCTAATTTTTGGAAGACTTTCTCAGTTTATCTTCCAGCACTTTAATTAAATTTATTTCTGTTTTTATGTATTTAACCTTGTGAAGTTTATGTTCTCAGAATGTTTTCTCCCATAGCATCCTATTTTTTTTTGTCATGGTTGCAATGCTTATGCTTCCTCTTATCTCTTTGAAAAGATCAATGATAGTTTCTGTGTATACATGCACATATTTATGTATGTATCTGTAAAGTTTTCATCTCACTGCATAGTTTCTGTTTTATCATGATATTTAGTTATCCCAACATCATTTGTTCCTCCATTGAATCACCTTAGTACCTTGGTTGAAAATCAGTTGGCTTTAAGTGTACAATCTTATTTCTAATCTCTCTAAGTTCTATTCTATTAATTTATACGTCTGTCTGTATACTACTAACACACTGTCTTCATTATTGTACCTTTGTAGTAAGTTTTAAATAAGGAAATACATCTTTCACCTTTGTTCTTCTTTTTCATGATTATTTTGACTACTTTATGTCCTTTGCATTTCCATAAGAATTTTAGGGTCAGCTTGTCAATTTCCATATAAAAATGTAGCTGAGATTTTGATAGAAATTGTATTCTATCTTCAAATCAACTTGGAGACTATTGCCATCTTAACAACATTAAGTCTTCTGATTCACAACATGGGATATCTTTCCATTTATTTGGTCTTCTTTAATTTCTTGCAACAGCATTTTGTAGTTTTACGTGTATAAGTCTTGTAGTTTTTTGGTTCAGTTTATTCTAAATATTTTATTCTTTTTAATGTTATTGTGAATGAAATTGTTCTTGTAAATTTAATTTTGGGCTGCTCATTGCTAGTATGTAGAAATAAAATTATTTTTTGTATATTGATCTTATATCCTGTGACTTTGCTGAATTCATTTATTAGTTCTAATAATTCTATAGCAGATTTTTATATACAAGACCATATTATCTGCAAGTAGAGATAGTTTTACTTCTTCCTTTGATTCTGAATTTTTTTTCTTTTTTCTTTTTTCCTTATTATCCTGGAAATAGAAGAGGAGAGAGTGGACATCCTTATTTTCTTCTTAATTTTATGGGGAAAAATTTTAGTATTTTACCATTATGTATGATGTTAGCGATGGCCTTTTTGTAGATGTCTTTTATAGGTAGAGGATATTCAGTTCTCTTCCTAGTTTGTTGGGTGTTCATATCATAACATTGTGTTAAATTTTGTCAAATGCTTTTTTGGCATCAATTGAGGTGGCCCTGTGGTTTTTTTCTTTTATTCTTTTAACATTGTGTATTACATTCACTGATTTTCAGATGTTAAAATAGCCTTGCATTCCTGAGATGGGTTCCACATAATCATGGCATATAATCCATTTTTTATATTTCCAGATTCAGTTTGCTAGTATTTTGTTTAGGATTTTTACATCTATATTCACAAGGATTTTTCTGGTAATGTCTTTGTCTAGATTTGGTATCAAAGTAATACTGGCCCCAGAGAATAAGTTGGGATGTGTCCTCTCTCTCATATCTTTTGGAAGAGTTTGTGAAATATTATTAATGTTTCTTTAAACATTTGGTAGAATATATCAGCAAAGCCATCTGGGCCTGAAATTTTCTTTGTGGACTGTTTTAAAATTTCTAATTAAATAACTTTACTTGTTACAGGTCTATTAAAATTTTCTGTTTCTGCTAGAATAAGTTTCAATACCTTATACTTTTCTAGAAATGTATCCATCTCACCTGAGTCATCTAATTTGTCATTCACAGTATTTGTATAATTGTCTTTTATTTCTAGAAAATTAGTAATTACATCCTCTCTTTCATTCATAATTTATTAACTGAATCTTCTGACTTTTTTCTTTATCATTCTAGCTAAAGATTTGTCAGTTTTGGTGATCTTTTCAAAGAAAAACTTCTTTTTTAAAATTCTTTGTATTGTTTTCCCATTGTCTATTTTACTTATCTCTGCTCCAATCTTTATTATTTTTTTCATTCTGCTTGCTTTGCATTTAGTTTGCTGTTTGTGTAGTTTAAAGTAAGAGGTTAGGTAATTTTTGAGATTCTATTTCTTTTTAAATATAGACATTTATAGCTAAAAATTCCCCTCAAAGCCTGCTTTTGCTGCATTCATACATTTTGATATGTTTTGTTTTAGTTTTCACTCATCTTGAAGTATATTCTATTTCCCTGTGATATCTTATTTGACCCATTACTTAGGAGTGTTTTAAAAAATTGCTACATATTTGTGAATTGCCTAAATTTTCTTCTTCTATGGATTTCTAATCTCATTCTGCTGCAGTCAGAAATGTTATTTTGTATGATTTCAATTCTTTAAAATTATTGAGGCTTATTTTGTGGACTATCATATGGTCTATCCTGCTTGGAGAATGTTCCATGTACAGTTGAGAAACGTAAGTATTCTTCTCATAGATATTATTTTTTTAGGTGGTGTCTTTTACAGATGTCTATTAGGACTACTTGATTTATTTAAAATGACATACTAGAAAATACCTATTTAATTCAAAAACATGCAGTAATGCAGGAGTAAAGGCATAAAAAGATATGACATGTAACACATAGTATAATGGCAAACAGAAATCCTATCTTATCAATAATTACATTCAGTCGAAATAGATTAAACATTTCAATTTATTATTATTGTTCAAATCTTCTATTTTGTTGTTGGTCTTCTAATTGTTTCATCCATTATTGAAAGTGGAGTTTTAAAGTATTCAACCATTGTTGAATTATCTGTTTTTCTCTGCATTTCTGTCAGTTGTTTAATTGGGACTCTGTTTTCAGGTCTACATGTGTTTTTAATTGTTATGTCTTCCTAATAGATTGACTCTTTTATCATTATAAAATGCTTTTGTCTTTATTAACAATTTTTATCTTATTGTCTATATAATATGTAATATGATATGATATAGTATATAAAAATATAGCCATTCCAGCTACGTTTTGGTTACTATTTGGATAATATATCTTTTTCATTATTTTACTTGGAACCTATGTGTTTTTTGAATTTAAAATGTTTCTCTTGTGGACCGCATGTAGTTAGATTATGTTTTATTTTTATCCATGCTGCCAATCTCTTTTGATTAGAATGTTTAATCTATTTAGATTTAATGTAATTATTGATAAGGTAGGATTTATGTCTGTCATTTCATTATATGTTTTATATGTCTTATGTCTTTTTATTCCTCTATTCCACCATTACTGCATTTTTGAGTTAAACGGGTATTTTCTAGTATGCCATTTAAAATATATTGTTATTACTTTTATTATATTTTTTAAGTTACTTTTCTAGGTGTTGCCCTGGGAATTCCAATATCTTAACTTAAAAAATCTAGATAGGATTAGTACCAACAATTTCAATAGCATGTTAAAAATTTGCTCCAGTATAGTTTTATTTCCTCCTCCCTCCTTTGCGGTATTATTGTCATACACATTACATTTTTATACATTATGATTATATCAATTCCATTTTATAATTATTGCTTTATTAAATTGTCTTTTAAAACAGATGAGAATAAAAGAATTACAAGCAAAAATACATTTTTATCATCTTCATATTTACCTATGTAGTTATTTTAATGAGTGCTGTTTATTTCTTCATTTGAATCTGAGTTATTGTCTAGTGTTTTTTCACTCCCACCTGCAGGACTTCCATTAGTTTTTCTTATATTGCAGTTCTTCAAGTGATGAATTCTGTTTTTGTTTATCTGAGAATGTCTTAAATTGTCTCTTTATATCCTGTATTCTATAGAATTCTATATTCTATATTCAGTTTTGCTGAATATAGAATTCTTGATATTGACATTCCTTTATCCTTTCAATGCTTTGAATGTCATCCCACAGCCTTCAGGTTGCACGGTTTCTGCTAAGAAGTCAGTTGTTAATCTTTTTAAATATCCCTTGTATGTGATGAGTCATTTTTATCTTGCTGCTTACAAGATACTTTGTCTTTTGAGTTTATTATCATGTGTCTGAGTGTGTATTTCTCTGAGTTTTTCCTCTCTGGAGTTTGTTGAGCTTTTTGGTTCTGTACATTGTTTCTCATCAAAATTGGGGAGTTTGGGGCCATTATTTATTGAAATATTCTTTATGCCTTTTTCTTTTCTCTTCTCTTTCTGGGACTCCCATTATGTGTGATGGTATATTTGATGGTGTTTCACAGGTCTCTGAGGGTCTGTTCATTTTTATTCATTTTTTTTCTGTTTTTCCAGCTGGATAATTTTAATTGGCTTATTTTCAAGGTTGCTGATTCTTTTTCTTCTGCCATCTCAGATCTGATGTTGAGGTCGTGTACTGAATGTTTTATTTAAATTACCATATTTTGCAACTCTAAACTCTTATTTGGTCCTTTTATGATATTCACCTCTTTATGATACTCTGTATTTGATGAGACATTCTTTCTCATACACTCCTTTAGTTATTTTGAACAATATATAATAACTAATTTTTTGTTTTTGTCTAGTGAGAACAACATTTGCATTTCCTCAAGGACAGTTTTTATTGATTGGCTTTTGTTTTGTTTTGTTTTTGTGTGTGTGGGTCATTCTTTCTCATTTCTTTGTGTGTCTTGTGATGGTTTGTTGTAAACTGGACATTTAAAATAATATGATAATATGAAAACTCTTGAACTTAGATATACTCCTAGGTTTTGTTGTTGTTTCTGGTTTGTTTGTTTGTTTTAAAGAGACTTTCCTGGACTAACTTTATAAAACCTATATATTTTATCAAGTACATCACTGAAGTTCCTACTTGAATAGCCTAGTTAATGACTGGACAGAGATTTTTTTTAAGTGACTTGAACAAATATGTCTACCACCCTTTTCTGAAGGTCTCTGTGTTTTTGTTGGAGCATGCCTTCAATGCTCCACCTATTTACAACTCAGTGTTAGTCTTCCCTTCTTGTTTGTGCAGCCTCAAGGTCTTTCAGATGTGAGAAATTAGGGTCTTCTCAGATCTTTCTTGGGCATGAACACAGCCCTGCACATGTGCAAAGCCAGCCTTTTGTAGATCCACACGAATATGTCAGAGATTTTCAAAGTCCACTATTAGCCAAGTTTATTATTTTGCCCCAGTTGGTATCACTGTCTCAGGCAGCTATAATATTAAACAATTACCATTAATTGTTTTAATCATACACCCTGCTGGTATGGATTTCCCGACTTAGGAATCTCTGAACTAGGTCAAATAAAGACAGGCCTACTGAATGGGCTTTGCCAGAGAGCTTCCAGATAGGCCTAATAGTGATAATTCTCCAGAAATGGGACTTTTTGTTTGAGAGTCCACACCCTTTCTGCTTCCTTTAACTGATAGGATGCTGTTTTTCACAGCTACCACTATTCCAAGGCTGATTGTTTTAAGGCTAATGAAGAGCTGGGGAGAGGGTAATGGAAATAGGGTAAGTTAAAGTGCCACGAAGTTCACTGTTCTTATTGATAGTCAACTCTTTTTTTCTTGTATAAATGCTCCTCAGATTATTGAAAGGCTTTGGTTAATTTCTAGGGTTTTGAAAAAGTTAATTTTGACAGGTTTTGCCAGCGTTCTTGTTGTTTTTATGGAGGAATGGGGTTTCGGAGGTTCTATTTCCACTACCTCAGAAGTACTTCCCTCTCTTTGTCTTTTTAATAAAACCAATTTGCTTACTGTAGTTTCTATGGGATTTTTTCAAAGAAAAATATTTATTTTCATTCTACCATTTTAGAGTCTATATTTGCTCTGTTAGTCAGTAACAATGAATTTCAATTTTTCTGCTAGTAGAATATCAGGAAGACAAATCAGAAAGAAAGACATTCTTGTTTAAGGCCATTTTTCTTTTAAATTCACACATGATCAGCAGTTTGTTTTGTTTCTATCTAAAGCCAAATCCAGTGGCTACGTCTATATTTATGTTAAATAACCAACAGCACTCTGGGCCTTTCTGAATTTGCAAGGTGGCTTCTCAGCAATGCAGATCTCCCTTTGAATTCTTTTTGCCCTCTGCACAGCATAATGACATTGTTACATTTGTGTTATTCTTGCTTGAATATTGTGTTATGAGAGCTTGAATATTTGCTAATGCATATGTAGGGGGAGGGAAGTTCCTTATGGAAATATTCCATATTCCCTGTGAAGTACCTTAAGCAGTTAGGATTGTTCACATTTTTCAGATGCTGAACTTTGGCTCAGAGGAGTAAAGTGACTTGCCATGAACAACCAGCTGGTAGGCACCAAGGTTGGGAGTTGAATCCAGGTCAGGTATATCAAAGTTTAAGAACTCCTTCCCTCTACCACACAATGTTCTTTACCCCAGATATTACGGAGTCTTAGATTGTCATTTAGTCTAAACCATCCAATGCTTAAAATACCTATACAGTATCCAATACCTTCTTGTGCATCTTCTTGTGTATCTAGGGCAGGTGAAGAAGTAACTTCATAAATGCTTTCCAATAAAATTATGCTTTACAGGGGAAGGCTAGATCTAGTTCCTTTTACTTTGGTGACATTATGGGAGTAAAAGTGAGGGCAAGGCTCAACTTTAGCTCAATAACTTGTTAAAAAAAACTCCCCATGCAGAGTTTCAGATTTACACTTATTCTAGTAATTAAACAAATATTTATTGAGCACCCATTATGTGTCCAGGGCTTGAAGTAAGACAGAAAAAGCCTCTACAAAAGGAAGATATGAGACACTTAATAGGTATATATACTCCATGAATGCAGTAATTTTCTCCTGTTTCATTTAATACCATATACCCAGATCCTTAGAACAGTTCCTGGTATGTATGGATGCTCAATAAACATTATGGAATTAATTGATTAACTGAGATAATTTCACATGTTTTTAAAGGTTATAAAAAACAAAATGGGTTAGTAGAGTGTAGAGCTTTGTGGCACAGTGAGCTGCATTCTAGTGCGTGGCCAGGAAAGGTTCTCTGAGGAGAGAGCATTGAACATCATTGTCATCTGGTTTGAGAACAGTCATGGATCGTTTTTTTGAAATTACTTCAGAAACAGCCACTGAGAAAACTCCTGATTCGGGGGCCCCATTTATATTTTTTTATCACAAGGAACCCTAGAGTGTCCTTTGTCACTCCCTGGGGTATGGCGGGAATGAACACCACACCTCACTGAGGGTCCATTGCTGGTGTTTTCCATCACCATTAGCCAAGGGATTAATTTATTTTTAAGCTATAGGCTGAAGCCTTGAGAATGTAATTTAGTTTCAGTTTAATTTTATAGTAATTTTCTTAAAGAGAATAAAGGTGACTTCTAGAAAGTGTATAGAAATTAGCAAAATTCTAAAAGTTATGTAATCCAGAACTTAGTCCTTAGAAACAAGGGTGATCTAGGTTTGCTGAACACATACTGTAGATATTTTCCCATTTATTCTTTGGACATGGATATAGGGCTGACTAGTGAAAAATCAAAGATTTGATATGCATGCTTTAATAGAAAAAACATGAAGATAGGATCAGGTCATAAGTATTACTTGTGTAATCTACGGTAAGTTATTGGAGGCCCTCATACCTCAATGTTCCCATCTTCATGATGGGCGTAATAAAATCTGCCCAGCTTGGCAGTTGTAAGGATTATAGACAATGTGTTCAGAATACCATGAACAATAATGGCAAGCAGTAAATGGCAGTTATTAGTACTATGGACGCATCTTGAAGTCATTTTTAAATTCTCTTATGCTATTTCTGTGGACAAAGGTGTGAAGATGTGAGTGATTATCAATGTATAGTCCTTGGTACTCTCTTAAGCAAAATAAGACATTAAGTAATTTTTTAAAATGGAGATTGAGTCTTATGAACAATGGTTGTGTAATTACATAGGCTTTCATTCTTAGACATGACCAAGATCACTACTAGTAACATACTAAGTAACATACTAAGTGACCAATTGAAGGCTAATACCAGTAGTGTGTTACAGTTTACTGAGAATTCTTTTTTTTTTTTCTGAGACAGAGTCTCGCTCTGTTGCCCAGGCTGGAGTGCAGTGGTGCAATCTTGGCTCACTGCAAGCTCTGCCTCCCGGGTTCACGCCAATCTCCTGCCTCAGCCTCCCGAGTACCTGGGACTACAGGGGCCTGCCACAACGCCTGGCTAATTTTTTTTTGTATTTTTAGTAGAGACGGGGTTTCACTGTGGTCTCGCTCTCCTGACCTCATGATCTGCCCGCCTCAGCCTCCCAAAGTGCTGGGATTACAGGTGTGAGCCACCGCAACCGGCCGAGTTTACTGAGAATTCTAATTCCGTTTTCTGTTCAAAGGTCTAGCTGCTATGCAATGCTTTGACAATGTTGCAAGGTTCCTACTGTACATGCAAAAATATAAATTATTGGAATTCTTGCAGTTTTCAAGAATTATGATGTGTTAATAACATCTTAAATTGATCATGGTTTTTAATCGTGCCTCTTTTTGATTAAATGTAAGTTATTGCTAATTTATCTCTCTAAAAAATTATTGTATTTATGGTTATCCCTTCAGGGTCTAGTAGTGAATATATGCATATTGGGTCCTATTGATTTCAATAATCAGATTTTTAAATGTGCAGGTCTTATTCTGAATCATCCCTACCACCTGTCTTAGGTTGGATTTCCCAGAAATGGACCTCAGGGAGAGTTTGTGTTAAAGTGATGTATTAAGATGTATTCTGAGGAAGTACAGTAGGGGGGTGGGACCCTGAGGAGAAGGAGGTCATCTGCCCATCAACACATCCCTCCACCCACTGACAAAGTCCATTTTTTTCATCATCTCATTGATTCCACAGGCACAATGTTATTTCAGCTTTAGAAATAAATAGTATCTTAGATCATAAGGTAAATTCCCCAGATAGCTTAAAGAGTAGTTTTCAATGGCCTTTTTCTGATTTCCTCTATGGCCAAAGTAGAAAGCAGCATAAGGATTATGTACAGGTGAATGAGACAACAAGAGACAAAACCAAAAAGGTTTCTAAATTTCATTTTTTGGTAGCATAAAAACATTAGATTGTGATTCAAACAATTATCAGATACCCAAACCTCTCTTGCTTACTTTTTGGGAATGGTATGGTTGTCCTGCTCATATTCCAATCTAGATAATTATATCTTCTCTTCTGCAAATTGCCTGTTGCTTATATTCCAAGTGCATTCTTCTTTTCTTTATGACAGACTGCTCCTAGGCACCACAGCATGGTGGTAAACAGCCGTAGGGAGCTACCCCAAAGATGGTTGCACTTCAGTGGTGGGTAAGCTTGTCCCGGTATAATTTATCTATCAACTTGTTCAGTTTTTGAAGCATTTGCCATCTTTCAGGAAGAAAAGCCTGGAGAAGGGAAGATCCTATTATTTCTTCTATAAACTCAGTAGGTTTGAGACACTGTTCTAATTAGAATGGAGATAACAACAATTTAAAAATGATAGATCTTGGCAAAGGGGATGATTAATATAAATGGGTTTCTCAACAAGTATTTCATTGATAAGCTATTAAAGAATAAGTGTTAAATTTTAGATTGCCAAAGACATCATACCTCTATGTAGTAACCTCTATGTAGTATTAAGCATTTCTGAGGTAGGCAAGAGTCATTGAAATAATAACCAAGTCTCCCCAACAGTTTAATTAAAAGAAAATGTGAATTAGTATAAAAATCAAAACTATTCTGCTTTTTGTAAAAAACAAACAGAAAACAACTTCATTGTGTGTGGAGATAAGAGTTCAGACAAAATTATTTAAGAGAAAATACATCCTGATTAGTCTCTTCCATTAACAGCAGCTCTTTAGAGATAACTTTTACCTTCTAAATGATTTAATGCTCCATCTTTTAAAGAAAAAAAAACCCACGATACTCTTGTCATTTTCTGATTTATATTAGTGCTCCCTCCCACCCCCACAGTACTTTAAGGATAATACTCTACCTAAAATGCGTTCAATGAGTTTGGTTGAAATTGAAGATAATAAAGATAAAATGAAAATGAGGATAAAATATTTGGAGAATATTTAAATTTCAGAAGAAAACATTTGACCTATTAAGAAGAGAGTTACTTTTATTTACCTCTAACACTACAAATCACTGCAGGAAAAGAAGATAAAGTCCCTTTTCTATTTGTAGTAAAGAAAAGGGTAGGAAATGAATTTTAGAAGCACACATATTGATTGTCATTAGATAAACTGTTTATGCTGTCAGAGCATTTCCAGTAGTTGTGGCATCCATGGGATCCTAAAGAAGCCGAGAGATGACAGAAGCCTATCAGGTTCACAGACTTTTAGGGAACCTTAAAGCCCTCTTGGTGCCCATCATTGTGATAGGAGCAAGGACTATGACTAAGTCACCCAGATCAAAGGTGTGACCATTTCCCCGAACTTAAGATCAGCCTTTTCACTTCATGTATGTCTGTCTTCCCCAGCCACCACCCAATTTCTGCCCCCTCACTTCTCCCTAAAAAATACAACCAATACCCCATAAAAAATAATTAGGATTGTTCATGAGAAAATCCAAAGGGGGCAAATTCACATTGTTCTTTGGGAGGTTCCTTCCCTGTCCTTTCCTGCTAACACACACCACTACTAATTAGGCTATTGGAGAAGAGGCATCTGGCTGTTGCCAACTCTTGGCACCCAAGGTTCATGAATCTTTTGGTCAAGAAGGGAAATATTTCTTTCCTGATCCAAAGTCTAATCCCAAGAAAAAATGCCTCCAGGGGCCCCTTCTTCTCAGAAAAGGTAGAGATGATGTTAGGAAAGGCTTTGAAACCAAAAGGGAGTCCAGAAAGGCCAAAAAGCAAATTTCATAAACTCCCCTCCATTAATGGGGGGTCACAATGTAGAAACCCATAATTATAGTTGAGTATTAGGGCTTACCAATAATTATTTTTAGCTTATGAGTGAGGAAACCAAGGCTCTTAAAAGCTAAGCAACTTGCTCAAGTTCACCCAGCTGGCAAGTGTTGGCATCAGGATGAAACCCAGGTTCCTCTGACTCCAAATGGCATGCCGTGCCCAAATTCTATGCCGCAAATATAAGTTGTGATTATCACTTTATTATAAAATATGCTTTGCTGTGCACATTGCATGTTATAAGAAGCCAAAGTGGATAAAATGGTTTATCACTTGTGTCAAGAGAGTAGGTGACTCAAAGCATTCTAGGATTCACTGTGGAAGACCTGATTCTTCATCCCCTTACAGTGTGTCTGAGAGAGGAAATCCCTCTCTGCTCTCTTCCCTGATTCCATACTGACCTTTGTCTTCTTTCAATTTGTAAAGCATGGTGACATTACCTTTAATCTGTGTATATTAGTCACAACATTTCATTAGTCTTTCAAAAACAGTTTTAGTTGCTCTTGCTTTTCTTTGTAAGTACAGGCAAGGTGTCCTTTCTATGTCTATTTTCAGGTGATCACATTTTTGTCATAGTAAAATGGAAGGCATAATGACTAGATTTCTGGGTAAACTCTCATAATTTACATATGAGAAAAGAAAGGTCCATAAAGTTAGTGATTTATTCTAGGTGCCAACAATGATTGGTGACAAATCCAGACTCCAAACTCTCAGTGTTGAATTTTCAATTCTTATTTTACAATTAATTAGTTTTCTGTGTAACATGTTCCTAACTTATTCTTTGTTTCAACTGTATGTGTAGAGCTAAGTGTAAAGCAGGTAGAATTACTGTATCATAGCATTTTGATAAGAATAACATCTGATTTATTTTCAGTCTCCAAAATTTACCTCATGTATGCTGAGGAAATCAATGGTCAAGTAAGTTTGTAAAGAGTGTTGTTTTAACAGTTAAAGAAGGGGGAGGACCCAAGATGGCCGAATAGGAACAGCTCCAGTCTACAGCTCCCAGCGTGAGCGACGCAGAAGATGGGTGATTTCTGCATTTCCATCTGAGGTACCGGTTCCATCTCACTAGGGAGTGCCAGACAGTGGGCGCAGGTCAGTGGGTGCAACGCACTATGCGCGAGCCGAAGCAGGGCAAGGCATTGCCTCCCTTGGGAAGCACAAGGGGTCAGGGAGTTCCCTTTCCTAGTCAAAGAAAGGGGTGACAGACAGCACCTGGAAAATCGGGTCACTCCCACCCAAATACTGCGCTTTTCTGATGGGCTTAAAAAACGGCGCACCAGGAGATTATATCCTGCACCTGGCTTGGAGGGTCCTACGCCCACAGAGTCTCGCTGATTGCTAGCACAGCAGTCTGAGATCAAACTGCAAGGAGGTACCAAGGCTGGGGGAGGGGTGCCCGCCATTGCCCAGGCTTGCTTAGGTAAACAAAGCAGCCGGGAAGCTCCAACTGGGTGGAGCCCACCATGGCTCAAGGAGGCCTGCCTGCCTCTGTAGGCTCCACTTCCGGGGGCAGGGCACAGACAAACAAAAAGACAGCAGTAACCTCTGCAGACTTAAATGTCCCTGTCTAACAGCTTTGAAGAGAGCAGTGGTTCTCCCAGCATGCAGCTGGAGATCTGAGAAGGGGCAGACTGCCTCCTCAAGTGGGTCCCTGACCCCTGAGCAGCCTAACTGGGAGGCACCCCCCCAGTAGGGGCAGACTGACACCTCACACGGCCGGGTACTCCTCTGAGACAAAACTTCCAGAGGAACAATCAGACAGCAGCATTCGCAATTCACAAAAAACAACTGTTCTGCAGACACTGCTGCTGATACCCAGGCAAACAGGGTCTGGAGTGGACCTCTAGCAAACTCCAACAGACCTGCAGCTGAGGGTGCTGTCTGTTAGAAGGAAAACTAACAAACAGAAAGGACATCCACACCAAAAACCCATCTGTACATCACCATCATCAACCATCATCAAAGACCAAAAGTAGATAAAACCACAAAGATGGGGAAAAAACAGAGCAGAAAAACTGGAAACTCTAAAACGCAGAGCACCTCTCCTCCTCCAAAAGGATCGCAGTTCCTCACCAGCAATGGAACAAAGCTGGGTGGAGAATGACTTTGACGAGTTGAGAGAAGAAGACATCAGACGATCAAACTACGAGCTACAGGAGGAAATTCAAACCAAAGGCAAAGAAGTTAAAAACTTTGAAAAAAATTTAGACGAATGTATAACTAGAATAACCAATACAGAGAAGTGCTTAAAGGAGCTGATGGAGCTGAAAGCCAAGGCTCAAGAACTACGTGAAGAATGCAGAAGCCTCAGGAGCCAGTGCGATCAACTGGAAGAAAGGGTATCAGTGATGGAAGATGAAATGAATGAAATGAAGTGAGAAGGGAAGTTTAGAGAAAAAAGAATAAAAAGAAATGAACAAAGCCTCCAAGAAATATGGGACTATGTGAAAAGACCAAATCTATGTCTGATTGGTGTACCTGAAAGTGACGGAAAACACTCTGCAGGATATTATCCAGGAGAACTTTCCCAATCTAGCAAGTCAGGCCAACATTCAGATTCAGGAAATACAGAGAATGCCACAAAGATACTCCTCGAGAAGAGCAACTCCAAGACACATAATTGTCAGATTCACCAAAGTTGAAATGAAGGAAAAAATGTTAAGGGCAGCCAGAGAAAAAGGTCGGGTTACCCACAGAGGGAAGCCCATCAGACTAACAGCGGATCTCTCAGCAGAAACTCTACAAGCCAGAAGAGAGTGGGGGCCAGTATTCAACATTCATAGAGAAAAGAGTTTTCAACCCAGAATTTCATATCCAGCCAAACTAAGCTTCATAAGTGAAGGAGAAATAAAATACTTTACAGACAAGCAAATGCTGAGACATTTTGTCACCACCAGGTCTGCCCTGAAAGAGCTCCTGAAGGAAGCACTAAACATGGAAAGGAACAACCGGTAACAGCCACTGCAAAATCATGCCAAAATGTAAAGACTATCGAGACTAGGAAGAAACTGCATTAACTAACGAGCAAAATAACCAGCTAACATCATAATGACAGGTTCAAATTCACACATAACAATATTAACTTTAAATGTAAATGGACTAAATGCTCCAATTAAAAGACACAGACTGGAAAATTGGATAAAGAGTCAAGACCCATCAGTGTGTTGTATTCAGGAAACCCATCTCACATGCAGAGACACACATAGGCTCAAAATAAAAGGATGGAGGAAGATCTACCAAGCAAATGGAAAACAAAAAAAGGCAGGGGTTGCAATCCTAGTCTCTGATAAAACAGACTTTAAACCAATAAAGATCAAAAGACACAAAGAAGGCCATTACATAATGGTAAAGGGATCAATTCAACAAGAAGAGCTAACTATCCTAAATATATATGCATCCAATACAGGAGCACCCAGATTCATAAAGCAAGTCCTGAGTGACCTACAAAGAGACTTAGACTCCCACACATTAATAATGGGAGACTTTAACACCCCACTGTCAACATTAGACAGATCAACGAGACAGAAAGTCAACAAGGATACCCAGGAATTGAACTCAGCTCTGCACCAAGCGGACCTAATAGACATCTACAGAACTCTCCACCCCAAATCAACAGAATACACATTTTTTTTCAGTACCACACCACACCTATTCCAAAATTGACCACATAGTTGGAAGTAAAGCTCTCCTCAGCAAATGTAAAAGAACAGAAATTATAACAAACTATCTCTCAGACCACAGTGCAATCAAACTAGAACTCAGGATTAAGAAACTCACTCAAAACCGCTCAACTACATGGAAACTGAACCACCTGCTCCTGAATGACTGCTGGGTACATAACAAAATGAAGGCAGAAATAAAGATGTTCTTTGAAACCAATGAGAACAAAGACACAACATACCAGAATCTCTGGGACACATTCAAAGCAGTGTGTAGAGGGAAATTTATAGCACTAAATGCCCACAAGAGAAAGCAGAAAAGATCCAAAATTGACACCCTAACATCACAATTAAAAGAACTAGAAAAGCAAGAGCAAACACATTCAAAAGCTAGCAGAAGGCAAGAAATAACTAAAATCAGAGCAGAACTGAAGGAAATAGAGACACAAAAAACCCTTCAAAAAATTAATGAATCCAGGAGCTGGTTTTTTGAAAGGATCAACAAAATTGATAGACCGCTAGCAAGACTAATAAAGAAGAAAAGAGAAGAATCAAATAGATGCAATAAAAAATGATAAAGGGGATATCACCACCGATCCCACAGAAATACAAACTACCATCAGAGAATACTACAAACATCTACGCAAATAAACTAGAAAATCTAGAAGAAATGGATAAATTCCTGGACACATACACCCTCCCAAGACTAAACCAGGAAGAAGTTGAATCTCTGAATAGATCAATAACAGGCTCTGAAATTGTGGCAATAATCAATAGCTTACCAACCAAAAAGAGTCCAGGACCAGATGGATTCACAGCTGAATTCTACCAGAGGTACAAGGAGGAACTGGTACCATTCCTTCTGAAACTATTCCAAGCAATAGAAAAAGAGGGAATCCTCCCTAACTCATTTTCTGAGGCCAGCATCATCCTGATACCAAAGCCGGGCAGAGACACAACCAAAAAAGAGAATTTTAGACCAATATCCTTGATGAACATTGATGCAAAAATCCTCAATAGAATACTGGAAAACCGAATCCAACAGCACACCAAAAAGCTTATCCACCATGATCAAGAGGGCTTCATCCCTGGGATGCAAGGCTGGTTCAATATACACAAATCAATAAATGTAATCCAGCATATAAACAGAACCAAAGACAAAAACCACACGATTATCTCAATAGATGCAGAAAAGGCCTTTGACAAAATTCAACACCCCTTCATACTAAAAACTCTCAATAAATTCGCTATTGATGGGACGTATCTCAAAATAATAAGAGCTATCTATGACAAACCCACAGCCAATATCATACTGAATGGGCAAAAACTGGAAGCATTCCCTTTGAAAACTGGCACAAGACAGTTTTCAAAGGAAAACTTTGAAACCTCTATCACCACTCCTATTCAACATAGTGTTGGAAGTTCTAGCCAGGGCAATTAGGCAGGAGAAGGAAATAAAGGGTATTCAATTAGGAAAAGAGGAAGTCAAATTGTGCCTGTTTGCAGATGACATGATTTTATATCTAGAAAACCCCATTGTCTCAGCCCAAAATCTCCTTAAGCTGATAAGCAACTTCAGCAAAGTCTCAGGATACAAAATCAATGTACAAAAATCACAAGCATTCTTATACACCAATAACAGACAAACAGAGAGCCAAATCATGAGTGAATTCCCATTCACAATTGCTTCAAAGAGAATAAAATACCTAGGAATCCACCTTACAAGGGACATGAAGGACCTCTTCAAGGAGAACTACAAACCACTGCTCAATGAAATAAGAGGATACAAACAAATGGGAGAACATTCCATGCTCATGGGTAGGAAGAGTCAATATCGTGAAAATGGCCATACTGCCTAAGGTAATTTACAGATTCAATGCCATCCCCATCAAGCTACCAATGACTTTCTTCACAGAATTGGAAATAACTACTTTAAAGTTCATATGGAACCAAAAAAGAGTCTGCATTGCCAAGTCAATCCTAAGCCAAAAGAACACAGCTGGAGGCATCACGCTACCTAACTTCAAACTATACTACAAGGCTACAGTAACCAAAACAGCATGGTACTGGTAGCAAAACAGAGATATAGATCAATGGAACAGAACAGAGCCCTCAGAAATAACACCGTATATCTACGACTATCTGATCTTTGACAAACCTGAGAAAAACAAGCAATGGGGAAAGGATTCCCTATTTAATAAATGGTGCTGGGAAAACTGGCTAGCCATATGTAGAAAGCTGAAACTGGATCCCTTCCTTACACCTCATACAAAAATCAATTCAAGATGGATTAAAGACTTAAACGTTAGATGTAAAACCATAAAAACCCTAGAAGAAAACCTAGGCATTACCATTCAGGACATAGGCATGGGCAAGGACTTCATGTCTAAAACACCAAAAGCAATGGCAACAAAAGCCAAAATTGACAAATAGGATCTAATTAAACTAAAGAGCTTCTGCACAGCAAAAGAAACTACCATCGGAGTGAACAGGCAACCCACAAAATGGGAAAAAATTTTCACAACCTATTCATCTGACAAAGGGCTAATATCCATAATCTACAATGAACTCAAACAAATTTACAAGACAAAAACAAACAACTCCATCAAAAAGTGGGTGAAGGACATGAACAGACACTTCTCAAAAGAAGACATTTATGCAGCCAAAAAACACATGAAAAAATGCTCACCATCACTGGCCATCAGAGAAATGCAAATCAAAACCACAATGAGATATCATCTCACACCAGTTAGAATGGCAATCATTAAGAAGTCAGGAAACAACAGGTAGAAGTCAGGAAACAACAGGTGCTGGAGAGGATGTGGAGAAATAGGAACACTTTGACACTGTTGGTGGGACTGTAAACTAGTTCAACCATTGTGGAAGTCAGTGTGGCAATTCCTCAGGGATCTAGAACTAGAAATACCATTTGACCCAGCCATCCCATTACTGGGTATATACCCAAAGGACTATAAATCATGCTGCTATAAAGACACATGCACACGTATGTTTATTGCGGCACTATTCACAATAGCAAAGACTTGGAACCAACCCAAATGTCCAACAATGATAGACTGGATTAAGAAAATGTGGCATATATACACCATGGAATACTATGCAGCCATAAAAAATGATGAATTCATGTCCTTTGTAGGGACATGGATGAAATTGGAAATCATCATTCTCAGTAAACTATTGCAAGAACAAAAAACCAAACACCGCATATTCTCACTCATAGGTGGGAATTGAACAATGGGAACACATGGACACAGGAGGGGGAACATCACACTCTGGGGACTGTTGTGGGGTGGGAGGAGGGGGGAGGGATAGCATTGGGAGATATACCTAATGCTAGATGACGAGTTAGTGGGTGCAGCGCACCAGCATGTCACATGTATACATATGTAACTAACCTGCACGTTGTGCAGCACATGTACCCTAAAACTTAAAGTATAATTAAAAAAAAAAAACAGTTAAAGAATTAGAATAAGCTTTTCTTAGAATGTAATTTTTTAAGATTTTTTTCTTTATAAAGTTATTTTATAAATGCTTAAAATAAAGTGATCTCATCTTAAATTGAAACGCTGTATTTCAGATACAGGTACACCTAATGTTAGTAAGAAGGGTTTTTACTTACAGATAATTTGGTGATAATAAAAATCTTCAGTAAACTTTGCTAAGACTTTTAAAAAAACTTTATGACTAACTCTGTGATTTTTCCAGTGTTAAAAGGAGTCCAAGTTGATTCTAAAATCAAAGAACAGACAGAAGTTCAAGTGGGTTGTAAACTTGGCAAAAACATGTTTTACCAAGAAAAAAGGAAAACGAATCCCATCTAAAAATCTGTGACTATGTGTATGCATCTTTGGGCTTTCTTTTTGTAAAAGCAAAGTTCTTTAAAAAAGAATCATAACATCACATAAAGTAATGAAATATACTTTGTGTGACTAAAGATATTAAAATTGCTTTTTAAAATTAGGCCAACTGCATAACTCCTTTTGAAGAGTTCATTGGAAGTAAGTCACCTAGTGACCATAATCATGCTTTAACTTTGGGTGTGTAACCTTATGTTCTAAGAAGTGTCACTGATAACTTTTAAAATTATCATAATTAATCTGGTGCTACTTAGATAGAAGTAAGTTTTTCCACTATATTTCTGTTTGCATTTTACTATTTCCTTTCTGTAGTATGCTTCCCTTTGCTGTCATGAATATCACAAAGATGGATACAACTGTTTAATTTTATATTTTTCCTGCAGTAGTTATTCAGAATTTCTCTTCTGAATAGTTTTTAGCATTTGAATCAAAACAGTTTTTGACATGTCGGTGACACCATGCTGTAAAGGAGGAGTCAGTGCTTCTGGATCCCCAAAGGGACTTAGTTTTAAATGTGCCCCAAAACTCTTGTTGTGGCAGTTTTCATCTTTATAAGGGCTACTACTACACATGCTCAGAGTTCATTCTCAGAACATTAGCCTATAAACTTTGAAAGAGCAGAGGCACAGTCTTAGTCTCCATTATATCCCCTAATCTAGCACATTGCCTAACACACAGTAAGCACCCAACAGAAAAATGTTTGTGGGATAAACAAATAAATATAGCAAGCTTTCTTCTAGAAAGTGGATGGTCACCCAGCTTGAAGATTATTTATTTTATTTCAATGCTTAGGCAGTATGCCTTATGAATTATGTATGTCTAAAACACATATGTTGAGGAAGGTGTTCTGGAGTATTTCTTATTACTATGAAATACAATTCAAAAGCACTCCTAGTGTTTTCCATTACCATCTATTTTATCCTTATTTGGATTTTGTCCACTGGAGAAGCTCCTCAATGGCTGGGCTGTGTCTTTCAGTATTCCCCGTTGTCCACGCAGTGCCTGGCACAGAGCAGCCAATCAATCAGTAAATTATTGTTACATGAATAAGTGAGACTACATCAAATAATTTTATCAAAATTTAAAATGGGTTGGAATCAGTAAAAAGTAATATTGGTGATGCAAACAAAAAAGAGTGACATCATGGAAGATATTCTTTAGAGAATCATCAAAATGTAAGTGAAGACCAGACATGGTGGCTCATGCCTATAATCCCAGCTCTTTGGGAGGTCAAGGCAGGAGGATCACTGGAGCCCAGGAGTTCAAGACCAGCCTGGGCAACATGGCAATACCCCATCTCTACAAAAAAATAAGAAATTAGTCCAATGGGATGGTGCACACCTGTAGTCCCAGCTTCTCAGGAGGCTGAGGCAGGAGGATTGCTTGAGCCCAGGAGGTCATGGCTACACAGTGAGCTGCGATCATTCCACTGCAATCCAGCCTGAGCAACAGAGCAAGACACTGTCTCAAAAAAAAAAAAAAAAAATTCAGTAAACAGGTCAGAAATGAAAGTGACTAAACTTGACAGAATGGAAAGCAGTGTCTCAATCCTCTGCACATCTTTCTTCTAAGCTTGGGTGGTTTATGTCCCTAAAAACAAAAACTTCCTTTTTATTAAAAAGGAGATAAATTGGAATTAAAATGAAAAGATACAATTTTAAGTGAATACTAAGTTGTCTGGTTATTGTACTATGAGTATCATTCAGGCAGGAAAGAGCATATCCAAAAGGGTTTAACTGAAGAGAGTTTTAGAAAGGGGCTATTTACTGAAGTGGGTGGGATTCAAGGAACCAACAAGAAATGTGGAAGTACCTCAAGGTTAATAAGAGCAGAAAGTCTTTGTCACCCCAGGCCTAAAAAAGCAGAGGGAGCCGACTACTGGAGCCTGTGAAAGTTGGAGCCTGAGGAGAGAGACCTCTCAAAAAGAGCTCTCACAATAAAGGACGGCAGCCATTTTCAAAAAGTGCCCTGAAGGAGGGAGTGGTCAATAAATAATCCATGTTCTTTCTTCTGCCCTTCAATCTCCTACTCCTACCGGTGCCTCCCATTGATGGAACACAAGAGAAAGCCTGGAGCACAGGCAGGGCAGAGAATGATCAGAATAGAAGGTAACAGGTGCAAGGAAGGACAAATAGACAATAGCCAACAAATGACTGGTCTCCCTGAGAATGCCTTCTGACTCTGATGGAGCCAGGAATCCCACATCTGTCCCCCAGAATGCAGCTAGGAAGAGAAACACAAGCGTGATTCCTTTTTTTTTTTTTTTTTTGAGGAGTCTCGCTCTGTCACTCAGGATGGAGTACAGTGGCGCGACCTCAGCTCACTGCAAGCTCTGCCTCCCGGGTTCACGCCATTCTCCTGCCTCAGCCTCCCCAGCAGCTGGGACTACAGGCGCCCGCCACCACGCCCCGCTAATTTTTGTATTTTTAGTAGAGACAGGGTTTCACCGTGTTAGCCAGGATGGTCTCAATCTCCTGACCTTGTGATCCGCCCGCCTCGGCCTCCGAAAGTGCTGGGATTACAGGCGTGAGCCACCGCGCCCGGCCTGAGCGTGATTCTTGATGGAAACTTTAGTTCTTCAGCTTGGTAACTACGAAACGTGAGGAACTGGGCTGCCTTGTAAAAGCACTATTTCTTCTTACTGTCTGAACATTTGATGTAATCCCTGCCAATCAACCAGTGGACTCAACAAGGACAATGTTTCCTCCCAGCTAGCTTCACAAGAGGAAAAAACAAAAACAAAAAAACATTTGGACTGGTTATCACTAGAACTGTGGTACTTGAATCAGTAGAAAAATTAAAGTCTCCAAAAAAATTGGCATTACAAAATTTGAAACCTATCTATTGTCTCAAGTGGTCATGGGACATTGTTCACTTAGCCCTGGAAACTTCTATCCTTCTATTTCTGTAAAATATGAGTAAGCACTGGATCTAAATTAAAATTTGTCATTGCACTCTTCCAGGACATTGCATGCACATTTGCTATTCAAAATCGGATCTGCCCTCCTTTTTGTCTCAGGAATATCCACTAAGTATCTATGTAGACAAAGAAGATATGTGTGTTTAAACAACACAGTCTTTATAGATTCATATAAATGTTCTGTTTCAGAAATATTTAATTGGATTTAGATTCTAACTTCCTTCATTCCAAGTCCCTGCATTACCAAACCCATGATTACTCCATGCCACGAAGCTCCAGGCACAATGGCCTGTTTTCCTTCCCCTGGACAGAAACACAGCTTGTAGGGAGGGGGAATAGAAACAGTTATCATTAGGTTGTGCCCTCTGAACATATTACTCTAAAGGATATTTTTCAACAATTTTTAAGGTAGTATTTTGATATGACAGTTTTTAAGAAAATGATGTGAAAAGATGCTAGAGGAAGCAGTGCGAATTTTATCTTTCAAAATACAATGGTCAGACCATGGGTCCAATAGAGAATGTTTTCCTTGCTCACTCACCTCTCAAAAAGCATCCTCATATTAGATGCCAGAAGATAGTGGAGGTGCATAGTTGTATTTTAAAGTAGACATTTTGCAACTCACGAATTGTGTGCCTTTCAAGTTGTCATATGAAGCAACATTTCAGATAAGAAAGGCCTCAGGAAATACAGCATCCATATATTCTTCCTGAAAAAGAAATGTCAAAGATGTACACCAGTGTACTGAATTAGGAAGTCTTGCTTAAAAGGACAGGTAAGGCAAAGTCTAAAGAATTGTAAAATATACAAACACGATATAAATATAATAAATATCATGAATATTTTTAAAAGAGAAGAAACACACACAAAATTGCTAGATCTAAAATCCTAGATTATATCATAGAAAGCTGAATGACAGAAGAAAATGAAATTGTCAACAAATACTGATTAATTGGGGAGTTAATAGGTACTTGTTTAATTCTTGGTGTTTGAAATATGTTTGAATTTTTGATGTTACTACTAATTAAATTTAAAATCATAGTATTTGTTTTATGTGTTCTAAATTACCAGAGGAAAAGAGGCAATCAAAGAAAATATAGTCTACTTGGCAAAAAAAAAAAAAAAAATTGAAAATTAATCATATTAGTAATACTACCAAATATTGAGTGCCAGGAACTATGCTAAGTGTTTTACATTATCTCCTTTAATCCTCACTTAAGTCTCTGAGATAACAATTTATGATGCAGTTCAAAATCAGGCCTACTTAAATGTGAAGTTATACTCTGTCTTTATTAATACATCAGTAGGATGACAAATAGATTAAAACTTGTGTCCCAATTCTCATTGATTAGTATTAGCTATTAGTAATGTTGAACTAAGAAAGATTCTGAGTCTGAATTTCAGCTCAGCAGAAAAGACTGGATTATGGATTATTAGTGATGCCTACTTTCAGAACAACAGGGAAGATTTGCATGGAGTATGTCACATATTGACTCTACCAATCAGTTATAAAAATAGATATAAAATTACAAACAATAAGGCTAAATATATAGCTTATGAAAATAGTTATAGATGGAATAAATGAACCTACAAAGAAAAAGACTCAAAAGATCATTAAGAAATTTTATCCACATTTAAAATAAAGAATCAAAGAGATGTTAAAAGCAAAATGAATGGGCAAAATATATCAAAAAGTATGTCAATGAAAACAAAAAGAAAACAGGAATTACAACATTATTAGATAGTGCTGAATTCAAGAAAAAAATACATACAAAAATGTATGAAATAAGGCCAAAGCTAGGATGAGAGGTAGAAACAGTCTTTTTAGAGAATATAGAATGAACATAAATTGTTCAGTTGGTGACGTTAGAAAAACAAGTTATTAACTCAAGAAGTAGGTATCCCAAAATATCAATAACTATTGAAGAAATTAAAAGTTTTTAAAAAGTTTCATCTTTTAAGGTATACCATTGTCAGCAGTTTTATGGCTAAGCTCTTTTAACATTGTAAGAAAATAATACTACCTAAGCCTTCCGAACTGCTGAAGAGCAGATAAAAAAAAAGAGAAACCTATCAATTGTTTTTTACAGAAGTGGCACAATTATGCTACCAAAATCTGGGGGAAAAAGGCATGTGCTCACAAACACATATGCGTGCGTGCGCACACAGACGCACAAATCATAATTTTTGATAAGAAAAATTCACATCATATGAAAAGAAACAAGATATAAAATGTGTATTAGGATTATTATTTTACAAAACACAGACATATAAATGTGCACAAACAAAATGCCCTAAATACATAGAAATATTTTAGTCATTTTCTTACATGGTTAGGTTATAATGATCTTTATTTTTTATTTATGATTTTTTATTTTTCCAAATTTTCTTTACCACCTTGTATTACTTCTATAATACTGAAAAGCAAGAGTATTGAGCCAAAGATAAGTTAATTTTACAGAAGCGGATTTTTCTTTAATAATGAAGGAAGGTTATTTTGACTGAAGAACAAAGGGACTGCTAGACCTGGAGCAACGGAAGGAAGGAAAGAAGGGAGGAAGAAAGGAAGGGAAGAATACCTAGGCTGTAAGACCTTGAAACCAAAACCTCAGGAGAGTGCTAATGGAAGTAATTAAAATGTTAACGTAGAAATCTTCATAGGATAGAGACTCTTCTGCCTGAGACTTTTGGCATAGAAAAATAATTGTCTCAGGATTATTTTCAATAACTACTAATATTTTCAGTCTTTCTCCGGTTTTAGGATGAGAGTCAAGATACATATAAGCTCCGTGATGGCAGGTATCTTTGTTGATGCCGGCTGACCAGTGTCTAGCACAGCATAGGACCCTGCAGGGCCCAGTGACCACCTGTTAGGAATGAAGGTTTCCAGTAGAAGGTTCCACCATGCTCTTTCCCTGTGGCTTATTCTCTTCAGAATATTAACAGTGACTTGTCCTACAGCAAGAATGTTTTTCAATGCCATAGACAACACAAATCAATTTCAGAATGAAGATTAAAATTATCCTTGACAGAGGCAGGGCATGGTGGCTCACACCTGTAATCCCAGCACTTTGGGTGGCTGAGGCAGGTGGATCATGAGGTCAGGTGATCAAGACCATCCTGGCTAACACGGTGAAACTCCATCTCTACTAAAAAAACAAAAAATTAGCCAGGCGTGGTGGCACGTGCCTGTAGTCCCAGCTACTTGAGAGGCTGAAACAGGAGAATTGCTTGAACCCGGGAGGCAGAGTTGCAATGAGCCGAGATTGTGCCACTGCACTCCAGCCTGGGTAACAGAGCGAGACTCCTTCTCAAAAAATAAATAAATAAATAAATAAATAAATAAATAAATAAATAAATAAAAATTATCCATGACAGGATGGAACCATGGTCCCAAACAAGCTAGATCAAATTTCACAAGGATATAAACTAAACCATTCACTTAGGTTTCTAAACATTTATTTATTGATTTCAAAATAGAGACTGATATCAGTGTAACCGAACACTGGGAACACAACTTCTGACTAAACTAACACAACCTTAGGCTGTGTGTATGGAAGTGAAATCTAGCAGCAGGAAAAGAGCAGTCCTCCTCCTTTCCATGTTGGTCAGACCGTCATCCCTACTACTGAAGCCCAGCTGGGTGACAGGTTTTACAGCAAGCATTAAGTAAGAGCCTATTCAAAAGTACAAGACACAAACAGCCTGAAAAGCCTGCCCTGTGAGAGCTGATTTAAAGGGTCTGGGGAGATTTTTATTTTTATTTATTTATTTATTTATTTATTTATTTGAGACAGAGTCTCGCTCTGTCGCCAGGCTGGAGTGCTGTGGCGCGATCTTGGCTCACTGCAACCTCCGACTCCCTGGTTCAAGTGATTCTCCTGCCTCAGCCTCCCGAGTAACTGGGATTACAGGTGGGCACCACCATGCCCAGCTAATTTTTGTATTTTTAGTAAAGACAGGGTTTCACCATGTTGGCCAGGCTGGTCTCTATCTCCTGACCTCGTGATGTGCCTGCCTCAGCCTCCCAAAGTGCTGGGATTACAGGCGTAAGCTACCGCGACCGGCCAGGTCTGGGGAGATTTACGCTGAGGAGAAAGGCCTGGAGAGTCCAAGTGAGCTGTCTTTGGGAAAGGAGTTCGACACATTCTGCACTACTCCAAGGAGCAGAGCTATGACCGACAAATGTAAAATGCTAAGGTAGAGGTGGCCAATACAAAGACGAATTTCCTAAAACGTATGATGCTCTCTGACCAGATAGGAGTCATTGCTTGTCACCAAAAGTGAGTAAGCACTAGCTAAATGACCATCTATAAGGAGTGTTCTGGAAGGGAGGTGGCACCATCCCGTCTTTCAACCTGGGGAACATAGAGAGGTTTTGTTTGTTCTACAAAACATTGAAAATTAATTTTGTAAAATGCCTTAGAAGGAACAACTGCTCTCTGGTCTGAACAATTCACACTACCGCCCATTGTCCTGAAGCCTAGCTGTTTCACATATTTATGCCACCTGCCCAGCTCTTAAAGGCATTGGCATTTGCCTAATCTCTAATGTCCATTCCAACTCTAGGCTAACTTGCTTGGTGACTCAGCTTCACCACAGAGCTGTCACAGAATTTTGTACCATTTGGAGGACAGAAGAGATAGGAACTTGACCATAAAATAGTTAAAGTAGAATTGATTGATGAAGACAGTTAACTTTAAACAGTCTGAGGTTGAAACATTTCTCTTGCTCTACACAACTTTATCACACTTCACACCCCATCACCTCTTTGCTTTTTCTCCCTCTTCCCATGTAACTTTCAATTTCATAGCTTCTGTGAACTCAGACTATTTTAAACATGAACTTTCCACCTAGAATTCAGAAGCTTTTATTACCAGACCAGCCCAGCCCAGAAAAGCAGGTTGACTTTTCTTACTAATTTTAGCAGTCCAAAGGTCCTTTGGCAGGGACCAGGTTCTTCCACTCTGTGGTTGGTGTAATGCTGCCATCTGGTGATTATTCCAACAAAGTGCCTGAGGCGTCTGTCTCCTCCTAGGCAGAAATGTTTCCCAACTTACAAGTCAGTAGAGTAGTCCTGTCCCAAGCAGGGTCCCCCTAATTGGGAGGGTAAAATTTATCTCCATGAAGACACTTGTGTGCTGAAAATGGTAATTTCTAATTAATATTAGTATTAACCATGATTATTAATAATGATATGAAGATTGGGTTATAACAGATAATATTAATAATGATGTCCTGCAGCAAAAATTTACATTTAACATTATGTAGCCTATATATTATTAGAAATATATTATTGGATATTATCCTTATTGCAACCCCACAAGTAACATAGTATTACCATATTCATTACTTTCCCTATGAGGGGACAGACTCAGAGAGAGTAAGAGGCAAGCTCCAGATCACACAGCCTCTAAGTAGGAGAGTCAGAATCAGACTCCAGTAGAGCAGGCTTCAAATTTTCTAGATGGTTCAGCATGGAGCCTAACTAGATTTCAGTAGCATCCAGTGTACAGAAGTGGACCCCCTTAAGCTATGGGATAGGCAGGATGGGGGAACCAGCAGTCTAAGGAGGCATGAAAAAAATTGTGCAGGGCTTGGTGGTGGTGAAGGATTCCATTTACACAACTGGTTTGGAACAGGATTCAGCCAGCAATAGAATGCTTAGGTGATAAGATCTAGCTGGAGGAAAAGGACTGGTAGGTGCCAGGTGGGAAGTCAAGGCCCCACTGGAGCAGAGTAAGGAAGAACTGTGGCTCCTTCGGCATATTGAGTGCCTAGGGAAAATGCCACTGAGGGTAATGAGACGTCTCAAGTTCCCCCAGTCTTGGCTTAGCTAGCTGAAGGAACTGGGTGGGGTGGGATAAGCCAGGCGTGCTGGTACCACTGCCATTACTCTTGCCAGATGCCATATTGCCTTCCCTAAAGGCAATGTATTACATCTTAGGTGTGATATGTTGTATTACATATTAGGTGTGAGGGTGTGGGAGTGATAAATGATGTATTTGTCTGTTTGTTTAATAATCCATCATGGCCATTCTGAGCTAGGTGATTTCTCATCCTTTGTCTCATTTAATTTCTACGACCCTAAGGGAATATTTAGAATTTGGAAATCCTACATCTAGATGTGCATAGTCTAGTTGTTGAGAAGCTACTCTATAAAGAGAAAGGATTTTTAGCCTCTTGAAGAAACTAAACCATCAGTAACCTGGCCCACATTTTGCTTGGTGAATCTCTCAAAACGATTGACATGCAGGCATTTCACTTCTAACACAAACACAAGATAAAGAAGCCTCTACACCTGAGAGAACTATGCCCAGTTCCACCATTTGATCTCATCATTCAAGTGAGGTTCCCAATGTCTGATTTTTTATTGCTTGAGTTTCAAACATTGGTTTGTTTTTTGTGCTTTACACACAAGTACAGTTAATGAAAGGCAACAGTTATATCACAAGTATACCTCTTTTGGAGGAAATTACTCTTTCTACCTTTTAGGGACCCTTTGTAGTTGTTTATTTTCATTTGGACCAGTGTATTAGGCCATTCTCATGCTGCTATGAAGAAATACCCAAGACTGGGTAATTTATAAAGAAAAGAGGTTTAAATGAGAACACATGGACACAAGGAGGGGAACACCACACATTGGGGCTTGTAAGGGGAGGGTGGTCGTCAGAGGAGAGCAACAGGAAAAATAGCTAATGCATGCCAGGCTTAATACCTAGGTGACTGGCCGATAGGTGCAGCAAACCACCATGGCACAAGTTTACCTATGTAATAAACCTGCACATCCTGCACACGTACCCTGGAACTTAAAATAATTTTTTTTAAAAAAAGAAAAGAGGTTTAATTGACTCACAGTTCTGTGTGGCTGCTGGGGAGGCCTCAGGAAACTTACAATCACGGCAGAAGGCACTTTTTCACAGGGCAGCAGGAGAGAGAATGAGAGCTAGCAGGGGAAATGCCAGATGCTTATAAAACCATCAGATCTCATGAGAACTCACTCACTGTCACAAGAATAGCATGGGGGTGGGAAACCACCCCCATAATTCAATTACCTCCCACCAGGTCCCTCCCATGACATGTGGGGATTATGGGAACTACAATTCAAGATGAAATTTGGGTGGGGACACAGCTATGCCATATCAACCAGACTGGTATAAACCAGCCAGCACATGGACAAATGGGCTCTAACATATCACTCTGTCCTAGTGTTCTAACGTATAATTTCATCCATTCATTGTAAGAGGGTTAATAGCAAACATTGCATATGAAGCTTATATTCAAGAATAGTAACTGCTTGGAGATTGTTTGAAAAGTTGAAATAATAATAATGATGTATGGAGAGTCCTTCACAGTTTGTTGTACAAATCTTGCATCAAAACATATAGAAAAAGCAATAGGTTCCAAAGTCTGTCTTGTCCATCTTTTACCAAGGCTCAACCTCTTCTGCTGAATATCTTTGGTTCCCCTAATGCCTATATAGTCTGGGAGTGGGAGTGAGAAGTGGAAATTAGTCCTGTCTCACGCTCTGCTATCCCATACTTTGTCTACTGCAGAGGCCTCTGGAGTACTAACAGGCTGTGGGCCCAGAAGCACATAAAGGGATCTTCTTTTTTTAATTTTATTATTATTATACTTTAAGTTTTAGGGTACATGTGCACAACGTGCAGGCTTGTTACATATGTATACATGTGCCATGTTGGTGTGCTGCACCCATTAACTCATCATTCAGCATTAGGTATATCTCCTAATGCTATCCCTTCCCCCTCCCCCCACCCCACAACAGTCCCCAGAGTGTGATGTTCCCCTTCGTGTATCCATGTGTTCTTATTGTTCAATTCCCACCTATGAGTGAGAACATGAGATGTTTGGTTTTTCGTCCTTGTGATAGTTTGCTGAGAATGATGGTTTCCAGCTTCATCCATGTCCCTACAAAGGACATGAATTCATCATTTTTTATGGATGCATAGTATTCCATGGTGTATATGTGCCACATTTTCTTAATCCAGTCTATCTTTGTTGGACATTTGGGTTGGTTCCAAGTCTTTGCTATTGTGAATAGTGCCACAATAAACATACGTGTGCATGTGTCTTTATAGCAGCATGATTTATAGTCCTTTGGGTATATACCCAGTAATGGGATGGCTGGGTCAAATGGTATTTCTAGTTCTAGATCCCTGAGGAATGGCCACACTGACTTCCACAATGGTTGAACTAGTTTACAGTCCCACCAACAGTGTAAAAGTTTTCCTATTTCTCCACATCCTCTCCAGCACCTGTTGTTTCCTGACTTTTTAATGATCGCCAGTCTAACTGGTGTGAGATGGTATCTCATTGTGGTTTTGATTTGCATTTCTCTGATGGCCAGTGATGATGAGCATTTTTTCATGTGTCTTTTGGCTGCATGAATGTCTTCTTTTGAGAAGTGTCTGTTCATATCCTTCACCCACTTTTTGATGGGGTTGTTTGTTTTTTCTCGTAAATTTGTTTGAGTTCATTGTAGATTCTGGATATTAGCCCTTTGTCAGATGAGTAGATTGCAAAAATTTTCTCCCATTTTGTAGATTGCTTGTTCACTCTGATGGTAGTTTCTTTTGCTGTGCAGAAGCTCTTTAGTTTGATTAGATCCCATTTGTCAGTTTTGGCTTTTGTTGCCACTGCTTTTAGTGTTTTAGACATGAAGTCCTTGCCCATGCCTATGTCCTGAATGGTATTGCCTAGGTTTTCTTCTAGGGTTTTTATGGTTTTAGGTCTAACATGTAAGTCTTCAATCCATCTTGAATTAATTTTTGTATAAGGTGTAAGGAAGGGATCCAGTTTCAGCTTTCTACATATGGCTAGCCAGTTTTCCCAATACCATTTATTAAATAGGGAATCAGGAAGTTCGTGTGGAAAATTCTTCAGGATGGGCTGCCCACTCGACAGGTTATTAAGCAGAGGGGCTCCCACCCAAGTGTGCAGGGCCATTTGCAATAGTACTGAAAAAACATTTAAAGTTCTGCATTGAGCTTTTGAAAGGTTACTGCAAGAATCATCATGAATTTTGTACCCACAGTTGACATAAGGAGGAAAACGGGTGGTATTTTTGCTAACCCTAAAGGGAACTGAAAAGTTTTAATATGGATTGAACTAATTATAACAAAGGCAGTGAAGTCTTAAATATTACACTAGTAAATTTCTTATAATAAATATATAGTGAGTATACACTATTTCCTCTGACAACACTAAACAGCTGTTCTATTACTCAGGTTAAAGGCTGTGTAAAAGTCGCACATCAGAGTTAAAGGAAAATCTCTCAGGCAGCACCTTTTTCTACAAACTATTCAGTTTAATAACAGGTGTTTATGTTTGTAGACTCTTCTAGGTTTTTGTAATAAATCCCACACGACATTGTTAATTTTTTTTGTTTAAATAGTCAATTATCTTTTTTAAAGATGTAGATAATAAATAAATAAAATATTCAATGCTTACCCACATGATTTTTCCTTTCAATACCCTAAAGATGTTACTCAACTGTCTTCTTACTTGGATTATTTCCAATGAGAAATCTGCCATCCTTATCTTTGTTAACTCGATATGTAATGTTCGTTTTCTCTGGTTGATTTTAAGGGTTTTTATAAAAAGTCATTGGCGTTGGGTAATTTTTCTTTCTTTTGTTTTTCGTTTGTTTGTTTGTTTGAGATGGAGACTGGCTCTGTCACCCAGGCTGGAGTGGAGTGACCCAATCTCAGCTTACTACAACCTCCACCTCCCAGGTTCGAGCAATTCTTTTGCCTTAGCCTCCCAAGTAGCTGGGATTACAGGCACCTGCCACCACGCCCGCTAATTTTTGTATTTTTTAGTAGAGATGGGATTTCACCATGTTGGCCAGGCTGGTCTTGAACTCCTGACCTCAGGTGATCTGCCTGCCTCGGCCTCCCAAAGTGCTGAGATTACAAGAGTGAGCCACAGCGCCCAGCCAGTAATTTGATTTTCATGTGACTTGGTGTAGTTTTCTTCATGTTTCTGGTGCTTGGAGTTTGTTGGACTTTGTGAAACAAACTTTTCTTTGAAACATTTCTTCAAAAGCTTCCCCTCCTCTTTGGGATTTTTCAGTTACCTATACCTGAGGCTATTGGACTTGTCTCATCACTTGCTGATGCATTTTCGTTCTAAAAAGTATTTTCTTTTTTTAAATCTCTATGTTTCATTTGGGATAGCTTCTTATGACCATGTCTTCATGTCACTAATCTTTTCTTCTGCAGTCTCTAATCTGCTATATATATCCAGTATAAATTTTACTGGAGACATTGTTGTTTTCATCTCTAGACATTCAATTTGGTTTTTTTTTAATATCTTGCATATCTCCACTTAACATAGTTCATCTTTCCTCTAGCTTCTTGAACATACAGGATATAGTTTGTTTTTCTTTTGTTTGTTTGTTTTTGTTTTTTTTTTTTGAGACGGAGTCTCACTCTGTCTCCCAGGCTGGAGTGCAGTGGTGCAATCTCAGCTCACTGAAAGCTCTGCCTCCCGGGTTCATGCCATTCTCCTGCCTCAGCCTCCCAAGTATCTGGGACTACAGGTGGCTGCCACCATGCCTGGCTAATTTTTTGTGTTTTTAGTAGAGACGGGGTTTCACTGTGTTAGCCAGGCTGGTCTTGAACTCCTGACCTCGTGATCTGCCTGCCTCGGCCTCCCAAAGTGCTGGGATTACAGGCGTGAGCCACTGTACCCAGGATATAGTTTTAATAAATGTTTTAATGCTCTTTCTTAATTGATAATTCTAAGATCTGCATTAGTCTTAGGGTGGTTTCAATTGATTTTTCTCCTCATAATGGATCATATGTTCCTGCTTCTTTGCACACCTATTATTTTTTAATATATGCCAGACATTTGGATTTTACCATATAGGTGGTAGATGGTACTATATTACCATAAATATTCTTTTGCTTATGTCTTGGACACAATTAAGTTACTTGGAAACAGTTTAAGTCTTTCAGGTCTTGCTTTTAAGGCTCATTAGGTGGGACCAGAGCAGTGGTCATTCTAAGGCTAATTATTTCTTACTCCTGAAGCAAGACACTTCTGAGTATTCTACCCCTCAATGTCCTGTGAAATAGGAGGTTTTGCATCTGGCTGGTGGGCACATTCCCTATTCCAGGCTCTGGATGAGTACTGGGCAGTGTTTCCCCTGATCCTTTCTGATGGTTCTCTTCCCAGCTTTTGGTGGTTTCTCACATGCATGAGCTCATCAGTACTCAGCTGAATACTCAAGAGAGACCGTCTAGAGTTCTCTCTGTGTGCAGCTCCTTCCTCTCCTCTATGTGCCCTTTGAACTCTAGCTGGCTTAGTCTTTTTGGACTCCTAGCTCTGTTTCCTCAGCTTCAAGTGTCTGCAGGGCTCAGCCTGGGTTCCCCCTTCTCATGCCAAGACCTGTAAACTCTCTCAAAGCGCTAAGCTGGGTAACTATAGGGTTCATATCACTTGTTCCTGTTTCTCAAGGACTGCTGTCTGTAACTGTCTGAGGTCCACTGTCTCGAAAACCTTTTTTTTTTTTTTTCACATATCTTGTCTAGTTTTTCAGTTGGTTCGGGTAGGAGGAAAAATCTAGTCCCTATTACTACAGCTTTCCAGAAGCAGAAGTCTCATTTAGATCTATGACTTGCAAATATTTTCTATTTTTTTACCCTTAACTATGTAACAAGAGGCAATGGCTAGGTCAAAAATATGCATTCTCAAAATTTTGCTCAAAGTTTCTCAGTCTCTCTAGGATTGAGCTATTTTAAAATGTATGCCCTCTGATTTTTAGCTTTTAGTTATGTTTGAGGCTGAATTAAAGAATATGGAGTTTATAATGTTTAATTATACAAAATTGAGCCATTACTTTCTCTTGACTTTGGCCTCAGGCTGAGGTAGCTGGGGTTTGGGCTGGGTTGGCCACCTCTGAGACTGTCTCCACTTGCTGTCTTTGCTCAGACACATGGACCGTTAAGGCTCTCAGGCATTGTTGTCTACAGGGAGAAGAATGATGCTGCTCTTGTGAGTGGAACTGTCCTTCAAGGTGAGGTCCAGCAGAGATCTAAGCAGAGGCTGGGATCATTTCCCTCCCTTGAACTCTTCGTCAGCAGTTGTTCAAGCAAAGGCAAATCCCCTATTTATCACTTAGGTACCAAATACTCAAGCATTGTATCTATGGACAATCAACTGTTTCCTCTTAATTCACTTCCCAGACACATACCTAATCTCCCAGGACAGACAAGGCTCCTCCCTCTGCTCCTTGTATTCTAAGGAGGCCACCTTGCAACCCCCTTCCTCCTGAGAGACTTCCTATTAGAGCCTATACTGTGGTATAACTGAAAGCATTTCTCATTAAAGAAGAGAAAAAAAATCCATTATTTAATCTTTAGCATGGTGATGCTCTGGTAGCCAACTATTTCCCCCACAATATATAACTTAATATTTATGTAAGAATCTACAGATAGATTTAACATTTCATGGATGCTCCTGTTTACAAAGTCATAACCTGCCCACACGTGACTTTGCCCTTTCTCTGCATGTCCCAGCCTCTTCTGGTGACAAGAGCAGTGATCTAAAACATGAGCACAAACTTGTAGTCATAGAAATAGTCCAGCTGAAGCTAGCAAAGGGTCCTTATCCAAACTTTAGTATAAATAACAAGAATATGTATATATACACACACACAAATATATAAAATGTGGTCTTTCATTATTTTATTAGTGTGGCATTTAAGGCATATGTGTTTCCTTCTGGATTTTCTTTCCCTTAGTAAAGATTCATCTCACAACCATATTGTTATTTGATTTTGAGAGACATTAGTTTCTCTTCCTTCGTTTCATGTTTTATTCTTTGTATCAGAAAACCAGTGATGCAATTGTAACTGAACTCTCTGACAATCAAGAAAAAAATGTCCGTGGAATTCCCTCATTTGTTTTTTCTTCCACACAGTGGGCATTTCTGCAGGATCCATGGTGTGTCAGGCACCTAGAGGGATTGATCCCAGTCCTGCTGGCCGCATGTTTTCCCTTTAATAACCTCAAGACCTCTTTCATTCTGCAGGTGCCAGGGTGGACAGAGCAAATAGCTGCCAGTCTGACAGCAGCGGGTTCCTGGAGGAGCCGCTGGAACCGCTGCCCCTCCAGGTAGGAGGGTTTGGAACAGAGCCCTGTTGCTCATCCCTAACATCCCACTTCAGCCCTATCAACCAGGCTGCCACCCAAACCTCACTCACAGCTAACTCAGAAAGAGGGGTGTTTTAAATCAAGCCACAATTGGAAAGGTTGAGAAGGCACAAGCCACCTGCACCCAAGGGGCAGGGGATGATGGAGTCATATTAGACAAGGTGCCAGAAAGTGTGGCCTTCCTTTCCTTTTGATTTTTCTAAGCAAGGAAGCTGAGCCTCCTAGAGAGGAGGACCTTGGTAAAGTGGTAAACAGATGCAAAACCTGATGTTGCAACCCTTATCTCCTGACTCCTAAGGCAATGACAAGAAGAAAATCTCACCTTAAACCTATTGCCTCCTCCACTTCCTGACCTGTTTCCCTTTGTCCTGGTTTCCCCTACAGATGCCTTCCTTGCCAAACAGCCAGAGTCCTGCTGAGAATGGAGGTAGAAAGCCAAGAGATCAGAGCCACAGCTTAGTATCATCCCAGGACTGTCAGCTAGAGTCAGATGGGCCAGATTCCAAGAGTAGGGCGAGCATGTCTTTTTCAAGCCAAGAAGCGAATGCCTTGGAACAAAGGGCCTCAGTATCTGTGATGGAGGAAGAGTTTCTGCTTGAGGCCATGGAGGGGACACCAGAGCTGTATATCCCAGACATGGCCTGTGCCAAGACCACCACGAGGGGAGAACACCCAAGGAAAGACAGCCATCTGCGGCAGCTTCTGCCAATGCCCCATGCTGAGTATGAGGTCACCAGACCCACAGCCACTTCCAAATATGGTCATCCTCTGGGGTTTATGGTAACCCACATCACAGAAATGCAGGACAGTTTTGTGAGGCCTGAGGGAGCTGGCAAAGTGCAAAGCCACCACAATGAGTCTCAAAGATCACCTGGAAATGATCATACTCAAGACAAGTTCCTTCATGTTGACTCTGAGGCCCCACGAGAAGAGGAAAGCAGTGGATTCTGTCCTCACACCAACCACAGCTTACTCGTACCAGAAAGCTCATCACAGTGTATCCCCAAGCACAGTGAAATCACACCTTATGCAACTGACCTTGCTCAAACATCTGAAAAGCTCATTCCCCACCTCCATAAACTGCCTGGAGATCCTGCCCAGGTGAAGTCAAGGTCTGGTACTTTGGGTCAGATACTACCTAGGACAGAAGCTGAGATGGAAAACCTTCCTCTAAATACTGGCAGCTCCCGGTCTGTAATGACCCAGATGTCCTCCAGCCTGGTGTCGGCTGCTCAGAGTGCTGTGTCCTTGGGGACTGGTCCCAGAGGAACATCTTTAGAATGCACTGTGTGTGATCCTGTTACCGCAACAGAAACAAGACTGGGGACAAAAGCAAGACAGTTAAATGATGCTTCCATTCAGACTTCAGCTCTAAGCAACAAGACCTTGACACATGGGCCCCAGCCCCTCACCAAATCCGTCTCTCTAGACTCAGGCTTCTCTAGTATCTGCCCAATGGGCACCTGCCATGCTATACCTGCCCACTGCTGCATCTGCTGTCATCACCACCCTCACTGCCACGGGGAGAGGCAAAGCCCTGGCCCTGAACCCTCAGTCTGTAGGCACTGCCTGTGCTCACTAACTGGTCACCAGGAAGCCCAGTTCATGACGACTTTGAAAGCCCTTCAGGACACTACAGTGAAGGAGCTACGTTCCGTAAGTGTTCACCCTGGCAAAGATGGAAAGGCAGATGCACCCATGATAAACACCTCAGGGATAATATTCAGACTTCCTTGCTGAATGCAAGATCTCAGGGCAAACTTTTCTATTTTAAATCATGAATAACATTTGTAGAGTGCTTTATTGTTTATGATATAGTATCACACATTTCTTCTCGATACTTCCAATCAGTCACCTTTAGAAATAAGCAAAGCAAATTTTATCATTAATCATCATTTTACAGAAAGGAAAACTAAGGGGTAGAACCATGCATTCATATGTCTAAGGTTATAAGCATTAATGCATCTGTTACTCATCTCCAGTTCTAGCTGAGAAGTTCTGTGTCTTAAATTCGTTTAGCTATATAATCTTGCACAAGCCATTTAATCTTTTTGTAAAATAGGGAGACTATTCATGCACGGACACAGGATTGTTTTAGGATTAAATAAGAAGAACCCTGTAAAGCACTCAGCCCAGCATGTGGCACATGGAAATCTCTAGGTAATGTTAATTGTGTGGGTGTGTTACTCTTATATGTGTTACTCTTATAATCAATTTTTGTGACTGTTTTACATTGTTCAGGTCTTGAACTTAGAACTTCCCACGTCAAATAGAGGGGCTTTTGGTCTACCTTTGCTGAGCCTATTTAAAGGTGGACCCTATAGTTACTGAGGACTAAATGGCTCCAGCCTTCTCTAGCCCTTGATTAATCAGTAATTGTTTAATGAGCCCTTCCAGTACCTCCTTTTTAGTAAGTTTTTAAGGTAAGAAATGATCAAGGCTTTCAAGGCCAGCCATTGATTAAAAAATTAAGACTATTGCACATAAAACCACTTGTATAGAGAGTTGAAAAGGTGAGGGGGCTGGCACAGAGAACATAGGTTGCAGCTATTCAGAGCGGGGTGAAGTGGAACCACGATTTACTGAGCACCTTCTGTTTAGTGCCTGCTGAGTTACCTTCCCATTCTCTTAATTCCACAAATATTTAGTGAGTGCCTATGCTGACCATTTTCTGTTATGTCATTTAACCTTCATTTTAATCCATTCCATAAATATTTGTTGGGCTCCTAATATATGCCAGGTCCTTCCTCCTTTATAGACAAGGAAACTAGAACTGAGAGAGTTTAAATAATTATCTCAATGCCTCCTAATGACTAAGTGGGAAGTCCAAATTCAAATTCAATTTGGGTAACAGTAAACTGCTTGACATTACAGTATAAGCAAAGAAGTATAAGCAAAGTATACTTCTTTATACTTACACCGACTTTAAAATATCTAAATCTATGCAAGTGTAGAATTAACATTAGAAAGTGATTATTTGAAAGATAAAGCAAGTTACTACTTGGCCTTTCAATGTATAGAAATCATGTTACATAAATGTGATGTAAATAGAGTGATTACAGGAAAGTTTAAATAATTTATCAGATCATTTTTTAATTGCAAGACTCCCAGGCATTTGGAATATTTTTATATGAACCTAATATTAGTGAGAGTTGAACAGGTAAGAGAAAGCTTCATTTAGGCATAGTGATCAGTTCTAGGTATAGTCTCCAAAAGTTCAGTGGAAGAAAAGAACAAAACCTAATGTATGCTGGGTCGTTCTTGAGTATCAAAAGACTTTGGTTCAAATCCTGGATAACAGTAGGGTCGTCATCACCATAACCATCACCACCACCACCCACCACCACCATCATCATTATTATCATCATTATTTACATCATTTGTTGAGGGGATTTTAAATGCCCTAAGTAAATGGTTTTCAACTGGAGATAATTTCCCACCCCTGAACTCCCAGATGACATTTCGCGATGTTTGGAGACACTTTTAGTTGTCACAACGGGAGGGGGGTGGTTGCTACTGGCAACAAGTGGGTAGAGGCCAGGAATGCTGCAAAACATCCTAAAATACAGAGAACAGCCACCACAACAATGAATTCTTTGGCCCAAAATGTCAATAGTGTCAAGGCTGTAAAACTCAGCTCTAAGAGAATAAACATTTACCCGATCACATAGTTTGTAAGGGAAAAATGTTAGGGATGAAAGATAGCTGGAGAAGGTGACATTTTGAGAGGCCGTATGGGGGAAAATATTAAATCCTAGAATTAGGTACTCCAGTTTTCACAAAGAAAGGCTGGTTGTTGGTCTAACATAGGAATGCACATCCCGAAAAAAGATTATTTTTCTAATTTACATTTAAGACAAGCATTACAAAGATTTTAAGTCATATTTAGTGGTATATTTTGTTAAAAATAACAAAATTGTGTTCAAAACTCCAGGAGAAATGGTTTTTCTAGACCTGTTTAATCCATCAGGCAAACCACAGCACCCAGAGAGCATGACTGGTCAGTAGCACAGCCCAGTAAGACCATTCATGTAAAAGGTTTGAGAGTCTGTGAGGTACTAGGGGTGTCCTGATGAATTTGCAGGAGCATGGTTCTGGGGATTGAAAGTGTGAGTGGGCCTCCAGCACCTGGGAGCAGATTCGCAGGTAGAAGGATTGCAGCTTCTCTGAGGAAGCTAGGCTGGAAAGAGTAAGAGGTGGCCCTGGGGGAAAAAGGGACAGGAACCCAGAGCCAGATTCCTCATGGTAAGGACATTATTCAGAATAGGAGCAGAAGATTAAACCTGGGCCAGCTCCAGGGTGACCAAGTGTGGACCCGAGCTCTTCTTATTCCTCCTGCCTAGTGTCAAAAGAGGGCTTTGGGCATGAGTAGCCCCAGCTGTGTGGAGAGATTTGGCAGCTGGAAATAGATGTTCCTCCTGATTTGACACTTTGTCATATCAGCACTTCTGCAGAAAACAGGGAGGTTTTGTGGCCCATTATGCTCAGTAACTATCCTCAGACGTGGGTAGATTTTAAACAAGTAGGAGTTTGAATGGGTGTGAGGGCCACCATCCGAAAGCTTCTAATGCCTTGTCTCCTATTGCCTTCACCTTCTTTCCTCTTAGAATTTGCAATTATACAAAAAAAGGTACTTTTATATCCAGTTGATTTGGCATCATACACCTGCTGAAATGGATGCTATATAAGGTTTTACCAGATGACAATGAATTTCCCTTTATTTACATCCAAAGAAATAGAAAAAAATACACTCAAAGGAAACAATTCAAACATACACACATATACGTGTGCATATTTATACTCCTATGCAGGCATACATATGCGCACAGGCACATGTGCTGGAAAGCAAGTGGAAATAAGAGATTGCATTCCTCCATGAGAGGAGACCGCTTAAAGACATTTAAAGCACAAAGAGAACAAGTTAGTGCATGCAGCAGCATCTACTAAGAGTGAGCCTGGGTTTGTAAGGCCTGAAAAATGTTCTGAAGAAAATTGGCTTTAAATTAGATGCCAAGTGCTAGACAGGGCTAGAAAAAATATTTACGAAAATATTAACAGGACATAGCTCTTGGACCAAGTGAAGATTATAAGCAGAGATGGACATCTCTTAGAAGATAATGGGAGGCCGGGCATGGTGGCTCATGCCTGTAATCCCAACACTTTGGGAGGCCAGGATGGGTGGATCACCTGAGGTTAGGACTTCGAGAACAGCCTGGCCAACATGGCAAAACCCCGTCTCCATTAAAAATACAAAAAAAAAAAAAAATTAACTGGGTGTGGTGGTGTGTGCCTATAATCCCAGCTACTTGGAAGGCTGAGGCAAGAGAATCACTTGAATCTGGGAGGCGGAGACTGCAGTGAGGTGAGATCATGCCACTGCACTCCAGCCTGAGCAACAGAGAGAGGCTCCTTCTCAAAAAAAAAAAAAAAAAAAAAAAGAAGAGGAAGAAGAAGAAGATGACGACAATGGGAGTTCTGAGCAGATGTTGAAACTAAGAGCAATTTTAGGTAAAGGACTTGAAGACTCAAAAACATCATTATCTTACCCCCCTAATATAGCAATATATAACACTGCAGATAAACATTTGACTAATTGATAAATGCCATTTTTGTGGCCTTTTTGGTTTGTCTAGGGTAATGATTTGTTGATATAATTAAATTTTCACATATAAGTGAGTTCTTTGCAATAATTTGTTAATTCAAAAAAATGGTTTGTTGGTATAACTAAATTGTTATATATAGGTAAATTCTTCAGGATAATTTGTTAATTTTAAAAAGTGTTAATTCAAAAAAAATTCCAGAAAAGAAAATGAGATCTATCAGAAATAAGATTTCTGAATATTAGAAGTGCTTCCATATTGTTTATGATTTAGTTTTAGAGAAAAGTAAAAGTACACAAATAAGAAAAAGTAATATGAGCATATTCAAAGTGAAAATTCATTGTCTTTTGGTGATGGTGCTCTTACCATTGAAGTTAAAGTTTGTTTCAGTGGGTTTGGGTCAGTAGAGCAGAACTTGCATTGGGTATTTGGGTTATAATCAAGCCTTTATATTGTAAGAAAAAGAAGAAGAAGAAAAAGAAGAAATGTTCAAAACATTCTATTTTTGAGGGTTTTTATTTATTTTTTTCTCACCTACAGTTTTCTTTATTATGAAATCATTTCTATACTTATTCTAGGGCTAAAATGTGTTTTTCCATGTTTCCAAATAACCAGAAGATGGCAGCGTTTCAGAATCTTCCACATCCCTCCACCATTCTCAGAGAGCAAACACTCCATCAGTTATTCCCAAACCCAAGCACCCCAGTCTTATACCTTTCAATCACAAAAGGCTACCCCAGAATAACTAGATGAGCATAAAATTCAATGTTTATGATGTTTAGCCTATTTGAGCACTACACTTCCATGATCCTGGTGTCACTGTCCCCAGAACTTTGAAGTGAATTTGAACCAGTTGGGAAGTCTTGGTTACCTGATGGGAAGCTACTAGAACCACTCAAACAGCTCACTGCTAAGGGACAAGCAACTTATCCTTGTGTTCAGCTATACTGTGGTCCCTGCTGTGACTCAGATCTTAGAAGAAAAGAAAAGAAACAAGAGATGGGTTTGAAATCTTACTGCCATTTTTTGACCACAGACAAGTTAACTAGCCATTCTATGTCAGAACACGTATCTATAACAGATGCCCTTCATGGTCTACAAGATCTTTTCTGGTCTTAAGAGCCATAATCTAGCATTTCTGCCAACATCAGTATCACTTCAGAGATTCCCTAACTGGTTCAAATTCACTCACATGGATGCAAGAGTAATTGCAAAATTGCAAAATTGATGCAAGAGCTTTACTATGCAAAATATGTTATTCAGTATAAAAACGAGAGGATAGAATCAAAACCAAACTCCAAAACCAAATATGGAGAGTTTTCAATATAAAAACATTACTCTTAGGAAAGTATTTCCATTATGACAATTCTGGTAAAAATAGCCATCAGGCTGCCAGGATGTTGGCCATGTGGTTTAGAGAGGAAGGGTAAGAAATCTCAGACTTCCTAGAAACAGGGCTAGAGGAGTCCACCTAGCTGTAAGGTTGGTCTCCATGGAAGGAGGAAGAAGAGAAGCTTAAAAACAGCCAGCCTGCAAGATCAGTTTCCTTTAAAGCACACCACAGAAGCCCCGCAGCATGCTCTCTGTTCCCAGCTCACCGGCCATTGTCTCTACAAGGAATGCTGGGAAATGTAATTTTTTAGCTAGACACGTGGATGCCTCTAAAGTATTCTCGTTAACAAGAATAAAGGAGAGAAAGATTGTGAGTAGTCAACTAGCAGCCTCTGCTACACTGATTTTGGGAAGGGGTCCAAGACTGCGGGTCTGATAGAGATGGCTTTAGGGCCTAACAAGCATTAATATTACTCAAAGTCAAATGGTTAGTGGCCCTGGAGTTCTGGGTCATGGATTTCAAAGCATGATCCAACCCAGGATGCAAAACAAAGGGGATAGCTGGTAAGAACTCAGCAAGTCATCAGAGTGCCGGCAAATGGACTAGGTTTGGAGGTGCCAAGGGTAAGTAGCTTTAGTGAAAGCCATGAAAACAGATTGTGTTCAGCAACTACTGACAGCAGGGGAAAGAGCTGAGCTCCACTCCAATTTGTGCAGAGGTGATTTGGGCATTCTAAAGAGAGAATAAGGGAGGGTGGAGAGTAGGGTCTCAGTAGAGTCAGAAAAGTGAAAAATCACAAAGAATTGGTCCATGTCAATGCCATTAGACCAGCTGTGTTTGTGAGCCAGCAGTAACTGAAGTTAGGATTCTGCCCTCCCAGAGACCGGGGACAGAGGCCCAAACCTTCCAGATGATTTTTTTTCAAAGGAATGGCTCTCAGGTCCTTGAGAGAGACACTTGTGAGTTGTAAGAAATACATATTTACAATTATAATCAACATTTAATAAATACTCTTAGAAAGGGCCTGTGTCAGGTGTTGGCGAAAGCAAACAGTAAATTTTCCTGGCAGCCTTCAGATTTCTCAGTCAGGCTTTTTAATGGGGGATGGGGAGGTTAAGGTCATCCCAGGGACACAGCCTTGTGCTGCTGGGAGGCAGACTGGAGGGTGGTCAAGTCTGTTAGTGGAGAGTTCCAAAGTTCTCAGGAGCTGCAGGAGTATATTTAAATTAGAAAACCAAGGCAAAGGCACAGCCTGAGAGAGAAAGTAAGATTTAAAGGATGACTACATCAGGAGCAATGGGAAGGATTAAAAGCGTAGACAAAGTTCAATTCTAGATTCCAACTCCTGGAGATGACAGGATGCCTAACCTTTGCCTGCCTTCCTCAGGGTGGGTTTGTTAGGTGGATGAAGGTGATCCTGCAGATTCCAACCTCCAGGACTGTGACTAAGCAGGACTAAGACTAATAAACATTATTCTAAGCAGATTTTCTTTAATCAAACACATACCAGCTGAACAGATGTGTTCAATGTTATCGATACTCAGAGTGAGGCAGTACCCAGCAACAAAGTTAAACAAGATTAAACAGACTCAATTTCTCACAAACCCTTACTCTGGCACTTCCCCTCCTCTCTTCTACCTACATCCTTGCATCCCTATGTCACCTAGGCCTCCAGACTGCCTTCCAGCCTCTGGGACATAATGATTGTCACCCAAAGGCGACCCAACAACAGCTGCCCTTCTGTCGCAGATGAGCACTGTCACTAGTTGTTTTGTGAACCCAAATATTGGGCTCTTCCTATTCCCTCCCCCTTATATTAGCAGTAGGGCCTGTTTGCGAAAAAAGGGATCCCAAATGGGAAGACAGGCTCCACCATGGTGAGCTCTTGCAGAGGATCAGAGAGGACTTTCTTCTCAGTTCTTTCTCATTGTTCTCAGTGCACAGTCCATGAGATGGAAGCCATGAAGACGATATGCCAAAGTTTCCGGGAGTATTTAGAAGAAATTGAACAGCACCTTATGGGACAGCAGGCCCTCTTTTCCAGGGACATGTCAGAGGAGGAAAGGTAATTACCTAAGGGAGCCATAAAAGTAAGTACCAGCCCACGCACCTGGTGCAAGGAAGATAATCAGGGCAGAACAGAGGAGCACCCTGGAGCAGAGCTAATGAGAAACCGGCCAGCTTTTCCTTTGCTTTCTTGGTCTTGTTCTTGCTTTCTCAGTGGGAGTCTGTGAGAGCCATTTGCTAGATAGCAATACTTATTCTTGGAGAAGGTCAAAAGACAGGCAATCAGGGGCATTGCCAGCAGGATGTCTTTAATCAATGGGATGGGGCTCGTGCAAATGCAAATGTGAGAGTTATGAGAATTTTGAAAATCTGCATTGGGGCTGGGGATGGAAATCGGGTTTAACTGTAAAGGGAGAGGCATATGGGTTTTTCTTGGGGAAATAGAAGTGTTTTAAAACTGAATAGTGGTGATGATTACACAATTTGGTAAATTTATTAAAAATTATTAAATTGTGCTCTTAAAATAGGGGAACTATATTATACTGCAATAAAGTTTTTTTTTTAAAGAAGACAACCTTAGTAATGTCTCCAACTGACACAAATAAAGATGACATTCTCTTTTAAGAAATTGCAAAGGAAGAACCTATATTATGAGGTGACAATGGAAGATTGCACCTGGGAAGGATTGTTAAATTTGGTTGTTTTCTATTATTTACTTGCAGGGAGGAGGCCGAGCAACTGCAAGCGTTACGTGAGGCCCTGAGGCAGCAGGTGGCAGAGTTGGAATTTCAGTTAGGAGACCGGGCTCAGCAAATCAGAGAAGGGATTTTACTGGTATGGGTGATGGGGTGTGGAGTTTGACTATATCCAGCTTACCACAGGAGAGGTGCATTAAATGAGAAACCTGATTGTGCAATCATTTCAGAATCTAGGTTTACATGCCAACACCTTCATTTTAAGTATACAGAGAAGTACTTTGGTTTGCTTAAGGGTACACAGCCAGCTGATGGTGATTCTGCATCAGAATTCAGTTCACCTGTCATACCAATCTTCCCCTTGCCCTGTACATCATAGAGAAGTCCTATTAGCCCATTTTCCAAATAAGAATAAGAATCACAGGCACAGTGAAGCTCATCTTTGTAGCCAATATAAGCTAAGTCACTATCAGAATCTGCTGCTGGCTCAAAGAGCCCATTCTAGAGAATCGACCACCTCATAATGCCTAGCTCACAAGTTTGAGTAAGCTGTTTGGTGCCAATGTGATGTGCTGTTTACTCTTTTTCGTCTTGTTTTCCTTTTAGCAGCTGGAGGTTCTCACAGCAGAGCCACCTGAACACTATTCAAATCTGCATCAATATAACTGGATAGAAGAAAGCAATGGCCAGACTTCATGTTCTAAAATCCACCCAGGCATGGCCCCAAGGACTGTGTTTCCTCCCAATGATGGCCAGCAGGCTCCCTGTTCAGGTGGGACCCAGTTGGCTGCCTTCACTCCACCCACCTTGGAGAACAGCACCAGGATGTCTCCTTCATCATCAGCTTGGGCAAAGTTAGGTCCAACCCCTTTGTCAAATTGTCCTGTTGGAGAAAAGGATGCAGATGTCTTCCTCTAGATCAGAGCAGGTTTGTTAACCTTCATACAAAATATAAAGGCCCAGAACAGATGTAGCAAGGAAATTTCAATTTTCCCCAAGGAGAAGGGTCTGCCAACCCATTGTCAGCTATATCTCTCATATTCTACCCTGTGGTTAAATCCAAGAGGAGTTTAGAATACTCTAATACTCATTCAATATAGAATAACTGAGCACCTAGTATGTGCCTGGCACAGAGTATGCAACAGTGACTACATAGTATACGGTCTCTGCCCTGCTAGAACTTACAGTGTAGTGGGGGAGATAGAATTGCAAACAAAAAGTACCTGAGACAGACCTCAGTCAATATAGAAGTTTATTTTGCCAAGGTTAAGGATACACACCCAGAAGACAGGTCTGTGCCTTTCTCCAAAGATGATTTTTAGGCCTTCAACATTTATTGGGGAAAGGGTGCTAATGGGGAAAGAGGAAGACATTTTTAAAAGGTGTGGGTACATAAGAGGCAAACAGTTGCATTTTTTTGGGTCTGATCAGCTTTTCTCGTGCGAGAGGGGGTAGAGGAACAGTCACTTATGCATTCACCTAGCTCAGTGGATCTGCACTTTTACAGAAGGTAAAATAAACATAGGGCAGAGGAAGCAATCAGATATGCATTTGTCTCGGGGGAGCAGAGGGATGCCTTTGAGTTCTGTTCTTTGTCCTGTACCTATTAAGAGAAGCTATCAATATACTTTGTCAGGATAAAATTCAACAGAACTGTTTTAGACTAAAGATTTTAGGGCCCACAAGGAATTTTCCAGTGGGCAAATTGTGAGGGAGGTATGTAGCTTTTAAAAAAATCTTTGTAGCTTTCTCATTTAGAAATAAAATGGGAGGCAGATTGCCTGATGCAGCTCCTAACTTGACTTTTCCCTTTTACTTCATAATTTTGGGGTCCTGAGGTTTATTTTCCTTTCACAGAATATAAACATGTACATACATTTATTATTAAAAACTCTGAAGGAAATAACAGGTTTTATGAAAGAGAACACAGAAGGGAATCTGATTTAGATTAATGTTCAGACAGCCCTGGTTGAGGAAGTAACAACAGACGAGGGAAGGAGGATCCAGGCCTCAGAGGTACCAGACTGTCCAGTCAGGCAGCCAGTGGGAGTACTGATGAAACACCTACTGTGTGCAGGCTACTATTCTAGTGCTGGAGACAGCCATAAATAAGACAGATGGACTGTCTACTCAGAAAGAGTTGGATGAAGAGTAACACCAAAAAAAAAAAAAAAAAAAACCAACAAGCAAATAATTACAATCCTGAAAAGAGCCTCAGAAGACAGTGTGATAATGTTGCAAAGGGAGATGTGGAGTGAAACTGTACTGCATTCATCATACAGGGTGCTTGTGGAAGGCCTTGCTAAAGGGAAGGCTATTTGGGTAAGACTTGAAAGGTAAGGAAGTGGAAGCCAAGTGCAATTTTGCAAAAGAACATTCAAAGCAGAAGGAATGGAAAGTTAACAGGCCCCCAGATGTAGAGATAGCCAGTGCTGCTCAGTGCGGTGGGGCATGGAGATGGAGGGAGGGGAAGGCTGAGAGGGGATCCGTCAGACTATAGGCCATGACCAAGTCTTTGCATCTGAATCCTTTTTCCAAGGATAATGGAAAGCCACTGTGGGTTTTAAGCAGGGTCGTCATATAATCTGATTTACGTTTTGAAGTCATGCTGGCTGCTTTATGGAGAAAACGCCCCTGGGGGTCTACAGTGAGGCAGAGTGCCCAGCTAGGAGGCTGTTGCTGTCATCCCCAAGGTGAGAAGCAAATGTCGTCAAGTTGCTTCTATCCAGCCTTGGAGGCTTGTGAGGCTCCCACCCCAGTGGAAATGCAGGGAATGGCACACAAAGGCCAGAGGCACTGGGTCTCTAAGGAGTGGGGAATAGATGCAGAATGGAATAGGAAAAACTGCTTGGAAAAGTAATGCCATGAGGGAAGTTCATAATTTGTATGAAAAGATGGTCAAAGGAGAGGTCACTTCTTAGCAAGTAACCTCAGAAACTAATTCTATTGAAACCACCCACTACTCAAAACCATCTCATATCTTGCTTGCACTCTTCCCCTTCCTTGCTTTTTGGAAAGCCTTTGACTCTGCGGGGCCTTCCTACCCTTGGGACCACCACACTATTTTTCCCATGGACTTAACATTCTCAGAGCGTGGACATCCCCCATTCTGTCCTGAATTCTCTTCTCTTTCTCCATTCCTCTGTCCTCAGTGTACACACACACTCTCCAAGTATCTATGACCCTGATTCCCAGCTCTCTCCAGTATCCCAGCCCAGCATTTTTTACTGTCCATAAGACATTTTGACCTGGAAGACTTGGCTGTATGTCTCACTCTTGGCTAAAGCTGACCTGGTCATTGCCCCAACTCAGTTCATCTTCCTGATCCTCTCCGTCAGTGGCACAGCCTTTCTCCTTGCTGCAGGCTCAGTGCCACAGTGTGCATGGTCTCCTGCCCCTCTACCCTGCCCCCTCAGTCAGTCAATGACCACACCAATGCTGAGTCTACTGCCACAAAATACCTCCCAGAAGTTTCCTCAGAACGAATTACATGGCGACAGTGCAACATAGGTGCTTCCTAACTGCCTCCAGCCACCTTCTCTCCAAACTGCACTGGCCTCTGCCAGGTTGGGCTCCCTCAGCCACCATGTGGGTCATATTTGCTGGATCTACAGTGAATACCCGGAAAGTACTTTTAGAATATCCCAGAGAATGAGAGAGAAATCACAGGATCATACTTCCCAGAGCAGCCTTCCACCAGAAATAAAAGTCCAGGCCCTGGAGTTATTATGCGCCTCTCCTTGCCTCCCACTGCATCATCCCTTTTTGCCACATCCCCATCTTGGCTCCTATATCATGGCTCAGCTCCCAGCCAAATTGACTCCTGATGCATTGCATTTGTGCCTCCAAATCATTTCCCTTGCTAAACTCCTAAGCTTTTTACTCTTTACCCAGGTCGGGGTTTGACCTCCCCTTCTCCATGTAGACTCCGAGCTCTCCTGCAGTTTCTTCCTTGCTCCTTCCCTGTAACGCCCACGGAATGAAGAGGAACACCTGGCTCTAGGATGTCCCTCACCTGGCAGCCATCTGCTTTACCAGTCTCATTTCCTGCTCAGCCCTCAGATGAATCTCCAATTCTATTCCCCTAAACCACCTCGTGTGTTCCTGCTTCCTCTCCTTTGCTGAAACAAATGAAGTATCTCACCAGTAAGTCCTAGGGCAGACCCCATCTCCTACACAGGCTTTCCTTGATGATCTGTGGCAGAAGTGATCCTTATTTTTTGAAACTCCTATATCACTTTGCTTTTTGTTAAAACAGTGAAAACCTCCTGTCTTGTGTTACCATTATCTGTGTAGGTCATATCTTCTCCAGTAAACTTAAAGCTATTTGAGGACTGTGTAGTACCTACTACCCTGTGTTTAAGAAAGACTATCTGGAGGAAAGTACAGACTCCTTTCTTTATCATGTGTGACCTCGGGCACTTGCTCTCTTTACCCTAGTTTCTTCCTCTGTAAAATAGGGAGAAGAAAAACAACATAGAGTTGTTGGACAGAATAAATACCGTGAATCCCGTGCAGTGTTTAATCCAATGTCCATCACGTAGTAAGTGTTCAATGCATGTTGGCTATTATTACAAGTGCACATACCAAGAACTCAATAAATGCTAACTGTAATTACTGTCTTCCTTCTGTTGAAAAGAACTCTGTTAGCAAAGTACTTTATGCACACAGAATATTACCTACCGCTTGATGAATGAATGAGATGAGGATAAATTATCAGTTTCAGGAGACAATGAAGAGAATGAACTGACTATGGTAGAAGCACGGTTATAGGCTGTAGAAGGAACTGAGTTTAGACTGTAAAAAGGGACTTATTTGTGGATGGTTTTGACAGTCAGAAAGATGACTTCATGTGTGATGGAGGAGAGAAAAGACCGTTTATTATTTTCTGATGAAGAATAGCTAATGGAATCCCCAAAGGTCTCCAAACATTTAATGGTTTACTCTCCTAATTCTCCAAAAAAGAGCATAGAAGGGAAACTAAAATGTAGAGAGGCTGCTCTATCCCACCCAGGACCTTTGCTGTCTTCAGTGCATGATGAACAATGTTTGCTGATGCTGCCTCCAAATACCACCCCTGATTCTCAGGCCTTTAGGCTCAGACTGAATTACACCACTGGCTTTCCTGGTTGGTGTAATAAATGTGTGTGTATACACACACACACACTATATATATTATATATCACATATATTTTATATATGTGATATATCATATATATGATATATAATATATATAAATACACATATAAATATGTATGTGTATATATATCTATGTGCAGGCACACACATGCACACACACTTAAAAAACCTACTGGTTCCATTTCCCTGGAAAACTCTGACTAATACAGTAAGGAATAGCTAAGATATGGTGAGACTATCCTACAAAAATACATACTGAGTCCTGCAGTTTATTATTTATAAGAAGCAACTGAGCTCTGGGGTTAAATTCAGGATTTGGGGCTTAAATCCAACTCCACTACTTATTATTTGTCTTGGATAAACTATGTAACCTCCCTAAGCCTCAGTGTCATCATCTGTAATTTAACGGAGTTAATGCATACAGAGCCCTTTACAGCAAGACTGGAACATGGTTAGTGCTTAGCAAATGGTAGTACTATGTTGGTTAGGATGGTGATGATAGTAACAAGAGTAGTAACAATTTATTGAATGGCTACCTACAGGCAAGGGACAGGGCTAAGTGCCTTATTTGCATTATCACTTATCTTCGCAACAATCCTGAAAAGTGGGAATTAATCTACACACACATACACTCACACATACATACACGCACACTCGTTCAAAAAGACTGTAAGTTGTCTAAGCTCTGGCAACCATTAAGGGATTGAGTTGACTCTGATTTCCTGATTTGTTAAATCAATGGTTTGTCATGACTCTGCCAAGCTTTGGGGTTTATGTGGTGTCTAACACTAGGCCCAAGTCAACCAGAGGAGTCCTGCTTCTGTCTGCATTATAGATTGAACATTAGCAGAAATTTATTTTTTAAATAAACAAAGATCTCATTGCTATAGAAAAATTTGAAAAACATTGCACTGTGCTAATTGCATCTGACGCTTGTAGTCAGGTATCGGTTCTGAGTCGCTTTCATACAAGGAGATGAGTTCCACCACATAGGAATGCTTTTAAACCACCATCCTAGCAACTCTTAGCTTAATACCACTTGCCCACTCCCAAGAATAATGGCAAGAGCCCTTCTGCAGTTCCTGAATGATTATCTGTGTAATCTTACTATTCCATTATCAAGTCCCAAGATCCTGTATTCCCTTTTTTTTCGTTTTATGCATTGACCATATTCAACATGACTATATTCAGGAAAATCCAGATCACATATTTGAAAATAAATGGTATCATTGTACTAAATATTTGCAGAAAGTTAGCATAGCAAAACTTCTCATTATGAGACCAAACTCAAGTTTAGAGTCATCTCATTTAAATGAAAATGAAAAAAAAGAAAAAGTAAAATCACACTAAGTGATTATTTTCAAATTTAGAAATCAGCCAAGGAAAAATGTGGCCCCTTCTACATTAAAGCACAGGATCCTACCCTGTATTAATTTCATTCCATCCAGATTCCATTTATTCAAAGCCAAAAGCTTTGAATACGTAAGATTAATTTGAGAAACAATACTTGGAAACTCAAGTCACATCTTTTCCTTGATTTCGTTATGCATGAGTGAAGACCCAAGTTGCATCATGGAGACAAAAAGATGAAACCTTGAGGGTTGCTCTGAACCACAGTGTATGCATAGGCCATGTAGATTTGTGTAAGGATATTCGTTTTTTAGCCCACAGAAAAACACTCCCCAGAAAAATGTTGCATTAGGTTTTGTTTATTTAACACATATTCTCTTATAGGTGAATTATTGTCTGCAGAGCTGGATCCCTTTTTTTTTCTTCAAAAGCAAATAACTCTGCTAAAGATGAAAAAATAAAATCAAAAGACTTTCTGAAGACACAAGACTCTGGTCTGTTGTAATTGTTTTTTCTTTGTTGAGAAAATAATCAGTTTCCAGAGTATAACACATGTCGAACAAAATAGAACATTTGTAAAGAGGTTAGAGTATCAAAGTGGTGCCCCTTTCAGAAGAAAAAGTTTTAGAGTGTTTTCATGTGGAATGGTGGGTTGCATATGTAATTTCAAATTGTGATTTAAAACAACAAATTGTTCATGATGTGTGAGAATTGTAGGTTATTAAAAGCCTTGTTAAATTGTTTTTCTTGAAAATTGAGAGAACAGGAACAGAAGCCAAAATATGGACGGCACCTTTCTCTAACCCAAACTCAGCCTCTAATTGCCTGATCTTAAAACATTGGCAGATCAGAGGTTGGTATGGGATGCTTCCTCTCAGTATCTGTCCCCAATTAAGTAAAGAAAGAACCCTTCACATTAAGAATGATTTCAGATCATAAGAATCAAATTGAAGATTTTTCCTTTTTGAGTACTTTAAGAACCTAATGCCATCCAATGCTGCTAATCCCCTCCAAAACTCAGAGCCAAACCTTATCTTATTCATTCATCAGGAAAATGAAAGAAAACATTTCCTAAATGTACCAATGCTTTCTTCATTCCCATGATCATCTAGTAATTGCTTATTTGCTCACGGCAATCTACCAGAGTCACAAGGTATCTACATTTTTCTTTTTAAAAACTGAAAGTATTTGGGGATATTTTATAACTGCGTAGTTGATAGAAGAAATAATGTTTCCAGTATTCTCTATCCCTGAAACCAAGTGTTTATATACATATATTTTAAAGTCACTTGTTTCTACTTTGGATCATTTATATTCTTCTATGGACATGGATAGGCATTTGTCAAATGCATTGCTTTGTTAGCCGCTCCTATGAATAAAATAAATAATTTACTTATATTTTGCGTTACACGCTGTGCTGAAAGCTGTTGAACCTTGTGAACTTCACATGGTTTTGAGGAGTACATTGACACTGATACATTGGAAGGAGAGGTTTCCTGCCTGGGGCAGCAGCAGCAGTCTGATTCCTGCTCAGCCTCACTCTTTCCCTGTCTGTTCCACACAGCCTCAAACTCCACCAACCTCTCTGCTTCTTCTTCTGCCCCCAGTGGAGGCTTCAGGGCCAGATAGTGCAAGGGGTAGACTAGGCTATTTGTTCATCACTTGGTTGCTATATATGTAGACTTTTGTATTTTGTTTCAGAAAACAATTCCTTACTCTCCATTTAATCTGAATAAATGTAGAGCCATACATTTGCTTTCTCTGAAAACTCCTTATTAAAATAGGGGTGCTCCTTGAAACTTCAGTCTCTTTTCTTGTAGTCTGATGGTCTGCTTCTGAAAAGCACTATATTGCAGGAAAATTTTGTGTGGCCTTCTGCAAAACACTCAAATCATGTAGAGCTATAGCAGAAACTTCCAACTCTATTTTATTCACCTTTTTAGCTTTCATAACATCTGATAATAACAGTACCTAGCTGATATGATTTGGCTGTGTCCCCACCCAAATCTCATCTTGAATTGTAGTTCCCATAATCCCCATGTGTCATGGAGGGAACCGGTGGGAGGTAATTTAATCATGGGTGCGGTTGTCCTCATGTTGTTCTCATGATAGTGAGTTCTCTTGAAATCTCATGATGGTTTTATAAGGTGCATTTCCCCCTTTTTTTTTGGCACCTCTCCTTGCTGCCGCCATGTAAAGAAGGACATGTTTGCTTCGCCTTCCACCATGATTGTAAGTTTCCTGAGACCTCTCTGGTCTTGCTGAACTGTGAGTCAATTAAACCTCTTTCCTTTATAAATTACCCAAGTCTTGGCTATGTCTTTATTAGCAGCCTGAGAACGGACTAATACACTAGCCCACTGTCACTTTTCTATAAATGCTTATTAAAATAAATTTCTAAAAACTGCTTTTCTGTCTATAAAACAATGTTTGGGGATTTCCTTTATTTATGATCAAAGGGAAATATCTAAACATATATCTATGTAAAGCTATGGTCTACTATATCATATAACATTCCCTTTATAAAGATACATAACAGAAATTTCTTTTAAATCACTACCAAGAAAGGTTAGATTGTTTTGGAGCAAGTGATGTATTTATTCTGAAAATTGATTGTGTTCCTCTCCCATTTTTTTTCTGTTTATTTTTCTGTTTTGGTTTGATTAAGGAAATCCAAGACTGTTTTGCAGCCCACCTCTGGCTACCGTACATAAAAGGAGCACAAAATTTTTTGAAGAATTATTATTTCTGACTTTATCTTATTTGTCAGCCCTTATTTTTCCATTCTTCTGATATCTTCATCTTTTTCCATCATGGTGTTTTTTATGTTCCTTTCTGTAAACCACTTCAAATCTCTTTGACGGGACATTATACAAGCCAATTAATACCACATATCTATTCATTTAAATATGAAAATACTTATCTAGAGAAAACTAACCAGCAGTATTACCATTAGAAAGTCAATCATGCAATATATATTATATATAATATACACATGTATGTATGTGTATATACATATATGCACACACACATATATGCCTATATACAGTGTTCCAATTACAAATAAAACACTTAGAAATAATGTTGATGATGAAAAGAAATGTGATGAAGTTCCTGGTTGCAAGGGAATCGGATTTGTTGAACAGCGTAGAAATAAGCTCAAGAAAAGGTAATATCAATAAAAGCCACAAATAGAAATTACAAATTCAGTACCACAAGAGAGGTATGATTGTCAAATAAGTCTATATCAGTCAGTTTGCCACATTCAGAATCTTGTTGATGAATATGATAGCCTGATGCCTATTTTGAGCATTCAATAAGCCACTGTAGTTTATATATATAAAACAATGTCAATTAGAAAGTGTGTTTCTACCTAGGATGCATGATATCATTATATCTAGGATATAATAAAGAAAATGTTAAGACATTGCAAAGCTATTGACTGCTACCTTCTGTGCTTGATTCACCTGAGAATCATTGACCCCATAGGGAAAGATAGTCTTTGGAAGAAAACTTACATAATTGGGAATATTGGGCCAGGCACAGTAGCTCACACCTGTAATCCCAGCACTTTGGGAGCCCGAGGTGGGTGGATCACCTGAGGTAAAGAGTTCGAGACCAGCCTGGGCAACATGGTGAATCCCCATCTCTACTAATAATACAAACATTAGCCAGGCATGGTGGCACGTGCCTATAATCCCAGCTACTTGGGAGGCTGAGGTAGGAGAATCGCTTGAACCCACAACGTGGAGGTTGCAGTGAGCCGAGATCCCACCATTGCACTCTAGCCTGGGGCAACAAGAGTGAAACTCCGTCTCAAAAAATAAATATAATAATATTGGGAATATGTTGTTTCTGTTAATTCTTCTAAGTAAAAGTCAGTACTCCCATCACACTTCCCATCTTTCTTCATTACCTCATTAATTTATTTCCCTCTGCCTACTCCCTTCAGTTCACATTCCCCAAGTCTCTCTCCTTGAATCTCTTCTTTTTCCATTTATCCTGAGCAATTGCATTTGCACCTTTGATTCTCCAAGTGCAGATGGCTCACATATGCATATATCTAACTCAGACCTCTGCTCTCCATTTCAAATGGTTATGGTTATTGGACTCATCATTTCCTTCTCTAAACCAGCTCTATGTGACCTATGCTACCTGTATCAGGTAATACTGTCATCACTTTTACTTTTGTAGGGTGCCAGTCCTTCCAGAGCCGTAGAGCTGGAAAAGTGATATTGTTCAAGGGCACCCAGACATTGCCTCTGTTTATTCACCCTGGAAGGGAATATGGTCCTGCTGGTACTAATTTTGAGTGAGGACCAGAAGAACCCAATATCCGCTAAAATGTCCTTAAATGGATATACAGAGATTTTAGTAAAGATTATTCTAAAGTGATGAGGTTACTCCTGAATAGAAAAAAGTGAAAGGAAGCAAAAATTTGGCGGATTCTCAGATCTGGAAGACTCTACTCTCCACAGACAGAATCATCTCTAACTGTGTGTCCCACCAAGAATCTCAGTGCCTGGAAAAAAATCCCAGTAGGCTGTATTTGTTCCCACCTGTGTGGGCACTGCACTTTCAATAAGATTTTGGAATCTGGGCCAGTTAGGAACTCATAGTGTTTTTGTGTCTGAGTGTGTGTATGTGTCTGTGTTGTATAAGTGTATGTGTCTGTGTTGTGTAGATGTATGTGACTGTGTTTGACTTTGTGCATGTATGTGTGCTGGATTTTGTCCTGTAAATGTGTAAATAATCTAAAATGCTAGTTACCTTATCCAGAATTCCAAGAATTATCTTTGAATCCTTCCACAGTTGGTAAGAAAATTATATAAAACCCTCAGTTCACTTCCCATTCCTACTTCTACTGCCTTGATTCTGCCCTTTTTATCTCACGGCTAGATGATTTCCAAATTCCTCTAGGTGATTTCTTTTCTCTGATATTTATCCCTCTGATCCATATTTATACCAAAACAACCAAAAATCTGATTGTGCTATTCTCTAATTTAAAAGTCTTCAATGAGTTCTTACTGCATGCAGGATGTAGTCTTAACTCTTCCTTGTCCTACAAAGCCCCATGATCCCACTCCTATCTGGCTTTATCCCATCCAAATTCCTTTTCAAACCCTGTATGCCACTTACAACTCCCAGTGCTGGACACTGCTGTGCCTTCTCAGTCCTCTATCCAGCTATTACCCGTCTGTGAATCCTCTTCATACTCTGATTCTCATGGGCTCCTTTTCCTGGCTCTGGCTAGAAAACTGTGGCTTTGGATTCCCTGCATTGTCATGAACTTCCTGCAGTTGGGTCTACCTCAGGGAAAAGTGGGCAAGACAAGAAAGTCTACAGAGCCTCTACTGCTGTAGCTGCTATCCCCAATTCCGCCACCACTGCTGCTGCTCTTGCCACCGCGTTGTAATGCCATTCGTTACCAGTACATGTCGGGAGTAGGACTGTGATAGGCAAAAGATTTCTGCTTTCCAGGGGCTCCTTTCCCAGTCCTCTGGCCCAAGAGAGAGAGTTTATCTTGCAGTTTTTTCTGTTAACAGCTTTTGCACAGTTTCAAATTCAGACTGCTCTTGATTTTATGCCAGAAAATATTGGAGGATATAAAAAAGCAGGAACTTTTTTCCATAGTTGTTTTTCTTTGAGTTTTTAAATTCTCTCCTCCAGTTGACCTGCTATTATTTACTTTTCAGAGTTATCAGCTTCATATATTCTGTTCAGGACTTTTAATTGTGCTTAGTGGAAAACATAGCATGTATTTATGCCATCTTAACCAGAAATGAAATTTGCCAACCTAATTGTATTTAATATTCTCTTATTATAGTGAAAATTGCTGACACTTGCTTACCATGTGCTAATACTGTGCTAAGTTCTTTATATGCATAATTTACATACCGTGTTTGGGAAATTTTCAACCATTATTTCTTCAAATACATTTCTGCATGTATTTCATTCTCTTCTTTTTCCAGGATTACAGTAGATCAAATATAATAACTTCTGATATTGCCCCACAGTTCTTTGAGTCCTGTTCATTTTCTTATCAAACTTTTTTTAGAATAACAAATATTTCTGGTAAATAGGATCATCCCCATTTTAAAGATGAAATTGTAAACAGAAGCTTACAGAGATTAAGTGATTTGCTCAGTGTCACACAACTAGAAAACCAGGTATGATCCCAGGTTGGTCTAACTCCAGAACCAAACTCTGAACCACTGTCCAGTATAACCATGGCCAGCTCTGTCATGCAGCCCAAGTTAGGCCAGAGCCACAGACATTCCAATTACAGGTGAGGAGTAGGCAGCAGTCTGCTCTGAAACCCATGTTTTTCTAGCTTTCAGCATTGATTAGGTCAAGTTGAAAGATGTACTTACGCACAGTGCCAGTTGAGATTTAATATTGCTTTGTGTTAGTTATTGGGCAGGTGTTTGTTTAAAGGAAGTGGAACCAGGTGTGTGGGCCCTCATTCAATTACATGATGGAGGGGGACACACTGATCCATGGCCATTTTCAAGGAGAGATGATGATTGTGCTAATTAATCATTTGTCTGTCAGAACAAAATAGAACATAATAGAAAATGATGTTCCAGTTGCCATAAGAATGGGACACAGACTCACATGTCTGGCTCTCCCAACAACCAGATGCAACTGTTTATGATGACAACAATTAAGATGCAGGTACCTGAATCCTCCTGGATTATCACGTCTGAGATGGCTTGAAGGAAAGTTGCTTTATAAACTTTTGCCAACGGCACAGAACCTCATCCAACAGGAATAGCCTCTCAAAGCAACCTTTCCCTTCAAAGAGATTAATTGAGTCTTTTCAGATCATGAGGATATCCCTGACAAATGGCTGGAAGGGACATTTTCCATTCTATGTCTTGGGAAACTCAATTTACCTCACCTGATCAAGACATCCATGCTCATAATGTAGTATCATAATAATAGTTAACTCATTCTTTCCTTTATCCACTTGCCACTCATCAGCCAGAGTGGCCTTTTATAAACATAAATCAGGTACACTGGCCACCTACTTAAGAATCTCCAAAGGCTCTTCAGTACATTTAAAATGGAATCTCCACTCCTTACCAAGAGCTGCAAAGTGTTACATGACCTGACCTTGCACAGCTCTCTGACCTAATTTCATACCATTTCCTTCCTCCTTCCTCTCTCACTATGTTGCAACATCATGACTTCATGGGTCTTCTTGCTATTTTCTGAATGCATTAAATCTCATTCTCCTGCCAGGGGCTTTTCCCTCTTTGCATTTGCTTTTCTACTTTTCCCAGATATTCACATTGCTGGTATCTTCTCATTCAGATCTCTGTTCAAATGTCACCTCTTCAAAAAGACTTCATTGACAATTATATCCAAAATGAGGCTCTTCCTACACACATCTCTGCACAGTCTATATCCATTGACCCTATTTTGTTTGTTTCATAGCATGTATTATTTTTATTTCTTTATTAGCTGTCTCTCCTACTGAAATGTCAGCCTTATGGAAGAGAAACTTGTCTCTCTTCTTTCCACATTTTATCCCCAGGCCTAAAGCACTTCCTGGTACATGGCAAGTTCACAGAAGATTTCATAAGATACTTAATTAATATTAATCAATCAATATATTAACACTAATAAGCAATCTCTATGCACAAACAAGGCAGTTTAATCCAAGAAGGAATTTTTAGTTTGGGGAGGAAAACTATGTCCTCTTCTGCTAGTACTTCCTGCACTTTACCAAAATTAGTTTGATCTCTCCTGTTGCAAACTGGACTTCTGGGCATCCAGTCATACTTCTTCTACCCTTTTGGCGAATAGCTCAGATAGGGGCAAGTTCTTAGGGGAAGGCCCTCAGGGAAACTTCTAAAAGGAACAAACTCCCACTCAAGAAGCTCTTTCCTTTGATGTATATAGATAATATATACTTTGAATTCCAGGGGGTTGAACATTAGGAAAAGTTGATGTTGATTAATAGTTTACCTCTGTGCAGGACTCAGGCAAATTGGAGCAGGCCCAGATAAGATTCCTTCCCTGCCACCTGCACTATTGTTTCTGGTGGAAAAACCTAAAGATTAGGGAGAAATCACTTTAGCTGGGTACCCCGTTTTTGTTGTTAGAAACTTCTTTGTCCCAAGACCAGGGAGCTGCTTTATAAATTCACATCAGGGTCATCTGATGCTTCAGTGGAAAGTACACTTGCTTGACTTGCTATTGGTTAGAGCCAAGGGATTTAACAACTCTGCAAAGTTAGATGTTAGCTTGTAGAAACCTGATAAAATACAAATGACTTTTTATCTAATCACAAATGCAAATAATATTAATTCAATGAAGAAAACTGAAAAAGTTAAGGTATACTTTATTGGCCTATGAGAAATTAACCGGTCTTTTGTAAAGCAGCAATTTTATCAAACATTTGTCTTTCACTCACCATATAAGCAAACCTTTCTCATACTGTCCTTTAAATTAGATTTATTATCTTGCTAGTTCCCTCATTAATGAGTTTAGTAACATTTGTACAATTATGATGTATTTAAATGAAGTTATTTTCTAAAATCATTTTGAAAATTATACATTTTACACAATTAACTTAATACTGTAATTTGTATGAATAGGTTTGATTATACTAAAAGGAAAATAAATTTGGCATGTAAATCTGCTTGGTTTCTTAGGAAGGAAATTAGTTGCTTTTTAAAGTCAGGTTATTGAGGTATAAGTCACATACAGTAAATTCGTCCTTTATGGTGTAGAGTTCTATGAATTTTGACAAATACGTTTAGTCATATACCATCAGCACAAAGCAAGATATAGAATATTCCTATCACCCCAAATGTCCCCTTATGCCCCTTTTTGTTGTCAATACTCAGTTTTAAATCCAGCCCCCCGTTTTTTTTGTCCTGTATATTTTGAATACAAGTTCTTTACCAGATATATGTTGTTTACCAAATATTTTCTCCAAGCACATAGACTGTCATTTAACAGTGTCTTTTATAGAGAAACTGTCAGGACAAAAGTCCAGCAGTGGGTTGTAAGGCTCTAGGCATAAGGGTTAGGGTTGCAGTAGGTGCCATTCATTGAAACAACAGAGAAGGAAAGACCCCTGTTCTATTAGGGATAGGAGACATGAAGTCGGGATGTGGGCTAAGCATTAGGGACATGGATACTGGGCAGGGGTCTCAGGTGGAAGCTAGTTACAGGAGTAAGCTGAGGTGACAGAAGATGGGGGCACAAGGGTGGTCATACTAGAAGCAGACGGTGACTGATGTCTGGCTGACCTACCCACCTATAGCTTTTGGAATACCCCTTTCTTGTGATTGACTAGGTTCAGGCCCAGAATCTGGGGTGACAGTGGATCTTTGGGAAGGAGTCTTTAACCCTAGCTTAAAAAAATTAGGAGGACTCCACCCTGTGGAATTCCACAGACTATCAAAGGTAGAGTCATTATCCTGTGTGACTGTGCATTTCAAGGAACTTCTCCTAAACTTGCTTTGATAATTATATGTTGCTTTGCTAATTTGGATGAAGAACAACATAGTCAGAATATAGTTTAAATATAGTGAAACCATATTTACTGGTTTGTTCACTAAATAGCTATTGATGCATATGCTATGCTGGGCACCGTTGTAGGGGTAGGGTCACAACAGGCAAAACAAGAGAGATAGGCCTTGCTTTCATATGGTTCACATTCTAGTGATGGAGGGCAGTGTATGAATAGACAAGTAAACAAATATGAAAAAAAAGAAATTTCAAATAATGGTGAAGTGCTTTTATATAATCAGTAGACAATAGGATCATGATAGTAGGGGTCATATTGTACTGGCTCATCGAGGTAGGATGGCTCTGTCATTGGGGTTGTAAGTTGAAACATGACTGAGGCAGGTCTCAATCAATAGAGGTTTGTTTAGCTGAGGTGGAGGATGAATCCGGGAAAAAAAAAATTCAAGCCACAGGAGGATCTGTGACCAGTGCTTTTTCCAAAGTGGATTTGGAGAACTTCAGTATTCAAAGGGCAAGCAGGAGGGGAAAATAAAAGGAGAGGGAGGATAGGCAATGAGGAAGATGGTTACTTTCTCGTGAGGCTCTGATTAGCCTCAGTAAATCTGCATTTTTACATGTGAAAAGAGGGACTAGGGAAAAACTGGACTATGTATTATCCCTGCTCAGTAAATCCACATTTTACATAAGATAAACATGTGAAAAGAGGGAATAGAGGAAATTAGGCTTTTGTGTGACTTTATTATAAGTCCAAAAAGATATTAACAAGTATTGGTGAGGGTATAGCAAAATTGGAACCCTCTTACATTGCTAGTGGGAAAGTAAAGTGGTTGTAGCCACTTTAGAAAATAATTTGTCAGTTGCTCAAAATGCTAAGCATAGAGTTGCCATTTGACCCAGCAATTCCACTTCTGTCTACCCAAGAAAATAAATGTGTATTTTCACACAAAGACATGTACATGAATGTTCACAGAAGCAATACTCATAATAATCAAAGAGTAGAAATAACATCACAAATTTTCATCAACTGATGAATGGATAAACAAGATGCAGTCTATCCATGCAAAGGAGTATTCTTCAGCAATAAAAAAAAAGGAAATACTGATATCTACTACAACAATGTGGATAAACCTCATAAACATACTGAGTAAACGAAACCAGCCACAAAAATTCATGTATCTTATGATCCCATTTATGTAAAATGTTCAGAATAGTCAAATTAATAGAGACAGAAAGTGGCTTAGCGGTTGTCTACAGCTGGAGAATGGGAAGGGAGAATGGGAGTGACTGTGACTGGATAGGAGGTTTCTTTGGGGGATGATGAAAATACTATGAATTAGATTATGGTGATGGTTGCACAATTCTGTAACTATACTAAAAACCAGTACATTGTTCCCTTTAATTGTATTGTTTATAAATTATATCTCAATGAACTATTAAAAAAAAAATAAGATCAACATGCAAATACCTGAGGGGCAAGGAGTTTCCAGAGAGGGAACTGCAAGTCTGAGCACCTGAGCTGGGAATGAATTTGCTTTATTTTTGGAACAGAGAGGATGTCAGTAAGGCTGAAGTTAGTTAAGGAAGGAGAAGGAAGTAGGGGCCAGTTCAGCCTGGGTCTATTAAGACATGGCTGGGAGTTTGGATTCTATTTTGAATGTAATTAGAAGTCACTGGAGAGTTTGTAAGATAGTGACATGATGTCATGCATTTTAAGAGTAGTCTGGCTACCTTGTTGGTATTGACTCTGGGGGCATGAAAGGATGCAGTAAGACCAGCCAGTAGCCATTGTAGCAATTTGGGTAAGACTCAGAAATGCTGTAGATTTTTTTTCTTCTTCATAAGCAAAAAGCAAGGTCACCTTATATTTAGTAGAACAGTTCTCGTGAGCCATCCCAGGACAAGACACTAGCCAAAATATTTGACCCACTGTTAATCTTTACTACCCTCAACAAGATATACAAAAAATAATCTGTTAATAATGAAAAGTTTAAGCTACTCTTATATAATTAGTATTTATAAAGGAAGTATTATCCCAATTTAGTATCTAAATTCACTTTTCCCTTCAAAAAGCACTGTCAAGGTAAAATATGGGCCACTTTTTGTGTCTCTGACAACTCTTCCCACACTAATTCCCTAGCTCACAGCAACAAAATGGGTTTTCTTCATCATAAACTACATTCATCAGTTCTAAATTTGGAACAGGAACAAGAAGGCAGAAAAATAGAATTTACATCAGACTCTTCTTCTTGCCCAAGGGGTTATTTGCTTTGTGCAAACTAAAGTGGGTGGCAGAGAATAGGCAGGCTTTGTTAGATCATTACTCATGTAATGAGATTTGAGGTCTGCTATTCAACACAATTTTCAATGGGCACTTTCCCCATGGCTAAATTGCTGCCTACAGACATTTTGATTATCAAATATAATTTAAAAGTAGAAAAGGACAAAATACCCCTTATTTTCTCTAACCCCTACCCTTCGAGTTTGTCAGTTTATCTAACAGAGAGGAGGTTTGCATATCAGGGAAATGTGTTCAACCTTGGAATGTCTGACTCTCATCTAGGACTCCTCCAGCCTTCCTTCCATCCCGTGACAGGTCCCAAGGTATCTCTCCAGATGCCCCAGATATTTCTATGTCAGGAGCCAATCAACCTTGAAAGTATGAAGTGATTTGACACCTTGTCTTTCAGTCAGCCCCAAACATTCATATACAGGCTGAGTATCCCTTATCTGAAATACCTGGGACCAGAAGTATTGCAGATTTTTTGTTTGTTTGGATTTGGGAACATTTGCCAGTTGAGAATCCCTCATGTGAAAATCCGAAACCCGAAGTCCTCCAATGAGCATGTCCTTTGACCACCATTCTGGTGCTGAAAAAGTTTGAGATTTTGGAGCATTTGGGATTTTAGACTTTCAAATTGGAGTTGCTCAAACTGTACCACATGTTCATTTCTCTATAAAATTGAGCCATCCCCCCTGCACTGGTTACAGATCCTGTTAATCAATTATAAATCTGCTCCTGTCTCAGTGCGATTTTTTCCAGGTTCTACCCTTCATAATCCTTTGCGTCTCCTTGTGAAGTTTGTTATGCCCCTAACCCCTTTAAATGTTAATTCTTGTCCCAATTATAGCTTGGATTCTAAAAAGGTTGAAGTATGCATTAAAGTAGATTTGCAGGTAGCTTTAGAACTTTAAGCTCAAGTCCTGTCTCTAAACTGGTATGACACTGTCTTACTGATAGAGACAGGAGGCAGGCAAATTCTGGGCAGAAGAGAGCAGGTTCCTGGCAAGGGCCCCACCCTCAAGCCTGGAACCGCAGCCCAAAGTGAGAACATACATTCCTATTTTCCCACTTGAATGTTGCCTTTTCCAAAACCACCCATGGCCCACCTGGTCTCCTATCCTGTGCCCATAAAAACCACAGGATCCACTGGCAGCAGAGAGGAGAAGCAGCTGGAGGTTGGAGACTATGGTTGAAGGTCAGAGAGGAGCAGCTTGACTTCAGAGGGACAGCTTGACGGGATAGCTTTGAAGAGGAGTCTGGCTGGGTACAGCCAGATTCTGGGGAAAGATTACCTTTCCACTCCATCCCCTTTCCAGCTCCCTTTCCCACTGAGATCCACTTCCACTGGCAATAAAATCCCCCACATTTGCCATCTCCAATTTGTTCATGTGACCTAATTCCTCCTGGACAGTGGACAAGAACTTGAGTGCAGCTGCAAAAGGCTGCCACACTGACCCTTCACTGAGCTGTTAACACTTAAGCCATCCATGGACAGAAAAACTGAAGGAGCACTGACTATAACACTCCTTCTGGGACTTCAGGGGTTACAGGCACCTCCATAGATTCTGCCACGGGGCCAGCCAGCATGGATTCGTTCCTGATGGCACCCAAAAGTGCTCACCCTGGCTCCTGCACCTGCTCATCTATGTGCTCCCTCCTACAAGGGGTTGAGTGCAGCAAGTTTGAGTGCCTTTGCCTGTGCACTCCAGTTCCCACCTGCAAAAGGGTCAGGGAAATTTCCTGCTTCATTACCACCTGTTTCCAAGTAACATTGTATCTCACTGTGATCACTCATTGCTTTATGCCATGGTAGTAGCCTGATAGGTCCACTAGCTCTCAGCTGTCAGTCACCTGTTATGCACGACCCACCCCACCACACCCCTCCAAACTGGGTACACTGGAATGTCTGGCTATCTTCTACACTATGCTCAGGCTAGGGGGAGTCATGGCACCCTGTCTCAGGCCCTCTCCACCTAAGTCCACCATGCTGGCATTCCTGCTGTGCCCACTCCACATAGCCACAAGACACTTTGCTAGATGGTCAACCAGAATCTCATATGGAAAGCAAGCTATAAATTCCCTGAGCTCTGGGATTGTCAAATCTGTCAGGGAATCCCAGAAATCTAATAGAACACCGGAACCAGGGCACAAAGCCCACAATAAAATGAGATTAATTTTTCCTCCTCTCTCACCTAGCTTTTCCTACCCATAGCCCCACAAGGTCTTTTGTACTTGTGTGATGGAAATGTCCCTTCTGGCATAACTTCTATTCTTTCAGGCTTCAATGATTGATTCCTGATTTGTGAAAACCCCATTTGGGAATTTTCTAGAAAAGTATTATTTTTCTTTCCTAAAGCCCTGTTTTTATGATTTTTGTCTTGATAGGGACTTTAAAATGCTCAAAGCTGAACTATGACTTTTTTGTTCTCAGCACTGTCCATCTTCCCCTTTCCTGGAGCAAAAAGTCTCAGACTCTCGGCCAAGTCTGAATGTCAGAAAAACTGCTTGGCAAGATGGATGGAAGTATACTTCACCAAAAACAGAAAATACATCGTATGACTTTTCAAAATGTTATTATGGATGTTGTTTCATGGCTGTATTATATTCTTATAAATTGTGTTCCTATCCTGCTAATTCCCCATATTGATATAAAGATAACTTCTCCTGTTACTAAAATATCACCTCTCAATATACACATAAAAGAAAACTTCACCAACAACAACCTTACTCCATACCCTCTCCATAGTAAGTCATTATCATTTATTTAACTCTTTGCTAATCTGATCAATTTGTTTTGCATTTATCTGAATGGTAATGAGGTTATACATTTTTGACCTTCTCTGATTTCTTTCTTTTCCCCTTTTTTTATTTTTTAATTGTATATTCAAATTATTTGCCTATTTTTCTATTAAGTACATTTTGGGGAGTGTAGAAATAAATAAAGACCATTCAAATGAAAAGAAGCTGAGACTATCCATTCAGAGCTTGCCATAGCAAGTCCGTCAGCCATCATCACTCCTCTTTGTCAGAGACTCAAGGGCAGTAAAGGGAATGGGAAGGCTTTATAGTGAGGGTGATATGGTTTGGCTTTGTGTCCCCACCCAAATCTCATCTCAAATTATAATTCCCATGTGTCAATGGAGAGACCTGGTGGGAAGCAACTGGATCATAGGGGAGCATTTTCCCCTTGCTGTTCTTGTGATACTGAGTGAGTTTTTATGATATCTGGTTGTTTGATAAGTGTCTTGTGCCTCCCCCTTCTTCCTTTCTCCTGCTTCCCTATGAACAAAGTGCCTGCTTTCCCTTTGCCTTGCACCATGAATGTAAGTTTCCTGAGGCCTCCTCTGCCACATGGAACTGTGAGTCAATTAAACCTCTTTCCTTCCTAAATTATCCAGTCTCAGGCATTTCTTCATAGCAGTGTGAAAATGGACTAATACAGTGGGGAAAAAAAGAAGCTTTCAGGTATGCCCTAATTGGAAACTGTTGGCATAGGGAAGCTGGAGGCTGACTAACTACAAGGAGGGGATTTTATATGATTTATAGATGAAGATTCTGTTTGATTTATGAAGTTGAAAGTGTAATTAGAGAAGCTGATAGGACCAAGTCCTTACCATTTGGGCCAAGTTCAATTGCTGCAGAAGTTGAGGGTCAGAATTCTTTTTATATGTGGTCTGGCCATTGTCTGTTTCTATTTTCAGTCTCTTAGAAGGGGAAAGATGTGTGTCTCTCTGTCTTTAATATTTAAGATATTAAGTATAGATTAAGGGGATTCTATATTTGTTATGTACATTGCAAACTGATCCTAAGTTTTGAATTTTTCTAATGTGTTTTAAAATTTTATAGAAACTATCGTTTTTATGACCTAAATTTCTTTTTTACATTCAAAGATTTAAAATATTCACCTGTATTTTCTTGTGGTAATTTTATGGTGCTACTTTTTTCTTTACTTTGCCTGTTTTAACCTATCTGGAATTTATGCTGGTATAAGGTAGAAACTAGTTTTTTTTTTTTAATCCAAATGATATTCAGTTGTCTCAACATCACTGATTGGTAAACATATTCATTCCCTAGCAAGGGATTTTCCAGTAAGAGTTTTGATTTTGATGAAATTATAATATCAGAGAGTGAATTTTAATGAAACTCTAAACTGATAAAATGCCTTTCAGATCCTTAAATGATTGGAGTCCAACTGGAGAAGGGCAGGTAGTAAACATCATCATGGGTAGCGAAAAGAAAATTCAGAAAAACTTGCTGGGGCATGCATTTCATTCACAAAAGCTTACTATGTGTGTACATTTTTTTGTCTTAAATATACAGTAAAATGCACAAATCTTAAATAAACCATTCAGTGACTTTGCACAAATGCATACACCTGTGCAACTTAAACTATCAAGATATGGAACATTACAGTCACCTTAGAAGTTCTCTCATGTTCTTTCCCAATCAGCCCCTGCCCACTCTACAGAGGCAATCACTGTTCTGATTTTTTTCATCATCATACATTAGCTTTGTCTGTTGTCATCTACAAACTGCTTTGAAATGCTTGAAAAATAGTATGCTTTGATGGAAGGATAGAAGAATGAATAGAGAGATAGTTATGCAATAAAGAAAGTACATATAATGCCATGATAAAACCTGAGTAGTAGGTATTTGACTATTTCCTGTAAAATGCTTTTGACTTTTCTATATGCTTGGAAATTTACATAACGAAATGTTAGAAATGAGAAAAGAAAAGAAAAATTGCAATGAAGAGCTAAAACACTTCTGAAGAAGATCATGATCAGGGAATATATCTTGCTAGATATCAATAAAGATATAAAGATATATAAATCCATGCAATGTGTTGATATAGAGATAGAAAAATTGGACAATGGAACAGAATAGAGAACACAGAAATAGACCCACACGTATGCAGAAACTTTACTTATAACAGAAAGAGCACTGCAGATCAGTGGGGAAAGAATGGACTCTTTAAGAAATGATACTTGTACAATTAGTTGTCTACATGGAAAAATAAAATAAAATAATATTCTTTTCTAACAGTGTAATGCCAGTGACTTAAAGACTTAAATGGGAGGGCAAACCTGTGAAAGTTTTAGAAGATGTGCTAGATGTAGTTGACTGATGTTCAGAATCCATTTCCACTTTCTTCTGATATGTGTCACAAAAGATCAGAAATCTCAAAACTCAAACAAACAAACAAAATCCCAACTTCCCAGCAGCTAAGGATGTTGATACAAATTAGATCTCATCTTTTAGGTATACTCACATGGGATTTAGAAGGTGGCAAAAAGGCTTCGCTTGCTACTTTGGGCTGTTTTCTGCATCAAGCAAGACCATAGAAAGCCCCATTGGTTGCCCACCTGCCTGAGTGGTGGAGGGGGCAGGTGTACTGGCAGCAGTAGCTGGGCTCTGTTCCAAGCTTTGGTCACCGACTTCAGAGCTGTCAAGATGTGGTTGATTTTTTGGCCATGGCCAATTTGCAATCATGATTTCCTGATCTTGGATCATAGCTATTGAATTCAAGGTACATCCTTGAATTCAATAGTTGCAGTCTTGGCCTTTTGATTACCTTCTTCCAGATTTGTGCAAAGGTCAGTTTCATGATTTCTGGGAGTCATTTCTGGAGGCTCAACCTAGATCCTACTCCTGGAGGCTAATGTAGATTTCATCAGAATTAACTCCCTCTTTGAAACCATCCAAGCATTAGTGTTGGTGGTGGCTTTGTGTTGTTGTTAATAGCTGGCTTGCCCCAACATCCCCCACTGGACTTCTTAGATCTTTCATCCTCCATGCCACCAACATTCTGTATTAAATTTCTTTTGTCTCATGCAGAGTGGTTTCTGTTTCTCTGGCTGTACCTTGACTGATACACACAACTGCAAACATCACTGGGAATGAATCTCAGAAACTTGAACAAGAAAGGCAATGGCAGCAGAATACCAACAATATAATTGCATTCATACAAATTTGATAAATATAATAAATAAATAAATATTATTAAAAATAATATATTGGTTAGGGCTAAAAATGTGTGCTAAATTTATAAAGAAAAGCTGTTGGAAAATTTCAGCAATGAAAATATAATTTTTGACTATCACTAAATTAGCCACTTGTAAAAGAGAAAGAAAGGAAATAGGCAAAAGGTTACCAAAATCTAAGCCCACAGACAGCATCTACAGCAAAGCAGGTGACAAGGTATCCATCTGAAGATATGGGTATAATATATCTCAGAATCTACCACCTGAGACATGGAAGAGAGTATCTAACCATTGGCTCCCATCTCCCAGAGTTGCCTTCAAACATGTTAATGCCTTGTTAATACTATGGTGCTTTCAGCTTTGTACATGCTCCAGAGTGACTAAGTAGGCCCCTACAGATGCTCCGCATGACGGTGGCTGAGAAGCCCAGGATAGAAAGCAAGAGATACGCTAGTGCAGCTAAGCCAAGGGCTGTCCACAATGGTCATTACAAAATAGTGCGACTGGATAATGTCAGCCAGAGTGTAAGATGTACCCAGCGCAGTCCTAAATCCTGGCAATAGAAACTACATTTTCTTTACAAGGACACATGGAACATTCAGGAAAATTGTCCATATTTTAGACCATAAAGAAAATCTCAATAGATTCCCAAGAATAGTAATAACACTAAGAGCATTCTCTGACCCCAGTGAAATAAAATTAGCAATGAATTAAAAATAATAATAGTTTTTAAAACTACACACACATACACACACACACACACACACACACAATTAGCTCCTAGGCCAAAAGGGAAATACTAAACAAAATTGCAGAATTTCTTAAAAACAAAAAAATGAAAACATTGCATATCAGATGTATAGTTGAAGCACTGAAAGGGGAAAATATATGCTATATAAAGAATACACATATATGTGTGTTTGTGTGGGTGTGGGTGTGTGTGTATAATTAATTTCTAACTCCAAAAACTAGAAGAAAAACAAAGCAAAATTTAAAAAGCCAAAGGAAGGAACTAATAAGACAGAAGTAGAATTTAATGGGTTAGGAAACAGAAAAATACTAGAATTAGTAGATAAACACAAAAATTGTTTCTTTGAATAAAATTTAAATAGACAATTCATTAGCCAGCCTAATGAAAGAAAAAAAAAGTCATGGTGGGGAAATGATAAAGGAGAAATAACCTCAATCATGGACTCTCAACAAATCCTAAGAAATGACTTTGGCACTGAGTGACCATTAGTCCCACTCAGTGGCTGCCTATGCTCCCAGCATTCCGTCCAGTAACCACACTCTGCAGCAATCAAGAATGTCCTGATTTGGTAAATAATTTCTATGCTCACCTTAATTGTACACAAGTCTATATATAAATTTGAAAACGTAAATTGAAATGAATAATTTATTAAAAAATGTGTAGCAGTAAAATTATCCAAAGCAGAGATGGAAGTCTAAACAGGCCAATCTCCCCAGAAGACAAAGAGGAAATAGTTTTGTGGATTCCCCACAAAATAAGTGCTGGGATCAGATCTTAGTTTTGTGGAGAATTTTACCAAACTTTTAAAGATCAGATAATACTAATGTTACTTACACTATTCCAAAGCACAGAAAAGAAGAAAAATTTCCAAATTTATTTTGTGAAGGGAGACAATTGACACAAAAACTTGAAAAAGAATACACCACAAAGAAAACTATAAACCAGTCTCACTTACGACTATCCATGCAAATACCTTAAACTATCAACCAATAGACTGTAATGGCAAAATTAAAAAATATTGTGTCCTAAGTGATTCCTCTTCCCAGACATATAAAGTGTGTTGAACATTAGAAAGTCTTTGAACATAATTCATCATACTAATCAAGCTAAGGAGAAAGATCACATTTTTTTTCTCCCCAGGTGCAGAAGTATTTGATAAAATTCAAAACTCATTCATGTAAGAAAAAAACTCAATAAACTATAAGAATTATTACATACTTTCCAAATGACTCAGTGCAATAGTGAATGTAGTACCTTATGTATTATAAAACTTCTAGGCTTTTTCTCTAAAGTCAGGAACAAGATAGAAATGCCAGCTATGGCATTTCCTCAGCAATTAAGCATTGCTATCATATTGTATCAGAAAATGCTATCATAAAAACTTAGAGATACATGAAGTGAAAAGAAGGAGGTAGAATTATCTCTATTTACATATGAGATAATTTTATACGTGGGAAACTCAAAGAATCAATGGAAAAAATGCTAAAAATCTTAGGATCATTTGATAAGATAGCAGATTGTAAAATCAATATGTAAAAAGTAATAGCTTTTATATGTATAAATAAAAACTAGTTTGAAGATACAATAAAAGGCCCCACCTATAATAGCAAAGATAAACTCACAAATATACACATAAACTTAATAAAAAATGTTCTAACGCTCTATGAGTAAGACTAAAAAACAGTCCAGAAGAACAAAAAAGTAGATTCGAAGCTCATAAAGGGGTGACATCAGTTCTTCCCTACATGATTTATAAACTTATGAATTTAATTGAATTCAAATAAAAGCACCATTTTTCTGGAGCTAAAGTTCTTTAAAAGAAATAAACAAGCAAGAATAGCAGAAAGTCCCTGAAAAATAAGAACAATGAAAGAAGGGGATAACCTTTCCAGATAGTAGATCATATCATAAACCCGGTATAAAATCAGTGTACTGTTAGTGCTTGACTAGGTAAAACAGAGCAATGGAACAGAATAGAAAATTCAGAGGTAGACTCAATTGCAAATAGAAATTTAGTATACTATAAAGATGACATCACCAATCAATAGAGTGAGGGAAGGGAGTAAACTTTTAAACTGAAGTTTACCATTCATGGGAATGTAAAAATAAAGGATGAGACAAAGGAAAGGGAAGACAGTGAGAATTTATTAGGTGCCTACTGTGGAGCCAAGCACTGTATCAGATACTTCGATAGTATTATCTCAATACTCATCACAATTCTGTAGGACAGTTATTATTATTCCTATTTCATAGTTGAGATATGAAGTCTAAGAGATTAAATTTTCCGAGGTCACCAAAAGTATAAATAGAAAAGATAGGATTTAAGCCCAGTTCTGTATGACTTCAAATCTTGTGCTTTCTTTTCCAGTATATGTGAAACAAGAGTGTGTACGGAGATCAGGGAGGAAATAGTTCAGGGCGTAGTGGGCAGCCTGGTCGAAGAGGTAAGATGGGATTAGGTCAAGTGAGCCTTGATTCTTGTTACAGATATGCAAAATTGACCTCAAAAGCAAAAGGAATTACTACAATTTCTTGGATTGTGATGCGAATGTAAGAAAAGTTTCCCTGAAAGCATTGGCAGAAATAAAGCATGGTTGGCTTAGTCTATGCCACCAATCCATATCCAAATGAACATATAATCTAGTAAAAACTACATGCTTACTTTGTAAATATAGCTTGGAGGCAGATCCTCTAACCTTGTTTTCCAACCAGAATGCACTCGTGGGCTGCTCATATGTAGGCAATCCAGAGCTGCCACTTCCAGGCCAGGGTATTCTGGACAGATGGGAGAAGAAAGCCAAAACTCTGCACAGAGACCCTTGCCAGAAACTGGGTAGCTGACCTTCTCATTGGCAAAAGGCAAGAGAGTTTCCCACTGGGCTTTATGAGTATAGTAATATGAGGCATGTAATTTTCTTGAAATCAAGTGCAGAAGTTATAGCCGCTATTTTGAATACATGCTGGGTTTAAAATTTGCTTTCGCATATTCCTAAATTGTGTGTCATTTTTCATGCAGTTGAAACAAAAGAGGCAAAGTCCTAAAACTTTAAAAGATTTTTTCCACATCATAAAAACCTTAGTCAACACTTTTCCTTATGTTCATAGAGAGTTAATGAAATTACTTATTAATATTTTTGCAGCTACAATTCAAATGTGGTATCCCCTCATATCTAAGCACTTCTCTCTGAGCAACAGAAGCTTTAAACTACATTGCACATACCTTAAAATTCTATGTGCCCTTTGGGAAAATATATGTGCTTGCTCCCTCTGTGTTCAGAAGCCCCCATAAACGGTGCGTTGTGTCTGCCGTTATTACCATCTGGTAGCTGACATTAATTCCCTCGCCAATTTCCTCCAACAAGGCAGCCTTATATGAACGCTTGAGGTAATGTTTGACAGGCTTTGGCGACACAGTGGGGATTAGGCTTGGTTCCTTTATTGTGCTGCCTCTCTGGTGGAGATTTCTCAGAATCTGGGCAATTCTCAGATTTGAAAAATTCTAATAGCTTAGCTGGAAGAAAGCAAGCGAGGGAAGAGGGCAATGAATTAGTTCTCTGCAGGCCTGTTCATTCCCATGTACTGCAGGTGGTAACCAGCAACCAGAGAGTGTCCGGATGCACCTTAATAACCAGGAGCTGCATTAGTCAGCATATTTTCAGCATGTGTCTCATCTTCAGTACACTTACTTAATTGAGCATCAGAGAAGCCGTGATCAAATTAATATTCAAGCAAAGCTTTGGATTAGTAACCGAATGAAAGCCACATGGCTCCCTTGCTGTTCAGCTGAGTGGTGATCACTGTTTCATACAATTGCCAGATGTCCAACTTTGAGAACATGATACTCAAAAAAGAATAAAATCAGCTTGGTTTTCGTGAGCAAGTAAATGATGAGTCAGATCTACCCATTTCATTGATGCAGGAGAATAGAAAGGCATGAAGACCATCAATGCAGAGCCAACTGGGGAAGGCATCAAGCCTATTACGGAGTGAAGTGGAAGAAAGAATACTGACTCAGAGAAGAGGGACCTTTATTCTAGTCACTCCCTTGCTCTTACTAGCTATGTGGCATTGGCAAGGGACCTTGGTCTCTGAAAATCAGGTTTTACACCTGTAACATAAAGTGAGAACATATACCTCATGGGGTTGTGATGAGCATTAGCCAGAATATAGTTAGGAGATCACAGTGGGAATTTAACAGAAGGTAGCTGGGTCAGAGTAACTGTGGCCCTTTGGATCAGAATGGTGCTCAAAGTCAGTGTGACTATGGCCCCTTTGGTCACAATGACACTTAGGGACCTCATGGTTCTGAGTCTCCATTCGACAAGACAAACCGGTATAGACCAGGACCCAGAGGCTGGACAAAAAATACACCTGGATAGGGCAAACCCTAGAAGTAAGTCAGCTGCAAAAAATGAGTGAAAGGGCAAAGAGGTGGGACAAAGGATAGGGTAAGTGTGGAAAATGGAGACATATTGCAGATCAGATGCCCAGTCAAGCATCAGAAAGCTCTGATACCTGGTCCTGACAAGTGAGTGGTACATCCTCAGAGATATTAAGGCCAGCCAATTGACCTCAGGAAGTAGGGACCAGCCTAGCCACTTAACATGATTCACCTACATTCCTGGGGGAAATGCTATCATTGAGGCCAAAACATCAGAAATAATTCAATGGTTTACTTAAAATTTGATAGTTCTTGAAACCATATGACACTGTTCCTACAGACAGATTGGAATTTTTTGTTCTTTTTGAGAGGGGTAGGTAAACGGCTACTGCATTCTTCTAACATTCAGAATTTGGCTGTACTTGGCCATCTTCCCTGTCTCAATCCACACAAAGGACTTTGAAATTATGGTGGTATTGTACTTTATTCACCATTTTATCTCAGTACCTAACATACCACCTTCATGAAATTCCTCACAGTTCAGTTGGATGGATGGATGGATGAATGGATGGGTGAATGGATGGATGGATGAATATGCTATTATTTATCTTCCTAGATTATCTTTTTCCTCCCTTTTGTTCAAAACCATCTCTCTTCAGCCACCCTAACTTATTTCTTCAGAAGCAGATTCTTGTGTCTTGCTCTGGGCTGTCAGAACACTTGGCTCATATCTCTGGTAGAGCACCCAATGCACCTTCTTGTGATTTTTCTGCGTCTGTCTCTCTCATTTCCATCAGATTATGAGCTCTTAAAAGATGCATGCTGTCTGTTATTCACATTTACTCCCTAACACCAGGAACACCACCAAATCAACGTTCAGTGAATGATAATTGAATAAACTTATTCATGCAAGAAGACCTCCCTTTCAGTTCTTGGATGGCAAAAATTGGCTGCTTTATTTGATCCACAGCAGATGTTTTAAGGCCTGGCAGAGAAGTCCACACATTGGTATCTTCTGATGAAATTCACCAAGGAAGTCAGCACCAGTAACCATAACAAGTTAAAATTTTAGCAAAATGTCCTCTCGTGTCTTTTTGAAAGTGAGTCTCCCTTAACTGTATGTATTCTCTCGCTCTCAAGCAGCTTTAGATTTGGAGTCTGGTCAGTGGTTTAGAGCATGGATGTCAGACTGTCTGGGATTGAATCTTGTCTCTACCAATTCTTAGCTGTCTACTTCACCTCCCTGGGCCTCACTTTCTTCATCCATAAGAAGGGGATGATAACAATAGTACCTACCTCATAGGATTGTGCTGAGAATTAAACAAACAGGTAATAAGTGCTTAGAACAGTGTCTGGCATGTAGTAACCACTTAAGCACCAAACATTTTTGTTGACAATTTGCCCTATGTTAAATATAGGAAAGGAAAAGAGAGAACTTCTGGTCTGGACAAAATATTATAGAAAATGGGCAAATGGAATGAAGAGACATTTTGCAGAACAGGATACACAGATGGCAAATAAGTATATGAAAACATATTCAAAATCATCAGCCATCAAAAATGCAAATTAAGAACTTGGTGAGATATTACTTCACACCTATCAAAATGGGTAAAACAAAAAATAGTAACAACATCAGAGCTGGTGAGGATGCAAAGGGGCTGGATCATCCCACATTGCTGGTGGAAATGAAAAATGGCCAGGCCGCTCTGAAAAACAGTTTGGCAGTTTCTTATAAAATTAAACATGCCACTACCATATGGGCCAGCAATTGCACTCTTGATTATTTGCCCTAGAGAAATTAAAACTTATGTGCACACCAAAAGAAGTACACAATTGTTCACAGTAGCTTCCTTTGCAATAGACGAAACGGCAGTCAGCTCAGATGTCTTTCAACAGATGAATGGGTTAGATAAATTGTGGTACATCCATAACATGGAATATTTTTCAGCAATAAAAAGGAATTAACTATTGATACATGAAACCACCTGAATGAATCTCCACAGAATTATGCTAAGTGAAAAAACAATAACAATGGTTATATGTTATATATACTGTATGATTTAATTTATATAACATTCCCGAAATAATAAAATGATAGAGAGAGAGGACAGATTAGTGGTTGTCAGGGACCACTGTGGAGTCTGGGAGGGTAAAGGGAAGGGGCATGGCTGTAAAAGAGCAACAGGAGAGATCTCTGTGGTGTTGGAAATGTTTAGTATCTTGACTGGTGCTGGATACAAGAACTTACACAAATGATAAAATTGTATAGAACTCAATACACACAGACAGAGTTGGGGAAATCTGAAGATAGGTGGATTGTACCAATATCAATATTGTCTTTGAGATACTGTGATATTGTGCTGTAGTTTTACAAAATGTCACCATCGGGGGAAACTGTGCACAATATACAAGGGATCTATCTCTCTGTATTATTTCTTACAACTACGTGTGAACTACAATTATCTCAATTAAAATGCCAATTAAAATAAAATAGGAAAAGACAACCATTCACCTTGCCTCTTATTTTAGTAGGTATTTATTGTTTAATGTGACAATTCATATCTGAAAGATTAAATATTTTCTTTTTTTTTTTGAGTGAAATGATAATAAATGACATCAGATTTTCTTATAGATTAAAGAGTTCCCTATTATCAGGACCTGACATGTGTTCAAAACTGCCCAGAGCAAAGACATAGTGCTCACTTACCAGGGGATACTGATCTGAGACAGCTCACTCTCCTCTCTAAGAGGCTGATGGAGACAACCAACGAGATCCAGCAAGATCTCTGGGATAAAACAGGCCTATGAATATTCAGTGCTTTCTCTTCCTCTCTCTTTCCCCCTCCCTGAATTGAGAAGGTGGAGCCTCATCACTCATCAACACAGAAACTACCCCTAGATTGGCTATGAAAGGCAAATCTTTTAAGAGAACATTTTATAGATTATTGACTAAAATAAATTGTCTGGAAATGCTCAATCATTTTATAAATCATTCTTATTCATAAAGATGGGATATCTGTGATTAAAGTGAAATATATTCATTTAAAGCTAGTTACCATTAGGCATCCATCAGGAATGAAGGCACAAGTGAATTCAGCCATACATCATAGGGCTCTTGGACTACAAATCATGCCATGGACACAACGGCTCCTTGCACTTATGCTGGGAGCGCTGTAGGCTGAGGGTCTATGACTTCAGCACTGCACATATGTGGTTGTTATTTAGAACTCTCCAAGGTATAGATTTACATTACCATCTGCCCTGTCAGTTGCTGTTTACATCTGCCTTAAAAGGGGGAGGGGCATAATCAATTAAAGAGTATGTACAAAGCCCTGGGAAAAATCAGCAACAGCAACAACAGCCTGAACTTGGGAGTAGTAGACATGTCTATTCAAAGGGGAAATCAGGGATTCATACTCTTCTGTCTTTGAAAATATTCCCTTTGAACTGTGGAAATTAAGTGACAAAAGGATTTGTTAAAATCTACAGGCTGGAATATGCTTAACACAATTAAGCTTCTCCAAAGAGCCTCAGAAAAATCTAAATTATATATTTTAAAATTCATTAATGATGAATTGGACTTTATAAAAATTTAAAAGCTATGCTTTGTGAAAGACTCCATGAAAAGATTAAAAATACAAACTGCAAACTGGGAGAAAGTATTTGCAACCCATATTTCTAATAAAGAACTAGTATCTGGAATATCTAGGATCCAGTTCAAAACTCAACAGTAATATAAAAAGTCCCATTAGAAGGTAGACAAGAGACATGAAGTAACATTTCACCAGAGAAACTACGCAGATGACAAGTAAGCACATGAAAAAATGTTTAGCATAATTAGTCATGCACAGAATGCAAATTAAAACTGTGATGAGATATTACTACTGAACCTACCTCTGAGAATGGCTTTTTAAAAATACTGGCAACACCAAATTCTGGTGAAGATACAGAGAAACTGGACCCTTCGTACATTGCTGGTGGGAATGGGAAAAGCTACAGCCGCTTTGGTGTTATTGTAAAAGGAAACATGCAATTGTCAGTAATTACTCTTCTGGGCATTATCCCAGAGAAATTAAAAATTATGTTCACGCAAAAGCCTCTCTACATGAATGTTCATAGCAGCTTTATTTGTAATAGCCAAACATTGGTAACAATCCAGGTGTATATACAAGATGTCACACAAACTGTGGTCCATTCTATGGAACACTATTCAGCAATGACAAAGAACAAATTATTGACACACACAACAACCTGAATGGATCTCTACGGAATAATGCTGAGTGGAAAAAAAAAGCCAAACCCAAAAGGCTACCTACTGTATTATTCCATTATTAAAACATTCTTGAATTGACAAAATTATAGAAATGGAGAATAGATTCATGGTTGCCAAGGTTAAAAAGTGAATGGGAGCAGGAGGTTAGGAAGGAAGGGACGGGGCATGGCTATATAACGGCAAGATAAGGGAGGCTTGTGGTGATATAAATGTTCTGTATATATTCACGTAAATATCAACATACTGGTTTTGATATTGTAGGATAGTTTCATAAGATGTTACCATTGGGTATAACTGCTTACGTATAGGAGATGTCCCTGTATTATCCCTCACAACGACATGTAGATCTATTATCTCAAAACAGTTTAATTCAAAAGAAGAATTCAAGGATTTCAGAAGGAAAGTATATCTTTTCCACTCAAGTTTGGATTGAAGATGCTGCTAACTCATTGGCCAACAAGGCTGTTGTTAAGAAGATAAAGTAATGCAGGGTTTAATGCCTAGGTTATGGGTTGATAGGTCCAGCAAACCACCATGGCACACGTTTACCTATGTAACAAACCTGCACGTCCTGCACATGTGTCCCAGAACTGAAAATAAAATAAAATTTTAAAAATGAAGAAGATAAAGCAGGCAGTTTGGAACACAGACCTGCTTCTAGGCCCTATCCCTCAACATCTAGGGCCTTCCCTTCCTAGACAAGAACATCACCTTTCAGCAACCCTTATCTCTTTCCAGGAGGTCCCAATAAGGATCACCACAAAATGGAACAGGCAAAGAAGTCCATTCTCTGCTTATCTGTTACCATGGCAAAAGTCTAACCCTAGGAGTCAACCTCTTGGTGAGTTTACTATGGTTCTAGCCCTGTTATTTGGGATCCTGGCAAGTGGGAGGGAGGCACCAACAAACAAATTGCCAGTGGCAAGCAGGCAGTTGAAACCAAGGGGTTGCCAGGGACCTGCTCTGCAGGGAACCTCAGGAAAGATTGGAAAAAATATGGATGTGTGGATGGTGCTCACGTATCTTCTGTGAGAACATATTTCTTGGGCATCACTGGGTGGTCCATTGGCTGCTATCAGGGGGTCTGGAGCCCTTCTAGTGGGCCCTGATACCTACCTGATCTCCCAGACTGGCCTTCCTGCTTTGGAGTCAAAACTGCTGCTCCTCCAAGCCCCAGTGGGCTCTCCTCCAGTGAGCAGACCCAAAACATAGAACCTTCCTCTCCAAAAGACAGCATGTCTCCCGCCTCCCCCACCTTGCTTAAACATCCACTCATGAGTGCCTATGTATTCCTAATATTGGTACATTTGGCTTTGTTCCTTTGAAGGAGGAAATATTTTCTGGCCTGCACACTATAACCTATAGAGTTGGGGGCTGCTTTCTTTGCTATGTGCTGTTTCAAATGCTCTCTTTGCTGAGAGGTATTGCAAAGTGGTTACAAGCGTGGACCCTAGCATTTTATTACCCCATTCAAACCCTAGCTTCACCATGTGGGGAGACCTTGGTCAGATGATTTGGTAACTTTTGAGCCCCAGCTTCCTCATCAATAAAATGGGATGATGACTGTAGCTCATCTCACAAGGTTGGCATGAGGGTTAAGTAAGTAGATATGTGTGAAGTCTCTAGAAGAGTGTCTGGCATGTTGGTAGCCTTACATAAATGTTAGCAGTAGCTACCTTTCTCTTCCTCCTCGTGATAGTACTTTGAGAAGCAGCAGTAGTGATTGAAAGTACTCTGGATTTAAACTTAAAATAGCTTTGAGAGTCGAAATTAGCTGTGGCCTCTCTTGGGCATATCACTTAACTTCTTTGTGCCTCAGTTTCCATATTTACAAAATCAGGCCAAAAAAATCTATTGCATGGGAATTCAATGATGTAGCTGGTTTGTCTGAATTTCTCTGGTGTGCACACCGGAAACTCAAAGCACGACTCTATATTGTACTTTTGTAATGTACAATTATTGCTGTGGAGAGCAGCGATGGAGATGTTAGTCCTCTTTCCTTCTCCATCCCCCTTGCCCTGGTGCCTGTGAAACAGAGCATCCCCATGGCAACAGCAGCAGCTGGTCCCTAGATAAGAGGAGCTGGAGCCGGCCAGCAGCAGCCACTGCCGCAGAGGAGCCAGGCCCAGCTTCGGTGAGCACACACGCCCTCCCTGTCTCTCGCCTTCGCTTCCCTGCATCTGCACTGATTGGTAAGTGCTTCAGATTTTTACTCCAAGAACTTTTGTGGTGAGAAAAGCAAGTTTCCAGTCAGTTACTGGGACAAAGAAGGCTGTAGCTGGTGGCACGGGGTTGTGCTTTATGGAGCAAGGCTAAGCTGGGGCCGAGTGGAGAGCAGAAAAAGTTACCACTTTCAAGTCATTCTTCCAAGGGAGGGAATGGAGTTCTGTAAAAGACTGAATCCTCACAAACTCATTTGCAAAGTTTCAAGATGAAGTTGGTGTATCTGCATATTCACACAGGATAGAGAGGTTTATCTTCCAAGGCTGGGGAAAGTACAGAAAGTATGCTTCTCAAAACACATTCTCCATGCCCTACTTTAAGTCAGTCTCTCCTCCAGGAATACTGCCAATTTAGGTTTTCTAAATGAACAAATCTGATTTTAAAAGATGGTACTTTTTGACCTGAATTCAATCCTCTGGTTAAAAAGAGGTTTGACAATGAATATGTATTTTACATAGCCAGAGGGTGCATTAACGAGATACCACATAGGCTGTGGATACAATCTTCTACCTTTTTATTCCATCAAGTAAATCAAGACCTGATTACTTTGGGGGGATATTCTTCAGAATACCGTATGGTAAGCTAAGTGTCAACTTGCTTCTGAGAATCAGTTCTATTATGTTCCCAATATTTAGAAATGGGTATTCTGTGGTTGGTTTTTGTCTTGAACTATTCTCATCTCATTACCAGCTTCAGAGAAGGCCAGAGATGGGATAAGGAGATAATTCTGATGGATCAATTTAGATAGACACATAATCACAAATGGAGGACTGAAAGATCCAAGAAGGTCCCTCACACTCACGAAAATGTCAGTGTGTAGGACCTGGGCTCGGGACTCCACGCACATTCTATGGTTAATACTCTCAACAACCCTGGAGAAGAGCCACTATCTTCCCCCATTTAACAGATTTGAAAACTAAATTTTTGAGAGAACAGATAACTGTCCCAAGTTCACCCAGCTAGAGAGTGGTACAAGCAGCCAAACGTTGGCTTCTACCTTATATTGACTCACAGCATCCAATCTTATAGTTGAGAGGAATTTTCTTCCCATAATTTAAACCGCATATTCTCACATCCAACTGAGAAAACCACTCAATGATAAAAGAAAAGACAAAAAATCCAGACCAGCTTCTGACCACACACTGAACCAACTAATGTGTTTCAGCTCCGCTGGTGTGCCTGCCTTTCCGCAATATAGTGGGGTCCCTTTTCTGGCACCCAGTTCCTTCCCCCTTTCAGTTCCTGTTCTCAAAAGAGAAGGTGACCTTTGTCATTAACAATCCCTGTGTATTGTGACATCAATTTACATATTGCTGCTCTTAGTGGTATTTGCATTTACAAGTATCTCTCTGTGAAAAGAAAGGTTTTGTCCCTTGTGAAAAGGAAGGTAAGGATTAGTAAGAGGAAGTTACAAGAGTTTAAAATCTGAAATCCTGAAATCCTTTCTCAAAGCCTGAAATCATATCTCTTGGTCTCTTGCATACTACACTGAATACCTACATTCTGTCAAACAACCACAACCAGAAGAATAATTCGATCAATACTTTCATTCTCTAATTAAGAAATCTGAAACATTTTGAAAACCAAAAGGTTTGTTGTTAAGTTCAACACAAACTCATTTGGTAGCAAAGCCTGACCTGAAAGAATGTGAATTTTTTGTGGTTTGTCTTTATGTCACTTAGTGTGAATATTCATAGTTTTGCTGCAGAAATAATGGATGTGATTGCTGGTGCTCCTTGAGACCCCTCTAGAGCTGTTATATAATTTAAACAGTCCTGATTTCCACAGCACATTTGACTCCAGGCTTGTCACAAGGGTGGGTGGCCAATATTGCAATGACAGTGGCAGTCCACGTCCCTGTGTGAGTGTTAGAATTCAGAGCCCACACTGAACCAATAAGTGGAAAGAGGATGTTAAAAAGGTCACAAGTCTTTGTAGTAGACACAGTTTATGAAAACACCCCCAAATGTGAAGTATTAGACAACAAGCCTCTCTGGAGGCCCTAGCTTTTTGGTTGAATTCTGAAGATGCAGAGGACCAACTATGCAGGCATGAAAGAAAGAGCTGGTGCCTTAGAAAGTTCCCAAGTTACAGGGAGATGATGAAACCTTCCCTGGGCAGCCCAACAAGTGCAGCATCCCTTTATGACACCTGCTTGGGGTAGAGACTGAATTAAAGAGAGGAAGGCGTGGGTAGAGTCAGGAATAGGAAATGGAAATATTCCATTTCCTATGTCAAGAATTAGACCGGCTCATGTCTTAAAACAGCTCACTCATAAAAAGCGCCCCTTCTCACTGAGGATAGAAATGGAGAGTGAGTTGAGAGATGGGGTCATTATACTAACAGGCTATGACAATTATCAATAAGCCAACACTAAACTCCAAATGTCTTTCCCCTCCACCTGCTTGTTCTTTTCTTTGTGTGAAAATTTTCTCCTAAGAAGTCCATAATGACATCATTCATGATAAAAGTATCTTCTAACCCCATGAGCAAAACACATCCCTGCACGGCATGGGATATTCTTGTAATGTAAAATCCCAGATCTGGAAATTGTCTCTCAGCCCCTTAGCAAACAGTCTTGCTGGTTCACCACCACCATTCTTTAAATCACACTGATTTGAAATAGTGTTGTTTCTCCCATAGACAAGATGAGCTATGCTGTGGAGGAAGCATGTGTCAGTTTTGTGACGAATCACTGCTTTGCCTCACCTTGTCCAGGGGCCTCTGACATGTTTGATTATTCAATTCATCGGCCAGAGACAGGCTTTCTTTTTCTAGACTGGTGCTGCCATAGCTGCTTTGCTCAGAGGAGGCCTGGACCTCCCGTGGCTAAGCATCTGAAAGAAAAGTTCAATTGCTTTTTAGAATCTTTTCATTATACAACGAGTCTTCCTTAGCCAAAAATCTAGCGTGGTAGATAGACAACATTACATAAAAATAGCTGCCACTTGAATTATGGCTACAATGTGCTAAGCATGCAGCTATGCTATTTCATCTTCACAGTTACTCCACCCAGTAGGTATAATTATCTGTATTCTACAGATGAGGAAACTCAGGGTAAGCTCGGGGGACAGAGAGGGACATATGTTTCTGGGTGCCAGACTGTGTGGGCACCACAAAGATGTTAGCCTTTGCAAATTTTATTGTAGCAGACTTAACTTGTGTGGAGAGGGGGCTAAAATGATTCTATTACATTGGACTCCATTTACTCTCACTACATCTTTAAGATTTAGCAACTTCATCGAAGTCATATGGCTTTTTAGTTTAAGAGCTGAGATTTAAACTAGGTCTATTTGACTCAAGAATCCAGATTCAAAATAAGTAACCTGCTATTAGGCACATAAGAACAGCCATAGGATCCAAGTTAAAAAACGCCTTACCTTTCAAGGGTCGGGGAGAAGGATAAAGGTACTAACAGCAGATAGGACATTCAGTAGATAGTAAGTGCGTGGCTTCAAATGATTACTCTGATCCTAAGTGTTTTACTAATGGTATGTCATTTCAACATTTTTGAGCCTCTGTTTCTTCTTCTGAGGAATGAGTATTTTCAACAGATCCTCTATGGGGTAATTTTCAACATAATATGTATGACTGGGCCCATGACTCTGCCTGAAGAGGAGGAAAATGGGTTAAATAGGTGCATAAGACCATATCTGATGCTGCCTTGAGACCTCAGCACTCATCCTGAGTGATGTTCCCATGGCCCATCCAAGCTAACGGCATACTTCCTGATGGTCGCAGGGAGTTGGCAATCTCTATACAAACGCTGAAAACAATGGTCTGAATTGATTTCTGCTGAAGTCACTCAGTACAATCAGTCTGCACAGAGTGACACTAAAAGCTGTGCTCAAGTGATCAGTTAATAGCTCCATCTGCTATCCAGTGATCTCAGCACACAGAGGAAGAGACCCTCCCACCTTTTCAGAGAAAACCAGTTTATTCCTCAAAAGACAACAGAGTTGAACTCATTTTATGAGCTTGAAACATTAGCACAACTGGTCTGTGTGTTCATCTGCATGCTGGTTGTCAAGAAATCTCAAAAGAAAAGAATTGGTTGGGCGATTTTAATCTTATTTATTCCTCCCCCACCACTCTTGCTATGGTAGGACATGAGTAATAAATTATCTAAAAAGAACTCAAGATACAGAATCTAGCCAGGCTCTAATGAAGATTTTCTATAGATCTCAGCTAATGCATTTCTCCTTCAGACCTGACACATATCCATTCTGGAATTCCACTGTTCCTGGGCAACAGCTATAACTAATAGCTCTGGAAAGTTCAATGAACTTTCCAGGAAAGATGGAGGGTGGGGAGGGGGACAGATTTGTTCTCATGTCTGGAATCCCTAGGGAGAAAACAAAGATCTATCCAAAACCCAGATTTTCTCCTACCATGTTTCTACCACCATCATAATGTGGATGGGGAGGTAGTCTCCTTACTTTATACAATAGTTGTAGAATGTAATGATAAAAAAAAAAAAAAAAAAAACAAGCAAAAAACCCACAACAGAAGCCTTATTCAATTTGGGTTCAAAGGGTTCATTTTATTTTTAAGAGACTCAGGTGTCTAATGGAAGTCAGCAGGACTGGACCTGGATATAGCCTTGGCTATTTAATAGATGTGTGACTAAATTAATTAAATTTTCTGAGCCTCTGTCTCCTCATCTGTGAAGTAGACATAATCCTACTTTGCAGAACTCAACAGAAAAAACATAGGCAAGGTTTAAGCATGATTTTCTGTGACTCTCAGCTAATTCACTTCTTATTCAGACTTGACAATTGCTTATTCTGAAACTCTCAGAGTGTGTCTGAGAGAGGGCAAATATTGGACATTTGATACATGACAATTATGAATGAATCTGTCAGTGTGAGGGTGGGAGGGTTCATTTTATTTTGGCTTAAACCTCAAGTTTAGAGTTTCTAATAGCCAAGTTTAAGAAGCACACATAAAGAAACAGGATTGGATTGGGAACACAATAGCAGGTGCTCAACAAATATATTTACTTAGCAAATGATTGAATGAATGAATAAACAGAGCCACACTTATTAACTGTTTTTTATACTTCCTTAGTGCTGGAGAAGAAATACATCCACCCACCCTCCTTTGATGATGTCCACTGAGCAAATGCAGCCACTGGAACTCTCAGAAGACAGACTGGACAAGCTAGACCCTCGTTGCAGCCACTTAGGTAAACAAATGATCGATTGTGAATGTCAGTGGTGGAAGTCAGAGAAGAGGCGTCTCAGCCATTTGGTTTGCAGGCAAGTCAGAGAGAGGGCCCTCCCGAAACCTGATAGTCTGTGCCTTCTGGTGACAGCCAACACCAGATGGGCAGGCAAATAGCCATGGGTCTGTGGGGTCTGCCATGTAAATATTAGCTGAAGCACCAGTAAGAAGTTCATTAGACAGAGAGAGAGAAAGAGAGAGAGAGGAAGCATTGTCCTCTTTTTCTGGGTCTGACAGAGTACCAGGCAGAGCATTTTTGAGGCAATAAATGGAATGTGTCAGTATAGCTTGTTTCCAGTATTTCCTGACACACTTATACCCCATGTGCAGTGCCAATAAAATATTTCAAATATCTCTCTTTGCCTATCAAGACAGAATTTTAAATAGCCTTTTTCTGCTTTATTGTCAATCTGTTTCCTTTCCAGAACTGACTTTTTGCATAACCTTTGTAATGAAAATACCAGAAACATTTCTGCCGCTACCCATTTCTAAAAATGAGACACTCAGACTTTTGATGGATGGGCCTTTTGCATATTCATAGCCTTTGTCTATGCCTCACGTGGTTATGACTCCCCCCTCCTCTCCCCTCTCCCCATTTGCCATCAAGATATTTTATGTTCAAGATTTCTCCAAAAATGGGGAAAAGTGCAATTGAAGTAAAAGTCAAAATTGAAGCAAATGGCTGTGCACTGAGCAGAATCCTGGGGTTGAATTGTAGCCCATGACAGGTTTGTACCTCAAGAGACCCACAGCAGGCAATACCCATTCAGAGCACCATTCATTTATTCAACACATGACTATGGCATGTAAAATATTGGGGAAAGATTAACTGTGCTATATGGCAATAAACTTTAAAAATTGTGTTTGCAGCCAGGCATTAAGATACATAGTCCCAAGAGGCTGGGTTTAATCCTGATACCATAACCTGCCAGCAGTGTACCCCTCAGCTTTTTACCTGGCTTTCTGAGCCTCAGTTTCCTCATCTTCAACATGGAGAAAAGAATATAACACCGTTGTAGACCTAGCATGAGAACTCAATGAGATCATATGTTCAGGGATGGTATTCATATTTAACAACTGATAAAGCATAGGCATTGAAAAATCAGAAAAGATGTAATAAATGAATGAATAACAGAGTTTGCATCTAGACCCACCAAGGTTTAAGACATTTAATCCTCAACATTTTAAGGAAATTTACCTGAATAGTTTTTAATAAGAAAGAGAGAAATTTACCTGAATACTTTTTAAATAAGAAAGAGAGAAGGAAGAGAAGGAAATGAAAGGGAAGGGAAGGAGCTAAAATATCCAATTACTCTTTTAAAATTTCTTCATACTTATTCATATCTGTAGATCTAGCCAAACTATATCCAGGCCATACTTAGAGTGTCCAAAGAAGACAAAAAGTTTCACTGTCTTGTGGCTTCTTTGAATCCTAACAGAATAGTTTCTTATACAAAATATATTCCAGTTTATTCATCAAGCATTCATTCAACAAATATTTATTAATTGCTGCTGAAGAGTTAAAAGATAAGGCACCTGTCAGTAAAGAGGTCAGAGAAGATATATGCAGAAATAATAACTAGATCATCTTTTAAATATGTTACTTAAACAAAAATGCTGTGGATATTAAGAAAATGAGAAAGAACACTCAGGACTGGAGTTAATACAGACACATTTATGAAGATGGGAAGCTTTCCCCTAAGTTTAGTGGAAGGTTAGAGGGTGAGCAATGGCCAGAGTGAATATTTTGGGACATCTGAAATATATCAACTGTATCAGATGCTTTGCAAACATTAACAATTTTAGCTCTCTCTCTCTCTCAAACACACACACACACACACACACACAGATTAAATATTAATATTATCTCCACTCTAAAGATTGAGAGAATATTAGTTCCTAGAAATGAAGGTCCAAGTTCTCAGAACTAGAAAATGATAAGAGTCCATGTTTGAACTCAGATCAGCTTGACTCCATTTAACCATTCAACATCCATTTATTGCAGGGAGAGGCAACTAAGAGTAAAATTACAAAAAGACTATAATCCTTAATCTCCAGAAAGGCTGTGTCTGGAGCAGGGGGTAAACCATTATGGAAGAGTGAACCATTGCTGAAACAATGACAGTGAAGTCCAAGGCAGAACACAAAGGACAGAGGAGTAAGAGGGAGCAGAGGAGAGACTTGAATGGGCAGGGCGTGATCAGATTGGATTCATTACCCGTAACGACTTCTGATAGACTCGATGTAAAAGCCAGGCTTCAAAGCTCTGGTGGGGTAATGCAGAGGATTGAGAAAAGTAAATAAATGAGTCAGAAGACAGTAGGATCTTGAGTTAGGATGGGCAAATAGGAGGGTTACAAAGCCAGGAACGGTGAAAAGACAAATACAAAACCCAAGGTCTGGATCACCAGGAGGATGAGACTGGCACAATGATGAAGGCAAGTGAGAAATTCACTGAGGACCGAGGGAACCTTTCTAAGATCGAGGGAGATTTAGGTTCCATACTGGCCCTTGGGGTCTCCAAAGAGAGCAAGTCTTGAGCAAAAAGAATGGAGGCGCGTTTAGCAGAGAGAACCTATTCTCCCTTCAGAAGAAAGTTAACTCAAACCCATTCTGTGGCTTGCCGGACCATATTTTTTAAGTTTTTCTTTGCCTCGGTGATCCATCCATTTGAGTTTCCTTAATTTGGAGTTTTACAGCATTCTAGTTTTCGATTTTGTTATATGAATTTATGCAAGGCTAATAAAGTCCTTTGTGGAATAGGCCACAATAAATAAACACTTTTCCTTTTCAGGCCAAATCACCTCTGTCCTGTCATCAAGTGCAATTAGGAACCAAACAGTTTGTGACTGGATCCTTAATCATGTTATATTCTTTATTTCTTTGTATCCTGTCAAAATTAGATGATCTTTCAGACCAGTTCATTAAGGACTGTGATCTCAAAAAGAAGCCTAGAAAGGGAAAAAATGTACAGGCCACCCTGAATGTTGAGTCAGACCAAAAAAAACCAAGGAGGAAAGATACACCGGCGCTGCACATCCCACCTTTCATACCAGGTAATGGACAAAGTCATCTGCACAGCTCTAAAGGAGAGCCACTTGCCACTAGGTTGCATTGGTCGTACACATTTTTCCTTAAATATTCAGGTATTTTAAAGTAATTTGTGCACTCCCCACCTCTGTATCTCTGTATTAGTTACAATATAGCAAGCTGCTATAACAGATACATTCTAAAATATTAGGGGCTTAATACAATAAAAGTTTTTTTTTTTACCTACCAATAGTGAAACCATGGGGTGAGGAGGCAAGCTCTGCTTCAAAGAGTCATTCAGGGACCCGGTCTCATGTGTTTTGACATCATAAACACATGGTGAGCAAAGTCACCACAAGCTTCCACAGTCACGATGAGTACCAAGGTCCAGCAGGCATGGGAGGTAGACAGAGTAGAGGACTGACAGGGAGATTTACGTGAACCAGGCCTTCATCAGTCACGAGGCCTCACCAGACAATGAGGTAAGCTGGGAAATGGACCCAGCTCAATGCCCAAGAGAAAAGCAAAGCAGTCTGGTGAACAGCTAACATGTCTCTGTAACACCCTTGGATGTGATGCATGACATTCTCTTATTCTTCAAAGTTTTGCCTTGTTTTGCTTTCTTTTCTCCCTCCCTCTTTGTCACTAATTTACTGTCATCTCTGTTCACAACACACCTTGAGGGTTGCAAAACAAATGAAACATAGATCTTTCTGGGAATGATCTTTCAGTTTTCTAAGAAATAACAACAGCACATAATAGCTGAAATATGCAGTAAGAAGTGACATCATAAGGGAGTTCTTAAAAAGGACTGTTGGAGCTCAGTGTGGGTAGTGAATTGTGGAAAATTTTATGCAAGAGGCTGTTTTTAGAGAGTTACTCAATAATGGAGAAAAATTTCACTGTAGCATAGAGGTGAGAAAGCAGGAGGGCGGAGGTATCAGGGTGGAAGTGTGCAGACGCAGCTTGCAATACATCAAATGAAATCCTCTGGCTGAAGAGGATGAGATTTGGAGGCAGAAAAACTTGGGCTCAACTGCTCTGCGACACCTATGAGCTGTAATACCCTGGGCACATTTCTTTGCCTGACTTCCCTCAGCTTTGTGATGGTGGCCATAATACTAAATTCCTCAGGGTTTTAGTGAGGCTAAAATAAAATCAAGCATGCAAAACCTTTTGTATAGACAAGGTTCCTAGTGGAGCCTCAATAAATACTAATGCTTCTTATGAAAAGTCTTGTTTTATTAAAGTAAGTTTGGAAAGCTATATTGACTGTCTTCACCAGATGTCTATAAATATGCACAGTCCTCATATATTAGGATATATGTATTTGATCCTGTTTCTCTCTGTGTTCCCCTAACCATGCAGGTGTGTTTTCAGAACATTTAATTAAAAGATACGATGTTCAAGAGAGACATCCAAAGGGCAAAATGATCCCTGTTCTTCATAACACTGACCTGGAACAGAAAAAGCCAAGGAGAAAAGACACACCTGCCCTGCACATGTCCCCCTTTGCAGCAGGTAAAAAAGCTGGTGCAGGGCATTTGCAGGGGGTGATGGGGACAGGTCAAGAACCTTACCATCTGGAGGTCCCCAGGGCCTGGCCGTTGTCCTGCCCCAGCAAGCTGCGTTGTCCTGAAGTGCTCTGGGGAGAAGCCACACTCAGTGCTACCTTTTAGGTTTATCTCTACTAGTAGCTCCCCAGGGGCTGATGTGGGGATGGGAAAGGGTCAGAGCATTACTCATGCCTCAGCAGAGCTGGTTGAATTCACTGAGCCAACGGAATAGAAATGTCAGTGGGTCCTTGAGAAGAGCTGGAATGCCCTCCTCCCAAGGCTTCCACGGATTTTGCGTCTTATGGCTGGTTCTCCTGAGACACTTGGACTAATTGGCCAAATCCTCAAAATGAGAGACAGAAAAAGAGATGCAGAAATAAGGATAGCTATCTGAATGTGTGTCAAATCAAACAAAAAAAAGTCATACTGAACTATGAGCACAACCCCAGTCTGTAAAGGAGCTGCTCTGTGAGATACAGTCCTTGTCTCTGAGAAGTACAAGTTGGGAAATAAGACACGTATATTCATGGCTAGAGTATGACTCTGTGTGTATGTGTGTATTTTATACAGATTGTTGTGTTGGGGAAGTGACGGAGGGGAAAATATGCTAATGTTTATTGAGATCCTACTAAATGTTAGGCACTCAGTTTATCATGTCTCATGGATTTTTATAAATTAACTGACTAATATAATAGAGAGGCTATTATCTTGTTTTGCAGACTAAGAAACAGAATTTAATTAACTTACTCATCTACTTTAAAGTCTTATGTGGATAAAATTGATAGATAGATGGCTAACTGGCTAATTGGTTGGATCAAAGATGAGATGACTAGATGGACAAATGAACAGATAAAATTATGATCAAGATCAAACACTAAAATGTGGCAGAATTGGGGCTCAAACCTAGGTCTATCTCACCTTTGGGCAGTTTTTCACTAATCTGTGCTGTGGTTTGGAATCTTAGCATTATAGGAATAGAAGAAACACTCTGGGGAGAAGATGAAATTTGGCTGTTGTTATAAAACTATATTTCCCCACTGTTTCATTTAATAAAGAAAAAAATTGAAAAAACAGCTCAGAAGAAGACATCACGACAGAAACAGTCAGGGGCTTAAGATCCCCAGCCACATTAGAGGCTCTGGTTCTATGCTCCATGGGATTTGTGTTCTCTGCACTTCTGTCCTTGTTCCTCCACCTCTTCTTCTCTTCCCACCTCCAATTACCTCTATCTATCCCTTCGTCTTCACCACTTGCCTGTATACCAAGATGAATGGTGGGTTTTTGACCCCACCTAGTCATGCCAGGGACAACTCTCCCTCAGTTTCTTTCACACACACACATTTCTACATACCAGCTTTTCTAAGCACTGACTACATGCAAGCTTCTGAGATCATGCACATGTGCTAAAAGTACAAGGAGTTTAGGACATGCAGAAGTCTAATCTTCAAACTGTCTTCATTCTTTTAACAAATATTTACTGAGTACTTGTCACATCCTGGGCTCTATTCTAGGCAATGGTACAGGAAGAAAGTCAATAACCATATAGATAAATACATAATAGAAAGTCTGCTAGGGATAAATGATGTGAAGAAAATAAATCTAGTTAGATGAAGAATGGGAGATAGAAATTGCTTCTTTAGATTTCCAAGGTACACAGGAAATCCTTTCCGAGGAAGGGATATTTAAGCAGAGACCTCAGGAAAATGTGGGTGTGTCATGGGGGTAACTGAGCAGAGTAGTTGAGGCAGAAAAGACAAATCCAAGGGTCCTAAGGCAGTGATATCTTTGGCTTTTGCTCAGTCAATATTTATTGAGTGCCTACTATGTGCCAGGCACAGCTCAAGTGCTGAGCATACACTGGAAAACAAACCCCAAAGAAAAAGTCCTTGCTCTCATGGTGTTTATATTCTAGGTGGGAGAGATAATTAAATATTTGGTGCTAAAGCAGGGAAAAGGAGGTTTCTCTAAAACTGACAGTCAGGCAAATTGGATACCAGAAGATGACTTGCTCAGAAAGAGGAAAGGTTGTGAGGACTGCCTTTATTACTTCCCTGGGCAGGATCTGTTGGCCCTCAGTGACATCCTGCATCAGCCCTTACCTCATTTAACACTGAGTCAGCTGTGATGGCCCATCACAGCTCTTTTACCTCACTGGGACATGAAGGGTAACACTGTTCCTGTTTTCTAACAGAGAGGGGAGCAAGCTAGCACGGTCTCCCAGTAAAAGGGCCTTCACAGATGATTTTTTGGCAGTATTCTGTCTTCTTTCAGAGCAGTTTTAATATTGGTCAAGGGGTCCAGAGATCTTGGAATAACTAATTTAAGAATAATAGACAACAGTCACAATTTGTTAAGTTTGATTGCTTCCCAAGGGAAGAAGGAATTGTTACATGATGATATTTCCATACTAGAGGTTTGCAGTGTTAATGGAATACAGGCCTACCTCATTCCATTTCTCTTCACTTTTTTGTGCTTTTCAGATATTGGTGTTTTTTTTTTTTAACCAAATTGGATGTTTGTGGTAACCCTGCATCTAGCAAGTCTATTTTTCCAGCAGCACCATTTTTTCAATAGCATGTGTTAACTTCATGTCTCTGTATTGCATTTTAGTAGTTCTTGCACTGTTTAGAATTTTATTATCATTATTATATCTTTTATGGTGATCTGTGATCAGTGATGTCTGATGTTACTATTGTCATTGTTTTGGGGTGCCACAGACCTCGCCCATATAAGACTGTTAACTTAATCTAGAAGTGGTGTATGCGTTCTGTCTGTTCCACTGACAAACAATTCCCCTATCTCTCTCCCTCTCCCCTGGCTTCCCTATTCCACGAGACACAAGGATATTGAAATAAGGCCAATCGATAACCCTACAGGGGCCCCTAAGTGTTCAACTGAAAGGAAGAGTTGCACGTCTCTTACTTTAAATCAAAAGCTAGAAATGATTAAGCTTAGTGAGAAAGATATGTTGAAAGCCAAGATAGGCTGAAAATTAGGTCTCTTGTACCAACGAGTTAGCCAAGAACCAGGTTGTGAATGCAAAGGAAAAGTTCTTGAAGGAAATTAACAGTTCTACTCCAGTGAACACAGGAATGATATGGAAGTGAAACATCCTTATTGCTGATACGGGGAAAGTTTCAGTGGTCTGGATAGACCAGCCATAACCCTTCCTTAAGCCAAAGCCTAATCCAGAACAAGGTCCTTACTCTCTTCAGTTATATGAAGGTTGAGAGAGGGGAGGAAGCTAGCAGAGAAGAAAAGTTGGAAGGTAGCAGAATTTGATTCATGATATTTAAGGAAAGAAGCCATCTCCCATAAAAGTGCAAAGTGAAGCAACAAGTGCTGATGTAGAAACTGCAGGAAGTGATCCAGAAAATCTAGCTAAGATAATTGGTGAGAGTGACTACACTAAACAATAGTTTCTTAATGTAGATGAAACAGCCTTCTATTGGAACAAGATGCTATCTAGGCCATTCATAGCTGGAAAGGAGATGTCAATGCCTGGCTTCAAAACTTCAAAGGACAGGCCAACTCTCTTGTTAGGGGATAATGCCCCGGTGACTTTAAGTTGCAGCCAATGCTCATTTACTATTCTGAAAATCCTAGGGCCCTTATGAATTATGTTAAATTGAAGCTGCCTGTGTTCTGTAAATGGAACTACAAAGCCTGGATAAAGGCATACATGTTTACAGCATAATTTACTGAATAATTTAAGCCTACTGTTGAGACCTACTGCTCCAAAAAAAGACCCCTTTCAAATTATTACTGCTCATTAACAATGTACCTCATCACCCAAGAGCTCTGATGGAGGCACACAAGGAGATTAATGTTGTTTTCATGCTTGCTAATGTAGCATCTATTCTGGAGCCCCTGGATCGAGGAGTTACTTCGACTTGCAAGTCTTGTTACTTAAGAAATACATGTTTTGCAAACCTAAAGCTGCTATAGATAGTGATCCCTCTGATGGATCTGGACAAAGTAAACTGAAAACCTTCTGGAAACAATTTGGTATTCTAGATGCCATTAAGAACATTTGTGACTCAAGGGAAGAGGTCAAAGTATCAAAAATACCAGGAGTTTGGAAGAAGTTGATTCCAACCTTTATGAATGAGTTTGAGAGGTTCAAGATTTCAGTGGAGGACGTAACTGCAAATGTGGTAGAAATAGCAAGAGAATTAGAATTAGAAGTGGGGCCTGAAGATATGACTGAATTGCTGCAATCTAATGATAAAACTTGAATGGATGAAGAGTTGTTTCTGATAGATCAGCAAAGAAAATGGTTTCTTGAGATGAAATCTACTACTGGCGAAGATGCTGTGAACATTGTTGAAATGACAACAAAGGGTTTAGAATATTATGTAAACTTAGTTTATAAAGTAGCAGCAGGGTTTGAAAGGATTGACTTGATTTTGAAAAAAGTTCTGCTGTGAGTAAAATGCTCTCAAGCAGCATCACATACTAGAGCAAACTCTATTGTTAAAGGAAGAGTCCATCAATGCAGAAAACTTCACTGTCATCTTGAGAGATTGCCACAGCCACCTAACCTTCAGCAACCACCACTCTGATCAGTCAGCAGCCGTCAACATTGAGGCAAGCTTAAGACTCAGTGAAGACTCAGATAATCATTAGCATTTTTTAGCAATAAAGTATTTTTAAATTAAGCTATGCTCATTATTTTTAAAGACATAATGCTATTTCACATTTAGTAGGCTACAGTATAGTGTAAGCCTAACTTTTATGCGCACTGGGAAACCAAAAAATTTGTATGGCTCTGTTTATTGTGATACTTGCTTTATTGCAGTGATCTGGAAGAACCTGCAAGATCTCTGAGTTATGCCTGTAATAAAATTTTTTAGAAGTCCTGCAAAAGGAATCATTTTGACTTTGTATAACCCAGATCTGATCTATTTTCCATGGAACTTTTTCTGGTACTACCTATTATTCTTATTAGTTTAGTCATTCTATAGGTTATGCTATGATATGGGAAATTCTGCCTTAGAATTGTGATATGGCTTAAATCAGCTTTTCACCCTTTTTTTTTTTTTTTTTTTTTTGCCTCTACCAATAGATTGTTGTTCCCAAATAAGACGAGAAGAAAATAGAAGCATAGGCAGGGTCACATGTTTTCAGACTTGCTAGGAAGGAGCAGAGCTAGACAGGGTGGTGCAGAGCATGAGGAGTAATGGAGAAATGGTCCAAGGACCGGGGGAGGCTCTGAACCTCCCTCATCTGTGTTTCTCATAGGTTAAGTTAAATCCTACCTAGGTTAATCCTCTAATCCATCACATGTTTTCCCTCAAGCTCTGCCACTGTCCAGGTCCCAATTACCTTTCAGTAGTCAGCCAGCTTGAAGCCTCTGCTATCAGACCCCTTCAGGTCCAAAATGACTCTTTTCTATTCTTAACTAACTCTGTATTAGTCACAGCATGCAAATACCCAAAACTTTGTCATCTCTTTTAGTATTGTCTTTATTCTTCTTGTTGCCTGTATTGTCGCTGCTGCTTAAATTGACTTACATCAACAACTTGCATGATGAATTCATGAGGACTGGCTGTGACTGCCTTATGTTTCTGGTATTGATCTTGATATCTAGTCCAATCATTTCTACATAGCAATACTCACTACATATATGCTGGTTTGATGTTTTATCTGGCAATCACAATTTTGCAATACCTGATGGAGACTGATTATTTTCTGTTCGTGCTTGTATCTGTTTTTATTGAAGACCTTCTAGGAGAAGACTTGGTAGAAAAACAAAAATATTTATGGGCAGGGAGTCATCCTAGTATACGAAATTGAACATGGTCTTTGGATTCACAAAGGTCTAGGTTTCATCCCTGGTTCTGCTCCATACTAGCTTTGTGACCCTGGACAATTAACATAAACTGTAAAAGCTTTCTTCATTTTGCCCATAAATCTAAAAGGGGACCATAAATATGTCTCCCAGGGCTGTTAACACAATTAAATAAAGTACATAAACTACTTGGCAGAGCTCTTGGCTATCAAAAACTCTCAACAAATGTTAGTTCCTTCCATTCTCTGTTCAATCTTATATTCTTTGAGATAAATCAAACCATTTCTGAAGGTGAGGATTGTCTAAGCCACAGCATTTTACTTCTCTGTATAAACCTGCTGATTCAAGGAACATCCTAACGGGTTGAGCTCTGTTTACCTGGCATGAGTGCTGCCTACATCCCAATATCTACATCCTAAGAGAGTAGCTTCCCTATTGAATCAAAAATGTTTATCAAACAACACAGAGTAAACAAGAGTTGGGGGTGGGGAGGGGGAGAGGTTGTATAACCATAGCCTCTGTATGCATTATGGAATTCCTTGAATCAGCAAATCTCTATATCATAAGTAAGTGCAATTACAGATATTGTGTGATTCTAGCTTTCATTACCATATTAGCTGAAGTACTTTATTTTTGAAGCGCCTTTTAGTAGCTAAAGATTTGGCAGTAATCAAAATGGTAGTTAAGCTGATAAGGATAGAGCCTTTGGCAGATGTTCAGAAGGACTCACATTGGTTCTAATAAGGGTATTGAGAGAAACTCGCAGACAAATACACTCTGGAGACATCTCTCATTAGCCCTTGGCAAGTGAAAACTGGACAAGGATCCAGTCTCTCTTCTAAATTTCTTGCTAACTACCTTCACTCCCCTTAGTTAATGAGCTTACTTGACAGGTTCCAACTGTGAGCACAGCCCTTCAAAGGGGTCATCTCAAGCTTCTCTGACAGACCCAGGCTTGCTCCCAGTTTAGCCTGTGGTTGCCAGGGGCCCTCATCGCAGTGACTGCATGGCAGAAAGCATTGGTTCTGACTAGTCAGATCTGGGTAACCAAGGCCTGCTTAAGAGTGAAAGAAGTCTTATTAGAGGTTTGTCACAAATGGAACCATGAAAAAGGAATAATGAGGCTGGAAGCATCGAAGAGAATCCTCCTGGAAAATTGTCCATGAGCTGTGGACATTTGGGCAGTTTGGGACATCGAAGATCAAAATCCTGCATTTCTACACTAGAAAGGGATCAGGATGTCCATTGAAAGTGACACATATTCTCTCTTGCCGGGAATAGAATTTTCTCTCTAGTGTGATTTATCAGAAGACGTGGTGTCCTAGCCCTGGCTCCCTGAGACCACAATGTAATGTGCATGAACTATTTTAGATGGCGCTCTGGGTGGGATTGTGCTGTAAAACAGCTTGCTTCAAAGCTGATTGGCCCTTGGAGACTTTGGACTGGCAGTCTTGGTCTTAAAACCCACTAAGCTCTTACAAGCAGCCAAGTTCCCTAAACTCTTCTGTATAGAGAGAGGACGAAGGGAAGGAAATGACATTTGCTAAATCCCTACTGCATTCTAAGTCTTGTGCCAGATGTTAGCATATCCTTAGAGAATCTCATGGTTCAACAGGGGAGAAGGATGTATTGTCCAGTGATTCCTACAATGTGAAATATGCAGTAACAGAGGTTCATGTACGTTGTGGCTGCAGCCACAATGTAGGCCTAAGTCTATTTGGGGACATCACACACTGTGGAAGATACAAATTACTTTTTCTCCAATTTTACGGGTGAATAAACTGAGGCTCAGGTAGGTTAAGTGAGTGCTCAAGGCTTAATGATCACCATAGGCAAAGCTTTCTGGCTTCAGGGTCTGCATATTCCTTTAATGGTGCACCTCTGCTTCCCCTGAAAGCATGAGGGTCAGAAGGAGGTTAAACCAGACCAGTGCTTCCCAAACCCAGGCCATCTTCATGTCACCAAAGCATCAAGAACAAGAATGCAGTGGTGACATGTAGATACTCCTGATTTAAGGCTCATCCTAAGCAATGATATCCATGAAATCAAGATTTCTATGAGCTACCACATATTTTTTCATTATAAGACATTAAAATTAATTCTTAACTATATTAATATAAAATGCTGGTTCACCCTCTACTTGAAATTATCTCCTGTGCTCTTGTGGACAGCCCAGCCTACTTTGAGAAGGGCTGGCTGTGATGATTTAACAGGCTTTTCTTATTCCTGAAATCCCAGGAACTTTTGGGGAGTCAGCAAGGAGCAGATTCTCATATGATTAAGTTTCCAGGGCACCAAAAGTAACCAGAAAGTTGATCTGGATTTGGGAACTTAAAGGCTCTTGCCCACTTTGAATCAACTCAATTTTGGCTTCATGTGAAGAGATATCAAGCAAGGATGGATGGAAAATTTTGGGGCTCAGCATAGCTAACTCTATGTTCTCCTGCCATGCTAGCCTTAATTCCAAACAGAAATCCAAATCTCTGTGCAGCTGGTGTACGAGAAATATCTCCCACTGTGTTTCATAAGTGATTTACGCAAAAGCTGTAGTTTCAGCCAGACTCTTCAAATTGTTTTTCTCCTCCAATAAATACCAGCTAATTGGTAAAGAACCCATGTGAACAAACTAGAAACTGAAACAAATGAATAGTCATTAAGATCAACGCATAGTTTTCATTAATTTACTGCTTTTGAATGGAGTCCAGTGTGGTAGAAAGGCCTCTTGTGGTGCACAGCTTCTCTTTCTCAAGTGTAGATCTTTATGAAATGCTTCATGGACTGGAAGGCGTCTCATTATGAGAAGGAAGGAGGCAGTGCGAGGCAGTGGTGGGGAAGCTGGCTGGAGTGGGATGACAGGGGCCATGGAGGACTGGCCTTCCATCGCAGCTTCCTTTGACCTTACATTAAAATGACCTTACTTTACACTTCACAGGATGAGCAGAACCATGTGGCCCTTCTTGGCTGGTCCTTTCTGGGGTGATCAGTCCAGAAAATTGTGCTCAGACTTCTGAATTTCACAGACCAGTAATTTTTTTTTTTTTTTTTTTGAGAAGGAGTCTTGCTCTGTTGCCCAGGCTAGAGTGCAGTGGTGTAATCTCGGCATACTGCAATCTCTGCCTCCAGGATTCAAGGGTTTCTTCTGTCTCAGCCTCCCGAGTAGTCGGGATTACAGGTGCCCGCCACCATGCCTGGCTAATTTTTGTGTTTTTACTAGAGATGGGGTTTCACCATGTTGGCCAGGCTGCTGTCTAACTCCTGACCTCAGGCAATCCACCCACCTCAGCCTCTCAAGGTGCTGGGATTATAGGCATGAGCCACCACACCTGGCCCAGTAAATTTTTAAAACAAAATAGTGTAGAGCCCAACATAGGAACAGCAACTTTTTATTTTGCTTTAAAGGTTGCATTTTAAAAACCTTCTAACATCTCTAAAATTTCATAAAAGAAAGGATATTTTAATCCCCAAAAGAAGGAAAATAATCTCAAAATAAAGAACAGCTTTTAAAAGTGTAGGCATACAGTTGTATGAAAAGCTCAGTACACTTTCCTTATTTTCTCATTTTGCTCTGAACCATGTGAACGTCATCACCTCCTGGTACAGTACTGACATTTAGAAATGGCATGTCCAGAGCCTGAGCTCAATATTTCCCTGGATGTAGTAAAATGCTTTTAAGTTTGACTTCCTGAGGCTTACCAGCTCTTTTCAAAAGGAAAATAAACGAGCAAATATTGAAGGGAAGGGAAAAGCCAACATTTAGTTGCTCTGGGTTAAACATTGTGACATATATCTTATTTGTCACAATAACCCTTTATAATAATTGTTACTGTCCTCATGTTATATTGAGAACATTTAGGTGTGAATGTGTTTTCTGGCCCAACACAGACTAAGTGAGTGGCAGAACTGTGAGTGCAAAGCAATTGGTTATTTTCCATCCCACCATGCTGCAAGCTTAGGAGCAGAACTTAAAGAAGAGGATGAAGGTTGCCTCTGACTTCCAGGTGGTGCATCCCTTTGTAACCAGAATTGTGTCCTCATTGAGCACCTCTGGGAAGCCTAGATAAAGCCACCCAGCTCCTTCTCTGGGTTGGTACTGTTAGCAGGTAGCCTTGTAGACACTAAGAGGTTTCTGGGTTGCCATGCTCCTTTGTACTGTGTCTGTCTGCAACGTTGCCTAATGTTTTAATTAGAGGCACTTAATTGCAGGTCTGTGCTTTGTTTTGCAGGTATGACATTGCTCAGGGACGAGAGACCCAAAGCAATCGTGGAAGATGACGAAAAGGATGGTGACAAGATAGCTATTTAAAGATAGTTCCCCTGAGACCACTTGTAAATAGGTTAGATTGGTTCCCTGTGGTGACCTAGAGAAAAAATAGACTTGTTTCTGCTCTCATTTTTGTCATCGTCTGACTTTAAGATTCAGACACCTTCTCCCCAGGAGATGTATGCCATCAAATTGCCAGTCACCTCTTTTTCTCTCTCTTCTTTCTGAGTATGGTTTCTATTCTGTGTTTTGAATTTTTATTTTCTAATGCAGTGGAAAAGAAACAGATCATCCTAAATGAGGAGGTAACAGGGAAAGCACTGGGGTTCGGTTTCTGCATCTTCTGGATCAATTCATGGAGCAGAGATCGTGGATTACATGGGCTCCTTCTTGGTTTTTGCTGCTGGGCAGGACTTGACTTAGCATCATCCAAGCACCAGTCCAAGTGGGGTTCCCTGTTGCCAGTTAGAGAGGTGAGATGTTTGGACTCTAACTCACCGATTGCTTTGCAGACAAAGGTCTTTTATTTCTCCTGTCCTATCTTAAGAGTCCAAATGTCTCTGGTGATGTTCCTAAGTCCCTTGTCCCAGATACTCTAAATGTGAATGTATGAGCTGGGGGAGTCAACCCAGCCCACCATGCCTTGGCTGATGATACCAGAGGCAGAGAGTGCTGGTCTGTCTGGGAAGCTTAGCAATGTATCTTCAAATTTATTTTTGTTTTTAAAAATATTTCTTAAACATGCTGTCCCAACATTTGTGAGTTGTGTCACAAGTGAGCCATTATCAATGGTAGATAAAATATCAATGTTTGTGATGAATTTACTGTAAAAAAAATTAAGGTCAATGAAAGCCATTCTGTTATTTTTAGCATTCTCACTTATTTAGACTCTATTACACTTTCTTGGATGAGAGGGGAGAGTGTGGTGTTAGCTAGTGAGCAGAGGTCTGTATATTGTCCTTGCCCCAGCCTGCAATCTGTGGATGCCCAGGGGAAGGCATAAAGGCCTCATCCACCAGGCAATAGACAGGAGAGAGGTGAGAACTATTTTTAGAAGGAGGAAAAGTAGATACGCAAATTGTCACAACTAAGAGTGATAATTTGGTAGCTCTGTATGTATGCTGGTTCCAACTGTTTAATCCCTTCTTTCTGTTCTCACAAAGATGGAAAAGATGCAAGAGCTTGCCAGAAATAAAGCTACATCTATCCACATCTCTGTCCTCGTGCGTTTCTCCTAAGAATACCCAGTTTACTCACAATTATAAAGAGCAGAGGTTGCAAAAGAGACTCACAAAGTTTTGCTTTGTTTTGCTTTTGTTTTTGTTAGGCCTGCAGAGAGTTTAAAATGTTTGAATTTGCTATCAATATTTAACAATCCAGTCAGGAGAAGTGATGTAAAATTCTGGATTTCCAGATTCTCTTCGAAAAATATCTCAAGACCTGTCAATTTGGGCCTGATTAGAATCATGGCAGCATCAGCTGGAACTGAGTACTGGATGCCCATTTTAGAAGGAGCAAGCATTCCTGTTTGCCATATGCCCCACCTGGAGTATATCATCCATTGACTCTAGTTTGGAGTCCCCTTAGTGAAGACGCATGTTGTAATCCTAATGATCTCACCTTTTTTATTCCAGCACTCCATGCTCTGCTCCCACTTCTGATGCCCCAACCACAGCTTTCGGTAGAGGGGAATAAAATTGTGGCCGGGTGCTGGTTGAGGCATAATTGGTGAAGGAGGGCACCATAAAGTCCTTACAAAACCAAAAGCATTTACAGGTCTATGGATAAGAGGATAGTATAACCACCAGCAGCAATGTTTACAAAGGGATCTTTACTCAGAAAACACAGCCTCACTTCATCCTATCAGATTTGCTGTATGAACACAGAGTACACCTGTAGCCATGTCTGCAGAGATGCTCAATAGCTTCTGAGGCTACTCTGAAAACCTTCATCGTTACTGACTTCCTGGGTTAAGGAAGAAAGTAGACCAGCTGTTGTGGAAATAAAAGCCTTGGGTCTAGCTTCAACTATGTGATGCCAAGCAAGCCCCTGGAACTCTCTGAGTCTGGTTCTTTATCTTGAAAATGAGGATAATAATTCTTACTTTGCCTTGTTTATAATTTGAGAATTAAGTAAGATAATGGATGGCAAAGAGCTTCGTAAGCTAAAATGCTCAATCCAACTGTAACATAGGATAATTTAAAGACACCTTCAGAGTTTGCACGGTATTTTTTCTATTGCCAAATCCCTATTGCCTGAGTATTGAATGGGCCGCAATTATGAGACTCAACTCACAGCATCTGAAAGACTTCAAGTAGGGGGATCCCATCAGTTATATGGCCTTAACTGAAAGACCGGACTTTGTAATAGAGTCCCAATCTTAAAACAGCATATACAGAATGGTGAGAGGCAAAGTCAGAAAAAACATAACCAACCCTGGATATCACTGGGTGACTTGAGTGGAAGCCAAACCTCCCTCACTTCCTTTGTCCCCTGAGGACTTTTTCTGGCCAGGTAAAGCAGAAATTTCATGATGAGCATTATATTTCAATTAAAATAGTTCTCAGAGCATTGTGAACAACTTCCCTCCAAATGAATAATAGTTACATTAAGAAATTAAGAGAGCCAGGTGCAGTGGCTCATGCCTGTAATTCCAACACTTTGGAAAGTCGAGGGGGAGCATCACTTGAACCCAGGAGCTCCACATCAGCCTGGGCAACACAGGGAGATCCTGTCTCCACAAAAAAATTAAAAATAAGCTGGACATGGTGGTATGCACTGTGGTATCGGCTACTCAGGAGGCTGAAGTAGGAGGATTTCATGAGCCCGGGAGGTTGAGGCTGCAGTGAGCTGTGATTGTGCCACTGAATTCCAGCCTGGGCTACAGAGTGAGTCTCTATCTCAGGAAAAAAAGAAACAAAAGAAAAGAAATTAAAAGCATTACAGGGTAGCCCATTCAGAAAGAAGGCTCAAACTAAAAGAGGTTTCTTTAATGGAACTGGCAAAGCAGTTGGCCATTTGTTCATTCTGAAGGCATCTACCAGGAACCCAGGCTACCTGAAATGAGGAGGCCCTAGATGTGCAAGACTTAGCGCTCTTTCAAAAGCTTCACACAAAGCATTTCTTTAAATCCTAACACCCTTTAAAAGCAGTTGGCTGAGATCACACAGCCAATTTCTAATGCCTAATTATCACTTGAAAAGGCAGAGGCTGGTGTGGAAGGATTGGGGAAGAACCATAAAGGACTCAAGCAGTGTTTCCTTTTAAATGCAATTAAGTGAATTTTCCCTGTGCTGTCCAGGTTGTTTTCTTAAAACAAGGATAGACTGAGATCCCATGTGGTTGTGAAAATAAGTTAGCAAAGCAATTATTTTTGCTAGCTGAGAATAAGAGGCTGGTTACATGATGGATTTTGTAGAATCTCTGTCATCCTGTGTAAGTGAGGCTCCCTTGCCACTTGTAATTTGTAAGTGTGAAAGTGTTACTCAAAAATCTCCCCAAGGCAGGGAGTGAATGCGCAGGAGATGCATGAACTGAGAATATACTCTGCCAGTTTTCCTGGACATGCAATTGCCTTTGAACTTGCTATAATATATTATGTCTGCAGAATTCAGAACATTATAATGGCCTTCATTCTTGACCCAAAAATCAGGGCAGAAGACTCTCCACAAGTAAATATATTTATGGGGAAAACAATGTGTCATTTGAAATGAGCTCTGCCTTGGACACTCCAAGCTATCAGCTTACCTTCCTGAAGAAGAAAAGGATAGATGTATCCTTACCTTCAGTAGCAGGTCCTTCCAGCAAGATGAGACTCCTCCAAGGAAATTGCAGAAGACTTCCTGAGAAGGAACAACAGAAAATAGAAGACAATTTTGCTTATCCTGGAAAACGTGGCTCTTCCATCTGATGTCAAATGTGTATTTTGAGCGTGGAACAAAGAGTATAATACAGATCCTCGTGTTCTTATAATTATGTTAGGGTTTCAGAAAAACAATATATACTTTAATATCCATCAATCAAATCATACATATTTTATTTAAAGGTACTACTTAAATAATGCCTTTCAGAAAATGAAGACTGTGCTCTGAGCCCTTGCATTTGCTCAGTCTTTTTCCCATTTCATCTCATTTGATCCTCAAATTCAATCATGAAAAAACTAAGTACCCAGGGAAGCTGAGATGGAGAGGAAGCCAGGAAGAAACTCAGGTCTCTGAACTCTTAGCCTAGTGCTGTTTATATAGTGTGAAACTATTCTGAAAATAGGGTCCAAAAACACAGGAGGTTAAAGAAGGAGATCATTCCATGATCCAGAAAGAGTAAATTAGATAAGTGCTTTCTGATGGTTTTCTCCACCCTCTCTCTCAATTTTTGAATGAGTAAGTATATTAATAAATATGTTCAACTTTCCAGTACTCAAAATTTAATCATTATTCTCAATCCTACATTTTAAGGAGGTGATAAGGTTATTTTTGTCTTCCCCCGCCCCACTCCATCCTCCATATTATCCATTCTCTACATTGCAATTAAAGTGACCCTTTTCAAACAAATCTGAGCAAGTGGGAGCCCTCCTGAAGATCTTCTCCTTGCTTAGAATAAAGGTAGAGATCTCAAGCCTGGGCCCTGTTTCCCCCCACCCTGCTTTGGATTCCAGTGACATTGGCCTCTGCCATGGCTGGGGACCCTCGTCTCCCTTCCCTCCTACACATCCCCTACTCTTTGCCTCTCACCACCCAGTGAAGATCTGCTCATCCTCTAAAGCTCAGCAAAGTGCCACTTTCTCGAGGAGAAACTCTTCCTTGCCTTCTTAATTAGATCAGGAGAAACCTGATCACAAGCCATGCTATTCTTTTTCTCCATAGTTCCTACCTCTTCTTGTGATCATCCATTTGTATAACTGATTAGTGTTTGTCTCCTCACTGTTGTGTAAGGGCCATAAACACAGGGATATCAACTGGTTTTGTACCACTTGTCCTTTGTACCTGGCATAGGGTTTACCATGATGTAGATGATCAAAAAATCTACAGTGAGTGGGTGAGTGAATGAATGAATGAATGAAAAGACTTTATAAGAAGCCAAGCCTAACAGCCTAAGTTTGCCTTACCATTTGCCTAATTGCAGGAACACAAGGTTACTTACTCTGATAATAGACTAGATAGTCACTATGGAGCCGAACACAAATGTCAGCCACAGGAAAGTGGTCTGCTTCCTAGACCTATTGTCTCCTCTGTGGCACCAGGGAGTCCTCCCAATATGCAGCCCATCTCCCTAAAAACAGTTCCCTGTCCATCAAATCCTCCTACTCTCAGGAGTCAGTAGAGGCAGAGAGAGCAGGGGTCAGCTGCTTGCCCACCTGAGGGCTCTGGTGTCATGGCTTCAGAATGCCAAGGCCAGCTGTGTTAGTCCCTTTTCATGCTGCTAATGAAGACATACCCAAGACTGGGAAGAAAAAGAGGTTTAATGGACTTACAGTTCCACATGGCTGCGGAGGCCTCACAATCATGGTGGAAAGCAAGGAGGAGCAAGTCACATTTTACATGGGTGGCAGCAGGCAAAGAGAGAGAGTTTGTGCAGGGGAACTCCTCTTTTTAAAACCATCAGATCTCGTGAAACTTATTCACTATCACGAGAACAGCAAGGGAAAGACCTGTCCCCAAGATTCAATTACCTCCCACCAGGTCCCTCCCACAACATGTGGGAATTCAAGATGAGATTTGGGGGGGACATAGCCAAACCATATCATTCTGCCCCAACCCCTCCCAAATCTCATGTCCTCACATTTCAAAACCAATCATGTCTTTTCAACAGTCCCTCAAAGTCTTAGCTCATTTCTGCATTAACTCAAAAGTCGACAGTCCAAAGTCTCATCTGGGACAAGGCAGGTCCCTTCTGCCTATGAGCCTGTAAAATCAAAAGCAAGCTAGTTACTTCCTGGATACAATGGGGAAACAGGTATTGGGTAAATACAGCCATTCCAAATGGGAGAAATTGGCCAAAACAAAGGTGCTCCAGGGCCCATGCAAGTCCCAAAACCAGCAGGGCAGTCGAATCTTAAAGCTCCAAAATAATCTCCTTTGACTCCACGTCTCACATCCAGTTCACGCTGATGCAAGAGGTGGGCTCCCACGGCCTTGGGCAGCTATGCCCTGTGGCTTTGCAGGGTATAGTCCTCCCTGGCTGCTTTCACAGTCTGGTGTCGAGTGTCTGCAGCTTTTCCAGGTGGATGGTGCAAGCTGTCAGTGGATCTACCATTCTGGGGTCTGGAGGACAGTGGCCCTCTTCCCACAGCTCTACTAGGTGGTACCCCAGTAGGGACTCTGTGTTGGGGCTCCAACCCCACATTTCCCTTGTGCACCACCCTAGCAGGGGTTCTCCATGAGGACTCCACCCCTGCACAAACTTCTGCCTGGGCATCCAGGCATTTCCATGTATCCTCCCAAATCTAGGTGGCAGTTCCCAAACCCCAATTCTTGACTTCTGTACACTCGCAGGCTCAACACCATGTGGAAGCTGCCAAGGCTTGGGGCTTGCACTCTCTGAAGCCACAGCCTGAGCTGTATCTTGGCCCTTTTTAGTCATGGCTGGAGAGGCTGGGATGCAGAGCACCAAGTCCCTAGACTGCACACAGCAGAGGGACCCAGGGTCTTTCCCACAAAACCATTTTTCCTTCCTACGTCTCCAAACCTGTGAGATGAGGGGGTGCTGCAAAGGTCTCTGACATGCCCTAGAGACATTTTCCCCATTGTTTTGGTGGTTAACATTTGGCTCCTCATTACTTGTGTAAATTTCTGCAGCTGGCTTGAATTTCTTCTAAGAAAATAGGATTTTCTATTGTCAGGCTGCAAATTTTCCAAACTTTTATGCATTTCCCTTTTAAAACTGAATGCTTTTAACAGCACCCAAGTCACCCCTTGAAGGCTTTGCTGCTTAGAAATTCCTTCTGCCAGATATTGTAAATAATCTCTCTCAAGTTCAAAGTTCCACAAATCTCTAGGGCAGGGGTAAAATGCCACCAGTCTCTTTGCTAAAACATAACAAGAGTCACCTTTCCTCCAGTTCCCAACTAGTTCCTCATCTCCATCTCAGACCACCTTGGACTGGATTTCATTGTCTATATAATTATCATCATTTTGTTCAAAGTCATTCAAAAGTCTTTAGGAAGTTCCAAACTTTCCCACATTTTCCTGTCTTCTTCTGAGCCCTCCAAACTGTTCCAACCCCTACCTGTTACCCAGTTCCAAAGTCACTTCCACACTTTCGGGTGTCTTTTCGGCAGTGCCCCACTCTACTGGTACCAACTTACTGTATTAGTCTGTTTTCATGCTACTGATAAAGACATACCCAAGACTGGGAAGAAAAAGAAGTTTAATGGACTTGCAGTTTCACATGGCTGGGGAGGCCTGGCAATCATGGCAGAAGGCAAAGAGGAGCAAGCCATGTCTTACATGGATGGCTGCAGGCAAAGAGAATTTCTGCAGGGGAACTCCTCTTTATAAAACTGTCAGATCTCATGAGACTTATTCATGATCACAAGAACAGCATGGGAAAGACCTGTCCCCATGATTCAATTACCTCCCACCAGGTCCCTCCCACAACACGTTGGAATTCAAGATGAGATTTGGGTGGGGACACAGCCAAACCATATCACTAGCCAAGATGAGGACCTCACAGATGCTGAAGTTGGGGAGCTTCACTATAAGAGGTATGGGGCAGGGGGTGCTGTCCTTTGGCATCTAAGGCATCTGCTTTATAAGATGCTGGATTATCACCATATGTTCTCACCCAATTGGTTATGTAGCATGAGGGAAAAAAGCCAATCATCGCTGATATTTGAGAACTAACCTAATGACAAAAGAAAAACAAATTTTTGGGTTCATCATGTAAAAATATTCCAACAATTGTAATCATTTATGGAACTATTTATTATTAACAATATGTATTATTATTGTTATTATTGCAATAGCAATTAGTTTCCTCATTAATTATATGTAAAGGCCTTTTTTTTTTTTTTGAGAAAAAGTCTTGCTCTGTCACCCAGAGCAGAGTGCAGTAGCACAATCTCAGCTCACTGCAACCTCTGCCTCCCAGATTCAAGCGATTCTCCTGCCTCAGCCTCCTGAGTAGCTGGGATTACACGTGCCCAGCGCCACGCCCAGTTAACTTTTGTATTTTTAGTAGAGATGGGGTTTCGCCATATTGGCCAGGCTGGTCTCAAACCCTTGACCTCAAGTGATCTGCCTGCCTTGGTCTCCCAAAGTGCTACGATTACAGGTGTGAGCCACAGCACCCAGCCTGTAAAGGCATTTTTGTCCAATTTCTTTTCTAATCATAGAATAACCCTCTCTGTATTTTGAGTCTGTGTTCTCCATGTGTTGACATTATAGCCCAGATGCTCACAGCTTATGCTGGGCAACCTTGAACTAATAGATGTAACTTTCATTCTTCTTGACCTTGGGCCTACAGAGTTTTGTTCCATCCCATTGGCTATAACCCATAGTCCCGTGCATCTTAGAGTTCTGAGAATAAATGTCCCCTTGTGCACTAAATACCTTAACAAGCTGAGGTAAACAGGTCGGAGACTCATCAGTACCTAAATCATCCCTACTGCTCCATGGGACTTCTAAGAGAGTCTGCCGGTAGTGTGGCATTAACGACCCTGTGCCTACTTGTGCATAGCCCATGCCTACTTGTGCATAGGTCTTAGAAGAATTTGTATTTGCCATGAGTTTTGCTGGGACCTCCTGTTACAAAGATCCCTGATCTTTTGATGGTTTTGCTGGACAGCTAAGGACCAACTGCGTGCCTCATTGCTGTTATCCTGGCAACCATCCTTTGTTCTTTGGTGTCTTTGTGGCTGGGTCCAGGGCTGATTAAGGTGAGGCAAGTGAGGTGTCTGTGGTGCAAAGTGGAAGGAGGTGCTCACGTTCAGGGGCATATAAGTGCTAGCCTTCTCTGACTCACATCTTCCTCTCTCCTAAAATTTTAGTATCTTCCTACCCATCACCTTCCACAGCCTTATTTTCATTCAGTTGCCCAAGTTATTACCTATGGGGCCAGATCCTGCCCACTATGAGCTCTCCAGGTAGAGAGTACTAAGAGTTCTCAAATTGCACAGTTCTAATATGCACAAATATGCAGAGAGAGGGAGGGTCAGCTATTACCATGATTTAGTTAAATAACACCAGACCCACAATAATATGGTTCACATTTCAGATACTATAATATCTAATACTGACATACTGATCATATATTAACTGTAATTACATAAAATATGAATTTTACTGATAGCTCTTCAGTCCATAAATTATTGTGCAATAATAGATGTGCACCATGATCATTGACCACATGTAACTTTTTCCAGAGTCTGAGGGTGAGTGGTCACTATGCATCTGTTATTTAGTTCCTGCACAGACAGCAAACCAAGTAGTTATATTGCTTTCTTGTCTCCTAGTGTTAAACCCATATGGCATTTTATAAATAATTGAAAGAAGGGATTGGTCACAAAAAGGAAAGCACAGGAAAGAAACAAAAAGTGATAATGCTGAAAGTGAAACTGAAGTAGAAGGTAATGGAACTGAAGTAGAAGACATGGCCACCTGTGGGCATGTTGACACTGCCACCATAGGAGAGACCCTCGCTGCAGAGCCAGAGGAACTTAATGAAGACCAACCTACCAAGATAAATGAGACTGAAAAAAATGAATTTGTCGAGAGGAAGCGACACCAACCAAAATTTCACATAAAAGAGCTCTTGAAGATATTTCATGCAAAGCATAAAATATTGGAAGCTGATCCAAACTTGGAAACCTGACAATTTGCCAAGACACAGGAAAGGCACTTGCTCTGTATTGTAAGTTATATGGCAAGAATAAGGTCAATGATCTTCAAGTTACTCTTGATTAGTTTTTGCAAAGAAATAAAACACTTCAATTCTCAATGCCTCTAAAATTTTAAATTACAAGTTACAATGTAGTAAACATAATTTTTACTATTTTGAATTTCTTTATACATTTATTTAAAAAGTTAGTGAATGTTTAATATTTTCATAAAAATTTTTAAGATCACAGAACAATGGTAATTTTTCCAATGGATTATTAAGGTCACTTTGCACAGTTTCAGCTTGAACTGTCCTATTTAACAGTCCCAAAATACCATGCAAAGCAAAGGTTGCCTGCCTTTAGCCTTGGGAGCCAAGCCAGAGTGTGTGAATGTTTGCCCTTGGATGGGGGGCAGACGGGAAGGTAGGGGAAGATTGCATCTCATCAGTGGACAGAGAATCCAGAAAGTAAGAAGAAATATTGATTAGAATCTAGAGAATGGGGCCCCAAGTTGGAAGCTAGGAAACTAACCAATCAGGCTAGAGGACAAGGTAGAAAAACAAAAGAGAAAATAAATAAATATTAGTAACAAAAAGACCAAAAATTAAGCAGGTTCTCAATGCATTAGCTATACCAGTTCTGGAGCTAGATATGCCTAAGGCTTTGCTTTTATTCATAGTAATGAATACTTCTCTGCTACAGAGACAAGCCCTTAAAGGATCTAGGGGTCTTTAGGAGTCTATTTCTACTATTTTAAATCCTCTTAATGCAGAAGGAGAGAGGGTGATCTCCACCCTGGGCCAGTAGTCTAAGACCTGAAATGGAGGTCAGAGTCTTCAAAACTGGCTGGTATCTACAGTGGACAGAGCAAATGGAGAAGCAAAGAGAAGAAATGTCACAACCAAATTGCTTTCAAAAATGATGATTTCATACAAGGATATGAGAGTAGGTGCAATAGCAGGTAGCATGGCCTTCTTACCTATGTGACCCCCTGAGGTTCCAGGACTTGGCTTCTGGAGAATATTAATACAGCCCTGGACTGAAAGCATACTCTCGCTGTATGGGATCTTGGTCCCAGAGCACCAGGTGGACTGCACGGTCATGGGCATGGTGGGACCAAAGGAGTCCTTCCCCACAGAACATCCAGCTCCACAGGCTGCATCTTTTTCTGGAACCTCTGGCAACAGGCAGAGGGATAGCCCAGATTGAGACTGGGAGGAAGGCTTGGAAAATGGGCCCACCAGGAGATTGATGGGAGAGACAGAGAACCTCAGGATGCATGGATAGCAGATTGAGAACACTTGGCTCTCCTCTGTTACTCACAGGTCTGAAGACAAGAATGGAAACCACAGTGCATGCAAAACCTGGCCCTCTCTGGACGTAAGAATTTATTTTGTGACTCCCAGTTAAGCGAAAAACTAGGAAGGCTCCCATCACTGTCTTCCTGGAGTTCGCGGGTAATGGCTCAACTACATCTGAAGGGAAAGGAGGTCAGAGTCTCCAGGCTGCTGTTGGTTTCTCTTTGGGGATATGAGGATCAGCACCAGAGTGCTAGGGGCTGGGCACATGGGGCCCCCATTCATATGTCCCTGTTGCAGGCAAACACTGTGAAATGAAGAGGGGGAATCCCTGTGTACCAACCACCTTCCCATAGGAACTGGGATCCAAAAGGTGGGAACTCATGGCACAGACCTGGCAGCTGGACATGGGTGAATTATTATCATGCATGACCCTCTGCAGCCCTAGCTGCTGCTAGGCACCCAGAGTTTTTCCTGTGCTCATCATAGGTCCTGGGATCACCTCGGGGGGAAGTGTCTGAAACACCCTACAGAGTAAGTAGAGTCAAGGTTGTCTCCTCCCGCATTCTGGAACCAGGATCTTAATACCAAGCAGACCCTCAGTTACCAGCATGGGACTGCCAAACTTCAGCAGTGATGCAGGCAAAGGCAGGCTGAGAGACAGCCAGGACGTTTGAAAGAAGTATCTGAAGATGGAACAAATAGGAGGTAGGATAGAGGCAGGGGTTGGCTCCAGTGTTACATCCAGGTTGTGCAATCTTGATTGTTGAGATCCCTTCCAATATTTCTTTAACAACCTACCAGAAATGTTTTGACAAGAATGCTTCCTGAAGGTAGCCTGGATTTCTCTCCTCCCTGAACACTCTATGGCTCCCAGCCATCCCTAGTACTCGAGATGGACCTTGCAAGTGAGGACTCCTTAAGTCCTGAGACTTCAGCTTCATTAACTTCCAGGAAAATCTGCCCCTAGCTGGGCCCAAGAGACAGACAGCTGCCTGTCCTGTGAGGGGAAAGGGGCTGCTATGATCCTAAGCAAGTCGACACCTGTTTCCTTTGCTCTTTCAGGAAATTCAAAAAAGGATTTTTTCCACTGTTTTTGCAGCGCAGTCTATGTTGTCCTTCAACACTGAGCAGCTGAGTACAACTCTCATTACCCTGGTCAATGCTATTATAATTTATTGGTGCAATGTTCTCACAAGTTCCAGGACACAAAGATCTTTCCTTGACATAATCCCTCCATGCTCTCCCCAGCCACAAGATTCTCTCCCCATCCCCTCATAATGCATGGCCGTGTGGCTCTACATTTTGTCCGACAGACAGTAGCTGGAATAAAAATAAATTCCACACATTAATTTAAATAAGCCCATTGGGCAGATGAAGTGTTTGGGCATACCAGTCAATATTCATTGCCTAAAGCTTCTACTCCGAAAGAAACCAGCACCATGGCCAATGCTGCTCTACCCTAGGCTCTTCTATCCCACAGGAAAGCATCTTGTTTCTATTGTCAAATGTTCGGGGGATTCTTTGTTCAAAGGAAATCATACTTAGAAGTCTAATGTGTAGAACACATAAAAGCAGAGGAGCAAAATTGGAATAGGGGAGGTAGCCCCAAGTCTGCACCCACCTTACCGCCCCTCTCAACCACTGCCTTCATCTAATGGCCTTTAAGGAAAGCCCTAGGGCCCTTCAGAGCAGGGTCAGAAAGCACCGCACTAGGTAGGTAGGCAGCTCCGAGCTTCCCTTCCACTGCCTACATAGTAAGCGTCTCGGCTCACACTCAGCCCCAAGCCTCCTGTGTCGAGTGGGATGAGGGTTTTCATTGTGTGGGTAATGTATGGGTTTTAATATTCAAGTTTGCAGCCTCTGTCTTTGATATAACCTGTGCATTTCTGAATAGGAACAATGTCCCTGGCGACTCCTCACTCTGAGCAGCAGCCAAATCTGCAGCCGGTCTCCTACAGAGCAATGCAAAAAGCCAGCAATAAAAAAACTCAATAGCAAATCAACAGGGTGTCGTTCTTAAACAAATGCACATTCATAATTTGTAACTGTGTAGTTATAAATCCCCTCCTAGAGCTTTGCTCTAACGACCCAAAACAGAGGATGCTTTTATTTTTTTCTCCATTTGGGTATTTGGTGAAGGAGCAATGTACATTTGCCAAGAGTACAAATATTGATACCTTTTAGTACCTTAACGCCTTGCCTCAGATGCCGTGGAGTTACGAAGAATCAGTGCCTTGTTTTACCAAACACTACCTCTAAAATAAAGTTTTTCTGGGCTGCAGATATAATTTCAGAGAAAAAAAAGAGTATGTTTGAGTTGCCACAAGAGGTTTAAAAACATAGGCCCCATCACCAAATCCTCAGTGGCATGATTGTATGTGTGTATGACTGTATGTGTGTACATCTCAGCCCAAAATGTTCTCTCTAATCAATGTTAACTACATAATGCTTGGCAAAAGGGAGAACATTCCAGGGTCCATTGTATCGGAAGCTCAGCCCTTATTGAAAGGGGAAAAGGAAGAGGTCAGCAGGAAGAGAATTCTGGAGCAGAGATTATGTTCACCATTCAGAAATGATCGACCCTCAACAACAGAGCTCCTGTTATCTTGGTGCTTAAGTTAGCAAATGACATTCAATTATTTGGAGCAGCACTGATAATAGAATTCCCTAAAATGACAGAAATGTTCTATGTCTGTGTTGTACAATACGGTAGACACTAACTACCACACTAACTACTTGAGCACTTGAAATGTGGCTAGTGAGACCAAGGAACTAAAGGTTTAATTTATTTAATTAATTTAACTAGCCACATGTGGGTACTGGCTACTGCATTGGGCAGCACAGATTTGGAACATTAAGACACTAATTTGGGAGGTTGTGGATGGACATAGAATCAACCATTCAGGCAGTCAGTCTGAGTATATAAAAACCAGAGATTTGAAGTTGCAAGATACCTTAGCATCCTCATGTATCAGAGACAGTAGGGTTTAGGAACTTCATGTTAAATGCTAATCAACATAATGGAATTTGATAGGAGTAATAGCAATACTTGGACACCCTGTCATCAGGAAGTTCAACCCATGTACAACCACCTGCCGAGATGGTTTTGGCCTTGAAAGAGCCAGGCTAAATGTCCAGCCACTTTTGTGGTTGCACAAAGAAGGCTGAACCAAAAGGGGCTGGAAGGAAAATAATATTCCGTGAATATCTACCCTGTACCAGGTGCTTTCACCAAGGGACTCTCATTTTACCTTCACAACAATCCCACTCCCAGAGAGCAGGAAGGAGATAATGTCTCAGAAAAGTAAATGCTCAAGACTTAAACAGAGATTAAGTGTAACTCTTATGGCTCAAACTCTGGTCATATTTGCACCAGAACCCCTCAGAAGGCATCGTGTCTCTCTTCTGATAAGGGCTTTCTCCAGTGGACCAGCTCCATGTTCGACTCCCTTCTCTTACTTTTTCCCTTCCATTTCTCATCTCCTCCCAATGTGCTTCCATCTCACCCCTGGTGAGCTTAGCTACCCACCAGTTCTCTCCACCCCTGCTGCAAGCTCCAGGCCCCCCTGTCTTTAGTTGCTATTGCAGGCACCTTTCTCCCACTTCATGCTCAAACACATTAGTTCTGAAACTAAGGTCTTGTCAACCTGACTGCTTTTATGGTCGTTAACTGAAAGTTCTATGTTCTGCTGATATAAAATGTAATAGCAACATTTATTCAACAAATACTTATTGAACACTGGGCTAGACACAAAACAGACAAAGTGGTAAAAATGTAGACAAGGACCTTACCTGCAGAGCTCACAGTTTATTTTCGGACAGCTGTCAAGCAGGAAAACATTCAATTATGTATTCATACACGCTTATACTGGCTACACTGGGGCTATGAGAGCTTATAACAAGGGAGCCTGACCTATCTGAGGGTGGATGGAGCTGTTAGGAAGATGTGCCTCCAAGGAATGATGTTCCACCTGAGATCTGAAGAATGCACGGGAGCTGACCAGGTGAAGAAGGAGGATGGTGGGAGGGGAGAGCTGTTTCAGGTGGTGGGAAGGGCAGGTGTTAACCCCCTAGGAAGGATCAAGGCTTCTTAGAGGAACTCAGAGTAAGCCAGCATGATTGGAGAGCAGGAAGCAGGGGGATGGTATGAGATGAGGTGGAGGGTCCTTTAAATTAGGAAAGTTCTCAGTCTTTCCTGTTTATCCCTCCAGTTCGTTTTCAGTTTTTCTAGGGCTCCTATACAGAGAATCTGACAGTTTTTCTCTCCTGAGTGTGTCATATGTTTTCTCATATCTTCATCCTTTTCTTGTGTCTTCTGGAAAGGATTTCTGGGAGAATTTCTCCACCTGATCTTTCACTTAACTCATTTATTCTTTGCCTTTACTCATTCTGCCCTTCAACTCATCTGTGGAATTCTTCATATCAGCTATTCTATTTTTCTCACCCAATCCTTGTAATAACTGCTCATTCCTGCTTCATGCCACCAACATCCTCAATTTCCTTTCTATGATGCTTATGATAATAAAAATAAGCATAGGATGATTCTTTTAAAATTGTATTCTGCCAGGTCCATTAGACGTACTTCATCTGTGTTAAGTTTTGCAGCCTGACACCTCTTGGTTGGTTGGTTTGTCCTCCTCAGGTACCTTCCACTTTTCCCATATATGAGCTCATATTCCCTGGGGTGCAAGAGCTAACACAGCTGAGAATTTGTACCTAGGAAATAACTTTGGCCTAAATCAGGATTGGTCCCCTCCTGATGTTTCAGGGAGTTGGTGGAGCCTGCCTGGCACTCTAGTGTCAACTCAGAGGCACTAAGTTCCATGTGCTGGACCTCCCCAAGTCACTCAGTGCCTGTGAAAGTCCCTTTATTGCCAGCTGTGGTTCCCCCTGTCCTGTTTGTAATAAGCTGCTCTCAGGATGGACAGACACACCTGGGAGAGGAGGTGGAGTCAGGGCAGTCAGGTCCTTCCACACCTGTTGTCCTCTGGGCCCCACTCCAGCCAGCCCTGAGCCTTCACACTTCCCCACCATGCCAGTGGATGCTGCTTTTATTCTGCTACAGAATGGTTATAAAGTAAGAAATTATTCATATCGGATAATAGGGCTGGGAGAAAAAGGAACACAAAAATTAAGACACTTTTCTTTAGTTAATTCTCGTCTACAGCATCCTGGCCTCTCTGGCTGCTCCTCTCTGTTTCCTGACCCCCAAATACATACACGCAAATCCACATATGAAGCAAGCTCCAACCACCCTCAGTCTCTCTCAGCATTTCTTACTGTCTTTGCATCATTTTATTAGATTCTTCTACCTCCTTCTTACTTCTATATCATCTCAGGGTCAGGGTCAGGAAAAGAAGCTAAAACCCCACGCTAGCTTGCGATCTATTTATTTTTTTATGTCTGAACTCAATGGTACAGATAGAAACAACTTTATATCTGCCCTACCTCTGCTTTCAAATATATTCTGCCTCAGTGCTGTTATCCTGGCAACCATCCTTTTTTCTTTGGTGTCTTTGTGGCTGAATGCAGGGCTGATTAAGGTAAAGCAAGTGAGGTGTCTATGGTGCAAAATGGAAGGAGGTGCCCATGCTTAGGGGCATGGAAGTGCCAGCCTTGTCTGACTGCCATTTTCTGCTCTCCTGAAATTTTAGTGTCTTCCTACCCATCACCTTGCACAACCTTTTGCCCTATGTCCCCTCACCTCTTGATGACAACTTGGAAAGATGCTACGGCTCTCCAAGCACTTCTACTTACAAGAAAAGTCTCAATGTGGTCATTAAGACTGACTTTCAGGCATTAAAATATTTTTCCAATATCATCCAATATTCTGATCTGACAGCCAATCCAAAGCATCTCCCACCTGCTGTCAACCTTATGGGGGAAGGGCATTGATCGTTCTTTCCCGATTCTTGCTCATTCTTTCCTTAGCCCAGTGCCCCACAGCCCAGGCTCTGATTCTTCATAGAAATTATAACTAGAAGTTTCTAGTAGGAAAGACTGAGAAACCTGCTAAAATGTCTTATGTCAGGAAATAGCAGCTCTAAATATCTGCCACATCCAGAGAGCACAATATCCTCTTCAAAACCTTTTTCTTTTCCCAACAGCTTTCTCCAAAATGCTTTTCCTCTTGGCCTCTGGACTTTACTCTTTGATAGACATACAAGGTGGGCTATGTGCTAAGGGTTGCAAAACTGTTTTGGGACCGCCCTTTCTGAAAGTCTTATATCGGTGAATTAGCACTCTGGAATGCAAGGGTATGTGCCAAGTATTGTTTTTGCTTCTTTGTGGAGCCTCAGCCCATACAGAGACAGGAAAATACCATTTAAAAATCCTATGCCATGGGCTACTATATATAAAACACAGGGCATATGGTAAGCATTTAAGGGTTCCCTTCATTCCTTTGGACCTAGCACAGACTTGTCTGGGAAAAGTGTAAGCCTTGCCACCCTCATCTCCCACTTGTGTTGCACAGCAACGCCCGCCACCTTGCCACCCGCATCTCCCACTTGTGTTGCACAGCATCCATCTCTCCAGGACCACAGGGGTCTCTGTGGCCTGCACAAAGATGATTCTGATGGCCATCGGGAGGTACTGGTAGGTATGAAGGGAGCTCGCTCTACATTGCTGCTTTCGTCAGCCACAATACAGGCAAACAACAGTGGCCTTGGCCCTAAAAATGAGGCCTCACAACATGATTTATTGCAATTTCTGGTAAAAGACCATCAAAAGGATGAGACCCAACCAACTTTTTTGGCATGAAAAACTTGTGGCAGCTAAATGGGGCATTTCTTACCAAAAGGAGAGCTACAACTGAGAACTTCCTGAGCTCACCCCAAACATAGACCCTGGGATGGTGATGTTTGTCTACCAAATTATGAAATGCTAGCAGATCACTTTGTCCATTTGGTTCTAAGGACTGTCCATCAGGAGTGAGGGAACGCTCATCAACAATCTTTGAATGTTGAAGTAAAAAGGGATTGGATTGTTATCAGTGCCAGGTTCCTAGAGTGATAAGGTACTATAGCTATGCAAGATGTTACCACTGGGGGAAACTGGATGAAGGGTATATGGGATTTTCTCATATTGCTTCTTACAGCCGCTTATGTATCCACAATTATCTCAAAATTAAAGTTTTTTAAAAAGGATGGGAGATAATCAAGTTTAATGCCTTCTATTTTTTGGTTTGTTTGTTCTTACTGGATTTAGAGTTATATCTAACTACCCTTTACAGGTTACTTTTTCTTACAGAAGCAAAGTCTGTTTTAAAAAAGAGAGAGAGAAAAATCCCAAAAAATAGGAAGAAAAACAAAGGTAGAACAAATTATGCTTATTTCTACTTCATGAATTTGATGATGGTATACATTTTCGTGCATTTGTTTTCATGTGACTTTTACAGAGTTAAAAATAATACTCTTTTTGTTTGTTTGTCTTTTATAGAAATAGGGTCTCACTCCATTGCCTTGGCTGGCATCCACTGGAATGATCATAGCTGACTGTAGCCTCAAACTCTTGGACCCAAGCATTTCTCCTACTTTAATCTCCCAAGAAGTTAGGACTGCAGGTGTGCACCAACATGATCATTTTTTTTTTAATTTTGTAGAGATGGGGTCTTGGTATGTTGCCCAAGCTTGTCTTGAACTCAAGTGATCATCATACATTGGCCTCCCAAAGTGCTGGGATTATAGGTGGGAGCCACTGCACCTAGCAAAATAATACTCTTAATATTGTACTTTTGTATAATTAATTTTGTATTATGACTTTTAAAATTAACAATAGAGAAAGAAAACAGCAGCCTCTTATATCGGGGGCTGGCCAGGCATTCACAAGCAGGCCTTGGCATTCTCCTGCTGAACAGGAACAATTTCACAGAACACAACCGTCAGACAAGGCCACTCTGTGTCCATGATATGGACCTAAACAGAAATAAGACCATTCGTAGTCATGTCTGATCACAGACAAAACACAAACATTCTCCAAACCACAAAATAACCAAAGAAAGTATCCCTCATCTCGGCCAATATGAGTGACAGTTGTTTCTCTATCAATTACAGCTTTAGCTTCAGGCTAGTCTTCCCTCCTAGGTAAGATTTATTAAGATGCGGCCAGGCACAGTGGCTTATGCCTGTAATCCCTGCATTTTGGGAGGCTGAGGCGGGTGGATCACCTGAGGTCAGGAGTTCGAGACCAAACAGGCCAACAGGATGAAATCCCATCTCTACTTAAAATACAGAAAATTAGCTGGGTGTGGTGGCAGGTGCCTATAATCCCAGCTATTCGGGAGGCCTGAGGCAGGAGAATCACTTGAACCCGGGAGGTGGAGGTTGCAGTGAGCCAAGATCATGCCATTGCCCTCCAGCCTGGGCAACAAGAGCAAAACTCTGTCTCAAAAAAGAAAAAAAAAATTAAAAAAAAAAAAGATGCTCAGTCTTAGAATTCCCCTTATTTTCTGGCAGCATCCAATTCAGAACAAAGCCATAGTCCTCAAAGCCCTTTCCAAACCATCACAAGCCCAAATTCTGTAAGTCCTTTCTAACACCTTACTGAGACGCCCCACAGTTCTCTGTGGTGCCCATTCTCCCTTGCTGCAATGAGTAATAAGCTTAGCTTGTTCAACTACAAGTGTGTTTCTGGTGGCCTTTTGCTGGAGGGCATCGAAACAAGATTATAAACATTCAACTGAGCTATGGCACATGCATCTTCATTCTCCTTTTTAATAGTTGCATTATGTTCCATTCAATGAATGGCCCATAGTTCATTTGACTCTAATGATAGACCTTCAGTTATCCTTCAGGTTCTCCATTTTGTAAATACCACTGTGACATGCACCTTCTTACATAAATATTTCTGGTGATTTCCTCAGGTAAAATTAATAGAATTCCCAAGACAAATAGTTGGACATTTTTAAGGCCTTTGATGCATATTGTCTCTCTCTTCATTTTATAGAGGAGGAAACTGAGAAACAGATGGAAAATGACTAGTCCAAAATCAATAACTATCTAATATCAGGTTCAAGACAAAGATTTCCTGACTCTAAACACAGCTTTCTTTAATTTTTTTAGACTACAATGGGAGATGTGTGCATATAAATCAATAAATTAAGAGTTTCAGCTGGGCACAGTGGCTCATGCCTATAATCACAGCAGTTTGGGAGGCCCAGGCAGGAGGATCACTTGAGGTCAGGAGTTCAAGACCAGCCTGGATAACATAGTGAAACCTCGTCTTTACTAAAAATACAAAAAAAATTAGCCGGGCGTGGTGGCATGCACGTATATTACTCACTACTCGGGAGGCTGAGGCAGGAGAATCGCTTGAACCTGGGAAGCAGAGGTTGTAGTGAGCTGAGATCTCACCACTCCACTCCAGCTTGGGTGACAGAGCAAGACTCCTTCTCAAAATAAATAAATAAAAGTTTTATGTGATATCCACTTAAGGTTGATTTATAGTCACTGAGATTATAGGGACCCAACATGGGGTAAAGCCTGTGAGCAGTTCTCAGCCATGCTGAGGTTCTCTGAAACCATCTTGCACTCAAGTCTCTCAGGCCACTGCGGACAAGGATCTTTCCTAAGTGCTTTGGGTGCGTAGGTCCTGTAGGTACTAATCCTAGAACCTGTGGGCCCAAGGGAGCCTAGAGCTGCCGTTTGTCCTCTGGGAAAGAAAACAAGCCAGAATTTCTCTAATGGGTGAAGACAACCAGGCCCATAAGGTACAACCAATCAGTCCCAGGGAGACATGAACCTGTTTCTTCCATTGGCTAATAAGAGTCATTCCCGGCCAACCAAATACCCAAAGTAAGAGAAACGCAACATTTGTTTTATCCCCCTCTGTTTTGGCCTATGTTGTTTTGGAAGCTATTTCATAGTCTTTATAGCCAGTTTTCTATTCCTAAGTTCTAGAACTTATATTCATTCATGTGTTTATTCCCTCATTCCTCAGGTATTTGTGGATTGTTTTCTGAGTACTGAGGATATAGAGATAAAATAAGACATGATTCCAGACTTCCCTGAGTTCACACCATCCTGGAGGAGGCTGTCATGCAAATATTGACAGCCTACTCTGCCTAGAGTTAAATATATGTCAGTCCTGGAACCCCAAAAGCAGGAGGTAGAGTTAAGTCCTGCCAGGGAGGTCTTAGAGGAACTCACAGAGGTGACATTTGAGCTTTGTTTTAGTAATTTAGCAAAGAGAGTATGGAAAGAAGAAAGAGAACATTTTAGAGCTAAGGCTGAGTAAGTACAAAGAGGGGTGGAAGTGAAAGAATATATTCTGCACCCAATGGGGCTACATCTTTCCAGTCTAGAGCCCAGACTTCTTGCCTTGTAATCAGGTAGACCTGGTTCAATTTCTGTCTCCATAGTGCAGATGATATTGGACCTTAGGCAGGTGTCTTTACCTCTTTGGAGCCTTGCCTCCCCATCAGAAAAATATAAATGATAAATACAGGCTGTGTTAGGTTATTATGAGGACCAAATGTAAAAACGAATGCGTAAGTTTTTAGCACCAGGCCTGGCATTTTAAAAAGCACAAAATAAACAATAAAAGATTTTCAGTAAAAGTTTTGTTTCTTTGTTCTTCCACTTGGGCCTTTCTGGGAAATACCCCACTCAGAGAACCACAGTGATGAGCCTTGTGTGAGGTTAGCTTAGCTTACATGAATTCCATTTGCTCTTTATCGAAGGCTCTGCTCTGGAAGTAGTCACAAATCTTACAAAAACTCAACTGTTAATACAACACAAGCCTGAAGAGGGGGCACTTACTGAGGACCCAGTGAGAGGAAAAAAGCAAAACGTCTTGCATTGTGTAAAACCTATTTTCCCAGTTGCATTGCATTTTACCTTTTTAAATTTAACAATAGCAGTAAATTTAACTTCAGCATTACCTGCTGACTCTGAATCTAAAGTACCTAGTAGGTGACTCACCTGTTTCTCTCAAGGAAGAGCCACTCACATCAAGTGTATTGGAGAAAGGCAGGGCTACAACCTACCTGATTCACACTGAGAATGTTGACTGCACACCAGGCCCAAATTGTAAGCTTAGTCCAGTAAGGAATCAGGGTCAGGTAATGAAGTGGGTTTGGGGTTAGTGTTGAATCTTGAGAGATCTTCTCCCTTTAACCCAGGATCTGTAACTACTTGGGGCAAGTTTTTCTGATTGAGTCCACTTGGGGAAGCAAAACATTTTAAACTATTCTCAGGAGCCTTCTGTAGACAAAGCATGAAGACATAATTTGAGGGGCCAAATATACTTCCAGGAAGGACACGTGGTATAACAGGGAACTTTGGAATGACACTCATGGGGTACAAGTATCAGCCCCGTCCCTCACTAGCTATGTCTTCTGTGGCAAGTTACTCCACCTCTCTTAGCATCCATGTCTCCATCTACACAATGATTTGATGCACCTTCCTCACCTGGTTGATCTGATGAGTAAGTGAGATCATGCATTTAAAGCATATGGTTCCCCTAGACGTTAATTCAGTCTTGGTTTACCGTCCTTTCCCATCATATTCCTCTTGGTAGCTGCGAACGTGTTTACACTAATTAGGTAGTTCACCAATAGATACTGTGTTGCACAAACCTACACAGCACAGACACACACACTCACATACCCAGATGTCAGCCTTTCAGCTCAAAAGACATATTTCAGGAATGCTGACCTCCATCTCAGTTCTCAGGTTCAGTTTCTGCTCTCTTCCCTCTGCCGTCTCCTCATTCCTGCACCAGACTTCCAGGGTCACCTCAGGGCCACTCATGCTCTGCAGTGTCATCCCAGCCACCCTTCCACTACATCTCAGCCTGTCCAACCTCCCCACTGGAAACTAGCCAGGATGTTTGTCTCAGTCTGATCTGATTCCATCCATCTGAGAATTGCCCCTGTGCAGTGTGGGAAAGAAAAGCGGGCCTCCAGGTTAACTCAGTTAAATAAACATTTACTAAATGCCTTTTTATTTTTCCGGTTGGAAAGTGAATCCTACTCTGTGCCAAGTACTTTATTAGATACTGCAGATATAGAGGTTGAGTCGTTTCTGTCCTTGATGAGCCAGGGAAGATAGTCATGTCAATAAATAAGCACAAGCCTCTGTAATAAATGCAACCATGGCTATGCATCGGAGACACAGAAGTCACACATAGATAGTCGGGTTTCTTCTGCTTGGAAGGAAGTGAGTGGATGGAAGAAATGTAAAGATAAGATGACAAATCTGAAAAAAGGGTTTGAAGGATGAACAAAAGAGGAAAGCACACTGCAGACAAAGGAAGCAACAAAAAATGGACCTAAAATATCCCAATAAGTCAGAAAAATCTAACTACTGGATCAGAAGACACAAGGAGAGAAGGAGAATCAAACTAGAAAATTACAGACAGGCAAATCATGGAGAGGGGGGCGGGTTCCCAAGCTACGTGCAGGGGGAAGTGACCTTCCTCGCCCCATCAAGAAGAGACTTTGAATGTATCATGAGAAGGAATGATGCCGTGTGACTTCTGTTGCAGAAGCTCACAGAAGCTGGAGGTGGGGGAGGTATGTTGGGATCAAGCCCTGAGGGAGGCGGGCAGGGAAAATAGGAAGCACACCTCACCAAGCTCACAGGAACCCGCAGGACCCATGTAGGTGCCAAAGCGGGGCTGAGGATCAACTGGCCCGTTCATTTAGCTCTTCAGGAGCCCTAGCCAATCACTGGCTAGGAACCACCTCCTAATATCATTAAGTACAACATTGGGGTGAAAGGCAGGGAATTGGCACTTTTTTTGAGAAAGAGAGAGAGTCTCGCTCTGTCACCCAGGCTGGAGTGCAGTGGTGTGATCTCAGCTCACTGCAACCTCCGCCTCCCCGGTTCAAATGATTCTCCTGCCTCAGCCTCCTGAGTAGCTGGGATTACAGGCACGTAATCCTAGCCTGGCTAATTTTTGTATTTTTAGTAGAGATGGAATTTCACCATGTTGGTCAGGCTGGTCTCGAACTCCTGACCTCGTGATCCACCCTCCTCGGCCTCCCAAAGTGCTGAGATGACAGGCTTGAGCCACCGCGCCTGGACAGAATTGGCAGTTTTCAATCAGCAGGCAGAATATTTCCAGAAGTTCCTTTTCACTAGCACCCGGGTCTGGTGCCAACCTTCCCCCAGGCTAACCTCTTGCCGTCAGGCCAATGTTGCCCATATTCTGGCAGAGGGAGAGGACAGGGTTGAGGAAAGAAGATATTTCTTTCCCAGAGTCCTTGAGTGACTACTTCTGCATGGTTTACCTTTCCCAGTGCTCCAGCACCTCCTCCAGTTCTGACCCTGATAAAGTGGGATGTTACACAGCAGTACTCGCCCCATTGGAGGAGGAAATACTGATGAGGAGGGTGTATCACCCCAGATGGATTGCTTCCCAGAGGACGCCTGCACGCAGATGCTCCCACACCCACTCAGATATTCCCGCTGGTTGTGCGGCACCGCACAGCCCAGACGCGAGGTGCGGGAGGAGGCGCTTTAGTACTTCATTTTCCTGAGACATTCCCTGGGAAAGCTCTTCCTTCTTCCAATCTTTTCTGCCATTCATTTGTACTCTTCTTGTGGTGGTACCAGCTGAATTATGGTAAATAACTCATTTTAGGCTGTTTTTGAGGGCTTCAGTCATTATTGGACACCAACTGGACATCAATGTCCAGTCATTGTATGGGTCACTTTGGTTAGAATACAGTGCCCAGTTGTTGGACAAATCTAGGTGTTGCAGTGAAGATTTTTTTTTAGAAGTGACTGATATTAAAATCTGTAGACTCTGAGTAAAGCACAATGTGGATGGGCCTCATCCAATTAGTTGTAGGTCTTAAGAGCGAAGACTCAGGTTTCCTGAAGAAGAAATTTGACCTCAGGACTGCAGCATAGAAACTTTGGCTGCGTTTCCAGCATACCTGGCCTACCCTTTGGATTTCAGACTAGCCAGATTCTACAATCACATAGGCCAATTCCTTTAAATCTTTCTCTCTCTCTCTCTCCTCTCTTTCTGTGTGTGTGTGTGTGTGTGTGTGTGTGACTGGTCTGCTTCTCTGAAGAACCCTGACTAATACACCAAGACACTTAGAGCTCTTCATTGCCACAATGTGTGTTTGGTCTGCTTTACATTTAACCATTAATGTTAGGAAAATCAATAATGGTAAACTGTAACCCAAGGGGGACCTCGGGGATTTCTTGACAGTTGTTCTTGGATCTAATTCTTCAAAAGATAGCACTGACTGACGAATTAGGTGAATGAAAAAAGTGATTCATCTGTACATTAAGGCGGGATTGGAAGGTGGTGCTATCATTTTAGGGGAAAATGTCAGGCTGTGAGCTTAGAATTTCCATTCCTAACAGAAAGCCATTCCATAAGGTTGTTCCAATGAAAGAAAAATAGTAAGCATTCTTCCAATGTCTGTTTTCTTTTGTTCCCTGGATCAGGGTTAAAGGTTTTCCCCTAAAGGGCACATACATATTTATGAGCTAAATGGACTTATGGTGCCTAGGTTGTTACCTCTCAAATGGATAGAGACTGAGCACCTCCTTGCCGTCACCTAATACCTCCTTTCCAATCACCTGGGTAACATCTGCGGCCCATGATTGAGGTGGTGGCATTGGGCAGGGATCTCTAATCTTTGATTATGGCTTTGGGAGGCCAATGTCATTGCTGAGCATATTGCACAGTCAGCTTGTAGAGGGGATGGTAAGAAGACCAGGATGGTGAGGTGGTGGTAACTGGGATTCCTAACTCAGAAAGCAGTTTCACATTCAGTGTTTTTCTGATGCTCCTATTTATCTCATAGGCAGAGAACAGCCACTATGGCTCCCATTAAGCAGATAAAGAGGCTGACGTGCAGAGAATCAGGTGACTTGCCCAAGTTCTCAGAGGCAGTAAGCAGTTATCCTGTCATCAGAATCCAGGCTTTTGCATCTGAATCCTCATACATTGCCATTTATATTCCTGCTGCCTGGAATGCAGTGACACTACATACCCATACATACATACTCCATTACATGCCTTCATCTCTTTTTAAAGTTATTACTAAAACACTGGCCATTAAAAATGCTTCTTTCAGCCGGGCACAGTGGCTTATGCCTGTAATCCCAGCAGTCTGGGAGGCTGAGGAGGGTGGGTCAACCTGAGGTCAGGAGTTCAACACCAGCCTGGCCAACAGGGCGAAACCCTGTCTTTACTAAAAAATACAATACAAAAACATTAGCCAGGCATGGTGGCAGGTGCCTGTAATCCCAGCTACTCGGGAGGCTGAGGCAAGAAGATCGCTTGAACCTGGGAGGCGGAGGTTGCAGTGAGCCGAGATCATGCCACTGCAATCTAGTCTGGGCAACAGAGTGAGACTCTGTTTCAAAGAAAAAAAATGCTTTTTTCATGCATAAAAACGTTTTGGATCTTAAAGAAGTAATAAAACTACCCCTCCCCCACCACCAAAACTTGATTCAGATGTTTTCAGAAGGCATTTGTTCCACAGCTCTTTACTGAGCACCTAGTATGAGGAAGGCACAGTATGCTGTGATGCCGAGTAACACACAGCCCCTGCCCTGGAAGAGCTGAATCTCACAGGGGAGCTGAGATGTGTGTATGGAATATTAGAATCACATATTTTATATCTGAATGGTCCTAAAGGTTAAAGCGGCTCTAGGGCCCCCTTCTTTCATCAGAAAAGGGGCCTCAGAGGTTGGCAACCTGCAAAAGCCACACAGAATTCTAGCAGAAGAGTCTCTTGGCTCCTCGTCCGAAGGTCGGTCCACTTCTCTGCACTGCTGTTGGTTAATACAAGTGAGAGTACATGAAAGCCCCTGCACCAAGGAGCCCTGGGACACCACAGGATATTTTAAATTTCTAACGGAAATACAGCAGGGATTTCTGAGGGATATTTGTCAGACTCCATGTGAACTAGTAGTTCCAATTAGCTTCCCATTTCAACATGCACAAAATTCCTTTTGATGATGTCATATCAAGCTGTGTCTTAAAACTGTTTCGTGCCCAAGAGCAATTATCGAAAAAAATCAAAATGGAACAGGAAATAAGGGCGGTGTTGTCCCATCTCATTTCAAGACTTGAGAAGCTGTGAGGCCCCGGGGCACATATGTCCCATTAGTAAGTAATTGTGGTAATCTAACAAAAGAAAATATTTCTTCTTTATATATGAATAAGTTTTTCATATGGCTGCCAAGTTGTTAGAACATAAAGACTTTGGTCGTTTGGACCTAACAACTTAAAAAGTAGACCAGGAATATCTTTTGGCCTAGAGTTGCCGAGACTATTTTAAAAGTTTAGGGACCTCTGCAGATTGAAACCTTGCTACTCTAAGTATGGTCTCCCAATCAGCATCTTTTGATGTCACCTGGGAGCTCATTACAAATGCAGAGCCTCCTGCCCCACCCAAATCAGAATTTCATTTTTACAAGATCCATAGGTGATTTGTAAGCACTTGATTAATGTTTGAAAAGGATTGCATAGGCAGGGCGCAGTGGCTCATGCCTGAAATCCCAGCACTTTGGGAGGCTGAGATGGGCGGATCACCTGAGGTTGGGAGTTTGAGACCAGCCTGACCAACGTGGAGAAACCCTGTCTGTACTAAAGATACAAAATTAGCCAGGCATGGTGGTGCATGCCTGTAATCCCAGCTACTTGGGAGGCTGAGGCAGGAGAATCGCTTGAACCCGGGAGGCGGAGGTTGCAGTGAGCTGAGATCGTGCCATTGCACTCCAGCCTGGGCAACAAGAGCGAAACTCTGTCTCAAAAAAAAAAAAAAGCACTGCCTTTAAGTGTCATGAGGGCAGTATAAGCAAACGTCCCAGGCCTGCTATTGATTGCCTCACCAAACCATACAGAAGGCATCTATCTGCTGGGGTCAGACTTCAGATCCTGCCCTGGACAGTTAGTAGCTGTGGATCTTAGGTGACATTGTGAACTTTGAATTTCAGTTTCCTCATCTGTCAAGTGAGAATAACAGCGGCTTCTGTCACCTTGGGGTAGTCATAAATGTTAAATGAAATAATGGTTACAAAATAGAATGTCTGCTCCAGAGTAGAAGGTGAAAAAACAACCGTTTCTTTTTCCTTTTGGGTCTGTGGCTCTAGGGCATGTTGTTTGTCTTCTTCTGTGCCTTTGATAGATTATAATTGCAGAAGTGGCGAAATTGTATATACAGTCATCCCTCCGTATCTGTGGGAGATTGGTTTCAGGACCTCCTCCTCATACCCAAATCCAAGGACGCTCAAGTCTCTTATATAAAGCGTCATAGTATTTGCATATAACTTATGCACATCCTCCCATATATGTTACATCATCTCTAGGATACTTATGATACTTAATACAATGCCTACACATTCATGTGGATTCAACAGTGCATTGCTGTGTGCAAATTTTTTTGTGGATTTTTTTTCCCCAAATATTCTCAATCCATAGTTGAGTGAACACAAGGCTGTAGTACCCACAAATACAAAGGGTTGATTGATTGTAGAGTCAGTGGGGAGATGAACGCCCATGAGAACAGCCAAGCACATGCAAACACGCACTCTCGTTCCAGGTCTTGTACCAGCAGGTACTCCCTGGAAATGTGGGCAGGCTTGCCTTAGGGGTTTCTTTGTCCCTACAATGAGGCCTGTAGACAGAGAAAAACTGACTGTGGGCTTGATTTTTAAGTTTTCCAAGGGCAGCCCGAATAATCCTGCCTAATAGACAAGGACACATTCTTCCCTAAGACTGTGAGTTCCCCAAACTGGAGACCCAGGCTCACTCCCACTGGATCCACCCCACACCTAAGGCAGTGCCTGGAGACTGGAAGGGCTCAATATGTGTTTGCTGACTTGAGTGGAATGTACCAAGCCAGCCTCCATTCTTCTCTATCCTGGGGAACCTTGGTCCAACAGTGTGGCTTTTTTCCCTACACACCACCGCCACCTGCAGGAAAAATTGTCACATTGCAGTTGCTTGCTAATGCTAGAGCCTTTAATACTTGGGAAACACTGATTTGGAATCTGCGTATTCAGTGTGTTGTGATCCTTTATGCAAGGTTGAGGTTTATTTCTGCCTGGCAAAATGTTTTTTTCTCACAGATAAAAATATTATAGAGTTAATGCTATGGGTGCACAAAAAAAGAGACATGATATTCCAAATTATGAGAATCCCTTGTGTGGGGGGAGGCTCGGTGTAAAATGAGGTGGGGAGGCCGAATCAAGTTTCCTTCAGGCATCTGCAAAGTAGCCACTTAATGCAGTTGATGTTCTAATTACAAACTAGTTGTTCATTATAACAACTCTTCTAATTCTTTTTTTCCCCCTTAAAAAAAACAAAACAAAACAGAGTCTCGCTCTGTCACCCAGGCTGGAGTGCAGTGGTGTGATCATGGCTCACTGCAGCCTTGACTCCTGGGCTCAGGTGATTCTCCTGCCTCAGTGTCCCAAATAGCTGGGACTACAGGCATGCACCACCACACCAGGCTAATTTTATTTTATTACTTTTTTTTTTTTTTTTTTGTAGAGACGGTATCTCACTTTGTTGAGCAAGCTGACCTTGAACTCCTGGCCTCAAACAATCCTCCCACCTCAGCTTCCCAAAGTGCTTGCATTACAGGTGTAAGCCACCATACCCCACCAACTCTTCTAATTCTAACCATAGCTATAGAAAAAAATGTATAGATAAATGAATACCACCACCATTAACCTAGTTTAGTCTCTTTGCTTCATATACAATAAAACTGTTTCTTTTGAAACCTAGAATCAAAAATGTAGCTTTTCAGTAGTTCAGACTGACATGCCAACATAAGTCTGAATTCACTCTCAAATATAAAACATTGCCTCTACTCCAAGATATTGTAGTGTAGAAAAGAAAGTCCAGGCTGGGTGCAGTGGCTCATGCCTGTAATGCCAGCACTTGGGGAGGATGAAGTGGGCAGATCACCTGAGGTCAGGAGTTCGAGACCAGCCTGGCAAACATGGTGAAATCCTGTCTCTACTAAAAATACAAAAATTAGCTGGGTGTGGTGGTGGGTGCCTGTAATCCCAGCTATTCGGGAGGCCAAGGCAGGAGAATTGCTTGAATTGGGAGGCGGAGGTTGCAGTGAGCCAAGATCGCACCATTGCACTCCAGCCTGGGTGACAGAGCGATATTCCATCTCAAAAAAAAAAAAAAAGTCCATTTCTTCTGCAATAACCATTCAAAAACACTCTAGTTTTGATCATCATAAATAAGGAGAGGTAAGAACCAGAGACTTAAGCCCTGTTTGCCTCAAAGGACTGTTATATAGGTTAAATAACAGCATAGAAAACCTGAAAAACCCTGGTAGATGCCCATAGGGATTTGTCTCCTTCCCCTTTGGGCTGGAGTTCCTTTACCTATCCCTGCCCACCTTTCCGCTGCTATCACCCAGTCCTCTCCTGTGCCCCAGTGCTGGCATCGGCTTTACATGATGCTCAGTGTACACCTCCCTCCAGCCACGCAGCCTAGCAGGCCAGTGCGAGACCCAGGAAGAGTCGCAGGTGAGGTGAGAAGGGCTAAAGAGAGGATACATGAGCCCAATCTCAATGGAATCAGGTTGTATCAGTCTGTTCTAACGCTGCTAATAAAGATATACCTGAGACTGGGTAATTACAAAGGAAAGAGGTTTAATGGACTCACAGTTCCGCATGGGTGGGGAGGCCTCACAATCATGGCGGTAGGTGAATGAGGAGCAAGTCACATCTTCATGGTGGCGGGCAAGAGAGCTTGCGCAGGGGAACTACCATTTATAAAACCATTAGATCTCCCGAGACTTATTCACTACCATAAGAACAGTATAAGGGAAACTGCCCCCAGGATTCAGTTATCGCCACCTGGCCCTGCCCTTGACAGGTGGGGATTATTGCAATTCAAGGTGAGATTTGGGTGAAGACACTGCCAAGCCATATCACAGGTGCTGCTTGAAAAGCAACCCAGCTAGGAGAGGCATTTCTGCAAGGCCATCCCAGGGGACATAATTCCCATAGCACCAAGTACTTCAAAAAGAGGCCACCATGGGCCAGGAGGGCAGCAAGCCCAGGGGCTTCTTGGAGGTGGTGGCCAGCTGGTGAGGAAAAAATAAGACATGGGACTCAGGAAGACCTGGGTTGGAACAGAAGCATCCCCAGGTGCCACCTGTGTCACCTGAAGCGGGGCACAGAGCACTCTCAGCCTGCATGTTCTCCCAGGTAGACCAGGATGGTAATAGCTGCCTCAGGATGTGGTAAGTATGTGATGAACTAGCACAGGAAAGCCTGTGCCATGGAGACCTTCTCACAGGAAATGCTCAGGACGGGTTTGTTCTCCTTGGAGAATACCAGTTCCCCTCCTGACTTCATTCCCCTTCCCCCACGCCCCTGCCCCCCACATATACATATGCATGTACCTCATCCTACACCCCTATAAATGCCCCCACCTGCCTGTTTCCATCCTCAAATCCTTGACTTCCTTCTGCTCATGCTGTCTGATTACCTATTGAGTTCTTCTTGCAGAACTCTGGAAGATTTCCTGTTCACTAAAACGTCAGTGATTGACGTCAGCAGTAACTTTTAGACACACACATACACACACACACACCAGCTCTTCTGGAGCAAATTTTAGTGATGATCTCATCTTTAAATGAGTGGAATAAAGCCTCACTCAGGCATCAGCCAGTTCAAGGAAAATTTACAGAAAGGGTAGGGTGCAAGAGAGCCTTCATGGGGCCCCTAGAAATCTACGCCATGGGTGAGAGGGAATGCCTCTCTTGTTTTATGCCTTCTTGTTTTATGAAGGCTCCTGGAAGCATCGTGATCTTGATGGGAATGTAAATAATCATTCATTGAGCACTGACCATGTGTCGGGCACTATGTTATGAGCTTTAGTGCATTTTCTAATGTAATCATTCCGGCTGCTAGGATATGCACTTAATCCAAAGAAAGTGGTTACTTGAAGGATTGGATCATTTGTCCAAGGTCACACAGCTAGCAAGCCATGGAGCTACAGAATAAGTTCAATAATGGAGGTGTGCTCAGAAGCCCAGGGCACGAGTGGAGGTCCTCCTTATGGTCACGTAAAAGCACACTCTCAGTGCAGGAAAGGGAACCAGTTTGGTGAACACTCAGTCAGTGTCGCCCTCTCCCCCAACTAAACAAAAATGTAAAACCCTAGAATTAGTATCCTCACCCAAGGAGAACCAATTAGGCACCCAAAATGGTGGTCTCAAACAGCAGTCTGCAAATGGGATTTGCCCACCATGTGGATCATGAACTTTCTGAGGGCACATTGACGTAGAACGCTTTAAATAATTTAGTTTCCTAATTTTTGACTTTACTCTCTCTCTCTTTCCCAAAACCGATCTGCCTGAGAACTGGCCTACACGTTCATGCAGGCTGTCATTTCCTATCTTACCTTGTCCCACTCTACAAAAGGAAGGCATGCCATGAAATACTGGCTGTGTAAGCCTCTCTAGCACTTGTCTCCCCGTGTCTTGCACCTTTTGCTCTGAAGGGCTAGAATGTGGCATTTCCACTCTCTTTGAGCTGCCCTCATGGGATTCCGTTGGATGGCAATGGGCTCTTTGCTGCTATTTAGGGAATTCTGCAAACAAAGTCACCCACTATCCCACCCTCCAACATGACACAAGAAAAATAATAATATTGACAAAGGTGTGTTATAATTAATGTTTCTTTTTTTCCAAGCAGTGAATGACTAACATACATATGTTATGTATACACATGCAGACAGGCACATATAGATATATAATTTATAATCATTTGATGAGTCTAAGTAAGACTTTTAGTGCACTTTAAAAAATTAAGAAAGTGCATGATTCAAATGCCTGGGTTATAAATCCTTCTCCAACTCAAGTAGTTTCCAATTCTTCACTTATAACAAAATTGAAATAAGATCTATTTAAGTTGTCAGAATGCTAGATTACCATGTGCTTATTTTTGACACATTACCCAAAGAGAGTTCAAAGATTTAAGGAACATTACTATAATAAAACTTCTTCTATTTCCATATCCTTATTTATGCGAACTAGTTTTCTCATGCTAAAAATGAAACATCATATCATTCTAGCAATAAATAATATATGGCAATAGATTCATGTACTAATTGAGGAAAAATGCCTCACTATCTCATCAAGGATTGCATTTTCAGGCCAGGCACGGTGGCTCACATCTGTAATCTCAGCACTTTGGGAGGCTGAGGAAGAAGAATCATTTTAAGTCAGGAGTTTGAGACCAGCCTGGGAAACGTAGCAAGACCCTGTCGCTACAAAAAACTGAAAAATTAGCCAGGAGTGATGGTACATGCCTGTAGTCCCAGCTACTCAAGAGGCTGAAGTGGGAGGATCTCTTGAGTCTAGGAGTTTGAGGCTGCAGTGATCATGCCACTGCACTCCAGCCTGGGCAACAGACAAAGACCCTGTCTCAAAAAAATAAAAAATAGAATTGCATATTGTACATTTTATGTTTACTAATTTGTTTAACGATATTTATAATATAATGTTGTTTTGATCTTTTAGTCTCAGCTTTGTGGTGCTGTGACTTTTCACCTTTTTATTTCTATTTTTTCTTTATATTTTATCTTTCCTGAGTATTATTACTTATGAGAAATTTGGAAAGTCTACATAAGGTGATGGTAACTAGATTAACTGGTTTTAGCTGAATTTTACATCTTTCTAAAGTTTCATAATATATACCTTACCTTATCCAGCTTCAATCCTTTACCATATTTTAACTTCATATTTTTAATCTTTAACTATTCCTATTCTAAAATAAATGTATCCACTCAATTATGTGCAGTATTATCAATTTTCTCATTCCTTTCCTTAACTACTATAATCTCTCAAATTGTTACATTATTTCACTTTTCTCTAAATTTTATTCTGCTATGTTTTAACTGCTTTGTATCTTATTTTTCACTTTAATTTTCACGTGTATTTTCAGTTATTTTTACCCATTTTCATCTTCTTTAGACTTCTAACAAGGTTCTGGTGACTGGGTTTTATTCCAGCCTATATTTTACCTGCCTGTAGCAAGAAAGGTTTGTCTTCCTTTTAGGCAGTTACAGACATATTCTCCCAGAATGTGGCTCATCATAGGGATCAGGAAGAAATGAGCTTACCTAGGGATGAAGACAAGCTTTGGTATGACTGGCATGAAAGGCATAAGGGGTGGAAAATGGCTGTGGCTGCAGAAGATACTGGGGAGGGAGGCAGGGACCAGGTCCCATGTGCCCCAATTCTCTTCCTGCAGCATCCCCAGAGTTAACAACTCCTTCTGTTTTCACAGCTCAGGCATAGCCCTCATCACATTGTTTGCTAGCTATTTGCTCCTAAAACCATCTGCCCACTGGATGAGAGCTCCGGAGACCTAAGACTGTTTTAGTCACTGCTGCATTCTTAGCACCTGAAACAGGAAAGGAATTTGACCAATATTATTGAACAAAGGAATGAGTCAGTGGTATTCTAGATCAGGAATAAAGGCATGAAGAAAGAGAATGAGACTGGTACACATTTGTGGACAATGAGTACATGCATCCTGCACATTCCAGTAAGAAAACAATAAAGGACAAACATCCCATCGGACTTCCACTTGCTCATGAAGACCCTGAGTCCTGTGCTCTTCTGGCACTAACCAGTTTGTAACATAAACTCAGAAGCCAACACTTTCCTAAAGCCATTTGCTGATGGCTGCCTAGACTATGCAGTTTCTATTTCTTTTAATAACTACAAGTTTCTTATGAATTAGAGCCTTGGGACTACATTTTAACCGAATTCAAGCAGCACAAGCCAGCTGTGGTGGTGCACACCTGAAGTCCCAGCAACTTGGGAGGCTGAGGCGGGAGGATCCCTTGAACCCAGGTGTTCGAGGCCACCCTGGGCAGCACAAGGATACCCTATCTCTAAAATTATTTTCTAAAGCAGCACTTGCCAATCTTCCTTCACTGAAACACCACACTGGTGTTACATTCTCCTCTAAGATCTTTGCGTTCCACATTCTCAAAGATTAATTCACGGAACCCACCTAGGCCACCAAAAGTCATGGTAAATATAGTTGAGGGGGAGGACAGGTGGACCAGGAACATTTGGAAATTGTGTAGTGTGGTCCTTTTGAAGTTTCTAGTTCTATTTTGAACCTTCTTCTGAGCACCTGGCCAGCCAATCAAACCGCTCATTGTGTGTCTTATAAACTCTGCAAATGCAAAACTGTTTTCTATTCTGTCCCCAGTGTGGTCCCTCTTCACCTTCCCCACCCTACTCCAATGATCTCTCAGTAACTAGTGCCTACATTCGCCCTCACTGGTGCCCAAACTCTCTTCAACTCTCTATCCAAATTCTGTTGATTCTACTTCCCAAGTTCATAACAAATCTACTACCTCTCTATTTCCAATGCCACCCCCTAGTCTGGCCTCAATTCCTCCCTATCTCTATAGTTTTTTTGTTGTTGTTGTTATTGACTTCTTAATTTTTTCTCCTACCCTCTACCAATCCATCTCCATTTGGCAGCCACAGCAATCTTTGTGAAATATGACTTTTATCCTGCTGGGATCCTGCTAAGTCTTTGTAAAAACTATTTTCATTACATTTAATATCAAGTCTAATCCATAACATGATGTAGCCCTTGCTTATCCTGAGAGTCTCATCTTATACCAGCCTCCCGGTTGTTCACTCTGCAACCATAACACAGGCCTTCTTCAGATCAAAAGTGTGTGCTCTTTGCTCCCGCTCTTCCCCCTCCTTGGAATGTGCTTATCTGTCCTTCAGATGCCTGAGGCTGCAGCCCTGCCACAAGTAAGACAGGAGAGTCAATAGGAGTGTAAGAAAAAATGACAGTTTCCACTTCAGAGGATGCTAGAACCATGCTGTCAATGACTGAAATCATAAAATCACATCAGCTTTGAGAAGTTCACTGGAGGATGCAGTGTGTGTGTGTGTGCGTGCACACACACACACACACCAATTCTGTTCTGCAAAAAAGTAAAATAAAACTAATGTGTAAGCATTTCACTCAAATTTCAGGGAAGCAGGCTTTTCTACTTAATTAGAAACTGGCTTCTGGAGTAACAACAGAAATACTAACTTAACAGCAACTTAAATAATAGGGTTTTATTTTTCTCATACAGTAGTAACTCCCAAGAAGTCAGCCAGGGCTGGCGTAGCAGTTCAGTAATCTAATTGGGGCCCAGGCAAATTCAGTCTTTCTGCTCTGCCACATAGAGCGTGTCAGATTTCATTTCCATGCTTGTCATGAACTCATGGGCTGCTGTATCTCCAGGCTCAAGTGGGCACTCCAGGCAGGAAAAGGAGAACTGGAAGAGGCCGCCCCCAGATGTAGGACAACTGGGAAGTTGAGTGTTTAGTGTTTACAGCTTCTCTAGAAGAGACAGGCGGGGGAGCAGCCTTAGAAATGGAAGTTGGGTCAGCATTAGCATACTAAGATTAATAAATAGAAATTAATGGTGCTGTAGTCATTATTATTTCCATATATAAAATATCATGGATATTGTCATTTATTTAGAGTTCTGTCTTTATTATATTTACTATGATTCCTACAGTTCCTCTCACACTATTTCCCCGAGCTCTATTTTCTTCACAGATTAAGGTTTCTTTATGTAGAAAAACACATACACACACACACACACACACCCCTAAACAATATGACTTTTCAAGAAGCTAATCCCTGTGTTTGATGAAGGAACAAACCTATACAGAAATGTAGTGAATGAAAATGGTATTCTTCACAACCTGCTTGCGCTTTTGAAATCTAAGACTCTACATTCATCCAGCTAAAAACTAACTTGAAGGATTCCCTGAAACTCATGCCTCTACAGGACACCAGGTGGCAGTGCAGCCTAAGAAGTGACTGTGAGCGCGTCAGGTGCGAGCTGTTGCTTGAGTGCATCAAATTAAATAAACCAGTATAATTTTTTGTGTGCCTATGGAAACCTTTGAGCCACTTAATCATCATGGCTTCAACCTCATTTCTAGAAATGATCAAGGCATGATATGCCCTTTCAGTGACACCATTGTATGTGGCTTATTAACATTCAAATTCTTTTAAGATGGGAGGCAGTTCATAGAAAACACAACTGTGCTATCTAACACAACATCTCCCAAGGCATTTTAGCCTAGTTTAGTAAGTGGTGAGATCACACTCTGATATTTGTTTCCAAAATTCGGGAAACTGCAGTACTTTCAGTGGTAGGATGTTTGAGGAAAAGAAAGGTTCAGACAAATTGCCTACTTTTAAAGGTAAGGCTCTAAGGGCTGGAGCTGTGTTCCTCTCTTCACCAGGGATTTTGAATCTTAAAAATATAGCAGAGATATATGAAGAGCAAAGTAGCTTTTTTTTTTTGAAAGATATGACATTTCAATCTTTAAACATAAATTTATTTTTCTGGATGAAGTGAGATTTTGGCACATAAAGAGATGTTTAATCAGCACAACAGAGCATTAAGATAAAGGCAAAACTATGCTCTCTTCATCTATGGATGCTAATTGATTTTAACAGAATGAAAACTCCAGTGGATTGGAACCAATTGCCTGGAGCTCTGTGTCCAGAAGGTTTCTGAGACTATTTCTAAGCCTGGTGAGAAAAGTTAGTGATAGTCTGCTGGAAGTGGGAGATGAAGAGTGGTAATATTTTCCCTGAATTTATACATTTTTCCACCCCTATCTTGTTTCCACTTGGTACCACGTCCTCTCATTACATTTTCAAGGATCTGTTTTACATAAAGCACTATGTTGATCACTACGGAGGTATAGTATGAAAAAGAAATGGGATGGTCCCTGCTCTCCAGGAAATGATAATATAGTAGGAAAGCACCAGGATCTATTTAATTTGTGGTAGAATGATTTAAGTGTCTCAAATAAGTAAAATGAGCATGATGAGGAGTAATCCCAGCAAAAGGCCACTTTTACTTGGAGAGATCAGGGACCAAGTCCCAGAGAAGGTGAAAGTTTATGTGGGGCCTAGGAGAACAACTAACATTTCCAAAGGCAAAAGGCAAGTAAAAGAAATTTAATGAAAATGAAGCCATGTGAACAAAAATGAGAATAGACCTGGCTCAGTCAACAAGCAGCTCCATGTGAAGGTAGGTGGTGCAAAATAGTAATAAGTAATAGATGTCACTTCATGAGAAACTTTGTCCTTTGAAAGTTAGTATATTCCCCACGTATTTATTTATTGAACAGAATTGTCTGGTGATATTTATGTCTTTTTGGCTTAGAATATTTGAATTCAAATGCTTTGCACTCATTTGATCTCCTTATGCTGAGCATGGTGGGGGAGTAGGGGAAAAGAGAGACCTTTGAGCAGGGTGTCAGGAGTACCCAGATCTCTCTGTAAAATGTTCGCTTCTCGTTGACAGGTACTGAGTCTTCTCAGTGACTGAGAGAAGCCCTCTGTGAGAAGCCCTCTGGGTAAGACAGGAGTGGACAAACTTCTCCAACAGTGGAGAATGCCCATGTTGGCAAACTTGTTCTTCATGTATCTCTCGATAAAGCCTCTGCCACTGGTCACTGGAGGTGGGTTTTCTGGCTCTAGGGGGAGTCTGACATGAGAGGGGATATCTCTCTTGCAATGGAGGGCTATAATTCCTAAGGAAGGAACCCAGAGGTAGAAGCAGAATCCCAGAGAAGAATCAGTGACAAATGTGAAGATGGATTTGGAGGAATGTAAAAGATAAAGACTTTGAGAATGAGTCACTAGGAAAATGATAGTAGCAATAACAGAAATATAGACATCAGGGAGAAGACTGTACAAGAGCTGCAGGAGAATATGGGAGTGACACTTACAGCACTCCAAGACACTCAGATGAAGAAGTCCAGCAAGTCATTAGGAGTTCAGGTACAGGACTGAGAGAGTGACAAGGACAAATTCATAGACTCAGAAAGTTCAAGGGGAATGGGCCTGTGGAAATATCACTGTGCTCTGGCAGTTTGGATATCTATCCAAAATAGTTGGATTCCATTGCTGACTTTCTATAAAAATCAAATATAAGTATATTTCAGCAGTAGAAACAGGATATGGTTCAGTGGGGGAAACAAGTTTTAAACATGAGAACACAGCTTCCTCTGAGACTTCAGGGAAGAATGAGAATGGTGTAGAGTCAGATATCCACAGAAGTAGGAAACACAAAAATTAGGGAATTTTTTTTCCCACATGGACTATGCTGTCGACATGTCCTAATTGAGAGGACAGGGAAAAAAAAGCCACAAGTTGGAGAAAGAGTCAACCATTTGGATTAACTGATGAGAGGTGGGGAAGATGCATTCAATGAGCAATGGTGCATGGAGGCCAGAGGTCCAAATGTGTGGGTGGTAATGTCAGCTCTTCTCCTAGAAAGGTAGGTAGGTCTTCTTCTAGAAATGCTTCATGACATGGGTTCAGTAGAGGACACAATCAATCCTGGCCTAAGAGGGAGAGGGAAACTAACAATCCTGAGTGTTGAGAAGAATCATGCCATTGCTGCTGGTCCTGAATTCTATGTTGGATGACAGGAGCATGGTTGAATATGAAAAACTTGTGATGCCAGTGAGCAGGCTCAACAAAGGGGTACACCAGAAAAGTCTGTGTGAATAACACAATGCATGGAAAAAATATATAGCAGTGCAATCAAAGGACCTCAGTTGAACCTCCTTTCTACCTTTCCTCACTAGTTCTGCAAACTTTCTGAAAAATTTAACCCATTGGCTAAACAACAATAAGGACAGTAAGTCTTCCCACACAGGTTCATTATAAGAGTTAAAAAATATATTAGCATATATTAAAGTGCCAGGAACCTGGTGGGTTCTCAAAAATTATTACCTGGATTTTGAAACTGACTATGCTAGAGCAGTGTTCTATCATTTCAAATTTTTGCCCACTATGATTGTAATCACCTGATGAGTTCTTCCTACCTCCTGCACAGAAAAAAAAATCAGTCCACTGAGATCCCAGCATTGCAGTAGAGAAAGAGTTTAACTGACACAAGGCTGGCCTACACTGGAGAAATGGAGTTATCACTTACATCAGTTTCCCTGAAGGCTCCAGGGCTCTGAGTTGAGGAGATTTTATGGGCAAGTTGGTGGGCAGGGGCTAGGGAATGGGAGCTGCTGATTGGTTAGGGATGAGATCATAACAGTGTGGAAAATGGTCCTCATGCACTGAGTCTGCCCCTGGGTGTGGTCACAAGATCAGTTGAGTCAGGAGTCACAAGTCCAGGTGGAGTCAGTCTGAAAAACATCTCAAAAAAAAAAAAATCAGTCTTGGGTTCTACAACCCTCTGGCCATATAACTCCTGAGCAGGAAAGGATTATAGAAACTGTGCCTACATTTTAGCAGAGTTCAGGCTCCTCCCATAATCCTGTTCTTGTGGCCTTTCGTCAGTCTTACAAAGGCAGTTTTTGGTCCCTGAGCAAGGAAGGGATTAGTTTTAGGGAGGGACTATTATTATCCTCCCTTTCAAGTTAAACTATAAACTAAATTCCTCCTGAAGTTAGCTTAGCCTACACCCAGGAATGACCAAGGGCAGCTTGGAGATCAGAAGCAAGAGGGAATCAACTATGTCAGATTTCTCTTACTGTCATAATTTTGCAAAGGCAGTTTCACAATCACATATATTTTTCTCTCTTGTTATATTTATTTAGTATCCTTTTACCTTTGTGTCTTACAAAAGTTTGGAATCTTTACCTAGTGAGTCATAAGAGATGCTGCTAAAAGGGCAATGACCATACATGAACTGTCTCCATAATGACTGATATCTAGACGAGGTGGTTCTATAAGCTTGGCTCGGCTGAATCTCTTATTCAGGTGTACAAAACAAAGCATGCCAGTGAACATTCACAGAGAACCCAAGTTGAACATTATGAGTTAAAGATGCAGTTAAAATATGAACATGTGAAGTTAAAATATGCAGATGAGGAGAGTATTCCACAGTCATTATCACTTGTTATTCCCCAAAAGCAGCTTTTCATGTTCTGTGAATGTAACAAAAGTATAATGAATACTCATAAGTCTCCTAGATCAGTCTTAAAAATAAAACCACTAGCAAAGGCCTACTGTCACCATCTATGATGCAGGGCCTTCTCTTGCCTCAACTGGCCTTGCTGACGGCACTTGAGGCTACATCAGGGCCATGCTTGGAGGCCAAGTCATGAAGCTTTCACCCACTCCCACCCTCAGTCCCTGGGCATCCCCAGTTCCAACCTAATTTGACAAACTCTCAATAAATCAGCATGTTGTTCCAACAGAGATTTCTTTTAAATTGAAAATGGATCAAAGAGAATATAATTGATCATGTGAAATTGCAGCCAATGGGAAAACAAACTGAAAGCCTGCTGACATACAAGTGGCCTTTCATCTAAGGAACAGAGATTTGGATGAAAATCCTAGACTTAAAAAATAGTGGCTATCAACCATCTCTACCTTCTCCTTCTATCCTGCAGGGACAAGAAATCCTAACAGAGGGATGCTGGAGTGTCTGTTCTATGTCAAAAGCTTGGTGGCTGTGCTCATGATAAGGCTTAACTGGCTTGCAGAAGGAAAAGGTAGGAAGACAAGAGAATTTGCATTCTCTAAGCACCTATAAATGAAAGTCACTGCCCTACCTTTGTGAGGTTGATATTGTAACTGAATGGGGAAAAAAATAAACAAGCAGAACTCCTGGGCAGGGTCAAGTGGGGTGGGCAGGAGAGGTGGTGGTGGAAGTGGAAAGGATATATTTATTGGGTTCTTTCCTTACGTGGATTGGTCTTGCCCTAAGGATTGGATTTTGTTTAAGGGAAACACTGCCATTTCAAATCTGCTGTGAGTTTTTTATGCTTATAGGAGTGTGACCCAGAGTCAATGCCCATTGTTTGTCAGGGTGAGCTCACATGTCTTGAAAATATGTGGTGCTGAAAAAATGTGGTGAGCTTCTACACCTTGAAAATGTGTGGTGTAGGGGGTGAGAAGTGGACCATGCTGCACATTCACAGGAATTTGAATGCAACAGGGGAGGAGAAAGGTCTTGGTAGAAGAAGGGCGAGAAGATGCAGACAAATCGATGCCTCGGGAACCCACAGCCTGTGAGAAATCCTCTGCAAAGGGAGGCTATTTTGTGGTCGCTGTTGTCTAATTTTTTTTTTTTTTTTTTTTTTTTGAGACAGAGTCTCACTCTGTCACACAGGCTGGAGTGCAGTAGTACCATCTTGGCTCACTGCAACCTCTGCCTCCCAGGTTCAAGTGATTCTCCTGCCTCAGCCTCCCAAGTAGCTGAGACTACAGGCACGTGCCACCACACCCAGCTATTTTTTGTATTTTTTAGTAGAAACAGGGTTTCACCATATTGGACAGGCTGGTCTCGAACTCCTGACCTCGTGATCCACCCACCTCGGCCTCCCAAAATGTTGGGATTACAGGCATGAGCCACCACGTCTGGCCCTAATTTTTAAGTTTTTAAATAGTTGATTCTGCTGTGCTATCATCCTAAACCTTTAGGAAAAGTCTGCTCTCTGCAGTTGACTTGTGTTAGTGGAAATTTGGAAGAATAAAGCAATTAATTGTGTGTGGAGAAGGAGATAGGGTAAATAGGAACAGAGTGAAGGGCAGTGGTTGCAGGAAGTAAGTCTCAGGGAGGTTGTGGGAGAGTCCTAGTCAGTCATGAGGGCAAGAGATGGCCACAGTACATGAAGGCCCAAGGAGGCCAAGGGCGTGGGGATACAGGTGGAGAAATTGTTGGAGGTGGGGATGTCAGAAGCTGGTGCCTGTGAGAATAGCTAAATGGGTAATACATGGTGAAATTAACTCCTTTTTACTGAAGTTGGAGATTATCTACCTGATGTCATGGAATTAGTAAGGGACATTACCCTTGAACTCAGGGCCTAACTTCTTTTTACCATACTCCACTCTCTGTCCAAGAAATAACAGCTAATATTTATTGAGCCCTTGCTGTAAGGCCAGCCCTGTGCTATAATGAGTCAGGTATTCTTATTATTCTCAATTTACAGCTAAAGAAACTAAAGTTTAGAGATATTATGCAATTTAGTAAAGCTCCCAGAGCAAACAAAAGGCAGTGTCAGGATTTAATTGTAAGTTTTTCTAAACTCTAAAGTTCCAATTGTTTTGTTTTGTTTTGTTTTGTTTTGTTTTGTTTTGTTTTGTTTTTTGAGACGGAGTCTCGCTCTGTCGCCCAGGCTGGAATGCAGCAGCGTGATCTCGGCTCACTGCAAGCTCTGCCTCCAAGGTTCACACCATTCTCCTGCCTCAGCCTCCCGAGTAGCTGGGCAAAGTCCCAATTCTTAACCACTAGCAAGATAGTTTGGTCTGGAATGATATAAACTGAGTTGATAATACATGTGTTCACCTGCTGACTAAACTCTATTATGGGTTATTTATATTAACAAATTTATTTACTGGGTGTATAGGGAGAAAAAGGTTAAAAAATGAACTATCACCTAAACAATAAGGAAGAAAATTGAAATGGGTAAGTTATACTATTCACCTTGACAAGATGTTCAGGGCTGAACAGCAGCAAATTTAGCTAACATCTAACATCCCGGAATTTCAGAGAAGAAAATGGCTCACATACAAGAAAGTCTGTTAAAAGCATCTTTTTATTTGCTGTAAGAATATAATCTGCATTTCTATACAATCCATTATGCAAAAAACATGGTAGGCATTTTATAAGCAGTGCAAAATCTCAACATCTGTACATTTGCTCCATTAAAATATTAGCAAAGGTTGAAAAAAACTCACATCTAACTCACATCTTAGGAGAAAAGAATACAGATTTGTTCCCCAGGAACATGGCTTCCAACATCAAGAAGCACAGCCAAGAAAACACAGCCTCATTAAATTCTCAATACCTAAGATGGAAGGTATTGACAGATAGGTAGGGAACATTATTTGAGGAGGCTACTACTCCCATGGGCCTCCTCACTGTGTAGCCAAATGACTTTGTACAGCAAGCGCTAAAGCATCTGTGTATAAACAGATAGGAATTACCTGTTGAGTTAACCTAAACCAGGTGGAACAGACACTACCAGCCTGCAGAAGGGCCTTCTAACCCAGACACCAGGCAGGGAGCAAAGAATTGCAATCGCCTCCTTAACGAAAAGTCACAATGATTCGTCTTTTTGTATAGCAATTAAATTTCTCTGAAGTATCATCATAAAGCACATTATAAATAAACTGCTCAATAGCATGGTAGGCACTAAATTCCGGAACTTGCTCAACTTGAATAACTGCAGTTTATTGGAAATGAACTGCAGGGAATGAGAGAAGGAGAGGACACTAAACTCTTTACAATCAAGCCTGGAAGGTCGAGGCCATCCGGGAACAAACAGCTCCTTCTTTGTAGGGCTGTCCTGGAGAGTTCATCCTGATTATGAAATGCTCTTAGCTACTTCTGTTATGCACCTATTACTGGCCAGGCTCAGCCACAGCAACCAAAACCCACATTATCATTAATCTTCAATACAAAGTGCAGAGTGTGTATATGAATCCTAGTTTCTAGTTAAGCAAATGGAGGCATCAAAAAATTATGCCATCTGAGCAAGGACCTGCAACTAGTTATAGACAGAATAGGATGAAGATCAGACTGGCCTGAAAACAAACCTAGTTTTCTCACTGCATCAGGCTATTTCTGAAGAGGTTGAAAGCTATCTCTAGTCTTGAGCCTTTCCTTGCTACTTCTGTGATTTTAGTCCTGAAGTAAAAATTCTAGGGAGAGACACAGAAGGGCTAACAATGCCACCATAAAAAGAGGTGAGTTATAAAGCTATGGATTCCACCAACAACTGTGAGAACAATCAGGATCTCAAGGGCTTTAGATATGCAGCGTGCTGTGAAGAGGATCTGAAATGTAACTTAAAGGCATCTCTAGCCTAGTTTAAATTCTTTATTTTCAGTCCAGAACAATCTGAAAATAAAGAATTTAAACTAGGCTCAGAATTTTACACCCTCTTGGCCTAGGACCACAAAATCAAACCGACATCTTTTGCAATGACTCTTAAACCTGCAGTCTTTAAGGCAAGATTTTTAGTATCATCTACTATGGGTAGAAGTAAAAGATTAGAGGAAAATGAAGCCAAATGCATCTCTTGCAAACCTTCAAATCCTTCAAAGTACATGAGGTTATTGGGCATGAGGCACAATCTTCATGAGGCACAAAAATCTTTTTTTGTTTTTTAACTTGGATTTGCTTTATAAGCGTGAATTCTGAAATGTCCATGAATACAACAATTCATCAGTCTTCTCTTCCTTTTAATATTTTTACATTCAGAAGCACAACTTCTGTTTTGAATACATTTACTTTGATATTTACATATTTACTTGAATTTTAAATAAGTGTATTTACATTTTAAATAGGTGTATTTAAAATTGGAAAATATGTTTTTATCAGTGCATTTCTAAAATATGATGATTATTAAACCAACATTCTTTTGGGGGCAAGTAACTTTTAGAGATTGAAAAAAGTGGCAATGAGAGGAATTTTATTTTTTTTTTAAGTTTGTGTCATTTTAATTTTGGTCCAATTTAGACTTTTAGAGACTTATACCATAAAAACATCCCTCTTGCTAGTTTGTTGCTGGAGTCTGAGCTGATCCCACATACAGCAATTGATAAGTCTATACAAGAACAACAAAGAGGAAAATCACATACAACTTTCATTTCACCTTGGTGGAGTCAACCAGGATAGTACCTGCTCCAACAGCCTCCAAGGGTCTTGGAGGTGTGTCCTGCTGTGGCCAGTGGGTGCTGAGAAGCAGATAGGTAGACCCTCATTCACTCTCTCTCTTCTTCCCCTCGGCCTATTTTCTGTTCCAGTTATGTGAGATGTTCTGAATCTTTTTCATTTTGATCCTCTGATCTAGCATCTTGTACCTTGCAGGATGCTCATCAGTTTTCTTTGAGACTGAAGGTGCATAGGAGCTAGACGCGTAAGCAGGGCGTTTAAAATGACGCAAAGGAGGCTTGATGACTGGCGGCCATGGAAAGGAAGACAGACAACGGTTAGCCTCACCCACGACATGCCACAACCTAAATATTGTGAGCAACTTCCTCTAGACCTGTTTGTTTCCTCCAAAACCAGGAAAGAAGCAGGTTGGATTCTCCCTGGAAACCTTATGGCAGATAGATGAATAAGCACGTTACCACCTTGGTCATTCAGTTAAAATAAATAAATGGAAGAAATTTCTAGAGATACACAGTGATAACTGCAGTACATAAAGGTCCTTTGACAATGAATGGATGGGGTTAAGGGAGTAAGAGGAAGCATTGGGGTCATTTCTGGGAACAGCAAAGCAAACAAGGTGAACACAGGTATATCATTAACAGCATTTAGCATTGTATGTAAGCTTTTAGTGTTTGGAAAGTGGCACTCAATCCCCAAAGGATACTTAAAAGTTCATCATTAAGAAAATATTTATAAAACACATGTAAAGATCTTGTATTCAAAATATAAAAATAATTCTTAAAGCTCAAGAAAAAGAAACAACCCAATTTTAAAATGGGCAAAATATCTGAACAGACTTCACACCAAGGAAGATATATGTGTCAAATAAGCATAGGAAAAAATGCTCAACAATTAGAGAATTTCAAATTAAAACAACTATATGCTACTACACACCTCCACAATGCTAAAATCTAAAAAACTTGACAACACCAATTGCTGGCAAGGATGTAAAGTAATGGGAACTCCCATTCTTGCTGATTGGAATGCAAAATGGTACAGCCACTTTGGAAGACAGTTTGACCGTTTCTTATGAAGCTGGACATAGTCTTACCATGCAATGCAGCAATTGTGCATCCTAGGTGTTTACCCAATTGATGGAAAATGCATGTCCACATAAAAACCCACACATGAATTTTTGTAGAATCTTTATTCATAAGTGCCAAAAGCTGGAAGCAACTAAGATGTCCTTCAATAGTTGAGTGGATAAACAAATTGTGATATATTTATACAATGGAATATTATTCATTGTGATAAAAAGCAAATTAACTATCAAGCTATGCAAAGACATGAATGAATCTTAAATACATATTGCTAAGTGAAAGAAGTCAGTCTGTAAAGGCTGTATAGCATATGATTCCACTTATATGACATTCTTCAAAGGACATAACTATAGAGATGATAAAAAGATCAGAGATTGTCAGGCGTTTGGAAAGAGGAGGGATGGTTAAATAGGTGAAGCACAGGGAATATCTAGGGCAGTGAAACTCTCGCATACAATACTGTAGTGGTGTATATATGACACTAGACATTTGTCAAGACCCATAAAACTTTATAGCACATAGAATAATCCTTAATGTATGCAAATAAAAAAAACTAAGAGGTTGGAGGAATCCTAGAATGAAATGCAAATTGTAACAAGACAATGTAAATGCATTGCCAATGTAGGAAACAACCTCACTGAAGAGTGGGGGACAAGACAGTCATCGAAGTAACCTTATATATGAACAGAATCTGCAAGACTAAAGGCCGAAGAAGCTGTACACAAGCACTCTATTCTAGCTGAAAAAATTGTTTCCCATGGGGCTATTGGTTATCAATTCTAAGACCACTCTACGTGTATACCAGAATTCAACAATTATGTAAACAGAGGGTGGATGGTGAGAAATGTTGGAGGAGGTTAGAATGGTCCATGTGGTAATGAACTTGGATATATCAATATGAATTAATACTTAGCTTAATAGAGATACAGGTGATTATATATAAAACATTTATAGATATGTGTATGTACATGAGTTGGCATTCACACATATATTTTCTTGCTCTATCAGCCGAAGGGGAGGGGGTCTAGGACCAATGAAGTCACTACAAATCTAGAAGTCTCAGCAGCAATAAGCACATCTACTGCCCTGATCTTGGTTTCTAAAACCATTTGCTAATAGCAGAAACCAGGGCTCCTTGCAGAAATGACTGATTCCAGAACTCGGACACAAAATATACAAGAAGTACCTGAAGCATCTTGTAGAGCCAGAAAATTTGAAGTGTTCAAAAAAAAAAAAAAAAAAAAAAAAAAAAAAAGCAAACACAACAATAGACAAAAGAGCCCTGAATGAAAGATCTACTGAATGACCAAAATTGAATCAAATTGAGCAACAAAATAAACAAGGCAGTATTGCATTTTAACTCGAAGTGTAAAATAAATATCCATGAGTCCACACTGATATAAATAAATGATTGAATAAATAAATAATTGTGGGAGAATAATTTATATACATATGCCTCCCTTAAGGAGAAGGAGCCCTTAGTATGGATTGGAGAAAGTGACATCCTTCCAAAAAGTACAGACTAAAATATGAGACAGGCTTGGCACGGTGGCTCATGCCTGTAATCCCAGCACTTCGGGAGGCCGAGGCTGGCAGATCACTGGAGGCCAGGAGTTTGAGGCCAGCCTGACCAACATGGTGAAACCCCATGTCTACTAAAAATACAAAAATTAGCTGGGTGTGGTGGTTGGTGCAAACATCTGTAATCCCAGCTACTCAGGAGGCTCAGGCAGGAGAATTGCTTGAACCTGGGAGGTGGAGGTTGCAGTGAGACAAGATGGTACCCTTGCACTCCAGTCTTGGTGACACAGCAAGACTCCTTCTCATAAATAAATAAATATATGAGACAAAAGAGTAACTTTATATAGAGAAATCTAGTAAACACTTCTTCCAGGAGATCAAGGTTGACACCAGTGGCATGTGATGAAAATTAATATTTTGTGATGAAAATAGAACTTTACTTCTGGAGTCTTCCTCCCAAAAATATGTAACCCCATTCTAAAAACGAAGAATATCAAATAAATTCCAATTGAGAGATATTCTACAAAATATCTGACAAGGTATTCCTCAAAGCTGTCAAAGTCACCAAAAATTAGGGAAGTCTGAGGAACTGTCACATCCAAGAAAAGTCTAAGGAAAGTTGATAACTAAAAGTAATGGGTTATCCTGGATGGGACCCTGGGACAGAAAAATGACACTGGGTAACAACTAGGGAAATTTAAATAAAGCAGGAACTTCAGATAATAATAATTAATAATAATAAGGACAGCATCTAATCTGCAGATCTAGACACAGAAGGTAAAATACTCATTGACTTTTCCTCCCCCTGCTCCTCTCTGTGCCAGCCCCCACCTCATCCCTTCTAGGTTCTGCTGGAAAGTGTTTGGTCAGTGAGATAATGTCAACATGAATAAGGTGAAAACAAGTCAAATGATCATCAAAAACAGATGAGATATAATAACTAGGTGAAAGTGCAAGGAAACAGAGCCAGTTGAACCCTTGCTCACTGGCTTTCCCTGCAGGCTCCTCCACTGTCACTGAAAAAGCCAGTGCAGGAGCAGGACACATGGTGGATCTGCTGGAAGGGCCAAGGTCAGGGACCCATCTTTCCAATGCCTGAGGCTTCCTTGTGAAAAACCAGCTCTGCACATCTCTTCCAATAACAGGGACATGCATGGTGCTTGTGACCAAACAAAAGATGAGAAACAACTTAAATGAACAATCATAGGGAATTGGTTAAATTCTGGTCCATTCTTAGAATATGCTACTGTGATACTATGGAAAGATGATACGGATGACTACTAACAAAAATAGAGGTTCATGTAATGGTGTTAAATGAAAAAGCAGGATATATTATCTAACCTCATTACTATAAAATATAAACATATGTGCATAGGAAAATCTGGAAGAACATACATTTAAATCATAGCAGTGGTTATCTCTGAGTAGCATAAACATGGCTATTTTACCTCTTTGGTTGTTTATACTTTCTAATTTTTCTATGATGATCATGTTCTAGTCATGTAACTTTTAAAAAAGAAACATACTAGTAAACATTTCTTCTATAGAATCATCTATCAGAGTTATTCTACAAAATCACACCTGAGAGAAAATCAGTAAAACCAAGTTCACCTTGGACCTTAGTACTAGACATCTCAGACAAGCCATAGCTGAGTACAATTTTCACAGCATACAGATTAACTTCATCACTGGCCATCAGAGAAATGCAAATCATAACCACAATGAGATACCATCTCACACCAGTTAGAATGGCGATCATTAAAAAGTCAGGAAACAACAGGTGCTGGAGAGGATGTGGAGAAATAGGAACACTTTTACACTGTTGGTGGGACTGTAAACTAGTTCGACCATTGTGGAAGACAGCGTGGCAATTCCTCAAGAATCTAGAACTAGAAATACCACTTGACCCAGCCATCCCATTACTGGGTATATACCCAAAGGATTATAAATCATGCTGCTATAAAGACACATGCACACGTACGTTTATTGCAGCACTATTCACAATAGCAAAGACTTGGAACCAACCCAAATGTCCATCAATGATAGGCTGAATTAAGAAAATGTGGCACATATACACCATGGAATACTATGCAGCCATAAAAAAGGATGAGTTCATGTCCTTTGTAGGGACATGGATGAAGCTGGAAACCATCATTCTGAGCAAACTATTGCAAGGACAAAAAACCAAACACTGCATGTTCTTAGTCATAGGTGGGAATTGAACAATGAGAACACTTGGGCACGGGAAGGGGAACATCACACACCGGGGCCTGTCATGGGGTGGGGGGAGGCAGAAGGATAGCATTAGGAGATATACCTAATGTAAATGACGAGTTAATGGGTGCAGCACACCAACATGGCGCATGTATATGTATGTAACAAACCTGCACATTGTGCACATGTACCCTAAAACTTAAAGTATAATTTTAAAAATGGTAAGAAAAATTAAAAAACAATTATGCTACTTCTCATTTTAAAATACTTATGAGGTACCCATACTCCCAAGTATGCCTCATAAAAGCCTTCAAAAAATATTTATTCACCCACTTCTTAGAGTACCTATTGTGTGCTATTGATATAACAGCGAACAGAACAGACAGAAATCCCTGCCTTCATAGGGCTTCCATTCTAATAAGATCCTTCGAAACTTTTAACTCACTCACAGAAATAAAAAGTGTTCCGGTATAAATTATGCTATGGCTACAAGCTCCTTAATACCCATGCCAGCTTTACCCATTGCAATATCCTAACATGAAGTAAAGAGTTAGAGCAAATGGCTCTGTTGTGACATAGTAATATATACTCTTCTATATTATTATAGGTTTGTTTATTAGATCTCAGAGTGCTTAATTCTTTTTCTTAGGGTAAACAAGAAATTATGGCATCAAATTCCCTAGGAACAAACATAAAAGCAGTGCCGTTACCCTGGAGAATGGTGTAGAAAGGGGAGAGGGCTTCAGTTTAAAAGCAGATTGTTGCAATGTCTGGGCCAGCTGATTCACTGCTCTTCAAGTCACAGTCCCTCTCCATATTCATTCTATTTTCACTACTCAGCAGGAACTCAGCCAAAGTATTACTAAATTTCCCACTTCTCAGCATGAAGAAACATTTACCATTTGCTGGGATTCTGATTGTCAGAACAAAACCTCTCCTTGCCACTGGAGTCACTGCAAATAGAGTTGAACCTTCTGATATAGGTAGACTCCCCACTGAGTTTGTGGAAATACTTTTATGGCTGCTGTCACCCTCACTCAAAATGTGGGATAAAGGAAAATTTCGTACATTGCTGTTTTGTATGCATTCATTGCCTTTCCCCTCTGCAATGGATTGTGATTTGGTGACAGAGCAAAACACCAGAGCCAGGCATGAGGGCACCATCTTGAATTTAATGTGGACCATTCTTCTGGGGTCCTGGTATGGCCTTCTGAGGGTACCCTCATTAATTGTCTGGCTATACCTAAACTATTGGAAGGGGTCTGACCCTCCTCCTTTCAATGACTGGGCACTTCCCACAGCTGAATCCAACCAGTCGTATAATCCCCCACCCCTAGTGGAGAAGAACCAAACCTGGATCCCCACCCCTGCCACGAATAAATGGTTGATTATCAGCAAGTTGGACATTTCTTCCCTTTGGGGATACTTTAAAAAAGTCTGGCCTCATCTCTTAGAACAATTTGCTTGGAGAAAATGATCTAATTAGTTAATGAAGATTGTGACAAAGGCACATATCTCAGCACAGTGCCTGAACTTGGGAAAATTATCTATATTACTTTTAAACATGCTTAGAAAAACAAAAGTTCAAGCCAAAAATTGACACATCACCATCCTTTATTTTATAATTATGCTCCATGTTTGATTTTCATAAAAGCAATGCTCTTTTAGGAGTTTTAACTCTCAATTGTTTAATTATTTTTCATAAATATAACAATTTCTCCCAAAGGTATCTATGATTTTCTCCCCTTTCACTGCCACAACCAGCCTATCTTTTGTTCTCTCTCTCTCTCTCTCTCTGTCTCTCTCTCTCTCCATTCTCTCTTTCTCTCTCTCTCTGATCATTTTTCTTCGTGGCTACTTTTTTGTTTTGGTATGGGAAACAGTTGTACAGAATTATTTTTCTCCAGGAAACAGGTTCAAATTTATTCATATATCAAATACAGCTATTAGGATTATTTATATTAGTCTACTGGAAACCAAAGTGCCCTTCAATAAAGCTGTGCAATAGGTGTGGTTGTGGGGAGAGGGTTTCCTCAATCAAATTTAACTGAGTTAAAGTTAAATTAGTATCTTCACACGAGGACTTACCAGCACCTTAAATAATGCTAACATCTATTAAGAATCCCTGATAACAGCCAATAGCATGTAGTTTCTCTCAATTTTATTTGGCTAAATAGCTCCTTTTTATCAAGGGCCTCTTATAGAGTGAAAACGCCTTCAGAAAAATGGAATTAATTTCTTATCATATGGTATCACACTATATCAAGTCATTAACCCAGTATACCCTGTTGTTTTCCACTAAGTGAGAGCAATCAAGAGAGAACAGTCGCTAGTCCTCATCCACACTTGGGTCTGGCCTCATTCCCTTGAGTTCAATATGATTTCCCATAGCACTGGCCTTGGTTCTTTCAATCCACTGTGACTTCAGTGTGACCTTTGAAACCCCACACTGCAGTGCACCAGTATCTTCAGGTGGAGGTTTTCTGAACCTCTTCAGGTGAGCGTCACCTCAAATGGCAATAATTTGGTCCACTTGGAGCTTTTGAGTAAATTCTAATATTGGCAGCCTTAGTTTTAAACAAAAATAAGTGTTGGATATCTGTTTTTTCTCTTTCAAACATAATGCTATGATATGACATTTGGAAAAAGCATTTCCTCCTATAGACACTTTCTATCTGCAATGTGTACACACACACACACACACACACACACACACAACACACACCAAACCACATATACTAAACTAACAAAATTAAAATAATCATTTATTGCCACTTAAATGTTATTTTACATGAAGGAAAAAACTCTACTACACATTCTATTTCTAAAATCAGTATCTGTTTGTGGTAGAAAGCCCTTATCAAAATGCACAAAAACCATCCAGGAGTTTTGAACTGCAAGGGACTGGAATGTTAACGTGAGCCCCACTGAGGATGGGACAATATGAGATTTGATCCTGTGATTTTCGTTTCAGGAACCGCTGTGGTAAAATCATTGTAATAGCTGATACTATGTACTGGGCACAATGATAAGAATTTAACTTTGAATCTTTACTACAATCCTACGAGTCAAGTACTATTATCACTCCCTCTTTGGGTGAGGAAACTGAGGCTTAGAGAGCTAAAGTAACTGGCCAAAGTCACACAGTTAGCACAAAGGAGTCTTGATTCTGGATTCACACACATGCAATCTGAATTCACACCCTTCCTCCTATCCTCCCGTATCTAAAATAATCTTGTACCAAAATGCAGAGTAAGTTATAATAACTACCAATAATAAAAGAGTCAAGTCAAAATTGTATCTCATTTATATTATTAACATTTAGGTATATACCTGTGTCATATACTGGATTATTGAATACCCTTGAATAATCCATAATTTTGAAGCAATAATCTTGCTTCCCTGTAAACAAAAGTAAGTCATCCCCTAACCCCACTTTAAAATAGTTTGTGGCAATGGCTCAGGAAGTAACTACATTAAGGTCCTGATTTAAAGAGTTCTCTTAAATAACTGCTTTCATCTTTTCCCTCCCTTCTGCCAGACTGGAATATTAACAAGTATTCCAAAACTCTAGGCCAGTGGAGTCTAGCCAGGCAAGCTCCAGGACTCTTTAACTTGGTGGTTCTCAATCCTGGCTGCGTATGGGAATCACATAGCTTTTAAAACTCTTAGTGCTCAATTTGTACCCCAGATCACTTAAAGCAGAATCTATGAGGGTAGGACTAAGCCTTCAGGAATTGTTTAAGCTCTTCAGATAATTTTACTGTACTGGAGTTTCAAAACTACTGTCTTCATCTCTCCAATCCTCTCATTCTTCATCTTCCATGAGCTATTTGCAACTCCTCACCATCCTTGGAAGCTGGCCAGATTCAGTTCTGGCACTGTCCCCATATGACTTGGACACTTTATTTCAGTTTTCCATTAAAAAAATGGAAATAATAACACTCACTTCACAGGGCAATGGTAAGAATAAAAATAAATCATACATGTGAAAGCAGCCAGCACAGTGCTGACACATAGTAGGTGCTCATTCAGTATCAATTTCCATCCCTTTCCTCAGATGAAGACATTTAGGAACTATCTAGAAGATTTGCAAGTGCAGGGAAAATTTAGTAGCAGCATGCTTTCCCAACTAGGGAATTTATTTGCCTCTCTAAGACACAAAAGCCTTATAGTGAGGCCACATTAATAAGAGCCTTTCCTTTTGTAGAAATACAATTTAGCAACTTTAACCCAACCAAAAATTTACTTTCGTGCCATGTGCGTTAGATGTAGTGTCGTCTAAGGTGATAATCTATTCTTAAACTCTTCAAGGTATATTTCATATTAAAAACTAGAATGATTAAGCCCATTATCTACATTTTTTATTTTTTTGAGATGGAGTCTTGCTCTGTCACCCAGCCTGGAGTGCAGTGGCGCCATCCCGGGTCACTGCAAACTCCACCTCCTGGGTTCAAGTGATCTCCCACCTCAGCCTCCTGAGTAGCTGGGATTACAGAAGCATCCCACCACGCCTGGATAATTTTTGTATTTTTAGTAGAAATGGGGTTTCACCATGGTGGCCAGAGTGGTCTCGAACTCCTGACCTCAAGTGATCTGCCCATCTCGGCCTCCCAAAGTGCTGTGATTACAGGTGTGAGCCACCAAGCCTGTCCCCATTACCTACATTTTTAAAGACCCAGATTCTCCAAGGACTTTACCTCAAGAAAGTGAGAATGCTGAATTCTCTATGGCTTCCATTTTTTCATCACACAGAGCAAAGAATGCAGGGGACAGGAAGCTTGCAGTCTGAGAAGCTATTTAGAAGGAGCTGAGTTGATCCTGTCTGAACCAAACTGCCACTAGTCTGGTATGGAAAGATGACCCAACCAGCATTTCCAGATCCCCAGAGGGATATGCATCCATAGAAAACAGATAAACCATGTAGTTTTGCTACCTTCCATGCAACCTGAAGTTGTTTTCTCCCACTGGTGGTTCTCAATCCTGGGTGCACATCAGATTGCTTGGGGAGCTTTGAAAAGTACTGATGCCCAAGCCTTACCCCCAGGAGTCTCTGAAGTAATTGATCACCCTGGAGTGGAGCCCAAACATCAGCATGTTTGTAATGCCCAGTTATCCTAATGTGTGGCCAGGCTTGAAAACCACTGGCTTTGGGACTGAGTTTGTTTTGAGAGCAACTTGGTTTATACTTAGCTTTAGAAGGATAATGGGGTGGCCAACCTGCTCCCTGTTCCTGTTGTCTGGGAATGCCCAACCCTCAGCCATGTGCTAAGATTGTAGAAACACAATTTAGCAAACTTAACCCATGGTATGAGAGAAAATTACTCTCATACCATGGGCATTAGATGTAGTGTTGTCTAAGGTGATAATCTATTCTTAAACTAAGAATAGATCTAAGACAGGATCTTAGTGCTAAGGTCTGTGACAGGAAAATGAGCCCATGGAGAGGCTTTTGGGAGAGGTGGGTGGTCTTATGAAAAAACCCATGGGCTTGGGGCACGTCACAGAGCTAAGCTATTACTAGCTGTGAAATCCTAAGTAAATAATCTGTTCTAGCACTCAGGGTTTGGTTTTCTTTCTTCCTTTTTTAAAATGAGAATAGTAACTGCCTTCCATGGTTGTGGTGAGGATTTTAAAGGAAATATAAATGGGAATATGCATATGCAGTACCCATGTGCCATTGCACAGTACACAACGCCAAGAATGTTGTAGGTATTTGATATACAGCCATCATTGTTACACAGCACAGGAAGACAAAAGGTCATCATTGCTGCCTCGTGATAGTGCCCTCCCTGGTGGATCTTCTTATTACAATATAGAAAAGTCACATAATTCCCCCACATGATGGGTTTTATTACATGAAAGATCTCACCACACAATGAAGAGATTAACTTAATGAATTTATTTGTGAATATTTGGCAGAGAATACACCACTTTGATTCACAAAAGACCAGTTATTTAAAATCTGCACTTGTGAAAATATATATATATTTATATATATAATATATATTTTATATCTATTATATATATAATATATATTTTATATCTATTATGTATATAATATATATTTTATATCTATTATGTATATAATATATATTATATATATTATGCATATAATATATATTATATATATTATGTATATAATATATATTTTATATATAATATATATAAAATGGAAAAATGGCTAGCCCACATTCTAAACCACTTAGGCAATGCAAAAATATGGTGGTTCATTCACTCACTTTGGTTTTGTTTTTGTTTTTAAGACGGAGTCTTGATCTGTTGCCCAAGCTGGAGTGCAGTGGCACAATCTCGGCTCACTGCAACCTCTCAGGTTTAAGTGATTCTCCTGCCTCAGACTCTGTAGTAGCTGGGATTACAGGTATGCAACATCACACCCAGATAATTTTTTGTATTTTTAGTAGAGATGGGGTTTCACCAGGTTGGCCAGGATGGTCTCAAACTCCTGAACACGGTGATCCACCCGCCTCAGCCTCCCAAAGTACTGGGATTGCAGACATGAGCCACCCTGCCCAGCCCATTCAATCACTTTGAGTAATACCTAACCTCAAGTACAAAGAGTGCTGGAAATCCCAGTGGGAAGTATGCCTTAGATAACCAACCAAGACGGAAGGAGTTCCAGTCCCTGAATTTTAATCTTGAAATCATTAGAAAACTGTCAAGGACACTTCTCATTCTTAAGACATGTTGCGTTTATTATGCTGAGTCATGGTAATTATTTGAGTCACTCATTGGAAGCCATTCCTGAGCCAGTGATTCCCTGGATTTTTTGGAGCTTCTTTGTGCCTTATTCCATAAATAACTCAATCCTGCCTATCAGCTTCCTGAGGATAGGTATGCAGTATATGCATCCCCAGAACTTAATCACAGTATTAACTGGTGGTGAGAAATATTTAATGAGTGAATAAACTACTCTACCTCACACTCAGTAACCTTCATAAATCTTCCATTTACTAAAGAATAAATGAATCACTTTGAATATACACAAGCTGGAAATGATGACTGGGATCTACAGATCCGAATATTTCTCTCTTTCTTCAGCAGTGTCTTGATATTTAGATTTTGCTGCCCATGTTTGCTTGAGAAGAATGTCAGCAAGTTCCTTTCCTCTCAGGCTTTCAAGTTTGAGTCCTTTGTTTTACACAAATGCTAAAATCTTAGCTCATTTCTACTGGTCTCATGATAATATGGGGAGGCACTGAGACATAGCTTTTGAGCCTTCTTTCCCTGAACAAATAGGTGAAACGGGAGGAGCAATTTAAATGAGGCTGGAAAAATCGGCTCTTTTTCAAAGGATGGCTTCCTATCAAATGTCCTGTGACTTCATGATTTAATGCTAAGGATATAAAAATAGACTAAAAATGAACTCCCTCAAGGTGATGATCATCTTTAATTTTCTCATTTATAATGTGGTTATAAATTTTCTCATCATTAATGTGGTTCTTTGTTTTTATTTTGTTTGTCTTGTCATGATTCTAGTTGTTTCAATGGAGAATCATATTTTGGAGATAATGCAAGCTAAGTCTTTTGCTGTATTTTTCTCAACAACGTGTGCATTTTCCCACTTGTGCATGAGAAGACGGGAAACGTAAGGCTATTCAGAAGCTCCTATGTCCTTTGTTCACACTAACAGTGGCCAATTTCAGAAGAAGCCTATAAAGATACATTTCTTCAAGGTGATAGAGCTCCTGCATAACAAAGCTGGATCAAGTGGGATAGGCTTTGATCCAGTCCACAGTAAGTGACAACTGCCATCCTTCAATCAACTCAGGTAAAAGACACTTGCAGAGAGAACACTTACCAGAGTCTTCACTTAAAAGATAGTGCAGGATTCCTCCCACACCCCAACAATGTGCTTGATATTGGTACATGGAGCTTGATCTCACTCCCAGGCAGAATACAAGTACGAAAGAAAAGTGGTTACAGTGAGGACTATTTAGAATCAGTCTTTAACCATTGGCAATGACCTTCAGAGAAAAGAGCACAGGCCTGCCCCCTGCTAACTTTGGGTAAGCTATTCATCTCTTTGTGCCTCAGTTTCCTAATCTGTGAAATAGAAATAATAGTACCTCCCTTAGAGGGTTGTTGTGAGGATTCAATGACATAATACATGTTAAGGACCTAATGTTGTCCCTGATATTTGTAGATATGCAATACATGTTAAAATATCTGTGGTTGGGCCGGGCGCGGTGGCTCATGCCTGTAATCTCAGCACTTTGGGAGGCTGAGGCAGGCAGATCACGAGGTCAGGAGATCGAGACCATCCTGGCTAACACAGTGAAACCCCGTCTCTACTAAAAATACAAAAAATTAGCCGGGTGTGGTGGCGGGCACCTGTAGTCCCAGCTACTCGGGAAGCTGAGGCAGGAGAATGGCATGAACCTGGGAGGCGGAGCTTGCAGTGAGCCGAGATGGTGCCACTGCACTGCAGCCTGGGTGACAGAGCAAGACTGTGTCTCAAAAAAAAAAAAAAAACTTTAAATATAAAATCATTTAAGCATACAGAAATGTATAAATAATGATATAATAAATACCCGTACTCTCAATAAAGTTTAATAAAATCTTAATAATTTTTACATTTGCTTAAACATTTTTTGAAAGAAATTAACACAGAATTAAGTTACCCAGCAGATCCTCTCTATGATACTTCCCTCTCTTCCCTCTGGAAAAGCCATCCTCCAGAATTTGGTATTTATCATTGCTGCGCATTTATGTATGAAATTATTGCATTTGTATCCACAAAATATCTAATATTTCTGCATGTTTTGAAACAATATAAATTGTATTAGAAAGCATATATCTTGTTGCAACTTGCTTTACTTGCTCGACATTATGCTCAGCATTGTTTGTAATAGCAAAAAAGTGGAAGACAACCATTAATAGGAGAATGATTATATGTCTTTGGAATATTTGCATTATAAAATACTATACAAATGTTAAAGTGGATGAAGGTTTTCAAATAACTAGCTTTATATTTTGCATAGAATTTCTTTTACTATGCATTAGCAAACCTAATGTATGGCAAAAGTTTTTTTATGAAAAAACTTTTAATGAAAGTCTGTCTGTGGGTGGCATCTCTTAAAAACAAGATAGACCTGGATTTTTTCTTTCTTATCTAATCAAATAATCTCTATATTTTAAAAGCAAGTTGAAGCCACTTGCAATTATTGTTATTCCTGATATTTTTGGACTTATTTCTACTGTTTAATTTTGTTTTGTGTTTATCATTCTTTATTCTTTGCTTCTCTGTCTTCCTTTAGCCTTCTATTAAGTTGATACATTCTCTTCATTTATTGTTGTTCATTTGTTGATTTAGGTGCCTGCTGATATGGTTTGGATCTGTGTCCCATCCCACATCTCATGTCCAGTTGTAAACTCCAATGTTGGAGGTAGGGCCTGGTGGGAGGTGATTTGATCATGGGGGTAGATTTCCCCCTGGTACTGTTCTCATGATATTGAGTGATTCCTCATGAGATCTGGTCATTTAAAAGTGTGCGGCACCTCCTCCTGTTTCCTGCTGCTCTGGCAATATGAAGTGCTGGCTCCCCCTTCACCTTCTGCCATGACTGTAAGTTTCCCGAGGCCTCCCCAGAAGAAGCTACTATGCTTCCTGTACAGCCTGAAGAACTGTGGGCCAATTAAACCTCTTTTCTTTATAAATTACTCAGTCTCAGGTAGTTCTTTATAGCAATGCAAGAACAGACTAATACACTTGGCTTAGTCAGCTTGGGCTGCTATAACAAAGTACTGTGACTGAGTGGGTTACAAACAACAGAAATTTATTTCTTGCAGTTCTAGAGGCTGGAAGTCCAAGATTAGGTTTCCAGCACAGTTAGCTTCTAGGGAGGGCCCTCTTCCTCTTCCAGGTTGCAGACTGCTGACTTCTTGTTGTGCCCTCTTATGGTAAAAACAGAGCAAGCTAGCTCTCTGGGGTCTCTTTCATAAGGTCACTAATCCCATTTGTGAGGGCTCCATCCTCATGACCTGATTACCTCCCAAAGGCTCCACCTCCAAACATCATCACATTGTGTGGGGGTTCAGTCAGGATGGTGGGAAAAATTGTAAAATAAACCTTCTTGAAAGGCCAGAAGGTTTTAGCAAAAGCCTCAGGATAGAGTTATGGCTGAAGGCAGCCTAATCCTCTTTGAGCTATAGCAAGGGTAATTAACATTGGAATGTAGAGGAGTCTATCTAAATAGCTTGTTTAATCATGTGGTCCTAAGACTAACCTTTGCCATCAGCAGGTGCATGATTGCTTTCTACTTGGGGGGTTGGCAATGGTAATTACCTTCTAGTGGTGTTTACTTGAGACTTTTGTCATTTAATGTGTGCTGAATAAATGCTAAGAAGGCCAGTGAGTCGGGCCAGGCTGCGGTTGCCACTGTTTACAGCACTCTCCTTGGGGTCTGTAAGTGGCCCAGACTCTCAGCTGGACTGACAAGCATAATATCTGTGTCAGTGTATGTTATTCATCTGTTGTTGGATCAAGGTCTGTGGGACGGACCCCTGCAACATTGGGGATTGGATTTTAACATATGAATTTGGTGGGAACACAAATATTCAGTGAATAACAATGCTATTATGTTTCCATTATTTTACTGATGATCCTTTGTGTTAAAAAGTTACAAAAATTACGTAGTTCTGACCAAAGACAAGATAGATCTTAGCACTCCTTAGGTCCATATTGAAATATCCCGCCTTCCATCGATAGCTTCTCTTTGCTATTTTAACACAAAAGTCTGATGTTATTTTATGGTCACTAGTCACTCAAATTTACCAACATGTTTTAATTACTGATGTGCTCACCCCTAATTCCTGTGTCTCATACATTCCTTGTGGGTTCACTTTTCTTCTTGTTGACATACTTCCCTTAACACTTTTTTTTTTTGAATGGAGTGGCCCAGGCTGTGGCCCAGGCTGGAGTTCAATGGTACAACCTCAGCTCACTGCAACCTCCGCCTCCCAGGTTCAAGCAATTCTCGTGCCTCAACTTCCTGAGTAGCCGGGACCACAGGCACGTGCCACCACGCCTGGCTAATTTTTGTATTTTTAGTAGAGATGGGGTTTTGTCACATTGGCTAGGCTGGTCTTGAACTCCTGACCTCAGGTGATCTGCCCACCTTAGCCTCCCAAAGTGCTGAGATTACAGGTGTGAGCCATCGTGCCTGGCCTTAACACTTTTTTTAATGAAAGTCTGTCTGTGGGTGGTAAATTATCATTGTATACCTGAAAATGTTTTAATGTGCCTTCACTCATAAGCAATAATTTAGCTATTTTAACTATTACATATTGCTCTATTTTCCCTTAGCATATGGAAGATATTTTCTTCATCATCTTCTGGCTTCTACTGTTACCAATGCAAATTTTGCTGTCAGTTGATTACTTGCAACTTCCCTGCACATAATCAGCTTCTCATAGCATTTAAGGTTTCCTCACCCTTGATGTAGCTTTAGGCAATGTCATTCAATGTCTTTAGGTATGAATTTGTTTTTGTTTAGTTATGGCACTGGAGATGTACTTTCCATCTAAGAATTTGAGTCTTTCTTTACTTCTGGGAAATTATTACCTCTTTGTTGAAATATTGCTTTCCCACAACTTTCTCCATACCCTACTAAAATTTCTGAGAGAAGTAGTTTATGGCAATTTGTCTATCTTCCATGCTTTTAAATTTTTTATTGAGATATAATTCACAAACCATAAATTTTGCCCTTTTGAGGTATACATTTTGAGGGTTTTTTCCTATATTCATAATGTTTCACAACCATCACCACTGTTTAATTCCAGAATATTTTCATCACCCCTAAAAACAACCTCATATCCATGAGAAGTCACTCTCCACTCTCTTTTCTCCCCAGCCCGTGACAACCACTAATGTACTTTCTGTCTCTATGGATTAGCCCATTCTGGGTATTTTATGTAAATGGAATAATACAATATGTGACCTTTTGTGTCTGGCTTCTTTTACTTAGCAAAACGTTCTCTAGGTTCATCCATGTTGTAAAATGTATCAGTACTTCATTTAAGTCACTCTATGATTAACTTTTTGAAAAACAGCCAAACTGTGTTCTAAAGTGGCTGCACCATTTTACATTCCCACCAGCAACATATGAGGGTGCTAATTTCACCACATCTTCACCATCACTTGCTATTTCATTTGTTTTATTATTATTATAGCATCCTAGTGCATGTGAAGTGGTAATCACTGTGGTTTTGATTTGTATTTCCTTAATGATTAATAATGTTGAATATCTTTTTCATATGTCATTTGTATATCTTCTTTGGAGAAATGTTTGTTCAAATCCTTGCCACTTTTTAATTGGGTTGTCTTTTTATTGTTGAGTTGTAAGGATTCTTTACATATTCTGGATACAAGATCCTCATCAGATATGTGATTCTCAAATATTTTCTCTCTGTGGATTGTCTTTCCACGTTCTTGATAGTGGTTTCCAAAGCACAAAAGTTTTTTATTTTAATGAAGCCCAAAATTACCTAATTTTTTCTTGGTTGTTTGCACGTTGTTATGTTTAAGAAACCACTGCCAAATCCAAGGTCATGAAGATTTACCTCTATGTTTTCTTCTAAGAATTTTTTTTTTTTGAGACAGAGTCTTGCTCTGTTGCCCAGGCTGGGGTGCAGTGACATGATCTTGGCTCACTGCAACCTCCACCTCCTTGGTTCAAGTGTTTCTCCTGCCTCAGCCTCCCGAGTAGTGGGATTACAGGCACCCATCACCATGCCCGGCTAATTTTTGTATTTTAGTAGAGATGGGGTTTCACTATGTAGGTCAAGTTGGTCTTGAACTCCTGACCTCAAATGATCCACCCGCCTTGGCCTCCAAAAGTGCGTGAGCCACCAAGCCCAGCCGTTTCCTTCTAAGAATTTTATGGTTCATGATCCTTCATTTTTTTGATATGGTTCCCTCTCCATGCTATATTTGGTGTAAAGTCTTCAGGACTATCCTCCAACATTAATTAACTTTTCCACTGTGTTCTACCTTGAACTTATACTATCAACTGATAGTTTTTCTTTTTTAAAATTGCAATGACTATATGTTTGCTTCCTTTTTTTAAATTTCAGATTTTGAACCACTTCTTTTACATATCTCTGCTTTCTTGATTTTTGTACAATTTTTCTTCATTGTTTTTAGGATAATTTTTCCTCCATTTGGCTGTCTGAGTATCCTAAATACATTTTAAAGTGTTTGACAGCCTGCACCAAAAATCAACTTCTTCTAGAAGAAATTCATGTTCCAGTTGCCGATTTCTGTGGTACACTCTGCTACTGGCACCAGTTCTTCCTCCTGTACCTGTGCCCCTTGCTTTCTAACCTGCACTTCCCTGCTTCTTGACTTTGCCTTTGGCCAGACCATTTTTCACAGCAGCTGTGTTATTTTATGTTCCTAGAAGCAATATACCAGGGTTCACATTTCTCCACACCCTCACCAATACCTGCTATTTTCTGTTTGTGTTTTATAGTAGCCATCCTAATGGGGGTGAAGTGGCATCTCACTGTGGCTTTGATCTGCATTTCCCTAATGACTAGCATCTTTCTATGTGCTTATTGGCCCATTTGTAGATCTTCTCTGGAGAAATGTCTATTCCAGTCCTTTGGCCATTTTTGAATTGGGTTTTACTTTTGTTGTTGTTGCTGCTGCTGTTGAGCTGCCAGAGTTCTTTATATCTTTCATATGTCTAGATATTAACCCCTTATTAAATATATAATTTGAAAATATTTTCTCATATTGTGAGCTGCCTTTTCACTGTATTCATGTGTCTTTTGATGTATAAAAAGATTTTAATTTTAATGAAGTCCAATTTATCTATTGCTTCTTTTGTTGCCTGTGACATTTTGGCTAATTTCAAGTAGAAGATACTTGGTTTGGGAGGCCGAAGCAGGCAGATCACAAGGTCAGGAGATCGAGACCATCCTGGCTAACATGGTGAAACCCCGTCTCTACAAAAAATTACCTGGGTGTGGTGGTGGGTGCCTGTAGTCCCAGCTACTCAGGAGGCTGAGGCAGCAGAATGGCGTGAACCTGGGAGGCGGAGATTGCAGTGAGCCGAGACAGCGCCACTGCACTCCAGCCTGGGCGAAAGAGCGGGACTCCGTCTCAAAAAAAAAAAAAAGAAGATATTTGGGTTTTGGGTTCTTTCTCTCTCTCGCCTGCCTAGAGTTTTGTAGTTACTTCCACCTCCTCCCTTAAACTTCCACTTCAGAGCCTTATAATGGCACTTTATGACTAATGCTCTATAATCGTATTGGCATATTGCAGATCCAATTCCAAAGCTAGCTCGGTCTGGCAGAAAAGCTGTCCCAGTGTCCTTCCATCTCTCTAGGCCAACAGCTTCCTGTTAATATTATTAAGCTGCGGCTTGGAGGAAACAGGCTGGCAGCAGTTGTTTAGCCTGTCCACCCCATGTCCTGTATTCAGGTTATAGCCCTAGCTCTGATTCCCAGTGTCCCCTGGAGCACTTTTAGTCCCTTTTGCTCCACAGGATTCAAGCTCGTTCCTGCCACTCCTTACTCAGGATGTGGATCGCAGCTGTCCCAGGGCTTCTGCAGTTCTCTCTCTCTCTCTCTCTTTTTTTTTTCTGGTTCCCAGAGTTGTTTGTCCCTGGCACCAGCTTTTATAAAAGATATATTTTTTAGTATAATTTTACCTACCTTGGCGTGTGTTTGAGCAGAGGAGTGTTTGTCAAAAAATGAACTTACTCGACCATCTTGACCGGAATTCACAGCAAATGTTTTCATCTCCTAATGACTGAATTGGATCAGCCTACAGCAGATTGATTTGACTGCACTGGATCTAATCATGTAGGTGGTGTTGAAGAAATATAAAACCCTAAAATTCCAACTAAATCCATTCACTGGCTGTAAAATCAAAGGTTTTTAAAAGATTCTATCTATTGGTGGTCATTCAGAAGAGTCATCTCTTCTACAGCTATGAGATGGTAAGGTGGAGCTGTGAGCAGGAGCCAGCATGCATGGGCAGGGGCCCCCATGGCACACAAGCCAGAGGGAGGCATCTGTGATGCTTCTGAGGCAGGAAGGGAAGTAGAGAGCTGGGTATTGCAATGAGGTGGTGAGCACATCTGCTAGTGAAAGCATGATTCCAGCTCCTTCCGTGCACCCCTCAGGATGTGAAGCACAGCTGCCCTGCAGCTTCTGTCCTGTAGTGTCAATCTGCACACTGTGTAGTACCAGTTACACAGGTTAATTATGTCTGGTGTTTTGAGAACTACCCACTTCCACCTCTGACCATCTCTCAAGTCCTGTAGGGCAGAGGAGTGTGGTTTACAGCCCTGTAGGCTTTGGAGATGCTCAGAACGCAGAGCCTAAGACACTCCTTTTGGGACCACTTTGGATGGCTAAAGACAAGGTAGCTGTGATTCTAAGTCAGAGGCCTTGGGAACCCAGTGGCCATCCCTGGGTTCCCAGCAGAGCAAGTGGGTCCCAGGACAGCTCTGCATATTCTTGGAGGTGACAAGGATGCCCTCAGAAATCCCACCTGATCTAGCAAGGCTATGACCTTGTCAGGAGCAAACACCATCACTTCACACTGGAATTGCTTGGTTTAAAGCTGATTTCTTCCTGATACTCTGTAGTCCCAAGAGCATAATAACCTCAAGCAGAGACGAGATGCGAGGGGCTTCCAGAAACTACAGAGCAAGATCTACTCACTACTCAAAAGCAAGTTTGTAGAGTTGAAACAAATCCAAACTTTAAGATGAGTCTTTTTTTCTGAGGATGGTTCCCTTCTGTGTAGTCGTAAACTAAATGGGAGGCTGCTCACTCACGCACCACGTACCCAGCTTAGAAACATTAATGCATACCCAGTAAGTGCCTGTCACCTTGGCAGCACTGGGGGCAGAAAGGAATAAGACAGTCCTCATCATGGAAAAAGCCACCTATCAATGGACAACGGGACTTAGAAGCAAACCATTGTAGTGCACTGTCAATTCCACCTAGATGATTTTGACAGGACTACAAAGAGAAATTAGCCAAGGGAAGAAGAGAATAAGGAGCATCCCAGGCAGTCACAGAGGCAAGAAAAGTTCAAGGGTTATTCGGCGGATGTGGAGTCCACTTGTTTGACTTGGGTGAGGGAGCTACAGAAATTGAAGTTACAAAAGCAGGCAGACATAAGTCATATTTCACCTAAAATGCCACTAATTGTAAAATGAACTATTATTTCATGTACAACCAAGAAAAAAAAAGCTGCTAATTGAATTTTCACACACCATTGATTGCAAGACATCCCAATTTAAAATGGGTTAAAATGCAAGGCAATGTGCCTCTCAGAATGGTGAAATATGGTAATTCCCCAAAGAAGAAATGTAAAGGTGAATTAACACTAAAAAAACTGTTTTTTTAATAGAAAGATACATTCAAACCAAATGTAGATATCATTTTTTCTTATCAAATCAGTAAAATATTGAAATAATGTTTAGCATTAGCAAGGGGATCGTGAAATGGACAAACTCACACTAAAACCATACATTAATACCATCTTTCTGAAAATCACTTTGGTAATAATGTGTCAGGAACCTATATATATCTGCATTCTTTGAGCCAGCAATCTTACCTAGTGGAATCTATGGTAAATCCGTACTTACAGACTCAGAAGACTTATGTACAAGAATGTAAGGTCACTTATAAAAATGCATGTTATATAAATGCTAAATTATCAATAGACATATAAATAAACTGTGGCATAGTCATAGAAATGTTAGTCAATTACTGAAATATTTGTTGAAGTATTTAATAACATGAAGAAAGTCTCATAATGTAGTGGTAAGTTTTAAAAGGAAGGAAACAAAACTCTACATAAAGTATTAATCTAATTCAAATCTAGAGAAAAAGTATTTAATAAAGACTGGAAGGAGAGGTAATCTTGGTTAACCCTGAGTGGTAGCATTATCGGCAACATTTTTCCTTCTTATGTTTATTATTTTTTAAATTTTCTTCAATGACGGTATTTATCTTTTATAATCTTTCCTTACCCCAAACAGATGTGCTTTTCCAAATTCTGCTTGTTAAAATTAAATAAAAATTAAATTGTAGTTGAGAATGTAAGCACATGCATGGAGACAGAATGATCAATAAGTGCCCCTTATATTAAACAATAATTATACTTGATCCTCATGAATACTTATGATTTTCCAGTACATGTGAGATTGGGTCGAACAGAGGTCATACATGCCTTCCATATTTCTCAGTAGGAGAGATTATTATGAGCACTATGTCAATACTGGGCTAAATTTACAAGCATTATTTCTAATTCTTATCTTCTCCCAAACAGATGAGAAAACAGACATTCCAAGAAGCTGAAGAAGCACATGTGAGGGCACACAATTTGAACACAGAAAAGCTGGGATTTAAACCTGGGTCTCGATCTCACCACAGACTCACACTACTTCCCTTGCACGATCTGCGTCTACAAGGCAGATCCTTCCATAGCATGTCCAGATGAACATCAAAGAGGACCAAAATTCTATTCTTTCCATAGGTGAGGGGGAAGATTGTGAACCAATTATGGAAATATTTATGTCCATTCCTAGAGGGGCCTCACAAATGTGGGTGACAGAGACAAAGCTCTCTGATAACGTGAGTAGACTGGATAACTATGGGGCCATGTTCTCAGTTTATCAACCCAATTCCCGAGAAACCAGGCCTTTCCATTGTCTGTGGTCACTAAGATAATGGTGCAATGCTGTTTACCCACCTGGCAACGTAAGGCGACACGTGGAGCTGGTGCTTGGGGCTGGTGAGCCGTGAGAACGCTGTTTTGTGCCTGTGAAGAGGAAAAAGAGGATAAGGAAAAGTAGGATTGTGGAAAGACCTGTTGGACAAGTAAATGTTCATCTGAAATGTTATCAAGTTGGGGTCTGAAAACAACGTTTAGAAGCAGGTTAGGTGAGGTTGCAGGGTGGTGCATATTCTGTGGTCCAGAAAAGCTGGGAGCATCGCCTTTGCCTTTGTGTGTGTGACAGTACGCAGTTCCTCTGGCTGGAAGGTTGATATGTTGGGACCGATGTGCCACTGAGCAATGCTACATTTTAGGATCACAGGGGAAGTTTTCTAAATAGGAAGTTGCCTGGGCGTCACCCCCACAGTACAAGGGTGGAGGCCCAGCACTGATGTTTTTAAAACCCTCATTCTAATGTGCATCCAGGATGGAACAGGATGGAGGACTATCTGAAGAAGGGGAAGTTCTGATTTAGAATGAGGGAATCAGGGGTTTTGTCTCTGCTTTGTCCTTATAGGCTTTACTGGCTATTGGAACTCAAGCAATGAACTGGATCTCTCTGAAGCTCAGGTCTTCATCTGCAAAATGACGAGAATGACAACAATTACGTCGAAGTGTTCCAGTGAGGATTAAAGGAAGCAAAGTGTGTCCAGTGCTCAGGAACAATGGGAGACTTCACAAATGCTACTTTAGTGGGGTTTCTTAGTTTCCCAGCAACTGGCAACAGAATTCCTATGAGGAAGGGGATTATCTTTGTTCTAATAAACCCTTTAATGGGTCACGAGGCAATGAAAAGTCAAACCCCAGGATGGGATCAATAAGGAGAGAGCAGAATAAAGAGACAAAGGGATAACTGAGAGGTTCTGCCAAAAAATTTTACATTTTTTGTATATATGTATGTGGGTGTGTACGTATATACATACGCATATATTTACGTATAAATATATACACACAGACACATATATGGACACATATCTTATATATAAACATAAATATTTATTTATTCATTCATTCATTTATTTTGTCACCCAGAGTGGGAAGGAAGAGGCCTGGAAGCCAGATTCTAGCAACACGGCAGATGCCTGCAGTCTGAGCTGGCAGAAATGCAGAGAGAATTCCTCAGCAGAGGATATCCATGAGTCAGCATTAGGTTACTTCTGTTAGGAGTCCCCACAAACTTCCCAAACTTTTAGTTAAGTCCACTTTATATGCAGAGGCCTGGTGTAAGTGGAAGCTGTGCTGATTGAGAAGACCCTATGTGTCAATATAGTCACCGGTAAAGATAACAAAAGAAGCAGTTTGTGGGGTGGGGGGAGGGGGGAGGGATAGCATTAGGAGATATACCTAACGTTAAATGATGAGTTAATGGGTGTAGCACACCAACATGGCACATGTATACATATGTAACAAACCTGCACGTTCTGCACATGTACCCTAAAGCTTAAAGTATAATTAAAAAAAAAGAAAGAAACAATTAGTATTAAAAAAAAAAAAAAAAGAAGAATCTGAAGACTGGGCAGTGTCAGAGGAAGCAGAGACTTGGGGTTGGAGGTGAGTGGGAGAGCGGTAAGCTTTCCCTACCCCAGAATCCCTGGGGAAGAGTGGAGACATGCACTTTGGATGATGTTTGAGATCTTTCCATTTTATTTTATTTATTTATTTTTGAGATGGAGTCTCGCCCTGTTGCCCAGGCTGGAGTGCAGTGATGCGATCTTGACTCACTGCAAGCTCCGTCTCCCGGGTTCAAGCAATTCCCCTGCCTCAGCCTCCTGAGTAGCTGAGACTACAGGCATCCACCACCATACCTGGCTAATTTTTGTAATTTTAGTAGAGACGGGGTTTCACCGTGTTGGCCAGGCTGGTCTCAAACTCCTGACCTCATGATCCACACACTTCAGGCTCTCAAAGTGCTGGGATTACAGACATGAGCCACCGCACCCAGCCCCATTTTAATCTTAAACAACAGGGCGCCAATCCTGACATTCTGTGACAAATGCCCTCCAGATAATAACAAATGTTATTGTTAATCATTATTATTCTTTCCTTCTTTTCTGGCAGCAGTAGTAGTAAAAATAGAAAACATAAAATTAATCCAAATAGCTCAGACCTACAAAAACTGTTAATTTGTATGAAGTGAAGGGAACTGTATCTGGCGGGACTTTATTTCTCCATTTTCCAGGTCTCACAGATGCCCTGAAGGTCAGAGTTGGTGGAGAACATAGAGGGTCCGACCCTGGCTGTAGCTGTGCTTCAGTTCTTGAACCTCAGTTGAGTAACTCAGTTACTCCTGAGGTGATGTTTATAACTATGACTTCCAAGCTCCTTGATTGGACCCTGAAGCAGAATCTCCAGGGAATGGAGCCAGCAATTTGAATTTTAACAATTTCACCAGGTGATTCCAACGATGATCTTGTAATCTGGCACTTCACTGGTCTAATGAAGTGTCTTGGACACTCCGGGGTGAAAGATTTACGCAAAGTGATACTCTGTGTCAAAGCCAGTGCTGCCACAATGCACAACCCCAGTGGATGCCCGTCGCATTGTATCTTACACAAAGAATGGTGGACCCTGGGTGTGCAACAAATAGGCCCCATTAGGAGGCACTACCAGAGGGCACATCTGTGTCTTTTATGTTGTGATCCAAAGCCGTTCCTTCTCTGCCCGAAATGCCTCTGTGTCCCACAAGATTTTTTACTTGTCTCATTGGACCTTTGGGATAGGGTTTCTCAGCAGTGACACTGTGACATTTGGGCTGTACAATTCTTTGTGGTGGGGGCTGTCCTGTGCACTGGAGAATGTTTAGCAGTGTCCCTGGCCTCTACCCATGAGATGTCAGTAGCTCCTCCCTAGTCATGACGATCATAAACATCCTCCAGATGGTGACAAATATCCTCTAGAGGCAAAAGTGCCCTCCATTGAGAATCTCCATTTTAGGTTGGAGACAGGGCTTCAAGTTTTTATTTAGAGATATGCTTCCCAATTTGGCTGCTTGGTCATTGCTAATAGTCACTCCCACATATTAAGCAGTTACTGTGGCCCTGGTGCCATATTAGGTAGGCACCGTGAAATATAGATTTGTTGTTGTTTCTGATTTTAACATTCTGACAACAAAATTATCCCATTTTACAGGATTTGAAGACTATTTTTGTCTCCAAACATTTTGTTTAAGGAACTTGACTAATGTTACTGAGTGTTGGGGGAGGAGGGAAAAACTTAAGTCAAGATTATTCAAAGTTCAAACTTAAAGAAATTTTTCCCCTGACTCTTGCTGCTTCTTAACCAACCCATTATCTGGGTTTCCTTCAAGCACAGTCTCCCAAAGTTGTCTAAGAGGAAGAAAAACCTGGGACAATTATTTTAACAAAAATAAAAAACAAAGCCAGTTTCCCAGGCCTCACTAAGCTCTCGGAGCCAGCATTTCCAGAGGTGAGGTTTAGGGACCTGGGTATTTCACAAGTGGCCCAGGTGATTCCCATCATCAAACAGGCTTGGAACACCTTGTGTGGTAGAAATTTCCTTTTGTCGAACTAACGAAAAGTGTGGCATTCTGCTTTCTGTGGATACTCTTGTGAAGTTGAGAGAACAAATTTAATGTTGCCTACATGAGTACCTGAAAAACTGCAAAGTGCTCAATGACCACAAACTTCCAATGTTGCTACCTGTAGAAACGCTATTGCCAGGTTATTTCATAGAAATGCTTGGTGGAATTTTTAAAAAAATAACTGACTATAATCTTCCAAAAGCCTGCAGCTTGATAGCTTTTCGTAGAGGTAGCTTTTCATCCCCTTGGTATCTTCTTTGCAAACACTGAGTAAGGGAACTCTGGGAACGTTGAGTCAGTGAAAAAGCAGGACTGCAAGGCCTTCTGGAAATGCTGTTATTTTCTCTGTTAGCTTGGTGAGATGCCCAATATATCAGGACAGGGATGAAGCCATCCCACCTCTCATAACCATGAGCCATATACAGGTAGCAGGCGGGGATGCATAAAATAAAACTGGTTTTGATTTTGCCACGGGCCATTGGCGGGGGGTTAGGTTCTGAGTCAGCCTCCCACTGGCTTCCAGTTCCCTGAGGTTGTGTTCTTGAAATCACTTTCCATGAGGAAGCTACCAAATTACCTATCACTTTACTCAAAGTTCCACTCATGGGAGTAATACCCAACACATCTGAGTTTCATTTTCTAAAACCCTTCGCACTTCACCCTTCCGTTGCTCCCTCTCATGTCCAGGAAGAACATCAGAAACCAGGTGGGAACAGCCAGTCCTGACCCAGCTTCTAAACTGTACTGTACGATGCACACAGAAGGCTTCAGGCCACCCATCACATGGAACTGGTTCTTGGATTCATTGTAGAAATCTACTCTGTCAGTGGTTTTCAATCCTGGCTACATATTAGAATCATCTGGGGAGTTCTTAAACAATATGCTGACACCTGACCCTTCACCCCAAGATGCTGTTTAGTTGGTCTGGGTGGGACCTGGGCATGAGGACTTTTTAATGTTCCCAGGTGAGCCTGATCTGCAGCCATGAGAAACACTGCCTTCACTGAATACCCAGAGATGTTTCTTTCAGTTGTCGGGAGGGAAGCCTTCTTTCTTCTGAAACAACTGGTGTGCTCATCCTCACGGATGTGAATCTTGTAAATGGTTTATTTCCATTTAAACTTAAGATTCCAGAAAGCTTAGACCCAGTTTATGACATAATGCTAGGAATCAGGGGAGGCCGATTTAGACTGCACGTCTGCTTATTAACATTTGCCCTGGTTTGTTCCATCTATGCTAGCTCTACTTTGTGACTCTGGTTTTATTCCACTTTCTTAATCATTAAAAAAGCAATGTATTAAATTTGTATGATTTTAGAATTCTCAAATATCTGATAAATGAGGTAAAATAAAAGCAAATGAACAAACAACTATGTCAATGCTGCTATTGCTAAATTTCATTTTCCTCATCTATAAAATTGAGAAAACATCAATGTCAGGACAATAATTGCGAGCATCAAGTAAGAGTACACACATGACAGTGCTTAGCAAACTGTGTCATACAATACAGTGTTTATTATCTGTTTTAGAAAGGTGTGTGTGTATGTGCATGTGTGCATGCGTGTGTGTGCACATGTGTGCATTTGTGTGTGTGTGTGTGTGTCTAAGTAGGTAATCTGTCATCTTTGGGAAATAAACACTTTAAGGTCAGGAATTACATTGCCCTTGACTCACAGCATGTGGCCATTTAAGGAGTAAACAACCCAATCCGTCAGCTAGGGGCAGATATGTCACCACTGCAGCTTGTGTGACTTGAGGTATCCTTTGACAAATGAATAGCTTTCAGATATTTCAAATTAATGTCCTTGTTTGGTTCAACTAGAGGGCAATGAATCCAATTCATCAAGAGTCTGGAGAAGAGGACAGTGATAGAAGTGACAACTAAGGCTGCCCGCCTCAGGGTGAACGCACACCTAAGACTCGGGACTTCCCAAAGTTAGTGCTAAAGCACAGTGATTTGCAGCTTAACCTCAAACAAATAATTTCCCTTCTGCAAAATGGGGTTAGCCTGGCCAAGCCTATGCCTGCTGGAGAAAGGGTGATTTAAGAGCCCTTGAGACCAAACATCATCATTATTAATGGTCTGGCAATAGCAATGTTATTATAGTACAACCAGATCCCACAGGGCAGAGGAGGATGCTGAAAAGCTGAGGTATGAAAGTTTCTGTCAACTTACTGGCCATTTTCAATCTCTCTGTTTTAGCACATTGTAAATGACTGCCTTTCTGATACCCACAGACCTCTGATCATTATTGCTGAGCATATCTGCCAACACCTTCTTTGTGTTCCATTTGGGCTGAGGCAGAGGGCAACAAGCCATTGCCTGAAGCCTCAGAACAAATAATCGTTTTTGCCCCTTTACAGCTTTGAAGAGAGAGCATCAGTAAAAGTCCAAGTTCTGCTTCAGGCTGTGGGAACACTGAAAGAGTCTGGAGGTCTTCAACACCCCACACCCCCACCCCCCACACCCCGCCCTAAGAGTTATCAACCAAGAGTATATAAATCAGAGCTGCATATTCAGAGTATTTAATGCTTTTTTCCTGCACAATACAACCACCATCAATACTAGGTTTGGTTTCGTGTGATTTGAATATGTCTGTTCATCACAAAGAAGAATGATTAAAAGCAAGAGCTATTCAGAGATACAACACCACAAGATATTTAAATGTGGCTTTCAAAATATTTGAATGTGCTTTGAACTTGAATTGGACATATGAATGAGGAGTTTAAAAAAATGTTAACAACCTGTGACCCAGTAATTGTATATCTGGAAATTTGTCCAGTGGAGATATTCAGAAATGTGACAAAGCGTTATGTACAAAGAGCTCCATTGCTGCTATTTACAACTGCAAAAAATAAAATAAAAGCATATAAGTTAATTGCCCAACAGCAGAGAGGTGGTTAAGTAAATTGCACTAGAGCCACAGAATAAAATATTATGCTGCTATTGAAATTATATTAATGGAGAAGTTAAAAAAACACTCACAAGAAAATGCTTACAATCCAATGTTGTGTGAACAAACCATAATTCAAAATTATCTATACTATATGGCCTTAACTGTGTAAAAATGTATAGCAAAAGATCATAAGAAAAGAAAGTATCTACAATGATTAATTGTTGGATGGGGTATTACAAGTGATTTTAAGTTTCCTATTATACTGTCTATACTCTCCAAATTGAGTAAATTCTATTTTTACTTTAAGAAAAAAAATTAAAAATATGTTTCAGTGAATGGCAAGCATGGCTGCTTTGGAGAAACATCACAGTCGCCTTCATCAGAGCAATAATACCATGCAGAAACGATACACCAGGAGGCCCTGATGAAGGGGTGGTATTTGTGTAATATGCAGTATCACCACTAGAGGGTTCTCTCTCTGAGGCCGGTTTGAAGGCATCAGGCTGGATGCCATAAAGGATGTAAACCACTTTTATCCCCACAAAGGGGAGTAATGAATGACTACACAGAGTCCCTGACTCATGATGGCCCAACTTAAATTTTTGGACTTCATGATGATGCAAAAGCAATACACACTCAGAAGAAACCGTATATAACCATTCTGTTTTTCACTTTCACAACAGTATTCAACAAATTACATGAGCTATTCAACACTTTATTATAAAATAGGCTTTGTGTTAGGCGATTTTGCCCAACTCTGGGATAATGTAAGTGTTCTGAGCATGCTTAAGGCAGGATAGCCTAAGCTACGATTCAAACACAGCTGGTAGGTTAGGCATATTAAATGCATTTTCGACTTAACGGTTTTTTCAACCTACAATGAGTTTATTGGGACGTGACCCCATGGTAAGTCAAGGAACATCTGCATTCCCTAGTCAGACTCCTTATGTTCATGGCTTGAGCAGGAAAATATTGCCAAATATACCCCTTTCAAGAGTAGGAGAAAGAAAAAGTTTGCAATTCAGAAAGCTAGCATCACAGGGCTGTAAAACCATATCATTGTACCCTGAAGAAAATTAAACATATGGAATCCAGCTTAATTCCACGAATGCTGAGATTTCTTATGCCTCTGATGAGCTTCTGATAACCCATTTACTTCATCTGTCACAGTCAAAAAAGGTGAAATGAAACGTGATATAGTCATACTCTGTGTATGTCTTTCAGCATGCAGGCAAAGGCACTTGGTGCCTGGGTATTATGAGACGTTTAAGGGAATACAAAAGAGACAGATGGTTGACTGAGTTTGGACAGCTCTATATCTGAGACAGAACATGGACAACAATGGGAAACATTCAAAGAAAGAAAAAAAAAGTCTTTTCATTTTTCCAATTCCAATTAAGAGGTTAACTCATTGTTTTTATTTGGTAATCAGAAGAACATACAAGTACTTATGCATTACTAGATACTGGGGGAAAATTATACATTGAAGGACTGTCAGGCTCATCTGTGCAATAAAGATTTACAATAAACACATCATTAATTTTTCTGAGAACAGCTCAGTATACTCTGTTTTACATGAATCCTTATGATTTAATCTTGTATTTGGAGATACGAGGCTATGGCATTTGGATAACATTGGTTAAGCAGCATCTTAGAGAACAGAACACTCTTCCTCAGAATGGATGGCCATTCTTTTACCCTGTGATGTACAAATGCAAATTACAACCTGCATTTTATCTGCCAGAAGTGTATTTCACATCATGGAAGTACATTCTATCACAACCATGAAATCAAAACAAGTCCATTATTACCATCTTCCCTTTTGGAAGAGCATTCTCAGAACATATCCAGAAATACCTTCCTTATTCCTCCAAAGAACTGTTTATTCAGCTAGACATTGGTTGAGGTTTGGGTTTTGGTTCTGCTTGCCTCTCTCTTTTGAGTCTTGCTAAATGTTCTTGATAGTAATCCAGATATTTCTCACAAATCCAGCTGAACAGCAGCAACATCTAAGGCTGAGGAGATGAGTTGAGTTTTCCATTCACATATGGCCAGTGCCCTCATCAGGAAAGAGCCTACAGACTCATGGTGAGTAGGGTGTCTTTAGGATGCTATGCATTTAATGCATAGGGTGCTACGCATCCTAAAGAGAAAAACCCTGTGAGAGCAAAAATTGTGCTGTACACTAAGGGAAGACAATAACAACATCATATTCACCTCTAGGTGACTCACCTTGCTTTGGGTAATTGGTTTCCCATAAAGATTTCCTTTTTTCCTGCTTCCTTTTCCCAAGCTATTTCTGCCTCCCCATCTATCCCCAGCGACCTTTGACACCCAAAACTTTCCCATACGAATTGCATGGAACAAGGTGCTTTTATTTTTCCCATTATTTTGTGTTTGTACGTGCTAAAATGATACTGCAAGCAGAATGGGTTACCTGGACAGAAGCAAAAGAAGGAATTTGTGAAGGGTAGAAAAATGGGAGGAAAAAAAAGGAAAACATAAAGGAGAGTTTGAAAAAGGGAAGACATTTAAATTAGATGGGGGGAATCTGGTTGTACAGTGGGCACAAGAGCTGATAAAAATCTAACCAAGCTCTACAAATGAAAATAGCAAATATATTTTTGAAAATTTTATAGCATATAAAATTGTATAAAAATATCATCAAAGCAAGAAAAAAGGAAATGTATACTCTATAGTTCTACTTCTAGAATCAGTTATTGGACAATACCTATGGCTGTAGGTTTTTCCTATCCATCTATATATATTAATATAATATGTGACTGTATTTCTGTACCATCACACATATACCCACTCAAAGACAAGGACAGTAGTACACAAATTCTACTCCAAGATAGGTCATGAGAGGGAAGCAAAGACTACACAATGATGTGTCTCCAGGACAATCTATTTAAAACCCATTCTGTAGCCATTGGGTTTTAATGGGCTTTATTTTAAATGAATTACCCTGCACCATAAACTGACTGAGAAATGATCCTGCAGGTTCGGAAGCCAGCACTCATGAAGAATACATGGGTGTGGTTCACGAATCATGGCTGAAGCTGATCAAAGCTGAGAGGATGAGTCTCCAGTTGGCACTGCCTCTGGCCTGCAACAGCCAGCATTCACCCCACAAAGGGGGACAAGGTCTCCTCAGGGGAGACTGAATGAGTGTGCCCTGAGTGAACTTAAAGGGCCCACACCCTACTCCCTGCTTCTCCTGGCTGAGCAGATGGCAGCCCAGGCTAGGTGCAAGTACAGTTAGTGAAGCCAGCCATTGCCAGGGTTAATCCACTTCTGCTTGGGAACAGAAGCCAGAATAAACATGAATTCATGTCAAATATGTCTGGCAATATTTTCAAAAAAATGACTAGGGTGGGTATTTAAGAAAACAATCAGGAATTAATATGTTTAAACTTGACCATCATACATCTTTCAGTCCAGGTCATCCACTGCACAATCGTTCCTTGTTTAATATAAAAACAAGAAGCTATTTCAGTGGCACAATTCTTGCTTAATTCAGACATTCCTGGAGAAGCAGCCAGCCTTTTTACAAATGTCCAAGGAGGATCTTTAGAGGCCTGCTTTCCATTTTTCTAATCTCCCTGGGAACATGTTCATGATCAGATAAACTGTCTAATGTAAATGACTCTGGTAACATTCTAATTCTAGTGTCACCTCTGTGCCCACTAGTGTCTTTGGTGAGAGAGAGGAAACCTTAAAAGGAAAATCTGGCCTTGGCAGGTAATATGTCTCTTGATACCCAGAGGGAGGTTTTATAGGAATATTGTCATTGCTCATTATAATTTTTTTCATTAAGTTCATTTTCTTAGTGATAATGAGGCCTTTAATCATGGATCACAGTTGATAAATTATAAGTATTACTTTCCATTTGTTCATGAATAAGATCCAATATAACATCATTATTGCAACATTATGTTCTTTAACATCTAACTTTGCCACGGTTCGGTGCTGTACCAATCATATTATTGGTGGAGCAGAACTAGGCAGTGATTCCTCATGCTGCACATAGAGAATCTCCTATTTGCTGTAGGAGAGTCTGTTTAAGGTTTTAAAAGTTTCCACTTGGATTCTCAGTAAATCTGCTGATGTTTTATATAGATTGGTGTCATCTTCCCATTTGGAAAGACATTCTCAGATAAATCCTGTTTTAGTGCTTTGTTTTTTTGTATTGTTTTGTTTTTTTCTTAAATCAAGAGGCCGTAGAGAAGTTTTTATTTTATTTTTTTCATAAATTTGGCTATGACAATTTCTCCCAAATTACCTGCAATTTCCTATCTCTGGTAATAAGCTATTTGTGTGAGTAGGGTATGCCTGCATATACTTAGAAGATAAGCCTTTAGCAGTGTGCTTGGCATATAGGAGAAGTTGAATAAATTTTCAGGGAAATTTGAATTTTGTTTGCATTCACAAGTGGATAGTGGAATTCAGTTAGACGATTTTGAATGTGTTTCCTGAATGCTGACCGTGTTCCAAACACTGTGGTGGGCCAGCACTGCGTCTCCTGTGGGGTGTGTGGGCATCTCAGGATCAGAACAAAGTTTCCAATTAGGAAAAAAATTGTTGCCTGAATTCCCTTAATTCTCTTTATTTGGGATAGAACACCACATACACAGACTTCCAATCTTAGAATCTTCTCTATTTCACTATGAGAAAAAGATTTCATGCTTTTTTTCTATTGTTTTTCCTAGGCTCCATGGGGAATGTTACAAAGTAATTTCCATCATCAAAGTCTCTACTCATAGGTTAAGAAAGAAGAAAATATATTATCTATCTATCTATCTATCTATCATCTATCTATCTAATCTATCTATCTATCTAAGGAAAAGTGAACCATGAGAGAAGTGATATTAAAATAAACAGTATCCATACTTCCAAAATATGGATAACAAAAATTGGTCTTCAACTTTTGGATTACCGTCTCACATCCCATGATAATGTTGCTTTTTACTTTACCCTTTTGTATCTAAAGGCATGGTTCCAAATGGAAAATATAATACAATGGCTTAAATTCTACAAATGAATGAACATGTGCACTAGGTTATTCTTTGGCTTTCAGATGTTTAGATAGCATTTTACTGTTTAAGTGTATCAGATCCACAATGGGATCCTGTCAAATGTTTTCGGTAGTTTATAACAGCTCCAAAAATGAAATGGACAGTGGAAGAAAGCCCATTTGAATTTAATGGGTTAGAAATGAGTCTCTTGCCTGCTGCCATAAACTATTAGGGCTCATAACCTAAGAAAGATTGGCACAAATAAAATATGGAACAAAGGCCTCGATAAGAATGGGTCATTATGCCACTGAAACGTACCACATTAACACAACTTAAATATAGAGCTATTTGGTGACATGGGGACCCAAATTCAAGGGCTAACTTGTCACATTTTACCCAGGGACGTGTAGAGCGCATGGTTTTGTCTGTGGTAGGACTGTCTCTATTGCTGTCCCCACATGCTAGTCAATTCTTAATTCAGGTGTGTAAGCCCTTGCTCTGTGTGTGTAAACCAGAGTAAGATGCCATAATCTGTGCAATAGAATAATGTTTGTCCCAAATTGCTGCTCAACTTGAAGAAAGCTATTTCAAGGGAATTAAAAGACCCCAGAAAATAAGCTAGAGCTTTGGAAATATTGCTTTTGCAGTCAGCACTGATTTGGAATAATTACTTTAATGTTTTATCAGCTCCAGTATCAATTCATAGCATCATATAATATAGCATTTTGTATTTTTAATAGATAACTTTGCATTTTTACTCAATATCCCTTCGAAACACTTTTTAAAGATTTAAAGCTAAGAGTGAGTTACATGGAGTTTTGTTTTGCTTCACTGAGAGTTTTAGGTGAAGTTCTTTATGGAATGAAATTCTCTTTCTATTCTTTTTCAGCTGATTAATGACTTAAAGCAAATGAAAAACATTTCCATTTTTATTGGTACTAGAAAAAATGGCTATATTCCTGTTTCTTTTTCAAATGTTGTTTCTTGTTGCTTGTTAGATTATAAAATGGAAGCTGTAGACTTTCTATTTTGACTGGCCAAAAAGCCCCACATACAAAAATACAGAATATAAATGAGGTAAAAGGTCCAGGTTCCAAGGTCAAAAATTGACATACTCTTGGTTATATTTAATTTCAATACAAAATCATACCACCTCTAAGAACATAGTTTGCAAACCAATGCCCCATGGATTGAATGCAGCTCACAGGCATGTTTCATTTGATTAGCACAGTGTTTGTAAGTTTTTGAGTTAGTTGTCAATATGTAAAAATTTGGAGAGAGCTTATATCAAATCCTAGGTATCTAGGACCCCCATCCCCACACAGCTCGAATTCAGTTGCTGCCTACCGACTACCCTGTTTTGACAGCACCCACCCTCTCCAATTTCTCACAGTCCCCATTGCTCCCTCCTGTCTTGCTGATACAAAGGCCCACTATGAATTGCCATTTACCACAATGACTGTGATATTACATGGCTTGCTTTATTCATTTACTTGACCTGCTAGGCCCCTGAAGTCATTTGAATTTCTGGCCACATTATGTGGTGAGGTCATTGTTATAAACACAGGGAGCACAACAGAAAAATCTAAGTGTTTCTCCAAGGCAAAACGTAAAGCTGACAGAAGAAATCTGTTCAAATATCAGCATGCTGTTGTGCATTCGATACTACAAAGTTCTTCAGATCTTTCTGTTGGGGAACATTTTGGCAAGGCAAAGGTCCAGGAAGACCACATACAGTCTCTTTCTTTCTGCCCGAAAAAATGCCAATATTTCACCTTAGTAATAAAAGGACGTTTAAATATCTGTTCTCGTGCTTTTTCATGTAGAAATTAAATCTGTAGTGGGGAATACACTTAAACCTATTGCCTAGCTCTCTTTCTATTACTAATCCCCACTTCGTCATCAGCATATTCATGTGCTTTACTCTTGGGAAGGACTCAGAGATTCCTGTGTGACCAACAACCACATTTTAAGAATCACTTTTATCTAAATCACATCATTTAGACTCCTAAAATCCCGCTTTACTTGCACTCCCTTAGATCCCACCTGTAATTTGGTCTCAAGGGGGCTGCAATGTTATTCTCTTTCCATGCTACATCTACTATTCTTATTTTTGATTCGTGCTATTAATCCACTTCTATCTTGTATTTTTAAAAACTCACTAAAATGCAAAGAATTATCTGCCATATCTCCCTGATACTAATTCCCTTAGCACTTTACTGAATAAAAAGAAGAGTGATGAAATCAAACCACAGATATCCAAAAGAAGATGTCCAGCCAGTGGTAAAAATTTCAGTAACCACTTAGTTATGGATGCTACCAGTGGAAACAATGGGTTCCCACTCAACAGTACGGTCACCACCTGAACATTCAGGTTTATACTAATGAATGCACAGAGAAAATAAATTAGCCATCAAATAAAGATTCCTATAGAATAATCTTTTTTAGAAAACAAACAGAATTCTGTATTACAGAAGTGGGAAAAAAAGCATAAGAACAATTTTAAGTCTGAAAGGAAATTGGAGAAAACAAATGTTCCTGACTCAGGAAAGGAACCAGAGACTGGAATCATCATCTTTGCTGTGATGAATGTCAGCATGGCTGTATCGTCAGTAGCCAGTGCAAAAATGACAACATTTAAAGTAACGGCATTGACAGTCATAAAATGGCAATTACTGTGTGTGTGGCTTTTTTCAGGCCTCTCCCAGCATATCCAGGATGTCCATTCTCATCAGGCCAGACAGGTGCCTTGAAAGCCAGGTCATTAGCAAAGGATTTTGAGGATGCCCCTTCATGTTTTGTTTCTGTTTGAGTAAAAATCTCACGTTGTTTGGTTTGCTCAGGGGAATATCCCCCAGAGTTCTAAGACCTCAAACCAACCCCCAAAGATTCATCCCCTGGAAGGAGATGGTGTGAGGGAAGGCCAAGGGTCAGGGGGTGGGGGGCTTGTGTTTGAAAGTTGTACACCTTCTCCAGATATGGGTCTTTGTGGAAGAAGGAGAAGAAGGAGAATGAAGAAGCTCAGCTAGAATGATGCAAGACACTGGCAGCCTCTTTTATTGTCTATGAGGTCTTTTTTACTCTTGTGAATCTGAAAAAAAGAAAAAGAAAAAGAAAAGTGTCAATGCTGCCTTTCCCCCCCCCCACCTCCACCCTCCAAGTCTGAGGAGAAGGAAATCTAGGGGACCAAAAAAAATGGGATAACCAATTAAACATTTCCATACTGGTCATTGCTATCTCCCTTGTAACAAGATTTGTTCTATTCATAAGGGGAAAATGTCAGTGCAAAACTGTAATATCAGTACATTTGAAATCTTAATAGTTGCTGTAAACTAGATTAGCAAACATTTGGTCATGCAGTAGGGATATTAAGCCACCTTCTTTTGCAATGGAGATGACGGTTTTGTTGCCAGATCTGGTCAATCTGTCTCAAGGGTCAGTGGGATTGGAAGAAATCAGATTCATCTAATCCCAACTGTTTTCATATCAAAAGCAATACTCCTCCCTCTCGGAATTCTTGCCCCACCCTCAGAAGTTTCCCAGAGACATTTAAAGCAAGATGTATCCTAGCCCAAATCATTTTGCAGATGGGTGAATCACCTGAGTTCTCCACTGGACCCAGAGCAAGGGGGTGGAGGAAGACGACAAAGATGGAAAAAGGACTAGGTTAATGAAAATAGACAATATTGTATTTCTTTTCAACTGGCATGCTCTACCCCATGTAACCTCAAAGGTCTTAGGCAGAATTTAAAACAACCACCACAACAAACCCACCATATTATTTCTTCCAATTGGTGTTGCATGCTCTGCAAGTCATCATGCCTTATAGTTAGAAAGTGTTCCCTCATATGCAGGGCTCCAGTTGGCTTGGACTTTAAGAAGGGTAACACCATTATCTACAGAGATGTTAGAAGCCTTTACAGGACAAAGAAAGTTTCCCATTCAACTTTAAAGACTAAGATACTCTCCTAAGATTTAGGTGAATTTAGCAGAAAACTCATTGGGAGATAGGAGAACTCCTTCTGATCTATTGTAATTACAGTCAATTCTCTATTTTCCAGGGGCCATTGATCCAAGCTTCCTGCTGTTCCTCTAACTTTATTATGTTCTTGATTGTTCATTATGTTTACCCTCCATTAACACCTTCACCCATTTGAGAGAAATAACAGACAAAAGTGAGGCTTCATACCAATCACTTTACTCCAATACTAGCACTGATAAACTTGCCAGTGAGAGAAGGAGGTGAAACAAAAGCTGAAATCAAGGATGATAAATTTTCCATTGATGTTGATAGTCTATGCACAGTTTGGTCCACATGGAATTGCAATACATGACTTTGTCCTTAGTACTCTGACCCTGCCATTATCAACTTGGGATCATATGTCATGAGGCTTCTTTTAGAGAGTCATCATAATACTAACCACCTTCAGAGATGTCCCCAGACCCTCAAATGTAAAGCCCAATTTTGTTAGGATGACAGAAGGTTGGGTTTGATTTTTTAATAACAGACCCATTGGTTGGAAGGAAGCTAGAGACAGATAGCTGGGGACAGCTGATAAGGACCACTATTTAACTCAGTGAGCCTCACCTGGCCAACAAGGAGAATGATGCACCTCCTGCAGACTGGGTTAGCAGAGACCCACGGTCCAGACTGCTGGGTCCCAGAGATGGAAAGAGGCCTATCTAGGGTCTTAATGAAATCCAAAGGCTGCTAAAAGGAGATATTCCTCCATTTCTAATCACTGCTTATGGGTGAGATGGTGGAGTGTTCCCTCTGGCTGTGGATCTCCATCCTCCCCTCCAGCTTTGGGTCAAGGGGTGAAGGGAAAGGGTGAATAAAAGAAGTTTGTGTGTTTAAGCTGTGCCTGTGTTCATTGTCATTAAATACTACCAGCAGTAAAAGAACAAGAAGCATATGTTCTATAGCTGGGTCTGTGACATGATGACCTGAGTCATCATCCCTGGCCTTCCCAAACACATGCCCTCTAAAAGTAACTTCTGTTTGTGAATTTCTTAAGGCACTTAAGAAATACCCTAAGGTCCCTATATCATAGCTACCTGCAAAATAATGTTCCAACCCAGACTGCTGACTCTTTGAGAACAGGGAAAACACCTCATTTATCGTTTATAACACTTCTTGCATGTAGTGCAATGCCTGACACATAGCATATGCTCAACAATATTTTTAATGAAAAAGAAGAGAATTGAATAAGCATGAGGAGGACGGGACTGATAAGGTGTGGTGATGAATAGGAGGTTTCCCTCCACCCTTTTTCTAATTTTGACTTTCACAGCATGAAACAAAAATTTAAAAGAAAATAATAAACACACTAATTATATATTTTATTCAATAGTAAGGTACGATATATCAAAATATTTACATTCCCTATGAAGAAGCCCAATTATGGATGGCTTTCTATGGAGCTAATCTCACAGAGAAGGAGCACCTGCTATCCAGGCAGCTTTGGCATGATTTGTAAATCAGGCCTGGTCCTCTTTTCACTCCACATCCTATCTTTCATTGTGTTTTGGTTTTATGTATTTGTTTTCAATATAAACTGAAATTCAGCAAGCATCAGCAAGACTACAAAGTATATGAAAATGAGGACCCTGAAGACAAAGTGTTAATAGGCCACTCTGTGTGTAACTGAGATGCATGACTTTTTGAAGGCCACAAAAAGTAGTTAAATCCTTCCACTTTTTAAAGAGTGACTGATGAATTGAAATGGAAACTTTCTTGCCACATCTTGGAATAATTCAGGAAACTATTTAAGTGCCTGCCCCTTGACCCAAGACTTTTTATACCTCACAAGGTAAAGCTGTGAGAACTTTAAATCCTGAAGTGCAAATACATGGTATATGAATTCACAGAAATGTATTTACTCTATAGGAGCATACAATCATGTTTCAGCAACTTCATTTAGAAAAATGGGAGATGGACTTAAAACAATGTGGCCTTATTTATGGTACCATGCTACTCCCACAGGTAAGTGCAGATGCTGTATATAGGTCTTAAAACCATGTGATTTAAAGATAATTGGTTTTAGAAGAAGATTGAAGTTCAAGTTAACATGACTTGATTCTAAAGATGTGTTTATCCATTATAATGTTTATTCCTGGATCACAAATGGAGTGTCAATGAGGCAGCCCTCATAAGAATTTGCCATTGGGCTTAAAAAATATTTTAAATGCATTTCTCTTCCATTTTTCTTGGATTTGATGTTTTTACAGCCTGATTCAACTATCACCTAAACTCAAAGAAGTAAGTTGACTTGGCTGAAGAGAGAGCTGGGGTTCAAAACCAGATTTTCAAGTCCTAGGAACTCTGTACGATAGCTGCCTCCCTATGGAGTCAACTTTCTGCAAAAACAGCAAAGTGATACAGCACACACCTGACAAGTTATAAAACTCTAAATAGAAAAAAAAGAATGAAGAATAAGTGTAGAGAAACCAAAACCAATTTGAAATGTCATGTAAGACTTCTATTGGGCATAAGAATGGGTCCTCGTTTTTTTTTTAAATAAGAAGAAAACATTAAGAAAAAACAATTTTAAAGTATCTGTTAGGCTTTATCCAGGTATGGACTTAATTGTCCTAGGTCACAAGTACATGACAGCTATTTTAAAGGGTTATTTTCAACATGTGCATGCTTTCTCCTTGCCCTAAATAATAGAGCATATGATTATAATAGGATTATTCTAAATGAATTTTCACTACAAATAATATCCATGCTACAGCACTGCTAAGACAAAATCCTCTCATCATGTATTATTCCAGCACAGAAAAATAAAACAGAAGGACAGATAGACAGACACATAGATAAACCAGATAGATAGATAGATAGATAGATAGATAGATAGATAGATAGATAGATAGATAGATAGTAGATAGATAGATAGAGGGGCAGGCAGGCAGACAGACAGACAGACAGACAGAAGACATTTGTGGGAATGTAACTTCTTAAAACCTTGCCTATGCCATTAACTCCTAAAATTTACCCATTTGATCCAAACACACAGAATAAGAACAGTACAAAGAACAGTTAGTTTAGTGCAAAAGTAATTGCGGTCTTTACCATTACTTTCAATGGCAAAAACCCCGTTTACTTTTGCAGCAATCTAATAGTTCTTAGGTCCAACCCTTTCCCTCTTTGTCTTTCCTTTTGCTCCACTGCATCTGTGCTACCACTGAAAATAACAATGATGTTAAACTCTTCCTCTCTACCCTTGTTGCTTTCTCTTTTTCATTTAGCATGTTCTTTCTTTCCAAACATAAAATATGTGAACAACTGTCTCTGTTCTTCTGTCTCACACTGCCCAAGGTGTCTTACTGCTATCATGCTCTGTTTTAAGAATGTAGCACATTAACACAAAGACAATGATTAAAACACTGAACTCTCTAAATGCCCCCAATGCCTGGCCCACTTTTAGCAGATAAGTAAAAGTCAGGCATCAGTAACTCCTACAACTCCTCTGATGATAAGTCAACATCCCTGATTCACAGAAGTGCAGGTGAGGGTAGAGTTAAGCACCCTTGCCTGCACAAGAGTTTTGTTTCTGATCAGTCTTTGAATCTGTGAAGTCAGGAAGAAGCCAAGGACCGTAAACAAAGTCCTTCAGATCAGTAAGTGAGGCTTGGATTTTAGACCTGAAACATTCTGACTACTCTTCATGTTTTTCTCAATTTTATTATTTCAGGAAAAGCAGAAAAGATTCTAAATGATGAGAAAACCAACCAAACAATCATTTTCTCATGTTTTCACTATGGCTCCAGGGCATAGAATAAAAATAGCATATATTGCAGCGGACTAATACTTAAGAAATGTAGACATGGTCACTTGGAGAGCAGGATGCCCATCAGTGGAGAATGCTAAGAAAAAATGCAAAGAGGGGAAGCTTGAATACTTGCTGAATATTGCATTTAATAGCTTTTTTAGCATGTGAGTGTCTGGAAAAGAAATGGCATTACCAATGTAGATAGTGTTAAGTTCTGCCTTTGGCACATATTTACTTCAAAGGTTCCCTTTATTTTAAATATTTAAATATAATGTTAATAGAGTTTCTTTTGGCAAATGTATTGTTACTTGTGTTTCTCCAATCCCTTGCATAGAATCTGACAAAATATCATTTTTTTCTAGGAGAAAACATTTATTTCATGATTACTAAGAAGCTTTATTTTAAACATCTTGAACATCAGTATTAAGGAAAAAAGAAAAATCACACCTAGCCCCATAGTTACAAAATTTTAATTCCCTCTGTCAAACCAGATTCCTTTAAAAATACAGTGGTACATTAATAGTTCCACAAAGTATCTAGAAGACAGAGTGAAACAATGAAAGCTTATGTAGCAATAATTGCAAAAGAAAAGTTGTTCAGAAAGTCTAATTTTATCATTAACAAAGAGTTCATAATATACTTTTATTTGACATTTCTACTATGCAGTTACTTGGTAAGAGACTGGGATCTAAACACCTATATAAAAACCATGAATTGATATTACAAGTTTCCATTAGTGTAACACAATTTATTTAAACCCATCAATCTCATTTAATATATAATATAATCCACATATTATGGATTGGTTAATAGATATTCCCCAAATTCATAAAATAAAACCAATTATGTTGGGTTAAAGCATCACTGAATTAATAATAACTCTCATTGTTGGGTCAACCTACAGCACAGCTTCCAAAATTAAGTACAAAATGACAATGAAGTATCTAAATCAAAATGTTTAATCAAAAAAACCTTTTAGAGTTTAATTAGTGAAGTTTTAACCAGATGCATGAGAATAACAGACACCTAAAAATAATATTACAATTCTCTCCTCCATTTATTGACTTTTTGTTTTCCTTGGACAGGAACATATATATATCTATATACACACACACATATATATATGTATATGTATATATGATTTAAGATGTATGTAATATAGTTTGTCATAGAGGGTATATATTATGTATATATGATATATATTAATGTATCTTACATGTTATATGTCATATATGCATCATATATCAGATATATCATATTGTATGTATCATATATCATATGTATGATTTATGTATGTGTGTACATATATATGTGTGTGTGTACATAAGTGTGTGTGTAATTTCAGTTGCTATTTTCATACTACAAACATGAATTTCAAGACACAAAAATCTGCAAGAAGACAATGGTAGTCACCTGCCATCTTGTTCCTTTATAATTCCTTTATATTCATTATATACCATCCTTGAAAAGCACAAGGACATTCACTGAACCTAAAAGTATATAAAAAATGCATTGATTTGAAATGGACATTTATTACCAAAAGCGCTAACTGTTCTGATTCACTATGACTCAGATGAAATGCTAGAACCATGAATAAGTAATAGGCTTTGTACGTCCATGCTCCCAAGAGTAGAAGTCCATAGCAAAAAAGGAACAAGGTGCTTTTTCAGGTTAACACCGTTTGGCCACTTCCCACTCACATATTATGGATTGGTTAATAGATTTTCCCCAAATCTATAAAAAAAACCCAATTATGTTGGGTTTAAGCATCACTGAATTCACAGTAGTTCTTATTGTTGGGTCACCCTACAGCACAGCTTCCAAATTTAATTACAAAATGACAGTGAGGTATCTAAATCAAAATGTTTAATCAAAAAAACCTTTTAGGGTTTAATTAGTGAAGTTTTACCCAGATTCATGAGAAAAACAGACACCTAAAAATAATATTACAACTCTCTCCTCCATTTATTGACTTTTTGTTGTTTTCCTTGGGCAGGGACATTGGAGTGGAGAGTTTAGATACTTGTCAAACTACTTGAGAAAATAAGGTTGTAACTGCTTTAGAAAACACCTGCTAAACCATGGCATTTCCTTACTATTAATGTTCCACATGACATAAATATGTTAAGGAAATGGGTCACAGGAGTTTTCATGGACAAACGGCTAAGGGAAATGGGATATTAGTCAGAATTTGTGTTCTTATGATGACTTAATTGGAACCCAAAGCACTCCAGATATTTGGTCCCTCTTTGCTCATGAAAAATAACCTACACAGATGCTGGATTCTCATGCTGAAAGCAATTCCTTCATTAAAGAAATGTCTACTTTTTGTCAATACATAGAAGGCTGCAGTGGGATACCTTCCTAGACCTAAGAAATATTATCCTTTGAGACAGAAACAAGTTTAAAACCTAAAGGATGGGATTAACTATATGTATAAACTGCCTCAAAATAGCATATTTTGACTTCAGTGGCATGACCACTAGTGAAGTATATTACAAATGATTCATTACTAAAAACAGTTAAGCACTGAAGTTATAAAGGGTTAATTTTTAAGGTAAGTAGAAGAGATTCAAAGTTATTGCTATGGCAACACTATCTTGGGTGTGAGAGAAAAGGATGGGGTAACAGCTTGTCTTCCCAGTTCACATTCCTTGGCCTATTTTACACATCACATGATCTGGGCACACCTTCAGAGGGGTGTAGAGCTAGTGAAAATCTGGTAGTCTAAAGTGGACAAAAAATAATGAGGAAAAAAAATCGAGAACATCTACCTTAAAAACAATGCAGTATCATCAAGATTAAGGCCCAGAAAAGCAATCAAGGATGACTGAAAGTGAACAAGAATAATAATCTACTCCAAGATATTAACACATCTCATGGCCGAATTAATGTGTGGCTAAAAAACAGGCAAGAAAAGGGGTGCCATAGAGGGGTGCCTCTTGCACTGTCAGGATATAGGACATGCAAGATGACCCATATCCACTCTTCTTGGCAGGTCCGTCCCAATGATAGAAACAGATTTCAAGATATTCTACCTTAAGATCACAATTCATCAACTAAGTCCCCTTACATGTTCAGTTCACCAAGAAACCTTCTGATACAATTTGACTTTCCAAGTAAGTTTTCCTTCAAGAAGAAGAAACCACCAACTGGCCAGCTGACATGAGGATCCCAGCATATGTGGAGTATATATTTCACATTGTACATCAGTAAACTGTCAGTCAAAACTACGCACTGGTCACAGGTATTCATTTCAGTGTCAACAAATCCTCTCCAGCATAATCAACTCTTCCTTTACTGTCAATATGGAATTCCTTGTTCTGCCATTGTGTAGAGCTCTTCTAGCTAATCAGCAGCCTCTCTTTCTAAACATCACATATGCCCTGAGCTCCCAGATGAAGGAATTTTGTGTTTCCCAAATGAGACCATTCTTATATAAAGAACAAAATGATGAATGGCAAAGTAAATTTCACTAAAAAGTCCTATGTCAAGAATTCTCAAAATGCCAAACATTTTCTATGACTTATGTGTAGTGACGCAACATAAACTAGAGTAGAAGTTTGAAGAAAAATGGTCACTAAGACCACCATCCTCTAAGAATGGTAAATCCATTAGAATTTGGTCAAAAATCATATCAACAGTTCCTTAGAAACAAATAGATCTTTCAGAAATTGAGAAAAATATTAAAGGAATAACAAAATTCTCCATAACATCTTCTATATCTATGGGGTATAAGATTCATTCAAATATGAGTGTGCTGAAGACAAGTAAGTGTGTTCAAGTGTTGCTATGGCTCTGCATGGACCAATGCATAGCCAGTGTCAACTACAAGTGATAACACGAAGCCCTGTGGGAAGAAATAGCAGAGATTGGAAAACTAAGGTGATAAAATGAAACATCAACCAAAAGGAAGGTTTTGAGGTATCTAAAATAGGGCAGTTCTTTATTCTGGCATATAAAGACAATCCAAAACTATCATCCTAAGTAGTATGGGGACATTTTTTTTGGAAGAAAGAATAACGTGAGTATGATTCCTTGAGATGAGAAAACTGGAATACAGGTGTCCATGCCAGTAAGAAAACTGATAATGCCCTCTGGGTCCATAAAACCAGTGAATGCACACCTGCTGAATAAAGGTCATGTGACAAAGCATTTATTGTTTCTCAAATCTCTGGAAATGAACCTAAGACAGAAACAATCTCTAGTAAAGACATACATGTGTCAGTTCTACCCACAGCCTGCTGTTTGACTCTTTTCTCCCCAGATCTGCAAAGCAGGGCATACCTCCACATCTGTACAGGCCCCTCCTATCTTTCACTACCAGCTTCATTGAAGAGCAGGTCATGATGCCTCACCCTATAGGCAACTAACATTTTTCAAAATATGAACATGATGAAAATTAAATACCACTCAAGTGTAAAGTTGTATTCTTCTGCTGTTTTCATTAATGGCTTGGCAAATCAATTCAAATAGAACAAAAGATGCCTTAAAAGCTCAGAGTCATCCATTCCAAATTCATTTATGTACTCCATTTCAAACCAACTTGTTAGGAATCATTTATTTTTTAAAAAAATTAAAACAGAAAAAACACACACATTTCTTCAGGTGACCATTGTGAGCCATGTAGCAAGTCAAGGTCATGAGACAACAGCCTTGTGAAGAATTATATAATGTAGATATGATTAGAGGAAAATTCCTATAATGTACACAACAACCCTTTTGATCACAGTTATTTGTTCTATGCAAACTAACAAGAATACTGGTTACCCTGCCTCCTCCATTTTTTCTGTACTAAGATTCTAAATAGGAGAACATGATTATCTTGAGAAATATTCAAAAAGAATGGTTGTAAGAAACACAATTTCCTCATTGAGAAAACAAACTGACAAAGCTGTGTCCTGACAGCCACAGTGAAATGCAGAGCTAAGAAATTATTATGTGGATGTAATAATACATATCCCCTCATACAAGCTTTGTTTTATCTTAATACGGTTTTAAATTTGGCTTTTAATTTTCACATCCTTAATGATGTCAAGGATCTTTTAATGTGCTTATTTGCTAGTTGTATATCTTCTCTAGTGAAAAGTTTGCTCAATTTTTTTTGTATGTTTTTAATTGGGTCGTTTTCTTATTATTTAATACTGAGTATCTATATTTAATGAATATCAGTTATTTAACAAATATATGTTTTGCAAATATCCCCCCAGAATGTGAACTGCCTTTTTATTCTCCTAATAGAGGCTTTTGATAAAGCATAATTTATTAATTTGCTTTTTATGGTTTGTACTTTTGTGGTCATGCCTAATAAATCTTTGCTTAACCCAAGATCAAAAAGAGTTCCTCTTATATTTTCTTAACTAGAAACTGATAGTTTTACATTTTACATTTAGCTTTATGATAAATTTTGAGATGTCGCTTGTATATGATGTATAGTTAGAAATTCATTATTTTGCATACGACATTTCAAGCAGATAGTCATCATTTGTTGATGACTATCATTTTCCCTTGGAATTGCCTTTGCCCTTTATTAAAAATAAATAGTCCATACACAGGTAGATCTATTTTTGGAGTATCTAAGCTATTCTGCTGACCTGTTGGTCTGTGTTGATGCCAATACCATGCTGCCTTAATTACCATAGCTTTATAGTAAGTCTTGAAATCAAACCTTCTCTGTAGTCCTCCAACTTTTTCCTTTTTCAAAGTTGCTTTGTCTATTCTGGATGCTTTGTATTTCCATATGAATTTTAGAATCAGCTTGTCAATTTCTACCAAAAAAAAAGCATACTAGGATTTTAACTGAGATTGTATTGAACCTATAGATCAACATGGGAAGAATTTACATGTCACCTGTCTCTGGAAAACCCAAATATTTGGAAATTAAACATTACACTTCTAAATAACTCTTAGGTCAATGTAGATACCAAATGGAAATTAGAAAGTATTTTGAGCTGAATGTGAGTGAAAATGCAGCATATCAGAGTTTGGATCATGATGCTAAAGCAGTACTTAAGAAAATCTATACCACTAAATGCCTACATTAAAAAAGAAAAAAAATTGCAAATCGGTAACCATGACTTTCACCTTAAGAAACTATAAGAATGAGACAAAGTAAACCCAATAGCAAGCAGAAGAAAGGAAATAATAAAGATGGATATTAATAAAATAGAAAACAGAAAAACAATAGAAAATATTAATGGTGATGATTAATAAAATATATTAATCTTTAGCCATACAGATCAGGGAAAAAGATAAAAAACACAAACTATGCATATAAAAAATGAGAGTGATAACATTATTAAAAATTTTACAGATATTAAAAGAATAATAACATAATACGAACATCCTTTCAATTTAATTCTATCGTGGTCCATGAACATATTTGTTTGCCTTGAATCCTTTTGAATTTATTGGGACTAATTTATTCTCCCAGAATATAGTCTATCTTTTTAAATATTCTGTATGCACTTGAAAAAGATGTGTATTCTTCTATGGTTGGGTATTCTAGGAATGCCAATTATGTCAAGTTGATTGACAGTGTTGTAGAAGTCTTTGTTTCCTTGCTGATTTTCATATCTACTTAGTCTATTAATTATTGAGAAAGAGATAATAATGTCTCCAAATAAATTGTGAATTAAAAATGTTTTTGTAGTTTGTTTCAAGTATTTGGTACATAAATGTAAAAATGATTATATTCTCTTGATAAACGGACAACATTATCATTATGAAATGAACTTCTTTATCGCTGAAACTTCTTTATTCCTGTCTTTGTTCTGATATCTACTTTGTCATATATTAATATAGCCACCCAGGCTTTCTCTTGATTAGTGTTAAGACAGTATACCAATTTACAACCTTTTACTTTTGTGCTATTTGTGTCCTTTTTTGATTGTTTTTGTTTTTATTTGTATATGTTTATGTGATACAAGTGTAATTTTGTTGCATTAATATATTTGATAGTGGTGAAGTCAGGAATTTTATATTTGTGTCTTTTTGTATAAAGGCATAATATATTTGAATATTACAATCTCACAATCTCTGCCTTTTAATTAAGGCACTTAAGGCATTTATATTTAACGTGATAACTGATTTGCTTTGTTTTAATTCTGTGATCTTCCTATTTGTTTTCTATTTGTCTCACCTGTTCTTTGTTCCCTTCTTACTCTTTTTCTACCTTGTTCTGGATTAACTATTTTATGATTCCATTTTATCTGTTGTTGGCTAATCAGCTATATATCTTTGTTTTGTTGTTTTAGTGATTGCTTTAGAGTTTATAATATATATGCTCTTAATTTACCTCAATCCTCCAATGATTTTATAACACCTCATGCGTGATACTGAACCTTACAATAGATATCCCATTTCTCCCCTACTGGACTTTTTGCTACTGTAGTCATACATTTCCTTTTCGTGTATGTTATAAAATAAACAGTACATTTATATTATTTTGTTTACCTAGTCAATTATCATTAACATAAATTAGAAAAATCACATATATTTACCCATGTAGTGGCCATTTTTAATGCTCTTCATTCTTTTGTACAGATCTATATTTTCATACAGGATAATTATCCTTCGCCTTTCCTTAAAATTTCTTGCATGGTGCATCTACTGGTGATGAATTCATTAAGTTTTTGTATGTCTGATGAAAACATCTTAATTACATCTTGGTTTCTGAAAAATATTTTTGCTAGGCACAGAATTCTTTGTTGATATTTTTTCCTTTCATTAATTAAAAAATTTAGCTCCACTGTCTTCTCATTTGCATTGTTCCTCACAAGACATCTACTGTCATCCTTATGTTTGTTTGTCTGTACATATGTGTAATTTTTCTCTGGCAGTTTTTAAATTTTTCTCTTCATCACTGGTTTTGAGCAATCTGATTATAGTATGCTTTTGTGCAGTTTTCCCTACATTCCCTGTGCTTGAGATGTATTGAGCTTCTTGAATCTGTGGATTTATAGTTTTCATCATCTGACAAAATTATAGCCCCTGATTTTTCAACTATTTTTCCTCCTCTCTCCTCTACCTGGGGATTCCAAGTACACATTTATTAGGCTATTTGAAGGTGTCCTACAATTCTGTTTTTATTCTTTTTTTCTATTTCCTTTTGGGTAGTTTCTATTGCTATCGTTTTGCTACTCTTTTCCTCTCCGAAGTCTAATTCCATCCAGTGTATTCACCATTAATCTCATCTAATGTTATTCTGTCAATACCATCGATCACATTTCTCATATCAGATATTGTAGTTTTCATATTTAGAAGTTAGATTTTAGTCTTTTAAAAAGATCTTCCATGTGTCTACTTCTGAACATATGGGCTACAGTTATAAGAACTGCTTTTATGTATTTGTCTGCTAATTCTAACATCTGTTTCAGTTCTGCATTGGTTTCAATTGGTTGGGCTTTTTCTTTATTATTATTATTATTATTTTACTTTAAGTTTTAGGGTACATGTGCACAACGTGCAGGTTTGTTACATATGTATACCTGTGCCATGTTGGTGTGCTGCACCCATTAACTCGTCGTTTAGCATTAGGTATATCTCCTAATGCTATCCCTCCCCCCCACCCCCTCCCCCCTCCCCCCACCCACAACAGTCCCCGGTGTGTGATGTTCCCCTTCCTGTGTCCATGTGTTCTCATTGTTCAATTTCCACCTATGAGTGAGAACATGCGGTGTTTCATTTTTTGTCCTTGCGACAGTTTGCTGAGAATGATGTCCCTACAAAGGACATGAACTCATCATTTTTTATGGCTGCATAGTATTCCATGGTGTATATGTGCCACATTTTCTTAATTCAGTCTATCGTTGTTGGACATTTAGGTTGGTTCCAAGTCTTTGCTATTGTGAATAGTGCTTCTATAAACATTCGTGAGCATGTGTCTTTATAGAAGCATGATTTATAATCCTTTGGGTATATACCCAGTAATGGGATGGCTGGGTCAAATGGTATTTCTAGTTCTAGCTCCCTAAGGAATCGCCACACTGACTTCCACAATGGTTGAACTAGTTTACAGCCTGGTTGGGCTTTTTCTTTATTGTGGGTAGTGTTTTCTTGCTGCATTGCATGCCTGGTAATTTTTTATTGGATGCCAAACATTGTGAATTTCACCTTGTTGGGTGCTGGATATTTTTGTACTCTATGTATATCCTTGAGCTTTATTCTGGGATGCAGTTAAATTACTTGGAGACACTTTGATCCCTTTTATGTCTTGCTTTTAAGATTGTTAGATAGAACCAGAGCAGCATATAGGCTACAGCTTATTATTCCCCATGACTAAAGCAAGACAAATATGAGTCTTTTACCTAATTTTCTTTAAATAATGAGATATTTAAATCTGGCTAGTGGGAATAGGCACTTTTCCCTGACTTGTGTGAGCATCAGGACTGTTCCCTCTAATCCTCTTGGATGGTTCTGTTCTGGCCTCAGGTAGTTTCCTCATTGCATGGGTTGCTCAGTGTAGTAGTTTCCCTTTACACACAGAGGATATTTTCTAAGACTCCCAGGGGATGTCTAAAACCTCAGATAGTGCTGAACCCTATATGTATTACACACATATTTCTTTTTTCTTCTTCACAATTGCATTGACAGAAGATTTCATTCTTAGCATAGATCTTAGCAGCCTCAGTATAATTTTTTTTTCTTTCTTATGAAGTCAAGAACTTTCATCTTTTTACTTAAAAGAAGTACTTTGTGGCTTCTCTTTGGCATATGTGAATTGCCAACATCTCCATTCTTATGCTTTGGAACCATTGTTAAGTAATATAAAGGTATTTAATTGCAAGCACTGTGATACTTCAACAGTCAATCTGATAAATGAGACGGCTATTAAGTGACAGGTGGGTAGTAAGTACAACCAGTACAGTGCGGATAATGCTGGACAAAGAGATGATTCACATCCTAGATGGAATAGAGCAGTGATATGGTTGGCTGTGTCCCCACCCAAATCTCATCTTGAATCATAGCTCCCATAACCCCCATGTGTCATGGGAGGGACCCTCGGGGAGATAATTGCATTATGGGGATGAGTTTTTCTCATGATAGTAAATAAGTCTCACGAGATGTGATGATTTTATAATGGGCAGTTCCCCTGCACACACTTTCTTGTCTGCCACGATGTAAGATGTGCCTTTGCTCCTCCTTTGCCTTCCACCATGACTGTGAGGCCTCCTCAACCATGTGGAACTGTGAGTCCATTAAACTTCTCTTTCCTTTATAAATTACCCAGTTCGGGGTATGTCTTTATTAGCAGCCTGAGGACAGACTAATACAAGCAGGACGGCATGAGATTTCATCACATTCTCAGAATGGTGTGCAATTTAAAACTTATAATTGTTGATTTCTGGAATTTTCCACTTAATATTTTCAGACCACAGTTGGCTATGGGTAATTAAAACCACAGAAAGTGAAACTGATTAATAAGGGAGTACTATTGTACTCTTATATTCTTCAGATCTCTAGAGTTTATCTCTCTGTAATCCTCTTCTCTCCAGTATTTTATTCTGTTAACTAAAGCCATCTTGGTCTTCCTGGATTTTTATTCAACTTCTCAACTCAGAGAGTCACTGAGATGTGCATATGTCGCTCCTCTTTATGCTGTCTGGAAGTACCCTCAATGGCTATGGGTAATTGAAACCACAGAAAGTGAAACTGCTAGTAAGGGAGTACTACTGTACTCTTATATTCTTCAGAACTCTAGAGTTTATCTCTCTGTAATCCTCTTCTCTCCAGTATTTTATTCTGTTAACTAAAGCCATCTTGGTCTTCTTGGATTTTCATCCAACTTCTCAACTCAGAGAGTCACTGAGATGTGCCTATGTCACTCCTCTCTATGCTGCCTGGAAGTCCTCTCAAGGCAGTAAGCTGAGACAATTGTAGGGCTCATTTCATTTATTTCCTGGCTCCCAAAGATCACTGTTCTCCATTTCCTGATGTCTGGTATCTTAAAAAGCACTCTTCCACATATGTTGTCTGGGGTTTTGGGTTGTTTCAGGTGGGAGGGTAAATCCAGTTCTTGTTACTTATCTTTGGCAAAAGCAGACATTCATAGACTGTCTTGCCGACCCTTTCCACTCTTCATAACTCACTTTTCAGTTTCATGAGACCATCCATAAACATTCCAGTTACCAGGATATTCAATAAAGGAGAAACTCCTGCTGAATTCCCTCCCTAAGACTTGGTTTATAACCACGCAGGGCCTAATCATAATCTGTTGTTTGAGAGACACAAAAGATGGCTATCTCTTATTTCTCTGTTAATGTGATCAAGTAAAGTGAAGGGCAAGTTTGTATTTCTGGATAGCTATAATAAATTATGGCAAGTCCGTGAGGCTATGTTATTACAAACATGACTAAAAATGCACTGAAAAGAGTATATTTGTGTGGTAACCCACAAATCTTCCGATGCCAATGGAAAAGTTTAAGCATGATTAGAATCTTGGCTCAGAGACCTGGATCTTTTTATGTCAATACATTTCTCCCTAGGGGTAAGTAAGGTACTTTCAAAGGACATCCATTCTTTGAAGTCAGTTAGAAAATTACTGCTGCAAGGTACGAAATAGTACTGCAGTAGACTTACAGAGATAATGTATGGCTGCAATGTGTTCATTATGCCAGGATGTAATTTACCTTTCAGCACATACTACTTCCCCCTGTGCATGCCCTGGCTCATGGGAGTTTGGGAATAGCCAACTGTGATTCAGTTTCCACTGGGTTTCTCTCTCAATGTTCACATTGGGCATGAATTGTACCCAGATACTCCCTCTCAAATATTAAAGAGAACTAGTCACCAATGGTTCCCAGGGATTGGTCTAGGGGTAGGGACATTAAAAATTGCTAAATTGACTCCCACTCATTATCTGACATAATAGGATCCAAAAAGAAATGTTCAAAAATGTATCCGGTTTTTTCTACATAGTTTTAAAAACAATCAATATATCTCCTGATCTACATAATTCCTTTTTAAATTTTTCTGAAGTAGAGAGCTTTAATGACCAAAAAGAAAAGGATAGGTGGGACTCATCAAATTGCTTTCCACTTCCTGCCACCAAGAATTAGCTTTAGTCCTGTTAAAGGTTTTGGACTAAAATAGTGCAAGTCACTGAAGCTCAATGCTCTAAGTTCTATTGATACCAAAGCAGTAATGATGTCATATTAGTCCATCAATGAATATAAAATGCAAAGTTGTTCATGATTATGTTTGTGTTCAAACTTCCAAGTATACAGACACACCAGGACCTACTTGAGGAAGTGGAAGAACAGGCTATGGAGGGAAACAGAGACAGACATTGAAAAATGTCTCTTTTATTTATAGCAGTCTGCTTACTGCCCCATGAGATCAAGAATCCTGCTCCTTAAACAATCAAACTTTACACTTATTTGCACAATAGAACATAAAACCTATTTTATCACTTCCTCCCTCCCCCCCAAAAAAACCTGTTTAATTCTTTTAAATACTTGGGTATGATTCAGTTACAAAGGGCACAGTTAAAAAGGCTTTATGTAGGTGATAAAATGTAATCCACAATGCCCACATGACATCATTATAGCAGATGTTTGTACCACAATATACAAATGCAACAAGATTCAAAATGGCATACGAAAAATTTGGGACTTGATTTATTCTGGGCTCTTATGCTATAGAAATTTAACAGGAAGCTGTGGGCCAATAGTTGGATACAGGATGGAGAAAGTGTCTGGGTTCTGGGTTTAAAGTTGACAGTGTTCCTCCACTGTACATTTTCTGGCTTTGGTTGCCTTGATTTGGTATTGACGGCTGGCAAAGAGCCTCTGGTATTTAAACAAACCTTACCTATAATAGAGTCTGGCTCAGAGACTGTCATTCTAAATTCTATTTTGTTCTGTGTAATTTACTTCTTAGTCACAATTATTCAAGAAGGGTACACTCATTAGGTAAGTGATTTCCATTTGCATAAGCACATTGGTAAAAAAAAAAAATTGCAGGTATGTGTTCCCCAGGTATTATGTAATAAGACACCTGGAGTTAATTATTTGCCATTGTCTTTTTAGAAAAAGTTTGAGAACAGTTTTCATGCATGCAAGCAAAGACAGCATGTCATAACAGCTTAGGGCTGAAAGCTAAAGGGGCTGCTTCCTTTATAATAGATGTGCAAAGAATTATGTTCCAATTTATTCTTACTCTTCCACCTGGTTACCCAGCATTTGTTCTTCAAAGGTATTCTAACCAAATGATTCAAAGAAGAGTTTAGCATCAAATATGATGTCTCCAGGGAGGTATGATTTAGAGAGTCTGGGATTCTCTCAAAAACCACTCCGTGGAAACTTTAATTTTTAGCTTAATATGATGTCTGTGTTTGAGGGGATAACTAGTAATGAACCTGTGTGATAGCTGAAACAATAAAGTTTATGTAAAAGGCCAGGGCAGGTGTTTCAATCTTATAGTTCAAAGTGTGAAGGGTAATATAATTTGAACTTTCAGGTCTTAGAAACAGTAAAATGTTGTTAATCTTGCGTTTTGCATTGTCATTGCCTTTAGGACTTGTTCTTGCTGGCAAAACTGTATTTTACAACCATACATGCTGCCTCCCAACATTAGCACTATAAAGACCCCTGTTTTTGTTTTAAACAAAAATAAGAACTAGCTCAAGGGAAAAAAACATGAAAACATAAAACATGGAACATTTCTTATTTATGCTGCATGATTCCCCATCAAAAAACTTATAAATACATTAGCAGTATATGATACTCCATTCTAGCTGTCTGATCAGCAAGTCTAAAATAAACTTTTTATGATGTTTAAGATGAAAACGGCAAGTAGGAAAAGAAAGGATACAGAAAACATTTGTGATGGAGAAAGTGGGGTGAAGGGGAAGAGATACAGCAATAATTTATAAATTATTGATAAAAGGATAATAGTACCCTTTAAATATAGTGAAGGGTTTTTCTCAGGATATAAGAATATATTCACAACCACTATTTCAATTTTGAGTATGATTCCAACAAGCTTACATTAAACTGCACATTTTATGGAAAAATGTAATGAGAATAATACTCTTACCATCTGTTTTCTTTGAATCATTTCCGATATTAGAGTGATCCTTCTTGTCTGTCTTATTTTTACCATCTTTGAAGTCACCTGAAAGTAATAAACATGACAAACAGTATATGTATACAGCTGAGGGGGGTGTTATAAACATCTCTAAATCTGCCAAGTTTTTAAAAAGTGCAGCATAATTTTATAGTCATAAGATTGTATGTGTCTGAGTGTAAATATCTTTTGTAATCACGTTAGGTCCTGGAAATTGGATTGTGATGTAGAAATTGAGGCTGAAAGTTCTTGTTAAACAGAGTTGTAGTTAAGTTATGTGCTTATCTTCTAAGAGAAGCAGTTAAGATTTACTGTTAAGCTGTGGAGTGAGGAGAAACCCTAGCTAACTGTAAGTTCTACCAATTAATAGCTATTTAACTTCTCTGTGCTTCAGTTTTCCTATCTGCAAAATGGGTACGTTAATACCTACTTTATAGGCATTTTGGATAAATTAGAAGGCATATCACTCAATACAGTTATTATTATTCTAAAACAGAGCTATAAATGGTATTTTAATAAATGATCTTGTCAAAATGTAGTTTGTAAAAGTTGTAAAATGCTATTCTTAGAACACGTGTCAAAAATGTATTTAACCCACTTATGAGGGAATAGTAAGAGGATTCCAAGAGTACTGGAGCTGGGTATTGACAGGTATTTTAGAAACATGTGAAAATATATTTGCTAAGTTAGAGACAAAACTGGTTATATCCTACAGGGCAATAAAACCATAACGTTTGGGGTTATCTTCTCTCTCAGTCAAAAATCTATAAATTAGCATATAACTTCACAGTACCTAGGCTTGAATCAAATAGTAAATAAAGTTAAACACAGTCATGTCCTTCAAGAGTAGCATTCAGCAAATTAAGGCCCCTGGGTCAATGGTGCCCACCATCAATTATGGCAAATAAAGTTTTCTTGAAACATGGCCACACTTACTCACTTACCTATTGTCCTTGGCTGCTCTCATGCTGCAACAGCTGAGCTGAATAGTTGCAAAGACACAGGCAAAGCCAGAAATATTTTCTATCTGGTTCTTTACAGTAAAACAGTGCTGCACCCCTATCTAAAATAATTTAATAATCTCTGGGCATGTGTGTTCAACAATATGCCAGTATTACATGAAAAGGTCAGGGGCCTCTTCACCCAGCCTTATTTTCAAGTGTTGGATATTTTCTTACCAGTCTTACTAATGGAAGCTTTCTTTTTAGCCTGCATAAAACCAAGAACACATTCTCACTCAAATACTGGTACTTATTGAAGCCAAAAGATCCCAATAATAATTGGTGTGAGCTGGGCCTCCAGGGAATGTGTATGAGGGACAGGATTTACTCTTGTTTACTTTATTTGTGCCAGGCAGTATGCTAAATGCTTTGCATGCATCATTTTATTAAATCTTCTAATAGCCGCATTATGAAGGGCTATTATTGAAAGTAGACAACTTCATCATAGATTCATTCACTAAATGTCCAATTTGTAAAATTTGCTGAATAACCCACTCACCAAATGATTGAGGATGTTTTCCAAATTTGAGTTTTTTTCTTGAGGTTCCTGCAGCCAGTTAGACAAACACAGGCCATTCCATCTATGTCAAGGGGTATGGACTGCCCACTCATACGTTTCATACCCCACCCTGAACTCACATCTGCCACAACCTTGCACCTGGATCTCCCTCTTGCAGCATAACTGCCAAGCCCTCAACTATAGTATTTGCAACTTCTCTATGAAGTTCAAGTTTTAGATTTCAGACTTCTGTTTACTATTTCCATTTCTAAATGCCTTTGGCCTATGAATTTATAAAGAACTGATTATCTAAGGATGATTCAGGACTATTGGGGGCTGTAATATATTCTACAAACCACATACTTGCAATGGAATTTGACAAATACCAAGCTAACCTAGAAGTCAATAAACTCTTCAGGTTCTCTCTCATTCTTAATTCTGAAATGAGATGGACTGTGATATGGTCTGGCTGTGTCCCCACCAAAATCTCATCTTTAATTTTACCTCCCATAATTCCCATGTGTTGTGGAAGGAACCCAGTGGAAGAGAATTGAATCATGGGGGCAGTTTCCCCCATACTGTTCTTGTGGTAATCAATAAGTCTCACAAGGTCTGGTGGCTTCATAAGGAAAAACCGCTTTTGCTTGGTTCTCATTCTTTCTTGCCACCACCATGTAAGATGTGCCTTTCACCTTCCACCATGATTGTGAAGCCTCCCCAGCCACGTGGAACTATGAGTCCATTAAGCTTCTTTTTCTTTATAAATGACCCAGTCTTGGGTATGTCTTTATCAGCAGTGTGAAAACAGACTAATACACACTAGGTGGAAGAATTGAGGAGCAGGGGAGTCTACTCTGGCCAGGGTCCAAACAGGAGGATTTTAAGTGGAGGACATGGTCATCACCTCTTCCACCACCAAAAGAGAAGAAGTCCTTCAGAGGTCCCACAAAACAGTCCAAATACTGGCTTTTCCCTATTTCAATAAAGCCAGAGATGGACTCAAGGATCTTGAGCACTGTAGTCAAACTAGTTCCTTCTAGTTCATTCTTCCCTCAATGAGCCCCCACACTCTTAATGCATGCGTTTTAAGCCCTCTAGGTTGCTCTGAACTGGAGCTTTACCCACAGCTACAGCAACACCAGGATGTCTTCTGGAAGTCGTGGAGATGGTTCCCTTTGCCGGTTGCTAACCAGCAGCCCATGATGGTCCCTGTTCTCAGCCAGGGATGGGGAGGCTGTGGGAGGAAGTCATCTCAACAGAGGGCAAAGATTAGAAGATCCTGTCACTGCCAGTGGGTGCCCAAACCTTGAAAACCCCTCCTTCACCAACAACCTTCAGCTCTAACTTGGAAGATATCCTGGGCACCCCACAAAGAAGGGGGCTGGGACAGTGACACATGCTTGTTTGATGATGTTGCCTGAGCAAAACCCATTAGGTAATTTCCCATGGGTTGTATCTGGAGTAATGGCTGATGTGAGCTGTTACTCAATAAACAAGTGGAAGTGAAAGAGACTTTCTGTGCAGTTATAAATCATTTTAATTAGGCTGCTGTAATATAGTCCCGAACCACCATTAGGCTTTCTTATTATTGCTCTAAACTGATTTCTTTTCCCACCTCTCATTTACTGCTTACTTTTTAAGGGAAATGGTAGACTTTTGCTTATTTCAGGAAATAAGCACAGTTGTGAAATCAAGCCAGCCTCATTGAAGACTCAGGTTCCTGTTTTGTTTCTTTCAGGCTTTCCCCTTAACCAACTTCAAAATGAATTATTATTTCCACATCTGCCCTCTCTGGGTCTTTGTTTCCCTATGGTAGAATTCATATCCTTCTTTGTGACTAGCTTATTTGCATTTATTGGTTTCTCCCACTGACTAGACCTGGGGTTGGCAAACTATGGCCCATAGGTCAAACCTGGCCCCACTGCCTGGTTTTTCATGACCTACAAACTAAGAATGGCTTTTACATTTTTAAATGGTTAAAAGAAGACAAATATTTTATGACATATGATATTACATAGAATTCAAATTTTAATTTCTATAAATAAAGTTTTATTGGAAAACAGGATAACTCAATTGTTTGCATATTATCTGTGGCTGCTTTAAAATGGCAATGTTGAGTAGTTGCAATAGAGACCTTATGTTCTGCAAAGGCTAAAATATTTACTATCTTGTCCCTTATAGAAAAAGCATGCCAATCCCTGGAATAAGTATAGTGTAAGCCTCTTATAAACAGCAGTTAAGTTTCCATATTTCTCTGATGGCCCCTCTCCCTGAAGGCACCAAACCACAGGGACAAGCTGTTTACCTAACAGAGCATTGAGACTCACACAGATCAGAGTTTAACCTGAGATCTCTACTTAATGGTTGCTTGACTTTACACAAGTGATTTCACTTCTCTGAGTCTCAGTATTCCCACCCACAACATGGGAATGAGTGTTTCTACCTCATAGAATTGTTAGAACTTTTACATGATTTAATGTAGATAGAATCTCAAGTACAATGTCTGATACATGTTAAGCATTCAATAAAATGGTGGTATTATTGTTATTGCTTTTACTAAGGGCAAGACATTTCTAACCCACTCTGTTAAAAGAAAAAGCAGAGGGAAGAAACACACCTTGCCTTTCTCACCACCGCTTACATGTTCCTCTTTTGAGAGGAGTGATTATTTATCTAGGAGGTAGGGTTGAGCATACACAGCCCGGCCCAGCCACCCACATCCCAGACTGCTTTGAGATATGTTTTCTGTAAGACACACACCTTTTCTGTCACTTTAGAAGCAGCCTGCCAGGGTGCTGGGGTGGGGGAAGAGTCCTGTGCCTGGCTATACAGTGTCTGGTTGTGTAAATTCATTTCAGAGCAAAATGTAAAGAAGCCCGTGTATTCAGCAGACCAACTCTGTGTTTCCCAAGTTCCAGTTTTAGTGGAGCTGATGTCCTGATCATTGACTTTCTGATTTTGTTACCTATCTCTCAGTTGGTTCAGACCTCAGAAGGGGTAGCAAGGAAGGGCCTGTACTGCCCTCTAAAACAGTAACAGGTACATAATAAATTTTTGTTTTAAAAAATTTTTGTATGAACATATGTTTTTATTTTTTTAAATTTTTATTTCCATAGGTTTTTGGGGAAAAGATGGTGTTTGGTTATATAAGTAAGTTATTTAGTGGTGATTTGTGAGATTTTGGTATACCCATCACCTGAGCGGTATACGCTGAACCCAATTTGTAGTCTTTTATCCCTCACACCCCTCCCACCCTTTCCCCCGAGTCCCCAAAGTCCATTGTATCATTCTTATATTTTTGCATCCTCATAGCTTAGTTCCCACTTATGTGTGAGAATATACAATGTTTGGTTTTCCATTCCTGAGTTAATTCACTTAGAATAATGGTCTCCAATTCCATCCAGGTTGCTGCAAATGCCATTATTTCATTCCTTTTTATGGCTGAATAGTATTCCATCGTGTGTGCATATATATATGCATATGTGCATGTGTGTGCATATGCACACGCGCATGCATATATATGTACATACACACACACACACACATATATCACAATTTCTTTATCCATTCATGGATTGATGGGCATATGGGCTGGTTGCATATTTTTGCAATAGTGAATTGTGCTGCTATAAACATGTATGTGCAAGTATCTTTTTCATATGACTTCTTTTCTTCTGGGTAGATACCCAGGAGTGGGATTGCTGGATCAAATGGTAGTTTGGGTACATGAAAAATTCTTATTAAATTCTTTATAACTTTTTTTTCCAGACTATAATGCACTTGAATACAAAGCAAATGAATTAAGAGCAATCTCCAGAAGGGGGCAGGACGAGTCGGGACAATGGCCTTCTGTGCCTCCTAGGGTGGTCACCAGGATTAACTGAAGTAATTTTTGCAAGGTTCCTGGAATATGATATAAGCTATCATTATTATTACATGTGTTAAAATATTGTTCTCTGATTATATGTTATAGATGGTTAATTATAAAAATAATTGGAGAACATCGTGCTAAGCACTTTCTACATATAGAAATCATTGACCACGGCCCTGTGGCATAATAGCTAGAACACAGTTCTGAGTAGATTACCTGGCCGCACCAGGCAGGCAAGAGAATGAATATGTACAAAGAGAACTTAAAACAGCATCTAGTGTGCAGTCAATACATGCTATTTGTTGTTATTCTCTTCACTGTTTTTACTATCATGAGTATTACTGAAGGTTCCATGAGGCCTGTGCTGTGAATAGGTATTACTATATACATTGTGTAGAAACAGTAGAAGGTTAAGTAGCCTGGCCAAGGACACTGAAAAGGGAGAAGCACAGCTTGACTTGAATCTAGGTCTGTTGACTGCTAAATTACCTTGCTATTCAGCCACAACCTGGCAATTGCAAGCTCTGGAGACTCAGAACTTCCTGCCTGCCTCTAAACAAGGGAATCAAATCAAAGCCCTGCATACTTGCTCATCTTGTTCTCTCCACTCAGAAGTCTCTTTCGCCCATCTGACCAGCCAGCTTCAGCATTCAAAACCCCCTCTTGAAGCCTACTCTGACATTTACCCCATTTTATAATCCCCAGTCCCCAAAAAGCTAATGTGTTTTTCTCTGCACATGTTCCTTGGGCATTTTATCTGCCACGTCACTACTTTCACTTGTACATTTCACTGGAAATATTTGGAGGATGTCTCTATCACCTTTGATATTTTGGGCTTCTTGTGGCCTTTCCATTTCTAAATCCCTAGTGCTAAGCATGGTGCTTGGCACACAGTTGTTAATCGATATTTGTTGCATTAAATATAAGAAATCAATAACTATATGCACACTATGGTGACCAGCTTACCCCAGTTTGCCTGGAGCTTTTCTGTTTTTAAAACAGAAAGCTCTGTGTCTCCCAGTCCCAGGTAAACTGAAACAGCTGGTCCCCCTAAAGTACACACTTGTACACATACAGATATACAGATATCTATTACAGGAAAAGGCTCAGGCAAACCTGAGGTCTGGCCCTCATAGAGGGATGGTATATATGGGAAAATGACTTTCCATTTACCCACTTTGCACTCAGGAATGTGCTGGGGTTGATCATGGTAATTTCCCCCCAGCAGGCAGGCAGGCACTGGCTAGAGTCTCCAGGGCAGCTGGAAATGGCCAGAAAGGTATCAATCTCCCTGAAGAGGATGGCACAGGTGAGCTGGTAGCTGCTTCTGCTGGAATCCTGCAGCCCAGTGAGGTGGGATCAGAAGGAACTGGATGAGCAGGGAAGCCTTGCCCTGTGAGCTGACCCCATCAGTAGGGTTGTTCACCAGTTTCCATTCATCATGTCATTAATGCCGTGAAAAGAGCCCTTCACCAGTGTTAAGTCTACTCACCATTCTGTTGCTGTTCTCCTGATGACTTCTCAGCTTTGGAATTTTTCCCATGAGGGTTGTCACTTTTGTTTGCCCGTGTTCCATTGACTTGATTCTTAGTTTCTCCAGACGTCTTTTTCTCAGCTTTGCCAGATGCACCTTCTTCAGCCTGGCTTTTGGCTTCCATTTCCTTTTGCTGCTCCTCTGCGGCCAGGCGAGCCTTTTCCTCTGCTTCCTTCTTGGCCTTCTCCTCTGCGTCCATGGCAAGTTGGGAAAGCCACAGAAAAGAGAAAAAGAGGTCATGCCATCAGGAGAATGGCCTGTTTTAGTACACAAAGAGTATGTAAGGTGTTTACTGAGTGTTTGGGTACATTTTTGCTTAATTCATCAGATTGGCATGTATACTTAGGAAACGAATAAAATAGGTTCATAATGATGTCATTCTGAAAATAGTTAGTTAGAGGAGAGGTCAGGGAGAAAATAATAAGGATAATAATTAATAAACCAATATTATAATGGTATTATTAATATCACCGTTATTAATAGCTTCTATTGAATGTGTTCACTCTGCCAAGTATTATGCTGAGTGTTTTTTGGGGATTATTTATTTTCATCCTCAAAACAACCTTACAGCAGCTACTATTACTGTGACTCAATTTGACAAATGTGGAAATCAAGGCTGAGAGACATCATAAAACTTTCCCATAGCCACAGCAAAAACTGCAGCTTCATGTGGGCTTGCTTAAGACCTAGAGTTTAAACACAAACAATTGATTACAAAACAAAAAGGGAAAATATCCAACACTAGAGCAATTGAAGACAAACACACTGAGGACACTGTTTGTTAATTTAAAACAAGGAAGGGGATAATTGAGCCTTATGAAAAAAACATGGTCTTCAAACTGTCCACAAGATGAGAGGTAGCCTTTAGTTTGGCCAGGTACCTGGTCTGTGTCTTTCCTTTTAATGAAAAGATGCTAGCATTATTTCTAATCCAGTTGATTATAAAAGGGCTTGGCTCTGTGCTTAGTCAAAACCACAGCAGAAATGCATAGGTTAAGTATTTACGAAAAGATTGGTTCACTCATCCAACTCATATTTATTGAGCAGTTGTAGCGTTAAACACTGTTTTAGGTACGAGGAATACAGCAGCAAGCAAGTCGATTTATAAAGAAGAGATCATAATTAAGTAAACAAATGACTAAGATACTTGCAGTTTATAAAAAGCGCTTTGCAGAAAACCAAGCAGAGTAATATGCTGGAATATAATCAGCATAGGGGAGGGAAATTGCAGTAGACAAGGAGGTGGAGAAGGAAGGCCTCCTTGACAAGGTGACATTTAACCAAGTCCTAAATGATGAAGAGCTGGCCATGCAATAATCTGGACAAATAGTATCTCAGTCAGAGGAACTAGAAAATGCAAAGGCCATGAGGTAGAAATGAGCTTGGTACGCTCAAAGAACATTGAGTATGGTTAAAGTAAATTTGACAAGGGCTTAGTGATAGATGACGTGATCAAATGACCAAGGACAAGCAGGGTTCAGATCATGCAGGGCTTTGGAGGCAATGAGGTGGCATTGCATTATAGAGAATAACCTACACAGAAGACACATAACAGAGCCCAATCCTCCAAGGTTCTAGAGACTCATCCCATGCAGTGCTTAATTCACTGCCAAGGTCTTCTAGCCTGTGCCATCAACTTCCAGTGGGAAAAGTATTATTACATTTTTCTCTACATGTGTTTAAAAATGCTCCACATATCATTATCAGGTGTTTTCTTTATTTCTTTTGTGTTAGCCTTGGTCCTAGAAAAAAAGCTAACGCTCATAAATAATCCATTTGTTTTTAATCTAATGGACACCAGAGTGACTACGCATCTATCATGTTTCCCTTTGTTTTAGTTGCTAAAGAGCTCAAAGCCCAAATTTGGTCCAGATTCACATGTTCACGAGGCTTTATGACATGTATTTTGTGAAAGTCTATGATATCTGGTTTAGTCTACTTCTCCTGACTTTATATTTGCTTACCTAAGATGTCTTCCTTAATATATTATGTTTTCATTCATTGATCCATCCATCCATCCAAACCAATGCCCTAGCCTCATCCCCAAACAAATTAAATAAGATTCTGGAGAAGGAGGGGCAAGAATAGGATAGTTTGAATGTTTTCCAGGTGATTTAAACATACAGAGTTGAGAAGCACTGATTTAAATGTTAAATGTTCGCCATTCAGTATTTCATGACATTCTACTCCCCAAAAGGATGTATTTGTAATTTACATTGAAAAGGTGAGGAAAGATTTCTTTACAAATAACATAATTATGTGCATGTAAAGTATAATGTCTTCTGGCCTTTATAGAAAGGTACAACTACAGAGTGAAAGAATGCTCTTGCAGAAGAAGATGGTGAGATGGCATTCTCAGTAGGATGGAGGACCACAAAAGGTTCCCTGGAATGTTCACTCAGGCTTTATCTCTTCCTTCTTCAGTGACTGAGGATGGGGTTTAAATGTCATCTTTGCTACTGAATTCCCAGTGCTTAGCATGGTGACTGGTGCGTAGCATACACTCGAAGTATTTGTTGACTAAATGAAATGTACCCTACGGGTGTGATTTATCCTATATGCAAGTGTAACCTTATCTGTATGTATCTTCATCAGTCCTCAGCAAATTAAACAGGCATAAAATACAGAAAGTATATAAACTCTAAGTCTTATTCTGAAAGAGTAGTCATTTGACAAATGTTAGTTTCCTTAACCAATAATGTAGGTGAGAAAAAAGATGACTATTTTTACTACAGACTGGGAAACTGAGGCAAGGAAGAGGAGAATTCATTCATACTCAGAACCTGGTATCAATTTTAGAAAATAATTTATAAGCCCCTCACATAATCCCCACTGAATCCATGGCAAATTTTCAATATTCAAAATAACCCCAAGTTGGAAATAATTTTGATAAAAACTGAAGGTATTAAATTCTGGTTTGCTATAAGAGAGTATAAAATATTATCTGAGCAAGAGAAATTCATTTGACAACTGAGTCAGACCAATTTCCCACGGGAAATCTAGCTAAAAGCATACAAAAAACTGGTGGCGGGGGGTATATTTCAGAAACAAACCTGGTTTTTCCTCAACTGTAGCTATCGGGCAATTCAAGTTTACATGAATGAATGGTAGCCCTTCTGACATCATGATCTAATCAGATACGAGCCTATCCTACTGTATGATTTCTCTACAGCAATCATGTTCCAGTAGGTGGTCCTGCAGCTTTTCTACTCAATTTCCATCTCTTAGTCACATCTCTGAGATAGCTGACATTAGTGTGATCGACTGCATGACACCCAAAGTGGTACAACTCAAAATTTGTAGACTGAAACAAGCAATCACATAAATAAGAAAAAAGAAAATATATTGACAGGAGGTAGGTCTTTTTAACTGCAATCAGATTCCTTTATATTTTCTGGGTGAAATTATCAGTATAGATGAAATTTTCGTATAACAAGAAAAAGGAGTTGAGAACAGTTATTTTGTACATGCTCACAGGTTCCAACGACAGCAAGTATACAGAGAATTCACTTTTCAGGTCTTAGATTTAGCATCTACTAGGCTTCTTGGCTAGTAGAAAGCAAGAGATGTGCGGTTCATTTCTGTTTCCTTTGGCTTCCCATGTCAGACTGTCTGTGGTGTTGGGACTTGGGATGAAAACAGCCAAGAGCAAGCAGCTAAGAGTTAAGGTAGAGCAGAGCCCTCAAGATCCATAAATTTGCTTCCTCCCAGTGGAGAGCCAGTTCTACCCCACAATGCATGTCCGTACAGTTTTGGGGAAATACATTGATTTCTTTGTCTTCCTGAATAATGATACTATAGGGTCTCAGTTAAAAACCGTATTGGGCTAATTATCCCTTGATATAATTTTCTGAAATGCCTACTTAAACTACTTACAACCAGAGAGAGAAAGAGAGAGAAAAAACAGAGAAAAGAGAGAGAAACTGACCAGAAAACCCAAAATACTATATGAATTTTGACTATTTCAAATCTCAGTTCTATACAAGAACAAAAGAAAGGTGCTTCTAGACATTTAAGAACATAGAAGGTGTTCCCGCTTCCTGAAAATTTTAGTCAAAGAAAGAAGTGCTCCAGCTGACAGAAAACTTCAATCAACATTAAAAACTCAAAAATGAGAAAAATATGCAAATGAATTATATGTTGTAAATCACAATATTCAGTATCAGAATAAAATATTCAAAAGAAAGGCCAAATACAAGACAATATTATATTATGATCCCAATTTGTGGGCAAAATTTTTACTTATACATATGTACAGAAAAGCAAATTACAAAGAATAACATCAGAATTTTAATAATAGTTATATATGTCTAGAGAGGTAATTAGTAATTTTCATTTTCTTTTATATATATTTTTTATACTTCAGCATTTGTAACCTAAACATGTTAGTCTTACACCAGAAAACACAAGTTAAAAAAAAGTACTAAATACTGAATGGAAATTAATCAATATTGATCAGACTTGAAAATTGTTATGTCCATACATCTTTAGTTGGGAATAGTGATTTTTAACTCTAAGGGCTATAAAAATATTTATTTAATCTTTCCTAATAATTATCAGTTCTTGCCTACCTAGTTTTGTAAATCAGGTTGGTTAACAAAACCAAGACCCATTTCCAGTGCATTTACTAACAATACATGTTCAAGTGCCCCACGGAGGACAGCCTTTCTTGAAATCAGGGTCATCTGGAAAAAAAGAGCAACAAACAAAACAGCCACCACCAACAGAAAACAGATGCGAACTAGATTTCTAATTAGCACCAGTCAACCAGTCAACAGCATTACTGAGCTGCTAAGAATGTTATAAAATATTAGTTACAGGTTGCTATTTTCACCACCACCTTAACTTTGTATTCAAACCTCTAACCTTCTTTTCCAATTTGCATAAATAACAGCTACTACCTAGGTACCAACCTTGTGCAGGCTCCTTTCTCAGTGCTTTATAGGTATTACTTCTATTCACCTCAATTCTGCAATGTACATTATCATCCCCAAAGTGAGTCTCAAAGAACCTATCTGAAGTTGCCAAAAAAAAAAAAAAAACCTTGCAAGTCAAGACTCAATTCTCTCTCCCCTTCCCTGCTAATTGAAATGTGCCCTGATAACCAAACTATTCTCCCACAAAATATCCGTAACACCAGGCTCTGTGCCTTTGCCCAACCCCTTTCTTCTTGTTCCCATTTCTAAATATAACACCTCCTTCAGGTCTTAATCCCAGAAGTCTGCTACATGATGCCTTCCCAAACTCCCAAGCAGGGCTACAGACAACTTCTTTGTGCTTCCAAAATAGTTCAAACACACAGTTATCTCTATCCCCATACCAAATGCATTTAAAAATTATTAGCTGTTTATTTATCTGTTCTTTTTAAAGGGCAAGTTTTCTCCTGAAACTGTTAAATGCTTCCCCAGGTGATTAGTTTCTGAAGGTAATTTTAGTAAGCCAGATAATTGCAAACAAATTATTTTGAAGTACCTCTTTAAATTGCATGTTGTCAGACATTGAATTTTCAAGTGTAATGAGTATAATTGATTATAAGAGAGTGTTTCTTTGCAGATGATGCAGTAGCTGCCATCACTGCTTGCAACGCCTGCCAAAAGGGAAGATTGAAATGTTTAAAGCATTTGAATGGACTAGGAGAGGGTGCACTTAAAATATGGAAGGTGTTGGCTCCCTCCACAGCTCAGGGTGCAACATCTGTCCTGAAATGATAAGAGTTCAATTACGCCCTAAAAGTGCCATAAATATAAACCCTTTGCCTCACCTGAAATGAGCAGCCACTTGAACAGAATTTTATGGACAAGTCACAAAATTGGACAGAATTTTGTGAACAAGCCTTTGAATAACTCCAGCAGTGAGGATGCTGCTTTCCTACACTAGAAGCAGAACCCCCAGCCCCAACCCGATATATGGGAACCAACACTGCTAGAACATGCTCTTACCCACCGTCCCCACCCTTCTCACCTGGTATACTGACACCAGGAGGGTAAAAATGTGAGATGTTGTGTTTGGGGAGGGGATAATGTGTTTTTGTCTGATGTGAGGGCCTAGGGCTTAGGCTGGTGGTGCTGGTGGCAACTTCAGGGCTTTGACTGAACTTCCATTCTTCCTTTGAATGAAATTCTGTAGTAATGTCTCTTCCCTTCCCCTGCCACAAGACTGTGAGTTTTGAGGGCAAGGATGTCTGTTACTCATCTCTGTACCCTGGGCACCGGGCACAGCCTGGCACAGAGTAGGCATGCAATAGATGTTAGCAAAAACTGACTCTTGTTGAAGGCTCACCTCTAGGAAGCCCAGTCCCATCACTGGGCTCCCAGAGCCACCATGTCTTTGTCCCTACCTGGAATCAGGCATCACAGTGTCAGACCCCTTATCTCAGGTTTGTGCTACCTATGCACAAGGGCATCTCTCCCTAGTATGATAACGTAGAATGTACCGATCATGGAGGACATGCTCAGTAGTCACAAATGCACATATGAACAAAGGAATTTAAGCTTTCCAAATCATACAAATTTCCATATTTTTCTGTTGATAGTACCAAGGGCCACAACTTTTAGTTTTGATGATGTCTGCTTCAGGGAATTTCTGTTTACCGACAATTTACCATCATATCAGAAGATCAGTTATATGGTTTGAGCAATGAGTGAAGGGAAACTGAGAATATGAAAGGAATATAAAAATGCCTGTAAGAAAATTAAAGCTCCTTATATCCCAACATAATGGCCAAGGCAAGGTGGCTATTAGCGGGTCTTTACTTAGGTAAAAGAAGAAATAAAAGCCTCACAGTTGCGCCACATGACATCAAGTGAAAACGACAAGATGTTTAGCAGAAATCAAGAAATAATAACACCCATGTCCTGTAGAGTCTTCATACTAGAAAAAGGAGTTTAGTCTCACAGCATAAGGGAATCATGTCAGGAGGCTTGCAGGTCTGCTGCATTTTATCATGCATTGATTCGTAGATATTATGAAGATCAAAAGATGGTAGATTCTAATATTCAGCAATTTGAATCTGCATCCTGAGCAACTGTGCTTTATTTATAACACACATAACTCAGAGAGGACAACCTTGTTTTATGCTGAATTGGTTTGGACAGGTCTGTGGCATGTTACCTTTGGGTACCTTGGCCCTCCATCTCTCCCGATTGATGTGCACCACTTCCGTCCAAGTAGCTTTAAAGCTCTTATAGTCAACGGAGATGACAGAATTGTTGATCGGGGCACTTCCCTCTGAACCAGAGGTCTTGACACCTGATCGCTTGGCATCTGACGAGCTGATGCTATTCAGACTGGAAAACAAAAAAATCATACCAAAGAAGAGAGTTAGTGTTTGGAAAATGTCTGCCAATGAGCAAGCCCAGAGGAGGAATGGTTATCACTCCTAAAGTTATTGCTGTGAAATATCTAGATCCTGAGGTTTATAATTATTCTATTTTCCACATATGACCGGTGGGAAATTGTGAATTTTCAGCAGGAAAAACATCAACATTGCAGTCTCAAGAGTCTCTATATTCTTCATATTTCTTCTTTGCTATTTGGCCTCTTCTTTTTTCCCCATAACCAGAATCCCCTCATGTGAATTTTCTCTGCTCTGTTCTCTGAAACTGACTAATTTGAACTGGGACATCTACTTAATTCCACAGTCCACCTACCTGCTTCCACACTGACCACTTTTCCAAGTTACCTAGCAACTTGCTCCTCTTTCTTTCCAGCTCTACCATTCCCCTGCAAGGGTCTTTCTGATCCCAGCATACCCAAGTCCAGGGGAAGTGATAATTTCCTTAAGTTGCTGGAAGAAGATTGAAATGCGGACAGCATGGAGATTGTGAGGGACTAGGTCATGCAAAAGACCTTATGGGTAACTTTGTAAATATTAGAAAGCACCATCTTTCTGGAAAATCTCAAAGAAGTAACTACTGCTACCAAGTGGTTAAAGAAGTGACTGGTACGGATACAAATTCATGATGGACTAGACAAGCAGAATATATTTCAGTCACTGCCTGAAGAGCTGTGGGGCCATGGGGACTCTGGCAGGGGGCTCTGTCCTCCTTGTTAGCAAACTTAAGAGGGTCTATCCATCTGGAGCATCCCTGGGGTCCCCTGTCCTAACGCCTGTCTTTCTTTACTCCTTTTCCTGCTCTTTGCTTCTCCTTTTCCTATTCATTCCACTTCTCTTCTTCCTCCTTTATGACAAAGCCCACTGTTCTACATGAACAAGGAGATTAGTAGTAGTCGTAATAGTAGTAGTATATCTAATAAAGACTTTATTGTAGCTAGCACTTCCTCTGTTCTAGATCCTGTTGTAACGTTTAACATATTTTTAACAACTTATTTAGTCTTCCCAGTCACCTCTAAGTATTATAATCCATGTTTTCTCAGATGGGGAAAGTGAGACAATTTGCCTGCGATTGCACAGCTAGTAAGTGATGAGGTCAGGAGTAAGTGATGAGGAGCTGCCCTTGATATAATGATGTGGTGGTAGAAGGTGATTTCAAGCTTTCGATTCTTTTTCTCTACTTCATTCTTTGTGCAAACCTTGAAATGAAAGTCAGTTTCATTTCTTTGTAAGTATTCTTGATGAGTGGTACTGTCTTTGTGGAGTATTACATGAGCAACGATTGTCTGGGCACAGCAGGTAAACATGCAGCAAATAGGGTGGCGGGGGGGCAGCACCAGGTGCCTGCTGGTCACGATTTAGACCTTGGTCACCCCTTACAGTTTAGCCTGGAGAGTACAGATAATACAATTTCAACTCCTCTGAGAAAAGGAAAGAGGCAGACAAATTTTTCTGAGAAGGAGCTAAGGCAAATGCCATTATGAAATACCATCCCCATCCCCAGCAAAAGAAGAATTCTATCCTCAAGGACAGGCCAACCTCACCCTCAGCCCTCAAGCTTCCCCACTGACCTCGAACGCCTCTGTCCTGTCCCACCAGTTTGAGAGGTTTCATCGATTAATGGACTCACAATCTTCTCGGTCATGTCCGTAAGCACAGTGAAGGTGGGTTCCACGATGAAATCAATGAAACCTGAAGAGAAACAGCAATGCTTCAGAGGAACCACATATTACCTTGGGCCTTTCCATACTTTCCAGAAGAAACTGATCTAGAAGTTCCAGATCAGATTAAAAGAGAATGGCTTGATCTTATGTACTGTATGTATTCCTTCATTTGAATATTACATGTCAGTTTCATTTCTCCTACATAACTTCCTATGACTTCAGGATACAGTTCAATAAAGTGCCTAAGAAATATATACTCAACACCCACTACAGAACAAGCACTGTGATAAGAGCTGTGTAAAAGACCAAGACTGAATAACACAACCTGCCTGAAGTTGTGACATTTGAGCTGAACCCTTAAGAATGGGTGGAGAGGAAGATGTGGCTATTCACTCTGGGCGGTGGGAATGGAAAAAGCCAAGTGACAGAGATGGGAGGGTGTAAGATGTGTCTGGGGACTGACTAGGGAGTAGGGATTCTTTTGGATTTGGGGAAGGAAAGCTTGGGAAGGCAGGTTATCGACAGCTCTAGGAAGGGAGGCTTCTAAGTGTTCAGATAGAGGGTTGGGACTTAGGTGGACACTGGAGGCTCCTGGAGATGTTTGAGCCGCATTGTCATAAGAGTTTTTAAATGTTCTTTGGAAAGTTAATCTGGCAAGATAGATAAGAAGGAAGAAAGCAGGAAGGGAGAAGGATGAGAAAATCATTTAGAAGCTATTGCAATTGTTTAAACAAAAGATAAAGAAGGCTGGAACCAGTGCCACTATAAAGTGGAAATGCAAAGCAGGCACAGATACCTGCACAGCAGGAGGTGGTACTGCCTCTGTATGGGATCTGCCAAAGACACTCCAACAACAAAGCAGGCAAAACAGAAAATAGAAGGAGAATATGGCCAAGAAAAGACAATGGGCTCAGTTTCAGATTTGCTGACTTTGAGGTACAGGGCGCACATCTAGATGGGAGAGGGCAAACAGAGTTGGAAGAAACAGGATTGGAAAGTGGAAGAGGGCTCAGGCCTAGAACTATACCTTTGTAAGATCACCGTGCTAGAGAGATGGCTGAAGTCGGGCTACAGAGATTGTCCCAACAGCTCAGACACCCAAATGTTCTGCAACAATCAGGAGAAAAAATAGGAGCTGAAGCTAGTGGGGATGGTGGTAACTCATTACACAGTCACATGAAAACTGGGAGGAAACTAAATATCAACCAGAGGAAATGTTGCCCATTCTCCTTCGAAGGGCGTGTTTGGAAATGCATGAATGCATATTTAGTTTTCACAATGGCCCAGGTAGAGGTAAAGCTGGCATTAATGCTCAGCAGTAAAGGATGTTAAAAGTCCTACAATGTAATTGACAAAACAAGAATTGTCTCAACCAAATACCAATAGTATCGTGATTGATAAGGAAACAGTGATAGCCAAAAGTGTATTATGGTTAATACAGTGTTGTAATTGTGTATGTGTAGTATGTATTGTGTATTATGGTTAATTATAGTGTAGTTTTAAACTGAAACTAAAGTATTTGATGACACCATTTTTGCCTTTTTTTTTTCCTGACAAATTAAGCTCAACATGTCCAAACCAGAACTAACTCATAAGCTTCCCCACAACCTTTGTAAATGGGATCATGGTCCAACCACTTAATGTAGAGTTCTGCCTTTATCTCAGCTTTGCGTTCGGCCAAATCCTTGATACCTTATGTGCCACCTCTCTTCTGGAGAGGCCCTGTTACTACCTTAGTTCTGATATTCATCATCTCTTCTTTGTAATCCTGTAGGAGGCAGTCAACTACTTTCCTTGCCTCTAATCTTACTGAAAATCCTCCATTTAATCCTCTATGCTACTGGCAAAGAAATTTTCTAAAAACAGGGTTGGCAAACTTTATCTGTAAAGGACCAGATAGTTATTTTAGTCTTTGCAGGCCATATCATCTTTATCAAAACCACTTAACTCTGCCACTAAAGTGCTAAAGCAGCCATAGACAATATGTAAATGAATGCACTTAGCTATGTTGTAATAAAACTTTATTTACAAGAACAGGTGGTGGGCCAGATTAAGCCCACAGGCTAAAACATAAATTTATATATTTTTAACCTCACTTAAAATTCTTTAGATATGCCCTCATTTCCTACAAGAAAGTATAAACAGATGCTATTATTAACACTATATAAAATCTGGGCTTGATACGTCCCTCACTACATCCTACTCCGTACCCAATGTTCTTGCCATATGGAAATGTTTAGAATTTGCTGACCATACCAGGCAGTTTTAAGTTTCCCTGCTTTGTATATGTTACATTCTCTGCCTGGAATACCCTTCTACCCACCCCTAGCTCACCTCCAACACAGATCACCATTTGCCCAGACAATGCCTACTCACTTCTTGGGACTCAATTCAAATATTATCCCTTAATAAACCTAATGGTTCACACACTCTGTTGTGTACCTTATCGTACTAGGTACAAAAGTCTACCTTGGCATTATAACATTCTAATAGATTTTTGTTTTTGTAACATTTTGCCCATCACCCAATACTGGTTTAATGTCTTTGAGAGCAGGTACCATATATAATTTGTCTTTGTTCCTATAACATCTGTTATCATGTCTAGCAGTGCCCAATATACGAAGACTCAATATACATTATAAAAAAAGCATAAGCACTCAAAACACAAGTAGAAAAATGCCTAATTCTTATTGAATTTTCTTAAATGACTTCAGACTCTTCAAAGGTGGAGATCACTGACAACATTTAACTTAGATAGGGCACTGGTGTCCTCTCCCACAGATGAAGATTTTTAAAATGCATATATTATGGTTATTAGCAATTCAAAAGTTATCCTTACCTAAAAAAAGTGCTTTAAAGAAAAGAAAGGATGGAAGGAAGACAGGAAATAAGGAAGAAAACATTTTAAAAGATCCATTCATGGAAGTAGATTCAACAAGGAAATGGGGCCGTCCTGAAAACAGGGCTAGGAGAAGCATCAGTGAGTAGAAATGCCTTGTTAGCTTACAGTCCTGCATGCAGAATGGCGGGATGGAGTAGAATGGGCTTCCTGCCAATGACACTTGTTATCTCCTTGGAAAGCTGGGGCCCCCTCTTTCTCTTGACAGGGAATGACAGAGACACCAAGAGTGTCATTGTCCAATTCTCCCATGAACAAGCCACATTCCAGGGAAAAGAATGGACAGAGTGGTTCCATAAATTGAATCAGGCAGAGCCATGAGCACAACATGGCAGAATGGAGCCAGTTTCCCAGCCATAGAACCACTGGGATCATCTGTGCTTACTTCTACAGGCTTCCTGCTTTGGTGCTTCTATCCAAAGAGCTGCAAACACGTACCTACTTGTGACTGAGCAACCATAGTGGACTTTCGGTCACACAGAGGAGAAAAAGGCAGCCCCAGCTCTGCTTCTCTGTCACCCTGGAAAAATAAAAGGTCATAGTAAATTAAGGAACAGTAGGCTGGGTCACCCAGATTTCATTTAGTGACTTCTGCTGCCACGGAGGCCACTGGTCTTTATTTTAATTATTACAATTACATTATAAAATAAGTCTTTATGGAGCCTGCTTCTCTACATAAAAGACAACAAAAGGCTGAAGCCCTCTGGGATCCAATAGTTCCACCCAACTGCAAAGTTCATGTTGCTGTAAAGAAAGCCTCACTGGGCAGTACTAGGACCTCCATGGAAAATAAGGCAACAGGCAATATGTCTTGTGGCCTGCAGCCAGCACTGCAGGCAGAATTTCTGTGTTTTCTCAAGTCATCCTGGGTCAACCTGTGGCCATTGTTCAGCTAATGAACTCCTCCCAGACGTGGGCAGTGTCTGAAACTAAAATTCAAACTGGACTGATTCAGACTGATTCTCCTAGTGCTACCTAAAGCCACACACACTTGGAGCAAGTGCTTCTGGGTTCCTAACCTCAGAGACCAGTCCATAATGAAAAGTGGACCAAAAAGAGAATAAATAATTGCTTGTGTCTATGAAGTTAGACAACAATAAAACACAATTGTCTAACCAATATATTCTCAAACTCACCAAAAAGCATCACCATAATAAGCATTATGAAGAGTCTAAATAATAATGGAGATGTTTTCTAAAAACTTGGGCCAGAGGCTTAAGACTTGTCATACCCCCAGAGGAAAGGAAAAAAAATATGTCACCCTTCTTATAGTAGTGAAGCTGTGCTAATTCATTTTACTGGCTCAGGATAATAGCTACTGACTTGTGCTTGAATCCTTTTCTCCTACTAGATGTGAGATAGATCACAGGTAAGTTATTTTCCTTCCATACATTTTAGTTTTTATCACTTGCTAAATGTGGGATAGTAATCTCTACCTCATAGGGTTATAAGGATGAAAGAGAAAAATGCATGTAAATAAATAAAAAGAACTACTGTTGTTTCCCAACAGGTGGCTCTAAATTTAAGGCCAAGATTCGAGAAACCTTTAGTGAATTTGTTCACCTAATACACTCCGACTGTAATAAGTACTGTCAATAAATTAATTTAATAGCAAATAAAGGGTAGTAACAACCTGCAACCAGGCCTGGTTCAAAACTGGATGATTCTTCCTTCTAAGGCATGCTACCAAAGAGAACGGATATTGGCTCACATGTAGCATTAACTGAAAGGACGGAAAAGGGGTGTGTGTCTGAGGAAGCTCAACAGTGGGGTCACAATGGGAACTGGGGACATCCAAGGGTCTCAGGAATAGTCCCTAAGTGGCTCAGTTCCTTCTGCACCCTCTTCCTATATAGACACCCCAGCGGACACAATGGCTTCTTTATTTCAAGTACGCACTACTGAAAACTGCTCTCTCAAGTGGCATGATAAAAATGATTTCCTCCTGAGTGATTTCTACCTAGGTGATATGTAGAAAAGGAAGTGTATTTATAATGTAAATTCTAGTGGTGTAGATGGTTTGGTGGGATAGTTCAGCTAAAACAAATAAAACCCTTTTTATTCCCATGTAGCAGGGATACAAATTGTTCTGTCAGTACATTTTAATGGGGAGGATGTGAACACTCTCCATTTGACTATTAAAATATAAACACTAATCTGGATTTCATTACTGAACAATCACCTGATACTAAATAACTCCTAATTCCACGAACTTGCCTATACCCAAATATACACATAATTTACATGCTTTGTATTTAATTGAGCTGTGTAGACTCGACTAATAAAAGCTTATTTTTAAAACAGAGGTAATCGAATTCCCTTTGGAAAGCAGATATACTTATGAATTGAAAAAAAACAGTGCTGATAATGTAGAGGGATAAACTTCTACTCATGAGTCCAACTTGAGTGATAACACAGTACTGTATGACTCTATAGCTATAGCTTAAAATTATTCATACACTTCCTCTTTATTGAAGAGGTCAACATTTTCAAAAGAGGGCAAAAGTCTCTATTTACACAAAGGATTTTTAAAAACTCACTCATTTTTTTTTTTTCCAGGACAGTTCAGAAAAATAAGTATCATTCCTGCGGTAGGGGTTAAGATAACTCCAACTGATAAAGTCACATAGTTGGCACACAGAAGGAAGATAATGAATATTTGTTGAATAAATGAAAAGACTAATTTGGTTAGAAACACTCAAGTTCCTTTGGCCACTCAGACATTCATGACAGACAAACTAAAGAGAGCAGTTAGGCAGGTAGCTGTTCACCAAATCCCTATTCTCCTCCTCCTCCATTTCCTGTCTACACAGCTAGACTCCATTGCCTAGAATCACTGCCAGTTAGTGCTCAACAACAGAACAAGAGAAGCGATGCATTTCTACCACAGTCCAGGCCTACAATATCTCTTATGCCTACTTCTCCATGTTTTCCCCAGTTTGCTGGTTTGATGTAGACAAGCACTTTGGAAGCAAGGTAGATGGCAGAATACGGTCTAAAATCATTGCTTATCATAGAACCATCTGCCAATCAAGAAACATGAGTCCTATACTGTACATGAGTGAGTTCAAAACTTCCATTTATGTGTGTTGTTATACATTTGGGGGTAGCTATAGGTAAGCAGCAAACCAGTCAAAAGAGACAAGGGCTCCATCTGTATTGGAAGTTCACAAAGATGGCGCCTGTCAATGCAAGAGCTTCCAAAGACATTTAGGTAATATCTCAAGTGAGTCTTTTCAGGTGAAATGAAGAAAAAGCAAATGTTTGGGAAAGCAACAGAAGGATCAAGTTGAACAAAGCACAGCAATGTATATTCTTCTTTCCCAGGGGAGGAAGGCACAAATATAACATATGAGAAAGGCATTGTGATGTTGGATTTAAGATAGCATAGTAAAGTTTTAGCTCTTTCAGAAATTATCACCTCAAAAATAAGGAGAGTAAGAAACAGAAATGCAATCACACATCCTAGGAAAAATCTGTAATCTAAAATCAAAACTATATGAGAAAGGGCTGCCAAATGCTGTAAATATCAGAGAGGAATAAGGCAAGATGCCAAGAGGCTAGGTAGAGAATAGACATTGAATTGCAAGAGGCCCTACAAAAGTAAGGAAGAAGTAAAGGCACACACACACACATGCATGCACACACACACGCACACACACACACACACACATACACACCGCTTCATAGGACCCTAATAATAAACCAAGGACAATTCTAGATAGCTTAGAATACTACTGCTCTGATTGCCCTGTGGTACAAATCTGCAAATAGTTGGTCTGAAAAGAATACATTTCACTCAAAGATTGTAAATAATAATAATAAAGTGAAGAAGAAAAGACAGGAGGAGGAGAAGGGGCAGAAGGAAGAGTAGAAGGAGGAGGACAAAGAGATGATGGAGAAGATGGAGGGGAAGAAGAAAAAGGTGAAGAAGAAGAAGAAGAGGAAGGAAGAGATAAAAGAAAAAGAGCAAAGGGAGGAGAAGGAAGTATTATACCATCAGCAGCAGAAGCAGGAATAAAGAACTTCAAACAAACAACAGATGGGGAATACTCATCAGATAAATGGTGCCACTACTAACAGAAAGAAGCTCCTGAAATTGTTAAGAACAAGGGCTTAGGGGAATGAGACCTAGCAGAGCACAGGAAAGACATTGAAAAGGGAAGAAAACTAGAATTATCACATTAATGCAGATTGTGCTGGAAGCAGCTCAAAGGAGAACTGAATTGATAAAAATAAAAAGGCCACTGAAGGCACTATAAACAAAAAGAGAAACAATAAAACAATCTGATAATTTCATAGGGAACAAAGGAAAAAACTCACCAACACGTGTAATAAATGAAAACGGGAAAATACTATAGACATAGATTAAATTAAAAGAATTGTAAGAGATGTTTGCAAAATATAAAATTGTACAACAATACAAAGAAAATGAACCTCACAGTTTTTCCAACATGATATATTTACCAACGAGGTGAACTTACACTTCTTTAAAGTCAATATTTCATCAAAAAGTACCCTGAGGCAGTGGCTTGGATTTTGTAAATTATGGTTATAAAACTGAAGATGTAACTTACTCTCTTAGTAAACCATGGAATGTGTGGTCCATCAGCACTGAGACCATGCCCTTATTTTAAAATGTAACCCAACTTTCCAAATGTAATTTTTAAGAACACTCTATAATGCCATTGAGATTTCCCATTTGAATTGTCCGATTTAAAAATCTATAGTTAAGAACTGAGGCAGCATTTCTCTTACATGTGTTACTTACTATAGCTTATGGCATCTAGGTTAAAATATTAAGTCAATAAAAATAATTTACTGAATTATAATTACGAAAAAAATAGTTCCAGTACAATGAGTTGACAGTCCCTTCCCAACAGGCAAGAAATTCAATATGGTTATTTTCATATTGCCTCTAGCACATTTTTATTCGAGTATATGTATGTGCAAACAAGTTTTCCTTTACGAGGAAAAAATGTTCATATGTTTAAGTAATTCATTTTTACTTTCTCATAATTAGAAAAAGAATCACTTTAATACCTCAAACTATATGAGTTAGCTATTAGCTATCCTTTCACCATGGACCAAATACTCCTAGCTGTAGAGGGTATGTTATGGTTTGGCTGTGTTCTCCCACCCCAAATCTCATCTTAAATTGTAGCTCCTATAATTCCCATGTGTTGTGGAAGGGAGCCCGTGGGAGATAATTGAATAATGGAGGCAGTTTCCTCCATACTGTTTTCATGATAGTGAATAAGTCTCATGAGATCTGATGGTTTTACAAGGGGAAACCCCTTTCACTTGGTTCTCATGCTCTCTCTTTGCTGGCTGCCATGTAAGACATCCCTTTGTTTTTCCTTTGTCTTCCACCACAGTTGTGAGGCTTCCTCAGCCCTGTGGAACTGTGAGTCAATTAAACTTCTTTCCTTTATAAATTACCCAGTCTTGGGTATTCTTTATCAGCAGCATGAAAATGAACTAATACAGTAAATTGGTACTGTTAGAGTGTGGCTCTGCTATAAAGATACCTGATATGTGGAAGCGACTTTAGAAGCGGTTAACAGGCAGAGGTTGGAACAGTTTGGAGAGCTCAGAAGAAGATAAGAAAATGTGGGAAAATTTGGAACTTCCTAGAGACTTGTTGAATGTCTTTGAACAAAATGTTGATAATATGGACAATGACATCCAGGCTGAGGTGGTCTCAGTGGAGACGAGGAACTAGTTGGGAACTGGAGTAAAGATGATTCTTGCTGTGTTTCAGCAAAGAGACTGGCAGCATTTTACCCCTGCCCTAGAGATCTGTGGAACTTTGAACTTGAGGGAAATGACTTAGGGTATCTGGTGGAAACAATTTCTAAGCAGGAAAACATTCAAGAGGTAACTTGGGTGCTGTTAAAAGCATTCGGTTTTAAAAGGGAAACGGCACATAAAAGTTCAGAAAATTTGCAGCCTGATGATGCAATAGAAAAGAAAAACCCATTTTCTGAGGAGAAATTCCAGCCTGCTGCACAAATTTGCAGAAGTAACAAGGAGCCAAGACAATGGGAAAAATGTCACACATCACAGACCAAGAGGCCTAGGAGGAAAAGATGGTTTTGTGGGCTAGGCCCAGGGTCCCCCTGCTGTGTGCAGCCTAGGGACTCGGTGCCCTGCATCCCAGATGCTCTAGTCATGGCTAAAAGGGGCTAGGTACAGCTCAGGCCATGGCTTCAGAAGGTGCAAGCCTCAAGCCTTGGAGATTTCTGCATGGTGTTGAGCCTGCAGGTGCACAGAAGTCAAGAATTGAGGTTTGGGAACCTCCGCCTAGATTTCAGAGGATGTATGAAACCACCTGGATGTCCAGGCAGAAATTTGCTGCAGGGTCAGGGCCCTCATGGATAACCTCTGCTATGGTAGTGTGGAAGCAAAATGTGGAGTTGAAACCCCCACACAGAGTCCCTATTAGGGCACTGCCTAGTGGAGCTGTGAGAAGAGGGCCACTGTTCTCCAGATCCCAAAACGGTAGGTCCACTGACAACTTGCACCATGTGCCTGGAAAAGCAGCAGACGCTCACTGTCAGCCCATGAAAGCAGTCAGGAGGGAGGCTGTACCCAGAAAAGCCACAGGGACAGAGCTGCCCAAGACCATGAGAACCCATCTCTTGCATCAGCATGACCTGGATGTGAGACATAGAGTCAAAAGGAGATCATTGTGGAGCTTTAAGATTTGACTGCCATGCTGGATTTTGGACTTGCATAGGCCCTGTAACCCCTTTGTTTGCCCAATTTCTCCCATTTGAAATGGCTGTATTTACCCAATGCCTGTACCCCCATTGTATCTAGGATGTAACTAACTTGCTTTTGATTTTACAGACTCATAGGTGGAAGGAACTTGCCTTGTCTCAGATGAGACTTCGAACTGTGGACTTTTGAGTTAATGCAGAAATGAGTTAAGACTTTGGGGGACTGTTGGCAAGGTATGATTGGTTTTGAAATGTGAAAATATGAGATTTGGGAGGGGTCAGGGTGGAATGACATGGTTTGGCTGTGTCCCTGCCCAAATCTCATCTTAAATTGTAGCTCCCATAATTCCCACATGTTGTGGGATGAACCTGGTGAGAGATAACTGAATCCTGGGTGCGGTTTCCCCCATACTGTTCTCGTGGTAGCAAATAAGTCTCATGAGATCTGATGGTTTTATAATGGAAAAATCCCTTTCACTTGGTCCTCATTCTCTCTCTTTGCTGGCCACCGTGCAAGACATCTCTTTACTCTTCTGCCATGATTATGAGGCCTCCCCAGCTATGTGGAGCTGTGAGTCAATTAAACCTCTTCCCTTTATAAGTTACCCAGTCTTGAGTATGTCTTTATTTGCAGCATGAGAACAGACTAGTACAGGGTGATATTGCAAAAGTATTATCAAAGAAAGCATATGACAGGGGGAGTGGAGATTTGGAGAACATCCTCCTACTACTATTAGAAAAACAGCCCTTGGAAAAATAGCTCAAAAGAAGCTCTTGGTGAAGGATGATTTTGCGGAGTCACCTGTATAGTTCTTTTTTTTTTTTTTATACTTTAAGTTTTAGGGTACATGTGCACATTGTGCAGGTTAGTTACATATGTATACATGTGCCATGCTGGTGCGCTGCACCCACTAACTCGTCATCTAGCATTAGGTATATCTCCCAATGCTATCCCTCCCCCCTCCCCCCACCCCACCACAGTCCCCAGAGTGTGATATTCCCCTTCCTGTGTCCATGTGATCTCATTGTTCAATTCCCACCTATGAGTGAGAATATGCGGTGTTTGGTTTTTTGTTCTTGCGATAGTTTACTGAGAATGATGATTTCCAATTTCATCCATGTCCCTACAAAGGACATGAACTCATCATTTTTTATGGCTGCATAGTATTCCATGGTGTATATGTGCCACATTTTCTTAATCCAGTCTATCATTGTTGGACATTTGGGTTGGTTCCAAGTCTTTGCTATTGTGAATAATGCCGCAATAAACATACGTGTGCATGTGTCTTTATAGCAGCATGATTTAACTAGAAATGCCATTTGACCCAGCCATCCCATTACTGGGTATATACCCAAATGACTATAAATCATGCTGCTATAAAGACACCTGTATAGTTCTAGTTCCCCCCACACCATGGAGTCCCCTTTGAGAATTACTCTGGGAGGCTGAGCAATAACTGTGCAAAAAGAATTAACCATAAACTAAATAGGGTACCTGTTGACATACACATATAATAGCTGGGGGGTGCTGCGGCACGTGTGTGTGTGTGTGTGTGTGTGTGTGTGTGTGTGCATGTGCACCATAGACAGAGTGAAGGAAATGCCTTGCATTTCCTAACAAAAGGGTCTTAAGAAAACATCTCGTCCAACCTTATCCTAAATCGTTCCCTCCCCCCGCTCCCCCAACATAAATCACAGATAAGACCATAGGGAATTAGAGAAGCAATTTGATTAGACTCAGGCCATAAATCAGTGGAAATAAACTCCAATAAGGGGTCTTCTGGCATTTGTTTAATGTGCTGTTAACTCTAGCCCCACTTCATTACTAGTTTCAGAAGGAAAACACACACACACAGGCACACACACACAGGTGCCTTCTAGAATTTCTGCATTCAGACTTGAAATATAAGAGTAAGAATTATCACAATCTAAATTTATTCAGAAAACTAAATAAATAGCAAAGAGCCATTTCTTGTCAGTTTGCGGGACGAAGTTGTGACTTGTGTTATTAAGCAGTGTTTTATGGAATCAGAAGTCTCTGAATCCATGCTGTTGAACCTCTTTTCTTGAATTAGCAAGAATTAACTGAATTAGCTGTATTAACTTGAATTTATTATAATTTAGGTCACCAAATCTATGTATCATGCCTTCAATCTCAGGCCCGCATGTCTGGATGCAGATGTTTGAATGGCAGCACCTCTAGAGATAAGGTTAGCACACGTGCCTGAGTTGGAAAGACTTCGGTCTTGGTGCTATGCATTTATTTCCCTATTTCTCTAGTTCTATGCATTTTTAAAATTTGTTTTCAAACAATTTATAATAATTAAAGATCCTGCCTATTCTTTTTTTCTTTTTCTGAGATGGAGTCTCGCGCTGTCGTGAGGCTGGAGTACGGCGGTGCGATCTTGTCTCACTGCAACCTCCATCTCCCAGGTTCAAGCAATTCTCCTGCCTCAGCCTCTCAAGTAGCTGGGATTACAGGCACCCACCACCACGCCCAGCTAATTTTTGTATTTTTAGTAGAGATGGGGTTTCACCATCTTGGCCAGGATGGTCTCAATCTCCTGACCTCATGATCCACCCGCCTCGGCCTCCCAAAGTGCTGCAATTACAGGCATGAGCCACTGCACCAGACCGATCCTGCCTATTCTTATAGACAACACAACTCTGGAACTTAGGACGGAGTGAAGTTTAAATACAACTGGAATGGTAGTTTCTAGTGATTTCCTGACCCCAAATTGCCACATCTGGTTTGGAATTTTGCATCTTGGACTTGTCCACTAGAAAGAAACAACCCAACCAATCATAATAGAGACATGAGTTCAAGATTAACATCTTAATCCTACAGGGTGATGCCAAAGTAACTGTCATTTTGTCGAGCCACTAGAAAGAAAAAGTAAAAGAACCCCTCAAATGACATTTTGACAAAAGACTGCTACAAGGAAATACTTTTTTCCCCCAAACAGAAATGCATAGGATAAAAATACCATAATGTCCTAAAAAGCAGTATTTAGGTAAGATTCAAATACCACATGACCAAGAGGCAAAATAATCTGTGGAGCCCCCCTCCCCTCTCCAAAATTACTGTAATCTCAATAGTCCTTATCCTAGCATTGCTGAGATATAAAATTCATAAAATATCCAATGATGACAGCCCTGATGGAGAGAGAGCAACAAGGTACCTGTCTGAAGAACTCCTCCAGGAGTGACATTGTCCAGCGATGATGGAGGTCCCATGCTTTTGCTGGATGGCTAATATCTGCTGTATGCAGCATAAGGGATAAGGCTTTTGGCTTTTCAATGCTGTAAACCAAAAGCAACCAAACACATGATAACCACACTCTTTAGAACCTCAGTAAGATTTTTAAAAAAATCATTAAGTTTTTAATCTCTTTCGTTCTTCCATCTCAAACCCCACTTCAGCTAAATTGAGGAAAAGACATCATTTTATCCTACAACTGGGATACTCATTAACTTGGTCTCCATATTTACGGAATTGGACTCTCTGGACTCAAATCCATTTCTGGAATGACTGCATCCTTCAAAAAGACAGCAAGAATCCAAGAGTCACTGACTTTTATTGGTTGCTTCTGCATTGGGGATCTCTGATAATTTAGTTTCCCACAGGGAATTATTTTAAATTCTCACTGGGGACAACTGATGCTGCCTCTATTATTTCTTTCAACCCTGATGAGAACATACCTTATTGTGATAGGTACAACTTTCATGCTTTCTCCTTCAAACATCATCATTGCATAAGAACACTCTATAAAGTTGTGTTAAAGGAGATGCTCTTTAAAGGGATAGCCACATAGACAAGGACCCATTCAAACACCTATACAAACAAAAGCACAAGCCACAAGCACACTTACGCTTCTGGCTGCTGCAGAGCAGTCTTCATTGCTTTGATTTGTTGGAAGTGACAAGACATATCTGTGGCCATCACCATTTCAATTACCAAGGTTCGAAACTCCCTTTTAGAGACAACCGTGGAGAAAAAAGGATGGAAGTCAAAAATGGAAAGTAAAAATCAGTTTTTTTTTTTTGCCACTGCTAATGAAAATCAGTTAATGATTTCTGACATTTCTAATCTAATTTGGGTCTTTAAGGTGAGCTTTTCAAATAAGGAATAAATGAAAGCTAAGTATTAAGAAAATCATTTATTAGGAATATGATACATGGAATACACATATCATTTGGAAAATTAACTCACAGGAAAAAATTCAATGAAACTGAAAATTGTATTAAAATGCCCTTTTCTCCAAATGAATTCAGAGTTTTAAGAAAGAATTAACTTGAAAATAATCCTAGGAGGTAAATTAATAATCCGTATTTCACATTGGATACAGGTATTCCATCTTTTTAAAAATAGCTTGATTTTTAATAGTTTTAGGTTGACAGAAAAATTGAGCTTATAGTATAGCTAGTTCTCATGTTACCTCTCTTCCAGCACAGTTTTCTTATTTTTAAAGTCTCGTGTTAATGTGGTGCATTTGCTACAACTAGTGAATCAATACTGATACATTATGTTAACTACAGTCCATAGTTTACATTAAGGTTCACTGGGCATGCTGTACAGTTCTACCAGTTTTGACAAATGCATAATGCCATGTATCCACCATCACAATATCCATACAGAATAGATTCAGCACCCTAAAATCCCCTGCGCTCCTTCGATTCACCCCTCTCTTTTTTCCCTCAACCCCTGCCAATCACTGATCTTTTTACTGCCTCTAACGACTTTATTGAGGTATGATTTACATAGAATAAACTGCTTACAATTTACATAAATTGCAGAATGTAATGAGTTTAACAGTTGAGTAAGTTTTTGAAAATACCACTGTAATCATGATACCAAATACTTCCATCACCCTCAAACCTAGCCCCAGGCAAAGTTTGATCTGGCTTATGTCTATCTAAAATAGTTTGAATTTTCTAGTTTTATACATATGTACATAAAGTATACACATATATATTTAGTATATATTTCAAACATTTAATATATATTATAGATTTCAATATTTATATATTATATACACATATATTTCATACATATAGACACATATTTATTATATACATACATGTAGACATACATAGATATATATGTATTATATATTAAATATGTGTGTATATATGTATATATAGATGATGTATATATGTATATATAGATGATGTATATATGTATGTATACATACATACATATACGTATGTATACATATGTATATGTATACGTATATATACATATATGTATGTATGTGTGTATATATACATACATATATACACACATATTATTTTAAAATATTCACACATTTAAAATATACACACATATTATTTTAAAATATAATAGATAATACATATTATATACACATACATACACATTATATATTAACACAGATACTAGATATATACACACGTGTTTCTATGTATATACATAGACACACACACACACACATATATAATACAAAATGTACTCTTTCTTTACTCAGCATAATGATTTACAATTCATCTATATAGTGGTTCATCAATAGTTCATTTTCTCTTATTGCTGAGTGGTATTCTATCATATGAGCATACCACAGTTTGTTATCCATTTACTAGCTAACGGACATTCAAGTTACTAGATTCTAGTTTGGGACTATTGTGAAAAAAGCTACTATGGGTATTCATACATAAATCTTTGTGTAGACACATATGTTTTCATTTATCTGGGGTGAATACCTAGAAGCAGAATGGCTGGTTTATAAGACAGCTGAGTGTTTATAAGAAACTGCCAGCCGGGCATAGTGGCTCATGCCTGTAATCCCAACACTTTGGGAGGCTGAGGCAGGTGGATCACCTGAGGTCAGGAGTTCGAGACTAGCCTGACCAATATGGTGAAACCCCGTCTCTATTAAAAATACCAAAATTAGCTGGGTGTTGTGGCATGCGCCTATAGTCCCAGCTACTCAGGAGGCTGAGACAGGAGAATTGCTTGAACCTAGGAGGTGGAAGTTGCAATGAGGTGATATCATGCCACTGCACTCTAGCCTGGGTGACAGAGAGAGACTGCATCTCAATTAAAAAAAGAAAAAAGAAAAAAGAAACTGCCAAATATTTGTGAAAGTGGTTGTATCACTTTACATTTGACCACTAGCATATAACATTTTCAGTTTTTCTTTACCTCCTCTAATCAGTCTTTAATTTCAGCCATTCTTCTGATGGATATGTAGTGTTATCTCATCGTGGTTTTAATTCACATTTCTTTGTTGACTAATTATGTCACGCACATTTTCATGTACTTATATTCCATTTGTATACATTTTTTAGGGAAATGTCTGCTTCAAACCTTTCTCATTTTAAAATTGAATTGTTTACTTATTATTGAGTTATAAAAGTACCTTACACATTTTGGATTCAAAACCTATGTAAAACATAAGTGTTGTGAATAATTTCTCCAATTTCTTGGCCTGCTTTTTTTTAACGGTGTCTTCCAAAGAGCAAAAGGTTTTAATTTTTATAAAGTTCAATTTATCATTAAAAAATGCTTCATGCTTTTTCTCTCCTATCTGAGAAACCTCCACCTGCTTCCAAGGACTTCAGTATTTTCCTCTGGAAGTCTTGCCATTTTAGCTTTTACGTTTAGGTTTATAACCAATTTTGAGCTATTTTTTGAGTATGGTATGTGATAAGGGTCAAAGTTATCTTTTCCCATTGTTCCAAAACCATTTGTTGAAAATATTTTCTTTTCCCCATTGAATTAATTTGGCATCTCTGTCATAAATCAATTGATGAGTCAATTTCAAAACTCTCAATTCTGTCCCATAGTTACGTATGTCCATCTTTCACCAGTGAAATGCTGCCTTGAATACTGTAACTTAAGCATGCTTGGAATCAAGAAATCTGAGTCCTCTAACCTTGTTCTTCGTTTAAAAAGTATTATTTGGCATTTCTATATAAAGTTTATAATAATCGTGGCAATTTCCAACATAATTCTGCTTGAATTTTGATTGGAATTGTATTGAAACAATAAATAATTTTTGGAAGATTTGACATCTTTATAATGCCGAGTGTTCCACTACATGATGACAGTATATCTCTCAATGTATTTAGTTCCTCTATAATCAGCAATACTATGTAATCTTTAGTGAACAAGAGCTGCATTTGTTTTTGAAAGCTACTACTATTTTATATGTTATGTGCTATTGTAAAAAATTATTTTATTTTCCAATGGTTTGCTGCTAGTGTCCCTCTCCCTCTCTCTGTCTCTCTCTCTCTCTATATATATATGTATATGTGCATATATGCATATGTGTATATATAATGTTTTTTACATTAACCTTGTATTCTGTGACCTTGCAAAATTCATTATCGGTTCCAGTAGCTCCTTTACAGATCCTTAGAATTTTCTACTTAGACAATCATGTCATTTGCTATTAACATCTTAACAATGTTGATGAATGTAAGATCAAGCATCTTTGTCTTACTCCCAGTCTTAAGGAAAAAACATTCAATATTTCACCATTAAGCTTGATGTTAGTTATAGGTTTTTCACACATGCACTTTATCCAGTTGAGGAAGCTCCCTTCTGTTTCTGGCTTGCTGAGAGTTTTTATGATGAATGTGTTGAATTTTGTCAAATGCTTGTTATATATCTATTAAGATGACTGTATGATTTGCTGTTTGTTTTTAAATATGGGGAATTCTTTTAATTAATTTTTGAATGCTGAATTAATCTTGCATTCCTTGGATAAGCCCAATATGTGAGTCAGGATTCTCCAGAGAAACCAATAGGATATATACATATCAAGAAAGAGATTTATTATAAGGAAGTGGCTCACATAATTTTGAAGGCTAAGTCCCAAGATCTGCAGGGTAAATCAGCAAGTGGAGATCCAGGACACCCAATATTGTACTTCCAACTTGAAGGCCGACAGCTCAAGACCCAGGAAGAGCCATTGTTTTAGTTCAAAGACAGGCAAAAAGAATTCTCTCTAACTTGGGAGGGGGTCAGCCTTTTTGTTCTAGCTAGGCCTTCAACTGGTTGAATGAGATCAACTCATGTTAGGAAGGGCAATCTGCTTTACTCAGTCTACCCTCTTATATGTTAATCTCATCCAAAAACACCCTCACAGAAACAACAGAATAATGCTTGACCAAATATCAGCACACACTGAGGCCCAGGTGAGTTGATACATAAAATTAACTATCACACATGATATATTACCTGTTTAGTATAATGTTATATTTAATTAGTTAATATTTTACTGAGAATTGTTATAGCTATGTTCATAAAATACATTAGTCTTTAACATTCCTTTTTATGAATTTTTTATCAGAGTGTGGTATCAAAATTATGTCTTATAAAACAAATTACACAGTATTTCTTCCTTCTCTAAATACATTTGCATAAGATTGGTATTATCTGTTCTTTACATATTGATAGAATTCACCAGTTAAACTATCCAAGGCTGGATATTTCTTTGTGGGAATATTTTTGATGACAAAGTCAATTTTTTAACAGACATAGGATTGTTCAGACTTTCTGTTTCATCTTGTGTGAATTTTGGTAAGTTGTATTTTGCAAGGAATTTATCCACTTCATCAAAGTTGTCAAATTTATTGAGATAAAGTTGTTTGTAACATTTTCTTATGTATTTCATATGTATAGGATCTAATGTTGGTACTTTGTGTTCTCTCCTTTTTATTGACCAGTCTAGGTAGAAGGTTGTCAATCATGTTGCTCTTTTCAAATAACAGCTTGAGCTTCCTTAATTTTTTCTGTTTATTTTTTCTATTTTATTGATTTTTCCTCTTATCCTTACTAATTTCTTCTATCTACTTTGAATTTACATTACTGTTTTGTTCTAGCTTTCTGAAGTCATTGTGTTTGGAACTTTTTTCTTTCCTACTGTGAACATTTATAGCTGTAAATTTCCTCTAGGCACTGTTTTAATAGTATTGCACACATTTTTAATATATTGCATTTTCATTCTTCATAAATTTGAAATGTTTCCTAGTTTCCTCTGATTACTTTTTGATCCACAAATGATTTAGAAGAATGTTGTTTAATTTTCAAATATACAGGATTTTCCTAAATATCTTATTGATCTCTAATTTAAATCCATTAAGGTCAAAGAACATACTCTTTAAGCTTATGATATTTTAAAATTATTAAAACTTATTTTAAAATGTCTCAGCATGTGTACTTGAAAAGAATATGTATATTGCAGTTGTTGCATGGTGTTCTACAAATATTAATTAAGGCAAAGTGGCTGATGTTGTTCAAATCCTCTTAGGTCCTTACTGATATTTTTGTCCAGTTTTTCTATCAACTGCTGAGGCAAGAATGTTAAAACCTCCTATGATCGTGAAAATATATATTTCTCCTTTTTCTCCTATCAATTTTTACATTTTATATTTTGGAAGTCTACAGTTACCTAATACTTATTTATGACTGTTGTATCTTTCTGATGACACTCTTATTATCAGAAAATCTCCTTTCTCTTTCACAGTATCCTTTTTCTTGCAGTTCATTTTAGCTAATATTAATAACACCACTGCATTCTACTTATTCTTACTGTTTGGTACATCTTACATACTTTTACTTTGAACCTTTTTGTGTATTTATATTTAAAGTGTATCTCTTGTACAATTGCAGTTGGAGCTTGCCTTTTTATCAATTCTAATAACCTTTTCCTTTTAAGTAGAATGTTTAGTCCTTTAACATTCAATGTAATTATTAATATAGTTGCATTTGGGTCTAGCATGTTATTATTTGTTTTCTAATTATCACCTTTGCTTTTTTCCCTTTGCATTAACTTTTCTGCTTGAGATATTTTTTGTATTATTTATTTTTTAAATCAATTTTAATTTATCCACTGCTAAATGGTCAATTTAAATTTATCTTTTGATAAATAGGTAAACTTTAACAATCTTTAGCTATTATGGTTAATCTTTTTAGTGGTTGCTTGGGGATTACAACATACATCTTTAATTTTCTGTCTACTGCATAACTTTATGTAACATGTAAAAATCCTGCAACAGTATAGGTCCATTTACTAACATTAACTGGTCTTTATGTTATCATTGTCACATGTATTACACCTCTCTACATATAAACCTCGTGAGATGGTGTTGTAATTTTTTCTTCAAATGGTCAAATGCACAATTTAAATAAGTGAAGAAAAATTTTACATTTACCCAGATATTTATCAGTTTATTCTTTTCTAAAAGTGTGATTTCACTATCATATCATTTTCTTTCCAATAAATATTTAGATTAATCTAAAAATTAATAAAATATAAAATAACAAAATAATATTTTTGAAACTACCTTAAAGAAAGCTCTAAAGAAATTTCTTTAGCATCCCTTATAATGCAGCTCCATTAGTGACACATTCCTGTTGTTTTCTATTATCTGAAAATAATTTTATTTCATCTTCATTCTTGAAGTTCATGTTCACAGGATGTAGCATCCTGTGTTGGCTTTTTGTTTTCTTTTTAGTACTTTAAATAAATTATTCCATTGTTTTCTGGCCTCCATAGTTTCTGATGAATAGTCTACTGTAATTCAACTTGTTCTCCTAAGTGTAATTTGCCATTTTTCTTTATTTTATCTTTGCCTCTCAGCAGTTTGACTATAATATGTGGCTCGGTGTTCTTTTCACCAAATTTATCCTGTTTTAGGTTTGCTGAGTTTCTTGTATCTGTATATTTATATGTTTGGCAATATTTGGAAACTGTTCAGTCATTATTTCTTCAAATTCTTTTTCTTTCCCATTCTCTCTCTTTTCTCTCCTTCTGAGACTCAAATTGCCGTTATGTTTGCTCATATAAAATTATCCCACATGTCCCTAACTTCTACTCATTTAAAACAGCTTTTTCCTCTTACTTTTTCAAATCAAATAATTTCCAACTTTGAAACCTGAAAAATGAATTTTTAAAAGTCACTGTTTCCTTCTTCTGTCTTCTCTATCATGCACTAAGCCTATGTAGCAAATTCTAAATGTAGACATTTTATTTTTCAGTTCTAAAATTTGTTTTTAATTTATGTTTTCATTTTACTCATAAACCTTATAACAAAATAATATTTTTGAAACTACCTTAAAGAAAGTTCTAAAGAAATTTCTTTAGCATCCCTTATAACACAGCTCCATTAGTGACACACTCCTGTTGTTTTCTATTACCTGAAAATAATTTTATACACAAGCACGTTTTTCATTATCTCACTGAGCATAGAAATAATAATTGTTTTAAAAGTCCAAAGTCCTCATCTGATAATTCTAACAATGGCTTATCCTAGAGTGTGTATCTATTGATTGTCTTTTCCCTTACTAAGAAATCACATTTTCCTGATCTTTATATGTCACTTAGATTGTATCCTGAACATTATGGATATAAGTTGTAGGGAATCTGGGTTCTGTTATATTGCTCTGAAGATTGTTGATGTTTTGTTTTAGCAGGCAATTAACTTGTTTATACTCAAAATACAAACTCTGTATAGGTTCAGTAAGCAATACATCAGATATCACTGGACACAAGGAGGGAAACATCACACACTGGGGCTTGTCAGGGGGTCAGGGGCTAGGGAAGGCATAGCATTAGGAGAAATACCTAATGTAGATGATGGGTTGATGGGTGCAGCAAACCACCATGGCACATGTATAAACCTGCACTTTCTGCACACATATCCCAGAACTTAAAATATAATAAAAAAAATTTTTAAAAAGGTTTGAAAAAAATAATAAAAGGTGGCCAGGCACAGTGGCTCATGCCTGTAATCCCAGCACTTTGGGAGGCCAAGGCTAGTGGGTCATTTGAGGTAAGGAGTTCGAGACCAGCCTGACCAACATGGTGAAACACTGTCTCTATTAAAAATACAAAAAAATTAGCGGGGCCTGGTGGTGCATGCCTGTAGTCCCAGCTACTTGTGAGACTGAGGCAGGAGAATCGCTTGAATCTGGGAAGCGAAGGTTGCAGTGAGCCGAGATCATGCCACTGCACTCCAGTCTAGGTGACAGAGTGAGACTCTGTCTCAAAATAATAATAATAATAAAAGGTTTGAATATGGCAGAGAACAGCTTCACACATATTCAGATATATCATGGTTTTGAAGGATTTGTGTGAGGGCTTATTTAGATATTTAGATCGTGTATAATCCTGGCTTCCTGACAATCTAGTAAAGTGTTCTAAAGCTTGCATAATTGCCTCTTAACATATTTTCCAAACATACGTATGCTACTTCTGTTATACATACTTTTACTTTTCTTTTTTTTCTTTTTTTTTTTTTTTTGAGATGGAGTCTCGCTCTGTCACCCAGGCTCTGTTCTGTCCAATGGAATAGAACACAGGCCTCAGAAATAATAGCACACATATACAACCATCTGATCTTTGAAAAGCCTGACAAAAACAAGCTATGGGGAAAGGATTCCCTATATAATAAATGGTGTTGGGAAAACTGGCTAGCCATATGCAAAAAACTGAAACTGGACCCCTTCCTTACACCTTATACAAAAATTAACTCAAGATGGATTAAAGACTTAAAGTAAGACCTAAAACCATAAAAACCCTAGAAGAAAACCTAGGCAATAGCATTCAGGATATAGGCATGGGCAAAGACTTCTTGACTAAAACACCAAAAGCAATGGCAACAACAGCCAAAACTGGCAAATGGGATGTAATTAAACTAAAGAGCTTCTGCACAGCAAAAGAAACTATCATCAGAGTGAATGGGCAACCTACATAATGGGGGAAAATTTTTGTAATCAAACCTTTTATTATAACTTTTACCAATAGTAAAATTGGATAGAGGGTTCCTTTTTTCCTGAAGTGGTGCAATGATTAAGTGAATTGCTCTGCATTTTTCAGATGCTGGCTGAGTCTAGCATATTCCAATAAAATTTAAGTCAAATATTCCCATATGTTTTAATAAACTAAAGCTACATGGAAACTCTTAGCCACTCTTAATAAAAATCAGCCTCTCAGATTGTTCAGTAAAGTTTATTTCTCTAAATCCTTGAAAGATGGTGAGCACACAAATAACCAATAAACAGCTGATTATTTAATTAAAATATGAGGACTATTTGAGTCACAAGGGATTCAGAGTTTTGTAAGGATTTAGATGATCTCTGCCTGCAGGGTTTGAAGTACCTTAACCTATATTTATAGCTACAATGATTTATTGGCTTGCTATATACGACACAAAGTGTGCTAAGCATTTTAAAATGATTATGTCGTTTATCATAATCTATCCCAACTGCAGAATAAATGTTACTATCTATTTTCAAGAAATTAAAATTTTAAAGATGTAAAGATATTGAGTCACTTCCCGAATGTCATACAGCTAGTAAGTGACTGAGTCCATATTCAAAACACAGGTATGTGCCTAAATCCAAACACACAATGTCTGTCATTCATGCAACAGAATTAAGTGTACATAATTTTTTTAAGTGTCCAATAATTTCCTTAGAAAATGTCAAAAGATTGATAAGAAGTCCAAATCAAATATAGGGTGAAAAACACATGTTATTAAATAAAAGATAAAATTCAGATTTAAGGAATTCAGATAAAAGCAACACAAGTTTCCTAAGGTTAAAAAAAAAAGCAAATATATCCAAAGTGTCCTCAGTTGAACACTGTTAGAAGTGATTTTTCAAACTTTCTTCTTTGAGAATTTTTAGGACAATATTGAATTATTTGACTCATACTGGTTTCACTTCCCAATTCATCAATAAAAAGCAATGTAAAGATGGCAAATAAAGTAGTTGGAACTTAATCATAACATTCCATAGCCTTTATTTATAAATATTTGAATATCTGTATAAAGAAAAAAGAGAAATAAGACATACATACATACATACACAAAGAGAGGGTGAGAGTGAGAGAAAGAAAGAGAGAGAAAGCAACACGAATCAACATTTTAAGCAAGGTGTTTTCTCAAAAACAGTATACTTCATCCAACTTCAAAGTTCCTTCCCTGGCCTACAAATCTCTCTCTTTTCTCATCCTTACCTCCAGTCATCCTTTGAGAGGTTAATCAAAATATTCATTTCCTCGTCATCTTGCAGAAGGCGATAAGCTGCACTTAAATGGTGATTCTCCAGTACAGATCTGTCATTATACAGAATAGCTGGATCAGACCTGAACAGAAAGCCAAGCAAAATTCAGAATGTTAAACAGTTGTGATTTACTTGGGTAATTCTAACAGGCTAGAACACACCACCACTTTTTTCCATGTTTAGAAATTATCTTTGTCCCCATGCCAGTTATGTGAACCAAAAGCTCAACTAACACTACAAATCATCAATAGATGAATGTAGGGTATGTTATACCAGTACATGTGTGGGCAGGAAATATGTGACATCCAGCCTGAGAACTCTCTCAAAACTGTTTTACAACCAGATCTCAATTACCTATATTAGTGGCAAAGGTGTTTTTTTTAAAATATGGGTCATGTCAAACTTCTTTGTATTTTCTGGAATGAGATTTATTTTTATTTTTATTTTATTCAATGAATGCACTGGTTTATTTATTTTAGTTGTAATTTTCAGAACACATATCACCTGGTGCGTACTATCTGTAAGCTGCCTCTGATAGTGGCTTGATCTTAACATTTTTCCATGCAAAAGCCACATGTGGAAAATTGAGAATAAAGAATATAAAGATTATAATGTCAGTTTTTAGTCCCTATCTCAAAGACCATACTATAGCTGAATGTCACTAAACACAGGACTGTATAATATTTTAAGATCTTAAATTTAATGAAAGCTTAGATTATTTGTTTCTCACCAAGGAAGCTGAGTTTCAGAGACTTAAAAAAACTTGTTAGAGCCCTTTGGTGGCCAAGTGACAGGGCTGGGATGAAGGCAAGATCTTCTGACAGTTGGGCCAGTGCTTCCCCAAGATAACTTCCACCTGCCATTGGCCAAACTTTGGGCTGTATCTACCATACCTTGAAACTGTTAGGCTTAAAATTTTATTCATCAAAGGATTAAGGGCCTGGTCACAGACTTTGTTTTCTGAACAGGGATCACACAGGCTGAGATGCTTTGGATAAAGTTCTGTTGAACAGGGCCAATGTTTAAATTTCATTCCAAACCAAGCTTAACTGAACACATTGGAATTTTCCCACTCCTATGGAGATAACGCAGAACATTCAAATCCCGAGGTGAAAGATCTGCTGTTACATCTGTTGAGTAAGTTAGATACCAACTGATGTATATTTTGTGACACTCTTTTCCACCTCCTGTAATTAAGCCATTCTCCTCTGTGTTGGGACTGGTTTTGATCCTCGTCTCCAGGCAAGACCCACATATGTTCAACCCACCTCTCTTCCTTGGGCAGGTGCTATTCACCATGATGTCTGTCCTCAGAGTAAAGGTTCCACCCACAGACATACATTAAACAGTGCTACTCTATGGAATTCCCTGTATTAAAGGGAATTCTGTTCCCTTGGAACACAACCACAAAAAGCTGCTTTTCTGCGGCTGAGACTAAGTGAGGAGGCAAGAAGGTGGAACTGAAGCAAGTAGCTGAAGTTCTTTTGTCTGCTTCCATTCAACTAAAATTCTCCTTCTGAACAGAGATCAGACAATATTGTCTTCTTTTGTGTATACTGTAATCAAGTGTTGAGTTCATTAAATACATGTAGATTGATTTAATGAACACAAACCTATCTAGAGTGTGCACCTGCTTTTTCAAGTGAAATCAGCAAGTATTTATTTGGTGTTAAACTCTCATCCCTCCCTGCTACATTCTTTCTCTTTGACTTACCACCTTTCCCCATACCCTAGCTCCTTTTGATTACTATGTCAAGGATAATGAACTAACTCTACTGTCAGACTCTCTCCAGTTCCACATCATTGTCTTAAGAGAGGGCAAGTTCTTAGGCTAGGAGAGGGCAAGGAAAGTTTTATCCTAAGTAGAAATGACAATTGACTTGTGCTATTGCCTGGAATTCTGTGCTGAGAGGAATACTCAGAATAAACCCACAGTTTAGTAAGAAAAAGTACCAAAATCAATTAACAGTATCTGTTACAGGTCAGGAGGTTCCGAGTGGGGCACTTGGACCCATATTTAATGTCTCCAACGGGAGGTTTGTGTTTACCTGTGCAGTCCATTAGGAAGGATGCACAGGTTGCTCACGGTGAAGGTAGCCTACAGGAGACAACCTTACTCCCGGGGCCCTGTGCCAGGGAGTGGTGCAAGCACTAAACAGAGCAGATACAAAATCAGAGAGGATGAGAAGAGATCTCATCAGAATCCCAGAGATCAGAGGGTAAGATTGGTCAATGTTGTTAATGTCAACAAAAAAACTCTAATCCTCACTGTCCTTATTCTTTTCCTTTATGTGTCATCTGGGGCTTTACGTAAAGTGCCCCATTTCCTGTTAGAAGTAGGTAAAGTATGTACAGAACATACATAAACAAATAGCGAACATTAGAATAGAGAAGAAAAAGATATCTATATGAGATCTGAACAAAATAGGAGAATTAGGAGCAGATGGCTTCTTAAACTCTAAGTCTTGATTGAAGCTGACCAGACTGATCTCTCATTTAGAGGTTCATTGTTTCAGAAACTCAAAATAGGAAACCTATGCAAAAGAAAGGTGACTAACACCTTTCTGATTTCTAAAACTGTCTCTCTGACCCCTCTTGCCTCTCTTCCAAACATTTAAACACCCTCACCGAGTCTGAATGTGGAAATTGTTGGTGGTTCCGGTATGCTCGTAGTCGTGGATGGCAGCTGAGAAGATTATAGCAAAGATCTCCAGCTCCGTCAGCCAGTTCTGAAAGGAGATTACAGAGCAATCAGATAATCTGTTTCTTTCTCAAAGTCTTCAGCTTGCTGACAACACACCCACAGTGCTGCCTTTCTACCCTGCAGCTGGTAAGCTATTGCCAAACACAAGTTTTCTGAGAGACAGAAATAAGTTATTTTCCTGTAAAGAGACTTGGAGACTTGTGATTTGTTAACAATGTGTTCAGCAAGGTTGAATAAGCTAAGTAGTAGTTTTATCTTTTTCAAGAAATCAAAGAGAATGAACATGAAGACTTGAAAAGCCCTCATTGCATCCTCCCCCAACTTCCAAATAAAGTTCCTAGGTAGACACACACACACACACACACACACACACACACACACATACACACATAAAAAAAATTAGAAATTTGAATGCAATACCAAGAATGAAGAGTAATAGAAAACCTAACGTCTGATTATAGGAGGATATCCACAAGGAAGTGGGTAGAGACAGATGGAAAAACACTTGGCTTTCTGCTCTATGCATGCTGATGATGTTTGAAAGGACTTCTCCCCATCCACACCATCAACATTGGCTGTGGGTCAGTGGTTCACAAAATGTGTTCCTTGGACATGCAGATGGTGTCAGCTGGGAGCTTGTTAGAAATGCTGGCAAATTCTTCAGCCCCACCCCAATCCCACTGGATCAGAAACTCTAGGTTGTGGCCCAGCAATCTGTGCTTTACCAAGCCATCTAGATAGTTCTGATGCACACTAGAGTTTGAAAACTACTGCTGTGTTTCAAGCTTCCTTAACTGACTTCCATTTAACGGACTCTGTGGATTTACTTCCTATCGCTTCTGTAAACCATCCTGCCCCATGCTCACATGACAGAATATGCCTGACTCAGGCCACCTTCTCATATCCTTTGCTCACTTTTGCTACTAGTTAAATTCATGCTTACATGGTTCAGTATGGTTTATTCTAAACCACATTTTAATAAATTGTATTTGTTATTATAATTATGTAATTAAATATGGCACAAACCAATAAAATATGGACACAAAATTGGAGTTGTTATTTCTGTAGAACCTAAGTTTAATGCTTTGGACAGTCACTAAAAGAACTGCTATCAAAATATGTGTGACAACTGTGAAAGAGCAGAAAACATTTATAGAAAAGGTAGAGAGCTTCTGCACTCAGTTTGCTTCATGCACATCTTTAAGTTCCCACTTAACTTTAAAGAGATGAGACTAGAAATCTTAGATAGGGGCAGGGTTGATGTAAGACAAATGTGAGTATCCAAATTGGTGAACTCATAAAAGCCCTGTGGTCTGAATTAAAGATCAGTGCATAAAATAGATTTATATGATTTAAGTTAACGCAAAATGAGTTAAAATGAACATTTAAGTGTTTCTAATTTCCCACTTAAGCCATATCTTTCAATTAACTACTAATTTTGGAGAATTATTGCCTTCTTTAAAAATTGGTAAGGGGAAAATAAACAAATGACATAGAACTTATGAAAAATACTTCAGAGTGAGCATAAACATAACTCATGAAAAAAGAAACCACTATACTTTTGAAAATGATTCCTAAAGAATCCAGCAAGAAATGTCAGGAAGCTTTCTGGCATCTTCAATAATATACCTCAAAAACACAAATTGAGGTACATGGAACAGAAAGTCAAAGAGAAAACAGACTAAGATGAAAATCAACAAAATGAGATGAAAAAAAGATGGGCAAGATAAGGAAAGATTGCAAGAAAAATCAAAGCTGCAAAACCCCTTGTAAAGGCAGCAAAGAGCCTCCTCATCAGCCTCTTCATTGTCTCGGGGGGCCCACCATGTGGCAGGCACTATGCTAGGTGCTTTTATATAGAAACTTATATAACTCTCACAGCTCTGTAATCATAGGTACTGTTGCTATCCCCACTTGACAGATAAGGAAACAAGCCAGGGGTAGGTGCAGGACTCACTCAAGGTTACACAGCCAGTCATCTGACAAGCCACACACCACGCCTGCAGAATTCTCACTCATAATCTTACCTTGTATTTTCTTTGGATCATTGTTCATGTGTTTATTCAATTTTGCATAAAATTATATAGGCATAAATTTATATTGCACATTTTTCTTGATATTATCCATACATATATTACATATGCAGTTTTTTTTTCCATTTTGGCATTGTCTTTCTTTTCTTCCCCAATATTTTGTCCCCACCCATCTGTCCCTGGTTCCCTCTACCTCCTCTCCCACATATATCTCTTATTCTAAGGTCATGTAAAGTTAATTTCACTTTTTAAAATAAGATTATGAATGGGAGACAGTGTAACATCTCAACGAATCCTAGTCACAGAACATCAGCCCAGGCAGCAGAAAGCATCTAAATAACAGTATAATAACAGTTCTCACATTACAACCATAGTGATGCTTCCCTCCTTACCCAAATAATTGAACAAAATCCTATCTTAGATATAACCTACTTCTATTAAACCAAAAACAATGAATGATTAAACAGGCATTCAACAACAACAACAATAAAAAACAAAACCATTGTCTTTAAAACTCATTTTAACACCTTAGTTTTTCAACAAACGCCATGCATGCTTAGAATCAGTTATGCTGCTTTGGGGATAAGAAGAAAGAAAAGTGGTATCTGGGAGAAACAGTTTCACAGAGGAGAGATGTTTAAGATGGGCCTTGAAAATTTGACAGAGAAAGAAATGAAGGTGGGCATTTTCAGAAGAATGAACTAAATGAGCAAGTCCCAGCAGCAAAAGCATGTCCACCTCAGGTAAGAAAATGATGCCCTTGACTGGAGCGGGAGAGAAGGCTGATTGAGGCCCTATGAGGTCAGGCATTAGAAAACACAGTGAGCGAGGAATGTAAACCGGATTCAGCAGGCAGTGAAGTTCACATGCAAGAGAGTCATGCCATCAGCTCCCCACTTCAGGAAGGATATTTGGACAGGAGGAGAGAAGGGAGATATAAAAGCAGGGTTTTTTTGTTTTCTTTTTTTTTTAAACAGGGTCTCACTCTGTTGCCCGGGCTGGAGTATAGTGGTGCAATTTTGGCTCACTGCAACCTCTGCCCCCAGGGCTCAAGCAACCCTCCCACCTCAGCCTCCCAAGTAAGGGCTGGGACCATAGGCACCCACTGCCATGCCCAGCTATTTTTTTTTTTTTTTTTGTATTTTTAGTAGAGACGGGAGTCTCACCATGTCGCCCAGGCTGGTCTCTAACTTCTGAGCTCAAGCAATCCACCCATCTGGGCCTCCCAAAATTCTGGGATTATAGGCGTGAGCTACTGTGCCTGGCTAAAAGCTGTATTTTTAGATTGAAAAGTTCATATAGGATGTACAGACACTGTGGAGGTAGAAGCCATATGACTTAGCAATTATCTGAATTTTGGAAGTGGTAGGAGGACCAGATGAGGTTGCAGTTAAGGAGAACAATACGTTAGATGACCTCAACACTCCTAGCCTCACTGAGTGGCTAATAAACCCCTCAGGTGATATTAGATAGCATCATTAACAGAAACAGAGAAAGTGGGAGAAGCTATTTTGGAGGAAATTGAACTTCCTATTTTAATATACCTCAGATTTCCTTGCCTCTTCCAAATTAACTACTGTGAACCCAGAAGGTTTTATGTCAACCCATAAGAAGTCAGAAATTAAAGTCCCACTGGTATTTTATTCCAGAACTACCAATTGGTGGCAAGGTACAAGTCACAGATGCTATCAGTATTTTCCTATCTACAAAATATGAGTGTCACAACTAGTTCATTTGAAAGGATGCTTTGACAAGTGGTAATTGGGGACCTTGAGTTTTGCTGTGTATGACTCAAGAAAGCAAGCCACTTGTTCCTGCATATAGGGGCAGATGAGGAGACATGGGGTACAACAGAGCAGAGGAAACCTGAAGGGAAAGGACACGGCCAATTTCTCATTGTTAGAGGAGATGCTACAAGCAAGTTGTGACTTTTCTACGTGAATGATAGAGTTTCTTTAGTAATCTGTTAGTTTTCCATGCTACCTTAACAAATGCTCAGTCTTGGAGGCTTAAAGAACACTTCTGGGCCTGGCGCGGTGCCTCACGCTTATAATCCCAGCACTTTGGGAGGCCAAGGTGGGTGGATAACCTGAGGTCAGGAGTTCAAGACCAGACTGGCAAACATTGTGAAACCCCATCTCTACTAAAAATACAAAAATCAGCCGGGTGTGCTGGCGGGCGCCTGTAATCTCAGCTACTCAGGAGGCTGAGGCAGGAGAATCACTTGAACCCAGGAGGCGGAGGTTGCAGTGAGCTGAGATCGCACCACTGCACTCCAGCCTGGGTGACAGAGCGAGACTCCCTCTGTCTAAAAAAACAAACAAACAAAAAACACTTCCGTTTATTGGCAAGCAGTTCTGCCAGTCAGAAGCCCAGCCCAGTGTGGATGAGTTCTCTGGTCAGGGTATCCCAAGGCTGACATCAAGGTTGGGAAAGGTTTCCTTTCTGGTGGCTCTGGGGGAAAATCTGCTCCCAAGAGTATTCAGGGCATTGGCAGAATTCATCTCCTTCTAACCTTTTCCACAGTTTCCCTCTTCACCTTCAAGCTGGCAATGACTGTTGGGTCCTTTTCACACTTCAAACCTCTGACTTTGGCCATACCTCCTTGACTTTGATGAACTTGTGTGATTACATTGGGCCCACCTGGAAAATCCAGGCTAATCTCCCTATTTAAATTCTTCTGATTGTTAACCTTAATTGCATCTGCAAAATCCCTTTTATAATCCAATGTAACATATTAATAAACACATGTGACACCAGAGAACAAAGGTCGCAGGAGCCAAATGTCTACCAATTACAACCCCAATAAAATTATTCCGCACTCTTCAAACAAAATGTAATTTTGATATCCTTAGTCTTTCCTGTTAATACATTGATATTACATATTAATATGTTAATACTATGACATTATGGTAATGTCATAAACGATCCAAAAAATAAAAAATAAAACAAATAAAAAATAAAAATAAATAAAATAAAAAATAAATAAAAACAACATACGCAGCTTCTCCTTTCTGAAAAAAAAAAAAAAAAAAGACAAAGGGAAAATTACTGGCACCTTGCTTGACAAAAGCAAGGAAAATGGCCAAGGGATAGTTTTGGAGTTTGAAATCTTTTCACCTAAATCAAAAGTACACTAGAGCTTAGAGTCTAATGAACATCTATTCAATCAATAGATAGCTCTTCAATTTATTTCTGTCTAAGGATTTTCTCTTGGAAATGAGCAAAATAATTCTGAAAGGATCCAAGTATCTTCTAGGCACTTAAGTTAAACAATAATGAGTAATACAAACAGATTACAATGTTTTACATTTACAAAGTAATGTTGAAACCCAGACACCACTTTATCAATGGGTTGTTTTGATTCTCTACGTGTCTTACAATTTATAACACTGAAATGATTTAAAGCGTTTTCTCCCTCTTGGTTTGTAATGAAAGGTTAGAGTAACAGTATGTTCTCCATTCATCAGAATGCTCCCCACTGTTTTTGTAAGCTCACAATGAAAGAAGTTTGTTTTGAGCTGCATTTCAAAGAGAGAGTAGGTAGGAAATAGTTTCTGTATTTAAGAATCATTCTAAATATGGTCTGAATTGATCATGGAAATTCAACGGCAAATGAGAAATGAGCTCATTTAAGAAATCATGCAGTAAATCATGATCACTGCTATGATACAACATTTATGTTAATGATAACTTGTATTGGCATAAATGCTGGGTGTTTTTGGTGAGAGCTGAAGAAGCTGTGCATGATTCACTTTTATGTCCCCAGAGTACACTCTGCACAATAGGTGTGTTGAATAGATGAGTTCAAAATGCATTTTTGCATCCATTTTCATCCTCATCACAATACCTGGAAGTAAGTGCACATGAGGATACTGAGGTGTAAGAATATAAGAGTCTTTTTTTTTTTTTTGCCAAAGGCATATTGTAGAAGCATGCCTAATATTTAAATGCATGGCCTCTGAAGTCAGAGCTGGGACCGAATTCTGGCTCCCGTACTGTACTCAGTTGCTCGGGCTGCCATAACAAAATAACACGGGCTGGGTGGCTTAAACAACGGAAATTTATTTTCTCACGTTTCTGGAGGAGAAAAGTCCAAAATCAAGGTGTCAGCAGGACTGTTTTCTCCTGAGACCTCTCTCCTTGCCTTGCAGACAGCTATATTCTCTCTGTATCCTCACAATGGACCCTTCTACCTACAAGTGCATGCCTGTGTTCTAATCTCCTCTTTCTCTAAGAACACCAGTCATAATGGATTAGAGCCCATCCATACGACTTCATTTTACCTTAATACCTCTTCAAAGGCCATCTCTCCAAATACAGTCCCATTCTGAAGTCCTGGGGACTAGGATGTCAATATATGAATCGATGAGAAATACAATTTAGCCCATACAGCTACTTTGTAATAGAATAATTTTAATTTCTATGAATTAGAGATTTATCTTCTTTAAAATAAGAATAATATTACTTGTAATGGGAATCACTTTTGATTGCCCAACTGTCCTTTTTTTCCTTACTAACAATGTCTCTGATTTTGTTTGAGATGGCAGTGTGTCAGACTTCCCTATATATCGCAGTGGCCATGAGACACAGTTCTGGCCAATAAAACAGAAGTGAAAGTTGCTGGTTCGGATTTCTGGATAGCTCTTTAAAAGTGGGCAGATTTATTTGGTTTCCAACTTCTGTGCTTTGTATTCTGCCTTATCTTCTTACCTGGATATGCAAAGGTACATCAGCCATTTTACAAGCATAAGGACAAGAGCTACAGTCAAAGAGGTGGGAAGGACACTGAGAAGACTGTTGCTGATGAAGAGCTGCCATACCCTCCCTAGAAGTCTCTTTGGACAGACCACACAAATACAGAGGACACCCACACCCCTGACCCATCTAACCCACCTGGACATTCACTTACAAATATGTTCCAACAACCAAACTTCACTAGACATTTTGAGGGAAAAAAGCCAATAGTGTAAGAAGATTCTCATAAACAAATAGCATATTCCCCATCAGTTAAAAGAGATAATTCTATTTTTAAAAAGACTTTTAAAGGAAGTTTTCAAAACGTGTAGGTACATTCATAAATACGTAAGTTTGCTAAGACAATAGCACATTCAAAGGGCAAAAAAAGAGGAGTTCCTGAAATTAAAAATATTGCTAACTAAAAATATTAAATAAACAGCTTGAATAACTAGAAGGACATATCGGAAGGCCAAACTGATAATGTGGAAGAAAGAGTTGAGGACATCTCTCAGGAGGTATCATTAAAATACCGAAAGACTGGAAAACATGGGAGAAGCTAAAAGGTACGAAGATGCATTCAGAAGGTCTAAGAGAAGTGCCAGAAGCAGACAGAAGAGAAAACAGACAGGGAGAAACAAATAACAGAGAGTGTTTGGCTTTCTTCTTTCCAAGCATATAGTAGGATTAGACTTTCTGGCCCCTTTATGGTTGGGAGGGACTGTGTGAGTCATTTTGGCCAGTGAGTTGTGAGCAGAAGTCATGAGCAGAGTTTCTAAGCCATAGAATTTAAATACAGATATAGGAAGACCAGAGCCCCTTTCTCTCTACCATAATGCCTGACAACACTCAGGAGGGTGGCTGTTTAGAAAACCCAGGCTCTTAGAGTGAGAATGACACAGGCAGATTCTTTAACTTACTGTTACAGGAAGTGAAAAAAAGCAGATATTATTTCTAAACCCTTGAGATTTGGGGATTGTTTGATCCTGGAGCAAAATATAGCCTACCCTAAGGAAAACACTCCAGATGAATGAAACACTTAGGAGTGAAGAAGATGCATTCTCCCACTAATATGTTACCTTATGTTATTTTTAAGAAAGTCTATATATAAGGTCATACAATTAAAAGGCAATCACAAGTTTTGAAATATTTCACATATATGACAAGTGTTGCTAGTCATGATTACTTATGTTTAGTAATAATAATAACTCATTTACTAATATTCTACTGCATGCTAGGCATTAGGTAATCATTTTTATTAAGAATATTGAGAAATTCAAACATTTTCTCAGCAAAATATTAAGTTCTCAGGAAAGGAGATGTTATAACCAAAGAAAATAAAAGTGGTTAATACATAAGGAAAATGTTTAATTTACTGGTATTAACAATAAAAAGTAAAAACACACACATATGAAACTTTAGTGGGAAAATATTGCTATGCAAGGAGGCTAACCAGAATATCATTTACAGCAGTGAAAAAAAATTTTAACTGTTTAAGTGACAGAATAACCCAATAATGAACTATTAAGATTTTCTTATAATAAATATATAATGACCTAGGGAAACTATCATGATATATGATGTATTGACTATATATATATATATATATATACATACACACACTATATATATATATACACACTATATATATAGACTATATGTATATTGACTATTGACTATATACATTTATGATTTATTGACTATATATAGACTATATATATATGTAAACAGCCTATATACATATAGAGAGAGTGAGAGAGAGTCAGGATCACAGTATTAGAGACTTATTTATCCTGTTTGTTTCAATAAATCCCAGTATTATAGACTTATTTATCCTATTTGTTTCAATAAATAGGACATTGGCCATATATATAGCCAATGGTACAATAATGTACAATGTACAGTAATGGTACAATATCCTATAATATCCTATATTATAATATAGAATATATTATATATCCTATAACTTTAATAATATAAATAATATAAAGTTATATTATATCATAGGATATATGATATAATATAATGTTACAATATCCTGTAATGTTATATCCAATATCCTAAAATGTTCACAGCTCACTTTACCTAAGTAATGGTCTCATAGAGAAGTAATTTTACAAATAACATTTAAACAATGTTTAACTGTTTAAGTGATAGGATGACCCAATAAGGGTCCATAAGATGATCCCACTACTGGGATGACCCACTAGTATTAACAAACAAAAACTTCAAACAATACAGATATAAAGTTCCCTTTGGCCATTACTCCAGGATGAGAATCTCCCCAGAGGTAACCACTATCTTCAATTTACTGTTTATCTTTTTAGATGTTTTTCAATATACTTTCATATATATCTATGTGTATATACATGTGCTATGTTTAATAATATACATCATGTAGAACATATTTTTCTACAACTTTTTAAACTTAATAATACATCTTGAATTTTAGTCATAGAAATCTATGGTATTCCAGAGTTCTAACTCCCTATTGATAGGTATATACTCCGTAATTGTTCACTATGGCAAACATTGCTACAATGAATCTGATTGTATAGGCCTCCCTGGGTACACTTGGAAGTGCTGGAGGATCGGTATGTCTATTTTTCCTTATAGCAATCACTGCAAAATTGTTTTCTTATATGACTATACCAATTTACCCTCAGATGAGCAGTATATGAGAACATAATTTCTTCTCAATCAGTGGTTCTCAACCTGGGACAATTGCCCCTCCAACCAGTGGTTTATTTGGCAAGGTCTGGAGACATTATTGGTTGTCATAACTGGAGTGGGGAGTAGTGCTACTGGCATCTCATGACTACAGGTCAGGCATACTGCTACACTACAATGCATAGAAAAGCAACAAAGAATTATCTGGCCCCAAACGTCAATAGTGCTGAGGTTGAGAAACCCTGCTCTACATCCTAACCAACAGTTAATATTATCACACTTTCAACATTTTTACCCATATGTATATAATGGATTAAAACTGTATAAGTTTATATATCCTTAGATACTAATGAATGGTGCATCTTTTCATATTTCTTTTATTGATTAAACGTATTACCTTTTCTGTTAACTGCCTGCTCATATTGTTTGACTGAATTTGTGTCATTTTCCTGATTCATTTATACAATCTGGATCTTAATCTATGTTCTCTATGTATTTTCTCCAAATGCTTACTTCATTAATTTGTTTATGATGCTTTTTATCCTACAAAAGCTTTTAACTTTAATGTATTCAAATTAATCAATATTTTCTTGTATAACTCTTGTGTTTAAAAGCTTAATTTTAAAAAGAATGTCTTTTTTCAAGGCCATAAACATATTCTCATTTTTTCTTCTAACATGATCAAATTTTTACTTTTGTACTTACATCTTTAATTCATTTGTCAGATTTTTTGGGGATGAATGGCTCAAAGTAGAGTGAAAGCATTCTCTTTTTTCTAAATAAATAACTGTAGCCAAAACATTTTTTAAACTGGGTGATTTTCCCTATTAAGTTGTCTATAGTCATGTCTTCATGTTCTCACCTGCAATTTTTTTTCTTCATTATACTCTAGTCAGTGTTCCATTCTCACCAAACCACTGAGATGACTCATGTCAAGGTCAACAATGACTTCCATGTTGCCAGAGTGAATGGTCATTTCTCTGTCCTTATCTTACTTGACCATCGGTATGTCCCATGCAATGCACCACTCTCTTCTTGAAGCATTCTCTTTCCATGGCTTCCATGGCCCCAAACTCCCTTGGTTTATACCCCATGTCACTGGCCACTCTTTTTTAGTTTCTATTGTTGGCTCTAATTCTTTGCCTTCATTTTGATCTTTGGAGTGTTCCAGGACTCACTTCAGAGCCCCTTCTAACTATCTATTCACTCTGTCTTTAGATAATCTCATCTAGTTCCATGTCTTCTTATACTATTGATATGCCCAAGACTACCTAATCTACATGTTTATCCCTGATCTCCCCTGGAACTCTAGCACCCTTTTTCTTTCTGCTTGGCCTCTGTAAATGGATGTCTACTACGGATCTTAAACTCTACATATCTAAATCAGAATTCTTGATCCCCTTTCCTCCAAAACTTGGTTTGCCACCAGGCATTCTTGTCAACTGTTTATCAAACCAAGAATCTAAGATGTATTCTCGATTCCCCTCTTTAATGTTCCAAATCCTATTCACCACAGCAGTCCTTTGAACTCTGTCTCAGAAACAGCATTTTCTTCTCTCCATCCCAGCAGCATCCTTCCTAGTCCAAACTATCAGCATCTCTTCACTAGACTTCTGCAGGATTTTCCTAGCAGGCTGCCTTAAAATCCATTCACCACAGTAATCCTTTTTGAATCTTTATCAGGTCACATCGCTTCCTACTGACTGCACTTAGGATAAAACTGGAACTCATTAGTGTGGCCTGTAAAGCCAGACCTGATCTAGCTCCTGCTTCTTCCTCAGCCTCATAATGCACCACTGTCCCCATCATGTGCTGTTCCCACCAGGCTTGCCTTACTTCTGCTCCTTGAATGTAGCAAAGTTATTCTCTCACAGGACTCTTGTACTAAAACTCTACACTAACTCTGTGGTCACACTCTTCTTTCACTCTTAGCATGGCTGAAGCCAAAAAACACAATTATCTCAGCTTAAATACTATCTCCAGAGAGAGTCCTTTCCTGACTATGTAATAAAACACCCAGCTTTCCCTGGGTAGGTCCTCTATTTTAATTCTCTACAGAGTATTAATAACATTTTCTTGATTGCTTCCCATTGGTCTCTTCTATCTGTAACTTCATACCAGAATGTTAAGTTCTACAAGAGTACTGATACCCTCTTAACTTGTCCATTATCTTAGTCCATTTGGGTAGCTGTAACTGAATGCTATAGGCTGGGTGACTTATAAACAACAGAAATTTATTTCTCACAGTTCTGGAGGCTAGGAAGCTTAAGATACTGAATGCCACAGGCCGGGTGACTTATAAACAACAGAAATTTATTTCTCACAGTTCTGGAGGCTAGGAAGCTTAAGATCAAGGCGCTGGTAGATTTGGCATCTGGTGAGGGCCTGCTTCTGGATTTATAGATGACTGTGTCCTCACATGGCAGAAGAGGGAAGGGAACTCATTTTTATAAAGGCACAAATCCCACTCACGACAGCTCCACGCTCATGACCTGGTCACCTCCCCTAGGCCCCACTACCTAATACCATCACATTGGAAGTTAGGATTTCAACAGAGGAATTTGGGAGAACACAAACATTCAGTCTATAGCATCCCATAATAAAGGACCCAGCATATAAGTTCTCAATAAACATTTGGGTTTATTTTTTGAAACTCTAATCAATTCTATTGATATATTTGCCTATTTTTTCACAAACAGCACATGCTCAGCTTCAGTATGTACTGTAATATCTAAGAGAGTAAGAACTATTCCCTATTAGATTGTTCTTTTACAAAATTGTCTTTTCTAAGGTTGTGAAATACCTATTTTACATGAATTTCAGATTCAGATTATCATGTTTCATATTAAAATCCTTGAAACTTTGAATAGTATTGCTTTGAATTTATAGATTACTTTGAGGGAAACTGACATCTATATAGTACTGAGGTTTCACTCACATTAAAAACATGATGCCTTTTCCATTTATTTAAAGATCATTTTTGTGCCCTTTGATTTAGTTTTAGTTTCCTTTTTACTGTTTTTGAGGCTCTTTATAGGTGATTTATATACTTTTTAAAAACTGTTGGGAATGTACATTTTTCTATTACACTCGTTAATTTCCAGTGCATAGGAGAGCTCTTTTGTCTAGACCTATCGAGGTATTTTATTTGATCTAAAAGGGCTTTATTTTATTTTCTAAAGGAGATGATCACATTATTTCACAGAATATATCTTCAACTTTTGAAGATATCATATTGCATACTGCATTCTTGAGGCTGAGACTTCCAGAAAAATGCCAAGTAGGAGTATTAATGTGGGTATCCCTGTCTTGCTCCATGTATTCACGGAACCATCATTCAATATGATGCTTGCTCTAAATGTTTGGTAAAAATCTTTTATTGAGTTAAAAATGTTCCCTTTGTAATCTTGTTATAACTTTAAAGATAGTGTTTTAAATACTATTTTTAAGAAATCAGCTTTATAATAAGGAAGAACTGAAAAAATGATCATAGGTTTTACGAAAATTCTGCAACGTTTTAACAATAATGCCTAATTGTTAAGCTTCCTTTATGAGGCAGAGTACTTAATATTTTTGATACTTTATTCCTAACCACCAGAGCACTTCTACAAAGTGGAATATTTTTCACCATTTTAAAAAAATGAGGAAGTCTTCGCTCAGAGACTCAAGTAATTTATCACAGGTCACAATATCTAGTAAGCAATTAGGCAGGGATTTATAGCCAATGTATCTAGCTCCAAAGCCCACAATCCTCCCACATATTCCACTTTTAATTCAGTGAGATATTAGGCCAAGTCTTTCAACAGGCACTGGAGGAAAAGATAACAAATGTGCCCTGGGTTTATGGGATAATTGATAACTATACCCAAAGTATGTCTATCTTAGTGTCAATTCTAAAGGAGATTTCAAAGTAAAAATTCATACAGACCTGTTTTTGCCTTTAATGGCTATATCTTTTTAAATGAATGGCTTACATCAAGGAAAAAAAGAAAAAAGCAAAGACAACCAAGTTGAGCAGGTCAGTAAACACAGAACACAGATTCAAAAACAACTGAAGATGGTGCACGCCCATAGTCCCAGCTACTCAGCAGCCTGTGATAGCAGGACCACTTGAGCCCAGGAGTTCGAGGCTGCAGTGAGCTAAGATCTCACCATTGCACTCCAGCCTGGGTGATAGACTGAGATTTCCATGTCTTAAAAAAAAAATTTTAAAGCAAAACCAAAAACATCTAAAGAGCTAAAATGTTGGGCCAAAAGAAGCAAGAAACATTTCACATGGTTAGAAGTAAAGATTTACCATTAGGTTAAAATAATCAAAGGCATACAAATAGGATGTGAATAACTATAGTCCCTGTGAAAAAGACCTAGTGGCTTAAACCAAAAGCTAACTTTGCGTAACATGGTTGCCAAGTACATTGAATACAATTTCAGTATACATGAATATCATTGTTATTGACCATAGCAAAAGGTTAACAGTACCACTCTCCATATCTAGAAATACATATTTAGTTGTAGTCTTTATATTTAAATTGGTTATAACCCAGTGAAGATGCAAATCACTACTAGGTATTTATCTCATCAGGCTCAGGATGGAGAAAATTTCAGAGGCAACGGAGAACTCCAAGACTTTCCATATTGGTTAGATTACTCCTGGGAAACAGGAAGTCCATAAAACAATGCATGACTCGTGGCCTCCACCTCATCAGAATTGGAACAGTCACCATTAAAAACTCATCCTTACATCTTTTGGGGAACCTAAGAGTTCCTATCCCTACTTACCGCCACTCCTGTCTTATAGAGGAGGTAATGCACTGTCTGTGTAACATCGGCAGCGTGCATTAAGTTATGGTAAGGATTTTTGTGCTTGCTGTATCCCACTTCCAGGGCCTCCACAAATGAGACAAGTGCAGAAATGGGGATCTGAAAGAGAGCAGTAAGGTTAATTAACTAGTGATTTCACTGCTTTCAATGGAGACACAAAAGTCTAAGGCACCAGGACTGCTTTTTCTCTGAAGGCATAACACATGAGGAAATTGGAACTTACACAGTTAATAAAAATTACTGACAAAATTATCAGATAATTTGAAAATCTAACAGGAAGTCCTTGGTTGAGAAATAGCCTGCCTTGTAAATTTTTCTTTGTTGCTCATTTTAGAATCCCTGAGAAATGACATCTGATCATTTTAAGATACTTAGTTTTAGTAACATGTAAAGCAGTAATTTTTAATACACACATAGAAAACTGAGTTGTTGGTGACTATGTTAATTTTCTGTATTTCCTTGTCCTCCTCTACTCTTAAATACCCTTCCCCTCTAACCCTAAGGGAAAAAAAGATGCTACATAGGACACCAAACAATGTTGTAAATAACACTGAGGAATTCAAAAATAATACTAATAATTAGTAACCATTTGTGGAATCATTCACTATTTGTAATGTAGTATCAGTAGAATGAAATCTTCCAAATTCTAAGTCACTAACAATAAATTGCCAAGTAACAAACATAAGAACATAGCCTGTTCCTGTTCCCATATATAACAGACTATCGCATTTTGGTTTTGAGTTTTGTTTTTGCTTGGTTTTGGGTTTCGATTTTGTTTTGTTTTTCTTATGTGTCCAATGTATATAACCACTCCTTTCAAAGGGCATTGTTTTCAGGCAGTTTATATTTGTTTTGCAATAATTTTATAACTTAAGATTTTTGTGCATTTTGTTTTCCTACAAATAAATGAGATATGCTGCATAGTATGTATTCATTTTTTTCTCAATGAATAAAATACTTCAGACTTTATTTGCAAGTACCCATCACTCAGAATATTTCCAATTAGATTAATTGTTTTGTCATCTGAAATATGTATAATATACATGCCTTCCTTTTCTATGTAACAGCGAAGAACATTGCAAAATGCATGTACAAAATAAGGGCATCCAGAAAACTTTCATTGTATTAGTTTACTGGATCCATTCCATGGTTCAGGGTAAATTATACAATATAAGGCTGGGGAAAAGGAGAGGATGTGTCTTCCTGAGGATTAACAATTACATTTGTGAAAAAAAAATAAGGAAAATGCTAAGTTAATACTCCTGAGATTCCATAATCTGTTCTCCCTTGGTCATATTCTTCCATTTTACCATTTGTGGAATTTTAAAAATTAAAATACAACCTTCAAGAGGTCAGAGATGAATTCATTACCATTTTTAAAAATAAAGATCCAATGAACCTGGGCTCCTTGGGTTGTTTTACAGAGATCTAAGAGTCGCTGAAAGGGCTGTGTGTGTGCACAGGAACTTTGGTCCAAGGAAAGTCTCCAGCATCCTCTCCAGCATCCACAAGATTTTCATACAGATTTCCGATGCAAAGAAAAATTAAGGACCTAAGGACCACGGCCATGAAGTATTTGTGGTCATGTAAAGACATATTTCCTCAGTGGGAGGGGCTTCAAGATGGCTAACTATAGGCATCTGGCACTCACCTCCTCCACAAAAAAGAACCAAAATAGCAAGTAGATAATCACATTTCAAATAGATTATCCAACACTAGAATTCAACAGAGAAGTAAGAGGAAACACCTAAAGCAAGGAAGGAGAGAGAATCAAGGCATGGATTGGCTGGAATCCTGGAGAGGCTATCTCTCCAGCGAAAAGAAAGGTAAGTGAGTGACGGCTAGCAGTCCACATTCCCACCTTGGACTCCTGTATCCTAGCCACCAGAAAGCCCCTAAACCCTGGCAGACCCTGAGACTAAGACAGGGAGCTGTCTGGAGATCACATGAAGACGTTGCTCCACACAGGGAGCTCATGCTGGGTCCCACACATCCCCTAACCCCCTAACCAGCTACAGCAAGGCACCATATTGAAAGCCCGGCCCCCACCAGACTGCATACTACCTGGGGGCTCAATAGTCCTTGTATCTCCATATCTCTGGAGCCCCATTGACATTCTCTGCCTGCAGCCACCACTGTGGCTGGCTGTTGCCTCCAGGGATGAAGTATGAACCATCAGCAAAGACTGCACTGCCCCCAGGAACAAACCCACCATGCAAGTTCATGCACCCTAAGGGCAAAACCCCCCACCTGCAGCAGCTTCCATGGAGGGCTGCTGCAGCCATGACCAAAGCACAAGTGAAGTGCATGCTCCCCAGCCACCTGTATACAGCTGCTGCCACTGAAAGCAACAATACCCTCCACAGTAGCAGGGCTGCAGATCCAATAGGCCCAGTTCCACACCTTCCAGTGCCTCAACACACCATCTGGGGGCCTGAGGATAGCCCAGTCCAGTCCACCACTATTGGGAACTGAGTACTCCTCTCAAGCACCTGAGGTCAGGCCCACTCAAACTGATGCTCCCATCGCAGCTGGCACCCACCTACACATGCCACCTGTGAGCCTGGAGACTGGCCCACCTAGCCTGTTGTAGCCACCTCTATGATGCTTGGAACTGAGGGGTTAGTCTCACCACTGCTACTTCCAATGCTCATGCCATGCCTACTGTTCAGGGGACTGAGAAGCCCCCAATCCACTTGGCCCACTGCTGCCACCACTGGCTCCTGAGCAAGCCACCTGGAAGCCCAAGAATCAGGCCTCTTGGATCTGCTAACACCAGTGCAAGTGTAGAACTCCCTGGGGCCCAAGGCATGGGACAGGCATGCTTGGCCCACCACTGCCACTACTGGGGCCCAAGGTCAGGCCCAACTGGCATCCCATCTCCAGTGAAACTTCACCACAGCCTCCACTAACAATTACACTCTAAGCTACTGAAGAAATCACGTACACTGCTGACACGGTTTACAGCCAAAGGAATCATACAAAGACTGCACTACTACACACAGCCAGAATTAAAGCCAAAGTTCTCTATTCAACCAACATCATAGATACTTCTTCAGGAAAAAGTCTTCCCATGTGAAAGCAAATTTTAAAAATGGAAATAAGTGACTGTTAAACAAGATGCAAAGATACTGACATAAGGACACAAGAAACATTTATAAAGCAAGGAAATACGACACTTCCAAATGATTGTACTAATTACCCAGCAAGAGACCCCAATCAAAATGAAATTTATGAAGTCTTGGATAAATAATTCAAATTACTGATTCTAAAGAAGCTCAGTGATATACAAGAGAATACATAAAAATAATACAAAGAAATCAAGAAAACAATTCAGGATATTAATGATAAATTTACCAAAGAGATAGCTATCATACAAATTAGCAAAGAGAAATTATGGAATGGAAGAATTCATTTAATGAAATACAAAATACATTTGAAACCTTCGACAGTAGACTAGACCAAGCAAGAAGAAAAAAGTTCAGAACTAGAAGACAGGTCTTCACAAAAAATGCAGTCTGGCAAAAATAAAGAAAAAAGAATAAACAAAGCCTATGTGGCGAATGGGCCACCATTAAACAACCAAATATTTGCATTTTCAGGGTCCCCAAAAGCAAAGAGGAAACAAAAGAGTCAGAAAACCTATTTAACAAAATACTAGTGGAAAAATTCCCAAACATAGCAAGAGACTTAGACACCCAGACACAGGAAGCTCAAAGATTCCCAAACAGATACAATTCAAAAAGATCTCCACAGCACATTAGAGCCAAACTGTCAAAATCAAAGACAAAAAATTCTAAAAACAGCAAGAGAAAAACATATAGTCACTTATAAGGAAACCTTCATCAGATGAACAGAAAATATCTCATTAGAAACCCTACAGGCAAAAAGATAATGGGGTAATACAGTCAAAGTCCTAAAAGAAAAAAAAAAAGCCAACCAAGGATGCTATATTCAGCAAAGGTATGCTTCATTAATGAAGGAGAAATAAAGCCTTTCCCACACAAGCAAATGCAGAGGGAATTCCTTATTACTTGACCAGACCTACAGTGAATGCTTAAGGGAGTCTTATGCCTGGAAACAGAGAAACAACATCTACCATCATGAAAATGCAAAAGGAAAAAACTCACTGGTAAAGCAAATACACAAATGAGGAAGAGAAAAGACCCAAATGTTACCACTACAGAAAACCACCAAACCACAATTATAAATAATAAGAATGTAAGAAAGGACATACAACACAATCTGAAATTAATTAATAAAATGACTGGAATAAGTCCTCACATATCAATAGCAACCTTGAATGTAAATCAATTAAACTTCCCACTTAAAAGATAGACTAGCTAAATGGATTAAAAATAAATCCATGACCCAACTATATGTCGCCTATAAGAAACTCTTTTCACCTGTAAAGACACATGTAGACTGAAAAGAAAAAGACATAAAAAATATTCCATGCAAATGGAAATCAAAAGCAAGCAGGAGTAGCTATACTTATATCAGATAAAACAGACTTTAAGTCAAAAATGGTAAAAAGAGACAAAGAAAGTCACGGTATAATGAAAAAGGAATCAATTCAGCCAGAGGATATAACATTTCTAAACATACACACACCCAAAAGTGAAGCACCCAGATGTATAAAGCAAATATTACTAGACCTAAAGAAGAGATAGACTCTAATACAATAATAGTTTGAGACTTCAGCACTCTATCATAGCATCAAACAGAACATCTATACAGAAAATCAACAAAGTTGGATTTAAACTTCACATTAGACCAAATGGACCTAATAGACACTTACAGAACATTTTATCCAACAGCTACAGAACACAAATTTTTCTCACCAACACAAAGAACATTTTCCAGCCTAGACCATATGTTAGGACACAAAATAAGTCTCAAAAAATTAAAAATCAAAATAATATCAAGTGTCTTCTCAGATCACAGTAAAATAAAACTAGAAATCAATAACAAGAGGAAATTTGGAAACTGAACAAATACATGGAAATTAAACATGTTCCTGATTTACCATTGGATTAAGAAAGAAATTAAGGAGAAAATAAAAACATTTTTAAGGCAAATGAAAATCTAAACATATCAAATGCTATGGAATACTGCAAAAGCAGTGCTAAAAGGGAAATTTTAGCAATAAATGTGTACATCCAAAAAGTAGAAAAATTCCAAATAAACAATCTAACACTGCACCTCAATGAAAAAGAAAGCAATATCAAACCAAACTTAAATTAGTAAAAAAACGAAATAATGAAGATCAGAGCAGAATTAAATGAAATAGAGACTAACAAAACAATGCAATGGAGTGATGAAATGAGAAAAGTTGTTTTTTTGAAAAGACAAACAAAATAAATTAATTGCTAGCTAGACTAACAAAGAAAAAAAAGAGAAGATCCAAATAAACAACATCAGAAGTGAAAAGGGAGATATTACAACTGATACCACAGAAACACAAAAGGTCATCAGAGACTATTATGAACAACTATGTACTAACAAACTGGAAAACTTAGAGGAAATGGATAAGTTCCTGGACACATACAACTTACCAAAATTGAATCATGAAGAAATTGAAAACCTGGACAGACCAATAATGAGTAATGAGTTTGAATGAGTAATACAAATTCTCCTGAAAAAGAGAAGTCTAGGACCAGATGGCTTCACTATCAAACTCCTCCAAACTTTCAAAGAAGGACTAACATCAGTTCTCCTCAAACTATTCCAAAAAATTGAGGGGTAATTTCTCCTTCTCCCTAACTAATTCTACATTGCCAGCATTTCCCTCATACCAAAACTGGACAAGGATGCAACAACAATAAATCAAAATTACAGGCCACTATCCTGGATGAACATTGATGAAAAATCCTCAACAAAATATTAGCAAACTGAATTCGCAGCACATCAAAAAGATTATACACCATGACTGAGTAGAATTTATCCCAGGGATACAAGGATAGTTCAACATATGCAAATCAATAAACGTGATACGTCACATATCAAAAGAATGAAAGACAAAAACCATATGATAGTCTCAATAGATACAGAAAAACATTCAACAAAATTCAATATCCCTTCATGATAAAAACTCTCAACAAACTAGGAATTGAAAGAACATATATCAATATAATAAAGATCATATATAAAAACACACAGTTAACTTCATACTGAATGGGGACATTTTGAAAGGCTTTCCTCTAAGAATTGGAGCAATATAAATATCTCCACTTTTACCACTCCATTCAACATAGTACTTGAAGTCTTAGCCAGAGCAATCAGGCAAAGGAAAGATATAAAGGGCATCCAAATTGGAAAAGATTAAGTCAAATTTTCTCTCTTTGCAGGCGATATAATCTTATATCTAGAAAAACCTAAAGACTCCACAAAAAAGTCTTAGATCTGATGAATTCAGTAAAGTTGCAGGATACAAAATCAACATACAAAAATCAGTACCAGCTGGGCACAGTGGCTCACACCTGTAATCCTAGCATTTTGGGAGGCTGATTGTTTGAGGCCAGTAGTTCAAGATCAGCCTGGGCAACATAGTGCAATCCTATCTCTATATTTAAAAAATAAAATAAAATAAAAGTTTAAAAAATCAGTAGTGTTTCTATATGTGAACAATGAACTAGCCGAAAAAGGAAATCAAGAAAGCAATATCATTTACAATAGCTACCAAAAAAAAAATACCTAGGAATAAATTTACCCAAGGAGGCACAAGAACTCTCTAAGGAAAACTACAAAACAATGATGAAAGAAATTGAAGAGGACACAAATAAATGGAAAGACATCCCATGCTCATGGATCAGAAGAATATTGTTAAAATGACCATGCTGCCCAAAGTAATTTACATATTTAATGAAATCCCTATCAAAATACCAATGTCATTTTTCACAGAAATAGAAAAAATATATAGGGAGCCCCTGAAGAGCCCAAATAGCCAAAGCAATCCTGAGCAAAAAGAACAAAGCTAGAGGCATCACATTACATAAATTCAAAATATGTTACAAGGCTATAGTAACCAAAACACTATATATTATTTTATGGTATTAGTATAAAATAGTATTTTATGGTATTAGTATAAAATAGTATTTTATGGTATTAGTATAAAATAGTATTTTTAGTATACTTTTATACTAATAGTATATTTTTATACTATTAGTATAAAAAATAGTATTTTATGGTATTAGTATAAAAACAGACACACAGTCCAATGGAATAGAATAAGAAACCCATAAATAAATCCACATATTTGCAGCTAACTGATTTTTGACAAAGGCACCAAAAACTTACAGAAAGGGCCCCTTCTTCAAGAAATAACTCTGGGAAAATTGAATATCCATATATAGAAGAATAAAACTAGACATCCATCTCTCATCATATACAAAAATCAACTCAAAATCTATTACAGACTTAAACCTAATACTCAAAACTATAAAACTACAGGAGAATAAAACACTTCAGGAAATTGGTCTAGGCAAAGATTTTATGGCTAAGACCTCAAAAACACAGGAAATAAAAACAAAAATAGACAAAGGGACTATATTAAACTAAAAATCTTCTGCACAGGAAACAATCAACAGAGTGAAGAGACAACCTGTTAAATAGGAGAAGTATCTGCAAAATATTCATCTGACAAAGGACTAATACCCAAAATGTACAGGAAACTCAAACAACTTGGTAAAAATAACAAATAATCCCATTAAAAAGTGGACAAAGATATAGACATTTCTCAAATGAAGACATATAATGGACAATGGGTACGTGAAAAAAATGCTCATTATCACTAATCATCAGGGAAATGAAAATCAAAAGCACAATGAGATATCATCTTACCCCAGTAAGAATGGCTATTATGGTTAAAAAAAAAAAAAAAGATGCGCTGGTGAGGATGTAGAGAAAAGGGAACACTTCTACAATGTTGGTGGGAATGTAAATTAGTACAGTCACTATGGAAAACAGTGTGGAGATTTCTCAAAAAAAAATTCTAAAAGTAGAACTACCATGCAATCCAGCAATCTCACTACTGGGTATTTATTTAAAAAAAAAGAAAAAAAGAAATCAGTGTATCAAAGAGATATCTGTACCCTCATTTTTATTGCAGTACTATTCACAATAGCTAAGATATAGAATCAAGCTAAGTGTCCACCAGTGGATGAATGGATAAGGAAAACTTGGTATACAACCATAATGGAATACTATTCGGCCATAAAAAAGAATGAAATCATGTCATTTGCAGCAACATGGATAGAATTGGAAGTTATTACATTAAGTGAAATAATCCAAGCATGGAAAGACAAACAGCACATGTTCTCACTTACATGTGGGAGCTAAAAAAGTTGATCTTATGCAGTTAGAAAGTAGAATGATAGATACTGGAGGCTGGGATGTGTGTGGGGGTATGGGGGTTGGTGATAAAGAGCGATTGGTTAATGGGTATGAACATACAGTTAGATAGAAGGATTAAAGTCTAATGTTCAGTAGCAGAGTAGGGTGACTACAGTTAACAAGAATGTATTGTGCATTTCAAAATAGCTAGAAGAGAGGACTTGAAATGTTCCCAACACATAGAAATGATAAATAATGCGGGTAATGGACACCCCAAAAACCCTGACTTGATCATTACATAGTCTATGCGTGTAACAAAATATCACATGTACCCTATAAATATATACAATATTTGTACCAATTAAAAAACAGATACCTCTCCAAATACACAGTCCCTAGGAGAAAATAAAGAACCACATCTCCGGAGAAATCAATATGTTGTACAGAAAAAGACTTGTGTTTTCCAGAGGCTCATCCCTTTGATGAGGGAAGTCAGAGGAGCTTGATACCATAGATGTTGGCAGATGACTACATCAACTCCCTGAGGATCTGACCCCACCTCGAGAGTCTACAGTATTAGAAGGCTGTAGGGAGTTGAACACTGGAAACGATTCAAGTTCTTTATGTAAAGTTGAAGAATTAATTTGAAGCATGAATGGCTGGGAAATACCAATGACCTGTCACAAATGATAAGTGATAGTATTTGTCTGAATGAGCCAAGTGGTGGGAAAAAAAAAAGTTTACAGAGACAGCAGATGCTCACTCTGTCTCCATTACTGCCCCTCTGACAGCGTTGGTCAATAGGACACAAAGTCATGTGGAAATGAGACCTTTGGGCAGAGCCTGAAAGGGAGCTTGGTTATTACAGGCTTTGGGTTGTACTTCCAGGAAGACCAGAATCTAAATGGGTCTCTCCCGTCTCTCCCGTGCCGCTGAGACCCACCAGCAAGGGCACAATCAAAATCACCCTCCACAGAGGAATTCACAGCAGTGGCTATCTGAAGGATGCTTCCTCAGTCGCCTGGAGCAGTTTTCATTCCGCATATTAAAAGAGTCTGAACCCAAAAGTCATATGAGGATAAACATATGCATGTAGTTTATTTATTTTTTCTTTTTAAAGAGGTACTGACCTTGAAACGGCTGATCAGATCATAGCGTGTGAGTAGTTCATAGAAAATAAATTTCAGTGCATGATCCCCACTGGCCTCATTGAGGGAAAAGACGTCAAAGGACCACTTGTCCACATCCTGCAGGACAGGGTGGGGAGAAAGAACACATTAGCCCACAGACACTTACATACCTACCAATCTCCTCACTTTCAAGTCCGCCTGCAGCCCTCACTGGAGATTTCACAGTGTGACACTCAAACAGACTTTCCACTCTCAAACTTTTTCCAATCTGGCTAGTCTACATAGTATCTACTGTTAAAAAAATTAAATAGTATTATTACTAATAAAAATAGCCATAATTTATTGAGTACCTACTGTATGACAGGCATTATGGTTGGTGATAAATATGTAAATTATCCCAAAAACAACTCTAAGTGATAGATATTAGTCGCATTTTATGGATAAGAAAACTGATAAATTACCTAATTTCCCTAACACCCAAGGTGCGTAAGTGCTAGAGATACAGGCAGGGCCAGAACACAAACATAGGTTGGATGCCTAAGATCAGTTGCTTTCCATTAAGCCCTGCAGCTGCTACTGTTTAATTCACTACAGCCTACGGTGCTTCTCTTCTCTGAACTCTGCAATCCCTTGACACTATCCAATGACTTCCTCTAAGTTTACAGTTAAGAATGTTAACTCATTTAGAAGTGTTCAGAAACATGCATGATGTAGAACACAAAACAATATGCCACATCAATCTAAACTGCTGAGCTGAAACCAAAAAGAAAGCATTCATTTCATATGACAGAAAAATGCTACCATTTCTGGAGTCACTAGTCTGGGATCTTGTCCTCAAATCTGTTAGTCACTTTACTGAAAAAAAGTAAAAGGAAAAACTAAACTGAACACACACCTTATATTACCATCCCTGAAGTTCAAAGTCTTTGCCTGTAAATAGCTACTCCAAAATATATGTAAATACAGTCTGTTGAGCTTTGGCTTATCGTAACCAACTTCTTGTGGATGCAGTAAACAAAGATTTGTTTAAGCAATGGTTAAAGCAACAGTCATTTGGTTTTTCACAGCACCAAAATCTCACTTCCCGTGGTTAGGTGAAGCATATTCACTTGAGCTTGACAGCAAGGATTCACATGAGACCACACTGCCTACAGGCAAGGTGTCAGATGGTACACTGGTAGAGACCTTGGTTCTCATGAGTGACTCTCACCCCAGCCCTCACTGAATTCCAACATAATCCATCCATCCCAATTTTGTTCCTGACCAAACATTCCAACTGTCAAATTCATCCCAACGCCATCAAGGTTCTCCCTCCTGGATGCTAATAAACTGTTTTCAGGGAAAATAGAATTGTATATAGGAAAATCAAACTTTTCTGGAGGGGTTTAAATTGAATTGTTCCAATTCACACTTAGCGGTAACCTCACTTAAGTCTTCAATAACTGCCCCTCCATTAAAATAACCAAAGAAATAGTGACAGGCACATTTCTGTGGGCACATTTTCTGTGCTAGGCACAGTGTGAGTGTTTACATGCATTTGCAAAACTTCGCAAGTCTAGAGATAGGTGTTACTTTCTCCAGTTTTATAGATGGCAACCTCAGAGAGATTAATTGAAATGTCTAGCGCCATAAGGTAGCAGAGCCAGGTAATAACCTCACCAACGACCCTTAATGATCTCACTGTCAACAGATGAAATTGTAAATGCCATGAATATGTGCTGTGACCCAGGCCTCATCCCTTTAATATCCCACTAGGGCCCAGGCTATAGACAGCAAGGACACTTAAGATTAACCCAAGACCTAAAGCTTTACCTTGGTTACTATCATTGGCACTGCCATGAGTCACATACATTGTCTTATCTTTAGTCCTAAGGAAAAAGTCACTGACAACTCAGTACATTGGAAAACGCTGTGTCACTTCTGACAATTTTTAATCCTAGTGTCCAGAAAGGGAAGGGCTCTCTATCACTAGGAATAAAGAGATTATCATGATAAAAAGCCAAAATTTATTCTGAATATCAGGACTTAGAGAACAAAGAGGATGAGCAAATAGAGACAGTGAGATGGATGTCCTCTTTGGTCGCTCATGTTAGGGAAGGCTTAGCTGTAATTCTCAGTCTAATGTTCTTCAGAACCAGTTGAGGGGCTTAGCCAAAATATGGATCCTCCAGTGGGGACTCCAGAGAATCCTGGTGTGGGGCCTGGAATCCGCATTTTTAACAAGTACCCAGTTTAACTGCCTTCAACCATTCTTCCTCATTCACCAAATTTTGCCCAAGGACACTTCCTGTAGAGAAATTGCAGGAACTTCCTGTTAGTCTAACACAAAGGAAGCGTGAACCTCCTCATCTCCTCCCACTTTAAGCCTGGAGTCTTTCCAAGGTGTCACTTCCTGAGTCACAAAACAGATGTCCTTCCAAAGAAGAGCACACAGCTACATTTCCAGTAGGCTAATCTCAGAAGACAAGAGGTAGAACACCTCAAGTTAGAAGCTTACATCTATATATATATATAAAATGGAAATTATAATTATATATATTTTAAAATTATATATAATAAAAATATATATATTATATAATATTTTCCATTATATATATATATATATATATATATATATATATAATGGAAAAAGTAAAAATAACATAATGCAACATGTTTCAAATTTAGAGACTGGTTCATTATTATCTTACTTAAATATCATTTTATGTCATGTTCTTACGTTAACCACAAAGGTTAACATGACAGTAGCATAAGGGTTATTTTAGGGAATTGTATTCTCTCAGTCTTTAGGGAAAATTTCTGTAATAAAAGAAAACAGTAATGATTCCATATGAACTTCTGACAATGAAGTGGAAATAATCTTTTTTCTAACATGTAGTACATAAAGAAAGAAACAAAAGAGTCTATGTCTGTGATTGCTCCAACTCATTGCAAACAAAATCAGCCTCTGGAGAAGTGGAAAAAACATTACATTGTAAAAAGCTTTGAACTTCCCCAGTAAACGGGGGACATAGCCAAGAGAAATAGCAGCTTCAGCTTTAATGCACATATCAACAATATATGTGAGGAGAAGTAGCAATTTATTTAGAGAGCTAGTAGGTCTTCCTTATCTGAATAATCTAAGTACCTGTCCCCTCAGACAACATGTGTGCATCTGAGAATTTCTTTTCTCTAAGTATAAAATAACAATTCATGCACATCACAGTTTGTTCCGATTCTTTCTCAGTTATTCTGCATAGAAAAGAGGCTTCAGTTTGGAAGAAACATTTTTGTAAATGTCTTGGTACCAGTATACCCTCTTGTATTTATGTTCCTGATAAAGGAAAAAATTAAAGACAATAACGATGCTTTTAATGTTTCTAACAGTTTGATTGAACATTCAGGTTCAATTATGAAAATTAATACAACTTCATAGTGGATGTTAAGACATATCAGATTTCCTGAAGTGATTTCACTGATTAAAATGGGAAATATCACTGTACATTACACTGATGTATTGGGCATCAGATTAGGGGTTAAAGACGAATGGGAGAAAAGACACGTCTTCTTGCTGGGTCCTTCCTGAGTATCCTTCCTGCTTTTAAGATTAGGTAAGAAGAGATGGAAAGGGTAGAGACAAACAAAGGAGAAATAAGAATCTGTGTATATATGGTCTCTCAAATTCAGCTAGTAAATGTCTCTGAGACAAGAGAAAGGCCTATGAATACATAATCAATATTGTCCCAAGGGGCTCTTTCTTGACATTAAATTAATCAAGAAGCACTCCCCACCCCCTAACTCCATGAATAGGTAATTTAGCTTCTGAAAATATCACATTTTTCAGGTTTTGGAGAAAGAAAACAATGGCTTTAGCAAAGGTCAAAATGCTACAATGTCCCTAAGCACATGGCCCAAGTCCATACATAGACAACATGTGATGTCAACAAACTCAGTGATCTTGGGCTACAGGATCAGCAACACATTGGAATCCAGAAGCCAAATCAAGTTTAGCAAATCTCAAATACCCTCAGACCAATGCCTTCAGGAATGCATCTGCTTTGGGGCTCCTGGAGATATTCTATACAATACCAAGAACTTGCCTGACTAGAGGTAATTCTGCAGGATTTAGCCCATTTAAACTCAAGCATTTGTATGACTTCCAAGGGAACATTTGGCTCAGTGAGAGTCTTTGGAAAACAATGGGCTATATAGATGGGACAAGGGCTCTCAGGCCATACGTTCATGCAATAAAACATTACTAAGAGCTTACCATGTGCTGAAAACTCTGATATCAAACATTAGCTCTGTCTCTAATTAACTCTTTTTTTAAATCTTGCTGAGTCTCGGTTTCTTCATCTATAAAATGGACTTGGAGTAGGTAATCAGATAATGGGACAATTGCAAATACTGAAGATCCTCCTAATGTTGAATACTTATAGCCATAACATATTTGATCTCGTATGGCAAAATCAGATAACTCTCATAATGACAGATCACTGTATAAAATCTAAACTACTCTAGAGTACTAGAAAGAAATGAAACCCACACAGAGTTTGATTGTTTTTAAACTGAGAAGATGAAGGGTGAAAAGACAGTGATACTGTTAGAACAAATAATAAAAAGATAATGAAAGAATAAAGTCAGGAATAACTGGAAAAGTAACTGTAAATGAAAGCCTCTTATTTTCTAACAAATTTAACTCTACTTTTTATTAGGTACCATGTACATTGTCAAATCTTTTCACTCGTATTACCTTTAATGCCTCAATAACAGCTGGTGGATAGCTCAGTCCAACCATGTTTGATGTCCGTCTATACATTCTGAAAAGTCAAAAGGGAAAAATGCAACATGATATCTTATAAAGTAGGATTTGTAATCCACAGACTCATACCAAGTATTGACAAATAATAAGAAGTCAAGTGGGGTGATCCAAAGAACCTAAAATTCATTTTTGACATTTTTAATATTCACTCAGGTGGTCTAAGTGTTAAATTCAAAAGAAATTAAAGCAATCCCAAACATATGAACCACTGGGGGAAAAGAAACCTAACTCCATAGGCCCCAGACTGGAAATTAAATTATTAAATGGGTCACTTCTTCTGCCAGAGTGAATTATAGTACAGAATAGACAGTAAGCAGAGTAGTAATTTAGCCTGAATGAAGAACTCCTATGGGTAACCCATTTAGAATAGCTTGTTCTTTAGAACTGTCAAAAACAAGAAGGAAAAATGTCCCAGGTAATCTTTAAACTTACCGTGGTATTTCTAAAATGTATAATTACACGATAAGGATTATAGGAAGAATATATCTATTTCTGGAATCTATTGCTGGGTAAGGAGGTCAATTTGATTTCAAAGAGTAAAATAGCTAATAAAACTGAAGTGTCTTGGGGACTTCAAACCACTGAAATGAACTATCTTCCCTGGGTCAGCAACCTCAAAGCATCCCAGATCTGTTCCAAATGGAGACATCATCCACCTATTTCAAAAGATGATATACGAGATGATTTCCTGCTTTAAAAATTAGAGACTGAACTCAAACTAAATCTTCTCTGGTAAACAAAAAAATTCTGAGCAAAAGCAAAAGCTTTTCCTAATGATTCTACAGAGATTAAAATAGATATGTTTTTGCCATTTCTCATTCAAGACTATCTGTTTCTACCCACAATTTTCAGTATTTATAAAGATAGGAAAAGCTTCCAGTTATTGGAAACGTGTTGCTTTGGCTGCTTTAGTCACTAAATGACAATGAATGACATCTTTACCTCTCCACAAATATCCCAGCCTGCACTGCGTGAACGATGCTCTTGAACCGGGGCTTCTCCTCGCTCCTCCTGAGCATCATCCCCATCTGTCGCGTGAAGGTGGAGGCCAGCCAGTCTCGGACCTCAGAAGGCACAGCATCTGACTGAATGTCACTGAGTTCATCCTCTGTATCCAGGAGTCTCCTGAACACAAGAAACAGAATCAGCACACTGAGATTAAATCTGAAGTTGGAGCTCTCTGTTCAAAGCAGCTGCTCCTCTCTGCCTCACCTGCATGTTAGGTGCAAAGAAACCAAATTAAATTGGCCACAAAAAATACAGTGCCTTTTTGGTAAGGCTTATGTAAGCTCGCCATGGGTGTTTCGCGATGGTCTTGGCTTCCACTGATACTTCAGGATGGTTCTCTCTGCCAGACTGAACAAAGGAACTGGTCCATTGTACCCAGAAGCACTCTGTGGCATTTGAGTGAAATTTAAACCTTCTATTTAAAAACGCCTTCACAGGGAGCCTTGTATTATTTCATAGATGGACCATGTGACATTATTTTGTTTAAAAATATAAACGGATACTTAAGAGATTTTGCAAAGTATTTACCAAATCACAGCAACCCAGTCCTCTGAAGTAGTGATCCTAAGTGATGACAATTAATATTCTTTCTAGTTTGATAGGTTGCTACCAAAATTTAAATGTCTAAATTCAAGGAAAATTTTCAAAATAATGCAGTTCTTTATTTGCGCACAATGATTTAATCATCTAACAGCTGTGTTTTGCTGATTTTTCAAACTTGTTCATAGGTCAGACCACTAGAATCGAACACAAAGAGCAATGTTAAAATAAAACCTAAAATAGCATGTCATATTTACAGTAAACCCAACTAAAAATCAGCAGTAAAAGTAGCTGCCAATGTAAAGGTGTTTGGATTTTTTTTTTCCTTTAGACTTACCAATTGGGGTGGAGGTAAGCAGAGGAAACATAACATTTGGAAAAAAGCTATGATATCGAATTTCCTTAAATTAGAAACCAAGTGTGTCAGCAAAATAATAATAATAGTAAACCATACACCATACACATCTTAGATTACTGTGAAATACTTTCAGATTGGAATTTGGCAAATAAAAGACATCACAAATACTGACAGAGAAGCCTGTCTAAATTAGGGGAAAAAAAAACCACACCTTTCATATTCAACATTTCAACATTTTTCAAAAGAAATGCAATTTTATAACTTTCAAACATATGTAGTAACTGAAACCGCTTTAATACATTTAGATAATTCAAGTGGAATAAACCTGCTAAGTAAATCAGCGACATACGTAAGACTGAAGAGGGAATACTGGGTGCTTAAGAGAACACATGTTTCTCGATCACTTCAGGAGCCTCCATTTACTAATGGACATTATGAATTAAAACATAAACACAATGTTTAGACTAACACTAACAACATACAATAATTACAATGGAGCTCTATATCTGATTTTTAAAATCTTAGTGGATTTTTAAAAATTCGTTTTTCTCCTCTTTCATGATCTCACTTCCTTGTCATGGCGGCCATATGAGATTTGTTCTATTAGCTCCTTTTATAGATGAGGAGGTACAGAGAGTAAGTGACTTGTCCAAATCTATCCTCTTTGTTTGTGGAAACTAAAACTCAAAGATGAGTAATTTGAATGTCACCCCATTCCTGGCATGGGGGACAGTCAGAAAAGCCATTTAAGAGAAAATTTATTATCACTATACTAATCTCTTTTGTTATTTTTAGCTTACCTTGTTTCATCAATATACACAGATTCAAGCACTGTGGCTGCATATTCCAAATTCTTCTTAAGATCTACCACTGAAGCTTCCCCTCTCTCTAATTGTTTGACCAAAGACCGTAATCTAGAAAAATAAAAAGACATAATTTCATTAGAATAGAGGAAACAAAGAATAATCCTACAACTATGGTGATATATTTTACAGTCATCGAATATTCTCACTTATTCTGATACATCTGAAAGGAAAATAATTATGGTACCAAAGGAGCAAGTAATAAAATAAATGTATACATTTTTGCCATTGTGAAGTAAGAAGAAAAAATTTCTCTCCAACCAGGCACTGACCATACGTTCTAGCTAGCTTTTATCTTTATGAATCCTAAATTATCAATGATTTTGCTTTTTCTGAGATTTTCATCTTTTTTGTTCTATGTGGATGTAGTAAAGCCTGACCAGCAGCAAAATCACCAAATACCTCTTGAGATTCTGCTCTGTTGAAGGCACTTGGTCCAGCAGTGGCCCCAGATAACGGCAGCCCCATGACCCAGGCATGTCCCAAGACAGATGAAAACATTTAAACAACTGAGAACCACAAGAGGGCTACAGAAGGAATAGATGAAAGTAAATTGTTTTACTGGACAGAAAAAATCACTCTGAGAGGAGATAAATACCCTAGTTAAAAAAAAAAAAGAAAATACGAGGATTGATTTTAAACCGAGGAACCCCAGACTATACAAGAGAAGCAATAAAACATATTTTTTCTGTTATTTATATGAACATTATCTGCACAGAGGACTTAGTATTCATGAGAACAATAAAATGACTACAGATGATCAACATGCGGTAACTGAGAATACTGTAAATGCCACAGAGATTTGGAGATTGGGCAACTCTTCAGGCTGTTTGATAACCAGCAATGAAGAGTAGAGACTTCGAAGACAAACTGGGGTTTGAAGCTCACTTCATAACTTATTAGCTGTGCAACCCTAGGTAAGTTATGTAACATCTTTGAGTGTTATCTTAATGAAGAGCAAAGTGTGAAATTTCTAAAGTTGACCTAAAGATTAAATGAAATTGATATAGAGTATGTGACTCATGGTTGTTCTTTGAAAAGGCAATTGTTATAGCTATTGTCATTATTCAATGACTTTGATCACCACAGATAACCAAATGAGAAAAATTCTAGCAAGATATTTAAAATGATTGTCAAATCTCCACTTCCTGTTGGTATATGCAATCTGTTCTCACCTTCCTGACATCAAAATATCCTCAAATAGGTTGCCTTCATGGCAAGGTATAGACTACTCCCTTCCTGATTTGCATGAAAATGACCCACAATAAAGAATGAGAAAAAATCTTGGATCAACCTTAAAAAGTAGGCAAGAGGGTCAACCATAAAAAAATTTCCAGGAGTTTCAACGATATAAAATACAAATAACATTAGATTCAGGTAGTCTCTACCTGAATTACGAATCTGCAATATATCAAAGGGAAATATGCAAAGGAAATCAGCAGAGGCCCCTGCAGGCTTGGAGGTGAAGGTCAGCCTTGGCAATGCCATTAGCAGCACTGGGAAGAGTTCTGAATTTCAGAGGCAGCACGAGACAGGGAGTTGGCAGGGAAGGGCATGCCAGTCACTCACACAGAAAGGATAGCCAGCCTGCCAAAGAATGGGGAGACAGCAGCAGGGAGCTCTGACTGCTGTTCCAAATAAGGATTGGAAGCTCTTTAGCAAAACACATTCCTGGCCAAGTCTGCTTCCAGTTCTGATTCTCACCTCAAGGTGCCCAGCTACCCCCTAGGCTGTTTGGACTCTCAAACGAAAAAATGAGAGTAAAAGTAAACTTTTCAAAGTTTAGTCTCAAAAATGAAAGTAAAATTAGACTTTTTAGAGTTTACTCTCAAAAATGAGAGTAAAATTAAACTTCTTGAAAATGCCTCTCTCCATTTGGGGCTTACAGGTTCTATCAGGAACTGACATGTATCTCTAGTAGAATCCATCTCAGTTCTAGAACCTAAGAGGAAATGACAAAAACCAAGAAAATGATGAGAAAAATTATAAGAGTAATAGAAGTAAAAGCCAGAAGATCCTATCTACCTGTAATAGAACTTCCATAGGAAATAAACAACAGAAGCAGCTTTAATTGAATAAGTTTTCCTAGGCTAAAGTAAAACCTGTATAAGCAGATGAAAAGGGATCAAATACAATTTTTTAAAAGTAAATGAAAACATCAAATGTATGCTACTGTAATTTCTGATTTCAAAGAATAAAGAAACAAACTTGAAAATCTTTGAGAAAATGAAACATAATACTTACAAAGTAACAAAAAATTGTCCTGGCCATCTACTTCTATCATGTCAAACTTCAAAAAGCAATTTAATAACAGTACCAATTTTTGAGAATAATATGGGAAACTTCAAGACATTTATATCTACATCTACAGAGTTACCAAGTACATAAGAAGCCAATAAATACATTCTCAGGTGTCAACAACTTCAAAATTTATCATTCATATCCTTTCCAGAAAACAAAACAAAAACAAAAACTTTAAGCACAGTGGTCTTCCAAGAGAGTGAATTCGTGAGTCTCCAGTTAAATGGATTGTTGATTCATGACCTAGATTTAACTAACTCAAACTGTACCAAATGGACAAGTAATTTAAAAAGATTCTGGAAAGAAGAGACAGATAAAATAAAATGCTGATAATACAAGGACAACTAAACATGAAAATAAGCTGACACGTCTCCTTTTACTAGGACAATCTCCTATTTCTCATACGAACACTTCCTCTCCCACTTTTACAAACTAAAAGCTAATTCTCATCAGTTGAAAAATAATTGGAATTATTAAGGACATTATATGGACTATGGATGTATAGCCACTAATTTTTAACAATTCCCACTCCTGGGAAAGCACAGTATTGAGAGAATCAAGTCATGAAGGGGCCTCATATCACCCTGTGATCAGGGGGCTGGGACCCCAGGGCCAGAACAGGAGTGGGGCCTTCAGGGAAAGCTTCACTCAGAATCTCACTCAGCTATTCCGATGAGTAGCACTGAAATCAGCTCCATCAGGGAGACCCAGGCTTTGCGCCACAATTAGCAGAAAATCAGCCATTCAGAGGCTTCTCCCTGATGTAGTCACCAGTGGTGCCAGGCAGACATTAGGCAGTCACATTTATGCATTCAGTGTGAAGTTCTGACCCAACAGGAAGCTGTAAATAGAAAGCAAAACCCTAGCCAAGTGGTTTCAACAGATCCAGAGAGGAAATGACACAGAAATAATGCACCTTTTGGATGCGTGGGAGGCACTAGAAATTTACATGTAACCCTGTCTTTCCAGCTTATGAGATGAGCAGAAGATTCAATCAACTTCCTGGCAGACAGTGAGGGAACCTAGAACAACCCATCACTCTGTTTATGGAAGAACACCCAGCTGACATTCACCTTTCTTTACTCAAGGATGATGAAACAGAAAAGAACATTCATGAAGAGATGCAGCAATAAAGACAGAAGAGAATACAGCATTCAAAATATGAAAGGATTCACTTTTGAAAAAAAAATCACTAATGGAAACAGAAGTGAATTTTAGGGAGCATCTGCTGTGTGTTCAATACAATTCAAAAAAAAAAAAACCATAGATCTCTGAAACAAAGGTAAAAGCCCAAATCAATACAATAAGAAGTTTCTTTAAAAAGAAAAAAACATGACAATAGAAAGACTACAAGAACTTACTGTTAAAAAGGGTTAAGTGGTGACCAGCTTTGTATATACCCATCTCCTGTTTGGGTGTCACCCATGTCAGATACAAGCTGCAGCTGCGAACTTTCTGCTTTATGTAGCTGCCACACAAAGCCTAGTGATTGCAGATGCCCCTTTCAAATTCTGTTGAGCTTTAGCATAGCGTTCAGGTGCTTATGCTCCATAGGCCCCTCAGCCCACCTTTCTCTAGCTCTTTATCCATTCCATTTGGAATATCCAGCCCTGCCCTGCCATATCCTACCTACCTCTTGGTGAAATGGCTATTCTTTGGGCAAAAGAGTTTCAAATTAGCTCTTTTATCATTGGCCAATTTAAGTTCATGAGAATAAGGACCCCTCTCTATTTGTCATTATAGTGAAGGTATTCCTTAGATCTTAATCTATCTTAAGAAGGGTTGTCTGAAAATTAGCCAGGATCTTTCATACCCATGTCATAAAGTATTTTTGTTCAACTGGAAAAGACTAGCTGAGGCCAGAGGGCTCAACTGCTCTTCTTTGTTTTCCTAGTAAAGTTGTCTAGATGCTTTTCATGTGAATTCATTCCATCTAAAAGGCAAATGTCCTCAGGGGCCAGGTCCCATGGTATGCTGCAGCCTATATTTTGGGAAAGATGGAGATCTGGTGTTTTAATACTACCCAGGGGAATTTTTGGTCTGGACACCTAAGGGGAATTTATTTCATGAGCATTTGAAATAAATTTACAAGGAAGGAAGATAAAGAAGTAGGAAAATATACAAATAATAATAATATTAATAAGGTTTCTCTTCTGAGAGAATGTTCATAGTTTCCAGCACTCCATCCATTTCTGTCACTGCAGCTGCCAGATAATAGTTCCAGTATAGAAGTGCAACACCATTTTAGGAAGTGCTTATGCCTTCCAACTTTGGCAAGATGCCTTTCAGTTAAGACAGTGTGCAATTTCATTGTGGATGAGCCATTGCATCTTTTCATGACTCTTGCATTTCTTGGTGTAAACTCTTTGCTTTCTGTATGCTTCTTACCTGCAAGGCATATGATGAGATACTGCATCTCTTCAGTTCCCTGTGCCCTCAGATCCAGAGCAAGCCCTGGATGCTGACTTCCCCTGACCCCACACCAATCAACATGTGGGAAGCACAAAGGTGTTGGAAGAGGGAAACTATGTGAGGAAAGGCCAGAGCACTGTATTTTGTAATTTAAAAGGATGTTAGGGAGGAGAGATATTTCTTTTTTTTCCACAAAGATAATTCCTAGGACCAATGGGGTGAGCTTCATTAAAAAGCAACTTACTGATTCAATTTTATAATTTAGAAAACTGCCTTATACTGGACTAGGCATTATTCCCCACCCCAGTGAGGTCGCAGAAAGCCCTATAACCCTATGCCTTGAAAACATATACATTTGTTGAGCGTTAGACCCTACTAGAATTTCATTCTTTTGCACAAGCAAAAATGAACTGTAAAAAGAAGCTATGGAAACATACTTTCTCATGTTTGTCTATTCTGCCCAAGGTTATTCCCTCTGAGGATGGGGAGGCAGCTCCTAAAATGCCAGTGTAACCAACAAGTACTGCTGTCTCAGAAAGGCTTTGTTTTGTTTGAAAGGATATGAGAGAGAACTGGATCTTTTACAGTACTTTCTCTACATGTCCCAATGAATCATGAGCCCTAAAAACTCATTTGAATTAAAAAAACTTCATTTCAGTTCATCACACCCATGTATTCGAAAGGCATACTCATCTCTGTGTCCTTTTCATACACCTGCCTCCTCCACGTCACTCCTGTCCTCTGCCACTTACCTAAATGCCATAGGAAATAACTTAAAACAACTCTTCCAAATGGGATGCCCCAACATGACTTTTAGTCTTATGCTTTAATGCCATCCAATGATGTCACCCAAGCATTTTTCTGGCCATTGTTTGTTTCTATAATTAATGACAGCTGATTAAGATGGCCGCACTTGAAAAACATTCAACATTGGGTGTCTTTTGTGTGCAGGCACTGGGAGAGATAGGTTCTAGGAATACAAAGTGGGGAAATGCAGTGCCTTCTCTCAGGTAGGGAAGACAGAAAGCTAACCAGCACCCACAATGCAGTACTGTAAGCGAAATGGCAGAGGTGTGACGGGGGCTAAGAAAGCACAGAGGAGAGGAATCTTCTAATAACAAAGCCCTCCCCAGTGGAGTTGACCAGAGCCATTTTGAAGGCCACGTAGGGGTCAGCCAGGCACACAGGATGGGATAGGGAAACGGCAGACTCTGCATGGAGAGAGCAGACTGAAGGCAGTGATCTATTCAGAATAGATCTATTCAGATCTATTCAGGGGCATGTCAAAAGATAAAACAGAAGAAGGTAGGAGCTACACCACAGTAGACTTAGAATCTCAAGCTAAAGAAATGTAATTTTCTCCTGGAGATAATGGGGAACCCCTGGAGAATGTTAAAATGGAGGAACAGAATGATGAGATTGGCATTTTAGAAAGATCAATCTAGCAGCTGAGTAGAGGAGCACACATAGTGAGTAAGATGGAAATTTCTATGTTTTCATTGTAATCAGGCTTGTCTGATACTCTGAACAGCACAGTGTGAATATTCTCTCTCACATGACGGAAATTTGATAGAGTGATGCGTGAGTTTAGTGGTAGTATGGATGGTTGCTTTTAAGAATTTCTGGGAAAGACATTGTTTTGGGGCATGCGGTTTCCTCATTGAGTGACCACCAAACCAAAAACAAGAACAGTGCCAACAAAAATTATGACTGGCAAGAATAGCCTACTTATGTAGCTTTTACCTTTTGTTAATGCTATAAATAAAAGAGAATTTTACTTCTACAGTTTCTAATTACATCTGCTTAAAGCAGATGCACAAATGGATTGAAATAAATTACTGGACTCCAGTTACTTTTTCACTTAAGAAAAATAATTAGTACCTAGGTGCATACCTATGTTTCTATACTTTTATATGCCTCACTACATAACTTGTTAACTAAAAAAAAATTAGTAATGTTATAGAAGATTTTGAATAATGTCATGAACAAAATTGACCTAGTTGGCATGGACTGGACACTGCACTAAATTGCTGCAGAATGCACCATTCTTTTCAAGTGTACATGTAATAGCAATCAAAACTGACCATGTGCAGGGTCACAGAGACTCTCAATAAATTTCAAGTAATTGAACTCAGACAGATAATGTTCTGTGACAACAACGAAACACAATTTTGTTATTGATTAGAATCCAAAACAAAAAATGGCTAGAAATATTTCAAGTGTATGGAAATTTAGAAATATATTTCTAAATAACCCATAGGTCAAAGGTTAAATCACAAAATAATTCTAACTGAACAATAACATACAGCCTTGTAGTATGCAGCTAAAGCAGTGTTTAGATGAAAATGTGCAGCCTTAAATAAATATATTAGAAAAGGAGAAGTTTAGCCTGTAATCCCAGCACTTTAGGAGGCCAAGGCAGGTGGATCACGAGGTCAGGAGATCATACTGGCTAACATGGTGAAACCCTGTCTCTACTAAAAGTACAAAAAAAATTAGCCGAGTGTGGTGGCAGGTGCCTGTAGTCCCAGCTACTTGGGAGGCTGAGGTAGAAGAATGGTGTGAAGCTGGGAGGCAGAGCTTGCAGTGAGCCGAGATTGTGCCACTGCACTCCAGCCTGGGTGACAGAGTGAGACTCAGTCTCAAAAAAAAAAAAAAAGAAAGAAAAAGAAAAGGAGAAGTCTAAAAATAAGTGATCTCATTATGCACCTCAAGAAGTTAGAAGAACAAGTTACTCCAAAGACAGTAGGCAATAGCAAAAAATAAGCACAAAACCAAAACTTAAGTAGCAACAAACTCACAGCAGAAATAATTAGCAAAGCCAAAACCTGGGTCTTTGAAATGCTTAATAAAATGGATAGGTCAAGCAAGACTGATCAAGAAAAAAGAGAAATGATATAAATAACCAATATCAAGGATAAAAAGAGACTATTACTACAGATTCTGTGGACATTTAGAAAGGTAAAAGGATATCATAAATACCTTTCTGAAGATACATTTAAAAATTTAGATGAAATTTTAAAATTCCATAAAATCTTAATTTATCAAAATTGACATAAGGAAAAGGTAAACTATTAATAATTCTGTATCAGAATAATGATACAGAATTGTATCAGAATAATTGATCTACTGAATATTGTATGGGAAGTCTTCACCAGTTCAACAAAGAAAGAAGAAATAATAGACATAGGACCGGAAAAAAATAATATCTTTAAAAAGCAGCAAATAAGTTATTCTAATTAAGAGGTGAATTTAGCAATGCCACTTGATAAACAACAATAAACAATTAGAAAATGGTACCATTCACAGAAACAACAAAACGAAACAGTTTCTAGGAATAAATCTTACAAAATATATAAAATCATCTACATGGAAAATGGTAAGATATTATTGAGAGAAGTTTAAATGAACTAAATAATGGAAGAAGAATCCATGCTCATGAATTTTAACACTCAACATTTAGAAATATGAATTCTCCCTAAATTCATCTGTAGATTAAATCACAAACAAATTCACCACAAGTCATTTGGTGGAAACCGATTCTAAAATTTACTTAGAAATGTGAAGAATGAAATATAGTTGATGCGGTAAAACAACAAAACTGTTGTTACTATCCTACATATCAAGACTTATTATAAAGCATTTAATTCTGGTCCCATGTCCCTCTACAACTTCACTATTCCAACTCTCTTCCTCTCAACATCCAGCTGGTATGTGTGAGGATGTGCATATGTATTTTTATATTCATATAAGCACAACGTAAGTGGACAAGAAAACATGCTACAAGAAAAAAGAAAACAGGCAATGTAAGTTGTTTTTGAACTATCCTATTCTACATGTGATTGTTCCATTCCACATGCAGGGACCCACTCTTTGGATACCCAGTCAAGGGCATCACTGCATACTCTGTCTTGGTTGCCATGGATTTTCTGATGAATATTTCCATTCCTTTGGTTTTCATGAAGCTATGCCACAGAGGAGTCCTGCATGCTCAGTCTCCTCCTTGTTCTGCTCTACAGAGTGAATCTCCTTTGGGGATATATGTTTGTGGGTGTGAGAGTATGTGGGCAACTGTGTGTCCAAAGTGAGTGTGTCAGCTCACTGCATGGGAACACCAGCCAAAATGCACTGTCAAGTCCAAAAGAAGCCTTCTATTCTTATGGTACTCTAGAAGGTGTTACGACTCAGGGTTAAAGTTTTAATCCATTTTGAGCAATAATATTGACTTTGTTCCTTTGCACTTCTTATCAAATGCAGTACTTTAGAAAGGAGCTCCCTAACAGTCATTCTTGGCCTTATAAATAAGTGTTTCTTAAAAACCAGTTTATCCCCTGTTTTTATTGCCAATCAACTCACACATTTTGTTAAAAGGACATAGCGGATTTTTTTTTTAGAGTAAGATTCCAAATTATGCTAAGAAAATCTTTCGTGAAGGTAAACATTATCTCTCCAAAGTTTGTAGGCGAGCAGACCTTATTGGGAAAGGATGTTATTATGAAAACCCACTTGTTCTTCTGGGTGAAGAAATAAAAAAGAATGAAAAAGACAACCCAGAGCATCATTCAGAATCCACCCCAGGCCATGCTGGGGACTGGGGAGAGGGAAGCAGTTAAGATCCTGACAGACTACCAAGAGGTAAGTTCCAGAAGCCAGTGTTCATTTGCAGCTATTCATGTGGAAAGAATCACTGCCACTTCTGCCTGTTGATAAACATGCCACTTCAACATCTGTCTTAATAGACCAAAGAAATGAGAAGAACTAAAAACATCTTTGAATGGCACTAATGAGAAAAGGAAGCTGAGCAGAAATGAGAAGCAAGTTTGCAGGAAGATTTAGGAAGGTTGCAACCCATGCCCAGACACGTCAAGACACATCTCTCCATGTCTTCATAGTCAACCCAGCCCCGTGACTCCTTTGCTTTCCTTTTCTGAATTTAGTTCCTCATTCAACCTCAATTGCATCATGTTGGTATGATTATCCAGAGGAGCTAAAGCTCCCTCAGCCAGCAAAATCACAGGAATTCTACCATACTACAAATATAAGTTTTGGTAAGATAAACTAAGGTTACATTTTTCTCATTTCTACTTCTTTTTTCTTTTATAATAACAGAAATAAATTAATTCATAGATTAAAAACCTTCAAATAATGGCTAACAAGATGCTGAATTAGCACAGTTCCCTTTCTTAAGATTAACTCAAGAAAAATTATAGGAAAAAAACCTCAAAGAAAACCGTGAGAAACCTCTAAGGTGACCTGAGGCTGCCGCTTTGAATGTGTGTGTGAAGACAGTGCATCTTCTTGGTCTGGGACAGGAGGCAGCCCCACCACGCTGGGGAGGAAATGATGAGAAAGGAACTGTTGGAGTCTGCTATTGTTTCCCTCCACTCCACTTCCTCCAGGCGCACAGTAGCTGCTCCCACACCTCCTGTGACTCAGAACTCTAAATGTCAAGAAATCCTGGAGAGCTAAATAGGGGTTGTCTGTCCCACCTTGTGGCTCCTCTAAGTTCACCATGTGTTTCCAAGATTGTCACAGAAGGAAAAGGGATGCAAAAGGACATGGGCGGGAGGTTTTTATGAACCAGACTGGAACTGGAACTGATTGCTCCTGGTCACTTCCAACTGTCCAGAAGCCATAGTCACATAACTATGTCTTTCCAAGAGAGAAGCTGGAAGACACAGTCCTGTGGTAGGCTCAAGAGGAAGAGGTGGTGGTTTTAGTGGAGATCCAGCCAATCTCTGCCACACCTAGAAAATGCAATCCTATCACCAATACTTGTTTTTTCCTTTAAACCTTTACTTTCTACTCCTTTGAAAGAGTCAAATGGAATGTTGTATATTAAAGATACTTTCTAACTTTAAAATCCTTTAAAACTAAGAAACATAATCATCCTAATTATCAGATAATCTCCCAAGCATTTTGACAAAAATGAGACAGTTCTCATGGGAATTATGTTGAGTGAAAAAAGCCAATCCCAAAAGGTTATATACTATATGATTCCATTTATGTAACATTCTTAAAATGGAGGACAAGATTAGGGGTTTACAGGGGTTGGAGAGAAGGGAGAGGAAGAGGGAGACACGTGTAAGAAGGGCAACAAAGGGAACCTACTGGTGAACTATTCTATACCTTGACTGTGGTGGTGGTTGTACAAACCTACACTTGCAATTATGTTGCACAGAACCAAATGCATTCATACACACACACACACACACAAGTGAGTACAATAAAACTGGAGGGCTCTGAATAAGATTGGTAGATTATGCTAATATCAGTATCTTGGGTTGTGAAATTGTCCTGTAGTTTTTCAAAATGTTTCCATTGGAAGAAAATGGGTAAAGGGTACATGGGAATTCCTCTGTATTATTTCTTACAATAATGTGACTCTACAATTATCTCAAAATTAAACATTTAGTTTTAAAAAGTGGGACACAGTTATCCAGCTCAATGGAATATTGATGACAAAAGGCTGGACATAGTTGTCCTTTCCCCAGCTGGTTTTATAAGTGTCTCTCTGTTCTTAAATAGTGGTCTACTTAGTGTCCTCCAGATCCTTCGGCTTGGCCTCAGCAGCAGTAAGAGAGTTAGGGGTAAATCTTCACCAGTGAGCTACTAACTGTGTCTGATGACTTTGGAGAGCATCCAGTGAGGGCTATAACCAGTGATGCTTGGAGCTTGGTGAGAACCAGACTCATGCCTTGAGGAAACCCTGGGAAGGACAAATGGAGGTTCTCAGGATCAACTGAAGAAACTCAGATGCTAGCAAATGGTCACCACACTAAAACGGTGAGAGAAAAAGAATCCCAGTGACTTTACTAAAGGCTCACTAATTACACCTCTACTGGCAGTGATCCCCTGGGACTCTAAGGTATGAAGCACGATTTGCATCTTCCCTCTCCTTTTTCAGTTCATTCTCAGAAGTTTGTTTCAATTTGAGGGTGGCTTCACTATGGCAGGCTGGCCATGAAGGGGTTGTAAAGAATGAAATTAATATACACACCCACACCCAACCTCTAGTAACCACCATTCTACGTTCTGCTTCTAAAAGTTTGATTTTTTTTAGATCCTGAATATGAGAACATGTGTCTTTCTGTGTCTGGCTTATTTCACTTAGCATAATGTCCTCTAGGGAGTGAACAGGGAAAGGAGAGATGTTAATCAAAGGGTACAAAGTTCCAGTTACACAGAAGGAATAAGTTCTGGTAATCTGTTGCACAGCACGGTGACTATAGTGCAAAATAATATATTATGTATTTCAAAATTGCTAAAAGAGTAGATTTTAAATGTTCTCACCATAAAAAATGATAAGTATGTGAGGTAATTGTTATGTTAATTAGATTGATTTAATCACTCCACAATCTATATAGGTATTGAAACATCACATTGTACCCCATAAATATATACAATTATTGTCAGCTTATAATAAAAGTAAATTTTAAAAATAAATAAGAGTCGATTCCATAAAAAAATGAAAGGAATGAAATCTAGAGCTAGGTGTGGACTAAGGGAGTGAGGGAGTGAGAGTAGACAAGTTGGGGTGTGAAAACACAGGTCACGGAGACGGTGTTTTGTTGTATAGTCATTTCCAATCAGTAGGAAAACAATTTGCATATTATTAACATTTCAAGTTTGTATTCAATGTAATTACCATTCAATTTCCTTCCAACTATACATCATTTTGTAATAGCTTTGGGGTGGGATAAGGGGAGGGATCTGAACCAGTAATTCATTGTCATTTGTGGTCAGCTCCAGTATATTCTAATAACTGAACGTGTCAAAAGCCTAAAGCTTTTTCATTTTGTGCTATATTTAATAGAAAAAGAAAAGAAGAATTGGGAAGACTTACTTATGCAGTCCCATCTCACTTGCCAGCACCACCTCCTTTTCTTTGTAGATGAAGAATGGGACTCCTTTCACTTTTAGTTCTATTAAAATAGCTCTGGCTTTCTCTGTGGTTAAAAATATGAGCTTGATATCGCTCAGGTAGCGACACAAGGTAAACGCTAATACAGGACCAACTCCCATAGCTATTTAGAAAAAAAAAATCCTCCTCTGTTAGCTATTTCTATCACAATTTACAAGGAGAGTTGATTTACAGAGGAATTAGCAGTAATAGCCACAAACACTGATGAATCAATCTGGACAAAGCACTCCACTTGCCCCAAACAACTCCTCATTGTTCACGGTGGTAATTTGTTCATTTTAAAAGTATTATCTAGTGCTTTGGAGTTTGTCCCTCAAGAACAGCATGAGCCTCCACTGTACCAGGACTTCCTCGTTTAGCATTTCTAAAACCTCTTAAATCTGGGAACATACTCTGTAAGATTTGTTTTAAATGATATTTGAACCTACATGGTGTCATAATATATTCTATCATTGTGTGTAAAAAGAAGAATTCTTTTCCAATGATCTTTATTGAGCTTTAGACTCTGACTTGGGGACTGGAAAGAGGAAGAAACAATTCCTTTAAATGATTCTCTCTTAAAGTAAAAAGAGACAACAAGGGAATCACAGAATGTTCAACATTTGCTACTGACTCTCTCAAAGTGTACGTGAGAATTTTTAAAGCTCCAGAGGTGGTGTACACAGCTACGCTATCGATCGAGTGTTTCTTGAGAGGGAGTCTTCTTTTCTCCATACCACGTGATGCTCCGTGCTCTGGGGTCACAGGAGAGGGGCATCTGCCCTGTCCACAGCCTGACAGAGCCAAAGGCAAGCTCAAGCAGCTGTGACACCTAATTATGGGTCTTCCCATGAAGTCTGAAAAATGGCTGAACTTGGTCCAGCCCTAGTGTAAATAGAACAAAATAAGCATATTTGCTGGAAGTGAGGCTGGTCTTTAAAATTCATAATCACACATATGGCTCCATGAACCATATGCACCAAGCCATGTCTGTGTGTGACTTTTGGCTCTGGGCTATTTGCTATTACTTGCTGTGGACCAGGTGCAGATTCCTTCTTTCTCTCTCAGCCCCTACATTCACATATTTCTCAGAAAAGAAATTCCATTGGAATCAGAGGTGAAAAGCTAAAACCTGTGGCCTGGGTGATCTACCATTTTGACTTCTGTCACCTAAAACCCTAGTTCCGCCTAGTGCAGAGATTTTTACCACTTGAATGCACTAATGTGTGACAGAGAAGAGTATGTTGTGTTTATATTTCCCCCATACCCCCTGCCAACAGCCATTCCCACCACGAGAACCCCCAGGGAGCAGTGGAAAGAGGAACCTCAGGAAAGTGGTGTCTATGAAGTACATCAGGGTTCTGGAGCAAAGTCCTGAGGCAAGAGATTGTTAGACAGGGCAAGGAGAGAACGGATAGCTGGGGAATTTAGCCCCATTTCCTTTTCTTGAACTGAGTAAAGAGATGACCTCCAAGGTGACTCCCAGGACACCCTTACACAAACCCAAGATGGTTACATCAGATTAAAAACAGCTGCATCTGAGATAGAGGAAGGCCACAATTCAGACCACCTGCATCTTCCTCGGCTCCTAGGCAGGAAGGAGGAAGATTTCAGAGGTCCCCTCTGCCCTGCAAAGGGACAGGAAGCAGCTGATAGTGCTGACTGGAGGGATTATTAGGGGCACTGCCATGGATGAGGGACAGAGGGTCAGGGATCAAATAGGTGCTACAGCCAGACCTCAGCTGGATCCATAGTGCCAGAAGGAGCTGAACAGGGACAAGCTGGTGGGGAGAAAGGCAGTCCCAGACATTAGCTAGAGATGTCACTAAGACTTCCTGTGACCAAGCAGACAAGAGACATCACCATGGAGTCAAGAGGAACCAGAGGACAATACAAGACCCTGCTGTCTTGGAGAATAACAGCGAGCGGAATAAAGAAATCTCAAAGTCTAAGCATTTACATTTTTTTAAGTGAGTTACCTAAAAAGAATGTTTAAATTGCTAGATTGGGTGGTTTCATGAATTGGATTATTATTAGTTTCTCTCTTTTCTCTCTCTCTCTCTCACTCTGTCTCTCTGATATGGTTTGGCTGTGTCCCCACCCAATCTCACCTTGAATTGTAGCTCCCATAATCCCCACATGTCATGGGAGGGACCTCGCGAGAGGTAATTGACTCATGGGGGCTGGTTTTCCCGTGCTGTTCTCGTGACAGTGAATAAGTCTCATGAACACTGATGATTTTATAAAGAGCAGTTCCCCTGCACATGCTCTCTTGCCTGCTGCCATGTAAGACATGTCTTTGCTCCTCTTTTGCCTTCTGCCATGATTGTGAGGCCTCCCCAGCCATGTGGAACTGTGAGTCCATTAAACCTCTTTTTCTTTATAAATTACCCAGTGTCAGCTATATCTTTATTAGCAGCATGAGAACAGACTGATACACTCTCCCTTACATACATACATACATACATACATACATACACACACAAACACACACACAAACTGGCCCATCACCCAGCAAGGTGAGCTCATGAAGGTCAGGTCATACATAGGAAGTAAAGAAACCTCAGTTTCTCTGCACATCTGAATAAATCTGGCCCTGCTATATGTACAGCACTCAGCAGCTCCTTAGTGGCAGGCAGGGCATAGTGGAAGCAGAGATGGGCACAACTGTTGTAGTTTGGAGGTCCCTGCTGGAAGGGTGAAGGGTGTCTGCCCCAGGACCAAAGGGAGGAATATAGGGGTAGAAACAGGACCTGTACAGAAAATGCACAGTAGTTGGGAAGACATGAGACATGAGATCACCAAACTACATGAATTTATTACCAGAAATAAAGATTCCTACTCTCGGACTTCTGTCTGTTCACTCCTACTAGTTCTTTTGATCTACTTGGTAAGGATTTATTCCCACCACCGTTACTTAAAACTGACAGCTAGCCTTGTTGAATATACTCCCCAGAAAGCTTTCTTTAGCCTTCTTGTGGTATATTCACCTCCATAGCAGCCAGTCAGCAGGCACTGATAAAGAGATAAGAATAGGAAAAAAAGACAGAAGATCTCTTGAAGAAGTAAGATATTGGTGATACTATTGGCATTGTTCTAAATCCAGTGTAATGATTCCCAAAGCCAACATTGCATTCTAATTTCCTGGGAATATTTTTTAAAGTACAGAAACCGAGGTCTGACTTTAGACCAGAGTGTGAAATGGCATAACAATTGATGGTAATTCTGACCTTGTGGGGTGGGACAACACTTTCAGCCAAGTAATTGGAATAATTAAGCTACCTTGTCATGGTGTTAATTGTCTTAATAATTAAATGACCTTGTTATGGTTTGAATTATCCTGACAAGTGCTTTCTAAACTGTATACCATAGGACATCTAGCCCACAGGATGTTAACATGCATTGCTGGAGAGAAGATTTCTGTTGTACAAATGTTTGAGAAATCCAGGTTAAACTAAGTTAAGCAAAGTTTGTTTGGTCTTCACCAGCTCAGAGCTTTTTACACTGATGTGCGCTTAGACTCTCCACGATGAAGCAATTGTGTACGTCATTTCCCTCCTAGATCTGACAAGGTCTTGTATTTTTCTTGTAAATCCCCCAGGATTAGAGGGTTTTATTGCATGGGATTTGGGGAGTGCTAATCTGGAGTGCTGTCACAGGGCTCTACTTCCCTGCTGATGCAGGTGCAGTCAGGGAAGGCATGGATTCAATGAACTTGACATGAAATGATGATTGTAAATTTAAAACGAGACAGGTTTTTTTTTGTCACGCAAGGAAAGTGTCCTATTACAAATTAAGATACAAAGGTAATGGGCAGAAAACATGTAAGATTATACATTCGTGGACTTAAAATAGCAAACCATGGCATACAGCTATCTTTGAAACCAGTTTTTCTATTTTATGAATATTTCAATCACTTCTTTGGTTTTCTCTCATATCCAATTTTGTGGCATTATTACATTATGAACCTATGATCTCATAAATTAAACAGGCTCAGATAATTTGACACACTTCACTTTTACCTCACAATGATGAGAGAATATTTTTAAACATCTCTCCCCCTTTTGTCTCTGAATACTACTTTTCTCTAATATTGTTTTCTGTCTCTCTCTGGACACTCTCTGAGGACCAGTTAATGTCATGTCAAGGACAAATGGGTGTATCATTATGACTGCCAAATCTCAAGGGTCCTGTTACATATTTGGATTGTGTTTCCTGAATAAAGCATAGAATCTCCAACGCTCATTAATTCTTCTATATTCACATGCTTTTGGTTAGAAGAACTTCTGCTCAAGACTACAAACCAATGGGTTTTTTTAAATATATATTTTTTTCCTTTCTTATAGTCAGAAAACCAACAATAATTTGTTTACTCACCACGGAACATTCTCAATTACAATGCTGGTATATATTTTTTCTCAGGTTTTATTTAATACTTGTCCTAACACTTCCTAAGTAACAGAAGGGTTTGGTTTCTTTGTGTGTGTGTGTGTGTGTGTGTGTTTACTATACTTAAAAATGTGAGATACAAATAAAGTTTTAATTCATGTTCTTTTAAAAGAGAATAATCCAAATAAGTATTTCACAAATACCTATCATTAGAAATTCCTTTCATAGTCTCCCACAAATTTTCTTAAATTTTAAAAACCTTTGCTTTATTTGTATTTTTAAAAGAATCTATGGTTATTGTGGGAAATTTATAAAATACCTATTAGAAAATAAAATCACATAAAATTGTACCACCTAGGGATTACAACTATTAACATAAAATGTTTATATAATTATTATATTGTATCATGTATCCATAGACAGAGTTTAAATTCTCTACAAAATTTATTTGATAGTATGCTTTAACACTTAATGTATTATAAACACTTTCCCTTGTTATTAAGAGTTTTTCTCTGATATAATTTTAATAACAGCATAGTTTGTCTCTAAATATACATATCATAATTTATAAAATCCACTATTGCAGGACATTTAGGTTGTTTCTGATTTTTGCTGTCATAAACTGTATTAACATGAAAGTTTTGTAACTACATTTTTGTATACTTTTGTTATTTTGGCTTTTATTTGATTAAGACAAAATTCAGAAGTCCAATCAGGATTAAAGGAGAGAAATATTTCTAAATTTGTTGATGCTTATTGCTAAGCATCTAAACATTTATAGCAACCTCCTCTTTTTCTCCAGCAGAACGTGAGCATGGCTACCTCTCCCAGTAATCACAGAAACCTGGTAAGACTGTTTGGAAGGCAATGGAAATATATGTGCAAAAATATTTTTGTCTCATTTTTGTAATCCTTGGATTTTCAATGGAAATTTTGGAAAGGGCAGAAATAAAGGGCTTGAGATAAGATGACCATCTTCCACTAGTGTGGCTTCCTCCATTGCAACTAGATTTCAACTGGAAGAAGTTACTTATATTTCTAATATAAAAGAGTAAAGAAGTTACCTGCTCCCCTCCCTGCCTCTGTCTGAAGCTCTCCATAATTCATGCAGCCTGGCATCCTGTCAGTGCCCTTAGTGGACTGTTGCTTTTAGTACTGATCCTTACCAAGAGCATGGGCAGTCCCACTTTTTTTTTTTTTTTTTTTTTTTTTTTTTGAGACGGGGTCTTGCTCTGTCGCCCAGGCTGGAGTGCAGCGGCGCACTCTTGGCTCACTGCAAGCTCTGCCTACCTGGTTCACACCATTCTCCTGCATCAGTCTCCCGAGTAGCTGAGACTACAGGTGCCTGCCACCACGCCTGGCTAATTTTTTTTTGTATTTTTAGTAGAGACGGGGTTTCACCGTGTTAGCCAGGATTGTCTCAATCTCCTGACCTCATGATCCACCCTCCTTGGCTTCCCAAAGTGCTGGGATTACAGGCGTGAGCCGCTGCGCCCGGCCGGACAGTCCCGTTTCTACAACTCAGTCTTGCCTATAGGTCACAATGCAGTGAAAAGCGGCAGCTGATAGTGTAAGCCCCAGGAGATCCCAAATGCCCGGTTATTAACAAGTGTTATACATTTTTAAAAAGCAATACAGATTTTACATCATATATGAGAAGGGTGTTGAAATCAAGGGAAGAATAAGAGACAGGGTGGAAAAAAGGAGGCTTCCATGTGCGGGAGACAGAGAAGGACAAAGGCAGGTACAGTAATGAAAAGAATGTGTAAACCCTTAGTATGAGCAGGCCTATGTAAATAGCAGATTAATCTATTACCCAGTTCATTTTGCCCAAAGGCTTTCTTTAAACTGATCCTTGAATATGTTCCCCATTATAGTCTCATGGTAAGGGAGTGATTCTCAAGGGGGGTTGCAATTTTGTCCCCCACCGGAAATTAGCAATGCCTGAAGACATTTCGGTTGTTAACAACAGGAAGGTGCTACTGGCATCTAATAGGTATGCAGGGATGCTGCTAAACATTCCACAATACACAGGACAGCCCCACAGCAAAAAATTATCTGGCTCAAAATGTCAGTTATGCCAAGAAACCTCACTCCAAGAAAAGCGAAAGTGTAGTATTTTTTCATATTGGAAAAGAGCAATACCATTGGCTAAATGTCTCTTTAATTAAAAATTAAAACCCACAAAAAGAAATCTTAAAAAGTAGAAAAAGAAAAATCCCTAGCCTATCACAGATACTCTCTACTTATATAATAATTGTTTTATGAGTCTTTCCAATGTTATTTCATATTCTCTCTTGTCATATCAACCCATTTGTATTAAATGTCTGTTGCATAATTACAAATACACAATAAATTATTTTATCAAATGCTTATTGTTCCTTGTATGAAATATGCCATTCTAAAAGTTACACCTTCTAGAAAACAAGAAAAAGAACTAACTAACATTCATTATCTTTTTATTCCTGGCTACCTTTTTTTTTTTTTTACTGTAACATACAATCCTTTATTGAAAGTTGTGAAAGTACTACCAAAATATTAGGTTAGAGATGGTTTATCTTTTATATTAACAGTAAGTTAAAATTTACTACACAAACATAATGACTATCAATTAATAAATATGGAAACAAAACAGCTGTCAAAAATGTACTAGATATCCAATATCCCATATAATATTTATGTGAAGAAAAAAGCTCGGTAATTTTATACATATTCATATATAGCAATATATATTCATATATTGCAGCTATATCACAACAAAATAAGGTTGTTGTCTATGAAGCCCTATTGACATCTTGAGTATCCTAGAATTTTCTGTTTCAGAGTGTGGTTTTCAGCTTTAAAAATCTAAACATTAAACTTTTTCAGTGGTGTCATTGTTTAATAAGTTCTTCAGATTCATACTACCAAGAATGGTTCAATATTTTAAAATCTATTTATATAATGTACCAAATAAATAAGTTCACAAAAGTCTATATGATCTTTTTGACAGATACTAAAAAAAAATTTGATGCAGTTCAATATTTTTCTTGATTTAAACAATTACATAGTAAACCAGGAATTTAATGACTTTTTTAAATGATAAAGAATACATATTTGGAAACAATAGCCAGGATTATATTTACTGAACAAACAATAAAAGGATTCTATTAAGGACTGGAATAAGGCAAGGATGCCCTCTAGTAGCATTATTCACACACACAAAAAAAATGGTTACGAATTATAGTCAATGAAATAAGACCAAAAAAGTAGGTAGAAGGAATGAAAAATTGAACAAAAATTTCATTACTTTTAGATTATAAAAAGTTCAATAAATTTTAAAGCCATTAGAACACATAATGAAATATTATATGGTAAGTGATTACCAAACAGATACACAAAAATGAGTATCTTCCCATTAAAGGTTCAATAACATTTAAAAATATAAAGAAAACTATTCTATTCAATATAACAGCCAAAGTATATATCTAGGAAAAAATGTAAAAAGAAATTCTCTAATTCCACGTGAAGAAAACTACAAAGTTCTACTAAGGGATATAAAATGAATATTGAAGAAAGTGAGATCCTGAGATCCACATCATATTTTTGGATGAAAAAGCTTACTATTTTAAAGATATAAATTTCTTCTCAAATTAAATTCTAAACTATGGATTTGTTGTAAAATTTGAGAACTTATTATATAATTTAACATAGAAGGCTAAACTTTTAAACATAGCCAAGTAATTTCTAAACAAAAAGGAATTCGAAAGAGAAGTAATTTTATGTCTTGTCCTACCATCTATAAAAATATAAATTTTAAAAATAAAAATACAGCACTATTGTCAATATTGAGAAAACAATCTGATAGAATACATAGAATTTCCAGGAAAAAATACTAAGTCACAGGATAGGACTTATATATGATAAATTTATTTCATAACAGTAAAAAAGTCTGAATTATTGAACAAATAGTATATAACGTTTGTCAAGTATAGCTGTAAAAATAATTAATGCATTTTTAACAACTTACCCCAAAATATTTTCCAAATGGAAAAGATTTAAAGATTTAAATGTAGAAAAGTGAACTCATACAAATACTTAAAATAAATGTAAGATATATATTGTATTTATATAATTTGTGAGTGGAAAAGGTTTCTCTAAGCATGGCATCAAAGCTTGAAAGCATAAAAGAAGACCAATAGAGCAAAGAAACTAATAACAACTTATAATTGTAAAAGATTTAAAATTATATTAGGACATGAGAAAAAATCTATTTACAACATATTATAACAAAGTATCATTTCTAAGAGACTTGTGAAATCAATAAAAACACAAATATGCTTTTTACGGAAAATATAAAAAGGAAATGAAAAAGCAATTCACAGAAGAACTATAAATGTCCAATAAGCCTAGAAGAATTCATGAGCCTCAGAAATGCAATTAAAATTTCACTGGGATTTCATTTTATTTATTAAATTGGCTAGGATCATAAACAATAGTAAAACTCTGTGCTAAGCAGCACAGGAAAAAATGGTTGCTTTTGTAAACTGCTGATGGGGTCTATAAATTAGTATGATCTTCTTGGTAGGCATTTGGCAATATTTGTCAGAAACTTGAAAAATGTAGGTATACTTTGATTTAAAAATTTCTCTTCTAGTTATTCATCTAATAGAATAAATAAGCATATCCTGAAATATTCATTTACAGACATTCATCACTGTGCTGGCTATGGCAGCAAAGATGGAAAACAGCAAAGTTTCCACTAACAGGGAATTGATTAAAAACATTATTGTAATATCACACGATGAAAAAATCTTCAATTTTTATAGCTATCATTATCATTATAACACATGTAATTTAGAATTATGTAATATATAGTATAATTATAATATTGATATACTATTTATAATATCGATTAACATTAAAAAGTTCATAATATATTGAGTGAAATGGGTAGGTACACTTACTTATCAGTTACCTGATAGAGTCTACATAATAGATCTGTCCTAGTCTTCCTAAACCAAATGCTGAGATTATCAAACAAGTATGTCTTATTTCTGAAATCAGAATGTTTTGTTTTCTGTTACATATCAGAATATTTTATAACTGCATATTTCATTTGAACACATAAACTTCACATGCTAACTTATGGTAAGGCAAAAGCTGTACTACTCTTTCCTGAGGAAATAATCATTAACTAGACTTAAGGCATTAAATAATGAATAGTGATTTTATAAAACCATTCTATTTCTGATGAAAATATTAAAATATTTTCAGGAAAAATGAGATTTCTGAAAGAAAATTAAAAATTTTGCAAATGGGAGTCATGGGATACTACATAATATTGTTTTAAAATGCTAAACCAAATCTTGTCATATAAATCAGAAAAATATCTGAAGTTGTATGGAATGCTCAAAACTTTTAGTAAATTATAATTTATTTTCTGCTAGAAATTAAAGTCAAGAGATCCTATTTTTACAAAAATGTCATAAAATACAAGGAAGAACTTTTTATAAACTTAAGAACAATACTAATAATAAAGATATTCAACTGGTAAAAAATTCTAAAGAACCAACTTTTCATACATCAGTACCCTGGTGAATTGTAAATGTCACTCAAATACCACAAGGTCAGATTCTTAGATCAATTCCTGCATTAATACTTCTTGTATAACCTGCCAACCTTCAAGTACTATATACTCTAGTCAGCCTGGAATGTTGTATTATAATAACTTAAAAATTAAATATCAGGATAGTCTATTCTTTTCCCAAAGCTTCAAAGTGAGGAGCCCAAAATGAGAAGACTGATTCCTTAAGAGAGATTTCTCCAAAGATGAGAAAGATTTGCCTGAGTCAAATAGGAAGTCACTTGGTCAAACCCATTTATTATTACAATCTAATTATGTTTTACAGCTGCTCATGAGATGTCTAGGAAATTACATTTGCAACTTTAGTCAAAGGACCAATACTAATGGTCATTTAATAATCAGTTCTTTGGGTATCTATATTATTGAGATAAATATGATTGAGACATGATAGGAAGTGGTCATTTCTCTCATAAACTTATTCTGACCTTCAACGTTGGTGTATAATTGCACATTTATACAAATGTATGTCATTTATAATTGCACATATGTATGTAGAACAGTGAACTTTGGCTGGTGAGAAAATTCAGAGTGAAGATTTTGAAGATTTTCTTGGTTTCATGAGTAATCATCCTTACCCACAAGAACAGAGAGTGCTATATGCAGCCTTTCGGAAAATGCCTGTCCTTTCAGCTACACACCACATTAGGACAGAAGCTGGAATCCAGCCTGAATTGACACAGGACTGGGCAATAGGAAGATAAAACATTCTAACTCTTCATTTGGTTCTCATTAGAGCTAACAGTGAATCCAGATCTAGAGACACTGCTATTATAACACAAAATTTGTGAGCAAATCACCCAAAATAAAAAAAAAATCTATATACAATTTTTAAAACTTCTCTTAGATTTAGGGTCCTAAAACAATTGTTAATTTTGCAGATTCTTCAGATTCTCCTGAATGGAGGTATCACATCTCCACTCACTAAAAAAAAAAAAACTATTGTATAGTTTTTTTTGTCCAAACATTTAAATATGGAGCAAGTTTTATGTATAAGTATTACTCTACTGATCCCTGCTACATACTACTTTGACTCACTATAGAAATGGCTAAGAACAACTAAGAACTTTTTTCCAGCATTTACAGATGGTCCACCATTTCTCTAAAGAAAAGAAAAACACTAAATAAAGATCTTATTAAAACTCCCATCTCCATTGCAAGTAAAATTAATATTTTAATTGTAAATTATGCATCTTATCCTCTATGTTTCATGCCTATAACTGATTAACTTTAAATGGCTTATGGAAAAAGGTTTGGATCCTCTGTCAATCAACCATATTTGCTGATGAAATAATTTTATCATCATAAATTAAGAGCATTTTATCCAGTAGTTGAATGTGTTACCTAGTTATTATTCAACTAATAAACGTGGTAAAAAGTATGCTAGATTTTTTTTAATTTTTACATTCTTTTATATATTGGCTGAACATACTTACTATGGGCTGGATACTATATTAGATACTGTGGAGAATACAGGTGAAGCTCACATGGACCTTGGCCTCATACAGCTCACAGCCTAATAGTATGAATTCACTATGAAATACCAAATGATTAGTTCCATTTAATATAATGAACACTTAAAGATTATCATTGTGCCATACAGTATTCTAGACCCAAGAAATAAAAAGCAAACAAGTCACAAATTGATAATATTCCATTTGGTTTCAAACATAAGAGAGAACATCTGTATTGTTGTGGATTCTTATAGAACTTCTCTATTTTTATAGATTATTTAAGTACCATCACTCTAATATATAATTAGATGTCAGTAGACCTGGACTTTGTTATCTTGGCTTCCTGAAAAACAAAATACTGGATTAAAAAAATGTTATGCCATCTATTATTACAAAACTTTTAGAGATGAAAATGTCTATTTGAAAAGATTATACCTTTTCTTGCAGGATCATCTTGTATAAGGAATCAGTAAAATAAATCCCTCCTACACTTTAGAGCCAAAAAACAATTTCCCACGTTAACTGGACAATGGAAACTATACAATTTAATGTGCACAAATTTTTATCTTCTTTTAAAGCCCCTGTGGTCAAAATTTCCTTTATATTGCTATGAGCATAGTGGACATTGAATAAATAGGTTAGATGAATAATGAACACCAAACCAAATATTTCACTTTAGACACACTTTCTTGTGCTCAAGTTGATACAAAATTGGTTAGTAGCTGATAAGGTTTGGCTGTGTCCCTACCCAAATCTTATCTTGAATTGTAGTTCCCATAATCCCCATGTGTTAAGGGAGGAACCTGGTAGGAGGTAATCGAATCATGTGGGTGGTTACCCCCATGCTATTGTTCTCATGATAGTGAGTTCTCACAAGATCTGATGGTTTTAAACAGGACTTTTCCCCCTCTTGCTGGGCACTTCTTGCTGCAAGAAGGAGAATTGGGCACATCTCCTTGCTTCTGTGAATAAGGACATGTTTGCTTCCCCTTCCCCCATGATTGTAAGTTTCCTGGGGCTTCCCCAGCCATGCTGAACTGTGAGTCAATTATACCTCTTTCCTTTATAAATTACCCAGTCTCAGGTATGTCTTTATTAGCAGCATGAGAATAGACTAATACACTAGCAGTTTCTTCGAAAATCTTCACATTTGAAACCATTATCTAACGATAACCTTCTTCTCTTTATGTTAAACATTCTCAAGTCATGTCCTCACAAACACCCATGTTTAACACCTTAAATCATCTCACTTACTCTTACATCATGCTTCTAGTTTCTCCAGGGCCTTTTAAAAGTGTTAATAACATGAGATCCAATTAGTTATTATCTCTCAAATGTCAACTTCTCCTAATAATTCTCAAGAGCATGTTAACTTTTTGTATTTCAGTAGAAGCTTACACTTAGACTAAAGTCAATCTGTGATTCCTGCATTTTAACTTTGCTTTAAATAAATGAAGTGTAGAGTGAGGTACATTTCCTTTGGGTTGGTCTTGATATAGGATGATATTCAGATCAGAAATCCCCATGCTTTTGGCCACGTGTACCGTTGAGTCAACAACATTTTTGTTGGTGCCAAATCAATGGCAGGTGTTATATAGGCTATGAAGAGAAGGGATTCAGGAACCTTCAAGTTGGGTGGGAGGGAAAGGTATTCACTCTTGCAGCAGTGAGCGAATAAAAGAAGGGCGAGCCCAGGAGTCTAGCATGTGACCTTTAGAGTATAATGCCTTCCATTCCAAAGCCTGGCTTTTGCATTTACTAGCAAGCTTTTTAAATACCCAATATTTCCATTTCTTCTTTGGTAAAATAGGAATAAGAGTATCTTCCTCATAGATTTGGTGACGATTACACATAAAATAATGTATGTAGAGAGGTTAACACCACGCTTTTAAGCCTTCAGTAGCTGCTATGTGTGCACGAATGCACGTGTGTATATACTTTGTGCCAGGTACTCTGCTGGGTACATAAATAACTATGATGCAAGGCAGAATGAAAGAGAGAAACTGAAGAGAAAGAATAGGACTTGAGAATGAGCCAACCATTTCTTGATATGTGGGGTGTGTGTGTGTGTGTGTGTGTGTGTGTGTGTGTTTCTTACCTCAGGGCCAGAACTAATTTCAGATGATGGGAAATTCTGACCCTATAGGTAAATGCAATATAAATTTCCTTGTTCAAGGATGCCGAGAGCAAGAAAAGTGCCATCCAAGACATATTACATAAAAATTAAGTCTCATTCTCTGCATTCCTGTGCATGATTTCCTCCTTCCCAAAACATGCAAGCCTGCATAGGTAAGATCAACTCTGAGTTATAACTCAGTCTATACAGAGATTATCACCAAGAAAAATCAGCAAGTATAAGAGATTTTTAATAAATTAGAACCCGTAAAATTTTATGAAAAGCAGGTGTCTGAGTCCCAGTTTATAAACCATGAGCCTAACAGAGTTATATGAACTACTGTGAGGTTGTTCCATCTGTGAGCAACGATGGGAATGTAATCACATGCCCCACAAACTGGACTATGATAAGCATCCTTTTGTTAGGGTAATACCATTTATACATTTATTTATAATTTTATATTCCTCCCTTTCATTTCATTCTTTGTTGAAAGCAAATGTATTGCAACTCATTGGCAGGCAATTTATTTCAGGGCGAAAAGTAATCTAAATAAAAAATAATAAAATATGTGAATGTGAAAAAAATCCCAAAGATATAAGCAGATTTATTATACATAGCTGGAAAATATCTCGTATATGAAGCCATTCATAAAGTGAGTTAACTTCTCTGTGGAGAAGTTCTTTGGGAATATGCTTGTACAGAGTAATTTACTTTCAGTGTTAGCAATTACCTGGAAAGAGGTGAAAATTACTCATTCATGTCAAGAAGTATTTACATGCCACCAAATAACTAAGGTGAAATAAAACCTTACAGGAGAAATAGAAGAACAGAATGAAAAAAAAGGGAGGGGCAGGGTGAGATAAATAAATAAAAAGCTAAAGAAAAAGTTAAAATCCACCCAGTATTTACACAATGATTGAATAATAGGACACCTTTTATCTTGACTTCATTTAAATGTTTTCAGTAGGAAAGCTTGACAAAAGTGACAGTCATTAGTAATATCAGTCATTAGTAATATTGCTGTATAAACTAGAAATTGTTCTTTTGAATCTTTAAATGGTGAAAACAGTCAATAGTGTTTTCTTTTTTAAATTGTTGCTTCTTGATAGAATCACAGTTTCTCTTTTATTGCATCATTTAATCTCAATGCCAAGTTTTGAAGGTGGTGCCAAAGTTCACTATCTGTCTGGGTAGCAGATGACCAAAACGCCCCTCCACAGTAAGGGTGCGTGAGTACTCTGGTTCCAGCGTATGCTCCACACATCCCACCACTGCAGGGCGCATCCAGGTGTGCTTTCATGGTCAGTTTGAATGCCTTTATCAGTGACTGTGCCATGCCACATATATAAAGATGGAAAGTCAAGTCCATGACCTCCAGGAATACATATTCTGACTTTGCACTGATAACCTCATTTAGTCCACAAAACACAGATATGACGTAGTTAATGTTATTATTCCTACTTCAGAAACGAGGAAACTGGCTAAAATACTTTATATGACTTTCAGCAGGGTCACACACCTAAAAAGTGATGGCACTCGACTCAAACATTACGGTGATATATGTCCACTTGGCTAGGTTACAGCCTGCAGTTATTCAATCAAACACTAATCTAGGTATTGACGTGAAGGTATTTTGTAAATGTTATTAAAATCCATAATCACTTGACTTTAAATAAAGGAGATTGTGCTACATAATCTGGGTGGAAACGCCTTAAAGCATAACTGAGGCTTCTCTGAAAAAGAATAAATTCTGCCTGTGGACAGCATCTTCAACCTTGCCTGAGAGTTTCAGGATGCCCTTCCTAATGGTCTTCCCTGCAGATTTCAGATTTACCTAGTCAGCCCTCACAATCAAATCAGGCTTTTGCTTGCAAGAACTCTCTTATTATGTATCTCCTACTGGCTCTACTTTCTGGTTGAACTCCGACTGATGCAATTACTCCTGTCCTCTTACATGGCAAAGGGTTGTGGTTATTCTAGTCAGTTCATCGGGCTCTACTCAAGAAACACACAGGGTCTGGAAGCAATATAAAACTTGGCACCAACTGGGACTTCCTACAAGCTTTCTAACGAAAAACAATTTTAAAAATTACAAGACATAAATATGTGGATTTTTAATAAAGACCCTGAACTCTTAGTCATCTTTACATACATAATAGGTGCTTGACAAATGCCTAACAAGTGAATGAATGAGGAAATGAATGACTAACTTGGTTTGGCTGGAGTCCTCTTGTGCTTTATCTCTCAGATTCATCACTGCAATGGTCGGGACGCACAGCATAGAAATATATACATATATATATTTATTTAATTCCTCCAAACTCTATGAGATGTCATGCCAGAGATTATCAATTCTGAGATGCATTCATTTCCTCATTTTAATATTTCTGAAATAGAGATGCACTGTACAAAACATAGAATATCATAACTTATTTGGCATTGGTTTGCCTTTCTTGGTAGTTCATAAAATGAAGGTATACTTTATGATTGACAGCATTTTATTTTAATTGAAATATAGTATTATCACCATGTTCATTTTTCAGATGAGTTCTTCAGGCACAAAGGCTAAGTACCTTTCCCAAGGTCACAAAATTAGTAAATGGCAAGTCAGGGTTTGAACCCAGGCTGTCTGGCACTAAAGCAGGAGTTTCTGCAAATTGGCACCATTAACATTTTGGACTAGATAACTCTTTGTCGTGGGGGCTGTCCCATGCAGTGTAGCATGTTTAACAATATCCCTGGTCTCTACCCACGAGATGCCAGTAGCATCTACCCCCAAGTTGTGACAACTAAAAATGTTTCCAGACTTTGCCAAATGCCTCCTGGGAGGTCAAATCTCCCCTAATTGAGAACCACTATTCTAGGGTATGTTTAATCACTATGCAATATATATTTTTCCCTAAAAATGGAAACACGCCCAGGGTGACTTCTACTGCAGCCAGAAACAAGTTGAGTCCACCCCAGAAAGCAGGAATACTTTTCCCTGAAGACGGTCCTTTTCCCCAATTTCTTCCTTGACTCTTACTCTTCTCTTACAGCCCTCTCCTCTTTTTCAACTTTGCACAGTTCTTCAGGCAGTATTCTTTCCAACTGCTTGCCAGGTCCCACATCTGTTCATTTTGTTGGCACTTAATTTGGGACTGCTCTGGAGGTGCTGACAGCATTAGTACTCCTGTTCCTCTGACTGCTGAACAATCTTAATTGAGCTGTCCCTGTCTCCTTGGTGCTGTCTTGTACCAGCTCCACCCCATACTCCAGAAGACGGGTGACAGGCACTATCTACTTGCTCCAGCTTTGACCAAATAAAGAAATCAAGAAGAGACTTTTCAAAAGCTAGTAGCACAGTGAAACTCAGGAAAATAATGAACATGATTTGACTGTAATAGGTTCTTATTCAAGAATACATCTGTTCTCATGAGCCTGTAAGTTAAGAGGCCGTGTATGTGGTGGATGAGTCCATGGCCTCTAAAGCCAAATGGCCTGGGTTTCAATCCCAGCTCTGCCTGCTTCTCAGTAACTGTGTGAGCTTGAGCTACTCAATTTTTCTCTGCCTCGGTTTCCTCCTCTGTCAAGGGGGAAAATAGCAGCTTTATCTAATGTAGTTGGTGTGAGGAGTAAGTTTATAATGCATTTAAGAGGGCCTGGCCCACGTAAACACCAGAAGAGTGTTTGCAATTATTAGTGGCTCAACTTCAAAACAATTGTGGTGCACTTTTGGCTTAATTCGATAGGCTGGATTTGAATTTTTAGGTTCATTTTTTAAAACGGAATACTCATGTTGAAATACTGAACCTAAAACTAGCAAAAATATGTAAGTCAATTGCTTACATATATTCAGAACAGGATATCATTTTAGATTTAGTTTATACACACACATACATGCAAACTAGTAAATTCTAGTGATGGTAAAATTATTAGTGTTTTAACAACAGTCACTCCTGACTATCTGATATACTATATGATGGTACATATTGGTTATTATAACATATAGCTATAGATATAAAACAATGATCTCAAATCCTGAAGTTCTATCTGAATAAACAAAATTAAATAATAACTAGGATGTTTTAATATTAATATTAATATGCTTGATTAGATTTTAATCCTTTGAAAATTGAGAGAGGCCTATATGATATTTGTGGTGCTACTTGTGGCCTTTCTACCTGATGTGTAACTTCCAGGAAAAGGACAATCTGAAGGGGCTCAGTACTCAAGTAACCTCTGAGCTTTTCCTACGCAGCCCCTCCTCACATTTATTACAGCATTCTGTGTTAGCCACCAAAACTGAGCAAACCTCATCCTGTTAGCTAGTCTCCAAAGAAGGTAGCACCTGTTACTAAACCCCCTGCTAATTTCCCCAGCTCACCCTGGATCTTCACTTCTGCCCATCACATGAGATGTGCAGCCTGGGAGGCTTCCCTTTGGGTCCCTCTAGAATTAGAAGTCATTCCCATTTACTATAAGCCAGGTGTGCATCATTTCACTGAAAACTGTCACCACCATCCTAAGAGCCAGATGCTTTCATTGTGTCCATTTTACAAATGGAAAAACTGAGGCTGAGAGAAGGTAAATAAATTTCCCCCAAGTCAGTTAGAAAATCTGTGCAAATACCCTATTGCCTGTATCTCAACCAGCCACTGAGATTCCTCGTTTACTTCTTTGAAAGTGTGCTGCCTGTTGTCCATACCTCCTAAGGAAGCAAAATTGAGTTCACTCTCCCATTCCCCACTGGAGAATCATCACCCCATAGCTTTCTATCCAAAGCATTACAGGAACTTTCATATTCTCTGTTGCCCTGCTTCAGGCAGGTGGTATTTTCAATGTGTTAATTTTTTAAATCATAAGTTAAATCCATTGGTTCGAGGGCACAAAGGGTTACTCTACAGAGGCAGAAGTGATGCTAACAGACCAAAGTATATATATGTACAGGTCACCATGATCAGTAAGGAGGAGAAAAGTCAATAAAACCTATTAGTTCTGAAACAATAGATAAGAAGAGAGAATTCTACTTCAAATCAAGTTAACCTTAAAATCTCACAGTTTTATTGTCATATAGTTATTACCATAAATATTCAGAATATTTTGACTTAACATACAGATGTCTTTTCATTTGCTCAAACCATGCTTCTGAAATGAGATTGACTTTGGGAGAGGAAGTACTATTTTTATATCATGGTGTATTAAAACATAGATAAAAGGCCGGGTGTGGTGGCTCATGCCTATAATCCCAATACTTTGGGAGGCCGAGGCAGGTGGAATCCTTGAGCCCAGGAGTTTGAGATCAGCCTGGACACCAAGGTGAAATCCCACCTATAGAAAAAATACAAAAAATGAGCCAGGTGTGGTGGTGCACAGCTGTAGTCCTGACTTCTTCGGAGGCTGAGGTGGGAGGATCACCTGAGCCAGGGAGGTTGAGGCTGCAGTGAGCTATGATCATGCCACTGCACTCTAGCCTGGGTGACAAAGTGAGACCTTGTCTCAAAAAATATATATATATAAAATAAAAAATTATTTTGGCTTGTGGCACGGGGAATTAGTTCCCTGTAATCCAGCAAGATGCATCCAAGAGGGCTGTTTCTTTAAAAAAGACAACAGAGTTAGCTGGCTAGAAATTATTTGGAAAATAGATTTTTCTTTTGTACACAGAAATGTATTTCAAAGACAATAAATGAAGATGATTGTATTTCATATATTAGTACTCAATGTTTGCCCACATAGTTGAACTAATTTTTGTCTTCTTGACCTTAAATGTCTGGCTAGACCAAGCACTTTTTCATATTTTAACCTATAGTAATATTTCATATTTTAACCTGTAGTTTTGGTGATCAAGAGACACTAGGGCTCAGAAACAGATGTCTTCCAAGCTCTGTTGATTCACCATATCAGTCTGAGGACTCCAGCATCCTGAACCTCAGTTTGCATCCCTGAAATGGAGTGGTGGTACAGGTTCATTATCATCACAAAGAAAGGATGCTAGCCTTTAAGGCTACACTTTCTTCCATGTTATTTACAACTCAAAGGGCCTGTTTCAAGTTCCATTTTAGCTCCCTGTGTAGTACACTGCCAAGCACATGAATTTTCAATGAAAATGTTGGAATGAAATTTCAGCATTTCTTAACAGAGAAGTAATCACCAAGATACGAGTTAATGCTTTACGGAGGTTATGTCTGGCTCCATTCTATTACAGAATGAATCAAGGTGAAAAAAAAAACATAAATAATGAATTGTGTCCTATTTGGGTCATGTAGGAAGGGAGGTCATTGGTAGCAATCAACACTGGGTCAGAAAGACAAAGCCAGAACCTGGAGCCAGAAGGGCAGGCAGCAGGTGTGAAATTAGAGATGTGACGATGGATAAACTTAGAAACAGCAGACAAAAGACACAAAAATCTGAATAAGACAAGTGGTGGGGTGATTTCATGATTTAAGGCAACCCAAGTGATCAAGTCTGAGAGCTGTGGTCTGGGACCAAGACAAGAGCAGTCTAGACAAATTTAAAGAGATGCTGTGTCATCCCCTTTGAAGGACCAAGTGCAAACTTATATTTGTCCTTAAACAGAGTTCTCCAATCCCAGCCTCATAAAACCGGTTCAGCTATAGCTACTGAACGGCATCTGTGTGCTGGCTTTCCATCTCTGCTCTTGAGCACAAAGAACAAAGTTTTTCAAAAGGAACTTGCACAGTCCACTTCATAAATCTCCCTTCAGCTTGCTACCTTCCGCCCACATCTCAGGGTTGTATGCCAGCTAGATCTACAGCAGTTATATTTTTAAACCAGCAATTATCCTCATTCCTGCTCACTGACATGCCATACAGTTAATCTGGTTTAGGTCCAAGGTAAAAAAAGGGAAAATATATAAATTCACATAAACATAATTCACGTTGGCTCAAAATTACTCAAATGGTTTTCAAGCAACTCCAATCTGAATTACAGGTCAGTTTCAAAGTCAATTTTATATCAAACATGCATCAATTACAAAATTTTTCCAAAACAACTGTAAAAGAAGTCAAAGTCCAAGATCTTAATTAAAATATAGTTTACTTTAGAGAAGGTAGAGATTATCATGGGAAAACTCTATCACATCAAGACAAATATAATAGCTTGAATTACATGTATAAAATTAACAGACTGGAAGGGAAAGCTTTATGAAAAGAAGTTCCGAGAAGAACTTAGTGATTCTACATCCAACTTTATTCATCTATATCCAAATGTTAACATATACCTTGATTTTTCTCTTTGTTAATTAAATGTGAATGCTTACCCCAGCTATAATAAGAGGAATCTAGTGAAAGCAAATAGCAGACCTAACATAATCCCTTTCCCTTTAGCTATAGTCAACTCACTCTAAATGTTTCCAAGGCAAGGATATGTAGATTAGGCAAATTGATTCCTTTTTTCCTATTATCAGTTGTCTTCTTCAGTTATCACAAAGGTTGAACATTAAGCTACCAAATATATAAGACGTTGCCTCAAGAACAACTTGGGTAAAAGATACCCGTGCCACACAGACAATTATAACATGATTATCTTGAGTTTTTTCTTCTATTTTAAATGCTGCCTTGTACCATTTATAATAGCAAAAATTGCTGTCCAATCAAAAAGTGTTTGGAAGAGAAGACTCCAGTTTAATTATGAAGGGCATCATTACTATAAAGCAATGACAGGGTGTGCTCAAGAATGAATCCATTATCACAGAAGAACCACTTATGCGACAATGATGTTTTCTCATCTGCCCCCAATATCTCCATTTCATCTAGTTCCTCCTACTTATCCTCACCACAAGGTAAGGTATCTGAAAGTGGGGAACACACCACCTGATGTAAAGCAGGTATACAATGATATTCATTCTTTTATTTCAAATATTCACTCATCCCATCATCCCTCTGGAACCAATCCATTTGCTACCCAGGATAGAATTTAAGGTACTTTAAGTATCTAATTGCAAGTAAGCCTTACTGCTGTCCACTCTGGTCTGTGGGCTATGAGTCTGTATCCTTTAATAAATTCCTGCTTCACACAGTAAGAACTGTGCTTTCCTATCCCAATCTCTGCCTAATAGCCCAACCTAAATGCGTTCCAGCAGCCCCAGCCCCAGGCCTGGCCTGGCCCTCCAGTATTTCCAACACTCAAGGCTCAGCTTATGCATCACAGTCCTTCAACCTGGGTCTTGTCAAGATGTGGCTGTATCTTCCTAAAAATCCCTGCCTAGCCAGGAGGGTGGCAGCCTGCCACCAAATAACCTCACTGTGAAAATCTGCCCAAATGCCAGTGTTAATATTGACAAAATTGGCCTAGACTGATGCTACTTAAGCATTTTTCTGTATTAATGATATATGCATGTACTTTGTATTTCACTGAATCCAGAGAATTTTTATCTGGGTTTAGTGAGCCTTAAACAGCTACACTAACTTCTCTGTGTCTTGGTTTTCTAACCCGTGAAAGGCAATAATATTAGGATCCACCACAGAGGTTACTGTGATAATTTTTATATATTAGCAACTTAGAGAACTGTCTGGTAGATAACACATGCTTATGTAAATGTTATTGTTTGTATTTGCAGGGGAAAAGGAAAGATTAACAAGAGGAAAGCATACACATTTATTTAACATAAGTTTTATGTGACATGAGGGCCTTTGAAAATGAAAACCCAAAGATACAAGTAGACTTGTATTTTTTTATGATTAGGTTTGATGAAGAATGAACAGTTGTGCAGAAGTATATTTGGGGACAAAAAGGTATGATCTAATAGTAATAAACGGGGAAAACTTAGCAAGGCCTGTCTGTTCAGATTTTCTCTGTGCTCCATGTCTTCAGAGATAAGGAAGTTACTTTCTGCCAGGTATGGGGGGGGCACCTCTCAAATGAGGGTCTCATGACCTGCCTCAGAGGAGAAGTGTGAGGGAAAGCCAGAGAGCAACCTTCCTATGTTTGCCATTTTCTCATATGCCAAGGTACCAGATTTGGGGGGGTATCATGTACTGAACCTTGTTATATTATTAATACTATTACTATTGACTTCCTCTAGTGAGTAAGCTACCAGATGCATGAAGATAAAAACTGTCCCTTTCATTCTTAAAACCCCTCAAACCTACATGGTGATTTGCACATCTCAGGCTGTAAGTGATTGACAAATAAAATTGAATTACTGAGTACTTTAAAAAGATATCTGGAAATATCATGATAACTATGATATAGCTGTAGAAAGTAAGACCACAGAAACCAAACTGTCTTCTTAAGAACAGAAAATCACTAAAAGAGCCAGGAATGCAAGTCAGTCATAAGCCCATGCTGCTGGTTCATGGACAATCTTCATATGACACCATTTTCCTGGTGTGAGAACAGATGCATTTATTCTGACCTTATGTCATGCAAATTTACTTATCCCTGGGCAAGGACAGGTTATGGGGTAGCTTTGGCATTGCTCATTCATTCCTGTATTTATCAGGTAGCCCTGCACCAGGTCCTGCTTTAGGTGTCAAGAGACTACAGTAAATCAAACAAACCGCATTGGCTCAAAAACTGACATTTGGGAGAGCTAGACAAAACAAAATACTAGTTTATATTAAATTATGATAAGTGTGAGGCATAATACTGAGGGGCCGCTCCATCAGATCACCTATCATGACAGTATCAGTTCCTGGCATATTTATTGGTACCCCTTTCTGGAGGCAATGGACTGGAGGTCCCCACCACTTGGTCAATGAAGTGAAATGTATGGATTTGATGCTGAGAGGGGTTTGACATTGTTATTCTTCTATCAATCCTGGTGTAAAAAATATACACTGTACTCCATAGCCCATCTAGGGAAGAATCCTACTACCAGGCATGGACAGAAACTTAAGTGGCTCAAGAAGACCCAGCAGCTCAAAATGAGGCAGTACCCCTGGATGGGAAAGGTATACCTCCTATCCAGCCACAGGTAGAGAGATACCCGCCTATAGGTAAATGGTCCCAATCCTGACACAGGCTCCATCCCAAATATCACCACAAGATAAACAGAGTTAATTACGGTAGGGTTAAATTTCATTTTGCAGATAGAAGATAGGTTACATTAGATGATGTGCTCTAAATTCCCAGATATTATTTTACAGGAAAAGAAAATTTTTACAGCTATCAATTTCACTTTAAGGTTTTCGAGGGCCCTTCAAGATTTTATGTCCTCTCACAAATGCCACAAGCACAAATAAATATTGCTCTTTAAAACAAATTAATGTCAACCTGAGTATAAATGAGTCAGACCTATGAGTCTCCAAGCATTATGTTTTATTACCCTGCCAAAACCAAGCCTTTCTAGACTAGTCTTAAGGCTCTGGTTCTGTGAATAGGCCTGCTGAAGAAATATTTCACCTAATAACATCAACTGTCTTAAGATTCACTTTGGATAAATTGCTTTTTCTTATAGCAACTGAATGAAAAAAAAAAAACTGAACTAACGAGAGAAACATGAAAAACCACAGAATCAATCAATAATGCTTCCCTGTCCCCAATTATTACATTAAACCTGCATTAAGAGCCTGGCCAGCTATTGGTCCATGCTTCATAATCCTTCATGTTTCTTCCAAATAATCACACTCTTCAAAGTAAGAGATTCCTATATAACCATGATGCTTGATCAACTTGCCTTATCAAATGACTTGCAAAAAATATCTATACCTCTGCCCTGGGAAAGCCCCTGTGAGAAATAACATATTGAATAGTTTAGATTCAAATCACTGCCCTGATTTAAACCCTATGGAAAAAATAATACTAGAGTAAATAATATTGAGTGCTACCCACAACCCCATATATCAAAGACTGTCAAGGACATTTAGTATTGAAGGCCATTCCAGTACTAAGCCCCAGGAGTTTACAAGAGGTCGGGGTGATTAGGTCTCCTTAATTAGAATGTAAATTTATTTATTGATTTATTGTATCAGACAGATCAATTAGTAGCCACCAATTTTTTTTAACATGCTCATTTTCTATTTCAATGATAGATATCAATTAAATATTAATCAGAATCTCCCACCTCACCTGTAGTTTCAATGTTCTGAGCTCAAGTTAAGCATGACAGGGACATTCTATGTTCCAATTTTATTCCATCCTGGCTTCAAAGTTTTGGAAACAGAATACCTCACACTACACGAATAAAATTTGCAACAAACTGCTAACTGAGGCAAAATAGTATTCATTTGTGCACAGGTATATGTCATGCATGTACCCTCAGGCCAGCTCTGTAACCCCACGAAGACCCAAGTGATTTCTCCTTCATCCCAGAGCAAAGAGGGAGAAAGAGCTGCTTAGCTGTGCACGTTGAGGAGGTGATCTGGAAATCTGCTTATTCCTCTGAAGACTATGAACCATTCGTTCAGAGCTTCCTCAGGCCTCCAGCTCCTGAGTCTTTCTGCTGTTCTGCAGCACAAATGAGCTTCCCTCTTGCTGCATTCCTTCTCTGTAGGCTTTCTGCTTTTAAAGTCTGCTAAGTCAGTTACTAGTCCATATCATTTCCAGCTTTCAATTTTTTGTTGACATCTATTTTCTTCTGTCATTTCTGCTTCCCTTTTGTTCTTGTGCATTTATACCTTCGTCATTGCCTTGCTGTCACATAAAATGGTTTCATGAAAGAGTAGAGGAAAATCCATGTATTTAATCTGCCCTGCATAGCCAGAAGCCTCTACTATACTATGTGATACCACTCCACTCCAAGCTAAATCTATCTGAGCCAAGATGGCTAAGTTCCCTGGTGGGACAGACTAATGTAAAACAAACTGAATGGCATTGCTTTTCTTCTTTCCTGTTTCTTCATTGCCATGGATCAGGTTACGTGCAAATAATAATAATAATCAGCAATGCTATAAATAAATCATATTAAGGCAGGGCTTACAGATAAATCCCAAAGTTCAAATGTAAGTATCTTGCCAATTGTTTACTAACTTGTCAAGATATTAAAAATAGAAAACTAACACTCAAGACAACAGAAATAGTTGAGCCATGGTGCCAGGGCATAACCCAAGAACTCGGACTAGACAGTACAAGCATATCAAATAAATATTTAGCTTAGGTATCAGAGCACTGTCATTAAGAGCACAGGGCCAGGAACCAGGCTGCCTGGGTTCATATACCACCTCTGCCACTGACGAGCTGCATAACTTTAGACAAGTTACTTAACCTCGATGTGTCTCAGTTACTGTATCTGAAAATGGGAGTGATAATAATAAGAAAGCCTCATATGGTGGTATGAGGAGTAAACAAATTAAAACTTGTTAAGTACTTAGAATACCCTGTGACACATAGTAACTACTACACAAGTATTGAGAAAGGTAGTTGAGGAAATGAATAAGTGAAAATAATATGGATTCTTCTGGTCAAGAGAGAAAAAAAAGACCCTAACCTCAAGCCACCATTTTAAACTAGAACTTAACCTGTATTACCCTTAAAAAAATGAGGGCAAACCAACACATAAAAAGAAACCAAAAAAGCAAGATCTTCACTTTTGAGCTTCCAGGAAATCAGGCCTCAAGATTTACAAACACTGTGTCTTAATGGGAATTTTTCAGCTGCACCAGGCTTTACCTTAAATGCTTGCCTAGGGGAAAATCCAGTCCACCTGTTAGAGGCTGGCCCTGCAAGGGTAAGTGTTGAAACCCCAGGTTGCTTGGTGACATCTGGGCATCCACGCCTGTGGTGCTCCCAACCTACCCTCCACTTGGCATGTGTAGGTTGCATTTTCTGGCTCCTCTGAGCAGCCTCATTGCCTGGGAGCCAGGCTGTGCTGCACTCTCCCTGCCTGTCTTAAGGAAGATTCCTGTGAAGCCCCCAAATCTGCACTCATGCTCATCCTCTCCACTATTCCTCTTCCCTTTTCTACCCCTATTTCTTAGGTGGAATCTGCCTGAAAAGCCCAAAGCCTGACCTGGAGATGAACCAATCTTCTGGGCATCCATTCAGACAAGGGCTAGGGTTGGCAGCCTGTGGGCTCAACGTCCTACCCATACACTGAGTCCCTGCTTCCCTTTAACTCCCTGGTATTAGTACTGTCTCCTGTTTGCTACCAGTATACCATAGGACAGGAGTCAATCCTAACCATCTGGACACACAGATATCTCCAGGATGCTCCCCAAAAGTTTCCTTGACATCTTGTCTCTTTTTCCCCTCCCCCTAAATCAACACTATTCTGGACATCCATTCTGCTCCTGTCTCTCCAGCAAAGCCACCCTCCTCAGAACCAGCTTCTCCCTGCAACCTCCAATCCCTGGGCAGAGGAGACATATGCTCTTCATGGGGTGAGGTTGGAGTGGCCTGGGGAGAACTCTCCTGAGATAGTAAAAGACAGAAAAAGCCAAAGGAGACTGATCTCAGGGTATAGCCACCTTGTTAAGTCTTTTTTTAATCACCATTTTTATTAAGAAATATTCTACACATATAATATGAAAATCTATGGAGTTGTAAAAAATAATAAAATTATCACATGTTCCTACAAGCCAGCTTAAGAAATAGGATACACAAATAATTAATTAAAAGATCCTTTCCCAATTGTATACTCCCCTGGCTCTCTCGAAGTTGATCACTGTCCTTGATTAGCTCTTATTGAGCCCAACGTGAGGAAAACAGCATGGCCTCTCCAGAAAATGTGGTATGACTATTTTCTGATTCCAGCTATTCATCCTATTTTCCTTTACATCCTGTCCACCAGAAAACTCATAGTCAAGTCTCCATCCTAACAGTTTAACCCTTCTAATATGCCTGATTTCTTACCACCATTCATTCTATTAACCCTTATGTGCATGTATATCCATGACTGAGTTTTCAGTAGAAGAGGGAATCACTCAAGGAATCAAAGCCATTCAGAAATGCTCCCTCAAAGCCTAAAGCAAACTCAGGCTACTGAAAAATCAATGTCCAAATGATAAGGTAGGTTGACTCTCATCTGGCACCTACTCTAACCCTTGTCTGGTGCATCTTTAGGATGGCACAGGCTAGAAAACATAAAGTACACTTTCTATCCATTCTTGAAACTAGAGTTCTAGATGTGACTTAGTTTCCTCCAAGCAGTCATTATTGCATAATACTTGAATTCAAAACTGAGTTAAGAGGAGATAGAACAGGTCTCATGCAGATTGTTTGGGAGTGAGAGAGATGGGCATGAACACAGCGGACACTGTGCATTCTTGTAGTTAGCGATTCTGAAAGGAGTTTCTAGTCTGTAGAGAGTAAGTAAATGATGCGATCCTAAGGTCAGAAGTTGGGACACTGGCTCCCCAATTTCTCACCTTCCAGGATGCGGCAGGGGGAGACATTCCCTTAATGGTCAGTTCTGTATGGTGTTATTTCAGGATTCATTCCTGGAAACCAAGTCAAGAACCTTCTCCTCCAGTTCTTCCAGTGATTTTGTAAACATTTAACTCCTCATATCAAATCAACTCCTGCTGAAAATAACCAAAGGGTTTACTGCTGTCGGCAATTTAATTCTGGCTAATATGTGGAATAGAGAGAGAGAAGTTGACAGAGTAAAGCTTGATAATAAAAAAACACCAGCTCATGCTTTTATCAAGAAAATAAGGCATAACCAGATATCTGTTTTTAAATAAAATTGCTTACTTTTAATTTTATATAATGCTTTTACTGTTATTAATAACTTTTTTTTAGCATGGCCATGTTATCAATTATCAATAATAATAAAACATAATTATTTGCAGAACATTGGTGTTGTATCAAGCACTACATAAGTATTTTATACACTTAGCTCATTTAAGCCTTACAAGTCTATGAGATACGTATTTGTATCCATTCTATAGGTGAGAAAATTAGAGTTAAGAGAGGTTAATTAGTAATTTTCCAAGGTCAAACAGCTGATAGGTGGTAGAGATAAAATCTGAAACCTGTCAGCCTCCAAAACTCACCTCTTAAACTCTTTATTATACTATCTCTGTAAGCTTATGAAATTCACGGCATGAAGAATGAAAAAGGAGTCTGCCTTGGTAATATCCGACTCTTCTTTAAGTATCCTCTTGTGTGATATCCTTGGCCCCTCTTACAAATTCTTCAGATTGTTTTGTGTAGACTCTATTTAACAATCTTCAGGATATACTTTGGAAACATTAATGGAATTGAACTGTTAAAATATAAAATCTCATTGCCCCTAGCAAGAATTCTCTCTCAAATTAGAGCCAGGTTTTGCGTATAATTTAACAGTCTTTTCCCCATCATTTGCATAGTGATAAGCTTTTATAGTTTTAATTCTGAATTTATATTCCAGAAATGTCAATCTGGAGGCTGTAATCCTACTAACTTTTCTGCATGCCTATTTTTCTGAATATGTATAAATGTTTATTTTCTTTAAGCAGCACATTTCAGAGGTAAAATGTATTTGGAAGACTTTAATCTACGCACAAGCCATCATTAAACTTCCCTGGCATATCTTTCTCTTACAGTTAACCAAATTACATTTGGGTATTTGAAGCAAATGAGGATATAACAAAGTGATTTGGGTGGACAAAATGTATGAACTGCATCCTGTTTATGCAACATTTTTACAATTGTATAAGCTGACAGCTATGCTTAGAGAAACAGTGGAAGAAACAAAATCGTTCACTCAGTGGTTTATAAGAAAAATAAAAAAATGTCAATTTTCAAGATAAAAGTGTTGAGTCAAGAATGAGTTTTATTTTTTAAAAAAATTCTCATTACAAAGTCCTTGAAAGAATGTCAAGAACAACACGGTTTATGACTATTGGGAAAGTGGATCTCCTCTTAGAATTGGAAGCCTCTATCCTTTCTTTCTGCATCTCTCTATATAAAGATGTTTCTGTCAGCTTGGGTGCATTTTCATCAAATTTGGAGTATGCATTTGGGAAGCTAGGACTAAACATAGAGCAGTGACATATGTTGAATCAACTTGGGCAGGGAGAGCTGGGGGGACTCCGAGTGGCTGATGCTGAAACACTGCAGGGAGGCCTCTAACCAGAGAAAACATACAGAGGTCTTCATTGAGGGCTCCAGAATCAATCATTCCAATGGCAGATACTCTAAACTGCTCTTCTGATTTTGGACTGAGTTGCTTCTCACCTGGAACACACAACATAACTCAGATGCACCGATTTTCAACCCCAGCTGCATGTTAGAATCACTTGGAGAACTTTTAAAGACTGTGGGTGCCCAGGTCCCAGCCAGACTAGATCAACTGGAACCTGGGGGTGGGAGGTGGGAGGAGGACAGGACAAGTGGCCCCAAGACACCTGCATTTTTAAAAGCTCCCCAGGTGAGTCTAAGGTATAGCCAGAGTTGAAAACCACTGGTTCAGGGTGAATAGCAGCTGGAATTTATATAATCATGGTTAATGATTCTCTTATGAGTAATATGGAGGAGGCCAACTAGTATTATACAAAGTTAAAATGACATTTTGCTTAGGAATAATTGGAAATATTTTTTGTCAAGTGTTTATGTCTGTGTCTGACAACACACTTACAAGAAAGCTTAGACACTGAAAAGTTAGAAGCCTATAGGAGCTCAGAAGTGAGATTTGGGTTGTGCACCGTGGCTCATGCCTATAATCCCATGTTGGAGAGGCCGACATGGGAGGATTGCCTGAGCCCAGGAGTTTGAGACCACCCTGGGCAACAAAGTGAGACCTGATTTCTAAATTAAATAATAATAATAATTTTTAACATAATAAAAGAAGTGGGATTTGCTCTCAGCAGAGCCAAGCTCAGCTATATCCAAGTCCTCTGCTTATACAAAGGTATCCTCTAGACATAGGTGTTATAATTTCTACTTCCTAAGTTGAACTTTTTTTCTATTCAGCTTTTTTCTATTCAAGATCTCATTCCTGTGTAGCTCTGGTTTGAAGCCAATAGAAACTTGAGTTTTAAAATCCTGATGTGAGGTTTCTATCATTTTGGCTAGCACTGTTCATTTAGAGTAACTTAACTTCAGTAGAGGAGGATAAATTAGGATCTCCCAAAAAACTTTAAAGGGACCTGCTCTTTTTTTAAGAGTTTTTCCTAAGCATCCCATATGGATTTCCTTCATTCTCTTTAAGACTGAATGGAATTTTATTGTATATATGATCTAGTGTCTTCCCTCATACCTCACACAGGACAGACAATCAATATTTGTTGACTTAACAAATTAAATATTTAACTATTCTCCCAAATGATGGGTAGGGGCATCTGGTTGATAATAACAGACATATTCAAGGAAATAATTTGTAGCAAAGCTGAATAGAAGATTCCTCTGAGCTGACAAGCATTTTCCATGTCTCCCATGCAATCAGCTTTGAATTCCAACTTCAGGGACAGAAGGCACTTGCTTGTCGCCTTATAGGCATCATGACTGGCACAAATAAATCTCTTCCTTGCAGCATTTTAGACAAGTGTGATCAACAAATCAATGAAAGCTACAGGCACCTGTTTTCTCGAAAGAGCCTTTTCTTTCCAGTGTCATTTCCTCCAGCAGCTGCTCCTTCCTTTTGGGAACCCCTGAGTTTATATATAAGCAGGGTTCAGAAGGAAGACAACGTTTTACTTGATGCCTCTCTCATTCAAGTAAATGGGCACTGGCCCATGCTCTGTTCTGCTGCTGGAACCAACTGGAGAGTCCAAAGCATCACATTTTTCCCAGAGGGAAAACTGATGGAAAAAAAAGATGGAACTTCAGTGTTCAATCAATCCCAACCAATCAAGAAGCTTTCAATGCTGCTTCATTTACATAAAAGTACAGCTAACAGCCAAAAAGCAGTCTTTAATTCAGGTATCAATGTATAATTCTCAAATATATGGCTCAACCTGCCAGAGTTATAGAAATGACCCGGTAGAAAATGTATTCCTATCCTTGAAGGAGCTAAAAGTAGACATTTCTCTCTCTGTGTGTGTGTGTGTGTGTGTGTGTGTGAGAGAGAGAGAGAGTGTGTGCATGTGCATGCATGTGTGTGAGAGAGAGATGAGAGAGACAGATTCATCACTATCAAGATAAGAGCTGAAGAATTTCTTTAAACAGAGCCCCCACTGTTAAGTGGACTCCAAAGGATAAAGGTTTCTCTCACTGACTTGAACCTCATTATTAATTATATTTATTATTAGTTTCTTTCCTTGAATATGTCTGTTATTATCAGCCAGATGCCCCTATCCATCAGTGGGGAGAATAGTTAAATATTTAATTTGTTAAGTCAACAAATATTGATTGTCTGTTACATGTGAGGTACTAGGGAAGACAGTGGTTCACACATACAATAAAGTTCCATTCAGTCTTTAAAGAGAATGAAGGAAATTGATACAGGATGCTTAGGAAAAACTCTTAAAAAAGAAAAGATGTCCAATGTGTATAGTATCTTGCATTTGTGTTTTAAAAAGTATTTACATTTATATGTGCACATAATTACATCGAAATCTTTTGGTGCTATACACAAGAAACCACTGACAAACTCTGAAGACTAGGGTGTCTCTAGGGTGGAAGGGAGACAATTTGCATCATAATGTTTGCCATTTTTTTACATGTACATTTGTTATTTTAATAAAAAATAAAATGTCTAAGTCATGAGCAGTATTTTCTAGAGTAGAAAGATTATTTACACTGAGAATGAAGAGTGATTTCAAAGAATCATGTTTTCCTAATTTTCCCCAATTTTAAATCTTAAAACTATGAATTTTCCAATAAAATTAGTATTCGTAAAATAATTAGGGGTTTGGCAAATATGAAAGTTGTGTCTGTCAGCATAGTCCACTCACCCCAATTTCCATGTATGCATATGTGCACACTCCATGTCCCATTTTTAATCCCTTTCTCTTCCTGCCCACCCCAACCCAGCCCCACACAATCTCAAACAGTCTATGCTGTAGGACACAGGTATACCTGTGATCATACATTACAGTTTGTAAACAGAATATTATGCTTTATATTCACAATGGATGGATAGGATATATTCTATTTACCCTACACACATGCCTGTACATACACACACACACAATTATACACACACACACATATTGCCTGGTATTCATGTATTTTTCAATTGCGTGTCCTGAAACGATTTTTCTTTTTCAGTGAGTCATTCATTGGCCTGTGAAATAAAATGTTTTCCTACTCAGAGATTTGTAATGCCAATGTTCAAACCTACATAGTGTACTGTCATGAGAATTAAATAAACTGAAGCATGTGACAGTTCCTCACTCAGATCCTAGCACAAAGCAGTCACTCAATAAATGTTTGTGGAATATGAGTGCATTAAATATGTGTTGAATGTGAATGCAAACCTATGAATATTTTAGCAAATAACCTCTAACAGATAGAACCATGTTAGAAAACTACCAGTTGGATGGCCAAATAGGAACAGCTCCAGTCTGCAGCTCCCAGCAAGACCAAGGCAGAAGGTGGGTGATTCCTGCATTTCCAGCTGAGGTACCTGGCTTATCTCATCGGGACTGGTTAGACAGCGGGTGCAGCCCATGGTGGGCCAGCAGAAGCAGGGTGGGGCATCGCCTCACCTGGGAAAGTGCAAGGAGCCAGGGAACTCCCTCCCCTAGCCAAGGGAAACCACTAGGGACTGTGCTGTGAGGGACTGTGCTGTGAGGGACTGTGCTCTCCAGCCCAGATGCTATGCTTTTCCCATGGCTTTTGCAATCGCAGACCAGGAGATTCCTGGTCTCATGTGCCTACACCACCAGGACCCTGGGTTTCAAGCACAAAACTATATGGTCATTTGGGCAGACACCAAGCTAGCTGCAGGAGTTTTTTTGTTTTGTTTTGTACCCCAGTGGTGCCTAGAACACCAGCAAGACAGAACCGTTCACTCCCCTGGAAAGGGGGTTGAAGCTAGGGAGCCAAGTGTTCTCACTCAGTGGGTCCCACTTCCATGAAGCCCAGCAAGCTAAGAACCAGTGGCTTGAAATTCTCACTGCCAGCACAGCAATCTGAAGTTGACCTGGGACGATTGAGCTTGGTGTGGGGAGGTGCATCTGCCATTACTGAGACCTGAGTAGGTGGTTTTCCCCTCACAGTGTTAAGTCTGACTGTGTGGAACTCACCGCAGTGTGGCAAAGGTCCTGGGGTTGGACTGCCTCTCTAAATCCTACTCACTTGGCAGGACATCTCTGAAAGAAAGGCAGCAGCCTCAGTCAGGGGCTTATAGATAAAACTCCCATCTCCCTGGGACAGAGCCCTTGGGGGTAGGGGCAGTTGTGGGTGCAGCTTTAGTGGATTTAATGTTCCTGCCTGCCGGCTCTGAAGAGAGCAGTGGATTTGCCAGCACAGCACTAGAGCTCTGCTAAGGGACAGACTGCCTCCTCAAGTGGGTCCCTGACACCCATGCCTCCTGACTGGGAGACACCTCCCAGCAGGGGTCAACAGACACCTCATACAGGAAAGCTCCAGCTGGTATCAGACAGGTGTCCCTCTGGGACAAAGCTTCCAGAGGAAGAAGCAGGCAGCAATCTTTGCTTTTCTGCAGCCTCCGCTGGTGATACCCAGGCAAACAGGGTCTGGAGTGGACCTCCAGCAAACTCCAGCAGACCTGCAGAAGAGAGTCCTGTTAGAACTAACAAACAGAAAGCAATAACATCAACATCCACAAAAAGGACACCCACAGAAAAACCCCATCCAAAGGCCATCAGCATCAAAGATCAAAGGTATATAAATCCACGAAGATGAGGAAAAACCAGTGCAAAAATGCTGAAAATTCCAAAAACCAGAATACCTCGTCTCCTCCAAATGATTGCAATTCCTCTCCAACAAGGGCACACAACTGGATGGAGAATGAGTTTGACGAATTGACAGAAGTAGGCTTCAGAAGGTGGGTAATAACAAGCTCCACTGAGCTAAAGGAGCATGTTCTAACCCAATGCAAGGAAGCTAAGAACCTTGATAAAAGGTTACAGGAACTGCTAACTAGAATAACCAGTTTAGGGAAGAACATAAATGACCTGATGGAGCTGAAAAACACAGCACGAGAACTTCATGAAGCATACACAATATCAATAGCTGAATCGATCAAGCGGAAGAAAGGATATCAGAGATTGAATATCAACTTAATGAAATGAAGAGTGAAGACAAGATTAGAGAAAAAAGAATGAAAAGGAACAAATAAAGCCTCCAAGAAATATGGGACTATGTGAAAAGACCAAAGCTATGATTGTACCTGAAAGTGACAGGGAGAATGGAACCAAGTTGGAAAACACACTTTAGGATATTATCCAGGAAAATTTCCCCAACCTAGCAAGACAGCCAAACATTCAACTTCAGGAAATACAGAGAACACCACTAAGATACTCCTTAAGAAGAGTAACCCCAAGAAACATAACCATCAGATTCTCCAAGGTTGAAACGAAGGAAAAAATGTTAAGGGCAGCCAGACAGAAAGGTCAGGTTACTTACAAAGGGATGCCCATCCAACTAACAGTGGATCTCTCAGAAGAAACCCTACAACACAGAAGAGAGTGGGGGCCAATATTCAACATTCTTAAAGAAAAGAATTTTCAACCCAGAATTTTATATCCAGCCAAAAACTAAGCTTCATAAGCAAAGGAGAAATAAAATCCTTTACAGACAAGCAAATGCTAAGAGATTTTATCACCACCAGCCTGCCTCACAAGAGCTCCTGAAGGAAGCACTAAATATGGAAAGGAAAAACTGGTACCAGCCACTGCAAAAACATACCAAATTATAAAGACCAATGACACTATGAAGAAACTGCATCAACTAATGTGCAAAATGATCAGCTAGCATCATGATGACAGGATCAAATTCACACACAACAATATTAACCTTAAATGTAAATGGGCTAAATACCCCAATTAAGAGACACAGACTGGCAAATTGGATAAAAAGTCAAGACCCATTGGTGTGCTGTATTCAGGAGACCCATCTCATGTGCAAAGACACATATAGGTTCAAAATAAAGGGATGGAGGAATATTTACCAAGCAAATGGAAAGCAAAAAAAAAAAGCAGGGGTTGCAATCCTAATCTCTGATAAAACAGACTTTAAACCAACAAGGATCAACAAAGACAAAAAAGGGCATTACATAATGGTAAAGGGATCAATGCAACAAGAAGAGCTAACTATCCTAAATATACATGCACCCAATACAGGAGCTCCCAGATTCATAAAGCAAGTTCTTAGAGACCTACAAAGAGACTTAGACTCCCACACAATAATAGTGGGAGACTTTAACACCCCACTGTCAATATCAGACAGATCGATGAGACAGAAAATTAACAAGGATATTCAGGACTTGAACTCAGCTCTGGACCAAGCAGACCTAATAGACATCTACAAAACTCTCCACCACAAATCAACAGAATATATATTCTTCTTAGCACCACATAGCAATTATCCTAAAATCGACCATATATTTGGAAGTAAAACACTCCTCAGCAAATGCAAAAGAATGGAAAACATAACAGTCTCTCAGACAACAGTGCAATCAAATTAGAACTCAGGATTAAGAAACTCACTCAAAACCACACAACTACATGGAAACTGAACAAACCTGCTCCTGAATAACTACTGAGTAAATAACGAAATTAAGGCAGAAATAAATAAGTTCTTTGAAACCAATGAGAACAAAGACACAACGTATCAGAATCTCTGGGACACAGCTAAAGCAATGTTTAGAGGAAAATTTATAGCACTAAATGCCCACAACAGAAAGTGGGAAAGATTTAATATCACAATTAAAAGAACTAGAGAAGCAAGAGCAAACAAATTCAAAAGCTAGCAGAAGACAAAAATAACTAAGATCAGAGCAGAACTGAAGAAGACACAGACATGAAAAACTCTTCCAAAAATCAAGGAATCCAGGAGCTGTTTCTTTGAAAAGATTAACAAAATAGCCCACTAGCCAGACTAATAAAGAAGAGAGAAGAATCAAATAGACACAATAAAAAACGATAAAGGGGATATCACCACTGATCCCACAGAAATACAAACTACCATTAGAGAATACTATAAACACCTCTACACAAATCAACTAGAAAATCTAGAAGAAATGGATAAATTCCTGGACACATACACCCTCCCAGGACTAAAACAGGAGGAAGTCCCTGAATAGACCAATAACAAGTTCTGAAATTGAGGCAGTAATTAATAGACTACCAACCAAAAAGAAGTCCAGGACCAGATGAATTCACAGCCAAATTCTACCAGAGGTACAAACAGGAGCTGGTATTATTCCTTCTGAAACTATTCCAAACAATAGAAAAAGAGGGACTCCTCCCTAACTCATTCTATAAGGCCAGCATCATCCTGATACCAAAACCTGGCAGAGACACAACAAAAAATGAAAATTTCAGGCCAATATTTCTGATGAACATTGATGCGAAAATCCTCAATAAAATACTGGCAAACTGAAACCAGCAGCATATCAAAAAGCTTATCCAGGCCAGGCGCGGTGGCTCACACCTGTAATCCCAGCACCTTGGAAGGCCAAGGCAGGCAGATCACGAGGTCAGGAGATCGAGACCATCCTGGCTAACACAGTGAAACCTCATCTCTACTAAAAATACAAAATAATAATAATAATAGCCAGGCATGGTGGTACACACCTGTAGTCCCAGCTACTTGGGAGGCTGAGGCAGGAGAATCACTTGAACCTGGGAGGCAGAGGCTGTAGTGAGCCGAGATCATGCCACTGCAGTCCAGCTAGGGCAACAGAGCAAGACTCTGTCTCAAAAAAAAAAAAGCTTATCCACCACTATCAAGTTGGCTTCATCCCTAGGATGGAATGCTTGTTTGACATATGAAAATCAATAAATGTAATCCATCACATAAACAGAACCAATGACAATAAACCACATGATTGTCTCAACAGATGTAGAAAAGGCCTTCAGTAAAATTCAACATCCCTTCATGCTAAAAGCACTCAACAGACTAGGTATTGATGGAATGTATCTCAAAATAATAAGAGTTATTTATGACAAAGCCATAGCCGATATCATACTGACTGGGTAAAAGCTGGAAGCATTCCCTTTGAAAACCGGCACAAGACAAGGATGCCCTCTCTCACCACTCCTTTTCAACATAGTATTGGAAGGTCTGGTCAGGGCAATCAAGCAAGAGAAAGAAATAAAGTGTATTCAAATAGGAAGACAGAAGGTCAAATTGTCTCTGTTTGCAGATGACATGATTGTATATTTAGAAAACTGCATTGTCTCAGCCCAAAAACTCCTTAAGCTGATAAGCAACTTCAGCAAAGTCTCAGGAAACAACATCAATGTGCAAAAATCATAAGCAATCCTATACACCAATAGCAGACAGAGAGCCAAATCATGAGTGAACTCCCATTCACAATTGCTACAAAGAAAATAAAATACCTAGGAATACAACTTACAAGCGAGGTGAAGGACCTCTTCAAGGAGAACTACAAACCACTGTTCAAGGAAATAAGAGAGGACACAAACAAATGGAAAAACATTCCATGCTCATGGATAGGAAGAATCAATATCGTGAAAATGGCCATACTGCCCAAAGTAATTTATAGATTCAATGCTATTCCCATTAAGCTAACATTGACTTTCTCCACAGAACCGGGAAAAAATACTTTAAATTTCATATGGAACCAAAAGAGAGCCCATATAGCCAAGACAATCCAAAGGAAAATGAACAAACCTGGAGGCATCACGCTACCTGACTTCAAACTATACTACAAGGCTACAGTAACCAAAACAGATACATAGACCAATGGAACAGAACGGAGGTCTCAGAAATAACACCACACACCTACAACCATCTGATCTTTGAGAAACATGACAAAAACAAGCTATGGGGAAAGGATTCCCTATTTAATAAATGGTGCTGGGAAAACTGGCTAGCCATATGCAGAAAACTGAAACTGGACCCCTTCATTACACCTTATACAAAAATTAACTCAAGATGGATTAAAGACTTAAATGTAAAACCTAAAACAATAAAAACCCTAGAAGAAAACCTAGGCATTACCATTCAGGACATAGGCATGGGCAAAGACTTCATGACTAAAACAACGAAAGCAATGGCAACAAAAGCCAAAATTGACAAATAGGATCTAATTAAACTAAAGAGCTGCTGCACAGCAAAAGAAACTATCATCAGAGTGAACAGACAACCTACAGAATGGGAGAAAATTTTTGCAATCTATCCATCTGACAAAGATCTAATATCCAGAATCTAAAAGGAACTTAAACAAATTTACAAGAAAAAAGAAAACAACCCCATCAAAAAGTGGGTGAAGGATATGAGCAGACATTTCTCAAAAGAAGACATTTATGTGGCCAACAAACATGAAAAAAGCTCATCATCACTGGTCATTAGAGAAATGAAAATTAAAACCACAATGAGATACCATCTCATACCAGTTAGAATGGTGATCATTAAAAAGTCAGCAAACAACAGATGCGGGTGAGGATGTGGAGAAATAGGAATGCTTTTATACTGTTGGTGGGAATGTAAATTAGTTCAACCAGTGTGGAAGACAGTGTGGCAATTCCTCAAGGATCTAGAATCAGAAATACCATTTGATCCAGCAATCCCATTACTGGGTATATGCCCAAAGGATTATAAGTCATTCTACCATAAAGACACATGCGCACATATGTTTACTGCAGTGCTATTCACAATAGCAAAGACTTGGAACCAACCTAAATGCCCATCAGTGATAGACTGGATAAAGAAAATGTGGCACATATACACCATGGAATACTATGCAGCCATAAAGAAGAATGAGTTCATGTTCTTTGCAGGGACGTGGATGAAACTGGAAACCATCTTTCTCAGCAAACTAACACAGGAACAGAAAACCAAACACCACATGTTCCCACTAATAAGTGGGAGTTGAATAATGAGAATGAACGGGCACAGGGAAGGGAACATCACACACTGGGATCTGTCAGGGGTTAAGGGGCAAGCAGAGGGAAAGCATTAGGACAAATACCTAATGCATACAGGGCTTAAAACCTAGATGATGGGTTGACGGGTGCAGCAAGCCACCATGGTACATGTATACCTATGTAACAAACCTGCATGTTCTGCACATGTAACCCAGAACTTAAAGTTTAATTAAAAAAAAAAAACTACTAGATGTTTTTCTCTTTGATTAGAGAAAACAATAAATATATCAATATGTCAATATAGCATTTTCAATTCATTGCAACATGACCAGGGTAAACACCTAAGTATTTATTTCTGGAAGTGATGCTACAGTAAATATTGAAATTGAAGAATAATGTCTAACACAATTTTCCAGAATAGAGGAGCCTTTTGTTTTTCAACACCAATTATTGTATTGGAAGAAACTTTCTATTTAAATAACAGGTTTTTACACCAACCACAGCTAATAGGGCCCATTGCATAAACAAGTGCGTTGTGTAACAGTTTTAGGATGACACTTGATATATAGTCTGGATACTCGTCCCTGCCCAGCTCTCATGTTGAATTGTAATCCTCAGTATTGGAGGTGGGGACTGGTGGGGGGTCTTTGGGTCATTGGGGCAGATACCTTATGAATGACTTGGGCCAACCCCATTGGTGATAGTGAGCTCTCACTCTAAGTTCATGGGAGATCTGTTGGTTTAAGTGTGTGGCACCTCCCCACTGCCTTGCTCATGCTTCTGCCATGGGACATGCAAGCTCCCACTTCTTCTGCCTTGAATGAAAGCTTTCTGAGGCTTCACCAGAAGCTATGTTTCCTACACAACCTGCAGAACCATGAGCCAATTAAACCTCTTTTCTTTATAAATTACCCAGTCTCAGGTTTTTCTTTATAGCAATGTGAGAATGGCCTAATACACTTAAGAAAATAATACCCTAAAAATGAATTTCACTTTTTCAAGGCATTTGAACGTGCGCTATTCCACTTCATGCTTTTCCACAATTATATGAATTCAAGATGGTATGAAAAGAAACAGGGAATTGTCTTGAATAGTTAAGTGCTTCATCCAAGTCTCTGCCAAGAGACTTCATATCCTTGTACCTTCTGGTGGCCACGATTGCTAAGACACCATCAAATGAATGTAGGACTCCTCTCATTTAAGAATAGCTTTTCAGAGTAAGAAAAGAGATGCTATATTTAATGTACATCTCTGCTCTGATAAGTACACTGATTCAAAAAATGATTCAGTTTTTTAAAATGTGCCCACTAGAATTCAAACTTTATGACATAGCTAAGGTTCTTAGCCTTAGTTCATTAATGACATTTTTGTTCATAAGTGTAATTCAGACAATAACACGATATTAATGTAATCCTTGTCATTCATTCCAGTGGCAACTTTCTCTGTGTAACATGCTTTGCACTGAAACTAGTTTATGCTCCTGGCACAGCATCTTTAAAGTAGAAAATTTATTACATAAACATTTCCAGCAAATTCAATTAGCACCACCAATACAAAAAAAAAAAAATCACACTAGCTTACGTGAGTTGTTACTGGTCTGATTTATATGGCAAAACTGTCTGACTCTTGCCTCATAATCTAAAATTTCATAGTAGGAACACTGTAAAGTTATCTGATTTGTGGTACGTTTGAGGAAGGGTAATCTCGTCTTATGCCATCATTCTCCTAAATGCCCAGAAATTTTACTCAAGGTCAGTTGGAGCACTGAATGCTCTGTGAGTGACTGATGCTTAGGCTTGCCTGCCGTTCTTTTATAGGATCTCTGTGGGCCAGAAAATCATGAAAATATAGTTCTACAAAAAAATAAATTCCTCCAACACTGAATTCTCTTTCCAATAATACAATTTCATGGTGAGAAAATGGAAGAAAATGAGTGATTATGTTCCAATTTCATTTTAAAAATACAGTGATAGTGCTACATTGTTAAACTAATCTCATTTCTAGAACATACACGTAAGGACAAAAATATCAAGTTAACAAATTGTTTTTATCTTATAACCTTCCATTATGACAAAAGCAACAAAAACTCGAATGCCATCTCTACTAAGAGAACATGGATAGTGCTAGCGTTGATACAGGGGTCTATCCATTCTAAAATGTCAAGACACAGAAATAGTGAAGAGAAGGCAGCCTGAGTAGATGAAAACGATAAAAACTTTCTCATATTGACACAACATTCCTTTGTTCAACTGAAATCAGTGCTTTTGAAAACCCACTTGGCTGACAGCCCTGAGCCTGGGGCATTCTCCATTTCCTTTACAAATTAAGTCAGTTATTTCAACTCTGCCCCTTGCCCCAGGCCTGCACTTCCCTTTTACAGAACCTCCCTCCTACTGACTTCAGGGCACAAGTTCATCCTTCTCTAACTCTTGCTTTTCACACTAAAGTTCATACACCTGAAAGGAAAACCTATAAATAAGCTCTCAGGACAAATGAAAATCCATCAATGCGAAGGTCAGGGAGAGCTTTCAATGATACAAGCGCACATTCATTCAATTATTCATTCATTCATTTGCCAGCACCCACTCTGCAGCAGGCCCAATGCTAGGTCTGGAGACAGGCATAATAATAAAATAAGACTCAGTCCCTTGTCTCAGAGGTGTTTACAATCCGGTCAGGGTAACTAACATAAATTAAAGTTAGGATGCATGTGCTAAGAGTAGTATAAATAAAATGCTATGGGGGACCGAAGAATGACGCTTGCACTAAAGTCTCTTTGCCTCTGGGTCCTCTTATTTATCAGGGTCTAACGTCACCAAGCAGCAGCTGAAAGGAAAGAAAGACAATGCTAGCAGCAGCAGCAGCCTCAGCAGTGCTCATCACACTGAGTGGGAACTGGGGAGGGGTGGAGCTCACAAGACTTATTACCCAGCTTCTTACATTTTGATAAAGGGAGGAAACTTCCCTCCACTTCCCACAGGGGAACATAGGAGGGAATGCCGTCCGTAAGATAGTCACAGCAACCTCTATCAAAGTTTCAGCCATTTCTCACTTTTACTCCAAAAGTGACCATATTCTGCAATCCAAAAATTGGGACATGGGATCTGACAAATAAGGTTTTTTTTCAAATCAAAAAGTATATTTTTATAAAGATCTAAAGATGGAATCACATATGGCTATATACTCAACATTTGTTGAGTCATTATTAAGCAGGGAATGGTCCATAAAACCTATCATGTGGGTTGGGATAGACAGTAACATGTATCCATGTCTTTGCTTCTACCACACCCAAACTGCACTGATGCTGATGCTACAAAAAGCCAATGGAAAGGATTGTTTTTTCCCAATTCCTGAGAAAACAAACTCAACAATATGCCCTTACAACACACACCTGTGGTATTCTAAGCTCATTCCTTCCAGGGAGAAGAAAAAAAAAAAAACTCTAAAAAGTTATAACACCTCATTTATCCCAAACTTACAGGCATCAGACACACATCTATGAGCAAGCATGCAAGCAGGACGTGCCAATAGCATCCCCCACTAAGGACATGTACTAAACCTTATGAACATGATGATATCAAACAGGACATTTAGAACTTCAAGGATCCTATTAATTCTTATTTTGCATATAAGTGTAGTCACTTTGCTTTTCTGGTTTAATGACTCATCACAGATTAGAAACCAGGAATTTTAAAGGGGTAGACAGAAGAAGTATTGAAGTTAGGCATACAAAGAGTTCTGGCACACTATAAATATTTGTTCTATAAACCAAAAAGGATCTGAGGCATGTCTCCATCAGTTTAGAGGTTTATTTTGCCAAGGTTAAGAGCCGGCCCATGACAGAGCCTCAGGAGGTCCTGAGAATATGTGCACAAGGTGTGGTTGAGTTACAGCTTGCTTTTATACATTTTACGGAGACAGAAGTTACAGGTAAAGACATACATCAACACACGTAAGCTATCACTGGTTTGCCCATCTCCAAACGGGCAGGTTGGGAGGGGTGCTTCCAGGTCATAGGTAAATTCAAAGATTTATTGACTGGCAATCGTTGAAACAGTTGAAGTCAGCCTGAGTTAAGATAGTGGGGATTGTGGAAGCCAAGGTTCTTGTTATGTAGACAAAGCCTCCCTGTAGAAGGCTTCACAGAGAATAGATGATGACTGTCTCTTATCAGACTTTAAAAGGCATCAGACTCTGGAAAAAAACTAGTAATGGAAGGAGAGTCTCTATAGAACGCAAATTCCCCCCCACAAGAAATAGCTCTGCAGGACCATTTCAAAATATGTCAAAGAAATATATTGTGGGGTAAAATACCTTTATTTCTTTCAGGACCTGCTGTGTTATGTGGTACTATACCAGAGTCAGGTTGGAATTTGGTATCTTACTGCTACAAAAAGTCTGTTTTGTCAGTCATAAGAGTTCTGTTTTCATGTTAATGCTGATCAATTGTGTCTACACTCCAAAGAGAGGAGAGTATAAACAGGCATGTCCTGGTGCCCCCTTCCCATCATGGCTGTAACTAGTTCTTCAGGTTTCTTTGGGATCCCTTTGGCCAAGAGGAAGATCCATTCTTTCGGCTAGGGGTGCCTAGAATTTTATTTTGGGTTTACAGTTCCACCAATGAACGAATGAGAAAACAAGTCACATCAAATAGACTTGCAATAAAAAGACAATGTTTTAAAGTCTGTTCAAAAAACATCCAGGAACATTCATTGCCTTTAAAATTTTCTATAGAGATCAGTTATCCTTACTACTATTTGCCAATTCTAATGATACTCACCATTAAGAAACTCACATTTTATTCAGCATATTATGCTTAAGGAGCCATAAACATGAAAACTACACATTGAAGGTTTTTCACTACAAAATAGTTTCCACAAAAAGTTTCTGAAGTGGCGAGCTTCAGTTTTTGTAAAATTTGTTAACATGGGCACTCCATTCCCAAACAATGCAAGATAAATAGAGTGTTTATTTTGCCTTGAAAAGTGCATTATTTATAGAGGTATGTTATACTCATTTAAAATAAACCCACTTAAGATGAAGAGAAAGCCCTTGTCTTTAATCATCCAGACTGAGATCTATACTGATTGAGCTTTCTGTATAATTACTCACCTGTACATTTCACACTGTGTAGATACAATCTAGGGCCTACTGTAGGAATTGCAAGCAATTTGGGGATTTTGCAAGAATGTCATTTTGGAAGATGGATGCATTTCTGATTCAACAATGGTTATTAATCTAGTAGCCTAGGAAAAAATTAACAGGCATCTAAAAATTTCTAAAATTGGTTTGCAGAGGTCTAGAATATGCAGTTTCCCAAACCATTCACATATTTGGGTAATTCCAAATAATTTATCTGCAGCTTTTACCTTGTAAAGTATCTCAAAAGAGAGCAGGCAAACCAGATAAGCTGGAAGGGGTGGGGGGCTGGGAGGGAGGAGTCACACCAAATTGTTTAAAGTCATATTCAATATTATTGGTAGAAAGTTCTTTTTACCTGATATTTACTCTTAGAATACTTTCCTTTTAATCATGTATGCAATACTATAAGTATCTACCTCTATTCAAAAATGATAAAAACATTGATCAAAGTTTATTGTGAAACTTTACAAAAATTTATGTTGAATCATCTTTATTCATCATAATAGCTCCTAGCACATAAAACTATTCGATAATTCACAAATTTTTGTTGAATGAATAACTGACACATAGCTCCTAGCACATAAAATTATTCAGTAATTCACAAATTTTTGTTGAATGAATAACTGAATGACACATAGCTCCTAGAACATAAAACTACTCAATAATTCACAAATTTTTGTTGAATGAATAACTGACACTTGCATGTCTCAATGACACAATGGCAAATGGTATCTTTTTAACCTTAATTATAGCTACAGTGCACTAATGACACAGCATCATTGTCAAGAGCTCAGCACCCTCACCACCTTCAGCACCAAAGCACTTTTAGCTCCCAGTGGCATGTTCTAGGTATTGCACAGGACAATTCAGAAGCATAATCCAAGTCCTTCAGGAAGTCCAAATTTAAAAAGCTCAAGCACTGGCAAAAATTTTAATTTAAAATTATTACTCTAGCAGTGCAAGGACAAAACTAGGTGGTTGGACTAATTTGTATTTTTTCAAGTCAGTTGCTATGGTTTTAAAAATTCATGTAGAAGAATCTCTCTGTTAAACACACAGAGAGAGAGACAGAAGAAGAAGAAGGAGGAGGAGGAGGAGAAGGAGGAGAAAGAGGAGAAGCAGCAAAATTATTTACATGATTATTCAGTTCAGTGTAACTGACTTGGGTGAGCAATGAATAGACCACACCGCTGAGTCTTCAAGGTTGGTATCCAAATGCTCTCATTTGACAAGAGTTAAAAGGAACACACGTGTTTAAGATAAACCCTACCTTTGTTTTTAATATTTAGTGATATGATTTTGGTTGAAGTCTGGGAGGGTCACTATATCATCAGAAAACACAGAAGGGATATTGACAAGCATCTTATGAAACAAATAAGAAGTTAATCTGAGAGTTGAGAGAAATATAAATGAAAACAAAGGATTTTTAAGGAGAAGAAATTGATAAGAGATGAGGAATATAAATAAATATTTTAAAAGCAGCTTCAGAACATCCAAGAATAGTTCTCACTTTGCTTGACTCATCAAGACCTGCTTAGGAAAGAAGATAGTAACTAACTCTTCTTTACCAAATAGACCAATGAATTACGATAGAAACTGATCAAGATAATACAAAGAAAGGAAGGGATAAAACTCAAGAGAGCATGTAACAAAGGTCAATACACAATGAAGTCATCTAGAAAGATAAAGAATATAGGCAACTCCCAAAAAGCAGTACAGTCAGGGCCAACTGAGAGTCTTAGAAAAAGGAGGCATGTTTGGCTGTCCACAGCCTGGAGAAAGGGTGAGTATCCACCATCACAGAGAGATGTGCAGTGCAGAATCTGGGAAACTAGGAAATCTCCCCAAACTAGAGCAAAATGTCAGACTAATGGCATCCAGCTCTGGCTGCACATTAGAATCACCAGGGGAACTTTTTAGAAATCGCAAATGCTCAAGTCCCACCTGGAGAGACTGATTCATTTTATTTAGGTTGGATCTGAGTTTAGAAACTATTTTAAAGTAGTAATTAGCAGAGACAGAATTTGAACTCATATCTATCTGACTCCAAATCCCAGGCTTTTTCTATTGTGCCACAATGTCTCCTTCTAGCCCTACCCAACCAAGCGGTATTGGAGGGGTGGAGTTGCCTGTGCTGTAGTTTCTCCTCTGACATACTCTCAGGTGCTCAGGCTTAGCTGTCTGAGATGAAAGCAGAGGCAGTTGCTGTAAAAGCAGATGGTCAAGACCTGAGTCTGTTTTCTCCCTGAATGATTTTCCAGTTTTTCTCTGCAAGGTAGAGTTCATGATTCATCCTCTTTTAGGCTAGAAGAAAACTACAGAAGCCTGAAGTCCAAAGAATGGAGCCCCAGAATACATACAAACAGGCCAGTGTTGCTGGCCCAGGGAAGGGAGGAAGATGCACGGGGCAGGAGAAGTAAAAGGGACAAAGGAGTCTGGGGACCTCCCAGAACCCGTAGGGATGGGTGCCCTGAGGCATTTAGAAGAGTGATTATGAGGCAGAGCTTCCCTGAAGGGCAACAAGCCCCCTGTGTAGTCATCTGAACAGAAACCCATCTATGTGCAGATTGGTTCATCATTGGTCCTCATGCACTGATAACTAATTCTGGTGAGGAATAATGAATGGCAAGATGAATGAAACCCAGCCACTCTCTGTGAGCAGGTGAATCCAGTTTCACTCTGAGCATCCTGACTGGGCCTCCTCCCTCCACACACACAGACCCTTCAAGTCATTGCCATCTTTGCCCCCTCTCCAGGTCCCTTTGCTCTGCCCACCTCAGCCCTTACAAGAGCAGACCAAGTGTACACCTTCCAACTCACACCTCCACACACAAATAGGAAATCTATCCCAGTTAAGCCTCATTTCTGCACATGACAGATTAAAATAAACAAAACACCAATCTTCTAAGTGGAAACATGGATATTTCAAAACACTAAGCAGCTAGCTACCTAAGCTGTTCACCCAAAGCACAAGGTAAATATCCCACAGTAAAGCAAAAGTGATCTGAGCTCTGGCTACCCTAACGCTTTGGAAACAAGGTCCTAACAAACACATTCTTTGAGCAAAACACTAAAAGGCAACGATAGTGAGCAAGCAGAGATGGCAGCAAGAGGGAAGCCCCTGACTGGAGGGACCTGTTCACCAACACTGTCTTCACCCTAGGGTCAAGTCCCTCAGCCCTAGAACCAGCTAATCTTCCTGCAGAAGATATAAGCACAAACTCCAATGGTGCGAGACCCTCAGAAGTTGTACTAGATGATGACAGAAATCTTTTTGCCAAAGCCACAGAAGTTTCTTTGGACAGTCTAGAAAGGGAACCTACCCTCTCCTTGTAACCTTCTCCTACAATCACCCTATCACCCCTACTACAGTCATTGCTGCCAGAATTGAATCAAAGAGTGTGTCTGCTCCTGTGTTCTTTGACAGATCCAGGAAGGGGGTACAGAATAATGTTTGTACTCTAAATTAATATGGCAATAACAAGTATTTAGTTATCCTCCCAACATCCCCTTCCCGTTAGTTATTCCTAATTGAGTCCTTTCAGACATTTTAGGAACTGAACATTGGACTAAAGGAGTCAGGGAATCTGGCTTCTAATTTTGTCTCTACTGTTCTTTAATCCAGTGGCCTGGGCACATCCCTTACCTTCTTAAGACAAAAAGTTTGTCACTTGTGATATTATGACAAGAATGTGAGCCCCTCAGGGTTCCTATGCTGGTCAAACAAGATAACGTATGAAAGTCTTTTGAAAACTGTTAATCCTAACAAAGTGGCATTTTGAGTTACTTTATTTGATTCAATTATACAATAAATACTGTAGGGATATTTTTAAGCAAAAGATGCACAAAACAAAGGATAATACTTCTAACAACACCATAAATGAGATATCATTCTGTGAAACACGTACCTACTCACGTGAATATATGGAGGAAGGGAGGAAATCTTTCTTTCTAGGTTTTCTTTTTGCATTCGCCTCTAAAGACAGTCACTAAATGTCTTCCTAAGAGCAGCATGGGGAAACCTCAGGAATAAGGGCTGTGTGCTCCATAAGTTCCAGAGTTTGTGGAGGCCTTGTTTCAAAGCTCAGGGCAGAAATCATAAGCTGTATCAAGTACTCTGTTTTGTGTCCATCTGAATCATGAATTCTTCTAAAGCTCTCCAGGAAAAGTATCAGTTTCAGGGTCAATAGCTCCCATATTATGCCCCTAAACTGCCTTTTATCATCACTCAGCTACTTCATGCTGCCCTTAGTTACCCCAAAGAAGGGTGGATTTTAAAAGTTAGGACCCTCAGTAATCTATGAACCTGGCAGGATGTTGTTGAAGCTATTTGAATTCCCAGAAGAAATATACCCTAGAGATGTCATGAATTTAAACTAATCCAAGGAGTCTTAAAATGGTTGTGTGCTGCCCTTTGTCTCACAGGTTATAACTGATGCAGTACAAGCAAGTGGGAATGAAAAACATGAGAAAAATCTAAGACAGTAACTGCAGACCATTCTTCTTGGAAGTTATTCATTTCAAGAAGCAGGTGATAATCACTTTCTAGAGACAGTAATAAGAAAATATAGTCTTGTCTGGATTAAATCTATCTCGATGGTTGATTGCTATCCTTGGGACACGTTCCAATGAGAAAAGCAAACAAAATCTGTATTGTCTTCATATAAATTTCATCCAGTCAAGCCGATTCACATATATGATAACAAGATTTCTTCATTCACTGAGGGAAATATTTTTCTGCTGATAAGTCAAAGAATCTTGTTTCTATCACTAAGATCCTTTTTAAAAATACTACCACATGGGCTACTAGAGGAGCAGGTGTCAATAACACTTAAAAATATAGATGGCTATGACTAGTGGAGTGTGAATGGCTATAGCTGCTGAGGTGAGCCCAGCCCAGGACCCCAGGAGAAAGGAACCCTGGAAATTTTCTATGCCGGATAGCATGCAAATTCCCCATACTAGGGGTACCTCCTGGTTAGGCCATCCCCCAAAAAGACCTTGTCCTTTGGCAGTTTGGAAACCTTTGAGCCTCAGGGTACAGGGTGCATGTGTAAGAGCTATAAATGCAGAATAAGTGCCACAGGATTAGTTCATGTAAGGTGATAATCAAGAGCCATATGCCTATCACCATAGGACCAACTTCAAAAGGATATGTGAGGTATAGCCCAGGGAGGCTCAGAACACATGAGATTTGCCCTTTTCCTGCAGTCACTGCTCACCAGACACCTGGGGGCCACTAGCCTGGCATGGCCACTCCAGAGAATTGGTTCTACTGGAAGTTTTGTTCAATAAAAAGATATCCTGGTTGTTGATCCATATTCTATTTTTTATGCAATAATCAAGCAGATTTATTTTGTATTGCCCATGGTAGTATACCTAGAGGTTTTAGAGTCCTCATTTTCTTCCAACCTAACATTGTTACTCAAAGATTAAGGTGGAAGCAAGTTCACCAACAGTAGTCCCATAAATATCAATGACCAGGAGTATAAACCCATGAACAATGACTAATTCTTCAAAGGTATCTAATTCATTCTCCCCAAATTTCTGTATACTAAGGGATCTTCTTTTCAGAGGCATGTGAGTGAGGATCTCCTGCCAAGGAATCTAAAACTCTACATTTTATTGGATTCAGATCAGAATTTCAGATACTGGGATCAAAACCAATTAGAGGAATTTGTTGAATCCCCACCAATGAAAAAACGGCCAGTTCAGAACTATGGCAGAATCTTTAAAATACAATTTCTTAAACATATTAATAGCTAGATTTTTAAAAATAAAGAATCTCATCAGGCAAACACCAAGTAAGACAAAATTCATATTTGTTGACGCCCCTAGTCTTCACAAGTGACTTCAATCCCAGTCCAACTGTAGGCAAGCAGAGCTCTCCAGCAGAAGCTGCCCACACCATTCTCAGTACAATTATCTGCCCTCCTGGCCCAAGACCAACAGCCTCCCCTCGACTAAAATGAACTCCTTTTCACCTTGTCATTAAAACTTCACTTAGCCCAAACCCCACTTTTCAAATCACCAGCACAAGACACACCCTCGATCACACTTGAGTTCTTTCAGGGTCGTCATCATCCTACTATGCTCTGTCTGGTTTTCCCTCCCGGTTACATTTGCACTAGAGCACTCACCTGGGCCAAGGCTAATAAATATATGCATGTGGTTAAACACCCTCAATCCTGAGCACAGAACAGACATTGTCCACCATTCTGGACTCTTCCTCAAAGAGCCTGGATGATACTTCAAGGTCCTTCTCCCCCAGGCTGCCATTCAAGGCAGCTCTCCTGAGGGTGGGCAGGTGAGAGGGATGATCGGTTAGTAATTGGCCCACCAGTGGATCTTGCACCTCACCTAACCAACATCTGCCATTCTCCACCCTTCTCTGGCACAAAATGCAATTCAACATAAGCCTGATAGGTGTTCTGTTCCCACATGGGTTAAATACAGGCCGACAGCCTTATAACTTTTTGCTCTTACAAACTGAAAGAATTTTAAAACACCATATATCCCCTTAAACTTTATGAAGTTGAAATCTATATTCTTACTTTGCATAAGTTTAAATAGTTTTAAGAACATATATTTCCAGCATCTTGTAAACATCGACAACTAAAAATTACATTTTTAGTTTAACCAGTGAAGTCTAAATACCACAATGTATCCATGATATCTAAAAACTGTAATGATTAAATAATCACCATCATCTACTTAAAAAATACAGGAACAAGCTCCTTAACATTTTTGAAGAAACTTTTAATTTTAGAATAATTTTAGATTTACAGAAAAATTGCAAAGAAAATACAGAGTTCCTTCCCCTGCTCTTTTCCTGTTGTTTTTCTTCCTTGTCTGGTTTTAACTAGGGATTTTATATAATCCCATTTTACTTTATCATTTTGATTATACTTCTTTTTAAAAATTTTTGTGGTGTCCCTAGAATGTAGTCCATCTAAATTGAAATCTATTTCAAATAACATTCCACTCACATCACATGTGCTCCAAGGACCTTATAACAGAGTATTCCCAATAAGCTGCTCTCATCCCATAGGACATTGCTGTCATTCATTTCACTTATTCATATGCTATGATAACCCAAAACATTGATATCATTATTGCTTTAAAAAGTTCTTTTCAATCAATTAAAAAATAAGAAAAAAAGATTTTATTTTATACTCATTTATTTCTTCTCTGATGTTCTTTCTTCTTTAAATAGATCTGAGTCTCCAACCTGTATCATTGTTCTCCTGGCTTTTAACATCTCTTGAAGAAAGTCTTCTAGAGATGGATTCCCTCAGTTTTTCTTTGTCTGAAGAAGCCTTTATTTCTCCTTCATTTATGAAGGATAATTTCACTAAATAAAAATTCTAGATGGGTAATTTTTTTCTTTCAATACTTCAAGTATTTCATTCTACTCTCTTCTCACTCACATGGCTTCTGATGAGAAGTCTGATGTAATTCTTATCCATGTTCCTCTAAAAGGAAGATTGAATATGATAAGCCTAAATGATGGTGGATTTTTTGGCATTTATCCTACTTGGCACTCTGTGAGCTTCCCAGATCTATAGTTTCATGTATGTCATTAGTTTTAAAACGTTCTCAGCTATTATTACTTCAAATATTTCTTCTACTCCATTCTCTTTCCTCTCCTTCAGAATTCCAATATTGCTTATGTTACATCTTTTGAAATAGTCTCACAGTTCTAGGGTGTTTTGTTCCATTTTTTTCCATTCTTTTTCTTTTTCCTTTGCATTTCAGTTTGGGAAGATTCTATTGACCCATTTTAAGTTTACTGATTCTTTCCTTGGATAGTTGATTTCGCTTTGAACTCCAAAGACATTCTTCATTTCTCTTACTGTATTCTTTATTTCTAGCATCTCCTTTTGATTCTTTCTCATTTCCATCTCTCTGCTTACATTGCCCATCTATTATTGCATGTTGTCTACTTTTTCCACTAGAGCTCTTAACATATCAATCATAGTTTTTTTTTTTTACTCCCTATCTGAAGATCCCAACATCTGTGTCATATTTGAGTTTGGGTCTAATGATTGTTTTGTTTCTTTATGTTGGGGAAAAGCTGAGTGTTGGGAAAAAAGCTGAGGCAGGGCTTGCATCTCTGACATAATGTAAAAGAGTCTTGGAACACGTCTGGGGTCCAGGGTCTGAAACCCCTCATGGCCTTTGGAACACCAAGCTCTGTGCCAAAGGGTGGAAGGCTGCCCTGCCACACCATAATCTAAGCCCAGGGCATAAAACCCCTCGTGGCTTGGATGGAATCCAGGGCTCAGGGCATAAAACCCCTCATGGCCTCTGGAATGTGTCTAGACTTACTGGCTCCTTGCTTCTAGCATTCCCAGGCTTATAAAATGATTGTATCTTAAACTAGAAGAACATGTTCCCCATTATCTCAAGTAGCAGAATATGTTCCATATGCTTCAAAGGAAATGCTAAACCATCACAGCTATAGCTTATGCACTTGATGCACCACTTCCTTTCAACCCTCATATCCTCACCACCTGCTTCTTTGTTGGATTACCAATAAACAGCATGGGCTCCCAGAGCTCGGGGCCTTCACAGCCTCCACTAGTGTTGGCCCCCTGGTCCCACTTTATACACTCTTAAACTTGTCTTTTCTCATTCCTTTGACTCCACCGGACTTTGTTGCCCCCATGGCCTGGTGTTGGGTCCAGCTGCCCCAACATCTTTAAAGTGTGTGTGTGATTTTTTTCCTTGCTATTTGGCATGTCCTATCATTTTCTGTTGAAGGCAGAACACACTGTATCAGGCAGGAGGAACTGAAGTAAATGAGCCTTCAATGTGTGTGAGGATTTATATTAATCTGGCTAGGAGTTGAGTTATATAATTGTTGCATAGTTACAGATGCCAGAGGTCTGAAATTCCTCTGGCGGTCTTTGTTTTTGTCTCACTTCTTGACTTTGGGCTCCCTTAAGTATCTCCTCTTCAGACATGGTCTGTGTCTTTCAGCAATTTCAGCCGTAATCCACTGTTATAATAATGGAGCCGTGTTGGTGTGATGATAAGGTGTGCAGGAGGTGGAGTATTCTATATTCTTCCAATCAAAGAATGGATTGGGTACAAAGACTGAATATGAGACCCATCTGTAGCTTGGAGAGTAATCCGCTTTACTCAAAGTCTACTGACTTAAATGTTAATCTCATCTAAAAATATCTTCATGGCAACATCTAAATAATGTTTGACCAAATGTCTGGGTACTCTAGCCTAGACAAGTTTACAAATAAAATTAAACATCATAGCATGTGTTCATGTTATATTTGACTGAGTCATGATTTATCTCTATAAAAATTAACACTTAAAAGCCAGCAGGCCTTTGGGGCCAAGTTAGGCTGGGTCCTTTTTATTTCCAAAGGCTGGCTATGCCCCTCCAAAGTCAGCCAGGCCTTCATTATAGGAGCAGCCCCCATCATTCACTGCTGCTAAGCAAAGAACCCCAAGTATTATTTTACAGAGTAGCATCATGAACTTCATGTATGTATGGTCACCAACAGCAAATATTTTCATAGTTCCTGTACCAAAGAAGCTTTTACAAAATTAATTCAGCAGTCACTCAAAATATTGATTGAACATCTATTGGACTCAAGTCATTGTAGGAGACACAAGGTCATAAATACCTCAAGGAGCTTAAAACTAGTTGCAGAAACAAGATACAGTGCATCAGTTCAACACAGATTTTTAAGGAGAGGAGTTCAAGTTCTGATACTAGGCAGATTTACCTAGAAAAGTCCACTCTAGCTATATTACTAAGGAAACTGCAGTAAGATGCGCAGGTGATGGTGGTAAAATCTGACAGATGGCAAGAGATTTACCTCTATTTTTAGGATTACAACAAATTTCGAAAGACTAAACCCAATTCTAACCAGGTCAGCCATGAGGTCCTGTTAGATGGTGCTGGTTATTCCCCTTGTACAGCACCTACAACACTGCTAGTCCTCAGTCACAGCTTCTCTCTGGAACTTTTAAGCAACTCCACTCACCAAGCAACAACTTGACATCTTTTCAAACACTCACATTATAAAAATGCATTCCAATTTCTCTAGAGATGGCCATTACAGTGACTCATGTGAGAGTTCTTGCCTTAGCAATAGAGTTATGTGTACTTTGGACTTGACTAACAGAAACTCTCTTATGTGGTAAACATAGATATCTTAGCTGGTTGGCAACCAGGAAAAGGAGCTGTAAATGATAAATTGCACAGGTATATAGTTCAGCTTCCCTTTAATACAACAGTTTACACATTGGCTGAAGAAAGTATTATCTGAAGCTTAAAAACCAGTTATTTTATAGTTGAAATTCATTTTATTGATCTCATTTGGAAATGATTCACATTTTTATACTCACTTAGCTTCATGAAGGTTACGAATCAGTAGAGTACCAAGAGAAGGTATTCAAAATGACCACTTTTTGGTATCTTCTCCGGGCCCTTTTCTTCCTCCCAACTTTCTTAATTATCCCTGTCATTGATGTTTCCATCTTACTTATCTTTTTGCGGAGATGGGAGTTGTTTTCTAGGGGGAAAGATTTTTGGTGTTGGTTTTGGGTGTTTTTTGTTCCATCATCCTAATACCTAGTACTCTTTCCCCATTATCAAGATGACAGATGTTTTGTTAAAGTGATAGATTATAGTTTAACAGTAATCACAAATCTGGCAACCAAGATCCACAACAAGTCCCAAACTGGGGCACAGCAAAAAGAAAGCTTTCTAAAGGCAGTGAACTAAAAGTTGTGCAGTTTGCTGGAAAGTCCCTAATCTTACAGTAATCCTAACTTTATATAACAGACTGATTTACCACTCCTGAGTATATTAGAAATGGCAAACTTTAGCGGTGGGGGTGAGGCTGACACACTGTCTACAGGGAGAGATTATATTGGCCAGGGGAAAATCTACAATGAGCAAACAAATTTTCTCCACAAATGATGCCTGGGGTCTTTTAGACTGATGAAAATATGCAACACTTTTTTAGTCCAATATGTTATCTAGTTGGGACTAAAAAAACATGACTGCCAGCTGGGCAGTGTCTCATGCCTGTAATCCCAACACTTTGGGAGGCCGAGGTTGGCAGATCACCTGAGGTCAGGAGTTCAAGATCAGCCTGGCTAACATGGTGAAACCTCATTTCTACTAAAAATACAAAAAATTAGCCAGACATTGTGGTGCACACCTGTAATCCCAGCTGCTTGGGAGGCTGAGGCAGGAGAATCACTTGAACCTGGGAGGTGAAGGTTGCAGTGAGCCAAGATCCTGCCATTGCACTCCAGTTTGGGCAACAAGAGTGAAACTCCGTCTCACAAAAAAATAAATAAATAAATAAATAAATAAATAAATAAATAAATAAATAAATGACTGCCACTTTTCCTCTGTTCTTAGATATATGTTTTCACTTTTTATCTCTAAAATTGAAGTCAATCAGAATTGATGTGTTCCTTTCATGTAATAGTGTGTCTTAAGGAAGTCAGTAATGGTAGATTTTATAATCAAATAGAAGAAATGAAGTAATTAATATGCAGGAATAGATTAAATTAGATTCACTGTCCTCTGGATTGAGAGCTTTCGAATGTTTTACATAAAATTTCACCCAAAATAAAGCATTTTTATTTCTGAGTTTGACTTAATAGGGTAATCTGGAAAATTAGTTATGTAGAGTGCCACATTCCCTGAAGATGCCTGATAAATGAACTAGATACTTAGGCAGATGGAGCTCCCCAAAAAAGAAGCCAACTGTTATCATAAACAGTTGCTAGTTTACTTTCTTCGTAGATTTTCTTTTTTTCTGATTAGCTGGTTTTCTTATTTTCCTGCTTCTTCAAAGACCTGCTACAGTGAAGTTTAGAGACTTTAGATACTTGCAAGTATAATTTTTCAGCTTTCACAGAAGAAGTACATATCCTTCTATTCTTACTTAATAAAGAAAACTTATAGGCTTGAGCAGACAGTGTTTTTGGCCATTTCTCTTGCTTTATTTTGGTAACAGTTAATTAGCATAGTCCTCAAGCTATCCCTCCACAAGTTAAAAAATTAAAACTCCCATTTGAATATTTATCAAAACTCTTTACGTGGCAGGCACTGTGCTCAGTGGGCACTGTGTGTAAAGATAAAGAAGATGCAAGCTCTACTCCCAATGGGCTTATGAGGGTGTTGACATGAAAAGCAGAAGTCTTAGGAAGGACTCACCAACAAGCAATATAATCCTGTGAAGCACACTCTTTACAGCCCACCCCAATATCAACCAAATGAGCACACCTCCAAAGACCATCTCGATTTCAATAAACTGAAGCATACATACTCTCATGGCACCCCAATTTCCAAGACATCCTCAAAAGTATGCAGAGTAGGACAGAACTAAAATAGTTACTGCCACAACGCTAACCACTTATCAGATACAGGATCTCTGACAGAGGTTTTCAGTATGTGTTGAGTGTGAGTTTAAGTGTATGTTCTTTCTTGACTCCACTTCCTTTCTCTTAGTCATTATATGTCTGAAGGAGAGTTACAGCAATAAACTTGAATCCACTCATTGATTTAAGTAAACCGTTCACAATCTTTATTTTTTTAGTAGTAAAAAATGACTTGTGACATCTCACAAGACCAATCCACAGTGAACATTACCCAGAGAATTTAGTATAAATTCTACGTATAAAATCAAACTAAGATTTTAGCTTGAAATTCTATTAGAGAAGGCTAAATTTTCAATGTCTTCATTCACTAGGTACAGCATACCCTGAGTGTATGATATGTTTGTCTGCTGGGGCTGCCATGATAAAATACCATAGACTGGGTGGCTTAAACAACAGAACTCAATTTTCTCATAGTTCTGGAGGCGGAAAGTCCAACATCAAGGCATTTCTGGGTTGAGTTTCTCCTGATGCCTCTCTTCTTGGCTTGTAGATGGCCACCTTCTCACGGTGTCCTCAAATGGCCTTTTCTCTTGTGTGTACATATCCATTCCCAGTGTCTCTTCCTCTTCTTAAAAAGACACCAGTCCCATTCAATGAGGATCCTACTCTCATGACCTCATTTAACCTTAATTACTTATTTAAAGGCCTTATCTTCAAACATAGTCACATTGGGTGTTAGGGCTTCAACATATAAATTTTGTCCATATTTTTCAATTCAGTCCCTAATACACGGTAACCTCCAGGAGTTTATCTATTATTCCTTTAAAATGAGAATCATCTGACCCAGAAATTATCTACAAATAGACTCAAAGAAGAGTAGGTTCCAAACCTATCACGGCATGCCTGGTAGTTCAGCCACTGGCTCCTGGCTTCGGCCCTCAGTGAAGCTGTCTTCCCCTCATCAAGGGGATTTCAAACTATCTACAGTTTGCTGTCAGCAGTTCTTGGTAGCTAAGTAGGTCTGAGCAATCAGGCAAAAGAGAGATGGTGAAGCTAGTTCTTGATTTGCAACAGTACAATTGCCAGGTTAACTTCCTGGCTGTGGGCATCACTTAGTGGTCTGGGATTTCTCCCTCAGAGACAACCACACATTGTCAGGGGCTTCCTTTATCCGGCACTCTCTAATGCATCTTCTCCATGGTGAAGACTTTTTGTTTTACTTAATATAACACTGATCCCAAAGACAGCTACATCTCCCCTCAGTCTTGAAAGTCACCCCTGGGTAAACCCGGTGTGTGGGAGAACTGAGTTTCCCCACTTCCTGAACACAGAACCTCAGCCTCTGTCCCTCTGCCTGCTGGAAAGGTTGGTGTGGATTTCAACTCTTACACCTCCTTCTCTCTTCCACAAGGAGATACCAGCTTACAGTTCCACTTGTCCCACCACTGTTATGAAATCCATAACAAATTTAGAATATTAAAATAAAAGCTACAAATTTGTGAGTGCTTACTATGTACCAGGAACTGTACTAAGTACTTTCCTTACATTACTTCATAAATCCTCTCAATACATGCCTGTAATTACAGAGGGGAAAATTGAGACTCAGTAATGTTAACATTACTCCCCCAGGATCATATATGTAGTAAGTGGCAGGGTTAGTATTCTAATTTCCAATGCTCAAGTTTTATCTAATAGTCTATTCCCACTTGCCTAAGTATAAATTCCCTACCCTCCTTAAGGTAGAAGAATGTACCTATATTAGAGAACTACCTTTTTTTTTTTCTTTTTGACAGTCTTGCTCTGTTATTTGGGCTGGCATGTAGTGGCATAATCTCGGCTCACTGCAACCTCTGTCTCCTGGGTTCAAGCAATTCTCCTTCCTCAGCCTCCCAAGAAGCTAGGATTACAGGCATAAGCTACCATGCCCAGCTAATTTTTGTATTTTTAGTAGACGGGATTTCACCATGTTGCCCAGGCTGGTCTCGAACTCCTGGCCTCAAGCAATTCACCAGCCTCGGCCTCCCAAAGTACTGGTATTACAGGCATGAGCCACTGCACCCAGTGAGAGTTACCCATTTTTAGCAAAACGTTACTCTATGAGGAGGAAGAGAAGTTTTGGATGCTGCTTAGTCCTGAATTGTGCACACTAGGTATTCCCAGTGGGCTACAGCCATGCCTTTCTCTGCTTCAAGTTCCACATCTGGAAAATGGACTAATGATACCTGCTTGTCACATTGCAAGGGCCACATGGCAAGGGCCAGAAATGAGATGCCGCATGTGAATGGGGCTTGAGGAAAATCAATACAAATATAAATAAACTTATTTATATGAGTCATACTTCAAAAAAGAATACCATCATACTGTCCTTCATGGTATCACCCTTAACAAGACAATGCCAACCATCTAAGTTCCCCCGCCCCATCAGACTCCTCTAATACACTACATCTAGTATTGTTTAATTTTCTACATCCATCCATCTAGAAACATGGATGAGCCTGTAAGTACCTTGATTTGGGAGATTATGTTCATTATTCTTAATATTTCCTGTAGTGCCCTGCATGCTTTTCCACAGTAGGTGTTCAAAAAATATCATGTTGTTGGGTTGATAATAATTATATATGGCCAGAGAGCTGGCATTAACTGGTAGCCATTTAAAATAAGAGATTAAAGTTATTTCATAATTAACTGAATGTTTACTAATTGTATCTTTAACCAAACTACTTGAACGTGTTTGGGCCTACAAGGACACAGGTTTGCGACGGTGCTGATTCAATTAGTAACCCCAGCAGGTTCTACCCATAACTTGGCTTAATGGACTCCACCATTTATATCCTACTTATGTTCCACTCTGAAGGCAGAGGGGAAATCTTGGGAGAGAGGAGGGAGGCTTTGGATTCTTCAATCTCAAAGTAAATACAAAACATTTGCCTCCCTATGTAATTTGTCATGGACAAATCCTCAGCAAAATTACTGAAATTACAGGGAGCCACAAGTAGAAACTGATAACTGTCAGGGTGCTTGACAGCTCTATACATGAACACCTTCGCTAGGAAGACTCTGCTTGCTGGATTTCCTCTACAAAATCAGATTTTGTTTTCACTTCAAATCATTCTCTCCAGTGAAAATATCTATTCATCCCACCAGGCACTTTGACACAGGAGCCCCATTCTGAGAGAAATGCATGTTGACAGCAGAATAGCAGTAGAAGCTGTCTCATAGGATCCCATCAAAGAGGCTCTTGGCAAGCCTCTGTTTTGAGATCCACATTAACTCAAGGCCTGTTCCATGGTCTCTTATGTGAAAAAGTAAACCAGAAAAAGAAAGGAAAAAAGACAGTAAGTCTTGTCCTGAGTTAGTAAAAGATTAAGAAAAAAAAACCAGTATGAGTAGAGCTGGAGAAATAGAGTATCTTGGTTCCTTGGTCCATAATATTTTGATAGGAATAATTTAAACCGTGATGATTGGAAACTTTGCCATTTGAAATTAAGCACCACTCTGCTCCTTTCACCACATATATCCTCCAATTCAATTTTCTGCTGTAAGTAAGCAAAACTCATGAATATGAGGTCCATAAGGCTAAAAAGATCCTATTTGTGTAGCCCAGTGGCTAATGATCTACCAAAGGTTCGTGCTCCCTCTTCCATAGTGGGGACTTGTTGCTGGGAATTGCCTGCCCAAATGGAGGCTACATTCCCAACCCCTTTGCATTGAGGTGAGGGCATGGGACTAATTCTTGAGTGGAAGTGATGTGTGTCACTTCGGGACCAAGAACCTTATCTCTCTCTTCCATCCCATTCCCCGGCAGAAGGCAGGGGCTTCAGAGGCTGTAGCAGAAGGCAGTGCCACAAAACAGAAAGAGCCTGAGTACCCAAATCACCAGCTGGAAGGCCACCCACCAGGAACACGAGAGCAAGAAGTAAACATCAATAATGCTAAGCCACTGGTGTCTGGTGTTTGCTAAGGTAGCTTGCATTACCGTAGCTAACCCAATTTGCTATCATGGTTTCCTTTCCATTTTACAGCTTTTAATTTTGATGTGCTTTTTAATGGTTCTATTCCTCTATAACTAACAATTAATTATCTGATCTATTCCTGGATTTTATGTACTGTGAAGATTGCCAAGGATCTGTCCCTCTGGCTTACTGGAATAGGTATCTATCTATTCTTTTCTGCATTTATCTGTAACAGCTTGGTTTATCACACCAAACCACCATAGGTTGGTGCAAAAGTGATTGCGGTTTTTGCAATTACTCTTCATGCAGAATAGCAGTAGAGGCTGTCTCATATGATGCCACCAAAAAGGTTTTTGCTATTAAAAGTAATGACAAAAACCACAATCATTTTTCACCAACCTAATACTATTTGATGGAAGTGATTAGAATAGAGTTGTAGTGTAGTACACAGATGTAAGTTTGAATGTTGATTCTGGGTAACTGGACAAGTTACTTGCTTTCACCAAGGCTCGGTTTTCTCATTTGTAAAAGGACAATAACATTTTACCTCTGCTTTGAGGTTTCATTCTCTAGTCTCAAAAGGTGAATAAATAACTTTTCGCTCAGTCCCAAACAATTTTATATATGTCTCTCTCTTTGCACTTTGAATCACTGCCCCAACAGACCTGGCAATAATTCCAGTACTACAGATATTATTTTGCATAGAAGATAAGCAGTTCACCCAGAAGCAGCCACAGTGTGATCGGATGTAGGGCTGTTTATCTTGACAATCCTCCCTGCCCCCGCTTGGATTACATTATGCACAATTTGATGTGGCTTCTGGTTTGTCACGTATGATTAATCACACTGATATCTACTATGCCCATTTCATTAAATCCTTCCCACTGAAGCAGGACACCCATATATACCCAAAGTGTGTTTTCCTCTGCCTTATTCTGGCAGATAGGGAAATAGGGTTAAGGTTTTACCTTCATTGGCAAAGTTACCCTCAAATCAAAACAAAATGCTGAAACCATCAGTTAAATATGAGCTAATTTTATAAAGAACTTAAAAAGTTTAGTCTTCAGGAGGCAATTTCCAGAGAGTAGGTTCAACAATAGGAATTTCCTTGTGCCCAAAATGGGGTGGGGCAGTATAAATTATACTGATTAATTGTCTTAAAATTTAAAAATTCCAACTCCTAGTAACTAGTTGTAGCACTCCAGGTTGAACATTTAACTCATGGAAGTACCTAGAGAATATTGCCAGGTCCAGACAGCATCCTACCCAACTATCTCATTTGAAACATAAAAAAATTGAGGGTCCAGGAAATTAAATGATTTGCTCAGGTCACTGAAGGAATATACTGATTTACCATGTGGCTCCCACAAGAGTCCCGCCTGCCAGTGCTACGTCACTCTGGTATCCAAAGTTCACTGTCTAAGCTGCTCTTCTCTTCTGTCTGCACTGTCTTCCTTCAGAGGCAACACAGCTTATGCTTAAGAGTGTTAGGGACATGAAGCTCTGATTTGAGCTGAATGACCTGGAGGTTTTCGGTGACCCTCTCTGAAGTTCCATGTCCTCACAAGTAAAATGGGATTAACAACAGCACCTGAGTCAAAGGGCGATGGTGAGGACCAGCAGAGCTTCTGTCCTGGCACTTCATGTGGCCTCAGCAAGGGTCTACTTTTTCTCCCCCCTTTTTTTTTGAGACAGAGTCGCCCAGGCTAGAGTGCAGTGGTGCGATCTCAGCTCACTGCAACTTCCGCCTCCCAGGTTCAAGTGATTCTCCTGCCTCAGCCTCCCAAGTAGCTGGGACTACAGGCATGCACCACCACGCCCAGCTAATTTTCGTATTTTTAGTAGAGATGGGGTTTCACCATGTTGGCCAGGATGGTCTTGATCTCTTGACCTTGTGATCTGCCTGCCAGGGCCTCCCAAAGTGCTGGGATTACAGGTGTGAGCCACTGCACCCAGCCCCTTTTTCTCCCTTTATGGCATCCAGGCAGACAGTCTGTAACAGTGGGGCAAGCTCCTTCTGACTCATCTATTTCTTTGATCATTATTGTTCGTTTTGTTTTTTTTTTTTAATGCTACAACTCAGATATATCTGGAAGCATTCCTAGGCAAACAGGCAGACGAGCCCTGTTCACAGTAAGAAAAAAGCCTTCTTTAGATAGGTTACACAGAAGCAAATTTCAGGACAGCCTGAAATTATCCATGTCTCCTGCAGCCACCAAGGGCAACAACAACAACAACAAAAAAATCAGAATGAGTCAATCAGCAAAAACTCAAATTAAAATCTAGCTCACTTGTTTTCCAGAAATAAAATACTCAACACAAACTAAAATTCCTAACTTTTATCACAACTGTAAGTCTTTCAAAGTATTCATAGACATAGAATTGAACACAAATTGGTTAAAATCATGGGCAGAGAAACAGGAGGACCAATTTATATTTGTACAGGTCTCAGCTACCTGTTTATAAATTGGGATGCTTCCGTATGCAGAAGAGATTTTTCACCTTGAGTATATAAATATTCTTCCTAATAAGGCTGCCTCATTTCTCTACAAAAAGACTATAATCTAAACATATGCAAACACCAGGGGTGAAATTGACTGACAATGAGCAATAAAAATAGGAAAATTCATTAATTACTCTTTTTAAAGAGGTAAAAGTAATTGCTCTGTATTAAAACCACAGTGGTATTCAAATAGAAATTTTAAAATACATATGATTTTCTCCAGTCTTACATTTCATACTAGATAGCCAAGTCAATTAAACTGATATAAATGTAAAGAAGGTTTATGCAACCCCACATTGACATTTCAAGCATAAGAATAATGCATCAGTTTTCCACTGGTTCCTCCTACTGTGGGCATTAGCCAGCTTGTGGCTATCAGGCACAAATATAAACCCTTTCGCTGTAACCCTGGCATCACCCAATTCCCTCATTCAACAGTTTCTATGTAGTCCTTGAAAACAGCTGCAGATGAGACCCCAGTAGAGTCTGGATTATCTATCACCTGTAGAGGATGGAACAAACCTCCTCACCCTCACTGATGCCTTGGGTTTTTACAGTCAAAATACACAGCAAGGGACAATAGGAAGTGACTCAGCATTTGAAAACTGTGTCATCACTGGCAAATTTCGTTTGCTTCTCTGTAGGATATAACAAGAGAATTCTTTCTTTTTTATATATATCTACACTGTCATTTTTAAAAAATGGGAAACACTGGCCATATTAGCACAGTTTTTGTGCAGCATTGCATACACTGGTGTTCTCTTCCTGAGTAGCTTAGCAGAAATGCATTTTCTCAGCAATTTCTTTCCAGATGTGGCTTTGGTATTGCTGGGTGGAATGGGGTCGGGAGGGTGTTAAAAGACAAGCAGGTAGAAAATATCATCTGTTGTGAAGCCACTAAGCAGCAACCACGATCTGATTTGCTTTATATTTTTTAACAAGTTGCCATCCAAAGGCTAAATGACTCTGAAAATCAACTGGGTTTTATTCAAAACACAGTTTCCAGCCACAAATCTCCAGTATGACACATATGGAATGTTGAATGTACCAGTGAGAAGTTGGTTTTCCACTCACTAGGAGTTCTAAACCTTAAATATACTGAAGTGATTAAATGAAATGCTTCTTCTGGCTTAAAAAATATTTTACAGCTAACATTACGTAAAAAATGTTTTTTCATCCAAACATCTGCAGAGTAAATTACCTTTCATTCATGCTAGTGCCAAGTTAAGTGACACAGACAGAAATGTTTGACCTCAGTTTCCGCTTCCAAGCATGTGCCATTTTCCAGGGCTCATCAATTGACCCTAATGAGCCTCCAACCAACACCCATAATGGTCTTCTTTAAAAATTACAATCATATTTAGACATGTTTCTGCCTTTATAAACACTTGCTTCAAGCACAGAGGTGCATCTGACATTATGTGGTCAAAATATTCCTAAGCAACTCTCTGTAAACTGATTATTTTTGTAAATTGAGCAATTCAAATTGCAGTTGAGAGTACTCTATTTACAGACACTCTATGACTAATTCTTTTGCAAAGTTGCCTTTTGCAATCTGAATATCCAGCCTTGATTTATCTGTCTTGTAATTTCCAATCTTCATATATCAAGCATATCTAAAAACTGCCTACCACAGTGCCTGTCGAACAGTAGTCATTCAATAAATGTTCTGGTTTAATGATCTTGCTGCAGTTTCAGGAAATCTGCAAAATAATTTATTATATATCATAGTGCACCCAGAAACAATTCAAAAAACTAGGTACTATATACACATTTATTACTTTGGAATGATTTAGGCATATTAGATGACTTTCCAAGGAATTTTGGAATTCTAGAGAAGTCTCTGGATTGGTTAATCAGCAAAGAAATCTTCCCCTGGATCCCCCTCATATCCTGGAGCTCTGAAAGGATACTCTGAAGTGTATACTATACAGATAATTGTAAGGAATACATTTCCAGACCTTGACTTCTATACGTAGATTTTCTCAGAACTTTCTACAGCTTTCTACTTTCTAGAGCTGAGGCTTCCTGACACTTCTTCCTATCACCCCTTTCCCCAGTACAAAAATCTCAGGAGTGATGAATGAAAGCCAACAGAATAATAAGAGTCCCCAAAGCCTAATCAAAGAGCCATAATCATCATCTCCCTCCATTTTATTATGAGATGTATTGCTAGTTTTATGATTTATATGTAACAATTGTTTACAAAAAATATAATTCATTCACATAATTTTGGTCAATTTGTTTTTTGTTTTTTGTTTTGTTGTTTGTTGGTTTTTTGAGACACAGTCTCACTCTGTTGCCCAGGCTGGAATGCAGTGGCTCAATCTCGGCTCACTGCAGCCTCTGCCTCTCAGATTCAAGTGATTCTCCTGCCTCAGCCCCCCTCAAGTAGCTAGGATTATAGGTGTGCACAACTACGCCCAGCTAATTTTTGTAGTTTTTAGTAGAGAAAAGGTTTCACTATGATGGCCAGGCTGGTCTTAAACTCCTGGCCTCAAGTGATCCACCCACTTCGGGCTCCCAAAGTGCTGGAATTACAGGCGTGAGCCACTGCACCAGTCCTAATTTTGGTCAACTGGATGCTAACAATAATTATAAAGATAATCCAATCCAGAAGAAAAGAAATTAATACTAAGACTATGGTGACAGGAAATTGATAGAGTTTGATTAATATTCATATTGTTTGAGGATATCATGATAGGGTGATCAATAAGAGATTTTCAAACATAGACTAGAATGAAAATAAAGTTTCCAGTTGTTTAAAGAACTTTGTCCCTATTATGCTTCTTAAGGAGGAGAATAGGTGCCAAATCAAATAAAATATTCCACTGCATACACTTTAAGGAATGATGTAAAAGTTCCATTTTAAATTGTCAATATGTAGAATGCACTAGAAACAATGTAATTTTTGACTTGCTAATTTTTTTTTTTTTTTTGAGACAGAGTCTCACTCTGTCACCCAGGCTGGAGTGCAATGGCACAATCTTGGCTCACTGCAACCTCTGCCTCCCGGGTTCAAGCAATGCTCCTGCCTCAGCCTCCTACATAGCTGGGATTACAAGTGCCCACCATCACGCACAGCTATTTTTTTTTTTTTTGTATTGTTAGTAGAGACAAACCCTATCTTTGCCATGTTGGCCAGCCTGGTCTTGAACCCTTGACCTCAGGTGATCCACTCACCTTGACCTCCCAAAGTGCTGGGATGACAGGTGTGAGCCACCGCGCCTGGCCTCAACTTGCTAAAATTAAAATTGTGACTTTACAATGAAGAAAACTGAAGGGCACTATTTTAACCCAGTGATCAAAGTGAAAAGCCCAACAACGGGACAACTGACATCCTGTGCCTCCCTGTGTGTTAGACAGAGAAAGACACAACATCATTTCTGTGATGTTCCTGCCAAAGATGCAGAGTCTGAATTTAATCATGAGGCAATTTCTGACAAACCAAAGTTGAGGGATATTCTACAAAATAACTAGTCTTGACCCTTCAAATTACCAAGGTCATGAAACCAAAGAAAGGTAAAAAGGAGAAGGGAGGATACTGTGTATAAAGACAAGTGGTGGAATTTTAATACAAACTGTAAAGTAGATAACAGTATTTTATCATTGTACAGTGATTATGTTAAGAAATGCATATTGAAATATTTAAGAGTAAGAGAGTACTGCTTATCTCAAATGGTTCAGGAAAAAATAGATAATGATGAAGCAAAACTGGTAAAATATGAACGATTAATAAATCTGGGTGAAGAGTGTATAGGAGTTCTTTTTTTCTACTCTTGCAATTCTTCATGAGTTTGCAATGATTTCAAAATAAAAAGTAAGTAAAATAAATAAAATCTAAATGTCTAATAAGATATGGGAGTGACTACATAATTTTCCAAAATCTAACAGGTGTATCAGTCAAAATGATGCAAATTCTGGACTGTTTCTCTTATTCTCTCCAGGATCTTTGTCAGTCATGCAGTTTCTACTCTCCTGAGTGCCTCCTGTTCATGCATTTCCCAGCAGCAAGATCTGTGTGTTCAATTTCATCATCTCCTCTCTCAATTTGGCCTAACAAATTGACACGTTCTGTCTGCCACCCTCTAAAGAAATAGTAAAGAAAGTGTCACTTTCTGTTTGATAAGCATGAACTGCTTTGCCTGGAGAAGCAATGAATTAATTAAGTTTAAAGATGAATGAGCTACAATTAATCTAGCTTAGTTTATATTGTCAGCATATGGAGAAAAAAGAAAAGCCTTCCAGTAGAAAACAAACAAAATGTATCTACTATTAAATCACTCGTACATGTATATGTATATATATGTATATATATACACACACAGGCTATTATACATTATATACAGTATGCACACATATATTTACACACATATATACATATACAAAATTGAGTTCAGAGTATATCGATAAAGTTATTCTGAATATATCTGGTAAAATATATAAAGTATAATTGAAATTTCTCTCTAAAAGGAATGAACAGAGTCTAAATGCATATTTCATATTTATTTTATATGTAGTATCAGAGTGTGTGAGATACACTCTCTCATTTATTCCTACTCTGTTCCTCTGAGGAAAAGAGGAAATGATCCCATTTGACAGATAAGAACACTGGGGCAACATGAGACACAGGTAAGGAGACGGGTTGATTAGACTGAGAAATTAGCCTGCCCAGTTGCCTGTCTATAGTTGCATACTGGATCCTGCTGCGATCTGCTAGAATTTTCCCCGTCCCCCACACACTTAGATGTCTACAAACATACATACGTATGTATAACATTCCATACATTGTGTTACATGAACATACATACATAAATATATAAACACATATCATTTCACCCAAACTAAGGCAAAAACCAACACCAATAAAAATATCTCCAGAAACCATTTTCTTTATGTCCTTATCAATGAGAGGAGTTAATGGATTGAACAGAGGAAAGTTGTTATTAGCAAAAATAAATCCTGACTCAGATTGCTGAGATGATCCTTAAGCCAGAGAGTTCAAATTTCCAGCCTCAAGACAAAACTTATAGCTAGTGATCTCTGTAAAATCTAGAGTAAATGGCAAAAGAAAACTGATGGTATACTGTTATCTGTCTATAATGTCCAGAGTTTCATAACTAAAAATAAAACTCTGGCTTCTAAATGTTCAAGAAACTTCCAGTATCTTTTCTCCAATAGTACAAAAATGAAGAAATACTTTGTTCCCACTGATCTCTTGGGCCTCTTTCTGAAAGCAAACCAGTACCGATGAGAGAAACCCAGATAGCATTTCAAAGTATTGCTACTGTTAAGACCTCTTTACCTTAGAAGCACCTAAGCGCTAACATCTTCCAAAACAAGTTCACTATGACTGTTCAGTGCCAGCCCTGGAGTCTGCACAGAAAAGTGAGTCCTTTGGTGCTACTTGCAACAGTTAAAAACCAGTTTGGTGTATGTCAGACCATCAAGACAGAAAACAGAGCCTGCAATGAACACGCTTATGGCCCACACTTTCCAGTCAAAGAGAAGTGAGTCATTTCTGCTTCAACTGCCATCCCTACAGGCCTAGAAAAATGGAAGGACTGGGCAGGAGGGGTCAGAGAATGGATAGAAGAGGCATAGAATTGGAACTAAAACTGTGTAGCCTTAAAGTGCTCTGGCCTGAAAATCTAGAGAAGGCTTCAGCAGGAGAAAGCAGGAGAGGACATGGTTATTTTCAGTAAGTCATAGAAGGGAAGATGGCTAACAGAAATGAAATGGACACAGAACATCACCAAAGTAGCATGAAGGTATCAGATCCCCTGGGATAGGTCTTAGCCAAATAATTCCACTCCTGCACATTAGAGTTTGACATCTAAGGCCCCTCCATCTTTTTTCCAATCAAGACCTACACAAATGGGTGAGGGCTTGCTAGATGAGAAGTACGCAGGAACAATACGAGAACCAAGACAAGCTACAAGCAGGACATGAGCACATCAAAAGGCTTCTGAAAAGACACGTCTACCTAGCCTGTGACCAGGTCAACTCCCTCATTAAGTTTAGCCCCTTTAAAAAATATATCTTGTTTATGGTGCCTTTGATTTCTCCCTTTTCCTTCTAATTAAAAGCAATTTTTGTTAACTTCTTAATACAAAAGCAATGCTTTAGAAAAATTAGAAAATACACATTTTTTAAAAGCCAGATGGTCACCATAAAGAAAAACATCATTAATAAAAATAAAAGAAGTGCCTATATTTATCGACCAATTATCATATGCCAGGCACTCTACTAAGTATTTTACATATATTATCTTATTCAATCCTCACAGTAAGTCTTATTAAAAAAACAGGTGGGAAGTTCATTGTACGATGTTTAACACCAAACGTTATGCTGAAACACTAGATTCTTTTGCTCAGCAAATATCTGCTTGTTTGTTTATATACTTAAACATTTATTTAGGGATGAAATGATTTTCATCTTAAAAAATGAAGTCTTCCCACTCAGAAGCATGGACTATTTCCCAGTTTATTCAGTCTTTATGTCCCACAGTAAAGGACTACAATGTTCTTCATATAACTTCTGTCCATATCTTGCTGAGTTATTCTTAAAACTATATTTGTGATGCAATTATGACTGGTATTCTTTTTCTCCCAATCATATTATTGCTTGTATATTTATTCTGAATTTCCTGTAATTTTTGAGAGTAATCTGTTACATTTTAGAAGAAAACCAAAAAAGATTTTCTTATAAGGATTAAAAGTTGAGGGTAGAGGGAGGAACAACTAGAAGTGAATTTGAATTGGTTTCCTTGCAAGAGACAGAAATAAACACAGAGCGCAGTAAACATCAATCAGCACCTACTTATTAACTCAGTCTGGCATTGAATTAGGCTAGAGAGGGTTATGAAAGAATTTTATAACCACTGACCTTGACCTGAAAGAGTTTTACAAAATGGTTGGGAGGCTGGGAGTCAATGTATGAAAATCTGTTAGCACTTATGGAGTTAGTAAATAGTAAATCATGCAGCATGACTTTAACTGTGTTAGGTGTTAAGAAAAAAGTGGGGTGGAGCCAAGGTGGCCAAATAGGAACAGCTGGGAGCTATCTACAGCTCCCAGCATGAGCGATAAAGAAGACGGGTGATTTCTGCATTTCCAACTGAGGTAGCGGGTTCATCTCACTGGGGAGTGCCAGAAAGTGGGTGCAAGACAGTGGGTGCAGCGCACCGTGCGTGAGCCAAAGCACGGCGAAGCATCGCCTCACCCGGGAAGTGCAAGTGGTCAGGGAATTCCCTTTCCTAGTCAAAGAAAGGGGTGACAGATGGCACCTAGAAAATGGGGTCACTCCCACCCTAAACTGCGCTTTTCCAATGGGCTTAACAAATGGCACACCAGGAGATTATACCCTGCACCTGGCTCTGAGGGTCCTATGCCCACGGAGCCTCACTCATTGCTAGCACAGCAGTCTGAGATCAAACTGCAAGGCAGCAGTGAGGCTGGGGGAGGGGCGCCTGCCATTGCGGAGGCTTGAGTAGGTAAACAAAGCAGCCCGGAGGCTCGAACTCGGTGGAGCCCACCACAGCTCAAGGAGGCCTGCCTGCCTCTGTAGGCTCCACCTTCGAGGGCAGGGCACAGACAAACAAAAGGCAGAAGTAACCTCTGCAGACTTGAATGTCCCTGTCTGACAGCTTTGAAGAGAGCAGTGGTTCTCCAGCACGCAGCTGGAGATCTGAGAACGGGTGGACTGCCTCCTCAAGTGGGTCCCTGACCCCCGAGTAGCCTAACTGGGAGGCAACCCCCCAACAGGGGTGGACTGACACCTCACACGGCCGGGTACTCCTCTGAGACAAAACTTCTAGAGGAACGATCAGGCAGCAGCATTTACAGTTCACCAATATATGCTGTTCTGCAGCCACCGCTGTTGATACCCAGGCAAACAGGGTCTGGAGTGGACCTCCGGCAAACTCCAACAGACCTGCAGCTGAGGGTCCTGACTGTTAGAAGGAAAACTACCAAACAGAAAGGACACCCACACCAAAAACCCATCTGTATGTCACCATCATCAAAGACCAAAGGTAGATAAAACCACAAAGATGGGGAAAAAAACAGAGCAGAAAAACTGGAAACTCTAAAAATCAGAGCGCCTCTCTTCCTCCAAAGGAACACAGCTCCTCACCAGCAATGGAACAATGCTGGACGGAGAATGACTTTGACGAGTTGAGAGAAGAAGGCTTCAGAAGATCAAACTACTCCAAGCTAAAGGAGGAAGTTCGAACCAATGGCAAAGAAGTTAAAAACCTTGAAAAAAAATTAGATGAATGGCTAACTAGAATAACCAATGCAGAGAAGTCCTTAAAGGACCTGATGGAGCTGAAAACTATGGCACGAGAACTATGTGATGAATGCACAAGCCTCAGTAGCCGATGCAATCAACTGGAAGAAAGGGTATCAGCGATGGAAGACGAAATGAATGAAATGTAGCGAGAAGAGAAGTTTAGAGAAAAAAGAATAAAAAGAAACAAACAAAGCCTCCAAGAAATATGGGACTATGTGAAAAGACCAAATCTACATCTGATTGGTGTACCTGAAAGTGACTGGGAGAATGCAACCAAGTTGGAAAACACTCTGCAGGATATTATCCAGGAGAACTTCCCCAATCTAGCAAGGCAGGCCAACATTCAGATTCAGGAAATACAGAGAAGGCCACAGAGATACCCCTCGAGAAGAGCTGCTCCAAGACACATAATTGTCAGATTCACCAAAGATGAAATGAAAGAAAAAATGTTAAGGGCAGCCAGAGAGAAAGGTTGGGTTACCCACAAAGGGAAGCCCATCAGACTAACAGCTGATCTCTCTGCAGAAACTCTACAAGCCAGAAGACTGGGGGCCAATATGCAACATTCTTAAAGAAAAGAATTTCCAATCCAGAATTTCATATCCAGCCAAACTAAGCTTCATAAGTGAAGGAGAAATAAAATACTTTACAGAAAAGCAAATGCTGAGAGATTTTGTCACCACCAGGCCTGCCCTAAAAGAGCTCCTGAAGGAAGCGCTAAACATGGAAAGGAAAGACCGGTACCAGCCACTGCAAAAACATGCCAAATTGTAAAGATCATCAAGGCTAGGAAGAAACTGCATCAACTAATGAGCACAATGACCAGCTAACATCATAATGACAGGATCAAATTCACACATAACAATACTAACCTTAAATGTAAATGGGCTAAATGCTCCAATTAAAAGGCACAGACTGGCAAATTGAATCAAGAGTCAAGACCCAACAGTGTGCTGTATTCAGGAAACCCATCTCACGTGCAGAGACACACATAGGCTCAAAATAAAGGGATGGAGGAAGATCTACCAAGCAAATGGAAAACAAAAAAAGGCAAGGGTTGCAATCCTAGTCTCAGATAAAACAGACTTTAAACCAACAAAGGTCAAAAGAGAAAAAGAAGGCCATTACATAATGGTAAAGGGATCAATTCAACAAGAAGAGCTAACTATCCTAAATATATATGCACCCAACACAGGAGCACCCAGATTCATAAAGCAAGTCCTTAGTGACCTACAAAGAGACTTAGACTCCCACACAATAATAATGGGAGACTTTAACACCCCACTGTCAACATTAGACAGATCAACGAGACAGAACGTTAACAAGGATATCCAGCAATTGAACTCAGCTCTGCACCAAGCAGACCTAACAGACATCTACAGAACTCTCTACCCCAAATCAACAGAGTATACATTCTTTTCAGCACCACAACACACCTATTCCAAAACTGACCACATACTTGGAAGTAAAGCACTCAGCAAATGTGAAAGAACAGAAATTATAACAGACTGTCTCTCAGACCACAGTGCAATCAAACTAGAACTCAGGATTAAGAAACACACTCAAAACCACTCAACTACATGGAAACTGAACAACCTGCTCCTGAATGACTACTGGGTACATAACGAAATGAAGGCAGAAATAAAGATGTTCTTTGAAACCAATGAGAACAAAGACACAACATACCAGAATCTCTGGTACATATTCAAGGCAGTGTGTAGAGGGAAATTTATAGCACTAAATGCCCACAAGAGAAAGCAGGAAAGATCTAAAATTGACACCCTAATATCACAATTAAAAGAACTAGAGAAGCAAGAGGAAGCACATTCAAAAGCCAGCAGAAGGCAAGAAATAACTAAGATCAGAGCAGAACTGAAGGAAATAGAGACACAAAAAACCCTTCAAAAAATTAATGAATCCAGGAGCTGGCTTTTTGAAAGGATCAACAAAATTGATAGACCGCTAGCAAGACTAATAAAGAAGAAAAGAGAGAAGAATCAAATAAACGCAATAAAAAGTGATAAAGGGGATATCACCACCGATCCCACAGAAATACAAACTACCATCAGAGAATACCATAAACACCTCTACACAAATAAACTAGAAAATCTAGAAGAAATGGATAAATTCCTCGACACATACACTCTCCCAAGACTAAACCAGGAAGAAATTGAATCTCTGAATAGACCAATAACAGGCTCTGAAATTGAGGCAATAATTAATAGCTCACCAACCAAAGAAAGTCCAGGACCAGATGGATTCACAGCCGAATTCTACCAGAGGTACAAGGAGGAATTGGTACCATTCCTTCTAAAACTATTCCAATCAATAAATAAAGAGGGAATCCTCCCTAACTCTTTTTATGAGGCCAGCATCATCCTGATACCAAAGCCAGGCAGAGACACAACAAACAAAGAGAATTTTAGACCAATATCCTTGATGAACATTGATGAAAATTCCTCAATAAAACACTGGCAAACCGAATCCAGCAGCACATCAAAAAGCTTATCCACCATGATCAAGTGGGCTTCATCCCTGGGATGCAAGGCTGGTTCAACATACACAAATCAATAAATGTAATCCAGCATATAAATAGAACCAAAGACAAAAACCACATGATTATCTCAATAGATGCAGAAAAGGCCTTTGACAAAATTCAACAACCCTTCATGCTAAAAACTCTCAATAAATTAGGTATTGATGGGACGTATCTCAAAATAATAAGAGCTATCTATGACAAACCCACAGCCAATATCATACTGAATGGAAAAAAACTGGAAGCATTCCCTTTGAAAACTGGCACAAGACAGGGATGCCCTCTCTCACCACTCCTATTCAACATAGTGTTGGAAGTTCTGGCCAGGGCAATCAGGCAGGAGAAGGAAATAAAGGGCATTCAATTGGGAAAAGAGGAAGTCAAATTGTCCCTGTTTGCAGATGACATGACTGTATATCTAGAAAACCCCATTGTCTCAGCTCAAAATCTCCTTAAGCTAATAAGCAACTTCAGCTAAGTCTCAGGATACAAAATCAATATGCAAAAATCACAAGCATTCTTATACACCAATAACAGACAAACAGAGAGCCAAATCATGAGTGAACTCGCATTCACAACTGCTTCAAAGAGAATAAAATACCTAGGAATCCAACTTACAAGGGATGTGAAGGACCTCTTCAAGGAGAACTACAAACCACTGCTCAATGAAATAAAAGAGGATACAAACAAATGGAAGAACATTCCTTGCTCATGGGTAGGAAGAATCAGTATCGTGAAAATGGCCATACTGCCCAAGGTAATTTATAGATTCAATGCCATCCCCATCAAGCTACCAATGACTTTCTTCACAGAATTGGAAAAAACTACTTTAAAGTTCATATGGAACCAAAAAAGAGCCCACATTGCCAAGTCAATCCTAAGCCAAAAGAACAAAGCTGAAGGCATCACGCTACCTGACTTCAAACTATACTACAAGGCTACAGTAACCAAAACAGCATGGTACTGGTACTGAAACAGCATGGCACTGGTACCAAAACAGAGATATAGACAAATGGAACAAAACAGAGCCCTCAGAAATAATGCTGCTTATCTACAACTATCTGATCTTTGACAAACCTGACAAAAACAAGCAATGGGGAAAGGATTCCCTATTTAATAAATGGTGCTGGGAAAACTGGCTAGCCATATGTAGAAAGCTGAAACTGGATCCCTTCCTTACACCTTATACAAAAATTAATTCAAGATGGATTAAAGACTTACATGTTAGACCTAAAACCATAAAAACCCTAGAAGAAAACCTAGGCAATACCATTCAGGACATAGGCATGGGCAAGGACTCCATGTCTAAAACACCAAAAGCAATGGCAACAAAAGCCAAAATTGACAAATGGGATCTAATTAAACTAAAGAGCTTTGCTGTGCTTCTGCACAGCAAAATAAACTACCATCAGAGTGAACAGGTGACCTACAGAATGGGAGAAAATTTTCACAACCTACTCATCTGACAAAGGGCTAATATCCAGAATCTACGATGAACTCAAACAAATTTACAAGAAAAAAACAAACAACCCCATCAAAAAATGGGTGAAGGATATGAACAGACACTTCTCAAAAGAAGACATTTATGTGGCCAAAAAACACATGAAAAAATGCTCATCATCACTGGCCATCAGAGAAATGCAAATCAAAACCACAATGAGATACCATCTCACACCAGTTAGAATGGCAATCATTAAAAAGTCAGGAAACAACAAGTGCTGGAGAGGATGTGGAGAAATAGGAACACTTTTACACTGTTGGTAGGACTGTAAACTAGTTCAACCATTGTGGAAGTCAGTGTGGCGATTCCTCAGGGATCTGGAACTAGAAATACCATTTGACCCAGCCATCCCATTACTGGTTATATACCCAAAGGATTATAAATCATGCTGCTATAAAGACACATGCACACATATGTTTATTGCGGTGCTGTTCTCAATAGCAAAGACTTGGAACCAACCCAAATGCCCATCAATGATAGACTGGATTAAGAAAATGTGGCAAATATACACCATGGAATACTATGCAGCCATAAGAAATGATGAGTTCATGTCCTTTGTAGGGACATCGATGAAGCTGGAAACCATCATTCTCAGCAAACTATCGCAAGGACAAAAAACTAAACACCGCATGTTCTCACTCATAGGTGGGAATTGAACAATGAGAACTCATGGACACAGGAAGGGGAACATCACACTCTGGGGACTGTTGTGGGGTGGGGGGAGGGGGGAGGGATAGCATTAGGAGATATACCTAATGCTAAATGACAAGTTAATGGGTGCAGCACACCAACATGGCACAGGTATACATATGTAACAAACCTGCACGTTGTGCACATGTACCCTAAAACTCAAAGTATAATAAAATTTTTTAAAAAAAGAAAAAAGTGTCTAGAGAATGGAAGTGGTGGAAAAATATCCCACCCAAACAAACGAGCTTACATATCATTGAGTCAGTGGACCCTTTGCAGATAAGAAGCCAATATAAACACAGATGCTTTAATATGAAACCAGAATGATATCTTTATGCCAAGCCCCAATATCTACTAAATTCTAATACTTTAACTTCTCAAATAGTGAAAACAACCAACAATACAGAAAAGTCTTGGGTGGAGGAAGGAAAAGTGACAACACACCTATGAAATGGCTTCTCAAAGTTTCAACAGCATGTGTTTCTAAGATATGGGAAAGCCAAAAAACGCATGGGCAGCCTTCTTCCTTTAGAAGTATCCAATTGTTCTAGATAGAAATCTCCTTTCTTTGGTTAAGAATTTATTGTAGTTTCACCTTTCCTTAGAAATGAAAACTGTGATTGTTGAGTAAACAACTTGTAAAACTATTTTCACTGACACTTATTCAGTATCTTGGCTCCCTGCATTGAATTTCTATTTAGTCACTTCCCTCAACATGTAGATCAAACTGATGCCTCAATTATAATCCTTGAAGAACATGGGGGAAAGACTGTTTAAAGCATTCCCTCTCTGCTAAGGAGGAAAATATCCCAGTCACATGAGCTGTGTAGCATAATGTTTGTTTTCCATGTTGATCTGCAAAAGAGAGAGATGACAGAAAGAGTGTTGGGTGTGGTGGCTCATGCCTGTAATCCCAGCACTTTGGGAGGCTGAGGTGGGAGGATCACCTGAAGTCAGGAGTTTGAGACCAGCCTGACCAACATGATGAAACCCTGTCTCTACTAAAAATACAAAATTAGCCTGGTGTGGTAGCACATGCCTGTAATCCCAGCTACTCCAGAGGCTGAGGTAGGAGAACCGCTTGAACCTGGGAAGCAGAGGTTGAAGTGAGCCAAGATCGCACTACTGCACTCCAGCCCTGGGCAACATGAGCAAAACTCTGTTTCAATACATAAAAAATAAAAATAGAGAAAGATGACAGAAAGCAGAATCAGAAGAAATGTATCACTGTTGAACATTTCCTACATGTCTTGCACTGAGCTCAACACTTTGCAGGGTCTCCCTTACAGTGACCTTCTGTGGTAGGTATATTACCCTTATTTTATAACTTGAAAACTGAGGCTTAGGGGTATATACACAGACCTGGGAACTGAAAGCTACAGTTCCAATACCACCAGCTTTGCTGCTTGCTAGCCATGTGATCTTGAGTGAGTTATTTAGTCATGCTGCAGCTCAGTTTCCTCATCAATCAAATGGTGGGAGTCTCTGACGATAACACTAGGGATGATGCATATAAAGCGCTTAGTGCTTGGCATGTAGCAAGAATCCAACAGATGACAGCCCTCACTATTATGGCCTGCACTGATTCTTCAGTCTGCATCTATACCCACTGTGGGTCATCCTGCCACCTGCCCTGCCCTGCTGTATGACCTGAGGCTTCCTCCTAAAGAGGCATTGCCAGAGCTTCCTCATAGGCAGGCTTCTGGGTGAACCCAGTCATTGGGAAGCACTAACAACAAGAGATCAGAGCTCAGGAGGAGAGGAGCTGAGGTATTTCTTCCCCACTCCCTTCTTCCTCCAAGGTATGTTTTCTGACAGTGACTGTCCCTCCGTGTCTCCAGCGTCCAACAGGAGATCCCTCTCTCATAGCTCCTTTACCCACTGGTTTCCTGTAGTGCTAATTCCTCTCCTTGCACCTCCAGGACTAAGGATGGTAATAACTGCCCACTGTAACTAGTCTTGGGTGTCCAACACCCCTTGGTAATTGTGTTACCTGCTCCCATATTTGTAAGCAGTCCTTTCATCAAAATCTCTTGGACCATCTGAATTGGAGTCTGCTTCTTGCCTAACCCTGGCTGATATCCAAACTCAAAAATCATACACTCGTAAATGAAGGACCCAGCAACCTCTATGGTCTATGGCCAATGCTTTACAAATCACTTATTTGCCAATGATAATTTAAACTGTACTGGTATTATACAACCACGTATTATTAAATAACCATTCTTAAAAGGGAATAGAACATTGTTAAAATATAGCTTGCAATTGCTGAGAAATACATTTGGTGATTTATTCAGATGATATTTAAAATGTTCAATATCTCATTCCAAAGGCCGCACCCCAATTACACAGGTTGCAAACCCTATCCTGCAAGTAGCACCAACTACAATCCCACTTTCTGTCTGAAAAATGTCAACCTGACTTTATCCTGAGAAAATAGAAGATCAAAACTCTTCACAGAATCTTAGAGAAAGTCTCCCAAAGTATAGCAAGCACAGTTTTTCTCAGTCCTTTTGAAACTGTTTATCACAAACTACAAGCCCTAAAATAATCATTTTCAAAATACCGCCAGAGCCGTTCTGCAAACCATCATTTTTAGCCATGTTCAGTTAGGACTTGACAGAAGCCACTTTAGCAGGTCTCATTTTTTCCCTCACAATTCCAGGTATAATTACTAATCAATCCACAGGGCATGAATAAGCATGTAATTACTCAGTTAAAGAGTAATTATATGGGCATTTATTTGTACCCTCCAAGCTCAAGGGATATTAGATGCATTATCCAAAGGGGGCATACTATATGTTTTCAAAGACTCATATTTGTGTTTGCTTCAGTGTTTCCTTCTTTCTGTTGCTGTGACTTTTTTTTTTAATAGCTTTGTTTCAGTACAGTTTTGCTGTGTGAAGCTCAGGCATAAGAGATGAAACATTGAGAATAATGAGCCACAGTGTTTCACATGACTGTGTAATCAGTCTGACAATATGAAGCAATCTTGTAAGTGACCCCCACATTACTAGTGAATACATTGCAAATTTCCCATTTGGGGATGGAGCAATAAAGCAGTGGTCTTGACAATTGCAGGTCATCAAGAAACTTCAAGCTGGCAAGGCAGGCACAGAGTATGGGCACTGAGAGACTGGCAGCTTGCCACTTTCAATAATTATATTCTACCAATCTTCACTTCCAGCTGCAATGTAAGCTGGATACAGAACTTTTACCCATTTCCTGCCCTGAACCCTGCACCACACAGCCACACAGCTGTAGAGTTTTGCCCCGATGCTGGGGCATTCCACTGTAGATTAAGTGATGGCTTATCATAGCTTTTCCTATTAGAGAGAAGGTGCCCTAAGAATTTGTTGAAGTCATATGGGCCCATGAAGAAAAAGGCAGCCTCAGTCACACTTCCTTGTTGTTTGGGCTTTTTTGTAAGGACATTCTATTCATCTAAGCCCATTCAGCCTTTGTGTCAGGATGTCTCTGTATTTACATTCACCTTTGCAGTCTTTAACCCCTATTTAGCTCTCTGGTTCTTAGCACGTGGTAGACAAAAAATAAATATTTGATAAATGAGTGAGTAAATAAGCAAATAAATGGATTAGAAGATGAATGAATGAATGAATGAGTTCCCCAAATGTCCCACAACATAGCTAATTTTCCCATCTAATTAATAGCTGCCCTCATTGCTTCAAATGTTATGGATATCCTGCACCCATCAAACCCTCCCTGGTTTACACACACCCTGAGAACTCAGTATGTGGCTCCACTTGGCACCCTTGCTGCCTCAACCAGAGCAATGAGCTTGTGCCCTGCCTTGCCCCTACCCCAGCTGCTACATCAGTTTTCTATGAATTATTTAAAAAGACACACCATAGGACTCCATCCCTGCCCTCACAGAGCATCCCTTCTTTTCTATTTTTGCATTGCCCAAGCCAGGCCCACTGCAATCAGCCACTGCAGAAACAGCTATAACTGGCATGCAGTAATTGCTCAATAAATGTGTGCTACCATCAGTATGAACAATTTAACAAACATCGTACCCTCATCTGAGTGCTGTATGAAAAACTTAAGATGCCCCTGTCAACTTTTACACATATGTTTTTCACAGAAATTGTTTGAATTTGGAAAGATTAGTAGATAAAGTTAAGCAATGATTCCAAGCCAAAACACAAAGAGGAAAACACAAAGAGCAAATTTGGTATGGAGATGTCAATAAAATCATGGAATTGTCTCCATTTGGAAGGAAAGTATAGAACATGGAGTTCAGCCCTCTTCCTTTCTAAAAATAAAGAAATTCAGGCCCACAGAGGGAAAGCTCCTAAGCTCCTAAGCAAAAGCCACAGAGCTAGTTAACAGCAGAGTCTGGGCCACGCATTTGGCTTGTGATTCCCCAGACTGGCAAAGAAGGTGGGCAGAGGAAGAACAGATGATGACCAAGACCAAAGTGAAGATAGATTGAATCACATCATGGCAAATGGGGGAATGAGAAAATGTAACCAGGCTTCTCACACTGATGTTCCCTTCCTGACAGTTCTTTCTGCAAAGGAGTCCCTTCTCTGATGAGAATGTGTGTCCAGCCGCTCAGGATTTGTCAAAGTGCACGTGATATCTATCTGTTATGGGCTGAATTATATCCCCTCAACATCTGTATTTTGTAGTCCCAACCCCCTGTACCTCAGAATGTAACCAAATTTGGAGATAAGGGCTTTAAAAACAATATTAAGTTAAAATGAGATAATTAGGATGAGATTCTAATCCAGTGTTGCTGGTGACCTTATAAGAAGAGGAAGACACCAGGGGTATGCATGTGCAGTGGGGTGACCCTGTGAAGAGGCGGCCAGAGGATGGCCATCTGCAAGCCAAGGAGAGAACCCTCAAGAAAACCAACCCCTCTGGCACTTTGGTCTTGGACTGCCAGCCTCCACAACTGTGAGAAAATAAATTACGATTGTCTAAGCCACCCAGCCTGTGGTACTTTGTTTATGGCAGCCCTAGTTGACTAATTCGTCCTCAGATACTCCACTTCACAAGGCTCCAATACTACAGAACTATGGAGATGAGGAGGGGGACACTCCAAGCAAAAACATGGGGCCAGGGCCAGATTGGAACCAAAATTCTTCCTCTAGCTCAGCACTGCTTCTCCCTCCTATGGGCTGTGTGACTAAATAGAAGTCCCTTTTCCTCCCTAGGTCCTGGTGTCCTCCTCTGTGGAATGGGGAGATGCCGCAGACAGAATTCACCTTGACTACCTCACAGGCTTGTTTTGAGAACCAAATGAAATGATAATGCTAAGAAAGTACTACCAAAATGTAAAATTTGAGGTAATTCTTATTGTCATTGTCATGTGCAGAAGTGCAGCTACAATTCTGAGGGCTCGGTTCCAGAATATTTTAGAAAAAGTAATGAGCTTCTCTAGTTTTGGACAAGACGGCATAGACTCTTTTCCCTGCTAAGTATGACCCCAAACCCTGGATATAACACAACAAACAATCATAAGAACATTCTGAAAGGTGAAAGAAGAACACAGACTGGCTGGGGACCTCAAAAATCGAGGAGCAGCACAGCAACCTAAAATCTCCTAACCACCCATCCAGAGGCAGAAGATGTCCCAGGTAGGTGCTTCTTCCCCTGTAGGAGGCACCAGGAAAGACTAAGCAGAAGCACAGCCAGCACCAGGCAGCCCGAGGAAGCACTCTCTGCCCCCCATGAGCCTGGCATCTTCTGCCTCCAAATTTGGTGATGCCAGGCCAACCCACAGAAGCACTTTTCACCCTCACAGGCAGCACAGGCAGGAACTGAGTGACAACCCCATCAGCACTGGGCAGCCCAAGCCAGAGAAAATAGTTTCTGCTCCTGCAGGCTTGGCATCTCTCATCCTCTACCCAGTGGTACTAGATATAAAGAAGAACCAAATGGAAATTATGAAACTTAAAACTTCAATAACTGAAATAAATAAAAAAATTCACTAGAAGGGCTCAATAGGCAAATACATGTGACAGAGGAAAAAAAAATTAGTGAACTTGAAGATAGATAGAAAAATAGAAAGAGACACCTGTGGGGCAGAAACAAGACTCAACAGTCATATCATTGGAATCTTAGATGGAGAAAAGAAAGAGTAGAGCTGAAAACATATTCATAAAAATAACTAAAAACTTCCCATATTTGCTAAAAAACAAACCTACGAGAATACCAAGTAAGATAAACCCAAAGAAAGCCACACTAAAACACATCATAAGTAAAATTCTGAAAACTGAAGACAAAAATAAGAATGGAATTCATATGGGAAAAAGTCAAAGTTTGATGTTATTTTTCACTGAGAAGACTTTGCATAACAACAGCTCTGACAAGCTGATATACAAATGGATAGAATTATAACACAATATAATGTTTATAATGTGTTAGATACAAGCCCTTTGACAAATATTAATATTAAATTCTTAAAAAATTCCTATGAAGTAGTTATTATTATTCTTATTTTACAGTTGGACAGAGACCCAGAGAGGCTAAATAACAAACTGAGACCCAGAAAGGCTAAATAACTTGCCCAAGGTCACACAGCTAGTAAGTGACAGAACCCAGAATTCAAACTCAGACACTCTGGTTACGGGGTCTACATTCTTGACTACGATGCCTGGAAGTGGTCTAGTATAGTAGTATGGAATCACATACATATAGTTTAGTAGTATAGAATCAACAACCAAAATTGACAAGGTCCTTATAAACTAGATAAAGATAAAGAGACAAGGAATAATCCAGGATTTAGTTCCAGATGTTTTTGTTTATTTTTGTTTTATTAAGATTTTCTTTAAAATGTATTAGAGCTGGACAGTATGGCTTCTGTAGGCTTGGATATTAGTAACTCTCATTGTTCAGAATTAAGCTTATACTAAAGTTGTACTTGGTGGGGGCAATGTTTTTTTCTGCCAGACTCATATAGTAAAAGACATCTGTGATTGTTTTTTTAAAGTTGAAGTTAAGCAGTTAGTCTCCTTGGCTTACTACTTTTATTAAATATCAATGCTGATGTCATTTTCTCCACAGACCAACATCCTAAATGATTTTTGTCAGGACAGATAAACTCTCAAATACAGAAAGCAGGTCTTTTCATTATCCTATTGATTAAAAGCAAAATACAAAAAAAATTAGCTACATGATACAGGCACACAACAAAAATCTTTGTCAAATTTTAACATGGCACAGGTTTCAAAATAAAATTATCCCTTTTAGAACTGGCAGGTCAATATTATCTTTTTGTTCTAATATGGGACCATTTGCAGAAATGTGGTTTTCTGTGAACTAAGAGAAAGCTGAAGTGTTTTGACACACTAAACTGTACTAACAACACCCACTGAAATGATGGCACTGTCTTTGAATGACGTTTACCCTGAAACTGGAGGGAGCCACTGGGACATACTGGTACAAACTGAGTGTTGAACACATATAACCTTAATGGATAAAAGGCAGGGAGGGCTAGCCAAGCCTCTGGCCTGTGTCCCTTAAGTCTCTTCACCTCACTCCTAGGGTTCTTGAATAAAATGTAAAACTAAGGCCTTAAAAAACCCGCAGTGTGGGAATTGACTGCAAATGGAAATCAGAGAACTCTGGGGCATGACGGAAATTTTCGAAAACTGCTGTGGTGATGGTTGTACAACTCTGTAAATTAATTTTAAAAATACAGAGGTATACAGTTCTCACAGATTAATTTTATAATGAGTACAGTACAGCTCAATAAAACTATTTGGAAAAATATCCTGCAGGTTCTCCCCATTGCCTTCTGAACAAAGGCCGAGTTCATGAAAGCATACAAAATCCTTTATGATACAGCCCTTGCTTAACTCACTTCTTGTCTTTTTTGGCCACCTGTGTTCCCCCAGCCCTCTGATCCACCACTCCACCTATATTCTATTTACTGAGCAACCAGCAGTTTTCAGAAAATCTAAAGTGGCTGCATACTACAGTCCTATGCCTCTCACCCTGTTCTCTCTGCCTTCTGCCTAGAAGTCTTCCTCCCCACAGCTTCCTGACCAACACCAAATGGGGGGTTCAAGACACAGCTCAACCTGACTACTATATTCTAGGATGCTTTTCTGACTTTCTGGGTAGAATTGGCCATTTCTTTTTGTGTTCCTCCAGAGCACTCAGTCATTCAATGTCTATAAATACTTTTTCCTTAAAGGTGACAAAAGCATCTGCAATTCTATCAAAATGTCCGTGTAGCACCAATCCCTTCCTCTTAGACCTATAAAGATAATAAGCAAGAGTGTATTGAGACTAACAAGAAGGTGACACACCAAGGATGGGAGTAACACTGAGGGAGTCTCTCACATGGACAATTCTAGCAGCTTTATAACCAGTCTCCTTACAGCAGTCAGAGTGAACCCTTTAAAACATATCTAATTGTATATATATATATGAAAAAGAAGAATGTAAGTTTTAGTCAGAGAAACCGACAGAGAATTTAAAGCCTGCTCCACCACTTACTATTTATATGACTATACAAGTTGCCTCACCAGTGAGCACATAATTTTCTCATCTGTAAAGTGGAGGTATAACTACCTTACAGACTCTTGCAAAGAATCTTCAAGATTAGCCACGTAAAGTTGTGCCACTTAGATATGATTTCACTTTCACTTCCTTACTTAGGTTGTTGGTTCGATAATTGATATTACTGAATACCAGACAGGCTAAGAACCACATCACTGATTTACACTCTCCTCCACATTTAACAGAAAAGTGACCAATCAAAAAGCATCACAACTCAGGTTGATGTGCATTCAGTCTATCCCATGGTATCTCTGTCTCTTTTCAAATCACAATACTGATGTTCCAATAAATGATGTTTATTATCAGGCCATGAGCCATCAAGAAAATACTAAACTCTGCTTAGAACATTGTTTAAGAAGGTTGGAAAATATATATCAACTATAGACAGTTTTCTTAGAAGGAAAATCAACATGTTAGCACATAACAAATTAACATACAATCTGGGTAATTGAATAATATAAAACGGCATGCTTGCATAATAGATGAAGAATTACGGAATCTCTGTTTGCAATCCAATGTGGGTAAGAAGAAATGTATTCATTCAACAACTATTTCAAACATTTGTTGAACAAATGATATATGAAAGGATAAAAGAACCAGTCTAGAAGAGGAAACTTGTGATCTTCAGGTGAAATGCATGTTACAAAGCATAAGAGAACTGTTATTGTGTTCTTAATTTCAGAAAATTAACAAAAGACTCAGGGTCAGGGATAATTAAATTCATAAGTATGTAAAAGAATGACTAGTTCCAAAATAATCTAAGATGAACATCTCTTAACTGATATATGGTTTCTATTAAATAGGCGACATGAGTTAAGTCATCATTAACTAGTACTTTTTCCTCTTGCTATATCAAAACTATCAACAAACATTGGAAAGCCTACCTCCAAAACGCATGCTGAATCTGTGCAGCCCACTGCCACCACTCTGGTCTACACCACTAGTCTCTCATATGGACAATTCCAGCAGCTTTATACCCAGTCTCCCCACAGCAATCAGAGTGAGCCCTTTAAAACATATATCGAATTATATCATGTGCCAAATCAACATGTTTCAAAGGTTTCCCATTGTACTTAGAATAAAAAGCAAACGCCATAGACCCCATGATGCTTAGACCCTGGCCCTTGTCTGCCCCTTTATCCTCATTATCTGCCACTGACCAATTCATATGCTCAAGCCAGTGGTTCTCAAAGGGTGGTCCCAGGACCAGAAGCATCATTACCTAGGACCTTTTTAGAAATGTAGATTTTCAGGACCCATCCCAGACCTACTGAATCAGAGAGTCTGGGTTTAAGGCTCAACAAGCTGTGTTTTAACAAGCCCTTCAATGATTCAGAAACACTAAATTTAAGAATTATTACTCTAGATATCTGCTATAGTTTAAATCTGTCTCACAAACTTCATATGTTGGAACAATCCTCAAATTCATATGTTGATGGCATTTGGAGGTGGGGCCTTTGGGAGGTAATTAGGATTGGGTAAAGTCATTAGGGTGGAGTCCCCATGAAGGGACTAAGAAGAGGAAGAGAGACCTGAGCTGACATGCCCTCTCAGCATTTGATGCCCTCCAACATATGATGATGCAGCAAGAAGGTCCTCGCCAGATGCCAGTGTCATGGCCTTGGACTTCCCAGCCTCCAGAATCGTGAGCTAAATAAACTTCTTTTCTTTATAGATTACCCATTCTGTGTAATTCTGTTATAGCAATAGAAAACAGACTAAGACAATACATTAGGCTTCTTTATATAGCTAGAAAATACCAAGCTCTTTTCCATCTCAGCACTTTTGAATTTACTATAGTTCTGCCTAGAATGTATTCCTCACCTCCACCTCATGTCACCACCTTGATTGCCCCTTCTCCATCAACTATGTAAAAATTCTACCTGACCCAAATTACTTTGTATCATGCTACACTAATCACTACTATCATAACACTTAGTACAACCTGATTTTATTTACTTGTGTGTTGATCTTGTTTGTACACTAAAACATGTGCTCCTTTAGAACAAGGATCTTATCTTTATCAACCACCCAGTGAGTTACAAACAGTAGTTGCTCAACAACTATTAAATAAATTAATGAATAAGCCCAGTATAAATCCATTTAACGTAAGGTTAGAATAACAAAGTTAGAATAGTGAAAAAAGCCACCACTGACTTATAATAAAAGTATCCAAATTGCCTGCTTACTATGGGCCAGTCCTTGGGCTAAATCTTTTCTTGTCTTTTCCTCTTTAAATTCTCCCTAGAACTCAATGAGGTAGAACTACAATCATCCTCACTTTAAGATGAAGACGCTGAAATATAAATAAGTGAAATAAATTACTTGAGGCTACCAAGCTGATCATTCGCAGAGCCAGGGTTCAAATCCAGGCCGTCCAACTCCAAAGTTCATACACTGCACCCCCACCCACTACTACCTCTTCTGAAAAAGGTATCTGACCAGATATTTTCAACATAGATTTCAGCAGACTACAGGGATAACCTGGTGAGGAAGTAGTCTTTCCAATTCAGATCTCCTACAGATAAAACCTGGGCAAAGGGGTACTCAATTCTGTCAACCGAGTCTCACAAAATTATAATGTTAACTGATGGGTGTTTAGAGGATGTACATTTTAGAAGACTCTTGAGTACAGATGTTTAGAAAATCAGTGTCAAATTAGAAAGCATTAAGCAGACATTAAGGCAGACCAAATTGGTCTTTTCAGAAAGCTGGGTCAGGATGGGAGAAATGTGTGCTTGCTAAGTAGGCCAGGTTACTCAGAAGTGGGTCTTCTAACTCAGAAATTAGTGAAGGCAGCCCAGCTTTGCCAAAGGATGAGACAGAGTAAGAAGCCTAAACATGGAGCTGAAAGATTGACCTACAGGTTTTCAGGTGGAGTGGAAGGAAGCAGATTCTCTTGCCAAGACCTTCACAGCAACCTGTAGATGCAGCACTGGAACCCAGGACTCTGGTGTGTTTTTAAACCATTAACCTGATGCCAGGGATGTTGGAACTGTCTTGGAACTCCACTTTTCAACAGAAATTTCTGGAAGAGATTAAGGAGATCCTATGCCTTAAAAGAGGACCAAGACATGTTCACATCATCCATCTGTGGGTTTCTGGAGGTGGGGGGAGCCAATGGTCTCAGATTTTTGGAACCACTTTATTTTCATTTCATAGTTTCATCACATTCAGAAAGGTTTGGTATATTTCCTCATCATAAAAATCTCATTCTCAAAATTCCTCTTGAAATATATGTGTTGGTCTCCAAATGATGCCACACTTGGTCTTTTATAGGACTAGATGACAAACACTCAGGTAAAGGCATTTTACTGTGTGCAGCAAAATATACAGAACATTCACTTTCACAACTCAAGCATCTATGGCTGATATCATTAATAAAACATAGCCTTAGAATCCCTCTTAATCCATCAATCAGAATCACCACTCAAACATTATGTGCCTCCCATATCATGGGTAATTGTATGGATATAAAGAAGTATATGAGGCAGTATAGATTGACAATTAAGAGTTTCACCCTGGAGTTACACAGACACAAGTTCATATCTTGGTGTTGTTACTTACCAACCATGAGAATTGGACCAGTTATCCATGCCATGGTTTCTATCTCTAAAATGGAATAAAAATCATCCCTAACTCATTATATGGAGGTTATAAGAATTAAATAATTCAAGTAAATACATAGTCATTATTTTACTAAAATGTGCTACGTACTACTCTAGGTGTTTTTCACATATTAATTCATCTCACCCTCAAACAATCTTATGAGATAGAAAATATCATTATGCCCCTTTTGAGGAAACAGCCACAGGGAGGGGTAAAGGAACCTGCCCAAGGTCACACAGCCAGTAAATGGCAGAGCCAGGATTCAAACCCATGCAGTCTGGCTCCAGAGCCCACATATGTAAGCACTATACTATTAAGAAGACAACAATTCCTATACTTACTAGCTTCATGAAAGTAAAAACATTTGCAGGTTTTGCTTTGAAAGATCCAAGTGAATGCTACTAGAAAAATACAAAGAATAATGTACTTTTTTTATCTTAAGCACCAGCCAAGGAAACAAAGACGGAGCAGAATTCACTGTACCCAAGTACTGTGTGGTTATTTTGATACAAGTCAACAACTACAGCAGATGCTGGTATCCATCTTCCTGACAGGTGACAGGTAGTACCAACACTCTTCAGATCATGAGACCTCAAAATGCTCATTTTATCCTGACAGCAGGGGTGAGAAATAACATGTAAATCATCATGGGGAGATGGAGGCCTAAGTAAATATTCCAGGAAAAGGGCTCCTTTAGCATAAAGTAGCCTTTTTCACACTTGTGCAGACTCCAGAAAGGAGGTGCCCCATGGCTGTCAGCTCTGGTGTGCTCTGCAGATGACTGGTCTTCCAGCCAAACTGTTGGCTGGCTTTTTTCTAGCAATTCAATCTAGCATTCTGCTAGTACATACCCTAGCACAAAGCGGTCCAGGTCCACTTTATTACAAGGTTACAGGCAAGCCATAGATAAAAAGTGAGTCCTTAAATATCAGGGATTAATAATTCAGGAAGTAATTATTTTTAGAATAATATTTAATTTCAGGAAATATGGAAGTTAAAGCTTTATCCTGTGCAGAATGATTTAAATTCCAGCTTAATTTCCATCTACTAACATAATTGTGGTGACTAATTTTGATAAAAGTACTTTGGATTTGCCTAACACCTCTGAGTGTTGAATTCTAAGGGCTTCAGTAAATCCTGGGTCACAAGATTGCTATTTTTTCCACATTTCATAAGACTTTTTGGTTAATACTCTAGGAAATGATCACAAGCAGGTTTTCACTCTTCTGATCAAAGACATAGTTCCACCTGTGACCAACTTGCTTCCTGACTATGTCAGTTTCCTGATGCTGCCTTAACAAATACCACACCTTAGTGGCTTAAAACAACACAAATTTCTTCTCTTAGTTCTGGAGGTCAGAAGTCTAAAATGGGTCTCACAGGGCTACAATCAAGATGTCTACAGGGCAGCATTCATTCTGGAGGCTCTAGGAGAGAATCAGTTTCCTTGCCTCTTCAATCTTCTGGAGACCGCCCGCCTTCCTGGGCTTGTGGCCCCTTCTTCCATCCTAAAGCCAGTCAGTAGGGCATCTTCAAATCTCTCTTGGTCTCTGGCTCTCCTGCCTCTCACTTATAAGCAGCCCTGCGATGATGGTGGGCCCACCTGGATGATCCAGGATGACCTTCCTATCTCAAGACCCTTAACTCAATCACACATGCAAAGTCCCTTCTGCCACATCAGGCAGCATTTATAGATTTCAGGGATTAGGATGTGGACAACTGTGGAGAGCCATTATTCCACTTACCATATTGACTCTTAAGGCTTTGACTCTTAAAGTCTTTTCTCCTAATCTATAAACCCATCAAGAATATTTAAGTTATTCTTATAACTACACACTACCTTGTTAACTCAATCTTATTACAATAAGCTATGTCAGGCTATAGTCAAGAATATTACCATTATAATATTACCTATATAAATCTGTGGATGTGAAGCATAGAAAAGAATTTTTAAATCTCAAGTTTTGCATTTGTGTACTTATATACCTACCAATTTATAGAGTTTGAAATTTTATAGAATTTGAGGTTTGGTAGATAAGGTCGTAAATAAAGTTTGACGATATATATCACATCTTCACTTAACATATCAGTTCATATATTTTAATTATTAAAATGTGTGCTAATGAAATTTCAACTGTAATTAATCTCCTTTCTACTGAAATGTTTCAATAGATCCATGAGCCTAAACAAATCTCCCTGGATTTTCATCATTAATATTTTTACTCTTTAAGAATAAAGAATTTATGAACTATGATCTACAGTTTATCCCACTATTTCAAATGACAAAATCTTGTCACTGCTTTAGCTTTAAAAGTATGTCTTCCCACTTTTAAAGCACTTTTTCTAGACAGCCATACCTACTTTCTTCACTTAAGTAGTTGACACTTATATAACACCACACACATATAGTTGTATGTGTCAACACACATGAAAGAGGAGATAACAGAGAAAGTGTTAATCTGCCTATATCTTTGGATATTATCAAAGCAATTTAGAAAGCTTTATAACTGAAAGTTAAATATGAGAAAGAAAAAAGACAGTTTCATATCTTACAGACGAAGTTAAATAGAACATTCTCTGAGCATGGTTTACATGTGAGACTTTGTTCTAGGTGCTGTATGCCAACACTATTCCCAAATATATATTTTTTCAGTGCCTTCAAAAGAGGCTGTTATGCTACCTTAGATAACCCCCCTTCTAATCTGCATGATGCAATTCACTGCTATCTGCATGATATTCCACTTGAAGTGCACAGTAGAGCACTGTGCTTTCCATCGGCAAATATCTAGAGTTATGTGGGCATGAAATGTCTCCTCCAAGGAGTCAACGGCGACCCAGGAATTGTTCTCAACTGCACCCCTGAGCTGGCAGCCATCCAGTCGAGGTTCCCTAGACAGGCAGTATTGTCACTGATGTTACACCAAGGGGCCTGTGTTTCAGATGTTTCTCTTTCTCAACAAGCACATTGGTGTGAACTCAAAAGAATGAAAAATAGTTCCATGTGATATTCATCCAGTTGTTTTGTTCTGGAAGTAGCAATGGTTAAGTTACAAACCATGAATTTAATGCCAAACTCCTGTGCTCAGGTAGGCATGACAGTAAACTCTCAATAGCCTATAAAAAGGAAGATGAAAGGATAAAGGTAAATCCAATTTACAGAAGAATCAATACTGTCATTAACAACACTAATAGGGAAGGTTTTATGATTTTTTTAATTTCCTCTTTTTTTTTTTTTAGCATAAAAACAGAAGTTAATGGGTCCCTCTCAGTTTGGAAAAATCTGAGTGACAAGCCAAAACCAATAGGTTTTGAAAGGGGCCTGTGAATAAAACGCAAAAAGTGCCTAATTGGAGTCAAGAACCAACTCACTATAACAATTGTAGAATCTAGATGGCAAGTGTAGGTGTTCATTATACTAATATTTTAACTTGCCTGCATGTTTGAAAAAAAATCAAAATCAAAAGTTGGAAATAAAAAAGTAAAATAGAAAAAGAAACAATTCATAAGATATTGTTGAACCCCATGGGCTTTGAGAAATTTGCATAAACTTGAGGCATATTCAGGCTGACCAGTTAGCTCCTCTCTCCATATACAGCTCCATGCCAAAAAAAATTATATAAAATCTACTATCTGAGAAAATGGGAATCCACATTGCTTCATAGCTCTTCTGAATGAACAAAATGCGACTGGTACAGACTTAAAATCATTAGGGAAATTTCCTTTTGCAGATCATGTCATACTGACATGTACTAGAATAGCAATTAAAATATTCTAAACCCATCCCCCTCTCCATGTAACTATCCTTGTCATACTCTATTGAAGTCAGAGTACAAATTGCTCCAGGGCTAAGTGATGACAGAAACATCTCCCAATTACTCCTGGTTACACAGACTCAAAGATGGGAACAATGAAGTTCTAATGCCTACACACTCCTTAGTGAACTCAAATTTCCTAAGACAATGAATGATCAAAGTAGAGTCTTATGAAAGTTTCTACATAAAAGACAGGAAATGAGACCCAAATCAGGAGAGTGGGGGGAGCTCAGGAGGAGGGAGATATGTATCCAGCCCTCATTTAAGATCAATTCATGGATGACTCCCTAAAACACCACAGAAAATCTGACACAAAAGCAAATGCACTGAATGATGCATGCCATTCACTATCGCAACTGAGAACTCCAAACATTTTGTTGATATTACAAAGTGAAACAAATGTTCCTGCAAAAGTCAAATGAGAATCAAAAGCACCATGTTTGCACTGCAGCCTGGGTGACAGAGCAAGACCCTGCCTCTAAAAAAAATAATAATTTTTTTTAAAAAATCACCATGGTTTACAGGGAAGGATACTGCCGTGGCTGCACAGACCTTTAGTGTCTCAAAGCATTGTGCAAATACCTGTGTATTTATTTCATGCAACATAAGCATTAACTTGCAAATTTTAAAACCCTCTGATTTATCATTCCACCACTTCACTTATTTGTAAAACAAACTAAAAAAGTATTAAGAATTTCAAGACGGCAACATGAGAGCATCAGATCACATGCAGGGGCTCTTCTGAGCTCGGGCTGTTGAATCCAGGCCTGACAATATGAACTGGCAGAGTGAAGGAGAGATGTGGGGTGGAGTAGGTCAAAGATGCTGCAGGCTGCCCAAATGAAGGAATGTGGGAGGAGAAAGGGAGCAAAAGGGCTGGAAAATAAAGGGGTGGGAGGCACATTCAAAAGAGCAGGAGGAGGAAGAGTACCTGAAGGCGGTATGATAGAGGTGGAGAGGAAAGGGCTAGATCAGGGGTCCCCAAACCCAAGGCCACAGACTGGTAGCAGTCAATGGCCTGTTAGGAACCAGACAGCAGGAGGTGAGCAGCTGGCAAGCGAGCAAGACAGCCTGTGCTCTGGCTCCTGTCAGATCAACTGAGGCATTAGATTCTCATAGTAGCACGAACCCTACTGTGAATTGTGCACATGAGGGATCTAGGTTGCACGCTCCTTATGAGATTCTAATGCCTGATGATCTGAGGTAGGACAGTTTCATCCTAAAACCATCCCCCTGCCATCCGTGGCAAAATTGTCTTCCACAAAATGGGTCCCTGGTGGCAAAAAGTTGGAGACTGCTGGGCTAGATCATCTGGATGCAGTTCACCACTCACAGTGCCTCAAAGTCGCTCCTTGTTTTCTCTTTCCCTGGGATCCTCTCACCACACGCCCAACATAGGTATCACTCTTTCATGCTTGAAGGGCCATGGTCCCCTCTTTATGTTTTTTGAACAAGGGGACCCAAATTTTCACTGCGTGCACACTGGGCTCTGCAAATTACATAAGTGGTTTTGCCTAGAAGATTTAGAAGATCACCAGTCTAGATAGAGAATTCTAGAAAATAATTCCTGAGGCAGGTCCCCTTTGATGGAGTAATCTTTTAAAAATTTATTCTGTTTGCAGATTGTCTGTTACCTCAGTTAATAAAAACATTGACTGTTAAATTAAATGTTGACACAAATGATCTTGCCATGTGGAACCATAACCTCCTTTTCCTCTGTAAGAATTCCAGCAAACTAACAAATTGGAATCTGAAAGCCCCAGGTTGGAAATCTAGGAAGATGACAGAAAACATCGTCCTTCAGAGTAGCAATTCCTGAAACCTCCTACCCTAGGTCCATGCCTTAGCTACTCTGAAGGAAACATGACCTTTCCTCAAAGTAAAAGAGAGCAAAATGTAAGGAAATAATTATAAAAATTGATGCCTAAAGAACAAACCCTGGGAATCTGCTATCCAGATACCATCAAGCCATGAGTGAGTGCATACCATGAAAGGTTTATCAGTGCAAGGACAATGGCCAAGAGTAGACTAGTAAGCAGTACCATAGCAGTCATGAAATAAGACCAGATCATCATAGGGAAGGCATGGAGTTTTCTTACAATTCTTCTTTGCTCAGAGCTCTATAAAAGCACTAAAGGGGTCTACATTTTTTTAAATAGTAGGGCTATTTATATAATCTGTTAAATTACATTTATGATTGGCCCCCAAAAAGTGGCTTTCCAGGAACCTTGAGAAATCTTTTTATCTCCAAGAAAAAAGAGAATTGAACTTTAATATGTTTTTTATTATTTATTTATTTTGTTATTATACTTTAAGTTCTAGGGTACATGTGCACAACATGCAGGTTTGATACATAGTTATACATGTGCCATGTTGGTTTCCTGCACCCATCAACTCGTCATTTACATTAGGTATTTCTCCTAATGCTATCCCTCCCCCAACCCCAACCCCCCGACAGGCCCCAGTGTGTGAGGTTCCCCGCCCTGTGTCTAAGTGTTCTCATTGTTCAGTTCCCACCTATGAGTGAGAACATGTGGTGGTTGGTTTTCTGTCCTTGTGATAGTTTGCCGAGAATGATGGTTTCCAGCTTCATCTATGTCCCTGCAAAGGACATGAACTCATCTTTTTTATGGCTGCATAGTATTCCATGGTGTATGTGTGTCACATTTTCTTAATCCAGTCTATCATTGATGGACATTTGGGTTGGTTCCAAGTCTTTGCTATTGTGAATAGTGCCACAATAATGTTTTTTAAAAGTGAAATCAGATTCCTGCTCTGCCCCTTCCCCTAGCACCTTGCTCCTCATTTGCATAACAGGTAGAATGACATTGGCCAACTCCCCTCACAGTTAGGGTGAAGTGGATTGACTAGTATACCACCAAAATTCACATCTACCTGAAAAACTTAAGAGTGATTGTATTATTTTCTCAGGACTGCCATAACAAATTAACACAAATTTAGTGGTTTACAACAACAGAAATTTATTCTTGCACAGTTCTGGGAACTAGACGTCCAAAATCAAGGTGTTTATGGGATACCTTCTCTGAAGGCTGTTGAGAAGAATCCTTCCTTGCCTCCTCCTAGCTTCTGGTGGTTTCTGACAATTCTTCATGTTCCATGCCTTGTAGCTGTCTGACTCCAATTTCTTCCTCCTACTTCACATGGCTTTCTTCTCCCTATGGCCTCTCCCGATCTTGTAAAGACACCAGTCATTGGATTTGGGACCCACTTTAATCCAGGATGACCTCATGTTGACTGTTATATCTGCAAAGACTGTATTCCCAAATAAAGTCACATCCTGAGGTTCTGGGTTGATATGAATTTTGGTGGAGACATTTTTTTAACCCAGTACAGTGACATTATTTTGAAGCTGGATTTTTGCATATATAATTAATTAAGGATCCAGATGAGCTCATATTGGATTAGGATGCCCTAAATCCAATAACTGATATCCTAATAAGAAGTGGGGAGGGCACAGAGAGAAGGCCATGTGAAGCAGGAGGAAGAGACCTGAGTGATGAGACCAGAAGCCAAGGAATATGAAGATTGCCAGGAGCCACCAGACACTGGGAAGAGGCAAGGAAGGTTCTTCCCCAGAGTCGATGGAAGGAGCATGGTCCCACCAACCCCCTTGATTTTGGACTTCTGGCCTCCAGAACTGTGAGGGAAAAAATTTGTTTTAAGCCACCTGGTTTGTGATAATTTGCTGCAACAACATTAGGAAACTAATCAGGAGAGAGGAATAGAGTGTAGAGGTTTTTAGCTGAAAATAGTCTATAACACTTATAGAGTTTTCACTGAACACAAACACACACACACACACACACACACACACACACACACACACACACACACACACACACACACAAAACTAGGAAGAAACGCTTCTGTTTTAAGACAAACTCCAAACATATGGTCAATGTCAATGCTGATTAAATTAAATGAGCATGAGTCAGAACTACTTGAATTCTATTGAATCTATGCCTTTAGTCAGCTGTGTGGAAGAAAACATGTTTGCATGGACTAGGATTAACCTACTAGATATTTCCTTTATTTATTCATTGCTGTATTTGTTTATTTAGTGGAGTGGTGTTTTTAAAAAAAGAAGGCTCTTTACATTGTTTATTCAGGAAATCTTTGCTAAAGAAACAACCAGCTCTCGACAAACAAACGATTCTTGAGGAAATTAAGAAATGTAAACAGAGAGATGCAAATGTGATGTGCAATTTAAAGCATTTACTCCCAGCAGTGCTTAGGAATCAGGACAGGATGAGGGCCCACCCAGCTGAGCTCATCATCCTGCCTCAGCCTCCATTTTCCAGAAAGTCTGGTCACCTCAGGAGCAGTGGAGATCCAGAACTTCTAAAATGGCTTATAAAGGAAACCACCCACAAGCCTAAAGAGAAAAGAATGAACTTAGAAAGTAAGAAAAAGTCTCCAGCTGCAATCTCCTCACAGAGCTTTGTTCTCTGAGTCCTAGCTCTGAAAAACACCCAGGTGAAATGAAGGGCCAGGGTCTTGGGTAATAAAATATCCCCTCCCCTAATAAAACCAACTTATTTAGCATCACTATGTGTTTTTTGTTTTTCTTAGAGAACAATGTTATATCCTTAGAAGCACACAAAGTAGAACTTAAAAGAAGTTATTTCTGGTACTGTCAGTAATAAAATCCCTCTGAATGACATCCAATACAGAGCTGTCTTTTGCTGAATTCTCTGGTGCGGAAAACTATAATGAACTTTCAGTATAAGGCTGGAATTGGTAGAAAGTGCTATGTGTCTGTGTTGGTTATTCTCAGCTACCCTGGATCTGTTCTCCACCCTTCTCTGTGCCTGGGGGTGACTGTGGATGGGGCATCGCTGGCTCTCTGGCCCTCTGGCTTCCTGTTGAGTTTCTGTTGGAGGCATCAGCAGATCAGAAAGTAGAAAGGGAAGGAAGTTAGGGTAGACAAGGCACTTGTGGACCATAGGAAGCTCACACTGGGGCTGACAGTGACAGGTGGGATGGCTTGTCTCATAAGCAATATCTTGTCTCCAGCCCTGCCCGTCCCACTGTGGCTTCACCCTCTGCCCTGCTGGGTCAGGCCCCCTAGTGGTGGCAACAACCCCCTGCTGTTGCCAGTCTCTGGGGGCTTTACAAGGCTTTGGATTCTGTCCACTCTGCCCAGACGCCTACAGGAAAGAGCACCTTCATCAACAGCCCTAAGTTAAACCCTTGGGCCTGCCTTGGTTTCCAGCCAGAGCCATGACCAAAGGTAATAATGCCAACATGTATAAGTCACTTTTAAAGGTTTCTATGTTATTTACAAATCCTAACCACTCAAAAGATGTCTTTACCTTACCTGCCTCCTCTATTCCACCTTTACCTGTTGAAATTCTGCCTTATCCTTCAAGAATCATCTTTAACATATTTTTAACTGCATATAGTTTCTCAAACATTTGGGCCTCTATAATTTTTTTTAATTTGATTATTTTGGACCTTACTGCCTGGTGTAGTGGCATGTGCCTGTAGTCCAGCTACTCGGGAGACTGAAGCAAGAGAATCAGGCTTGAGCCCAGGAGTTCCAGTTCAGCCTGGGGACAACAGAGTGAGACCCTGTCTCTTATAAAAACAAATAAATACAGGCTTGGCACAGTGGCTCACGCCTGTAATCCCAGCACTTGGGGAGGGTGAGATGGGCGGATCATGAGGTCAGGAGATTGAGACCATCCTGGCGCACATGGTGAAACCCTGTCTCTACTAAAAATACAAAAATTAGCTGGGCGTAGTGGCACATGCCTGTAATCCCAGCTACTCGGGAGGCTGATGCAGGAGAATCACTTGAACCCAGGAAGCAGAGGTTGTGGTGAGCTAAGATTAAACCATTGCACTCCAGCCTGGGCAACAAGAGTGAAACTTCTTCTCAAAAAAAAAAAGAGAGAGAGAAAGAGAGAAAGGAAAGAAAGAGAAAAAGAGAAAAAAGAGACAGAGAAAGAGAGAAGAAAGAAAGAAATAGAGAGAAAGAAAGAAAGAGAGAGAGAAAGAAACAAAGAAAAAGAAAAAGAAAAGAAGAGAAAGAAAGAGGAAAAGAAAGAAGACAAACACAAATAAATAATACAAAATAATAATGATATTTTGGACTTTACTTATATTTCCCTCACTTTGCTTTATTTTCATTTGTGTTAAGGTCATATCCTCCTTCTCTGGCTAAAGTCTCCTTAAGATCAATGACAGAATGGCTCTAATTTCTGTATCTCCTCCCAACCCAGTAAGTAGTTCAGTCCCAGTACACATACTCAGTAAATGTCTGCTGTTACTGTCAGCTACTTCTTTTCAATGATTTTTCCACCATCAAACCCAGAACATTTCCATAAATATGCATATCAGGTTTTATACATTACATACATACATGATATATTATATATCTACATACACACCCTAACCTGAAACTTTTATCTAATTTTTCTTCTTCTATTTGGCGTATATATATGCACAACAATGAGGTTTTTGCCTTCAGTCAAGTGGTTTCTCAAACACTTTCTACATTCTTACACTTGCGTGTCTCTGCTAACCCAGAAAGAATTCAGTGTCTTCCTTGTTCCCTTTTCCCTTTTATGAGACCCCATAACATCACTCATTAGAGCTATAGTTAGCCCCTGATTGGTTAACTGTTTTTTGCTCTCCCCGGCTACGATAACTGCGGTGACCAGCTATGTCTATGTCTCAGCTTTCTCCTGGGCAGGCACTTTATCTTGCCTGTGTTGTCACTTACTACTTACACAATCATAAGCAAGTTACCTATCTTATCCAAAACTCACATTTCATCCCTCAACTAGAAAAACACGGGAATAACTTAGCCATTCACCAATTCAATTATTCATTAACTACTTATTGAGGACTAGGCACTGTGCCGGGCACAGGGAAGGGAGTGAATCTGAAGCAGTCCCTCCCTCCTGAAAGGAACTTGCAGTCCAGTGGGAGATGTGGATGAACAGAAAAGCAGCTACAGTCACATGTGCTATGGGAGACATGGGCATTAGTGCAGGGCCCCTGGGGAGCAAACAGGAAGGCACCTAAACTGGTGGGTTGATGGGTGATATGGTTGGCTCTGTATCCCCACCCAAATCTCACTTTGAATTGTAATAATTCTGATGTGTCATGAGAGGGACCTGGTCGGAAATAATTGAATCATGGGGATGGGTCTTTCCCATGCTGTTCTTGAGGTAGTGAATAAGTCTTATGAGATCTGACAGTTTTATAAATGGGAGTTCCCACACATAAGCTTTCTTTCCTGCTGCCATGTAAGACATGACTTTGCTCTTCATTCGCCTTCCGCCATGATTGTTAGGCCTCCCCAGCCATGTGGAACTGTGAGTCCATTAAACCTCTTTTTCTTTATAAATTACCCAGTTTTGGGTATGTCTTTATGAGCAGCATGAGACTAGACTAATACAATAGGAATGGGCTAGGTTAGACTTCCCAGAAGAAGGATGGCTAACCCACACTCTCAATTCTAAGCTGGGGTTCGATTTAAAAAAACAAAACAACATAAAAACCTCAACATTTGTTTGATTTTGAGAATCATTAAAATAATGTCAGTCACAGTTGCAACAGCAGAGAGATACTTTTCACAACCAAAATTAATACAAATTTGTTTGAATTCTACTCTGTGTAAAGAGAAATTATCTGCTTTGGTAAGGGTGACTATGAAACTTAATTCAGCTTCAAGATTAAATTATCCTCTGCTGGAGATTCACATAGAGCAGCAAGATACAGGAAAAAAATGAATTTAAATTATAATTGTACTTAAAAATTCAATACATCATTGTGATCTTACAATATTTATTTCATGCTTAAACTATCACATTTTTTCCTCACACAGAGGAACTTTTACCAGCAACTCCAAGCTGGATAGCAAATGTGGATAGCAAATGAGGTTTCTAGCTCCTCAGTCCTCTTACTTGACTAATAAAGACAGTTAGGAACACTAATGGAAACATTTGTATTTTTAATAAATTTAACTATTTTAATGCTATAAATATCCAACTTACAAATTTTCAAAGGTTATTACATATATGTCATATGCATTTGAATGTGTTACATACTCAATTTGTAAGCCACTTAATTGGAATGTGACATATATCTTCCTATAGAAATGAGAGTTAATAGTGCCTACATTCTCAGGCTAGCCCTCAAAAGCCTATCAAACATCTCTTTGAGGAAACATTGGGCAATGGTCAAATTCAGAGCTCTGGTTCTGATGATGTAAAATGAGGTTAGGCCCTCTGAGGCAAAGATTGGAAATGAGGTGGTAGGGACAGAGTCAAGCAGTGTCTCTGAGGCTCTCGTGCTATACAAAGGAAAGAGCTAGGGCTTTGAACTCAAACAGACTAGGGTCATGTCAGATATACCAGTTACTAGCTCTGCAGACATCAAGAAATTATGTTCTCTTTGCCTTCACATAGTTACCTGTAGAAGGGGAATGGCTTGGGAGCACTGTGAGGATGAAGTAAAACAGCATATGCAATGTACCTCCATAAAGCCTGGGACCGAGCAGGTGCTCAGTAAATAATGGCTCCCTTCCATTCCTCCATTGGCTTTCTGCACCTGTTACCTATCTTGGCCTACGGAAAAAATGACCTCTGTTGTAGGGTTGAAGAATTAAATAAAGTATGTGTGTGTCTGTGTATATGCGTATGTGTGTGGTATGTATAAAGCCAGTAAGTAGTAAATACATGGCCTAGTGAATAGGAAGAACTCAATAAACAGTGGTTTGTTTTATTTTTCTACTAGTAGCATACTTAACAATCTGCTTCCTTTTCCCTGGACACAGCCTGCAAAAATTCTGGCACACCAATTCTGCAGCATGAATCATTGTGTTTATCCTAACAGACGCAAAGCTATTGTTTTTAGCTGGTAATATGTTAGCGGGTTCCTATTGGTTCCAGACCTATCTGGGTTAATCTGGAAAAGGGAGAGGGAGGCTTCTGTTTCCATGAGCTGATCAGCATGGCCTGAAAAAGGACTTGGTTGCAGGGATGAGCATAAAGAGAATGACTTGTTCCCCAGTGGGATCCCATGCACCAGACCCAAGCCCAGTAGGGAGAAGAGCAGTACTGAGGCTGTGGTTTCACAAGGATATCCTGGGTATGAGAAGCATAGGAGTGAAACACTTCCTGTGTGTGCACAAAACACACACGGCTCCAGCTCAGTGACACCCAAGGGACCACACCAGGAGTCCATATCTAGCCAAGGAAGCAATGTTCCTAAAGAGGATACCAGCCATGGTGGCAACAATAAAGGAGGCACCAGTACGTGGTGTTTCCAAGTGCCTTGGACATCATGGAAAGGTGGGTTCAAAGACGAAAACTATGATTTGTGATCACATATGAGACACTCCTGGGACTTCCCAAACAAATGAGGAAAGGCTTTGTTGGAGGGCAGGGATGTGATGCTGAGACCTCAGTGGGATGTAAGCCAGGGAAATGTGAATTCCCTTGATGTGATTCATGTTGCATCCATAGGCTGGTGAGGTCTGAAGGAGGGTACATATAGGAGGGTACCTCCAACGAATAAGTACAGCAACCCTAAGTCAAGCAAATGCAGTCATTGGGCAGAGCTCAGTTTCAATGGCTTGATAGCAGAACAGAATAAATGGTTACATTATAGCTGCATAATAATATAGTTTCCAAATATTATGCTATCAATATTAATAAGCATGACTCTTTTTTAAACAAACACACGCTGAACCCTTATTGTTCATTGCCACACAGAGATGACATAATGATAGCTTACTAGCACTTGTCAGGATCTTGGGTGGAAGACACTGTATAAATATCAATATAGTTAGTTGAAGTGTTATTGTTTTCCATTCTGCATTGGCATTTTATATGGAACATAATGAAGTTTTTATCTCTAATCCTCATATCAAACGATCAGCACCTACTTGGGGTACTGTCTAGAATAATTATATTCTGATTAGTTTACAGTAGTTGCTCTAAAAACATTTCTTATGGATGCTTTTCATAGTCAATAATTACTTTTGTGATGTCTTTCTTCCAACACATCCCAACATGTACTGTTAAGATTTAAGTGGTTTCACACTAAGATAATATAAAACAATGTTGTGAATATATCTCAGCTTTCTCTCAGAGAATAGCTGTGACTTTCCTCCTTATTTGATCATAATGCTACCATTCCTGATCATTCAGTATGAATGTTTAGCTCAATAGATAATTGCTGTTTTCTGGCTAACATTTGAGTAGGTTGGCTTAAAGATGTTCGGAACAAAGCATTCTGGGATAAGCAAAGGATCAAAGTCCGAGCTTGACTGGAATAAGGAGGGCAGACAGGGAGCCTAGAAGGGTATGGCTGCAGTTACAGGGAATTGTAAGTTAGAAGGGAACAAGAAAGAGAGGCACAGAGATGGTGGGCATATCACAAGTCTCCTAAGTGATCAATTAGAAAGCAAGAGGATGGATGAATAGCCTCTATAAGTCTAATTTTTTCTTATTGCAAAATATAATAGGTTATAGATATAAAAGGCTTGGGTGTGGAAAATTAAGGAAAGAAATTTTGAACTGGGGAGTCTCATAAAATCTTGCAGAAGCATAGAAAACATTAGTAAAAAACAAATAGCTTGAATTCCAACATAAACAAAAGATGAAATACAGTAAAAAATGAATGAAACAAAATCAGAAGGCCTAAGCTCTGCTAAAACTTATCCTCGCTTTGTGATATTGACACGTCTTTTAATCTTTCTCAGTTTCTTCCTCATCAGTAAAAAGAAAATGATGAACTAAAGTGATCCCTTAACAACAACAAAAGTTTTTATAACTGGCGATATGCAATAGCCCTGGGATTTCCCTTTTTCAGCAGTATGTGCTTTAAAAAGCAAACAACCCGTATGTCTTCCCAATTTCCCTGTGTAGAAGATAGAATAAATAACCTCCAATGAAGGGCAACTAGAACGTGGAAATTCCATGTTGCTGCTGAATCAGTGTTGGAGTCTAATATATAAGTCCCATTTTCCTGTATTTCCTGAGAGTCACCAAAGCAGTAGCAAGTGCACCAAGCTCAAGGAGAGCTGCATACAGAGGCAAAGCAACAATCACAATGTGTGGTAGAAAGGGTCACCATTTCCCTGATATGCTATATCTAATTTTATTTTATGGTCTTGAGTAAGCCCCCAAATTTCCTTATGTTTTAGTTTTCTCACCTGGATGTGTAATTCATATTCTCCAAACTACCTTTTTGTAAAAAGATACCAAAACTTTTTTAAATACTAAAAATTGAGGCATTTCAAAATAAAAGTACCAATTTTAAGAGGTCATGTGCTTCATGGGAATAGCATTGAACTTGGAATAAGAAATAAAACTGGGTTTAAAAGTAGGTTTGCTATCTATGAGCCGGATGACCCTATGACCTCTCAGTTTTCTTATTTGATAAGTGAAAGATTTTAAATATGCCCTGCCCACCCCAAGATTGCCAAATTTAAGTAAGATTATAGAAGGCATGGCTTTCCTTGAACTATATATAGCAGGCTATGCAAAGTGAGTTCTTCGTAGCCTCACCATAATCATAATTGCAAGGAACCTAATTACCTTTCACTCTCCCTCAGTCATTAAGTTTCACAGGTCCAAAAACTGTGAATCAGGAAACTTCACAAGTTCCCCGGAAGGTGAAAAAAATATCTGCGAAAGAAGTGAATCCAGCCCAAGTTTCATAACCTTAGGCAAATCCAGGAAGAGTGACAGCACAATTACAAAGAGTAACTGCATAGAATATCTGTTCAGTTACCACTCTTACCTGGCTTGTAAAACAACAGCAGAAGGTGTTAACAAATGCTTGTTTACCAATAAGTCCATACTGCAGCAAAATTCCTGGCCCTACTGAAAATGTAGTAAAAGCCTGTCTACAACAACTTGGGTCCTTAACCACAGAACAAAAAAAACCCACGTGGTCAGGACTGACCATGATAATACTAATTAGAAATGTTTTCAGTCTTGTATACCAAACAGGCCTGTCCTGGAGACAAGCAACTTTGCTAGTTTCATAAAAATGTTTGTTTCCAGATGCTATTTTGGACATTTCTTCTCTTCCATATTTTTATTCAGAAAGGCAGTTTTTTGTTTCCCCTGAGTACTTCCTGTATTCCCTTTAACTATAGGTGTAGCTACTGCCCAAAGGGTTCCTAAAATTACAGTGAGAAGAGAAGAGGAAGGGAGAGAGCCACTGTAGCCCCTCTTGGTCAGAGGTCTATTTTGTGAACTGCTTGATGGACAAGAGAGTCCATTATACAATTTTTGTTTTGAAGACCCAAAACACAAACTTGCACGCCTACCTGCAATGATTCATCCTCCACCAAACCCGCTATGCCCAGAAGCCCTGTTTTACAGCAGAGAATATTTCTCCAACATTTTTCCAACTCTACATCTAAATCCATTTAACACTAAGCCATTTTTAAAATTATGTTTAAAATTACAACATAATTATCATATTATGTTCCTATTTTTGCACAAGTTTTTTATTGTTGTGCTTTGTTTGTTTTAGTCTCATTCCCTCTAGATTTTGGCTTTGGCAAAATTTATTGAATTGCCGGTTCCTCGTGGGCAAGAATAGATTTTCTACTCAACTTTGAAATTCCCCAAAGAACCTAGAAGAGTTTTACAGCTACACAGAGTGAATGTTGCTGAGAGTTGACGGGCCAACTGGTCTCCTAGCAAAGGGCACCAAATCTTAGGTCCAAAACAAACAAAAAGCATCAATTCTGAACTTTTATCACCATTCAGGCCAAAAAAATGCCTTTGTATTTGTTGATGGTTTCTGGCTGGCCCACATTCCCTCCATCTACTTGAAGTTCAGGCTGCCTATTTAGAGAGTAGAACGACCCTTGGCAATGGGTGCAGGAGCCAAAAAGCATAGGTTTCTTGGGCAGCCTGCATTACCCCGAGAGGGACATCTGTTTAGCAGGAAGCTTCCACTCTGTGCCAGCCTTCAGAACCATCTGTCTCTTTACGCTTCTGGACACACACACACACACACACACACATACACACACACACTTCCATGCATTCACTGGGTGTAAAAGCCAAGTTGAGAGAGAGAGAAGCTGGCAACATAGGTCTCCCTTGCAACAGAGCTTGGAGGGGCACACGAGGAAGAAACATCGTGATTACTCTATGGACTTTGCATCCCTGGATGGAGAAAAGTTTTCCCACCCCGCCCATACCCCTCCAGCCCAGCCCCAAGCTAGAACAGTAACTTACAGGCCTGAAAGACTTAATAAAGACCACCCACGATGATCTTCAAAACTAAATTTCAAGGCAACAGCTCTGATATAAAGTCTTTGCACACTCAGAAAAATGCCTCTCTTAAAACTGCTTTCATAAGAGGAAACTAGAGAGGCAAAAGGGAAAGTGTCTTTTGGATGGGTGACCTTTTAATTACAAGGATTGGTTGGTCTGATGAGGCGATTATAGAATAAAGTCAGTGAGACTAAGGTCACACAAGACAGACACATGTAAGCCATGGGCTGGGAGCCTCAAGGGGCTTGTCCTACTAATGTCTGTGTGTGTGCACATGTAAGTGTCTGTACACACCTGTGAATGGAAGGACAGGACATAGAAACTATTGCTTAAATGGATCCAACATCTCTCTGCTGCTGCACATTGTGAAACTGACATCCAACATGAAAAATCTGTTTAACTGTTCGAAAAATGTTATAGTGATTTTATAATTTATACCTTATTTTAAGAAATATTTGAAAACTCAAGAAGTAGTTTAAAAAAGAGAAAAGACAGCAATAAGAAATTCTAAAAAGAAAGAGGGAGATGATAGTACCAGATATCAGAGATGAGAATTACTGCAATTGAGCACTCAATCTGGCTCTGCAGTCAAGCAAAAAGAGAATAATGAGAAGTGACATAGTCCTCACCATCAAAGAAAAAGGAACATTATTATCAGTGCACAGAAAGATAGGCCTCTCTGGACTGAATTTTAGGAAAAATTTATTGCATAGAAATATACAGATAGACTAATAGGTGGGCAAATATTGACAAAACATTAAATAACAACAAACAGTGCTTCATGAAGCAAGTTAGTACAGAAGTTTTGGATATGGGCTTTTTAGTAGACAGGACTGGGTTCAGATTAGGAACTACAACATTGGACAAATTACTTAAGCACCTCAAGCTTTTAATTTCTTACCTCTAAAATGGAGGTGATGGTACACACCTCTCAAGGTTATCATGAGGATTAAATGAGATGGCACAGGTAAAGGATCTTACACGGTATCTGGCTAGTAGATGCTTAAGAAATGTTGGTTCCACTCCCATCCCTCACCCCCACTCACAATGGTTGGATTCAGGTCTTTTTGTGGATAGAACAAAAATCAGAGCCCTAATGCCCTTGAAGCATTTCCACAGAAAGCGTAGATACTACAATGGTCTGAATAAATTGCCAGTTAGAGGCAACAACAGAGCTTGGAGAACCTGGGGGGATGGTAGCTGGCCTGTCTCTTATACTGACAATGGTGTCAACACAATGAGGGAGTTGCTGAAGGGGTGTCAAGACTCAGCTATCTGGTAAGTACCTAAAAGGTAGATGCTGTCTGTTGCTCATCAAAGATAACTTGATATTTGAGACACCCATTGTCAAGCAGTGGGATTACCATTATTTGAATGTTTCACCCAGATAGTGGACCATCCCACCTACACAGAGAGGGTTGGCTGAAGGCATGATTGTAGATAAAGCCATTTCTTTGTCTCAAAGAAAACATACATGTGACCCTCTCAAATGCTTAGACAACGATGAATTGGGATTCCAAAACTCTGCATCATAGAGCACTGGAGCATAATTTGAACTTGGAATATATGAGAATAAATGTCCCTTACTTTAAAAACCACCAAAAAGTAAAATGCCTCTATGTGGCTGTTAGAAACATCTTATTTTTATTTTATTTTATTTTATTTTTATTTATTTATTTATTTATTTATTTATTTATTTATTTATTATTTATTTATTTATTTGAGATGGAGTCTCACTCTGTCGCCCAGGCTGGAATGCAGTGGCGCGATCTCGGCTCACTGCAATCTCTGCCTCCTGTGTTCACGCCATTCTCCTGTCTCAGCCTCCCGAGTAGCTGGGACTACAGGTGCCCGCCACTATGCCCAGCTAATTTTTTGTATTTTTAGTAGAGACGGGGTTTCACCATGTTAGCCAGGATGGTCTCGATTTCCTGACCTCGTGATTCTCCCGCCTTGGCCTCCCAAAGTGCTGGGATTACAAGTGTGAGCCACCGCACCCAGCCAGAAACATCTTATTTTTAATAGCATTGTCACCAGATGGAAAAATGAATGCATGCATTATTGGATGCATTAGTAAATACATACCAATCTTTTACCATATGTATGACTCTATGGTAGGCCTCTGTGCATTTATTATGTCAATTAATTCCTGCAAAGGAAACCAAAGGTAATATACTGAATGATCATTGTCAACTATACTTGTACACATCTAGGTACAACTATAAGTTTATATTAGTGATCCATAAAAGAACTGTTAAACTAAATAATCCTTCATAATCAGGTATATGGTCCATAACACTGTTAAAGGGACAGAAGCAGAAAATGACCATTAGAAGAAAAATTATGGTAATTTAGTCATCATATACATCATGATTTGAACATAAATAATTTCATTAACACAAAAATTCTAATACTAAAAGTTCTTTAGCTAAATAAAGAATTAACCAAAATTTATTTCCACAGCCAAATCCCAGCCCCTGGCAAGTTTTATAATATCTGCACATTTTCTCAAATGATGAAAGCAAATCAACAGCATTAAGCCAAACCAACAGTTTAATTACAGCTACTCTCTATGCAAAATCCACTGCAACCAAGCAGGTCACAGCTGAGGTTGCTGTGTCACCTCCTAAAGACTGGGCTGCCAGAAAAACCTCAGATCATTTGCAAGTACTGAAACATGAAGGAAATTTGGGGCTCAGTAATAGAAGAACTGATATACTTGGAACGTTTTCAGAAACTCCTTCCTATGCCGACCCTTCCTCATCTTCCTGAAGACACAACCACTCATTCACTCAGTACTTCTGGCTTGCTCACTGTGTACTGGGCACTGTGCTAGGCATGTGGGGAGGGACAGTGGGGGGCAGAGTCATATCAGACACAGGCACAGCCCCTCTAGAACTCACAGACATTCTCAGACCTAAGCATAAATTCAGGGCACAGTCCTATGGAAGTAAAGGGCTTAGAATCAAAATGCAGATACATTAATATGCAAATGTGCTCTTCATAAGAACATATCACAGGTTGCACATGCTCAAATTACACTTGGGAAAATGATCCAACATAACTGACACACGCTATTATAACTCCGTTCAAACACCTATCCCAGGGTCCCACAGCCAGGGTAAGGGCAGGGGAACTGTGCAAAACCATGCTCAGTAGAGCCCAACAGAGCCTCGAAAAAGCACCAGGAATCTGCAAGACCCAGCTCTCTGACCCTGAAGCCACTTCACACTCAGCTTCAAGATAAGCCTCATATGAAATTGATAAATTATTAAATCTGTTGACCACATGGCAGATCAGGAGCCATAGAGTAAAAGACACTCTACATGGATATAAAAACACCTTTAGGCAAGAGACAGATGAACTCAAGGTGAGATATCAACATTAACACACCACATGTTTTTACACTTTACCATATACAATTTCAAAACATTTACAATGAGACATGCCTTAAAGTTTTGGTAATTAAGGAACCCTCACACACAGAGCAGTCATGAGAGAGATTAATCATTCAGCAATTATTTACTGAGTTCAACAGCTGAGCATGGCTGTTGCTGGGGGAGAAAAGGAGACCCCAGGAGTGGTGGGAAGAACAGGCACAAGTGCCCCTAATACAGATTTCCATGCAGAGGCAGGGAGTTAGGGGGAGAGTTGAGAGAATCAGATTACAAAAACAGTTCTGCCACTACCTATGGCACAAATTTGGCAAGCTGCTCAGCCCCTCTGAGCTCCCATGTTCTCATCTGTGAAAAGGGAGATACCCATACCTACCTCACAGTCACTGTGAGGATTAAATGACAGCAGTTATGGTGACGTCCGGCAGTATAACTAGACTGTACTAATGTAAACTGGGCTTCACCGCTCAGGAAAGGGGGGAACCTTTCTGTGCCTCAGATTTCCTCATCTGTAAAATTGGTGATAACAGTCTCTTAAAAGGTGGGGTAAGGATTCAATGAGTAAATTCATGCAACGAGCTCAGAATGGTTGGTGGCATCTGGCGCATAGTGAGAACTCAAGACAAGTAGGCTCCTATCACTGCTATATTCCTGATGCTATAAGAGGGAAACAAGATGGTTGGGGGAAGGTTTGGAAAGAAGAACAGGATTTCACCAGGAAAGGCTGGTGGGGTAGGAGGCATAGACGTGGAGCAAAGGGAGAAATCACAGAAGAGGCAGGAGAGTGGTATGGGAGACCTGAGCCCATGATGGCAGCCACACCCCTCATCATCTGTTTCTGCTTCACTCAGTTCCTGAGCTACTCACAAACAGCGCAGAACCCTCTCACCAGCTCAAACACAGCCAGAGGAGTGGAAATCGGAGCTTTCATCATGGGGCAGGTGCCCAAGATGAGCCCTGGACACACTCATGTCCCATGGGACTCTTCATATCCCCAGCCTTGCCCATTACCACCTCCAGCCTCCATTCTCTGCCAGGGATGTCTGGTACCCTGGAACCAGAGCCCTTTTCTGATGCCATTTAGTTCAAGCTCCAATACAGCCCCCATACCATTTCATATGGAATATATTTACTTTTTTAAATATATTTTTGCTTTTACAGAATATTTTCACAGGACATAATTTTTTAAACTCATCCCTGAAAAAGACTACTACTTGCTATCAAAAATAAAAAGGTCAAGATTGATCTCTCCACGTTTGTATGCATGTGCCTGTGTGTGTATACGTGTGTGTGTGTGTATGTATGGGGAGGGTGGAGACAGCAAAAACACCAAGTGAAAAAACAAGGCATAGAATTGTACATAATACAATCACACTCTGTAAAAGAATGGATAGGCATATATGCCAGCATGTGAATAAGCATTCTTAAAGAATACAGAAGAAAATGTTTATGGTGATTTTTCTTTGGAGAATAGGACTGAGAAATCTACAGTGGAAAAAATACCAACTTTTCACTTACTGCACTTTTGTATGCCTTAAGTTTTTACTATGCATGTATACTATTTTAAAAGCTGTTTTTTAAGGGAGTTTTAAAAATAAACAAAAGATCCCATATCAGGAGTTGATTCTGATGCCTAAATAAAAGTACGTATTTCTGATACATAGCAAGCTACTGATAAGTGGCAGCTGCCTATGGCTCCTGTTATTATTTGTATTATTATCATGTATCAAGGTTATTTATGTGCGTGAGATCTTCCCTGTGAGGCTGTGAGCTCCATGAGCACGACTCCCATCAGGGCTGGCCCTGGAGTAACATCGTACACACCAGCTCCCATAAAGGAGTTCATCACTGCAGACTTACTAAACCAACACCCACAGGAATGAATGACCTGACCAGCGACCCCATCATTGAGGGAGTAAATGCATCCTTATCTCTATTTTGCAGATGATGAAAAAGGTGTCATGTAAAAAAGTTAAAAAAAAAAATTAGGGGATGAGCTCAATCAAAATCAAAATCCCAAGGCACCAAGGCAGAACTTCCCATCAGCAAGCATTAAAACACAATAGGTCTGGCTGGGCACACCTGTAATCCCAGCACTTTGGGAGGCCAAGGCAGGTGGATTGCTTGAGGTCAGGGTTTGAGACTAGCCTGGCCAACATAGCAAAACCCCACCTCTACTAAAATACAAAAATTAGCTGAGCGTTGTGGCAGGTTCCTGTAATCCCAGCTACTCATGAAGCTGAGGCAGGAGAATCACTTGAACCCAGGAGGTGGAGGTTGCAGTGAGCTGAGATCGTGCCACTACCCTCCAGCCTGGGTGACAGAGCAAGACTCTGTCTCAAAACAACAAAAAACCGCAATAGATCTGACTTAGTGCTGAAGACTAAGAGAGACCCCAGTGAAAACTGCAGTGGGAACTACTAAGATGTGAGCTTTCTAAAACAGGTCAACAACACTATTTCATTGTACACATATGTATGTAAGTTTCTCCCCTGACACTAATGAAGTCACCCTAGAGGCACACACACGTTCCTGGATTACAAACATGAAGCGAGTAAAAAAAAGAAATACATTCATAAATATCTACAGTGAGCACACGCAGGAGAGTCCTGCTAACCAGCCAAAGCAGGAGGCACCATGTAGCTGGCGGGCTGATGGCTGACAAGATATCACCTAGTTGAAGGTAGTCTCCTCCACATGACCTTGGGCAAGTTATTGATCCTCTTTGAGCCTCAGTTTCCTCATCTGTGAAAATGGGGTGATCCAGGTACCTGTGATCCACAGAGTCCACTTCAGGGATTAAATGAGAGTATAGGTGAAAAAGTAATTAGAACAGCGCCTGACATAAAAAGCACTTAACAAATGTTAGTTGTGTGGTTTTTGATTCCAGTATTATTAAACAAAAACCATAGCCAGAGAATAAACACAACACACACACACCACCCCTATCCCAATAAGAATTATGTGCCACCTCTTAGGAAATTTTGCACAGATTTCTATCATACTATTTATAATATATATTAAAATCACTGGTGTACAGATCTGTCCCTCTTCCTTTGAACTGGGTATTTCCTGAAACCAAAACAGGTTCCTAGTACCTGGAAAGTGCTCATATGTGTTTGTTTAAAATGTCAACATGGAATGAAAAAGTTTAAATCATTTGGACTAACAGAGTGATAACTACAAGCAATATTCTGAAAATTGAAATTCAGTTTCTTTTTCTTGATATCCTTCTAGATAGTTCACCACAAAAGTAGTATCTATAAATAAAGCTAACTTATGCTCTGAGGTCTACTAATATACTAAACCATCAGCACTATAGCTTCTCTTGATGGTCATTCAATTCCATTTCTGCAAAGTTTAAGCCTGCACATTTGAGTAAATGAATTCAATTCATCAAGGAGCCCAGCCTACGACAGAGCTACTCAGAGATCCAATCAACAGCTTCTCTCTGGAATAAGGAAATGTAGACTCCCTTTAATGAGTCCACTTGCTGGAATCAGTTCTTTTTCTCACAGATTAGGGCAATGGAGCACCCATAAAGGAATTGACAAGGGAAACTCTAGCTCATTTCCAGGAACTATGATAGAATTCTGTGAGTGAAGTAACTACTACTTCAATATCTCTGCGAGTAGATGGTGAGATTGTGAGCTCCAAGAGTGCATTAATCACAAACCTTATTCTGTTTCTGTATAGTGCAATCACATTTGTCCTCAGATGCAACTGTGTGGTTCAAGATAAAACACTGTATAGTACAATGCTTATTGTCTTTAAATATAAGTTCCATCCATCATGGAAGCCAGACTCATTCCTCGCCTAAAGCCAGTAATATGTCTTTTGGATAAAGTACAAACTTAGGGAGTTAATTACTTCATTACATTGCATGGCCCATCCATTATAACAACATGGCTATGACTGGATTCAGCTATGGTAGTCATTCAATCCAACCTCATTTACAAAACACAGTTTGTACCTACTGCCTCTACAGAGACTGTAGAAAAATGGTTTTAGAAGCCATTCATTCATGTTCTAGGAACTGTGTAATGAGTGCCTACCATATGTGGCACACTGTTTCAGATGCTGTGGCTACTGAAGGAAAGAAGATAGAAAAACATTTTTACTCTTATGGGGTTTAATACTCATATGGAGTTAGTGAGAGTAGACAAAAAATAAATAAATAAACAACTAATTTCAGATAACAATGTTTAATTAAGAAGAGTGAGGAAGACTTTTCTAACAAGGTGAAATGTGAATGATGAGAAAGGGGCATCTGTGAAGACTTCCCGCTGTATGGAATGTAACGTGGCTGCTCTGTATGTGTTCATGTGGAGCTCTGTGGAAGCCATATTGATCAGTTTGCCACAAAGCCACAGCCAAGACAGGTAATGAGGACTCGAACTCAGTTCCTGGCACCCAAATCCCTGCATCCCAAGATCACTAGAAAGATCTTGTCAGACTTTTGGGTGCAGTTTAGATACCTGGGGAAAACCTCTGTTGTTTTACTGCCTATGAACAAAAAATGGCCCCCAAAAAACCTGAAAAAAAAACCAATATAACAAATTAGACTATTTGGACCTCTCATGATCTTATTAAGAATAATATCACTTCTCTAAATTTTACCTGAGGAGGAGTGAGCTACAAAGGCCTGGAAAAGGTAACCAAGGGGTCCATAGATGGAGTGGACTCTTACTGCATACAGGCCACCTGGTGTCCACTCCTCCTTTCCTCTGGCAGTAGAATACTCTCCAGGAACTGTTAAGGGATAAGCATGTGTCCCAAGCTCCGCTAGTCCAAGTGAGTCCTGGGGGTTGTGCAACAGTTACTAGAGACTTTTTTTCCTGCTGGATTTGAACCTGGGGTCTTGTGAGGCCTAGCTGCGACAGATAAGCCTGGCAGAGAGCAAAGCCTCTTTAGAGCAGGGATATAGGAAGATGGAGTAAGACACCTGGTCTCTATGCCTTCATCTGAGCTCCCAGATCAACCCAAACCTAAATCCAATATGCTCTCAGATTCTCCAATTCCTTTGTTAATAAATTGTGTTTTTATTTCTTATAATAATTTAAGATGGATTTTCTATCACATACCACAGAAATAGTTCAAGTACACATACTAGGTACATTTTCCTTAATACTAAATTATTGAGAACAGAATACACTTTTTAACATATTTGAAGAGCCACTTGTGAAGAAATCTAGATTGTTAGAGAAAACTGAGGTCTCTTCTGATTTCCATGAGGTAATTTATTTGATACATATTATGTGTTCATATTGGTGCTAGCTCCTACGGAGGATGAAATGGATAAAACATTGCCTCCTTGGACTCAAAGTGCATATCCTACAACCTAGCACCGTTACCAATGTTTTACTGATCCATAGCACTTTATTGGTTATAGAGCACCTTTAAAACATTGAAATTCAGGTCCGTAGAATTAGACTGAATTGATCAAAACCCCTGGCCATGAACTCTCATCATTACTCCATGAATGGCCCCTTTTTATCAAGTGCCCACTCACATCATCTCATTTCACATTCACAACTGGATAAAAATATTGAGATTCTGGCCAGGTGCGGTGGTTCATGCCAGTAATCCCAGCACTTTGGGAGGCCGAGGCAGGCACATCACAATGTCAGGAGATCGAGACCATCCTGGCTAACATGGTGAAATCCTGTCTCTACTAAAAATACAAAAAATTAGCTGGGCATTTTGGTGGGTGCCTGTAGTCCCAGCTACTCAGGAGGCTGAGGCAGGAGAATGGTGTGAACCCAGGAGGTGGAGCTTGCAGTGAGCCGAGATCGCACTACTGCACTCCAGCCTGGGCAACAGAGCGAGACTCCATTTCAAAAAAAAAAAAAACAAAGAATTGTGATCTGAGAAACCACACAAACCTCACCAGATCCAGAATTTTAACTGTGTAAAAGAAGGGGTGTATGAGTGTATATTAGTATAAAAGAAGGGGTTCCTCCAATCACACTAGAAGGAGCCACACCCAAATGGCTGGTGTGTTTGAAGAGTATAACTAGAATAGACACTTCAACACTAAGCATACATCCAGAGTCCTGGGGGTTGTTTCTGGACTACTGCTAATTTGGCATTTTTGGATGTGCGCATTTTAAAGAGGCTTTGTACAGATTCAGAATCTGCATTTGCTACCTTTTTTTCCTGCACATACTGTTACTTACAGACACACTTACATGTTCAAGCCAGACTTAAATCAAATTTTTCCAGTACTATAAAAGATATCTTAAAGTATTCATGAAAAATATTTTTTTCAAGAGTCACTTCTTTAAAATGTCATTATTGCCTTTCTTTAGGGGCCTTTTCTTTTTGCAGATCAATAATAAGTCTATTGTTCCTTTCTTGGTTCCATTGGTTCTGACTGAAAAGTCAAACAGGTAAGAAAAGACACAGGAGTTTTATTTGTTTAATCTGGAAATAAAATCACCTAAAATAAATACCGTTGAAATTTTTGCAGGTAATTGATTTCTACTTCTTTGCCTGAAACAACTCTCCTCTTGTTTTTTTGGCATGTTAATTTGGTGGAGTAGTTTCACTTTATAGGAACAATGCTCTCCAAAAGAATTAATGTTCTCTGGCATTGGCTGATCAGTTTGAAAAATAATTGTCTTATTTATCTTAAAATAGAAAATCCTCCCCCACACTATACAATACAGGGGTAGAGGATATAAGATGTCTTTTTACAGGAACGAAATGTTTCTACAGTGGTGAATGTTCACAGGGGAAATAAGCCATGGTTTGGGTGTCAGATCCTTCAGACACCACCAGTAGAACCGGGTCAGAGGCCCTGTGTCCAAGGAGGGATCCATTGCCAGGCCCATCACTTACAGCTGGTACTAGCAGTACAAGATGCAGTGATGCCATTTCCCTTAGAAGGATAAGAGCTCAATGTTGGAATGTTTTTCTTCTACTTATAGGCACAGCAGGAAACAAAACTGTGATGAAATTCCATAAACAGGCAAGCTGGGTATGGAAGAAACGTGGTTGATGCTGGCAAAGAGCTGCACTTATGACCAACAAAGGTGAAAAACAGAGAGAAATTGTGGCCCATGAAGCCACCAAAGACAGTAAAAAAGAAGAGTGCCATGATGCAAAGTGCTCCATCTATGGAGTCACCCAAGGCAGGTCTAAATCTTGGCTCTGCCACCCTCCAGCTACAATGCTCTTAAGCAAGACAAAAGTACCAAAAGCCCAGCATCTGGCATATCGATACTTCAGTGGTAGAGGACTCCCTACCTCCCCCCTTACATTCACTTTCTGTGATGCTCTTTGGTGTAATCATAGTCCTATGTCTTCCAAGATTTATCTTAATTTTTATGACATTTAAGTACATGCACCATGACTAAATAAGTGAGTATGAAATTTGGAATTCCATAAGCAACCTATTTTTTATCAAATTAGTTTAACTCTATTAGGACTCAAATAGATCTTAAAGAAAAATTTATCTGGCTGTGTCAGAGTCCATTGCTTGCCATTTTCTGTTCAATACCACTGTCTGTACATAGGCCATGTGTCCTAAAAAATAAGCTGGACCCTCAAAAATGTCCCACTAACTCTTTTCCCCCAAAGAGCCACCTCAGCACGTCTACCACACTGGCCTCCTAGCTCTACTTTTTTTCTAGCAAAGCTTCAGCCCACTGACTTTTAAGATATTGTAAATCAGATCAGTTTTACAATCCTGCTCTTGTGGCTGGGATCAGGAATATGAGTAAAGGAGGCCACGAGAAGGAATCACATGTGTAAAAGATGGCTTGAATTATCATTTTTTAAAATATCATGGAGGCTTATTATGAGACAAATCATCAAGATAGCTGACAATAGATATAATGTTCAGCCACTTCAGGTCTTTGCCTTTTCTGTCCACACTATATTTATTTGCACACAAATACCACAAATGCCACTACCACTGTCACTAGTCCCAATTAGCCTTATTGTTCTCCATAGCATTGAGCACAACTAGTCATTCCACATATTTTACCTTTTTACTTTCTTTATCTTATGCCTCATTCTACCAGCATAGAAACTCAAATAAATCATTGATTTGTTTATTTTTCGTTTGTGCACCCTCAATACCTAAAACAGTACATGGCACAGGGCAGGGATTCAAAAAGTGTTTGTTGACTGAATGGTCAGATCTATTATTTTTTGAGACATTCTCTCTAGAAAGACTATCATGGGGAGTAGAAGCTAATATAATAGGAATTTTAGAACAAAGCATTTCAGAGAACTTTTAAGATAAGTGGTAAAAATGTTTATCTACAAACAAAATATCCAGATATCAATTCAAGCATGGTTTTTGGTATTGTTTTCCACCATTCCTTCAATGAATACTTATAGCAAAAACTCCTATACAGCTGTCTTCTATAACCCTGTGGCTATTCAGACCCAATCTACCCATAAGCTACATGCCAGATATAAAAGCAGCTATGGATGGTCTAGTGGCATTTGCATCAAGCCCCATGCCACTACCTCACTGGCTTAGCTTCCAAACCACTGGTATTTTATTCCATGTCCACCTAGTTTCTGCCTCTTGACTGCCTCCCATTTTCGTCACAGCTTGCATCCTCTGAATTTGTTGACTTGATGCTACTTCTAGGCTTGACCTTCACTGTTCATCAAGGTTTCTAGGTCAGGCATGTTCCATTAAGGATCCTTTCCACACATGTCTTCCTTGGGTAGACAAAGGAACTCGAGGTCCAGTCTCTGATGAACTACACTCGAGTACAAGTGCACCTGCCAGGTCCACCTTGGTCCCTACTCTTGGGTTCAGGTATTTAAACCACGACACTATTTCATAGGTCACCAACTTGAAGACACATGAAAATCTGGATCAAATTAACCATGAACTGTGACACCTCCAGTCAATATGTCACATAAAAATCCTATAGGCCAGTGATTTCCAGCCTGGGCTGCAAGAACATCTGGGGAACCTCAGCGATTATTGCAAAGGAGTTTGTGAATTCATATGCACATCTGCACTGTTAGTGAACTGAAAAAAAAAGACATGACTATATAACAACATATACTTTGCCATGTTTCAGCATCAAATAGATGCTACCATGTTTTATCAAATACAAGCATATTGAAATGTATTGATTAAGTTACAAAAGTTTTTTACATTACGTGTAAATCAATAGATATTAAAGGTCCAAATGAAGGGTTCAAAAATATTTTGATATCATAACACAAAAAAAGGCTATAGATTCCTCCAAGTTAGATAATGATGACTAGACCCTTAACCAAGATACAGAATAATGCAAGATTATGGGGGAAAATATGGCAGATTCTGCCCAAAATGAAGAATCAGTGACTAGATTTATCCTCCCATAAGAAACAATCTAAAAACATACAAATACATAAAACAATGGCTTTCAAGACACTGGACATCAGGCCACAAGGAACACGCAATGAAGGTTTGCATTGAAGACATGCGAAACAAAGACAGGGAGCCCTGTGGTTGCCATAGCTTACTGCCTTGGGAAGGTTTCCAGGGCTCAGTCCAACACAAGTAACCCAGGTGGAGCCCAGTGAACTCTCTGAGTCAGGAGATGGAGTTGGGGTTCCAGGAAGACCAAGGAAGTTAGAATTCACAGAACAGCATACCAGAGAAAAAAAGAGCTACATAAAGAGAGCTAAATAGATCTGCAAAGAATCCCACTTGAGTATCCAGCTAAGTAAGGATGAAGGCATGCATACGAGAAAGACATGGCTGCTTTTGTACTACAACATCTGAGTGAGTAGTTATAACAGAGACCCTGTGGTCCTCAAGCCAAAAATTTACTACCTTGTACTTTTCAGAGAAAAGGTGCCAACCTGATCAACATCATACTTAAAGGTAAAAGACTGAATGCTTTCCTTATAAGATCAGCAATGAGACAAGGATGTCCCCTCTTACTGCTAATATTCAACATTATTATGAAGGTTGCATCCAGTGCATTAAGGCAATGAAAAGAAAGAAAACGTATGCAGACTGGAAAAGAAGAAGTAAAACTGTCTTTATTTACAGACAACATAACATTTTATGTAGAAAACCTCATGGAATCTGCCAAAAAGCTATTAGAACTGATCAATCAGTTTAATAAGCCTTTAGGATATGAGATCATTATATAAAACTCAATTATATTTCTGGATACTGTAAATGAACAATCAGAAGTTGAAATTTAAAAATACCATCTATAGTCATATAAAAAATCTGAAATGCTAATAAATCTAACAAGAGATTGTCAAGACCTGTATAATGAAAACTACAAAACATTGCTGAAACTAAACAACATCTAAAATAATGTTGAGATACACCTATGTTTATAGGTCAGAAGACATGATATTGTTAAGATATTATCTCCTCAAATCTATCTATGATTCAGTACAATCCAGCTATAACAACTGACAAACTGATTCTAAAATTCATATGGAAATGCCAAAGGCCTAAAATAGCCAAATCAATTTTTAAAAAGAACAAAGGGGAACTAAAACAATCTGATATGAAGTCTTATTATAAAGCTAAAGTAAAGAAGGCAGATTGGTATTAGCATCAAGATAGACAAATAGGTCAATGGAGCAGAATAGAGGGTCTTGAAACATACACACATGAATAGAAAACTAATTTTTAACAGAGGTAAAATAGCAATTCAATGGAGAAAGATAATCTTTTCAACAAATGAGGCTGAAACTACTGGATTTCCATATGTAAATTTCCATATTGAGTTTCAAACCATACTTGCCACCACATAAAAAAATCAACTCAAAATGGATCATAGACCTAAATGGAAATCCTAAAACTATAAAAGTTCCAAAAGAAAATGTAGGAGAAAATCTCTGTGATACTACATTAGTGTTCAATGTCTGCCATAGAAAAGTATCACAAACCAGGTCACTATAAAATCAGAAATTTATTGTCTTACAATTATGGAGGCTAGAAGTCCAAAATCAAGGTGTCAGCAAGGTTAGTTCCTTCTGAGGATAGTGAAGGACGGACGTGTTCCAGGCCTCTCTCCTTGGCTTGGAGATGGCTCTCTTTTCCCTGTGTCTTCACATCAGTCTTCCCTCTGCACTTGTGTCTAAATTCCTCCTTTTTATAAGGACACCAGTCATATTGGATTAGAGCCCATCATAATGACTTCATTTTAATTTGGTTACCTCTGTAAAGACTCCATCTTCAAATAAGGTTACATTCTGCAGAACAAGGGGTTAGGATGCCAACATCTTTTTTAGGTGGACACAATTAACCCATAACAGACATCAAAAGCACAATCCATACAAAAAAAGAAACTAATAAGCTGGACTTTATTAAAATTAAGAATGTTATACTCTTCAAAAGACACGGTTAAGAAAATAAGAAACAAGCCACAGACCACAAGAAAATATTTTCAAATCACAAATCTGATAAAGCACTTGTATCTGAAATATACAAAGACTTAAAATTCAGTTTTAAATAAATTAACAATTTTTTTTTTTTTTGAGAAGAAGCCTCGCTCTGTTGCCCAGGCTGGAGTGCAGTGGTGCAATCTCAGTTCACTGCAAGTTCCACCTCCCGGGTTCATGCCATTCTCCTGCCTCAGCCTCCCAAGTAGCTGGGACTACAGGTGCCCCCCACTGCGCCCGGCTAATTTTTTGTATTTTTAGTAGAGACAGGGTTTCGCCGTGTTAGCCAGGATGGTCTCGATCTCCTGACCTCGTGTGTTAGCCAGGATGGTCTCGATCTCCTGACCTCGTGATCCACCCACCTCAGCCTCCCAAAGTGCTGGGATTACAGGCATGAGCCACCACACCCAGCCAAATTAACAAATTTTAAATGAGCAAAGGATTTAAACAGATATTTGACCAAAGAAGATACAAAGGTAATAAGTAAGCACATGGAAATACCCTCAATATCATTAGATGTTGCAGAAATACAATTATTAAGTCACAATGAGAAACTACTGTTTATCTATTAGAATGGCTAAAATTAAAAAGGCTGATTGTGCCAAGTGTTGACAAGGATATGGAGCAACTAGAACTCTCATATCCTGCTGATGGGAATGTAAAATGGTACAACTTTGGAAAAAAGTTTGACAGTTTCTTAAACCATTAAACATGCAGCTACTATATGATGTAGCCATTCCACTTTTAGGTATCTCTTCTAGAGAAGAGAAAGCCTATATCCACACAAAATCTTGCATATGAATGTTCTTAGCAACTATATTCATAACAGCCCCAAACTGAAAACAACCCAAATGCCAGCCAACAGTGAATAAATTAGAATATTGTGATATATAAGCCATATAATGAACTAGTATTCCACAATATAAGGAATGAACCATTGATATATGCAACAACATGGATGATTGTCAAAGTAGTCAAACTAAGTGAAAGAAGTAAGCTGCAAAAGAGCACACTATATGAATGTTAATTTCACATAACTATAAAGAAATACCTGAGGCTAGGTAATTTCTAAAGAAAAGAGGTTTAGCTGGCTCATGGTTCTGCAGGCTGTACAGGAAGCATGACACAACATTGGCTTGGCCTCTAGTGAGGGCCTCTAGTGAGGAAGTTTACAATCATGGCAGAAGGTGAAGGAAGAAGCCATTGTATCACATGGTGGCAAGAGTGGGAGCCAGAGTCGGGGGTGGAGATACCAGACTCTTTTAAACAACCCAATCACATGTGAACTCACTGAGTGAGAACTCACTCATCACCAAGTGGATGTAGGAACTAGACCATTCATGAGGGATCCACCCTCATGACCCAACCACCTCCCACCAGGTCCCACCTCCAACACTAGGGATTACATTTCAACATGAGATTTGGAAGGGACAAACATCCAAACCCATATCAGAATCTCTGTATGTAAAATTCTAGAAAATGCAAAATAATTGACAGTGCTAGAAAGCAGATAATTGGTTGCCTGGGGATAGGCATATGGGGGAGAGGGAGGCATTAAAAAGGGTCATGAGGAAAATTTTGGAAGTGATGGATATGATCTTTATTCTGAATATAGTGATTGTTTTGGTGTATGCATATGTCAAAACTTATTATACACTTTAAATATGTGCTATTTATTGTAAATGTAATCAATAAAGCTGATTTTAAAATATGCATTCCACAGTCAGATGACCTACTGTTTCAAGTCCTGGCTCTACCTCTAACTTTGTTATCTTAAGCAAGTTATCTTTGAGCCTCTCATTTTCCAGCTGTAAAATGATCATTCATAACATACATTTCACAGTATTGTGGATATCAACTGATAACTAATTCAATCCCTGAAAATAAAAGGTAATCAACTGTAGCTATTAATCATAACAACAATAAAGTCCCTTGTTCTTAGTTTCTAATGTCCTGTAAAAGCAAATTTGAAAGCCAAGATGTACAACTCATATTTTTAGAACTTGAAAAGCTGAGTCTTCCCCACTTTCTCATTCAGTGTTTCAGATAGTGTTAATATACACGAGCTCTGATAAGGTAAAGAGTGCACTGGAAGAAACTCAAAAGTAAGTTTTTTAATTATCTAAAATCAAATTTTCAAATATGAGTCGTGATCTCCCCTACTAGAAACACAAACAGTTTAGACAATAATGAAGTACCAGCAAAATAACACACCTTATGCACGTGTGTTTGAAATGCTTGTTCCCTGGTGCCATAAAGAAATAGCACTTGAACATAAATTTTCTCAGCAAGGCCATTTTTACTTTCTGCAGAAAGGTACACTTGCCAGCAGTTTTGCCACAAGAATACACTGAAGAAAGGAGACAGGGTTATTTATAACTTGACACATCCACCCTACTGCTGTGTCTGGTTTCCATTGGCTGGAATGGGACCTCACATTCTGTATTTGTCCCGATTGGCTAGCAACTTAGAACTTTTTAAAAGAGGCAAAGGCAGAGGAGAATAAAGGAAGGAGGAAGTAACTTGCGGAATGCTGAGAAAGGTAAAAACACCTCCAAATAAGGAAAGGAACAGGCTATGACCTAATGCTTGCTTGGACTAGTATAAGCATGCCAGGGCAAATATTTTGGCTAAATTGTGGGAGCTAAGGACACAAAGTACATTGATTTATTTATTGTGGCTAGCAGATACCTAAGAATGTTAGCACAGGTCTTTGAATAAATTTTGCTTCTAAGAGAAGTTATTATTTATTCTTAATTAGATGGGAGGAAAGTCTCTTCGAAGAGGAACCTCTACTTTCTTTTTACATGTGGGCCTTCCTCAACTGCAGTTGGTAAAACTGCATTTCCAGTTTTAAAAAATACACACACCTCTCAAAAGAATTTCAACTTAAAGCTCTTTTACATATGTGCTGCTTAGCTTAGACCCTCAAGAAAGAAGACAAAGAAAGCCCTAATGAGTTATCCCTGTCCCATAGACCACGTGGGTGGCCCTGTGGGGTTATGCAAAGAGACTGGTCTGGATAGCACCTTCACAATATGTAGCTGAAAGACCAGACCCAGAAAAAAGTGCAATGCACTGCAATAATTGGTAAACAGGCAAGACACACAAGTATTTTCCTGAGACTCTGGAAGACGAAATAAGGAAAACTCACATGCCAAAGGTATTAAATGTCAAGTCAGTAAGAAGATAGTCTGAAAACATTTAAAAGCTATAACGTTAAAAAAAAATTCTGGTACAATGTGATTCAAAAGATCACCCTATCACAGCAGTAGTTTCTGAAAAAGTAACATTGTTTTAATGCCCACAAATCTAGTTTGTGTAGAAGCATACACTCTCAAGAACTTTTATTTACTGTGTCTTGAAGAAATATATTAGTCTTTTTTTTTAATTTTAAGTTCTGGGATACATGTGCAGAACATGCAGGTTTGTTACACAGGTATACATGTGCCATGGTGGTTTGCTGCACCTATCAACCTGTCATCTAGGTTTTCAGCCCCGCATGCATTAGGTGTTTGTCCTCATGCTCTCCCTCCCCTTGCCCTCCACCTTCCGACACGCCCCAGTATGTGTTGTTCCTCTCCCTGTGTCCATGTGTTCTCATTGTTCAACTCCCACTTATGAGTGAGAACATGCGGTGTTTGGTTTTCTGTTCCTGTGTCAGTTTGCTGAGAATGATGGCTTCCAGTTTCATCCATGTCTTTTTTAACATTAATTGGATAATGTGTGATTTTTCTAACCAATGGTGCTACAAAAGTCCCTATGATCTCATACACATTAAGTCATTTGTATGTGATATGGTTAGGCTTTGTGCCCCCACCCAAATCTCATCTTGATTTATAATCCCATTATACCCATAATCTTCACGTGTCAAGGGAGAGACCAGGTGGAGGTAATTGAATCATGGGGGCAGTTTCCCCCATGCTGTTCTCGTGTTCTCAGTTCTCACAAGATCTGATGGTTTCACAAAGGGCTCTTCCCACTTTGTTTGGCACTTCTCCTTCCTGCTGCCCTGCCTTCCTGCCTTGCCCTCCTTCCTGCCTTACTTCCCTGTCACCTTCCACCATGATTGTAAGTTTCCTGAAGCCTCTTCAGTCATGCTGAACTGTCAGTCAATTAAACCTCTTCCCTTTATAAATTACCCAGTCTCAGGAAGTTCTTTATAGCAGTATGAAAACGGACTAATACATCATGTATTCATGCTAGGAGCAAATTCAAATGAGTTTAAAAAAAAAAAAACCACAGGGAGGAAAATATTGCTGAAAACCATACAACTGGGAGGAGACACTAATTCTCCACCTTAATAAAGCTTAATAAAGCTGTTTTCTTTATTAGAGAAGGAAAGAATTCAAAGGCTCACCCTTGAATTTTTTCCTTGGCAAAGCCAAGAACCTTCCCAGCTAAGCCCCAATGGGGGCTTGCCTACCCTGAATCAGTATCAGAGTAAACTATCAATTATAAAATATTAATCGTAAATAAGTAGAAACTTCCTCGAGAACAATTTTTCAAAATGCATTAAAAACTTTAAATGTTTTTCCATACTCTTTACATTTCTTCTAGAGGAATTTTTTCTTATCTTAAAGAAAACAATGGAAAGAATATAAATAGAAATATGTGCAAAGATACATACATCAGAACATTGTTTATAAATGAAAAACTCAGAAGCAACCTGACTGCCCAATAACAGTGGAATGGTTAAATCAGTAATGGTGCAGACATGAAGTAGAATATTATGTAGCCATTAAGAATGATGCTTTAGATATAGAAGGAACGAAAGTTAGTAATGATACATCAATAAAGTGAATAAAATCAAGAATGTTTATGTAGTCTAATCCCATTATTATAACATTTTTTGTACAGAACAAAGTTTGGAAAGCTGTACATGAAAATTTTGACAATACTTCTCTGGATAACAGAATTTGGGCTGTTTTAAAATTTTCCTCCTCCTATAAACAAGACACAGTCAGGCACAGCATGATGTCTAAAAACAGAGATTCTATAGTCAGGTTGCCTGAGTTAAAAGCCTGCGTCCAACACTTACTACCTGTATGACCTTTGCCAAGTTAATCTTTCCATGCCTCTTCATCCTTAAGAGAAAAATGAGGATAATAGCAGTACTTATTTCATAGTTACTGGGAATGCTAAATGGAGATCTTCTAGAATGGTGCCTAACACCTAATTGAGACTCAATAAAGCTAATCATTATTTGTTAACCTGTGTTACTCATATGGCAAACAATAATTATGAGAATAATTATGACAAAAATGCCTTGACATTGACAAGAGTGCCAAGAGAATTCAATGAGAAAATAATGTTCTTTTCAAGAAATGGTACTGGCTGGGACAAGTGAACATCTGTACACAAAAGAATGAAGCTGGATCACAACTTTACATCATACGCAAAAATAAACTCAAAATGGATCATAGATCTAAATGTAAGAGTTAAAACTATAAAACTCTTAGAAGAAAGCATAAGAATAAATCTACATGACCTTAGATTAGGCATTAGTTTCTTAGATATGACACCAAAAGCACAAGCCACAAAAGAAAAACTTGATAAACAGGTCTATATCAAAATTAAAACGTTTTGTGCTTTAAATGATATCATCAAGAAAGTAAAAAGAAAGCATACAGAATGGGAGATAACATTTGCAATCCCTATATTTAATGAGGGACTAGTATCTAGAATACATAAAGAACTCCTAAAAATTATTAAAACGACAAATAACCCAAATAAAAAATGAATAAAGGATCTGAATAGACATTCCTTCAAGGAAAAAACACAAATGGTTAATAAGCATGTGAAAAGATGCTCAACATCATTACCCCTGAAGGAAATACAAATCAAAACCACAATGAGACCAGGCATGGTAGCTCACACCTGTAATCCCAGCACTTTGGGAGGCTGAGGATGGTGGATTGCTTGAGTCCAAGAGTTTGAAACTGGCCTGGGCAACATGGTGAAACCCTGTCTCTACAAAAAATAAGAAAAATTAGCTGGGTATGGTGGTGCATGCTTGTGGTCCCAGCTACTTGGGAGGCTGAGGTAGGAGGATTGCTTGAGCCCGGGAAGTGGAGGTTGCAGTAAACCAAGATTCTACCACTGCATTCCAGATTCCACCCTGGGTGACAAAGTGAGACCTTGTCTAAAAAAAAAAAAAAAAAAAGAAAAGAAAAACACAATGAGATACAACTTCACATCATCTAGGATGGCAATAATCCAAAAACAGATAATAACAAGCGTTGGTGATGATGTTGAGAAATTGGAACCCTCATACACTATTGATGGGAATGTAATATGTATGGTGCAGCTGCTTTGGAAAATGACTTGGCAGCACCTCAAAATGTTAAACAGAGTTACCACATGACCCAGTAATTTCACACTTAAGGATATACTCAAGAGAAATGAAAACTAAAAACATACGTCTACCCAAAAACTTACATAAGAATGTTCACAGCAACATTATTCATAATAACCAAAATATGGAAACAACCACAATGTCCATCAATTGATAAATGAGTAAAGTCTGGCAAACTCACAGAATGGAATATTATTTGGTGGTAAAAAGGAGTAAAGAACTGATATGTACTACAACATGGATGAATCTTGAAATCTTGCTAAGTGAAAGAAGCCAAACGCAAAAGATCAGAAATTGTATTGTCCCATTTATATGAAATGTCCAGAATAGGTGAATCTACACAGACAGACAGTAGATTAGTGGTTGTGTAGAGTTATGGGAGAGTAGGAGGGGAAAATAGGGAATGAGTACTAATAGGTACAGGATTTCTCTTTTGAGTGATAAAAATATTTTAAACTTAAACTTTGAGAATGGTTGCACAATTCTGAATATATGAAACACTGAATTGTATGCTTTAAATGGGTGACTTTTATAGTATTGAATTGTATCTCATTAAGATGCTTAAAAAATGTTTTTCTAATCCCTTGACAACTCTGAGCTTTATTTCCTAAGAATGCCCTTTGAAGAGCCAGCAGTTTATAGTGGTAGTAGAACAACAGCTTGAAAAGATCTCCTACTATACTACGGAGGATACAGTCATGTTGCTATATTCACACCCCCACCCCACGCCCTGACTGATACATTAACTCCTTATTCAGTACCTATGATAAACCAGGCATAGTGCTAGGTAAGGGGCCCAAAGGTAATCAAACCCTAGTCAAGTTTATCCTTGAGTAGAGGGGCACCACAAGCCACATTATGTTGTTTAAAAAAAAAAAAAAAAAGCAAACATGACAAAGTCCAAGGTCCCTGGAAGCACAAGGCTGCGTGGTAAGAGAAACATCCTGGAAGCAGCAATGTGTAAGTAAAGAACTAAAACATGAATTAGAGTTAGTGAGAAAATGTGCTGAAGAAAGAAGGAATCAATTGTGTTCTGGGCAGAAGGAATGTGCAAGGGACTGGAGGTGCACATAGTGTTTGAGAAGTTAAAACACATACAATATGGTTGGTGCACACAGTGTTCACTGTGGTGAGGAAAGGCAAGTGAGTTTCCTTATAAAGGCCAGGCATACCATGCTAGCGAGCTCAGACTTTAGTTTGAAAACAATGCAGAACCATTAAACTGAAAAATTACCTGATAACATTCATGTTTTAGAAAGATTATTCTGGCTTCAGTACAGCTACATATGACTTGAAGGAAATACAAATGGAAGCAAATACCTAAATTAAGAGGCCACTGGGAAAGAAATGATAGTTTGAACCATGCTATTAATGGTGTGGGTGGAGGGAGGCAGCTAGATTCAAGAAATATTTTACATGTTGAACGGACACAACTTTGTGATTGACTGTATATAGGATAGGGAAACAAGGGGAGGGAAGAGTGACTCCCGGATTTGTGGTGTTAGCAACTGGATGATGGTGCCCTTCACTGAAGTAGGGAACATGCAAGAGCAGCAAACCTGGAATAAAAGGTTTTAAATACATTTCATTTGGATTTACTAAATTGAAGTGTCTATGAAACTTCTAAGGATGGATATATAGGTCTGAAGTTCAGGGAAAAGAGCAAGCTGGAGGATGTAGCTTTCAGAATTAAGAGTCTGCAGGGATGAGATGAAGCTCTGAGGGTAGCTGAGGTGTCAGAGAAGGGAATAAAGAGGAACAGGGCAGACCCCATGGAACATGGGAAACTCAGGCCATGGAGAGCCCATGCCAGGATCCCTCAGGCTCTCAAGTGGTCTCTTTTCTACCTTCAGTGGTCAGCTTGGTCGGCCCCAGGATAAACACTGAAGAAACTGGTTTTTCATTCTTGGCCTCAGGACATCCTAACCCTTTTGTGCAGCTTCAATAAGCATTTGTTCCAAGAATATTGAGGAAAGGCTATATGCCAAGGACTTTCCAGGGCACTGGGATATGAAGAAGTCAACAAACCCCCTGCCCTAAAAAACTCTCGTTGGTCAAGGGACCAAAAATAGACATATAGAAATTCTTCATATTTTTTCTCCTTTTTTTGTGAGCAAAAAAGTTTTTTTAAAGGGAAATTAATTTTATAAATTCTAAATTTATTTTTTTCTGAAATAATAAGCACATAAAGTGACACAAGGACCTGAAAAATACCAAAGTTTTATAATGTTCTTTCAAAATTGGCCACTTAAACCAAATTTCATACATAAGAAACACAGCTACTTGACAATCAAAACAGAAAGAAAACACAGATACTTATTTTTAGGGAGTAAAAACATTTAGTGCAAAATTGCAGTTACATTTTTCCGAAAAGCACACTAGAGCCTCAAATCCTGGTAATTTGCACAATGAGATAAACTGTATTCAAACAAGGCCCAAAAGAGTTCAGTCAGTGTCAAAAAAATTTTACACAAATCTAAATTTTACTCTGGGGAGCAAATCAAAATCTTCCCAACAACATGCGGATCATATAGTATTTGTTTTCATTGTGACTGCCAGGAACATGAAATTCAAAGCCATGTTTCGCATTGCAGAAATTTCTAGACCCTCAGTCTGGTAACACTCTTTTGACCTGTGACATACTTGGGGCAGCCATATTTCTCTGCTGCCAGATGCTTTGCTACAGAAACAAACAAGACACAGGAGAGAAATGCCACAATGCTAGCATATGAGGTAGCTACATAAGTGACTTTTAGAAAGAGCTCCCCAGGTCACTCGTCTGTCTCCTTTCTAATTTGAGTGTGATCCAGCTGTACTGGGGCCATCCATAGAACTGGTTTGCCCCTCCTGATAGTGGTTCTATCCCCAGTGAAGCTGGCCGCTAAAGACTGCCGAGCTCCTGTGATCTCTGAGCCCTTTCTGCCTGGATATTCCCACATCAATAGTTGCAGATGCCTTGATGTTTCCCAAAGATTTTGTTGTGTGGAAATGAACTCTTGCAGACTCTACATTTATTCCCTAAAATCCAGGGCATTGAACTCCTGACAACTTTGTAAACTTGTATCTACAAATCCCCACTTCACTGACCCCTCTCTAAACAAATTACACTTAGTGGATGTTCCTAGCTTTGAGTATGTTCTTTCCACAATAACTTTCTGAGAAGAGAGAAAGGTAGAGAAGAGTTAGAGGATGGCATTCTTGTTTATCATTTATCAAACTCCTCAGTCATAGAACAATTTACAAAATTAGATACCCACACAGGAAGTAAAAACAAACGAAATACTTATTCTGTAGTTCCACTTGCCTTTTAAAAAAGTTTTTTTATAATTCAGAGCTGTATTCCTTGGCTGAAGAATTTTGTGTACCAATAAAAATTATTTCAATACATTATTTGAATTCCAGTCACATCTCCCTCTAGCATTTTCAGTTTATATCATCAGCTGACATCTAGTTGATGTCTATCCACAGGTAGACAATAATTTTCCTTGGAACACAATAATTTTCCTTAGGTTCACAGAATCCTGGATCTGAAACTGAAGTGAGTCCTATTGCCATTTAGGAACTCTACATTTACATGCTCCTCTCTCAAGAAAAAAAATAGTTGCCTTTCACTTAAAATTTCTCTAAAATTTTTGTAAAATTCCTCTAAAAGAGGAATATCCAATACCTTCTGTCTTAGGATGTTCTTAGTATCTCAATCTAACAATCAGGAATTTTTTTAAATTCCTCATGTTTAACTTAAGTACATAATTAGGTTGCCTTAGGAACCTACAATGGGTCTTAATTCTTTCTACTCAAAGCCCCTATTACAGTGTCTGGCATATAGTAGGTGTTCAGCATATATTTAATGAGAGAAAAAAATGAACAGAGGGAGGAAAGGAAGAAAGTGAGAGGAAGGAAAAAAGAAAAGAAGGGAGGGAAGGAGAGAACAAATAAACACTAAAAGGAATCAAACATGAATCCACTACTCAGGAAATTAACAACAGAGTAGCAAAAATGTTAAATGGACATAAATAACCACAATATAAAGTAGAAAGTATTAAAGGGCCACAGACACAATGTTGGAAGAAATCCGAAGAGAGGTATGAAATTTCTAGCTAGGAGAAATCAGAAGCAAGTCAACAGAGGAGGTAAGACTTGAGGTGGGATTTGAAGAACAGGTAGATTTCAGACAAGTGATCAGAGGGGATAAGTGTCCCAAGGAGAAGTCATGAATGTGGAAAATCATGGGGTGATGGGGAATGAAGTGGTTTAAGGGGAGCACAGAAGGTGGGATGGGGCCCCTTTAGTATCTAGGCTTTTAAGCAGAAATATTAATAATTATTCAGAATATCATTTGAATGAATGAATAAATGAACAAACAAATGAATAAAGAAACAAATTAACTTAGGCCTGCAACTTTAAAGATAAAGCAGAATATGAATGTTGTTTCTATAATTATTCCTATTGCAAATTACACCTCTATCTCTGAAAAGGACCTCCTGGGAAAGCCTTCTGCCATCAAATTAGATCTACTTGAAAAAAAAAATTAACAACAGAATTTTAATTATTTCACAGTGTTTGCGTGTCACTTTATTTTAATCCCAGGGATATGGGAAATCAATATAAAATAGTTTGTTACTTTCCTATTACCAACACCATAATCCATCCAGTGTAATTTTGCTTTCTTTACTTTCTATTTCTTTTTTTTTTTTTTAACATTTAAAAGCAAACCAGAAGAGGCTTTGCTCCAACTCTTCCTCTTTCCTATTTGCTCCCAACGATTTAATGCACATACACAAGACTGGCCAACCAATTTGTCAGTGAAGTACTCTCCTGCTGGCTTTTATGGCTGAGTTATTGCCTTTAAAGAACTAAGAAATAGGACATACTGCTGCACAACTGGTCCTGGCAGAAACGTTAACTCTAGAATAAGACGGATAAAATGAAATCAGTATAAAAGCCAGTGGGATTAGTGTAGGCTTTAACATACAGCTTGCAATGGTTGAAATCTCTTATGACCCATGATGTTGGTTAAAGATCATACTTGCTGAAAAACAACCTTAGCCACTGTTATTAAGTTCTAATTGGATTTTCTCTATATAGCTGTCAAACTCCCTCTACAATCTGATGACTTTTTTTCATACTTAAGCGCAAATGAATTTTAAGACATACATCACAAGAACTTAATCTCTTTTTAACACAGGAACTTGTACACAAATGTTCACAGCAGCCTTATTAACAGCCTCAAATTGGAAACTCCCCAAACATCCTTCAGGGCATGAATCGTAAGACAAAATTTTGGCACATCCGTACCATGGATGACTATTTAGCATTAAAAAGGATCAGAATACTGGTATCTACAGTTTATGCTGCGTGAGAAAAAAAAAAGCCAGTCTTTAAAGAATACATGCCATATGATTCCATTTAAAAAACATCTGTGAAATTACAAAATTATAGAGATGAAGAACAGAGTAACAGTTGTCAAGGCTTAGGGATGGAGGAGAGGGGATGGGTGTGGCCATAAAATAGAAGTGTTACCATGATGGCACAGTAGAGAGGCTGTTGATTGTGGAGGTAATTACACAGGGCTACACACGTGACAAAATTATCACAAATGCAAATGATGTGTGCACAACTGGGGAAATCTGAAAAAGCTCTATGGATAATATCAATGTTAATTCCTTGGTTTTGAGATTGTACCATAATCAAGTAAGATGTGAACCCTGAGGGAGCTGGAAGGTGAATACACGGCATTTCCCTATACATTTCTTTGTGAGCCTCTATGCATCTATCATTATTTCAAAACAAAAAGTTTAAAATATACATAGTCAATTTATATCAGGATGTGTCACGAGGTTTCTCTCTCCTGAGTTGAACAGTATCTAACATAAAGCTGAGTGATAGTAAGGTCCAAAATAAACACTGTTCAAAGAAAAGAAGGGAGGAAACAGGGAGGAAGGTGTATAACCATCCCTGGTCAATCTAAAATTGATGAAAACCTGATTTGGGGGGAAATTTATAAAACGTCTGAAGTTTTCAATATACCTTTATACAATAAGGACATTAAAATCAACATTATAAGGCAATTGTGAAAATTAAAGGTATATACAGATATGTAGATTTCTCAATATACCTATGTGTGTGTGTGTGTGTGTGTGTGTATAAGAGAGCTCATTTTAGTAAGAGCCTGGGACTCAAGAAGTATTCATTCTCTTCCAATAAGCAAAAAAAAAGAAAAAAGAAAAATAAAATCATCATTATATTCTTAATTCCTCACTCTCTTACTCTTTGTTATTGCATAACCTCACATCTTGGTGAAATTATTTTCTCCTCCTTCAACAACTAAGAGAGAGCAAAGATTAAACACAAAATCAGAGCTCTTTTCATCTAGGCCCATCTGCCTAGGTAGGCCTAAGTTGAATCACTGAACCACTGACACACAGTTCTGTGAGCTCTCGGAAGCTCAGAATCCCACATACAGTTTGGCCACAGGGCTGAAATGTTGTAGCATTTTATCAGCAACCATGTTTTGAACAATTTAACACCCAAGCTCTCTCATTCCTGTCTCCTTCACAAGGCAACTGCAGATTCCTCTTCCCTCAGGGAATATAACCCCACTACCTTTCCTCCTTTTAGGGAACTGTAATGACCTGGACAGATGGTAAAAGAACACTGGAAAAGTGATGTCTTCAAGTACCAGCCCAATGAGGGAATCTACTCGGGGGTCTTAAAATGGAACACTCAAGCATGCCAATGACCAGCAAAGCAGGAAATGGTCCCAGAATCACTGACAGAAGAGGCAAATTTCCCAGAATACAATCCCTTCATGCCGACCCCCAGGGTCAAAGCAGACAGAGCAGAATCTGGGCCACAAGCTTGGAATCATCCTCGTGTAGAGTTATCCTCTTTTCAGAAGATGCTTCCCCATCTCAAACTGGGCTTTTATGGCTGAGTAAAATTTACCTTGTGTATATAATTTACATTAATTTGTTTGGCAGGCTCCAAAAAGGCAGTACAAGAGAGAGGTCCAACAGAGAGGTCAGACACAAGTAACAGCTTGAAACCCAAGGCCAGGGTCCAGATGGGTGTAGAGACGAGCTGGAGTGGGAGTTGAGGGTAGGGGGATTAGCAGAAACCAGTGGGGCATGCAGACTATAATTAGGAGCATGTATGTATTTGGGGCTTGAAGACATTGCTAAACAGCTGAAGGCCACTGCTCAGGAACATGAGAAGCTGATCCCAGCAAGGCTGGTTGACGTTTCCAAGACGGAACAGAAAACCTGAGGAGGCTGGGAGGAGTGGGCAGTGCCAGAAAAAGTGAGAGCAGCAGCTCTGAGCAAGCAAGTCCTACCAGCATCATAAATGAGACGACAAGCTAGGTTTGCCATGGTCAGGATTTCGCCACAGCAGGGAGAGGATGTTAAGATCAGTTACTGGCTGGCTCAAACTGATGTGCCCATAATTACTTACTCAGCGTCCATGTCATGAATGGAGTGCCCTATCTGTACATACAGCCAGAGGTCATACAGTGAAGATAGTGGCCCTGCTCCACTTCTCTGTTCACAGGGGAGCATCTTCTCTCTTTGATCATAAGGAAGAGGAGCAGAGCACCTACCTAGCTGTGCCTTTTCAGGCCAACCACGTGCTGGTGGCGTCTGTTCCTTGTAAGACCTTCCCAGGAATCTGCTCTGCTAATGAGGCCCCTCTACCTGACAGCTGGTTACACAAGCTGCTATCAGAAAACAAAAGCTGCCTGTTGAGGTAACCAATATTTCCACACCTCACACACAAGCGTGTGCATGCACACACATACACACATACACACACACACACGCGCACTCTCCCCAGTAAAATTCAGAAACCATGCTCAGAATGAATCAACCACCAAATGGAACAAAGGCTGCCTCCAAGATAATTAGAGTTTGGACTGAACTGAATTTTTTCTGGCTTAGACTCAGCATTCCCACTTCTTTGGTTGCCAGCCCCACAGCCTGCACAATAGGCACATAGGGCAAAGCTGGCTGCAGCTTATAGGTTTAGATGAAATGCTGGTAATCCATCCTCTGGTCTGCCATCTTCTCTTATCCCTCAGTAGCAACCACAGAAGACATTCACTGTCGATCTCAGAACATCAAGAACATACCTCGGTCCATTCTGCTGGGACAAGAGAATTCCAACTGAACCACTGATTTGGCCGTATTAAGACAGTCTTCACCATTGCACACCTATTACAACGGCCAAAATACAAAACCCTGGCAACACCAAATGCTGTAGAGGATGTGGAGCAATAGGAACTCTCCCTCATTGCTGGTAGGAATGCAAAATGGTACAGCCACTTTAAAAGACAGTTTGGCAGATTCCTTCAAAACTAAACACACTCTTAACATCAGATCTGCGAATCATATTCCTTGGAATTTACTCAGATAAAATGAAAACTCAGGTCCACAAAAAATGGCAGCTTTATTCATAATTGCCAAAACTTGGAAGCAACCAAGATGTCCTTTTATAGGTGAATGGTTAAACAAACTGTGGTACGTCTAGACAGTGGAAAATAATCCAGCACTAAAAATTAAAAAAAAGAGAACATCAAGCTATGAAAAGACATAAAGAAAACATAAATACATATTGCTGAGTGGAAGAACCAAATCTGAAAAGGCTATATGCTGTATGATTCCAACTATATGACATTCTGGAAAGTATAACACTATGGAGACAGTAAAAGGATTAGTAATTGCCAGGGGTTTGGAGGGGGAAAAGATGAATAGGCAAGAGCACAGAGAGTTTTCAGGGCAGTGAAATTGCTTTGTATAACACAACGATAATAGATACATTTCATTATAAATTTTTCCAAACCTGTAGAATATACATGACCCAAAGTGAATCATAATGCATACTGTGAACTTCGGGCGAGAATGATCTGTCAATGTAGGTTCATTGATTGTAACAAATGCTCCACCCTGGTGGGGGATGCTGACAGTGGGGGAAGCTGCACATGTGGGGACGGGGGTTATTATGGAAAAATATCTGTACCTTCCTCTCACTTTTGCTGTAAACCTAAAACTGCTCTACAAAATAAAGCCTATTGATTAAAACAAAAATCTTCAGAGACTGACAAAAGTCAAATCAAAAACATGTTGACATGCAAACTTAATGGTGTATTGTGTGGGTTTCTGTTTGTTTGTGCTTATATGTGTGTTTAAATAGATACCAAGTTATAGCATTCTAGAAGAATGCTAAATTTACCAACATGGAAAAATATAAGACTCCAAATTCACCACAAATGGAATGCCACTGCTTCAATTTTCTTTGCAAAGGCAGAAAAAAAAGCTATTAAAAATGGTAAAAAAAAAAAAAAAAAGACTAATGGGAAGAAATTTTTATCAATCAAAAATCACCACTCTGATCCTCTACCAAGATGAGCCTGACTGTTATGAGCTGCGTTACAAACGACTGCAAAAAAAAAAACTTTAAAAAAAATCTGCTGTCTATTAGGCTAATCTAGTGATTACCATTTTCATCAAATTCTTCACTTGATGTTTCCAAAGCAACAACAACAAAAAAATCTGATGTAGCAAGCCTTACACTGAAATCATATTAAATCTTCAAAAACCAATCAGAAAAAAAGCATAGGCAAGTCTTCTTGGGATTCAGACTTAATCACCTTTAGGTACTAAAGGTGGGATTAGAACTTAAGTATGTCTCTAATAAACAGGATGATGCAAAATCAATCCTGGCTCACTTCCAGTCTTCCTCCTGATTGACAGCTAGAGCAGGGCTGTCCAACAGCAAGACACCCTGAATTGCAGACATAGTTTAAAATTTTCTAAGTAGTCATGTTTTATAAAATAAACAACTGAAATTAAGAGTATATTGTATTTAACTAATAGACTCAATTATTTATCATTTTAACATGTGGCCATGGTAGCCACATTCCAAGGGCTCAGTAGCCACATGTGGCTAGTGGTTACCATATTGAACAGCAGATCTAGACTTCCAGTGTAAATCTAACAGGTCCCAAGCTTCTCCCTTTCAAATATGTATTTATTCATTCAAACACACAAAGTCTCTTCATATGCTTCACTATTCCTACTACTGGAGGTTCACCAGAGTCAGCAGTAACAGTGCTTCAGTCACACCTTCAATCTATGCAAACCATAAGAAAGATTAAGCTCTATGCCAATGTGAAAACCAGCTCAACTTCAGTTTCTTATTGTTATTATTATTATTACTAATTTATTTCCAGTATATATCCTTCCCATTTCTTTATCTTAATTTTTATTACATATTGACTATTTGTAATTATATATATTTATGGGGTACAAAGTGATGTTATAATTTATGAAAACAATGTGGAATAATTAAATCAAGCTAGTTAACATATCCATCACCTCAAATACTTAATTTTTTTTGTGGTAAGAACGTTCAAAATTTACCCTCTTAGCAATTTTGAAATGTACAATATTATTAACTATATTCACTACATTGTGCAATCGATTTCAAAAAAATTCCTCCTGTGTAACTGAGATTTTGTAACCTCTAACCATCAATTCCCCATTCCTTCCCTTCCCCCCAGCCTCTGTAGCCACCATTCTATTATCTGCTTCTATGAGCTTCATTGTTTTAGATTCCACATCTAAGTGGAAACAATTAACAAGGTACAGAGACAATCTACAGACTTGGAGAAAAGATTTGCAAGCCATACATCAGATAAGGTATTAATATCCAAAATATATAAGGAGTTCAAACAATTCAATAGCAAAAAAAACAAAAAGCCTAATTTAAAAATGGGCAATGGACCTAAATAGATATTTCTCCAATGAAGACATACAAGTGACCAACAAATACATGCAAAAACAAATTCACATTGTTAATCATTAGGGAAATGCAAAATAAAACCACAATGAGATATCATCTCGGATGGAGAAAAAAGGAAATCCTTATACATTGTTAGCAGGAATGTAAATTAGTACAGCCATTATGGAAAACTATACAGAGGTTCCTCAAAAAACTAAAAATACAACTACCATATGATCCAGCAATCCTACTTCCTAGTATTTATCCAAAGGATTTGAAATCATCTTGTCAAAGAAATACCTGCACTCCCATGTTCAATGCAGCACTATTCACAATAGCCAAGTTACGGAATCAACCTTTTCACACTGTTTGGAAAAACAAAGAATTTCTCAACTAAAGTTTATCTTTGTGATAAGATAAATCAAGAAATAATATGTGCAAAGCCATCTAGGGTCTGCAACAAAAGTGGAGGTAAGTGTAGTGAGGGGTGGGAGGAGAGGAAAGAAGGCAGAGAGGAAAGAAAGAAGGGAGGGGAAAATATCACAGCAGGTCATAGAAATTACCTCAAGGAATCAAGTTTAAGAGCAGGATTCCCACATTCAATGACTTTCACCCAAACAGGTAATGCAACCTAGGTTTAAAAAATTGTGTAAATGTTGTAAAAGGGATTTTCAAGGCAATGAACATTGATTACATGCACCAATACATCTGAAAGAGACAGAAAGCAGAGTTTAGCCAATACATTTGTGCATTTTAAAGACTGTCCCTTAATAAACACAATAATGAGCCTTCTTATATTGCTGCAACATTATTTATCACAACAAAGAACTTGAAACAACTTAAGTGCCTATCATTAAGAGAACATCCCAATTAACCGTGATTTAGCCATACTGTAAACTTCTTAAAAAGAGGTACATTTCTATGAGCTGAAATAGAAAAATATCCAAGCTACGGGTGAGTGAAAAAGCAAGCTGCTGAAAAATGCATATTATAACACACACACACACACACACACACACCCCAAAGTGACAATAGCTATAATCTCTCAGGAGGAACCTGGGATAAGTTGGTTGTGGGGACAGAGGAGAAATCAAAGAAGACTGGACACTTTGGTCTTCTCAGTAGTATTTTTTTAATAAAGAAAATGTATTCAGATTTTACTTAGAGAAAAAGGATGATTTTAAAACAATAGTACACACCCTCAAATGTGTTTATCCAAAATCAAAATTTAATATATTGAAACCCACCAAACTCATGCTTATGCTTACCTAAGAATTGAGCTTCTCTCACCATGTCTATGAATATATTTGAACACGTGGATATATCCTTGAATACAGAGAAAGTGTTTTCTTGAATTGGTTATTTTTTAAAAAATTAGATCGCTGAAAATCTTCTCATGAAAAACTGAAGACATCAGTAGGCTTCTACTTACATGTTGATGGGGTTTCAGACACATTACCCCCAAAATAAGTTACCTGGGCATATTGAATATTTTAAGCTGAAGGAATTGAGAAACAGCATGTACAGGAAGGACTTTCTGATCTTCCCCTGAAGCAAGTCATAAAACTTAGGAAGGACTTTCTGGTCAACTTCATAATAAACCTATTTAGAAACTTATAATAAACCTGATTAAAAATTTATAAAATAGGCCGGGCGCGGTGGCTCACGCCTGTAATCCCAGCACTTTGGGAGGCCGAGGTGGGCAGATCACGAGGTCAGGAGATCGAGACCACGGTGAAACCCCATCTCTACTAAAAATACAAAAAATTAGCCGGGCGCAGTGGCGGGCGCCTGTAGTCCCAGCTACCCGGGAGGCTGAGGCAGGAGAATGGCGTGAACCCGGGAGGCGGAGCTTGCAGTGAGCCGAGATTGCACCACTGCACTCCAGCCTGGGCGACAGAGCGAGACTCCGTCTCAAAAAAAAAAAAAAAAAAAAAAAAATTTATAAAATAAATGCAAACTGTGGTAGATGCTATTACTATCTGCGAATAAAGACCTCCTTCTCTCCTCAAGGAAGGACTATGTTCCTCCACTCCATTTTGGACTTCACCAGGAGATCTGCCTTGATATATACAACCACCAAGCAAAATATTTAAAGGTGACCAAGTGGTCTAAGTTTCTCTTGTCACTGTCCTCTGCAACAAGAGGCATATCCCAGAGAGCCTTTGATCTATTTTACAACTACATGAATTGTGGATAACTGATAACAACATGAAACAATTCCTGTCCACTGACATGCAAATATTACTTTCTGTCTCGTGAAGATTCAGTGAGCTTCCCTCTTCCACTATGAACTGGGGATCACAAGCTCTCTTACCAACATGTGTCCTTCATTTGCACATTCCAATCTATGAATGTGGCTATTCTTTGGATTGTCATTTGAACATCATTGGTAGTCATAACATCCTACCAGTTCCCTCATTAATAATGAGTTAAATAAAATCTCTAACACATGTTCATTTTATATCCAAAAGAGAGTATAATTTTACCTTTCTTTGAAAATTATCCTGGGTGCTTAAAATGTTAGATAATTTTACTACACACTGATTCCCCCTAACAACCCTATCTTTTACTAATGAGAAAATGGAGCCCCAGAAAGATTAATAACTTGCTTAAATCCACACACTGATTAGTAGCAGAGCTGGAATATAAACTCCAGGTCTAGATGACACCTCTACACTGCTTCAAGGGCAACCCTTCAGAGAAAGGAGAGAATAGGGTGGAATCAGGGTATTGTGAAATCACAGAAGTGTTAAGAGCCAGTTCCTTTTTTGATCATATGAGGGAATGAAGGCACAAAGGTATAAAGATCTTGGCCACGTTGCATAGCTTATTATAGGCAGGGATCAGAACCCAAGGTTCCTTACAACCAGCCTGATGATCTTGCGTTCAAGGAGGAAGTCAAATTAGACTAGGGCCTTGATGGATAAATAGAATCAACAGACTGGCAAGATGCAGGAAACAGAGGCTGGACACATGTGAATGTGAGGTATGGAAAGTAGGAGAGGCCCCTCTACCACAAGGGTTCTAGGAAATTTACACAGTGGGGAGCCTGGGAGTGGGAAGAGATGGGGCAAGGAGACTGTGTCCAGACGTTGTCAGAGGGGGCCACAGGTTTGTACTGCAGGACAAGTACTGCTTGGGGGAGAAATTCCTGGAGGCTGTAAAATGAGTTATTTGCTTTCCCAGTAGTCAGGGACTAGATGATTGGCCACCTGACTTTGTGCACAACCCTTTGCCATCTGAGCTTCTGCTTCACCTGAGGCTGAAAAAGATGACATCCAAGATTCCTTCTAGGGCCAAAAACTACAATAAAGTCAAAAGAGTAGACATACTTCCTCATAAGTTGATCATGGTGGCATACTCTGTTATAATCACATGTGTTCTAGAAACCCAGGATGCCACATGGGGCAGAAAAGCCAGAAAAGCCCACGTGGGGTCCTGGAGAGAAGAGGCTGCCTCAAAGGTTATTTTGGAGGAGGAGGTGGAGACCTCATGTTCTAAAGAGGAAAACAAACCTACTTGCCCTTGCCTGACTGTCAGGCTGTGTCCCAGACCAGCAGGGACTTCACAGCAAGGCCCGGCTTCCTATTCTGTGAGTTCCTCACACCCGTAGAGTGTCCCCATCTCTCTGCCACTTGGGCATACCCTGCTCCTCACAACTCCGAGGCAAGAATCAAGTTCACAGGGCATCTGTTCACCGCTACGAGTGTGCGGAGACAGCCACTGACAGGAACACTGATTCCCAAAAGGCACATGTAAATACAAGATGAATGCAAAGAGAAAAGTGACTGGACTAGAGAGAAAAGATCAGCTCTACCAAGAAGGAATCGTGATTCCTGCTTCTATTATTATAGATAAAAACCTACCATCTTACGGTCACATGCTGGGTCTTATGAAAATGAGGGATGTGCACACAGACAGTGCCCTCTCCACACCTATGCACCAACCTGTGGAGCCTCCCTCCCCAAAGAATGGCCAAGAACCAGGGCATCAGCAACAATTAGACATGCAGAATCTCCGGCCCCATCCCAGCTCTGCGGGATCAGAATCCACGTTTTAAAAACATCCCCAGATGACCACATTAAACTTTTTGAGAAGTGCTGTTTGTAAGGTTCCTGCGAGTAATGCAGCAGCAAAGCTCGGGTACACAAGGAAAGACTAACAAGTGAGCAGAGAGCTGGAGATGGGGAAAGACCAGACCATGAACTGGGGATCACAAGCTCTCTTACCAACACAATAATTCAGAAGGTGACTTCTCAAAACTAATCTTCAGCTGAGATCAGCTGACAGAGTAAGACCTTCCCAGGATGAAAGGAGGGCTGAATCCCCAGGCAGGGCAAGGCAGAAGGGAAGGGGCAGACTCTCTCTTGATGGCATCCTAGCAGAATCAATTGTCAGTTCCCAAAGTTGTCCTAGAGGCATGATGCTCTGTGGTGCATTTGCTATCTCTTTGTGACTCATCCACAGATGAATGGGCTCAAAGAAAAGGGAGAAGCGAGCCATGAAATATAGTAAATTACAGCTTAATCTTCCTCACCCTGGAATTCATTCAGTAGTTTTAATGAACTTAGAGTCTGGAAAGCATGTTGAAGAATGTATATGGAATATATTTCATGCCACTCTGAGCATCAAAGGAGCCCAATTCCCTTTGTTATTAAGGGGATAAATGTCCTTCCTTCAGTCAGTACCTTGGCAAAAAAACAAAAAACAAAAAAACCTGTTTTCCATTATTGCTGTTATCTACTGCAAAACTCTAAAGAATACAGATTTTCAAGAAGTGTTTCCCGAGCCCAGTCAGCTTCCTGACCTTGTATCTTCACCCTGAACAACTGAGACAAATAGGGGACCCTGAACTGTCACCTTGAAACTCCACCAGGTTCTGTCTCTGTTGGCTACCTCCTTTGACTTGACCCACAGACCCAAGAAAGAAATTGTCATGGCTTGCTTCTAATTCAGGTTGGAGGAAAACCCAAAGACCCCTGGAAGGATATTGAGTTACCTCCAGAAAACAAAAACGGTACCCTGATTTATTAACATATTTATATGCATTAATATATGTCCAGATTAGACCTGGACATTTAAATTCATCCCCAAAAGGATATAGCTTATGCTCTGATACTCTACTCCCACCAACCATTATCAGTAATTTTCAAATTATGGACTGCTCTCTATCAGTAGATAATAAAATCAGCTTACTGGGTTATAGCCAACAATTTTATGTTAATAAAATAGAATAGGAAAATTAGACTTAATCAGTGGTAGTAAGATGAGAGACAGTGTGTGTGTGTGTGTGTGTGTGTGTGTGTGTGTGTGTGTGTGTGTGTGTGTGCGTGTTTGCATGCATAATGTAAAGTGTATTTTTTTACTGTGTGTCACAGTCAAACCAGCATGCAGCACCTGGATATCAACCCCTTACTGGAAAGAGCAGAGAGACAACATGAGCAAAGAACTGGAAAAACAGGTTTCCTTCATGAGCTTCTAAAAGCAAAATGAGGAAGAAATTAAGTCCTCTTGTGGCCCAACAGATGGGCTGGAGCTTCTGGTTACCCTCTCCCCTACTCACATCCCCCACTCCCCCTACCCATTATGGCTCAATCAGAAGCCACATCCCATAAATCTCACAAGAATGAAGAAAAGCTGATTTGTGCTGCACAGATTTGTGCCTCGGACAAAGATACCAATCTGGTGGATGGATTCCCCTTAGCAGTGAAAAAAGAGGCTGAGCGATTTGGAGATCCTATTCCTTGGCACAGTTTTCACTGAGGTCCCCATTCTCTACAAAAATTATTTTCCTTTTCTCCCCAAGGTGTGTTCATGGTAGCTCCCAGTCATGCTTGGCTTCAAATGCACAAAAAATCTAAACAGGAATTAACCAAACCTCCAAACAGTACTGATGTGAACTTTAATGTAAACACTAAGTCATAATCCCACCTTTGTCCCTATATCCCAATACCTCCAAAGTTAAATACAGAGGCAAGGTAGCATAAGAGTTAAGAGATTGGGGCCAAAAGTCAAATTGACCTCAATTGAACCAAGCCCCATCATTTCCTGACCTTGGAAAGTTACTTATGATTATCTAAGACTCAGTTTTCTCACCCATAAAATGGAGGCAATAATATTATAGCACCTATCCCAGAGGATTTAATAAAAATTAAATAAGTGTGTAAAGCATTTATCTCAGTGCCAAGGACATAATGATTATCATGCATCTTCAAGAAATATTATGGCTATTTTTATTATTACAATCATACTCTATTATTTAAAGGCAAAGTTTACTTTCTCCTCAGCCTAGTGACAGAGCAGGAGCATCGCCCTCTTGGACAAACACCAAATTTTAAAGTTCCCCTTGATCAAAAGCCACCTAAATCCAACCCAAAGGACATCAGCCTAATGGCTAATGTCAGCATGACCATAAACTACAAATGACATCTCCAACCAGAAGCATTCCAACCCTAAGACAAACGCCTCCACAACCAGAGACATGCCTGCCCCAAGATAACCTCCCCTCCAACCAGAGACATTCCAACCCCACAATAAACTTCTCCTCCACACAGAAACATTCTGAGCCTGTGATAAACTCTCTCACTCTGAACCCCTAAATACTCTTAGTCTGTAAGAGAGAGTGCTCCTGACCAAATTGGCCAGAAGCCCCTCTCAGGTTTATTCTCCAAAATAAACCTGTCTTTGACTGTTGAGCTGCTTTTCATGTTTCTTTCCTCTTTCTTTAACTCTTACACCTAGCTTGTTTGTTTGGTTGTTGTTTGTTTTGCAATCAATACCAATGGTATAAATTTAAAAGGAAGAGAATAAAGAAATTATATTTTCTGATCAACGTTTGTTGTAAATGATTTATACAGTGATGGGTCCCAAACTAAATTTCCCAGGGAATTCCCTATTTCCTTGCGGGGGTAAAGAGCATCCGAATTATTTGCCCATCAAATGAGTTGCCAAAAGCCAGAAAATCTATGCGTCTGAGAGTTTTCATCTCAAGAGACCCAGGAGCTCGAAATCCTAGCAGTATGAATCATCTCTGTCCAAGTGTATAGAGTCTATTAGCAGAGGGGAGCTCTTGCCTCTGATGGCAATGGATGCCAGCTGCTGCTGAGAAAACAGGAAAGGTAATCCCATGTTTCAGCTTTAACGTGCCTGGTCAATTATGAAAACTGACTCGAAGGGAGAGAAATTTCATCTTGACCCCCTTGGATAATGAACAAGAAGGACAGCCTGGCCTGTGAAGGAAACACCAGAGTGGGGCCAGCTCAGAGAAAATTCAGCCAACATAGCAGTGGAATCATGCTCTTTAAGTGTCAGGCCAGCCTCATAGGTACCACACTTTTTCTAAACACAGGTTTCTCCATTCACAAATTGTTTACTTCAGAAATGACTTTTTCTCCTATAAATGGAATTCCTTTGTCTGAGAACCACATATGCAAGAAACAAGGACGAAGGAAGAGCCATCTAAACTAGCAGGTCAGTTACATTCATTCATTCATTCATTCACCTGCCCCAGCATATCCATCCTACAGGTTTACTAGGGTAACAATAGGGGTATGGATGAGGCAACAGGGATGTACAGAGAAAGAAAGTGCTTAGAGTGAGTTGTATAGCTTAAATGCTCATATTAGAAAAGATGGAAGGTTTAAAATCAATGCCCTACGTTTCACCTTAAGAAGTTAGAAAATGAAGAGCAAATTAAACCCAAAATTAGTAGAAGAAAGGAAATAATAAACACAAAAGCAGAGCACAATAAAGCATAACACAATCAACAGAAAAAGTTAACAAGGACAGAAGATTTTTAAAAACATTAATAAAAGTAATAAACAAGTAGCAAGCTTGATCAAGAAATAAGAGAAGGCACAAATTACTAATGTCCCGAATGAAAAAGAGATATTGCAGATCTTACAGATATTAAAAAGATGGCAAGCAACATTATGTCAATGAATTTCACTACTTAGATGAAATGAACAAATTCCTTGAAAAACCACAACTTAACCAAGAATGACTCAACAAGAAATAGAAACTCTGAATATCCCTATACCTATTAAGGCAGAGGTTATCCACATGCAGCTCCAGCAGAAAGGCAGCATCAGCAACACCTGCGAACTTTTTGAAATGTAAATCCACAGCTCTCACTCTGACCTACCAAATCACAACTTTAGAGTGGGTGGGGTGGGGGTCACAGCAATTTGTGTTTTAACAGACCTTGCTGGTAATTCTGATACCATTTGAGAACTGTTTCAATACTATCTTCCTACAAAGAAAGACAGATCTAGATGGTTTCACTGATGCATTCTATCAATTACGTAAGAAAGAAATCATACCAGCCTTACAAAAACTGAGAAAATTTAAAAAGGGGGGATCACATCTCATCATTTACTGTCAATCTCTACTCTTTTATGGAAGTCGTAGGAGTCTTTATTTTCCCTCTGATTCTTATTTTAAAGTGATTTGTGGTTTCTTTGAAATGGGCCATTCTGACAGACAAGTGGTCCACATAGCCCAAATGGCCACACTGCATGTTCTCAAGTAGAGAAAGGTCTTTATTAGGTGCTTTCTGTCTTTTGCTTGCAGCCCTTAGGGGAGTGATAATCTAGTTCACTATAAGGTAACTAAGGCAGGGAGTTGCCCCTCACCCACAAGGATACCCACAGCATAGCAATCCTTCCCTTCTCTTGCATACAAACCTCACTCAAGCCAGAGCAGGGACTGGGACTCAGATAACAAAAGCGGTGATAAAAATGAACTATCTGCTCATAGTATTCCTTCTAAATAAAACACCCGTACCACCTTTCCACATCTGGCTGTTTTTCTTACTCATCCTTAAGCCTCAGGTGTCATCTACAGAAAGACTTTTCTGAACCCCCAAACTAAGCAGATGTAACTAAATCTTTACATCTTTATCCAAGAACTTAATATTGAAATTCGCTATGACTTTGTACCTCTGTCAAATAACTTATATTGAAATTACCTGTCTGGGTCCTAGACCTCTCCAATTATGTCATTAGCTCCTTGAGGGTAGAAACCACATTTCATTTTTTGTTTTGGTTTTGGTTTAATGTCTCTCAGTGCTTGACTACTAATTGCATAGTTCCACTCAGTAAACCTGTAGTGAAATGAAGAGTCTGAGAGTGGAGTCAGGTCAAAATTTACCTCCATAAATAAAATACACTCAACTCAAAACATTCAGTATGACTTATTTTTAAAATAAATACTTTCAATTTGTTCAATCTCTCAGTAGTATTATTAATGCAAACCACATGGACTGACTTTCATTTTGCAAATCTCACCTACCCCTTTTAAATATATGGTGGAAACATAAGGTCCCTGCCCACAGATCTATGCATTGCAGAGCCTACTAGAAGATAAATACAGGGATCAAAAGAATAACAGTAGTAGGTGACACCTAGAATCTTAGGATAAAAGGGTTGGATTTCTTCTTTTAGCCTCTTTATGCAGACCTGCAAGTTTTGCCTTCACAGCCTTGCAGATCATCCTGAAGCATGAGACACAGATTCTCCCACCTCCGCCTACTGCAGACCCCATTCCAACAAATCCTCCAATAAATGAGATCCTGAAGAATTAATCTCCTGCACAAGCAGAATAAGTGCCTGAGGGAGGCCAAGTTTTGCAGAGAGTTAATTATGATGAAGGAAGACATTCTGTGGCCACTAATTTTTATTGGGAGGGCAGGCATTATATTAACAGCTAGTATATATATCTAGAATTTGGCCATATAGCATACACACATTGTCTCATTTACTTATCACAACCCTTTGAATTAGGTACCATTAGTAAGCCCCACCCTGAGAATAAGCTTAACTGGCTGAAAAATCACAGAGTTTAAGTGGTGGAAAATGGATTTAAATTTACATCTCTCAGACCCCAAAATCCATGCTCTGAATGCTAGTGATAGATTGCCTTGTTTACAGACTTCTGGTATAATTATGCTCCTACAATGTTCCACCCAAGCCAATGGCAAAAGTAAGTCACTGATATCAAAGAGGGGGGATCATCTACCCCATGAATCTGAAGACAAAAAGCACCCTTTAAACATGATTCATCTTCGACACAAGAGACTAATTTAAGAAACATTTCTTTCTATTCAAAATAATGATGCTAAATGGGAAGCGATTTAAGCTTTACAATGGCTTCATCAGAATCTCATCTGTCAGATCTCAAAATCATGCTCCCAGAACATGTTTCTCAATAGAATGAATCAGCAGGAAAGAAAAGCAGATGTAAAGCAAACAGGTGAAAGTATGAAGTTAGCAATAACTGTGCTCATGGGCCACCACCATCAGCATCACCACCATCATCCTCATCACCAGTATTATATTGTTATTATTAAGTAGCTTCATTCCCAAACAGTAACATTATGTCCTCTGAAGGAATGGGGCTTCTGTTTACCCAGCAAACAGGCACTGTTTGCATTACCTTAAGGGTTAACCTACTTTCTTGATAATGGGTCATGAGTGAGTAGGGGTGATCAGTAAAGATAGTACTATTACAAACAACAGAGCACACTTGTAGTTACTAAAATTATCCAAAAAATCATGGCAAAATTATCAAAGATGTAGGATTATGAATTTGGTATGACAGCAGAAGGATGATTGCACATCTCACAGTCCATATTGCTCACATCGGGTTCTCACATGCTTTAATTGCAGTGCTAATTCTGAGAACTCTTGATTATGATCTAATGGTGGAACACATCTGAAAGATTAAAGAACTGATTGTAGAAAAGTCAACACAAAGTCCTCCATTTATATACATACCAGAGTGCAGGACAACGGGGACGACCCTGTCCCCTGGTGGCAGAGCAATGCGATTCAGAAACTTGCAGCAGGAAGGAACTTGCCTGTGACTCCACATTCAGCCATGCTTTCAGAAGCACTGGACTTTTATCAATTTCTAGGGATATTTGTGTTGTCAGGGTATACTAAGTAGGAATCTATTCCCATTTATACTGTGATTTGCTTTGTACCTACTAATTTTCACTAAAATCACTATTATAATTTACTGTCTCTACCCCCACAAGTAAGGGATGGAACTTCATTTCCCAGTAAATATATTTTGTTTTATTGCCTCCTAGGTAACAATGTGCAACAATACCAAAGTGTTTCATTTAAGACCTGTGATTTTGTGCTTTTCAGGACTAGTAAAATACAATAGCATGCGGAACTTATGATTTCTAATTTGTTTCAGAACGTAGCATACTGTGTTTATATAAGCCACACAATATTAACCCTTCAAGACAACTTTAAAATCTCTTTCAAAGCATGATTAAAAGTACCTCTAAAAATTTTCCTTGTGAAATGTAAATGTATCTAATACACCTATAAAATCTTGTCAGCTACATTTATGAAACGTAAGTCATAAATTTACTACATAAACAACAATAAGTCAAAATAGTAACATTGATAACAATTGCTAAAATGTTCTTTACACTTACTAAAAGCCAGGATATACACTTAACACTTTTAATCTTTATCTCTTTTAACCCTTACAACAAACCCACAAGGTAAGTATGTTATTCTCTTTTTAAAGAAGAAGGTAAAGCTTAGAACTATGTACCTCAACATTGGCACTCTAACATTTTGGATAATCCTTTGTTGTGGTGGAAATGTTCCATGTACTATAGGCTATTTAGCAGTATCCATGGTCTCTATTCACTTGATACCAGTAATATACCCTATATCCAGAAGTGACAACCAAAAACTGTCTGTAGACATTGCCAAATATCCTCGTAGGGCCAAATCAGCCAAATCACCCCCAGTCGAGAACCACTGGCTTAGAGAAATAAAGTAACTTACTAAAGGTCATATGCTTAGAATATAATTGACCAGAAGCCAGGCATTCTGACACAAGAATGTATACTCTCAATCAATGAAATACAGTGCTGTTTACTCTGTGATAGTTTAAAGAACATAAATTTTCCTCAAAATAGAAAACTAAAAATGAAGACAAACTGTAAATGCCTTCCTGTAGAAAGATATTCTATGGCCACAAGAGACTGTGCCCTTCCAAAATTTTCCTTTCCTAATTAAGGTCCATGTCCCAATGCCTATTGCCCTTATGTAGCTTGATCTCCTGCCCCACCTACCCCGATCTTCTTTAAGTCCTATTTCATGTGCCCCAAAAGACAGTCACCAATCCCTTGTTAAGGCTGATTCCACGCTTTAGTAAATAAGATCCAGCCTCTGCCTCACAGAGCCCCTGAAGAACAAGACCTGTCTGCTTCCTACCTGTTCCCTTAGATGACCCAAGACTTCCACGTGTATCATCTCAAAGTGTAAGCCTTCTGCACAGTGGTCACTGAATTCTGGTACTGAAGTCCCAAGACTTCAGTGACTAAGGACTTTCCACACACCAAAGACTTCCTATGTGCCTCACATAGACTATTTCATTCCAGCCTCACAAGAACCCTAGGAAGCAAATACTATTTCCATTTACCAAAAGAAACAGATTCCAGTAGGCAGGGGAAACCCACACAAGCATTTCACCAGGTTCACGACAGGACTCAGATTTCAACCCAAGTATGGACAACTCCAAACCCCTGCTCTGTATTCCAATCCTATACTCTTCCAATTTCATGGCAGGGCAAAGACTACAGACACACCCTTCCAAAGCATGTTCTCATCTTGCCATACTCCCTCCAGCTTGCTTGGAAGTTCATCATTCCAGTCCCCTCTCCTCGACATCCCAAATTTATGAGAATAAACAAAGCAGAGCTGAGTGTGACTTCACTTGTGGAATAGAAAAGGGAAAAATTCAGGCAGTGACCTCACGAACTTTGAAAAGGCAGTATCATATTAAATCAGAGGATAGAAAAATACAGAACATGTTTTCTCTTATCCGATTCTATTTTTGTTATTTACTTTTTTTATGCATAAAGAGTTATGTATTCATGTATGACTGATCACATCGCTTCAAAGCACTTTAGCTGTTAAGTATGAAAATAGACGATTTTGAAAAAAGAACCTGGTGGTGGAGGTGAGGATTTTTCCCTTTCAATCACATTACTTAAATATAGCTTGTTGTTTTTTTGTTAAGTCTTCATTAAACTTTCCTGAGAGCTTCAACTTTTAGGTTAAGGCCAAATACGAAAACTTTCAAACATAAAATGTCTGAAGAGAAAAGAACAATTGGCAGAGTAGGGAAATGAACTACCAAAGGCAGATCTTTTTGACGTTGATTTATTCAGCTTTAAGCTGCTTCATTTGGGGAAGAAAAAAAAGGAGGGGCTCCACAGCTGTAAAAATCTATAAAGCCAGGCTGAGCACAGTGGCTCATGCCTATGATCCCAGCACTTTGAAAAGCCAAGGCGGGTGGATCACTTGAGGTCAGGAGTTTGAGACCAGCCTGGCCAACATAGTAAAACCCCATCTCTATTAAAAATACAAGAAGTAGCTGGGCATGATGGCATGCACCTGTAATCTCAGCTACTCAGGAAGCTGAGACAGGAGAATCGCTTGAACTGGGGAGGCAGAGGTTGCAGTGAGCTGAGATCTTGCCTCTGCACTCCAGCCTGGGCAATGGAGAAAGACTCCATTAAAAACAAAAACAGAAAACAAACAAAAAAACTATAAAGCCAAAGGGATAGAAAGAACTCAAGAAACTTTCAGTGTCTGAAAGGCCTGCCTTTAAACCCTGGCCCGACCATTTGTCTGCTCATTTGAGTTACCTCAGTTGAGTTACCTCTTTTCCATGACTTCCTTTTCTGTAAAACAGGATCATTGTGAAGATCAAATGAGAAAATGCATGTAAAGCACCTGGCACACTGTAGACACACAATAGATTTCAATCAGTAGGGGGCCCTCTGGACATACCTATGTGCTTGCCAAAGTTTGTGCTTTAGCAATACTTTTAATGTCCCATGATTACTTCTCATTAATTAAGTGAATTTAGAAGTATTATAAACCAACGATAATCTGGCTAGGGGCTAAAGGACAATATATATGGGGTACAGACTATGTCACCTGCCCAGTGATCTCTGTGCTAACTGGCAGCTTTGTTCTTTTCTGGTGATTCAGTTAAAGAGCAGAGAGTGCCCGCCATCACTGCAGATGTTGTTCAGTGACCTAGACTTCCTCCCGGAAGGACCTCAGTAACTGGAACCAGAGAATACTGTTTTTGAGCCAAAGACCATATTCGTTCTCAGATTGAATCTCATCTCTTTACAGACAAGGACACTGAACCAGAGAGGAGCAATTCGGCACAGCTAAATGTGACAGAACACAAACACGATTCTTAATCTTACCTCTTTACCAGTGGTTCTCAACTAGAGGTGATTTTGACATACACGGGACATTTTTGGTTGCCACAACTAGGGGAAGATGAGATGTTACTGGCATCTAGTGGGCAGAGGCCAGGGATACTGCCAAACATCCTATAATGCACAGGACAGCCCCTACAGCAAAAGCATCAATAGTGCCATGGTTAAGAAATGCTCACCTACTCCATTGGACCAGTGTCTCCAGGGAATCTGAAATCTGCCTTTAAAGCTGCTGCTGCTGGAAGTTGAACTTGGCCCCAGCATGGTGGCCCTCACTAATGACTGATTCAACGCTGTCAATTGTGCCTCTTAGCATTGAAAGCCACCAGGTTTGGGAAGGATTTAGAGATTTGCCTCCTCAGGTAACTTAAAGTCTGGACATAACTTTTGAAGCACCCTGATATGCCTGGGCATAAGTGCTATTGACAGTCCTGAAAATGCACTTCGGTCTTATTAGGCAATCTAAGAAACTTACTCTCAAAACCATTTTGGCAAAACACCGCCGAACAGCCAAATGATGCACAACCACACAGATACCTGAATATCAAATATTCAGAATGATCCACCCTGAGCAAATACATCTGATACTGTACTGAGCACCTCCAGGATTAATGGCTTGAGTAGAGGAAACACAGAGATTGAGGCACTGATTAAAGCTAAAATATCTCAGTGTTTCCACCCAAAGCTTGAGTTCCATGTTGCAGGGACTAAAAAAAGAAAAGAAAGGCAGAGTCAATGATTTAAGCAATTATGTACTTACTGATTCTTGCCATGCATGCCATCTGTCTTGCTGACCTCACAGGCCTCTACACCGGCCAGTGTGAGGGTCAAATGAGAGTCTACGTGTGGGAGTATGCAGTGAACTGCAAAGCCATTTGAAAGTATGAGTCACAATCCAAACTTATTTACCCACAGTTCCACCTAGTAACTATGACGTTAGTTCTGACCCATGATAGAAATATATGAAGGATCCCAATCTGATTTATTCATAAAATCAATGCACATTTAATAAAGATCTGTCATGCCCAATGCTTTTGGGGAGCATATTCCCCACTTAAAAAAATCAGTGATGCCACAAGGAATGACATGCACCCCACTAACTCTTATACAGAATTAGAGAAGCAGGAACTCTTTTAGGTGGAAATACCTAAGAAGTTTCCATTGAAAGGGATGGTCTTTGAATTGGATCTTGAAGAAAAGATGGGATTTCAACAGATAAAAATGAGAACATTTAGAGTACTGGAAAGAATATGAAAGAAGAAAGGATCATAAAAAAAATCAGGCAAATATGACAGTCAGTAAGGAGTTCAGCTTGACTGGAACTTAGGGTGAATGGAACAAGGTAACAGACAAAGCAGCAAAGTTTAGGTGGAAGCAAGTGTAGGCAGCCTTAAAATCCAAGACAAGAAGATAGGCATTTAATGGCCAACAGGAAGCCAATGGAGATTTGTTGTTATTTTTCAAACACAGAAGGCACAATCAGAGGAGCTGTGGAGAAAGTAATCAGACATAGGTGTGCAGCATGGAGAAGATGAAGAAACCAGAGTAAAGAAAGAGATTAAAGAGGCCACCCAATACTCTAAGAGACAGGTGATGAGACTGGACCAAGATCATGGGAGGGAAAGTAATGTGAAGGAAAAGCCCACAATCTGTTAGGGACCCATTGATCATGGGCAAAGAGGAAGAATAAAAAGTTAAAGTTGAAGAAACACCCAACAGAAGATCATACAAAGGGGCTCAGAAGTTTTGATCCTGGATAAATGGAAGAATGGTAGTAATTATCAGACATAAGGAAGATGGAAGAGAAAAGACGAATGAATTGTGCCTAGATGATCCTCTTGACTCAGAAAATGACAGCTCAATGCCAAGGTCACTCCTGCTACTGGTGTCTAGATACACTACCCAGACGAAGTGCCTGAGCTATTATACTTACTACATCTCAGCACCCTCTCATCCCATGCCTAGTTCCCAGGTGAAAGCCTCTAAATAGCCTTTCTGGGCCTAGATCCTTACACCTGTGCCCTGCCCCCTCCCACCCCCTCCCTTCCCCCCACCAACTCCTGCTGATACATTAGCAAGGTAAGTGAGTGAATGACTGAGTAAGTAGTGAATGAGTGATGGCTGCCTGTACTCTGAACTCTGATCAAAACTATATAGACTCTCCATCATTCCCCTTCCCCCACCCCCAGCCATGTTTTACCTGAAATTGTAGTGCTTGTTGGCCCTTTCTCACATTAACTGCCCCAGGACTTGCACTTGCAGGCTAAGTCTCAGCATCCATCTGTGACTGGGGCTCTAACCAGACCACTGTGGCTGCTATAAAGGCACCCTGATTCAGGTGGCAATCTTGGAATGTAAACTGGACACATTCTCATGGCTGATGCACTTGTTCTTACTACTTAATAATAAGTACTACTTAATAATAATGAGACTGTATTAGTCTCTTACTACTTAATAATAATGAGACTGTATTAGTCATCACAAATGTAGGAAAATATTTGTAAAGGGATTTATCTCTTGGAAGATCCTCTTGTCCCTGATGTTACCACTTAGGCTCTGAAAATCAATACTACTAAGTAAGCAGTAGAATGCAGGATTGGTTGTGCATTAAGTATGCAAAAATGTATGATTTGATTTATCCTGTGTCACCCCTGTTAATTTTCCCAACAAGTTACTTAGCTGCCACTTTTAATTGCAAAGGTAGGGGACAACAGTCTACCAATTCTATTTCAAAGGTGTTGAAAGAACTTCGGAATTAACCAATGGGCCTTAATATATCCTGGGAAGGAAACAGGGGCAGAGTTCAGCAGAAGATGTACCACATCCCATCCTAGGATACAACTGCTTAGCAGGCAGCCTCCCACAGGGTGATAACCACTCACCTTCCCTCCCTTCACACGTGACAATCTATTATTACCAGCAAAGGTGGCTGTTGATGATGACTTATTAGCTATGTCAATTCATGAAGGTTGAACATGGGCAGGCCTGACTAAGGGAATCGTTTGCTGGATTTAATCAATTACTGGGTTCATCAAGTGTGATTACGGAGCCACGTCAAAATCCAAGTGAAATAACACATTAGACATTCATGGAAAAAAATAACTCCTTGCTTTGCCTTGCCACAGATAGAGGCCACGCTATTATCCATATGTACAATATCCAGGTTATCAATTATCTGCACATGTCTGTATCCTGGGCTGTCTTCTTCCTAATGTCTAGAATATTTTTGAGCCATTTGCCTTTTTTTAAAAAAAAAAAGAAAGCCTAAAAGTCAGCAAAACATACATTTTTAAAATAACTGAAAACATGAAGAAAACAAGAAGGAAAGATTCTGGGCTATCCTATTAGACTTCGGTATGCCCATACTTTCAAGCACCACGAATAATAAACAATACTGGAGGCTCACTTTATAATCTAGTGAGAGAAGAGTATATGATAATGTAAGTATCCTCCCAACAGATCTGATTGTTCCCAATGACCTTCAATACTTATATCTATTATAGCACTTACCACATTTTATTATAATCCCTTTGTTCACCTGTATCTCACCTACAAGCCTGTGTACCTATTAACAGAGGCATTTGTACATATCTTGTTATTTCCAGTATTTACTGAACTATATAGCAATATACTATAGTAAGTATTAAATAAACTTTTGTTAAATGGAAGATTTTTGTAAAGTGCATGTGACTATCAGTATAATATGATTATCAAAAACATGAGAGACACCTTTGTCTAAAGTTAACTACTCACAGAAATATGTCTAGATTTAGAAAATGAATAAATCAGACACAGTAAGAGCTAGAACTTCTACCTAAACTATCTAAACAGTGCTATGATTAATAACAAATAAACAAAAATGTTCATGCTAATGAGGTTTTTCACTACCTGGTATGGCTTTTTTAAGCCACAACTCCAACTCCTAAACATTCTGACCAAAGTATTTCCATAATCCAGACACATGAAAATTGAACGTGTGTCTGTAGAACTCCCTCAGGTTTGTGGATAGGTCTTTAATTTGTGCCTCTATTTCTTAATCCCCTATCATACTGAAATAGGGGTGTGTGTGTGTGTGTGTGTGTGTGTGAGACAGAGAGTGTGTGTGTGTGTGTATGTGTGTGTGTGTGTTGGAAGCACTTCTATCATAGATTCAGCTTGCAACATCAGCTCTGATAGCAATTCCTTTCTTCAAGGGCAGCTCATAAGTATTTGGTTATTTCTAAGTATTTCTCAAAGGTATAAACTTCTGCAAGCCAGACCTGATAACTTGAAGGTGAAGCTCTATTAAAAGAAACCAGATGAGACATTTATGAGTAAGCAGGTTTACAGTGTAATCCTCTCTAGCCGTCAAATTACCATTTCACCACTTCTGCAAATCTCTTGGAATGACTGACCCTCATGAACAAGATTCATTCACAAGCAAAAGGATAGTTCCCCTTAAATATGTGGATTTAAAACCCAATCCAATAAGGTTTTCTGTGCAAGGAGAGGCTTACCTACTACCTATTGATTCCCTTGCTAACCTGATAAGGAGGACTTATGAAATCACTCTTTCTACTGAAATTTGGTCTTGGAAGAGATTAGTATACTCTCCTTAATGCTAGGAGTGAGACTCAGTAAAATCACTATCATCAAACCATTCCCTTGGGCTACCAAAATATGCCTCGTACTTGGTGAAATACTTAAAGAAAGATAACTGCCTCAATTGTGTTGTAGTAGGATGACAATTACTTTGAAAGCTGTGGGTTTTTTTTTTCTTTAACAAGGTTTTGATAGGTAAACAAATACATAAGTGAAATAAAATGAAAGTTAGCAAGAAAAGCGTAAACAAATGTAGATTATTTTTGTATCCTGGGCTGTCTTCTCTTTGATGTCCAAATCAAACCTTTTAATATAACATTCATATCACTTAGTTTTCCTATATTAAGCCACCTACTTTATTTGACTAATTACTAACTCCAGCCAAATAACTGCAGTTAGAATTGAACTCACCAGTTAAGTCCACATTGCTGTGTTTATTCCTACCATGAGAAAGGAATCACAGCTATTCCCAGTCCAAATAAACCATCAAGTAGGCAAGCAAACATTCAAACAGACCATTACTTGACTGGGAGTGTCAAGATATATTTAAAATTGTCTACCATTCATCAAATGAGGAATCCACCTACTCCAAATCTACAGATCCCCAGAGAAGGTCTCAAGCAAGATTATTCTGAAAAAGGCTGAAGGTTTGCTCTATAGATTAAACAAGGCTGGAAATTTTTTAAAACACTTCTTTTATCAAGAGATTTAGTCTATGGTCCATTCTCTTGAATGGGTGGGTTCAGTGATAGCTTGACCAACAAGACACAGCAGAAGTGATGCTGTGCTCACTTCTGGACCCCGGCCATAATTAAGAGACTAGCAGCTTTTAATTCCTGTCTCTTAGAACATTTGACCTAAGAAACCAGACAAGTGCAATTGCCCTGAGACCACCATGTAGTAAGAAGCCCAAGCCAGATGGAAGCACCCTGGAGGACAAAAGCCACGTAAGGAGAGAGGGAGAGAGAAAAAAAAAAATAGAGAGGGAGAGAGCAAGAAACAAAAAGCACCAAGACTCCTAACGTGAGCAAAGATACTATCTTGGAAGTGGAGTCTCCATCCCCAGCAGCCCCAGTTGACACCAGGTGGATCAGATTCAAACCAGCCAGCCAAGTCCTTCCTGAATTCCTGACCTGCAAAATTATGAGCAGAATAAAAGTTATTTTAAACCACTAAGTTGAGGATGGCTTGTAATTCAATGATGGATCAGAAGCACATGGATCTACTTCATATAAAAAATGTATCTCATTAAAAATAGAAGAGCTCAAACTGATCCTCTATTAATTCACACTCTAAATGACTTCAATAAAGCTTGTTCAACATAATTGGTTTATTTTTCATTACAGTGACAAAATAAAAAAAGGCAACAGCATTCACATCAGATATGCAAAAAACACACTTTCAAAACAAAATTGACATTGTAATTTGAACCTTGACAGGTTTGAGCAGCTCTCTTGTAAAACTTCCTCTCACTGTCTAAGTATCTCTCCTTAAAATAAAATTGAGGCAACTTTGAAGCACCTCATACTCCAGGTTAAGTACATGTGAAAATGATAAATTACTTTTTACTACTCAAGACTACTGTGCCCTCTAATCTAAGTGATTAATTTACATCCTGCTCAGTGGTTCACATGCAATTACTACCATGAGTCCAATGAACCTGAACAAGACAGAATTGTTTAGCCATCTGTACAAGCTCTCACTATATTTAGAAAAGTACAGCAATCTCCAGGAAGCTTTCAAGTTTTAGTTCATTTTCCTCTCAATGACTCGTGCACTCTATGCTGCATATCAAATTATAATACCACTCCCTTGGACCCAAGTTTGCTCAACCCACTTTATTTTGTTGTTGTTGTTGTTGTTGTTTTGTTTTGTTTTAGGCTTTTAGCAGCCTGAAGCCATGATTTTTAGTTTCTGTCTATAGTGATAAGAATAAAAGAGGGATGAGGAAGGGGCTTTACTGGCCCAAATAGAAACAGAAACTAAGAACTCATGACTGTATTCTCTCCACTGGACACCCCTGGAGGAGACCATGCAACACAGGAATCTCTACTGTGAGATGATGCTCATTAGAAAAGGTGAGACTAAAGCAGTGATCTTAAAAATGCCATTGTTGAAACCTACTGGCAAGTTTTAATTGCATTAATGATTTTTTTAATCTGCATGTAATCTGTTTAATTCCATAACACCCAAGTCAAGTACAATGAAAGCAGACACAGGCCTTCTAGATTGAATTGTGGGCTTCAATGCTTGGTCAGCAAAAGGTCTAAGTAACTTCATTTCCAAACTCTTCTCAATAAAAAGAATAAATATTACGGAATATAACAACGGAGTCACATTATAATAAATGTGTCCTTAGGCAATATTGACATTGTGTGAAAATCATTAAGTGTACTTACACAAACCCAGATGGTATAGCCTACTACATGCCTAGGCTGTTGGTATAGCCTATTGCTCCTAGGCTACAAACTTGTACAGCATAATACTGCACTTAGTAATGTGGGCAACTGTAACACAATGGTAAGTATGTGGGTATCCAAACATATCTAAACATAGAAAAGCTAACGCATTGTACTACAATGTTACTGCAGCTACTATGTCACTAAGCAATAGGAATTTTTTAGCACCCTTATAATCTTATGGGACCACCTAACTCAAGAAAAGCCTCCTAACATACATGAGGTCTACACCTCTAGATAAGCCTAAGACAATATGCTTACTAAAAGCTTATGAAAGCTCTTCCTAAGAAAGCATCCATGATCAGCTGGACCTTTAGAATCCCAACTTTGATGGAGAGTCATAGCTAAGTTTAAAGAATAAAGATGGAGGTTGGAAGTAGCAAGAGATGACGCTGGAGAAATAAAAGAGGTCATGGGAGACCGTCTGTGCCATTATTGTCCAATCAAATTTGTGAAAACAAATCATTGTAAAAAACAGAAAGCAGTGTATACAAGATGAACCAATGAATGAACAACATGAGGTGATGAACATGTTAATTTGCTTGACTGTAATGATTTCACTATGTGTATGTATATATATATATACACATGAAAAAATATCATACACTTTAGATATATATAATTTTTAAAAGATGAACAAATGAATAAATTCCACGAGGAAGTACATGACATTTCCTAAGCTCATTTCATTATTCTATCATTAGAGAACCCACTCACCCTCTCCATAGTCACAACCTGTATGCATGCTCAAATACACATGCTGCTCCACCAAGTCAGCAAACTACAGCTGTCAATGGGTCCTGTAATGGGGAATGAAAATCGCATATGCACTGAAAAATGGGCTTCCCATTGGACCTCGGAGGCCATGCACTCAAAAACCTGGTGAGTTATTTTTGAACTATAAATACAGAAGATTTAAGTCCAACATTTAATAGCCACATAGGTTAGGGCCAGTGACCACCTGATCCCTCATGGCTCCTTATGCCAAAGAGTCTGCAAAGCACAGCCCAGAGGCAGGCTGGGCACATGAGGGATGATGACAGATGTCATTCTAGTTAAAATTACCCTTTCCACAGTCAAATCGAAAGACTGCCACTGCCCTTAAAGGAATCTGTGCCTGTGCTTTGAGCTCAACAGCATTTTGTCAGCAAATCAGGCAAAGGATATTCTGAGACAAAGGAGAATTCAGATACTAAACATGTATATAAAGACCGCTTTGGGCTCCCCATCCATAAACCTTCAGCCCCCGCCAGCCCAATCACTCTCTGGTCAAGGTTTTAGGAAAATCACTAGACAGCACGGCAGTAACAAGCTTTTGAGCCCACAGGATCTACTCTCTTGTGAAGGCATCCACCTACTGTGCCTCACTAGATGCCTGCAATCAATTTTTAATTACAGCAGCAGTCACGATCGGAGATAAAGCACGCAACATGCTGAGAAAGAACCAAAAGCCTGTTTATTACAGTTCCAGTCCACCATGAGCCAGACTTGTGAAGAGCTGGGCCACAAATGAATCAACCAGTTGCAGCTCAGAAAGATGTTCTTACCTCTGGGACGTTTTCTTATATTTCCTCCTGTAAGAAAAGGCATAAACATATATCAGAAAAGGGCTGTGGCAGGCAGTGGGTAAGAAAGGGATTACTTCAGTGGGGATGGGCATGGAGGTCAACACTTCTTAGGGGGGTTTCTCTGTGAAGCTTATGGGTTTCAAAGCTTAGTTAAAAGTTTGGGAATGCTGTGTTATATTGTAGTCAGAAGTACAGAACCTAAGCCTTTAGTAAAAAATAGCATCCCAAGAGCTCAGTGGCTCTGCTCCCATGTTCTTCCCTTTTCCTTTTGAAGGTTCCGTGGCATTTTAGTTGAGGTCAGGCTTTAAAGACCACAAAATCTAGGTTCAAACCTCAGTCCTTCCTTTACCAGGTTCATGAGGTTCTTACAGAGTAAATGGACACAAACTTACAAAACACTTCTTTTATCTGGCACATATTAAATGGGTTAAATGGTGAATAATGATCAGTTATTTATGTTGTCACTATCGTTACTATTATCCCCAACATCTAGCACTGAGGTCCCTTTAAGGATGTGCCTTTTTAAATGTAAATGTGCAATCATGTGGCTAAACTATGAGATAAGACATAAGGTCTTCAAAAAAAGAAGAAGTGAGGAAGGGGACAATGAGAAAGTCTAGAGGCAAATGTTGAGAACCAGCATTAGGAACCATCCCCAGGAAGCAGAAGAGACCCAGTTCCAGCCCACCTCTGCTATTTACAGTCATTTAGCCTTGGGCAAATCTTGTGCATCAGGCTTCTTAATCTATCACATGAAGCTAGTAACATCTGCTCTGACCATCTCACCTAGGTCAGAGTGGCAGACAAGGGGAAAATGGCCATAAAATGTATGTTGTCCCAATATCCCAACGTTCTTCATGTGTGTGTCAATTTTTGTAGACTCTGAAGACCCTTAAAAGAGTTTCAATAGGCTCAGCACTGGAGGGGATTAGAGGAGAGGAAGTGCTAAGGAAAGAAAATCCATCTCCTTGTAGCATATCCGGGAAGTACAATGTTTCCCAGTTGACCTTAGTTCCACACCAGCATTTCCATTACAGTCACTGTACCCAGGAAGCAAACCACTGGTTTGCTAATGGAGAGTGGTGCACCATATTTTTTTGTAAACTAAAGAGGTTTCAAATTGAGAATCACTAGGACCTGTTACATCTCTGTTAAAATGAAATCACACAGGGCAGTGTCAGGTGTGTAAAGCAGCAAGTAACACAGAACCTACAGTGTGGTCTTGACTAGATATGTAGTGATATCTATTTACCTGAAAGGAGACACACCAGAATGACAACTATGACTCCAGGGTAGTACGATGACAAATCACTCCTTTTTAGTTTTATGAATTTTCCAAATTTTCTTTAAAGAGTGAGCATAACAGAAAAAAATATTAAAATATGGATACACCTATATAGTTACATATAAAGGTATATACAAATATAGGACTATATAGAGATATTTCCATGTTTCAATTATATCACATATAATAGGGAGGAAAGTTGACTAACAGTAGATTAAGGCTTGGCCTTTGAAGCAAACTATCTATGTTCCAATCTTGGCTCTAGCACTTAGCTTTACAATGCTGGACTAGTTATTAAATCCCCCTGAACCTCAGTCTCTTTGCATATAAAGTGGGAAGAATCTGAGCCCCTCTTCTGAGACCTTGTTATGAGAAATAAATGAGATAATTCACCTGAACATCAGCTCCCCAAGGGCAAGTTCTTTGTGTGGTTTACCTCATACTCTCCCCAAAACTATGATGTATGTGCACTGATCAATCACTCTCTCGCACCTGGACCCTGTCACCAATGACAGCTCACACTTTCCAGGCAGCAGCCAAGGGCAGAGGCTTCACCTTCAGCCATGGAGCATAGTGAGCTGTGGGTGTGACCTGTGCCCTTGGACTCATTAGCACGGCAGTCTAACAAACTGATCTAAGGCACAACTGGCAAGACGAAAAAATAACCCATTGAGCGTATACAGGGACCAAAGGCAAGGAGGCAGTTGGAAAAGAAGAATGCCCCTAGCTTCTACTCAGAAGCCTAACTAATCCTATCAGCAGACAGTATCTTCAGAGGTCAGAAGAAGACAGCCCTTGCTATTGGTTTCCATAGAATTCTCCCAATACTTGCCAAAGAAATCTATAAAGGCACTGCTGGGAGTTCTGAAAGAATCAAAGATAAACAAAAATAAGAAAAGCTTCATTTTCAGCACCTACTAGCAATAAGCACTTAATATACTTTGCTAATCCTCATAACTCTGTAGGATCCCCTCTCTGAAAGAGCGCAAATTCTAAAAAGGAAGTTAAGATATGCACCTAAAGTGTTATTTTAACAACAAATACAAGGGATGCTTTGTGAAAGAGGTAGTCTTGATTGATGGGTGAAATGTCAGCAGGAAGAAATATGGAAGTATACAGCAAGCAGAAACAGAGGGCATGCCTCATGGTCTCAAACCAGTCCAGCAAGCAGGGACTATAGAGTGAGGTAGCAGGAAATAAGGCTGGCAAGTGCTAAGGACAGAGTTAAGCGGGAAGAGTAATAAAATTTATATTTTAGAAAAAGATGATACCCAGGGGGAGTGTCACCTCTTGTGGGAAGCCGCATTACACATCCTCTTCTGTGCTCCCACAGCATGCTGAAACCTCTCTGACACCGTTCTCCATGGCATTGCATTGTCTCATGTCTGTGATTTTGTGGAAAGGCAACAGGGCTCTGGAGTGTGATAGACCTGGCTCAAAACCTGACTTCACCCACACTAGCTATGAGACCTCAGGCAAGCTCTGTGCTAAATCAAGCTTTCATTTCTGCATCTATGAAATGGATGAGATGATCTCAAATGAGATAGTGTATTAAATCTGTCATGGAGTGTGCCTGCCATGCAACAGGCATTCTAAGATTTTTAGGCCCCTTGGTCCCTAGTTCTGAGCTTCTTGAGGTCAGAGGTCTGTCATATGCATCTCTATATCTATCCCAAGGGCATGCACGTTAACTGGCACATGGTTGGCTAAATAAATGAACTATTTGCAACTGTCACCCATACACATCAAAAGACAGGTTGTGCATCTGGTAGACCCAAAGAAAGACAGACCAGAAGTCTGATTTTCAGTCCAACTCACCTTCCTGACACTCCCCACGTTCATAGATATATTCTTAGCTTCAGATACTGTAAAGTTTCCCCCTTCAATCTTCTCCCATTTAGACATAGCCCTAAAATCAACCCAAATGGTATCATCTTACAATGGAGTTTGGAGGTCAGCTCTTAAAGCACAAGAGAAAATGCAACTCATAAAAATTACTCAAGATCCAACTCTCTGATTATTTTGAATGGGCAAGATTGGTGAGGCCTGACTGAGCCCTACTCATCCTTCAGTTCTCAACTGAAACATCACTTCCAAAGACCTTCTAGGGCCTCCCAAACTGGGTAACACTCCTTCTGTGTGTCCCATAGTGGCCAGAGCTTACCCACCACGTTGCACTTATGACTGCTCATGGTCATGATCTGTTATTCCTATGGAAAGAATGATGGCTTACCTGACATCTGCTAGTGTTTCTTCCTTGTCATGGCAACTGCTCAATATGTTGTTATTGAATTCATGAATGCATTTACCCAAAAATTGATCAAAAATGCTTTCTTTTTATTCTTTTTCCTTCTACTAAGCAATGATTTATAATGAGCAGTGAGGACATCCACCACAGCTGTGGTTTCCTACACATAGAGGGAAAGCAATGAGAAGGCTGGGGAGCTCACATTTGTTGAGCACCTCCTCTGTTCCATTCTTCTTACACAAGTTAACTCACTTACAACTCCTGCAAACCCTGAGAGGTTCTACCTACTTTCGACTTGACAGAAGTGAGTCTCAGAGAGGTTAAGTAACTTGCCTAAGGATACAGAACCTTAAAGTGGCTGAGACAGAAGGCAAATTCTGAAGCCTTCAAAGAAAATTAAGGAATGTATACAAAGAAGGCAAAAGATTCCACCAAGAAACTTAGACACTAGACAAAACCAAAATAAAATTAATAACAATAAAACATACTGCATTCTGTCCACCAAAATGCAGGAAATGAGCTGGAAAAAAAAACCCCAGTTTATTCTTGGCCTTCTATTTTTAAGAACTTCAACAGAATCCCTGACTCACAATCTGAAAGACAAAGGGAATTTTTTTTTGCTTTGTTTTGTTTTTGAGAGGGAATCTCACTCTGTCGCCCAGGCTGGAGTGCAGTGGCGCAATCTCGGCTCACTGCAACCTCCTCCTCCTGGGTTCAAGCGATTCTCCTGCCTCAGCCTCTGAGTAGCTGGGATTACAGGTGCATGCCACCATGCCCAGCTAATTTTTGTATTTTTAGTAGAGATGGGGTTTCACCATGTTGGCCAGGCTGGTCTCGAACTCCTGACCTCAAGTGATCTGTCTGCCTCGGCCTCTCAAAGTGTTGGAATTACAGGCGTGAGCCACCATTCCTGGTCTGTTTTTAAAATTTGTTTCTAAAACTTAATTTAAATTTGTAATATTTTGAAACTTGAAACAACACACTACAAATCTCTAGATTTCATGTAGCTAGACCAAGCTGATGTAGAAAGTAGAGAATGACAAAGAGCTGTTGTGTTCTGGGACCTGGCAAATTTGGCAGGGTGGGAGCTGGAGAGGCCAGCTTCATGCTGGGAGAGAAGGCAAGGGCATCTTCACAAGGCCAGGCTGAGGACACCACCTCAAAGAAGGTCTAGAGTGGCACTTTGCAAAGTCTGTTCCCTGGAATGGGCTCTACCGTTCTCTCTCTCTCTCTCTCTCTCTCTCTCTCTCTCTCTCTCTCACTGAAACACACACACACACAGCTTCATCTGTTTGTCGTTTCTGTTTTTCTAAGGGGAGGCATTACAGCATACTGCTTAAGATCACTTGCCTGAGCTTTAATCCCTTCTCCAACTTACTGTGTCCGACAGGCTGCATGACCTTTAGCAACTTATATCACTTCTCCAACCACCGGTTTCCTCATCTGTAAAATTTGGGTAACAGCAGTGCCTGCTTTACGGGGTGATGTGAGAGTTAAATGTAATGAGGACTGCAGGGCATTTAGCATAGTGCTGGGCATCCTGGAAATGCTCAAGCGTCAGCTACTGTACTAAAAACAGAAGTATTGCATAAATAATAATGGCATTATAATTCAGTAGGTTTTCAAAACTTACTTGATCAAAAATCTTTCATTCATTATAAAAGTCACAAAAAAAAAGGTTGAACATTGCTTTTCCAGAATGGAAAAATTGGATACTCCCAATTCTCCTTATCTTGGAACACTTGAACCACAAAGAAAGCAGGTGCTAATCTCAGTTCTCCTAAGAGGAGAATGAGCTGAAACACTGCCCAGCTTTTCCCATGCCTAAGGGGCCGTGTGCCTGCCTGTATACCCTGCCACCCACCCCAGCAATGTCCCACTTAACCTAGCAGAGCCACACACTCCCCTTAAATGTCAAAGCTGAGCCATTGCCCAAAAGGCAGGAGAAAAGAAAGTAAAACTGGATACTTATGAACTGGATATCACAATAATCCTTGGAAATATCTAAAATTATCTTTCAAAAAAAGTCCTTTTTATCAATAACTCCCTAAAAACTGAGCCCAGTGACTTGCTTACACACATCCTTAAGCAGTCTCAGGAAGTTGTAACTCAATGCGGAGATCTCATATGCTATGGCTAGAATTATTGATTAACCCATACTCATTTAGCTCTTAAGTAAATTAAAAGACCACTAGTCTTAATGTCTGTTTATGTCCGGAATGTTTCAATCGAACTGTGGATCACCCAAGAAGTATTAAATGATGCATGTGTGTGTGTGCGTGCACTTGTGCACAACAGGGGACATGAACCCCAAAACCCCCCTCAACGGCTTCGGTCCCTTTACAGGCAGCTGGTCACATCCTGACAGGCAGATTCTGAAATAGGAGCATCATCAAAGGGCAAAGAGAACTGACCTCCAGTATTCAAATAGGTTCCCCAAAGCTCTCCACAGCAGTGTCATAAAGTGGAAGCTTCTAGACCCTGAACTTCATTTTCCTTCTCCTGCCCTCAGTCACGGAGATAAAGAATGAAACTAAGCAAGCTTAAGGGGTGATTCTGTCCACAGTCAGGGGCAAAGTAAAGACAAGCAGGCAAACAGCGAGAAACAACAGTGAGGTGGGAGCAACGATGCTTTTAAGGGTCTTTATTTGCTTTTTGATGGCTAGGAGTTCCCAGAGTACTGGGCACACCTGCAGTCAAATGTAAGCATCAAGTACTCCAAAATCAAACAGATGATTTGGAAATTGTTTCTAATAGCCTGGATAAGTGAGAGTCGATTAAACATTGATGCTAAATTATGAAGCGCCTGGCAGTCTTTCACTTTTTTAAAGTGAGGATCTTTGAACAACAGCCATATGGGTGCTGCAATAATGAGGTTTATAAATAGGCTTAATATTCTAACAAGCTGGCTTTGAAAAACCAAAACTTGTGCTCTGTTTCTAAGTTGACAGAAAGATACCTCCCAGTTGGGCACAAGATTTCCTGGTATGGGAAGTTGAATATGCAACAACTGCATACACACAATGCAAATTCCAGTTCTGCCTTCAGTGTTCTCCAGGGTTTCTGGGTAACAATGACTCACTCTTCTCCAAGTCCTATCCTGTCTCCATTCTTTTCTCCAGAGACCACTACCACCGCCAACACACAGACCGCTTCGGTAAGCTTGGTTCTCAGCCCTCAGTTCCCTCAAGGGATAGGACATTGAAAGACAGGCTCAGATAAAAACAAAATGCACAGCAAGGCTCATATAGTTAACTACAGGTTCTCACGAGTACAGATCACATGTGTTTCACTCATGGGAAAGTGGACTGAGATAAAATGTCACAAATAACCATGAAATGAGTGAGGATCTGAACTATCATCTGATCCTCTGGTTTTGTTTTTCATAGGCATGCAGGGTACAGGTTGAAAAGAATTGGATATCTCTAGAAACTTCTAATGGATCTCTTACATCATTTGTATGAATTAATCTACGTGCTACTGAGAATGGAAGGTCTTTGTATATTTCTTCTCATTCCTATCAGTGATTTAATTTCCATGATGCATGTATTAAAAACTAACTTTGCAAAGCTATCCATTGCTTCCTGGCCTTTCCCATATTTTGAATAAGTAAATGCTAATGAAAAAAATATATACATAAACTGGTGGTCTCTTGACACCTTCCACAGGAATATTTAGGGGTGAGAAAGGAGATAGTAGAGTAAGAGAATCTCCTGTCTTACTAGCTCGAATATTTAACTGACAAGCTACAAAATGAAATTCCATGTGCACAATGATTTCATTTTCCTGCCTGGCCAAAAGTCCAAAGCAAGACAACAACAACAACAAAAGATTATAAAATGGAAAAAAAAAAACCTCATTTTTACCTTGAACAGCCCAATCATTAGGAAAGAAAAACTAACAAAAACAAAAATTCTAGGGAATTTATTAGCTAGGTTTTCTAGTAGAGAAAATTGTTCTACATATTCATACTGTCATTGAATTATCTTAGAAAAGGAAGATCATATTCAGAGATAGCCAGCTCCCAAACATAGAGGACTCCAGTATGTTCAGCCAAAAGTGATGGATCAAATTCACATGAAGAAAGCCTTTGACAGTGTAGTTTGGGGGTGGGGATGGTGACCCTAAAGAATGGGAGAATGCAAATCTGAAGCAGAGATGTAAATAAGACAGTCAATTTTTTACTCTTTCCTAGGAGCAAGTGCATTTCTATCTAGTGCTGGCCAGGCAGTGGAAAGTAGAGAAACCTAGGAGAAGGTAACAAACTCCAAACTAAACAACCCCACAGGAAGCCCCGCCTGGGGCTACACCAACTCACATGGCAGATCCAGGCTGCCCCAGCGCTCCTGTCCTCCCAAAGCAAGCCCCTCTCTTCACTGATCTCCCTCCGCATCCCCTCGGCTGCCTGCAGACAGCTGGCCAGAAACAGAAATCAAATCTGCTGCTCATGCCTGCTTCTCTCATGAGCCTGGGTTAAAAATTCCAGCACTTGGACTACTATTTAAGAAGCCCTAAATGGGACCCCTCCCCAAAGAAAGCTGAACTCTTCCTTTGGAAGGCAAGATTTTTTTTTAGCAAACCAAACACAATTTCCTTTCCTTCTAGCTAAAAGCCTTTTGCTTAAAGCTGGGCAATGAGCTAATCAGTGGCACCAATGAAAAAATAGGGAAAGGTTTTTAGAGAAAGAAAATAGAAAGCAAATGTCATGCTTGTGGAAGCCCAAGTAGTACGTTTTTTGCATAACTGATTTAGTCCTCTATTCACGTATTTACAACCACTTGCTGTGTTATAAGTACTGCAAAACTGTGTGGGTGGGAATGGAAGCAATTTTTACGACCTTCTTCCTGGGAGCCCGTCTCCTACTTAAATAAACATCAATGAGAAAAGCTAAAAGCAAAACTATCTCTTAATATCTGTGACGGCACTGCCAAAGTAGATATAAATCCAAAGGATTAAGACAAAATCTCACTCTTCACAGATCTATCCCTGTAATTAGGGGAGGAGTAGGGTTTTTTCTAATTGAATTATCCACAGAGCTGTTTCAATTCTCTACTTTGTTTTTCCCCTTGTAGATTTAGCCAGAACAAAAACTGTAATCTTCTGCTGAGTTTCACTTCAACGTCAGTCTAATTTTTCTAAGTCTTGCCTACCCACTCCTGCAGTGTTCCTTCCCTCTCCCCACTCTGTGCCCTTCCTCCCAACTCTTATCAAAACCGACTCCTGGCAGAAAGCAGCTGCTGGTCATTTACAATTCCAGGTGAATTTGAATCAGTGCCATGGCTCCTTGGGAGCATGAGTCCTTCCTATTTCCTCTAAAATCCTATCTTGTAGTAGCATCATCTGTGTAACCCTCCCTAAACACACGCTCTATAAATCTCAACAATTTAAATATGGCAAAATGAGCCCATTGTCCAAAATACAGGGGAAAAAAACGCCAACTAGCAGATGCATTTCTTGGGACCATTTTGAGCTCTTCTGTCAACTGAAATCAGATGAGCATTGGAAGCAAATTTTCCTGAGCTACAGTAGTTACCTTCACTGAAACTATGCCAAATCTCCCAGAAATTGGTGCTTTGAACGATTCTTTCATTTTTTTAACAATGACTAATTTCAGTCAGTGATTTTATAGTCAGAATGGCAGTTCTGAAACAACATTTATGAGGCTTGATTTATGATAATTAATCCTTGTATTTCACTAATGAGCTAGGAAAGGCCTTATTTATGAAAGTGTTTAAATTCCTCACAGTTAGCAGACACGGTTTCCAGTGACACCCACATGGAATGGTATACTAAATGCAATAAACTTTTGTGGGTCATCCTTAGACAAAAGTCAGAGAGACAAATGAAAACAAGTGGCAGGATGTCAGTTGGAATTTGAACTACTCCTAAAACATCTGGAAGGAGCTTTCAAAGATTAATCTTTCACTACCATATTTACTAGATGTATCTCTAGAGTGTAGGAAAAGTCTTGGTTATTTAAGCATCTTCTTTGGTTGGAATCTGGATAAACAACAGTTTAATGGTCTTTGGATATCCAATTGTGACTTTCAGACAAAATGCTCCATGCACTCTCATACTGATCGTCTAAATTATTGCTCTTCTGGTGGCCTTAAGGGAAAGGAAAGCTGTATTTTGGCAGAATATTGAATACCGGGTCCTTGCAATGGGTCCTTGGATTTGGGTAGAAATAGAAGGAAGGCCTTAAAGAGCAGAGAAAGGGCACGAATGGGCAGAGGTGGTACAGTGAGTGAGCACTGTGGCCAGAACTGTGGACTGCTCCAGGAGACAAGGCCCAGCCATATCCATGGAGGCACCTCTGGAGCAGGCACAGGGAGGCCAAGCCCCCTCAATGGAGCCTAAACTGCAGAAAGGCCTCTTGCCAGAGCCAGACAGCCTCCGCACAGCCAAGCTTCACTTGGCCCTTCTGCAGTGAGCTAGGCTCCAGGCTTCAGGTCTCAGCCCCATGGCATGTGCCCTCTACCTCCCAGAAGGTCCGTGATGAGGGCTCATCCCATTTGGCTCCCTGGGTCATGGCCTCTTTCTGCCCTTGGAATACTGGGAATGACCATACTGGTTTCTGTCTCTGTTCCAAACCTATGTTTTGATGGGCATGATACCAAGTAGTCAATATAAGTTTCAAGTAAAGTAATGATTATTAGCTGCCCTAAGTAAATGCCAATATTTTGAATAAGTAAATGCCAATGAGAAAATAGACATAAATTTTTGGTCTTCTGAAACCTTCCTTCAGACTATTTAGGGGTCACACTAAACTGTATTCTCTACTTACAAAATTTATAGATATATTAATTTGGCATCATTCAGATATACACAGAATTTTTCTGCTTACTTTGCTGGGCTGTAGATTATATCTCCAGACCTGTTTAATCTCCAGACTCACTTATCCAACTGCTCTTGCCTTCCCCATATCTCCCCTCATAGTCAGTATGTCCCACACTGAACTCATCCCACACTGAACTCTCTACCCCCCATTCATTCTGTTCCCACTCACGACAAGACCTGCAAACATGTTCCTCCCTTAGTGATCCTAATCTAAGAAAAAAGAATCTGGGGATTCAAGCCAAAAACCTGCGAGTTGACCTTGATTCCACTTTCTTCCTCATCCCCCATATCCAAGTCCTGTTGGATCTACCTCCTAAAAAGTTCTCACATCCATGCCTACTGATAATGGCTTCTCCTTGCTGAGGCCCCCTGGTGGATGAAGTCGGACCTGGCTCCTCTCCAGCTGTGTCTGGAGCCTTCGCCTCCTTCCAGTCTGCGCTGCAGCCACTTGGCCTTCTTTCATTTTCTCAGAGGGGCCATGCTCCTTCTTGTCTTTAGATCTTTACAGGTATAAACATCCCAGGGCTTAAATGCCTAGAATACGCTTCCTTAACTCTACTTAACTACAATTTACATAATCTTCATGTCTCAGCATGCGTCTCTTTTCCTCAGAGAAGCCTTCTCTGAATCCCGGACCAGGTTTGGGTCCTCTCTTCTATGTTTTCACAGCTCCCTGTGCTGGACTTCTTGCAGCACTCGTCACAGCAGGTAGTAATTTATGGAAATATTGTTTAATATATTCCTCCACTGTAGGCTCAACATCCCCCGAGGGAGGGAGCCTTTGTCGTTTCCCACTAATTCCCTGGTGCTTAGCACAGCACCAGGCACATAGTAAGTGCCACAGAAATATTTGGTAAGTGAATGAATGAATTTTCTGCATACAGATGTGTATTCCTTCAACTATATGAACAAAACTCATTACCTAAAATGATCAATTTTTATATCTTCTGGATGGAATGATTCTCTTTAGTTTTTTCATAATCTCACAAGCTAGGAACATCTAGCTTTGTCTTACGGTCATTAAGACTCATTTATTTTGTTTAATAACAGCTGTCAAGAGGACTCTGTATAAACAGTATAATAAAAGCCTGAAGAATACCAACACTTTACACGAATTCAGTATACTTCCTCCAGAAATAGAGTGTTGCATTTGTTGTAGAATTCATTTTTATTGCTAGTGGGAAACTCCGATGATGGTCATTCTCAAAGCTGTCCCAGTCTATTGTAATGTGCCTTATATTTGTTAAGTTGGTGCAAAAGTAATGCGGTTTTTGCCGCTAAAACTAATAGCAAAAACTGCAATTACTTTTGCATTAACCTAATAACAATTATTTCTTTTAATTGTTTCTCAAAAATCCAGGAGATAGGTCCTATAAACACTTTCCTTCCATGTGGGGAAATGGAAACCAAGGAAAGTAGTCTTCCATGAGCCAAAGAAAATTAAAGATTGAAAACTAGAGATGGTAACGCAGAAACCTCTCTGCTGAGGGCTGCTTCCCAACTGACAGAGGCATGCTGTAAAGCTCAGTCAAAATATTAAGCACTTTGCTGCTAAATATTGAGTTGTAATTAACTAATACACTAGCATAACAAAATTACAATAATCAAGTGATGATGTACTAGTAAGCTGCATGAGTATTCAAGTAAAGAAAATTTCACTGTAAATGTGAGAATCTACTTCTTTTGATATTCACATTTTTCCCCTTTAATATACATTAAGAATGTATTTCAGAGAGATTTAACTTGATCTTTATTAAGAAAAGAAAGACTCGAAAACAATCCTTCAAACACAAATGTCTCCCTTCTCTGAATCCTAGCATGTAGCGTCCACATCACTTAGTCAGCAATTAATTATTGCCCTCTTTTTTGTTGTTGATTTTTAACCTTTTCACATGTATAAGAAGTATCTTGTTTCCCTCAATATATTCTAAGTTTCCTGATGGTAAGGATTTTCTTCTGATATTTTCATATCCCTTCTGAAGCTCCTAGCACCTAGTACATAATGGAAACCCATTAAAAATATGCTGAACGATCTGGCAATTCCAATTGAATGGGAGAGTAAAAGGACCAGTTAATACACTAAATATGTAATCTGGGGGAAACAAACAACAATTTTTTAAAGTATTCTCCTGGAATTGCTTTTCTGGTAAGATTCAGGTCAATGCCCTCTTCCCTGGGTCATCTCCTTGCAAGGATTTAATAATAAGAACCAAGATTCTCAGACCCACCACACCAGGCCAAAGGTCTCTCCATGGCTCCATATTGCCATCACCAATAGCTACTTGAACATTCCAGAGGCTACCAATTTAACATATCTACACCCAAGTGTATCATTCTGCTTTATCCTAGCCTGCTCTTATCTCCATAGTCCCTAACGAGGCAAATAACACCAAATTCACTGAGACATCTAAGCTGAAAGAACTCAGAAGACAACAGCTCCTCTTTCTCTACTCTAAATCTATGTTCTGTCAATTCTCATTTCAAACATGCCCCCTGTTCTTTCGTCTTCAGCAGCGCTACCCCAAATCAGGCATCTTCCCCAACTGGTCTCCAGGCCTCGAGTCGCATCTCCAATCTGTCCTCCACCCTTTTTCCAGAATTACAATCCTAAAATTCAAATCTAATTTTGTTACTCTCCAGCTTAACATCTTTTAACAATTTCTTATAACTGAAAGGATAAAACACAAACTTCTAAAAATATTATGTATCATAAAATATATATATATTTCTCCAGAAGATATGAAAGAACACCTAGAACACAGCACTTTGTTGTTGTATAGTAAAATGTGTTCAATTACTCACCTCCTCAAACTATGAGCATACATAATTTTGAGTAAAACAAAAAGTAAAATTTTTAAATGTCATGTATTACCCAGCCCCTGCCTTCCTTTCCAGCATCACCTCTCATGACTACACTTCTATCTGTCCCTCAGTACTGCACTAGACGAGCTGCAAGAGGATACCACACATTAACCTTTTAAGGAAAGTAAGGCTCTTGGGAATTGATTAGTAGGAGAAGGTAATCCTGTTACCCAGACCAATTCAGGGGCCAACTACTTCTGACGGAACGGCGGCCGGGGAGTGGGGGGGGGGGGGGGTTGGGCAGGCGAGGTGGTGAGATTTATCTCCAATAGCTCCATGTTGCATGACAGCAAATAGACCCAACCATACTCTCTCCTTAGGGAATTCTCAATGAGTGGTGAACATAGAGAAGGTTCACTAGAACTCAAGCCATATCTCAGTTAAGTGCAAGCAGCTTTGCCAGTAGTCCATAAGAACATCTCAGAAATCTCAACTAGTTTATTTTGGGCTGCCCGGAAGACTCCTTGTTTTTCTCTCATCTTTGTAAAAGGTTTCTTTGCATTTTTGCAAAAGGCTGACATCAATGAAAAGAGTCTAAGCAAGTTTCTTCCTTATGACTCTAATGAGTCTGCTAGAATGAATACACAATTCACTGTAGTCTGTAACACCTTCTCTGGCCCTCCCAGGTAGACGTAGCTTCCTCCGCATCCCCCTGGAACTATATTCATCACCTCCAGGTACTCATATCAGTCTCTGCCACTAGCCTTCAAATTGCTGAAAGTCAAGTAAGTATCTTACCTACTTTTGCAAACCCAGGGCTTAGCAAATTGACTGGCACCTAATAGACACTCAGTAAATGTTAATTGAGTAATCCCATGTTGCCTGAACACTAATTATATCATTTAAAAATTCGGTTATATAGAAAGAAAACACAGGGCTTAAATAACAAATTTAAAACCAAAGGTCCAGGCTTTGTTGCCTGTGGCTTTTCTCCTCATCTTTGCTGTGTAGGTTGGAAGAGTCACTTAACTTCTCTGTACATCAACAGGGTATTAGTTAAGACTGTTTCAGAGAAACCAAATTCAAAGCATCCTAAGCAAAAACAGAGTCTAACTAGCTCATGTAGCTGGGACAGCTGACAGAACTGGAGACACATCTACAGGAACTGGGACCTCCAGGAGCTGACCCAGGGATTCCCACTCCGTGTTTTCTGCTTCCTTTTGAGCACTAGCCTCACTGCCTCCTATCATAAAAGGTCTTCTCTATGAGGTGGGAAATGGATCCAATGGCAGCCCCATGAAAGTCCAGAAGAAAAGAAAAGCCTCCCTTTCCCACAGCCAATACAGAAATGTCAATGAGGGACTCTAATGCTTCTGTTTGGGATCCATACCCTACTTGAAACCAACTTTTATTGCCTGGAAGGTGAATTCTGTGATTGGCCAGTCCTGTACTATGCTGGGGTGAGGAGTAGAGTCTGTTAGCATAGTAAGGTGGATGGGAAGCTTGCTGCATAGACAAAAACAATAGTTGTTGCAGTCTATTAACTTAATAGCCATTCTCTTGCCTTTATATTAATAATATTACTTTAGGTAATGCAAAAAAGCATCATCATCTTCATGGAGTGTTATATAAGCATAAAATTTATTATACCAACTACCTCATAGTTGGGCAAAATAAATATATGAGATTAGATCATTATAATTGTGATAATAAATGCCAAGGAATAAGTAAAACCTGCTCTCTTGCTCTCAGTTCTTCAAAAATGCAGCATAGAAACACGTTTCTGACATCATCTAGCAGGCTTGCAATAGAAAAACTTTTTGGTCGGGACCCAAGGTACAGTCATAACCCAATTGCTCAAACCCGAGGAGCCCTGTGAGGCTTCATCAGGGGTATATAGAACACCCACAGCCCTGTTTCCCTGACTGGAAGATTCTGTAACAAAAAAGTAATTCAGAGGGACTCAAAAACTCTACCCAGTCCTCCAGAGAAAACAGATATGACAACAGCTCATTGGGAGGAACTGAGGTTTATGGAAAAGGAAAAATGAGGCTCCTCTCCGAAGAGTAAGAGGACAGCATCCCTCTGAGACTTCCAATTAAGAAAGCTCAGGTGTGCAGTATTTGTTTTCTTCTTACTTAGAGAAATGGGAGCATGTGCGTAAGAAGCATCAGGGCCACAGAGCAAGGCTGAGGACCAGCACCCTCCCTGGAAATCACAGCTAGCCTCTGAGCGTTAGTGTGCAGAACCTCGCTCAAGGGGCATGGGCGCCATCATCATAACAGACACCTGGGCTTGCAGGTGTCTATAATCCCAGCTAAGATAGAGAGTGTTTAAAACTCACAACTCCAATATTTGATGCACTGTTAGTATGCTGATGATGCTACAATGCTAAGAGTTCTTCCTAATTCTTTCTTAGAGAAATATGTAAAACAGCTCTATGTTTCAAATATGTATTACTGTATACCGGGTGGAAGTGTAGGCACTGGGGATAAAAAGCAAACCAAAAGCAAGTGACCAAAGCAAACCAAAAACCCTGTCTTCATGGGGCTTATATTCTAGCTGGAGGAGACAGACAATAAACCTAAAAATAAATAAACTATACAGCATTCGGATGGTGGGAAGTGCTAGAGAAAAATAAAGCATGGCAGGGTAAGGGTACGGGTTGGAATGTATAGGGGACACCTCCCTGCAATATACTTGGCTGTTGATTCTTTGCAGGTGATAACCACAGAAATCCTCTTGCTCTGGTAAAGACTACCTCTCACCAGTGTGAAAGAGGGGCTATAAAGAAGGGAAAGAGAAAGCCCACATGATCACCACAGTGGGATTCAGCCCTGGGCCACAACTCTGCCACACATCTTGCCCATTTCCCACCTCAGTTTAGATTTCTGTGCCCCAACCTGGGCAATGATGTTAATAAAACCTGCATCCTAGCTAGCTCATGGCTCATTGTGTTGACAGGTCTCATGGCCATAAGCTGTCCTAAATATATATTTATCTTCATTTCAAATATTTAAAAGCTCACATTTGGGTTTTTATGCTTCACCTATTGACTGAGCATCTACTATGTGCTAAATGCTGTTCTAGGTATTGCAGTGAGTAAGTATGTGTCCTCATGGAACTTACATTCTAATGGAGGAGATGAAAAATTCAACAATAAATTAAATACGGGTGATACCAACAAGAAGGAGATGCGATACCATTGAATAATCCAGGCGTGAGTTGATGATCACATCCTGAAGTGAGATGTCTCTCAGACAAGCTGAACTGAATTCCTGACCATCTGTGGTCACCTACAGAGCCCTTTCTATAAAGGTGTCATGGTAATATATTGGTATGAAAATCCAGTTATGGTTTGAGGCTTTCTAAAATGTTGAAAGAGCAGCTTCCTTTCTCTTACTGACAATCTGTTGTGTGGACAAATATGCACACACCCTTCCTTCCCCTAAGGGTTTCTATTTTGTGGACGGCAAAGTGTTATTCCAAGTTGTGGACTGCAAAAAATGTTATTCCAAGTTGTATAAAAGAGTGTGTGCTTTGGTTTCCAGAGTCTTTAGCTATTTATTCTAGCACTGCTGTTATGTTTAAAAAGAAGAAGAAGAAGAAGTGGTAAGGATCACATACTGGTAAAAATATGTATAATAATAACAAATAATAGCATCTCCTTTTCAAATTAGAAAGTGAAGCTATAATCACCCCACACTTTTCATGTTCAAAAGCACTAGGTTCTGAGTAGATACAAGAGACTAGAAAATGAAAATGTAGTTACATTACACTGCAACACCTTGGAGAGAGAAGCCTAGCAGATATGAAACTGAGAAAGCTACACGACGCAGTGTTGTAAGTGCTAATGCTTTTCCACACAAGTTCCCGCCTCAGCATTGCTGATTTGACCAAACACTTGTCTCTAGCCCAAATGTCTCCATGGAGTCGGTTTAAATTGAAAAGCAGTCCAAGAGAAGAAGTTCCTGGGTGTATGGATATGAATCCCTCTAGTCAGCATGGCAAGGAATCCAGCTCGACAACACTTTCACATTATACACTTTGGGCCCAGACTTTGTGGACACAACAAACTTTCTGTGTGCAGCACAATACAATCGGACGTAATGTTCACTAAATATAACATGAGATTACTGTAAACACCACTCCGAGAGCTGCTGCGTTGCAGGCATCTAAACTGTCAGGAAAGCCTGCCAGCCAGAGACAAGGTTTCCAGATAAATTTACAGTCTCCACTAGCGGTGGCTAGACAAGTCAAAAATCAAATTATTTGGCATGGTTTCCCATTGAAATCAATGGCAATGAAGCTCACTTGGACTATATATGGAATGGCTTTTATAAATTGCACCTGTCAATAAGGACCCCTTAAAGAAACACATACTACCTTAATGCTTCTCCTTAGAAACTTTGAATATCAAGCTAACTTAGATCAACACATTTTTTATTTGTCTTTTGTTTGTGTGTGTGCTTTCAAAAACAATAACAGCAGCAACACAAACAAACTGGTAGGAAGCTGGTTTTCCCATCAGTGCCCTTGTTAGAAACAGAATATCTAGAGAATATGCTTGGAGAAAAACCATATTTTTAAACCACACTAGATATCTGATGCCAAATGTCTGATGAAAGTAGTATCTAGTAGTCATGGAAGGTGTCTTTGGGACCTGCCCAGTGACTGAGGAGCAAGCTGTGAATATACAGCTATCCCTCAAGCTCCTGACTGGAGTGACCAGCAGTTCATCGATGATGAAATATTTTTACAGAAAATACCATGTATTTTCAGGCCACCTCTCCTCAGTACCCAAAAACAGACAGAACCCAATGAAGTGAATGAAATTCAGAGATCCCCATCCATCAGGGCAACTAGAATTCTGGCCACTCTATTTCATTGTTCAAATATTGCAAGAAAACTCCAATATCGTTTCTGCCCCCCACTTTCTCCACAAGAGCCTTTCCTTCTAGTAAACATTTCTCCACCAAAAAGAACCCCAGGAAATATCAGAAGTTCGACTGGGCTAAGGAGAGGGAAAAAAGAAATGTAGCAGCCAGAATGCATGTTGAATTTTAACTGTTGGTAAGTTCTTGGACCACCTGCCCAAGTGTATGCAAGCAGTTTGCAGAGAAAAATTCTTTCTTCAATTAAAAGTCCCTGTCTGGGTCTCAAACTTTTCTCCCTGGTCAAAAAGGATCAGAAACACCTCATTGAGTATTGGGCCACCATAACTGACTCATCAAAGGACATCTGTCCTTCTCCCCAAAAAAGCATGACTTGGAACAGCAAGGCATTCTAAGACAGAAAGACAACCCTCTCTGTGTTGGAAGAAAAGTAGCAGTGACTGTAATTAACAGAGCAGCAGTTGTGGAACTTCTAGGGTTGTATTTAAAGGCCCATGCAGGAACGGGGTGAGCAGTCGTGACTGCGGCTGTGTGGTAAAATAAGGATGGGAGCGGGAAATGGGGCAGGAGAAGTAAATAGGTATACTTACAGCCCGCGGAGCCGAAGCCAGATTTTCTCGATCTGTTCCGGTTGCAGGTATTTCAGAGAGTTGCTCTCAAATTCTTCAATCTCCTTGGTTGGCGACTCCATAGCTGCAGGTAGGTGACCACTGGCGGTGAAGCTGAGATAGTTTGGGCTGTCCCCTCCCCGTCTCCTCGCCCAGCTCGCGATGCCCAGCCAGGCGCGGCGCGCGTTTGCCGGGCACTTTCTCGGCGCGCTCCCCCTTCTGCGCCCCCAGACTCCGACTTAGAGCGGACTCTGATCGCGGGAAACCACGTCCCCAGGTGCGCCCCGGAGGCAGCTGCGGGAACCAGCCATGGTCCCGGGCTAATGCCCAGGGATAAGCACAGAGATAGGGATAGAGATAGGGATTGGGACTGGGCTCCAGCTCCAAGAGAAAGCACCTCGGGTCTATTCGTATTCTCCCCCTACCCCCAAACAAAGCCACAGAAGCGATCAGCGCGCAGCTAAAGGGTTTGGAGGTGAAAAGGAGGGCTGGGTGGGGAGGAGAGAAAGTGAGGAGGAGGAGGAAGAAAGTGAGAAGGGAGAGAAAAGCGGCGGCTGAGCCAAGCGGGAGCCGGCGCGGGCGGTGGGGCCTGACCCGGACGCCGTGCACCCAGCTCCGCCCCGCGCCCAGCGCCCCGCTCACTCCCTGGCCGCGCCTGCCTTCGCGCCCCTCTGTTTTCTCTCACTTACCAGCAGCTCTGCTGACAAGCGAGAAAACTGACAAGTGAGAAAAGTCGTCTGTCAGCGCCCGGGCTGGCGTCTGGGCTGTCACCGCGGGCGCGGAGGGAGGGGCGCGCGGACACCGCCGTCTGCCGGGCACACGCTGGGCTCCGACCCCGGCCGGGCACACTCACCCCCGCAGGGCAGCCGCGGCCACCACCGACCTGCGGAGCTGCGTGGGCTTCCGGAACCCTCACCTCAACCTCAACAAGAGCTCGGCTCCGCGCAAGTAGGAGGGAAGGGAAATCCTTATCCTCCCGCGGCCAGGGCACGCAGAAGCCGCGAGGCTTCGCGGAGGTTCGGCCTGGAGGTCCCCCACAGCCTCACTCTCGCACCCGCCACAGAACCGGGTCCATTTTGAAATATTGAAGCGACTGATGGGGACGAAGGGAACCACACACCACACTCAAAAACTCTTGATGTTTTCTTGTTAAAGGGGCTCTCTCGCTCGCGCTCTCTCTCCCTCTCTCATTCCCTCCCTCCCTCCCTCTCCCCCACCCCACCCCCACCTCTCTCTCTTGTGCGGAAGAAAAGGAGAAAATATACCAATAGTGAGGAGGTAAGTTTCTTCAGATCAATATCACACGCTACGCAAGAGGGTCCCTCCTGGGTGCTGGCTGGGCGGCTGTGGATGGTGACAAAGTTTCAGCTCCACAAAGCTGCAACTCACTGTCAGGGTTCCCCTAGTTCAGGAACAATGTCAATAAGGTAGAATGCTCTGAAAGAATGGGACCAGGTATGAAGTTGGGAGTCAGGGAGGGAGGACAGATGAAGAGAGGAACCAAAGACTGGGGGAATCCATGCCCAAGATGATTGCAAGCGACATCACAGAAGGGTCCGTCAAACTTCCTTCTAGGTGAAGCCACCACCACGGGCTATTTCAAACCTGGCTCTCAGGGTTCCTGAGATTCAGGGTGGGGCATGCCCTATACAGTATTTTTCCTCAATGACAGGTAATACTTCTTTCCATCACACTCTCAGAATTATTTTCCTATCCATTAGATGATTACCTGCTTCCCAAAAGCATGATAAACTTAGAAGTGAGGACTAGTTTCTCTTCACTGCTCAAGTAAAGTTCCATTCACCTGACCTTAACAAAGGAATAAAATGGTCTCTAAATCATAAATGCTCACCCACTTCGTAATTGGCATTCATTTTCCAGAACTTAGAGGTGAGAGTGATGAGGATGCTTGGCTGGCCCCATGCATTCTAGCAGAGAAGGTGGTACCTCAAGGTAAGACAAAAGACCTGTTTGATGAAAAACGACTTACCTACTCACCTGCCAGGTAAATCTGAAGTCGCCCCATTAAAGGCAGCCTTTTAAGGTTTATGGAGGCGCATATATTTTCACTGAGTTAAGGTATTATTACTAGGCAATGGTAACATTAAGCAATATTTTAACATGGAGTTCATCTATCTGAATAAAACCAATTACCCTTCCAGTGTTACCCAGCAGAGAAACAGTGCCCTGGGGAAATAGAATGTCACAAGAGGAAATTTTTGTAGTGACGTGTTTTGAGAATGGAAGACAGCGGCATGGTCCCCAAATGGGGTATTTCCATTAGTGTGTGCACCTTGGGCAGGCTGCTGGCAGAATGTGGAAGTACAATAATGGTAATAACAGCAAACAAGTATCAGAAACTTTCCATAGCCCAAGCATTGTTCTAAGTGTTCTACTCTCATGTAATACTCGAGACTATTCTATGAGGTAGGTACTATTATTATCATCCCCATTTTACAGTAAGAAAACTGAAGCACCAGGAGGCTTCCTAGACCAACTAGAGAGAAAACTGAACTAGAAAAGACCAGAGTTTGAGTTATGGCTGATTACCTTATCCTATACAAATACATCCCCCTCACAGAGTCCCATTTTCCACATCTATAAAGTGATACATTTAGGCAAAAATATTTTTATGTTGTTTTCAGCTTTATGAGTCATTGAGGTCATCTGGAGAGACTTGGAAAAAGAAATTGCTGAAAAGAGAGACAAATGATGCTGAATTCACATTTTAACTATGTCATAGTTTCTCTGAGTACTGGCCTAGGATGAAAATATACAAAGGAATATTAAGCATGATACTTACCTTTCACTCCATACCACATCTATGACTTTTTCCTACTCTTAGTGGAATTTTGATTGTCAGAGAAAAGCAAATTTTGGAAGAAAAAGGAAAGAAATCGACTTTTGCTGCAATTAAGCAAATCAGAGAGAAAAGACCAAAAACATTTTTTTTAAGTTTTTGAAGCTAGATTTTGTTTCATTTGAGAAAATTTCTTGCAAAATTAATGTGTATTAGAAAGTCAGGAAGAATATAACTTTGCTTTATCTACAGCCATAATAGTCTTTAGAGCAGGAAGGAGCCCAAGAGATAACACAGTTTGGAGGTTTTCAAATTTTTGAAGCAACAGAATATTTTATTTTAAATAATATAAGGAACTCAAATGCATAACTCAGCTTTAAAAAATAAAGATAGAGTGGCTCCAGTTGAATGGGGAAGGGAAGTAGTTAGTTCTCAGGTACAGAGTCCACCTCTGCCTCCTCTTTACCCCAGCTCTTAGTGCCCAATGCTCCCACTTTACAGATGAGAAAACTGAGGCCAAAATACCACAAAACAACTAAGGATTCCTTGCTCCTAAACCACATTAGAAAACCACTTTGTCTTCCCTCTGCCAACAAAATACTACTATTTTTAGATGCACCATGTTACTACGGCACTCAGATTGTGTTCTCTCTTCATCTATCACAGCCAAAGTATGCTCCATAGTTGCAGCAACACCACAAGCCACAATTTCTACTAGCATTCTGCTCAGAGGCAAGCAAAAAGAAACAGATGCAAATAGACCTGGAAACAAAAGGTCTAAGAAAACACAAAGCCACTCACAACTTTGCTTTACAGTTTAATTTCCTTTGTTTCTTCTTAACCCAGATTTTTCAGTAAAACTGTTTAGGAAACATTACATGGTCAAACATCACTAAATGCATATAGACATGCATACATACATACATATATATATATATATATATATATGCACAGGCACATATACATTCATGTATGCATGCATACATACATATAACCAACAATTTAAAGTACTCCTGCAAATTCACACACAGTAACTAAGTCTATGGACTAGCCAACCTCTGCACTGTCAGAATTAAGTATCACAAAAGATTAGGAAGAAAGTGAGCTACCTGTCCCAGAGTTCAAGGGGAAGCTAGATGTTAATCTGATAAAGGAATAGGAATCAGGCTTTGAAGGCATGAGAATGACCCCCCTGGTCTCTTTCATTGCTAAGATTTCATGGTTCATTTATAATCACAATAACCACATCTACCACCCTACCAGTTTTTGAAAACTATCATATGCCAAGCACCATGGCACGCACATCACAGGTTGGTCCATTTCATCCCCAACAAAATACTTTAGCATAGTTTAATTATGCTCATTTACAAGTAAAGACAGAAAGGGCTCCCAATGGTCAGATAACTTCTGCAAAGACATACAGCTAATACGTGGCACAGCAGGTTCCAAACCCAGACAAAAAGGCAAAGCTCATGTTCTTTTGCCTTTGCTATACCACCTCCCTGCAGACACGCAAAAACTCTAGTAAAGAGGTATATAATAGAGAAGGTACGGAAAGGAGCAGGAGCATGGATGAGGGGGTCATTCATGCTGTGGGGAAATTAGGAAGGCTTCATAGTGAAGGTGACATTTGAACTGGATCTTGAAAGTAGGTGGAGTAGAAATTGTTTGCATGAAAGGTGGGTGGAGGCAGGTGATTCCAGAGAGAGGGCACTGCATGAAAAGAGGCACAGAAACATGGTAAGGGGTAGGGTGTCCTGCAATCCACAAACAGTTTTGTGTGGTGTGTCTGTGAATGTGACTAGGAACAGAAAGAGAAAATGCTGGAATGATCAGCCATTCTCTTGTTGTCATGGAAGAAGCTTGGGCTCTCTCCTATAGATGTCAGGGAGCCATGGGCACATCTAAACAGTGAGAGGCATGGCCACATGTGGAGGGTACCTGCTGCCCTGAATATGCCAAGGGCATTGTGCACAGAGGTCAGCTCTCCAGGAAGCTGCCATAGGAGCATGCAACAACTATGGTGCAAATGATAACCAGGGCTGCAGAAGAGAAATCCAGTGACCAACTGCAAACAAGCTCCTCCGCTTACAAACAAGGAAGAGTAGAAAAAGGAAAATAGGCAAATCAGAAAAAGCAAAGCTTTTTTTCTTTCAGCTATGAGATGATGACTACTTGCTTTGACCTCCATGAAGCCAGCCTGTGCCCTTGATCCATTTTTCACGACTTGGCAGTGGCATCATGAAGAGAGTCTGTTGAGGGGGAAATTCTGGAGACACATTTAGGACATCAGAAGTAGCACCGCCAGGCACAGCAGCCCCTCCTCCCCGCCCACACCAGATGTGAGGCGGCCCCCATAATGTTCTGTCAACAGAGGCTGTTCTCTCTCACTGGCTTCCTTTGTGGGGAAAAGGGCCTCTTTGGCGACACTGTTACCCTGCTTCTCCCTCTGACGTCTTTTCTGTTTGATTTTATAATTTGGGGCAGACTCTGTCTCAGGAACCACCTTCCCTAGAAAAAAGAGGTGAAAGAAAAGGCAGAGGACTGGCTAAGCCCAGAGGTACCCCCACTCTAGCCCCCCTCTGAAATGGGGCTCTGAATAGCCAGAATCTCAACTACATTACCAAGTCGTGGCCCAGAGAAGTGAGAAGACAAAGAGATAGAAGAGATAGGGCAGCTCAGGGGCAGCCTGATGTAGCCTGCATGTGACCCACAGTTTCTGCGCCTCTCTCTGCCAGGATCCTTCAGTTGCTCCCACAAGAGAAGCTTACATAATCCTTCTGATAGAGGTGGCACAGGCAAAGGAAAGGACTTGGAGTGGTACTGCCTCACCACGCCACCTAGGATAAGACCCTTCTCTTGTTTGGCCATGGTTGGGTTGGGCTCAGGGACCTCTGCATCCCTTTCCAATGCTCACATACCCTAATGTTCCATCAACAGAGGCATGGTTAGTCTGGCCTGGGCTAACCAAGCTTTTCACGGACCCAAAAAAGCTGCAGGAAAACCTGAGTCTGCCCCTCCCCCTCAGGCCAGATTTGACTATAATAGACACAACCTAGATTGTCCAACCAGAATCATGGACCCCATACCTATGGATAGAGTGATTGGTCCAGGGGGTGATATGTGACTGAAACAGATCTGGTCCTTATGGGAGATTTGATGTGGCCACTAGGAAAGAGATGGTCTATTTCTCTTTTCTTTGAGAAACAAGCCATATGGCTTGAAGTTATCTTAGCCATGAGGTTATCTTTTCACCATGTGGAGAGAATATACCAGAAAAATGACATCAGGGCTGGGTGCAGTGGCTCATGCCTGTAATCCCAGCACTCTGAGAGGCCGACGTGGCTGGATCACCTGAGGTCAGGAGTTCAAGACCAGCCTGGCCAAGATGGCAAAACCCCATCTCTACAAAAAAAATATAAAAATTAGCTGGGCATGGTGGCACACGCCTGTAATCCCAGCTGCTCAGAAGGCTGAGGCACAAGAATTGCTTGAACCTGGGAGGCGGAGGTTGCAGTGAGCTGAGATCACACCACTGCACTCCAGCCTGGGCGACAGAGTGAGACTCCATCTCAAAAAAAAAAAGGAAAAAGAAAAAAAATGACATCAACACAGAAAAAGCTGAGAGAAGAACTAGAGAGACAAAGAAAAACAATGTGAAAGGATCCATTGAGCCCCCTGATCCTGCTATGCCTGAAGCCAGAATGCCCATTGACTTTTAGGTTATATGAACAAAATAAATGTACCCCACCAATTTTTTTTAACTTAAACTAGTTTGAGTCAGAGTTATGTTACTGACAACTAAAAGAATGCTAACTAATAATACAATTATTCCTTACGGGAATGTTGTAAGGAGAAAAAAAAAAAAACAGGACCGGGCACAGTGGCTCACGCCTGTAATCCCAGCACTTTTGGAGGCCGAGGCAGGCAGATTGCCTGAGGTCAAGAGTTCAAGGCAAGCCTGGCTAACATGGTGGTGTAACCCAATCTCTACTAAAAACACAAAAAGTAGCCAGGCGTGGTGGCACATTCCTGTAGTCCCAGCTACTCGGGAAGCTGAGGCAGGAGAATCACTTGAACCTGGAAGGCAGAAGTTGCAGTGAGCTGAGATCATGCCACTGCACTCCAGCCTGGGCAGCAGAACAAGATTCTATCTTAAAAAACAAACAAACAAACAAAAAAATCATTTATGGCCAGTGCCTTGTACATTGGAGGTTCTCATAAAATAGTAGTTCTTCCTCCATCTCATCCATCTGGCAGGACACAAAAGGACAGAAACTGGAACACTATAAAGGGATCTAGGGGTGGGCAGAGCACCCAAGGTAAATAGAAAAAGCCTGTATTATCTTGATAAATAGACATACCAATAATTTTCTTTCAGTTACATTTTGATAATGACCTATCAAATCATTGCTATATTACATACATTAATCCCTCAGAACAAACCTGAAGTGAATGAAACACTTTATTTATTTTTTTAATTTATTTTATTTATTTATTTTTTTTTTTTTTGAGACAGAGTTTCGCTCTTGTTGCCCAGGCTGGAGTGCAGTGGTGTGATCTCGGCTCACTGCAACCTCTCCCTCCCAGGTTCAAGCAATTTTCTGCCTCAGCCTCCTGAGTAGCTGGGATTACAGGCACCCACCACCACACCCGGCTAATTTTTATATTTTTAGTAGAGACGGGGTTTCACCATCTTGGCCAGGCTGGTCTTGAACTCCTGACTTCAGGATCCACCTGCCTCACCCTCCCAAAATGCTGGGATTACAGGCACACTTTATTATTATTATTACCTCCAGTTTAGAAATGAGGTGGTGAAGGTCCAAGAAGTCTGCCAGCTTCCCTCCGGCTGGTCTGCTCTCCTCCAGCTAGTGGCAGGGCAGCAAGACAGTGCAGGCCTCCTGACTTCTGGTTCCGTGGCCATTCTGCCTCTCAGAACACACTGCCAACCCAGCATAATTAACTTGGCTGTACTAATGAAATTGAAATTTTTGTTCACGTAAAACTGCTGATGCTACAAGTCAGCCAAATTCTGACCCGAAGGTACATAAATCAGCGGGTTGTTCTTCCTATCACTGTAAAGCAAATTTGAATATGGAAAAACCTCAGAGCTGAAAGGGATCTTTATCCAAGCTCCTAATTCTTCAGATAAGGAACGAGCAGCTCAATCACATGCAGTTGCCACACAAGTTGGCAGCAGAGCTTGGACCAGAAGCGATGTCCCTGAACTCCCAGCCCAGTGCTCCACTGTCTCTAAACTTTCTGTGGGATCAAGAATGGCTCCCACTTCCAACTGAGGACTGGTCCAATGGTTTGCTCAGTTAAGAAAAGATGCCCACTAAAAAGCATAGGCTGTTGGTAAATGCTTCTTGAAGAAAGGGGGTCTCTTGGGGAACTGGTAGAAGTAGAGAAGAAAGGCTCCAGGAAAGTGGAAAGGTCCACAGCAGCCTAGATAATAACAGAGAACCTGATGTGATGGATGTAAGAGGGTCAAGAAAGGGACACTGGGCGACGGCTATACATGCAGACTGAAGGGGCCTGGACTACCACATTAAAGTTTAGGCTTGGCCAGGCATGGTAGCTCACACCTATAATCCCGGCACTTTGGGAGGCCGAGGCAGGAGGATCTCATGAGGCTAGGAGTTGGAGATCAGCATGGGCAACATGGGAAGACCCTGTCTCTACAAAAAATTTTTAAAAATTCGCCAGGTGTGGTGGTGCACACCTGTGGCCCTGGCTACTAGGGAGGCTAAGCTGGGAGGATTGCTTGAGCCCAGGGGTCAAGGCTGCGATGAGCCATGATCACAGGATTACACTCCAGCCTTGGCAACAGAGCAAGACTCACTCTCTCAAAAAAAAAAAAAAAAATGCTAAGGCTTTATACTCTTGCCAATAGGGAAGCATTAAAATCTGTTGAGCAGGTGTGTAGGAGATGCAAAGTGGAAGTTTGATTTGCAAAGAAGGATTTAAAAACAGGATTTTCGAAGGTTGTTTTTGAAAGGCCACCAAAGGTGAAGATTTACAGATTCTTTTCTCTGTATCTGGAGGGAAATGATCTCACAAAACAAATAAATGCTGGAACCTTTTAAATTCATTCATTCATTCAACAAACATTGGCTGAGTGCCTACTATGTGCTGCACACTCTGTGATACTAGGTATGCAATAGTCAATTAAAATACTCCAGTTTTGCACCATGGATCTTTAATCTAATTGGGAAAACAGATACTAAACAGATTATAAAACAACAGATACATCACTGTAAAGGTAAAGGGTGCTGAAAAGAAAAACAGGGTGCAGTGCAGAGAACAAAAGGAATATGATTTATTTATAAATAGGGTGGCATTTCAGCTATATTGCTGTGTAACAAACTATCCTCAAAATTCAGTGGCTTTTTAAAACAACCAATTTTTCTCTCTCATGACCCTGTGGGTTGGCCAGGTAGTTCTTCTGTTGGTCTTGTTTGGGGTCTGCCATGCAGCTGTAGCCAGATGGCAACCCGGGCTAGAATATCCAATATGGTTTCACTCACATGTCTGGTGCTTTGGCAGGGACAGCTGGAAGGCTGAGACCTCTCTCTTTCTCCACACGGTTTCTCCTCGTGGTCTCAGCATGTAGCTAGATTAGGCTCCTGTACATGGCAGCTAGATTGCAAGTGCAAGTGTGCCAGGAGTGGGGAGGCAGAAGCGGCCAGTCCTCTTATGGGCTAAGCCTAGGACTGGCACAACATCACTTCTGCTACACTGGGTTGGTTAAAGCAATCACAGAGCTAGCCCTGATTCCACAGAAGAAATAAACCCCACCTCTTGATGCAGGGTGTGGGGAGGGAGTGATACAGATATTTGCAGCCATCTTTAATACACCCAAGTGGTCACGGATGGCCTCCACAAGCAGGTGACATTTGATCTAAGACCTGAAGGAAAAGGAGACAGCCAGTTAACAGGCAAGAGTAGGAGGAAAATATTTCTGACAAGAAGGAACAACATGTGCAAAGATTATTAAGCAGGGAGAAGCTTGAGGAGTTGAAGGGCTTATAAGGAGCTAAGTTGTGGCAGGAGCAATGTGGCAAGGGGAGAGTGGCCTGTGATGAGGTCAGGAGGCAGGTGGGTGGGGACAACGGAAAAGTATTGGGTACAGATTTAGGGACCCATTCAACTGTAGTCTTCTAGAGGGCAGAGATCACAAAAGTCTTGTTCACCACTGTCCCCTGTCCCCCTGACCTTCCCTCCAACCCCCTATGCCTAACATACCAATTGACCAATGACCAATTGGGCTTCTCAGACAAGTACTGTGAAATTTATTTCATTTATGGCACAAGGTTAGTGATTCCTAGCACATACATTATACTCAAAGAGCAAACCTCAGACATGGACACAAACTTGAGTGTTCTACTAGACCTGAAGATGTGGAGCTACTCAGGGAAAGGCAGAAAGCACTGACCAGAGTTACCTTTCAGTGCATAAAGGGTTAATTTTCAATTATCTGATTAGCTGCACCTTTCAGCTATCTGGCAGAGAATTATTGTTCCTTGCACCCTCCAGATAAGTGAAATGTTACTTTTCATGTGACTCAGCACACAAGGGGAATGAGGGATATTAACTACTCCTGACAGTGTTTTCAAAATTGTCCTTGGGGACATCTAAATGGTCCATGCTGGTCCCTGTGATTCTCAGAAGTGAAAGGATTTTAATACTCAGGAGAATAAAAGAATATAAAAGAATAACATATCTATGAATGCCTTCCACCCACATGCTTTTAACAGATTCTTGCTAATAAAAAAGACCCTGAAGGCACTGTGACTCGGCCCATAATCCTTCACTCGTAGACTGACAGACCCATCAGAAGTTGACATGTGCATATATTTCTACTCCTGAGATATAAACTGGCTTCTATGAGCAGAGAGTGGGACTTGATTTATGGAGAGGCATGGAAACTTATGGACACAATTTAAAAGTAATTAACATGGAAAGCCAATCTTAGCAAAAGACTCTCAAACTGCTTATGTGCTGCCAGTACCGCCATGGAAACAGGTGGACTCTCACACGTAGAGCTATGTGGCTTCCCTGCTGCCTTAGCTAAATGTAAATGAAGAAATGAAAATTGTTCTCCTCAATGGGATTTAGGAAGCACTTGGGAATTTTAATGAAAGCATTGAAAGGAAAGAGTGCTGAGTCCTTGAAAACAGCTCCCATCAAGTCAATTAAGACCCTGTTAGAAACCATTCTGCCTTCACTATGGGCAGAGCCAACAGAGACTTCTGAATCAATGAGTCTCTTTTTAAGAAATATTTCATTTAATACTTTCCCTCCCCCACCTAGGCATAAAGAGCATTTGTGAAAATCAGTCCCATTCTCACCCATTCATATAACATAGCAGAAGTACCCACTGCATCCTGCCCTGAAATCAGACTTACTTGCCATGGAGTTTCCTACAGATAATTGGATATTTCCTATACTCCTATTCTACACAGAATTCAACCTATCAGAATCTAATCACTCTGCCAGATCAATGCTCAGCAATTCCTAAGGATGCTGCTATTACCTGGGACTTTTGACCACTTTTTCTCTTCATTTATTGCCAGATTCATCATCTCAAACAATGTGGTGGAATTAGATGGTAAGAGAGGAAATTTTAACGCATGACCTTTTCAAAACCCCTCTGCCTTCCATAGTGAAATCTAACTTGGTTAAGGATTTATTGATAGACGGCTGGTCATTGACTGCTGGTGACCTCAGGAGATTTATTTAATAACCATGGCTTTTAGAAGCAACATTCATATCAAAATGAAAATGTGGGGAAAAATTCAGAAGATGGCCAAATAGGAACAGCTCCGGTCTACAGCTCCCAGTGTGAGCGACTCTGAAGACGGGTGATTTCTGCATTTCCATCTGAGGTACCGGGTTCATCTCACTAGGGAGTGCCAGACAGTGGGCGCAGAACAGTGGGTGCAGCGCACCATGCGCGAGCCAAAGCAGGGCGAGGCATTGCCTCACTCGGGAAGTGCAAGGGGTCAGGGAGTTCCCTTTCCTAGTCAAAGAAAGGGATGACAGATGGCACCTGGAAAATCGGGTCACTCCCACCCTAATACTGCGCTTTTCCGACAGGCTTAAAAAACGGCGCACCACGAGATTATATCCCGCACCTGGCTCAGAGGGTCCTATGCCCACGGAGTCTCGCTGATTGCTAGCACAGCAGTCTGAGATCAAACTGCAAGGTGGCAGCGAGGCTGGGGGAGGGGTGCCCGCCATTGTCCAGGCTTGCTTAGGTAAACAAAGCAGCCAGGAAGCTCAAACTGGGTGGAGCCCACCACAGCTCAAGGAGGCCTGCCTGCCTCTGTAGGCTCCACCTCTGGGGGCAGGGCACAGACAAACAAAAAGACAGCAGTAACCTCTGCAGACTTAAATGTCCCTGTCTGACAGCTTTGAAGAAAGCAGTGGTTCTCCCAGCACGCAGCTGGAGATCTGAGAATGGGCAGACTGCCTCCTCAAGTGGGTCCCTGACCTCTGACCCCTGAGCAGCCTAACTGGGAGGCATCCCCCAGTAGGGGCAGACTGACACCTCACACAGCCGGGTACTCCTCTGAGACAAAACTTCCAGAGGAACCATCAGACAGCAGCATTCGCAGTTCATGAAAATCCACTGTTCTGCAGCCACCGCTGCTGATACCCAGGCAAACAGCGTCTGAAGTGGACCTCTAGCAAACTCCAGCAGACCTGCAACTGAGGGTCCTGTCTGTTAGAAGGAAAACTAACAAACAGAAAGGACATCCACACCAAAAACCCATCTGTACATCACCATCATCAAAGACCAAAAGTAGATAAAACCACAAAGATGGGGAAAAAACAGAACAGAAAAACTGGAAACTCTAAAAAGCAGAGTGCCTCTCCTCCTCCAAAGGAATGCAGTTCCTCACCAGCAATGGAACAAAGCAGGACAGAGAATGACTTTGACGAGTTGAGACACGAAGGCTTCAGACGATCAAACTACTCCAAGCTACAGGAGGAAATTCAAACCAAAGGCAAAGAAGTTAAAGACTTTGAAAAAAATTTAGACAAACGTATAACTAGAATAACCAATACAGAGAAGTGCTTAAAGGAGCTGATGGAGCTGAAAGCCAACGCTCGAGAACTACGTGAAGAATGCAGAAGCCTCAGGAGCCGATGCGATCAACTGGAAGAAAGGGTATCAGCGATGGAAGATGAAATGAATGAAATGAAGCGAGAAGGGAAGTTTAGAGAAAAAAGAATAAAAAGAAATGAACAAAGCCTCCAAGAAATATGGGACTATGTGAAAAGATCAAATCTACATCTGATTGGTGTACCTGAAATTGACGGGGAGAATGGAACCAAGTTGGAAAACACTCTGCAGGATATTATCCAGGAGAACTTCCCCAATCTAGCAAGGCAGGCCAACATTCAGATTCAGGAAATACAGAGAATGCCACAAAGACACTCCTCAAGAAGAGCAACTCGAAGACACATAATTGTCAGATTCACCAAAGTTGAAATGTAGCGAAAAATGTTAAGGGCAGCCAGAGAGAAAGGTCAGATTACCCACAGAGGGAAGCCCATCAGACTAACAGCAGATCTCTCTGCAGAAACTCTACAAGCCAGAAGAGAGTGGGGGCCAATATTCAACATCCTTAAAGAAAAGAATTTTCAACCCAGAATTTCATATCCAGCAAAACTAAGCTTCATAAGTGAAGGAGAAATAAAATCCTTTACAGACAAGCAAATGCTGAGAGATTTTGTCACCACCAGGCCTGCCCTAAAAGAGCTCCTGAAGGAAGCGCTAAACATGGAAAGGAAAAACCGGTACCAGCTGCTGCAAAATCATGCCAAAATGTAAAGACCATCGAGACTAGGAAGAAACTGCACCAACTAACGAGCAAAATAACCAGCTAACATCATAATGACAGGATCAAATTCATACATAACAATATTAACTTTAAATGTAAATGGACTAAATGCTCCGATTAAAAAACACAGACTGGCAAATTGGATAAAGAGTCATGACCCATCAGTGTGCTGTATTCAGGAAACCCATCTAATGTGCAGAGACACACATAGGCTCAAGATAAAAGGATGGAGGAAGATCTACCAAGCAAATGGAAAACAAAAAAAGGCAGGGGTTGCAATCCTAGTCTCTGATAAAACAGACTTTAAACCAACAATGAAAAGAGACAAAGAAGGCCATTACATAATGGTAAAGGGATCAATTCAACAAGAAGAGCTAACTATCCTAAATATATATGCACCCAATACAGGAGCACCCAGATTCATAAAGCAAGTCCTGAGTGACCTACAAAGAGACTTAGACTCCCACACAATAATAACAGGAGACTTTAACACCCCACTGTCAACATTAGACAGATCAATGAGACAGAAAGTTAACAAGCATACCCAGGAATTCAACTCAGCTCTGCACCAAGCGGACCTAATAGACATCTACAGAACTCTCCACCCCAAATCAACAGAATATACATTATTCTCAGCACCACACCACATCTATTCCAAAATTGACCACATAGTTGGAAGTAAAGCTCTCCTCAGCAAATGTAAAAGAACAGAAATTATGACAAACTGTCTCTCAGACCACAGTACAATCAAACTAGAACTCAGGATTAAGAAACTCACTCAAAACCGCTCAACTACATGGAAACTGAACAACCTGCTCCTGAATGACTACTGGGTACATAACGAAATGAAGGCAGAAATAAAGATGTTCTTTGAAACCAACAAGAACAAAGACACAACATACCAGAATCTCTGGGACACATTCAAAGCAGTGTGTAGAGGGAAATTTATAGCACTAAAAGCCCACAAGAGAAAGCAGGAAAGATCCAAAATTGACACCCTAATATCACAATTAAAAGAACTAGAAAAGCAAGAGCAAACACATTCAAAAGCTAGCAGAAGGCATGAAATAACTAAAATCAGAGCAGAACTGAAGGAAATAGAGACACAAAACAACCTTCAAAAAATTAATGAATCCAGGAGCTGGTTTTTTGAAGGGATCAACAAAATTGATAGACCGCTAGCAAGACTAATAAAGAAAAAAAGAGAGAAGAATCAAATAGATGCAATAAAAAATGATAAAGGGGATATCATCACTGATCCCACAGAAATACAAACTACCATCAGAGAATACTACAAACACCTCTACGCAAATAAACTAGAAAATCTAGAAGAAATGGATAAATTCCTCGACACATACACTCTCCCAAGACTAAACCAGGAAGAAGTTGAATCTCTGAATAGACCAATAACAGGCTCTGAAATTGTGGCAATAATCGATAGCTTACCAACCAAAAAGAGTCCAGGACCAGATGGATTCACAGACAAATTCTACCAGAGGTACAAGGAGCAACTGGTACCATTCCTTCTGAAACTATTCCAATCAATAGAAAAAGAGGGAATCCTCCCTAACTCATTTTCTGAGGCCAGCATCATCCTGATACCAAAGCCAGGCAGAGACACAACCAAAAAAGAGAATTTTGGACCAATATCCTTGATGAACATTGATGCAAAAATCCTCAATAAAATACTGGCAAACAGAATCCAACAGCACATCAAAAAGCTTATCCACCATGATCAAGTGGGCTTCATCCCTGGGATGCAAGGCTGGTTCAATATACACAAATCAATAAATGTAATCCAGCATATAAACAGAACCAAAGACAAAAACCACATGATTATCTCAACAGATGCAGAAAAGGCCTTTGACAAAATTCAACAACCCTTCATGCTAAAAACTCTCAATAAATTAGGTATTGATGGGACATATCTCAAAATAATAAGAGCTATCTGTGACAAACCCACAGCCAATATCATACTGAATGGGCAAAAACTAGAAGCATTCCCTTTGAAAACTGGCACAAGACAGGGATGCCCTCTCTCACCACTCCTATTCAACATAGTGTTGGAAGTTCTAGCCAGGGCAATTAGGCAGGAGAAGGAAATAAAGGGTATTCAATTAGGAAAAGAGGAAGTCAAATTGTCCCTGTTTGCAGATGACATGATTGTATATCTAGAAAACCCCACTGTTTCAGCCCAAAATCTCCTTAAGCTGATAAGCAACTTCAGCAAAGTCTCAGGATACAAAATCAATGTGCAAAAATCACAAGCATTCTTATACACCAATAACAGACAAACAGAGAGCCAAATCATGAGTGAACTCCCATTCACAATTGCTTCAAAGAGAATAAAATACCTAGGAATCCACCTTACAAGGGACATGAAGGACCTCTTCAAGGAGAACTACAAACCACTGCTCAATGAAATAAAAGAGGATACAAACAAATGGAAGAACATTCCATGCTCATGGGTAGGAAGAATCAATATCGTGAAAATGGCCATACTGCCCAAGGTAATTTATAGATTCAATGCCATCCCCATCAAGCTACCAATGACTTTCTTCACAGAATTGGAAAAAACTACTTTAAAGTTCATATGGAACCAAAAAAGAGCCCGCATTGCCAAGTCAATCCTAAGCCAAAAGAACAAAGCTGGAGGCATCATGCTACCTGACTTCAAACTATACTACAAGGCTACAGTAACCAAAACAGCATGGTACTGGTACCAAAACAGAGATATAGATCAATGGAACAGAACAGAGCCCTCAGAAATAACACCGCATGTCTACAACTATCTGATCTTTGACAAACCTGAGAAAAACAAGCAATGGGGAAAGGATTCCCTATTTAATAAATGGTGCTGGGAAAACTGGCTAGCCATACATAGAAAGCTGAAACTGGATCCCTTCCTTGCACCTTATACAAAAATTAATTCAAGATGGATTAAAGGCTTACATGTTAGACCTAAAACCATAAAAACCCTAGAAGAAAACCTAGCCATTACCATTCAGGACATAGGCATGGGCAAGGACTTCATGTCTAAAATACCAAAAGCAATGGCAACAAAAGCCAAACTTGACAAGTGGGATCTAATTAAACTAAAGAGCTTCTGCACAGCAAAAGAAACTACCATCAGAGTGAACAGGCAACCTACAAAATGGGAGAAAATTTTCCCAACCTACTCATCTGACAAAGGGCTAATATCCAGAATCTACAATGAACTCAAACAAATTTACAAGAAAAAAACAACCCCATCAAAAAGTGGGCAAAGGATATGAACAGACACTTCTCAAAAGAAGACATTTATGCAGCCAAAAGACACATGAAAAAATGCTCATCATCACTGGCCATCAGAGAAATGCAAATCAAAACCACAATGAGATACCATCTCACACCAGTTAGAATGGCAATCATTAAAAAGTCAGGAAACAACTGGTGCTGGAGAGGATGTGGAGAAATAGGAACACTTTTACACTGTTGGTGGGACTGTAAACTAGTTCAACCATTGTGGAAGTCAGTGTGGAGATTCCTCAGGGATCTAGAACTAGAAATACCATTTGACCCAGCCATCCCATTACTGGGTATATACCCAAAGGACTATAAATCATGCTGCTATAAAGACACATGCACACGTATGTTTATTGCGGCACTATTCACAATAGCAAAGACTTGGAACCAACCCAAATGTCCAACAATGGTAGACTGGATTAAGCAAATGTGGCACATATACACCATGGAATACTATGCAGCCATAAAAACCGATGAGTTCATGTCCTTTGTAGGGACATGGATGAAATTGGAAATCATCATTCTCAGTAAACTATCGCAAGGACAGAAAACCAAACACCACATGTTCTCACTCATAGGTGGGAATTGAACAATGAAAACACATGGACACAGGAAGGGGAACATCACACTCTAGGGACTGTTGTGGGGTGGGGGGAGGAGGGAGGGATAGCATTAGGAGATATACCTAATGCTAAATGACGAGTTAATGGGTGCAGCACACCAGCATGGCACATGTATACATATGTAACAAACCTGCACATTGTGCACATGTACCCTAAAACTTAAAGTATAATAATAAAATAAAAAAATAAAAAATAAAAAATAAAGAAAATGTGTTTATGTCAAAATATTGGCAGGAAAACTTACATCATTCAATTTTATTATAAATTCAAATAGCATTTCAGTGATAGCCTACCTTCCACCATTACTGTCTCGCACCGGAAACCACTACTAATAAATGCATCATCATAAATCACTTAAAACATGAAGAAAAAAAGGAAGAAAAAAGGCTCCTAAAAAAAGCTGCAGAGCATTTCAAGGCAAAAAGACTTCCGAAAATGTAGTGATTGGACTTTTTTTTAATACCAGTTAAGCAGGTGTTTAAATTTAAGAGTTTATCAGAGTTTGCTCTTCAAAAGTACACTTGAAGGCATGATTCTGGGCACTTTGGTAACAGCCTCACACCGCATCCTTTTGTGCTGCCTGAAATACAGATCTGCTGGCTGAGCCCACCTCGCTTGGCAACCGCAAGTATTTGGGGCCGGGCTTTTCTAATCTGCCTAGTCCGCCAAGGCGGCCGGAGCCCTGCAGTGGCGAGGAGGCCCCATTTGGCCGAGCTGCTGCTAAGCACGGCGCCAAATCAATATCCCATCAGATGGCGCTTTGCTGGCAACAATTGCAATTGATGGCGCTCCCAAGGCTGTGTGATGTCGCTGGGTGTTTGCAAAGCAGAGGAAAATCCCTCTATGCACCAGCGGTTCTGACCTCACTCCAGTGAGCCACTCGCCTGTCTTTAATCACCCGTGAAATGGTGCAGGAAAGAAGCAGTGCGGAGGAGAGGCTGCAAGGAAATAACCTACGGGGATGACCAGATGTGACTCATGCTGTTCACCTTTGAAGGGAAGGAACATTTTGGAGCAGGGTGGCACTCTAACTTGCCTCCAAGGGACAGAAGAGAGAATACCCTTCTTGCTCTCAGCAGGCAAGGACTGTGCAATGCAGCTGAAAGAAAACAGCCAACTTCAATAATGCACTGGGACCCATGGCTGACATATTTTTCAGCTATCTGAGTAATTGAACAGTTGCCAAAATATAGCTCTCAAAGGCCAGGTGTGGACAGAGCCATCACTGATACTGAAAGGGCAGGTTTAACCCTGGATGGTATCCAGAGGGCATATCCCAAAGTCTCTTCTTTCCCCAAACATAAATACTGCTACCAACACATGCAGTAGTAGTAATGAAGTATAGTACTATTTATTTTTGGTATGTTGTATGTACTATTTTTTTTACAAGCATGATATCCTAGAAAATCCTCACATAGAACCTTTAAGTAACTCAATCAAGGTCATATAGTAGATAGTAGAAGTGGATTTGAACTAAAGCCTGTCATTGACCTACAGAACCCTGGGGCCTCTCAGAAGTAGGTATTTTGGTGTGCGTTGAGAGGCTAGCTCTGTAACTGATCAACAAACAGCCCTCTGACTCAAAGCCCTCTGACAATGGTACTATGATTTTGCAATTACCAACCACGTCAAGCTATCTTTAAGCAGCTTTGAAGATTTGAGAATGAGGAGACAAAGCAGAGAGGAAACCACTAGTCGAAGGCTACAAGTGCAGACACTGGCAATGCTGAAATAAAAAGGAACCCGCAGTTCTCGTGATAGGAACTGCTTCAATCATTCATTTGAGGGTCTGCACAGCCATGCTATAATGGTTCCCAAGACCTCAGGGAGTGCATACTGCACAGCTTTTACAGGGAGGCAATGCTGTCTTCACAAGAGTTTCCACTGAAAAAAGAAAATGTCCAAGCATGCTGAGCAATGTGTGGAATCTTGGAAGCAGAGTCAGGGACCCCAGATAAGAAACCTACAAATCACATATCTGGAAAACTCTCTATCACCACAATCCATTTTCTTGTTTTTGCCTCAACAGCATTTTTCCTTCTCTCCACAAGGAGTCAAGAGACCACAGTAAAAATGTTACTTGCCTGCTTCACTAAGGCAGGACAAAAATAGTTTCTTGGCACCATTTTCTTGTCTTTTAAACTTATCCTATTCCTTTTATCTAGTTTTTATTTCTTGCATCTAGCAACAGATGCAAGAAATCAAAAGAAAATGTTTTCCTGATACAATGCATGGAAATGAAGACAAGGGAGCTTGGATTAAATACTACACAGCTGAAAATAATGCATGGAGCTAAGTGAGCCAGCAGCCTTATTGTTAATAACATAAATAAAAAAATAGTAAAATAACAACACTCCTACATTTATCTCCCTTCTTTTCACAGGCTTCCCAAATCAGAGCACAGAATTATGCTGAGTGCCTAAAGGGCTCTGCCCTCTGTGATCTGTGCTCACCCTAGATTAATGAGGCATTCCTAACACCTGTGCTGACATTTCTTATGCTGCCTTCCCAGCCATCTCAGGGGTGGTTTTATCTACATGGGAGCAAGCCTCTAAATTCCAGCAGTAGCAGGGACTTAGAAGGCAATGACCTTGACATGCGCGGGCTTTCTTCTCACCACCCAGGAAGCAGGGGCCTCAGCACCAATATCAGCCAAAAACCATCTTCCACTCTGGAATTAATCATTATTTCAGAGTTTCCACTTCAAATCGTTGTTTTAGGAAAACCCAGATAGCAGACCAATAATGGAGTTTGGGAAAGGAAACCCCATGGTTTGGATCAAGGATAGATCAAGGATGCCCTTTTAGATGTCCTTGGATGGATGTATCAAGGACACCCTTTAAGAATCTGATAAAAGTTACAAACTTTGTCTCTACCTATTTGAACAAAATAGGTTATACTATGATTTGCATATATTTTAGGAGGCTCTTGGACCCTCCTGGAGACCATCCAAAAGCTGCCTTCCCCAAAAATCCTGCTGCAGTTCAATGACGTGCAAGGCAGCACATATGTGTGCATGCGATGTGTGTGTTAACCTAGTTTGCTCTTTTTAGCATTACAAGAAAATGGCATAAACTAAAAGGGGGCAGATAACTAACAGAGATATATTCAAGTTCTTCAGAAAGGGAACTATTTAATGAGCACCAAATATATGCCTTGTTTTCTACCAGGCATGTTATATGTGTTCTTGTATTACATCCTCTTTACAACTGCATAACAGCAAGGACTGTGCCTTTCATATTCACCTATCTCCAATGCCTTTCATAGCAGTAGTGCTTATTGAATACTCCTTGAATGAATTAATTATTAGTATTTCATAGATGAGGAAACTGAGCCTCTGGAAGGTTAAGTAACTTATACAAATCAGACAGGGAATAAATGGGAGATGGAATTTGAACTCAAGTCTTTCTGTGCAACTTTCCCCTGTGCTTCAATGAACTTTAGATGTAATCTTCTCTGAGACTAAATAAAAGACATGAACATAATAGGTAACCAAATAATGTGCTACATTGGCGACCAGAGCTGTGGGAAAAAATGCAAAGTAAGGTCAGGGACTTGGAGTATACGGAGCAGGAAGGACACGTTGCAATATTCATCAGGGTGGTTAGAGTTGGCCTCATCAAGAAGGTGAGATGGGAGCAAAGCCTCGAAGAAGGTGAGCAAGTGAGCAGAAGAGTAAGTCAGGAAGGGGCAACAGCCGGATCATTAGAGGCTGGCATAGGAACCAGCCTCAAATGCAGAAGTATGGCTGGTGGCTCAAGAAGCAAGGTGGCTAATGTAGCTGGAGTTGGAAGAGCCAGTGGAGAGTAATAAGAAATGAGGCTGGAGAGAAAATGGAGGCGAAGCAAAAACCATTACCTCTCCAGTCATTGCAAAGGCATGGGCTTTTACTCAGAGTGAAATGAGGACTCATTGCAAGACTTGGAGCAGAGCAGGTACATGATGTGACTTCCGTTTATAAAAACCACTGTGGCTGCTGGGTTGAGAATAGACCATGATAGGGGCAAGGGCAGGAAGGGAAAGTCCAGGTAAGAGGCTACATCTAGTTCCCAGGCAAAAGATGGTGGTGGCTCAGTCAGGGGGTAGCCATGGAAACAGAGAGAAGTATATTCTGGATACGTGAGAGAAGAGTGGACTTACGGATGACTCCAAGGTTTTTGGCCCAAGGAACAAAACCAACATATGTTCAGGCTCATCCCTATGTTCTAAGAGGGCAGAAGCCTGAGGGCTGATTCCCAAGGCTCCAAGGCCAATCTGAGAGAAAGACTAAGATGTTTTGCCATTTCCAAAGATGTTTCCTTTTGTTCATGAGAGAGAGAGAGAGAGATAATTACTCTGTGTAGCCTGTTAGAAAAAGAGGAAGGAAAGAGTTCGTTAAAGAGCATGTTTTTCACAGGATTTGAGTTTTGTGAGTAAAGTGTGTGCTTTGAAATGTTCCCTCCCTTCATGTCGGAGGCTGCATAATCTTCTCTCCTGCACTACTGGATGCTGGGTTACCTGGACCTAGCCCTGCTGGTCACTAAACCCTGGGGCCTCAAACAGCTTTCTAAAGCTAGGAGCTCTGGGCAGATGCTGACTTCCCAGTGACCCAAATCTGACACCAACATTGAGAGGCCAGGGCTCCTCTCTCCTGTCCCCCGACCTCTACATAAAAAACACAGGCATTTCTGGCTAGCCTAGGTTGCCAGGAACATGCTGAGCCATCAGCTCTGAACACAATCAAGAGTGAATCTGGAGGTCCCTTCCAGATCCCACTGCTCAGCCAGGAAGATAGTCTATGGGAGCTTAAAGCAGAAATTACCAAAGGTTTTTACAGAGGATAAGTCTCCCACTTACTTGCTTTCAGGGCTTGCCTTTTAAAATATTAAAATGGAAAAGCCAAGATGGTACAAAAACTATAGTTTTGTAAGGAAAAAATGTATTGCACATCCACTGTGTGCAAGGCACTATGTTGAGTATTCTTAAGAGCACTGTCTTGCTGAATCTACACAACATGTAGTTGTGAATTCAGCATTATTACTTTTTTTTTTCTAAGGAAAGTTTAGAAAGGCAAGCAATTGGCCCAAAGTGATCCACTAGTCAGTACAGATGTCTAACTTCAAACTACAGCTTTCACCACAGCTGTCTCTAAGGTGACAGGCTATCCTGTCTGCTGGGGACTAAGAGGGTTCATGGGATTTTCAGGTTTAAATGCAAGAAAGTCTCTGGCAAACCAGAACAAGACGATCGCCCTATCTGTCTCATTAAACTAAAGTATGCACATAGAAAGTGCAGTCATTTCAAGAATACATAGAAGGGTAGGTAGAATGACTGCCTAGAGGGTTTACCTTTCAGAAGAGCAAGCTCTTTCCCACCTAGTTAATGGCCAGTCTTCTGCAGTCACAAGAGTGGAGTCCTTGGTGAGAATTTATTGCAGAGCATTAATCCCCATTTTCCCAAACATTCAACCCCACACCAGGATCACCTCTTCCAGCTGACTCTCAAAGCAAGCTTGCCACTTGTGTTTCCAAAATCCCATTCCCTTTTGCATCTGTTTGCTGCAAAATGTCAACTGCATCTCCTGCTTTGGTCATTGTAATTTATACTGCTGACTCATTTACCCAAGGACTCTGGCCCAGTATCTGGTTGAGGGAATGTCAATGAATTCAGTGGCTTGGGATAAGATTCAACGGCTTAGAAATGTGGTGTTACTTCTCCGGAGCCTGGGTTGCACCATTTGCTGGCCCTGCTCATGCATTCCTCCCACAAACATTTATGCCAACATTGGGCCAGGCCTGGGGCTGTTATCTTTACATGACTTTGTCATTTGGCAAAGAGCCCTGTCTTCAAGGAGTCTCATTGGCATGGTTCAAAGAAACTAGTTGCAAAAAATAAGCCAAAACAGTTGAAGTGTTGCCATGGACCCTGTGGCTTTGAGCAGCTAGCCCAGCTGTGCCAGGGGCCAGAACCCCTCACTGAAAGCTGCTGTGTGCTCTGGGACAGTGCTGGCAAGGAGAGCTCTGCACCAGATGGGCCGTCTCTACACTTCTTTCCACAGGCCAGGAGCACAGGAAGGAACAACCCTCTGGATCACCTCTCAATCTCAGGGATAATACCCAAAAGGGAGAGAAGGTTGAATGAGTCACTCTGACCCACGAATAGATGGTAAAGGGCTCCTCCTTCTCCAGCAGCAATGTGTGAGCCACTCTGCCTATCACTGTCTTACTCACGCAAGTGTCCCCCATGGCATAGGTGTGCTGGTAAATGTCTAACAACTGGCTCTCAAGATTGGAAGTGGGGGAAGAAACTCTTATTTGTAGCATTTACTGATACCTGTGGCCCACTGTAGCCAATTCCAAGCTACCAACATGATGGCACTGAATACAGAGTAGGGAAGAGATGCCACAAAGAGTAAGGAAAAGATGCTGTCCTCTCCAGAGCTGCCTCCAGCCCACCTCCTCTCAAAAACCCACACGAAGAACTCAACCCCTTATCTTTAGTCACACTCTCTTCCAAGTATTGAATGAGGGAGGAGGGAAATTTTGTGCTTGTAAAAACATCAGGAAGCACATGATATTTTGCTTGACTGTAGCGGAGGGTATGTGGATTTTTACTACTTTAAGTACTTTCTCCCTTTACTGCTAAACAGGTTCACATATATGATTTCAGAGCAACTTGACAAACTGCTGTGAAAGAGAAGCAGCAGTTATTGTTAAACAGATAAGCAAACAGCCTCAGAGAGTGGCTAAGAGAGTGCCAACCAAACAACTAAATCTGAATCCTAAGCTCTATCATTATTTCTTTACTCGTTTGTGCAAGGACCGCCCTCATCTCCCTAAGGAAGAGTCCAGTGGTCCAGTCAGCAGTGAGTTCGTGATGATGGGCTCCCAGTTTTAAGGTTTTCAGTGGTTTCCTATTACTCATAGGATGAAGTCCCAGATACATAGCATGGCACAAAGGCGGTCTTTGCCTTGACCCCCACCTTCTCTCCAGCTCCATCTCTTGTTCTGCCCATCTCCTCACCAGCCGTGCAAACTTGTCTAACCTCCAACCACGCTGCTTGGAGTTCGCTTAGCATGAGCAGCTCCTTCACGGCTCTGGCCTCTAGCTATACCTTCCTCTTCCCCACTATTTGGAACACTCCTCCTTGTGCCCTCTCCCAGCCCCTGCTAACATCTGCATATCTTTCCACTAATTTATGGTCCTTATTTCTATAGAAAGTAATGTGCCCCTCTAGACTATAAATCAACTCCTTGAAGGCCAAGGTCAGACTCAATGTGTCCTCTAGAATATATAGGAAATTTATAATAAATGCTTGCTGAATCATTCTATTTCATTACAAAAAAAACAGCCTTGCTTCTCAAAAACAATGTTCCATGCTCAGCTTGCCTGAAGACTGAAAATCTTGGGAAAGAAACCAGACATCCCATCAGTGGCATTTCCGATGAGGGGCAGACCCTTGTCAGAGGGAAAAACAGTGTGAAGTCAGACAACAATCAGGTTATGTGCCCATGACAGGCAGATCCAGCACCCTTCCATGGCCGGACATGGACTCCTGCCTTAATCCTCAGTCCCTTCCTTCCAGACAATGGCATTTGAGATGTGTCACGCTTAGCAGCCTTCCTTGCTAAAACTGGTTCGCCCTTTGCTACTGTCTCAGTTGCAGCTGCAGAGGTATATGGGTTGGCCAGAATCATACCAGCCCTAACCTGGGCCAAGGGAATGCCAAGAGGGACACACGGTTCTTATTATATTTCTCCAGCCCACTTTGGGCCTCAAATATATGTGTGGCTTTTCTTCATCCTTTCAATATACCAAATATGCTGCTTCTAGCATGTGCAATCTTCATCAGTTTAGTTTACAGAATTAGAAAGCTGCTGCTGGGGGTGCTTCTCTGTTTCCTGAACTTGAGAAACAGGGTGCCTCACACATTGACTATCCTTATGCGATGTGAATATACTGTCCAGGCCTTTACCCCAAACTAGACCTAACTGAACACTGCCTGCAGAATAGGCAGTCTACTTACAGAATGATGTGAGGTCCCCCACATCTGGCTCCTCTCCAGTCTCAACAGGTGCCAAGTCCCAACATCGACCCCATGCTTAGGCCAATATTTCCTATAATATTATGTTGCATATAATTAGTCATTGGCATCACAAACATGGCCTTTGCTCAAATAAGTTATAGAAATGCCGAGTTACAAAATATTAAGATGGTACCTTTGCTACATGACATCTGAGAGCTTTAACTTACTATAGCATATTATGAACCTCCAAAATAGGGTACAGCAGGCAGTGTTTCCAAGACTTCATGGACCATGGAAATCTCTACTCAGCCCTGCCTTTTATGGATCATCTTGAAGCATTGATGTGCTCCCAGCATAACTTTGGGAACTGCACTCTACCTTCATGCTCATTCATTCACTAAGCAGGCAGTGCACTTCAACCAAAGCCAGGGAGAGGAAGAATTAGTGGGTTTTGGAAAATGTTTCTTAAAGCCCACGTCAGAGGGTGAAGTCAGACAACAGAATGCTAAACAGAAAATCTTAAAGTATCTCCAAAACAAACTTTTTAAATCTTTAGTTGTAGGGCCATAGGGTGCATAAAATGTCAAGAGAATAAACTGTTTATTTCCCCTGACATCTTGTCAATCTTACCACGGTGGAAAGACTATAGGATTGGGACTTAGGTATACCTGGGTTCAAATCTTGGCTCTGCTCCTATTCACCAGTTCTAAATCTGCCTTGTGGGGCTGTATTAAGAATTAAATGAACACTATTACATAATAATAAGCAATTAAAACATGTCTTAAAATTATTATGTTTCTATGGCATGGAAAACATCCCACTATGTCTTCTGCACATAACCTATGTTTTATTTATATAGAAGCAATTGTTCTATTGCAAGCTCTGGTGTATGTCCTGGTCCAGGACAAATTTGTATTAGTCAGGGTTCTACAGAGAAACAGAACCAGTAGGGGATAGAAAGATAGATAGATAGATAGATAGATAGATAGATAGATAGATAGATAGATAGATAGACAGACAGACAGACAGATCAACAGTCAGCCATAAAGAGATTTATTATAACAAATTGGTTCAAAGATTATGGAAAATAAGATGTCCCAAAATCTGCAATGGGCAAACAGGCGACCCTGGAGAACCAATGGTGGTGGTCCAGGCCAAATGCCAGCAGGCTCAGGACTCAAGAAGAGCTAATATTTCCATCCACATCCAGTCCAGAAAATACCAATGTCCCAGCTTAAATCAGGGAGGAGAGGTTCTATGCCTTACTCAGCCTTTTTGTTCTATTTAGATCTTCAGTTTGTTGGATGAGACCTACCTGCATGAGGGAGGGCAATCTGTATTACTCAGTTTACTGATTCAAAAGTTAATCTCATCCAGAAACACCCTCCCAGACAGAGTCAGTACAGTATTTGGCCAGATGTCTAGGCACTGCACAGCCCAGTAAAGGTGAAACATAAAATTAACCATCACAACATTTAAATATAGCTACTGAATTAACTAGGTTGAGTAAATCTGGGATTTGGGGCTGTCAGAAGACCAAAGTGCCAAACAGCAAGTTGGAATGCCAAATGACAACCCAACTCCAGGGCTCAGATGCCTAAATAACTGGAGGAAACATTCAATAACCTAGCTGGAGTAAACTCTTCAGCAATTTTGTCTGCTGCCCACTGACTGGCCCTCAAAGGTCAGTAGATCACGGCTCCAACTTCATTGCCAACACTTGGAGAACTATAAATGAGAGAGAAAATGCTCTAAGCCACCAGACAAAGCATCCCATGGTGAGAGGGATGTTTTGTTTTTTCTTTTAATCATATAACCTTACCTTGTTGGTGTATTTTAAAAGAAAAAATAATGAAGCCTCCCAGCTAGCCTCAGCCAACACTGATAAAAATGTGTAACTGAGACTCACACTGGGAAATGGGTAGGTAAACAGAAAAGCGTAGTTGCTAGAAGCACTAAAACCTCAATTAATGAGATTAACGAAAGTAAGCCTTCATCCTGTGGTACTCTTAATAGGAACACAAGTCACAAGATAAGGAAAGGTGCTAATAATGCTGAGTGTCCATGTGCCACACTGTGCCCAGCCCTTTAAAGACATAAACCCACATAATTTTCACCACAACCCTGAAGCGGGTAATCATTTATTTTCTCCATTTTATAGATGAAGTTCCCAAAAGTTAAGTGATTTGCCCAAGGTTATATGACCTTGGCGAGCCTTTCTCTCTAAGGACAGAGAAATCATATAAGTGATTATATTTGTCCTTCATTAAAAATAATAGGAAACTCAAATTCTAATGATCTTAACACAATCCCTGCTCATGGATTTTATTTAATCTCTATTTTTTTCTTGGGTTCTTGCAAGCCACATCAAATCCTTCATGAATCAAAGTAAAGAAAGATAAGTAGAAAGGTAGACACACAGGACATCTGGACTGACAATCCACATTTAACAGATTCCAAAGCTCTTACTCTTTTTACTTTATTACGTTGGAGATATTTAGTTGAACAAAGTTTTTGTTTTGTTGGAGTTTCTGTTTATGCACCCTGTGGACTTTCTAGGGTACATCCAGACATATATCTTGGGCCTGCAGCAGGCCTTCAAGTAATTTCCTCTGGGATCATCCCCATCATCTCTCTTCTATCACCTTGACTATATATTTGAAATTTTTCATTTGAAATGCTGAGGATTCACAGGGAAAGAAAGTAGAATGGTGGCAGCCAGGGGCTGAGGAGGAGGACCAGAGTCTCAGTTTAGGATGATTTTTAAAGTTCTGAAGATGGATAGAGGTGATGGTTGCACAACAGTGTGAATGTACTTAATGCCACTGAATTGTATACTCAAAAGGTTAAAATAGTAAATTCTATGTTATATATATTTTGCCACAATAAAAATAAATAATTTTAAAATGTTGGGGGAAGCAATTAATTATTCTGAAAATTTGCTATAGCAACAATGGTTACTCTTGACAATACACAGAAAAGATGGAACAAAAGTAGAGAGATTTACAAATATTGTTATATAAACATGAAAAAAATGAAGTAAAATACACTAAATAAGCCAGACCCCAAAAATAGTTTATTTTCTAAAAAAGAAAGTTATACGCAGATTATTTGCTTTCAATAATAGAAAGTACCTACAGGAGGAAATGTTATCTTTGCCATTATAAAGAACCCTCAGGGGAATGAGGAAATAGGATGTTACTTCTAAGAATTTCCAATACATAACTGTGTGCTGTTCCTCAAAGCACTGTCTTCACCTATGTCTTACTCCTCCGTGTTAATGTTGTCATCTAGAAGAAAAATGTTGGATTAAGAGATATTTCAGGTCCTTTTCACCTCTAACATTTTATATTTTTGCCATCTTTTTCATGTTCTGTACAAGTCCTTGTACCTTATATAGTTAGATAATGAGGACATTAACTAATTTAAAACCCAACAAACTTACCTCTCTGGATTCCTTTTATTTGCAAATCAAGTCAGAACTCCTTGGCATGGCAAAGAAGGCCTCCCATGCCTACAGTTCCAGCCTCCTCATCTCCCATCACTCTTACGTTTCCTAGACTATAATCATATGCCTTTACTCAAGTGCACCATACACCATGCCTTTACATATGCTCTTTCCATGGGCCAGAGGCCCCTGCAATGCCTCCTCTCTCCCAACACCAACTCTCTACATGGGTACACATTCCCCTGGTTTACTCTGACATTTCCTTCAACCTAACTCAATTATCACCCCTTCAGTGAGCTCCTCTCTGACCTTCACTTTCCCATGCCCCCACCCCTCATTGTCAGCATCACCAACATAAAAGCAGTTGTTGTACCTTCTACATCCCCGTTTTCTACTTTCAACTATCCACTGTACTCACATTGAAAAAAAGCATTTTTTGGTAATATGCTTATCCCCACAGCAAGTGAATCTGTGTCAGAGAAGAGTCCCTTAGACTCCATCCCACACCCAGTGTCTAGCATAGCACAGGTAGTGCATGGCAACTTTTCAGTTTTTATTGACAGTATAGAAGAAAGGAAGGGAGGGAAGAATGAAGGAAATCAACATTTCTATATGTCCCAACAAACTCCAGGCTGTTTTACTATGACATTTCTAAAGAATAATTTCTTATTTGTAAAAATAAGTGGAATAAATTCTGCTATGTTTGAGAGAAAAATAAATCCATAGTTCTAGTTGTTCCCATTAGTCATCCAGTGCCATAAATTAAACTTTTGCCTGGTGGCATATTAATCTACTTTCCCTTAAATTACACACTCATGCCATATGCTTTAAGCTACCAATCTCTATTAAATTAAGGAAATGGTAAAGATGATATGGAAAATCATTCAAGAAAATTACTTGAATTTTTCAGAAAGCCATGTAATTACTTCAGTCCTGGCTAAGGCAGTGTAAATGCCGTTAGAGTCAAACATTGATCAGCCTTCCCCTTTAACTTAGACTGACTCATTCATAACCCACCTACTTACCAGAATAAGAATGCCCAATAAATCAGCCCAAAACATCAAATGGTATCTGAGGCAATGCATGAGATGACCACGTGTACCTATACACACACATGTGCATACACACAGATATGTACACACCTGTTTTCCTGCTCCTGAATTTCTCTTTGATGAAAAATTTAGACCCAAGCTCCACTCCAACCGAAGGCCAGATGTGTTTCCATGTTCTCCCTAGTATTCAAACAAGTGTGCCAGAGGAAAAAAAAAAAGAATTGGACAAACATGCCTGTAAGAAAGGGTTGATTCGATTCACCATACTTTGGCCTAAATACAACTACTGGAATTTCCACATAGCACAGTAGATCAGACCCATTGAATGTTTTGGTCACATTTGATGTCACTTCCCACACTGACCCCCCTTGCTAAATATGGGACCACCATACTGGAAATTAAGAAGCAAGACCCAGATCTAAATTTGCTTGCCTCCTCAATATAAGTTGTTTTTTTCCTTGTTCATTTCTAAAACATTCTTTTGAAAATTATAGCAAAAGGAGGTCAACCTGTCACATCAAACAGAGATGTGACATCAACCAGCAAAGTTCTTCTCACAGGGATTCCCCACATGTGGCCTTAAAAGTAATGATAAAAATTTGATTTGGGTAATACCGGATACCCAAGATATGTTTCTTGGCCAAGGACAATTGAAAGTTGGTTGTGTGTTTGGATTTCTGGATTCTTTGAAACCATGACCTATAATTCAAGGTATTTACTATGGTTTGGAAGTTTTGTTCCCTCCAAATCTCATGTTGAAATATAATCTCCAATGTTGGAAATAGGTCTGGTGGGAGGTTTTGGGGTCATGGGGATGGATCCCTCATGTATGACTTGGTGCTGTCCCCATGGTAATGAGTGAGTTCTCACTCTGGTAGTTCACTCGAAAGCTGGTTGTATAAAAGAGCCTTATACAACCTCTCCTGCTCCCACTCTCACCATGTGACATGCTAGCTCCCCCTTTGCCTTACACCATGATGGGAAGCTTCCTAAAGCATCACCAGGAGCAGATGTTAGCACAATGCTTCTTAGACTGCAGAACTGTGAGCCAAAAATAAACCTCTTTTCTTTATAAATTTCCCAGTCTCTGGTATTCCTTTATAGTGACACAAACAGACTAACATGGAAAATTGGTACAAAGTAGTGGGGCATTTCTATAAAGATACCTGAAGATGTGGAAGCATAGTGCCAGTATTTGCTTCTGTGGGGGCCTCAGGAAAGTTACAATCATCATGGAAGGTGAAGGAGGAGCCAGTGTGTCACATGGCAATAGAGTGAGGGAATAGAGTGAGGGTGAGAGAAAGAGAGAGATACCAGGCTCCTTGAAACAACCAGATTACACATGAACTCAGAGTGAGAACACACTTATTACTGTGAGAATAGCACCAAGCTATTCTTGAGGGATCTGCCCCCATGACCCAAATATCTCCCACTAGGCCCATCTTCTTCAACATTGAAGGTCACATTTCAACAAGAGATTTGGTGGAGACAAAACATCGAAACCCCATCAGTATTCTCGAAGATCTTATAGTAGTTAGAAAGGCAGAATCCTTCTTCCATCTTGTTTGCTCCCTCAAACCACATTGACTGAGTCCCTCCTGGGTACACACTTAAAAAACAGCATGGTTTCTTTGAGGTTTCTTGGGAATGGAAAGAAACCTCAAAGAACATCATCCAGAGTGATATACTGCAGTTCTACTAATTTTTTTGCTTGGCATACTTGGGTTCAAATCCCCATTCTGCCACTTAGCAGCCATGCCCTTGGCAAGCTATTTAACCTCCCTGAAACTCAGCTTCCTTATCTGTGAAGTGACAGCAATAATACTATCCTCAAAGTATTGTTACAAGAATGAGGTTAGCAAACCTATATAAAGCACCTGGCATGATGCCCCCCTCATTAAATGTCAATTCCCTTCCCTGCTTTCTTTCCTATCTAGGAGGAGGCAACTCTCCAGGAAAAATAACACTCATTCCTGGGAGGTCTGGAGTGACAACTGCTTCTACAGCATGGCACACTGCCAAATGGGAGACAAAGGCACAAAGGATGACTTTTGAGGTGAATGCTGTTTAGTCTTTGTGTTCCTGGTGTTGTCTCCTAGAGACTAATGGCAGAGGCACTGGCCACTTGCCTGCTCCCAAGAGCAGGCCATGGAGAAGCTGGTTTATTATGGGCATTTTGCACTCTGTACATGCATACACGGAGGCCTCTCAGCTCTCCCTTTGCCTCGGTGGCATTGCTTCACATAGAGAAGTCAGAATTGTGAGGCTTCCCCAGATGACTTAGGAGTGCATGACAACCCACATAAAACCATATTCTATTCAACAGAGAGAGAGGGGCTCCTGCTTTGGCCAGCTGAAACTCAGTTGCCACTTACAAATAAGGGAGAATTCCTTAGGCTAAAAGCACAGGTCCAGACGTTGTCAGTTAAATAACAATCAATTAAGTTCAGAGTTTTATCACCTCAACTATCCCATGCAATATCCTATAAGAATAAAAGGAGACAAAAAGAATGTGGTGAAGACATTAGAGAGTGAGAAATTTCAACAGATATTTGGAAGCAGAAAAGGGAGGGCAGAAGGTAAAATATGGCTATTCTACCAGAGAAGAGAATGCTATAATCTAAATGTCTATACTCTGCTAACTAAGAGTTTGTTGATTCTCACTGCAGAACCCTGAGAAGACCCCCAAGACTTGAAGGAATCAAGTTCAGTGGAAAGTAGGGGTGAGGATGGACTGGAGGACAGAGGTCTTAGCCTGCATTCCTATCCCCGTGATGCTGGCAGCCAGACGGATGCCTCTCCCACCCGCTTATGCCCAGGTAGCAGACTAAAACATTCTTCTCTTGAGAAACTGAGGAGCTCTAGAGAAAATAACACAATGTACCATTCATGATTCTCCAAAAAGAGACTGACTAAAAAGTTGCTCAACTGCCCTGCAGGAAACAGGAAAGCCCAACAATCGACAAGGCCCACCCACATAGAGAGGGCTTGCTGTTAGCTTGTAATGCTCTTAAATACAAATGGACAATGATTGTTATGTATTTAAGAAAAGCCTTCTAAATGATATGAGTCAAAAACAAATAACAGAAAGGAACCTGGAAGAAAAATCAATACAATGCAGGTAAGAGATGAACTTTTAGAGAAAAAGAGTAACTGATATCTACAGCGATAAGATAAAATATTGCAGAGAAGAAACAAGAATAGGATGCTACCCAAATAATAGGAGAAGAGAATGAGAGAGCTATTAGAAATGAAAAGTATATTAGAAGAAATAAAAAGATTCAACACAAAGGGTAGAGATGAGCTTGAAAAAAGTCTAACATAAAGGAAGACAAAAAGACAAAGACATGGAAAATAATACAAAAGATCTTTAAAAATGAGAAAACAATCAATTACGCTCAGACATCTGACTGAGATGAGTTCCAGAGAGAGCAAAATGAGAATAGAAGGAAATAAATTATCAGAGGAATAGTGCAGTAACATTTCCAAGAATAAGACATAAATTCCAATATTAAAAGAGTCCTCACACTGCCCAGTGTAAAGAGAAATAGGACACACATCAAGGTACAACATCATGAAAGTTCGGAACACCAGAACTAGAGAGAATATACTAAGAAGTTTCCAGAGAGGGTGAAAAAAGTGCAGTTGGCATAAGAAGAACTAGAATCAGAATCATAGCTCTCAATTATAATACAAAAACCCAAAAGCAATGCCTTGTTTTGAGCAAAATATTTCTCAACCTGGAGCTTTATGCCTAGCTAAAATTTCAAACAAATGTAAGGGTAGAATAAAGACATTTTAAGACATGCAAGTTTTCGAAAAAGAAAAGTATCCCTTTTCTCAGGAAGCAATAGAGGATGTGCTCTCCCCAGGGCTCAACTTGACTTTTCTCCTGATTTGGATTTTCTGTTTTTTGGGTCCCATGTCAAAATGATATACACACTAAATATTGATGATGGAGGCCAATGGGTAATGTAAATACACTGGGAGGATACAGAGTGGGGAAATGGGACTGGTGGTCTAAGGAAACTGAATCTTTGTTTACCAGAAGAGGAGGCCAATGGATTATGTCTAAACTAAAGAAAGCAATAACAGTGCTACACGCATGTATTATTTTGATAAATCTATATTAATTTAAAATAAAAAGGACCAAAGCTGAACTATGACTCACCATGCAATTTATACTGGTCACGTCAAAAGTATAAGTGATTAATGATCCAGTTCAAATGCATGGCAGAAGGAACCCTTCAAACATCTCTTTGAGATCTGAACTCAATTTGGTTTTGCTCTTCAAGGCTTCAGGAAAAAATAGATATATATTTTTAGCTCCAAGAACCTGCCAAAGTCCTCCCATATGAATTGTGGTTAAAAACTTAATGTCTCCCAAGCTGGTGAAAATAAGGGTCAAACTACAAAAGAAGATCTCAGCATGCTCAAGAATTCCATGGTTGCATTGACCAACGGGATAGTGGGAAATGGAGACAAAAGGCACATTTCTAGCTAATGGTGATGGAAGAAACCACACTTACCCCCTTTCTCTCCTAAATTTCCAATAAAAGGGACATGAGATAATTTTCTTTTTTTAAGGTATAAGCCTGGAAAAACAAAGAAAATGAGAGAAGATACAATAGCAAAAATATTTAGGAACCTGACAAGCAAAGAGATGAGTAATAACTGATTCAGGAGACCCATGGAAAAATTAAAATGCACAGTAACTGGTAGCAACATGGTCCTCTGGAAGAGAAAGGTGGAAATGGAAAATTGGGTAAAAATCTGATGAAGAATCAGATATCAAGATTCAGTGACCTATTCCACCTAGATAGACAATTCCCTTATCCCAATAAGACTGAAGGTTTAGTCTTTGTGGATGATAAAGTAGAACATCTCTGGAGGGAGAAGGACATACACTCCTCTTCCCCATTAGCTCCCAGAATGTTGGCAGATAAGCGTCCAGCTTCCATTCAGCCTGGATCTCCTAAACTAAATCCATCCTCCCTCTTCAGCCTCCCAAGCAGCTGGGACTACAGGGATGTACCACCACATCTGACTTTTTTTTTTTTTTTGTATTTGCATGTTGCCCAGGTTAGTATCAAACTCCTGGGCTCAAGCAATCCTCCTGCCTTGGTCTCCCGAAGTGCTGGGATTACAGGCGTGAGCCACCACACCTGCTCTGGAAAATTCTTTTCTTAGCAATTTAGACCAGTCCAGGAGAAAAGTCCAACTACACTATATTAGAAATTCTGCCCCAAAACAGCTTAACTAGATAACAGAGAAGCCCACAATCCATGAGAACCACCCCCACCATTTTCTCTCTATCCATGTATACAGCTTACAACTGGAGTTTTACTTACTTGTATTTAGTTTTATTCTTTTTAGATACAAGGTCTTGCTCTGGTGCCCAGGCTGGAGTGCAATGCTCTGATCATGGCTCACTACAGCCTTGACCTCCTGGGCTCAAACGATCCTCCTGCCTCAGCCTTCTGAGTAGCTGAGACTTGCAAGCTCGTGCCACCATACTCGGGTAATCTTTTATTTATTTATTTTTGCAGAGATTGGGCCTTGCTACATTGCCCAGGCTGGTTTCATGACCCTGGCCTCAAGCAGGCAGCCTCCCAAAGTATTGGGATTACAATACTGCCTCAGCCTTCTAAAGTACTGGGATTATAGGTGCAAGCCACTATGCCCAGCTTTACAACTAGAGTTCTAGTGTCCTTCTCTTAAATATGAGCAGTCAGGAAATGCCAGACATCTGACAAAAAATACGCAATGAAATAGATGGAGATTAGAGAGAGACAGAGATAGAGAGAAGTGGGAAAGGGGAGAAACTGAGAGGAAAGAGATTTTTTAAGGAAATGCAAACTTTAAAAAAACTACCACCCTCCATACTTTACCACCACATCAACAGGGCTCCTGTATAACAGGGGATTTAGCTAAAAGAACTCCAAGCCGCAGACCCCATTTAAGGAGTCTCTAGGAAAACTCAAAAACAACCAGAGAGACAGAAACAAGAACATTAGAGGAAATTTTATCTGCAATAAGGCAACCCAATTCCTCAAGAATTAGGCCTTAGAATTAGACTCTACATCAGTTCATTTATCTGATACATCATATATGGCTTTCAACAAAAAATTATAAGCCATGCTAAAAGACAAAAACATAATCTGAAGCAATAAAGTATAAAAAACAGACACAAATATGGCAGATATTTTGCAATTATCAGACAGGGAATTTAAAATAACTAAAATTAATATACTAATGGCTCTAATGGAAAAAGCGGACAGTATACAAAAATAGATGGATAATGTAAGCAGAGAGAGGGAAACTCTAAGAAAAAACAAAAAAGGAAATGCCAGAAATACATTTTAAAAAACAGTGTAAAAGTAATGAAAAATGCCTTTGATGGACTCATCAATAGAATGGACATGGCCAAGGAAAGAATCAGTGAGCTCAAATATATGTCAGTCACTAGAAACTTTCAAAACTGAAATGTAAAGAAAAAAAAAAAGAACAGAATATACAAGAACCTAGGACAGTTACAAAAGGTATAATATATGTGTAGCAAGAATACCAGCATGAGAAAAAGAGAAAGAGACAAAGAGAGAAAGAGAGGTAGGGTGAGAGGGAGGGAAGGAGGGAGGGAGGGAGGGAAGGAGGGATCGAGGGAGAGAAGGAAGGAATTTAAAGTAATAATGGCTGTTCCTACAGTGGAACAAGGATAAGAATTGCATTGAACTTCTCATCAGAAGTCCCGTAAGCAAGAAGAAAGAAAAGTAAAATGTTTAAAGCATTGAATGAAAAAAAGCAAACAAAGTCAAAAGATACCAACTTAGAATTCTGTAGCCAGCAAAATTACTCTTCAAAAGTGAAGAACAAATAGGCTTTCTCAGATGAACAAAAACTGAGTAAATTTATCACCAGTAGACCTACCTTGCCAGAAATGTTAAAATAATTTCTTCAGAAAGAAGGAAAATTATGCAAGTCAAACTCAGATCTACATAAGGAAAGGAAGAATATTAAAGAAGAAATAAATGAAGACGAGATAAAATCTTTTTTCTTAATTATCAAATAAAAGTTTGTTAAAAGTAATAATAGTAATCATATATTTAAGGATCACAGCTTATGAAAAAGTGAAATCAGTAACAGCAATCTTATAAGGGACAGGAGGGATGATTGGGAACTCTCTATTATAATCATGAAGCAGTAGAGTTACTTAAAAGTGGATTTGGATCTGTTGTATATGTATATTGCAAATTCTAGGGCAATCAAAAAGAAATTTTTTAAGTATAATTAATATACTAAGATAAAAAATAAAATAAAATTTTGTAAAATGCTAAATTAAAACCAGAGAAGACAAAAAAGATGGAAGATAAAAATGAAACAAAGAAGGGAGACATATAGAAAAGAGTTACAAATATGGTAGACATTAATCCAACTATCTCAGTAATCACTTTAAATGTGAGTGACTTAAATATGCTAATTTGAAAACAGAGACTGTCAGCATGGATAAAAAAGCAAGACAAAAAAAAAAAAAAGCAAGACCTAACTATATGTTGTCTACAACAACAAAAACAACAGAAACTATCACGTTTACCTTCATTGAGAGAAGGGAATAAAAAAGAGGTCTTAGAAATTAAGAATATGATAAAAGCAATTAAAAACTCAGTCAAAACATTGAAATACAGGTTGAGAAAATCTTCCACAGAGTACAGAAAAAAAACCACACACACACACACACACAGAAGCAGAAATAGAAAAAAATAAGAAAATTAGAAAATCCATCCAGGACACAGTAAAAGTTAAAAGTATTTCCCAGGCCATAATTCCAGAAGAAAATTCTAGAGATTCAAAATACCACAACCTCAATCCTCCCCTAAACATTTATTGGGCACTTATTTCGTAACTGTACCATGACAAAGACCAACATTTGACACAAAACCCGTATGAAATTGTTCCTTCCTTGTTCTAATAAGTGTGTAAGGTGCACTGCATGAATGTTCATGATTTGGAAAATCTAGCTATGGTTTCCTCCTGAATTTCACATTGCCCGATATAAGCCCAAGTGCCCTCTGGCCTGGTCCATGCCTACAGACCCAGGCAGGCAAGCAGTGCCAGAGCATGGAGATTGTAAATGGTATCTGAGTCACTCTGTACAGTATGCCAGCTAACACAAGCTTCTGTGGCAATATTCGTGCCTTCTTGTCAGTTCAGCCTTACCCCTGGCACATATATATTCTGATTCATCTGGCCTTCACTCCAGGACTTGAGGTAAAATAAGGACCTTTGGCCAAAAGAACATGCATAAAATTGGCCACAAATACTATAGGAGCAAAGGAATGAAGAAAAATGGAAGCTCGGCATTCAGGTACATTTACTGAGGGCCCACCCTTCTCTGGACGCAGCATGAGTCACTGAGGGTACAAAATTAACAAAATGTACTCATATTTATGACAAGGGACCTCCTCATAGTGTTGTTATGATGGCCAGAAAAACTAGATAAAAACTAAATATTTGAAAATTTTAAAAAAGATTATTTAAATCATGGTAGAGCCATATGAAGAAAGGGATAACATAGGCTTTAATAATCACAGAGAGATGGATTTGTATGTAAGGACAGATGTTTATCACTGAGCAAGGGAAGAGATGGCAAAATAGAATCTATTTTTTATTCCAATTTTGTTTTTTTAAAAAAGCACAGAGAGCCCATCTAATACGTCTGAATCAGGATTTCTCAGCCTCAGCCCTACTGATGTTTTAAATTGAATAATTCTGGGTTGTGGGGGCTGTCCTGTGCATTGTAGGATGTTTAGCCACATCCTGTCCTCTACCCAATAGGTGCCAGTAGTAACTCCCCAGTCATGACAACCCAAAATGTCTCCAGACATTGTCAGATGTCCCTGGGAGGCAAAACTGTCCCCAGCTGAGAATCACTGGTCGAAATGAAGAAGTCTGGAAGGGCACGCAGCAGAGATTTTGATTCTCACTATTCAACAAAGTCTTCACCATGGCTGCTCTCTCTGCTTGGTAGAATAACAGGTGATTTGTCTTTTCATTTCATTTCTTTTCTTTTCTTTTCTTTTCTTTTCTTTAGAGGGAAGAGGGCCTCTGAGGTGTCTTTAAAGATTTTCATGGCATAAGCATAGGTTTTCTGAGAAGCTATTATTTTAAAAATACTGCACAGTCAAGATGAAACAAAGAACTCACTTGGTCAACAGAGTTTGTTAATAAACTCAAAGTGAAATGTACTATTTCTGCACATGGACTTGGGATGTTCAACTTAGATATATTTGAAAGAGATGATTTTTTTTAATTCAGAGAATAACAGCATTTTGGAGTTGGAAAAGACCTCTAGCATTCCTCTAGCTCAGGGGTAGACAAACTAAGGCCATGGGTCAAATCCAGCCTGCTACCGCTTTTGTGAATAACATTTTTTGGAATCCAACCATGGGAATGGTCTGTGGTGGCTTTCACACTACATCAGCAGAACTGAGTGGCTGCCACAGAGACTGTATGTCCCAGAAAGCCTAAAATATTTACTGTCTGATCCCTTGCAGAAGGAGTGTGCCAATCTTCTCTCCCTGCACAGGTATCTCCTCTAGGACATTAGGCCTTGGCTGGTGGCTCCGTTTTTAAAACCATCAGATCTCATGAGACTCATTCACTATCATGAGATTAGCACAGGAAAGACCCACCCCTATAATTCAATCATCTCCCACTGGGTTCCTCCCATGACACGTGGAAGTTGTGGGAGTTACAATTCAAGATGAAACTAGGGTGGGGACACGGCCAAACCATATCATTGAAGGACTAACCTCAGTCTATGCACCACTCTAATAAGATGCCAATGAATCATCATCCCTCAAGATGGTACTTCTGCCACCAACCTAGCAGCCTTTCAGAGACTTCCCTCTGATTAAGCCACAGAGATGGGTGGTGTTTTCTGAGCATTGAATTCTGAGATCAGAGGCAGGTGGGAAGTAACAACTGAGCTTATTGGAAGATGACTTTAATTGCCTGAGAAGAAAATACAATTCTCCTTGAACTCCCCAGAGAAATTTCAAAAACTCCAGAGCAGCTCTGAGCACAACTACACATTGGTGACCAGTAAAATATCTCACATTGAGATACATGAAAATATCTACCAGTAAAATAGCTACCAGTAAAATATCTCACATTGAACATACTCTCACACTGAACACATCTCATATTGAACATACTTTCACAAATTGGAGGGTGCTGTTAGGGAATGCAAGGGGAGGCAGTGGACTGACATAAATTAAACTTGATAATGAGGCCTTTCACAGACATACCACAGCAGGGAAGAGGGTTTCACATAAACCAGATGGCAAAACAGGGCTTCTGAGAGCGAGGAGCTATTCCCATCTTAAAAGACTCGGGTCTTCCTGTCTCTTTTCAAGAGAAAACTCAAGGGCATTTTCCAAATCAGGCTCATAAGGACCAAAACTCTTAAAAGCCTGCAAAAATATAAGAAAATTAAATCAGTAAGTACCAAAATTATATATAACTAGTTCACCATCCCTAGATTTTCAAGCTTTGAGCAGAGGAGCAGATGTGAAGTGATGATAAGAATCTGTTTCTGAGACACTAAAGACAGTAGGTTTGAACACAGATTCTAAAATCTTCTAAAGAATAGTACCACATTCATAGCATTTTAAAGACACAAAATTGTGTAAGGTACAAAGGACTGGTTATATTAAACTTGTCAGAATCCTTCCCCCATCATGAGATGGTGCAGGAAACAGGGGTGGGATGAGGTGGCAGGCAAGGATAGCTTGATCACAACCAATTAGCCTGGGATTGTGGAACCATGGTTGGGATTTGGATTCTTCTGGAGCCACAGAGGTGTTGGGAGCCAGGAGCCCACCATGTCAATGTCTGTTGGGGCAACTGAGATTCAGACCAGGAGACCTCTGGACCATAGTCAGACAGCAGCTAGAGCTAAGTTCAGAGCTAATAAGGCAGATTGTGAGCAAAAAAAGCTTGGAAATGCTGAAGGTGTACCCCTACTATGTGGAGATTGGTAGCTCACTTTATGAATCAGCATATGAATGCCATAAGAGTGTAACTCACACTGTCTTAAAGAGAAGAAGGGTAGACAAAACAAAATTCAGTAAGAAATCCACGTCAGTTACCTGCTTGCCCACTCTGCAAGATAATACAGATGGTCAAATAAATGAAGCTGATTTTCCTTGATGTTCTCCCAGTCTCATTTTGGTATCTTCACCCAAAGTGAGAGTTACTTACAATTCTGCCTTAACTCATTTATGGCAATAATATTATCCTTCAGTTGTGAAACCATAATTCTGTTCCCAAACAGATGGGCCATTAGAAACCTAAACTTTCTAAACACACTGAGAATCATAAGGGAATCCTTGTATTGAAGAGCATGTGTCTCTCTCAAGATGGACATGAGATCTCTTGTGGGTTTTCCCAGGACTTGGGAAACTCATCTTAGATTGCTGGAGAGCCCTCATTACTCAGCCTTTGTCACCTCCAAAATGATGTTTTCTATCTTCTCCTGCTTCCTTATTTTCCTCTTCCTTCATCTTTTTTAATCTTCTTCCCTCCTCCTTCTCCTCTTCTTCTTTTTCTTTATTTTTCCAAAATTTATTATGTGAACGATAAATGATCCAACTTCATTTTTGACAAATGTTTTGCCAATGGCTGCAACACATTTTATTGAGATAACTATCCCTTCCTGACCAATTTTAAAAACCTAATTTTAGTTTTCTTTTTTTAGTTTGTTTGTTTGTTTGAAACAGGGTCTCGCTCTGTAGCCCAGGCTGGAATGCAGTAACAGAATCATAGCTCATGGCAACATTGAGCTCAAGCGATCCTTCTGCCTCAGCCTTACAAGTACCTAGGACTATAGATACATGCCACCACACCTAGCTGTTTTTTTTTTTTTAGAGATGGGATCTTGCTATGTTGCCCAGGCTGGTCTTGTAATCCTGGCCTGAAGCAATTCTCCCATCCTGCCCTAGCCTCCCAAAATGTTGGTATTACAGGCAACAGCCACTATGCTCAGCCTTAAAAAACTTTCTTGATTACATATAAAACATATATATACATATATATGTATATATATATATGTGTGTACATATATATATGTGTGTACATATATATATATGTGTGTACATATATATATGTGTGTACATATATATATATGTGTGTACATATATATATATATATCTCAAACTCCTGCCTGCTTCTTGGTTATTATGATGCTTCAACTTTGATCAGAGGCAGTAAAGACATACTCCTCCTCTTCCCCTAAGAATAGCAGTATTATCTTATGAGGTTTTCTGAGTACATTTAGGAGCATCGTTTGGCAATGAGGTAAGTATAGCTCTGTGCTAGAAGGAAGGTAAGTGCATCAAATCTTCTACAAATTGAATAGCATATGAGCACCCCATAACAGTTATAGGTATAGAAATAAAAGGAGAAATGGGTTGACTAAGATGCTATCAAATCATGACATGAAGTTTCAAAGCGCCGTGTAGTTCCACCTGAGGGAAGAGTTATATTTATAAACATAAATATATTGTCCTTAAATATATATATATATATATATATATATATATATATATATATGGATGGATGGATGTGGATATATTTGGATCCATATATATTTATTATGTTTACATATATAAATATTATATCTATCTATCTATCTCCATTTCTGGGCTCTTTATTCTGTTTTATTCATCTCTGTCTGTCTACATGTGAATCCGTGCACAGTGTTTTAATTGTTATAGCTTTATAACATATTTTTCTAATAGCAAAAATCCTCCCTCATTATATTCTTTGTTTCTTAAAAATAACTGTCCTTTTATTTCTAATTTTATGAGATTACTTAGAAATAAATATTACCTTTTAACATCAACTTATCTAGTAATGAAATAAATTTCTAATACTGAACCATCTTTGCATTTCTGGCATATTTACTTGGTCATGATATAGCTAGAGTCAATTTAGTAATGCTTTTAGAATTTCTGCATCTATATTGAGAAATGAGATTGGCAGTAGTGTTTTTCCCTACTCAGACGGTATATTTTCTGAGAAAATTTTTAACCAAAATTTGCAAAGTTGAGCTTATTATATTTCTAATTTCTAAAATCCATAAGACCAAATAGTCCTAATGAGAAAAGATAATCCTATACACCAACAATAGACAAGCAGAGAGCCAAATCATGAATGAACTCTGATTCACAGTTGCTACAAAGAGAATAAAACACCTAGGAACACAGCTAACAAGGGATGTGAAGGAATTCTTCAAGGAGAACTACAAACCACTGCTCAAAGAAATAAGACAGGACACGAACACATGGAAAAACATTCTATCCTCATGGATAGGAAGAATAAATATTGTGAAAATGGCCATACTATCCAAAGTAATTTATAGATTCAATGCTATTCCCATCAAACTACCACTGCCATTCTTCACAGAATTAGATAAAACTACTTAAATTTCATATGGAATCAAAGAAGACCCCATAGACAATCCTAAGCAAACAGAACAAAGCAGGAGGCATCATGCTACCTGACTTCAAACTATACTACAAGGCTATAGTAACCAAAACAATATGGTACTGCTACAAAAACAGACATATATACCAACGGAACAGAACAGAGGCCTCAGAAATAACACCACACATCTACAACCATCTGATCTTTGACAAACCTGACAAAAACAAGCAATGGGGAAAGGATCTCCTATCCAATAAGTGGTGCTAGGAAAACTGCCTAGCCATATGCAGAAAACTGAAACTGGACCCCTTCCTTACACCTTTGGAATTAACTCAAGATGGACTAAAGACTTAAATGTAAAGCCCAAAGCCATAAAAACCCTAGAGGAAAACCCAGGCAATACCATTCAGGACATAAGCATGAGCAAAAATTTCATGAGGAAAATGTCAAAAGCAATTGCAACAAAAGCTAAAATTGACAGATGGGATCTAATTGAACTAAAGAGCTCCTGCACATCAAAAGAAACTGTCATCAGAATGAACAACCTACAGAATGGGAGAAAATTTTTGCAATCTACCCACCTGACAAAGGTCTAATGTCCAGAATCTACAAGGAAGTTAAACAAATTTACAAGAATAAAATAAACAACCCCATCAAAAAGTGGGCAAAGAATATGAACAGACACTTCTCAAAAAAAGACATTTATGCAGCCAACAAACATGAAGCAAAGCTCAACATCACTGATCATTAGAGAAAGGCACATCAAAACCACAATGAGATACCATCTCATGCCAGTCAGAATGCTAATTATTAAAAAGTCAAGAAACAATAGATGCTGGCGAGGCTATGGAGAAATAGGAACACTTTTACACTATTGGTGGGTATGTAAATTAGTGCAACCATTGTGAAAGACAGCGTGGTGATTCCTCAAGGATCTAGAACCAGAAATACCATTTGACCCAGCAATCCCATTACTGGGTATATACCCAAAGGAATATAAATCATTCTATTATAAATAAACATGCCCACGTATGTTTATTGCAGCACTATTTACAATAGCTAAGACATGGAACCAACCCAAATGTCCATCATCAGTGATAGACTGGATAAAGAAAATGTGGTACATATATACCACAGAATACTATGCAGCCATAAAAAAAGAATGAGATCATGTTCTTCGCACGGACATGGATGAAGCTGGAAGTCATCATCCTCAGCAAACTAACACAGGAACAGAAAACCAAATGCCGCATGTTCTCACTCATAAGTGGGAGTTGAACAATAAGAGCACGTGGACACAGGGAGGGGAATAACACACATCAGGGCCTGTTGAGGGGAGGGGAGTGAGGGAGGGAGAGCATCAAGATGAATAGCTAATGCATGCAGGCCTTAAAACCTAGATGACTGATTAATAGGTTCAGCAAACCACCATGGCACATGTATACCTATATAACAAACCTGCACATTCTTCACATGTATCCCGGAACTTAAAGTACAATAAAAAAAGAAAATATAAGCCAAAAATGCCAACAACTTTAGACAATCTGCCAAATAGTTGGTCGACAATAGTGTAACAGTTTAATCATTATGGGATACAATTATAAATGTAGGAGACTTCTTTCCCCAATTCCTTTGCCCTTTTAGCTTCTCTGCTTTGTCCCCAGCTCTCTGAGGAAAGAAAGAATGAAAACTATACAGACAGATTCTGAAGAGAACTGTCATCAGAGGCAAGAATTCTACCCCCAATGAGACTTTGCCCAGGGGAAAGATGTGACTTGTCAGCAATCCATCAAAGTTGTGCATGACTAAGGGACCAAGATGGCAGGGAAAAAATGGCATGGGTGAAAGAGGTCTACTCAAGTATGAGAAAAATCTCAGGAAATTGGGATACTACAAAGAGAAACAATGAGAGACTTTAAAAAGAATTTTCTTAGACCAAGCCCTTAAGATTCCTAAAACATTAGAGAGGCATAAGCACAATTAAGGTATTGTCCTTAAATATGACCCTTCCCTGGGATGGAACTACAGGGTGCTTTGAAACTTCATGTGATGACTTGATAGCATCTTAGTCAATGCATTTCCCCTTTTATTTCTGCACCTACAACTGTAATGTCATGCTTATATGCTATTCAATTTGTAGAAGACTTGATGCACTTATCTTCCTTCTAGCACAGAGCTATACTTACTTCATTGCCAAAGGATGCTTCTAACTGTACTCAGAAAACCCCATAAGATAATACACCTGCTATTCTCGGGGGAATAGGAGAAGAGTGTCCTTATTGCCTCTGATCAAAGCTGACACATCATAATAACCAAGAAGCAGGCAGGGGTTTGTCAGATTTATTCCAAGTAAACACCTTAATGACCTCCCCAAATGGCAGGGGGCCTGCTCATAATAGGTGCATACATATGTAAAACAGCAAAAGAGAAGGTGCCAGAATTTTTCTGCCACCTGTACTTTCCTCTCCTGATTCACCACCTGGGGAGAGAGGAATGATGAGCTGTTGGAAACCACAGAAGGTGCAGTAACCTTGAAAATCTGGAAGCTGAGGAAGCAGTGAGCTAGAGAGTGAGAAGCCAGAATACAGGAGGTTGATCTGAAAGCCTTGTCAGTCCACATTCCCTATTAGATAATTTTTGTCCCCTTTTGCTATTGCTTAGAACTACAAATTTATGGAATTACAAAGCTTATGTCCCTTATAATCACATGGTCATTTCTTCCCAGAGCTTTAGTCACATCTCTGGACAAGTTCATCTACAGCACCCTATAGACCATTTCATGGCAATAAGCATCCAGAGTGTTAACACTCCTCATCTCACTATGACTTCCTGAACCATATGGGGAAAGCACTTTTATACACAAGTTATTGCTCAACTACACAAGTGAAAAATCTCTACCTCTTGGCTCCTCAGAGTAAATAGATGCAAAAGGCAGAAATCAAAACTTTCATTTGGTAGGCATCTAGAAGCCCATCAGTAGGAAAATATCCTTGAAATTTCTACCTATTTTGATATGGTCAACTTCTCTTTCTATCCAAACCTCTGTAGAGGTTTTGTTTTAAAGGTCAAAAGGAAAATATGAAGAATCTCAAGCAGTTTGGCTAGATGGGCTTTCAAAACTATTTGACGAAAAACTATGGCCACGCTCCACTAATAATAATAACAACTATAAGAAAACTATGTCATATGTAACCAGAACTGTATAGTTCATATGATGATTTCACATACGTGATTCCTTCTGCGCCTCAGGGCCTATGAATGCAGATGTGTTAGGCTCTTCTATAGGTAATAAAACTGAGCCCCCTAGCAGTTTATAGACCTGCTCAAAATTATTATCAGAGCCATAACTGGAACCTAAGCCTTCTAACTACAGTATAGAACCCTTTCTCCTCTTTATGTTTTCAAGTCTTTTACCCTTATTATAACAGTTGGTCAGTTTACCACAAATGTGGACACACACATGCACATATACACATATGCATACCAGGATCTACATTAATGTCCCCTCTTTCATTCCTAATGCTTGTAATTTGTCCTTTCACTTATTTTCTTGATCACTCTGGCTAGAGGTGTGTTTCTTATGGCAGGTTGCAGTCAAGAGTGTTCAAAATCTACTGCTCACTTTTCTTTCCTGAATGACTAAAGAAATTCTGGAATAGAGTGAGTTATTGATAAACTAAATTGGTCTCGTACTTTTAATTTAAAGGTTGGGGGAAGGGATGTTGCTGTGAACTCATCAGCCAAAAGAATTCAGGCTTCTTCCCATCCACTCTCAAGAGGGAGCCAGCTGGGATCTGCATCCTTGAGGGCTGGTTTCTGTTACCCTAAAGGAAGCTTTAACAGGACAATGTTTTAGGAGAGATTGAGCAAGAGGAGGACAAGCTGGACACTGATGCAACAAGAGGAAGACAGACTTGGTCTTTTCCCTAAGGGTTGGATTCCCAGAGCCTGGGAAGTCATGTGAGTGCTTTGGGGAAAAAGGGCTAAGGAGAGAGTGGAGGGTTACATGGCATCGCCATGGTTAAATATGCAGTCAGTGGGGAAGGATCCTGTGAGCATCACCACAGACAAGTGTAGAAGCAGAACCTGACAGCATAAAGGACCAGGTCCCAAGAGGAACATCTGTGAGCAGATAAATAAATATTCACAATGTGATCACCGTGGACTTAAGGCCAGGCTCTTTCTTTACTGTTCAAGAATATATAAGTGCTAAGGTCCTTGCATGATTCAGTAGAGAGGAAAAAGCCCCAATAAAAATGAATATTAGAATTCTTCCCCTAACCGTAGCTAGTGAGGCTTAGAGCCGAGTTTGATTTTATTTTCAAAAATAAAAATAAAACGTGACCTTCCTTTACCTTATCTTATAGTCTTGTTCCTGCTGCTACAATAGAATTACCAAAGACTTCATAATTTATGGTGAACAGAAATTTATTTGGTTCACTGTTCCAGTGGTTGGAAAGCCACAGAGCATGGTGCTGGCATCTGGTGGAAAGGCAAACAAGCGCACAAGACAGAGAGGGAATGGGGACTGAATTTCATCTTTTTATCAGGAGCCCACTCTGTGATAACCAGCCTACTCCCAAGATAACATTAATCCATTCATGAGGGCAGAGTCTTCATGACTTAATCACCTCTCAAAGGTCCTACTTCTTAATACCATCATGATGGCAATTAAATTTCAACCTGAGTTTCAGATGGGACTTTCAAACCACAGCATACCTCTAAGTTGTAAAGCATTTTGCAGTTTCTCTAGATCATTTGTGACACTGCGGTAATATGGCCAACTTGTGCTCCTACCCAAAACTTCCGGAAGAATTCCTCCAGGATGGGGGGTAGAGGCAGTATCAAGCCAGATAATGTGTGGGAGGGTGCCCAAGGCATGGGGACAGGGAAGCTGGGAAGCTCAAAGGAACCAGCCTCAATGGCAAGCTGGAAGCTAGTTTTTATTTTCCCTTCTCTCTCTCTCTCCCACTGAATCCCTGCCATTCACATCAATCATGGATATCCTTGGACATCCTCTATTTATGCTCAAATTCCAAGTCTACCAAAAAACTCAAGGGGATTCTGAGAAAACTGGAAGGAAGGGAGACTGCAAACACTCTAACTACTAAGCCAAAACTGCCAGCTGAAAACCTACAAAATGACATTGAAAAGCCCCAGGTTATGCCAAGGTCTTAACTACAACTCCAGGCTTGCCTCACTTCAGGTTCCTGTTGGTAGCTGCCAAAGGGGTCTCAGGAAAGCAACAGCTTCATGGGAAATGTCTTAGTTTCCATAACAGCCTGAAACTAAATTACAACAAGGCTGGTAAACTTTCCAAACACTGTAAGTTTCAGGTGGTTGGCAACTCAAAACATAATGAGAGATGACCGACTAGAAGCAGCTGCAATCAGAGGCTCCCATCAAAAAGAACCATAATAGCGTGTAAATCCTGCACCAGCAAGCAAGGTATCCAGGTTCTCTCAACAGAAGTGACTAGGCTGCTGGCATGATCCACAGAGAGGAAGGAAGAGCAGTGTGGTGCAGCAGCCCACCTGAGAGCCACACGGGGCAAGGAAGCCCCCACCCCCTAGCCAAGGCCGGCGGTGAGTGAGCCTGCTACCCAGCCATGCAACCCATGGATCAGAAGATCCCACTCAGGGACCCATGCCTCCAGGGCATAGCGTCCCAACCTTGAAGTCCTGCGGATTCTCAACAGCCTCTCAGCTAGAATCTGCTTAAGCCAGCCAAGTTTCCCGGGGGAAGGGCAACCAGCACCACAGCTGTGGCTGCCTGCTGTCAAAGCCACTTGAGCTCCTTGGGAGAGGGGCCACAGCCAGCACTGGGACTCATAACTGCCTAACATGCTAAGTTCCCTGGGTGGGGGAAGGGCAGCATCCATCTCTATAGCTCCAGGTCACGCTTTTCCCCTGCTAGAGCCAGGGAGGCTGGACAGCTTCATCCCTAGAGGTGCCCCCCACAGCCCAACACATCAGCTGTGTTAGACGGCGGCCAGAGCGCCTCTTCAGGCCTGACCCTGACTCATCCTTCCTCACGGGGCAGGGCCTCCCTGAAGGAACTCCAGCAACTCCAGCCAGAGGCTCAGGGACAGAACCCTGATCTCCCTGGGCCTGAGCCCCTAGGGGGAAGGGTGGTTGCAGTCTCTGCAGACCAGCATACTTAGCCTTTCCTCTTGGTAGTTCTGAGGAATCTGGGCAGCCCAGACAAGTGGGTTTCCCCCCAGGCAAAGCATACCCTCTCCACCAGCGAACAGTCAAAGTGCTTCATTAAGCAGGTCCTGTTCCCCATGCCACCCAACTGGTATAGCGGTTGTCAGACACCCTATACGAGCATTCCTACTGGCATCAGGTTGGTACCCCACAAGGTCAGAGATCCCAGAAGGAGCAGGCACCAGTCTTTGTTGTTCTCCATCCTCCTTGAGTGATATCTCCAGGCACAGGGGTGAACCAGATGAATAGGGCCTGAAATGAATCCCCAGTAAAGACAGCAGCCCTCCAGAAGCGCAACCTGACCATTGAAAGAAAAACAAACAAACAGAAAGCAACAACAACAAAAGTCCCCCCAAAAAACCCCATCCAAGGTTCAGCAGCCTCAAGGATTGAAACTAAGCAAACTCATGAAGATGAGAAAGAATCAATGAAAAAAATGCTGAAAACCCAAAAGGCCACGTGCCTCTTCTCTCCTCCAAATGATCGCAGGGCCTCTCCAGCAAGGGTTCAGAGCTGAACTGGGGATGAGATGGACGAATTGACAGAGGTAGGCTTCAGAAGATGGGTAATAAAAAACTCCACTGAGCTAAAGGAGCGTGTTCTAATCCAATGCAAAGAAGCTAAGAATCTTGATAAAAGATTAGAGAAGCTGCTAACTAGAATAATCAGTTTAGAGAGGAACATAAGTGACTTGATGGGGCTGAAAAACACAACACAAGAACTTCAAGAAGCATACACAAGTATCAATAGCTGAATCAATCAAGCAAAAGAAAGGATATCAGAGTTTGAAGACCACCTTGCTGAAATAAGGCATGCAGACAAGGATACAGAAAAAAGAATGAAAAGGAATGAACAAAGCCTCCAAGAAATATGGGACTATGTAAAAAGACCAAACTTACAATTGATTGGAATACCTGAAGGAGGCGGGGAGAATGGAAACAAGTTGGAAAACACACTTTAGGATATTATCCAGGAGAACTTCCCTAACCTAGCAAAACAGACCAACATGCAAATTCAGGAAATACAGAGACACCACCAAGATACTCCATGAGAAGATCAACCCCAAGACACATAATCGTCAGATTCCCCAAGGTTGAAATGAAGGAAAAAATGTTAAGGGCAGCCAGAGAGAAAGGCCAGGTCATCTACATAGGGAAGCCTAACAGACTAACAATAGACCTTTCAGCAGAAACCCTACAAGCAAGCCAGAAAAAATTGGGGGCCAATTTTCAACATTCTTAAAAGAAGAAATTTCAACCCAGAGTTTCATATCCAGCCAAACTAAGCTTCATAAGTGAAGTGATTCCAGACAAGCAAAGGCTGAGGGATTTCGTCACCACCAGGCCTGCCTTGCAAGAACTCCTGAAGGAAGCACTAGATATGGCAAGGAAAAACCAGTACCAGCCACTGCAAAAACACACCAAAATATAAAGACCAATGACACTATGAAGAAACTGCATCAACTAGTGTGCAAAATAACCAGATATCATCATGATGACAGGATCAAATTCACACATAATAATACTAACCTTAAATATAAATGGGCTAAATGCCCCCAATTAAAAGACACAGACTGGCAAATTGGATAGAATCAAGACCCATTGGTGTGCTATATTCAAGAGACCCATTTCATGTGCAAAGACACACATAGGTTCAAAATAAGGGGAAGGAGGAAAATTTACCAAGCAAATGGAAAGCAAAAAAAAATCAAGGGCTGCAATCCTAGTCTCTGACCAAACAGACTTTAAACCAACAAAGATCAAAAAACAGAAAGAATGACATTACATAATGGTAAAGAGATCAATTCAACAAGAAGAGCTAACTATCCTACATATATATGCATCCAATATAGGAGCAGCCAGATTTATAAAATAAGTTCTTAGAGACCTACAAAGAGACTTAGACTCGCAAACAATAATAGTGGGAGACTTCAACACCCCACTTTCAATATTAGATCAATAAGACAAAAAATTAACAAGGATATTCAAGACTTGAAATCAGTTCTGGATCAAGTGGACCTAATTGACATCCACAGAACTTTCCACCCCAAATCAACAGAATATATGTTCTTCTCTGTGCCACATGGGACTTATTCTAAAATCAACCACATAATTGGAAATAACACACTCCTCAGCAAATGCAAAAGAACCAAAATCATAACAAACAGTCTCTTAGACCACAATGCAATCAAATTAAAACTCAGGATTAAGAAATTTACTCAAAACCACACAATTACATGGAAATTGAACAGCCTGCTCCTGAATGACTCCTGGGTAAATAATGAAATTAAGGCAGAAATCAAGAAGTTCTTTGAAACCAATGAAAACAAATACACAGCATACCAGAATCTCTGGGACACAGCTAAAGCAGTGTTAAGAGGGAAATTTATAGCACTAAATGCCCTCATCATAAAGCTACAAAGATCTCAAATTGACACCCTAAAAACACAATTAAAAGAGCTAGAGAAGCAAGAGCAAACTAATCCAAAAGCTAGCAGAAGACAAGAAATAACCACGATCAGAGCAGAATTGAAGGAGATAGAGACATGAAAAACCCTCCAAAAAATCCATGAATCCAGGAGCTGGTTTTTAAGAAATTAACAAAATAGATAGACTGCTAGCTAGACTAATAAAGAAGAAAAGAGACAAGAATAAAGTAGACACAATAAAAAATGATGAGGGGGATATCACCACTGACCCACAGAAATACAAACTACCATCAGAGAATACTATAAATACCTCGACACAAATAAACTAGAAAATCTAGAAGAAATAGATAAATTCCTGGACACATACACCCTCCCAAGACTAAACCAGGAAGAAATCAAATTCCTGAATAGACCAATAACAAGTTCCGAAACTGAGGGAGTCATTAATAGCCCACCAACCAAAAAAAGCCTAGTACCACATGCATTCACAGCCAAATTCTAGCAGAGGTACAAAAAGGAGCTGGTACGATTTCTTCTGAAACTATTCCAAACAATTAAAAAGAAGGGACTTATTTCTAACTCATTTTATAAAGCCAGCATCATCCTGATACCAAAACCTGGCAGAGACACAATAAACAAAAAAAAATTCAGACCAATATCCCTGATGAACATCAATGTGAAAACCTCAATAAAACACTGGCAAACCACAGGCACATCAAAAAACTTATCCTCCGTGATCAAGTTGGCTTCATCCCTGGGATGCAAGGCTGGTTAAACATATGCAAATAAATAAACTTAATCCATCACATAAACAGAACCAAAGAAAAAAATCACATGATTATCTCAATAGATGCAGAAAGGGCCTTCGATAAAATTCAACATCCCTACATGTTAAAAACTCTCAATAAACTAGGCATTGATTGAACATATCTCAAAACAATAAAAGCTATTTATTACAAACCCACAGCCAATATCATATTGAATGGGCAAAAGCTTTAAGCATTCCTTTAGAAAACTGGTACAAGACAAGGATGCCCTCTCTTACCATGCCTATTCAACACAGTATTGGAAGTTCTGGCCAGGGCAATTAGGCAAGAGAAAGGAATAAAGCGTATTCAAATAGGAAGAAAGGAAGTCAAATTGTGTCTGTTTGCGATGACATGATTCTATATTTAGAAAACCCCATCATCGCAGCCCAAAAACTCCTTAAGCTGATAAGCAACTTCAGCAAAGTCTCAGGATACAAAATCAATGTGCAAAAATCACAAGCATTCCTTTACACAAACAATTGACAAGCAGACAGCCAAATCATGAATGAACTCCTATTCATAATTGCTACAAAGAGAGTAAAATACCTAGGAATACAGCTAACAAGGGACATGGAGGACTTCTTCAAGGAGAACTACAAACCACTGCTCAAGGAAATGAGAGGACACAAACAAATGGAAAAACATTCCATCCTCATGGGTAGGAAGAATCAATAGTGTGAAAATGGCCATACTGCCCAAAGTAGTTTATAGATTCAATGTTATTCCCATCAAACTACCACGAACATTCTTCACAGAATTAGAAAAAAATACTTTAAATTTCATATGGAATCAAAGAAGACCCCACACAGCCAAGACAATCCTAAGGAAAAAGAAAAAAAGCTGGATGCATCATGCTACCTGACTTCGAACTATACTACAAGGCTACAGTAACCAAAACAGCATGGTACTGGTACCAAAACACACATATAGACCAATGGAACAGAACAGAGACCTCGGAAATACACTACACATCTACAACCATCTGATCTTTGACGAACCTGACAAAAACAAGCAATGGGGAAAGGATCTCCTATCCAATAAGTGGTGCTAGGAAAACTGGCTAGCCATATGCAGAAAACTGAAACTGGACCCCTTCCTTACACCTTATTCAAAAATTAACTCAAGATGGACTAAAGACTTAAGTGTAAAGCCCTAAACCATAAAAACCCTAGGAGAAAACCTCAATACCATTCAGGACATAGGCATGGGCAAAGATTTCATGATGAAAATGCCAAAAGCAATTGCAACAAGAACTAAAATTGACAAATGCAATCTAATTAAACTAAAGAGCTCCTGTACAGCAAAAGAACTATGATTAGAGTGAACAGGCAACCTACAGAATGGGAGAAAATTTTTGCAATCTATCCATCTGACAAAGATCTAATATCCAGAATTTACAAGGAACTTAAACAAATTTACAAGAAAAAAGCAACCCCATCAAAAAATGGGCAAATGATATGAACAGACACTTCACAAAAGAAGACATTTACATGGCCAACAAACATATGAAAAAGAGCTCTACATTACTGATCATTAGAGAAATGCAAATCAAAACCATAACGAGATACCATCTCATGCCAGTCAGAATGGCAATTATTAAAAAGTCAAGAAACAATAGATGCTGGTGAGGCTATGGAGAAATAGGAACACTTTTACACTGTTGGTGGGAATGTAAATTAGTTCAATAATTATGGAAGACAGTATAGCAATTCCTCAAGGATCTAGAACCAGAAATACCATTTGACCCAGTAATCCCATTACTGGGTATATACCCAAAAGAATATAAATCATTCTACTATAAAGGCGCAGGTACATGTATGTTTATTGCAGCACTATTTACAATAGCAAAGACATGGAACCAACCCAAATGCCTATCAATGATAGACTGGATAAAGAAAATGTGGTATATATACATCATGGAATACTATGCAGCTGTAAAAAGGAATGAGATCATGTCCTTTGCAGGGACATGGATGAAGCTGGAAGCCATAATCCTCAGCAAACTAACACAGGAACAGAAAACCAAACACCACATGTTCTCACTCATAAGCAGGAGTTGAACAATGAGAACACATGGATAGAGGGAAGGGAACAACACACATCAGGGCCTGTTAGGGGTTGGGGGGCGAGGGGAGGGAACTTAGAGGATGTGTCAACAGATGCAGCAAACCACCATGTCACACGTATACCTATGTAACAAACCTGCACATTCTGCATAGGTATCCTAGAACTTGAAGTAAAATTTAAAAAAAAAGAAAAAACATAATGGGATAAAATAATTAAGAAGCAAGCTGCTCTCCAGCAGTTTCTGGGTGCCCCTGCTGGTCACATGCCTCAAGACACTGGACCTACACATTATAGGTAACCTTAATAGATGCAGAATTGGAACTATTGGGGCAGACACCTGTCCCAATATGATTGAGAAATTTGACTCATGAAGAAGTTTACTTTTGATAACTTGAGGAATGAAACAGGAATCATGGTTAATCATTATTGTTTTTGTTTTCCTAGAACCCTTCTGGTCACTGGAAACCATTATTCCTGCATAAAAGAAAGTTCTGAAAGAACCTGTGAATCACAGAAACCCAATCCACTATTCTAGATAGATAGATAGATAGATAGATAGATAGATAGATAGATAGATAGATAGATAGATAGATAAATTCATTTAAATATCAATGCAACCCTATTAAATATGCACTGTGATTATCTCCTTTATATAAATGGGAAACTGAGACCAAGAAAAATAAGGTAACTTACTCAAGGAAGAGTGGCAGAGCCAGGTTCTGAACTCAGGCAGTCTGGCTACAGACACCAGGCATTTAAACATTAAATGACACTATAGCTGTCACTCATAAGTATATAAAGAGCACAGTGAAAGGTAACCTGCTAATTTTGTTCACTGACAAACAGGGAGTCTGGCTAGATAACTAAGGAAAAAGTAAATAACACAGGATCTATGAAAAACTGATGTATTACAGAGTTTGGAAAGCTCAATTTGCATAACTCAGAAAAGGAGTATATCTGGGACAATAATCTAAAGATGGAAGCAGAAAACAATTTTAGATAACTATTTGTCATCCCCAATATCATAGTACAAAATGGTATAGTCTCTATGAAATAGAAGAGTGAAATAATAGGGATAAACTAAACTAAAATTTTACTACACAAAAAAAGAGAGGTACTAGACTAGATAAGGAAGACTTACAAGAAAATAAAAAGTACAATAGCTGAATTAAAATCAAATTAGAAGTAAAGTGTAGAATGAACCTTGAAGATAATTGAGGCAATGTGACAGTTAATTTTGTGTGTCAACGTGACTGGGCCACAAGATGCCCAAACATTTGGCCAAGCATTACTCTGAGTATACGTGTGAGAGTGTTTCTGGATAAGATTAACATTTGAATTGGTAGACTGAAAAAAGCAGGTTGCCCTCCCCAGTGTGAAAGGGCCTCATCCAATCAGTTGAGGGCCTGCATAGAACAAAAAAGGCTGTCAATCCTGCCTGACTGGCTTGAGTTGGGACATTAATTCTTTTCTACCTTTGCACTCAACTGAAACATCAGCTCTTTCTGGGTCTTTAGCCTGCCAGCCTTCAGAAGAGAATAATACCATCTGCTCTCTCTGGTCACCAGACTCCCAACTGCAGATCTTGGGACCTGTCAGCCTCCATAGTTCCATGAGCTAATAATTTTTATAATAAATCTCTTTCTATATTTGCATACATATATGTCCTATTGGTTCTGTACCTCTGGAGAACCCTGACTAATACAGGCAATAATGTAGAAGACCAATTTAAATGTTCTTTAGAATACAGAGAAAATAACTGAAAGAGTATTTTATTATAATAGGAACTCCTGAAGAAAAGACAGAACCAGTGAAACAAGAGTTACAACCAAAGACATAATAGAAAAAAACTTTCCTGGGTTAATCTTCAAATGCTGTGATTTTCTACCAGCAAAACTAAAAATAGAACCAAATAAGAAGTCAGGAAAAGAAAGTAACAAATTATATTATTTTAAAAATTACTTTCTCATATATCAACAATAAGCAAGACAATATAATAGGGGGAGACAGTCTTCTAATAGCAACAATAAAATATAAAATACCTAGAAATAAGCATAACAAAAATCATATCAAAAATTAATAAGGACTGGTATAAGAAGAACACATCAGTTCTTGGACTGTGACACTCAATATTGTAAAGATGTAAATTATCCCTTATTTAACCATAAAGTTAGTATAATTTCAATGGGACTTTTTAGAAGTATGTCAAAGATACTCTAAGTTTTACCTTGAAGAATAAATGTATACATTCATTATGTTGTTTCTAGGAAAAAGTAAAGGACAGCAATGAAAAGAAACTTACCCAATTGGATAATAATATGTACATTAAAAAGCTATAGTAAATACAATAATGTTATACTAATGTAGGACAAATCAGACACATACATGGATTAGAATTGATGAAAGGAAGAACAGAAGTAAACTTTAGAATTTAATGTAAGAAAGTGTGGCATTTAACATTACTAGAGATAGAATCTTCAGAGTTGGTATTATATTAGTTACATAAGAAGTCAGTAAAAAAAATTAATTTAGTGCCTATTGTATGTAAGACACCAAAATAAACACCAGTGTATTAAAGATATAAATGAAAAGCATAGAGCCAAATGAATGCTTTAACTATTTACTATAAATAGTTAAAGAAATATTTATATGTAGTGGAAAATATGTTCTAAACATGAAACATAAAGAATTGAGAAGTTTGATTTTCTCAGAATTCCTATATGTCAACACACAACATAAAATTAAAAGTAAAAAAACATACAATGGGGAGATTGCAACATGTATAACATTTAAATAGGATAGTGTTATAATTCTTACACTTCAATAAGACAAATATATATTGTTAAGAAACACATATGAAAGAAGAAATTCAAATGGTCTATAAGACTATAAAAATGGTTGACTTCATTATTCAGTTATAAAATGTAAATAAAACCATAAACATTTCTCTACCATCAAGTTAGCATGGATTTTGTTTTAATGATCTCGGCCTAAATGAGGTGGAACATGGACTATCTCATAAACTACTAGTAACAGCGTAAACGAGTATCACAGCTCTGGGGGACAATTTATCAATGGCCTAACATCAATGTACTACTAGTGCAAGAAGAGGTCTTTGATAAAGTAATTATCCATCTAGGAATTTATTGTAAGGAAGTAATCATATGTGTGTTGCAGGGGGAAGCTTGCCATAAAACAGTATGTATCACAATATTACATATTATGGTGCACATGTACCCTAGAACTTAAAGTATAATAAATATATATATATACATAAAGAAAAATCTAAAAAAAAAAAGAAAATGAGAAACAACCTAAACAGCCAACAATTGGGAATATGTTTATAAAACAATATAATTTGTGCGGTCATTATAAGTGATGTTGACAATTAGTCACGTGAATTATTTTCTACAAAAATAGACCCTTTTTCCTCTTTCTGTCCCAACCTCTTATACCTTGAAAAAACAGAATTGACATAAAATATCACTGTCAAGACTGTGTTTAATCTGTTGGTTGTACTAGAGTAAAAAAAAGAAAAAATGGTAGAGACCACCGTACTGAAGATGCACATTTACTGACACAGGAAAATATGGCACTCATGCAAAGAGAAGATTATCAGGCAGAGTAATCCCACTTTTATTTGTTTTTGAGAAAACATATACAAATAGTAAAAAGATATAAAAAATATTGCAATGATTATATCTGGGTATTGGAATTACATTTTTTAAATTTTATTTTTGATTAACTTGTACTCATTTCAATATATTAATATATACTTATTTGCTGATCAAATTCAGCATATTAATGTAAATGTAACATTTTTGTAATAAAAATACATAATTTCAAATTTGTTAAAATATAATAAATAACCCTCAAGTTTCTCTTTATCATGAGGTTAACATCAGTAGTGGTTTATCAAAAGAAGAAAAGTTCATGCTAACAAACTCACTCTTGTTTTTTTCAATTACCTTGAGGTTAATACCAGCTTTCCTCAGATTCAAAACTTTTTGCAAGTACTTTCAAGTCACTCTACATTAACTTGAAAAAACACATAAATAGTCTTCTAATAGTATAACTTCTTTATTGCTTTCATTCAAAGACTCCAAATTGTTTTAATGGATTTCTGTTTTTTCTTCTACTGAGTTAGGACAGAAATAATTTTTCCAATGACTCTGTTATCTCAGTTTAGTATTAAAATAGAGCACACATTGTTCCAATATAATTAGTCCTAACGTTCTTTTACATGGTACTTTACAAAGTTAGAGAATTATAAAATTGTGATTTTAAGCTTCCAAGTTTTTCTTCCCTGTTACCTGGAAACAATGTACCTCCCACAATAATAGTGGAAACATATTTTTAATATACAAGTCCAAAAACCAAGCTAACTCCTTACTTTGATTATTTTTGTTTTATTATATAGATTTCCCTTTTTGGTTGTTGTTTGTTTTTATTTTCAGAAAATAGTGCCTCAATATGCAAACAGAAAAGGCAGGACCAACAGAAAAGTTATCCCTTTCGCATTCAAAACAACTATCTTTCCCTCTCACTGCAGAAGCTATCTATCTACCTTTGGATGGAAAAATGCCAGAGTTTTTTCTGGAATAAATGGAAACTAACATTTCTTCATTACAAAACATAGGAGGTAATTAAGACAAGGAAAGTACACTACAAATTAGGTCAAGACATGAATGTTAATTAGGGACTTTCTCCTCTCCTCCTTTTCTCTCCTTCCTCTCTCCTCCCTTTCTCTCTCCCTCCTTTTCCTGTGGTATTCTGGAAAAAGTGCCTCACTCTCCTAAGAGCTAGGATACTCAGGTACTACTGTCCTAGTATGATCATTATTTGTATGTGTAATTTCAGCGTAATGAATTCCTCTCTTTAGCTCTCTTGTTCCTCAACCTCAAAATAATCTCCACAGTCCTTCACTTCCTTAACTCCCTATGGTCCACCTTACAAACTCTTCTTGTCCCTGTAGTATTCACCAAAAAATCTAGCCAGCAGGAAAACAGACTCCCACACGCCTCTCCTTTGCTTGACCACCTCTGGTGCAGGAGATAATGAAGACTTAAATAACATCACCATGCACATCATGTTGAAGAAAAGCAGAGAGTCAACAATCCTAAAAAATTGTAACCTCTCTCCCCTTACTCCCTTCCAACTGGGCAAGTGATGACAAAAAGTATAAGAGCACCTCCTCATCTCATGATCTGCCCAACTCCCATCATAATAATAATGGTAATAAGTACATACTTATTACTAACTTTTACTGGGCATTTTGTGCTCTACACCCTGTTTCATGTTCCCTTTAAGTCCCTTCAAGTTAAGGAGGTCAGGATAAATCTATGTGAATCAAGACTGACACATTCCACCATAGAGTGCTGGAACTTTCCCACAGGTTATGGGATCTCTTCATGGTTTCTCTACATGAACCTGTACATATGCCTTTCTCTTAGTGTCTCGGGAGTTTTAAATTCAAGCATCTCCTTTCAAAATTTTTCTTGAAGCAATTACACTCACTCTTGGAGTGAGAGCCCCTGTCACATACACCCATTAGAGCATTTATCATGCAAGATAGCACTGAATGCCAGACAGACATTTTTGCCAGATAGACATTTTTGAATATCTGATTCTACTAGTCTGAAAACACAAGGTCTATATTTAATCACTTCTATATCTCCAGGATCTGGCCCAGAACCTAGTTCATGGTAGATTCTCAGTAATGATTTATTTGTTGTTTGGTTGGTTGATGGGTTGGATGGATGAATTTTAAATTTTAAATATTTAAATACTTAGAAGGAAGTATCAGAGCTTCCTTGAGTCTCCATTAATGAACCAGTGACCCTTAGAAGCCCTGATGAAACCATCTCATTAGAGTCAATGAGGCCTATTGGGCCTAATCCAAACTTTGCCTTACGATAATTTACTTATATTGAATTTCAAACTGATCTGACAGTATGCTTCATGATAAGATAACCCACTGGGTCTATCTTCCCTCCTCTTGATTGACATTGTCCTAGTTCAGCTTCTCCTTTTCTCACCTCTAGACTACAGACATTGCCTTCCAAATGATTTCACATTCATTTCTTCATTCATTTAACACCTCTTTATTTACCACAACCAAGCATTGTTTTAGACACTGGGGACACAACAGTGAATGCGACAACAGAGACTCTAACTTCATGGAGTTTATAGTTGGGAGACACAAAGAAGTTAGAAAACAATAGTAGAAGTAATAGCGGTAATAGTAGTAGTAGTAGCACTAGTAGTAGTAGTAGTAGTAGTAGTAGTAGTAGTAGTAGCAGCAGTAGTAATGTGCAATGGCAAAAAGAAGGAAATGATTTAACAGACAATGACTGGGAAACCTGGCTTGTTTGAATGGTTAAGGAAGGGCTCTCTAAGAAGATAATATTAAGGTAACTGCTGATGACAAAAAGGAGCCAGCATATGATGACTTAGGTAAAGGGTGCTTCAAGCAGAGGAAAGATTAAATGTAAGGCTTTGAGCAGAAGGAAGCTTGGTACAGCCAAGGCACAGAAAGAAAGCAGCAGAGCTGGAGCCCAGTGAGCAAGCAGCAAATGGGATCCAGGTGGGAGGAAACAGACAGGCAGGAGCCAGCCATGGAGAACCTCCTAGGTCAAGGTGAGGAGAAAAGACCCTTTTCTAAGCAAAATGGGAAGCCATTGGAAGGTTTTAGGCAATACGGTGGCATGATATATATTTGACTTTTATAATATCGGTTAAGCAGGGTGCAGTGGCTCACGCCTGTAATCCCAACACTTTGGGAGGCCAAGGTGGATTGCTTGAGCTAAGGAGTTCAAAATCACCCTGGGCAACATAGTGAAACCCCATATCTACAAAAAAATAGACAAAAAAAAATTAGCCAGGTGTGGTGGCACATGCCTATAGTCCCAGCTACTCAGGAGGTTGAGATAGGAGGATGGCTTGAGCCCAGGAGGTCAAGGCTGCAGTGAGCCATGATCAGACCACTGCATTCCAGCCTGAGTGACATAGCAAGACTTTGTCTCAAAAATAACAAGGACAATAAATAAAATAAAATATCAGTTAAGTTGCTACCCAGAAAATTGTTGGGGGCAAGAATAGAATCAAGGAGTCCAGTTCAGTTAGAAGGATATTTTAGTAATCAGATGAAAATGGGGATGGCTTGGACTAGAGTGGAGAAAAGAGCAAACTGAAGATATATTTTAGAAGTACGGCTAGTGAGAACTTGGTATTAGACTAGATGTGGGATTTGTGATAAAACAAATCAAGAATAACTCCTAGATTTTTATTTTTTATTTGAAAAGTGAAGTAAAGAGTGCTGCCATTTACTAAGATAGGGAATATTAAGAGAGATAAAATTTAGGAAAAAAATTATAAGTTCTGGTTTGAATATCTCAAATTTGAGATTTCTATTAGGCATGCATTAGAAGCATTAAATAAAAAGTTGAATATTTGAGTCCAGAACTGAAAAACTAGGGTGAGGTTGCAGGTGGGATGGGCAAAGTGAAGATATAAATTTGGCAGTCATGGACATATATACAGCGTTAAAGACATGAGCTATATCTGCTTCTGACATACAGAAGAGCATGTCTAACAAAGTGATCCTTAGCAAACAACAGCTATAAACTCTAGAAAGAATTTAAAAAGCAACTACCTGAAGGCTCTGGAGACTAGATAAAGGCAGGAAGATTTTGGAGGAAGTTGAAACTGGAGCAAGTCACCAGTACAGAGTAAATTCTCCCTCTTTTGGAGCTTCATTCTGAGGGATTTCATAGTGGTAGGGAAGAAGATAGTGAAGAGACAAACAGAAAGCCTGCCAGATTTTTGGCTGAAGGAACCAGGGGAAAATCCTGGGGCATCCACTGCTGCCAGGGAGTGAGGAAGGACCCTGAACCAGTGTATAAATTTAGCCCAAATGTCTTGATGACCCCTTCACTTGCAGCTCTGTCTTGAAGTACTAAAATGAAATCTGAGTGACCACCCACCACATGCATGACAGCTTATATTTAGACTATGAATCAAGTTAATTGCCAGCTAAATAAAAAAACATCAATACTCTTTGGGGCAACATAACAAAATCTAGAATCTCTGCAATACATTGTTCATAACGTCCAGGATATATATGAGAAACCAGGATAATGTGATCCATCCTCAACAAGTCAATCTTAACCCAAATATCATAATTACCAGATAAAAAGTTGAAAGCAGCTATCACAACTGTGCTTATGGAAATAAAGGAAAACATGCTCATAATGAATGAAAAGACAGGAAATTTCAGCTGGTAAATATAAAATATATTTATATCTTATAAATATAAAAAGAAACATAATAGGAATTTTAGAATTGAAGAATACTATACCTGAAATTTAAAATTTCCTGATGGACTTAACCACAAAAAGAATATGACTATGGAAAGACTTGGTGAATTTGAAAATAGATATCATAGAAATCATCTAATGGGAAGAACAGAGGGGAAAAATGTTGAAAAAAACTTAAAGATCCTCAGAGATCTGTGGAAAATTTCAAAAGGTCTATCATAAGGTAGTTGGAGTCCCAGAAGAAGATTTAAAAATTGGCCAGAGGAAAATAATAAAAAAGATGCCCCAAACTTCCCAAATTTGGTGAAAGACAAAAATGTACAGATTCAGGAAGTTTAGAAAACCCCAAAAAGAATTCATTCAAGAAAGCCACACATATCCTCATTCTAGTGTCTTGAATTGAGACAAAAGACAAAGACCTGGGACAGATTAAATCACTTAACATATGGATAGAGAAGAGGCCCAGGATGAAGCCCTAAGATCCTCTAAAATGGAGATGTCAACTAGAAGATGAAGAGCCAGTAAAGGATATGGAGAAGAAATAGCCAATGAGGCATAAAAAAAATATATAGAAGAATGTGATGATCACACTGGTCACCATGGAATATTATGCAGCCATAAAAAAGAATGAGTCATGTCCTTTGCAGGGACATGGATGAAACTGGAAGCCATCATCCTCAGCAAACTAACACAGGAACAGAAAACCAAACACCACATGTTCTTACTCATAAGTGGGAGTTGAACAATGAGAACACATGGACACAGGGAGGGGAACATCACACACCAGAGCCTGGTGGGGGGTGGGGGACAAGGGGAAGGAGACAGATAGGACAGATAGCTAATGCATGCGGGGCTTAAAGCCTAGATGATTGATTGATGGGTGCAGCAAACCACGATGGCACATGTATACCCATGTAACAAACCTGCACGTTCTGCACATGTATCCCAGAACTTAATGTGTAATAAATAAATAAATACATAGTTAACTGTGTAGCATGCAGTACCATGGATCAAGTGAGATGAGACCAAAAAGTGGCAATAAGATTTGACAGCATGGGAATTGGTAGAAACCAAGACAAGAGCAATCCCAGTGAAAGGGCAGAATAAAAAGGGCAATAAGAAGAGGCTGAGGAAAGAAAATAAGGCCAACAAGAGACAAAGACTTCCTGGGCACCACCTCCCAACATGCCAGTCTAGAAAGAACACTAAAACACCAAGAAAAATGTAATACAATAGAGAAAACTGCATTTACCAGAACTCCTCTCATGATGAGCCCTATAGGATGTTGGAAAGAATACTCTGAAAAACGTTTAAGGCAGTGATGGTGAGAAGTGAGAGTTCTCAAGGATCAACCAACAAAATGAAAAAGCAGCCTACAAAATGAGAGAAAATAGTTGCAAACCATATATCTGATAAGGGGTTAATATAAAAATATATAAAGAACTCATACAACTCAATAGCAAAAAAATGAAACAAACAAAAAAATATGTTCAAATGGCAAAGGACCTGAACAGGCATTTTTCCAAAGAAGATAACACAAATGACCAGCAGGTATAAAAAATGGTGCTCAACATTACTAACCATCAGAGAAATGAAAAACTAAACAACAATTACTTTACACCTGTTAAGTGGCTATTATCAAGAAGACAAGTGATAAATGTTGGCAAGGGTGTGGAGAAAAGGAAACTCTTGTATATTGTTGGTAAGCATGTAAGTTGGTGCAGCCATTATGAAAAACAGTATAGAGGTTCCTCAAAAAATTAAGAATAGAACTACCACATAACCCAGAAATCCCACTTCTATACTTCTAGTATATATCCAAAGAAAATGAAATTCATATCTTGAAGAGATATCTATATGCTCATGTTCATTGCAGCATTCTTCACTACAGCCAAGATATCAAAACAACCCAAGTGTCCATCAGTGGATGAATGAATAAAGAAAGTGTGGTATATTATTCAGACACAATTAAGAAGAAAATTCTGCCATTTGCAAAGACATGATAGCATGCAGTAACATGGATGAACCTGGAAGACTATGCTAAGTGAAATAAGCTAGATGTAGAAATACAAATGCTATATGATTTCACTTAAGTGGTATCTAAAAAGGTTGAGCTCATAGAACCAGAGAGTAGAATTGTGGTTACCAGGAGGTAGAGGTGGGGAAAATGGGGATGTGTTGGTCAGAGGGTACAAACTTTAAGTTATAAGATGAACAAGTTAAGGGGATCTAATATACAGCATGAGTGGAGAAGGATGTGCTCATTAATTTTACTACGGTAATCATTGCACAGTGTATACATATACCAAATCATCACATTGTATGCCTTGAGTATAAAATCTCTATCTGACAGATACTTTAAAAAAATTAATGCATTTATTTTATTTTATTTTATTTTTTTGAGACGGTGTCTCGCTCTGTCGCCCAGGCTGGAGTGCAGTGGTGCGATCTCTGCACACTTGCATTATTTTTTAAAAGAAGACAGCATGCTAAAGGAAGCACAAATAGCACTAACAATCCCACTAACCCTAAATTAATCATTTATCCATTTTTTTGCTTCCCTATGCCCAGAGTGCCTAGCACATATTAAAATACCCAGTAAATATTTGCTGAAAGAATAAATTGGTTCCAAATGGCTCAATGTTACACCTTCCTTGGATTTTATACTTTACCAAAGGACTATTTCTAATGCATATTTAGTTATAAAGACAGAAGGGGCCAAAACAGGCATGTACCAATAATGGGAAGGCTGGAACTGCTGAAATGTTGGTGCATGTTGAGATAGCTTTAGCTCAATTCTTTGCCCCCAGGATAAATCTACACTACATCATAATTAAACAGAGGAAGTGTCTGGGCCTAACACAATCTAAAACATCTCCCTCCTTTCGCAAAAATTATCTTCATCTGAAAAGGCATGGAGAGTTCACTTGTTTAACTGAAGTATTTGATGTTGTTTATTTATCAGTCCTTAATAGAAAAGAAGAAAACAATTATGCCCAGGAGATTTTCTTTTTAAACCCCACATTTATACAGCATTGTATTCTTTTTATGCATTCATTCTTGATCACAGAGTCATGTATTCACTCCATCATTCATTCATCATTTATTTTATCCCTGTATGTAGTTATCCAGATGGAGCATAAGACTATCATAGTGTTTTTATAAAGTAAAAGTCTGCTTCAATAAAGACCCTACACAATGTTAAACCCAACATGTACTGTGAAGGGAAGTTTGCTTCCAGAAACCAGATTTCATGCTGCAAGCAAAGATGCATAGTAAGCAATCACAGCAATCTAAAAATAGACCAAGATACACCCCAGCCCCAGCACTTCCATTCTTCATTCTTCAGTAGGAAAAACCCCAGAGTCACCTGATTCTTCAAGGGCTGTGCGATTGCAGCACCTTTTGAGTCCATGCTCCATTTTCTAGGCAACACAATGAAATCAATCCCTGTCATATGCTTCGCTTAGGTGTCACCATTATTAAAAAGCAATGTGGAGGCTGCCTGGGAAAAAGCTGATTAGCAACCATGGTTAAATAAAAGCCCTAAAATAAAATAATCAACCTGGTGGGGAATGGTCTCATCGCCACCTGTTGTATTTCCTCCATCCCCTGGAGAAGCAGCAGAAGGGTAAATGACCAAGGCTGTTCATCATCAGATTCAATAACAAAAAGAGCCAATAATCATTTTCTACTTCAATATTTGTTATACAATTCATTCGACCTATTATTCAAGTTTTGTCTACATCAGTTAAAAGAGTGCTTCCTGTCTGGAAGCAACATTAATAGTGAATAGGTAAGAGAAAAGAGATGTGTCTATCCATTCAATTCCCCATCCCCTCCTCCTTCCCTCCAATTCTCTTTGACATAATCCCAGTGTGTACAAGGAAATGGTTACTTAGAGTAAGTAAGAGGTTTGCATCCATCCATAAGTGTTTACATCTCTGAGTGGTCAATTGTGTCATAATTTAGCATACCTTTTATGTCAAAATCCCCAGGTTTTTCCAGGATTACTTATGGATTGAGTCCATTTATTTTTGTATTTTACAACTCCCTATGAGAATTTAGCATGGCCATTTGTCAATTATCTCTGGCAAAGAGGTAAAATACAATGGTGTAGTAGAAAACAAAGAATGGCAGCCAGGGATAATATAAGTAGCAATAAATTTTGAATCAGGAGTCCTGGGTTCAAATTCTAGTTTTATATCCTTTTGAAACATGTGCCATATATATTTAGTGAGAATTTTTTCAAGCTGAGTTCTTACTTTATTAAAAAAATTTATCCCAAACTAATGTACCACATAGTAGTAATCTAGTCTATTTTCTTGTCTAAAAAGTTGGGATAATAAAATAACTTAGAGGTGTGTTATGAAAAATAAATGAAATAAATGTAAAAAGGATATTCCAATATGAGATCCTATTATTAATAATGTCAGTATGTAATTATATCAACAGATCCTCAGAACTCCTTATGCAAACTGATGTTCTCCCACCAAACCTTCACCCAAGACACTGACAAGCTGTAATTTTTTACTGTTTGAATTTAGCACACTCTCCTTGCCCCATCATCTGGCTGTAATGAAGGTGTTAGCAGCTGGGAAACACAGAATACTGGGCAGACCAAGATAAGAGAGAAAACAATAAGGTTAGGGACCATCACTCCCTGAATACCCAAGAGTTGAGGCTTGTGGGCATTAATGAGTAATAAAAATTATTAATTAATTAATTAAAACTCACACTGCAAACGTAGTTTTGTTTGTAGTTGAGCATTGTTAATTCCAGCTTATATAGATAAACTGACAAATAACTTACAGTGAAATTTTCTAAATGTTGACCCATAGATCATTTTTATCATTTTTTTCACCAATTTACCCATCCAAATTATTAAATTCATAAATAGACATTAGTAATCCTGAGTCTCTCACTTCCTCAGAATTTTAAAATTTGAAACATTTGGAGAAAAGTGCTGTGCAGTAAAACTTTCTGCAATGATGGAAATGTTTCATAATTTGCACTGCCCAATAGTACCTAGTGTAATGGAGGAAAATGTACCTAGTGTAATGGAGGAACTCAGTTTGTAATTTTATTTAATTTCAGTTTCAACATAAATAATTAACCAGAGTTGATATGCCAGAAGCTATTCAGATACATCTATTCTGGTGGAAATTTGAAAAGAGGGAGTAATCAATCTTTGTTTTTTAGAAATAGGGTCTTTCTCCATCACCCAGGCTGGGGCACAGTGGCATGATCACAGCTAACTGCAACCTTGAACTACTGGGCTCAAGTGATCCTCCTGCCTCAGCCTCCCAAGTAGCTAGGACTACAAGCAGACAACACCAAAATCAACCTTTTTTTTTTTTTTTTTTTGAGACCAAATCTTGCTACATTGCCCAGGCTGGTCTCAAATCAATCATTCTTTAGACATGATTTAGTGAGAATCCTTCAAACTCTGTGAAGAGAATGAACCAAACAACCAATTCAAAAGGGAGGAAGAAGTATCCATATTTTAATCAATCAGGCCAATAGCCAGCCTCATGAGTTATCTCAGTGTCCTTGTTTGCTTGGACATGCAAAAGGTTTGACGTACTCAGATGCTCCTCCCTCTTAACAGAATCCAGGAATCCAGGGGTTTTTCCAGGTAAAAGTGTAATCATTGCATCAGAGGAGACTGATGCTTCCAAGCTTTGCCTCAGGAATTGATCCTGATTGGTATAAACCTATTATGGTGGCCCATGATTTAGACACTAACTTTTTGATGTAATTTTAGCCAATGAGACATGAAGAGCAGTCAGCTGGAGAAGGAAGGATGTGGGTAGGGTTATTTTTGAAAATAGGTTCCTCCTCCTTAACGAAGACACTGGAAGAGATATCTCATCTTCTGCCAGAGCTGTCATCTATGAACATGGTGCTTGGAACCTCAACAGCCATATTGTGACTCTGAGGAGAGCTGGTCTAAGGCCTAACCCATCATGCTGAGGATGACAGAGCAGAAAGCTGGAAAAAACCTGGGCATTGGATGACAATGCTCAGCCTCTGAACCAACCAATCCTGGAGTTATCCTACTACTATTCTTCTACATATGTGCAATAACATAAATATTCTTTTGATTCTTCTGGCCACTTTGGGTTGGATTTTCTGTTACTTGTGCCCAAAGCATTCTGATGCAGTTGTCATCTATTAAGTGCTGGATAGGCACTTAACAGGCATTATTTCATTTAATCCTTGCGACAACCAACCAAAGCAAATTTCAAACTCCATTTTGCAGGTGAGAAATCTGAGGCTCAAGCGAGATGAAGTTACAGTGGTCACCTGACTAAGAAATAGTAGTGTCAAGAGTGAAACTTGGGTATCTTGATCCCAAAACCCACGTACTTCTCTTCCAGCCTCTGCCTCTTAGAACCGTATGTCACAAAGAGCATGTGAATTAGCAGACAAGTCAGAGTGGCCTGTTTCCTGCACTCAGCTGCATTACTTTCACATCATCTGTGGATTCTCACGTGTAGAATAAAGTGATCTGCCTAGATGATCTCATCCAACTATGATTATAAATGGAAAACAATTAAAGCTGTGATTCATTTCAATTTTTATTTCAAAAGCATTCCCTTCACACTTTTCCTGACAGCTGAGAAAGCAGGCTTTGAAGCGGAAACTCTACCTCCCATCAGACATTCTGCGGGTCCCTCTCTGACTTTCTGAGGCCTTAAGCTTGGCTAGGTAGGTAGGGTATGATTGGGGCTGTTACAAGACAAAGCACACCTTTTACCCACTTCCCTTACCAGCCAGCAGGGTGCCTCAGCACTTTGGCCCACCACAGAGGCTGGTGCCTCAGTGTGCCCACTCAAGAGTGAGGATGTGGGATGTATAATAGAGGCAGGGAGTGAATCCAGCAGCATCTTGCCACTATTAGCCAACTCCAAGGTGTGCTACTTCACAAAATAATTATATGCTAAGTGGTTCATTCACTTGCTTTGTTTTGATTCCCTATGGACTCTCTCTCTTACCTGTGGAATAAAAATTTCCAAGACTCCTCATTTGGTTGCCAGGGAAATAGCTTTAAGGCCAAAATTTATGTCCGCCTTTCAGGCTGAAGTCTATTTAAAAACTTTGAAAGTATTTAAGTGGGGAAGCAAAAAGAATAGGATGTTCCAAAATAAGTAGCTATTCCTCCTGCCAGGAGGTGGAGCTTAATCCCATCCCTCATAAGTGTGGCTGGACTTAGTGACTGGTTTCCAGTGAATAAGAGTATGGAAAGGACATGTAGTCCCAGCTACTAAGAAAGTGAGAGAATAGCTCAAGGACAGGAGTTCAGTGCTGTAATGTGCTATTATCATGCCTGTGAATAGCTACTGCACCCCAGCCTGGACAACATAGCAAGATCCCCATTTCTAAAAAAAGAAAAAAGAGCATGGAAAGGGGAATATGGTAACTTTAAAGTGGAGAAATTTGGCAAACACTACCTTAATTAAGTGATCAAGTCCAGCAAAGTGAGTTAGTCATGTGGATACCACATATGCCTGGTAGGTTGTGATGAGGAGAGAACTTCACTTCTGTGATCTTCCTCCTAAGATCATAAAACCCTAAACTAATCGGGAGAAAAAATATCAACAAACCCAAACAGAGAGATGATATTTGACCAGTATTCCTCAAAATTGTTGAGGTCATCCAAAGGAAAGAAAGACTGAGACACTGTCACAGACCAGGGGAAACTTAAAGAACGAGGACAACTAAATGCAGTGTGGTACCCTGGATGGGATCCTAGAACAAAAAAAGGACATTGGTAGGGAAATTGGCAAACTCCAAATAAAGTTTGAAGTTTAGTCAATAGCCATGTATTAATGTTGCTTTCTTGTTTTGACAAAGATACCACAGAAATATAAGATGTTAACGTTAGGAGAAACTGGGTGAGGTATATGGTGACAATCTGTATTGTCTTTGCAACTTCTCTGGAAATCTAAAATTATTCCCAAATAAAAAGTTTATTTAACACCCACCCCCCAAAAAATAATAGAAGGAAATGAAATAGCTGGCCTTTTTTTAGTTTGTCTGTGACCACACACATGTCTGTCCCTGACTCTGCACTTACACCTTCTGCAGTTGGGTTTTGAGTGGGAATGAAAAGTAGGTTATGAGAAGACAAAGAGAATAGGACAATTTTAAATAAAGAGGAAAAGGAGAGGAGAAGAAGGAGAAAGTGATAGATAAGGAAGAGAAGAAGAAAAGGCAGAAGGAGAAGGGGGAAGGAGGAGGAAATAGAGGAGAAGGAACAATAGGAAGAGGGGAGAAGGGGGATAGAGGAAGGTACAAGGGCAAAGGCACTCAAGGAGGTTTTATTCTTGCTCAAGAGCAAAGAATAACATCGCAATAGCAGAACATAGTGAGTGCAGTGCGGCCTGTGCACAAGCCCTCAAGGGTGTCAATTTCCCTGCAGCCTGATATGTTTGGGGTACTTTGCTCAGAATGGCCAGAGGGTGTAGAAATGGGACAAACTTCTCCAGAAGGGACGTGAAAGTGACTGGCCAGACACTCACCAATCCCACTTTCTTGTCCAGGGCCCACAGAAAAACTGCACTTCCCAGCCATTTTGCTTTTAGACAGGGACACTATCACTCAGTTCTGGCCAGTGGTGTGCAGGTGGAGATAACATGCACCACTTCCCAGGCTAGCCTCTAAGACATCCCACACCATCCACCATCTTCTCTTTTTCTCTCCTGTTCTCTGGATGTACAGCTGGAAGCTAAGGCCTCTGAGATGGCAAAGACCCACTACGGAAGCTGCCCAGATTCCTGAGTCCCCGGTTGGAGGTAGCCCCAAAGAAGAGATGCTCGAGCTGCATAAGATGGTGGATGAGTAAGAAATAAAGTATTTGTGTGTTAAGCCACTGAGACTTGAGGGTTATCTGGCAGCTAGCCTAACCCAACGCAGAATATATATACGCAAATAACTCTCACGACCAAAACATTTTAGGGTAGTTCAAAGTGTGGAGAGACCAGTTCAACTGGCAAATAGCTTCAGAGAGGAGGCAGCATTTGTCTGTACCCTCAAAAAATGACAGCTTTTGGTCTTGCAGAGTTGGGAACTGAATATTGTAGGTGGAGAGATTGCCCTAAGAGAACTACAAAGACAACCACAGCAGGGCATGGTCAACAGCAGGGATTGGCACCTGATTTGCTTTAGCTGGGACACTATGGGAAGGAATGGAAAGATTTAAAAAATGAGTCTGTGAAAGAAAGTTCAGGTCATACCATACTGAGTCTTAAGTGATGCTTTAAAGAGATCCCTTAGGTACTTAAGTTTTGTAAGCAAGGCAGTAAAAGGAACAGAGCTGAACTATAGGATCAATCTGATCCCACATACGAGATGACTGGGGAGCCCCATGAAAAGACTTCTGCAGTATTCTAGTGGGAACAGCCTGACCTAGGGAACAGCGAGAAGGGTAGAATCCTGAGAGACATTCCAAGAGCAGACATCCCATCTGCTATGCAGGACGCAGTGTCACTGACCGTGACTTTATGTGACTCAGATGGAATCAGGCTTGAGCTTCTCTTCTTGCCATTCCCATGTGCTGTGATAAATTCCTCCTGTCTGGGGGGCCACCATATATTCTGCAGCTGTCAAGTGCAAACAGTTCCCAGAAAAAGAGATTAAACAGGTTTAACTTGTTATTCAACAAGTTATTCCCATCTTCCTCTGCCCACAGCCAAAGCTCAAGACTCACATTTTAAAGGGCAAAATGTACTTTTTCTCTTTTATTTTCTATCTTTCCTCCTTTTATTTGTCCTCTTTTTCTGCCAAATTTAGTTCAACAAATATGAAACGTCTATTCACAGAAGTTGTGCAAAGTATTACAGATATAAATTAAAGTGTCTGAAATTTGGTGTCCCTTACGTAAAGAGCCAGAAATTCTAACGCACATGTAGCTAACTGTAAGACAAAGTGCAACGATGTGTGTGACCCCATGCTACAAGAGCACACATTCTGCCCAGGTAGGGTGGGAAGGCACTGGGGATATCTGACCCAGACCTGGACAGATAAATAGAATGCTGCTGAATTGAGAGATGGAGATGGGCATCCCAGGCAATGAGCAGAAACACACAAGCATAAAGGGCTTGCCATGGTGGGCAGTGGTAAGGAGTCTAGTGTTTCAGACTCTTGATTTGAGGTGACAGAAAAGGAACTCATGCTGACTTAAGCAACAGAGAGACAGAGAGACACTATATCAGCTCACAAAACTAAGCTTTATCTACCTTCAAATGGATCCAGGGGCTCAAATGAAGCCACCAAGACTTTGTGTCTCTCTGTCTCTCTTCTGTGCCAGCTTCGTATACAGGTAGGCATTTTCCCCGGGGTGCAACAGGACCCCTGGCAGCTCCAGACATGAATCCTACCAGCTTGGCAGCCTTTGTGGAAAGGCAGCACCACTTTCCCAGTAATTCCTGAAAAACCACAGATTGGTTTTGATTGACCCAGCCAGAAACACCTGCCCATCTCCAGGCAATCATCATGGCTGGAGGAATCCTGTATTTCTTCTGGCCAGTCACGGGATACAGGACCCATCCTGAGGGGCTAAGAGGTGGGATCAACCTATGAGCTGGAAGTAGGGGAGCCGAACTTCCCCAAAGGGAAACCAGGCTGCTGTCACCATGGAAAGGAAAGATGCATGCTGAGCAGGAAACAAATGTCCCTATACCTGCTGTGGCTAGGGAACAGCATAGAAGTATGGAAGGCAGGTATGGTTAGGGGTGAGAGGGTGAGAGCAAAACCAAACTGGCACCAGATAATGAATCCCTTTGCTGACATGCAAGAGGTAGTGGATTTTATTCTTCGAGCTGCTGGGTCTCAACTATTTCCCCCTTAATGTAAATGATGAACACCACCATCTGCAGTCATGGCTGGGTGTTGTTTGTGAATTTTCCATGCATTAGCTCTAATTCCACCCTTACTCCACCCTTACTCTCCCTGGATAGACAGCAATGATACAGTGAACCTTGCTGTAATTGGTTTTTAAAGAGTAAAACAAAAAGTATAAATTATTCACAGACTTCTGCTCCCTAATTATTAGCAATAGCAAATTACTTTGATTCAACAATGTCTCCCAGTGCCTCTGTGGAGCACAGATGTTGTCGGCAATGGGAAGCCACTAAAGGTTTTTAAATGGTAGAATCTGTTATAAGAAGATAACTGTGATGGCAAAATGTAGGCTGGATTGGATGAAAAGATTCTAAAGGCAGAAAGGTCAGTTGGGAGGCTATCATGGTAGGAAGGGAGAGGAACCAGGGACCTGAGCCAAACTAATAAAGACAATGGAGATGGAGCAACTGCTCACAGAAGTATTGCACACGACATAGCTACTTATTAAATGAAGGACAACAACAGAGTAATGATGCTTCAGGTTTAGCTGACACCTTCCAGACCATCCATTCTCACACCCTTTTTCCCATTAGCTGTGTCACTTGGCAGCTAGCACATACACACTGAAAAACAGTAAATGAGATGGACAGAGATGAGGATTCCCGTCTGAGCAAAGCTCCCACTCTCAGGTTCAAACGAGTGTTTTTTCACATCTACTTATTAATTGTACTTTAAAATACAATACAGTAATTTATAGTGATAATTGACTATTTTGATGTGATTATTCATGATTCTGTGGGCATCACTAATGATGCCTATAATTATAATTATTACAAAATTATTGTTATTACTAATAACTATTCAAAATAGTGCCTTGAATTTTATAGCCCTTTACAAAGCACTTTCATCTATCTCTATTTATTTTATTTTCACCATAATTCTGATGCAAGTATTACCAATCCCATTTTACAAACCATATCAGACTGAATGAATTGCCCCAATTCATAAAGCACACAAAGTGGCAGAGGCAGGGTTGAACGTCCAGACTTCTGACTCCGAGAACAGTGATTTTTCCACTTTGTTTCTGTGCTCATTATCTGCAGTAAAAATAAATCAGTGAAAACTGTACCCTCAATCTGAGAACTGGATTATCTGTGGGCCTTTAGATTTTTAGCTAGTTACATTTTTTTCCAAAGAGAAAATTTAAGTAAGGAGAAATAAGAAGGGGTAGTTAGCATGGGGGAACTGGAAGCTAATAATAACAGACGGATGGACAGATGGCTGCCGTGTGGCTCAGTTTCAAGGATTTCCCAGGACTCTAAGGTTATTCTGACACCAGTGCCCTGTCATGGTGCCTGAAACTCTGCATTTCTGTTAACAGCACTCTCTCCAGAACACCCCACCTAATGCGCTATTTGGGAGGAGTGTATCCATTTCCCATTGCCACTGGAGCAAATGACCACAACCTTAGTAGCTTCAAGTCAACACAAATGCATTATTTTACAGTTCTTGAGGTTAGAGGTCCAAAATGGATTTCACTGGGGTAAAATCACAGTGTTGGCAGTGCCTCGCAAAGGAGGACCCATTCCCTTCCTTTTCCAGCTTCTAGAAGCTGCCTACATTCCTTGGCTCGTGGCCCCTTCCTCCATTTTCCAAGTTAGCGGTGTGCCATCTTCAGATCTCTATCCGGCTATGATCCTCCTGCCTCCCTCTTTCACTCATCAGGATACCTTTGATTGTATTAGGTTCTCTGAGATAATCCTGGATACTCTCTCCATCTCAAGATTCTTAACCTAAATACATCTGCAAAGACCCTTTTTGCCATGTGAGGGAACACACTCACAAGCTCCAGGGATTTGCATGTGGACATCTTAGGGAGGAATTATTGTGCCAACCACAAGGAGTAATATATTAACAGATACTGATCAGATTAGGTAGCTGTCATCTTTCTGAAAGCAAAATATGAAGCGAATAAGGCATAGAAAAAATGAGTTTTTATAGAAATTAAGGAAGTCAGGAAAGTTTACTAAAACAGGGATTCTTAACCAAGGGATAAGTTGGAGGTATTTTTCCATTGTTGTTCTCATATATTGTTTATAAGAGTATAAACTATGGTAAAAATGTCAAAAAATAATTTGGCAATATATATTTCCATTTTAATTGATCTGGCAATTCCACTGCTAAAAATGAACAAAAATACTTCAAGATGCAAGTACAAAGATATATACTAAATCCCCACCAAGAAGTCATCGCTAAGTAAATTAGAAAATATTCACATAATGGAATACTCTGGTGTCTTTTAAAAGGATGAAGTATATCAATCAGTATACGCTGACATGGAAAATCCCCCCCAAAAATTTAAAGAATTGTTTTCAGAAAAAAAAAAGATGTTGAAGAGCCCATTTAGTGTGAGCTCATTTGGTAAATAAAAAAGAAAGAAAGAAAGAAAGAAAGAAAGAAAGAAAGAAAGAAAGAAAGAAAGAAAGACGCTGTTTGTAGGTATGTTTTGTGTTTGCATAAAATGTTTGTCTTTGGGAAAAATATCAGTGGCCATTAGCCAAAAGGAAGACTTCTTAAATTTTTCTGTACTATTTGAATTTTTAATCACATACACACATTAATTATGCCTTTTTTGAACTATTTAAATATACATGCCCAGGCCTTTTTTCTGGAGAGTCTGGTCCAGGAGGTCTAGTGTAGAACCCACACATGGATATTTTGAAAAAGCTCCCAAAGCCATTCTGTTGGGCATCCCAGGAGGTTCTCAGTTGGGTCACTATTGGCATTTTAGCCAAAACAATCCCTCCTTGTGCTGGACTCTCCTTCCATTTTAGGAACTTAGAATCTTCCTCCCACCTCCCCCTCCAAGCATTGAGACAACCACAATTCCCATATGTATTTTCTCCATCGCCCCCTGAGGGGTTGAGATAGTCCTGCAGGATACTTGGGCAGGATCTGGGTTTGAAAGGGCCTTAACTGGCTGAGACTTCCAGACAAGGCAGAGAGCTAAAGCTGATGCCATTGGGAGTTGGGGGAAGCCATTATACACTCTAATAACAGGCCCCAAACTTTCTGACCACTATGCCTTTGCAAAAACTACTTCCTCTCCCTGGAACTTGCCTCTCAACCCATTTATACTGAAAAAAAAAAAAAAAAAAAAAACCTAACCTTTAAAATAACTATATATCTTGCTTTCAAAACTCAGTTAAATGACATCATTCCAAGAAGCCCTGCTGAACTCCCTGCTGGTGGAATGATTCTGTTCTCCCCACAACCCTAAAATTCCCAGAGCATTCTGTATCACAGGCAGTCTGTGCTAATCTCACTACTATGAATCACACATCTTTTTATTTTTATTACCATTGCCCATTAGAAATATAATGCAAACCACATATCTAATTTTCTAGTGGCCACATTTTAAAAAGCAAAAATAAATCAGTGAATTCATTTAACATATTGTATTTAACCAATATATCTAAAATATTTCAGTATGTAATTAATATTAAAATTATTGAGATATTTTATTTGTATATATTAAGTCTTAGAAATCAGTGTGTAATTTACACTTACAGTGCATCTCAATTTGGCAGATAAGTTTCCATCAGAAAGACTTGATCTATGTTTCTATTTCATAAAATGGACATTTGAGAAAAGTAGATTCACATACTCAAGTTGTTCCAATAGTAGGTGTTTTTCAATAATTAAATTGATCTTAGCTTCTAAACTTATATATTTAAGTTTCCTAAAATTAAATAAAATTAAAAATTCAGTCCCTTTGTGGCACTGTCCTCATGTAACTAATGGCTACCATTCTGGACAACGCCACTATATATACTAATAGACTGTAAACTCCTCAAGGATTTACAGAGCCTTACTCACTGCCGTATCCCCAGCTCCCAGGTCATTGCTTTGCACATAGTTATTACTCTATAAATGTGGGTTGAATAAATAAATCAATGAATTGTTCATCTTAGTGTTACCCACAGCATCCAGGAGGCCACTTTGCATATATGACAATAATTGTGGATTTCAGTTACATAACACTGTACAGTTTACCAAGCTTATTATCTAATCATCTCACAAGCACTCACTGAGAAAGATATTTTCACTTTTCAGGTGGAAAACAAGATTCAGAAAAGTTCATTGCTATATGTAAAGACATTGGTAAAATGGCAAAACCAGATGTTGAACCTAGATTTTCTGACTCCCAATTAAAGTACCTTCAATTGACCACACCTGTTCTTCAGTTAATCAACAAATGTATGGAGATTAAATTAAACACTGCAGAGTACCCAAAGAATGCTGAGTAAAGCTGAGAAAGGATCCTCCCCAATGTCCTATGTCAATAGATAACATGAACATCAAAGTTAGTTAGATATTATGCTTCTATTAGGGGAAGGGTCAAAGCAAAACATTCTAAAACCAAAACGATTACAGTTAACACCTGTTTGTTAAGAAAATGTCAAGTGAAGGAGGGTTGGAACAGTGTCTGAAGAAGGACAACAGAGAAATTATTAGCCAGAACACCTCTGATCTCAGACCACACTGCTCATCTGGGCAATTCCACAAATTCTGCCTGAAGTATGAGACTCTATCCCAAGAAAATTATTCTAAATCTACAAAAATCTATTTGAACAAAGGTGTCCATCACGGCATTGCTTATATTACATTTGCAAAAACACTTAAATAACTTCAGTGTCCAGATATGGAGAGACAGTTGACTAAATTACAGTACATCCACTAAGGAACATTTATAATTTTTTTATGTTTGTGGATGTTTAAACATGGGAGAAATGTTGGGTGGGTTATAATGGTAAATTTTAGAACGCGATACTATGTGATCAAAGAGGAGTTAAACATTCATAAAGAAAGTCCATCAAATTTTAACATTTGGAAAGAAGGAACAATGAGTGGCATTTTCTCCTTTTCCCTTTTCCATGCGCATGTATCACTTTTATAACAAAAAACTTCTTTTAAGAAAACTGTCTTTAAACAAACAAGCAAACAGGGCTTAGCCTTCCTGCCCACCCCCACTCCACCCCCATTGTGGGTAATGAAGCATAAATAAGAGAAAGTAATGATCCCACATTCTGTCTGGAAAACGGGCTTCTACTCTAATCAAGGAGATAATCTCTATCTCTAAGTTGTTGATCTAAGTTCCTGGGTGGGTCAAGAAAGATCATCCCTCTTTGGAAGGATGTGGCAAATATTCAATCAACAGTCTAACTTGATGCCCAAGGTCACACAGCTCTGCAGAACTGACTCCCAGCACCAGATTCAACTCAACTATCAGAGCAGAGCTGCTCATATTCCCAAAGTGCCCTGGCTGGCTTCTGGCAGAGCCACTTTGCTCCGGGTCACATCATTGTTGGGTGGCCTTACATGTTTGGATAATCGCAGCCCAGCTCTGGGAGATGTTACTCACACTATGTAAGAGAGTCAGCCACATTAAGTCCTCAGTGATAAAGAGCCTAGAATGTCGAATGCCTTGCATTTGCCAGCCCAAAGGCTGGCAGAATTTCCAAACCCTCCTGGGCTCCCCTCTGGCCTATGAAGGAGCATCCCAGCCTCCCTTTCTTCAAAGGTCAGTAGGGTTTCTCTAGGGTGCATTGGGGTTAAAGATGATCTTCCAAGATGACAGAATCTCACACCTTCCTGATGGGCATCCAGAGAAACAGGTGGAACCATTAAAACTCACCTGAGAGATTAAGCACAGCTCAGGGATTAATCCCATGGATTCTGAGGGCAGACTACAGGGGTTCAAAATCCAGCTCCACCACTTGAGAGCTAAGTAAACATGACAAGTTACTTAACTATGTTTCAGTACTCCCAATGAGTTAATGTATGCAAAGCACTTCGAATAGGACCAGACCCATACTAAGAACCACATAAGGGTTAGGTCTTCGTTCATTTGCAAATATTGGTTGAATGCTTCCTAGTACTAGGGGCAACCATTGTAGCCCACCAGCAGGGGCCCAGCTCCATGCTGAGCTTTACGTACAGTATCTTTTTTTAATGCTTACAAAAACCATGCAATGTAACTCTGAGTATTTCTGTTCTATACCTGAGAACTAATGCTGGGAGGAGGAAGCAGCTTGCATGAGTTCTATATGACAAAGTCCCCATTCAAACCTAGGTCTCTGGGGACTCAAAAACAAAATGTCTTCCCAGATGAGGTCCCTGTTCTTCAAAGAATCGTATATGTAAGAAATCCTAAAAACATTACTTACTCTGGCCCATAATCAGTATTTATTTCCTAAGCAATAAACCTTCTTTCAAACCAAACGGTCTCTGTAAACACAATAGTGTTTCTTAGCAATCACATGTGCAAAGTCCCCAAACCGGCTATTTTTAAGTTAGAGCCAGCCCCACCCCCACAAACAGAATGATAAAGGACTCCCCAAGACAAAGATATTCCACTTACCAACTGTTCCCATGAAACACTTCAATTCCCTTCACTCCATAGTTATTTATTGCCCAGAACTAATTTCCTAGCCTTTATGAAGCAGATTGTCTCTTACAGTTCCTGAGAGTTAATTGTGTGCATCTCTTCCCAACTCCATTCTGTGACTCTATTTTGGAAATTTGAAATTCGAAATAGTGGGAATATTTATATTACAGAAACTGGCAAATGCTAATGTCCACCAACAGCTGAATGGATAAATAAATCATGGTATATCCATACAACAGAATACTACTCAGCAACAAAAAGAAATGATCATACACGCAACAACATAGATGGCTTTTTAAGTAGTTATACTAAGTGAAAGACACCAGATTTGAAAACAGAATACATACTGCATAATTCCATTTATATACAAATCTAGAAAATGCAAACTAATCTATATAATCAATAGCAACAGAAAGCAAATCAATGGCTGCCTGGGACAGACTGGGGATAGCATGAAGAGGCAGGAAGAAGGAGTTAAAACAGAGAACGAAGAAATTTTTGAGGGTAATGGTTCATTATGTTGATTATGGTGATGGGTTCACAGGCTCAAATGTCACACTTAGCCAATTGAATATTTGAACATGTACAGTTCTTTCTACATCATTTATATCTTAATAAAGCTGTTTTTAAATGTTCTTCTGTTTATTCCTATGACGACATTTTTATTTTAATAAGTGTAAACAAATGCTACTTCACTATGCGGAATCATTGATTTACTTCTCTATTTCTCTCACTATATTCTAGGTTCCTTGAGGGCAAGAACCTCCATGAAGTCTTTCCTGGGCACATGCTTTCTCCTCGCTTGTACCCCATCTCCTTGCTCTGGAGTAGGGCATGACTCCATTCTCTGTGCTCCTGCTTCCAGGTAGGTCATGGAGTGGAGTGGAAAGCACAAAGGCTTGGAGGTCAAGATGATGCAGGTTTCACCCTCCGCTCTGCTGCTGTTCAGTTGTGTGTCCTTAGGCGTGGCATATAATTTTTCTGAACCCACTTTGCTAGGGCATACAAGAGGGAAGCTATGGATCCCTGCCAGGAGCAGAAAAGACAGTGACTACAGTCCTCACATGAGCAGTGTGTCAGCGAAAGGCACCAAAACAGCATAGGCATCCTCTGGCTTTAACAAAAGGGCAGGCTACCTTGGAAGTAATAATTTTAAATAGTCACTTCAAAGCTGTGACAAATGATCCCTGTTGCATGAAACCTAAGGGTTCCAGGCTGATGGGAATTGCTAGAAGAAGCCCCATGAAAAGGGCTACTCAAGGCCCCTCTTTTAATGAGGATTATCAAGTGGAGATGCCCTTCAACCCAGTGTTTCTATTCTAGTTATCTGCCCCTACGATGCAGTTTAAATTATCTAGATGGATATGGACTTATATCATAGCATTCCTTTAAAGAGTGAAAATCTGAGAAGAATCTAAATGTCCAGCAATAGTGATGTGGGTAAATAAATGCTCACTCATCACATTCAGGCACATACACGCTACATGGCAGCATGGCAAAATGACTAAGGTAAAATGATCCATGAAAAAATTAGGACAAAAAAACTGTAGCCACACTATAATTATAACTATGAGAATAAGGCATAGATATTAAGACTTCAGAAAGCCAAAATGATCATGAGGATCATATTCAGGACATTTTATCTCTCATCATTTATCAGCAGTCTACAGGGCATGCATATTATTTTTACGGCAAAATTTCACTTTGGAAAAGATTAAGAAAGGAGGGACTAAGAAACTGAGGCAATGTCTCAAAGTCAGCCTATCTAGAGGGAAACATGGCAGCCACTGAAATAGTAGTAAAAATAGCCAGTGCCCAGCAGGCTTTTGAAAGCTTCTACAGATCACGTTCCCAAAAGAATACATGCAATTTGCCTGCATTCTGTTGAATTGGCTTTTGGAAAAAGACAACATAAGGGACATTTGGTGACACTTCAGTTATCTAAAATGGCATGGACATATGGCATCTCATGGAGTGGGAAAGCTCATTCTGTGATCATTACAAATCTTTAGATGCCCATTCCAGATAAATGCTATAAACCTGTGAAGAGAAGGGAGCAAAATCTTTATCTGGTGACTACAGCTAAGATGGGCCTTAATGGTCATGAAAGAAATGGTGACCTACAGAGGCAGCACCCGTCAAGGCAGTGTGGATGGAGAAGAATGAAAGAAAACAAGAGAAGGTCAAGGGGGAGCCTGGAACAAGCAGAGTGGGGGTTCTCAGCCCTGCTGCATGGCAGCAGAATGGGACCCAAAGAAGTTTTAAACATGCACTTCCTGGTCCCACCCAGCGAGGCTGGTTTGATAGCTCATAAGTCTACTATGCAGCCTGAGTTAAGAATCAGTGAAATAGAATGTCAGTCAGAAATCTGAACAGGATAGAGCCCACGTAGTGTAGTCAAAGGCAAGATTTTCAAGTGGGAGAAGATAAAATTTCAGCAAGAAAAAAAGTGACTGGTGCCTGCTGGTGTTGCCATTGATGTTGTTCAATGTGTTAGAATAGGGAAATGATTTTAGAATTTGTTTGGTCGCCTTATTTTAGGTGGATTCTTCTCTCTCTGCCTTTTCCTCTCTCTTTCCCCGCACAACACACACATCAAAAGGTTGAGCTTGAGCCAAATAGCAGAATTCCTAGTGATATTTTATAATTTTAAAAAAAGTACGGCCAGGCGCAATGGATCATGCCCTTCATTCCAGTATTTTGGGAGGCCAATGCAGGTGGATTGCTTGAGCCTAGGAGTTTGACGTCAGCCTGGGCAACATGATGAAACCCTGTCTCTACAAAAAATATTTTTAAAAAATTAGCCGGGTGTAGTCACTTGCACCTGTGGTCCCAGCTAACTGGGAGGCTGAGGTAGGAGGATCACCTGAGCCTGGGAGGTCGAGGCTGCAGTGAGCTGTGATTGCACCACTGCACTCCACCCTGGGTGACAGAGCGAGACTCTGCCTCAAAAGTTTAAAAATTTAAAAATTTAAAATTAAATAAATAAGTATAATTAATGGAGATTAGGCACTACACTAAATGCCTTTTTTAACTTTTTATTTAAATGATTACGGACACACAAGAAGCTGCAAAAATGGTACAGAGAGGTCCCAGGTACCCATTATCCAGCTCACCCAATGATAATATTTTACAAGACTCTAGTACATTATCCAAACCAGGAAATTGATGTGGACATAACAGAATTACCTAAACTACAACCTTACTCAGGTTTCAGGAGTTTTTATGCCTAGTATTTTTACATACATTTTCTCATTCCATCCTCCCATCATTATTGTTTCCATTTTGCAGAAAAGAAAACTGAGTCCAAGAAAAGCTAAGTAACTTCTCCAAGGTGGTAAGTTACAGTCACGATGGAATCTCAGCTTTGTCTGACTCCAAGCTCTAGTGCTAACCTACCTTCCCTACCACCCTATACCATACAGTGGGCACCACTGTGGTCACAGCAGAGAAAGGGCTCTGGTGAGACCACAGGTGTTGCTGGTGAGTTGCTCACCGGAGAGGTCTATGGAGGCAAATGTGTGGCAGACATGAGCCCACAGCCAGGTCGGCAGTAAGTCTGAAGAAGGGCTTCCTAGTTCTCCAGCCCAGCAGCTAAAGTTGTATTCTTAGACTGAGCAATCTATGGCAGGAGGCCCAGGCAGGCAGGGAGTAAGGCCAAGGTGGCTGGCCAGCCAGTGCTGCAGTGAGAGTCCACACCAGGCATGAGGAAATGGCAGGAAATGAGCAGGCTGGTGTGGCACCGGCATTGGATCAGGGTGCAGAGGCAGGCAGGAAGCAGAGACCTCACTGAAAGGCAAATCCACAGCAGCATCAAAACCAGAGAACACAGACCTTCTGCCTCATTGCTGGACCAGGGAGGCCGTGTGGCCCAGTGGTTAACTGTGGGTTCTGGAGCCAAACTGTCTGGCTTTGAATCCCAGATCTACCAACTGATAGTAGGATCTTGAATATGTTAATGTCTTTTTACCTCAGTTTCTCCATCTGTGAAATGAAAGTAATAAAAACACCTGTCTCACAGGGTTGTTATAAGGATTCAATGGCTTAACACATAGAGCTTGTAGAAAAATGCTGAACACACAATCTCTAGTCAGGTTGGCTATTATTGTCATCATACAAAATGTGACTGGATGAGGGATAAGAAGAAAACTCTAGAAAGGAAAGAGAGAAACCACCTCAAAGGTCCCAGGTGGCAGAGTGGTTGCTCAGTGCTGACGGCCCAGTGAACGTGGCTGATTCACCCAGAAAAGCTTAATTCCTCCACACAACACAGCCCAGAGCTCACAGTGCACCTTCCAAGCATTGAGCAGGATGCTGACACTGAATCATATCACTTGCAAATTATAAAGCATCAGCTGCTGCCAGACACCATGCTCACTGCATGCATGCCTCCTCGACTCCTCACAGGTAGCCCCTGAGGGAAAGAACATCTAATCCTGTTAAACAGATGAAGAAACTGAGGCTCAGCTTAAATGGTGTGCTCAAGGTCAGACAGCAGGCAAGGGGTGTAACTGGGATTAAACCAGAGCTCAGTGTTCCCACTACACCCATCATTAAGACAAACAGCACACTCTGTAACAATGGTGTCTGGCACAGCCATGGGTCATGGGTCAGCAGGAGCAGGGAGCAGCACAACTGGGCAGAAACGGCCATGTGAGAAGACTGGGATGATTCACCCAAACTCCTTTCTCTGGCTAAGTAACTGCCTCCCCCAACCCATTCCATGAGTTTCTCTCTACTCTGCAATTTCCTATACTTCCAATGGCATCAGTAAGGCCAGATAAAAGACATTGTTTTCTTTTCATTTTATTTTATTTTTACTTATTTTAAGTTCTGGGATTCATGTGCAGGACATGAAGATTTGTTACATAGGTAAATGTGTGCCATGGTGGTTTGCTGCACCTATCAACCCATCACCTAGGTATTAAGCCCCACATGCATTAACTATTTATCCTAATGCTCTCCCTCTCTCTACCCCCACAACAGGCCCCAATGTGTGTTGCTCCCCTCCCTGTGTTCATGTGTTCTCATTGTTCAGCTCCCACTTATGAGTGTTTTATACCAGATTAGGGGACCCCACAAGAGCCCCTGTTGGCCATTGACATCACCAGCAGGACAGGGAATTAGACCTGGATCTGCTGACACACACCTTCATATTCTAAGTCGAAGTTCATTTCTACCCTTTAGGGTTGATGTCTCTCCCTCTAGGGTTGATGGACCACCCCACCTCGCCTCTGCTGGGCCTTTGTGACCTTTCTCTCACAAGCAACTGCCTGGACTCCAGGTAGGGTGAAGATACAATGGCTTATAAAACACTGGATGAAAGAAGAGTCCAGAGTCTATACTGATACTAAAATGTAGAAAGGGAGAGAAAGGGAAAGCTCTTATTTACAGTCAAATATCATCCAATACATAGAAAAGAAGTGATAGAGTTAGAAAATACCATTGATTCAGCCAAGTGCCATTAAGTGATGCTAGAACCACTGCAAGTTTGTTGGGAAAAAGGTTATTTACAGAGTCTCAAAGTGTCTCCCCAAAGGTGATTTAATCACAATTAAGGTACCCATTGATTGTGAGAAAGGTACCCTGACAGTGGACAAATTGTGAGAAACAACTTTAACCAGTGATCAAAGTCAACGTCATCCATAATAGGATAAATCTCCTTCCTCATTGCTGTGCCGAGAAGGACTCAGTGTCACTTATGTAGTATCCCTGTCAAATGGATGACCTGAGGACTCTAGAGGCAACGATCAGAAAAACCAAATTGAGGAACATTCTGCACAACAAAACACAAGGCCTGTTTGCTTCAAAATGTCAGTGTCATGAAAGGCAAGAAAGGCTGAAAAACTGTTTCAGTTAAAAGAGACTATCTTTTTGTACTCATTAACCAACTTCTCTTCAACCCCCCTCCCTATTTCAAATACAGTTAGAAGGAATAAGTTCTAGTATTCGATACTACAATAGGGAAATTATAATTAACAGTAACATATTGTATATTTCAAAATAACTAGAGGAGAACTGTAGTGTTCCCAAAACAAAGATAATTGAGGTGATGGACATCCCCGTTACCCTGATTTGATCATTGTACATTGTATACCTGTATCAAAATATCACATGTACCCCAAAAATATGTACAACTACGTCAATAAAATACAAAAAAAATAAAATAGGGGAACCTAAAGAACCATGACAACTAAAGGTGATGTGTGCTTCCGGAGTGGAGCCAGGATCAGAAAAAATATGGCTGTTAAAGACATTATTGGGACATTTGGTGAAATTTGAACACAGACTGTATATTAGATAATAGTGTAATATCAAGATTAAGTTTCCTGACTATGGCAACTGTACTGTAAGGAAATGACCTTATTCTTAAGAGATACAAGCTAAAGCTGAAAGGTCATGATGTCTACAATTTAGGATTAAAAGATTTGGGGGGGAAAATGGATAGATAGATGATAAACCTAAAGCGAATGTAGCAAAAGGCTAAAAGGTGACTTACATGGAAGATAATGTAGCTCATTTTATTAGTCTTGCAATTGTTCTATAAGTTTAAATATTGTCAAAATATTATTTTAAAAAACAAATGCAAAAGCATTTCTTAAATACAAGTACCTGTAAGCTGGCTTAGAGTTATACACTACAGCCAGATTGAGTGCTACCCGGGGAAATTTAACAACTAAGGAAACTCAACCCTGATTTGAGTAGATGAACTTAAAGATAAAATAATTAGCAGAACGTTGCACAATTATACAATTATACAATTATAACACAGGTCCCCTTCACACACAGTTTCCTTATTCAAAACCGGGGCCATTTTCAAAGAATGAGAATGTTAAACCAATCAAAGTTTAAAATTTTGGATCCCTAGACCCATGTTTACTCTTTGACTGACATATTCCTATTTCTGACTTTGCAGAGTTCATGAGTCACGCTCTCAGGCAGTTTATGATATGCCCGCCTCAAGTACTTGAGCCTCGTTGCCCGAGCCAGAGTTATTTCCCCTTCTAAATGAGGACAAGCATGTCTGTAGCTCCTGTACAAATAACAATGCTCCCATAACTGAGCTGACTTCCAGGGTTAGGAGGAAATTGGACCTAGCAAATTCACTTCTGGCTGCACTTAACAGTAATCAATAAATGGGGATCTGCAGCTAGGATACAGTTGTAGGACTGTTTAGTCAATGACCATTAGCTACTACAGCATTTAGAAGGATGTAATTTAAAAAATGGTCTTTGTTCCAACCATGTGGGAAAGCATATTTTCACAAGTTTCTTCCCAAAATTGTCCACGTACTTCCTCCAGGCACCGCAGAACACCCAGTGTTTAATCCCTGCACTGTTCTCCAGCTCCATTATTTCATCTCTGTCACAGGCCAGGAAACCTTCATTTCGATGCTACGTGTGCAGGAGACCAAGGCATGGAAATATAATTCCTAATTCTGTAACTTAATTTAAAAATATATACAGTCTCCTTTCTGCTTACTCAAAGATTGAGAGCTCCGAAGATTTCTGCCTGCGGAATAAAACTGAAAGTCTTTCTCATGGCAAACAGGGCCCTACATTACATAGTCCCAGGCTTACCTTTGCTTTACCTGGTTCCAAACTTTACCTGCCTCTTGTTCACACACCTCAGTCACAAATCAAACAGTTCCTTCAACATAAGGCATGTGTTCCTCTCTCCTGGCCCTGGTTCAAACTGTTCCTTTTGCTTCCCTTTTATGTCCACCATAATCCAGGGTGATCTGTTGTATGGTTATACCATAGTGCCATTCAATATATGCATCGATCTCTGTGAGGTCTGGGAGACGGGGAGAGGGTGGGGGAGGACAAATGGGGCCTGCAGTGGTCTGACTCACCTCATGCAGCTTCAGTGCCCAACACAGGATGTAATTGTAGAGTATGCACTGAGCACATGAATGGGAAGAGAGCATTTGTTATCAGAAAAATTGTAATAAGAAGGAAACGGATCATTTTCCTCTAGCAAGGTCAAAATCCCTGCCCTAATGCTGTAAATAGGAACAAATATTTCTACAGAGTAAAACACAGGGTTAAATTATCATAAGGTAATGAATCAATCACACCAATCAAGGGATATACAGATTTGCCTTATTACAGGGCACAGTTTTAAAGGGGTCTACTTTATTTTTATTTAGGGTACTTTAATTTCACTGCAACAAACAAATGCAGTTAAAGTCATTCATCACAGAAAGTTGTAAGGGGTGACATATGGTGTTTTTGAGATATTTCCCAGTGTAGAGTCCCATATCAGTAGGCCAATCTGTCTCTTTACTTCATCGACCATTAAGACTTAGCCCCAAGCCTGGTACTGGGGAGGAGGAGGCTATAAGGGAGGAGAAGTAGGAAGGCAGAGGTGCAGCTTTTCTGGCAGTGGAGATGACAGGGAGAAGAGAAACCAGAGCAGAAGAGGCAAGGGTGAGACCTGAGTGTCCTCTTCTCTCTCTGGGGGGATATCCGCCCAAAAACCGGAAGCTCTACACCAAAGTGAACTCAGTGGCCAGTAGAGTTAGGTAAAGGGAGGCTGAGTTTTAGCTTTGCCAGGTTGTCTGTAGGCTCTTTGTGGTTTGGACAGGCCCCAGAGGCTCCCACAAGCTCCTGAAGCCAAATCTCAGAAGTTACCTGGGATTGTGACTGAGAGTTAGTCCTGGAGGTTGCCATGGGGACAAAGTGGCCACAGGCTAAAGGCTGGACCATCTGATCCTGAACCACATAAGAATCAAAACCAGACCATCCTCAGGGCCTAAAGCACAGCCACAGGAGGAGTGGAAAGGGGCTGGGAGGGAAATAAAGGCGGCAAGGGGAGTCAGATCACACCTGCCAGCAGAGCCACACAAACCAGACACCATCTTGGTGAGCTGCAGGGTGCCAGAGGGGACTTCTGAACCAATGAGCATTTTACCGAAAGAAACTAAATCATCAGAAAAAAAAGGTATCATCCAAATGGCAAGTTCACATTTGACTTTAAATGTAGAGTTTCTCCTTAGTTCCCCTTAAAGTGGGGGCTCCAGAGGAAGACTAGTTCAACTAAAAAGGAATTAAGAAGCAACATTTTCTCACACATCTTGGGGTATTGACAAAGTTGCAGCCCTGTTACACGGGTATTTCTCACATTAGGGCTGACAATCTATAAAGTACATTTTCTGGATAGTAACTCTTAATTCCCTATTAATTCATAAGAATAAACCCTCTATCCTCCAATAAGCCAAGTCAAGAAATTTTAGTGAAGAAAGGAATATGGGCCAGGTGTGGTGGCTCACACCTGTGATCCTGGCACTCTGGGAGGTCGAGGTGGGTGGATCACTTGAGGCCAGAAGTTCAAGACCAGCCTGGCCAACATGGTGAAACCCCATCTCTACTAAAAATACAAAAATTAGCTGGGCGTGAGGCTGAGGCACGAGAATCACTTGAACCCAGGAGGCAGAGGTTACGGTGAGCTGAGATCACACCACAGCACTCCAGCCTGGGTGACAGAGCAATACTCTGTTGAAAGAAAGAAAGAAAAAAAAGGAAAGAAAAGAGAGAGAAAGGGAGAGAGGGAGGGAGGGAAGAAGGAATATGATGGGAGAAAGCCCCTGGCTAGCTGACTTCTGCAAACCACTGCCTATATTTTAGGCTTCCAAAGTCTGCAATGCATTTTCAACAGCATTACTCTTGCTGCCGTCTCTCCCAACCAGGAATTTCTCTAATGCCTGAGATGGACTGAATTTACACTTTCAGCTCCTAGAATTACACCATCCTTTCATAGGAGGTTCGTGAGCTAAACCATAAAAAATGAATTGGGCTGCAAAACTACAACCCATTCATTCAATCAACAAATACACCTGAAGCATCTATGAAATACCAGGCAATCCAGGCAGTGGGTCCCCGCCACCCAGAAAAATTTGTATCTAATGCAAAATATGAATAAGAATAATGTGGGATGTGCTACCATGGGCCAGTGGTAGTGTCCAGACGGCACACGGATAGGAGGTTGGGCAGCCCAGTTGTGGAGGTATCCGAGAGAGCACAGAGCATCCTTGACATTGGGCTACACCCGTGATCTCACTGCCAATCTCCTCTACTCTACTGCTCCCACCCTCATAGCTTATTGGTGCTACCTTCACACATCAAATACTCTATTGAAAATCTCTTCCCTGTAAGTCTACAGGTTGTGTACAATGAAGTTATTGCTCATGCAACTGGAGACGAGAAGTGCATTTACCTCACACCCCATACTGACCCCCAGGGGTAGTTTGGTCCAAGCTGATCTCAAATCTTCACAGTTCCTTCCTTTATTTAGAGAGAACTTCAGGGATTCCCTGCATATTTTGGGTCTTTATGTGGGCTGGAACAGCAGTTCCTGTTGCTAATTAGGAAACATAGAGAAGTTTATCCACACTTCACATTGGCAGGGTGAGTTAGGTGGAAGCTCCAGAAAGAGTGTCCCGCTCCTCCTCCCAACCCAACAGCACTGAAAGCTTCCTGAGGGTTATTCTAGGATGAATAACTCACACTTTGTAAAATGTGCTGCTAAAATTTATTGTGGCTGAGGCATATGCTGAGGGGTTGAGGACACCTCAGATGAGCTACATTCCTGGGGGTGGAAGCCTGGATTTCTCAACAGCCCAAGAAGAATGTGCTCTGGTTGGAAAAAGGATGCATTCTCTAGGGGAAGTCAGCCCTGGAGACAAGCCCACTGGCTAGGAGCCAGGTGTGTCCATCAGCAGACCTTCTGTATGAAGGTCAACATTTGTGAACCTTTCTTGGACAATGAAAACAATCATATTTTGAGTATAATTACAATTTTATCCTTATGTTGTAGTTTCTTTAATCTCAATGCTTCCACAAAATCCCCTGTAAGGCAATAAAAGTACAAGATACTAAAGAAAATTGTGACTTGCCCCATGTTCCCTCCCACTAGAGCCCATAGGGAAGATACTGCATCAAATATAAAATTAAATATAGACAGACTGGCCCAGAATATCCAGGCCAGTAGCATTGGAGCTATGCCCCCCGCGCCAAGCTAGAAGTGATGCACCAGCAGAGAACTGCAGTGTGATGGGAGACTGTGGTCCTCCTAGAAGCAGATGTCAAGACAGGATTAGACATACAAGAAATGTATTGGAGTAAAATCTGTAAAAACAAATGAGTAAAAAGCTGAGCGAGGCTGAGAAAGCCATCAGACCTGGATGCATGTCTGACTCCCAGTAAAAGAAAGCTGGGTGGCAGTGTCTGAGACTGTACTGCAGCTCTAAAAAAAGTTCAGCAAGGCCGTTAGTGAGTCTGAACACCAAAGTCACCATCAAAGGAGTTCCATGTCTCCCAGGAACAGCTGACCTTAGGGTCCCTGCCATGCTCAGTCATTGCCAGTGGGTTCCTCTGGGATGCACAGCTTCAGCCATCACAGGGATAAATTTCCCCACACACAAGCTAGGAGGCCATGGGTCAAGTTCACTTTCTGTGATCAGAGATATGAAAGGTATATTCTCATGGCCACCACAGAGATAAGCCCTCCCTTCCCAAACTACCAGTGAGAGGACCAACAAGAATGCAAGAGGAATGGTGTCTACCTCATATATACTTGGTCATTTTTTAACACTGGAAGATCTGTCTCTAAAAACTTACAAAGAGAGACCTAAATATTGCCTTTATGTGAAGCCAAGGTTGCAATAAAAACTTCTCTAGGCTTTAAAAATTCTCAGAATTCATTCTTTCATTTTTCCCCTTGGCAAATGATTTGGATTTGCAAAGACTAAAGGTGAAAAATAACTCCAGGAAGGCAACACTAAGTCAGGAGAGTAGGTGTCCCCAGAAGTTTCCAATGGGTGAGCAACACTCAGTGATAGAAAAATATGTGTGACCAGACTTCCTATGAGCTAATTGGGAATTTTAACCCATGACTCATCCCAGGGTGGGGCTGAAGCTCCAGGGGACGCTACCCCACACCATGCCATATCATCAGCCAGACTGCACATTTCCTGAAAGTAATCAAGTCAGAAACTGACATTTTGGCAGCAGCCCCTGGTGGAAAAATGACTGCCAAAAGCCAAAATGAGGATGAGTTCAACGATTTAATTCTGCATGGAAAACACAATCCATTAAATGGGATCTGACAAGGCCTTAATCTCATCCGTAGCTGAGGGTGTTGGCTCAATGCGATTCTGCTCTCTGGAACATATTCTTAGTAAGCTATCTATAGAATCTAGAAAGCCTTTGCCAAAGCCCAAATAAGTCCATCCTAAGTGGGAAGAGAAGCTCACCAAGCCCCCACTGACTCTGTAGGGAGTAAGCACATGATTCTTCCAAGTGCAAAATTATCAAAACCTGGCAACTCAACCTGTGTTGGGAGTCGCATGATTCAAAGCAAAGGAACTGAGATGGGCAATGCACTGAGTGGCTTCAGAATTTCCACCACTGCCCAAGGAGGTCGGGCCCACAGCCAGCATCACTCACAAAGCATCCATAGGGCTCATATTCCCTGGCTGGGGCCCATTGCATAATCCAGTCACAAAAGAAAGAGTTGTAGAGGTGTAGAGGGGTGTAGAGGATCAATCTTCTCCCAAACAGGGTTTTAAAAACTGAAGTGAGAAAGAATTAGAGGCTGTCACCTTCTTTGGCCCACTTAATCCTAACAGCAGCCCCCAAAGCCCATTATTTTACCGTTTGCATGTGAAAAATGAGGAAAGAGAACAAAAGCATTACTCAAATCATGTAGTTTAAAAGATTGTTTGCAAATTCATACTTGTGGGATTCCAAAGCCCATGTCTCACCACTCTGAAGGTGGTGGTCCTCAGACTATTGCATCAGTTGGAGCTTGTTAGTAATGCAGATTCACAGGCTGCACCCCAGACCTACTGAATCAGGATCTGCATTTAACAGGATTCCCCAAGGAATTCATTTAGACATAAGGTTTGAGAAGCAGTGCCTTCAATGGCTTCTATCCAAAAGGGGTAGGTGGATTGAAAACATAAGTCTAGACTACAAAAAGATTTAGTGCAATAGAATAGGGCCAGTCTTATAGGATATATAAAATATGTATCAAAATATAACTCAAACTATATATCCAAAGTGCACACTCAAATTAGTATAACCAATCACACCATATCTTTTTTCACCAACAACAAATCTAGAGACATGAAGTCCAAGGTTATGTGGTGCTAGTAGAATATGCTGAAGGAGCATGGCTGTAGAGCTAGGAAGACTTGGTTGAAATCTCCAGCTTTGCCACCTGCTGGGTGACTTTGGGCAAGCTGCTTGATCTCTCTAAGCCTCAGTTTCCTGACCTGTACAACTGGGATAACAATACTCAACTTGCCAGCCTTTTGAGGGGATTAAATGAGCAAATGAATGCACAGTCCTCGGCACATAGCAGATGCTCAATAAATATTGGCTTCTCTTACTTGTGGTACCATCTGAGCCAGGTCCCTCCCATCTCCGGGAATGTGTACACCAGAGGCTGGGGAGAGAAACCTCTCTCAGCAGCCAGCTCTTTCCTGTTCTCTTGGGTCCTCTACTGGCAGGTATTGAGATTCCTGTCACTAATCAGACTGGATGGACTTGTCTGCCTTCCTTAGCCCCAGGTTCAATTTATTCTCTATTCTCTTTTAAGAAAAACCTGAGCAGAGCAACAGGTTTAAAGGGATAAAATGTGAGAAACAAGGAAAGAAGCACCCAAGGTGAGTTCCCAGGAGTGTCTATTTTCCAGGCACCGAAGCCTTTTTCTTTATTTGTGGTTCCCACTTTCTTCTTTTCAAAAATATCAGGTTTTGAAAACAGACCTTTCATGCCACAAGTTTAGTGAGCTTTCAGGGCCCACAGTGTCTGCACGTGGAGCCACAAAACCCATGTTTGATCCTATTTAACTTTGTATGTGTAGGCTCAAGGGCATGTAAGGATTCCAGTGAGTGCTGAGCACGAATACAAAATTAATACTTACTGAGCTCATTCTGGGTACTGGACACTGTGCTTGGCTCATTCACATGTGTTATCTCCTTTAAATCCTCTCCAAACCCCAGGAAGGGGGTCTCTTTATCCCCATTTCAAAGATTTTAAAACAGGCCAGAACAGGTGAGTAAGTTTGTTCTCACACTGCTATAAAGAAATACCTGAAACTGGGTAATTTATAAAGGAGAGAGGTTTAATTGACTCACAGTTCCACATGGCTAGGGAGGCCTCAGGAAACTTACAATCATGGCAGAAGGTGAAGAGGAAGTAAGAACCTTCTTCACATAGCAGCAGGAAAGAGAAGAGTAAGCGGGGGAAATGCCAGAAGCTTATGAAACCATCAGATCTTGTGAGAACTCACTCACTATCACAAGAACAGCATGGGGGAAATGCCCCCAAAAGCCAATCACCTCCCATCAGATTCTTCCCTTGACACATGGGATTACAATTCAAGATGAGATTTGGGTGGGGACACAGACCCAAACCATATCAATAGGTAAGTGACCTGCTCAAATTAACATAGCAAAATACTCTCGAGTTCAAAGGGATCCTAAATCTCATCTAGTGCAGTGGTTCTCCAGGTGTGATCCTGGACCAGCAGCATCAGTATAACCTGAAGCTTGTTAGAGAACAACATCCTTGGGCCCCACCTAGATCTGGGATGAGCCCAACAATCTGTTTTAACAATCCCCCCGGGTGATTGTGATGCACACTCAAGTTTGAATCAGCAGACCACTCTTCAAGTCCAACCTCAGTATGACAGTTAAGAAAACAGAGGTTTTGCTACCAAAAAAAAAAAAAGACATTATGTGAAGCGGTGGATATGTTATTTAGCTTGATTTAATCATTTTGCAATGATTAAATCACATACAACAAAACATTATATTATTTTACATTGTAAAATTTTATTTGTCAATTATACCTTTATAAAGCTGGGGAGGTGGAGGGGGGGGAGAAAAAAACAGAGGTTTGAAGAAATGAAGCAATTCGCCGGGGGCAATAGAGTTGGAACTGAAACCCAGTACAACCACTATCAGAAGTCAAATTTTCGCACCTGGATAGCTTAAAATATTCCTTTCTTGGAGAGTAAAGACTAAAGCCCTTGGTACAACTGAGCACTAAACTGTGTTGCCTTCCAGCAATATTGGCTGGGATCTGAACCTGGGCAGCCATGAGGAGACCTCAAGCCCTGGAAGCATGCTCCCAAGACACTGCTAAACTGTCTGCTCCAATACACAGAGTATGCCTCATCAGCACTGCCCAGCCAGGAAGGGGATAAGAGGGAAGACTATCAGGGACCATATCCAGAGTTGAGATGGTGTTTGCACAAATCTCAACTATCGACACACAACCCCTGGGGAAGAAAGGTGGTGCCTTCATTTTCCAAAATCTTTATTTCTAAGTCAGTGTGTCAAATTCTCACTTTCAGCTATACCCTCTGGCATTATTAGTAGCTGACATTAATCCAGTGACAATCCAGAGTGTTTGCAGGCCATACTTAGGGATGGCAGCCTGATTGGAAGACAAGGCCCAGGGACATGTCTTGAAGCTGCATTTGAATCACAAGCATGCTTTTTATGTGAGTTTATAGATGATATACTTATTTGGGGTGCGGTGATAAAGTAAGACTTAAAGTCTGCCCAAGCTACTCCTTGCTGCTGCATTGGAGACCAGCAATCTACCAGCAATTTTTTATAGGCTTTCTCTCTCCAAGCCAGTTTCTTCATCTCTAAAATGGACAGAATCCTTGAGTTTTTTGGGTTAAGCCTGGCAAGTAAGAACGGCTATTGCTGATGTAACAGGGAGCCTGGTGGAGACTGAAACATAAAAATATTTGAAATTTTTTTGAAAAACACCCATCATTGATAAATTCATAAACACTTCGTATCTTTGGAAACAGAAAGTAGAATTTAGCTTTAGAGCAGACTGTCCCTTTGCTCTGAAAAGAACTACTTAAATGAAAATACTAAATGCAAATATTAAACAAGTGCACACATTTTGTCCTGGTAGTAGCTTGTATATATTTGCCTCCACCTTGCAGAGAGCTAGAAAAGATTTCTGGGAAAAGTGGAATTAAGTATCTAACCCCTTCCTTTTGAGAATCAACATTATTAGAGTACGTCTGAGAAAAATTGTGGTTGTGCTGAGGCCAAGTATCAGGAAAAGACAACAGAAGCCACAGAGAGGAGTCATCACAAGGAAGAGGTAATCTAAGTTGGTGACACAAATGCCTAATTTCACTGAGGTCAGAAAGTCCATGCTCAACATGAGACCTCATTTCCCTAGTAGGGGACAAAAGGCATAGCAGGATAAGCGATGATTCTTGAACTCAGCCTGTCAATAAGGCTTGGGGTCCTTGGGAATAGTGAGGGACAAGAACCCCAAGAAAAGACTGGACCTCCTGATAATTTGGCACATTGGGCTTATTGACATTGTCATTTATGTCTTGTTTGGTAAGAGCTGATGACCATATTTCATGGCCCTAAACTCCAAATGCCCTCCAAGCGTGACCAAGGAAAAAGAGAACGAAGTAATCAAAGCTATCATTAACCCTTATTGTGGTACCACTCAATGGTAATGACCCTACAGAGGAGCTGTAGGGTAACCTTGATTCTGCTCTGATTTATTCATTGATAAATAAACTCTTCCCATACCTGAGTACTTTACTTGTAGTAATTTATGCACAACAAATCTCATAGCTGATCATGCCACCACAGTTAAGGACAATTGCAGAAGAGAATATTTACCATTTAGCACTGTCACCAAAATCAACCATCTTCTTTGGAAGAAAGGATAGTTACAAAATAGTACACAGTTGTATTAAGGGTACCAATAAATAAATAAATGCTAATGGATTTCTTGTCTCAATTGCTAAAGGGTTGGCATATACCTGCATGCACCTGCTGTCTTCTTCCTACAGCACCAAGTGTTACAAGGAAACAGAAATAAGTCCTGATATTCAATTTATAACAATCTCTTTCAGAAACCAAGACACTGCTACATGTTACAACTAACAGACCAAATGACACTCATGGGCATCAATATTAAAGCTCATGAGCTCTCTATTAAAGAGCACCAAGAGAATGCAAACAAAACAGATGATGGTAATGGAGTTCGGTGAGCAAATAAGATGTTCTTTTCATGAGAGTAACTCTTTGCCTGTTCATTGAAGAAAATGATGACCCTGGTTTAGGGTGGAAGGAGTAGTTATAAGAAACCTTAGGAGAAGGGACTGACTCCATAAGAAATGCTCCAAGGTGAGAACACATAGACAGAGAAAGCCATTCATGGTCCCCTCTTTCACCACAGTCACTTGCTGAGAACTGCAGGTTCATAAGACGTATTCTCTCTAGGTGAGTGGGTTTCATTTTATTCAAAACCTTATGATGCAATAACCAAGCCCTTAGTAGGAATAAAAACAGCATTTACCTGCAATTCTTGTCTCACTAATGTACTCGTCACACTGTATAAAGAAATCCAAACCCCTATTTATCACTCCTTTCAGAACTCATCTGTAATTCAGTCAACACTAAGAATCTTCACACAATGAAATGGCTCTCACTGAGCAATTACACATATCACCCGGATACAAAAGAGAGTATATTTTTCAAATATATTTCATGGAACTCCAAGAGCTGTCTGAATTGTTTATGGGGAGAGAAAAACGAGGTTTATATGTTCTGCTAACCATGTGGAGAGTATGAAAGTCTATAGTGGAAAGAAAAGTGAAAGAAGTAAAATTGACATAACAGGAAGAAAGGAGGGGCAGAAGGCAATCTGGAAAAATGATTGAGTCTTAATTTCTGATACCAGTAGTACTGTAAATATACTGTTTCAAATGTGAGTCTGAAAGACCCATTTGGGGAAAAAAAAATCACGTTTTTACACCACACTCATTCCCAGATTGATTTTTATTTAACATGGGTGAGAAGGTAAGGGATGGAGTTGTAATGAAAATGGAGTACAATACCAAAAGAAAATAAGAGACCTTGCAGGAATATGCAAGGCTAAACGATGAACTAGAATGGAGTAAACAGCCACCTGGGAAACAACATGAGAAAATTCTTGCTTCATTTCCGTCAGCAGCAGCTCTTACATCTTTTACAACTGGAAACCTTCCCCCAGCAAGAGACTCTAAATACACAGGGCTGAATTAATTCCCAACACGTGCTTTTTCTCTGTGCCCTTATCTGGATGTGTCATCCTCTTTTGAAGCAAAAGACTCATTAATCCAATTCAAATTGCCAACATCAGTAAATCCTCTACCTCAGCATTTAAATGCCAATACCAATTAAATACCAACAGCAACTTAACTACTGATAAGATCTTCACTACATTCAGGAAATCCAGCCAGAAGTCCAGCTAGCATTGATTCCAACCCTCCTTCATCAATTCTAATTTACTCAGTGCAACGAAATGAAGTAATTTGCTGGCCACACTGACTATGCATCTAACTGAATTGAAACAACTCCACAAGCAAATAAGAAGGAACACATTGAGTCGCAATCCACCAAACCTGAAGGATGTCTTCACCAAGACTTCTGGGCTATCCAGCTGTGGCAATTCATCAGCTAGGATTTCCTCTGGGGGTCGAGGGTCATGGACAATTGTTGGCCGTGGCTTCTCCTTGACATTCCCTGTGAGCCCGTCGATGAGGGAGTTCCACAGACAGTTCTGTGACTTAGACCCTGAGACATGGGGAAAAGAGAGATGCAGGTGAATCATCCACCAGTTGACTCCATGTCCTGCCTTCCCCAACTCAGGATCTTCCAAAGCAGAGCAGGGAAATTTATATATTTCTCACCATCTCTGCCAACATTACAGAGTTGTAACCAGGAATTTTTACATTTATATGCAGAAAATAGGCTACCACTCTGAGTATTTTGACACAAAGCTAAGTTATTGGATATATCTTGTCTCATTGCAGTGGTGATCAGCCCAAACTCCTGACAGAGCCACAGGTATCTATTTAGATGTTTATTCAGCAGTTGGAAATATATAAAGCACTACCATTTTAGGGAACTGTGAGGATGTTCAAACACAAGTCTCCCCTATAAATTCAGCTTGCTGAAGCCCAAGACTCCATTCTATGGAGACACCCACCCCAAAGAGGGCACCACCTTTAAGAACTAGAACTCACCATCAACAGGTTGATTCTTCTACAATATCAAGACCCAGGAAAATTACATGTAGTTTATGCATGTAAAACTTCAAACACGTGAGATAAATATTAAAGGTGGGCATCAAGTGGAAGCGGTGTCTACAAAAGTAGAGCCTGATCTGCCAGGTGATCAAGATCAAACTCAACAGTGAGAAGTTGTGTTGATAGTGTGTGCCCTTGATATGATGTCATGAAAATGTCACTTTTGCTTTGTGTATTAGTCATGTTTCTAGCTTCCACAAACTTCATGCTGTAACATCTGCCCTACATGCATGTGCCAACACAGCTAGTTCTGGACAACCCAATAGTATGCCTGAGTCACCTGACCTTGGCCTCCTGCCTCCCTTGTCGCCCCACTCTCCCCCAACCCCCAACTCCTCAGGGGAAGTCCTCCTTCCAGGGGTGTGCTTTTAAAACAAAAACCAGCCAATCCAGAGTCCACACCCCAACTACCTCCCTTATAGGACTTTCTCACCCCTGGCCACTCTCCACTGGGCCTAATCACCCCAGGGCCTGGTACCAGGCAACTAGGTATTAGGCAGCCCCTAGGCTCCAGCCCCCTGAAGTCATTCAAACTAGCCAGTCCCAACCCTGCTTACCCTGCCTTGCCTGTTCCTTCTTGCAGAAACCACAACAAAGGTTCCTGCCCACAATGTCCCACCCCACCTCCTGACTGACACCAGTGCTTCCCCAGATGGCCCCGTAACATGACATGGAAGCCCTCTCCTGGAAACTGTGGGTAATAAATTCTCTTTACAATGGCATTTGTCTCCTTATCTGTTGACCTTACCATACCTAAACAGTAATAAAACTTATTAAATAATCAGTCTAAAACACCCAATCTAGCCATGGAGAAAACATTAGATAAACCACTTGAAGAACCTGCGACAGAAAACCTGACCCGTGCTCTTCGAAACAGTCAAAGGTACCAAATACTGCTGAGCCTCCATATCCATGGGTTCCATGGATTCAAACAACTAAAGAAGGAAAATATTCAGAAAAAAAAAAATCTGTAGTGAACATGCACAGACTTTTTTTGTCATTATTCCCTAAATAATACAATAACTATTTACTTAATATTATTATTTTACTTATTATTATTAAAATTAAATTATTAAAATTAATATTTTAATAAAATTTTATTTTAACAAAATTAAATTATTAAAATTGTTATTGAAATTATTATTGTACTTAATATTATTATTATATTATTCCCTAAATAATACAATAACTATTTACTTAATATTATTATTTTACTTATTATTATTAAAATTAAATTATTAAAATTAATATTTTAATAAAATTTTATTTTAACAAAATTAAATTATTAAAATTGTTATTGAAATTATTATTTTACTTAATATTATTATTATATTATTCCCTAAATAATACAATAACTACTTAATATTATTATTTTACTTATTATTATTAAAATTAAATTATTAAAATTAGTATTTTAATAAAATTTTATTTTAACAAAATTAAATTATTAAAATTGTTATTGAAATTATTATTTTACTTAATATTATTATTATATTATTCCCTAAATAATACAATAACTATTTATTTAACATTTACATTGTATTAGGTATTACAAGTTATCTAGAAGTAATTTAAAGTACATGGGAGGATGTGCATAAATTACATGACAATACTACACAATTTTATATCAGGCACTTGAACCTCTGTGCATTTTGTTACCTGAAGTAACCAATTCCCTTGGAAATAGAGGGACTAGCGTATAAGGAAAGTCTGAAAAACTATCACAGCCAAGAGGAGCCTAAAGACACGATGACTAAATGTAATGTGGCATCCTAGATGGGAGTGTGGAACAGATGTACCATGCTAATGTAAGAGGTTAATAATACAGGAAACTGGGTGTAGGCCGTATGAGATCTCTATATTATCTTTGTAATTTTTCTGTAAATCTAAAATTGTTCTAAAATAAAAATTCATAAAAATAAAAGTAAATAAAAATCATAAATCATATATAATTAATTAAATAACTATTATTTTAAAAGTCTATGAGCAAAAAATTTTTTAAGTAGAGCCTGAAGACATTACCATTACCATTAACTAATTGCCATTGGCTTGTGCTGGTTATGTCTACCCAGATAAAAGAAAAATTTTGTATTTGCACAAAGACACTGTCAGGTTGAGTGAACAGGCAACCTATACAATGGGAGAACATTTTTGCAATCTACTCATCTGACAAAGGTCTAATATCCAGAATTTACAAGGAACTTAAACAAATTTACAAGAAAAAAACAAACAACCCCATCAAAAAATGGGCAAAGGATATGAACAGACACTTCTCCAAAGAAGACACTTACATGGCCACCAAACATATGAAAAAAAGCTCTACACCACCGATCATTAGAGAAATGCAAATCAAAACCACAATGAGATACCATCTCATGCCAGTCAGAACGGCAATTATTAAAAAGTCAAGAAGCAGTCAGGCATGGTGGCTCACTCCTGTAATCCCACCACCTTGGGAGGCCAAGGCTGGTGGATCACCTGAGGTCAGGAGTTCAAGACCAGCCTGACCAACATGGAGAAACCCCATCTCTACTAAAAATACAAAATTAGCCGGGCATGATGGTGCATGGCTGTATTCCCAGCTACTTGGGAGTCTGAGGCAGGAGAATCACTTGAACCCAGGATGCGGAGGTTGCAGTGAGCCGAGATGGTGCCATTGCACTCCAGCCTGGGCAACAAGAGCAAAACTCCATGTTTAAAAAAAAAAAAAAAAAAAAGTCAAGAAGAAATAGATTCTGGCGAGGCTGTGGAGAAATAGGAACACTTTTACACTGTTGGTTGGAGTGTAAATTAGTTCAACCATTGTGGAAGATGGTGCAGCGATTCCTCAAGGATCTACAAACAGAAATATACCATTTGACCCAGCAATCCCATTACTGGGTATTTACCCAAAGGAATATAAATCATTCTACTATATAGACACATGCACACATATGTTTATTGCAGCACTATTTACAATAGCAAAGACATGGAGCCAACCCAAATGCCTGTCACCGATAGACTGGATAAAGAAAATGTAGCATATATACACCATGGAATACTATGCAGCCATAAAAATGAGAATGAGGTCATGTCCTTTGCAGGGACATGCATGAAGCTGGAAGCTATCATCCTCAGCAAACTAACCCAGGAACAGAAAACCAAACACTGCATCTTCTCATTCATGAGTGGGAGTTGAACAGTGAGAACACATGGACATAGGGAGGAGAACAACACACACCAGAGCCTGTTGAGGGGTGGGGTTTAGGGGAGGGAGCTTACAGGATGGGTCAATAGGTGCAGCAAACCACCATGGTACACGTATGCCTATGTAACAAACCTGCATATTCTGTACCTGTATAGCAGAACTTAAAGTAAAATAAAAATAGAATAAAATAAAATACAATAAATAAAAATTTAAAAAAAAAACCACTGTCAGATCACTAAGCCATGCACCATAGAGCTGTGTCTATGCAAAATACTGCATTTTACTAATTCACACAAAGCCTCCTTATGGGGCATGAGGGATGGGCATGAAGGAGTGAGAAGCAGTGCTAGCTAACACTCACCATGCACACGGGATAGGCAGATAGAAAATGGATTTGTGTGCACATGAGAATTCCTCCCTGAGACCTTGGCCAGCCACCTGCAGCCCACCACAGAAGAAATCACCCTGGCTTGTTGTGCCAGAAGGACAGCTCTGCCAGGAAGATTGAAAGAACCTCACACACAAGAGGGAGTGCCTCACATGGATTCCTGAGCCTACAAGCAAGGACACCCATGGGTCAGCAAACAGCTCTTTCAATGCCCGTGCCATAACTGACCTCCCTTGGGGTGTCCATCCAAACTGCTTGTGTCTATCAAGAGAAAATAAAAGTACATCAGTGGAAGGAAACAGATTCCTCAAACCCCTGAAAGACAAGACAGCTTTTTTTGTTTTTTAAGGGCCCTACACATATATCTTAATAAGATCTGGTCCTATTAATGAAGTCTGGTTCTGCATTAATGAAGATCAGTTCTATGTTAACGAAGGTCTGGTTCTGGGAAGAAGAACAAGAACAGCAGCCTGTTTTCTTAAACCTGATCTAAATGAAGGCCTTACAAAAAAGTTCCTGCACATCCCCCTTTATTCCTTCATTTTTTTCATTCAGTAAACACATATTGAATTCCCTCAATGTGCCAGGTTTCATTCTTCGCCCTAGAAATGGAAAGATGAATGAGACTGGTTCCCAAGGGAACCCACAAGCAATCATAATAAACTGGCAATGCACCATAACTGAGGGGCAAACAGAGGGCTATGGGACCCAGAGGAGAGCTCACCCACTCTGCCTCGGGACCCTGGGGAAAACCACAGAGAGAACATGACATCGGATATGGTCTAAAGCATGAGACGCTCTTCAGCCGGTGGAAAGGAGAGGAAAACAATCAGTGCAGACAGCATATACAAAGGCTCAGAGGCGTAACAAAGCAGCTCCTGAGGCTGAGACGAAGCCACAGGGGCAGTGTCCAGAGATCGGGTCAGAGGCTGGTCGGGCCATTTGCAAAGTGCCTTGAATAAAATGCTACTCATTTAAGAATTTATCCTCCAAGCAATAAAAAGAAAAAAAAAGAAAAGAAAGATTTTTGAGCAAGGTTGTGGTGACACAGCTGTACCTGTATTTCAGAAAGGAGACTGGTGTGCTGTGGAGTAGTGACTTATGAGGAGCAGGCTCGTAGGAAGAGCTCCTGAATCCATAGGGTGCCATGCATTTAACTTTGGGTGAAATTACATCTTACCCATAAATATGTAACTAATATTTAAATATATATAGATGTGATTAATAAAACTACAAATTCATCTAAAACTATTAATGAATTCATAAGAGCTTTTTCACCGTTTTCTCAGTCAATGAATCAGAAGGATCATAAGACCCAAGCCACCTCTACATTAAGGGCTCCCAAATGAAAATGTGATACCTCCAAAGTACCAGCCCCCACAAAGATACACACTGATGAGTTTAAAAGAAAACTCTGGTTGAAGAGATGACTAGGATTCACTCAACACTCACTCTCAACTCCCCTCTCACTTGCCTTCATCTTCTAAAAAGGCTAGAAAACAATATACAGGCATACATAGGAGATATCATAGGTTCACAGTTCCAGACCACTGCAATAAAGCAAGTATCACAATATAATGAGTCACACACATTTTTTTGGTTTCCCCAATGCATATAAAAATTATGTTTACACTGTAGTCTATTAAGTGTGTAATAGCGTTTTGTCTAAAAACACAATATACATATTTTAACTCTAAAATGCTTTATTGCTGAAATAAAAAATGCTAACAATCATCTGAGCCTTCAAGGAGAGGTAATCTTTTTGCTGGTGGAGAATCTTGCCTCAGCGTTGATGGCTGCTGACTGACCAGGGTGGTGTTTCTAAAGGTTGGGGTAGCTGTGACAGTTTCTTAAAATAAAACTCTACCATCTCTGCACTCAAGAAGCTTTGAAGAGGCAGAAAAACACAAGGCAGCTGCTAATTGATTTAGACTAGAGCCAGTCTTTGGAAAACTGAATTCGTTTTCCCTAGCCCTCTCCTTAATCCCCTCCATAAACAATTTTCCAATCCATCGAAGTGTTTGAAATTGACCAAAAACTTTCATGAGTGTCCTATCTATCTCACCCATCTGAATTGTCTTCACTTTTCACTATCTTGGAACTACTTTACAATACTGTAAATTGGAGAAAACTGATAGCAACACAAATGAATCTTGTCCATAGAAATGTAAATTGTGTCCTATGGAATGCAATTAATTATGGCCCTGTACATATTGATAAGTCTTGCCATTTCACATCCATTAAGTAAATTTCAACACACCTGATGGATTTACATATTTTTCTGCTCTTTGGATTTTCTTCCAAACTAGTTGTTACATCTTACTGGTTTATTCATCAATGTGTTGAATAAGATCTTTGACACATGTTCACTTTGTACTTGTATGAATTTTCAAAAAATTATCCTTTAACAGTACCAAAGTCCTCATGCTGCTCCCCTTTGAGAAGTCTCTTGTAGTTAGTCTAACTACATCTGAATTAACTATAGTACATTTATGTAATGGATTGCTGTGCCACTGACTAATATCCCAAAGCAAAAGACCTCTATAAGCTGATAAGGAGTGATTTCCAAGATCCATTATAAGTGAAAAAAAAACGCATGAGTCTTTATATTATGCTCCCTCTTGAATAAGAAACAAGGGGAAATATATTTGTTTATTTTTGCAAAAGACAAAGAAGACAGGACCAGAAACAATGAAAATTACCCACAAAGGATGAGTTGGGAATAAGTAAGACAGGTTGGAGATGAAAGACTTCACATTTGTATATAGTTTTTACTTTTGAATAATGTAAATGTTTTAATATTCAAATATATAGTTAACAAAAAAATTTAAAAATCCTAAAATTGAATAGAAACAGAAATGAACCTAACTGTATGTGATATTAGTAACATAATTATAATGGAAAATAATAATTAATTTAAATATTTTATGAATACAGTATCCCTACTGTATATCATTAGAGAGATCAATTCTAAATATGCACACACACGTACTCACACACACACAGCAGAGAAATCTTGAACCTCCCTGAGTAGGTTTGCTGTTGTTGATAATCATAAAGGAGCAGTTCTAAACTATATCACATATACTGTAGGACAGAGCAAATAAGCAGCCATAATGAGGGTGTTGGGAAACACAGCTCTTATTCCAGGAGACAGAAAATACAAACAGACAGTAGGAGAAGGTAAAGAAGCCTGTTGTGTTAGATTTGAACTAGAACTATCAGTGTGAACTCATGATTACATATTCAGCAGGCTCTGAAGAGATGTTTGCTGAATGAATTCATAAATGATAGACTATTTTTCAAAAAGTAAAAAAACTTTAAGGCAAAAGGTGAGTAATAATAATATTAACAATTTTAAGTAAAAAACATGTCACAGGAAACACTCTAAGAAAGACGAACAAAGAACACTGCCGTGTACAGAGAAAAAAGGCCTTGCTCAGCCCATGCTGAACTGCATCCAACATAAGGTCTTGACCAAGTTTCTTTCCGGAAAGTAGATTCTGAGACAAGGGCTTGTGGCAAGTTTTTTCTTTTGGAAGTGATTCCAGGAAGCAGGAGAGGAGAACAGGGAGAGTAAATTAGGGAGTAACAAGGGAAAACCAAGACACAGGTGCAATGTCAAGTCGTCTTCCCGTGGGTGTATTCACCATGTTTCTAGCATCTGTAAACTTGACGCTGTAACATCTGCCCTATGTGCATATGCCAGACATGCCTGGTTCCAGACAACCCAATAATAATATGTCTGAGTCCCCTTGCCCCTGCACCTCCTCAGGAAGTAGTCCTCCTCTCAGGGGTGTGCCTTTCAAATACAAACCAACCGACCCAGAGTCTGCACCCCCAACCACTGCCCTTATAGAGCTTTTGTGTTCCTGGCCACTATCCATGGGCCTTAATTACCCCAAGACCACTGACATTATCCAACTAGCCAATCCTAAATCAGCTTACCCTGCCTAGCTCACTGCTTCCTGAACCACATTGAGGCTCTTGCCTACAGCAGCCTGATCCCCCCTCTGCCCAGTGACCAGCCCCAGTGCTTCCCTGTATGGCCCCCATGGTATGATGTGCCCCTTCTCTTGGAATCTGTGAGTGTAACACACTATCTTTTCAATGTCAGTCACCTCCTGATCTGTTGGCCTTACTGTATTTAATAATAAATCCTATCAAGACAGGGTACCTGGGCTGGGTTCTACAGGGATCACAGAGAAGGTGGGGAGCATGCTCAGAATTATCCCCCTGAGGAATTGAAGAGGGAGCATTTATCTGCAGGCTCTCATCCCCCATGGTCAAAGGTAACTCCACAGGGAATTAATTTTCTAGCCCTTTGAGGTCTACCCACACATAAGTATGGGACAATTCCCACATAATCTGGGTGGAAATTAAGAGAAATTAAGCCGGAGCTTAAAAAATAGGATCAAGAGGAGGTGAAGCCAGGCCAAAGAGGTGCCCAGGATACAGGGTATCCACACAGCTTTTCTGTGCTAGAAAATACAGCCAGAATCTAATCTGCTACTCGTTCCTGCCTTAGAAGGATCACCATGGGCCTCTGCCATGGCTCATCTCAACTCAATCTGGTGAGTCTTTTGGAGTAAGTACTCTCCTCTGTGAACTCTGAGAGAGTGGAAAAGAACCCTTCCTCTGACTCTCCACACACGTGGGCAGAAGACTCTCCAGGGGCACTGGAAAGGTCTGCTCTGACAAAATGAAAAATAAAAACTCCCCTGCTCTGATTTATTTTAAGCTGATGTTGAAAGCATGAAATGTTTCTGACTAAATAGATCCAAAAATACACAAACAGATAGAGTCACACAGGTCTTTCTCAATAATATCAAAAACCCCATGAGGGAAATCTTAGGTAAACTAAGCCTTCAGGGCACCAAAAATAATGCAGCTCAGGTGCAGGAGGTGAGCATCTCCCTTCAACCCACTCCATCTCATCAGCTTCTCCTCACTCCCCTCCCCAACCTTCTCTTTCCTCTCTCCTTTGACTTGTTCCTGACTCTCATTCAATGCCTATTACATTCTCCTTTCCTCTTACCTCCCCTCTGTCCCTGCCATAAATCCTCTCCGTTCTCTTCACAAAGACAACTTATCATGGACCCATAAACCCTCCGGACTGGTTATAAATCCTCCTGACTGGCAGCATCTGTACCACTGAGCTCATCAAGAAAGCAGGGGCTCAGATTCAGATGTTGCAAACATTTGTTCAGTGCTTGCTGTGTGCTGGGCTCCACCTGTGTTAGCCTACTGAATCATCAGCCCTTCAAAGTAAGTATTATGGAAACTACTGAACACTGGGACACTAAGACTCCAAGAAGTCAAATAACCTAGATTACAGAGTTAGAAAACAGATTACTTTGACCCAAAATTCTCATTCTCCTAATCCAAGGCTCTGTGTGATACATCACACTGTGTTTATTACTTTATTACAGAGCAAGTAAACAGACGCTTAGTGTAGATCACGCAGAACAACCTGCATTTCTGAATAGGAAACAGACAATTTTTTACATAGGAAACAGTATTTGCCTTATCCCAACTAGGAAGAGTCCTGACTTAGTCTCTTTTTTTTTTTTTTTTTTTTTTTTGGAGTCTCACTCTGTCACCCAGGCTGGAGTGCAGTGGCGTGATCTCAGCTCACTGCAACCTCCACCTCCCAGGTTCAAGCAATTTCTCCTGCCTCAGCCTCCTGAGCAGCTGAGACTACAGACGTCCGCCACCATGCCCAGCTAATTTTTGTATTTTTCGTAGAGACGGCGTTTCACCATGTTGGCCAGGCTGGTCTCAAACTCCTGACCTCGTGATCCGCCTGCCTCGGCCTACCAAAGTGCTGGGATTACAGGCCTGACTTACTGTCTTGCATGCAGCAGTTTGCAGCTTCCTTTAACAAAGGAAGTTCGGGCTGCAGGGGAGGATAAATAATGCCAGGTGAATTTAATGGGCTGAGAAAAGACAAGAAAGCAAGAAAATGAGATAAGAAGAATCTAAATCAGAAATAACTACAGATTCATTTTGTGGTGTGCCTAAGAGTGGCAGCTTGACAAACTGCTAGTAAGAGGAGCCCAAGGTGATGTGGTAATCCCATTTAAATCTGACAAGTGACTTATCAACTCAGTTCTGTATAAGAATATTCAAAGATTATGCTGGCAGAAAGCGGAAAATTTAGAGTCCTGAGAAGCACAGGGAAAGAAAGAGACATAGTTCCCTGTAAAGGGAAGGAAAAAACATTACTGAAAACCTTCAATGGTTCTCAAAATATCTGTGATATAGGTTTGTAGCCTTCCTCTCCTTTGGAGAAATAAAACCCCTAAAATTCTCAGTGGGTAGGAAATTTGGGGCTGGGATACATAGGAATTAGGAATGAATGGAGTAAAGCCCAGATGAAGAATTTTATGTTCACTAAAACAAAACAATAATGATGGTACAAAAAATAAAGTACCAATAATGTTTTGAATATCTTAAATCAGTCACCTAGATACTGTTTTGTTATTTTCAATATAGTAGTTACTGGTTTTAGGAACTTTTCCAGAATTCTGTCTCCTGCAATTGCAAAAAGATTTGAAAATTTAACTCTTTATCATACACATCAGGGGTGGGGAAAAGGACTCCCCCATCAAAATATAAGAATCAAATTTGATCTGTGATGATATATTCTAAATTCCCAAAGACATTAGGGTTTATTTCTGAGTTATCTTGTTAGATTAACCTGTTTTTCTAAATCCCCAGTATAATAGTATTAAGACGTGTGGCCTTTGGGAGGTGATTGGGTCATGAGGGATTCATGGAAGGACTCTGGTTCCCTTTTGTCCCTTCCATCATGTGAGGACACAGCGCTCCTCCCCTCAGAGGACACAGCAACCAGTCACCATCTTGGAAGCAGAAATCAGGCCCTCACCAGACACTGAATCTGCCAGCACCTTGATCTTGGATATTCATTCTCCAGAACTGTGAGAAATAAATTTCTGTTTTTTATAAATTATCCAGTCTCAGGTATTTTATTATAGCAACACAAATGGCATAAGACACTTGGCAGATATAAGTGCAGAATTTTCCAAAAACATATACCTCTGGCATTTGTGTTTAAGTTAAATGCTATGTGGAATTGTAATATAACTGGCTTTCTGGAATCATAGAAGTCTCACACACTGCTGGTTTCTGAAAGTTACATGGGAGAGAGGATTTAGAAATTATGAAGAATGGACTGTGTCCCATCTTTTGTTATCTGCGAGACACAAAGCATAGGAAAAAAATCAACAGACTCAGAAAACAATAGCCGGAAGTAATGAGGGGAAACCCCTAAAATTGACACAGAAACTTTAAGGATTGAAACTCGATGTGAAATGAAGATTTGAAACAATCTTGTATAGGTCTTAAAGGGAAAGTCTACATGATATCTGGATCATATATTAAAAACTTACATGCACCCAATACAGGAGCACCCAGATTCATAAAGCAAGTCCTTAAAGACATACAAAGAGACTTAGACTCCCACACAATAATAATGGGAGACTTTAACACCCCACTGTCAACATTAGACAGATCAACGAGACAGTAAGTTAACAAGGATATCCAGGAACTGAACTTATCTCTGCACCAAGCAGACCTAATAGACATCTACAGAACTCTCCACCCCAAATCAACAGAATATACATTCTTCTCAGCACCACACTGCGCTTATTCCAAAACTGACCACATAGTTGGAAGTAAAGCACTCCTCAGCAAATGTAAAAGAACAGAAATTATAACAAACTGTCTCTCAAACCACAGTGCAATCAAACTAGAACTCAGGATTAAGAAACTCACTCAAAACTGCTCACCTACATGGAAACTGAACAACCTGCTCCTGAATGACTACTGGGTACATAACGAAATGAAGGCAGAAATAAAGATGTTCTTTGAAACCAACAAGAACAAAGACACAAAATACCAGAATCTCTGGGACACATTCAAAGCAGTGTGTAGAGGGAAATTTATAGCACTAAATGCCCACAAGAGAAAGCAGGAAAGATCTAAAATTGACATCCTAACATCACAATTAAAAGAACTAGAGAAGCAAGAGCAAACATATTCAAAAGCTAGCAGAAGGCAAGAAATAACTAAGATCAGAGCAGAATTGAAGGAAATAGAGACACAAAAAACCCTTCAAAAAATCAATGAATCCAGGAGCTGGTTTTTTGAAAAGATCAACAACATTGATAGACCACTAGCAAGACTAATAAAGAAGAAAAGAGAGAAAAATCAAATAGATGCAATAAAAAATGATACAGGGGATTTCACCACCGATCCCACAGAAATACAAACTACCATCAGAGAATACTATAAACACCTCTACACAAATAAACTAGAAAATCTAGAAGAAATGGATAAATTCCTGGACATATACACACTCCCAAGACTGAACCAGGAAGAAGTTGAATCTCTGAATAGACCAATAACAGGCTCTGAAGTTGAGGAAATAATTAATAGCTTACCAACCAAAAAAAGTACAGGACCAGATGGATTCACAGCCGAATTCTACCAGAGGTACAAAGAGGAGCTGGTACCATTCCTTCTGCAACTATTCCAATCAATAGAAAAAGAGGAATCCTTCCCAACTCATTTTATGAAGCCAGCATTATCCTGATACCAAAGCCTGGCAGAGACACAACAAACAAAGAGAATTTTAGACCAATATCCCTGATGAACATCGATGCAAAAATCCTCAATAAAATACTGGCAAACCGAATCCAGCAGCACATCAAAAAGCTTATCCACCATGATCAAGTGGGCTTCATCCCTGGGATGCAAGGCTGGTTCACCATATGCAAATCAATAAAAGTAATCCAGCACATAAACAGAACCAACGATAAAAACCACATGATTATCTCAACAGATGCAGAAAAGACCTTTGACAAAATTCAACAACCCTTCATGCTAAAAACTCTCAATAAATTAGGTATTGATGGGACGTATCTCAAAATAATAAGAGCTCTCTATGATAAACCCACAGGCAATATCATACTGAATGGGCAAAAACTGGAAGCATTCCCTTTGAAAACTGGCACAAGACAGGGATGCCCTCTCTCACCACTCCTATTCAACATAGTGCTGGAAGTTCTGGCCAGGGCAATCAGGCAGGAGAAGGAAATAAAGGGTATTCAATTAGGAAAAGAGGAAGTCAAATTGTCCCTGTTTGTAGATGACAAGATTGTATATCTAGAAAACCCCATCGTCTCAGCCCAAAATCTCCTTAAGTCGATAGGCAACTTCAGCAAAGTATCAGGATACAAAATCAATGTGCAAAAATTACAAGCATTCTTATACACCAATAACAGACAAACAGAGAGCCAAATCGTGAGTGAATTCCCATTCACAATTGCTTCAAAGAGAATAAAATGCCTAGGAATCCAACTTATAAGGAACATGAAGGACCTCTTCAAGGAGAACTACAAACCACTGCTCAATGAAATAAAAGAGGATACAAACAAATGGAAGAACATTCCATGCTCATGGATAGGAAGAATCAATATCATGAAAATGGCCATACTGCCCAAGGTAATTTATAGATTCAATGCCATCCCCATAAAGCTACCAATGACTTTCTTCACAGAATTGGAAAAAACTACTATAAACTTCATGTGGAACCAAAAAGGAGCCCGCATTGCCAAGTCAATCCTAAGCCAAAAGAACAAAGCTGGAGGCATCACGCTACCTGACTTCAAACTATACTACAAGGCTACAGTAATCAAAACAGCATGGTACTGGTACCAAAACAGAGATATAGACAAATGGAACAGAACAGAGCCCTCAGAAATAATGCTGCATGTCTACAACCATCTGATCTTTGACAAACCTGACAAAAACAAGAAATGGGGAAAGGATTCCCTATTTAATAAATGGTGCTGGGAAAACGGGCTAGCCATATGTAGAAAGCTGAAACTGGATCCCTTCCTTACACCTTATACAAAAATTAATTCAAGATGGATTAAAGACTTAAACGTTAGACCTAAAACCATAAAAGTCCTAGAAGAAAACCTAGGCAATACCATTGAGGACATAGGCATGGGCAAGGACTTCATGTCTAAAACACCAAAAGCAATGGCAACAGAAGCCAAAATTGACAAATAGGATCTAATTAAACTAAAGAGCTTCTGCACAGCAAAAGAAACTACCATCAGAGTGAACAGGCAACCTACAGAATGGGAGAAAATTTTTGCAATCTACTCATCTGACAAAGGACTAATATCCAGAATCTACAATGAACTCAAACAAATTTACAAGAAAAAAACAACCCCATCAAAAAGTGGGTGAAGGATATGAACAGACACTTCTCAAAAGAAGACATTTATGCAGCCAAAAGACACATGAAAAAATGCTCATCATCACTGGCCATCAGAGAAATGCAAATCAAAACCACAATGAGATACCATCTCACACCAGTTAGAATGGCAATCATTAAAAAGTCAGGAAACAACTGGTGCTGGAGAGGATGTGGAGAAATAGGAACACTTTTACACTGTTGGTGGGACTGTAAACTAGTTCAATCATTGTGGAAGTCAGTGTGGCGATTCCTCAGGGATCTAGAACTAGAAATACCATTTGACCCAGCCATCCCATTACTGGGTATATACCCAAAGGATTATAAAACATGCTGCTATAAAGACACATGCATACACGTATGTTTATTGCGGCACTATTCACAATAGCAAAGACTTGGAACCAACCCAAATGTCCAACAATGGTAGACTGGATTAAGAAAATGTGGCACATATACACCATGGAATAATACGCAGCCATAAAAAAGGATGAGTTCATGTCCTTTGTAGGGACATGATGAAGCTGGAAACCATCATTCTCAGCAAACTATTGCAAGGACAAAAAACCAAACACTGCATGTTCTCACTCATAGGTGAGAACTGAACAATGAGAACACATGGACACAGGAAGGGGAACATCACACACTGGGGCCTGTTGTGGGGTAGGGGTAGGGGGAGGGATAGCATTAGGAGATATACCTAATGTTAAATGAAGAGTTAATGGGTGCAGCACACCAACATGGCACATGTATACATATGTAAACCTGCACGTTGTGCACATGTACCCTAAAACTTAAAGTATAATAAAAAATAAAATAAAATAAAATAAACAACTTCTTTGCCGGGCACAGTGGCTCATGCCTGTAATACCAACACTTTGGGAGGCTGAGGTGGGTGGATCACCTGAGGTCAGGAGTTCGACACCAGCCTGACCAACATGGAGAAACCCTGTCTCTACTAAAAATACAAAATTAGCTGGGCGTGGTGGTGCATGCCTGTAATCCCAGCTACTCAGGAGGCTGAGGCAGGATAATCTCTTGAACCCGGGAGGCAGAGGTTGTGGTGAGTCGAGATCGCACCATTGCACTCCAGCCTGGGCAACAAGAGTGAAACTCCGTCACCCCCCCAAAAAAAAAGAAAAAAACAACAACTTCTTAATGCAGGAGAATCACTTGAACCCGGGAGGCGGAGGTTGATGTGAGCTGAGATAGTGCCATTGCACTCCAGCCTGGGCAACAAGAGCAAAACTCTGTCTCAAAAAAAAAAAAAAAAAAAAAAATTTAATAGTAAAGCCAACTTGCATTACTCAGATAGGTTCTATTTGGTCACGTTATATTGTTACTAGAATATACTTACAGATTTGCACTGCCAGTAATTCTATTCTTCACCTTTGGTTTCCATTCTAGCCTTTAGTTTCTTCTTTTACGTTGTTTTTATCCTGGGAATAGTCTATTCCCCAATATTTGAATAAAATTGCCTATAAAACTCTTGGAATCCAAATTAATTTTAGCAAAGTAATTATTTCACAAATTTTTAAAAGTCTTTGTTATTGCTGCATTCATCTTACCTATTTCTTTTGGAATATTTTCCTTTACAATTGCCATTTTGCAGAGATATTCAAATTTGTTTGCATAAATTTATTTGCATCTTCTGTTTTAATCTTCATCTACATATTAATATTTTTGAGTATTTATTTGCTTATTTTCTTCTCTGTCTACTTTCTAGAGCTCTTCTTTCCAACATGATGGCCATTAGTCACATGTGGCAATTTAAATTTGGAATAACTAAAATTTAATAAAATCAAAAATCCACTTCTTTAGTCTCACTAGCACATTTCAATGTTCAATAGACACATGACTAGTAGCTGCTGTATTGCATAACACCAACGAATTTTCCAACATTACAGCAAGTTTCACTGGACCGTGCTAGTCTAGAGATTTGTTAATTTCATTGCCTTTTTAAAGTGGTAGTTCTTGAATTTAGAAACTCTGCTACTTTCCCATTTCTAATTCATTTGTCTTTGCTTTTAGATTTGATATTTTCATTCCCCTACTTTCAATAGATTAGTCTTCCACTTTTTTCCCTAATTTGTTTTTTAAATCAGAGAATTTCTATCTATGGTTTTGGCTACATGTCACCCGTTTGACATGTCAACTTCTAAGAAGACTGCAATGGCAATGTTTATTTCCCAGAAGTTGTCTATTTTTGAAAACATATTTCCAGTAGTTGTTTTTAGTGGTGGTGTCGCTTAAACTTGTCTTCTTCCTTTCTTTACCTTTTTTATTTTCTAGGTAACAATATAGTCATTATATGGGTAGTTATATAATATGTAATTAATTAATGTAATAATATTACATATTATATGACTATAATATGGTAACTTTGTAACAGTATAGTCAGAGAGTATGTCCTACATAATCTAATCTTGATTTAATCTAATCTGATTTTTTGTCATCTAACTCATGGGAATTTTTGTAACTATTCCATGGGCACTAATTTAAAGAAAAGGACCATATCTAGCATAGCAAGCAAGATCTATCCTATGGGTGGAATAAGGTGTAGCATTTTCACATCTTCATTGTGGACGGCATCCCTCCCTTATCAATAGAAAATTACTCATTTTGCAATGTGTTCCTTGAATTCTGCTTTTTAGAAAGTTGATCCTACCAGAGCTAGCTCCTTTTTATTTGTAATTACCTGAAACATTCTTGCCTATCATTTTTGGTTTTAGTTTTTCCTCTTGAAACAATATATAGCTGTAATGTGTTTTAATCCAGATTGGGAAACTATTATAATTTTCTTTTCTTCTTTCTTTCCTTCTCTCTCTTTCTCTTTCTCTCTCTTTTATTTTTAGAGACAAGGTCTCACTATGTCACCCAGGCTGGCCTCCAACTCCTGGGCTCAAGCAATACTCCTGCCTCAGTCTCTCAAGTAGCTGGGATTACAGGTGTATGCAGCCATGCCTGGCTGATAGTTATCTTTAAACTTAAAATAATATATTCTTATATTATGTTTCTCTTATATTTTTATCAATATCAATAACTTAATAGTGTCCACTTACTCCAATCTGTCTGAGGTGATGAGATTACCTTTCCCATCTCTTTCTTTCCCTCTACTCACTTTTACTAATACCATGTGAATTTTTAGATATTTTGCTAAATTGTTATTTTAATATTAAGATGCTTCACTGTTAAGAATTATGATGGTATTTCACATAACATTCTGTTTTCTAATTTTATGTCCAATAAATATTTGGACTTAAAGATACATTTACCTGGTTTTGGTGCTCAATACTTCTTTAACGTAACAATTTATAATCTAGAGCAACACTGTTCAATGGAACAGATGCAAGCTACATACGTAATTTTAAATTGTCTAGTAGCTACATTCATTGAAGTGAAGACAAACATAAATAATTTTAACAACTTTAAGCCAATAAATCAAAAATCTGGTCATTTTAACATATAATCAATACAAACAATATTAATGGAATTTTTATATTATTTTACTTTTTCTCAAAATCCATTGTGTATTTTACACTTACAGCACGTCTCAGTTAGGACTAGCCACATTTCAAGTGCTTAATAGCCACATTATGCAGGACAGCACAGTTCTACAGAATTTATTTTGATTCCTGTTTCAATTGGCTGAAGTATATCCTTGAATTCTTTCCAAGAATGGCATGGTGGCTAATGAGATACACAAGAACAACAACTTAGGTATAGATTTATTTAATTTTCATTAAATTCAACATATTTCTCAGCTGTCTTATGCTATTTGCATGCTGTAGAAGAGAATTAGGAATAAAGTCTGATAGGTTTTTTTTCTTTGCAGGCAAACATTTTTCTTTATCTTTGTAATTCAAAAATGTTGCTAGTATATATGAAATTGAGGGGGGGGATTTTACTAAAAAAAATTATTTCTATTGAACACAGGGAGCCCTTTTAATCTGCAAACCCAGGTCTTACTTTCTTCTGTTCAGGCAAGCTGCCTTCAATTTTTTCTTTGCTGCTTCTTTTCCAACTTTTCTCTCAGCATACATATGATTCATTTATTTATGTTGGTTCTTTCTTTTCTGACCTCCTACTACCTTTTCTCATCATTTTCAATTTTCATCTATTTTCCAAGACAGTGTTTTCAAATTTAACTTCTAATCATTGATTAAAATTTTGTTGCTGTAATTTTTATATTTCAGTGAGGATTTTATTTTAATTCCTATGTCACATATTTTTATTTATCTCTAACTCTAAAAACACCTGTTTCTCTTCTTATGTCTTTCTGCTGCTATCTTACCAGGGCTACATCTTCTCATTTCTTTGGGGGAATGCAAAGTAGGATTTGCATTTTTCTTTGGGCTTCTATATTCAGAAGCCTACCTTTCTCCTAAGTCTTTAGGATGGTATTTTCTTTCCCTAATTCTTCAGATTTTATTTGAAGTTTCATTTTAGATTTATCCCTAGTTTAATCATTCTGGAGTGCAAAAAAACTCATAAAGAGCTTGTTAATTTTCACAAGGCAAGGTATGTGTGTTACTCTAGATTTTATTCATCATCTATTTGGGCACCATTTACTTGAGCTGTCAGCAGAAAGAATCAAGAATAAGACTAACATTTGTATTCAAACAGCTAGTTATCACAATAAGCAATGCATAACCCAAGCCTAAAGAGTTAGAAGCAAGAATGGGACTCAACCTGCTTCAAAGCAAAGCATTACATCTGTCCTTGTCCAACTGATGTGCACAGCCCGGAGATAATTTTCAAAGTCTATTTAGAAATTCATCTTGTGCAGTGGATCACTATATAGTGAGACCATCAATTCCAAGGGGAAAGGTCTCCATTACTCTTTGTCATACATAAAAAGAATGAATCTGTTCAGCAGAGTAATGATGTACAAAAGATTAAAGGGAGACTGTTTTGAAGAACTTCAACAGCATTCATTTAGTAGACTAATTAGAACAAAAGCTTATCTGTTAGCAGTGAAATACACTTGACAAACATTTTCTTCATGGTTAGTGTAAGTTGGACACTTGAGAGTTAGAAGACAGCATTTTTTTAAAATTTTCTATAATTTATACTTTCACTAATTCAGACACTGCCTCCCCCAAAATTAAGTGAAAAATTTTTAATGCATAACTACCTTGAAGTATGCCAATGTCTGCAAAGCATGCAAAAATCCAAGTCTTACCATCTGTTGGATGATTCATTTGTAAATCTGCCTAGTATTCCTTTGGGAAGTTCCAGGGCTGATTTTTAACCTCATTATAAAAATTTGGTGGGAATGAATTCAGGGATATAGTATATATGACGTGCTCTGAGCACTTGGAAGAGTGTGCCACGTTAATCTGAGACATGTTTAAATGGGATATGCACTGCAATCAAAAATAAAAGCGTTTGAAAGTAATTGAAGATTTAGGGTTTTTATCAAGAGTTCCAGAAAAAATAGAGGCTTTAGGGTAATATACAGATCACAGAAAATATTTTTTTCTACTTTTTGCCCAAACTAGCCTTTGCTGATAATAAAGACACTAAACTCCTATGGGAAAGAACTGTGACTTACTCATTTTTGAACCCCCACACCCAGAATGTCCTTTCAAGGTTAACTTTTGTATCTACTTTTAAGATGTCTTCTTCTGAGGCTATAGAAACCACATTAAAAACTTGGCTGAACATCTCATCAGCCTTGTCTTTCTTCCACCTGCTTCAATTACATCATGCTGGGCTTTCTTTGGCTTCTGACCCAACTGGCTTCACATCTTCACCTCCTTTCTTATTAGATTGCTCTATTGGATTAGGGAACCTAGCTTCATAAAATGTACTGACCTGGAAATTAGGCAATTATTTCATGGGTTTCAAGAATCGCAGCTGCAAATGTAAGAATTTCAATAGGGCCCCCAAAGCTACACAGCTGAAGAGGGAGTTGTTCATAGCTTAGTCTATAGGATGATGTTCCCTGGACTTGCACATTTCACAGCCTACAAAACTGTATGTGTTTACTCTGGGCTTCAGTCCATGGCTTAGCCTAATGCACACCATGGCAGGAACTGTAGCACCACCTTGGTCTACCTGCCTGTCCAGGGAAGGTGTGCTAGACATAGTGCTTGGCACACTATTGAGTTGGTGCTCCATAAGTATTCGTTGAAAAGGAGGCATCACAGGAACTTATGACTGATAAATCATGTGGTCTTGTAAATTAATGCATCTGAATTCTGTCTAGTAGAGTAACTGAGTATGAATCTCTAAGAACTTCCAGGGGATGAGCGGATTTTCCCTCCTGGTTTGGAGTTGGCACAGATCTTGAATCTTTTCATTCACTCTGTTTTCAGTCCAATTAAACAAACATTTATTGAACACCTACGATACACTGACTGGTGGGGCAGTTTCTGCTTTCAAGGAACTCAGAATCTAGTGGGGAGACAGCCATTAAAGACATACTTAGGATACAGTGTGAAGCAAGCAATACTATAACCGTGTAGAAATATATAGATGTCAAATAAAGGAGAAAGTAATTAATTTTATCCTGGGGAGTCAGGCCAGGCTTTGTAGAAGAGGTGGTCTATGATCAAAGTTTTGAGAAATGAGTGGGTTTGTTTGGTGATCAGCAGAGGGAGAGGATTTTCCATGCAGAAGGGACAGCATATGCAAAGGCATGGAGAAGTGAAATATCCTGGGAGAGCAACTAGTTAAATTTTTCTGGGGCTTAAATGGTGAATTACTGCATGACAGAGGAGGTCAGCTTGAAGGAGCTTATGTGGTATTCTAAGGGCTTTGACTTTATTCTGCAGGCCGTGAGAAGTCAGTGAAGATGTTTTTAAATTAAATTCTTTTAATCACTCCCTCTTTTGAGAGAATTGTAAATTCACATGCAGTTGTAAGAAATAATACGGAGATTCCCTGAAATGTTTATGAAGTTTCCCCCAGTGGTGACATTTTGTAACACCATAGTACAAGATCACAACCAGAATGTTGACATTGATGCAGTCAATTTACAAAGATTTCCATCACCACAAAGATCCCTCATGTTATCCTGTTATAGCCTTACTCATTTTCCTTCCACCCTACCCCCTCTTTTAACTCCCAACAGTCACTAGTCTGTTCTCTGTCTTTATAGTTGTGTCATCTCGAGAATGTTATACAAATAGACTCACACAATATGTAACCTTAGGGGATTGGTTTTTTTCACTCACTGTAATTCTCTGAAGAGTCATCCAGGTTGTTGCATGGATCAGTAGCTCATTCCTCTTTCTTGCTGAGTAATAGTCCAGCACAGTTTGTTTAACCATTCATCTGTTAGAATACATCTGGGTTGCTTCCAATTTTTGGCTACTACGGAAAAAGCTGCTATAAGCATTCATAAGTCTTCATTTTTCTGGGATAAATGCCCAACAGTGCAATTGCTGGTCGTATGGTAGTTGTATGTTTAGCTTTTTAAGATACTACCAAGTTACTTTTCAGAATGGCTGTATCACCAACCATGTATGAGTAATTCAGTTTCTCTGCACCCTCAGCATTTGGAGTGATCACCATTTTTATTTTAGCTGTTCGGGTAGGTGTGCAGTGGTATCTCATTGTGGTTTTAATTTGCATTTCATTCTTCATGCATTTAATTTGCGTTTTCCCTTTTCATATCTTTTTATGTGTTTGTTTGCCATGGGTATATTTTCTCTGGTGAAATGTCTGTTCATGTTCTTTGACCATATTCAAAACGCGTTGTTTGCTTTTTACTGTTGAGTTTTGAGAATTCTTTATACATTCTAGATACCAGTCCTTTGTTGCATATGTGGTTTGCAAATATTTTATCCCACCTTGTAGAATGTCTTTTTATCCTAACAAAATCTTTCACAGAACATCAATTTTTAATGTTGATGAAGCCCAATTTATCAATTTTTACTTTTATAGATCATTTTTTTTGTGTCAAGTCCATTTTTCCTAGTCCTAAGTCCCAAAGATTTTCTGTTTTTTCTATAAGCTTTACAGTTTTATATTTAGGCCCATGATCTATTTTGAATTATTTTTTGTTTAATGTGTAAGACAGGTCAAGGTTCGTATTTTTCTTTACAGATGTCCAATACTGAAGCACAGATTGTTGAAAAGGTCATATTTCCTCCATTGAATTGCTTTTTCATCTCTGTCAAAAATCAGTTCAGCATGTTTTTGTGGATTCATTTCTGGGTTTTCTATTCTATTCTATTAATTTGTAAGTCTATGCTTTCACCAATACCACTCATCTTGATCAATGTAGTTATATAGGCCTTGAAATCGAGTAGATAGACTCCTCACACTTTTTTTTCTTTTTAAAAATGGTTTAACTGTTCTACTTCTTATGATTTTCTGTGTACAATTTAGAATACTCTCATCTATATAAAAAATCTTGCTGGGATCTTGATAGAAATTGTGTTAAATCTGCATATAATTATAGGGAGAATTGACATATTTGCTATGTTTCATCTTCCAATCCATGAACACAGTATGCATCTCCACTTATTTAGATGTTATTTGATTTCTCTCATGGGCACTGCATAGTTTTCAACATACAAGTCTTGTACATACAAGTGTTGTTAGATTTACATCTACATATTTCACCTTGTTATATGATTAACCTTGTTATATGTTGTAAATATGATTTTATTTTTATACAGGAATAGAATTGATTTTGTATGTTTATCTTATATACTGTGACCTTGCTAGAACTCATTTATTAGTCTAGAAATTTTGTTAATTAGCTTCCTTGGGATTTTCTATGTAGATAACCATGTCATCTGCAAAAGGGACAATTTTACTTCTTTTTTATCTGTATGTTTTTAAATTTTTCTTTTCATCCCTTATTACACTGGCTAGGGCTTTCAACACTATGTTGAATAGGAGTGGTGTAACTGAACATTCTTGCCTTGTTCTCATTTGTAAAGAAAAGCATCCGTTTTTGCCCTTAAATATAAAGTTAGTTGAAGGTTTTTGTAGATGTTCCTTATCAAGTTGAAGAAATTCCCCTAAATTATTATTTTTCTGAGAGTTTCTATCATGAATGAATATTGAATGCTGTCAAATATTTTTGTGCATCAATTGATATGATCATGTAATTTTTCTTCTTTAACCTATTAACATGGTGGATTATACTGATTGATTTTAGAATAGTGAATGATACTTGCATCCATAGAATTAACCCCACTTGGTTGTGTGGCGTAGACTTTGTTTTATATATTATTGAATTCTATTTGTGAAAATTTTGTTAAAGATTTTTGCATCTATATTAATGAGATTTTGGTCTGTAATTTTTCTCTTTTTGTACTGTCTTTCTCAGTTTTGACATCAAGACAATGTTAGCTTCATACATGAATTGAGAAATATTCCCTTCTCTTCTATTTTATGGAAGAGATTATGTAGAATTGATGTTAATTTTTCTTTAGAAATTTGCTAGAATATTTGAGTCATACCATGTGGACTCAAGAGATTGCGGTGGGGGGACAGTTTTTTATTACATACTAAACTTTCTTAATATAGAGTTATAAGGCTATTCAAATTATCTACTTCACATTGGATGAGTTTCGGTAGTTTATGTGGTTTTTTTTTTTTTTTGGTTTTGTTTTGTTTTTTTTTTTTTTGAGACAAGAGTCTCACTCTGTCACCCAGGCTGGAGTGCAGTGGCACAATCTCCGCTCACTGCAAGCTCCACCTCCCAGATTCACGCCATACTCCTGCCTCAGCCTCCTGAGTAGCTGGGACTACAGGCGCCCACCACCACACCTGGTAATTTTTTTGTATTTTTAGTAGAGACAGGGTTTCACCATGTTCGCCAGGATGGTCTCGATCTCCTGACCTCATGATCCACCCGCCTCGGCCTCCCAAAGTGCTGGGATTATGGGCATGAGCCAGGCCAGTAGTTTATGCTTTTTAAGAAAATAGCCCATTTCATCTAAGTCATCAAATATATCTGTGTAGCACGGTTCACAGTATTCCCTTATTATCCTTTTGATATCTGCATGGTCTGTGGTGATATCCCCTGTTTTATTCCTGATATTCATAATTTGTGTCTTGTGTTCAATCTATTGTTGAGAAAGATGTGTTGAAGTCTCCAATTATAATTGTAGATTTTTCTATTTCTCATTTTAGGTCTAACAGATTCTACTTTACATATTTTCCAACTGTATTGTTTGGTGCATAAATATATAGGATTGCTATGTCTTCCTTGTAGGCTGACCCTTTTATTATTATATAATGTTTCTCTCTGCCTCTGCATTTTCTTCATTCTGAAGCCCACATTATCTGATGTTAATATAGCCACTACAGGTTTCCTTCAATTAATGTTTGCATGAGCTGTCAACCTGTTTATACAGTCATATTTGAAGTGAGTTTTTAATAGCACATAGTTGGGTCATGTTTTTTAACCCACTCTGCCAATCTCTGTCTTTTAATTACTATATTTAGACCATTTACATTTAATGTAATTATTGATATGTCAGGGCTTACATCTGCTTTTATTTTTTATTTCCTGTTTGTCCTCTTTTTCATTTATCTAGTTTATTTTTCCTGCCTTCCTGTGGCTTAGTTGAACCCTTTTTAGAATTCCACTTTACCTATTGTGTATCTCTTTGCATCATTTTCTCAATAGTTGTACTAGATATTACACTATATATACATAAATAACTTACCAAAGTCTTCTGATGTTATCATTTTGGAAGTGCAAGTAAAACGTGGAAACCTTACCTCCCTTTACATCCCTTTACTTTCTCCTCTTTGATATAATTGTACTAAATATTTCCTATACATACATTTAGAACATTATCAGATAGTGCTAACATTTTTGCTTCAACCATCAAACATAACTTAGAAAACTCAAGAGGAGAAGGAAACATTATTGGATTTAGCCACATTGTTGCTTACTGTGTTCTTTCTTCCTTTCTGATGTCCCAAGGTTCCTTCTCTTATTGTTTTCTTTTTGTTTAGAGAACTTTCTTTAGATATTCTTTTAGAGTAGGCCTGCTGGCAACAAATTCTTAGTTTTCCTTCATTTTATAATGTCTTTATTTCCCCTCCATTTCTGAGGAATATTTTTGCTGATTAGAGGGGATTCTAGGTTGACAGTTCTACCCTTTTAGCACTTGAAAAATACTGTGCTTCCATGGCTTCTGATAAAAAATCTGTTCTCATTCAAATTGTGCTTTCCCTATAAGATGTCTCTTTTATCTGGCTGCTTTCAAGATTTCTCTTGAGATTTTAGAAGTTTAATTATGAGGCTGGGTTCAGTGGCTTATGCCTGTAATCCCAGCACTTTGGGAGGTCAAGGCAGGAGGATTGCTCAAGCACAGGAGTTCAAAACCAGCCTGGGCAACATAGTGAGACCCTGTCTCAAATTTTTAAAAATAAAATAATAATAATAATAATGAATCTTGGCATGGGTTTCTTCAGGTTTATCCTGTTTGAACTGACTTTCTCTGGCACAGATTAAGCAAAGGAATATGGTGCACTACCTTATTATGCCAGATAGAGGTAGAAGTTCAAGTTCCCTACTGGGCTTCCATTGCTCCATTGACACCTGAGGAAGGATGTAGCTTTGTTATCGCTGGGAAGGGGTGAGAGTTTCAGCTCCCCACATGGTCTCTACTGACACTGTGTATGGAATGACCTCATTATCATTGTACAATGCTATAGTCCTGATTCTCCTCTAGGTCTCCCCTGACACTCAGCTCAGCAAGGAGGAAGAGGGATGCTTGGTTACTGTCAGTTAGAAGTGGCAGCCTAGGTTCCCCACATATTCTCCACTGACATCATGATGGGAGGAAGGCTGATTTAGATGAAAGGGACAGCTCTCTGTTTAACTTTTTCTGATGCCATGCCAGCAAGGGTGTTGAGATACCTTGTTACAGCCTTGTGAGGGTGGACATCCAGGTTTCCCAGCAAGCCTTTTTTGGAATGGGTGAGGATGGGGCCACAGCTTTTTCTGTGATGTTTGGAGGGAGTAGAGTGTTCATTATCTAAAAGTTTTCTGTCTTGCTAGGCTTCCCCTTTCCTGGTCCTTAGGTAGAGTGTAATGTTAGGGCTCTTTTTTTGGGTACCTGTTGTCATTTCCAGGTTTTTATCTTTTTCAGCTCGAAGTCTATGGCATATGATAAAAAAAGAAAACTCAGGGAACTCATCACCATGTTGTTTCTTGGGTCCCAACTCTTCTAGTCACTCTGTCTTCTTCTTTTTGCCTTCAGAGTATTCTTTTATTTTGTATATAATATCCAGGGGTTTTAGTTGTAATTCATGGGAAAAATAGGAAAATGTATGTCTATTTTATCTTCCTAGAACGTGTGTGAAGGCTTTTAAGAGGGAGAATGACATGGTCAGATTTATCTTTTAAAAGATTGCTCTGGCAGGGAGGAGAATTGATTTCACAGAGGAAGATGGAGACTCAGTGGAATCCATTACATAAGGAATGTAAGGATTTAAAACAAAGTTGTGGCTGTGAGAATAAAGTAGAATGATCTGAATAAGACAATTCAGTAGTCAGGATCAGTGGAATTTGGTGACTGATGAGGGAGAATAGAGACGCATATATGATTTGTAGGTTTTCAGTTAATATTGCCTAATAAATAGGATGGCACCAATTCAGTTAGAAAACACAGGAGTAGGAACTTCTATAGGGATGAGGAGAAATTATGAGTCCAGTTTGGAAACTAACACTTTAGGGGTTTCTATTTTCTTCGACTTTTGGTTAATAAATAAGTTTGGCAGTTTTTTTGTGATGACAATTTTCCATCTTAAGTATGCTTCCTTCAACTAGAAATTCAGAGAATGGGATGCTACCACTTTTCTTAAAATCTAGCTCTCCAAATAAGATATACAAGTGGGCAATAAGCATATTAAAATATGCTAAACATTATTAGTCATTAGAGAAATACAAATCAAAGCCACAATATATCAATATTTCACACACATTAGGGTTAAATTTATTTAAATAACCATACCATGTGTAGAGGAGGATTTAGAGAAATTGGAACCCTCATACATTGTGAACAGAAATATAAAAGAGTAAAACCACTTTGGATAACAGTCTGGAAGTTCCTCAAAATGTTGAACTTAGAGTTACCATATAAACCAGCAATTCCATTCAGAGGTATATAAGCAAGCTAAATAAAAACCCATCTACACTTTTTAAAATAATATACAAATATCCATAGCAACATTATTCACAATAGCCAAAAATTAGAGACAACCCAAATGTCCATCGACTGAGGAAAGGAAAAATAAAACGTATATCCATACTAGGGAATATTGTCCTGCAATATAAAGGAATGATTTGCTTATACATGTTACAACATGCATGAACCTTGAAGACATTATGCTAAATCAAAAACATAGCCAGTCACAATAGACCACATATTGTATGACTTCATTTATACAAAATGGCCAGAATAGGCAAATCTATAAGAAAAGAAGTATTTAAATAGCCTTCTAGGACTGTGGGTATGGATCTCAGATGAAAAGTAACTATTGGGCACAGGACTTCTTTTTGGGGTGACAAAAATTATCTGAAATTAGATTATGGTGATGATGGTGGCACAACTCCATAAATATATGAAAAATCATTGAATTATGCCCTTTAAATGGGTAAGCTTTATGTGAATTATATTTCAATAAAGCCATTTTTATTTTTTAAAACTAAATAGCAGCAATCACCTTAATATTCATTTTAATTTTTAATTGTGAATGACATAAATAATGGTTAGTCCTTGTATCCTATGTTCATTCTCGTTTCTGGATTCAACAGTCTTCCTGAGGTATATCCTTTAGCAGTTATCACAGGAAGGACGTATATGATAAATTCTCTCAGAATGAGTTTGCCTGAAAGATGTCTTTATTTTGCCCTCACTCTTAAATGATATTTCTCTCAATTTAAAATTTCAGGTCAACAGTATTCTTCCCTCATCTCTATACAAATATTATTCAATTTGACTTCTGGCTTCTAAATAAACTATTGGGAAGTCTACAGTCAGTCTAATAATTAATCTATGATAGACACATCAGTTATGATTAGTTATGTCTGAATAACAGAAACTCAAAATTCCGGTAGATTAAATGAAATAAAAGCTTATATCTCTGTTACATAAAAATCAGAGATAGAAGTTTATATCTCTGTTGAGTGAGATGTAAGCCTTTCAGAACTGATATAGCAGCTCTGTTTCACAAAATCTTTAGATTACCATTCTACCAACCTTTGGGTTTGAGCATTATCATTGCGGTCCAAGATGGCAGCTAGAGCGCTAAGCATTACATTTGTGTCCTAGGCAGCAGGATGAAAAAGGGATAAAAAAGAAAGGGGATGAAGACTACACAAAAGCCTCAAGAAAGGTTCCAGAAACCTTTTTTGACAGCTCTGCTTACATTCTGTTTACCAGAACTTAGTTACATGGTCACACCTAGCTTTAACTGTTTTTGGATATGAGGACATAGGCCCAGCTAAAAACTGAAGTTCTTTTAACATAGAAAAACCGGGCGCAGTGGTTCATGCCTATATCCCAGCACTTTGGGAGGCCAAGGCAGGTGGATCACTTGAGGTCAGGCGTTTCAGACCAGCCTGGCCAACATGGTGAAACCCTGTCTCTACTAAAAAAAAAAATACAAAAATTCGCCGGGCATGGTGGCGCATGCCTGTAGTCCCAGCTACTTGGGAGGCTGAGGCAGGAGAATGGCTTAAACCCAGGAAGCGGAGGTTGCAGTGAACCAAGATCGCGCCACTGCACTCCAGCCTGGGTGACAAGAGCAAAACTACCAAAAATAAAAATTAAAAAAAAAAAAAAAAACACTAAACTCATAGTCTCAGACACAGTAGGTAACCTGTCTTTTCTCTTCAATTATCTTTGGTGTTTGCCCATCGTCTATACTGTTCTGCAGTTTCATTATAATGTATCTGCCAATAGATTTTTTATTTTCCTGATTGAAACTGGGTACAATTCATTAGTCTGAGGATTCATATCACTAGTCAACTCTGAAAAGTTCTCAGCCACTAGATCTTTAGTTACTATTTTGTCCATATTCTCTCTGGTCTTTCATCCTGAACTCCTACTAAATGTGTGCTGCCTTTCTCATTCTGTCTTCCGTAGTGTTTGACCATTCTTTTACATCCACCATTTCTCTATGCTACATTTTGGATAGTCTCCTCAGATATATCTTTCTTCTGGTTCATTATCTCTCCTTTTAGTCCTATTCAACACAGTTGGTAAACTGTGTTTGGGTTTTGTTTTGTTGGGGTTTTATGCTATATTTTACATTTCTTGAAGTTCTACAGATTATCTTTAAAATTTTCCATTTTTTTCCAAGGTCTTGTTCCTTTCTTAGAGTTTCAACTCATTTTATATCTTCTGTCATTTTTAAATAGACCTAGTCTTTTTTTTTCCAGTTTGTCATTATACCACAGGTTGAACATCCCTAATCCAAAAAATTGAAATCTAAAATGCTCCAAAATTCAAGGCTTTTTGAGCACCAGCATGACATCACAAGTGGGAATTTCACATCTGACCTCACATGACAGGTTGCAGTTCAATGATGATTTAATGTACACAAACTTTGTTTCACGCATGAAATTATTTAAAATACTGCGTAATGTTACCTTCAGGCTATGTGTTTAAGATATATATGAAACGCAAATGAATTTTGTGTTTAGGCCTAGGTCCCATCCCCAAGATATCCCATTACACATACACAAATATTCCAAAGTCAGAAACAAACTCAAAATCCAAAATATTTCTGGTCCCAGGCATTTTGGGTAAAGGACACTCGACCTGCATCTCAAGTTCTTAGGCTCTAATTATCTGTGTTCGCTAACTCTTGCTCATCATGGAGGACTGCTGCCTCTTATAGGTTTTTTGTTTTATTTTGTTTTTAATTTTGACTGTGAGCTCATACTTAGTTGGTCTTGTTTTCTCCATGAGAATATCTTATGACTTGGGTTGTATTTCAAAAGATTTTTCATTTGATTCTGCCATTAGTAGCCCAGAACTAATGTTTGTTAATTTCTTAGGCTCAAAGTGTTCCTGGACCTTTCAGGTAGTTTCAGTTGCCCAGGAAAGACTTTTCCTCAAGAGCCAGAAAAGCCAAGCAAGTTAACTTATTACCCCTCTATGCTAATGGATGCATTTTGTTTTCCTGATCTCTCTTTTATTAGAGACATAGACCTTGTTTCAACTACCTATTGATGCGTAACAGATCACACCAAACGTGTGGCTTCCAACAACAACAACTACCCATTTTGCTCAAAAACTTGCACTTTGGGAAGCTCTCAGAGATGGGCTTTCCACAGGGCCTCTGTTTCCTCACAGTATTATGGCAGTGCTCTAAGAACAAGTATCCCAACAGGCAGCAGGTGGAAGCTGTTTCTTCTGATAATCTAACTTTGCAAGTCACATCATATCATCTCTGCCACATTTACAGGCCACCCAGACTCAAGGGAAGAAAACAGAGGCCTCGCCATCTCAGTGGGAGGCTTGTCAGCATCACATTGCAAGAAGAGCATGTGGGATGGGAGATATAGTTACAAATATTTTTGGAAAACACAATCTGCCATATGTTTTAAGAGTCCGAGTTAGGCAGAAGTTTCAGATCCAACTTCTCCACCCTGCATAGCCCAAGGTCTTATCTCCTCTCCCCATGTAGATGTTAAAACAATTGTTACTAGATTCCATGGACTTAACAGCACCACCCCCATGCAGCATAGCTGCAAAATCTGCACACATGTTAACAGCTTACCGTACTGATATTAAATTCTTCCTTCATTGCTGGCACCTGTGGGGTTCCCTTTCTTTATTGCAAGTTTAACTGTGCATTTAAAAGCATTTTTAAAACATTTCACTCAGCATTTCTATGTGCTTGTAAAAAATGAGAAGGTTTTCAGGTTATCCTCGTCTGTCTCTTGCAGAAACCTAAAACTTCATCTTAACTTTATTCAAAGGAGTATATATTGAGAGGATACAGGAGGAGGTGCTTGGAGTGCAACAGCCAAGTCACGTCCTCCTTGCCCTCCCTGGGGTTACATTACACACAAAAAAAATTCTATTCATATTTTTCAATTATCTAAGCGTGTACACATGTAGCAAGGGTAAATATTTGCTATTATCTCAATAGGGGTACAGCATTCCCATTAAGGGAGCAGAAACTGGTCCGCATTTAGGCAAATATAAGTTGAAAGGAGTAGAACGTGAGATGCTGAGGACAAGGGTGTGAGCAGATCCATCAAAGCAAGAGAGATAGTCAAGAGGCTGCTCTGCATGAGAGATCCCAGGAGTGGCTTTGATTCCTAAAAGGGAGGTGGAAATAAAGGGTAAAGAATGGAGGAGGATGAGGATAAAAGGATGTACAGTGGTAGGCCAGGAGCAGCATGGGCAAAGCAGTCTTTAAAATTTTTATTGGTGGTAGAATGGCTGAATGGACTGTTGAAAATCAAACTGAATTTAAATGGTCTGTCTGCAATTGCAGTGCATATTGTGGCTCTCTCTTGTTCATCCCTTCTTAATCTTCAGTCAAGCTCTGCTTTGACCAATGCCTTTGGTTACTCTCCAGAAAAAGGAGGAGCTGCTTCGTAGCACATCTGAGACTATGTCAGAGCAATAGGAAGATAGCCAGAAGCAAATAGAGGAAAGCAATCGACAGAGGCAGGAAATCAGGGTCAGAAGACCACCACCATCCCAGGTACTCACGGAAGCATCAGGGAGTGCTCTGAACTTCCAAATGTCAGCACACAACAGCAGTGTTAAGCCTCTTCACCTAGATCTCAATGGACTTGGAGCTTCCAGCTGACACCTGGGTTACATGTATCATCCATAAACTCTTAGAAGCTACTTATGGAATCATCAGCCAGTCCACTGGTGGACCACTGGCTAACATATTAGGGACCTAGGGATATGTCTTTGGATATATTTCAAAGACTCTATCAAGCACATTCAAAAAGAGAAGGCAGAGTGAGTCTCAGTGTCCTGCCCCTTACCCCCATACACATGCCAGTCCATCACTCTGACCACGACCATCAGTGCTTTCCAGGACAGGGTGAATATTCCTCCGCTGGATGGGCTCCTGCAGAGAGCTCATGACCCCATGACGGGGATGTCATACAAGGGATTTGAGCTTTAGACAGAGTGGTGAGCACTGGACTGGATCATTTGTAAACTCTACTTTAACTTGAAATTTTTCAAATCCCAATGAATACATCTGTTGACTGAACCAAGCTGATCGGCTTGCCTGATAACAACTGTGTTTGATGAAAGGGGCGGAGAAATGGGGTAAGATAAAGTGGTGAAGTCCCCTTGTGGGCAAGCAGAGAAATTTTGGGTCAACACAAGTTGGGGTCTAACTGTGGCTCTGAAACATGGATGTGTCACAGGTCACTGGGGGAGCTGCGAGAGGATGATTATAAGTGTAGATAAGAAGCTAGTAGCCAGCTGTCTTGTGTTCTTTTGTGTTGCTTGCGTGGTTGATTGATTGGTTGGTTTTTGTGGTATGAAAACTTAACATGAGAGCTATCCTCTTAATGTATTTTAAAGTGCACAATACCATATTGTTAACTACAGGGATTATGTTGTACAGCAGGTCTCCACATCTTATTCATCTTACATAATAGAAACTTTATACCCATGGAGCAACAACTTCCTGTTTGCTCCTCCCCACACCCAGCTCCTAGCAAACACCATCCAATTCTGCGTTTCTATTAGTTTGACTATTTTGCTTGCCATAGCACCCTACATGTACATGATCTCGTCTGTCCTGGATCCCTTATATGGTTCTGTCTCATATGTAGTACATGCCCCTGAGAACACTGAAAGCCCAGCCACCAGCCACAGTCCCCCACTCATGGCATTTCTCAGTCGTTCCTCCCACATATTTCTTCTTCTTCTTTTTGTCTTGATCCATCCCCAGTTCAAGCTCCCTTCTTTTGTCACCAACCCTCCTAGCCATAACAACTGATCTAGTAAAGTTCCCTGGCTGAACTCTAGCACTGTCTCAGACATGATTTTGAGTTCCCCCTGGGGCTCCATACATGGCATCACCATGTCATAGGTGCTGCCTCCCTCTATTTCAACCAACCCCAGCGATCACCCCACTGCACATCTCTGCCTTCCATTTCCCACCTCTGCCAAGGGAAGATGATCATTCACCCAGCACAAAAATACGAAGGGCCACCCCTTGCTTCACTCCCCCATCCACCCTAAGTACTCCAGCTCTTTCACAGGAAAATCTATTTCCAAAAATACCTGGATTCTTAATTAATCTCTATTTTCTTATTGCTTTTGATACCGCCATAGTAGTCCCCCATTATCCGAGGGGGTACGTTCCAACAACTGCCTGAAACCAGGGATGGTGCCTAACATGATTGCTGTTAATCAGAACACGATTCTGTTCATGTCTACCATCCGCAAATTTAATAACACTTCCATCTTAACTAAGCACTTATCCTGTCCTGTGGCCATAACTTTTGCAGCTTTAGTGCAACAACAAAACTAGCATGAATTTCTGTTTCCTTCTTTACAGTTTCACAGATAGAAAATTCGCTCTCCCTGTGGATCTCAGCAACCTTGGCATACAGTTTTTTTCTTTATTAAGTCAAGAACTTTCACGTTTTCACTTAAAGGAAGCACTTGCTGGCTTCTCTGTGGTGTATCCAAATTGCCAGCATCAGTACTCTTGCACTTTTTACTAAGTGCACTTAGAAATTGCACTTAGGCAATTACTAAATAAAATAAGGGTGATTTGAACACAAGCACTGCAATCTGATAAACGAGAGGGCTCCTAAGTCACTAACGTGTAGGTAGCATCTACACATGGATCCACTGGACAAAGGGAGGATTAACATCGTGGGTGGGGCAGAGTGAGATTTCATCTCGCTATTCAGAGCAGCACTCAAATCAAAACTTGTGAATTGTTTATTCCTGGACTTTTCCATTTCACATCTTCAGACCGCTATTAACCACAAGTAACAAAACTGGGAAAGTGAAACCGCAGATAAGGGAGGACTTTTGTATTTTCTTGTCCACGATTGCTCATCTTGGGGGAGAAATTAGTCCTCCCTCAGGAAAGCAACCAGAACTCCAGCATACAGCTGCCCAGCCACAAGAGCTCTGTGGGCACTGTCTCCCTCGCTCGGGCTCCTCCAATGCCCTGGACTCCTGACAGAAGCTCTGTCCAATGCACTGAATACAGCATCTTTTACATCCTCTAGAGGAGAGAGATGCCACCAAAATCTGGGCTTTTTCTGCCACACTGTGGCCACGTCTGAACACTACATGTGGCCATGTCTGAACACTACATGTGGCCTTCATTCCCTTACATGTGGTATTGGGAGTTTTTTTCAATGAAGATTAGAAGTTACCTTCTTTACCTATTATCACCATTCAGACCCTCAAGCCTCAGCTGATGCTCACCTTCTCCAGGAGGACTCCCTTGAATTCACCTCCACACCCGGCTGGCTGAAGCATCCCCGTTCTGATTCTCCCAGCTCCTCCTACCAATTGCTAGCATTTCCTTCCACATGCTGTATTGTAGTAGTCACTTCTGTCTCCCTGATTAGACTGCAAACCCTTTGAAGACAAACCAACTCATCTGTGTTATCTCCATGGCTCACAGAAGAACAGAAAAGTCTTCAATAAGCATATATGAAATTAAAGAAAAAAGGGAAGAAGAGAGGGGAGCAAGGCTGAAAACTCAAGGTAATAACAACCAGCCACACTTATTGAGCGCTTGTGGTATACAGTCCCTGGGCTTCATATAATGGATTCCAGGGTATCAGGGCCAATATCCACCTCTGCTGCCCCAGCTTCATCCAGCAGTTAAAGGGTCCATGTCTGTCCTGTCGGGGGTCTCCTGGACTCTAGTCCTTCACATAGTCCATGACCAACATCTGTTTTGATGTTCAGTGACCACGTCACATGTTTTCAAGTATTTTAACATTCACCCTTGCATGTGATCATCCACAACAACTTGGAAGTAAGCTCTAGCATTGAGGTGAATCCGGCTGGGCTTCTGGGTTGGGTGAGGACTTGGAGAACCTTTCTATCTAGCTAAAGGATTGTAAATGCACCAATCAGTGCTCTGTGTCTGGCTAAAGGTTTGTAAATGCACCAATCAGCACTCTGTAAAAACGGACCAATCAGCACTCTGTAAAATGGACCAATCAGCACTCTGTAAAACGGACCAATCAGCACTCTGTAAAATGGACCAATCAGCAGGATGTGGGTGGAGCCAAAAAAGAATAAAAGCAGGCCCACCCCCCCCCCCCCCCCCCCCCCCCAGCCAACCCATTTGGGTCTGTTTGTACTCTGTGGAAGGTTTGTTCTTTCTCTCTGCAATGAATTTTGCTGCTGCTGGCTTTTTAGGTTTGCACTACTTTTACAAGCTGTAACACTCATTCTGCAATTTCACTCCTGAAGCCAGTGAGACCGTGAAGCAGCCCCAAGGAAAACAAGTCCAGACATGCCATCTTTAAGAGCTGTAACACTCACTGCGAAGGTCTGCAGCTTCACACCTGAAGTCAGCGAGATCGTGAACCCACCAGAATGAAGAAACTCCGGACACATCTGAAAATCTTAGGGAACAAACTATGGACACACCATCTTTAAGAACTGTAACACTCACTAGGTGGGTCCGTGTTTTCATTTTTGAAGTCAGCGAGACCAAGAACCCACCAGAAGAAACTCATTCTAGGCCCAGTATTGTTCTAGGCTCAAGGTGTGGAAAATGTGTTTTTAGAGGGGTAAGGTTACCTACCCTACGTGGCACATAATTCTGGACACAGAATTCAAAGCCAGGCTTGACCTACAGTAGCCCCTACATCGTGGCTGCTGGGGACTGTCCCACTAGCATATAGGAGACCTTTGAGGACATACTGTGGGGGGGATTTGGGGATTGTGTATGCTGCTCATGGGATGGCACACTGATTAGGATGCAGAGGAGCAGGGGGAAAGGAGCAGAAAGGGGGCAGTTTATGCAGTCTTCAATCAGCGTTTTTCTCTAGGTCAGGTACAGTCAACCAGACACGGCCCATGGGCTCAAGGAGTTGACTGGGTAATAGAGACCGACAGATGCATAAAACATGTCTAGGGAGGAGGGCTTTTAGGGCCTGGCACTGGAGGGCAGCTTCACCAGCATCCCAGAGAGCAGGACTAAAAAGGGACCCCACAGCCAGCTGACTTCATCCCAGAAGTCCCCAATGTCAGGAGCCACAGTGGGTTCCAGGAGCTCCTCCCCAAGTGGAGGCCTGGACCTGAGCGGGGGAGATCAGCTGTTCCCCAAACTGCCCTTGTGGCTATGAGGCAGTACCTACGTGGGGTACTTTCAATCCAGCACCCATGTGAGGTGCCCACCATGCAGTACCCACATGAGGTGTTCTTCTGGCTCACCCTGCCCACTGCAGAGCATGGCAGTACCCACACCCGGTGGCTCTCGCCCTGGGACAGCTGGCCTTGTGATAGATGCCATTCTCAAACCATTTGCTGGTTGGAAGCTGGTGTGCCTTCATTCAGACAGCGCACTCAAGTCAAGGTCACGCTCAACTCTTCACTGTCCTGGACACTGTCATTCTGCCAGCATTTGTGAGGGGAAGAGATTCTCTCCGCTTCCTTTGAGTTCCTTTCCCTCTTCCCTAACCCTCACTTTTAGGAGAATGACTTCCCCATGTTACTGTATGTGCCCACGGTTGCTAGGCACATGCTCTAACTGAAGTCAGGTTGATTGGAAGCCACTCCTTGAGCCTGCAATGATGGGGCAGGGGTGGTGAAAAGGCCTGGTAGATCTAGAGTCTCACAGGAGTAACTCCACAGCATCCACCACCAGAAGCAGCCCTTCCCAAGTCCCCACTCCTAGATCTCTGCTGACCTCTAGAGGGTCCAACCATCACAGCACAGGCTCTGGCCACCCGCCCCCGCCAATCCCCGTCGTGTCTGATTCCATACTGGGCAACGCACACTGTCAAGGCTTTCTGTCTTGTTGGATGCAAAAATTAGAGAATGTTGCAGTACTTCATCTTCCAGTCTCAAAAAAAAAAAAACAAACTTACCATCCGAATCCTCCCAATCTTCCCAAACTGAACTCTTCATTCACACCACAGAATGAAGGTCAGTTTCAACGTGGTAAAGTGAAGTAAGCATCAATCGGACATTGCTACATTAAAAATAATTTTTTTGCCTTCCTAAAAGTCACCTAATCTTTCCCTCTCTAGACTAGAAAAAGACTTAGTAGCTCACGTGCCATCTGACTTTTTCCAGAGTATGGCAATTAACTCAGGAGCTTTTTCGTTCTCCTTTTTTTTCCCTGTATCAGTCCAACCTAACTGGTTTGCCACTAATTACTTGTTTCCTACACAGATACGTGTTCATCATGTCCTCACTTGTCTCAAGATAATAAGCTTTGAAGACACATCATCCTTTCAACCCAGTCATACAGTTGAGAAGTTCACACAAGAAGCTACCTTTCTTTCTCTGTGAAGGGACAAATTGCCTCAACTCTCATGCAAGGACCGCCCTCCCCCCAACCTTCCTCTGTCTTGTAGTGAGCCTCTGGGACTCCCATGGGGGAAGGGGCACCCAGCACAGCCCTCACAGCATGGTTGGGTCACGATTCATGCTTATTTATTTGCCTGACAACTGCTCGGGAGATGATGAAAAAAATGGGATAAAAGCATATTCTTCAACCTCATTGAGCTGTGGGATGAAATATCTATTTTGGAAATAATGATTCCAGGTAGGAGGGCAGTGAGGAATGGGGCTCATGAGAAGCGAGCGTTTTATTACACAATTTCTAAAATATGAGCACTTCATGCTCTTTCATTATCGTACGTTATTACAGTTCTATAAAAATCATTTCTAGGAAATCAATCCCAAAGTTTCAAAGCCTTCCAAAAAGAGCTGGGAGGCAGAGTTTAGAAGAAGCCCTGTAAATAGAGAAATTATACTCTCAGCTTTATGTAATAAGATTTGCTATGGCACTGTCCACACTCAGACCTAGTCAACCCTGCATGAGAAATGCAGTGACTAGGGATTTATAGAGTTCCTCCCAGGCCACAATTTCAAAAGACAGCAACATTTTTGACTGACCTGGAAAAAAGTCAGATGGCACGTCAGCCAGTAAGTCTTTTTGTAGTCAATACTAGAGAGGGAACGATGAGGTGACTTTTAGGAAGGCAAAAAAAAAATTAATGTAACAATGTCCAATTTTGAACATTTTCCAGGTGCGAAGACAGAGGCCCAGATAGTGTGAGTGAAATTACTTTTAGTGAAAGCCAGTGAGGCAGTGATAAATCCGTTTCTATTTACAGTTGTACGGTTTCTCCACCTGGTGCATAGTGGGTTTGGGGAGCGTCTCCACTCCACCCTCATCCGTCTCTAGTATTTCCCCCCCCCCCCTTCTTTGGAATCCAGGTTTTCATTCCAGGGAGTGCATTAACTTCCTGGAAAATTTGCTGATCACACTGGTACAGAAACCATTGAGAGGCTTTAGACTCCTACTCATAGGGATCAAGACCTGGAGACAAAGGAGTCAAGGGAAGCCCCATGGCCTAACCACAGCCCTAGGAATATCCCCAATGCCTAAGGAAACCCATTCAATCCATCTAAGCTTCAAAATGTCACCAAACTGAGGAAAAGCCAGTGGAGTTAGTCCATAAGTCCACTTTGAATGGTGATGATGCCTTCATAGTTACAAGCATTTCACGTACCTCTCCTCACTTTATCGTCATAAAACATTCATTGAAAGATTGAAAGGATAGTCCTAGCACAGCACTTCTCAAACTCTAATGTGAACAGGCATCCCCTGTAGATGTGTTAAAATACAAATTCTGACTCAATAGGTCTGAAGGGGTGGTCGGGGGACTGAGGCTTCATGGTTCTAAAAGGCCCCCAGGTGATGTCGATTCTGCTGCTCTGAGGACCATACTTGGAATAGCAGAGGCTTAGAGCACAATTTGGAAACCACAGTTCTAAGGATTGAAAAGGCAGTAGTAATGAGTAGCTCACCAGCCTGGGCTCAAGTGGGATGTTAACCAGATGACATTTCCTACATTACTATTTTATTAACACCTGACAGAATTGAAGAGCTATACCGCATGGGGGAAAGATCTCTGGAGAACATTTTCTGATGGAGACCAGGAAAGGAGTGAAACAAGATTTACTCACGAGAGAAGCGGGCCAGTGGTCTGGCATTCTTGTCTCCAGCTTCATTTGCAACTAGAAAAAAAAAAAGAGGATGCAATTTAAATAAATAAAGCAATGTGTCCACCAAATATGCCCCAATACAGCCAATCCCCTGGATGCTTTGACATCGGGCTGTATTTAAGAGTCTTTGTAAGTGAATAAAAGCAACTTTACTCCCTCTGTGTCTGTATTTCCAAGGCTGCCCTCAACACCTAAATGAAGTCAAATATCTCAATCATTTTGATTAGAATATTTGGATGAAGCTAGAGAGGATCTCAACAACATCCAGTTTAGTAGGCCTAAAGAAGTTAATTGGCTTACATCCACTTAGTAAGAGGCACACACACCAGCTTCCAAGCTAGTGGACGTCCTTTGGCCCCAAGAGTCCTCTAACAGTGCTGTCTGTCAACATGCAAATGCACCCCAAGCATCGAAATGAGTCTGGTTTCCTAGGATCCACAGGGGCAAAGCTGAGGCAGGAATTTTGGAAGATAAAAAGCCGGCTTTATGTTCAGAAAGATATTAAATTTAGATGCTAACAAACAGGGAAGTTCATCAATAAAATTGTTCAGAAAACTGCCCTAGAAACCTTACCCCTAAAGCTTCTCAGCAGGGCAGGCTACCTCCTACGAAAAGTCTCCATATAACTTATCATTGGATAGAGTCATATTTAATGTCCCTTATAACTTATGAACCCATTGTATTGGGTAAAAGAGGTTGGTTGTTAAGAGGAAACACAGGTTTCACTCACTTTAAATACCATGTTTCATGCCCATAAACATTATACCTTGGTTGTTGTATGTATACATAGCAGACAGACATGGGTATTTGTGATCTACTTGAATAAATGCCCAAAGCAATCAACAAGAAACACCTGTTCATTCTAGCTGAGAAAAAAGCATTCAATGCATCAACAGAATAAAGGAGATTGCTAACGTCATCATGAATGTATGAGAAGTTGCAGCAAAAGGACAAAACCAATAGAGTAACTACTTTCTAAACGTATATCGTTTTACAAAGAATGAAAGAAGTCGAAAAATTTATTCCACCCTCTTACAAAAGTAAGCATTTTTAAATTTACTGCATTTGAGCAATTTTTTAAAAATTAATGGATTCCATCTCAGTATATTTTGTTTTTCTGGCATTAGCTTTGCCTCACCATCTCCACTCTATTACTAATAAGGCTAATTACTAATTTGGGCAATTTTTAAAAATTAATAAATTCCATCTTAGTATCTTTTGTTTTTCTGGGTATTAGCTTTGCTTTATCATCTGCACTATTACTATATATTACTGTATATAAGATGTTATATAAAAATGACCAGCAGGGGGAGGCAATAATTCATCTAGCGCCCATCGTCTGTCACACCGCAGCATTTCAAAAAAAGAAAGAAATGGGCCTGGCGCGGGTGGCTCACGCCTGTAGTCCAACACTTTGGGAGGCCGAGGTGGTCGGGTCACGAGGTCAGGAGACCAGCCTGCCCAAGATGGTGAAACCCCATCTCTACTAAAAATACGAAAAATTAGCTGGGCGTGGTGGTGGGCGCCTGTAATCCCAGCTACTCGGGAGGCTGAGGCAGGAGAATCACTTGAACCTGGGAGGTGGAAGTTGCAGTGAGTCGAGATTGTGCCACTACACTCCAGCCTGGGAGACAAAAGCGAAACTCTATCTCAAAAAATAAAAAGAAAGAAATTAAATAATTACTACACTCTGCACCAAATACATTTTAAAAGAAAAGATTTCCATTTCAAAAAAAAGATCCAGGAGTTCTAAGAACAATGGCTATTCTTGCTGTCTTCTAAAATGTTTTGTAGAACCACCACATGGATATAAATAATTCACATTCATATTCCTGCCTCCACTCAGAGCTACATCCGAAGTATTTCAGAACAATGGTCAACTATCTCAGCAGAAGTCTTTAACCACAACTGCATATCCTCACATCAGGAAAATTTGGATGTTATCATAGCTAAGTATTAAAAAAACTTATGAGCACTTGGAAAGCTCTCAAGAGTTTTCTATAACCAAAGTTATCTTATAATAAAAAAGAGGGGGGAGAAAAGAGAGAGGGGAGGGAGGGACAGAGGAAGAACGAATGAGTCCCAGTTAGGTATAGACATGAATTTCCATGGCCTTGAGTTCAACTTGTTTCTTCCATTTAGACACCGCAAATGTCTGAAGAAAGAAATAGAGCTGGGTGGGGCATAGTGGCTCACACCTGTAATCCCGGCACTGTGGGAGGCTGAGGCAGGAGGAACACTTGAGCTCCCGAGTTTGAGACCAGCCTGGGCAACATAGTGAGACCCTGTCTCCACAAAAAAAGTTTTAACAACTTAGCCGGGTGTGGTGGTGCATGCCTGTAATGCCAGCTACTCAGGAAGCTGCAGCAGAAGGATCACTTGAGCCCAGGAGGTTGAGGCTGCAGTGAGCTGTAATCAAACCACTGCACTCCAGCCTGGGCAACAGAACGAGACCCTGTCTCAAAAAGAAAAAAAAGAAAGAAAAAAGAAAAAGAAATAGATCCAGGGTTTTACCAAAACCTTTGCGGCAGAAACTTTAAAATGACATTTTAAAATGGGATTACAAAGACCATTGCAATTGCTGAGAACACAGGCAACCACCTAAATGCTCAGCTTGGAGTGTGCACATTCTCCAAGAGTATGCACATTCCTCCAAGAATAAAAGAACAGAGACACCAATGTCACTATTTCACATGCAGCAATAGCCACATCTTCACTCAGCCGGGCCCTCCCTGCCCACCACCCTATCCAAGGATGGGAATTGCTGACCCAGATCCAAGTCACGCCAGGAAAGGCAAGAATCAGGATCCAGGCCAGTGGGACAACAGGAGAGTTTCCTCTATCCAGAAGGAATTTGAACCTCGCCACCAGCGTGATTTCCCTACAAACATACCCAATGCCACACTCCACCACTAGAGGGTCTCCCGTGATGCTGTAGCCCCTACAGAACACAATCCAGCTCACCTGCACCAACTTATTCTCCCAGCTCATTTCCCAGCGCATACTCCAGCACTCGGTCACATGCGCTAGATGGACAATCCCACACATGCCCTTCACACACTCTTCCTGCCTGTCTCTGGCTCCTGCTGCCCGCTAGCCTTGGTGCACTCCTCCCTCATCTTCACCTGGCCAACTCCTTACTCATCCTTTAAGATCCAGGTGGAGCCATTCACTTCTGAAAAGCCTCCTCGCCTCACACCCCACCTTCTCCATCTCCCAGATCTTTGCCCATATGCGTAACTCCCCTTCCCACACCTGCCTGTTGTTCTCAAACTTCAGCAGGCATCAGAACCACCGAGCAGGTTTCTTAGAATACAGTTTCTAATTTGATGCATCTGGTGTGAGGCCCAAGAATTTACATGTCTGACAAGCTCCCAGGTGATATGGCGGGTGCTGGTCTGGGGACCATAAAAGCTACCCCACCCAAGGCAAGGATCATCACTTTTTATCATTGTAATTTCCATTCTTTTGTACAGTGACTATGCATTCAGTCAATATTTTTGGAACTCAAGTAGACTGAATGCCACAAACAGCTTAGTAGACCAGACATCTCAGACTGCCTTCCAGATGGCTATAGGAAGCCCCAGGTGTGTTTTGTTTGGTCTCACAATGCTTTCAATTTTTAAACAATTGTCAGCCCACATTTAAAAACCAAGAGATTTCAAATAGAAATACATATTACTGGCTTCCTTCAAATTACTGGGGCGATTGGAACACAAGGCCCCGGTCCCACATGACAGCCATGGATCAACACTAAGATGGTCCCTCGGTGGCTCTGCCTCCTGGATATTCAGAATGCAACTCTATGCTGACTATTGTTGTACTATACACTCTGCATGGTCTAGAAGGCAGGTGAAAACAGAACCTCTTAAAGGGCTTAAAGACTGAAACTAAAATTCAACAGATGCTAGCACTACAAAAAGTGCTGTAGCCCGGCTCGTCAAGCCCTTCTGTCCCCAGTGCACAACTGCCCAGATGCGTGTGACAGTCCAACAGCACGCTGCAGGCCTGTTCGGACACACCCAGGCTTCTCCACTGGCACAGGAGCCCTCAAACACTGCTGCTTGCCTTGCATGTTTAAAAGTATACAGCAAGCTTTCACAATAAAGTAGATGTTCCGTTTATCAGGTGCAATTAGAGCTTAAATGTGGTGAGATCTTATAAGAATTATTATGTAGGTTTATGGAAAGTTATCTATGCCATACTGCTCACAAAACACAGATTCTAGTTCAGAATGCATAAGGATTCTATTGACGTTCAGTTGCGTGTCTAGGCTACATGTGTATATAGGCACAGAGGGATGAGTAGAAGTGTGGTCACCAGATATATTAACAGTTATTTCTCCTGTGTGGTGGCATTTGAGAAAATCTGTAAGTTTTGAAATACTTTTCTGCATAAACACAATAGTTTATGATAACCATGTGTTTATAATCAGGAAAAAATGTTTTTATTCGAGGGTATAAAACAATTGGCTATTGCTCTCTTTCAAAATATACATATTATTTTGGATATGTTTGTATATATATGTACATGTGTATGTATATGTGTGTATGTAAAAAACTTTTTATACATACACAGGTATAAATATTTATACTATTTTTATACATACACATGGACACATATACACATATTTTATACACAAGTATATATGTAAAAAACATGTATATATATATATAAAATATGTTTCACATTCTGATTTAAGGGTAGTCCTGGATCACAGAATCCAAGGCACCTGCCATCTCTAGTCCAAGAGGGCTCCTTGTAAGACTCAAGAAATGCATCTCTTACTCCTCTCTCCAGGGATCCCACACATTTTAGGTCAGTGGTTTCCAGCCCTGGACACACATTAGAATCACCTAGGGAATGTTACAAAATATTGATGCCCAGACCACACCCCAGACCAATTACACAGGGCCTTTGGGGGTAGGACTCAAGCATCAGTGTTTTTTAAGCCCCTGATCCCAGTGAGCAGCCGAAGTTGAGAAGCACTAATAAATGGTGCAACTCCGTACATCTTTACCAAAGGGAGGAGGACATGGCTTTGATTCCTTCAAAAATAATTACCCCTATTCACTTCTTCTTTTCAGGATGCTGTTGCTTTGTCAAAATCCTGAATCGAGCGAGGTATATCTCTGCTTTAAGAAAACTTCAACCATTAAGATGCAAACCTAACTATGGAGACTTATTAGTGGGCAACTCTTTGCATTGTAAACGGTTCTTTATAAAAGGATTCACCTCACATTGCCTCTATCCTTCAGCATATGTGGATTGAGCACCACCTGGGCGCTGGGCAGTGAACTAGACTCAAGGAGGGTTGCAACAATGGATTCCACCCAACCTGGACATACAAACAAGTAAGGGAGGCAAACTGTGCCTCTCAATCTGGGTTTATCCAAGTGTGATCAGCTAGGGAAGTGACTTGATGATGATGATGATGATGATGATGATGCAGGTTCCTTGGTCCTGTGCCAGATCCACTGGGTCAGAATCCCTGCAAGTGAGGCCAGGACCCTAGGTTGTAAACCAGGGGTCCCCAACCCCTGGGCCACAAAACCTAGCAGCCCATGGCCTGTTAGGAACCAAGCAGCACAGCAGGAGGTGTGCAGCGGGGACCGATCATCACCACCTGAGCTCTACTCCCTATCATATCAACGGCGGCATTAGATTCTCATAGGAGCATGAACCCTATTGTGAACTGGGCATGTGAGGGATGTAGGCTGCATGCACCTTATGATCATCTGAGGTAGAACAGTTTCATCCTGAAACCATTCCCCCCAACACCCATTTTGTAGAAAAAATGTCTTCCATGAAACCGGTCCCTGGTGCCATAAAGGTTGAGAACCATTGTTTTAAACAATTGCTCCAGAAGCCACTTGGGTACACTAATGTCTGAGAAGCAGCAATCTAAAGGAAATGTTTCCCTGGTGTGTTTGCTGTAGGTTTTCCCTCCCAAAAATTGGCCAGAAACAAATCTCAGAGTAACTAGTTGCCATGGAGACCAATGGGAGGGAGGCAGGTGAGACAGGAAGATAACTTGGAGCAATGAGCATCCTAACCCCAGACCACCCAGGGGGCTCTGATGTCACAGCTACGACACAAACAATACAGGCCATCAGAAAGGACAAAGGAGAATAAAGGGGAAGCTAAGGTGGGCCAACCCGTTGTGGTGGTGGCCTAGGCAGGTGCACACTGCTTTGTAACCAGAACAAGCACCCAAAACACTGCCACCCCTGTTTTGAAAGCCCTGGCACCTGGGTGAGCATAAACACAGCTGGAGTCCTGGGTGCCAGGGCAAACACACAGTGAGCAGCAGACCCAGAGCAGAGCCTGGCTTTCTGCAAGGAAATCTGCCCAGTGCACTGGTTGGCTGCTGCTTTGCCACAGCCCTGGGTCTGGCTCAAGCATCTTCTCCAAGTGAACTCTTTTGGGAAGGCTGGTGGCTGGAATGCCAGGCAACACAGACTCCCAAAGAAGAGAGCATTGGAATGAGGTTCCAGGCACTTTCACTAGAGGGTGAAGCTTGGAATTACCAGGTGTTTGACCTCGCCTCGTCTTACCTTCAACTTGCAAAGACCCAAGCAATAGCAGAGAAAACAGGAAGGAATGCTGGGGGGAAGGAGACTTGGTGCAAAATTATCATTAACTATCCTAGCTCAGATATCGTCTTCTAGGTAGGACCTTCCATGACCACCCATTAAGACCGCAGGTCCCAACTGCCCCCTTCCTCTAGTCCCCATCCCCCTGTCCTAGTTTATTCCTCACTACAGCACTTATCACCTTCTCATATGCTCTATACTTCAGTGGGTTTATTGCCTTCCTCCTTCCATGACAATGTAAGCTCCACACAAGCATAGATTCTCTGCCAATGAAAAAGCTGCTATCTCCCCAGTGCCCAAGTGCCTGGCATACAATATTTATGGACTGAATTAATGACCAGCCTTCTAGCAATCTACCATTCAGAACGTGATGGAGCCAAGGATATTGGAAGGAGACACAAAAAGGAAGGTGCAAGGTTATCACATCCCTTGAACACTCTAAATATCCATTCAGATCTTCAAAAACCAGGCACTGAATGAATCATAGATACCAAATAAATCTGCAAACATCCAGTCATGGTTCCTGCCTTCACATTGAATAAGACTGCCCTTGAGTGCAGAAAGACTGGCTAATTTTTTTCAAGGCCACACAGGTTTTTTTATGGCCAAACCCTATGTAAACCCAGGAGTATCTAGTGCCAAAGTCCATGTCTCTTCCACCTTTGTCTCTTTGCCTTCCAAGGAGGGGAGACAGGTAGGAACCATGCTCCAGAGAGGGCTGCACTGAGAGAAGAGCCAGGCTGCAGCCTTTATGCCTCTAGCCCCAGTGGGAGGAGGGTACCAGCCTGCAGGCAATGGGGGCGGTCACCCGCCTGGCCCCTGGTACCAGGCGTAAGGCCAGGAGACTGTCAGGAGAGAGAGGCTCTTTGTTGAGGTGGGCAAAGAGGCCAGGACTCACAGCAATAGGATCCAGTAGAGGGAGAAGCTACTGACAAAGGGAGGAGCTTCATTGCCACGTTCATTCAAGAGCCCCAAGGTGTCTCCCTAATCCTATTAAGCCTCCCATAGGTAGAAAATAGCAACAAGGAAATAGAATCTAGAATCAAATGCATCTCAGTATGAACCAGTACAACTCACAAAAACAGCCCCTGTGAGGCAAATCGTATTCTCTTTAACAGGTGAGGAAAGTGACATTCCAAGAGATTAGGTAGCTTGTCCAAAAACAGACCAAGGCAAAGCAGTAGAGTGAGAAATGTCATCCATTCCTTCCAGCTCTGAGTCCAGCATTCTCAGAGAAGGGATGTGCCCCATCTGTTTAATTGTTGCGTGAGGATCAATAGTAAAGCAAAAGGCTTGACTTCCTTTGCCCCCATGTGGTTTGATAAATGTTGATGCTTGACAAGCCTGGGATCTGTTTCAAGCATAAAAATGTATAAATGCATATCTCTGGCGATGGCTGAATCGTGTGCTGTGTTGAGAAGTCTTCTGATGCCAAGACTGAGCTTAGCAAGATGTGTTTGTGACACATGACCAAAGCCTGCCATGGTTGGGGTTGGGGGAAAATGAAGGGAGGAGGTAGGATGGGTAAATGGGAAAACCCGGCCAGGTTAAATGGAACATAAAAGAATGTGGCCATGAAATGGATAATTCACAAAGGTAACTGACTTCATTCAACACATAAAACATATTATCCCAGTTGCTTAAAATGAGAAATGCTATATAATACAATAACTTCATACACCCAGGAGCCATCCAAACAGACTGGGCATTTCCAGAAGGCTGTCGTCTAAACCAGACTTAGCCACGCCTTTCACAAGGCTGTGGTCTTGTTAAAATGCACATTAATTGCCTGGGATGAAATAACTTGCAGTGGTAGGTCCAGACATAGAAGATGGTACCATCTTATTTCAGAGGCATTGCCCTTCACCTCGTGCTACCCATCACATTTTCAACATCCAAGTGTTACTACCACACCACCAGCCTCATTGCCATGAAATCCAGTCCCTTGTCTCCCCTCCACTTAGCATCAAGTCAGAAGCCTGCTCCTTACGGGAACAGATCTCAGCAATCCAGTTGAAATTTGTGCCCCAGAGCCATAAAAGGCATCACAACCCCCACTCTGTTCCTTTCCCACTTCTTTATTCAGAAATGCTCAGCATTGCCTCATTATACCTTCCGGGCCAATTTGGCTGTCAAATCCACTCTGAATCAGGCACTTGCACAAAAGAAAATAAAACTAATTTGTAGTTGATGACGCATCAGGGCTGATAATTTGAAAGTGGCAGGGATGGTGCACTTTCCAGACCCTTCTCTCCTAGAGTAATGGGCAAATCCTTACAGAGGGCAAGGCTCACCTGCCAGAGGGCAGGATGGCTCCCTGGCTCGTGCTGCCCAGGGTATCACACAGACAGAGGGAAAATCCAAGATGCCTTTACCAAGCTGAGAAGACAGCTTGAAAAACACATATCCTGTACTTTTTCTTTTAGTTTGGAAGAATTTGAGTCATATGTAGAGGCTCAAGCAATCTATTTCTTCCCTGGACCTAATTTCATAAGTTTGCTTATTTATCTACACTCTATCTCATTTCACAATTTGTATTTTATGTTTTGCTCTATGCTCCTATCCTTTATGCAACAAAGTGAGATGTTAATGAAAATTGAAATTTACTTATTTCAATCAATTCCTTGCTCCCTTTCCCTGATCCCGCTTTCCAAACTTCCAGATTTCAGGTTGACTCTACAGGGCCCTCCATTACACCAAGATCAAACAATCAATTGCCGTCTGTTTAGTCTCCCTCCCATCTGTTGGGCTCCCTCCTCACAGAGCTGTGTTGGATGTGACAATGGATGTAACCTCATCCTCAGGTAGCCAGGAATCCAGCTGAGACCCAAAGGCCTGGCCCTGAGCTTCCTGGTACATATCATTCAACTTGTTGCCATATGAATTTATCAAGGTGTTTGGTGTTTCTGTGGAAATCATCAGGCCAAGCTACCAAGCCCTGACTTCAGGAAACTTGAGATCTCATTGTGGAAACATAATTTTCATGCATGAGATGACCCAAGCTCTGTTGAATGCTAGACAAAGGGTCCTTTGTGGCCTGGAGTGACTAGTAGTGAGAGGTTTCCTGGAAGACGAGGACAGGTGAGATTAGAGAGGTAGAGAGGATGATGGAGTCTGCCCAGGGAGAGGAAAGGGGTGTGGTGCGTTCTAGGACCTGGGAGCAGACTGAGATGCGTCAATTATTCATAAATATTTCCCTTTCATAGCATGAAAAGTTTTTTTATTGGAGGAGGGGAGTAGTAAAACGCCATGAAAGGCTAGCACTCAGATCTTCCTATCTGCCTTCTTTCCTATTTCCATATACAAATATGTTGCATCTGCAGATAGGGATGTGACTTTATCTAAGAGCAGATGGGTATGAACATGCTCTAAATTCAGGTGCTGGGACACCAGTCCAGTGCCAGCAATCGCTCCAAAGCACTGCCGCCTGACTTGGATGTGAATTCTTCCTTGTGGTGATGTCCTGGGTGGGCCAGTCCAGCCCTCCTGGTTGATACCCTGGTGGCCACCATCAGCATTAGGCTGCAGGACTGCTGGCTCGCATGGGGCCCCCTGCAATCCTGGCCTCACTATAACAACCCAGTTGAGCAAACCAGGCAAAGCCAATCACTAGCAGTTAACATGAATCAAAAGTGTTGAGACAGAAATACAATATTGATATGGTTTGGCTGTGTCCCTACCCAAATCTCATCTTGAGTTGCAGCTTCCATAATTCCTATGTGTTGTGGGAGGGACCCAGTGGGAGATAATTGAATCATGGGGACAGTTTTCCCCATACTGTTCTCATGGTAGTGAGTAAGTCTCACGAGATCTGATGATTTTACAAGGGGCTTCCCCTTTCGCTTGGCTCTCATTCTCTCTTATCTGCCACCATGTGAGTCATGTCTTTTGCCTTCCACCGTGATTGTAGCCTCCCCAGCCACATGGAACTGTGAGTCCCTTAAACTTTTTTTTTTTTTAAATAAATTACCCAGTCTTGGGTATGTCTTTATCAGCAGTGTGAAAACAGACTAATACAAACATCAAGCTGGTTGCTCAAGCTGTCAACTAATTACAGTCCACCCCAGACAAGGCAAAGAAAAGTATACAGAAGAGGTGGAGGGACACTCAAATTTATTAAGCCCCTTCCTCATGCCAGGCACCAGTAGGAACTTTATGCCCATAATTTTTATTCAATTTTCACACTGTTCCAGGAGGTAAGTAGTAGTATTCCCTTTTTCAGATGAGGAAGGTGAGATTTAGGAAAAGTCACTTTCCCAAATCAACACTGAGAAGTGGGAAAGCTGGGATTGAAACCCAGTCTGTGAGCCCCTTTCTTCTCTTTTCTCTATAGCTCACACCATCAGAAAGCACATTAAGAACCCTCTGGTCCAGCCGGGCACGGTGGCTCACGCCTGTAATCCCAGCACTTTGGGAGGCCGAGGCGGGCGGATCACGAGGTCAGGAGATCAAGACCATCCTGGCTAACACAGTGAAACCCCGCCCCTACTAAAAAAAATACAAAAAAATTAGCTGGGCATGGTGGCAGGTGCCTGTAGTCCCAGCTACTCGGGAGGCTGAGGCAGGAGAATGGCGTGAACCCAGGAGGCGGAGCTTGCATTGAGCCGCGATTGCGCCACTGCACTCCAGCCTGGGCGACAGAGCGAGACTCCATCTCAAAAAAACAAAAACAAAAACAAAATCCTCTGGTCCAATTCCACATATCATGCATGGATCCCCTACAACATCCCAAACAAGTGGGCCTCCAGCTCATGCCTGAACTGTCTCTAGGGATGGGAGCACCTTCCTTCTGGAGGCAGGAAGCAGTTCTCCAAAAGAAAGGAAGCTCTTCTTCATAATGATGCCATCCTTCCAGACGTCTTCATGCTGCCCCTCACAGAATAGGCCTGGCTCCCTTTCCTCCTGAGGGCCCTTCCAACATTTGAGGACAACTGTCATGAACTCAGACCCTTGAGCCTTCTCTTCTCCAAACTGACAAGCCCAGATCCCTCCTCCTGTGATAAAAATGCCCCAAGGCCTTTACCCACAAAAGCAAAGTTACTTAAGTCATTGCCGAAAGAAGAGAATATTTGTATTTTAAATAAGCTTCAGCAACACATTCTTCAACCCAACTCATTCCCACAGTGATCTTCAGGCTGAGTCAAATTTTCATCTCCCTCCATCAAGCCCCTTTCTTGTTTGATTCTTGGGAGAAGTGGAAGGCACCTAGGAGCCATTTTCAGCATCATACGCCACACAGCCATCCAAACAGGCTGGGAGTTTCCAGGAGGCTGTCATCTAAATCAGCTCATCTCAGACATGGCCATGCCTTTGACAAGCCCGTGGTCTTGTTAAACTGCAGATTCATTTTCAGACGCTCTGGACCAGGACCTGAGAGTCCGCATTTCTAACAAACTCTCAGGTGATGGTTCTGGTCCAGGTACCATACTTTGAGTAGCTCAGTGCTAAACAACATAACCCGCATTGAAAAGGAAAAGCCAAGTACATGTTCTAAGAGCTCATTGGAAAGCCATGGATGGTTGTGAAAATGCATGCTATAGAATTTAATGCTCAATTCTCTTGGTTTTTCTTCAGCAATGTTTTTTTGAGAAAAATAACTGTTAACATCACGACTTTTTAAACCTGCCTAAGGAGAGATGTTGATACTGTGTAAGTGTGAGAAGGCATATCCAATGCAGAGGGTGACGGAGAGAAACTCACCCCTCTCAACTGGCATTCAACAGAGCAGAGCCGAGCTAGATCACTACCCACCTGGGCAAGCTGCCAGCAAAGCACAAAGCTCAAAATGTATCAGGAGATGCTCAGATCTGAGATAGGAAATCAACTTTACAGCCACAACTTCACTTGAGGTGCTCCTATCTGAGATAGGAAATCAACCTTACAGCCACAACTTCACTTGAGGTGCCCAAAGGCAGTACTTTGAGCTCATGAGATCTAGCATGTGCACACATGCACACACACAAATGCACATATGCACACACATACACACTCATGCACACAAACACACCTCCCCAACATCAGATCAGGCATGCACTGTCAGCACTGTGATGTCCAGGAGCATAAATCATCGCGTCGTTACCAACTGGCTTCAGGCTGAACAGATCAAAATGCATCAAATAAATGAAATGAGGCACAGGACATTCCCTTGGGCATTTTGGGCAAGGAACTTAGATGTTCACTAGACTGAGCTGCCCTCAGCAGAGCTACACCTTTGCATACTGTTTCCCCCAGACTAGAACAGGGCCTGGCACACTTGAGCTGCTCGATAAAGGGCCAGTCCTGAAGTCACAGAGGTCCTGGAATGGAGATGGACCATGCTGCTAGGAACTGTCCTCCTCTGTCCAGAAGCCAAAGAGCCTTTCTACCAACCAGTTAAGGACTTGATGTTAGCTTGGCATCTTATCTTCTAAGCCAGTTGGAAGTCGGGGACAATTTGGGAGTTACAAACTGGAGGCAAGTGTGTCTGGCTTGACAAGCATAGCATTTAAGAATAATCTGTCTGAATTTGGCAGGGACTAGTTCTCCAGGGTCGCATGAATCCCCATTGCTAACACCAGACCTGCTTCATTCCAGCTGCTTCCCAGAGATCTTCACACAGATGTGCATTAGGACTCTAACATCAAACATATCAAAGCAGAACTGTCTGTTTCTCCCAGAAATCTGCTCTTCCCCAGATTTCACCATCTCAGTAAACGGAACCACTTTCCCCCTACTCTCCCCTCCCCACAAAATTCATCAGGACAAAAATGTGACAGTACCCTTGTTTCTATTCTTTCTGTCATACTCATAGCCCTTGCATCAGTAAATTGTGTGGGCTTCACTTTTAAAATAGATCCTAAACTCCTACCACTCCTTCCAGCTTCTCCCCTGAAATTGACCCAAGCATGCAAGGCCCCTCACTTAGAGGTTCCCTCAGACTGCGGCACCTCCCTGTGCAAAGCCCTCAGTGTTTCTCCTAGTGTTCAAACCACTGCCTCCAAATCCCTTCCTGTCCAGAGTTCATCTTCTCCTCATATCTGCTCATTAACTAAGCTCTCAAATCTGCCAAATGTATTCCCATTTCACTTGTTTTTCATGCCTAGAATGCTATGCTGCTGGCACTAAGGGTCCAGTTGTAGCGGCCACCCTGGCAGACCATTCCACGTGCACTTACATGTGCAAACTCACGCAGTCTTTGTAACAGGGCTTTGTAACGGGGAGGCAAAGCTATTATTATCCCCACTTTACTCATGAGGCAACTGAGGCACAGGGAAGTTAGGTGACCCACCAAGGCCATACAGCAGGTAAATGGCCCTATCCAGGGCCTCACTGAATCACTGCCACTCTGCCCCTTACAGAGCTCATCGCTTGCACAGCTGCCTTCTCACCTTACAGGATTCAGCCTAAACGTCATGTCCCCTGGTACTTCCCTGACCATCCCCTGTCTCAAGCACCTATCAGTATCTAGAATTAGCCTATTTACTCATGTGCTTACATATTTCTCCATCACAAACACAGACACAAAAGGATATAAGCTCCCTGAAGGCAGCCCCCAGCAGCCTCATTCTCTGTACCCTCAGAACCAGAATAGTGCCTGGCACAAGCCCCCCTCACCAAATATTAACCAACCTATTGCCTATTTTATATTAGCACCTGGGTCCTGCGGGTGCTTGAGTCTCCATCCTCCGTCTTGTCCTATCCTGTAACATTCCATAGGCTCCCGGCAGCTTCCTCTACAGGGCAGAGTCCACGTCCAGATGACAAAACGCTGCACAATGTGGCCCAGCCATCCCTCTGGCCTTGTCCCCACTCCTCCCTCCCAGCACACACCTGCACATCAGCTGTCCTGAGCCACTCCACCTGCGGCCTTCTCAGATGAACTAGTCCCTCTCTGCAGGCTCCTATCCCTCGGCACCAGTTCTCTACAGTGAGGAATGTAAAGATGGCAGGCTTGGCCAGGCGCAGTGGCTCACACCTGTAATCCTAGCACTTTGGGAGGCCGAGGTGGGTGGATCACCTGAGGTCAGGAGTTCGAGACCATCCTGGCCAACATGGTGAAACTCCATCTCTACTAAAATTACAAAAATTAGCCGGGCGTGATGGCACATGCCTGTAATCCCAGCTACTCAGGAGGCTGAGGCAGGAGAATCACTTGAACTCAGGAGGTGGAGGTTGCAGTGAGCTGAGATCACACCACTGTGCTCCAGCCTGGGCGACAGTGAGACTCCATCTCAAAAACAAAAAAGACTGCAGGCTTTAGAGTCAGGCAGACCTAACTTGGAATCCTGACTCCTCTGCCATCTTACCAAACCTCTCTGAGTCACTTTCCTTGTAGGTAAAAATGTCACAATACTCACTCCTCGGGGTTGTCAGGATGAGGGATAAAATAAGTAAAACACTTACAATGGTCTTGGCACATGACCATGATGAGCTGCTCAGTAAGAGGTAGATGGTGGTGGTGGTATTATTTGTTTAAGGTCTATTTGTATTAAAGAAACATGTGTAGAGACACTTCCTTAACATTGTTTGCATCTTCACTGAGCACGTGTGCGACACATAAATCTCAATAAACATCTACTGCAGAAATGGGTAAGGATGTCCTTGGAAGCTGCTTCCAGATGCCTCTAGCATCCCAGGAAGCCCAACCCCTGCTCTGGTCCTTTCATTTTGCTATTAACAAGGGAAAAACAATTGGAACATGGATAAAATTGCATGTTCAGCACCTTTGATCTTACGTTAGAAAAAAATAACCTAAAAAAAATGGGGGCAGGAAAAACCCAGCTATGGTCTCTGGAAGGAGATGGGAGAAGGAAGGCTGGCAATGAAGAGATCCCCCAGGAACCTGGGCATCTGATTGGACCTTCAGGAATCACCTTTCTTATTAAAAAAAAAAAAGACTATTAAAATATACGCCTAAGTATTTGTGAGTCGGAAAGAAATGAAGCATTATGGGCAAATCTATCATTGTCAGTTTTCAAAGAAGGCAGTTTCTCATCACATACTGGCAACCTGGCTGGATTTGTTAAACTTCCACAGTGTCCCCTCTAAGACACTGAATGACGTGAAGGGGTGGTGAGGCAGCCTGTGCTTTTGGAATGCCCATTATAAACCTTCATGGATGCACCTGATTGGTTTTTCTTTTCGTCTCCCTTTGTATAACTTTCTACACAGGTTCATTTTTATTCCAAAGCATTCAACATGCACACACACACACACACACACAAACTCACAAACACACTCACACATACACACACACTCACAGCCCCTAACTGCCTGGAGAACCATAGCAGTTTTCATTTTCTGTTTCACAAGGCTTTCTGCTGCTCAGCTTAGAATCCACTCGCTAAGGATTCCAATATATGAGAAGTCCAGGGCACTCAGAGAGAGGAAGCTTGTAGGGGTTCTTGTGTTAGGTGGGAGATTGGAACAAGACCCTGAGGAAATTAAATTTAAGCTCACAAAGGGAATTCAAAAATATACTGCCCTTGAGTGTCCAAGGGGAACTACATTCCCTCAGCTCATCTTCATGCACAGCCTTGAGAAAGGAAAAATCAAGGAGGTGCACAGCCAATGGAAAGTGATTTTTCTATTCACTGTGAGCAACTGAGTGTCAGCAAAGCTGTGTTATGGAAGTTGCTTCTAGGCCGGGCACGGTGGTTCACACCTGTAATCCCAACACTTTTGGAGGCTGAGGTGGGTGGATCACAAGGTCAGGAGATGAAGACCATCCTGGCTAACACAGTGAAACCCTGTCTCTACTAAAAATACAAAAATTAGCCAGGCATGGTGGTACGTGCCTGTAGTCCCAGCTACTCGGGAGGCTGAGGCAGGAGAATTGCTTGAACCCAGGAGGGAGGGGTTGCAGTGAGCCAAGTTCACGCCACTGCACTCCAGCCTGGGCAATATAGTGAGACTCCGTCTCAAGAAAATAAAATAAAATAAAGAAAGTTGCTTCGATTGTGTAACAGAGGATTTCGACGTCCATTGCTGTTTGTCATTTATAACACAGAGTAGTGATGGAGCTCTGGTTTTACAGTCCCAGGGCCTGGTTTTAAAGCCCCACCTCTATCTGTCTGGCCCTGACTCCCTCACTCAGCCTCTGTGGGCCTGAGCTGCTTCTCCTACAAAACAACTGTATGGTACCTGCCCTATGGATCACACAGCATTGAGAAAAAACTAAATGAACTAACATAAACTATAAGGAGATGAGGGCCTCAAAGGGACTTCCTGACACACTGTGAAATTTTATATCTCAACTAATACAAAGAATTTTAATGTTTTAATCTCTTGGACAAACACTATGACCCTTTTATTCATCTTCAGGGTCTGTTTTTAAACATCATAACGGGTATGATTAGTATAATGAGGAGAAATGCAACCAGTAAGAAGATGAAGCGGGCCTGGGGTTTAGATGGGCTGGTCAGAGGGGGGCCCCTGATGAGGGGCTTTGAGCAGAGACCCACTTGAAGTGGGGATGTCCACAGAAAAGCACAGCATGGGGAGAGAGTGGTCAGTGCAAAGGCCCTGAGGCAGAGTGCGATGGATTGGAGACCATGCCCACTGCAGTGTCTAGCACGTAGGAAGCACACAGTATGCAGGAGCCACTGTGATCATGAGCATTGCTCTCACTGCTGCCGAAACACCGAGTTACCAGTCATGGGTGAGCCAAAGCCAGGGAAACCCAATATATTAATACATCACCACCAATGCTAGTTAGGGCCCCTTCAGACAGCGGCTCCCCAGCCAACACTGCAGCTCTGGGGGCTCTTTTTATGCCGCTACAGAAAACAGCCAGGTGCGGTCAGGGGCCGTTAGGAACAGGCACAGGTGGGCAGCATATTTACTCCACTTCATCCTCAATTGCTTTCTTCCTTCCCCACATTTGCCTCCTCCCTTTCCCCAAACACACCTTCTGAGGAAAGGAGGTCTCTGCCTGCAGCCAACCTTGCAGTCGCACTGCTCACATGTGTTGAGTCCCTAGTGTGTGTTCAAGTCTGGGCTAGGACTGGGAACCCTGAACTGCAACAAGGTGAGATCTTTCTCTCTAGGGGCTCACAGTTTGGGGAGAAGTTATGGGTAGAGAAAAAAAGCTGCTCCAAAATAATACCAGCCCAGCTGGAGAAGGAGCAGGGTGGTCATCAGCTCAGGGGGCACAGAGAAGGGAACATCCTCAGGGAAGCCCACCCTATACCGCCCACGACATGATGTCCCCCCTCATATGTTCTCATTGTACCCACTTCCTTTCCTCTCTTTCCTTTATGGCTCTTATGAAAACTGTAAATGAATAGCAATTTAAAGTCTATCTCCCCTGGTAGACTGTCGGCCCTGTGAGCCAGGGGGCTTGCTCTCTGTTGTTCACACCTGTATTCCTAGCACCTAACACATGGCTAGAACATGGCAGGGGCACAGAAAGACACCATAAATAAATGACGGTTGCTGAACAACACAGCACTTCATTTTGTTGGGGAAGTGTGACATCTGCCTCTAAGATGGCTCCCAATAAGCCACCTGCTAGAATCCAAACCCTATGTGCACTCTTCCCACAATGAATCAGGAAGGACCAGTGTCACCAACAAAATACTGTAAAATGATGATGTATGACTTCCAAGGCTTGGAAAATGTCCAAGGCTCATAAGAAACATTGCTACTCCCACCTTGCTCTCTCTTAGATCAATTACTCTAGTGGGGAGACCAGGCAGCCATGCTATAAAGACATGCAAGCAGCCCTGGGGAGGGGTGCATCTGGGGAAGAACAGAGGCCTCCTGCCAAAAGCCAACGTCAATTTGCCCATCATTTGAATAAGTCATATTGGAAGCAGGGCCTCCAGCCCCAGTCAAGCCTTCAGATGACTGCAGCCCTGGCTGACATCTCAAATGTGATCTAATGAGAGACTCCAAGCCAAAATCACCCAGCCACGCTGCTCCCAGATTCCTGCCTCACAGGCATATGTGAGATAACACCTCTCTACTGTCATTTTAAGCTGCTAGGCTTCAAGGTAGTTTGTTACTCAGCAATAGATAACTAATACAAGAAGGGACTAGAGAACCTTCAGAGAACCAAACTTTGAAGAACAAAAAGGATTTCACCAGGCCCAGAGACACATGCGTTGTGTTTCATACAGAGGTAATGAAACAAGGAAACTGCACAGGGGATTGTGTGCTCAAGAAATGGGAGAGCAACTCAGGTGAGTGGAGCACAAGGTACCAGGAATGCCATTGAAAGAGGAGGTTGGACCTGGGACCTGCATAGTCCTTGAATATTATTCTAAAGGATCTGGGCTCTTTAGAGGTAGTAATAATTATTTCCCTCTTACAAATGAGACAACTAAAGCTTAGAAAGTTTAAGGAATTTGTCCGAGGGCATCCAGCTACTAAGTGGCAGTCCTGAAATTCAAATGCAGGATGAACTGACAACAGAGCTGGTGCTCTTTCCAGCAACTTTGTGTCCAGGAAGCTCCATGGCTCCTCAGACAGGGGCCTCAAAGGCTCAGAAAACTTCCAATCCCCAGTCACTTCCAACTTCCAAAGACTTCCCACAGCCCGATCCGATGGGTGATCCAGTGCTTCTGCCCTGCCTGTTGCATAGAGCAAGGTGACATAACAGCCTGTTTCCTCCTGGCCTACCCATGTGGAGGACTCCCCAGGGTCACCTTCTTCCAGGGAGGAACTCCTCACAGCCCAAGACACTCTTCCTTTCTAGCCCCAGCTCTCCTGGGCCTCCCCACTGCCTCACAACCATGATGCCACTCTGCACCCCCAGGTGATTAGCTCTGTCCTTGGGGGGCTCTCCCTTCCCTCCTGCAGGGCAGGCAAAGGCAGCATTGCAAGGCAGCTTGGAATGACCTCCTGAGACAGCAGCAGAAGCTGGAGCAAGCTGACAGGATGTGCTTCCCACCCCCAAGCCCACTCTAATGAGGACATTAGACTACCACCTGCTGCTGTTTTGTAAGGGAGAGGTGCTTTGGGCCCTGAAGAGCACACCTAGAAAAAGAGAAAGGAAATTCACATTTCAGAGCAACTTCTCTATATGAGTCCTGGGCTTTTTCCACATTATTTCTATCCTCACCACGACCCTGTGAGGTAGGCATTACTATTCTCTTTTACCAGGTGAGTAAACAGGGGTCCAAAGAAGTTAATTTGCCCAAGGTCATGGACAACTGTTGTGTACAGCCAAGCAGGTTGTGCACTGCACAAGTCTAGGGAGCACTTGTCACATCATAGTCAACATAGATTTATATATGTATTGTGAAAATTTTGCAACAGAAAGTGACTTCAGTAGGGGCACCTTTTCCTATTTGCACAAAGGAACATTTGGGTCGCGTTGATTCTGTGGGAGTACCCTGTTGGTCAGTGGCTATTTGACCCCATGTCTGGTTGACTCTAAAGCCCTTTCTTTTTCCACTAGACCTTTATATGTCTCTTGGGATAATTTCAAGCATGTTCATATCAAGTTCTTCAGAGTTGAACTGACAGTGATGGAATCACAGGCATCTAGACCATCCCAGCTGGAAAAGATGTTGGCAATCTGTAATCTACCTCAAAACTTTCCCTTTGCATTGGAAGAATACAGGCCCAAAGAAGGAAAGTGAGCTGCTCAAGGTCACACAGCTGGAGGTGGCACAGCTGGGACCTGCATCTTGTGCAACTGAAGGCAGGTCAGCCTGGCTATAAAGTCATTCTAATTATAACCATAAATGGAATCTAACAAGAGCTAACAAGAATCTAACAAGAGCTAGATTATGTAGGCTAGTGGTCTCAACTTTCTTTTGCAGCAGAATCACTTTTTCGATTGTGAGTGGAGGCAGTGAGTGAAGGGTCACAAGAGACAGTGTCCCTCACCTGACAACTTTCTGAAGTCCAAGCTTAAAAACAAAAGAGGTTGAAGGGAAGGAGGGGGCAGCTCAGAAGCCTCTCCGGAATAGAAAAGAACATTCCTCTGTAGGCCTGTCAGGTCCTGGGAGGGAAAACGTCATCAAGTGAAAGCTTCTAAGCCCTCCCATGTGGCTCTCAAGGCAATCGTCATCCACCTTGAAGGGAGGACTCAGCCCCTGCACAAGCCTTCCTGGCTCCCATGGAGCCTCTGAAAACCATAGTGATGGCCCCCAAGTGGCAACTCAGTTCTGTCTGGGCTCGAGCCAAGGGAGGAAAAACACAGGGAGGAAATTGAGCACTTAATTTGCTCTTCCTTGGAAGATGCCAATTAAAATGCTTCTGTCTGAGAAGAATGCCCGTTCAGCCCCTACTCCTACTGGGCTGCCTCATTAACAGCCCCTTCCGGACTCCCCAAGGTGCAGCTTCCTTTCCAGAAAATGAAGCCCAAGTATGCCCAAGTTAGAAGCCTTAAGACCCTCTAGAATCACAGTAACCACCACCCCCACTCCCGCCAACAAACACTGGAGCTCAGGGAGGCAGGGAGACCTACCTGCCTGAAATCACTCAACTGATCCTTCTTGGCTCAATGGCAGTCATGAGATGAAATTTTAGGTGCGTTGAATGAAAACGGTCACTCTAGCCTCACATGAACCCAGAGTCCACCCCTTTTCCCACTTGAGTCACTGATACAGACCCTATCTACAGCTGGTTAGGAGCCATGGAGGTAGAAGACCCAGGATGCTGGACTCTCAGGGCTCCACAACTCACACAACCCAGGGGAGCAATGACTACTGAGCTCCCTGAAAACTGATGCCTGACAAAGCTTTTGAGTAAGTCATAGAATAAGGGTCTAATTAGTCACCAACAGATCTCTGTGCAACTATCTTCTCTTCTGGTACTCTTCCATTATAATTGGAGTCCAATTTTTATAAAGTAGAAAGACCAGCTTACCACCCCATAGGAGCTAAGTAAATCTTAAAGCATGTGGGGACAATTATTTAAATGAGAAACACCCTGAAAGAGGGTCTGGGAAATTTTAACCTTTTCATGATATTACTAATGAGTTTAGTCCCATTTTGCAAGTGAACAAGATGAATGTGCAACATTTGGTCATAACATAGAAGTCACTCTCAGTCAAAATATTATCCAGAACACAAAATAAATTATGAAAATCACACCCAATCCAAAACCATACAACAGAGAGTTCACTGGTTCAAAGGATTTGCAATAGTGTTCTGGGAAGATGTTCACCAGCTTAGAGTAACTGAGAGCACAGGATAGAATGCCAATATAAATACACACACACACACACACACATGCATGCACACACACCTTTACACATGTTAACAGTATATAGAAAACTGTGGACAACTATATGTCAATAAATGTAAAAATAGTTGAAATGGATAAATTCCTAGAAAAAATTTAACATCAAAACAGATTCAAAAAGAGATGGAAATACTATCTGAATAGACCTTATACCACTAAAGAAATTAAATCTGTAATAAAACATTTATCCACCAAAGGAAAAAGGATACAAGAAAACACCCAATCCAGATAGTTTTACAATCAAGTTCTATTAAACATTCAAGGTACAGATCAATCAAAACATACAAACTGCACCAGAGAAAAACTGCTCTCCAAAACTGAAAAGGACAACACATGAAAGAAAAACTGTAGATCAATTCTGAGTACAGGTGAAATAATATTAAATAAAATGTTAGCAAACTGAATGTAAGAATATATTCTTTATTATATGGCTTACACAAATTACACTTGTCACAGAAGTGTAAGAATAATATTAGAGAATCCATTAATCTTATGTTATAATTTAGCATGCTAAGGGATTATTGAAGAAAACAAAGATATCATCTCATAAATGTAGGAAGAGTCTTTGAAAATATTCAAGACCCAATCGTGATTAAAACAAATAAATATGTGTACACAAACACACACACACATATATATATGATGAAGTCTGGTTCCAGATAAGATGAAGTAAGCACATTCCACCCTATCTCTCCCACTGAATGCAGCTATAAAACCTGGACAGAATGCATGGAACACCTATTTGGGGATGCTGAAAACAATAGTAGCAGACAGATTAAGGGAAAAAAAACAGAATTTGAAGCACCACCAAACTAGTGGCAAATTTTCCATTTTTTCCTCTCATGTACTCTGATCTTGTCTCAAGGCAATCCAAATGGACATCAGCATGAATGAAGAGAATTCTAGGTGAATCCTTCCAGTTCTGGAACAAGATTGGGAAACAGATATCCTAATACTCAGGGGAAATCTCCTATGTTTTTTTCTATTGTCCATTCTTTTGCACCTTAGCATCTAGCAGACTGCAATCCCCTAAGATACTGAAAAAAGGGTATCTTCCTCTCTGGCCAGAGAAACAGTGGTCCCAAGATAGTGGAGTAAACCCCCATTGCATTTTTTATCTCTCCGTCCTCCTGCCCAGTGGCCTGAAATTCAGTCACAGTCTTGGAAAATGAGTGGCAGAGACACTTAAATAAAAGCTCTAGCTTTCTGGTCAGAGGTCTAAAAGGAGAGCCTCAGGGACCCAAAACACATGAGGGACATGGTGGAAAGGGAGAAGCTTGGGAAAGCAAACCAATAAAGTTACATGAACTTCTGGACTCATCTGTGAGCAGCACACAAGTAAATCTGACTCTAAGCAGCATACCATAGGCTTTATGAACTGAGCTAATGGATGGACCGGTATCCATCCCAGACTGACTAAGTGACATACTTGGGACAGATCTGAGTAGCACAGAAAAGGCTTTGAAAACAAATTTGACATTCTAGTCACAACCCACAGAAGGCTGGTCAAAACTTCCAGTCCAAACTCAACTGGGTCAACTGGCTGCCAAAACAAAAATATCAACATCCTACATAAGATTTAAACAAGAGCCAGAGTCTCATCAGATAATTTTTAATGTTCAGAATAAAATTCAAATTTACTGTGCATATTAAGAACCAGAAAAATCAATCTTAACATGCATAGGAAAAGGCAATTAACAGACATCAATGTTGAGATGGAACAGTTGTTAGAATTATATGACAAACACTTTAAAGCAGCTATTATGAAAATACGCCAAAAAAAGAAGGGCAATCACTCTTGAAATGGATGGAAAAATAGAAAGTCTCAATGGAATGAAACATTATAGGTGAAAGAAAATAAGAGATAAAAAATGTTCAAATAACTTAAGAGTAGGCAGGAAAGGGAAATGAGAAACAAAAAATAGAGTGGACAAACAGAAAATTAATAATTAAATAGTAGACTTGAATCCAAATATTACAATAACATGCTAAATGTAAGTGGTCTAAATACACCAATTAAAAGACAGAAATTGTGAGACAGACTTTAAAATGACCTAATTTATGAGGGCTACAAGAAATTCATCTCAAATATTATGCTATAGAAAATTTAAAAGTAAATGGATAAGAAAAATTACACCATGCAAACATCAACCAACAGAAAGCAGGAGTGGCTGTATTACTATCAGACAAAGTCAACTTCAGAATAAAGGAAAGCCACCAGGGATAAATTAGGACATTACATAATAATAAAAGTGTCAGTTCACAAAGAAGTTAAAACAGCATTAAATACATACAGATATAACAACAAAGCTTCAAAATACAGGAAGCAAAACTAACAGAAGTGAAAGAACAGATAACTCCACAATTTTAGCTGGAGACTTCAATAGTTATCTCTCAGTAATCAACAGAATGATTAACCAGAAAATTAGCAAGATGTAGAACTCAATGCCATCAACCAACTGAATAAATGACATTTATAGAACTTTCTACTCAAAACTAGCAGAATAGAACATTCATCAAGATAGACTAAATCATGGGTCATAAAACAAAGCCTACCAAACTTAAAAGAAATGAAAGTATACAAAGTATGTTGTCCTACCAAAATGAAATTAGACAGAAAGTCACTAATATAAAGATAACATGAAAATCTCTAATCACTTAAAAATTAAACAAAACACTTATAAATAATCTATCAGTCAAAGAGTAAATATCAGGGGATATTTTAAGATATTTTGAACTGTCTAAAAATAAAAATGCAATTTATCCAAATTTGTGGGATGCAACTAAAGCAGTGCTTTAAAAAAATTATAACATCAAATATTTTATTAGGAAAAAAGAGTTATTAAATAAGTAATATGTGCTTACCAAACTAGAAAAAGAAAAGAAAATTAAACCCACTGGAGCAGAACCCAATGAAATATTTAAAAGAACAACAAAGAAAACCAATCAAACCACAACCTGATTCTTTAAAAAGATCAGTAAAATGGATGAACCTATGGCAAAACCTGAAGACAGCAAGACAAAGAAAATATGATAGAAACATAAATTACCAATATCAGGAAAAAAATAGGAGCTCAACACAGACCCTGCAGACATTGAAAAGATAATAAAAGACCACCACTATGAACTCTATGCACATAAGTTTCACAACTTACATAAAACTTAGAACAACTCCTCAGACTTCAGATTTCCATAACTCAGTTAAAATGAAATAGGTAACCTAAATTATTCTAGAACTATTAAAGTAGTTGAATTTGTAGTTTAAAACTTTAAGAAAAAAATATTCCAAGTCCAGATAGCTTCACTGCTGAATTCTAGAAAACTAAAATCTAAAGAGAAGTTAACACCAATTCTACACAATTTCTTCCAGGAAACAGAAGAGAAGGGAGACTCTCCAACTCATTTTATAGGTCATCATTACTCTGATACCAAAACCAAACAAAGGCAGCACAAAGAGAAAAACAACCACAAGCTAATATCTCTCATGTACATAGATGTAAATACCTAAATAAAGTGTTAGCAAATTGAATATAGCAAAATATAAACAAACAGGTAGGGTTTATGCTTGGAATGCAAGGATGGTTCAATATTAGAAAATCAATCAATGAATGTCACCATGTTAACAGCCTAAAAAGAAAAGCCATATGATCATATCAGTTGATGCAGAAAAGGCTTTTGACAAAATTCAACATCTGTTCATGACGAAAACTTTCAGCACACTAAGAACAGAAAGGTGCATCCTTGCCCTGATAAAGGCAATCAACAAAAAACCTACAGCTAAAATCATACTTAAAGAGTGAAAGACAATGTTTTCCCTTATTCCCAATAAGGGAATTCCCAATAAGGGAATAAAGGAAAATGTCCACTCACCATGCCTATTCAACATCATATTGGAAGTCCTAGCCAGTGCAATAAGGCAAGAAAAGAGAGAGAAAGTGGGGGATGAAGGAAGGAAGAAAGAGATAGAGAGAGGTCAAGCATATTAGAAAGAAAAATTAAAACTGGTCTTATTCATAAGTTACATGATTGTCTATGTAGAAAATCCAAGGAATCTACAAAAAAAACTCCTAGAACTAATGAGCAAGTTTAGTAAGGTCAGAGGATCTAAGATCAACACACACACAAAAATAATTTTTCTATATACTAACAATGGACAATTGGAAACTAAAATTTCAAAAACAATACCATTTACAATACACTCCCTCCCCATGAAATACATAAACATCTAGTGAAACATATACAGGATTTGAGTGCTGAGAACTATAAAATACTGTTGAAGAAACCAAAGAAGACATAAATAAAAGGAGAGACATATTGTGGTCCAGGGTTGGAAGACTCAATATGGTAAAGACATCAATTATCCAGAAACTGACCTACTGATATAACACAATTCTGATCAACTTCTAACATAAATCTTGGTAAATATATGCAAGCTGATTTTGAAATGTATGTGGAATGGCAAGTGAACTAAAATAGCCAAAATGATTTTAAAGAAGAATAAAGTTGTAGGGCTCATACTACCTTATTTTAAGACTTAAGCTACAGTAATCAAGACAGTATGGTATTAACAAAGGGATAGACAAATAATCAACAGAACAGAATAGAAAGTCCAGAAAAAGACTCACACAAATATGGCCAATTGATTTTTGACAACTGCAAAGCACTTTAATGGAGGAAGAATAGTCTGTCCCACAAATGATGTTGGAATAATTGAACATCCATATACCAAAAAAAATTAACCTAGACCTAGACCTCATACATTATAAACAAATCAATTCAAAATAGATCATAGATCTAAATATAAGATATAAAATCTATTTTAAAATCTTTAAAGACCACCTAAACAAATGAGAGACATACCACATTCATGTATTGGGAGACTCAATTCTTAGTGTTCTTAATATGACAACAAAAGTAAGATCCATAAAAGAAAAAAATAAACTAGACTGCATCAAAATTTAAGATGTTGCTTTGCAAAATAAACTGTTAACAGGATGAAAAGACAAGCTATAGCCTGGGAGAAAATATTTGCAAATGACATATATGACAAAATACTTGTATTCAGAATACATAAAAAATTCTCAAAACTCAATAGGAAGAAAACATTCAACCCTAATTAAGATGGACAAAAGATTTAGACATTTTACATAGAAGATACACAGTAGTCAAAAAAGCACATAAAAAGATGTTAAACATCATTATCTATTAAGGAAATGCCAATTAAAACCACCGTGCAATACTACTCTGTATCTTAGGCTATATAGGATGGCTAACATTAAAAATTTTGATGATATCAAGTGCTGGTGACAATACTGAGCAACTGGAATTCTCAACTCCTGCTATTAAGAATGCAAAATAGTACAGCCACTCTGGAAAACAGCTTTACAGTTTCTTATAAAGTTAAACATCCACCTAATACAAGTTTTTATCCTAAAGAAATGAAAATTTATAATCACACAAAAAGCTGTACACAAACGTTTATGGCAGCTCTATTCATAATCACCAAAAACTGGAAACAACCCAAATGCCCTTCAGTGGGTGAATAGATAAACAAACTGTGGTACACCCATACAGTGGAATACTACTACTCAGCCATACAAAGGAGAAAGCTACTGATACATGCAACATCTGGAATGGATCTTGTAGGCATTATTCTGAGTCAAAAAAAAGTCAGTCTCAAAAGGTTACATACTGCATGAATCTATTCATGTAATATTCTTTTTTTTTTTTTTTTTTAAGATGGAGTCTCACTCTGTCGCCCAGGCTGGAGTGCAATGGCGTGATCTCGGCTCACTGCAAGTTCTACCGCACAGGTTCACGCCATTTTCCTGCCTCAGCCTCCTGAGTATCCGGGACTGTAGGCGCCTACCACCACGCCCGGCTAATTTTTTTGTATTTTTAGTAGAGACAGGGTTTCACAGTGTTAGCCAGGATGGTCTCGATCTCCTGACCTCGTGATCCGCCCATCTCAGCTATTCATGTAATATTCTTAAAAATAATAAAATTATAATGTCAGAGAACAGATCTGTAGTTGCCACGGGCTAGGGATTGGGAGGGAGTTTGATTATAAAAGGATTACACAATGGAGTTTCTTTTGGGTAATGGAACTACTCCATACTCTTACTCTGGTGGTACACGCATGAATTTAAATATGTTAAAACTTACTGAACTGTATGCCAAAAATAATTCTACATTAATTTAAAAAATAAAATTTGAGGCAAAAAAACTCTCAGCAAACTAAAAATAGGAGAAACCTTCTGATCAAGAGAATCTACTAGACACCTACCAAGCATTCTTCTAAGAGGTGAACATGAGAATTCCCTTTAAGGTCAATAATGAAATAAGGATAGCCACTATCCGCACTTGGCTCTGTTAGGCCAGGAGTTATATATATATATATATACATATATACACTTTTTTTGTTTTTTTTTGTTTTGTTTTTTTTTTTAGACAGAGTCTCGCTCTTGTTGCCCAGGCTGGAGTGCAATGGCACAATCTCGGTTCACCGCAGCCTCCGCCTCCCGGGTTCAAGCAATTCTCCTGCCTCAGCCTCCTGAGTAGCTGGGATTACAGGCATGTGCCACCATGCCTGGCTAATTTTGTATTTTTAGTAGAGATGGGGTTTCTCCATGTTGGTCAGGCTGGTCTTGAACTCCCGATCTCAGGTGATCTGCCCACCTCGGCCTCCCAAAGTGCTGGGATTGCAGGCATAAACCACCGCACCTGGCCAAAGGTTATAATTTTTACCTAGGAAATCCAAGACAATCCACAGACAAATCATTAGAATTAATAAGAGAGTTAAGCAAAGTTGCTGGATCTAAGGCTAATAACAAAAATCTATATTGTGTTCCTTTACATCACCAATGTACAATTAGAAAGTATAACTTTTCAAATGACATCTTCTACAATGGCAATACGAATTTATAAAGTGCCAAGGAATAAATCTAGCTAACGCATCAAAACCATTATGAAGAAACTTATAAAATTTTATTAAAAGATAGTAAAGAAGGTCAGATATTGATCCTCTTCATGAATAGGAAGACAACAGCATAAAGATGTCAGTTCTCTCCAAATAAAGTTATATATTTTAACTAAGTATTTGTAAAGCATTTAGAACAGTGCCTGACATATAATAAGTGAGCTATAACTGCTGTTGAATAAATAAATCAAAATTCCAACAAGGATTTTCATGGAACTTGACAAGCTTGTTCTAAAATTTGTAAGGCAGAACAATGGTCCAAATATAGCCAAAGCAATCTTGAAAAACAGAGGTGGGAGGAAGGATAATGTTCATTCTATCAGATATTAGCACTTACTTATGAAACCATTAAGACAATGTTTTTATTGGCCCAGGAGTAGACAGACTAATGGAATGAAATAGAGTTCTAAAATGTTTGCTATATGAAAACTTGATATAGAACAAGTTACAAATTAGTAGATGCTGGAACTGTTAGTTATCCATATGGGGGAAAAATAAAGTCCTAATTCACACCATTTACATCTTTCAATTCAGGAAGAATAAAGACCTAAACATGAACTGGGAAATGTTATTTCCTCAGGGTATGAAAGGACTCAGACCATAAAGGAAAGGATTGACAAGCAACAACAAAGTGTTTTAAAACATCTGTTTCAGAAGATAAGCAGACTGGGCATAGTAGCTCATGCCTGTAATACCAGCACTTTGGGAGGCCAAGGCAGCAGAATTGCTTGAGGCCAGGGGTTTGAGACCAGCCTGAGCAATGTAGCAAAACCCTATCTTCACAAAACATTTTAAAAACATAAGACTGAGGTGGAAGGATTGCTTGTGCTCAGCTCAGGAGTTGAGTCTGCAGTGAGTCATGATTGTGCCACTGCACTCTAATATGGGTGACAGAGTGAGACCCTGTCTCTAGAAAAAATATATATATAGCCAAGCGTGATGGTGTATGCTCATAGTACTAGCTACTCAGGAGGCTGAGATGAGAGGATTGCTTGAACCTAGGAGTTCTGGGTTGCAGTGAGCTATGATTGCACTACTGCACTCCAGCCCAAAAGACAGAAGGAGACTCTGTTTCTTTAAAAAAGAAAATCCATAAACAAAGTGCAATACAAACCAGAGAGCAGAAGAATATATTTATAACCAACAAAATACTAGTATACAAAATACAAAAAGAACCCTGTAAGTCAATACAAAGCAACAAATAATGTAATACTTTTTAAAATTAGATAAAGTAGATAAACAGGCAACTCACAAAAGTGAAAACTAAAATGGATAATAAGCTTTTTTAAATGCTCAACTTTACTTTACTTTACTAATAATCAGGGAAATGAAAAACTAAAACCACAATGAAATAGCATCAAATTAAGTATAGCAATGTTCTTTAGAGGACAGGGAAAGAAATGAGACCAGAAAGGAGGTCACAGAGAGCTCTGACTATATTTGTAATTGTGACAATCACTAGAACCATTCACAAACATTTAGGTTCCACTCCTTTTAGGCACATGGTAGGATTGTTCTTCCTCACACCTTTAAGCTAGGCAAGTATATGTGATTTGCTTCTGCCAAGGAAATGTATGCAGAGGTGTCACTTGTAGGTGGAAAACTTTAAGAGCCAGCATGCAATTCAGCATCTCTCTTTCCTTTTGTCACAGTCTCTCACTGACTGACAACGATGCTGTCAGCCTGGATCCTGAATTGGGCCCCCTGCCACCCCATGTATAGGCATGCACCATGAGTTAGAGGTTTGTTGGTGTGGGTTTTTTGTTGTTTGTTTTAAGCCACTTACATGTGAAAGCTGTTTGTTACGGCAGCATAAGCTAGCCCATTCTGAGAGTTACCTTTTATTCCTTTAACTGGATGGAGGGTATGTGTATGCACATTATATTATTCACTGTACTTTGTGGCTATAAAATATTTCATAATTTTTAAAGAACAGTTTATGGTAATGAATGATTATCTGGGTTAAATATAAGACATACATGCCTCCATTCTACAAATATTAACTGAGGGTTTACTATATGCTAGGCACTCTTCCATGTGCTAGGAATTCAACAGTGAACAAAATGGTAAGTCCCAGATTTTGCAGAGCTTACAAGAGGAAAGGCAGAAAACAAACAGATACATATTTAATATGTCAGGTGGTGTTGTTTACTATGATAAAAAATAAAGCAGGGTTAAGGGTATAGAGAGGAGGAAAGTATTATTTTAAACAGTGTGGTCAACAAAGTCTCTGACACAGAAACATCTGAATGGTGAAAAGAATGCAGGGATTTAGGAGAGGGAGGAGAGACAGTAAGGGGCAAAAATTTTACTAAAAAAGGTGAGGACTGTTGTGTCTGGAGCTGAATGAGAGAGCTAAGAACAAGACAAGATGGGGCCCTCCAGACCATAGAAGGCCACCAGAGGGTTTGGAGCAGAGCAGGGATATGACCTGACATGTTTTTAAAGGGTCATTCTGGCTGCTGTGGCAAGAATCTTTAAGAATTGGTGGGTGGAAGCAGGGAAACCACTTGGGAGGCTAATAAAAGATTCAGTCAAGAGAAAATAGCGATTTGGTCAAAAAGGAGAGCTGAAGGTGGTGAGACATGATCCACTTCAGGATTATGGGTGGGACAACAGAATCTGTGGTTGGGTTGGATATGCAATATGAGGGAAAGAGGCAGGTCAAGGATGACTGTAAAGCATTGGCCTGAGCAACTGCAAGAACAGAGATGCCATTAACTGAGTAGAAAAGACTGGAGGAAGGGCAAGTTGGGGGAAAGGGCCGGACCAATTTGGTTTAGCTATGTTCTGTCTAAGAGTCCTATTAGAATTCCAAATGGTGGCATCAAATAGGCAATTAGATACATGAGCCTGGAGTTCAGGGGAAAAGTTCAGGCTACAGTAGTCAGCCTGCAGCTGGTATTTAAGCCATGGACTGAATTAGCTCACTTACAACATAAATGTAGATAGAGAAGCCACCCAAGGAATTAACCTTGAGGCAGCACAGCCAACCTAGAAGGAGCCTCCACTGAAGAAGAACCAAGACTTGTACCTCATACCCAAGTGAAGAAGATGTTTTAAGAAGGAGGGAGTGGCCAACCATGTCAAATGCTGCAGGGTGTCAAATATGATGGCTTCTGGATTTGGCCAATGTGGAGGTCATGGGTGATCTTGACGAAAGCAATGCCATTGGAGTTGTGGTGGGGTGCAGGACTGGTGTAGACTGAAGAGAGAAAACTGAGTCTCCATGTAAAAAAAAATTATGTTAAGAAATTTTTCTACAAAAGATATCTAAGAAATGGGGCAATCACTAGAGGAGACAGTTATGTCAATACATGGTTTCTTTTTAAAAATGGAGGCCATTAGAGCATATATGCATGTGGGTAAGAATAATCCAGTGGAAAAGGAATAATCAGTCATGCAGTGGAGGGGCAGCACTTGCAAGCAAAGTTCCTGAGAAGGTGAGAGAAGATAGGATCCATTACACCAGTAAGGATGCTAGCCTCAGCCACCGCCTATCTGCTGTATCCACAGAGAGGAGATGGGTAGACACAGCAAGTGATGGAAACAAATGCAGAGTATGTGAGTGCAGATGCAGGGAGGGTGGGAGATACAGCAAGGGGAGCATGTGGAAGTTCTCTTCTGATTGCTTCTACCTTCTCAGGGGGATAAGAATCAAGGACATCAGCAGAGAATGGGAAGAGTGGGCAAATTTTGAGAATATAAAATAGTTGTCTCTCAGAGTGGGAGAATGCACTGACCAAGATTTGCCAGATAGCACAAGGATTCATTATAAGATTTGTGGTCATGAATTTTTAAATGAGACAGTAAGCATGGTTTACCTGGATTTGGGGTTTGCCAAGCAAATAGAGGGGAGAGAGAGTTAAAAAGGTATGCAAGGGAGTGATTGTAATGGTAGCCCATGAAAACAAAATGGGTAAGGAGGGAACTTAGAGTCTGATAGGGCTGATGGACAATGAAGATAGGTTCAAGAATTCAGAGTTCCCAGGGGGTTGAACAATTCTTGAAGGTGGGCATCTAGAAGGAATGAGCTGGGAGCAAAGAAAGGAGTAGTCAATGAGATGTTGCTAATGGGGTTATTGGAAGGGATGCAATTATTGGTAAAAGCCTAGGGTATGCCCATGGAAGCAAGTAGCTAAGAAGGCAAGATCATTCAAGGTGAGGAAGTCAGTTAATGAAAAGAGAAGGGTATTGGGAGGATTGTCTGTTTGGTAAATCAAAATCACCAAAAACTATGACAAAAATGGTGGCCTGGGTGCAAATGTCTTCGAGGAACAAGTGGAGGTAGCATATAGGTAACCATAACAAAGAGGGATGGTGGGTGGCAGAGACTGGTGGCAGGAGCTTTAAAAGAGCTGTGGGGGCTTCTAAGGAGGATGCAAGAATGATGGCCCAAAGCAGCCATGAGAAGGGAGAAGCTCATCTATGAGCCTCTGGGCTTGGGGGCCATGGGAGAATAAAACTGCCAGTGGAAATAGTGTCCTCCAAAGACAACCCAGTTTTAGTTGAAGCAAAAGGGTAAAGTGGCCATTCAGTGAAAATGTTGAGGACACAAGGGATTTTGTCGATGAGAGAATGAGAGCTGTACAAGGCCCTGTGGAAAGTTTAGGGGAATAAGGAAAAGAGAGAGATTGAAGGATACAGTACAATCAGATTCAAGGATACAAGAGATACAAGGGACACGTGTCCAGGAGATGGTGATGGATGACCTTGGGCTTGCTGGGGTGCCTGACACAAATGAGTTACTCCTGGTGGAAACCCAGGGACAGACAGTCTCTTTGGCAGATTAGGATGGTAAGTGGGAGAGAGTAAGGAGGGAGAGTGGGTCTTGCCTAGATCACACAGGTACTACACACTCTTGCACAATGAACATATGCATGGTTTATTATTTAGGAAAATGGTTCAGAGACAGAGCTTTCTACAAATGAGCACTGAAGAGGTCCCTCCATAACTAGGGGGTTTCGGTCTTCCTGGGCTGGTGCACATACTGTTTACAAGGCAGGGAGAATGGGGAACACTCAAATTAGTCCTTTGAGCCCTTAGAGATCAGCAGCTTGGGGTGATGTTTGTGAGAGGGAGGAAGCTGATGACAATGGTTAAAATGGGAGGTGAAAATTATCTGTGGTTTTCAATTATTCATACTCTCCTCAACCCACCTGTCATAGGACTGGATCTAGGCAGACTTAAAATGGTTCAAACTGCACACCAGACATCACAAAACGAAGTAGTGCTTCCATCACACAGACCTGGAGAAAAGTCAAGATATCAGGAACATCATGGTTGGAGTCGGAGGTGGTGATAGTGGGATCTGGAAGAGTCCTTCCAGTGACCAGCAGTCAGAGGTAGGTCAGGCAGGCCTGGATTTAAATCCTGCCTCTTTTCCTGGGAGAAGCCATATTTCCAGAATTTAGTTTCTCTGCATGTAAAGGTGGAGTATAATAATATCTGCATTTGAAGATAGTTATGAAGAGCAAAGACTGTTGAGCCCTTAGTAGCAAATCAGTGCAGTAAGAGGACAAGAGAATGTGGGTGTTCCTGATACGAAGGACACTTAGACACAGGAGTTTCTGAACTGGCTGTAGAAAGAATGAAGCATGTCTCAAAAGCCTTTCAAGATGAAGGTTTACATGTCAGTGACTTTCCAAGGAGACAGATTTTACAAAAGCTACTATGAGATACGCTTCCTCTATCAAGACAAGATAACATCACATGCTGCTCTCAGTGAGTTCCTTCTACATTCTGACACATGATGGAATTGTAGGAGGAAGAGGCCTAAAAGCCAGAAATGAAGGCAGCACCCCACACCTGATTTGTGGAATGAATGAATGAACTAATGCTGTGTTTTCCCTTCATACAGAGATGGGAGAAAAGAAGAGGGCAGGACATGTAAAAGTGGCCACATAGGGCCCAAGGAAGGAGGATAGAGGTAGTTGGGGATGTAGTTGTTGGCTCTGGGACAATTAGTAGGTGCTGGATAACAAGAAAGAAGAGCCCAGACTGGTTCTTAAAACTCAGTGTACCTAAAGGCCATGCAGCCAAAATCACACATGAAAGCTGGCCTTTCAAGCACTCTCAGTATTCCAGAACCAACTGCCCTGACCTAGCCAGTCCTGCACTGAAGCAGCATTTTAAGAAGAGACGTCTGTGACATTGAACATAGAAAAAGGAATTCACTTTGGATCTTTTTCCTTTGTGGGTACTTATTATTTCCACCTAATCAATGGCTCTCTCAATCTTGGGCACGGCTTTCCAATGAGTGTTCTGTACAACACCAGTGCCATGAGATGGTCCATGAAGGAAGAACACCCTGTCAGATAATGCTGAAAAAGCCTCCACACATCTCCCCATCACAGAGCTATACCATGCACATTGACAATAAAAGCTCGTGATGTTCTGCTGTAAAGAAACCTGATGCATGGTGTTTTTAAAACATATGTGACTTTTCTCATACAACTATGAAAGCGATATTCTCCTAGACATCACTGCCCTACATGTTGTCCTCAAAGATGGGGCTCAGAGGGTGTCATGAGCCACCAGAGCCTGCCCAGCTGCCCACTAAACAGTTGGTGAGCACACTGCCTATCAGAGTGGTACTGGGTGCTCAAACCATGTCAGCTCCCAGAGTCCCTGGGAAGGCCCAGCTAGGCAGGCACATTGGTCCTTGTTTTAGAAACAAGGAAGCTGAGGTTCTGAGAGGTGATGTGACTGGGCCAGGCCTTCATAACCAGTGTGTGGTTGGGTAGGACCTAGGACAAGGTCTGAGGGACCCCCAAGGCCATGCTCTTTCCTATGCCAAGGCCACTTCCCAGGGAGAAAATGCACCCACAGCAACACAGTGTCCTAGTCCCCTTGGAAGTTCAACTTCTCATTGTAACTAAATAAATTTGTGGGAGCCATGGTAACCCTATCCTAGCACTGCCATCCCGTCAACCCAAGCAGGCAGACAGCCCTTCTCTTTGTTTATCTTTAGCTGAAACAACAAAACCCCTAAAATGCCCTCCAATCCTGAGATATCTTGCATCTATAAAAGAACTAAGCAATACAATTAGCTCACTGATTGCCCAAAGCTGATCCTAAGGCAATTTCTAAAGAAGCAGAATTCATTTCTGTGAGCTTTGCTCTCTAATGCCATTTTCTGTCCCTTCTCCAGCCCAATCCTCGTTCTGCTTCCCCTTTCGCCATCTTCCCCTCCTCTACTATCCTGTCTTCTGCTCTCCAGAGAAGACCTAAGACAAGCCAATCACAGCTTATTGAGCAGTTTATGGCCCTATGTTTTCTCTCCCAGGTGTATCAGCATCTTAGTCTGTCTGGGTTGCTCTAACAAAATAACATAAACTAGGTGTCTCACAAACAACAGAGATTTATCTCTCATAGTTCTGGATACTGGGAAGTCCAAAATCAAGGCACTGAAAGATTCAGCATCTGGTGAGGGCCCGCTTTCTGGTTCACAGACAGTGCCTTCTTGCTGTGTCCTCACATGATGGAAGGGACTAGCAAGCTCTCTGGGGTCTTTTTTGTAAGGGCACTAATCTCAACCATAAGGACTCTGCCCTACTTATCCAATAAGCTCCCAAAGGCCCCACCTTCTAATAGTAACACCTTGGAGGTTAGGATTTCAATAAGTGAATTTTCTTTTCTTTTCTTTTCTTTTTTGAGACAGAGTCTTGCTCTGTCACCCAGGTTGGAGTACATGGTGCAATCAGAGCTCACTGAAGCCTCGAACTCCTAGACTCAAGCAGTCCTCATGCCCCAGCCTCCTGAGTAGCTGGGACCACAGATATACACCTCCACTCCCAGCTAATTTTTTTATTTTTAGTAGAAACAAGGTTTCACTATGTTTCCCAGGCTGGTCTCAAATTCCTGGGCTCAAGCAATCCTCTTGCCTTGGCCCCCCAAAGTGCTGGGATTACAGGCGTGAGCCACCATTCCTGGCCATTCAACGTATGAATTTTGAGGGGCCATAAACATGCAGAACATAGCAATCAGGCACTGACTCTTATGCTTATGATAAAGAAGAGCTCTGCCCCATTGGAGGCAGGTAGGAGGCAGTAGCAGGGGGCAGATGTGTATTCTCCTACCCCCAAGCCAACTAGGTAATTTCAAGAAAGCCCAGAAGATCAGACACTGCCACAGCGAACACAGCCCTAACTAGCTACTGGCCATGGCTGGTCAATGTTTATGTATTTGGAATCTTCTTAGAACACAGAGAAGAAGCACTTAGCAAAAGTGAGCCTACACAGAATGTGAGAACATGGAAATCTGTAATCCCTATGATGTTCTTTATTGACACATTTAAAAAATATTTATTGCAAGCAGGGAAGCATGTTCATGAAGAACAGAGGCTCTGGAGTCCAACAGATACAAGTTCAAACACTGGCTCTCCTAAATATCAGCTGTGTGACCTCAGCTATGTTTCCTCGGATATAAATGGGTTTAATAATAGTACCTACCTTGTAAGACTGTTATGAGAACAAAATAACTCATGTTAATAACATCCTATCACAATACATTGCATGTAAGATGACAGTAAATGGTGGCTATCATTTTGCATTAAATGTATTGAGTGCTTTCTCTGTTTCAAGCACAATACTATGCACTGAGGCTGAAGGGATAAATAAAATACAGTCTGCCTTCAAGAAGCATTCAGTGGGAGAGAAGTCGTGCTAACAGATCATCATAACCTTATAGGGTCAATACTGTAAGTACATAAATTAGTGCTGTGGAAATCCAGAAGGAGTGAATAACACTGGGAGAATCAAGAATGGCTCCACAGAAAAGATGACACTTGAACCTATAAAGGAGGAGTAGGATTTTAACAAATGAAGAAAGGTGTCAGCATATGCAAAGGCCAAGAAGAGTTCATGAACATGGCATGTTTGGAAATGACTAGAGAGGTTTTGTGCGAAATGAAGCAGTGGCCACAGACCAGGTCTTGGGAGCCTAGGGCTTCTTGGCCAAATTCAAATTTTTTTATTTATTGTCTGTCTGTATGAGGGTAAGGGCTCCTGTCTTACACATTGCTGTGTCCTCAATGCCCAGGATAGGGAATGATACATGGCAAATTCTCTCAAGAATCATTTGTTAAGGCAATGAATTAATTTTATCCCAAAGGTGATGGGTGGGCCATAGTAAGCCCACTGAAGCAATGGGATAAAACTTGGCCTGGAAGAAGAAAAGACAAGTGACACGGTGAGTACAGACAGTCCCCAATTTATAATGGCTCAACTTACAATTGTTCGACTTACAATTTTTCAATGCTGCAAAAGTGTAGGCAGTTAATAGAAACCGTATTTCAAGTACCCATATAATCATTCTGTTTCTCACTTTTAGTATTCAATAAATAACATGAGATACTCAACACTGTTTCATAAAATAGGCTTTGGTTTAGATGATTTTGCCCAACTATATGCTAGTATAAGTGTTCTGAACCTGTTCAAGGTAGGCCAGGCTATGATGTTGAGTAGGTTAGATATATTAAATGTATTAAATGCATTTTCAACTTACAATGGTTTTATCAGGACATAACCCCATCATAAGTCTGTACTATGTACAGACTAGTACATAGTACTAGTACAATGGGCATCTGTACTAGACTATGGTAGTAGTGAGGGCCTCCAGGGAGGCATAGCAATAACGATGGAAAGGAAGGAATGGATTTCATAAACATTCCCGAAGTGAAATTGACTCAACTCAGTAAGTAACAATATACTATGTGGGCAGGAGCACAGGATGGCTGTTTGAAATAAGACATGTTGCCATTCAGAGTAGGCTTGGGCAGCTCAGATGAGGGTGTAAAGATAATTATTTAATATTATACATGTTGGGTTTGAGGTCCCTGTGGGGCATCTAAGTAGAGAGGTCCACTTGGCAGTGGGATATATAAGTTCAGAGTTTGATAGAAACAATGGGGGACTCCAGACAGAATTCATTGCAATGAGCGAAGTCCTCGAGGGCAAGAATTTAGAGTGGAGGAGAAGACCAAATCCTCTTCAAAGAATGTGCACCAAGAATGTGAAATTCACTGGATTATAAATACTTAGGTATACAAGCCAGATTCCCAGCCTTGAATGGGTTTATAACCTAACAGGGGACTCAAGAGATAAACATGAAATAGGGAATTAAAATGTAGCAGGCAAAATTGAAATAGCAGCTTGATTCAGTCCCAGAAGGGATTTCCCAGAACTTGGAAGAAAGACTACCCACTGAATTACACAAATACAAAGCCAAGGGTGACCAAGGGGGACACAGACTGACAGAAGTCCTCCCGAGGAGGTGAGCTCTGCAGAGACCTAGAAGGATGGGTATGATTTATAACAGGAAAAGTACAACCTCTGCAAAGAACCATTATTATCTCTCATCAAGTAGACATGTCAGGACCCTCTGTTGCAACAAATGCTCTCTGACCCAGATGCTGCACTATAATTCACTTCTAATCACACTGATGAGGAAAAATGTCAGCAACACTTGGAAAAGAAAACATCTGGAGAGAAAAGACTTTGTGAAGAGCTTCCTTTTGTTTTTTGCTTTGTACGTGAATGCTGCTGTGTATGGGAAGACCAGACATGAGACACATTAGGTAGGGGTATCAGGGGAGTTGTTTATGGCAAGGAAGAGAAGTGTCCATAGTCTTCAGGTGTATGAAGGGCTGTCATGTAGAAGAGGGACTAGACATATTCCCTAAGATGCTGATGAACAGGAGCTCTTGGGAGTCAAAATCCAGGACCACTATAAAGATGTTCAATGGTCAAAGGTATCAGGAAGGAGTGGGTGGCCTTGCGGGCATAACAAGGTACCCTTCACAGCTGGCAGCGTTCAGGCAGAGTCTGGACAAGAAGGGTGCTATGGAATGGGTTCAATCAGGGCATAAAAATTCCTTTCCAAGATTCTAAGGTTCTGCAATCAATTCTTAGCCAAACAACCTAGATCATGTCACTGCAGGTGGTGCTTCTAAATGCTACAAAATATGTCTGGGAGAACTACTTGGTGGTGTTTTTTCCTTAAGGTGGTAAACGCAAGCCCACAGAAGCAGGCATCTAACTGCTCCTTAGAGGATCTGCTGAGCAGTAAGGTCCAACCTTCACTTGGATCAGGGATATGGCATCAGTGCTGAAAACAAGGGTGTCCCCTCAGCGATTGCATGGGACACTGAGGGAGGAGATGCCCTCTTAAACACCAGGCTAACTCAGTAAAAAGGCTGTTCATGCCTGTAGCAAGAGGACAAAGGACACCCAAAATCTATTTCTGAGAGTTGATCTTGAAGAGCCATCCCACCACACTGGCGACTATTTTTGTCAATTCTTCTTTGGACTAATTTAAAACTTTTTATTTTTAAGAACTAAATGCCTTTCACAAATGCTATCTCACATATCCACTCCACAGCCCAGGAGATGTCATTATTTCAATTTTGCAGATAAAAAAATCAAGGCACAAAAATAAGTCAATCATCACATCTTAAGTATAGTGGAGTCATACCTTCTGTGGGGGTGAGGTTCTAAAGTTAGTTCACGAGGCAAACATCACATGTGCTCAAGGGTTACCTTTGAAAATCCCTTAATTCAATTGTATAGTCCATGCAATAAGGTGGAGTATCAAATAAAGAATATAAATACAAAATATACATTTTAAATTTGCATTTCCCTTTAAATTATATAAAAGAGAGAAAAATTCAGGATATACAGTTAACTTTTCCTAAGTCAAATGTGCACAGGCTGCCACTCCACCATATGCAGAGCATGTTTCAATCTATAGCTCTGTATTAAGACAAGTGAACTGCCCTAGATCAGCTGGCCTGTCAGAAGCTGAATAATGACACAAGAGCTCCCATTTATTAGACACTGCCTGTCTGCCAAGCACTGTGTTAAGCACCTTATTGAATCCTCACATCCCCCTGCCTCTGGGGTAGACAATGCTACTATCCCCATTTTATAGATGACACATTTGAGAATGACAGGAAAAGGAGACCCTGGGTCACACACACAGCCATTAGGCAGCAGAGCTCGAGCCAGAGGTCTGTCTGACTCAAAAACATGGGCTTTGAGGAGCAATTCTCAAATTAGGTGCGCATCAGAATCACCTGGGGAGGGAGCCTGTTAAAAATGGAGTTTATTGGGTCCATCTCAGACCAATTGAATCAGATCCCTGGCTCCCTTCCCAGCCTATTCTGATCCAGGTGGTCCACAAACCACACTTTGAGAAACCCTGCTGTCGGCTCTAATTCTCTACCTAATACACTTTCTATGAAATCACACGTCAGTGCTGTCTCTCTAATGTCGTGAGGACTATAAATAAAATGTTTTATGACGATCACTGATAATGCTGTAGCCACATCCTCTTACCACTCAGCTCAGAAGCAATAGCCCACAGCCCCACCATAAGCACACCCAGTGACCTTGGGTTCATTTTAATGATTCGGGGCAGAGTAAAGCCTTTCAAACTATGAGACCTTTTCCTGCATGAAATCTGTTTCATAGTTAACCCAAATAAGCTTTTTACTAAAAGGAAATACCTCAAAGCCTGATTACAAGTTCAAGTTTGGCTGTAACACACCGCAAAGGCATCCTGTCATGGGCTTGCATTTCTGAATGGAATCATTCTGCTTCTTTTGATTGAAAAGGCACATGATCTAGTGCCAGATGGCAACATTTGTACAAGTCAAGCCGGATTAAGTCAGGAGCTCTAGTGAAGCATGATGCAGATAAAGAAAATGACGGATTATCAACACACACATGCGGGCGTGCACAAGCACAAGCGCGCGCGCGCACGCGCACACACACACACACACACACACACACACACACAAGGCTAATGCTAACTTCTTTAAACTGTGGCAACAGATTCCCTGTCACACTAACCCTGTTCCCTGGCCTTTGTCCCCAGCCTCTACCAGCTGGATACACTCCCACATTTGCTCACCTGCCACCGGGGTGTCCACAGTCCAGGCAGACCTAGACCTGAATCCGGCAGCCCAGGACTAGGCCCGTTATGTCCTCTCCCACCCTACTTTGACCTGCACGTTTGAAGCTGGGGTGATCCACTCTAAACATAGCATAAGTGACCTAGAGCTGCAACTCAGGCAAGGGCACATCATCTACCCGGTTTTCCAGACCAGGCACCTTCGTCATCCTTCACTCCTTTTCCCTCGCCTTCCAAATCAATTCCATTACCAAGTCCTGTCAATTCCGCCTCTAGCCTGTCTGCGCCTTTCCAGCCACCACTTCCAGGATGATCCTAGTCCCTGTTCCAGCCACCATGCATCTTCTCTGGATTGCTGTCACAATTTCCTACCTGCTCTCCTGCCTCAAGAGTTGTCTCTCCCCACCCTGCCCCCTCACACAACCCCTGCACCTGCACAGTGCCTGGCTCAGAGGAGAATAATACACACACTAAATATCATCCATGAATAATAAACATCTCATTGAAATGTTCATAACCCTTTGCTCTTTCTCCATTCTCCATTTTCCACCATGTCTGCCCTTAAACCTTTGTAGCTCCCCCTTGCTTTTAAAGTTAAGTCCAAACTTCTTATGATTGCTGACAAAGGTTGGCCATGTCCATCAGCCCAGGGTGTCACCTGCTATTCCCCTCCTCACACTCAGGTCCAGCCACAGCGAGGTCCTTTTAGGTGAGATCTGGTCTGACAGTATCAATCAGATCTCCCCCTGGGGTTGTAAAGATGACCCAACTGATGGACAACCCTGAATATCTCCAGGGAGGGTTCCATTTTGCACCTCTCTATAGAGCCAGGATACTTAGTGGTTATGAATATTTTATGCAAATTTCAATTATTCAGGGACCAATAATCTAATTATATATTACAAGATCACTTATGTCTCCTCCTCTCTGACTTGCCTACTTTTAGTCAACTCCTCCCTAATATAAGTATATAAACAATGCACAAACATATTTTCCAGAAGAGTCTTCATTTGCTCACTCAGTAACTACTTCCTGACCATCTGCTCTGTGCCCAGCACTGCGCAAGATCCCGGGACTATAAGGCACAAACCACAAGGCAGTCACAATATCTTCCCTCATGGAACATATATTCTAGTAGGAAGATGGGCTTTAACAACAAATCATACAATTAATTATTTGTTGATGATTTTGTAAAATATTATGAAGGAGAAGAACCAGGTGCAAGGAGAGCATATAACTGTCTAGTCTGGGGGGAAAGGGATACTTTTTTGAGAAACTAACTGTGAGCTGAGACCTGAATGATAAGCAAGAATTAAATCCACGGCAAGGGCAGGCAACGAGGAGGCATTCAGGCAGAGGGAACAGCATTTGCACAGGTCCACATGGAAGGAGGATGAATGTTTGAGGAGGCCACTGTGGCTGCAGCACAGAGGAGGGTAGGAGAGAACTAAAAAATCAATCCAGGAAGGCAGGGCCAGAGTCCTCAGGCCTCGCAGCCCAGTGCTGCTCAAACTATGTATTTGCAACGTGTCAAGGACTGACATTTTTGTGAAACACAATAAAAATGAGTTACTAGAAAACTGAAATTAAAAGACATACAAAATATGACCCCAAATGTTTTACCACTAGTTTTAACACATATAAAATTATTCTACCAGTTACTGTAAAAGTTTTTAAATGCTTGACCTCTATTTGTGTCCCTTCTCATGGCCTAACCATAACAAACAGCTCACACACCAGCTCTTGAGACCATACTTTGAGTAGCACAGTGGACAGGAAGCCATCAAAGGGTTCTAAGCATAGGTGTAGCAAATTCAGAGTTGTGTTTTTCAAAGATCACTCTGGCTGCTGAATGGAGAATGGATTTGGGGTGGGAGGGGCAATTGGGGCTATTGGAGATGTCTTAGTGAGAGATCATGTATCTTAGAAAGAACAATATTTTTAAATACTCATGACAACCTATGAAGTAGGCATCAACATCTATTGTAAAGTGGAAATTTAAGGTCATCCCCAGAAGTAGAATTCACATTTCCAAAAACAGTGAATCCAGACTCCCTGAAGCCTTATTTAAACACAGTCCTTATTAAACGCCACCTTATTGGTGACCTTATAACAAGATCTTTTTTGTTGCTTCTGTAAATAGCCTTTCTATGCCATTCACAGCTGTACTGGCCTTTACTGAAACCCCACAATGCTCCAACAGCCTTACGCGCCTTCCAGAGAATACAGCTGCCATTCTTCATGCAAATGTCTGACAATGAATGAATCCCCAGAGGTAGAAAGAGAATCTGCTTATAATAGCCTGTTCTTTTCACTGCTCTCTCATCTCTCTTAAATGGATGGATTTCCAAAGGGTCCTGATTACTTTTAGGAGACAATTGAGTTTATGCAGCTGGGGAAAGAGAGGATTCAGGGAAAGCCAAGATGATTTCAGTCTAATTCAAATGAATATTTCTGTGGCATAAGCAACGTGCCAGGCATTGAGCTAGATATGGAGGTTACAGACATGGGGAGATGATGTATAAACAATAAAGGGCGCTGCTGCACAACAAACACAATACGCAGACACACACGTATAAGCAGAGCCCAGGAAAGGGAGTGTCCACTCTAAGGTCAGAGGACAGAGATCAGAGAATTTGATCAGAGATCAATGACTGTGATCAGAGATCAGTGACTGATTCACTTTTAAAATAGGAAAAGGGATTTTCCTAGGAGATAAGCCTGAGAACACCATCCTAGGGAGAGGGATCAGCATGATGCATTTGGAAAACGTAGGCAGCTCACTACTGAGAAAATGCATGGGAATGAGGGAAATGGAAGAAGGCAGGACAGGGACAGTGAATCCCAAAGGGCCTCATGCACCACTGAAACAATGAAATGAGGCGATACGGGGCATATCAGAGGATCTGGACTGGGCTAGACTCCAAGAGTACATTTGAGGACAGGTTATTGTTGGAGCATTGTTGCAGGTGAAAGAGAACAAAAGAGTAGTTCTGTCCATATGACACTCCTCCATGGATACCTCTAGAAACAATAGGATGAGACTCTGAGGGAGCTGGAGGTCCTATGTTATGCAGGTGAGGACCAAGGCCAGTGACATTTGACTTGCTACTATGACCTCACTGGAACTGACAGGTCCAGGAAACAAGTCCCCTGCACATTCATGAGAAGGTACAGAACTTTGTGTGTTGGCCCTGGTGGAAAAAGCACAACTCTCCTCTATCAGACCTCCTGAGAGAGCAGGAAAACAACCCTCTCCCTTTTCCTCCATAACTTTAAAATGTAGCCAGAAAGCCCGATATCTTCCTTCACTGATGTCATCATATTCCAAAAGCAATAAATAAATGCAGTTTTCTAGGTAGATAATGAAGAGCAAGAGATTATAACATTTTCTCTACTATTCATCAGAGACAGCACCAACTTGGGGAAATCGATGCAGAGTAAGTGTGTATGTTTTTGTTTGTGTGTGTGTGTGTCATGTAAATGTATATCCATGTGTGTATATGAATGTGTACACACATGCCCAAGTGAGAGAGGAGAAGGCAGAGGAGATCTCAGAAACCTCTGCTACCAAGGAGTTATACTCCACTCCAAGAAGGGCTGCACTACTCAGGGGTCTAAGACCCTGCAATCAACTCTATGCTTCCAACAAGCACCCCTCTCCCAATTCCCCCAGACCCCACCCAAATTCACTTAGTAGATAATGGCTGCCCCAGAAAGTCCAGTTCATGCCCTTAAATCTGACTTGCAAAAAATCAAACAAACATCTTTCCTTTCTTCTTAGGAATCTGCCAAACGCAGCCAGCCTAAGTTAGATGAAACGTGAACCTTTCCCCATTGCCAAAGTATTCCCAGAAGAGCTCAGAAACCCAAGTCTCTGTTTTGGAAATCACCCACATTGATAACAAGAGGTCCCAGAGGCTAGTAAGGGCCCAGCGCGTGAACCCAGGGTGGCTGACGTCACTTTGCAAAGCTCTTAAGAGCATTAATGAGTTCGTGGGAGTCAAGGCCTCTCAGATGGGAGACACCAAGATAAACCGCCTGGATTTATTTCTCTGCCAGTGGGGTCCTGTCCCACATCCTTCCCTCTCTCACTGAGAGAGCAGCAGTCGCAGGGGAGGGGAAGGAGCCTGGGCTATGGATTTGCATAGACCTCAGTTTGCATGTGGCTAGGCCACATTCAAACTTTTTAACTTGAGAGTGCATCAGAAACACTTGGCCTCTGGCTTCAGGATCATTTAATCATGAAACATTAGATGGAGCCATAGTTTTACACTGGGCACTGGGGATTAAACACATTTGAACAGACCCCAATTCTGTCCCTGAGAATATCTCAGGAGCAACTACGATGCACTGCGCTAAGTATCACATTAAACATATTACGAAAGGTCATGGAAGCCAAAGAGAAAAGGATATTTGTCCTGCATGCAAGGAAACAAAAGGTTTGGAAAGCTTCACCAAGGAGGGTACATTTGTGATTGACCTTGAAAATACATAGAAGGAAGAGAAAGGACTCCCCATATAGAGTTGGAGGAGGCAGTATGGCAGTATGGTGAGACCCTGTCTCCATTATTTTAAAAAATTGACAGGCTTTACCCGGGAAGGCTTATACACAATTTAAACACCCCTCATAGTATAAGAAAGTGCCATTTCACTGCACCTTTGCCAGCACAGGGTATTATAATTTAGTAAGTCATTTTTTGTTTGATTATTTTAAATAGACAAAAGACTTCATGTTACTTTACTTGTCACATTTCAACATCTTTCCTCAGCTTATTAGCTCTATTTCTTTTCTGTCTGTAAACGGTTGTTGTTGTTTTGTTCTTTGAGACAGGGTCTTGCTCTGTCACCAGGCTGGACTGTAGTGGCATAATCATGCCTCGCTGCAGCCTTGACCTCCCAGGCTCAAACTTCAGCATTCCGAGTAGCTGGGACTACAAGTGTGCACCACCACTCCCAGCTAACTTTTCTCTTCTTTTGGATAGAGACACAGTCTCACTGTGTTGTCCAGACCGGTCTCTAGCTCCTGGCCTTAAAGAATCATCCTGCATTAGCTTCTCAAATTGCTGGAATTTCAGGCATGAGCCACCATGCCTGGCCTGGGCTAGTCCTATATTCTCTAGCGTTCTCTTTACTTTGTGCTAGCCAATCTCTCATTATGCTGTTCACCTGTTATAATGAATAATTCTCCGTATTAAATTTTACCACTTTAAACTTTTGAGTGGTTTATGCTCCCTGATTGGACTCTGACTAATATGTTAGGAAGGGTCCCAGGAGATAAACCCACACAGATGGGATTTGGGCATAGGTTTGGTTTCCCAGGGGGCAGTGCTGAGCTGTTTGCCAGTGGGAAATGGGATGCTGATGATTTCCAGGAGGTGACCTCACAGTGACTCAAGCTACCACTTACTGTTGATTGTGATGAAATGCCAGCTGAGGCACATGCCTTGGGAGCTAAGTGGTTGCTGCCCTTGACCACTATGAAGACTGGTTTGGGAAGGGTCGCTTTGGATGCACTTGAGCAGGGGTCCCCAACCCCTGAGCCATGGAGCCATAGGGAGCCACACAGCAGGAGGTGAGTGGTGTCGAGTGAGGGAGTGAGGGAAGCTTCCTCTGTATTTACAGCCACTCCGCTTTGCTCACATTCACGCCTGAGCTCTACCTTCTCAGATGAGCAGCAGCATTAGATTCTCATAGGAGAACACACCCTGTTGTGAACCGTGCATGTGAGGGATCTAGGTTGCGCTGTCCTTATGAGAATCTAATACCTATTGATCTGTCACTTTCTCCCATCACGCTCAGGTGGGACCATCCAGTTTCAAGAAAACAAGCTTAACACGCCCACTGATTCTACATTATGGTGAGTTCTATAATTATTTTATTATATATTACAGTGTAATAATGGAAATGAAATGCCTAATAAATGTAAATGTGCTTAAATCTTTTGGCCCAGCTCCTACCTCCTGGCAGCCTCGCCAGGCCCAGAACTCTCTCCAGCCAGCCTCTACAGACCAAGCTCATGACTCACAATGGCCTATTTAGGCCCATACCCTACCTGACGGCAGTCTCCGCAGATGAGCCTACTGCCTCACAACAGCCTCCACAGGCACAGCTCCATCGTTACAATGGCCTCTTTAGACCCAGCTCCTGCCTCCCAGCCTTCTCTCCAGGCCCTGAACTTTCTCCGTAAGTTGAGGTAGCTGGGACTGTAGGTATACATGACGATACTTGGCTAATTTTTAAATTGTTTTGTAGACATGGGGTCTCACTTTGTTGGCCAGGCTGGTGTCAAACTAATGGCCTCAAGTGACCCTTCCACCCCTGCCTCCCATCCTAGAGGTATGTGCCACCACAAGGAGCACTTGTTCAATTTTCTAAAGAAAAAATTTCTAAAGTAAGGCTGTGGGGTGATGGCAGGAAGATAAAAGAAAAACAGAAGAATAAGTTAAAATGACTTATTCACACATATTCTTTTGACAGCAAGAAGAACTTTTAGTATATACATTCCTTACAAACAAACAAACGGCAGATAAACAATGTTGTATAGGAACTTCAACACACACTGTACAATATTCCCACTTTGCTGACATAAGTTATGGAAATTTCGTGGTTTACTTGAGTGTCGCTACCAGTATTTTGCTTCTCTGATGATTATCAACTTCCTCATCTGTTAACTTCTCTCCAAGGTATGTCATGTCACGACATACTGCCGCTGCACGAACACGGCCAGTGTCTTCCTATTAAACATGTAGAATGCTTTCCTAATTTCTCTTTTTACTCTCTGTCTTTGTGTTGTGCATTTTCCTTACTTTTATTGTCAGAAACTCCAGAAAGTCAATCGTACCAATTTATCACAATTTGCTTTATTAATTTATACTTTGCTTATATGGAATTTTGCCCAACAGACCTCATTACAATTTCTAACCTGTTTTATTTTGTTTTTTTTCTGAGACAGGGTCTCCCTCTGTTGTCCAAGGCTGGAGTGTAGTAGTGCTATCGCAGCTGACTGCAGCCTCAACCTTCCAGGCTGAAGCGATCCTCCCACCTCAACCTCCCACGTGGCTGAGACTACAGGTGCTTGCCACTATGCCCAACTAATATTTGGAATTTTCGTATACGTGGATTCCAGACGGTGACAGCGAAATGTGAGTAAGCATGGATTTTGGTATATGCAGAGATGGGGGGCTGGAACTAATTCTGTATACTGAGGGATGGCGACTGTATATGTTTTTACAATTACGATACATACTGTTGCATAGCCTTGAAAATAATAATTTTTAATTGAGTGGAATAATAATATTGCTAAAAGTAGCAGCTGGCCAGGTGTGGTGGCTCACACTGGTAATCGCAACACTTTGGGAGGCTGAGGCAGGAGGATGGCTTGAGGCCAAGAGTTTGCGATAGGCCTTGGAAACAAAGGGGGAGTCACCATCCCTACAGAAAAATATATGAATTAGCCTAGTGTGGTGGCACGTTCCTGTAGTCCCAGCTACTTGGGAGGCTGAGGTGGGAGGATCACTTGAGCCCAGGGAGGCTGAGACTGCAGTGAGTCATGATCAGGCCTCTGCACTCCAGCCTGGGTGACAGAGTGAGACCCTGTCTCAAAACAACAAAAAAGTAGCAGCTGACATCAACTGACCTTTTATACCAGGTGCCTATTGATACCATAGTTTAATTTCTTAGAACTGTTTCTTATTTCACTTACCAACTCTGTCTTCAGTTACTCCCAGATTTTTACTGTGTGTGTGCAGATGACCTTTTGTTTAGATTGAATTGTCTCCCCAGAAGTAAGATTACTGTGAGTCATGGTGAATGGACATTCTCATTACCCTTGATGTAAATTGACAGGGTTTTGGGTGCCTCCCAGCTATAATCTTAGCACTTTGGGAGGCTAAGAGAGGAGGATTGCTTGAGGCCAAGAGTTGGAGGAGGCAGTATGGCAGTATGGTGAGACCCTGTCTCCATTATTTTAAAAAATTGACAGGCTTTACCCGGGAAGGCTTATACACAATTTAAACACCCCTCATAGTATAAGAAAGTGCCATTTCACTGCACCTTTGCCAGCACAGGGTATTATAATTTAGTAAGTCATTTTTTGTTTGATTATTTTAAATAGACAAAAGACTTCATGTTACTTTACTTGTCACATTTCAACATCTTTCCTCAGCTTATTAGCTCTATTTCTTTTCTGTCTGTAAACGGTTGTTGTTGTTTTGTTCTTTGAGACAGGGTCTTGCTCTGTCACCAGGCTGGACTGTAGTGGCATAATCATGCCTCGCTGCAGCCTTGACCACCCAGGCTCAAACTTCAGCATTCCGAGTAGCTGGGACTACAAGTGTGCACCACCACTCCCAGCTAACTTTTTTCTTCTTTTGGATAGAGACAGGGTCTCACTGTGTTGTCCAGACCGGTCTCTAGCTCCTGGCCTTAAGCAATCCTCCTGCATTAGCTTCTCAAATGGCTGGAATTTCAGGCATGAGCCACCATGCCCCGCCTGGGCTAGTCCTGTATTCTCTAGAGTTCTCTTTACTTTGTGCTAGCCAATCTCTCATTATGCTGTTCACCTGTTATAATGAATAATTCTCCGTATTAAATTTTACCACTTTAAACTTTTGAGTGGTTTATGCTTCCTGATTGGACTCTGACTAATATGTTAGGAAGTGTCCCAGGAGATAAACCCACACAGATGGGATTTGGGCATAGGTTTGGTTTCCCAGGGGGCAGTGCTGAGCTCTTTGCCAGTGGGAAATGGGATGCTGGTGATTTCCAGGAAGTGACCTCACAATGACTCAAGCTACCACTTACTGTTGATTGTGACAAAATGCCAGCTGAGGCACATGCCTTGGGAGCTAAGTGGTTGCTGCCCTTGACCACTATGAAGACTGGTGTGGGAAGGGTCGCTTTGGATGCACTTGAGCAGGGGTCCCCAACCCCTGAGCCATGGAGCCATAGGGAGCCACACAGCAGGAGGTGAGTGGTGTCGAGTGAGGGAGTGAGGGGAGCTTCGTCTGTATTTACAGCCACTCCCCTTTGCTCACATTCCCGCCTGAGTTCCACCTTCTCAGATCAGCAGCAGCATTAGATTCTCATAGGAGAAGGCACCCTGTTGTGAACCGTGCATGTGAGGGATCTAGGTTGCGCTGTCCTTATGAGAATCTAATACCTATTGATCTGTCACTTTCTCCCATCACGCTCAGGTGGGACCATCCAGTTTCAGGAAAGCAAGCTTAACACGCCCACTGATTCTACATTATGGTGAGTTCTATAATTATTTTATTATATATTACAGTGTAATAATGGAAATGAAATGCCTAATAAATGTAAATGTGCTTAAATCTTTTGGCCCAGCTTCTACCTCCCGGCAGCCTCGCCAGGCCCAGAACTCTCTCCAGTCAGCCTCTACAGACCAAGCTCATGACTCACAATGGCCTATTTAGGCCCATACCCTACCTGACGGCAGTCTCCGCAGATGAGCCTACTGCCTCACAACAGCCTCCACAGGCACAGCTCCATCGTTACAATGGCCTCTTTAGACCCAGCTCCTGCCTCCCAGCCTTCTCTCCAGGCCCTGAACTTTCTCCGTAAGTTGAGGTAGCTGGGACTGTAGGTATACATGACGATACTTGGCTAATTTTTAAATTGTTTTGTAGACATGGGGTCTCACTTTGTTGGCCAGGCTGGTGTCAAACTAATGGCCTCAAGTGACCCTTCCACCCCTGCCTCCCATCCTAGAGGTATGTGCCACCACAAGGAGCACTTGTTCAATTTTCTAAAGAAAAAATTTCTAAAGTAAGGCTGTGGGGTGATGGCAGGAAGATAAAAGAAAAACAGAAGAATAAGTTAAAATGACTTATTCACACATATTCTTTTGACAGCAAGAAGAACTTTTAGTATATACATTCCTTACAAACAAACAAACGGCAGATAAACAATGTTGTATAGGAACTTCAACACACACTGTACAATATTCCCACTTTGCTGACATAAGTTATGGAAATTTCGTGGTTTACTTGAGTGTCGCTACCAGTATTTTGCTTCTCTGATGATTATCAACTTCCTCATCTGTTAACTTCTCTCCAAGGTATGTCATGTCACGACATACTGCCGCTGCACGAACACGGCCAGTGTCTTCCTATTAAACATGTAGAATGCTTTCCTAATTTCTCTTTTTACTCTCTGTCTTTGTGTTGTGCATTTTCCTTACTTTTATTGTCAGAAACTCCAGAAAGTCAATCGTACCAATTTATCACAATTTGCTTTATTAATTTATACTTTGCTTATATGGAATTTTGCCCAACAGACCTCATTACAATTTCTAACCTGTTTTATTTTGTTTTTTTTCTGAGACAGGGTCTCCCTCTGTTGTCCAAGGCTGGAGTGTAGTAGTGCTATCGCAGCTGACTGCAGCCTCAACCTTCCAGGCTGAAGCGATCCTCCCACCTCAACCTCCCACGTGGCTGAGACTACAGGTGCTTGCCACTATGCCCAACTAATATTTGGAATTTTCGTATACGTGGATTCCAGACGGTGACAGCGAAATGTGAGTAAGCATGGATTTTGGTATATGCAGAGATGGGGGGCTGGAACTAATTCTGTATACTGAGGGATGGCGACTGTATATGTTTTTACAATTACGATACATACTGTTGCATAGCCTTGAAAATAATAATTTTTAATTGAGTGGAATAATAATATTGCTAAAAGTAGCAGCTGGCCAGGTGTGGTGGCTCACACTGGTAATCGCAACACTTTGGGAGGCTGAGGCAGGAGGATGGCTTGAGGCCAAGAGTTTGCGATAGGCCTTGGAAACAAAGGGGGAGTCACCATCCCTACAGAAAAATATATGAATTAGCCTAGTGTGGTGGCACGTTCCTGTAGTCCCAGCTACTTGGGAGGCTGAGGTGGGAGGATCACTTGAGCCCAGGGAGGCTGAGACTGCAGTGAGTCATGATCAGGCCTCTGCACTCCAGCCTGGGTGACAGAGTGAGACCCTGTCTCAAAACAACAAAAAAGTAGCAGCTAACATCAACTGACCTTTTATACCAGGTGCCTATTGATACCATAGTTTAATTTCTTAGAACTGTTTCTTATTTCACTTACCAACTCTGTCTTCAGTTACTCCCAGATTTTTACTGTGTGTGTGCAGATGACCTTTTGTTTAGATTGAATTGTCTCCCCAGAAGTAAGATTACTGTGAGTCATGGTGAATGGACATTCTCATTACCCTTGATGTAAATTGACAGGGTTTTGGGTGCCTCCCAGCTATAATCTTAGCACTTTGGGAGGCTAAGAGAGGAGGATTGCTTGAGGCCAAGAGTTGGAGGAGGCAGTATGGCAGTATGGTGAGACCCTGTCTCCATTATTTTAAAAAATTGACAGGCTTTACCCGGGAAGGCTTATACACAATTTAAACACCCCTCATAGTATAAGAAAGTGCCATTTCACTGCACCTTTGCCAGCACAGGGTATTATAATTTAGTAAGTCATTTTTTGTTTGATTATTTTAAATAGACAAAAGACTTCATGTTACTTTACTTGTCACATTTCAACATCTTTCCTCAGCTTATTAGCTCTATTTCTTTTCTGTCTGTAAACGGTTGTTGTTGTTTTGTTCTTTGAGACAGGGTCTTGCTCTGTCACCAGGCTGGACTGTAGTGGCATAATCATGCCTCGCTGCAGCCTTGACCACCCAGGCTCAAACTTCAGCATTCCGAGTAGCTGGGACTACAAGTGTGCACCACCACTCCCAGCTAACTTTTTTCTTCTTTTGGATAGAGACAGGGTCTCACTGTGTTGTCCAGACCGGTCTCTAGCTCCTGGCCTTAAGCAATCCTCCTGCATTAGCTTCTCAAATGGCTGGAATTTCAGGCATGAGCCACCATGCCCCGCCTGGGCTAGTCCTGTATTCTCTAGAGTTCTCTTTACTTTGTGCTAGCCAATCTCTCATTATGCTGTTCACCTGTTATAATGAATAATTCTCCGTATTAAATTTTACCACTTTAAACTTTTGAGTGGTTTATGCTTCCTGATTGGACTCTGACTAATATGTTAGGAAGTGTCCCAGGAGATAAACCCACACAGATGGGATTTGGGCATAGGTTTGGTTTCCCAGGGGGCAGTGCTGAGCTCTTTGCCAGTGGGAAATGGGATGCTGGTGATTTCCAGGAAGTGACCTCACAATGACTCAAGCTACCACTTACTGTTGATTGTGACAAAATGCCAGCTGAGGCACATGCCTTGGGAGCTAAGTGGTTGCTGCCCTTGACCACTATGAAGACTGGTGTGGGAAGGGTCGCTTTGGATGCACTTGAGCAGGGGTCCCCAACCCCTGAGCCATGGAGCCATAGGGAGCCACACAGCAGGAGGTGAGTGGTGTCGAGTGAGGGAGTGAGGGGAGCTTCGTCTGTATTTACAGCCACTCCCCTTTGCTCACATTCCCGCCTGAGTTCCACCTTCTCAGATCAGCAGCAGCATTAGATTCTCATAGGAGAAGGCACCCTGTTGTGAACCGTGCATGTGAGGGATCTAGGTTGCGCTGTCCTTATGAGAATCTAATACCTATTGATCTGTCACTTTCTCCCATCACGCTCAGGTGGGACCATCCAGTTTCAGGAAAACAAGCTTAACACGCCCACTGATTCTACATTATGGTGAGTTCTATAATTATTTTATTATATATTACAGTGTAATAATGGAAATGAAATGCCTAATAAATGTAAATGTGCTTAAATCTTTTGGCCCAGCTTCTACCTCCCGGCAGCCTCGCCAGGCCCAGAACTCTCTCCAGTCAGCCTCTACAGACCAAGCTCATGACTCACAATGGCCTATTTAGGCCCATACCCTACCTGACGGCAGTCTCCGCAGATGAGCCTACTGCCTCACAACAGCCTCCACAGGCACAGCTCCATCGTTACAGTGGCCTCTTTAGACCCAGCTCCTGCCTCCCAGCCTTCTCTCCAGGCCCTGAACTTTCTCCGTAAGTTGAGGTAGCTGGGACTGTAGGTATACATGACGATACTTGGCTAATTTTTAAATTGTTTTGTAGACATGGGGTCTCACTTTGTTGGCCAGGCTGGTGTCAAACTAATGGCCTCAAGTGACCCTTCCACCCCTGCCTCCCATCCTAGAGGTATGTGCCACCACAAGGAGCACTTGTTCAATTTTCTAAAGAAAAAATTTCTAAAGTAAGGCTGTGGGGTGATGGCAGGAAGATAAAAGAAAAACAGAAGAATAAGTTAAAATGACTTATTCACACATATTCTTTTGACAGCAAGAAGAACTTTTAGTATATACATTCCTTACAAACAAACAAACGGCAGATAAACAATGTTGTATAGGAACTTCAACACACACTGTACAATATTCCCACTTTGCTGACATAAGTTATGGAAATTTCGTGGTTTACTTGAGTGTCGCTACCAGTATTTTGCTTCTCTGATGATTATCAACTTCCTCATCTGTTAACTTCTCTCCAAGGTATGTCATGTCACGACATACTGCCGCTGCACGAACACGGCCAGTGTCTTCCTATTAAACATGTAGAATGCTTTCCTAATTTCTCTTTTTACTCTCTGTCTTTGTGTTGTGCATTTTCCTTACTTTTATTGTCAGAAACTCCAGAAAGTCAATCGTACCAATTTATCACAATTTGCTTTATTAATTTATACTTTGCTTATATGGAATTTTGCCCAACAGACCTCATTACAATTTCTAACCTGTTTTATTTTGTTTTTTTTCTGAGACAGGGTCTCCCTCTGTTGTCCAAGGCTGGAGTGTAGTAGTGCTATCGCAGCTGACTGCAGCCTCAACCTTCCAGGCTGAAGCGATCCTCCCACCTCAACCTCCCACGTGGCTGAGACTACAGGTGCTTGCCACTATGCCCAACTAATATTTGGAATTTTCGTATACGTGGATTCCAGACGGTGACAGCGAAATGTGAGTAAGCATGGATTTTGGTATATGCAGAGATGGGGGGCTGGAACTAATTCTGTATACTGAGGGATGGCGACTGTATATGTTTTTACAATTACGATACATACTGTTGCATAGCCTTGAAAATAATAATTTTTAATTGAGTGGAATAATAATATTGCTAAAAGTAGCAGCTGGCCAGGTGTGGTGGCTCACACTGGTAATCGCAACACTTTGGGAGGCTGAGGCAGGAGGATGGCTTGAGGCCAAGAGTTTGCGATAGGCCTTGGAAACAAAGGGGGAGTCACCATCCCTACAGAAAAATATATGAATTAGCCTAGTGTGGTGGCACGTTCCTGTAGTCCCAGCTACTTGGGAGGCTGAGGTGGGAGGATCACTTGAGCCCAGGGAGGCTGAGACTGCAGTGAGTCATGATCAGGCCTCTGCACTCCAGCCTGGGTGACAGAGTGAGACCCTGTCTCAAAACAACAAAAAAGTAGCAGCTAACATCAACTGACCTTTTATACCAGGTGCCTATTGATACCATAGTTTAATTTCTTAGAACTGTTTCTTATTTCACTTACCAACTCTGTCTTCAGTTACTCCCAGATTTTTACTGTGTGTGTGCAGATGACCTTTTGTTTAGATTGAATTGTCTCCCCAGAAGTAAGATTACTGTGAGTCATGGTGAATGGACATTCTCATTACCCTTGATGTAAATTGACAGGGTTTTGGGTGCCTCCCAGCTATAATCTTAGCACTTTGGGAGGCTAAGAGAGGAGGATTGCTTGAGGCCAAGAGTTGGAGGAGGCAGTATGGCAGTATGGTGAGACCCTGTCTCCATTATTTTAAAAAATTGACAGGCTTTACCCGGGAAGGCTTATACACAATTTAAACACCCCTCATAGTATAAGAAAGTGCCATTTCACTGCACCTTTGCCAGCACAGGGTATTATAATTTAGTAAGTCATTTTTTGTTTGATTATTTTAAATAGACAAAAGACTTCATGTTACTTTACTTGTCACATTTCAACATCTTTCCTCAGCTTATTAGCTCTATTTCTTTTCTGTCTGTAAACGGTTGTTGTTGTTTTGTTCTTTGAGACAGGGTCTTGCTCTGTCACCAGGCTGGACTGTAGTGGCATAATCATGCCTCGCTGCAGCCTTGACCACCCAGGCTCAAACTTCAGCATTCCGAGTAGCTGGGACTACAAGTGTGCACCACCACTCCCAGCTAACTTTTTTCTTCTTTTGGATAGAGACAGGGTCTCACTGTGTTGTCCAGACCGGTCTCTAGCTCCTGGCCTTAAGCAATCCTCCTGCATTAGCTTCTCAAATGGCTGGAATTTCAGGCATGAGCCACCATGCCCCGCCTGGGCTAGTCCTGTATTCTCTAGAGTTCTCTTTACTTTGTGCTAGCCAATCTCTCATTATGCTGTTCACCTGTTATAATGAATAATTCTCCGTATTAAATTTTACCACTTTAAACTTTTGAGTGGTTTATGCTTCCTGATTGGACTCTGACTAATATGTTAGGAAGTGTCCCAGGAGATAAACCCACACAGATGGGATTTGGGCATAGGTTTGGTTTCCCAGGGGGCAGTGCTGAGCTCTTTGCCAGTGGGAAATGGGATGCTGGTGATTTCCAGGAAGTGACCTCACAATGACTCAAGCTACCACTTACTGTTGATTGTGACAAAATGCCAGCTGAGGCACATGCCTTGGGAGCTAAGTGGTTGCTGCCCTTGACCACTATGAAGACTGGTGTGGGAAGGGTCGCTTTGGATGCACTTGAGCAGGGGTCCCCAACCCCTGAGCCATGGAGCCATAGGGAGCCACACAGCAGGAGGTGAGTGGTGTCGAGTGAGGGAGTGAGGGAAGCTTCGTCTGTATTTACAGCCACTCCCCTTTGCTCACATTCCCGCCTGAGTTCCACCTTCTCAGATCAGCAGCAGCATTAGATTCTCATAGGAGAAGGCACCCTGTTGTGAACCGTGCATGTGAGGGATCTAGGTTGTGCTGTCCTTATGAGAATCTAATACCTATTGATCTGTCACTTTCTCCCATCACGCTCAGGTGGGACCATCCAGTTTCAGGAAAACAAGCTTAACACGCCCGCTGATTCTACATTATGGTGAGTTCTATAATTATTTTATTATATATTGGATATATAATAAATATATATATTTATTATATATAAATATATTAAATATATTATTATATATTGTAATAATGGAAATAAAGTGCCTAATAAATGTAAATGTGCTTAAATCTTTTGGCCCAGCTCCTACGTCCCGGCAACCTCGCCAGGCCCAGAACTCTCTCCAGTCAGCCTCTACAGACCAAGCTCATGACTCACAATGGCCTATTTAGGCCCATACCCTACCTGACGGCAGTCTCCGCAGATGAGCCTACTGCCTCACAACAGCCTCCACAGGCACAGCTCCATCGTTACAATGGCCTCTTTAGACCCCGCTCCTGCCTCCCAGCCTTCTCTCCAGGCCCTGAGCTTTCTCAAGTCGACCTCACCAGGCCCAGCTCATGCTTCTTTGCAGCCTCTCCAGGCCCAGCTCCTGCACCTTGGCCCCTCCAGGCCCAGCCTCTGCCTCCCGTCGGCCTCTACAGTCCCAACATCTGCCTCACAGCAGATTCTTCAGGCCCAGCATCTGCCTCACTGGGGACCCCCCAAGCCAAGCTCCCAACCTTTCAGCAGCTTCTACACACCCAGCTCCTGCCTGCCAGTGGCCTCTTCAGGCCCATGGGGCTCATTCCTCACAACAGCCTTTCCAGGCCCAGTTTTTCCCTTCCGGCAGCCTCTCCGGGCCGAGAACCTCCTCAAGTCGGCCTCTCCGGACCCACTTGCACCCTCCGGGCGTCCTCTCTGGGCCAAGCTCCTCTTCCTGGCTGCGTCTCCAGGCCCGACTCCTGCCTCTCAACAACCTCTTTGGACTCAGTGCCTACCCATCTCCTGGCGTCCTTGGTCGGCCCACAGCTTCCTCAAGCCAAGCTCCCCAGGCCCAGGTCAGGCCTCACGGTGGCCTCTCCAGGATGAGCTCCTGCCCTCCGATGGCACCTGCAGGCCCCAAATGGTCTCCGGTCGGTGGGCTCCTCCACGCCAAGCTTGGGCCTCCCGGCGACCTCTGCAGGCCCAAGTTGTCCTGAAGTCGGCATCTCCCGGTCCTGCCTCCCAGCAAGTAAGCAAGCTCTTTTGGCTCAACTCCTGCCCAGCTCCCAACCGCCTTTGTAGGCCCCGAACTTTCTCCAGCCAAGTTCTTCGGGCCTAATTCCTGCCGCCCGGTGGCCTGTACGGGCCCAGCAATGGTTGGAGAAGAGCCTCTGCAGGTCCCGCTCTTGCCTCCCAGGGGCCTCTCCAGGCCCAGCTTTTGCCCCCACGGCGGCCTCCCGGGGCCAAGTCCCTGCCTGCCTCCCAGCAGCCCGCGTGCGGCCCAGCTCCTCCCTCACGGTGGCCTGTTGATGCCCATGCCTCTGGTACCCTGGCCAGAGGCATGAGCCCCTGCCACACACTGGCTCCTCCCACGCTGAGAGAGCTCAGCGTGAGCCCTTGCCTCACACCGGCCCCTCCCACGCTGAGAGAGGTCAGCGTGAGCCCTTGCCTCACACCGGCCCCTCCCACGCTGAGAGAGGTCAGCGTGAGCCGTTGCCTCACACCGGCCCCTCCCACGCTGAGAGAGGTCAACGTGAGCCCCTTGCCTCACACCGGCCCCTCCCACGCTGAGAGAGGTCGGCGTGAGCCCCTTGCCTCACACCGGCCCCTCCCACGCTGAGAGAGGTCGGCGTGAGCCCCTTGCCTCACACCGGCCCCTCCCACGCTGAGAGAGGTCGGCGTGAGCCCCTTGCCTCACACCGGCCCCTCCCACGCTGAGAGAGGTCGGCGTGAGCCCCTTGCCTCACACCGGCCCCTCCCACGCTGAGAGAGGTCAACGTGAGCCCCTTGCCTCACACCGGCCCCTCCCAGGCTGACAGAGGTCAGCCTGAGCCCCTTGCCTCACACCGGCCCCTCCCAGGCTGACAGAGGTCAGCGGGAGCCCCTAGCCTCACACCGGCCCCTCCCAGGCTGACAGAGGTCAGCGGGAGCCCCTAGCCTCACACCGGCCCCTCCCAGGCTGACAGAGGTCAGCGGGAGCCCCTAGCCTCACACCGGCCCCTCCCAGGCTGACAGAGGTCCATGGGAGCCCCTTGCCTCACACCGGCCCCTCCCACGCTGACAGAGGTCAGCGTGAGCCCCTTGCCTCACACCGGCCCCTCTCACGCTGACAGAGGTCAGCCTGAGCCCCTTGCCTCACACCGGCCCCTCCCACGCTGAGAGAGGTCAGCGGGAGCCCCTTGCCTCACACCAGCCCCTCCCACGCTGACAGAGGTCAGCCTGAGCCCCTTGCCTCACACCGGCCCCTCCCACGCTGACAGAGGTCAGCCTGAGCCCCTTGCCTCACACCGGCCCCTCCCATGCTGAGAGAGGTCAGCGGGAGCCCCTTGCCTCACACCAGCCCCTCCCACGCTGACAGAGGTCAGCCTGAGCCCCTTGCCTCACACCTGCCCCTCCCACGCTGACAGAGGTCAGCGGGAGCCCCTAGCCTCACACCGGCCCCTCCCAGGCTGACAGAGGTCAGCGGGAGCCCCTAGCCTCACACCGGCCCCTCCCACGCTGACAGAGGTCCATGGGAGCCCCTTGCCTCACACCGGCCCCTCCCACGCTGACAGAGGTCAGCCTGAGCCCCTTGCCTCACACCAGCCCCTCCCATGCTGAGAGAGGTCAGCGTGAGCCCTTGCCTCACACCGGCCCCTCCCACGCTGAGAGAGGTTGGCGTGAGCCCCTTGCCTCACACCGACCCCTCCCACGCTGAGAGAGGTCAGCGTGAGCCCTTGCCTCACACCGGCCCCTCCCACGCTGAGAGAGGTCAGCATGAGCCCCTTGCCTCACACCGGCCCCTCCCACGCTGAGAGAGGTCAGCGTGAGCCGTTGCCTCACACCGGCCCCTCCCACGCTGAGAGAGGTCAGCGTGAGCCCCTGCCTCAACAGGCCACCGTGAGGGAGGAGCAGGGTCACACGCGGGCTGCTGGGAGGCAGGCAGGGACTTGGGCCTGGGAGGTCACGGTGGGGCGAGAGCTGGGCCTGGAGACACCCCTGGGAGGCAACAGCGGGGCCTACAGACTCTGTTCTCCAGCCGGAGCTGGGACTGTTCAGGTACTGGGAGGCGGGATGTGGGTCTGAAGAGCTTGGTTGCAGAAACTTCGGGGTCTACAAACGCAGGCGGGAGCTGAGCCAAAAAAGCTTGTTTGCTGGGAGGCGGGAGATGCAGCCAGGAGGAACAGCTGTGCCTGCAGAGGCCGCCATGGGGGAGGCAGAGGCCAGGCCTCCTCAAGTCGGCCTCTCCAGACCCACTTGCAGCCTCCCGGCGTCCTCTCCGGGCCCAGCTCTTCCTCCCGGCTGCGTCTCCAGGCCTGACTCTGGCCTCCCAACAACGTCTTTGGACTCAGCTCCTGCCCAGCGGCCCTGGTAGGCATCTGCAGGCCCCAAACGGCCTCCGGTCGGTGGGCTCCTCTAGGCCCAGCTTGGGCCTCCCGGCGGCCTCTGCAGGCCCAAATCGTCCCGAAGTCGGCCTCTCCAGGCCCAGCTCCGGCCTCCCGGCGGCCTCTGCAGGCCCAAGTCGTCCTCAAGTCGGCTTGGAATTGGGCCTGGAAGAGCAGCAAGTCGGCCTCCCCGGGCCCAGCTCTGTCCTCTCGGCAGCCTCTCCACGTGCAAAACTTCCTCGAGTCAGCCTCTCCAGGCCCAGCTCCTCCTGCCTCCCAGTGGCCTCTTTCAGCCCAGACCAGCTCATGGCTCTCGGCGGCCTTCCCAGGCCCCACTTTTGACTTTTGGCGGCCTCTTCAGGCCCAGAACTTGACCTCCAGTGGGCCTTTGCAGGCCCGGCCTCCTGCCTCTCGAAGGCCTGCACGGGCCCGGACTCACAGCGGACTCTCCATGCCCAGCTAGCTCTCGCCTCATTGCGGCCTCCCGAGTCCAAAGCTCCTGCCTCTCGGCCGCTTCGGCAGGCCCAGCTCCCGCCTGCCAGTGGCCTCTTTAGGCCTAGCTCATTCCTCACAACGGCCTTCCCAGGCCCCGTTTTTCCTTTCCAGCAGCCTCTTGGCCTCTAATTTGTTTATCTTTTGTGTATAAATCCCAAAATATTGAATTTTGGAATATTTCCACCATTATGTAAATATTTTGGTAGGTAATTTATTTGGAGTGAGTTTCTGCACCAAGCCCGAATTTTTTATTTTATTTTCCTTATTATTTGGTGTTAAACAGGTTTAATGACTGTCATGGCAACTTTTTGGCACAATGAAAAATATCGCCCATGATCAACGTGTTCTGTTCTGGGGAAGGGGGCAAAGGCAGGGTGAATCACTTTCTTAAAAAGTATAGCTCAAGTTGGGAGTGCAGGGGGAATGGGGAGAAAACCCTCCCGCTGCCTGTGTCAAAGTGCAGGAGCCCCACCCCCATACTCACCTGAGTCCAGCCACTCTGGGGACAGAAGGGGTGCATGAACTCCCCCTAGTCCACAGGCACCTCCCTGTGGCCCAAGGCCCTCTTCACACTCCATCTTGTAGCCCCAACAGGAGCTATTTTCCGAAAAGTGAAAAGCTCTGAAGGTCCCACAATTCATGGTATGTACAGGGGCTCGGAGGAGGGAAAGTGCCCAGCTTTCCCCCGGCACAGCTGCAGGGGTAGGGGGTATAGATAAGAGGAGCAGGCCTTGGCTAGGCGTGGTGGCTCATGCCTGTAATCCCAGCACTTTGGGAAGTGGAGGCAGGCGGATCACGATGTCAGGAGATCGAAATCAGCCTGGCCAAGATGATGAAGCCCCGTCTGTATTAAAAATAGAAAAATTAGCCGGACGTGGTAGCGTGCACCTGTAATCCTAGCTACCCAGAAGGCTGAGGTAGGAGAATGGCGTGAACCCGGCAGGAAGAGGTTGCAGTGAGCCAAGATCGCACCACTGCACTCCAGCCTGGGCGACAGAGCAAGACTCCGTCTCAAAAAAAAAGAGGCAGGCCTTATTCCGTCCCAAACTGAAAGGATTAAATGGCTTTACCTGGGAGAAGATAACCATCCTGCCCTCCATTGCTACCCCCACATACTGTCCATGTTCTCAGGGGGTACTGTGAGTCCTGGGATCTTCTTTGGGGTCGCCCACCTGCCTGTGGTAGTTATGGAGACCCCCAGGTGTTGAGGCAGGGCTGGGGTGTCCCCTTCCAGCCAGGCTGTCAAGGCCCCAACTCTGGGGCAGAGGCAGATAGCTCATCCTGTGGTGTACCCAGAGTTAAGCATGCATGGTCAGGAGTGGCAGAGGCTGGTGCAGATACTTGTGCAGATACAGAAAGGGCTGGTGGACTATGGTGAGAAATTCCTCATGAGGGAAAGAGGACACATCGAATGTCTAAGTAGAGAAGTGACACAATCCCACATGTGTTTTGGATAAAGCACTGCAGCAACTGTGTGCAGGGGGAGCAGAGTATGAAGCTTAAAAGTGGAGAAACCATTCAGGAGGTTAGAGCTGCTCAAAGACTGAAGCAGAGTGTTACACAGGGCAAGGAGATCAGGGCAGGAAATCAGAAAGCATTTCACAGGAATTGCCTGAACTAGTTCCAGTGTGTTTTGCCACTTCACCTAAGGCAAGCTTCACACAAAAAAATTAATTCTCGGGGATGTGAACATATGAACTTTAGCAAACAGATGTCTCCCAGAAGTTTTTTCTGAAGTGCATAGATGACATTAACAGCTTGTTTGATGGAGTTTTCTAAAAGTTTAGCATAAATATCCTGTTTGGAGCCACAAACCAGGGGCTCCCACTGCAGCCCTGGAAGTGTCACTGTCCTATCAGGTGACTGGAGTAGTAGGCCCAAGAGGGAGGCAATCAGGCATCCGAGCCAGTTGTATGGTGGCAAAGCCCCGGAATTCGCACCCCAGCTCCCCTTCCTCCAAAGCATAAGTGCAAGGGCCTAATGGCAGCCAGCTCCCCTGAGAGCCTGTTTTTCTGCCAGAAGCAGCAAGTTCCTTCTGCCAACATCTCTGCCAGCCTAGCCAACAGATTCCTGTTGCCCACTCAGCCTCATCTGGCCACACGATTTCTCAGCTGTTCACCAGGTTCCCCCGCCCTGCTCTGGGTCTGATCAGTCCCATGGAGTAGTGGGAGAATTACTGAATAGAGAGTAATGTGACCTTGGGCAAGTCACCTCTTCTGTTGGCCCCAGTTTCCTCATCTGTAAGACAGAGGCAATAACATCTATTCTACCTACAATATGCATCATTATGAAGATTAAATACAAGCTATATTAAAATGCTCTGTGAACTCCAAATCAATAATAGGGTGCCACTGTTTCAACTTCCAATCCAGTCTCCTAGTTTCAGCTTCTTGTTTTGTCTCTACCTTCTTTGAGCAGGCCCCCAGAAAAGGTCATTTTGAGGTTGATCCCGGGGAAGCAGGGATGAAATTCATCAGTCCATCTGTCCATCCATTGCTCCCTGCATTCCACAAGCATATGCCCAGCATATTTCATGCATCAGGCAGCTGCTAGGATTATCAGACACACAGTTTCTGACCTCAAGGATCTCACAGATAAGCCTCTCAACCAAAGTTTGATGATTAGTGACTAGACACCAGTGCAAGAAATGAGGAAAGACTGAGACGATGAACAAGTAAATATAAGATTTTTGAAGAAGTTAGACAGAGAAAGGAGAAAAAAAACAAATGAGAAAGGGGAATGGCAACTTCTGTGGTGCTGCCCAAAAATTGCCCTGGCTTCCTGTGTCAGGTTCATCTCTATTCACCTCTATTCCAAAGCTAAGCCTGTCCTTGGAACAGAGCAAAGGCGCAATGAAGACTAACTGATGTTTAAATGATGTTCCAGGAACCAACTCCATGAATTCAAATCCTGTGAACTCCAAATCAATAATAGGGTGCCACTGTTTCAACTTCCAATCCAGTCTCCTAGTTTCAGCTTCTTGTTTTGTCTCTACCTTCTTTGAGCAGGCCCCCAGAAAAGGTCATTTTGAGGTTGATCCCGGGGAAGCAGGGATCATTTACTGTTTGACCATGGGCAAATTATGTGACTTATTTGTGCCTCAGTATCCTCTATAAAAATGGGTAGATAATGATTGTACCTACTTTAAAATGTTGTTGTGAAAATTTAAATGACTTAATATTTATAAAACGCTTAAAACAATGCCTGGCACCTTGTAATTATTCTGAGCGTTTACCATTATTATTGCTATTATTGTTATTACTACTACTACTACTATAATTACTAAGCAATCATGAAACAGAAGTGGTGGCTATCTCTTAGGCAGCAGGCAGCCACTCAAGTTCACAATCACTTCAATTGTCCAAACCTAGTGAGGCTAAACACCAGAAGAGGGGGCTGCTCCCAGCCAACCAGACACCAGCAAGGGTTCTGCCTGGTGCTCTCTGACTTGCATGGCCACATTTTATCTCTGGGAGCAGAACCAAATATCCTCATTACTCCTGACAATGTGTCCAAAAGAGGCAGAGACCAGCCCTCTCAGGGACTGTCCTGCAGCCAAGGAAATGAGCATAGCAGGTTACATGCTGTCTATCCATCTACCTGCTCAGGCAAATTGGATAATCTCCAAAGAGCCAAACAGGCCAATTCAAAGACACCAGGTTTCTCTGCAGAGTTTCCAGGGGCAGCAGATGGATGGAATAGTACCCCAAAGGTACAAGACAAATGCTTTACTGTGCTTGGGGCCAAAGGCAGGTTTCTGCTCTAAGAAGGACACTGACTTAGAGTCAGGGCAGCTGAACTTGAATTTAGGCTCTGCCGCCCACAAGCTGGGGACCATGGGTAAGTTCCCTAACCTCTTAGATTATATGTGTCTTCAATTATATGATGGGAATAATAAAACCTACTTCTCGGAATTAACTTATATCCTAGCCAAAGGTGTAGCACATTATAGGCATTCAAAGCTGTGAGATGAAACTCTGTATTGGATCTGGTATCAATATTGGCGTTGACTATTACTTGCATCTTTCATACAGGAAAAAGACAATGACTCACTCACCAACACATGTTCCATGCACTTCCCTTCTTGCCCATGAGAGCTGGGCCCTGCACGTGGGGGTGACTGGTGTGCAGAGGGACAAGGGCAAGGGCACGCCCTGCCAAATTCTCCATTAACAAGCTGTGCACATGCCCAGCACAACCTGTACCAGCAATGGGAATTCAAGACTATGGGGTCCCTGAGGAATCACCATGTTAAAAAGAAAACAAAACAGCCAGGCCAGTGAATGAAAAAAGAGGGACTGGCTAAGACATGGAAACTCCAGGAAACCCAGCAGGCAACAGCAGCCAACTTCCTGAAACTTGATTTTGGTTAAGCTTGCCGCCTTCTGTGATTTTTTACTCAAGCCAAGTATCTTTTACCCAAGGGTATCTTTCTTCATACCCTCAAGGAATCCTTCAAAAGGCTCAGCTCCTTCCAGGCCTGCAAGACCCAAGTCACTCACCCTCCTGGAGCCTCAGTCTTCCCATGTGTGACTTGGAAACAATAGGATCTGCCTCTTGGAGCAGCTGGGAAGATTGAAAGAGGGAATGTCCATGGTGCGCCCAGGACTGAGGAGGTCCTCAGTAGGGTCCCCCCATATCACTTCATGGTTTGGACATTGGTGGGTTATTGCACATGGTAGAACATGAGTAAAGGTTTATTAACTGGAAAGACATTTTTACATTCCTGATTTTTAGGCATTTCACGTGGTGTATGTTTCCTAACTCCCTAGACCTACAAGAGATGGTGTCAGCATTTTTCTCCTACCAAACATAAGTTTTGATAAATTGTTCTTCCATACTCAGAATGGAGAGCAAGAAAGAGCCAAGGTTGGGGAGGGGCAGCACGGAGACCCCAACTCAAGGCTTTCTATCTCTAGCTTCTTTTCTTCCTTCTCCTCTCTCCCTTCCATCATCAGCTCTTCTTTAATTTCCACTTACATGCTAATATGGCTGAATAAGTGCCCAAAAGGTACAGGACAAATGTCTCACTGTGCTCAGGGCCCAGACAAGTCTCTGCTCTAGTAAGAAGAGGCAGCAACTGGATTAAATTTGGACTCTGCCTCCCATCAGCTGGGGGAGCTGGGGCAAGTTCCCAAACCCTTTAGAGCCTCTGTGGCTTCATCTGGAATGAGGAGACATTCCTGGGACTCTAATCCAGCTCTGGCTTAAAATCTCATGGGTTTCTCACTACCCTGGGCTGAAATTTTAAGAAGTGAAACAAAACAAATCACTTCCCTTAAGGAAGGATTGTATTTGTTCTCCTCATCCAGCCCCAGAGAAATTCCTTGAGCTAACGTCATCATATTTCTACCCTATGATGTTGCTAAAGAAGCCAAAATGGACCCAATTAGTCTGGAGTAAGAGAACACTGCCTGCCCACAGAGGCCACCTGTCACCCCCACGAGCCCCTCCTGCCCCCAAGCAGGTGATGAATGGGTTTACTTTGCACATTCACTTCTCAAAACCTCCAGCTACAGGAACCCATCAAGTGACATGAGGTAAACACCCGGCACAAACCTGCAGCAGGTCCTTTCTCTCACCCAGCCATGGCTTGGTGCCCAGAAATTCTTCATCCCACCTAAACACTGGGCTGTTCCCAAACAGGTGTCATCAGACTCTGAGGACCGGGCCCAACCAGTCTCTAGAGGGCTGCTACGAGGCTCTTCCTGTTTCCAGGCGGACTGATGGGGGTCACCTGACCAGAGGAGACTTCAGTGTTTAGGGTTTTGGCTTCAGGTTCTGACTCAAAGCAGAAAGTCTATGAAAATGAGAGTTAAAGTCACAGAGGGAGGCAATGAAGTGAAGAGCACTATCTGAACGCGGTCCCACCAAAAGTCAATGAGCAAATCAGTCAACAGTGGAGAGGCCTTGAAGCCTGGCTCCACCACTCAGCTCTGTGACCCTGGAAACCTTATTCAACTTTTCTCAGTTTTCACTTTTGCAAAATAGGAATGTGTAATTATTTCTAGTATTCACGACTGCCCTGAGCACTGTGAGATGACGTATGTGTGAAACATCTGGCACAGAAAAGGCTCCCGTGAAACATGGCCCTCAAATTTGTTCACTTTGATTCTTTGTTTCATGAGCTGAGGGGTCAGTCCATGGAGGGCAGCCCTCTGTGGGTTTTCTCTGTGGAGCGATTTCGCCTTCCTCGCCCCTGTGGTGAAACCACCTTTGCAAAATTATAACTGAGGAAATTATGACAGTGAAAGAAATCAGACCTAACCAAATCTATCTTGCCTCTAACCCTTAAGCTGTCCTTGTTCATTCCTGGGCATAGGCCGAACTAACTTTGGGAAGGAATTCAGTTCATGGTTTGACTCTGAAACAAAATTTATAACAGCCCTTTCCGAAAAGACCCCCTTCTTGCCTGGGGACCAGTCTGCCTTTGCAGGACTAACAAATTAGCTACAAGATTAGAAATTGGCCGGGCACAGTGGCTCATGCCTGTAATCCCAGCACTTTGGGAGGCCCAGGTGGGTGGATCACCTGAGGTCAGGAGTTCAAAACAACCCTGGTCAACATGGTGAAACCTCATCTCTACAAAAATACAAAAATTAGCTGGGCATGATGGCAGGTGCCTGTAATCCCAGCTACTCAGGATGCTGAGGCAGGAGAATTGCTTGAACCTGGGAGTTGGAGGTTGCAGTGAGCTGAGATCGCACCACTGCTCTCCAGACTGGGCAACAGAGCGAGACTTCGTCTCAGAAAAAAAAAAAAAAAGAAAGAAAGAAAAGAAACTACAGTTGAGGGGTCATGCAGCCTCTGGCTCCAAGAGTCTGAACCTCCCCAAATTGCTCCTGGAGGTAACATCACTTTTGTAAAACCTAAGATCAGTGCTTCAGATATTTTGCAGACCCCCACACTTGATGGATCAGCTGACACCACCCAGACCAGTAATCTAGCCAAACTAGTTCCGCCATCACCTACAGGAACAGAAAACAGCAAGAAAATCTCACTTCAACCCCCTATGATTCCATCTCCAACCTGACCAATCAGCACTCCCCACTTCCCAAGCCCCTATACCCTCCAAATTATCTTTAAAAACTCTGATCCTCAAATGCTCAGGGAGACTGACTTGAGTAATAATAAAACTCCGGTCTCTCGCACAGCCAGCTCTGCGTGAATTACTCTTTCTCCATTGCAATTCCTCGTCTTGATAAATCAGTTCTCTCTAGGCAGCGGGCAAGGTGAAACCACTGGGAGGTTACAGTGGGATTGACAGAAGTCAGAAAGTTCCCATCAATGATGTATGAGTTCACTGTTAGCCTCTTGGATCAGAAGCCAGGAATTAAGTCAACTTTGATTTTTACATTGAACCTGCCCAGAAGTGTCTATAAATGTTATAGTTAGAACAATGTGAATCAGAAAAGCTAGGCAGACATTTTGGTGGATATAAGTCATTTGGAAATAATGCATTCTCTCAGCATCAGTTCAATATCACTACTTCGTACATTTTTCTTTTAATATGCCACCAGTTTTAAAATATTGTTCTTAAGGGGGAAAACACTAATGGGCTAAAATTATCCTGAACCTTCCATTCTGAAAAGCAAAATATATTTACAAACATGGTGTGCTGACCCTGAGAAGGATGGCTCACACCTAGGGTTGCTTTGGGATTTTTTTTTTTTTTTTTTTTTTTTTTTTTTTTTTAATGTGACATCTAGTGGTTGGTGAAAAAACAGCCATCAAAAACCAGGTAGAGGGGTAGAACTTCGCCTGATTCACCCCCACTGGATGGGAATATTTTTTAGTTTTTTAATTTCTAAATTGAACTATTCACAGGAGATGAAAAGCTATATGCCAGAATAATTTTTGACATTAATTTGTATTTCGTTCTCTGTGATTCCCACCTCCACTTTATACCCAATTCTAAGCAAATAACCAGGTAGCTAAGTCTGTGGCCCCCTCCTATCTTCTGTAAAATCTTAAACTCAATGAAAAAATTATGCTGGTGAGTGAGCAGGTGCTGGGAGGAAGGAACAGGGGGTGCTGATTTCCTTTGAAGGAGAGAAAGGAGACGTAGCCCCCAGAGAGCAAGAACTCCAAACTGAAGACAGGCTCCTCTGAGGAGCACTGCTGTGCAGCCTGCCGTGTAGCAGGGTGGTGGCAGGACCTCACAGGGGTGACTGCAGGAGGCCCCAGCATGGGAGCACATCTGGTACACAAGGTCTCTGTGTGTTGACTATGGCAGATACGCAGCAAAGCCACCAACACTACTGCAGGGAGCCAAGCTGGGACATGCAGGTCCATGGTACTCAATGTAAACCAGTGAGCCACAGCTGGGGTTTTCTTTCCCTCCCTCCCACTCTGTGTTGCTCTGATTCCTAGGACATCTGTGAGCTTTGGGAAGGGGGAGCCCCCGTAACAACTCTTTGAACTTTCTGACAACTTTTGGGGATAGTATTTTGGAATAAGATTAAAGTTGATTTTTAGAAAATTAAGGCAGATGATATGTCTTGAAGGCCTAGGTGTAGGGGCTAAACCTTCTACCTAAAGGCTCTCCTTGCCCCATAAGGCTTCTATTCCCACTTTAGTCCTCACTTACAAAGTTCATTTCATTCAAGACTCTACAAAATTTAGATTCTTGATTTTATTACCATTGAATTATAATTAATGAATTTAGATATCAAATGTGATTACCAGAGTCCAGTTTCCTCCTTTCAGTCAGGTGGAGCTGGTGTGATATGAGGATCTCCTGGAATGTGTTCAACACACCCCATTCATGACCATCACCCCAACATCCCTGCTAACCCAGGTCTCTGGGAGCAGGAAAGGTAGAAAGAGCACAATGTATTGTTTTTAACTTTTTTGGAAGTAATTTCTAACTTATAAAAAGTTGCAAAAACAAAAATGGTACAAACGATATCCATATACACTTTACGCAGATTCACCTACTATTAACATTTTACCTCACTGGCTTTTCTCTCCCTTGCCTTCTCCCTCCTCCCCCTGCATATATACATGTGTGGGTGTGTGTGTGTGTCTGTGTGTCTGTGTGTGTGTGTGTGTAGTGAATAAATTTAATTTTTATTTATTTTTCTGAACCACGTTAAGGTAAGTTACATACATTATGGCCTTTTACCCCTAAATACTTAAGGTTCTATTTCCTAAGAATAGAGATAGCATACTACAATTATCAACCTCTTATATTTACACTGATACAGTACTTTAATCTCCCATACACACTCCAGTTTTGTCAACTGATCTAATAATGTCCTTTATAGTATTTTTTTCTCCAGGCAGAATCCAGTCTACGGTCAGGAATTGCATTTAATTGTCATGCCTCTTTAGCCCTATGTAACCAGGAGCATTTCCAACAGCCTATTCTTGTCTTTTATGACATTGAGATTTTTTTAAGAATACACCCTCCCCCTAACAGTTTTTTTATAAGAGAATGTTCCTCATTTTATGTGTGACTGATGTTTCCTTGTGATTAGATTGAGGTTTTGTATTCTCAGCCAGAACTTAGCATAAACAATGTTTCCTTCTGGGGCCTCACATCTAGAGGCACACAATATCAGTCTCTCATAAGTAATTCTCATTTTGATCACCTGGTCAAGGTACTGTCAGATTTTTCCTCAATATTTCACAGTCTTATTTTCTCCCTTGCAAGAGTCTTTAAGGCCATGCAAATATCCTACCCTTCATGAAAATTCCACCCACCCCCTTAGATAGAATATCCATTGATGATTCTTGCCTGATCTGATCTTTACCACGATGGATGCAAAATTATGATTGTAGAAGCTGTACAGGTCACTAGGGTGCTGGTACCTCTATATTTCAAACAATTGAGAATCACTAGATAGAGAATTCCTGAAACAATGACAGGTGCTGAAGATTTTATGTAGAGGAGTTATGCAAGATAATGTTATAGGTATTTATCAAAGAAGGAACAGAACCCAATATTTATCAAGCACCTACTATTAATATAGCCAAGCCCTTCATATACATTATCTCAATGACCCTTTATGGCCACTCTTTGAGGTAGGTATTCTTATTGCCTTTTATAGATTGAGGGATTAGTTAACATGCTCAGAGTCACACATCTACCAAGTGACTACACCGAAATGTAAACCTAGTTCCATCTGACTTAAAAATCAATGCCTTTTACACTCTGCTATTTTCATGGCTAGCTTCTGGTTCTCTCCAAAATGGATCCAAGTGTTAGGTCTACTCATCAAAATGAGTGTCCACTGGGATGGGAGAGACATCATGCAGGAATACTCTGTGCCATCCAGAACTTCGGTTGAATGCAGCCCATGTGCGATGCTCAAGTAGTGGCTGATGAAGGCCACTAGCAATTATCCAAACAGATTCACTGGATTCAGTGCCCACATTGACCCTTTTTTCTATCTGTCCTGGAGTGATGAATCAAGATGTCTCATGCCTCCACATTGTCTGAGCCTATCATGGAGCCAGAAAACAACCAACCATATGACCTAGCGAAAGTTCTACTGAGGAGCCTCTTGCACTTCTCCTTTCCTTTTCAAGAAGGCTTTTCCAAAATGCCCAAACAGATCCTTTTTTGTTCCCCCAGTTTCACACTACAATGTCCTCTATTGTCTTTTAAGCCAAATTACATTTCCCTTTGGAATCTGAGATGGCTTTGCCAAGAAGCAATGGCAACAGTCCAGTTTGTGATAGAACTCACTCAGAAATATAAAATTAAGGGTAGTAATGGGTTCAAGCAGTTAACAAAACAGACAGGGTGGCCACTCCAGAGAGAGCAACCTTAGCAAGAAAGTAGCAAAAGGGAAGGGAATTTATTTCACTAGAACCTTGTGCTGTCTCACTACCCCTTAGCCCAGATATTTATAATGCTACTAACATGTAATGAGCAATCTCGGGCAGTGCACATACAATCTCTCTCAGTTGATGAGGTTTGAGTGAAGCTGCTCTATCCTTCGGCTCCAGGGGTGGCCACCTGATTTAAACCTGGCCAATGCATGCATCCAACTGTCCCCCAGCCATAGTGATTGGTTCAAGGATGGGCACATGATCCAATTCAGGCCAACAGGACTGTGTCATAGACTTAAAGCTGGAATAACAGGAAGAGAAAAATGTTCTTTCTCTTTTAAGGGCAATGTAATGGATGCCACTATATAGACAGGGTTTGCCTGAGAGTAAAGCCAACACAAAAGAAAGTAGAGCCAACAGATAGAAAAAGAGAGACAGGGAACAAACGTGAGGGCATAATTTGAGCCACTAAATCCAACTATGCCAAAGCTAGGCTACTTTTTAGTTTCTTTCTGTTTCATGAGTCAAGAAATTAGGTTTTTCACCAAAATCAGTTGAGTTTAGCCCTTGTTACTTGCAACCAAAAGAATCCTGACCAACAGAGACATATACGTATCCAAATAGCTTTACAGTGTGTCAGATTGGTAGCTGTCAGAAATGAAGAACACTTGGTATTACGCATGTTCACATGTTCACAGAAGAAAGACATCACTTCCAATGGAGCAATCAGGGAAGGCTGCATGAAAGGGGTGGTATTTGGACAAGCTCCTAATGAATTTGTGGGAACATCTGGAAGACCTCCCCTACAAGGTGGGAGGTCAGGTGGGGGTAAGAGGGAAGGAGAATAATACCAAGGAAGATGATCAAGAGAAGCAAAGGTGTGCAATGTTTTAAAGCAAATTCCAGACATCACTTCACCAATAAAATCTTCAGTATTTATCTCGAACAGATAAAGACTGTTCTAACATAACCACAAGACCATTCTGACACTCAACAAAAAAACAATTCCTTAATAATATCTAATAGCCAATCTATGTTCAACTTTCCAATGGTGTCCAATGTGTTTTTCACATTTGTTCAAATCATGATCCAAGTCAGGCACCAGAGGGTTTGAACAGTCAGACTTACAAGTTTAAAAGATCAATCTCAAAAATTTACAAGAGACAAACCTTTCGAAGGTAGGTAAGTTAGGAGGTGACAGCCATGATCTTAGTGAGAAACATGGACAGAAAAGAGGCTGTAGAGATGGAGAGAGGGGTGGATTTGAAACTATGTAGGAGAGAAAGTCTTCCTACAGGGGAAGGAGTCAAAGGCGAGGAATCAAGGATGACAAATAACTTTCTGATTAAGGTGAAGGCAGAGTGGGGAAGCAGCACCATTAGCAGAAACAGAAAGAAGACTTGGAGAACAAATTAATCAATTTAAGACATTGTTTTTTGGCCGGGCGTGGTGGCTCACGCCTGTAATCCCAGCACTTTGGGAGGCCGAGGCAGGCAGATCATGAGGTCAGGAGATTGAGACCATCCTGGCCAACATGGTGAAACCCCGTCTCTACTAAAAATAAAAATAAAAAAAAAATTAGCTGGGCGTGGTGGCAGGCGCCTGTAGTCCCAGCTACTCAGGAAGCTGAGGCAGGAGAATGGCGTGAACCTGGGAGGTAGAGCTTGCAGTGAGCCGAGATCACGCCACTGCACTCCAGCCTGGACGACAGAGCAAGACTCCGTCTCAAAAAAAAAAAAGAAAAGAAAAAAAGAAATCGTCTTTTGAGAGCCTGCCATAAGCCCTGGAACCCAGTTGAGAACAAGTGGGACAAAATCCCTGTCCTGTAGTCCCAGCTAGTCGGGAGGCTGAGGCAGGAGAATCGCTTGAACCCGGGAGGCAGAGGTTGTGGTGAGCCGAGATCACACCACTGCACTCCAGCCTGGCAATAGAGTGAGACTCCGTCAAAAAAAAAAAAAAAAAAAAAAAAAAAAAAAAAAAAAAAAAGCCTTTCCTTCGGCGATTACATGCTAATTGATGGGTGAGGGAGAGGAATAAACAACAAAATACAAGTTTGGCAAATAAAAATAATTCAGAAAAGCTATGAATGAATTAAAATCCATGATGTGATAGATAAGGTCTGGGGCCAGGGGTAAGGGTTGGACTTCTTCAGACAGAATGGTCAGTGCAGGGCTCTCTGAGGTTCTGGCCCTTAAACAGAGACCTGAACCAGGAGCTGGAGCTGGCGGTGAGGATGAACACTCAAGGCAGGGGGCAGTGCAAAGACAGAGTGCAAATGAGCTCCAACAAGAGTGTCTTAGCCTCGGTCCTCAAATGCCAAGATGGGATTAAATGTGCAAAGATTTCAGAGCTGCAATGCCTGCGAATAAAGTGGCGGGGGCACGGTGGGGGGGGGGGCGCTGGAGAGGCTGGAAGAGGGAGAGGAAGAGAAGATTGGGTGGAAGCCCCCAGACCACCCGGCATTCTCACGGTCCAGCAAGGCCGTCTGGGAGCAAAGTCAGCAGTCAGAGGAGTTCAGAGTGTTCCAGGGACTCGCCTGCCTCAGTTTCCCTGCCACCTGGCCAAGCCCTGATAGGCGGGGCCTCGACCCAAAGCCCTGAGCAGCGGCGGCCCCTGGCCAATGACCCTCCCTGTCGTTAGAGACCCGACCCTGAGCAAGGCTGAGTGCAAGGAGACCGGGTCAGAAAGGAATGCAAAGGCCCCCTGGCAGGCTGAGGTTAGGGGATTTTAACCTAAGGGCAGAGAGGGAGCACGTCTAAGGGACACTGGGTGGAGCTGTCCCACAGGCCATGGCTCTGGAGTTTGGGAGATGTCTCCAGGAATCTGTGGCGCACAGGTGGCACAAACACCTCAGAAGGAATGGGAACAGTCAGAACATGTGGAGTGAAAAGAGGGGGCACGTCCACGTAAGGAACAGATGAAGAAAGCGGAGTCAGGTAGAAGGGGGTGACCCATCAAGCACTGGGGCCAAGGAGGGCTTCTGGAAGAAGGCAGAAGTGAGGTCTTTCCCTCAAACTACAGAAAATGCAGCCTCTCTCTCTCTCTCTCTCACACACACACACACACACACACTGTCTCTCTCTCTCTCTCTGTCTCTCTCTCTCTCTCTCTCTCTCTCTCTTTCTCTAACAGCCCAGCAAATGACAGTACCCCAACCATCTGAAAGTAAGTCTCTTCTCTAGCACCCCTGGTAGTGACAGGGAAGGCATGGAACATCACAATGAGATGAAACCCCCTCAGAAATGACTTCTTTTTCTCCCGGTCACTGCCTCATTTCTCTGTCCAGCCAAGGCCATGCATGCCTCAGACACAAACCACAGTTATGACCCCTCCATCCATGGAGCACACAGGCACTTTACAGGGATTATTCTTTATGATAATCACAGCCCTCCTAGGAATTGGGGATTATTCTCCCCATTTTACAGAATTGGAAACAGGCTCAGAGAAGCTTAATGAGGACGACTGTGCTGAAAGTGACACTCGTGACCTTTGGTGAAGGAAAAGTCAGGCTGGCACTGCTAGCAGGACCAGCCACTAGGTGCAGTGGTCATAGGGCAACGTCGGGGGTTACCCACCAGCCATGCGGGTCACACCAGGCCTGGAACCCAAATGTGGAGGTCCATTCCTAGGCCCAGCTCCAAGATACTTAGCCTAAGTCCTGATGTCAGGAATTGAAGTTCAGTTCAGTCTTGAAGTTTCTGAATGGTTCATTGCTGCATTTTCCAAAAGGCTCAAGAAGGTGTCTTGCTCATTGTGGTCTGGTGACTACAGGGGCAGGACTTGTAGTCAGACCTGGGTTTAACTGCTGTGTTGGCCCCATCGCTTACTGACCCCTTGGCTGTGAGCAAATCACCCTCATCTCCCGCCTCAGTTTCTCTACTAGAAAATGAGACTAATGATACCTCTCTTTCTGGAATGATAGGAGGATTGAATAATATATATAAAGCATAGCACATAAAGACACAAGAAAGACAAAGTAAGGGCTCTGTACTTATTTATTTCTACCTTACCTTGTTCCAAAAGAGATTTAAGGCTGCTGATGCACAATAAATATTTGTTAACTGAATAAATGTAAAATAGAAAATAGAGACTAATGAGCTTGATCTCCCACAGAGAGGCTCAAAGAGAAAATGAGGGAAAATTGCCTACGGTGAAATTCATTAGGTTGTTTTTAAAATCAATGATTTGAGCTCCAGCCTTTCACTGGAAGGGAAAAAATGAATTTATTATAGTTTTTAGCTGCAGTTAGGATAATAGGTAACATTCCAAATAATATGCCTCTTTTCACTAGTTAATAGCATTGAACTTTACATCCCAATACCCCTTTTCTTCCTGGGTCTCAAATGCATGCATATGAAAGAATTCCTGAATGCTGTCCAGGGAGGGGGCAAGAGAGATCAAGGGACCAGATAGCTAATTTATTACCAGAATAACTGATAATAAATTATTAGTTCTTCTAATACAGAAGAACCTCTCACAATTTACAAAGTCTTTACCATGAGACCTGAAAGAGGCAGTGAGCTATAAAACTCAAGTCACTCAAACTGAATTCATGTTGTCACAACAGCTGTGGCAGTAGCAGCACAGATGCCTTCTTAAAGATGCCCACTAAATGTTCACCATAGTGTTGTTTATAGTTAAAATACAGGAAGCAACCTCAATGTTGCTCAATGAAGACTGCCTTAAACCAGTGCTTCTCACACTTTAATGTGACATGAACCACCTGAGGATGTTGTGAAAACAGCAGATTCTGAGCCAGCTGGGGGTGAGATGCTGCATTTCTAACAAGCTTCTAGGTGAGACCAGTATCCACAGACCACATTTATGAATAGCAAAACCTTGGCTAAAATAACCAGTAATAAGTTTATACTGGAATAATGTACACCTCTTAAAAATGATGATGTGAATCTGTATATATGCATATGGCAGGGAGTGTAGGATATATTTTTTTTGATGTTTTTGTTTTGTTTTGTTTTGTTTTTCGGTTTTTTGGTTTTTTCTTTTTAGATGGAGTCTCGCTCTGTCACCCAGGCAAGAGTTCAGTGGCACAGTCTCGGCTCACTGCAACCTCTGCCTCCCGGGTTCAAGCGATTCTTCTGCCTTAGCCTTCTGAGTAGCTGGGACTACAGGCACATGCCACCATGCCCGTCTAATTTTTGTATTTTTAGTAGAGACAGGGTTTCACCATATTAACCAGGCTGGTCTCAAACTCCTGGCCTCATGATCCGTCCGCCTCAGCCTCCCAAAGTGCTGGGATTACAGGCATGAGCCACCGTGCCCGGACTGTTTGTTTTTTAAGAGACAGCGTCTCACTCTGTTGCCCAGGCTGGAGTGCAATGGTGTAGTCCTAGCTCATTGCAAGCTTGAACTCTTGGGCTCAAAGAATCCTTCCACCTCAACCTCCCAAGTAGCTAGGACTACAGGCATGCAACACCATGTCTGGCTAATTTTTTTTTATTTTTTGTAGAGATGGGGTCTTGCTATGTTGACTAGGCCAGTCTCAAACTCCTGGCCTCAAGCAATTCTCCTACCTTGGCCTCCCAAAATGCTGGGATTACAGGTGTTGTATTGTTAAGTGATAAAAGTAGGGCACCCAATTGAAAAGTTAAGGATTTTAAAGCAGAGTATAAAATAGTATGTATATTATAGTTCTATTTTACATGCAAGTGTTTGCTTTGTAAAAAAAAATCTAAAATAATATACTCCAAAATCCGACAGTATTTCTCTCTAGGTGGTGAAATTTAGAGTGATTTCATTTATTTTTCTTTTAGTGCAACTGTGTTTTCTTTCCTTCTTTCTTTTTTTTTTTTTCTCTTTTTACAATAAACAAGTAGCACTGGGTGATATAAAAGGAAAAATCTGCAAGAGGTTATAAGGCCCAAGAAAATGCTTTTTCTCTAGATGATTGTGTAAGAATATATATACACAATCAGTCAAGAATAGAAAAATATAAAAGGCTTCTCAGGAAGTCAAGCTAATTTCAAATGTGACCACTCCACCCATCAAGGCACCCCAAAGACCGTTAGAAAAGGAGGTTGGTTTCCAGTGGCTTGCTGTGAGGAAAGGACTTTGTACAGGACAAGTTGAAACTCTACATGTAAGGAGCTAGTTAGGAATAGTGAAGAAGATAGTGGCTGGCCTAGAGGCCCAAGGCGCCCCAAGCCTACGGACAGGGGCTGGATGCTGTGACCCTAGAGATCTGGGGATGGGATCTTTTGGGGCATGAGGATACACAGTGCAGAGGGCTCTGGAGCACGTGGGATCCAGGTGCAAATTCCAGCTTTGCCATTTAGCAGCTTAACCACCTTGTGCCTCTGTTTCCTCAAATGCAAAATGGACATACAAAGAGGGCTCTGTGACCAGGCACAGTGGCTCACGCCTGTAATCCCAGCACTTTGGGAGGCCGAGGCAGGCAGATCACCTGAGGTCAGGAGTTTGAGACCAGTCTGACCAACATGGTGAAACCCCGTCTCTACTAAAAAAAGAAAAAAAAAAAAAATTAGCCAGGCATGGTGACGGGAGCCTGTAATCCCAGCTACTCAGGAGGCTGAGGCTGGAGAATCACTTGAACCCAGGAGGCAGAGGTTGCAGTGAGCGGAGATAGCACCATTGCACTCCAGCCTGGGTGACAGAGCGAGACTCTATCTCAAAACGACAACAACAACAAACAAACAAACAAAGAGGGCTCTGCTGAGGGTTAAATCAGATAACTTTTGAGAATTGTTCCACAATGTCGGCCACCTTGGGCAAGCCTTCTGGACAGTCTAATCTACTTGACAGGGATGGAGCCAGTGGAAAGAGTTTTGCTTTTTGTTTGTTTTTTAACTTCAGCACATATTATTGTGCTAAATTAGATACATATTATTTCCTTTAGATAATTTCATATGAAGATGTGATGCCACGCTATTCTAGAACAGATAAACAATAAGAGTTATCATTTCTTAAAGAGAAGTGTAGGGGAGAAAAAGTTTAAAAATAAGAATATTTAACCCAGGAACACAATCATATCCAAAATAGGAATAATGCTGTGAGTGGGTAGTTTTTACTAGAAGGAAATCTACTATATTGGAAGAAGATACAGTAGCAGATTAGTTAGTAGAAATTAAGTAACGTTCTTGTGAAAATGTAGAAAACTCACAGCCCCAGAAGAACTTATTGACAAACAGACAAAACAGGACGAAGTTCACACGCCTGTTACAAGTTTTGCACCATCCCTCCCAGTCTTAGCAACAGGGCCTCCACATTATGATAATAATAATAACACATGGGGCAAATGTTTGCAAAGAAAATGAACATGAGCCAGAGGGGCAGCCTTGTGATCTATCTACTCCACCTTGGAGAACATCCACAGAGGCATGCAGCAGGACTTTTTGCTGCACATACAGGAAGATGCCATGAAGGGAAGACTTTGGGGAGATCAACTGGGCTGTCTTGCTTAGGAATTCCTGGGGTGTTGCAACCCGTTTTTTCTGCCATTGGGTTAGTTACAACAAATGCCAATAAGTCACCTCCACTTTGTCTCACTTGTTCTTTGCAGCAGCAGCTCAGCCTTGGAAGGACATTGCCTGAGAAATGAAGAAGCTCATTAACTTGGGTCAGTAGATTGGACAGTGTAGCACCTGTAGACCTTGAATCTTAAGATGCCTTGTGTGATCAGCCAGAGAAATGAAAACTAATCAGGAGGGTGAAACTGCAATGGGGCCCGCAGTGAATAGTGAGGAGGCACAGCCAACAGGCTGAGGCCCAGACTCAGTGGTAGCCCTTGCAACCCAGCTTGACTGGCCTGTGCTGGGAGATGCAGCTGGCCTAAGAAATGATTAAATCCTCACACGTCTAGGACAAACATTCCAACCATCCTACCAGACTAGATCATGTACATATACATCCATTTGTTCCACAAGGGAATTTCAGAAAAAAAGTGACGTCTCATTGAACTAATGAAGATGTCGTTCTCCCACTTAAGTGAATTCTGGAAACTCTAAACATTCATTTGCACAAATCAATAGAGTCTCAAAGCCAATGTTTATTGCCTTCAGTGAGATTTATTACGCTGTAAAAACTTTTACTTTTGACCAGCAAAATATTAAAAATTAAGTTGCCCGTGTCACTCTTGGCTATCTAATCAACAGCCATTCTCCCTTCAAAGACTAGCAAACAGAATTCTATGTTTGGGTGCAATGGACCCAGTCCCATGAAATGACTTAACGATTGTTCTAACTCAATAGTGACACCCCCTTCCACTAAGCCAGTGATTGATTTAGGAGTGTGCATGTGACCCAGTCCTAGTCAATGAGATTTGAGGAAATAACTGCTGAGGCAGCCATATTGCCACCATTAAGCAATGAACTGGAAAACAAAAGCTGAGAATTGCAGAGCTATTCTTATTGTGTATAAATATTGAATGTGACAAAGGAAAAGAATGCATTGAGCAAAAAGAAATGGGTCTATACTATAATATTAACAAGTATTTATTAAGCATCTACCATATGCTTAGTTAACCCTATGATACTGGGTATGGAATAATTATCAACCTCTATAGCACTGGCTTTGAAATGGAGATGGAGGTGACGGTGTTTCAGGTTGTTAAAGAAGTGCTCTAGCTACTGGTGAGGAAGAAATCTATTTCAGCTAGGGCATACCCAGGAGGTGACTTCTAGCACAGCACTCAAATAACATTAGTTGCAAAAAAGAAGAGTAGTTACAGTCTTCACAATGACAGACATAGGACAAAGAGTGCCCCAGTGAGAGGGAAGACAGTAGTGTTCAGCCTCTCATATCAGTCCCCTGAACCAGGGAAATAGGCAGCCAGCATTTTGCAAAGCATATTAGAGAAAAGCAAAGATGTCCATTAAAATGAATTGAAAAAGTCTTGGTCCTGTGCTTTGAGCAAATGTATTAACATAAACCAAGAACTTCCTGTAATTACAGCACTTCTGAAGTAAAAGTATGGCTGGGCTACCCCAAAGGACAGTCATCCCACTATTTCTTTAGCCACAGTAGACATAGGGTTATCACAGTAAGGGGAACTGGAACTCAGTTTCAGACCCCACTGGATTTCCTTCATGGTTCCTTGCATTTGTTTGTTAGGGAGACAGTATTCACTTCAGGGCTCAGGTGGCAGGACAGATGAGCATGGGGGTTTTCAGAAGAGGAGGTCCATGAGAACCAGAGGGTAAAGTTTGAATTTTGCCTTCAAAGACTTGTACACCGATTTGTGGGGGTACCGCAGCTATAGGTGTGTCTATAGTCAGCATGATGCCAACTGACTCATTACCAAAATCAGTTGTGTCAACACCATAAATGTGGCAGCCTCGTTCAGAGAAATCAAATGTAAAAGTGTTTTAAATTTAAAAACACTGATGATTTTTAAATTGTGCTTGAGGTTAAATTGTTCCCCTACCTTGTTGGGTTCCTGAGAACAATGCAGTTAGAATAACAATCTCACTGCTGCATCTTTTCCAGAGATCTCAAAGCATGACTTGAGTGTCATTCTCATTACAAAAGAGGAGAATGGAGGATTGTTTGGGCAGAAACATACACCAGAGGACAGCAGGAAAGCTTGAAGATAGTTAAATCTTAAGAGAGTTCTAGAACTAGAAGGGGTCTTAGAAACATCTAGTATAACTTCTCAAACATTTTTAGCAGTAGAACATTTCATTCAAATGAAATTTTACACAGAACCCCAATATGGATATAATGGCATTTATTTAGGATAGTTTTCTAATTTTTTTTTTTTTTTTGAGACGGGCTCTTGCTCTGTCAGCTAAGCTAGAGTGCAGTGGCATGATCACAGCTCACTGCAGCCTTGAACTCCTGAGCTCAAATGATCCTCCTACTTCAGCCTCCCCAGTAGCTGGGACCACAGGTGTGCACCAGCATGCCTGGCCTTTTTTTTTTTTTTTTTAAGAAATAGGTTCTCCATATGTTGCCCAGGCTGGTCTCAACTCCTAGGTTCAAGGGATCCTCCCACCTCAGCCTCCCAAAATGCTGGGATTACAGGTGTGAGCCACCGCACCTAATAGATAGTTTATTTTTCAAGTGAAAACTTTCATATTATGAAGTGGGTCTGTGAGACCGATTAGATGGTTTGTTGGATGTGAAAATTTTAAATCAGGGGTTAAGGACTGTTATGACTAGATCAGCTTCAGCATCCATTGTATTTCTCTGATGTGTGTTAGTTACACAGAATCAAGAAACTTCTGATTGGTAAGTAGGGACAAACTTGAAAGTAGGGATGAGCTTCACCACTCACCCTGCAATCTCAGGATACTTTTCAAAGAAACTGAAATCATAGGAGAAGCTTTATTCCAAGATAAATCAGAAAAATAGCTCATCCTGCAACATAAATTAACGTGTTTACAACTTGCTAATGTGCTTAAGAAAATTGATATGGTTCATAAAACAAGGGCATGCATACAATGTTTTTAAGTACAAATATATTTCATGACTGATGTTTGAATCAAATGTTTGCCCAATTTCTAAAGCAACTCTACAAGTCGCTAAGTTTCTGCAGAACCATCTAGAACACACTGATCAAATTAAATTTCCTTTTTTATAAATAAAGAATTTAAGTCCTGATTGGAGAGATTATTGCTTGAAGTCACACAGTTAGGGGTGCATATCTAGGACTAAAACCCAGAACTTTTTACCCAAAATCTGCAGGGGCTTCCCCTAAAGATGCTGCAGTTCTATGCAAAAATGTTCTCTTTTATATAGATGCCTTTTCTACTGCTAGCAAAGAAAGTAAGCTCACACATGTCATCAGATAAGACCTCGAACACTTTGACATGTATTTCCAAGCTAATGAGGAAAAAAAGAAACTTCTGAATAAAAACTTCTCTGCAGGATGCCCACACCCAGCCCCTACTGACATCAGTGGCCCTGATGAGCCAAGCAGGCTCCTGATGAGCTTGTAGGCACATCACCTGCATAGTCACTCACACCAGTGACCACTCTCTCCATGGCCTATACTTTGCACTTTCTCAGTAAATCTTGCTGAACAAAAAGTGTGAAGCCAGTGAACATAAAAGCACATTTTAGGGAAGAGTTTGACATCAAACAAATACCAGCAGCAGGAAAACAGCTCCACCTCCTTTCCATATCCAGCCTCTGTCTAAGACCTCCCCTACCTGAAAGTTAGCAGGAACATCAGGGAAAACAAAATAAAACCAAAAAAAAAAAAAAAAGCCTTAAGTCTTTCAGGTTGCACCTGCAAACAGGTCCTGGAAATGGGTTGTGGTTGCACAAGGGCAATGAAATTAAGTGAATGTGTAGTTCCCCTTGTGGTTCATTTACGCACGCACTCCCAAACCCCACGACCACACAGAGTTGATGAATCACTTGTTCTTCTGTTTAACTGAATGTCTAAGACGATATCATTCCCATTGCTGAAAATATCCAGAAAATTCATTAACAGGATGACATAATACAGAAGCATGCTCACTTAGTACGACCCTGTAACTGTAGATACCAGCTTATCGAGTTGGCATACTTTAATTATGAACTGCAAGATAGGTAAAACTCAATATCAAATTTATGAAAATGCAAACATATTTTCATTTACTTTGGGTATAAATGGCCATAGTGTAAGCAGAAAATTGTATCACAATACTACTCCTGATAATATCAACAATAACTATTTTGTTGATTATTTACCATATACCAAGCACTGCTATAAATACTTAACATGTATTAGCTCTTTAATTTTCACTGTAACTCTAAGAAATAGGTACTATTTGTCAGCCCAATTTTACAACAAAGCAAACTGAGGCAAAGACAAGAAATAGGTATTAGAAGTGACAAAAACAAGCATAAACATTTGAATTTTATGAATTTTATTGAATTTTATTGAATTTTATTGATAATAAATATAAAATTTTATTGAATTTTATCCTCAAAACATAAAGGATTTGAATGAGTGTGCATTTCTTCCTACCTAGATATTAATTGGTATGTAATCATGACTCAGAAAATAAGGAAGAAAAAAACGTTTAAACTTCCCAAACATACAACATCTCCTTCAGCTCTCATGTTAGCACAAATAAGAGGCATTTCAACCCAAGATCAAACAGTTTGATTAAATCCTATAGTTTAGAGACTGAATGGAACCTGAGGATCTAGGAGTGGGGCTGGGTGACTGCAAGAAAGGCAGCTCTTTGCAAGACTGTTCTGTGTGATGGTCAGGTGTTGGAGCTCTGAAACCACAGAGCTTGGATTCCAACCCTGGCTCGCCACTTGTGAGCTCTGTGATCTTAAGAAAGTTGTTTAATCTTTTCCATGGAAATAATAATAATAACTATCTCACAGGGATGTTGTGAGGATTAAATGAGCCTGTGAAGGTGTGACATAGCACCTGGTCCACAAGAACCACTCAATAAATACCAGTTACTGTTACTATGATCACTACTACCACCAACTGGAGAAATAACTGGAAATTAAGGCTTTTATAAGACAGAAAGAACAAAATCCTGGCTTTTGAGAGACAGTTGTGTACTACTCTGTTCTCGGACTCATTCATAAGGGGAAAAAAATCCCTATACCCCATATCACGCAAAAGCTGCACAGGCACAGTGGCTCATGCCCGTAATCCCAGCACTTTGGGAGACTAAAGCAGGCCGATCACTTGAGCCCAGGAGTTACCAGCCTGAACAACATGGCAAAACCCCATCTCTACAAAAAATACAAAAATTAGCCAGGCATCGTTGTGCACACCTGCGGTCCTAGCTATCCAGGAGGCTGAAGTGGGAGAATCACCTGAGCTTGGGAGGTCGTGATGGGCTTGAGCCATGATCATGCCACTGCACTCTAGCCTGGGTGATGGAGCAAGACCCTGCCTCAAAAAACAAAAACAAAAAAATCTGTATGCATGCTGTTTTCCAACAATAAGCAACATATGACACTACTCATACATGAATAGTTTCTTTAATCTTCTATAAACCCACTTTTATTAAGTCTTCTCAAATTACCAATGGGCATTTAGAAATTTTTACAGAAGCTTTGTAAAATGAGATATGATGGATCTGGCCCAAAATGGTATAAAGCCACAAATCCTAAATGGCAATAAAAACATAGAAAAAGATTTTTTAAAATAATAACAGAACTAAAATTGATCATAGTCTAATACTAGAACCTGGGAGCAACTGACAGGACTAAATTAAAACACCAGTGGCTGAGACTTCAGCTCTTGATATAGTCTGGCTTCGATGAATAAAACAGAGGTCACCAGACAAAAGGAAGAAAGAGAAAGATGCTTCAAACCTCCTCTTTCATTCCTCAGCTTCATGTCTGTTCTCCTATCCTCATCCCTAACTCTATCTCCACCTCTTCCAAATCTAAGCAGAAACCACAAATTCTAGAAAATATAACACTAATGTGGGTAAGAAGAGACTTGATGGTAGCACAACACATTTGTCTTAGATAAAGGCAATATACCATCACGATGAACCCTAATAACAACACGTACTGGAAATTGGCTTGTCCATGTTCAGAGTACCAGAGAATCAGGCAGTGGGAGGAGATAGAAGGTGCCACTTCATTAGAGCAGGACACACCGATGATGTCCTAATGGAAACAGGAAACTGGACTGGGAGCAGTGCATACCAATATGCCACAAGTGTGAAAAGGGAATTGGATTATATAGCAAAAAAAAAAAAAAAGCTGAAACATGGGCAGATGGAAATTAAACACAACGAGTTGCCAAAAAAAAAATGCAGGAGAGAAGGAAGGATTCCAAGAAGATAATGTGATTACAGAAGTAATATACATATTGGAAACAGGTTTAGAACCAAACTGATGCTATAGAAAATCTATTTAGTGGTGTGGAAAACAGACTCTCCAAGTTCTAGTAGAATATAGAGGGAAAGAACATGGAAATTAAAATGACTCTAGTTGTGGAAGACAAAGACTGGAAAGTCAATATGAGAAAAATGAGTGTTCCTGAAGGAGAACTCAGAATAAATGGAAAAAAAGTAATAATCAAAGATATAGTAGAAGAAATTCTTCCTCACCTAAAGACAAACTGCATAAGCAGATCAAATGGGCCTTTAGTTTCCTGAAAAATCCATTAAAAGAGATTCACATCTACTCACATGCTTACAAACTATTTACAAGGATAAGTTTAAAATAAAATTTAATTTAAAAACCTATAAGCACCAAGGCAAATAAACCAGGTTGCCTAGCAAATATGAAAATTAGTCAGGCTTCAGACTTCTCCAGTGCTGGACTAGCTCCAAGGCGATGCTGTCTCAATGCCTATAGCATTTTGAAGAAGAAAAAAGTTATGATCCAGTAATTTTTAATGTATCTGCCATGTTGAAAAGGGATGTTCAGATACACAAGCTCTTAAGACACACAGGAGCATCCAGAAAGCTTCTTGAATTTGTTGTCCAGAAAGGGCACAAAGTAACTGATAGTGAAAAATAAAACTAGTTTTAAAAGATAAACAATTGGCAGAAAGCTGGATATAAAAGCCGACTCAATAAAAACTGGAGTGAGGATTCTTTGGGGAGTGAGAGAAATGTTCTAAAATTGGATAGTGGTGGGAGTGGCACAATTCTGAAAATTTACTAAAAATCATTGAATTGTATACTTAAGATGAATTTATTTTATTGCAAATTATGCCTCAATAAAGCTGTTTGAAAAACCAAACTCAAATATAAAAACTGATCAGATAGAAAAGCCAAAATCAAATACACTAACATAGCATAGCAAGTAGGCAGGATGACAGAGTGTGTTCAACACTTTATCACCAGAGGTGCCATTTCACAAGTGACTCTCACAATCTGAAAAGGCCGATCAAAGAACATTTTTGAAAAATTAAAAATAACTACCACTGGAATATATGTCTTCCAAACATTAGAAAAGATAAAAGGTAAAGAAAATATAGCCCAGGGAGGGAGGATGGGGAAAGGTCAGTCAACAGGTACAAAGTTGCACTTAGATAGGAGGAATAAGCCCTGGTGTTCTATTGCACAGTAGGGTGATTGTGGTTAACAATAATTCATTGTATATTTCAAATAGCTACACAAGAGGATGCTGAATGTTCTAACCACAATGAAAGGATCAATGTTTGAGGTGAAAGATTTGCTAATTACCCTGATTTGATCATTATACAATATATACATGCATTGAAATATGACATTATACCCCATAAATATGTACTATTATTTGTCAATTAAAAATAAAATAAAACTTAAAAGAAAATATAATCTATATACCAAAAAAGAAAACATAAAGGAAAGAGCAACACAGCATCTTTTAAGTAGAAAATGCTGATATGCCAGAAATAAGAGCAAATATAATAATTATAACAATTACATTAATCTCCTCTATTAAAAATTTTGAAACTATAAACTCGGGTCAAAAAAACAAAATGCTGTACCTAAAGCAAAGTAAAATAAATATATAAGGGCAAAAACCTAATTTCTTGGTCTGATGAAAAGTGTAAACATTTTGAACTGAGAACTTCATTTAAAATGGTTATTCAACTTTATGTTTATTGCAACAGAAAGGTGACCATGACATATTTGTAAGTGGGGAAAAAATGTAGACTACACAACAGCATGCACAGAATGATCCCATGGCAAATTGTGAATGTGTGTGTTCATGTGCACACACACCCAATAGAATATATAAAAGGGATTCACTAAAACATCAGAAATAGATTTGGGGAGATTTTAATGCTTCGGTCTGGTTGAGTTTTTAACAATGAGAATATAATATGTTCACACACAGAGACACACACAAGATATTGTAAATTTGTACAAAGACAGTGGTAAATACCATTTAGTGGTACTTACCCAATAATTTTATATTGGAAAGCAGTAAAATTGATAGTGAATATATAATTCTCATAAATTCCATGAAACAAGTTATAGTGTACTAAAATATGTATAAAGCTAAAACTGAAATACAAGAAGAAATTCATAAGAACAAATTATATTAGGATAATTCTTTAATAAACAAATTGTCTTCATCAGGTCAAACAGCCAAAAAATAGAGAAAAAGCTAAATAATTGTATTATGTAATTACTAATCTGGATAATGACTCTTCATTATATCATTACAACATAATTAAATTAATTTAATAAATACATTGACGATACATATGAAAACAGAAACATACTCTATTTTTCAGCGCCCATGAAACATGTACAAAAATTGATTTAGAATTGGACCGCATAGAAAGTTGCAGTTATGCTCTTGACTACAGCCCTCTCAAAAAGTCTAAAAATTTTCTAATGAAAACTGGCAAATTAAAAGTCCATCAAGAATAAAAATGAGCAAAAATAGCCTGGGCGAAGTTGTTGCTTTGGGAAGCTGAGGCGGGAGGATTGCTTGAGGCCAGGAACTCGAGACCAGCCTGAGCTACACAGCAAGACTGTCTCCACAAAAATCAAAAAATTATCAGAGTGTGGTGGTACACACCTATAGTCCTAGCTACTTGGGAGCCTGAGGCAAGAGGATCACTAGAACCAAGAAGTTTGAGGCTACCGTGAGCTATGATCATGCCACCACACTTCAGACTGGGCAACAGAGTGAGACTTTTTCTCTAAAAAAATTTAAAAATAAAGAGGAAATTCCAAAAGCAGACCCAAATATGTATGTGTGTGTAACATTAGTATTATTAAATTAATATTTTAAATCAGTGCAGAAAAAAATGGGTAAATTTAGGGAAAAAACAATTAAATCTCTACCTTATTACAAAATGAATTTTAGGTGAAGTAAGGATTTAAATATAAAAATAAAACTATAAAGTACTAGAAGAAAATATTGATGCATATTTTCAAAATCTGTTCAATGTAGAAGTTTTTCTAAACATGAATTATAAATGAATAAAACTGATGGGCTTATTTAAAAATTTAACATCTGAACATAAACAAGGCTAAAAGGCCTATTTGCAAACTGTGAAAATTATTTGCAACAAATATCACAAAGGCTGAATAGCCTTAATTTTAATTTTTAATTTTGATATATAAAAATTTCATATAAATTAAAGGAAGTCAGGCCAGGTATGGTGGTTCACACCTGTAATCCCAGGGCTTTGAGAGGCTGAGGCAGGAGGATCGCTTGAGCCCAGGAGTTCAAGGCTGCAGTGAGCCAAGGTGGTGCCACTACACTCTGGGCGACAGAGTGAGACCTTGCCTATAACAAAACAAAACTAAACTAAAGGAAATACCCCAACAGAAAAACTAGTGAAAGGCAGCAATGTGCTACTTATAAAAGAAATAAGTTGCACAGCTAGCACAGGCAGTAGAGCATGAGTCTCTTTAAAGAAATATAGATGCACACATATGTTTGTTGCGGCACTATTCACAATAGCAAAGACTTGGAACCAACCCAAATGTCCATCAATGATAGACTGGATTAAGAACATGTGGCACATATAAACCATGGAATACTATGCAGCCATAAAAAAGGATGAGTTCATGTCCTTTCTAGGAATATGGATGAAGCTGGAAACCATCATTCTGAGCAAACTATCACAAGGACAGAACGTGTTCTCCCTCATAGGTGGGAGTTGAACAATGAGAACACTTGGACACAGGGCAGGGAACATCACATACTGGGGCCTGTCGTGGGGTGGGGGACAGGGAGAGATAGCATTAGGGGAAATACCTAATGTAAATGGTGAGTTAATGGGTGCAGCAAACCAACACGGCACATGTATACATATGTAACAAAACTGCACGTTGTGCACATGTACCCTAGAACTTAAAGTATAATAAAAAAAGAAAGAAATATAGATGGTTGGCCGGGTGTGGTGGCTCACGCCTGTAATCCCAGCACTTTGGGAGACAGAGGCAGGCAGATCTCCTGAGGCCAGGAGTTCGAGACCAGCCTGACTAACATGGAGAAACCCTGTCTCTACTAAAAATACAAAATTAACTGGGCGCAGTGGCGCCTGCCTGCAATCCCAGCTACTCGGGAGGCTGAGGCAGGAGAATTGCTTGAACCCAGGAAGTGGAGGTTGCAGTGAGCCAAGATCGTGCCATTGCACACTCCAGCCTGGGCAACAAAGGCCAAACTCCATCAAAAAAAAAAAAAATATATATATATATATATAGATAGATGGTCAATTAACACAGGAACAAAACAGTTTCAATCTCACAAATAGTCAAATAACAGAACAGTTATATGTCTTCTTTTTTTTGAGATGGAGTCTCTCTCTGTCACCCAGGCTGGAATGCAATGGCACGATCTCGGCTCACTGCAAGCTCCGCCTCCTGGGTTCACGCCATTCTCCTGCCTCAGCCTCCTGAGTAGCTGGGACTGCAGGCGCCCGCCACCACACCCAGCTAATTTTTTGTATTTTTAGTAGAGACGGGGTTTCACCGTATTAGCCAGGATGGTCTTGATCTCCTAACCTCGTGATCCGCCCACCTCCACCTCCCAAAGTGCTGACATTACAGGCATGAGCCATCGTGCCCGGCCTATATGCCATTTTTTTACTTATCAAGTTATAACTCTTTAAAGGTTAAAATCCCATGTTCATAACATCAACATGAAACCTCAAACCTCACACGTGGTATTGCAAACTGGTAAGACATTGGAGAGTGGGAGTGGTTTAGAATGTACATTTCAAATGTGTCAAATATAGTCAATTCTTTCTACTCAACAATTCCTAAGACAAAAAGGATTTATAAAGATGTAGAGACAATGATAGTTACTGTAATGTTATTTGTGGCAGCAAGAAAGCAGAAAGAACTTAAAGCACCCAACAATAGAGGACCAGCTAAATCAATCGTGATACCTTAAAAACTGTGATGAAGAAGAATATTCATATGAAAAGACATTAATTATACATTGTTAGATGGGAAAAAATAAACTACAATACAGTAATGGTCCCATATTTGAAAAAATAGTAATAAATGTACATTCATTAAGCAAAAACAACTTTTTTTTGGTTCAGGGAAGATATTCACCAAAATGTTAATAGTGGTTCTGTCTACATGTTGGTATGACAGGTAGGATTTTTGTGTTCTCTTTGCCAATCTCTATTTTATAAATTTTTCCATAATCGTATGTTTAACTTGCATAATAATTGTTAAAATAGTAACAATGGTAGTAATAGCATGCTGAAATTAAGCTTTTTCTCTTTTTGAAGAGCATTGGCATGCCAGTTCTTTTTCTCCTTAGCATTAAAGAAAGCACCATGGATCCACATTAAAAGAAAGATGTGGCTTGCCATCACCCTGAGGGACACTTTCAGTGGGATGATTACAGCTGCTATGACAACAAGAGGAGGATGTGATGTCACATAATGATCCAGTGACTTCAACGGTCCCGTCCCAATGCAGAGCTTTGCTGCCAGCTGGAAATCCAGCAGAGACCTCATTAAGGGCATCTGTTCAGTAATTACTACAAGTTTCCCTTCATCACGCATCCAACTTTGAAAACAGCCCTACCGCAGAACTCCAATGCCTGATTCACAGAGGGCTTTAATCTTCCATTTCTGTAGCGCTCAGACTGACTGCCACCAGAGGACCAGGGTCAAGTTTTGGTGCAGTCAGTAAATACTACCTTGATCAACAGGGACCAGGGCGGGAAGAAGCATCCAGAGGACATTTATTAACACCAACAAAGACTAGAGCCTCAAGGTGTTTAACTAAGGTATCTTATTTTGCATCCTCCTAGAACATTTAAATATTGTAATTTCCATTAGAGAAAATCTAATACACCCCTAACCCATAGAAAAGAAGGGCAAATAGGACTGACTGCACAGCAAGCCAGAGAATCAACTGCAAAATATGCATAATGAACTCTCCTACAATGAATATGAAATCCCAAGACCCTATTCACGTGGCACTAGCACTGGTGCTCTGCATAGAATAGGGGCAAACTGCTATGGTGGAAGGAGCCAGACAGAACTGGTGTCAAGTCCCAGCTCTACTACTTAACCTCCTCTAAGCCTCTGTCTTGTCACCTATAAACTGAGAATAATAATGAGTCAAAAGAGTTGGAAAATTAAGCATAAAACTCTTAGCCTAGTACCTAGTATTCCAAATAAAGTTAGTTCCCCTTGAAAAGTTTCACAGAAAACTACACAGAAATGTCAATGAATTAATTGCTTCTTTATTAAGTCTTGACCAATGCAAGAGTCTCCTAACTGCCCTCTCTCTTGCCACACCTACTGCTTTTATCATCCTCACATATCACACTATTCTTATACATGGTGTTTTCTCTGTCTAGAATGTTCCCAGAATTTCTCCCCTGTCCATCCCATCCCCAACCTCATCCAGCTCTGTGATTCCTAAACAAGGCACACAGCAGAATCACTTAGAGATCTTTCTAAAAATGCACATGCCAGGCTGGGCACAGTGGCTCACGCCTGTAATCCCAGCACTTTGGGAGGCTGAAGCAGGCAGATCACCTGAGGTCAAGAGTTCAAGACCAACTGGCCAACATGGTGAAACCTGTCTCTACAAAAATACAAAAATTAGCCAGGCATGATGGTGGGTGCCTGTAATCCCAGCTACTTGGGAGGCTGAGGTGGGAGAATCACTTGAACCTGGGAGGCAGAAGTTGCAGTGAGCAGAGATCGTGCCACTGCACTCCAGCCTGGGCGACAGAGTGAGACTCTGTCTCAAAAAAAAAAAAAAAAAAAAAAAAAAAAGAGAAAAAAAGAAAAAAATGCACTTGCCAGGTCCAACCCACAATTATGGAACTGGAATCTTCGGAGCATGGAGCCCAGAAATCCTTAACAAACTCTCCATTTGGTTTTTATGCAGCCAGCCCTGTTGCTGCAGCGTTTGAGAACCACTAACGTGGCTGATTCCTCTTCTTTAAAACTCCATTCAAAAACTTTCATACATCACTGGTGGAATCATAAAATGGCGCAGACACTTTGGAAAAGTTTGGCAGTTCCCTAAATGTTATACAATAATTTACCATACACCCCAACAATCCCACTCCTAGGAACCTACCCAAGAGACTTAAAACATATGTCCACACAAAGACATGTATGTAAATATTTATAGCAGCATTATTCATAATAACCAAAAACTGGAAACAACCTGTGTCCAACAATTAGTTAATGGATAAACAAATGTATATGTTCATATAATGGAATATTATTCAAAATAAAATAGAATGAAGTACTTATACATGGTGATGATTGCATAACTGTAAACTCACTAAAACTTGTTGAATTGTACTCTTAAAATGGGTAAATTTTATGGTATGTAGATTACACCTCAATAAAGCTGAAGAAAGGGAAAAGAAAGGGAGAAAAGGAACAGGAAGGAAGGGAGAAGAAGAAAGAAGGAGAGAGGGGAGGAGAGGGGAAGGGAAGGGAGTGGTACTGGGGAGAAGAGAAGAGGGGGGGAGAGAGGAAGGGAGTGGAGGGGAGGGGAGGGGAAGAGAGGAGAGGAGAGGAGGGGAGGGGAAGAGAGGAGAGGAGAGGAGAGGAGAGAGGATAAGGGGAGGGGAAGGGAGGGAAAGATAAAACACGAGTGGAAAAAACTAAGTCCAAGCGTTTGCCAACCCCTCCCCCTGCATTATCTTCATCCTTTATAAATCTCTCAAACAGCACTTGGCCTCAGCATGTTACTTGTCAGTGTCAGTCTCCCCACAAGCCCACATGCTTTTCAAGGATGAGAAAATTCTTTAATATCTTCCTATACTTGCAGGGAGGTTAGTAGGCACTAACTAATGTTTGTAAGAAAATGTAGGAAGGAATGAGTGGTTGTTTGAGCTTTCTGCTGAAACACACTGTAAGAAACATTCTAGCTCTAAGAACTTAATACTCAGTTTCCCACTTATAAAGTCATAAACTCTCTCATTGGGATGCTAAGAGGAGATGCTAGATGTCCCAAAAGTGCTTTGGATTTTTACCGAAGGCATGTCCCACAGGTGTAAGAAGGGCACTTCCTCTGACATGTCCCATGCATAATCAAGCTCTCAGATAACCAATGTAGTGTCAGATTCAAATCCAGATCTCTCCACTTCCCTGGATTAGTGCGTTAGTTTCCTCATCCGAAAATGAGAAATTAAATGAGCTAGTGCTTACAAAGCCCTTAGAAGAGCATTTGGCATACAGCAAACGCTCAACTACAAAGAAAATAGTAGTATACATGGTGTGCGGAAGGGGTGTGTGTTTGCATATAAAATATGTGTGCATATAATTGGTGAGACACCTCTGCCAAAATAGGCCATGCTGTAAAATACTCAGAAAAGTTTCACCTGCCTCATGGGGCATTCAGGATTAGGGAAGCTGATACAAACACAAAAGAGAGCCTAGGCACTAAGTTAGAGAGACCAAGAGAGCTGACTAATTTAAAATATCCATATATACAATTAAGTTTTAAAAGCAGGTACTAGAACAACATGTATGATTCCATTTAAATAGAACTGCAATAGAACAGTATGTGGACCAAGGATGGGATATTAACAGAGGTCATCTCTGGATAATGAGGTTTTCTTTCCTGAGTGCCTAAAATGAATATGGATCGTTTTTATAGGCAAATAAAATTAATAATGCTATCTTCATTTTGTTAAAAAATGAATTAAGTAATTAGGAAAATTAAGACAGCCTCCAGCCCCCAAGGACCACCTACTGCTCTGGCAGCCTAAAAGTTTGCCTGGTTTGTTTGAAAGAGAGAACTAATACCCAGAAGGCCACAGGAAGGCCCAGACAGAAAGGAAGAATGCAGGCCACACAGAAATGGCTAGTTATTATTAACACATAATAGCAAGAACATTCAGCAAATACTCAACAACTGATTCTCCACAGCATAGCCAGAGTGTGTGTTTATAAACAGAAATCTGATCTTGTCCCCTCTCCCTAAAATGACCAAACTGCCTTCCACTGCTCTTGGAGAAAAAAACCAAAATCCTCCAGTGGGCCTATAAGACCTCATATAATCACCTCTCCAGCCTCTTCTTAATGCTCTCACAGCCCTCAATAGCCCATCTCCTCCCTCCAGCCACAGGGCCTCTGCACAGGCTGCCTGATCCACCTGGAGGCTCTCCCATCGCCTCCCCAACACCCTTCACCAGGGAAGCCCATCCCAACCCCCAGACAAATTAGATACCCCTGCTGGGCATGACCACAGCACCCTGGCCTTGCCATCAGAGGACTAAGCACAGTTATACCAATGTCTGTGGGCCCCACTAGGCTGTCATCACCATGTCATCAGGGCTGGCTTGTTTGCTCACATAGTATTCCTAGTGCCTAACCCAATCGCTGCCATAAAGAATGCACTCCATAAAGACAGGCTAAGTGAGTGGTTACGGCCCATGCACAGGCAGGGCACTGCAAAGTAAGAGTCCAGAGAAAAGCAAAGGCCAGGTCATGGAAGGCCCATGCGTCCTACCTGGGAATGTGGGCTTGATCCTGCATGCAATGGGAATCTCCCTCCTGGGTTTTAAACGGAAGGGCAGCAGGATCAAAAAGCCTACAGACTTTAAATACTAATTAGATGAGGTGAGGGTAGGAATCTGCACAGGAAAAGGAATCTACAATGGTTCCCAGGTTTCTAGTTCAGACGCCCAAGCTTTCAAAAATGTAGAAACTGGCCGGGCGCAGTGCCTCACACCTGTAATCCCAACACTTTAGGAGGCCTAGGCAGGCAGATCACTTGAGGTCAGGGGTTCGAGACCAGCCTGGCTAACATGGTGAAACCCCATCTTCCAGCTATTTGGGAGGCTGAGGCAAGAGAATCACTTGAACCCGGAAGGCAGAGGTTGAAGTGAGCCGAGATTATGCCACTGCACTCCAGCGTGGGCAACAGAGTGAGACTCCACCTTAAAAAAACAAAATGTAGAAACTAGATTGGAGTCATGGTTCTGAAACAAGTCACTCCGACTTCTTGGAGTAGCAGTTTCTCCACCTGTAAAACGGAGCTGCTCATAGATCTTTTTCAGGGGAATTGGTAGCATCAAATGAGCTGATGTTTGGGAAAGTGCTTTACCAATAGCAAAGCCTCTCATTATCATCAGCAACATGGGGGCAATAGTTTGCATAATTACCCCAAAAAATAGCCTCCTTGAAATAGTCACTAAGACCAGGCTTACAGTCTTACACAACTGGACTAAAATCTGCACCTTTTAAACACTTTTCACTGTCTTAAACGGTTGGCCTCATGAATGACCCAGATGAGAAAGAAAGAAAATGCATCCTGTTGGAAAACTGGGTTTCTGTGGGGCCCAGCAGATGGTTGGGATCTAGTCTGGCTCAAGTCCTGCTGGTTCCCTCTTTAAGAGACGATTGATTCCTCTCCAATATTAACTGACTCGATACAATTTGAAAAGCTAAAGTAATTTCCAACTGTTTAAGGTGAGTCACTAGATACAGTGGACCTTTCTGAGAAACTGTAAACTAATTACTTTAAAAAAGAATTCCATTCACTTTCCCACTCACTGCTTAAATCCTATTGCGTTAATGTGTGTTCCCTGGGCCCAAAGTCAGAGAAAAACAATGCCAGCTTTCTCTTGGGGCCTCTCAGAGAGACGAAACTTCCAAAGGGCTGGAGGGTTCCCCTATTTGTGATTACTAGGCAAACATCTAAGCCAGCAGAAATACCTTCAGGTTTGCCATGAACTAGGAAGAAGAAAAGGGAAGGGGAAGGAGTCAGTATTTTTCAATATTTTTATAAGCACCTGCAATTGTCATTACTGGGCTAGAACTTTACATATGTCACATCATATGTAGATATTATTATTCCTACTTTACAAAATTAAGAAACAAGATTCAGAAAGGTAAAAAAAGAGGTCAGAGGCCAGGCACAGTGGCTCATGCCTGTAATCCCAACACTTTGGGAGGGCAAAGCAGAAGGATCGCTTGAGCCGACGAGTTGAAGACCAGCCTGAGCAACATAGTGAGACCCCATCTCTAGAAATAATAAAAATAAGTTAGCTGGGCATGGTGGTGCACACCTGTAGTCCCAGCTACTCAGAGGCAGGCTGAGGCAGGGGGATCGCTTGAGCCCAGGAGGTCAAGGCTGTGGTGAACCGTGATCGTACCATTGCACTCCAGCCTAAGTGACAAAGCAAGACTCTGTCTCTAAAAGCTAACTAAATAAATAAGTGGTCAGCTATTTCATAAATGGTGAACATAACAACTTATCAATTCACATTCTGTTTTGTCCAAAGATAAAGAAGGAATATTCTCTCCACCATATACACTACAAAAATTTTATTGAGATAATCTCTAAAAGCCAATATGTCTGAGAAATGAAATATGTAATTCAGCAGTTCCAATACAGCAAAACCAAAAAAATATTAAGCCAGGAAAGAGCCCTGTAGTTGAACTGCAATGAAACCCTTACTTATTACTTTGACCTTGAGCAAGTCACTTCTCCATCTGTCTAATTTCAGCTTGTGAACGCTGAATTAGACTATCTATAATGCTGGTTACTAGTCCATGCAAGTCCAGAAGGGGTTTCTTCTCCTTTTCTCCTCCCCAAGCCCATGGAACTGTACCTGAGCCACTCTATGAAGTTACCACAAAGAGAGGCAGCACAGCCATTTGGGGAAGCAGAGAGAAAGTCAGCAAATCAATTCCTGCAATGTGGTTTCTTCTCAAACTCTGGCAGCAGTACCTGTGACCTAATACTCCAGAGCAGAGTCTTGGGTGCTTTGGACCCTTGTCCAGAAGACACTGCCTTCCACCAAGTGAAAATCAACTTCTAGCAACTCTGCCTCCAAGCCTGCCCAGGGTCCCCTGGGGAAGGCCTGGTTCTCAGGCCAAGGTCCCAACACACTCCAGTGCCTGTCTGCCAGCAGCACAGGAAGTGCCAACCAGCTCTCCCCAAAGCAGCTGGCACCAATTACCCCAACCCAGCTGGAAGCACCCAGCTTGGCTGAGACAGGCACTCCAGATCCCTGGCCTGGTCGGAAATCCTACCCTAAAACAAAGACAGAATTGCAGCCGTGCCAGAATGCTACATAAGTGGCTGGTGGAGGGTTGGCGGAGGCAGCCAGGGGCAGGCGCGTGAGCACAGTCCAGGGAAGCAGCTGTGGGTCTGGAAGTCTTGCCCACACTCTGATTTCAGAATCCCTCCATCATCACAACAAACAGCTACCAATTAACAGGCACCTAGAGCACACTGGGTTCTTACATTCCTCATCCTCTTGAACCCTCCCAACAACGCAACAAAGAAGGAATCGCTATCCCCATTTACTAATGAGGGCCTCAGGGGTCACAGAGGTGAATGATCATTCCCCCAGCCACAGAGGTAGGAAGTGCCAGAACTGGGTCTAGAGCCCAGGTCTTCTGTATCACTTGCCTTTCCACCTGGCATCCTGGCCTAGGAGAGCTAACATTCTAACAAGGGCCTGGCAGCTAGGGACTCGCTTTGCAAAACCATCACAAGTGACACAGTAAATCCTGAAAGATGTTAACCTGCTGAGGAAATGGGAACACATGGATCCATGAAGAACAACCATAAAATATCAAGAGATCATTACCCAAAGACACAAAAGTGAAGCACACGAAAAATGCCAATTTTGAAGAACAGAAAGCAGAAGACAAAGTCATCCTTACAGTTTTTCAAACAACAGTATATATGGTGATTTGATCAAGCAGGACTCAGAGTTGGTTATTATTATTTTCAAGTTAATAATATTATGAAAATATCTTATAATGGATATAAACTATAAATATATAATAATAAAAACACGTAGAACTTACTTTGTACCAGGTGCTATTCTGAGTGCTTGATGTGTATTAACTCCTCTAACACCCTAGGAGGTAGGTAATATAATTGTCTACATTTAACAGATGAGCACATTGAAATACAGAAAGGTTAAGTAACTCGTCCAAAATTACACAGCTAATAAACGGTGAAGCCAAAATTCAACCAAGGCAGTCAAACTCCAGAATCCAACTCTTAACCTCTGCACAGACTGCCTCTCAAATCCAACAAGCATTTATCAAGCAGGATCCAGGTTAGATGCTATTATTAATTTGTTATTCATTCTTACGTTTATTCTTCCTAACAAATCTAGTAGCATGAATTGAAGCCAAAAACGTTTCATATCACATCAGAATGCAGGCACTCAGAAACACTTGGAAATCTCCAGCTAGTCCCCATTTCCCACTGGAATTTGATAGTTAGCATATCAGTGAAATAGCTGGAATGCCCGGGCAGCTACACATGGACTTGCCTTTGGTCCTTTCTTGAGTTTAGCTCAGTGGTTATTAAACTTCACTATAAGTAAGAAAACTGTACAATGCCGTATACACTAGTATGCTTACTTCATGAATAATTTCACCTCTGAGCTCTTAACTAGTCCTGCACGCAGTTTGCCTCCTCTTTGGTCTGAACTCTACAAAGCATCCATCACAAATCCCCAGTGTACCTCACTTAGCCATTCCCCAGCATCTCACCTACTCTGAGAAGGCCAGGGTCAGGACTCGAAGCTCACCTCTTCCGGGAGGGGCAGGAATCGCAGAGATTTCCTTACTTAACCAGTTTGTTTACAGATGGAGAAATTGTGGCCCAGGTTAAGTGACTTACCCGGGATCAAAGAGCAAGTTAGTAAGGTGCTAACCCCATCTCTGAGTCCAGTATGTGTTTTCTAATAGTCTGTGCTTTTCACCTCTGTGGTTCCCCTGCCCTTCTACAATGTCTACTTCAGTGTTATGTTCAGCAAATATTTATTAACCTATCAATAATAATAGTTCACAATTTTGAATGCCTTGATTGTGCCAGGCCCTGTGCTAGAAGCTACAGCTTCATTATGACTTTCATGGGCCCTAGAAACTTTTGCTTTTGCGGTTCCCTTCCTCCATAAAAAAAAAAATATTTTTTAACTTAAAATATATTTTAGGACTACATTGAAATGAAGAATATAATAATGTTAAGTTTTCTTAACTTTTTTATTATTTGTTGAGGTAAGAACACTTAACATGAGATCTACCCTCTAAGCAAATTTTTAGGTGTACGATATTGTACTGCAGATCTTTAGAGCTTGACTAAAACTCTATGAAGTAAAATATTTTATTCAATCTAAAAGTTTATTTTTTCTTTCAATTATAAAAGAAACTAAAATATTTTCAGAATCCTAAAAATATTGCAGTCTAATCACTATGCTTACTGTACCCAGTGGATAAATCAGCCCTAGTAAGTGTTCTAGTTGCACTATCTCATTTGATCTCCTACCCTAGCATGGTAGATACTATTTATTATGTCCATTTTACAGCTTAGGAGTCTTAACATTAGCCATGAAATGCCACCTCTCTAAGATCACAGCAAAAGGAAGATGGGGTTCTAGATTTGAACCACAAGTGTCTGACTCCAGAAACTGTTATATTCTGGACTCTACTCAGTGCAATTTACCCATCCTGGTCCCCTCCTCCTGCTGTGTTCCAGGCCAATCCCGAAGCCCAGCTCAGGACCGTCATTCCTTCATTACTATTCTCCCCACCACTCCCAACTTCCCCATGGCCCCAGGTGGACCCTGTCCAGGTCTGTGGAGGCTGAGTAGACACGCCAGGCACACTGTGTGGCTCCGGAAAGTGCATCAGCCTATAGGAGGGCAGCAGTGTGCCCTGTACCCACTTGACTCTTACTCTCATCTGGTGTCAGGGGCCAGCACAGTTGTACAGGGCATCCTGGCTGCCCACCCACAGAGTGCAGCCACAAACCCTGGGGATCACACCACTGATGCTCACCCACTCCCAGCCAGCACCAGCTCTACTCACAGTATGATTTCAGGCAAAGGGAAGGGACATTGAACAGACACCCACAGTGTGACAGCCAGGCACTGTGCATGGCCCTTCATTCCCCTGGCCATGTTCACCCACAAGGAAGGTGTTACCACCTCCATTTATTCAGAGAAGAAAATTGAGGCTGAGGGAAGCTAAATGGCTCACCTAATGGGCATGATAAATCTGTGTGTGACTCCAAAGCCCAGGGATTCCCACAGCAAATACAACCTCTCAGCTGGCCCCCTAAAAGCGGGCACTCTAATTGTTTGCTGACAATGGCAACTCCATTGTGAGAGCTCCTCAGGCAAAAGACAGGGCTGCTCTCGGTCGAAGTGCAAATGCTGTGAAGTGGCATACACCGGTTTTAACCAGCATTAACTTTCCCTAATAACAGCATTTGGAGGGCATTTTAGAGTTAACAGCGCAGTTGTTTCATGCATACCTTCACTGGATCCTCACCATACTGCCATAACCTAAGGATCTTACTCCCCATTTTACACGTGAGGAAACAGAGGCTCAGAGATAATGTGATTTGCCCATGGTGCAGAATGGAAGAGGATGAACAGCAGAGCAGAGACTGCAAGCCTCCGTTTGCAGACTCCTCTTCCCACACCCTGCCGCACCTGACTGACTCTGAGATATGACTGAGGGAGAGAAGTAGGTCCATGAGCACTGGGAGGAGGCCATAGAATATTTTACCTGGAATCCTTACTGGGTTCTTTGCTCCCCGCCATCACTCCCGACCAGGTGTAAAAGCTCCAAAGTTCTTGTTTCCACCCAGACTGCCTGCTTGTCTAAGCAGACAGATGGAAGGCAGACAAGACACTCAGCTGAGAGAGCACAGAGACCCGTCTGGGCTCAGAAAGTCGTCAACCATATGCCCCAGGGGAGGCCGGGGGCCTCTCTGCCAGGGCTGGAGAGTGGGCCACACCCCCAGTGTATGCAGCCAATTCAATCAGACCTCAGCCACCCACCGAGCCCTGCCTGCCCAGATCCCCTCTGAGAGGAGCATCCAGGAGCAAACCTCCTCCCTTCAGCTTAGCCTCCGTCCCCTGCTGTCCAAGGGTAGGTCAGGGAACCCCCACTCCCAGCCCCTCAAGCCTCCGATTGCTGTCTAGGGGCTTCTTGTTTTTCCTCCTCTGGGACAACCCAAGGAGAGAAACACAAGGCAGAAAAGCCAGTGGCTGTTGCTACAGGAAACACATCTCTGTTAGCAACACCTCTTCAGTACAGGCCTAGAATTTTCCACAACACCAATAGGTTCATTTTTGAAGGAAGCAGCTTCTTTGACATTCACCCCGCTAACTTCACATCCCTCTGAGCCTCTGGTTTCACCCACCTCCTTCTGACACCATGCAGGTCATCACCGAGGGCAGGAGGGAAATGATGGGCCCTCCCTCAGCCCCATTTTCTCATCTGTAAAATGAACAGGGAGGAGCATCAAAAGATATTGAGTGGGGCCCACTCAGGTGATTTAAAAGAAAAAATGTGCTTTTGTTTTTGGCAGACATACATCACTTTGAGGGGGAGGTGTTTGTTTGTATTTCAGGCAGCCTTCTGGAGAGAGCAAGAATCTGTGAATGACTTAATACAAACCCAAATAGACATCCAAACTCCAGAAGGAAAAGTTCTTCTGAAATACAAGGTACTGCACCTACGCATCCCAATCATTCACTTCACATGCAAATGCTCCTTCACAAGTACTACCTCACCAGAGTCAATTTACACTTGCACTTCCACATATGGCCTTCAATTATGTCATCAGGATAATCACTTGCCGCAATCATAATAAGTTCAATGGTTTCCCAGGGATGGAACTCTCAAAGCATCAAGGCGCTTTCAAAGTCAGCACTTCTGAATGTGACATGTATTCAATCTTAGTCTTGTTTCCAAGACCTTTTGACCACATACCCATTTCATGACCTGAGAAAATTACATAAAGAGGATGCAAAATAATTTGCCCTGGGACAGGGAAGCATGGGACTGAGGGAGCCCAGTGAGGCACATTAACTAACCTTGTTTCTTCTACCTGATCTTCCTCCAGGGAGCAGCAACCCCACCCTGTCCCAAATGCAGCAATGGTCTCATCTCTTTCTGGTTTTGCTCCAGCCTTGGCTGGTTAAGCAGAGTTAACAAACTCCCAGATCTCTCTGCTGCAGAATGATGGGCTAGTACCGAGGCTCCAGCAGAAACAAAGTCCACTGTGGGAGGCAGCATGATGTGTGGGACAAACCCCGGGCTGACGGGTCAGGGCAGATGTGGTTTGAATCCAACTCTGCCACCTAGCTGTGTGCCTTCTGGCAAATTATTTCCTCTGGAGTCTTGGGAGTTTCTTCTCCTAAAACAGGGGTCATAACAGCTACTTTTCAGAGCTGTCGAAACATTGCTGGTGGGAGTAGAAGCTGGTAAATCTTTTCAGAAGGCAGTTGAGCAATATGTTTTAAAGTTCCTAAAAATGTTCATACTCTTAGACTAAGCAATTAAGCTTCTAGAAGGTTATCTTTAAGAAGTACTCATGGGCCAGGCGCAGTGGCTCACGCCTATAATCCCAACACTTTGGGAGACCGAGGTGGGTGGATCACGAGGTCAGGAGATTGAGACCATCCTGGCTAACACAGTGAAACCCCACCTCTACTAAAAATACAAAAAAAATGTAGCAGGGCGTGTTGGCAGGCGCCTGTAGTCCCAGCTACTCCGGAGGCTGAGGCAGGAGAATGGTGTGAATCCGGGAGGCGGAGCTTGCAGTGAGCTGAGATCGGGTCACTGCACTCCAGCCCGGGTGACAGAGCGAGACTCTGTCTCAAAAAAAAAAAAGTACTTATGATATACTCAAAGATTTAGTTTTTTGTCACTGTTTATCATGGTGAAAATTAAAAGCAACCTAAATAGCCAACAATAGGAAGTTGATTTTTTAAATACTTTATATATAGCATGAAACAAAACTAAGGGTTTTTTTAAATAACACATTTTTTCAAGCATTATGATTTCATTTTGTAAAAATAATGTACATATTAGAAGTACATACAAGAAATATTAATATTTAGCATTGGATGATAAAATGACAGTTGATTTTCTTTCTTCCTTATTATTGTATTTTCTAAACTTGGCCTAAAATTTCTTAAATGTCTCTCTAGCAACTTACTAATTTCTGCTTTTTAAAATGGTTATGTATGAACATATCACATAGCCCCAAGAATACAAATTCCTTGAACACAGATTCTAAGTCTGATTTATCTTCATAAACTCCCCAAGATATTAGCTTAGTGCCTTGAATAATTACAATTACCATTTATTGAATGTTTGCCATGTGGCAGGCATTGTGCTAAATTGTATCTCTTAGTATAGTAAAATTGAATAAATGTGGAAAGGGGGAGGGAAGAAGAATAAGTAGAAAGAAGTGAATGAATAAATTCTCAGCAATCTGAAATAAGCTGGCAGCTATCTCACTTGGAAGCGACCAGCTCATTTTTAGAGTCTCTTCTGACCACCAGACCATACCAATCTGCTAGACCAACTCTTCTAACAGAAAGGGAAAATGTCAGGAAGAGGAGGACCACACTATGATCCTGGATTTTAGAATGCCACACTTTGAAGGATAAGATCTCATAAGGACAACCTGGTATAACTTTTGAGAATTTTCTTACCAGAGTCAAGAAAACCAATTTAACATGACGATAATCTATTAATGAAACACTTTTGACTTTGGCAACCTTTAATTCTTTTCTACAAGCACTCCCTTAGCACCCACCAACACCATTTGAGAGGGAAAGATACATAAGCAGTCTCATCCTTAAGGAATTTTTAATGCAATGAGGACTACCAACAGGTGCCTAAATAACTGATTAAAGGCAGGGTGTGAGCTCCAGCAGAGAACTCAGGGACTGGAGGGATTGCCAAGGGAGAAATTCTTTCTGATGGGGATGGAGAGTGGAAGAGGTGGAAAGTGAAAGCTGGGATCTGAAGCATAGACAAAATTTCTCAATGCTGTGTTGAGGGAATGGCATTCCTGCCTGCAGGAACAGCCTAGGCAAAGGCTCAGACGGGTAGGATTTGGTACGTTTGGAGAAGGGAAAGTGTTCAGTCCATGCCCCAGAAACCTTGGGCTACTTCATTAAGAACAAAAGTGGCCCTGAGATGAGCTCCTTTTCTTGGTCTCTTCTTGGCCCTAGTACTTTCCTGATACACATCCAAGCAGACACAGCCCACAAAAAGCAAAATGATCTACCCCCTCATTTTCAAAAGCTTTGGGGTTCAGTTGAGATTAAGTCCACAGTACTTTTGGAAGTACCTGAGTACTTCCAAAAGTAGGAATCAGAGTGGCTCCTGCCTCTGTCCTGCTGTTCTCCAAAGGCTGATGTCCCAAAAAGCAGGCCTCCAGGGCTCCACCTGAGACTTGGGTTCTACTCACCTCCAAGGAAGATGTGGAGGCAATCCCTCACAAGTAGTTTCAAAACAGTCACAGCATGGGGCGGAAGGTAGAAGTATCAAGCACCCACCTCTTCAAATGCTAGGCCTCCAGAGGGTCAACCCTGTGGTCCTGCTGCTCCCTGAAGGTCCCCACAACCCCCTCTGGTCCCCCTCTTGGTGAAGGGTTTTGAGGGAAAGAAAACAGGAGCCACTGGGAGTCCCAAGGGCAGGAGAGGGAAACACCACCTGCAGCTCAGAGACACCACAGCTTTTTCTCAAATACTTTGGGTAGCATGACATATGATCCCCCTTCCCTGCGGCCTCTCTCTCAGACTGAATTGGCCTCTTTTTCTGCTTTATTTTTCTGAATCTCTGTTCTCTTCTCTCTCTTCATGTGTCCCTTTTCCATTGTTTCAACTTTTATAGAAACTATTGTTCAATCTCTCTCTCTCGGAATTCCCCAGTCTCTGCCTCTCTCAGCCTCTCCTCTCTTGTTTCAGTCACTGTCTCCACGTCTTTGTCACTCTATTAGTCTGTCTTGACATCCGTCTCTATCTCTGGGGCCTAGGTGTTTCTATCAGTGTCCCCGTGTCTGGATGTTCCTGCCGCTCTGTCTGTGTGTCTCTATCATGTCCACATCTTCCTGTCGCTTTCTGTCTCCCTCTCTCGGCATTCCTATCTTCACCTCTCCATCGCAGCGTCTCCAGCCCTATTTCCACCCCTCCTTTCCCCCGGCCTGCGTTATTAAAATCGCAGCCAGGAAACCGAGCAGTTCGGGGAGGTGTGATGCTGAAAACCAGCTTCCGCGCGACGCCGGGTCGGAGCCCGCGAGGGGTGCCGGGGGGGACAGCCCAGGGTGCGGCTTCTGTCCCGACCCAGTCGCCGCTCCCGGGGGCTCCCGCCCGGAGAGCACCCTCTGGCCCCAGCCCGACCCCTGAGCTCCCCCTGCCCGCTTAGAAAGGAACTCTGACCGCCACCGGAGAGGGCGTTTGCCCGAGCCAGGAGTCCGAGAGGGGTGGAAAGTTCTCACCGATGGTGAAGCTGTAGCCATCGATGCTGAAAGTGGCGCTCCGGCATTTTTTGAAGCCCTCCTTCCTGTTGCCGGCGTCCGTCATGGCTCGGCCGGCCGGGCAGGGGCCTCGCAGCGCGACCAGCGGCGTCTGCGGTCCCCCCCACGGCGGAGAGAGCAGCCCGGGGCTCTGCGGCGAATCCTCCCCCGGCCGCGCCGCGCTGTCACCCTCAGCCCCGCCGCGCGCTGGCAGCTGAGCGCCTGGAGACAACAGCGGGGACCCAACGTCAACAGCTAAAGCGCTAGGAGCTCGGCGGAGGCAGAAGCCGTCGCGACTGCCCCATCTCCAAACCGAGTTCCAGAGGCGGCGAGAGGAGTGTCAGGAAGGGAGGACGCGCGCCCGAGCGCGTGGACGGGGCTGACCGGTGGGCGCGGAGATCCCTGCCTGGCCACGCTACTCTCTGTCAGCCGCGGAGCCCGCGCACCACAGGCACGTCTGTTTTCCACTTCAGCTTCTCCTTCCGTCTCTGGTGGCTGGGGGGATTTGGGGACCCAAGGGAATGGCTGAATTGGCGTCGTGCGTCTTCTAGATATGTTTTCTCTGGCAGACCGGGGAGCTTCCAGAAAGCACATCAACAGATGGAAAGGCAAACCCCTCAGCCATGAGATGTTGCCGAAGTTTACTCCAAACAAGGAAGTCGGGAAAATCGCCACGCCCACTTCCTCCTAGCCACTGCCCCCAGCACTGGCCTGGAGCCCCAATAGTGTTTCTTCTCCACTGTCCCTGCCAGGAAGGTAATTGTCAAAGTCACCGGAGGCTCTATGATGTGAAATGTACAATCGAATTAGAACTCGCCCCTTACCAACCATTCTAAATAGCTTGTCCTGTCCTTTCGAATTTGGGTTTGCCCAATGTGATAGACTCCTGGAATTTGCTGATGTGGAAGATATCTTACCAATCCCATAGCTGACGCTCTTATTACAGGAGAGGAAACAGGCTGGATGGGGCTTGAGAAAAGTGCTACACAAGGAAGCGGCGGACTTTGGAGGCAGAAGTTTCACTTTATGACGATGCCAAGTTAGCCATTGGCCTTTCCAGTGCCTGAAATGACCGAGTTAGGCAAGGCTTATACTGGGAAAATTATTCCCACCGATCAGCAAGCAATTATTGAGGATTTACAGTTGCAGTGCTATCAGGGGCTGCAGATGCCCACGGGAAAAGAGACCAGAGCTGAGTCACACAGAAGAGTCCACGGTATAACAATGTGGAATGAGGGTTCTGTGCTCAAGCTATTGTGAGACTACAATTAATTTAGCCTCATTTTTCTGATGAAATTTGACACAATTAACAAACACTTGCCAATAATAAGAATCAACCAGGTATATTCCTAATTGATTCCAGTTGAGTTTAGAGGGTAATGGCTCCACATATCTTCAGAATCTAATGAAGATTAGAAACCTTGTCCCCCAAAAAAACACACAGACACACATGTACAATATTCTACATACAACTTCAGGGGGCCCATTAAAACCCCCAAGCCTACTGGAACCCAGGTTAATGCATGTCCCAGGAATTTAATCTTTTTCAATTCACCATGTATTTTTAAAGAAATGGAATTGTGTCAGAGTGTATGTAGTTGACACTTCAGTTATAAATTCTCTCAGGAAAGATCTAGAACCACATTCACATGGTCTGGTTAGGTTGGTAGTGAGATTAATTAATCACAAAGGCAACGAACAGTGTCATGAACCTCATGCCACATAGAATGGCATATTTCAGCATGCAGTCAGGGGTGTTTCAAAATCATCATGTAGTCCTTGAGACTGTAATACCCACACCTGGAACCTGTTACAACATGGAGGCATGAAAAGGGCTCTGCTCACAGATAGACCTGGGTCTGAAAGCTGGCTCCACCACTTACCAGCTACATGGCCTTGACCTCCCTGAGTCTTACTTTCCTCCTCTGACAATAAGGATTAAGTAGGAGTAAGTGCATAAAACCTAGGCACAGTGTATGCTTCCAGTTATTGCAATCACTAGCTGACTCCCAGATCTTACTATGTAGACTGCACGGAAAATTCTTCTCTGTGACAAAAATAACATATTTTAGTTATTGTTGCCACCATTAATTTTATAGGTGAAGAGAATTTTTATATGTAACATTTTATATATAATATATTACATGTAATATAATGTGGGCTTGGTTTTTTGTTTGTTTGTTTTTGAGACAGTGTTTCACTCTGCTGCCCAGGCTGGAGTGCAGTGGTGCAATCATGGCTCACTGTGGCATCGACCTCTTGGGCTCAAGTGATCTTCCCACTTCAGCCTCCAAAGTAGCAGGGTCTATAGATACATGCCACCACACGTGGCTGCTTTAAAAAAAAAAAAATTGTAGAGGCAAGATATCACTATGTTGCGTAGGCTTGTCTCGAACTCCCGAGCTCAAGTCATCCTCTGCCTCCATCTCCCAAAATGTTGGGATTACAGGAATGAGACACATGCCTGACCTTAATATTATGTATTTTTTAATATAGTAACCACCAAAGGTTTCTTATAGTTCCCCTTTCCCTGTATTTCTCCCATCTTCCCAAGCTTTTAAGTGAAGCACATGTCTTTTTTGTGCCAAAATAAGTCCTCAGCTGAGGAACCTGAAAGCCCTGAGTCTCCTGTAGTAAATTATCAAAAAAAAGAAAAAAGAAAAAGTCTATTGCAATGGAAATTTTTCCTTGCGTAAGTGAGTGAAATTAAAACTTGGTATTTAATCATCTTAACAGAAAAGCTTTCTGAAATATAACCTATGAAAATAATAAAAATGCAATCACTTCTCTGTCCCCTAAAGTCTGGTAAAAATAACTTGCCTGAATAATTAGAACTGTTTTTAAACTGCTTCTCCCCAGAATCATTATCTCTCTCCCTGGTTTTAGACACTGTACACCTACAGAACTACTAAAACGCACTGCTTCAAGTGCAAACTCTTAAAGCAGCCTTTTCAGCCTTTGGATTCTCACACCAAACCAAGTGAAGTTGAATGCTAACATTACATAAGTCAAGAAAGAATGAGTTCAAGACTGAGCTCAAAAGAAGCACGGCTTTTGTTTGCTCTTTCAGAATCGCTCACTCAGGAAAGCCTGGGAAGTAAGAAAACTAAACCAAGACAGACAAGCAGATGTGTCAATCATCTGCTTTGGTAGTTGGAGCAGGATTTGACAAATTAATGTCTGCAGATGAAATCTGGCCCATCACCTGTTTTTGTGGCGTCTGCAAGCTAAAAACAGCTTTTATATTTTTAAGTGATTGAAAAAAATGAAAAGAAGAATAATATTCTGTGACACATTAAAACTACATGAAACTTGAATTTTAGTATCCACAAGTAAAGTTTCATTGGAACATAGCTATGCTCATTTATTTCCATATTCTTTCTGGCTGCTTTCACACTACAAAGCCATTGTTCAGTAGCTGTGCCTGGGACCATATGGCCTGCAAAGCCAAAAATATTTACTATCTGGCCCTTTACATAAAATGCTTATTGACTCCTAAAATTATAGTAAGTATACTTTACATCTGTCAGGGTTTGGGTAACTTCTAGTTTTATTATATTTACTTTAACATTTGGGTTTGGAAAGAAATTTATCTTTTTTAACTACTGGAATGGATTCTGACATGGAAGAACTCACAGTGCATTCTAACAAACAAGGGAAACAGGGAGGGAAGAAGATCCCTAATAATTGTTTGATCCAGTCAATAGCTAAGACTAATTAGGTTAAGATTAATTTCTTCCAAGAAGTAATGTGTGATCCCGACTTCACTGCAAGAAAGTAGAGGAGTAGCTGAACTCATTACCTACATCAGTTCATAGGATCAAATAATGTCCTTCAAATATAACAACAGTATATGACACAATATAAAAAAGAATCTGGCAGGATGCTCCTCTGACTCTAGTGCTAATATCAAGTCTTTTGATTTGCTCTGTGGATCTGATGGTGGATTCTACTACATGTTTCTATATAAGAGAAAGGATATTAATGGCAAGTTATTGTTGCTCATTGGTTTTTCACTTTTAAAGTTCTAGAAAAATATAAGACAACATATATAGAATGTATCAAAAAGTATAGTTTCTAAGAAAACATCTTTTTATTTCTCATGCTAGAGAGAAGACAGCTCCTCAGCATCTCACTAATGCATTTCAACCATTCTCAGGTAGGAAGCTACCTACTATTTGGAATTCTCCCAACAGCCAATAGTCCAAGAATTGTAGACCCAAGTTGCCCCAATAAGAGCATCGTGCACACACCTCATGGACACCTATCCAGCTGTCTAACAACCATTCCAAATTCTAGAAAGGGCCTCTTCCCATTCATATAATCATTGGCTGCAGGCAATGAAGTTTCTGAACTGCAACCTTGCTCCTTTGGCTGTAATTGATAGAACCCAAACTGGGCTAATGAATACCATTTCTGGGAATAGGAATTGTGAGAGGTAAAGAAAAAGTCCCAGTTCATTCCAGGTCCAGTTCCAGCTGGCATCTGAAAATCAGCTCCTCCCAAATTCCATAAGATACCCTACTACCCTTATACTATACAGTAGTCCCTTTTGTGAGTGATCCAATGTGAGTTGCTATTGCTTGAAACCAAGAGTTCTAGCTAATCTACCAAACAGACTCCCTTCAAGAAGGGAAGCAGAGGACGAAGAAATGAAGAGAGAAAAGAAGGAATTAAACTAACATTTACTGAGTGCCAACTACATACTAGGCATTGTGCTAACCAAGAAACAGTCCCTGCCATTTAGAATTTTACAGGAAGAGTAAGTCTTAGAACAGTCCCTGGAACTGGGTGTCAGAATGAGAAAACAGTCACAGAAAGTCTGTGTTTCTGGATGCAGTTCCTCTTTAGCTGTCACCAGTACCCTCCTCTGTTTCATTTTACTTCTACCTTATTGCTTCCCTATAGTCCATTTTTTTGTTTCTCAAATAAATTAGACCCAGGAATGGCAGAGATAATCTAATTAAATGGGGAAGATAAAAAGTGTGTGCTTACATACTTGAGGGCCCAAAAAGGGTGCCAAAAACGTACCCAGAAGGCCCTGATGGAGGTTACCGAATTCTATTTCCACAAAGGGGCAATTTTTTTCTTTGGCTCCCTGTTCATTCAACTTTTTTTGAGTTTACATATTATTCATGCATCTGTGAAAGTGACTATCCTTAAGCACCTGCCTTTAGTGTCTCAGAAAATAATAGCTAAGGGCCCCCAAAGATCTCCCCATAACATGATGTAGCAAATTACAGTAAATTAAATTCTCGTTTTGCATTAAGAGTTTGGGGAGAATTTTATCATAGCCTTTGAAGTTAGGAGTTATAAGTGGAAACTTTCTGCAGTGGGGGTGAGGGAAACCAGAACAACTATTTTTAATTTCTTTTTCTTAATCCAGACTACCAAGCCTGGAATTGTCTTTCCCCTCAGCCAACCAGGTTTGCCTAGAGACCTCCCTCCTCACCATTCAGGTATCTGCTAATCTCCCGGGTCCTCCAGAAAGCATTTTCTGCCTGACATTCCTCAGGGGAGGTAACCACCCCACTTGAAGCCTCCCCTGGATCCCATTCTGTGTCCCCATAATAAAATCATCACACTGTACTCATACTGCCTGTTTGCCTGCTCATCTCCTCATGAGGATATGGTCTGCGGGTAGCAGAGATGGGTCTTCCATCCTCAGCCCTGGCACAGAGTAAGCCTTCGCTAAAACATTTATGAATTAAAAAGTAAACAAAGATGTATAATTCAAGGCTGTGTGGCCAGGAGATGATGGGATTGGGGTAGGACAGCCAGCGCCATTAGCCATTCCCTCTCTCCACTCATCCTCTGTCTTTCTCTGTGATGAGCTTTAGAGCAAGTTCAAAACATGGCTCCATAGCAAATAGGTTAATAACTTTTAAAATTAATAAAATGAAGCAAAAAGCTCCTCTTTTTGTTTCCTCAAAACACGGCTCCTTAGCAAATAGGTTAATAACTTTTAAAATTAATAAAATGAAACAAAAAGCTCCTCTTTTTGTTTCCTCAAAACACGGCTCCACAGCAAATAGGTTAATAACTTTTAAAATTAATAAAATGAAACAAAAAGCTCCTCTACTTGCTAGCTGTGTGATCTAAGAAAAATGACTTAGCCTCTCTGAGTCTTAGTTTTTTCTTTTGTAAAATGGACATATAATACCTATCTCATAAGAAATGTGTCAGTTATAATAATGTATGTAAAAGACTTACCCTGGACTCAACCCATAGTAAACATTCAATTTTACTTATTATTATTATGTCATATATATTATTATAACATGACAATGTTATTATTTTTAACATCGTCATCATCACTAGCATACTAGGTCCCTTTTGCGCTTCTGTTTTCTACAGAGTGCTTAAGTTAATCCATAATCAGGGGCAAGAGGAACAGGGTTAGAGCTCACTCAACCCTGGGCCTAAGGCCCCAAAGTATCACCCTGTGAGCAATGGGACCGGAGGTTCTAGGTCTCCATCACTCAGGTGAGCTGCAGAAACTCATGGGCTTTCTGAGAGCTAGAGTCTGGGGCTTGCACAGTGCCTGCTTAATCACTCTTCCATCCACAAGACCCAGCCTCCATCACCCTCCCCATTCCATGATACTTCTGTCAGCTATGCTTCACTTCATTCAGCAGATGCATCGTGGTCCTCATAATGCATACTCTCTTGTGAAACTGCTGCATCAGCTAGGATGTCTTCTGTTCCCTGGGCATCCAGGGCACAGCTTCCTCCTGGTTTTCCTGCTACCTCTGCAGCCAATGCCTTTTCTGTTTTTGTTAACCAGGGAAACTTATCTTCTCATTCCATTCCCTCTTTCCTGAGCAATCCTCTTTGCTCTTCCCAGCTCTGTTAATGACTCTAAAATATTTATTTCCAGCCCAGATCACTAAGCAGCAATTATAGTGATCTTTTTTCTTCAGTAGGTCTTACAGTCACCTTGGCCTTGACTCATGCAAATCTGAAATCTTCATCTTCCTATCCTTCCTCCAGAGTTTCCCCTGGGGTGTTAGGGGAGCCAGACAAAGCTTCTACACACTTGTCAAGCCAGGCTAGCCTTTACCACCCTCTTTCCAGCTGTCCCCGTAGAAAGAGCATTTCTCATCTGACTCGTTAGAGTTTCAGGCATTCCTTGGGCCCAACTCACTAGGGCAAGAGTCTCTCCTGGGCAGAGCCCATATGGCACCTCTGTGAGAGTTAGGAAAGGGTGCCCTTCTCCCAGGTGGAAGCAGCCCCATGCCAGGACAAACAGAGCTCAGTGAGCAGGGCCTGGGCTGAATGCTGCTCCCACTCAGTCCCTCGGTCAGGCATTTATATGATTTGGCTATGTCTCCACCCAAATCTCATCTTGAATTGTAGCTCCTATGATTCCCACGTGTTGTGGAAGGAACCTGGTGGGAGATAATTGAATCATAGGGGCGGTTTCCCCCACACTGTTCTCATGGTAGTGAATAAGTCTCACGAGATCTGATGGTTTTAGAAAGGGAAACCCCTTTCACTTGATCCTTCATTCTCTCTTGTCTGCCACCATGTAAGATGTGTCTTTCACCTTCCACCGTGGTTGTGAGGCCTCCCCAGCCATGTGGAACTGTGTGTCCATTAAACCTCTTTTCCTTTATAAATTACCCAGTCTTGGGTATGTCTTTATCAGCAGCATGAAAACGGGCTAATACCGTAAATTGGGTTCCTGGTCATAATACTTCCAGAATATTATCAAAGCCTCACTCTTCCACTCCAATAGTGCCATCTCTGGAAATGGTCCTCCCTACTGCTCCACAACCAAATTGGGGAGCCTGTGAGTCATTACTCTTCCCTCTGTCTTTTTCATCTAAACAGTCACTAAGTCCACACAGAAATGTTCCCTCAATATATCTGGCATCTGTCCGGTCCTATCCACACATGACCCCACCTTAGTCCAGGCTCCCACTGTCTCTCACATGAATTATCACAACAGCCTCTCACCTCCACAGCCAGCTTGCATTCTTGCTCCAAGCCATTGTCTATCCAGGAGCCAAAGAGATCTTTTTAAATAAAAATGTAGTCATGTCTTTCTTTTGCCTAAAATACTTCAGTGACTCCCTGTCGCTGTAGAAAAATCGATACTTAGAATAAAGTAAAAACCCCTTACCTTGGCTCATCAGGCCCTACAGAATCTTGGGGGAAACTGGGGAACATAGGGAAGTTTGGACCTTCTCCTGTAGGGAGTGGGCAGCATAAAGCACATACAAGAGGACTTAGGAAGTATCAGAAAGGGAGTGGGGAAGTTAGTCAGAGAAGGGAAAGCAACCAATAAAGCTACCTGTGAGCACCTGGGGCTTAATCCTCTAAGAAACATCAGGAGCCAGTGTCAAATTGCCATTAGACATGCATCTGGTTTCCCAACCTGATTCCGGACTCTCTCAAGCGTTTGGCTTTGACATGCTCTATCAACTCTTCTCACCTCTGACTTCCTGGAGAGGATTCAGACCTTCTGTGCTTCCCAGGATCAAGAAAAACAGCACTTAGTCATTTGTTGTATACCTACTATGTGCAAATAGTTTGCATCTGTAACAAATATTCAAATTCTCAGTGACCTAACACCACAATAAAGGTTTTTTTTCTTGCTCATTACGAGGCCAATATAGGTTGTGGGGAGCAGGTTGTGGAGTTTTGGCCTATGGAGTTATTCAGGGACTAAGCTGGCTCTCATCTCATAGCTTCATCAGCACCTAGAACCTCAGAATCCTTCTCTGTATCCTCTGCATCTAGCTGGCCAGTGAAGGAAGAGAAAAACGGTGGAAGACTGTGAAGAATTTCAGAAACCAGGCATGGAATAAACACACATCCCTTCCTCCCACATTCTGTTAGCCAGAAATTAGTCATATGGCCCCACTAAACTGCAAGGGGTGGGTGACATCTGGGAAATGAAGTTAGGAAAGAAAAGAAGGTTTGGTAAACACAGATACTTTGAAACCCTATCCTCTCCACTGTTTTCACTCAACCTGACCACCAACTTACTAGGTGGAGACATGGTTAAACCCCGCATGCCCAGGACTGAGGTCATGATCTGTTGCCACATCAGAGTTGGAACCTTTCTACCTTATTAAGCCCAGGTACACACGATCAAAGCACCTGAGCCTACCACTGTGATGTAAATTTTATAAAGCGGGCCCGAGGTGGAGCCAAGATGGCCGAATAGGAACAGCTCTGGTCTACAGCTCCCAGCGTAAGCGACGCAGAAGACGGGTGATTTCTGCACTTCCATCTGAGGTACTGGTTTCATCTCACTAGGGAGTGCCAGATAGTGGGTGCAGGACAGTGGGTGCAGCGCACTGTGCGCGAGCCGAAGCAGGGCGAGGCATTGCCTCACTTAGGAAGTGCAAGGGGTCAGGGAGTTCCCTTTCCTAGTCAAAGAACGGGGTGACAGACGGCACCTGGAAAATCGGGTCACTCCCACCCTAATACTGCGCTTTTCCAACGGGCTTAAAAGATGGCACACCAGGAGATTATATCCCGCACATGGCTCGGAGGGTCCGATGCCCACGGAGTCTCGCTGATTGCTAGCACAGCAGCAGTCTGAGATCAAACTGCAAGGTGGCAGCAAGGCTGGGGGAGGGGCGCCTGCCATTGCCCGGGCTTGATTAGGTAAACAAAGCAGCCGGGAAGCTCGAACTGGGTGGAGCCCACCACAGCTCAAGGAGGCCTGCCTGCCTCTGTAGGCTCCACCTCTGGGGGCAGGGCACAGACAAATAAAAAGACAGCAGTAACCTCTGCAGACTTAAATGTCCCTGTCTGACAGCTTTGAAGAGAGTAGTGGTTCTCCCAGCATGCAGCTGGAGATTTGAGAACGGGCAGACAGCCTCCTCAAGTGGGTCCTTGACCCCCAAGCAGCCTAACTGGGAGGCATGCCCCAGTAGGGGTAGACTGACACCTCACACGGCTGGGTACTCCTCTGAGACAAAACTTCCAGAGAAACAATCAGGCAGCAGCATTTGCGGTTCACCAAGATCCGCTGTTCTACAGCCACTGCTGTTCTGCAGCCACCGCTGCTGATACCCATGCAAACAGGGTCTGGAGTGGACCTCTAGCAAATTCCAACAGACCTGCAGCTGAGGGTCCTGTCTGTTAGAAGGAAAACTAACAAACAGAAAGGACATCCACATCAAAAACCCTTCTGTACGTCACCATCATCAAAGACCAAAAGTAGGTAAAACCACAAAGATGGGGAAAAAACAGAGCAGAAAAACTGGAAACTCTAAAAAGCAGAGCGCCTCTCCTCCTCCAAAGGAACGCAGCTCCTCACCAGCAACTGAACAAACCTGGATGGAGAATGACTTTGACGAATTGAGAGAAGAAGGCTTCAGATGATCAAACTACTCCAAGCTACAGGAGGAAATTCAAACCAATGGCAAAGAAGTTAAAAACTATGAAAAAAAATTAGATGAATGGATAACTAGAATAACCAACACAGAGAAGTTCTTAAAGGAGCTGATGGAGCTGAAAGCCAAGCCTCAAGAACTACGTGAAGAATGCAGAAGCCTCAGGAACCAATGCAATCAACTGGAAGAAAGGATATCAGTGATGGAAGATAAAATGAATGAAATGAAGCAAGAAGGGAAGTTTAGAGAAAAAAGAATAAAAAGAAACAAACAAAGCCTCCAAGAAATATGGGACTATGTGAAAAGACTAAACCTACGTCTGATTGGTGTACCTGAAAGTGACGGAGAGAATGGAACCAAGTTGGAAAACACTCTGCAGGATATTATCCAGGAGAACTTCCACAATCTAGCAAGTCAGGCCAACTTTCAGATTCAGGAAATACAGAGAACTCCACAAAGATACTCCTCAAGAAGAGCAACTCCAAGACACATAATTGTCAGATTCACCAAAGTTGAAATGAAGGAAAAAATGTTAAGGGCAGCCAGAGAGAAAGGTCGGGTTACCCACAAAGGGAAGCCCATCAGACTAACAGCGGATCTCTCAGCAGAAACTCTATAAGCCAGAATGGAGTGGGGGCCAATATTCAACATTCTTATAGAAAAGAATTTTCAACCCAGAATTTCATATCCAGCCAAACTAAGCTTCATAAGTGAAGGAGAAATAAAATACTTTACAGACAAGCAAATACTGAGAGATTTTGTCACCACCAGGCCTGACCTAAAAGAGCTCCTGAAGGAAGCACTAAACATGGAAAGGAAAAACCGGTACCAACCACTGAAAAAACATGCCAAAATGTAAAGACCATCAAGGCTAGGAAGAAACTGCATCAACTAACAAGCAAAATAACCAGCTAACATCATAATGACAGGACCAAATACACACATAACAATGTTAACTTTAAATGTAAATGGGCTAAATGCTCCAATTTAAGATACAGACTGGCAAATTGGATAAAGAGTCAAGACCCATCAGTGTGCTGTATTCAGGAAACCCATCTAATGTGCAGAGACACACATAGGCTCAAAATAAAAGGATGGAGGAAGATCTACCAAGCAAATGGAAAACAAAAAAAGGCAGGGGTTGCAATCCTAGTCTCTGATAAAACAGACTTCAAACCAACAAAGATCAAAAGAGACAAAGAAGGCCATTACATAATGGTAAAGGGATCAATTCAACAAGAAGAGCTAACTATCCTAAATATACATGCACCCAATACAGGAGCACCCAGATTCATAAAGCAAGTCCTGAGTGACCTACAAAGAGACTTAGACTCCCACACAATAATAATGGGAGACTTTTACACCCCACTGTCAACATTAGACAGATCAATGAGACAGAAAGTTAGCAAGGATACCTAGGAAATGACCTCAGCTCTGCACCAAGCAGACCTAGTAGACATCTACAGAACTCTCCACCCCAAATCAACAGAATATGCATTTTTTTCAGCACTACACCACATCTATTCCAAAATTGACCACATAGTTGGAAGTAAAGCTCTCCTCAGCAAATGTAAAAGAACAGAAATTACCACAGACTGTCTCTCAGACCACAGTGCAATCAAACTAGAACTGAGGACTAAGAAACTCACTCAAAACTGCTCAACTACATGGAAATTTATAGCACTAAATGCCCACAAGAGAAAGCAGGAAAGATCCAAAATTGACACCCTAACATCACAATTAAAAGAACTAGAAAAGCAAGAGCAAACATATTCAAAAGCTAGCAGAAGGCAAGAAATAAATAAAATCACAGCAGAACTGAAGGAAATAGAGACACAAAAACCCCTTCAAAAAATTAATGACTGCTCCTGAATGACTACTGGGTACATAATGAAATGAAGGCAGAAATAAAGATGTTCTTTGAAACCAACAAGAACAAAGACACAAAATACCAGAATCTCTGGGACACATTCAAAGCAGTGTGTAGAGGGAAATTTATAGCACTAAATGCCCACAAGAGAAAGGAGGAAAGATCCAAAATTGACACCCTAACATCGCAATTAAAAGAACTAGAAAAGCAAGAGCAAACATATTCAAAAGCTAGCAGAAGGCAAGAAATAACTAAAATCAGAGCAGAACTGAAGGAAATAGAGACACAAAAAACCCTTCAAAAAATTAATGAATCCAGGAGCTGCTTTTTTGAAAAGATCAACAAAATTGATAGACCGCTAGCAAAACTAATAAAGAAGAAAAGAGAGAAGAATCAAATAGATGCAATAAAAAATGATAAAGGGGATATCACCACCGATCCCACAAAAATACAAACTACCATCAGAGAATACTACAAACATCTCTACGCAAATAAACTAGAAAATCTAGAAGAAATGGATAAATTCCTCAACACATACACCCTCCCAAGACTAAACCAGGAAGAAGTTGAATCTCTGAATAGATGAATAACAGGCTCTGAAATTGTGGCAATAATCAATAGCTTACCAACCAAAAAAAAGTCCAGGACGAGATGGATTCACAGCCAAATTCTACCAGAGGTACAAGGAGGAGCTGGTACCATTCCTTGTGAAACTATTCCAATCAATAGAAAACGAGGGAATCCTCCCTAACTCATTTTCTGAGGCCAGCATCATCCTGATACCAAAGCCTGGCAGAGACACAACCAATAAAGATAATTTTAGACCAATATCCTTGATGAACATTGATGCAAAAATTCTCAATAAAACACTGGCAAACCGAATCCAGCAGCACATCAAAAAGCTTATCCACCATGATCAAGTGGGCTTCAACCCTGGGATGCAAGGCTGGTTCAACATACGCAAATCAAGAAATGTAATCCAGCATATAAACAGAACCAAAGACAAAAACCACATGATTATCTCAATAGATGCAGAAAAGGCCTTTGACAAAATTCAACAACCCTTCATGCTAAAAACTCTCAATAAATTAGGTATTGATGGGACGTATCTCAAAATAATAAGAGCTATCTATGACAAACCCACAGCCAATATCATACTGAATGGGCAAAAACTGGAAGCATTCCCTTTGAAAACTGGCACAAGACAGGGATGCCCTCTCTCACCACTCCTATTCAACATAGTGTTGGAAGTTCTGGCCAGGGCAATTAGGCAGGAGAAGGAAATAAAGGGTATTCAATTAGGAAAAGAGGAAGTCAAATTGTCCCTGTTTGCAGATGACATGATTGTATATCTAGAAAACCCCATTGTCTCAGCCCAAAATCTCCTTAAGCTGATAAGCAACTTCAGCAAAGTCTCAGGATACAAAATCAATGTACAAAAATCACAAGCATTCTTATACACCAATAACAGACAAACAGAGAGCCAAATCATGAGTGAACTCCCATTTACGATTGCTTCAAAGAGAATAAAACACCTAGGAATCCAACTTACAAGGGATGTGAAGGACCTCTTCAACAAGAACTACAAACCACTGCTCAATGAAATAAAAGAGGATACAAAGAAATGGAAGAACATTCCATGCTCATGGGTAGGAAGAATCAATATCGTGAAAATGGCCATACTGCCCAAGGTAATTTATAGATGCAATGCCATCCCCATCAAGCTACCAATGACTTTCTTCACAGAATTGGAAAAAACTACTTTAAAGTTCATATGGAACCAAAAAACAGCCCGCATCGCCAAGTCAATCCTAAACCAAAAGAACAAAGCCAGAGGCATCACGCTACCTGACTTCAAACTATACTACAAGGCTACAGTAACCAAAACAGCATGGGACTGGTACCAAAACAGAGATGTAGATCAATGGAACAGAACAGAGCCCTCAGAAATAATGCTGCATATCTACAACCATCTTGTCTTTGACAAACCTGACAAAAACAAGCAATGGGGAAAGGATTCCCTATTTAATAAATGGTGCTGGGAAAACTGGCTAGCCATATGTAGAAAGCTGAAACTGGATCCCTTCCTTACACCTTATACAAAAATTAATTCAAGATGGATTAAAGACTTACATGTTAGACCTAAAACCATAAAAACCCTAGAAGAAAACCTAGGCAATACCATTCAGGACATAGGCATAGGCAAGGACTTCATGTCTAAAACACCAAAAGCAATGGCAACAAAAGACAAAATTGACAAATGGGATCTAATTAAACTAAAGAGCTTCTGCACAGTAAAAGAAACTACTATCAGGTGAACAGGCAACCTACAAAATGGGAGAAAATTTTCACAACCTACTCATCTGACAAAGGGCTAATATCCAGAATCTACAATGAACTCAAACAAATTTACAAGAAAAAAACAAACAACCCCATCAAAAAGTGGGCGAAGGATATGAACAGACACTTCTCAAAAGAAGACATTTATGCAGCCAAAAGACACATGAAAAAATGCTCATCTTCACTGGCCATCAGAGAAATGCTAATCAAAACCACAGTGAGATACCATCTCACACCAATTAGAATTGCGATCATTAAAAAGTCAGGAAACAACAGGTGCTGGAGAGGATGTGGAGAAATAGGAACACTTTTACACTGTTGGTGGGACTGTAAACTAGTTCAACCATTGTGGAAGTCAGTGTGGCGATTCCTCTGAGATCTAGAACTAGAAATATCATTTGACTCAGCCATCCCATTACTGGGTATATACCCAAAGGATTATAAATCATGCTGCTATAAAGACACATGCACACGTATGTTTATTGCGGCACTATTCACAATAGCAAAGACTTGGAACCAACCCAAATGTCCAACAATGATAGACTGGATTAAGAAAATATGGCACATATACACCATGGAATACTATGCAGCGATAAAAAAGGATGAGTTCATGTCCTTTGTAGGGACACGGATGAAACTGGAAACCATCATTCTCAGCAAACTATCGCAAAGACAAAAAACCAAACACCGCATGTTCTCACTCATAGGTGGGAATTGAACCATGAGAACACATGGACACAGGAAGGGGAACATCACACTCTGGGGACTCTCATGAGGTGGGGGGAGGGGGGAGGGATAGCATTAGGAGATATACCTAATGCTAAATGATGAGTTAATGGGTGCAGCACACCAACATGGCACATGTATATGTATGTAACAAACCTGCACATTGTGCACATGTACCCTAAAATTTAAAGTATAATAATGATAAAATAAAATAAAATAAAATAAAAGATGCTAGGTACCTAAATGTGAAACCAAAAACATTCCTAAGTAGCCACTAGTTTGTATCCTCAGTGTTTTTGTCTTTGATGTAGAATTAGTTACTACTAAGCCAATAAAAGTAAATGAGAAATGAAAAAAATAAATAAATAAATAAATAAATAAATAAAATAAATAAAGTGGGCCCACTTTCCCCAGAAAGGCCCTTTTCATGTGGCTTATTGTTGTTATCACTTACAGAAGGTTTAAATATATCAACAATTTTAATACTATATTACAGCTCTGGCATTAGAAAGCAAGACAAAAATATAATTTACTGAGGAGGTGAAAATTGCATCATCTTGTAACATGATTTTTTTCTTTCACTAACTAGAAAACATAAATACTGTACCCAGAAATACAAAAATTCTAGTTCATTAAGAGACAAAGGGAATAGCAGAGAAAAATTTGGTCACTAATATTTAGCAGGCCAGCAAACTTTGTCACATCAAAGACTCCTGATGAGGATTTGGGGAACATGCAATTAGAACAAATACAGAGCATCCCAGGTTACCACTTGCACAGCGATAAGTCCCAGATGGATAACTGGTTACAGGTAGAGCTGGCATGGACTTGCACTCAGACATGAGGAAGGGAATGTGGTTTCTTAGGGGATCCAGCCTTAGTCAGGCCATCATGGGTTAAGCTCTGTGCTTAGTATCCATGCGTCTCATTTCAAGCCCTCAGTAACAAAGAATGGAATTATGGAGTTAGGTTTTCCTACTGTGGTTCTTAAATCCCTGGAGAAGGTAACCCTTCTCAGTGGCATCCTTGGCAACAGAATTACTGAGAGCACCAAGAACGCTGAAACCAGAGAGAATAGACAGGCAGCCCAAAAGGGAACACAGACCTACAGAGTAGATCCAGCTATTTGCTGAAATGACCTATAATAGAGACATGCTCCTCCATCTGTTGTTCGCTGGTGGCTAAATTCATCTAGAACTTTTTTCCAGCTTATTCACCTCAAATTGGACAATAAATATGTTCCTTATCACCAGCAAACATGCATCGCCACAGATACAGCTACACACACAGACACATACACAGACATTCACACACACACCCCACTTTTATATCTCGGATGTGGCTTCTGACAATGATAAGGATGCTGGAGTTCTGAAGAAAATGTCACAGAACAAAATGTTAAGGAAAAATAGCAAACATAAAGTAGGATGCAACAGAGTCTCAACTATGTCAAAAAGAAAATACACTAAAGAAAGACAGGAAGGTGAGCAAGAACAGCCCAGTGAGTGAGAGAATAGCCAAGGACAAAAAGTTTAAATCAGATGTTGCAAACTGGCTTCCCTGGGATCAAATGCAGTCCAGGGATGTGGCTTTTTGTTTTGGGGTGATTTTTGCCTGCTTGGTGCTTAAAAAATATTTAAATTGTGAATTAAAAAGAAATTGCAAATTGAAAGGAAGGAAGGTAGAGAGGAAAGGAGGAAGACAGCAGACAGGAAGGAAGGAAACACATCAAAATGTAACAGTGATTATATTCCAGTGCTGGGATTATAGGTTACTTGGTTTCCCAAAGCCAGCAAGTTCAAGTTTGTTCTTATGAACACAGCCTGACTGCACCCTGGAGGCTTCCTACCCAGGAACATTGGTTATAATTTAGTTTCTTCTTATACGTATCCTCCAAATTTTCTAGCATGCTCATAATTAGAAAATAGAAAAATAAACATTTTTAAAGTCAGCTATCAAAACAGACATAGATGTCTAAATTACTTCCTGTACTTTTCTTTGTTTAAAATATTTTGGCCGGCGTGGTGGCTCACGCCTGTAATCCCAGCACTTTGGGAGGCCGAGGTGGGCGGATCACCTGAGGTCGGGTGTTCGAGACCAGCCTAACCAACATGGAGAAACCCTGTCTCTACTAAAAATACAAAATTAGCCGGGCATGGTGGTGCATATCTGTAATCCCAGGTGCTCGGGAGGCTAAGGCGGGAGAATTGCTTGAACCCAGGAGGCGGAAGTTGTGGTGAGCCAAGATTGTGCCATTGCACTCCAGCCTGGGCAACAAGAGCGAAACTCCATCTCAAAAAATATATATATGTTTTATAATTTAAGATAAATATTAAACTAAATTGTCCTAAGCCAGATCAATGAATCATCCAATCTGATATTCTCACTAGACTGTAAACCTCATGAGGGCTGTGTCCGTTTTGACCATTGATGTATCCCAAACACCTAGAACAAAGCCTAGCATCAAGTAGGTGGTTAGTAAATACTTGTTGAATGAATGAATACATGAATATTCTATATCTGGTGGTAGCTTAAGAAGAAACCTGGAAATTACATGTCAACTTTCTAAGTCAGGAATGCACTGTAACTATTCTCCATACATCAGTATGAGATGGTCCATGTTTACCAACGATAGAATAAAGAAGAACGCACATCTGCCGTCTAAAGACTCCATGCTCCTCTTTGCAAAAGGGTCTTCGTTCTTCCATATCATACCAGGACCAGTGAAAAACTCCTGCTACCATACCACCAGCATGCGATACCTTGTATATTGGTACTTTATTAGAAAATATTTGGCATAATCACCATACACGGCAAGCTGATGCCAAAATAAATAGATCACAGACTTGCATGAGACTGAAGTTCTAAATAATGATCATGAATTACAAAGTCTTCATGTGTGGGGAAAGCACAAAGTCTCTACATTGACAAGACGACTGAAATCTCAGAATTACAAGCAAGTTTTTCCCGATGTTGATTACACTGTTGCCCAAAAACTCTACCAGAGAATCAGACAGTCTGTATTATCATGATAAAAGAAAGCAGTTATAGTTGGCAGCAGGTGGGAGTATTAATGATTTAATGCTGAGATGCTTTTGTCAGGCATTTAAGTTACCAAAAGGTACTTTTTTCATTGTGATAAATTCTTGCACATGCATTTGGAAACCACATTTTTAACACACTGCCTCTCACTCAAGCCAACAAAGAGCATTTGTGAGAATGAGAGGCAATTTGGTTTCCTCTTTCCTCATGTGTCACCTCTTGACTTAATTTATTCTCCCTCTAGTTTTGAAGCCCTCCTCCAAAGCACAGGGCACCGCCACTGACACAGCCAGCGCTCCACACACGCCTGAGGAATTGACTCCAAATGTGTGACAACTGAAGCAAATCACAAGGAAAGTAGAACTGTGCAGTATGCCAGGAATGCAAGACCACATGTTGGAAAGAACAAGAAATGGAAAAGGGTAAATATTAGGTCTTAGTTTAATGATTAGATTGAAAGAAGTAACAGAAGAGTTGGTGGACCTCTCTGGTAGTTTTCTTCATTCTCAACTCATGTTTTTGGGAATCTATACCGTGGTCCAACTACTGTGCCAGACTCTTTTACCTACAGAATCGCATTTAGGCCTCACAGCAACTCCCATTACACACATGAAGATACTGAGGCCCAGCCCCAGTAAAGTGGATATGAGGTCTAAATGGAGACCCGTCCTCTCAAAGACTCAATCCACCTTTGCCTCTCTTGGTCTACTGAGAGGGTGTAAAATTCCAGATACCCTCTTCTGATGGCCTTTCTACCCACTCCCCTGGCCCACAATTTCCTGAAGGAGATAACATTGTCTTTTTTTTTTTAGATAAGAGTGATAAAAAGATATGAGAGAAAGTGATAGGTTTTTTTTTTACATTATTAGTGTCATTTTCATCATAACCATACTCATGTCCTTTTCATCCTACCCATAGCCATGTTAACGCAGTAAAATATTGACATGAACAGTGCAAGCTCCACAGTCAACCTGCTGGGGTCGAATGCTGGCACTGTTCTTATTGATTGCATGACCTTGGGCTCTGCCTCAGTTTCCTCATATGACTGTTGTGAGGACTAAGTGACTTAATACATGAATGGTGCTTAGAGCAGTGTCTGGCACACAGTAACCACTCAGTAAATATCAGCTGTTGGTATCATTGTGTCCTTGTCACCATGTTTTTGCCTTTTATTCATTTTAATGCACTTTCATACGATATCTCATTTGACATAGTCCGTGGAGGGTGTGATGCCTTACCATAAAGAGACAGGGTCAGAGAGGGGAAAAGGTAACCCTAACAATTACAACTAGCTAGCTCTGGTGCCAGCACCAGACTGCCCACGTTATTTCCAATGCGTAACAACACTTCATAAAGTTGTTCTAACCCTTGAATTTTCCGAAGAAACTTCCTTTAAAAGCTTTAATGAGTGCAGTGCTCCTTAAGCATAAACAAGGAGGGACATTCGGCAGGGAGATACCTCTCTAGCAACATTCCACAGCTGCCAGGGCCCCACACCTAGGGGCAACTTGTGGATACGTAGAATCCAAACCAAACCCCCCTTCTGAGTGTGATAAAATCCCTCCAAACCCCGAATGGCCTCACCATGTTTCGAGGGGTTCCCTCCCTCTAAACATTCCCCAAACCGCTCAGCCCAAGCACCAGGAACCTCATTTTGGGAAACACGGGCTCTTCCTGCCCAAATCTCACCCTCTAGGGAGCGGCTCCCCTCCGCCGCGGTCTGCACAGCTGTGCTTACAGCCTGCACCGCTGGCTGGGTGCCCGCCACGCACAGAAGGGCAGTAGGAACACAAAAGGGTGTGGTGCCAGGGACCCAGAACAAGTGAAAGGGGACCTGCGAGCGGGGAGTTTTCTGAAAACTGCACAAGCCTTCTTGGGCAGCGTGGTGTCTTTTCACCAGGACGTAGGTGCCTCCCACTTGTCTGCCAGCAGTGACATGGGTGAAGGGCTGCGCGCGTGAGCAGGAATAAAGCGAGAAATCACGACAGAGTTGGTCACGAGGACATTAAGATGCATTACATTTGCCCGCGTATCTACCCACAAAAAGAGCCACGGCAGAGGCCTTCTGTGTGACCAAGACCTCTACGGGAAGGGCGACACGGCTCACTTCCTGGCTGGGGCTCTGGCCCTGGAAACGCTTAGGAAACTCCAGGCTCTGGACTGAGGTTCGGGAGGGCTGGACTTAAATCTTCCCTCTGCAATGGCTGAAATCAGCGTTGGTGCATTGAGACTTGGTTTCTCATCATTTCAAAAGAACCGGTGGTGATTGTCACGTCCGTGCTCCCTTAAGCTGTTGCAAGGGCAGAGGAAGCAGGCGGGAGGATTTGACCCATGTCCCTCGTTCTCCCGCGCCCTCCACGCGGTCACCCGGGAGCTGCAGTCCTCCGCAGCCGCCCTGCTCCCGACGCCTGCCTCTTTCCGTAAAGAAACTAAACGTGATCTGTGAGGTGCAGGGAGATGACCAGAGCGCCACGTGCTTGGAGACCGTTTTCGGACACTTCACTAGCTCCTCTGCCTGACTTTTGCTCCTGTGCGCTCCCTGCCCAGCCCTTTCATGGCGGGCCTTCCACCCTGCCCCTGCCCCTTGACTTGGTGTTCCCAAGGGCTCTGCTACACTCCCCCAGTGATGGCATCTGTGCCCTTGGGTGCTGTTGACTCTTCTCCCTCCAGCCAGCACGAGAAGGGACTGGAGCCACTGGGCCGTGGGCAAGCCATCACCGGAGAGAGAACCAGCTGGGAAAGTTAGGGGATCTCCCCCAGGCCCCTGGATTGATCCCCACCTGACACATGTTCCTGCATCCTGAGGGCCATGGTCTAGGGGAGGCAAAACGGGAAAAGTAGGCCAAACTCTGCTATAGAATGCCATTTGCCACAACTCTGTGAGGAGTTACAGTGACTCCCATCTTTCAGGTGGAAACACAAACTCAGCTTACGTAATCTGCTCAAGGTCACAGAGCTCAGAAGCAGCAGGATTGGAACCCTCTCTTCAACAGGTCTCTGCACTTTTCTTCTTCCCAACAGCGACCCCTCTGGGTATGAAGGCTGAAAAGTCAAATGGATTCTGAAGTGAAATTGCTCCTACAGACATTTTTCTTAAGATAGTGTGTAATTGCACCTATTTCATGTTGACTAAAAGTATTTTCCCTCTGTTTTGTATAGTTTTTATGCCCCTTGAACATAGATAGGTAAAAATTACTTATCTCAAAGTCCAAAAATGAGTGGGATGGATAAAAGAGGTCCCAGAGTCCCACGGTCTTAGGGACAGAGCAAAGCTTCCCTGCCTACAACACAGCCAAATTGGGGAGGGCATAGGTGGGGCAATTTGAAGCCAATTCAGTGAACATTAATTTGTCATACAGCAGTTCCCCACACTATCAACTGACAGATTTTTGCCTCACCAAATCCTTATTTGTAACAACATTTTGTAAAGTTTACTAAGGTTTGTGTTTCATTTTGTATGTGCAGTATATTTTTACAATGACCACTGCCTGTATATTTTGAATTTTAAGTATCATGCTTGTAACAAATATCAAGGGTTTTCTATCCTCTTGGTTAGTCGATTTGCTTTATTGATGGAAGGGGGGAAAACAGGTAGAACTGGGGAACAACACACACTGGGGCCTGTGGGAGGGTCAGGGGTGGGAGGAGGGAGAGCATCAGGAAGAATAGCTAATAGATGCTGGGCTTCATACCTGAATGATGGGGTGATCTGTGCAGCAAACCACCATGGCACACGTTTACCTATATAACAAAACTGCACATCCTGCACATGTACCCCTGAACTTAAAAGTGGGGGAAAAAAGGTAGAGTTAAAGGGATTATGCAAGGAATTGTTCTAGGAATACTGTCACACTTTCAACTGCATGTGCCCCCACCAGGTGCTTAGGCACACACACATACACACACACACACACACACACTTCCACATAAGCAAAATAAAAGTTTCACATATGTGTTAATTTTCATATATCCATGTCAATTTAAATATGCTTAAGGAAAATTCCACTATTCATATAAACACATTGAGCCTCTCAGGGAAAGAAACTTAGAAAAGCAGAGCAAGGAAAGAAGCATTTATTGAGCACCTACTAAGCCCCTAGGGCTCTGTCCTATATTGTCACCAGAGCTGCATCTTCCTAAAACCCACGACCACTTGACAGGGAGGTACGTGTCATAATCCCTGTTTACAGAGGAGTAAAGTGAGACTCAAAATAAAATGTGCATCACAGACCTAGGTCACCCACTACAGAGTCCTGATTCAGGCCACCAATTTTGGAACGAGGAGAGAACGAAGGTGAATCTCACAATCCAATCCTGATCCCTGTGATACAGCAGTCCCCCATCTCTTGCTCTGATCTACTCTCATCAGCTGAAGAACAATTGCTCAGTGACAAAAGAACAAAAATCTCAAAGAGAATTACACCAAACTCAATCACTATGCAGGTCCTTAAAAAAGACAAATTAAGACCCCTCATTTCTTTTGTGATACAGCCTCTCTTTAAGCACAATCACAGGGCAGAGCCTGCATTGTTAGCCCAGCTTTGACTTACAAAAACACAGCGCAGATGAGTTTCAAAAGGAAGAACAATTTATGAAAGGCAAAATGACAATAAATGTAGGAGGAGAAGAATCAAGGGGTTGGAATCTCTAAACCATTGTAAAATTACTTTTGGGTGGCTGTGGGAATATTACTCTACTATGTTAATTTCTCCAGCATGCATAAAATAGATGCCCCTTACTTTTGGGTGGCTGTGGGAGTGTTACTCTGTTATCTTAATTTCTCCAGTATGCATAAAATAGATGCCCCAGAGTTAAGGAACATTCCTGACTTCTTCCTGCTTCTCTTCAAGTGAATTGTTCAATTAATTAAAATCCATTATATTCCTAAAACCTCAGCAGACACTGGGGAGGAGAGAGATGGAATTTTGATAGCAGGTCTGCTACTAACTTGAGATGAAATCAGCTTAATGCTGATTTATTTTTCACATTCATTTTCTATACTTACCAACTGGCATAAATTTCCCAGGGCAGGGTTTTTTCTACGAATGCTTCCTGAATTAATCCACCTATCTATCCACATTCTACAAACCCTAGAAGTTCCCATTTCAAATCCGATCAGTTGTTCAAATCTCCTTAATCCAGCCCACAAAGATCACTTCTTCTCTACCTCTGTTTGTACTTTTGCTCACATAATTAGCATGTAATAAGTACATTAAATGTATTAAATGTGTGCTATGTGACATGCACCAGATGCTATGATGGGAACTAAAGACAAAACGAGTAGTAATAATAGTTGAATTCACTGAAGGCCTACTAGGGGCAGGTGTGGCCTAGGAACTTCTATGTATATTAATTTATTTAGTCCTTATACTCTATAAGGAATGTCCCACTATTACCCTAATTCTGCAGATGAAGTAAACTGAGCTATCAAGTAACTTGCTCAGGGTTACTCAGATTATAAGTGATAAAACAAGAATTTGAACACAGATAGCCTGGCTCTAGAGCCTTGGCAATTAATCACTACTCTACAGCAGCCATTCCTGGCCCATGTTCAAAAAGCTCATAATTGAATAAAAGACAGACATGTTAGCCAGGCACAGTGACCTACATGCCTCCCAAAACCAGCACTTTGGGAGGCCGAAGCAGGAGGATCACTTGAGACCAGGAGTTTGAGACAAGCTTGGGCAACACAGAAAGACGCCATCTCTACACACATAAAAAAGAAGTTAGCCAGGCCTTGTAGTGCATACCTGTAGTCCCAGCTACTCAGAAGCCTGAGGCAGGAGAATCACTTGAGCCCAGGAGTTCAGGGATGCAGTAAGCTATGATCACACCACTGCACTCCAGACTGGGTGACAGAGCAAGATCCCATCTCTATTTTTTTCTTTTTTCTTTTTTTTCTTTTTTTTGAGATGGAGTCTTGCTCTCTCACGCAGGCTGGAGTGCAATGACATAATGTTGGCTCACTGCAACCTCCGCCTCCCAGGTTTAAGCAATTTCCTGCCTCAGCCTCCCAAGTAGCTGGAAATACAGGCGCCTGCCACCACACCTGGCTAATTTTGTATTTTTAGTAAAGACGGGGTTTCAGCATCTTGGCCAGGATGGTCTTGAAACCCTGACCTCGAATCTACCCTCCTTGGCCTCCCAAAGAGCTGGAATTACAGGCGGGAGCCACCATGCCCAGCCTCCCATCTCTATTTTTTTTACAAAAAGACAGATGTAATCAGAAGGTGACACAAAGGGTTACTGTGCTTCAGTGGTTTGAGGAAAGGGACCAACAAAGACTGGGAGGGTCTGGTAGGAGTTTCTCAGGAAGATACAGGGGTGGGGAGAGATTTAAGGCATTTTTTAGTTTAGCAAACTAAAGTGACATGTAACATCAAATTTCTCCTAGCTCTACCATTCTGTAGATCCATGAGCAGGATTGTATCATAACTTAAAGAATAACTTTTCCTGGGTTTACAAAGAATGTTGTGCTGGTAAAAAGCGCTCCAGAATAGAAAAAGCCAAAATAAAAGCACCCCAAGTATTTGCAGATTTACTTTGCCAGTTTCCATGGTGTTAATACTCCCACGATGGCAGATTTCAGGCTACCAATCAGACTTCACGGAATTCAACTCAGAGTTGAGAAGAGATTGTATGTCTTGAGACATACAGTTGGTCTCAAGAGCCAGTATGAGCTAGCTCCAGCACCCCACCACATGAAGTTCTTGCAGTATGAATCAGAAACTGAAGGAGCCCAGACCTAGGTGGGCAGGAAAATACCCACCCCGAGGGAGAGAGGCCTCGGGCACTCAGAAAGGAGAGAACATGTGCTCAATCTCCAGAAGGCTGCAGCAGGCAGGGTGGCATGTTGCCAGCCCCCAAAACAAACTGGGCAAATGGAGATGTCAACCATGGAACCAAGTCAAAGAGCCAGGAGGAAAAGAGTGGCATGAGAAAAAAGACTCTAAGGGAATACAGATGCCTGGTCTGGAAAGGAAACTCCTGAGTTCAATCAGTCAAAACCTTCAGACAATGCCCAATTAGGACCTGAGGATGAAGCAGAAAGTCCAGAGAGCCTTTGGTGTTAGCTCTCCGTCCCAACCCACTGAAATCCCCCACCCCAGCATGGGTTTGGAGCTCCTCCTCTGGAAGCTCCAAGCATCGTGTGCTGAACTCTAATACAACCCTTCCCATCGCACACTGTGGTTTTCTGTACATGTGTCTCCCACTAGGTTGTGAGCTTCCTTCAAGGTACATACAGAGCGTAGAGCAGGAGTCAACAAATATCAGCCCATGGGCCAAATCTGGGCTGCCACCTGCTTTTGTAGGATATGCAATCTAAGAATGATTTAATGGTTGAAAAAAATTAAATTAGAATATTTTGTGATACATGTACATTATGTAAAATTCAAATTTCCATGTCCATAAACAAAGTTTTAGTGGAACTCAGCCATGTTCATTTATTAACTTATTGTCTATAGTGGCTCTCATGCTATTATATGGCCCATAAAACCTAAAATTCTTACTATTTGCTCTTTTACAGAAACAAAATTTGCCAATTCTTGCACATAGCATGCCACAAGATAGAAAGCTCTGGATAATGTTTGATTAATGATTACTTGACCCTAAAGCCAACCCCAGCCTTTTTCAACCTCATAATTATTCTAACTTTCCCAGTCGGAGGACCCCACTTACCCTAGCAACAAGCTTTGTTTTCCAACTCCTTTAAGCACTTTGTTCCCAGGGAGAATTCAATCAAATCTTCCCAAATTGCTTGGTGTCAATCTGTCTGCATGGGCATTCCCAAGTTAATAGTTCTGTGAAATTTGACTAAAAGTTCTACTAAAAAAAGGCAGGGATTCCACAATTAAATAAGCTTAATCAATGCTGAGCTAAAGAACAAAACATGTTTCTTACCACAGAACTCCTCAGAGTCTTTAAGATGCTGATGCAAGGTTGGGCGCGGTGGCTCATGCCTATAATCCCAGCACTTTGGGAGGCCAAAGTGGAAGGATCACTTGAGTCCAGGAACTAGAGACCAGCCTGGGCAACATAGCAAGACCTCATCTATATAAAAAATTTAAAAATTAGCTGGGTGCAGTGGTGCATGCCTGTAGTCCCAGCTACCCGGGAGGCTGAGGTGGGAGGATCGCTTGAACCTGGGAGGTCAAGGATGCAGTGAGTTGTGATCCTACCACTGTACTCCGGCCTGGGTGACAGAGGAAGGCCCTATCTCAAAAAAAGAAAGATGCTGATGCACTCTGTGAAACTCCAAGATGGGAGCATTTCCTAAACTTATTTGACCAAGGAACCTTCTTGTTGAAAACTGTTCCTCAATAAACTTTGGGAGTCTGATTCTAAAAGAAGTAGAGCACTAATAAATAATACGTTCATCAAAGTTACCTAGAGATTTTATTGTTTTGACCCAAGTTATTTGACTCAACTGTGACCACCACTACCACCTCTTGGCTGTAGGAAACATGAACTACAAGGCAGCTGCAGCCTGCGTCACCCTGAAGAGAGCATCCATTGCTCAACTCCCAACATGGCCACTGCCTAAAGATCTCATTACCACTGCTGCCCACAGTGCTGTCTCCCTCTCCTCCTTTGAGTCTTTGCTCAAATGTCACTTTCTCAACAAGGCCACCTTATTTGAAACCACCATCCCCTTCCCCAGCGCTCTGGATTTCTCTCATCCTGTTACACCTTTTCCTCTGTTCTACATTTTCCCCTGACACTGATTTCCTTCTAACAAATCATGTAAGATCCAATCCAAGATCTAAGATGCAGGGACTTTTTATCTAATTTGCCACAGGTATATGTAGCCCAAGCACCTAGAAAAGCACTCATAGCAGGCTCCCAATAAACATTTGTTGAAAGAATGACTGAATGAGTAAATGGCAGTAGCCACCAATTCCTCTTCCAGTGTTTTACCCACTATTTTTGTGTACAAGGTCTAAGAGATAACAGAGGAGGGGACAGATTATACAATTATAAGGACTTTTACTTTCCCTGAGTGAGATGAGGAAACACTGGAGGGTTCTGAGCCCAAGAGGGAGATAATATGACTTAGCAGGCTGCTGGGCTAAGAATAGACCATTTAGGAAATGATTGCAATCATTCAGACAAGAAATGATGGTGGCTTGGATCAGGGTGGAGAAGTGGAGGTGGTTGGAAGTAGTGAGATTCTAATTATAATTTAAAGGAAGAGGTAACAAGATTTGCTGACAGTTCAAACACGGTTGTGAGGAAAAAAAAAAAGGAATCAAGGATGACTTCAATGTTTTTGGCCTGAGAAAGTAGAAGGATGGACTTGCCAAAAACTAAGACAGAAAAATGTGGACTAAAAGGCTTTGGAGAGGCAGAGCAGAAGTTCTGTTTTGTACATGCTAAGGTCAAGCTGTCATTTAGACAACCATAGATTAGACTCTATCCAATGTTGAATAGGCAGTTGCATATGCAAGTCCGGTACGCAGGACAGGAGTCTGAGCTAGAGGTATAAATGTGGGAGTTGCTGGCATATGGATGGTTTTTAAAGCCATGATACTGAATGAGATAACCAAGGGAATCACATGGAAAGAGAATAAGAGACCAAGGACTAAACTCTAGGGCAAGTCAATACTCAGAGATCTGGAAGGACTAGAAGATCCTGCTAAGGAGGCTGTACAGGGGGAGTCAGTGAGGAATCCAGAGATTACAGTGCCTCGGAAACCAGGTAAAGAAGGAAAGAGTGGTCAGCTAAGTTTAATGCCTAGGACCAGTCAAGTAAGAGAAGGACTAATACTTGACTATTAGACTTAGTAATGTTCAGGTCACTGGTTACCCTAACTAGTGAGTTTATACAGAGGACAAAAGGCAAAACCTGGATTAGAGTAGGTCTGAGAGAAAATGGGGAGATTTTGGAGACAGAGAGTTTAGAGAACTATTTGTAGATAATCTGCTGCATACAGATGCAGAGCAATGGGGTAGCAGCTGATAGATAAAAGGCATCAAGAGAACCTTTTCTAAGGTGGCAGCAATAACAGCATGTTTGCATGCTGATGGGAATGATAACAATCTAGAGGGAAAATGAATGATGCAGAAAAGGAAAGGGAGAATTGCCAAAGTGATGTTCTTGACTAGGGATGAGCTGAGGTCCCTAGACAACAGGCATTGGAAACTAGTGCAAAAATCGATGCCCCACAAATAGCACCATAATCCACCTAATAACATGAGCAAAACACCCGAGTCATCTTCATTCCTACTTAGCCTCTCTTGCTCACAAGACACATATGCACACGAGCACACAGAAACACCTCCGTAATCCATTAATAACCTCCATTGGCTATACTGCCAAAATCTGACAATTTCTGACTGCCTCGACTGCTATTGTCCTTACCCAAGTCAAATGTATTTTTCTGTGAACTACTGCAATAGTCTCTCACTTTCTCTGTTTTCCAAGGAAATCTTTTATTGAAGCATAACACGTGCATAGAGAAAAGTCCCCAAATCGTAAGTATACAACTTGATCCATTTTCATAGACTGAACACACCCAGATTAAATGTAACCATCACGTGGATCAGGAAGTAGGACATTACCAGCATCCCAGGAGCCCTCTCATGCCGCCTCCCAGACACTCACCGCGATCCCAAAGGTAACATTATCTGGGTTTCTATCACCATGGATTCATTTCCTCTATTTCAAAATTATATAAAAAGAATCACATATGTAATCCCAGCACTTTGGGAGGCCGAAGTGGGTGGAAAACGAGATCAGGAGATCAAGACCATCCTGGCCAACATGGTGAAACCTTGTCTCTATTAAAAATACAAAAATTAGTCGGGCGTGGTGGCGGCGCATGCCTGTAGTCCCAGCTCTCAGGAGGCTGAGGCAGGAGAATTGCTTGACCCCAGGAGGCGGAGGCTGCAGTGAACCGAGATCACGTCACTGCACTCCAGCCTGGGCAACAGAGCTAGACTCTGTCTCAAAAAAAAAAAAAAAAAGAATCATGTAGTGTGGCTTCTTTTGTGTCTGGCTTCTTTCACTCAAAATTCTGTTTCTGAGATTCATCCATGTTGTTTGCACATAGACATAGTTCCCTTTTTCTCTGCTGAATTGTGCTTCTTCAGATGAACACACCACCTTTTATTTATCCATTGTACTGCTAATATTTAGATCATTTCCAGTTTGAAGGTGTTATGAATAGGCTGCTATAAACATTTTCCTTCACATCTCTTGGTGCACATATGTAGGCATTTCTTTTGAGCATATATTCAGGAAAGGAATTTCTGGTTCAAAAGTGATGTATATATTTATCTTTAGTAGATCCCACCAAAGAGTTTTCCAAAATGGTTAAATCATTTGCCACTCTCATCACAATACAGAGTAGTTCCATTGTTCACATCCTTGCCAAGGCTTGATTTTGTGCTCTTTTTCGTTTTCGCCATTCTAGTGGTGTACAAAGCTGTCTCACTAAGGTTCTAGTTAAACAGCCTTTCAGTCTCCCTGCTTCCACTTTTGCCTCCCTCCAATCCATTCTCCAAATAAAAACTAGAGAAATATTATCAAACACAAGTAAGAGTACACTATTTCCCTTCTTAAAACATTGCGATGGCTCCCAGCTAGTCAGAATAAACCCAAACTCAGAAGCACAGCCTCCAAGTCCCTGCATGATCTGCCTGCTGCAGACCTGCCTGGCCAACTTCACCTTATCAACCACGCCCCATGTTCACTGTGCTCCAGACACACTGCCTCCTTCCTCTTCCTTGAACAAGCCAGGCTCTCCTCCACTTCAGGATCTTTGTATGTGTTGTTCTCTCTGCCTGGAACACAACCCCATCCTCCACCCCACATCCCCACTCCACCCCTTGCTTGCCTAACTACTATTCAGGTCCCAACTTACAAGTCACATCCTCAGGTGAGAACTCCTAACTGGCCTCCATTATCAACAGTGAATCTCCTCTGCAACGCTAACACAATCTCCACATAGCTTAGCTTGTTTCTTTATTCGCTTGTTCATGTCCTATTTTCCCTATTAGATTGTGTGGCCCACAAGGGCAAGGACATGGCCTTCTTGGTCACTACTGCATGTCCAGTACCTGGCACTAGGAGATCAATAAATTTTTGTCAACTGATTGACTTAATAAATAGTATTGCTGGCCAGGATTACAGCTCACACCTGTAATCCAGCACTTTGGGAGGCCAAGGCAGGAGCATCACTTAAGCTCAGGAGTTTGAGACCAGCCTGGGCAACACGGCAAAACCTTATCTCTAGAAAAAATGAAAAAATTAGTCAGGTGTGGTGGCGTACACGTGTAGTCCCAGCTACCCAGGAGGCTAAGGTGGGAGGACAGCTTGAGCCCAGGAAGTCAAGGCTGCAGTAAGCTGTGATCATGCTACTGGGTGACAGAGTGAGACCTTGTCTCAAATAAATAAATAAAAAGTAAATAGTATCTCTCTCGGGGAGACCTAAGTTAAGTAGCTCTTTCACACTGAGGAAAATTGATAAAGCAAAATGCTCTGAGATGCTCAGAGGAGAGGCCTCATTTATACATCAACATAGCCATTGCTTACTGGGCACCTATTATGGAGGCGATAGACCCTGTGTACTCTTCAACAGAGACCACCTCGGAGCTCCCTCTCAATTGCCGATGAGCTTTTAATCCAGTGCAGGTGACCTTGAGGTGCCTCAGACTCCTGCTCCCTGCTTTGGGCCACTTTATGTAGGTTTACCTTTTCTGCAGAGGTATGGCAGCACTTCCATTCATTTGTCCAGTTTTCTAGTTCAGAAAGTTTGTGGGATTATTTTTCCTGATAATAATGCTAACAAGTTATCACTTAAATTTTTTGAAAAATTAATAAGAGAAAAATAATGGTCATCTATACTTCTACTACCCAGGAAAAATCAGCACATCCTCTTCAAGGCTTTGTTATTTCTTTTTCCCTTTATTTTTAGTGTTGGTCAAAGGGCTCAGGAGAGGACTTGGTTGAAACTAGTGTATACAGCAGGGAATGTGGGGTTTTCTAATTATTCAAGCTTGCATTGTCCTTTATGCCGAAAACTGGTGGAAAGGAACTTGGGATGGATTACTAAGAGCTTCAGGCTTGGAGCCTGTTTCCAGCACTTTGCTCAAATCATTGTCCACACGTTGCCTTTGTCTCCCCATCAGGGATGCCAAGGAGCCTGGCAATATTACAGCAACTCAGCAGACGTTGCCCTGAAATCAAGATTGAATATAGCATCTCCCAGATCAACCAAATAGATTCAGAACACATACCTTTGGCCCACCTTTCCCAAAATGGAGATTTTGTTTGGATAAAGAGCCATCACGTATGGCACCCCTAGTCTGTCCTAAGCACAGTGCTGGACACTTCATATATCTTTAATCCTCACAATGACTCTAGATGTAGGCATTGTCTCCATTTGCAGTTGAGGCTGTGCAAGGTGAGTGAACTGTTCAAGGTCTCAGTAAGTGGCTGATTCAAGCTTGCACTCAGCCCTCTCTGGCTCCACGGCCTTGCTCAGCTATGCTGGTAAGTTTTGCCTTGGCTGCAAGTGGCTAGAATCAAAGGAAGAACAGAGGAGGACCTTTCCTGGGCTGGATCTAAAATTGCTGGTGAGCTCGCAGTGCTAAGCACAGACTCTCCAAAGGAGACTGGGGAAAACATCAAATTAATTGATATCATCACAGAGTTAGATTACTACTTAATAGACGAGCTAAACCCTGAGGACATGGCCTCAATATAGCCAGAATTTCAAACTGCAGTCTTATCTCTTCCCACAGTGCATTTGGATCTCCAACTCCCTTCTACCCCTTTGACGAGTTTGTATTAATAACCCCTGCTTAAGTAAGGAGCTGGGCCATTGAGAGCTGGCCAAGGCCTGTTCCTGAGCCCCAGGCCATGATTCGCTTCACTCTGGACTTCAGTTCCAGAGAGAGAGGTCAATAGGCAGGGCATGGGAACAGGATCAATCCCCAAGCTTGTTCCGTCCCCAGAACAGAAGTCCCTAAAAACACTATGGGTGGGACAGAAGTTAAGGCCAGAGAGAAGGGAATCGCATCTGCTAAGTGAGGAGAGTTTTCCAATGAAAACAACTCCGCAAGGCCATCGGTCCCCTGGGAAGATTTCCTTCTGCTTACGCACACTCAGTTCCTCCTCCCTCCTCCTCTGTCTCCTTGGGGTTGGACTAGAAGTCAAAGCACTTCTGACCAGCTATGTCCTCCAAACCCTGGGCAAGAGGCAAGACATTGACCTACACTCTGGGCCAACTGCATCTCAGATCAATAAGATCTTAACTCACTTACCTGTGTTTGACAGGGAAGCAACAAACCCTTCTTTGAACACTGAAGTTAGGTGAGTGACTTTCCTTTTAAATACAAACAGGGTGGCCTCGGGGATAGTGAGAAGCTCCATCCTCAGAAGGATCCAAAAGAGGCTGGGCCACCACTTGAAAGGGGCACTGAGACAGTGATTCAGAATTGACATGTGGCCTTGACTTACACACTAGGTTCAAATCCAACAATTTATTAAGCTGCACTGGTGTGCGAAGCAAGACTGACCCCTGCCTTCATGGAGTTTACAGGTTAGTGGGGAAGACAGACATGCAAAAAAGACAGAAAGAAACATGTCATTACAAATTGCGATCAGTGCTAAAAGGAAAGGATGGAGGTCATGAGGAATAATAACAGGAAGAATCAAGAATTTTGAGTAGGGGTTCCAAATTTATGTTTCGAAACAGTTCACTGTGGCTGCCATGAAGAGTCTGGGTTGGAGGGGCAAGTGTGGAGGTTGGAGGCGAGTTAGGAAGCCAGCTCATTGGCCCATGGAATAGATGATACGGCTGAATCCAGGTGTGAGTGGTGGAAGTGGGGCGATGTGATCCAATGGGAGGCATATTTTGGACATAGAATCAACAGGACTTAGTTGTACTTGAGAAGTGAGAACTTGGGGAGGAGAGGAAAAGGGAAATAACTCCCAAGTTTGGGACTGAGCAAGGTCATCTGAAAAATCTGAGTTTATGGTATTGTATAGATTCTATGACTATGAGGCTTCAAAGTCCAGACTAACAGGCCAGGAGGTAGGGCCAGTCCTATCCCTTGATATGGCTCAGAGCCACAAGGGCCGTTAAAAGCAATGCCACCTAAAAGGTCTTTCCCACATTGGGGCTTGGAAGGAAGTGAGGTTTTACTCTGGCACCCATCTCCCTACACAGTGTATATCAAATTCGTAATCAAGGTAAACCAAGATCATAGCCAGAGAATCAGTGCCAAGCATCCAGTTGAAAGAGTGAAGATGAAAAAGGAATAATAAATAGTGAAATCACTGCATTTTCTATATATTGTATAGAAATCATTATACACGCACACACAGAGACATCTATAATCAAAAAGAAAAACACAGACAACCCAATAAAAAATGAACAGAAGATTTGAACAGGCGTTTCACAAAAAAAAATCAATTGCCAATAAACATATGAAAAGGGGCCCAACTTCTTTAGCATTAGAGAAACACAAAATAAAACCTGATAATCAGCTACTGCTACATAACCAACAAAGGGCTACAATAAAAAAGACTAACAATACCAAGTGTTGGCAAAGATTCAGAGCAAATAACCCTCTCATACATTATTTATGGTAATTTAAATTGATACAACAGGTTTTTTTTTTAATTTGGCTTTAGTATCTATTAAAGCTAAATATACACACACCATATGACCCAGCCATTCCACTCCTAGGTGTTTATCCAACAGAAATATGTACACATTTGTGCCAGAATATACATACCACAATGTTTTTAGGGGCACTGTTCATAAGTCAAAAACTGGGGAAAACACAAATGTCTATCCACAAGAGAATGAATAAAATAAATTGTGACATATTCCTACAAAGGAATACTATGTAGAAATGAAAGTGAATAAACAAAATGCACTAGACAACAACATGGACGAATCTCACAAGCATAATGTTGAAAATGAAACCAAATGCAAAATACAGTATTCTATGATTCAATTTACAGTAAGCTCAAAAACAGGCAAAACTATTCTAGGATGATAAAAGTCAGGAGAGTTATACTTTTAGGGAGGACCATGGTGAATAGGCCTGAGCAGAAGGAGGTTTCTCAGATGCCAACAATGTTCTGTTTCTTAATCTGGCCAGTGGCTCCACAGGAGAGTCCATTTCATGAAAACCCATCAACATGTACTTTTCGATTTGTCTGCATTTATGTATTTATGTTGTACATCAATAAAAATGTACCCAAAACACTTAGGAAGAGTATTTGCCTATGACAACTAAAGGCAATGTGGTTACAATAAATAACCAAAAATATAGTCAAAGTAAACCAAGGTCATAGCCAGAGAGTCAGCGCCAAGCAAGTTAAAACAGGATGAAAAAAGAATGAGAAATAGCAAAATCATTGCATTTACAAATACTAATTTTCTGAACATTTTTCCAAGTTTTTGGGCATGATATGTTGTTATCACAGAATTTGTCTCCCAACTTTTGGCTGTATTTTAAAGGTTTGCAAAGCCATCGTCATGTCCCTTTCAATGCAGTGTTTTAAACAAGCGTATATGTACTAACCCATGAACCCCAAGGATATGTACCATAATAATATAAGTATGGGACCACAAAACAACCAGAGTGATTCCCATAATCACCCACAAAATAAGTCTGATTATTTTATCATCACACCTGGTCTACGTGTACATGCTTTTTGTCACTGAGTGCTTAATTATAGGAGTCCAAAAACTTTGAGTAGTTGTCCTAATCATCAAAAGATTGTGTGCTGTGTAATGAAAAAAACACACGCTTTAACCCACCGTTTATCTATGTACTCCTCCACAATTGATTTAGCCTCCTTGACTCAGTTTCTGCTCATATAAATGGAGGAAATACTACCTACATCGTGGGACTAGAGTGAGAATTAAACAAAACAGCTTACAGCAAAGTGCCTGGTGTATACTAAGCCCTTGACAACTGCTAGACAGTTGCAGCAATGTAGCAGATTTTTAACCTTGCAGTTTTACCCATTTTAACATAAACACATTAACATTGCCTATTTCCTCCATATTTTAACAAGGATTAAGGGTTAGGCCTTTTGAACTTGTTTCATAGGCTAGGCATTTTCAGAAAATGTTGAAAAATATCCCAGACCCCGTCATTTCAGAAAGCAAAGCAGATAAAGGAGAAAGGGTATTGAAACCCTATATTTGAATTCATGAAACAGACACCTTTTCAGGCACACACACTGAAAGTAAAAATAAAATTAACCACCAATTAATGATTGAATGAAAAGAAGTCTCAAAAAGAAAATCATAAGGATCAATTTTACCCTATTTAATTCATATTCTGATCAAATTTCTTTCAGTAAAAGTAAACTATCACCACTGACAATACATAATTACTGAGAAAGAACAACTTCAATTGCAATTATATAAATAAAGATCCTTAATTTTTTGGATCTTTTTAATTTTGGATTAATATGTCCTTTAAAAAATGTTTTTTTCTGAACTATATTTTTTAACATAATTCCACTCAAACTTTGTCCACATTTTTGATTAGAAAATTGACTTATTTTGCCTCAATATTAGGATATTAATTAAATAAAGTATGGCACATTTATATAATGGACTTTTTAAAAATTTTTTCCCCATAGGTTATTGGGGTACAGGTGGTGTTTGGTTACATGAGTAAGTTCTCTAGCGGTGCTTTGTGAGGTTTTGGTGTACCCATCACCCGGGCAGTATACACTACACCCTATTCGTAGTCTTTTATCATTTGCCCCCCTCCCACCCTCCCCCCCCCATGTCCCCAAAGTCCAATATATAATGGATATTTAAAATATAACCATAAAAGTTGTATTTTCAAAGAATATTTGATGATTTAGGGAAAGGTCCTTAAAATATCTTTAAACAGCACAAAGGCTATGAAATAGTATGTGTACAGTGTAATTTCATTTCCATAAAGTTTATGCATGTTTGCACATGCATATAATAAAATTTTGGGAGGACAGCCATTCAAAATGTTCATAGTAGTTATCTTTGAATGATAGGATTGTGGGAGATATGCATTTCTTTCTTTAAATGTTTTGTCTTTCAAATTTTACACCATAAATATATACTACTTTAATAATAAGAAAATATTATTTTTAATTTTTCTGTATTCTGTAGATCTTGGCAGAAATCTAAGCAAAGATTTGTAAAATCTTTCTTCTCCTATCACTGCTCTCTCCCGGCCACTTTCATTTTGCCCATGCATGTGAAATATTTATGAACATCATGTAATCTAAGAAAGAATAAGCATCTGTTTGCAAGTGATTATATGGACATATTCAATATTTTAGGCCCTGAACAGTATTTTCTCAAACAGACTAAAAAATTGACCTGTCCAAATTGCCTAAGGGGTCAATGTGGAAAGCAGAGAACGAAAGTCCACAGTCTGGCCTCTCCCTGAGTGTGTGACCCTGAATGAGTCATCCAACCACTCACATCCTCTGCTCCTCACTTGGGCCCTAAGGGAACTGTCTCTCCCATCTCTAAGGCCCAGAAGGCTCTGTGAAGCTTGCTTAGAGGTCTCACCAAGGCCAGGAGTGTTTGGTCCAGTAGCTCTGCATTGGTTTGCTAGGGCTTCCATAGCAAAGTACCACAGACTGAGTGGCTTAAAGAATGGAAATTCATTTTCTCACAATTCTGGAGACTAGAAGTTCAAGATGATCAAAGTGTCAACAAAGTTGGCTTCTCCTGAAGCCTCTCTTCTTGGCTTGTAGATGGCCATCTTCTCCCTATATTTTTACATGATTTTCCTCTGTGTGTATCTGTGACCTAATCTCTTCTTCTCATAAGGACACCAATCATATTGTATTAGGGCCCACCCTAGTGACCTTGCTTTACCTTAATTACCTCTGTTTTTGTTTTTTGTTTGTTTGTTTGTTTTCGTTTGTTTTGAGACAGGGTCTCACTCTGTCACCTAGGCTGGAGTGCAGTGGTGCGATCATGGCTCACTGCAGCCTCAACCTCCTAGCCTCAAGTGATCCTCCCACCTCAGCCTCCCAAGTATCTGGGTCCATAGGCATGCACCACTACACTCAGCTAATTTTTAAAACTTTTTGTAGAAACAGGGTCTCACTATGTTGCCCAGAGTGATCTCAAACACCTGGGCTTACAGGCATGAGTCACTGCACCTGGCCTTAATTACCTTTTTAAAGACCCTATATCCAACACAGTCACGTCTGAGATACTGGGAGTTAGGACTTCAGCATATTAATTCATCAGGCGGCACAGTTCAGCCGATAACAAGTTCCTATCAAGGAAATGAGCATAGAAAGTGGAAAGAAATGGATCTAATAGAGGCAAGAGAGTCTAATTAATGAAATTGTATAGGATTGCCTGCAAATTTCCCAAAATGTGGGTGGAGTTCCATTTTTTTCACACTCCTCTATAGCAGGCAACTACTTCATGAAGGAGACTTCAGGGTGGGAGAATCTTCTATATATTATCCAACAAACTATCATGCCCACTGCCAGCTCGGAGTTCAACTTTAGCAGCATCTCCACTTTAATCCATTAGAGAGAGATTGTTTATACACTTATTTGAATATTTTACCGCATTTTGCCCTTATTATGTCAAATAAATGTGTAGAAAATGGAAAAATGACAGGCTGAAACTAGTGATTAGAAACATAAGTCTCATAATCTTACTACAATTGACATGAAAATGGGAATTATCATGTGGGCTCAAATCAGGAACTCTCTTAACTGGGAGTTCACTGAACTTAGGTTGATGTGTATACATCTGTGAAGGAAAAAAACAAAGCTAAATAACATAGAACAAGTTCCAAAACCAAATGATCAAAGATTGAGGTAAAAGACTAGATGTATTTTGGGATCTTAAAATAGTCTTTAGCTTTTAGAAAAGGGAATTTCCCTTGCTACATTCAAATAACTCATAACCTTTACACACTTGACGTTTGCACACTTGATTCCAATAACTGCCTATAGGAAACTTGTTATAGGAGAAAAGAGAATTCCCTAGAGGCAAGTAAGGAACTGCCTAATGCAGTTCTTAGCTGACAGTATTTCAACAAGTAATATTGAACAAACAACTCCAGTGAGCATGATGTAACAAGTCCCTAGCCACATCATTGAAGCATACTTTCTTTTTTTTTTTTTTATTATACTTTAAGTTTTAGGGTACATGTGCACATTGTGCAGGTTAGTTACATATGTATACATGTGCCATTCTGGTGTGCTGCACCCACTAACTCATCATCTAGCATTAGGTATATCTCCCAATGTGAAGCATACTTTCTACACAGGTCCTGAGTCATCTTACACCCCTCCCTCCCTCATCCCCAGACATTCAGATTCACGGATTCTGCTTTCATGTTTCTTAACTCTCTCTCTCTCTTCCTTTCCACCCCTACTTTCCCAGCTCAAGTATTCATAACCTCTTGCCTAGAGAGGCTCCCTACCTCTGGTCTCCTCCCTTCCAAGCCACCCCACACTCCATCAGAACTCCACTGGTTCAATCAATGAGTATTTATTGAGCCCTTACTAGGTGCCCTGCAGACACTACTTACTAGGGCCCATAGACACTACGTTGAGCCCTCGGAAGTCAATCTTGAACAAGGCAGACATGTACCCTGAAGGTGATAGTCTAGCCAGGAAGATAAACAATTGCTGTAGACCAACAATTACCATACACTAGTATTGTGAGTACTTTGTTAGGAAAGAACAGCATGCTACAAGAGAAGATAACTGGAAAACCAAAACTAGTGTAGTTGAATGAAAAAAATTATATTAAAAAGCTATTTACTGCTATACATCTTTATCTGGGAAGATCTGCAAAGAGGGAGATAGGGAAACTTACAAGTTAGCAGATTTTGATGGGGTAATCAATAAATGTGCATTTAATATGCCTATTAGATATCTGACTACAAATATCAAGACAAGTGGGTGTGTGAGCTTAGAGTCCAGGATCAGGGACGGAGATAGATAATTGGGGATTGTCCATATTTAACACCACAGGATTGAATGAGATCACTTACAAAGAGGAGAGGAGAAAAGGGAAAGGAGCGGGGAGAAGAAAGACAAGTACTGAGCCAATGGAGATTCAGTTTTTAGAGGTCAAAAAGATGAGAAAAAAAACAATGAGAAAAAAAGATGAAGGCTAGTCATTGAAGTCAAAGCAGGAGCATGAGGAGTCACAGAGCAAGAGGGAAGAAAGTGTTTCACAAACGAGGCAGCGGAGTCTTTTCAACAAGTGGTGCTGAGAAAACTGGATATTCACACGAAAACACACGAAACTGGACTCTTACCTTACACGCTCTACAAAAATTAACTCAGAGACCTAAATATAAGAGCTAAAACTAAACACTCATAGAAGAAAACACAGGAGAAAAGCTTCAGGACATTGGATTTGGCAATGATTCCTTAGATATGACATCGAAAGCACAGGCAACAAAAGAAAAAACAGACAAATTGGACTTATCAAAATTTAAAACTCTTGTGCATCAAAGGACACAATCAGAAGAGTGGAAAGACAACCAAAGGAACAGGAGAAAGCATTTGCAAATCATTTATCCAGTAACGGGTTATTATCCAGACTATATGAAGAGCTCCTACAATTAAACAACAACAAAGAAAAACAACCCGATTTAAAAAATGAGCAAAGGACTTGAATAGATTTTTCTCCAAATATACAAGATATACAAATGGTCAACAAGCACATGAAAAGATACTAACACAAATCATTAGGAATATGCAAATCAAAACCCCAATAAGATATCACTACACACTCACTAGGATGGCTACTAGTTAAAACAAAACAAAACAAACAAAAAAACAGAAAACCAGTGTTTGCAAAGATGTAGAAAACTGGAGCTCTTGTATATTCTTGGTAGGAAGGTAAAATGGTACAACTGCTATACAAAACAGGCAGTCCTCAAAAAATTAAACATAGAATTACCATACAATCCAGGAATACTACTTCTGGGTATATATCCAAAATAATTGAACACAGTGTCTCAAAGAGCTATTTGTATACCCATGTTCCTAGCAGCATTATTCACAAAAACCAAAGAGAAGGCCGGGCACGGTGGCTCACGCCTGTAATCCCAGCACTTTGGGAGGCCGAGGAGGGCGGATCACGAGGTCAGGAGATCGAGACCATCCTGGCTAACACGGTGAAACCCCGTCCCTACTAAAAATACAAAAAATTAGCCAAGCATGGTGGCGGGCGCCTGTAGTCCCAGCTACTCGGGAGGCTGAGGCAGGAGAATGGCATGAACCTGGGAGGTGGAGCTTGCAGTGACCCGAGATCGTGCCACTGCACTCCAGCCTGGGTGACAGAGCTAGACTCCATCTCAAAAAAAAAAAAAACACACACACACATACACACACACGCAAAGAGTAGTAGTAAGCTAAGTATTCATCAACAAACAGAAAAAAAATTGAGTTTTATTCAGCCTTAAAAAGAAGGAAATTCTGACATATGCTATGATATCAATGAACCTTGATGATATTATGTAAAATAAAATTTAGAAGTCATAATAGGACAACTACTGTATGATTCCATACAGTATTTAAAAAATTTTTAGATTTAAAAAAATTTAAAAGTCATAATAGGACAAATACTGTATTATATGATGAGCCTAGAGTAGTCAAATTCACAGAAACCAAAAGTAGAATCGTGGTTACCAGGGACAGGGAGACAGGGGTACGAGGGAGTTGTTCTTTAATGGGTATAGAGTTTTGGTTTTCCAAGATGAAGAGTGCTCTGGAGACTGATTGCACAGCAGTGTGAATGTACTTAACACTACTGAACTGCACACTTTAAAAAGGTTAGATGATACATTTTACATTATGCATATTTTACCACAGTTTTAATTTTTTTAATAATCAAAAAATGAAGAATTAGCCCATATTGCTGAGAGGTTAAATAAGATGAGGACGGAACTCTCCGTGATAAGACAGAGCACTGAAGCCTTTGTTAAAGCCATTTCAGTGGAGTGAGTCCCAGAAGCCTCATTGAAATGTCAGTGGAAGAGAGACTGGGAGATGAGGAAATGGAGCTCATGGGAATACAGAACTTTCCAGCTTGAAAAGAAGCACAGAGATGAGGCAGAGCAGGAGGAGGAGATGGGGTCAAGGTTGGCAGGGTCAAGATGAGGGCTATAAAAGAATGTTTGTAGAGAACTGTGGTAGGGCCACCCTGCGGTGTAGGGTGGCCATTTGAGATCTGTGGTCTTACATTTGAAATGAGCCTTGCTGGCATGGTTGTGTTTTCTACAGCACTGGGAAGCTGCCCGTGAGCAGGTGCAGAGTTGGTGGGTAGCAAGATTTAACCAGCATTGTGTGATTTTTTTCTAGGCAAGGACCATAGAGGAAAGAGAGAGGCATGAGCTTTATGGGAAGTAAGGGCATGAGAAGAGGGTCCTGGCAGTGAAAGAGAGGCTGCATTCAGGCTGGGACTTGCCAGAGTGAGAGCATTAAATATGTGAGTTGGAACTATAGGAGGGGATCAGGGAGCAGGATGGTTGAAATCTAGATTTCAGAGGTGGGGCAGTTATCGTCGATGACTTAGGTTGAGCAAAATGTCTTCAGAGCTAAAAAGGTCAAGGAAATAAAGAGTTCCCAATATTGATTGGATCACCTACATAAATGCTGAAGTTGCCCCCAAAGAAAGGAAGAGAATAGGGAGTGAATGTGGAGAAGAGGGGGAGGATCTGAAGCAAGGGGAACAGTGTGTGCAAAGGACAGACTCTCACTGTGAGGAGCAAAGAGACATTCATGAAGGATGGAGAACTGATAACATGGGGTAGATAAAGGTGGAGTGGAACGCACAGCTATTTTTGTGAAGACTTTGAAACACACGCAAAGGAGTTTGTATTTTATTGTAAGGAAAGCTATTGAAGGATTTTAAGCAAAGGGTACACAATCATATTTGTGTTTTTAAAAAATGCTCTGATAAATAAACTGTGTTATATCCAGACAATGGCATATTATTCAGCATTAAAAGAAATAAGCTACCAAGCCATGAAAAGACATTGAAGAAACTTAAATGCATATTACTAAGTGAAAAAAGCCAATATGAAAATGCTAAATACTATATGATTCCAACAGTATGACATTCTAGAAAAGAAAAAACAATGGAGATAGTAAAAAGATGAGTGGTTAGTAAGGGTTGGGGTGGAGACAGGAGAAGGGATGAATAGGTGGAGCACAGAGGATTTTTAGAACAGTGAGATTATTCTGCATAATCCTCTAATGATAGATACATGTCATTATACATTCATCCAAACCCATAGACTGTGCAACACCAAGAATGGCCCCTAATGTAAACTATGGACTTTGGGTGATAATGATGTGTCCATGTAGGTTCAGCAATGGTCACATGTACCACCCCAGTGCGGGATGTTGATAGCAGGGTAGATTACGGATGTGGGAGGGGCAGGGGATGTAGGGACTCTGTACTTTCTACTCAATTTTGCTGTCAACCTAAAACTACTCTAGAAATAAAGTCTATTTTTTAAAAAATCACACTGAACTGCTGTGTGGAGCACAGATGAAACAGGGGCAACCTGGAAAGAAAGAGCCCAAACAACAAGCTATTGTTGCTACTCACAGAGACAGCACAGAAGACGAGCTAATTTGGGAACTCGGGAGTGGGCACAGTGGATTCAGTTTGGAGGGGCATGCTGAGTCTGAGTTTCCCAGGGCTGAAGGGGGTCCATGCCCAATACTTTTTCCATATAAGCACCAAGCAATTAAAAATCCATCAGTGCGTAACCCTGCAGCACTGAAAACACACTCACAGCCAAGGCCAGCTCAAGGCTGTTTGCATGAGGTCATGTAGCTTGGTGGTTGGGCTCAAGAATTCTGGAACCAAACTTCCTGGTTTGAATCTTAGCACTGCCACTTACCAGCTTGAGCAACTTATTTAAACTTTTTGCCTCCATTTCCTTATGTGTAAAATGGTAAATAATAATAGCACCTACTCATAAGGCTGCTTAGATTAAATGAGTTAGTATATTTAGCATAGTTAGTATCTATATAATACTAACTCTGGAAAGAGAGGGTTAGTAGTATATAAATATATGTAATAATTTATATATTAAGAAAATAAATCATAGAATAATGTATGATCGTTTGCTATCAATATTATGAACACTAATTACTTTGAAGAAAGGTTAGCTGACATATTTCTTCATCCATTCCATTGTTCATTCATTCAACAGGTATTGATAGAGTCCTCACTACCGGCACTCAAACATAAATCAGACACCAGTTCTGCTCTCAGCAAGCTTAGACTAGCAGAGATTTAGACACGCAGAATTTTACATGTTCAATCCCTCTCTGAAGAACAACTTGAGTTAATCAATAACAGGAAATATTATTGTTGAAATATATACATCACCACAAAAATAACCTTCAAATACTTTTCCTATATAAAATCAAAGTCATGTATTATCTTGCTTCATATATATAATTCTTTCTTTTATATAACTGTCCTCAAATGATATATCTAAAGTGATATGTTTTTCATCATATACGTTTTAAATATGTATGTTTGCAAGCAAATATAAACAAATACATAATCTTGCCTTGCTTTTAAAAGATAATCAGGCATTATATAAAATAAGCATTATATATCTGGCTACATGAGTGATAGTATGGTGTAGTGGTTAGGAGAAGAGTCTGAAGCGAGATCACCTAAATTTAAATTCCTGTTCTACTAATTGTGTGATCTTGGGCAAGTGAGGCCTCTTTGTACCTTACTTTCCCCATTCTGTAAAATGGGACTATAATAACACTTCATAGAGTTGTTGTGAGGCTTAAATAAGTTAACAAACATGCAGTATTTTCAATAGTAAAAACCCCAAAGTACTAGCTTTCTTATGCAGAAATGTTCCACCCACATTTTTGTACTTATTTATTTTGTGCTTGTTTATTTGTAAGCGAAACTTAGGGTTCAAGTAATTTTATTAAACTCTGGAATATGCATCATTATCAAAGGAAAATGTTAGATTTTACCCAAGCTCAGTTGGTACAGGCATTTCTCCTGAAATAAGAAGGGCTCCTGTGAAATAGTTACTCCCAAGTGTTGCCAGTTGCTATTCAGCAGCTAGAATCGGCCACCAGAGGCTGCCAACAATGACTTGTGGACAATGCAAGGGTGAACAGCAGGAAAGGCAGAAACAGGTCAATTTAACCAGAATTACTTCTAGATCTGCCCCATCAGCATCAAGAAAAGCCAGAAATGTTTTTCTGAGGGAGGCAGGATGCTTTCTCTTTACATTTAAACGTCCAATTTTGACAAAGTAGGACATCAAGGCTTGGAGAACTTTCTGCTTGAAATGATTGATAGTATTTATTTGAGTTTTGGTCTGTATATTCCATAACTTCTCTAAGAGTCACACTGCCACCTGATTCGTAGAACCTCTTGCAGATCTCTTTCACTGACTCACAGATGGTGGGCTGTGGATACAAAACACCAAAGGTGAGCCCAGCCCACTCCACAGGGAGAATTAGAGAGAGTGTCCAAGCTTCATCTGCCAAACATGTGGAACCTCTGTTCCCAGGGCACATGGTGACATACTTCTTTGAATCAACATCCATATTACTCCGTACAACTCAAGTTGACATAAAAATATCAAGTGTTCATCTTATTTGTATATAGAAATTGCATATTCAGGTGAGTTGCTTTTAAAATCTATGTCTTCATTGTAACATAGTTCCTCATTTATGGCCTGCTTTGTAATAAATTATCCTTTGTAATTTCCCAATCTCTATTTTTCACTAATTAATTTAAAACCTATTTCAAAGAAAACAGATGCATTTCTGTATTTAAATTTTATTTGTTTATGCATAGGCCAGTATTTTTATCTTTCTTGGCAGCTATGTAATAATATTTTAGATCAATTTGTTATCTTTTATTATCCACACAGTATCCAGGATCATTTGCCATTTTAAAAAGTCAACTGTAATTTAATGACATGCTGAATTCCTTGTATTGTTTTGGAAATAACTTCAGGAAAATGTAACTATAATACACCCAAATGGCATACAAATTTTGATATTGTTGTATAAAATTTGTTCAAGTTCACTCTGTGTTAATTTTTTATTTTTTATTTATTTGTTTTTAGAGACAGGATCTTGCTCTGTCACCTGGGCTGGAGTGCATTAGTGCAATCATAGCTCACTGCAGCCTCCATCTCCTGGGCTCAAGGAATCCTTCTGCTTCAGCCTCCCAAGTAGCTTGGATTACAGGCATGTGCTACCACACCCAGCTAATTTTTTCATTCTTTTGTAGAGAGGGAGGTTTCACTGTGCTGTCCAGGCTGGTCTCAAACTCGTGGCCTCAAGGGATCCTTCTGCCTAGGCCTCCCAAAGTGCTGGGATTACAGGCATGAGCTACCATGCCCAGCTAGTATATTTTATATGAGAACTAAAGAACTTAACAATGGTTTACGGGGTACATTATCTAGCCAGATTTCCTTTCTGACTTCATCTCCTGCCTCGCTTTTCCTTGTTCATTCTACCCTGACCTCACATAAATCCTTGAACACGTCGGGCACCATCACCTTGGGGCTTCTGCACTAACTGAGGCCTCTCCCTTTGTTTTTCTTTCCCCCAGATATCACTTTCCCACCTCAGATAGCACCTTCTCAGTGACTTTTCTGGACCACCTTTATATATGAAACATCTCCAGCATCCCCAGTCCTCCTCCAATCCCTGCTATTTTTTTCCCATAGCACTTATCACTTCTAATATACTGCATAATTTTCCTCCCTTTTTATGTATTGTCTGTCTTCCTCTCCAGGAATCTAAGCTCCACGAGAGCAAGGATTTTTGTCTGTTTTGTTCTATTGATGCATCCACAAGGCCTAGAACAGTGCCTGGCACATAATAGGGGCTCAATAAATATTTTTTAAACTAGTGGAGAGATATTAATAATATAAAATTTTCCCAAGTCATCCCTTTATCACTTATGAGAATTGCATCTATCATCCCACTTGCAGTTTTAGCTAAAACTGAGGTTCATGCTAATCATTAACCTTGAATGGTACTCAGACTTTGAAACAAAGAATAACTAAAGGCCCTAGCACTTCATCCTCAAACCATACCCCTTCTGTTATGATCACAGATGAGCTCTTCTGGAAAAATTCCTCACACAGGGCCTGAGGATCCCCCATCCCTGAAATTTCCAGGTGATGTCTTTCCCTCTCAAGTGTAGAGTGGAACTGTCAGGATATGACTCCTGTCAATCATCCCTAAGCAATGCCCATGAGCCCCTTCACAGACACGTGCTGCATACCTGCAGTGGGGAGGAAAGCAGGGAGAGGCTGCAAAACCCTGGTTAGTGTAAAATCACCCTCATTTTCTCTTGTGTTTCTATAACAGAATGAAGAGATACCCACTCCCCAGTATCCCAAATCAAGTAAGCAAGTGGCAACTGTCACAGTGGCTTCCAATTTCTTCCTTGAGGATTGTAATAAAAGAATCAGATGACACCAAAAGCATGAACCATAAGAGAAAAAGAATTGATAAATTGGACTTCATTAAAATTAAAAACTCTTGCTCTTCAAAAAACACCATTAAGAAAATGAAAAGAAAAGTAATATCCTGGGAGAAAATATTTGCAAAATGTAACTGAAATGACTTGTATTCAGAAGACATTTTAAAAAATCTTACAAGCCAATAAGATAAACAACTCAATTTAAAAATAATTGAGCAAAACATGTAAATAGACAATTCATTAAAGAAAATATATGGATAGTAAATAAACACATGAAAAAATTTTCAGTATTATTAGTCATTAATAAAATGCAAATCAAAACCACAATGAGATACCACCACACCCTCTAGCAGAATGGCTATCATCAAAAAGATAATAACAAGAATTGGTGAGGATGTGAAGAAACCTTCATACATTGCTAGTGGAAATGCGAAATGGTATAATCACTTTGGAAAACAGTTTGGCATTTTCTTAAGAAGTTAAATACAAACCCACCTTGTGGCCAGGCAATTACATTCCCAAGTATCCCAAGAGAAATAAAAACTTACATCCACATGAAGACTCACAAGTGAATATTCATAATGGCCCAAAACTGGAAACAACCTAAATGTCCATTATTTGGTAAATGGATAAGCAAATGATATGTCATACATGAAATCAGGGCCAACTTCATGGCACACAACAGTGCAGTTGCACATGGCCCCACACTCAGAAGGGCCTCTGAACTTAGGATTTAATGTGCTATGGTCACCATTTTGAAATTCTTAATAAATTTATCTTTGAATTTGTGTTTTGTAAGTGAAATCTAATAAGACATGCACCAGATCTAGGTACCCAGTGCATGCCAGCATGGAGGTTGCATCACCCTGGGGGGTCTCCTGTCCACTTAGGGTTAGGACAGTTGCCCCGTGCAAAAGGGAAATACCTATTTCAGCTTCCCTGGCCCCAGCCAAGCTACAGCACATTGCTCCAGTGGTTGATGGGAAAGGTAACCTTGCAGTGGGACATGTGTGTATGGTGAGTCATGGGCCCCCAGGTGCCTGTAAGGGTCTACACTCACCTTGAGACTATCTCCATGCCTGAAGGGGAGAAAACATTAAAAAGCAAACAAGTAACACCATGGCAAGCTTGGAACAAGATTGCAGAAGAAAGGAAAAAACTTTATGCTTTGGTACCTTTAATGACAATGTTTTCCTGCTTTTTGAACAAGGGACCTGGCATCTTCATTTTGCACTGGGCCTGCAAATTATGTATAAATCCTGAATAAAATACCATGCAGTAACAAAGAGGAACAAACTAATGATACATGCAATAACATGGATGAATCTTACAAACATTATCCAAGGTAAAAGAAGTCAGAGCCAAAGACTACACATGGCATGGTTTTATTTATATAAAATCTCTAGAACAGGCAAAACTATAGAATCAGAAAGCAGTTTTGTGGTTATCTGGGGCTGACTGTAGGAACAGGCATTGAGTGCAAACAAGCCCAAGGGAACTTTTAGGGTAATGGAAGTATTTCAAAACTAGATTGTGATGATAGTTTAAATGTGTAAATGCACTAAAACAAACTGAACTGCACACTAAAAATGAGTAAATTTTATGGTTGTAAATTACACCTCAATGAAGTTGTTTTAAAAAGAATCCGTCTCACCTCTACTCCCTATAATCCACCCACACATCTAGCCTAGCCAGGCAAGGTTCACAGCATAGGAAACCCCTCAGTCTACACCCAAGGGAACACGATCAGCCATGAGACTGAGAACACCTTAGACAATTGGAGCCACCTTCTGCTGAGGTACTGAACAGTGCAACTGATATCTGAGTAGTACGTGGTATTGATTTTTTTGAGGAATCAAGGAAGAGTGAAACTTTATTGACCTCTCAGTCTTTATAGACCTTGCAGTTTCTGTTATTAGAATAAGAAAGAATCAAGAACAATCTTATTTTGGCAGGTAGAATTCTCTGTGGATCCTGCCCCCTGGTGGTCATGCCCTGTGTAATTCCCTCCCCTTCAGTGTGAGTAGAATATAGCAAAGGTAAAGGTGTTTTGTAAATGTAATTAAGGTACCTAATCAGTTGACTTTAGTCAATCAAAAGAAAGAGTATCATGGGTGGGCCTGACTTAATAAAGCGAGGGCCCTCCCTAAAGTCAGGGATTCTTCTTGCTGGCTTGAAGAAGTCGGCTGCTATGTTAAGGAAGCTCACCTGGCAAAGAGCTATGTGTGGTCTATGTGATTTCAGAGCAGTCTTTATTTGAAAGCCAGCAAACATCTGGAGTCTTCAGTTATATAGCTTCAAGGAAACAAAATCTGCCAATAATTTTGATGAACTCCAAAGCAGATTCTTCTCCAGATAAGAATGCTGTCCAGCCAATGCTTTGACTATAGTTTCATGAGACCCTCAGCAGAGGACCCGACTATGCTGTGCCAACCTCCCAACTGGGAGACAATAAATGTAGTTGTTTTAAACACTATGTTTGTGATCATTTGTTACAGAAGAGAAAAACCGTACATTTAACCATGCAAAGGAAGCACCCTTACCTTTGTCCAACCCTAAGATAGATTATTCCATCTGATGAAGGTCACAGAGCCACTATGATCATGAGAGTAGACTGTAAGTGTGGCAACCATTGTTTACTAAAACAAACATCAGACTCCATCATCTGATGGCTGCAAATGACTTTATGAGGGAAAGAGGACTGGGTTTTAAAACCAATTTTGTCCCATAAACATTTGAATGGGTGGTGGCCATAGCTTAAAGATAGAAAGGTATGTAAAGGAGACTGGACCAATACCTGGCATACAATAAGTGCTCAATAAATGTTAGCTTACCCTTCACCCACTTGAAGACTTTCTCTCTCTAACTAACCAAAAATACAAAACAAATGTGCTTTTTTTTTTTTTTTTTTTTTTTTTTTTGAGATGGGGACTCGCTCTGTCGCCCAGGCTGGAGTGCAGTGGTATGATCTTGGCTCACTGCAAGCTCTGTCTACCAGGTTCATGCCATTCTCCTGCCTCAGCCTCCCAGGTAGCTGGGACTACAGGCACCTGCCACCATGCCTGGCTAATTTTTTGTATTTTAGTAGAGACAGGGTTTCACCATGTTAGCCAGGATGGTCTCGATCTCCTGACTTTGTGATCCTCCTGACTCGGCCTCCCAAAGTGCTGGGATTACAGGCATGAGCCACCGCGCCCAGCCACAAATGTGCTTTTTAACAGTGGCCTTCTATAGACAATAGACTCAGCTTCATTTTCTTATGTGGGGAAGGGGGACTCCCCAGATGGCCATCAAAAGATGTATCTTAAGCCAGTGACTCATTGAAGCTCTTATTCCAGAGCTTTGCATGGTCACTCTAACTGCACCATTGAGTGGGCCCTGTTCTGTACAGGTGAGCTCACCCACATTGGCCAACTCTGATCAAAGATCAATAAGCAACCAAGAACTGGTTACTGCTTAAACTTATAACAAGCAAGTATTCTAAATCCTCTTCTCTCACACAACTAAAGCTTTGGATAAGACTGCTCCTTGAAGAAGATAGTCTAACAGAACCAACAGAGGGTGTCTAGCCATCAAAGAACCAACCAGTGGACCATCCCTTCAAAGCGGATTAATTCAAACTCATTCTCCAATGCCAGGGACCCCTTCCAAGTGTCTCCATAGAAGTAGCCCTCACAGTCACCTGTGGCCTCTTGGGAGTTTCTCAGGATGTCACAGAATGTTCACGGACTTGGGCCAAATATTATTCCATTCAGTTTAGTTCATCTCTATTGAGCCCGGCAGCACACCAAGCCCTGGGCCCTGGCAGGGCACACGGAGTTGAATGTGGCTTGTCCCTGCTCTTAAGGACCTCAGGCCAGTGGGGCAGGTGTCACATTGAACAAATATACTTACTCTCACAAAGACATAGATTATGATGGGAGAAAGGAAGGGACTGGGAGAGTGTGGAGGGAAATGGGTCTGGCTCTAGTTCTCCCTCTCTGGTCCTAAAAGGGAGGTCCAAAATTAAATTCACTTGGAAACGTGTGGGCTAAAGTTAACTTTTGCACTCTCTGGAGAGGTGTTTTCTAAAAACATTTAAAGCAAAACATTTTCAAAATGGGCCTTTATGACATCTATTAAGTAATGCATTTGTCAATTAGAGCTGTCTCCTATATTCATTAAAGTTGAAATTTTTTTTTTTTTTTGAGAAGGTGTCTCACTCTGTTGCCCAGGCTGGAGTGTGCAATGGCACAATCTTGGCTCACTGCAACCTCCACCTCTCGGGTTCAAGCGATTCTTCTGCCTGAGCCTCCCAAGTAGCTGGGACTACAGGCGCATGCCACCACGCCCAGCTAATTTTTGTATTTTTAGTAGAGACAGGGTTTCACCCATATTAGCCAGGCTGACTCGAACTCCTGACCTCGTGATTCACCCGCCTCAGCCTCCCAAAGTGCTGGGATTACAGGCGTGAGCCACCACACCCAGCCTAAAGTTGAATTTTTTAATCCCCTCTTTTTAGAATATTCTGCTAGCAATAAGTTCCTGTACTCTGTGGACAATAATACTTTCCTTACTTTGTATTCATGTGATGCTTATCCATGTCCTGCTTTGTGGCATTCCTTTGTATTGTCTTGCTGTTGTTGTTGTTGTTCTTCTTCTTCTTCCTTCTTCTTTTTCTTCCTTCTTCTTTTTCTTCCTTTTGAGACTTTTGAACTTACTCAAAATTAAACACAATAATATAATGAGCTGCCATTTAGCTATTCCCAGCACCAACTACCATCAATTCACAGCCAATTGCGTCCTTTCTACATTCCCATTAACCTCCCTCCCTCCTGTATCATTTTGAAGCAAACTCCAGACATCACGTCATTTCATCTTACATACTTTATGTGCTAGAGTATGTATGTAGAACATAAAGGGTCTTTCTTTTTAACACAACCACAATACTATTATTATAACTAAGCCAAACAAAGAACAATTCCTTAATATCATCAAATATTGTGTTCTAATATCTAATCATCTCCCAAATGTCATAAATGGTTGCTAGGTTCTTTTTCTAGTTTGTTAGAATCTGTGTCCAACTAAGGTCTATGCATGGCATTCGACTAATATATTTTTAAGTCTTTTTAGTCTACAGGTATTGCCTGTAGTTTTTGTTTTTTTGTTTTTTTTTTTTCTAGTTTGTTAGATTCTGGATCCAACTATGGTGCACAGATGGCATTTGACCAACATATTTTTAAATCTTTTTAGTCTACAGGTATTGCCTCCATTCTTTTTTATTTTCCTTGCAATTTATTTGAGTGTATTGTCTTCGAGATTGTTTAAATTTCTTGCATGAGAGGAACTGGAGCTTGGAGGAGTTTATGAAATGATATAGAAGAAGGTATTTTTCTCTTTTTCATATTTGTCTTATTTTAGAAATATCCATTTGGGAGCTGAAATGAAAACATCCACTTCCTCACTCCCAGTGTACCCAACTGAATATCATGACATCAATACAATCTCCTCAGGTCCATGGTTAGATAACCATTGTCTTCTTGAAAATCAACCCAGGATCCCAAAGGACCAAAATCACTGAGAGAAGGCCCCAGTCCAGGGAGCAACAGACAACAGCAGAATTTTTGGCATATTCATTCCATTTGCATTTGCCTGTTTTCTTTCTCCTCTATGACTTCCAAGATCCCTCCCAAAGCGTGATTCTATGATCCTTGTAGAGTCTTAGGACATCTAAAACCCCCAGAAAAAACTTAACTGCCAAATTATTTCAGGAGAATAAAATACACCAGATGCCAGGCCAACCCCTTGAGCTTTGATGAATATAGATATTTGGCCAGTAGTGATAAATGTGGAGAAATCTTTTTCCCTTCATCAATCACAATTGTTGGAATGCTATTATCTAGTTGACACACAGAGATCTCTGCAGTTTTCTAATTTTAAAAGTTTGGGCCAGGTGCAGTAGCTCATGCCTGTAATCTTGGTACTTCGGGAAGTCAAAGCAAGAGAATCACTTGAGGCCAGAAGTTTGAGACCAGTCTGAGCAACATAGTGGGATCCTGTCTCACACAAAAAAATTTTTTAATATTAACTGAGCATGGTGATGCATACCTGTACTCCCAGCTACTTAGGAGGCTGAGACTGCAAAGAGCTGTGATCTCACCACTGCACTCCACCCTAGGTGACAGAATGAGACCTTGTTTAAAAAAAAGTTTGTAAAAATCCTTGCAGGGGAAGAGCCCAAGCTCTTGAGTTTGGGAGGGCCACACAACCTGTCCCAGAGTTCTGCCTAGGAAATGGGAGATATGGATCCTCACTCAGTCATTGCCACTCATGTGTAATTTGGTCTCACACACAACTTCCTCATTTGTGCAGAAGCCTCCTCAACCCAGCCTTCCAGACAACTATCAGCATTCAGTGAGAGTCAGTACAAAAGATGAAACACTTGCTATCCCTGGGCCAGAAGATCTCTCTAAGGCCTAAGGGCCCTGATGACTCTTTAAGCTTTTTCTTTTTACATTCTAAATCTTCTTTGCAAAGGCAATTCTGATTTCAGTGGCCATTGGAGTTTCCCTCTCTGGAGGACTTCGTCTTGTTTCAGAGCTTGGCACCTGGTCGCTTCTCTCAGAGTCAGGAGCTCTCATCCCTGGCAGGAACCAACCCCTGGCTTTCTCACTCTCTCAACACCCCAAGGCTCTTAAAGCCCTAGAAGGGTCCCAGGTAACTAACCACAGCTCCTTCACCCACAAAGCAGTGCAGAAAGCCAGAGCTGGCTCAAGTAAAGGGAGTCCCAAGTGTGAAAGTCAATCTCCGCAAACATGAAAGCTGCCGTGGCAGTTAATAAGGGGAGCTCTGAGCTTCTGATTCTATGGGAAGGCAAGATGGCTGGGACCATCTCAGTCCAGAAGCAGGCTAAGCCTCCCTTAGCCCTCAATGCAGACTTAAAGTAAATAGAAAACACGCAGCCCTGCCCAAGAGGGGCAGTGCACACTCCAAACATCCACTGCAGCAGCTTGCTAGGTTGAGAGGGTTTTGACTGAAACCAAAGAGAAGGCAGCATGGCACACACTCCTTGGAGTGTTACGGTACCCCTCCCTTTTCTGCAATGTGTCCCCCACCATCCCCTCAAATCTTTCTCCCTGTTTCTGCTTCCCCCCAAATCCTATCAATTCCTTCCCATGTGTCAAGATCTAGCAAGATCCAACATAAATGGCGCTACTCTCTCAGCATTCCCTCCTCTAAGTTCCCTTAGCAGTTTGTTCCTATTTCTAAGATAGTTTTTAATGTGCCGTATCATAGTTATTTGTTTATTCACCTGCCGAGCTCCCCAGGGACAGGGACTATGACTTATTTATCTTTGCAACTCCCTGGTTTATCCCAGAGCCTGGCGAAAGGAAGGGACTCAACAAATGGCGACTGAATGAAAAATGCAATACATACTCTCTGAAGGAGCTGCAAGTTTTGATAAATATTGTAGATGGATTTTCTCAAAGCTCTCATTTAAGCTAAGATACAAATTTATTTCCAAAAGTTCTCCCATCATACTCTCAAATGTTAAAGTATAATCCATTTGGCTATCATTTTTCATTTCACTGGGATGTGTTCCTCATTGAGAGAAAATCCACTGATAATATCTTGATAGATAATTGGACAATAGGGGGAACCTATGCACAGAGTAGACAATGGAGAAACCAAGAAACACTTTTAGATGGAAAATAATTCTCAGCTCAATCAGAAAGTGGATGGATGATCCATGAGGGATATGGTAGAGGACAGGGATAAAATGTCTGAGCAGAGGATCACCAAGGCTCCAGCCAACATTCAGGTTTTAGAACCCCAGGAAATCTGAAGTGCTTTCATCTAGGAAACTGGTTCACTGACAAAGACCCCACAATGTCTTTTTCAGCAACATAGTGTTTCTCATGCACTCAGAGAGCAAAGAGAAAAAAGGTTTGCTCCTTGTTAATTACAATGATCTTGACTTGATGACAGTAAGAGAGAAATACTCGCTTAGTAAAACAAAACCTTGCTGCCTAGAAAGCTGTTAAAAGTGGACACAAGACCACGAAGACACGAGCCCTGAGTGAATTATAGTTGTTTCCTTAACCCAGGTGTTTTGAATTATTTAGAATCTCATTTAGATGGGCACATTATAGAATTATATTCACAAATCATCGTGAAAATTATAAAATGTCTTCCAGCTCCTCTGGCCACAAAAGAAGTACCAGATTCTTGACAGACTGTCAAGAATCCCTTTGAAGGGAAACATCAGCCTCCTCACCCCTGCAAATTAGCTGATGGTTTGTTAGTTTATTTTATTTAATATGCCATGGTCACCTAATTACCTACTTCTGCTATTCCAGCCTTGATTTTTCAGATTTATATTGAATCAGTTGCATGTGCTTTTCATACATACAACTCATTTACTTTACAAATGAACTATGAATAAGTGTATTCCAGGCTGATTTCCATAGCTAAGAGAGTGAAATTCATCCCCGGGTTTGAAAAGGGAGAGTACAGTGCCTGCGCACCAGATGAAGACTCCTCGAGGGGACATGCTAGATGAATGCCACTTATTTTTTGCCAAGCTCTACACACACCACATCCTTCCTAATCTGGAAAAAGCCTGTCTTCACTTCTGAGCATATCATTTGTGTATAAAAACTTTAGGCCGGGCGCAGTGGCTCATGCCTGTAATCCCAGCACTTTGGGAGGCCAGGCGGGTGGATCACGAGGTGAGGATATTGAGACTATCCTGGCAAACACTGTGAAACCCCGTCTCTACTAAAAATACAAAAAAAATTAGCCAGGCGTGGTGGCAGGTGCCTGTAGTCCCAGCTACTTGGGAGGCTGAGGCAGGAGAATGGCATGAACCTGGGAGGTGGAGCTTGCAGTGAGCACAGATCGCACCACTGCACTCCAACCTGGGCAACAGAGCGAGATTCCATCTCAAAAAAAGAAAAAACCTTTCAGTGACTGTGTTGTGGCTGAACAGTGTGTAATTCAGAGAAAATATAAAATAAAACACATTTGAATTTAAATTTCAGCCACCTTTTTAAAATAAGTTCTGTCTTCTTTCTGTTGTTTGCTCTGAGCACTAGTTTCAGAATGGAACCATTTTAACAGGAAACTCAACTAATGGACTTTGGAGGAACTAAAATGTTGAGAAAGGCTTAGAAAGTGGGTATTCAAATAGAATTAGGCGGGCTAAACCGGGTGCCCAGCTCAGGGGGAAAGTTGTGAAATCAGCAGATCCCTCAAACTCACTGTAACGAGCCCGCTGTTCCGTTTCCCTACCTGGAGATGATTTTCAGGACCTAACACCAGCATTTCTTTATCTATAGTGCCATCTGGTGAGTACATGCCTTCACTGTGGTAACACGTAAATCACTGGAGCCTGCAACCTATCAATGGCCCTTCCAAGCTATCAGGTAGACATCAGCTGGCATTTTCCCGGGGTTTAGATCCTGCTCAGTGGGGAGGATCTGCATCTTTAGGCCCAAGATCTCAGAAGTGTCCAGCTTCATCTGGAGACTCCAAGTGTTCATGAGTTTGTGTCTTACATCTAATTTGCAATTCTAAAGTTTTCCAGTTTGCAGGAGCACTTCCATGGGGCAGGCAGTGAACCCAGCAGAGGCCTGCTGACCTTATGCTCTGGACCGGAGAGCTACACTGTCTCCTAAGAGAAAGTGCCCGGCACTGCTCCCGGCACTGTGTTATCTTCTATTATGTTTGGCTTTCTGTTTTCCTCCTCCCCTTCCCACGCAGTGTCTGTCAAAATCTGTTCATTACACGTCCACAACCTAACAAATATTCCCAAACCAAAACAAGACTTTGCCCATGCCCTCCAGAACAAGCTTGCCAAACACAAGAGTATCTTTCCTTCTGCAACCCCGACAGGCATGTTTGTTCTTTGGAACTTAATGTTGACTTCAAAAGACAGAAGGAATGGGAATTGGAAACGAATAATTCTAAATATGCCAAATAGCAGCACAATATAATTAGACTCAAACAGCAGCTCCTCTCAAGCTGCAGTGTGTTCATTAGCAAGAGGAGTTGATAATATAGACCACAGCTCCTTCACAGATTGTGGTAAGGATCGAATCAGAGCTCTGTAAAGAACTCTGCTGAGCTCTGTAAAGAGACTAGACAGCGGGCAAGTGGGGGTGTGGAAAGTGGGGCAGAGACTGTCTTGAGTCTGCATGGATAACTCTGCATCCCTAGAGTCAGGAAGAGAGCTGGGCACATGCAGCACAACCAACAGTCATTGAGCACTACTGGGTGCAGGGAGTGTTGTAGTCTTCACCGTTGTATGAATGAGAACTTAACTATTGTTCCCATTTTACAGGTGAGGAAATTGAGACACAGGAAAGGTAAGTAATTTTCTCAGGATCATATAGTTGGCAAATAGCAAAGTGGGGATTTAGATCCAGCATTCCATATCTCCCTCTCCTGCTTTATTCTTCTCCATAGCATACCTCATCATCTCATCATCTAACATTGTGTGTGTGTGTGTGTGTGTGTGTGTGTGTGTGTGTGTGTTAACAGTCTCTCTTCAACCAAACTTTACTTAGGCTCTTCTGAGCTCTCTTCTCAACTAGGCCTTGACCTTGGCTCCTGTCCTCTGGGCCTGCATCGAATCCTGCTAAAGTGGTTTAGTGAGAATCCCCACCCTTGATATGTGACACCCTTGATATCTGATCAAATTCCTCATCCTCCACCTTTGGTATATAAGCTTTTCACCTGCCTTCAGCAAAAATCCAGTTAAGTCAGTTTAGCAAGAATTTCTCTACCCTTGATGTCTCTTCCTAGTAACTTTTCATCCTCCGACCACCTCCCTTTTCCCGAACCCTGCTCCTTGGTTATAAATCCCCGTTTTTCCATGTTGTATTCAGAATTGAGCTCAGTTCAATACTGAGGTGTCTTTTCCCCTATTGCAATAATTTCTAAATAAAATCTGTGTTTAGTACTTTACTATCTGGCTCTGGTTCTCCTTAACGGTATGTATGTATGTATTATATGTGAATATATGTATATGTATATGACTCATTTATTTTATTCATCATCTATCTTTCCCACTAAATTGTAAATCCTGAAGGCAGGAGACTTTGCATGCCTTGTTACCTCTATGTCTCCAATACCTACAAGAGTGCCTAGCACACATAGTAAGTGCTCGGTTAACATTTATTGAATGAATAAACACATGCACGCATGAATCCAGCTCCAAAGCTTGCACTCTTAATCACTATGTTTTATTGTGTTTCTATAAATGATCATTCTTTTTACTTTATTTAAATATAAATTGTATAAATGTAAGAGGCTGTCTTATTTTTTGACCCAAATCATTGTGGTGTCTTCTACTCCATTCAGCTCAATTTCCTCACTGTTCCCAGCACAACTGTTCCATTCTCATGGAAGAGCCTTTGCTCATGCAGTTCCTCCACCTGAAATGCCTTCCTTCCTCCCCAGCACCCATCCAAATCTCATCCATTCTTCAAGATCAACTCAAATGCCACCCCATCCAGGAAGTCTCCAATGCACCCACCCAAGCATATCCATTCCTCCATTGATGTGAGACACCATGCAGGGCACCTTCACACCCAAGGCCTCATTCAGTACTCATAGCTTTGTACAGTTGGGGAAGCTGGGGTGAAGCCAACTGCGCAGGTTCTCACAGGTAGTAGGAGCTCAAGCAGGCATCCAGCTGAGTTCTGCCTCCAGGTCCTATCTGCAGCCTTTCACGGTAGGTGCAAAGGCAGGATGCCCTAAGATGTCTAATCCATGAGATGCTGGAGACAGTATTTAGAATCCCAGCCCCTTCATCCCTGTCTGTAGAACCACACCCAAAGCAGCAGGATTATATGTCATCTTTGCTAATTAGAATGCTCTGGTTGGGTAGCTGTTTTTTGGATGGTTTATGAGTACAGCAATCCCTCTTTATTACATTTGCTAGGTGGCTGAATTTTTTTAAGCAATATGTTGGGAAGTGACACACACCTTCCCACGCCCTGCGTGCACTGCCCCTGACCCTCGCACATGCCATGCGTGCCCACCACTGGGCCTTTGCTCTCCTTGTGCCCTCTGCCCTTCCACCCTGGGGGAAATTGTGATCTCTGCCTCTTCAAGGTCCACCTCAGCTGCCCTTGGTGACACCTTCCTTAAGTCACCTGGGCAGCAGTGCCTCCTTCCTTTCCTGCCTCGTGCTCCCCTGGCACTTTGTACATCTCTCTCTCATACCAGTGACCACGGTGCATCTCAATCATGTCCTAACCAATGCCGCTCTCCTCCCAAACAGCCTTCTCTCAGCCTGGCACCATGCAGGTACTCAGAAATATTCACTGGATAAAAAAGTAAATGTGTCTGCTCTTTACTCCTCAGGAACCTAGAAAGAGTTCAAGCCTAGGTTTCTTTAGTCCGTCACTCAACAGCATCTGTTTTGTGCCAGAGGCTGGAGCTGCAAAGATGGATAAATGGCTCTGCGATGTGGAGACTGGCAAGTTAACATGCACTTTCAATGCAACAGAGTGAGTGCTACAACAGAGGGGCAGGAATGTGGAAGGAGCACAGAGGAGGGCCCTCCCCCAGGGCGGGGAGAACGATGGGGTCAGGCAAATTGGAAGATGAGTAGGAAGGAGCTACCCAGATGGAGAAAAGAAAGATGTCCCAACCAGAGGGAGGATGTGTGTAATGTCTCAGAGGCGTGTGTGCATGGATGGAGAGTGTGTGCGTGTGTGTGTGCACGCATGCGCGCACACTCTGTGTGTGTGGTCGTTGTACATGTGTGGGTGTGGGTGTATATAAGAGACATGGGGGAGAACCTGGCTATCTTTCTTCATGGGGGTATCCTAGGTAGGGACCATGTTTTGCATCCAACTCTGTTCAAAATGTTGCCTTGGATCCCTCATGTGACCTTCTCTGAATAGGTCACATCTCAGCCCTGTCTCTCTCCGTGGCTTTGGTCAGTTAATGTAGAATTTCAGTCACCAGGAGCAAAATATCCCCACTATTTTTTCCCTCACTTTGATCTGTTTATGTCTCAATTCTGCTGGATATTTTAAGCCACACAGTGGCCATCATAGATGGAGTTCAGCCTGAAAAGAGAGGAACACACAGCCACACAGATGTCCACTGCAGGTGATTTTGTGAGCAAAAGCCCAAATCCCAACAGCAGGGCAGTAATCACCTGCCTGGGCCCTACACTTCTCGTACACACCCTCCTCTCCTGCCTCTTCTCAAAGGCAACAAGGAGCAGATGTCATGGTGAGAAAGCATCCTCACCAGAAGCAGCCCAAGATGCCTCCTGCTTTGCTGATGCAGCGTCTGCTGCACTCCCCTGAGCAAACGCACTACACTCCAAAGGTGAAAGATGAACTCAATGCAAAAGCAACTACAGTGTGGCTGGGTGGCACCTGGTAGTCAGGGGAAGACCCAAGTACACATGACCTTTATGGTGGATCATCCTATCCATTCCGGAAGAGAAGCTGCTCACAGATGGGGGAGAAGAAGGAAGCCAATCATGAAGCAAATTCATTCACAGCAAACACATAATAACAATAGCTAGTATCAATAGAGCATTCACTGTGTGCCAAGCATCATTCAACTTCCTTTATAAATACCACATAATTTATTGTCTAAGCCAGGAACACCTTTGAAAGTGAAAGGGGGCATCTTTATTAGTATTTTTTAGAAAGGGGGCATATTTATTATTGTGACCACAGCATAATCAGGGAACATCCTAGAACAAGCCAAAATGTATGATCATCTCATTGTATGTAAGTGTAAGTTATTTAACCCCATAAGGTAAGTTTCATTATTAGCCCCATTTTCCAAATGAGGAAACAGTCTCAAAGAAGCTAAAATAATGTGCCCAAGGCCACACAGCAAGTAACCAGCAGAGCTGGGATTCCAAGCCAGTGCATCTCCACCATGGTCCTCTATTGCCTTCTACAAAGCCTTGTGTTAAACCCCAGAATATTTCCTAGGATACAAAGGTCCCAAACTGTGAAGTGAAACCTAAATTAATCTGAACTGCTTGTAAAGTCAGGCTGAATCTCAAAATGTATTTAAAGAAATAACTTCGATTGCTTTCCACACTTACAGGAAGATTTCCAAGCAGTCTGTTTGAGGCTCTTCTTTTTAACAAATGGATCAGAATGATGCATAAATGGCATATCAATTTCATTTAAATGAGTACTTCTAAAGTGCTTAAAATACTTTATTAAATAGATTAAACACCACACAAACACACATTTGTTTTTTCACTATTAGCTGATGCTGTTCACACTAGCTGCTACTTAAAAGCTACTGATGGCAAGATCAGCACTTCCCTCATTAAAAATCTATTTTTCTTGAAATTAACAATACCTGTAAATAACAGGCAACATTTAATGACCACTTACTATGCCCCAGGATTTGTTTTATGTGTTTTACACATATTAACTTAGTTATTCCTCATAACAATTCTATTGACTACATGCTGATGCTGATATCATTGTCATTTTATAAATGGAGGAACTGAGGTACAGAGAGGCTGAGTAACTTGCTCAAGGTTATTATATAGCTAATAAGTGACATCTGGGATTCAACATCTGAATTCTCAAATCTGCACTCACTGCAGCCACCCACTATTATGAATAGTGGATAAATGGAGCATGGGTCTCCTGGATGCATCCATTTGAGCAGGATTCCCCATTGAGGTTGCCATATCCTGTATTAGCTTACTTGGTACTGGAAAACAGTCAAAGTTAATTCTCAAAGTGATATTAATTTAAATTCATTTTTTTAAGTACAGATCTGGTTAGCAAAAGGCTGACTAGAGGTGACTGGCGCACATCTCAACAAGAAGAAAGGACCAAGGCAACAAATAAACAGCTACAATTTGACAGGAGCACCAGGAGGGAGAGTGCTGGAGTGTACCTGTGGTAACTGGAAGTCCAGGAGGGCAGCTTGGAAGCACTGGCCTCTGCAGCCCCATTTCCTCCACACGGATAAGATCTGCCTGGAGCCAGGACGGACCTCTCATGGTGTGAAAAAGGTAAGCAGAAGATCCCCACCAGCCCCGTTGCCACTGCAAACACCTACAGCCCTTACTACCAGAGAATCCCACAGTCCTTGCAAGCCGTGAGCCCCGTTTGGAGAACTGCTGGGAATTCACGCAGCTGCATCACCCCAGATGAGGCGCACAAGGTGTGCACTCCCCACCCACTACTTATCTCCTGTAAGCCACTCTGCTAGAGCACAGCACCAACTTGAGACCAGGGCCATCTCTGGAGTGTGCCCTCCTCTGGGGCCAGTAGCCACTGCACCTCTCCAGCACTGGGGCTTCATTGTCATTATACCAATCCCACACTGGTAGCTGAATATCACAACCCCAGCAGCATGGAGCTTGGGCCCAGGATGGGCTGTGACTCTGGTCCAGCACAGCAGGGAAATTAATTCCCATTACCCTTGCTTCTAGTCAGAGGAACAGTCTGGCAGAACCTGCCCTTGATCTGGGCAAACTGCCGCATGCTTTCCTCAAGTGGGAGAGGCCTTCAAGCCTCTGAGCGGCTGACATGGTCCCAGTCCAGCAGAGCAGCTATATGCCTACACTCAGAGCCTGAGAAACAGCCCCACAGTGAAAAGCCCCTGGTAGAAAAGCTTCTAGCCTGCCCAGTGACCCTGGACCTGCAATCAGGGCTTGAGGAACAGCTCCATGGGCTGCCCTTGTGCTCCCAGTCCAGCTGAATAGCTGTCTGCCCATGTCCCAGGCCCAAGAATCAGCATCACAAACCACCCCTTGTGGGCACGTCTCCAAGCCAGCCAAGCAGCCATGAACCCACATCCTGTACCTGAGTAGCAGCCCTGTGGGCCACCTCCAGCAGACATGCACCTGTGCCAGCTGAGAAATCATGTGGCTGCATCACAGGCCTGAGAAACAGCCCAGGGACTGTCCCCAGCAGACATACCCTCAGGCCAGCCAAGTACTGTGAGACCGCATCCCAGGTTTGAGGAACAGCCCCATGGATTGTCCCTGGCAGACACATACCTAGTACAGCCGAGAAGATATGCAACCATATCCTGAGCCTAAGAAACAGACCTACAGTCCACCCTAGCAAAGACAGCCCCAGTACCCATGTCCTGGGCCTGAGAAATAGCCCCTTGGGCTGCTCCTGTGAGGCAAGCTCCCAGGCCAACTGGGCAATCATGCTCCTGGCCAGAGGAACAGCTCTGTAGCCCCGACCCCAGCCTCAAGATGGTCAACCCACCATGTGCATGTACACACCTCTGATCTGAGAGTCTGGTGAGTTCACCTGGGCAAAGCCACACCACGGCTACCAGAAAATCTCTCAGCCTAGACCACTGGGACACTCAAAAATGTCACTAGTACTACACAGAGATTACAAGACTGTGTCCACCCAGAACAAAAGCCAACACACCACACTGAGCTAACATCCCAAAACACATTCCTATGAATAACTCTTTCACTACAAAACCTGCTCCATAAAATTGGAGGAGGTGACTTTTCACCAGATGCATAGAAATTAATATAGAGACCCATCAAACATGAAAAAGCAAGGAAACATGACACCTCCAAATGAACACAATAACTCTCCAATAACAGACCCCAATCATAAGGAAACATACAAAATGCCAGAAGAAGAATTCAAAATGATAATCTTAAGGAACCTCAGTAAGATAGAAGAGAATACAGATAGACAAGTCAACAAAATCAGAAAAACAATTCATGATTTGAATGAGAAATTCAACAAAGAGATAGATATCATTAAAAAAGAACCAAACAGAAATCTACGGCTGAAGAATTCAATGACTAAATAAAAAGTACAATTGAGAGCTTTGACAACAGACTAGCTCAAGCAAATGAAATAATTTCTGAACTTGGAGACAGGTCATTTGAAATAACACAGGCAGACAGAAGGAAAAAGAATGAAGAAAGCCTATGAGATTTATGGAACACAATTAAGTGAACAAATATTCACATTATACATATTCCAGAGGAGAAGAGAATGAAAAAGATATAGGGAATATATTTAATGAACTAATAGCTGAAAACCTCCCAGGCCTTGGGAGAGAAATGGACATTTAAGTCCAGGAAGATCAAAGAACCTCAAATAGATTGAACCCAAACTGGTCCTCTCTGAGTCATATGGTGGTCCAATTGCCAAAATTCAAACAAAGAATTTTAAAAGCAGCAGGAAAAAAAGTGTCAGGTCATGTATAAGGGAATTCCCATTAGTCTAACAGTGGATTTCTCAGCAGAAGCCTTATAGGCCAGGAGAGAACGGGATGATATATTCAAAATACTGAAAGAAAAGGCTGCCAGTCAGGTGGATCATGAGGTCAGGAGATCGAGACCATCCTGCCTAACATGGTGAAACCCCGCCACTACTAAAAATACAAAAAAAAAAAAAAAAAATTAGCCAGGCATGGTGGCGGGTGCCTGTAGTCCCAGCTACTCGGGAGGCTGAGGCAGGATAATGGTGTGAACCTGGGAGGTGGAGTTTGCAGTGAGCTGAGATTGCACCATTGCACTCCAGCCTGCATGACAGAGTGAGACTCCATCAAAAAAAAAAAAAAGAAAAAGAAAAGTCTGCCAGTCAAGAATATTATGCCCAGCAAAGCTATCCTTCGGAAATGAAGGAGAAATAAAATCTTTCACAGACAAGAAAAAGCTAAAGAGATATATCGCCAATAGACCAGCCTTACAGGGAATGCTCAAGGGAGTCCTACAACTGGAAGTCATTGTAGGACCATCATGAAAGCATGTGAAACTATAAAACTCACTGGTAAAGCCAATACAGAAAGGAGAAAGAGCAAGGAATCAAACCTTATCACTATAGAAAATGACTCAACCACAAAAATAAACAATAAGAGAAGTAAGAAACAAAGGACATATAAAACATGAAAAGAGCAAATAAAATGACAAGAGTAAGTTCTCACCTATCAATAATAACCCTGAATGTAAACAGATGAAATTCACCTTTTAAAAGATATATACCTGCTGAATAGATTAAAAAGAAGAAACCAACAATATGCTGCCTACAAGAAACTCACCTCACCTGTAAAGACAGACAGGCTGAAAGTAAAGAGATGAAAAACGATATTCCAGGCTGGATGTGGTGGCTTATGCCTGTAATCCAGCACTTTGGGAGACCAAAGTGGGTGGATTGCTTGTGCCCAGAAGTTCAAGACAAGCCTGGGCAACATAGTGAAACCCTGTAACCCCAGCACTTTGGGAGACTGAGATGGGAGGATTGCTTGAGGCCAGGAGTTTGAGATCAGCCTGGGCAATATAGTGAGTCCCCTTCTCTACAAAAAATTTAAAAATTAGCTGGGCTGTGTTGGCCTGTGCCTGTGGTCCCAGCTACTCAGGAGACTGAGGTAGAAGGATTGCTTGAGCCCAGGAGGTCAAGGCTATAGTAAGCAAACATCACAGCACTGCACTCCAGGCTGGATGACAGAACGAGACCCTATCTCTAGTTAAAAAAAAAAAAATCAACACCCCTTCATGATAAAAACTCCCAATAAATTAGGTATAGAAGGAAAGTATCTCAACACAATAAATGCTATATATAACAAATCCAGAACAAACATCACACTAAATGCCTGGAACAAGACAAGGGTGCCCATGCTTGCCACTCTTATTCAACCTAGTACTGGAAGTCCTGCCAGAGCAATTAGTCAAGAGAAAGAAACAAAGGGCATTCAAATTTTAAAGAAGGAAGTCAGATTGTCCCTGCTTGCAGACAACATAATCTTATATATAGAAAAACCTAAAGACTCTGCAAAAAAAAAGACTCTTAGAACTGAAAAAACTCTTAGAACTGATAAATTCAGCGAAGTTGCAGCATACAAAATCAACATACAGAAATCAGTGGTGTTTCTATACACAAAAAACAAACTAGCTGAAAAAGAAATCGAGAAGGCAATCCCATTCACAATAGCTATACAAAATAATGAAATGTCTGGGAATAAGGAACCAAGGAAGTGAAAGACTTCTACAAGAAAAACTATAAAACACTAATGAAAAAAATTAAAGAAGATACAAACAAATTGGAAAATAGCCCATACTCATGGATTAGAAGAATTAATATTGTTCAAATGACCATGCTACTCAAAGCAATCTACAGATTCAATGAAGCTCTACCAAAATACCAATAACATTCCTCACAGAAATTTTTTTAAAATCAATCTTAAAATTTGTATGGAATCACAAAGACACAATAGCCAAAGCAATCCTAAGCAAAAAGAACAAAGCTGGAAGCATCACACTTCCAGACTTCAATCTGGAAGTCTACAGTAACCAAAATAGCATGCTACTGACATAAAAGCAGAAACATAGACCAATGGAACAGAATATAGAACCCAGAAATCAATCCATGTATCTACTGCCAATTTATTGAACAAAAGCACCAGGAACATATATTGGAGAAAGACACTCTCATCAACAAATGGTGCTGGGGAAACTGGCTATCTATATGCAAAAGAATGAAACTAGACCCCCATATGTCATCCTATACAAAAGTCAACCCAATGGATCAAAGACCTAAATGTAATACCCAAAACAGTAAAACTACTAGAAGAAAACTTAGGGGGAATGCTTCAGGCTCTTTGTCTGGGAAAAGATTTTATGAATAAGACCTGAAAAGCATGGGCAACAAAAGCAAAAATAATCAGATGGGATTGTATCAAACTAAAAAGCTTCTGTACAGCAAAGGAAACAATCAACAGAGGGAAAACAACCTACAGAATGGAAAAAATATTTGCAAACTACCCATCCATCCAATGGGGGATTAATATCCAGAATATACAAGGAACTCAAACATCTCAACAGCAAAAACAAATTAATATAGAAGTAGGCAAAAGATTGGAACAGAAATTTCTCAAATGAAGACATACAAATGGCCAAGAAATACATGGAAAAAATTATCAACATCACTTAACATCAGTGAAATCAAAATCACAGTGAGTTATAATCTCATCCCAGTTAGTATGGCTGTTATCAAAAGGACAAAAAAAATAACAAATGTTGACAAGGATGTGGAGAAAAGGGAACTCTTATACACTGTTGGTGGGAATCTAAACTAGTACAGCCACTTTAGAGAATAGTATGGAGGCTCCTTTAAAAAGCTACATAAAATTACCATATGATTCAGCTATCCCACTTCTTGCAATTTATCCAAAGAAAAGGAAATAAGTATATCAAAGAGACTTCTGTGCCCCCATGTTTACTGTAGTACTATTCACAATAGCCAAGATACAGGATATCTTGTGTCTGCTGGCCATCAGAGAAATGCAAATCAAAACCACAATGAGATACCATCTCACACCAGTTAGAATGATGATCACTAAAAAGTCAGGAAACAACAGGTGCTGGAGAGGATATGGAGAAATAGGAACACTTTTACACTGTTGGTAGGAGTGTAAACTAGTTCAACCATTGTGGAAGACAGTGTGGCAATTCCTCAAGGATCTAGAACTAGAAATACCATTTGACCCAGAAATCCCATTACTGGGTATATATCCAAAGGATTATAAATCATGCTACTATAAAGATACATGCACACGTATGTTTATTGTGGCATTATTCACAGTAGCAAAGACTTGGAACCAACCCAAATGTCCATCAATGATAGACTGGATTAAGAAAATGTGGCACATATACACCATGGAATACTATGCAGCCATAAAAAAGGATGAGTTTGGCCGGGCACGGTGGCTCACGCCTGTAATCCCAGCACTTTGGGAGGCCGAGGCGGGCGGATCAGGAGGTCAGGAGATCGAGACCATCCTGGCTAACACAGTGAAACCCCGTCTCTACTAAAAATACAAAAAATTAGCCGGGCGTGGTGGCAGGCATCTGTAGTCCCAGTTACTGGGGGCGCTGAGGCAGGAGAATGGCATGAACCCGGGAGGCAGAGCTTGCAGTGAGCCAAGATCGCGCCACTGCACTCCAGCCTGGGCGACAGAGTGAGACTCCTCTCAAAAAAAAAAAAAAAAAAGGATGAGTTCATGTCCTTTCTAGGGACATGGATGAAGCTGGAAACCATCATTCTGAGCAAACTATCACAAGGGCAAAAAACCAAACACCGCATGTTCTCACTTATAGATGGGAATTGAACAATGAGAACACTTGGACACAGGGTGGAGAACATCACACACCAGGGCCTGTCATGGAGTTGGGGGAAGGGGGAGGGATAGCATTAGGAGAAATACCTAATGTAAATGACCAGTTAATGGGTGCAGCACACCAACATGGCACATGTATACATATGTAACAAACCTGCACGTTGTGCACATGTATCCTAGAACTTAAAGTATAATAATAATAAATAAATAAATAAGAATATCTTGTGTCTGACAACAGATGAATGGATAAAGAAAATGTGATACATATGGAATACTATTCAGCCACAAAAAAGAATGAAATCCTGCCATTTGCACCAGCATAGATGAAAACATTATATTAAGTGAAATAAGCCAGAAATAGAAAGTTCAACACTGCGTATTCTCACTCATATATGGAAGTCAAAAAAAAAAAAAGTTGATCTCAAATCTACACCTTCTTGAACTTGGCCTACAGACACTGCCTGCCTCCCCAGCATCATCTCACATCACATCACCCTTACTGTGTTCCTTCCAGTCTCTGGTTCTTTTTTTATTCTGTTTCCTGTGCCTTTAACACTGTCCTCTACCTATCTTCTCCCACCAAAAAACAAAAACAAAAACAAAACAAATTCTTGTTTTTGCCTACCCAACTCCTATGCATCCCTCTGACCTCCACTCAAATATCACTTCCTCAGGGAAACCTCCCTAGACTCCCCAAGCCAGTTTGAGCACCCCTGTTACATGCCCACTAAGCAACCAAATTTTCTTCATAGCACTTCTCAGTTTATGAGTAATCGCAACTTGTTTGAGTTATTACTTGATTAATGTCTGTTCTGCCCCTGGTTTATATATCCAGGTAATTAAGTACTGTACCTGCTTTTGCTGACCATTATATTCCTAGTGCTTGGCAGATTTCCTGGCCACAATACATACCTTACTCAGTGAGCATTTACTGAATGAAGGGCATGGATGGGTACCATGGTGATTTCAAAAAATGACTGGCCATTGAGTTAATAAAACAATTTCACTTACAAATACTTAGGACCAAAGAAACAAAATACTTACAAATACATTTAATAAAATATTTGTAAAACTTTGACGCTGACAACTACAATGTATTGTTGAAAGACTTACATAAATGGAAAAACATTCTATGTTCATGGATGAAAAGATTTAATATTATTAAGATAGTAATACTCCCCTGTCAATTCAATCCCTATCAAAATCTTAGATACCTTTTTTGCAGAAATTAACAAGCTGATCCTAAAAGTCATGTAGGGCCAAGGCAGGGGATTCAGAATAGCCAAAACAATCTTGAAAAAGGCAAACAAAGTTGAAAAACTCACCCTTCCCAATTTCAAAACTTACTACAAAGTACAGTAATCAAGACAGTGCAGTACAGGCATAAGGACAGACACATAGGTGAATGGACTAGAACTGAAAGTCCAGAAATAAACCCAAACATCTATGATCAATTGATTTTCTTTTTTTTTTTTTGAGACAGAGTCTGGCTCTGTCACCCAGGCTGGAGTGCAGTGACACAATTTCGGCTCACCGCAACCTCTAACTCCTGAGTTCAAGCGACTCTTGTGCCTCACCCTCCCAAGTAGCTGGGATTACAGGCACCTGCCACCACACCTGGCTAGCTTTTGCATTTTTAATAGAGATGGGGTTTCACCATGTTGGCCAGGCTGGTCTTGAACTCCTGGTCTCAAATGATCCACCCACCTCGGCCTCCCAAAGTGTTGGAATTACAGGCATGAGCTACCATGCCCAGCCTAATTTTTGGCAAGGGTACCAAGACAATTCAACGGGGAAAGAATAAGATTTTTCAGTAAGTGGTTCTGGGACAACTGGATATCTACATCCAAATGGAAGTTGGACCCTTCCTCACACAATACACAAAATTAACTCAAAACAGATCATAGACCTAACTGTAAAAGCTACAACTACAAAAAGAAGAAAATATAAGTAAACCTTTGTGATTTTTGGTTAGACAAAACCTTCTTAGATATGACACCAAACAACCCACAAAAGGAAAAAAATAGATAAATTGGACTTCATCAAATTAAAATTTGCTGTACTTCAAAGGACATCATCAAGAAAATGAATGGAAGAAACTATTTACAAATCGCACATCTGATAAGGGACTCATATAGAATATACAAAGAACCCTAACAACTCAATAATAAAAAGAAAAGTAGCCCAATTAAAAATGAGCAAGTAATCTGAATAGACATTTCTTCAAAGAATAAATACAAATGGCCAATATGCTCATGAAAATATGCTCAACATCATTAGCCATTAGGGAAATGTAAATCAAAACCACAATATCATACCACTGCATATCCACAAAGATGTCTCAAATTTAAAATGCTATGCATTCCAAATGTAGGAGAAGATGTGGAAAAATTAAAACCCTAACATATTGTTAATGCAAATACAAAATGATGTAGCCACTTTAGAAAACAGTCTGGCAGTTTCACAAAGATTAAACATGAAATTACCATCTGACCCAGCAATTTCACCTCTAAATGTATACCCAAGGCAAGTGAAAACATACAACCATGCAAAAACTTGTAGATGAATGTTCACAGCAGCATTACTCATAAGAGCCAATAGTGAAAAACAACCAAAATGTCTGTCTGCTGATTAATGGATAAACAAAATGTAGTATATCCACAAAATGGAATCTTATTCAGCCACAAAAAGGAATGGAGTACTGACTGATACATGCTACAATGTGGACGAACCTTGAAAACATTACACTGTGAAAGAAGCCAGTCACAAAAGACAATGTATTATTTGATTCCATTTGTATGAAATGTCTAGAATAGGCAAATCTAAGAAGACAGAAAGTAGATTAGGGGTTGCCTAGAGCAGGTATAGGGAGAAGATTGGGAGGAAAATGAAGAGTGACTGCTAATGGATATGGGATTTCTTTCTATCATGACAAAATGTTCTGATGTTGATCATGGTAGTGGTTGTGCAACTCTTGAATACGCCAAAACCATTGAATTGTAGACTTTAAATAGATGAATTGTATGATATGGTATGTGAATTATATCTCAATAAAACCTTTTTAATGGCCATAAAATTCTTTGAGATTCCTCCCATAGAAAAGTGAGACCTGTCTGGGCACAGTGGCTCATGCCTGTAATCCCAGCACTTTGGGAGGCTGAAGCAGGCAGATCACTTGAGATCAGGAATTTGAGACCAGCCTGGCCAACATGGCAAAAGCCCATCTCTTCTAAAAATACAGAAATTAGCCAGGCGTGGTGGTGTATGCCCATAATCCCAGCTCCTGGGAGAGTGAGGCAGGAGAATCACTTGAACCCAGAAGGCAGAGGTTGCAGTGAGCCAAAGTGAGCCAAGATCGCGCCACTGCACTCCAGCCTAAGCAACAGAGTGAGACTCTTTCAAAAGAAAAGAAAAGAAAAGAAAAGAAAGAAAGATGGAGAGAAAGAGAGAAATAAAGAAAGGGAGGTAGGCAGGAAAGAGGGAGGAGGGAAGGAGGGAAGGAAGGAAGGAAGGAAGGAGAGAGAGAGAGAAGAAAGAGATGAAAGAATGAAAGAAATAAAGAAAGAGAAAGAAAGAAAGAAAGAAAGAAGAAAGAAAGAAAGAGAGGGAAAGAGAGGGAAAGGGAAAGAAAGAAAAAGAAAGAAGGAAGAAAAGGAAAGGAAGAAAGAAAGAAAGAAGAAAACTATGTTCTCTCCCTTTGAATCTGGGTAGACTTATGACTCATTTGATCAATATAGTATGGACAGGAGTGACACTATGTGACCTCCAGGGCTAGAGAAAAGGCAATTGTTTGCTGGAACATTCACACTTGGTGGCATGAGCCACCATGTAAGAAGTTCAACTACTCTGAGGGTGCCAAGCAGCTTGGGGAGGTAGTCTAAGTCTTCCAGTCATCCTTGCCCAGGCATCAGAGTGAAAGAGCCACCACATGATTTTAGCCCCAAACCTAAAGTCACCCAGCCTTCTCATCTTCCCACCCGAGGCCCTGGACATTGTGGAGCACAGTCAACCCATGCCTGCTCTGTCTGTTCCAATTTCTTATCTATCAAATCATAACAATGGTTGTTGTTTTAAGCCACTAAGACTTTGGGGTTCTTTGCTATGCAGCAATAGTCCAAAACAGATGTTCAAAAGGTAAACTTTATCTAAGGTTTTGAGCAAAACAGAAGATGTTCTGAATCCCTGATATTACAAGAATTCAGTTGTATCCCAGCTCATCAGTCTATTTTACATCCATGGTGCCCAGCTCCAGACAGACCCAATGCAAAACTGTGAGTCACACAACATCTCTGATGGTGGACAAGCACCACTGAGTTCCCAGGACGCCCAGTTGCCCAGATTCTTGAAATCTCTTGAGTCCTATCAGGAAACAGATAATAAAAAGGGTAATGTGAGAATGACTCAAAGGAACTGTTTATAAAATTGTGAGTGAGGATGTATCCTAAGATTCATACAGTATCCCAGGGCTACTAGCAGCCAGTTGTTACCTCCTCTGGGCTCACGGGGCCTGAAGAGAAGGCAATACCAAGAAGAGAGCTATGTAGAATCACCTCTTTGGAGAGAAGCATAGTCCTTCAGTCAAGGACCCTGCCAGCCTCAAGTGGCCTCAAGCTCCTCCATATACTGAACTCAGCAGGAAGGCGCAGGGCAGAAAATCCATTGATTTAATCCTACAGGTCAGCCTCCATGAGCAGAACAGGGAGAAGGGATTAACGCCGGGAGTGCAAACAGAAGACAACCAGCAAGTCCCCCACCAAGGCATGATATAGGACAGTGGTTCTCAACCAGGGGCAATTTGTACCCCTCTCCCCCAGGGGACATTTGGCAATGACTGGAGATATTTTTGATTTTCCAAATTTACAGGGTGGTGGTAGTGTATCAACAACAACAATGCCTTCTGGGTAGAGGTCAGAAATGTTGCTAAACATCCCACAATGCCTAGGACAGCTTCCACATCAAAGAATTCTACCCAAAATGCCAACAGTGGCCAGGATGAGAATCCCTGCTCTAGAGCATTCTCAGAAAAGCCTTGAACCAGGGGTCACACAACTTGGCTTCTAGCCTCTGCTCTGCTGCCAACAGCTTGATGGCCTGGGCCAGTGACACAACTTCCTTGAGCCTCTATACCATCTGTCAAACTAGGGCCATGATAATGTAAGACCATTGCTTTTTACATAAGGGATGAATTCTTGAAGACCTAATATCATTTGAACCTTAAAATATTCAAAACCAGGCCTGGTGCAGTGGCTTAACCTGTAATTCCAACAGTTTGGGAGGCCGAGGCAGGCCTCCCTTTGAGATCAGGAGTTTGAGACCAGCCTGGCCAACAGAGCAAAATCCCATCTCTTCTAAAAATAGAAAAATTAGCCAAGGGTTGTGGCATGTGCCTCTAATCCTAGCTACTCAGGAGGCTGAGGCAGGAGAATTGCTTGAACCCAGGAGGCAGAAGTTGCAGTGAGCCAAGATCATGCCACTGCACTCCTGCCTGCCTGGGTGACAGCAAGACTCTGTCAAAAAAAAAAAAAGAAAGAAAGAAAGAAAGAAAAATTCACAACCAATCCTAACAAACAGTGGCAGGTAGTCCTGCTTACCAGCTGAACTCATGTAGCCACATGGCATTAGCAAAAAGACCTTTATGATTTTATCTGCAGTCCAGCTTTGAAATCATGTGATTCCTGATGGATTTTTTACCCTTGGGAGGATCATATTAATTTCATGCATAAAGTAAGATTGTTATTAATATGTGGTATCATGCTTTTTCAAATTCTCACAAAATGCAATGCCTCTGTACTGTGCTGGCCTACCCACTGGGATTGCTGGCAGGGTCAGTTAAGGTCTTTACCAAAGAGCCCTGAATCCTCAGAAAGGATGGTTTCTGGTCATGGTAGATCCACCAGGCCAGAGACTCCTCTACCTTTTCTCTCCCCTTAAGCTCGAGGTCATCTCTTTTCCATGGGGCATCCTCCATGGCAGCTAATCTAATGGACTAAATCAGCATTTGCTCCAGCTTCCTAAGAACATGTCTCTTTGGATAAATCAATAGTATGATTTCCCCTTTCTTTTTTGAGACCGAGTCTCGCTCTGTCGTCCAGGCTGGAGTGCAGTGGCGCCATCTCGGCTCACTGCAAGCACCACCTCCCAGGTCCACACCATTCTCCCACCTCAGCCTCCCGAGTAGCTGGGACTACAGGCGCCCGCCACCACGCCTGGCTAATTTTTTGTATTTTTTGTAGAAACGGGGCTTCACCATGTCAGCCAGGATGGTCTCGATCTCCTGACCTCATCATCCACCGGCCTCGGCCTCCCAAAGTGCTGGGATTACAGGTGTGAGCCACAGCGCCCGGCCGACTTCCCCTTTCTAAAGATCCAGTAACCCAACCCATCCCTCCACCATGTGTACTCCCAAGGACCCAGGTAGGAATCACTGTGTTCTCTGCTGTAGCCATTCCTTCCCTCCCTTGTTCTACTCCCCAGTAAGGCTAGGGAATGAAATGAAAAAAAAATTAGACAACGACTCCAGGACAGTCAATAGCTGAGCAAAGTGAAAACTGCCCAGAGGTGATCCAATTAGTCCCAAGTGTGCCAAGCTGCATCTCTGGGAAGGAGTTCAGGAAACCTGATTATCCACACTCCCCAGCTCACCCCTCTCACCAAAGCCAGCATTGATGCTTCCCTCTGTTTTCCCAAAGCACTTTGTTCATACCACTATTATAACCACAATACATTACAATAGAGTTAGCCTGTAACACTCGTCTTCGATTAATGGGCACTTCCTATTAGCTATTTTTAAGTAGCATATGGTTCCCCATCACTGCCTCTTTGGTATCTCAATTGGGAAGAAGTTTTTGGCGGATCTCTTTATAGTTGCTTTGTCTTGCCATTGAGAAGCATTTTATCCCTGCCCTTCCATCCTCAAATGTTCCAAGTCATCAATAATAGCTGAGGCATAAATCTTAGTATGACCAAGCCCTATTCTAAGTGCTTTATAGATATTAATTTATTTAGTCTTCACAATAACACTGTGATACAGGTTACTATTATTGTTCCCATTTTAGAAATGGAGAATTGAGACACAAAGAGATTAAGTAACTTGCCCAGGGTCACTAGTAAATGGTGGAATTGGGATTTAAATTCAGGTCGGTCTAGTTACAAAATTCATGCCCTCCGCCACTATACTCTATTGCCTCGCACCAAGCAAACCAAGCGGCCCCAGAGGAAAAACCACTGGAGACAGCATCTGAGTTTCCTTGTTTGTTTTGTGTCAATGGCCCATGGACTGGGATTGTGATTTCTGATGCACAAGAGTCCACAAAGAAAGAAAATCCCTTTCGTTAATCCCTACAAGGAGAGACTATTTCTGGAAGGGAGGAGCAGCATTTAACCACTTACATTTGGGAGAGCAAGTGGTCCATACGAGGACTGAAAGGAATTGGATTTCTGTTACTTCAGTGGCATTGTGTTCTAACAGCCATGTTAGGAGTCCTACCAACTGGGTGCATTTACTGTGTTTTATGTCAGCCCCCCACCTTCCTTCTACCTCCTCCCTTACTCAGGCAGATGCAGAGATCTGACCAGTCTTCCTGCCCTCTCCAATCCACACTCCTCACAGCAGCAGCCAGAAAGATTCTTCTCAAATGCCGATCTTGAAATCACCTTTGTAAAAATTGTATCAGTAGATACAATGGGAGTGGGAGATATCTTATCTAGCCAACCCCCCTCTTGCTTTTAGCCTTCAAGCCGCCAAGCTAACTTTGAGAGGCATTTAGTTTATAGTTTAAATTATAATACCCCTTCCCCAAAACTCCACTGCCTTTGTAAAGCTAATGAGAGACCACCAGGCTAAGAGGAGAAGAGGAGTCTGAATTCTGCTAAAGCTAGACATAAATGATTACCAGCCATTATTCTAGAGGTCACAAGATATGCAACTTCCCCAGTTACTCCTGCAGATAATATCACTATTGTAGAACCTAATATTTGCCTTTTGAGATGTCTTTTCAGTGTTTTTTGCATGTCTGACACCCATCACTCCAACTGGACCCACCAACTAGACCCACCCCATCCAGAAGTGCTTCAGCGCAGGAGGATCATTTCCCACATCCCTGTGATGGTACCCCAACCAATCAGCAGCAAGTACCCATTTCCTAGCCACCTACACCCCTTCCCCTTGAAAAACCCCTAACCTCTGCACTTTCAGCAAGATTGATTTGAGTAATAACTTCATCTCCTGCATGGCATCACTGGCCTCGCATCAATTAATCTCTTTCTTTACTGCAATGCTGTGGTCTTTTTTGGTGCAGCCAGCCAGAATAACCTATCAGGCAGTTACAATCTGACCATGTCACTCACCTTCAGAGGCTCCCCATTGCTCTTATTATGAAGTCCAAACTCTTTAATGTGACTTACAATGCATTCTCTGGCCTACCTACCTCTCCTGCTCCAGCTGCATTTCACTTCAGTTCCAGCTCCACTGAAAGACGTGCAGTTCCCTGACAGAAGGCTCATGCTCCCTGACTCCTCCCTGTGGCTGGTCTCCCCACTCACTGTACTGTGATACCCTTGAGGGCATGTTGATTCACTGATGCTCCTGGCAGCACCAACATCCCCAAACATCCTGTTTGAGGGCAATGCCACAAGTTATCCCAGCCAGTCTGCAAGGTTATAAACCATAATTAGGGCTGGAAAACAGAGTGGTTTTGCACAGAAGTGATTCCTTCCTACCACTCAAGAATCCTCAAAGAGGAAGAAATAAAAAGCTGCGCCTTGGGATAAAAAAGCAAGACCATTGTCCATGAGCTGTAGAAAGTCGTCTGTTATTTGAAGGGCCATGCTTTCTGATTGTCAGTTCCCAGCAATGCTGAAAAAAGCAGCCCAATTCCACCCCTACAAGAGTTGCCTAGAATGGATTAAAAAAAGCACACTGGTGGACTTTCATCTGATTAATTTTCCTGAGGGTTTCTCTCTGGCCCCTTTTAATACAAACACAGCTGACAAACCACTGCTGGCTGAGTGCTTTAATTGAGTTGCTGATGAACAACTGCATAATTTGGCAGCCAAGAATTTCCTACAGCTGCTATTAGTGGCTGCCCTGTCTGGTTTCTGATAATAAGTTCATCAAATTCACTCTACATTTCTAAGTCCAGAAATCTGAAGCTATAAACGGCACTTAGCATTGGTCCCTGGAATTAGTCTTTCTGTATTCTCTGCAGGATTCTATGCCTTTGCTGCTTCTTTCCCTGGGAAACATCCAATCAGTGTTGCCAGGACTCCTCTGCTGGGTGTGAGCTGCGGTCTGAGGCCATTCCCTGCCCAGGGTACACAGCTCCATCCCCTGCTACTACTCAAAGGCTTAGCTCTTGCCATTGCTCCCTGTCTCCTGTATTATCAGTTTTCCCCCTATCTATTGGATCATTCCCATCAGCACACACATTTTTTGTTTCTTCCATCAGAAAGGAAAACCCACCCTTGTTTTCCCACATATTCTCTTCCAGACACTGCTCCATTTCTCTGTTCCCTTTTATAGTAAAACTCCTCAAAGTAAATGTCTACAATTATTGTCCTCCACTTCCATCCTCTCTTTTTTTTTTTTTGAGATGGAGCCTCGCTCTTTCACCCAGGCTGGAGTGCAGTGGCATGATCTTGGCTCACTGAAAACTCCGCCTCCCAGGTTCAAGTGATTCTCCTGTCTCAGCCTCCCGAGTAGCTGGGACTATAGACGCATGCCACCATGCCCGGTTAATTTTTTTTGTATTTTTAGTAGAGACAGGGTTCCACATTGTTAGCCAGGCTGGTCTCAAACTCCTGACCTTGTCACCCACCTGCCTTGGCCTCCCAAAGTGCTGGGATTACAGGTGTGAGCCACTGCACCCAGCCTCCATCCTCTCTTGAACCTGCCCAATTGAGCTTCCATCCTCCCCACTCCACTGGGCTGCCATTTTCAAGATCAACAATGACCTTGTGTTCCCAAATCAAGGTCAAGTCTCAATCCTCACCTCATTCCTGCAGCCTGTGACACACTTGATCTCCACCCCCTTCTGGAAACATGCACCTCCCCGGTTTCTGGACTCGATGTTCCTGGTTTTTCTCCCAACTCACTGGCCACTCCTTCTCAGCCTCTTGTGAGGGCTGTCCTCAGCTTTCTGACCTCTAACACAGGGGTGCCTCAGGATCGAGTTTGCAGAGGTCTTTTTTTCTCTATTTGTTGTCACTCCCCAGGTGACCCATTTGCAGCTGTACTGCACACCACACCCATGTGAATCACACCTAGTTTTCCACCTCCAGTTTCAACCTCTCTCCTGGCAACCTCAGTTCGATGTCTCAAGCATAACACATCCAAAACAGAAGGCTGTTTCTCCCCTTCAGTGCCTTCCTCTCCCCAAGTCTTCTTCATATGGAAATGGCAACTCCATTTATCCACTTGCTGAGACCAAAAGTGTTGGTGTTATTCTTGACTTCTCTCTTTCTTTCATTCTTACCCCACATCCCTCTACCTTCAAAATACAAGCAGAAGATGACTACCTCTTGCCATTCCACCATTCTCCACTAGTCTTCTCTAGTCCAAGCCAGCACTCTCTCTAGGCTGTGCTATTGCAATAGCATCAAAGGTTGGCCCCGTTTCCCTTACCCCAAATCCCACCCCACCTGCCTCTTCACTCTGCAGCCAGAGAGACTGTTCATCGCTGCACCCTTGGAGAAGTTTCACAGCTCCGCTCAACTCACCCTCACCATGGCATTTCATCTCCCTTATAATAAAATCCAATATCCTTATCGTGGCTCATCCAGGCCTATGTGAATTTACCCCAACTACTTCTGTGCTCTAACCCCTCCTCTCCTGCTGGTTCACCCACTCCAGCACCCTGGCCTCCTTACTGCTCTCTGAAAGCCCAAGCATACTTCTACCTCAGGGCCTCAATTACTCTCTCCTCAACCTGGAAAGCTCCCTTCGAAGCCCACCCCAATTTCCACATGGTTCCGTCCATTATCCAAGTCTCTTTTCAAGTCTCTTAGGCAGAGAGGCTTTCCCTGGCCACTTTGTCCAAAATAGCCTTCTCCAGCCCATTTTCCCTGCTTAGCCTGCCTTACATATTATCCTTGACAGAATATATTTATTTGCATGTTTGTTTATTATCTATCTCCCCACCACTACCCACCACTACCCCCCACCTGGGATATCGGCTCTGTGAGAGAAGAAAGTTTATGCTAGGTGTCCTGCCACATTCCCAGAGCCTAAAACAGTGCCTGAAACATAGAAGACCCTCTAAATATTTACCAAGCATGACCATATGCCAAGCACTGGTTCGAGCATTTTTACATAAATTAATTAATTGAATTATTGAAAGAGACCATAAGGCAAGTGATATGATTATCATTTCCATTTCACAGAAGTTGAAGCACAGAAAGGTTGACTATTTTGCCCAAGATCTCACATCTGGTAGATGGCAGAACCAGGATTTGAACCCAGGCAGCATGGCCCAGCACCTGCTCTCTTAACCACTACAATCCACCTTCCTCCAGGAGCTCATTGTCCAGCCTGGAGAAATTGATGAAGCGCCCCATCCTGCCTGACTCCCTGGGTTTATCATCCAGCACCTTGGCTCTGACTGTGGCTCAGCTGTATTCATAGGGCTTCTGTCCTGCCCTAAGAGCTGGTCCCTAACAGGTCCCAATTCTGGTATCTTCATCCCTGTTTTACTCTTCAGTAAAAAGAGTCCTAAGGCTCTGTCTTGGCCCCCCTACCTTGTATCCCTGTCCCCAGAGCTGAGTCCTGCCAGAGCTCTCTCCAGAAATGAGAAGGCTTTTGGTTGTGCCACAGGCTGAGAGACCTCCAGATGCCGACCATCTGGATATCTGGGCAGAGCCTGTTCCTGGAGTCTCATGCCAAGCTCAGTCTGCTCATCCCTTGGAACATGGCTGGCAGCTAGATAACTGCCTACAAAATTAGCCTGTCCACAAGCCCCTACCAGTTCACCTTACCAGTTACTAGTCTACAGTTCACTACCTGTTCCTAAGTCATTTTCAGTGTGCCAGCACTTCCCATACTTCTCCTTATGGAGCCCTTTGAAGGAGGCACTATCAAAACCACTTTACAAATTTGAATTTGAAAAATTTAGAAACGTTCCAAAGATCAGAGTGGAAATGGGAACCAGTCCATGCGACTCCGACGCCTGTGTCGTCTCCCCTACTCCTTGCTCACTGTCGCCAGGCAGACCTCTCCCACCCTGTGGACCTCTCTGCTTCCTTCTCATGCATCTGAAAGACAACAGGGGTTAGAAAAGTCTGAAACACATCTCCCCAGTTGAGCGTTACATTCAAATACACACACACACACACACACACACACACACACACAAGAGGCAAGGCCTCAGCCAGCAGATGTTTCTGTTCAAAATTAACATTAGGGCATCTCAGGACTATTCATTTAATAATAACAATCAAGTTATTATCTTTGACACTGATTGCAGAAATTTGAACAGATAATCACGCTCAAAACATGAACTTCTCTTATGCTTACTAAAAATCATAAGAGACTTGCCTGTGTCTGAGGTCTGAGTCATTACATGCACTGTACGAGTTCTCAGCCATAAGTAACAATTACAAGACTATCAACAAGCATTAATTGAACACCTGCTGTATACAAGGTAGAAAAGCCCAGTGATAGAGCCCTGAACTGACTACTCAAAGGCTGAGGTTTGAGTCCAAGCTCTGCTATTTAATTGCTGTGTGACTTTGGGTAAATCACTCTGTTTCTCTGAGCCTTGTTGAGAAGAAAGAATGGCACTAGCTGGACACTAATGAGGTCTCTTCTAGATCTGGCATTCTGTAGAGAAGCAAAAAGACTTCAGATCTCACACAGCAGGGACCAAGGGAAAGTCTCTTTGGGGATTCTGCTGTCAATGGAAAAGACCAGGAAAGACTGTTCTATGTTAGAGACAGTTGCCTTTTGAATGTGAAATGCCTGATATAATAATTATCAGAATGCTGGATGGATGGATGGATGGATGGATGCATGGATGGATGGAAGGATGGATGGGTGGTTGGATGGATGGATGGACTGATTCACCCATTCATTCGGTCAGGACAGAAATGACCAACCTGACTTTTACTCAGTTTCTGACACTGGAAAGAGTCCAAGCTTTGGAGTCAGCCACTCCTGGGTTGACCCCTTTGGAGTCCGCTCCAACTCTTACAATCAGTGAAAGCCTTGGCAAGTTGCTTAACTTCTCCAAACCTCAGTTTCTGCATCTTTGAAATTATGAAATGAGGAAATAGTTCCCATTGCCTTCATTCCCCAGTCTCCAAAAGACTCAGAATAGATCTGTTTGAACACAATCAGATCAAAGGAAGTATTTGTTACTCACCCATCTGAGAAGGTTGTACACACACAGGACTGCTCAGAAGCCAAAAAGAGCCCTCTCATTCACCAAATATTTCCTTTATCTCCCATATTCACCATCTATACAGTTGGAGCTCACCAGGTATTTAACAAGCTTGTACTGAGTGTCATTTTGTGGCAAGATAATGCTAGGTTTTAAAGATTCACAGGTGAATAAATAAACATGGTTTCAGTCCACACAAAGATTCTAGTCTAGATGGGGAGATGGATATGAAAATAACACCTATAATCCAGGATATTCTTAGCAGCTTGCATCCCAGCCTGAAGCAGACAGGTATTGCATAAATATATTTTGAGAAAGTAAACATCATCATAATAATAAATGAAGTAATTTGCAAGATAAGGGAAGTATAGGGTACCATGGGAACACATGGAAGGAAAACCTAAATCAGATATGTACGGTGACAGATTTCCTTTAGAAAGAAATGTCTCAGAGAAAGAATATGCCAGGCAGAAAGAAAATCATGTGAAAGGCCTTGGGTAAGACACAGAGTTCAGTCTGTCAGAGAACTGAGAGCAGTTCATTGCTGAGAAGTCAGATGCAAGGAGTGGAGAGACAACCTGCATGGGTACACAGGGACTAGAGCTTAAAGGGCTATATGGGGTACTTTAAGGAGGGTAAATTTTCCCAAGGGCAGTAAAGAACCATAAAGATTTTTAAAAAGAAGAGATATAATTAGATATTTATTTTAGAATTATGCTTCTTAAACTTTAATGCACTCAGGCATTACTTAGGGATTTTGTTTAATGCAAATTCAGATTCAATAGATCTGAGACCCATGAAAATGGGATTCTGCATTTTTAATGAGTTCCCACATGATGCCAATGGTGCTGGTACATGGACCACACTTTGAGTACTGAGATTTTAAAGTAGTCACCCTAGCTACTTTGGGGAATAAATTGGAAGGGAGCAGAACCAAGGAGGCGGGGATACTAGTTGGATAAGTGATGATGAGGAAGTGGCAAATGGAACAGAAATAAATAAGCAGAGTTGGAATATTATAAGACTTTTGTGGGGATGAAAAGGCAGGGATGATGCTTCAATTCCTGGCTTCGGCATCTGAGTGAACGGAGGTGGCATTCATCAAGATGGGGCAGAGAAGGAGAAGCCAAGTTTGAGAGAGAAGATGAATTCACCTTTGTACTTGCTGCATTTTTGAGGCTCCTCTGAAATTCTAAGTAGAGACACTAAGTACACAGTTGAATACATAGATCTGAGTTTCAGAAGAGAGTTCTATATTAGAGACATATCTGGGAGCCTTAAGCCAGAAGGTTTTTCATTTTTCCTTCTCCATTATGCCAAAGAGGCTAAAGCTGCAATTTTATTCTTTCTGGCAGCCTTTGAAATACTTCCAATATTTCAAAGGCTGCAATATGGGACAGGGAGCAGAGTATTCCTTGGCACTCCACTTCTTGAGTCTGTCCATTACCCTCTCAAGTTCCCTCACAAGCAAGCATGATTGGGACCTGCTGGGGAGAAGAGAGCTCTCTCACAGAAGCTGGTAGGAAGCCCATCCTGGGTTTTTGTTCCACTGAAATCCAAACCCAGTCTCCTTTACAGAGCATTTGAGGAAAGAAAACAAGAGGACATTATGGAAAGTGCCTGGAACAATGTCTGGCAGAGAGTGGAGGGAGAGAGCAGGATTATAGTCACGTGTGGTACCATGTCCAGGGGAACCAGAGAGAATTTGGCAAGACTTAAACCCCAGGGAGTCAGATAAGCCCCATGCTGGAGCGAGTATGGGAAATAAGTAATACAGATGGGAACTGGCCTTGTTCACCAGGCTAATTATAGAAATAGAGGCACAAGGTTAGCAGAACCAGGCATGAGGTTGCTGCTTGCTGATGCAACAAGCTACTGGTCTGGGCTCCTTGAAACCCCAAGAACAGGACTGGACCTGTCCCAGAGACTACGATGGCCAAGCAGCTCTGGTTGTGAGATTAAAAGGAGCTGTTTCACACTTTCATGCCCTTACTGACTCAGCTCCTTCCACTCTTTCCTTTGTCCCTCCACCTTTTTCTTTCAAAAGGCAGCTCCAGTCAGCTCTTCCAAAGCTCTCCTGGCCTCTACACTTATGCCTTTGTGTCCCCATTTACCCTGTATAAATGACCATCGTATATTAATGTAGTATGTAACAGTTTAATGTTGCCTCCTTCAATAGATTGTAAGTTCTTCATGGCTATTGTGCTGGAGAAATATCAAAATCATACCAATGTAATAGCCAGACTATTTTTCTGAATTAATACATTGACTTTTATTTTCAGCAATATGACAGATTTGGTTGTCAAAGAAAAAAAAATTGGTACAGAACACCTAAAATGCTAGTAAGATATTTTTAAAATCTCTTCTCACTTACATAGCTGAGCTGGCATGAGAATAAAAGAAATGCTCAGAGGTCAGGAACAAGGAGAAACCATAAGTCAAGAGAGATGAGCAAGTACTGAAACTGCCATCTTCTCTGGAGTTATCTGTCAATCCCTAGAAGTTTAGGGACTGATTTTTATGGACCACATGAACATGGAAGAACAAGAAATAAAGCCTAGAGCCAGAATGGGGTAGGAGGCTGGATTAGAGGACCTCCAAAAAACCAACATACCAGGCTGAGCAACATAGCGAGACCCTGTCTCTAAAAATACTTTTAAAAATTAGCCGAGCATGGTGGTGCACATCTGTAGTCCCAGATGCTAGAAAGGATGAGGCAGGAGAATCACGAGCCCAGGAGGACAAGGCTGCAGTGAGCCATGATTGCACCGCTGCAACTCCAGCCTGTGAGAAAGAATGGGTCCCATTTCTAAAAAAAAAAAAAAAATTAAGACAAAAAATCTATTGTCAGTGTATACAGTGTATATTTTTTTAACCTTCCCTACAGTGTGAGCAAACAGTACAAACAGTAGAGATTTTGGCCTTGAATCTGGGTAGAATAGGACCCAAAAGGGGAGGGGGAAACTGTCTAGAGAATTCTTAATCACAAGCCTTTACTCATGTGAATTTGGAGCTGGAATTTATGCTACCCATAGGGACAGAAAACTCTGAAGTCAAAAATTTCATTGAAAGTGATGCCAGGTTGACTAGTAAATCCTAACCAGAATGAACCAAAAGAAAATCACAGCTAAATGCATTGTATTCAAACTGCAAAATGTCAAATTATATTGAGTTGATTGCCATCAAATTATACTGATGTAAATATTTTAAGGAAAATATATAATCAGCTAGATGAAAGGCAGGTTATCTATAGTGGAACAACCTTTAAAATGATAGCTGACGTGTGTGTGTGTGTGTGTGTGTGTGTGTGTGTGTGGTTTTTTTGTGTTTTGTTTGTTTGCTTGTTTGTTATGGAGTCTCACTGTCTCACCCAGGTTGGAGTACAGTGGTGCAATCTCAGCTCAGCACCAAACTCTACCTCCCAGGTTCAAGTGATTCTCCTGCCTCAGCCTGCCAAGTAGCTGAGCTTACAGGTGTGTGCCTCCACGCTCGGCTAATTTTTGTATTCTTAGTAGAGATGGGGTTTCACCATGTTGGCCAGGCTGGTTTCGAACTCCTGACCTCAGGTGATCTGCCTGCCTTGGCCTCCCAAAGTGCTGGGATAACAGGCATGAGCCACCACGCCCAGCCTGATAGCTGACTTCTTATGTAACAAGCAAAGCTGAAAATGATGACACTTCATGGGATGCACCAAGTTCAAGTCAATCCAGGCCAATCCAGGTGGGTTGCATACTCACAGACCTGGGACCTGGCCGCTTCATGTGGCATAAATTGTTATGAAGAAATCTGAATTTTGTCTGTAAGTAACCTACAGGCAGAATGATACTAATAATAGCATCGGTTAAGTAATGACGACTTATCAGGCATTTAAAACATATTTTCATTAATCTTCAAGACTATCTCGAAAAATGGGTATTATCATATCTCCAATTTTAGGGATGCACAAATCAAGCCTCAAAAATTTTGAAAAACTTGTCTAAATTCCAGGTCTCCCCAGTGAATCAGGATTCCCATTCAATTCCAACTGACACAAAGTTTCTCTTAGCATCCTTCATCCTCATGTCTTCTCTCTCTGAGCCTAAGGAATTGGTCTATATTGAAACAGGGAAATAATACCAAGTGATAACTCAAATCCACAGGAAGTAATGAGGAGTACCAGAGACTGCAAATATGTAAGTTAACATAAGATTCTATAAATATATTTTTCTCCTTTTTTCTGTTAAATTCTATAAAAGACATAAAAAGCAACAATTATAATATCATATTGTTGGGATTGAAACATATATAGGCTATACACACATATACACAATAATAAAAAGTAGAGGGCAGGGAATGGAGCTATATTTGAGAAAATTTCTATATTAAATTAATATTAATATCAAGTAGATTGTGATAAATTAAGATGCATATTGTACTCCCTAAAGCAGTGATTCTTAACTGGGAATGATTTTTCTTCCAAGAGGACATTTTACAATGTCTGGAGACATTTACGGTTGTCACAACCTGGGGGCGCTACTGGCATCTATGGGAAGAAGCCAGGAATGCTACTAAACACCCTACAATGCATAGGACAGCTTCCAACAGCAAAGAGTGATCTGGCCAAATATGTCAGTAGTGCAAAGGCAGAAGAATCCTGCTCTAGAGTGATCATTGGGAAAAAAAAAAAAAAAAAAAAAACTTGGCCAGTCACACTGGTTCATCCCTATAATCCCAGCACTTTAGGAGGCCAAGGCAGGAGGATCACTTGAGCCCAGGAGTTTCAGACCAGCCTGGGTAACATGGCAAAACTTCCTTTCTACAACAAATACAAAAATTAGCCCTGCATGGTGGTGCAGACCTGTAGTCCCAGCTACTCGGGAGGCTGAGGTGGAGGTGGGAGGATTGCTTGAGCCTGGGAGGTCAAGACTGTAGTAAACCATGATGGTGCCACTGCACTTCAGCCTAGGCAGCAGAGTGAGTCCTTGTCAGAAAAAAATAAAATAAAATAAAACTCAAAAAATTATAGTAAAATAAAATTAAAGGCATTAAAATAATCATTCAAAATTATCTCTTTAATAGGAAATAAGAAAATAAAAGAGGAACATAAGAACAAAAAAGACACCAGCAATTTAGAAAACAAATAGCAAAAATGGCAGACACAAATCCAACCCTATCAATAATAACATTAAATATGAAACATTAGATACTCTAATCAAAAGGCAGAAATTGTCAGACTGCATTTAAAATTTTTAACTATATACAGTCTACTAGAGGCACACTTTAGATTCAAAGAGACAAATAAACTAAAAAGTTTAAAAATGGAAAAAGATATTCCATGCAAACAATAATCCTAAGAGAGCTGAAGTGGCTCATTAAGGATCAAAAATATTACCAGAGCAAAAAAAAGCATTATATGAAAAGGTCAATTAATCAAGAAGATATAGCAATTCTATACATACCTAACAACAAAGCCCCAATACACATGAAGCAAAAATTGACAGAATTAAAGGGAGAAACAGACAACTCAACAGTAGTAGTTGATACATTCAACATCCACTCTCAATAATGAATAAACAGCTAGACAGAAAAGTCAGCAAGAGTATAGAGAATTCAAACACCATCATCAAACAATTTAAGACATCTACAGAACATTCTATTGAACAACAACTAAGTACACATCATTTTCAAGTGCACAGAGAACATTCTCTAAGGTAGACTACATGCTAGGGCATAAAAAAATCATACTAAATTTTAAAAGGTTGAAAGTATGCAAAGTATGCTCTGTGACCACCATAGTATTATATAGAAATCAATAATAGGAAATCTGAAATCCACAAATATTTAGAAATTAAACAACACACTTCTAAACAAAAAATGAGCCAAAGAAGAAATTACAGGGAAAGTAAGAAAATATTTTGAGCTGAATGAAAATGAAAGCATACTATATCAAAATTTGGAGGATAAAGACAAAGCAATGCTTAGAGGAAAATGTATAGCTTTAAATGCATGTATTAGAAAAAAGGAAAGGTCTCAAGTCAATAACCTAAGCTGCTATCTTAAGAAACTAGAAAGAGCAGGCAAAACAAGCACTTGGAGGAAGGAAATAATGAAGAATTAGAGTGAAATATCAATGAAATAGAAGACAGAAAAGCAATAAAGAAAAATTGACTTTTAAAAAGTTGGTTCTTTGAGAAGATCAACAAAATTAGCAAAATTTAGTTAAACTATACAAAAAAAAGAAGAAAAGACTCAGATTACAGAAATCAGGAATGAAAGGGAGAATATCACTACTATCCTTACAGAAAGATTATAAAGAAAATACTATAAAGAACTTTATGACAACAAATCAGATAACTTAGACGAAATGAAGAAATTCTTACAAAAACATGTTAGAAAATCTGACTAAACCTATAAGTAATAAATTGAATTCATAGTAGAGATCTTCCCAGAATAGAAAGCCCAGGCCTAGGTTGCTTCGCTGGTAAATTTTACGTAACATTTATAGGAAAAATAATACCAATTCTCCACATAATTCTTCCAGAAAACAGAATAGGGGAAGAGGGGATATTCCCAACTCATTCTATGAGGTCAGTTTTATCCTGATATCAAAGCCAAAGATATCACAAGAAAAGAAAACTGTACACCAATATCCCTCATGAATAGAGACACAAAAATCCCCAACAAAATACTAGCAAATGGAATCTAGTAACATATAAAAACAATTATGCCTTACAACCCAGTGAGATTTATCCTAGGAATGCAAGATTAGTTTCACATGTGAAAAATCAATTAATGTAGTATGCTATATTAATAGAATTAAGGACGAAAGCCACATGATAATCTCAATCAATGCAGAAAAAGCATTTGACCAAATCTAATATCCATTCTGATTAAAAAGCACATATATATGGCCGGGCGTGGTGGCTCTTGCCTGTAGTCCAAGCACTTTGGGAGGCCGAGACGGGCAGATCACGAGGTCAGGAGTTCGAGACCAGGCTGACCAACATGAGGAAACCCCGTCTCTACTAAAAATACAAAAATTAGCCAGGCATGGTGGTGCACACCTGTAATCCCAGCTACTCAGGAGGCTGAGACAGGAGAATCACTTGAATCCTGGAGGCAGAGTTTGCAGAGAGCCGAGATTATGCCACTGCACTCCAGCCTGGGCAACAGAGCGAGACTCTGTCTCAAAAAAAAAAAAAAAAAGCACACATATACATTCAGACTAAGAATAAAAGAAAATTTCCTCACCTTGCTGAAGATCATCTAGGAAAAACTTACAGCTGAACTCATACAAATAATGAAAGATTTCCCCCCTAAAATCAGGAACAAGGCAAGGATATCCACTCTCATCACTTCCATTCAATGTTTTCATGGAATTTCTAGTCTGTACAGTTAGGCAACAAAAACAAATAAAAGCATTCCAGATTGGAAAGGAAAAAGTAAAGCTGTCTTCCTTCACAGACAACATAATCCTGTGTTTAGAAATTCCTCAGGAATCCATTAAAAACTACTAGAACTAATCAAAAGTGTACCTTGTTTACAGATTTCTTCTTCTCCTTCTAACCTATTATATTTAAGTTTCCAGAGACCTACAGAAAAGCCTGAGGTCTATCATTTAATTATTTTTATATTTAAGTTAATCTATAAGGTTATGACTTAAAGGAATACTATTAGTCCTTAATTCAATTGTTAATTATTGTCATTTTCCTAGGATGGATCAGTCATCCTATTCAGTAGTTATTTCCTGAGTAATTCCAGAAAATATACTGCCTTCAATTCTAGGAGCCTAAAATAGCTGGCATTTTTAGAAAGCATAGACCTAGACTTTATATAGTTTATTTATATTTTTCTAACTCCAGGTTACATTCACAATACATTTAATTTCAAAATATATCCTTATGCCACTTGAATTTGGAGGCCTCTTCAGATTTCCTGCCAAATATCTCACCTGAATTTTTTCCAACACTAAAGTCACATATTTTGTCTTATTTTGTCTTTTGCCAGGAACACCAACACTCATCTCCATTTTATATCTACCCTTAACCACGTTTTATGAGCTATTTTCCCAGTGCCACAAACAGTTCAACATTTGTGGGAAATGTATACCCTTCATGCTTTTTTAAGACTGATAAAAGAAAAAATACAGGTTACTAGTGACTCAGAAGTGATATCATACAGATCAGTCATTGTACAAAGCTGTTGTGGACAAGTTAACTGTTGAGAAATAGGCACACATAAAGCTTCCGAGTTATCTGCCTCTACATAGAGACCCCTGAGGCTTAGGTGCATGGTCTGCTAGTTGTGGGAAACTATGAAATGTCTCTCTGATTAAATGTTTCTTCAAACAATACAGGATTATCTGGAAAGAATGAAATAGGGAAAACAGTCAAAAGAGTTTTTTTAAAAAGGAGGCTGAAGCAAAGGTGTAACAGGGATGTCCAATTATTTGAAGGACTGCTGATATGGTTTAGATATTTGGCCCCTCCAAATCTCAGGTTGAAATCTCAGGTTGATCCTCATTTTGGAAGTGGGGCCTACTAGAAGGTGTTTGGGTGATGGGGGAGGATCCCTCATTAATGGCTGGGTGCCATTCTCACAGGATTAAGTGAGTTCTCACTCTTAGTTCCTGTGAGACCTGGTTATTAAAAAGAGTCTGGGTTGGGCACATTGACTCATGCCTGTAATCTCAGCACTTTGGGAGGCTGATGCAGGAGGCTCACTTGAGACCAGGAGTTCAAGACCAGCCTGGACAACATGGTGAAATCCCAACTCTACAAAAAATACAAATATTAGCCAGGTGTGGTGGTGTGCACCTATAGTGCCAGCTAATCAGGAGGTTGAGGTGGAGGTGGAAGGATAGCTTGAGCCCAGGAGGCTAAGACTGCAGTGAACCATGATCATGCCACTGCACTCCAGCCTGGGTGACAGAGCGAGACCCTGTCTGAAAAAAATATCTAAATAAATAAAAGAGTCTGGAAACTTCCTCCCTTTTCTCTCTCTCTCTTCCTCTCTCACCTCCTCTCTCACCGTGTGACATGCTGGCTCCTCCTTGGCCTTCTGTCATGATTGGAAGCTTTCTTAGATCCTCTCCAGAAGCAGATCTGGTGCCATGCTTCTTGTACAGCCTGCAGAGTTGTGAGCCAGATAAACCTCTTTCTTTATAAATTACCCAGCCTCAGGTATTCCTTTAGAGCAATGGCAAAATGAATTGAGACAACTGCGATATGGAAAAGGTGAGAAATCTGGCCTATAATCATTCATTTATTCAATAACTATTTGAGCACATGCTATGTGCCAAGAATGCTAGTAATACAAAGATGGGGAGAAACAAACATCAAGGAGGAAAAGACATGTAAAACACATACCTCACAATGTCATAAGTGCAGCAATCAAAACAGGTACAGGGGGAAGTGTGCTTTGGGAGGTCAGGGAAGCCTTCCTGGAGGAGGTGACTCTTCAACTGAGTTTACAGAGAAAAGTAAAAGATTTCCAGAAAGATGAGGGGGGCAAAAAACTATAGATAGAGGCATCAGCAGAGGCACAAAGGCATAAAAAGGGATATGGGTGAGGAAATAATGTGATTCCATATTGCTAGGATAGAAGGTGGTGAGGTGGGGGGTAGTGGTAGAGGGGGTGGACAGGCGCACAGAAGCCAGTGAGGATGGGCTTAGACTGTTGATCTTCATCCTATCAGCAAGCTGGGAAGTGAACTTACAGTTTTTATCTGTTATTCCAATGACCTAAACTAAAACCTGGGGTAAGGCTATAAATTACAGAGAAAAAACTACTGGGTCAGTACAAGAAGAAACATTTTAGTTAGCTACAGCTACAAAGCTAAGAAGTTGTTTTACAGACTCTTGATCTTCACGAGTAGCAGACAGAGATATTTGTTAGAGACATAATAAAATTTGTTAGAGATATAATAAAAAGCATTCTCAGGAAAACCTTTATGAGGAAAACTTTAAAACACTCCTGATTGAACAATTCTAAAAAAATATATTTTACTTTCTTTACTTTTTCTTCTTGCCTTCAAATTTAATTTACAGGAAAAACATATTTTCTTTTTGGATAGACAACATAGTATTATATCTTAAAAACTCAGTAGTCCCTAAATTAATTTAAAAGTGAACGCAATCACAATAAAAATATCAACAAGCTTTTTTAAAATAATGGAGCTAGATAAGTTGATACTAAAGTTTATATGGCAAAAGAATCATAAAATAGCTGGAAAACCCAAAAGAGAAAAGCTATGAGGGTGGACTAGCCCCAGCAGAGAGTAAAACATACTATTAAGCTTCCATAATTAAAATGGATATGTAGCCAGGTGCAGTGGCTCACACCTGTAATCCCAACACTTTGGGAGGCTGAGGCAGGTGGATTGCTTGAGCCCAGGAATTCAAGAGCAGCCAGGGCAACATGGCAAAACCCTGTCTCTATAAAAATACAAAAATTGGCTGGGCATGGTGGTGCGTGCCTGTAGTCCCAGCTACTAGGGAGACTGAAGTGAGAGGATCACATGAGCCCAGGAGGTCGAGGTGGCAGTGAGCAGAGATCATGCCACCGCACTCCAGCCTGAACAACAGAGTGAGATCTTGTGTCAAAAAACAAAAATAAAAAATAAAGTGGATATGCATATTGAAGTATGGGGGGGGGAGTGTTGTAATGTCTTCAACTTTCTTTGAAATGCATGAAAAAATAAGATGAATTGATGGATGAATAGAGAGATAAGAGATGGATAAGTATGTGACAAAGCAAATGTAATAAAGTGTTCACTGTAGAATACAGACAGATACATGGGTTTCACTGTAAAATTCTTTCAACTTTGTGTATGTTTGTTATAGTAAAATGTTTTTTTTAAACTGGTGCCAAAAAAATAAAAACAACGTGAAACCAGCATAAGAATAAATCACAGGGAAATGTAATGAACAAACTGCAAAAACAGTCCAAAGTACACATGGAAATCTAATATTTGATACAGGTGGTATCTCAAATCATTTAGAGAAGAGATGAACATTTTATGAAATGACTTAAGGACAACTTCATAACCATTTGGAAAAAGATTGATTTAGATGCATACCTCACACCATAAACAAGGAAAAACTTAAAAAGGATCAGAGACCTAAAATTAAAAAACGAAACCAAATACTACATGAAAACATGGGTGAATTTCTCTACAAACTCCAGGTAGGGAAAAGCTTCCTAACTATGACTCAAAATCCAGATGCAATAAAGGAAAAGGTCTATAAATTTTACTATACTGAAATATACTTTCATGTGACAAAAAATATCATAACCAAAGCTGAAAAAGAAAATGTTCATAACATATAACAGATAAAGGGCCAATATCCTAATATATTTTTAACTCTTAAAAATTGAGAGGGACTAATGCCAGAAACCCAGAAAAAAATAAGTAAAAGACATGAACAGAAAACTTAAACAAAAATATATTAAACTTCATCCATAATTTTTTGATGCAAACTATAACTACCCCGAGATACCATTTCTCACATATCAGATTGACGGAAATTTAGAAGCTTGACAACATATTGTCAAGGCTGGAGGCAAATACAAGTTCTTATTCATTGCTAGTGGGAATGCAAACTGGTTCAGCTCTTGTAGAGGAGAATTTGGCAAATTTTTAAAAATTACATGTGCATTTGCCTAGCAATCTCATTTCTAGACCTTTAACTTGATGATACACCTCCAAACTATATGAAAATACATATATACAAGGTTATACATTGCAACTTTATTTGTAATTGCAATATATTGGAAACAATCTAAATGCCTATAGGAGAGAACATGGTTGAATAAATTATGGAACATCTGCAACTGTTTAAGAAAAAAAAGTGAGGGTCAGGCACGGTGGCTCACGCCTGTAATCTCAGCACTTTGGGAGGCCCAGGTGGGCAGATCATGAGGTCAGAGTTCGAGACTAGTCTGGCCAACATGGTGAAACCTCATCTCTACTAAAGATACAAAAAAAAAAAAAAAAATTAGCCGGGCATGGTGGCATGCACCTGTAATCCCAGCACTTTGGGAGGCCAAGGCAGGCAGATCATGAGGTCAGGAGTTCGAGACCATCCTGGCTAACACGGTGACACCCCTCATCTACTAAAAATAAAAAAATTAGCCGGGGGTGGTGGCGGGCGCCTGTAGTCCCAGCTACTCTGTAGGCTGAGGCAGGAGAATGGCGTGAACCCAGGAGGCGGAGCTTGCAGTGAGCCGAGATCGCGCCACTGCACTCCAGCCCGGGCTGCAGAGCAAGACTCCGTCTCAAAAAAAAAAATTAGCCAGGCATGATGGCATGCACCTGTAATCCCAGCTACTCAGGAGGCTGAGGCAGGAGAATCAGTTGAACCCAGGAGGCAGAGCTTGCAGTGAGCCGAGATTGCTCCAGCCTGGGTGACAGGGCGAGACTCCGTCTCAAAAAAAAAAAAAAAGAAAAAGAAAAAGTGAGGAAGATCTGTATGAACTGATACGGGATGATTTCCAAGATCACTTGGTAGGAACTGTGATTTTTTTTTTCTTTTGAGACAGAGTCTTGCTCTGTCACCCAGGGTAGAGTGCAGTGGCGCAATCTTGGCTGGCCACAACCTCCACTACCCGGGTTCAAGTGATTCTCCTGCCTCAGCCTCCCAAGTAGCTGGGATTACAGGTGCGCGCCACCAAACCCAGCTGATATTTGTATTTTTAGTAGAGATGGGGTTTCACCATATTGGCCAGGCAGGTCTCAAACTCCTGACCTCAAGTGATCCGCCCGTCTCGGCCTCCCAAAGTGCTGGGATTACAGGCGTGAACTACGGTGCCCGGCCAGAACTGTGATCCTAGCTGAGGGACAGCCAGCTAATGGTGACCCTACAGGAAGGGAACTTGGGGGGATAAATGACCTGATATTACTCTCCTTCCATCCTCCATTCTTCTGCACATTCTCATTGGCACAATCCAAACAGAAGACAGAAAGTAAGAGCAGACCATAAAGGTCAGCCTCCCAGATTAGGTAAGGGTGGAAAGTGGGTTTGGAGGATTAAACAGATCACCAGCACATAGGGTAACTTTTCGTCTTGCTAGACATTTAGTTTGCATCTGATTCTTCACTATTACAAATAGTGAACACCCTTACCCAGCAAATGTTTAACTGGGGGAGGGGCCCTGATTTGTGGTGTTTTCCACGGTATTCAGTATATGGTGTGAATACAGGGACATATACACAGTGAACTATGTCACTATTAGCAAGCTACCATTGTGAAATCACTGGATGAGGAGCTGGGAAGAGGTGTGCTCAATTGGTTCTCACAGTTGATCAAGCCATCACCCACACACGGTTGTGTGTCCTCAGAGTTTTGTCCCCATGTTGGATTGTATTCTTAGAATAAATTCTTAGATTTAGAATGACTGGAACAATAGATCCAAATACTTTGTGGGATCCTGTACTAGTCAGACCCTGTAGGATCCTGTATTATTTTGCCACAACAAAATGCCGTAATCTGAGTGGCTTAAGCAACAGAAATTTATTTTCTCACGGTTCTGGAGGCTGGAAGTCCATGATCAGGGTGCTAGCATGGTTGGGTCCTGGTGAGAGCCTACTGCTGGCTTGCGGGCAGTGCCTCTCACTATGTCCTCGTGTGGCAGAGAGATCTTGCTCATCCTCTTCTTATAAGGCCACAGTCCTATTGGTTCAGGGATCCCCCCTATGACTTCATTTAACTTTTTTTTTTTTTTTTTTTTTTTGAGACAGAGTCTTCCTCTGTTGCCCAGACTGGAATGCAGTGGCACGATCCCAGCTCACTGCAACTTCTGCCTCCTGTGTTCAAATGATTCTCATGCCTCAGCCTCCCAAGTTGCTGGGATTACAGGCATGTGCCACCACACCCAGCTAATCTTTTGTATTTTTAGTAGAGACAGGGTTTTGCCATTTTGGTCAGGCTGGTCTTGAACTCCTGGCCTCAAGCAGTCCTCCCATCTTGGCCTCTCAAAGTGCTAGGATTACAGGCATGAGCCACCACACCAGGCCTGACTTCACTTAAACTTAATTACCTCCTAAAGACCCTATCTCCAGATATAGTTATATTGTGGGTTAGGGCTTCGACATACAAATTTAGAGGGGTTCAGGGAGGATACAGTTCTGTCCATAGAAGATCCTTGTAAGTACTGAACAGGTTCTCATTTGTAAAGTCCTAGGATAGTCCCATAAAGTAGGTAGAGCTCTAAACCTGGAAATTTCAGTGTTCCTTCCTCTGAGAAACATAGTTCACTGTGTATATGTCCCTGTATTCACACCATATTATTATTAATTCCCCAACAAGAGTGAAAGCCCTCAACAGAAAAGACTCTGTCTTAGATTTATACCACAGTGCCTGGCACAGACATGTCTAGCACAGAAAATGGTTTTAACAGCATGAATGGACAAATGAAGAAACTTAAATTTGAATCCCAACTCTGCCTCCAACTCAAGGCACGACCTTTGACAAATCAGTCTTCTTCTCTAAATCTGAATTTCCTCATCCATTTTCCCCCAACTGTGTCCCACTGAGATGTTCTATGCAAAAAAAAAAAAAAAAAAAATGGGAGTCTGTGGTCAGACGGAAAATACTGCAGGCTAGATTTGGCTGTTAGAGTTACAATGCACATTTCTAGAACAAAGTATTTAAGAAGTCCAGCAGTGAGGAAACCAGTTTAATTTTGTTTAACCATCAGCTCCCAAATGTGTTTGCCATGAAAAGTTTTCTTTTCTCCTGGAGCTGGTGTTCCTCAGAGTTCACATGGGAAAACACTGGACTAGAAGGTGTTTAAGGCTCTTCCCTGCTCTGACATTTATGATTTTGTCACAGAATGGCCCCGACTGGACTTTGAAAATACTCAAGCCCGATGATGGAAATGAAGCCACGAATGGCAAAACAGTGACATTGTGACACACCGTTAGATGGTATTTGTATCTGCAGGGCCACAATACAGAAGGTCCCCTTCCTTATCCCGGACATAGTTCCTGCTGAATGAGCTCCCACTGTCACATGTACCCCACAAGCTAAAGTCACCCAGGCGACCTGTGCTCTTCACTGTGACTCTGAGAACACATCTTCACTTTGCCTAAGTGGCAAAACATCTTGAGTAAAATGTATTTTCCATCCAAGCTCCTGGCATACATAGGCTGCCCATATACTTTTCACACTTTGTTAAAGGTCATGGTCATAACCTTCTTTGCACTGTTATCTAAAATAGTGGTCTCAAAAGTGTTTTGACTGTACAACTGAACAAGTAAAAATATTTTGATATGTACTTCCAATGTATTTTATGTATGTATGTATGTGTGTATTTATAAGTAACAGACATATTCTATTTTCCTAGTATAGTATGACTTTTATAAAGTTTATAAAAATAGAAATGTAGGCCGGGTACAGTGGCTTACGCCTGTAATCCCAGCACTTTGGGAGGCCGAGGCGGGCAGATCATGAGGTCAGGAGATCGAGACCATCCTGGCTAACACAGTGAAACCCCGTCTCTACTAATAATACAAAAATTAGCAAGGCGTGGTGGCACGTGCCTGTAATCCCAACTACTCGGGAGGCTGAGGCAGGACAATCGCTTTAACCCAGGAGGCAGACGTTGCAGTGAGCTGAGATCATGCCACTGTACTCCAGCCTGGGCAACAGAGCAAGACTCCATCTCAAAAAAGAAAGAAAGAAAAAAATAGAAATGTAAACCAGATGAGGAAATAAATAGAAACAGATGTCCTGATGCTTTTGTGTGGTCCCACCGCAGCTTGCCCTGGGCTTCCCTGATATATGTGTCCCTCACCGAGGAGATTCTGTGCTCAAGCCTTAGCTAATTTTCACATAGTTTACCAGCCTAAAAGAAGCAGAAGTAGAGGCTACATCCAGGTTCCTGAGCTGAGCAAACAAGCTTCCTTCCCACCTTGAAGGGGGCAACTCGCCTACGTCAGAGAGTCTGCAGTCTGTCAGCAGAGTGTAGGAGAATATGGGCTTCAGTTTGAACTGGACCTGAGTTCAAATCCTGGTTTGTATCAACTTGGTAGCATGTGACTTTGAGCATATAGATTATACTATTAAGTAATAATATTATCTTCCATTTATCAAGGACTTACTAAGTATCAAGAAGTCTGCTAAACACTTTTATATACATGATCTATTTATCCTCATATCTGTTATAAATGTAGATATTGTTTTCCCTATTTAATAAAGCAGGAAACCAAAGCACTAAAAAAATATGTAATTTGCCTAAAGTGAAACCCAGATCTGTCTGGCTCCAAATTCCTGGCTCTAACAACCACATTCTACTGGCTCCATACTCACTTGTATTAATCTGCGTTCCTCAGAGAAACAGAACCAATAGGATACACATAATCACTAGATAAAAAGAGACTTATTATGAGGCACTAGCTCATACATTATGGAGACTGAGAAGTTCCATAAGCTGCCTCTGCAAACTGGAGGCCCAAGAAAGCCAGTGGGGTAGTTTTAGCCCAAGCCTGGAGGCCTAAGAACCAGGACAGCTGATAGCGTAAGTCCCAGTCTGAGTCTGAAGGCCCAAGAACCAGGAGCCCTGATTTTCAAGGGCAAGCAGAGACAGATGTCCCAGTAGAGAGAGCAAGTTAGTCCTTCTTCCACCATTTTGTTCTATCCAGACCCTCAACAGACTGGACGATGCCCACCCACATTGGTGAGGGTGATCTTCTTTACTCAGTCTACTGATTCAAATGCCAATCTCTTTCAGAAACATGCTTACAGGCACACCCAGAAATAATGTTTTACCAGCCATTTGGGCATCCCTTAGTGCAGTCAAGTTAACACATAAAATTCACCATCACACTCACCCTCTCCAAGCCTCTTTTATCTCTGAAATAGAAATAGTATTTATATAATGTTAGCATATCATCTGGGTTCAATAAATGGTAGCAGTTATTATCAAAACCCCCTCCAAGATGAGTGCCTAAAGAGATGCTGAAGGTGAATTGTCAGGATAAGAGTTAAAGAAAGTTCATTATGTTGGGCCCTGTCTGACCAAAGAAAGTGCTATGAGAAGGTGGTTACAAGGAGCCCCAACAAGGGCAAGAATGTGTTAGTATGTGCCCTGCCTGTCCTATTCCTGCAACATTCAGGGCAGGAGACTCAGGACTGCGGGGTGCACTCACCTGAAATGGAGGTGAGAGCCTGGGACCATCCCAGGTTAATGAGTCCCAGCTTTTAAATCATCAGCTGTTTCTAGCCTGACTCCATGATCATCCCAGGAATTTCTAAAAGCATTTCAGTTCTCCATGGAGGACAGAATTTGCTGACCATTAATGTTCTCTAACAGGGCAACTAAATTAATAAACAGACATTTTTTAAAATCCAAGATGTGAGGAAAGATCACTAGCCAGGAGACCTGGATTCAATGCTTCCTGAACAGCTGTGTGACTTTAAGGCATCATTTATTTCCCCCTCTCCCCACTGTAGATTTCCACTTCCCCAAAATTCTAACATCCCTTTGTCCTTTTCTGAGTCCTAAGGCTGTGGCACTTAAATCCTCTGCTTCACCACTTTTTCATATTATATAATCCACATTGGATCCTGGGCAGTGAGAGCGGGCAGGGTGTATGTTAAGGCTTGAAGACACAAGGAAGAAGTCATGTCATCAATGTAAACTAGCACTAAAATCACTCAGAACTTTAATCTTTCAAGGAGATCTGCGGTGTGGAAGCATAAAGGTTGTGACGATCACATGCTTCTCCTCTCTAAATTTGTAGAATTATTGGCTGAGTTCACCCTTCTCCAATCATCCTAAAACTACTCTATGATTCAATTTGATTCAATTCAATTAGCACTTCTTATACCCCCACGCTTTGGCACGGAGCTCCCTCAATCGTCCTAAATTGAATTGGCTTTGTTTTATATTAACAGATTCAGTGATGCATGCAGTAACATTCTTATTTAGTACCTGCAGCGTTGGGTACTGAGGGGTTGGTGGGGAGGAGTGACAAAATATAGAAGATGTCTTTTTTCCAGTTCTTCTTTTTTCTTTTTTATTTCAAGGACAGTGAGGTTAAGGACACATGAAATCACAATAACAATAATTCAAAAATAACCCATGTTACCACCCTCAACACAAGAATCTGCACTGTTGCATCACATCCTCCATCTACATACACATGTACATACATATTAGCCCAACGACTAACTGCCTGGGCTTCGAAGTGAACTGCTGGGTCTGACTCCTGGCCCCTCAGTCAAGGAGTGGACCTGAGACCTTGGGCATGTTCCTTAAGCTCTCTGTGCTTCCCTTTTCTCGTGGCTGCAATGGGAATTGCCACGGTGGTGCCTATTCCATAGGGTTGCTATGAGGGCTCAAGGAGGAGATACATATAAAGCATTTAGAAAGTGACTGCCACGGAGCAAGCCATAAATGAATGGAAGCTGTTCATTGTGATATCCACAGAAGTGTTTAATTTCTACTACTTTTCTGTGTGTTTTTGTTTTTGTCTTTGTTTTGGTTTTGGTTTTTGAGAAAGAGTCTCTGTCACCCAGGCTGGAGTGCAGTGGCATGAACACAGCTCACTGCAGCCTCAGCCTCCTAGGCTCAAGAGACCCTCCTGCCTCTGCCTCCTGGGTAGCTGGGACCACAGGTGCATGCCACTCCACCTGGCTAATTTTTTTATTTTTATTTTTTAAGAGACAGGGTCTCACTCTGTTGCCCAGGCTGATCTCAAATTCCTGGGCTCAAGTAATCCTCCTGCCTCAGTGTGAGCCACTGTGCCCAGCCTAGTTATTTTACAATAGCTGTTATTTATGTATTCAGTGACACAGGCAATGCTCCATAATCTTCATGCCCATGTCTCTATGTGCGTGTGGGGTGGGGGTACACCTTGGAGCTATTTGGTTTTCCTTGACTGAGACAGGAAAACAAGGAGGAACAGCCTCCAATTGAAACACTGCATGGGAGATAAATTGGATGGGAAGAAGAAGCATGAACTGGCGTTGCACAGGCCTCCTTGTCATGTTTGCCTTTCCTCATGGGATCCTACTACATACATTTCTAGGTATCTTGCTTTTCTCACTTAAAATATCTCAGCTGAGGGTGGCTTGATTCCTTACAGGTTTATAATTTTAGATGGAGTGTTTATTTCATCGAAGCTTTATCTGTGGAATGTGTGGAGCCTGGGTTGAGGATCCAGCCCTCTAGCAAGTGTTTCCATTTCCTTTGCCTGGATCCCAGGGTAACATACCTCTTCTGTTGTACAGTATCATTCTGTTGTACAGGTAGTGGGAACCTCAAACCCAAACAACAGCAGACCTGCAGGGATGAAGTCTTCAAAGAGATTTGTATTTCCTCCACCGACACCCAGGATTAAAAGACAATTAACTTATTTTTTCTTTCTTTTTCTTTTTTTTTTTTTTGAGATGGAGTTTCACTCTTGTCACCCAAGCTGGAGTGCAATGGCACAATCTTGGTTCACCACAACCTCTGCCCCCCAGGTTCAAACGATTCTCCTGCCTCAGCCTCCCGAGTAGCTGGGATTACAGGCATGCACCACCACGCCTGGCTAATTTTGTATTTTTAGTAGAGATGGGGTTTCTCCATGTTGGTCAGGCTGGTCTTGAACTCCCGACCTCAGGTGATCCGCCCACCTCGGCCTCAGTGCTGGGATTACAGGTGTGAGCCACCATGCCCGGCCTAACTTGTTATTTTTTCTTATTGCTGGTGAGCAGAACTTCTTTTAGCGTGCTCCTACATGAGGGTCCTAGATTTATGCAGGGGTTTCACCTGCAACTTCCCAGTTAACTTGAGGCTGAGGCCTTGTGTCCTGTCCTCCAGAGTGGTTAAAACCTGGGTTACTGAGATCAGCAGTGTCCCCTCACCCCTGCCTACTACTTTGGCCCCCAAGAGAGGTTCCCTTAACTTCCTGCAAGCTCAGCTCTGCATTTAGAAAGATGTTTGCTGTGCTTTATCAATTATTCTAGGAATGTGTAAGAAGAGTTTTTGCAGGATATGTATTCCACTATAAAGGTTGGATGGAACTCAAAAGCCTATTAGTGTAGCTGTGTATCCATTAGATGAACGCCCATCCCTCACGCATTAGAGCAATAAGTGATTGTGCCGTGTATCTCAGCATACTTTTCAAAGAACCTTTCATGTCCATTACAGTCCTTGGTAAACTCAACAGCCCCCTGAGGTAGACGTTACAGGTTATTAGTATCTTCATGTTACAGAAAAGGAACAGATTCCCAGAGAAGGTACGTGCCTTACCCCACAGAGGCCTAAAAGCACACTAGAGGCAAAAACAGGACTAGCACGTCAGTTTCATCTACCTCTTTCCCCTGCACCATCAGGCTCCTTCTGGGAATTCTCCACCACACTTCTTAAGCTCTACAACGAGCCCAATCCTGTGCCAGGCACTGTAATTTAAAAAAGAAGAAAAGAAAGTCCCTCCTCAGGGCTCCAGGTTGGTGGGGAGAATAAGTAAAATCTTCCAATACAATTCACTCAGGTACAATCCACAGAGAGAACAACTAAGAGGACACTGAATTTTCCCAGATGCCACTGATGACTTCTATTTCTAGTATATGAGGGAGGAAAAAAATGCTACTGAAAGCTGGCTACAGAATTCCTCTTGTTCAGCAAAATATATTGATGTTTACACCAAAACACCTCCAGAATGCAAAAAAAAAAAAAAAATTGGAATCCAGAAAAATCCAATTGTATAAAATGCTGAGCAAGGTTAATGAAAAGCAATATTTTTCAGAAGGGTTTCCAATTATTGTGTAATGCATATGGTTTTGGGACTGTGGGCTGCTCCTTGCCACTGTTTGGTGTTTCTTGGCTGAGACAAGGAGGCAGGGAGATACATTCTCCAGTCCAAACCCTGCATGGTATGGATGTGACCTGGATGGAAATTGGAAATGAAGAGCAAGGATTGCACAGGGTTTGGGCCCCGCATCTGACCAGCTGTATAGGCAGCTCTGTGGCCTCCCACCCCTGGAAGATAGACAGTGTCCTGGTGAAACTCAGAGATGCTTTACATTAAACTCAGAAACTTCCCAACGATAGCAAGGGAGTCACTTCCTCACCTCACCACTCAGCCCCATCGCACAAGTGACTGGAAGTTAAAAAACAAAAACAGGCCGGGCGCGGTGGCTCATGCCTGTAATCCAAGCACTTAGGGAGGCCAAGGCGGGCGAATCACGAGGTTAGGAGCTCGAGACCAGCCTGGCCAACATGGTGAAACCCTGCCTCTACTAAAAATGCAAAAAATTATCGGGGTGTAGTGGTGGGCGCCTATAATCCCAGCCACTTGGGAGGCTGAGGCAGGAGAATCACTTGAACCCGGGAAGCAGAGGTTGCAGTGAGCCGAGATCATGCCGCTGCAGTCCAGCCTGGGTGACAGAGCAAGACTCAGTCCCAAAAAATAAAACCACCTGGACAGAGAGAGGAAAAAGTTGTCAACTGTGTTGTATCCAAGTTTTATCATTTCTGAATTTCAGCTAGACAGAGGGAAGAACAGCCTCCAATCAAAACGCTGCATGGGAGATAACTTGGATGAGAAGAAGCAGCATGAGCCAGTATTGCACAGGCCTCTTTGTCATGTTTGCCTTCCCCCGTGATCCTCTTCCTGCAATGCCCTCCTTCATATCAGCCATGGGAACAACTGATAAGGATCCTGTACTTTGCTAATGCTCATGTAATCATGTGCAAGCTCACAGAGAGAGGGGTACATGTGAGAATGTGTATGTGAGAGAGCCGGTGTGTTTTCTTGATAATGGGATCCTACTACATACATTTCTAGGTACCTTGCTTTTCTCACTTAAAATATCTCAGCTGAGGGTGGCTTGATTCCTTACAGGTTTGTAATTTTAGATGGAGTGTTTATTTCATCGAAGCTTTATCTATGGAAAGTGTGGAGCCTGGGTTGAGGATCCAGCTCTCCAGCAAGTGCTTCTACTTCCTTTGCCTGGATCCCAGGCCACCACCAAGCCAACTCCTCTTCTGTTGTACAGTATCCCAGATTGCACAGGTAGTGTGGACCTCAAACCCAAGCAGCAGCAGACCTGCAGGGATAAAGTCTTCAAAGAGATTTGTATTTGTGTCACTGTTTCTGGGGTTCACTGTTTTTAATTGTAAAAAGATAAAGATAAGCTCCAGAATATTATCTGGAGGAGAAGGAGTAAGAATAAATCTCAGAACTAGAGAAGTATCTTTAATAAGTAAGAAGAATGTTCAGGGTTAAGAAAGATGATACTGGGCAGGAAAGAGAAAAGAGCAAAGCAACAAGAGGTACGCCAAGAGGCTACATTATAAAAAGAACAGAGGATGTAGTATACGGCTTTAAGTTGCCTGCTGTACTGTGACCTACCTGCTCCATCCCTAAAGCTTCCATTAACTGCTACACTCACAATCATGAGTCAGTGGTATTTAGGGGAATGATGGAATCAGGACAGCATCCAATAAGGCTGCAGTGGAGTGAGTGCAGGCAACCACACACAGAGGGAAGAGATAAATAACAGCACAATCTAGAAATCAGGAACTTGGGATGCCTGGGAGGAATGTGCACAGCCCACTCCCTGGTAAATATCTGGTGGTGGAGCTTATCTGCATCCTGCTTAAACATTAAACAAAATTAAAAGAGGCATTAAAGGGCCGGGCACGGTGTCTCATGCCTGTAATCCTAGCACTTTGGGAGGCCAAGGCAGGCAGATCATTTGAGGTCAGTAGTTCGAGACCAGCCTGGCCAACATGGGGAAACCCCATCTCTACTAAAAATACAAAAATTAGCCAGGCATGGTGGTGGGCGCCTGTAATCCCAGCTACTTGGGAGGCTGAGGCAGGAGAATCGCTTGAACCCGGGAGGCGAAGGTTGCAGTGGGCCAAGATTATGCTGCTGCACTCCAGCCTGAGTGACAAAGCGAGACTCTGTCTCAAAAAAATAAAAAATAAATTTTAAAAAAGAGGCATAAAAGACTACTCAACACTAAATTAATAAAGTTTAAAGTCTAGATGAAAAAGAAAATTTTCTAAGAAAATAGAATTTGCCTACAGATTCCTCAGAAGACCAAAAATTTAAGTGGTCCAGTTTCTGGAGAAGAAAGTTGTCAAAACACTGCCTCCTGAAAAAGAACGAAGCCCAAGGGTTTTCTGGCAGAATTATACAAACTTTCAATGAGCAGGTAATTTCAATGGTGTTTAAATTTTTCTAAAGCATAAAAAGAAAAGGAAAGGCCAGGCATAGTGGCTCATGCTTGTAATCCTAGGCCAAGGCGGGCAGATTAAGCCCAGGAGTTCGAGACCAGCCTGGGCAACATGGCGAAACCTCATCTCTAAAAAAAAAAATACAAAAAACTTAGGCTGGGCATGGTGGCATGTGCCTGTAGTCCCAGCTACCTGGGAGGCTGAGTGGGGAGGATCACTTGAACCCAGGAAGCAGAGGCTGCAGTGAACCAAGATTGAGCCATTGCAACCCAGCCTGGGCAGCAGACAGAGACCTTGTCTCAGAAAAAAGAAAAGAAAAGAGAAAAGAAAACTTTTAAGTTATTTTTATGACAGTGTTATATCAATATCAAAACCTGATATAAATATTTCACACACAGTAAAAACTAAAGACAAATCTCACTGAAGAGTATCATTGCAAAAAGCCAGTATAAAATATTAAGCAATAGAATGCAACAGAACATTAAAATAATTTTTAAAAAATCATATCCAAGTAAAGTTGATTCTAGAAAGGGAGATATGGTTCAATATTTGGAAATATATTGATTATCTGTATTTATTGATCTAAGGAGAAAAGTCATACTGATTCCTGAGAGACTGAAAGGACATTTGACAAACCTCAACTCCTATTGTTAATTTTTAAGCCAAATAAAATAGGAATCTTTGAATAATTTCATATATATATATATTCACACATATATCTTCTTAATATATTATATTCCTTAATATAGTATTATTTTCCTTATATGTATACATACATATATACATACATGCATATTTGCATATGTACACAAACTTATGTATATATTTATATATACACACACAAATATATACAGATTCTAATAAAAGTCAGAAACAAGAAGGCTCACTCTCACCATTACCAGTTAACCTGGTCCCAGGAGTAATAGGAATGTAATTATGAATATAACTAAACAAGAGAAAATAAGAAACACAAAAACTAGAAATAACCACATAAAACTATTACATATGATTATATATCTGGAAAACTCATGCTAATGTACCAAAAAACTACTACAAACAATAGGAAAGTTCAGTAAGATACAGCAGTACAAAATCAATATAAAGTAGTTTTTTAAAAACCAACCAGGGTGGGCGTGGTGACACACAACTGTAGTCCTAGCTACTCAAGAGGCTGAGGTGGGAACATCGCTTGAGCCCAGGAGGCAGAGTGCAGTGAGCTATGATCATGCTACTGCACTCCAGCCTGGGCCACAGAGTGAGACCTGCATCTCTGAATTTAAAAGAAGAAGAGGAAAAGGAGGGTGAGGGCGGGGAGGAAGAGAAGGAGGAGGGGGTGGAGGGGGAGGAGGAGGAAGAAAAAGAAGAGGAAGAGGAGGAGGAGGTGGAGGAGGAGGAAGAGGAAGGAAACGATGGCAATGAGCTGAACTAGCTTCAACAGTTAGAACAGAGCGGTACTGGCATGGAACAGACAGGTGGTCTGGGCTGCTTTTTCTCCACTTGGCCATTACCTACCCATCATTTTCTTCTCTTTCCTGCCTTGCCCTGTGTCCTCACCTCCTTTGCCCTCTGGATTCCTATGGGTTCAGCCAATGGGAGGCACTGGTAGGAGATCAGAAGCTGAGAGAAGAGAGAGCTGAGAGCATTTCTTCCCTGCTCCTCCGCTTCCCGGACAGTGGCTCTGCTCCCTCCATAGCACTGCCTCTGCTGGGCACCTCCTTCTCCAGGTTCCAGCTCTCACAGGCCCTTGATAACTCTATTCCACCCCCTTGCTCCTTCAGGCCCACAAGTGTGATGGCTGTCCACCTTTTCTAGTCTCTGGGTGCTTCAACATCCCTTGTAGGTTCCCTTAACCCTGACTACACCTTCATTAAACTCTTTATTTGAACTATTTGAGCAAAATTCTGTTTCCTACCAGGAACCTAACCTGACTGATTCATAGACTAATGGAACAGAATAGACAATCCAGAAATATGCCCGAGTGTATACAGGAAGTTGCTATATAATAAATTTAGCATCCCAAATCAATGGAGCAAAAATAGACATTTTAATAAATACTGTTGAGACAAATGAATAGCCATCTGGAAAAATTTAAACTTTTAACTCACATGGTTCACCAGGATAGACTCCAAACCAAATTAAATGAAAATCAAATCAAATTATAAAAAGATTAGAAGTGGATGAGCAAACCGTAGTAGAGTCATGCGTCACTTAATAACAGCAATTAGGCGATTTCATTATTGCGTGAACATCATAGAGTGCACTTGCACAAACCTAGACAGTATAGCCTACTGCATACCTGGGCTATGTGGTACCTTCTGTTGCTCCTAGGCTACAAACCTATACAGCATGTTACAGTACTAAATCCTGCAGGCAATGGCAACATAATGGTATTTGTGAACTAAACACAGCTAAACACTTGAAAAAGAAGAGTACAAATGTGGTATAAAAGATTTAAAACAATACACCTGTATAAGGGACTTACTGTGAATGCAGCTCGCAGGACTGGAAGTTGCTCTGGGTGAGTCAGTGAGTGAATGGTGAGTGAATGGGAAGGCCTGGGACATTACTGTATACTACTGTAGACTTCATAAACACTGTACACTTAGGCGACACTAAATTTGTTTTAGATTTTTTTCTTTCTTCAATAATAAGCTAACCTTAGCTTACTGTAACATTTTTACTTTATAGACTTTTTAAGTGTTTTTAACTTTTTGACTCTTTTGTAATAACACGTAGCTTAAAACACAAACATATTGTACAGCTGTGCAAAAAAATATTATTTTCTTTATATCCTTATTCTATAAGCCATTTTCATTTTTAAAATATTTTAATTTTTTTTTACTTTTTAAACTTTTTTCTTTAAAAACTAAGAAACAAATACATTATCCTAGGCCTACGCAGGGTCAAGATCATCAACATCACTGCCTTCTACCTCCATATCTACTTCTATATCCTACTAGGTTTTCAGAGACAAGAGCATGCATGAAGATGTCACCTCCTATGGTAGCAATGCCTTCTTTTGGAACACCTCCTGAAGGATCTGCTTGAGGCTGTTTTACAGGTAACTTTATTTTTAATAAGTAGAAGAAGTACACTCTAAAATAAGCATTGAAAGCAGACCAAATACGGCTGGGCGCAGTGGCTCATGCCTGTAATCTCAGCACTTTGGGAGGCTGAGGCAGGCAGATTACCTGAGGTCAGGAGTTCGAGACCAGCCTGGCCAACATGGGGAGACCTCTGTTTCTACTAAAAATACAAAAATTAGCCAGGCATGGTGGTGCATGCCTGTAATCCCAGTTACTTGGGAGGCTGAGGCAGGAGAATCGCTTGAACCCAGGAGGCGGAGGTTGCAGTAAGCGGAGATCACACCACTGCACTCCAGTCTAGGCGACAGAGTGAGACCCTGTCTCAAAAAAAAAAAAGTTTAGCAAATACATAAATCAGTAACATAGTTGTTTATTATCATTATCAAGTGTTATGTAGTATACATAATTGTATATGCTATACTTTTATGTGACTGGAAGCACAGTAGGTTTATACCAGCATCACCACAAACACGTGAGTAATCACCACAGCTGTGATGTCACTAGGCAACGGAATTTTTCAACTCGATTAGCATCTTCTTTGACATACATATGCAGTCCATCATTGCCCGAAACTTCGTTATGCAGGACATAACTATACAGTCACACAATGAAATATTGCTCAGCAATTTAATGGAATGAATTATTGACATGCACATCAACAGAGAATCTCAGAAACATGCAGCATCATAGAAAGCTTGCACAATAGCATTTGTGCTGTATGGTTGGTTCCATTTATAGGAAATTCTAGAAGGGCTAAGACTAACATAGCACGGAAAAAAAAAATTGGAATAGTCATTACGCCTAGGGATGGGAGTACAGCGGAGATTGACTGGGAAGGGTCATGAGGAAACTCACGGGGATGAGGGTAATGGCCTGTACCTTGATAGGGGTTTGGGTTACACAAGCGTATGCATTTCTCAAAACTCAGCAAATGTACCCTTAAGATTTTCACATTTTGTTGTATATAAATTGTACATCAAAACAAGAAAATAATTAGCAAATATCAAACTCTAGTTAGTGGTATGCTTGTGGGCTTATGTAGGGGGGAATGCATGACACCTGCAACTTAATTTTAAATGTACAAAATTAAGATAAATGAAAGGATAGGTAGACAGATGGATAGATAAATAGATATGTGATAAGGCAAGTATATAAAATGTTAATAGTCGTATCTGAGTAGTAGATGATAGGAGTGTTTACTATAAAATTCTTTCAACCTTGCTGTGTGTTTTAAATTTTTAATAATAAAATGTTTTAACACTGGAAGAAAAATCCTAGTATATCCTACCACACAGATGAATCTTTGAGACATTATGCTAAGTGAAATAAGTCAAACACAAAAGAGCAAATACAATATGATTCCTCCTACACGCAGGACCCAGAGTAATCACACTTACAGACAGAAAGTAGAATGGTGGTTGCCAGGGACTTCAGGAAGTGGGAAATGGGGAGTTACTGTTTAATAGGCACAGAGTTTCAGTTTGCCAAGATGAAAAAAATGCTATGGATGGATGTTGGAGATGGTTGTACAACAGTGTGTATGAATGTACTTACTGCCACTGAACTGTACACTTAGAAATGATTAAAATAGTAAAGATTGTTACTTCTGTAAATATAAATATAATAATTAATTTAAATTATTATAAATAATTATAATAATTATTATAATTATTATTATAAATTATATATTATAAATAAAAATATAAATAATTTTTCAAATTAAAAAAGCTAGAAGGAAGCATGAAAAAATCCTTTATAACCTTGGATAAGATTAGAGAAGTCATTATAACTATGTCTCAGAATCCAGGGAAGTTTATCACAGAATTGTTTATAATAGAGAAAATTGTAATCAGCCCCCAAATCCATCAATTAAAGGGTGGAGGGACTGGGTGCGTTGGTTCATGCCTGTAATCCCAGTACTTTCGGAGGCTGAGGCAGGAGGACCACTTGCAGCCAGGAGTACAAGATCAGCCACAGCAACATAGTGAGAACCCATCTTTATAAAAAATTTGACAATTAGCCAGGCGTGGTGGTGTGTGCCTATAGTCTGAACTACTAGGAAGGCTGAGGCAGGAGGATTGCTTGAGTCCAGGAGGTTGAGGCTGCAGTGAGCTCTGATTGTTCCACTGCACTCCATCCTGGGCCATAAAGCAAGACCCAGTCTCAAAAAAATAAAAAATAAAAAGGAAAAATTAAAAAATAATAAATAATAAAGGGTAGAGGGGTAAATTATACTACCTACAGAGAACACTCATTAAAAAAAGATGTATAACTATATTTATATCAAAAAATGCCCAAAAAATAAAAGTAAAAAACATTACATTATAAAATAGCATGTTTCATCTGATACCATTTGTATAAAATGTATACGTATACAGTATGTGTATATATGCCTAAAGAGATGCTTGGAATGGTATTCACCAAAATGTTCACAGTAGCTATCATTAGCTGGTGAGTTTGTTAGTGCTTTGTTCCACATTATTTGACATTTTTGCAACAAGCATGCTTTTTTAAAAGAGAATGAAACCATTTTCAACTTATTCTGACATATTAAAAGAAGTTGGCATTCGGTAGCATCAAGTATCTCCTTTCCAGCTGATTAGAACGGCAACTTCACAAAAAGTGGAGAGAGGAATCTGACTGATGCCTAAACAGTTATCGGTGCTTCCCTTGTAATATGTGACAGTGATAGCATCATTCACAGATTCAAAAAGTGCAGTAATACAAACAACTTAGACACAGGTGAAGATGACCCAGAAATGGCTTTAGAGAAAACAATGATGCCAATGATTAAAAAAAAAAATGCTTGTAAAAAGATTCAATAAAATTGTTTCATGGAGTATAAAATGGAAAAGTAATATTCTAAGTTAGTGTATTTTATGCATCTTGAGATATTTAAATAGATATAACAAAAGTAATAAGATAAATATTAAAAGGACACATGGGACCTTTTTCTAGCCCCTTCGAAGTCTGTATATTCAAGTAGGTCATTTAAGAAAATACACTTCTGGCCAGGCCCAGTGGCTCATGCCCTTAATCCCAACACTTTGGGAGGATCGCTTGAGGCCAAGTATTCGAGATCAGCCTGGGCAACCTAGCAAGACTCCTGTCTCTACAAATAAATAAATATGGCTGGGCACAGTGTTTCATGCCTGTAATTCCAACACTTTGAGAGGCCGAAGTGGGCAGATTGCTTGAGGTCAGTAGTTCGAGACCAACCTGGACAACGTAGCGAAACCCAGTATCCACAAAAAATTCAAAAATTAGCCAGGCATGGTGGCATGCACCTGTAGTCCCAACTACTTGGGAGGCTGAGGCAGGAGAATAGCTTGAATCCAGGAGGTGGAGGTTGCAGTGAGCCGAGATCACGCCACTGCACTCCAGACTGGGCAACAGAGCAAGACTCTGTCTCAAAAATAAATAAATAAATAAATAATGTTTTTTAAATTTAAGAATAGATGTTTGAGGAATCTTCTCAAAGAGGAAAAAAAGAGGACCTGCCTTATATTGGGGATTCTTTCATTATGGGACACATTTAGAAGCAGCCTGGAGTGCAGGCAAGAGTCTGGGGCCCCTCCTCACCAGCTTCTCTTACCCTCCTCCCTTTCCCTACATTAGGGAGCCTGAATCCCAGGACTGGGGATAACAGAACAAAAGGCTGGCGAAGGGAGAGGGGCCAGGGAACAAAGCGCCTACGTCCTTTCCTTCTCCCTCGGGAGCACACAATTAGTGTGGCTGTGGAAAAAGTGACAGAATGGAAAAAGCAACAACTGTGGCTGGCTGGCTTATAGGCTAGTCATCTCCAAGGTCATGTGAAGGGTAAATAAAATCCCTGCAAAAGAAGAGTGCCCCCTCCAACCCTTTCTCCCTGAATTGAGCAGGAGCTGGTTCTTAGGGAAAGGAGCTGAGAATTCTGAAAGGGGAGTGGCGGTGTGACCAGGAGCACAGCACAGAGGGCCCAGGTGCCAGGCTCCACCAGGGTGGAGGGGCAATGGTGCCCTCCCTGATGCCAGCACACGCCCGCCTCCCCCAGGCAGCCTTCAGATGTGATGTGACTTGACATGCCTGCCACTAGAGCCTGGGAGTTGGTCATGAGCTCATGGATTTACAAGCTGACAGGTGCTGACATGTAAGGGCCTGGGCCACGCCAGCAGGACACATTGAGTATAACTCATCTAAGGTCAGAGAGTCCTCCCGGAACCTCCCCTTTCTGATTCCCCCTGGACACAGAGACTCAGTGGATGCTCAGGGAATGCCCCGGACATACATATTCAAGGATAAGGATGAGACGGGACTCTGGGCACTCCCTGCCCTGGAAGAGGGAAGGATGTGGAGCCATCCCCCCTCCCTGTTCCTCCAGGAAACTCACAATGTAAGTTTGGAGGGGTTTCACCAACAGGCCACTCCCTACTGAGAAACAGACCAGTGCATTAGGCACCTCGAGACATTTTGATGGCCATTTCACAGCCATTTTGACATGGTGGTTTTAATGTGGCCAATTTTTTTTTAAACTTGTGATTAAACAATACATACAATTTCATCAGCTAGCCTCATCCCCTGCCACCCACCCATTCCTGATTCTCATTCAGTCCACAGTCTCTTCAAGGTGTAGGGAAGGTGAGCATGGGATGACAGACAAGATGAAGCTCAGGGATGCTGTCAGGAATTGGGGCAGGTGAGAGATGGGGCAAGGCTCAGGCTCAGGACGGGGGTCTGCACACATCCTTTGGAAAAAGTGAAGAGTCTGGGGGTCAAGTCTGTATGGTTAAAACACACTTCTCTAAATCAGAACAGGTCTATGGGGAAATGAGTGCAGAGGAACGGGTATCATCTCAGCATGAGGAGAAATTGCCAACAGTAAAAAGCTGTGACCTTGGGAGAGACCGAGGGGCAACTTGCCAGTGGGTCTACAGAGGCATGACCATCAAGATAGCCATCTACAAGCCAAGATGAGTCCTGGACAGTTCCTTCACTGACAGTACTCAGAAGGAATCAACCCTGCCAACACCTTGACTTTGGACTTACTGCCTTCAGAACCTGATGCAATACATTTACATATTTAAGCAACCACTTTGTGGTACTTTGTTTCAGAATCCCAAGAAAACTAATTTAGCATCCAAGCTAGGTAAAAAGCTGTGACCTTGGGAGAGACTGAGAGGCAACTCGCCAGTGGGTCTACAGAGGCCCAGAGAACCGCCACATATGGGAGCTAGCCATAAACACCCACCCCATGCCTGGCTCTCCCAGCCAACACATAGCACAGACTCAGGAGAGCAACAATGCTTTTAAATGCTGCCACCTCCCTCAGAACAGACTAATCTAGCCTGCTTGCTCAAAAGGACCAAAGCTGCGAGAAGCATTTACCACAAGCTGAGCGGTCCCAGGGAGCATAGTCAGTTCTGTGGCACAGGCCCCAAACCAAGAAAAAGCTGGGTGCTCAGGGCACCCAGAAAAGCTGGTACCAAGCAGGAGTGAATCCCAGTTGTAACTGATTTCTTTTAGAAAGTGATGACTTTTTTTTTTTTTTTTTTTTAACCAGTGATAACTGCTTAGCCTTAGTGGTAAGGAAACCCTACTAAAAACATCCCGCTACTGCTAATAAAATCTCACACGTCTAATAATAAAAACACCTGTTGAGCACTGACTGTGCCCAGCACCACGCTGAGAGCTTTGCATTAAACCCTTAAACTCACAAACAACTCAATAAATGGAATTTTTTGCATCCCCATTTTACAGATGAGGAATCTGAAGTTCACAGGGTTCGAGTAACTTGCCCATTAATCATGGGCAGAGCCCAGATTCTAACTCCATCTGTCTCACTGCAGAGCCTGCCCTTGTAACTATTAAGCAATATTAACTCCCAGGGAAAAGTTCTATTTTTTTTTGGTACTATAATCCCAATTTAGTAAAAAAAAAAAAAATCATACTGTGCACATAAAAAAGGAGAGGGTTATAAGCAAGCGTCAAAGTATCTGTTGTATTAAGGTGATGATCTTTTAGGCACTTTCTTCATTTATCTCAAGTTTTTCTTGATTTTGTAATTCTATTATTTTACTTGTATTTCAACTTTAACCAAACAGAAATCATGTGACTCAACGTAGTAATTTGAATGCTATCTCTTGTTGACCTATCAATTTATTTGCCAATTATATCTAGACTGCAACATTAAAATATTATAAAATGTACTTCTGGAAACTTGTGTTTTTGTCTGTTTTTGTTTTGGTTTGGTTTGGTTTGGTTTTGAGACAGAATCTCACACTGTGACCTAGGCTAAAATGCAGTGGTATTTAGAGCTCACTGCAGCTTCAAACTCCTGGGCTCAAGTGATCCTCCAGCCTCAGCCTCCCAAAGTGCTGGGACTACAGATGTGAACCATCATGCCCAGCCTTACTTCTGGAAACTTCCTCAGTACTATGGTCTTCCCCACATACTATTTCTTTCCATGGCAGCAGCAAGTTGGCCAATTTTTTTTTTAACAGCCTCAAGCTGCTACTGATGTCTCAGGCAGTTCAGCACAAGGCTTAAGACCTGGGTTCAAGTAAGACCCCAGTACTCACTAGATGTGCAACCTCAGATAATTCCCCAAGCTTCATTGTCCTCATCTAAGAAAAGGAGATAACAATGGCACTTACCTCTTAGTTTAATGCTGGTGCATGAAGTATGCCTGGCACAGGGTAAGTGCTCAATAAATGTTAACATCTATTGTTCCTATGAAATATAATGATATGACTGTTTTATTTGTACTTTTTCCATCATTAAAAAAAGTCACTTTCCAAACAGCATCCTTGCGTGACAATAATCAGATATGGGAAGATACAGCAGCACACATTTCAAGATTAAGATTCACTTTTTCCTTCAGAACAGAGGCTTTATTTTTGAAGGGATGCCCTCATATTTGTAACATTTTTTGTCTCTTGGACCAGAAGAAGGTACTGAGTTATTAGGGTGTCAAAATCCAGGAAGTAATAAAGTCCCAAACAAACAAACAAACAAAAAATTAAAAATTAAAGTCCCAAAGAGCAGCCAGACAGGGCTTGAAAAACTTTTTCCAAACTGCCCTGCATGTAATCTTCAAAGCAGCAAGTAAATGAGGTCCACCCAACTCCTGGAGCATTTAAGCTGCAAGCAAAACCCACTCAGATACCAAGAAGAATAAATGAATCTGTTATGTGTGTACTGATCTAATGGCTTCTTTTTTCCCATTTTGTCTTCAGTTTTACTGAGGTCTCTTAGGAAGATCTCTGACATCAGTAAGGGAGCCCAGTACTCTGACTGGCAGAGGAAAAAATGGCAACCTGTTAGTTTAATTAACAAACTAAAATTAATAATTGGTTAAAATATTTTTTAAATATCTTTACTCAGGTTCAAGGAGTTTAAAGTGGAGGTGATATCTGAGAAGGGCAAGTTTGAAATCTACAAGCTGGGGAGAAGAAAATACGGGGGAACAAAGCTTGGAAGAAAAAGCCTGTTACTGAATTTAGACTTCTACTTTAATTCACGTATTGTTCAAGTTAACAATTTCCCAGTATCCTCCAGAATATTTATAAGACAGAACTTGCTAAAAAGAGTACTCAAAAAATAGGTATAGAGAACAACAGAGAGAAAGAGAGAGAGCAAAAAAGCAGCCCCTCTAACTACTCCCTCCCTACCCGGAAAGTCTCCTTTGGAGGTTAACTTCAGTTCCCTCAGGAGAGTGACCCCTTGGGGTATGGGGTGACCTCATTAGTAGCTTCACAAAAATCCAGTCATCTGAGAATAAACCTGAAATTAGTTACTGTTCTGGCAGCGAGTGGAGGGCACGGCAGGCTCCTGCTACTTCTAGACTAAAGAATGTTCCCAACCTTCCTGGCAGTGGCTGCCCAGCCCTGGGCTTTGGCTCCCTCCTTCTGGGAAATGACAATATTTTGCAACTTGGCCACATTTTTCCTTGGCTGAGAAGGAAAAACCCAGGGCTTTGCTGCTAACATAGATGCAAAACAGCATGCCTCTCTCTCTCTTGGTGCTTGTGTTCCACCATGACAGTTTAGACACCACCAGTGTGGAGATGTAAGATGCACACACAGAGGCCAGGATCTGGTTTCTAATCCTAACTCATCCTGTCCGCTGTGTGACCAGAGCAAGTCCTGGCACTACTCTGAACCTCAGTTTCTTTATTTGTAAAAATGGGGTAATAGGCTGGGCATGGTGGCTCACACCTGTAATCCCAGCACTTTGGGAGGTGGAGGAGGGCAGATCACCTGAGGTCAGGAGTTCAAGACCAGCCTGGCTAACATGTCAAAACCCTGTCTCTACTAAAAATACAAAAATACCCAGGTGTGGTGGCATATATATATATATATATATATATATACATATATATATACTCACACATACACACACACACACACATATAATCCCAACTACTAGTAAGGCTCAGGCAGAAGAATCACTTGAACCCAGGAGGCGGAGGTTGCAGTCAACCGAGATGGCGCCACTGCACTCCAGCCTTGGCAACAGAGCAAGGCTCCATCTCAAAAAAAAAAGGGGGGGGTGGTAATAATAGTGCTTGTCTTAGCTACCTCAAATGTTTGTCGTGAGATTCGAGTAAGATTGTAGTTGTTCAAGTAATGTGAAAACTGTGCAAATGCACGTTATCATTTGTATTTTTTTTAATTTGACAAACTAAAATTAATAACTGGTTAAAATATTTTTTTAAGTATCTTTACTCAGGTTCAAGGAGTTTAAAGTGGAGGTGATATCTGAGAAGGGCAAGTTTGAGCAGAGCCCACATCTGTTTCCTGTAAGATTTGCTCATTAGCTTCAATTGCTTCCAACCATGGCTCAATGTGAGAGTCCGTTTTCCTGATCTCAGCCATTCCACAAAAATCAAATCAGTGTCTGATGTGTGCATGCTGTTTCAAAGCCCTGAATATCCATGATCTCACCTGATCCCAGCTCTCAGTCTATCCATGAGCAAGTCACTTGGACTCTCAAAAGGATGCTGTGAACACCACAGAGGGGTAGTTTTCAAAGTCAGGGTTTTCACCCCTAGAAGGCGGATTAAAACTAACACACACATGCACACACACATCACTAGGTTGAATAATTTGAGTAAATTACAGAAAATATAACACTAAGGATGACACAAATATGTAGGACTGTGTCCTACCTCAGAAGTAGGTGATCTAGGGCCTGAACCCTCTAAGGCCACATGAACTGCTTTGTGGATTTTGCTGGCCTCCCCGCGGCCTTCAGCCTCTCTCTCATCCCACTCCCTTTCTCTTCCCTACCTTCCTCACTCCAGTTATTGTTTAATTTCCATGGAAGAATCATCATGGCATTGTGGAAGGAGAACTGGATTACAAATCAGATTCACCTACATGGATGATCCGTTAATGTGTGTGTAACCAATATTGACTAAATGACTAGCAAGTCCCAAGGCATGTGCCAAGTACCTTGCATAAATTGCCTTATTTAGGTGAGATCAATACAATTTCCATTTTCCAGATAAGAAAATGGGCTCAGAGAAATTAGTGCCTATAGCCAGGAAGTATGGGAGCCAACGATCGAGATTCCAGAGCCTCCTTCTCTGACACCAGGCTGCCTGGAAGAATTAATGATGGGACTCCTGGAAGTCTAACTGTGAGTGATCTAGGATAAAGCATGTCATCAATAATAAGTAAAAAGTTGATTTAAATTCCCTTCCCTTATTAAAAGGGAACAGTAAAGCCATCTGCCCCATCTACCTCAGAAAACTGTCGTGAAGATCAAATGTTAAAGAGGCTGTCTTGGGGCTTTATAAGCTGTAAAGTGCTGTACAGAAGCTTCCTAACATTTCTTCCCCACATCTTACACCCAGTAGGAGCAAATGTACCACTGATGGCTGGGCAGGTTACTTGATTCTGCCCCAAATTGAGACTGACTTTGAAAGCAATGAATCCAGTAACCGCCAGGAAAGAGAATCAAAAGAAAGTGAGCCCGAGACTTTTCTGCCTTGGTAAGACTCTGGGACCCCAACTTGCATCCTAGGTGAAAGGAAGTGTGTTGGGGAAAGCAGTTCCTAGAGGTAATGCCACACCCACAGGGGCCCCACACTTGCCCACTACAGTGCATTCTCATCGGTATTGCCTGTCACTAACCTAAGCTTGAGAAGGCTGCTCGCGTCTATTTAGATTAACTCAGCGCAGGGACACACGTTGCAGGTGCTACAAATGTTGAAGGTTAAGGCACAGGTGGTGTCACTACTTCACCATCTACACACCAATGTTTATTATTTTTTGAGTTAATCTTTGTTTTTCATTTGTTTATAATTTCAACTTTAATTTTAGATTCAAGCCGTATATGTGCAAGTTTGTTACCTGGATATATTGCATGATGCTGTGGTTTGGGGTACAATTGAGCCAGTCACACAGGTAGTGAGCATAGTACCCAATAGGTAGTTTTTCAACCCTTTCCCCCACACCTGGCCTCCCCCCTCAAGTAGTCCCCAGTGTCTATTGTTGCCATCTTTATGTTCCTGTCTACCCAATGTTTAGTTCCCACTTATAAGTAAGATCATGTATACTTGGTTTTCTATTTCTGCATTAATTCACTTAGGATAATGGCCTCCAGCTAAATCCATGTTGCTGCAAAAGACATGATTTCATTCTTTTTTATGACAGCACACACCAATCTTTAAAATCACAAAAGTTTTAACTTTCGCATTGGTCATCTTTTCAATTAAGCTAAAATTTACCCTAAAATGTTAATCCCAGATTAAAAGCATCACTGGTAAAGGATCATAAGTATCCTGATGTTTTAGGAATTGGCAAGAGAGTCGTTGCAAAAGGGCTAGGGAGGTGAAGGAGAGAGATTAGATAAAGAATAATCTGACTTGAATCCAGAATCTCTTTCCTCCACAGCACTGCCCAGATCCCAAGAACTCACTAATGGCTAACACAATACACCCAATATGTACTCACCCTCCCAGTGATTTCTACTCGTAGAACAGCAGTTTTCAAACTGTGACCCTTTGACTAGCAGCATTCACAGCATCTAGGAACTGGTCAGAAATGCAACCCTCAAGTCCAGGTGTGATGGCTCACACTTGTAATCCCAGCATTTTGGGCGGCTGATATGGGAAGATTTCTTGAACCCAAAAGTTCAGGACCAGCCTGGGCAACATAGTGAGACCTTGTCTCTACAAAAAAATCAAAAAATTAGCTGGGCATGGTGACTTCCACCTGTGGTCCCAACTACTCAGGAGGCTGAGGTAGGAGGATTGCTTAAGCACAGGAGGTTGAGGCTGCAGTAAGCTGTGACTGCATCACTGCACTCCAACCTGGACAAGACATTGAGACCCTGTATCAAAAAACAAATAAAAAATAAAAAAGAAGAAATGCAACTCTCAGGTTGCTTGTCAGACTTACCAGAAAGTCGAGAGGAAGGACCCAAGATTGTGTGTTTCAGCAAGCTCCTGGGTGACTGTGATACACACTTTCCTGGTAATAGAATCACCTGGGAAATTTGGTTAAAATGCTAAGATTCTGGTCCTATCCCATGGCAACAAGCCTGAGCATCTGTAATTATCTCTCCAGGTGATTTTGATAAACACCAATGTTTGAAATCTACTGATCCTAGTATCTGAGAGGACCCAGCTAGAGGCAAATAGTGGTAACTTCACCAAGACTCACAGAAGACGTAGATGGAAACCAAGAAGCAATAAGTCAGCAAGACAATGCTCTAACACTGCTATTTGATGAATTTTGGCTACACTTTGAAATCAGCACTTGACACATCTTTTCAAAATATTAAAACAGCAAGACAAGAAAAGATAGTCACTGAAAAGGAAAAGAGCTTCAATAATTTTAATACACAGATCATTAACCAAAAAAAACACTTTAATCAATAATGTCAGGATCTCTCTGCAACCAGAGGAATTTCTAACAAATGCTAGGAGCCTCTCATAATCAACTTCAGATTATTAAGCAATAAAGAATAGCTGTGAACTGTTGTTTGTAATGTGTTTTATTTAATTACTTGTTTATTCTGAGGTAACTTCTCATTGAAAATGTGGTAAGGTGCTCCCTCTTTTCCACTAGTGAGATCTGAAAACAAAGCTTTGAAAACAGACAAACGTACAAAACAACTGCACCTGACATATGCCGGGTCCCCACACGGGCTTTGGTACCTTATCTCATTTAATCTTCACAACATGATGACAGAGAAATAGCGGAACATCCTTTACACAACAAATCCCATAGGCTCAAAGCAGTTAAATTTCCATGAGAGACGGCTGACTTAATACCCTGAGCTGTACTTTCCCATTCAAGTTCCCTGGCTTTAATTACCATCCCAGTAATACCCAAGGTGACTGTTTCTCTCTTAATACTCTGACACCTCCCTTCCAGGACCAATGTACTTTCCCTTGGTTCCTCTGTCCATAGCTGGAACAAGATAAAACTTTCAAAAGACATTACTAATAATAAACTAAGTCGGGTGCAGTGGCTCATGCCTATAATCCCAGTACTTTGGGAGGCTGAGGCGGGTGGATCACTTGAGCCCAGGCCTGGAGGCTAAGGCAGACAGATCACCTGAGCCCAGGCCTGGCAACATAGTGAAACCCTGTCTTTACAAAAAATAGATATATATAAATTAGCTGGGTGTGTTGGTGCATGCCTGTAGTTCCAGCTACTCAGGAGGCTGAAATAGGAGGATCGCTTGAGCCTGGGAGGTGGAGTTTGCAGTGAGCTGAGATTGCAGTGAGCCGAGGTGGTCCCACGGCACTCCAGCCTGGGTGACAGACTAAGACCCTGCCTCAAAACTAAAATAAAAATAAATAAATAAACTAAAGAGTTAACAAGCGGAAAATAAGCACACAGCATTTAAGACAAGCAGCATAGAGAAAAGGTAAGAACACAAGTTTTAGAACCAGACAACCTGTGTTTAAAGTATGTCATTTACTAGCTATGTGACTAATTAACCTCTATATGCCTTAATGTCTTCATCTATAAAGTGATAATAAAAGCATCCATCCCACAATCTCATAAAATAGCATCCAGCAATACTGTTTATGTATATATACCTATACACACAGACATTATATTATATATATATATATTCATATATATTCAGTTTGGCTTATAAAGTACAAGTTTTAGATTGCAGCATAACTAGTTTACTCCCAGGTTCTCTGCTGTTCCACACAATATCTGGAGAAGTTCAATCTAGTCCAGTAAAAGGCTACTAGCTTCACAGCTAAGGACAATTCCCTTCATTTTTACAGATGATAAAAATGAGCCTCATCTGCAATTCCAGCTATCTAAACCCACCTGTCTTCAAAGACGTGAGCTCAAATACCACTCTTTTCAAAAAGATCAAAATATAGAAATTGAATAATTTTGCGTAAGTATCCTAGGTGATATAAAACTCAGAATGTAATTTTTAATTGCATATATTTCTTATGAAATAAAATGGAAGGGATTGAAAAAAATTCTTGTATAATCAAAAAGTTAAAGTTAAAAGTATTTCCAAGGTGTCATCAAATCCAGAACAGAAACTAAGTCAATGAAAATTGCTAGAAATTGGTTTTCTGGCATTATAAATGTGTGAATAAATTGCAATATCCAAATCTCCTGCCCAAACCGGTGAAAGCAGAAGAAGAAAAATAGCCAGGTGCAGCACTTTTGGAGACCAACATGGGTGGATTGCTTGAGCCCAAGGGTTCAAGACCAGACTGGGCAACTGGAGAAATCTTGTCTCTACAAAAAATATGAAAATTAACCAGGCATGGTGGCATGTACCTGTAGTCCCAACTACTCAGGAGGCTGAGGTGGGAGGATTGCTTGAGCCCAGGAGGTTGAGGCTTCAGTAAGCTGTGCTCGCACCACTGCAGACAGTGCTCTGGATGACAGAGCAAGACCCTGTCTCAAAAAAAAAGAAAGAGGAAGGAAGGAAGGAAGGAGAAAAAATGTGGTAATATCCTTTCATGGTTACATATGTTTGTAATTGAACTGATATCTCCCACACAAAAAAAAAATATATATTAATGAGTTTCACAAAGGAAGCCCATGTTTCATCCTATATTAGGTGGACCATGACAGATTTTATACAAACTAAATATGTATCTGCACATTTAAAAATATGAATTTTCCTTGATAATGCCTTACTCTTGTACTATATTTATGATTTGCAACCCATTTTGGCTCCATAATTTCCTTTGAGTTTCATGGCATAGAAAATGGTGTAACTATATTTGTACTCTTTTTTTTTTTTTTTTTTTTTTGAGATAGTGTCTTACTTTGTCACCCAGGCTGGAGTGCAGTGGCATGATCTTAGCTCACTGCAGCCTCAACCTCCTGGGATTAAGCTATCCTACTGCCTCAGCCCCCTAAGTAGCTGGGACTACGGGCATGCACCATCATGCCCAGCCAGTGTTTTGAGTTTTTGGTAGAGATGGAGTTTCGCCATGTTGCCCAAACTGGTCTTGAACTCCTGAGCTCAAGCAATCCACCCACCGTGGCCTCTCAAAGGGCTGGGATCACCGCACCTGGCTGTACTCATTTTAAAAGAGCAGATTGTACACGCTTAGAAAATGTAAGTAGCCCACCCAAGGATACTGAGCTTAGCAGAACCCAGGTGTCCTGACTCCTGATCTGATTCTCTTCCCATTAATACCACAAAGACATGTCTTCTGGATGGAAGAAATAAACATGTTTTACAATGATAAATCTCCCCTTGAAAGGACAGAGTGTTTGTGTCTTCTTTTAATATTTTGAAAACTTTCAAGGGAATAAGGATATATGGATCCTCACCTCTCAGTAAGTTAAACTGTAAGCCAGTCCCCCTCACTATCCACTTAATCTACTGAATCCTTCTTGAAAAGTCAACAGACCACCCCCGTGAGCACCACAAATTTGCTTGGGGTGAAGTGAGGATTCATGTATGAGACCAAAAGTCCAGAGATGTATTTAGCAACATTTCCAGTGTAAGAGATTTTTTTAAATCACATATACAAACTAAGGCATTTTCCTCCCACTTGCACAAAACAGGATCTGCCCCGACGAAATGGAATCTTTGAATATCTCAAACTAAAATTTTTAAAGTGAGTTAAGTTTCACTATTCCCTCAGCTGAAGATGTTCAAAGATCTGATTCACGTGTAATACGGAATATTTGCATAGTATTTTACAGTTTTCACAGCCTTTCTACTTACATTGTGTGGTCAGATTTTCCAGCTCCCTAGTGAGACGGAATTATTATCATCCCTGTGTCACAGATGAAAAAACGGAGCCACAGGTGGAGTATCTTGCCCAAGATCGCAATGAAAGCAGCAAGTCCACCTCTGACTTCAAATCGTGTGTGCTCTTTTCACTTATCCTATGTTATCTACCCTAAAGGCAAGTCTTCCCCCAACTGCACACCTCAAGTCCTTTCACATGTGTAACTAGGTCTGGACAAGCAGGAATCTCTGGCCCTTTTCCCAATTCCCGTGGGAGGAGATGGGAAAGGTGCTTCTTTTATCCTTGCCTTTCCAAGACAACAAGAAAGGCTTCTCCCCATGGTGCCGGCCCCGGTACTAAGCTGGGGAAAGGGATCCTTAGGGTGTAAACTGTCTTGCCACCTACTGTTTAAACCTCTGTGAAAGATGAGCCTTCTGAAATAACCTCCTATTCAACCCAGAAATCAATCCTAACTTGTAAAAGAAGTTATAGACAAGAGGACGAGAAACGAGAAATCCTGCGGGAGATAGCGCTTTCTCTTTTCCCCCAGAAAGTCTCCAGGCAGCAGCTCTCTGAGATCCTTAAGCAAGATAAGGAAACTCACCCGCTGCGCTGCGGCTTCGTGGCCAGCAGGGCTGGGACATACTCGCCTCACGCTTCAGCACCGGGGACAGCTCCTGCCTCGCCAACTTCGGCAGCTCTTCCCGACGTCTCGCCGCGGGCTGTGCCTCACAGGCTACGGGAGGGGAGAGTGTCTCCCCACGCCGGGGTCCCGGCCTCTGGGTTTTAGGGAGCGCGAATGGGTCTCCGACAGCAACGGGAGCAGCCGGTGGCGCCTCAGGCTGCGGTGGCAACGAGCCCGACTGCACTACGGCTTTGCGGGACCGCGCCAGCGCGGAGGAGACCGAGCCCATCTCAGCGGGCCGGGGCGGACCCAGGTGAGCGGCCTTGGCTCCCCGAGGGATCCACGGCCCTCGCCCGCCGAAGGCTTACTCCCTCCTGGTGCCGGGGCGCCCCCAGCTGTCTGCTTCTCCTCTGACCCTGCGGGCTGCAGCGAGGGCTGCGCGCCCACCCGCGGGGGACCGGAACGGAGGGTAATGCGGGCGGTGTCCGCGCCCGCCTAACAGTCTGGGGTGGATGGGACTTGGGGAGTCGCTATATAGAGGTTGTCCGTAGGCTTTACTGGAAATTGAGGGGAGGAAGGGGCGTGGCATTAGGCGAGGGATACTTTTTTCTCCACTTTCTGCACTTGGTTCACCTGAGGCCAAAAGCTTGGAGGGTCCTTCCTGTTCCTCTTCGCACGTCTGGGCCACCTCTGTCCCCCGGGAAGATGGCAGGTTTAGCGAGGGCGGAGAAGGGACCGAGATTTGTTTTCTTCTCAATTTCTCCTCTTAAAGCCAATATCACTGCTCTTCTAGGCTGTGCTTCCCCTAGAGCCCACCTTTCCTGTTGGCGGCTAAGACCAGAGAGGGGGGCGGAAGTGCACGGGGAGTCAGCTCCGCTGGTTCTCCGCGGGAGAGCAAGCTGGGAGGCGCCAGCCAGCCCTGGGGGCGCCCAAGACGGGAAGCCAGAGCAGCCTGGGGCCCTATTAATAGGCCTGCTTTGCTGGCTGGGGTGAGGTGACTGGCCCTTCTCTGCCTGCAGTGTGGTGGTGCCTACGTAGAGCAGAAGCAGGAAGGGAAGCCTGGGATGACGTTTCAGCTAAAAGAGGTTGCCCAGAAAGGTTTTAGGTCTTGCCCAAGGTCTTAGGCAGTTAGTGGTGGAGCTGGGTCTTGTGCCTGGGACTCCTCTTTCTAGAACCAGTCTCCTGTCCACACTGCTCCCCATTCCAAAGGTCTGCAGGTATTGAATTTTGAAGCAAGACAATTGTGCAATACACAGCATATCTGAGGTTGGAATGTGTGAGGGGAGAGTGACTATGGTATTTCTCAGCCAGCCTGGGAAACTTTCCTCCTCCCCATCCAGTGTCAGCGCTCTTTCTGTGACAGAATGATGTGATTCTTGACACTGTCATCTGTAAAATGGCATACAAACAAGTAAATGTAAAGTAGTATTATCATGGAGACGCTTTCTGAACCACTGAACCAATCAGATCAACAAACATCAAAATGGGAGAGGAAGTTAAAAAAGTCCTTTTTAAATCCTCAACTGGTACTTAGAGAAGAGACAAGTTGGAGGATTAACTGAGATGAGACAGCAATGGGACAGCACAGCTCACTCACCTTCGCCTTGTTTCCTATGAGATAGGCAGAAGCTCGAATCCTAGGCCCTGAGCCAACATTACATAGAAGCCCCTCCAACATTTAGAGGCACACATACCATGACCACCACATCTTGCAAGGGCTCCAGGAGTGTCTTCTCACCTCTGCCAATATCAGGGACCCACCTTCCTATGTGTATTAGGGTTCTCCAGAGAAACAGTGTATATACATAAAGAGAGAGAGATTTATTATAAGGAATTGGCTCACATGGTTATGGGGGCTGAGAAGTCCCACAGTCTATAGTTAGCAAGTTGGAAACCCAGGAGAGCCAGTGGTATAAGTTCCAATCTGAGTCCAATCACAAAGTCAGAGGAAGATAGATGCACCCATTCAAAGATAGGCAGAGAGAATGAATTCTCTCTTACTCTGCCTTTTTGTTCTATTTGGGCATCTAACAGATTGGATGAGGCCTATCCACACTGGGGAGGGTGATCTGCTTAACTCATTTTACTGATTCAAATGTTAATCCCATCCAGAAACACCGTTACAAACACACCAAGAATAATGTTTAAACAAATATCTGGGCACCCTACAGCCCAATCAAGTTGACACATAAGATTAGCCATTGCAACATATGTTTGTATGGCTATGTTCCTTGTAACTTTTAAAATCACTTTTTATTCTTTTCTTGCTCACCTGATGAACTAACAGGCCCTGGTATAAATCCTTACTCTGGGCAAATACTCTATTAGAAAGAAAGCTCCCTGGACAGGTATTTCCTATTCTTGCACCATGACTTGAATTTCCTACAAACCGGACATGGGCATCATTAGCAATAATGCAAAGGTGGGCATGGAAGGAAGTAAATGTTCTGGACTACCCTAAGTGATATATTCCACTTGGCTGTACTGGTTGTGAAAATGCATAAATATAATACTTCTGTATGGGATGGTAAATAGCTGCTGCCCTAAACCCACCTACCACCCTGGCTAACCCAGGCCTTTCCCCAGGATGGACACACACACAAACACACATACACCCATCTCATATCTGGAAATTAAGGGATTGATGTCTGGTGGAACAAGGGACCTGAATACCATGGCCATTATCTGATTGGTTGGAGCCGAGGCCATATTCTTCTTATCTATTTTGAATGCCCCATCCCTTACAAAGTAAGAGCTCAGTGAATGTCAGTGTCTTTCCCCTTTCCCTTCCCTTCTTATTATTATCCATCTGTTAAGTACCTGCTACATGGCCTGCACTTTGCCTAATGACCCTTTAAGATAAGTTTTCTACATTTTTCCAGATAAGGAAGTAAATTCATCATCCAGAGTCAAATGACTGCCCAAGGTCACCCTGATAGTAAGTTGCAGAGTCAGGTTTTATATTCAGCTCTTCACTGAGCCCTTACTCTGTAAGAGCTGGGGGGTTCAAAATAGAAAAAAAAGACTATGGTCATTTATGTCTCCCTTTGTCTCCCTTCCTGAGCAAGCTGCACCCCACAACCCCGTTCTTCCATAACGAGGGATGCTCTGGAAGGGCTTTGTGACTCTGGGGATAAGGTTTTCTCCCATTTCCTATCATTTCCTATCCCTATGTTTAGGAAAAGCCTGCTCCCTTGGCACATATATGCATGCGTGCACACACACACACACACACACACACACACAGAGAGAGACAGAGAGACAGAGAGAGAGAGAGAGAGTGATACTCCCCTCCTTAGGAAGGGAGGTTCAGCTCAGCTAAGAGTTTGGTTGTTGATGTTGTTTGGTTGTTGATGAGGTTCTCCCAATTCTCCTTTCAATGAGAAGGGATAAGCATGGAAAACTGAAACAATCTTCCTCATCTTTTTTTTCTACTTGCATTTTAAAACAAAAGTTTGTGTATGGTCAGCTGGAACTTGGTTAGAGGAAGCTGTTAGTGAACATGCCAGCTGCAGGTGATCTTATTCTCATGGCCCTTTCCTTTCCTCTCTCAGGCCTCTGGCCTCGTCCACCACGAACCTGCCAGAGTTCCTTCCAGAGTCCCACCAACAGGTGCTCAGCAGAATCTGCACTGAGGAGCATTGGAAAGACCTACCTGCCAACATCCTACCAGAACCTGAAAGTCACCAATTGGGATTTATGTCTTTGGATCCTGAAGTTTTAACCATTGACAATGTTGAATTTTACCTAAGCCCTGTGCTTCTGGAAAACAGGGAAGGTCAAGACATCCCCTACTGTTTTAATCAATTCAGGCTGCTATAGCAAAAATACCAGAGACTGGGTGGCTTAAACAACAAACATTTATTTCTCACAGTTCTGGAGGCTGGAGGTCTGAGATCAGGGTGCCAGCATGGCTGGGTTCTGGTGAGGGACCTCTTCCTGGTTACATCTTCACACGGCCTTTCCCTGGCGTGTGCACATAGGAAAAGAGACCCCATATCTTCTTCTCTTTTTAAAAGAGCACTAATCCCGTCATGGGGGCTTTAACCCTGTCCTACCTCCAAATACCATTACTTTGGGGATTAATATTTCAACATATGAATGAGGGAGAGGGCACAAACATCCTTTTGTGTTGTGGAAAATGGTTTAGCACAAAAAACCACCCTTCCCCATATGACTGAGAAAAGACTCACAGATGCATCCTTGCTTATCTATGGCAAGGCTAGACACAGACCTTCCAAATTCCCATTTTTTGCTTCATAAATGATTAGCTGAACTGTTTCATCCTCACTGATCAATAGGACAAAATAAGAAGTTAACCAATCTTGGCTGGACGTGGTGGCTCCCACCTGTAATCCCAGCACTTTGGGAGGATGAGGCAGATGGATTACTTGAGGTCAGGAGTTCAAGACCAGCCTGGCCAACATAGTGAAACCCCTTTCTACTAAAAATACAAAAATTAGCTGGGCATGGTGGTGCACACCTGTAGTCCCAGCTACTCGGGAGGCTAAGGCAGGAGAATTGCTTGAACCCAGGGGGTGGAGGCTGCGGTGAGCCGAGATCACACCACCACACTCCAGCCTGGGTGACAGAGCAAGACTATCTCAAAACAAAAGTAAAAGAAATTAACTTGGTTAAACTTCTCTCCTTCCCACAAGCCTCTGAACTTTGACCCACTCTCAGCCTCAACCAGCAGACAGCCGCTCCAGAGAACAGGCTGACCTCAGGGTAAAATGTTCTCTGATGTACTATCTGGTCATGTCACTCTTTCATCCCACTTCTCCACATCACAATTCTTTCTAGCCTTGTTTATTCCTCTTTATAAAAGAAAACGCTTATTCGCCTAACTCCTGAGACAATCACAAATCTTATGGTCAGTAATTCTCCCTATTGCAACAGTCCCTCCCCGTTCTCATTTCTCACCCCCACAGACACACCCCACCAACAATAATCCTTTTGAATAAAGGCTGTCCTTGCTAAGTCTGGATTTATTTTGACACCATCTTTAAGAGTTTCCTCTAAGAATATAAGTGACCCTATGAGAGGGCACTGTAAGTCTCAGTTAACGTTTTGTTGAAGATTAGTTTATCCCTGTTTGACTAAAGGGGAGGAAGGCAGACAAGAATACTATGTGAACCTACCAGACACTAGACATAGCCCTGGATATTACACATACTTGATTTCATGAAATTCTTGAGATTCAAAGATACAAAATGATTTCCCTAAGACCCTACAGAGGCCAGACTGAAACCTAGGTCATTAACTTGGAATCAAAGGTTCAACACAGACAATAGCTCCCCACAAAATAGCTCCCCACAAAATTTTAAAGATCCCAGAGTCCAGCTCCTGCCTGGTCAGGTTGGGGAAACTAGGGTCAACCAACATGCTAATGACAGAAGAGCTCAGAAAAGAGCCCAAATCTTCCACCCCAGGCTCCATCTCATTCCAGCACAACCACAGCTAACACTTTTCACCAGCTTCACAGCTCTGTCTTGTTGTCAGCCTTATTAAAACTGCTCTCTGCTGAGTTAGTCTAGACAATTTCCAAGAAAGTTCAGAGGGCTCCCAAGAAGATCCCCAACCAAGGTAATCAAAGGATTTCAAGTGAAGTCAGAACACACAGGAGCAAAGAAGCAACTCAGCTGGATCCATTTAACATTGATTGAGCACCTACAGCTTGTTATGGCTATAGTCTCCACATGGCTTCTGACCAGTCAGGACTATGGGACTATAACATAATGCTGGGAGCTTGAGCTGTAACACAGGCATTGGCAAATAAAAGAAAAAATATGCGTCATTCAGCCTGAAAGATCAGAGGGTGATCTGCTCCAGGGAAATCTGAGAGCTGGAGAATGGTTGGGATGTAGAGCTCTGGAACTGTAACATCATTGCTAAGCCTCTGGGTGCAGTACAAAAATAAATATCACAAGTACTGCTCTTAAAAACGGCCGGGCGCAGTGGCTCACACCGGTAATCCCAGTACTTTGGGAAGCCAAGGTGGGTGGATCACCTGAGATCAGGAGTTTGAGAACAGCCTGGCCAACATGGTGTAAACCCCGTCTCTATTAAAAATACAAAAAAATCAGCGGGACGTGTTGGCGCGCACTTGTAGTCCTAGCTACTTGGGAGGCTGAGGCAAGAGAATCGCTTGAACCCAGGCGGCAGAGGTTGGCAGTGAGCCGAGATCACGCCACTGCACTCCAGCCTGGGCAACAGAGCAGGACTCTGTCTGTATTTAAAAAAGAAAAAAACAAAAAAAAACAGGATGTTTTTCTGCTGGATGCTTTGTTGTTTCATTTGTCTTTGCAGTATCCTTGTAATTAGAAAGGTTAAAGGTATTATTCACTCTCATTCTACATTCAAACAAAACAAAGGCTTAAAAGCTAAAATGGATTGCAAACCTAAGTGGAGAATAGGGATAGACACAGGTCTAGCTCCAAGGTTTTTTTTGTTTTGTTTTGTTTTGTTTTTTGTTTTTGTTTTTGTTTTTGTTTTTGTTTTTGTTTTTGTTTTGAGGCAGAGTCTCGCTCTCCAGGCTGGAGTGCAGTGGCACAATCTCGGCTCACTGCAACCTCCACCTCCCAGGTTCAAATGATTCCCCTGCCTCAGCCTCCTGAGCAGCTGGGACTACAGGCACGGGCCACCATGCCTGGCTAATTTTTGTATTTTTAGTAGAGACGGGTTTTCACTATGTTGGCCAAGCTGGTCTTGAACTCCTGACCTCATGATCCACCTGCCTCAGCCTCCCAAAGTGCTGGGATTACAGGTGTGAGCCGCTCCCAGGTCTTCTGACTCCAACTAATGTTCCAACTCTATAAACAAAAAAATAAAAAATATTTGAGTTGGATCTTTGGGCCATCAATTCCAACTTACCATCCAGTGTAGAAAGGACCTCCTTTTATAGGTCTCTGAAAAAAAAATGTAAAATTCAATGGGCATGGTGGCACACACCTGTAGTCCCAGCTACTTGAGAGGCTGAGGCAAGAGGATCACTTAAGCACAGGAGTTTGAGGCTGCAGTGTGCTATGATCACATGCATTCATAGCCCCTGCACTACAGCCTGTGCAACAGCAAGACCCCACCTCCAAAAAGAAAAAACACAAGCAAATTAAACATACAGCTCCTAATCAATGCCTCAGTAATGGAAATTCATTACCTTTTATAATATAATCATTTTCTGACTATTGAAGTGATACTCATTTACACATTCATGGGAGAAAATTTAGAAACTGCAAAAAAGCACAAAGCATAAAATTTAAGCCGCCCATAATGTTGACATATCCTTTATTTCCCCCTTGCTAAGAGAAATGAAGTATATGCTGAATTCTAGTTATATTACATAGGATAATATCCAAGATATGATTTCTATTACTTTTTTTTTTTGAGACAGAGTCTCACTCTGTCACCAGGCTGGAGTGAAGTGCCACGCTCTCAGCTCACTGCAACCTCTGCCTCCTGGGTTCAAGCGATTCTCCTGCCTCAGCCTCCTGAGTAGCTGGGACTACAGGCATGTGCCACCACGCCCAGCTAATTTTTGTATTTTTAGTAGAGACGAGGTTTCACCATGTTGGCCAGGATGGTCTCAATCTCTTGACCTCATGATCCGCCCACCTCAGCCTCCAAAAGTGCTGGGATTACAGGCGTGAGCCACCACGCCTGGCCTACTTTTTAGAATAGTATGTTCTAATCATATATACCAGTCCAATTATATATAACCAGTCAGTCCAATTATATATATCCAGTCCAATACATTCACATTTTACAAAATTAATATACTTTTGTGATCTTATTTATAATTTTATATACAATTTATATATGCATATATTTTAATATATAATTTATATAATATTTATAAATGTAAAATATATGTAAATAAATCATTGTTATGATTTATTTATACATTAAAAAACCATAACATTCCCCTTCCCAATGAGATATCACTTCATATTCTATAGGATGGCTACTATCAAAATCATTCTTATGATTTATTAATATATTTATGTAATTTATAATTTGTAATGTTGTAAATAACATTATAAATAAATAAATGGACATTTATCTACTGACCTATTCCTGTATTTATTCATCTTAAATTTATAAGTTTTAATAACGTTTTCCAAAATCTTCTTGGATGTTCTTACACAAATTGTTTTCTAGATTTACTTTTTTAGAACAGATTGGTCTGTGGGCTGCAGTGTGCCAACCCCTGCTCTAGGCTTTCTAATGGAAAGATTTGTTGTGGGAAGGAGGAAGACAAGCTTGGTGAAGTTTAAGGAGTTTGTGGGATAGGGAAAAGCACACTAAGATACATCATTGTTTTAATTTCTCTTGGTACAAAATATTCCATTTACTTTGAAATTTCAGATATCATTTTAAAAGGGCTGGATTTTTTTTTCCAAAAGGGGAATGAGTCTTTATAATTTAAGAAACACTCCTCATCCCAAAGAGATATCATCTCACACTTACTAGGATGGCTGCCATCCAAAAAATAAGCAGAAAATAACAACTGTTGGCTAGATTGTGGAGAAATTGGAATCCTTGTGCACTGTTGCTGGAATGTAAAATGGTGCAGCTGCTATAGAAAACAGTATGGCACTTTCTCAAAAAAATTAAGCAGAATTACCATATGATTCAGCAATTCCACTTCTGGGTATATATTCAAAAGAATTGAAAGCAGGGTCTTAAAGAAATAGTTGTACACCTATGTCCATAGCAGCATTGTTGACGATAACCAAGTGGTGGGGGCAACCCAAATGGGCATTGAGGGATGAATGGATAAACAAAGTGTGGTATATATAAAAGAAATTCTGACACACGCTACAACATAGATGACACTTGAAGACATTACACTATGTGAAATAAGCCAGTCATCAAAAGACAAATACGGTATCATTTCACTTACATAGGATGTCTAGAGGAGTCAAAGTCATAGAAACAGAAAGTAGAATGGTGGTTGCCAGGGACTGGGGGGAGAGAGGGGTGGAGAGTTGTTTAATGGGCATAGAATTTTAGTCTTGCAAGATGAAAAACTTCTGGAGATTGGTTACACAAAAAAGGGAATGTACTTAACACTACTGAACTGTGCACTTAAAAGCGGTTAAGATAGTAAATGTAATGTTATGTATATTTTACCACAATTTTTAAAAAATCTAATTCTGCAAAATGAAAAAGAAGAGAAAAGAAACATTCTCCAGAATCAGTCTGTTCCTTTTTCTATGTGATAAAATTGCAGATATGTGAAGACAGTCATTGTGCTCACATCTGCTTTCTCTTTTTCAAACCAACCGTTATCATCTTCATCAGATCTTCCCCATATGACAGACTGTTCAGATTATTTGTTTTCCTCCATCATGTTCCTTTAATACTCTCTGGTTGTTGTTATTTTAATGCTTTTCTTAAAATAGGATTCCCAGACCAAAGATCATAATTCAGGTGTGTCTAATCAGGATAGAATGTTTTGGAACTGCTACTTCCTACAATCTAGCAGATGCTGGACTTCTGTCAATATGTCCTAAGAATATCATCTACCAAACCCCCAGGCCCAGTTTTGTGGAATCTGCTTCCTTCACTTGGTACGTGGGCCTTTGAACCTAAATGCAGAATTTCAAATATATTCCTATTTATTTAATTTTCTAAGTTTTGCCTCAGCTATGTTAAATTAAATTAAATCAAACCACTTCCAAAAATCAAAGAAGAAAACAACCCAACCTAAATTAAAATGTAGATCTAAATTTAAAAAACCAATTCTGAAAGTCACGTTGAGTCTTCCTTCTCAGCTTCTTCAGCCATTCCTCACGTGATAACTTTAACATCTGAGCTTTTGTTAGATCAAGACTGAGACAAAACTCTACAGCAGACATGGCAAATCAGTTTCATTGAGTATACCCCTGCATTTGATTGGCAGTGGCTGCCTGCAGCACTGTTATTAGGAGCCTCCTTCAGGCAGAAGTGCAGTGATGGATTAAAGATGTCTGCCAAAGACTGCGGTAAGGAGACAGAGGTAAGTATGCCACCAATTTGCCAGGAAGGCCCCATGGGTTTTACTGTAGCTGAATTTCTACCAGTGGTCCTGTGATTGAAGTCTAAAGACTATGAGCAGAAGTGTTTCAATTGCTCTTAATTGTCACTACCGTGTCATAGGAAATAAAGCTGGAAAAGAAAACCTAATGTGTGTAATTCCCTCAGACGTCAAAGGACATCTGCGTATTCAGGACTGATGATTCTGCTTTGTCCCCACCCACTCAATTTTGAGCCAGAGTCTAAGTCAGAAACAGGAAACAGAATCCTAAAGGAAACCAAAAGAAAACAGAAATATTAATGATGTCATTTTTAATTATCCATATTAGTATAGGAAACATATATATGGGAAAATATTATTTTAATGTTATACATTATATGAAGTGTGTGCATGTATGAATTAACCACTACTAAGGTCGATACATACCTTATATCATTTTCCATATGTAAATACATATAAAACCATAGCAGAAATACATAGGAAATAGCCTAGCACCTGGCATACACTGGGCATACAATAAATGTTTGTTGCATTTAATTAAAATAATTTAAATCCTTCTATTTCAATTTATTAAGAAAAGCAGTTACTCCAAACATGTAGAAATAAATGAAAACCACCCCAATCAGAAACAGCAATGGCTACTTACTCAGAGCTTGCTATAGCAAAAGAGTCAGCCACCAGCACAAAGGCAGAGGAGTTGGAAAGCATATGGTGGCAAAAGGGAAGGCTTCAGGTGTGCCCTGAAGCTGTTGGCATGGACAGCTGTAGGCAGGCTAACTGTAAGTGGAAAATTCTATGCGATTGGTTAGGGGAGTGTATTTGGCTTTTTCCAGTTGGTCCCAAGTTAGAAATAGGGAACAAAAAATAGGGAAGCTGTCAGTTATTAATCAAGTCTTGGCACTTAGGGCCATTGCTACAGGGGTTGTTACTTGGCTCCCTGTATTTAGTGCAGGTAACTGTATATATGGTCTAGCTATTGTCTGTTTGAATATTAGCCTCTCAAATACAAAAGACTAAAATTCACTTCAATTCCACAAACATTTATACAACCACTAACTACATACTAGAGACTACACCAGATGCTTTAAATAAAGGGATGAATATGACGCAGTCACTGCCCTACCTGGTGGGTGTGATGGTTAATATTGAGTGTCAACTTGATTGGACTGAAGGATGCAAAGTGTTGCTCCCGGGTGTGTCTGTGAGGGTGTTGCCAAAGGAGACTAACATTTGAGTCAGTGGGCTGGGGAAGGCAGATCCACCTTTAATCTGGTGGCGGCAATCTAATCAGCTGCCAGGGAATATAAAGCAGGCAGAAAAATGTAAAAAGGAAAGACTGGCCTAGTCTCCCAGCCTACATCATTCCCCCATGCTGGATGCTTTCTGCCCTCAAACATTGGACTCCAAGTTCTTCAGTTTTGGGACTCGGACTGGCTCTCCTTGCTCCTCAGCTTGCCAACAGCATATTGTGGGACCTTGTGGGACCTTAATGAACTCATATATATATATGAGTTCATATATATATGGATATATATATATGGATATATATATGGATATATATGGATATATATATGGATATATGTGTATATATATATGTATATATATATATACATATATATATACCCATAACCCTCCAGAATAGCTTTCGCTGTCTTCAAAGTAGATGCAAGGCCCTTAGATTCAGGAAATGGTATTTAGAACTGTCTTGTGGTCATCATTTAAGACAATGCTCTCAAAGCCTACCCAGCAAAATGATAAACCCATGAAATTACTTAACATTTTTAAACATTTAAGTCACAATAATAGAGACTTTCTTCGATTTACTGTTACTTCCCTTTACAAATCAGAAAAGTAAAAATTTTGTAGAAATTAGATTAAACTAAGATGAGCTTCCCACAACCAGTTTTGTTTGTTTGTTTGTGTTTTTTTGTTTTTGTTTTTACAAAATACACTTGTTCATCAGGCCTTGAATATTGAGTGGTACTAGCCAATAAGAAATTGTTATACCCCTCTGTCTCAATCTGGTTACCCAGACCCCCAGTTTCCTACCTGAAGCCCTGGCTATCACTCCCCACTGTATTCCACTCATCTGTTCTTCCCTGGATCTTACAAGTCCTGCTGGGTCCACCAAGCCTTATGGATGGCACCCATCACTTCTGCCTCATTCTATTGGCCAAAGCAAGTCAAGAGGCAGGGAAGTAGGCTCCAAGCGCAAGAAGGAATAAAGAAAACCCCAGGCGGTGGTTCCTGCCTACAATCCCAGCACTTTGGGAGTCCAAGGGGAAAGAATCACTTGAGTCCAGGAGTCTGAGACCTTGTCTCTACTAAAAATCAAAAAATTAGCTGAGCATGGTGGCATACACCTGTAGTCCCAGCTACTTGGGAGGCTGAGGTGGGAGGATCACTTGAGCCTAGGAGGTCAAGGCTGAAGTGAGCTATGATCGTGCCACTGCACCCCAGCCTGGGTGACAGAGCAAGACCCTGTCTCAAAAAAAGAAAAAAGAAACTGAATTGGGGCCATGATGTATTCTGCCTCACAGATCTGTCTGTGCCTCTGCATGCCAGTAGGAAAGCATAAACAGTGAAGCTTCTTGGAAACTATCCAGCAGCTCCAGCCTCCTCGAGCTCATTAATAAAGCACAGTATAGTAATGAACTGAGTTTTGGAATAGACAGATTTAGGTTTGATACCTACTCTCACCATTTAGCAGGAGCAAAACCTGGGGCAACCTACCTAACCTTTCTTTGACCCTCATTATTGTCGTCTGCAAAACAGATATATTAACAGTATCTTCTTCACACATTGCATTAGTTCATTCTCACAGTGCTGTAAAGAAATACCTGAGACTGCATAATTTATAAAGAAAAGAGTTTTAATTGGCTCATGGTTCCACAGGCTGTACAGGAAGCATGGTGGCATCTGCTTCTGGGGAGGCCTCAGGGAGCTTGTACTCGTAGCGGAAGGCAAAGTGGGAGCAGGTGTCTTACATGGCAGGAGCAGGGCCAAGGAGCCAGGGTGCTACACACTTTTAAACAACTAGACCTTGTGAGAACTCTGTCACAAGACAGCACCAAGGGGATGGTGCTAAACCATTCCCCATGATCTAATCACCTCCCACCATGGTCCACTTCCAGCATTGGGGATTATATTTCAACATGAGATTTGGGTGGGGACACAGATCCAAACCATGTCAGGTGTAAAACATTGCATGCCTTTATCAGTTGAGGTACAACAGTAAGCAGATGACACCCACAAACTGGACAATTTGACAAGAATTTAATAAGGAATCTCATCTACAAAGGTGTGGATTGAGTTTGGGGAAAACAAAAAGGGATAGTTCAGTATCCTAGGGTCAGTAAGGGCAGGGAACTGGTACCAATCCTAGGCCTGAAAGGGCAAGGAGGGAGCAGCTACCCAACCCCAGAGCTGTAGCCGATGAGGAGGAACACCGCCAATCTGCAGTGGACTGGAGAAGAATAAACCCCTACCTCCTTCTTTTCCTGTCCCGATGTCTCTCATTGATCAAACCTAGTGAGAAACCAAAGGACAGGAGCCTGTTCATTCAGCAGACAGAACAGACTCCCAAGAAAAGGCAAGCAGATTTAGTGAATAAAAACGCAGAAGGCCCATATAAATTTAAATTTTAGATAAACAAATACTTTTTTAGTATAAATATAGCCCAAATATTGCGTGGGACATGTTTATATTTAAAAAAGTATTTGTTTATGTTGGGTTTTTTAAACATAATGCTATTGCATACTTAATTGACTACAGTATAGTATAAACATAACTTTTTTTTTTTTTTTTGAGATGGAGTCTCATTCTGTCGCCCATGCTGGAGTGTAGTGGCACCATCTCGGCTCACTGCAACTTCCACCTCCCAGGTTCAAGCGATTGTCCTGCCTTAGCCTCCCAAGTAGCTGGGATCACAGGCATGCACCACCACGCCTGGCTAATTTTTTTATTTTTAGTAGAGACTGGGTTTCGCTATGTTGGCCAGGCTGGTCTTGAACTCCTGACCTCAGGTGATCTGCCTACTTGGGCCTCCCAAAGTGCTGGGATTACAGATGTGAGCCACCACACCCAGCCTAATGCCCTGGGAAACCAAAAACCTTAAGTGACTTGCTTTATTGTGATATACATTTTATTGCAGTAGCCTGGAATCAAACGTACAATATCTTCAAGGTACGCCTATACAACTTGTCTTATAAACTAAAACCACCTTTTAACACTGTTAAGTGTCTTAACATCTGCTAGATTGCATTATCTTATTTTACCATCCCTGGGGCACTTCAAGGAATTTTAAACAAATCCATCTAATGGTACTACAGACTTAATGTGCATTTATAAATGATTATAGTCAAAGGTAATCTTTCTCCAGCGCTTCCTATATTCTGGGGAGTATGTTAAATGCAACACTTGGTTTATTGTTTAGAGCAGGGATTCTGATGACAGATACCTAGATTCAAAGTCCAGCTCTACAATTTACCAGCTGTGTGATGCTGGACCATTAGCTCACCTCTCTATCCTTCAGCTCTTCATCTGTATAATGGGTGAGAATAATAAGAACTTTGCCATTGAACTCTCTACCTAAAGTGCTGGCCTCTAGTAAATGGTAACAAATGTTAACATACATCATCTCATGTTGTGGGGTCTCTCGGTTCTTCCTGCTTTTTTCTCTGTTCTGACTGAAAAACACAAGGGGCCTAATCCCTCTGTGACCCAGCCAGCTGCATGTTTTCCTCTGAAAGTTTGCACTCAGCTAGGGCCTTGAACATACTTTTTAGGTTGTTACTCAAAACACTAAAAGAAACTTGCAGCCGGGCGCGGTGGCTCAGGCCTGTAGTCCCAGCACTTTGGGAGGCCGAGGCGGGCGGATCACAAGGTCAGGAGATAGAGACCATCCTGGCTAACACGGTGAAACCCCGTCTCTACTAAAAATACAAAAAATTAGCCGGGCGTGGTGGCGGGCGCCTGTAGTCCCAGCTACTCAGGAGGCTGAGGCAGGAGAATGGCGTGAACCCGGGAGGCGGAGCTTGTAGTGAGGCGCCGAGATCATGCCACTGCACTCCAGCCTGGGCGACAGTGAGACTCCGTCTCAAAAAAAAAAAAAAGAAAAGAAACTTGCCCCACCCTGAGCCAAATTCCTTAAACCCTCATATAACCTGCACAACTCGAGCAGGAGGTCAATGCAAGAGAAGCAGCAATGCCCAATTGAGACCTGGGCATTTTCACTTCATCCAGTTTCCGCAGTAGCAATCAAACGTAGATATAATTATCTATCAGTGTGGAACCTGGGACATAGAAAGGTTAAATGACTTGCGTGTTAAGAAAATGCTGTAGCCAATAGAATAAAAAACCTACGAATACAGCTAACCAGGGTCATAAAATGACAATGACAATGACAATTACAAAACACTGCTCAAAGAAATCAGAGTAACACAAACAAATGGAAAAACATTCCATGCTCATGGATAGGAAGAATAAATATCACTAAGATGGCCATACTGCCCAAAGCAATTTATGGATTTAATACCATTCCTATTAAACTACCAATGACATTCTTCACAAAATGAGGAAAAACTATTTTAAAATTCATATGGAACCGGCCGGGCGCGGTGGCTCATGCCTGTAATCCCAGCACTTTGGGAGGCTGAGGTGGGCAGATCACGAGGTCAGGAGATCGAGACCATCCCGGCTAACACGGTGAAACCCTGTCTCTACTAAAAATACAAAAAATTTGCCAGGCGTGGTGGTGGGTGCCTGTAGTCCCAGCTTCTCAGGAGGCTGAGGCAGGAGAATGGCATGAACCCAGGAGGTGGAGCTTGCAGTGAGCCAAGATCGCGCCACTGCACTCCAGCATGGGCGACAGAGCAAGACTCCGTCTCAAAAAAAAAAAAAAACTCCTATGGAACCAAAAATGAGCCCTAATAGCAAAGACAGTCCTAAACAAAAAGAACAAAGCTGGAGGCATTACATGACCTGACTTCAAACTACTGCAGGGTTATGGTAACCCAAACAGTACGGTACTGGTACAAAAACAGACACATAGACCAATGGAACAGCATGGAGGCCCAGAAATAAGGCTGCACACCTACAACCATCTGATCTTTGACAAAGCTGACAAAAACAAGCAACGGGGAAAGGACTTTCTATTTAATAAATGGTGTTGCAATATCTTGCTAGCCATATGCAGAAGATTGAAACTGGACCCTCCCTTCCTTATACCATTATAAAAATTAACTGAAGATGGATTAAAGACTTAAATGTAAAAGCTAAAACTATAAAAACTCTGGAAGATAATCTAGGAAATACCATCTTGAATATAGGAACTGGCAAATATTTCATGATGAAGACACCAAAAGCAATTGCAACAAAAGCAAAAATTGACAAATGGGCTCTAATGAAACTAAAGAGCTTCTGCATGGCAAAAGAAACTATCAAAAGAGTAAACAGAAAACCTATGGAATGAGAGAAAATATTTGCAAACTATACATCTGTCAAAGGTCTAATAACCAGAATCTATAAGAAACGTAAACAAATTTACAAGAAAAAAAAACAAACAGCCCCGTTAAAAAGTGGGCAAAGGATATGAACAGACACTTTTCAAAAGAAGACATACATGCAGCCAACAAGCATATGAAAAAATGCTCAATATCACTAATCATTAGAGAAATGCAAATTAAAACCACAATGAGATATCATCTCACACCAGTCAGAATGGCTATTACTAAAAAGTCAAAAAAATAGGCTGGGCATGGTGGCTCACGCCTGTAATCCCAGCACTTTGGGAGGCTGAGGTGGGTGGATCATGAGGTTGGGGGTTTGAGACCAACCTGACCAACATGGTGAAACCCCGTCTCTACTAAAAATACAAAAATTAGCCAAGTGTGGTGGCACACATCTGTAATCCCAGCTACTCAGGAGTCTGAGGCAGGAGAATCACTTGAACCTGGGAGGTAGAGGTTGCAGTAAGCCAAGATCGTGCCATTGCACTCCAGCCTGGGTGACAGAATGAGATTTCATCTCAAAATAAATAAATAAATAAATAAATAAATAAATAAATAAATAAATAACAGATGCTGGTGAGGTTGAAGAGAAAAGGGAACACTTATCACTGCTGGTGGGAGTATAAGCTAGTTCAGCCATTGTGGAAAGCAGTATGGTGATTCCTCAAAGAACTAAAATCAGAACTACCATTTGACCCAGCAACCCCATTATGGGATATATACCTAGAGAAATATAAATCACTCCACCATAAAGACACATGCACGTGAATGTTCATTGCAATACTATTCACAATAGCAAAGACATGAAATCAATCTAAACGGCCATCAATAGTATACTGGACAAAGAAAATGTAGTGCATGTACACCATGGAATACTATGCAGTCATAAGAAAGCCATAAAATCATGTCGTTTGCAGGAACATGGATATGCAGGGACTGGAGGTCATTATCCTTAGCAAACTAATGCAGGAACAGGAAACCAAATACCCCATGTTCTCACTTATAAGTGGGAGCTACATAATGAGAACCAATCAGGCCAGATGTGGTGGCTCATGCCTGTAATCCCAGCACTTTGGGAGGCTGAGGTGGGTGGATCACTTGAGGTCAGGAGTTTGAGACCAGCCTGGCCAACATGGTAAAACCCCATCTCTACCAAAAATACAAAAATTAGCTGGGCATGGTGGCGAACACCTGTTATCCCAGCTACTCCGGAGAGTGAGGCAGAAGAATTGCTTAAACCTGGGAAGCGGATGTTGTAGTGAACCGAGATCATGCCACTGCACTCCAGCCTGGGCAACAGGGTGAGACTCTGTCTCAAAAAAAAATAAAAATAAAAATAAAAGAGAACCAATGGACACAAAGAGGGGAACAACAGACACTGGGGCCTCTTTGAGTGAGAAGGGTGGGAGGAGGAACAGGGTCAGGAAAAATAACTATCAGGTACTATGCTAAATACCTGGGTGATGAAATAATCTGTACAGCAAACCCCCATGACGTGAGTTTGCCTGTGTTAACAAACCTGTACATGTACCCCTGAACCTAAAATAAAAGTTTAAGAAAGAAAAAAAATGCTGTAGCCACGACTGCAAAGGAAACAATCAACGAAGTGTAAAATGACCCACAGAATGGGGAAAAATATTAAAATATTTGCAAACTATCCATCTGACAGAGGATTAATAACCAGAATATATAAGGAGTTCAAACAACTCTATAGGAAGAACAATCTAATGATCTAATTAAAAATGGGCAAAAGATCTGAAAAGACGTTTCTCAAAAGAAGACACATGAATGTTACTGGAGGTTAATGTGTGGGTCATGGCATGGAAGATGATGTTGGTTGGAAGGAAGCAGTCAGATCACCCCACAGGTAGAATATTCATCAGAGGTGACCTGAGGTGATTGCAGGTGGTGCATTGCATCTATGCCCATGAGCTATGGGGCGGGGGGGGGGGCGGCCTGTCCAAGTCGAAAGGATCCCCACCAAAGTGGAACACACCCAACTCCAACTGGAGTGTGACCTACCTCAGAGGGCTCCTCTAGGCTAGATGCTGCTGTCCATCCCCACAGGTAGAGACAGTTCCTGGAAGATGGAGGGAGGGAGCATGGAGACAGGTAAAGAACACTGAGAGAGAGAGCTCTGTAAGGACCAGACCCCAGCGTGCTGCCTAGCAACAAAAGCAAACCCTTCATGACCCCAGAACACTACCTCAATTCTGCAGCCGCCTCAGGCTGCAACTTGGAAACTCCAACTCTACCCACGAGGTGAGGACTAAAGCGTCTAACTTCATCTAGCCTATGACCAAAGGAGAGGGAGCACTTGGGTTCTATATCAGCTGCACATAACAGAAAACCTGACTAACAGTGGCTTCACCACAAATGTATTTATTCATCTCACCTGACAAAATGTCTAGAGATAGGTAGCTCCAAGGTTGTGTAACTTCCCTGCAATTGTATTGGCCTTCATCTCAGGGTCACAAAATGGCTGCCAAAGCTCCAGCCATGGCTTCTTCACACAATAGTAATCCAAGTAGGAAAGAAGAGGACTGGTGGGAAAAGACCTTCTGGTAATACAAACCTCTCTTATTACAGAAGAAAATTGGAAGTCATTCAGCAAACATCCCCCCTTGTATCTCATGGGCCAGAATCAGGTCATATGCCCAGTTCCCTAAACCAATCACTGGCAAAGAGAAATAGGATACTGTAATTACTTTAATCCTGATTTCTTACCCGGGGCTGGGAGTTGCCTCCCAAACAAAATCGGGCTTCTTTTAACAAGGTTAGGCAAAGCAGCAGTGCCCCAACCTATTCGTTACCCTTCCCCCCTTCCCATGAACTTGGCCCTTGATAATCAAATCCATTTGGCCTGCTCACAGAAGAAAGGAGGAACACTCTTCTTAATGAGAGGGGAAAGACTCTGTGGGAGGGCCAGTTTCTGCTCATTATGCTGAAATTCCTGCCACAAACATTCCGCCATGGAATCCCAATGATGTGGATCTCCAGAGGCAGTCTCTGCTATATCCCACACCCAAGGACTCAGGACTTCTTTAATATGTCTCAAGACAGACAAATTCCACAATAAATTTACTAGTCATGGATATTTTACAGATCTCACAGAAACAGAAACAGAGTGAAGAGCCTCTGCTGAGCCCTTCACTCCAATAATTCTGCCTTGAACAACCCTTCCAGAGCTATCTCTCTGATAGCTCACCACCACTCCTCTGCCTTTCCTTCACATATCCTCAGCAAAAATTGCCCCGAGTTATCTGCTATCACTTTCAGCTTACTTTATCCACTCAACCAAACAAAAGCCCAACAGCAGTTCATAGATCTGTAACCAAATATTCTTCATCAAGCAAAGCAACTAAAATTTTCATTCAATATTATATATATTGGTAATTAGGATAAGAAGGAGAGCAGAGGAATAAAGGGTGAAGATTAAAGTGGTAATTCAGTAAGAAATATTGAAAAGGGAGGCTGGGCATGGTGGTTCACGCCTGTAATCCCAGCAGTTTGGGATACCAAGGCGGGCAGATCACCTGAGGTCAGGAGTTCAAGACCAGCCTGGCCAACATGGTGAAAACCGATCTCTACTAAAAATACAAATTAGCCAGGCGTGGTGGCAGGCACCTGTAATTCCAGCTACTCAGGAGGCTGAGATGAGAGAATCGCCTGAACCTGGGAGGCGGAAGTTGCAGTGAGCCGAGATTGTGTCAATGCACACTGTAGCCTGGGTGACAGAACAAGACTCCATCTCAAAAAAAAAAAAAAAAAGAAAAAGAAAAGAAAAAAAGAAAGGGAGCATTGATTGTTGTATCTTTAGACAGGTATTCATTTTTTAGGTCACCCAAGGGTAGCTAACTTTTACAATTAAAAGTCCTTTCCCTGTGATATAAAAAATATACCCAAAGCAAGAACAAGACAAAGTCACTTCAGGTTGTCATGTTCTATTTTAATTAGCTCTAATTTCATGTTCAAACTTTTCTATGCAGGCATATGTGTGTATTAAATATCATTATTAATTAGCCAAATGGATCCAATCCCCACACCCCTCAAAAGCTTGCTATGGTGACGCCAACTTTTCAGGCACCTGTCTGACATAGACAGCCAATTATTGATATCCTCTAGAATCTGCTGTGCCTGAGAGTTTGCCATGGTATCTTTCCCTCCAGTAAGACCCAGGCAGAACAGGCAGAGAATAAAGTAAATGAAGCACTCAAAGACCCATTAGCCTTAGCCTGCTGAGAGCTGAGCTTAGCCTGCTGAGAGACGGTGCACTTGCTACCTAAGATGGTTTGGATATTTGTCCTCTTCAAATCTTATATTGAAATTTGGTCCCAGTTTTGGAGATGGGGCCAACTGGGAGGTGTTTGGGTCATGGAGGTTGATCTCTCATGAATGGCTTGGTGCCATCCGCATGGTAATGAGTGAGTTCTCGCTCTATTAGTTTACGTAATAGCTGGTTGTTTAGAAGAGCATGGTGAGCAAGGTGTGGTGACTCACGCCTGTAATCCCAGAACTTTGGGAAGCCAAGGTAGACAGATCACTTGAGGCCAGGAGTTTGAGACCATCCTGGCCAACATAGCAAAAACTCATCTCGACTAAAAATACAAAAAAAATTAGCTGGGGGTGGTGGTGCACACCTGTAAACCCAGCTACTCAGGAGGCTGAGACACAAGAAACACTTGAACCAGGGAAGTGGAGGTTGCAGTGAACTGAGATCACGCTACTGCACTCCAGCCTGAGCGAAAGAGCTAGACTGTCAAGAACAAGAAGCAGAAGCAGAAGCAGAAGCAGAAGCAAGAAGAAGAAGAAAAAGAAGAAGAAGAGGAAGAGGAAGAGGAAGAGGAAGAAGAGGAAGAAGGAGAAGGGGAACGGGAAGGGGAAGAAGGGGAACATGGTGCCTCCCTTCTGTGTATGTGATGCCCCCTCCCATCCCCCTTCCCCCATGATTGGAAACTTCCTGAAGCCCTCACCAGAAGCATATGCTGTTGCCAGTTCCCTTGTACAACCTGCAGAACCATGAGCTGAATAAACCTCTTTATTTATAAATTACCCAGTCTTATAGCAATAAAAATAGACTAAGACGGCCGGGCGCGGTGGCTCACGCTTGTAATCCCAGCACTTTGGGAGGCCGAGGCGGGCGGATCACAAGGTCAGGAGATCGAGACCAAGGTGAAACCCCGTCTCTACTAAAAATACAAAAAGTTAGCCGGGCGTAGTGGCGGGCGCCTGTAGTCCCAGCTACTCGGGAGGCTGAGGCAGGAGAATGGCGTGAACCCGGGAGGCGGAGCTTGCAGTGAGCCGAGATCGCGCCACTGCACTCCAGCCTGGGTGACAAAGCGAGACTCCGTCTCAAAAAAAAAAAAAAAAAAAAAATAGACTAAGACACTACCTTACTGCTGATAGGAACTATGGCTGAACAAAACCACAGGAAGCATTGATTGAGATTTTTTTCAAACAGTAAATTTCCCTCAGATGTACTCTTCCTGGTCACCCTCTAGGCAAGCTACTCTCATCCTGTGTTTTAGTTTCCTATTGTTACATGAAACACACACACACACACACACACACACACACACAGAAACGTAGTGGTTTAAAACTACAATGATTTATCACTTCTCCTAAGTCTATGGGTTGACTGGGAAGTTCTGCTCCATGTGGTGTTGGCTGAGGTCATTCCCACAGCTTATATTCATCAGTGAGCTTAGCAAGGGATCTCCATCTCCTTCACATGGTCTTCCATGAGTGTCTCCAACTCCAGATCTTCCCCCATGTGGTCTTACTCTGCAACAGGATGGCCTAGACTTCAGTACAGCATGGTAGCTGGGTTCCAAAAGAGATTGCTCTAGGGGACAAGCCCCAGTGTACATGACTCAGCCCCTGCTTGTATCATGCCTGCTAATGTCCCATTGACACAAAAAGCCACATGCTGATGATGTAAGAGGAGGAGACTACACAGTGAGTGGCTCATTGGGCCCATTGTCGCTGTCTAAAACCTCAAAGTGCGCATTTTTTTCACTTACCTCTCTAGGGAGCATAATTCTCTGCAGGGAGGACAGCTGTGAGATCCTGTGACCTAAAGACTCTCTGAATCAATAGAAACAAGTATAAAATTGTGAAAGTAAGTAAAAAATTGAGTTAAAGAGGATTTTAGAGTATGTGTAGTTAAGAAGATCTGTTACGGCCGGGCGCAGTGGCTCACGCCTGTAATCCTAGCACTTTGGGAGGCCGAGGTGGGTGGATCATGAGGTCAGGAGATCGAGACTATCCTGGCTAACATGGTGAAACCCGTCTCTACTAAAAATACAAAAAATTAGCCAGGCATGGTGGCGGGTGCCTGTAGTCCCAGCTACTCAGGAGGCTGAGGCAGGAGAATGGCGTGAACCCGGGAGGCGAGCTTCTAGTAAGCCAAGATGGCGCCACGGCACTCCAGCCTGGGCTACAGAGTGAGACTCTGTCTCAAAAAAAAAAAAAAAGAAGAAGAAGAAGAAGAAGATCTGTTACTTGATGCTACTAGAAAAAAAAAAAGTATTAATAAGGACAAGTGAAAATATAAACCCAAAGAATCTGATCATAAGGTTTAAATTATTGAGTCTGGAAGGTAGTGGGTATACCTAATTTAAATTTGCCCTCAGAAATGCCTCTCCTATTTGCCTTTCCTAAAGTTAGTAAGTTCATTCACTTCTTTATTCCTTCAGTAAGTGTTTTCGAAGCACCAGGCATCACTCTACTTTCTAAGGTTCAAATTATGTCCTATTCCTTCTTTCATTTTCTCCAAAGTGGACTCCAGCAATGGCCCAATAGCTGGTCTCTCTACCCCAACCACACGTACTCCAAAAGTGTTTGTCCAAAAACACAAATCTAATTCCATTTTGTTTCAGCTTTAAAATCCTCTGACACTGTATAAAAGCTAAACCCTCTAAAGTGGCTTTTAAGGCCCTTCGGAGCCTAATTGTCATCTACTTTCTTTTAAAGGATAATTCTCTACAAAAAGGTAAAATCATGGCTCTCATGCAAACATAAAATGAACATGGGTCAAAGATTATATGTTGCTCATTAAAATGAGGAACTAGTAACGTGTTAAAGCCCGGTTCAAAGGTGTGTCCACAGACAGACACATATATAGGCAATGAAGAATACTAAAATGAATTTGTTAATAGATGCAAACCTGAATGCTTCCATGGTAGGGTTTGGGGGTGAAGCAGGCAGAGAATCAATGTCACCTACCTAACAAAAGTCATTTCATTTCCATAAAAAAGATTAATTTGCATTACTATCAGTTTTCTACAACTTACAAAGTGGTAAAAGAGTTCAAACATTGAAAGTTGCAGACCACTGTAGAACCAGATATTATGGAAAAGTGCACTAGACAATGCTCAGCATTCCATAAGGCACCCAGTCATCTCGGTAATCTTTTTCTCTCTCTCTCTCTTTTTTTTTTTTCTTTTTGGCACTTTCCGAGTCTTTCACACTTCCCAACCTCACCTTCAACAGTTCCTCCGGCCTTCTACCCTATATGGTAGTCACACTGCACTCTTCACAGTTGCCTAGGGAGGCCTCAAACATTTCTGGCCACTTCTTGCACCCTCTTCATGAAGTGAACTCTTTTTTTTTTTTTTTTTTTGAGAGGGAGTCTCGCACTGTTGCCCAGGCTGGAGTGCAGTGGCATGATATGGGCTCACTGCAAGCTCCGCCTCCCGGGTTCACGCTGTTTTCCTGCCTCAGCCTCCCAAGTAGCTGGGACTACAGGTGCCCACCACCACGCCCGGCTAATTTTTTGTATTTTTAGCAGAGACAGGGTTTCACCGTGTTAGCCAGGATGGTCTCGATCTCCTGACCTTGTGATTCGCCTGCCTCGGCCTCCCAAAGTGCTGGGATTACAGGCGTGAGCCACCGCGCCCGGCCGAAGTTGACTCTTTATTAGAAGACCTCCTACTCATTATTCTTTCAATTTACTCAGCAAATACTTCCTTCTATACCAATGATGGACCAAGCAGTGAGGATTCAAAAGTGAAGAGGAAGACTAGGTCCCAGCTTAGACCAGGACTCGTTCTTTGGGTGGTGCTATTTACTTTGAATCATCCAGACTTTGGGAAATGCACTGATGTGCAACCACTGTGTAACTGTGAGTGGTGATGGGGGCTTCTCTTCATAGTTCATGGACATTTTTACTATTGATCATTCTGAGTGAAAGAGGAACCCTCAAAGGAGACTGAGGAGGAACACTCAGAGAGAGAGGAGGACCAGAAGAGAGCAGGACAAGGCAACACAGGAGGAGCAAGTGGTTGTCCACAGAGCAACCACCATGGAGAGGTCCAGTAAGAACATAAACTATGCATATTTATTTTGGAAACCCAATTCTGCAGAGTGTTTCAATGGGAAGATGGAGGCAGAAGTCATATTACTCCAGGCTATCAAGTAAAATGTAGAGCTATTTCTTTGGAAGGAGTGGGGATTCTATTATTGGAGCTAGAAAGAGAAGGATCAGAAGAGAAAGCATAGGTACAACCACTAAGTCATGCCCCAAAGAAAAGTCACCTATATACATATTATGATATAGAAAAAGCACCAGATTTGGAGTTAAAATTTGCATTTAAATCCTGGCTATGAGATGTAAGGCTTTCATGCAGTCTATTTGGACCTTAGTTTCCTCTTCTGTAAAGAGGAGACAGTAATGCCTCAAAATATCATTCAATGACATAATCTTTGTGAAAGAACATAGTCCAAAGCTTAGCACATACTATGTGCCCAATATGTGTAATTTTAAGCCTCAGAGAGATAGCAACTGCTACCTGGGTAATCATGTAGATAATCTTGACAAACTCTCACTGCATTCATTAGTGATTGAGGTTTGGATTTTGTTTTCTTTGTTTTTGTCTTATGTCCTGCCTGGGTGGAGTTCCAGAAGTGGAGGGTAAAAGAGCACACTGCCCAAAAGCTTTGAGCACCTGTTAAGAAGAAGGTGACCTTCCTTTGCTTTGATTTGCTTTACTGAAGAGCAGAACGCAGAAAAAGGACGAGACTTGTGCTGGACACAGTGGATTCCAAAAGAGACCCTAGAAGCCCAGTCTCCTTAGAATGTTTCTTGCCTTTTCTATAATATTAATTAAACCCCAGAAAGGCACTGTGATGCAGACAAACGGGAAACATGAAACAGCAGTTTTCATTGTGGAGGAGGTAAAGCAAGAAAAAACTGAATTCAGCAGCTTAAACTGGAATTGATACAGACCCTAGGCCTCCCACGGCCAACCTTCCTACAACGGGCCAATCCCAAGTCCGCCATTCCCACCCCCAGAGGAGGGTTAACTACTTGGAACAGATGACATTAGGTTTCCTTTCTGTCCTAAAGAGGGGGAAACTACTTCACTTTCTTTCCTCTAGACAGCATCCTAATTTGTCCCCACTTAGCCACATATCTCAGGACGAGAGCTTTTGAAATTAATGATGCTTTTCTGAGAGTAATTGCTTCTGTTCTAATCACCTGCTATTTCTTGCTACCCATGGGGCTCAACGTTAGGATTGCCTAAAGCAATCAGCAAATTGCCCAAAATGCACTGCTCTCAAGCTTCCAAAGTACATAATAAGTGATGATGAGTCACTCTAAGCCAGGTAGTCACCTCACATCCCTTATAAAGTGAACTCACATGTCAGTATGCTCCCTAGGAGGCAAATCAGAATGTGCAGGGTGGGGGTGATAAGGGCTCACATTTTTTTAAAGCCTTTTCAACTTTTAAAAAACTTAAGATGAAATTCACATAACACACGATTAACCATTTTAAAATTTACAATTCAGTGGTATTTAGTATACTTACAATGCTATACAACCAATGGCTTTCGCTAATTCCAAAACTTTTTATCACCCCATAAAAACATCCTGTGCCCATTAAGTAGTCACTCCACCTTCTTCCTTAGTCCCATCCCCTGGTAACCTCTAACCTGTGTTCTATCTCTACAACTTTGTCTGTTCTGGATATGCCCTATAAGAGGATTCACAGTATATGACCTTTTGTGTCTGGCTTCTTTCACAGTATAATGATTTCAAGGTTCATCTGTGTTATAGGAGAAATCAGTACTTTACCATTCCTTTTTATGGCTGAATAATATTCCATTATATGGATTTACCACAAGTTGTTGATTTCATCTGTTGACAGACATATGGATTGTTTCCATCTCTTGGCTATGCTGAATAATGCTGCTATAAACATTCATGCACAAGTTTCTACATTGATCCGAACTGTTTTTGATATGCCTCTTCCCTCTTTCAGCTCAAGGAAAACACTTGACTAGAACAACTTCCAAGAAATCCCCAGTGAGAAGGAATAAGATATTCTTAAGAAGAAAGGGATCTTCTTTTTACTGTTTTTAGTTTGCTATATGATTATATTTAAAATATTTTAGCACAGTTTTGGAGGAACACTGTATTCTATACACACACCAAATATACTATTCCTGAATATTGTTGACATATAATATGGTATAATATAAATACTTGTAAGTTGATTGATGTAATTTTAGTCTGGGCTCAATGACTTTCGCATGTTCATATTTCTCTGACTCCCTTATTTTACTAGATAGAGCTTGAGCCTCTCTGCATTCAGCAGATTTAGACATGATCAGAAAATGTGGTTGGTATCACAGCTTCCAGAACAATGAGTAGCAAAAGATGGGCAAACACTGGGATCAGCTGCTTACAGAGGATCTTTATTAACTGGGCTGGATTGCAACCCCCAAATCTCTTTAAAATTTGGCCCCTGAGTATGGCCAAATCCAGCCTATACACATTGTGTATAAGATACTTTAAAATACAAAAGTCCTGTTAAGTAATGATAAAATAATAAATTATCAGGACAAGGAAAGACAATGCAGATTTTTAAGTTCTGTATGAGGATCATTATTTTAAAACTGGTTCAGTATATTCTTAGATTCTAAATATCTCAAAGCAGAATATTTATCTCTAAATGAACTACATTTAATTCTGTGTTTAGTCTGTATTTACATGTCAAGGTATCTAAGCAGGTCAAAAACTGTATTTCCATTTTTCTAAGAAATTCAAGGCCAAACATGGTGGTTCACGCCTGTCATCCCAGCACTCTGGAAGGCCGAGGCAGGTGGATCACTTGAGGTCAGGAGGTCGAGACCAGCCTGGTCAACATAGTGAAACCTCATCTCTACAAAAAAATACAAAAATTAGCCAGGCGTGGTGGCATGTGTCTATAGTCCCAGCTATTCAGGAGGCTGAGGCAGGAGGATGGCTTGAACCCAGGAGGCGGAGGTTGCAGTGAGCCAAAATCATGTGTGCCCCTGCACTTCAACCTGGGTGACAGAGCCAGATCCTGACTCAAAAACAAACAAACAAACAAAACAAAAAACAAAAAACAAAACACTATCCCTTTCTTTGTTTCTTTCTGCATGTGTTTGTTTATTCATTCATATTAAATATATTTTTGCCTTTAGTATTCTGAAGTAACAAGTCTCTCAAGCAAATGATTTTTTTAACTACAGATTTTATTTGAAAAATATAGGCAGGATGGCTGGGCACCATGGCTTACACTTGTAATCCCAGCACTTTGGGAGGCCAAGCCAGGCGGATCACTTGAGGTCAGTAATTCAAGACCAGCCTGGCCAACATGGCGAAACCCTATCTCTACTAAAAACACAAAAATTAGCCAGGCTTCATGGCACATGCCTGTAATCCCTGCTACTTGGGAGGCTGAGGCAGGAGAATTGCTTGAACCTAGGAGACAGAGGTCGCAGTGAGCCGAGATCACACCACTGCTCTCCAGCCTGGGTGACAGAGCCAGACCCTGTCTCAAAAGAAAAGAAAAGAAAATAAATGGATCAGTGGTCATTTTTAGCTAAATAAAGCTTTGTTCAAAAAAGTCAGTATTCTTATATTACATGATTTTTAAACATTCACTCAAAAGAAATGTTCTAAGTCCATATATGACTTAACCCCAGTGTTCATAATATTACTATTACATATAAACTCCTACTCAAGGTGCTGTAATACGGTGGTATCTTTGGCAACATATGTATGTAGGCTATGAATTTTTACAAGGGAGTTCTATTACAGAAGGAAATTACATACAATTCTGTAATATGATTGTGACCTCAAAGTACCATAAGAACAAAGGTTAAAGTTACCTATCACAAGTTAAAGTCACACATATATTTCTCATTCAAGACAAGTTCAATTAAAAACAAAACAAATATTACTTTATCCCTACCTGTTGTCTCCCGAAACCATAGAGTTCCAAGGGGTAAAACAGATCTGATGTTTTAACATTTGTTGTTCTATATTTTATTGAGATCTAAAGTCAACATTTTTATTTAAATTCCAAATACGATATTTGAAATCATGATATTCTGGAGTGATATGGTTTGGCTGTGTCCCCACCCAAATCTCATCTTGAATTGTAACTCCCACAATTCCCACATGTCATGGGAGGAACCCAGTGGGAGGTGATTGAATTATGGGGGCCAGTCTCTTCTGCACTGTTCTCGGGATAGTGAATGAGTCTCACGAGATCTGATCATTTTAAAAGGAGAGTTCCCCTGCACAAGCTCTCTTCTCTTGTCTGCCACCATGTGATACACGGCTTTCACGTTCCACCATGATTGTTAGGCCTCCCCAGCCACATGGAACTATAAGTTCAATAAATCTCTATCTTTTGTAAATTACCCAGTGTCGGGTATGTCTTTATTAGCAGCATGAAAACAGACCAATACATGGAGCTATAGAGGAACATGGTTAAACAAGTAAGAGCAGAATCATGTTGTCTTGTTGGGGAATGGTGTTTGTAAAATAACAGCCTCAGAGCTGAAGTGGTATAAACTTTAGTGGTTCCAGCAGACAGCAGCTTGTCTGCAGAGTCATGTGTTGTGCCACATGCATTGGGTGTGTCATCCACAAGGACAGCCACCCAGTCTTTAATATCACCAACCAGAAACATCCTATCCACCCCAACACTTCTCCTGCAAGGCAAGCCATGTTAGGTCTGTCTATGAATGGTGGAGTCTTTTTGGCTCCTCCTGCTTTGGGTGAAACAATGCTGCAGTTCCTTCAGTCTGCAATATTCTCTCAGGTCCACCACAGAACTGCAGGCTCCACATGTAAGTCATTCACAGCAATACTGAAGAATCCCTGTATTTGAGCAATGTGCAGATCCACAGTACTGACATGCTCCAACCCAGCTACTGAAAACACATTGGCTACAAGTTTTGCAGAAACTGCAGGATGACTCTTGTCCTTTTGATCTTGTTGGGCATATGGAGAACATAAGAGTACTGCCTTCATGCCAGAGGACCATGTGGCTTTGCACACATTGGTCATAGCAAGAGATGTCAAGGTGTCATTAATTTTCGCAATGACATAGGCAGCTTGGTCTCTCATTCTTTCACCAGTCACTATGCTAACTTCCTGATTGCTGAACTTCTTAGTGACCACCTAGCCCAGCTCCAACCCTCACCTTTTCACCACTTTCTGGGCAAGTCCCAGTGAGCTGCTGCCAAGCAGCACCATATTGGACATAGCTGGAGCTTGGTGGAGCCAGGGGATGCTCAAGGTGGTGATGGCAGGAGCAAGGAAAGAGCTGCCACTGCCACTGCCACTGGAAGAGAGGAGGAGGGGTTGCAGAGGTGGGTTGGGGCCTGGCTGGGGGCAGGGAGCACAGTTCTGGAAAAGATCTTCTTATTTTTGGATGCTACATGCTGTTTCACCTCTTTCTCTTTCCATGTGAGCAAAGAAAAGGACTACAACATTAAAAGAAAGTAACTCATTAATATTTAGCGTAGACTGTAAAATCACTGCCATTAGAATTTTTTGAGGTTTCCCAAACCATTGTAACTTCCCCACATGTTATATTGGTCACTCCTTCCCTTATGATTGGCAGGAAACCCTGACCTGTGTGCTTGTGTGGCCCAGGCACTAAGAGCCTCAGGTTCATAGGGCATGCCCTCGTGCTAGTGCTGCTAGAGAGGGGGTAGACTATGTTACACAGGAAGCATCACGGTGTTGTGCAATGGGACTGGGTTGGGGGCAGGCAAGTTCTGTTCCCCACCAAGACTCCTATCAGAAAGGGTCTCTTCTTGCCACAGAGACTACAGCAACAAGGCAGAGAAAGTTTACTAAGGTGGGAAACAGGCATCAGACAAAGCAGCACATTGGAGGGACTGCTTCTTTGGCAAACAGATAAAAGCACTCCTAGAAAAGCAAAAACAGAATGACCTCAACATTTTGCAACACATATTGGAAGAAACCAGCCTCCACAGAAATCAACTGATGGAAGCTGGAGTAAACATGGACTTTTTACAAATTGCAAAAGTAATGTCAGAGACCCTGAAACAAGGTGATATATCTTAGATGTTTGTCCCCTCTAAATCTCATGTTGGAAGTGTTTGGATCATGGAGGTGGATCCCTCCTTAATGGCTTAGTGCCAATCCCTTTGTGGTGAGTGAGTTCTTGCTCTGGTGGTTCACACAAGATGTGGTTGTTTAAAAGAGCGTGGCACCTCCCACCTTGCTCTCTTCTCTCACCATGTGATGTGCTGGCTCCCTTTTCGCCTTCTACCATGACTGTAAGCTTCCTGAGGCCCTCACCAGAAGCAGATGCTGGCACTATGCTTCATGTACAGCCTGCAGAACCATGAACCAAAATAAAACCTCTTTTCTTTAAAAATTACCCAGTCTCTTGCATTTCTTTATAGGAACACAAAAATGGCCTAACACCTGCCCCCTCCCCCCACAACCACCCCAGGGAACCATCGACTGGGGTTAATCCCAGTAGAATGAGAATGACATAGGACAAATGGAAGAGGGGAAACAGATTCTGGATACTAGAGACTTGATATGAACAGAGATTATTCCTGTGATCCATTGGCTGAGAGTTTTGTGTTGCCACAAACTCTGGAGTAAACATGGTCAGCACGCTTTCAGCAGCAAAACGAAACAGAACAAAAACACCCAATCCAAATTAGCTTAAATTATAAGAAAATGCATTGACCCACTAAACTGGAAGACCAGACAGAATGGTTCTAACTCCATTTCTTTGACCTTCTCCATGTCTTTGTTTTATCCTCAGACTGGTAAAGAGATAGCTACAGTAGTTTCCAGCCTCTCAACATATACAACATAGCCCTGAATAAGAAAAGAACATATCCTCCTGTGGGTCTCTCTTAACAGTGAATAAACTTTTCCCAGAATTCCCTAGCAAACTTCCTCAAATTGAGTCACATGGCCATTTCTGACAATCACTGCAAAGGGGTTAGGATAATTATCATTGCCTTCAACAATCCAGGCCCTTCCCTGGAGCTACAGAAAACTGCCCACACATCATAGCTATTCTCCAATGGTGGAAGAGTATGCTGGATGTTAAAGAGATACCATAAAGTCCACCATGGTTTCCCAACAATGTCTTAGGAAGAACCAGTGCTGGAGCCTCCACAATATATCCCTAAGAGTTTAAAATTTATCTTTGTATCACTGAGGACTTTTGGGTTGCTAGTGACAGAAACACAATTCAAATCAGCTTAAAGAAAATGTGGAACTGATTGGTTCTTAGCATCTAAGAAAGGGTTAACTCTTCTTAGCCAACTCAACAGAATATCCAAAGATGCAGCTGGGCCATAGTAGAAATAGAACCATGAGTGCTCAGGGCTCTTCCTTGTCACTCATGTTTGCTCCTCTTTGCATATCGACAATACTCTTTCCCACTCAGACTGATTTTTGTCACATAGCAAGAAACTTGGCTGCTGACAGCTCCTGAGATTTATGTCTCACAGCTTGAGAGACTGAATTCAAGGTCTCTCTGGTTTCAAGTCCAAAAATCTTTGGAAAGAGCCTTATTGGCTGAGCTTGATGTAGATGCCAATCCCTGAACAAATTAACTGGATCCAGGGATTGAGAGTCACTCTGTGCTAACATGCCAACTTCTGTTCTCATTCCATGGACAAAGGAAAAAGCAGTTCCTAGAAAAAGGACCCTAAAGGACAATCCACTATAATAGTTACACTCAGTTGCATAAGAAATGGCAGCCTGGGTGCAGTGGCTCACGCCTGTAATCCCATCACTTTGGGAGGCTGAGGTGGGTGGATCACTTGAGGTCAGGAGTTCGAGATCAGCCTGGCCAACATGGTGAAACCCCATTTCTACTGGAAATAAAAAATTAGCCGGGTATGGTGGTGCATGCCTGTAGTCCCAGCTACTCGGGAGGCTGAGGCAGGAGAATCGCTTGAACCCAGGAGGCAGAGTTTGCAGTGAGCCGAGATTGTGCCACTGCACACCAGCCTGGGCAGCAGCACAAGACTCTGTCTCAAAAAAAAAAAAAAGAAAAGAAAAAAAAGAAATTGAAGAGAGTCAGGCCGGGGGCAGTGGCTCACACCTGTAATCCCATCACTTTGGGAGGCCAAGGCGAGTGGATCACTTGAGGTCAGGAGTTCGAGACCAGACTGGACAACATGGCAAAGCCCCGTCTCTATTAAAAATACAAAAATTAGCTGGGCGTGGTGGTGGAGGCCTGTAATCCCAACTACTCAGGAGGCTGAGGCACGAGAATCACTTGAACCCGGGAGGCGGAGGTTGCAGTGAGCTGACATTTCACTACTGCACTCCAGTCTGCGCAACAGAACAAGACTCCGTCTAAAAAAAAAAAAGAAAAAAGAAAAAAGACATTGCAGAGTCCTCACTCCAAGAGGAGAGATCCTTCAGTTGCAAAAATATTTTATAAAAAGAACCCCACAAAGTATTATCATAAATAATAAGTGGACCCTGACAATTGCAGTCAAGACTGGTAAAGCACAAGGCTTCTTCTTGTTTTTCTTTCTTTCAAGGTAAGGGATGCTTTTGGCTTGTTTCTGGAACAAGGAAAAGGAGAGAATTAAGGAGAGTGTGTTATTTTCCATAATCCATGAGGCCCTCCCCTCCCACAAAACTGACAGCAGCTGTGAAGTGAAGCAGACGTTTGTGAGAAAGAAAGAAGCTGTCTTTCTCATGGAGCTGGCCCAGGTTGGATAAGCAGGGCCTACATCCCTAAAGGCTACTTGGCTACAGGTTTCTTTCTTGGTTGGGGTTCCCGCAAAAGCAGATCCTGAGAAAGATTTGTGTACAAGTACTTTTCAAGGTCAAAGTACAAGTACTTTTCCCAGGAAGCAAGTGAGGGGGCAGAGAAGTATGTTAAACTCTGCAACTGGGTGTGTAAATAACTGCATGCTGCTATGGTCCACTGTGGCTCAATCCCACTGGAGACCCTCTGAGAAACTGTGCAGAGCACAGCTCAGAATTGTCCCCCACGATGGAGCAAAAAGCTGGGATTTTTATCCATCAACTCCTATCTCCATTGGTAAAGAGTTGTTCCTGGAGACATCAATTTCCCAGCACTTTCAGGCAGAACATGCATATGAGGCCAGATAAAACCTTTAAACAGAAAGAATTATGTGCTTGAGGTAGGAAGTCATTGGCATGATATGGAAACTTTCCAACAAGTTACACATGACCAACAGGATGGGTCAAGGGAATATTGCAGGGACATTGACAGCATCTACTACAATTCCCAGAACCCATTCCACAGGCAACCCTCCCCAACTTCTGTACCTTCAACCACACTCTCCCCTCTCAGAATGCCCTGGTGTCCATTTAAACTAGATTTCATCTGGATTCAAACAGCAGCAGGGGAGGAGTGGCTCCCCACTGCATGCACTGGGACAATCCCTAGTGGTGGCTCTGGAAAGAATGAGACCCAATATGTACCGAGTACCTACTACAAGCTGGTCCTATACATATCTTGTCTCATGGTAATGCTCAAAACAGCCCTTTGATGTATATATCATCATTGAGAGAAGGAGAGAGAGAGAGAGAATGAGTGTGTATGTGTATGGAATCTGAGACGTGGAGAGGGAGGTAACTTGCCTTGTCTCAAATGGATAGAAAATGACACAGCCAAGACCCAAACCTAGTGTGGTTAACTCCGAAGCCTCATGCTCTTTCTTCCTGACACAGGAATAGAAGCCAATGCCTCTTTGCCACCCAGGAAGAATATTTCTCTTAGATCAACAGACCAAAGTTTAGAGAACTCCTGAGAACTTCAGAAAGTCCCAGTCCTCCCAGAGCCTCAGGTGACACAGACCTGAATGTTTGCCAGGCTATCTTTCACTAACACTGAAATAGCCACCTGCACACTGCCTGCATGCAAACCACTCCTTGATACACATGCACCTAACACAAAGCCCCTTGCATGTTAGGCCAGGGGCTATTTTTGTTGCTTTGAGTTTATCTGAGGAAGGACTGATATGGAACAAGCCACAGGGCAGAAACCTATGCATGTTACCTCTCTCCAGGGGGACACTTCCCAGGGCTGGGGATTAAAGGAATTCGGTGTCTATTAAGTGGAGAGACTTTCCTACAGAAAGAGCAAGTTTATAAAGTCCATATGACATATGAGGCAGTGTTTTTCCAGCCTGGGGATTGTGTTGCACAAAAGAACTGGATAATTTTAACAAGAGCACCTGCAAATGTTTTCCCCAGTGAGCCACTCTCTGGAGAAAACTCCTCCTTCCCTCTCCACAGCAACATGAGCTGGGATCATTCTTTCATCTCCTGGAAGATATTGGATCCCACATGAAATCCTTTGCCCCACCCAAGAAGCTCCTAGCAACAACTGTCTGGCTTCATGTTACATCACTGGGCAGTAACCCCATTCATTCACAGGCATTTAATGGGCACCTACACTCCTCCAGGCCCAATGAAAAGCATCCAGGATACTTGGAGAGCAAAGTCTAGTCCTGCCCTCCAAGAATCTCAGTTGATGGAGGATTCTTATTTATTGTGTGTGCTAAATTTGACCACTGTGAAGGTGCCTGGCATTGTGTTTGACACATACAGGTGCACAGTAAATGCAGATTTCCTTTCGTTCCCTTAATAGTCTTCAAAATACTTTTATGGGAATTATCTTGTTGGTTTCTCAGGGCCTCTGCAAATCCAATTTGGAATGAGACAGAATAAAAGCAAATAACTAAGGACAGGAAATCCTGTGAATAGAGAAAGGCAGGCATTATAAACCTCACACTTAGTTGAGGAAGTTGCATCCAGTTAGGCCGTGGTGCAGCACGGAGGTTAAGGGCATGTGCTGCGGAGCCTGGGTTGGAATTCCGACTCTGTTCCTTGGCTATAAATTCCCACTTTTCCTTGTTGTATTCAGAGTTGAGCCCAGTTCCTCACCCCTACTGTAAAACCCCACTTTGGTAATTCCCATACCTGTCTCTATAGTCCCTTTAAATAAAGTCTGCATTACTGTTCTTTAACAAAGGTTGCAGATAGATTTTTCTTTAAACATTATATATAACATATATATAAAATATATACACACATATATATATGTGTATACATATAAACCTCACATTTAGTTGAGGAAGTTGCATCCAGTTAGGCCATGGTGCAGAATAGTGGTTAATATATATTATACCTATGAATATACATTTATATAATATATTATCAATATATAATAAATACAATTGTTATTTATATATACATGTGTGTGTGTGTATATATATATATATAATATGTATGTATTTAGTTTAAAAAAAACTATCTGTGACCTTTGTTAAAGAAAAATAATCCAGACACAGTGGCCCATGCCTGTAATCCCAGCACTTTGGGAGGCCGAGGTGGGTGGATTACTTGAGCTCAGGAGTTCAAGATCAGCCTAGGCAACACAGTAAAGCCCCATCTCTACCAAAAATGCGAAAAATTAGCCAGGCATGGTGGCAGGCACCTGTGGTCCCAGCTATATGGGAGGCTGAGTAGGGAGGATCACTTGAGCCCAGGAGGTAGACAGAGGTTGCAGTAAGCCATGATCACACCACTGGACTCCAGCCTGGGCGACAGAGAGAGACCTTGTCTCAAAAAAAAAAGAATAAAGCAGGCTTTATTCGAGGGAACTATATATATACACGCCCACATACACACATATAAATATATACATACACACACACACACATATAATATTAAGTTGATGCAAAAGTAACTGCAGTCTTTGCCATTAAAAGTAATGGCAAAAATTGCCATTACTTTTGCATCAACCTGATAAATATGTACACACATACATCCTACTGGTTCAGTTTCTCTGGAGAATCTTGATTGATGCAAGGGGAATAATACAACCCACTTCACTGAGTTGTTGTGAATAGCATGCTTAGAACAGTGCCTAGCACAAGGAAAAAACACTCTAAATGTCACCTACTTCATATCACTTTGATGGTGGCTGTGAGCCAGGACAAGTCCCCAAGTGCAGAACTTTGACACCACACCACGTATTTCCTCTGCCCGTTGCATAGACAGTCATGCCTATCTGTCCTAGCCTTGCAGAGCTACTCGAATGAGAATGTGAGTGCACACTTTCCGAGTTCCAGGCCACCCACTTTGTCAGTTGATTGCGCAAAGTAGCTGGGTCCCACTGCTCAGGTGATAGCATTCTCAGTCATCTCATTCCTCCCTAAGGGCATCAGGGTTATTCATGGAGTTTCAAGAATTCCTCAGGACACAACCTTGATTTGGCTTTAAACCAGATAGGAAGGCCACTTTTCTATCAAGTATCACTGACCCATGATGAATAGATTATCAAAACCACGAAGGTAAAAAGTAATTGATGTAGGCGTTTTTATTTGTTAAAAGAATGGAAATATTTTTCGCATTATATTTTGGTTTTATCTTGAGCAGTCAAGGAAGAGAGATTGGGAAGTTATAAAGGGACCTGAGGAAAAAAATGAAGCTTTGGAATTTGACAAAAACTAATATTGTTTCCCCGCAGCCCTGGCGTCAAAGCCAGTTCCCGGCCCAGTCCCATCCTGCAGCAGCCTGCCGCCTGCCTCCTCTTTCCTTTCAATATGACAGATGCCGCTGTGTCCTTCACCAAGGACTTCCTGGCAGGTGGAGTGGCAGCAGCCATCTCCAAGATGGGGGTAGCATCCATCGAGAGGGTCAAGCTGCTGCTGGAGGTACAGCATGCCAGCAAGCAGATCACCGCAGATATGCAATACAAGGGCATTATAGACTGCGTGGTCCATATTCTCAAGGAGCAGGGAGTCCTGTCCTTCTGGCACCGTAACCTGGTCAATGTCATCAGATACTTCCCCACCCAGGCTCTCAACTTGGCCTTCAAAGATAAACACAAGCAGATCTTCCTGGGTGGTGTGGACAAGAGGACCCAGTTTGGGAGCTACTTTGCAGGGAATCCGGCATCAGGTGGTGCTGCTGGGGCCACATCCTTGTGTTTTGTGTACCCTCTTGATTTTGCCCATACCTGTCTAGCAGCTGACGTGGGTAAAGCTGGAGCTGAAAGGGAATTCTGAGGCCTCGGTAACTGCCTGGTTAAGATCTACGAAACTGATGGGATTAAGGGCCTGTACCAAGGCTTTAACGTGTCTGTGCTGCCTACTTTGGTATCCATGACACTGCAAAGGGAATGCTTCCGGATCCCAGGAACACCCACATCGTCATCAGCTGGATGATCACTCAGACTGTCACTGCCATTGCTAGGTTGATTTCCCATCCATTTGACACTGTTCGATGCCGCATGATGATGCAGTCAGGGCGCAAAGGAATTGACGTCATGTACACAGGCACGCTTGACTGCTGGAGGAAGATTGCTGGTGATGAAGGAGGCAAAGCTTTTTTCAAGGGTGCATGGTCCAGTGTTCTCAGAGGCATGGATGGTGCTTTTGTGCTTGTCTTGTATGGTGAAATCAAGAAGTACACATAAGTTATTTCCTGGGATTTCCCCCCCTGTGAACAGTCATGTTGTATTATATAACATATCTTGAGCATTCTTGACAGACTCCTGGCTGTCAATTTATCAGTAGCAACTATTTACTGGTTGAAAATGGGAAGCAAGCCAGGTGCGGTGGCTCACACCTGTAATCCCAGCACTTTGGGAGGCCGAGGCGGATGGATCACGAGATCAGGAGATCCAGACCATCCTGGTTAACACGGTGAAACCCTGTCTCTACTAAAAATACAACAAATTTGCCAGGCGTGTGGCACGCGCCTGTAATCCCAGCTACTCAAGAGGCTGAGGCAGGAGAATTCCTTGAACTTGGGAGGCAGAGGTTGCAGTGAGCCAAGATGGCATCACTGCACTCCAGCCTGGGCAACAGAGTGAGACTCTGTCTCAAAAAAAAAAAAAAGAAAGAAAGAAAAGAAAAGAAAAGAAAATGGGAAGCAATAATATTCATCTGACCAGTTTTCTCTTAAAGCCATTTCCATGAGGATGGTGATGGGACTCAGTTATATTTTTTATTTCATTCACACCTGATAAATAACAAATTTGGAGAAATAAAAATATCTAAAATTAAAAAAAAAAAAAAACTAATATTGTTTGTTTGGCCTGGGAAGGGATGGGAGGCAGGGCAGGAACGAATGGTGCACAACCCAGTAGATTTTTTAAAAAGGTAACATTGTCAAAATGTGTTCTAAACAGTATGTTCATCTGTATTTGAAATCTGAAGGCACATTTTGTAGATAAAACTGAATTATTTTCATGGGGGCAAATACCCATCATGTGACTTGAAACATTGCTGCTCAAGATCATCGCTGCATTTTAGAGTTTTAGTGCCTTGGGTTATTCTGTTCCCACTGCTTGGAATGCGTTTCCCCCTAGCAGGAAAATATTAACATGCATTGCCTCTTCATGCATTACCATGATTACCTCTTCAGGAAACCCTCTCCTGACCTCTCCCAGGGGAGCTGATCACACTTCCCTTTCCCTTTGTGTGCCCATGGTACTTTCTTTTTTCTTTTTTTTTTGAGACGGAGTTTCACTGTTACTGCCCAGGCTGGAGTGCAATGGCACGATCTCGGCTCACCGCAACCTCCGCCTCCCAGGTTCAAGTGATTCTTCTGCCTCAGCCTCCCTAGTAGCTGGGATTACAGGCATGTGCCACCACACCCGGCTAATTTTGTATTTTTAGTAGAGACAGGGTTTCTCCATGTTGGTCAGGCTGGTCTTGAACTCCCGACCTCAGGTGATCCGCCCGCCTCAGCCTCCCAAAGTGCTGGGATTACAGGCATGAGCCACCACACCCAGCCTGCCCACGGCACTTTCTTTCCACTCCCCTGTACAGCACCCTGCAGCTGAAAGGGCGTGCCTGTGTCCTCCGTCTAATTAAGAACGTTTTTGCTAGCTTCTCTTGCCATCTTTTGTACTGTCTCTAAACAGTACTGGCATATAATGGGCACTCAACATACATGACATAAGAGGCCATAGATCAGTGAGTTTCAAATGAACCCATATGTTAAATAAGTTAAGTCAAGGGCTGGATTTAAATCAGACGCTAGAAATGTCTCACCCTTACATGGTCCACTTTCAACGAACCACTCCAGGAATGAATTATTGCAAACATAAAAAATGAAAGAAATCCCATATCTTTGAGTAAATCAGGGACCTGTGGATGGGATTATCTGGCTTGTGCATCCCCAGACCTGTTGTTCTTTACCTCCCTCTGGCTGTCCACTCTCCAAGAATAGGCAGAGTTATAATAACCCTATCCTTCAGATCTTGTCATTGCAGCAGCTCTCATTAAAGTTTTGTTGATGTAACAACCAAATGTAATGAGTACACTTGGCTTGAATCCTAATTCAGAAACCCACTGTAAAAACACAGTTTTGAGACAACTAGGTAAATGTAGTACAGCTTTAATCCTGGGTATCAAATAATATCAATGAATTACTTCCAATTTTATTATATGTAATAATGGTATTATCCTATAAGAAAATATGCTTATATTTAAGAATTGTATACAGAATTATTTAGGGATGCAAAGACATATTGACAGAGGTTTCCTTTAAGAGACTACAGCTGGCCGTGCACGGTGGCTCACGCCTGTAATCCCAGCACTTTGGGAGGCCGAGGCGGGCGGATCACAAGGTCAAGAGATGGAGACCATCCTGGCTAATACGGTGAAACCCCATCTCTACTAAAAATACAAAAAATTGGCTGGGCGTGGTGGTGGGCACCTGTAGCCCCAGCTACTCAGCAGGCTGAGGCCCAAGAATGGCATGAACCCGGGAGGCAGAGCTTGCAGTGAGCCGAGATTGCACCACTGCACTCCAGCCTGGGTGACAGAGCAAGACTCGTCTCAAAAAAAAATAAAACCCCACAGCCAAAAGAAAAAACAAAAGAGAGAGAAAAGAAGGGCAGAGAGAAAAAGGGAGGGAGAAAAGGAGGAGGAAGAATGAAAGTTGAAGCAAATATGGCATTATGTTGATCACTGTTGAATCTAGGAATAGGTATTTTCTCTAGTTTTGTGAATGTTTGAATATTTTCATAATAAAACAGGGTTTCAAAAGGCTTTCTGGGAAAGTAAATGTAAAGGAGTTGATAAAAATAATGTCAAACAATCTTTGGATTCATTTCATTCCTGTAGCTTTTCCCAGGCTTCTGCGAGCCAGCCCCTGAAGGCTTCGTTGGCCACAGACATCTGAACCAACTAAGAGCAGGAATTCCCCTGAGGCAAGCTGTTCCAACTTTCCTTGCTTTGGAAAATTCTGTCTTGTCTCCAACAAGCTCCGAATCCAGGCCCAGGACAGCCTCCAACCTGGGCAGCAGAAGTCTTCTGTATAGTCTGATCTCAATCAGTAGGACGCTATGGCTTGCATTTGTGCCTGTATCAGTAGGACGCTATGGCTTGCATTTGTGCCTGTATCGGTTAGGCTTAACCACGTGGGTTAAATAAGATGGCTTACTCATACAAACGGCCAGGTAGGTGGTCTACGACTGGTATGGCAGCACCACTATTGCCTTCTTCCTTTTCCTCTGCAGCACTCATCTCATCCTCTACCACTTCACCCATACTTCATTGGCCACGATCTTGTGACATGATTCTTACATGATTAAACTTTGCTGAAATGGAGGCATAGAAATGTGTCTTTAGCTGGGCAGCCATGGAAGGAAAGAGTGAAAAATGGAAGCCAACCAGCCATTTCTGCCACCGTGCCCAAGCAAGAAAAAATGCTTATAATCCTCTGTGCATATATTTTTCCTGGGGGCCACTTAGAAAAAGTGGATGGTCAAAGGCAAAAAGCAGGTGTCCAGGGCCCCCTACAAAATGCTATATTAATATCACTTCTACTGATGGTCTTTCTGCTGACACCAAAATGTGGGTCTGCATCCTTGCTCTTATCTCCATCAGGGAGAGCGTGCCTGAGAATGGAAAGAACAAGGAGGAGAATAAGGCAAAGAGATGGAGAGACTGCATCCTGATGACATCTTTAGAGCCCGTGGAGCTAGGCATGCCAGAAACTGGAAGGTTAAACTACATGAACCAATAAATATACCCCATTTTTTCTTAAAAAAAAAAATACTGCTTAACCTTTGTCACTGTAACATGTCACCTGCACAATTGGAGAAGTCTTGAGGGTAGAGAGCTCTGCAAAGGGAGGAAGATAGGAAGCGCTCCAGGCACTGCAGCTGTTGCCAGGAGTGAAGAAACTCCCTCCTGTGGAGCACTTACTGCCCATTCCGCACTGTGGGGTGCTCTCATATCACATATATTTCATATATATTAGCCCTTATATATTACATCTATAATATATATTATCAAATACAGTATTTCATGTCATTCTCATATAACCCTGAAGTACATGTTACCATCCCCATTTTGCAGAGTAGGGCACCAAGGCTTAGAGATATTAAGTAACTTCTCCAAGGTCACACAATTGAGAAATGACAAAACAGGTATTAGAAGCCAGATTCCCCCACCCCATCCCCAGGCTGCCTTTAAATTCCTCCCTGGGCCCTCTTCCTTGCAGGCTCCTGTCCCATCAAAGTCCCTCCTCCTGATCCCCCAACATCATTTGTCTTCTGCTGCTGATTGTCAGCATTTCTCAAGATCCCAGGGGCTGTGAGTTGGAAGAGGCATCACTCTGAGAAGTAATGCAACTGCAGGGAAGAGATGGCTCTTTAGAAATAAACTAGAAATGAGTATCTCTATGATACCCATGGAGAAAGTGCAAGAGTTCGGACACAAGTGGTTTCAGCCTCTGGGGGAGAGGAAGGTAATTTTATCCAGGGTAACCCAAACATCATCATCCAGTCACATAGGTGGAGAGGCACAGCCAAGAGTTCTGAATCAGGTTCCAATGATCTAAGCACCAGTTCCAGCACAGCCCCTGAATCCCTTATCAAGTTAAGGCCTCTCTTTGAGCCTAGGTCTCCCCACCTATAAAGTGAGGGACTGGGCCTGGAGGTGATGTAAGCTCCCTTCTAGCTCATCCCACTCTGGACCCATGCCTTGAGAAGCCACAGATCTCAATGCAGGCTTGTGTCATACTCAAGCACTAGTCACTGGAAAAGCAGGAAGTCCTTGGGTGAGGTGCTTACCTCTCGGAGTTTATTTTCCCAACACAGGTGTCAGATGGAATAGAAGAAACTAGGTGTCTATGCATGCTCATTTGTGGTTTCTATCACAATGGAAAATTCCTTGAGTGTCTACAATCCCCACCTGTGGTAATGTGAACACCCAACCTGGAGCCACGAAAACACCTGGGCCAAATTACTCCACTGAGCATTTCCCTTCTTCCTCAGCCCTTTCTCATCCTCCTGCTGGCACAGGCTGCCACTTGCCTGACTCAAGTTTCTCCACTTACTAAATGTCACACTTCCAGCTGCAATCAACAAGATATGCTCTCCAGGCAATTCAGTACAGGAAAAAATAAGGTCCTTCTCACTTCTTATTACCCTCATGAGATGCTGACTGTGGAGCTGGCTAAAACCAATGACAAATAACAGGGTTACTATGAGGAAGTATGAATGGGACCTATGGCCCAAGAGGCAGCAATTATGGACACAAAAAAAAGCATGAAAGGGGGTAAGTAGAGTCCTTCCCAGAGAACAGAGGAGGCAGCAGAGCCCATGACCCACATCTGAGTCACCACACCCCATGGCCACGATCTTCTATTCTAGTACATTTCCCTATTGTTATAGCAGATACAATGATAAATTATTTTATAGGATGCCACAGCTCTTTTTGGAAAGCAATATAGATGTAAAAGCTAGCCAGGATGTTACCAGCTGATATCCAATGATGAAGGAATAGGGATCCAGTTAGCCCTCATGTCAACATGGAAAGTTATTCAAGTTAAAGCATTTCACACCTATGAGCCCTTTGGATCTCCAGAATAACTGTGTGGAGTAAGAAAGGTCTGAGTCACTGCTTTGGCTTAAAAGATGAGAAAACCAAGACCCAAAGAGGGAAAATTGCTTGCCGGGGCTCACTCAGTCTGTAGCATTAGGGCTTCTACACCAGACCATGATTCCTCTTGAAGTGGCTTTCAGTCTGATGGTTTTCAAGTTTGTTCTCATTGAAACAGAAAAGGAGAAGGAAGCAAGGAAAGCAAGGAGCATTACAGCTTTAAAAGATTAGCTACAGTGGCCGGGCGCAGTGGCTCACGCCTATAATCCCAGTGCTTTGGGAGACCAAGGCGGGAGGATGGCTTGAGTCCAGGAGTTCCAGACCAGCCTGAGCAACATGGTGAAACCCCATTTCTACAAAAAATACCAAAAATTAGCCAGGCACTTGCCTGTAGTCCCAGCTAGTCAGGAGGCTGAGGCAGAAGGATGGCTTGAGCCTGGGAGGCAGAGGTTGCAGTGAGCCAAGATTGTGCCACCACACTCCAGACTGGGCAACACAGCAAGACCCTGTCTCAAAAACAAAAACAAAAACAAAAAAAAGGCCAGGTGCGGTGGCTCACGCCTGTAATCCCAGCACTTTGGGAGGCCGAGGCGGGCAGATCATGAGGTCAGGAGATCAAGACCATTCTGGCTATCACGGTGAAACCCCGTCTCTACTAAAAATACAAAAAAAAAAAAAAAAAAAAAAAAAAATGAGCCAGGCACCCTGGCAGGCGCCTATACTCCCAGCTACTCCAGAGGTTGAGGCAGGAGAATGGCATGAACCCGGGAGGCTGAGCTTGCAGTGAGCCGAGATAGCGCCACTGCACTGCGGCCTGGGCAAAAGAGTGAGACTCCATCTCAAAAAAAAAAAAAAAAAGATTAGTTACCGTATCCAAAACTGCTAAATTCCCACAGGACATTAAGTCAGAGCAATCCACAGATGTGGGGACAGGCTCCCAAGTTCCCAAAGACTCCCAATTCACCTCAGATTCCAAACACAGCATGGCCAGCAGTGATGGGATGCCCATGGTTAGAGGGAAGAGGGAGCATGCCTGAGCCCCAAGGACATGACCCCTCACCAGAGGTCAACCTCCCCTTCTCCCCACTGAGGCCTCAGGCCCTGGGCTGATGTCCTCTTCCATTGAAGTGCAGACAACCAAGGCAGAGAGTCAGTGCTAGAAAGGAACCCAAACATTCAGCTTCACTCTTGTTTTATAGGTAAAAATGTTGAAGCCCTGAAAGAAAAAAGAGTGACTTGCCCCAAGTTTACACAGCCACTTGGTGACAAACTCAAGTTTCCTGATTGTTCTTCCATCTCCCTTTCCAAACTGTTGACCTCCCTTCTTCTCCTGTGTGTGGCTGACACAGTCCCCGGACCCCTTCCTATCAAGGGGCCCAGGGAAAAATACTGGGTCCAGAAGATGCATAGTTTACATCTGGAAGCTGTGCAGCTCTTGTCACTGGTTTGGTTTTAGTTTTTACTTAACCCCTCTACTCTCCAGGGTAGGAGATTTAGCTTTGTCAAGCAGAGTCACCATGCTCTCCCGCGATCTTTACTCCTTTCTGAACTCATGCTGTTTTTTGAAGCCACTTCATCATACCTATGACTCTTTATTCCCCTGTGATAAAACCTCCAGACCTCTGAAATCATCCCTTCATCCTGGCTTCCAAAGCACTCTCCTCTCAATTCTATTTTACAATAGAAAGGCACCTCATATAGAAAATATGAAATAAATGAATGAAAAAGATTCCTCTTTTGCAAAAAAAAAAAAAAAAGGGAAGGAGGCGTGAAATAGTAGTATATTCAACCCTTTACCTGCCCTTGTGGTGTGATCCAATAGTAAGTTCAGCAGAGTAGGAGACAAGAAACCTGAGTTCAAATGAGGCTCTGGGGAAAACTAAAAAGCCTTGGCTCTAGCAACTAGCTGCCTGCCTAGTTCCACAGTGTCCTCTTGTGGTCAGTTGGTGTCATGCATGATTTTTCTTAAATTCAAGAATGAAATGTCTAATAAAGCAAAGATTCAGTCAGGGTCACTCCTGGATAAAGTAGATGAGGTCTGTTTTCTGACCACTCTCTATTCCAGCTTCATGCCCACTAACCTCAAATCCTTGTGACTGAAGTACATAGAGCGTGAATTTGGGTGTCAGGTTGATGTGAGAAGTACCAGCTCCACTTCTTAGAGAGATGTCAGCCAGGAGGACTGCTGTCTTCCAAGAGTGGTACTCATAGAGCACCAGGACCCTGCTAGAGCTCCCAAGCTTCTGCCTCTGATCTTCCCAGGTAACAGCGAGAAGCCCACTTGCATCACTGCACTGAGGGCCAATCGACCACACCAGCCAAACTCAACATACTCAGATGATGGTGGCCCATACTCTAGTCTATGGCCCAACAATGTAATAGGATTTGTTTCCTTTGAAACCAGGACTGTGCATGGTATGAACTGCTTGAGGCTGTTGTTTTTCTAGGAGAGAGTAGCTACTCAAGACAGTTTCACAATATAACAAAAGCCTCCATGACCTGTCCCATATAAGCATTGAGTAGTGATAGAGGGCTGAGGGTTCCCATAGGACTTTCTGGAGGAAGAGACATTTGAGCCTAGTCTTGAATACAAGTAAACCAAATGAAGATAGGTTTGGAGATAAGGCTCTTTCCACAAAAGTCCAACATGAGTAAAGCCAAAGGCCAAAGAGGGGAAACAGCCAGTGTTATAAATTCTGTGCTATGAAGGCAAGACTGAGATGTGACTGATAAGGTCAATAGGCACCCCTCATGGTAACCTGTTAAGGAACCTGGACTTTCATTGTATAGAAGGTAACTTACTGAAAAGTTTGAAAGCTGGCTGGGGGGAGTGGCTTCACCTATAATCCCAGCACTTTGGGAGGCCAAAGCGGGTGGATCACCTGAGGTTGGGAGTTCAAGACCAGCCTGATCAACATGGAGAAACCCCGTCTCCACTAAAAATACAAAATTAGCCAGGCGTGGTAACTCATACGTGTAATCCCAGCTACTCAGGAGGCTGAGGCAGGAGAATCGCTTGAACCTGGGAGGCAGAGGTTGCTGTGAGCCGAGATCACGCCATGGTACTCCAGCCTGGGCAACAAGAGCGAAACTCCATCTCAAAAAAATAAAGCCAAACATAGCATGACCATATCCTACATTTTAGATCAGTCAGTTGCTCTGATGGTCTGATGGCTGGGATGGACAGATATGACAGGGTAGAGATGGGAGGCAGGCAGGAAGGCAGAGGAGGTTTTTGTCTTAGTACAGCAGAGACTCAAGGGCTATTGGAGTCTTGAGGACGGCCAATAATTAGCACTCTTCTTCCACAATTGAGTTCTGAACCAATTGAGAACAAAGGCAAAGTAGAAAACAGACAGCGGTCATTGTTACTACTACTACATTGGATGATGTAACTTACATCTACAGACTGTAGTTAACTTCTTTGTTTGGAACTCCAGAATTATTCAGATGTACCCACCAAACCATAGGCAAACCACAAACCACCCCAGACTTCTTCATGTGGAAGCAGACACCTCTTAAACTTACAGGAAAAAGCAGAGCAGAACCCACACTCCCTCAGGTAACTCAGTCTGCATGTCTCCGGGCATACAGAATAAAAGGACAGAGAGAGGGCAGATGTGTTACACTAATTAAGCTTTCATGTAGAAGAAAACATCAGAGGTAGAAAAGAAGCATTCTTCCCTTACATTCCCCATCTTTTTGTTCTTTTCACTCACTGAACTTAACCATTAGAGCCATAGAGAAGAACACAGTCTATCACTGCCAAATCCAACTGCCATTGGGATCACTGGAAGCAGTTTAGATTTTGCCCCAAAAGGCTCTAAAGAGAGTCAGAATAATATATTAATTAAGGCAACTCCAAGGCTTCTGTAATTCTAAGTCTGAAAATTCACTCCATTTCCCACCCAAAGTATGCCCACCACATGGTTGAGGCGGGAAATTAAAGAAAAATAAACTTAAAAAGAAAGAGAAATAAGTTTTCCTGTATTAGGCTGACTTGTCCCAGAGGCAGCAAAAGGCACAGCCCAGACCCAGGAAGTCTTGATAATATTATCTAATGTGCTCTGGAAACTCTCCCAGCATTCCCTCAACATACGGAGAAGAAAAAACAAATTTTCCTTCATTTTATGGAATGAGTTTATAGATTCCTGTTCTCTGTAACCAGTGACTTCAAATATTCTATTTTATCTAAGCAGTAGAGTGAAGGTCAGAGCCTCTGAGCAGGCCTGTGTTATGGCCACCTGGGCGCCATAGTGAAGGTTATAGGATAAGCCCGTGCCTAGGCAAAACCTAGAAAACAGACATCTGGGTTGACTGGCAATGGTCATGTGTAATCCTGAGTTATGATCTGTTACAATTTGATTAACTGTCTTTGTCCTGCCTCTGTATCCCTGCTTTCAGGCCACCGTAAGCTTGCTTCAAACTAGCCCACCCCCTTTTGTGAAGTGTGCATAAAATCAAGTGCTGTCTTTGTTCTGGGCCCAGTCTTTGAATGTTAAGTCTGCAGGGTCTGAGTGCACTCAATAATAAATATATCCTCCTGTATACACCCCAAGGTCTCTCTCTGGTCCTCCTGATCCTGCAACATGGTCTGTGATGGGTAATTTTAGGTGTCAAGTTAAGTGGATTAAGGATATCTAGAAACTTAGTAAAGCATTATTTGGCTGTGTTTATGAGGGTGTTTCCAGACTACTTTAGGGTGTGAGTCTGAGTGGACTAGGTGAGATGCACCTTCAATGTGGGCCAGCATTCAGTTGACAGAGGGTCCAAAGAGAACAAAAACACAGAAAAGGCAACATGTCTGTCTCCCTCCTAGAGCTGGGATAACTCTTCCTTCTCTGTCCTTGGATATAAGAACTCCTGATGCTCTGATGATATTGTCCTCTGAGGACAGAGAAGGAAGAGTGATCCCAACTCTAGGAGACCTCTGACTCCAGGACTTACACCAGTAGCCCCCTGGGTTCTCAGGCCTTCAGCCTCAGACTGAGAATTTTATCATCAGCATCCCAAGCTCTGAGGTCTTTGGACTTGGACTGAGCCACATCAAGGTCTCCAGCTTGCAGACAGCCTGTTTTGGGGCTTCCCAGCCTCCATAATCGCATGAACCAATTCTCCTAATAAATCCCCTTATATATCTATATACATATACTATTGGTCATCTCTGGAGAACCCTAATAAATGGTCTAACCTGGCATATCAGCACACTAACACCCAATAATAAAATGCCAACAACAGAGATGCCCAAATCTACATATAATCCTCTGCCATTATCAAATTTACTGGAATTCAAAAATTAAACCTCCTTCCAAATCAAAGTCCAAAAGTGTTAAACTCCACTAGAATTTAAATCCAAAACTAAATACACTTATTTTTGTAAGTTAAGAATCAACCAGTCTAGGCAACATGGTGACACCCTGTCTTTACAAAATATTAAAAAATTAGGCCAGGCACGGTGGCTCACAACTGTAATCCCAGCACTTTGGGAGGCCAAGGCGAGTTGATCGCTTGAGCCCAGAGTTTGAGACCAGCCTGGGCAATATGACAAGACCCGGTCTCTATCAAAAATACAAAAAATTAGCCAGGTGTGGTGGTGTGCACCTGTAGTGTGGGAGGATCACCTGAGCCCGAGAAGTTGAGGCTACAGTGAGCCATGACCACTGCACTCCAGTCTGGGTGACAGACCGAGACCCTATCTTTAAAAAAAAAAAAACAGAAAAGATAGCTGGGCATGGTGGCACCTGCCTGTGGATCCAGCTACTTGGGAGGCTAAGGGGGGAGAATCGCTTGATCCCAGTGGTTCGAAACTGCAGTGAGCACTGATCACACCACTGCACTCTAGCCTGGGTGACAGAGCAAGACCTTGTCTCAAAACAAACAAAAAATGTCCAACATTCTTAAGTTAAATGCCCAAAACAACCTTCCCCAAATCCTTATTCTGTTCAGTCTTAACCAGAGGGGGGGTTGATGCTTAGGTGGTTAAAGTCCTTTCGGCAGCCACAACCCAAGCTGTCACTCATGGGAAAGTAATTTCTTTAGGGCCTCAGAAGTTACACTAGATATGCCTCAGATACATCACTTTTTAAAAATTGAGATGTAATTCATGTAACATGAAATCCACCCTTTTAAGGTTACAATTCAGTGCTTTTTAGTATATTCACAAGGTTGTGCAACCATCTAATCCCAGAACTTTTTCATCACCCCAAAAAACAAACCCATACCCATTAGCAGTCACTAGTATAGTTGTCTATTTCTGTGAATTTGCCTGTTCTGGATCATATAAATCAAATATGTGGTCTTTTGTGTCTGGCTTCTTTCACTTAGCATAATGTTGTTACAGTTCATCCACATTGTAGCATACACAAGTACTTCATTCATTTTAACAGATAATATTCTATTGTATGAATATACCGCATTTCATTTATCCATCCATCCATCGATGGACATTTGGGTTGCTTCCACTTTGAGACATTAGGAATAATGCTGCCGTGAATGTTCATACAAGTTTTTGTGCAGACATGTTTTTAGTTCTCTTGGGTATGAACTGAGGAGAGGAGTTGCAGGGTCGTATGGTAATTCTGTTTAACTTTTTGAGGAATCATCAAATTATTTTCCACAGTGCATGCATCATTTTACATTCGCACCAGCAAGGTACTGGGGCTCCAATTTCTTCATATCCCAGCCAATACTTGTTACATTAATTTTTGTACAATTCTTGTTACAATAATTTTTTATAATTATAGCCATTCTATAGTGCCCATGAAATGGCGTTTCATTGTAGGTTTTGAGACGGGGTCTCACTGTCACCCAGGCTGGAGTACAGTGGTGCAATCATAGCTTACTGAAATCTCAAACTCCTGGGCTCAAGCAATTCTCCTGCCTCAGCCTCCCAACTACGTAGGACTACAGGTGCATGCACACTACCACACCTCACTAATTTTTTAAAATTTTTGGTAGAGATGGGGTCTCACTATATTACCCAGGCTGGTCTCCAACTCCTGGCCTCAATCTATCCTTCCACCTCGACCACCTACAATGTAGCACTGGGATTACAGACATGAGCCACTGCACCTGGCCTAACTCCTAGGATAAAAAAGGAAGAGCTTGGGTATGACTATTAGCTCCCCTGGGATAGCAAATAATAAAGGGGTGGAAAGAAGCAGGTGTTACATCACTTACTCCCCTCCAAAGGGAAAGAAACAACAGTGCAGGGAAAGCATTGCCCCCAAGAGTTAGAAGCAAAGTGTGAGGCAACCAGCTCATACTGGCTCCTGAGAATCAACTGTCAAATCCTTGAGAATTTTGCAAACCGGTTGTTAAAGCCTTGGTAGCTTGAAATTAGCCAAGGCAGTAGTACTGACAACATGTAAATCAGAGAAAACTACAAATCAGTGCTTTGTGTTTTGGAAAATAAGGTTGGATCCTTTTTCCATGTGGTAATACCAAAATTCCAGATAGATTCCAGATTTAAATCAAACGCAGAAAACATAAAGTGCCCAAAGAAAAGTATAATCAAAGCAAAGGTTTTCCAATCCACGTGGACCAAATACAAAAACCATAATGGACTAGGTCAACATGCAACTACATTAAAATACATCATTTATGTCAAAAATAGCACTAAGTGGCAAACTACAAACTAGGGAAATTATTAGCAAAATACATGACTAAGAGAAACCCATCAAGAATTCTTACAAATTAGTAAGAAAAAGACAAACATCTCAATGGCAAAAGCCTCAACAGATAAGTCATTTACAAAATACAAATGAGATCAAAATTAATCAAGAAAATTTTAGGCCAGGCCTGGTGGCTCATGCCTTTAATACCGGCACTTTGGGAGGCTGAGGCAGGTGCATCACTAGAGGTCAGGAGTTCAAGACCAGCCTGGCCAACAAGGTAAAACCCCATCTCTCTAAAAATATAAAAATTAGATGGGAGTGGTGGCGCCCACCTGTAATCCCAGCTACTCAGGAGGGTGAGGCAGGACAATCACTTGAACCTGGGAGGTGGAGGTCACGTTGATATTGCGACACAGCACGCCAGCCTGACCGGAGGTTGCAGGGAGCCAAGATCACACCACTGCATTCCAGTGAGACTCTCCAAAAAACAAAAAAAAAAAAAAAAAGGAAAAGAAAATTTTAGACATGCCAGGTTTTGCTTGTAAAAATGGCAAAGAGGAGAGAAGGTAGAACACAGCTAATGCTGGGAAGGATATAAATGGTACTATGAAACACTCCTGGCAAAAATATACATTGGCACAAACTTTTTCTTGGCAACACAATATATACCCTTTGATCTTACACATTTTTGAGTTTATTCGAGAAAAATACAAATGTATAAAGATCTAGTTAGACTACTGTGGCCAGTAAGAATAGGCTAAATAATTTATAGTAAATCCATTTAATACTATGTACATATTAATGTTGAAATATTTGACACAGAAAGATATTCACCATTTAAATTCAAAAAATGACTTAAGTGGAGGGTAAAAACAGTATAATCAGGATGAGCAAGTAAAATACAATGTGTACTGAGAGTGAACTGAGAAAGTCTATGAAGACATACAGCAAAGCATGATCAACCTTCTCCTTTTTGCTTACCTACAATTCTACAATGTGCATATATTACCTGTTTGTTTTTAATAGGAGTTCTTTGACTTAATTTATACAGTTCAATGATCTTATTATCAGTTCCTTGATTTGACCTGAGTCCTGGAGTTCTTAGCTGTTTTTAGTGTCCTTTATCTTAAAGCTCTGTCTCCACTCATTTCCTGGCAATTCAGTAATAACTACATTAAGGTAATAACCTTCTGAACCAATTTTATAAGCAAATAGATAAAATTTCTAACTTTAGGGTAATTCCAATAGATAATTCCTGCATTTCTACAATGTGCATATATTACCTGTACATTGTTTGTTTTCAATAGGAGTTCATGGAATTTGAAATCAGAAGAAAAATCCTCATTACAAAACAACAGCATTTTAATTGAATTTTCTAAGTGATCATTTCCGGTTGTTTAAATGCACCTGTTCAAATCAAAGTTCATCATTTTGTTTGGAACAACTTTTGTTTGAGAATCAAATGGTCACGTAAATGAGAAAACAAATAAGCATATAATGACAGAAAAGTAAGTGGCAAAATAACTACAAACTTTGTTCCACTGGCTACTGCAGTACAATAAACAAAATGACAGTTAACCAAAAACACCTTTATTTTCATCTACAAAGAAGAAGCTCTTTTCTTCTTTTTCCAGGATAATCATGATTAACTTACAAAAATGGGTATACATCTTCAAAGCACTTCCCTTTAACGGGAAACTTAGCTTTATGGGATTTAAACATTAGAAAGTGGGGAAAAAAATTCCATTTTCTTGTCATTATAAGACAAAACAAAATCTAGTGTAAGTCAAGGAAACTCATTCACACTTCAGGTCCTTCTCCTCCAGGAACCAGCTGCATAAAGAGGAAAAAGAGTTTACTAATAACACTACCACCATGTCATCTAAAAACCCCTTGCTCTTCATTAAGCCACCTTTGCCTGTCCCCTGCACTCCACATTCCAATTTTCTCCAGATTGTCAGTATCTATTTCCAATTCCCAATGCCATCAATTAACACTTACTATCTCAACAGCGATTAAAAGTTCCAAGCAAACTAACCTTTAGACCCAATAAATAAAGCCTCTTCAATAGCTGAGCTTTAGGACCCTGACCACAGAGAACCCCTTTCCCATCTTATGCACCACTGGGCCATGATCATTTAGTCAAGCAAGCAACATTAAGGTTAGTTCTGTAATCACTGCCCCCCAGAAATGGGCTCCCATCAAAATAAAACAGTTTCAATGTGTCTTACCATTGTTATATTATTTCCATTTAGCAAAATCTGATCTAATTTAGTAATCCTTCTTCCTTCTGGTGTGATTTCACTAAATGAATAGATAAAATACAGTCAGGATAAACAGTGAAAATCAAAGCCAACATTTTGGAAATACTTACCCTCCCTAAAAAGGTTATCCTTGTATACAAATTACACTGAGGTTGAGCAATTATATCCACAATTTTCAGATACAAAGGTTGTCCACTAGGTAATGTAACCTTCATTAAAAGCAACAGAATGAACTCACTTACCTAAGACCCACGTCTATCAGACAGAGCTTCATAAAAAGAAGTGAAAGCTTGCCCAGGAGATCAAATATGAAATGAAATGTTTTTTGGGTCTTTTTTTTTTTTAAGAGACAGGGTCTTGCTCTATTGCCCAGGCTGAGTACAGTGGTACAATCATAGTTCACTGCAGCCTAGAACTCCTGGGCTCAAGGGATCCTCACCCTCCAGAGCAGCTAGGACTACAGCTGCCCCCCACCATACCCAGCTAATTTTTAAAATTTTTATAGAGACAGGGGTCTCCCTTTGTTGCCCAGGCTGGTCTCAAACTCCCAGGCTTAATCCTCCTGCTTTGGCCTTCCAAAGTGCTAGGATTACAGGAATGAGCCACCATGTCCAGCCTAAATGCTCTTACTATCAGTTCCTTGATTTGACCTGAACCCTGAAATTCCTGGCTCTTTTTGTTATCTTCTACCTTAAAACTATGTCTCCACTAATTTTCTAGGCGTTTACTAATAATTACATTAAGGTAATAACACTCTGATCCAATTTTACAAGCAAACAGATAAAACGTCTATCTTTAACGTTATTCCACCAAGAGGTAATGTTTTCTCATAAATAATTTAACTCAAAAGTAGTAAAACTGTCTTTAATTAAGAAGAGATTCCCCCCAATTCTTTAACACTACTCACAACTCAGTGACATCTTCCAGTACCATATCTGAAATTTGTTGTTAAGAAAATAAATACAAAATTTACTCTAGCTTCTGCCTTTGTTCAGCTTTTTTTATTTTTTGTTTTTGTTTTTGTTTTGAGACAAAGTCTCGCTCTGTCATCCAGGCTTAAGTGCAGTGGTACAATCACACCTCACTGCAGCCTCCACCTTTTAGGCTTAAAGGATCCTCCTGCCTTAGCCCCGGAGATTAGCTGGGCCCACAGGTGTACGTCACCATGCCCAGCTAATTTTTGTAATTTTTGTGGAGACAGGGTTTCATCATCTTGCCCAGGCTGGTCTCAAACTCCTGGGCTCAAGGGATCCACCCACCTCGCCCTCCCAAAGCGCTGGGATTACAGGCGTGAGCCACTGGGCTCGCCTGTTCAGTTTTAATTATAATGTTTAATACAATGGCTCAAATTCAAACTGCTTGTTGTTGATAGGAACTTTACCGTCTTTCAATACATACCTCTTAAAACATTATCATAAGTTCCCTGAGAATGAACTGATTTTTATTATAATAATCACAAATATACTGATTGTCTATAGTTCTTATGTTATTACTTAAGAAAAACCTATACCACCACCACCTTTTAAAAGGATACTGACAAAGTCATCAAATCCTAGAAGAGTACCAACAATTTCCTTATCACTCTTCATCACGATGTGAATTCTTGATCCTATACATTTGTCCACAAGCTCTGAGGAGGGAAAAAATATTATTTTACCATTCATTATTTCAACAAATATTTGAGTGCCTACTGGCACTCTTACTTGCATATAGTGAAAGAAAAACCAGGAAAAACATTCATTCAATAACTTTAGGTCTTATAATACAAATCTCAGTTCAAGCACAGCATCTGGCACATAATGAGCATTCCAAAAGAGTCTGTGGCATGAAAGAATGAAAACTTTTCAATCACGGCCACGACCACTAGTTCAATCACTCTTCACCAACTACAAAAATATAAGAGGAGATAGGTATAATTATATTCACCGGAAACTCTCCGGTCACTGCTTCCCCTCCCCAACTCTGTCTATCCGCTGTGCTCTGACGGTAGCTTGAACATCTCTTTAGCTAGCCTAAACATCTCTTTAGCTAGCCTAGCATTATGTGGCATTATGTCTACTTGTCCAGTGTTCTCTCCTCCACTGGCTTGTGTGCTATTTGAAGGCAATGGCTATGGTTTAAGTTTATCATTGAAAAATGCCCAGGCACGGTATCTAGTGTATAGATACTCAGTTCCTACCTATTGAATGAATAAATAACAAACAGAGCTGGTTTCCAGATTCCTCATTTAAGGCTCATTCCGGATCAGGGTGTTAGTGTCACTAACCAACCACATACATAACATGGTCTATCTAATCTGGGGATCGTAAACGCCAGGCTGAGAAGTGGGCCTACTACCTATAACCCTGCAGAGGCGGGCTCACAACAAAGGATGCCGACGACGCGTTCACTAAATGTGGACCTTTTCCAGTGAAGGTCTGGTTTGAGAAGTCAAAGTCCTTGCCTGGAGGAGCCCGACCACGTTAAAGAGCAGGGGCGGCCTGCTGTCGCGAAGACTTGGAGCTCAGAGTCGAACCGCATTTGGTCTTATACATTTCCCCACACTCGGCCAGGGCCTGCCTCGGAACAGCCCCTCGGCCCCCAATCCTGAATGTCAGCTCCCTGTTCCTGCTCCCCAAAGGACGGCGATTACCTAACGGCAGCAGCTGCGACGGGTTGGTAGTAGCGTTAGCCGCCATGGCTACGCCGGAAGTGGCCTGCCTTCATTGATGGTGGGACGACTTTGAAAAGCGCGCTTCCGCTTTTTCCGCAGCCCAAACAGGCTCGACCAATCTGAGGCCGAGCGCACGATCTAGTCAGCTGCGTGGGTCGCGCTCACTGGCTTTTTTCCCCGGCAAGTGAGATCCGGTGAAATATTTCCTGCCCACTGGACATTTTACCATCTCGGCAGATACCCATTCTGCCCTTGAAGTTTTGGAGAGACGTTGAAGATATTTTGCCTTGTGAATAAATTGTTCCTGTAACCTTTGAATCGTCTTCCCCCGTAAAGTTGCATTTCCTTTCAAGCCAGAATCTTCAAACCAGTATAAATCAATTCGTATTTCCTGCCATCAATTAACTGTTACAATTTTCGTTACAACTACTCATTAAGGAATCTATTGTTTCTTTTTAAAGTCCAGTGGATTGAAAATCTGCAACTAGCATTTTTTTTAAATTTTTCTTTAGTGAGGATTTAAGATATGTTTTTTAAACTTTTTACTACTTTAATTCATCGTTCTTATCTTTTTATGTCTGGTAGTCTTATTTATTATAGGCTTTTAAACTCAGTTTCTTCAACAATTCTTGTCTCACAGGCAACCACCAGATGTCACTCTAAATTATTCCAGAAGTGGAAAATCATGCTTTCCACTTCTGTGTTGAAAACAGCAAAGTATCGGCCCTAGTCTGTTTTATATTTGTGTCCTAGGAACTTAAACCTGAACAGTCTAGGTCAGGCGCAGTGGTAACGACTGTAATCCCAGCACTTTGGAAGGCCGAGGCGGGCGGATCACCTGAGGTCAGGAGTTCGAGACCAGTCTGGCCAACATGGGTGAAACCCCGTCTCTACTAAAAATACAAAAATTAGCTGGGCGTGGTGGCATGCGCCTGTAGTCCCAGCTACTCGGGAGGCAGAGGCAGGAGAACTGCTTGAACCCGAGAGGCAGCGGTTGCAGTGAGCCTAGATCATGCAACTGCACTCCAGCCTGGACAACAAGAGCGAAACTCCGTCTCAAAAAAAAAAAGCTAAACAATAAACACGAGCGGCCACAAAGAACGTCATTCATTCATACAACAAATGGTCATTAAGCACCCAACATTCCTTCATAGACTGAGTTCCTCAAGGCTGAGAATTATGGGAAGCAGTAGTTTACCTGATTAAATTTCTTCATTTTGAATTAAATGACTTTGGTTCAAATTCCATGGTCAGTTATTTGACAATGGGCAGGTTATTTTAACTTTTTAAGTCTCAATATACCCATTGGAAAAAATGGGGACAATAGTATCTACTCATAAGATTAATGTGGAGATTAATTGAGATAATCTATGAAAAGTAGTCAGCATAGGACCTGGCACATAGTAAGCCCTTTTAAACATGAGCTGTTATTACTTATCCTTGTTTTCTAATACATGATGTCTGGCTCAGAGTGAAGCTACATAAAGCTAGCATTGCTAGCTGGTTTTGCATTCATCTTATTTTTATAACCAGACATAAGCCACTTTAAGGAAGCAATTTCTTATTTTATACACTGTGCACACTTCATTTTCAGGCACACTGTAGGGTCTAATGAATATTCTTTAAATTGATTCTCACTATTTCATTCACACCCATCAACATTCTCCTTACTCTTCATAAGATTTTAAATACAAAGTAATGCCAGATTTGTTTGTGACGCTTCTTTCTTTCTCTTTCTCTTTTTTTCTTTTTGTCCAATCCTCATTTGGTTGAAAACCACCTCTTTTCCTGGTTTTCCTTTTCTATTCCTATTTTATTTTCCCCATACCATACTGACAGTATGGGCGAATTCAAAACATTGTTGTTATTTGATAGAGTTTTTAAAAATTAGAAAAATAGGCCGGGCACAGTGGCTCACGCCTGTAATCCCAACACTTTGGGGGGCCGAGGTGGGCAGATCACGAGGTCAAGACATCAAGACCATCCTGGCCAACATGGTGAAACCCCATCTCTACTAAGAATACAAAAATTAGCTGGGCGTGGTGGCACAGGCCTGCAGTCCCAGGTACTCAGGAGGCTGAGGCAGGAGAATCGCTTGAACCCGGGAGGCAGAGGTTGCAGTGAGCCAATCGTGCCACTGCACTCCAGCCTGGCGACGGAGTGAGACTCCATCTCAAAAAAAAACAACAACAACAACAAAAAAAACAAACAAACAATAAACATTAGCAATTTTGAATGCCACTAATAAAGAATAAAGAAAATCTCTTTAGAATCTGAAAAAAGGAACGATATATAGTTCACTTACATAGTAGAGTTAATGGGGATTTCAGGGAGTGGTATTTTTATTATTTTCTCTCCTGAGGCAAGACACAAAAAGGAAGAACAGGCCAATTCCAAATGGAGAGTTGTTACGAACTTGAAAATATGTCATAGCTCTATGTCTCAAGGATTTTTCTCCCTTTAAGTCTTAAATAGAAGACGTAAAATAGAATTTATAATTTATCATAAAATACATGTAACTACCGAAGGCTCTTCCCTGTATTATATGTTCAGAAAGGCATTTCTAATTTTCTCCCTCGAGTTAAATTAGAAATTTTATTATTTTCCCAATAGACATTTGTCCTTGTGGACAATATCTTGTTAATGAATTTATTCTACATTAATACAACTCATTTAAAACATAATGTAAGATGTGCATGGTGGCAGGCAACTGTAGCCCCAGCTACTCAGGAGGCTGAGGCAGGAGGATCCCTTGAGCCCAGGAGTTTGAGGCCAGCCTGGGCAACATAGCAACACCCCATCATATTTTATTTATTAATTTAGAGACAAGACCTCACTCTGTTACCCAGGCAGGAGTACAGTGGTGTGCTCGCAGGCTCAAGCAATCCTCCCATCTCAGCCTCCTGAGAAGCCAGTACCACAGGCGCGTGCTACCAAGTCTGGCTATTTATTTTTTATTATTTTTTGTAGCGATGAGGTCTCATTACATTGCTCAGGTTGGTCTCGAACTCTTGGACTCAAGTGATCTACCCACCTTGGCCTCCCAAAGTGCTGAGATTACAGGTGTGAGCCGCCATGCCCCACCTATATTCTAAATTCTTAAGTGGCCCAATCTGTATATTTAGAGATGAAAAAAATCCTGGAAATTCCCTTGTTCACTTTCTGTCTCAATTTTCCCAGTAACTAACTTTTTCTTTCTCTCTCTCTCCCTTTCTTTATTTTTTTGAGATGGAGTCTCATTCTGTCATCTGGGCTGGAGAGCAGTGCAGTGACACCATCTCAGATCACTGCAACCTCCACCTCCCGGGTTAAGGTGATTCTCTTGCCTCAGCCTCCCTAGTAGCTGGGATTACACACACCACCATGCCTGGCTAATTTTTGTATTTTTAGCAGAGATGGGGTTTCACCATATTGCCCAGGCTGGTCTCCAACTTTTGGCCTCAAGTGATCTGCCCGCATCGGCCTCCCAAAGTGCTGGGATTACCAGCATGAGCCACCACGCCTGACCCTGTTTTTATATATATCTTTTTTTTTTTTTTTTTTTTTTGAGAGGAAATCTCACTCTTGTCCCCCAGGCTGAAGTGTGATGGTGCAATCTTGGCTCACTGCAACCTCCGCCTCCCGGGTTCAAGCAATTCTCCTGTCTCAGCCCTCCGAGTAGCTGGGATTACAGGTCTAATTTTTGTATTTTGTACTAGAGAGGGGGTTTTACCATGTTGGCCAGGCTGGTCTAGAACTCCTGACCTCAGGTGATCTGCCTGCCTTGGCCTCCCAAAGTGCTGGGATTACAGGCGTGAGCCACCACACCCGGCCCTTATATACATCTTTAAAAGGTGTTCAATTAGACAGTAATTTTAGCCATGCCAATTGTGGAAAATATCAAGACAGGTTATATCAAGAAAATATTAATAGTTAACACATCACACAGCTGACAGCTCAAAACAGTTAATATATTAAGAAAACAGTTAATATATTCTGCATACAGGGAGCAATATAGTTTTACACAGTTTTCTGAGCCAATGCCAATAATTTTGTAATACAGAAAAGAAATGTATAGCAGCATCTTGAAAAATGTCTGCAGTATTAGCATTAAAACAGTTCTACTGAATCACAGAAACTAAATTTGATTTAGGAAGCCTACTGTTTTTCTCAGCTATGCTTAGATTAGAACGGAGCTCCTTACTTTTCAAGACCAGAAGTGCAAAATATCACAGTTACTGTAGTAATCTCGAATTCTATTTGAAGCAGACACCTATCCTTTAGGTTATTTGAAAACTGTCCTAGATAAGACTTGTTAAATCTTTTCTATAATGCACTTTAAATTGACATGAGATTCACTGCTTAAAAAAAATTGTAGTACAATCAGTAAAGGAATTAAAAAACCCTGGTGACAACAGAGCCCATATATTTTGTATTGACCAGAGTATTACACCCAAAATGAGATGGAATGAAAAGAATATTCTTATAAAATCGCAGGACTAGAATAATCATTTTACACGTATCCAAGTAAACTTCCTTTGTTGTCAAGGATATTCTGTTTCAGGTTTTAAATGCGTCTCAGATTCCTACACATATTATTTAAACGAAGAAAAAAAAACTCTAGAAAGAAACAAACAAGAATTCTCGGGTAAGCAAGTAATTTAAAGGCTGAATACACAGATACGCAACCTCACCAGTATGCTCCATGTTACTACATATTTAAGAATAGGGACGGGGGCCACAGGCAAAGGCAAGGAGGTGAAGGAATCGGACACTCGGAGAGTGAACCGAAAAGATGTGAAAAAGCAAGGAAAACAGAAGAGAAGAGGGAAGTGGGAAAACTTTGAGGCAAAAGAGAAGGCAAAAGAGAAGGAAGTGCTTTGAGATTGAATCCAGGGAGGAAAAAGCAGGTGTGCCACGCCGCACCTCCAGGTCCCGCGGACACCACAGGCTCTGCAAGCCCAGCCGCCCGGGTCACGTAAGCCCCACCCCGCCGCTCCTCGTCAAGTCCACCCGGCCCCGCCCGCCCCCCCGGCCCCCCCGGCCCCCCCGGCCCCCCGGCCCCCCGGCCCTCCCCCCGCTCCTCCCGCTCTCCCCGCCCCACAGAGTCGATCTCTCCTCTCCTAGACCCGCCCCGCTCCCCCAGGCTCCACCTCGGCCTCTCAGACCCCGCCCCGTCAGGGCCCTCCCGGCCTTGCCCAGCCCTGCCTCGCCGGCGGCGGCCGCCGTGTCAGGTGACAGCCCGGAAGCTGCGGAAGCGGATGAGGGAAGGGCGGCCGTGGCCCTGGGGGCGGCGGGAGCTGCTTTGCCTCCACCGATCTCCCTGTGCGGCCCTCATGTGCTGTGCTCGCTGACACCCGAAGTCCGCGGCTTTCCGCACACGGTGGGGTCGTCAGACCCGCTGCCCTTGGCGGTCGAAGTCGTCGTGCGGGCCCGCGGCGGCCGCCCATGGAGAAGGCCAGGAGAGGCGGGGATGGCGTCCCCCGGGGGCCCGTACTGCACATCGTGGTGGTCGGATTTCACCACAAGAAGGGCTGCCAGGTGAGGAAAGGGCCCGCCCCCGCCCCCAGCCGTTCGGGCGTTCGCCCCTTCTGGGGCCCCCCTGCCCTGCTTCTGTGTGCTCAGCTCGCGTCGTGCAGTCCTCCCCACAGCGCCCGCGACCCTTCGCCTCTCAACCTGACTCCTTTGCAGCTCCTCCCACCCGCCCCACATGAAGCCCAGCCCCCACAACCTCTTACTTCTGCCCCTGAAAAATGGTTGTGAGCAGCGGAGGAGCTGGTTGATACGTGTAGGTTGTAGGTTTTTAACTTCTGCTTTGGTGGAGTGGGAGGAAAGAATCGAAGACCGGCCCCACTCTCTTCCCCGTCCATCATTGTCTCCACTGGCTTTCTGGGTGTCCACCTATAATGGGAGTCTGGAAAAATTCAGTGCTTGGACTCTGCTTTCAAGGTAATAGGCTCAGTGGGCTTGCATACTAATGCTTCAGGTAGCTTGCAGCACATGCAGCCTCCGTAGAAAAATCAGCTTCCTTTGTTTATCTGATGGAAGCCTTGGAATTTGTCCTGTTAGGTACGGTTGTCGATTGACCTTGCCTCCCCCTTCCCATTGGTCCTTAGTTTTGCTATTTCATCTTCTCCGGATTTTGCCTTTTGGTGAGAGATTAATCTCTCCAGATCAACCGCAATAAGAGAAAGTGTATTACTGACCAAACCGTTCAAATATAAAGGTGTTTTTCAGCAGCCTCACTGAATCTTTAATGCAGCATCTGAAATGGAATATTTGCAATGTATGTAATGAAGGCCAGAGAACAAAATAGAAACAGGATTATTTAATGAGCAAGCAAACACTGGAAGGGAATGATGTCATAATGTACTAGTGAACAGTAAATTGAAATGCTTTTTTGAAGTATTAAAAATAGTAATTGCCACCACTAGCTAATGAAGCATTTAGTTTCTTGCATTCCACAGGAAATGTAACATTTTAGAAGACTTATTGGCAAAAATTAAGTTCTCTAGGGAATAACAGAAAAGTGATGGGAGTGAAAAAATTGTGTTTGTGCGTAATTTTGAAATATATCCTCACACCTGTAATGCCAGCACTTTTAGAGACTGATATGAAAGGATCACTTGAGCCCAGGAGTTTGAGACCAGCCTGGATAACAAAGGGAAACACTGTCTCCACAAAAAAATTAAAAAATTAGTTGCATGTGAAAGCGCACTTGTAGTCCCAGCTACTCGGGAGGCTAAGGTGGGAACATCGCTTGAGCCCAGGAGGCTGAGGCTACAGTGACCCTTGATCCCACCACTGCACAGCCTGGGTGAGAGAGCAAGACCCTGTCTCAATCCCAGCACTTTGGGAGGCCGAGGCGGGTGGATCACCTGAGGTGAGGAGTTCAAAACCAGCCTGGACAACACGGTGAAACCCCGCCTCTACTAAAAATACAAAATTAGCTGCGCGTGGTGGCACATGCCTGTAATCCCAGCTACTTGGGAGGCTGAGGCACGAGAATCGCTTGAAGCCGGGAGGCAGAGGTTGCTGTGAGCCGAGATCACACCATTGCACTCCAGCCTGGGCAACAAGAGTGAAAAAAAAAGTTTTGGAAAGTGTGTGTTACATGCATAAGTCTTAGAATGACTGGTCTAGAATCTGTTCTTTATAACCTGTACATCAGGTGTTTTCAGAGGCTTTAGTTAAAGTATGTAAGATTTGCCCCAGGATAAATTAATCAGCTACCTAATTCTCCACTTTACTATTTTACTTCCAGGTGTAAATTAAAGGTGCGTGGCTCATTGAGTTGTGACTCTGACTTAACATGGTTTTAACTTGTGTGAGGGTACTTAGACTGCAAGTATTCAAAATTGCCGTGGGTCATGTTGACCATTAGTTCTTTTTTTTTTTTTTATTCTTGAGATGGAATCTCACTCTCTCACCCAGGCTGGAGTGCAGTGGAGCTCGGCTCACTACAAGCTCTGCCTCCTGGGTTCACGCCATTCTCCTGCCTCAGCCTCCCGAGTAGCTGGGACTACAGGCGCCCGCCACCGTGCCCCCACCGTGCCCGGCTAATTTTTTTGTATTTTTAGTAGAGACGGGGTTTCACAATGTTAGCCAGGATGGTCTCGATCTCCTGACCTCGTGATCCGCCCGCCTCGGCCTCCCAAAGTGCTGGGATTACAGGCGTGAGCCACCGCGCCCAGCCATGACCATTAGTTCTAAATGTGCGCTGAGATTGTGCATAGGGAAAATTCCTATACTTGGTCGTAATTTGTAACTTTTAAATAGAAGTGACTGAAGTAAAACCTTTGTTTTAAAAGTGATGCCTTTCAGCAGTCCGCTTGGTTAAGCATGATAACTTTGTCATTTGACATGGACCTAAAAGTAAAAGCCATCTTCTAATACTGCTGTGTTGAAGACCCAAAACTAGGCTTGTGGAAAATGTTAGTTCATCTTGTTTCTTGCACTTTTTCCACCTTTGAAGTCCTCAGATGTATTTTATTTTTATTTATTTATTTTGAGACGGAGTCTCGTTCTGTCACCCAGGCTGGAGTTCAGTGCAGTGGCGCGATCTCCGCTCACTGCAACTTTCACCTCCTGGGTTCAAGTGATTCTCCTGCCTCAGCCTCCCAAATAGCTGGGATTACAGGCATGCACCACCATACCTGGCTAATTTTTTATATTTTTGGTAGAGACGGGGTTTCACCATGTTGGTCAGGCTGGTCTAGAACTCCTGACCTCAAGTGATCCACCCGCCTTGGCCTCCCAAAGTACTGGGATTACAGGCATCAGGCCAGATGTATTTTAAATGAAAAATTCCTTCATTTGAATTTAAATGAACATCTATTAACTTTATCACTTGATCTTTTTTTTTCACTTTTATTTGGGTAACTTGTGGAAGTAAATTCTTCTGTAGATAGCATGTTAGCTTCTAGATGTCATTTTTCTAGTTTACTGATATACTTAACATTTAGAACATTTTAAGTGATTTTTTGAGTTCTACCATAACATTTAAAGTTGTTTCAAAATATTTACTCATTTCAACTTTTTACTGAATTGTTTAAAATTTAATATTTAACAAGGGATAATTTAACATTTAACAAGGGATAATAAGTGTGGCCGGGCGCAGTAGCTCATGCCTGTAATCCTAACACTTGAGGTGGATCACTTGAGCTCAGGAGTTCAAGACCAGCCTGGGCAATATGGCGGAACCCAGTCTCTACTAAAAATATAAACATTAGCTGGACGCGGTGGCGTGTGCCTGTAATCCCAGCTCCTCAGGAGGCTGAGGCAGGAGATTTGCTTGAATCTGGGAGGCGGAGGTTACAGTGAGCGAAGATCTGCCTACTGCACTCCAGCCTGGGCGACAGTGAGACCCTGTCTCAAACAAAACGAAACAAAACAAAAATTTATCTGACATTAGACCCTTTGGTGTGAAATAATTTATGGATACCTTCTCTGTAGTAAATTGGCTTGTTATAGATTGTGTATTCCAGAGTTTTGTTTGTTCCAATGTATAAATTATACTTGTCGGACTACCAAAATTTTTTGCTAAGTAGCATCAAATATATATCACATTAACTCTTTGTATTTTTTTTCATAAACAGGTTAGAACTTTTTTAACTACTCAAGTTAAAAGGGAATAGGTTATTTTCCAAAGAGATGTCATAAAAAGTTGAAATAATTACTTAATTTTTGACCACTTTTCTGATAGTTTATTGTTTTGTATACATAGCTAGCAGTTTTAAGTCTTAAGTAAACTGGATTTACCAAACTGTATTTCTAATACAAAAAAAGCAGAATAACAATTTTTTTTTTTAATTATACTTTAAGTTCTGGGATACATGTGCGGAACATTCAGGTTTGTTATATAGGTATACATGTGCCATGGTGGTTTGCTGCATCCATCAACCAGTCATCTAGATTTTAAGCCCCATATGCATTAGGTATTTGTCCTAATGCTCTCCCTCCCCTTGCCTCCCATCCCCCAACAGGCACCGGTCTGTGATGTTCCCCTCCCTGTGTCCATGTGTTCTCATTGTTCAACTCCCACTTATGAGTGAGAACATGCAGTGTTTGGTTTTGTGTTCCTGTGTTAGTTTGCTGAGAATGATGGTTTCCAGCTTCATCCATGTCTCTGCAAAGGACATGAACTCATTCTTTTTCGTGGCTGCATAGTATTCCATGGTGTGTATGTACCACATTTTCTTTATCCAGTCTATCATTGATGGGCATTTGGGTTGGTTCCAAGTCTTTGCTATTGTGAATAGTGCTGCAATAAACTTGTCTGTGTGTGTCTTTATAGTAGAATGATGTATAATCCTTCGGGTATATACCCAGTAGTGGGGTTGCTGGGTCAAATGGTATTTCTGGTTCTAGATCCTTGAGGAATCGCCACACTGTCTTCCACAATGATTGAACTAATTTACACTTCCATCAACAGTGTAAAAGCGTTCCTATTTCTCCACATCCTCTCCAGCATCTGTTGTTTCCTGACATTTTAATGATCACCATTCTAACTGGCATGAGATGGTATCTCATGGTTTTGATTTGCATTTCTCTAATGACCAGTGATGATGAGCTTTTTTTCATATGTTTATTGGCCACGTAGATATCTTCTTTTGAGAAGTGTCTGTTCATATCCTTCACCCACTTTTTGATGGGGTTGTTTTTTTTCTTGTAAATTTGTTTAAGTTCCTTGTAGAGTCTGGGTATTAGACCTTTGTCAGATGGGTAGATTGCAAAAATTTTCTCTCATTCGATAGGTTGCCTGTTCACTCTAATGCTAGTTTCTTTGGTTTAATTAGAGCTCTTTAGTTTTTTTAAATTTAAGCTCTTTAGTTTAATTAGATCCCATTTGTCAATTTTGTCTTTTGTTGCAATTGCTTTTGGTGTTTTAGTTACAAAGTCTTTGCCATGCCTATATCCTGAATGGTATTGCCTAGGTTTTCTTCTAGGGTTTTTGTGGTTTTAGGTCTTAGTTTAAGTCTTTAATCCATCCTCTGTTAATTTTTGTATAAGGTGTAAGGAAGGGGTCTAGTTTCAGTTTTCTGCATATGGCTTGCCTGTTTTCCCAGCACCAGTTATTGAATAGGGAATCCTTTCCCCATTGCTTATTTTGTCAGGTTTGTCAAAGAGCAGAGGGCTGTAGATGTGTGGTGTTATTTCTGAGACCTCTGTTCTGTCCCATTGGTCTATACGTCTAAAAAGCAGAAGTATAAAAGAGCTAGAACTAATCTTAACACTAGTTCCACCAGTGAATAAAGCAACCAGCAGCAGTGAAGAGAATGGCAAATTTTCCCGTTGGTGTGAGTGGACTGGTCACAAGAAAGTCTCCATGAGGTAGCAGAATGTTGCATTGAAAATTTAGAAATGGGTTGATATTAGGGGGATTGTTTATGTTGGAGTGCTACAACTATACTCAAGCCCTGAGTGATTCAGGTTTTGGTGACAGATGACTCACTGACAAGCCTTTTTTGGCAACTGCTATTAATGAAATCCTGTGGTGACAATAATGAAACATTTGGGTGGGTTTGTTTGATTCTTGTTGCAATAAGTAGTTCTTTGGAAAAAGAAAGAAGAAAACTGAAAGGTTAGATGGTTTTTCCTGATTTTGGCCATGCTTTTTGTATATGCTGAAATTATGAAAATCTCTGACTTAGCAGGGCTGCAGCATTGACAGAACAATGGAATAGTTTTCATTCAGGCTTTGGCATTGTGGCTAAGCAGAGTGGGTGTCAACTTGTGTACTAGAACTTTGAAATATCAGGAAGATTCCTTCGTTCTCTTATGGGTCCTCCCAGCTAGCAAGAATGTGCCTAATTTCTTTCTTTGGCTTAAGCCTTTGATCCCTAGTAAAATACTTATACACCATGAGTAATCATCTACTTCATGTCATTGATATGATTCAGATCCTTTGCTGAATGTAGATTTTTGCTAAAGGGAAGACTGCAGAAGGGCCCTAATCTACTGGGGATGGACAACAGAAAGATGCAGACACATAGGGAGAAGAGCCTACTTACCTACTTAATTTTAAGACTGCTCCTATTTTATATGGATTAAGAACTCAGGTTCTCCCTAAGATATTTTTAGAGGATATTATCTAAGCTGATATTTTTGGCAGTTTTTAAATCATATTTCAGTATTTTTGAAAATAACATTTATGATTAAAAAAAAAAATATATGTACTGGCCAGGCACAGTGGCTCATGTCTGTAATCCCAGCACTTTGGGAGGCCAAGATGGGAAGATCGCTTGAGCCCAGGAGTTCGAGACCAGCCTGGGCAACATAGGGAGACCTCATCTTTGCCAAAAAGTAAAAAAATTAGCCAGGTTTGGTGGTGCATGCCTGTAGTCCCAGCTACTTGGGAGGCTGGTGTGAGTGGACTGGTCACAAAAAAGTGAAGCAGGAGTATCACTTGAGCCCAGCAGGTCGAAGCTGCAGTGAGCCGAGATGGCACCACTGCACTCCAGCCTGGGTGACAGAGTAAAACCCTTTCTAAAAAAAAAAAAAAGAAAGAAAGAAAAGGTATCAAACCATAATCATGTTTCATGGCCTACCTTTTTCATGTGAAATACACCATTAATATTTTTCTGTATTAGTAAATAATTGAATTATGTTTTAAAATTGCCAAATAGTATTTTGTAGAAATACTGTTATTTATTTAACTGATCTCCTTTTTAGATACTTAGGTGGCATTCTAATTTTTCACTATTTTGAATAGCGCTGCAGAGAACATCCTTGTGGCTTTTTGCACCTTTTCTCATAAGTATAGAGACTTCATTGTAGCCATTTTTTTTGTGAAGTTTGTATTAAAATGGATTTTGAAACAGAACTTACTGAACACAATTTAAGTTACTCTGGGTGACTCTCTTCAGAGCAAATGTCACTCATACTGTGGCATTCTCCGTTTAACATAGAGTGATTTGCACATGGCTTCATTGGGCCCTAGCCGGCCAGACAGAGAGATGACAGAGATGTTAGTAATTATTTCCCAATGTCAATACTGTCCATAGTGATGGTGGTGTTTTCCGCTTCCCTTTATTTGATGCTTTTCTTCCATTGATTGGGAGACCACGTCTACTGAATCTGTTGTGTGAAATAAAATGACTCAGTCATGGGTTTTGAAAGGAAACCTAAAGCCTTCTTGGTATACTGTCAAGAGCTTTATAATAGCTGGTTTTGTTGGTAGATGTTTTTTTCATTTGTTTCTGGTTCTTGGCAGTTTTGTAGGTAATTAAGTTGTCAGAAGTGTGACTTCTGAATAAACTCTGGGTGTTCATTTAGATTTCAAATATGGGCCAGGTGCGGTGGCTCACAACTGTAAATCCCAGCACTTTGGGAGGCCGAGGCAGGTGGATCACTTGAGGCCAGGAGTTCGAGCCCAGCCTGGCCAACATGGTGAAACCCCCATCTCTACTAAAAGATATACAGACACACACACACACACACACACACAAATTAGCCGGGCGTGGTGGCACGTGCCTGTAGTCCCAGCTACTCCGGAGGCTGAGGCAGGAGAATCGCTTGAACCTGGGAGGCAGAGGTTGCAGTGAGCCGAGATCTTGCCATTGCACTCCAGCCTGGGTGACAGAGCAAGACTCTGTCTCAAGGAAAAAAAAAACAAAAAAAAAAACTAGATTTGAAATATGGCCCTCTACACTCGTGCCTTTCATCACACCACTGTGCTCATTGTCACAGGGTATGCTGAGTGTTCATATATGTGCACATGGCTACAAGTTTCTTTTTTTTTTTTTTTTTTTTGAGACGGAGTCTCACTCTGCCACCCAGGCTGGAGTGCAGTAAAACGATCTTCGTTCACTGCATCCTCCACCTCCTGGGTACAAGCAATTCTCCTGCCTCAGCCTCCCGAGTAGCTGAGATTACAGATGTGCACCACCACACCCGGCTATGTTTTGTATTTTTAGTAGAGTCAGGGTTTCACCCTGTTGGCCAGGCAGGTCTCAAACTCCTGAGCTCAGATGATCTGCCTGCCTCAGCCTCCCAAAGTGCTGGGATTACAGGCGTAAACCACCGCACCTGGCCTTTGCAAGATTCTTAATGAAACCCATGTCTGCCCCATGGCCTTCACTGACAGTATTAGGAATGTGTTAGGCTCCCTTTGGTGGGTGTGATGCACTCCCAGAAATTATAATATCTTTATTGCCTCATGAAATTTCAGTATTGAAATGAAGAAAATTGAAACGTTAAACATGAATTGATGTATAAAAGATTGCCAGGATAAAGTTCATTAACATTTCAATTAAATACATTGATTTAATTTAATAAATCAATTGATTTGATCATTTGTTGGGAAAGTTCTAATTTTTTTCCTGTAAGAAAAATGGTTTTTATAGCTTTGATGACATCTTTGTATATATTTTCAGGAACCTGGAGATAATGTTCCATTTATATCATCTCATTCAGAAAACCAGTCTTTATCATTACACCTTATGTTTTGTACAAATCGTTGTCTTATCCTCTAGCAGAGGATCTTTATATACAATATTTTTTTTTATACTTACAGCTCTGATAAATTCTCTCTTATCTCTTTTACCATATGAGAATCAAGATGTAAGTTTGGACCTAATTGTCATTAGGTGTGTAAGCTGGGGCAAGTTGCCTAATGTTTATGGACTTCAGTTTCTTCATCTATAAAATGAGAGTTTTAAAGTAGGTGACTGCTAAGATTATTTCCACTTCTATGATTCTAAGATGAAATTAGCAAACATTTGCTGAATACCTGTCATCAGAGGCTACATTGAGAAACATGCCCAGGACATTCCAGGACAGGCAGAAGTAATATTTAATGATAGCAATCTGAACAGAGGAACTTTCTGGGATGGTGAAAAATCTGTGCATTGATGAGGTATTTGACCATGAATGTGTGGATCCTCAAAACCTATGAACTCTGTACACTAAGATTTTTTATTTTATTTTATTTATTTTTTTGAGACGGAGTCTCGCTCTGTCACCCAGGCTGGAGTGCGGTGGCATGATCTCCGCTCGCTGCAGCCTCCGCCTCCTGGGTACAAGCGATTCTCCTGCCTTAGCCTCCCATGTAGCTGGGATTACAAGAGTATGCCACCATGCCCAGCTAATTTTTGTATTTTTAGTAGGAACAGGGTTTCACCATGTTGGCCAGGCTGGTCTCGAACTCCTGACCTCAAGTGATCTGCCAACCTTGGCCTCCCAAAGTGCTGGGATTACAGGTGTGAATCACTGCACCCGGCCTGATCTTTTTATTTTGTACTTTGTAATATATATCAAATCTAATTTAAAAGTTTTAGAAAATAAACCCTTCGGCCGGGCGTGGTGGCTCACGCCTGTAATCCCAGCACTTTGGGAGGCCGAGATGGGCAGATCACAAGGTCAGGAGTTTGAGACCAGCCTGGCCAACATGGTGAAACCCCATCTCTACTAAAAATACCAAAATTAGCCGGGCATGTAGCAGGCGTCTGTAATCCCAGCTACTCGGGAGGCTGAGGCACAAGAATCACTTGAAACCGGAAGGTGGAGGTTGCAGTGAGCTGAGATCACGCCACTATACTCCAGCCTAGGCAACAAGAGCAAAACTCCATCTCAAAAAAAAAAAAAAAGAAACTCTTCTACTTTGTAGCAAATCACCAAACCCTACAATCTTTAGTACTTTTGAAAGAGGCTTTTCAAAATTGCCATTTAATTAATATGATTTTCTTTCTTTAAATTGCTTATACTAGTACAGAGCTAGGAGATATAGTGACAGTTCTCCACTTGCATTCTTTAATTTTGAGCCTTACAAGTATGTAATTTACAAAAAAAAAAGAGTAACTCAAACAATAGCTCTGCTGTTTTTTTATATTCTATTTTCCACATACTGTTCTAAGCAAACATGGTGTCTTAGAGAAATAAAAGCCACTACTTAATATAGGAACCCAGACCTCTCTTGGATGCTCATATATATATTTATGTACTGAAAGCATAAATTTCTATTAAGTAGAGTCGTTTTCTTCACTCTTTGTAAGCAACAGCAAAGATTCTAAGTCCGTAAAGTGTGCCCTAAACATAATCTCTGCTTGTTATGAACTATTTTTAAAAACTATCCATGAGGGTCACCATGCAGTTCATTATTGTAATTCTATGAAGATGTATATTTTTCTAATTTTTTTCCTGTACATACATATGATAAAGTTTAGTTTATAAGCTAGGCACAAGAGATTAACAAAAAAATTTTTTTAATTAAATTTTAATTTAAAATGTTTCAACTTTTTAATTTTAAAAATTTTAAACTTTTTAAACAAATTTTTTTAAACATTTAGAAATCAGGCATAAGAGAGTAACAAAAATAACTAGTAGTAAAATAGAATATTTATAGCAGTATGCCAATATCACTACTCTTGGGCTTTGGGGTCATTATTAAGTAAAATAAGAATTACTCAAACACAAGCACCTTGATACTGCTGCAGTCAATCCGATAACTAAGATGGCTGTTCAGTGACTAACGAGAGGGTAGCCTGTACAGCGAGGATAAGCTGGATGATGGGATGATTCACAAGTCAAGTGGAATGGAGAGGGACAGTGTAAGATTTCATCATGCTCCTCAGAATGGCACACAATTTAAGACTTATGAATTGTTTATTACTGAAACTTTCCATTTAAAATTTTCAGAATGTGGTTGACCATGACTAACTGGAGCCATTGAAAATGAAACTGGGCAAGGTGCAGTGGCTCACACCTATAATCCCAGCACTTCGGGAGGCCAAACGGGAGGATTACCTGAGGCCACAAGTTTGAGACCAGCCTGGACAACATAGACCCTGTCTCTATTTAAAAAAAAAAGAAAGTGAAACTGCAGGTCAGGGGGACTGCTGTAATGAAGAAAATACCAATCCATCACAAACTCTGTCGGAAAACAGAAGAGGAGGGAACATTTCTCAACTTATTTTATGAGGCCAGCATTACATTAATACCAAAGCCAGACAAATTATTATAAGAAAAAAACAAAGATCAATATCCCTCATGAACATTGATGCAAAAATCCTTAACTAGATAGTTGCAAAAAAAAATCCAGTAATACATAAAAGGAATAATACATCATAACCAAATGGGGTTTGTCACAGGTTGGTTTCATATTTGAAAATATCCATTCACAATATTAATAAATAATAGGGTAAAGCTATATGGTCCTCTACAGTTGGCAAATGGGAAGGGAAGGTAGAAGGCGAAAGCTCCTGGGGTTTTTATGTATATGCTTGTCCCTCCCACCCAGAATCACAACTTGTCAGAATTCACTTTTCAAAGTTAGGCCTTCATGATAGGCACATTCTTTAAAAGAAAATGTTTAATGTGAAACATCATACATACACAGAAAAGTGCTTCCCTTCCCAATATATAGATCACACTGATTGATCACAATTGTGTGTAATCACCTCACAAGTCTAGAAATATTAATATTGACAGCACCCCAGAAGTGACTCTTATGTCCTTTCCTACTTTTCTTTTTCCTCAACGCTAACCACCCTCTCCACTTGTAACACCATAGATTACTCTGTTTCTTCACTTTATGGAAATATAATCATATATTATGCGTGCTTTTGTGTTCGGCTTCTTTTGTTCAGAATTATGCTTGTGGAATTCATCTATGCCGTTGCATATTCCTGTGGTTTCATTTCTTCTCATAACTGTGTAGTGCTCCCTTTGGTGATACACCACAATTTATTTATTCAACTGTTGACAGGCATTCGGTTGTTTCATCATGGGCTATTACAAATAATGCTATCATGAGCATTTTTTAGATGTCTCTTGGTGCACGTGTGCAAATCATTTTGTTGGATATATACTTAAGAGTGGAATTGATGGATTATGGGGAATACCTATCTTCGCTTTTAGTAGATATGAAATTGTTTTCCGAAACAGTGGAACCAATTAACTTTATCACTGGTGTTCTTCATGCTCCTTGCCAACACTGGGCATTATCCATCCTTTTAATTACAGTAATTCTGGTGGGGTATGTAGTGTCATCTCATTATTGTTTTACATCACATTTTTTGATTTGTTGATGAGGCTGGACACTTTTTTATAGGTCTGCTGGTCATTGGGCTATCCTCTTTTTGTGACGTACATGCTCCAAATCTTATCCTGTTTTTCAATTGGATTGTCTTTTCTTTATTTGTTGAAGTTCTTTTTATATTATTGAAAAAAGCCATTTAAGACTTATATGTGCTGCAAATTCTTTTCCCTCTCTGTTGCTTGCCTTTTCAGTATCTTAATGGTGTCTTTTTTACACCATAATTGAAATGTGGTCAACTATATTAGTCTTTCCCATTGTGGTTAGTGCTTTTTAAATGCCATTTAAGACATTTTTACTAATTTGATGTCCTGAAGATATTTTTCTGTATTACCTTCTAGATCAGTGTTGTCTAATAAAAATACTAAGTGAGCTGCATACGTAATTTAAAATTTGTAGTATCCACATTAAGAGAGCAAAATAATCAGATAAAACTAATTTTAATATTGTGTTATTTAACTCACTCCAAATTAGTATTTCAAAGTTTCAATATAAAAATTGAGATATTTCACATTGTTTTTTCCTGCTAAGTAATTAAAATCCAATGCAAATTTTACTTAATAGCACATCTCAAATGTTCAGTATCCATACATGGGCAGAGCAGTTCTAGAAGATTTATTGTTTTTACCCTTTCACATTATATCTTATGTTCCACCTGAAAATGATTTTTTGAATGAATTGTGAGGTAGAAATCATTACTTACTCATTTGGGCATCCAGTTGCCTTAAGACCACTTTATTGAATATAAAGACAGTCCTATCTTCACTGTTCTGTTATGCTACTTTGGTATTAAAGTGTCCACATATGTGTGTCTTGTTTCTGTATTCTGTGTCATTTGTCTATTTTTCTATGCTTGCACCAGTATTACACTATCTTATTATAATTTTTATAATAAGTTTTGATACCTGGTAAAGAAGAATTTCTTCTTAGGAGAGTCTTGGCTACTCTTGACCCTTTACATTTCCATATAAATTATAATCAGCTTGCCAGGTTCTGCAAAAATATCTTTTGGAGTTTTGATTGAGATTGTATTGAATCTAAGGATCAGTTTGAGGAGAGCACTTCTTTTTATATTATCTGTTCATCAGATGCTCTCATCTGGGTAGGATCTGGACATGCTGTGCCTTCCAGACTCTGCTACTTTTCCCTTTCTGGCGTGGAAGCAGCTAACTGAGAGGGAGGCTCAACCTTCAGCTTTGATGAGAGCACTGGAGGGCCCCCTCCCTCTTTTTGCAGGAGACTTTCCTTAAGGGCAGAAAGTCCCTGGCAAGATTCTGGAATTCTAGGATGAAGAAAAATGAAGTCTGGGAGGAACCAGACCCAAAAAAACACAATAAAAAACAAAACTCTGTCCCCTGTATCTATGTAGCAGGGGCCTTGTACACTGTGTGTGAGTTCTCAGGGGTCACCTGTTCTTGCATTGACTTGAACCTAGGGCACATCAACACAACTTACCCTACTTGAGAACAGATTAACGCTTTTTACTCCTCACTCTCCTCTTTCTCTGTCATCAGTCCTACAGTTTGCTTTGTGGTTTCAGACCAAGTTCCACTGAGAAACCAGTTCCAAAGGTAGAGGCTTGTATGTCCTAGCTGACTAGACAGGAGAGGAAAGGAACAGACTGTCTTGGCCGGGCGGGCGGATCACTTGAGGTCAGGAGTTTGAGACCAGCTTGGCCAACATAGTGAAACCCCATCTCTACTAAAAATACAAAAAATTAGCCAGGCATGGTGGCGGGCGCCTGTAATCCCAGCTACTCGGGAGGCTGAAGTGGGAGAATCACTTGAACTAAGAGGTGGAGGTTGCAGTGAACCAAGATCACACCACTGTACTCCAGCCTGGGCAACAGAGTGAGACTGTCTCAAAAAGAAGAAAAGACTGTCTAGAAAAAGGTAATCTCTAGAATCGGAAGAGGGTTAACAAAATGAGGATTAAGGCAAAATACAGTTAGTAATAAGATAACAAGGAATCTGCTCATGGAAAAGGGGTCCTTGTAACTTACTGAGGCTGAACGTTGGTTTACCATCTTACATTTTCTACGTCCATTAAATCAGCCTTCTGGGAATCCACAGTCCTGGCAATTCTGAACTGCCCCAGTAGGAGGGAAGCCATCTCTCCAGGGTGAGATAGGTGAGCCATCAGGTCTGGTTGTGGGAGTCCACAGTCCTGGCACTTCTGAACTGCCCCAGTAGGAGGAAAGCCATCTCTCCAAGGTGAGATTTGTGAGCTGTCAGGTCTGGCTGAGAGAATCCACAGTCCTGGCAATTCTGAACTGCCCCAGTATGAGGGAAACCATCTCCCCAGGGTAAGATTTGTGAGACGTCAGGTCTGGTTGTGGGAGTCCACAGTCCTGGCACTTCTGAACTGCCCCAGTATGAGGGAAGCCATCTCTCCAGGGTGAGATTCATGAGCCATCAGGTCTCGTTGGGAGAATCCACAGTCCTGGCAACTCTGAACTGCCCCAGTATGAGGGAAACCATCTCTCCAGGGTAAGATTTGTGAGTCGTCAGGTCTGGTTGTGGGAATCCACGGTCCTGGCACTTCCGAACTGCCCCAGTATGAGGGAAGCCATCTCTCCAGGGTGAGATTCATGAGCCATCAGGTCTCGCTGGGAGAATCCACAGTCCTGGCAATTCTGAACTGCCCCAGTATGAGGGAAACCATCTCTCCACGGTGAGATTTGTGAGCCATCAGGTCTGGTTGTGGGAGTCCACAGTCCTGGAAATTCTGAACTGCCCCAGTAGGAGGGAAGCCATCTCTCTAGGATAAGATGCAGGGGTGTACTAGGTTGTGGGGATTAGAGTACAGGGGACTAGCAAGAGGTGCTATGAGGAGGGCGAGGGGGAAAGATAGGAGGACACTTGGAAAGGGGTGCCTGACGAGCAGGGCGGTGGCATACGGACGCTCTGGAATTGACAGAGGAAGAGCTGGGCAGGGAGTTCCGGGAGGTAGGGTGCTGGGAAGGGGCGACATTAGTCAGCTGGGGGAAACGGGTATGCTGGAAAACTGAACAGCTTGGACGGTCCTGGAGAGGAGGCTGAGGGCAGGAAGTTTGAGGAGTAAGGGGAGGAAGGAGGGCTGGAAGACGAGAGCCAGAAGGAACAGAAAGAAATGGAGGCCAGGGTTGAGGCCGAGAAATTGGAGGTAGCTTTCTGGTCATTTTTCCAAATGAGTGCTGTAGTAACTAACTCACTTGTCCAAACGAGTCAGAATGAATAACTGAGATGTGCTGAGACTGACTCCAGCATTTATCTCCTCAGGACATTCCATCACAGAATGCCTATTATGAAACATACATTTATCTCCTTAGGACATTTCTTGACGCAATGCCCATTATGAAACATACATGCTCCCTTTTGTTCTAGCGAGGAGGCCCCATCAATCAGGGAAATGGTCCCAGTTTCTCAGTTTAAGAGTGGTCATGGGATGTAGCAAAGAAAATAAATGGGTCTGTAATTATTGGTCCTTGTTCTTGGGATACCATGTAGTTTTGCCCCTCCATAGGCAAAGATTGATCAAGGGGCTAACAGAGGCAGGGGCTTGGGGCCTAGGAGAGCAGTTCTGAATCAGGAATTGGGAAAATGAGAAGTCAGTATCCTAGTCTCTTTTCCTTACTACATTGTTCAAAGCCCTTTCACATCATTTACCTCACTGTGTGAATGCACATGATTAGAGATGTTACGTTCATTTTATCAATGAGGACACTAAAGACCAGAAAACGAACTACCAGTAGGCATAAAGCAGGTGGGACTAGAACTTGGCCAGAAAGAGGGCTGGTGGGAGGGAGCACAGAATGGCACAAAGTGCTTACCAGCATCTTTGCCTCCTCCTATGTCTCTGGACAGGATCTTGGAGGAGGAGCTTAAGAGCAGAACTGTACTTTTCGTAGCTTACCTTTTAGTTCCTGTGTTCCCTTCGTTTGATGCCTTTCTGTTCACTGGAACCAGAAACATAAGGCCAAAGCTGGTACACTCTCTGCCCATTGAAACTGTGCCCCAAAGAGCTGAAGAAAGCAGTAACAGAAATCTTCGAGCTTGCAGGATGGCAGATAAGAAACAACTTGCTAAAATAAAACTCCCTCCCCTTCTAAGAGAATGAAATTAGCTAAAATTGGTTAAAACGAATATGGCCAATGAATATATGTAGAATGAACTTGCTGATATCACAACCCAAATTTCTACCACATGTTTCATACTGACTCCTCTTGTTTCATACTAACTCCCCCTGAATTTGTGTATGGGATCCATGAGGAGGCATGGAGAGATAACTGTGCATGCCTGAGGGACTTTGCAGATGTTCCCTTTCCTTCTACCAACCACTTGCTAATCCCAGAATCAGCCCCCTAACCTGTTCTAATAAAAGTACTGCCTTAAAGCCAGCACAGGGAGACAGATTTGAGCTGGACTCCTGTCTCCTTGTTGAGTAACCTGCAATGAAAAGCTTTTCTTTTCTCAAAAACCTGGTGTCATAGTATTGGCTTTGTAAACCAAAAATAAAATTCAAAGGCACCCCTGCAACCATCCCAATGGATTCCCTCCTCAGCCAGGGCACCCTAAAATTTAACCAAAAAAGACTGGTTCAGGCCTTGAAGCCAGGTGGAGGTTGAACTTGCTTCATTATACCCTTCCAGCATTACTATCAACACAGACCTTAAGAAACATTTACAGTCTATTCTCTCTAAAGCCTGATACTTGGAGGCTTCATCTGCATGATAAAACCTCCGCAACCCCTTGTCTTCACCCAGACATTCTTTTCTATAGATAAAAACTCTTTCAGCCAATTGCCAATCAGAACATGTTTAAGTGTACCTATGACTTGGAAGCCTCCTTCTTTGAGTTGTCCCACCCTTCCAGATCAAACCAATGTAAATCTTAATATATTGGTGGATGTATTGAAGGGGGCCTGCCCCTCCACACCTGTGGGTATTTCTCGCAAGGTGGAGACGAGAGACTGAGAAAAGAAATAAGACACGGAGACAAAGTATAGAGGACGAAAAGTGGGCCCAGGGGACCGGCGCTCAGCAAGTTAGGACCTGCACCAGCGCTGGTCTCTGAGTTCCCTCAGTATTAATTGATCACTATCTTTACTATCTTGGTGAGGGGAATGTGGTGTAACTATAGGGTGATGGTGGGGAGAGGGTCAGCAGAAAAACATTTGAGCAAAGGAATCTGTGTCATAAATAAGGAAAGGTGTTGTGCCTGGATGTGCACGTAGGCTAGTTTTATGTTTAACTTTACATAAACATCTCAGTGCGGTAAAAAGTAACAGAGCAGTATTGCCACCATGATGTCTCGCCTCCAGCCATAAGGCGGTTTTCTCCTATCTCAGAATAGAATGTATGCTCGGTTTTAAACCAAGTCATTCCATTCCCAGAGACATGCAGGAAACAAATGCCTTCCTCTTATCTCAACTGCATAGAAGTCTTCCTCTTTCACTAATCCTCCTCAGCACTGACCCTTTACAGGTGTCGGGCTGAGGGGCTGTAAGGTCTTTCCCTTCCCACGAGGCCATATCTTAGGCTGTCTCAGTGGGGAGAAACCTGGACAATACCCAGGCTTTCTTGGGCAGGGGTCCCTGCGGCCTTCCACAGTGCATTGTGTCTCTGGTTAATAGAGAATGGACAGTGGCGATGACTTTCACAAAGCATACTGCCTGCAAACACATTTTTAACAAAGCACATCCTGCACAGCCCTGAATTCCTTAAACCTCGAGTCAATACTGTCAGGCCTCTGAGCCCAAGCCAACCCATCGCATCCCCTGTGACTTGCACGTATATGCCCAGATGGCCTAAAGTAACTGAAGAATCACAAAAGAAGTGAAAATGCCCTGCCCCGCCTTAACTGATGACATTCTACCACAAAAGAAGTGTAAATGGCTGGTCCTTGCCTTAACTGATGACATTCCCCCACAAAAGAAGTGAAAATGGCCGGTCCTTGCCTTAAGTGATGACATTACCTTGTGAAAGTCCTTTTCCTGGCTCCTCCTGGCTCAAAAACCTTCCTTACTGAGCACCTTGTGACCCCCACTCCTACCCACCAGAGAACAAACCCCCTTTGACCGTAATTTTCCTTTACCTACCCAAATCTTATAAAACGGCCCCACCCCTATCTCCCTTCGCTGACTCTCTTTTTGGACTCAGCCCGCCTGCACCCAGGTGATTAAAAGCTTTATTGCTCACACAAAGCCTGTTTGGTGGTCTGTTCACACGGACACGCATGAAAAATACAGCACATGTTTCTGTGAGCACAGGGTTGGGACAAGAGTTACAGATTAACAGCATATCAGAGCAGAACAATTTTTCTTAGTGCAGATCAAAATGGAGTTTCTTATATCTTCCTTTTTCTACGTAGACACAGTAACAATCTGATCTCTCTTTGTTTTCCCCATAATGTATTATGTCTCCATAAAATGTATAAAAGCAAGCTGGAGCCCAACCACCTTGGGCATGTGTCCTCAGGACCTTCTAAGGCTGTGTCACAGGTACGTCTTTAACCTTGGCAAAATAAACTTTCTAAATTGATTCAGACTTGTCTCAAATACTTTTTGGTTTACAAATTGGCAACCGATGAAAGAGACTCTGAGTATAGGTGGCCTCAACCTTTGACAAATCTATTGATATTTAGTACCAGCTTTTAGCTATCTTTATGGTCGAAACCAATAGGACAATTGGCTGAGACCTGGGAGCCCTCCTCCCTCCAGAGAATCCTGATCTCCCCAAATTTGGTTGAGATCCAAAGTGTCTTTTGCTGTACAACTCCTTTTCTAGAGTTTTACTTGCTTCCAACAAGGAAAGCAAGTTTTCCTGCTTCCATGACAATAGAAGGCAGGTAACTCCTTTCTGGAGTTAGAGCTCACTTCCAACAGAGAAGGCGAGTTTGAGTTTTCCTGCTTCTGGAATGGTAGAGAGCAGTCTTCAGCCTGAGACCCATTCCTAGGTAAGTGACTGAATTGGGGTTTCATCTTGGTTAAAGTTATGATGCAGCTGGTCGTAGTTTCTCCTTACTGTTACAGCGCTCAGTAATCATATTGTTGGGTTTTTGTTGTTGTTTGTTCTGGTCTTTCTCCCATCAGATTTGACCAATTCTGCCTGACTTAGTCAAATCTGAATAAAAATTCCAAATTGTAGGGAACAAGGCCTCTCTGAATTAGCTAAAATTCCTTGCTGCTGTGAAAGAAAAAAAATCAATTTCTGGTTACTTCCTGTCTTTAAAAAAAAATTGTTCTTTCATTTACTTTTTCTCTACCCTATTCCTCCTTCCCCACTTTGCCATACTCAGTACGAAGAAAAATCTAGAGATGACTCAAACCCCTTAAAGAACACAGAACAAAGGCACCACTCACCCCATTTGGGGGTGTTCTGTTTTCTTTGTGGAGTTTCAAGGGTCATGGGCAGATTCTTCATAGGTCTAAAGTTCTGCTTTCCTGTATTACATTACCTCACCTCTTTGGCTTTTGTGAGTAGCAGAGATTACCTTGTACTGTGAGAGGATTTGACCTTGATGTGTGTACTGGTGGATGAGAGCTACAAAGTTAAAGCTGACTGAGGACAGTTTACAGGAAGCAGTCTTCACTGTTTTGTTTTTTCCACCTAGGAAGTTGTTTAGGATCCTAATTCTAATTCAGAGGTGCACTCTACAGAGTCTTCTCCATTGCCTTTCCTCTCAAAATTAATCTTGATTGGCTTCTCTGGGCATTTGCGTAAGGAACTGAAAGTCATTTTCATAGATAAATGAGAGAATGAGTTTCCTCAGCTCCCTAAAGGGCATTTTGCTTCTCCCAGCTGAAAGCCTCCCCTGGATTACTAGGGGCTAAGTGGGAGTGTCTAGTGGGTTGACCCCCAGCAACGTGCAGCAGCCCTACAGGGAACCCCCAACAAAATTAGTTTTAAAAGGCTTGTCCAAGAAATGAATATAGGAGCTGGTCGTTCCATGCTTTGAGCCCTCCTGGAGGTGCTAGACCTCTGGAGACAAAAATGACTCGGTGGATAACACGCTATGGAGTCCTGCCAATAACCGGCACACTTCAACCCATTCCACTAAACCCTAGGCCTTTAAAAAAAAAAAAAAAAAAAAGGTGGGAAACAATCTAAGAATGGGAAAAACAAGGAGAATGACTCCCTTTCAGGCACTCTGTTGGTTTTATGGCACCTCTGCTTGCAAGTGTTTGTGTAAAATGGTCTTTATGGTCTTTTTGTGCACAATTACATCAAGGAAATTTCAGAGCCCAAAGGTCAACCTGCAACTATAAGGTTCCTAAGTTATCTATCTCTTTCTTTTCTGCCTGCTTTAAGTCTGCTGTTACTTTTCTACTGAGATAGAATCCACTGTTTGTATTCAACCATTTCGTTTTTGTTATTGTTAATTGTTTTTGCAAACCAATGAGTTTGTATTAATATCTCCTGGCTAGAGTTCTGAAGTAAAAGCTATAGAATCTTTGTGTGAGTGTGTATGTGTGTGTTTATGTGTACATATGCATATTTTGTTATGTGTTTTGGCCACAGGGACCAAATGTGGCTTAAACTTACAGAGTACTCATAAATAAGCCCAAACGCTTTTCAAGTTCACGTGACAGTAAAATCTTTTTTTTCTTTTTCTTTTTTTATTTTTTTTTTTGAGACAGAGTCTCACTCTGTTGCCCAGGCTAGAGTGCAGTGGCATGATCTCGGCTCACTGCAAACTCTGCCGCCTGAGTTCAAGCGATTCTCCTTCCTTAGCCTCTCTAGTAGCTGGGATTACAGGTGCCTGCCACTGTGCCTGGATAATTTTTGTAGTTTTAGTAGAGACGGGGTTTCACCATCTTGGCCAGGCTGGTCTTGAACTCCTGACCTCGTGATCCACCCACCTCGGCCTCCCAAAGTGCTGGGATTACAGGCATTAGCCACCACGCCCGGCTGACAGTAAAATCTTTAATCTAGCTTTAAAATTACTTGTAAAGTAATATGAGAAATGTCTTAAGAATTGTCAGCATACATTTTTGTTTGCATTTATTGATCAAGAGATTTCATACTTACCCCTGCTAAATACTATAAGGTGTCAAAATTTGGCATAAGCATTATTAAACTATAAACCCAGCCCAAAACAGAATGATCTTTGCTTGTGTGGTTTTTTTGTTGTTGTTGTTGTTGTTTTTTTGAAACATAGTCTTGCTTTGTCACCTTGGCTGGAGTGCAGTGGCGCGAACTTGGCTCACTGCAACTTCTACCTCCCAGGCTCAAGCGATTCTCTGCCTCAGCCTCTTGAGTAGCTGGGACTACAGGCATGTGCCACCATGCCTGGCTAATTTTTATATTTTTAATGGAGACGGAGTTTCACCATGTTGGCCAGGCTGGTCTCAAACTCCTGGCATCAAGTGATCGACCCAACTCGGCCTCACAAAGTGCCAGGATTTACACATGTGAGCCACCGTGCCAGCCGTGCTGTGTAATTTTTGATAAAGAAGACATTGATATTAGTTTAGTGAAAATAACTAAATCTTGAATTATGTGGTAAAATAACCATATATTTAATGTTAAGTTTCTTACTTAGGTAAACACCTGAAATTCACAGACTATAAAATGGTTGACAGGGAAATAACTTTAAATGACAACTATTTGCAGTTTTCATAAATAGGTAAACAATTAAAATAATTAGTTAAATGTAATGGAATAAATACTTATAGACAAACTTGTCATAATTTAGAATGTAAAGTTAAATCAAATACATATTTAATTAAATGTTTGGATATTTTCCAATTAAAAAATTATATTGTAGGAAAACATTGTTTCAAAAAAAAGTATGCTCTTATTAAAAGTTAATTTTTGTCTAATTCAAAGCTTTAAAGGTTATGTATCAAAGAGGAACCAGGAAATAAGAAAGAAGTTATATAATCAAAGAGGTATTTTTGGTAAGAAAGCTAAAAGAAAAATATGTGAGAAAGAGTCTTTTATGGTGAATTTTTTTCCTAAAATAAAATGACAGGGTTGTTTAAGAAAGAAGGATATGTAGGACAAACCAGAAAGTCCAAGCATGTCGTGAATGGTCTAGGTCATAATACAGTTAGTAAAAAGGGAATTTATAAAAATGTTATGTGATTAATTGACTATAATGAAATTATAATAGTTTTTCTAAAAAACTGGACTTCAGTATTAAAAATACACTCAATAATTGGTTAAAACAAGATTTCATTAGAAAAATTGAGTTACTCTTAGTGCAAGAAGTTTTTAATTTCTAAATTCAATAATCTGTTTCTTTTTGAAACTACTCAAATATCTCAAGCTTAATAATCTATAGAAGAAAAATTTTGAAAAGCAAATGAAAAATCTTTTGGTTCTGCTTTTGTCTGCATGTCTGTTATATCTATGATTATATGTGCCATGTGGAAGTGATATTTCGCTGTTAAACTCTATGAAAGAGTTCTAATTTGACTTAAAGAAATGTAAGGGCTTGGCCGGGCATGGTGGTTCACACCTGTAATCCCAGCACTTTGGGAGGCCAAGGCGGGTGGATCATGAGGTCAAGAGTTCGAGACCAGCCTGGCCAAGATGGTGAAACCCCATCTCTACTAAAAATGCAAAAAATTAGCTGGGCGTGGTGGCAGGCACCTGTAATCCCAGCTACTCAGGAGGCTGAGGCAGGAGAATTGCTTGAACCCAGGAGATGGAGGTTGCAGTGACCTGAGACTGCGCCACTGCACTCCAGCTTGGGTGACAGAGCAAGACTCTGTCCCAAAGAAAAAAAAAAAGAAAAGAAATGGAAGGGCCTTCAGACTGATACAAGCTAGTTCAGATGCCTTTTAATTCACATGACTTCGGCAGTCTTTGGTAAGATTAATTTGGTAAACTTAATCTCAAAATTCTCTGCAATAGTTTAAAATCTTAAAATCATGTTAAGTAACCTCGGTTTTTTTCACTAGGAATTTGGGTTACTAAGAGTTAAAATAGTAGTAATATTAAAGAAGTAAAAAAGTATAAAAGAAAATGTAGTTTTTTTCCTAGTTAAGAGGCTATTTGAGTCATTTTAAATTAAAGAGAAAATTATACTATATTAGTTCATTCTTACATTGCTGTAAAGAACTACCTGAGACTAGGTAATTTGTAAAGATAAAAGGTTTAATTGACTCACAGTTCTTCAGGCTGTACAGGAAGCATGAATGGGAGGCCTCAGGAAACTTACAATCATAGCAGAAGTCATAGAGGAAGGGAGCACATCTCCACATGTGGAAGTGTGAGAGAGAGAATGCAAAGGGGAAAGTGCAACACACTTTCAAAAACCAGATCTTGTGAGAACTCGCTATCACAAGAACAGCAAGGGGAAAACCACCCCCATGATCCAGTCACCTCCCACCAGGTCCCTTCCCTGACATTGAGTATTATGATTCAACATGAGATTTGGGTGGGGACACAGTGCGAAACCATATCATTTACAAATAACAATACATGGATAAAAAGAAAAATTAAGCCAGGGCAACAAAATGTACCTCCAAGACCTGTGGTTACCAAGAAGATAGTTGATGCATGGGAAGGATTAAACCAAGTAACTATTAAAAGTGAAGAGTATGATGTAAAACAGTTCCATTTTATAGATTGGTATCATTAGCTTCTTGAGAAATCTCTAATGGATTGTAAAAATAACCACTGTAAGGACAAAATTTTTTATTTTAAATGCTACTGAATGAAAGAGCTTGTTTGTGTTGATGCACGACCCACAGCTCACTATTGAACAATCCCTGATGAGTATATGTGATCCAAAGGCATAGGAGGTTATTCCTGAGAGAACAACCAGCCTAGTAGACTAGATAAATGCCACTGTAAGGTCTGTTGTAAGGTCTGTTTGCCCTGAAAAGGAGACTTCCTAACTCTTCCTGTAAAACACTAACTGGAGCACCCCAGATGAAGCAGTTGATACGCTTCTTATGCAAGCCATGTAGGACTAGCTTTATGATGACTGGGATATTCTCCCACTGAATATGCCTATAACCCAGGTCATGGTAAATTTTGGGCTGAGAGGGGCACCTTTTACATGGGTACCCCTCCCACAGAATCGTATGACTGTTTGAGAAGCTTTATCAAATTTGCTGTCCCTCATGGGTTTACAGATGGTTAATAAAACATTGGGGTAATTGGGCTGTGTCCCCACCCAAATCTCAACTTGAATTGTATCTCCCAGAATTCACATGTGTTGTGGGAGGGACCCAGGAGGAAGTAACTGAATCATGGGGTCCAGTTTTTCCCATGCTATTCTTGTGATAGTGAATAAGTCTCACGAGATCTGATGGGTTTATCAGGGGTTTCCGCTTTTGCTCCTTCCTTATTTTCTCTTGCCGCCGACATGTAATAATTGCCTTTAGCCTCCCATCATGATTCTGAGGCCTCCCCAGCCATGTGGAACTTTAGTCCAATTAAAATTTTTTTTCTTCCCAGTCTCGAGTATGTCTTTATCAGCAGCACGAAAACAGACCAATACAGGAAACTGGTACTGGTAGAGTGGGGCACTGCTGAAAATATACTTGAAAATGTGGAAGCGACTTTGGAACTGGGTAACAGGCAGAGGTTGGAACAGTTTGGAGGACTCAGAAGAAGACAGGAAAATGTGGGAAAGTTTGGAACTTCCTAGAGACTTGTTGAATGGCTTTGCCCAAAATACTGATAACGACATGGACAGTAAGGTCCAGGCTGAGGTGGTCTCAGATTGAGATGAGGAACTTGTAGGGAACTGGAGTAAAGGTGACTTTTGTTTAGAAGAGACTGGTGGCATTTTGCCTCTGCCCTAGAGATTTGCGGAACTTTGAACTTAAGAAAGATGATTTAGGATATCTGGCAGAAGAAATTTCTAAGCAGCAAAGCATTCAAGAGGCAATTTGGATACTGTTATATAACAGTTTTATAAGGGAAGCAGAGCATAAAAGTTTGGAAACTTTGCAGCATTACATAGCATTACTATGCGATAGACAAGAAAAACCCATTTTCTGGGGAGAGATTCAAGCCAGCTGCAGAAATTTGTGTAAGTAGCAAGGAGCCTAATGTTAGTCCCCAAGACCATGGGGAAGATGTCTCCAGACCATGTCAGAGACCTTCACCACAGCTCCTCCCATCACAGGCCCAGAAGGAAAAAGTGGTTTTGTGGGCCTGGTCCAGGGTCCCTGTGCTGTGTGCAACCTAGGGATGTGGTGCCCTGTGTCCCAGCTGCTGCTTCAGCTGTGGCTGAAAGGGGCCAATGTACAGCTCAGGTTGTGGCCTCAGAGGGTGGAAGACCCAAGCTTTGGCAGCTTCCACATGGTGTTGAGCCTGCAGGTGCACAGAAGTCAAAGAATTGAGGTTTGGGAACCTCTACCTAGATTTCAGAAGATATATGGAAATGTCTGGATGCCCAGGCAAAAGTTTGCTATGGGGTGGGGCCCTCATAGAGAACCTCTGCTAGGGCAGTGTGGAAGGGAAATGTGGGGTTGGAGCCCCCACCCAGAGTCCCTACTGGGGCACTGCCTAGTAGAGCTGTGAGAAGAGGGCCATTGTCTTCTAGACCCCAGAATGGTAGATCCACTGACAGCTTGCACCATGTGCCTGGAAAAGCTGCAGACACTCAATGCCAGCCTGTGAAAGCATCCGGGAGGGAGTCTGTACCCTGCCAAGCCACAGGGGCAGAGCTACCCAAGACCATGGGAACTCACCTCTTGCATCAGTGTGACCTGGATTTGAGACCTGGAATCAAAGGAGATCATTTTGGAGCTTTAACATTTGACTGCCCCACTGAATTCTGGACTTGCATGGGACCTGTAACCCCATTGTTTTGGCCAATTTCTCTCATTTGGAATGGCTGTATTTACCCAATACCTGCACCCCCATTGTATCTAGGAAGTAACTAGCTTGCTTTTGATTTTACAGGCCCATAGGCGGAAGAGACTTGACTTGTCTCAGATGAAACTTTGAACTGTGGACTTTTAGGTTAATGCTGAAATGAGTTAAGACTTTGGGGGACTGTTGGGAAAGCATGATTGGTTTTGAAATGGGACGACATGAAATTTGGAGGGCGCAGGGGTATGATATGGTTTGGGTGTGTCGTCACCCAAATCTCAACTCGAATTATATCTCCCAGAATTCACATGTGTTGTGGAAGAGACCCAGGGGAAGGTAATTGAATCATGGCAGCCAGTCTTTTCCGTGCTATTCTCGTGATAGTGAATAAGTCTCACAAGCTCTGATGGGTTTATCAGGAGTTTCTGCTTTTGCTGCTTCCTCATTTTCTCTTGCCACCGCCATGTAATAAGTGCCTTTTGCCTCCCGCCATAATTCTGAGGCCTCCCCAGCTATGTGGAACTGTAAGTCCACTTAAACCTTTTTTTCTTCCCAGCCTCAGGTATGAATCAGCAGCATGAAAATGGACTTGAATACAGAAGCCTAATCAAATTTGCTGTCCCTCATGGGTCTACAGATGGTTAATAAAACATTGGGGTAATTAACCAAAAAAAAAAAAAAAGGAAAGCAAAAAGGGAGCCAAAGGACTAGCCCCAGAAGGATGATAGAAATTTGGGGATGGTTATTCACCATTTGCCCCAGATTGGAAGATTAAGGGGAAAAAAAAATCAGAAGGCAGAAGTTATCATGAGAAAGCTGACATTGCCTGGGGCAATGCTGAGGCCAATTAAGATGAAAATTGATAAAAATTAACAAAAGAGCCTTAGTCCCTTGGCTCGACTCCCTGCTGGGAACTTAAACTTTTTTTTAACCAGGTAAGGTAAAATGGTCTGGGGGTAGAAAAGTTCCTGGGACCAAAACATTAAAAACATACAGGTTAATAGAATTATAAATTTCCTTTTTTTTTTTTTTTTTTTTTTTTTTTTTTGAGATTGAATCTCGCTCCATCTCCCAGGCTGGAATGTAGTGGTGCAGTCTTGGCTCACTGCAGCCTCCGCCTTCTGGGTTCAAGCTATTCTCTTGCCTCAGCCTCCGGAGTAGCTGGGACTATAGGGGCGTGCCACCACACCTGCCTAATTATTATTATTATTATTTTGTATTTTTAGTAGAGATGGGGTTTCTTTTCTTTTTTTTTTTTTTTTTTTTAGACGGAGTCTCGCTCTGTCACTCAGGCTGGAGTGCAGTGGCACGATTTCGGCTCACTGCAAGCTCCGCCTCCTGGGTTCACGCCATTCTCCTGCCTCAGCCTCCCAAGTAGCTGGGATTACAGGCGCCCACCACCACGCCCAGCTAATTTTTTGTATTTTTAGTAGAGATGGGGTTTCACCGTGTTAGCCGGGATGGTCTCGATCTCCTGACCTTGTGATCTGCCCGCCTCAGCCTCCCAAAGTGCTGGGATTACAGGCGTGAGCCCCTGCACCCAGTCGAGATGGGGTTTCAACATGTTGACCAGGCTGGTCTCAAACTCCAAACTTCAAGTGATCCGCCCATCTCAGCCTCCCAAAGTGCTGGGATTACAGCAGTGAGCCACCACACCTGTCAAATTATGAAATTTGAGATGTTTAAACAGACTTTGTGTAAGGTAGTTGTGACTCCTTTACCTGTCTTATGAAAATGGGTATTATATCGCTGGGCGCGGTGGCTCACGCCTGTAATCCTAGCACTTTGGGAGGCCAAGGCAGATGGATCACCTGAGGTCAGGAGTTTAACACCAGCCTGGCCAACATGGCAAAAACCCATCTCTACTAAAATACAAAAATTAGCCGGGCATGATGGCAGGTGCTTGTAATCCCAGCTACTCGGGAGGCTGAGACGGGAGAATTGCTTGAACTCAGGAGACAGTGGTTGCAGTGAACCGAGATCATGCTACTGCACTCCTCCCTGGGCGGCTGAGCGAGACTCCATCTTGTGGGAGGGAGAAACACACACACACACACACACACACACACACGAAAATGGGTATTATATCTAACTGAGGGATGTTTCCCCTATCTAGTGCTATAAAACTGAAGGCATGTAAATCTGCTCTTTGAGAAATGTTAATTAGACACACTAAATGGGAACTAGTAAGATTGCCTGAGCCCACAAAATATGGGTTAGAAGCTGCAGTGCTAGTTGGGACAAATCCTCCACTTCATAGCCTTTTGTGGAGCATTTATTGGGGCTTATGGCAAAAGACTGTGAGTACTTCCCAGTAATAACTACTGGACTAGAGAATTTCCACTTGAGGGGCATGTACTGTCTTGCTATGGAATGTTAACTGAAGCCACTCCTATGCTAATGGAAATAATGGTGCCCAAGAGTTCCATGGTAAAATAAAAGTGGTTTACATAGATCTTGCTACCTGGATGTTCAAGGAGGACAATACTCATGAGCAGGGAGCTTCCTTTTACCTTAGGACTGTTTCTAACTGTATGAGGGGCTGCTAGATTCCACAGTGCCTGATGGTTCTCATGAGCTGTTCGGCTCGTGAATGGCAATTCAAAGGTAAACAAACACCTTGTTTGGAAGGCTGCTGCTCTGGCTAACGAAGGGTCAAAAAAAATTATTTTTCCTTTATTTCCAGTTTAGCACATTTGGGTGAAGTATATTTTTTAAGCAAAATTACATTTCTGAGTTCTCCAAAATTCAGATTGTGATTTTATGACAGTATAGTTGTTTGCATAAGTTTAGTAAGAGTCTTTTAGAACAAAACAGTTGGAGACACTGGTTGTTTTACCAAGACTTTCACTAGAATAGCATATTTTTAGGTAAAGTTCCAACAAAGCCAACTTAAGAGCCTATATAGTCAATGAATTCTTGCTGCACTTTATGTAAATCATCAGGCAAAGTATAATAAGCTTAGAACTTATTTTGCACACAAATTGGTCTTACTATAATTTCTCTTTAATAGAAAAGGAGGGCTAGAGAGAAATTGTTTCAAAGGAAAAATGTAACGCCTTATACTAGATTTCACCCCTAACTTTTGTTTTTTTGAGTGCAGATTGAATCATGAATTATATCTTGGCTACAGTAATCTCTAGAGAGTACCAGATTATAAGATTATAATTTTTTCATATCTTTAGTTGGTGCCCTAATGGAATAGGTTTATTTTTCTGCTCTGACACACAAATAATCTTTTTATTGTCAAAATATTAATGTTATTTATTTCTCCTTGTTTTACTTTCAAGGAAACCAAACCAGTCTCCCTCCTTTGGCATCCCACTGGGCCTGATTTGTTTTTTACCGCAAATGCCCTACTACTAAAACTGTTTTTGGGGGGGAAAAACTGGTTTTTGTCACACAACCCAGATAATTTAGGCATGCGGATACATTGTAGGGTGAGTAGGGCAGGGTTCATTGAGTGAAAAGGGAAAAAACGGGAAACAGGAACCCTCAGCAAATTGAGAGAGTACTGCTATCAGGTTTCCTAACTCACAGATTGAAACCTAGGTTACCACACAGGAACAGGAGAGGCCAGGCTTCTCCCCTCTGCAAATGGCTTGAACTTCCTGAGGCTCCATCCTGTCCTCCTGGTGCGCAGACCAGTCAGAGATTCTCCAGGGACCCCTTTTTACTTAGTCTCATTCACCCTTCTAAAGAAATACATCTAACTGCCATTAGAAGGATAAGAATAAGGATGAAGACCAATCTTAACTGCTTCCTGCTGACAGGAGGTGCTGTTTTGGGAAAATGGCAGTCAGATCTCCTTCAGAGACCAATCTAAGGGTCCCTAGCAAAAGGGGCCGTCGTCCAAGGCTCCAGTTCATAACCACTTGGAGTGTGATGGTCTGAAGGCAAGAAGAGACAAACCGGGTTATTAGAAAACATATATCAAAACGAAATAAGTGGCGAAGGGTAAGGACCTCTCAAAAATCCTGAGGCCTTTTATAAACCAGTTTGCACAGGGACAGAGGAGCCCAAAGCCTGACTGGCTAAAAAAAAACTTACCGTTTTGTCAGCATGTCAGGCTTCTGGGTTCCCTTCCCCTAAGCCCAATGCTAAGCTAACAAGTTTAAGGTTTGGGAAATTAACCCTTCCCAGTTTGGAGGGTGCATCCTGGGGAGGCATCCTGTTTCTATCTGTGAAGAGGATAGAGGAGGAAAAAGAAAAGAGAAGACATTTTTTCAAAGGAGTCCCAGCGGTTTCATACACATTGTAGGGTGAGTAGGGCAGGGTTTGTTGGGTGAAAGGAATGAAAAGGCAAACAGGAACCCTCAGCAGAGCGAAAGAGTCCCAATAGCAGTTTTCCCACCTCACAGATGAAATTCCAGGTTACCACACAGGAACAAGAGAGGCCAGGCTCTTCCCCACTGCAAATGGCACAAATTTCCTGAGGCTCCATCCCATCCTCCCAGTGTGCAGGCCAGTTGGATATTCCCCGGGGACCCCTTTTTACTTGACTGTCTCAAAACTATGCAAGCACCCTCCCTCTAGGCCCAAGGACTATCACAGGAGAGGTGGGCGTGTGAGATTGTAAGGGCTGGTTTTGAGGGATAGAATTAGGTCAAGGTCAGACCCTCCAAATCAAGGATGGGTACAAAGATGCCGAAACAGCTGATAAAACAAGGGACTTTGCCTCCTGAGCTATTGTGTGGCACCTTTCCATCCACTTCAGCCATAAATAATTTCCTGCTTCCTGTAGAATTAAAACAATTACTGAAGCTACCCCTATACTAATGAAAATAATGGTGCCCAAAAGAGTTCAATTACTGATAGGATAAAGATAACTTGTGACAAAGCCTGCTGGGTTAATACCCTCAGTTATGAGAAGTGCAGATAGTTCTATATGTCTTTTAAAAATTTTTCAAGACAATGCTTATGTTTTGTATAGCTAATTGCTGTAAGTCTATAAAACTGAGACTACAGTAGCTCAGTGCATACAAGTTAAAAATCAGTCAGTTTTGTAACTTCGCCTTTGGTTTTTTTGATTGTTGCCTTTCTACTTAAAAAAAATAATTTTAAGGGGTAATGAATGCCTGGCCATGTCCACCCAGTCTGACCTAGAACAGTGAATTGGCTGTAAGTCTTGTTGACTCTAACACCCTTGACCATAGGGAGTCCCACCAAGGGACAGGATGGGCCCAGGGCAGGCAGCTATGCCACACCAGCAACACTATGGGACAGAATTAAAATTTGGTGGCCATTGATGTTGCCTCTGGCAAATCTTGGCCAGAAGTGGGAGAATGTAAACCAAAAATAAAATTCAAAGTGTGTTCCACCCACCCACCCACCTACCTCCCACAATCATTTGAATAGACTCCCTCCTTGGCCAGGGTACCGTAAAATTTAACCTGGGAGACTGGTTCAGGCCATGATGAGAAATGGGGGAGTTGGGGTAGGACATGCCTCGTTGTACCCCTCCAGCATTAACATCAACACAGACCTTAAATCGGACAAACATTTACAATCTATTCTCTCTAAAAAGCCTGATACTTGGAGGCTTCATCTGCGTGATAAAACCTAGGTCTCTACAACCCCTTGTCTTCACCCAGACATTCGTTTCTATGCATAACTGTCTGAACCATTTCCAATCAGAAACTGTTTAAATCTACTTATGACCTGGAACACCACCCACCCTGACACCTACCCCTACCCCACCCACGCCTTCGAGTTGTCTCGCTTTTCTAGACTAAGCCAATGTAAACCTTAACATGTATTGATTGATGTATTATGTCTTCCTAAAATGTATAAAAGCAAGCTGGAGCCCAACCACCTTGGGCATGTGTCCTCAGGACCTCCTGAGGTTGTCATGGGTGCATCCTTAACCTTGCAAAATAAACTTTCTAAATTGAGACTTGTCTCTTGTCTCAGATACTTTTTGGTTTACAGCTTCTAACTCACTGAGGAGAGAGCCCCTTTTGCTCAGTAACAATTCTGGCAACCCAGGTGGGATGAAACCTGTCTGAAGTACTGTAGCCCCTTGATGGGGTACAGGCCCCCTTCACCAACCCTGAGTAGTCATCTAGACCATTTTGTCCAGAGGCTCGGCATAGGGCTCCTGCTTGTCCACCGAGGCTCCCTTGGTACTACTCTTTTTTTCAGAAAAGAAACTGCTTCTGGATTAGATATCTTTCTGATAAGTCAAAGATGTTAATCATAATAGCTGCCGTTTATTAAATGTTTATCATAGGCCGGCGCAGTGGCTCACGCCTGTAATCCCAGCACTTTGGGAGGCTGAGGCGGGCAGATCACAAGGTCAGGAGATCGAGACCATCCTGGCTAACATGGTGAAACTCCGTTTCTACTAAAAATACAAAAAATTAGCCGGGCGTGGTGGCGGGCGCCTGTAGTCCCAGCTACTCGGGAGGCTGAAGCAGGAGAATGGCGTGAACCCAGGGAGCGGAGCTTGCAGTGAGCCAAGATCGTGCCACTGCAGTCCAGCCTGGGTGACAGAGCGAGACTCCATCTCAAAAAACAAAAAAATGTTTATCATATACTAAGCATTGTGTTAGTTGTGTGCCCGATATCATTTATTCTTTACCACAAACTATTAAAAACAGTATTTTGTCAGATTTACTTTAAAGATCTAATTGACTTTCATTAGCAATCCATGAATGGGATGCCTCTCATTTAAGATTTAGGAAAGGCACTCTGATGAGCTGAGTAGAAGAGGTTGGCTTTGTAGGCAGGAAATGGTTGAAGAAAGCAGAAACAGAACAAAGGGCAGATTGGTCATTTAGAAGTTACCTATGGGGTTAAAACAGAGGGGACTCCCTATCACGCCTGCTCAGGTAAACTGGGTCCCTTCTGATTGGTTGCTGTAAATCTCCTGGTTTTAGGGGGAAACTGGTTTCAAAGTACAGTTTGTGAAGTACATGGCACCTAGAATAAGTGACTCCATTCTGGTTTGGTCTGGTTTGTTAGTCCTAATACACCCTATAGCTCAGTCCAAAACAGTTATTTCCCTTAAATTTCATTTAGAAAAAGCAAGGATTTATTAGCCTTCTTTATAGATAAGGAAATTGAAGTTAAAGTTAAGCAATGGCCAGTGACTTGCTCTAGGTTACATAGCTAAGTAGCAAGCTAGGACTGGAACTCAATGCTTATTCAGTTTCAAAGGCCCATGCATTTGAACACTTCATATATTTTTAAGCATTTTCTTAAATTGAGGTATAACTTATAAACAATAAAGTGCATGAAACCTAATGCAGTTCAATTAATTTTTACATACGTGTATGTGACAAATATCCAGATCAAAACAGAGAACAATTCCAGTGCTTTAGAAGATGTCCTTATGCACCCCTTCCTATCCAGTTCCCACACAAGAGTAACCATGTTTTGACCCATGCTGTCTCTTTTGTGTCTTTTTTCTCTTAGTATTATGTCTGAGATTGGTCCATGTTGTTTGTATCAGTAATTGCTGTATGGTATTTCATTATATACATAGACCTTGATTGATTTATCCCTTATCCTATTAATGGACATATGGGTTCCCAGCTTTTGGTTATGACAAATAAGACAAAAAGCATTCTATTTTAAAAGATTTTTTTAAATTATTGGATTTAAGTTTATAAAAGTTGGGATTTTTTTCCACATAGTTATACACATTTGTGCTACATGACCAAGGTGTGTGTTTTAACTTGGAACTTAGGGTAATATAAGAGTTCCAGATTTCTTCAATATAAAAGATCAAGTCAAAGTCAAATACATTTAAGATCCTTCATAACTATGTTTTAAGTGAGAGTTCACTCATAACTAGTAAATGTATTTGATGCTGTCTAGCTTTACATAAAGTAGCTCTCCAAAACAAATCTGGTATTACTGGAAATTATTTGTCAGAAACAAATCAAATTCTATTAATGCCATATCTGAGGGCATTTCTGATTTTCTAAGTTGTATATCCGCAAATACTTACGTTTCAATGAATGCCAAATCCTTATAACAATGCTATTTATTCTCATATCAGGTAGAGATTAATACTTAGTAGAGTTCTCAATTTTGCTATTCATATGTAAAGATTTTTCCTTTTTAGAAGAAATATTTCTCTTAAACAAACATGATTCTATCAACCTAAAATAATCAAAAGTCAGAATGTAGTTTAAAAGAGAATTTATTTGGCCAGGCACGGTGGCTCACGCCTATAATGCCAGCACTTTGGGAAGCCAAGGCAGGCAGATCACTTGAGGTCAGGAGTTCGAGACCAGCCTGACTAACATGGTAAAACCCCATCTCTGCTATTAATAAAAATACATAAAAATTAGCTGGGCATGGTGGCATGTGCCTGTGGTCCTGGCTACTCAGGAGGCTGAGCCATGAAAATTGCTTGAACCCAGAAGGCGGAGGTTGCAATGAGCCAAGATCATGCCACTGCACTCCAGCCTCAGTGGCAGAGCAGGACTCCATCTATTAAAAAAAAAAGAGTTTATTTAAGAACAGAAGTTGAGGACTGCAGTCCAGGACACATTTCCAGTTTGCCTTGGGGAGTACCCCAGAGAACAAGAGAGGCTCATGTTTTAAAGAAAAAAGACAAATGAGGGGCAGGGACAATTACAAAAGTTGTTCTTCAGGAATTCTCATTGACTTACAGAAATGGCATTAGTTAGTGATTGCCTATACATTGTTGAGCTATAGGGTGTAAAGCATTTTTTGGCTACTTGGCCTCAGTCTAGAGCTTGCATAGCAAGTGGCTTTAAGCGGTAATTATTTAGCTCAAGGTGGAATGACTTCTGGGCCTGCTAATTTAAAGGGGCTTGCATTCCTCAGATAAGTTTTCTTTTTCTTTCTCTATTTTATCAAATCTTACTTCAGTTTGCTGTGTATATGCAGTTACATGTTAATGACCTTTATATGAATACACATGTTAATGAACATGTATATGAACATGTATATGTTAATGAACATGAATATACATGTTCATTAACATGTATATTCATATAACGTTCCAATGACTTTAAAGTGGAAAAACAGAATGATAACATCTTAATGTTAGTGCCTCAAGTACCATTAGCATGAAAATCAGCTTCCTTAGTACTGAAGCAGGATATATCCGTGACCCCTTTGCGGGACTCACAACAGGGTACCTCCTTTACTCAGCCCACCGTTCTCAACTCCTCACAGGAGGGAGCACACGAGCGAATGAGGTGGGAACTGGAGTGCACGAGCACTGGAGCTGACTGGCTGCTTCAGAGCTGATGGGATCAAACTCCACTCAGATCCACTGCATTCCACCCCTCGTGGAGGGAATGCACAGGTGAGTGGGTACAGGAGCCAAAGCGAGCGCTTTTGGGCACTGGCAGGAGCAAACTCTGTGCAGGCCCTGCAGCAACATCTAGGTGGGGGTGCTTGTGACCCCCAAAGCCCCAGAGGGTGTGTTACAGTGTTCATTTCGCTCTTCCATCTGCAAACAGCTTAAGTGTTAACAGATCAGTGGGCCCTCTGCCTTTTTGCATGAGGCAGGTGTCCTCCACCAGGGCAGTGTGACCGCCTTTTGTATCCACACTCGTGGCTCCCAAGCTCTTGTCCAGCGTCCAGGAAAAATGAGGTTGCTTGAACGAATTGAAGGGTGGTAAATGCAGGGGATTTTATTGCCAATGAAAGTGGCTCTCAGTGGAAAGGGGAGCTGAAAAAGAGATGGGGCAGGTAGGTAAGCTTCCCCTGAAGTCCAGCCATCTCCGACCAGATTCTTTTCCAAAGTTACGCCATCAAGCTGTCCCTCTGAAGTCAAGCCACTTCTCTCCAGTGTCCAGCCATAGTCCCTGACATCTAGCTGCGTCTCTCTGCCAGCTGAGTCTGGGGTTTTTATAGGCACAGGATGGGGGCTGGGCAGGCCATGGATAGTTTAATAAAAGGCAATATTCTAGTGGAAAAACAAGTTCTCACTTTGGGCCACGGGTTTCAGGCTTTTCCACTTCAAGGTGGCATTTTATTGGGGACCCACCCTTTTCTGCCTAGAATATCTCTACCTCCATCCATATCAATATATGTTGACACAAGCAAAATGTCATATTATTTTGTATAATAGAGTCCTGATATTCTGTTTCACTGTGGTGGGATTCTCATAGTAACAATTTCTACATTAAAATTAAAATACACATTATCTATTTTCATGCTCATAATCCAAGTACTCCAACTTAAGGAATGTGAAATAATAGCTCTTTAATTCTAGGGAAAAAATAGAAGATAACAACCTTTATTCACTTGAATGTATAAAAGTACATGCTTTAAACTAAGATACTTATTTCCATTTAATTTAAAAACAAACTTCTTGATGGGCTCAGTGACACATGCTTGTAATCCCAGCCCTTTGGGAGACCAGGGTGGGAAGATTCCTTGAGCCTAGGTGTTTGAGAGCAGCCTGGGCAACGAAAAATGAAATAATTAACTGGGTGCAGTGGTGCACGCCTGTAGTCCCAGCTACTCAGGCTGAAGTGGGAGGACCACTTGAGCACAGGAGGCCGAGGCTGCAGTGAGCCCTGATCACACCAGTGCACAGCAGCTTGAGTGACAGAGTAAGACCCTGTCTCTTAAAAACAGAACGAGGCCAGGCACGGTGGCCTATAATCCCAGCACTTTGGGAGGCTGAGGCGGGTGGATCACTTGAGGTCAGGAGTTCAAGACCAGCCTGGCCAACATGATGAAACCCCGTCTCTACTAAAAATACAAAAATTGGCCGGCTGTGGTGGCAGGTGCCTGTAATCCAAGCTACTCGGGAGGCTGAGGCAGGAGAATCGCCTAAATCCAGGAGGTGGAAGTTTCTGTGAGCCAAGAGCATGCCACTGCACTCCAGACTGGGTGACAGAGCCAGACTATGTCTCAAAAAAATAAATAAAAAATCTTACTTTTAATTGGTAAGTCTCAAAAGTACCATTTTACCTCTGCAGTATACACTTTATATTTCTGAACATCTAGTGCAGTCATGAAAATGTTGTCATATTGAGGTATAGGAGTGTAAAGCGCAGCTGTTTCAAATCTATACTTGACAAATACAGTGATTTGTTGCCAACTTTGTAGTCGAGTGAGGAATAAATGCCAATTGCTTTGTAGTATTGACTTTTCAAGAGATATGAGAAAGAAACCATAACTGAGAAGAAAACATGTCTGATGCCCAGGGCTTTTTCGTTTTCTTTTGTTTTAAGCAGAAAACATGACAGAGCTTTGACTTTGCTGCCTAAAATATTATGACTATTAAGAAAATAAATACTTTGTGCTTCTGAGTGAAAAGAAAAAATCTCTGAGATACCAAGAAAGGAAGCAAAGAGGCAGAGCAGTTGTGAAGCACTCTCCTTCCTTCTGTAAGCCGTTGATATATGTAGGGTCCATGGATGTGGTTAATGTGTGTGCTAATAGTTTGGCAGTGTGGCTTCTATTTGCCGTATGGTTCTCTGGCAGTGGAACATAGTGCATTGTTAAAAAGTGAACAGAGGGTATTCCTGAAGTACTCAGAGTTCACACTAGGGTACTATGTTATTTTGTTTTTGTAGTTCTTGTTTTCTCAGTCTTTTTTTCTGAGGACAAAGTAAATGGAATCTGACTAGAGGACACCAATTTGGTTTATAAACTATGACAAAGCATGGTAATTTTTATTACTGGAGGACAAACATGTTACCCTTTCTTGCATAGTTCATTTAGCATTTAGAAAAATTGCTTTTTTATTCCTTGTGATCAGAGTCAGCTTTTACTTTTTAGAAATCAGCCATTGTCTTATTTTTCCCTCCTCTTCTCCCTTAGTAATCTTGTAAATCTAAAAATTAGAATCAAAATAGATTTGGCCACATGAATATTGGTTACATACAAAGACATATTTGAAATTTGTGTGATTTAGTAGCAGCCTTTCTGGGGATATTTGATACATTTGTTATGCATTGTATGTATTAATGCCCTACCAGACATCTTTTTTTTTTTTTAAGAGAAAAGCAAACAAGTTTATTAACATGATTACCTTGTGAATACATGGGAGATAACTCAGAAATGAGAAAATCTCAAGAGTAGATCTCAAAGAGGTGGCTTCAACTTCAGACTTACACACTTCATTCCCCAACACAAAGAATGAAGGGTGTAGGCCAGACAACCCTCATTCTCTGTTAAGACTACCTGGTGAAGAAGTGCAGGGTAAACAAAAGTGAGGTTTGTTATGCAGATTGAACTTGTGCTTTTTGTGTTGATAAGAGTTTCCAGTTAGGCCTTTAATCCCAGCACGTAGGGAGGCCGAGGCAGGTGGATCACTTCAGGTCAGGAGTTCGAGACCAGCCTGGCCAACATGGTGAAAACCTCATCTCTACTGAAAAAAATACAAAAAATTAGCCAGGTGTGGTGGCAGGCACCAGTAATCCCAGCTACTCGGGAGGCTGAGGCAGGAGAATCGCTTGAAACTGGAAGGTGGAGGTTGCAGTGAGCCGAGATCACATCAGTGCACTCCAGCCTGGGCAACAGAGCCAGATCCTGTCTCAAACAAATAAATAAAAGTTTCCAGTGATTTAGTCATCCTTCTCTTCCTGGTACAGAAAGGAAGACACTCTTACAAATGTAGATATTCTTTATAAAATAAATTTCTCTTACAAAAATATAACTTTTACTGTTTTCAGAGCTTCTCCTGTGTCTGTTTCCCAAAATAATCAGTTTAAAGTAATCCTGTGCCAAAGAGGCATATTTGGAATGGCATATACTGGTGTCCTACAGACATATTTTGGGGTGTCATGTCCTGAACTCTACAGTTGGCTCCCTCCGCCTTATGGAAATGTAAATAAAATCTTTGGAGACCATTGGTTTCCACTGAGCTCCTGCATCAGCTCCAACAGACCAAACCGAGTTAGAGGTCCCTCCTGCTAAAGTTCGACGTCACCAATCTAAGTTATCTGACCTGAGAAATCAGGAGAAAGAGAAACAAAAGTCAAATTCCCAAACAGGCCAGTTTTAGCTGGCATGATAAGGGAGTCTCCTCTGCTTTAACCCTTAAAAGGAAAGTAACTTTGAAACTACTGATTTACTTTTTGTTCCTTATTTCTGCTTTACTTTTTGTTCCTTATTTCTGCTTTCTTCAGCCTTTTACCCATCCCAAAATACTCACTACCCACATTGCGGAGATGAGCTCTCTCAACTTCTTGTTCTGAAGGTTACATGACTGGTGAATTGTTCTTTGCTCAAATAAACTGTTAAATTTATCTTGGCAGACTCTATTTTGATCCCCAAATTTGATTTAGATTTGGGGCCATTAAATTTCACTATTTAATAATAACCCTACTGGATGAGAATAAGTGTTTCTCAATTTCTGGTGATATGGTTTGGCTGTGTCCCCACCCAGAATCTCATCTTGAATTATATTCCCCATAATCCCCACGTGTCAATGGCAGGACCAGGTAGAGGTAATTGGATCATGGGGGCAGTTTCCCCCATGCTTTTCTCTTGATAGTGAACGAATCTCACGAGATCTGATGGTTTTATAAATATCTGGCATTTCCCCTGCTTGCACTCACTCCATTCCACTGCCCTGTGAAGCAGGGGCCTGCTTCTCCTTTGCCTTCCACCATGATTGTTAAGTTTCCTGAGGTTTCCTCCCTAGCAATACAGAACTGTGAGTTAATTAAACCTCTTTCCTTTATAAATTACCCAGTCTCAGGTGTTTTTTCATAGCAGTATGAGGACTGATATATCTGGGTACTTAACATTGGTTTTTGTCTGTGGTTTTTTACATATACTTAGGGCTGCCTTGTACAGCTATACGTACTTCACGACACAATTGCAGGGAGAGCCATTCATGTAAATGACAATGTCTGTGGTTCTCCCTGGAGCTGTGCAGTGAGGCAGCCTACTACACTTACCATCACTTCTGTGGTGCTGGTTAGTTTAATTGGCATTACTATTTAAATTGTCTTGATTTAACTGAGTATTTAAGAGTCTCATGTTAACTTCCAAGAGAATTCCTCTTTAGCCTCTGTGCCATGAAATTTTGTGTCTGTGTGGATTAATTTGGATATATGGAAAGGGGACAGATACAGTATTCAGTCAGTATTTAAAACATGAAAAACATACAATTTAAGATTTAAATATACCAGCAATTTGGAAATAACATTCTTTTTTTTTCATGCTTAATCTCTGATAATTAGGGATTATCAGATAGCAACTGGGCATTCTACAATTCAGTCATATTGTGACATTACTCAGTTAACATCAAACTCTGTAAGGGCTCACTCAGTCCCACAAAACTGCCCTCACTTCAGGCACCAATCACAAGTCCTGGGTCCCCAGGCCACCCCACCTCTGTCTGACTTTGCTACCAATTCAGGGCTTCCCATAACCTTCTCTGAGGTTTGATAATTTGCCAGAATGACTCATAAAACTCAGGAAAACTCTTTGCTTGCATTCACTGGTTTATTATTAAAGGACACAATTCAGGAACAACCAGATGGAAGAGATGAATAAGGCAAGGTGTTGGTTGGTGGGTCAGGGAGTTTCCATGCCATCTTTAGCATGCTGCCCTCCCAGCACTTTGATGTGTTCAACAACCCAGGAACTCACTGAATCCCATTGTTTAGGGGTTTTTATGGAGGTTTCATTACATAGGCATGATTGACTAAACCATTGGCCACTGGTGATAGAATTCAATCTCCAACACCGTTCCTGGGAGGTCAAGGGGTATGGCTGAAAGTTCCATCCCTTTAATCAAGGCTTGGTCTTTCTGGTGATCAGCCTCTGTCCTGAAGCTATCTAGGTCCTCCTACCACTAGAGTCACCTTAGCATAAACTCATGTATGATTGATTGGGGCTTATTATGAATAACAAAAGATGCTCCTATTACTCGGAAATTCCAAGGATGTTAGGAGTTTTGTTCCAGGAATGAGGGACAAGGACCAAATATATGTATTTTTAATTATATCACATTTGAATATTCTGAACAGTTTGCAGTAGTATAATGTTTTAAAAAACTAGAAAAACTCAACAATAGAGGATTGATATTAAAACAACGAAATAATATATATCCATTAGAAAGGAGTATTTTTTTTTTTTTTTTTTTTTAGACAGAGTCTCTCTGTTGCCCAGGCTGGAGTGCAGTGGCGCCATCTCGGCTCACTGCAACCACCACCACCTGAGTTCAAGTGATTCTCCTGCCTCAGCCTCCTGAGTAGATGGGACTACAGGCGCCTGCCACCACACCCAGCTAATATTTTTTGTATTGTCAGTAGAGACAGGGTTTCACCATGTTGGCCAGGATGGTCTTGATCTCCTGACCTCGTGATCTGCCTGCCTCGGTCCCCCAAAGTGCTGGAATTACAGGTGTGAGCCACTGCACCCAGCCAGAAAGGAGTTTTAATAAACAGTTTTGAACTTGATTAGCAATTTCAGCAGTTTCCAAATGGAAGTATTCGTTGGTAGAAAATCTACCAGCAGGAGAAGAGAATTATAGAAAGCTGCCAACACAGTACAGGCAGTCTGCAATTTATGAAAGAGTTGTGTTCTAAAAGTTGGCTGTTTGAAATTCTGAACACTTTCCCAAAGAAACAGTGTTGTAAATACTCTGGGCCCAAGTCAGGCTAGAACAGCCTTAATTTTACCCATGGAATTCTTGGAATACATGTAGTATCCACACTTCTATTTGTGACAGTTTTGAGTCAACTGCGTCTTCAGTTTCAGCTAGAACCATCTAAAACTGATCTTCCTTCAGTAGAGTTGGGAATTCGGAGAATATGTTAAGCATAGCATAGCTTCAGATATTAATTAAACTTCTGGCCAGTGGCAGCCTGTTAACTAAATCTTCAGAACAGAAGATAGATTTCTACACCTGCCCTTAACTCCAAGATTATAGGATGGAAATAAGATTTCCTTCAGAAGTTAAGAACTGCTTGTGATTGTCTTATTTATTTATTTATAATCCTAAAAGCAATACATATCCATTTAAAAATAATTAAAAGTAGAGGTAGTATGCGCCACTTGCTGTTAAATCATTTAGAAAATTGTTTTTGTGTACACATACAACACAGCTAGATCAAGTGTGGCTAAAAAAAGCAATGCAGTTGGTAAATAAAGATGAAGGTTTGTTAGGTTGTTCATATTCTTTTAACTTTCTGTAAGTTTGAAAATTTCAAAACAAAAAGGTGGCGATTTTTTTTAAAGTAACAGGAGTATTCGCTTATCTTCAATCCCTAATCTCATTCTCCTCTCCAGAGTTAAAACCTCTGCTAGCAGTGTATATAGATTTTCAAGTGTCTTTTCAAGCATGTTTTTTAAATCCATTTACAGAAAATGTTTTTTGCACAAACGGAATCACAGTATATATAGAATCATACTACAGTCACCAGTCAAGGGGTTTTGTCCAAGACCCCAAGAGCAGGTTCTTGGCTCTCATGCAGGAAAGAATTCAGGGCAAGTCACAGAGTAGAGTGAAGTTAAAATGATTTACTACAGACTACTGAATTACAGAATAGGGCATCCTCAGAGAGCAAGAGGAGGGTGCACCCATTTCAATATAATGCTAATATGGGTTATTAAGAAAAGTGTACTTCGGCCAGGCGCAGTGGCTCACGCCTATAATCCCAGCACTTTGGGAGGTCAAGGCGGGCGGATCACCTAAAGTCGGGAGTTTGAGACTAGCCTGACCAACATGGAGAAACCCCGTCTCTCCTAAAAATACAAAATTAGCTGGGCGTGGTGGTGCATGCCTATAGTCCCAGCTACTCGGACAGCTGAGGCAGCAGAAACGCTTGAACCCGAGAGGCGGAGGTTGCGGTGAGCCGAGATTGCGCCATTGCACTCCAGCCTAGGCAACAAGAGCGAAACTCCAACTCAAAAAAAAAGAAAAGGAAAAGAAAAGTGTGCTTCATTACAAAGGCTTGTGACCAGCTTGTGACAGGCTGTTAGTGTTGTTACTTTCCTATGTTACTATTGATTTTAGCAAGAATTTATGAGTGTACTAATATTTTTAAAGCAAAACCTATTCTTAAACTAAGAATGCTTTTTTGTTCTTAAAGTACTGGGACATTTCCATAAGTCCTGGGTCTTCAGTTAGTTAACATCATTAACTTGTTCCCTCAAACATAAATGCCTTGTGACCAACAGTGCCCAGTCCCCTGGGAACATAACACAGCAGGTTTGGCTTTATCCAGCCTTTATTCAAGATGGAGTCACTCTGGTTAGGGTGCCTCCGACACTGTTGACTGATATTCTACTTGCTTTTAAAATTTAACAGTATTTATTAGTTTTCTCTTGCTGCTGAAAAATTACCACAAATGTAGTACCTTAAAACAACACAAATTTATTAAAGTTCTGAGGTCAGAATTCCGAAATGGGTTTCACTGGGCTAAAATCAAGGTGTTGGCTGGGCTCCATTTCTTCTGGAAGCTCCAGGAGAGACTCGATTTTCTTGCTGTTTCCACCTCCTAAAGGTCTCCTGCATTTCTTGTTTCATGGCCCTTTCTTCCATCTTTAAAGCCAATGGAATAGCATCTTCAAATATCTTTTTCACTGATTCCTCTGCCTCTCTTATAAGGACTCTGTGATTACACTTTACCCGCCTGGATAATCCCTACCTCAAGATCCTTAATCATATCTGCAAAGTCCCTTTTGCCAAGTAAGGTAACAAATAGAGTCCGGGGATTAGGATATCTTTGGAAGGCCATTATTTCGCCTACCACACAGGATATTGTGGCCGTCTTGCTTTATCAGTATATATGAATCTGACATTCTTTTTAACAGCTGGACAAAACTGATATAAACCACTGATGTAACCACTCATGATGAATATTTAGGTTTCCCTTTTATGCTGAAATAAATTATACTGCTATGAACATTTTTGTATGTATCTGAATATGTGAGAGTATCTATGGGATAAATTTCTAAAACTGAAATTGCTGAGTCAAAGGTGGTAAAAGATACATTTTGGCACATTAAGATTTTAAGAAGTGTATGTGAGCAGACAGTGCTTCATGAGTCAAGCAGCTCCAAACCAGAAGTGGTTGGGGCTCTACTAAAGGAGCATGGGGAAAGCATTTATAGGGTGAATATAGAAGTAGAGCAAAGAAATTATTTCATTAAAATTTGAGCAGTTGCCTTATTTGGGTCATGCCTGTGGGAAGTTCAAGAAGATGTAACTAATGCCCAGTTGGCTGCCTGTGATTGGCTGAGCTAAGCTTGGTGATCTTTTAAATTCACTTTTGGTTTGCTTAAGTAGAAAACCCTGAGCCTTAAAGCCACCTCAGTCTAAGGGCCTCTCATTTTGTTATCTTAATAAAGGGTAAATGTGTTGTTGATAATACGGCCAAGTTGCCCTCCAAACTGTTGTGCCAGTGTACCGTACATTCCTACAGCCGGCTTCTCCACTCTCTTGTCAAAATATTCAGTCTTTTTAATGTTTTTCAGTAGATGGGTAAAAATTATATTAATTCAAATTGCATTTCCATGATTAAAAATGAGATTAAGCATTGTTGTACTACTTTTTTTTAGAATTTTCTGTATTAAACTTTTTGGACCCTAAAGAGAAACATATTTCATGATGCATCATGAGAATTGGGGTACATAATGTTTGTTTATTTAAAACCATGTTTATTTCATACAAAATTCATTTTAAATAAATATCTGTACATCAAAATTTAATGGTTTTCAAAAAGATTGTTTAGTAATAATTACCAGGACTCCTTATGATAAATACTATATACGGGACTTTGGTATTGATTACATAAAATATGATTATTTATTTTTTTACATTTATTTTTGGTGTTAAAAAATAATTCTGAATTGGTAACTTTTTTAACTCTAAAATTGCCAACTTCATAACATCATCTTTGAATTTGTGTGTATCTTACCTCATTGTCACATCCTGCCTTCCCTCACACTTTAGAAAATTGTCCAACAAAGCAAACTGGGATGAAACCTGTATGATAAATACATAGAGAAGATACAGAGAAATGTAACTGGAGGTTATTTATGCCTCACCTTCAGTTAATTTTTTTTTTTTTTTTGAGACAGAGTCTCACTCTTGTTGCCCAGGCTGCAGTGCAGTGGCGCAATCTCAGCTCACTGTAACCTCTACCTCCTGGGTTCAAGTGATTCTCCTGCCTCAGCCTCCTGAGTAGCTGGGATTACAGGCATGTGCCACCACACCTGACTAATTTTTATATTTTTAGTAGGGACGGGATTTCACCATGTTGGCCAGGCTGGTCTCGAACTTCTGGCCTCAAGTGATCCACCCACCTCAGCTCCCAAAGTGTTGAGAATTCAGGTGTGAGCCACCGTGCCCAGCCAATTTTTCAGTTGATTTTAAATGATCTCTGGAAGAAAAGTTTTACTCCTTAATCTAAACTTTTAAAGAGTTCTTCTAAATGGAAAACGTTGATTGCTTCTGGAGATGGGAGCAGGGACTGGGTAGCTGGGGTGGTGATATCAAGGGTGGGAGGCAGTCTTTTTTACAGTCCTTTTTTTTTGGTGTCTTTAAACATTTTAAATATGGAATTGGATCACCTTTAGAAATAATCACGAATTGGCCGGGCACAGTGCCTCACGCCTGTAATCCCAGCACTTTGGGAGGCCGAGGCAGGCGGATTACCTTAGGTCAGGAGTTCGAGACCAGCCTGGCCAACGTGGTGAAACCCTGTCTCTACTAAAAATACAAAAAAAAAAAAAAAAGAAAGAAAGAAATTAGCCGGGCGTGGTGGCACACACCTGTAATCCCAGCTACTCGGGAGGCTGAGGCAGGAGAATTGCTTGAGCCTGGGAGACAGAGGTTGCAGTTAGCCGAGATCATGCCACTGCACTCCAGCCTGGCTGACAGAGCGAGACTGTCTCAAAAAGAAAAAAAGAAGAAACAATCACAAATTTTAAATTCAGTGGACAAAAATTTTAAATCATTTTTAAAGCCCTTTTACCGTTGGCTTTCCTGTGATTCAAGTGGCAGCTTGATTTCATTCAAATGTGGAAAGATGAGCCATCCTATTTTTCCACATTAAAGGATTGGTTCCAAAAGTGATTCTGGGGTCAACTTGGGGCTCCTTTGTTGGACCTCTCCTACTCAATTCAGTAGGCCATTGGTTTTCCTTAGGGCCCTGTGGCTTCAATTACCATCTGTTTGATGACAGCCCCCAGATATCAATCTGCAGTTCAATCACCAACCCCACTACCGTTATGCACATTAAACTTTAACCGACCTTAAATCAGAAAGTGGAGAAAGGCTTATAAACTTTTCCTCCTTTTACTGCTTTTTTTTCCCCTCTTCCGTGCCATAGGTTTGCTGATGATATCAAATGACATTATACAGTGTGGCTTATCCCAACTTCTGTCATTCAGGGTTTAAAAGCATTTTTACCTATCAGAATAAAATGCTTCCTTTGGTCAACCACCTTTTGGCTAACATTCCTTACTATTTTAGGTTGAATTCTCTTACCCGCCCCTGATTCCAGGAGATGGACATGACAGCCACACTTTACCTGAAGAATGGAAGTATTTGCCCTTCCTTGCCTTACCAGATGGCGCACACAACTACCAGGAAGGTATGTAACAAGACAGTGAAGCAGTTAGGTGCCATTTTTGAAAAAATTTGCCAAGATATCTTAGGTTCTAAATACTTAGAAATTAAAGGCCTTCAGCCTGTTAGAACTATTTATAAAATATTTACATGCTTGTTTGGAGATAACTAGTCATTCACTAGAGCACCTCTAAAGGAGTGCCAGGCTTACATTGGCTGTGGCTGGTGAACCTTGGCCACGCTTCTGCCAAGTGATTAGCCAGAGCAGGACAGCCACCACTGGAAGCACTTCCTACATCTATACTTCATACTCCTCAGAGGCAAATCAGGGGGCTTACCAGCACCAGCTATACATTGCTTGGGACTCTAGCTGCATACTTGCAGTACTAGGTTATCACTCCAGTGCCCACCTTAGAAACAGCTGAGATTGTTTTTGTGCCTCTGGAACCACTGCTGTCACAAGTACTCTGCTTGCAAGGTTGCTTGCTTGCATGCAGAGCATGTTAACACCCTCAAAGAAAGCAGGGCTATGAAGTTCTTACCGAATCTCCTACCACCCTATAACTGAGTACTTTGCCTGACTTAATGAAGGACTGTATTTTACTATGGTATTTGATGCTCTACAAAAATGTTTTTGTTGTTATTGTTGCTATTGATTTTCTTTCTTTTTTTTTTATTTTTGGAGACGGAATCTCACTATGTTGCCCTGTTGCCCAGGCTGGTCTCAAAATCCTGAGCTCAAGCAGTTCTCCTACCCCAGCCTTCCCAGTAGCTGTGGTTATAGACGTGAGCCACCATGCCTGGCTCTGCCACCATGCCCAGCAAAAGGACTGCTACAAACATGTGAATTAAGATTATAGCAAATGTTCTACAGATTTTCTTTATATTTGTGTATATGTATAATTTTGTCTGTACTATCTATCTGAAAGGCAGTTGCAAACATTGTGACACTTTAAATACTTAAGATCTGAGAATGAGATCATTCCCCAGTGTAACTTCCAGTACCATTATCACAGCTAAGAGATTTAACAGTAATTTCATAATACTATCTAACATCCAATCTGTGTTCAAATTTTCTCAGTTGTCCCCCAAATTTCTTGTATTCATTCAAGGTTCGTGTGTTGCTGTTGGCTTTTATGACTGTCTACTTTCTTTTCATCTAGAACGATTCCCTAAAGATTAAGTATTTTCTGTAATTGTAGTCTCAGTTTGACCTGTTATAATTCCATCTCTTGGGCTTTTTGTGATGAGTATTTACCATAAGGCAATGAGAAAAATTCTAGGAAACCATTGGTTGTGGTGCTACAAATAAGTATGATTTGGATTCCTTGTTTTATCATCATTTTTGTGTTAATGACTGCATTATGATAGCTTCAGATTATACTACTTATTAATAAGGGTAATTCACCTCACTATTTACATTTTTCTATGTATCTCTTAGATACTGTGTTTTTTCACTTGCCACCCAGAAATGGAAATGGAGCCACAGTATTTGGTATCTCTTGCTATCGACAAATTGAAGCCAAGGTATGATAGTTAATAGTGAAAAACAATTCCAAAGTCCTTTCTTAGATGTTGGACACTTAAAGAAACACAGTCTTTATTTTTCAGTGGTGCCTGTAATGTTGTTTTAGATTTTTGTATACAATTTGTAGCTGTTTTTTCAATAGTGCCAGTTTTTTCACAGAAGCATTTTATTAAGTTGACATTGGCAGCTATGCTTGTATTTGTATCATAATATTTTGTACATTGCTTTTAGATAGTGATACATAAATTATCTATTTGTCTTTTAAATACTGTATTTACATTTCAAGATGTCTTTGAATTTTCTGTTTCTAGTGTTTGGCATATAACTTAGAAAAATTGAGTGGTAATGCTTGTGTGTTTTTTAGTTTTTTTATTTTTTTAAAGACAGGGCCTTGCTATTTTGCCCAGGCTGGTTTTGAACTCCTAGGCTCAAGGGATCCTCCTGCCTCAGCCTGCTGAGTAGCTGGGACTACAGGTGTGCACCACTGTGCCTTGGTTTTTTTTTTAAGCAGCATTTCAGAAGTAGTGGGACGTGCTTAGAGGGGCTCCCAACTACTCATAAGCTGTCCTAATTATCTCTAAGATTTCTTTTTTTTTTTTTTTTTTTTTTTTTTTTGAGGAAGAGTCTCACTCTGTTGCCTAGGCTGGAGTGCAGTGGCACAATCTTGGCTCACTGCAGCCTTGACCCTGAGCTCAAGCCCTCCTCCCATCTCAGACTCCCAAGTAGCTGGGATACAGGTGTGTGCCACCACACCCAGCTAATTTTTGTATTTTTTTATCGAGACAAGGTTTCACCATGATGCCCAGGTTGGTCTCGAACTCCTGAGCTCAAGTGATCTGCCCATCTCAGCCTCTGCAGGCATGAGCCACTGCGCCCAGCCTTGATTATTCTTAAACTACCTGCTAGCTTAATGCCTGACTTACTATAATAGCTCTAATTGATAAATTCAAATAAGCCAAGATGGTGGCCCCACCTTTCATGGTTTGCTTATGTGTAGCACTGTTTTTTTGTGGTGGGGATAATCTTGATGAGTAAAAAGCTCTTTCCTCTCAAAAGGTCATTAATACTCTAAAGTAGTGAGCGGTTCTTAGTCTCAGCTGCACATTGCAATCACCTGGAGAGCTTTAAAAGCTAGGATGAGTGGGTCTGCCCCCGCCCCAAAAGATTCTGATTTAATGATCTAGACATGGGAGGTGGGAATGTTTTAAAAGCTCCCCAGGTGATTTTTCTACGTAGTCAAGATTGACAACCACTGCTCTAAAACAATGATTTTTAACTAGAATTACCTGGAGACTTTTTTTTTTTTTTTTTTTTTTTTTTTTAATATCTGTACCTAGCTTTTCCTCCTAGTGACTGAATTAGAATCGCTGGGATTTGAGCCTGGACAATTAAAAGTTTTAAAAGCTCCCTCGGGTGAATAATTAGTAAATCTTTTTCTAACTTGTTATGAAGGAAATTTCAAATATGCAGGTAAATTTAAAACATAGTACCTTGAGTACCTGTGTACCCATCACCTAGACTCATAGACTGTGTGTCTCTTTTTCCCCTGACCCACTTAAATGTAAACCATGGGTGTAAATTCCAGGATACCCAAAGTAGGTAACTACCATGAAGTAACCCTGTAAGCACAGGGCCTGGAACCTGGAACACCCATGTTATGTCATGAATAACTGAATCTAAAGCTAAAGATATTATGTCAAATAATAACATACACCTTAAATGTATACAATTTTTGTCAATTATACCTCAATGAAGCTGAGAAAATAAAGATAAAAGAGGCTGGACCCCGGTGGCTCACACCTGTAATCCCAGCACTTTGGGAGGCCAAGGCGGGCGGATCACGAAGTTAGGAGATCAAGACCATCCTGGCTAACATAGTGAAACCCCATATCTACTAAAAATATAAAAAAATTAGCCAGGCGTGGCAGCACACGCCTGTAGTCCCAGCTACTTGGGAGGCTGAGGCAGGAGAACTGCTTGAACCCAGGAGGGCGGAGGCTGCAGTGAGCCGAGATGGCGCCACTGCACTCCAGCCTGGCAGCAGAGTGAGACTCCCTCAAAAAAATAAAAAAAATAAAAATAAAAAGATAAAAAAAACCTGAGAGTAAGAGTTTGCCTGACAGCTTTGAGCAGTTGATGTTTTCATATACTATTGTAATCGAACCCAGGTTTGGCTGCATGCTGCTCAAAAGACAGGAGAGAAGAGAGTTGCTGGGAGGAAAAGCAGATTTATTTGGAAAGCCAGCTAGATGGTGAGCTAGCATTCTAAAGTAGCATCTTAAATTTTTCAGTCTGGCTGGAGGATTTTTATGGGAGAGGGATATGGGGAAGAAGAGGAAGTTGGTATCAAGAGGTGACACACAGACATCTGGGTACCAGCGAGGGTCCAAGGAATTTGGATACTTCTTTGTCATTGGTCAGGCCACAATGCTCCTATAAATCTTTAACAAAACATAGTTAGTTGTTTACGTACTTTTTAAATCCCAGAGTTGGTTTTAAAACCTGCATGATTGCCATTTTTGCATATTATCTTAGTGCTCTAAAATTATCCTTGCCTATGTGCACAAATAGGGAAACGCTGCCTAAAAAAATGGAGTTAGTTATGTTCTTTTGCTACTTCACTGTTACACTATTACCTTTACATACTTATATGTGAGATGAATTGAGCTGCTGCCCGTTCTTGGAAATCTGTTCCTTTTAATACCTTTTATTACCCGTATGTCATGTAAGCACTAGTAAAATTATTTCTACCAAGTGGGTCTTATCCCTCAGTGCTGTTTTAACAGCCCTCGTGCTCTGCATAGCCTTTAAATACTGCCTGTCTCCCCACTCCCTGGTTCTGACCCACTCAGGAGTACATTAGAGTTGCCCATTTTCCCAGTGATTGCTGTCCTTCTCAATAGATAATAGGCAATAGAAGCAGACAGATAAACCAATTATTGGAGGGACCTTGAGCCTGGAAGAAAGACTTCAACTCCTTTCGAATGAAGATAAGACAGTGGATGAATCCAATCAGGAGGAAGGATTCTACTCCACAGCTAATTTAAAGTCTGTTCATCAGTCATCAGTTGAAAACATGGGGGCCCCTTGGTCCTCAGGACAGATCCAAGAAGGTGTCAGGCAGTACACTAGAGGAGGAAGTCTTTCTTACTTCCCTCACAGCCTTGCCTGAGGTTAATCAAATGAAGATTTGCTCTCTACTAGTAGAGGACTGTAGAAATCTCACAGTCATCCTCACAATCACTGAGAAATAAGTTATGTGCTTGTGTTTGGTGCTGGGCGCCAATACAAGTGTCCAGGCAACATGGAACAACTAACTTAACAAAATTGCTGGCAGTTCTTCCATCTCTGGAGAAAAAGCTGTCTGTTTTTGTCATCTCTTTTTTCTTTTGTTTTTTTTTTTTTTTTTTTTTTTTTTGAGACGGAGTCTCACTCTTTCGCCCAGGCTGGAGTGCAGTGGCGTGATCTCAGCTCACTGCAACCTCTGCCTCCCGGGTTCAAGCAATTCTCTTGCCTCGGCTTTCCAAGTAGCTGGGATTACAGGCTTGTGCCACCACACCTGGCTGATTTCTGTAATTTTAGTAGAGATGGGGTTTCACCATGTTGGCCAGGCTGGTCTCAAACTCCTGGCCTCAGGTGACCCACCCACCTCAGCCTCCCAAAATGCTGAGATTACAGGCGTGAGCCATTGCTCTTGGCCTTTTGTCGTCTCTTAAACTAGCCCCTTCTCACCAGAAACAATGGTCTCTGAAAGGACTGTCCATTTATAACCAGAATCAACAGTGATTGATTTGCATTGAATGGCTGATTTGGGCCTGGTGACTTATACATAAAGTATTCTCCATGAGATTATAAATTCCTTGAGATTCGGGATTGTCCATTCACTATTATATTCCCAGTGCCTCCCACAGATTCTGGCACATAGGCCCAAACTGACATTTATTTGTTCAATATTTCCTGAGAGTCTTAATAAAAAACTTTTTGAATTTAACTGAATGTAAGAAATTTCTTATATATAATTGCTATTTTTATGTTGAAAAAATATTTTTGAAATATTGCTATGAAATATTTCTGATAAATTGCTCTTTGTTCATAATAGGCACTGAAAGTAAGGCAAGCAGATATCACCAGAGAGACTGTTCAGAAAAGCGTCTGTGTTCTAAGCAAGCTGGTAAGAGACGAAGTAACTTGTTCATTATGTTAAACCTTCATGGCAGATCTTTCTTTAAGGATAAGGCACTATTAGAATAAGAAGAGATTTAAATGACATATTAAAATTATTTATGCCCTAGCATCTCCTCATTCTCTTTCCCTTTCAGCAGTTTTCATTTGCACCTCTACCCAAGACTTGGTAAGAGAAAGGAGATCTTATAGCTATTGGAAAGTAAGTTGACACATAAACAAAATGAGGTAGCTGATATATTTCATTTATCCATTTTGGTTTTGTCCAAAAAAAAAAAGTATATATTTTTATATATATATATATATATATATATATAAAATTTTTTTTTTGAGACAGAGTCTCACTCTGTTGCCCAGGCTGGAGTATGGTGGCGTGACCTTGGCTTACTGCAACCTCTGCCTCCTAGGCTCAAGCAATCCTCCAACCTCAGCCTCCTGAGTGGCTGGGACCACAGGCATGCACTACCATGCCTGGCTAATATTTTTGTATTTTTGGTAGAGACGAGGTTTTACCATGTTGCCTAGGCTGGTCTCAAACTCCTGAGCTTAAGCAACCCACCCGCCTCAGCCTTCCAAAGTGCTGGGATTGCAGGAGTGAGCCATCGTGCCCCCCCAAAATCTTATTTCATCCAAAATAAAATTTTGAGGATGAGAATATTTCTTCCAGGAAGTAATTTTATACATAAGGCAAGAATAGTCTCCTAGAAAAGGAATGGCTGTGGCCGGGCATGGTGGCTCACGCCTGTAATACCAGCACTTTGGAAGGCCGAGGTGGGCGGATCATGAGGTCAGGAGTTTGAGACCGGCCTGACCAACATGCTGAAACCCTGTCTCTACTAAAAATAAAAAAAAAAAATTAGCCAGGCACGGTGGTGCACCCCTCTAATCCCAGCTATTCAGGAGGCTGAGGCAAGAGAATCACTTGAACCCAGGAGGTGGAGGTTGCAGTGAGCAGAGATCAGCCACTGCACTCCGGCCTGGGCAACAGAGGGAGACTCCGTCTCAAAAAAAAAGAAAGAAAGAAAAAAGAAAAGGAATGGCTATTATAAAAGACCCCAATGTCAGAAAATTGATCGATTATTCATCTGATTCCTGTACACACCTTTGAGAAGAGTAGCCTCAAAAATATACATGAGTGAATAGCTTTTTTATACTGGACCAGATGACAGAAGAGTAAGAGTACCAGATATTAAAGGAAGTGCAACATGTTAAGAGGCTTCCTGAGTAATCATTCTTCAAAGGACGATTACAATAATAATAGATGCCATTTATTGAGTGCCTATATATCAGGCATTAATTCTGTACCAGACACTTTTTATGTGTAATTGTCATTTCCATCCTTATAACAATATTGAGACATATTTACTGTTCTCATTTTATAAATAAAGGCATATCTCAGAGAAAAAATGTGTAATTCTCACAGACATGTAACTACTAAGTGATAAAATTGGGGTAAAAAAATCGAGTTTTATCTGTCTCTAAAGCAGACACAAGGGATGGGAAGAGGGTAGCTTACTCAGAAAGGTCTGGTTGTGGTTTTTCTGGTCTATGTATTGAAGTCTATGTATAAAAATAAATGATTTTATACTTTGATGGGAATCATGATATATTAACAGGGATACTGGGAAAGAGACTTCTCCAGTATTACTTGTTTTTAATTAATTAGCGTATATATACATCATTGGTCATTACATCCTGAAATGGACATAGAAAACATCTAGAAAAGAACATTACAAATAAAAAGATGAAAATGGTAGAAGATTCTAAATAGAGAAATAAGCATTAAGGGATAACTTTGCTCAAATATATAAAACAATATTATGATAAAGGACACAAACTAGTTGTTGTGAGCCTCCACAGAGGACAAAAAATGTAATCATGAATGTTCAAATAGATATAAAAACAAGCTGTTATAAGGATGATTAAATGTCGCTACAGGCCAGCAAAAAAGTGTGCAGAATTAGAATATGTTTTAAATCATGTAATAGTAATCGCTAATGTTTGGATACTTTCTGTGTGTCAGATACTTTTTACCAAGTGCTTTTACCTGTTATTTAATCCTTAAAACAGTCAAGTAAGATGTACTATTTTCATATGCCCATGTTCAGATCAGCACGCAGAGGTGGAGAGGTTAAATTCCCAGAGCTGAGTGATGGAGCCAGGCCCAGCAAGTCTGAGCCCACACTCTTAAGCACTGTACTCAGTGTTTCAGGTACTTTTCACTTGTAGCCAAAGAACAGATGACTTCACGGCTTTCAACTATGAATAATACGCACTAAAGTTGATAGTTACTAACTTTTTTCTCCAAATTAAAAAGTTGTGGGGTTCTGTTTGTTTTACTATTATCAACCAATTTTACTGTTATCAACCAATTATTAATCAATGGTAATTTCTCTTTTTTCCTTTAAGCCTCTGTATGGTTTACTTCAAGCAAAACTTCAACTCATTACACATGCATATTTTGAAGAGAAGGATTTTTCCCAAATTTCTATTCTAAAGGTAACTTTATACCCCTCTATAGATGTGTTTGGCTGAAGATAGACTCATGAATCAAGTAAATATTGTCAGTAATACTGTGAAGGATAATTATTACCTTAAGAAAGACATTCTAATGTGAAAACACATTTGCATTAAAACATTGAAAGACTAGGAATCTGCCCAAATACTAAATTTAACCAAACTTTTTTTTTTTTTTTTTTTTTTTTTTAAGGAAATAATGACTACAAATAACTATAACTAACAGTAATGTTTCTCTTAGTGGATAATAGCCCTTTTGCTATGGCATTGCTTCTGTAAATTTGCTTATCTTATTAATAAACTGCACAGTATTTTTATATATTAGGTTTCTGGTTCCTAGTTCCCAATACATAGATCAGAAAAACCACATGATTATTTTATTGAAAATGGACAGCATGTTTTCCTCAGTGCTGCCATTCATGTAAAGAATATGGATCTCTCTTGGATTCTGGTGGGAGTAGGACATCTAGGGACTTAGCAAGGGAGCAGAGGGGATTTATACTAGGAATTCATACCACTATGTGAATGAATCATGCTCTAAAATGTAGAGGGAGAAAGGAATACCCTGAGTAGCTTTTCATACTCACTGCCCACATCTCTTCTGATACTGCTCATATCCAGAAGAGAAGAAATGAGAACTGGCAAGGTTGCAGAGAGGCTTGATTGTTTTTAAATTTAGCGCCTAGCAGAACAAACTACCTCAATTAAGGAATCAGCTTTTTTCTGATCAATATATTTCTAATTCAGATCTAAAATGATAGTCAAATGTGCTAAATTCAATCTATATTTTATAGGAGCTTTATGAACATATGAATAGTTCCTTGGGAGGTGCTTCATTAGAAGGATCCCAAGTATATCTTGGTAAGTAACTGACTTACAAGTTAAAAGAGATTCCCTCATTTCTATTTGTTTAGCAAACTGAGTTGCGTGTAAAACTTTGATTAGAATTACATCTCTATATGGGATCTAAATTCTTCAACATTTGATGCTGTTTCTTCCTTAAATATCTTCTTAGCCAGTGTTTATACTGAGAAGAGTATTAGAACATACCAGGTTTACAACTATTAACGTACAAGGTGAATTTCTGCCTTTTTTTTTTTTGAGACAAACTACCTCAATTATCATTGAAAATGGATAGCATTTTCTCACCCAGGCTGGAGTACAGTGGTGTGATCGTGGCTCACTGCAGCCTGACCTCCTGGGCTCAAGCAATTCTCCTGCCACAGCCTCCTGAGTAGCTGGGACCACAGGTGCATGCCATCACTCCCAGCTAGTTGTTTTTTTTGTTTGTTTGTTTGTTTTGGGTTTTTTTTGTAGAAACAAGGTGTCCCTATGGTGCCCAGGCTGGAATTTCTACCTTTTAGGATAGTAATGGAAGTTTTTTATTGTTTTTTCTTTTCTTTGCATTAATACTGACCAGCTTAATTCCCTATCATAACAGATGAAGCAAGATAGAAAGCTGCTCAGCTCTTTTATAAGATTCTTCAGGTTAGGGATTTTTGTTTAATTTATACTATCTTGACAACCCAGAATATCCACTGGTAGCCAAAATATTCAATGGGCAACTCAATAAATATCCATTTTGTGATTAAAACTTTTTAATCACATAGTGGTGTATGCTCACTCAATTCCAATTTCAGCATGCAGTTGCCAATTGTGGTAGTTTATGATTGCAATCCTCTGTGTAATATAAACTATTATTCTGCATAATATGAGGTCCTATTCTGAGAACATATTTTTGTCTAAATTATTTTCTCTTGTACTGTGTTGTTTCAGGCAGGTGATAGACTGTGTTTCAGAAATAATAACATATGAAGTGCCATGACCAAAAACCTTGTTTAATCATTGATTGCCACTATAATATAAGCTATATCATTTCTAAACTTGTGTAGTTTATGTTTATAGAATGGGGAAATGTGTTAAACCTGCACTGTCCAAAACAGTAGCTACTAGCCACCTATAGCTGTCTACATTTAGATTGAAATTAATAAAATTTTAATAAAACTTAAGTCAGTTTGTCTCAGTCACACATGCCACATTTCAATTGCTCTGTATTGGCTACTGTATTGGACAAGACAGGTTTAAAATATTTTCATCCTTGCAGAAAGTTGTACTGAACAGCACTGTTTCTGAGTATATGTGTACCTAATCAAACATTACAGAAATATTTGGATATTTGCATATTCCTACTTTTTTTTTTTTAACCTTTCTTTCTGTTAAGGGGAAAATAACCTTTCTGCAGCAAAAACATTACATTGTAGTCACACTTGAGCTTTTTTGTTAACATTGTAGGTCTGTCACCTCGAGATCTTGTCCTTCATTTTCGACACAAGGTATGGTACCTTATTTAAATAAATTTATGATGTACAGTACTAAAATGGCCAACACTGTTCTTAGTGTGCTCATTTAACTGCCAAATTCAGTGTGCTAAATTGAATGCAGATTGTGGCATACCATGCTTTAGTTCTTCTAAGATGTACTTGGCCTCATATCTATACAAAATTAAAAGTGTTGGTAGTGCTTGTATTGTAGAAATTTAAAAGAGCACAAATACTGTTTACTTCTTTGCAGGATAGGGTAATTTTTTCTATTGCTTTTGCAATTTCATCAATCATGAGATTAGAGTGGAAAGAAACAGGTTTTGATCTTGCAGAATATTTTATATGTTGCCCTGAGAATGGAGCATTTTTCAATAAAACATCTATATATACTTATACCTTCTGATCTTTATTATTAAAGCAGATGTTGACTGGGATATAAACACGTTGATTATTTATTTAACAAACATTTACTGAGCACCTGCTATGTGAACACTCTGGACATCCAGAAATAAAGTATTTATTTAAAGAGCAGGGTCCCCTTTAAAGAGCTTACAGATACTTCAAGCAAAAATGGTACCACCCCTTCAAGAAAAAATAATTTCAGTTAGAGATTTAAGTGATTCTCACATTTAAGAGTACACAGGTAATATTAACTTCTCAGTATAAGTTCATAATTTTTCATGTACTTTTTAAAGTGCTGTATTTAGTATTACTGATTATGGTTATGTTTTAGGAGGGGAAAAGATGAATTATAGGCTTGAGTCTCTCATTTCAATACAACATTTTTTTTTTCCTTTTGCAGGTCTTAATCCTATTTAAGCTAATTCTTCTTGAAAAAAAGGTACGATCCTAAGGGATGAAAGGAAAGATGGAGTATTCAACTTTTATTCACTTTTTTTTACATTATTTCATAAAATTGAAACTAATGATAAAGTATTAAGATACTTTTTGCCTATCATTGTGGTGAGCTGAAGCACATTTTCTTGTTCTCTGCCATAAAAATATAAATTCATGCAGCTTTTCTGTAGGTAACATACAACTCAATTTTAAGCTGACTTAAATAAAAAGGACATGTTGGCTCACTTTAGATTTCAGGATTTGACTCAGTGGCTCCATAGTGTAATTAAGTGCCTAGGTTTTTTCCATCTCTTTGCTCTACAGTGCACAGTGCTAGCTTGTTCCAGGGCCTAGTTTCCCTGGTAGTATAGGGAACTGCCGACAGTAATTGGGTTATTTGCTTCCTCAATCATAACTGCTGGCAGAAATAATTCCTCCTCCTAAACAATCTAATAAGAATTCTTGGCCGGGCACGGTGGCTTACACCTGTAATCCTAGCACTTTCAGAGGCTGAAGCAGGAGGATCACTTGCGCTCAGGAGTTTGAGACCAGCCTGGGCAGCATGGTGAAAGAAACCCCATCTCTACAAAAAATACAAAAATTAGCTGGGTGTGGTGGCATGTGCCTGTAGTCCCAGCTACTTGGGAGGCTGAGGTAAGAGGATGGCTTGAGCCTGGGAGGTGGAGATTACAGTGAGCTGAGATCGTGCCACTACACTCCAGCCTGCAAACAGAGCCACTGTCTCAAAAAATAACAATTAAAAAAGCAATAATTATTTCCTTCAATTTGTTTGGGCCTATTACAGGCCACACACATGGCTACTCCTGTGGCCAAATACATGTTTGCCCTGATTGGCTTAAACTTGGGTTCCCGACCACTCCCTAATACAAAGGCATGGGTTTGCCATGATTGGCTTAGTCCCAAGGCCAAATCTGACCTACTACCTATTGTTATACATAAAATTTTATTGGAAATCAGACCCATTTATTTACTTGCTGTTTATGGCTGCTTTCACACTGTAGTGGCAGAGTTGAATAGTTGTGACAGACCATATGGCCCACAAAGCAAAAATATTTATCTGACCTTTTAGAGAAAAAGTTCACCAGCCTTTGGTTTAGACTAATCAGGAGCCATCCTTGGATCTGGGCCAGTTTTATATACCGTATTACTGTGCCTAGTGGAGTCGGGGTTGAAAGAATGTTGGGGAGTCGACCATGCACAATATCCACTTTAGTTCATTACCTTAAAAATATTCCTTTGACCCAGTAATTCTCCTGTTAGAGATCTATTTTCCAAAATTAATCTGAATTGGACACAAAGCTCTAAGAGAGTCTGTCACAGAATAATAAATTATAAGTGAGTAACTATTAGTTTATCTTGTATGTTGTATAGAATTTCAGACAATAAAAAAGATACTAAGATGTTTTTATTGTTTTAAAGATTTTCATGGCATGTTAAGTGAGAAAAGTTTGTCTACAACAAGTCAAGCCTATGATCCCATTTTATAAATGAATATATATTAATTGAAAAGGGACTGGAAGTAAAGATATCAACCTAGTTTGGTGAGAACATAGGTTATTTTTTTTAAAGGGAATATTTTTCTGTATCCTATTTTTCTATAAGAAATATATATTCCTTCAAGCTGGGCACAGTGGCTCGCGCCTGTAATCTCAGCACTTTGGGAGGCTAAGGTGGGTGATCACTTGAGGTCAGGAGTTTGAGAACAGCCTGGCCAACATGGTGAAACCCCATCTCTACTAAAAATACAAAAATTAGCCAGGTATGGTGGCAGGTGCCTGTAGTCCCAGCTACTCAGCAGGCTGAGGCAGGAGAATTGCTTGAACCAGGGAGGCAGAGGTTGCAGTGAGCCAAGATCGCACCACTGCACTCTAGCCTGGGTGACAGAGCGAGACTCCATCTCAAAGTAAATGAATGAATGAATGAATGAATGAATGAGTATTCCTTCAAACAGAAAAAAAGATAAAGTTTTTTTTAAAAAAATGAACCCAGCATACTAGTGTGGTGTTTCAAAAATTTTTATTTAATTTCTAAAATTGTGATAAAATACACATAACATACAATTTATCATCGTAACCATTTTAAGGTGTACAATTCAGTGCTATCAAGTACATTCATGTTATGCAGCCATCATCACTATCCAGCCACAGAACACTTTGAATTCCTTTTTATTTTTTGAGACAGGGTATAGCTCTGTTGCCCAGGCTAGAGTGCAGTGGTGTGATCATGGCTCACTGCAACCTCTAACTCCCAGGCTCAAGCAATTCTTCCACCTCAGCTTCCTGAGTAGCTGGGACCACAGTGCTGGGATTACCAGCATGAGCCACCACACCCAGTCTGTATTCCTTTATATATGTCCATTTTTTCCCCTGAATCATAATACCTTGAAAGTAATTTGTAGACATTATGGTACTTCACTCCTAAATAAATACTTCAGGATGTATTTCTTAAGAAAAAGAAAATATTCCTACATAATCGGAATACCATTTTCACATTCAGGAAATTTAACATTGAGATAATAAGAGAAATCTGACATACAGTCCATTTTCAAATTTCTCCAGATATGATAATGTCCTTTGTAGCTGTTTTCTTTTTTTAATTATTATTTAATTTTTTATTTTAAAGAATAGAGATAGGGTCTTGCTGTGTTGTGCAGGCTGGTCTTGAACTCCTGGCCTCAAGTGATCCTCCTGCCTCAATCTCCCAAAGTGCTGGGATTGCAGGTGTGAACCACCACACCTGACCTGATTGTTGTTTTCAGTCTGGGATCCAGTCAAGGATCATGTACTGCATTGCTAGCTCTCTTTTATTTCAAAAAGGTATTCCACCTCTGTCTCTTTTTTTGTTTGTTCTTTTCTTTCTATATTTTGTGACACTGGCATTTTAAAAATAATCAAGACTAGTGTTCTAGGGTGAGATTTGTTTGTTTTCTTGTGGCTAGTTTCAGATTAAACCTTTTTAGCAAAAATCCTACACAGGTAGTGGTGTGTCTCTGTCAGGACATAATATCAGGAGGCCCATAACTATTTGTAGTTAGTAGTATTGGTGATGTGAAGTTCGATCATTTGGTTGAGGTGGTGGTTGCCACCTTAATAGCTAATCCTTAGAATGATAAATTTCAGACATTGTGACTATCCTGTTGTTTCACAGTAGTTTTAGCATCTGTTGGTAATTTGTACCTAAATCACGGTAGATGCTAAATGGTGATTTGTCTGTTAGTACTTCTATGTTTATTAGCTGTTACTCTTTTTTTTTTTTTTTTTTTTTTTGAGACAGAGTCTCGCTCTGTCGCCCAGGCTGGAGTGCAGTGGCATAATCTCAGCTCACTGTAACCTCCACCTCCCGGGTTCAAGCAATTCTCCTGCCTCAGCCTCCTGAGTAGCTGGGATTACAGGTGTGTGCCACCATGCCTGGCTAATTTTTGTACTTTTAGTAGAGACGGGGTTTCAGCATGTTGGTCAGGCTGGTCTCGATCTCCTGACCTCATTATCTGCCCGCCTTGGCCTCCCAAAGTGCTGGGATTACAGGTGTGAACCAGCCACCAAGCCCAGCAGCTGTTATTCTTCTTTTTATGAGACAGAGTCTCGCTCTCTAGCCAGGCTGGAGTGCAGTGGTGTGATCTTGGCTCACTGCAACTCTGCCTCCTGGGTTCAAGTGATTCTCCTGCCTCAGCCTCCCGAGTAGCTGGGACCACAGGCGTGTGCCACCATGCCCGGCTAAGTTTTTGTATTTTAGTAGAGACTGGGTTTCACCATGTTGGCCAGGATGGTCTCGATCTCCTGACCTCGTGATCCACCCACCCCGGCCTCCCAAAGTGCTGGGATTACAGGCATGAGCCACTGCGCCCAGCCAGCTGTTATTCTTATATAAAGAATTTTTCCCTCTTTTTTATTTGTTATCATTATGGACGGCTTCATGGGTTTTCTAATTTGATTTTGATTGACTCCATTCCAGGTTCTTTTTTATATTTCTCCAGTGAATAAATTGGTGGGTGCACTGATGACTGTGTTATCCCTTTTTCCAGGTAAGAAAACAGCAGTATCTACTCTTTCTTTAACTTGTACTGGAACCTAAACTTTTAGAAATAAAGTTTCAAAGATAAATTCGTTAGGGTTATCCTTTCTATTTTAATATGACATTTTCCTTTTGGAAATAGGTTTCTCTCTTTTGTCTGGGTTTCTTTCTGTTCTTTTTGTTTTTAATTAAAATGTGTACAAGCATAGCTTATTAAATTTTATAGGAGAGTCTACTAATATATAGCTCTCAGGTTCTTCCATATTATTATAAGCCAAGCTGTTCTTTAATATTGCATATTTTAGGCATGATTGAACATGGTCTCAGTGACTGTTCTCAGTATAGACCCCGGAAGAGTATGTCTGAAGATGGTGGGCTTCAGGAAAGTAACCCATGTGCAGATGATTTTGTTTCTGCATCCACTGCTGATGTTTCACATACCAACTTGGGAACTATCAGGAAAGTCATGGCAGGAAACCATGGAGAAGATGCTGCCATGAAGACTGAGAAGCCTTTGTTCCAAGTGGAAGACAGCAGCAAAGGGCAGGAACCCAATGATACCAATCAATATTTGAAACCTCCATCTCACCCATCTCCAGATTCTTCAGAAAGTGACTGGGAAACTTTGGATCCTAGTGTCTTAGAGGACCCCAACTTGAAAGAAAGGGAACAGCTGGGATCAGACCAGACAAATTTGTTTCCAAAGGACTCTGTCCCCTCAGAGAGTCTTCCAATTACTGTACAACCTCAAGCTAATACGGGACAGGTAGTCCTGATACCAGGGCTCATTTCGGGTTTGGAAGAGGATCAGTATGGCATGCCCCTGGCCATCTTCACAAAGGTAAAGTGTAATATTTTTTATCGAATTCCTTAAAGAATTTGAAAAATCCTTTCGGAGTTTAACTTTTGAACTTTTGGTATTCAACACATTTTCAGTTGGAAAAATTTCCTTGAAAACTGTAAAGTACATACCAAATACATAGTACTGTGGCATCCGTGACCATAGTATAAGTCTATAGGGAAGTATATAGGGGATTTTGATTGGTAAATGTTTTGAAACTTAGTAGATATGAGTCATATGCACAATCACTCTCTTGGGTCTATTTTTAATTATTCAGGTTTCTCCTTAAAAACAGAATTAAGGAAGTCCAGATAGCCTTGATTGCACTCAATAAATACAGGCACACCTCAGAGATACTATGGTTCAGTTACAGAACACTGTGATAAAGCGAGTCTCAGGAATTTTTTTGTTTCCAAGTGCATATAAAAGTTATGTTTACACTATACTGTAGTCTATTAAGTGCGCTGTAGCATTATGTCTTTTTTTTAATGTACATATCTTAATTTAAAAATACTTTAGGCCGGGCACAGTAGCTCATGCCTATAATCCCAAAACTTTGGGAGGCTGAGGCAGGAGGATCACTTGAGGCCAGGAGTTTGATTAGCCAGATGTCGTAACTCGCACCTGTGGTCCCAGCTGCTTGGGAGGCTGAGATTAGGAGGCTCGGTTGAGCCCTGGAGGTTGAGGCTAAAGTGAGCTGTGATCACACCACTGTACTCCAGACTGGGTGACAGAGGGAGACTCTATTATTTTTTAAATAATAAATGTTTATTATTTAAAATTTAATAATTATTTTAAAAACACAACAAAGTGAATAAAACTTAAATAATAATTATGTTAAAAGCACAATAAAGTGAAGTACAATTAATTATTAAATAATTTTTAATTTATTTAAATATAAATGAATAAAAATCCTTTGTTGTCATTTCAACATTTACCGCATCTTCACTAGGAGCAGACTCCATCACAAGAAACCACTCTCCTTATTCATCCCTAAGAAGCAGCTCCTCATCCGTTCAAGTTTTTATCAGTAGTTTGCAGCAATTCAGTCACATTTTCAGATTCCACTTCTAATTCTAATTTTCTTGCTGTTTCCACCAAATCTCCCCCAAGGTCTTGAACCCCCCAAAGTTATTCATGACAGGGGTATCAACTTCTTCCAAACTCCTGTTAATATTGATATTTTGACCTCCTCCTGTGAATCACAAATGTTCTTAATGGCATCTAGAGTAATGAATCTTTTCCAGAAGACTTTCAATTTACTTTGCCCAGATCCATCAAAGGAATCACTATCCATGGCAGCTATAGCCTTATGAAATGTGTTTCTTAAATAATAGGATTTGAAAGTCAAAATGACTCCTTGATCCATGGGCTCCAAAATGAACGTTGTGTTCCTAAGCATGAAAAAACATTAATCTCCTTGTACATCTTCATTAGAGTCCTTAGATGACCAGGTGCATTGTCAATGAGCAGTAATATTGTGAAAGGAATCTTTTTTTATTTTCTTCTGAGTAGTAGGTCTCAACAGTGGCCTTAAATATACAGTAAACCATGCTGTAAAGAGATGTGCTGTCATCCAGGCTTTGTTTTTCCATTCTGGAGCACAGGCAGCAGATTTAGCATAACTCTGAAGGGCCCTAGGATTTGGGGAATGGTAAATCATCATTGGCTTCAACTTAAAGTCACCAGCTGCATTAGCCCCCAGTAAGAGTCAGCTTGTCCTTTGAAGCTTTAAAGCCAGGCATTGACTTCTTCTCTACCTACAAAAGTCCTGGATGGCATCTTCTTCCAATAGAAAGCTGTTTTGTCTTTATTGAAAATCTGTTGTATTCAAAATCTGTAACCACCTTCATCAATGACCTTAGCTAGATCTTCTGAATAACTTGCTACAGCTTCTTCATCAGCACTTGCTGCTTCACCTTGCACTTTTATGTTATAGAGATGGCTTCTTAAACATTGTGAGCTAACTCTGCTGGCTTCATACTTCTGCATCTTCTCAGCTCTCTCAGCTTTCATATAATCGAAGAGAGTTAAGGCCTTGCTCTAGATTAGGCTTTGGCTTAAGGGAATGTTCTGTTTGGTTTGATCTTCTATCCGGACCACTCAAACTTTCTGCATATCAGCAATAAGGCTGTTGTTTCACTTTCTTGCCATTTGTGTGTTCACTGGTTTAAAAAACAAAACAAAACAAAAACAAAAACACTTTTAGTAGCACTTTTAATTTCCTTCAAAAACTTTTCTTTTGCATTGACAACTTGGCTAACTGTTTGGTGCAAGAGGCATAGATTTCTGTCTGTCTCAGCTTTCGACATGCCTTCCTTACTAAACTTAGTCATTTCTAGCTTTTGATTTCAAATAAGATGTGAGACTCTTACTTAAACACTTAGAGGCCATTGTAGGGTTGTTAATTGGCCTAATTTAAATATTGCTGCATCTCAGGGGATAGGGAGGCCTGAGGACAGGGGAAGAGACAGGAATGGCCAGTCATTGGAGAAGTCAGAACACACACAACATTTATTAAGTTTGCTGTCTATGTGGGCGTGGTTCGTGTCACTCAAAACAATTACAATAGTAACATCAAAGATCACGGATCACAGATCAACATAACAAACACAATAATAAGGAAAACGTGTGAGATGTGAGAATTACCAAAATGTGACAGAGACAGGGAAGTGAGCACAGGCTGTTGGGAAAATGGCACTGACCGACTTGATGGTTGCAGGGTTGCCATAAACCTTCAGCTTAGAAAAAGCACAATAAAGTGAAGTACAATAAAAAGAGGTGCCTATGTATATTAAAATACTACAGTTTTAAAAGAAAAAAGCTTAGATGTCTAACTTATATCACTTGTAAGTGAGGTAAGTTATAACTAACAAATACAGATATTATACATATGTATTTACTAAGTATACTTAACACATACACTTATTAAGTGTACTTATATTAGTAAACTTCATTTGAATATAACTGTTTTGGCTAATTGTTCTAACCCTATTTTTTAATCTTTTTATAAAAACCATTCAGAATGTATTTGAAATTTTTTAATAACTTAAACGCAATATAGTAAATCAAATTGAATCTTTAATTCACAGTCTTTTCAGGATATCATTTCTTAATGTCAGTAATGCATTAAGATGAAGCAGTCAACTTCACTGGGTCGAAAGTTACACTGGACTGGACATAGCGTCTCACACCTGTAATCTCAGCACTTTGGGAGGCCGAGGCGGGGAGGATTGCTTGAAACCAGGATCTAGAAACCAGCCTGTGCAACAAAGCAAGACGTCATCTCTACAAAAAAGTAAAATAAATTATCTGGACATGGTGGCATATCCCTGTAGTCACCGCTACTTGGGAGGCTGAGGCAAGAGGATCTCTTGAACCCAGGACTTTCAGGCTGCCGTGAGCCATGACTGTGCCACTGCACTCCAGCCTGAGCTTTAGAGTTTAGAGTAAGACCCTGTCTCTATATAAAAATAAATAAAGTTACACTGATGCTGAGACATATTCTGGAAGCTACATTGTTTGGATGTTTTTTTCATCCTTTGCAGAAAAACTTTTATTGCTATTTGTGAATTGTTTTTCAAAGTAGAGCAGAAAAAAAAATCTATTTCATTTCTTATTCTACAAGTACAGTTATCCCTCATTATTCATGGGGGATTAGTTCCAGGAACATCCCCCATACCAAAATTCGAGAAGGTTTAAGTCACTTATATAGAGTGGCATAGTATTTGCATATAACCTGTGCACATCCTTCCATGTATGGTTTTTTGTTTTGTTTTGTTTTGTTTTTGATACAAAGTCTTGCTCTGTCCCCCAGGCTGGAGTACAGTGGCGTGATGTCTGCTTACTGCAACCTCCACCTTCCAGGTTCAAGCGATTCTCCTGCCTCAGCCTCCCTAGTAGCTGGGACTACAGGCGCCCATCACTCTGCCCAGCTGATTTTTGTATTTTTAGTAGAGACAGGGTTTCACTATGTTGACCAGGCTGGTCTCAAACTCCTGATCTCAGGTGATCCACCCACCTTGGCCTCCCAAAGTGCTGGGATCACAGGCATGAGCCACTGTTCCCAGCCTCTCCCGTACACTTTAAATCACCTCTAGATTATTTATAATACCTAATGCAATGTAAATGCTATGTGAATAGTTACTATGCTGGGGTTGATTTAGTATTATTATTTTTCTCAATATTTTTAATCCAAGGTTGGTTGAATCTGGTATGTGGGAACCCATGGATGTGGAGAACCAACTGTCTTTCTTGCCCTTCCATGAGCCAGACACCACACTAGATTCTGAATTCTTGCCATCTGTGATCTTGCAGTCTACCATGAAAGGCAGTCTTACTAGAACAAAGTATTCTGTTTTTCCCTGAATACTGTCTGGTATCCATGAAGTGGTATTCCACTTTATGTGGAAAAGAAAGATGGGTAGTGTTGGCTTGAACAATGTATGTATTCCTCTCCTATATTATTCGATAAATTATTTCTGGGTTTACCCAGCTTTGCAAAAATGTACTTGCCGAGAGTCATTGTTGGTGAATAGTTAATACAGAATGCCATCTTTGTTCATTTTGTAACCTGCTTGGGATTCTGAAATTATCTTAACTGATTTCATGATTAAATCAATGCAGTTTCTTAAAACTGGAATTTAAGAACTTGGGGAGAAAACTCCGGTTTGTCAGACTACTGGTAAAGCAAGTAGCCACAAATTGCGGGCTTTCTGAGCTGTGTTATGACTTCCTGTACCTTTCGGAGCCCCGACTTTGCTATTTCACCGACCTGCCCTCTAATTTTTACTATTGTGAAGATATCAAGAGGGAAATTAACTGGAGAGGGATTTTGGTTTTGTCAGGTTGCTGACAAAGCAATGTAAAGATGTATTTTGTGTCTTGTCAATAAAGCATGTTTAGCGGAATATTAGATTTGTGTGCCATATACAATATCAGTATTAAATACATGACGGGCTTACTAACATCCCTATAAAATATTTGTCTTTTTGGTTTTATGTTTTTTGAGTGTTTGGATGAAAATCTAATTTCTTTAATCACAGTTTCAAATGCCAATGCTGACTTTTTCATGTCAGTAACTTTGGAAGATAAAATATTCTTAAAACCGAATTGTCTTTAGGCTTTTTTCTCTTGAAGATCTTAAAATCCTTGTACAGAAGGAATTAGGTTAGCAAAATATTTTGAAAAGTAATTTTAGAAATAGCCGGAGAGAAGCCTGGGTGCCTGGGGAATATTGCTGCAGAATAAATGGAAACAAATTTCTACATAATAAAACAATTATTTCCGGAAGAAAGTCTTCGGCTTCCTAACTTTCTAATCCTCTCTCTGGTACTTGAACTTGCCTGAGGTTGATGCCTTTCATGTCAGTTTCAGAGAGGAGGCTTACTATGTAAATGCTGTGGATACTAGCTTCTAAAATATCCTTCTCAGGAAAGCCTGAGAGCTGATTCAGGAAGTGTAGAGAAGAAACAGCTGCTAAGGAATAAGAGGCGGGGCTAGAGGCAGCTGTGGGGTAGGCTGCCCATAGGGTGATGGGAAGGCAACTGGGACACTGAAGGAGAAGTAGGAAAATTAGAGGATGATTTGTGCCTGTGTAATATTTATGCTCTGCTGCTCCATCACTTTCTAACCAGAGGAACATTGAAGTGGAATGAGGGAAGTGGAAAAAAAGATAACGAGGAAGATACAGTAGCTATTTTCTGATGTGAAAAGACAATCCTGAGGGCTTTTCTTCCATTCTTGCCTGATTTTAAGTCTTCCCATCTTGTTACTGAAAGTGTTCTGGAATTGGCTGCACATTGGAGCAAAATAGTTAGTGGAGGACTGGCCAGAAAGGACTGGAGCCCTTGGAGCTCGGAGTCCCACCTGACTTAATCTCATGCATCAATTTTCTCCCTCTTTTCTAGTTATGAGATTATTGCCATTATTTAGTAAAATGAGTTGAGTCACTATAATGGAACTCTATTTAGAAATTACCTCAATGCGACTGGGCGTGGTGGCTCACGCCTGTAATCCGAGCACTTTGAGAGGCCAAGGCAGGCGGTTCACCTGAGATCAAGGAGTTCGAGACCAGCCTGACCAACATGGAGAAACCCCGTCTCTACTAAAGATACAAAATTAGCTGGGTGTGGTGGTGCATGCCTGTAATCCCAGCTACTTGGGAGGCTGAGGCAGGAGAATCGCTTGAACCCAGGAGGCAGAGGTTGCGATGAGTGGAGATCGTGCCATTGCACTCCAGCCAGGGCAACAAGAGCAAAACTCCATCTCAAAAAAAAAAAAGAAAGAAATTACCTCAATGCAATTATTGTCGATTAAAAAACTTTAAAACAGCCAAGGCAGAAGAATCACTTGAGCTCAGAAATTTGAGACCAGCCTGAGCAACATAGTGAGACCTCAACTCTACTAAGTAAAGTCAAAAAATTAGCTGGAGCCAGGTGCGACGGCTCATGCCTGTAATCCCAGCACTTTGGGAGGCCGAGGCAGGCACATCACCTGAGGTCAAGAGATCAAGACCATCCAAGCCAACATGGTGAAACCCCATCTCTACTAAAAATACAAAAATTAGCTGGGCATGGTGGCATACGCCTGTAGTCCCAGCTACTCAGGATGCTGAGGCAGGAGAATCGCTTGAACCCGGGAGACGGAGGTTGCAGTGAGCCGAGATCGTGCCACTGCACTCCAAAAAAAAAAAGAAGGTTGGGTGTGGTGGCATGTGCCAGTAGTCCCAGCTACTTGGAAGGCTGAGGTGGGAGGATCACTTGAGCTCAGGAGGTCAAGACTGCAGTGAGCCATGGTCATGTCAGTGCACTCCAGCCTGGGCAAAAGACCAAGACCTCATCTCAACAAATTATTATTTAAAAAATTTTAATTACTTTTTTAATCTTTTTTTTTTTTTTTTTTTTGGAGACAGGGTCTCACCACTCTTGCCCAGCCTGGAGTGCACTGGTGCAATCTCGGCTCTCTGCAACCTCCACCTCCCGTGCTCAAGCGATCCTCCCACCACAGCCTCCCAAGTAGCTGGGACTACAGGCACCTGCCACCACGCCCAGCTAATTTTTTGTGGAGTTGGGGTTTCATCATATTGTCCAGGCTGGTCTTGAACTCCTGAGCTCAAGCAGTCTGCCCACCCTAGCCTTCTAAGTAGCTGGGACTACAGGTGTGAGCCACCACACCCAGCCAAAATAATAATAATGTTTAAGGCTAGTCAAATGAAGCACTGGGGATCGAGAATAAAAATAAAATTGTTTTTAAATTTAATTTTTAAAAAAGTTACCTCAATCTGTGGCCAAACAAATGTGACTTTTGGCCAGGTGCAGTGGCTCACGCCTGTAATCCCAACACTTTGGGAGGCCGAGGTGGGTAGATCACGAGGTCAGGAGATCGAGACCATCCTGGCTAACACGGTGAAACCTCATCTCTACTAAAAATACAAAAAAAAAAATTAGCCAGGCATGGTGGTGGGCGCCTGTAGTCTCAGCTACTCGGGAGGCTGAGGCAGGAGAATGGCATGAACCCGGGAGGCGGAGCTTGCAGTGAACCGAGATCGCGCCACTGCACTCCAGCCTGGGCGACAGAGCGAGACTCCGTCTCAAAAAATAAATAAATAAATGTGACTTTTAGTGTTTGAGAGATAGGGGAGATTATTTCAAGTATTGTTCTGTTTTGCTGAGTCTTGAAACTTTTTTAAAGAGCAGTAGCCATTTCTTTGTTTGGCTTTTATTGTATCTGGTACTTTTTAAAAAAATACACAATTGCCTCCCCCAAAAGATGACTTAATTTATAATTCTCTTAAGTTTCATTTTATTTGTAACTTTGTTTGTTTGTTTTTGAGATAGAGTTTTGCTTTTCACCCAGGCTGGAGAGCAGTGGTGTGATCTCAGCTCACTGCAGCCTTGACCTCCTAGGCTCATGGGATCCTCCCACCTCAGTCTCCTGAGTAGCTGGGACCACAGACGCAGGCCACCATACCTGGCTAATTTTTGTATTATTGGAAGAAATGGAGTTTCACCGTGTTGCTCAGGCTGGTCTCAAACTTCTGAGCTCAAGCAGTCTGCCCGCCTTGGCCTCCCAAAGTGCTGGGATTACAGACATGAGCCACCACACCTAGCAAGTAATGCTACAATTTTAAAGCTATTTTGAACTATTTTAAATAATTTTATAAATATGTAATGTTTCCACTTAGTTCAATATTTGAAAGATTTCAAAGCATCACTAATAAAAAGTCTCCCTTCCATTCCATCCCCTGCTATCCAGCAGCCCTCCAGTGGCAGCCAACATTGTCACTGTCTTATGTTTTCTTCTGGGGGTATTCTATGCAGAAACAAATGCATATTTTCCCCTCCCTTTTTACAAATGGTAGCAGAATGTGCCCATTTTTGCCCTTTATTTTTTATTTTATTTTATTTTTATTTATTTATTTATTTATTTTTTGAGACAGAGTTTTGCCCTTGTCACCCAGGCTGGAGTGCCATGATATGATCTCAGCTCACTGCAACCTCCACATCCTGGTCTTTTCAAGCGATTCTCCTGCCTCAGCCTCTTGAGTAGTTGCAATTACAGCTGGATCCAGCTCATTTTTATATTTTTAGTAGAGTCAGGCTTTCACCATGTTGGTCAGGCTGGTCTCAAACTCCTGACCTCAGATGATCTGCCCTCTTCAGCCTCCCAAAGTGCTGGGATTACAGGTGTGAGCCATTGCGCCCAGCCCTTTTTTTAATTTAATTTTTCTTTTTTCTAGACACAGTGTCTTACTATGTTGCCTGGCCATTCTGGAACTCCTGGGCTCAAGCAGGCCTCCCACTTTGGCCTCTCAAAGTGCTGGGATTACAGGTGTGAGTCATCGCGCCCAGCCCACTTATTCTTTTTTTTACATCATATTCTTTTTTTTTTTTTTTTTTGAGATGGAGTCTTAACTCTGTTGCCCAGGCTGGAGTACAATGATGCCATCTTGGCTCACTGCAACCTCCACCTCCTGGGTTCAAGCGATTCTCCTGCCTCAGCCTCCCAAGTAGCTGGGATTACAGGTGCCCGCCACCATGCCTGGCTAATTTTTGAAATTTTAGTAGAGACAGGGTTTCAGCATGTTGGCCAGGCTGGTCTCGAACTCCTGACCTCAAGTGATCCACCTGCCTCAGCCTCCCAAAAAGCTGGGATTACAGGCATGAGCCACCATGCCCAGCCCATAATATTCTTTGGAGATGAATATCATCACTTTTTATGGCTGCAGGTTCATTGTATGGATGAACATTTATTTAGTCCCCTATTCATGAAGAGTTTGGATTCGAGTTTTTTGGTATTGCATTTATTTTCATAAATATAATATCACATATGATATAATATTTGTAGGATACTGTAGGATAAATTACAAGTAGAATGCTGGGCTAAAAGGCATACATATTTATAAATTTTTAAAGGATTTTTAAACATTTCTTGAAAGCTTTGACCTACTTTTTAAAAACATACTTTTTAGTTTTGTTATTATGATGAAATATAATACTGATTCTGAATGAGGAGCCTGGGTTGAGAAGCTCTATACTGAGCATCTCTAATGCAAAGGTATGGATTTATTTTTGCTGCTTCTGTTAGGGTCTGATCAAGCAACAAAAGACATTTTCAAGAGTAAGAATATAACCAAATTACTAGACATATATTCCAACTTTTGGAAGTCTTCCCTTTCATGTTAAGTATTTAACAACCACCTGTTAGTTACACACAAAGCGCTCTCCTAGTTGGAATAAAGAATATCAAGTTGCAAAGCGGGTATCCCCTGCCTTCAGAGAGATTTGTCTCATGATGTAAACACGATATTATCCAGATGACATAATTGTTTTAAAAAGTGATGAGATGTAAAAAAATAAAACTTATAGAACTTGAGGCTGAAAACAAGTTGAGGGGCTCAGTGAGTCTGCCTTCCTGGCTGTATATACAAGTCATGCCACTTGTTGAAAACCCATTCTGATTTAGAATCTTTCAGCAGAAATTGCATATCTTCCTTCAGTGAATCATTCCAGTGTTAACACTTGTACTCTCAGGAAGTATGCTGGATTTTTTGTATACTTAGATGCCTGCTGCAGTTTAGCAATTCCACTGTAATTTTTGGAGCAATGCTGTTTTCAAATAAAATTCAAATGGAAATTAATTAAATACACAGATACTACCAGTGTCATTTTTGCTTTAAATATTTAGTAACAAATATCTTGAAATCTTTTTGCATGATTTTTAACATAGGACGGTATAACAAATGCTATGCAGTACCTTGCTATTCTAATAGTGCTTCGGTGGTTATGTGCAGATGCATGTATTTTAAATTTTTAACAGCCTTCTACTAAACAACGTACTTACTAACAGGCTTAATGCTTCATTTCCTAAGTGAAAAGGTTCAATTCATTAGTTACTGTGGAGACTTTTAAACTGAATGAGAACAAAGTGATCAAGAAAGACAACCTTCATATTAAACCACCTTGCCAAGATTTGACCATTCATGGAGACAATTAGCTAATCATTAACTAGACTTAACTGTAGTCAAGACTTGAAGTTCCCCTGGAATATTATTTTATTGAGTCAAAGATTAGCTGACTTACAGACAGGGCAAGGAAGAATGGAAGTTTCTTTTCCTACTGTTAGCTCGCTAAGTTTAAAGAGAAAGGTAACCTTTTACTTTTCTGATATTTTCTATTACTCTTCTAATTCATAGGGATATCTGTGTTTGCCTTACATGGCATTGCAGCAGCATCATCTTCTCTCCGATGTCACCGTTCGGGGGTTTGTTGCTGGAGCTACTAACATCCTTTTTCGACAACAGAAACACCTCAGTGATGCCATTGTGGAAGTACGTTTATGTGTGAGTGTGTGTATTTGGCCCTGCTCATCCCAGTTTTCCTTTCTTAACTACAATTATGAATACATAGTAACAACATTAATAATGATAATAACTGCATACTGTATGCCATGTATTCTAAGTATTTTATGTGTATTAACTGGTCTAATTCTCATAAAAACAGTCAATAGCACTGTCCTATCCACATTTTATACCTGCAGAGGCAAAGTAACAGAGAGATGAAGTGATTTGTACAATATCAAACAGCCAGTAAACAGGTAAACCAGGATTCCAACCTGGGCAACTGGGCCTACCACTACCTCATGATTTTTAACATGTGTTTTTTGTTTAAGTAATTTCAATCCTTCTAGCCTGTTTAGAATGCTCTTGATACCAAGACAAAAGCTAGGAATAAATATTTGACTTCGATATATAAGAAATTTAAATCATTTGTTATTTTACAACTGAAATAATCTTTTTTTTTTTTTTTTTGAGACAGTTTCGTTTTTGTTGCCCAGGCTGGAGTGCAATGGCGCGATCTCGGCTCCATGCAACCTCCACCTCCTGGGTTCAAGCGATTCTTCTGCCTCAGCCTCCCGAGTAGGTTGGATTACAAGTGCCCGCCACCACGCTCGGCTAATTTTTTCTATTTTTAGTAGAGATAGGGTTTCACCATGTTGGCCAGGCTGGTCTTGAACTCCTGACCTCAGGTGATCCACCCACCTCAGCCTCCCCAAGTGCTGGGATTACAGGCGTAAGCCACCGCGCCCAGCCTGAAATAATTTTTGAGAAATTTTATGAAGCTCGGCGCAGTGGCTCACACATGTAATCCCAGCACTTTGGGAGGCCGAGGTGGGCGGATCACCTGAGGTCAGGAGTTCGAGACCAGCCTGACCAACATGGTGAAACCCCGTGTCTACTAAAAATACAAAAAAATTAGCCAGACATGGTGGTGCATGCCTGTAGTCCCAGCTACTCGGGAGGGTGAGGCAGGAGAATCACTTGAACCTTGGAGGTGGAGGTTGCAGTGAGCCAAGATCGCACCACTGCACTCCAGCCTGGGTGACAGAGTAAGACCCTGTCTCAAAAAAAAAAAAAAAAAAAGCCAGCTGCAGTGGCTCAAATCTGTAATCCCAGCACTTTGGGAGGCTGAGGCGGGTGGATCATGAGGTCAGGAGTTCAAGACCAGCCTGGCCAACATGGTGAAACCCCGTCTCTACTAAAAATACAAAAATTAGCTGGGCATGGTGGCAGGTGCCTGTAATCCCAGCTACGCGGGAGGCTGAGGCAGGAGAATCGCTTGAACCCGGGTGGCAGAGGTTGCAGGGAGCCGAGATCGTGCCACTGCACTCCAGCTTGGGCGATAGAGTGAAACTCTGTCTCAAAAAAAAAAGAAAAAAAAAATTCAGCCACACTAAGGTTTTTGTAGTTTCTGACAGAAAGTATGAAAACATGTTTCTTGGGTGAATGGTTATAATATAATGAAAGTCCAGGATTCAAAGATGTATTTATTATAATCCCAAATTTGAAGAAGAAAAAGTATATACATTTTCCAAGACAGGAGGATACAGATGGGAGGACCATAAAGCTGCTTCAACATTATTGGTTACATTCTAGTTCTGTAGTTGGTTGGTGGGTTCGTAGGAATTTATTTTATTATTATACTTCAAAACTAACCTGTAAGTTACATGTATTTTTTAGTATATCAAATATTACATAATAAGATATTCTAAAGTATCTGGCCGGGCACGGTGGCTCACGCCTGTAATCCCAGCACTTTGGGAGGCCGAGGTGGGCGGGTCACAAGGTCAAGACATCGAGACCATCCTGGCTAACATGGTGAAATCCCATCTCTACTAAAAATACAAAAAATTAGCCGGGCGCGGTGGTGGGCGCCTGTAGTCCCAGCTACTCAGGAGGCTGAGGCAGGAGAATGGCATGAACCCAGGAGGCGGAGCTTGCAGGGAGCCAAGATTGTGCCATGGCACTCCAGCCTGGGCGACAGAGCAAGACTCCATCTCAAAAAAAAAAGAAAGTATCTGCACTCAAAAGAAAAAGTATTTAAGGAATTATACTTGTTAAATGTGTTCATTTCTGCTAGTGAAATAAAGGTGATTTTTATGTATTTCTATATTTTTTTCCAAATATTTGCAATCTAGGTGAGTAATTTTGTAATTTAAAGTACTATATTTATGTGTGTATTTTCTAAAAACAGAAAATGAGCGTTTTATAAATAGAAAGAAAACTTCAGTGTACAAACCTCTTTCTTAGACTCACCTTTTGAGAATGCTATTATTCATATTTTTTATTTCCAGCTCCACCTTCCCCGTAGTTACTCTGTAAAGTGTGGCATGGATGTCTGCGTGAATGCCCAGACTCTGACTTGTACCTGGATACCCTCTAGGTAGAAGAAGCTCTGATCCAGATCCATGATCCAGAACTCAGGAAGCTGCTTAACCCAACCACTGCAGACCTAAGGTTCGCAGATTACCTAGTGAGGCACGTGACTGAGAATCGGGATGACGTCTTCCTAGATGGCACGGGCTGGGAGGGAGGTGACGAATGGATCCGGGCGCAGTTTGCGGTCTACATTCATGCCCTGCTGGCTGCCACACTGCAATTAGGTAAGAAACCACACGGAGCATACAGCTACCTGTTTTATTATAATTTTTCATTTTGTAACATTTATGAGATTTTGGATTGCACAATAAATACATATTCCTTATAGAAAAATTACCAGTTATTCCCTCATACAGAGATAGCCACTTTTAACGTCTTGAGTACTTTATAGCCTTGCAGATCTTTTCCTATGCATGTATTTTGGATTTTGGTTTTATGGTACTTTTGGTGGTCCTTTTACAAAAATGGATCCCTTTATACATGTTTTCTGAAACTATTACTTTATAATAGAAACAACACATACCAACATAACATGAACATATATCATCACTTTTACACGACTGCTTCATATTCATCAGTATTTGGCAGCTGTTTGTGAATACTGCCTACATGTTTTTTAAGATGTATAAAGGGAGAAAGAATATAAAAAATAGAAATCATTGAAAATCGTGTTGTAAATGATTAAATCTTCAAATTTATCACCCATTCTAAGAAATATTATTATTCCTATTAAATGGTTAAAATGGGGCAGGTAAACATGGAGTTACTCCTGCATTAAAACTATCTCATTCTCCTTGGGAAAGAAATATATAAATAGTGAAAATGGAGCTCTGTGGTGAGCTTTTCACCTTGGACATTTGGCAGATATTTATTAGAATTGTTAAAAATGTGTTGAGCTTGTGTTTTTGTTGCAGTTAACTAACCATTATTTTTTTAATTGTGATGAAATACACATAGCATAAAATTTACCATCTTTACCATTTTTAAATGTACAGTTCCACAGTGGCATTAGATACATTCATTGTTGTATCAGTAGATTTGTTTAATCAACACCACCACCACCACCACATGCTCCCAGGTTAGTTGTTTACAGTGCACATAGGAGTTTTAAAGTAGGTTTCGGGAGAGTTTTTCATTTGTAAAAGACAGCTGAGGAACAAGCCCTCATTTGTTAATGGGATATTTTTAAATGTTTGCCACCACTAACAATGTAGCAGCTGAGACACCAAAATTAAATCCTTTAACCCCAAATCATTTGGTAATCTAGAAAGAAAACTTCAGTCTCCACTGTCATGTAGCTTAATTAATTTGCTTTTTTAAAAATATTTGCCCGGGAGGCTGTAAGCACTGATTAATAGTAGCTCACTTTTTTTTTTGAACATTAAATATATGCAGGGACCAGTGTTCTGAGCACTTTACATCTAGTAATTCATTTCATCCTCACCGCAATCCTGAAGGTAGGGACCTTGTCATTGCCTTTTACAGAAGAGAAAATGAAGCTCACAGAGGTTAAATAGCTTGCTTATCCATCTGATAAGAGGCTTAGGTGGGATCTGATCCCAAACAGTTTGGCTTAGGCCCATACTCTTACAAGTAACAAGGTCAAAAGAGGAAATTCAGCCCAATGAACTGCTTGAGGAAGTGTTCTTAGAACAACTTCTTTATGCTGTGTATGGAACTGTGTATCTCATTCATTTCCTTTCCTAGCAACAAAAGGTACTTTGTATTTCACCTTCAAAGCAAACAACATGAAATTAATATATGAAGTAATAGCCATTTGTATCAGTTCTCCAAACTATTTCTAATCTTCCAAGCGGAGGAAACACATATGGATGCTTTCCCATGGTATTGATAAAGCTGAAAACTTTATCAGTTTTCAGTATATTCTTTTAAGACTTTTTTTGTTTTGTTTTGTTTTGTTTTGTTTTGTTTTTGAGACAGAGTCTCGCTCTTGTTGCCCAGTCTGGAGTGCTGTGGCATGATGTTGGCTCACTGCAACCTCCATCTCCCGGTTTCAAGTGATTCTCTTACCTCAGCCTCCCGAGTAGCTGGGACTACAGGTGCCCGCCACCACGCCTGGCTAATTTTTGTATTTCTGGCAGAGACAGGGTTTTGCCATGTCGGCCAGGCTGGTCTCGAACTCCTGACCTCCAGTGATCCGCCCTCCTCAACCTCCCAAAGTGCTGGGATTACAGGCATGAGCCACCACACCTGGCCTTTTTTACATGTTTTTGACAGTGAAATGCTAGGAAATTCAAGAATGAAACACCAAATAAAGTCCAAAGGAGAGAACATCATGACTGAAAGAACCACTTTGTGTATTCATTCTTAATCTTTTTTTTTTGTAGAAAAATGACATTTATAAAAAAGTAGAAAGATATCCCAACTGCCTGTACCATACATATCAATCAGTATGTTTATTCACTGTCAAGCATACAGTTTTTGATTAATTAATACTGTCCTCATAATGGTAAGGAGAACATGGAAATATTTTGGAGTTGTAAGGAACCTTGGAAAATATCTGGCTCAACCCTCTTATTTTCCAGTTAGGAAAATGAAGTTCTGAGTGATTAAGTGACTTGCCAAAGGCCACATAGCTCCTTAACAGGATTTCTGGAACTAGACCCAAGTTTCCTGACATCTGGTAGGCTATCTCCCCACAAATATGGGATGGCAAGGGGATAAAGTCGTTCCTTTACCCTTTTTGGTTATAATCTTCACATCCCTGAATGGCTACAGCCCAGCTCAACTTCTTTCAAATATTTACTTGACAGACAATGAAAAGATATTATCGGACTATGGGACAACTTTTGTTACAGCATGGAAGAATACTCACAACTACAGGGTGTGGAACAGCAACAAGCATCCAGCACTTGCAGAAATAAATCCAAAGTAAGCGCATCCTCTGAAGATTGATAGTACATAAATGGTTGGTTTACGAGTGCCCAATACAGAGAAAAATCTATTTTAACTTTGATATTGTGAATATCCTCAAAAATCCCCTTAAGTAGGTCATAAAAAGGCTCCCAAATATAGAGAAACAGCTTAGAAACTGCTTCCATATTCAGATTGTTATACAAAAAGCATGAGCATTATGGGAAGCACTAACATTTCCCTGGCTCTCGATGTGATTCAGAGAGGAAGTCCCTGGCACTTGGTGATGCTCAGTACACAATGATTCTTCTCTTTCTCCCTGGAGCTGTTCTTTAACAGAATGGTTCAACAAGATAGAATCCTAGAAGGAAATACCACTGGTTTACTGCATGAGTAAAATTAGGAGGCAATTTTAAAACATGACGACGTATGCGAAACCAATTAAAGTTAATATCTGAAGCTGGGCTCATGCCTGTAATCCCAACACTTTGGGAGGCCGAGGTGGGCAGATCACCTGAGGTCGGGAGTTCAAGACCAGCCTGGCCAACATGCTGAAACCCATCTCTACTAAAAATGCAAAAAAAATTAGCCAGACGTGGTAGTGGGCGCCTGTAATCCCAGCTATTTGGGAGGCTGAGACAGGAGAATCCCTTGAATCCGGGAGGTAGAGGTTGCAGTGAGCCAAGATCATGCCATTACACTGCAGCCTGGGTAACAAGAGGGAGACTTTGTCTCAAAAGAAAAAAAAAAGTTAATATTTGGACTCCTGGATATATGGTCATACCTGGTTTCCACATCAGACTCTAAATTTTATTCAACAAAACTTAATACCTGCTGTAATACTGAATGTTGATGATGAAGGCTTTATCCCACACAGGCATAAAAGGCCATTGATTACAGCCATTATGAAACAATAACATCTGAGTGTGAATACAACAGAGAGCATTGAAGGAGATCAGTTGATATAGTGTATACAGGAACTTGTTTTCTAAATTAAAAGATAAGGCCAGGTACAGTGGCTCACGCCTGTAATCCCAGCACTTTGGGAGGCTGAGGCGGGTGGATCACAAAGTTAGGAGATCAAGACCATCCTGGCTAATGATGTGAAAACCCTGTATCTACTAAAAATACAAAAAATTTAGCCAGGCGTGGTGGCAGGTGCCTATAGTCCCAGCTATTTGGGAGACTGAGGCAGGAGGATTACTTGAACCCACGGTTTCCAGGCCAGCCTAGGCAACATAATGAGACCCCATCTTTTAAAGTACTAGGTTCAACACCAATTTGGTGAATTTAATCATCATACTTGGCTATAGCAGAAACCTATATTGCCATTTGAATACAGTAAAAACAGAATTAAAAGGCAAAACCATTTTAATAGTATTAAATGAAAGAGCTGAGTTCAAAGTGTTCTCCCTCACTGACTACAAAGTCTCTATTCTCAGCGTGCTGAAGGGAAACAGATGTGGAGGTGCTTAGCAGGGTGGCACTCACAGGGTGGTGCTGGGAAGGCAGGTCGGCCTTGACTGTCCAAGCAGTCAACACGCAGAGCCATCCTAGTCTCCTCCCTGGGCCCTGCACTGGGAGGCCTGGTCAGATCTTTATCTGTCACTACATCTGGTGCTTTTAACTTGAACCAGCTCTATAGATGTTAGTGCAGGTCCAAAAGAGCCTTAGCTGAAATGAGTTTTAAAAGGATTATGAAATAGTGCTTAGAAGAACATGTGAAGAAATTGAGGCTATTTAGATTGAAAAGAAGGCTGAAGAAGGACTTGTTAACTGAAATATATAGGTAGGGAAACCATGCAGATATGATAGTGCAGGCCAAGGGAGAACTTCCCTTTCATCCTCTGAAGGGTCACTGGAAAGTCAGCTGACAAAAGGCAGATTAATAGGAGAAATGGCATGCAAATTTGTTAATGTGCATGAGGGAGAGCTACAGGGTGATTGGATTGTGTACCCAAGCTCGTGTACCCAACGCGCCAACGGGGTACACAAGTTTATATACATACCATCTTTAGGTTACAGAAAGAATTGGGGGCTTGGAGCATGGCCAAAAACAGGTTATGGTGGTAAGTCAGGTTATAGTGGCAAGACAGGTTGTGGGAGGGAGAAGAAAGGAGGCCTGGCTAGCAGAGTTGGTCTTGTTACAGAGATAAAACTTCACAGGTAGCAGCCCTCAGAGAGAATTGATGGTAAATGTTTCTTTTCAGACCTTTAAAGGTGTCAGACACTCGGTTCATCTTTCCTATATCTTGATATTGGAGGGCCTCAGAGCAAACCAGGCTGCATTAATGCAGATTTTCTCTACAGATGCAAATCTACCCCCAAAAAGAAAGCTTTTCAGTAATTCTTGCATTTCCAGCCTTTCTGAATAGCCATTTTGAAATGCATCAAAGAAGTATATTTTGGGGTGAAATAGTTTAGTTTTCTTCAATAGCAAATTTTCAACATTTTTACCAAATTAAAAATAACAAATGTGGCCAGGCCTGGTGGCTCATGCCTGTAATTCTAGCACTTTGGGAGGCTGAGGTGGGCGGATCACGTGAGCTCAGGAGTTCAAGACCAGCCTGGGCAACATGGTGAAACCCTGTCTCTACTAAAAATACAAAAAAGTAGCCGGGCATAGTGGTACATGCCTGTACTCCCAGCTACTCAGGAGGCTGAGGCAGGAGAATCGCTTGAACCTGGGAGGCAGGTTGCAGTGAGCTGAGATTGCGCCACTGCACTCCAGCCTGGGTAACAGTGAGACTCTGTCTCAAAAAAATAAAATAAATGCTAGACTTCTGTTGTTATCAGAGGGTGTCATTTAGAAATATTTCAAACTAATTATAACTTTTGAGAAGTATGAAACCCTTTAACTCCTAAAGATTAGGGAAGGCAGCATTCTAACTTAACAAGCAGCAGGTATATTTCATCCCTTAAATATAGCCATTCCAGGAACATAGAGAATGATCAAGTGATGTGTCAGTATTTCAATCCTGTGATTCAGGAATCTAAGAATAAGAAGTGTCACATATACTTACTTTGGTCCATGAAGAGTAGTTTGTTGTCATTTGAAGAACCATTAATTTTATAAGTAGCTATGGATTTTACTAGGGTCACTTTCTTTGTTAGACCTTGACAGAGGGACCCCTGAGATAAGAATTGGATATTTATTGACCCCTCCATTTTATGTGGTTAAGTTGCTTGATTTTTTTTCCTACTGCCTGTATAATTGCAGAATGCCTGATTTTATATATAATATATAAATAATATATAATATATAAATAATATATAATAAATAATATATAATATATTATATATTATATATATATTATAAATAATATATATTATATGTAAAATACACTTTTTTCTTTTAATATAATGGAAATAGGGAAGTCTGAATAATGTATTTTCTTACAAAAATAATGATAGTGCTGTTTTTTTTTAAGACCTGCCTTTTGAGTTGCTTTTCTAACAGAAAGTAGAGATTTTGTTGATCCATCCACAAATCTTTGCATAACCAATAGCACACATTTATAAGATGGCCAGGATCAAGGTATGATCTATGACCATGTCCTAAAACCAGTGACTCACCTTGACTGTCCTGGGAAGCTTGTAAAAAATGTGTTGATGTTTGAGCCCCACCCAAGACAGACCAAATAAATTAGAATGTCAGGATAGCACTAAAACAGGCTACACACACACCCACACACACACAAAACACACAACACACGTGTTTTACAAGTGAGGAAACTAAAGCTCAGAGGGGTTAAGTAATCTTTTCTGGATGTCGTCACTGTAAGTGGAGAGCTGTGACCAAAGCCAAGTTTCCCGATACCAAACACAGCACTACCACCCAGCTGTGTCGTCCATGAGAAGTTTACTAATATTTTCTTGTGATAACTCTTTTTGCAGCCTTTTTGGTAAAATACTGATAGTTTAAACTCAAACTTTTTTTACAGCCATCCATTTCAAGGCCAATACTCAGTATCAGACATGAAGTTAAGGTTCTCACAGTAAGTACTTAGAGAAAATACTGGGAAAATTCTTAAGTCTGAATTTATGCCATGTGTTTCATTGCTAATTGGGAATTGTTTTTCTCTACTTGATAGACTTATGCTTCAAATAGTAACCAAATATGTGCATAACATTCTTTAGCTCAGCAGTGTGTATGTTTCAAAGTGAAAACACCACTGTTTCATACAGGATGGTGTGAACTAATAACAGGATTTACCATTTTTATTTTGGTGAAGTGCTTTTAGCAAACCGTGGCTGTCGGAGAGATGTAGCCATACATACATCCTTATGTCCTCACCACTTTTTGGTTCATCTGTATGTTCTTTTCGTGTATTCTGAAAATGCACATGCTTAAAAGGTTAATAAATTAATTCATAACAAATAATAATTTAGCTTCTTTTCTCAGTAATTCTAATTTTGGATGGTTACAGAGTGATTATTGTGTGTGTGTCTATATGTGTCTGTGTGCGTGTGTGAGATTTTTTTTAAATTGTACTTAACACTTCTTTTATCTTTTACCCAGTTCTGTTCAGAATAGTGAACGTGGCAAAAAAATTGGAAACGTCATGGTCACAACTAGCCGGAATGTTGTACAAACAGGAAAAGCTGTTGGTAAGACATGCCTTTAGACAGGAACAAATTGGAATCACAACACATCCATTTTCTATCTTTAATATGTAATTGATAAAACAAACATAAAGTTGTAAAGATCTGTGTTATCACATAGTAATACAAGAGTTTTTTAAATTTTTGTCATATTCATTTGAAAAATTCCAAATTCCAAATGGTCAAACTCCATTATATCTAATAGAGAGTGACAAAATTTTCTGATGAAGTCACTGTTTTGCTACCAAGATTCAAGCTGCACCAGAGTTTTCTTCCCCCATTCCCTGCGCTGTCCAAAGTTCTTTATAAATGGCAGAGACTCATAATAAAAGTAGGTATTAGGAACTGCTGTCCTCTAAGGTAGTATTACACAATAAAGAAAATGAAGCCAACAGTTGGTTTTTCAAAAAGATCAACAATATTTATAAAATCTGGTAAAGATAAAAAGAAAGAAGATACAAATTACCAACATTAGGGATGAAAGAGGGACATTACTGTAGCTCTTACAGAAATTAAAAGAACAGAAAATAGGGGAATATTGTGAACAACTTTATGCTAACCAATTTAACAACATAAATGAAATATACAAATTCTTTTAAAGATTCGCATTACCAACACAGTTGCAAAAAGAAAATAAGAATAGCCCTATTATATATTAAAGAAATTGGGCCGAATGCAGTGGCTCATACCTGTAATCCCAGCACTTTGGGAGGCTGAGGTGAGAGGATTGCTTGAGTCCAGGAGTTCAAGACCAGCCTGGGCAACATAGTGAGACCCCATCTCTACAAAAAAATTTAAAAAGTCAGTAGGCATGGTGGTGTATGCCTGCAGTCCCAGCTACTTGAAAGGCTGAAGTGGGAGGATTGCTTGAGCCCAGGAAGTCAAGGCTGCAGTGAGCAGTCCAGCCTGGGTCTTGCCCTGTCAAGGGCAAGAGTCTTAAAGAAAGAAAGAAAGAAATTGATTTTAACGTGAAAAGCCTTGCCATAAGGTTTTTAATTTAAACCAGGCTGCCCAGGTGGCTTCAGTTTGAACTCTGTCAAATGTTTAAGGAAGAAATAATACTAGTTTTACACAAAATCTTTAAATAAGGTAATACTCCCCAACTCATTGGATGAGGCCAATATTAGTATCAAAGTCAGACAAATGGTAGCATGCTCTTCTGCACCTAGCTGTTTTTGCTTAAAATATTTTGAATATTGTTCCACATCAGTTCTAAAATTTTTCATTCCTTTTCTATATTTTTAACTTTTTATTTTGATGTAGTTTCAAACCTGAACATTGCAACAGTGCAAGAAACTCCCAATTATCTCTGATTCACCAATTATTTACATTTTGCCCCATCTGCTTTGTCATACAATGTGTTGTAAAAATAGGGCATTACTACTTCCCTAGCTTCTGAAAGAGGTTGACTAACCGTTACTGAACACAATTCAAAAGCCCCAGAACTAAGTAATCTTTGTGTAGGTGTCCTTATATCCCTAGTTTTCTGAATACCTAGAGAGAGACAGAAAACTCTACAGACTCATTTGTAAAGACAACACACAGCGCTACCACTAGGTTAGTTTTATTGCAAAGGAATGGAATTTAGCACACAAACATTTATTTCCAAACAATATGCGTTTGACTTATTTTGAATTTTTATTTTTTAATAGAAAAACTATGCTATATTATAGATTATTATAGATACATCATTATACATTATTACTTTTTAGTGATGCTGCTACTGATAGTTAAATTCTAAAGCCAAATCTCTTCTATACTCTTCTGTCCAAGAATAATGGGAGTGTATTAGTCAACTTAAATAATTTCACTTAGCATCACCTTTTTTTCTCAGACAGGGTCTCACTCTGTTGCCCAAGCTGAAGTGCAATATGGTGCGATCTTGGCTCACTGCAATCTCTGCAACCCCTGGCAGGATCCTCCTGCCTCAGCCTACCAAGTAGCTGGGACTACAGGCATGTGCCATCATGCCTGGCTAATTTTTCTATTTTTTGTAGAAAGAGGGTTTCGCCATGTTTCCCAGGCTGTCTCGAATTCCTGGACTCAAGCTAACCACCCGTCTCGGCTTCCCAAAGTGCTGGGATTACAGGTGTGAGCCACCATGCCTGGCCTAACATCAACTTTTGAGATACTGTTCTATAAAACACAATAGACCTGGGGCAGATAGAGCTGTATACATCTTTGTGTAACATAACTTCATTTTAGATGACAAAAGCACATTTCCCTAAAACAGTCTAACCACTCTTCCCTGTTTAGATGGTTATTGATTATCAAGTTGGTATTGAAGATACACAAAGCAGTTTGACTTTTTAAGCTCTCTAATAATTCTGATACATAGCCGGTGTTGCTGGCACTGAGGGTATTAAAGAAACAGTTTGATGAATACTTTCAGAATGCTTAGGCAAGTAGGCTCCTACGCTAAAAAATCATCTATTTTTCCTTAAGACATTCCCATGGAAAGGGATTGTTTTGAAACTAAAAATTTAAATGATATTTTGGCTACTATTAACATATTGGTGTGTTCTAGTGAATTAACATTTATTGGCTGGGCACAGTGGCTCACACCTGTGATTCCAACACTTTGGGAGGCTGAGGCAGGAGGATCACTTGAGCCAAGTGTTTAAGACCAGACCCTGTCTCTACAAAAAATCAAAAAATTACCCAGGTGTGGTCACACATGCCTGTGGTCCTAGCTACTTGGGAAGCTGAGGTGGGAGGATCACTTGAGCCCAGGATGTCGAGGCTGCAGGGAGCCGTGACCACTCCACTGCACTCCAGCCTGGGCGACAGAGTAAGACACTGTCTCAAAAAACATTTTTTTAAATTTTTAATTAAAAATGTATTAATTATGTTGGTCTTTCACTGTCTCGTAACAAAAGTTAAGACATTTTTCCTTTTGTTTTTCTCCTCTCCATCCAGGCCAGTCAGTTGGAGGAGCTTTTTCCAGTGCAAAGACAGCTATGTCTTCATGGCTTTCCACTTTCACCACTTCCACCTCCCAAAGTCTCACTGAGCCACCGGATGGGAAGCCTTGAGCAAGGCGTCAGAGGCTGCTATTGTTTTCTGAGGTTTAAGTGTCCCCTGTCTGTCTGCTGCTCCCAGGCTGTTACCAGCCACAGATCCACAGCAGGGGACCATATGTCGAACTGTTTACATGGATGTTGCTCTAAGTGAATGTTTCGGGATGCCGAAATGATGAAATCACAGCCATAGCAGGGATGGCTTTCCAGGTTGGGGTTTCAATTGACTACTTTTATTTCAGTCTGAGCCTGATTAAAACATACAGTGAACCTTCTAATGAATTTTGAGTTCTGATATTGTACATTGGTTTACTTTAGAAGAGTTTTTACTTATGTAAATTTTGTTCTGTTTTGGTGTTTGAATATCTAGATGGTCATTGTAATTTATACTTGCTAAAATTAATTTATATTACCATTTTCTCTAAAGTTGGCCTTAAAACGTGCTTATAAAGTGAAGGGGTCATACAGTTGGGCCTTCATTATTTTGCTGAATTATGTGATGATTTTTTTGCTTTCTACCCACAAAGCATTTATTAATTCACTTCCTCCCAGAAACATGAAAGTTAGGGGTGGTAGTTCTGAGGACTGGGTGTTTTGTTTTACGTTTTTAGTTTGTTCTTTCCACATCCTTAAAAACTTGCTTTCAGACATCAAGGAGTATCACTGTGCTTTCCTCCTCTTTATAACTGTGCAGGTGGGTGTGCAGAGAAATAGCAGAGTGATGGTTCGATGATACTGAAGCAGTTTAACATGAATGTGTCTGTAGGGCAATACTTTCAAAGAAGACCTATGTGTTTATTTTTCAACTGCAGTCATGTTGCAGTCTTACAAGCACTTTTTTTTTATTCCAGAGTTTGTGCCATCTGTTTCTCTTTTTTGGGGGTGGGGGGCGGGGACGGGGTCTCACTCTATCGCCCAGGCTGGAGTGCAGTGGTGCCATCTCGGCTCACTGCAACCTCCATCTCCCGGGTTCAAGCAATTCTTGTACCTCAGCCTCCCAAGTAGCTGGGATTATAGACATGCGCCACGATGCCCAGCTAATTTTTGTATTTTTTAGTAGACACGGGGTTTTGCCATGTTGGCCAGGCTGGTCTTGATCTCCTGGCCTCGAGTGATCTGCCCGCCTCAGACTCTCAAAGTGCTGGGACTACAGGCATGAGCCACTGCTCCTGGCCTGTTTCTTTTTTAAACAGTTTTCTATTGGGTGTTTGCAGACCTACAGCTTTTCTTGTAGTCTTATTCATAAAGCTTTTCAAAGCACTTAGTCTTCTACTTCCCTAACTGAAAGTCCTCCTATAATCAATCCCTACCCCCTTCTAGAAGTATCTTAAAAGAAAAGCAAGGTGATTGTAAGTATTAAATAGAAATCTCATCTTAGTTTATATTCAGCAAAGTAAGAGGCAAGAGAAGAAAACTGCAGCCTTGACATCTGTCATCTGAGAAAGGACATCTGGTTTCATGTTAGGCACATACATGCATGTGTGTGCCATCTACTGATGATTTGTACACAGCTGGACCTCGTGTGTTTGCCATGCTCAGCTCTCATTTGCTTTTCAAGGATACCTGGGATGGCCGTTCTCAGAGAGTACTTATGGGGAACAGACTGCCTTTTAGTAACAAAGGATACTTGGGAAATACATTGTGAGTATGATCTATCCCAGATTGCTGGGGAAATAAAGGAGGGCCCTGATTATATTTGGTTTATTCCTCACTAAATGTTTAAGAAGTAAATGCTCCCAAGGCATTTGAAATGAACATAGAAACATAATCTAAATGTCTCTAAATTTTCCACTTTGTGTTTTCTAAACACAAATTGTATTACTCATTTGAGCATAACTCAATAATTCAGCAATGATAAATTGAAGGGCTGAATGTGAGAACTCCATTAATTCCACTTCTTCCAAGAAAGTTAACCTCAGGAAATACTGTTTGAAGAGAAGAAAGTAGTACCAAACAAAACCTTAAACAGTACTTGAATCTTTTTTGCGCTGAGACTATAAAGAATTCATTCTAACATCTTGTTTCATAAGGGCCACATCATTCGTTGGAGCATGATAGTGTGATTTGTGTACAATTGTTACCTCTCAGCTGCTGAAGTTCACACTTCAAGGATCTAGGAGCTCTGTGAGGGGTCGTCCAGCAACATGCTGATTTGTCTTTCAGTTGGTATGGTTTCTGTGATTGGGGTAAACTCCCTTCTCCCACTATTCAAAAGCAGCCCAACTCATGCTTTGGAATCCACTGAAATAAAAATAGTTACATGAAGTTTAACTTTGCTTTAATATCACTTGTTCCCCATTGAATATACACTTTGATCGGACTTTCTATTAACATTTCTAGCTAAGAGTTTGACTCTTAGTGGTTACTTTACTGACTTTCCAACATAAAACAAGTATCTCAGAAGATACAACTTTCATCACAGAAATGGTCAAAAGACCATAGCTATATTTCCTTCAGGTTCTGGGAGGTGGAGTTTTTCAAGGAACACTGGCCGTTGTATTGTTGGCAGGGGCCCCAAGGCAGCTCGCACAATCAAAGGCAGGAAGCCTCACCCCTGGTCATGTGACACCCCCCCCCCCACGTACTTCAGGCTTGGATTCTAGGCTCCAAGTGGCCAGCATAGAAGCAGCAGCCTCTCTCCAAACCCTGGCTCTGTGAGCCATAGGAACCAGCACTAGGTCATCTTCTGACATAGCCCTGGTAAAGGTGTGTGTGTGTTGGTGGCCACACTTGCTAAGGCTTTTGTGTCTAAGAATTGAGTATTTGTACCTAGGTGTGAGGGAACCAGGGTCAGCCAGCCTTTTTCAGATGTGCCAGGCACACACACTACATCAATGGCTTGGTGGTGGCTTCACCACTATCCAGGTGACTTAAAAGAGTGTTTGGAAAATGTCCCTGGTATACTTCAATTCCTACTAGACATTGTAATGACAATGGTGTAGGTAAGGAAGAGAGAGTTAAAGCTACCAGTTGTGGAATAGAAATAGTTGCATGTCCAAAGAAGGCTTAGAATGATTGTGCATATGCAGTTGGCTCACATAACCAGCATGAACAGTCTCTCCCCAAATCCATTAGTGATTCACTACCCCCCGCCAAGCACAGCCCTAAAACAATTCTCGTCCACTTTCCTGTTAAGAAACACAGCAGCAATATACTTTGGCAGCAAACCAGAGCATATGATGTAACTTGCTCAACCTTATCTTCCTTTCCAAATTCTATACTAAGCATCCGATGTTTTTTAGAATAATTTCCTTTGGAAAGCCAACGAGAAAACAAATTAGGAAGAGAGAGAAGTGAGAAATTGTTGCATGGCTGAGGAACAAGATGCTTAAAATCTGAATGAAAGTATTTTGAGAGCAGTATTTCATGTGCTAAGGATTATAAGAATTCTTTTAGAAAGGGATTAGAATTTTACTGTGCTAGTTACAAGTTTTAAAGTCACGCTACAGCATTATCACCCTGGCAGGTAGGTTTTGTTATTGTTTTATATTTTGTGAAAAAAAGTTTTGTAGAAGTTACAGCTAGTGGTCTTTTCCCTCCAGAGCCAGTGATGAGTGTGGGAGCACTTCAGCTCTGTAAGGGGCCAGCCTTCTGACCTTTAACCACATGAACTAACCTGCGTCAGCAGTTGCAGAAAGTAGCCTGTTAGGACAGCAGCTGCTAAGTGTTGCCTGGTATTTTAGTGGGGAGAAGGCTGGGACTCTTCATGGCATCAACACTTGCATGCTCTGAATCTTTGATCAGAGACGAGGTGCCATTTGTGGCATTTCCACCCCGTCTCATGGTAGCCTTTAAAAGTGGTAGAAGATGCTGCCCTAATTCCCCGAGGATGATTGTCATTCCATGCAGCATAATGTGCCGTGAGGAGTTTTCTCATTCCAGTTCTTTGGACTTCGTAACATTGGAATTGTTTTTCCATAATTTCCGGCATTCCATAAATATTTGTCAAGGACAAAGAAAAGGAATGTGGATGTTTATTCTTTTCATATGAATGACTTTGTACACATGACTTCCTGCTTTCATTATGAAGGAGGGGAAACTAGTTCCCTTGTATGGTAACTCCAAAGTTAAAAAATTGTGCATGTCTGAGGGGTTGAATATATTTTGTAAAACTCTGAATACATTTGTATTTCTGTGCTGTTCTAAAGTTTACCTTTTTACTTATATGAAAGATAACTATATATTTAAATCATGTAAATGGAACACAGTGTAGGGGGTTTTTCCAATCTTATTTTTCATCAGGTTCTCACACCCACGTAGTATGCTGCTCAAATTTTTTCGCGTGTGCAAATGTGAACATTTGAACATTTCAGTCAGGTACTGAGCCAGAAAAGGTAATTGAAGTTTTCAGAAAGCTTCTGTGCTTAGAAAATATTTTGTTGTTTTCTTAAAATATTAGTATTTTGTAGCTGGAAGAATAAGATCAAGGCTTACATGTTTCAGGCCACTTGGTCACTGGTTCCTGAATTTAGAAAACACTGGATTAATGAGTTGGTGAAGGCATTTAGTGGTTACAAAAATAGTTTAAATATTTATGATTAAAGCCTTTTCACAAACCTTTTCTAAGAAAATTTAGCTGAGAAAACTTGAAAAGTTTTCTAAGGAAGTTTAACTGTGGCACATGTTTTGATCAGAAAGGTAGTTTCTCTTTGCTCTGGTAGTTTTAAAGTTTGTACTAGTTCTTTATTTCTGTTGTTTTTTTAATTGTTAAAATTATAAATCACGTCTAATCATACTGAATTGTAAAACTTCAATTTTATCTTTATTTTAAGCATAAATGAGAATAAAATGATCCTGTTCACCCTGCCTACAGTTGGACTTGACCTGTCCTTCTAGAAGTACCCTGTGTGTTGTCCATGTGGTTTCTGGCCTCCTTCACAGTTAAACGGCAGCTTCATTTATTAAGAAACCACACAGAATGAACTAAAGACTCATGACTCATTTACTCTCATTTTGACATCGCTTTGACAGTGGTGCCCAGCTTTCAAGGCAATGACCTCTGCAGGAAGAGGCCCTTAGCTTCTGTGGAATGCTAAGTGCAGAGAGCTGCAAAAAGTATCAAGCAGAGTTTGGTCACAAGATAATGTCTCATTAGGATATTGTCCCAAGCAACCCATTTTGCACCCAGACTGATAAGTGTCAAAACAGCCCTTGATATTTCCACTGAAGACTCCTGGCACATTTTCATGTATACGTTCATGTACTGGGTTCCCTTACAACTGTTCTACAAAACGGGCTTTGGGATGTGCTTCACAGAAGAAGTGACAAACTTCCTTGCCCCCTGGGAATGTGTGCTTCCTTGAGTGCTGGTGCAGGGTTAAGCTGGAGTTACCAGTGTTCTTTGATGCGGACCTTGAGAGCCCTGGAGCTGATGGGGTAACTTGAGGACAGTGGAGCTTCCTCTACTCAGGGAAAGGAAGGCATCTCCTTACCTTTCCAGATGTCCCCCTCAGACTGAGCTCTCCTGTGGGGATGTGATGGGTCCCTATCACCCACCAAGGAAGAGCTGCCTACCCTTCATCCTGATAGGATAGGAGTTGCAGTTATTGAATCTGGTAACATCTGGAAGGAGTGTGATTAGGGAGCCTGTTCTTTCCAAGGAAAGTTCCTTCCATCCTTCATGAAGGGCTTCTCTCTGCCTGAGGTAATGTACACAGGGTTGGGGAAGCCACTGCAGCAGGACTGACCTGTCCAACTTCACCATCAACAGATCCTCACATGGCACGCATAGACACTTTGTATGATCATGAAGATCAGAATGGTCGTGTTCTGTGTTCTTGATCTCATGAACCACCTGCCTTTGGAACCACTGACATCTCAACATAACATAATTAGGACTCAAATGTTTTTAAACATTTCACTGGACTGGGCTGCACTCCTGGAGCACACAGATGTAGGCTAGGCCCAGAAAAATGATGAAAGCCACTTAATGAAATGCTGATCATTGCTGAGGGGAAGTGATGGGTACATAAGGGCTTCTTAGACTATTCTGTTTGTGTATGTTGGAGAATTTCCATAATGAAGAGTTAAAAACTACTTGCTAGCCATTAAACAACTTCGTTACCCATGAAAAGGCACTAGTTCCTGTGCGGCAGACCCTGAGTGCCTGACTTAGGAATTGGCTTAATTTCGTAGCTTCTCCATGGATGCCCTGGCCTCCACAAGCCCTCTCACCAACTGAAACCTTGGCTGCTGTTGTTGCCTTCCCATCCCTCTAGTTGTTGTTGGAGGAGCACTATTGAGAGAACCTATAGTACACAGTAATCGAAGACCCAGCCCAACCTCTCTTCCTCCTGAAAGTCTTCCCCAGGCTACTCTGAGTCCTTTCTAATACCTCGATTCTCAGGGGCCAGTGGCTCACGCCTGTAATCCTGAATATTTTGGGAGGCTGAGGCAGGGAGGCTGCTTGGGCCCAGGAGTTCGACACCAGCCTGGGCCACATAGGGATACCTCGTATCTACAAAAAATTTAAAAATTAGCTGAAGGCCAGGTGCGGTGGCTCACACCTGTAATCCCAGCACTGTGGGAAGCCAAGGTGGGCAGATCACCTGGGGTCAGGAGTTCGAGACCAGCCTGACCAACATGGAGGAACCCCGTCTCCACTAAAAATACAAAATTAGCTGGGCGTGGTGGTGCATGCCCGTAATCCCAACTACTTGGGAGGCTGAGGCAGGAGAATCGCTTGAACCCGGGAGGCAGAGGTTGCAGTGAGCCAAGATTGAGCCATCGCACTCCAGCCTGGACGACAAGAGCAAAACTCCATCTCAAAAAAAAAAAAAAAAAAAAAATTAACTGGGCATGGTTGCATCTTCCTCTAGTCCCAGCTACGGGAGATGAGGGGGTGGGCTCGGGTGAGAGGATCACTGAAACCAGGAGGTCAAGGCTGCCATGAGCCATGACTGCGCCACTGCCCTTCAGCTTGGGCAACAGAATGAGACTCTGTCTCAAAAAAATAAAATAATAAAATACCTGGATTCAGTACTTACTGAGGACTATGTAAAGCGGTGCTTCCCAGTTTTGGAGACTTGCCATACAGTGCCACACATAGTCCCTGACACGTGCAGTTCCTACCCCGTGGACCTTGCTGTTCAGCAGGTGCGAGTGGGCGGTCACTGTAGAGGGGAGAGAGTGCTGGGTGGTGAGGGAGCAGGAGTGGCGCCAACACACCACAGGGGGTAACTGCTTTTTCACAGGGACCAATAAATATCTCTTCCCCTGAGTCTAAGTTGAGGCCTGAGGGAGTTTTCCAGGTGAGGTGGGAGTGAGGGGAGAGACCATGAGACGTAAAGGGCTCTGTGGCCTGGCAGAGCAGCACAAAGACTGGAAGCAGCGCGGCTTGAGGTGATGTTTTTTGGAGTGGCCGAAACCGAAATGGCAAGGACGACAGGCTAGAGATGAGGTCGGGAAATAAGGCCATATCTGGAGGAGAGCCCTGTCAGCCCACGGACAGGGGAAAGCCTTCAAGGGTTTCCCACGGGCAGGTGGCAGGTTGGCTGGGTGTTGCCTGTGGAAAGTTCTTTTCGTCGTGGGCACCACTGCTTCTGCTTTGCCCTTTGCTGTAAAGTTAGTGATGTTCCTCAGCTGACCTCTGAACTCAACCACCGCCCCTTTCCCTTCCTCACTGGCCTTCACAGTTTTCCACTGACTTTAAATCACATTTGCCCCAAACACAATAAAGCCAAGAACAAAAGTCTATGGCATGGCCCTCAGTCAAAAACCAGTTACTGTGAGAACACTGATTTCCCGATTTCCCCAGGCATTAGGTCCGTGGAAGTTGTTGATGAAAAGAACCTGTCAAGTGATGGTGTCCCCGCCAGGAAGCCAAGAGCACAGAGGGCACTTGAGCATCTGTTTCCATTACTCTCTCTGGCTAAGTGGAGACCCAGGAGAACATGTGGCACCACAGCTGTGGTGACGTGTTTAAACTTGGAGAAAACCCGCTGTTTCTTCATGTCATTTACAAGCACGAAGGGAGTCATTTATACATTCAAAAGGCCCATCTGCCGCTAACATCTAGACTTTCAATTATATTCAATTCATAGAATTATTTTTTCTGATAAAATTTAACCACATTCATGCTCTCAGGAATGCCAAGGTTAAAAGTGCGGCAATGGAGAATTTCTAAAGTAGCCTGTCCACCTGCCTCCTCAAGCGCTGCCCTAGAAAACCATCACTGAGCAGCACTTCCTAGAAACCACGCAGACTGAAGCAAAATTACCCCGTCCTTGGCTCTCACATCCTGAACTGGTTCTTTGTACAGGATCATCCATCTAGAAACCAAAGCTTCTGTGGCCTTGATAAACCACTCACTCTCGCTAAATACTTTCCAAATGGAAATTCCCAGGTAAAGTTTTAACAGATGAAGATGAATGAGTATTTTTTGTGTCGCCCATTTTATGGTCATTAAAACCACAAGGTCAGCAGGACTAGAATTTTTAAATCTTATATATTTTATGACCTTTAAAGTGTGTTTTTTCATTAGTGACAGATCCCTCACTTTGGGACTCAAAGTGGAAATCATTTTTGAGTGTGGTTAATTCCATTCCTTTGAGCGTCTGGGCTTAATCCTTAAAATTTTCTTTTGGGACCTTATTGGAAATGAAGGATTAACTAGTCACCACTCCTCCGGTTGGAAAACGTGTCTTTTGTTTCCTTTTTTGCTTTTTTTTTTTTTTTAATTTTTGATCTTTAAATAGAGACACAGTGTCACTATGTTGCTCAGGCTGGTCTTGAACTCCTGGGCTCAAGCAATCCTCCTGCCTCAGCCTCCCAAAGTGCTGGGATTACAGGCATGAGCTACCATGCCCTGCTCGTTTCCTTTTAAATTGTCAAGTTAACCCTGTGACCACCCTCCCTTGAAGGACAGGCTATTGTGTTTCCAAAGCTTCTAATGTAATTCATAGGGAACTCAAAATGGATTTCCCATATGGACAGTGTTGTTTATGGGAGCTATGTCTCAGCTCATAAAAGGCAGCTCACCAGACAGCCAGAGTAGATACCAAAATACAGTCACACGTCACTAACAACATTCTGCAAAATGCGTCACTGGATAATTTCACTGTTGTGTGAACATCATCGAGTGTACTTACAATATCCTAGATGGCAGAGCCTACTACATAGTTAGGTCATATGGTATGGCCTATTGCTCCTAGGCTACAAACCTATACAGCATGGTACTGTTCTGAATCCCGCAGGCAGTGTTCACACAATGGTAAGGATTTGTGTTTCTAAACATAGAAAAGGTACAGTAAAAAGACAGTATTGTATAAAATTAGCTGGGTGGTGGGGCATACCTGTAATCCTAGCTACTCGGCAGGCTGAGGCAGGAGAATCGCTTGAACCCGGGAGAGGAAGGTTGTGGTGAGCCAAGATCACGCCATTGCAACAAGAGTGAAACTCCATCTCAAAAAAAAAAGACAAGTATTGTAATCTTAAGGGACCACCATCGTATACGCTGTCTGTCACTGACCAAAGGTTCGCTATGTGGCACATGACTATGTGGTATAAAGGTACTAGAGAACTGTGCAACAGATGGAAACATGTGTTAAGTGACAACCTGGCAGCTGAAACCGTAACTTCCATTCACCGCAGCCCCAGCAGAGTAAGTTAAGCTTCACTCAGTCTTGTCTTAACACAAAACCACTTGCTATGGGTGAGGGCTGTCTGGGTCCAGAAGATAACAGATTAGATCTGTACAGATACAATGATATAAAGAAAGTGATGGGGCTGGGTGCAGTGGCTCACACCTATAATCCCAACACTTAGGGATGCTGAGGCACGAGGACTGCTTGAGCCCAGGAGTTTGAGACCAGCTTGGGTGATATGGCGAGACCCCTTCTCTACTAAAAATAAATTAGCTGGACATGGTGGCAAGCGCCTGTAGTCCCAGCTACTCTGAGGTGGGAAGACTGCTTGAGCCCAGGAGATCAAGGCTGCAGTGAGCTATGATGGTGCCACTGCACTGAAGCCTGGGTGACAAAGCAAGACCCTATCTCAAAAAAAAAAAAAAAAAAAGAAAGATGAATGTGTTGAGAAGTCCAGTAAAGTGCCATCATGGCAATCTTTTCGCTGGGACAGTGAGAGAAAGCTTCCTCGAGGAAGTGTCATTTGAGCTGCTGAAGTGAGGATGAGCCAGTGAAGATGAGAGCAGATTTTCTGTCCTCCGGCCTTGGGGATGGGGCCGGGGGTGGCATGGCCTGAGATGCAGGGGAGGAGCAGGTCAGGGGGAGTGAAGCTCTAGGAAGGGGAAAAGAGTGATGAGAGAGGAGAACTGAAGAAGAATACAGCCTGCAGGGTTGCTAAAGCCAGAAGGAATCTGAGAAATACAGAAACCAGCTCCTCCTGCTCTGCCCCTGGGAGTCTGTTTCTCTTGGTGAGGCTACAGGGACTAAGGGAAAGAGTGTGAGGAGGGGGAAAACCCCTCTTGGCAGACACAGGAAAAAAAAGAAGAGCCTGTGAGGAGCGGTCTGTGCTGAGGACATGTGTGTGATGATGTGGCTGCCTTTCCAGGGGCAAGCATGGGAAGTACCTTCCACCAAGGAAGCTGGAAGGGTTGGGAAAGTGCAAATACCTTTATATCAATATCACAAACCAAAATGTTTTGAAAATAAACATCAGTTTTTCTTGGGGACCAAAAGATGTTTTATCCACTTGGAAGCTGCGACAGATTTCAAGGCTAAGCAGATGTTAATTAAAATCACCTATTTCATCTGATTTAGGTGGTTACATAAGTATACACATAGTTAAAGTCAAGCTGTACATGTAAGATGTATTTTAATGTTTCTAATCATTAAAAAAATACCCAATCATTTCAAAATGTAACTTACTTCTCAGGGAAGTAAGATCAGTGGAAGGAATATAGCTTCCACTTTTCAGACACATCTTTGAAGAAAACTACAAACCCGAGAGGCTGGTGTTTCTGACAAGTAAAAATTCCACATAAAATTGCCTGCATTTCATTTCACTCAATTTTGGCAACAATTAGCATCACTCTCTGCATTTGTTCAGGGCTTTATAATAAAGTTGGGATGCCATAAATAGGTCAACAGGCCTGGGTTGGAACACCAGCACCCACACTTGCTTGTTACTTGACATCTCTGAACCACACATTCTCCTTCAGTACAGTGGGTTTAAATGAGATGATGATGCATGTGTTGAGGCTGCACTTGTGTATCTTCACATTCGTCTATTGTTCATCATCCTCTATGGCATGTGAACAGGGCTTTTTTCCTGTTTTATTTATCTTCAGAGCCTAGAACAGTGCCGGTGCAGAGTAAGCACTTAGTGGACACTGGATGAATAGACTGATAGACAATTCTGATTTGTAAATGGAGAAGAAGGGAGATGTTTTCTTACTGGGAGAAGAAGCAGAACAAAGGAAAATGAAAAGAATGGTGTGAGTTCCTGTGGTTAGAAGAGAGGTCATCAGAAAGGAATGACATAATTGGATATGAAAAGGAAGTGTGAACTTATACATACTCAAACTGGCATTATGTCTAATATATGGTTGACTCTGAATACATACGCGCTATTACTATTTTTTTTTTTTGAGACAGAGTCTCGCTCTGTCACCCAGGCTGGAGTGTAGGTGGTGCAGTCTCAGCTCACTGCAACCTCCGCCTCCCAGGTTCAAGCAATTCTCCTGGCTCAGCCTCCTGAGTAGCTGAGACTATAGGTGCACAACACCAAACATAGCTAATTCTTGTATTTTTAATAGAGACGGGTTTCACCATGTTGGCCAGGCTGGTCTCGAACTCCTGATGTCAGGTGATCCGCCCACCTCAGCCTCCCAAAGTGCCAGGATTACAGGCATGAGCCACTCGCCCGGCCTATTACTATTATTTTTAATTCTTTTTTTATTTAATTTTTTTTTTCTTAGAGACAGTGTCTCACTCTGTTGCCCAGACTGGAGTTCAGTGGTGCAATCATAGCTTACTGCAGCCTTAAACTCCTGGGCTCAAGCGATCCTCCCACTTCACCTTCCTAAGTAGCTGGCACTACAGGCTCATGCCACCAGGCCTAGCTAATGTTTTTTAATTTTTTAATTTTTTTTTTTTTTGAGACAAGAGTCTCGCTCTGTTGCCCAGGCTGGAGTGCAATGGTGCAATCTTGGCTCACTGCAACCTCCACCTTCCGGGTTCAAGTGGTTCTCCTGCTTCAGCCTCTTGAGTAGCTAGGACTACAGGCATGTGCCACCACGCCCAGCTGATTTTTTTGTATTTTTAGTAGAGATGGGATTTCACTGTGTTAGCCAGGATGGTCTCAATCTCCTGACCTCGTGATCCGCCCACCTCGGCCTCCCAAAGTGCTGGGATTACAGGTGTGAGCCACCGCACCCAGCCCTTTTAAATTTTTTTGTAGAGAAATGACCTTTGTATGTTGCCTCAGATGGTCTTCAACTCCTGGACTCAAGCGATCCTCCCACCTCAGCCTCCCAAAGTGCTGGGGTTATGAGTGTGAGATACCACACTGGCCTATTTTTGATTCTTTATATTAATAACTGAAGAGACCCAAAAGAATTTTTATCAATGTGTATGATATAACAAATAACAAAATGAACAATCCACCACCCAGCTCTAAGAGTGTGTCTCTCATCCCTCATTTTGCTTAAAAATTTGTCCAGGCATTGTGGCTCACGACTGTAATCCCAGCACTTTGGGAGGCCAAGGCAGCTGGATCACTTGAGCCCAGGAGTTTGAGACCAACCTGTGCAACATGGCACAACCCTATCTCTATGAAAAATACAAAAAAAAATTAGCCAGGCATGGTGGCACATGCCTGTGGTCCCAGCTACTCATAAGGCTGTGGCGGGAGATCACCTGAGCCAGGGGAATCAAGGCTGCAGTGAGCTGTGATTGTGCCACTGCACTCCAGCCTGGGCAACAGAGACTCTGTCTCAAAGGAAAAAAAAATTACGATATATTTCCCTTCTCAACAACAGATTGTTTAGTGTGTCAGATTTTTGAACTTTATACAAGTTGAATCATACATACATATTACCCTGTGACTTGCTTTTTCTTGCATATTAAGTTTCTGAGCATCATGTCGCTTTGTCTATCTGTAGATCATTTTCACTGCCAGGAAGTATTCTATTGTGTGAAAATACTGCAGTTCATTTCCACACTCAATTGTTCATGAGTTCATGAACAATTTTTTTGGTCTTCCCCTCCCCAATCGATGTTTGCTATTATAGTAGGCCCCCCTCGAGCATCATGTGCCTGGAATTTAAAAAAAAAAAAAAAGAAAGAAAGAAAAAGAAACAAAAAATACAGTAGTCCCACCATACCTTTGAAGGTTACGTTCTAAGACCCCTACTACACACATGAAACCACAGATAGTACTGAACTGTATATATTACTATGTTTTTTTCCAATACGTACCTATGACAAAGTTTATAAATTAAGCACAGTAAGAGATTAACAATAACTAACAATAAAAATAGAGGCTGGACACAGTGGCTCACGCCTGTAATCCCAGCACTTTGGGAGGCCGAGGCCAGCGGATCCATGAGGTCAGGAGATCAAGACCATCCTGGCTAACACAGTGAAACCCCGTCTCTACTGAAAACACACAAAAAAATTAGCCAGGTGTGGTGGCGGGCGCCTGTAGTCCCAGCTACTCGGGAGGCTGAAGCAGGAGAATGGTGTGAACCCAGGAGGCAGAGCTTGCAGTGAGCCAAGATCGCGCCACTGCACTCCAGCCTGAGCTACAGAGTGAGACTCTGTCTCAAAAAAAAAAAAAAAAGAACAATAATAACAATATGCTATAATAAAAGTGATGCCAATATGATCTCTCCCTCAAAATATCTTATTTGTACTGCATTCACCCTTCCTGTGATGATGTGAGATGATAAAATGCCTACATGATTAGGTGAATGACACAGGCATTGTGACTAGCGTCAGGCTACTATTGACCTTCTGATGATATGTCAAAAGAAGGACCATCTGCTTCAGGTGATCCTGGATCATTGAGCCATAATGATGTTGATGGTTGGGTGTCAGGAGGAAACCAAATTGATGACTACCAACCAGGTCAACAGTGTAGACCTCAAGGATGCACTGGACAAAGAGATGGAATGTCCTGAGTGGGACAGAGAAGGACAACCTGAGATTTCATCACACTACTCAGAACGCCAAGCAATTTAAAACTTACAAGTTGTCCTCAGCAAATGCAAAAGAACTGAAATCATAAAAGTCTCTCAGACCACAGTGCAATTAAATTAGAACTCAGGGATTAATAAATTCATTCAAAACCACACAACTACATGGAAACTGAACAGCCTGCTCCTGAATGACTCCTGGGTAAATAATGAAATTAAGGCAGAAATCAAGAAGTTCTTTGAAACCAATGAAAACAAAGAGACCAGAAAACAAATGTACCAGAATCTCTGGGACACAGCTAAAGCAGTATTAAGAGGGAAATTCATAGCACTAAATACCCACATCAGAAAGCTAGAAAGCTCTCAAATTGACACCCTAACATCACAATTAAAAGAACTAGAGAAGCAAGAGCAAACAAATCCAAAAGCTGGCAGAAGACAAGAAGTAACTAAGATCAGAGCAGAACTGAAGGAGATGGAGACATGAAAAACCCTTCAAAAAAAATCAATGAATCCAGGAGCTGATTTTTTTTTTAAACTAAAAAAATAGATAGACCACTAGCTAGACTAATAAAGAAGAAGGGAGAGAAGAATCAAATAGACACAGTAAAAAATGATAAAGGGGATATCACCACTGACCCCACAGAGATACAAACTACCATCAGAGAATACTATAAACACCTTTACACAAACAAACTAGAAAATCTAGAGGAAATGGATAAATTCCTGGACACGTACACCCTCCCAAGACTAAACCAGGAAGAAGCTGAATCCCTGAATTGACCAATAACAAGTTCTTAAAGTGTTATTGGTTTAAGTTTTTTAAACCCAGGACCAGATGGATCCACAGGTGAATTCTACCAGAGGTACAAAAAAGAGCTGGTACATTCCTTCTGAAGCATTCCAAACAATTGAAGAGGAGGGACTCCTTGCTAACTCATTTTATGAGGCCAGCATCATCCTGATACCAAAACCTGGCCGAGATACAACAAGAACAAAAACTTCAGGCCAATATTCCTGATGAACATCGATGTGAAAATCCTCAATAAAATACTGGCAAACTGAATCCAGCAGCACATCAAAAAGCTTATCCACTACGATCAAGTCCACTTCATCCCTGTGATGCAAGGCTGGTTCAGCATATCCAAATCAATAAACCTAATCCATCACATAAACAGAACCAATGACCAAAACCACATGATCATCTCAATAGATGCAGAAAAGGTCTTTGATAAAATTTAACATCCCTTCATGTTAAAAGCTCTCAAAAAACTAGGTATTGATGGAACAGATCTCAAAAAAATAAGAGCTATTTATGACAAACCCATAGCCAATATCATACTGAATGGGCAAAAGCTGGAAGCATTCTCTTTGAAAACCAGCACAAGACAAGGATGCCCTCTCTCACCACTCCTATGCAACATAGTATTGGAAGTTTTGGCCAGGGCAATCAGGCAAGAGAAAGAAATAAGGCGTGTTCAAATGGGAAGAGAGGAAGTCAAATTGTCTTTGTTTGCAGACAAAATGATTCTATATTTAGAAAACCCCATCGTCTCAGCCCAAAAACTCCTTAAACTGATAAGCAACTTCAGCAAAGCCTCAGGATACAAAATCAATGTGCAGAAATCACAAACTTTCCTTTACACCAACAATAGGCAAGTAGAGAGCCAAATCATAACGAACTCCCATTCACAAATTGCTACAAAGAGAATAAAATACCTAGGAATGCAGCTAACAGGGGATGTGAAGGACCTCTTCAAGGAGAACTACAAACCACTGCTCAAGGAAATAAGAGAAGACGCAAACAAATAAAAAAAATTCCATCTTCATGGATAGGAAGAATCAATATTGTGAAAATGGCCATACTGACCAAAGTAACTTATAGATTCAATGCTATTCCCATTAAACTACCATTGACATTCTTCAAAGAATTAGAAAAAACTACTTTAAATTTCATACGGAACCAAAAAAGAGCCCATATATCCAAGACAATTATAAGCAAAAAGAACAAAGCTGGAGGCATCACGCTACCTGACTTCAAACTATACTACCAGACTACAGTAACCAAAAGAGCATGGTACCAAAACAGATATATAGACCAAAGGAACAGAACAGAGACCTCAGAAATAACACCACACATCTACAGCCATCTGCTCTTTGACAAGCCTGACAAAAACAAGCAATGGCGAAAGGATTCCCTACTTAGTAAGTGGTGCTGGGAAAACTGGCTAGCCATGTGCAGGAAACTGAAACTAGACCCCTTCCTTATACCTTATACAAAAAATAACTCAAGATAGATTAAAGACTTAAATGTAAAACTGAAAATCATAAAAACCCTAGAAGAAAACCTAGGCAATACCATTCAGGACATAGGTATGAACAAAGATTTCATGATGAAAATGCCAAAAGCAATTTCAACAAAAGCCCAAATTGACAAATGTGATCTAATTAAACTAAAGAGCTTCTGCACAGCAAAAGAAACTATCATCAGAGTGAACAGGCAACCTACAGTATGGGAGAAAATTTTTGCAATCTACCCATCCGACAAAGGTCTAATATCCAGAATCTACAAGGAACTTAAACAAATGTACAAGAAAAAAACAACCCCATCAAAAAGGGCAAAAAATATGAACAGCCACTCCTCTAAAGAAGACATCTATGTGGCCAACAAACATATGAAAAAAAGCTCAACATCACTGATCATTAGAGAAATGCAAATCAAAACCATAATAAGATACCATCGCACACCAGTCAGAATGGCAATTATTAAAAAGCCAAGAAACAACAGATGCTGGTGAGGCTGTGGAGAAATAGGAACACTTTTTTACTGTTGGGGGAAACGTAAATTAGTTCAAACATTGTGGAAGACGGTGTGGCAATTTCTCAAGGATCTAGAATCAGAAATACCATTTGACCCAGCAATCTCATTACTGGATACATAGCCAAAGGAATATAAATCACTCTACTATAAAGACACATGCACACGTATGTTTAGTGCAGCATTGTTTACAGTAGCAAAGACATGGAACCAACAAAAACGCTCAATGATAAACTTGGATAAAGAAAATGTGGTACATATACACCATGGAATACTACGCAGCCATAAAAAGGAATGAGAACATGTCCTTTGCGGGGACATGGATGAAGCTGGAAGCCCTCATCCTCAGCAAATTAACACAGAAACAGAAAACCAAACACTGCATGTTCTCACTCAGTAGGAGCTGAATAATGAAAACACATGGACACAGGGAGGGGAACAACACACACTGGGGCCTGTCGGAGGGTGGGAGGCGAAGGGAGGGAGAACATCAGGACAAACAGTTAACGCATGCACGTTGGACTTAAAACCTAGATGACGGGTTGATAAGTGTAGCAAACCACCATGGTACATGTATACCTATCTAACAAACCTACATGTTCTGCACATGTATCCCGGAACTTAAAGTAAAATAAATAAATTTTAAAAAAAGATATATTTAAAAAAAAAACCACCCTTATGAGTTGTTAATTTCTGGAATTTTCCATTTAATATTTTCAGACTGCAGTTGACTGCAGGGAATTAAAACCATGAAACCTTGGATGAGGGGGGACTACTGTACAAGCAGGTTGCTAAGATCAGTCTAGTGTACATTTCCTGATAGGTGTGTATGAGAGTTTCTCTAGGGTGCACACCTAGGAATGGAATTGCTAAGCCATAGTGTATGTGTATCTTCAGTTTGTTAGGTTTCTATTATCTATTACTGTATAAAACAACCCTTCCCAAAACTTGGGGTCTCACAGTGAATCATAATAGGGTGGTAGTGGGCTCACACCTATAATCCCAGCACTTGGGAGGCCAAGGTGGGAAGATCACATGAGCATGGAGTTTGAGACCAGTCTAGGTAACAAAGCAAGACCTTGTCTCTACCCACAAAAAAGCAGGGCATGGTGGCAAGTGCCTGTAGACCCAGCTGCTCAGGAGGCTGAGGTAGGAGGATCACTTGAGCCTAGGAGGTCAAGGCTGCAGTGAGCTATGATCATGTCACTTGCACTCCAGGCTGAGTGGCAGAGAGACCCTATCTCTAAAATGAAAAAAAAAAAAAAGTTTTAAAACTGTGGTAATGGTTGCACAACTTTTAAAACGTACTAAAAATCACCCAAGTATACACTTATATGGTTGAATTCTATGGTATGTAAGTTATAACATAAAGTTATTTTTTAAAAATTACATAGCTTAAAAAACAATAAAAGTCATTTATTTTGCTCAAGGATCTGGTATTTGGGCAGAGATTATTAGCAGGTATGTTTCATCTGCTCCCAGGATGAACTGTCAGTTGGAGGATCCAACTTCCAGGATCTTCACATGACTGCAAGTTGGTGCTGGCTGGCAAGGGAGCCTCTCTCTGGGACTGTGTGGGCTTCCTGACAGCATGGTGGCTAGGCTCCAAGAACAAGTGTTCCAAGAGACCTAAACAGACAGAAACTGCAGGCTTCTTCTGACCTAGCATTTGATGTCCCAGAGTGTTACTTCTGCTGCATTTCTTTTTTTTTTTTTCTGAGACAGAGTCTTGCTCCGTCACCCGGTCTGCAGTGCAGTGGTGTGATCTCAGCTCACCGCAGCCTCTGCCTCCCGGGTTCAAGCGATTATCCTGCCTCAGCCTCCCAAGTATCTGGGACTACAGGCACGTGCCACAACACCCGGACAATTTTTTTATGTTTAGTAGAGACGGGGTTTCACCATGTTGGCCAGGCTGGTCTCGAACTCTTGACCTCGTGATCCACCTGCCTCAGCCTCCCAAAGTGCTGGGATTACGAGCATGAGCCACCGCACCCGGCTACTTCTGCTGCATTCTATTGGCCAAGAAGTCCCTAAGACCAGCCCACATTTAAGGAGAAGGGACTCAACCTCTCAATGGGAACAGCATCAGAAAATGTGGCCATCTTCAATGTATCATACTGTTGTACCTGAGCGAGTTAGAGAAAATGCCACACTTTGAGACGAATTAAGAGTCCTTTATTAGCCTTAGCCGGCGACCGAGAGATGGCTAACGCTCAAAATTCTCTCGGCCCCGAGGAAGGGGCTTGATTAACTTTTATACCTTGGTTTAGGAAGGTTGGGGGGGGGGGGGTCTAGTTAGAACAATTTTCCAGAAGTTAAGTAGTCAAAAAGTTAAAAGGATAAATGGTTACAGGAAAGTAAACAGTTCCAGGTGCAGGGGCTTTAAGACTATTACAAGGTGATAGACGCAGGGCTTTGGGCGTTGTCAATCAGATGAATTCTTGGGGACTGTGGATATAGCTTGCCACAGTATCTTATCAGTTAATTGCATTCTTGGATGTGCTGGGAGTCAGCTTGCACAAGTTAAGTCCTTGAGGAAGGGGCTGCCAGTGAAAGAGCCAAAATAGAGTTTGTCTGGTTCTCTTAGCTAAGGGAGAAACAAGGCTAGGTGAATAAAGGAAGAAACAAGGTTGGGCATTACATTACAAGGTAATTCCAAATGGTTTTCCAAGTGGTAGTACCAATGACATTCCCACTCGCAAGACATGCTCTTTGACCTCACCAACACATGACAGACTTAAATTTTTGCTGTTCAAGTATTGGGGGAAATTCAGCCCCCGATATTTCACGTGGGTTATTTTCTATTTTCCCTAAGTGCCCGCCAGTCTGAGAAATAAAGGGGAAGAGTACAAAAGAGAGAAAATTTAAAGCTGGGTGTCTGGGGGAGACATCACATGTCGGCAGGTTCCGTGATGCCCGCTGAGCCATAAAACCAGCAAGTTTTTATTAGCAATTTTCAAAGGGGAGGGAGTGCACGAATAGGGTGTGGGTCACAGAGATCACATGCTTCAAGGGCAACAAAAGATCACAAGGCAAAAGGTCAGGGTGAAACTAGAATCACTAATGAACTTCCATGGCCTGCTGTGCACACCTTGTCAAGGTTCAAGAACAGAGAACCGGTCTGACTGGAATTTGCCAGGCTGGAATTTCCTAATCCTAGCAAGCCTGGGGGCGCTGCAGGAGACTAGGGTGCATTTCATCCCTATCTACATCTGCATAAGGCAGATACTCCCAGGGTGGCCATTTTAGAGGCCCCGCCCTGGGAATGCATTCTTTTCCCAGGACTGTTAATTATTAATATTCCTTACTGGGGAAAGAATTCAGCGATATTTCTCTTACCCGTTTTTGGTAATAAGAGAAATATGGCTCTGTCCCGCCCAGCCCACAGGCAGCCAGACTTTAAGGTTATCTAACCCTTGTTCCCTGAAAATCGCTTTTATCCTGTTCTTAAGGTGCCCAGATTTCATATTGTTCAAACACACATGCTCTACAAACAATTTGTGCAGTTAACGCAATCATCACAGGGTCCTGAGGCAACACACATCCTCAGCTTACAAAGATGACGGGATTAAGAGATTAAAGACAGGCATAGGAAATCACAAGAGTATTGACTGGGGAAGTGATAAATGTCCATTAAATCTTCACAATTTATGTTCAGAGACTGCAGTAAAGACAGGCATAAGAAATTATGAAAGTATTAATTTGGGGAACTAATAAATGTCCATGAAATCTTCACAATTTATGTTCTTCTGCCATGGCTTCAGCCAGTCCCTCAGAGTTCGGGGTCCCTGACTTCCACAACACAAGTGAGTATAAACGTGTTGTGGACTTATTTTGTATTTCCTAATTTCTAAGAAATTTGAGCACCTTTTCAAATGTTTATTGGTTGTTCATATCTCATCTGTGAAATGTTTGCTCAAGTTTTTTATTCATTGTATTATAGAGTACTCTTTTTCTTATTTATTTGTAGGAAATCTTTCTATATTCTCAATACTAGTTGTCTTAGTTTGTTTTCTGATGCTATAACAATACCACAGATTGACTAATGTATAAACACTAGAAGTTTTTTAAGCTTATAGTTCTGAAGGCTGTGAAGTCCAAAAGCATGGCACAGGATCTGGCACATGTGGGCCTTCATGCTGTCTCATCCCCTGGTGGAAGGCGCAAGAACAAGAACAGATGGCAGCTGAACTTCACCCTTTTATCACAAACCCACTCCCATGATAACTAACCCACTCCCCCAGTAACATCATTAATACATTTATGAGGACAGATCACTCATTAACTAATTGCCTCTTAAAGGTTCCACCTCTTAATACTACACAATGCAATTAAATTTCAATGTGAAGGCCAGGTGTGGTGGCTCATGCCTGCAATCCCAGCACTTTGGGAGAACAAGGCAGGACTGCTTGAGGCCAGGAGTTCAAGACTAGCCTGGGCAACATAGTGAGACTCCATCACTACGAAACATAAAAAATTAGCCAGGCATGGTGGCACATGGCTTTGGTCCCAGCTACTCAGGAGGCTGAGCCAGGAGGATCACTTGAACCCAGAAGTTCAAGGTTTTAGTGAGCTTTGATTGTACCACTGCACTCCAGCCTGGGCAACACAGCAAGACTCTGACTCTAATACTACTACTACTAATAATAATAAAACAAAAATAAATAATTTCCCCAAGTGTTTTGCAGAGGACTTTCAAACCACAGCACTAGTCCATTGTCAGTTATGTGGATGCAGATATCTTCTTTCAGTTTGCGGGTTGGCCTTTTGCTTTCTTTACAATATCTTTGGATGAACAGATACATGTGTGAGTCTTTTTCTTCAAGACAAGGTCTCACTCTGACATTCAGGCTGGAGTAGTGTGGTGTGATCATGATTCACTGTAGCCTCAACCTCCTGGGCTCAAGTGATCCTCCCACCTCAGCCTCCTGATTAGCTGGGACTACAGGCATGTCCCACCATGCCCAGCTAAGTTTTCTGAGTTTTTGTAGAGACAAGGTTTTGCCACACTGCCCAGGCTGGTCTCCTCCTCCTGGGCTCAAGTGATCCTCCTGCCTTGGCCTCCCAAAATGCTGAGATTACAGGCGTGAGCTACCACAAGTAGCCTGGGTCCTTTTCAAGATATTTCCTCCCATTCCTTTGGTCAATTTGACTATCTCTGCATTAAAGCCATTCTGTCTTTGTTGTTGCTTTATAATTCAATAATTTATAATTTTGTAATGGGGGAGAGTTTCTACAAAATCATATCATCTGTGCTGGTCAGAATAGCATATCTCATTGTGGAAAAGGCAAGAATAGGTCACGTCCCAGTTTTATAAATAAGGAAATAAGGTCAAACTCAGGACTCCTGACTTTTAATTGAGTTTTCACTTCATCTCCCTAAAAACTTCCTATCACTACATAAATTAAAAGTGTTGTTTGAGGAAAATGAGGGGCTGGCTTTGCTGCATGTATTCAATCATTTCTGCTCAACAAATATTAATTCCTTCTTTTTAGCAGTTATCAGATACACAGGCATGTAGACACTCTTTGTAAAGTGCTAGGTATGTGCAAGCTATTACTATTATTATCATTGTGGTACAAGAGATATATTTGGGGCCAGGCGCAGTGGCTCACGCCTGTAATCCCAACACTTTGGGAGGCCAAGGTGGGCGGGTCACGAGGTCAGGAGATCGAGACCATCCTAACACGGTGAAACCCCGTCTCTACTAAAAATACAAAAAATTAGCGGGGCATGGTGGCACGCGCCTGTAGTCCCAGCTACTCAGGAGGCTGAGTCAGGAGAATTGTTTGAACCCAGAAGGCAGAGGTTGCAGTGAGCCGAGCTCGCACCTTGCACTCCAGCCTGGGCTACACAGTGAGACTCTGTCCAAAAAAACAAAAGAAAAGAAAGAGATATATTTGGATCCTAGCACTTTGGGCGGGTGGATCACTTGAGGTCAGAAGTTCGAGACCAGGCTGGCCAACATGACAAAACCCTGTCTCTACTAAAAATACAAAAATTAGCCAGGCGTAGTAGCGGGTGCCTGTAATCTCAGCTACTTGGGAGGCTGAGACAGGAAGAATCACTTGAACCCAAGAGGCAGAGGTTGCACTGAGCTGAGATCGTGCTACTGCACTCCAGTCTGGGTGACAGAGCAAGACTCTATCTCAAGAAAAAAAAAAATCAGCAAAAGACATGAACAGACACTTCTCAAAAGAAGACACACATGTGGGCAACAAGCATATGAAAAAATGCTCTATATCACTAATCATTAGAGAAATGCAAATCAAAACAATGAGATAACATCTCACACCAGTCAGGATGGCTAATCCTAAAAAGTCAGAAAATAACCAATGTTAGTGAGGTTGCAGAGAAAAGGGAATGCTTATACACTGTTGGTGGGAATGTAAACTAGTTTGGCCACTGTGGAAAGCAGTTTGGAGATTTCTAAAATAACTTAAAAAAAACTACCATTCAATTTAGCAATCCCATTAATGGGTATATACCCAAAGGAATATAAATCATTCTACCAAAAACACATATGCACATATATGTTCATTGCAGCACTGTTCACAATAGCAAAGACATGGAATCAACCTAGATGCCCATCAGTGGTAGACTGGATAAAGAAAACGTGGTCCATATACACCATGGCATACTATACAGCCATAAAAAAGAATGAAATCATGTCCTTTGCAGCAACATGGACAAAGCTGGAGGCCATTATCCTAAGCGAATTAACACAGGAACAGAAAACCAAATACCACATGTTCTGTTTTTTTTTGTTTTTGTTTTTGTTTTTTTGAGACAGAGTCTTACTCTGTCACCCAGGCTGGAGTGCAGTGATGAGATCTGGGCTCACTGCAACCTCCGTCTCCCAGGTTCAAGCTATTCTCCTGCCTCAGCCTCTTGAGTAGCTGGGATTACAGGCATGCGCCACCACACCCAGCTAATTTTTGTTTTAGTAGAGACGGGGTTTCACCATGTTGGTCTGGCTGGTCTCGAACTCCTGACCTCGTAATCCGCCTGCCTCGGCCTCCCAAAGTGCTGGGACTACAGGCGTGAGCCACCACCCTGGCCACCACACATTCTTATTTATCTCACTTTATAAATGAAGTCCCCATGGACACAGAGGGGAATAACAGACACCAGGCCTACTTGAGGGTGGAGGCTGGGAGGAGAGTGAGCATCAACAAACTTCGTATCAGGTAGTATGCTCACTACCCCGGTAACGAAACCATTTGTACATCAAACCCCAGTGACACGCACTTTACCCATGTTACAAACCTGCACATGTACCCCCTGAGCTGAAAATAAAAGTTGAAAAACAAAAAGAAAAAAGAAAAAAGAAAGCTCTCTTTGGGGGAAAACTCACAAATCTGCCCCCTCCGGTGATGGCTAACCGATATAATTCAAACAGCTTCCCACCATCTTTAAGGAAGCAAATGGCTTTCCCATTCCCCTTCTTTCTCGTAGTGCTGCCCTTCTCCTGGCCCCAGGCTGCTGGAGAAACCTAGGAAAGCAGACAGGGCCCTACCTTCCAGAAGCCTTAGGAACACCACAGCCATGGGCGTGGGAAGGATACCCTTGGGATTCTCGCGAAACATTCTCGTGAAGGGCAAAGTCGAGTGAGACCAGGATGGGAGCTCCAGGTAGAGGGACAACAGAAAGGAACAGAGGGTGAAATCCCTGTGCCAGGAGGCTTCCTGCAGGGGGAGGTGTGAGGGGCTGGTGGAGGTGAGGAGGAGCCGTGTGGCCAGGACGCTGTAGGTGCCTGGTGAGCAGTAGAGGCAGTGAAGGGCTGTCACCAGGAGAGCGACATAGGAGATGTGCTGTTTTGTTTATTTATTTATCTATTTATTTTTGAGACACAGCTTTGCTCTGTCGCCCAGGCTGGAGTGCAGTGGGGCGATCTCTGCTCACTGCAACCTCCGCCTCCCAGGTTCAAGTGATTCTTGTGCCTCAGCCTCCCAAGTAGCTGGGATTACAGGCACGCGACACCACACCTGGCCGATTTTTTTTTTTTTTTTTTTGTATTTTTAGTAGAAACAGGGTTTCACCATGTTTGTCAGGCTGGTCTCAAACTCCTGACCTCAGGTGATCCGCCCACCTTGGCCTCCCAAAGTGCTGGGATTACAGGCATGAGCCACCATGCCTGGCCTCGGGATGTGCTGTTTTTAGAAAGATCTGTCCTCACAGATGTGTGGAAGAAGCTAGGAAGGAGGGAGAGAAGAAATGAGGAGAAACAGGCCTGACTCCTCCCAGGTGAACCTCCTCCCTTGGCCTCCCAGGTCCTCACTCCTTCCGTTCCCCTCATTTACTAGGAGAGGAATTCTGTGTCCAGAGCACCCCAAAACCTGAAGGCAGAATGCAGTCCTGGATTGTTGTGGATCTTGGCTTCGTTTAAAAAGAGACCTTGCTGAGCCTATGTCCTGAATAAAATAAAGGAAATGGGCTCCTGGTTTCCAAATATTTCTTTAGATGGGAGACTCTTTGATCAAACGAAGTCCTGCCCTGATAAAATGACGAATATGGCAGCAAGGGGGCGCTCCCCCAGCACGTGGCGGTCCAGGCTCCCTCACTGAGGGCTCTGTGACTCAGGGTTTCCAGCACTGTAGCTGGCTCTCCTGCTTCAACCGAGTTCTTTTATGAGTGTATCTGAATATTAAGCTAACACTTGTTTCATTGCTTTGAACAAGGTGTGCTTTTGAGAAGCATGGTCAATACAGCAGGATTGAATGCTTTTATGCCCCTGTAGCTTAATAAGGAGATCATAATTCATTTAAAATGGATTGACTCCCATCCTAAGCCTGACCAGCATTCCATTCTTATATTAAAGAAATAATCCAAAAGGAAAAAGAAAAGTTATAAGCATGAAGTTCTCTGTCACAGCATTTTACATAATAGTGAAAATTGGGAACCAACAGAGAACTGAGTTACACACTGAAGCATAATACTAAGTGTGATACTCAGTGTGATGTTGGACAACTAACAAAACAAGCAATGTGAGGCTGGGTGCAGGGGCTCACACCTGTAATTCCAGCACTTTGGGAGGCCGAGGTGGGTGGATCTACCTGAGGTCAGGAGTTTGAGAACAGCCTGGCCAACATGGTGAAACCCTGTCTCTCCTAAAAATATAAAAATTAGCCAGGCGTGGTTGTGGCCGCCTGTAATCCCAGCTACTCAGGAGGCTGAGGCAGGAGAACTGCTTGAACCAGAGAGGCAGAGGTTGCAGTGAGCTTAGATGGCACCACTGCACTCCAGCCTGGGGGACAGAGTGAGACTATCTCGCTCACACCTGTAATCTCAGCACTCTGGGGGGCCATGGCAGGTGAATCACTGGAGCCCAGGAGTTTGAGACCAGCCTGAGACTCCATCTCTATTCAAAAAAAAGAAAAAAAAAAAAGGCCGATGTGGTGGCTGGCCGGGTGTGGTGGCTCACGCTAATCCCAGCACTTTTGGAGGCCGAGTCAGGTGGATCACCTAAGGTCAGGAGTTCGAGACCAGCCTGACCAACATGGTGAAACCCCATCTCTACTAGATACAAAAAGTTAACTGGGCGTGGTGGCGCACGCCTATAATCCCAGCTATTTGAGAGGCTGAGGCAGGAGAATCGCTTGAACCAGGAGGTGGAGGTTGCAGTGAGCCAAGATTGCAGTATTGCACCCCAGCCTGGGCAGCAAGAGCGAAATAGTCTCAATAAATAACTAAGTAAATAAATAAAAATTAAAAACAAACAAACCAATCATTGTGAACGCTGGGGGAAGGTGGAAAAGAGGAAAATGCAGAATACAAAATTAGACAAAGGGACGAGGCACCCGGGAGAATAGGAGTCGAACTTGCTTCCATCTTCATTTCTTCTCTCTTCTTCCTGTATTTTTTTCTCCATTTCTTCCACAAGAACTGTGAGAACACGGGAAATGAGTTGATTTATTAGGGTGATTTACTACAGTGATTTTCTTCTGCTTTTAAGTTGTTACTCTTTGGGAGGGCGGGAGCTTAGAATCCAAGTGCAATAAAAGGTAGAGAAGATGCTGTGTGTGGGTAAAAGCAGCGCGGAGCTTCCTGGGCCATCTCAGCTAGACCAGTGCCTTTTTTTTCCCCACTGGGCCCTGAATATATCTCCATCACCTTCCTGAATGCACTGGGGTAACCATCTGGTTTTGTAACAAGCTGTGAGGAGCCTGGCATGTAGTGGGCACTCGACGAATACGGTGAGAATAACAAAGCATTCCTTTGCAATGCAGGGCTCAGTTGTTATGGCTTTCAAAGAAGGCAATGTAACTGACATACTGAGATCATTAAACAGCACAGGAACTAAGAAGGCAAAAGAAAGCAGTGCTTTCAACTATTTCTGTTTTACAGAGTACTTGTTGAAACTGTAAAAAGATATATAGAACCACAAAAACTAGGCCAAGGGTAAGAAAAACTCTTCATACCCAAGAGAATTCAGCTGACCAAATTAAGTCTGATCCAGAATAAACAGCTCTCATCTGGAAATCTAGCAGTTCCAGAAAGTACTGTCCAAGGGGAAAAAGACCCACAACGTTGATCTGCATAATTATATAACCCTTTAACAAAGAGACAAGAAGCGCTATCGTGCTGGAGTGCATGGGGAAAATCAAATGTGAGCATGAGCAAAGCTGGGCTCACTTGAGAAAATAACAGGTCTCAGCCCTCAAAGAAGAGGACTTTGTTACTGAAGAGAATCTGGGCTCATGTGCCCTTTCTCATGAACTTGACCAACCTCAGTGTGTTTTCTCTGTGTTCACCCAACATCCAAAACCAAAAACAAGGTTTCTATTATCAACTCCCTCCAGCAGAAATTACTTACAAATAGTCATGTGAGGAGCATTGCACATGAAGGAACACATTGGAAACTAAACTGAAGCTTGGCTATTACAAACAGGTCAAGACTATTCATGTTGGTGTTTTACCAAGAAAAGCATAATCACTATCCCCTCAAAAGCCAATTAAAACATCAAATAAAAACGAAATCTGGCCAGGTGTGGTGGTTCATGCCTGTAATCCCAGCACTTTGGTAGGCCCAGACGGGCGGATCACCTGAGGTCAGGAGTTCGAGACCAGCCTGGCCAACATGGTGAAACCCAGTCTCTACTAAAATATAAAAATTAGCTGGCTGTAGTGGCGTGCGCCTGTAGTCCCAGGTACTCGGGAGGCTGAGGCAGAAAAATTGTTTGAAGCTGGGAGGGAGAGAGGTTGCAGTGAGCCGAGATCATGCCACTGTACTCCAGCCTGGGTGACACAGCGAGTCTGTCTCAAAAAAACAAACAAACAAAAAACCCCTAAATGCTAGATGGGAAGAGGAACTTAAAACATAACTTTCTTTCTCCAACATACGTAAAAATCCAGGCTTGAAATTGAAAGCGGGGGCTTGAAGAGAGATCTGTACACCCATGTTCATAGAAGCATTTTCCATAGAAGCCAAAGGATGGAAATAACCTAAGCAGCCATTGACAAATGAATGGATAAACACAATGTGGTGTATCCATATGAGAGGGAAATTCTGACCGATGCTACAAAATCAATGAAGCTTGAAGACGTATTTCATGAAATAAGCAAGTCACAAAAAGACAAACACTATTATATCTGATTCTGATGTAGAGCAGGTGAGCCCCAAAATTGGGGCTTGCCCCAGGACTAAGGTTCTTGGCTTTGCCCAAGAGAGAATTCAAGGGCGAGCTGGCGGTGTCAGCAACTTTTATTGAAGTGGCAGTGCACAGCAGCAGTAGCAGAGGCACTGCTCCTTGTGGGGCGGGGCTACCCCCATAGGCTGTGTGCCCAGAGTAACAGCTCAGAGGCAGGTCTGCAGTCATATTCATACCCACTTTTAATTATATGCAAATTAAGGGGCAGATTATGCAAAAATTTCTAGAAATAGATTAACTTCTGGGTCATTGGCTCATGCCGTGGAAATGGGTGGTAACTTCCAGGTGTTTTCATGGCAATGGTAAGCTGACAATGGGTCTGTCTTATGGAAAGGTGCTTTCGCCTCTTCCCTGTTTCAGCTAGTCTTCAATCTGGTCTGGAGCATGAGCCCTGTCTCTGGAGTCGAGTCCTGCCTCCTACCTCAATTCCACTCCTATGTGGCAACCAGAGTAGTCAAAGTCTCAGAGACAGAAAATAGAATGCTGGTTACCAGGAGGTAGAGGGAGCCAGAATGGGAAGTTAGTGTTTAATGGGTACAGAATTTCCATCTGGGAAGATAAAAAAGTTCTGGAAATGGATCATGGTGATGGTTACACAACACTGTGGAGGTACTAATATCAACAAATCGTACGCTTTAAAATGGTTAAGATTGTAAATTTTACGTTATGTGTATTTTACCACAATTTTTTCTTTTTTGAGACAAGGTCTCACTCTGTTGCCTAGGCTGAAGTGCAGCAGTGTGATCATGGCTCACTGCAGCCTTGACCTCTGGGGCTCAAGCAGTCCTCTTGCCTTAGATGGGACCACAGGCCGGCACCTCCATGCTCTTTTTTTTTTTTTTTTTTTGGAGAGATGAGGTGTCACTATGTTGCCCAGGCTGGTCTTGAACTCCTGGGTTCAAATGATCCTCCCACCTCAGCCTCCCAAAGTGCTAAGATTATAGGCACCAGCCACTGTGCCCGGCCTACCACAATTTTTTCTTAAAAAATTCAGGTTTGATTCCACAGAGCCTTTGTTTAACAATGGGAAAGGTTCTAATTTTATGTCTTCTACTTTTCCTGGGGATATTATATGTTATTCTCTACGTGTGTTAATTTCTGGTAAAAAAATGACTCTGTTACATTCTGCTTACAACAGAGAAATGTCTCCTACTTTTCCTGGGATATCATATGTTATTCTCTGTATGTGTTAATTTCTGGTAAAAAAAATGACTCTGTTACATTCTGTTTAAAAAAGAGAAATATAGGCCGGGCGCGGTGGCTCACGCCTGTAATCCCAGCACTTTGGGAGGCCGAGGCGGGCAGAAAACGAGGTCAAGAGATCAAGACCATCCTGGCTAACACGGTGAAACCCCGTCTCTACTAAAAACACAAAAAAATTAGCTGGGTGTGGTGGCAGGTGCCTGTAGTCCCAGCTACTCAGGAGGCTGAGGCAGGAGAATGGTGTGAACCCAGGAGGCGGAGCTTGCAGTGAGCCAAGATTGTGCCACTGCACTCCAGCCTGGGCAACAGAGCGAGACTCCGTCTCAAAAAAAAAAAGAGAGAAATATATATTTCTCAATACATAGGAGTCCACCTAAAAAATTATAAAGCGGTTGTTCTTTCCGTACCCCCCTCTGTGAACCTCTTGTAACACCTCATGACAATAATGAGAGTAGTTATGCAGGTCAAATTCCTTACCGATAATGCTCCATCTTCTAACCATCAGTGAAAATTAATCTTTCTGTTTCATTCACTCATCCAATAATAAGTTATTACTAACATATATTGAACAATTACTATACTATGTGCCAGGAAATGTGCTAACAACTTTAAATGCATAATAGATATTTAGTTACTCTTAGTAGATAGTTTTCCCAATTTTTGGAGGAAAAACTTGAGCCGAAGTAGAACTCAAATTTAGATCAAGCTGGGCACAGTGGTGTAAGCCTGTAGTCCCAGCTATTCAAAAGGCCTCCAAGGCAGGAGGGCTGCTTGAGGTCAGGAGTTCAAAGCCAGCCTGGGCAACATAGCAAGACCTTGTCTCAGAAAAAAAAAAAATAGGATCATACCTAACATATATAATTCATCACACTCAAATGGCCATAGAGCTTTAGAGCTGGGAAATACAATTAGCGATCTTCAAGTTCAGATGCCCTCATTATTGTTTACCTTCTTCTATTATGAAAAATTTCAAATATATTCAATAGTAGTCAAAGAGCATAATAAACTTCTTTTTATACTACAGTAAACCACTCAGTGTCAATAATTATCAATGTATGGCTGATCTTGTTTCATATTCACCCACACTTATTTTCTTCCATCTCATATAACTTTTTTTGCTGTATTTTTTTTAACTTTTTATTTGGAAATAATTTCAAATTTACAAATAAGTTGCAAAGATGGAAATAATAAAAAGAACACCCATTACCATTTACCCAGATTCACCTGTTAACATTTGTACTGCTTATTTGTACATGCTATCTCCCCCTGCACAAACACACACTCACATACACTTTTTTTCTGAACTATTTGAGGCTACATTATAAACATCATCATCTTTTACTCCTAAATACTTAATGTGTATTTCCCAAGAAAATGACATTCTCTTATGTACCATGGTACAGTTATCAAATTCAATAAATGTAAACTAATTCAATCATTTTATTTTCTCTACCATTTGTATTCCAATTTTGTGAATTGACCCAATAATTTTTTTTTCTGTAGATATGGGGTTTTGCCATGTTGCCCAGGCTGGTCTTGAACTCTTGGACTTAAGCAATCCATCCACCTTGGCCTCTCAAAGTGCTGGGATCACAGATGGGAGCCACTGTGCCCGACCCCAATAATGTTCTTGACAGCATTTCTTTTCCCTCCATTAGAGGATCCAGTTTTAGGTCAGGTATTGCATTCAATTGTCAGATTTTATTATTTTTTTATTTATTTTATTTTATTTTATTTTTGAGACAGAGTCTCACTCTGTTGCCCAGGCTGGAGTGCAGTGGCGTGATCTTGGCTCACTGCAACCTCCACCTCCCAGGTCAAGCGATTCTTCTGCCTCAGCCTCCCAAGTAGCTGGGATTACAGGTGCGTGCCACCACGCCCAGCTAATTTTTGTATTTTTTTGTAGAGACAGGGTTTCGCCACGTTGGCCAGGCTGGTCTTGAACTCCTGACTTCAGGTGGTCCACCAGCCTCGGCCTCCAAAAGTGCTGGAATTACAGGCATGAGCCACTGCACCCAGCCTGTCAGTCTCTTTTAATTAAGAAAATTTCGGCCTGGCACGGTGGCTCATGCCTGTAATCCCAGCACTTTGGGAGGCCGAGACGGGCGGATAACGAGGTCAGGAGAGCAAGACCATCCTGGCTAACATGGTGAAACCCTGTCTCTACTAAAAACACAAAAAAATTAGCCAGGTGTGGTGGCAGGCGCCTGTAGTCCCAGCTACTCGGGAGGCTGAGGGAGGAGAATGGCGTGAACCCGGGAGGCGGAGGTTGCAGTGAGCCGAGATTGCACCACTGCACTCCAGCCTGGGTGACACAGTGAGACTCTGTCTCAAAAAACAAAAACAAAAAAAAAAAAAAGAAAAAGAAAATTTCGAGAATCTTTGTCCTTTATGACATAGACTTTTTGGAAAAATAAATTCCTCTTTCTTCTTTTAAGATGCTCCTTGTGTGGAGGTTGTCTGCTGTTTCCTTATGATTAGATTCAAGATGTACACATCTTGACAAGGTGACTCTAGTCAGTATACTGACTAGGTGATATTGTGTCCTTTTCAGGGTATCACATCTGGAGGCATATGATGGCCAGTGTCAATACTGATCACCAGTTAATGTTGTTGCCTGATTTCATCCCTGTACAATTACTGTTTTTTTCCTTCTTAGAGATAATTAACAGTCTGTGGGGCAACACTTTGAGATCAAGAAATATCCTGCTTATCATCAAAATTTCCCCTAGATTCAGCATCTGTAATTAGTTACCCACTGCTATTATGCCAAATCTTAGTAGCCTAAAACAACAGATACTTATGAACTCAGACAGTTCCTATGGGTCAGGAATTTGGCAGTGGCTTGGCTGGGTGGTTCTGGCTCAGGGTCTCTAATGAGGTTGCATTTAAGCACCAGCCAGAAGCTGCAGTCATCTGAAGGCTTGCCCAGGGCTGGAGAATCTACTTCCAAGATGATTCATTCACATGCCTGGCAAGTTAGTGCTAGAACTGAGAAGGCCTCAGTTCCTTATCACATGGAACTTTCCATAGGGCTACTTGACTGTCATCATGACATGACAGCTGGCTTCTCCTAGAGAAAGAGATCTCAGAGAGAAAGCAAGGAGAAAGCAGTGCCTCCTGTGACCTACTCTTGGAAGTCATACACTGTCACTTCCACCATATTCATTCTACTTGCCCACTTGATTCAAGGGGAAAATTAAGCATTAACTTTTTTTTTTTTTGAGACACAGTCTCACTCTGTCGCCCAGAAAATAACTAGAAATTGCTTTAAAAATTATTTTGATTAGAAATTAAATATCATAAAACTTAACCTTTAAAAAAATCACAAATAGACAATTTATAAGATACATTAAAAAGTACTACATACTTATAAGAAAAATTTAGCTTTAAAAGCATTGATCAGAAAATAAGAGAGGTAAAAACAACAGAGCTAAGCATTTCCCTTGGGTATCAGAAGAGAGGAAACAAAAAGAAGTGAGAATAAGGACAGGAATTGGTGACAAAGAGAAACACAACAAAACCAAAGAGGACTAAAAAAAGGTATAACTTTAAAAATATTAAAACAATAGACCTCTAGAGCAAGTCTAATGAAGGAAATAAAAGATGCAAACAAAAAGCAAATGAAAAAGGGAGAAATAACTATGGACTCAACATAATTAAAATAAGAGTAGGCTACACAATTTGCTAATAAACTGTAAAACCTAGGTAAAATGGATACATTTCTGGAAAATCATAAAACACCAAAACTGGCACAAAAAGAAATAGAAATCTTGAATAGAACAAAAAGCATTCAAATATCTGAAATAGAAATCAAGTATTTTCCCTCCCAAAAAGCCCTAGAATGAGATGGTTAACATGGATGAGTTATTAAACTTTCAAAAAAATCTTTCCCAAGTTGCCAGAAAGTAGGAAAAATTAAAAAAAAAAGAACACCAAAAACAAACAGACACAACAGCTCTTAATAGGAGACCAATATTAATTCCAAATCCAAATAAGGAGAAGTCAACCAAAGAACAAAAGATCACTTCCCAAATATGCATATACACAAAAATTCCACTAAGAATTTTAACTGACTAAATTCAAAAAGCATTATCCATCTGATGACATATATAAAATGGGCAAAATTCCTCTAAGGACATAAACTACCAAAGTTCACTCCAGATGAACTGGAGAGCTTCCTAATGAAATTGAATTTGTAGTAAAAAACCTACCCACAAAGAAAGCTCCAGGCCGTGAGGGCTTCACTGCCAAATTCTACCAAACACTTAAGGAAGAGATAATACCAATTCTACACAAAAATCTCTCTGAAAACAGGAGACAGAACACTTGCAAATAATTTTAGGAGATGACATTACCCTGAAACCAAAACCAGACAAAATCATTACGAGAAAAGAAAACTACAACAAATATTCCTCATGAATAATAGACGAAAATCCTTAAAAATATTAGCCAACCAAATACAGTAATATAGAAAAGAAATACTACATTTGAGCAGGTGAGGTTTATCCCAGGATACAAGCTAGATCAACACTCATATATCAAAAAATGTGTCGACTTCCAAATATGGCCAAGTTAAGAAACTGATATCTCCCATTCTCCAAAACAACTTTAAAGTTGGACAAAATTATTTAAAAAAACACTCATATAGGGTTCTAGAAATTAACCAAAAGGAAGCAACAACATGGGAAGCATTGATTCATAAAAAACTGAGAAACTCTGGGTAAAAACAGTGGGAGTTTGTGGCATTTTTACCTAGTTTGCTCCCATCCACCTCGGCACCACCCCCATCTCCCCCATACTATTAGTGAAATAGTTCTTTTGAAGGGGGCGGGATGGAGTATGACTAGTCATAAAAATAACCTTTACTACTAGAGCAGGCTGACCTGATTTGGGGCGGACAGCTAAAAACCTACACTCAGAGGCACAATCAGTAAAAGTAGAGAACTCAGTAGGAAATGAAAGGCTGGGTAGCCTTGCCACTCTCTTCCTTTAACCAACGTCAAAATTAAGAATTTATGAGCCAATGCCCTTGATCAACGTTACGTAGTTCTAAAAATACTAAAGTTACAACTAAGTTATTTCTAATTTGCAAATAACATAGTTTATAGTATTTTTTTGGCCCTGGCATAATTTTAGGCTATGACAGAAAATGACAATAATCGCTTTAACCTGAATTAATACCTTAACTGGTTCATGTTCCCCCAGTGAGTAAAACAGATTCCATAAATGCAGGACTAGGGTTATTTCACTTGTCTTCCTGCTCGCACTCTGCATACTGGCTGACTCACCCACCTTTCAGCTCTCATCCTCAGAGCTGACTTCCAGGATCCTTCCCTGATGCTCCTCCTGTGTATTCCCGCAGCACTCTGTACTTCATTTTTTATCATAGCCTTTATTACACTGTATTATAACTGCTAAGAATTGTTCCTATTTTCCGAATTTTCCGCTAGACCATACCTTACTCAGTTTGGTATCTCTAGTATACTTTCCACTGTTAGACACACAGGACGTACTGACTGAATGAATGAATGAATACATTTTCAACTATAGTTTTAAAGTTTTAAAAATCTTTCCACAGATTGTAGACCACCCATTTAATGGTCCATGTGTTTTCAATCTTTTAAGCAAAAACAACCCTTGTTCTTATTAAAACCTATATGAAAGAGATTAAGGTTAAACTGCCCTGGGTAAAAGAGAGGCTAGGAGACAGGGAAGTAGACAGCTGTCAGGGAAGAGTCCTAGGAAGTCCTAGGACTTCACATAACCCAGTTTCAAAACCATAGCATTAATCTAGTACAGAAAGAAGAAAATCACCAATAAAAATAAATTATAGGAAAAAAGGTAGTTTATTTTTTCCATGTTGGTTCTTGTGCTACTTTTTTAAATTAAATCTTTGATAGCCTCCTGACTTAGGATGTGCTGATTAAAACACCAAAATAAAATAGGCAAAGCAATTATGGACAGGGAGAATCCTTAAAATTATAAGACAGACTTCTCCATTTTATCTTCCCTTCTACTCTAATACCAAAAACAAAAATCTTCTTTAAATAAGACTAACTTAGATTAAATTATCTATAAAGGCTTATAAAAGCCTTTTACAAGTAATGACTTGAAAACTGGGGAGAAAAAAGAATGAGACTATAATACGATCTCCAGTTAAGGCTCTAAAGATGGTGTCTTTACCAGTTACAAAGAAGCTAGAGAAAAATGACTGTATAGACCTTAAAATTCGATCTTTAATCTCTAGAGTTTTCCTGCTTTAAAATTTTAAAATTTTAGTGATATAGAAGGACCAATAAAATAAGAGATTGTTTTAAGAAACTAATTTTGGAGAACGAAAATCTATATACAATTACATTTACTTTCTATTATATTAAATACATAAAATAATAGGTGAACAGACTTCATCCTAGAATTTCATTTAATAGTGATACTTGAATAACTCAATTTATTCTTAGCTTATTCAATTCTTTTCAAGTCTTTCAAGTTTAAGCAAAAAATGCACTTACATCATCTGCAATACCAAAAATTTTAGATGTCAAGTATTTAAGTATGACAGTTCCAAATAACCAAAAACATCCTTGAATAACCTAAAAAAAGAAAACAAAAATAACTTTGATGCTTCATATTCCATAGACATAGGCTAGGAGGAAAAAAATAAATGCTTTAATCATACATGAAATACATATTACTATCTACAAGAGAAAATGCTAGAAAATGCATCTCAATTTAAAATCAAGCATGTTGCTCAAAATCAAGGGACAGTAACTAAAAATAAAAATATAATCATACAATCTTATCAAAATTAATATATTTTATAGAAGATTTACACAACCACTGCAGTTAAATTCCCTTTAACAGTTTCTTATACATGCACTGTTTCTCAGATGAAACATGAGTAATAAATAAAACTGGAATTTTTTAACTGCATACCCAGGATTAACTTTAACTTGTTTCATAAAAAGGGCAATTTGGTACATTAAAATTGAGCCCTAATATACTATTAAACTGTTGGATCCCCTGAATTACACAGATCATTTTCTTAAAAGTAAAACATAAAACCAATGATATATTTTAGAGAAGAAAAAACATAAGCATTAAAATAGATTGATTCTTACCCATAAACTAAATTCAGATACATTTATTTTCAGGAAATGTGGTTTCATTGCCAGAATACCCTGAGTAGAGAAAAATAACATAGTATACACAGTTAATACTTATAGACATAAATTCGAGCACCAAAAAATTCTTCTAAATAATAAGATTCTCAAGTATCTAAAATTGAGCACACAGTCAACTTTCCACATACCATCCACATGCTCATTTCTATAGTCAGTGACTTCAAGGTATAGCCCTATTATCCAAAGTCAATTAGGTGAAAGCGTGACTTTTTAAAGTTGAAAAAGGAATCACCATATGTAAATGTCTATGACTGATTTGACCTATCTGATTTATCTCTGAGCCATGAGGTATATAACATTTTCAGAATTGCATACAGGCATAAGATTTTCCTTTAGCTAAAAATTACTGACTCTTAGGGTAAACAACAAATGAAATGTTAATGGATCAACTAAATACTTCTCTTGTCAAATCTTAAGTATTTTCAGGTGGTAACGCTCCCAAACTGTATTACCCTTGGGGAGCTAAAACTACTTCAAACATGGCAAAAATATGATTAGAGATCACAACATAAATACTTGAAACCAAATTAAATCTTTTTGGAAGTTTCTGAATACCTGAGAATACAAAATGTGATACAATTCAGGTTTCAAAGTGATTAATTATAAATATATGCAAATATGTGTTTATAGTTAAATATGCACAAACATGCTGTACTCCCTGTTATTTATTTTTATACACCAAAGTATATGGAATATACATAAATATGCTTAATTCATATCTAAGACGCACCTCAGTGTGAAGCATCTGGCAGCATACCTGACATATAGAACTGAAGAGAAATTTCCTACAAAAGGCACTTAAATTAGATTTTATTTATATGTAATATTTGATTCAGTGGTTTCCTTGTCCATAGTACCAAGATTCATGTACTTTATCCTGGGTGATAGCAGTACATGACAAAGTACATATGTAAAATATACAACTGAGTACTTTGTCACTTTGACACAGAACTGAAGAACTACACTTATTAATCCCAAAGTTATGATTTTTCTTGTTGTTGTTGCTGAAAAATACATCATCATGCTAATTGCTAATTTCTGTAGCTAAGTATACCCAAGGCACAACCTGAAAAGGGTGGTGGCCCAGACTGGGAAGAGGCATATTTTTGAGAAATGGGTTTTTAAATAAATATTATTTGTAAAATAAATGAAAATGGAGGTTTCAAATGTAATGGCTTCTAGAAATTAAGAAACCCCAAATGATCTGAGTAACTTAATTACTCAAGAAGTAGAATACATTCCAATTACGACAGTGCAATACGCTTTTAAAGTCATCGGGAAACTAAAGCACATGCACTTTAAACATAAGGAATAACAAGTTTGCAAAACATTTTAATGGAAACCCACCAAAAAAAAAGGCAGTCTTTAAATTTCAGAAGACTTTTAGACTTACAAAGTCATCCTGCCAGCCGGGCGCAGTGGCTCACACCTGTAATCCCAGCACTTTGGGAGGCCAAGGTAGGCAGATCACCTGAGGCCGGGAGTTCGAGACCAGCCTGATCAACATGGAAAAACCCCGTCTCTACTAATAATACAAAATTAGCCGGGCATGGTGGCATATGCTTGTAATCCCAGCTACTCAGAAGGCTGAGGCAGGAGAGTCACTTGAACCTGGGAGGCAGAGTGAGCCAAGATTGCGCCATTGCACTCCAGTGTAGGCAATGAGAGCGAAACTCCGTCTTAAAAAAAAAAAAAAACACAACAACAACAACAACAACAAAACAAAGTCATCCTGCCAAATTTGGCAGAAGGAATTAGATGACCTTCCATCAATTTGTTCTAATTCTGTAAAATAATCTCTCCATAAGCTAAAGCTGTTCTTGGTAGTGATTTAGCAATATAAAATTGAATCATCACCTTACTTAAACCTTCTGAATAAGTCCATACAAGTAGACAAGGGGCAAAAAACAAAACAAACAAATAAACAAACAAAAAACCCTAAGTAACCAAGGCCTTGATCTTCTGATCACAGTGGAATGAAGAGGGGAGGCTGTTGTAAGACTGCAGTTTGAGGAAAGGGGTTCAAAAAGTGGAGCAGGAGTAGGATAAAAATGGAAAGGAGGAAGGGAGAAGAAAGCATATAAATCTTTCTGAAATGATACTAATTTTTCATTGTTTTTCTTTCCTGTTTTAAAAGTGAGTACTTAAACACCATCACATCTAGAATATTAAGTAAGACACTTAAGATGGTTCCTACAGGAAACCCTCATGAATCCTAAGCCAGTGAAGAAGAAATTGTTAAACCATTAATTTCAAAAACAGCCATATAAGGAATATTTACCCAAATAATTACCGAAGAAGTAGCATAATAATAACATTGAGTTCCCAAACATCACAACAAAACAAAGTGCAAGAGAAATCTGGAAAAAATCCAAGAAAAAAATATAAGTAATGCACATAAAACAAAAAACCTTTGTTTTTTATTGTGAAAATTGTACATGCCCATAATAAACAGAATTCAAACTGTTTAAAAGGGACTATAAGATTAAAACAGCCCATTATCCATCCCACACTTCAAGCTCCCAGAGATAACCATCAACAGTTTCCTGTGCATCCTTCCAGACAACATGTATAAATTCTAGTTTATATATTTTGTTAAACCACAAACGGACACTTACCCCACAAGCTATACTATTTCTTGCTTTTATTCATAATATGTTTCAGAGAGCTTTCCATATGCATGCAAGCCAATCTAATACATTCTGCTTAAGAACTGGAAAAAGTATTCTATTCCACAGATGTACCCTAATTTATTTAACTAGTCCTCCGAATACTGCGAGCTTTCCACTTCTATTTTGTTTTGTTTGGATCTTCCTAATAAAAACACTGCTATGATAGACATCCTTATGTGTATACCTTATGTACATGTCAGTACATTTACGAATAAATTACTAGAAGTGAAACTGATGGATCAAGGATATCCACATTTTTAAATTCAATACAAATATTGACAAATCGGCCTATGAAAAGATTGTGCCAGTTCACTTTCCCACCAACTGGGCAGGAGAGTTCCTATGGATATATATTCCGGCAACACTGTATTATTCTTTTAAATATCTGCCAATCCAGTGGGGAAAAAATGTTACCTCATTGTTTCACTTTTCCATTCTTTTAGTAGTAGATGAGACACAGCACCTTTTATTCTATTTGCTGGTTATGTTGTCTTGTCTGTATGTGTGAACTGCTCATTCCAACTGCCCATCTGTCTGTTGGGCTTTCATTATTTTCCTTAACAGCTCTCTTCATATATTACAGAACATAGCCCCAATATCCAGAATATACAAGGGACTTAAACAAATTTACAAGAAAAAAACAAACAACCCCATCAAAAAGTGGGCAAAGGATATGAACAGACACTTCTCAGAAGCAGACATTTATGCGGCCAACAAACATATGAAAAAAAAAGCTCATTATCACTGATCATTAGAGAAATGCAAATCAAAACCACAATGAGATACCATCTCACACCAGTTAGAATGGTGATCGTTAAAAAGTCAGGAAACAACAGATGCTGGAGAGGGTGTGGAGAAACAGGAACACTTTTATACTATCGGTGAGAGTGTAAATTAGTTCAACTATTGTGGAAGATAATGTGACGATTCCTCAAGGATCTGGAACCAGTAATACCATTTGACCCAGCAATCCCATTGCTGGGTATATACTCAAAGGATTATAAATCATTCTACTATAAAGATATATGCACACATATGTTTACTGCAGCACTATTCACAATAGCAAAGACTTGGAACAAACCCAAATGCCCATCAATGATAGACCAGATAAAGAAAATGTGGCACATATACATTATGGAATACTATGCAGCTATAAAAAAAGGATGAGTTCATGTCCTTTGCAGGGACATGGATGAAGCTGGAAACCATCATTGTCAGCAAAGTAACACAGAAACAGAAAACCAAACACTGTATGTCCTCACTCGTAAGTGTCAGTTGAACAATGAGAACACATGGACACAGGGAAGGGAACATCACACACTGGGGCCTGTTGGGGGTGGGGGGCTAGGGGAGGGATAGCATTAGGAGAAATACCTAATGTAGATGACAGGTTGATGGGTGCAGCAAACCACCATGGCACATGTATACCTATGTAACAAACCTCCACTTGCTGCACATGTATCCCAGAACTTAAAGTATATGTGTGTGTGTATATATATATATATACACACACAAACACACATATATATATAAAGAACATAGCTCCTTATCAAGTAAACATATTGTAAATATTTTTCTCAGTTCATTTTTGACCTTTGTGGTATTTTCTGTATTATGGTTATTTTCTAAATATTTATGTTAGCAAATGTATCTTTCATTTCCTTTAGGTCTTTGGATTTATCTGTCATTTAAAAAGGCACTAAAAGTAAAATAATCCATATTTTCTTCTAGAAGTTTTATTTTTGATCCATATATATCAATTTCAATGTGAATTTCAGAATCAGCTTAAGTTTCAAAAACTAAAATTTTTATTAAAATTGCTTTATTCAATAACATGTTATTTATAGTTATATCTGTTCAACATTGAATCTTTAGATCCCAAAGCAATACATGTTCCTTCCATTTCTTTAAATCTTCTTTTACATGCATTAGCAAGTACGGTTTTCTTTATATAGATCCTGCATATTTTCTTGAGTTTATTCTAAAGCATATTATTTTTGCTGCTGTTGTATCAAGAATCTTCATATTTTCTGATTGTATATAGAAAAATTATATTCAATATGCATCAATGAATATTATTTCATTGTTTCTAGTAGTTTATTTGGATTTCTCAAGTATTCAAAACGATATCAACTACGAACAATGATATTTTTACATCTTCCTTTGAATTATTTTTTAGTCAACTGTATTAGCTGACATTTCTGCAACAATGTTAAGTAATAAGAGAGGCAGTAGGCATATTTACCATGCTTCTGGCATTAATGGAAATAGGAAATTGTTCTATGGCTTCATCATTTTATGTGATACTAGTTTTTCTTTTGAGGTGTGGGTATCTTAAATTTCAATGAAATATCCATCTATTTTTACTTGATTATGGTCTTAAACACCAAAAATAGATGTTGACTTTTATCAAATACCTTTACAGTATCAAAGGTATTATTATATTATGGATTTTTTTTTTTTTGAGACAGAGTCTTGCTCTGTCGCCAAGGCTGGAGTACAGTGGCGCGATCTTGGCTCACTGCAAGCTCCGCCTCCCGGGTTCACACCATTCTCCTGCCTCAGCCTCCCAAGTAGCTGGGACTACAGGTGCCCACCACCACACCCGGCTAATTTTTTGTATTTCTAGTAGAGACAGGGTTTCACCGTGTTAGCCAGGATGGTCTCAATCTCCTGACCTCGTGATCCGCCCACCTGGGCCTCCCAAAATGCTGGGATTACAGGCGTGAGCCACCGCGCCCAGCCTATTATGGATTTTTTCAAACTTCTCAATGTGATAAATCATATTAATAGAATTTCTAATATCAACACATTCCTGAATTCCTGGAATGAGGCACTTAGATACAAATTTAACTATGTAAAAAATCTATCTGAGCAAAACTACAAAACTTCAATGAAAGTAATCAAAGAACTTTATAAATACATGAAGTTATTCCATGTATAGGAAGATTCCATATTGTCAAGATGCCAGTTCTTCCCAACTTGATCTATAGATTCAGCACAATCCCAATCATGAGCCTAGCAAGTTACCAATAAAGTGATTCTGAAGTTCATATGGAGATATAAACAACCCAGTATAGAGCCAACTCAATACTGAACAGCAAAGTCAGAGGACTGACACTACCTCACTTCAAGACTTACTATAAAGTTACTGTAATCAAGACAGTGTGGTATTTGTGAAAGAAGACACGAACAGATCAAGGGAACAAAACATAGAGCCCAGAAATAGACTCACATATATAGTCAACTGATATGACAAAGGAGCAAAGGCAATACAGTGGAGCAAAAATTGTCCTTTCAACAAACGGTGCTGGAACAACTACAGATCCACATACAAAAAATAAATCTAGACATAGACTTTACACCCTTCATGAAAACTAACTCAAAACAGACAACAGATCTACATGCACATTGCAAAACTATAAAGCTCCTAGAAGATAACATTGGAGGAAACCTAGATGACCTTAGGTATGATGATGACTTCTTAAACAAAAAGGTACAATTCATGAAATAAATGATTGATAAGCTGAACTTCATTAAAATTAAAAACTTCTGCTCTGTGAAAGACAGGACAATGATTGAGAGAAAATATCTGCAAAAGACACATCTGATAAGGGACTGTTATCAAAAACATACAAAGAATTCTTAAAACTCCACAATAAGAAAATGAACAACCCAAGGAAAAATAAGCAAAAGATCTGAATAGACACTGCACCAAAAAAGATACACAGATGGCAAAAAAAAGCATACTAAAAGATGTTGAACCAAATTAAAACAATGAGATACCATTACACATCTATTAAAACGGCCAAAATCCACCATGACACCACCAAATGCTGACAAGGATGTGGAGCAGCAGGAACTCTCATTTATTGCTGGTGGTAATGCAAAATGGTATGGCCACTTTGGAAGACAGTTTGGCAATTTCCTAAAAACTAAGCATACTCTCACCATACCATCCAAATATCACTTTCTTTGGTATTTACTCAAATGAACTGAAACATCCATGTAGAAACCTGCATACAGATGTTTACGGCAGCTTTATTCATAATTGCCCAAACTTGGAGTTAACCAACAAGTTCTTTAATAGGTGAATAAATAAACAGTGGTACATCCATATAATGTTAATAAAATGTTAATAATAATCAAGATCGAAATGAGCTATCAAGCCATGAAAAGACTTGGAGGAAACTTATTTGCTTTTTACTAAGTGAAAGAAGCCAATATGAAAAGGCTACATACTGTATGGTTCCAAACACATGACACTATACAAAAGGCAAAATCATGGAAACAGTAAAAAGATCAGCGGCTGCCATGGGTTAGGGGGAAGGAGGGATGAATAGGTGGAGCACAGAGAAACTTTATGGCTGTGAAACTGTTCTACAAGATACTACATGGTTGACACATGTCATTATACATTTGTCAAAATCCAGGCCGATTGTGGTGGCTCACATCTGCAATCCTAGCACTTTGGGAGGCCAAGGCAGAAGGATCCCTTGAGCCCAGGAGGTCAAGGCTGTGGTGAGCCATGTTTACACCACTGAACTCCAGCCTGGGCAACACGGCAAGACCCTGTCTCAAAAAACAAAACAAAACACAACAACCACCCATAGAAAAGTGAGGCCTAATGTAAACTATGGACTTTGGGTGATTCTGATGTGTGATGTAGGTTTATCAACTGTAACAAATGTACCACTCTGGTGCGGGATGTCAATAGAGGGGTAGGTTGTGCATGGTTGGGGGCAGGGGGTATATGGGAACTCTGTACTTTCTGCTTAATTTTGCTATAAACCTGGCTGGGTGCAGTGGCTCATGCCTGTAATCCCAGCACTTTGGGAGGCTGAGGTGGGCAGATCACATGAGGTCAGGAGTTCAAGACCAGCCTGGCCAACATGGTGAAACCCCATCTCTATTAAAAATACAAAAATTAGCTGAGTGTGGTGGCACATGCCTCTAATCCCAGCTACTCGGAAGGCTGAGGCAGGAGAATCACTTGAACCCGGGAGGCAGAGGTTCCAGTGAGCCAAGATCGTGCCACTGCACCCCAGCATGGGTGACAGAGCGAGATCCGTCTCAAAAAAAAAAAAAAATTTGCTATAAACCTAAAACTTCTCTGAAAAATAAAGATTTTTAATTAAGAAACAAAAACCACAGTGAGGTATCACCTTATACCTATTAGGATGGCTACCATCACAAGAGCAGAAAATAAATGTTGGTGATTACATGGAGAAAATAGAACCTCAAGCACTGTTTATAGGAATGCAACATACAGCTACTATGGAAAAGTTTGGCAGTTCCTTAAAAAATAGATTTACCATATGATCAATCCAGCAATTCCACTTTTGGGTACATACTCAAAATAACTGAAAACAAGATCTCAAAAAATATTTGTTCATAGCAGCATTATTTACTATAGCTGAAACATCGAAGTAACCCAAGTATCCGTGGACAGACTGAATAGATAAGCAAAATCGTGTGTGTGTGTGTGTGTGTGTGTGTGTGTGTGTGTACATACAATGGAATCCAAGTATCCATGGACAGGCTGAATGGATAAGCAAAATCTAGTGTGTGTGTGTGTGTGTGTGTGTGTACACACAATGGAATCCAAGTATCCATGGACTGATCGAAGGAAAAGCAAAATCGTGCGTGTGTGTATGTGTGTGTGTACACACAATGCACTATTATTTAGCTTCAAAAGGAAGGAAATTCTGACATGCTTCAACATAGAAGAAACTTGGGGACAGTAGGCAAATTGAAATAGGCCAGTAACAAAAAGACAAACACTGTATGATTTCACTTACATGACATACATAAAGTAGTCAAAATCACAAAGACAGAAAGTAGAATGGTGGTTTCCAGGGGCTGGGAAGATGGAAGAATAAGGACTTTAATGGGTATAGAGTTTCAGTTTTGCAAGATGAAAAATGTTCTGGAAATAGATGGTGGTGATGGTTGTAAAATAATGTGAATGTACTTAATATCACTGAACTGTATAATTAAAAATGCTTAAGGTGGTAAATTTTAAGTTACATGTATTTTACCACAATAAAAAATGGAAAAATAATTTTTTGGAAATAATTCTATATATTTTTTCTTTTTATAACTGTAAGAATTTAGGAATTTATAAAACGATAATGGAAGAAGATAGAAAATAGTAAGTCATATAATAAAGTATGTATCATTTACCCAAGGTAGGTTTTACTGCTAACTACGCTGTGTAATTTTATAATTTTATAACTAAAACTTTGAGTCAAGGCCCTCAGCCATAGTTGTCTATGTGACCAGCCAACTCTGAAGTCTTAACATTTAATCTGATTTATACTATAAAATAAAAAACTATTTTAAATAGTTTGGGAAAAAATAAGCCGCATCTAAACAATACATAATTACTGTCTAACACATTCATGAACAAGGATGTAAAAATCCTATCAAAATGACAGCAAACTGAATCCAGCGACATGCAAAAATTGTGTTTAGCCCAGAAAAGCAAGTTTATTTAATGCTAGAAAATTAATTAATGTTAATTCATTACAGTAACAGATTAAAGAGGGGGAAATACACAGAATCATGTAAACAGACGTAGTAAAGCATTTCATGAAACTTAACATTTATTAATTTCTTTTTAAAAGTGCTCAAAGCATGATGAGGACATGTTAAAAGGAAAGAGAAGTCAGCTTGAATAGTTGGACAAGTGTGCAACAATTTGAGCATCAACATAAATAACAAAAATAATGGATTACACTGCACTGACTAAAATAGATGTCATTTTCTTTTGGAAACAAGACAAACTGGTAAAAGATTTGAATAGGAATTTACAACAGTGGAAACATGAAGGGCGTATAAACAAACCAAAAGATGCTCAGCTTCATTATGAATCAGAGAAAATGCAAATTAAGGTTACAAGATACCATTTTACATGAACCAGATTAATAAAATAAAAAAGGATGTAGAATAACATAAGCTGCTATATATTGCTGTTGGAAGTAGTCCAATCATTTTAGAAAAACAATTTGGTATTTATAAAGTTGAACATGTACATAATTTACCACCCAACAAGTTTACTACCAGGTAAACACCCTAGAGAAACTCTCAACATAGGTGCCCTAGGAGACATGTGAAGAATGTACAGCATTATTTATAACTAAAATAAGAAGTTGGGGAGAGAGGAGAGAACCTAAATGTCCTTCAACAAGAAAATGAATAAATTAATTACGCTTTATTTATATGATGGAAAATATAAAGCAGTGAAAATATTTGAATTCTAGTTACATATAAGTAGCAGAAATCTGAGTGAAAAAATAGTACTTATAAAATGCCATTTGTATAAACCTTACAAAGAATGTGAACATTTAATAATAAAAATTTATATTATTTAGTAATCCACATATGGTAAAGTTATAAAGAAAAGCAAATTGATTACGATTCAAAAAGTCAGAATAGTGGTTACCTCTAGGAGCAGTGAGGGGATGAGCTCAGGGCATACAGGACTTAAAAGTAACGATAAGGTTCTATTTTCCATTTGGAGAGTAGGCTCCCCGTTGTTTATTTTATGACTGTGTTTATAACTTCCTTGCACATTATAAATGTTCTTTTATATGTATAAATTGTTAAGAAAATGAAAATGGGATATTATGACAGCTGTAAAATTATCAGGAAAAGAAAACATCAATATAAAAACTAATGAGAGAGAAGACAAATGTTTGTTTTTAAAGGACAACCATTCAAGAACATCAACCAATCGGCTTTAGGGTCTTTATTCTAGCTGTTCCACCAACCTAGGTATCAGTTTCTTTGATATCTACACTTGGCTAACTCGTTCTCCTTCTTCCAATCTTTGTTCTACTCCCGCTTTTCAAGAAGACCTGCCCTGACCACCTCATTTGATTTTTCCATCTCCTACCCCCTGATCTTGGTGCTGCTGATCTGCCTTACCCTTACCTTTTCTTTCTTCTAAAATCTTTTTTTGTAATTTTTTATAGAGATGGGGTCTCACCCAGGCTGGTCTTAAACTCCTGGGCTCAAATGTCCTCTTGCCTTAGCCTCCCCAGGCCACCATGCCTGGCCTAAAATCCTTATCACCTTCTAACACCCTACAAAATTTACCCATTTACTATGTTTATTATTTATCTTCTGTCTTCCCTCCTTCCCCCACTCTGTTAGAATGTAGTAATATGAATGCTGGTGTATTCCACATGCCTGAATAGTTGACACTCAGTAAATGAACTTTTTTTCTTTTTTGTAGAGACATGGTCTTGCTATGTTGCCCAGGCTGGAGTGCAGTGGCATGATCATAGCTCACTGCAGTCTCAACCTCCCGGGCTAATGCGATCCTCCCACATCAGCTTCCTAAATAGCTAGTACTACAGACATGCATCACCATGCTAGGCTAATTTTATTTTATTTTAGTAGAGATGAGGTCTGGCTCTGTTGCCCAGGCTGGTTTCAAACTTCTGGCCTCAAGTGAACCCCACCTTGGTCTCTCAAAAGTGTTGGGTTTACAGGCATAAGCCACCATGTCAGGCCCTTCTACTTCATTTTAACAGACAGCTCCTGGATAATATATCAGTCCCATGTTTCCGTTTCATAAATTATTTCTTTCACTGATAATGCATAAGTTGGGAACAACTTCAATCAGATAATATGACCCAAATCAAATTTTTGTGAGTAGTCTATCAAAACAAGGTTTGTTGATTATATCACAATGTTTGAACAACATTTGTTTTAGTTATGAAATTGTTACAACTAAGTTTCAACCATGAACAAATCAAATATTATTCAGGAGTTTAAGGGCAAACTAAATGGAAAAGAACAATAAAAAAATTATTACCATGTGTATATAAATGATCTTCCATAATTTACATAGATAAATGTACCCAACAACATACACTTCAAATAATGATGCAATCTGAAATTTAAAAAGAAATTAGAAGTAAAAAAGATAAAATGAATAGCTACAAGAATGAAGAATATATTTATTGTTGTTTCAACTGATTTATATCTACACACAGAGTGAGTTCTTTTGTTTTCCTTTTATCTGCCAATTTATTATTAAATATAGTCAATATATTAGTATAGAAAATATTGGTTGATTTTTCTCTCTGACACACAGCTCTCTCAATCATGTGAATTGTCTACTTTGTTGATTGTCCAAAACAATACTCATTTTAATTTCAGGTCAACCCTACTGTCAACACGTACAATTAAAAAGTGTCTTGTCCAATCAAAAAAGATGAAAATGTAATTATAACATGACAACTAATACATAATTGGGGAAGGTACATTTAACTGAAAAATAATTATGCAATGCATGCGTGCATAAAAATACGTTAATTTCTGCTTGCTAGTCACTCTTTACAAGTATATCCATTAGCGTTCTTTCATTAATACAAATATTCAAGAGTTAGTTATAATCAAATTTATCAATTTCAAATTAAGAGTACTTTCGCTGCAAAGGTATTTTTAACTTTCTTTTCCATTTGGAAGAAAATTATATGTTACATATCAATAATTCTAAGAGTACTGGAATTATTTAGATGAATTGATTAAATGATGATACAGTATCTCTTACATGGAGGTAATATGTCAGACAATGCCTCTACACCCTTCCTCATAGAGAAAGCAATTCAAATTAAATTCTTCCTGTCCTACTACAAAAGCATAGCATAAACAGACTGCAAAATAGCTGAATACTTAAACTATAACTTGTTTCATTCTTCAAGTTTTTTTATCTCTAAAGCAATCTACAACAAATTTTTTCATTAGTGAGAAAAACAACTAAGTTTCCCTTTATTCAGAGTTACCCATGGAGAACACTGCATTTCTTAGGGTGCCTGATATGACATAACAACTGTGGGGAAGTGTGTGTTATTATTCAATGTAAGCCCCACAGGGAGACAAAATACCTCCCCTGACCCTCACCTCCACAAAAAAGCAGGCAGTCTCCACTATCAGGAAGCAATGAGAATGCTCCCTTTTCACCCCAATGGCTAAGCAACACACAGTACATTTACAGGGTAGAATTTTCAAGAGAGAATCTCAGAGACAATTTTAAACCAGAAACTGATTGAAAATGTCATCAAACTAAGTTAGACAAAGGAGTCTACAAGACAAGATCAAAGTAAAAAGTAAGTACAAATAGAGCCTATTTTAAAAAATAATGATAAAACCAACTAACCTTACTGACACCTACTAAGTGCCAGGTATTGTGTTAAGAATCATATACAGTACTTCATCTGGTCCTATCCGCAACCCAATAAAGTAGGTTCTTTTATTATCTCTATTTCAGAAATGAGAAAACCTAAACTAAGAAAAGTTAACCACTTTATCCAACTTAAGAGGCTACTGAATAGAATTAGGACTCAAATCCAAGTCTAACTTCATTTCTCAAGCAAGACGTTCTAAAAAATATTAAAAAGCGGCCAAGCGCGGTGGCTCACGCCTGTAATCCCAGCACTTTGGGAGGCTGAAGCAGGCAGATCACGAGATCAGGAGATCAAGACCATCCTAGCTAACAAGGTGAAACCCCTTCTCTACTAAAAATACAAATAATTAGCCAGGCATGATGGCACGCGTCTGTAGTCCCAGCCACTTGGGAGGCGGAGGCAGGAGAATCGCTTGAACCCGAGAGGTGGGGGTTGCAGTGAGCCGAGACTGCACCACTGCACTTAAGCCTGGGCAACAGAGCAAGACTCCAACTCAGGAAAAAAAAAAAAAAAAAAAAAGCAACTCTTCAACTGCTTTATACAAATATACCAGTACAATAAAAAACATAGGCAGGGAAAAAAATGAGTATGTAACTCATTTTTTTTTTTTGAGAGTATGTAACCCTCTCTCAACAAACTGTCTCCATTTACAGTGGGCATGAGTACATGGAAAGGCAATAGATAAATTTCCAGACTGGTAGAGAGAATTTTATAAGAGATGAACTGGTTAGCTATTTATCCTGTAATCCTATGTGTCTGTATTCTACATGCAAGAATGTACACAACTATTCATAAAAGAAACATTTTACGTAAGAGAAATACTATTGTTAACTTAAGAGAAATACTTAAAGTTATAGCACTAGTCCTCTTTTAAGGACATTAACAATACTGAATAACAAAGATAAGCATTCTTATAAATTTGAGTTCAATAAATGCATTATGTTAGGAAGTAAATAATTAACAATCATTTATAAATAATCCTACATATTTCTCTACCCTGAACTTTCTTTTGTTCAACATTCCTAAAAAATGTTTTAGAAAAACATTTTTCCTGTTCCTGTTTCAGAAAAACATTTTTCCTAGAAAACGCTTTAGAAAAACATTTTTCCTAGAAAATGCTTTAGAAAAACATTTTTCCCGCCGGGCGCGGTGGCTCACGCCTGTAATCCCAGCACTTTGGGAGGCCGAGGCGGGCGGATCACGAGGTCAGGAGATCGAGACCATCCTGGCTAACACGGTGAAACCCCGTCTCTACTAAAAATACAAAAAAATTAGCCGGGTGTAGTGGCGGGCGCCTGTAGTCCCAGCTACTTGGGAGGCTGAGGCAGGAGAATGGCGTGAACCCGGGAGGCGGAGCTTGCAGTGAGCCGAGATTGCGCCACTGCACTCCAGCCTGGGCGACAGAGCCAGACTCCATCTCAAAAAAAAAAAAAAAAAAAAAAAAAAAGAAAAACATTTTTCCTAGAAAATGCTTTAGAAAAACATTTTTCCTAGAAAATGCTTTAGAAAAACATTTTTCCTAGAAAATGCTTTAGAAAAACATTTTTCCTAGAAAATGCTTTAGAAAAACATTTTTCCTAGAAAATGCTTTAGAAAAACATTTTTCCTAGAAAATGCTTTAGAAAAACATTTTTCCTAGAAAATGCTTTAGAAAAACATTTTTCCTAGAAAATGCTTTAGAAAAACATTTTTCCTAGAAAATGCTTTAGAAAAACATTTTTCCTAGAAAATGCTTTAGAAAAACATTTTTCCTAGAAAATGCTTTAGAAAAACATTTTTCCTAGAAAATGCTTTAGAAAAACATTTTTCCTAGAAAATGCTTTAGAAAAACATTTTTCCTAGAAAATGCTTTAGAAAAACATTTTTCCTAGAAAATGCTTTAGAAAAACATTTTTCCTAGAAAATGCTTTAGAAAAACATTTTTCCTAGAAAATGCTTTAGAAAATCATTTTTCCTAGAAAATGCTTTAGAAAAACATTTTTCCTAGAAAATGTTTTAGGACTTAGAATTATAGAACATCTCAGTTATAATTTTATGCAAATAAGTTCACAGTCAAACATGCTAAGCTTAAAACAGCTTAAAATATAATCACCTCACCTGAGTAAGAAGTACAAACTGAGCAAACTGCCAAGGAAGCATGAAAAATACATTGGAAATGCAGAGTGCAATCAAACTTCCTCTATAAAGTTTTGTAGCCCTTGAAAAGATAAAATAAGTGTTAGTAAGTTTAAACACGAAATAGTCTAGCATGGCTCCAAACTGCTGCAAATTAGAATCTCGAAATATATATGATCTGGTTATAACACAACCTAAACATAAAATGAACCAATGGGTTAGAAATTATACCTCCTGATACTCAATTACAACAATTTTCTTTGAAAGGTAAATACCCATTATTGCTAACAATAACACAGAGAGAAGGAGGGTGGCTGGGTCAGTATATCCATGAACATTTTTTTCAAATTATATTTGGGTGAATCCAAGACTGAATATTTAAAAATACTGATTCAACAGATTCATTAGTTAGAAAGGCAGAAGATGCCTATGAAAAGATGATAGCAGCATATTCTAAGTGCTAAGTATTATGCAGACAACTACTGCAAGAATGCAGAATAAGAGCTAAGCGGCTGAGATTTTATAAGCATGTGAGATTAAAAAGTTGAGTCTGGCACAGGTAGGATAACACAGAAAAGTTAAGTGGAGGAAAAGATATGGGGGCCACTCTGAAGCAATCTTTAGAGATCTCATTTTGGTACTGACTTGTAATTTAGGAGATTTTTAGGAGGGTAAGATGATTTTATCCTCTAAATCTGCGAGCCAACGCAAAGCTCCCACACATGTCCATCTTCACAGAAGTGGAGTGTGCATGTTGATATACTGAGGTGATGAAGTGTAGGCAGCTCGGATACAGTAAAGACATCCTGGTTAGATAAACCTACCTGGAGCATAGAGCACCATTATGACATGCCTTTCTTCACTTCCCCAAGTATCCCTTCTCCAAAGGACATCCCTCTCTGCTATTTTAATCCAACAAAAGTACTTTTAAACTCCAGATAACCTTTTAATGAGTTATGAAATCAACTTATGGAATAAAATTCAGCATTTAAAAATGGAGATCAGCAGAGTGAAACAGAATATATATGACTATATGCTACTTACGAGGGGTTCTATTCTGTGAAACTTTTGTTTCAGTTGTGTGCATACATGTATGTGTATACTAAGCCGCAGTGTAAAACTTATTTCTCATAGATCATAGTCCAAAAGTTTGAAAGCCACTATCTAAAATAAAGCATTTCTCTACTGCTTTTGAATACTAAATATGATTTTCATTTTATGGGTAACAAGAGACATTAAGATTTCTGAGCAGAATTTAATACCAATCTGGCAGTTGGGTAAAGAATGCACTATGGGGAGATAGGAATGAACAGAAAACAAAGAAAATCCAATTGGTGATCAAAATAGCTCTGACCCAAGAAAACAGAAACAGAAACATAAATATTGCCAAGAATAATAAAAAAAAGCTAAGAACAATCAAGAAAAAGCTAAGCTGTGCTAGTATTAGGTGACTATATAAACTGAATTTCTAAAAATGCTTAAAATTCAAAACTGGACAAAACCAATTTGTTAAAATATACCACTAACCTTATTTATAAATGATTCCTAGCATTAAGGAATAGTCTCTTTTCCGGTTTTATAACAGTATCCTCAGCACTGCAGCCTGCATCAACACTGCTCAGCTTCTTCTTGGCTCCCCCAAGCCATCACCACCCACCACCTCCCTCTAATGTCATAATATGTCAACTACAGGTAGAACTCAAGAACTAAAGGAAATGGCTGCTCTTCCAAAGGAGACAATGGCAGTAATAAGGATGAAATATCAGAAGATGAAGATGGCCAATAGAGAGAAGGTTACTACCCTTCAGAAAAAAGACAAGATGTCTGCCAAAGCTTCAAGAAAGGAAGTTTAGCAGGTTTTCCCTCCAAAAAAGACTGCAGTGTCCAAGAAAGCAAAATGAAAGCCCACACTTCCAAGCAACCAGCCATAGCCACAGCAGGCAAGCAGGGAGCCATGACAACTAAGGGACATAACCAGGAAAGCCATCGCAATCAGAACTGATAAGCTGCCGATGAAGATGGCGAGGAAGATCAAGACGAGATGGATCTGAACCAGGAGTGGTGAAAGCAACAGCTGATTCAGCTTCAGATGGCCAGGAATATGAGAAAGGAAATGTCAACTAGAATATGAACAGAGACAATGAAAAAGGCTCTAAAGAAAAGAAAGTTCTCTAAAACTTTTCAGCAAAAAGTAAAGACAGGTATGAAGAGGTGGGTAAGGCTGAAAATGACAATGATAAGAGGCTAAAGAAGACATAAAAAGCTTGCCACAGAAGCACCTGGAGCCAAAAACAGAGAAGGACCCAATAGAAGGCAGCCCTTGAAGGCAGGAAACAGCAACTGGAAAGGCCCCATGCTGGTAGGCAGAATAATGGCCTCCAAAAACATGTGTCCTAATCCCTGGAACCTGTGAACATGTCATGTCACTTTTATGTACCACCACAGGATACATAAAAGTGGAAGAGAGGCTGAAGAGAAAGTTGGAGTGAACTGACAAAGAAGGACCCAATCCAGCATTGCTGGTTTTGAAGATGAAGGAGCCACAAGCCAAGAAATGCAGGCAGTCTCCCAAGAAATGCAGGCAGCCTCTAGAAGCTAGAAAAGGCAAGAAAATTGATTCTCTCCCCTCCCACTCTGTGCCTTCAGGAAGAGTGTAGCACCTCCAATACCTTGATTTTAAAACTAAGGAGCTAGAAAACTTCAAGGTAGTAGATCCCAGTTTGTGGTGACTGGTACACAGCAACAGGAAACTAACACTACCTTCTATGGTACAGATGGACTAAAGGAAGCAGCACTCAGTCCCCGGAGCAGCATCCCCATGCCCACTTAGGGACAGATCGGATCAGTGAGTGAAAGAAGAATCAAAGGTTTGCCTTCGCTGGATTTAAGACAGGAGCAGAGGTAGAAAAGCAGGAAGGAACTAGAGACTGATGGGCAGTCTGCTGTCTGCACTATACCGGAGAAAAAAGCCATGGTCAAGAATGTGAATGTGGAAAAACAGCACCTATAGTGGTGAATCAAAGACTCCTACAGCACAACACTTCTTACAGAGATGTTTGAGAAGGGACCGTTGCTCAAGGTGCCTCAGAACCAACAGGGCAGAGCTAAAGGTTACGAATTCATAGAGGTTCACCTTATTTGAAGGTTGCTAAAGAAGCTTTAAATCCTGTAAAAGAGTTTAGGGGACAGCAATAAAGCTGGAGCTACACAGACTTTAAAAAGCTAATGCAAAAACATTACCCATCCCATGTTCTATGAAGGGTCTGTCTAAAGACACTACTACATAGGAGACTAAAAGCCATGTGACGGTTCTATACTTGCTGTAACAATCAGAGGGAAATAGATTGCCCAAAGGGTTTGGCATAACAGACTTCATCAAAGTTCTTCCAAATTCGGAGGATCACTGAAAAGAGTTATCAGTCTGAGTCATCTTCAGATTTTTATCATGCTTTGTTCCATTTTTCCATAGCCCCCATTTTGTTTCATTTTTACCCTCTGGAGCAAGGCAGCTATATTCAATATTTGTCAGCAGAAAGGGAGAGAAGTGTGAATTCTGTGAATTATCTTTTGCCCCAAAGGATTGTATCTTACAGGATACACTATAGCATAACCAGCCTTCACCTTCTTTCTACTCATTTTCAGGAAGTTATAGTGGTAACAGAAGAAGACTTGAGAAAGTGGAAATGACAGAAGTGAAAGCCATTTGTTCCTTCTCAAGCAGTCACTGTGGACCACCAAGAAAAAGGAAGAGGAACAGAAGGCTGATGGAGGAAATGTTTTTGGTACTATTTTTAAGTTATACTCTTAAAATATTTTTACTAATAATGGCATCATACTGGTAAATTATTTTATTATGTTGACTTTATTATGGAAGCTTAAGAAATTCTAGTTTAAATTATTTAATGCCAAAAGAAATAAGGTTAAGTCAAAGTTACCTGAGAATATGAGTCACAAGCAACATTTGAAGAACAAGAAATGGATATGAGAAGCTTTCGCGGAGAGGTGGTGTCCACATTACACAGGTACACTGGAAAAAAAAATTCGTAGTATAGTATACTTGCTAAATTTACTAAGACAGACATTCCAAGTAAAAATTGCTATTTATAAATAAAATTATTTTTAACAAATAATTTAAATGGTATGTTGTAAAACAAACTACTGGACTTTATCCCATAAACAGCAAAACTAGCATGTAAGAAATATTACTGACAGAGACACATGTGGCTTAAGATCATGTAAAGCATTAATATTATGAATTGTCAACAAGAAAATACCAAAAAAGATGCAACTACATCTTCAAAGGAAAGGGAGGAAAGTACCAGCAAAAAAAGTTCTGTCAAATTTCAGAATATTTTGAGTTGATTATTTATCTATTGTTTGTCTTCTTTCCCATGAATTTCAGCAAAACTATCCATAACCAGCACTTGAGAATTCTTGTAGTCATCAATTTTAGTATTTTCATTCACAGTGCTGCTACAAAGGAATATTCCATTTTTGGTTTTACTTCTTTGCCTAAGCTACCCTGGGTTGCAAAATATTTAAAAGTAGGTGGCGGAATCAAATTAAGTAACGAAAGTCCTAAAATTGTGAAGTATAAACCTTTCTGAAAAGCTCACTTTGGACATAATTAAGCAATGTACTATCGCAGTTGTAATAATGTCATTTTTCTGTATATATACTAAATACATTAGTAAGTTCATCCTTCCATCAACAGAAAACCGCATAGAATTAAATGCAAGCAATCTGATATTATTAAGTCACACTAAAATAAATTATGTCTTTCAGTGCAAGCAGGGGTACCTAAAAGACTCCACAGAATGACAAAGACCATGTCAGAAATAAGTGTTTCCTATACTTTAGCTCTACCTCAGACTACTGAATATTTCTAGTACTGCTATGGAAAGACTGAGTCAATTTACTCCTCTTTTCTACTGAGCCCACCATCCCCTATGAAACTGACATACATATCTATTTATGAATGAACTACTCATACAAGGGAATGCTGAAAAGATCTGATGGATACTCTTGTTACTGAATATTACTGAATGTCTGTTGATAATGTATACTGTTGTTACCAGAATGCAATTTTTAAAAGCTGTTAGTTTATTAGATTAACTGGAGAGTTCAGTAGGATTGACAGTAAGATACATGGGCAAACCATGTTTCATTGCCCTTTACTATGCTTCACAGATAAGGTCTGTCACAAACTGAAGGTTTGTGGCAACCCTGCATCAAGCAAGTCTATCAGTGCCATTTTTCCAATAGCATGTGGTCACTTCATGTCTCTGTGTCACGTTTTGGTAATTTTCATGATATTTCAACCTTTTCTTTTCTTTTTCTTTTTGAGACAGAGTCTCGCTCTGTCACCCAGGCTGGAGTGCAGTGGCACGATCTCGGCTCACTGCAAGCTCCGCCTCCCAGGTTCACGCCATTCTCCTGCCTCAGCCTCCTGAGTAGCTGGGACTACAGGTGCCTGCCCCACGCCCGGCTAATTTTTTTTTTTTTTTGTATATTTTTTTAGTAGAGACAGGGTTTCACTGTGTTAGCCAGGATGGTCTCGATCTCCTGACCTCGTGATCCGCCCACCTCAGCCTCTCAAAGTGCCAGGATTACAAGCGTGAGCCACTGTGCCTGGCCTATTTCAACCTTTTTCATTATTACTATATCTGCTATGGTGATCTGTGATCAGTAATCTCTGATATTAGTATTGTAATTGCTTTAGGTGCCTTGAACCATGCCCAATAAGATGGCAAACTTAATGGATAAATGTGTGTGTTCTAACTGCTCCACCGATCAGCCACTCTCCCATCTCTCTCCCTACCATCAGGCCTCCAAATTCCCTGAGACACAACAATATTAAAATTAGGAAAATTAATAAGCTTACAAGGGCCTCTAAGTGTTCAACTAATAGAAAGAGTTGTTCATCTCTCACTTTAAGTCAAAGGCTAGAAATGATTAAACTTAGTGAAGAAGGCATGTCAAAAGCTGAGAGAGGCCAAAAGCTAGGCCTCTTATGCCTAACAGTCAGAAATGCAAAAGAAAAATTATTGAAGGAAATTAAAAGTGAAACAACCCTATTGCTGATATGCAGACAGTTTTAATATTCTGGATGGAAGATCAAACCAGCCACATTTCCTTAAGTCAAAGCCTAATCCAGAACAAAATCCTAACTCTCTTCAATTCTACGAAGGCTGAGAGAGGTAAGGAAGTTGCAGAAAAGTTTGAACTAGCAAAGGTTGGTTCATGAGGTTTAAGGAAAGAAGCCATCTCCGTAAGATAAAAGTACAAGGTAAAACAGCAATGCTGATGTAGAAGTTGCAAGTTATCCAGAAGATCTAGCTAACATAACTGAGGCAGGTGGCTGCACTAAAGAACAGATTTTCAGTGCAGATGAAAAAGCCTTCTATGGGAAGAAGATGTCATCTAGGACTTTCCCAGTTAGAGAGAAGTCAATGGCTGGCTTCAAAACATCAAAGGACAGGATGACTCTCTTGTTAGGACCTAATGCAACCAGTGACTAACTTGAAGCCAATATTCATTGACCATCCTAAAAATCCTAGGACCCTTAAGAATTACACTAAATCTACTCTGTACATGATCTACAAATGGAGCAACAAAGCCTAGGTAAGAGCACATCTGTTTTAGCATGATTGACTGGATATTTTAAGCCCATTCTTGAGACCTACTGCTCATAAAAAAAGATTCATTTCAAAATATTATTGCTCATTGACAGTGCACTTGGTTACAAAAGTGCTCGGGTGGAGATGGATGAGGTGATTAATGTTGCCTTCATGCCTGCTAACACAGCATCTATTCTGCAGCCCATGAAGCAAGGAGTCATTTCAACTTTCAAGTCTTATTATTTAAGAGATATCTTTCATAAGGCTCTAGCTGCCACAGTGATTCCTCTGATGAGTCTGGACAAATGAAATTTAAATCTTCTGGAATGGATTAACTATTTCAGATACCATTAAAATCATTCTGATTCATGAGAGGAGGTCAAAATGTCATCATTAATAGGACTTTGGAAGAAGTTTATTTCAACCCTCATGGGAGACTTAGATGGGCTCAAGACTTCCGTGGAGGAAGTAACTGCAGATGTGATGGAAATGGCAAGATAACTAGAAATGGAGAATGAAGATGTGACTGAACTGCTGTAATCTCATGATAAAACTTAAAGGATAAGGAGTTGCTTCTTAAATGAGCAAAGGGAGTGGTTTCTTGAAATGGGATCTACTACTGGTAAAGATACTGTAAACATTGTTGAAATGACAACAAAGGATTTAGAATATGACATAAACTTAGTTGCTAAAGCAGTGGCAGGGTTTGAGAGGACTGACTCCAATTTTGAAAGCTCTACTGTGGGTAAAATGCTATCAAACAGCATCACATGCTACAGGTGAATCTTTCGTGAAAGAAAAAATCAATCGATGCAGCAAATTTCATCATTACCTTAAGAAATTGCCACAGCTATCCCAATCTTCAGCAACCCCCGTCAGCAGTTGTCAACATCAAGGCAAGACCCTCCATCTGAACAACTTGCTGAAGGTTCAGATGATCATTGGCAGTTTGTTTGTTTGTTTATTTTGAGACGGAGTTTCATTCTGCCGCCCAGGCTGGAGTGCAGCTGTGCAATTTCAGCTCACTGCAGCCTCTGCCTCCTGGGTTCAAGCAATTCTCCTGCCTCAGCCTCCCAAGTAGCTAGGACTATAGGCACCCGCCACCACACTTGGCTAATTTTTTTTTTTTTGTATTTTTAATAGAGAAAGCGTTTCACCATGTTGACCAGGCTGGTCTCAAACTCCTGACCTCAGGCGATCCGCCTGCCTCAGCCTCCCAAAATGCTGGGATTAGCAACTTATTTTTAAATTAAGGTATGTACATTGTTTTTTAGACATAATGCTATTTGACACTTAATAGACTATAGTACAGTGTAAACATAACTTTGATATGCACTGGAAAACCAAAAAATTTGTTATGACTTGATTTATTATGATATTCACTTTACAATATCTCTGAAGTATGCCTGTATGATCAAAATTTGCAAAGTCATCAGTCTCTGTACAAAAACAAGTATTCAAACAAGCAAGTATTCAAACTATGCAATGTACAATTTGAGAATTTTCTTCATACAGACGGTTCCCCCACATTTGTTACCCACATTCAATGACGTTATCATTCCTCCGAAATTCGTTGCATTTAATAGCTATAGTCACTCAGTTCAACAAAACTGAATTACATCCTCTGAAAGTAGGGACAAGAAAACCCAATTACAGGACCGTAATGAAGGGCAAGGTCTTCTCCCTCCAAAATTCTGAGTACATGAATTCAAATGTCCATGAAAGTGCTTTCTATTGTTTCTCCAATAACACAATGTGTTTTACTAGATCTGGTACAAACATAATTGCCATTCCAGATAATCTCATATAATCTGAAAATAGTGAAGAGATTTGGTTTAGTCATGCCTTACGTTTCAACAAATAAATATTTTTTCTTTATCTCTAATTTTAAATGTAAAATAAAAATAGTGTGACAGTTTAAAATGCCAATGCTTTTTAAAGGCATTATTTTGAAATTTGAGAATTAAAGGAAATATACATGTGAACTGCTTCAAAAAAGGGTTATACAAATGTGTGTTGTCTCTAAGTACAAGAAATCCATTTATTGTGAAAATAAATTCAATAAAAATCTCATGTTTCAAACTGCTAACATCTAGTATATAATTTTTATCACACATTTCATAACACTGATTATATTGCAACATAATACTGTGTAGATATTAACAAGAGGCTTTTCTTTTCTGCTTAATAATTTTTAATCATTCACTCAAGAATCAATAACTAAGGAATCTCAAAAATAGCTTAATTTTCCAATCTCTATTTTCAAACTATTAACTTATAATATTGGAAATACAGCATGATCTAATTGATTTATCTTCATAACTTCAAAATAAATAGAACAACTGACTAGTGAGTTATAAATTGTGGTTAATATTAGTATCAAACAGATCATGTTTAAGATTTATTCCAAGAGTTTTTACTAGAGTTGCTATTTGCTGGATCAATCCTAACTTGTTAATATAATGTTTAGGTTTAAAACAAATTACCCACCTCTGACTGCTGCTTTTCTATATTGATTATACTATTGCTCCATATTGCTTAATATTAACTATAATAATGCTTTAAACACTATATTTATGAGTGCTTCCTTAAAAGACTGCTGGCACCATGAAGGTTATGCTACCTCTCTTCAGAGAATGTTATAGGTGTTAAGAATCCTGCTGTCCACATAGTAACCATAAAAATGCTAGGTTTAAGAGACATGGCTTGAATATCTCCTGTTTGATGCTACTTAGGGCAGTCCCATTATTTAGGAAGACCCTTAGTTTGGAGTAGGCTTTGTGCATCTCAGGGCACTGTATCTTGATAACAGGTAAGCCTGGTTGCTTTCTTGGAGTTTTGGTCTATTTTTGTACCATACACAGGTTGAGTATTTCTCATCCAAAACGCTGGGACTAGAAGTGTTTTAGATTTCGGAGTTTTTCAAATTTTGGAATATTTGCATTTTACTTACTAACTGAGCATCTCTAGTCCAAAAAACCAAAATCTGAAATGCTCCAGTGAGAATTTCCTTTGAGAGTCATGTTGGCGTTCAAAAAGTTTTGGACTTTTCAAGTATTTCAGACTTCAGATTTTCAGATTACAGATGCACAGCCTGTACTGATAAGCTGCTCAATCAACCAGTTACATATTTCAATCTGAACTTATAATATAATTTTGGCTCACACAGGGTTTAATGTGTCAGTGATACGTAAACGCTATTTTAAACTTTACTATCTTTATAAAGAATTTCAGCTGGTTGTATGACAGAAAACATTGATCTTTTTGTCTCTGAAAATCTAAGATATCAGTATATCCTATCCTAAATTTACAAAAAACCTCTGTGAAAGCAGTCAACTTTGTTGAAAAAGTGGTGAGTACACCTCCATGTTTCCATCCATTGTTGCAATGACTCGAACTTGACCATTGCTTATTCATCTAAAATAGAAAATATATCTGGCAAGATGTTATCAGTATCAACTCCACCACCTTTATCATGTGGTTATAAACTACACTGCTCAAGGTTATCAACATAACCAAAATTCTGACTACAAAATGAAAGCATTAGCCAAGATATAAAGGCAATATAAATAGAAACAGAAACAAATGATTCAAATTGCACTATCAAAATGATAATACAACATGGAGAAATAAAAACAATTCAGGTTGCTTCTAAATTGTTTAACTTTTATATTCTGACTATACCTCCTTAGTAGAATACACTCTTAGGAGAAAAATATGTAGAGAAATACTGAACCATACTTTGTAGGATTGTTATTGGTAATGACATTAGTGTAGTAACTCTGAAACTATTTTGTGTGTATTACAGAATAATTTGTTTCTGGAACCTTTTTGTGTTTGAAAGGAAGTGTTTGAACACATTGAGATATATCAAAAGGGCAGAAAATAGTGCCAAAATCATAAAATATCTAGAGATTAATAAAATATGTGCAAAACATAAAACATTGCTAAGAGAAATTAAAGGACAAGAATATAAATCTATGTTTATGGATTGGAAGATTTAGTATATTCAGGAATGTCCATTCTAAATTAACCTAGAGATCTAATACACAACCAGCAGGTTGTGTATGTGTTGAAAGAGAGGGGAGTAGTGACAAGCTGATTCTAAAATTTATATGGAAACACAAAGGACCTGGAACAGCTATGGCAATATTGACGAAAAACAAGGTTAGAGATCTTCATTATCAGATATCGAACTTATAAACTAAAATATTTAAGGCAGTGTGGTACTGGCTTGAAGATAAACGGACAAATAGAACATAATGGAGAGTGTAGAAATAAATCCAAAAATATATAGTCACTTTATTTATGACACAAGGCCCACTACAAATCAGCGGGGAAAGAATTTTCTTTTAGCAAATGGTACTAGGTTAACTGGACATCCTATTTGGGGTGGGGTAGGGGAGGAAGAAATATGGAACTTATTTCATACTGTATACAAGATTCTAGACAAATTATAAACCAAAATGTGAAAGCTACACCAAGATTTTCCCTTATATTTTCTTCAAGCTTCTAAAAGAAAATACGGGAAAATCTTTATGACCTACAGTAGGCAAAGACTTTTTAATCAGACACAAAAAAGACTAAACATAAGAGATTGCTAAATGGAACTTCATGAAAATTAAGAACTTCATCAAAAAACCTCAAAAAGATCTGTGTACAAAAAGATAAAATCACAAAATCCAAAAAGATGAAAAGGCAGGTCATAAGTGGTGAGAAGATACTTGTAGAACATGTATTCTACAAACGACTCCATGGAATTGACAAAGAGTTCCCATATATGAATAAAATAACCCAAATATTTGTTAATGGGTGAAGACTCAGATAGGTATTAAAGAAAAGAGAATATCTAAATCAGATAAGCCATATTAAGAGGTACTCAATATCATCACTCATCAGGAAAATGCAAACTAAACCCATAATAAGGTACCATTTCACTCATCAGAATGACTATAATTAAGAGGACTGCCAATGCCAAGCACTGACAAGGATGTACTGATAGAAGAAACTGGAATTCTCATACATTGCCAATGGGAGTGAAAACTGGTACAAGCACTTTGGAAAACAATGTGGATATATATCACAGACATATGTTGACAGAAAGACATCAGACATAAGAAAATATGATTCCACTATATGAAACCACCAAATAGGCAAAACTAATCAATAGTGATAGAGATAGAAGAGGGGCTACCTCTTTTGAAGGATGGAGAAGGATACAGATTGGACAGGAACAGAGGTGAGCCTGCTTGGGGGCTGGAAATAGTCTATACATTGATCTAGTTCCTGGATACAAGACTGTATACATATGTAAAGATCCACTGAACAGTTAAAATATGCAAATCTTAATGTATGAAAATTATATATAATTAAAATGTGGGGAGAGTACTACTGGCCAAATGTGTGACAATGAGAACATCAAAAAGATTTGCAACAGATTATAAAACATTTTTAATTAAAAAAATTAAAAAAAACCTATGCATATATAGTAAAAGAAAATGGTGGGACAGGGGATTTGTCTTTACAGAACACCATTAAATGTAGATGAAATGGCAGAATTAGAAAATTACCATTTGCAATGGCTAATGTAATAACTAATTCAGGCAAGTATCATCAATGGATGCATAATCAGTTGGTAAATGTTATAGGGGAAGAGGGTATTGGTGTCTCAAAGTATCATCCCACATTTCACTTATTAAAAGGAAAAAGGGCATTTTTATAATAGAGAAATATGACAACACCACCTTAACTGTGTGATTTAACTTAGTAAATTCGATTATGGGACAAATTGGTTTTATGTGCCTCCAGATGTAATGCAAAGAAAAGGACACAACATCATATGTGCCATATTCTTCATTAAAATGTCCAATCTGGCTGGACATAATGGCTTACGCCTGTAATCCCAACACTTTGGGAGGCCGAGGCAGGCAGATTATTTGAGGCCAGGAGTTCAAGACCAGCCTGGCCAACATGGTGAAACCCTGTCTCTAATGAAAGTATAAAAATTAGCTGGGTGTGGTGGCACATGCCTGTAATCCCAGCTACTCGGGAGGCTGAGGCACAAGAATCACTTGAACCAGGGAGAGAGAGGCTACAGTGAGCCAAAACTGTGCCACTGCATTCCAGCCTGAGCAACAGAGTGAGACCCTACCTCAAAATAAAATAAAATAAAATGGTCTAATCCGAATCTATTAATGAAGACACGATCAGGCAAGTCCAAAATGTCAGACCTCTACAAAATAATTAGTTCAGACTCCTCAAAAATGTTAATGCCATGAAAAAAAAGAGACTGAGATAGAAAAGTTTAGAGATAAACTTTTCTAAATAAAATGACAACTAAATGCAATGTACGATCCTTAATCAGATTCTGGATCCAAAACAAAAGCATCAAAGAATTTATAGGACTAAACTATGTAAATAAGAATATGGGCTGTATTAAGATATTATTATATAATTATTAGTGTGAAATTTCTCAAGTATGATAACAGTATTGTGATTATGTAGGAGAATGTCTTGCTTTTAGGCAATATATACTGAAGTATTTAGGGGTGAGATCTCATCATATCTGTAGCTCATTTTCAAACGGGTTAGAAAAATGTCTGTGTCGGTGTTTGTATAAGAGAGACAGCAAATGTGTCAAAATATTAAAACTGGTAAATGAAACTGAATCTAGAGCATTTCTGTAAGTTTCAATTTGTTCAAAATAAAAAGCTGGAGAAAAAACAGTAGAGAAAAATGCACTTTTCTTGTACTGCCTTTTTAGTACAAGATTTACAGTGGAACTAGACATAGCCCAGGTGAAAATAATAAAACAGTTGTTGGCTCTACCTTCACACCTGAGAACAACTGCGTAATTTATGTAAGGATCTGCCACAGGCAGTGTCTTTGCTGGAACCAAACAACTTCTAACAATATAAACAAGAATCTGAAAAAGCTACAAACACAAAAATGAATATTTTTTGTGACAGCCACCCCTCCCCCAACCTGGGACACACATAAACATACACACACATGAATCTGGCAGATAAAGAGGAGTAGGGGAAAGTCAGAACTCTGTGAAATCACAATCTCACACAGCGCTTAGGTTCCAGGGTCTTGCCACGGCTGAATCTGGAGATGGATTAAAATTAACTAAAAAGCTGAAAACTAACCCCTTCCCAGTTTAAAGAGTGGTAAGATCAAAGGAATCCCAAGTTGAGCATCTGGAAAGTTGGAGACTGAGACAAAGAAAAAAGAGATCACTGTAGTTCATTTGAAACTGGAAGTAAACTAAAACAAATTAAAACTATACTACTGCCCTGCTTGGCAGGGCTTCATGTGGGATCCAAATTCTCAGTCTCTCTTCCTAGGTGCTTGACATAAAAGAAGATGTTCCCTTTTCTAGGGAAATTGAAGCAAAAATGATTATCTAGTTCAACCTTTATTATTCTTTTACAGAAGTTGTCTTGCATAAAATAAAAAGCTATGAGACATGCAAAGTAGCAGGAAAACATGATCCACAATCGAGAGAAAAAAACAGTCAATGGAGTTAAATTCCCAGATAATGTAGGTGTTGGCATTAGAAGACAGACTTTAAAATAACTATAATAATTAGATTTTAAAATGTATAGAAAAATATTAGTGAGATGAATGAAGAGATAGGAAATTTCAACAGAAAAATGGAGGCTCTAGGAAAAAAATGGAAATTCTAAGAAGTAACGAAGGAAGAAAGGGAAAGAGAGAGGGAGGGAGGGAAGGAGGGAAGAAAGGAAGGCAAGAAGGGAGGAAGGCAGAGAGGGAGGGAGGGAATTTACCAGAGAGTGATAATAGCAGACTGCATGCATCAGAATAAAGCATCCGTCAACTCCTAGACATGGCAAGAGAAAATACCTAAAGGGAGGAATAGAGAGAAAAAAAATGGGGGAAAAAAAAAAACAGTGTCAAAAATCTGTGATAGTATTTTTAAAAAGTTGAACATACATGTAATTAGAATCCCCAAAGAAGAAGAGAGAAAGAATGGGGAAAATGAAGTATTTAAAAAGAAGATCTTGGCTAGAAATTTTCCAAAACTGATTAAAAATAAAAACTAACCCAAAAAACAAAAGCGTTCAATGAACAAAGCACGTCTAGGTTCACCACCATCAACCAATAAAAAACAAATATATAATGAAAATTCTCAAACAACAGAGAAAAGACACATTACATTCAGAGGAGCAACAACAAAAATTATAGCTGAGTTCTTATAAAACAGTAGAAACCAGAAGATAATGGAATGGCATCTTTAAAGTGCTGAAAGGTAAAGCTATCAACCTATAATTCTTATGCAGCAAACACATACTTCAAAAATGAAGGCAAGATAACATTTTTAGACAGACAAAAACTAAGGGACTTATTAGGAGATCTTTATCACAATGCTAAATAAAATTCTTAAAACTAAAGAGAAATTATGTCAGATGGAAATCCAGATCTGCACGAAGAAATTAAGAACACCATTGAGATGCAAACTGAAATGCTCAGTTGTGAAGGATGACCGGGAGTTAATTAGGCACAGGTCAGGATGAGGGGCACAGAGGTATATACAAAGCATAGGAAACAGCATGTGCAAAGGCCCTGAGGAAGGAAAAGGAATAGTCCTTTCCAGGAACTGGAGAAAGAAGGGCCAATAGGGCTGAAGCAAAACAATAAAAAACAGCCTGAAGAGTGATGTGAGACAAAACCAGAAATCCAGCTGGGCAAGGTCATAAAAGATGTTGTAGGCTACTTTTCTATTGTAGACTGCTTTTCAAATTTACATCAGCAGATATGCTGCTAAGATTAACACATTCTATTTTTATTGAACTTTTGCAGTTACTGTAAGTTTAATATAATAAGTTCACAAATCCATAGACATACCAGTGAATAGCCTTCATAAAACTATACATCTTGTACTTACACTGTTTCCCAAATTCATGTAAAACATAATTTAAATCATGTCACTCTACTAGTCATCATCCTCTAGTGGCATTCCATCCACTCCAAATAGACCCTATAATGACCTACAGAAATCTGCTCCCACTCTATCCTACCTCCAATTATTAACTGTCTGACCTTATCTGCTATCACTCTCTGCTCCTCCTTGCTACTGCCCAAATAAGCCAGTTATTCTCCTGCTTTAAGGCAGAAGATAATCCCACATTCACATGATTGTCCACAAGGATAGGAGTCTTTGTTTTACTTATACATCTCAAGCATCAAAAAGTACCTAGAGTACAGCAGGCCAAAACCTTACCAACACTGGAAAGAAAGGAAGAAAGAATGAAAGAAAAACGAAGAGGTCCACAAATTGGTAAGAAAAGGTCTCTGCACCTTTCATTTGTAAAAGATAAATTATAGTGATGTCTTCTTTGAAATGCTACTCCCTTACCTAAGAGTTTCGTGTTTGGAGAGATTAATGGGAGAATCAGGAAACTTGTAATCCTCTCTCTGCAAAAAGATCCACAATATTGATCTGGGCAATGATTTCTTGGATAAGACTGCAAAAGCACAGGCAAGGAAAGCAAAAATAGCCAAATAGGATTGTGTCAAACTAAAATGCTTCTGCACAACAAAGGAAATAATTAACAGTATAGAGTCAACCCGAGGATTGGGAGAAAATATCTGCAAACCATACCTCTGATAAGGGGCCAATATTCAAAATATATAAGGTACTCAAATAACTCAATAGCAACAAAACAACTCAATTTTTAAAATGGGCAAAGAATCTGAAGTCATTTCTCAAAAGGAAAGATACAAATGGCCAACACATATATGAAAAAAAAATGCTCAGCTTCTCAAATCATAGGGGAAATTCAAATTAAAACCACAATGAGATATCAATGTACACCTGTTAGAATGGCTATTATCAAAACAGACAAATGATAAGTGTTGGAGACGATGTGGAGAAAAGGGAACTCTTGCACACTGTTGGTGGGAATGTAAATTCATACAGTCATTCTAGAAAGCCATGTAAGTTTCCTCAAAAACACTATAAATAGAACTGGCAATCCCACTTCACAGTATATATACAAAGGAACTGAAATCAGTACATCAGAGATGTCTGCACTCCCATGTTCATTTCAGCATTATTCACAATAGCCAAGATACGGAACCAACCCTAAGTGTCCATAAAGAGATTAATAAGGAAAATGTGCTATACATACACAATGGAATATGACACAGCCTTAAAAAAAGAAGGAAATTATGTCATTTGAGACACTATGAATGGAACTGAAAGATACTACACTAAGTGAAATAAGCCAAGCACAGGAAGGCAAATACTGTATGATCTCAATTACATGTGGAATCTAAGAGTCATTCTCATAGAAACAGAGAACAGAAAGGTAGTTAACAGAGGCTCAGGGAAGAGATGGGTAATGGGGAGATGATCCAAGGATATAAAGTTTCAGTTGGGCAGAGGAATAAGTTTTAATGATCTATTGCTCCACTTGGCGACTACAGTTAATAATAATGTACTGCATATTTCGAAATTGCTAAAAGAATAGATTTTTAGTATTCTCACCACAAAAAATGCTAAGTTGGTGAAGGAATAGATACGTTACTTTGCTTGATTGACTCCTTCTACAATGTATACATAAATCAAAACATCACATTGTAGCCCATTAATATCTACAATTATTATTTGTAAGTTAAAATAAATAATTTTTTAAATATATAAATAAATAAAATCATCTCCCTGCTGGGTAACCTTGAGCCAATCTCTTAATGTTTTAGTGCTTCCATTTTTACGATATTGGGATATTTACTACGTATCTACCATATAAGAATATTATAAGAATGAGATTGATTTCAAAGTGTTCTAAGAATTCTTTTCCAAATCTTATATAAATGGCATGACTATGTCAATAAGTAATTAGGAACATGTATGTTTATAGTTTAATCTCAGTTCAGTGCAAAAATAGTTAAGAAATATGGGTCAGAAATATGTTGTGGGTCATAAAAATGGGTTAATTAGATATGAACCCCAAGGCAATCCTTTCATTTACTTTGAATTACTTTTTTAAAAGTATTTATTTCTAAAAAACACAAAGTAAGGAATTTCCTCTTCATATGTGTACATCTTTATATATGCGATTATGTTTTACATAAAACAGAATCAATCATGCTTGGTAAGTTTTTTTTTTAATCTTACCATGAAAAAGCTAAACAATCTTATTTCACAAAAAAAGAATTTCTAATAAAAAAATTGGAGAAAAATACAGTATTCAGGTTTTTCTTAATACACATTCATGTGCTTTTCTATCAGCATGCCAAAACCCTGCACCATCAACACGTTGTGTGCATCCTGTAAAAGAAAGCATTTTAAAGGCAAAACAAAATTGCTAGCTTTCGCCTTTGCAAAAATTCTCAGTTGTGACAGAATGAAATTTACTAAAGAAGCTTGATCAATGAAAACATCTGCATAGTTTTTATTATAGAATGTATAACCTCAACATTACTGATCATTATTATAAACCATTTTATTGCATTTCACAAGTTTCGGATTTGAAGGTTTTAAATGTGTTTTAAATAATTTATTTAATAATCGATTAAGCTATTCATGCTACACATTTTATAACTATTTTGTTCAGGCAAAATTTTTCCCTTGTAAAACCATATGAGGAAAAAGAAAATTTGAAAAAAGTAAACCTATGCTATCTTAGCATCTAGTGCAGAGCAAACTAAATAATGGAAATAGAACTTAAATGCAAGTAACAATTCAGAACTATTCTTTGCAACATAAACCAATCACTCATGTGATCAAAGTAACTCTCCTAAGAAAGTAAGGTACCAGTTAGTAACCCACTAGCATTTCCAGTGAGCAATGCTCTACAAAAGCTCACTAAATACATAAATAGGTACTACCAGAGTGAATATTTCTGTCCATAGAAAAAGTATACACTTAAAAATCTGAAAAAAATAGGGTCTGAAAATCTCATTAACTAAAACCAAAATATGTTGAGTTCTCACCAATACTTTACCCAAAACTGCAGTTTATGCTCTCAATTTTAATGCCATTACCTGTATTTTCACACGTAATTTTACATGTAAGTAAAATTATCTACTTGACTATTTCAGCAAAACTGAAATTCTAATTCTAATGATATTCGGTTTACCTTTTCCTAAAAAAGTAATGTCTAAGCATGCTTTTCAGCTACACCAAGTAGCTGAAAAGTATCAAAAAGACAATTCATCAGCCTGAAAAGCCAGTTGAATAGTCTGAATTCCATTGTTAAAATTTAAGAAAACTTTGTAAGGAATGATGTTCATGCCACATGAGTATCAAACTTATAAGAAAACTTAAGACCAAGAATTAAAAACCATAGCACACACTGAGGGTAGCACGACAGACCTTTGCGCTTTACAAACAGTGGTCTTCCTGGTGGTCTAGGTTCCAAAATTTTGAATAACCTCTTTCCTCTGACACCTTATTGTTAACACACGATGCTTCTTTCTTCCATTATTAAATGGTTATTTCCCTGTTTCTTAGGTCATTCCCTCAGAATCTGTGGCTCAAAGTGCTTCATGGTCCACACTATCACAATGTGCAGGATCCACAGTCAGGAAAAGCCAAATCTTTTTTTTTTTTTTTTAAACACATACTATACCAATTAACTGATGTCATGTTGCAACCAGTTGTCAAATACTCTAGCTTTACATTTCTGTTATTCTAAATACTAAGAACATATTAGCTAAGTATCCATTAGTAACTCGCTGACTAAAAAGAAGTCCAGCATTGACTCTGCATTATGTTTGGAGATGATTATTGTTATAGCACATGTTAAAACATGTGCATATTCAAATACAGCAGGCACTGAGTGTATAAAATGCATGGAAGGACAAAGTCACTTCACACAAAGCAAGCTGACCTTTATTCTTTTCTCCCTCATACAAAATTTATCATGAAAGAAATCTAGACAGAGGTGTATTAGAAATTCATTTACAACTATGATTAATCTAGAAACACTGAAACTCTGAATTTACATTAGAATTTAAACCAAGTTAATTAGTCAATAACAGTAATAATACAAGCTAACAATTACGTAGCAGCTACCATGTGCCAAACACTGTTCTAGGCATTTACACATATGAATTCACTTAGTCTCTGCAATAATCCTATGAGGTGGGTAACATCATTATGCCATTTACAAAGAGGAAACTAAGGCAAAGAGAGATTAAATAACTTGCTCAGATCACAGAGCCACTAAATAGCAGTCAGGATTTCAACCCAGGCAACCTGGATCCAGAGTCTCTATTTTTTACAATACTGTTCTCTTTAGAAAGCGCTTGAACACTCAAATATTTTGCAAAAAGTACTTAAAAGAATATCAAATGTTAATACATTAAAATAAGAATACACTGTGTAGCTCCTGCAACAAAAAGTTATCCCTACAAAAGAAAGTTATATCGATTACTGCCTACTTCTATTATAACTAAAATATGAGCTTTCACAGTTTTAAAATTATACAAACAATTGATATTTGAGGGCAGGCGTGATGGCTTACACCTGTAATCCCAACACTTTGGGAGACCAAGGCAGGAGGATTGCTTGAGGCCAGGAATTCAAGACCAGCCTGGGCAACATAGAAAGATTCCATGTCTATAAAAAATTTAAAAAATTAGCTGACTGTGGTGATGAATGCCTGTAGTCCCAGCTACTCTGGAAGCTGATTCTGAGGCAGGAGGATCACCTGACCCCAGGAGTTTGAGGCTGCAGTGAGCTATGATCTACCACTGCACTCCAGACTGGGCAACAAAAAGAGACACTGCCTCAAAAAAAAAAAGAATTGATACAGTTGATACAGACACACTATTTCATCAAATTACTAAGCCTTATATCACATAAGAAGTATAATGGTCATGAAAAGTTAACTTAAATGAATGCTAGTGTTTAAATTTTGAATCAAAATAATAAGATCAAACATTTAAAGAATGCCATTATAGATTAAATTTAAAGAAGAAAACTGCATTTCCAGGAGTAATTCTGAGAATAGTTTTTGATTACCTACCTCTCCATGATTGAAAAAGAAGCACAACACTGTAACCAGGCCTCCTAATCGGCTGCCACTGGAAAAGAAGAAAACATAAATAACAAAAATCCAGGTCAATCCTAAGAAAAATGTTAAAATGGCATAACATCATAACCTCTGGTATTATAAAAGATTTTAGTCATACTAGAACTCTCCTATGCTTATTTATAAAATAGTGTATTTCCTCCAAAGTATCATTAGTCAAAATAATCTTTTTTCATTTTTAAAAAATCATTTGCTATCTTCAATATGTATAGACTCAGAAAAGCATGCAAACTGAAAGGGAATAAAAAATTCTTACTAGTCACATTGCTGTACATCATGCAACCTGATTTTTCTTTTTATTTTCTTTATAACCTTATATTTATTTATGTCCTTCAACATTTCTCAAACTGCTTTCCTTGGGACAGATGACATACATTAGGAAAAAGGGTGAGAAAGACGTGCAAGGAAAGGGATCCATGGTCATGAGGATGGAAAACCCCACACTGCCTACCTGCTCCTAGAAATTCACAAGGCACTTCCATACATTAAAGATTTAATTTCATATTTCCCAAATCCCATCCCCAAGCTACTTTTCTGCAGAATACACTTGAGGAATACCAGTTTATGAAGTTTTATGTTTCATTTGTTTTCAAAAACTGGAATAGAACACAAATATCAAAGTATGACGATCAGGCTTATAACTCTAGATAAGAAATTACAATGGTGCAATCTAGTAGTTCTAACAATTAACCTTCATTTGCTCAGGTAAGAGTGAAATATGTTCCCTACTGTCCCCCAGGTCTGGGTAGGGGACATAAGGCTATGTTTTGGTTTATTTCATCATGTTCTGCATCTTTACTCTTGAGGTCTTCTTACTCATTTTAGCTCATGCTGCTTTCTTATTATTCTACCCAAATATCCTTCCTTCTTTTTCTCTATCTACCTTCTTTCTATTTCTCTATCTATAAGTATACCACAGAGAGGTCAGAGAGGAAACAAAGAACCACATGGTATAGGCATCAAAGGCCTTGTATTTACTCTTGTGATGTATGAATGAGGAAAAGAGGAAGAGATGCAATGGCCAGCAGGGATAATCCATGTAGGGAGTATCCAGGAGACAGGTAGGGCTGGGACCCCAGCACAGGTGGCCTGTTTGCCTTGGCAAAAGAGGAGGAAGACTGCATATTTAGTGGCAAGTACTTTGTGGAGTTTCCATGTTCCCCACAGAGCAGAAGACACAGCCACTCGCTGCTAGAGAGAAACGATGGCAGCATTAAACGTTTGAGGAAAGACAGAAATGTCTGAAACACCACTCACATTTCAGGAGAGTGGTAACTGGGGAAAACACAGTGCTGCTGGGATATCTTAGGGGAACAACTGAGGCTGCAGAACACAAATCTATAGGGTCACTAATCATAAGATTGTGTGATTTTTGCCTACCAATTATCAGCCTAGAAAGCACAAATGAAATATAAAGGGGCAAAGAAACTGAGGACATTGGCCAGAAAGTGTCTGAAGTGATGGATCACTGAAATGAGAGCATCAGATAGAGGAGCTTAGAAAGCAGTACAGGCTAGGAAGTGGACGCCAGGGTTCTTTCCTGAAAGGTGTACCACATCTTCTTCAGAAGAGAAGCACACAGGCTAGGCCCAGGCTTCATCACAAGTGATTAGACATTAGAAAGGTTAAGACAGAGTTAATGGTTTAGAAAACAAATAAATACATTTTAGTGTTTTGAACTTACTCTAACAAGACAAAAAATATAGTTTATAGGGAAAAAAATGTGATTTTCTCTTGCTACCCTCTCCCAATCCTATTCACATAAGAACATTTTAGTATGTGTCTATTCTTCCAAATCTGTCTCTCTAACCGCACAAACATATATTTTCTGTGTGATCATATTAACATCTAAAATTTGTTCCTTTTCTAATTATTCAGCATAAAGATTATTCCTAATCAATATATGTAAACTTAAAGGGATTCTTTTTACAGATGGCAAATACTGTATAGTACAAATATATTTATTTAGCCCATTCCATATTACTGGGCATATAAATATTTTTCGATTTCTTGCTATAATAAAAAACGGTGAAAGCAAACATCCTCGTATGTGTAAATGCTGGCGCATTTGTTTCAGGAGGGATCTAACTGTGAGACACATGAGTCAAAGGATGTGAGCTGTGCCCGGAAGCACTGCAGCAGTCCACACCCTCGTCACAGAGTATGCAGGAGGTCATTTCTCCACCCCTCGTGCAGCACCTCATGTGTTTTTCAAATTTTGTCCTTAGGTGAAAACCCTTTTCTCACTGCCTACTTGTATGCAGCATCATTTTAGTGTTTTGTTTTGACAACATGTATTTTTTCTTCCGTGAACTGCTTATTCATATTCTTGTCTATTTTTCTATTAGACTATTTCCCTACTTAAAAATTAAGGTTATCAAACCTTTGACTGTCAAATGTGAAAATAACATTTAAAAGCTGTCCAAAAAAACAACCACTTTAAGCCTTCAGAAAGATGTAACTGTGATCTGAGTCACATATGGTTACAACTTCCATTCTCAGATTACAGATTAACTTGCTTTCTTATTTTTCTTGTTCAGTACAATGACTACAGAATTAAACAATGTCAGGCACAAAAACTTCCTGCCTTTTTTTTTTTTCCCAGAGACCGGGTCTCACTTTGTCACCCAAGCTAGGGTAGAGTGGCACAATCAGGGCTCACTGCAGCCTCGAACTCATGGGATCCAGCAATCCTCCTGCCTCAGCCTCCAGAGTAGCTGAAACTACAGGTGTTGAGCCTGCCTTCGTAGTTAATAACCTCTGTTAAAGATTAACTTTCCCTGTGTTGTTTTACTTTGCTTAGATCAGACTATAGAAAACCCGTCATTATTATACCCTCTGTTTAAAAAAAAAGTTAAATGTACCCTTCCCCAAAAGAAATACCACCTATAACCAGTCAAACTGCTGTGACTATGTGCCAACCTGTATGAATAATGTTGTATTCCTGCTAAAAATGTCTCTGTCTCTGCCTATATAAATGAAACCTAAACTTCCTTACTTCCAAAGGCTGACTTCATTCCTTTGGAGTTGGTGTTCCTGAGTGGTCCACCCTCACACTTTGTGCTTGAATAAACGCTCTTTAGATTCTGATCCTTTTGATTATTTTAAGTTAACACATGTGTGACAAAGTATTTTGATATAATTTGTGGTGTATTCTGTCAGAAAGAATTTTTAAACTTTTATGTATTTAAATATGTTTATATTTTCCTTTATTTCTTCTGCACTTTCTGTCTTGTCTCTGAAGGTCTTCCACACCTCAAAACTACAGTCTCCTAAAATTTCTTCTAATATTATTAACTGCATTTTCCACTTAGCTCTTCCACCCTAATTTTGTTCTCTTTGAAATACCCAATTATATTAAAATCATTTATCACGTAAACATCCCTTTTACCGGTGAAATGAAATTCAGCCTTTATCTTATATTAGATAGACTCTGTTCTATTTCATTCAACTGACTGAATTCTGTATTTTTTTTTGTATCACACTATTTTTATTACTGTAGCATTATGGTAATTTTAACACATGATTTTAAAAAGCTCCCCACCCCCAACTACTCTTATTTTTAAGATTTTTTAGGTAATTCCTACCAACTTATTCTTACATATAACATCTGAACCAGTCTCCCAACCCTGCTCCCCAATCCAAGAAAAAATTGTCAGGCTTCTGATCAGAATGACATTAAATTTATATATAATTTGGGTTGGGAAGGGCTGTCATTTATATGATGGTCATTCAGTTGCACAGTGTATTTCTTTCCATTTACTCAATTCTAATTGTATTCCTTTAAATAAAAATTTTTGGGGCCAGCCACGGTGGCTCATGCCTGTACTGTAATCTCAGCACTTTGGGAGGCCAAGTCGGGTGGATCACTTGAGGCCAGGAGTTCGAGACCAGCCTGCCCAGCATGATGAAACACTGTCTCTACAAAAAAAAAAAAAAAAAAAAAAAATTGCCACGTGATGGCGCATGACTGTAGTCCTAACTACTCAGGAGGCTGAGAGTCAAGAATCGTTTGAACCAGGAAGGCGGAGGCTACAATAAGCTGAGATTGCGCCACGGCACTCCAGCCCGGGTGACAGAGTGAAACTGTCTCAAAAAACAATAATTTTTTTTTTTGGACAACCAATGTAAGAGTCAAGTACCAAGTTAAAACTTCTAGAAATACAAAGAGAACATGATAAAATCTGATCACAGTGGAAAATTTTAATTCTTTCATAATCTGACAGGTCAAGTAAGCTAAAGGAAACATATTAGGGATCTGAAGGAGATAATCAACAAGCTCAATATTGTGACTATACAGAGATTACACATCATTTTCTTATGTCACTGGAACATCTAGTTGCAAAGGCACCTCATTCTCTGATTAGAAGCTAAAACAACCCAAAACACAAGAAAGATGAGTTTTTAAAAAAATGACACGGGGAATTTAATGTAAAATTTCCTTTTAAAAATTCTCTGGAACGAGGAATAAAAATGGAAATTTAATAACTTTAATTTTCTAAATGGCAGAGTAAAGGTAGAGAAAGAACAAAAGATTCACAAATCCAATTCCCCGACCAAATCTCAGGATGAGGTTTGCCTAAGAAGTCGCATACCCTCACTCAGCTGCCATACAACCTGGGAGGCTCTGAGGTTGGACAATTTCCTGAGGGCAGAGCCGCTGTAACAACACTCCTTTTTCACCAAATTATTAAATACAGGTTATGGTCCAACATCTTCCATGAATATGGGCTCAGCTTTGCTTAACTAACAAAAGAGGCAGATTTTTTCTAGTACACTTTTGAGAACTGCAAAGCTAGAGGAGGAGAATAAAATTTGTTTATCTACAAGGAATGTTCTGAGTTAGAATCACTGTGAAATGATATGACTTCAAACAAATCTAAACTAGTGTTCTCGATGTCCACCCTCTCACCCCAATGCATAGAGGCTACTAAGTAAGTCCTGTTATTTTGCTAAACAGAAAAGATGCAGCAATCAGAATACCTAAAATTTTAAAAAAAATTTTCTCCCATTATAGTTGATCAGTTGATATTTCAGCATTCCCTAGTGGTTTAAAAAAAAAAAAGTCTCTTCTGCAATATTACCACCAACTGTCAGAAAATATGAAAGCTCCTATTGTGCAAATTTTAAAACATTCTAAGCTTGCTAAACATTTACCACATTTACTCATACATCTCATTCACCTAAACCTTGATTTTTCTTAGACATAAAATGAGGGGATAATAAAAAATAAAGCTAAAAAGGACCTAAAAATACTTTCCAGCTCTAAAATTTAAGAATTCTATATTTCTCTTCTTTCCTACCTACTACAGTTGTATAGATTTAAATCAATTATCAAGTTTTGATAGGTTTCATTAATCATTAAGATTTTTATCTCTATTTACAAAAATGATGAACCATCCAAAGTTGAACTTTTGAAGAGAAAAAAGTAATCAGAGTTCATTCAAAACTATATTAAACAACTCTTACGAGTTAAGTTTTCTTATTGTTGTATAAATGCTTAAGAAAGAGAAAATGGAGAAAAATTTGGAAATAACCAAATTAAGATAATTTCCAATCTTAAGTTGGAGATTGAAGGCTTGAGCACCTTCCCAGCCCAATGAAGAAATGCCAAGCAGGCCTGGTTCAGAGCTGAGAACCTTCCCCTATACTCATGGTGGCAGGGGGATGGGGGATTCACTGGTTACTAAGGAAAGAGATAGGAAAGAAAGATGAGGAATAAGGATAAGAATCGGGAAGGGTGAGAAAAATTCTCAGCTTGGTCGTTTCCAGTCTGTTTCAAGCAAGTGATTAACGCCTTTAATTTAACTCTCTATCTGCCAGTTCTAACAGAAGTTTTCATTTATTAGATTGTGAACTCCTCAATTCACCCATGGTGCCAAGGACCAAGCCTTGTCCATGAAAGAGAGTGAAAGGGTACCTGAAAACAGAACTGTTCAATCAAAAGACTGCTGGCATTCCTTTTTTGAAAGCTTGTAGCCAAACACACCACACCTCATGTCACACCAGGCAGGGCTATGTGTTCAGGTGAGCCTCTGCTCTGACCCAACCACCACACTCCTCAACTCCTATGCAGACCTCTCCACTGTGTGCTCCAGGCCCTTCATTCCATGGTGAACAACTACCTATCCAACACCTGCAGCCTCTTCCCAGATGCTTCCTCCTTCTCCTGCCTGGAAATATCACTCTCCTCTGAACAAATGCTTCCCCTGGAGACTCCCTCCTAGTATCCCAGAGTCTGTCCACTTCCCTCCATCCCACCACCATCATACCAGCTCAGGCTCCCATCCTCTTCCCCTGGGCTGCTACAGCCTCCGACACCCCCTACCCAAAGCCTGCTCCCTCTACACTGCAGAGTGTGTTGTCTTTAACAATGAATGGACCCAATCCCACTCCATCCACACAGCCCTTCAGTGGCATCCCTGCCACAAGGTCAAATCCAAACACCAAAACATATCCGAAATGCCTCACAGGATCTGGCCCCTGCATACACCTCAACTCCTTTCACTATTCTTCGTACTACCCACACTCTGCTCTCCAGCTGCACTGCCCTCATCACAGTTCCTCAAATGATAAGACCACACTGACAACAGTGTGCAGAGCAGCCTGGGAGCAAGACTGGTGGGGAGCAGAGCCACAAGAACTGATGCAGAGTCATCCCAGGGGGATGGGCTGGCAGAGAAGTGGAAGAAGCGTCCGCCAGAGATACTCTGAAGCAGGACAGTAATAATAGGATTTTGTGACTCCTTGGATTACAGAGGAAAGAGGAAAGTCATGGCTATCTCTTAGAGGTCAGACTGGGCATTAGAGTAGACAGAAGTGTCATTTGCTGAGAGAGTGAAGGCATAAAAAGGGGAAGGTTTTGGAGAAAAGATGCCAATATTGCCAACCAATAACTTTCATCAATTTATGCATACTAAATAAAAATACTTATCTTTTAAATATTCATATACAACTGTTAGACCAAATGGATTTGATTAAAGATGTGTTAGCGGGCCAAGTTAATAGTACATTAAAAAAAAAATGTAGCTGGAAAAGTTTGAGATGGTAGAATTCACAGCCTATTTAAGACGTGTTTTTAGCCAAAAATCCAGGCTGCATAAGCAGTAAATGCTTGATTTTTTGAAAATAAATAATAAGAAAATATCATGTAAAACAATGGAAGCAAAACTGGCATAAAATTTAAGAAATTCAACTTTTCCTTAAAACAGGTGGAGGGCAGTGGAAGAGTGGAAAATTAATACAAAACGCTATTCCATTCTGCTACAGAGCCTAAGAATACCTCATAGGCAACTTGGTTGGATCATGGGAAGAGAAGGTAGGAAGATTAACTGTGTTAATGATGACTATTCACTCCAGATATAAAGGGGGACATCAAGCAAAATTAAAAAGGGCTTTGACATACAGACTAATCATCCAGGCCCTCAGGGCTTCTGGAACATATCTAGAAATAAAGCAGCTTAAAAAAAATCTCTCAGGTATCAAAGAAACCACTCTGAATCTCCAATGACCAAAAAAGATAACAGAGAACAGAAAATCGGAAGATGAAGTATTGTCCTCTGACTAGCCAGTTCCTTATGTGGAAGAAAAGGGATTTTCTGCTGGCTACTTATGTCTACAAAAGGACATCCAGGCTTTTCTCACAAAAGCTCAGAAACAATGGAGAACTGGGCAGAGACAAGGGCAAATATTCAAAAGTAGGGGAGAAGATCAGGAACAGATCAACAGAGGGGCCACAGGGACTCTGGGCAGCCCACATTAAATGTAGAGAAGTTCATGAAAAAGATCATTTAAAAGTTCTGTTCAAAAAGTGACCTCATTGCCAGACAGGGGGTGGAAGTGAGGAAAAGGGAACACTGACCCTACCTCAGTGAGTGTGTGCTCAGCCCTCACGCATAAGTGTCTGCATATGACCAGGGGTGAGGGGGAGGAGTAGTCACTGGCACTGGGTGTCACTTCTGCACTGACGTAAAGAATCAGATATGTCTCCTGGACTCTGGCCACAGGCAGAAGCAGCTGAGGCTGGTAAACTAAAAAGCAACAAGATGAAAGGAGCCTGAGTCTCCCTAAACAAAGCAGTTTACACTCTCATCATGCTGTAATAAAAGCCACTAGTCAGTTAAGACCCATCCACTTTGCAATCTTCCAACCAGCTCCTCATTCTTAGATACAAATGTCAAGCTAGGAATCACCAGGCTGTTGGGGATGGAAGCTTCCAATGTGAAAAATAGAAACTAATACAAATTGAAGGGGGACCTAGAGGTAACAAAGACAATGCAACAGGCAGAGAAATTCTCAAACTCAAGATTCTTTAGGTTGGAAACTAACAGAAATGACAATAAAATGTAAAAATAAAATAAGGGAGAAAAACCCTGAGAAAATTCGACTTCAAGAAGTCCAATATCAATAACTTTCAAGAAAACAGGAAAAAAAAATGGAGAAGAGAAAGTCATTAGGGAAATAATACTAAAAAAAGTTTTCCTCCAAAGTGAAGTAAGTGCCCAGATAGAGCGCACAAAGTATGCGATGAGAAGGATGAAATATCTACCACATCATGAACTTTTTGGGGACTAAAGAGAGAAAGATGAACCCAAAAGCTGCCAGAGGAAAACAACTAGCCACACACAAAAGGAACTAATGGTAGAACAGCACCAGACTTTTGAAAAGCTACACTCCATCTTAGAAGACAGTCGAACAAAGCCTTTAAAAGTCTGAGGAAAAATAAAAATCAACAACCAGGCAAACCAGTAATTGAGTACAAAAATAAAAAAGGAAATGTTCAAACATGCCAGACAAATGTATTTTAAAACTATCTCTGTGACTCTCTTGGAAATTACCTGAGGATATAATCCTCGAAAGGATGAAACAGACCAGAAAGAGACCAACCTGGGGTCCAAAACACAATGAATCCAATGAGGAAAGGGGAATTCTCAGGATGGTGGTAAACAAAACTCCCAGGGAATCGCTATACGGAAGCCCAGGGAAGGACGGGTCTAGGATGGAACCAGAGCCAGAGGCTCCAGGAGGGAGGCCCCAGGGGATAGGAGTGGGAGAATTGAAATAATGGATTTTATACATTTGACAAAGTATAAAATAAGCGTTTACAGTTCAGTTGTAGATCTGGAGAGCAATTAATCAGCATACAGAACACCAAGGAAAACAAAATATTCGCAATAATTAACCACAGGAAAAATTTTAAGTTACCAAATAAACAATTATTTATACTACTTAATTCAGCAGTAAGCAATATTTTTACAGTCATAATAACGTAACTGTGGACTATTGTTTTACGTATCAGAATTGCTGAGATTTCAAAGATCTGAAAGTGGCTTTCCCTAGACAAAGGGATAGATGGGGTGGGGAAGACAGATGGGGCAAGGCACCACTGACGTACTTGATGATAAAAAGTTGAATAATGACAAAAGATATGCATGTATATATAAAGCAGTGAAAATTCAGTTTAAAAACATACTAATAAGTAATATACCCATTGTAGAGCACATTAATAGAAAGAAATTTGTTCAATTACTTATTTGGAGACCTCTTGATATTTGTCAAAAAATACTTATAAGGAAGAAATCATAAAAATGTTCCAGATAACATTAAAATAGATGTTCGTATTCACCACCAAAAGAAATAATAGAGTATATTTTAACCTTGGCTTGAAAACATTAAAGAAAAACCTTCCAAAAAAAAGAGAAATTTTCCATACTGAAATTACCAACTACAAACTACCAGACCATGCGAAGGTATGGAGTTACAGTCATCTTACCTGGAGAATGAGGAGTCGGGGAAATGTGTAATCGCAAAAGCAGACATTTAAGAAACCACCACCCAACACGCTGTATGTTACCTTTCCCTCCAATGTGTCGTTAGTTCAATAAATGAGTCTAAGTAAAATTAACTGAGGAAACTATTAGAATAATTATAAAATTACATGTATAACAGCTAAAAATGGAGCAAAATAGGATCCTGAAAAATGACAATATTAGAAAGAGTAAACTTCCACCTATCAAACCAAAACAATGCATACAGAAATATCAGCTGAAGAACAGCAAAATCCTGGGACCTCAGAATCCTTCAGAAATGAATTATTACAGAACAGTAATATTCTGGAACATGAGAACAGAAAAGAGAACGGAAAGTCTAGATCCTTCTTAGTGTCGTGTATCTTTAAAACATTTTAACATTTTAAGTAAAACTTTTTATGAAATAGAAATACTACTCATTTTGGAAATGGAATAAACACTTTTTTCTTCATTATGCAGAATCTTTAAACAAAAATTAACTAAAGCTGCAGACAATTTAATTGCTGTGGAAAGAACACTTTAAATATATTCTCAAAGACAGTAGGCCAGGCATCGTGGCTCACGCCTGTAATCCCAGCACTCTGGGAGGCCAAGGCAGGTAGATCACGAGGTCAGGAGATCGAGACCATCCTGGCTAACATGGTGAAACCCCGTCTCTACTAAAAATACAAAAAATTAGCCGGGATTGGTGGCGGGCACCTGTAGTCCCAGCTACTCGGGAGGCTGAGGCAGGAGAATGGCATAAGTAAACCCAGGAGGCGGAGCTTGCAGTGAGCCTAGATCACACCACTGCACTCCAGCCTGGGCGACAGAGGAAGACTCCATCTCAAAAAAAAAAAAAAAAAAAAAAAAAAGACAGTAGAGCACACACTTTGGAGCCATTGTCAGTACTCAAATCCCTCCTCTGCCAATGACTAGCCCTGTGACCTTGGCAAAGCTATTTAATATCCTTCTATCTCAGTTTCCTTATCTATAAAGTGGTTTACCTATCTCATCTGGTAACCATATGGATTAAATGAGTTTCTGATTGTAAAGAGCTTAGACTACAGTCTCACACATAAGCGTTATACATGTACTGAATTTCTCCAATCAACAACAGTCTTCAAGGAAGATTGGAATCTGCAGAGGGAAAGCTTCAGAATGAGTCCACTGGAAAAATACTTCCTAAACTGGTAAATGCTAGTAAAGCTTATGTGATAGATAATATATTTTTATTGTGCCTTTCATATATGGCAACCATAAGCTAAGTTTTTCTTTCAATATTTTATTATGAATTTATTCAATCAAAAAATATTTTGGAAGGCAAGCATTCTTCTGGGTCCTTTGCAAACACTACCTTATTCCATTCTCACATAGAAGACAGAGTCTCTTAAACTCATTTAGGTGTTCTCCCCTCTACTCAATCACTTCTTTAAAAATTGTCTATAATCTTCCATTTTAGTTAACCTAATAAAACACTCACTGCACCTCCCTTTTACAACCCTAAAAGACCTCTGTTACTTTATATTTTCTTTTACATCTAAAGGCAAACCAAAGAACTGGCAGTCACTCTAAGTTCTGCTCACATCATTTATTCAAACTATATAAAAACTCAACCTTAATAGATTCCATCCACAATTTAGAGCTTCTATACAGCTTTTTTCGGTCTTCTAGCCTTAATCATGACAGCCTAAGTTTGCCAGACATCTAAGGAAAGCACCTAACATGGAAGGTAGAGACCAAAAGATGTTTAAAAAAACAAGCTAGGCTGGGCACGGTGGCTCAGACCTGTAATCCCAGCACTTTGGGAGGCTGAGGCGAGCGGATCACCAGGTCAAGAGATTGAGACAATCCTGGCCAACATGGTGAAACCCCATCTCAACTAAAAAATACAAAAATTGGCTGGGCGTGGTGGCACGTGCCTGTAGTCCCAGCTACTTGGGAGGCTGAGGCAAGAGAAAATTACTTGAACCCAGGGGGCGAAGGTTGCAGTGAGCCGAGATCATGCGATTGCACTCCAGCCTGGTAACAGAGCGAGACTCAGGCTCAAAACAAACAAACAAACAAACAAAAAACACAAGCTAGAAGATGCCAAGATTATTCTGGGAGGGTAAAAACATCATTAATACCCTTAGAGAGAAAATGTGTTGAATCCATGAAACAAAAATAAAATACTATTTTTTAGAAAGGAATGTTTATAGAACAAACAAAACTTCTTGGAAATTAAAAGCATGATAATGAAAAATAAAAACTCATTAGAACAGTTGGAAAAAATAAGGCTGATAAAATGTTCTAGAATGTAAAACAAAGCCAAAGAGCTTAAAAATGGGGGGAAAAAAGAAAATAAAATAAAATTAGAGGACTGGGAACTATGAACATCCAAACAATAAAAGTTCTGAATCAGAAAACAAAGGGAATGAAATAAGTATAGAAATAATTCAAGAAAATTCCCAGAAATCAAAGGCATGAGTTACAAGATTGAAACAACCCATCAAGTGTCTAAGAGAACACATGAAAGCAGATCTACACTGAGATGGTATTGCTCTGAAATTTCAGAACCATAGAGACAAAGAAGATATTCTACAATCTTCTAGAGAGAGGAAGGGGAAGCAAAGGTCACATACAAAGGTTTAGAAATCCAAATAACTTCGGAACATCTGAATAGCACCATCTGAAGCAACCGACAATGTTTTCAAGTCTAGAGTTCAATACTTGGCCAAACAGTGAACCAAATACGAAAGCAAATAAAGACATTTTCAAATATGCAAAGTTTCATAAATGTTTACCTCCCAGCTATCTACTCTCAAGACCTACTTACTAGAAGATGAGGTCTACCAAAGTGAGAAAATAAACCAAGAAAGAAGAACAAACAGGATAAGGGCACAGGAGATCCAACAGGGGAGAGCAGTCAAGGAAATCCCAATGGGATGCCAAGAGGACAGATGTACACAAACCATGGAAGGTAGCCAGTCCAGAACCAAGTACTTACTGACTCATGCCCAAAATCTCCACATTTTATTTGTGTGAGCCTGGATGAGCCTGGACCAGATTCTTGTCTGTATTTTATCTTGGCTCCACATGCTTTACTGCTGGCATCAGTTAAAGACACTTATGTCACTCACAGAAGTTGTTCTGCTTTGATATGCTCCAGAGAGCCAGGGTAAACAGTGGTGAATTTAGAAAGAGGGAACAGCTCTTCCCCTCATGATATTTCTGCTGGATATTCAGTACCTGGCTACTACATTTCTGCCAGATGTCCCTACCGACTGAGTCCCACATTTATCCCAGGACTAGCTCATGACCTTGCCTACTGATGTCCTTAGGAATCAGGCTCCTGGTTGAAAACCTATATGGGATTTCTCAGGCCTGGCCATATGCAAGGCTTTGCCTGGCAGGCCTCACAGGGAAAAAAAGAAGACCTTCACACACCAGGCTTGGTGCAGAGCCAGCGTACTGTAGTCTCTCAGGGGAGTTGCAGTCAACGACTCAGCCATTTCTGGGTGACAAAGCTCTTCTTATATTTGCCTTCCTACCCCAGGCACCTTTATTTCCTGGTCCCATTCTCTGCTGGCAGAGAGAGGCTCCTTGAAGAGGCTGCTCCCCACTCTGACTCAGACTCTGCACTCTTTGGCTCCTGGCCCTTCTCCTTTGCCCCACCACCTCAAGAACCATAAACTGCAGGAGCCTTTTGTTCCCTTTTGATGGGGGTGAGACATCCTGATCGTCACATCTCACTTATACCATTACAGTAAATGATTAAAGGCTTAACTCTCACTTTTGCCTTGTCGCTTTAACCAGCCACTCCAATACCTGGCAGCTCAGCTCCCTCCCCTAGCTCAGCTGAGCTCCTGACAGCCTCAGAAAGTTGCCTCAGGGAACCTAAAGACCATGACTCAGAAATTCTCTTCTTCTGGGAACTTTCATCTAACAAGGGCAATAGTGTCCTCCCCTTAAGCAGCTAGGTTTGTGCCTGATACTCAGTTTTTCAAAACTAAACACACCATATTTAATATATACACATGAGTGGCATAATCATAAAGAAAAACAAGGAAAACACTGGTCCAAAAGTTAGGATGCCATTTCCTCTGAGGGTTGAGGGAAGGAAAGAGAATGCATTAAGAAGGAATTTTAAGGGTATGAAAGCTCTGATAATTTATTTATTTTTTTAATCTGTGTCATGGGTATGTTAAGTATTCATTTTACTAATCTTTAAAAATATATATAAAGATTTTACACAATTCCATAGTCGTAACATTTTACACATAAAAAAGTATTTTTTTTACTAGTTATTTATTTACTGGGTCACAGATAATACACTCATATGATAATGCATAAAATAAAGTAAGGAATTTCACACAGCTGTTTCTGACAAGAGCCTCAACATAAACTGAAGGGATAATTTAAAAGTAAAGTTCCAGTAAAAGTATTGCATGGGGTACAATAAACCAAAGTCCAAGTAGGCAGCAGTGACTAGGCAGCTATCAGTCAATAATGAGACACTCCGCAGGGGCATTGTTCTGTCTGCCCCAGGATGACTCATCAGCCACACTCACTGCCCACTGTTTTCTCCAGAAGACCTCCTCCGACGGCACTTGATCTAGATGGAATCAAAGGCTGAAGAGTCTAAAAAGCTAATGGGGTATTTTGGGGGCAACCTCGGATAGGATACTGAATGGGAAAGAACTCAAAGATTCTAACATAAGATCTAAAAATCAACTTAAGTACTTTTATAATTCTACCATATTTCTCTTACCTTAGGCAAAGGAATTTTTGTCTATCCTTCAGCTCCAGTTTTAAGGAGAGTAGCAGGAACTCTGAAGACAGAGGCAGCATTAATCAGGGGAGAACGCTACAAAGAAAATGAAGTTCAAAAAGACAGCACCAGAGTCCTCTCTGGCCAGTCACAGCCCTGGTCTGTGAAAACCCTCGGTGGTTTCATGCATCATTTCACCATCCTAAGATTCAAAACAAATCAAGCAATCAAAGGCAGGGCTGCTAAGTAAGCAGCTGCACAAGCAGAGCAGTGGGAGAGGTGAATGGGACCAGGGCCTCGCTGCTGGGGAGAGGAAGAAGGGGTGGGAGACTAGATGGGGGTAGCAAGGGGACCCAAGGGAAGTCCAGTTAAAAAGTTTTATTGGCCAGGCACAGTGGCTCACGCCTGTAATCCCAGCATTTTGGGAGGCCAGGGTGGGTGGATCACCTGAGGTCAGGAGTTTGAGACCAGCCTGACCAAAATGGTAAAACCCTGCCTCTACTAAAAAAAAAAAAAAAATACAAAAATTAGCTGCGTGTGGTGGTGCGCGCCTGTAATCCCAGATACTCAGGAGGCTGAGACAAGAGAATTGCTTGAACCCGGGAAGCGGAAAATGCAGTAAGCCATGATCGCACCATTGCACTCCAGCCTGGGCAACAGAGCGAGACTTCGTATCCAAAAAAAAAAAAGTTTTGTCTTAATTTTGTCATGTGAGAGGGGAGGTAAGGGATGAACACATTCTGAGGCAGATGGGAAGGAACCAGGAAAGCAAGCCTGAAGGACAGCGATGGGCAAAGAAGAACTGGCAGCCAGTAGGGATAAATCTAACACCTACAAAGGAATGAGCCTTAAACAAAGGCACTTTTTTTGATGTTTCTCTGATCCTACCAGGCCTCTGTATCCCAGTATTGTACTCCCTCTTTTATTTCAGCTAGTCAGTATTTCTGGCACCCTTTTTCAAAGAGAAAGAAAAAAACTCCTGCTCAGAAACCCTGTTACTGTTTGTACTCATCCTTACATAGCAGTAAAATTTATAATACACAAATTTATAATACATAAACTTTATATACATATTTTTCCAGAGAACTGTTAAACATATACATTATTTAACAGCTTAATACACTATCCAATCTATTCTTCCTCAACAATGCACCATAACCTAGCTAACCCCGAATTCCAAAATAATACCAAAATCACACTAAAGTACAAAGAAAAGCTTTAGAATCACCTGCTTGGTATCTGCCTTAGAGTCCAACACCAAAAGTTTTTTATATTTATCAATAAGAGAAACTTAAGCATATATGAATTTCCTCCAGAAGAAACTATGGGGAAAGTTCGAACTGTCCAACAACCAATGCTCCTTCTTACTTGCAGAACAGAGATTTCCACACACTGGGTCTTAAGAAACTGGCCTCCAGAAACAGTTAGTCTGTGGCTAAGAAATATCAGGGTATCTTATGAAATAAATAACGGTAAGTATAAATCAATACAGCTTCAAAAAATAATTAACGAGTATTTTTTAAAAAATACTAAAATACTGAGAATTCCAGAAAAAGAATTATACCATGAGTAGGCTGTGTTTGCAAAACAGATCTCACTTCATCTCCTCAAGTTAGAGCTTGGCAGCCTGGCTCCATTCATCATTTGGCTGTTTTCTATTTTCCCTTCTTCTATTTCTGGTGAAATGGACTTGCTTACATGGCTTCTAAAAACTTATATGTATATTATCTCAAAACCAATATACTTCTGAATTTAAGATGTCACAGTCAATCTGCCCGCAAATTTCTAATCTGCCAGACAAATCTCAACTTTTATTTCTCAGTATATAATATAATTTATTTTTTTAATCCTAAAAACAACTTTAGATATCCTCCTCTTTATTTTTAACCCATATTTTAAGAAGTCTGCAGCTTTATCCCTCTCATAAAATTACAAGGGTGACTAACCATCAAGGAAGAAAACATTAAGAACTAACTAGTAATCTGAAACCTCTAAATGTACTTCAGGTCAAAAAACATAAAAAAATGCAATGAAAAACACTGATAGAAAAGAAGTGATAAGAGACTCTATTCAAAATAATATACATCAGGATCAATTGTGGGAAGAACCTTCAGTTTAGGATGCCTTTGGATAGAGCTAAAGAGATGGTTCCAGGTTAAGAAAAAGCCCACAAACAGCAAAAGGAAAGCTGGAAAAATTTAAACGTGTGCTGCTAATGCAGACCACCATGGGGTCCAAGAGTTGGGTAACACAGAAGGGGCCAGCTAAAGCACAAAGCAGTCAAGTGGGCAGAGTGAAACAAGCTATAGCCACTGACATTGGAAGAACCAGAGACAGCCATCTGGAAAGACCCAAATGCTCTTAAGGTAAAAGCTGCCCTCATGCCACCTTAAGCAGTAGTCTACAGACTTTTTTATACCAAAACTACAGTAAGAAGACTTTACATAGCTCAGCACACATACATATGTGTGTGTGTGTGTGTGTGTGTGTGTGTATACACACACACACACAGCAAATGGAAGTTTCTCTAAGTAGTATCTATCCTTACTAGTGTGGTAGACGATATTATTTACTTTGTAGTATTTTTTTCTCATCTAAAATGAAATGGGCTCAACCCACTGAATCAATTTTAAAACTCTCTAATAAGTGATGCCCTGCAATTTGACAAACACTGTGCTGAAGAGTCACTGCTTGACTTTGAGGACTGGGGAAAGTCAAGTGTTCCATGAGATCATACTTCAGCTTGAATCCTGTTCTTATACTGGTCAATTTTTGTATTTATTTCACTTGCTTTGGAATAGGTTTCAACTCAGTCAGTTACCAAGGCCTTTCATCATCCAGCACAACCACTGTTCCAATCTGAATCCCCCACAACACTCCCTGAAGAACATGCTTACTGATCTGCTTACTACCTGCTTTCCACATACTAGATTTTGGCCTTTGCCTCTCCCTGGTATGCTTTTATCATCATGGTTTATTTCCACCTATCCAAATACCTCTGATTCTACAAGGTCACACTAAAGTAGCCCCTCCATGCAGAACAAATTTCTCCTGCCTCTGGAGTTCTAAGCACTTTATTTTTCCTTCCTTTCTATCTTCCATTCACACACACCCTGCCGCACTCCCATGCTCTCAGAGCCCAAACAGTCTTAAGAAACTACTTGGTATGAATTGTTTGTGTTGACTGAACAACTGAATACAAAAAACTGCCTACCAGGCACCACAGGGGTTAAACACTGAGAAAGATCAGGTCAGGGCCAAAACCACCAAAAACCCCTCAATCGAAACCAGAACCTTCTATTCTCCTCAGTAGATGTTGTGCCTTCTGCCTTTGAAAAAACAGTTACAACAAGCATTACAAGAAAATATGAATGCTTTCTTTAACAGATGTTTACAAATTCTTCTTTCAAATAAAAAAGTAGCCAGGCATGGTGGCACACACTTGTAGTTCCAGCTACTTGGGAGGCTGAGGCAGGAGGACTACTTGAAGCCAGTGGTTTGAGGCTATAGTGCACTGTGATCACATCTGTGAATAGTCACTGGACTCCAGTCTGGGCAACAATATAGCAAGACCCCATATTTTTTTTAAAAAAGGTAGCATAAGTGCAGATTAGCAGCTTAGCAATAATGCCATGTTTCATATTTTAACTTCTCTTATTTAAAATCTAATCTCCCAAATGTAATAAAGCTACCCATAGACAGACGGGCAGTACTTAGCAAAATGAACAGACACCACCAAGTTTCTCTCCCTCTGGCTCATTACGATGCAAGCACACAGGCCCACTTTCCCTCAAGTCAGCCTCCTTTTCTCATTACCATATTCTTTTGGTTTAACTTATTTCCCTGCATCTTGTTTCAAAAACAAAATCTTTCACATCATCTTTTAATCATCCATTTTTATTTTAGTCTCCCCAATTAAACAAAAGAATTTTCTTAGACCTAAGTCAGAAACATTAACTTCAAAGTGTCTTAAATCTATATACAAATATATTTTACACCAACCTTCTAACAGCTTCCTCATTTGATAAATGCTTATCAAGTAACTGCTAGATACTCAAATGGTGGGCTAGAAACTCAACACATCTTTGAGGTACTAAACTGAAAATGCCACACTTCCAAAGGAAAGGAGATAATGGGATAATAGCAAATTCAAACTCATTATCCCGAATTGAAAATCATATACAATTCTCATAATTCTGTACTACAAAGAATCAATAAGCAGCAAGGAAGAAAATTCTAAAGATAATCTCAAGGCAAAATACTTCAAACATACATACAGTATAATAAATTGGCAAAACAAGAAAGAAGAAAAGTAAACATAAAAAGCTTGAAAAAATTAGTCTTTTAGTTTTAGGAATGCTGCTCAACTGTGAAGTAAATCAGGTCAGATATTAAATATTGCATAGAAGACACTTCTAAATATTGCATAGAAGATACTTCTACTTTAACATTAGTAAAGAGCTATTAATATCATTTGATAATGAGTGGTCTTTTCCCTTATATTTTATGTAAACAATATATACTGGATGGAGCTGAAACAATCTACAGCCATTGACATTGGAAGAAGAACCAGAGACAGCCATCTGGAAAGACCCAAATGCTCTAAGGTAAAAGCTGCTCCCTCATGCTACCTTAAGCAGTAGTCTACAGACTTTTTTTACACCAAAACTACAGTAAGAAGTAAGACTTCACACATCTCAGCGCCCACACATACACATGTACATACAACAAATGGATTATATTGTTCCATAACAATATATTAGATATTCCATAACAATATAAGGAATATATATTGCTTATGTTCAAATGCCTATGAATATTTAAAATTTATGCCAGGCACTGTGGCTCATGCCTGTAATCCCAGCACTTTGGGAGGCTGAGATGGGCAGATCACTCAAACCCAGGAAATTGAGACTAGTCTGGGCAACATAGCAAAACCCTGTCTCTACAAAAAATACAAAAAATTAGCTGAGTTTGGTGGCATGCACCTATAGTCCCAGCTACTCAGGAGGCTGAAATGGGAGGATCGCTTGAACCCAAGAGGTGGAGGTTGCAGTGAGCAGAGATCACACTACTACACTCCAGCCTGGGTGACAGAGTGAGACCCTGTCTCAAAAAAGATAGTAATTAAATTTATCAAGTATTCCCAATTCTATTTACATCTCTAAAACTATCTTAAGTGTGATGGGCCATGGCAGTGGTGAAATCATGCAAATAATGAATGATTTTATGATAATAAGATATTTTAGGATATTTTCATAAAACTGAACTATAAATTAATCAATGATTAACTATTAACTAATCAACTATTTTATTTTAGTATATCTTATAAACACATACTAAAATATTCTTACCTTAAATATGTGCCATATATGAAGAATAATGCCATCATTAGTCCATTTAAAATAAAAATTACAGCAAATAAAAGGAAGCAAGATCTCCCAATCCTTTAAAAATAAACAAAACATATGTTCTAATCACATTAACCCAAATTACCTTATGTGTCTAGCAATTTATATTAAATTGTGTTCATTTTGAAAATGGTTGCCAGATACATTAAATAGTTGCCTTGGTTCCCACATGAAAACACAACACTACTGCAGAACACAGATGAGATCAGGGTAATTAGCAATGATGGTTTTAAAACAGGGCTGCAAATTCAGATACGTCTCCTCTGGAGGTATGGGGTCTACAGCCCCCATTTTTGAGTTTCAGTGGGCTTGTGACTCAACAGAGTACGGCAGAAGCAACACTAGTGACTTCTGAGGCTAGGTCATAAGAGGTCACACAGTGTCCAGCTTGGAGCCTTCAGCTGCCATAGGAAAAGCCTTACTACTACTCTGAGGTACTTTGCTATCAAAAAGCCCAAGTCACCCAGAAAGGCCACATGTAGGTGTCCCAGCTGACAGTTCCAGTTGAGCTCAGCCTCACAGTCCTCCATGCCCAGGAGCCAAAATGTGAGCAATGCAGCCTCTCAGTTAACTCCAGCCTTCGCAGACATTTGAGTCTTAGTAGCAGAGATCCCTGAAATCATGGACATAAACCAGCCCCGCTAAAGCCTGCCCAAATTCTGGACTTGCAGAATCCATATGCATAATAAAATCGGTGTTGCTTACACCACTAAGTTTACAGTGTTAAGTTTATTATGCTGGATAAGTTTATTACGTTACAACAGATAACTGGACAATATTACAGAACGAAACTTACCTTCACAGCTTTCAGTAGGACTGAGTCCTTCTCCTCTGGTAACCGTCCGACATATCTTGGTTTGAATACCAATCAAGTCCATTATTTTGGTATAAATCCGGTACCAGCTGGCCAAAATTACCTATTTTTAAAAAATATAGTGGCATCTTAAGAAAATATACCAAACAATTTTCATTACTAGAATACTTTTGAGATATTGTGACAATTGCCATATTTTCCCTTTCTATACCATCCACTTGGCTCCCTTTAAATCTAGTAAAACGAGGCTCAGAATCTCCTAGGCAGATTCTTCACTCGTCAGTTTTCAATTGTTCATCCATGGGTAAGGACAAAATATGGGCCAAAAAAAAGTGCTAAGTTTATGTTTTTCAAAAACTATACAACTCTACTAAGAGACACAAAAGAGGATTTGCTCAAGTAAAAGATACTGGGTCTACTGGAATAGACCGAATTATTTAAGATTTGAATTCTCCCTCAAATTAATTCATAAACATAAAATAATTCTAATCAAAATTCCAAGTGCCTAAAATGTATCTAGAAAACTAACAAGAAAACTAAAGGGAATGTTTTAATAGATATTAAGTCTTATCACCTTTAATAATTAAAATAGTGTGATACTGGCACAAGAATGGCTAGACAGATCAATGTAGCCATAGTACAGGTGGTGATAAACCACCCCAGACGCCCTCTTCCAGGCTGAGGCACTCATTCCTCCAGCTAATTGGAAGACTGGTGCCTGAGAGCTCGAAGCTGTGTCCCTCCCTGGGAAGAAACTAAATTCACTCAAAGTGACACCCCCTACCCAAGGGCAATCTGCATCCAATGACGGACTAGTCAATAGGGAAAGATACCAGGGGCCCTTATGTCAAGGTAGGACAACTCTGCAAGGCCATCCCAGATACAGAGCTGCCCAGGGACTGGATGAGGCCTTCACAGTGACTGCATCAAAGCTCTCCTCTTCCTCCTGCCTATTCTGCTTCATTCATCCCTCTTCAAGTGTTGACCCTAAGGACACTCCCTCAACTACTTCCTGCATGCAAATCTCCATCTCAAAGTCCACTTCCCATGACCTCAACCTAAGAAATACTGAGCACAAAATCCAGAAACACATGAAAGCATGTATGTATAACAATTTTGCACATAAAGAAGAAAGCTTACTTCCATTCAGTGGAGAGAGGATGGACACCTCATCAGTGTTAGGTTACACACAATACTATTTTCAAAGAAAAATTCAAGGTTAGATTCCTACCCCACACTATGCATCAAAACCAATTCCAGATAAATTAAAAATGTAAATTTAAAAAAAGTTATAATTATAAAAATGAAGTTTTTTACATGTATGTATAAAAGACAAAAAGATTCATTGATATGTTTCTGTATAAAAAAATACACAGACATCATACACAAAGCTAAAGGGCAAACAACTGGGGAAAATGTTTTATTATATAGCATTATATTAATATCCAGTATATAAAATTTTAATAGAAATATAGATAAAAAGCATGAATTGGTAATTAATTTTAAAAGTAAAAATGCATTATAGGTATATGTATGTGTGTTATATATACATATATAAAGAACACTGAAATATATCTATAATCAATGAATGAAATACATCATGTGACTTCAATTTCTTTGTCTATCCAATTAACAAAGATGCAGGTAAATAAATAGTTTCAAAAACACTCCTGGTGGATAGTTGAATATCTATCCGGAAAGTCTTCTGACAAAATCATTAAAGTATATATTCTACTGAACTAGAGTTCCACATCAACAAATTTATAGTTTTGCAAGGAGGATAAAGGAAAGGCCAAATGCCATCTCCACTTGCTGGATTGGGCTCACCTTCCCTCCACTCCCACTCAAGAAAGTGCACTCAATTAAATGAGGATAAGGAAGAAAACATTTAACAAATGACATATAAAAGTAACAGAGCTCCCTTAGTATAATCCTTGTAAGCACACCAAATCTAGTTTTTGTATTTTTTAAACAATGCAGTCACAACAACAGTTCCCCACAGAATTAAAGCCCCCTCCTCAAAATCAGTAATGATCTTTTTTACATATTCCTCCACAAGATACATATTTTCTTTTAAAAAATTAAATACAATTTAATATATTGAATTATACCTTAGATTTAGAATCAGCATTTAATTCAAAAAAGTTTTACAAAAGTGAAAAATCACAATTGGAAAAAGTACCTTACCTCAGGGTAAAGATTGAATCTTTTTAATGTATTAATGACAAGGGGGTATTCAGTCAGTTTATCATTCATAATCATCCATACTCCATTCAAAAATGAGGGTGCTTCCACAATAGTCTTGAAATAGGAATAATACAGTCCCTGAAATAAGGATATGCTCAGTTAAAATAACAAAAGGTACATAATTATGATGCCTCTTCGAAGTAAATATACTGTTTTTGAAAAACAAAGCAATTAAGCAACTAATAGCTATTAAGACAATGGATTTCACAGGTTTGTGACCATTGATAAATCCAAAAGTTGCGAAAAAACTAAGTATTTTCACATAAACTTGTCTTAATTGAAATAACTGAATGCAAAATAGCTTCAACAATAGTTCTAGCATTTAAAAAATAATATGACTCAGCATACTTCAACTTAGAAAATCCCATTACCCACACTAATATAACTGTTAGAAAATGCTATCTTATGAATAGAGTGAGTGGTTTCTTACGGAACTAAAATTTATCATGAACCAAGAACTCTTAAGCCAAAAATACTCCTCTAACTGCTTATTTTAATCCCCAAAATGACACTATCAATCATTTTTCCTCCGGATTTACATGCAAAAACGCAAATGTGTTGAGAAGGCTACTCACTGATGTATTATTACATATGAATTTCACTCGGGTGCCACCTAATTTTGCAGATTATTTTCCCTCCTATCAAGTCAGCATAAGGTAAGAACCCTGCGGGACTGGGGATGAGGGTGGGGAGTGGTCCTATTTTGAAGAAAAGAGTCTTTTAGCTTGGCACACTGCTTTGGAAAGATAGCAAGGGTGGAAAATTACGTGAGACAAAACAAGAAAACACTAGAAGCCTAACGTGGAGTCTAAGTGGCAGTATGAGGGAAGACAGAGAAACACAAGATAAATCTACGTCTTGTATATGCATCTTCAGTTTTGCCTGGAGCTGCCCTGGTAGCCAGTACCAGTAGCTGCCAAAGTTTAAACCGGGTTTAAGACTCACAAATACAAAAGTGAAATGCCTACCCAGAAATTTACTGAAAAAGAAAAAAATGGTCTTGATACTCTGATGTATTAGCTCTGATATCACTATTTTTAAAATTATGTTTCTTTGTGAACTGATTTGGATACTGTCCCCTAAAATTTCATGTCCACCAGACCCTGTGGATTGATCTTATTTGGAAATAGGATTCTTGCAGACGTGATCAAGATGAGGTCATATTGGATTAAGGTCGACTCTAAACCCAACACAACTGGTAAATCTAAATAAAGAGGAATATTTGGCCTCAAAGCTACAGGCACACAGGGGAAAAGGCCGTGTGAAGATGGATCAGAGATTGGGGTGAGGCATCAGCATGCCAAGGAATTCCAAGGATGGCCAGCAGCCACCAGAGGCTGAGAGGAGGCAAGGAAGGACTCTCCCCTCCAGCCTTCAGAGACAAGATGCCCAGCAACACCTTAACATCCCACTGCAAGTCTCTGCAACTGTGAGAGAATACATTTCTGCTGTTTTAAGCCACCTAGCTTGTTGAACTTCTTTATGACAGCCCTAGGACACTATACCTTCCTTCTTTTGTAGGTTTGCTTTTGGAAACATATCAAAAATTTAAAAATCCCTAAATATCAAAATAAAAATGAAAGAAAGGAATGAACTATTTATCAACTTGGGAGAAGATTTCAAATAACATTAAGATATTGTAATTTTACTGTATATCCCTAGTGGACTATATCCTAAGGTTAAAATGGAGCCCAGGAATCTGGCAGGACTGGTTTCACAAGTTACAGGTCACGAAGACCCTGCTGATAACACAGGATGTGGTAAAGAAGCCAGCCAAAACCCACCAAAACCAAGATGACAACTAAAGTGACCTCTGGTCATCCTTATTGCTCATTATGATATATTAGCATACTAAAGGAAACTCCCACCAGCAGCATGACAGTTTACAAATGCCATAGCAACCTCTGGAAGTTACTCTATACAGTTTAAAAGAGGGAGACACCCTCAGTTCCAGGAATTCCCCTCCCTGTTCCCAGAAAAATCATGAATAATCCACCTCTTGTTTAGCATATGATGAAGAAATAACCTTAAAAACAATCAACCAGCAGCCCTCACAGCTGCTCTGCCTGTGGAGTAGCCACCCTTTCATCCCTTTACTTTCTTAAGGTAAACTTCTTTTCACTTTACTCTGTTGGAGCATTCTTGAATTCCTTCCTGCCCAAAGCCAAGAACCCACATGGCCTCCTGGGCTCAGCCCCAATTCTGGGGGTTGCCCTGTGAAGAACCAAACTGCAAGAAAATCTTAAACTCTTTTCAGTAATCACATAAATGATGGCTATTATTATTATTTTTAGTAGTATTTGACTATCCATTTATTCCATGACCATTGTCCGGGTTTCCAATGCTCTTCAGACTTATTTTTCTTTGATCACACATCAGTGAGTCCATGGCCAAAATGAATCTATCTTTGGCCCAACTCTCACATTCAGATATATTCTACACTTTCACCTGAACTTGGGGATCCTCCATGGATTACTGGTCCTACCTCAATTATTTTTCCTGCTTGTTCTCTGCCTTATTTGTCCTTCTACTTCCTGAGCCCCTAATTTATTCATGTGAAAAAGCAAAATTGCGCTATGTAAATTCTGTGAGAACAGCTTCACTCTAAGGTAAATTATAATGTCTTGTATTATTCAGGAAATTACTGGATGTTGATGTTCATATATATCATCTACTAAAATGATAGAATGAATGCTTTAGACACTCTAGAAATAGATTGTTCTATTTTTCTCTACTTGACTGATGATTTCTTGGGATCAGAACAGATATTCACAATATTAAAACCATAGTAAATGGTTTTATGGTTGAAACCAATGACAAATAATTTTTTGTCTTTGAATCTGATGTCCTCCACATCTACTCTCTGGGATGGAAATTTCTTTAGTGGTACTGCCAAAAGAAGCATCAGAGAGACATTAGACAGAGATGACCTTTCCATGAATTTTAAGAGGAAGACTCTGATATGGTTTGGCTTTGTGTCCCCACTGAAATCTCATCTTGAATTGTAATCCTCAGGTATCAAGGCAAGAACCTGGTGGGAGGTGATTGGATCATGGGGGCAGTTTCCCCCATGCTATTCTCATGATAGTGAGTGAGTTCCCACGAGAGCTGATGGTTTTAAAGTGTTGTACTTTCTGGTGCTCTCTCTCTCTCTCTCTCTTGCCTGCCCCATGTAAGAAGTGCCTTGCTTCCCCTTCACCTTCCACCATGATTGTAAGTTTCCTGAGGCCTCCCCAGCCATGCAGAACTATGAGTCAATTAAACCACCTTTCTTTATAAATTACCCAGTCTCTGGTCGTATTTTTTTTTTTTTTTTTTGAGGTAGAGTCTCACTCTGTCGCCTAGGCTGGAGTGCAGTGGCGCAATCTCAGTTCACTGCAAGCCCCGCCTCCTGGATTCACGCTGTTGTCCTGCCTCAGCCTCCTGAGTAGCTGGGACTACAGGCGCCCGCCACCATGCCTGGCTAATTTTTTTGTATTTTTAGTAGAGACGGGGTTTCACTGTGTTAGCCAGGATGGTCTCGATCTCCTGACCTCGTGATCCACCCGCCTCGGCCTCCCAAAGTGCTGGGATTACAGGTGTGAGCCACTGCGCCTGGCCTAATGGTATTCTTTATAGCAGTGTGAAAACGGACAAATACAGACTCCTTCCCTAGACACTAGAACCATGATGGCATTAGGGATGGAGTTATTAATGCATAATAGCAGAAAGCTCTTTACCTCAACATTATAAAGATAATAAAGGTATAGTTAACAATGATTGGACACACACTATAGAAAAAGAAATGTGTGAATTCCATTAGAGTATTAAATTGAGCAACAGTGTTTGCAGCAAACTATGAGCATTATTCTTTAATTTCCACTCCCATTAAAGGAGAGGGTGGTCTCTTTTCAGGTAAGGATTGTTCATCTCTTTCTTCTGCATGCCCCATGCAGTTGTAAGCTAGATGGCATTCTGTATGTCAGGACCATTTTTCATTACTGCAAAATAGTCAAACTAAGTTTTAAAGAAAAGAATTTCTATCACTATGCATTGCTGTAAGGCTTTTTATTCCAACATCTTGTATTAAATAGGAGTTTTGTGCTCAATTGTGAATTTATATGAAAAGGAGATTAGGACACAACAGGCACAGAGGAAAGATCATGTGAAGACACAGGGAGAAAACACTCATCTGCAGATCAAAAAGAAAGATCCCAGAAGAAACTAACAGAGGCCCAAGAGTGGCCTTTGTGTTTCACTTCAGTGCTCTATGTTCTGGCCAATTGTCTGTCATCTTCCTTTCTGCGTGAATGAGTCCCCTGTGGGCAAAAGCAGAGACCACCCTTGGGGGCATACCTAGATGGGTGGCAGGCAGACAGCCACTATCTGTCATCTATCCAACCCCCACTTATGTCCTTTTCCCTCCACATCCCTCATCTTTCACCATCCCTCCCCTCCTACTCACCTTCTTCAGGTAGCAGGAGTGGGAGGTAGGAAAAAGCAATAAACTTATTAATATTAAAGATCCAAGCCACAAACCTTTGCCTCTGTTTAGCTTTTTGGTTTCAGACTCTTTTTCAAGGCAAAATTTTCTCAAAATCAAAATTTTCTCAAAATTATCTGCTATAAAAACAGGAATTCAGAGAAACATTTACAAACTCTAAAAGTAGACAGATACCACCACCTTCCCCATCCTCCACCCAACCAGGCTGTGACAGTACGTAAAATCTGTACACCAAACACCAATTCCCTTGATGGTATTTGGATCCATTTCCAATTGAGAAGCAGTCATCTATCCTTTTTCATTAGCTTCGCCTTCACTGGTGAGAAGTTAGTGGGAAGCAAAGACTCTGGAGGCCTGGAGTTGTTGGGTTTTAAAATTTTATGCCTGGAGGGTAAGTCCACTGTAGTAAATGCAAAGTTATTTTTAAACTTAAAGCCATGGAATACCACTACATTATAGTAACCAGCTATTTTGTAGTATAACCTACATTCATTCATATATTGTTTGTATGAATGTTCTGTTTCCAGCATAATGGCTTTTAAAAATTAAAGATATAAATTAGCTATCATTAGAGAAACAGCATGATAGTAAAACTCCCCTAAATTGGCATAACAAAATATTACTAATAGACTCTAGAGGGGACAGACAGTCTCTAAAGAATAAACAAACCATTGAGTAGAGAACAGAAATCCCACCCAACCAGTAAGTGCTCTATGCTGATCTTCAAACAATGAGTTCCTGGGTCTTAGCAATAACCACAAAAACAACTCACCACTAACCGAGTGCTTACTGAATCTCATATGCTTTACATGTATTACTTTATTTTTTTCTTCCAAATGTCACTTTTGAAGAAGATACCTTTAATATTTCCGCTTTACAGATGATGAAATTTTAAAATGTTAAATAAATTGCCCAGCTAGTAAATAGTAGAGCAGGGATTCAAACCCACTCTTAATATATATACTATTATTTTGATCCCCAGAGCACTCAATATAGTGTTGGGTACTTTAAAAAGAATTAATAAAATGTTGAGCCATATGGGGGATGATTCAGCCATATCGTAGGGACAGAAAGCAGTAAAAGTGACCCAAATACCCTATCTTTAAAATTTTTGTATATTTTAACCATTTATTTTCCACCTTATTCTTTGGTGCAATGTTTGCTGAGCATCTGCTATGTTCCAGGTACTGTGTTGGGTGGAAAACAGGAATAAATAATATACAAACCCTTTTATTAAGTAATTCAGAGTTCAATAAAAGACTTCAAAGGAAAACAGATCATTTTTAAATTATCAGACTGTGTGACAGGTGGAGTGGCATTAGCAGAGCACAGAGGGGATGTTCAGGACTGGCTGCTGGCAGGAGGGGACATCTGAGCAGGTGAGAGGCAGAGGTGTGGGAGGAAGACAGGTAAGACTTTAACAGGCAAGGGTACAGTGTGAGCACTGGCAGGAAAAAGAGTTGCTGGAAATTTCCAGCAATTTATTGTTGCTGAAGCAAAAGGTGTGATGTCGGGTGGGTCCCTGATCCTGGAGCGGAGGTGGGATGCAAAGCATGGAGACCCTTCTAAGGCACCAGAGGAGGGAGAGAGATTGAACAAATAGGAGAGGTGGGTGGGTGAGGGAGAGAAGAGCCACTGAGATCATCACAACTCAAACAAAACTAAAACAAGTGTAATACATGTCCTTGAGTTCTCTTGCTTTCTCCCATTTTCTATTAAAACATGTGCAAACTAGCACCTTAACACTTTTTGTAATTTCATGACAAAGGCTATCATATTTCATAGCCAGCAGATGGCACTAAGTATACATAAAATGAACATTTTGCACACTCACTTTTTTTTTTTTTCTCTTGAGACAGTCTCACTCTGTTGCCCACGCTGCAGTGCAGTGGCGCAATCGTGTCTCTCTGCATCCTGGGCTCCAGCGATCCTCCTGCCTCAGCTTCCCGAGTAGCTGGGACCACAGGCGCCTACCTCCTACTTATTTTAAAAGAGTTCAATCCAGGCTCTGCTGTTCTCAAGGGACTTTTCTCCATACTAGGAACTCTAAAATCTGACAATGGTCTGGATCTCTGAGATAGGGAAGGCATCTTGTAGGTACAGGGTCCTCTCTTCTGCCAGGGGCTACTGTGCTGTAGTCTCAGAGGGATTTCATCAGGGGATCCCAGTAAGGTTGTAAAATGAATAATGATCTTGGTGGCACCACACCATCTCTGTGTAGTGAGGAAAACTTATGTAAAACTGGAACGGGTGAAGGGGTGAAACTAGGAAGGTGTCATAGCTGTTAGAAGAGGGGGAACAGGATTGGGTGGGTAAAGCCTTCAGCTGTGAGGCCTGTTGACATCTATGAAAGAGGAAGAAAGCAGGAGAGCCTCCAGCTGCAAAGGACGGCTGACCAGGGCTTGGCTTGCTCAGTGAGCAGCTTCAGAGCAAAGATTGCCTGATGAAGCAGTTCAGCATTGGGCCGAAACAGCCAGGCCCTACAGTACCCTTCTCATCTGGTTTGGCTCTGTCCCCACCCAAAATCTCATCTTGAATTGTAATCCCCATAATCCCCACAAGTCAAGGGAGAGACCAGGTGGATGTAATTGAATCATGGGGGTGTTTTCTCCCATGCTGTTCTCCTGATAGTGAGTTCTCACGAGAGCTGATGATTTTGTAAGTGTTTGGTAGTTTCTCCTGCGTTCATTTCTCCTTCCTGCCACCTTGTGAAGAAGGTGGCTTGCTTCCCCTTAACCTTTTGCCATGATTTAAGTTTCCTGAGGCCTCCCCAGTCATGCTGAACTGTGAGTCAATTAAGCCTCTTTCCTTTATAAATTACTCTTGGGTATTTCCTTAGAGCAATGTGAGAACAGACTAGTATATCTTCCTTGCTCAGTCATTGGCTGGGGGTTGCCTAGGAAGAATGTGGTCCAGCGTGAATGCCATGCAGATGCTGATGGCTCTACAGTTGAAGGCTGTCAGTTAACTCTGCTCCCTGCAGCTGGGCAGCAGGTTCTCAGAGGAATACCCTAGAGGTGGTGTACTTTTGTGGCTGCCACACCATCCTTATTAAAGAAATAACTCTCATGTGTATGATCCCCATTGTATTTCTTAGGTCTGTGTGAAGCTGTGTAAACAGGCTTGCTCTTTTCAATAGCTGAGGTGCTTTTTAAATAAAATTCATACGTTCTTGGATATGATTCAATCCAGTATATTCCATGAACTGGCTTTGCAGCTTCATCTGAATAATCTCAATATTTATATATGAGTTATATGTATCTCTTGGATGAAAATTTCAAAAGTAAAGGCCATTATCTATATGTGCTCAAAGGATATAAAAGAATTTTAATCTCAGAAAAGCATAATAAGGAAGTCAGTATATATTTTAATCTCAGGCAAGCATACCAAGGAAGTCAGTAGCTGCAAAAGCTCCTCAAAAAATTATTCAAAGTCAAATATAAATAATCCTATTGCTCTTCTGGATTATGAATACATCATAGTTTTTTTATTAACATCCAATTCAAGTTGGTCTATTGTCTGGTGGTATTAAAATGGATCACATGTGTAGCCCTTAATAATGCACATTGACTTGGAACACCTTGCTTGATCCTCATAATTCTATGAGGTAGTTATTATCACCTATGTACAGATGAAGAAACACATCCTGAGAGATGTGAATTTTAATGCAATTTCTATGAACGACATCTTTTTTTCAAAACCCTATGAAACACAATCCAGTAATTTTTAAGAAGCTATACCACTCCTTCCTCACACAATATACAAAAATCAACTCAAGATGGATGAAAGACTTGAAAACTATAAAAAACCTAGAAGAAAATAGGAAAGGCCATGGACATAGGCCTTGGCAAAGACTTCATGATGAAAATGCCAAAAGCAATTGCAGCAAAAACAAAAATTGACAAATGGGATCTAACAAAACTAAGAGGTTCTGCACAGTAAAAGAAACTATCAACAGAGTAAACACACAGCCTACAGAATGGGGGAAAACACCTGCAAACTACACATCTGACAAAGGTCTAATATCCAGTACCTAAAAGGAACTTAAATCAACAAGCAAAAACAAACGGCCTCATTAAAAATGGGCAAAAAATGTGAACAGACACTTCTCAAAAGGAGACATGCATGTAGGCAACAAGCATATGAAAAAATGTTCACCACCACTAATCATTAGAGAAATGCAAATCAAAACCATAGTAAGATGCCATCTCACACCAGTCAGAATGGCTATGATGAAAAAGTTTAAAAAAAAAAAAGATGCTGGTGAAGTTTTGGAGAAAAGAGAACACTTATACACTGCTGGTAGAAATGTAAACCAGTTTGGCAACTGTGGAAAGCAGTTTGGAGATCTTTCAAAGAATTTAAAATGGAGCTATCATTCAACCCAGCAATCCCATTACTGGATATATACCCAAAGGAATATAAATTGTTCTACCATAAAAACACATATACACGTATGTTCATTGCAGCATTATTCACAATAGCAAAGACATGGAATCAACCTAAATGCCCATCAACGGCGGAATGGATAAAGAAAATGTGGTACATATATACCACGGAATACTATACAGCCATATAAAAAGAATGAGATCATGTCCTCTGTAGCAACACAGATGGAGCTGGAGGCCAGTTTCCTAAGTGAACTAACACAGAACAGGAAACCAAATACTGTATGTGCTCCTTATAAGTAAGAGCTAAACACTGAGCACACATGGACAAAAAGAAGGGAATAATAGGCACCAGGGCCTACTTGAGGGTGGAGGGTGGGAGGAGAGTGAGGACTGACAAAATACCTATCAGGTACTATGCTTATTACCTGAGTGACAAAATAATCTGTACACCAAACCCCATGACATGTGATTTACCTATATAACAAACCTGCAAATGTACCCCTGAACCTAAAATAGAAGTTGGAAGGAAAAAAATTCATTGCACAAATGGAAACAATAAAATCTACAATTTGAACATTTATTTGAATAGCTGGACGTGTCATCAGAACAATTCTTGGTGCTTATTTAAGCACCCAGAGCTACCTAAAGAGAACATGAAGTTTAAGAACCACTGATGAGGAATCAAAGCCCTACTTTGAAGAGTATAAATATATATTAAGCATTATATACATATATACACACACATTTTAAGGAATTATAAAATGAACACTTGTATACTTAACACCAAGAAATTGAATATTAACACTGAAGCACCCAGGGCTTCTCCTGTATTGCCTTCTTTCCTAGAAGTGATCACCAGCCTGTTTTGAATTAACTATGCCTATGCTTTCGCTGTTTTGCCACACTATATCTTCTATAATATTGTTGTCTTGTTTGCTTTTAGGCCATATGTAAATGGCATATATATCGACAGGCACACTCATTCCCTTTGATGACTTAGTTTTTTATCTTTAACAGTCTATTTGACATTGGTTCCCGCTGACACTTGTGACTGTGGATCACATTCACTCATTTACAGTATTACTTTGTATGGAAATATTCATTTTATCCATTCTGTTGGTGGGCCTTTGAGTTGTTTTCAGCTTTTTTTTCTCAGGTACAAATAATGCTTCCATGAAGATTCATGTAATTGGTTTCCTTGGTATATTTGTACCAATATTTCTTTAGGGTGAAACTATAAATTGCAGACACTACATACCTTAAAACTTATTAGGTAATAACGACTTATTTTCTTTTTATTATTATTATTAAAGTCTTAGGGTACATGTGCACAACGTGCAGGTCTGTTACATATGTATACATGTGCCATGTTGGCATGCTGCACCCATTAACTCGTCATTTAGCATTAGGTGTATCTCCTAATGCTATCCCTCTCTCCTCCCCTCACCCCACAACAGTCCCCGGTGTGTGATGTTCCCCTTCCCGTGTCCATGTGTTCTCATTGTTCAATTCCCACCTATGAGTGAGAACATGCGGTGTTTGGTTTTTTGTCTTTGTGATAGTTTGCTGAGAATGATGGTTTCCAGTTTCATCCATGTCCCTACAAAGGACATGAACTCATCCTTTTTTATGGCTGCAGTGAGCCAAGATCGTGCCACTGAACTCCAGCCTAGGCGACAGAGCAAGACTCCATCTCAAAAAAAAAAAGGGAGAACCAAGGATTTTATATCTAGCCAATCTGTCATTCAAGTATAGATGTTATAAAAAAAGCTTCAAATATGCAATAATTGAGGAAATAATAGTAACCTTCTCAAATACAAAAAGTTTAAAAGAGAATCATACAGAAACAAAGCAAATATAGTCAAATACACATAAAACTTACAACAAAGGTTCTCACATTATCTCACAAAGCAAAGACAGACTCAACTTACGCTACACAGGGAAGACAAATAAAAACAGATTCAGAAAGGTGAAAAATAGAATGATGGCATCACCATGGCAGGCAATACCATTTCCATATGGAAACTAAGGAAGACATTTAAAGCAAGGATAAGAAGCAAATTCATTGCCTCAAAAGCTTTATCAATAAAAATGAAAGAGTGAAAATAAATGAATTAAATTCTTGACTTAAAAATCTAAATAAAGAATAACAAAGCAAAAAAAGTATACTAAAGGAAATACTCATGAGAAGAATAGTCTATTATATCTACCCCTCTGTGTATCTATTTTGCTGTTTTATATTTTTTCTCTATATTCTAGGATTCTTTCTTTCATTTCCTTTTTGTTTTCAGAATTTTTAAATTTTAAGTTCAGGGATACATGTGCAGGATGTGCATGTTTGTTACATAGGTAAACGTGTACCATGGTGGTTTGCTGCACCTAACAACCCATTACCTAGGTATTAAGCCCAGCATACATTAGCTATTTTTCCTGATGCTCTCCCTCCCCATACCCTCCCCTGACAAGCCCCAGTGTGTTTTGTTCCCCTCCCAGTGTCCATGTGTTCTCACTGTTCAGCTCCCACTTGTAAGTGAGAACATGCACTGTTTGGTTTTCTGTTCCTGCATTAGTTTACTGAGGATAATGGCTTCCAGCTCCATCCACGTCCCTGCCAAGGACATGATCTCATTTCTTTTTATGACTGCAAAATATTCCATGGTATATATGTACCATATTTTCTTTATCCAGTCTATCACTCATGGGCATTTGGGTTGCTTCCATGCTATCAAAAAAGAGCTCATATAGCCAAGACAATCCTAAGCAAAAAGAACAAAGCTGGAGGCCTCAGCCTACCTGACTTCAAACTATATTACAAGGCTACAATAACAAAAACAGCATGGTCATGGTAAAAAACAGGCATATTGACCAATGGAACAGAATAGAGAACTCAGAAATAAAACCACATATCTACAACCATCTGGTCTTCAAGAAACCTGACAAAAGAACTTCAATTAACCATTCTCTAAGGTTCTCTGCTAGCCACAAATTATCTTAATTTTCCTTGATTGGAGAATGTCTATTTCCCCTTCATTCCTAAAGGAAACATCCACTGGATATGTAATTCATCTTGACAATGTTCTGCCACAACCTTCTGGCCTCCTTAATTTCACATGAGAAGTCTGCTACAATTCAAGTCAGTTTTGCCTGTAGGTGATGTGTCATTTCTCCGTACCTGCTTTCAAGATTTTTTCTTTTCATTTTAAAAGTTAACTTATAATGTATCTTGGCATGGATTTCTCTGGGTTTGTCTTACTTGGGAATGGCTCAGTGTCTTCACTCAGCAGGTGTGTCTTTCACCAAATTTGGGGAGTTTTTAGCAATTACTTCTTAAAATACTATTCAGCCCCAGTCTCTTTTTCCATTCCTTCTGAAATTTTGATGATACAAATATTAGATCTTTTGTTACTACACCATAGGTCCGGGAGGCTCTGTACTTTTTCCTGTGATTTTCTCTCAATTTACATTGAGAGATTTCTATTGTTCTATCTGCAAGAGCAGTGACTGCTTCTTCAGTAATATTCACTCCGCTACCAAGTCCATTTACTGAATTTTAATTTCAGTTATTGTATTTTTCAGTTCTATAATCACCAAGTTGTTCTTAAAAAAAAAAAAAAACAATTCTTTGGTGAGATTTTATAGCCTTTTCATTTGCTTCCAGAGTATTTAAAACTGCTCATTGAAGTGTTTTTATGATGATTGCTTTAAAACCCTTGCCGAATAATCCCCACATCCTATTCATCTCAGTGTTGACATTTGTTGATTGTCTTTTCTCATTCAAGTTGTTATTTTCTCCATTCTTGCTATGATGAGTGGTTTTTCTATTGTGTCCAGTACATTTTTTATATTATGTTAGAGACTGTGGATCCTATCTTAAATTTCTATTTCAGCAGACAGTCACTTTGTTTTTAGGTTTATCACGCAACTCCTGGCCTACTTCTGTGTGCTATAGTTACAATGACAGTTTAGTTTTCAGAGTCTTTGCAGTGCTAGTGCTATTGTGGTCAGCTTGATTCATCTGGTGCCCTGGTGCTCCGTCTCCACCCCAAATCATGCTGCCGATGCAGGAAGAATGTATTTCCCATGTCCTGTTGCCATGGGGTAGAGGGTCGGCAGAGGGCAGAGGGCAGAGGGCTCTTTCCTAGGGTGCCTAGTCCTAGCAGGGCACCTGTTAGATCCCCGCTGCTGCTACCTGCATGGGCAGCCTCCCTGGAGGGAAAAGTAGATACCAGACCCACAGGATGGAGAGCATTTCCCTGGACCCTCTTTCTGAGTGTCTTCTGCCACTGGATGGAGTTTCAGGAGATGGCAGCCTGTGGTGTTTTTCTGTGAGTTCTGAGGTACCTAACTAGTCTGCCTTTCTATATAGCATTGGGCTGGGATTGGAGCTACAGTTATGAAATCATGATTTCATACACACACACGTGTGCACATACGTGCAGTGAAAGGGCCTAGAAACAAGGACACACTGGTAGTAATAAGTGCACATACCACTCAGGTCTTGGTTTCCAAATACCATTCTCCTCTAAAAGGAACCAGGGCTCCTTGGAAAAAACGGCTGATTCCAAGGCTAGCACAAGGAAAATCAAGAAAAGCCTGGAGCATTATAAATTTATAAAGACATGTGAAAAAGACATCTAGCTTAGGAACATTCCAAACGGCGAGGCCTGGAACTGATATTTGTGTATAACATATGGTTTTTCTCATATAGACAGACTATTCCAGCATCATTTAGTGAAAAGTGACCTGCAAGACAATCTTGCTGAAATTGCTTTGAATCTGAACATCAGCTGAGGAGAACTGCATTACATGAACCTTCATACACATAAATGTGATTCATTTTTCTATTTATGTCTTAGAATTATTAAAATAAATTTTCATACAAATACTATATGTATTTTGTTAGATTCATTCAGATCCTATGCATTTTTCTTCCTAATACATAAGGCATATTTTTAAAAAATATGTTTTCTGTTTGTTGCCAAAGAATAGAAATGCAATTGATTTTTGAATATTAAACTTATATCTAGCCATGGTATTGAACTCTTCTAATTCCTAATAAGTTGTCAATTATTTTATTCTTTCTAGGTAAATATTGATACTATAATAAATTTTCCTTCTTTCTGTTTCTTTCCTTTTCCTATTATTTACTTTTCTTGCATTACTAGGCTAGTTTGGACTTTAATAAAATGTGAAAAAGCACATTTATCTTTATCTTGATTTTAAACAGAACACTCTAAATACTTTATTATCAGTTAAGACTAATGACTGCTGAAGAATTTTACTGGGTTGAGAAAACTGTTATTTCTATTGTGTTACATGTTTTCATTATAAATGGGTGTTCAATTTTATCAATTTTATTTTCTGCATCTAATGGGATGATCATAAGACTTTTTCTCTTTTAATCTGTTAGTGTGATAACTTACATTTTTGGATTTTCCAGAAACGTCTTTGGATTCCTAGAATAAGCCAGATTTATCACAAGTGGATTATCTTTATCACATATATGGCTGTTCTTGAGTTACTAATCTTTTATACTTTTGTGTGTAAGGAATGTTTTTAATCTAGGTGAAATTTTGAATTTATGCTCACAAGTAAGAATATCCTTTCTCATACTATCCTTATCCGGCCTTAGTACTGAGCTTTAGATTATCTTGGAGGTTCCATTTCCCTTCTTGTAATGATTCTTATGCCTCATGGCACACACAAAGTTCCCCTTTGTAAATTTCATATGAGCTCAATTCAATAATTACCTTGCCACCAAAAACTGGAGTCTCCCATTAAACAGTGAATTTGCTTCTATTGATGTTAAACTCTAAACTGAATCACTTAGATCTGAAAATACCTTGTTCAGGTTGTGTGTGATAAACACTTACCTTTGCCAAAGATATACAGAGCTAAAAACAGAAAATAATACCTAGGGAGGCTTAAAAAACATGTAAGCTGAACATTTGGTTAAATCTCAACTTTTCTTTCCTTAGATTTTTTGTTTCTTTGATATTCTTGAATTTAAAACTTAGTCAATTCATGTTCTTTCCAGTCTACTACCGAAAATATTGAAAATGAAGACAGTAAATTTTCCTTTGAGTGCAGCCTTGGCAGAATTTTTTTGATGTTTATGGACACTCTTCTACTTATTGTCATTTTTCAATAGTTTGCAACTGAAATTCTGACCTTCTTTTGAGTTGTTATTAAATTGCTCAATTTTTCTGAAGTGAAAGAATTATATATTACAAGTGTAATGTCGATATGTGAATTTCTACAAAGCCTGCATGCCTAAGGACAGGTGGCCTGGGTAAAGAGTCAAATTGGTAGAACCAATAAAGAATAATAAAAAGACAAAAAAAGCATCATGTCATTCACTCAACAACTTAGTGGACAAATCTTTCTATATTTTCACCATAAAGGATGAGAGAATGCCGCCAACAAGAAGAAAATAGCAACTCCTTACATTTTGTTCTTTTGTATTGTGGGTAGGAACCTACCTCCTCAACTTGTAACATTTCCAGACTTATCATCTCAATATATAACATGAAAACATACAGTTCATTTCTTCCGTCACCCAGGGTGGAGTGCAGTGGGGTGATCATGGCTCACTGCAACCTTCCTGGGCTCAAGCGATCCTCCTACCTCAGCCTCCTGAGTAGTTGGGATCACAGGCTCATGCCACCATGCTCAACTAGTTTTTCTATTTTTGGTAGAGATGGGGTTTTGCTATGTTGCCCAGGCTGGTCTCAAACTCCTGGGCTGAAGCTCTCTGTTCATGCTGGCCTCCCAAAGTGCTGTGATTACAGGCATGAACCACTGTGTGTGGCCCAGGGTTTATTTTTTAATAGAAGTACATCACAGACCAGAGAAAAAGAATATCATCTGTCTCATACTAAGAGAATTTAAGAGTTGCACTACCTGCCTAATAACTTATTTTACTAGGAAACCATGGAGGTAATATGGGCCATCCATCTGCATATTAGGGAAGAAGCCAAACAAAGATTAGGTTGTGGCTGAGTTCAAATTAGAAGGGGCTGGGAGACTGTAAGGAAAAAGTTAAAAGGACAAAAGTAATAGAGTCTAAAGTTGGAAGATGGCCGAATAGGAACAGCTCCAGTCAACAGCTCCCAGAGTGAGCGACACAAAAGACGGGTGATTTCTGCATTTCCATCTGAGGTACCGGGTTCATCTCACTAAGGAGTGCCAGACAGTGGGCGCAGGACAGTGGGTGCAGCGCACCATACCTGAGCCGAAGCAGGGCGAGGCCTTGCCTCACTTGGGAAGCGCAAGGGGTCAGGGAGTTCCCTTTCTGAGTCAAAGAAAGGGGTGACAGATGGCACTTGGAAAATCGGGTCACTCCCACCCGAATACTGCGCTTTTCCGACGGGCTTAAAAAACGGTGCACCACGAGATTATATCCCGCACCTGGCTCGGAGGGTCCTACGCCCACGGAGTCTCACTGATTGCTAGCACAGCAGTCTGAGATCAAACTGCAAGGTGGCAGCGAGGCTGGGGGAGGGGCGCCCGCCATTGCCCAGGCTTGCTTAGGTAAACAAAGGAGCCGGGAAGCTCGAACTGGGTGGAGCCCACCACAGCTCAAGGAGGCCTGCCTGCCTCTGTAGGCTCCACCTCTGGGGACAGGGCACAGACAAACAAAAAGACAGCAGTAACCTCTGCAGACTTAAATGTCCCTGTCTGACAGCTTTGAAGAGAGCAGTGGTTCTCCCAGCACACAGCTGGAGATCTGAGAACGGGCAGACTGCCTCCTCAAGAGGGTCCCTGACCCCTGACCCCTGAGCAACCTAACTGGGAGGCATCCCCCAACAGGGGCAGACTGACACCTCACACGGCCGGGTACTCCTCTGAGACAAAAATTCCAGAGGAACGATCAGACAGCAGCATTCGCGGTTCATGAAAATCCGCTGTTCTGCAGCCACTGCTGCTGATATCCAGGCAAACAGGGTATGGAGTGGACCTCTAGCAAACTCCAACAGACCGGCAGCTGAGGGTCCTGTCTGTTAGGAGGAAAACTAACAAACAGAAAGGACATCCACACCAAAAACCCATCTATACATCACCATCATCAAAGACCAAAAGTAGATACAACCACAAAGATGGGGAAAAAACAGAGCAGAAAAACTAGAAACTCTAAAAAGCAGAGCGCCTCTCCTCCTCCAAAGGAATGCAGTTCCTCACCAGCAACGGAACAAAGCTGGATGGAGAATGACTTTGACGAGTTGAGAGAAGAAGGCTTCAGACGATCAAACTACTCCGAGCCACAGGAGGAAATTCAAACCAAAGGCAAAGAAGTTAAAAATTTTGCAAAAAATTTAGACGAATGTGTAACTAGAATAACCAATACAGAGAAGTGCTTAAAGGAGCTGATGGAGCTGAAAGCCAAGGCTCAAGAACTACGTGAAGAATGCAGAAGCCTCAGGAGCCGATGCGATCAACTGGAAGAAAGGGTATCAGCGATGGAAGATGAAATGAATGAAATGAAGTGAGAAGGGAAGTTTAGAGAAAAAAGAATAAAAAGAAACAAACAAAGCCTCCAAGAAATATGGGACTATGTGAAAAGACCAAATCTACATCTGACTGGTGTACCTGAAAGTGATGGGGAGAATGGAACCAAGTTGGAAAACACTCTGCAGGATATTATCCAGGAGAACTTCCCCAATCTAGCAAGGCTGGCCAACATTAAGATTCAGGAAATACAGAGAATGCCACAAAGATACTCCTCGAGAAGAGCAACTCCAAGACACATAATTGTCAGATTCACCAAAGTTGAAATGAAGGAAAAAATGTTAAGGGAAGCCAGAGAGAAAGGTCGGGTTACCCACAAAGGGAAGCCCATCAGACTAACAGCGGATCTCTCAGCAGAAACTCTACAAGCCAGAAGAGAGTGGGGGCCAATATTCAACATTCTTAAAGAAAATAATTTTCAACCCAGAATTTCATATCCAGCAAAACTAAGCTTCATAAGTGAAGAAGAAATAAAATACTTTACAGACAAGCGAATGCTGAGAGATTTTGTCACCACCAGGCCTGTCCTAAAAGAGCTCCTGAAGGAAGCACTAAACATGGAAAGGAACTACCGGTACTAGCTGCTGCAAAATCATGCCAAATTCTAAAGACCATCAAGGCTAGGAAGAAACTGCATCAACTAATGAGCAAAATAACCAGCTAACATCATAATGACAGGATCAAATTCACACATAACAATATTAACTTTAAATGTAAATGGACTAAATGCTCCAATTAAAAGACACAGACTGGCAAATTGGATAAAGAGTCGAGACCCATCAGTATGCTGTATTCAGGAAACCCATCTCACGTGCAGAGACACACATAGGCTCAAAATAAAAGGATGGAGGAAGATCTACCAAGCAAATGGAAAACAAAAAAAGGCAGGGGTTGCAATCCTAGTCTCTGATAAAACAGACTCTAAACCAACAAAGATCAAAAGAGACAAAGAAGGCCATTACATAATGGTAAAGGGATCAATTCAACACGAAGAGCTAACTATCCTAAATATATATGCACCCAATACAGGAGCACCCAGATTCATAAAGCAAGTCCTGAGTGACCTACAAAGAGACTTAGGCTCCCACACATTAATAATGAGAGACTTTAACACCCCACTGTCAACATTAGACAGATCAACGAGACAGAAAGTGAACAACGATACCCAGGAATTGAACTCAGCTCTGCACCAAGCAGACCTAACAGATATCTACAGAACTCTCCACCCCTAATCAACAGAATATACATTTTTTTTCAGCACCACACCACACCTATTCCAAAATTGACCACATACTGGGAAGTAAAGCTCTCCTCAGCAAATGTAAAAGAACAGAAATTATAACAAACTGTCCCTCAGACCACAGTGCAATCAAACTAGAACTCAGGATTAAGAATCTCACTCAAAACCGCTCAACTACTTGGAAACTGAACAACCTGCTCCTGAATGACTACTGGGTACATAATGAAATGAAGGCAGAAATAAAGATGTTCTTTGAAACCAACGAGAACAAAGACACAACATACCAGAATCTCTGGGACACATTCAAAGCAGTGTGTAGAGGGAAATTTATAGCACTAAATGCCCACAAGAGAAAGCAGGAAAGATCCAAAATTGACACCCTAACACCACAATTAAAAGAACTAGAAAAGCAAGAGCAAACACATTCAAAAGCTAGCAGAAGGCAAGAAATAACTAAAATCAGAGCAGAACTGAAGGAAATAGAGACACAAAAAACCCTTCAAAAAATTAATGAATCCAGGAGCTGGTTTTTTGAAAGGATCAACAAAATTGATACACCGCTAGCAAGACTAATAAAGAAAAAAAGAGAGAAGAATCAAATAGATGCAATAAAAAATGATAAAGGGGATATCACCACCGATCCCATGGAAATACAAACTACCATCAGAGAATACTACAAACATCTACACAAATAAACTAGAAAATCTAGAAGAAATGGATAAATTCCTTGACACACACACCCTCCCAAGACTAAACCAGGAAGAAGTTGAATCTCTGAATAGATGAATAACAGGAGCTGAAATTGTGGCAATAATCAATAGCTTACCAACCAAAAAGAGTCCAGGACCAGATGGATTCACAGCCGAATTCTACCAGAGGTACAAGGAGGAACTGGTACCATTCCTTCTGAAACTATTCCAAGCAATAGAAAAAGAGGGAATCCTCCCTAACTCATTTTATGAGGCCAGCATCATGCTGATACCAAAGCCGGGCAGAGACACAACCAATAAAGAGAATTTTAGACCAATATCCTTGATGAACATTGATGCAAAAATCCTCAATAAAATACTGGCAAACCGAATCCAGCAGCACATCAAAAAGCTTATCCACCATGATCAAGTGCGCTTCATCCCTGGGATGCAAGGCTGGTTCAATACACGCAAATCAATAAATGTAATCAAGCATATAAACAGAACCAAAGACAAAAACCACACGATTATCTCAATAGATGCAGAAAAGGCCTTTGACAAAATTCAACAACGCTTCATGCTAAAAACTCTCAATAAATTAGGTATTGATGGGACGTATCTCAAATTAATAAGAGCTATCTATGACAAACCCACAGCCAATATCATACTGAATGGGCAAAAACTGGAAGCATTCCCTTTGAAAAACTGGCACAAGACAGTTTTCAAAGGAAAACTTTGAAACCTCTATCACCACTCCTATTCAACATAGTGTTGGAAGTTCTGGCCAGGGCAATTAGGCAGGAGAAGGAAATAAAGGGTATTCAATTAGAAAAAGAGGAAATCAAATTGTCCCTGTTTGCAGATGACATGATTATATACCTAGAAAACCCACTGTCTCAGCCCAAAACCTCCTTAAGCTGATAAGCAACTTCAGCAAAGTCTCAGGATACAAAATCAATGTACAAAAATCACAAGCATTCTTATACACCAATAACAGACAAACAGAGAGCCAAATCATGAGTGAACTCTCATTCACAATTGCTTCAAAGAGAATAAAATACCTAGGAATCCAACTTACAAGGGATGTGAAGGACCTCTTCAAGTAGAACTACAAACCACTGCTCAATGAAATAAAAGAGGATACAAAGAAATGGAAGAACATTCCATGCTCATGGGTAGGAAGAATCTATATTGTGAAAATGGCCATACTGCCCAAGGTAATTTACAGATTCAGTGCCATCCCCATCAAGCTACCAATGCCTTTCTTCACAGAATTGGAAAAAACTACTTTAAAGTTCATATGGAACCAAAAAAGAGCCTGCATCGCCAAGTCAATCCTAAGCCAAAAGAACAAAGCTGGAGGCATCACGCTACCTGACTTCAAACTATACTACAAGGCTACAGTAACCAAAACAGCATGGTACTGGTACCAAAACAGAGATATAGATCAATGGAACAGAACAGAGCCCTCAGAAATAACGCCGCATATCTACAACTATCTGATCTTTGACAAACCTGAGAAAAACAAGCAATGGGGAAAGGATTCCCTATTTAATAAATGGTGCTGGGAAAACTGGCTAGCCATATGTAGAAAGCTGAAATTGGATCCCTTCCTTACACCTTACACAAAAATTAATTCAAGATGGATTAAAGACTTACATGTTAGACCCGAAACCATAAAAACTCTAGAAGAAAACCTAGGCATTACCATTCAGGACATAGGCATGGGCAAGGACTTCATGTCTAAAACACCAAAAGCAATGGCAACAAAAGCCAAAATTGACAAATGGGATCTAATTAAACTAAAGAGCTTCTGCACAGCAAAAGAAACTACCATCAGAGTGAACAGGCAACCTACAGAATGGGAGAAAATTTTTGCAACCTACTCATCTGACAAAGGGCTAATATCCAGAATCTACAATGAACTCAAACAAATTTACAAGAAAAAAACAACCCCATCAAAAAGTGGGTGAAGGACATGAACAGACACTTCTCAAAAGAAGACATTTATGCAGCCAAAAAACACATGAAAAAATGCTCACCATCACTGGCCATCAGAGAAATGCAAATCAAAACCACAATGAGATACCATCTCACACCAGTTAGAATGGCAATCATTAAAAAGTCAGGAAACAACAGGTGCTGGAGAGGATGTGGAGAAATAGGAACACTTTTACACTGTTCATGGTTACTAGTTCAACCATTGTGGAAGTCAGTGTGGCAACTCCTCAGGGATCTAGAACTTGAAATACCATTTGACCCAGCCATCCCATTAACAGGTATATACCCAAAGGACTATAAATCATGCTGCTATAAAGACACATGCACACGTATGTTTAGTGTGGCACTATTCACAATAGCAAAGACTTGGAACCAACCCAAATGTCCAACAATGATAGACTGGATTAAGAAAATGTGGCACATATACACCATGGAATACTATGCGGCCATAAAAAATGACGCATTCATGTCCTGTGTAGGGACATGGATGAAATTGGAAATCATCCTCCTCAGTAAACTATCGCAAGCACAAAAAACCAAACACCGCATATTCTCACTCATAGGTGGGAAATGAACAATGAGAACACATGGACACAGGAAGGGGAATGTCACACTCTGGGGACTGTTGTGGAGTTGGGGGAGGGGGGAGGGATAGCATTAGGAGATATACCTAACACTAAATGACGAGTTCATGGGTGCAGCACACCAGCATGGCACATGTATACATATGTAACCTGCACATTGTGCACATGTACCCTAAAACTTAAAAGTATAATAATAATTAAAAAAATAAAAAATAGAAATGTTACTGTTACGTGAAAAAAATAACATTGTAATTTACCATTAAATATTCTAAATACAAAAGCTCGTTTTCCTCTACATCTGCATGACATTAGAAATTTAATACTCCAGCAAGGAGGTCACAAAATAGGACATGGCGCTGCCCCTGCACACCTCAACATGCTTCTCCTGTATGTGTAGCAACAACTTTTGTATACCACCACTTTTCTATTTCAAAAAACATTGAAGAGAAATGTAAGTGCTGACAAAGTAATAAGTTAACAACTATGGGAAAAATTAAAGGAAAAAGAATCTTAAAAAATTAAAAAATCATTCTAGAATTCAGCTGAAGCATGTGGAAGTTTAAATTGTCCATTCTGCATTACTGAGATGTATTGGGAACCAATACCTTTTACCACAGAGAATTATAGTAACTTTTGGATAAGAAAAAAGAAACACAAACATTTTACCTAAATAATAAAACTGTAACTGCTCCTTTTATAAATGCTGTATTGGATTTTGATGAATCTTTGTATAATCGTATATAAATTTTCAAAAACAAAATTCTAAATGTTCATATTGTTTATTGTTATCATAAAATACTCATTATGTACTTTGTAATCTTACATTTTTCAAACAAAAATTAGTTCTGACTAAAATACAGAGTATAGCACATGCACTCAATGATACAACCCTAAATGTTCTCATTAAGACATTTTATTCCATGAAAGCCCTGACTGACCAGACTGATATCACCTCAAAAAAATAAAAATAACCCACCTTCCTAGGAATTAAACTGGGAATGAATAGCAAGGGGTGATGAAGAATGGTCAGCTTCCATCACCTAATCTTTGAGAGAAGGCAAAGTGTAGAGCAAAGATACAGAAATCTGAATGAGGAGGAGGTTCCTAAATCCAAATTCAACCCCAGAATATACTTGTCAGGTTGGTAAGAAATCAGAAGTTAGCCTGCTCCATTCTCAAGGTTTGTGCCACTCCAGTACACTACTATTTACCACTCTTCAATTAGCTTTATCTGAGTGCCACAAATATTTGCATGGACGTGTGCAGTGTTCTGTGGTTAAAGAGATAAATATGGCATGGTCCCTGTTTCCAGTGGTACTTTTAAATACATGTAATTGGCTGGGCACAGTGGCTCACGCCTGTAATCCCAGCACTTTGGGAGGCCGAAGCGGGCGGATCACTTGAGGTCAGGAGTTCAAGGTCAGGTTTTGCCTGGACAACATGGCAAAACCCTGCCTCTACCAAAAATACAAAAACTAGCTGGGGGTGGTGGTGTGCACCTGTAATCCCAGCTACTTGGGAGGCTGAGGCAGGAGAATCGCTTGAACCCGGGAAGCAGAGGTTGCAGTGAGCCGATCATGCCACTGCACTCCAGCCTGGGTGACAGAGCAAGACTTCATCTCTAAAGAAATAAATAAATAAAAATTTGTGTATGTGTGGATGATTCATAAATTTACTGTTTCAAAAAAGAAGGAAGAAAAACAAATGATTTTTATATAAGGCAGAATCTGCCAGGGACTTAGGTGAAGAATGGGGTCCTCTGGGAGTTTGGAGGAGATCGTGATCATTATTTCATTCAGTGAGAGTTCTCATTAGTATTCTATCAAATTTATTTCTCTGATAAGGCTATTTATACTATTCTACCACATAAGGTTTTTTTTGTTCATTTCTCAGACCTTTTATATATCTAAAACGCTTATAAATGTAATCCCTACAAAAAAAGTGTATCCAAAAAAAAAAGTTTGAAATGAAACTGGTTGTCCTGTTAGAAACATTAGTTGTTCAGAAATGCTTCATAAATATGTGAATATACGTACTCTTTATCCATCTAACTCCGCATTTCCCAAATTCGTTTGCACACAGAACACTTTTTTCATGGCACATTCATCAAAACCACAGGTTAGAAAACAATGTCAGAGTACCTAAACTTTGAAGAGAAAATGTAATTGTTTCTCAAAAACTTCTGAATCTTGGCAAACTATATACAAACACATATCTTTTGGTTTATTAAAATATAATGTAGTTATCTAAAACCTGTAGCCTACACTCTTAAATGGAGAGCAATTTTTACGTAGCAATTTTGAATTATTTTCTTAACTCTATACTCAATTTACTTTTAAAATAACTAAAAAAGATCAATTTGGTAATTACAACTTCATAGGTTGAAGTATATATATATATATAATATATATATTTACATATTTTTTTTTAGAGGGAGTCTCGCTCTGTGCCCACGCTGGAGTGTAGTGGCACAATCTTGGCTCACTGCAACCTGTGCCTCCCGGGTTCAAGCAATTCTCCTGCCTCAGCCTCCCAAGTAGCTGGGATTACAGATGCACAGCACCATGCCTGGCTAACTTTTGTATTTTAGTAGAGACAAGGTTTCACCATGTTGGCCAGGCTGGTCTCGAACTCCTGACCTCAAGTGATCCGCCCACCTCAGCCTCCCAAAGTGCTGAACTGAAGCATATTTTAAGACACTTAAATTATAATTTATTTGCCTTTGTTTTATAAATCGAAGTTACCTGAGAATCAAAGTTAAAATATACATCTGAAGTACAAGGAATGGATAGGAAAAACTTTCACAGAGAGGTTGTGTCCACATCACATGGGTGACCTGAAATCAACAAAATGCCCACTTTACATCATGTTTACTACAACAAACATTTAAAAACCAGGGGTGAGTTTGTTTTAGTAATTTCAATACTAGGCTCACTAGATCCCATTTCTGAGTGTCTGGCATAGCTTCTCAGTTTTTGAAGCTCTCTTAACGCATGAGGCCATTAAGTAGAGAGCAATTAACTACCATGTCCAGAAACCAGCAACAGATATATCAGACCGAGCAAAATGAAACCCAAGGGACAAACAAGATTGTACGTATACGAGTTGTGAGAATTCTGGGACTGACCAACTAGATCCATAGTCCAGCCCTGCAGTATGATCCTGGCATATGATCCTGGCATCCCAGGCTTTGGGATATATGCATGCCGAGACAAACACCTAAACAAATGTCACCTAGGTCATTCGCAAGCACCATGAGAGTTTCTACGTTAACAAGTATGAACGAATATAAATACACACTTTGAATAGCTAAGATTGCCTCAGATTTTGTAAAATGTACTTTAAAAAAGGTTAAGTATATATTTTAAAAACAACTAGAAGTATTTGGGAACTACAAATGTGATGCATGCAACGAAAGTATTAAATTTTCACGCAAACTTTAAAATTACTTCTAAGACATATGGGTCAGAGTATTAGAAAAATTTTCCATCAGAAATTCTGAAATTCTAGAAAGAATGTGAACTCTTATTACTTTGCAAGAGTCTTAGAAGTTATTGCTCCTCTTCCAAGATACCAAAATTGTAAATGTTGGAAGAGGAATTATGATACATAAAAGAAAGTCAGCTTATACCAACAGTTGTCTGGCACACTCAAAGAAAAAGCTTTGTCTTTAAATCAGCACATTGTTGAATGTCAATGCATTTGTTTGCTTTAAAATAATATATATGGCTTTGCGGAAGGCCGCAGGGTCCTCTGCCTAGGAAAACCAGAGAACTTTGTTCACTTGTTTATCTGCTGACCTTCCCTCCACTATTGTCCTGTGACCCTGCCAAATCCCCCTCTGCAAGAAACACCTAAGAATGATCAATAAAAAATAAAAATAAATAAAAATAAAAAAAAATAAAAATAAAATAAAAAAATATATATATGGCTTTTATGTATAATTTTTATGATTTCTTTATCTAACTGATTTTTAAAAATTAACCCAACAGCAATGGATAAAAGTACTTCTACCCCGGCCGGGCGTGGTGGCTCACGCCTGTAATCCCCAGTACTTTGGGAGGCCAAGGCGGGTGGATCACAAGGTCAGGAGTTCGAGACCAGCCTGGCCAACATGGTGAAACCCCATCTCCACTAAAAATACAAAAATTTAGCTGAGCATGGTGGCACATGCCTGTAATCCCAGCTACTCAGGAGGCTGAGGCAGGAGAACCGCTTGAACCCGCCAGGCAGAGGTTGCAGTGAGCCAAGATCACGCCACGGCACTCCAGCCTGGGCAGCAGAGCAAGACTCCATCTTGAAAAAAAAAATACTTCTACCCTATGAAACCTGTGTCATAACATATTAAATATTTTGCTCCCAAGACCTAGGAGTCAGAATCTCTCTCTTTTTCATTGCCATATCCTCAGCATCTAACAGAGTATGGACATGGTATATACCAATATTTTGTTGAATGTATCCATCGTATTTGAAATAAGCTTCTATGAGCTCTTTTTTAGGTGGACTATGTTTCATTGGGCTGAATTAGTAAGTTAATGTCTATTTTGAATTCAGCATTTTGCATTACTGAACAGACAGCATGACATAACACAAAGAAGTGAGGGAGCAGGTGGCAGTGTCTTAACCGTGTCCCTGCTGTCAGGCCTGAGGCCTCTTTCATTGTTGTTAAGGGGAGTGCAATGCATACAAAGTTTCAGTTAGGCAAGATAAATAAGTTCTAGAGATCTGCTATACAACATTGTGTTAACACTGTATTGTACACTTACAAATCTATTAAGAGGGCAGATCTCATGTTACTTATTCTTACCACAATAAAAAAGTTGAATATATATGTTATACATATAAAATATATAAAAGTTTTTATAAAATATAACTATAATTTTATAATTAATAAAATATAAATTAATATATATATGAGGTTTTAAATGGCAGACAGACATAGAATGGGAAATCCAGCTTCATCATGTAGTAAATGTAGAATGTGGATAAGTAACTTAATTTTCTCTAAATTTAAATTTCATAACTTGTATGGTAAGGCTACCACCACCCACAAAAAAAGTTTAGTGGGAATAAATCAGATAATGTGCATGACGTGATTCAACTCAACAAGTACAGTATTTCCTTTTCTCTACAGAATATATGTATATGTATATATTTACTAAAAATAAGGCAAGAGATTTCATGTTTGAAATTCTAGCTATTTAAACATTTCGATCAGCATGATTAAAATATCAACTTATAACACGAGGGTCTTTAAAATATTGTGAAGTCATAAGTAGTATACAATTATATATTGTTTCGATGAGTGTATTTCTTTGTTCCTCTATAACCCCTTCTATTTCTTAAAATTTGCTTTCTAGAAAACAAACCTCTCCATGGTTGAAAAAGCAGCACAGTACTGTAATAAGACCTCCTAGTTGAGTCCCACTGTAAAAAATAATAACAGAGTATACAATCAAAATTCATGTAAAATACAGTGAGTTTTTCACAAAATTATCTCAGAATTTTAAACCATAGTTTAAATCATATTTAAAACATAATAGTACTAAACCATACCCATGTGGTTGATGTTTAAATCCTGAATGTACAATCCTAAAAAGTGTACATATAAATTAATCTCAATTTTATAATTTATCATAGCTAAAATACTTTCTAAATAAAATACATAAGGTGTGAACATAACTTTTTTTTGAGATGGGGTCTTGCTCTGTCGCACAGGCTGGAGTGCAGCGGCAAAATCTCGACTCACTGCAACCTCCACCTCCTGGGTTCCAAATATTCTCCTGCCTCAGGTTCCCAAGGAGCTGGGATTACAGGTGTGTGCCACTGTGCCCGGCTAATTTTTTTACTTTTAGTAGAGATGGGGATTCACCATGTTGGCCAAGCTGGTCTCAAACGCCTGGCCTCGTGATCCACTCGCCTCGGCCTCCCAAAGTGCTGGGATTACAGGCGTGAGCCACCGCGCCCCACCGCATTAAGTAATTTTTAAGAAACAGGCTAGCACTTTAGAGTCTAGATCACATCCTTTGAATAACCTGAATAAAGGCAAATTTTTATTTTTGAAATTGGATTTAAGGGATTGAGAGATGAAGACAAGATTCAAACAGTTTCATGTAGCATTAACTCAGAACTGTCTAAACTACTGCAAATATTCTTTACTTGAGTCCCAGACAAGCAATAATGCAGAATACAACAATCAGATGAAAGATAAAAACCATTTCTTTTGTTGTTGTCTTTTTGTTTTTTTGTTTGTTTGAAAAGGAGTCTCGCTCTGTCATGCAGGCTGGAGTGCAGTGGAGCGATCTCGGCTCACTGCAACCTCTGCCACCCCAGTTCAAGCTGACTCTTCTGCCTCAGCCTCCCGAGTAGCTGGGATTACAGGTGCCTGCCACCATGCCCGGCTAATTTTTTTTTTTTTTGTATTTTTAGTAGAGACGGGGTTTCACCATGTTAGCCAGGATGGTCTCGATCTCCTGACCTCATGATCCGCCCGCCTCGGCCTCCCAAAGTGCTGGGATTACAGGCGTGAGCCACTGCGCCTGGCCCAAAAACAGAACTTTTTTTAAAAAAAATAGAACATTTTTAAACCTGCCCAAACAATCTCAAAGCAATCCTTTTCCCTCAAATGAGCTTATATTTTTCTACACGGCATATAGAAAAGTGCATAAAATTTCTAGATTATAGAACTACTGTAAAGGGAACGTCCATATAGTCACCATATAAATAATTGAAATAGAGAAATGATTATACTCAGTCTTCACTTGCCAGCCTCCAAGGTAAGAATCAGCTACTGACCTGATTTTTGAGATTATCAACATAACTCTTTCTATACACATATCAAACTATGATTTACTTTAATCTGTTTTTAAACAACATACAAATGGAAGAATGCAGTATTTTTTTAAATTTTGTACCTGGATTCACTCATTCAAAATTATATTGGTAAGATTCAACCATGTTGTGTGTAGCTGCATAGTTCATTCATTCTCATTATTGTATACTGTTCCACCATGTTAATAAACCAAAATGTATTCATTTCTCTGTTAATGGATATTTGGGTTCTTTCCAGTTTGAAGCTATTGCAAATAATGCTACCATATTATTGTATGTACTTCCTAGTACACATGTGCAATACTTTTTTGGGAATATATATGTTAAATTAGAATTGCTGAGTTATAAGGTATCTATACCTTCAACTTTACCAGATAATATACACTGTTTACCAAAATAGTTGTACCAATTTATATGTCCACCTGTGGTGGATGAAAGCTCCTTTATCAATCTATTAGATGTGAGTTGGTATTTCACTGTGGTTTGAATTTATATTTTCTTTATAACAAATGATGGTGGTCAACTTTACATATGTTTATTGACCATTTGGTATTCTTCCGGGAAATATCAGTTCATAAACATTTTGTCCATTTTTCTATCAAGTTGTCTTTCTTCTTTGTCTTTATCTTCCCACTCTAATATAAACTTCACAAGGACAGAGACTTCTCTTCTGTATTCCAAGCACCTAGAACAGTGCTCCTGGTCACAACAGGCTTTCAATAAATATTTATCAAATTAATGAATGGAATTTCTGGATAGTAGGTGGGGCATACACTTTGTAAATATCTTCACTTACTTTCAGGTTTTTTTAATCCTACAGTTCTTTTGAGGTAAAATTGACAAACTCATCAAATTTATCAGTTTCTCCTCATGGCTGGATTTTTGTATCTTGTTTATCATTTCTTATTCCAAGTGACTTTTTCTATATTATATGCTGAACACTTTTATAAATCTGTCTTTCATATTTGAGTGTTTAATCCAGCTTGGAGTATTATTTATATAGTTTCAAGTTCTCTTTGTTCCATATGATCTCCCAATTATTCCAGCACTATTTTTTAAAATGCCTGTCCTTACCCACCAATCTGCAATACCCGCTCTTCCATATATCAAATGCCTTTAAATGTACATTTCTGCTTCTGGGCTCTACTCTATTGCAGTTATCTATTTGTCTATTCCTGTGCCAATATCACAGCGTCTTTTTACATTAGCTTTATAATATAGCAACAGTTGATAGTGCAAATCCTCCTTTTTCAAGAATACCTTGACTGTATTTGGCGCTTTGCATTTCTGAGTAACTTTTAAATCAGCTCATCAAAGTCAACAAAAAATATGTTGGAATTTTGACTGGTAGAGCATTGAATCTATAAATCTTTTTAATATCAAGTCTTCAATCAATCAATGTGGAATAGCTCTCCACTTAGATTTTCCTAGACATATCTCAGGAATGTTTTAATCATTTTCCCATAGCTGTCATATATATTTTTTGTTGGATTTATTCTGAGGAACGTCATGCTTTTAATGCTATTCTAAACAGCATCCTTTCAAAATTTCATTTTCTATTTGATCCTAAAGTATAAAATTTATAATTTTGAATTTTAATATTAATGTTTACATCTAGTAACATTGTATATTTTCTTATTGCAAATACTGTATCCATAAACTTGTAAAATTTTTCTAGATATACGATGTAATCTACTTTTAAGAACACATTTCTTTTTTTCAAGTTTTCCAATCCTTATACTTATTACTAATTTTCTTTTTACGTACCATGCTGGATAGTATCCCTGGTACAACACTGACTGTGTCACTAGTTTTCATTGATTCTATGCTAGTCTTTTTTATGCTGAAAACTTCCTAAAACAAAGAGTGTGTATATTTACTAATCTCTATATTGACATAAGCCCTATGAAAACTCAACAAATATTTGTTGAAAGAGTAAAGCTATTAATTAATTTTAATTTTAATTTTAAATGTTTTACACTACAAGAATAACATTGTAAAGAAATCTGATGATTCAGCTAGGAATATGTTCCACTGAAAGAAACAGAAAACCTAACAAAAGTAGCTTACACAATATGGATGTTGTTTACTATATCATTCAACAAGAAAATGAAAGATAAGTACCTGTTGGCATTGGTTCAGCAGCAGAAGGATGGTAGGCCAGATATATCTGCTATTTTTATGGCCTTTCCCTTATGGTCACAAGACGACCACTACAGCTCTGGGCATGACATCCTAGTGTAATAAAAGCAGGAAGAAATAGAGAAGGGGCAGCTAAGTCTGTCCTTTTGTGAGAAAGGCAGATACTTTCCTAGATGTAACCAAAACTGACTTCACCTTAGTTTTCATTGACAAAAACTCGCTGATTTGGCTATCTCAGGGAGCAATTAAGTGTGGGAGCAAAACACATGACCACTGAAATTAATTTCAACTTATCACCTGAGACCGGTCTCACTGCTTCTTCATCGTGGTACTCTTATCAAGATAGGCAGGCTAGTAGATGTAAGTGCCTGCCACATGTGATACAGTTTTTCCTACTGCTTTCTTAATTTCATCCTTAGAGAATACAATTAGAAATAAGCTGCTATTACTGCTAACCAAAGATCTCCTCCAATGTTTTCTTAATTTTACACATGAACTAGGAGATATTCCATTAAAGCCTTTGTTAGGAAATCTTAATTAGTCAAAAAAAAATCCTTAAGGGATAAAAGGGATGCCTTTGAGATAGAATTTTAGTGACATCTCCAGTTGCTGGTTACATGATATTGGTTAAGCTTCTGAAAAAATCAAATAAATCCACAAACTTTCCTGATATGAATCTAATCTCGTTAATTTTCCTTTTCATTCAATCAAAAAATATCAGCCAGTCTGTATAAGCCCACTGAAAGGTCTCTTAATTCAGTAGTAGTCTTACCTCAGGTTATGCTCCATACACGAAGAACAATCTCATCATTAGTCCATTCAAAGTAAAGACTACACCAACATAAAAGCAAGCAGGATCTCCCAATCCTTTGAAAAGATACAGATAATCAGTGTTTAATGAATATATGACTCGAAAGCAATTGGGCATAATTATCTCAGTGCTTTGCAATCAAGAGCTTATGAATTTGCTGAAAGCATTTGCTTTCCAGATTGCCGCTGTGTTTAATTCTTTACCCTTATAAGAGTTTGTATGTGTGTGTATGCAAACACATATATGTATGTGTGTATATATGTGTGCATATATACACATACACATATGTAAGCTCACCCTTAATGAGGTATTATATAGTTACACTTTATACTTTTTATAATTGCATTTGTACTTTCATCTAATGAATTACTATTATACTGTAATGATTTGTTGGGGATTCACATTTATTTAGGTGATGCTGCTAGTGTTCAGTGTCTGGAACTGTCTGTAGAACCACTTAATGAATACAAAAGAAAATCCATTGCATTATTTTTATCTTTTGCTAGGCTCTAGGAAGAGTTAAGATATGGTTTTGACTTCAGGGTACAGCTTTAGTCTATACGAAATGATCCAGTCATTTGATCCATTATTATGTATAGCTAGCATCTTAGTATATTCCATATAGAAGATCGTGCGTGTGTGTGGCAATATGTACTTTACAATCATCCCACATTTTTCTCAGAACAAGTTTATGATATTAGCTGATATAAAAATACTTTTCTTACGATTAAGAAAACAGAACATAGAATATTCAACTTGTCAAAGGTTATTTCACTTTAACTGGCTGGAGCCAAGGTCTGTAGGCTGGCCTTCTGATTCCCCCTGCCTCTCTGGTCACTCCTTTCAATCAGTTCCAGTAATTTCTCTTGTTTTATGTACCACTCTTTAATACTGGACCACCTTAGGCTCTGTCATATGCCCCCTTCATTTCTCCATCTGCACATTCTCCATAAAGAAATTCTTCCACATCCATGGCTCCAATGATCTATAAACAGATGACTCCAACTCTAAATTTAATCCAGAACTTTCTCCTTATTCTTATACCCAGATAGCCACTTGATGTCCCCACTCTGAGGTCTCTCAAGTACCTCAAATTCATGCATACACAATGAAACATAACAATACAAACCTGCTGCTGTTCAAATGTTTCCTACCATTCAAAGGAGCTCAGTTACTTAAGCTAGAAACCAAACTGTTTCACATGATTCTTCACTCACCTTCCCCTCTTACCAAACAATTACCAAGTCTTGTCCATTCTACTTCCAAAATCTCTCTCAAACCCACATTATCCACATTATCTTTCCTGCATATCCACATTATCTTTCCTGCAATCACTTGCTGAGAATATAATAGTCTCCTACCTGGCCTCCCTGAACCTACTTTTGTCCCTTTACTAATATTCTTTCCATACCATTGATTAAATAATGTTTTAAAATGAAACTCTGTTAAAATTCTTCAATGGATAAAGTATAAAATCCTCCACCAGTGCACCCCTTTCATGATCTGATCCTTGCTTATATTCCCAGCACCATTTCACATCATTTTTCTTCTCCATCATTTCCAGGAATTCTAGCCTTCTTTCAGTTCTCTCTTGCTTCAGGATATTTGAATATGTTATTCCCTATTCTTAAAATACTTATCCTCTTACTCCTAATGTCGGTAATCTTATTTTCTTATTTGTAGTATCCCTCACAGTTGTAACTGCTAACAGACCCCTTACAGCATAAACTCTATGAGGGTAAGGCCCCACGTCTAGCTGGTTCATCTCTGTGTCCCAAGTGCCAAACACTAACTTATCACTTATTGGGAATGTAATTAATACCATATTTAGGTGATCATTTTCACCACTCTGACAGGGTCACACCTTCTAGCTGATTGAATCATTGCAAAGTATCTCATTTTATGAGGCATTTTCTCCAATCCTTTACATTGTACAAAAAAAGTATAATTGTCCCTCAAACATCCTCATCAATTCTATTTTTACTGAGGGAATCAGTAAAAAATGTAAGGAAAACAGATTTAGTTTATATTCCAAGAGTTGAATGGTGTTACAAACAAGTCTAAAAATTTATTCATAAAATATAATAAGTCATGTTGTTAAGAATTTGAAGAAATGCAGAAAAAACAACAGTGTTAGTGTTATAAAAAGAGATACATGTGGCTCTCAACAAGAGTCTCAAGGGACAGCACCATATTTGAATTATAAAAGTGCTGAAATGCAAACATCTTAAATGGAAGTGACCACTATGTATCCTGGAAAGCTGTTGGATAACTCCAAAAGTGGTTCTTTGACAAAGAAACCAATGTGGAAGATAAATAGGAAGAGTTTTATTAATACTATGAGCACATATAAAAAAGTAATGTTTCTAAATCAATCTATTATTGCATATCCGATTTTTAAATATGTATGCATAATTAAATTTATACATTAGCTATTACAAATAGATATTTGACTGTTTAATCCTCAAAATTTATATATTGAAGCTACCCCAAAAAACATCTTTCTGTATCTTCGCATTCTGAAATCAAGACTAACTTATAGTCAAGATTGCCTTACAATGGGATATGTTAATACTCAAATTCCAAAATTTATACTCAAATTTGTAAGTACACAGCCTTCTCAGAAAACTACTTTAAAATGTAAAATACTCATTGAGGTGAGCCAGTTCTAATTTTTTTTAAATCAACAACAGTATTTTACAATAATTCTTAAAAGTGAATCATAATATTATTAAATGTTTATGAATGTTTACAAATGACAGCATTTTTGGAAGAAACATGCCTTCACAGCTTTGAACTTCATTAAGAGGTTCTATTCTGGTGACATTCCAGCAGGTCTTAGTTTCTAGTCCAAATAAATTCATTATTCCCATGGATGTGCGACACCAGGAGGCTATGATTACCTTTAAAAAGATAAAAACAAAGAGATAATGGAGGAAAATATATTCTCTTCATAATAATAATCTTTCCAAAATACCATTTTGTGATGGTTGCCTTAGACATTATAAATTTTGACAAATTTATTTAGATCATTTCACTTAGGAATCAGTCACTTCAAAATTATACATTATGCCTCTATATAGAAAAATACTATATATGTGATAACCAATTCTGTAATATAAATAATAGTAAGTCAATATAAAAGTATATAATTAAAATATGGTGATTAATACAAAAATACAAAGATTTATAGAAACATTTCATAATTCACTTCATTTAGATCCCTGAATTTATTCCTTCATAAAATATATAAAATATATTATAAAAACTGGAACAGAATGGAATAATAGCACCTGTACCCATTACAATTTTAACCAAGCAGAAGATTTAATTGACCAATTGTTTCCAAACTGCAAGCTATTTTTAAAAGTTCAAAGACAAAGAAAAAATAACAACAGAAAAAAATTTCCAACAGAATGTTCATGTCTCAGAGGTTTTTTAAAAATAACACTATACATTCTGGGAAACTAATGGGAAATCACTGGGGGGAAAATGTCAAAAAATAAAGAGTTGAAAAGAGAAAGTAAGCACCTCTTAGAGCTAACCATTTTTAATATTTTGGTGATTGGTGCGGTGGCTCACGCCTGTAATCCCAGCACTTTGGGAGGCCAAGGCGGGCGCATCATGACGTCAGGAGTTCGAGACCAGCCTGGCCAACATAGTGAAACCCCATCTCTACTAAAAATACAAAAATTAGCTGGGCGTGGTGGCAGGCGCCTGTGATGCCAGCTACTCAGAAGGTTGAGGCAGGAGAATCACTTGAAATTGGAAGGCAGAAGCTGGAAATCGGAAGGCAGAGGCTGCAGCGAGCCAAGATAACAGGACTGCACTCTGGCCTGGGCGACAAGAGCGAAACTCCAACTCAAAAAAAAAAAAAAAAGTTGGTGATTATCTTTCCAGTCCTCCCCCTAGGCATTTAAAACATGAAATTAGAGTTACTCAATACTACCTAATGAGATCATATTATCAATGTTAATGTAATATACATCACTAAACATCAGAAACATCTTTCCTCGTCTCAGAAGCGTAGTTTTATTATGCAGGTTGACATAGTAGGAAAAGCATAGCTTTGATGTCAGAATTGAACTCAAATTCTGACTCTGCAAGTTATAGTTTCCATGGTCTCAATCCTTCAACGGCTGTCAATCACTTCACCTCTCAAATAAGTTTAATAATAACCATTCTACAAGAGAAGTGAGATAAGCGCTCACATATACAGTCGTATATGTCCTGTATGTCCTAAGTATAGTGCTGGCATATAGTATGCAGTGAATGCTTTTACCTTTTTAAAACATTCTGTTCTAAACTTACATTTTTATTTGTAAATGAGAAATTAATCCCCTGTGAAATTAATATCGCAGGGGGAGTGAAGCGACGGTTGCCGGGAAGCGCGGGCCACCCCTCCCTCCCTCCCATTCTTCGTCCTCCCCTCGCGCGCCACCCGTTTTTCCTCTTTCTCCGTTAATAACGGCCGGGTGGCTGGGGGAGGAGGGAAGGTGGCTCCGGCGGAGTCTGGGCGGGCGCCTCCCACTCAGCCGCCAGTCGCCGTGGGAGCCGGAGGATGGCGGCGGTAGCAGCGGCCGCTGGAGAGGAGGCGGTGGGGAGGCCCGGGGCGCCAAGCGCGGCGGCAGAAAGCGGCAGCGGCCCGTCATGGCGCACCAGAACGGAAACCAGCGGCAGTCTCACGGCCACCTGAGTCGCCCCTTCCTGCTGGAGCCAGCGAGGGGTGCCTGCAGCCGGGACACCTTCCTCTCCGCGTCTCCTCGTCTCCCGCGCCCGCGTCAGGCCGCCAGCCTTGCCCACCGCCCCGAGAAGAGCGCGCCGGGCGCCGACTGCCCCTCGGGGCGCCGGGCGGCGGCCCTGGACGTGCGGGGGCCTCTCTGGGCCGGCCGCGGCGCCTCGGCCCTGCCCTCTAGCTCCCGCGTTCGCTCCTACCCTCTTGGCTCTCGGGGCACAGCGCGCGGCCCGGTCCGGAGCAGGGCGGACATGAGGGCCAAGCAGAGCGGCCTGGCCGCCGCTAACGGCGCACGCGCGCGTACTCGGCTCGGATCTACCTTCCAGTAGCAGCGGAGTGGCCAATGGGACCGAGACCAGGGCCGGGGGCCGGGAGCCGCCGCCGCGGGGAGGTTCCCGGCTCAGGTGCCCAGCGCTCACCAGCCCAGCGCCTCGGGCGGCGCCGCGGCGGCCCCGGCAGCCCCGCGCAGCTGTTTCCTCGGGGGGGCGTGGCGTCGGGGGCCCGCGCGGCGCAGTCCTCCTTCAACATCCCGAACAGCAGCAGCGGCTCGCAGGACTCGGTGCACAGCAGCCCTGAGGATGGCGGCGGCGGCCGGCACCGGCCGGTGGGCGGGAGCCCCGGCGGGCCGCGCCTGGTGATCGGCTCCTTACCAGCTCACCTCTCACCGCGCATGTTTGGAGGTACGGACCCCTCTCCACGCGCCCGCGCTCGGTCCTCCCGCGGCTGCACGTGGGCCGTGGCCGCCGGCTATTTTTACCCTTCTCCTTTTCTCCTTCCGCCGGGGCGCCGGGGGCTGCTTCCCGGCCCAGCCCGCGCCGGTCTCCATCCTGGGAAGAAACCCGGCACGTAACACCTGCGGTGTCGCTGCCGCGTAGACACGTGGTTTTGTTTTTAAACATCGTGAGCACCCACACCTCAGCGGGTACTCAGTAGAGATAGTCTATTTTCCAGTGAGTTGACTGGAGCAAATGTTGTTTTACAGCAAACCCACGAAACAGCCCTTGTGGTTGTGGCTTTTAGTACCAGGAAGTCAGGAGGAGACGGTTGCTAAATGTAGTTCTATCTGGGGACTCTAGTGGGGCACAATTTTTAAAAGCCAAAAGTCAAAGGGTCTCAAATGAACTCTGAGTTACCATCTTTGGACCGACTTTTAATATAAAGCTGTAATCCTGAAATCTGTGTCAGTAGTCCCACCTACTATGTCACTTTAATTGGATGAATGCGTTAATGAAAAGTTTGTTTTCAAACCTCACTAAACTGCTACTTAAGATCACAGTTAATGTGAGTCCTGCTTAATTTGGAAAGCATTTAAAAAATGGAAAAGTTTCTTAGGGAAGTAAAAATTTTGCAACTCTGCCTACAAGGTACAGTAATTGGCTACGTTCTTTTGAAGAGCAGTGTTGACTAGAGTTAAGGAAAAGTCAGTTGTGAAAAATGGACATTTTTAATAGCAAAATGATGTGCTTTACTGTAGAAACAGGAGGAAGGGTGCATTATCCTGGGGAAAATGAATTCTTCTTCAGTTATGTTTTATGCTGCTCTACTTTATTGCAAAACGCTAATATTAAATGAATCAAGACCACCTCCCCTTCCCGCTTTATGAAAATAAATAGAAGTATAGAAGATAAGCATTCCCATTTCATCGCATTATGTATCTGATATTAGAAGAATTCGCAACTGAGCATAGATGAGCAACGAAAACACCATCCCCTACATTTTTGTGCCTCTTTTACTTACATATTTGTAAACGTAGGAACTTTGAGTGGAGACTTAGTAAAGTGGAATACGTAGTAATTTATCTGTTGTGATGTTCTGTGCTATCAGCACACACGCCAGCATAAATTAAAAATAGGAATGTCATGTTTAGTTTTTCCCATCTTTTTATAACGCTTTGTACATTCAATATGGAACGACGCTTGACTTTTAATTAGCAACCTTGTTTTAAAGTAATTTTTGCTTCTTAAAAATATTCATCCCTCTTAAAATTGGGCCATTTTTAAAAGTCATTTGCTTTTGAGTAAAAGAACTCCACTGGTGTCTTTAAAGTGATTTGATCACAACTAACCCAGCAGTTGAAGTTGCTGTAGTCCACACTGAAGAATATAAAAGGCAGTTTCTGAGAATTGGTGATTAGTGCGAAAATGAAGGGCAAACTGGTTTTTAATATTTATCTTTATCTTTTTAAAGCGAAAATTTGCATTTAGCAGTTATCAAAAGATGAATATTTGTTTGCTAAAGAAGGGTCAATAGGAAAAGCCTTGTCAAGTTAATATTTATTTAATATGCTGATTTTTAAAAATTCATTTTCTAAGAGCTGATAATTCCCTTTGAGAAACATTATAGTTCTATGGGTTTATTTTGTTAAGTAAATGCATTCTATTCAGAGCAAGAGACAGTTGAGCCCCATGCTATTCCTAGTAAGTAAGTAAAAATACCTAGTTGCTTAAAGTTGGAGATAAAGCATTTATCTTTTTTCTTATCTAAGTTCTAGATTTGTGCACTCATTATAGTTCTTTTAGTGCTGTTGGGGTTGGGTGACTGGGGCCTAGTAGTACAGTGACACTTTCTGAGGAACTTATAGCAGCCTTTCTCACCCGGCTTTCTGGAGAGAATTGTGCCGTAGTGTGCAATGAATTTTAACTTTCAGCACCAGTGCATTTAGGACGGTTTTAGTTATGTATCATTCTTGGAACAATTGAGAAAAGTCACTGAAATAATTTCCTGTGTTTGGTGATTCAGATGAGGAACCTCAGTTGAGAATTGCTGGAAAGGGATCAGAGAAATTACCTGTTCTTATTATATGACAGGATCAGATGAAAGTGCCACATCCTGAAATCTCTGTTGAGGCAGGGAGATGGAATACACTTATGTAAAAACCCATCTTAGTGGCGTTGCCTTACTGAGATTTTTACCTATATTTTAGTGGACGGGTTATTAGGAAAACAATAGAAGCATGTTTCTCATCATCTTGAGATTTAGGGAGCTAGATGAAGAATCTTAAAAAAGTTAGACTTGACTGTACTTCACATTTACTTAATTTTTTAGTATCTATTATAGCATTATTGTGTTTATTCAGTTACAAATTGTATAAATGGTTATATACAAATAACTCCATCTGAAAATTGATAAAAGGATTATTTCAGAATTAATGGAAAGTTCATATTGTTTTTTTGTAAAACTGTTGTTTTAATTGTTGTTTATATTATTAACGTCTCCTAATAAGAAAATGTGGTACTAATAAGATTCAAAATTATTCTCTTGTGAGGTCTCATGTAATTTATAGAAAATGAAAAACAGTCCCCCCCCCCTTTTATTTTTAACACTTAAGAGTCTAGCAAGTGGAATTGTTAGTAGTTCCCTCATAATGAATTGCCACATTGAACGAGGAAGTTTTCTTTGTTGGTTTTATGTTTTGCTGTCTTTTGGACATCTATTTTGGCTATATACACTCTTATTCTCTCTAGAGAACTGGAAGAAAAATGCCTAATCCAGATATTTCAGTGTGTAGAAATTTCCTAGAATTGAGTTGCCGGACATCAGAATGTGATTATATTTAGGAGTTTTTAGGTGAAGTAAATCTTGTGCTTGTTATTCTTTCCAGAGTGGGGAGTGTTAAAGTGAACAGATGCTTTCTTGACTACTGCTAGTGTTGTCCATCACCTTTGTTTTAAAAAAGGTCTTAAGGGTATTTCCTAATATTTAAAAATGTTGATGGTATTTTAGGGTTTGTTTGGCTTTAATTTACGTCTACGTTTTTTTTTCCACTGTCAAGTAGCTGTTGTTCGTAAGAGCATAATATGAGTGGTAAAATAGCCTTTAATGATGCAGCAAGGATGGGGTAGATGAATTGGGCTATAGAAATATACCAATACATGGAGATTATTTCCAGAGACATTGTGTGGACTTCTATAATGTATCCTTGAGTCCAGAAGTGAAAATGTAAAATGACTTAATCTAAGACAACCAGTGGTGCTGGGTTGCTTTTGGCCTCCTGATTTTCTTGAGCTTTTTAGGGTGTGGCTTGCTCATGAGTATTTCAGTAGTCTGATTGTAACTCAGGTGCCTTGTTACTTGTGAAACATGTTTTCTTATATTGAAGGAGTGTGGGTTATCTCTTAAAACTGAATATGTTGAATAAGACCTGTATTTCTAGGATGATTTCTCTTAATTTTTAAGCAGATGTGAAGTTTTATGCTGTTAGGTTGTCTTCATCAATTAACCATTATGGAATTGGTCTCAGTTATCACTTCTTACCAATATCAAGTGCCAAAATGTTTGAATTTGGGATACTGTAATTAATCTACTTCCTATTCCTGAATGTTATTTTGTGCCATTGAAGGCTTTTATGGGGAGTGGCCAAAGAGGAATGTTTGCCTCTTTCTAAGAAAAATGAGCCTTCTAACCACAACCCCTGCCACTCCTGAAGTAATAAGAATTTTGGTGGTTATTGTTTCTCACTTGTAATTTCATACCTTCGTGTTATATGTTTTGCTGTGTGTAAGTGTGGCCTGTGTCATGGAAGTTTCTGCTTTGGGGATTTTTTGGAACTATTCTTGACTGCAAGGTGGGGAGGATTGGTGAGTTGCACAGGGCATCACCTGATCTGAGAGCAGCGTGACCTAAGAACCTGGTATTTTGATGCTTTGCTGGCTGGTGCAGTGCCTGAGGGAGTAAGAGCCCTGCTGTTGTAAGATAGTGTCTTACTCCCTCAGGCACATCTCCAGCAAGTCTCTTGCTCTCCTCCAATTTGATTGCTTTGCCTGGTGACCAGTAAGTAAGTTCTTTTGATTACCAGATATCATTAATTAGATATCAACTTTTAAACTATTTATTATTATTTGGGTTTGTAAGGAGAATTGCCCTAATATTAAACTTATTACATGTACTAAGTATTATGTACAATTGGGTATACTGGCAAATGTGTTAAAAGAGAGTGTAGGAACTGCTTTATGTAGCAGATTACTTCCTAAGTTTTACCTTATGTAAATATTCTTAAGAACTATTGTTTATTTGAAATGTTAGTCTGTGTTTTAATTTTGCATATACATGACATTTATTTGTTTAGAAATTGGACAAAACATAGGCCTTTTTGTGAACAGAGTTCAGAAATACCTTAGGTTCTGATTTTATTCATTTTCTTTATTTTATTTTATTTTATTCATGTTCTAAGCTGCTTGTTCACAAACAACCACAAATTTAGCTGTTCTAAGCAACACATTTATTACCTCGCAACTTCTATGGGTCAAGAGGCTGGGCACAACTTAGCTGTGTCCTCTGTAAGACTGCAGTCAAAGTGTTGGCCAGGGCTGGGTTGTTATCTAGAGACTCAACTGGGGAAAGGTCTGCCCCCAGACTTCCTTGGGTTATTGGCTGAATTTATTTCCTTGTGTCTGTTAGGTTCAGAGCAGCTTGCTTCTTCAAAGTCAGCAAAGGAAGAGAGTCTATCAAAGGTGAACTGGTGCTATGTTCTTACATAATCGTGTACATGTAATCACATACAACCCATTGCCTTTGCTGTATTTCATTGATTAGAAGCAAGTCATAGGTCCAGTTCACGTGCAAGGGGAGGGAATTATACAAAGGTTTAAACACCAGGAAGTGTAGGAATCAAGAATAGTCACATCAGTTCTGTCTGCCACATGGATTATAGACTTAGATTGACAGCTGAACATGCAACTTTTTTTTTAAACTCAGTTTTTATTTACTTTTAAAAAGTTGTACTAATGCATATTGTAAGTATAGTATTAATAAACATGAATTGAGCCCCTTTTAGGGGCTGGGCATTGTAGATATTCAGGGTTCAAAGGTGGGGCTTCTTTATGCACTGCTCAACTCTCCATTGAATTTGAGAGATGGATATGTGTGATCATTATACAGTGCAACAAATTCTGTAATAGAACTGTTAACAAAATGCTTCATGAAGTATCTTTGTCTAGGCTAGTCAAAAAATGCTTCACAGAGGAGGATACATTTGAACTGTAGTTTGAAGGATTTAGAAGTTTTATGGAGAGAGGGCACTGTAGACTAAAGAAAAATCCACAAAAGCTTGGGTTTTGATAGGGCATACTGAAAAGTTAAATATGTCTGGATTGTAGGGTGCATAGAGGAATGATGAGAACCCGAAGCTAGAAAAATAGAAAGTGGAGCCAGTTGAAGGATTTTATAGTGCTGTAGGTTTGTTTTATCTAATGAAGTTTGAAAGCAGGGGGAGTATCATGATTAGGCCATTGGGCACAATTAACATTCGTAGTTTACATGGATGGCAACCTTCTCTAGTGCTGCAGACTTCAGGCCGTATGCAGCAACCCTGATCAGGATTCAGTTCTTAAGGAGGAGAGTGTGATAGCAGGAGGATAAGTTAGGATTCTTTTAGAATATAACTGATAGAAGATGCCTATGTTGAAAAGATGGCATTGGTGAGGGAGAAGAAAAGTTAGATTTGATTGAGATTTCTAAGGTAGAACTGATAGAATTGAGAACCTGGGTACATAGTGATGTCTTTACCAGTATTAAAGATGAAAAGAACAAGTTTTAGGAAATGATAATGAGTTCCTTTTAGGCCTGTTAAATTTGAGTGGCTATCGGATTTCCATCTGGATAGAAGTATCCTTTAAGTGGCTGAAAACATGAGTCTCTAATTCGGGATATTACAAAAAACTGAGAAATCAATTTGCAGGATATAAATGATTCCAGAAAGTGGATAAGATTACTAAGGGATGAATATAGATTGACGAAGGACAAGGATGGAATCCAGAGGAGCACGTATTTTAAGAGACAGGCAGAGGAAGAGGCCAGCAGTTAGAACTCAACCAGAGGGAAAGGAAGTTTTTTAAAACCTTTTTTTTAATTATAAAAATAATACCTGTTCACTAGAGAAAAACTAACATACAGAAAAGCAGTGGCTCACGCCTGTAATGCCAGCACTTTGGGAGGCCGAGGCGGGTGGATCATGAGGTCAGGAGATCTAGACCATCCTGGCTAACACGGTGAAACCCCATCTCTACTCAAAATACAAAAAAGTGGCCAGGCGTGGTGATGGGCGCCTGTAGTCCCAGCTACTCCAGAGGCTGAGGCAGGAGAATGGCATGAACCTGGGAGGCGGAGCTTGCAGTAAGCGGAGATCGCGCCACTGCACTCCAGCCTGACCCACAGAGTGAGACTCCGTCTCAAAAAAAAAAAAATCGCAAATCGCTTGTAATCTTACCACTAGAAATAACCAGAAAAAAGTGTTAATGTCTTTTATATATGTATTTGTTTTAGACACAAAATTTGGAACATTCATTTTTATATCGTTTTGATTTTAACCTTTCTGATGTTCTAATACGAAGTTTTAAAGCTACACATTTTCCTCCAAGAATTGCTTTACCCGAATCCCACTGAGAAGTCTTTGTGTCTGTGTGTGTCTGGGATTACAGGTGGGATTACAGGTGTCAGCCACTGCCCCCAGGCCCCAGTATGGGCCTTCTTTAAGCTGGGGCCTTGAGACTCTCTGTACTTCCAACTACATGCAGTCTTACAGGCCTGAAACGAGTACCTTTCTCTACCTCCAGCAGAACGGACTCAGATTAGCTCAGTTTGAGTTCTGCGTCTGTCCATAAATTAACGAAAGCAGAGATGGGATGCACTTTATGTCCAGGCTGTATTCTGTTATTGTGGGGAAGAGTTTAAGTCTTCAAGTCATGTTTCTTGGGCTGACCTTAAGCAAGTTTCTTAGTTCCTCTGTACCCCCATTTTCTCGTCTCTAGAATCAGGCCAGGTGCATTGGCTTGCACCTGTAACCCCAGCACTCTGGGAGGCCCAGGGGGGCGATTGCTTGAGCTCAGGAATTTGAGGTCAGCCTGGGCAACATGGTGAAACCCAGGTTCTAGCAAAAATACGAAAATTAGCCAGGTGTGGTGGTGCATGCCTGTAGTCCCAGCTACTCCAGAGGCTGAAGCAGGAGGATCACTTGAACCCAGGAGGCTGAGGTTGCGGTTAGCCAGGATTGCACCACTGCACTCCAGCCTGGGCGACGGAATGAGACTCTGTCTCAAAACAAAACAAAAACCTGCTTTTGTAATATTATGAGGGTTAAAGTAGTCCACATACTTCATACCTTTATGCTTTTAACTATTGAAGGAACCTCTTCAATGAATGAAAAAATTAAAACATCCAAGACTTATGCCGCACTTCCAGTCTCACCCTCCTCAGAATGACCATGTGCTTTATTCTGATACCGTATTCCTCTCTTCCCAACTGATCAGACTTTGCAAAAACAATCCACTTTTCATTATTTTTATAATGTATCTTTCTTATATTTACAAAATTCTCCCCTGAACATTTGAATTGAGTTTTTCAGCACATTTACTATACCAAACACATGGTAAAAACTTTGTAAATATTGAATGTTTCCCAAAATGTATTTGATAACTACATTATTATGTTTTAAGATGATTATTATCAGAATTATTGCTGTGTTTAAATTATGTATAAAAATGTATTGCTCTAGAAGGAAGTGGTAGGCTATGTTTTTATTTGTATAATGTAAATATAGGTAAATTAATTTTTGAACCAAATAGGTATAATGTAGATTATACAAATGGAGACAGTTATAAAATTGCCTTAGAAGTAAAATTATACTGTGCTTATAGCTCTTTTATAACCATTTGAATGTGTTACAAAGTGTTATCAATGTGAGTGTGTTTTGTGGGCGGTTGGAGATGGTTGGAAGGATGGTTGATAAGGTAGGTCAGTGTTTTCATTAAGTGTGTGCTGCTGCTTCAGGGCAGAGGCTGAAAAACTGATTTTTTTTAGTTACATGATTTACTACATCTCAGGCAACCTGGATGACTTGGCATTTACTAAAGCAATTCACTGCTTTGCTGGTGCTTCAGCACCCTTCAGTCTGACAGCCCTGAAGTCTTGATTTGTAATTCTCCATATTTCCTGTCTATCATAGCACTTCTTCAAAAACAGCATATCTGGTCACCTTGAAATGTCAGTTCCTTAATAACTCCTTTTGTCCACTCTTCCTCCACCTTACCATACACAGAGTTCTTTGGAGGATTGCCATTAGTTTCTTTAAAACAGAATAACTAAAATTAAGAATATTTAATATTATTGGCCACTTTAAGTGTCTTTATAAATATTGAACTAATACAGTTACTTTCATATAGTAATTTATGTGTTAGGAAAGTTACTTCATAAGCACGATCTCTTTTGAGTCTATGTCATAAGAAGTCAGTGGTAGAGTAGATAATTTCTTTAGCTATTATCTGGAGATGAGACTCAGAAGTTAGATCAACCACTTGTATTTTAAGTGTGAGTTATTCTGTATTTTAGTTGTGAAGTGTACAGAATCTAATTAGCTTTTAATAATTCAGAGTCCTTTTCACACTTGGCTGCTTTTCTTTTCCTGTACAATTTTGTGTTTTCTCTTTTGTCTTTTAAAAATTTGTTAGTTAAAAAAAACTGTTTAGTTTTACAACCCTCCCTCATTTGTATAAATCTCCTCTCAGATTATTCATATAATGAGTATTGCCTGAATTTCATTTTCTTGTTAAAGTCTCTTTTGAGACCCTCTGACCTACCCTGTTCTGAAATGATTATCCTATGAGATCCCTCTTTGTTCATCATCATCTTGGAAATTGTATTTGCCTGCTTCTCTCTTATGTTCAGTTTCCTGGTTCCTTGAATTTATGTGTCTTTTTTCTTGATGTTCTCCATTGTTTTTAGTTGATATAATCTCGTAGTTCCTACTGAGAAAGAATATGTGTAAGGTAAAATTTTTTTGAGGCTTCCATTCCTGAAAATATTTTATTTCTGCCCTCATTTTTGATTAGTACTTTGACTTGACATAGAATTCTAGGTTGAAGTTATTTTCCCTGAGAATTTAAAATGTGTTGCCTTGTTGCCTTCTGGCTTCTAGTGTTGCTGTTGAGCACATAGATGTCATTATGGTTTTTGATCCTTTGTATGAAAATTTCATTATTACATGCCTTGGGAGGGAACTGTTTTCATTCATTGTGCAACATATTTGGTAGGCTCTTTGAGTCAGCTGCTTTCTGTGATTTTTTTTTTTTGCCATTTTTTTCTTTGATGATTTAGATGTTGTACACCTAGAGTAATCCTTTGATTTTTCTTTTTTCTCTTCAATTTTTTTGTCTTTGGTTTTTGTTCTTTTTTTCTTTTGAGGGATTTATTTATTTAATTAAAGACAAGGTCTCGAGGCTCTGTCACCTAGGTTGGAGTGCAATCGTGTGATCCTAGCTCACTGCAGCCTTGAACTCCTGGGCTCAAGTGATCCTCCTGCCTCAGCCTCTTGAGTAGCTGGGATTACAGGTGCATGCCACCATGCCCAGATAGGGACTTTTAAAAATGTGATCTTATAACTCCTTTGTCAGTTTTTATTTGTTTCTGTAATTTTACTTTTTAACTTAATTTTTAATGTTTTTTAAAATTTCTGAGGTCTTTAAAAAATAATGTTTTTTTCATATATTCCATTTTTGTTTTGTGGGTACAATATCTTTTGCTAAGAATATTACTGATGCGTATTTACATGTGCATCTGTTTGTGTATAAGTGTATATATGTATGTGTATGTATATATATGTATGTGTATGCTTTGTTCCCTTTCCTGATTACTCAGTTTCTTCCCACTTGCTTTTTCTGTTTGTTTGGCTTCATTCTTTTGTTAGATATTTTCTTTAAATGTTTGGTGATCTTTGGCTAACTCCTGATACTTTTAAAGTGGGGGGCACTAAAAAGCAAATTGGAAGCTCTCTGTGCATGTAGTGTCCTCTGGGCCATTTTCTTAGGAATATTACTGTCTTTTCTCTTGGGCTGGTCATATTTTCCAGAAATGGCTTTTCTTGCCTGGAAGACACAATCGTTTCTGCTAGTGGTCTAGGAGCAGAGTAAGAATAAGATTGAGAGTCTTAATACTCAAAGTGATACTTTCATTTAATCTCCGTATTTAGTATCAATACAGGACCTCTGCCTTCAGCTATTCCTGTTGTCTGCAAGTCTAGAAACTTTTCCCTCTCCTAATAACAAACTTGTAGTAGAGTGCCAGGGTTGGGGTTGCTTAGCTGCTGCAAGTCAGGGAGGACAACTGGGAGATCTCACGGCTTCTTACACAGACTGGCGATGAATCTTTCTCTTTTAGGCCTGCCTTCACCCCTGCTTCCAGGGATATCTTGTGCTTGCCAATTCTTGTGCCTGCTGTAAATCAGTTTGCTTCTCTGCTTTCCTAGTTCTGCAGTGAAAATTATTACTCATGAATTTTCTGTCCAGAGTCTAAAGGTACTGCTTTTTATTTCATCTTCTTGATTTTTTTATAGGCGTATTCCCTTTAAAAATTACATTTTTATCATTTTAGTAGGATGTTTGGACTGAGCGGAAACTAATGAATGTGTACAACTAGTTATCTTTACTTAGAAGTTTTCTTTTTTTAATTGCAGAAGAAATAAGAATTCACTCCTATAAAAATTTAGATGATGCCCCTGGGCGTGGTGGCTCACGCCTGTAATCCCAGCACTTTGGGAGGCCGAGGCGGGTGGATCACCTCAGCTCGGGAGTTTGAGACCAGCCGGACTAACATGGTGAAACCCTGTCTCTACAAAAATTAGCCGGGCGTAGTGATGCATGCCTGTAATTTCCCGCGACGCGGGAGGCTGAGGCAGGAGAATTGCTTGAACCCAGGAGGCATAGGTTGCAGTGAGCTGAAATCGCACCATGGCACTCCAGCCTGGGCAACAAGAGCAAAACTATGTCTCAAAAAAAAAAAAAAATTCAGATGATGCAAAAGAAGTGAAAGTCACTTTCAGTCCTCTGGTATGAACATGTTCAACTAGTCCTCTAAGGAATCTAATGGTTTTCAAGCTTTTTTTTTCTTTTTTTTTTTTTTTTTGAGACGGAGTCTCACTCTGTTGCCCAGGCTAGAGTGCAGTGGCACCATCTCGGCTTACTGCAACCTGTCTCCTGGATTCAAGCAATTCTCCTGTCTCAGTCCCCCAGGTGGCTGAGATTACAGGTGTGTACCACCGTGCTTGGCTAATTTTTGTATTTTTAGTAGAGACGGGGTTTTACCATGTTGGCCAGGCTGGTCTCGAACTCCTGACCTCAGGTGATCTGCCTGCCTTGGCCTCCCAAAGTGCTGGAATAAAGGAACTGTGTATTAACATGTTAACAATTCATAACTCCACTTTTTATGACATTTTGAAAATCTATGTATAGTTACAGAACAATGGGTTTTGTTAAACTGTATCACATTTATACTTGCAGAAATTATTTCATCATTAGGAATTTTATTGGTTCAATAAAATTGGCAAAACTGAAAAAAAATAGAAATTTATATCTTACAATTCTGGAGTCTAAGAATTCTGGAGTCCAAGAAAGTCCAAGATCAAGGCGCTAGCAGATTTAGTGTCTGGTGAAGACTGCTCTCCACTTCCAAGATGGTGCCTTGATGTTGCATCTTCTGAAGGAGAGGAACACTGTGTCCTCACATGGCAGATAGTAGGAGATCAAGAGAGCTTTAGTCTCACTCATGAGGGGGGAGTCCTCATGGCCTACTCACCTCTTGCAGGTCCCATCTCTTAATACTATCACATTGGCCATTAAGTTTCAACACCTGAATTTTGGAGGGGACACATTCAAACCATAGCAGTGCCCATTGGCATTTCTGGATTGCCAGCCTCTTTAACTCCAAATCTGAGAAAATGAGGCACAAAGAGAGCCCATGGAACTCATAACCATGTTATTCTTTGGGTCTCAAGTCTGTCTTCTCTCTACTTTTCAGAGTCTTCTTATGTTTGATTTGTATATAACTCAAAGGGTTTTCAGTTGTACTTCAAGGGAGTAATCAGGAAAAGTACATCCACTCCGTCTTCCTAATAGCAAACATTTGTATTACTTAAATATTTATATTTTGTATAGGCAAGACAGAAGGCAGTGCTGTGAGGGAAATGTATGGCACTAAAATGAATATGTTAGAAAAGAGGAAAAAAATCAATAATCTAAGCATCCAGTTAGGAACCTAGGAAAAAAAGAGCAAAATAAACTGAAAGCCAGTAGAATCAAGGAAATAATAAAGAGTAGAAATCAATGAAATTGAAAATAGAAAAATAATAGAGAAAGCTGTATTAGTCTTTTTTACATTGCTATAAAGAAATACCCGAGGACTGGGTAGTTTAGAAAGAAAAGAGGTTTATTTTTGCTCATGGTTCTGCAGACCGTACAAGAAGCATGCATGGTACCAGCATCTGCTTCTGGTGAAGACCTTAGGAAGCTTATAATCATGGTGGAAGGCGAAGGGGGACCAAACAAGAGAGAGAAAGGTTCCAGTGGGGAGGGAGCAGGTCAAGACAGAGGGAGCAAGAGAGAGACGAGTGAGGTCCCAGATTCTCTTAACAATCAGATCTCACATAAACTTACAGAGGGAGAACTCCCTTATTACTGTGGGGTGGGAACCACGTCATTCATGAAGGTTCCACCCCCATGACCCAAACACCTCCCACTAGATCCCAGCTGCAACACTAGAGATCACTTTTCAACATGAGATTTGGAGGGAACGAATATCTAACTATATGAAAAGCCAAGGGAAAAAAGGAGCTGGTTCTTCAAAAAGGTCAATAAAGTTGACAAACCTATAGCAAGACTGACAAAGAGAAGACACGAATTATCCATATCCATGTCAATGAAACAGGGGCTATCACTGCAGACTCTGCATACATCAAAAAGATAATAAGGGAATACTGTAAACAACTGTACACACTTAAATTTGTCAATTTAGATGGAATATACCAATTCCTTGAAAAACTCAAACTATTGCCATAAATAAAATCAATATAAAATAGATCATTTAAATATTTCTATAACTATTAAGAACTTGAATTCAAATGTAGAAATTCTTCAAAAAGAAATCTCTAGACCCAGGTGTTTTCACTAGAGACTTCTGCTAGAGGTTTAAGAAATCATTAACATCAATTCTATACAATCTCTTCCGGAAAAGAGAAGAGGAAACACTTCCCAATTCTTTACCTCAAACTAGTATTACCTTGATACTAAAACCAACAAAGTACCAACAGTATCAAAACAAAGTAAACTTCAGACTAATATCCCTTGCGAATGTAAACACAAAATTCCTAAACAAAATTGCAAAAATAGATTTCAATAATATATTAATTATATACCATGACCAAATGAGGTTTTCTTCCAGGGATGCAAGGCTGTTTCAATATTCAAATACATCATATTACATGTTAACAGGCAAAATAAGAAAAATCACATAATCATATAAATTGGTACAGAAAAAAAATTTGAAAGAATTCAATACCCATTCATGGTAAGATCTCTCAGAAAAAAAAAGAAATAAAAGGGAGATTTTCTCAACTGTGTAAAAATCACGTGCAAAGAACCTGTGGCTAACATTATGCTTAATGATTAAATACTGATGCTTTCTCCTAAGGCTGACAACAAGGCATGTATGTTCACATTCACCACTTATTAAACACAGTGCTAAAAGTTTTAGTGCAAAAGGCAAATAATGGAAATAAAAAGCATACAGATTAAAAAGTAAGAAATAAAACTGTCCCTATTTGCCCATGCCAGAACTATATAAAAAATCCCAACAAATCTAAAACAACAACAAAGATAACCACAACAAAACTCCTAGAACAAGTGAGTTCAGCAAAGTTGCGTGATAAAAGTTATAAACATAAAAAAATGTATTTTATGTGCTAATGATGGACACCAAAATTAAAATTATAATTCTATGACATGAAAAACTTAAATGTATATCTAGCAAAATACATATAAAACTTAGATGATCAAAACTATACAGTGCTGATGAAAGGAATCAAAGGTGATCTAAATAAATGAAGAGATATACCATGTTCATAAACTGGAAGATTCAGTAAAGATGTCAGTTCTTCCAGAATTGATTTACAAATTTAATGCAATTCTTATCAAAGTCCCAACAAGATTTTTGTAGATATAGCATGTTGTAAAATATATATGAAAAGGCAAAAAAGAAAAAAAGAACCTAGCCAAACCAATTTTGGAAAAGAATAAAGTAGGAGGAATCAGGCTACTTGCTTCTAAGACTTACTACATAGATGCATTAATTAAGACTACTGGCCAGACACAGTGGCTCACACCTGTAATCCCAGCACTTTGGGAGGCTGATGTGGGCGGATCACTTGAGGGCAGGTGTTCAAGACCACATTGGCCAACATGGTGAAACCCAATTTCTACTAAAAATAAAAAAGTAGCTGGGCATGGTGGCATGTGCCTGTAATCCCAGCTACTCAGGTGGCTGAGGCATGAGAATTGTTTGAACCCAGGAGACAGAGGCTGCAGTGTGCTGAGATCATGCCACTGCACTCCAACCTGGGCAACAGAGTGAGACTCAGTCTAAAAAACAACAACAACAACAAAAACCTATATGGTATTGGCAGAGGGGTAGATGCATAAATCAGTGGAAGAGAGCAGAGAACCCAGAAATAGACCCATACAAAATATGTCCAATTGACATATTTGGCAAAGGCACAAAAGCAATTCAGTGAAGGAAAGAAAGGAAAGATCCACTTTCAACAAATGGTGCTGGAGTAATGAACATCCATATGCAAACAAACAAACAAACAGAATCTTCCCCTAAATTTCATTCAAAATGGATCAGTTAGATATAAAATGCAAAACTCTTAACCTTTACAAAAAACACAGGAGAAAATCTTTATCTCTAGGGCTAGGCAAAGAATCCTTAGACTTGACACCAAAGGCACAATCAATAGGAGAAAAATGGACATACTGGACTTCATAAAAATTTTAAAATTTTTCTATGCAAAAGACCCTGTTTAAGAGAATGAAAAGGCAAGCTACAGAGTGGGAAAATATATTTGCAAGCCATATATATGAAAAGTAATTAGCATCTATAATATATAAAGAACACCCTAAGATCCAAAATTCGTAAAACAAACAATTCAAATAGAAATGGAGCAAAATACATAAAGACACGTTTCACATATGGATGGCAAATAAGCACAAAAAGATGTACATCATCATTAGCCAATAGGGAAATGTAAATTAAAACCATAATGATATATCACTACATATGTGTAAGAATGAGTAACATAAAAAATAGTGACAATACCAAATGCAGGTAAGGATACAGATAAACCTAATTTTGGTTGTGCTTAGGTTGTATCCATTGACTACTGAGTATGTAGCACAAGGAAATTTGCATAGTTTCATTCATTCAACAAATATGATATTGAATCAACTCCATATTCCAGGAAGTAGGCACCTGGGATACAGCTAGGAAATACATAATGGGCACAGAAAAACAGTAGAAAACAAGGTCATTCACTGAGAGTGAAAGGGGGACAGGAGGTTTGGGATAACTGGAGAGAGAAGATATGAAACAGGCGTCAAGGGTTTAGCAAAAGTAAGGCTCAAGAACTAAATCAGGATCTGTGGCCTATTTTTGTACCAGTAATGTGAAAAGGACAGTGTTTTCCCCCAGCTTTCCCCCAGCAGTTTAAGCTAAGAGAGTTTAAGACTTATAGGGGAGATAAGGAAGAGGGGGGTGGGTGGGTTTCATGCCTTTCTCTAGCTACTGTTCTCCCAGGCTTTACCATGGAGGATGCTTTCTGAGCATTCTTGCTAATCTTTTGTCAGCACCTTATGAGGTCTGTGTAAAAATGTCTGTAAGCAATTGCAAATTCCCTTGCTAACCCATACTAGGCATTTACCGACTGACTGGTGAACAATTTGAGCTGAGTTCTTTACCATTGTGTCTAGTGGCATGACCCGTATAATTAAATGCTTGTTTCTGTTCTTGCACATGGTTTTTCTTTTTAATTTATTTTGGGTTATTTGATTGTCCTGTGACCTCAGCTCCCTGACTGCTTCAGGAAAAGTTGTAAATTGGAAGACTGTCTGGCTTTTGTTGTTGTTGCTGCTGACATTGCTGGAAGGCCACGAGCAATGTTCTTTTTGGCTTTCTACATCCAAGGGAAAGCTGACCCAACATGATTAAATCCAACTCTCCATTTTCTCCGTGTTTATACTTGGGAATCTGATTATAGCTGGAGAAACACAATTCTGTTGGCTGGTTTTGTTCTCAGTTCAAGACCATCAACCTCAAATGAAGCCCTTGGTGCTGCCCAAGAAACTCACATTATATCCCTAGTCTATTCATTCTGCTAGATAAGAGGTCAGCAAGCTTTTCCTATAAAGAGCCAGATGATAAGTATTTTAGGCTTTGTGAGATAGTCTCTGCCTCATACTCTTTAATGTGTTTACATTTACCCCCAGGTTTGTATATGCATGTTTGGTTTGTTTATCTATTCATTCATGCATTTGTTTGGTATTTATCCTTTTTTCTGTTCTCTGAGTTTCTTGGATCTGTGGTTTGGTATCTGTCACTAATTTTGGAAAATTCTCAGTCATTTATTTTTCAAATGTTTATTCTTCCTCATCCTTTCCTCTCCCACTGGGATTCTAATTATGCATGTATTAGAATATTTGATATGGTGTCACAGCTCTTAGATGCTCTTATCGTTTCCTTCCTCCACTTATTTTTCTCTTTGCATTCCTATTGACCTATCTTCATACTCACTGATTATTTCTTCTGCTGTGCTGTGTCTGCTGACGTGCCCATCTAAGGCATTTTTTACTTCTTGTTTTTATTTCCAGCATTTCCCTTCGATTCTTATAGTGTCCAACTCTCTGCTAAAAATATCTATCTGATCTTGCGTATCATCTGTCTTTTCCATTTGGGTGTTTAAAATATTAATCATAGTTACTTAAATCTCCTGTCCAGTTGTTCCAGTATCTGTATCTTCTTTGGGTCTGGATGATGATTGCTCTGTCTCTTCGGACTGTGCTTTTTCTTACCTTTAGGTATGCCTCATAATTTTTGCTGAAAGTTAGACATGTTGTAGAAGACAGTAGACATAGAAATTGGTATTTTTATGCTTGAAAATAAGAACCTCTTTCTTACTGTTAGGTCTTTATTGTAGGGATTTGTGTTAATCTAGTTAGGGTGGGCTGGATTTGAAGTTTGTAATTGCTGTAGTTACCAAAGCTGGAGTTTGTTGCTGCTGTGGACACTAGCGATTTCAAATTCCTCTAGTGGCACCCTGTTTTGAACTTGGTTTTGGGTTGTCCTTTGTGCTGCTCCCTAGAAAGAAAATGCCTTGCAAAACTCACTCAGTCACATTCCACTGTGATTTTTACCAAAGGCTTGTTAATGTAATGGGCGAAGAGTGGCAGGTTTTCTGATGTTCCAATTAAGCCTCAATCTTAGACAGGTACTGTGAATTTGGGACTTGGGGGCTGTATCCTTCATAAGTGTTCCCTTCTCAAGGAATATGATTGTTTTTTAACATTTAGGTTTTTTTTCTTTTTTCCTGCCTGTTCTCTTTCACCAGCTTCACTGGATACCCACCAGTGTCCTCAGACAATGGGTTTGATATCGTTCTCCCTGCAGATCATGGCTTTCTTTTCCTTAGGAGAGATTTCACAACTTGGGTGTGAGCAGAGTCTGAGCAATGATTGCTTTTCCTGTCCCCTAGCCAGCACCATAGGGAAAGCTTTCTCTAAATGCTTCCCCAATCTTCCCTGACAGAGCCTGCTCGCCTTCACATTTCATGCCAGCTCACACTAAGCCTGTAGCAGTTCATTAAAAATTTCTGGTTTAATCTTTGTACCAGCTTATATGGCATTCAAAAGCATCTATCTCAGTCAAGCTGTTCCTAATCCAGAATGCTCAGTTCCTGTTGCTTTCTGCAGGCACCTGTCCTTGAAATTTTGCGTTGGTTGTCCTCTGACCTCAGTTTTCTGAAGGGTTCAAGAAAAGGTGTTATCTTGCAGTTTGTTCAGCTATTTTCCTTGTAGGAATGAGAGTGTCATCATCCCAGCTCTCTTCATCACCAAACTGACACCTGAAGCCTCCAGAAGCTAAATATATAAAGAATTAAGAGTTCTTTATATATTATGTTTATTAGCCCTTTATCTGTGAGGTATATTACAAATGTTTTCTCCTGGCCGGGCATGGTGGCTCACGCCTATAATCCCAGCACTTTGGGAGGCGGAGGCAGGGGGATCACTGGAGGCCAGGAGTTTGAGACCAGCCTGGCTAACATGGTGAAACCCCGTTTCTACTAAAAATACAAAAATTAGCCAGGTGTGGTACGCATCTGTAATCCCAGCTATTCGGAGGCTGAGGCTGGAGAATCGCTTGAACCTGGGAGGCGGAGGCTGCAGGAAGCCGAGATCACTTCAGCCTGGGCAATGAAGTGAGACTCTGTCTCAAAACAAACAAACAAAAAGAAACCAAACAAATATCTTCTCCCAGTTTATCAACTGTCTTTCGATTTTGTTTATTTTCTTTTTTAAACTCTGCCCGGTTTTGCCTTTCCCATAGAAACCCCAATAAAAGTGATGGCCTAGGCTTTACCCTCAGTCCTGCTTCCGCCTGACCAAACTGTATCTCTCCTGTGGCTCTGTGTGATGTGACTTGTCCTCTTCTCCAAGGAAGTATTAGTCATAAATTCTTCTTTAGCGGCACTGATCTATCTGTGTCATCACTCAGTCAACCACATAAATTAAGACCTAGGTACAGAACAACTCTTTCTATTTCTATAAAATTCTAGAAAATGCAAACTAAACCATAATGACAAAAAGAATATTAGTGGTTTCCTAGGGATGGGATGTGGGTAAAGAGAGACAAAGGAAGGAGGGATTACCAAGGAGCACAGGGAAACTTCGGGATGAGGGATATGCTCATTGTCTTGACTGGTGATGGTTTTGCAGGTGGGCCAAAACTAATCAAACTTTACAGTTCATCTATATGACCAGCTATCATATGTCAATTATACCTCAATAAAGCTGTTTTAAAAACATTTAGGGTATATCTACTGGAAAGTAAAACTGCTTTTAATTACAGACTATATCATCATGTGCATAGAAAAATCCAAAGGATTCTGCAAAAAAGCTACTAGAACCGCTGACTTCATCAAGATGCAGGTACAAAGTTAATATTCAAAATCAACTATATTTCTATACAAGAGCAACAAAAAATGGAAAAATGAAAAATTTTTAAATAATACCATTTATAATAGACTACTGGGGCAGACTGTACATTGAAAAAATACAAAACATTGCTGAGACTAATTAAAAATAATCAACAAAATGGAGATCTATACCATGATCGTGGATTAGAAAATTCAATATTATTAAGATGTCAATTCTTCCCAAATACATGTACAAATCCAACATAATCCCAACCAAAATCCCAGGGTTTTTTTGAGAAATTAATAAGCTGACCCTAACATTTAGATAGAAATGCAATTTTAAAAAGGAAAAACAAAGTTGGAGAACTATCTACTTTCAAGATTTATTGTAAAGTCACAGTAATCAAGACAGTGTGGTATTGACATAATTATAGATCAAGAGAATAATAGAGTCCAGAAACAGATTCACATTTAATGTGATCAATCAATTTTCAACGAATGTACGGAGACAATTAATTCAATGGGGGAAAAGACAGTTACCACAATGGAGCATTTCTGAAAATGTTTTGTAACTCAACTGTGGTGATGGATATATAGCATCATACATTTGTCAAAACTCAGAGAATGGTACACTCAAAATTGGCACATTTTATTACATGTAAGTCATACCTCAAAAAAGCTGATTTGGTGACAAAGATTTATATATGTTGTTGATAGAAGAAAAAATCCAAATGCTTATTAAACGTGGAAATATATTTATCCCCATAAATAATAAGGGAAGAACAAATTAAAACAAAAAAGCATATCACAGCCATCATAAGAGTAAAAATCACAGGGTCTGACAATTCAAAATCTGATAAGGATATGAGAAAATTCTAAACAGCAGTGTGAACTGCTACATTTGCTTCAGACAGCAATTTAGCAATATCTGGTAAAGCTGAAAAATCACACACTCTATAACAGCAATTCCATTTCTAGGTATATATCCTAGACAAAATATTGCACATATACAGAAGAAAACCATACAAAAGTATACATTTTAGATTACATTGCTTGTAATCAAAAAATTGGAAATAATATATTAAGATGGGGAAATACATAAACTTTAGAATTCATAAAATGGTTAAAATTAAAGAAATATATATATATACAGAAAGTTCAAAAATACAATTTTGAAGAAAAAATCCTACAGTGACACATTCAGTATGAGATCATTTATGTGGACTTAAAGCACATAATAAAACAATCTCTAAAAACAGAGATTGGATGGATACACCAAATTTTAATAAAGGTATAAGTTGGACTAGAAGCAGAACAAAGGTGATTTTAACTGTATTTATAATATTTTAATTATTTTTAAGTAGCTGATGCAAAAATGACAAAGATTAGCGTTTATTTTAGATGATCACACATATTTGAATATTATTTTCTAAGTATCTGTAGTTTTAAGCATTTCAAAATCTAAAGAATAATAATTTTTAAAAGCTATAAAAATATGAATAAAGGACTAGAAAGCAGTAACTTTGCATTAATATGCTGGATTCTGAGACAACTTTAAACTCAACAGTAGTATTTACCATGGTGTCAAATTTAGCATTTATCTTGAGTTCACAAACTGAGTTCACTAATTTTGTCTCCGTTTTTCAAATTTCTAGCATTTATAGACTACTATAACAACCATACTCTCCCTCTCCCCTCTCCCCTCTCCACGGTCTCCCTCTCCCTCTCTCTCCACAGTCTCCCTCTGATGCCCAGCCGAGGCTGGACTGTACTGCCGCCATCTCGGCTCACTGCAACCTCCCTGCCTGATTCTCCTGCCTCAGCCTGCCGAGTGCCTGGGATTGCAGGCGCGCGCCGCCACGCCTGACTGGTTTTTGTATTTTTTGGTGGAGAAGGGGTTTAGCCGTGTTGGCCGGTCTGGTCTCCAGCTCCTGACCGCGAGTGATCTGCCCGCCTCGGCCTCCCGAGGTGCCGGGATTGCAGACGGAGTCTCGCTCGCTCAGTGTTGCCCAGGCTGGAGTGCAGTGGTGTGATCTCAGCTCGCTACAACCTCCACCTCCCAGCCGCCTGCCTTGGCCTCCCAAAGTGCTGAGATTGCAGCCTCTGCCTGGCCGCCACCCCGTCTGGGAAGTGAGGAGCGTCTCTGCCTGGCCGCCCATCGTCTGGGATGTGAGGAGCCCCTCTGCCCAGCCGCCCAGTCTGAGATGTGAAGAGCGCCTCTGCCCGGCGCGACCCCGTCTGGGAACTGAGGAGTGTCTCTGCCTGGCTGCCCATCGTCAGGGATGTGAGGAGCCCCTCTGTCCAGCCGCCCAGTCTGGGAAGTGAGGAGCGTCTCTGCCTGGCCACCCATCGTCTGGGATGTGAGGACCCCCTCTGCCCGGCCACCCAGTCTGGGAAGTGAGGAGCACCTCTTCCCAGCCGCCATCCCGTCTGGGAAGTGAGGAGCATCTCTGCCCGGCCGCCCATCGTCTGAGATGTGGGGAGCGCCTACTGCCCGGCCACGATCCTGTCTGGGAACTGAGGAGTGTCTCTGCCCGACCGCCACCTCATCTGGGAGTAAGGAACGTCTCTGCCTGGCCGCCCCGTCTGAGAAGTGAGGAGCCCCTCTGCCCGGCAGCCACCCCATCTGGGAAGTGAGGAGCCCCTCTGCCCGGCAGCCACCCCGTCCAGGAGGTGGGGGGCAGCCCCCGCCCGGCCAGCCACCCCGCCCGGGAGGGAGGTGGGGCCAGTCCCCGCCCGGCCAGCCGCCCCGTTCGGGAGGTGGGGGGCGCCTGTGCCCGGCCGCCCCATCTGGGAAGTGAGGAGCCCCTCTGCCCGGCCGCCACCCCGTCTGGGAGGTGTGCCCAACAGCTCATTGAGAACGGGCCATGATGACGATGGCAGTTTTGTCAAATAGAAAGGGGGGAAATGTGGGGAAAAGAAAGAGAAATCAGATTGTCGCGGTGTCTGTGTAGAAAGAAGTAGACATAGGAGACTCCATTTTGTTCTGTACTAAGAAAAATTCTTCTGCCTTGGGATGATGTTAATCTATAACCTTACCCCCAACCCCGTGCTCTCTGAAACATGTGCTGTGTCCACTCAGGGTTAAATGGATTAAGGGTGGTGCAAGATGTGCTTTGTTAAACAGATGCTTGAAGGCAGCATGCTCCTTAAGAGTCATTACCACGCCCTAATCTCAAGTACCCAGGGACACAAACACTGCGGAAGGCCGCAGGGTCCTCTGTCTAGGAAAACCAGAGACCCTTGTTCACATGTTTATCTGCTGACCTTCCCTCCACTATTGTCCTATGACCCTGCCAAATACCCCTCTCCGAAAAACACCCAAGAATGATCAATAAATACTAAAAAAAAAAAAACAAAAAAAAAACAAAAAACAACCATACTCTTTTAGGCTAAGTGTTGGAAGATAGTAATAGATTTCCGGCTGTGTGACTAAATAAATCTTACTTTACTAACGTAACTCCAAGATAACTATTCAAGCTCATCACTCTCACTGTCCCTTCACGTGGTCATCGTGCCCACCTACAAGGTATCCAAAGCCAAAAGCCCATCCCCATTTAGAACCTTTTTGGCTCCCATGACTCTCTTTTCCATTTGGCTTGTCTATTACCCTGGCTATTATTTACACACTAAGGTTCATTCTTTGAGTTCATGAGAGAACAGTTTCTGGGGTCTTTAAATTTTAAGAGAAGAACTTATGATATTCTGTTCAACTATAAGGATACACACAACTAATAAACGTGAAAGGTCCCCTCCCTTTCTTAACAAGATTGTGCTTACTATTTTTATCTGATAAAGAGGATCACTCTATAAATATATTATTTGTCTCAAATTATGACTCACCTCTGGATAAAGATGGAAGCATTTTACTGCATTAATTCCAAGAGGATTTCAGTAAGCCTGTCATTCATAATCGTCCCCAGTCCTTCCAAAAATGAAGGTGCTTCAATATTGGTCTCGAAGTAGGAATAAAAGTCCCTTTAAAAAAAAAAAAAAAAACGCACATGTTGTCAATGTAATTAAAACTTTAAAATATTTATTTTTATCACTTCTTTAGAACATTTTTTTTCTGAAAAAAAAAAGGTCAATAATAAGACTTCCTAATTACTCCTCGCTATTTTGCATTCTTGGACTTTAAAAAGCACGTATTTTCAGGTGATCACTGTACTATTCTTTCAAGTTTTCTATAGGCTTTCAAACTAAAGAGTTGGAGGGATGGTCGAATGATTTAAAGAGTTTCTCTAATAATGCCTTAAAATGTGTAGACAGTATATGTTTAACTTTCCCAAATCTGGTTTTATCCCCCACATTTGAGTTGCTTGAAGGTTGACATCTGATTAATTCTATCATAAACAGGGATGCCTTCATGCCTCTGTACAACTTTGCATATAGAAAATTACTTCTTTTTTTCCCATGCTCTTAGGAAATAAAATATAATGACCGTAAGCATCATGAGCAAGGAATCCAGTGCTTCTAGCTTACTTCCATAGGTCCATCTAATCCTCTGTGCTAAGTGAAAGCTCAATGTTGATTGACTGTTGTTGCTCACAAATACTATGTACTAAAAAGCAGATTATTTTAGTGTCTTACACTTCAGCATATAAAATAAAGGCTTCATTAGGACAGTAAAAGTGCTGTTGAGTTAAAATTCATGGATTAACAATAGCATGTTATGTCTTATTTCCCCATCAATTTCTTGCTTTCGCTCCTAAAATCTAAAAGCAAAAAAGGGCCACATTGTTTAAAATGCATTCTCCCTAAAAAATGCTATATGCTGTAATCATATCTGCCTCATCCAACACGAGTAACTACTAAATTAAAGGTCTGTTTTAGCTGATGTCTGAAAGGCCATTACCTCATAGTTGATTGGCAAAATATGAGTTCATAAAGAATTTTCCTTTCTGCTTAGGAGGATAAAGCAATATAATAATTAAAGGATATCTAATATGCAAAAGTCTATATTTAGGGAAATATTAAATATTCCCTTTAAAATGTTCAAATGTCATACATATGTTAATGTATCCAATGCTTTGAAACTTTATAGGGGCAATATAGGGATGAAAATTAAAAAGCAGTGACTGAGGGGCCTGGCATAGGCAAAATCATAGAGACAGAAAATAGAGCTGGGTATGATTAGTGTTTAGTGGGTGGAGTTTCTGTTTGGGATAGCAAAAAGTTCTGGATGTGGACAGCGGTAATAGTTGCAAGACAATACGAATGTACTTAATGTCACTGAATTGTACGCTTAAATGATAACCATTGAAATTTTTCTATTACAAACTTAAATCTAAATTTTACCATAATTTAAACAAAAAGCAATGGCTAGAGTGAGGAGAGTCAGTTTCAATGCTTCAGTAGGCCCCCGACCAGCTGGGAGCAGATCTGGAAGATGGACGGTTGTGGTGTCTTCTAAATGTAAAATTGCACAATTTTGGTATTCGCTATCCCACTTACTCCTCACAATAATTATGTGAGATGTGTATGGCAGAAAACTCCATTTTAAAGATTAAGTATCGAAAAACAGAAAAATATTTAAAAATTATATAAAAAGTTATCTCTTAAAAGAGATTATCTTGAAATCAAAAGAGAACCAAATAATAATCATCATCAGTAAAAGACCCAGTAAAACATGGGATCTCCCAACTGTAGCCAAAGAGAAAGCAATTTCTGATAACATCTCATTTCATTCCCCTTTATCACTTCTTCAGTGCTTTGTTTGTCCTCCTTCCTCAGCTACTATAATTCATCTTCATTATCTTAAAAAGAAGTCTGCATTAGGAAAGGGTGAGAGATAATGAAGTAACAGAAAAATAATCTCAAACACTTTACTATTTAAATAATAAACCTGGGTTATAGCTTATGAAACAGTGCAGTTCACCAAAAGTTCGTTTCAATTCCTAATACATTTCTGCCTCATAGTCTTGCTATTCTTAAACCAAAAATTAATTCATTAGAAGAAGAAACCTAACCATTTCAGTGCGAAGTCATCTCCCATTCCAAAGATGAGAGGTGAAATGACGATCATTTTCAAAAAGTGTTACTAAATGTAACCTAGAAAAAAATGAAGTATCATATTACAATAAGAACAAGTTTCAAAACCAACATTAAAATAAGCGATAAGAAAGCCATAAAAAAGAAAACAATAAATTGTTATAATATTGTTTTTATAATTTGCTTACTAACTTGTATGTTTTTAGGCATTTATAATGCAGTATGGCACACACCTGAAATTCCTTAACTCGGTGGTTTTTTAAACTTAATTGTTGCCGGGTGCGTTGGCTCATGCCTGTAATCCCAGCACTTTGGGAGCCCAAGGCGGGCAGATCACTTGAGGTCAGGAGTTCGAGACCAGCCTGGCCAACATGGTGAAACCCTGTCTCTACTAAAAATACAAAAATTAGCCAGCCATGGTAGTGCATGTCTGTAATCCTGGCTGCTAGGGAGGCTGAGGCAGAAGAATTGCTTGAACCCAGCAGGCGGAGGTTGCAGTGAGCAGAGATCATGCCACTGCACTCCAGCCTGGGCGACAGAGTAAGACTCTGTCTCAAAAAAAAAAAAAACCAACTTAATTGTATATCTAAAATTCTTGTGGCTCGTTTCACCCTTCCTTCCATTCCAGGCCTCTAAATCAGAACAGAGGCAGGTTAGTGTTTGTTTTTTAAGTTTCAAGTGATTCTAATGTACCAGCCTTGGGAAATACCTCCATAACTGTTGAAAAGGGTTCAGAATATAATTTTAAATAAAATTACTTTAGATCAAAACAGACTTAGAATAAGTATAATATCACATAAAGGATCAACTTTCAAGTGCCAAAGAATACAGGTGTGTACTTGAAGACCTTTTCGTAGTGAAACTCAGCAGCTGTAGGCAGTGAAAAAAGGAGCATATGTGATAAACAAAATTAGCTGTGGTCAACAATTATGCTATAGCTAACTTATGTAGTCAGTACTTTCCAGTGAAGTTGAAAATAAAGCAAAGTTCCATATATTAACCCTGTTTTCCACTAACCCTTCTTTACATGTAGGACATATGCCAGGGTACCAAAAACTGCAGGAATATTCCCTACCATTGCAGCCTCAGTTCTAATATCAAAATCTCCCTGCAGACTAAATGTCTAGAGCAGCACTGTGTCAACAGAACATAGGGGCAGATCTCATACCTTCCAAGGGTAGAAATCGCTGAGCACAGGTAAAAATAAAATATTCCAGAGGGAAATAATATTTTACAAATTTTTATAAACACTTTTGTAAAATAATGTACACAGGCTTGCACACTGAAAGAGTCAAAGCCATTTAACTCTGTATAACCACTGCAGAATCTTTATCTTCTTTTTTACCTGACTTCCAATTGGCGGGTGTTAGTAAAACTTTATCACCAAAGTTATTTCACTGGCTGAGCGTGGTGGCTCATGCCTGTAATCCCAACACTTCGGGAGGCCAAGGCAGGTGGATCATTTGAGGCCAGGAGTTTGGCACCAGCCTGGCCAACACGGTGAAACCTCACCTCTACTAAAAATACAACAAATTGGCTGGGTGTGGTGGCGCACACCTGTAATCCCAGCTACTCAGAAGGGTGAGGCACGAGAATCACTTGAGCCTGGGAGGCAGAGGTTGCAATGAGTCAAGATCGCGCCACTGCACTCCAGCCTGGGAGACAGAGCAAGACTGTCTCAAAAAAAAAAAAAAAACAAAGTTATTTCACTAGCAACATATAATTACCATAACACAAAGGAGGGTTTTAAATGAACTACACATGCAAAATACACTAGAAAAGCTAGATATTTTAAAAAACGTGTGGTGAATTATTTGGTAAAGCCAAAATATTTTAATTCATAAGTTACTGTTCCCCTAATGCATCTATTTTGTAAATGCTGTTTCACATATGAGGTTTGTAAAAAAGCAAAATATATGTATAAACTGGCGTACATAAAGATGTTCTACAAATATAGCCAGAAGTTATTGTTTTACTGTATGCAAAGAGTGATGGCAATTTTTAATTCAAATGTTTTTAAATATTTCAAACTGAAACTAAATCTTACCAATGTAAAATTGCCACAAAGACGGCTGGAAAAAAGAAAAGTTATTAAAAGCTGCTTTATTATAAAATACCGTAAAAACAAGTATTTCAAATGTATTATTTTACATGTCTAGAAAGATAGCACACAAAGGAAGACAGCCAGCTAATCCTGTCTCTATGAGCATAGGAAAAAATCCAGGACACAAAGTAAATTCTGAACAGAGCTTACCTCTCTGCAGCAGGGCTTGACAAGCAAAGGGAGAGACTTGAGAGGGTTTTTTTACTTCAGGTAATTGGTAAGAGTGATGCAATTATGTAATATTGTGATCTTTTTTGTTTTTTGTTTTTTTTAGTATTCTATTCCTTTATATGAAATTTTTTAAAGAAGTAAATATATACAGTATGCTTCAGCTAGTTCTAACCAAGAGGAGCCACTCTAGATCAGTTTCTCTAGCATTCATCAGAAGACAAATGCAGGCAATCACTTCCTCAGCGGCACATCTAAAAGCCCCATTGTGCAGCTCAACCCTTGATGAATTGCAAGCTCTTTGCAAGCGTCCAGACTTAGGAACTACTAGATGGCCTAGGACACTTATCTGGAGGCACCTGTGCCAGCGCCCCATGTATACATAAGACTTCACCAGGGAGCTGGGAGACACTGCTCTGGGTATGGAGCTTTTACCAGAGCTGCAAATGCAGCCTGTGCCCGTTTGGTTGGGGAATTGCTTGTTTTCAAGGGTACCATGGAGCTGGAGAGAGAAAAGTGGGGAACAGAACAAGTTAAAACACCACAGACTTTGCTGTTCTTATAGAGGTTCAGCAGCTTTTCTTGAATTAATGCCCTTTAGATTGTTGTAAACCTTTGGTTAATTTCCAGTTTTGAAGAAAATGATTTTGATAATTTTCCAAGTATTTTCATTGTCATCATGGAGTAGTGCATTTCCTTGGCTATTCCAGAAGTCCTACCTCTCTTCTGAGATTTTATAATGGTATTTCTTATGGTTATCCCAAATATACTTGGCAAGTTGTCTTATAAACCACCAATAATAGCCTCTTAAAAATTCAAAAATTACTCCTCTTGGCTAACAAAATAAATGCAAATTAATTCAATAATTGTTGAAATTAAATTTTTTAAAATTAAAAAATTGCAATGTTGAAATTCTCAACCATGCTTATCCAGATATTTTCCTATACTACTAACTGTCCTGGGCTTATCCTAAATACTGCTCAGAAGATTTACTTGTTTTATACCAGGATAGGCAAAGTATGGCCCACAGTGTATTTTTGGACTGTCTGCAAGCACAGTTGCTATAATTTTTAAAAGGCTGAAAACTTTAAATTTTTGTAAAGATGCTCATTAACTGTTTATTAGGCTTCATTAATTTTAAAATATACAGAGACTATCCTATTCAACTATATTTGTATCCTATTTCTAATTCTCCTAACAATTATATACACTGTCAAAAACTCTTCAGATGATATATAAGGAAAATGTCAGATATACTACCAAATTCATCCAGCTTTCCAAAGATGCTCAGAATCTTTCTGTGTCTCTCACTCCCTCCCTTAACCCACATACCACATCTGAAAAAAAATGATATGGTGTAACGATGCCAGTATTCTAAATGCTTGAAGGGCTTATCACATGCCCTTTCCAAGCTGTGACAGAAGCATGTCCCCCGGACCCCGGCATCCTATCAATCTCACCTCTGAAGGTGACCCAGTCTCATACTTCACTGAAACAAAGACCATTAGACGCCAGCACTCCCAACTTCTTTTATCTCCACTTTAACATTTCTCCATATAGTAATCCTCACTTTTCTACTCCCTGTCATCTCAGAAAAGGAATTCTCTCTCCTCTTTTCCACAGTTAGCTTCTCAAATTTGTGCCTTTAATTCTACCCCTCCCAAATATTCCAAGACTTGCTCCACTAATTATTTCCTCTCTTGGAATCTTAATCTCATCCTCTTCCCTTGATACCTCCCCTCAACCTTTAAAACTCCTAGACCTTAAAACACTCTCTGCGATCTGACAGCCCTTCAAACCAATATACTCCCCATCTCTCTCCCCTGGTTCAATGGCAAGATCTTTGGCCAACTGCTTTCTACTCGGACCTTGCTATTATTTGCTACTAGGCAACCACAAACCCTTGCTTGTTAAACTGATCTCCTTCAAGACTTAAGAAAAGCGCCATGCGGCTGTCTCCCAGGGCTCTCCTGCCCTCTCCTCACCGATGCTGAGAGTGGTCCTGCTGGAGAACCGCCGCGCCTGCAGTTCCTGCACCTTTTCCCGAAGCTGCGCCAGGAAATTATGGACGAACTGGAAGGGGCCGAGAAGAAGGGTCTTGGCCCCCACCTGTAGCTCCAAGCCTTTTCGTGCTTTCAGATTTCGGATCCTCCGCGTGGAGCACCTCGGGGCGCCCCTTCGCAGGTTCCCACTGCATAGGGCCGACTTTTCCACCTCCTCCTCCACCTCCGGCTCCAGGGCGGGAAGATTGTAGCGGCTTTGAGCTTACTACTTGTTTTCTCATAATCCCTGGCGGAGCTGGGTCAATTTCAGGCACAGCCCAGCTCAGTCGGGAGAGGTCCAGAAAGGCCTGACTTGCCTGGCAGCCTCAACGGACTTGTCCCCGCAGCCCTTGCGGACCTCCCGGTCATCATGGCGACTGTGAAATGTGGGGTGGGGCGCGTGCGTTCGAAGCCATTTGCGCGGACAGTCCCTGCTTGTCCCCCCACGTGCTCCCCAGCACTCGCAGCACCCCCGCCTCCGCGCTTCTCTGAGCGTGCAGCTTCCGGTGAGGGCAGCCCCACGCACAGCCCCCCACACCCTCCCCAACGCCTGCAGCCCCCGGTGCGCGCAGTCCCCAAGCCCGCACGTGCACTCCCCACCTTGCGGCAACTCCACGTACAGCCCCCCACACGCTCCCAGCCCCACTGGCGCAGAACCCATCACAGCTCGCCCTTCACGCGCTTCACTGGGAGTGCAGCCCCCACCCCCAGCGCGCAGCTCCACGCAGCCTCTCCACACTCTCCCCAGCGCCTGCAGCAACCGCAGTGCGCACAGCTCTGCCAGTCGCTTCCCCGCGCGCCGCCCCTGCACCGCTTCGGGCCATAACCTTGCCGGCGACTAAGTCTGAAGAACTTCCCGTGGTTTCATTCTTTTCTTCAGGTTTAGTCTTAGCTCTGACATTTTAACCAAAAGGTTACACGTTAATTTATGGTATGAGGTCACCACTTCTCCTATTGTCCTTCTCAGTTTCTCCCCAGCCTCCCCTATTCCCTAGTTTATAAGAAGGAGAAAAGGGAGAAAGCAAAAAGTTAGAAAGAAACAGAAGATAAATAGCTGGAGGACCTTGGCACCACCACCTGGCCCTGGTGGCTAAAATAATAATAATATTATTAACCCCTGACCAAAACTATTGGTGTTATGTGTAAATTCCAGACACTGTATGAGAAAGTACTGTAAAACTTTTTGTTCTGTTAGCTGATGTATGTAGCCCCCAGTCACGTTTTTCACGCTTACTTGATCTATTATGACTTTTTCACGTAGACTCCTTGGAGTTGTAAGCCCTTAAAAGGCCTAGGAATCTCTTTTTCAGGGAGCTCGGCTCTTAAGACACGAGTCTGCCGACGCTCCCGGCCAAATAAAAACCTCTTCCTTCTTTAATCTGGTGTCTGAGGAGTTTTGTCTGCGACTCGTCCTGCTACAAATTAACGAGGTATTAAAGGGGAAGATCTCAGCTGAAAGAAATGACTGTAGGAAGTGTGTCAGGAAAGCCAACGGACCCGCAGGCCCGCCCGTGGTGCGCCCGGCATTAGGAACGTCTCTGCTCTCCTACGATCGCTGGGGTATCAGACAGTCAGTGCCCGTTGCCAATGCGGAGGCAACGGGCCGAGACTGCGGGCAACACGTGGCAGAGCCGGCCTGAGTCCGGTGGGTCTGATCCCAGAGGCTCAGGTTGACGCCAATTCCTTGGCATGGGACAGCGTTTACTGAATCTTAAAGCAAAATGCTTTTAAAATAAGGTTCCTCAGAAGTCGTCAGCCCTAGGAGCGGTGTGCTCAAGCGCTTTCAGCACCAGCCAGGACCAACTAAGAGGGGAGCCCTTAGCTCCCAGTCACCGCGCAGCCCTACAGGAGGCCAAAGTGGCTGGCACAGATGCACTGGGGCCACTGACATTTTCCATGTCCTCTTGTCACGGGCCACATGCTGGAGCCCACACCGCTTCACTTCCCATCTGTCTGATGATGGATCAAATTGAACTCCCATATCCTAACTGACCAGTCTAAAATCATGGCTCATTGTGGCCAGGTTAATTTTTCTTGATGCAACACAGCACAAAAATGTTCATGGCTCCCCATAGCCCACAAATCAAGTCCTAGGCTTGCTCACCAATGCCTTCAATAATTGCCCAATATACCTTTTCAACTTTAATTTCCCACTTCCTCGGGCACAAATCTTCCATCCCAGTCATTTCAGGTGAGGTCCACAGCCTGAGACACCATAACTGCTGAATTCCTTTACTCATATGGAAAAGCCACCCCTTGGCTTTTACATCCTTTTCTCCCTGCCCATCTGAATGCTATCACCTTCCAAGCCCCAGCCCATTTCTCCAGTCCATATTAATTATGCTTTTTCTGAAGGTCTAGAGCACTTAACTGACAGTACTATTTATCTTGTCATTCATTTAAATTCAGTAAGTGCTATTACTGTTCATTTCTTGTTTTGGGAGATTTTTTTTTAAGGAGCATTTCTACATTCCTGGCATTGTGTTTGGTGCTCAAAATGTTTTCTCACTTAATTCATGCAATAACTATATGCAAATTTTAAAATCAAGCATCAGGATGTAGTTATTTGCCCAAGTTTTAACAGCTAATAAATTCTATCTGTCCAATACTGCATTTAAAATACAAAGTATTTATGGTGGTTGATAAGAATATATTCTTGAATGGCTAGGCAAACTCAAAATAAAGGACCTTATTTTAAAATATGACTGTTTTAATGTTTTTTGGAACAATAAGTGAAGTGGAGTGATTGTTTTTCTTTTTAGTCAGTTTGTTTTTTCTGGAGTTTCCAATTGCCTTTTGCATCACTTGGTGTCCTGGTGGGATAAAAAATGCTCTTACCCATGATCTAGTCCTTGAAAGTGCAAATCTGGTCATTTTATCATTTAAAAAATTAATCTTTTTATAAGAATGTTCATTGTGCTATTATTTATATCGTTGAAAAAATAGAAATGGCCTCAATGTCAAACACTAAGTTATGAAACATTCATATAATGAAGCATTACAGCCACTAAAATCATTTTGCATGGATATTTAATAATATAGGAAAATAGTCATGATATAGTGTTAAAGGAAAAAAGAAGCAGGATATATTTTATGATTCATATGTTTAGTAAACACATAAAATTAACTGTGTGCCATGTGCTGCTCTAAATCTTTTACACAGGGGACTCATATAGGAAGATTACCAATGTATGACCTTGAGCTGGTAATTTAGCCACTCTAGGATTAATTTCCTCATCTGAAAAATGAAGACAGTTATATTTGTCTTACTGATGATGTGATCGAATGAATTAATGCTTGTAAAGCATCAAAAACACAGCACGTGCTTAAACAAATGTTCCTTTATTATATTCTAGACTGGCCATCCTATAGTGCAGTAGTGAGGATTTTTAGGTTGGTGCAAAAGTTATTGCTATTTTTGCCAACACTTCCAATTAATATTTTGCTCACTTGGTTTCTTTGTCATCAAGTGTTATGTTAGTAATTATTGAACAGTAGTACATGTTTTAGGTTCATTAGTTAACAGAGAGATAGTTGCCTAAATCATTATGTATCTACTCCTACTAAGGAGAGGAGTAGATTTGTGTATAAGAGGGAAATCATGACACTTAGTTTTATGTGCGGTTAAATAGAATCATGGATGTTTTCATGTTTTTACAGCCTCTCTAACAGAGGTCACTTATTTTGACCTCGTTATTTTCAATGGTTATTTTAGTCGCATTTTAGCTGCATACTAACTAATGACAATAACTTAAAGCAGTTAGCCTGATAATTTAATCTATGATGAACTGACAATTAAAATAGCACATTATAATTAGGTATGATGCAATATATTCTTGCATTATCTTATCTTTGAAACAGAGATGCCTCATGATTTAGATTTTTTTGTTGTTGTTCTCAAGATAGGGTCTCACTGTGTCACACAGGCTAAAGTGTGATGGTGTTCACTGCAACCTTGAACTCCTGGGCTCAAGCGATCCTCCTGCCTCAGCCTCCTGAGTAGCTTGGACTACAGGTGCAGGTCACCACACACAGCTAATTTGTTTATTTTTGTAGAGACAGGGTATCACTATGTTGCCCAGGCTGGTCTAAAACTCCTAGCCTCAAACACTCCTGCCGCCTCTGCCTCCCAAGGTATTGGGATTACAGGCATGAGCCACTGCACCGGGCTGCAAATTATTTGTCTTACATAGAGATATAGAGATCTCTAATCCGGTTATGGATATCTAAAACTTGCCTCAGTTTTTCCTTTGTCTTTTAGTAAAGCAATTGGGAAAAAAAAGCCATTAAACTATTTAACCAGCAGATGGCAATAATGATCTGTAAATCAAAATTTCAAAACTTGCAGTTACTTATTAAATTCGTTCTTTAAAAAAAATCACTGTTCTTATAATAAATCCATTTACTAAATACGAAATGTAGGAAAATTCCAAATGTAACCCCGCATAAAAATTACATTGCATATTTCATATATCAAAATAATCAAGATATTCATCATGGCCAAGATTTAATTTTCCAAATAATAATGACTTTGTTTTAACTGATTCAGATAATTTATTAGATTTAAAGTTTTAACTTTCACAAATACATAGATATAAATTTAAGTGGATAGTTAAGTTCCATCTCTAGCCTCCAGGCTAGATAGAGGTAGTTCAGTGAAGACCATTTTGAAAATATTACAAACTTTTCCACTTATAATTTGGTAATTTAAAATATGAATTTCACTTTAATTGAAACTTTCTGCATGAAAGATTGGTCTTTATTTGTGCTGTCTCATAATTTCTTATGCATTAAGATACTTTTCCCCCTTTGTACAGTGCAAGGAGTTGGAATTGGCACCAAAGTATTAGTCTCTAGTTTATCAGCTTTAGTTATTCCCAAAGATGGTGGCAAAATTCTTGGGATCTCATAGTTATTTTATTTAGTAATTTTATTTATTTTTGTTATCCTGCTCTAAGACTTCTACAAATTCCAACATGAAATACATCCTTTGTTTAATTTTGTAGCTCCATTTTTGTCTTCAAAAAATAGCATGGCCATAGGTATGTTCTTCTTGGAGCTTACTTATTTTCTAGGCAATTTCAAATTGGTCTGTTTATAAATGTTAAAAGATCCTTTCAAATTCTTCTTCAGCAAGTTGCCTCCACTAAAAGAAGTGTCTTTGGACATGTGTATTTTATAAAACAACTGCTTCAATCTAAAACCTTTCTTAGATTTACATATCTTGGATTGACTCATTTTTAAATAGCATATTTGCTGCTGTTGAATTACTTTACAGAGCCTCTTTAAATTCATATTGGATGCAGGTGCTTCATCAAGGACAAAGTGGGAAGACACCAACTTGCCATGTCAATCAGAAAAGGCCACAAGCCTGAGTCTGAGAGAAAAAAGGAAAACAAAAATATCTTTAGCGGGAAATAAAGTGATTCTGCTCTTCTAGAATTATCTTAGGTGAGCTACAAACCTGCTGCTAACTCCAATTTTTTCAACATCATTTGAATATACCTCATCTTATATGCAGATCGACTAGTGTTCCCTGAAGCTTTCCAATTGCATTCAATTGAAGGGAGAGGGCCATAACTGTTTAGGTGCCAATCTCTGTGTTTTTGGAAAGATGAAAAACTCATGCCTCATTTCTCTGCAATTGCATTTTAAGAATACATTATCCGCAACAGGGCTGGTCCAGTTAACATTTTCAAAGTGCAATTCCAGGCTTACAGAATGTTAAAGTGGATGGAGTCTTATATCTTCTGGTCTCATGGTTTTCAGATTGCTGAGAGACTCCAAAGCTGTTCCAAGGAGGTGACTCAATATTAATATTTTTACATGGCCGGGCATGGTGGCTCACGCCTGTAATCCCAGCACTTTGGGAGGCCGAGGAGGGTGGATCACCTGAAGTCAGGAGTTCGAGACCAGCCTGGCCAACATGGTGAAACCCCGTCTCTCCTAAAAATACAAAAATTAGCTGGGTATGGTGGGGGGCCGCCTGTAATTTCAGCTACTTGGGAGGCTGAGGCAGGAGAATCACTTAAACCCAGGAGGAGGAGGTTGCAGTGAGCCAAGATTGCACCATTGCACGCCAGCCTGGGCAACAAGAGGGAAACTCCGCCTGAAAAAAAAAAAAATTCTTACACACAACAATAGCATAGAAATCAAGAGGCGATTAAATGTAGTTAAATAGTTTCAAGTTCCTTGAATTATCTTGCATGCAAAATGTGGATTAAGATTAGTCATTGATACACCAAGAATGAATGTTACAATTTCAGAGTCATCACTGAAATAATAGAAATGCAAAAATACGTATCTTTCAGACTAAAAGAGAAGGAAAGCTGAGTGACAAGTCACTCAAACAATTTGAAAGAAAGCAAGAAAAGAGAGAAACAGGGACATAAAACAGCTGGGATAAACAGAAAACACATAGGAAGATGGTGGTTTTTTATCCAAACTTATTAGTAATTATAAGTGCAAAGAGATTAAATGCCCCAGTTAATAATCAAAGACTATCAGACTGATATGCACCATAATAGATACGAAAAAATATTCTTAATAGCACTAATTATAAGAGCCTCAAATTGGAGGCAAAACAAATGCCCATTAGCAGTAGAATAGATAAATAAACTATGGTATATTTCATACAATGGAATACTTTACAGCAACAAAAAAAAATGAAGAAACTGCATATGCTTGCAGCAACATAAAAAAACTTCTAAAAACATAATATAAAGGTCAAAGACAGAGACATTAAAGATATCATATGATCTCATTTATATGAAATTCAAAACTAGCCAAAATTAAATTATCATATTTGGCAGTGCACACATAGGTAATTGTATTAGTCCATTTTTCACACTGCTGATAAAGACATACCCAAGACTGGGCAATTTACAAAAGAAAGAGGTTTATTGGACTTACAGTTCCACATGGCTGGGGAGGCTTCACAATCATGGCAGAAGGCAAGGAGGAGCAAGTCACATCTTACATGGATGGCAGCAGTCAAAGAGCAAGCTTGTGCAGAGAAACTCCCATTTTTAAAACCATCAGATCTTGTGAGACCCATTCACTATCACAAGAACAGTACAGGAAAGACCCATCCCCATGACTCAGTCATCTCCCACTGGGTCCCTTCCACAACACATGGGAATTATGGGAGCTACAGGATGAGATTTGGATGGGGACACAGAGCCAAACCATATCAGTGATAAAACTCTAAAGCAAAGCAGGAAATCACTTTTTTTAAGAGTCCAGATTGAAATATCTTTGTGGGGAGAGGAAGGAGATGTACAGAGAGGGGCTGGCAAAGTCTCTTTTTTGCTCTAGCTGGCAGGTTCAAGGGTGTTCAGGTTATTTTGGAAGCAGTGCAGAGAAGGGAGCCAGACTAGAAACAGGGAGGTGATCAACTGAGTCTTGGTTACATACAGAAAACAGCAGAGACAGCTGAAAGATCCTTCTCTGTGTTCAGAGCCATCATCTATGACTAACATCCAGTGATAGCAGGAACACTGATGCCAACATTTTTCAAAGTCTGCAGAAACGACTTGGCTCCTCCACAGAGCCTTGTGAGTCAGTTCAGAAGAAATCAATATCCATCTTCTGTTCTCTTCTTGCCTGCCAAGGGGACCTGGAATCCTTAAGCTTTTGCTCCTGGTTTCCCACTTCAATATTCATCCAAAGAGTCTCCTCCTGCTTGTTTTCATTCTTTCTGCCCTTCCTTGTCCCCCAGGGTGGAGATCTCAAGTGCATAATACCCCACTATGTGGTGATGTTAGCCCCAGAGCACAGCTGAACACAGCATTCCTCAGGAGAGGATTCATCCTCTATATAGGGAACACTGGAGATATTGCTGCTCTAACCCCAAAGAACTCATCACCAAAGCTTGGGACTTTGGGCCCATGGTAGGCAACTGGAAGAGCTATTTGTGGCAAACAGTGTAACTCAAACATCATCATAACTATCTGACAGACTTTAAGGAGGCCAATCCAATGTTCTCAAGCCTGGCTGCATCATGAATCACTCAAGGAATTTATTTTTTATCCAGATTTCTGAACCCCCAACCTCGATTCTGACTTACTGGGTTCTGGGTAGAACATGGAAATCTGTATTTACAGCAGCTCACCCAGGTGATTTATCCAGGTGGCTCTGGTGCAACTCTTCAATGGGCTGGTAATTAGGAGCATCCCAGGGGGTCAGAGCTCAAGTACCTCATGGCCAGGAACTGTGTAGGCCTCCTTTGCTTACATCTAAATGTTTTCCCCTGGTCCAACTGGAATACGAATGTTACCTCCTAAGAGTCCAACTTTATCACTTCTTCTAACCATCTAGATATCTGCTGGTAAACTCAAGACATCTCTAATTCTTCCTCTTTCCACTAGAGATTAAATGCATTTTTTTCACATAAAGATAGACTTTAATCTAATGTGGTTATGCATGCATATAAATGTCCAAATGAGAGCCAAGTTGGGAAATATGGCCATGTGTTGATGTGATGTTTTGGAACAAGGAAGGACACCTCTGCAGAGGTGTTTTGAGGGCTATACCAACGTGCTGATGTGATCCCTTATCAAAGCACTCTAGAGCAGCCTTTCTTAAATATTTTGGCCTCAAAAAGACCAAACAAGTCCTTTATGATTGCTTATGTGTATTGCATGCATTGATATTTACATGGATATTTATAATCCATTCATGTTAAAACTTTAAAATGAAAAAATATTTGTTTATAAATCATTTACAAATAACAATAATAAACTCACTATATTAACAGAAATATCTTTTATATGAAAATAACTATTTTCAACAAAAATTTAGTGAGAAAAGTGACATTGTTTTAACTTTATGCAAATCTCTTTAAGTTTGACTTAATAGAAGACAGATTTTCATATCTTCTGCATTCAATCTGTTGCAGTATGCTGTTTTGATGGAAATATATAAGGAAAATCAGTCCTCACAAATATGTAGTTAGCAAAAAAAAGAGTATTTTAATCTACCTCTGCACTTAATCTGTTGCATTATAACATGCCATGTAACCTCTGGAAAATTCCACTGTACACATGACAGAACAAAAATGAAAAAGGCAAGTAACATCTTAGTACTGTTAGAAAAATAGTTTTGACTTCACAGACCCCCAGGATTTTCAGACTTGGCCCCCACTTCCCCACTCTCCCCACCCCCCATCCTAGTTCTGGACCATGCTTTGGAGACTGAAGACTGCATCTTCAAAGAAAAGCAGTGTGCTCCTTTCTTTGCCAATAGACAGCCATTGCTGTAACACTGTTCTCTTGGACACAAAGCTGAGGCGGCTGAGGCAGGCAAGCTAAGGGACCATTCGCATCCATTTGCAGAGCTGGTAAAAGTGCTAACTATAGCCAATGCCGATTGAGGCTTCGTTCCAGGCAACAAACCATATGGTGGTTAAACCCACCTATGCTGGGAGCAAGAACCTGATGCCCTACTTACACTGGGGACAGGTGATTGCTTGAATTGAGGAAGAGAATAGTCAAGATTCACCTCAAAGTCGATGGCATTTGCCAGGGTTCTGAGTTTGAGCAACAAACAGCACTCATGTTTGTCAGAATGAGCCTCCGAGCCACCTCCCCATGAACTTGAGCAGTTCCCCCTCTGAGAATATGTTTCCCCCAGATATCTGCTTGTCCAACATCCTTGCTTTCCTCAGATCTTTGCCCACATGGTACTTTCTAACAGAGGCCCATCCAGACTACATCATTTAACACTGCAGCTGCCAGCCCAGTAATCCGGATGCTCGACTATCCGGCATTTTTCTTTTGCAGTAGTATGTATTGCTTTCTAACATACTGTACAATGTGCTTACTGGCTATGTTTATTGTTTATTGTTGATATTTCTCATGAGACAAAGATCTTTGTTTGATTCAATGTTGTATTCCCAAGGACAGAACCACACCCAAAATTAAGTAGACACCAATAAATATTAGCTTAATGAATGCACAGGTAATATTTACACATGGAGGGGCAAAGGAGAACATCAGCTTCCTATAAGCAGCCTACTCCCAAGAGAAGGGGAAGGCAGAGCTAAGCATGCTTGGTTTATTCTCTGCAAATTCATGATGCATGGTTCAGCCATTCCTTTTCATCAGAGTGACTGAAGGGCAAATAGGAATTGGGAATGTGACATCTCCACAAAGAAAGAAGACATCAGGAATGGAAAAGAAGAACCCACCCCAGTATCCCCAACTGTTTGTTATTAACTCATTTGCACTTGACTCCTAAGCCCATGCTCAGTTTAAGCCTGTGTTGATCCTCAGAGATCAGAAGTTCCAGCAAGAGCATTCTGCTCCCTCTTCAACAGGCACTCCCCCAGTGCCAACCATTGCCCCTGTGCCCTTTATTTCCCTATTGTTTCTCAGTTCCAAAGCCACCCTTCTATTCCCTTCTCTTGATGGTGGGGTGAGTACTTTGCAAACCAAATTTCTCAGACTACCTCAGTCATTGACTTCCTGTCTGCCAAAAGGAGATAGGCAGGAGACTGGAAGCAAGCAAGAACATAATTGTGGTGGGGAGGTCAGGGGTGGCAGTGGTCAGTTCTTCCTCCAAGCCCCAGCCTTGCCATCTCCTCAGTTACTAGCAGCATCCAGGCACTATTTGTCCTCAGTTGCATGGAGCTCACCCCCGGAGTCCCAGCATCAGCCCTGGGGCCTCCTCTGAACCCTCAGGATAGTTCTACCCTTTACTTTTCGTTCCTCCCGTCTTAGGAATATTAGCAGCTTTCTGCAGTTAGACTTTCTATGTTACTCCTCCTTCCTGCTCTTTCAGTCCTCCAATAGCCATGGGATCAGTCCCTTGCATTGAGTCTCTCTATCTGAAATACCTAGTGTGGTTTCTCTTTCTTTGCCTGGATGGACCCTAACTCATACAGCTTCTCTGTAGATACTGTTGGGAACATCAGTGGACAAGTTAAAATTCATCCCCAGGGAGCTCTGATGTGGGTCAGAAAATTTGCTAATTAAATTTCTACAAGACTGCAAATCCATTCCTTATTGCATTTCTCTTCCCGAAGTATGCTCTTCCTCATTGCCCAATATTATTGGGGTGACCATACATACCAATGCACCCAAGACAGTCCAGGTTTTTGCCTGTTATCCCAGCAAAATTATTAATATAGCCTCCTTTCTCTCTCGAAACTATGTAGTTTGAGTGATAAATTATATGGTCACTCTAAATATAGACCATCATATGTTCTACAGTGAAATTCAATGACAATATTAAGATACTCCAGCAAGGAGGCATCACGCTACCTGACTTCAAGCTATACTACAAGGCTACAGTAACCAAAACAGCATGGTACTGTGTACCAAAACAGCATGGTACTGTGTACCAAAACAGATATATAGACCTATGGAACAGAACAGAGCCTTCAGAAATGATGCTACACACCTACAACCACCTGACCTTTGACAAACCTGAGAAAAACAACCAATGGGAAAAGGATTTCCTATTTAATATATTGTGTTGGGGAAACAGGCTAGCCATATGCAGAAAACTGAAAGTGGACCCATTCCTTACACCTTATACAAAAATTAACTCAAGATGGATTAAAGACTTCAACGTAAGACCTAAAACCATAAAAACCCTAGAAGAAAACCTAGGCAATACCATTAGGACATAGGCATGGGCAAAGACTTCATGACTAAAACACCAAAAGCAATTGCAACAGAAGCAAAAATTGACAAATGGGATCTAATTAAACTAAAGAGCTTCTGCACAGCAAAAGAAACTAACATCAGAGTGAGCAGGCAACCTACAGAACCTACAGAATGGGAGAAAATTTTTGCAATCTATCCATCTGACAAAGGGCTAATATCAAGAATCTACAAAGAACTTAAATTTACAAGAATAAAACAAACAAACCCATCAAAAAGTGGGTGAAGGATATGAACAGATACTTCTCAAAAGAAGACATTTATGCAGCCAACAAACATATGAAAAAAGGTCATCATCAATGGTCATTAGAGAAAGGCAAATCAAAACCACAATGAGGTACCATCTCATGCCAGTTAGAATGGCAATCATTAAAAAGCCAGGAAACAACAGATGCTGGAGAGGATGTAGAGAAATCGGAATGCTTTTACACTTTGGTGGGAGTGTAAATTAGTTCAACCATTGTGGAAGACAGTGTGGCAATTTCTCAAGGATCTAGAACCAGTAATACCATTTGACCCAGCAATCCCATTACTGGGTATATACCCAAAGGATTATAAATCATTCTACTATAAAGACACATGCACACATTTGTTTATTGCAGCACTGTTCACAATAGCAAAGACTTGGAACCAACCCAAATGCCTATCAATGATAGACTGGATAAAGAAAATGTGGCACATATGGAAATGTGCACACCATGGAACACTATGCAACCACAAAAAAAGGATGAGTTCATGTCCTTTGCAGAGACATGGATGAAGCTGGAAAACATCATTCTCAGCAAACTAACACAGGAACAGAAAACCAAACACTGCATGTCCTCACTCATAAGTGTCAGTTGAACAATGAGAACACATGGACACAGGGAAGGGAACATCACACACTGGGGTCTGTCAGTGGGTGGAGGGCTAGGGGAGGGATAGCATTAGGAGAAATACCTAATGTAGATGACGGGTTGATGGGTGCAGCAAACCACCATGGCACGTGTATACCTATGTAACAAACCTGCACGTTCTGCACATGTATCCCAGAACTTAAAGTATAAGAAGAAAAAAAAAGACAAAAACAGATATTCCAGCAATAAAATACCAATTACAAGATATTCCAAATTTCAATATAAACTCCTTCTCATCATGAATTTTCTGAAATTAAAATTAAAAGATTAAGTTCAACGATTAATATACAAAGATATTAAACCCCAAAGGAGTTAAAGTCCAAAATCATATTCTCTTCACCTTGTAATTAAAAGTTTAAAGAAAATTAATGTCCAAAATATATCCCAATTTCTTATTCAACCTCTTTGTTATATTTCTCAATGTTCCTAGGCTATGCGCAAAATGTTGGAGTTGAGATGTCCAAATATAACTTCTTTTTTCCTCATGAGCATCTTGAACAAATTATAAAATAAAACAAAGAGAACAGAGAAGAGACTAAAACAACACCCTTATTACTAACAAATGTGGCTTGTGCCTACAGGCAAGAAAGCCTGCTAACAATGAACTCTAGAACTGGTCTTCCCCACTGTGGCATAAACAGCTACTGTTCACCCATGTGTGTGTTTGTCCCCTCTTCCGGGCACAACTACACTATATCTTTCTCAGCCTCCCTTCTGGTTAACTCTGTTCATGTGATTGAATTTTGGCCAATGGAACGTGGAAAAAATTCTGTGCACCCTCCTAACATGGTCGATAAGAATTTCCCAAATGTGTTTCATGCTTTCACACCCTCCCCTCATTTGCAAGCTGAATAAAGAGGACTCTCAGGGCTTAAAAGAGGGCAAAGCCACCAGATGGAAGAACACTAGGTCTCAGTATTACTGCATGGAATAGAGCCTGTTTCTTTACCATCAATCCTCATTGAACACTGACATAAGTGAGAAACAAACATTTATTTTTGTTCCGCTACGGAATGTTTGGAAGTTGTTTGTTTCACTGGCTAGCCTATCCTGCCTGAAACACCCCGAAAATCCCTGGAAGCCCTGATGCAGGACAGGTTTTCCTGTGGCAGGAAGTGAACTGCTCAGGTGATCCAGAGACGCAGAAGAAACATCTGACCCTATGAACAGCTCCCCCCACGAAAAAGAGGGTAAGGCTGAGCTAAGCATGCTCAGTAGAATCTTTTCACATTCAATCCAAGCAGCTTAAGCCCCTCTTTCTTCCCTGGTAGGAGTGAGGGAGCTTCTTTCCAGAGGCTAAAATAATCACACCGCCACATGGAAGGAAACAGCTCGCCATCGAAATGTGTTTTCTTTTTGTGCAGCTCTTTCTTGATGTCTAGAAATCTTTCCCTTTGTTCCCCATCCAGATTCTATATACTGTTTCTCAAGACACACCCCCTCTTAGCATCCTTAGCAGGTATGAGACAGAGGGGCACTACATTTCTGTCTTCTGACTAGCCCATGAATGCCAGTCATATGGTCCCCTTTGGGCCTTTGGGCAAGCTTCGGTGAGAGTTAAAGGAGAAACAGCCCTTCCTGACCTCTCTCCCCACCTGCTCCAGATTCCAGAGTCCATGAAGGGTCATTCTCAGCAGACATAATAAGGATCCTGGATGCATTCTTCTTTTTAACAATGAGGTCATTTCCTCACAAATCACCAGGCTCTTCCTAAGGGAATTTTGCACCCACAGCAATGCCCAGAGTCCTCCTGCCTTACAGACCCACCTTCCTTCTCTGCCTTTATTTGAAAAGGAGAGAGAAAAGCTCCAATCTTCATCATAACAAAACTAATGCTGGGATGAATCCACTTCAATGTGCTTGCCATGCTCGTAGTCCCTACTGAGGGACAATACCCTGCATAGTCCTGGATACTTGGGCCAACGTTTGGTCCCACATGGCCTCCAGCTCCCAACCAAAACAGATGAGGCAGAGGTGGATGCCCACGGATTGGTCCGCACACTATGGCTGAGAGATAAGCCAGTTAATGGAAATTGAAACCCAAAGTTCATGATGTAGAATTCAAATGAGATAAGTCACAATGAACCATCTCAAAACCATAAGACAGCAGGACCCGTGAGTAAACGGAGGAAGTGACCTCATGGAGAAAGAACAATGGCACAGTTGTAGAGAGACATGCAAATGATGAGAGGATAGTGGAGGGACAGGTGGCAGAGCGCACAGCCTGGAGGAAACTATTCACAGAGATATCTTGGAACCTGTCCATTGTTCAGTGCTTTCTTTCCATGTCTATGTTTATAATAAGCCCCTTTTTCCTTGACCTGACTTGGGTGTTCAAGGTCACTGTGCCTTGCCTGATTGAAACAACTCATTTCCACAATTGCATTAAACTGTGATAAGGGATCCAGAAAACCATGATCATATCGGCTTCTCCTCTTCCTACCTAAAATAGCAGAATGCCTTGGGCTACAAACTTTGGGAAAAGGGTATGAATAAGCACTAGATAGTTTTGCAAGATTTGCACTTTAGGGAGAAAGGAGAGTAAGCTAGGTGAATTACTGGGATATTCTTTAGGTTACTATGAGGTTTGGAGGTTACAGTTAGAAAAAAAAGTTTCCTGCAGCAAAACCCATGCCAAATTGAAAAATTCTTTAGACCACATGGGAGGTCTTCAAGGAAATCATGGTTCTGGTAAAAAAAAAAAAAAAGGGAGAGAGATTTTGACTTTCTCTTCTTCTGGGGATGGGAGAACTAAAGCCAGGCCTCAGTGTCATCTTTCCACCCAGGAGCAAGACTGAGCCCTTCCACTGTGGGACACTGAGGCCTGAATAAGACCCTTCCAAGCAAAGGTGAAAGAGGCTCTGAGTATAAGTATCCATAAACATGGGCTACTGTAACATGGGAACCCAGAACCCTAATCATCAAAGCCAATGAATGTCTCTAAGAAAGGGAGTGATTGTCCTGACAGAGTTTTAAGAGCCAAAAGGCTTTGTGGACTCAACCTCCAAAACAGAGCAGATGGGAGGAGGGATGGTGAGAAGGCTTATTCCCAAGCCAAGCCCTGGAGAGGATGGCAAAGTGGCAGGTGGAAAGCATGGTAGATGTGGAGTCCCATGTGAGATAGGATATCCCAGCTGATGCCTCACAAATCCTCGCACTTGCTGCCTCTCATTGTACCTCGTATTTCTATCTTCAGTAAAGGCTTGAGGCTATTTGGAGCCCAGAAGCCAGCAGCTGGAGGGAACAGGCAATTGGCCAGGCCAGCTCCTCAGCCCAAGGAAGGCAGGCCTGGGGCAATGCCCACTGGCCAGTAACATCAGAGGGCCCACTGGAAACACATCCAAGTCCCCGTGACTCACAACTATCATAGCTGCGAAGCAGTGTCATCTTTCTTCCTGAAGATTTCCTGTATCACCCCAGGAGCAAAAGGGATGATTGATTTTTGCTCTGGAAATAAGTAATGGGTCACTGGGGACATGAATAGAACTATAGCTTCCTTAAGAAGCAATCTCTCTTAAGAAATTATAAAGCAAGTGGCTCCCCTGCTCAGTGGTGTCTGTGACATTGTACTCCCAGTCTTTCAGGGTAAGTCTAAAACAGTTTGGCACTCAGTTCCAAGCTCACCTATGGAAAAGGAGGAACTCCGAAATCTGTAGAATAAATAAAGTAATGAGGTATGTCTACTGTAAATGGAGAAAATCCAGCCAGTATTATTGAAAACTTTCAGGCTTTAAAATTTATAACATGGAAAGCTGTACTATACTGAAGTATCTGAGTCTCCCCAAAAACAATGACGTTAGGGAGGAAATCAAATGAGAGGAATCTAAGATTGACAGTTCAACGAGCCAAATCGCCAAATAATCTGCAGTCACAGAGAGATAGTGGACTGTTATTAAATAAACCCCTGGTGAATTTTCTTTATTAAAGAGCAAGAAGTCAGCTGGTTTCAAAGCCCCGGGAATGTGGGGATGTAGACCCTTTCAGCAACAGCCAAAAGTGAGTTAGAAAGGGTCTAAAACCTCTGCTCCCCCTTCACTAGAAAGCCAGCCCTGGGGAGGGAGGGACCAGGCAGCACCCCACTCTGCACCACACAGCCCTCTGTTACTCCCACCTGGCCTATTAGTCTCTCCCTTAGCCTGACCTAAGTAACTCTAACCCAAGTAAGGAGAAAATCAAAGTTGGGAATTTCAGCATTCCTGACCAAGAAAGTTCGAGGGTCAATCTGCAAAAAGTAAGCCCCAAAATCAAGGAAAGGGAATGAGATCTGGACACAGAGCTGCACTCAACGTCTAGCATGACTCTCAGCAGGATGCACCACTGGGCACAGCAGTGTCTACGCTTGTCCAGCAGACATGGCAGGGTGAGCTTGCTCTCAGCAGAAGAGAGAAACCTCCCACTAAGGGAAGAAGGAGCTGGGTGCGTGAGATTGGCCCAGTAAGACAAACCTTCTCATCAAAATAAGAGGGGCAGCTCTCACACTATTGTGGTCTTGGTCACTTGTGTTTGTCCCCTGAGTCAGTTTCCATGGACTCCCATTTAAACCCTGGAGTCAGGCAGGCAGGGTCACTAGAAGTCTGTGAGGCATTAGGACTACTCTGTCCCCCTCTGACAAAATATAACACAGATGGAGAAAGAGGTGATGACCCTTAAATCTCCAAAGGCCTGAATGGGGGTGGCCCAGAGCAACAAACTGCCTACTTGCAACAAGCCCACTTGCAGAAGACAGGACTTCGGCGGGAGAGGAGACCAACCACTCCTGAGGACCTGCCCCTTGCTGCCTCTCATTGCACCTACTGTTTCTATCATTGATAAAGGAAAGATGTTGCATGTACCACTCTATTTCGCATTTAAGGTCAAGGTTCTGGGGAAATGAGTCCCACAACACTGGCAGGAAGAACATCTACTCCATGACAGGGCTGCCACAGTATGGTAGAAGACAGGACTTTTCATCAATGACAGCCTCTGGAAACCATGGGGAGAAAGTGTCCTGCATAACCAAGCGGAGGCAAAAACCAGGGAAGCATGGATTAGACAATGAAACGATTCAAGTGAAACAACAAAACAATTCAAGGTGGGGGGACATAAAGGCCCAGTCATTCATAGTACTGCAAAGTGATTAATCTAAAATGCAAATTTGATGACATCAGATCCTGTTTAAAATCTCTGCCTTTTCTCCGTTCCCACAGATCCTCTCCTATCAGACATAATGAACTACTGCTAGGATTATTGCAGTAGTCTTCTGACTGTCAACAGTCTCACCTCACTGCACTCCCCAACTTCCCCACTGCTTTCACAACAATCCGTGTAAATCTCCAAACTCTTCAGGGCCCTCCTTATCTCTAGCAATATTCCTTGACTTCCTACACCCTTGGGGCGAAAGTCTACACACATTATAGGCCTTATAACAGCCTCCATCCATTCATTCACTCATTTAAAAAATATTTATCAAGTGCCAACTCCATCCCAGACTACTGCTAAGAGTGATAGGGAACAGTAAACCAAACACCAAAAGTCCCTGACTTTAGGAAGTTACATTCTACGGGCAAAATTTAGCACCCCTCTGTGTTCAGCTCTTCTGCATTCAGTGGTGTAGGCACAGGCTTTTACCAGCTCATGAAGACCAAGGGTGCACATCTCTTCCCAACTCTGCATTCAGTGATATTGCTTTGGTAGCTTGAAATCAACCTGGGTGGAAATATTTACACCATGGAAATCAGCAGTCACTACAAATAAGCAGACACTAGGCTTTTTCTTTTTCAAGAACAGGTTATTGAACATTTACCAGCATACTTTTGTACCTTAGCCCAGGCTGCTCTCTGTGCCTAGAAATCTCTTCTTCTTGTCATCTGCCTGATGAATACCTACCTTCAAGACTTAATTCAAATATCAAAGCAGTTTTGGACCCAAGAGGGAGAGCAGACTCCTCCCTCTGAGCTGCCTCTGTACCATCCGCACACCCAGAACACCTTCAGCACTTAGCTAGTCATGTGACTGTCACCCCACTGTACTGTAAATTTCTTGGAGCCAGGGATGAGTCAGACATGACTCATCAATATCCCCAGCCCCTGGTACAGTGCCTGGCCAAGTTTCTGGACCACTCTAAAATAAATTCCTGTTGAATAAATTTGGAGCCAGGAAAAAATATGTATCTTATTTTAACAGCTGTCATCAGACTTCATTTTAGGAAAGGAATCAAGTATGAGGTGAGATGAGCGCAAATTGTGGAAATGACCATAGGATATTTAGGTATAGTAATATGTAACACTGAGATTTCCTTTTCTGAGCTAAAATTATTCCATACCTACAAGATATTCACAATGTGAATGCCTTATGTAAATGGTTGGACTGGTGAATGTTAAGAAAAATGGCTGAGTTCTGTAACTGAGTTAATGGGGTGCAGAACAGGGAAGACACGAGCAACAAGCACGGTGATCCCTAGACTGAATTTGCTCAGAATAAGGAAGCTGGAGCCAGAAGTGACCACAATTAATAAGCCCCCCCCCCCCCGGGAATTTATGAAAATCTTGTGAAGCTCTAGATACTTCAGAATCCTTGGACTAGGGCTTTAAATTCATCTCATCTAGACATGAAAAAACAGGGTGGCCTAATTTGACAGCTTAATCAGGAAGAAGTGGGTAACATGGATGGATGGATGGATGGATGGATGGATGGATGGATGGATGGATGGATAGATGGATGGATGGATGGATAGATAGATGGATGGATGGATAGATGGATGGATGGATGAAAGGAAGGGTAAATGAATGGATAGATGGATATCTGAAAGCAGAGGTTGTGAATGGCTTAGTAGTGGAGGTGGCAAGTGAGATTATATTGGGCCATTCTTGCATTGATATAAATAAGTATCTGGGGCTGGGTAACTTACAGATAAAAGAGATTTAATTGGTTCATGGTTCTGCAGGCTTTACAGGAAGCATGATGCTGTCATCTGCTTCTGCTGAGGGCCTCACTGATCTTACAATAATGGCAGAAGGTGACAGGGAGCCAGCATGTCACATGGCAAGAGAGAGAGGGAGAAGGCACCACACTCTTTTAAACAACCAGATCTCATGTGAACGACCAGAGCAAGAACTCACTCATCATTAAGGGATGGGGCTAAGACAGTCAGGAGGGATCCACCCCAACGACACAAACATCTCCCACTAGGCCCCATCTCCAACACTGGGGATTACATTTCAACATGAGATTTGGAGGGGACAGACACCTAAGCCATATCATTTCATCTCTGGCCCCCAAATATCATGTCCTTCTCACATTACAAAATACAATCATACCTTTCCAGTAGTTCCCCAAAGTCTTAAGTCTTTCCAGCATCAAGTCCAAAGTCCTAAGTCTCATCAGAGACTCATTCTCCTTCCACCGTGAGCCTGTAAAATCAAAGACAAGTTATTTGCTTCGAAGATACAATGGTGGTACAAGCATTGGGTAAACTTTCCCATTCCAAAAGAAAGAAATTCACCAAAAGAAAGGAGTAATAGGCACCATACAAGTCTAAAACCAAGCAGGACAGTCATTGCATTTAAAGCTCCAAAACAATCTCCTTTGACTTCATGTCCCACACCCTGGTATGAGGGGTGGGCTCCCAAGGCCTTGGGCAGATCCACCCCTGTGGCTTTGCAGCGTACAGCACACATGGCTGTTCTCAAGGGTTGGAGTGGAGTGCTTGTGGCTTTTCCAAGCAGAGTTTGCAAGCTGCCAATCTACCATTCTGGGGTCTGGAAAGCAGTGGCCCCCTTCCCATAGATCCACTAGGCAGTGTCCCAGTGGGGACTCTGTGTAGAGGCTCCAATCCCACATTTCCCCCTGCCATTGCCCTAGTGGAGTTTCTCTGTTGGGGCTCCACCCTGCAACAGGCTTCTGCCTGGGCACCCAAACTCTTCCATAATCCTCTGAAATCTAGGTGGAAGCCTCATTCATGCTTACATTCTGAGCATCTGAAGACTTAACATCATGTGACAACTGCTGAGGCATGGCTTGCACCCTCTAGAGCTGCAGCCCAAGCTGAACCTTGGTCCCTTTGAGTCATGGCTGAAGCCAGAGTGGCCAGGATGCAGGGAGCAGTGTGGCAGCACAGGGAAGCAAGGCCCTGGGCCTGGCCCCCTAAGCCACTTTTCTCCTAGGCCTCTGGGCCTATGATGGAAGGGACTGCCCCAAGACTTCTAAAGTGTCTTCAAGGCCTTTTTCCCATTGTCTTAGATATTAACACTTGGCTCCCTTTAGGTCAGGCTAATCTCCCTAGCAAGTGGTTGCTCCACAGCCTGCTGGAATTTCTCTCCTGAAAATGATTTTGTTTCCTGCTACATGGCCTGTGTATTTGTCCATTTTCATGCTGCTGATAGAGACATACCCAAGACTGTGTGGTCTATACAGGAAAAAGGATTTAAGGGACTTACAGTTCCACATGGCTGGGGAGGCCTTACAATCATGATGGAAGGCAAGGAGGAGCAAGTTATGTCTTACATGGATGGTAGCAGGCAAAGAGAGAGAGAACTCCTCTTTATAAAATGATCAGGTCTTGTGAGACTTATTCATTTTCATGAGAACAGCACAGGAAAGACTTCCCCCCATGATTGAATTATCTCACACTTGGTCTGTCTCACAACACATGGGAATTCAAGATGAGATCTGAGTGAGGACACAGCCCACTCATATCAGCCAGCATGAAAATTTTCTAAACTCTTAAGCTCTGCTTCCCTTTTAAATATAAGGTCCAGTTTCAGGTCATTTCTTTGCTTGCACATATAAGCATTGGCTGTTCGAATCAACTAGGCCACTTCTGGAACACTTTGCTGCTTAGAAATTTCTACTGCTAGATACCCTAGGTCATCACTCTTAAGTTGAAACTTCCACAGAGCCTTAGGGCCTGGACAAAATGCAGCCAAGCTCTTTACTAAAGCATAACATGGGTGACTTTACTCCAGTTCCTAATAACTTCATTTCCATCTGAGACCTCATCAGCCTGGACTTCAATATTTCTATCAGCATTTTGGTCACAACAATTTAGCCAGTCTACAAGTTGCAAACTTTTCTTCATCTTCCTGTCTTCTTCTGAAACTTCGAAATTCTTCCAATCTCTGCCCATTACCCAGTTCCAATGCTGGATCCACATTTTTAGGTATCTTTATAGCAATGCCCCTCTCCTCAGTACTTATTTTGTGTTATGCCATTCTTGCATTGCTATAAAAAAGTACCTGAGGCTGGCTAATTTATAGAGAAAAAAGATTTAATTGGCTCATGGTTCTGCAGGCTTTACATGAAGCATGGTGCTGGCACCCACTTCTGGGGAGCCCTCAGGGAGCTTACACCATGGTGAAAGGTGAAGGGGGAGCCAATGTGTCACATGGTCAGAGCAGGAGCAAGAGAGAGACAGAGGTATCATACTCTTTTAAACAACCAGATCTCACATGAACTACCAGAGCAAGAACTCACTCTTCACCAAGTGGATAGGGCTAAGCCATTCATGAGGGAGCCACCCCCACCAGGCCCCCCTTCCAACATTGGGGGTTACATTTCAACATGAGATTTGGAGGGGACAAACATCCAAACCATAACAGAGATGAATGCCAAGACAGCTGGACTAGGTGGGGCAAGCCAGGAACAGGCTTCAGAAACAGCCTAGGCAGGAGGCAGGAAGACAAGGCAGCAGGAAGCAGTGCAGAACAAAGCAGGCTCCTCATCATTCAACCTCCCCTGAGTGCAGCAAAGGGGCCTTATTGTCAGCCCCTAACTGATCATTGATAACTAAAGTTATAACAACTCATACCTGTAAGGGCCATGGTGAGTTAGAGCTGGCAAGAGCCCTAATGATACACAGTCTTCTCTTTAAAGAGAAGACTGAGGCCCAGAGAAGTGAGTAAATTTCCCAACAAGCAGAGAGTTGAGAATGGAATCTGGCTTCCCACCCCAGCCCAGTGCTCTTGGAACCAGAGGACGGTCCTCACCCAGTCAGCTAAGGGGAGCCTTGGCATGCTGGCCACCACCAGCCCAGTGATGCTAGGAAATTTGCAGTGCTTATCTATGTGTGTGCCTCCCTTTGTTCAAATGTAATGTAGAAACAATAATACTGCCTTTCAGGATCTTCTTGTAAGAATTAAATTACTTAATATTTTAAAACATAGTGGTGTCATATTTGAGCTCACATTACCCTAAGATTCACCCTACCATCAGGCTGCTACAAGGAATTCAAAGATTCCTGGGTAGAGACCTGATGAAAATGGGCACCAGTTAAAATTAAAAAGGAGGGATAATTTGGGGGTGGGGGTGTCATTTAATGTTGTCCCCAGGTCCTACCCCTGGAATTGTGCAAGGGCCACAATAGTCAGAAATGGATTGTTTCATGGGATGTTCAATGAAAACTCAGTTAAACCGTGAGACCATCTTGTCTTATTGCTTAAAACCACTGAAAGCTGAAAGGGTTGGATCTTTGGAGCTTCTGGGTAACATCCTCTGAGGACCCTAGGAATGGTGAATGAGGGAGGAAGGGAGTAGGGAGAGAATAATTTAAACAGAGCAGAGCCAGGCAAACTCTCCCTGCATGAGCAACTAACAGGAAAACCCAGGTCCCATGTGAGTACCAAGTTAAAGGACCCCAGCAGGCCATGTTGGTTCCCTTTCCCCTTTCTGGACTTACTGCTCCATCAAGGCTAAGCAGACCATTGGCTCTCCCTTTTCCTCTGTTCTCCTGGCTCCCACTACCTCTGCTTTTTTCAGCAACAGATGTATTTTTCAAGGATCCTGCTCCTGGGAAGTACTTCTTCTATCACTTCACTTATCTCACCTGATGCACTATACCTAATTATCAGCTTAATTGCCTGCTTCCACCACTGACCAGTTACAATCAGGTATATACTATCTTCGTCCCTGTGGCATTATCACTCCAAAACAATAGTAGACAACTGCATATTTATTGGATGAATGAGTTAATGAACAAATGCTTGGAACTCTTCCTGACAATCAAATTCAGGCCCTAGTCCCACACATAAGTAATTGAAAGTCGAAGTGACCATACTGAGCAAGTTCCTGAGCTCTTGCTAGTAAAAACAGGGCCCTTGGAGCAACATTGGTTTTTCTCAGAAGCTTATTAAAAATACAGACTCTCAGGCTGAATCTAAACTTGCATTTTAACAAGATCCCCAGATGATTCCCACACATTGAAGGTTAAAAGCCCTGTTCTAAGGGGTAACGTCTTCCAGAGAGCTTAGCTGCTTCCGGCGCCCTACCTCAAGGGTCTGATTCAAGGAATGAGATGGAAGTCTGCAAATGCAGGCAGATCACTAAGGTTTCTGGCCCTGGGGCTCCATCATCAGTCTACCCTCCACCCCAGATTGGCCTAGAGATCCCCAAGTGTGAGGCAAGGAATCAAGCGCTCCCTGAGAGGGTGTCAAGCCCCAGCGCCTCCTGGAGGCCTCCAGCTGTGCAGAATCATGCTCTTGGCAGCACCTGGCTGCTATTGTTAGGAGAGAATGAGGAGCTGCGGGGACAGTGGCACTGTACATGCTGACTAAAAGGCAGGGCTCCTATCTGCATTTGGAATGACATACCCGATTCTATTTGGGAGAGAAGCACAATGGCCATTTACTACAGGATTTGAATGGCAGGAACCAGCTAAATGGACCAGGAAATGATTAAGAGACAAAAGTCAAGGCATTGTGTGTGCACCATGCTTAGCCCAGTACTGAAAGCCCTATTATAATGGCCACTGTTCCTGTAGCCCTTCCTGAGCCCCACCACCCTCCTCAGAAACACTGTGGCTCCTTGGACACACTGCAAGGCCTATTTGTCTCTCCTCAAGGAAAAGGGTATAAAGCTACAGCAAACTTTGCCAGGGACTGGGAGGGATGGTGAGGCAGGGAGAGATGAAGGGGCAAAAGACAGGTGGGACAGGAGGTGACAGCCATAGACCACAAGCGGATCAGAGAAGGATGCAGACGGCAGAATTTGCAAATGTTGTACTGCAGCTTGGAAGAGAGGAGAGAAAGAAGGGGGCAGGGAAATATCACTGCTGTCCCACATCATGGGGCAGGATGTCAGGAAGCCCAAGTTCAAAACCCTTGCCCCACATACTGGCTATGTGACTAAGGCATTTTACTTATGCTTTCTGGATCTCCTTTTCCTGGTCTGCAACATGCAGATGCTGATATTAGCCGTATGTGGTGATATGCCAATGAAATTAACTGAAATGAAGCATAGGAAAGTGCTTAGCACAGTTCTTGACACATAAACTGTCAATTCTAGTTCAGAAAGAACAAGAAATTGCTTCCTTTGCCTGTCAACTAGTACATACCGCACCACCCCAGTCCTGCCCATGTCACCCCCTGAGAAAGGCTTAAGGCATGATTCATCTCAACATATTAGAGGTTGGTGCAAAAGCTATTGCACTTTTTGCCATTACTTTTAATACAACCTAATATTTGTATTTAAGTGGGGACTTCAAAAGAGTCAATGGCTTCTGTTTCAAAAGAAACACTCGGCGGGGCGCGGTGGCTCACACCTGTAATCCCAGCACTTTGGGAGGCCGAGGCGGGCGGATCACGAGGTCAGGAGATCGAGACCATGGTGAAACCCCATCTCTACTAAAATACAAAAAAATTAGCCGGGCGCGGTGGCGGGCGCCTGTAGTCCCAGCTACTTGGGAGACTGAGGCAGGAGAATGGGGTGAACCCCGGAGGTGGAGCTTGCAGTGAGCCGAGATGGCACCACTGCACTCCAGCCCGGGAGACAGAGCTAGACTCTGTCTCAAAAAAAAAAAAAGAAAGAAAGAAAGAAAGAAAGAAAGACTCTCTAATCATGGAAATGGTATCAGGAGGTCCGAGAAGGACCTAGGCTGATATCTCTTGAGTCATGACCTCTATGGGACCACTTTCCTACTCAGCCTCTGTCTGAGACCACTGAATATGATCTGAATCCAGCTTTCTTTGAGCAAGGTTAGAGAGAAATGCTCTGACAGCAGAAAAAGACTTGGAATGCCAGGAGCTCTGCAGCACGACTCCAGCAGTGAGGGTCAGTGGGTGGCAGGAGTCACTGGGGAATCAGGCCTGGGAGATTCAGGGCTGCAGGTCACATGGCAGAGCCTGAGTCCCCCATACAGACATACAACCTGGGCCTGCCCCCTACTCCTGGACAGTAGAGACCTGTAACCACTGCTCCATAGGAGTTGGGAAGTTAGAAGGTCTACATTTGGTTCATGAACCACAAGACGGGGCCACCAAGATGACAATCATTCTGATAGCCAAAAGGATCGGATCTGGATCTCAGCATGGACAGTGTAGCCACTGAGCACTGATGAGCCACAATTCTCGTGGGGTGGGGCCAGGAAGGTAATGTTCTGACAGGTGGTGGGACTTGGATGCATGGGGGTGTGGGGGTGGCAAGAGCACAGAGCCAAGCTGAGATCAAAATGGTGGCCCTTAGGGCCCCTTATCCAAAACCTGACACAAAGAGGGTGGCCCACTCCTGCCTCCTTGCAGACAGTCTTGAGGAGAGGGCAGTGGAAGACAAGACAAGGGCTTCTAGAGAGAGTGTGGCAGCCAGGCCCCGGATGTTGGGACAAGTGTCACTGCACTATTTGGGGGTCTGGGAAGGGGATGGAGGTCATGGTCAGAGGCACAGCCTCAGAAAAGCTGGACGGAGCAATAGTGAGTGCCCAGGTAGCAGACTGCACATGCCTGATGAGGACTGGTCCACCCACTCAAGGAGTCCAGGGAGACCAGAGGCAGAGGGGTCAGTTGGCTGAGAGGCGGCCGTCAGGGTAGAATTGGTGACAGATATGGGAGAACATGTTGGTGCCCATTAGAATCATAAAACTGAAATGGCTGCAGAATCACTAGAGTAATTCTAAAGCCTCCAGGGAGGCTTTGAGTCAGGTGCTCAAAGATGCTGTCCACATTCAGCTGGAGTGGCCACAATGCCAGTTGTCACTTCAAAACAGACACCCAGAAGAGGCAGCAGGGCCCAGCCCTTAGGAAAGAGTTGGAGAAGATGAATGAAGCAGAGCTGTCACCCAAAATAAAAGGCCATTTGTGGTGGTATTAAGTAGAAAATGAAGAACCGCGGTGGGAGGTAGACTATATCTTATGAGAAATGACCACAGTGAGGTCACACATTCCTTCCTTTTATGCAAATAGGAAGACCCAGGTCCCTATACATGTCAATAAGCCTTTCTTCTTTCCCAGGGTCATCCCTCTCCGTCAGCTCCAGGAGGCTGCGCTAACGCTCTGCCCTCAAAGAGAGAACTGGAAGGGTACTTGGCCAGGTGTACCTTCCTGGGCTCTTCCAAGGTGACAGCTCTCACCCTGTGCTGCAGGTGGCCCTGTGCCTGGTGCCACTTCTCACTGCTTACGAGGGCACATGGACACCAGTGGTTCCCAAAATGGGTCACAGCAGGATGGCCTGCATCAGAATCACCAGGGAGGGCTATAAGAAGGCAGACTTCTTCTTTTTCTTTTCTTTTTTTTTTTTTTTTTTTTTTTTGAGACAGAGTTTACTCTTGTTGCCCAGGCTGGAGTGCAATGGTGCGACCTTGGCTCACTGCAGCCTCCACCTCCCGGGTTCAAGCAATTCTTCTGCCTCAGCCTCCCCAGTAGCTGGGATTACAGGTGCCCACCACCATGCCTGGCTAATTTTTTTGTATTTTTAGTAGAGACGGGGTTTCACCATGTTGGCCAGGCTGGTCCCAAACTCCTGACCTCAAATGATCCACCTGCCTCAGCCTCCCAAAGTGCTGGGATTTCAGGTGTGAGCCACCACACCCGGCAAAGAAGGCAGACTTCTAAACCTAGAAATTCTGATGCAATAACATGTAGGAAAGAGCCCAGGAATTTGCAAAAATGTTTCAACTCCCCAGACAATTGTGAAGCACGGGCAAATTTGGAAAATATTGATCTACACAAAACAATGCAACTATCCAAATATTAAAAATGACTTCACAAAAGATAGCTAAGAGTTTGTGTCCAATTTTGTAAATATATAAGCAATATACGTTGTAGTATATAATAAATGTATAACTCCGATTCTATAAACACACACACACATGCGCATATATCTGAGTTGTAGGATGATAGAGGTTTTTCTTCTTTATTCCTTTCTCAGTTGACTTTCTATAATAAACACTTATTCTGTTCATAAAGAAAATATGATTTTGTGAGTGCTGGGGAGCAGATTATGACATATTTGGACTCCCAGAGATGCTTAGCTCAGATTCCGTGTGTGGGTTTCCTAAAAACGCAATGCCTCCCAGAGAAGCGTGCTGTCCCCTTCCTTTCTTCTGGAGAGTGTTCGTATGTGTTTGTTTCAATACACTCTTCATTCTGACTAGCAGACTGCACGGCTGGCTTTTGTAAATGAACACTCATTTCACTCGATTAAATTAATATATTGACTTTTTTTTTCCACAGGAGTTAAGGAGGAGATCGGGGCTGGGGGGCTGGGCATGCATTCAGGATAGGGCTCTAGTCAGCAGGAAATGAAAGAGCTGAGCAAGGAAACTGAGGTTGATATCAACATGGTGGGGAGGAGAGGCTGCTGTGCGGAGGCTCCCCTGTGCTGCAGGTGGCCCTGTGCCTAGTGCCAGGGGTCTCCCTGGGGACCCCAGACCCCTGTCAAGCCATAGCAGCGTCATGCCAGGGCTGAGTCTGCAGTTGCTCTCCCTGGGGCAGGAGGGGAGAAGATCTGGTGTGAGTCCAGCGTGAGTGCTTTCACACTGGTGAAGAACAAGTTTCTGGAGTCAGAAAGAACTGGATTCAAAATCTGAGTCTGGCACTGAACACTCAGGCATGTTACTGTCCTTCACTAAGCCCAGTTTCCTCTCATCTAGTAGGGATGATAACAGTATCTATTCAATGGATTTCTTGATCACGACCATCGTCCAGCTCCCGCAGACCCCATCGCCACCCACCCTCCTCAGGATGCAGTGACAGTGTGGGCCTGCTCTGAAGACTCAGGGTTGGGGCCAGATGGTTAGAGAAGGTGTCTGCTTTTTTCTCCCCTTCAGCCATTGAGACAATATTTGTTACGAATACTGAGATTCTTCATTCTCTGCTTCACTTCTGACTGGAGGCAGCCTGAGGGGAAGAATTTTTGAGAGGGAGAAACTGCTGGGAAGGTCCCTGGCTCTTGAGGGAGTGACACTGAATATTAAGGGTCTGGATGTGATGTCTGGAACCGCTGCAGCAAATCACTTCATCCCTCTGAGCACCAGTTTCCTTTTATTTATTTATTTTGAGATGGTCGTGCTCTGCCTCCCAGGCTGGAGTGCAACGGCAGAATCTCAGCTCACTACAACCTCCACCGCCTGGGCTCAAGTGATTCTCATGCCTCAGCCTCCTGAGTAGCTGGAATTACAGGTGTGCACCACCACATCTGGCTAATTTATTGTATTTTTAGTAGAGATGGGATTTCACCATGTTGGCCAGGCTGGTCTCGAACTCCTGACCTCAAGTGATCCACCAACCTCGGCCTCCCAACATGCTGGGATTACAGGCATGAGCCACTGCATCCATCCAGTTTCCTTTTCTTTCCAACTAGGGATAATAGTGCCTTCTTCACAAGGCTGTTGTGAGAATTACATAAGATATTATTTGTGAGAGACTGTAGCATCATGATTGGCATATAAGAGCACCCAGCAAATGTTAGTTTCTTTCCTCTTTTAATAGCCAATGTGCAGGGAGAGTTTAATTCTGGAAATATTTGTTGACCACTTATTATGACTTCTGTAATATTTGAACATGAATCATTGACAAGTCAGTCTGAAAACTGGCTGAGAGTCTGCGGGCAGGGGATTTGGAAAGGAAGGCAGTGGGACGACTCACCCTGGGGAAGAGAGGAATGTGTTTGCTCCTGAGGGAATGAGCCCCTAGGTTCTTTCTGGTGGGGGAAGAAGTCTGGAGCTGGAGGAGGCTGTCTGGGAGGTGGTGTGGCCTCTGACTTGCACTCTCAGCCTTAAGCCAATGGCTCACACAATGCTAGTGTGATTGCATTTTCTGTGAAAATCTGGCAGAACTGAGTTCCACAGGCTGACATGACTGGAACAAGAGGCTCCATTCATGGACTTAGAATAGAACCAACATTAGGGCAAGGGCTCTAGGAGCTTCCGAGGGCGGGGTGCTGGAGCGTTTGAGTCAAGGGCACTTACGTCTCTGACAAGTGAAGAACCTCAGCAGATCTCTGCTTTACCCATACATTTTACAAGATGCCCTGAGTGCAACTGTAGAGGGATTTCTCCAGTCAAGGATCCTTGACATGAATGCTCAAAAGATACATTCTTCCTCTACGGTGCATTCATCAAGGACAGCAGGACAAGCAGATTTATCCTCACCTGAAGTCATAACCAGGATCAGTTTCCCCCAATTCCAGCTCTTCCAATTCCCCAAAGAGGACTTTCTGTAATTACGTTAGGAGAAACACACTACAGAATAAACATCAGCAACCAGCACAGGTGTGAGTGGAGACATTTGATCCCCAGCCCTGTCATTGTTGAATCTGGTGTGTCTAAAACCTCACGAAGGGGCAGAGGAGAACATGGCGCAGTAAACAACCTGCCCCATGCCCCAACTTACACTGCTGGCAGTAAATGACCCTCACAACTATCTCCTCCACTCATTCCCACAGATAGTGATATGTTGGCATTAACAACACATCTCTTTAAAAATTCAATTCTATTTGCGTCTATTTGACAGACTAGAATAATTACTATCTGCTGCTAAGGTTTCCGCTGCAGATGCAAGAAAAAAGTGACCTTACACTTTCTGTCTGTCTGATTGTGGCAGCCAAGATTGAATAGAGAAATACAGAGGGTAGAAATCTAATTATATAACAGTATTGTGGTCATTTTTTAAAAGTTCTTATCTCTTGGAGACACATATTGAAATATTTATGAATACAATGATATGATTGTGGGATTAGCTTCAAATAATACAGGATGAGTATGATTTCATTTACATGAAGTACAAAAGCAAAAAGAAAATCACAAACCCATGCTGTTGAGGTGAGGAGAGTGGGGCGGAGGGTGGAGATAGTGACCAGTAGATAGGACGAGGTGGGTATCTGGGATTTGCATTTACACAAATGGTTTTAGGTTATGAAAATTCACTGTGCTTTAATTTTACAGCATATGCTTTTCTGTGCCTGTGTATATGTATACATGTGCATGTACATCATACTTCAACAAACCTTTTTGAAAAATCATAATGTGGGAGGAGGGGTAACTGACGTGGGGGTGAGAGTGGGAAGTGACCGAAACAGGATTGTCTGGGTGTTCACTGCTGAAGCTGGGTGGTGGGCACGCCGCGGTTTATTTTACTAATCTCCTATTTGTGTAAATGCTTGACATTTTCCACAAGAAAAATTTTATGAAAGTATCCGTGGAGGTGGCTGGGCGCGGTGGCTCACGCCTATAATCCCAGCACTTTGGGAGGCCAAGGTGGGAGGATCACGAGGTCAGGAGAGCCAGACCATCCTGGCTAACGTGGTGAAACCCCGCCTCCACTAAAAATACAAAAAATTAGCCGGGCGTGGTAGCGGGTGCCTGTAGTCCCAGCTACTCAGGAGGCCGAGGCAGGAGAACGGCGTGAACCTGGGAGGCGGAGCTTGCAGTGAGCTGAGATCGTGCCACTGCACTCCAGACTGGGAAACAAGAGCAAGACTCCGTCTCAAAAAAAAAAACAAAACAAAAAAACAAAACAAAAAACAAAAAAAAAGTATCCCTGGAGGTGTTACGTCTCATGTATTCTTTATTTTTTTTAATTATACTTTAAGTTGTAGGGTACATGCGCACAACGTGCAGGGTAGTTACATATGTATACATGTGCCATGTTGGTGTGCTGCACCCAGTAACTCATCATTTAACATTAGGTATATCTCCCTCCCCCCTCCCCCCACCCCACAACAGGCCCCGGTGTGTGATGTTCCCCTTCCTGTGTCCATGTGTTCTCACTGTTCAATTCCCACCTATGAGTGAGAACATGCGGTGTTTGGTTTTTTTGTCATTGCGATAGTTTGCTGAGAATGATGGTTTCCAGCTTCATCCATGTCCCTACAAAGGACATGAACTCATCCTTTTTTATGGCCGCATAGTATTCCATGGTGTATATGTGCCACATTTTCTTAATCCAGTCTATCTTTGTTGGACATTTGGGTTGGTTCCAAGTCTTTGCTATTGTGAATAGTGCCACAATAAACATACGTGTGCATGTGTCTTTATAGCAGCATGATTTATAGTCCTTTGGGTATATACCCAGTAATGGGATGGCTGGGTCAAATGGTATTTCTAGTTCTAGATCCCTGAGGAATCGCCACACTGACTTCCACAATGGTTGAACTAGTTTACAGTCCCACCAACAGTGTAAAAGTGTTCCTATTTCTCCACATCCTCTCCAGCACCTGTTGTTTCCTGACTTTTTAATGATTGCCATTCTAACTGGTGTGAGATGGTATCTCATTGTGGTTTTGATTTGCATTTGTCTGATGGCCAGTGATGATGAGCATTTTTTCACGTGTCTTTTGGCTGCATAAATGTCTTCTTTTGAGAAGTCTCTATTCATATCCTTCGCCCACTTTTTGATGGGGTTGTTTGTTTTTTTCTTGTAAATTTGTTTGAGTTCACTGTAGATTCTGAAGTCTCATGTATTCTTAAATATTATTAGTTTTTTGAGCCGAGGTCTCTCTCTATAGCCCAGGCTGGAGTGGAAAATGTTATTTTATTTTTTTTTTTTTTGAGACAGAGTCTCGCTCTGTCACCCAAGCTGGAGTGCAGTGGCGCAATCTCGGCTCACTGCAAGTTCCGCCTCCCAGGTTCACACCATTCTCCTGCCTCAGCCTCCTGAGTAGCTGGGGCTACAGGCACCCACCACCATGCCTGGCTAATTTTTTGGGTTTTTTTTTGTTTTTTGTTTTTTGTTTTTTTTAGTAGAGACGGGGTTTCACCGTGTTAGCCAGGATGGTCTCCATCTCCTGACCTTGTGATCTGCCCGCCTCGGCCTCCCAAAGTGCTGGGATTACAGGCGTGAGCCACCGTGCCCGACCAAAAATGTTAATTTTTTAAAACCAAAGGCTCAGTACGACAGCAGTTGAAGCTCTGATGGGTCAGAGAAGAGGATGGGTCATTTGAATATGAGCCAGAGTGCTGAGTGTTTGTGCAAATGTGATTTTTTTTGCCTACCCTGGTGAAGCCACTTTAAATTAGTAATTGTCATTTAAAAGGGAAACAGAGAGATATATGTTAGCATTTGCCAATATTTGTATTTATTTACTAATTTTATTGATTACTTATTAATATTTCTAGACTTCATATCTGTACTATGTACAAATATAGTATAAATATAATAATGCACATTTGACAAACAGCTTTTAAAGGAAGATATAAAATATGTAAATAGATATTCTAATGTATTATTTCTACATGCCAATGGATCTTTTTTGGGTGCCTCCAGGGTATATGATTTGGAAAACATAATTTTTCTTTTCACAATAAGAACTCGCAACAAAGAAAAAATAGATTTAAACTACACACACACAAAATCTAAATTCTGCTTTGAATATCTTCTATTAGACACCAGCCTTTGCCCTAGGCATATATGAATATCCTGGGCCTTGAGGGGCTAGTAGTCCAATAGGGGAGAAGGCATATAAAAATATAACTTCAATATGATATGGTGGTGCCACCAAGATGGAAATGGGGGCAAGGCATCTTGGGAATTCTTCCTGCAGGAAAGAAAACCTGAGAGGAGATTTGAATCTTAACAAAGAACTTGGCATGCAAATAAATGTAAGAAAGATATTCCCAACTGTTATGGGTTGAATTGCGTCTCCAAAAAGATATGCCAAAATCCTAACCCCGGTACCTGAGAATGTGACCTTATTTGGAAATAGGGTCTTTGCAGATGTAATCAAGTTATGATAAACTCATTAGGCTGCACCTTAATCCAATATGACTGGTGTCCTTATAAGAGGGAAAGAGTCACAGAGACTCACACAGAGAGGAGAATGCCATGTGTAGACACAGACATACAGGGAGTCTCATTCTGTCACCCAGGCTGGAGTGCAGTGGCATGATCTCAGCTCAGTGCAGCCTTCACCTCCCTGATCAAGCGATTCTCCTGTTCCAGCCTCCCCATTAGCTGGGGTTACAGGTGCCCGCCACCATGCCCAGCTAATTTTCCTATTTTTAGTAGAGACAGGTCTCACCATGTTGGCCAGGCTGGTCTCAAACTCCTGACTTCAAGTGATCTGCCTGCCTCAGCCTCCCAAAGTGCTGGGATTACAGGCGTAAGCATCTGCACCTGGCACCAAACTTTAACTTTTTTTTTTTTTTTTTGAGATGGAGTCTCTGTCGCCCAGGCTGGAATGCAGCGGTGTGATCTTGGCTCACTACAACCTCCGCCTCTTGGGTTCAAGCAATTCTCTGCCTCAGCCTCCCCATTAGCTGGGATTACAGGTGCCCGCCACCATGCCCAGCTAATTTTTTGTATTTTTAGTAGAGACGGGGCTTCACTATCTTGGCCAAGCTGGTCTTGAACTCCTGACCTTGTGATCCACCCGCCTAAGGCTCCCAAAGTGCTGGGATTACAGGCATGAGCCACTGTGTCCGGCCTGCCAAACCTTAACTTTTTTTTTTTTTTTGAGACTGAGTTTCACTCTTGTTGCCCAGGCTGGAGTGCAATGGCGCAATCTCGGCTCACTGCAACCTCCACCTCCTGGGTCCAAGCGATTCTTCTGCCTTAGCCTCTCGAGTAGCTGGGATTACAGGCATTCACCACCATGCCCGGCTAATTTTGTATTTTTAGTAGAGATAAGATTTCTCCATGTTGGTCAGGCTGGTCTTGAACTCCCAACCTCAGGTGATCCACTCGCCTTGGCCTCCCAAAGTGCTGGGATTACAGGTGTGAGCCACCGCGCCCGGCCACCACCAAACCTTAACTTTTAAACGATCATTCCTAGCTGATTTTTATGCAGCCTGCTCATTTCTTCAGTATCTTTAACCTCTCTAAAGGAAAAACAGCCAAACCATTTTAAAAACAAAGATCTTTCTCGCCTCAACTCTTTCCCTCTTCTCCCCTTCACAAACCTTGTTCCATGCCTTGTCTTCTGATGAACCACAATTCTCCACTGAACCGAGGTGAGAGTGATTTGTGCAACTATCACTCCACTGAAGTTGAAACTTCAATCTTTTTAAAGTTCAGAGGCTACTTGTCTCATTGACACATGATAGTAATCCACACTGAACACTTTGTGTGAAACACTCTGAACTGGACTTCTGATGTTATACTTCCCTGGTTTTCTTCCTATCTTGGGATTTTCTCAGCCTCTTGCTGATCTCACCTCTAACCATCTCAGATCTTGGCCTTCCTCTATTCACACATGCCATAGGCAGTCTTGTTCACTACAGTGAATCATGTTGATACCCTTCAGCCCAGACCATTACCTGAGAGTCTGCCTTGGATATCCACCTTGGATATCTCAAAGGTCTCAAATTTAACATGTCTGAAGAACCTCTGGCTCTTATCTACCCCACACCTGCCTGTGGTTCAGGTTGAGTAAGTGGCACCATCCCCCACTGGCTTTCTAAGGTGGAAACTTGAAAGTCAACTTCGACTCTTCCCTCTTCCTCACCTCCATGAATTCTGTCAGTCACAAGGCCTGGTAGGTTCTCAAATCTCTCGAATTCATCCTCACTTCTAACACATGAATCGAGCCCCTATCATCTGTCACCTGGAGAATTTAATAAATTTCTAAGTGATCTGTTTTTCAAAATTAACTGCATTATTGAGCTATAATTCACATTCCATACATTTCACCCATTTAACATGTACAATCCATTGATCTTTAGAGTATTCACAGAGTTGTGCACCTATCAATCCATTGTGTAACATTTTCATGACCCCCAAAACCCATACCACTCTCCGTTCCCTCCCCAGATGATCTCTTTGGTGCAGTTCTTTGCTCACACTTTCTCCACACTGCAATCAGATATTTTTCAATACAATTTTAATGTCATGCTTTTGTTTAGAACATTTATTACCCTTGAAATAAAATCCAGGTTATTTTCTGATTTATAAGGCCTTTTTGCTTGCTTTTCTGGACTAATTTCCTTCTTTACAATTTACAAACTGACCAAATTGAATGTTTTAGTTACTTTAATGGGCCTTCTTTTCATACAGTTTTTTCTGCCTTAAGCACCATTCCCCATGGACTGGTTAAATCTTAGGTAACCATACATCCTAGTTTATGCTTGTTTTCACTATCACTCTCAAAAGTGTGCCTGTTTGGATGGTAAATGATATGGTAACCCTGGTTAAGTTCAATTTACACCTCATGTAACTTCCTCCAGGAGGCTTTAACAAAAATTGTATCTTGGTTCCTTTTGTTTAAATTTCAAATGCACCTCATATTACTTATAACACCAAACTGTATTAGTCATTTTGATTGTCTTCACTGCTGTGAGGACAAGGGCTGTGTCTACCCTATTTATCTCTTTATCTTCAACACCTAAAAGTGTGTGGCACATAACAAGCACAGAACTGGACAAAACCTATGTAAAGGAGTGTATAGGTCATGAAGAAAAATTTAATTTCAGTAAAGTCATTCAGGCAACTATTTTGGAATTGTAATTAGTACTGAAATGTCTCTGACACCATGGAGAAAGGATTTGTCAAATAACCATCAAATGAGTTGGAATTTAAAAAAAAAACTTCCCAACATATAAAAAGGATATAAACAAGTAGAGTTTATCTCATAAATAAAAGATTGCTTTAATATCAGAAAATCACATACCATACTAACGGAATAAAGGACAAAAACCATAGGACTGTGCCAATAGATACTGATATGGTTTGGCTCTGTGTCCCCACCAAAATCTCATGTGGAATTTTTTTTTTTTATATATATAGACAGAGTCTTGCTCTGTCACCAGGCTGGAGTGCAGTGGGGTGATGTCGGCTCACTGCAGCCTCCCCCTCCTGGGTTCAAGCTATTGTCCTGCCTCAGCCTCCCTAGTAGCTGGGACTACAGGCGTGCGCCACCACGCCTGTGCACCTGGATAATTTTTTGTATTTTAGTAGAAACAGGGTTTCACCATGTTGGTCAGGCTGGTCTTCAACTCCCGATCTCAGGTGATTCGCTCGCCTCGGCCTCCCAAAGTGCTGGGATTACCGGCATGAGCCACTGCACCCGGCCTCATGTGGAATTTTTAATCCGCACATGTTAGGGTAGAGAACTGGTGGGAGGTGATTGGATCATGGGGGCAGTTCTCCATGCTGTTCTTGTGATAGTGAGTTCTCACTAGATATGATGGTTTAAAAGTGTGGCACATCCCCCTTTGCACTTGCTCTCTCTCTCTCTCTCCTTCTCTCCTTTGTCTCTCTCCTCTCTCTCTTCTCTCTCTCTCATTGCCATGTAAGATATGGCTTGTTTCTCCTTTGCCTTCTGCCATAATTATAAGTTTCCTGAGGCCTCTCCAGCCATGTGGAACTGTGAGTCAATTAAACATCTTTTCTTTATAAACTGCCCACTCTCAGGTAGCTCTTAATAGCAGTGTGAAAATGGACTAATACATAGAAAAATTATTTGACAAATTAGAGGACCCATTTATGATTAAAACTCACCAAATTAGGAAGAGAAAGAAACTTCCTCAACCTGATAAGGAACATCTATGAAAAATCTACAGCTAATATGTTTAATAGTGAAAGATGGAAAACTTTCCCCCTACCATCAGGAGCTAAACAAAGATGTCAGCTTTCACCACCTCTATTCACAATTGTACTGGAAGTCCTAACTGAGGCAATAAGACAAGGAAAAGAAAAAATTTAACCCTTAATAGTTTAAGGAAAAATGAAAAGGCATATGGCTTTGAAGGAGTCTCAAAAAACAAAACAAAAACTCTAGAAATAATAACGTAGCCGGATTACAAGATAAAGACCAATATAAGCCAAGCTTGGTGGCTCATGCCTGCAGTCCCAGCTACTGAGGTGGCTGACGTGGGAGGGTCACTTAAGCCCTGGAGTTCAAGGCTAGCCTGGGCAACAGAGCAAGACCTCATCTCTGAAAAAAAAAAAAAAAAAGTCAATAAACAACTGCATTGTATGTACTATCAACTATTAAAAAACATTTTTTTTTGAGGCAAGGTCTCACTCTGTCACCCAAGCTGGAGTGCAGTGGTGCCATCATGGTTAACTGCAGCCTCAACCTCCCAGTCTCAATCAATCCTCCCACTGCAGCCTCCTGAGTACCTGAGACTGCAGGCACAAGCTACCATGCCCGGCTAATTTTCATATTTTTTGTAGAGATGGGGTTTTGTCATGTTGCCCAGGCTGGTCTCAAACTCCTGGGCTCAAGCAATTTGCCCACTTTGATCTCCCAAAGGGCTGGGATTATGTTACTGTGCCCAGCCATAAAAAAATTAACAGTGTCATTAAGGAAAACCATTTAGTAATAAATTCAACAAGAGATGTATAAGAACTGTACACTATATAACATTGCTGAGAGAGATTTAAAAAGATCTGAAGAGAGAAATATACCATGTTCATAGTTTGGAGGAGTTGATATTGGTAAGTTGGTAATTCTCTCCAAATTGGTCTGCAGATTTAATGCAATTGTTATCAAACCACCACTATGTTTTTTTTTTCTTTTTTTGCAGAAATGGATGGGCTGATTATAACGTTTATGTGGAAAAGCAAAGGTCCTACAATAGTCAAAACAATTTTTACAAAAAGAACAAAGGAGACTTACTCTAAACTATTCCAAAGTTTTATTATAATAAAGATAACATGGTACTGCATAAGGATAGACATCGATCAATGGGATATAACTGAATCCAGAAAGATCCTCACATACATATGTATAGTCCATATATATATATATATATATATATATTTTTTTTTTTTTTTTTTTTTTTTTTTTTTGAGATGGAGTCTTGCTCGGCCGCACAGGCTGGAGTGCAGTGGTGTGATCTTGGCTCACTGAATCCTCTGCCTCCCAGGTTCAAGTGATTCTCCTGCCTCAGTCCCCCAAGTAGCTGGGATTACAGGTGTGAACACCCAGCTAATTTTTGTATTTTTAGTAGAGACAGGGTTTCACCATGTTGGCTGGGCTGGTCTCAAACTCCTGACCTCAAGTGATCCGCCTGCCTCTGCCTCCCAAAGTGCTGGGATTACAGACGTGAACCACAGTGCCTGGCCTGTATAGTTGTGGGTGGCAAGCCACCTAGATGCCGAGGCAAGAGACCGAGGGCACGAGCCGCTCCAGTATAATAAAATATATAAAACAACAAGAGTTATACTAGATCTAGATCATAGACATGATTATATATGAATATCATTAATCATTAGTTTGTAGCAATTACTCTTTATTGCAATATTATAATAATCCTTGCTCTATAATCATAACCTAGGAAAAACCAGGCCATACAGAGATAGGAGCTGAGGGGACATAGTGAGAAGTGACCAGAAGACAAGAGTGCGAGCCTCTGTTATGCCCGGACAGGGCCATCAGAGGGCTCCTTGGTCTAGCAGTAACGCCAGTGTCTGGAAAGACACCTGTTGCCAAGCAGACCATGGTCTAGCAGTAGCGTCAGTGTCAAGTTAAAACGCTAGCTACTTGGCAGACCAGGAAAGGGAGTCTCCCTTTCCCCAGGAGAGTTTAGAGAAGGCTCTACTCCTTCACCTCTTGTGGAGGGCCTGACATCAGTCAGGCCCACCAGCAGTTATCTGGAGGCCTAACCGTCTCCCTGTGATGCTGTGCTTCAGTGGTCATGCTCCTAGTCCATTTTCATGTTCCATCCTGTACACCTGGCTCTGCCTTTTAGATAACAGTAGCAAAATTAGTGAAAGTGCTAAAAGTGTCTGATATGCAGAAATAATGGCATAAGCTGTCTCTCTCTCCCTCTCTCTCTCTCTGCCTCTTCGGCTGCCAGGCAGGGAAGGGTCCCCTGTCCAGTGGACACGTGACCCACATGACCTTCCCTATCATTGGAGATGGCTCACACTCCTTACCCTGCCCCTTTGTCTTGTATCCAATAAATATCAGCGCAGCCTGGCATTTGGGGCCACTACCGGTCTCTGCCTTTTGGTGGTAGTGGTCCCCCGGGCCCAGCTGTCCTTTCTTTTATCTCTTTGTTTTGTGCCTTTATTTCTACAATCTCTCATCTCCGCACACGGGGAGAAAACCCACCGACCCTGTGGGGCTGGACCCTACATATAGTCAATATTTTTAATAAAAGTATTCAACAGGGAGAGGATAGTCTTTTCAAAAATGGTGCTTGAACAATTGTAGATATATAAGTTCATAGAATAATGTATTAGTCTGTTCTCACACTGCTATAAAGATACTACAAGAGACTAAGTAATTTATAAACAAAAGAAGCTTGATTCACAGTTCTGAATGGCTGGGAGGCCTCAGGAAACTTACAATCATGGCAGAAGATGAAAGAGAAGCAAGGCACATCTTACAAGGTGGCAGGAGAAAGGGAGAGAGAGTGAAGCGGGACTGTCATACTTTAAAACCATTAGATCTCATGCAAACTCCCTCACTATCATGAGGACAACATAGGAGAAACCACCCCCATGATCCAATCATCTCCCAGTTCCCTTCCTTGACACATGGGGATTACAATTCGGATGAGATTTGGGTGGGGACACAGAGCCAAACCATATCATTCTGCCCCGGCCCCTCCCAAATCTGACATCCTTTTCACATTTCAAAATCAATTATACCTTCTCAACAGTCTCCCAAAGTCTTACTCATTCCACCATTAACTCAAAAGTCCAAGTTCAAAGTCTCATCTTAGACAAGGCAAGTCCCTTCCACCTATGAACCTGTAAAATCAATAAGTTAGTTACTTCCAAGATTCAATGGGGGTACAGGCATTAGGTAAATGTTCCCCTTCCAAATTGGACAAACTGGCTAAAACAAAGGGGCCACAGGCCCCATGCACATCCGAAACCCAACAGGGCACTCATTAAATCTTCAAGCTCCAAAATATCCTTTGACTTCATGTCTCACATCCAGGGCATGCTGATGCAAGGGGTGGGCTCCCATGGCCTTGGGCAGCCCTGCCCCTGTGGCTCTGCAGAGTACAGCCCTGCAGCTATTCTCATGGGCTGATGTTGAGTGGCTTTTCCAGGTGCATGGTGCAAACTACCATTCTGGGGTCTGAACGACAGTGGCCCTCTTCTCAGCTCCACTAGACAGTGCCCCAGTGGGGAGTCTGTATGGGGGCTCCAGCCCCACATTTGCCTTCCACACTGCCTTAGGAGAGGTTCTCCATGAGGGCTCTGCCTCTGCAGCAGACTTCTGCCTGGGCATCCAGGCATTTCCATACACCCTCTGAAATCTAGGCAGAAGTTCCCAAAGCTCAACTCTTGTCTTCACACCCACAGGCCTAACACCACATAGAAGCTTCCAAATCATGGGGCTTACACCCTCTGAAGCAAAAATCTAAGCTTTACCTTGGCCCCTTTTAGCCACAGCTCAAGCTAGAGCAGGTGGGACACAAGGCACCAAGTCCGAAGCTGCACAGAGCAGTGGGGCCCTGGGCCCGGCCCATGAAACCATTTTTCCCTCCTAGACCTCCAGGCCTGTGATGAAAATGGCTTCCATGAAGGTCTTTGATATGCCCTGGAGACATTTTCCCCATTGTCTTGGCTATTAACAGTTGACTGCTTGTTACTTGTGCAAACTTCAGCAGCTCACTTGAGTTCCTCCGCAGAAAATGGGTTTTTCTTCTCTTCCACATGGTCAGGCTGCAAATTTTCCAAATTTCTGCTTCCTATGAATTTTCCAAACCTATGCTTTGCTTCCCTTTTAAACATAAGTTTCAATTTCAAACCATCTATCTGTGAACATATAGTGGAATGCTTTCAGAATAAGCCAGGACACCTCTTGAATGCTTTGCTACTTAGAAATTTCTTCAGACAGATACACTAAATCATCTCTATGTACTTCAAAATTCCACAGATCTCTAGGGCAGGGACAAAATGTCAATGTCTCTTTGCTAAAATATAACAAGAATGACCTTTGCTCCAGTTCCTCATCTCCATCTGAGACCACCTCATCTTGGACTTCATTGTCCATGTCACTGTCAGCATTTTGGTCAAAAACATTCAACAAATCTCTAGGAAGTTCCAAACTTTCCTATATCTTCCTGTCTTCTTCTAAGCCCTCCAAACTGTTCCAACCTCTGCCCATTGCCCAGTTCCAAAGTCACTTCCACATTTCTAAGTTATCTTTATAGCAGTGCCCCACTACCAATTCTCAGCAGTTCTCACACTGCTATAAAGATACTACCTGAGACTGGATAATTTATAAACAAAAGAGGTTTAATTGACTCAAAGTTCTGCATGGCTGGGAGGCTCTCTCAGGAAACTTACAATCATGGTGGAAGGCAAAGGGGAAGCAAGGCACAACTTACATGGCAGCAGGAGAGAGGGAACATGAGCAATGGGGAAGTCCCATGCTTTAAAACCATCAGACCTCATGAGAACTCCCTCACTATCGTGAGAACAGCATGGGGGAAACTGCCCCATGATCCAGTCACCTCCCACCAGATCCCTCCCTCAACACATGGGGATTACAATTTGAGATAAGATTTGGGTGGGGACACAGAGCCAAACCATTTCAAAGAAACATAGGTGATTTCCTGTATAACCAGGGAGTAGGGAAAACTTTCCTAACTATGGCTCAAATTCCAGAAGTATAATTTTGCTTACCAAAAATTAAACATTTGCAAGTAACAAGACATCACAGGCAAAGTAAACAGACAAATGACAAAATGGGAAAAGGTACTCCTAGTGTTAGTATCTCTAATATATAAACAACCTTTACAAATAAAAAGCTGGGCATGATGGCTTAACCCTGTAATCCCAGCTACTCAGGAGACTGAAGTGGGAGGATCGCTTGAGGCCAGGAGTTTAAGACCATCCTATGCAACATAGCGAGACCCCCATCTCAAAAATAAATAAGTAAAATAAACAGATAATAATAAAAGAACCCAAACCTTAGGAAAAAGAGCTTGTAGGATGAACAATAAACAGGAAAAGAAATTCAAATGATTCTTTATCATATGAAAATATGCTTATCTCATTCATACTAACAGAAATGTAAAAAAATAAAATCACAGATTCTCTTTCTCACATATTAAATTGGCAAAAATTAGAAAGTTTGACATGACTGCTGATGGGTAAACAGGCATGCTCACATTGCTGATGGTCCTGTAAATTACCCTCTTACTGTGGTGGTTGTGGAGGATTGGGCAGAATTTGGTAAAATTACTAATGCATACGCCCTTTGACCAGCAATTCTACTTCTAGGAATCTATCCCCAAAACAAACTGGCAAAAATACAATTTTAGTTTTTTGAGACAGAGTCTTGCTCTGCCACTCAGGCTGGAATACAGTGGTGTGATCCCAGCTCACTGCAACCTCTGCCTCTGAGGTTCAAGCAATTTTCCTGCCTCATCCTCCCAAGTTGCTGAGACCACAGACATGTGCCACCATGCCTGACTAATTTTTCTTTTTTTTTTTTTTTTTCTTTTTAGTACAGATGGGGCTTCACCATGTTGGCCAGGCTGGTCTCAAACTCCTGACCTCAAGTGATCCACCCATCTCAGCCTCCCAAAGTGCTGGGATTACAGGCATGAGCAAAACTACTTTTTTTTTTTTTTTTTTTTTTTTGAGACGGAGTCTCACTCTGTCACCAGGCTGGAGTGCAGTGGCGCGATCTCAGCTCACTGCAAGCTCCGCCTCCCAGGTTCATGCTATTCTCCTGCCTCAGCCTCCTGAGTAGCTGGAACTACAGGCGCCCGCCACCACGCCCAGCTAACTTTTTGTATTTTTAGTAGAGACAGGGTTTCACCATGTTAGCCAGGATGGTCTCGATCTCCTGACCTCGTGATCTGCTCGCCTCGGCCTCCCAAAGTGCTGGGTGCTGGGATTACAGGCGTGAGCCACCACACCAAGCTGCAAAAAAATACTTTTTAAATATATACACAAGGCCGTTAGTCCTTACAACAGATAGATAGATAGATAGATAGATAGATAGATAGATACATACATACATACATACATACATACATACATACATACATACACACACACACATATATATATGAGACAGTGTTTTACTCTGTCACTCAGGCTGGAGTGCAGTGGCTGAGTCTCTTCTCACTGCAGCCGCAACCTCCCAGGCTCAAGCAATCCTCCCACCTTAACCTCCTGAGTAGCTGGGACTTGGGACTACAGGCACATGCCACCAAGCCTGGCTAATTTTAGAAAATTTTCTATAGAGATGAGGTCTTCTGTTTCCCAGGCTGGTCTCAAATTCCTGGCTCAAGCAATCCTCCCACTACAGCCTCCTACAGTGCTGGGATTACAGGCATGGCCCACCACATACAGCCATCCTTACAACAATATTTGTAGGAGCAAAAAGGACAGAAACAACCCAATTGTCCACCAATAGAGGATTGATTATACAAATAATGTCAGATTGATAGAGTAGATCTTCAAAACATATTATTATTAAGAAGCAAAGTGGAGGAAAGTTTGTCTGTGTATAGCAAAATGCATAATATATTATGTATATAAAATACTTGCTCTCTCTCTCTATATATATATATTTTTTTGAGACAGAGTCTCGCTCTGTTGCCCAGGCTGGAGTGCAGTGACACAATCTCGGCTCACTGCAAGCTCCGCTCTCTGGGTTCACACCTTTCTCCTGCCTCAGCTTCCCAAGTAGCTGGGACTACAGACGCCCACCACCACGTCCGGCTAATTTTTTGTATTTTTAGTAGAGACGGGTTTCACCATGTTAGCCAGGATGGTCTTGGTCTCCTGACGTCATGATCCGCCCACCTCGGCCTCCCAAAGTGCTGGGATTACAGGCATGAGCCACTGTGCCCAGCCAGTACTTGCTATATTTTTTAAATGGAAGGATAAACTATAAACATTTAAAAATGGTTAATTACAGGAAGAGGGAAGTAACAAAGTGAGGGATAAAAATAAAAGTTATGGGAGGTTAAGGTGGGTGAATTGCTTTAGTTTAGGAGTTGGAGACCAGCCTGGGCAACACGATGAAATCTGATCTCTACCAAAAAATACAAAAAATTAGCAGGGTGTGGTGGTGCACACCTCTCCCTGCTACTTGGGAGGCTGACTTGGGAGAATCGATTGAGCCCAGAAGGTGGAGGCTGCTATGAACCATGATCCCATCACTGCACTCTAGCCTGGGTGACAGAATGAGACCCTGTCTCCGAAAACAACATAATAAAAGTCTCTTTTGGCCAGGTGTGGTGTTTCATGCCTGTAATCCTAACACTTTGGGAGGCCGAGGCAGGTAGATCACTGGAGGTCAGGAGTTTGACACTGGCCTGACCAACATGGTGAAACCCTGTCTCTACTAAAAATACAAAAATTAGCCAGGCATGGTGGCTCATGCCTGTAATCCCAGCTACTTGGGAGGCTGAGGCAGGAGAATCGCTTGAACCTGGGGGGCGGAGGTTGCAGTGAGCCGAGATCATGCTATTGCATTCCAGCGACAAAAGCAAAATTCCGTCTCAAAAAAAAAAAAGTTTCTTTCAGTATCTCCTGTTTTGTAAACTTGACTTTGGAACGATGTAAATATTTTACATAATTATGAAACCAAAGTAAAAGATTTGAGGATGAAGCTGGTGCATCTAAATGAGTATCCAGGGGGTAGCATAACCATAGCAATAATAGCTTTTTATCAAAACAGTAATTTGTGCATCACTAGTGGAATATACCTCAAAGAAAATAAGATAGTAAAAATACGTATTTTCAGTCATATTATTAGTGGTGATGTTGGTATTAGTATTCTGAGACCATTGCATGTGTGCTGTGGGTTAAAGCAAATGAGCAATAATCTATCTAATCTGTCATTAGTAGTGTAGTTCAGAACTGAGATTCTCTGCATAGAAGAAAGGAGATGTAAAATAGAAGAGAAGTAAAACCCTGTGGTCCTGAGTTTGCATTGCAATTATCTCTATGAATGCATTCTGTATTTTACTGTAAAAGAAAACAAAACATATCTCCTTTTTATTTATACTGAAGAGGCCTAAAAATAATCACCAATCCTACGGCAGCGAGCATCCTAGCCCGTGGACAGTAATTTTGAATTGACCTTTCCCACTAAAGGAGCCAAGAATTTTTGGAGAAAAGGCTGATTCCAGATGAGAGTCAGGAAATATAGAAAGGAGCCTAGAACATCTCATTCTACCAGATATCAAGGAAGCTATCAAAGACTACTAGAGTTGGCCAGGCACGGAGGCTCACGCCTGCAATCCCAGCACTTTGGGAGGCCGAGGTGGGTGGATCATCTGAGGTCAGGAGTTCGACACCAGCCTCACCAATATGGTGAAACCCTGTCTCTACTAAAAATACAAAAATTAGCTGAGTGTGGTGGTGTGCGCCTGTAATCCCAGCTACTCAGGAAGCTGAGGCAGGAGAGTCACTTGAACCTGGGAGGTGGAGGTTGCAGTGGGCCAAGATCACGCCACTGAACTCCAGCCTGGGTGACAGAGCGAGACTCTATCTCAAACAAAACAAAACAAAACAAAATAACTGCTAGAGTCCGAAGACTTGTAACCCAACTAGGCAACAAGAACCATTGGCCAAAGAAAAGACAGTATGAGCAACAGTAACAATAATAAATCCAATGGTTTGGAATATACCAAATATGTTTGACCCTTGAGTCCATTTTGTTTTTGGCGGTGGGGACAGGGTCTCACTCTGTTGCCCAGGCTGTAGTGCATTGGTGCAATCTTGGCTCACTGCAACCTTCGCCTCCCAGGCTCAAGCCATCCTCCAACCTCAGCCTCCTAAGTAGCGGGGACCACAGGCATGCACCACCATGTCCGGCTAATTTTTGTATTTTTTATAGAGACAAGGTTTTGCCATGTTGCTCAGGCTGGTCTTGAAATCCTAAACTCAAGCAATCAGTCTGCCTTGGCTTCCAAAGTGCTGGGATTACAGGCGTGAGCCGCCCAGCCCAGTTTTTTCTTTATACCATATTCCAGCTAGTAAAGAAGGAATGACAGAATTAGACTATCACTATTTCTCATTCCGTAATGGATCTAGACAATGATCACCAATGGCTATTAATATTTTTTAAAACAGAGACTGCTAAACATTACGTTGGTAGAATTAACAGACTATCTATAATGTAATCTTGCCTCCAACCTCCCCATCAAGTCTGAATCTAATCAAGCCTCTATACCCAGCTACCAATTTATAAAACTATAGATATTAGAAGAACATGTTAAATTATACCAAGAGGATGCAATCAGCAAAATCTAGGTTTTGTGCTTCCTGGTGGCTCATGCCTGTAATCCTAGCACTTTGGGAGGCTGAGGCAGGAGGATTCACTTGAGTCCAGGAGTTGTGACACCAGTTTGGGCAACATAGTGAGACTTTGTCTCTATGAAAAAGAAACAAAACTAGCCAGTCATGGTGGTGCATGCCTGTAGTCTCAGCCACTTGGGAGACTGAGGTGGGAGAATCACTTGAGCCCAGGAGATCAAGGCTGTGGTAAGCTGAGATCAGGCCACTGCACCCCAGCCTGGGTGACAGAGCAAGACTCTGTCTCAAAAAAAAAAAAAAAAAAAGAAAGAAAGAAAAGAAAAAGAAAAAAAATCTTCGTTTTGTAGACTTGTACAGGTTAAATTATTCATTTTCTTCCACAAATTGGAAAAAAATATAAAGGAATGGAGGAGGAACCCACAGGGACGTACAAGATGTATCAACCAATGGCATCATTATGTGTTGACTTTATTTTGGTCCTAATTCAAACAAACAGCTAAAAATAAATATGACTCCAACAAAAACTTATACACAGGTATCCATAGCAGCATTATTCATAACAGCTGAAAGTATATGATGAACTATTATTCAGCCATAGAAAGGAATACAGGACTGATTCATGCTACAACATGGATCAACTTTGAAGACATTATGTGGCCAGGCATGGTGGCTCACACCTGTAATCCCAGCACTTTGGGAGGCCAAGGTGGGTGGATCGCTTGAACTCAGGAGTTTGAGACCAACCTGGGCAACAAAGTGAAACCCTATCTCTACAAAAAATACAAAATTGGCTGGGCATGGTGGTGCGTTCCTGTAGTCCCAGGTACTCGGGAGGCTGAGGTGGGAAGATTGCTTGAGCTTTGGAGGCAGAGGTTGCAGTGAGCCTAGATCGTGCCACTGCACACTAGCCTGAGTGACAGAGTGAGACCCTGTTTTTTTTTTAAAGGTGTTAAAAAAATTTTTTTAAATAAATAAAAAAGAAAACATTATGATAAGTGAAATAAGCCAGACACAGCACCACAAAGTATATGATTCCATTTATATGAAATGTCTAGCATAGTGAAATTTATAGAAATAGAAAGTATATTAGTGGGTTCCAGGGGCTGGATGAGAAAGGGGAAGTGACTGCTGATGGGTACAGGGTTTCTTTGTGGAGTGATGGAATTTGATACTGGTGGTGGTTGTATTATTTTGTGAATATACTATAAACTACTGAATTGGGCCAGGTGTGGTGGTTCGTGCCTGTAATCCTAGCACTTTGAGAGGCTGAGGAGCATGGATTGCTTGAGCCCAGGAGTTAGAGACCAGACTGGGTAACATGGTGAATCCCTGCCTCTACTAAAAATACAAAAATTAGCCAGGTGTGGTGGCATGCACCTGCAGTCCCAGCTACTGGAGGGCTGAGCTGGGAGGATCACATGAGCCTGGGAGGTTGAGGCTGCAGTGAGCTGAGATCGCACCATTGCACTCCAGCCTGGGTGACACAGTGAGACCCTGTCTCAAAAACGAAAACAAAAAACTACTGAATTGTATACAGTCATGTGTCACTTAACAACAGGGATATGTTCTGAGAAATGCATCATTAGACAATTTCATCATTGTGTCCACATCATACAGTGTACTTACACAGACTTAGATGGATGGAAGAACCTAGGCTATATGGTAGAGCCTTTTGCCCCTAGGCCACAAACCTGTACAGTATGTTACTGAACTGAATACTGTAGACTTCTGTAACACAATGGTAAGTATTTTTGTATCTAAATATAGAAAAGATATAGTAAAACTGGTAAAGGTAATATTGACACAGGATTCTTTCTGTGAAGCTTCACCATCTGGAAATCTCCGCAGCCAGCAGCGCCCCTGCCTGGCACTCACTTGGCTCTGGGCTTGCCTCTGGGCTCATTCTGTCCATCTCTACAAAAACTTTTTTAAAAAATTAGCCTGGCATAGCGGTGCATGCCTGTAGTCCTCGCTACTCGGGAGGCTGTGTTAGGAGGATCTCTGGAGCCTAGGGGTTAGAGGCTGCAGTGAGCTATGATCATGCCACTGCACTCCAGACTGACTGACAGAGACCCTGTCTCATAATAATAATAATACAGAAGCCAGGCATGGTGGCACACACCTGTAGTCATAGCTAGCTACTCAGGAGGTGGAGGCAGGAGAGCCCAGGAGCTTGGGCAACATAACAAGACCCTGTCTCTCTCTTTTTTTTTTTTTTTTTTTTTTTTTTGAGATGGAGCCTTGTTCTGTCACTCAGGCTGGAGGGCAGTGGTGTGATCTCGGCTCACTGCAACCTCTGCCTCCCGGGTTCAAGGGATTCTCCTGCCTCAGCCTCCTGAGTAGCTGGGACTACAGGTGCATGCCACCATGACTGGCTAATTTTTGTATTTTTAGTAGAGGCGGGGTTTCACCATGTTGGTCAGGCTGGTCTGGAACTCCTGACCTCAAGGGATCCACTCGCCTCAGCCTCCCAAAGTGCTGGGATTATAGGTGTGAGCCACCACGCCCAGCCAAGACCCTATCTCTTAAAAAAAAGAAGTTAGGCCGGGCGCGGTGGCTCACGCCTGTAATCCCAGCACTTTGGGAGGCCGAGGTGGACGGATCACGAGGTCAGGAGATGGAAACCATCCTGGCTAACACAGTGAAACCCCGTCTCTACTAAAAATACAAAAAAATTAGCCGGGCGTGGTGGCAGGTGCCTGTAGTCCCAGCTACTCGGGAGGCTGAGGCAGGAGAATGGCGTGAACCCGGGAGGCGGAGCTTGCAGTGAGCCGAGATAGCACCACTGCACTACAGGCTGCATTTATAATCAAATATATATATATATATATATATATATATATTTGGAATTTATTGTTGCATGGTATGTGAATATTTAAAAATATTTCACTTGTGTTCAAGGATAATGTGTATTCTCTTTGTAAAGTTTATATTCTCTGTGAGCTAATTGATTGTATTCAGCTTTTATGTTAACTTTTGTCAACTTTTTTATTCTAGGAGGCAGTGTTTAACATTTTCAATGAACACTGTCAACTTTTCTATTTCTTCCTTTAGTTTTTGTCAGTTCTTATTCTGTGTCCTTTGAATCTATATTTTTAACTGCAGATATGTTGGCAATATGTATAAACTTGCTTTTTTGTTAATTTTACTAGCATATAATATTTATTGTCTCTTTTCATGTATTTTTTGCTTGAATTCAGTTTTGTGAGACATTATAATTGTTAACAGATTTCTTTGTTTTAAACTTACCTGGTATATCTTTTTCCATTCTTCTATTTTCAACCTTTCAGCATACTTTTGTTTTAAGTATTTTTGGTGACAATATAATATTAGATTTTTTTTCCTTAAGTCCAATTTGAGCGTCTGTCCCTTAATTAGTGAATTTATGCTCTTTACATATATGCTAATTGTCATAATGCTAGGGCTTATTTCTTTCATTTTGTTTGGCATTTATTTTCTTATGCGATTTTAGGTGCTGTATATTCTTCCTATTGATTTCTTACGCTTATCAGCATACATTTCTTCTCCCAACAAGGCATAGTATTTTGAAATGCTTCATCACATACCTGCCACCATCTAGTTCCTACTCTTACCCTGTTCCTTCTGCTTCATGTAGATATCATACAGAATTTTAGTCATGGTTTGTCCTAGATATAATTTCTCCTCTTTTCTTTGGTTGTTGCTTTTTTTAGACTATAATGAACTTGAACATTTGGCAAATGTTTTATGTCTTTGTGCCCTAGTTTTCTTATTTATAAAGTGAAAATAATTCCACCTTCCTCACATGGCTTTTTGTGGGAGGTAAATGTGGCAGTGTGAGTGAGAATCCTTGATAACATGTGAATAATTATGTGAGAGGTGATTATCAGTCAAAAATTACCTTTAATTCCAATGCCCGCCCATTTCTACTTCACTCAAGTACTCTTTTCAATCTCCTTTTCAGAATTCGTATTTCCTTTTCTTTACCCTGTAGTCCTTTGTGCTTTTATGATTAAAAGAAGTCTGTGTGTGCTCCCAAGCCCAGAGCTGCTGGTAGGCTCCAGCAAGGGAGATGCTGTGCGGCCTGTTTCACCAGGTTTAGCACAGTAAGCTGGGAAAACCCAAGGGAAAAAGCCTTTGGGATGTCGATGAGTGTGGAAGGTAGGGTGTCATTGGAGCTATCACTGTGCAGCAAAAGAAGGGAACCGTGAAGGTGGAGGATATAGCATTTCCTTCTTTAACAAAAGCAGGCTTGGTGTGGGAACAGTGGGTCCCATAATGTAATGAAAACTATTTTCAGATACTATTGAAATTAAAATATATTATTGCAGTGTATGGCTTAATGTAATGGTAACTTTATTTCTTACCAGGCTCATATTGGCAACTTACTAACATCAAAATTCTTTAGTTATAAGGATTTTGATACTTTATTGTATACCTGTGCAGCGGAGTTTGACTTTATGGAAAAAGAGGTAAGATGTGATTTCTAGTTCTGTTTCCTAAGGTTTTGGCCCATACATTTTTCATAAAGGGTGCTCCTCTTATATCAGACTCTTTGTGTGCTGCTTTCTCAGTTTGAAGGAAAAGGAAAATCTGGCAACTTAGAGAAAGATTTTTCTATTTACTTTAGTGCAGCTCCCTGAAATATATGGCCTTTACTCATTTCGATAATTTAGAAATACACATTCAGACTAGCAGTGGTTTTCTAGGTGAGTAAACACAGAGGCATTAAAAGTTGTCATTTTTCAGTGATAGCATTAATTTAGTCAAGCTTTCAAACTCTTACATTTCCACTCATTTTGTGGTTATTTAAATAGATATTTGCTTTGAAACATCAAGTCCAAGCTTTTCCTTCCAACAGCATTTTTCTTTCTAAAACTGTATTCAGAGATTTAGAAGGAAAGCAGAGAGTAGTTTAGTGGATTGTGAGACAGAAGCCTGCAATTTTGCTTGATGTTCTTGAACAAGCGACTCTCATTCCTTGTGTTACAGTTTACTAGTTTCTAGTAGCATGCCATAAACAGATATTGTGAAGACAAAATGAGATAATACAAAGGAAAGTACTTTGATATTTTAGATAAATAAAATATTAATTTGCAATACTTTATGAGCTGGTTTAGTTCAATAAACATGTATATATGTGCATTTTTAACACCATCCACGTGGTACTGATTAATTATATTATCTGTGTCACTCCTTCAGAGTGGTATGTGTGTGTATATGAAACTGGCCAACAATACTCTATCGACATGTTAGTTTCCCTCATGATCCCACTGTGTTAGCCCAGTGTCCAGAGTTCCAGACCAGTGGATGAGAGGGCACCACACATGAAACTTTTATCTACCAGCCATTTGGAGTTGAGTGTGTTCTGCAGAGGTACTGTGTACTCCAGTGGCCTGTCAGTCTTCATTTATTGTGTTCTGGCAAATGGTTTTGACACACAATGGCTGACAAAGGTATATGAGTTTTAGTGTTAAACCTGCTGAAACAAACAAAGGAAGCATATCTTGCAAGACATTGAAATGCATGTTCATAGGGGTTCAAGACTCCTTCACATATTAGAGAATTAGGATGTGGTAGAAGTTCTTTAATGTTATTGAGAACATCATACATACTGCTACAATCTGAGAGTATTAAATGTAAGTTATGTAATGAAAGAAATAATTTATTGAGGCATAGCATGACTTCAGCTAATTTGAAGAAAATAGCAAAGCTGTTTCCAGCATACCATTCCTCATCACTGTAAGTATCTGAATTCTTAGGGACTGTGCTGTAGAGACAGAGTAGTGTCAATTCAGGGAATATATGTTCCAATTATGGTACACCCATACAATACCTATAACATGGTATTTCCTAACATGATATCATACTGACATGGAAAGATGCTTAAGATATATAAGGGAGTAAACAAAATGATATAGTCTTATTAACCCATAATTAACACACATAAAACTAAAAAAAAGTGTAAAAGAGCAAAATTTTGACAGTGGTTTTTTGGGTGGAGAGATAATTGAGGGGTATAGGGCTTTGTTATTAAACTTTTTTCTATTTTTTTTCTGCTACTAAAGAAAATGTAAAAGTCTTTTGTTCCCCTCAAACATCAATCATTATTTTGTTTATGTGTGAGAAACTGTGTGTGTGTGTGTGTGTGTGTGTGTGTGTGTGTATGTTTCAATGATAATATTTTTATCCCCCACAAAATATACAGGTAAAGCTTATTCCGTTTAAAGGAGCTTTACGTACCTTAGATGAATATTAAGTTGGTCTCTCTAGTTAGATAAGTAGCATGCAAAAAGTGAGCAGTAATCTCTTCAGTGACATTTCACACTTACAGGTGTTTGGGTACTGTATTTTTAGTGTTTCAACTCAGCATTTTGGGGAAGTTCATTTCTATGGAAATGCACTTTCCTTTTTATGATGGCAGTCAGTGAGAAGATTGGTGAATGTTCATATTTCTCTACTTTTAGAAATTTACCTATTTCATTATTTGAAATGAAACTTTATTTGGTTAAAATGTTTCCTTCTAACAAAACATTTCTTTGAATTTCAGACTCCACTGAGATACACAAAGACATTATTGCTTCCAGTTGTTCTTGTAGTGTTTGTTGCTATTGTTAGAAAGGTATGTCTATCACTTAAGAGCTCTTTCTTATAATAGAATATTTTCTTGTTTTTACATAGTAGTTGCATATACTTGGCCACATATTAATCTGATACAATGTTTTGTATGGGCTTACTGTAACATATTCTATGTTTTCTTAATGCTGGTTTTTGATAGAAATTTATATATCTTCAAAATATTCTATCTGCTAGCATAAAATAGACATCGGAAAAGGATGGCTAAAGTTTCAATAGTCATGTATTTTGGAAGGCATGATCAGAGACCATATTGACCCAGATACAACTTGCCTGTGTAAATTATTACTGGCTTTTACCTTTAATGTAATATTTCCCTAAAATATTTAATATATACCTTTCTAAGTGATTTGTGCAGTGTGCAGTAACTCCTGGATTGTGTGTATTATTAATCAGAAAGAAAAAACAGTATTTGCAATGTGTTGATGAACTAGATAAAATGTTTAGGATCCCCAACTTGGCTTTGATAATAAAATTCTAAGCCCAGATATAAATAAGGTCAAAGCAAGTGTGATATTCCCTCTCTTTTTTTCTTTCAAAAATTGTGCACTCTGTAACCCAATGTGTCTTAAGAGAATGAATAGAAGTTAATCTGTGATGGAAAAAGAGATGACAGACCTTAAAAGTTTCCTGATCTGTAGCCAGTGATTTCCGTGTTAACACAATTTCATTTATTTGTAGAATATTCTGTATTATAATAATTGTTCATATTATATATTTGTACTCTGCTTTGTATAGAACAATTTCACGTGAGTATTTAAATTGTTTATTCGACAGCCCTATGGGGTAGACAAATGTTATCTCCATTTTAACATACAGAACTGAAAGATCAAAGATGTTGTTAGGAACCTCACATCATGTCCATTTAAAAGCAAGGGAAGAGTGTGACTCGGGCTCTGCACCTTCCCCCATCATTGGGCTACGTCTGGTATTCAGCTATGCACTCCGACAGCACTTTTCATCTCTAATCAGTTAATAGTCAGTTCCTGGCCAGGTGCAGTGGCTCATGCCTGTAATCCCAGCACTTTGGGAGGCTGAGGCTGACGGATCACGAGGTCAGGAGATCGAGACCATCCTGGCTAACACATTAAAACCCCATCTCTACTAAAAATACAAAAAATTAGCTGGGCGTGGTGGCGGGCACCTGTAGTCCCAGCTACTTGGGAAGCTGAGGCAGGAGAATGGTGTGAGCCCGGGAGGCAGAGCTTGCAGTGAGCCAAGATCGCACCACTGCACTCCAGCCTGGGCGACAGAGCAAGACTCTGCCTCAAAATAAATAAATAAATAAATAAATAAATAAATAAATAAATAAATAAATAAATAGTTCCTGCTGTGTGCTAGGCTTTGTGTGTGCTTTGCACTTTTATATACTTTATGTGGATTTGAACCTAGTGGGTACTCAAAAACTACTAAGCACTGGCCATCCAGAACATATGCAAAAGACAGCAACCTGAGTGGTGACAGGTGATGAAAACTATTAGCTGGGCTGTTTCGTTTAAAGAAGAAAAGATGCAGATGGAAAGCGGATAATTACTTTGAAATATGGTAAAAGCCTGTGCCTTGAAAATAAGGTTACACACAATCTGGCTCCTTAGAATCATGGCCAATTCCAGGCGGTAGGACTTTTGACCAGAACTGATCTCGACTGATAAGGAAAGTGTTATAGATTCAAGCAGCAGCTGGTGGATTCTAAGGGCTGGATTACAGCCTGTCATCAGTGTTGTAGAGAATATTTGTACTGGAGATAGGATTTTAGATTAGATGACCTCCTCGTTATTGCTAAATATGAAAGCACAGTGACTGTGTTTTGAATGCTTCCAGCTGTGATTATCAACCTCTGAGCCAGCTCTCCAGTTTTCTGAGTGCACTGTTAAGAAGAGGTGTTGCCAACAACGTTGGCATGGTGGAAGCAGCACTGAATGTGAATTTGAAGCCAGAAGATCTGGTTTCAAGACTGCAGTGCTTCTTAGTAGTTGTCTACCTACAGGGCGATCATTTAATCCATATGAACCTGTTGCTCATTTGCAAAATGAGGATGATATAATCTACCCAACAGGGTTGTTGAATATTAGTGTTGATCAAATACTACACAAATATAAGATTATGTTGTTGTGATTATTATTTTCTGAGTTATCTCTTATCTCTATACTTATATTTTTCATTAAAAGTTTTACAGTTTAGAAGATACTTTAGTTAAAATATCATTTTTCCCAACACAGCTTTTCTAAAGTGTTTCAAAATCTATTTACAGATTATTAGTGATATGTGGGCTGTCTTAGCTAAACAACAGACACACATAAGGTAAATATGCTATTAAGAATTTTGTTACCTCCTCTGTTCATTTATTAAATAGATATTTACAGTGTATTAATTGTATACTCACATGTTGTGTACCTAATATTTGATAATTGATGTTTTTATTGTGCTCATTTCCCTTCTTGGTGTTTCTTCTTATTTCCTATCTGTGCAGAACACAGCACATCACTTATTCATCCTTCAGATGTTATCCAGTACAGTCTGACAGTAGCCCTGCACGTAATCTACACTCAAAGGACACAGTTTTATACTTCAGTTCAGCAGGGAAAGTAAATTATTATGTGAGTGGTTTTAGGACCAGTGGACTGCCTTTTGGGAAATGAGCAGGGAAATATAAAACTGGATTCATACCTCACTTTTTGCAGAAAATAAATTTCAGATGAAGCAGAGAATTAGGTATAGAAAAAAAATAAAGCCCCAAAATTAACTAAGAGGGTACATTTATAATCTGAGAGTTAGGGAGGCCTACAGCATGCTTGGTATTTTCCACCATCACACCCTTCATCTTACTCTCTTACCATTTATCACCCTTTGTACTTAAATGTTGATGTGTGACCTGTATCTCCTGAAGGGAGGGATCATTTTTGTTCAACAGTTTATATACAGTGCCTGCAAGATAGTAAAGGATAGTAGTTGAATGAGTGAGTATTTACATATGACCAATGAACATGAAAAGGTAGTCTCGATCCTATGGTACAGACATTCAGGTTAAAGTGAAGACCTTTTCACTTCTTATATTTCTAAAAATTAATAGTATATCCAATGCTTGCAAGAGTGGGAGGTAGTAGATGGGAGGGAAATTTGGCAATACACAGTAAAACATATAGTGGGCCTGTCCTTTAGCCCTGCAGGTTCTACCAGTGCAAGTGTACTCTCCAGAGATGCTCACAGAAATACAGAGATGATGGGGAGAGATGCCTTTTGTAGTATTGTGTGTAATGTGAGAAATGGAAACATCCAAAATATCTACTATGATCCAATCATAGAGTGGAATGTTAGGCCATCTTTATGGAAATAGGTCCAGTATACATTATTGAATTTTAAAAATTGCCTGTGTGTGTGTGTGTGTGTAGGATGATTATACTTCTGTTTAAAATTTGGAGATTTTTATGTGTTTGTGCATAGAAGTGACCTGGAAAGATAAAACCTGTAATTATTAAGAGTGTGGAACTGGAAGATGGAGTGAAGGTAGTTTTAACTTTACTTTTATTCTTTTGTAGGATTTTGGGAGGACAAGGACTGTCGAATGTATGTATCTATATTTTCTGTTCTTTTTTTTTTTTTTTTTTTTTTTTTGAGACAGAGCCTTGCTCTCTTGCCCAGGCTGGAGGAGTGCAGTGGCACGATCTTGGCTCACTGCAACCTCTGCCTCCCGGGTTCAGGCAATTTCGTCTGCGTCAGCCTCCTGAATAGCTAAGACTACAGGCGACCACCACCCACCATGCCTAGCTTATTTTTGTATTTTTAGTAGAGACAGGGTTTCACCATATTGGCCAGGCTGGTCTTGAACTCATGATGTCGTGATCTGCCTGCCTCAGCCTCCCAAAGTGCTGGGATTATAGGCATGAGCCACTGCGCCTGGCCCTATATTTTCTTTTATAATTTGAATATACACACCCTTGTATTCCCTCACCTCCAAGTCTCTGCCAACATAATGATAAATTATTGCACATACTCCTGAGAGAATCCTTGTTCTCATTTAGAAACAATTTACTGTAACATATACAGGTATATGTTTATACCTGTAACATTTGAGTTGAGGGCTAAGGGGGAAAGAAAAACGTTCTGGTTTACAATGCCAAAATTTTTCTTCATTTGAGGTGAAATTATTTTTGAAGAGCTCAGGAAGAAGCTACAAAGTTTCAGCTGTATTATGCAACTCTGAAAGAGGAAGGTGGAACTTCTCACAGAAACAAAGCTGTCCCTTCAAGAGTAATAACTCACCTATAGAAGTAATTATAGGAAACCATTGAGCTTCATGGGGTTTTCAGTTCAAATAGGATCAGAGCTCTTTTTTGGAAGAGGAGTGGCAATGTTGACATTTTATTTTGCATAGCTACCAAAGCCAGTGTAAAAAGGAGAAGAGTAGGACATAAATTTTAACTATCAAAGACGTGAATGCCAATATTCTCTTTACTCAAAGACCCAGGAAGTAAAGTGGGATAGAGGCAGCATGATGTAGTAAAAAGTATATTGGCTCTGAAGTCAGTCAGAATATAGTCCTGGCTGCCACTTAGCAGCTCTGTGATTCCTTTCCTTGGCTGTAAATTGGGGTAATAAATGGTTGTAGGGTTAGAGTTAATGGAATGTACTAAGCATATTAACATTGTAAGTACTCAACAAATGGTAACTGATAGTTTTTACGTGGAGTGAAACAAGAATAAAGAAAGAACTGTTTCATCTCCTTCACTAGCCCCTTATGTCCTGAGTTTGCTAATATATCAGTCTTTTTGAGGCCAAATTCTCAAATTAGATTATATGCTACCTGGATTAACAGTTTTTTGTTTTTTTGTTTGTTTGTTTGAGACGGAGTCTCCCTGTGTTGCCCAGACTGGAGTGCAGTGGCACTATCTCGGCTCGCTGCAAGCTCTGCCTCCCAAGTTCACGCCATTCTCCTGCCTCAGCCTCCCGAGTAGCTGGGACTACAGGCGCCCGCCACCACACCTGGCTAATTTTTTGTATGTTTTTTTAGTAGAGATGGGGTTTCATTGTGTTAGCCAGGATGGTCTCGATCTCCTGACCTCGTGATCCGCCCACCTCAGCCTCCCAAAGTGCTGGGATTACAGGCGTGAGCCACCACACCTGGCCTGGATTAAGAGTTTATTGATACACTTGTTCATTCATTAAAAATGTTGAGCTGTAAGTGCCAGGTATTACTCTAGAACTTGGGAACATATCAGTGCTTAAGAAAGAGAAGGTGTGTGTTGTCAACTCACACATTTCTGTCTCTGACACAGACTTCTCCCTTGAACTCAGATTTACACATATAACCACCTATTTGTCATCTCTACTTGGTTGCCTAGTGAAAATCTCAAAGGTTTTTTTCATTCCATGCTTTGCTGGGGTATCACCAGTGAGGGAGCTGGGACACCACAGTGTGCCTTTGTTGTCCTAATAAATACCCATGTAGTCAAATAGTTAGGATATAATACAACATTGCCATTCTTCATAAACTTTCTTAAAAGAGTATAGCACCAGTTTTGGCATGTAACTTTTAGTTATTTTGATTTGCCTATATGTGTCCTGAGAGAATGTTATAGAAGTTGTAAAACTCCTATTTGCAAGATGAAAATGCAAATATATGAAGTAAGTGCTTCAATAATGAATTGATAGCGATATATTTTTTTGTTCCAGAAAACACCAGTTTGATCATGGAGAGGTAAAGACTTAATATCACTATAATTTTACTTATCTTAAAGTTGCATGCATTTGGACTTTCCTTTCTAGCTCCAGTTTCTAACTTTGTTGGAATTGTCAGCAATCATCTTGAAAATAGCCTGTTATGTGTTTTTATGAGAATGCTACATGCAGACTCACTGACCATTCATTTGTTAAAATTAACTAGGAAACTCATTTGTTCTGCTCTGATCATCTTTACGCTAACAGCAGTTGATTTCTGGAGCCCATTTAGACATACGTGTGAGGTGTCTATTGCATGATTGGAAATCAATTTCCTCTCTGCTCACCTTGCTTGAGGCCTCAGAGATGTGATTGGTTACTGCTCCCATCTCCTAGTGGTCCAGTCTGGTTTTGAGGGCAGTTCCAAGGTGTAGCCCTCAGACCTTGAGGCAGCAGTCATTTCTTTTACCACTGTCTTTTCTTGGTCTGATGGTAGCATCAAGGTAGATTTAAAAATGTGGGCTTTATTAACCACAGGTTTGACTCTGAGAATCACAGAAACACTTGCCTTAATGACTTTATAATTTTAGCCTTCCACTAAAATGGAACAGTTTGATAGTGAATTTTAAGAATTGTTTTAGAAATCTCAGAAACCAAAGTAGTAGTATTTTTTGTTACTAAGGAGAACGTACCCCTTTCTGCATATTGCCAGCTTAGTATTCTTAAACTTCACAAACAGTAGGAGTAAAAAACATTTTCTTCTTTCTTTCAGCTGGTTTACCATGCATTGCGATTGTTAGCATATACAGCCCTTGGTATTTTAATTATGAGACTAAAACTCTTCTTGATACCACACATGTGTGTTATGGCATCACTGATCTGCTCAAGACAGGTAACATGTTATGTTGGAGTATAGCTACTATGATAATTTTAGCCTTTATTATTGAGTGGCCCTAAAATAATGAATTACAAAGTCTTTTAAGTGATTATAGTTAAAGCTCTTCATGGTTTTGTACTTATCTTTCTTAAAGGGCAAGGGCCAAAGCTGATCATTTTCTATCTTTCTAAAGATTTAAAATAGTTGTTGGTGTACAACAAATACCGATTTAGTACAGACTGAGTTCATGAGTGATTGCTGCAGGTGCTGATAGAAAGCAGAGCTTAATTGTACAAATAATAACTTTTTTTTGTTTTGACATTCACATCACAAAGAATTCTAACAATTTCAAGTTATAAGTGCTTGAAAATTATATGTTCCTTTTTTAGTATCAAACTTACTCTTTTTTTCTCATTTGGTGCACATTTGTGTGCACATTCTTGACTTGTGCTTTTTAAAATTTAGTTTAAACCTTCCTTGGTGGTTTGTTGCTTATTTTTCCTGGATAACTGCCTCCTTGCTCTGTATTCACAGATTTATGCTTCTCCATAGTGTCACCTTTCCATCAGTCAACCAGCCTAGGTACAACAGCAGCATCTCCCTTAAACACAGCAGATAGTCACTGAGCACCTACACTGTGCACTCTAGGGATGGAGGAGAGAGTAGTAGACAGAAAATTCAAAAGCCAGTGTTTATAAGCCCTCAAGAAACTTGAAATCTAGCTCTGTAGACTTGTAGAGAAAGATCAAGAGAGCAAAGTGTTGTTATGGTGTGTGGACTATTTGGATGTGGAAAAAATTAGCCAGCCTGGAGGTTCCCAATCAGAATGTTGTATTATGTTAGAAAGGCACTACTTTCCACCTTTCTGACCCCTTCAGGCTGGCACAAGAAAGGAGGCTGGTTGGAAGCCTTTAATCTTGAGTCTTATCCCACAGCATGACTGATGATATAGGTTGATGCAAAAGTAATTTTGGGTTCTGGCATTAAAATAGCAAAACCTGCAATTGCTTTTGCACCAACCTAATAGAAAGTGTCACCCAGGGCAGGTTTTGCAAGTGTGGGGTTCCTGCTGGTCACACAGGACCTCGCATTCAGAAGGACCCTGAACTTGGTTGAATGTTTTCTGCTGCTGTTTTGAACGTCTTAATACTTTTTTAAAAAGAGACCCCACATTTTTGTTTTGCACTGGGCCTTGTAAATTGCATAGGTGGTTGTGGCTTTACTTGAATCTGGGAGTAGAGAAAGCAGGTTGAGAAAAGAGCTTCCTACATTGTGTTCCACTTATATGAGGCTGATGGTAGAATTCTTTTGATCTCAAAGATTATTATTTTGGGGCTTTTTCTTTAGGATAATTAATGCTTTATTTGGGACTCTAGCAGAGGGCACATTCTTCTCTGGGAAGAAGTTTTGCATGACAGATGCATACTACTTTATACTAACAATTACCGATGTATTCTTAATTTGGTTTCAGCTATTTGGATGGCTCTTTTGCAAAGTACATCCTGGTGCTGTTGTTTTTGCTATATTAGCAGCAATGTCAATACAAGGTTCAGCAAATCTGCAAACCCAGTGGAATACTGTAGGGGAGTTCAGCAATTTGCCACAAGAAGAACTTATAGAATGGATCAAATATAGTACTAAACCAGGTTAAAAAAAAAAGTCATATTATTTAACTGTTTTTCCCACAATTTTATATACCACTGCAAACTCCAAACTCTTAAACCCTAGTTACTTCCACTGATCTTACTCCTTCTAAGCAATGTTGCTTTTAGAATATCTAAAACAAAGGAGATATCAATCCTGTTTAAATGGTTTGCATGGGAAATGTTATACATATGTTCTTAGTAATTTATTCTGCCACTTTTTACAGATTTTAATTTTTTCAAAATTTATTCACAGTCATAAATGCCAAATTTAAAATAATTTTACTGTGCTTATTTTCTTAATGAATTTTTAATATTAGTCCTTCACATTCCTTCTTGAAATAAACTCATGGAATGTGGTATTTTATTCATGTGTGGAAAGGGAGACTTCGTTGTCATCTGAGTATCAAATGATTGAATACTAAATCATCTTCCAGAACTCCTTGTTACTATAAAGCTTTCCTAGTCCTAGTCCATTTCATACTTCTTTTCTAGATTCAGGAAAGATTTCTAAGATTTTTCTTTAAAGAAAGAAAGAAATCTTTAATGATGAGATGATGAAGCTCTATTTTCCAAGGAAAATAGTTTACCCAGGCCTGGCTGCCAACTGCTACTTTATCAGCCATCTGACTTCATTCTTTTATTTTTATTTTTATTTTTATTTTATTATTATTATTATACTTTAAGTTTTAGGGTACATGTGCACAATGTGCAGGTTAGTTACATATGTATACATGTGCCATGCTGGTGTGCTGCACCCGTTAACTCGTCATTTAGCATTAGGTATATCTCCTAAAGCTATCCCTCCCCCCTCCCTCCACCCAGCAGTTCCCAGAGTGTGATGTTCCCCTTCTGGTGTCTATGTGTTCTCATTGTTCAATTCCCACCTATGAGTGAGAATATGCAGTGTTTGGTTTTTTGTCCTTGCAATAGTTTGCTGAGAATGATGATTTCCAATTTCATCCATGTCCCTACAAAGGACATGAACTCATCCTTTTTTATGGCCGCATAGTATTCCATGGTGTATATGTGCCACATTTTCTTAATCCAGTCTATCATTGTTGGACATTTGGGTTGGTTCCAAGTCTTTGCTATTGTGAATAGTGCCACAATAAACATACGTGTGCATGTGTCTTTATAGCAGCATGATTTATAGTCCTTTGGGTATATACCCAGTAATGGGATGGCTGGGTCAAATGGTATTTCTAGTTCTAGATCCCTGAGGAATCGCCACACTGACTTCCACAATGGTTGAACTAGTTTACAGTCCCACAAACAGTGTAAAAGTGTTCCTATTTCTCCACATCCTCTCCAGCACCTGTTGTTTCCTGACTTTTTAATGATTGCCATTCTAACTGGTGTGAGATGGTATCTCATTGTGGTTTTGATTTGCATTTCTCTGATGGCCAGTGATGGTGAGCATTTTTTCATGTGTTTTTTGGCTGCATAAATGTCTTCTTTTGAGAAGTGTCTGTTCATGTCCTTCGCCCACTTTTTGATGGGGTTGTTTGTTTTTTTCTTGTAAATTTGTTTGAGTTCATTGTAGATTCTGGATATCAGCCCTTTGTCAGATTAGTAGGTTGGGAAAATTTTCTCCCATTTTGTAGGTTGCCTGTTCACTCTGATGGTAGTTTCTTTTGCTGTGCAGAAGCTCTTTAGTTTAATTAGATCCCATTTGTCAATTTTGGCTTTTGTTGCCATTGCTTTTGGTGTTTTAGACATGAAGTCCTTGCCCATGCCTATGTCCTGAATAAGAGCTATCTATGACAAACCCACAGCCAATATCATACTGAATGGGCAAAAACTGGAAGCATTCCCTTTGAAAACTGGCACAAGAGAGGGATGCCCTCTCTCGCCACTCCTATTCAACATAGTGTTGGAAGTTCTGGCCAGGGCAATTAGGCAGGAGAAGGAAATAAAGGGTATTCAATTAGGAAAAGAGGAAGTCAAATTGTCCCTGTTTGCAGATGACATGATTGTATATCTAGAAAACCCCATTGTCTCAGCCCAAAATCTCCTTAAGCTGATAAGCAACTTCAGCAAAGTCTCAGGATACAAAATCAATGTACAAAAATCACAAGCATTCTTATACACCAATAAAAGACAAACAGAGAGCCAAATCATGAGTGAACTCCCATTCACAATTGCTTCAAAGAGAATAAAATACCTAGGAATCCAACTTACAAGGGACGTGAAGGACCTCTTCAAGGAGAACTACAAACCACTGCTCAATAAAATAAAAGAGGATACAAAGAAATGGAAGAACATTCCATGCTCATGGGTAGGAAGAATCAATACTGTGAAAATGGCCATACTGCCCAAGGTAATTTATAGATTCAATGCCATCCCCATCAAGCTACCAGTGACTTTCTTCACAGAATTGGAAAAAACTACTTTAAAGTTCATATGGAACCAAAAAAGAGCCCACATCGCCAAGTCAATCCTAAGCCAAAAGAACAATGCTGGAGGCATCACACTATCTGACTTCAAACTATACTACAAGGCTACGGTAACCAAAACAGCATGGTACTGGTACCAAAACAGAGATATAGATCAATGGAACAGAACAGAGCCCTCAGAAATAACGCCGCATATCTACAACTATCTGATCTTTGACAAACCTGAGAAAAACAAGCAATGGGGAAAGGATTCCCTATTTAATAAATGGTGCTGGGAAAACTGGCTAGCCATATGTAGAAAGCTGAAACTGGGTCCCTTCCTTACACCTTATACAAAAATTAATTCAAGATGGATTAAAGACTTAAACGTTAGACCTAAAACCATAAAAACCCTAGAAGAAAACCTAGGCATCTGACTTCATTCTAGTTCTGCCATTGAATCTTGAAGTCATGAACCTGCTGGGCCTCCACTCTGTTACCTGTGAAATAATTGATTTACACTTGAAGGAGACCCCTTCTCACCCTCACTGAGTGTCTTCCTGAGACATTCCTCTTGACTTCCAGATGCAGCGTTTGCAGGTGCCACGCCCACGATGGCAAGTGTTAAGCTCTCTGCGCTTCAGCCCATTGTGAATCATCCACATTATGAAGATGCAGGCTTGAGATCAAACCTTCCATGCAAACAGACAGTGAGTGGAGGACACTAGCAAAGTAATGAGGAATGTTCCAAAAGGATATGATGAACTGAGGTTTATCAAGTCGGGGAGCAGAAGGCTGAAATAAGACTGATAAGCTCTAAACAAATCCTTTAAGTCTTCACAGGGCAGGAAAGCGACAACTTTGGGGGCTATCTTCTCTACCAGGCAGAAAAAAGAAGTAATACTGTAGCACTTTCCCACAGGTTAACAGGGCTCTAAAATGTCCAAGTCCTTTTCATCCTGTAACTCCCTGAAGAGTTTAGCTTAGAGTGTTTAGTAAGGTTTTCTCATAGGTGATTTTTCTTGAGTTTGGAGAAGTCATTTGAAATAGAATCCCATTCAAAGAGGAATTTATTCTGGTTTTCACCAGTATAGCCTGTTAGAATGATCTTGGGTGTTTTCTTTGTTTTTAGATTTTTTTGAGACTTTAAAAAATAATTTAGAGATGTTTTGTCTAAATTTTTTAAAAAGATTAAATTTTTCATGCAGTTTCTAAGGCAGGTGAAGCTATTCATTTTCTAAATGATTAAGTGAATCTTATTAGCATCTTCTTTTGCATAACAATGGCATGTACATTTACAAATAAGATTTTTCATTAAAAAATCAATCTCATCAAGCTAATTTCCAGACCAGTTTTGTTAAATAAGTTTAGTATTTCTAAAATCTAGAAATAAAACGAAGAACCATTTAATGTGAATTATTGTTGATATCAAAGTTGGGACTGTTGCAGCTTGAGTAGTCCTGTAGTAGTATTTCTTGTAGTTCATCCCTGTTCACACACAGGGTACCTTACTCTTATATGTGATACAGTAGTGAAGAATTTAAGACAAATAAATAAGTGAACAAACACAAAGAGACCAAGTTTGGAAATGTAGGGGTGTGTTAAAGGTCACCCTCTTCTCCACGACTTGTCCTCCTCCTGCCTTCTGCTTTTGACCTCACTGATGCCCCTTCGCAGGAACTTCCATGGGGAATTTCCTCCTGACTGGATTCTTCTTCATTGTCTTCTAGTCTAATTCAGTGCTTTCTTCCAAATGTGTTATTGTATCATTTTAATCTTGAAAATTTTGTTCCCCATTATTTTTCTTTAAAGAGCCAGAACGAAAATAGTATACTCAATGTATAGTCGGAAAGCAGCTGAAGAAGTGAAGCGAGAACTGATAAAGTTAAAAGTGAACTATTACATTCTAGAAGAGTCATGGTGTGTAAGAAGATCCAAGTGAGTATCAACACAGTTAACATTTTATAATCATAAGACACGAGGGTTAATTCAAGCACATGGCACATGCTTTGCTGGTGGCAGGGGTGTGTATATAACATAAAGTATACATGGAAAAACTTCCTTTTTTTTTTTTTTTTTTTTTTAAACAGGCTCTCTGTCGCCCAGGCTGGAGTGCAGTGGCATAATCTAGGCTCACTGCAGCCTCCGCCTAATTTTTGTATTTTTAGTGGAGATGGGGTTTTGCCGTGTTGGCCCAGGCTGGTCTCAAACTCCTAGCCTCAAGTGCTACTCCTGCCTTGGCCTCCCGAAGTGCTGGGACTACAGGCGTGAGCCACCATGCCTGGCCTGAAAAAACCTTCTAGATAATGATTTGGAGACTTTCTTTTCTAGTCTTTATAAATATCTTTTTTTTAAATAATGATTTGTATGTGCATACTACCTTAAAGAGATTTTATTGGAACTAATTGATAATCTCCCAAATTGTTCATATTTGCTTTTGATGTTTTTAAAGAAGCTTTTATTTAAAGTTGGATGTATTTTCTTTCAAAAGACTTCCAGGGTCTGAAACCAAGTAATGGGGAATCTCTTTTGGTGAAGTCAGGCAGCTGAGCACCAGGGGCCGCATTATCCTTACTGGGTCTCTGTGCTACACCATGTCCTGTCGATGGATGGGATACCCTGTCAGCATCAACTCAGAATGAAACTTTTCTTTCCTGGTGTTTCACATCTTACTTGAATGGGAAAATGACTCTACTGTGACCCACATTCTCTTGGGTTTATAGTTTTTAAGTTTCTATTTCCACAGAGATGTTTACTAAGCTGAGTATAGCTCCAAGTGACAGTAAGATCTTCAAAGCAGATGTGAATCTAAAGCTATCTAGAAATGTGGCACGTAAGTGACTGGACACTAGGTGACAGTAGCCTGCTTTTAAAGTACCAAAACATTCACTTCATGAGGAGCACAGTACAGGAACAATTTTATCAGAAATAAACACTATTTTATGGAATAATATTTTTAAAATTCTTACTACTCTGTAACTAAACAAAAGTGTTCAAGAGATTGCTATATTTGTGGCTTGATCATACTTGCCCACCATATATTTCAATGACACATATGGTATTAAGACAACATTGTTAAATACTGAGTCATGAGTGAAAAATAGTTCTGTGACATAGTATCTACAGCTTTGCTCATAAGGCAACTAAAATAATTGTTGATTATAGAATGATTTTCCTATGAACGTGTGCTATGTGGTTTGAATTCAGTCAGGATTTATAGAAAATGTTATTTTGTAATAATTTAGAAAATGCTTTAAGCGTTTGTGAATATATATGAAATTCATATACTCACCTTTCACATTGTTATATAAATTTAGGACAGAAAAGTTCTAAGCATCTCATGACGATCTTATCAGGAGATTATATGAAATGAATGATAGGCTGACATTTGCAATAGGAAGAACTCAGTTCTTAGCATAGCTTTCTACCAGAAAATGGGATCTTCTTTATTTCTTTGGGCTTCACTCTCTTGAAACAACTGTAAGTTACTGGAACGTAAAAATAATTTTCATAACCTTTTTTCTCCGAGCTAACAATGAGCCTTTGAGAGTTCATTTTTTGCCTAGACCCCTGCATAGAGTTTGAATATGTGAAAGTTGCAGAGGCTTTGTGCTGTAGAGTGTTGGGAGAGCTCCCTGGATTTGCATAGCTCTAACAGTCTCATGTTTGGGTAGGCAGAGCACTGTTTTACCCACACAAGAAGGGATATGAAGGCAAATTCAGGAAGTATGGCAATAAACTTTGCACACTAAACAAAATCAGCAGACATTGAACTGACTTCAAGTCACTTACGAGCACTCAGACAGAGAGTTGGGGTGCAGAAGAGGGTGTGCTGGATTTCCCCATCTGGGCCTTGACTTGCCATTTATTGTGTCTGTCACAGCAGGAGTTGAGTGGGAGGAAGCTACGAAAGTGACTCTCTCATCTGTTTTCCCCACTCATTAAAACAACACTCTCCATCTAGTACAAGATCTAAGCCAGGCTGATGACACACTGTCAGGAAACCTTGGACAGGTCCACTCTGCTTCATCCTTGACACAAAACAAAAGCTGTGCTTTCTGTCCTGACAGGGAAGCAAATGGGGAGTTCAGATAGGAGAGGAAAGTGAAGAATGACTAATATTTATCTAGTGTTTACATTTAGAGTAGGAAGTTTCTTGACAAAGCTTTCTGCCAGGTTTGGGACCTTCCTTATTTCCTTGGCCTTCACTCTCCATTTCAGTTATGATCAGCCTGAAACCCCTGTAGACTGCTGGGACGTGAAAGTATGTCGGAATGGGGGAAGCAGATGGGGAACTCAGTTAGGAGAGGAAGGGGAAGAGGGACCAATATTTATCTAGTGCTTAATCTGTGCCTGGCAATTGGTGAGCACTAGGTTTAAATGATCTCATTTACAAGTGGCTTAATTGTATGGCTTGATTATTCCTTAAATATTTGACACTGAGTTTAAATATAAACATTCAAATCTATTTGCATGCAAGTTGTAGATTAGTTTTAAATTAACTACAGTTCTCTGCTTTCTTTTACTCCAATAATACAGTTGACATAAAATACATGCATTTAGAAGAAAATTATTCAGATTTCCATTAATGCTATTTGCAGATGGCTGGCCTGAGAAACCTTGGGAAACTCAGATGAGCACTAAATAGTGTTGCACAAGGCAAACAGAACTCCCCAAGACAGCTGTTTGCCCTCTCTTTTTCCTAAAAGCTGTTGAACTCAGGAAAACTGTGGGTCGTCCTCTACTTTCTGTGCGTCTCACTCTCTGCCACCATGGGCCCTCAGTGTTGTAACAGTTCAGCCTTGACATGTAGGAGAAAATTAAAAGGTAGAAAACCCATGCCCAGCCATATGATCATAGGTGTTCCATGTCAGTAGAAACCAGTGTCAGCAAGGGTGTGCAAAAAGTGTGCACTTGAACCCTCTTCATGGGAACACTCACTGGCAAAACATTTCTAGGGGATAGTTTGATGAAGGGAAGGTTAAAAAAAAAATGTGCAGTCCTTTGGCAGAGTGATAATGTTGCCTCTAGAGCAGGGGTCTCCAAGCCCCCGGCCATGGACCAGTACTGGTCTGTGGCCTGTTAGGAACCCAGCCTCACAGCAGGAGGTGAGCAGAGGGTGAACAAGCATTACAGCCTGAGCTCTGGCTCCTGACAGATGAGTGGCAGCATTAGATTCTCATAGGAGCACGAATTCTATTGTGAACTCCACATGCGAGGGATCTAGGGTGCACACTCCTTATGAGAATCTAATGCCTGATGATCTGAGGTGAAACAGTTTCATCCCAAAACCATTGCCCCCACCCTCCAATCCATGGAAAAATTGTCTTGCACAAAACCAGTCCCTGGTGCAAAAAATGTTGGGGACTGCTGCTCTAGAGGTTTAGCTTGCAGAAGGGAGCGCCGCACAAGACTGCTTGTAGCTGCATTGCTTTATAATGGCAAAATGGGAAACAATTAAAGTATCTATCTGTAAAGAATTGGTTAAATAATACATATGAGAACTAGCAGCTTTTAAAAACAATAGAGTAGGTCTTTATGCACTGAGATGGAAAAATAGTGCCACATTTTATTGTTCAGTATAGAGTCCCAGAATAATTCCATTTTTGTAAAAACAACTCAAGAGCATCTGTCAGGGTCTTCCAGAGGGACAGAATTAATAGGATAAATCTATATATGAAAGGGAGTTTATTAAGGAGTACTGACTCACACAAACACACAGTGAGGCCCCACAATAGGCCATCTGCAAGGTGAGGAACAAGGAAGCCAGTCCGAGTCCCAAAACCTCAAAAGTAGGGAAGCTGACAGTGCAGCCTTCAATCTGTGGCTGAAGGCCCAGGGTCCCCTGGCAAACCACTGATGTAGACCCAAGAGTCCAAAAACTGAACAACTTGGAGTCTGATGTTCAAGGGCAGGAAACATCCAGCACAGGAGAAAGATGGAGGCCAGAAGACTCAGCCAGTCTAGTCCTTCCACATTGTTTTGCCTGCTTTTATTCTAGCCATGCTGGCAGCTGATTAGATGGTACCCACACAGATTGAGGGTGGGTCAACCTCTCCCAGTCCACTGACTTAAACGTTAATCTCCCTTGGCAACACCCTGACAGACACACCCAGAAACAATACTTTGATCCTTCAATCCAATCAAGTTGACACTCAATACTAACCATCACAGCATCTGTGTATATAATGATATCTGTGTCTGTATGTGTGTCTGACATTGGATAAGAAAAGATCCAGCAGATAGCAAATATTGTATGTTCTCACTTATAAATGGGAACTAAGCTACCAAGATGCAAAGCAAAAGAATGATATGGACTATGGGGACTTGGGGGAAGCGAGGAGTGGGGTGAGGGATAAAAGACTACACAGTGAGTACACTTGATACTGCTCTGGTGATGGGTGCACCAAAATCTCAGTAACTGCCATTGAAGAACCTATCCATGTAACCAAAAACCACCTGTTTTGCAAAAGCTATTGAAATAATTTTTTTTTAAAAGTTCCAGCAGGATATATGCTGGATTGTTTATAGAAGTCACCTCTGAGAAATGCTATTGGAGATGATAGTGACTTTCATTTCTTAAAATGTATGTAGGTCTATATTTGGTACTTTTATAATGACTGATTACTTATAAATTAAATATGTTATTTAAAAAGGGAAAATGATGTACATCCCTGCTACAGTGTTTGCCTCATGGTGGAGAGTGAGGAAGGGACTGCTACTAAACATAAGAGGGACTTGTCGGGAATTTTTTTTCTCTTATTTAGAAATAAAAATAAAAAGGGAAGCAATTATGACAAAACATGAGCAGTTGTCAATTCTCTATAATTTTCCCATATGTTTTTCTGTTTTTTAAAATTCCTCAAAAGGTAGATAGCAGTATCCAACAGTTCTATCTATAAAACTGTTCTTGATTTAAAATAAATGGTACTGTCATTTTGAAGGACTTATTTAGGCAAATGTCATATGATGCCAATTTTACTTATTCTATTCTTTATATATATTGCTTTTGAGATTTAATTATGTATTTAGCTAAGATGTATGTCCAACACTACCAGAATTTCTTTAAATTGATTCATTCTAGAATATCAACTGTCCAGTTTAAGATGTTTTGACCTACTGATTTTTTTTTTTTTTTTTTTTTTGAGACGGAGTCTGGCTCTGTCGCCCAGGCTGGAGTGCAGTGGCGCAATCTCAGCTCACTGCAAGCTCCGCCTCCCAGGTTCACGCCATTCTCCTGCCTCAGCCTCCCGAGTAGCTGGGACTACAGGCGCCCGCCACCACGCCCGGCTAATTTTTTGTATTTTTAGTAGAGACGGGGTTTCACCATGTTAGCCAGGATGGTCTCGATCTCCTGACCTCGTGATCCGCCCGCCTCGGCCTCCCAAAGTGCTGGGATTACAGGCGTGAGCCACCGCGCCCGGCCGACCTACTGATTTTTTTACTTTATGACAGTGTTAAAGCCATATGCATTCAGTAGAAAGTATACTTCAAATACCCATACAACCATTCTGTTTTTCAGTGTCAGTACAGCATTCAATAAATTACATGAGATGTTCAACATTTTGTTATAAAACAGCATTTGTATTAGATGATTTTGTCAAACTGTAAGCTAATACAAGTGTTCCTAGCATGTTTAAGGTAGGCTAGGCTAGGCTGTGATGTTGGGTAGATTAGGTGTATTAAATGCATTTTCAACTTATGATGGGTTTATTGGAACATAACCCCATTGTAAGTTGAGGAGCATCTATACAATTAATGCAACTTGCCTGTGAACTAAGCATATTTGTTCTTTATAATTTTTTAAATCAATATTGTCAGGCCTCTGAGCCCAAGCTAAGCCATCACATCCCCTGTGACCTGCACTTATACATCCAGATGGCCTGAAGTAACTGAAGAATCACAAAAGAAGTGATACTTAAATGGCCTGTTCCTGCCTTAACTGATGACATTCCACCACAAAAGAAGTGAAAATGGCCAGTCCTTGTCTTAACTGATGACATTACCTTGTGAAATTCCTTCTCCTGGCTCATCCTGGCTCAAAAAGCTCCCCCACTGAGCACCTTGTGACCCCCCACTCCTGCCTGCCAGAGAACAACCCCCCTTTGACTGTAATTTTCCTTTACCTACCAAAATCTTATAAAATGGCCCCACCCCATCTCCCTTTGCTGACTCTCTTTTCAGACTCAGCCCACCTGCCCCCAGATGAAATAAACAGCCTTGTTGCTCACACAAAGCCTGTTTGGTGGTCTCTTCACACGGATGCGAGTAAAATTTGGTGCCATGACTCGGATTGGGGGACCTCCCTTAAGAGATCAATCCCCTGTCCTGCTCTTTGCTCCATGAGAAAGATCCACCTACGACCTCAGGTCCTCAGACTGACCAGCCCAAGGAACATTTCACCAATTTTAAATCGGGTAAGCAGCCTCTCTTTACTCTCTTCTCCAACCTCTCTCACTATCCCGCAACCTCTTTCTCCTTTCAATCTTGGCACCACACTTAAATCTCTCCCTTCTCTTAATTTCAGTTCCTTTCCTTTTCTGGTAGAGACAAAGGTGACGCGTTTTATCTGTGAACCCAAAACTCCGGCGCCGGTCACAGAATCAGGAAGAGTCTTCCCTTGGTGTTTAACCACGTGGGGATGCCTACATGATTATTCACCCACGTTTCAGAGGTGTCTGACCACGGAGGGATGCCTTCACCCTTAGCAGCAAGTACCACTTTTTGGGGGGCAAGAACCCCCCGACCCCTTCCCTCCATGTCTCTACCCCTTCTCCACTTTCCTGGGGGCAAGCATCCCCCATCCCTTCTCTCCGTGTCTCTATCCTCTATTTTCTCTGGACTTGCCTCCTTCACTATAGGCAAACTTCCACCCTCCATTCCTCCTTCTCCCTTAGCCTGTGTTCTCAAAGACTTAATACCTCTTCAACTCACATGTGACCTAAAACCTAAATGCCTTATTTTCTTCTGCAATGCCACTTGACCCCAATACAAACTCGACAGTGGTTCCAAATAGCCAGAAAATGGCACTTTCGATTTTTCCATCCTACAAGATCTAAATAATCCTTGTCGTAAAATGGGCAAACAGTCTGAGATGCCTGACGTCCAGGCATTCTTTTACACATCGGTCCCTCCCTAGTCTCTGTTCCCAATGCAACTTGTCCCAAATCTTCCTTTTTTCCCTCCCGCCTGTCCCCTCAGTCCCAACCCCAAGCATCGCTGAGTCTTTCTTCTTTCCAATCTTCCTTTTCTATAGACCCATCTGACCTCTCCCCTCCTCCCCAGGCTGCTCCTTGCCAGGCCGAGCTAGGTCCCAATTCTTCCTCAGCCTCCGCTCCCCTACCCTATAATCCTCTTATCACCTCCCCTCCTCACACCCGGTCGGGCTTACGGTTTCATTCTGTGATTAGCCCTCCCCCACCTGCCCAGCAATTTCCTCTTAAAAAGGTGGCTGGAGCTAAAGGCATAGTCAAGGTTAATGCTCCTTTTTCTTTATCCCAAATCAGATAGCATTAGGCTCTTTTTCACCAAATAAAAAACCCAGCCCAGTTCATGGCTGCTTGGCAGCAACCCTGAGACACTTTACAGCCCTAGACCCTAAAAGGTCAAAAGGCTGTCTTATTCTCAATATACATTTTATTACCCAATTTGCTCCCGACATTAAATAAAACTCCAAAAATTAAATTCCAGCCCTCAAACCCCGCAACAGGACTTAACTAACCTCGCCTTCAAGGTCTACAATAATAAAGTGGAGGCAGCCAAGTAGCAATGTGTTTCTGAGTTGCAATTCCTTGCCTCCACTGTGAGACAAATCCCAGCCATATCTCCAGCACACAAGAACTTCCAAACGCCTGGACCACAGCTGCCAGTGGTTCCTCCAGAATCTCCTCCCCCAGGAACTTGCTACAAGTCCTGGAAATCTGGCCACTGGGCCAAGGAATGCCCATGGCCCGCAGAGCCCCTGGAACTCTGGCCCAAGGCTCTCTGACACCTTCCCAGACCTTCTTGGCTTAGCAGCTGAAGACTGACACTGCCCGATTGCCTCGGAAGCCTATAGGACCATCACAGATGCTCTGGGTAACCCTCACATTGGAGGGTAAGTCTGTCCCCTTCTTAATCAATACAGAGGCTACCCACTGCACATTACCTTCTTTTCAAGGGCCTATTTCCCTTACCTCCATAACTGTTGTGGGTATTGACAGCCAGGCTTCTAAACCTCTTAAAACTCCCCAACTCTGGTGCCAACTTTTAAGCACTCCTTTTTAGTTATCCCCACCTGCCCAGTTCCCTTGTTAGGCCAAGACACTTTAACTAAATTATCTGCTTCCCTGACTATTCCTGGACTACAGCCACACCTCATTGCTGCCTTTTCCCCCAGTTCAAAGCCTCCTTCACATCCTCCCCTTATATCTCCCCACCTTAACCCACAAGTATAGGACACCTCTACTCCCTCCTTAGCGACCGATCATGCACCCCTTACCATCCCATTAAAACCTAATCACCCTTACCCCGCTCAACTCCAGTATCCCATCCCATAGCATGCTTTAAAAGGATTAAAGCCTGTTATCACTCACCTGCTACAGCATGGCCTTTTAAAGCCTATAAACTCCCCTTACGATTCCCCCATTTTACCTGTCCTGAAACCAGACAAGGCTTACAGGTTAGTTCAGGATCTGCGCCTTATCAACCAAATTGTTTTGCCTATCCACCCCGTGGTGCCAAACCCATATACTCTCCTATCCTCAATACCTCCCTCCACAACCCATTATTCTGTTCTGGATCTCAAACATGCTTTCTTTACTATTCCTTTGCACCCTTCATCCCAGCCTCTCTTCGCTTTCACTTGGACTGACCCTGACACCCATCAGGCTCAGCAAATTACCTGGGCTATACTGCCGCAAGGCCTCACAGACAGCCCCTATTACTTCAGTCAAGCCCAAATTTCTTCCTCATCTGTTACCTATCTCGGCTTCTCATAAAAACACATGTGCCCTCCCTGCCGATCGTGTCCACCTGATCTCTCAAAACCCAGCACTTTCTACAAAACAACATTTCCTTTCCTTCCTAGGCATGGTTGGATACTTTCAACTTTAGATACCTGGTTTTGCCATTCTAAAACCATTTTATAAACTCACAAAAGGAAACCTAGCTGACCCCATAGATCCTAAATCCTTTCCCCACTCCTCTTCCCATTCCTTGAAGACAGCTTTAGAGACTGCCCCCACTCTAGCTCTCCCTGACTCATCCCAACCCTTTTCATTACACACAGCTGAAGTGCAGGGCTGTGCAGTCGGAATTCTTACACAAGGACCAGGATGGCATCCTGTAGCCTTTTTGTCCAAACAACTTGACCTTACTGTTTTAAGCTGGCCATTATGTCTCCATGCAGTGGCTGCTGCCGCCGTAATACTTTTAAAGGCCCTTAAAATCACAAACTATGCTCAACTCACTCTCTACAGCTCTCATAATTTCCAAAATCTATTTTCTTCCTCACACCTGACGCATATACTTTCTGCTCCCTGGCTCCTTCAGCTGTACTCACTCTTTGTTGAGTCTCCCACAATTACCATTGTTCCTGGCCCGGACTTCAATCCAGCCTCCCATGTTATTCCAGATACCACACCTGACCCTCATGACTGCATCTCTCTGATCCACCTGACGTTCACCCCATTTCCCCACATTTCCTTCTTCCCTGTTTCTCACCCTGATCACACTTGGTTTATTGATGGCAGTTCCACCAGGCCTAATTGCCACACACCAGCAAAGGCAGGCTATGCTGTAGCACAAGCCACTAGCCCGCCTCTTAAAACCTCTCATTTCCTTTCCATCATAGAAATCTGTCCTCAAGGAAATAACTTCTCAGTGTTCCATCTGCTATTCTACTACTCCTCAAGGATTATTCAGGCCCCCTCCCTTCCCTACACATCAAGCTTAAGGATTTGCCCCCACCCAGGACTGGCAAATTAGCTTTACTCAACATGCCTGAGTCACAAAAACTAAAATACCTCTTAGTCTAAGTAGACACTTTCACTAGATAGGTAGAGGCCTTTCCTACAGGGTCTGAGAAGGCCACCACAGTCATTTCTTCCCTTCTGTCAGACATAATTCCTCAGTTTAGGCTTCCCACCTCTATACAGTCTGATAACAGACCAGCCTTTATTAGTCAAATCAGCCAAGCAGTTTTTCAGGCTCTTAATGTTCAGTGAAACCTTTATATCCCTTACAGTCCTCAGTCTTCAGGAAAAGTAGAACATACTAAAAACACACCTCACCAAGCTCAGCCACCAACTTAAAAAGGAATAGACAATACTTTTACCACTTTCCCTTCTCAGAATTCAGGTCTGTCCTCAGAATGCTACAAAGTACAGCCCATTTAAGCTCCTGTATAGATGCTCCTTTTTATTAGGCCCCAGTATCATTCCAGACACCAGACCAACTTGGACTGTGCCCCAAAAAACTTGTCATCCCTACTGTCTTCTGTCTAGTCATACTCCTATTCACTGTTCTCAGCTACTCATACATGCCCTGCTCTTGTTTACACTGCCAGTTTACACTGTTTCTCCAAGCCATCACAGCTGATATCTCCTGGTGCTATCCCCAAACAGCCACTCTTAACTCTTAAAGTAAATAAATAATCTTTGCTGGCAAGGCTATGCTGAACCTCCTTAGGCACTCTCTAATTAGATGTCCTAGGTCCTCCCAATTCTTAGTCCTTTAATACCTGTTTTTCTCCTTCTCTTATTCCATTTAGTTTTTCAATTCATACAAAACTGTGTCCAGGCCATCACCAATAATTCTAAATGACAAATGTTTCTTCTAACAACCCCACAATATCACCCCTTACCACAAAATCTTCCTTCAGTTTAATCTCTCCCACTCCAGGTTCCCACGCCGCCCCTAATCCCGCTCAAAGAAGCCCTGAGAAACATCGCCCATTATCTCTCCATACCACCCCCAAAAATTTTTGCCGTCCCAACACTTTACCACTATTTCATTTTATTTTTCTTATTAATATAAGAAGACAGGAATGTCAGGTCTCTGAGCCCAAGCTAAGCCATCATATCCCCTGTGACCTGCATGTACACATCCAGATGGCAGGTTCCTGCCTTAACTGATGACATTCCACCACAAAAGAAGTGAAAATGGCCTGTTCCTGCCTTAACTGATGGCATTGTCTTGTGAAATTCCTTCTCCTGGCTCAAAAGCTCCCCAACTGAGTACCTTGTGACCCCCACTCCTGCCCACTGGAGAAAAACCCCCCTTTTTCCTTTACTTACCCAAATCCTACAGAACGGCCCCACCCCATCTCCCTTCGTTGACTTTCTTTTCGGACTCAGCCCGCCTGCACCCAGGTGATTAAAAGCATTATTGCTCACACAAAGCCTGTTTGGTGGTCTCTTCACATGGACACGCATGAAAGCTACATGACAGGATTGTTTAAAAACTAAAGTAATTTAAGGAGGAAAAAGGAAATGAGGTCAGGAATGTAAGAAGTGCCCTGCTTTATCTGCAGTTATATAATGCATATTGATTTTTAACGTGTACATTCATTTTTCTAGGCCTGGTTGCAGTATGCCTGAAATTTGGGATGTAGAAGATCCTGCCAATGCTGGGAAAACTCCCTTATGTAACCTCTTGGTGAAGGATTCCAAACCTCACTTCACCACTGTATTCCAGAACAGTGTTTACAAAGTCCTAGAAGTTGTAAAAGAATGACTGCTACATGACCTGCTGCCTACGGAGAACTACATCTGTAATGGTTTTAATGTTTTGCTAAGTCATGTGTTGTTCATATCCCAAAAACTTTTATAGGTAACTGTTTTCAAATAGAAAATGTTTTATTTGGTCAATTTGAATGTCATTCTAATTATAAAAATGACTCATACCTTCCATGCACGTCCGTGTGAAGAGACCACCAAACAGGCTCTGTGTGAGCAACATGGCTGTTTATTTCACCTGGGTGCAGGTGGGCTGAGTCCAAAAAGAGAGTCAGCGAAGGGAGATAAGGGTGGGGCCGTTTTATAGGATTTGGGAAGGTAATGGAAAATTACAATCAAAGGGGGTTGTTCTCTGGTGGGCAGGGGTGGATCTCACAAAGTACATTCTGAAGTGTGGGGAGAATTACAAAGAACCTTCTTAAGGGTGGGGGAGATTACAAAGTACATCGATCAGTTAGGGTGGGGCAGGAACAAATCACAATGGCGGAACGTCATCAGTTAAGGCTGTTTTTACTTCTTTTGTGGATCTTCAGTTACTTTAGGCCATCTGAATATATACGTGCAAGTCACAGGGGATGCGATGGCCTGGCCTGGGCTCAGAGACCTGACATTCCCGCCTTCTTATATTAATAAGACAAATAAAACAAAATAGTGTTGAAGTGTTGGGGTGGTGAAAATTTTTGGGGGGTGGTATGGAGAGAGAGTGGGCGATGTTTCTCAGGGCTGCTTCAAGCGGGATTAGGGGTGGCATGGGAGCCTAGAGTGGGAGAGATTAAGCTGAAGGGAGGTCTTGTGGTAAGGGGTGATATTGTGGGGATGTTAGAAGAAACATTTGTCATATAGAATGATTGGTGATGGCCTGGATACGGTTTTGGATGAATTGAGCGAGCTTGATGTGTAGGGAAGGGAGGGGGCCTGAATAATCCCTGAGAAGTAGTAGAATAGCAGATGGAACACTGAGAAGTTATTTCCTTGAGGATAGATTTCCACGATGGAAAGGAAATGAGAGGTTCTAAGAGGCGGGCTAGTGGCTTGTGCTATAGCATAGCCTGCCTTTGCTGGTGTGTGGCGATTACGCCTGGTGGAACTGCCATCAATAAATCAAGCGTGATCAGGGTGAGGAACAGGAAAGAAGGAAACATGGGGAAATGGGGTGAATGTCAGGTGGATCAGAGAGATACAGTCATGGGGGTCAGGTGTGGTATCAGGAATAATGTGGGAGGCCAGATTGAAGTCCGGGCCAGGAACAGTGGTAATTGTGGGACTTAACAAAGAGTGAGTACAGCTGAAGGAGCCGGGGAGCAGAAAGTATATGCATCAGGTATAAGGAAGAAAATAGATTTTGGAAGTTATGAGAAATGTAGAGAGTGAGTTGAGCATAGTTTGTGATTTTTAGGGCCTCTAGAAGTATTAAAGCATCGGCAGCCGCTGCACGCAGACATAAGGGCTAGGCTAAAACAGTAAGGTCAAGTTGTTTGGACAGAAACGCTGCAGGGTGTGGTCCTGGCTCTTGTGTAAGAATTCTGACCATGCTAACCATGCCTAGGAAGGAAAGGAGTTGTTGTTTTGTAAGGGATTGAGGTTTGGGAGATTAATCGGACACGATCAGCAGGGAGAGCATGTGTGTTTTTATGAGAATTATGCTGAGATAGGTAACAGATGAGGATGAAATTTGGGCTTGACTGAAGTAATGGGGGCTGTCTGTGAAGTCTTGCGGCAGTACAGCCCAGGTAATTTGCTGAGCCTAATGGGTGTCAGGGTCAGTCTAAGTGAAGGCAAAGAGAGGCTGGGATGAAGGGTGCAAAGAAATAGTAAAGAAAGCATGTTTGAGATCCAGAACAGAATAATGGGTAGTAGAGGGAGGTATTGAGGATAGGAGAGTATATGGGTTTGGCACCTGGGGGTGGATAGGCAAAACAATTTGGTTGATAAGGCGCAGATTCTGAACTAACTTGTAAGCCTTGTCTGGTTTTAGGACAGGTAAAATGGGGAAATGGTAAGGAGAGTTTATAGGTTTTAGAAGCCCATGCTGTAGCAGGCGAGTGATAACAGGCTTTAATCCTTTTAAAGCATTCTGTGGGATGGGATATTGGCATTGAGCGGGGTAAGGGTGATTAGGTTTTAATGGGATGGTAACGGGCATGTGATCGGTTGCCAGGGAAGGAGTAGAGATTTCCCATATTTGTGGGTTAAGGTGGGGGGATATGAGAGGAAGATGCGAAGGAGGCTTTGGGCTGGGGAGAAGGGTGGCAATGAGATGCAGCTGTAGTCCAGGAATAGTCAGGGAAGGATAATTTGGTTAAAATATCTCGGCCTAATAAGGGAACTGGGCAGGTGGGGATAACTAAAAAGTAGTGCATAAAAGAGTGTTGTCCAAGTTGGCACCAGAGTGGGGGAGTTTTCAGGGGTTTTGAAGCTTGGCCGTCAATACCCACAACAGTTATGGAGGCAAGGGAAACAGGCCCTTGAAAAGAAGGTAATGTGGAGTGGGTAGCCTACGTGTTAATTAAGAAGGGGACGGACTTATCTTCCACTGTGAGAGTTACCCAAAGCTCGGCGTCCGTGATGGTCTACGGGGCTTCCGAGGCGATCGGGCAGTGTCAGTCTTCAGCCGCTAAGCCGAGAAGGAGTCAGTCAGAGAGCCTTGGGCCAGAGTTCCAGGGGCTCCGGGAGTGGCTGCCAGGTGAGTTGAACAGTCCGATTTTCAGTGGGGTCCCGCACAGATGGGACATGGCTTATGAGGAATCCTGGGCTGCAGGCATTCCTTGGCCTGGTGGTCAGATTTCTGGCACTTGTAGCAAGCTCCTGGGGGAGGAGGTTCTGGAGGAACACCTGGCCGCTGTGGTTCAGGCGTTTGGAAGTTCTTGTGTGCTGGAGATGTGGCTGGGGTTTGTCTCACAGTGGAGGCAAGGAATTGCAACTTTTTTCTATTATTGTACACCTTGAAGGCGAGGTTAATTAAATCCTGTTGTGGGGTTTGAGGGCCGGAATTTAATTTTTGGAGTTTTATTTAATGTCGGGAGCAGATTTGGGTAATAAAATGTATATTGAGAATAAGGTGGCCTTTTGACCTTTTAGTTTCTAGGGCTGTAAAGCGTCTCAGGGTTGCTGCCGAACGAGCCATGAACTGGGCTGGGTTTTTATATTTGATGAAAAAGACCTAAACGCTTCTGACTTGGGAAGAAAAAGGAGCATTAACCTTGACTATGCCTTTGGCTCCAGCCACCTTTTTAAGAGTAAATTGCTGGGCAGGTGGGGGAGGGCTAGTCACAGAACGAAACTGTAAGCCGGACCAGGTGTGAGGAGGGGAGGTGATAAAAAGATTACAGGGTGGAGGAGTGGAGGCTGAGGAAGAATTGGGACCTAGCTTGGACTGGCGAGGAGGGGAGAGGTCAGATGGGTCTGTAGAAAAGGAAGATTAGAAAGACTTGGCGATGCTTGGGGTTGGGACTGAGGGGACAGGCGGGAGGGAAAGAAGGAAGATTTGGGACGAGTTGCACTGGGCACAGAGACTAGGAAGGGACTGATGTGTAAAAGAATGCCTGGATGTCAGGCACCTCAGACCATTTGCCCCTTTTACAACAAGGATTATTTAGATCTTGTAGGATGGAAAAATTCAAAGTGCCATTTTCCAGCTATTTGGAACTACTGTCGAGTTTGTATTGGGGCCAAGTGGTGTTGCAGAAGAAAATAAGGTTTCTGGTGAAACCTTATTTCACCAGAATAGGTTTTAGGTGAGGTGTAAGTTGAAGAGGTTTTAAGTTCTTGAGCACACAGGCTAAGGGAGAAGGAGGAATGGAGGGTGGAAGGTTGCCCATATTGAAGGAAGCAAACCCAGAGAAAAGAGAGCGTAGAGACACGAAGGGAAGGGGTTTGGGGGTTCTTGCCCCCTAGAAAAGCAGGACTTGCCACTAAGGGTGAAGGAGAAGGGGTTGAGGGGTACTTGCCCCAGCCCCAGGAAAGCAGAGAAGGGGTAGAGACAAGGAGAGAAGGGGTTGGGGTACTTGGCCATTCCCCAGAAAAGCAGAGAAGGGGTAGAGACAAGGAGAGAAGGGGTTGGGGTAATTGCCCCTTCCCCAGAAAAGCAGGACTTGCTGCTAAGGGTGAAGGACCAAGGCAGGCATCCCTGCATGGTCTGACACCCTTGAAACGTGGGTGTATAATCAGAGAGGCGTCCCTGCAATGATTAAACACCAAGGGAAGACTGCCTTCCCAGTCCGTGACCAGCGCCGGAGTTTTGGGTCCACGGATAAAACGTGTCTCTTTTGTCTCTACCAGAAAATGAAAGGAATTGAAATTAAGAGAAGGGAGAGATTGAAGTGTAGCGCCAAGATTGAAAGGAGAAAGAGGTTGACGGATAGTGAGGGAAGTTGGAGAAGAGAGTAAAAAGAGGCCGCTTACTGAATTTGAAATTGGTGAGATGTTTCTTGGGCTGGTCTGTCTGAGGACCTGAGGTCGTAGGTGGATCTTTCTCATGGAGCAAAGAGCAGAAGGGGTGGGGGGGATTGATCTCCCAAGGGAGGTCCCCCGATCCAAGTCACGGCACCAAATTTCATGCGCGTCCATGTGAAGAGACCACCAAACAGGCTTTGTGTGAGCAACATGGCTGTTTATTTCACCTGGGTGCAGGTGGGCTGAGTCCGAAAAGAGAGTCAGCGTAGGGAGATAAGGGTGGGACCATTTTATAGGATTTGGGAAGGTAATGGAAAATTACAGTCAAAGGGGGTTGTTCTCTGGTGGGCAGGGGTGGATCTCACAAAGTACATTCTCAAGGGTGGGGAGAATTACAAAGAACCTTCTTAAGGGTGGGGGAGATTACAAAGTACATTGATCAGTTAGGGTGCGGCAGGAACAAATCACAATGGTGGAATGTCATCAGTTAAGGCTGTTTTTACTTCTTTTGTGGATCTTCAGTTACTTTAGGCCATCTGGATGTATATGTGCAAGTCACAGGGAATGCGATGGCCTGGCCTGGGCTCAGAGGCCTGACAATACCTTTATCAATTGGTTACTATTTCAATGCCCCCTTTAAAATTTGCTATGCAAATGAGTATATGCTTGTACTTGACTTTAATATTTGTGCTAAAGTGAGCAAAGTTACCTGTATAAAGAAAACAATGAGTTGTGACAAGGATGACGTGAAAATACAGGACAATTCTGACAATGTAGGGGCTGATTTTATAGTGTAAGAACTATTAATGCCCCTTGCTTCTTTTTTCTGCCTCTTGCTCTTGTCTTTTGGACATTTCAGTGATTGTAAGTTCTTCGGTCATGTCAGTCCCTGTCATCAAGTTGAGTTACAGTAGATGGGGCAGACATAGAGTGTTTGCTTTGTGGAACTATCTGTCTGTTTTGCTTCCTTGTGCTCTTTTTGTTCTCTGTTCTCTTGTTAATGAAGCTTTTCCTGCCCATTATTAATCCAAACTCTTGGGCCTTGTGGTTAGGAAATTCCCTTAACTTCCAGCCATGTGGCATTATCATGTCTCTTTCTCTCTGTCTCGCTCTCTCTCCTCCTCCCCCGAACATTTTCTGTCAAATAAGTACTGTTTACTCATTTAGTTGCTTATCAAATACTTATTCTTGGTTTTAAAAAAATTATTGGTAACTGTATTTTTCTCATTTTTTAGCATTATTCAAATGTTTACATTTTAATACTTTAAACCACTTTAAAATTTTTTCATGTTTAATTATAGTTTTAAGAAAAACTATTTTGAACAACCCCAAATATAGTGCATCTAGAAACTAATGTATATTTGAGTAGACATCACTTATAGTGGAACAGTAGACTGTAGTACATGGTAATTTTTCTTTTACTCTTAAGATACAATAGAACATGACTAATTTTCCTGTCAAAAACGTAAAGAATAACAATAAATGAAGTTTTTATATTTTACTTTTAAGATTGCCTGTCTTTACTAAGACAAAGCCTTAAGCCTTATGTTATAATTTTGGTTCTAAAAAATCATCATTTCAGTATGAGGAATGAGTATATTTCGTCTTCCTCTTTAGTTTTCTTCGTCCTATTTATTTTTATTTTGAGAAATTTCTACACCTTCTTTGAATTCCTTGCATGAATTTTTGTTTCCTAGAAGTTAATTTGTGTGAAATGAGATTCTTCAAAACGATGAAACCTCGTAGCTCTGAGAAAAGGTTTTAGGGTTTTAAATTCTAAGCAAACTGTGACTATGGCTGACTGACTACACATTTAATTATACTGCTTCTCTTTCTTAACCACAGGCAGATTAACCTCATTGTGGATTGTCCTTCAGACCTTAGTCCTCAGGCATGGTTTCTGGTGCCCATTCCTGGAAGCCGCTGTTCCCTTTCTACCTTCTTACCAGAGCCCAAGGGCAGGCCTGGTCCCGGGGAAGCAGCAGCTTGCTGACATGAGTCAGCTGCAAAGGCTGAGGAGTGTGCCCTCAGAGAAGCACCGCCCCCCAGCCCTGCCCCAGTGCCCAGAGCCGCAGCTCCTAGGGATGCTCCTTCCCTGGAGGCGGCCCAGGAGAGGGACTCTGGCAGTGTTCTTCAGATTTGTGACCACTGTTCCTCATTTGCTGGTTGACTGTTTTTATTTCTTAGGCTTTTGCTAGTTTTAGAAAATAGGGAAGCAGCCCGTGATTTGTGGATTAAAAGCAACAGTTGAGCGATGATGCACAACAGTCCAGGAAAATGGGCAGTGACACTTGAGGCTGAGGATGAGAGTTGACATGGGCAGGGAGAGGGAGGTGCGCGCTGCTTATCTGTGATTGTTGCTCACCTGAGTGTGGCTGATTGTGTACATCCAGCAGTTACAATTTTTAAAAATTATACTTTTACATTTATTTTATATTTCTCTCACCCCCAGTAATTTCCTTCCAAATAAGTTCACATGTAACAAGTAGAAATTCTGTACAGGAAAAAAGCATTAAAAATACTATTATAACTGCTTCATTTGCTGGGAACCATTGCAAGTAGTACAAATTAGCTTTTTCCAGAAGGATCCTCTTGTAGCAGGGTTTATGAATGTAACCCCCAGCAAAATGTGACTATATATTAGGAGAGCCAGTTTGGAGCAGAGGCCTGAAGGTCCCTGCTATGCAGCCATGGCCACAGCTCGCAGCACCAGTGCTATGGAGCATCCGCACCTTTGATGGCAATGCAGAGTGATAGCAGGTTCCATAGGCATGACAAAACAGTATTAAAGCTCAGTATTTTGCATATTTTTAGCACTTAAAAATATTTTTGCTTTAGTGTGAGGAAAGTAAGGATGGGCAAAGAGGCGATCAAAATAGCTATTGCTATGACATTTTAGAAAACAAAGTTTGGGCCGTATTTCTTTAAAAAGATAAGCCTCTAAAAATGCTTAGCAAAAAAAGTATAGTATTAAAATAGGCAGTGATATTAATGAGAAAATGAAAGTATATATCAGGAATAAAGTGATATTGCATAGGAGTATTGTATTTTTATGAATTTTATGCCAGTTGTTTACATGTACTATATATGTTAAATAAATCATGAAAAATGAGGGAAATGTTTTTCTTGATTGTTATTTTCATTTCCACCTTGATTGTGATCAAGTTCAGCCTCATTTTGTAGTCAGATAGCCATGAACTGGTTTGAGTCAGATGGCAGTCCTGAGAAGAGAGGGAGGGATCATAACAGTGGGAGTAGACTCTTTGGTCTTGTTGTTGGTAGTGGTAGGTACTGAGATTATCCAAACTTTTCCTGTATTTATGGTAGAGTCACTTACATTCCTTTATCCTTTTCATCAAGGGACACAATAATTCATTCAAACTATATATTGGGAATAATTAAAGAGTTGCTAAAAGCTGCTTTAATGTATTTAAAAAATACGTTGGTATCAACATTTTCTAAATTGTAGCTCAATGTTTTTACTTGATACAAACATCAACTTCTTGGTTCTTTCTCTATGTAGGAAAGACATTTCAGCTCTCTTCATTCCTGTGTAATTACTTTCTTAACACAATGACACCTTGATTCTGACATCTTTGGGGAATGAGGTGTTCTAATACAGTTTAAAAGTAGCTCCTCTTTTAATTAGCAGGCATCAGCATCACCTGGAAGGCCTGTAGATTGCTGGGCCCCACCACAGAGGTTTCTGTTTCAGTTGGCCTATGGTGGGGCCCCAGAACTTGGATTTCTTAACAGTTCTCAGGTGGTGTTGAGGCTGTTCGTCCAGGGACCATACTTGAGAGCCTCTGCTCTAATCGGTGGGAACAGACTGGCTGGATGACTGGCCTCCAGGGGGCGCTCCATTCCTCACAGCAATCCCACCAGAGCTGGTTGATGGACACTCTACCAGGAGCTGAATTTTACCACGTACCTTCTTTGCCTGTTAGGGCACACTGCTTCAATGAAACTTGCAAGGAGCAAAGAACAGATTAGGTAATTTTTAGTCGGAACACTGATATGAATTATAGATTATTTACATATTTTGAAGCTGCAAACTGCACCTCGTTTCTTTTCAGTTCAGAGATGGAAAAGGAGTGAAAATCCTTGAAATAGAACTTCCTTTTGTAGGATTACTTTGTCTAGAAGACAGTAGATAAATTCAATGATGTGTGGGGATTGCAAAAATTCATTTTCCACTTTATTACTTTTGTTTTGGCACCACAAATCCAAATCTTCTTCCTTTATTAGAGGTCAGCCAATAATCAGCGCTGGGTCACAGATTGCTTGCTTCTTTCTTCTTCCTCCTTTTTCTCTTGCCCCAAACTAGAAGTTTCTAATTTGAATCAACAAAATTGTTCTCAATGCAGAAAAAGAGGAGCTACTTTTAAACTTCATTACATTCCTGAATTGGTCTTTATTTCACAGCATTGTTATCAGGACGAATACATTTTACATTAGAAGTTGAAAAGGATATTAAGGTACAAAAAGGTCTTGAAAACTTTCCTTTTACATTTCCTCCCGTGAGAGAGATTTTAAAATTCTGAATGAATATATAAGAATTGAAGACTCGATTTGATTGTAGTGTAATTAAGAGATAGTTTCCTTTTTTTGCAAAGAGATTAGGATAACATTGATACTGGATCCACTTTCAAAGCAATGTTTTCTATAGTTTTCTATACTCAATTATCTTTAACCCAAAACTCTAAATCAGTATGCACAGTGTTGTCAAAATGACTTTCAAATAAATGGTAGCACTACATGGTATTCTGTTTCATAGGCATGTTCTTTTTAATGCAGCATAATATCATTTCGTTGATTTTTTTAAGTACCTGGTGGGCTTTTTTCCTGTAGGCAAATTTAATATCTTGGTGGGGGGAGTTGAATTTTGCAGACTTCAGCTCGTTTGGTTGTTATGCTGATTACTCTGATACCCTTAGTCCTTATGCATTTCTGAAAAAATAGAAATGAAAATACGAAATGGGCATTGCTAAGTAGATTTGGCATCATGTCATGAAAACTGGGAAAGAAAGATGCCTGCAGGCCACCTCTGGCTCTGCTCCCTGCTGCTGATATCCTGCTCTTTGGCCAGGCTCCTCAAGTCTTCACTCTGGTATCCGCTTAGTGACCAGACTTCAGATTCGGAGGCCTCGCTTTTGCTCTGGAAAATTCTCTTCCCAGAAGAGTACAATTTTGTAATCCCTCGAGCCCTTTACATAGGTAACAAATTTGACCTTTTTGAACAGACTTCTATGGCAGTAATTCTCAAACTTCTCTGCACATTAAAATTACTTGGGGAGCTTCAAAAAATCCTGAAGCCTTTTTCCCACCCCTAGAGATGTGTGGCCTGAGATTTAGAACTTTTTTTTAATCCCCAGTGATTCTAGTGCCCTAGGGCTAACATTTTAGAACTTGCCCTCCCTACTTCACCTCTGAATAACAAGGTTTCCACGTCTCCACCCAGTCAAAGTAGGAATGGCAAGCGTCTGTCATGTACACTTTATTAATTGTGATTATTAATTTCTACATTATTTCTAATCATGGCACCTAGTGTTGAGTAGACTCTTCAGGAAAGAATTCTGTCTTCAGTTATGGATGCTGCCAATGGCAGGGAGAAGGGGGAGAGTGGCAGTGCAGTTGCCACATATTTGTAAACCCTGATTAGAGTGTCAAGAAGAAATGGGAATATAGCAGCTAAAAGAAAAAATACAAATCACTTTGAAAATTTATTGTGTGAGGAATCATGTGTCTTCTCTGCAGACGCTTTTTGCCCCTCCTGGAATATGCTTTTCTTAGTATGTATTTCAGATACAACTCAAATGTCACCTCTTCCGTGAGGTCTTTCCTGACTGCCTGCCATTTGGTTGAGTGCATTGCCTCCCACTGCCCACGTGCCCATAACTCCCATGCACACATTTATCAACATGACTTTTCCCCCACTCTATTGTGTTCTTCATAAAAAGAACATGTCTTACTCCATTCTGAATCCACAGTGCCTCTTAGCACAGTTCCTGGAAAGTAGTACTGCTTAATGATGCTTTGAAATAAACCATACTTTATTCAACAATGCAGTAAATTGCAGATGGCAATAAAAGTTGTTTTTAGGACTAAAAGACAGTTTATGTTTTCCAGCCATGGAAAAGAAATAACAAGGAAATGCAGGACATCATCAGATGAGATAAATATCGTAGGGGAAAATATCCTTGTCAAACAGCTAAACAATAATTAACCTCATAGCATATCCTTGGTAGGTACTTTCAGACATGGCTAGTGACCGTATGAATTTATTGGAAGGCAATATGATAAAGACACGTACCTCTGTCCAGGGGCGGGACTCATTGACCTGATTTCAGTGTGTGGCTCAGGATACTGTGGTGACCAGCCATAGACACATTTGCTGCTGAACAGGGAGCAAGGAACTCTGGTAATTTGATTAAAAGTCTGGGAAGAGGGATTTTCCAAAGGATGGGAAGGGACTGATGTGCTATTATTGGGTGTAGATATTAGGGAAAACAGATGACAACAGTTGCACAATTAATATTGTCATAATAGAGACAACTATGCTGGAATCCATAATCCATCCTTTACAAACTTAGTGAAATAGGGCATGCTTCTTGAACATCAGTTTCTTTTAAAAGAATATGGCTTTTAGGATAGTAATTAGAAACGAGAAATAGACAAAGGAACAATCACAGCAGGAAATTTTAATATACCTCTCCTTAGAAATTGAGATAATAAGCAAAAAGATCAGTAAGGAAATGCATGATTTGAATAATAAAAGCAACTTGATTTAACAGTCATATGTAGAACTGCACCCAACAAGTGAAGAGTATACATTCTATTCAGGTATATGGGACATTTCCAAGAATTGACAGTAGAACATGAGCTCCTGACCAGGCACAGTGGCTCATGCCTCTAATCCTAGCACTTTGGGAGGCAGAGGCAGGCAGATCTCTTGAGCCCAGGAGTTTGAGACCAACCAGGGCAACATGACAAAACCCTGTCTCTACAAAAAATTAGCCAGGGTGGTATGTGCCTGTATTCCCAGCAACTTGGGAAGTTGAGGTAAGAGGATCACTTGAGCCCAGGAGGTTGAGGCTGCAATGAGCCATGATTGTACCACTGCACTCTGGCCTGGGCGACAGAGTGAGACCCCTGCCTCCAAAAAAAAAACAAAAAACTTGAACGTGAGCTCCAAGAAAGCATGACTTTTTGGCCTATTTTGTTTACAGATGTAACCTAAGCATCTAGAACAGTACCTGACACATGTGGGTGCCCAATATTTGTTAAAGGAAAGAATTGATCATACCTGGAGCCAAATGGCAGTTCTTTGGGGGGGAAAAAAACAACCCTAAGGATTGAAAATCCTTTAGTTGGAAATCAGCACAAATGAAACAGTTTTAAATATTAATTCATAATTTATGATGAAAATTTGAGAAAAAAATAGAACAATTATATGCTACAAATTGTGTGTGGAATATGACTAAAGCAGTTCTAGAGTTTTTTTTTGGCCTTTAGTCTAAAATGCATTCATTAAGCCAAAAATCAATAAATATCTGTATCAGGAATATAAATAACAGAATAGTTCCCCCACCCCAATTTGAAGGGAATAATGAGCAGAAATTGATGAAACAGAAAACAGATCAACAAAGTCAAAGTTGGTGTATTAGTCCTTTTTCACACTGCTGATAAAGACATACTTGAGACTGTGCAATTTACAAAAGAGGTATAATGGACTTCAGTTCCACATGGCTGGGGAGGCCTCACAATCATGGCCGAAGGCAAGGAGGAGGAAGTCACATCTTACATGGATGTCAGCAGACAGAGAGCTTGTGCAGGGAAACTCCACCTTATAAAACCATCGGATCTCATGAGACTTATTCACTATCACGAGAACAGCATGGGAAAGACCTGCCTCCATGATTCAATTACTGCCCACCAGGGTCCCTCTCACAACATGTGGGAATTCAAGATGAGATTTGGGTGGGGACACAGCCAAACCATATCAGTTGGTTATTTGAAACCTTAATCAGGAGATAAGAGAGAAGGTGTAAAAGATAAGGAATGGCAAATTACAGAAGCTGCAGAGAGTAAACAGGTAATGGGGATATTATAAACAAACTTTGTCAATAAATTTGGACATTTTGATAAAATGTCTAAATTTCTAGAAAAAACAGAGCTGAACCAAGAAGAAATAGAAATTAGAAATAACAGTCATCCCCCAGAAAGAAGCTGGATTGACAACTTTTTAAAATCTTCCCTTGAAGAAAACAACATATCTAGTGTTATAAGCTATTCCTACCAAACATTCAAGATACTGATTATTCCAGTCTTACACAAACATCCAAAAAATAGCAAATAAACTCAGTTCTTTAGATGACTGCAACATTAATACCAAGAGCACAGTAGGGTCAATGCAATAAAGGAAAATTGCATGTCTATTGCAATCATTAATAAAAATGTAAACAAGAACCTAGTAATAAAGTTAACAAGATATAAAAATATCAGTTCTCAAATTTATCTAAAGTTTTAATCAAAATTTCAGTAAGACTTTTTATGGAGCCCGACAAACAATGTAAAATTTTTATAGGTAAAGAATAATCAAGATAAGTCAGAAGAACATAAGATAAGGGCATTTTTCCTATAAGATGTCAAAGTTTATTACAAGACCTGTAGAAGTATTGGCACAGGAATATTTTAAAAATTGACTAATAGAGCAGAATAGATGGCTTGGGAGCAAGTGTGCATACATTTAATAAATGAGGCTGTGATAATTGATTATCCATATCAAAAACAATGGTATTGAGTCCCTACTTCACATTATACACAAAAATAAAGCTCCCCAGATGAATCAAATATCTAAACATGAAAAGCAATATTGTAAAACTTAGAAGACAATATAGGATAATATCTTTACCTTCTCAAGGAGATTTCCTTAAAGAAGGACTTCCTGAGACCCAAAAAACACTACCTGTAAAAGATCAATAAATTCACTGTTATGGTTAATAACTTCTGTTCACTACAAGATATCAAAAAGAGAATGAGGTAAGCCACGATGCATTCAAGATATTTGCAACTTGAGTACCTGACAAAAGATTAGAGAATAGACAACTGCAAACAGTAAGAAAGTGCAAAGAATCCTTTAGAAAAACTCCAAAGACACGGACATTTCACCAAAAAAGAAATACAAACAGCTCATAAACATTAAAAAAAAACCCAACCTATTCATAATTAGGGAAATGCAAAATGAAACAATATTTATAACTCCTAACATTGGCAAAATTTTTAAGTATTGAGAAACGTGGAACATCATGAACTCTCCTTTACTCCCAGTGGAGGGTAACTACTTTGGAAATAAATGGCATTACCTAATAAATACAACCCAGCATCTCCACTCCTTAGATACATACCCCAGAAAAATTCCTACATGTATGCACCAGGAGCATGTTTAACATGTTCACAGCTGCATTGTTCAAAAAAGCAGAAAACTCAGAAATCACTTGAATGTGTGTCTGGAGTAAATAGTAGAGAGGATAAAGACATTGAGTATAATCATCCAGTATGATCCTATCAAATATGTAAAATGGTAAAATAGCAATAGGCAACAGCATGGATGACTCAGGAAGATGTTGTTGAGCAAAAATATGTGTATATAATTTGCAGAAAAATACATGTGATGTGAGTTCGTTTATAGTGTCTTATTTATGAGGCCAGCAGTGGCTACGTAGGATAATAAAACCACAGATTATTAGAAGAAAGTGTTTGCTGACAAAATTGAAGCCAATATCTTCTTTTTTACAAATGAAGAAACTGAGGCTCTGGGAGGGGAAGAGATTTTCCCAAGCTCACACTAATATTTAGTAGTACAGCTGAAATTAAAAAATTGGTCCCTGGGTCCTAACCAAGAAACTGCATTCACCATGGGCTTGGGGATATACTGAATCTGCTCGACACTTAGCTGTGTGAACCAGAAGAAGTCAATTACGTTCTTGAAATCACATTGCCTCCTGAGTGAAATGTGTACAAGAAATAATGAGAATCTCATATGGCTGTTAGGACATTTGCATTGAAGTACTGTATGCAAAAGTTTATAGTCCAAATGTAATGAATCCTGGTTCTTTACATCCTACCCATGATAGCAGCAGACGGGGAGGAGGCTGAAATGGTATGGTGCCATCAGCCGAACACACACCCAGGCAGGAAAGCACCATACTCCAATGACAGATAAAGAGCCCAGGACTTCTCTGGGTATGCTTACACACAGGAGGGCATATAGGTGTTTCTAATTAAGTGTCTTTATGCCCCTTGACTTTTGCTTTTGATACTCATGCTGAATTTATTTCTGGTTCCAGATTACTAGACATTCACTTCGCAAATAATTGTTGTGGCTCTATGTTTGCTCCAGACACAGAGCTTTTATTATCACCCAAAGATCCCTATGGGAACCAAAAGAATCAAGCTGAACCAAGATTTCTGCCAGAATCAGTTTCCTGAAGCCAGGAGACTTTATCATGTTGTGCAAAGGACTTTTTTTTTTTTTTTTTTTAAGAAAAACAGACTCCTTTATTGATTTCTCCCTTTACCCTGCCTCTCCTTGCCGCTTATTTTGCCCTGACTTTGAGATCTCACCCTGTGTGGAAAAGGATTGGAGGGCATTCCTACTTTAGGGGGCGCTATATGACTCCATCTCTCAGCTCTGACTCAGGACCTTTGGCTTGGCCCTAAGCAGAGGTGTGGGAGGCTGGGGCTCTCTGATGCCCACACAGGGTCATTGGGAGGTTGGCTGAAGGATACCAAGCAGATTGCTGCCCCAAAATATGACTCCCTTGCCTATCCAGGTGTCTATAAACCCATCATTAGAAAGACAGTCTTTAAGACTCATTTCCAGTACTTCTGAAAAAGAAAGCAAATTCTCCTGAAAGCATAACACACTAAGCCCCTCTCAATCAGCAGTAGAGAGAGGCTGGGCCAACGGAAAGGTCAAAGTCATGAGCCAGGTGCACCCAGCTTCTAATTCTAGCTTGGCCATTTACTATCTGAAATCCTGAACTTCTGCGAGCCTCAGTTTCCTCATTGGAACGTATGGAATCAATACTACTTAGCTTGCAGGGTTGTTGTGAGAGGCAGGGACAAGAAACCCAATGCAATGCTCAGCACTCACATCAGTGGGATCCTATACATAGACACCATGATTTTCAACACCTTTGTGGAAAGTCTCCCTTCTTAAGGAGGCTGGATGGAGAAGGCACAGCGTTCTTCTTAATAGATGTCCACTTTGATGTGGGTCTAATGTTAGGGAGTGATGTCAGGACTCTGGACACACTGTGTTCTGAAGCAGCAAACAGGCAGCAAAAAGACAGCTGAGCCAATGGGACAGGAGCAGCCTCTGTCCTGGCCAAGAACTGTCACTCAGCTCTCCACAAACCAGGAGCACCGTCCCACCCAGGATGACTTCTGGGCAAGGCAAGGCCTCCACGGGTCCCCAGAGGAACAAGTGGCATATGTGAGACTCGAGTCAGACTGGAGTGCATGTTAACGCAGGGAAGAGGAGTGATGTGAAAGGAAAGGGTTGACAGGTAGAGCCTTCAATAAGATGTGGCATGCCTTCACTGGAGAAGCCAGGAGGATTTCTGACTACCATCTCACAGGAAGAGAATGTAGACCAAGGACCATGAAGGGAACTTTGTAGGATTATGGAAACTTCATCATGTCCTTCTGATGTATTTCTGTGCTTTTCTGAAGGGTTCAGTGATTTGCCCAAAGTTATTCGAATCACCCCATAAGGGGCAGAAGCATGTCTCAAACCCTCTGGTGGAGCTTTCATCTCTTGGGGAGAGAAAATCTAGGTTTCATTTGAAGAACTGCCATTTAGACTCCTTGGCTGGGGAAGCACAAGACAGTACTCAGCTGAACAGCTTGCTGAGGAATATGGGCTGGGAGAAGAGCTTGGAAAAATGCGTGGCAGCCTGACTTCACCCATGAGGGTCAAGAGGTGAGCAGGGCAGAGGGGCTGAAACACTCAGAAGAGAGCAGCCCAGACTCAAACTCCTCAGACTGGGAACCAGGGGAGACTAAAAATCAGGGAAGAATGGGAAACTGGCCAGAGAGGAAATGCTGTTTACTTCCAGGCCGGAGTTCCAGGCCTGGGAAGGCAAAGAAGACCTAGGGCAGTGGAATCCAATAGACCTTTCTGCAACAATGGCAGCGTTCTACAACTGTGCTGTCAGTAAGGTGGGCACAAGCCACAAGTGCTTATCAAACCCTTGAAATGTGGCTAGTGTGATCGAGAAATACTTTTAATTTTATTTAAATTCAATTAATTTAAATTTAAGTTTAAATAGCCACATGTGGCTAGTGGCTACCACATGGGACAGTACAGCCCTAAAGAGTCAGGCTGTTTAAATTTTGCAAGAGCTGAGGACCCTTGAATTGATTATATTTGATGGAGTAAGGATGGACAGCTCCTGAGACTCAAGTTCAGGCAGGGAGGTCTGGGACCAATTGAGATGGACGTCTGTGCTGGAAATTCTAAGAACTGACCCACGTTAGCTGGAGAAAGAAGCCATTGTTCCCTCCCATGCCTCCCTGCTTCAGCCTTTGCTTTCACTGAAGACTTGACACTTGGCATCTCTCACTCATTGGTCAGGTGACAGGTGTTACCTGCCCAGTAACTAGTCTTTACCCCCTCTTCCTTCCACTCAGTTGGGAATCCTCCTCTGTGCTCCCCTAGCACCTGCAATGCCTCACTTCTAGTCCCCTCTTTATTTATCTGCTTGACTAGCTCTACGCTGCACATAGCAGGTCCTCAGTGAGAGTTTACTTAGGGCTGACAGGGGTCACATGATAGAGCATCACATTCTTGCTATATGACCTCAGGTGAATTAATAACTTTTGAGCTAGCTGGGGAATATTCTTCATGACAGAACTAGTAGGACTTCATTTCACATCTGTGTTCCAATTTAACATACTCAGATTGAGCACCTGCTGCATGTCAGGCACCAGGCATTATAGAATGAGTAAGTCACACTGCCTACCATCAAGGAGATCCACAGTTAAGTTCAAGGACATACAAGTTTTATCAAAAGCAGACTGGTTAAGAGCACGTGTCTTGGAGTGGGTCGGAGCAGGGTAGGCAGCCTGGCTTTGCCATGCTCTAGAGGCAAAGGCCGAGTGATCTTAGGTGATGAATTCACTTTCTCAAGTTCTGTTTCTGTGTCTGTAAAATAGCATCATGATTCTCTCCGGCCCAGGTGTGAGGTTTAAATGAGATCTTATTTTTCTTACCAAGTTACTGCCAGCTCTCAGTGCTTAATCTTCCATTTAATATAACAATAAAAACAGCTGGGGATCCTGACACAGGTGCAAGGCTCGCTCTTGCTGGCCTTTGATCACAGCAGCAGCATCTTTCCTATGGCTGTTCTCTCCTCCTCACCCTGCACCGCAGGCAGCCTGTTTTCCTTTAAGCCCTCCAAACACTGCCAACTCAAGACGCAGCATGTCACAGACTTGCACTGAGGTTTGGGACAACTGGAAGCACTGGGTCACAGTTACTGCCATCATGTTGTCATTTCTGCCACAAGGAATTTCTTGCTGACTATGCTTCTTCCCCAGCCCCTGCCCACTGCCCTTCTGTGGGGCACTGTCTCTTGCTCCCCCTCGCTTTCATTCCTCCACTGCTCAAGAGACCCCACCCCCACTTCCAGTCACTTCTGGCCAAATCCTAGATTCCTCTGCATTATGCAGGACAATTTATTTCCTTTTTGTCTTACTTTCTTATCTAGGTTATCTGTTCCTAGGGGGCTTCCTGTTCATAATCAGTTGTTTTTCCCAGCCAGAAAATCAGAACTCTTTTTAAAGATTGATTCACTGACCATCAAGCTTAAATAGCAGGCAGCTTCAAAAAATAACATTTCCTCACCCCCTTCCCTTTCCTTAATCCCAAAGCCAGGAACAAATGAGCAAATCTGTGGGCTGGGTGGGTCTGATTACTAACCATTTTTAATACCGCAAACCCCTGGGGTTTTCTTTTTGTGCATTTCTTCCCAGGTGCCATCCGGAATCATTTCTTACTGTTCCTCTTTGCCTTTCATTGAGAATAGAAATAATTCACCCACACATATGGAGATAAAATAGTCTTTTGGAGGGGAGAGGGGAGAAAGTGAATCTTCTGTCAAAATAGTCTGGGCCCCACATCTGCCCCTTTCACTCAGCCTTTGCTGAAAGTGGGCCTGGCTGGGTGGGGTAGCCAGGGGCTCTGCTCAGCGCAGCGTCTGTCACTCCCAGCAGAGCCAGGGCTGTCTTCAGAGCTGGAGCACAGAAGTGACTAAGTGATGACAGAGAAATAGCTGCCAATTCCAAGTAGAACTGCCACCTCTGAGGAGGCACAGCATTGTCTTTTCAGATGGCATTTTCACAATGAGCTAGCTGCAGAGCCTGAGGACCCGATTGGATTCCTGTCCAAATGCCCAGGCATCCACTAATTCACAGAGTTGTAGAGTTTTACGCTAGGAAGAAACAATCAAACTTGATAGTGAAGGGCAAAGTTGTAAGCCGTGAGCTTGATTTGGAGAGATAGAAAATTCCTAATGAAAATTTCAAGAATACCAAGATTTCTGGGTGAATGCTGAGGAAAGAAGAGTAGTCTTATTCTAGAGACTTCAGTATTAGCTGCTGCTCTGACACTAACATCCTGTGTGATCTTGGACAAGTTCCTTACTTCTCTGGGCTTAAGTTTTCTCTCTTATAAAGTGAGGACATAAGATGGGATTAATAATTTTCAAATTGTGTTCCAAGGATCTTGTAGACAATATGTTGGGAAAATCCTGGGATCTATAACATAGAATAGTTTGGTAATGACTTTCTCAGAAACTTTAATGTGCTAATATGCACCCTGACTTTCCAGAACAAAGTTAATGTACAAGTTTTCATAAGCAACTAAAAAGATTCTAATGGAAAAGATGGCATCCAAGCCACTGTGTCCTTATTGACACAAATGATGCTTGTTTTGGACATCTGGCTACACAGTTCAGGAAGGTGGGGAGAAGCTAAAGCAGGTGGAAAGAGGAACAGCACAAGTCTTGAAGACGCAGAAAGTGAGTCCCATGAGAAGAGAAAAAGCAATAGTAAAAGGATGTTAAATTAAAAGGAAAGATGAGTAAAAGGCGTTGGATTGATCTCCATTTACATAAAGGACTTTAATGAAGAATTGGAGACCATGGAGGACCAGGTGAGAAAGAGTGACTTAAAATTTAAATATTTAATGGTAAGAAAAAAATGTCCATATTAGCTCATGTTATTACCATTCCCAGTGCTCTTCATTCCTATGTGTGAATACAGATTTCCATTTGGTATCATTTTCATTCTGCCTGAAGGACTTCCTTGAACATTTCTTAGAGTGCGTGTCTAGCGGTGATGAAGTCTTTCAGCTGTCATATGGCTGAAAATGTCTTTATTTTGCCCTTACTTTGGGATATACTTTAACAGGGCATAAACTCTAGGTTTACAGTTTTTTCTCAGTGCTTTAAAGATGTTTCTCCACTGTCCTTCTACTTTCACTGTTTTCAAGGAGAAATCTGCTGTAATTCTCGTCTTTGTTTCTCTGTGTGTAATACATTGTTATTCTCTGGATGCTTTCAGGATTTGCCCCTTTTCACTGGTTTTAAACAATCTGATCGTATGTGTCTTGGTATAGTTTTATGTTTCATTGAGCTTCTTTGATCCATAGATATACAGTTTTCATCAAATTTGGCAAATTTTCAGTTATTCTTTCTTAAAATATGTTTTCTGTCCACACCTCTCTCTCCACTGTCTCTTGGAGGCTCCAACTGCATAGGTATTATGCTCTTATAATTGCCCTGCAGCTCACTGATGCTTCTTTCATTTTGGGGGGAACAAGAGGAGGGATCCTTTTTACTTTCATTGTTTCACTTTGAATAGTTTCCATTGCTATGCCTTTCAGTTTAGTAATCTTTACTTTAGAAATTTCTAATCTGCTGTGGATGCCATCCAGAGTATTTTTTATCTAAGCCATGATCATTTTCATTTCCTCAAATTTCATTTGGATCTTTTAAAAATGTCTTCTATGTCTCTACTCAACTTTGTGAACATACTGTAGTACAGTTACAACAAACACGTTAATGTCCTTTTCTGCCTGCTCCATCATCAGTGTCAGTTTCTATTGATTGACTATTCTCATTCTGGGTCATATTTTTTAGCTTCTTTGCATTGCACATTTGACAACCTTTGATTAAATGTCAGACATTGTGAATTGTACCCTGCTTGGTGCTGATTATTTTTATATCTCTATAAATATCTTTGAACTTTATTCTGGGAAGCAGTCAAGTTGCTCTGAAACAGTCTGGTCCTTTTGGGTCTTGAGTTTGTCATTGTTTAGGTGGGTCCAGAGCAGTGCTCAGTCTAGGGCTATGTATTCCCTACCACTGAGGCATGACTTTCCTGAGTACTCCACCAGTCTACCACAAATTATGTTTTTTTCCAGTCTGGCTGGTTAGAACAGGCACTATTCACTATCCTGTGTGTGCCCTGGACACTGTTCTCTGATCCTTCCAGGTGGTTTTCCCTCAGCCTCAGGTCATTTCCTTAAAAATATATGCTAATCTGTGCTTTGCTGAATACTTGAAAAGGAACGTCCACAGATCACTCTCTGTGCAGTTCTTGCCTTTTTGCTACTCTGTCTTGCAAACTCTACCTCTCCATCTTTCTAGACTCTCAGCTATGTTTCCTGACTTCAAGGAATCTGTCAAGTTCTATCCAGGCTTTTCCTCCTGATGCAATAGCCTGTGAACTCTCTGAAAAAGGTATTATGGGACAATGACAGGGCTCATCTCATTAGTTTAGTCGTCTCAGGAATCACCGTATTTGTTGCCTAATATCTAGTAACTTGAAAACATTTATTTCATATACTTTGTCTGTTTTTCTTGGTTATTTCAGTAAGAACATATATAGAACATATATTCAGTTCTTGTTACTCTATATCTGGTGGAAACAGAAGTTCTTAACTTTATATTTTAGCAGAAAGTTTAAGTTAAATGTAATTTTGTTTTTGCTACCACTTATTATAAAAACAAAAATCATTGAATTGAGAGACCCAGGAATATTGTAGGGTCCTCATGTTTGGAGATCTTAACCAAGGGGACAGATGGCATTAGTTAAGGGGGCTTATTTATTTAAAATTCCTTCTGATGTATGTGACAGAAAATGAATCCAAACCTTCAGCAAACACACACACACACACACACACACACACACACACACACACACACACACATACATACACAAACTTTTTGGCTTAATACTCTTCTGGGAAGTCCAAAGAGTTGAGTTGAGCCAAGCAGATCACTCAAAGTTTGAATGACAGTTCCAAACACACATCTTCTGTTGACTTGTGAGCCAAGATAAAGAGAACAATCCTCTTCTCAACAGAAATAGTCTGATTATCCCTGTTTTGAGTCATGTGAACACTTCTGGATTAATTAGTTTCCAGAGAAATAAATATTTCAGTTACTCTGTGAGTTTAGTTTAATTTGGATTTTGTTCTCTAGCCTCTCTGAATTCCCTGACTCCCCACCTATCTCCATGATTGACAATCTCATTAGAATCTCATGCAGTTGGGGAGGGACCCTGGCTGGTCAAAAATTTACCTGTGAAACAACAGGGAGCTATATCAGATGATCTGACAACATTTCCACCTACTCTAAAAACTTTAGTTCTAAGGATCAAAATGTTATTAAAAGGATTTGAAAAATATCAACTATAGGGCTTCAAACAATGCATTATAAATTGATTCTCAAGAATCATTTAAGTCTTTATTGTTTTTCTAATTTTTAAAGTAATACATGCTTACTATTAAAATTTTGGACAATTGAGAAAATCTCACTACTCAGAGAAGACCCCAATAACATTTCAGTGTATGTCTGAATTAATAAATAACTTGATTTATTTGAATTCAAAGAAAGAAGACCTTAATAAAGACTGTAAGCTCTCTTTATTTTACATGCTTATAGGTGGAGTTGAACACCAAATCCTGGCATTTATGCCCCCAGTAAAAATGAGCAGATTTTTCCATTAATTCTGGCATATGTGCACTTGTGAAGGTCTTATGCCTCTAATTACTTGCTAATGTCTGCTCCACCCTGTGCACTACTCAATAAGATGCACATCATTCAGGTCCAGTCATTGCTGCTGTATTCTGTTGCATCCAAGCTTCAATATAATTTGCATTTTATTTTGATATATTTCAGAAGAATCTTATATACATGCAGGAGTGGTGAGGTATGTGTTGAATGAAACCCATGGTTAATTTTGTGTTGATTCTACTTATCCAATTCCTGCATTCATCCTTCATTTACTCATGTATTCAATTACCTTTTATGGAATTCATACTATGTTTCAGGGACTTACAGGGTAGTTGAGAAGTAAATGTGAACAAAACAGACATAATTTATTTCTGCTCATAGCTTGACATTTAGTGGAAAATATGGAAAAAATAAACAAGTCAATGAAATAATTACAAGTGCTATGAAGGAAGCAGAGTGCTGAGACTTACAGAATTTAGACAAGGCAAGGTTCTTCTCTGCTTTAAACCTTCCAGAGCTCCCCATGGGCTGTGTAATGCAGTTCCAAGTCCTTAGCATGGCATTCAAAGCTCTTTAAAACATCACATCTTGCCTGATGTTCCCGGCCACTGATGCTCTCAATACTCCAGGCACAACTAATTACTGGCCACTCCCTGGACATGTGTGTTGTGCCAAGGAGCTCAGATATTGACCTGTCAGTGATAGGAGTGGTTCTAAGCATGGTGGTGACACATTCTCATCCAAAGTACACTGTGGATGGTAATTCTGCAGAGTCTGTAAGAGGGCCTGGTCAGGGAGAGACACGAGAACCTGTTAGAAAGCATCAATAGGGCTTCAGCAAGAGGATGGCATGGCCTGACATGTGAGTGGGAAGCATAGATCTATGAGATACTGAAGTGATCCATTCTTTAAGACTTGGTCATGGATTGGCTGTGAGGGCGAGGAAAAGGGGATAGCAAATGACTTCCAACTCCTAGCCTTGAACAGGTTGGTGAGCTGCAGACTGAGGCAGTAAAAGTCACAGAAAAGTGGTCTTAACGTAGTAACACTCCTTTAATCAACATATACATTCTTCCAGAGAAAAGAAATAGTTTTTTTCCTCTGGGACTGGTTAGAATCTTATGAGAAAAGTATCCAGACTTCTTGCCAGTGGTGCTTGCACATCAAAGGGCGTGGCGAGAGGATTACGTTACGAGCCTCTCATCTAGGGGTTCACAACTGTGATCTGCAGGCTGCAACTTGCTTGTAAACAAAGAGCTAATTTTTCTTGCATTTTTCAACTGGGAAGTTCTCCACAGAATTCCTACTTTTCATATTTGAAAAATCAAGATGATTTGCTAATATTCTGACAACTGGCTAAAATTGAGGGGTGACCTTCTCCTTCCGAAGGCATCTGCACCTTTGGTTCACCACAAACCTCACCACTCCCTAATGTCTATCTCGACTGCAGACCGAGTCCTCAGTGACTGCCATGTTGCAGGGCCCCTGTGCGATAAGTGCAGGGACATGGAAGTCTGAGACCACAGAGCACATGGGTGATCACGGCTGTAAACACACAATCAATCTTCCCTAATTGCCAAGGAGGCTTGAATTTCCTCCAAGGTGCTCCACCAGCTGCCTTTCCCCTGGTAATGCTCCCAGGCCATAGCTGCTCTCCCCACCCAGTGTATGCTGGTGTCTTGGTTGGATTGAACTCAACACTGCACCCTGTACCAAGGAGTCCTGCAGGTTAACTGCAGCCTATCAACTATTTAAGCACTATTAACAGTAATATTTTCCATATTAACAGGAACAAGTATCAACCACTCATTATATTCTAGGCACTCTTCCAAGGGCTTTGCATGTATACAGGACTCCTTGAATGAACCTGGGGTAGACACATTATTCCCATCTTATAGATGTGGAAACACACAGAGAAGTACCTTATGCAAGGTTACATGGTGTGATTAGCGAGAAAGAGGATGCTAGATTAAACCCTTGGCAGTACTGAATTATCTCTTGACGTGTACTATTGTTTTTAAATACAATACTGTTATTTTTAAATAAAAATTATTCCTGTTTTGTTTTACTAATTTTTCAAGTTTAGCGATGCATACTTGAAATCTTCCAATGGTCACATCAATCTGAAATCACTGATTAATTCTAAATGGTGTGCCATATGGAGCTTTCCTGTCCTGTGTCTTTGTGCACGTGTTTCTCTCGCATGAATTGTGGTTCCCTCCTCCTCCTCCTCCTCCCATGCAAGTCCTGAGTCACATGTCCTCTGTTCTGGGCAGCTTCTGGTAGCAATTTGCATATGCCTTTACGGTTGGCATGGCCACATTTTCTGAGATGGTCTTGATTTTAAATATTTGGCCCCATTGTTATACTTTCTCATACCTTGGAGCCAGATTGTGGATCCTTGATTCAGAATGTGACTGACACATTTATAGCCCTTTCCATCTCTATTGAGTTGGAACACTCAGTGGGAGTGGGGGGAAGATGCTGAAGAGTGACTTTCCCATTTCTTGCCTTGGCTCCTCTGCCCACCACATTCATGATGATGTTGCTCAGGGTTCTCCCCTTGACACTTGCTTTTTCGTCTTTACCTACTCTCTGTGATCTTAATGGCCTTCATGCTGTTGACTCCCATTTATCTTTGTGTATTGCATCTCCCTGAGCTTTAGATTTATACACTCAACTGTCTGCTGAACACATTTGTATATTCCATAAGCTTCCCCAAATCAGCATGTCAAAAACTGAATTCATAAACTCCCTTTATTCCCCAAACTGGCTTTTATTCCTCATTTTTGCTGCAAAATCACCATCCACCTAAGTTTCTCCCGCTGCATTGTCCCCCCAACATCCAACCAATCACCAGATCTTGCCACTTTTGCCTCTTGTGTATTCCTGGCAGCTGTCACCTCTTTCGCACCCTATTTCTGTGGTCCTGGTTAGGCTCAGGATCCATGGCCTCTCATTGGGGCCATGACAGTGGCCTCTCACTTAGGGTCCTGTGTGGCAGGCTCCTGCAGGCTTCTCCAGACTCCAAGTCTATAGTGCAGATCTTGCCTTCTGTGCCCCAGTGGCTTTAAGGGGGCTGTCTTTACTGTTCCCACTTTTAAGGCTGGTAATTCCCACCACACACCTTGTTTCAGTGCCTATTCATTTGCTAACTGGGTTCCTTATGTTGATCTATTAGTTTGCTAATGCTGCTCTACAAAATACCACAAACTGACTGGCTTAAAACAATAGATGTGTATTCCCAAACAGTTCTGGAGAGTAGGATTCTGAAATCAAGGTGTCAGCAGAGCTGTATGAGTCCATTCTTGCACTGCTATAAAGAAATACCTGAAACTGGGTAATTCATAAAGAAAAGGTTTAATTGGCTCATGGTTCCGTTAGCTGTTCAGGAAGCATAGTGGCTTGGGCTTTTGGGAAGACCTCGGGTAACTTAAAATCACGGAGGAAGGTGAAGGGGAAGCAGGCACGTCTTACATGGCCAGAGCAGGAGCAAGAGAGAGAGGTGGGAGGTACCACACACTTTTAAACAATGAGATCTCATGATAACTCACTCACTATACCATAACAAAGGGGATGGCTCTAAATCATTAATGAGAACTCCACCTCCATGATCAAATCACCTCCCACCAGACCCTACCTCCGACACTGGGAATTACAATTAGACATGAGATTTGGACAGGGTCATATCCAGACCATATGATTCTACCCCTGCCCCCTCCCAAATTTTATGTCCTTCTCAAATTTCAAAATACAATCATGCCTTCCCAACAGTCCCCTAAAGTCTTAACTTATTCCAACATTAACTCAAAACTCCAAAGTCCAAAGTGTCATCTGAGACAAGGCTAGTCCTTTCCATCTATGATCCTGTAAAATAAAAAAACAAATTAGTTACTCCCAAGATACAATGTGGGTATAGGCATTGGGTAAATACTCCCAAAAGGGAGAATGTGGTCAAAATAAAAGGGCTACAGGCCCCATGCAAGTCCAAAACTCAGCAGGGCAGTCATTAAACCTCAAAGCTCCAAAACAATCTCCTTTGACCCCACATCTCACATCCAGGGCACACTGGTGCAAGGAATGGGCTCCCAAGGCCTTGGGCAGCTCCAACCCCGTGGCGTTGCAGAGTTCAGCCTCTGCTGCTGCTCTCAAGAACTGATGTTGAGTGCTTGCAGCTTTTCCAGGCAGAGGGTGCAACCTGCTGGCGAATCTATCATTCTGGGGTCTGGAGGATGGTGGCCCTCTGTTCACAGCTCCACTAGGTAGTGCCCCACTACCCAACTCCACATTTCTTGTCTGCACTGCCCTAGTAGAGGTTCTCCATGAGGCTCTGCTCCTGGAGCAGGCTTCTGTCTGGACATCCAGGCTTTTCCATACAACCTCTGAAATCCAGGCAGAAGTTCCCACACCTCAATTCTTGCACTGTGTGCACCTGCAGGCTTAACACTATGTGAAAGCTTCTAAGGCTTATTGCTTGCACCCTCTAGAGCAGCCACCTGAGTTATAAATGGGTCCCTTTGAGCTACAGCTGGAGCTGGACTGGCTGGGATGCAGGGAGCAGTGTCTGGAGGCTGTGTTGGGCAGTGGGGCCCTGGTCCTGGACCAAAAACTATTCAGTCCTCCCAGGCCTCTGGGCCTGTGATGGGAGGGGCTGCCACAATGTTCTCTGAAGTGCCTTCAAAGCCTTCTCCCCATTGTCCTATAAGCACTTGGCTCATCTTATGCAAATTTCTGCATCTAGCTTAAATTCATTCCCAGAAAAGAGGTTCTTCTTTTCTACCACAAGGCCAGGCTGCAAATTTTCCAGTTTTACACTCTGCTTCCCTTTTAAATATAAGTTCCAGTTTCAGGTCATTACGTTGCTCATGCATGTGAGCATAGGCTGTTTGAAGCAGTTAGGTCACCTTGAATATTTTGTTGGTTAGAAATTTTTTCTGCCAGATACCCTAAATCATCTCTCTCAAGTTCAAGGTCCCACAGATCCTTAGCTCTTTGCTAACACATAACAGAAGTGACATTTTCTCCAGTTGCCAATATATTCCTCATCTCTGTCTGAGACCTGGGCCTCATTGTCCATATCAGTATGAGTATTTTGGTCACAACCATTCAATAAGTCTATAGGAAGTTCAAACTTTCCCTCATCTTTGTCCTCTTCTGAGCCCTCCGTACTCTTCCAACCTCTGCTTATTACCCGATTCCAAGGTTGATTCCACATTTTCAGGTATCTTTATAGCAATGCCCACATTTTCAGGTATCTTTATAGCAATGCACCACTCCAAGTACCAATTTTCTGTATTAGTCTGTTCTTGCATTGCTATAAAGAAATACCCAAGACTGGGTAATTTATAAGAAGGTTTAATGGCTCACAGTTCTGCAGGCTGTACAAGCAGCATAGTGGCTTCTACTTCTGGGCAGGCCTCAGGAAACTTATAATCATGGCAGAAGGCAAAGGAAAAGCAGGCATGTCTTACATGGCCAGAGCAGGAGGAAGAGAGTCGGGAGGTGCCACACACTTAAAAAAAAAAAAAAAAAAACAGATCATGACCACTCTCCCACTATAAAACCAGTACTAATGAGGGATGGTGCTAAACCACTCATGAGAACTCTGCCACCATGATCCAATCACCTCCCACCAGGCCCTACCTCCAACACTGGGAATTACAATCTGACATGATTTTGGGTGGGGACACAGAGCCAAACCCTATCAATGGCCATACTCATGTTCCAGTTTCTGTGGTTGTAGGCAATGCTTGGTGTTCCCTGGTGTGCAGCTACATAACTCTAATTTCTGCCTCCATCATCACACAGCAACTTTTCAAAAAAAAAAAAAAGAAAAAAAGAAAAAGAAAAGAAAAAAGTAGTAAGGAAGATAGAGTTGAATTCATGTAAGGCTCAGGTTTTGTCAGTTATAAGTTAATGACAACAGGGCAAAAGGAGTTTAAGATATTGCCATGATAGTGGCAGAAGTATTAAGATGACAGATCTGAGCTGGATGGAGAGGTAAGTGAAAAGGTTACTAATGGAACTACTAATGAGAATTTAAAAACTGGCATATTGGGTTTGACTCTCAAACTTTCCAAAGCTCTTCGTATTTATCTGCTTTAATCCAACAGTTTTATCACCAACTATACAGTGTGCTGCGCTACACTGCAGGGGGATGCAGCTGTAAATAAGACAATCAACACTGATCATTTCGTAGAAAAGCATGAAGACTAATAATATTCATTTATTTTATCTTTTAGAGATGAGGTCTCAGTCTTGTCACCCAGGATGGAATGCAGTGGCACAGTCAAGGCTCACTCTAGCCTTGACCTTCCAGGGTTAAGTGATTCTCCCACTGCAGCCTCCCTAGTAGCTGGGACTACACACCACCATGACTAGCTAATTTTATTTATTTTTTTGGTAGAGACAGGGTCTCCCTATGTTGCCCAGGCTGGTCTCAAACTCCTGGGCTCAAACGTTCCTCCCACTTAGGCCTCCCAAAGTGCCGGGATTACAGGCATAAGCCACCCCACCTGGCCAAAACTAGTAATAGTCAATAGAATGATCAGTACAATTAATAAGATCTAGGTACAAGGTAGTAAAAACGTGAGAAAGGATACTTTTCACCTCATGGTAAGACATGGTTATCAGGAAACATTCTTTAAAAACTGCCTTAAATAGCTCTTGAGACAGCTGCAAGTAAAGTTGGGATGAAGAAACCATTCTGAGTAGCATGAATAGCATAAAAAAGCATAGCGAAAGCCTAATCAGAAGATAAGGCTTATGGGAAAACAATGCAAGGTAGGGCTGTAAAGGTAATTTAAAGCCAAATTAGAGAGAGCCTTAAATGTGGTAAGGAATCTGGACTTCATTCAGTAGGCAGTGGAGGGGCAGTTCAAGTCTATAAACATGATCAATGATGTGCTGTAAAAAGAAACCATTTTGTTTGGGGTGAGGTTCAGGCATCATCTCAAGCTTCTAAAGATGATGATCAGAATCGGATGATTCTAACATGCCAGCAGGGTAGAAAGACACTAGCCTAAGGAAAGCCTATGCATATCTCTCAATCTTTATCAAACAAAATTTGGAAGAAACCACCTATTACTAGCTAAGTTGACCTAGCAAAATCAAAATTTAAAAAGCAGACCATTCCCATAACAAAAGAAAAATAGATATTGAATATATACAATTTATTTAATAAATTAATGTCATTCAAAATACAGTGCCAGAACATGATGCAGTTGAACATGCTAGTAATGTTTGTCATGAAGCACCTGTGCTCATGTTAGATTGGCGGCGCCCCACTACTGCTAGTGGTTCCTGGGATTAATGCCAGAGCAGCGCTAGTTATCTGCTCTTCTGCACAGCTAGTGCAGAGAATTCCTGAACAGTTCACTTTACTAATCCTAACCCCCACACGCACACAACAGGTTAAAAAAAACACACCCTGACAGCTAACAGATCTATACACAATCACTCTACAGTAATGCTTGTTATTAAATTAAGATGTAATGACCTGGTTAACCCACTCTAAATCTTGAAGATGGAGAACTACATCAGCAGCAGGTAGTTATATGCATGAGCCAATGTTAACATAATACAGAAAGTGGAGGCTTTTTCTGATTAAAGCTCCACGCAGACCCGCACAATGAGTGGCTGGCAATTCTTACTGCAAGCCCAGCAACTTAAGTCCACACCTGGTAAATGACCAGCTGACTGGAAGACCTGTATTCTAGATAGATAGACAAGTATAAGTTAGTGAAAAGAGAATACATGCACCTAATAGTATAGTTAGACTGATCCTGCAGTCATAGCTTTCCCTGTGTAATACCATAATATTATGGAAGATCTTCCTCAACTAGAGTATAGGATTTAGACATTTCTATACCAACACGGACATTAGTGTTAAGTGCAGTTGAATTAATTACACTGAAAACTGTATTCCAGGACTTCAGAACAGAAGCACGGGAATGAAACACACATACTAAAATAACCTCAGCACAATTTGTGATATACCACACTAGGAACAGGAAACTACTTTTATAAATGAACTTTTTGAACTGTACATACACACGGCTAACAATGTTAGATAATCCAGATTCTTATACTCTCATGATTACACATAAAGTTTCTCAATTATTGAATAATCTATTTCATATTATGGAAGCATATCTTTCTGTAAGACTCACTGATATATATTATACTGATGCAAATATTAAGTAGGGCATAAAAATAAAATTTATCAAAGATAGAATTTTATGTACTCATATTTAGTTCTTTCATAGCCTCTTTTGTTTAGCAAAGAAAATGACAAAGCACATAACTCAGGCGTGCACTCCCTGAACTTCCCCACTATACAGGTGGTAGTGCAACCATTTCTCCATCCAGTTCAAACTCTTCTGTCCCATCCGTTGAAAAAAGATAAGTTGGTGGTTTCCATGGAGACTCTTCAAGGCAGGATGGATAGAGTTTCCCCACAGTGCATCGAAAATCTCTCCCCAAGTCCCACAGTACACGTTCAGATATATGCTGCCGCAGAGACCACCGGTCAAGTTCCAGGTCATATTGGTAGGTGACGTATTTAGCTCGCTCATTTAAGTGGGTTTCTCGCATAAACACACATAGAGAATTTGAGATCACAACAGCTCTAACACAGGGGTCAGAGTACCTCTTAGCAGGGATGTTGGCTGCCATTTTCCACTCATTTTTATTCACATCATAAATTTCCACAGTTACTGAAGACCCATCTACAGTGCCAGAGGGGAGTCTTATGCCGGAATTGGTAGCAATATGCAACCCTCCAATATAGAAAATTTTATCACCAAAAGCTGCAGCTGAAGCAAAGGACCTACTAGTCTGTCTCATGGCCATTTCTACCCATGAGTCAGACCTTGGAAAATAACAGTACATGAGGTTCAGTGTCATCACATAAATGCAGTCATGAACCACAACTGCTGCACTCCATTGCCAAGCACAAGGTAAAGGGCTTACCATCGTCCACTCATCTTTCTCAGTGTCGTATCTTTCTACGGTCCTCCGATTAAGTTCTCCACCTACGCTATCTCCTCCAATTGCATAGATATAGCCTTCACAGCAAACCAAAGATGGCTTTATGCGGACAAAAAGCATTGGGGTCTTTGGAAACCAGGTATTTTGCTGTGCATCAAACCAATAAAAGCAATTCACAGTTCTGAAGGCAGTCTGAAGTTTGCTTGTTTTACTGTGATTTGTTTTTGTGTTTTTCAGAGGAACTTGACCCCCTGCTATGTAGATATCATTATCAGGAGTTACAACGGTCCCAACCTTATGCAAATCAGCTGGTGGGCTACATAACTTGTAAACTTTTTCTGCTTGGGGGCTGTAACAGACAGAAGAGTAAAGACTACAAGGATTTTCTGAAGATGCTTCAATGAAAATCATCATTTCCTCTTTAGTCATCCCAAGTCTTGGTTTGAAAAACTTGGGCATGGACTTATACAGACCTTGAACCACCACTGACTTATCATTGGGTGGCAGACCTTGAAACCAAGCTCTCTGTGTTACTTCTGAAAGTGCATCAATTCTGATTTGGCTAAGAACAGAAGACAAATACTGGGATCGTGATTCTGTGTTATACTCTAGCCACAGCATAGCAGCTTCTCGAACGGTTTCTTCCTTTTCTACATTTAAATTGTCACTACTGAGAATATCTATCAGTAGGTCATGTGACAGCTGCATGAACGCGTCCTGATGATACACAGCAGTGAACTTGTGCTCCACCATTCTTTTAGCACTCTGTTTTAATTCCTCACAACTGAAGAGATCAGCAAAACTCAACAATCGTACACAATTCTCTGCATTTATTTTTTTAATTAAATATTCTCGACAACGTTGTAACACATCTTCTACCTAGAATGAGAAGGAAAAAAAAACAGGCTGATAGGGCCAGGACAGACACATTCTACTTTTATGTAAGACGTAAGTATATTAATCAGATGCCCATAGTGTAATTTTTATTTTCAGATACACACATCTGGGCTGAGATAAGGTCTTCTGGTAGTAATAAACTCAGAAGACTATAAAATTTTGCAGTATTTTTTCCTGCTCAGTGGCCTACTTAACTATTCTATTTAGGAACCAGCAGTACAACAATAAATAGGCTCTTAAAAAACAAAACAGCCTTAAAGAACAGGTAATGAAATTCACATATAAGTCATACTTTCCTACACTTTATATATAATTGAGAGAACTATATGAAAAAATGTAAATAAATCATAGTATAGAGAAAATTATTGTTGTTGAATAACTGGATTCTGGTTTCCTCAATTTGAACACAGTCACATAAAACCAGAAAATCATGCACAATGAGTAAGAGTAGTTATTTGCCATTCTTATCGAAAGGTAAGATATCAAAGCAACACGAAATAGACTTACGTGCAGTTATAAATTACCTACATTTAAATGACCCATCTTAGCCACTGTAAGCTTCCTAGATTTGTTTTCTCTTAAGAAGGTAGATCTCAGTTCAATCAGATGTGCTACCCACTATACTTATTCAGCATCACAGTGATTAACCAGAAACTGTTTACACTGAGAAGTCAGGTTGCTTGGATTTAAAACTTAATTGGCCAATTAGTACCTGGAAACTACTTATTAGGAAAGAAGCTTCACATCTCTAAACTTCAATTTTCTCTTATATAAAATGGGGAAATAATAGTTATCTCCCTCAAATGAGCCCTGTAACGATCAGATGAGAATATATATAAAGTATTAGTACACCATCTGGTACTGAAACATATGATCACTTCATGTGGTTGATAGTGAAAGTCATATTGGTAGTCATAGAATACCCCATCTCAGGCTTCCAGGGCAACACAGTCTAAGAGGCAGAGTCCTGTTTTGCATTTGAGCAAGCAGATGTAGTATATGGTTTTCGTTAAAATGGCAGAAAAAAAATGTTAAGGAGCAGTGTCAATATTTACAGTAACAAAGTATTCTGGAATCAGATTTTCTTAAAATTCCTTAATGCCTTAGTAATTCTGAGAAATGCCTGCTTTTAAAAGAAGGACCAACAAAAAATTAGCTGGATGTGCTGGTGCATGCCTATAATCCCAGCACTTTGGGATTATAGGGAGGAGGATTACTTGAGCCCAGCAATTCGAGACTGCAGTGAGCTATCACCATGCCACTGCATTCCAGCCTGGGCAACAGAACAAGACATGTCTCTAAAAATAAAAAGTAATGACAACTTGCAAACTATATAAAGACAGTGCTTACAATAAGCATTTCTCCCGTTCAAGTTTGGAATTACTAGCGCACCAGCAAGCTACCCCAGCCTCAGTTTCCCCAGAGTTGTGGGTAGAGTAGAACACTAACGATAAGGTTAGTGTAATAAGGAGTAAAGGTTGGCCAGGTGTTGTAACTCGCACCTGTAATCCTAGCACTTTGGGAGGCCTAGGTGAGAGGACTGCCTGTGCTCAAGAGTTTGAGACTAGCCTGGGCAACATAAGAAGATCTTGTCTCTACAAAAAATCAAATAATTAGCCAAGTGTGGTGATGCACGTCTACAGACCCAGCTACTCAGGAGGCTAAGGCGGGGGGATGACTTGAGCCCAGATCAAGGCTGCAGTGAGTTGTGATCTCACCACTGTGCTGCAGCCTGGACAACAGAGCAAGACCCTGTCACACAAAAAGTTGAGTATCCCTAATTCAAAAATTCAAAATCCAAAATGCTCCAAAACCTGAAATGTTTTGAGTGCTGACATGACACTTGAAATACTCACGGGAGCACTTCAGAGTCTAGATTTTTAGATTAGGGATGATGTAAATCTAAAATATAATGCAAATATCCTAAAATCTGAAAAAATCTGAAACTGGCTGAACTGGATTTCTGATCCCAATCATTTTGGATAAAGGGTACTCAACCTATGGAAGATTAAAAAGGAAGGAGACTACATAAAGCATGAACTGAGTTCTGGTTTCCAGAATTATACCCAGGTGTTGGCATTCAACCAGTGTCATGTATGTTCATTCAGTGCATATTTATTAAGTACTTAACAAATATCACAAACAGTGCTCTCCAAATCTAACCTTTGGTCTAAAGGTTCTCCCTCTGAAGAAACTTTGTGAAATACAGTGTTATTCCAAAACAGGAGATGAAATGAAGAAAAAAACTCTTATATTCCTCTTAAAATTTAAAAAGGGAACATGATGGGGAAATAAAGAGTAAAACAGTTTGTCATACATAAATATATCAACCATCACTTGTTTTGTTTAAATACTTCTCCTTAATTGCTCAATATGGTCACATAGCCATTATAAATATTTATCATAATTTCCACCAAGTTTTCTGTGAAAAATAGTATCATGAAAAATTAGTATATCTAAGCTCTAAGCAAAAAAAAAAAAAAAATTGAAACACTTAAATTCAATAAACACTGTTAAAAATTACTTTAATTTGGCTGGGAGTGGTGGCTCATGCCTGTAATCCCAGCACTTTGGGAGGCCAAGGCGGGTGGATCATTTGATGGCAGGAGTTCCAGACCGGCCTGGCCAATGTGGCGAAACCCCACCTCAACTAAAAATACAAAAATTAGCTGGGCATGGTGGTACATGCCTGTAATCCCAGCTATTCAGGAGGCTGAGGCAGGAGAATCACTTGAACCCAGGAGACAGAGGTTGTTGTGAGCCAAGATTGTGCCAGTGCACTCCAGCCTGGGCAACAAGAGTGAAACTCCGTCTCAAAAAAAAAATTAACTTGAAATCAAAATTCTCAGGTATGTTAGGCAGTAAAACACACGAAACCAGTATAAAATTTTCACCTATCTCTTTTATTAACAGATTTACATTCCCATCACAAAACTACTTAGTTTACTGGGTAATCAAATCCTATTGTTTTTCCCTTACACATTTTGTAAAAAGAAAAAAAACTTTTACCTTCTAAAATACGTAATAAGAAAATTACATAGATAAAAGACATTACTGGGCCAGGCATGGTGGTTCATACCTGTAATCCCAGGGCTTTGAGAAGCCAATGCAGGAGGATTGCTTGAGCCTGGGATTTTGAGACCAGCCTGGGCAACACAGTGAGATCCTGTCTCTACAAAAAATAAAAATATTGGCCCAGGGAGTGGTGGCTCATGCCTGTAATCCCAGCACTTTGGGAGGCCGAGGTGGGTGGATCACGAGGTCAGGAGATCAAGACCATTCTGGCTAACAACGGTGAAACCCCATCTCTACTAAAAATACAAAAAATTAGCCGGGGGTGGTGGTGGGCACCTGTAGTCCCAGCTACTCGGGAGGCTGAGGCAGGAGAATGGCGTGAACCCAGAGGCGGAGCTTGCATCTGAGCCGAGATCGCGCCACTAGACTCCAGCCTGGGTGACAGAGTGATACTCTGTCTCAAAAAAATAAATAAATAAAAATAAATAAATAAATAAATAAAAATAGTAGCTGGGCATGGTGGTGCACACCTTTAGTCATCCCAGCTACTCAGGAGGCTGAAGCAGGAGGATCACCTGAGCCCATGAGTTCAAGGCTTCAGTGAACCATGACTGCACCAATGCACTCCAGCCTGGGTGACCGAACGAGACCCCGTCTCAAAAACATAAATAAAAAATGTTTAACAATGTTTCCTCACGAAATAAACCACATAATAAACCAATAAGCTACAACTCATGTATATAACTGAGTAAAAAAATGCTTACCTGTAGGCTGGACACAGTGGCTCACGCCTGTAATCCCAGCACTTTGGGAGGCCAAGGCAGGTGGATCACGGAGTCAGGAGATCAAGACCAGCCTGACCAACACGGTGAAACCCCGTACTAAAAATACAAAAATTAGCACCTGTAATCCCAGCTACTCAGGAGGCTGAGGCAGGAGAATCACTTGAATCTGGGAGGCGGAGGTTGCAGTGAGCCAAGATCGTGCCACTGCACTCCAGCCTGGGCAACAGAGAGAGACTCCGTCTAAAAAAATATATATATGCTTACCTGTAGGAAGCAAGCTGTTTCATAAAGCTGTTCTACAGTGCTGTCATTCATTGCCAAGTTACCCGTGTATGCGTAAGTTATTATTATCTGTAAGGTGGCAGCATCGACATTCCTCAGGTGTACATGGGTTTGTTTGCTTTCACTTAGTCCACTCATAAACATGGCCCTACAGGGGAGATGGAGAAAACAAAGTTGTAAGGGTTTTGTGTAAAACAAATGTAGAGCTGAAAAGAACAATTAGACAACAAGAGGTGTTTATTTAGGGTATTTACTTATAAGAGAAACTTTTTTTTTTTTTTGAGACAGGGTCTTGCTCTGTCCCCCAGGCTGGAGTGCAGTGGTACGATCATGGCTCACCGCAGCCTTGACCTTCTGTGCTCAAGCGATTCTCCTCAGTCTCCCAAGTAGCTGGGACTACAGGCATGCACCACCACACTCAGCTATTTTTTCTTTTACTTTTAGTAGAGACGAGGCCTCCCTATGTTGCCCAGGCTGGTCTCCAACTCCTGAGCTCAAGCAATCTTCCTGCCTCAGCCTCTGAAAGTGCTCGGATTACAGGCATGAGCCACTGTGCCTAGCCAATGAAATTTTTGAGGGAGACAGATAAGAATAAAATCCAGTCCCAAATATATACCAGACTATTCCACCATGCCATTTTGAGTGAAAATCTCAAAATTCTATTCACTTCTTATATTCATACCATGAAATAATACTCAGCAATAAAAAGGAACTAAGTATTAATATATACTTTAACATAAATGAACCTGAAAACATTATGCTCAGTGAAAGAAGCCACACACAAAAAACCACATAGTATATGAGTCCATTTATATAAAACGTCTAAAAAAGGAAAATATAGAGACAGAAGGTAGATTAGTAGTTCCTTAGAACTGTAAGAATGGGGTCTGTGACTATAAATAGACACAAAGTGATAAAAGTGCTCTAAATTTAGATTGTGGAAATGATTGTGTAACTGTAAATATACTAAAATTCATTTAATTATACACTTAAAATGGGTAGATTTTGTGGTATATAAATTACATCTCAATAAAGCTGTTAAAAATTCATTTACTCAAACAATTCTCTAAAAATATGCAGGACACTTTCCTAAAAATCTATTATATACAGGAAATCATGATGGAAAGGCAACTGGCATCATGGAGAATACTAAGTAGAATGCCCATATATAGGTAAGAGACGAAAATAGGAGAGAAAAGCTTCTGCATGTAGCGGTCAACAGTGAGTGTCACAACAGTCACTAACTTGGGCCCCTCAAGGACAGAGATGAAGAAGCTATTCAAAATGGATAAAACAGGGTAGAACATAAGAAGCAACTGTTCAAGGGGCATAGCTTGAACATAAGGGCTCATGCAGGAAACCAGAAAATGAATTGGAAAGATGGAGAGCAGTCAGATCACAGAGGGCCTTTAAATGAGACAAGAGAGTCTGAGCTTTTCCTTGTAGATAGTGGGGAAAACCAAAGGGTTTCAAGTCTGAATTTAGCACGACAAAATGTAAGTGATAAATGTAGGATGAATACTCTAAGCTGACAGACTATAAGAGCTAAAGGCTAGAGATAGGAAAACTGACTATCAGGCTATGACAATAATATACCTAAGAGGTAAGAAACTGAGTTATATTGGCAGAAATGAATACAAAAACCACTATAGCTGGGCGCTTGGTGGCTCACGCTTGTAATCCCAGCATTTTGGGAGGCTAAGGTGGGCAGATCATCTTAGGCCAGGAGCTCAACACTAGCCTGGCAAACATGGTGAAACCCTGTCTCCACTAAAAAATACAAAAATTTGCTGGGCGTGGTGGCAGGTGCCTGTAATCCCAGCTACTCAGGAGGCTGAGGCAGGAAAATCACTTGAACCCGGGAGGCAGAGGTTGCAGTGAGCCAAGATCGAGCCACTGCACTCCAACCCGGGCAACAAAAGTGAAACTCTACCTCAAAAAGGAACAAACAAACAGACAAACAAAACCCACTATAAAGAGCCAACAGGATCTGGTGCTTTTCTTTTTCTTTTTTTGAGACAGAGTCTCACCCTGTTGCCCAGGCTGGAGTGCAGTGGTGGTATCTCAGTTCACTGCAACACCCAACTCCCAGGTTCAAGCGATTCTCCTACTTCAGCATCCCGAGTAGCTGGGATTACAGGCGCCCGCCACTACGCCCGGCTAATTTTTTGTATTTTTAGTAGAGATGGGGTTTCACCGTGTTAGCCAGGATGGTTTCAATCTCCTGACCACGTGATCCGCCCGCCTCGGCCTCCCAAAGTGCTGGGATTACAGGCATGTGCCAGCACTCCCGACCAGTAACAGCAAATACTTAATTTCATAATACTGTAACAGGCTGAAGTACCACAACAGAAGTGCTGAGTAATTCTCAAGCAATTCTCTCATTTTGGGTCTAAAATGAACTATAAATGTTACCAAGAAATATTAAAACTATTATTCAGAGGTACCTACTAATTATTGGTGGGATAGACAGAACTGGTAACTCAAACTACAAAGGAAGAATGTATTTAGTTCAGAAGGCAAAATCTCTACAGTAGATGTATAGGAGCATTACATGTAAAGATCTTGAAATCTACAATTCTGCCAGCAGAATCTAGTTGAAGAACACTTGTGAAAAGCTCAAATTATATCCTGTGGATATGAAACTGTCCCAGGCACAAGATTTTAATGATGGGTGGCTTCAACCCCAAACACATATTGAACTATTTTTATTTATTTAATAAATATCTGATTTGTTTTAGGTATAATACACAGTTGTCCCTTGGTATCTGTGGGGGACTGACTGGTTAACAAACTTCCCAGACTTGGCCGGGTACAGTGGCTCACACCTGTAATCCCAGCACTTTGGGAGGCTGAGGCGGGTGGATCACTTGAGGTCAGGAGTTTCAGACCAGCGTGGGCAACATGGTGAAACCCCGTCTCTACTAAAAATACAAAAAAAATTAGCCGGGCATGGTGGTGTGTGCCTGTAATCCCAGCTACTTGTGAGGCTGAGGCACAAGAACCACTTGAACCTGGGAGGCAGAGGTTGCAGTTGAGTTGAGATAGCACCACTGCACTCCAGCCTGGGTGACAGATTGCGACTGTCTTTAAAAAAATAAAAAAAAAAAAAATTGTAGGCATAGCAAAGGCAACAACTGGTATTTGAGCCTTAGCTTCTGCAATCATCATGGGATGTGTTAGGGAATGTGAAGTTTCGGTATCTTCATACAAAGTAAGTCAGCCCTGAAAGGTCAAATGAAATCTATCCTGTCTATAGCTGCCATTAAAGAACAGCAGAACAGGCGGTGCGCAGTGGCTCACGCACTTCGGGAGGCCAAGGCGGACGGATCACAAGGTCAAGAGTTTGAGACCAGCCTGACCAACATGGTGAAACCCCATCTCTACTAAAATTACAAAAATTAGCCCAGGCGTGGTGGTGCGTGCCTGTAATCCCAGCTACTTGGGAGGCTGAGGCAGCAGAATCACTTGAACCCAAGAGGCAGAGGTTGCAGTGAGCCGAGATCGCGCCACTGCACTGCACTCCAGCCTGGACAACAGAGCGAGATCGTCTCAAAAAAAAAAAAAAAAAACCAAAACAAAACAGCAACACCAAACTCACTAATGATTGCTGCTTATGGCTGTTAATATTTGTAGTAGAAATATACAGGTCCACATTTAATTCACCTTTATTCTCCCTGTCCCTTTCAAATATTAAGTCAAAATTACCTAAAAGCAAAGAACAAATAAAGCAATCCATCTATGCCTTGGCTTCTATTCTGCTCAGGAAACGTACAACAAAGACACAAAAGATCATAAAAATGTAAAGTTAAGCTTTATGTATTTGTTATTAGCAAAGAGTAACTAAATTAACTTCTGCATTCAGAGGCACAGAGAACACCAACGTTACTAGTTATTAAATATTTAAATCTGGCAAAGAGTCTAGTTAGTACAAAGAAATATCACAAATGGTAATAGTGAAGAGTGAGAAAAAAATATATTTTGTAAAGAAAAGTCTTAACCTATCTAACAGCACCAATTTTTACCCTGTAAAAATTACTATTTGAGCCTATAACTTGTCAGTTTAAAAACAGAGATCACTGTTTTCTAAAGGCAGCATTTTAAAATCTCAAAGTGTAAATTATCCCATTTTTCTTTCTCTTTTAATGGAAAAAGAATATTCTAAACCTTTCTGCCTTCCCAACATTAAAACTGTACCTTAGTTAATTGCAACACATTTCTTGTATTTAAACCTTTATAAAACTTCTTTCATGTGTCTCTTACACATGCAAGAATGAGATTTGCCAAGTACTACATCATCTGAATAGAAACCTTAAGCAAAACTTAAAAACAAAAATTGAGATGTGGCTTTTTAAAAAATTAAATAACATTTCAAAGAATTTCTATTTAAAACATTAAAAGTACTTACCTGAAATAAGAGCTACATGTTGCAAGAACCATCTTATGACAAGGGAATTCAGTGCCCTCAACAATTAACACTATGTCAGTAAACAACTGCTGTTCATAAAACAGTTTCAACTGTTCCAACAAGGACACAGCATATTCAGTATTGATCTGCCTCTCGTCTTGAGTGGACATGACTGTATTCCATTAATATCTCCAGGAACAGATTAGAAAAGTCCGTCTTACTGATGGAAGGTCAAGTGAATACTTCAGAAATAAAGGAGAAACTACTTGCTGTTATCTGCAGCATTCAGTACCAAGACTGACACATTCACTAATGAGTAATATCTTGTTACACAGACTTAGAATCACTCCTAGGTCATCCTGTGTTAATTAGGTTCTTCAGAGTTTTTCAACACAGTCTGCAGACATTGTGCTCAAATCTGCAATTGTGCAGCTCATGAGTGAAAGAGAAAAATACACGAGGTAGATTTTGTGGCAACATCCTATGTTCAGTGGATCCTGTGGAGTAACTAAAAAGAAAAAAAGTTCAGTTGTAGTATCTAGGCCAGTACGGTTTTAGAATATAACGTTTAAAATGGCAGCCTTAAATAGAAATCATATTTATTTCAAGTTCAACTTTAGACATTACCATAAAAGTGAAACATGACAAAAATGAAGATTCTTAGTCTACATTTAAAATTAAAAAACAAGAAAATTACCAGTTGTAATTTCAAGTTAACTTTTGCCTTCTATACAAAATATAACTGTCACAGAAAATAACGAACACATGAATAAGTACACATTTTTAAAGCTCTTTCAAAATAGACAAATTACCAAAGCCAGATCTCTTAGTTATTTGTCTGGTAGCAACAAATGATCATAATATTTAAGAAAAAATATTTTTTTAAAAAAACAAAAAACCTGCTCTCTTACATAGAGATTTCTCGTTCTCCGAATATATTTTAAACACGTTCACAAAGTCTTCATATTTAATTTAAACTATATGGTAAATAGATTCAAACTGTTAATTTTCAAATTTGCCATTCAATTCACTAAGAGAAGTATATGTAATTTGTCTCTTTGTAGAGTGGTTCTTTCCTAGGAATCTTTACGAATAAAAGCATATAATTTTACTTAAAAAAAAAAAACATAAAATGTAATGGATATATGTTCCCACCCAGAAAACTCCATATTACACAAATATGAATGTTCTCCAAATTAATATGTAGCTTTAATACAAATCCAATATAAATCCTATTTTCAAGGGATTTATCTGGAAGAATGCACAAAGGTTGCTAAGATATTTGAGGGGAAGAAGGGCAAGTTTTTAATGATTTTTATGAAAATATTAAATGTACTATAAAACTCCCATAAAACCAAGTACACATAAGAAACCAGAGATGACTGGCCGGGCACGGTGGCTCACGCCTGTAATCCCAGCACTTTGGTAGGCCGAGGCAGGCGGATCACAACGTCAGGAGTTCGAGACCATCCTGACCAACATGGTGAAATCCTGTCTCTATTAAAAATACAAAAGTTAGCTGGCCGTGGTAGTGCGTGCCTGTAATCCCAGCTACTCAGGAGGCTGAGGCAGCGGAATTGCTTGAACCCGGGAGGTGGAGATTGCAGTGAGCCAAGATCGCACCACTGCACTCCAGCCTGGGTGACAGAGCAAGACACCGTCTCAAAAAAAAAAAAAAAAAAAGATATTAGATATGATAAAGATAAATATGGTATCTCAAATTAGGAAGAATGGTTTATTTCAACAAATAATGTTGGAAGTGGCTAACTGCTCAAGGGGGCAAAAAAAGCCTAGGCTTTAGTCATACTGCATACCATTCATCAAAAAAAAACACAAAATTCCAGCTGAATAAAAATTTAATTTGGAACTCAGTATTCACAACACATGGCAAAGGAATTACAAATCAGGAAAAGAGGAAAATCCCAAATAGAATGCTACTAATATGTTAACTATAAAAACTGCCACTGCTTTTTTCACCAACTGTTAAAGATGACCATTAGTTACCATAATGAGAAATGACTCCATCATTAGAATCAGTTATTTTTCCTCACAAAATACCATCCATTATGTCAAAGAGAATCACATATACTTCCTGACAAACTATACTATTACAGTAACTACTAACTTGATATACAGTCAAGTTTCCAGCCAAGTTAACTTTGAAAGTAACTAAAACAGGTGCAAAGGCAGAGTGAGACTCTGGGTCATTTAAGGTAATAACTTTGCTCTTCCAGAACAGCATGTCACACTATAAATCTGAGTTCTACTACTATAATCTCTAAGGCAAATAATACTTAAAATCACTGGCTATTTCCACACATTAATAATGCAGCAAGGCATAGTGTTGTTGAGGGTGTGGAAAAACAAGCATTCTTACACAGAGGAGTAAGTTGATACATACCCACAATCCCTTATTCAAAACTCTTGACACAAGACACGCTCCAGAATTTACACTTTTCCAGATTTTATAGAGGTATTGTGACACATGTACCCTACATTATAAAACCCTCTCAAGAAGTCTCAGGTAGCAATGGATAATCAAACATATTATCTTTGCTGAGGCAACTATGAATGGTGTGAAAAATAAAGACTATATATAGCCTCACGTTACTTCAGGTCAGGTTTTACTAGCAAAGATTTTTTTTTTTTTAACAACTTGATTTTTCAGAGCTTTTTGAATTTCAAAATTGCAAGTATTAATAATACTTGGCACTGGAAATGCTTAATACCAATCTACTAATCCTACTTCTAGAAATATATTTTACAGAAATATATGCATTAATAAATTAGAAGTCCTAATCCCAGTAGCTGGACTCAAAATTGTCCCCATCCATGTTTAAACAAGGTGACAGCAACTGGTGGCCAGGGCCAAGACAGACTTAAATCATGCCGCTAGACCCCAGAATTTCTTGCAGGCTAGCGGTACAGGCTCACTCTGGTCATTTCATTAACCATATAATAATATGATTTTCTGCAATGATTTTGGGGAGGCCTCATTTATGACTGGGTTTTGCTAGATTTGATTTTTTATCGTATCCATGAAACCGTATTAAAACAATTGAAGTCTGCTTCTAAAAAAGTACAAAGTCATTATACTCATTAACACAGCTTTATTAGATTCCCCTATTTCCACTCTTCTTTTGTAATCCAGGATACGCTTTCTTCCTGGAGAGGCAGCCTACGTAAAAGTTACCTTAAAATAGGCAGAAAAAGTAAGTCATTCAGATATGACACTAAGTAAATAAACAAGTACAATTAAAAATAAAATTAAGGTCAGGAGTGGTGGCTCATGCCTGGAATCCCAGCACTTTGGGAGGCTGAGGTCGGTGGATCACTTGAGGTCAGGAGTTCAAGACCAGCCTGGCCAACATGGTGAAACCCCATCTCTACTAAAAACACAAAAAAATTAGCTGGACATGGTAGCACGTGCTGTAATCCCAGCTACCCAGGAAGCTGAGGCCAGGGAATCACTTGAACCTGGCAGACGGAGGATGCAGTGAGCCGAGATTGTGCCACTGCACTCCAGCTTGAATGACAGAGCGAGACTCCGTCTCAAAAACAAAACAAAACAAAAACAAAAAATAATAAATAAAATTAAGTATCTCACCCCTCTGGGAGCATGGACTTCAAAAGGTATTAACTAAAAATGTGAAAGCTTGGCCAGGTGTGGTAACTCACGCCTGTAATCCCAGCACTTTGGGAGGCCTAGGAGGGCAGATCACTTGAGGCCTGAGGCCTGAAGTTCAAGACCAGCCTGACCAACATGACAAAACCCTGTCTCTACTAAAAATACAAAAATTAGCCGGGTATGGTGGCTCAAGCCTGTAATACTAGCTACTCTGGAGACTGAGGCTGCTTCAAGCTGAGACTCACTTGAACCCAGGAGGAGGAGGTTGCAGTGAACTGAGATCACACCACTGCATTCCAGCCTGGGCAACACAGCAAGACTCTGTCTCACGAAAATAAAAATAAAAATGTGAAAATTTGCAAAGTTTAGGACGATCAACCAACAATCTTCAAATGCCCACAACACAAACATTTTCTGTAAAAGACTCCTTCCCTCCTAAAAACAAAACTTGAAACCAGTACTCTAAATCCTCTGAAGCAATTCAGTATGTACTATATTAATTACCAACTGATGTGACATATTTTACAAATTTTCTCTTTTCAATAATTACATTTTGTATATTATTCTATATCTAAAATCAGCTTCAAAACGTCACACACCCTGTTATCTGTAGAAGCCAGCTTCCCCAGATTAATTCTCAGGTATCAAGGAAACTGCTGACTTAATTTTCTTTTCTGAATGAATGGCTAAATTCCACAAATGTTTATTGAATACTAAGTGCCAATCATTGCACTTTACATACTCGGATTGAGAGAAGCCAAACACCAAAGCTCCAAAACACCAAGGGCTTTTACTCTTACTACAGATTACAGCCACAGCTACAGCTGTCATTCAAAAACATGGTGTTTTAAAAACCAGCTATTCTAGACAAACTTAAAAGCCAAGAAGCAAGCAAATGAGTGAAGCAAGCTGGGTATATGAAACATTTTTCTTGAAATGTAGCTATCTTGATCTTTTTCTTTCAAACTTTTAATAGAGACATGAGTTCAAGAAATTTTACTCTTTACCGTAAGAAAAATTGTAGTACAGGTAAAATGAGCAAAGGTATCTGGTGCTCAGCCCTACTACTAACAGTGGATCACACAGGAGGAAGGAAGAACTTATTGAAGACCTATTTAAACCTTCTGGATTTTATTAATATATGCAATGATTACCTGATTTTTACAAAATAAACTTTTGGCCAGCTGTGGTGGCTCACTCCTGTACTCCCAGCACTTTGGGAGGCCAAGGCGAGAGGGTACCTTGAGGCCAAGAGTTCAAGGCTGCAGTGAGCTATGATCATGCCACTGCACTCCAGCCTGGGCAACAGCAAGATTCTGCCTCTAAAATTTTTAATTAAAAAAAAAAAAAAAAAAAAAAAGGCTGGTCACAGTGGCTCATGCCTGTAATCCCAGCACTTCGGGAGGCTGAGGTGGGCAGATCACCTGAGTTCAGGAGATTGAGACCATGCTGGCCAACATGGTGAAACCCCGTCTCTACTAAAAATACAAAAATTAGCCTGGTGTGATGGTGCGTGCCTGTAATCCCTGCTACTTGGGAGGCTGAGGCAGGAGAATGGCTTGAACCCAGGAGGAGGAGGTTGCAGTAAGCTGAGATCGCACCACTGCACTCCAGCCTGGGCAACAAGAGAGACTCAGTCTCAAAAAAATAAAAATAAAAATAGTAATAATAATAAAACTTCAAAAGGTACACTATTCTCTCTTCTCATAACAAAGACAAAATATTTTAGGCTTTGGGAGCCAAAAGGTCTCTATCCCAAAAATTTAACTCTTGCTGCAGCCTGAAAGCAGCCAAAGACAATATGGAAACAAATGTTACTTCAATAAAACTTTGTTTACAAGAACAGGTTACAGGCCACATTTACCAAACTCTGCTTTATTTTAAAAAATTTATATTTCTTTTATATATATATAAATATGTGTGTGTATGTGTATATATATACACATACCAAACTCTGCTTTATTTTAAAAAATTTATATTTTTATATATATAAATATGTGTGTGTGTGTATGTGTATATATACACATACACACACACACAAATTTTAATTTTCTTTTTTAAGAGACTGGATTGCACTATGTTGCCCAGGCTGGTCTTGAACTCCTATGTTCAAGCGATCCACTTGCCTTGGCCTCCCAGAGTGCTGGGATTACAGGCGTGAACCGCCGCACCTGGCCTTACACTGCTTCTTGATGAAATATTTAGTCAGTGACTAAAATACGTACCTCAAGTCGTTTCTGCAAGAATAATGTTTCTCTTCAGATCACAAAAACAAGGAAAAGCACAAACTTTAAATTCCTGAACGCGGAATTAAATATAATTCTTAAGCTAATTTATATATATTCCACTTTTCTTCTCAACCAAAATATTCTAACATCTTTTACCTAGTCACACAACTGCTTTCCCCAATTCCTGCTAGTTCCGTGGACTTCTGAAACATGTTCTTATCTAGTGTGAGTACCTTTAAGGTTTAAAAAAAAAAAAAAAAGACATCTCTCCCCAAGATAACCTGCCAAAAAAAAAATCCATACTGAGAAAAAGCTATTCAGAAACACTTAAATTACTTTGGGAAATCCCTGTTACAAGCCACAATTCCTGGTATCAGGTGCTTCCAGATTAGTAAGAAAGTCCTATATTCTAACACTGATCATTAGAATATATTCCATAGTAAAAAATGCTAACCAGCATAAGAATTAAATTGGAGTCATGCAAACACAATATAATGAAATTCACAATCTTAATAAAGTGCAATGTACTTTGACATAAGAAGTGTACATATTCTTACTCCTTCTTTTAAGTCCTGTGCTCAATTCAGTGTTTTTGACTGATTTGCTTGATCGCAGAGAATGGCAAAGATAAGGTTAAAATGTTATACACAGGATGAAATCCTCTCCTCCACTGTCTACACACTTTTTTTTTTTTTTTTTTTTTTTTTAAAGACGGAGTCTCGCTCTGTCGCCCAGGCTGGAGTGCAATGGTGTGATCTACAGTCACTGCCACCTCCACCTCCCGGGTTCAAGCAATTCTCCTGCCTCAGCCTCCTAAATACCTGGGATTACAGGCACGCACCACCATGTCCGGCTAATTTTTCCCATTTTTAGTAGAGATGGGGTTTCACCACGTTGGCCAAGCTGGTCTCAAACTCTTGACCTCAGGTGATCTGCCTGCCTCAGCCTCCCAAAGTGCTGGGATTACAGGCATGAGCCACCACGTCCGGCCTCTACCCACTGACTTTCTACGAATTATTACAGGACAAAGTCCTATTTATTTTTAAATCCGAAGACTACCTACAGAAGTCAAAAATTTATAAACTGATTGAAAACAAATGCTTCTAATACATTTTCTCTAGGATGCCCAAGTCTCCGAGGTTCTGAGTGAATTCCAACACATAAAAGTTTCGAAACATTGTTACTAAATGATTGTCAGGATTAAATCAGTTAGCAATCGACAGTAACATATACAATTCTACTTAAAAATCTGAAACTCTTCCCACAAAATATTATTTCTAGAGATGACTTAAAGTATTGGGAGGATATGCACAAGTTATCGAAAATACTACGGCATTTTATATCAGAGACCTGAGTGTCCTTGGATTTTCCTATCCCAAGGGGACCTAGGAACTATTCTCCCACTGAAACCAAGAGACAACTGTGTTTCTATTCAACAAATTTAAGTTGGTTGTCTGAATTCCTCACTTAACTTTCCTATAAAATAACAGTATTAAAAAGATGTTTAACTTCTCACTATAAGCAGCAAAACATGCCCGAAAGTCTATCAGCAAAGAAAATTTACAAAGTAAATACTACTTTAATACTCATAAAGAGATAAGTGACCATGAAATTGTTTTACAGATTCTGATTATTAATATTAAAGGATAAGGAACCAAGATTAAAAGTATGAAATGTTGAAATTTTTTAAAAATCCCAAATACTTTTAAAGATTTCAGAGGTTGATGGCAGTGTTTTGGCTTTTTGGGAGGAGACAATGAGGGGGGATAGATGTCTAATTTCACTTTGAAATCAAATTTTCATTCCTAGAGGTGTGTACTTTGTAGCATCCTCCCACTGAGTAGCCTGGAAACACAAATAGAAGCAAAGCAAGCTTTTCCAATGTTAACCAGGCAGAATACAGAGACTGAGGAACGAATAAAGGATTAAAGAACTATTGAATGTGATAAAGAAACCAATCAGCAATTAACTGAGCTGTGGATGAAAAAGGAAGAAAGGATAAAAAGATGGGAAGGAGGCTGCTAGCAAGGCCTGCTACAGTAAGCACAGTAGCAGGTACAAAGTTTCCATTGGACAGGAGGAATAAGTGTTAGTGATCTGTTACACAGCAGGTTGATGATCGCAGTTAACAATAATATACTGTGTATTTCAAAACTGCTAAATATTCTAAATGTTCTCACCACAAAAAAAAATAAGTAGATGAGGTGACAGATGTAAATAGCCTGATTTAATCATTCCTCAATGTGTACACAGATTGAAACATCACATTGTAGTCCACAAATACATACAATTATTTGCCAACTAAAAATAAAATAAATTATATAGTAGGAATGAAGGAATGATAGGTCTCCCTCCAGGAAGGGCAGTGCGGCTATAAATCATTCACCTGTAGGAAGCACGTTCAAATTGTACATTACTAACTTAGGGAGTGCTGCATCTCCCAATGCTACAAATGTCAATAGAGAAGATTAAAAATTTTTGTTGGAAAAGATCCAAGGCATTCTCCATGGAGGTCAACCATTGAAAAATAACTGACTACAAACCCAAACTACTTGGGTTAAAGCCCCAGTTCTGCAACTTAATAGCTGTGTGGCCCTTTTTAAGTTATTTATTCTCTATGCCTCAGTTTGCTCATCTATAAAATGTAGTTAAAAGTAGAACTCTCTTCTCAATGAATTGTTCTGGGATTACATTTCATACTTGGTTCAGTACCTGACACACAGCACTACTACATAGATATTCGAAATTATTTTTATTAACCCACCCACTGATGAAGCTTTTGCAGCACTTTCCCAACTCCTGGATTCCCCACCTACACCAGGTCCGAAGATTCCAATTTCAAGGTCTCAGCACTCCAAATACAGTTCTCTTTTTTCATTCTGTCTAAATGGTATTTTACATAAGAGAAATCCAATGTTTTCAGAGAATATTGGGACTTTTTTGCAAACATTTGACATTTGAAATCTGAATTCAGTGTTCTAAAATATTAAGATAATTTTTCCTTTTTTTTCCTTTTCTCACATATTTTGATGGTACAAATAATGAAACAAACTAGTGCTTAAAAGACGACCAATCTTGAGGAGGCTGATGTCAGTGTAAAAAACTAAATGAGAGTCCAGAAAGGCACCAGTCATAAATAAAACAAGCCTTTCTTTATTTCAATGAGATAGTTTTCTCCTTAGGAAGGACAAGAGATGGGTGCTAGAAACAGTTTGCTTTCAAGTTATCAAAACAACCACGATAGTTGAGAATGTCTGGAAAAGACCATTTGTTTTTTAGATTGTCAACTGCTACACAAACAGAATTTTCTGGAGTTGTGACAGGCATCAATTAAAAAACCAAAAAAAACAAAAAAACCAAAAAAACAAAAACCTGGCCTTTTGAAGAATCTATCAAGTTTTAAAAATTTCAGCATACTTGCAGTGAGCCGAGATCGCACCACTGCACTCCAGCCTGGGCGACACAGCGAGACTCCGTCCCAAAAAAAAAAAAAAAATTTTCAGCATAGCTTCCTCTGCTCTAGTCACATTCAGAGCTTAGGTCTGTTCTCTCTTTCCAACCATACTGATAGATGACATGGCTCCATCAGGTTAATTACGCTCAGCACCCTAAGTAAATTCAGGTCACAAGTACAAGCTGTACTATATTATGATTAACAAGTTATCTCAGTTTTAAAAAATTAAACAAGAACATAAAAGCAATGCCACCTGCGATACAATAATTATATGAGTATACTATGTCCTTTTATTTTGGATATCACTTTTCCTTTTTCCTCTCACCTCTGCGCAGTGACTTAAGAAAGCTGGGGAAAGGTGGCCAGGCGCAATGGCTCACACCAGTAAATCCCAGCACTTTGGGAGGCCGAGGCGGGCGGATCACCAGGTCAGGAGATCGAGACCATCCTGGCTAACACGGTGAAACCCCATCTCTACTAAAAATACAAAAATTAGCCAGGCGTGGGCTACTCAGGAGGCTGAGGCAGGAGAATGGCGTGAACCCGGGAGGCGGAGCTTGCAGTGAGCCAAGATCGCGCCACCGCACTCCAGCCTGGGCGACACAGCGAGACTCCGTCTCTTAAAAAAAAAAAATTACTTGAGATCGGCCGTATGCGGTAGCTCACGCCTGTAATCCCAGCAATTTGAAAGGCCGAGGTGAGGGGATCACGAGGTCAGGAGCTCGAGACCAGCCTGACCAACATGGTGAACCCTCATCTCTACTAAAAATACAAAAATTAGCCAGGCCTGGTGGGGCGCGCCTGTAATCCCAGCTACTCAGGAGGCTGAAGCAGGAGAATCACTTGAACCCTGAAGGCGGAGGTTGCAGTGAGCCGAGATCGTGACACTGCACACCAGCCTGAGTGACAAGAGTGAGACTGTCTCAAAAAAAAAAAAAAATTACTTGAGATCAACCTGTCATTTCTAATACTGAGTTATTTAAGTATCACTTGGTCTATTCAAACTCTACAAAACTGAAAAGATTAAGCTAACAAAGGACTTTGAAATTTTCACTCATATTTTATGACACCAGGACCAATCCTTTTTCCTGGCCTTACTTGTCTTAGGAATGTGGGCAAAGAGAAGAGGGGAAGGGGGACTCTTTTCTAAATGTGTAACATCTTTGGAAAAACCAATGTTATCATTTGGCTTTTAAGACTGCATTCAAGTTTCTAGGAATTCACCTTGCACATTCAATGTTCAATGTTTAGGAATGAAAAGCTCAACATTTCTACCAACCAGAAGAAAATCTATGGAGGAGCATGGACATATGTACTGATACCTCTATTCCTTCCCATCTCCTTACATGCCCCGTGAATAACATAAGTTAACATTTTATAATGTTTCTTATGAGAGCAAAAAGGGGAGTAGAGTTATAGCACTCATAAAGTCTTCCTACAAAACTATGTGCAAAGAAAACACCACTATGTGGAAACGTGTGGACTACAGAGCATGCTCAACAGAAAGGCCACAGCACTCCAGAGTTACTGACAGAAAACAACTCTTGAGGATTCCAGGCCCCAACCTAAAAGGGCTTCAATAAACACTAAGCCAACAGAAGATCAAAGTGAAGAAATAAGCTTAACATTAGTTATCAGCCAGATGGAAAGAATAGCAAAATTCCACATCATCGAGATTAGAAAACAACCGACTGGCTTTTCAATTTACTTTAGATCAGACAAAAAAGTCGGGGAAAAAAGTCCTTATCAAAGGTTAACCAAACTAAGTCATTCACAATTACAAGAGATCTAAGACCCATACTACTCAAATTCGGCAAAAATGTACAACTCAGAGGGAAGAGGGGGAAGATCCCTGTTAATTAGTTGCCTCGATAAAAGAAAATATCATTTTGGTCAGTGCACAGCGTTGACAGGGTTTCGTTTCTGAATGCCTAAATGCTGTGAGCCCGACGTACAGATTCAAGTATAAACAACACGTGACCAGTCCTGTCTCCTACGTCTTCATAAGGCTAATTGACACAGAAGATAGTTCACACAAACATACCCTTTTAAAGTTCATTTTGTATTCTGAATTCTTTTCCTATTTCCACTGGAAGGGGTCACCGTGGTAGCCCGTGGAATGGACGCTCCTCTACCTTTTGAGGCAGGTAAAGAGTTCTTAGATAGCTAAGCCCAGGGGAAAAAAAGATGTTAACTCAAAATAACCGCCCCACACCAAACTAAGCGATTTTTCTATTCCCCGGTTATTCAATCCGTAGGGACAGGGAGGTGGTCGAATTCAAGGAAGTTAAAGATTTCACAAAGTAAACACGTACACAATTTTCCGTTTCAAAGGGCAGTTTCTGCTTGCTTTTTTAAGTCGATATAGACCATAACAGGAGCTCTGTTCGTCCAGACCTCTCTTGGTTAGTTCAGATGTACGGGGGGGGGGGGGGGGGGAGAATACAGAAGGAAGGGGGTGTCCTCCTTCGGCCCACCATGTCGCGAACACGTCGCGAGTCTTTAAGGGAAACAGCTTTACTTCGGTAAGGGCGGGCGCGAGCCGAGGCCAAGGCGCCGCCCGGGAGCCCCGCGGGCGCCGAGGCGCCCGGTGCCGGGGCCGGAAACGCCCAGCGAGCGGCGTACCGGGCCGCCCCTCCCCCGCGGACCTGCCCGGAGCTCCGCCGCCCTGGGGCCGCCGCGGGGTGCGGAGGGCGGCGCCGGCCGCCCGCGCCCCTCCCTCGCCCGCGGCGGAAGCGTCTCGGGTTTGAAAGATGCCGCGGCCGCCGCCTGCCACCCGCCGAGCCACAAAGGACCGAGCCCCCTCCCGCCACAGCCCTCCTCCCCGGCCCCTCCACAGGTCGCCGCGGGCTCCCAGCCCGCCTGGCGCTACTGTCGCCTGCTCACCCGCGTCCCTCGGTCCTGAGGTGTGGGATCCGGTCCAGCCGGCGGCCCCGTCCACACTGGGCCCCTCCGGCGCGGCGGCGGGGGCGTGGCCCTCCCGCCGCGGCCTCGCCTGGGGTCTCGCCTCCGCCTCCGGCCGAGGAAGGCTGGCGCCGCCGCCTCTTCCTTCCGGTTTCCCCTCGCACCCTCCCTCGCTTGGTCCGTCCAGCGCGGAAAGCAGCGTCCTCTGCGGGCGCCGCCGCACGCTCCTCAGGGCCCGACCACCGCCAGACTCCTCCCCCGGGAGCCGCGCCGCCCGCCCGCGCCGCCTTGTCAGTCCGGGGCCGCGAGACGCCGGGCCCGCCGCCCCCGCCCCCGCCCCCGCCCCCGCCCCCGCCCGCGGCCCGGGAACGCGCGCGCAGTGGACTGCTGGCTAGCCTACGGCGCCCGCCCTCGCCACGCCGCCCTCCCGCCTCGCGCGCGCGCGCTTGTCGGCACCAGCGGCAGTTTTGCAGTTTCCCGGGTCCTCGCGACCGTCCCCCGCCCCTCCCTTACTCTAGCTGCCCCCGCCCTTTTCCTCTGCCGGATGCCACCGGAAAGCCAAAACACTTGGGGCCGCGCAGGCGCGAAAGAGGAAACGGAAAGAGCAGGAAGGGCGGGGGCGGCGCGAGGTGACGGGAAGCGTAATTGAAGGGGGTTCCCGGGAAAGGTCATGGGAGAGCCCTCGAGGGGCGCGTGCGCGGCAGAGGGGCGCTCCGAGGAGCCGCGGCGGCCAAGGCCTTGGGCCTAGACGGGCGGATGGAGAGGCCCGGCAAGTTCATTGCTAGGAAATCGAGAGAGCAAAACACCAATTGTTATGCTGAAGGAGGTGTTTTATCCCTTGGAATTTCCCCTGAAATACAGATTTTTGCAGGCTGGCTCGGAAAGTGGGAATGAGTAGGACTAAACAATACCAGACCGGGGGCAGGAGAAAGTTGAGGAGGCGTTGGGCGGGTCGCTTTGTTGCCGCAGCACCTCTTCTCCAAACCATGCCCTCCTCTCTCCAGAGCCGCTTCGGCTTTTCCCAAGGCCAAGGAAGAACTCAGAGCAGCACCCAAAAGGGCCCGCACTTGGGGGAGGTTAGGGGAAAAGGGAGAGAGAGACATCTGGGTGCGGACGGCAGCTCCAGCGTCTGAAGCCTTCCGTTGTGTGCTGCAATGCGGCGGCTGCACCTCCCCCCAACCCCCCGAGTTCCAAAAGAGCGCCTTCAGCGTTGCTTCGCAAAGCGAAGCGTTTGTAGCAGCAGCTAATGGCTGTGGCCCGTACTGTTTTAGTTAACTTGGCACAGCTTGCTGGCAGGCAGGCTGTAAATTTGCTAGGAGCTATTCGTGGATCAAAAAATTGTCAGAAATGCCCACACAGACTCCACCTACCTTCCTAACCTACAGTCTTGGCACAAGCCCAATCTAGAAAATATAGATGACTAATTATAATCTGAAAGGCCATACAGTACATTACTGAAGGGAGCCTCTTCCTGTAAACTAGGCTAGATCAACTGAATGCACACCAAGATGCGTGTTATCAGGAACTACTGATAAAGGATTGTTTTACTGTAGAATCTGGAAACTACATTCAACAAATCTTTATTGAGTTTCCAGCATGCTACCACTGTACTTACTCTAATTAAATAGTTAAGTGGTATGATATCAAACAAGCTATACAAAAGATTAAAGTCATTTAACACACACTTGAGCACCTACTTTGTGCCAGATTGGATATGAGAGATGCGGTCTAAACATGCAGACAACAACAACAAATGATACCTGTGGCAAGGAGCTCATGATTCATCCTGTGGGCAACAAAAAGCCACTTAAGATTTTTAAGCAGGAGAATATCTTGATAAGATTTTAGAGAAAAAATTCTAAAGCATGGTAGATAGCAGACTGGAAGCAGGGATACTAGTTAGGACGCTGTTCATGCAGTCCAGACATGAGTTGGAGAGGAAGTCCAAACTAACAGTGTCAGTGAGAACGGAGAAGCAGAGATAAATTTGAAAACTAGCCAGCTATGATAAATAAGACTTGATTACCTAGAGGATGAGGGGAAATAAGAAATCAAGGATAACTGAGTTTTTTAGTTAGGGTGATTAGACGGTGTTATCAGTGACTATAAGAGGAGTAATGAATTGTGAGGATGAAAGAGAGGACTAAAAGGTGTCCTTTTAATGGCTGTACAGTTAGGAATGCATTTGGGACCACATTTTTTTCGAAAAGATTCCATTATAATAGCTTAAACAAGACCTCAAATCTACAGGTAGGCAGTTACCTTTGTTGGTTCAATAGCTTAAGAACAGCAGGGCCATCATTTCTGTGATTCTCTTGACATTGACTTCATGGTTGCAATATGGCTGCAGCAGTTTTAGCCTTCGCACCTTTGTTCAAGGCAGGAAGAGGGGAAAGGGGGTGGCTTCCACCATCCATGGTCTTTTTTTTCTTCAGGAAAGTGAAAGCTTTCTCAGGATACTACATCTCCCAAACTCAGCAGACTTCCACAAACATCTCATTGTCTAGAATTGTAATTTGGCCACCTATAAAGATTACAAAAGAGAAAAACACTGGGAATGGATATTGGGTCAGACAAGTCAGACAAATAGCAGTCGGCTAGTTAGTTAATATTTAAAGCATCCTTCTTTAACACTTAAAACCCTGAGAGCTGTTAGGATGGATTGATGTTCCTAGGTTTCAAAAAAGGCCAATCGCTTTGGTGTGTTATCTTAACTGGGAAAAGAACAGGTTGAACATTTATACTCAAATAGTTGTAGTTGTTTGCCATCCCTTATCTCAAGGTTCCCATCCCCTTAAACAGTCTCACAGGGGACTGGAACAACGAGGAAGAAGGGACTGGTGCAGTCGGGAGGGTGACTCCCGTTCAGCTTTCCTTTTGCAGCTGCCATCTTAGAATAACTGTAGGTTCTTGGCATCGTTAATTTGATGGTCCACCTAAAACACCATCTTAATTCCCTTAGAGATCTTGTCTCTGAGCTTAGAAGGCTCTGAGTGATCACAGCAAGTTCCAGTGTCCATTTTAGGGAGTCATACATCAGTATTTTCTAGCAGTTACACAAACTCTTTTGGAAGGTACAACATCTCTCTTGTGATCCGTATCCAAAACATTATTTCATGCAACCCTTTTCCATTAACAAGGCATCTTTCCTTTTAATTATTAATAAGTCATCTTTCCTTTCAACTGATGGCAACAAAAAGTATCATCCTAAAACTGTACTTTAAACATTGTTATGATTCTAGAACAGAAAGAATATAGTAATGATTCCTAGAAAAATAAACATGCAGCCGGGCACAGGTGGTTCACGCCTGTAATCCCAGCACTTTGGGAGGCCGAGGTGGAGGGATCACCTGATGTCAGGAGTTTGAGACCAGCCTGGCCAACATGGTGAAACCCCATCTCTACTAAAAATACAAAAATTAGCTGGCCGTGGTGGTCGGCACTTGTAATCCCAGCTACTCGGGAGGCTGAGGCAGTAGAATCACTTGAACCCGGGAGGTGGAGGTTGCAGTGAGCCGAGATCGTGCCATTGCACTCCAACCTGGGCAAAAAGACTTAAACTCCATCTCAAAAAAAAGAAAAAAAAAAGAAATATATGACTAAAAATTTTCTAAAATTAAGTGTTTATTTCTGACTTACAAATCATAATCATTTAAGATTGTAATTGATGAGATAAGATACAATTAAAGTTAATTTTAATATTGTTAAACTAAATTTGCCTTGAGCATGCCTCCAACCTTGAGTCCCTACATAATGACCTCAGCCTAACAGTATAGGAAGAAACTGAAAGCCTAACTAGGAGTATATGTTTTTGTAACAGCTGAGTCTCAGCCAATCACAGCAGCTGAGCTTCAGCCAATCACAGGCAGCATAGAGATGGGATTTCACTATGTTGGCCAGCCTGGTCTCAAACTCCTGGCCTTAGGTGATCCTCCTGTCTTGGCCTCGCAAAGTACGGGGACTACAGGCATGACCCACTGCTCTCAGCCCGTCTTCTAGTTCTGAAGGCAGCTTGATTCGTGAATTGTTCTTTGCTCATTTAAACTCTATTAAATTTAGTTTGTCAGAATTTTTTTTTTTCTTTTTGAGATGGAGCCTTGCTCTGTCGCCAGGCTGGAGTGCAGTGGCACGATCTCAGCTCACTGCAACCTCTGATTCCTGGGTTCAAGCTATTCTCTTGCCTCAGCCTCCGGAGTAGCTGGGACTACAGGCACGCACCACCATACCCAGCTAAGTTTTTATTTTTAGTAGAGACAGGGTTTCACCATATTGGCCAGGATGGTCTCCATCTCTTGACCTCATGATCCACCCGCCTCGGCCTTCCAAAGTGCTGGGATTACAGGCGTGAGCCACCGTGTCCAGCCCAGAATTTTTTTTAACACTATTTTAACCGACTTAAAAATCTTGGATTTGTGGGAGAATGTTATCAGGAGCCTGTCTGAGGGGGGGAGTGCAATGCAGAGCTAATATGCAGTATATCTTCCCTGTAATGATACAGAGAAAATCCAGTTACAATGGACATCATTATTAGTGAGTAGCACAGGGAGTTCTTTGTGGTAACAGAATAGTTGTGTATCTTGACTATGTGTAAATGTATACATATTTGTTAGTCAGTTTTGTGTTGTTATAAAGGAATACCTGAGACTGGGTAATTTATTTTAAAAAGAGGCTTATTTTGGCTCATGGTTCTGCAGACTGCACATGAAGCATAGTGCAGGCATCTGCTTCTGGTGAGGGCCTCAGGAAGCTTACAGTCATGGTGGAAGGCAAAAAGGGAGCCAGCGCATCACATGGTGAGAGAGGGGAGGAGGTGCTAGGCTCTTTTAAACAACCTACTCTCACATGAACTCGTTATAATGGGAGGGCACCCAGCCCTTCATGAGGAGCCATCTCCATGACTCAAACATCTCCCACCAGGCCCCAACTCTAACACTAGAGATCACATTTCAACATGAGATTTGGAGGGTACAAATATTCAAACCATAACATATAATAAAATTTTATAGAATACACATATATATGTTTAATATATAATACACAGCAAGAAATTAGTTCATACAAAAAATAATGAAATCCAGTAAGATCCTGCCTCAGCCTCCCAAAATGCTGGGATTACAGGCATGAGCCTCTGGGCCTGGCCAGCTTTTCTTCCCAGACAGGGTCACACTCTTGTCATCCAGGCTGGAGTGCAGTAGCATGGTCACGGCTCACTGCAGCCTTGACTTCCCTGGGCTCAGGTGATCCTCCAACCTCAGCCTCCCGACTACGTGGGACTACAGGCACCCGCCACTATGTCTGGCTAATTTTTGTATTTTTTGTGGAGATGATGTTTGACGTGTTGCCCAGTCTGGCCTCAAACTCATGGGGTCAAGTGATCTGTCTGCCTTCGCTTCCCAAAGTGCTGAGATTACAGGCGTGAGCCACCATGCTTGGCTTTTTTTTTTTTTCCTCAAAAAATTCAGATTCAAGCCTAGTAAATAACAAAGTTTTGGCAAAAAAAAAAAAAAAAAATCAAATCCAGTAAGATCCGAGTCTAGTTAATTGCAATGTGCCAGTGTCAATTTCCTAATTTGGATAAGGTACTATAGTTTTTGGAGTTTCTTTTTATTGTTGTTATTTTCTTTTCTTTTGCTTCTCCAGAGCCTTCTTTATGGATAAGGTACTATAGTTTATAAGATGTTACATTGGGGGAAGCTGGAAGATGGGTACACAGGCAACTCACTGTACTATTTTTGCTACTTCTTGTGAGTCTTATGCTGAAGTCAAGATAAAAAGTAATCCTGTAGAGAATGGCAGGAACCCAGGAGGCAGAGCTTGCAATAAGCTGAGATCGTGCCAGTGTACTACAGCCTGGGCGACAGAGTGAGACTCCGTCTCAAAAAAAAAAAAAAAAAAAAAGTAATCCTGTAATCCCAGCACTTTGGGAGGCCCAGGTGGGAGGATCACTTGAGCCCAGGAGCTCAAGACCAGCTTGGGCAACATGGGGAATCCCCGTCTCTACACAAAATACAAAAATTAGCCAGTTGTGGTGGCATGCACCTGCAGTCCCAAGCTACTCAGGAGGTTGAGGTAGGAGGATGACTTGAACCTGGGAGGCAGAGGTTGCAATGAGCTGAGATCACACCACTGCACTCCAGCCTGGATGACAGAACACGAGTGTCTCAAAAAAAAAAAAAAGTTAAAAAGTCAAAAAAATGGACATTATTTATTCAATAAATACCCTGGGATATAGAGATAAGAGACCCATAGAGGAATGGGTGTGTTGGAAGGAAAGACCCAAGCAAACCAACAGTGGGATACATTATTTGAAAGCAATATGCACAGGGTATTATGAGAGCACAGAAGAAGAACAAGTAGATCAAGAAAGGATTTTCAGGAAAAGGGAAACAGTCTAGGTGGAAAAAGAGAACCAGCAGAACATACAGGGATCATGATACAGAGGCTTAAATGAGCTCTGGTAAGTTTTATCATTGTATGTTTTTATTACACACAGTACTTTTATGTCATTGCCCTTATCATGATTATATAATAATTAAATGTTTTTATGAGGTAAGCTCCCTGAAGGCAGAAACCAATTTTATATCCTGTTGACTCACTAGTTTTACAGTTTCTGTCTAGGTACTTGTTAATATTTGTTGAGTGAATGAGGTTGTTGGCCATGCCTGCAACATGGAGTACATATGAAGGAATGGCAGGACATCTGGAGAAGAAGGTGAGGGATAGATACAGATCATGAAAGAACTCATGTGGTAAGTTTGGTCTCTATTCTAAGGTAATGGGGAACTATCAGAGGAACATGATTAGTTTTGTATTTTAGGAAGATAATACGTACTTTAGGAAGATAACGAGGCTGGGTAAGTAACGTTAGGAGGCCATACAGACTTGTCCTCTTGTGTGAAGCCCAGTGGGCCCCTTTGGCAGCAGTCTCCTTTTGCTAGCACCCTCATGGGTCAGCACCTCTTTTGCAAGGTAAGCAGTTCTACAGGATACCAGCCGACCGCCACATGGTTACAAGTTTCTGATACCTAGTACAGCCAGGGAAAGAGAACAGACTTCCCTTATTCCTAATGTAACTTCCCCAATCTCCAACCAATCAGTACCAAAAGCCCAGGAAGCTATTAGCTACAAATTCTTGCCTTGAGAGCGAGGGCCAGGGATGTCTCTGGGTCTTGCATGTGCAGCTAGGCTCAAGATTTAGCTTATAGTAACTTTTTCCTCACTTTAATAGTAAAAAAACACACCCCTAGCGGAGATTTTATATGCTAACGATACATGTGATGTGTGTTGGAGCATATAGAGACCTAGTGCATGCTCCAACTGTGGGTCCACCTGTGCCTACCGGACCTCACCAGTATTTTATAAATATTCACGTACAGAGCCCATAAAAGGAATTCCTCTTAAGACACTAGCTGCTATCACTCCCTTTGAGCAACCTGCTCTGCCTCTCAGAGTGTACTTTTGCTTTGCAATAAACTTTTTTGCTTACTCTTACTTTGGACTCACTCTTCAAATTCTTTTAAGAAAATTTTTATCAAATAGAGACAGGGTCTAGTTATGTTGCCCAGGCTGGTCTTGAACTCCTGGGCTCAAGCAATCCTCCTGCCTTGGCCTCCCAAAGTGCTAGGATTACAGGTGTGAGCCCCCACACCAGGCCCAAATCTTTTTTTTTTTTTTTTTTTTTTTGACTAGTCTCGCTCTGTCACCCAGGCTGGAGTGCAGTGGCGCGATCTCAGCTCACTGCAAGCTCCGCCTCCCGGGGTCATGCCATTCTCCTGCCTCAGCCTCCCGAGTAGCTTGGACCACAGGCGCTTGCCACCATGCCTGGCTAATTTTTAGTATTTTTAGTAGAGATGAGGTTTCACCGTGTTAGCCAAGATGGTCTCGATCTCCTGACCTTGTGATCCGCCCGCCTCCGCCTCCCAAAGTGCTGGGATTACAGGCGTGAACCACCATGCCCAGCCCCAAATCCTTTTGTGCAGCAAAATCAAGAACCTGAACCAGCCCACCAACAACAATAACATGAAGAATAGTATAGAAGAAGCAAAAAGTGGCAATGTTTTAAAAGGTCAAAATACAACCTGAGTGGTGTGTGTTCTTGAGGGAAAGGAAGCTAGGCTTTTAGTAATTTCAAGTCCCACGCCAAGGATTGTATGTCTGCCAGCTGCTGTGTGCATGTCCTAGGTTTTTGTTTTGTACCTATCACAACAACAAAAAATAGCTAACATTTGGTGAGTGCTCATTATGTACAAAGCACTTATCTGATCCTTACAACTACACGAGCTTGCTATTATCCCCACTTCACCAGTAAACTGAGTGAGGCACCAAGAGGTTAAGTAACTCATTTTAGGTCACACTGTGTCCGGAATTGGTTCCTTCTGGTGGGTTCTTGGTCTCGCTGACTTCAAGAATGAAACCGCGGACCCTCATGATGTTACAGTTCTTAAAGATGGTGTGTCCGGAGTTTGTTCCTTCTGATGTTCAGATGTGGTTCACATGTGTCCGCAGTTTCTTCCTTCTGGTGGGTTCGTGGTCTCACTGACTTCAGCAATGAAGGGGCAGACCTCTGCAGTGAGTGTTACAGCTCATAAAGGTAGTGTGCACCCAAAGAGAGAGTAGCAGCAAGAGTTATTGCCAAGAGGAGAAAAACAAAGCCTTCACGGTGTGGAAGAATACCCGGCGTGGAAGAATACCCAGCGGGGTGTCGCTGTGGGCTCCTCTGGCCAGCTTTTATTCCTTTTTTTGGCCCTGCCCACATCCTGTTGATTGGTCCATTTTACAGAGCGCTGATTGGTCCATTTTACAGAGTGCTGACTGGTCCGTTTTTACAGAGTGCTGATTGGTCCATTTACATACCTTTAGCTAGACACAGAGCACTGATTGGTGCATTTACAATCTTTTAGCTGGACGGAAAAGTTCTCCAAGTCCCCACCCGATCCAGAAGCCCAGCAGGCTTCACCTCTTAACACTAGTAGATTAGCTGACCTGAGATTCAAAGCTAGGCTGCGTGATTCAAGTCTATGATTTTCTTTCTTTCTTTTTTTTTTTTTTTTTGAGACGGAGTCTCACTTTGTCACCCAGGCTGGAGTGCAGTGGCGCGATCTCAGCTCACTGGAAACTCTGCCTCCTAGGCTCAAGTGATCCTCCTGCCTCAGCCCCCAGAGTAGCTGGGACTGCAGGTGCACCACCACGCCTAGCTAATTTTTGTATTTTTTTGTGGAGAGGGGTCTCGCCATGTTGCCCAGTCTGCATTTTCTTTTTTTGAGACAGGGTCTCACTCTGTCGCCCAGGCTGGAGTGCAGTGGTGTGATTGCAGCTCACTGCAGCCTCGAACTCCCGGGCTCAAGTGATCCTCCCGCCTCCGCTCCCCAATTGGCTGGGACTACAGGCATGTGCCACCACACCCAGGTAATTTTTAAAAATTTTTTGTAGAGATAGGATCTTACTACATTGCCCATGCTGGTCTCGAACCCCTGGCCTCAAGCAACCCTCTGGCTTCAGCCTCCCATAATGCTGGAATTACAGATGTGAGCCTCTATGCCCCACCCAGAGTCTATGATCTTAACCACTCTGCTTTACTGACTTCTGTCCTCCTACCAAATTGCTTCCCAGCATCACTTTAAATCTTAGGAACTGCCATATTATCTCAGCAATATAGTTTAAGTAGTATGAGCAGAAAGGAAAAGGGGGTGATTTTTCTTCTCCCTTCTCTCTTCTAATCAGGTAGGACAAATATTTCTCAGAATCCCGAACAGAGTACCCCTGATGTCTTCTTGGCCAGGATAATGAGATTGTTGTTATGGTCTCCAGTCATTAGTTGGGAGAGAGAGAGGAAAGAGTTCCCCTTTCTCTGAGCACATTCCTTTTTTTTTTTTTCCTTCAATCTGGACAACATCTTCGTTCTCTCAGCAAGGAAGAAGTAGATGAGACCACCAACCATGTTTCCCACAAAGACAATCAAACCATGAGACCCACATAGGAAATGGAAGTGTATAAGCACCAAACTGAGTTTTATCCTCAATCTGCCATTCAGTAGCTATATGATTCTGGCAAGTTATTTAACCTATCTGAACCTGGTCATATTATGCTGAATGAATGAGGACCGGGTGCGGGTAGCTCATGCCTGTAACCCCAGCACTTTGGGAGGCAGAGGTTGGCAGATCACTTGAGGTCAGGAGTTCGAGACCAGCCTGGCCAACATGGTGAAATGCCATCTCTACTAAAAATACAAAAAAAATTAGGTGGGCGTGGTGGCAGTCGCCTGTAAGCCCACCTACTTGGGAGGCTGAGGCAGGAGAATCACTTGAATCTGGGAGGTGGAGGTTGTAGTGAGCCGAGATCATGCTACTGCATTCCAGCCTGGGCAACAGAGGGAGACTCCATCTCAAAAAAAAAAAAAAAGAAGGAATGAGGATTCAAGACAGTGTACCAAAGTGCCTAGCACATAGTAAGCATTTATTAAAAACAGTTTTTAATATCATATTCTTTTTCACATGTTAAACATAGAATTACCATATTATCCAATAATTCCATTTCTAGGTATGTTGACCTAAAAAAATAGAGACAAATCTCTAAATTTAAAACATTTTATGTAGGAAGCAAGGATTGCAATTCAGGGCATATGTACAGACCAAGTGGTTTTTGCTACATCCAAAGAAGAAAGAGAAGGCTGGAGGTTTTATAAAAAGGAGAAATATTACGTATTCTTTTGAGAGAAAGTGCATTGGCACTAGTAAAGTTTTGAGGAGCTGGCAAGTTCTGAGTAGTGAGAGACAGCGGTGGGTAAAATTAGTCGCAGAATTGCAGCAGGCTGTTTTAGTAGCTATTAGATAAAACTGGTTTCAGGCAGTTTCAGCAGCCAGCTTACAGAGAATTACATTCTTAGAGCAATGTTTTGTGCCCTAAGGGCTTTTTTTCCCTGGCCTCTCAACTCTGTTTTAGTTGAATATGACAAGAATGACCCAGTTTGTATGATCAATTTTCACAGGTAGATACCCAAAAGAATTGAAAGCAGCAATTTGAGTAGACATTTGTACACCAATGTTCATAGAAGCATTATTCACAATAGCCAAAAGGTAGAAGCAAATGTCTGTCCGTGGATGAATGGATAAGCAAAATGTATATAAATTGGAACATTACTCCAATGGAATGGAATATTAGTCAGCCTTTTAAAAGGAGAAAATTATGATATGCTATAACCTGAACCGTGAATACATTATTCTGAGTCAAATAAGTGGAACACAAAAAGACAAACATTGTATAAGGTACACATTGTATAAGGCACTTATAAGGTATGCAGAGTAATGAAATTCACAGCCACAAAAAAGTAGAATAGTGCTTGCCAGGGAATGGTGGGAGAGGAGAATGAGGAGATATTGTTTAACAGATGCAGAAAAATTTTTTTTGTATGTGTGTGTGACACAGTTTCACTCTTGTTGCCCAGGCTGGAGTGCAATGGTGCAATCTTGGCTCACCGCAACCTCTGCCTCCCGGGTTCAAATGATCCTCCTGCCTCATTCTCCCGAGTAGCTGGGATTACAGGCATGCACCACCACACCCGGCTAATTTTGTGTTTTTAGTAGAGATGGAGTTTCTCCATGTTGGTCAGGCTGGTCTCAAACTCCTGACCTCAGGTGATCCGCCTGTCTTGGCTTTCCAAAGTGCTGGGATTACAGGCATGACCCACCGCACCTGGCCTGCAGAAAACATTCTTATCAGCAGCGACGGGGAGTCCAGGCTAAGTACATTCTATAAAAACAGACCTTGTTAAAGTACCTCTTATCTTCCTTCAGTCTCCCTACCTGTTTTAGTTACTTTTCCACAATTGTCTTTGTTCAGCCTAATATATGACCACTTAGATTTTGCCACTTCTTTGGGTCTTCATTTTCCTGTGGAGGCTCCCATGTGCCTGTAAAAATATATAGGCTTTTCTCCTGTTAATCTATCTTATGTCAATTTAATTCTCAGTCTCAGCCAGAGACCCTAAGAGAGTAGAGGTAAAGTTTTGCCTCTACTATATATGTGTGTGTGTATATATATCTGTATCTATCTATATATATAGATATATATATCTTGTTTTTTTAGAGATGGGGTTTTGCTATGCTGCCCAGGCTGGAGTACAGTGGCTATTCGCAGGCACAATGATAACACACCACAGCCTTGAACTCCTAGTCTTAAATGATCCTCCTGCCTCAATCTCCCAAGTAGCTGGGACTACAAGTGCAGGTGCCACTCCACCTGGCTCAAAAACAAACAAACAAAAATTAACAAATGAAATTCTGATACATGTTAAAACACTGATGAACCGTGAAACACTACGCTAAGTGAAATAAGCAAGGCACACAAGGACAAATATTATGATTACATTTATATGTATGTGGCACCTAGAATAGTCAAATTTAGAGAGACAGAAAGTAGAATAGAGGTTACCGGGGGTTTAACAGGTACCGAGATTCTGTTTGGGATGATGAAAAAGTTCTGGAAAAGGATAGTGGTGATGGCTATACAACATTGTAGTAAACATACCGAATGTCACTGAATTCTACACTTAAAATGATTAAAATGATAAATTTTATGTATATTGAAAGGGTTAAATAGTTGACTATTTAAGTTAAAGACAGTTGAAAACAGCAGGTGCAAAAGATCACTTTGAACTTTGTGCTGTTTCTTTTATTTGTTTTTTTTTTTTTTTTTTTTTTTTTGAGACGGAGCCTTTCTCTGTCACCCAAGCTGGAGTGCAATAGCACGATCTCGGCTCACTGCAACCTCCACTTCCCAGGTTCAAGTGCTTCTCCTGCCTCAGCCTCCCAAGTAGCTGGGACGACAAGCGCCCGCCACCACGTCTGGCTAATGTTTGTATTTTTAGTAGAGACGTGGTTTCACCATATTGGCCAGGCTGGTCTCAAACTCCTGACCTTGTGATCCACCTGCCTCAGCCTCCCTATGTGCTGGGATTACAGGAATGAGCCACCGCGCCCAGCCTGTGCTAGTTCTTAAAAGCAGAAGATGAAATTCCCTTGTGAAAGATGCTCTCCGTGTTCTAGAAGGAAAGGCAATATCCTTATCTTCAACAATGAGATGCTGAAACTGAGAGAATACAATGTTGAAACTGAGAGAATACTGTACAGACTTTGTTAGAATAACTCTTACTTTTTTTTTTGAGGCAGGGTCTCACTCTGTTGCCCAGGCTGGGGTGCAGTGGCATCATCTTGGCTCACTGCCTCCTTGAATTCTCAGGCTCAAGCCATCCTCCTACCTCAGCCTCCCGAGTAGCTGAGACTACAGGCACACCACCACACCTGGCTAATTTTTTGTATTTTTTGTGGAGACGGGGTTTCGCCACATTGCACAGGCTGATCTCAAACTCCTGAGCTCTAGCAATCCACTGGCCTCAGCCTCCCAAAATGCTGGAATTACAGGCATAAGCTATCATGCCTGACCAAGAATAACTTATCTTTTATGCTCCCCCATGTAATTTCGTCACATTTTCAGTTTACTGTTCTTTGTCTAATCCAGAATGGAAGTAACTTACTCTAACTGCTTCTTGGGGTCTTCATTTCTTCATAAGGGTTCCTGCGTCATATAAACCTTGTAAAATCACTTTGAATGCTCTTCTCCTGTTAATCTATCTTATGTCAATTTAATTCTCAGGCCTAGCCAGGACCCTAAGAGGGTGAAGGTGGAGTTTTCCTGCCCCTGTAATATCTTAGCAAAAAAAAAAAGTTTAAAACAAAACAAAACAGCACTGGACAGAAGCCTGGCTTTGCCAATTACTAGACCCGTGACCTGAGGCAAGTTACCTGACTTACCCAAACCTCAGTTTCCAGTTCTATAGAATGAAAATAATAATAGTACCTACTTCCTGGGTCTTTTATGAAGTTAAAATGAGGTAACTTGGCAAAGTATTACATTGTTTAAGGCTTAATTCTTCCTAGCTTTAAGGGAAAATACTCTAATTCTAAAAATCATGAATGTCCTTAGTACGTTATCTAGCAAAATTGTTACTGCGACAATGGCAGAGATCAAATGTACTATTTTTGATACTTGGCCACATATTTTGTCTTTTCAAGGGGAAAACCCTCTATTTCAGGAAAATGTTTTAATGGGCATATTTATTCTTAAGATGAGGGCCTACAGGCTGGACGAGACATGCTCTGCATGAGAAATGAACAGGAATTTCTGAGGTTCTAATAAAAAAAAGTTAGCTGAGCAGGTAGAGAAAGGGTAGAGAGCAGTGTGGCTGAATTCTAAGAGAAAATGTCTTTGTGGTGGGGACGATGGAAGCACTTTTTAGAAGAGGATTTCTAAGATTCATTTTTAAATTGTTTGCTGGCCAGGCGTGGAGGTTCAAGCCTGTAATCCCAGCACTTTGGGAGGCTGAAGTGGGCGGATCACTTGAGGTCAGGAGTTTGAAACTAGCCTAGCCAACATGGTGAAACTCTGTCTCTACTTAAAATACAAAAATTAGCTGGGCGTGGTGGTAGGTGCCGTAAATCTCAGCTACTCAGAGGCTCAGACACGAGAATCGCTTGAACCCGGGAGACAAGTTGCGGTGAGTCAGGATCTCGCCACTGCACTCCCGCCTGGGTAACATAGTGAGACTCTTGTCTCAAAAAATAAAATAAAATAAATTGTTTGCTGTACTATTCTGTGATATAAATACACTCCAATACTGGCCTTCCTGGCCACGATTCAACTGCTAGGTGCACAACTTTGATTCTGTGTTCAAGAGGGTAAAGAGAAGGGACAAAGTCTATCAGTGCAGAGCATGAGAAGGGAAAACCCTTATTGAAGCATGTAAGGGAGACCTAGGACTCAGCCAGAAACAGGAACTTGAAATCAGGGATGTAAAAGGAAACATGTCCCAGGTATCCAAACAGATATTTACAAGGGATGATGGGCCTCCCAATGTGTATAGAATGGGGGAAAGAGCTAAATTTTATTTAAATCTCAAAGTATAGAATGACCCCAGCTGATACCTGAGTTGGGTTGTGTAAATGTTTTTACATTCCAAGCTAAATGCCATACTTGTCATAAAGCCCATGATCTGACAACCCATGGGTCATTAATTGGTATACAGGAAAGACCTTTGGAACAAGACCTAGGAGAAGTGGATCTTAGTTCAACTCTTAATTAGCTGTGTAATAATGGTGAAATATTGATTGTTTATTCTCTTCTAATCACATGTTCCCAATTTAGAAAGTGGGATGATCACTGAGAAGCCAGCTTTGGGGTCTATGCTGCTTCTAGAACACCTCCTTTCAAATTTCTAAAGCTAGTTGTGGTAGTTAGCTTTAAAAATGGCCCTCGGTAGGCCGGGCATGGTGGCTCATGCCTGTAATCCCAGCACTTTGGGAGGCTGAGGCAGGTGGATCACTTGAGGTCAGGAGTTCAAGACCAGCCTGGCCAACATGGTGAAATCCCACCTCTACTAAAAATACTAAAAATACAAAAATTAGCTGGGCGTGGTGGTGGGAGCCTGCAATCCCAGCTACTTGGGAGGCTGAGGCAGAAGAATCACTTGAACCCGGGAGGTGAGGTTGTAGTGAACTGAGAGTTGCATTGCACTCTAGCCTGGGCGACAGGAGACTCCGTCTCAAAAAAAAGAATGCCCCCCAGTGTATAGTGTATTTTCAGCCTTGTGTAGTCCTCTCCACATTGTCCAGTTTGGTATGTGTGACCAATAGAACAGGGCAGACGTGATGGTGTATCACTTTTGATGTTAGGTTATAAAGACTGTAGCTTCCATCCTGGGAGCATTCTCTCTCTCTCTCTCTCTCTCTCTCTCTCTCTCTCTATCTATCTCTCTCTCTCTCTCTCTCTCCCCCCCCCCCCCACCTCTCTAGCTCTCGCTCTCATTCTCACTCTGTCTTTCTCTCTGGGGTGTTTTATACCCACCCATCCCCATTCCCTCTCTTTCATCACTTGTACATGGGGAAGCTAGCCCCCATGTCATGAGGACACTCACACAGTCTTTGGAGAGGTGCAAGTGACGAGATCTCTGGTCAACAGCCAATGGTGAACCGAGGCCAACCAACAACTTGAGCGAGTTTGGAAGCTGATTCTCCGGCTGCAGTCAGGCCTTGGGATGACTACCACCTTGTGACAGACCCTGCACCAGAAGCACCCAGGTGATCCACTCCTCAATTCCTAACCCTTAGACAATGTTAGATAATAAATGTCTGTTTTTGTTTGTTTTGAGATAGGGTCTCACTTTGTCACCCAGGCTGGGGTGCAGTGACATGATCATAGCTCACTGCAGCCTTGAACTCCTGGGCTCAAACGGAGTTGAGCCCACCTCAGCTTCCTGGGTAGCTGGGACGGACTATAGGCTCATGCCGCCTGCTAAATTTTGGGATAATCTGCCACATAATGATAGATAACTGGCTCACATCTGTAATCCCAGCACTTTGGGAGACCGAGGCAGGCAGATCACTTGAGGCCAGGAGTTTGAGACCAGCCTGGCCAACATGGTGAAACCTCATCTCTACTAAAATACAAAAACTAGACCAGCTTGGTAGTGTGCTCCTGTGGTCCCCGCTACTTGGGAGGCTGAGGTGGGAGGATGGCTTGAGCCTGGAAGGCAGAGGTTGCAGTGAGCCAAGATCACCCCACTGCACTCCAGCCTGGGCAACAGAGCAAGACTGTGTCTCAAAAAAAAAATTAAAACTTAAAAAATAATAGATAACTAATATATTAATGAAATTCAAAGATACTTCACATTTGTTTGAACTTATTAGTAGTTGGCAGTAATCTGCAAACAATAATCTATAAATCTAACCATTCAGGCAACAACTATTTACTGAGTTCCTATGTCTTCCTAACACAGGCTATTTTAATTACAGCTGTGATGTGATTATTTTTCTGGCCTTGAGCATAGAATTGTAGAGATCTGATTGAAATCCTGGTGTTCATAGTTAGAGAGAATTTGGAAAAGCTCCTTAATATCTATGTGCCTGTTTCCTCAACTATAAAATGGTGATAATACAATATTACGATGAATAATCTAGTTCTGAACCTTATTCTTACCTTAAAACATAATTTGAAAGTCAAGGCATAGATTTTTAAAACTTGAAGTATCTTGCCCAGACTATAAACAAGGCTATTTGTTATTTTGCTAATTATTTTTCTTTCCTGCAGCCATTGGAAGATTATGGTCCTTAGATGAAATAAATAAATATAGCAATTTAAACAGGGTCAGCTATGTTTTTAATATACTTGCTTCCTCCACTTGCCATTTATTGCTAATTTTTCAGTCACATGTGAAATCCCTGATAAGGATCTGCACATTACAAATATCCACAAATTTCATATTTTCTCTCCTAATTGTTAGAAGTTCAGATACAGGCTGGGTGTGGTGGCTCACACCTGTAATCCCAACACTTTGGGAGGCTGAGGCGGGCAGATCACGAGGTCAGGAGATCGAGACCATCCTGGCTAACACGGTGAAACCCCGTCTCTACTAAAAATACAAAAAAAAATTAGCCAGGCGTGGTGGCGGGCGCCTGTAGTCCCAGCTACTTGGGAGGCTGAGGCAGGAGAATGGTGTGAAACTGGGAGGTGGAGCTTGCAATGAGCCGAGATCCCGCCACTGCACTCCAGCCTGGGCAACAGAGCGAGACTCTGTCTCAAAAAAAAAAAGAAGTTCACATACAATTATTATAATAGAAACTTTATTCTAGCAAAATATGTGTGTGTGTACATGAATACACACATTTTTCAGTGACAGAAAAGTAGTGACAATAATATGAAAAAATGATATATAAATTCAGTGAAAACTAGAGAAATAAAAATCGGAAACCGTGAGGTTATTTCTCGAGTAAATGAAGAGAATATCAAGAATCTTTCCCAGCACTTTTTTTTTTTTTTGACAGAGTCTCACTCCATCGCCCAGGCTGGAGTGCAGTGCCAGTGATCTCAGCTCACTGCAGCCTATGCCTCCCAAGTTCAAGAGATTCTCCTGCCTCAGCCTTCCAAGCTGGGACCACAGGCACACGCCACCATGCCCGGCTAATTTTTTGTATTTTTAGTAGAGATGGAGGGGGTTCTTACCATGTTGCCCAGGCTGGTCTCAAACTCTTGAGTAAAGGCAATCCACCCACCTCAGCCTCCCAAAGTGCTAGGATTACAGGTGTGAACCACCACGTCCGGCCAGCACTTCTGATCTATAAATACAACTGTCCTCAACCAACAGTTTACTTCATTTATTGTAATACATTCATAATTCAAAGATGTGATTGCTACTGAAAAGTATTTTTCAGGGGAGGGGTTGGGAAGGGGAAAAAATTATTTTTCAAAGGAAGTTATTGGCTGGGTGAGGTGGCTGACACCTGTAATCTCAGCACTTTGGGAGGCCAAGGCAGGTGGACTGCCTGAGTTTGAGACCAGCCTGGGCAACATGGTGAAGCACCATCTCTACAAAAGACACAAAAAAATTAGCCAGGCATAGTGTTGTGTGCCTGCAGTCCCAGCTACTCGGGAGGCTGATGTGGGAGGATCATGGCGCCCAGGAGGTCAAGGCTGCAGTGAGTTGTGATTGTGCCACTGCACTCCAGCCTGGGTAACAGAGCGAGACTTAATCTCGAAAAAAAAAAAAAGTTATTTACTGTGAAGAGAGGCAGAATATGCCACACCAAAATATGCCACTTTAGTATAAGGATTATTTTGAGCTACTTGAAAAACAGCAGATGCAAGAAGGGCACCCTGATCTCTTTTCTTCCCGAAAACAGGAAATAAGAACTCCTACATGAAAGATGCCCTCCTTGTACGAGGAGAAAAGAAACATTCTTCAATGGCACATCATAGCTGAGAGAAGTCAGTAGAAATGACCTTGTTAAAATAATTATTGTTTTGGCAGGTGCCTGTAACCCCAGCTACTCAAGAAGCTGAGGCAGGAGAATTGCTTCAACCTGGGAGTCGGAGGTTGCAGTGAGCCAAGATCGCGCCACTGCACTCCAGCCTGGGTGACAGAGCAAGACTCCATCTCGAAAAAAAAAAAATATATATATATATATGTGTGTGTGTGTATATATATGTCTATATATATGTGTGTATATATGTATATATATGTGTGTATATATATGTATGTATATATATATATATCTGTATATATGTATGTATATATGTATGTGTATATATATGTACGTGTATATATATATGTATGTATATATATATTGTAGCATCCACACATAATTTAGTCACTTTTCTACAACTGCCTCTCGTTATTCAACTTAATATAAAAGCATTTAGATTTCGCCACTTCTCTGGGTGTTCATTTCCTTATGAGGGCTCTAAATGATTCAGGGCAGGTGAGCCCCAAAATTGGGGCTTAACCCAGGAAGTTTCTTGGCTTCACCCAGCAAATAATTCAAAAGTGAGCTGGCGGTGTTAGACAGCAACATTTATTGAAGCAGCGGTGCACAGCCGCAGAAGCACTGCTCCTTGTGGAGTGGGGCTATCCAGCAGGCTGTGTGCCCAGAGTAGCAGCTCAAAGGCAGGTCTGTAGTCATGTTCACATCTGCTTGTAATTATATGCAAATTAAGGGGTGAATTATGCGGAAATTTCTAGGAAAAGTAATGCAGACGTTTCTAGGAAAACAACCCCGGTGGTAGGGTCATTACCAGGAAAGGGGTGGCAACTTCTGGGTGTTGCCATGGCAATGGTAAACTCACATGGCACATTAGTGGGCGTGTCTTATGGAAAGTAGTTTCCTCAATCTGGTCCCCTCTTTGAGCCTCGCCTTTGGAATCCCACCTCCTACCTCACCGTGTCATTTAAAACATATAAATTTGTATGCTTTTCTCGTTATTTTTTTTATTTATGGCAATTTATCAGGCTCAGCTAAAAACCCTCAGGGTAGAGGTAAACTTTTGCATCCCCTTTTCTGAAATAGAAAAACTGGCATTCGTATCAGATAGGTTCATTCTGTTTGCGAGATGGTAATTTTTTTTTTTTTTTGAGGCGGAGTCTCGCTCTGTCGCCTAGGCTGGAGTGCAGTGGCGCGATCTTGACTCGCTGCAAGCTCCGCCTCCCGGGCTCACGCCATTCTCCTGCCTCAGCCTCCGGAGTAGCTGGGACTACAGGCGCCCGCCACCCCACCCGGAGAATTTTTTGTGTTTTTAGCGGAGACGGGGTTTCACCGTGTTAGCCAGGATGGTCTCAATCTCCTGACCTCGTGATCCACCCGCCTCGGCCTCCCAAAGTGCTGGGATATATATTAGCCGGGCGTGGTGGCGGGCGCCTGCAGTCCTAGCTACTCCAGAGGCTGAGGCAGGAGAATGGTGTGAACCCGGGAGATGGAGGTTGCAGTGAGCCGAGATCGCGCCACTGCACTCCAGCCTGGGCGACAGAAGGAGACTCCGTCTCAAAAAAAAAAAAAAAGAATCTTGGATCTGATTTTGGGTTGGATGTTGTGCCTCATGCCTGTAATTGGGAGGCTGAGCTGGGCAGATGACTTGAGCCCACGAGTTGAAGACCAGCCTGGGCAACATGGTGAAACCTTATCTCTACAAAAAAACACAAAAGTTAGCTGGGTGTGGTGGTGCATGCCTGTGGTCCCAGCTACTCTGGAGGCTGAGGTGGGAGGATCACTTGAGCCCAGGGAGGTCGGGCTGCGATTACACCACTGCACTCCAGCCTGAGTGACACAGCGAGACTCTGTCTCAAAAAAAAAAAAAAAAAAAAAGAATCTTGGATCTGATGTTGATACACACGAAAAGGGTGAAAGCAAATGTTCCCCAAGACAGTACAGAGATGTAGAATAATTCTTAGACCTTAGGTTACTGTTAAAAGTTCCACCATGTATGGGTGGATCTTTCATGTGAAACTTTGAAAACTAATATGAAAGCCACTCATATAATGCAGTTCTATTGCTGAACATGAAATTCTATTAAAATTGAGATTTTTACATCCTGAAGCTCTGGTTCTGATTGCTCACTCCGAACAAGTTTCCTTTAGTACACCTATTGGATATATTGCTTTACCTGGTTGAACATCTACATAAAAAAAATGTTTTACAGGCCAGGGGTGGTGGCTTACGCCTGTAATCCCAGCACTTTGGGAGGCCAAAGCGGGCAGATCACCTCAGGTCAAGAGTTTGAGACCAGCCTGATGAACATGGAGAAACCCTGTTTCTACTAAAATTACAAAAAAATTAGCTGGACTGGTGGCACATGCCTGTAATCCCAGCTACTGGGGAGGCTGAGGCAGGAGAATCACTTGAACCTGTGAGGTGGAGGTTGCGGTGAGCCGAGATCGTGCCATCGCTCTCTAGACTGGGAAACAAGAGCGAAACTCCGTCTCAAAAAAAAAAAAAAAAAAAAATTGGAAGTTTAACAGGTGAAAGAAAAAGCTCTCTGCACAGAGAGGGGTCCCGGAGAAAATGGGTTGCTACTTCTGCAATGAAATGCAGAAGGTGTTTTTGTTTGTTTGTTTTTTGAGATGGAGTCTTGCCCTGTTGCTCAGGCTGGAGTGCAATGGTGCAATCTCAGCTCACTGCAACCTCCGCCTCCCGGATTCAAATGATTCTCCTGCCTCAGCCTCCCCAGTAGCTGGGATTACAGGTGCCTGCCACCACGCCCAGCTATTTTTTGTATTTTCAGTAGAGACGGGGTTTTATCATGTTGACCAGGCCGGTCTCCAACTCCTGACCTCGTGATACACCCGCCTCGGCCTCCCAGAGTGTTGGGATTACAGGTGTGAGCCACCGTGCCCGGCTGAAATGCAGAAGGTTCTATAGATGAGCTTGAGGAGGTGGTGTCTGATTTACATAGGGCATGAAAGATTGATCTGACCAGGTGTGTTATTTGCATAGCACACAAAGAAGCTGGCTGCCCCATCCTAATCTTTTATTATGCAGATGGGTTTTCTACCTGGCTGGCACCATGTTGCCTGTTCCTTTACTGTACACATGGTGACAAAGAAAAGGGAAGATGGAGCCTCCATGTTGAACATGCTTGGGCCTCAATTAGCCCTTTTCTATTGGCACACCTGTGCAAGTGTCCAGCTTGCTTATCATGGATTACATGGGATTTTGTAAGTTATCCCAGTGACTTCACAATTACAATGTCCCAGTTTAGAGGTGAGTACTGGAAGCTTAGCTCATCCAGTCAGAGAGCAAGTGGCACGAAAGAGTCTTGGTGTTGAGTATCCCTGCCACCCTCCAAGCCCTTGTGCTGGGCTGTTAAACAGCAGTCCCTTGACTCAGAGGCCGTTTCTGCCCTGCAGTGATCATAAAGACTAACTAAATTCAGGCAAAATGTCAAGATAAGGCCTTTAGCTTCATTATAAAATGGAAACTAAAGATACATTGATAGTAATTCTCTGTATAACTTATCTTGCATCTGTTACATGAGATATTTCAGAAAATGTTTTGATTTCCGTTATTTCCTAGGAAACAAATTGCTGAGTTCCACCTGAAGGAAGACTTTACTAATGCCAATGTCATGTTAGGAAGATCTTTCTTCATTTCAACTAACAAAGCTCTGGTACACCAGTGAACAAGTTAGATAATGGGATATATAAAACCTTTTCAACTAGAAGTTTGTTTGTTTTTGAGATGAAGTCTCACTCTTTCACCCAAGCTGGAGTGCAGTGGTGTGATCTCAGCTCACTGCAACCTCCACCTCCCGGGTTCAAGCAATTCTCCTGCCTCAGCCTCCTGAGTAGCTGGGACTACAGAGGTGCACCACCACACCCAGCTAATTTTTGTATTTTTAGTAGAGACAGGGTTTTACTATGTTGGCCGGGCTGGTCTCGAACTCCTGACCTCGTGATCTGCCTGCCTTGGCCTCCCAAAGTGCTGGGATTACAGGTGTGAGTCACCGCGCCCGGCCTCAACTAGAAGTTTTAAAATAGTAAATGGAATTGCATGTCTGTGTGATTCTTAAGCCATTTTACCTTCTCGCCCAAAGTGACTCTATCACTGATACCAAATCAATACCCATCATGCATGTTGCCATATGTACTTCTGCCTCACCTCCAGGGAGGCTTAGCTAAGGGGAAATGATGGGGTCAAATCAAGCCGAGGGATGAACTGCAGACAGATGGGAAGTGCCCTGGGGATGGGGTCTATGTCCTATTCATTTTTACAAATAAAGACCTGACACGTAACACTGATAATAACACTGACAGATGTGGGCAGCAGTGATTTGGAGTATCATATGTTCTTCCCTTTCAACCACTGTACACTCTAGAAACAAAGAAATGTTTGTTTCGTAAACACAACTTCTTTATATTCAGAACCTAGGACTTAAGTCAGTTGACACAATCATCTTCCAATAAATACTAGAGGTTAAGTTGGTGACTAGGTGCCAAAAAGGTGTAGTGTGGTTGAGGGGTATACCAAGGTTATCTGAAAGAACATGCTATTGTTGGATTCATAGCGTTGTATATGTGGGAGAGGACAGAGGTGCCTCCAAGAACTCCCTGGGTGGTAGACTGAAAAGGATGGTGGTGCACATGGATGGGTCCCCTGCATGTCACCTCTAAATTAAGCTGTGATGAAGACATCCCTGCTACGCTATAACTCACTGTCCTAACCAAGCACCTTAAAATAGGGTTTGAGGAGATGGTGAGAAGTGATAACAGTGTTGCCAGATGACATCCCAAAGGCAGGCAGAAGATAAGAGCTTTTCCAAAGCTGCTCTTCTGAGAAGGCCTCACTTTTTGCCTAAGTAGTACCTACCTCAGTACTTGGTTTAGAGACTCCAGGAAACCCTCTCTAACCCAAGGCTAGATTAGGTGACCCTGCTATGATCCTATAGCACCTGTTATTACACTTTGATAACCTATTTCAGGACATGACTCTGGAGACTCACGGCCTCAATTCTGTCCTCAACCAGACTCCATCTGTTCCTTAGGGCCGTGGTTATTGTAGCCACTGTGGCATCCCCATGGAGTAGTTGGTGTGAAGCCTGGTGCAGAGTATACACCCAGGTACTTGCGGAATGAATCATGTAGTCTTAACCTTAGAGGACTCATCTGGCCTTGTCCCTGTTTCCACCAGCATTCCACACCAAACAGAACACGATGTACAGAGGCTGAGATTAGGAATGAGTTGGCCAGAATCACAGAAGGTTGGAGTAGGAAAACCATAGTGAGGTTCTTGTGAAGGCTTCCTGATTATAGGTGACCCAACATCCTTGCTTCTGTTGTAGGATCTGGAAAGGCATTCCGCTTTCTATTAAAACCATCCAATTCCTACTTCCTTAGATTACATGGCAAGATGAAAGGGAGTGGATTTTCCTTAATGTGTTGGTGTGAAGCCATTGAATCTGATTGCCTTTTTAACACTTGTACAATAGCAGTACAAGTAGTGTGGAAAAAACTGACTCTGTTAGTAGTACTTAGTAGTTACTTCAATGGACTGGGGCTGTCTTTACAGTAGGAAGACGTCAGGACTCTAGAAGGTTGGAAAAATTGACAGTAGGTGGATAAGAAGCACAAAAATAGAATGGGGCCAATCAGTGGATACTTCTGCTTTGTAGTTCTGCCCATAGTTGGACCTTTGTCCTAGAGGCTAGATGAAAAGTCTGGTTATGTTTGGAAGCTGTTGGACTCCTGTGGCAGGTTGCATGTGTGGGGACAAGACTCTGAGACGGAGATTGTGGGAAAATTCACATTCGTGTTCTTGGGAATAACATCTCAGAGGGCAAAGGGAATGTGATTGGGCAGAGGGAGAAGTTGGGCTCTGAGACAATCACAACAAAGGCCTCAGCCATTCCCACCTAGGGCTTTCTTGCCAGTAACAGGGACTACAGGAATGGGCCAACACAGCTGGCCAATTTTTCTTTTATTTATTGTAGAGATGGGCTCTTGCTATATTGCCCAGCCTGGTGTCAAAACCTGTGGCCTCAAATAGTTGACTATTTTAGATTCATCTTGTAAGTGGTATCATGGAGTATTTGGCCTTTCGTGTCTGGCTTATCTCACTTTGTATAATGTCCTTTGGGTTCATCCATGTTGTCATAAATGGCTAGATTTGCTTCTATTTTAAGGTAAAGGATATTCCATTATACATGGATAGACCACATTTTCTTTCATCATGGATGTGTAGTTTGCTTGCATGTCAGTGCTACTGTGAATAAAGCTGCACTGAACCTGAGTACAAATATCTCTTCAAGATTGATTTCAATTCTTTCTGATATATACCCAGAAGTGGGATTGCTGGATCATATGGTAATTCTAGTTTTAATTTGTTGAGAAACTTCTATACTGTTTTCTACAGTGCTCACACCACTTTACTTTCCCATCAACAGTGTCTAAGGGCTCTTTCCTCATGTCCTAACCAACATTTGTTATCTTTTGCGTTTTCTTCTTTTTTCTTTTTTTTTTGAGACCTAGTCTCGCTCTGTCGCCCAGGCTGGAATGCAGTGGTGCCATCTCGGCTCACTGCAAGCTCCGCCTCCTGGGTTCACGCCATTCTCCTGCCTCAGCCTCCTGAGTAGCTGGGACTACAGGCGCCCGCCACCACGCCTGGCTAATTTTATGTATTTTTAGTGGACGCGGGGTTTCACCACATTAGCCAGGATGGTCTGGATCTTCTGACCTCGTGATCCACCTGCCTCAGCCTCCCAAAGTGCCAGGATTACAGGCGTGAGCCACCGTGCCCGGCCTGGGTTTTTTTTTTAAACAGTCATTCTAACAGGTGTGAGGTGATATTTCCTTATTATTTTGATTTGCATTTGCTTAATGATTACTGCTGTTGAGCACCTCTGCATATACCTGCTGGTCATTCTTCTTTGGAATCAATGTCTATTCAGTTTTTTTTTTTTGTTTTTTTTTTTGAGACAGAGTCTCACTCTGTCACCCGGGCTGGAGTGCAGTGGCGCAATCTCAGCTCACTGCAACCTCTGCCTCCTGGGTTCAAGCAATTCTTCCGCCTCAGCCTCCTAAGCATCTGGGACTACAAGGCGCACGCCACCATGCCCGGCTAATTTTTGTATTCTTAGTAGAGATAGGGTTTCACTATAATGATCATGCTGATCTCAAAGTCCTAACCTCAGGTGATCCACCCACCTTGGCCTCCCAAAGTGCTGGGATTACAGGTGTGAGGTACCGCATCCGGCTCTTTGCCTATTTTTTAAATTTTATTTTTTGAGACAGGGTCTTGGTCTGTTGCCTCAGCTGGAGTGCAGTGGTGCAATCATGTCTCCCACTGCAGCCTCTAACTCCTGGCCCTTTGCCTGTTGTTATAATAAACAGGTCATCTGGTTGTTTGCTATTGAGTTGTAGGAGTTTATTATATTTTGTAGATATTAACCCATGATTAGATTTATGGTTTGCAAACATTTTCTCCCTTTCCATGTATTGCCTTTTTGTTTTGTTGATGTTTCCTTTGCTGTGCAGAAGCTTTTTAGCTTGATGCAATCCCACTTGTCTATTTGTGCTTTTGTTACCTGTGCCTTCAATGTCATATCCAAGAAGCCACTGCCAAGGCCAATGTAGTCTTTTCCCTGTTTTCTCCTACGAGTTTTACAGTTTCAGATTTTAGTTTAAGTCCTTAAGCCATTTTGAGCGGATTTTTGTGTATAGTGTAAGATAAGGGACCAATTTTATTTTTTTGCAGGTGCATATTCAAATACAATTTTAGTTGCTACCACTGGAGGATGTACTAGTAGCATCAAGTGGTTACAAGCCAGGGATGCCACACAATACCCTACAATGCACAGAATCGAACCCTACCACTTAGAATTATTCAGTTCCTAAAATAAATGAGTCCAAGGTTGACAAAACAGCTGTAAAGGAGAGAAAAGTGCTAGATAGAGACATGGGATCAAGGGAGGATTTTATTTTTTTCAGAGACAGGGTCTCACTCTGTTGCCCAGGCTGGAGTGCAGCGGTGCCATCATAGCTCACTGTAACCTCAAACTTCTGGGCTCAAATGGTCCTCCCGCCTTGACCTACAAAAGTGCTGGGATTACAGGCATGAGCCACTGTGCGTGGCCTCCGGATTTTTTTTTTCTTTTTTCTTTTTTTTTTTTTAAAGGGAGACTTGAGCTTGTTTAAATGCTGCTGGATAGGGAAATGGGCCACTTTATATACTGTAAGAGAATGGATAAATTGGTAGACTCTTTTGGAGGGTAATTTGGTAGAATCTGTCAAACTTAAAATATGTAGTTCCATTATTAGGGAACTATTCTATTGAAATACTTGCATACATACATTAAGATATTTACTCAAGGCCAGGTGCGGTGGCTCACGCCTGTAATCCCAGCACTTTGGGAGGCCAAGGTGGGCGGATCACGAGGTCAGGAGATCGAGACCATCCTGGCTAACACAGTGAAACTCCGTCTCTACTAGAAATACAAAAAATTAGCCAGGTGTGGTGGCGGGCGCCTATAGTCCCAGCTACTTGGGAGGCTGAGGCAGGAGAATGGCATGAACCCGGGAGGTGGAGCTTGCAGTGAGCCGAGATCATGCCACTGCCCTCCAGCCTGAGTGACAGACCGAGACTCTGTCTCAAAAAAAAAAAAAAAAAAAAAAAACCAAAGATATTTACTCAAAAATTTTTATTTTCAGTCTTCTTTGTAGGAATGAGAAATGGGAAAGAATTGCATTCTGATAAATAGATTAATGGTTAAACAAATCATGGCATATTCAAACCAAGGAATTTTGTAGCCATTTGAAGCTTGTAGTGAGCAGTAAGATTGCCAACATATGGTGAGTGAAATGAAGTCACAGAACAGTATTACTAGTGTCTATCAGTTATGTAAAGCTAACCAAAAACCATGCATTTACATGTGTGTGTTTGCTAATGCATTTTGATCAGGATCTGGAGCACTGTATCAAAGCATCATAAGTAGACTCCCTTTTCACTTTTTATTCTCCAATGGCTCAGAATTGTGAACTCCTTACGGGCATGTATTTTACAGTTTTAAAACAATTGTTTTTTTTTTTTTTTTTTTGGTGGGGTTTGGGGGAGCAGGGTCTCACTCTGTTGCCCAGGCTGGAGTGCAGTGGCATAATTTCTGCTCACTGCAACCTCCGCCTCCCAGGTTCAAGTGATTCTCCTGCCTCAGCCTCCTGAGTAGCTGGGATTACAGGTGTGTATCACCATGCCCAGCTAATTTTTGTATTTTTGGTAGAGATGGGGTTTCACCATGTTGGCCAGGCTGGTCTCAAACTCTTGACCTCAAGTGATCCACCTACCTCGACCTCCCAGTGTTGAGATTACAGGCATGAGCCAAAACAATTTTTAAATACTGGGGCAAGATCACAATAGAAAGGAAGAGTTTGAAGACGTGAGTGACATGGGATAAAGGAGGAGGAAGCTCCCTGAGGATTAGATGATGGTGACAGCAGTAGCGGCAGAAACAGGTAACATTCATTTAGAGTTGAGATGTGCCACACCCTGCTCTAAATGCTTTATGGACATCAAGTCCCCTTATTCTCACTAGAAGTCTGGTAGACATGATTAGTCAAGGACACGGAGGCACAGAGAGGTGGAGCAACTCCCCAGCTAGCAAAGATGGGACTCAAAGCCAGGCAGTCTGGATGCAGGGCCAGTGCTCCAGCCACTGCCCCTTACTGCTGGCTGTTGGTGGGGTCCAGAGCATAGGTGATGGACTGGCCTGAGAGGAGAAGGGAAAGCTCATTAAACCTCTGGATCAGTTTGTTGCTGCATTAACACTTTCCCACAAACATAAAAGCTCAAAACCACCACCACTGATTACCTCACGGTGGTGTAGGTCAGAAGCCTGAGCAGGCTCAACTGGTTTCTCAACCTTGCATCTCACAAACCCCAACCGAAGATGTCAGCAGAGGTGGGCTTCCATCTGGAGGCTCTGGGTAAGAATATGCATCCAGAATCATTGAGGGTGGCAGAATGCAGATCTTTTCAGCTGTAGGACAGAGAGCTCCATTTCCTTGCTGGCTGTTAGTCAGGAAGCTTTGATGAGAGTTTGCTGCATCCCTCACCATGTGGCCCCTTCAACTCTAAAACCAGTAATGATGTGTGGAATCTTTCACAGGCTTGGACTCTCTGACCTCCTCTTTGGTTAACAGCCAGGGACAAATCGCGTTCCAAAGGGTTCTCATGATTTGGTTAGGAACACCCAGGTGGTCTCCCTTTCCTTGTACTGGTAACACAATCTAGTCACAGGAGTAAAGTGCATCCTATTAACAGTCTGAAGATTAGTGGGAGAAATCATGATGCCATTTTAGCCTGGGTAATTTATAAAGAAAAGACACATGCCTGGCTCAAGGTTCTGCAGACAGTACAAGAAGTGTGGTGCTGGAATATCTTTCTGGTGAGGCCTCAAGAAGTTTACAGTCACGATGGAAGGCAATGAGGAGCCAGCATATCACATGGTGACAGCAACAGCCAGAGCAAAAGAGGGAGGGAGAGGTGCCACTCACACTTAAACAACCAGATCTGGTGTGAACTGACTCATCACCAAGGGGATGGCACTAACCCATTCATGAGGGATCCGCCCCCATCATCCAGACACCTCCCACCAGGCCTCATCTCCAACACTGGTGATTACATTTCATCATGAGATTTGGAGCGGACAAACATCCAAACCACATCAGTAGGATGTCTGACATTCATCATACGATGTCTGAGTGAAGGGAGGTTTGAGGGCTTATTTTGTCTCCCTGGATAGTAATGGAAAATGTATATCTGAAAGAGATGTCTGAAAAAGAAAGTTTAAGTGGGTGGCTAGCACACTTTTGGTTTGCTAGTGGGCTTTTTGAGCTCAGTTCTCATTTGAGTTTGGAGATGGATTTGTAGGGGCTCTGGGATTTTTCCCCTGTAGTCTGTCTACAGGAGCAAAGCGGAAGATTTTGATTGATGCTTCTTTGGGGAAAGCTGGACAAAAGGATCACAGATCAGGGGAAATGACAGGCCAAAGTGATGTTCCTTGGAATCTAGGCTAGAAACAGAGGAGAAAAAAACAGAGTGAGGGAAAAGGGACAATTCACTTGCAAGGGCTACAGGGGTGGACGGCTGCATTCCAGTTAAAGCAGGATGTGGAAGAAGGCTTCAGTAAGAGGGTAGAGATCTAGAGCCCAGGTTCTCCAAGTGGGGTCCCCAAATCAACAGTGTCAGCATTTGTTAGCAAGGCAGATTCCCAGGTTCACCTCAGACCTAGGGAATGGAAAATTCTGGAAGTTGGTGAGTCGAGCACAGCAATCTGCATCTTAAGCATGCTAGTTGATTTGGATGTCTTGGAGGTTTGAGAATCATTGATGCAACATCTTTTGTGTTGTATAAGAACGCTTTTATCATGAATGGGATTGCAGAGGGACAGTAGCCAATTCCTGGAAGAAGAGGACCGGCTGTACCTGGGTGAGAAATGCTGAGCATATGGCAGAGGACAGATGGCCTGTGTTCTGCATGACAAGGATAAGTGTAAGGCAAGGCTGAATCCACTGGCCTTACAGTTTTCAGAAATAGTTAAGTCCTGGACATTCCAGTCTCAACCGATTGTTTTCCGGAGGTGGTATTCTGAGGCCAAGAACAGGAGCATTGACTGATGAGACTTGAAGAAGGGTCAGTCTGGGCCTGGCTTGGCTGTTCCTTAAAGAGGTGCAATCCAAACTCCATGAAAAGTGGCAGAAAATGGGAGTGAGTTTCTGGGACCCTGACTGAGTGCCGAAAGCAGCAAGAGACCAGTGCTAGCCACAGAGGGACACACTTGCCTATGAGCAAGATCCGGCTTCACTTTGGCGCAGCAAAGGATAGACTTCCTCTCCTCCAGCTGCAGACACACCCTGGCCTCCTGAGATGCCCCTACTGTGGCCTAGTTTCAGCTACAAGAGCACAGGTGGGCTGTGGTCAGGCAACAGGAAGAGGAAGAAAGGGGGGGATGGATTTTGGGATGTGGATACCTGACCTAGTACAGAAATCCCCCTATATTCCTAAACCTTTTCTGAGTCAGTCACTCTGTGAAAATCATGGGACTCTGGCAGTAGAAAGCAAGTGAGGTAGAATGCACCCACAGATTTTTTATTGTTGTTTTAAGAACTCCCTAGCCCCCAAATCAACAAATCATGTCAGGTAAATATAAATATTTTAGCCAACCAGTGGCTCTCGCCTGTAATCCCAATGCTTTGGGAGGCCAAGGTGGAAGGATCACATGAGGCCAGGTGTTCAAGTCTACACTGTGGAGGGCACAAGCTGTGGGAGGGCCTGGAAGACATGCCTCAGAGATTCTCCCAGCCCTGCCACCTTGTGGGAGACACTTCAAAGGAATCGTAAACTCATGTGACCAGCAGGGAGGACAACGATGAAGAAACTTTCCTGCCTAAAATCAGCTGCTGTCCAGAGCTAGCACCTGGAAGGAGACACTCCCTCTCCTGGGGTCACATCTTCACTGCAAGGCGGGTGGGAGCTCACTGCTGTGACCCACATATACTCCTCTCTCGGCGTCTCTATCCTGCTGCTTTCTCTGACTGCATCTTCCTCTGTTCCTTGGTGTTTGAGAAGAGAATGTTGAACAAGTCACATCCTTGTCACTCTGAGTCAGAACCCTCATTTGACTTGGAAGATTTGTGCTTCCGTTTTTTCTTCTTTTTCTTTTCTTTCTTCCTTTTCTTATGCTTTTCTTTCTTCTTCTTTTTCTTGTGTTTCTCTTTACCTTCAGAGGAACTGGAGCTGCTCCTATCTTCATCTGAGGTAGAATCCTCCAGTAACTGTTTTAACTGCTGTATCCTAAACATTCAAAATTGATCAAAGAACAGCGAGTTTTAGCTTTAACTTACAACAGTTTCTTAGATAAATATGTCATTCAAAAGCAGTATGGAAGGATCATGAATAACCACATCACAAAGACAGTACTTATTTTTATTTTTACCTGTTTTCTCCATTCTTCTTCACCTGAATGCCTATGTTTATGTGACTGTAACCAGTGTACAAGCCATTTTTGTATTCTTTTCCTTGTCCTAGTCATTTCTATAGGTTCCCACAGTACTTACAATTATAAATTCTAACAGATGCGTACTTTACTAAACCATTCCCCAACTGCTCAGTTTCCTAACAGATAATCTACATCCTCAACAATTATAATTTAATGTAACCAGTTTGAAAAAACAAACTCTCCCAACTATTCACTCTCTAATCTTGTCTAGGTATAATTTTTAACAAAAGCTCAGATCCTTAAGACGTTAGAGGAGATAAACTGAATTACATCAAAGTACCAATTGTACCATGCAAGTAGACAGCACAACATGGGTTGCTAATATCAACTGCAGTGGTCAGAGAACTGGACCAAGCCTACAGCTTTAAGCTAACCCAAGGAGGAGGAGGCCGGCCTGCTGATTCCCCAGCACTGGTCTTGTCAGCCATGACTCCTACCCAATAAATATTTCACAATTGAAGTGCCATGTTTACTATATCACTCTCCTAGTGCTAGAAGGTTTTTTTCCAACTTTATATAAGTTAAAACTTTAAATAGATACTGTCACCAGGACAACCTCACCTTACATTCTTTTCATGTTGTTTATTGTCTCGTATGATGTCATACATGAAATCCTCATGTGCCTTAAGGGACAGAGAAGGTTAAGGTTTGGTTAGGCTTCATGGACCGTTAGTTAAATAAAATTAAACCCCTATGTTACAGAAAACAGTTTTTTTTTTCTTTTACTGTTTGATGTAGCCACACGCTCAACATGTTTTAATCCTTTTAAGGGTCATATCACTGATAACTCATTAAGGCTATAAAAAGAATTTCCCAATGAGAAAATACACGAAATAATATTCTTCATGAGGAAATAACTGCGTAAACTGGAAGAGTCATACTATAAAACAGTACTCAAGTTAGAAATACTGAGGTAATTCTCTTTCTTCTATTGGGTTAGACCAAAAGATAGTATTAAGCGAAACAAATGAGTTGCAAAATGATACATAGGAATGATTATTTATAAGTACTCAAAAATACGTGTTACATACCCCAAGGAAGTCTGGAAATATACACATCAAGCTATTTGCTGCAAACCCACTCTCAGGAGGGAGGCAAGATTGGACTTGGTGGTAAAAGCCTTACTATGAGGTCTTCATTTTGCTTAATAAGGCAAATAATCTGTATTCTTGTATTCTATAACCGAAAGTGACTTAAAATTCACAATTATGGGCTAGGCGCAGTGGCTCACACCTGTAATCCCAGCACTTTGGGAGGCCGAGGCAGGTGGATCACGAGGTCAGCAGTTTGAGACCAGCCTGACCAACATGGTGAAACCCTGTCTCTACTAAAAACACTAAAATTAGCCAGGTGTGGTGGTGGGCACCTAAATCCCCGCTACTTGGGAGGCTGAGGCAGGAGAATTGCTTGAAACCAAAAGGCGGATGCTGCAGTGAGCCGAGATCACACCACTGCACTCTAGCCTGGGCAACAAGAGAGAAACTCTGTCTCAAAATAAAATAAAATAAAATAAAAAATCATAATTATGAACATTATGCTTATAGAGTTGTATAAATTGATGTTCTGTTATATCCTTAGGGTAAATTTTTAGAAGTTGAATTTCTAAGTCAAAAAGAAGTACATTAAATTTTTCAGATTTATCAACAAGCTTTGTTTTATACTATCTGTAAAAACTGACATTTCACCTAAAAGTGCTTGATCTAGAATAATTATTTTTCAGATTAAGACAAAAACACAAAACTTTAAATGCCTTAAAATGTTAAAAGAATGTCTGTTGACTTCAGTTTCATATATAGCTGGCCCTTGTATCCTGAAGAGTTACATGTCCACAGATTCAACCAAGGATTGAAAATATTTGGAAAAAAAAAAAAAGGATGGTTGTGTCTGTATTACACATGTTCAGACTCTTTTTTCTTGTCATTATTCCCTAAACAATACAGTTTAACAACAATTTACTTTTTATTCAGTATTATAGGTAATCTAGAGACGATTAAAATATACAGGAGTATGTCCACAGCTTATATGCTATTCTACTTTATTTGACAAAATCTCACTCTGTCACCCAGGCTGGAATGCAGTGGCATGATCTTGGCTCACTGCAACCTCTGCCTCTCAGGTTCAAGCGATTCTCATGCCTCAGCCTCCCAAGTAGCTGGGATTACAAGCATGTGCTACCATGCCTGGCTAATTTTTGTATTTTTATTTTTTTGAGACAGAGTCACACTCTGTCACCTAGGCTGCAGTGCAGTGCCATGATCTCAGCTCACTGCAACCTCCACCTCCTGGATTCAAGTGATTCTCCTGCCTCAGCCATCCAAGTAGCTGGGATTACAGGTGCCCACCACCACGCCTGGCTAATTTTTGTATTTTTAGTAGAGACGGGGTTTCACCATGTTGGCTAGGCTGGTCTTGAACTCCTGACCTCAGGTGATCTGCCCACCTCAGACTCCCAAAGTGCTGATATTACAGGCGTGAGCCACCGTGCCCAGCCTAATTTTTGTATATTTAGTAGAGCTGGGGTTTCACCATGTTGGCCAGGCTAGTCTCAAACTCCTGACCTCAGGTGATCCACCTGCCGAGGCCTCCTAAACTGCTGGTATTACAGGCGTGAGCCACTGCACCCAGCCCATACCATTTTATATGAGGGACTTTGAGCACCTGTGGATTTTGGTATCCCAGGGGATACTGGGATCCAATTCCCCATGGATACCAAGGGACAAGTGTATGCTGATCACTCCAGTAGATCCACAAGGCAGCATATTTCACTTGGCAGAAGTAGTTACTGAACAGTGAATTAACACCTCTGGGAGGTGACTCTACGTTAAAGCGGGGAATGATAGATAGATGATGCTAATGATAGATCTAACTGTCATTTAAGAGGAAATATACACAATTCTAGCTTATAATAGACAGACATCTACTCTTTAAAGGCTGGAAAACTAGGCCGGGCACGGTGGCTCACGCCTGTAATCCCAGCACTTTGGGAGGCTGAGGCGGGTGGATCACGAGGTCAGGAGATCGAGACCATGGTGAAACCCCGTCTCTACCAAAAATACAAAAAATTAGCTGGGCATGGTGGCAGGTGCCTGTAGTCTCAGCTACTTGGGAGGCTGAGGCAGGAGAATGGTGTGAACCCGGAAGGCGGAGTTTGCAGTGAGCAAAGATGGCACCACTGCACTCCAGCCTGGGTGACAGAGCGAGACTCTGTCTCAAAAAAAAAAAAAAAAAGAGACTGGGAAACTAAAACTCTGATTTTAGTTATGAGACATGACTTTTTATATAATAAATTTTAAAAAGGGGAGTTGAATAGGGAACAATGTCTTCTTCATAAAAAGAATCACTGTCCCAATGTATAAGCAAAGAACACTTTTATAAATGTTAGTTTTTTTCTTAAAGAGCTAAATTTGTCTCACAAATGCAATTTAACAGAGGTATAGCTAACAGCAGATGCTTTGGCCAAAAGGCTTCTGGGAATGTAATTTATGTGAACATTCAGTTCGCTGGTGACTATCGGATTAATTAATATTCACCATCTCTGATTAAGGTAAAATGACATTGTATGGTTTTACTTACTACTCTGAACTGTTCTAACTTTTGGTTGTCTTTGATAAAGAAAGGGCATTCTTTGTAGCCTGTTCGGTGACCATACCGTTTGCAATGCCAACCTAAAAGCAAAGAAAAGGGGAAATATTTCTGTAAGATAAGAGTGTTTCACCTTAGTGAGATAAAGAATCAGTAGATTATATTAAAGTTTTTATTCATTAAACTCCAATTCTAAAAGAAATGCAATCATGGATGAACCGTGTAAGGTCCCAGGAAAGACAGGTAAACTAATTGCTTACCCAAGCATCCTTTAATCTTGTGCTTTAGGAATTAATTTTCCAACACCAAGAAATTATGAAGCAATCCAATGAAAAGTACTGCAAAAGGTCAATTTTTTTTAGTGTGTCTCAGTGTATTTTTCAAAGTAAATATCTTCTATTAATCAAGTGGCTCTGAATCTCATTTATAAATTTAGTCACTAGAACAAATACCTTCTTTCTCAGGTTGAGTCGACATCTGTTCACATCCCTCACTTTTAAGTAAACAAAATCACAAGTTCTTTTAAAATATTAATGCCATCAGAACCCTACTGCAACTGTACTTGCAGAAGAGGGAAACTGTGCTATTTAAAGAGGTTAACTATTAGAAGCAACAGAAGGTCCTGATGAGGAACTGGGAGGAGAATAACAAGAGAATGTATATACATGCTCCAAGGCAACAAATTCCAGTCTTCACGGAATTTCAGTGAGTGGACCTGGCATCAGGCATTGACCTCTGAGAAAAAGGAAGTGGTGAGCGAAGCAAGAATGGATGAGATCCTTGTTACTTCTCTCACCTGTTCATATCCTCTCAGCACCATCTGGATGTGGTGTAAATCAGGAAATTGTACAGGAATGGTGAATGAGACCCTGTGTTTGAGTATTAAGCAATTCTAAGCAACTAGGTCGGGAAGCATGAAGAGGGATTTAGGTAAGTTCAGCCAAGTTTGCTCTATGCTGGCAACTACAGAAAATACGTAGTGACAGGGCAAGAAAGTTTTTCTCTTTTTATTTTTATTTGAGGATTGAATGCAGGAAACCACTGAAAAAAATAAAGTTTGTGGATTTTTTTTTTTTTTTTTTTTTGAGACGGAGTCTCACTCCGTTGCCCAGGCTGGAGTGTAGTGGCGCGATCTCGGCTCACTGCAACCTCCGCCTCCTGGGTTCAAGCAATTCTTCTGCCTCAGCCTCCCGAGTGGCTGGGATTACAGATGCATGCCACCAAACCCAGCTAATTTTTTATATTTTTGGTAGAGACAGGGTTTTGTCATGTTGGCCAGGCTGGTTTTGAACTCCTGACCTCGTGATCAGCCCACCTCAGCCTTCCAAAGTGTTGGGATTACAGGTGTGAGCCACCGTGCCTGGCCTAAGTTTGTGGATTTCTATTGATTGCCTGTGAGCTATCCCTATCCTTATCTCCCTCACCATTTAAAGTTTGGGGAAGAAGGACTACACTCTTTCAAATTAATATCTGCCTTTATGGCAAAGCTGAAGGGATGTGAAATGCCATGGAACAAGCATTGATGTATAGATATCCAGAAGATACCATTTCCGCTCAAAATCCTCTTATTATGGAAAGGTGATCCCAGCTATTCAAAGTGTGGTCCATGGACCAGCAAATTCAACAATATGAGGAAGGTTGTTAGAAAAGCAAGGTATAGGACCCAACCCAGAAATACTGAATATCTAGTATTCAGTATTTTGGATATTCAAATACTGGATATTCAGTATTTCTGGGTTGGGCCTGATACGGACATATAACCTGAATTTTAAAAGATTTACTGGTTATTTGTAGAAATATCAAAGTGGGAGACCCACTTTTCTAATTAATACTAAAATTGGTAAAATCAAAACCATGTGCATAGGTTTGTAATTACCTTAACAGTAATTACATTACATGCAAATGGATTAAACACTTCAATCAAAAGGCAGAGATTTATAGAATGGATAAAAATGTTATCCGCCAGGTGCAGTGGCTCATGCCTGTAATCCTAACACTTTGGGAGGCCAAGGCAGGAGGACTGCTTGAGCCCAGGAGTTTGAGAATACCCTAGGCAACAAGGTGAGACCCCGTCTGTACAAAAAATTTTTAAAAATTAGCCAGGCATGGTGGCAAGCACCTGTGGTTCCAGCTACTCAGAAGGCTGAGGTGGGAGGATTGCTTGAGCCTGGGAGGTCTAGGCTGCAGTGTGCTGTGATTGTGCCACTGCACTCCACCCTGGGCAGCAGAGAGGCCCTGTCTCAAAAAAAAAAAAAAAAAAGGAAAAATGCTATCCAAGCACTAGATATAAGTGACACACTGTAGATTTAAAGACCCAATTAGGTTGGCAGTAAAAGGATGGAAAGGAATATATGATGCAAACAGTAACCCAAAGGGAACTAAAGCTGCTCCAATAATTTCAGACAAAATACACCCTAAGACAAAAACTGTTACCAGAGACAAAGAAGGATATTTTGTATTGATAAAAAGGTCAATCCATCAAGAAGTGACAACATTTATAAGTATGTATGTAACCTAGCAAAAGAGTGCCAGATAGTTGAGACACAAACTGATAGAATTGAAGGGGAAAATAGAACGGTGTAACAATAATAGAGATTTCAATACTCCTCATTCAATAATAGATAAAACAACTAGAGAGAAGATCAGCAATGAATTACAAGACTTAAGCAACAATATAAATCAATTGAACCTAACAGATATTTATAAAACACTCTACCACCCAACAATAAACACTTTTTGAAGTCAACATGGAACATTATCCAGAGACCCTATATTAGGCCATAAAACAAGAATTAATATAATTAAAAGGATTTAAACCATACAAAGTATATTCTCTAACTAGGATGGACTCAAATTACAAAGCAACAATATAAGGAAATTTGAAGAATCCAGTATATAGAAACTGAATAACACATGCGTAACCAATCCATGAGTCAAAGGGGATGTCAGAAAATTAAAACACAGCAGGCCATTGCAGTGGCTCACGCCTGTAATCCCAGCACTTTGGGAGGCCGAGGCGGGCGGATCACCTGAGGTTGGGAGTTCGAGACCAGACTGACCAACATGAAGAAACCCCGCCTCTACTAAAAATACAAAATTAGCCAGGCATAGTGGCACATGCCTGTAATCCCAGCTACTTGGGAAGACTGAGGCAGGAGAATCGCTTGAACCTGGGAGGCGGAGGTTGCGGTGAGCCGAGATCGTGCCATTGTACTCCAGCCTGGGCAACAAGAGCGAAACTCCATCTCAAAAAAAAAAAAAAAAAAAAAAAAGAAAATTAAAACACAACATACCAAAATTTACACAATGCCGATAAAATAGTGGTTAAAAGAAAATTTATAGCTTCTAATTCTTATAATAGAAGAAAGGTCTCAACCAATAATCTAGGTTTTTATCATAAAAATCAGGAAAAAGAAGAGTAACCCAGACCAAAGATAAGCAGAAGAAGGAAATAATAAATGATGCCATTGCAGGACCTCAAAAACATGCTAAATGAAAAGAGTCAGATCACTTATATATGTCCAGAAAAGCCAAATTCACTAAGAGAGTAGACTAATCGTTGCCTAGGGCATCAATGGGGATGAACTGGAAATGGGTTGAGAGATCTTAAGGAGGGGATGAAAATGTTCTAACACTTATCTATGATGATGGTTGCACACACTTGGTAGTTACTAAAAATCACTGCATTATACATTTATTTGAGGGTGATTTTGAGTGATCCAAAATAAACCACAAAAATCCTTTTTTAAAAAGCCATAAACACAGAAGGACTGGGAAACCATAAAAGAGTCACATATGAAAAAACGTGGGATGTTATAATGCAGATAGATGAATACTAAAAGAATAGCAGTTCCTAGAAAACTGAAGTCTAAGGCAGCAGAGGGTAGAATCTGAGAACCGACTCAGTTTCTACTTGCAGAACCTCCAAAGCTCAGCAATTGGCAGCACCAGATACTTCTGGAGGTGAAGGGGCAGTTAAAATCAGGAGGATTGGTTAAATGTCCATAGGCAATTCTCCTTAGTCTGGGCAGAAGTTTGTTTAGCATGTGGAAAAGGTATAACAGAGGTTCTCTGGCCACGGAGACGTCAGGTGGGTCTCAAGGAAGTCGCCGCAACAGACATAGAGGATCATACAAATGAATGGAAAACCAATGACAGATTTCCCAGACTCCCTCCACTCAGCTACCAGAACACTCACAGCATGGCTTTCCCTTCCACGTGGGAGCCTTCTCTGGGAAAATACAAGCCACCCAAAGAAGAAAAATCAATAGATAACTGAACTCAGATGTTCCCCAACCAACTACCTAGAAAATCACCCTGCAGTGGGGGATCAACAAGCCCTACTCAGGCACTCAGGGCTACCAATCAACTTTACATCTCTCACTAAAAAACAAGAATACTGTGGCAGCCACTCTCTAAAATGACCCTAATTAATAATCGCTGATCCCTAAAAAGAACACTCTTGTGTAGTCCCTGCTACCCTGAATAGGGCTAAACTGGTGTTAAGCTAGGATAGTGCCTATCTGAAGAACAGAACTGCAGACACAGAGGTGAGAAAAGAATTTTTAAAATTCTTAAAATTGAGAGACCTGCATTCCAGATTGAAAGGGCTCACCACCATGAAATTTTAGAACACCAGGAATGAGAAGATGCTATAAACTTCCAGAGAAGAAAAATAAAAAACAAAGCAATGATAAAAGGCCTTATGAAAAGATCAAAAATTGGAATTACTTTGGACTTCCCAATAGCTATTCTAGAAAATCAAGAAAATGAAGCAATGGCTTCAAAATCTAAAGGAAACTTTTAACTTAGAATGTGATATCCTGGCAAATTAAAAAACATAAAATGAAAATTCTAGGGGCCGGGCATGGTGACTCATGCCTGTAATCCCAGCACTTTGGGAGGCTGAGGTGGGTGGATTGCTTGAGCCCAGGAGTTTGAGACCAGCCTGGACAACATGGCAAAACCCTCTTTCTACAAAAAATACAAAAATTAGCTGGGTGCGGTGGTGCACACCGGTAGCCCAGCTACTCGGGAGGCTGAGACGGGAGAATTGCTTGAACCCAGGAGGCAGAGGTTGCAGTGAGCCGAGATCGCGCCATTGCACTCCAGCCTAGGCAACAACACTGAAACTCTGTCTCAAAAAAAGAAAAAAAAATCAGCCAGGCGTGGTGGCGCATGCCTGTAGTCCCAGTTACGTGGGAGGCTGAGAAATGGGATGATCACTTGAGCCTAGGAGGTCGAGGCTGCAGTGAACCAAGATGGTACCACTGCACTCCAGGCTGGGCAACAGAGCAAGACCCTGTCTCAAAAAAAAAAAATTCTACCTCCTATAAACCCATTTGGAAGGAAATTGCCCTAGGATTCATTACACCATAAGAACAGAATATAGTAACAAAGAACACTCCAGATATAGGAAAATGGGTGATCCAACACAGGAGAGAGGCTAAAGGAACCTGCAGAATGATGGTGTCTTAGTCAACTTGGGCTAACGTAACAATGCTGTGTGCCAGGTGGCCTAAACAACAGAAATTGATTTTCTCAGCTCTGGAGGGTTGGAATCTGAGCTCAGGGTCCCAGCAAGGTAGGTCTGTGGTGAGAGCTTTCTTCCTAACTTGAGATGGCAGCCCTCTTACTTTGTCTTCACATGGCACAAGGGGGTAGGGATAGGACAGGAGAGAGCAAGAGTGAGAGCGAGAATGTATGTATGAGCCTGGGCCTACGCAAGAGAGAGTGATCTCTAGAACTTCTTCTTTGAAAGGGCACCAATCATATCACGAGGGCCCTAACCTCATGATCTCATTTAACCTTAATTAATTCACAAGGCCCCATCTCCAAACGTCATCACATTAGAGATGAGGGCTTCATCATTCGAATTATGGGGAGACCCAAACATTCAGTCCATCATATATTGGTAAAGGGAGATGCCTGGATGATAAGCATGGGAGTAGCCACCTTCAGTAAGATGAAATGGACAGAACATCTCAAGTATATACATTGAAGGTCTTAAGTTTGAAGCTTGGAAAAATGTTGAGGTTGAATTACAGATCAGTACATGGAAAGCAAAAACAATAATAATAATAACAAAAACTCAAAAACAATAAAAACAGGACACATTTTGAGCGGACACATTTTGCAAGATACAGCTCACCTCTGGTCATAATCATAGTAAATACCAAAGACTTATTTAACTAAGTTTATGATATAATAATTACTGGGAAAATGAGATATAGAAGGTTACACATGTGTGGTGAAAGCAGGAGAGAGAACTACATACTCATCTTCCGCTGTACAGAGGCATCAGAAAATGACCAAACTTGAAAAATCATGGAGCAACAATGCAACTATGAGGTTAAGATGTGGAGATAAACATCAAAACAACCAACTAAAAAAGCTTGACTCTTTGGAAGATTGATTTTTTTTTTTTTTTTTGAGACAGAGTCTTACTCTGTCACCAGGCTGGAGTGCAGTGGCGTGATCTCAGCTCACTGCAACCTCCGACTCCCTGGTTCAAGCGATTCTCCTGCCTCAGCCTCCCGAGTACCTGGGATTACAGGCATGCGCCACCACACCCAGCTAATTTTTGTATTTTTAGTAGAGACGGGGTTTCACCATGTTGGCCAGGATGGTCTCGATCTCCCGACCTCATGATCCACCGCCTCGGCCTCCCAATGGAAGAGTAATTTCGTACGCTCTCGAATGTGTTAACTGCAACGGAGGGGCAGGGCATGCGCACAGAGAATTCCACCTGTGTAGACCCATCCTTCCATGGTAGCTTCTCTCCGTTACATGGACAAAGCACCACTGATAGAGAGTGCCCAACAGAGGCAAGACCCAAAAAGACCCGTTCTCTAATGCATCCCTCACTCCCATGGCATTTCCTTTCTATTATTTTCTTTACTTCCTATTACTTTCCAGAAAGTCCTTTCTATTACAGGAGTAACACCGAAGAGTGTACTCCCAAGGCAGTGACAGTCCTGAGCAAAGAATGCTGGACTTGGAATCAGGAACCCTAGAGTCAAAGCTTTGCTCTACGTCTTCCCTGGGACCACTTACTGACATACACACATCTGTTTCCTCATCTAGAAGACAGAGAACATGCCTTGGATCTAAGAGGGCTGTGGTGAGAACAAGTTAAATAAAAGAAGTAAACGCACTTTGTAAGTTGCGGCATGTAAGTTGCATGGATTAGGGGAACTCTCCCACATTCACACTGCATAACTCTGACTTCTTTCCCCAGTGGCAACCAAAGTCCTTTAGTTGGTACATGAGCCAGAAATTCCCTGGCGTGTTCATTGCCTGGTATATCTGGTATGCTATCTTCTGGCTTAGCCTCATCTTCCTAAACAAAGGGAACAAGGTGTAAACAGCATGGCAAGAGAGCGCTGGGATTCTCTCCTGCTTCCCTAGGAGTCACCCTCACCTGGCTTTTTCCCGGGCTGTGGGTGCCAACGTCATCTTAATTACCCCTCAAAACTAGAAAGAAAGACAGTTACACTTGATCGAAAAAACAGGAAACAAATGTACCAGAAGAACTGTACCAAAAACAATGTAGCCGTTCTTAGAGAAAAGTTACTGGTGAAGCAGAAAAATCTGTCCTTATATAGCAATGACTGGTGAGCTCCAAATTTTGATGTAAATTAGATTCTAAGGTTTTTTTAAAAAAGGTTTCACTACCTCAAAATGCAGAATGAAGCAAGATGTATGAATTAAAGTAAACCAGGCTTCCTGGAATAATAGAAATGGCATATTATGCTACAATAGCTTATTATACCCTGAAGGCCCCTATCATGTTTTACAGTTGCATGCATGCTGTAATTTTTTCAAGTTTCCATGAATATTAAATTTCAATAGAAAGATGGTTTTTAAGAATCTTTTTTTTTTTTTTCTTTGAGACAATCTTGCTCTGTCATCCAGGCTGGAGTGCAGTGGTGCAATGTCAGCCCATTGCAACCTCCACCTCCCAGGTTCAAGAGATTCTCCTGCCTTGGCTTCCTGAGTAGCTGGGATTACAGATGTGCACCACCACGTCCAGCTAATTTTTTTGTATGTGTGTATTTTTAATAGAGACAGTGTTTTGCCATGTTGCCCAGGCTGATTTCGAACTCCTGACCTCAGGTGGTCCACCTGCCTCAGCCTCCCAAAGTGCTGGGATTTTAGGCATGTGCCACTGCGCTTGGCGAAGAATCTTTCTTCATTGAGAGTTACGAAACAGCAAGTTTTCTTGGCCGTGGCCTGCCACTCTAAGTCTCCCTCGTGCGCACACACCCTGGTGCCGTAGCCAGGAGCTGCAGGAAGGATGCCTCCACCGGGGAGCTGGACTGGATGAGCTGTCGGGTCTCCTCGGAGTTGACTGCTCTCTGAGCTGCTGATACTCAAGAAACCAACACAGGATGGACTGAGGGACTGAGCCAAGTAAGGCTGACAAGAAAAGGAGGCAGCTGAGCTTAAAGATGCCGTTCCCCAGTCAGAGAGAAGGTGGCCACGGCCAAGAAACCCATGTGGGCCTGCACTGGTTCCTCAGGGAAGTGAAACATGGCTGATGAAATTTCCACAAAGGCAGAGGCTTGTGACAACACTAAAAATTATGACCCCTCAGTCATCTGCAGGAAAGAAACAAACTTTTCATAAAAGGGCATTTAAATGTCATGCAACCATTTTTCATAATGCATTACTGAGTCTGTAAGTATGTCTAGTGGAATAACCAAGAGTACAAACTTCACACTAACCTTGATAAGCCCAGGAGGAGGTTTTTCATAACTGGAAAACAAAAAACAGAACCATCAACCATTTTAATGGGAACGTAACATACTTTTATGAACAAAAGACAGCAGCCAGGTCAGAATAAAAAGGAGATTCTTAGAGAAAATTCAAAACTACATTTTAGTATATTATATCTAAAACAGTTAATAAAATATGCTCAGCATTCCAGATCACATATAAATAAACCGATGAGATAACACATCCTGCAGAGATCCAGAAATTATGTTCATTGAAATAACTAATGTCTCTCAGCACAATGATCTTATTTGGAGGAGAAAGGAAAGCAAGAGGTTGCAGGGAGAGTATGAGGTGAGAAGACAGTGGGTCCTCTGGTTCCAAAACATCACTGTGTTTTTCTCAGGTTACTGACCTAGCATAACATCCATGTACTCAACACTGAACAGGCTCCTGGGGGAAAGCAGTGCAATCTGTTCCAACACAGTGTGGGTGGCACAGCGGAGGATGCACAGAGCTGCGTGGACAGGCCTGTCCCAGAGGCACCCTCACCCATGGGCCTGCAACGCCAGCTCCAATTCCACCCGCCTGCCCACTGCCTGCCAGTTTTACAGATGTTGAGGCCAGGACACAGCACCCCAAAAATGACTGCAGAGCACCAGAATATGCCACCCTAATATATGCTTCATTGGCATATTAATTATTTAAAGCTGATTACTTTGAGAAACTGCAGACAAGGAGTAGCCCTGAAGAGCTGCCATTTTGTAAGAGAAATTTACATCGATTATATAAAGGAAATTTACATTAGTAATAAAGGAGTTTGTATCAGGAAAGGAGCTGCTCCCAGACAAATTTTATTACATGAAAGACTTTTATCTACATAAAAAGGCAAACTTTATTCACCATATGTTTCCTCCCCCATCCTCCCATAATTTATTTCTCCCCTCTCCCAGAAGCCCCAATCCCGTTCCTTTCTGCAGCTGAGGATGCTATATAAGGTTCCTCTGGTGCTTCTTTGAGTCTCATACTTTTGTGGGACTCCCATACATAGAGATATAATTAAGATTTTTTTCCTCCTGTTAATCCATCTTATGTTCATTTAATTCATAGCCTACCCAAAGAATTTAGAAGGGTGTAGGGAAGCCATTTTTCCTTCCCCCGCACAGACAGGTATTACCTGGGAAGAGCAGAACGCTTCTCCTCCCTGTGCTAGGTGGCACCTGCCACCAAAGACGGGCCAGGACTTCCTTATTTCCATCCAGGGACTGAACCCGAGGGAGACCCAGAATGCTGAGCACGCAAAGTCTGTATCTGGGACAGGCGGCGAGATGCGAAGGAAATTCTGCAGGTGAGGTGTTCGTGCACTCAAAGAGCAACTCGGGCTCTTAGAGGGATTCACACCTCCCCCAAAAAAGTAAGACAAATATTTGTAGCTCAGATCTGTGCCTTAACCCTCTAAACCTACAAGGAAGTACTCATTTTAATACTTCAGAATGGCTGCAAAGTATAGGAATGCTTAATGATTTAATGTTCTCTTCATCCTGAACCATTCCTTATGAACTGATTTTAGAGACCCTTTTGGAACACAGTAAATACTGGAGGAGGGAGGGATTCAGGAGAACAGACTAAGGAGAAAGTGAAATGCTTTCCCTTCCATTCGCCTCCAAGGTGTCAGAGAAAAGGACTTTGCCAGAGTACAGATGAGAAATGGCACAGGTCGCTACAGCAAGAAAGATTTCTCTTTGGCTTCATCTGTGGACACTGTCAAAGGACTCCTCTCACCCTCACTATCACTGATCCATGGAATAGGAGAACCTACTCCATGAAGATTACATAGTAAACAACTGGGTAGTAGCAGAATTAGCTTTTTAGATATGATACAGTGCTTTTCCAAAGTAAATACTTAAAATATCTTCTAATGGAAGCTGTGGTGTGTCATAAGCAAGAATAATGGTAAGATGATACAGACCTCCTGCAGCCATCCTTTAGAGGTGTTAATACTATGCCTTGGCCACTCACGCCTGTCATCCCAACACTTTGAGAAGCTGAGGCAAGAGGATCACTTGAGGCTAGGAGTTTGCCATCAGCCTGGGCAACATAGCAAGACCTCATCTCTACAAAATAAAAAATTTAAAAAGGCCGGGTGCGGTGGTTTATGCCTGTAATCCCAGCACTTTGGGAGGCCAAGACGGGCGGATCACGAGGTCAGGAGATCGAGACCATCCTGGCTAACACGGTGAAAACCCGTCTCTACTAAAAATCCAAAAAAATTAGCCGGGCGCCTGTAGTCCCAGCTACTCGGGAGGCTCAGGCAGGAGAATGACATGAACCCGGGAGGCAGAGCTTGCAGTGAGCCAAGATTGCACCACTGCTCTCCAGCCTGGGCAACAGAGCGAGACTCTGTCTCAAAAAATAACAAATAAACAAATAAAAATTAAAAAATATTATGCCTTATGCACAGAGGCCTAAGAGAGTTTGGAAGGGAGGTGGTAAAGTCTATGAAAATATCCAATAATCCAACAAATAATTATTTTTGCCACAGGAGCTGAACAAACAACATATGGCCAAACTAAGTTCCAAATTCCTGAAAAATATGTAACTATATTGCCTAGATGGAAAAGGAATGTGATAGAACTGCACATTCTGAATTATATTATTATTTGCAATGGCATTTCCTAAATAGTCCATTTTACAAGTGTTCTCACCAGTTTAAGGGGTGGGGGCGCTGATGCTTTTTTCCCTGGGGCTAAACAATTCATTAGTTTATGTAGCATGTTAAGATATTTCCAAAGTTTAAAATAATATTCAGCCAGGCATGGTGGCTCACACCTGTAATCCCAGCACTTTGGGAGGCTGAGGTGGGTGGATGACTTGAGGTCAGGAGTTCAAGATCAGCCTGCCAACATGGGGAAACCCCATCTCTGCTAAAAATACAAAAATTAGCTGGGTATGGTGGTGCATACCTATAGTCCCAGCTACTCGGGAGGCTGAGGCAGGAGAATCGCTTGAAGCCAGGAGATGGAAGTTGCAGTGAGCTGAGGTCACACCACTGCATTCCAGCCTGGGCGACAGAGCGAGACAATCTCAAAAAAAAAAAAAAATTAAGCAAATGAATAAAACTCAGGCTCTTATTAACTACTTTAAAAATACAAAACAAATCATAGGTCACTATTTGATGCAAAAGTGAATGATATTGCATAGTAATACTTACGTTAATATTAACTACTAATTTAGCAAAAATTATTATAATATGGCTACATAGGAAGGAAGGAGACAAGGGTAGTAAAACAACTAAAATCTTACCTACTCTGTCCTCAGTTGAATAGCTGTAGGAGACCAGAATATGCTACCTCAAAGCACACCTTTTTGGCTAAGGATCATTTTGAGAAACAGCAGACACAGGGGAAGCTCTGAAAAGAGAGCAGAAGTCACCCTTTTGTAAGAGAAATGTTCATCTATAAAGGGAATCTCCATTTCAGGTGAGAGCCTTTTTTTTTTTTTTGAGATGGGGTCTTTCTCTGTCACCCAGGCTGGAGTGCAGTGGCTTGATCTCTGCTCACTGCAACCTCTGCCTCCCAGTTCAAGCGATTCTCCTGCCTCAGCCTCGAGTAGCTGGGATTACACGTGCGCACTATCACGCCCGGATAATTTTTTTTGTTTTTAGTAGAGACAGGGTTTCAACATGTTGCTCAGGCTGGTCTCGAACTCCTGACCTTGTGATCTGTCCACCGCGGCCTCTCAAAGTGCTGGGATTACAGGCGTAAGCCACCGCTCCTGGCCACAGGTGAGACCCTTTCTATATAAGAAAGAGAAAAATGTCTCTCAATCACAAGATAATGCTAACAACGGGGAAAGCACAGATGCAAACCTGCATAACAAACCTTACCTTTATTTATCATACTTTTCTTGGTCACTATCCCATAGCTCAGTTCCCCCATATCTTTCTTTCTTTGATTTAGCTGAACATGGTATTTAAGCCTGAATCCAAAACCACTTCTTCGAGATTTTTCATTCCACTGGGTATCTCCCATGTATATAGAACATATACATGGTAATAAACTTCTGCTCGTTTTTTTCTGTTTGTTGGAGAGAGAGTTTCGCCCTCATTTCCAGGCTGGAGTGCAATTCACCGCAACCTCCACCTCCCGGGTTCAAGAGATTCTCCTGCCACAGCCTCCCGAGTAGCTGGAACTACAGGCACATGCCACCACACCTGGTTAATTTTTGTATTTTTGGTAGAGACGCAGTTTCACCATGTTGGCCAGGATGGTCTCGATCTCTTGACCTAGTGATTTGCCCACCTCGGCCTCCCAAACTGCTGGGATTACAGGCATGAGCCACTGCGCCCAGCCTTTTTTTTTTTTTTTTTTTTAAGATGGAGTTTCACTCTTGTTGCCCAGGCTGGAGTACGATGGCACAATCTTAGCTCAACGCAAACTCCGCCTCCCGAGTTCAAGCGATTCTCCTGCCTCAGCCTCCTGAGTAGCTGGGATTATAGGCATGTGCCACCAGGCCCGGCTAATTTTGTATTTTTAGTACAGACAGGGTTTCTCCATGTTGGTCAGGCTGGTCTCAAACTTCTGACCTCAGGTGATCCACCTGCCTCAGCCTCCCAAAGTGCTGGGAGTACAGGCGTGAGCCACTGTGCCTGGCAATGCTTGTTTTTTTTTATTATTAATCTTCTGTTACAGGGGCCCTGGACCTTAGAAGAGTGGAAGGAAAAAAACTTTCCCCTTAAATAGATAATGTCCATTATGGAATCAAAAAAGGCAATAATAAGGCTGGGCACGGGGGCTCATGCCTATAATCCTAGCACTTGGGAGGCCAGGGTGGGAGGAATCCTTAAGTCCAAAACCAGCCTGGGCAACACAGCTAGACCCTCTTTCTAAAAAACCAGGAAAGAAGGGAGGAAGGGAGGAAGGGAGGGAGGCAGGGAGGGAGGGAGGGAGGGAGGGAGGGAGGAAGGGACGAAGGGAGGGAGACAGTGAGGGAAAGAAAGGCAAGAAACATGATTTTAAAATAAACAGTTACAGCCTCACGCAGTGGCTCACACCTGTAATCCCAGCACTTTGGGAGGCCGAGGCGGGTGGATCACAAGGTCAGGAGATCAAGACCATCCTGGCTAACATGGTGAAACCCCGTCTCTACTAAAAATACAAAAAATTAGCCGGGCGCAGTGGCGGGCGCCTGTAGTCCCAGCTACTTGGGAGGCTGAGGCAGGAGAATGGCGTGAACCCGGGAGGCGGAGCTTGCAGTGAGCCGAGATTGCACCACTGCACTCCAGCCTGGGCGACAGAGCGAGACTCCGTCTCAAAAAAAAAAAAAAAAAAAAAAATACAAAAAATTAGCTGGGCATGGTGATGGGTGCCTGTAGTCCCAGCTGCTCGGGAGGCTGAGGCAGGAGAATGGCATGAACCTGGGAGGCGGAGATTGCAGTGAGCCGAAATGGTGCCACTGCACTCCAGCCTGGGTGACAGAGCTAGACTCCATCTCAAAAAAAAAATAGTAATAATAATAAAATAAAATAAGCAGTTATGTCCCAGATGAAAAAACTAAGTTTCCTCACAGAAGTCTTGATAGGGGAGAAGGGTGCAGAGAATATATAGGGTAACTGGAGTCTCCAACAACTATTTTTTTAAATTAGCCTTTTCTTGTGAGTTCACTTGGGTCAAGAAAAAAAAAAACTTTGGTACTATTTGATTAAACAGTTTAAATTACATGAAGTATTACTCTGGAATGAGTAACATTTGATTTAAAAGCAAACAAGTCTCTGAACTAGCCAAACGAAACATATTGACAGTCCAGTCAGTTGTAAATCTCTGAAACTAGAAAACCCCAGTGCTCTGAGAATCTTAGCCCATTTTATGCTGATATAACGGAATACCTGAGACTGGGCAATTTACAAGGAATGGAGATTTATTTCTTACAGTTCTGGAGGCTAGAAAGTCCAAGGTCAAGGGGCTAGCATCTGGCAGGGGATTTCTTTGCTTCATCATCCCATAGCAGAAGGCAGAAGAGCAAGAGAGAGCATGGGTGGTGATGGACAGCAAATTCATGTTTTTATCAGAAACCCACCCCAGCAATAACTAATCCACTCCTGAGATAACAGCGCCTATCCACTTATAAGGGCAGAGCCGGCTGGGTGCGGGGGCTCACACCTGTAATCCCACGACTTTGGGAGGCCAAGGCCGGTGGCTCATGAGGTCAAGAGATGGAGACCATCCTGGCCAACATGGTGAAACCCTGTCTCTAGTAAAAATACAAAAATTAGCTGGGTGTGGTGGTGTGCACCTGTAGTCCCAGCCATTTGGGAGGCTGAGGCAGGAGAATTGCTTGAACCTGGGAGGCGGAAGTTGCAGTGAGACGAGGTCACACCACTGCACTCCAGTCTGGCAACAGAGTGAGACTCCATCTCAAAAAACAAACAAACAAAAAGGGCAGAGCCCTCCTGACATAATCACATCTTAAAAGTCCTCTCTCTCAACACTGTTACATTGGGTATTGTTTCAATAAATGAACTTTTTGAGACAAGAGTTTCACTGTGTTGCCCACTCTGAAGTGCAGGCCTGATCACAGTTCATTGCAGCCTCAACCTCTCAGGCTCAAGTGATCCTTCTACCTCAGCCTACAGAGTAGCTGGGACTACAGGTGTACATTACCATACCCAGCTAATCTTTATTTTTATTGTAGAGATGGGTTCTCAATATGTTGGCCAGGCTGGTCTCAAACTCCTGGGCTCAAGCAATCCACCCACCCAGTCCTCTCAAAGTGCTGGGATTACAGGCATGAGCCACTATGCCCAGCTCTCCAATACATCAACTTCGAGGACACATTCAAACCATGGCAGAAGTAAACATCTGGTTTTGCTAGTTTATAGGTCTATATTACTTAGCTGGTGAGGTTCCATTTTATCATTTGCAAAAGTAGGTTATAATCTCTCTGCTGTCTAGGAGCTACAAAATAAACACATGGTATTAACCACTGTGTGGCATCCTACAGCTAAATATACTGAGTGTTGGGCAGGGCCAGGCCCTGCCTGCAGTTAGGCTAGAGAAAGATCTTTAAACATCTGTCTTCCATGGGAGAACAAGAGCACCACCCAGTGACTTGAAAAGGCCGAAACGCCCAGTAATGTGGATGCCCACAATGCAGGGTCTCCATCCTGCAACCACTGCCCTGTTAAGGTGAAAAGTCATTCAGCTCTTGGGCCACCAAAAAGTAGGCCAGACTCCACCAAATAACTGCATTTTGTATGCAATCTCCCGGAAGTCTGATTATGAAGGATTTTAACTCCTTGAGGACCTTTCCTTACATGACCCACATAGCATAGGTAACAAAAAGTGCCTGTGACAGAAACAAACTGTTGACTGAGTGAACATCACACTATGTCAACCCAAAAAAAAAAAAAAAGAAGGCAAAATTAATGTCAGTAGAGTTCATTTGAGCCAAATTTGAGGACTGCAAGCTGGGAGTATCTATTTAAGTTGCCGGGAATATACACTCCTGGGTTGCAGTCCTCAAACCTGGCCCAAAATAAACTCTATACTTACATTAATTTAGCTTCAGTTTTTTCCTTTGGGTCAACATATCTGGCATAGTTGGCAGAATAGGTCCCTCCCTCCACCACTGCCCAGTGTTTCTCTCTGAAAGCGGCACTTGGTACCAACATGAACTCCTATCTCTGACTTTCCTAAGGTCAGGGGATCAGGATTTTTATCTGCCAACACATGGGTCTTAAGTCGCCAATTTACTTTGGTTTGGGGCCAAGGTCTTGTTGCATTATGACCTTTCATTATGGAAACTGTGCTTGTTTCACCCTGGACCAACCTCTCTTGGAGTCCCTTTTCCTAATTTATGAGAACGAATACCTCCCTCCAAAGATTAAAGGCACTCGCTCCCTCTGGCCCATTAGGGAACTCTAAATAATTAGAGACTTGGCGAGGTGCCAGGACTTTGTCCGTAACATTCAGTGGCCTTACAGGGTTTCCTCTGTGAGAACATCTGTACCCTGTCACTCTGCCAGTGAGTGTGCATAAAGGCTGGTCATCTTGCATTTGTGAGTCCTCTGTGACCTTCAGGGGATTCAGCGTTTCTGAGACACATAAGAGAGGAGACCTGACTTGCTGGTGACACACCGAAGTGATACACTCACAAGCGGCACATTTAGGCCCAAAACCATGCTCACAGTCATGAATGATTCAGGTCTCTAAATTATGGGTAACAAATCATCCGGGTCTGAGGACTCCCCGAGGAGGCACCCTCCCTCGGAGACACCAGCTGGTTTTATGTGCAATACCTGCTGAGTTTCATCTTATAAGTATTTGCACACATTGGCCCACATGACTCGAGAGGACCCCAAATTATGATGGCCAATATAGGGGTCCTTTGAAATGCCTAAAGTAATTCAATTATCTGCACAATTGGGAAAAGCTGGGTTTAGAACCAGACAAATTAAATGGGAAATCTCCTTTCTGTTTGCCCTGGCTGAAATCTGCTCATGAGAGATATAAAAAAATTTTTTTAAAGAGCTGTGTGGTTGGCCGGGTGCAGTGGCTCACGCCTGTAATCCCAGCACTTTGGGAGGCTGAGTTGGGTGGATCACGAGGTCAGAAGTTCGAGACTAGCCTGACCAACATGGTGAAACCCCATCTCTACCAAAGATACAAAAATTAGTCAGCTGTGGTGGCGCACACCTGTAATCCCAGCTACTCTGGAGGCTGAGGCAGGAGAATCACTTGAACCTGGGAGGTGGAGGTTGCAGTGAGCCAAAATCATGTCACTGCACTCCAGCATGGGTGACAGAGTGAGACTCCATCTCAAAAAAAAAAAAAGAAAAAGAAAAAAAAGAAAAAGCTCTGTGGTCAGAGTCAGCTGCTTAATTAAAGGCTGACATTCAGGCTATAATTTTTTTTTTTTTTTTTGAGAACTAAAAAAGGCCTTTCTGCTTTTTCTCTTTTCGATCTTATTCCTGATAATATTTTTCAGTCGACTGAGACCCCTTTTAAAAAAATGTTGGAGGCCACTGTTTGCTTCCTACCTTGTTGGCATTATTTTGGTTGAGAAAAATGTAAAACTTCATTGGCCTTTTAGAAAGCTGAAAATCTCCCAAACTGGCCCCTCTAATACTTAACTCTTCCATTTCCTTCCACTTCTGCTCCTTCTCCCTTTTGCCGTCTTTGGTAACACATAGGAGACTTCTGGCACTCCTGAGACCCCTTGAGGACACGGAAAAAGGAGCCATGCCCACACTTTTTTGGGGTCTTCAGTCTTTCTCATGGAATCTAAGAGTCATGAGTAGGCTTCTCTCAGGTCTGTGGCTCTGCTCTATTTTGCACGGAGTTTCTGGATCTCTGGCTTTTGGAGTATGAGGTATTACTTTGTATTGTGGGGGAGAACTTGACATTTGCATGTGTGATGGCTGGCAAGTCACTGGCAAAAGCTGCAGTTTTGGAAGTGGCTGACAGCTGTTGCAGTGAATGGTCACTATTGAAGGAGGAAACTTGTTTCTTTGCCTGTTTAGATTTAAAAGGTGTGCTTTGAACACTTGAAGACTCCTGTGGGAGAGGGGCTGATTGCAGAGTGGACTGATAGAGTCAGGTCACCCACCAGCCTCTGTGAAATGTCCTTGTATTGAGGAAAACTGTGGAAAGAATTCACACTGGTTCAGTCGTATTTCCCTCTTCTTGGGGACCTGGGATTCAATGTAAAAGTAGAATCCTTGAATTTTAAAGATCTGAATGTTCTGCCTTTCAGCTGTGCCTGCTTTTCACATATTTAAATATTAGGCCCTGAAAACTGCAACTTCTTTCACTGTCCTATTCATTAAGGGGCTCCATCCTGAAGTCAGAAATCTCATTAAGAAACAATCTATCTGGCTCACGCCTGTAATCCCAGCACTTTGGAAGGCTGAGACAGGCAGTTCACTTGAGAATGGGAGTTCGAGACCAGCCTGGACAACATGGCGAAACCCTCTCTCTACTAAAAATACAAAAATTAGCTGGGTGTGGTAGCAGGTGCCTGTAATCTCAGCTACTGCAGCTACTCAAGAGGCTGAGGCACGAGAATCTCTCTTTTTTTTTTTTTTTTTTTTTTTGAGATGGAGTCTCGCTTTGTCACCCAGGCTGGAGTGCAGTGGCGCCATCTCGGCTCACTGCAAGCTCCGCCTCCCGGGTTCATGCCATTCTCCTGCCTCAGCCTCCCGAGCAGCTGGGACTACAGGTGTCCGCCACCACGCCCGGCTAATTTTTTGTATTTTTAGTAGAGACGAGATTTCACCACGTTAGCCAGGATGGTCTCAATCTCCTGACCTCGTGATCCGCCGGCCTCGGCCTCCCAAAGTGCTGGGTTTACAGGCGTGAGCCACCGCGCCCGGCAGAGAACCTCTTGAACCTGGGAGGCAGAAGTTGCAGTGAGCTGAGATAGCGCCACTGCACTCCAGCCTGGGCAAAAGAGGGAGACTCTGCCTCAAAAAAAAAAAAAAAAAAAAAAAGAAGAAGAAGAAGAAGAAACAATCTATCAAACTAAATCAGTTGACAAAATGCAACTTCCTGACATTTAGCTGGCTACTTTGAAACTCTGTTTTTAAAAAAAAAAAAAATAGTCTTGCTCTGTCGCCCAGGCTGGAGTGCAGTGGCAGGATCTCGACTCAACGCAACCTCCGCCTCCAGGTTCAAGCGATTCTCGTGCCTCAGCCTACTCAGTAGCTGGGATTACAGGCGTGCGCCACCAAGCCTGTCTAATTTTTATATTTTTAGTAGAGACAGGGTTTTGTCATGTTGGCCAGGCTGGTCTCCAGCTCCCGATCTCAAGTGATCTGCCCACCTCAGCCTCCCAAAGTGCTGGGATTAAGGGCGTGAGCCAACGGCGCCCAGCCTGAAACTCTTTATAAAAGAAATCTACCGCCGGGCACCGTGGCTCAAGCCTGTAATCCCAGCACTTTGGGAGGCCAAGGCGGGTGGATCACCTGAGGTCACGAGTTCGAGGTCAGCCTGGCCAACATGGTGAAACCCCATCTCTACTAAAAATACAAAAAAAAATTAGCTGGGTGTGGTGGCACACACCTGTAACCCCAGCTACTTGGGAGGCTGAGGCAGGAGAATCATTTGCACCTGGGAGGCGGAGGTTGCAGTGAGTCGAGATCGTGTCAATACACTCCAGCCTGGGTGACCGAGGGAAACTCCGTCTCAGAAAAGAAAAAAAAGAAAGAAAGAAAAAAAAACCTCCTTTTGTAAGGGCATCTCCCTCGGTGGACCTAAACCACTAGAAAATTTCCGGATGGGGAAGACATTGGCTTAAAGTTTACATAACAAACGGTACGGTACCTCTGTTTAAAATACTTTTCCTGGTAATTTTAACCAGTTTTTAACCTATGCCTTTCTTTGTCTCAGCAAATAATTCTGTTTAGGTACAAGTTCTGTGTCTTTTAGATGTAAATTTTTTACTTTGTTTCATCTAATAGGCTTTTGAAAGTGCAAGCTTAGGGTTGCCTAGCTACTAATTACTTAGGGTAGTGGAAAAGATAATCAAGAGACTGATCCTCTAAAGTGGACGATCACTAAGTGGAGGATCACTAAGTAGACGATCTAAGTGGATGATCACTTCAGACGATCATCTGAAGTGGACACAGACTATTAGAAAACTGGCTAATGAACAATCTTATAAAAGATCTGCTTCTGTTTGTCTGTATGCCTATGTTTATATGTGTTACAGGCATGTGATATTTCATTACCAAAATATATGAAAAAGCTCAAATTAATTGGCACCAAAATATGCCACCCTGACATACTGATGACTCTGAGCTAAAAGAAACAGAACCAGCCAACACAGGAAAACTTCACCTCGCCGGCAACTGCTCCCCTTTTGTAAAGAGAAATTTACATCTTTAAAGGAAATTTCCATGAGTAAATGTATCTGTATCAGAAAAAGAGCTGCCTGCAGACAGCTTTTATCACCTGGGAGCCTAACAAAGCAACCTTTATTCATCATACATTTTGACCCTTCCATAATTTGTCTCCACCACGCCCCAAAAGGCCCATGCTCCTATTCCCTGGCCCTTCTTTCAGTCTCCCACTTTTGTGGCCCTCCAGTGCATGGGTATGTAAAAATAGTTTTTCTCTTGTTAATCTGTCTTATGACAATTTAATCTGTGGCCCAGCTAAAGAACCTAGAAGGGTAGAGGGAAGCCATATCTCCCTCCCCCACCTTTGAATCTTCTTTACACCACACTCTCCCGGGTCATCTGGACCCTCCTTGAACTGGAGCCACGGGAGCGCAAGGCCTCCCAAGTCAGGGCCCGAATTCCGCGTGGTGCCAAGCGGCAGCTGGCTCCCTGAATGCCCACCCTGGACCCTGGTTGAAAAAAAAAAAAAATCCCTCCAACCCGGAGAGAACAAGTCCGCCTTTGTTCTACCTGGCAGCGCCGTGGCCAGTCCCCGCCGCCCATTCTCTCTTCTTCCCGGCCTCGCCACACCAACACTGCAGGACCCGTGTCCTCGTCCCTTCTCCATAGCAGAGGATTAAAAGAACGGGGTTTCTCCATGTCGCAGTGGCCCAGGGAACTCAGGGGTGGAGCGCGGGGGCAGCGTGCTCGGTTGAACTTGCCTGTTCGGTCCACAAATGCCGAGCAAGCGCCAACAACTCTTGGCTTCCCCAAAAGAGGCGACGCCCACACCAAAGCGGGGGCGAGGAGCGCAAGCCGCTGCCGCCTCCCCGGGCCGAGGCCCCCGCCCACCCGCGCCGCAGCCTCCAGGGCCCCTCCGTGGCCGGGCGGGCCTCGCTCCCCACCCAGTGAGGACTAGAAGTCCCGTCGCAGGCACTAGGTTCCTCACAGGCCCGCACCCCTGCCTGGGTCCTGGGGGCTTGGAGGACCCAGCCCAGCGCCCAACACGGCGCCCGGCGCCCCTGTTCCCGGAAGACGGGCGGCGCGCGGACTGCGGCCCAGACGGCTGCTCGAGACTCACAAGGACTCCAGGTGCTTGAGCTGCTGCAGCTGCTGGGCGTCGTGCCGCCGCCGCTTCTGCTCCCGGGCCCGCTGCAGCTCCTGATCCAGCGGCTCCCGCGGCCACCACGCGCCCCCAGCCCTCGCATCCTCGCGCCCCGGCCAGGACGACATCGCGGCACCTGCGGCGCGGCTCTGGCTGCGGCCAAGAGGGCACTTCCTCCGCGCGGTGCCCCTTCCCGCCGCCGCCCCGCGACTCGCCCGGGAGGGGACCCGAAGTCCCGGCCTCGGCCGCCAGATTCCCGCCTGCCCGCGGCTGGCCCCAAGTCGGTGCGCAGAGCCCCACAGCCCAGCCGCCGGTGGGGGGGGAGCGCCCACTGGCGGCGGCTGGAGCCGAGGCGGGGCGGGGCCCTGGTTGGGAGCCTGGGGAAGCTTCCAGGAGCTTCAGGGTTCCTGCCAGGCCACACTCATCTCCCTGCCCCTTTGAGGTTCCCGACCGAGGCAAGGGGTCTTGTGCAAGTCATGTTTGTAGATCCCTAGTGACCAGACCCACGGGAGCTGCTCATTACATAGCAATAGGATTCAGCCATTTTTGGAAGAAAGCAATACTCTGCATATAAATTCTCCAATTTTCAGATCATATGATCCATGCTTAAAACATAGTCAATGTATATTGTATTTAGCAAGGTATAGGTTCTGGAGATGAAAATAAAAGCTACCATACACAGCACTTGTTATGTACCAATCAGCTAAACCCTTAATAAGAATGTCTTTAATCTTAAACTTGTGTTATTACCACCCTTATAGTGATCTACACATTCAGTGCAATCCCTGGCAAAATCCCACTTTTTTTTTTTTTTTGCAGAAATAGGAAAACCAATCCTAAAATTCATATGGAATCTAAACGGACACCTTCCCTGGGCCTCTTACTTGTTTTGCAGCAAGTAGGTACGAGTAGGTTAATGTGGCATATTACATTTATTGATTTGTGTGTGTTGAACCATCCTTGTATTCCAGGAATCAATTCCGTTTGGTCATAGTGCATTACCCTGTTAATAAGGTATTCAACCTGTTTTCCTACCATTTTGTTGAGAATTTTTGCATTAATATTGATAAGTGATTTGGGGGTGTAGTTTTCTTATAATGTCTTTGTCTGGCTTTGTATCAGGGTAATGCTAGCCTCAATATGAGATAGGAAGTTTTCCTTTCTCTTTAATTTTTTTGGAAATGATTGAAAAGAATTGGTGTTAGTTTTTTTTTTTGTTGTTTTTTTTTAAGACAGAGTCTCACTCTGTTGCCCAGGCTGGAGTGCAGTGGCGTGATCTCGGCTCACTGCAAGCCCCAGGGTTCACGCTATTCTCTTGCCTCAGCCTCCCAAGTAGCTGAGACCACAGGCGCCCGCCACTGCACCCAGCCAATTTTTTGTATTTTTAGTAGAGACGGGGTTCACCGTGGTCTCGATCTCCTGACCTTGTGATCCACCTGCCTCAGCCTCCCAAAGTGCTGGGATTACAGGCATGAGCCACTGCACTCAGCCAAACTGGTGTTAGTCCTTTAAATGTTTGGTAGAATTCACCAGCGAAGCAATTAGGTCCAGAGCTTTTCTTTGGTGGTAGATTTTATTTTTTATTTATTTTTAGAGACTTGCTAAAGTGGCTCATGTCTGTAATCCCAGCACTTTGGGAGGCCGAGGCGGGCAGATCACCTGAGGTCAGGAGTTCGAGACCAGCCTGACCAACATGGAGAAACCCCATCTCCACTAAAAATGCAAAAAATTAGCCGGGCGTAGTGGCACATGCCTGTAATTCCCAGCCACTCGGGAGGCTGAGGTAGGAGAATCGCTTGAACTCGGGAGGTGGAGGTTGCGGTGAGCCAAGATTGCGCCATTGCACTCCAGCCTGAGCAACAAGAGTGAAACTCCATCTAAAAAACAAAAGAAAGAAAGAAAAAAAGGGCAATAACTACAGTTACAAACCATTGTTACAATACTAGGTTTTATAATTACCCAAGTATTTATCTTTATTGAGATCTTTATTTCTTCATATAGCTTCTGCTTACTGTCTAGTGTTCTTTTATTTCTTCTTTTTTTAAATTTATTTTTGTCTCGTTTTTCCAAGAAAATCTCACTCTGTCACCCAGGTTGGAGTGCAGTGGCTCAATCTTGGCTCACTGCAACCTCCGCCCCCAGGGTTCAAGCGATTCTTGTGCCCAGCCTCCCAAATAGCTGGAATTACAGGCATATGCCACCACGCCCAGCTAATTTTTGTATTTTTAGTAGAGACGGGGTTTCACCATGTTGGCCAGGCTGTTCTCAAACTCCTGACCTCAAGTGATCCACCTGCCTCAGCCTCCCAAAGTGCTGGGAATACAAGCATGAGCCACGGTGCCTAGCCTAGTGTTCTTTTATTTCAGCCTGTGGAACTCCCTTGAGCATTTCTTTCAGGGCTTGTCTAATGGTAATAAACTTCTTTGGCTTTTGTTTATCTTGAAATGTCTCAATTTGTCCCTAATTTTTGAAGGACAGTCTTGCTCGATATAGGACATATGATTGATGGTTTTTCCTTTTAGCAATTTGAATATATTAGCCATGTGCCTTCTGGCCTCTAAAGTCTCTGATGAGAAATCTGCACATAATCTAATTATGGATCCCTTGTCAGATGAGTTGCTTCTCTTGCTGCTTTAAAGATACTCTCTTTGTCTTTGTCTTTCAAAAGTTTGACTATAATGTGTCTTGTTGTGAATCTCTTTGAGTTCATCTTAATTGGAATTTGTTGAACTTCTTGGATTTTTATATTCACGGATTTCATCAAATATGAGAAGTTTTGGCCATTATTTATTTAAATAGTCTCTGTGCCCCTTTCTGTTTCTTTCCTCATTCCTGGACTCCCACAATGCATAAATTGGTTCACTTGATAATGTCCCATAGGTCCCTTAAGCTCTGTTCACTTTTCCTTCCCTTTTAACTTAATTTTTGTTGTTGTTGTTGTTGTTAGAAATGAAGTCTTACTATGTTGCCCAGGCCGATCCTCAAGCAATCCTCCTGCCTCCTGAGTAACTGGAATTACAGTGTATTACAGGGATAGATCATGGCCAATTGCATGGAGATTGTCCATAAGAGCTGGCCAATTTTATGATTATTGGAAGACTTGCATCAGGATAAATAGCTGCTTTTTTTCCCTTTTAGAACATGATTCTTCTTGGATAATACGTTCACATTAATTTTCTATGAAGTGCCACTCTTTCTGAAATTCTTTTGCGATTCGATATACACCAACAGCATTCTCTGTTTTCACATCTTCTGTGCCATGTTTCTATGTTGTTTGAGGTATACAGAAATCCATTTCACATGCACTCATATACAGACCACAAATTTAGTGGAGACAGTATCACTGAACAGCAACACCATTGCATAAGTGTCTTCGTTGTTGTTGTTGTAGACAGGGGATCTCACTATGTTGCCCAGACTGGTCTCAAACTCTTGACCTCAGGTGATCCTCCTACCTTGGTCTCCCAAAGCAATGGAATTACATGAGCCACCATGCCTGGTCACATAAGTGTCTTTTTATCCTTCCATACACATAATTATTTTTGAACCAGTGAGAAACTTATCTGGCTTCTTCAGGCAAATGAAGCTTTAATTAAGAAAAAAAAAAAAAAACTCCTGGAATGTCATCAGACAGAAGGAATACCAATGCAGGAAAATGATGTGGTTTTGTTGTTGTTGTTTGGTTTTTTGTTGTTATTGTTGTTTGTTTTTTTCTTTTTTGAGATGGAGTCTCACTCTGTTGCCCAGGCTGGAGTGCAGTGACATGATCTTGACTCACTGCAATCTCCGCCTCCCAGTTTCAAGCAATTCTCCTGCCTCAGCTGGGATTATAGACATGTACCACTACAACTGGCTAATTTTTGTGTTTTTAGTAGAGACAGGGTTTCACCATGTTGACCAGGCTGATCTTGAACTCCTGATGTCAGGTTATCTGCCCACCTCGGCCTCCCACAGTGCTGGCATCACAGATGTAAGCCACCATGCCTGGCCTTTTTTTTTTTTTTTTTTGTGAGACAGAGTCTCACTCTGTTGCCCAGGTTGGAGTGCAGTAGCACAATCTCAGCTCACTGCAACCTCTGCCTCCTGGCTTCAAGTGATTCTCATGCCTCAGCCTCCTAAGTAGCTGGTACTACAGGCACACACCACCACTCCTGGCTAATTTTTGTATTTTTAATAGAGATGGGTTTTTGCCATGTTGGCTAGGCTGGTCTCCAACTCCTGACCTCAATTGATCTGCCTACCTCGGCCTCCCAAAGTGCTGGGATTACAGGTGTGAGCCACAACACCTGGCCCTCTTTTTATATTTTTATATTTTCTATATTTTTTATATTGTTATATTTCTTAAAAAGGTGTTCAGTTAGACAGTAATTTTAGCTATGCCGAGGCTGGAGTGCAGAGGCACGATCACAGCTCGTTCCAGCTTTGAATTCCTGGGCTCAAGCAATCCTCCTGCCTCAGCCTCCCCAAGTGCTGGGATTATAAGCATGAACCCTTTTATTTAATTCCTTTAGGGTAAAAGAAAAGAAAGAAATTGTCCAGCCATAATCAGTGACCTTAGAGTCAGCAAGCAAGTAGTCTAAAAATGTTAAGATATAATTTTGTGCTGAAACCAATTGAGTCAGGTTTCTCTCACTTGCAATTGAAAGAGTTTTGACTGATTCGAATATTTGCCTTGTTAGATATACAACAACAGTAATTTATTTTCTCACCAAGAAGACCCAGGGATCAATATTTCCACTTAAGGAACTATGCATCAAGGCTCTTTTGAAAATAACAATGGACCAAAATCCAAATCAAGCTGTTTTAAGGAAAAAAAAAAGGAATTTATTGGCTCACATATGTGAAATGCCCACGGGTGAAGCTTCAGGAATGACTGTATCTAGGTGCTGAAATTATACAGTCAGCACTTTCTCCCTCTCTCAGCCTCACCTTCCTTTGTATTGATTTATTCTCATGTAGGTTCTCTCATTGTGGTGGCAAAGATGGACACTAGAAGGCATAGATGGCCACCAATTTAGCAGCCTCCACTGAAAGAAATCTTATTTCCAAAAAACTTAAAACTATACTCATTGACTCAGCAAGCATCACGTAGCTCTGAAGGAAAAAAATCACTGTGGTCAGAGAGATGCGGTGCTCTTTACAGCGGCAGTAGGCAGACAAATGCCTAGGCAGATAGGGGCAAGTCCCTGGAGAAACCCCACCTCCAAGCTGAAGACAGTGTAAAACCTGAAAGCCAAGCTATAAGTCAAATCTACGGATGAGATTGAGAATCTGTCTTCCCATTTGACATGCTTTCCTCTGATTGATTCTCCACCCTTCACCTATTTTACATATACCTACCCTTTCCTAATTGGTTTTCTACACTGCCATACCCACCTTTGAGGGGTGCCTTTGCTTTAGCCTTTCTTTGCGTACTCACAAACCAATCAGCATGCACTTCCCTATTCTGAGCTCATAAAAGCCCCAGACTCAGCCACACTGAGAGAGAAACCAACCGACGGGGGAGGGGGGTGAGCAGGAGACCACCTCTGCATCCCCTCTCCGCTGAGAGCTATTCCCTTGCTCAATAAAGTTCTTCTCCACCCTCCTCACCCTTCCATTGTCAGTGTATCCTTATTCTTCTTGGACATGGGACAGGAGCTTAGGAACCACTGAATGTGTGTACATGCTGTAACACAGGAGAGCTGAGGCACACCTGGCCCAGCCACAGACTGAGCCAATGCGCAAGCCAGACTTGGCTCAGGCAGACTGAGTAGGCAGGGCACCTCCTGCAGCAGGTAGCATGCCTGAGCAAGGCCCAGGTGGCAGTGGTACCGGCTGGAGGTCCCTGGCTGGCAAAATGACTGAGAAAAATCCTGTGTCACTCTGGCCAAGCCTAGGTTACATGCCTGCCATAATTACCAGGGGTGGAATCAGCTTTACCCCTGTCATGTAGACTGACAGTGGGGAAGGGGTAGTTCTGGAAACCAAAATCAATGTGCTATGACTTAAACAGAGACAGACAGAGAGACAGAGAGAGAAAGACGGGGGATGCTGGGATGCTGGGTAGGAAATGGGCAGTTCAATAATCCGACAGGATCTGCATTCTAGTCATCTCTTCTTGATAATTATGTTCACCTAAAAGAAAGAAGCTGAGGCAAAATTAATATAAGTTAGAGAGTTTATTTGGGCCAGGCTTGAGGATTGCAACCTGGGGGCATAGATTCAAGTTGTCCTGAATATGCACTCCGATTAGCAGCAGTTAAAAGTGGATTTTTTTTTTTTTTGAGACAACATCTCGCTCTGTTGTCCAGGCTGGTGTGCAATGGTGTGATCATGGCTTACTGCAGTCTCAAACCTCCTGGGCTCAAGCAATTCTCCTGCCTCAGTCTCCCATGTAGCTGGGACCACAGGTGTGTGCCACCATGCCTGGATAATTTTTTAATATTTTGTAGAAATGGAATCCCCCTATTTTGCTGGCCTCAAACTCCTGACCTCAAAGAATCCTCCTGCCTTAGCCTCCCAAAGTACTGGGATTACAGGCGGAAGCCCCCAAAACCAGCCAAAAGTGGATTTTTGAAAGTAAAAAGGTGGGGGCAGGTAGTAGGCTGATACAAAGTTGTTTGTCAAGAATTCTCACTGGCTTACAAAATTAACATTGATTAGTGATTAGCTATATATTATTTAACTATAGGGTGTGGGTTATAGTGTCCTGTGTGACATTATTAGGTTAATTTATTGCTACTTGTTGCAAAAGCAAGTAGTTTCTTTTCTTTTCTTTTCTTTTCTTTTTTTTTTTTTTTGAGATGGCGTCTTGCTCTGTCACCCAGGCTGGAGTGCAGTGGCGCAATCTCGGCTCACTGCAAGCTCCATCTCCCAGGTTCATGCCATTCTCCTGCCTTGGCCTCCTGAGTAGCTGGGACTACAGGCACCTGCCACCATGCCGGCTAATTTCTTTTTGTATTTTTTAGTACAGACAGGGTTTCACTGTGTTAGCTGGGGTGGTCTCAATCTCCTAACCTCATGATCTGCCCACCTTGGCCTCCCAAAGTGTTGGGATTACAGGCGTGAGCCACCACCCCCAGCCAATAGCAAGTAGTTTCAAGAGATGAATACATAGTTCAAGGGGAAAGTAGAATGTGATTTGTGTTTTACTTCATGTCTGTCTTAGCCTGATAATTTAAAAGAATTGGCATTCCCGATATAAGAGTTTTTTTCTTTTCCCAATTTGTGTCTTAGAGCTGATAAAGCAGTGAAAATTCTTTTTGCCTTTATTTCCACCTGTTTATGTGAATCTAGGTTCATTACATATTTTGACACCAGACTGAGAAGTTTTTTTGATGGTGGGATGTGATGGCTCATGCCTGTGATCTCAGCAACTTTGGGAGGCTGAGGTGGGAGGACTGCTTGAGCCCATGAGGTCAAAGGTGCAGTGGGCCATGATCACCATCCAGCCTGGTGGCAGAGTGAAACTGTTTGAAAAAACAAAACAAAACAAAAAACAAAAAAAGAAAAAGAAATGTATTACTCACATTTTGAAGCTTTTGGGGAGAGCAGGTCAGGTGCCTCAGCCAGTCCAAAAATGGCTTCGACAAAGCAAAAGCAAGCGTCCCTGGGATTACTGCAGTTAGGGGTGGAACCTGGGTGAGCATTCCTGCACAAGGGCCCAGGTTTTGTGTGGCTTGAACTTCCGCCTACAGTGCCAAGGGAAGGAGTGCATGGGGTTTCTATCAGCTCATTCACATGTGGGGCAGAGGGAACCGTGGAAGTGGAGCTTGAAAGTTTTCAGTGGTAGAACACCAAAAATGCAGTCAGGTTCTTCATTATATGGGGTCACCTCTCAAATCCAGCCCAGTTTTCTGATACCAAGAGATTCGATGCAAAAATATCCCGTCCATTAACCAATGGATGGTTATGGAATTCTTTCCCTGGTGATTATAACTTTAAAGCATTTTTTTAACCCATCATCCTTTAGTTTATGCCTGTTTCATCTGGAAGGTTGTGCAGGCACAGTCCATTTCCAGAGAGAGAGTAAAGTGATTGTTAGCCAACCATAAACACATACGGAGGCACCCTTCACATTGTACTGTGGCACCTAGCCTATGCAAGTGAGGAACACTTCTGTTTGTACTCTCTCGCTGTCGTATTCTCCTGTCCATGAGCCCCTCGGTTTGTTTTTTAGTTTGTTCTTCTGCCTGTCCTAAGATACCAGATTCATTCTTGAGGCCAGCCAGGCGGCCTTGGTGTTGACCCAATAGTGGTGGGGCAGCTGCACGTGATCCTTAGCCTGTATTACTGGACAGGTGTCAAACCTTTAAAGTAAAAACAAAATCCTAAACCCTGGCTGGGCCTGGTGCCTCATGCCTATAATGCTAGCAATTTGAGAGGTTGAAGTGGAAGGATCTCTTGAGCCCAGGAGTTGGAGACCAGCCTAGGCAACATAGTGAGATCTTATCTCTACTAAAAATGTTTTTTAAAAAATTAGCTGGGTATTAACTTTGAAATTTACTGCTTTTGGTCAAAATACACTCTTCAGCTAATGCTTTCTTCCAGCGGGTTGTCTTGTTGCCTGCCCTGTGCTGTAAAATGAGGGTCCCTTACTGCATTATCAAGGGGAAGGCAAGACTGGGACATCTAGTCCACCGGAAGACCTGCACCACTGTCGCCTTCACACAGGTGAACTCAGAAGACAAAGGCACTTTGGCTAAGCTGGCGGCAGCTATCAGGACCAATTACAATGACAGACATGATGAGATCCGCCATCACTGGGGCTGCAATGTCCTGCCAGATGTTCAAGTTAAGAGATGTCAAGGGCGTTGTTTTTTGATATGTGGCAGAAGACAATCTGCATCTTAGAACAAAGCCCATATACAAACATGCAGAAACAAGAAATGGAGACAGAGCATGTCAGCAAACAGCCATATTGGTTCTAGTGATTCCTGAACTCCTCCTAGCAGGGGAAACCTGGCCACTTTTTTGAATTGGATACAACCCCTCAATTGAGTGAAAACCTCTGGTATTCCTCAAATGATTTTTTTTTAATTCCCTATGTGAAATTTGGAGTTCTGTTACTTGGTATCAAAAAACTTGGCCGGGCGCAGTGGCTCACGCCTGTAATCCCAGCACTTTGGGAGGCCGAGGCGGGTGGATCACGAGGTCAGGAGATCGAGACCATCCTGGCTAACACGGTGAAACCCCGTCTCTACTAAACACACAAAAAAATTAGCCGGGCATGGTGGCGGGCTCCTGTAGTCCCAGCTACTCGGGAGGCTGTGGCAGGAGAATGGCGTAAACCCGGGAGGTGGAGCTCACAGTGAGCCGAGATCATGCCACTGCACTCCAGCCAGGGTGACAGAGCGAGACTCCGTCTCAAAATAAAAAACAAACAAACAAAAAACAAATTAAACCAAAACAACAACAAAACAAAACAAAATCATGCATCTCTTTAAATGCTGTAACAATGTACTTCATTGTCTTAATTTTCTTTTCTTTTTTTGAGGAAAATTGAGACCTTTTATTTTCTGAGAAACAATCTATAGATTGGGGAGGTGCAGCCTTTGGTACAAGTGAAAGTACACTCTCTATTTTCTTTTCTTTTTTATTTTTGAGACAGAGTCTTGCTCTGTCACCCAGGCTTGAGTGCAGTGGTGTGATCTGGACTCACTGTCACCTCCACCTCCCAGGTTCAAGTGATTCTCCTGCCTCAGCCTCCCCAGCAGCTGGAAATACAGGCGTGTGCTACCACACCTAGCTAATTTTTGTATTTTTAGTAGAGACAGGGTTTCACCATGTTGGCCAGGCTGGTCTCGAACTACTGACCTCCGGTGATCCACCTGCCTCGGCCTTTCAAAGTTCTGGGATTACAGGTGTGAGCCACCGCACCCAGCATATTTTATTTTCTTGATTACTAGTGAGGGTGAATATATTTATTTGTATTTCCTCTTTTCTGAAGTCTTCACCTGTGTATTCTGACTTCAGTTTTGTTGTACTGCTGCATAATATACCACCCCAGAGTTTAAAAACAACAATCTAATATGCTTACAAATTCTGTGGGTCAGGAATTTTGGCAGGATATAGCAGTCATGGCTTTGTCTGCTACATGATTCTTACTGCTCAAATGGCTGGGCTGACTTGAACATATGGCAGATGGCTAATCCAGGGGCTGCTTTACTCACATTTTTGCTGCCTATGCTGGGATGGCTGAGGTATGGGCTCAGGTGTGAATGTCAATCACAGAGTCTGCCTGTGATCTCCCCAGCATGGAGGCCTCTAGGTAGTGGGACTTCTTACAGGGATCAGGACTTAAGGGGCAAGTGTTCCAGTGAACCAGGTGGAAACAACATGGCCTTTTATAATCTAGCCCAGAAGTCACGGCCCATCAGTTAGACTGTATTCTATTGGTCAGCACAGCTGCAGGCCTATCCAGATTCAACAGGATAATCATAAACTCCACTTCTAAATGGGAGGAGCCTCAAAGAATTTCAGGCCAACACAGATGGGGTGTTCACTTATGCTTACACATTTGTTTTGTCATATAGTTGTAAGGGTTTTTTTGTTTGTTTGTTTTGAGACAGAGTCTCACTCTGTCGCCCAGGCTGGAGTGCAGTGGTATGATCTGGGCTCACTGCAACCTCCGTCCCTGGGGTTCAAGTGATTCTCCTGCCTCAGCCTCCTGAGTAGCTGGGATTACAGGTGCCTGCCACCACGCCCAGCTAATTTTTGTATTTTTAGTAGAGACGGGGTTTCACCATCTTGGCCAGGCTGGTCTTGAACTCCTGACCTCATGATCCACCCGCCTCAGCCTCCCAAAGTGCTGGGATTACAGGCGTGAGCCACCATGCCTGGCCGTAAGTGTTTTTTTTTTTTTTTTTTTTTGAGATGGAGTCTTGCTCTGTCGCCAGGCTGGAGTGCAGTGGTGCAATCTTGGCTCACTGCAAGCTCCCCCTCCCGGGTTCACGCCATTCTCCTGCCTCAGCCTCCTGAGTAGCTGGGACTACAGGCGCCCGCTACCACGCCCGGCTAATTTTTGTATTTTTAGTAGAGATGGGGTTTCACCGTGTTAGCCAGGATGGTCTCGATCTCCTGTCCTCGCGATCCGCCCGCCTTGGCCTCCCAAAGTGTTGGGATTACAGGCGTGAGCCACAGCGCCTGGCCAAGTATTTTTTTAATTTATCATTTGTCTTTAAAAAATTTGTGACATTTTTTAATAGCAAGATTTTTTTTTTCTTTTTTGAGACAGAGTCGTGTTATGTTGCCCAGGCTGGACTTGAACTTCTGGGCTCAAGAGATCCTCCCACCTCAGGCTCTCAAGTAGTTAGGATTACAGGCTCCTAGATCCTGCCACCACGAGCAGACATTCGTTTTTATTTTATTTTATATATATTTTTAGACAGGCTCTCGCTCTGTCACCTAGGCTGGAGTGCAGTGGTGTGATCACAATTCATTGCAGCCTCCATCTTCTAGGTTGAAGATGATCTTCCCACCTCAGTCTCCGAAGTAGCTGAACGGGGACTACAGGTGCAGGCCGCTGTGCTCTACCTCTTTTTTTTTTTTTTTTTTTTGAGACAAGGTCTCTCTCCGTCACCCAGGCCAATTGTGCAGTGGTGAAATCATGGCTCACTGTAGCCTCAACATCCAGGGCTCAAGTGATCCTCCAACATCAGCTTCCCAAATAGCTGGGACTACAGGCACACACCACCACATCTGGCTAATTTTTGTTTGGTTTTTGTTTTTCTTTTTGAGACAGGGTATCACTCAGTTGCCCAGGCTGGAGTTTATTTTTTCTGTAAAGTAGTGATTATACCTATGACCTTATACAGAGTTGTCATGAAGATTGGACTTCTTGGCATCTAGTTCAAAAGATCAAGTTTCAAATCCCAAGTCTTTACCAATTAATATGTATTGTATGTTTAGCGTCTGAGCCTAGAAACTAATTCAGCACCAAGATATTTCCCCAAATTGCCGTAAGAGGTCAGTAGGCAAGATAAGTATCATCTGTTTTACAGTCAAGGGTGGAAGTAAGAAGTTACCTGACTTGCCTGAAGCCACAGAGACATAAGTGAAGCAAAGACTGGACCAAAGTATATGTGTAGTGAATGAACTGAATGTCTGAATTCATGCCAATAAAATGTATAACAATTTTTATTATCAATGATTATATACTTCAAAGTCAAGGTATTGTTTGACAATATAAAGATAACATGCAAAAGTACTTTTTGGTGGTCAGTGCCATTAATAGACTTAATAGACTACAATCAGAAAGTTTTTTCTTTTTTTTTTTTTTTTTTTTTTTGAGATAGAGTTTTGCTCTATCACCCAGGCTGGAGTGCAATTGTGCGATCTTGGCTCAGTGCAACCTCTGCCTCTGGGGTTCAAGCGATTCTCCTGCCTCAGCCACTGGAGTAGCTGGGATTATAGGCATGCAACACCACACCTGGCTAATTTTTGTACTTTTAGTAGAGACGGGGTTTCACCAGGTTGCCCAGGCTGGTCTCAAACTCCTGAGATCAAGCAATCTGCCCCCCTTGGCCTCCCAAAGTGCTGGGATTACAGGGGTGAGTAATTTTTGTATTTTTTCGTAGAGGTGGGGTTTTGCCATGTTGCCCAGGCTGGTCTCAAACTCCTGGGCTCAAGTGATCCTCCTGCCTCGGCCTTCTAAAGTGCCAGGATTACAGAAGTGAGCCACCAGGCCCTCTGTTTGTTTTTAAAATCAGAGGTAGGTGTTGAATTTTATCTCATGCCGTTTTGAGTCTATGGCCACATGATCTTAGAGCTTTTTTTCCCTTCTTCCGTCCTATAATTTTATTAATAGGTGTTCTATTTCTAGAATAAGCTCTAAGATGAACAATGAACATTTTTCTTGTTATTCATGTAGTTTCTCATTCGATCCCTGAAACCTAAGATTATAGTAATCTTATAATGATTGTTTTATCTTCATCTTACAGAGAACACTGACATTTTGTTAATTTGCAGAAGCTCACCTAGGTAGCCCATGTAATGGTATATTTTTCATTTAACATACTGTTTTTTTTTATTTTTTATTTATTTATTTTTTTGAGGCGGAGTCTCACTCTGTCGCCTGGGCTGGAGTGCAGTGGTGCAATTTAGTGGCACAATCTCGGCTCACTGCAACCTTCGACTCTCAGGTTCCAGCAATTTTTCTGCCTCAGCCTCCCAAGTAGCTGGGACTACAGGCCGTGCCACCACACCCTGCTAATTTTTGTATTTTTAGTAGAGCCAGGGTTTCACCATGTTGGACAGGCTGGTCTTGAACTCCTGACTTCAGGTGATCCAACCACCTCGGCCTCCCAAAGTGCTAGGGTTACAGGTGTGAGCCACTGCGCCTGGCCTAATATGCGGTTTAATCCGATTTTATTACGTTTTATTCAGTATTTTTGCATTTATGTTTATAAATTAGATCGTGCCCTGTTTTTTCAGTTTTATTTTTCTTTTTTGTTGCTCTCTTTGCCAGGTTTTGGTATCAGAATTGTGTTTGCTTCCAAAACGAGTTAAGAAAGAGTTGGTGATTTGCTTTCATTATTCCAAAATTTTAATAAATTATAACACCCAATTCCAATTCCAAGTGCATCTGATTACTCTAATGGATTCCTGTGGCTTCTGGGTCTCTATGATGAAGTCCTCCCTGGCATAGGCTCGTATATGGGAGCTTGTAGGATGTCTGCAAGTATCAGCTCACAGTGCGGCCGCTGACGGCTTGGAGGACCCTCACGGTGCCTTAAAACTTTTGCCTAGACAAGTGTCACGGGAGCCTCTCGCAATACATGCCTCCCTTTTCTTTTTTTGGAGACAGAGTCTCGTACTGTCGCCAGGGCTGGTGTGCAGTGGCGCGATCTCGGCTCGCTGCAACCTCCGCCTCCCGGGTTCAAGCGATTCTCCTACCTCAGCCTCCCGAGTAGCTGGGACTACAGGCACGCGCCACCACGCCTGGCTAATTTTTTTGTATTTTTAGTAGAGACGGGGTTTCATCATGTGGGCCAGGATGGTCTCCATCTCCTGACCTCGTGATCCGCCTGCCTTGGCCTCCCAAAGCGTTGGGATTACAGGCGTGAGCCACGGCGCCCGGCCTCTCTTTTCCTTTAAGTAGTATTAAAAAAAAAAAAAAAAAAAAAAAAAGTCCTGAAGGTTTCGGTCTCTTTCAAGGTAGACCATACCCTTGTAACTAAGCTTAAAAAATTAAAATCTAATTTTCCCTCCCTCTCCAAAGCAGCAAGGGGAAATTGGATCCACGGCCACGTAGGAGCCCCTCACGGCACCAAACCCGGTGTCTCCAGGGACGGGCGGAGACCAGCGGGTGGGCTTGGGCAGTACGCGCTTTTCTCTTCCGACTTTGGGCCAAAGCCTTGTCCGGAGATCACAGTGTCTCGCTCGGGGACACGCCCTCTCTAGGCCCAGACTTGGTCCCCACTGGAGTTCCCAGCCCCCCTCCCCGCTGCGGCACGCACATTCCCAATGCCGGGCGGGGCAGGGCGCAGCAGGCCCGCCCTCGGCGAGCGATCAGGCTGGGCTCCTCCCCTGGAGCTGCGGCCGGGAGGGCGGGCGGCCGGGGAGAGGGGGTGGCGGCTGCAGCCCGGGTTGGGCCAGGAGACCGGTCCACGTTTGCAAACGCAGCCGCACGCCCAGGCCGACCCGTGCCGCCCGAGCGCCGCGCTGCGTCCGCGCCACTCTTCTCGCCGCCCCGATGGCGTTCCGGGGCTGGAGGCCCCCGCCGCCACCGCTGCTCCTGCTGCTGCTCTGGGTGACCGGGCAGGCAGCGCCCGTGGCGGGCCTGGGCTCCGACGCGGAGCTGCAGATCGAGCGGCGCTTCGTGCCCGACGAGTGCCCGCGCACCGTGCGCAGCGGCGACTTCGTGCGCTACCACTACGTGGGGACGTTCCCCGACGGCCAGAAGTTCGACTCCAGGTACCGCGCCCTTGGCGCCCGGCGCGGCCTCAGCGGATGCGCGTCCCTCTCTCCGGACAGGCCTTTCCCTCCTGCCAGACCTCCCCTAGCTCCGCCCCGTGCAGCCGCGCTCCTCCCTTCTTCCGCTGCCCAGATCCTCCCGGACCCCAGACCCTCCGCCGCGGGTGAGCCTCCCGGCCCTCACGTGCCCTAGGCTGCCAGCCGGGGACTGGACCCTTGGAGGACCTTGAGCAGCGGGGTTGGGGCAGACCACGTCCTCCCTTTCCTCCCAGCGCATGGACACACGCAAAATCAGTGTAAAATAATCAGTGTAAGTGGAGGCCACGTTGCACAACTGGACCCCCAAGAGTGGATGTTCGTGCCTGCCTCTCTTCTCCCTTTCCTGTTCCTTCCCTCCGCTCCCTTGGGAATCTAGTCAGATGGTGCTTCTCACACAGAACAATGGTGAAGAGGCTAGCAGCCCCAAACATACAATGAGCTGTTAACAATGTGTAGGTGTAGTTCTAAGTACTTTCCATATTGTAGTGAACTCATTTAATTGTACAGCAGTCTTGTGAGGTAGGTACTATCACTACCCTCATTTTATCAGTAAGGTAACAAGCAACTGCGGCTAAGAAACGTGTTTAAACAATGGAGTCAGATTGTTTAATCCAACTCCAGAGTCTGTGCGCGCAACTACCACTGCCCTTCCTTTCCTGCCATACAAAAACCTCTCTTGGGGCTGGGCGTGGTGGCTCACGCCTGTAGTCCCAGCACTTTGAGAGAACGAGGCGGGAGGATCGCTTGAGCCCAGGAGTTTGGGGCTGCTGTGAGCTATGATCTTGCCACTGCACTGCAGCCTGGGAGACAGAGAGAGATCCCATCACAAAACAAAACACAACACGACACCTCTCGAGGGCAGGAGGTAGTCCAGGACCGTCACTCTGCTTTACACCAGGCCCTATATCAGGCCCAGAACTCCTTCTCTCAGCTCTGCCTCAGGATCACAGCACTGCTCTCCAGTTTCCCTCCAGTTTAGGTTCGGGGTTAACAGGCCTCTCTTCGTCCAGCACCAGGCTACTCCTCGCCAAGGCTTTTGTTACAAACCCTGGTCTGTGCCAGCACTTCCCTTCGCGAACACTAGATCAGGCAGAGAGAGCTATTTGTTGAGCCCCTGCTATGTGCCCCAAGGTCTAGGGTCATTACGAATATTTTGTAGACTCTTGACTTTTTTGAAGTTCCAGACAAGGAATATACAAAAGCTGTTCAGCATAGTATGTGGCACTAGCAAGCGCTTAGAAATGGTCATTCTTACTACTATTTTAGTTACTTAAAAACAAACAAACAAACAAACAAACAAAAAAAAAAAAACAGGCCGGGCGCGGTGGCTCACGCCTGTAATCCCAGCACTTTGGGAGGCGGAGGCGGGCGGATCACGAGGTCAGGAGATCGAGACCATCCCGGCTAACACGGTGAAACCCAGTCTCTACTAAAAATACAAAAAATTAGCCGGGCGAGGTGGCGGGCGCCTGTAATCCCAACTATGCGGGAGGTTGAGACAGGAGAATGACGTGAACCTGGGAGGCGGAGCCTACAGTGAGCTGAGATCGTGCCACTGCACTCCAACCTGGGTGACAGGGAGACTCCGTCTCAAAAAACAAAACAAAACAAAAAAACAAAAAACGAAACAGAAAAACAGCTTTATTGAGATATAATGCCATACAATTTGCCCATTTGGTGTGTACAATTCAGTGTTTTTTAGTATATTCACAGAGTAGTGCAAACATCACAACTAGCTATTTCCAGAACATTTTCATCACCCCCAAAAAAGAAACGCTGGACCCATTATCAGTCACTCCCCAACCCCAGTTAGACTGCCCTCCAGTCCCTTTCAGCCACGAATCTACTTTATGTCTCTATGAATTTGCCTCTTCTGGACATTTTGTATAAATGGAATCATATAATTTGAGGTGCTTTGTATAATTGGCTTCTTTCATGGTTCATTTATGGTGTAAGGTATATCAGTACTTCATTCCTTTTTGTGGCTGTATATGTAATATTCCATTGTGTCCATTCATCAGTTGATGGACATTTGGATTGCTTATACTTTTTGGCTATCATGAATGATGTTATGAACATTCATGTGCAAGGTTTTGTGTGGATGTACCTTTTCCTTTTTTTGGATATACACCTAGGAGTTGGAATTGCTGCGTCCTATGGCACCTATGTTATAAACGTTTTGAAGAATAGCCAACCTGTTTCCCCACAATGGCTGCACCATTTTACATTCCCACCAGCAGTGTATGAAGGTTCATAGTTCTCCACGGTCTCAACAACACTTGTACTTGTCTTTTTTTTTTTTTTTTTTTTTTTTTGAGATGTAATTTCGCTCTTATCACCCAGGCTGGAGTGCAATGGTGCGATCACGGCTCTCTGCAACCTCCCTGCCTCCCGGGTTCAAGCAATTCTCTTACCTCAGCCTCCTGAGTAGCTGGGATTACAGGTGCCTGCCACCATGCCTGGCTAATTTTTGTATTTTTAGTAGAGACGAGGTTTCACCATGATGGCCAGGCTGGTCTCGAACTCCTGACCTCAGGTGATCTGCCCACCTCGGCCTCCCAAAGTGCTGGGATTGCAGGCGTGAGCCACCACGCCTGGCCTGTGTCTTTGATTATAACCATTTAGTGGGTGTGAAATGATATCTCATTGTGGTTTGGATCTGCATTTCTCTAATGGCTAACGATGCTGAGTATCATGTGCGTATTGACCATTTGTGTATCTTCTTTCATGTGCTTCTTTCATAGGGAAGAATTTCTTGCTTGAGTTGATGGTAATTAATTCCAGTAGAACAAGTTGTCCTATATCTAGAACATCTCTAGGGCTGGCAGCCACTGTGAGGCAGTGTAGGGCAGTTGAAAGAGCATGGAGGATCTACCATCCCTTCATCAAACATTTTTCAGCGTCTATCCCTCAAGACAGAGACTAGTCCTAGTCTAGTATGCTTCTTCCCCATCCCTACCACTTACAGCCTAGGCTATTACAACATAGTGTGATAAGTACAGTAAGACAGTAGCGCACACTCTGTCTCTCATAGAGTTCACACATAGTTCTTACCATGTGCCTTCACATATGTTAACTCATTTAATCTTAGAATAATTTGTTTAACTTCACAAGACAGTGAGGTAGGTACCTCATTACAAATGAAGAAACTGAGGCTCAGAAAGTTCAAATGATTTGCCCAAGGAACATAACTACTAAGTGGTTGAGTGGAGATTTGAACCCAGGTAGTTCATGGCCATAATCTATGGTCTGTAGTCCACCCATGTATATGACAGAAGAAAGGTAAGTAGCTATGAAAGCACAGAGAAGGTTTAACTATATATTTTTGTGTCTGTGTGTGGGGGAGGTTAGGATGGAATCCTGGGATGGCAGGGATAAGACCCAAGGATGATGAAAATTCACCGGGGAGGAGCTCAGGGGTGTGTCTGCAGACCCCAAGGTCCAGGCTTGTCTTTTGATAAATATTATTATGTGCCTACCACATACCTTTTTGGGTATACAGAGTTCTAGATGCTCTAGCACAGTAGTGTTTAAACTACATATACTTCTGAATCACGTAGAGAGCTTGTTATACAGTTTCCGATTCAGTAGCTCTGGGATAGGGCCTAGGAATTTGCTTTTCTGACAAGTTCCCAGCTGATGCTACTGGTCTGAGGACCACACTTTGAGAACCATTGCTCTAAAAGAGGGGTACTGAAATGGGATATCAATTTACAAAAATAAATAAATAGTAAATAAATAAATAAAACAGGGGTCCCTAACCCCTGAGCCATGGACCTGTTGTGGTCTGTGGCCTGTTAGGAACCAGGCTGCACAGCCGGAGGTGAGCAGCAGGTGAGCAAGCAAAGCTTCATCTGTATTTACAGTGTCTCCGCATTGCTCACGTCACTGCTTGAGCTCAGCCTCCTGTCAGATCAGCAGGGGCATTAGATTCTCATAGGCACATGAACCCTATTGTGTACTGCACATGGGAGGGATCTAGGTTATGTGCTCCTTATGAGAATCTAATGCGTGATGATCTGTCACTGTCTCCCATCACCCCTAGATGGGACCATCTAGTTGCAGGAAAACAAGCTCAGGGCTCCCACTGATTCTACATTATGGTGAGTTGTATAATTATTTCATTATATATTATGGTGTAATAATAATGGAAATAAAGTGCACAATAAATTTAATGTATCTGAATAATCCCAAAACCATCCCCCCATCCCGGTCATGGAAAAAGTGAATTCCTTTCATGAAACTGGTCCTTGGGGCCAAAAAGGCTGGGGACCACTGCTCTAAAAGAATCACAGACTTGGCCAGGCATGGTGGCTCATGCCTGTAATCCCAGCACTTTGGGAGGCCAAGGCGGGCAGATCACCTGAGGGAGTTGGAGACCAGCCTGACCAACATGGAGAAACCCCGTCTCTACTAAAAATACAAAAAATTAGCTGGGCGTGGTGGCGCATGCCTGTAATCCCAGCTACTCGGGAGGCTGAGGCAGGAGAATCGCTTGAACCTGGGAGGTGGAGGTTGCGGTGAGTCGAGATTGCGCCATTGCACTACAGCCTGGGCAACGAGAGCTAAACTCTGTCTCAAAAACTAACTAACTAAATAAAAGAATCATGAACTCAATAACAGGGGTCAACTTCATTTTGTATATTCATTCATTTATTCATTCTCTTTTTTTTTTTTTGAGACAGCGTCTCACTTTGTTGCCCAGGCTGGTGTGCAGTGATGCAGTCTCACATCACTGCAGCCTCTGCTTCCTGGGTTCAAGCAATTCTTGTGCGTCAGCCCCCTGAGTAGCTGGGATTACAGGTGTGCAACACCACACCTGGCTAATTTTTGTATGTTTAGTAGAGATGGGGTTTCGCCACCTTGGCCAGGCTGGAATTCATTTATTCATCCAACAGATATTTACTGAGTACCAACTCTTGCAGGTGTCAAGGATGTAACAGTGAATAAAACAGAAATCTCTGCCCTCATGGAGCTTACATACTAGTGAGAAGACAGGCATACTCTTAAGTTATATGGTAAAGTAGAAGTTGGTGAGGACTATGGAGAAAAAGCAGTAGGAGTGAGGGGTGGGAGGGTGGGGGCGACAGGGCCAGAAAGGTGAGAGGACAGTGGCCACCCAGCTAATATAACTGACCTTCAGATTCTGGACTGGGGAGCTCTCATGCCTCACACAAAGCAGCCAGCATGCAGTGAGTGCCTTGTGAGTATTATGCATAGATACCTCTACCCATTCCAGGGAGGGAAGGATTTCTTCTTGCTGAAGCCATATGAAAGGCTTTGAGGAGGAGCTGATGCTTGAGTTGGGCCTTGAGCATGGATGGGATTTCATTCCTTGGAGCGGGGAGTGTGTTTAAGAGAGTGGATGGGGTGGACCAGAGTCTGGGCCTGAGTAATGCATGCTCAAGGAACAGTGAGAGGCTCCAATATTTGGGTCAGGAGGCAGGGGACCTGGCACTGGAAGGGTGTGGGAGAACCAGTCCTTGGGAGGCCTGGGTGGCTGAGCTAGGTGTTGTGGACTTTGGTTTTGTTTTTTTTTTTTTTTCATCCCATGGATTCAAGTTGCCCTGAATATATGCTTCTGTTCAGAATCTTGTGAAGGGAAGGTTTATGTTCAGAGGAGTAAGGGAATTGAGGTGCTCAGTGGATGGACTGATAGTGTAAGTAGAAATTCTAGAGATCAGCCTCATTGGGGCTTCATTTTACACAGGGATTCATCCAGCTTCTAACATTCCAGGTACTGGGATACAGCAGAGGATAAAGCTGACAAAAGTCCCTGCCCTCAAGTCAGGGTTGGGGTGAACACAAGCCCGTCCTGCAGACTTAAGCAGAAAGGAGTGGGAATTTATTGGAAGTATCTCCAATTCCTTGTGAGGGTCCAGAATCATGGACTGAGGTGACTTTCTGCCTCTCCCCAAGGGGTTGCAAACGGGGCTTCATTCTCTCCCACTAGAAAAAGAGTGCTCCAATAAGCTCCCCATGCTGCACACATGATCTCTGGGATCCAGCACCAACGCCGACAAACTGGACTTTCTCACTTCTAGGTTTCCAAGAAATAATCTGATGGGTCCTGCTTGGGGCAGGTGTCCACCCTATTGGGTGTTAAGTCACATGGTCCTAAGTGGGGGCCCAGGCTCACCCTTTCAGCAGGACTGGTCCACAGGGAAGAGCCAGTAGGCTGGGCAGCAGCCAGGATGCAGTCAGGGGGGCCTGACAGGGGCAGTGGTGTCAGAGCAACTGGCCAGGTCAGGACATGCTAACAGGAGTTGTTTAGAGTGTGACTCCACATTGCAGCTCTTTTTATGGAGAAGGAGAGTGCTGAAACGGAGGCTGCTACTGTGCATTAGCCCTGTGCGTTTCTGCTAACTAGGGGAAGATCCTAGCTACTTCTCACTGCGGTCTCCTGAGGCCATTGGCAGCTGGCCAAGCACCCCTGGTGAAGACTTATTAGCGTGGCTTTGAATTTTCATTTGTGGGTCATTGCGAGCAATTACACATTTATATTAACAATTTAATTTGGCTGTATGGTATTTTACTGGGCTAAGCCCTGTGAAAAATGGGAATCATCTATAGGGATCTGACATTTTAATTTGTGCAGTTGCTTAAAAACAAAAATCCATAACAGCAATGGATTTTGCTTTGCTTTGCAAAGTTTTTCATTTAATGATGTTTTAATGGGTCAAAGCCCATCCAAGCCAACAGCTCATGTTTCAGGGTCTGATTCTCTGAGGAGCTGTGAATGGAGGCGTTCTCTCTCATTTCTTCTCTGTTCCTGCTTGCTCCCTCTCTCCTCCCTCACCTCCTCTAACCTTCCTCCTCTGCAGCGTTCTCACACTTTCCCGTCTGGGTAGTTTGCCGGTTCATTAACTGCTTTTCTTTTCTCCCCGGCATGTCTCATTAGCTACTGGTAGAGATGGCTGTGTGAGGGAAATAGTCTTAGGCAAAGGGTCCAGAAAGCCCAGAGTCCCGTTTGGGAGTGAATGTGTGGAGAGGGAGGTGGGAGGCAGAAAAGCCAAACTCGGCCTCCCTGCTTTCAAGTCTGCAGTAAGATCAGTCTCAGTGGTGAAACTCAGCCAGCAGAGGGGGTGAGTCTCAGCTGGGAGCTAGGCGGCCAGTGGGGAGGTGAGTTTCAGTCCCATTCGTGAAGGGTGGTGGCAGGACCACAGTCCAAACGTCAAGCAGGTCCCCTGTGAGTCAGCCATCTGAGTTGGCCCAAGTGAGACAGGACCAACTTTGAGGCCCCCAAAGGGTAGTTCCCGTGCCCAGTGGACTTGTTCTTCCTTACTTTGCCTCCCTTCTGTTATGGGTTCTCAAAATATGGCAGTCTTTTTTTTTATTTCTTTCTTTTTGAGACAGGGTCTCACTCTGTTTCCCAGGCTGGAGTGCAGTGGTGCTCACTGCAACGTCTGCCTCCTGGGTTCAAGCAATTCTCATGCCTCAGCCACCCGAGTAGCTAGGATCACAGGTGTGTGCTGCCACACCTGGCTAATTTTTGTATTTTTGGTAGAGACAAGGTTTTGCCATGTTGCCCAGGCTGGTCTCGAACTCCTGAGCTCAAGTGATCCGCCTGCCTGGGCCTCCCAAAGTGCTGGGATTACCGCTTGAGCCACCATGCCCAGCCTGTCATTTGTCCTTTTAAAAGCTCGTTCTTGTTGCAGATTTAAACCTACATTTAGAAGCCCCATTCTGCCTTAGGAATATAGCCATGGGGGCCAGGCATGGTGGCTCATGCCTGTGATCCCGGCACTTTGGGAGGCCGAGGCAGGTGGATCATGAGGTCAGGAGTTCAAGTCAGCCTGGCCAACATGGTGAAACTGAATCTTTACTAAAAATACAAAAATTAGCTGGGCGTGGTAGCGTGTGCCTGTAATCCCAGCTTCTAGGGAGGCTGAGGCAGGAGAATTGCTTGAACATGAGAGGCAGAGATTGCAGTGAGCCAAGATCGTGCCACTGCACTCCAGCCTTGGTGACAGTGAGACGCCATCTCAAAAAAAAAAAAAAAAAAAAAAGAATATAGCCATGAGGATAGTTATTTATCTCAAGTAATGTGTTGCCAATATAATGTGAGCTTTTGTGTAGGCAGTTTAGTGTGTTGACTATGATGTCTCTTGTCTTAGTGGTCCTTGGGTTAATAATTTTAAAGAGCATCATCAGAGGGTGCTACAGACAACTTTCCCATCACCCCCCTGGGGCAGTGATGGAAGGGGACAAAAACAAGCTGGTGGAGAGGAAAGGAGGGTGTTGGATGTGCTAGGTCGTTTCCATTTGCCTTTCTAGGTCCACCCTTCACCTGTTCCATTTGCTTTTTGCTCTGGGAGGCTGACATGTATGGTCTACATGTGCATAGTATGGGTTGCATTAATGACTCTTTGTCTTCTGGCTTTGGTTGGGTTCAGCCATTGGGACATTGTGATAAGCCATTCCTGCATCACTGGAAAGAAATACCCAAGGCTGGGTAATTTATAAGAAAATAGGTTTAATTGGCTCACAGTTCTGCAGGCTGTACAGGAAGCATTGCATGCTGTCGTCAGCTTCTGGTGAGGACCTCAGGAGATTTATAGTCATGGTGGAAGGGAAAAGGGGAGCAGACATCTCACATGGCAAGAGCAGGAGCAAGAGAGAGAGGGTGGGAGGTGCCACACACTTTTAAACAAGCAGATCTCTGAACTCATTCATCACCGAGGGGATGGCGCTAAGCCCTCCCACCAGGCCCCACCTCCAACACTGGGGATTACATTTCAACATGAGATTTGGCATGGACACAGATCCAAACCCTATCAGGCATCAGATGTTCAAAGCGAGGGAAGAGAGTGAGGTGAAGGTATGTATTCCTCTGGCTTCCTGTCTGTAGGGTCACCATGGATTGTGGTCCTAAACTAAAGGGCCCAGTTCCTGTCAGGTAGCCCCTAGCTGCCCTCTCTGTCTCTGTCATTCAAGCTCAGGTGTGATAACAGCATTCCCCACCCAGCCACAGAGGTACTATCCCTTGTGTTTTGCTGTGTTCTGTACACACCTTTGCACACACCCACTTTGTTATTACTTTAAAAAAACCATCAAATTTACCATTGTAACTGTTTTGAACTGTATAATAGTGTTAGCTATATTCACACTGTTGTGCAATATATCTCTAGAATTTTTCCATCTTGCAAAATTGAAACTTTGTGCCCACTGAACAACTTCTCTGCGTTTTTCCCTCTTCCTTGTCCGCTGATAACAACATTCCACTTTCTGTTTCTATGAGTTTAACTACTTTAGATACCTCATATAATTCGTGGAATCATGCAGTATTTGTCTTTCTGTGACTGGCTTATTTCACTTTACGTAATGTCCTCAAGGTTCATCCATATTGTAGCATGTGATAGGATTTCCTTCCTTTTTAAGGCGGAATAATATTTCATTGTGTGTGTATACCACATATTTTTTATCCATTTATTTGTCTATGGACATTTAAATTGCTTCTAGCTTTTGGCTATTGTAAATCGTGCTGAGTTGAACATGTGTGTGCAAATATCTGAGTTGTTGTTTTGTTTTTGTTTTAGTTTAGACAGAGTGGTTTTTTTGTTTTGTTTTGTTTTTTTGAGACAGAGTTTCGCTCTTATTGCCTGGGCTGGAGTACAGTAGTGCGATCTCAGCTCATCGCAACCTCCGCCTCCCAGGTTCAAGTGATTCTCCTGCCTCAGCCTCCTGAGTAGCTGGGATTACAGGCACCCAGCACTATGCCCAGCTGGTTTTTGTATTTTTAGTAGAGACAGGGTTTCTCCGTGTTGGTCAGGCTGGTTTCTAACTCCCGACCTCAGGTGATCCGCCCACCTCAGCCTCCCAAAGTGTTGGGATTACAGGCGTGAGCCACCGCGCCCGGCTTAGACAGAGTCTTTTGTTCTATTGCCCAGGGTCGAGTGCAGTGGCATGATCACAGCTTACTGCAGCCTTGACCTCCTGAGCTCAAGTGATCCTCTCACTTCAACCTCCCGAGTACCTGGGACTACAGTACCTTTGCACCACCACACATGGCTAATTTTTGTGTTTTTGTAAAGATGGTGTTTCACCAGGTTGCCTAGGCTGGTCTTGAACTCTTGGGCTCAAGCTTCAACCTTGGATGACAGGCACGAGCCACTGCGTCTGGCCTGATTCTGTTTTCAGTTCTTTTGGGTATACACCAAGAGATAGGATTGCTAGATCATACAGTACTTCTATTTTTAATTTTCTGAGGAGCCTACAGACCATTTTCTAGAGCAAGTTCATTTTGCATTCCCATCAAAGTGCACAAAGATTCCAATTTCTCCATATCCTCTCCGTCACTTTTTATTTTCCAGTTTTTTGATAGTGGCCATTCTAACAAGTGTGTGTGAGGTAATATTGCATTGTGGTTTTCTTTTTCTTTCTTTTTTTTTTTTTTTTTTTGAGACAGAGTTTCACTTTTGTCGCCCAGGCAGGAGTGCAATGGTGTGATCTTAGCTCACTGCAACCTCTGCCTCCTAGGTTCAAGCAATTCTTCTGCCTCAGTCCCCTGAGTAGCTGGGACTACAGGCATATGCCACCATGCCTGGCTAATTTTTGTATTTTTAGTAGAGACGGGGTTTTGCCTCAGCCCCCCGAGTAGCTGGGATTACAGGCATATGCCACCATGCCTGGCTAATTTTTGTATTTTTAGTAGAGACGGGGTTTTGCCATGTTGGCCAGGCTGGTCTTGAACTCCTGACCTCAGTTGATCCGCCCACCTCAGCCTCCCAAAGTGCTGGGATTACAGGCGTGAGCCACCATGCCTGGCCTGCATTGTGGTTTTTGATGTGCATTTCTCTGCTGTTTAGTGATGTGGAGCATCTTTTCATACGCTGGTTGGCCATTTGTATATCTTTTTTGGAGAAATATTCATTCAATCCCTTTGCTCATTTTAAAATTGGATTATTTTGTGGTTGTTGAGTTTTAGGAGTTCTTTATATATTCTAGATATTAATCCCTTATCATATATGAGGTTTGCAAACATTTTCTCCCATTTTTTAGGTTGCCTTTTTACTCTGTTGATTGTTTTCTTTGCTGTTCAGAGTTTTAAAGTTTGACAAAGTCCTCTTTGTCTGTTTTTGTTTTTGTTACCTGTGCTTTTGGTGTCATATCCAATCCAATGTCATGATGCTTTTCCCTTGTGTTTTTTTCCTAGTTTTATAGTTTTGGATCTTATATTTATGCATTTAATCCATTTTGAATTGATTGTTTCCTATGGTATAAAGTAAGAATCTCCAACTTTATTCTTTTGCATGTGGAGATCCAATTTTCCCAGCACCGTTTATTGAAGAGACCATCCTTACCCACTGTGTAGCCTCAGCCCTTGTCAAAGATCACTTGACCATATAGGCAAAAGTTTATTTCTGGGCTATTTTGATCTATTGGTCTATGTGTCTGTATTTGGGTCAGTACCATGCTGCCTTGATTATGATAGCTTCATAATATGTTTCAAAATCAGGAAGTGTGAGGCCTCCAGTTTTGTTCTTCTTTCTCAGGATTGTTTTGGCTCTTTAGAGTCCTTCAAGATTCCAAGGCCAGGCACTGTGGCTCACACCTGTAATCCCAGCACTTTGGGAGGCCGAGGCAGTCTGATCACCTGAGGTCAGGAGTTCAAGACCAGCCTGGCCAACATGGTGAAGCCCTGTCTCTACTAAAAATACAAAAATTAGCCAGGCATGGTGGCGGGCCCCTGTAATCCCAGCTACTCGGGAGGCTGAGGCAGAATTGCTTGAACCCGGGAGGCAGAAGTTGCAGTGAGCCGAGATTGCACCACTGCACTCTAGCCTGGGCAACAGAGTGAGACTCTATCTCAAAAAAAAAAAAAAAAAATCTGTATGAATTTTAGTTTAGTTTTTTTTTCTATTTCTGCAAAAAATGCCATCAGGATTTTGGTAGAAATTGCATTGAATCAATAGATTGCTTTGGTTAGTGTGGACATCTTAGCCATATTAAGTCTTCCCATCCATAAACGAGAAATGTCTTTCCATTTATTTGTGTCCTCTTTAATTTCTTTCTTTCTTTCTTTTTTTAGAGACAGAGTCTTGCTCTGTCGCCCAGACTGGAGTGAAGTGGTGCAATTTTGGCTCACCACAATCTCCACCTCCCAAGTTCAAGCGATTCTCCTGTCTCAGCCTCCCGAGTAGCTGGTATTACAGGCATATGCCACCATGCCTGTCTAATTTTTGTATTTTTAGTAGAGACAGGTTTCATCATGTTGGCCAGGCTGGTCTCAAACTCTTGACTTCAGGTGATCCGCCCGCCTTGGCCTCCCAAAGTGCAGGGATTACATGCATGAGCCACTGCACCTGGCCCTCTTTAATTTCTTTCAGCAATGTTTTTCTAGTTTCCATTGTAGTCTTTTGCCTCCTTGGTTAGGTTTAATCCTAAGTATTTCATTCTTCTTGATGCTATTGTAAATAGAATTATTTTGTTCATTTCCTTTTTTAAGATTGTTCATTATTAGTGTATAGAAATGCAACTGATTTTGGGGTGTTGATTTTGTATCCTGCAACTTTGCCAAATTTGTTTATTAGTTGTTTTTTTTCCCCCACAGAACCATCAAGTCCAATGTTTATTAGTTCTAACAGCTTTTTTTATGGACTCTTATAGGGTTTTCTATATATAAAGTTATTTCGTCAGTTAAAAGAGATATTTTTACTTCTTCCTTTCCAATTTCTGTGCCATGTATTTCTTTTTCTTGCTTAATTGCTCTAGCTAGGAGTTCTAGGACCATGCTGAATAGAAGTGTTGAAACCAAGCATCTTTTCCTTGTTCCCAATCACAGGGGAACACCTTTCAGTTTTTCACCATTGATTATGATCTCAGCTGTGCACAACCCCATTATTAAACTTTCCTGAACAGCTTCGTTTGGGTGTGTCATCTGTTTCCTGCAGGCCCCTGAATGAGATGCCTGTAAAAGGTGTAAATAAGCCAGATCCCAGGACAGGTTGTATAAATGCTTACTCCAGAGTGTGCAGAAGTAATTTTCATGACCAGTTCTAGGCTTGATGCTGCCCATGAGTTTGTGCCAGTTGTGCTGATCAGAATAAATTTGTTCAGAACAACTTTATTTTTCCAGATGGTCAGAATTTTAAGCAGTAGATAAGACTGGTCTTGCATTGTTAGCCTCTTATATAAATGTATACATTATTAATGTATAAATGTATACATTTTCTTTCAGAAATATTTTTTGGTTTTTAGCACTTTGGTGCTTAATTGTTCACAGTGCTTAGGCAACATCAAATGAAGAAGTTAATACTGTGAGGCAACAACTGTTTCTTTCTTCCTTTCTTCCTTTCTTCCTTTCTTTCTTTTCTTTCTTTCTTTCCAGGATCTCACTCTGTCACCCAGGATGGAGTGCCGGGGTATGATCTTGGCTCACTGCAGCCTCTGCCTCCCAGGTTCAAGTGATTCTCCCACCTCAGTCTCCCAAGTAGCTGGGACCACATGCACATACCACCATGCTCAGCTAATTTTTTGTATTTTTAGTAGAGATGGGATTTCACAATGTTGCCCAAGCTGGGCAACAACTGTTTCTATACACCTCTAGGGAGGCCCTGACCCTGGAGTGTGAGATTGAGATGGTCCTAGATTCTTGCTTTTTTCCCTCCTCATGTTTAATTTCATGAGCTTGGGAAATTTTGTAACCTCCAAAGAGCCTGAGTATCATAGCACCCACCTTAAAGTATTGTATGAGGATTAAATGGTGTAGTATATATTGCAGAGCTTAGTTTGCTACTGTGCCCAACAAATAATAGATACTCTGTAAATGGTAGTTAGTATTAAAAAGTTTTGTTAAATTTAGGAAGTATATTCTGGTTCTGTGAATGAAAGAAATATTTTTAAAGTAGTTTCTTGCCGGTGCATTGTTGCTGCTTGCCTGTGTTCTGTGCTTGGGAGTCTTTGAAGTCTTGCTTTCTGGCCCATTATTATAATAAATCTGCCAGTTTGATGATAGCTTAGTGGCAGGGCGAGTCCCCAGCCAAGTGTAATTCAAGAGCAGGCATTCCAGGGGGTGGGGATTGGGGCCCCGGAGGTAGAGGGTGGAGGTGTAAAGCTGACTTGGGCACACAACTGGCCATGTGCTTTTGTCCTCTGGCTTGTTGGCCTGTACTTGAAATCTTGCTTTCTGTTCACTGACCTTGAAGAAAGGAAACTTATTAAAATAGGCTGTAAAACTAGGAGGAGAAAGAGAAGAGGGCCAGGTCTCAGGAAGCTGCCCTGAGGGGAGTGGTGAGGTGGACTCTGTTGCTCGCCCAAACTGTTCATTAGGGAAAAAGAGGAAAAAGTGAAAGTATGTTGCAAAATAAAGGGTGATGCATTCTCATGAAGTAAATCCCAGCAGCTCTTAACATTTTATTACATAATTAATTACATTATCATTTTGAAAAGTAAGATAATTAAAGAGAAAACAAATTCAGTCACCTGAAGTCCTCTACCTGTAGATGATAGATAATATTTCATGTATTGCCTTGTGGATTTTTTCATATGCATCTATATATGTAAGTTGAAAATGGAGTGATTTTATACTGTGTTAACCTGTTCCCCCCCACCCTTTTTGAGACAAAGTTTCACTCTGTCACGCAGGCTGGATGACAGTGCAGTGGCACCATCTCAGCTCACTGCAACCTTCACCTCCCAGGTTCAAGCAATGCTTGTACCTCAGGCTCCCAAGTAGCTGGGACTACAGGTGCACACCATCACGCCTGGCTAATTTTGTATTTTTAGTAGAGATGGGGTTTCACCATGTTGGCCAGGCTGGTCTCGAACTCCTGATCTCAAGTGATCCACCATCCTTGGCCTCCCAAAGTGCTGAGATTACAGGCATGAGCCACCACGCCTGGCATTGTAACCTGCCCTTTACTCTTATTGTATATATCCCTCCGTGTCAGTGAGTAAAAATCTGTTATTATAAAATGCCATAGAGCATTTTATTTTATGTCTTCTGAAACCCTGTGGGTCTCTATCAGTATATAAGGTACTTGTAGGCAAAGTCCATGCCTTGTACTTTATATCCCCCAAAGCACCTGGCACAGTCCCCTAATAGGCAAACCCCTGTTGATTGCTAAATTTGACATTGAAGAAGATAAAGGTGTGAGTCACAGCCATGATTTCCTTATTTATCTTTTGATCTAAGGCTGTTGCCTATCAGCCTTTAAAACACGTGTATTAGTGATCCTAAGACTACATCATACTTTCTATTACCTGTGATAATTATAGCAATATTGGCATAACACTTAGGTTTTCAGAGCATTTTTCACGTTGTTACACAGATCCTGGGGAGGCTGTTATTATTTCTTGCATTTTGCAGTGGAGGAAACTGAGGTTAAGAGAGTTTAAGTATGTTTTATGCTGTTATCATGCTGCCTCTGTGTTTAACTTAGCTGGATGACTTTTAAAAAAAATCAAGTGTGTGTGTGTGTGTGTGTGTGTGTGTGTGTGTTAACTTTGGCCATTAGTACCTATGATGTTGCTTTTAGGTACCAATCATATAGAAAATGAAATGAAGTTTTTTTTGTTTTTTTGTTTTTTTTTGACACAGAGTCTTGCTCTGTCACCTAGGCTGGAGTGCAGAGTGCAGTGGCGCTATCTTGGCTCACTGCAATCTCCGCCTCCCAGGTTCAAGCAATTCTCCTGCCTCAGCCTCCCGAGTTGCTGGGACTACAGGCGTGTGCCACCACGCCTGGCTAATTTTTTGTATTTTTAGTAGAGATGGGGTTTCACCATGTTGGCCAGGCTGGTTTCAAACTGCTGACCTCAGGTGATCCACTCTCCTCGGCCTCCCAAAGTGTTGGGATTACAGGCGTGAGCCACTGCACCTGGCTGTAAAGTCTTTTTTTTAATTTAATTTAATTTTATTTTTTGAGACTCTGTCGCCCAGGCTGGAGTGCAGTGGTGCAATCATAGCTCACTGCAGCCTCAAACTCTTGGGCTCAAGCGATCCTCCTACCTCAGCTTCCAAAGTAGCTGGGACTATAGGCATGCACCACCACACCTGGCTAATTATATGTATTTATTTATTTAGTAGAGAGGGGGGGCCTCACTTTGTTGCCCCGGCTGGTCTCGAACTCCTAACTTCAACTTAACTCCTCTTGCCTTGGCCTTCCAAAGCCCTGGCATGACCACAGCCAACTCTTTCTTTTTTGTGTGTGTGAAAGAATAGGTAACTATTTTGCAAAATCAGTTTAGCACATTTTTTTTTTTTTTTTGGAGAGAGTTATGCTGATTCTTATTGAACTAGATTTGCTGGCAATATTCAAGGTAGTCTAAAATTTCCAACCCTACAAGTACTGTCCAGTGGAGATGTTCCTGTATCAGTAACTCCTAGGCAGGGTTTTTGCTTTGCTATGGCCCCATTACATCTGTGGGCACATTTTTACAGGTTGGTTTTTACTGAGGAAGGGACTATTTATACTTTTCTTTCTCTTTCCCTACCCTTTGGGCCTTCAGCTATGACAGAGACTCCACTTTCAACGTGTTTGTGGGAAAAGGACAGCTGATCACAGGGATGGACCAGGCTCTTGTTGGGATGTGCGTAAACGAGAGACGTTTCGTGAAGATTCCCCCAAAGCTTGCCTACGGAAGTGAAGGAGTTTGTAAGCTTTTCTTCCTCGTTTATAAACACGTCAGCAGAAACAATGAGAACACTTTTAGGATGTTAAGTCAAACAGACTGGAGAATCTTGGAAGCTTTAGACTGGGGGAAAATGAAAAGCAGTGAACTCATACACAGCTAAAATTTCCATCTTAGGTTTATTTCTTCTAGATGTGAAAGAAAGTGTCATTAACACAGATGTATTGAATGATACCCTCAATGAGAAGAAGACTGTTTTTTCTCTTTTCTTTCAATTTCATTTGGAGGAAAGAGGGAGGAAGAATGGGTCATTTTGGGATTGTATAGCGGAGACTGCTTGAACCCTTTTGGCCCACATTCACCTTGGGAGCATCCTAGGTGTTTATTTATCTGGCCTGAAAGGCAGCAACTGTGAACTCAGTGTGTAATCTTTAATTTCTAGCTGGTGTGATCCCCCCCAATTCAGTGCTTCATTTTGATGTACTTCTGATGGATATTTGGAATTCTGAAGACCAGGTTCAGATTCACACCTATTTCAAGCCCCCGAGTTGCCCTCGGACCATCCAGGTGTCTGATTTTGTGAGGTACCACTACAACGGGACATTCCTGGACGGAACTCTGTTTGATTCGAGGTAAGTCCTGTCGTTCATGGCAGTATCAGTGAAATGTCCCATGCATAGTTCTTTCCTTCTGTCTTACTTGCTTTTTATGCTAACGGGGATACCAGAATAAGGACTCTTCTCAACTGTAATCAGTACTGAACTCATCTACTTAAGACTTTTGGTCAGTGTTGCATCTTCTCTGGTGCCAGAGTCAAAATTTTAATACATCTTAGAAACATTGAAGAGCAGTGTTTATCTAACTTAACAGTATTTTGAGATCTCATCATTAAGTGAAAGGTTCTATTTCTTTTTTTTTTTTTTTTTTTTTGAGATGGATTCTCGCCCCGTCACCCAGGCTGGAGTACAGTGGCACGATCTTGGCTCACTGCAACCTCTGCCTCCTGGGTTCAAGCGATTCTCCTGTCTCAGCCTCCCAAGTAGCTGGGACTACAGGCGCATGCCACCACGCCAAGCTAATTTTTTGGATTTTTAGTAGAGACGGGGTTTCAGCGTATTAGCCAGGGTGTTCTCGATCTCCTGACCTCATGATCTGCCTGCCTTGGCCTCCCAAAGTGCTGGGATTACAGGCGTGAGCCACTGCACCCGGCCGTGTAAGTCTCTATTTCTAAGGAGGCTTATGCACGTTTTGGTTCCTTTTTATAGTTTTCCCATGGAAGCAAGAGGGAAAAGATGAATGTATGTGAAGCTATGGAGAGGCATGGGGCTACACGGGAGATCAGGGAACCCTTCGCAATTTCTTCTCATTAGAGCGTGTTTGATTAGTGGAATAGCTGGCCTGTTTTTGTCTATCATTAGTATAAATGCATGCTTTTTATTTCTTTCTAAACTTGAGGACATCTGCCCTGTGTTTGGGGGCAAAGATCCATAAATGTCTATCTCTAGGATGGGTATGGGATCATCGTTTAGCTGATATTTGGGTAAGAAAAACCGTACGGAGAGATGAGTTGGAAATATCCTCATGGTGTGGAACTTTTTCCCTTTCTCATTACCTTTCAGTCACAATCGCATGAAAACATATGACACGTATGTGGGAATTGGCTGGCTGATTCCTGGAATGGATAAAGGGCTGCTGGGGATGTGTGTGGGTGAGAAGCGCATCATCACCATTCCTCCTTTTCTGGCCTATGGAGAGGATGGAGATGGTAAGTCCTTCTCCCTCTTGGAGCCACTCTCTCCTACCCTTATTTTTATTGCAGTGGTTAATTCAGTTGTCACCACATGAAACTCACTAGACCTTTCGGTCTAGACCTACGCTGGCCAATATGGTAACCACTAGCTACATGTGGCTATTTATATTGAAATGGAAACAAGTTAAAATTAGCTAAAATTTAAAATTCAGTTCCTTGGTCACACTGCTACATTTTAGGTACCCAATAGCCTCACGTTGCTGAGGACCACCATAGTGGACAGTGCAGATACAGACCCAGATCATTTCCATCACTCAGAAAGTTCTATTTGACAGTGCTAGTCTGGATTGTCTGCTGTCTGATGATTGAGTTGCAGAAATTTCCACTTACTTATAGTCATTGGCATTCATAAGTAACCCCCTCTGCCCCTGTTGTACCTGCCATGGCCTTGGCCACCAACCTCTCTGGCTTTAACATTTGTGAAATGAGACTTGAATTAGACACTATAAAAGTTGCACATATCCAGGTAGAAATTTAGCCATACAATGTCAGAATTGCCAGATTTCCCCGTTTGCACCTCTACAATGAGTTTTACCTATGGCATTAACTCCATATGGACAAAAGCAAAGTGTAATGTTAGAAAACATTAATTACAACTAGTGTCCTGTTTGTAGTTTTACTGTGAAGGAAAACACATAATATTGACTGATAAATGGAATGTCTCAGGTACTCATGTTTGAATTTCAGGTGCGTTTAGTCATATTGACATGCTGGCACAACATAGAGACCTGTAGGCATTTAAACAGCAGATGGCTACAGTGATGTGTTGATTCATAATGGGGATATGTTCTGAGAAAGGCATCATTAGGCAATTGCATTGTTGTGCAAATGCCATAGAGTGCACTTACACAATCCTAGGTGCTACAGCCTGCTGCACACTTAGGCTGTGTGGTGTAACCTGTTTCCTCTAGGCTGCAAACCTGCACAGCATCTGTACTGAATCCTGTGAGCTACTGTAACACAATGGTAAGAATTTGTGTATCTAAACATAGAAAAGGTACAGTAAAGACATGATATGATAATCTCATGGGACCACTCTCATATATGTGGTCTGTTGTTGACCAAAACTTCATTGTGCAGCACATGATTTTGTAGTTAAGGATATAAATGAGAACATGATGCTTCTTAAGAAGTTTACTGATAGTGATAGCCAACTTACAATAGCCAATATGTTTTCAACATTTTTTCCTGCCTCTGTGGAGCGGAGCAGGAGGAGAAGGGAGCCTGAGGTGATGGGGATCAGCCTTCTCTCCTTTCTACCTCCATATATATATACTCATATATATATATATATATATATATATACACTCATATATATATATATATACACTCATATATATATACTCATATATATATACACTCATATATATATATACTCATATATATATATACACACGCTCGTATATATATATACACTCATATATATATACTCATATATATATACACTCATATATATATACTCATATATATATATACACTCATATATATATACTCATATATATATACACTTTTTTTTTTTTTTTGAGACAGAGTCTCACTCTGTTGCCCAGGCTGGAGTGCAGTGGTGCGATCTCGGCTCACTGCAACCTCTATCTCCTGGGTTCAAGAGATTCTCCTGCCTCAGCCTCCTGGGTAGCTTGGACTACAGGCGTATGCAACCATGCCTGGCAAATTTTTGTATTTTTAGTAGAGACAGCATTTCGCCATGTTGGCCAGACTTGTCTCAAACTGCTGAGGTCAAGCCATCCATCCGCCTCGGCCTCCCAAAGTGCTGGGATTACAGGTGTTTACCACTGTGCCTGGCCCACTTTTATATATTTTACATGCTGGGGATCTGCAGATGGTTTCTTAAACAGAGTATTAGGGGTGGAATTCCCTACTAAAAGAAAAATAAAGTTTAAAGCAGTGCCATAAATATGTCTTAATTCTTCCCCCCCCACTGAGATATAAGATACTGTTATTATTATTTTTAGAGACAGGGTCTCACTCTGTCACCCAGACTGGAGTGACACCATCATAGCTCACTGTAACCTCAAACTCCTGGGTGATCCTCCTGCCTCAGCCTCCCGAATAGTTAGGAGTACAGGCGTGTGCCACCATGCTTGGCTAGTTAAAAAAGTTTTTTTAGAGACAGTGTCTCGCTACGTTACCCAGGCTTACCTTGAAATCCTGGACTCAAGCGATCCTCCCACCTCAGCCTCCCAAAGCGCTGGGATTACGGGTGGGAGCCACTGTGCCTGGCAGTTACTGTTTTCTTATTGATGTTCAAATGGTCTTGTCCTTGGCCCCAAGAAGTTCATTCACATTGGCTCCCAGATCCTTTTGATCAGCCACATAACAAAACCAGATGTGAGCCTAATATGAGAAATATTATTTATTTACTTTAAATAAATAATAGCTTATTTAGAGTAGTTATTTTTGAATACTTTATACTTGAATACTGTGCTCGGCTATCCAAGTGTAACTTTAAATGGGTGAACTGTATGGTATGTGAATTATATCTCTGCAAAGTTGCTATAGAAAACATTATTCATTTAGTACACATTAATGCTAGAAAAATTGAAACCCCAGGCCGGGCGCAGTGGCTGCCGCCTGTAATCCCAGCACTTTGGGAGGCTGATTTGGGTGGATCACCTGAGGTCGGGAGTTCAAGACCAGCCTGGCCAGCATGGGGAAACCCCGTCTCTACTAAAAATACAAAATTTAGCCAGGCGTGGTGGCAGGTGCCTGTAATCCCAGCTACTCGGGAAACTGAGGCAGGAGAATCGCTTGAACCCAGGAGGCGAAGGTTGCAGTGAGCCAAGATTGAGCTATTACACTCCAGCCTGGGCAACAGAGTGAGACTCCATCTCAAAAAAAAAAAAAGAAAAAAAAAGAAAAGAAAAATTTAAACCCCATGGTTACTTTTAAGGCTTTCATTTTTCTCTTAAATGAAAAGATACAGTAAGGCACAAAAGATTAATATTCTATCTCCCACGCATGCGATTTAGGGATTGACCACACCTTGCATTCCAGGGGCTGACTCAGCAGCCGGCTTTCAGCAGATTTCATCATTCCTTGGAGGGGAAGGAGATGCAGGGTGGGCTTTGCCAAAGGCCAGTGGAAGGAGCTCAGGCTTGGCGGCATCTGGTTTGCTTGTCTGGGCCTACTCCTTTGCATGATATAACAAATGGCAAGTAAAACTGAGGGATTGGTTTGTTGGTTAACTTTCTACTATCCCAAATTACTGGATTTTGAGTTATTTATTGGTTGATGTTGATCTTTGCAGGAAGAACTAGTGTCCTGTAATCTCTTCATGTGGATTTCATTTTGCAGATATTCAAAATATTCCCACTGGCAGGAACATCCAAGAGAAGCAGTACTACCCAGAAGTGAGATAGAAGTGATTTGAGGACTATTTATTTATATTTTGGATTGTGGGTGCCATTTTTTTCTCTGTTATTCTGCTTTCATCTTATTTATATCTTGCTTTGGATATACTTAAAACATTGAGTTTTACTTTTTGCCTCTAAAAAATTGGCCGTTCGTTTCAAAGAACAAGTCTGTGTACAGTTCTCCAGAACCAGACCAGAGATTTGGAATTTTCTCCTTTAAATGTCTGTGGTTTGCATTTATTCACAAACAGAAACCCACAGAGGTATGTATTTGGGTTTGCCTGTGGGTGCCTGCCCACCTACATAGAGCCTTGATTTTCCAGCATGAGTCCAGAAAATATGGTCATGGTAGTCTCTTATGTCATTAATACCAATTTTCTCCTTTTGCTAAGTCAGGTTTTAGATTATACCATCAGCCCATGGTTGGACACCATGGGGGCCCATTCAAGACCTGGAAGAACATTTGTTTCCTTGGCTTCAAAACCTCAAGAAATGAATAACACCAACCCCAAGCCTGTTGAGTTGTAAAGTACTTCCTAAATCCTGTGTCCCATTTAATCATCTTCTCCCATTCCATTCTAGGGAAAGACATTCCCGGTCAGGCATCTCTGGTGTTTGATGTTGCATTATTGGACCTCCATAACCCCAAGGACAGCATTTCCATTGAGAACAAGGTAGTACCTGAAAACTGTGAGCGGATAAGTCAAAGTGGGGACTTTCTCAGGTATCATTACAATGGCACGCTTCTGGATGGCACCCTCTTTGATTCCAGGTAAGGAAATGATTAAAGTCTTCAATTGCCAGAACATTGTATTAAATAAAGTCTGCCATTGGCTGGACCATGACTTAAATACTCTGTGCCTGCTGATTTGTAGTTGGCATTTTCATCTCTAATACAGGTTTCTGTTTTCTGATACTTAGTTCTTTCCTCCCTTTCTTCCTTCCTTTCTTTCTTTTTTTTTGAGACAGGGTCCCGTTCTGTTATCCAGTCTGGAGTGCAGTGCAGCTGCATGATTGTGGCTTTCTGCAGCCTTGAACTCCTGGGCTCAAGCAATTCTCTCATCTCAGCCTCCTTAGTAGCTAGGACGATAGGGGTGTGCCACCATGCTTGGCTAATGTTTTATTTTTTGTAGAGATGGGCTTAAGTTTCTTCATAGGCTCTTGTAACCACTTCTTTCTTGGGGGCTGTTTTAGATGGTTCTGCAGGAAGACAGGAGAGACTCACCCTCGACTCCCACCATCCCCCTATACTGTGCTTAGCTATCCAGTTATAAACCTCATTATGGGGCCCAAGATGAGGAGTGGCCAGAAGTGATGTCAAGGAGGTACAGTGGGCAGAGAATGGGCTTAATGCCAAGAGAGCTGGGCTCTAGCCCTTGTCTGTGGTGCACTAGCTGTATGACTTTGGATAGTGTTTGACTGCCTTGGACTTCATTTTTCCCTATTCCAGCAACTTTGTCAAGTAGGTGGTTAGATTAAAGAGATAAGGTATGTGTCACAGTGCTTTACAAATTTCAGAGGCTGATCAGCTGGACGGCACTGGTTGGATGCATTCAGCTCCCTTCTGGATGCTGGGTGCCATAGAGGCTAATTACTGGCCTCTTTTGTTGTTCAAAGTTTTGTTTTGTTTATCAGGCATGGCCTGCAATTGTAGAGATGGCTTGTGTTTGGCCTGTTTTGCTCATTCTAGTGGCATGTGTTGTTTGAAACTACTCCTTTAGCTTCCAGTAGAGCAAACAAGTAGTGACAGCAACCTCCCCGTCTCTGAGGTGATAGACTTCTAGTTAATGTAGTCATCCAAAACCATTACAGAAGAATTTGTATATGGCATTATTTCATTTGAATAATTCATTCTTGTTCCTAGGATCTCTTTTAAATTTGTCATTTAAATTTTTTGGAAAAGAGTAATAGTTACATAGCTCAAAACCAAAACAAAGTATGCATTAAGATATGTTGTAAATTAGCCAGGTGTGCACTGGCGGGTGCCTGTAATCCCAGCTACTCAGGAGGCTGAGTCAGGAGAATGACTTGAACCCAGGAGGTGGAGGTTGCAGTGAGCTGAGATCACACCACTGCACTCCAGCCTGGGCAACAGAGCGAGACTCTGTCTCAAAAAAAAAAAAAAGAAAAGATATGTTGTATACCTGTTCCTGTCTGCCTAACCTCCCTGTCTCCCCTACCCCATAGAGTTAATCATCTTTATTGGTTTCTATTTTTAATTTTTCCAATGTCTGGATTTTTTTTTTTTTTTTGAGGCAGAGTCTCACTCTGTCACCCAGGCTGCAGTGCAGTGCAGTGGCACAATCTCAGCTCACTGCAACCTCCACCTCCCAGGTTCAAGTGATTCCCCTGCCTCAGCCTCCCAAGTAGCTGGGGTTACAGGCACACACCACCACGCCTGGCTAATTTTTGTATTTTTAGTAGAAACGGGGTTTCACCATATTGGCCAGGCTGGTCTCGAACTCCTGACCTCAGGTGATCCACCCAGCGCAGCCTCCCAAAGTGCTGGGATTATAGTCGTGAGCCACTGCGCCCAGCCTAATGTGTGGATTTTTAAAAATGCAAATATAAGCAAACACAAATGTTATTTTCTTCTCTTTAAATTATATGGATTTCAGAATATAGTATTACTAGGGAACAAGGTGGTGTTCTCCTTGATTTTTGTTACTCTGGGATTTTTCCATACTAATACATAGAGAGAAATCCTTTATTTTTTACATCTACATGGTGTCCCATTGGGTGAGTATATTGTATTTAGATAACCATTCCCCTATTGATGAATATTTGAGTTGTTTTTATCTTTTTCTGTTACCAAAAAAAATCATTTAGTGCATATGTGTATTATTCTTTGTTACATTCCAGTGTGGTTCTGTTCTTTATTCCCTGGAATTATATTTCCAATTGAAAGACCACTTTTCTGTGTACACCAGATTTCTGTTCATGTAATGGAACCACAGTTTTCTTAGGTTTCAAGAGCTTTCCATTTTAGTACAGTGGGATCTAGCCCATTCTAACAGCTGCATATATTTCATTGTATAGATTTGCCTATATTTAGGTAATCAATCCTTGTTGTTTGTCCTGTATGTTTCCTGTATTTTGACACTTAAGGCTGCAGTAATTATTTTTGTAGGGAAATCTTAAAATATATGATTAATTGTTTCCCTGGGATACATCGCTAGAAGAATCTCTGGGTCAAAGGTTATGTGTGTGTGTGTGTGTGTGTGTGTTTTGAGACGGAGTTTCGCTCTTCTTGCCCAGGCTGGAGTGCAATGGCGTGATCTCAGCACACTGCAACCTCCATCTCGTGGGTTCAAGCGATTCTCGTGTCTCAGCCTCCTAAGTAGCTAGGATTACAGGCATGAGCCACCACTCCCAGCTAATTTTGTATTTTTAGTAGAGATAGGGGTTTCATCATATTGGCCAGGCTGGCCTTGAACTCCTGACCTCAGGTGATCTGCCTACCTCGGCCTCCCAAAGTGTTGAGATTATAAGTGTGAGCCACTGCACCCTGCCTTTTTTTTTGAGACAATATCTTGCTTTGTCACCCAGGCTGGAGTGCAGTGGTGTGACCTCGGCTCACTGCAACCTCCACCTGCTGGGTTCAGGTGATTCTCCTGCCTCAGCCTCCCGAGTAGCTAGGATTACAGGCGCCTGTCACCACACCAGGCTAATTTTTGTATTTTTGATAGAGACAGGGTTTTGCCATGTTGGCCAGGCTGGTGTCAAACTCCTGACCTCAAGTCATCTGCCCGCCTCGGCCTCCCACAGTGCTGGGATTACAGGCATGAGCCACTGCGCCCAGTGGTTATGTGTATTTTTATACCTTTTGATACATACTACCAAGTTGCCCTCAAGGAAGGTTTTACTCAGCATCACAGTTTAAGAGTATCCCATTCCCTACAAATTCAGTAACACTGGGTATCATTTAAAAATAATCTTGGCTAATTTATAGGAGAAAACAATGATACCTGTGGTTTTAATCTGAATTTTCTATTGCTATTGGGATTGAAATTCCTTTGGGTGTTTATTTGAGTACTTTCTTTTGTGTACTACCTGTTCAGGTCCTTTGCCTATTTTTCTATTTAGGGCGTTGGCATATGTCTGTTTCTTGTTGATTTGAAGAGCTCTACACATTAAAAATATTAATTATTTTATGGCTGCATATTATTAAAAACATTTTCCTCAATTTATTTGTTTGTTAATTTTGGTTATGTTGATTTTTGGCCCATTTAACTGTAAACCTTTTATGTTGTTAAATACATTAGACTTCCTCATTATGGTTCCTGTCTTTGGTGACTTGTTACAAAGTCTGTCCTCTTCCTAGAGTATATAAATGTTTGCCTGTATTTCCCTCAAGCCTTTTAATGGTTTTTTTTTCTATTCTTTAAGATATTCTTTATTAGAATTTTTATTTTCAAAAGTAATATGTTCTTTTTTTTTTGAGACAGAGTCTCACTCTGCTGCCCAGGCTGGAGTGCAGTGATGTGATTGCAGCCCACTGCAACCTCCACCTCCCAGGTTCAACCAATTCTTCTGCCTCAGCCTCCAGAGTAGCTGGGACTACAGGTGTGCACCATCACCTGTAGTGATGCAAAAAAATTTGCCCGACTCATTTTTTTGTATTTTTAGTAGAGATGAGGTTTCACCATGTCGGCCTGGCTGGTATCAAACTCCCGGCCTCAAGTGATCCACTCGTCTGGGCCTCTCAAAGTGCTGGGATTACAGGCATGAGCCACCGCGTCAGGCCAGAGGTAATATGTCCTAATTGCATAATGGAAACAATGCAAAAATGTATAGCAGAAAATGTAAATTTCCTGTCAGCCCCTTCCATTCTCACTACCATGAGATAGCCAGTGTTAACAACGTTCTGCAGTTTCTCTCTATGCTCATAAATGCTTTCATATTTAAGTCTTTAATCCATCTGGAATTTATTGTGGTATCACTGTGACAGGAAGGATTTAACTTTATTTTTTTCCAGATGGTTAGCTAGTTTTTCCAACATCCGTCATGAATGACTCTATCATTTCCTCACTGCTCTAAAAGGTGATTTTTGTTATGAACTAAATTCTTATATGTACTTTTGAGTCTTTGTGTAGAATTTTTATCCTTTACCTTCTATCTATTCCTAGGGCAGCATCACACCTTTAACTATGATTAACTAGTGTTAGCTTTTTAATTTGTATAGTAGAGGGCATTCTTTTTCTTTTTTAAAAAATAACTTTTTTTTCTACTAAGTGATGCATTAACATGATTTAAAACCCTGGAAGTATGAAAAGGTATACAATGACAAATTTCCCTCCTATCCTTGTCCCACCTCCCCTCTTCATAGGGAACCAGTGTTACTAATTTCTTTTTCTTTCTTTCTTTTTTTTTTTTTTTTGAGACGGAGCCTTGCTTCTTTGCCCAGGCTGGAGTGCAATGGTACGATCTCGGCTCACTGCAACCTCTGCCTCCCAGGTTCAAGCGATTCTCCTGCCCTCAGCCTCCCGAGTAGCTGGGATTACAGGCACATGCCACCAGGCCCGGCTAATTTTTTTAGTATTTTTAGTAGAGATAGGGTTTCAACATGTTGGGCCGGGCTGGTCACGAACTCCTGACCTCAAGTGATCACCCACCTCGGCCTCCCAAAGTGCTGGGATTACAGGTGTAACCCACTGCCCCTGGCCCAGTCTTATTAATTTCATAGGTGTTGCATACATATATAATGAAGTACATATATGTATATATTTCCTTCTTAATTTTTTACAAGAATGATAGCTTGCTATATACTGCACCTTAAAAACAGCATTCTTAATTATGTCTTTTTTCAGATGAATTTTAACATTACTGAGCAATTTTGATTGGAATTGCTTTAAAATTTGTAAGTTAATTTGGGCCAGCCGTGGTGGCTTAGGCCAGGCACGATGGCTTACACCTGTAATCCCAGCACTTTGGGAGGCCGAGGCAGGTGGATCACTTGAAGACAGGAGTTCAAGACCAGCCTGGCCAACATGGTGAAACCCCGTCTCTACCAAAAATACAAAAATGAGCTGAGTGTGGTGGTGCATGCCTGTAATCCGAACTACTTGGGAGGCTGAGGCAGGAGAATCGCTTGAACCCGGGAGACGGAGGTTGCAGTGAGCCGAGATCTTACCATTGCACTCCAGCCTCAGCGACAGAGTGAGACTGTGTCTCAAAAAAAAGAAAAGATAAAAGAACTTATAAGTTAGTTTAGGGGAGGACTGACGACTTTGCTTTTCCATTGGGGAACAGGATGGTTTTGCATTTACTTGTCTTTAACTTTTATTCAGCATTCACTACAATTCAAGCCCACCCCGCCACTCCGTCTCTCCTTCTGAGGCTCTTAATATCCTGCCTCTCAGCTTGGCCCTTGCTGCCAGACCATTGCTCTTCCCTTAGGCAGATCCCACAGCCTTCGGTGTCTGCTATCTCCCCTCTGCCATGGAATCTTTGCAACTATTCCAGTGGGCAGCAATCCCCGCTGTGGGTACCTGCCATCTCTCTCACTACTTGGTGTCCCTTTGTCGGGAGCCCACCACGTGGGTATCCTTCTCTTCCCTGAATGTCTGGCAGTGGCTGCACATTGCTGGTGATCCCCAGGGTCCTGCAGGTGGGAAACTCGGGAGGGTGAGCCCTGCTCTGGCTGAAGGATGCTGGGAGCCGACACGGTCCTCCTCTTCCCTGCTGTGTTCCCCTCCAGGCCTTCCTGGCCAGTGCACCAGGAGGAGGCTTGGAGCTGCTCAGCGTGGGGTGCTGTTCTCAGTGGGTGGGAAGGGGGACTCACAGCCTCGTCTGGGGGTTTATGTGGACAATCTCCTGCTTCCTGGGTGAGGAGAGACATCTGTTGTGATTCTTTCTTCGTGACCCATGACTTTGTGGTCTCTGAGGGGTATTGAGAAGGGAGAACCCCCACAGCTCTGCCTGTGTATCGGCCTGGCCCCGCTCGGCGGTCCCTCTTCTCCGGGGCATCATGCCCTGGCTTTGAGGTGAGGGAATGGCAGGACCAATTGGCTCTTTCAGGACAGGCTTTCTGCCTCATCGGCACCAGGTGGTGTGGGGAAGGGGTGCAGGTCATGTGGTCCAGTTTGATAGTGGACTTGTGGCATATGAAGTTTTATTATTTTATTCTGGAATCATTATGCTGTGGGGAATTGATTCCTCTTTTTACCAAACTCATGGTACTAGACTCACTCGGCAGTTTACACACAGGCTGGATCTCTCCACTGAGTGGACTTGGGGCTCCTGCCAGGAGCACTTGGGAAACCTAAGTATTCACCAGGGTGGCGGGGTGAGCAGGGGTGATAGTGGGGGCCTTTTGTCGGGCTGTGGTGGAGAGTGCGGAATTCATTACTCTCAGTGTGTATGCTGCTTTCCTGGCGATCGGAATCTTCATGTCAGGCTGGGTGCTGTGGCTCAGGCCTGTAATTCCACACTTTCGGAGGCCAGGGCAGGCAGATCGCTTGAGCCCAGGAGTTCGAGACCAACCTGGGCAACGTGGTGAAACCCCGTCTCTACTAAAAATACAAAAATGAGCCAGGCATGGTATTGCATGCTGTAGCCCCAGCCACTTGAGGGGCTGAGGTGGAAGGATCACTTGAGCCCAGGAGGTTGAGGCTGCAGTGAGCTGAGACCAGACCACTTCACTCCAGCCTGGGAGACAGAGCAAGACCCTGTCTCAAAAAAAAAAAAAAAATTAAAAAGTAATTAGAAAATAAAAACAGAATATTCATGTCCCACATATGCAGATATTTTCTCTTTAGATATTGGAGACATTATCCTTGTGACACATTCATAGTTTCTGATAAGGGCTATGTTCGATTCTGTCTTTTGTTTTCAAGACAGGGTCTCACTCTGTCACCCAGGCTGGAGTGCAGTGTTGTGATCTTGGCTCACTGCAACCTCAACCTCTCTGGCACAAGCAGTCCTCTGACTTCAGCCTCCTGAGTAGCTGGGACTATAGGTGTGTGCCACCACATCCAGCTAAGTTTTGTAATTTTGTAGTGACAGAGTTTTGCCATGTTGCCCAGGCTGGTTGAGAGCTTGATTGTTTTCATTAACTTGACATGGTTATGGAGTGTACAGGCTGGGCACGGTGGCTCATGCCTGTCAACCCAGCACTTTGGGAGGCCGAGGCAGGAGGATCACTTGATCCAGGAGCTCAAGACCAGGCTGAGCAACATAGTGGGACCCCATCTCTACAAAAAAAAAAAAAAAAAAAAATTATTAGCTAGGTGTGGTAGCATGTGCTTGTAGTCTCAGCTACTTGGGAGGCTGAGGTGGGAGGATTGCTTGAGCCTGGGAGGTTGAGGCTGCAGTGAGCTGTCTATGATGGTGCCACTGCACACCAGCCTGGGTGACAGAGTGAGACCTTGCCTCAGAAAAAGAAAGTATAGTGTTCAATTTACATTAGCTCCATTTCTGTGTGGTGCTTCTCATAACCCACACTGCATTCATAACCCGACGAAACTGGAGGGCCACATGGCATGTCTCTACAGGTGACTGTTCACATGCTGTGTGGGGGTTCCTATTTACCCTTCCAGGGGAGCATGTTTCCTGGCTGTGTCGTCAGATACTGTGGTTTATGCTGTTCCGGAGTCTGGAGGCCTCTGTGTGCCTTTGCATCTCTTTCCCAACTAATTTGCACAGCTGCTGTGGAGGCCCTCATGAATGACCTCTTTCTTTCCTTTCTTCTTTTCTAGCTACTCTCGGAACCGCACGTTTGACACGTACATTGGGCAGGGCTACGTGATTCCTGGGATGGATGAAGGTCTACTTGGTGTTTGCATTGGAGAAAAGCGAAGGATTGTGGTCCCCCCTCACCTGGGGTATGGAGAGGAAGGAAGAGGTGAGCATCAGCATCACCTGCCTTCCTCACTAGCTGTGGCTGCTTCCACATTGCTTGGAACAGGGCTTCTTTTTCTTTTTCTTCTTTCTTTTTGAGATAGGGTCTCCCTCTGTCGAACAGGCTGGAAAGTGTAGTGTGTGATCATCGTGTACTATGGCCTGGAACTCTTGGCCTCAAGTGATCCTCTTGCCTCAGCCTTCAGAGTAGCTGGCACTACAGGCACGCACCACCACACCCTGCACAGAGCTTCTTGAGAGCCAGAATATTGAAGCTAAAGTCCAGCTTAAGACTGGAATCCCCAAATAGATTTAGTTTCTAGAGTTGTCCTGTTATTTCTCCTTGTTTCTCTGCCCATTTTCCTTTACCTTTTGAAAATGTTAAATCCTACACCAAAGTCGAAAGCACGTTACGGTGAATTCCACTTTGTTTTGCCAATTGTTAACATTTTGCTATATTTGATCTCTTTTTATATTTATTTATTTATTTTGGGCTGAACCATTGAAAGTAAGTGCAAAAGCCCCTCTTTGGTTTTTGTTTTATATATTATAAAATTCACCCATTTAAGTATACAATTTAGTGACTTTTAGAACATTTAGTGGGTTATGTCACCATCACTATAATCCTGTTTTAGAACATTTTTGTCACTCTCATACCACACTTCCTTTTAAAAGTTACACAAATCATACATGTTGACTTTAGAAAAAGAAAATACAGTTAAGCAAAGAAATCCTGCTACCCAGAAATAGATATTTTTTTCCTTTTTTCTTTTTTTTTTTTTTGAGATAGAGTCTCATTCTGTCACCTAGGCTGGAGTACAGTGGCACGATCTTGGCTCACTGCAACCTCTGCCTTCTGGGTTCAGGTGAGTCTCGTGCCTTAGCCTCCCAAGTAGCTGGGACTACAGGCATGTGCCACCACGCCTGGCTAATTTTTTTTAAAATTTTCAGTAGAGATGGGGTTTCACTATGTTGGCCAGGCTAGTCTCAAACTCCTGGCCTCAAGTGATCTGCCCACCTTGGCTTCCCAAAGTGCTGGGATTATAGATGTGAGCGCCATGCCATGCCAGAAATAAATATTGTTAATCTTAATCTGGTAGGCAGAATATTCAGCCCCTCCAAGTATCTATGTTCTAATCCCCAGAACCTGTGAGTATGTTACCTTACTTTATTTTGTTTTGAGACAAAGTCTTGTTCTGTTGCCCAGGCTGGAGTGCAGTGGTAAGATAAGCTCCTAACTCACTGCAGCCTCCAGCTTCTGTGTTAAAGTGATCCTCCTGCATCAGCCTCCTGAGTAGCTAGGACTACATGTGTGTGCTACCATGCACGGCAATTCAAAAGCAATTTTTTTTTTTTTTTGTAAAGACAGACATGGTCTTGCTATGTTTCCCAGGCTTGTCTGGAACTCCTGAGCTCAAGCAATCCTCCCACCTTGGCCTTCTGAAGTGCTGGGATGACAGGTGTGAGCCACCATGCCTAGCCTCCTGTTACCTTATTAAAAGGGACTTTACAGATTTGATTAAGGATCTTGAGATAGGAATAGTATCCTAGATTATCCAGGTGGCCTCAAAATACTTGCAACAGTCTTTGCAAAAGGGAGGCAGGTGGTCAGACCGGGGAAAAAGTGCTAAACTGCTGACTTAGAAGATACAGAAGGAGGACCCTGTCAGGGAATGAAGGTGGCCCCGAGAGGCTGGAAAAGATGGAAACACATTCTCCCCGGCAGCCTCCAAAAGGAACACATCCCTAACAATACCTTGAATTTATGCTTCTGCCTTCCAGAATTAGGGGAATCCGTTTGCGTTGTTTTAAGCCAACAAGTTTGTGGTATTTTGCTGCAGCAACAGTAGGAAACAAATGCAGCCATGAAGTGAATGTCCTTCTGTACCTTTGAGTTTATGTATAGGTTTAAAAAAAAATGCCCACCTACACGGACAAACATGGGATTGTCTATGCGTATTACTTTGTGATTTCTCTCTTCACCTAATTTGTGGTGAACAACAGATATGTTGTGAACAACTTTCTATGCTATGTATTTTAATGGCTGCTCCCTCGCTTAGGAATAGGTGATGCAGTATTTATTTTGTTTTCGTATTCTTTTGCTGATGGAGGCTGGCCTTGCTGGCTGTACATTTATTTTGTTAGTTCTGTTTTTTTTGTTGATACATCATATGTATCTTAAGAGTTTTCCCAGTAGTGTTCATCCCAGAGGATCCAAGAAACGTCAAGTTGGTTGGAAGGTAGGTTGTACAATGGAGAAATATTTTTTTCTCCCTGACTTAAATTTCTGATTGATTAAACCACAACAGATCACAGCTTAAGATCCATTCGACAGGCCTTTCTTCACACATCCTGCTTGTCTAGTGTCTTGATGCTCTATTGCTTTTTATCGTGTGGATTTCTACTTCTAGTCAAATATAAACAGAAACAGATAAATACTTTCTGAATGTTCTTGTTTCTTTATGGCCTGAGGACTAATCTTTCCTTTCTTTGAAAAGAATGCATTGATGGAAAACATTTGCTGAAATTACTTTTTTTCCTCTTGGCTTTCTATCAAGTATGAGACAGAGCTCTGCAAAGAATTATATAAGCCTCTGGGAAGCAGCCGAAGGCTCGTAAATTTTCTGGGCAATGAGACTGCTTCATCCTGAATCATGTTGCTGTGGGAGGAGGGCACCCTGAGTGACCCTGAGGTATAAACCCCAAGTGCTCTTGAGTGGAGTCTGCCTCTGTCCTCTCCTGATCAGCACCCTTGGCCTCTTTGTGGGGGTTACATAGGAGCTCATGCTGATCCCTGAGGGGCTGACCCGAGAGGGGTCAGGATGCTGAAGCTGTCTTCTTAGTGGCTTCTTCACTGCATACCACAGGGCCAGGCACATTGTGAATGTTTGGCAAATATTTGTGGAAGGAATGAATTGTGGGCTGACTGTGTGCTCTCAGCCTCTATCAGCATTTCATTCTGTCACAGCCATTTTCCCCTGCAAGATTGGTGGAGGGGAAAGGGTAGGCCTCCTGGGAGAGGTTCTGGATCTTTCTGCCATCTGCTTTGTTCCATGGGTCAGCCCTGAAATTAGGGCACTTGGATGGGTTTGCAGCCTCAAAGTGGGGAATGGATTCTGCCTGCGAGGATGTGTAAGCATCACTTCATCGATGGTTTGCTGTTACTCAACTTCCAGATTACCTTTTGAGCACCCTTTTAGGAAAGAGAGGAAAGTTAATAAATTACATTTTACCCACTGTGTGTCTGGGACTTCTTGTACATGAACTCATTCAAACCTGGAAACAGTCTTCTGAGGCATCATTACCCTCATTGTTTAGAAATATAATGAGGCCCAGAGAGTTCCACCCATGTGTCCAAGGCCACAATAGCTAATCCGTGATGGAGCTGGAATTGGACCCAGGGCTCGCTGACCCATATGTGTCCTAGACAGACAGAAAGAATGAGTCCCCATTAGGTAGTGACTTGTTGATACCCATATGTGGAGAACCGAGACCTCAAACCAGAAGTCCTAGAGCTCTCAGAGGAAACACACCCGCTCAGAGGAAACCCACCTTCCTCAGAGGAAACCCACTCCCCTCAGAAGAAACCCACCCCTGCAGAGGAAACCAACCCCCTCAGAGGAAACCCACCCCCCTCAGGGGAAACTGACTCTCCGCAGAGGAAACCCACCCCCCGCAGAGGAAACCCACCCCCCGCAGAGGAAACCCACCACCAGCAGAGGAAACCCACCCCCAGCAGGAGCTGCAGAGTTTCTTGGGTGGGCTATTGGCTGCTTTTAAGTTTTTCTCATCTATATCTCTTCTGAGGGAGGCATCCTCATGGTGAGAACAGAATGATGACTTCTGCATTGGTTAAGGGTTTATACAGAGAGGAGGTTGGTGTTGGAGCCACGTTGGACTATTTCTGTCCGTTTGCTGGTCAGCACTCATTTCTATACTTAATCTACAAATAGCTTTGTGGAAGTCAGAGCAAGATAGAGGGATAGAGGTTCAAGGCCTTGGTGCTGCCTGGGGTAGGTGGGGTCTATGGTTCAAGGCTCTGATCTTCATTTTTGCAGGCCGAGAAACTCCATCTATCCATCCATCAAAGATTTATTGAGTTTCTTCATGACCAGGCTCTGCTCACGGTGTTAGGGATTCAGCAGAAAGAAACACAAACAAAACTTCCTACGCACACAGAGAGTGTTTCCTTGTTGACGCCCTCAATAATGTGTGTGCCTCAGAGGTTATCAGGCACCTGGGAGACTGACTCACGTTAACTTCCTAGAAGCTGACATACTCACCTGATGCTACATGGTTCCTTGACTGGGTGTGAATCGACCTCTACACTGGTTGGAATTCTTGTGCCTGGAATCCTCGGGGCCTGAGAGGCTGAGTTCATTTGACTGCTGACATCAGATCCCAGGGATGTGGGTGGTTCCAGATGCATTCCTTTTTGCCCTGGAGAAGGCCCTGCACCTGAATGCATCTTGGAGGGGAGATTATATTTGAACTGACAACATTTGGTGACTGCTTAGCTCAGTGTTAGAAGTTTTTAAAATTTGTGGTAAAATATACTTAACATCTTTACCTTGTTAACCATTTTAAGTGTACAGTTTAGTGGCATCAAATATATTCACAATGTTGTATAACCATTACTATCATCTACACTCAGAACTCTTTCATCATCCCCAACATAAACCCATTACACAATAACTCCCGATTCCTCCCTCCTATCAACCTCTGGCAACCACCTTTCTTTCTGTCTCTACCAATTTGCCTATTGTAAGTGCCTCACTTGAGTGGAATCATACAATATTTCTCTTTCTGTGTCTGTCTTATTTTACTTAGCACAATGTTTTCAAGGTCTATTTGTATTTTAGCATTTATCAAAATTTCAAGCTGGGTGCGGTGGCTCACGCCTGTAATCCTAGCACTTTGGGAGGCTGAAGCAGGTGGATAACCTGAGGTCAGGAGTTCAAGATCAGCCTGGCCAACATGGTGAAACCCTGTCTCTACTAAAAACACAAAAATTAGCCAGGTGTGGTGGTACGCGTCTGTAATCTCAGCTGAGGCAGGGAAATTGCTTGAACCCGGGGGACGGAGGTTGCAGTGAGCTGAGAACACGCCAATGCACTCCAGCCTGGATGACAGAGCAAGACTTCATCTCAAAAAAAAAAATTAATTCCTCTTTTCTGGCTAATAAATTTCATTCCTTTTTATTGCTGAATGAATATTCCATTGGATGTATATACTACATTTTGTTGATCAGATTGTCTGGTGATGAACACTGAGGCTGTTTCTACTTTTTGTCTATTGTGAATAATGCTTAATGCTTCTGTGAATATGAGTGTACAAATATCTGTTTGCATCTCCAGCTTCAATTCTTTTGTATATATACCCAAGAAAGATATTTTTATTTAATGTTTTATTGAAATATAATTCACATACTATAAAAGTAATCATGTTAAAGTTTACAATTTAGTTGTTTTTAGTATATTAACCAGGTAACATAACCATTACCTCTACCTAATTCCAGCACAGTTTCATCACTCCAAAAAGAAACCCATAACCATTAGCAGTCACTCTCCATACCCTGTCCTCATCCACCCACTGCCCCCACGCTGGCAACAGGTAATCTATTTCTTGTCTGTATGGATTTGCTTATGCTGGACGTTTCCATGTCCCTGGAATCCTACAGTATGTGGCCTTTTGTGTCTGGCTCCTTTCACTTAGCATAATGTTTTCGGGTTCATTCCCAGGTGATTTTTAACAGGTTGCCAAGGTTGAGAAACCATAGATCTGCCTCTGTAGACACCTACCCTGTCCATGTGTGTTAGCTTCCCACACAGAGCCATCCGTGGCCTGGCTTTGAGCAGCCTTCTGGCCAATGGCAGGCTGTACTTCCTGGTTCCTGTGGGAAGGAGGCTGCACCCCACTCCACCCACACCAGCAGCCCCTGTTTTGAGTGAGTAGCAGACACCTGTGTTCTGCTATTAAAGCACACCCTTCTCAAATTATTACCTTTAACTTTGGCCAGCCCCAAAATTTGTACCTCCATTTTCTCAGGATTTTAATGAGAATTAAACAATACATGTTTAATTTAGAAGAATGCCTGGTACTCAATAAATGCCTATTAAATATGAGCGTGAGTGTGTTTCTATTAGAGAGAGATAGGAGAGAGACCAATCAAGAAGCAGACACAGAAAAGTACGTGTGGGGACAGGAGGTAAGGAGGGACTGTTGGAGTTTGTGTATCTCTATCTGAATTTTGTCATTAGCTGTGTTACTCTCTTGAATAAGTAATATCATGTCTGAATTTTTCATTTCTTTCTTTCTTTCTTTTTTGAGGATGGAGTCTCACTCTGTTGCCCAGGCTAGAGTACAGTGGTGCAATCCTAACTCACTGTATGTAGCCTTGACCTCCTGGCCTCAAGCAATCCTCCTGCCTCAACCTCCCGAGTATCTGGGACTACAAGTGCTCACCACCACGCCCAGCTAATTTTTTTGTAGAGACATTTGGCTGTGTTGCCTAGGCTGGTCTCAAACCCCTGGCCTCAAGTGATCCTCCCACCTCGGCCTCCCAGAGTTGAGATTATAGGCATGAGCCACCACCATACCTAACCTGAGTTGGTTTTTTTATATGTAAAATGCTGATGATAATAAAATATGTCCTTGACTCTAGGTAACATGATTTTAAAATATTTTACATTTAAACTTCTCTGAAATGATTTGGGCTGGGGGATGTATTACAACTGATGCATATGTTTAAGTGTCCCCCACGCCCCTGGGAAGCTGTCGTTAAATTCCTGGGGTTATGGCCATGCCTACCCCATAAGGTTGCTGCAGGGATTTAAAGGGAAAATGTAGGTGAAAAATACTTTGGCAAACTCTAAAACATTATTCAGATGTGAGCTACTGTCTTCAAAAGTGGAAATTATGGAAAAGTTAATAAATAATTTAGTACGGAACAAATAGGATGTATTCTAAAAGCACCTTGTGACTGTTAGGTGTATGATCATAAGGGGCCAATTTTGGGGGAGAGGTGTCTTTTTCTTTATGAAGTTTATGTTATGTTTTTCTTGAGCAGTGGTAGGACATTGGAGTGATTTCACTCTATGGCTGATTTTCTCACCCCACCTCTTACTTCCAGTGGGCGAGGGGCAAGTATTAATTTGGCTGGGTTTGAGTTTCCTCATCTGTGATCAACTTAGCCACTCATCTTTCAGGCTCAACGATTCCATGGGGCAATAGTCCATAGTCTTGAATTTTAGTCCAAACTGTGCTCATTACAGGCTGTGAGACCCAGGGCAAATCTGTGCCTCCGTTTATCCACCTGTAAAATGAGGATGAGGTTACATCTAACAGCCCTTTCAGCATCAGTCTTGGAGTCCTCCTAGGGTTCTGTATCTGGGTGCCCATTTTCCTCACTTGGAGGGCCTTGAGGACATACCTGGTGACACTGGGGAGGACCATGTGCTGCAGCCTGCAGGGGTCATTCATTAATTCCCCGTGTCTGTCCTTTAGGGAATATCCCCGGCTCGGCTGTGCTGGTGTTTGACATCCATGTGATCGACTTCCACAACCCTTCGGACTCCATCAGCATCACCTCCCACTACAAACCCCCCGACTGCTCAGTGCTGAGTAAGAAGGGAGATTACCTCAAATATCACTACAATGCCTCACTTCTGGATGGGACCCTGCTGGACTCCACGTAAGGGCAACCAGAATGGTGTGGGAGTGAGCCTGGAGGGTGACAGTTGCGTGCTCCCACCATCCTCCTCTCTTGGGTAGATGCTGGTTGAGAGCTTTTATCTCCATGCTGCCCCACTGCATAGCTCGTGGCTGCATCACTGCTCAGGTGCATTGTGTTAAGAGTTTCCTGTTAATGGTCTTGCCCTGCTCCAGGTCATTTTTCACCCCATGAAACTGTCTTTCTGAAAAGCAGATCTCATTGTATAACTGCTATCTTTCCTTCCTTCCTTCCTTCCTTGCTCCCTCCCTCCCTCCCTTCCTCTTCTTTCCTTTCTTTCTCTTTCTTTCTCTCTTTTTTTCCTTCCTTCCTTTCTTCTTTTTTTTTTTTTTTTTGACAAAGTCTCACTCTTTCACCCAGGCTGGAGTGCAGTGGTGCTATCTCGGCTCACTGCAACCTCTGCCTTCCAGGTTCAAGTGATCCTCCCGCCTCAGCCTCCCAAGTAGCTGGGATTGCAGGCACACACCACTATACTTGGCTAATTTTGTTTACTTTTTAGCAGAGAGAAGGTTTTGCCATGTTGCCCTGGCTGGTCTCAAACTCCTGGGTTCAGGTGATCCTCCTGCCTTAGTTTCCCAAAGTGGTAGGATTACAGGTGTGAGTCACTGCACCTGACCCAGGCTAATTTTTAAAATTTTTTTAGAGATGGGGGTCTCACTATGTTGCCCAGGCTGGTCTCGAACTCCTGACCTCAAATGATCCTCCCCTCTTGGCCTCCCAAAGTGCTGGAGTTACAGGTTTGAGCCGTCATGCCCAGCCGAACTGCTTTCTTTAAGAATTGATGCACAGAGGCTGGGTGCGGTGGCTCATGCCTGTAATCCTAGCTCTTTGGCAGGCCAAGGTGGGCAGATCACGAGGTCAAGAGATCAAGACCATCCTGGCCAACTTGGTGAAACCCCGTCTCTACTAAAAATACAAAAATTAGCTGGGCGTAGTGGCGGGCAAATGTAATCCCAGCTACTCATGAGGCTGAGGCAGGAGAATCGCTTGAATCTGGGAGGTAGAGGTTGTAGTGAGCCGAGATAGCGCTGCTGCACTGCAGCCTGAGCAACAGAGTGAGACTCTGTCTCTAAAAAGAAAGAAAAAGAAAAGACCCTATGGATATACTCTTCAGAGCTCTCCCTCTCGGTATGGGATCCTGTATGCTAATGCATTTAATGTATTTCAACAACTCTAAAGAGCATGATGGAAACATTTCATGTATCTCTGACCAAGTAAAAACGCTAACTGATGACATACTGTCAGTCATAAAATGTATCCTAATTATAGAAAGGTTAAACTGTGAAAAAATATGCATTTTAGAATCAGTGAAATATGTGCTAGGCTTCCAGGGCCCAGATGTACAGGGACCTGGCTTACAACAGACCTTGCAAAGAAATCCCAACCACTGACTATTGGAAGCTAGCAGGAGGCAGGCAGCAGGGAAGGGGCATGGCTTGTAGTGCTTTTGTGGATCAAGTGAGCTCCTAAGAGTGAAAATGGTCCATGAGGTTAGAAGGGTCTGTAAGGTCCGTGGCTGCTGTCACTGCTCCTGCTGATGTTCATATTCCTGTCCGCTGATCCTGAGGCTGAGGAAAGGGGAAGTGGGTGTGGGGAATGAACAAAGGAATTCCTTCTCGGAGGCTCCAGGATCTGCTTCTCGTGTGGGGCGGGGAGAGTCAGTCTCCCTGCCTCCTGCTTGTGTTTGAAGGACTCATAACATCCTGGCAGAGCACTCAGGAGCCACATGAGCCAGAGCTCCTTATCAGGAAGTGCATTTTGTACTCTGAGAGCCTCTGTATTACATGTAAATCTGCAGCAGAAGAGTAGCAGCTGGCGTCCCTGCTGGTGTCTTCCTGGTGTGAACTTCAGAATACTGGGCTAATGGAAAGCTTGGCCAGCACCTGCCTATCTGGTCCGAGCTAGAGCCCCGTGTGGGCTGGGCCCCATTCATCAGGACTAAGGCAGCAGCTGCTGCCTAGAAGGGAGGAGAGGAGTGGGAGTGAGCCCGGGAGGGTGAAGCAGGCAGGAAGCTGCAGGCCGGCGGTGGATGGGGCCAGGAAGCATGCAGGGGGAGTGAGGACCGTGTTTGAGAGAAACACTGCCCAAGAGAGAAAGAAAATCACAGGACCCGAGGAAAAAGAATGAGTGGTGTGTTCAGAGATGACACATGACAACAAATTGTTTGCTTGGAGAATTTTCTTATGCGTGCGTGTTTAAACTGGCCTCAAGGAGGAAGAAGAAACATGCGTTCCTGGATGACTGAGTTCTGGAATATTCTGTCATAAGACTTTGCAACTGGAGTAGCCCCAGAGAAAGGCAGGCAGTGGGAGTTGGCTCCCTCCCCAAAGCCATCCCTGAGTTGGCTTTGTTTCGGGTTCCTCCCAGGTGGGAAAACACAAACCCTGTCTTGGTTTGCTGGTAATCAGCTGGAGGAGGGAAAGAAGCGGCTGCCCTGGGCCCAGGGGAGGTCGGGAAGCCTGAGAAGAGGATATGACCCAAAGGGGCACCCGTCCATGTTGTCCCCAGTGCTCATGGGCATCAAGGGGGGTCAGGGGGCTTTTCTTCTTGGAGTAAAGAACATCAACACTGTTTGCCTTTAGGAAGTGATAGGAATGGCATAGATTTTGGAGTAGATTTATTTTTAGTAGTGACCGAAGTGATAGAGCAAACTTTTTTTTAACTGGCTTCCTGAGGCCCATGGCCATCAAGGATAATTAAACTCTTGGTGGTCTTTTTTTTTTTTTTTTTTTTTTTTTTAGTTTTAGACTGCTACAGACATAAACACTTTACACCTCAAGGCCAAACATTTATTGAGCCCTTTGTACTTCCTCTCCACTGTGCCAAGCATAACATGTTATTTGCGATTTAAAACGTCCCTGTGAGATAGCTATATTTGTTGTCTCCGTTTCATAGATAAAGTAACAGAGATTACATTTCTCAGGGTTAAATTAAGTGGCAGAACCAGGAATCCATCTCAGGTCTTGCTGAATCCCAAAGCCAGGGTTTTTTGTTTTGTTTTTGTTTTTGAGACAGAGTCTCACTCTGTCTCATAGGCTGGTGTGCAGGGGCACGATCTTGGCTCACTGCAGCCTCCACCTCCTGGGCTCAAGCAAAAAGGACCCCATTCCACTATGCTTCTCCGCTCTGGAACTTCCACAGTCTTGCCTGGATTTTCATGGCCTTGACAGTTTTGAAGATGACAGCCAGACATTTTTCAGCATGTGCCCCAATTTGTTTTTGTCTGATGTTTCCTCATGATTAGATAGGGATTTGCATTTCTTTGGTAGAAATATCCTAGAAGTGATGTGTTCTTCTCATGGGAACACTCTCAGTGCCGATGGGTTGGTGACCTAACATGAGGCTCTTCTGTTTCATTTTAGGTGGAATTTAGGCAAAACTTACAATATTGTTCTGGGATCTGGGCAAGTTGTGTTGGGGATGGACATGGGTCTCAGAGAGATGTGCGTTGGCGAGAAACGGACAGTGATCATTCCGCCTCACCTGGGCTATGGGGAAGCTGGCGTGGGTGAGTAAGCAACGCTATTCAAGGGTGTTGGGGGCCCGCTTACTATCTGAATTTTGTGCTTTTTGGGGTGCCATAGTTAGAATCACAGCATGCTTCTTACATGTAATACCCAAAGAGTGTGTGGTTTCTATTTTTAAAAAACTATTTAGTATTTTTGTTTGGAGACCCCTGTGAATTCAGTGAGCCATGTCAATGCTCCATTACCCTCTTGAGAAAGAACCAGTTTGAGTGAAATAAATCTTGGATCTTCAGACCCATGTGTGGGAGGTGTCCCCAGGGGAGCTGTCTGGGAGGTTTCTCTGGGGTCAGACTGAGCACGTCCTTCTGGAACTGTTTCCTGGGACAGGTGGAATGCTGTAGGCCGTTGCTTTTCACTTCTGAGCCTGTAGGCTGTCCAAGACAGTTTCCTTTGGGAGAGATTAGTTGCAAGTTCTTGAAATACTGGCTTTACCTCATCCTCACAGTGGTTATGTTTTACTCCATCATTTCAGCCACAATGTGTCCTCCACATGGGGATTCAATAACTTTTTTTTTTTCAGCGACAGGGTCTCACTCTGTCACCCAGGCTGGAGTGCAGTGGCACCATCATGGCTAACTGCAGCCTTGAACTCCTGGGCTCAAGCAATCTTCCCACCTCAGTCTCCCGAGTAGCTGGGACTACAGGCATGCACCACCTCGCCTGGCTAATTTTTTATTTTTTAGAGACAGAGTCTCGCTATCTTTCCCATGCTGGTCTTAACTCCTGGGCTCAAGCGATGCTCCTGCTTAGGCCTCCCAAAGCACTGGGATTATCACTGTGAGCCACTGTGCCTGGCCTCAGGAACCCCTTCTTTTCAGTGTTTTCACACTGCTGATATCTGGACATGGAGGAGATAGGAAGAGCTAACTGGTAACAATGATAGGCACTGTGGATTGATATTTTTTCCCCATAAAAGAATTGTAAAGTACATTGTTCTTCCTACCAATCCCAGAAGAAACGCTTTAAAAATTGTTGTATATTCTGGCCGGGTGCGGTGGCTCATGCCTGTAATCCCAGCACTTTGGGATGCCGAGGTGGGCAGATCATGAGGTCAGGAGATGGAGACCATCCTGGTTAACACGGTGAAACCCCGTCTCTACAAAATATTAGCTGGGCATGGTGGCGGGCACCTATAATCCCAGCTACTTGGGAGGCTGAGGCAGGAGAATTGTGTGAATCCAGGAGGTGGAGCTTGCAGTGAGCCGAGATCGTGCCACTGTACTGCAGCCTGGCGACAGGGCAAGACTCCATCTCAGAAAAAAAAAAAATTGTTGTATATTCTTTAAGACTTTTTCTGTGATATATTATTAATAATTATAATACATAGCATATTATATATAACATATAATCTAGATAAAATATAATAATTTGGAATAATACACATTACCTTTATATATTCCATACTTAGATAACTTCTTTGGGCCTATACTATATACACTATTCTTGAATTTGTGCTTACAGTCAAATCTTGGATCATCATCTTCAGGCATATTGTTCAGATTCTAAAAGTTCCGCTGTTAGATTTACTTAAAAGTTTTACCATTGTATTGTAGTCTCTACAAGCAGCTTTCAAACTTTTTTACACAAGACACACAGTAAGAAATACATTTTATTTCCCAATCTGTATTCTACATAAACATACAAGTTACACATATACACATTTATTTATTTTTTTTTAATCAACACATCACAAATTTGCTTGTCCTGTTTGCACGGAGGTCATGCTATTCTTCTCAGTATGGTTCCAATTTTAGTATGTGTTGCTAAAGTGAGCATTACTTTTAGTTTTATATATAAAATTTAAACTCAAGTTTCATGACACAATACCTATCTTTTCTACAGGTACAAAGTATTCTGTTCCTTTTTTTTTTTTGAGATGGAGTCTCACTCGGTTACCCAGGCTGAAGTGCAATGGCGCGATCTCGGCTCACTGCAATGTTTGCCTCCCTGGTTCAAGCAATTCTCATGCCTCAGCTTCCCGAGTAGCTGAGACCACAGGTGCCCACCACCAAACCAGCTAATTTTTGTATTTTTCGTAGAGATGGAGTTTCACCATGTTGGCCAGGCTGGTCTTGAACTCCTAATCTCAAGTGATCTGCCCAAGTCGGCCTCCCAAAGTGCTGGAATTATAGGCGTGAGCCACCATGCCTGGCCTCTATTCTATTCCTTAATTTAAAAAACAACTAAACGCTGGTCACCACCCTCTAAACTGATTTTGTAAGTCATTAATGGGCCACTGCCTACAGTGAGAAAGTGACTAGCCTCTGCTCCGTTTTCTTGCTTTGGTCAGAAGTCCCACTCTGAGTGAGGCTGCTGGAGGTTGGGGTGGGTGCTGGTTGTTGGACTTGACTGCTGCCTGCCGGCTGACACTGCCTCCCGCTCCTGTCACCTGGACAGATGGAGAAGTGCCCGGCAGTGCCGTATTAGTGTTTGACATTGAGCTGCTGGAGCTGGTGGCTGGCCTTCCTGAGGGGTACATGTTCATATGGAATGGTGAGGTGTCACCCAATCTCTTTGAAGAAATTGACAAGGATGGCAACGGAGAAGTCCTCCTGGAAGAGGTAACTAACTGGCCTCTGTAGGAAGGTGGGACCGAAGAGCTCAGGGAGCCTGGTGAGGCCGTGGGGCCAGTTCTGAAGGTGAGGCCTTCTAAGGGTGAGGCCAGCTGGCTGGAGGGCTTGTGAGATGACCAGCACACTTGTGTGCCAAGCGCTTTTACACACACCCTCTCGATGGAAGCTCACCATTCCTCTCTGAAGAAACCGATTCCCTAAGAGGTGTAGGGCTTGATTCCAGGGCACACAGTCTGCATTTAGTTCTCGTTACTGGGTGCTCAACGCCTGCCTGTATGTGCTGAGTGTATTCTCTGATTTGGCCCTCACAGCAGCTGTTTTTTAGAAGAAACTGTACAGAGAAGGTAAATGACTTGTCCAAGGTCACACAGCTACTCAGTTGTTTGAGCCAGGACCACACTCCTCTTTGTGAAGCTGGGCAATAGAACCATCTGTTCTGTCTCACCCCTGGGGAATTCCAGCTCCCTGCCTCTTCCACATCCGCTATTGAAGCACATCCTCCAGCCTTTTCCTCTCTCTCTCCACATCCTCGGCACTTCTGGATCTTTCTCATTTGCATACAAATGTGCTATTATTTTCCCTTCCCTGGATGTGTCTGTTTCTTTCATTGCTTTCCTTCCTTTACAGCAAAAACTTCAAAAGAATTGTGTGTCCTTTCTGCCTCCAATTCCTCTCCTCCCATTCTCTCCTAAACCCACTCCTTTCTGGCATTTGTCCCTCTATGCCTCTGAGCCTGACCTTGCCAGGGTGGCCAATGTCTTCCATATCGCGGAATCCAGTGGTCAGCTCTCACGCTCCTCTTAACTTCAACACAGCTGATTCCCCTACAGGATGCATCTTTCTCTGGCTTCCAGGACACCACACTTCATGGTGTTCCTTCTACCTCCCTGGTACGTCCCTCTCAGGCCTCTTGTCCCTGATCGCTTCATGTTGGAGTACCCCGGGCTAAGTCTTGACCTTTGTTCTTTTCTCTGTCTTTAAGTCACTCGCTTGGTGGTCTTATCGGGTCCGTATCCTGATGGCGTCTGGATTTGTAGCTCCAGTCCAGTCTTCTCTCTCCACTTCACACTCATGTGTTCAGCTGCCTGCTTGATGTCCTCATTTACGGAACCCCTGCTATCCACCCGCACACCCTGCTTGGGGCCTGCTTTACCCAAAGCCTTTCCCGTCGCGGTCAGTGGCATCACTGGCCTCCAGTGGCTCAGGCGAGAGCACTCGGTGATCTCTGACTCCTCTCTTTCTCTCGTAGGCCGTAATGGTCCTCAGGAAATCATTCCAGCTCTACCTTGAGAGCACACGTAGAACCTGACACTTCATACCACCCCCACCCGGTAGCATCTTAGTCCGGGGCCTGTCATCTCTTTCCCAGGTCACACACAGCAGTGGTGTTCATGAAGCTCCTCCTGCCCTCACAGTGGCCGTTCTCACACAGAAGCTGGGTCAGACCTGCAGAGGCCCCTGTCTACAGGGCCTCACAGTGGCCTGTGAAGACCCTGCACTTTCTGTTCGCTGTAACCTCTTTGCCAGCTGTCTCCCTCTGCCCACTTTACCTGGCCACACCCGCCCCCAGTGCTGTCTGTGACCACCCAGGCATGCGTCCACCTTGAGCCCTGGCACCGGCTGCCCTCTCTGCTCAGGAGACATCTACCCCAGATAACTTGTTCGGCCCTTTCCTTCTCATCTTTCAAGACTTTGCACAAATCTTCCCTTCTCCTTAAAGTTTTATCCTGACCACTGAATTCAACACTTCATCCCTTTCTCCCTGCCTTACTGAGCTCCGCTTTTTGATTTTTTTCTGGAGCATTTCACTTTGTAACTTAATGTGTAATTTACCTATTTTTATGTTCATGTCTAATTGTCTGTTTCCACTAGAATGCAAGCATCACAGGGGCAGGGTGTTTGTTTGTTTGTGTATTGATGTATTTCAAGATCTAGAACAGTGTGCTCAGCACATAGTAGACCATATGTTTTGATCATATGAATGAATGCATGCATCCAAGAATGTTCTTACAGTCTTGGGTGGTCATGGGGGTCAGCCTTTGGTGGGGAACCAAGTTGGGAGAAGGGATAGCTCTGACGGCTGCTGGGTATTGGCTACCTGAATAATAAGGGCTCTTGGAGTCATTTAGTACAAGGGTTTTTCACCTGCATTTAGAGAAAAAAACAAAACAAAACACAGATCATAGATCATATAGCTGCCAAAAAGATCTTGTCTGTGTTGGTAGCCCAGACTCAAGTTCCAGCCCTGTCACCCCCAGACTGCTCTGTTTCTGGCCCCAGGCCTGGTGTTCATGGTGGCTGAACTCATGGTCTTTCCTGTCCCCTTCTTTTCCAGTTCTCAGAGTACATTCACGCCCAGGTGGCATCTGGCAAAGGGAAACTCGCTCCTGGCTTTGATGCTGAGCTGATTGTGAAGAATATGTTCACCAACCAGGACCGGAATGGAGATGGGAAGGTCACAGCCGAGGAATTTAAACTCAAAGACCAGGAAGCCAAACACGATGAACTCTAAACCTGGCATGAACCAGATGGTGCCAGGGAGTACGTGACACCAAGCCACCTGTGTGGCAGAACGTGCAGTGAGGGTGCAAGGGTCTTTCAGAAGTTGCATCATTAGCCAGTAGTAGGTGGGTCACATAGTATCTGGTGTACACATCGGGGTGGGTTGATACACGGGGTGAGAAGTTTAGGCTGATTGCCAGTGATAGTAAACAAAATCTGTGCAGAGGGCCTTAGCATGGGATGTGTCCAGTATTGAAAAGGCTGCACTGCCAACCATGATTTGTGAGCCTTCTGGGAAATTTTGTTTTTAAAGGAATATATAGTGTCAGACGGAAGTTATAATCATCTTGGAGGAACCATAAGAAAAAGTGTCCAGGGTATCTATATAAAGAGGGTTAAATTTTTTTTTAACTTGCTGGTTAAAACATTTTAGAAATATTCTTGAGATGGGCAGGAGAGTCAAAGGGCTTGCTTGCCCCAGCAGAGTTCCCAGCAGACAGCCATGGCTCTTCCCAGCAGCCTGTGCAAATTCCAATGATGGCCCCACCCCCGCACACGCACACGCACATCATGCTTTTCCAGCTCATCACACCCCGCCCCACTATGGGCCTACCATTAATAGTGTATAACTTGGAGGTTAAAAGAGCCTTTTGGACAGAAAACTGGGCCAGGAAAAGGCATCTCAGACCACAAATAGAGAATTTGATTCCTCATTTGCCACATAAGTCATCTGCTTAGCTTTTCCTTTCATTTTTTTTTTTTTTTTTTTTGGAGGCAGAGTCTCCCTTTGTCGCCAGGCTGGAGTGCAGTGGTGCCATCTCGGCTCACTGCAGCACTGTCTCGGCTCACTGCAGCCTCCGCCTCCCGTATTCAAGTGATTCTCCTGTCTCAGCCTCCTGAGTAGCTGGGACTACAGGTGTGCACCACCACGCCCGGCTAATTTTTGTATTTTTAGTAGAGACGGGGTTTCACCGTGTTGGCCAGGATGGTCTCAATCTCGACCTCGTGATCCGCCCACCTCGGCCTTCCAAAGTGTTGGGATTACAGGCGTGAATCACCATGCCCAGCCACTTAGTTTTTTCTTATTCCCACCTTTCTATCCCATAGAACACTCTTTTTTATCTTCCCTGAACCATATTGATGAGATAAATAGGGCTGGGGGCTGGGCCCCGCTGGTCACTCAACAGAGTATTTCCCTTGGCCGAGATGGAAGTTTTGTCCCAATAGATGAGCTGCTGAGCATCAACAAGGTGACATTTTTCTGCTGCCCATTTGTGTCCTGGAGACGGTGGTACCCTGAAGGCAGAGGCCAGCTGCTGCAAGACAGCAATGACAGTCCACCTGCCGACCTGATTCCTGCATCATGGAATAACCACATGGCTACCTTCTATCCTCTGTTCCCAAAGGGTGGTGGCACTTATCCTGAAGTCGTCAATGATTTCCCTTTGAAACTACTTTATTTTACTAATTTAAACTATTTTATACTGATGTAGCCCTGAGGTAGTTCATGAAAATGCTGTGCACTCATTTCATGGAATAAATATTGGAAAGCTGATCTTTTCTGATATAAAATGTTGAATTATATTATCTGGTTTTCTGATGTTTTATTGGAAGGCTGAAGACCTATGAGAATGCACCGTGCAGTCAGAATCCCCTTGATGAAAACAGCAGGACTTCACTGCAGTTACTGAGGGAGCGCACTCTACTTATAGGGAGTGTCAGTCAGGGTCCTGGCCCTCCTCTGGGACTCCTGAAGAGAAGCTAAGGAAAGGACTGTTTAGAGGGATGTGGGCGAGGCTGGGGTAACTGAGGCTGTTGAGTGCCAGTGACAGCAGTGTTGGCCACCGCAGGAGGCTGCTACCACCAGGGCCTGAGAGCTCAAGAGGAGGCAGTGGGAGCAGCACAGGAAGGGCTACCTGGAGGCGTCACAGAGGGATGCAGCCAGCTGCATCTGACAGTGCGGCTGACACTGCAGCAGAGTGAGGGACAAACGCCCCATCCCCTCTGTGCCCCCATTCTCTGATGCCTGCCACTGGCTCCCATTAGTGGAACCATGTTGGAAGCCAGAGGGTAAGAGGAGCTCAGAGACTGGAGTTCTCAGAGGTCAGCCTCTTGAGTGCAGAGAAAGGTGGAGAATGAATCTGAGGTAGGGGTGGGGTGGGTGGGAGCAAATGGAGAATTACTGGCACATGTATAGAGAAACTGTGTGTGTGTGTAGTGCAATTATATATTTAAAAGCAATTATTTTAATATATATTAATATACATAAAATATATGTATTATATGCACATACAGTTGATGTTAAAAAGCAAATGTTGGCCATGTGCAGTGGCTTATGTCTGTAATCCCAGCACTTTGGGAGGCTGAGGTGGGTGGATCATTTGAGGTTCAGGAGTTCAAGACCAGCCTGGCCAACATGGTGAAAACTCTTCTATACTAAAAATACCAAAAAAAAAATTAGCTGGGCATGGTGATGGGTGCCTGTAATCCCAGCTGTTCAGGAGGCTGAGGCACGAAAATTGCTTGAACCCAGGAGGCGGAGGCTGCAGTAAGCCGAGATGGCGCCACTGCACTCCAGCCTGGGCGACAGAGCAAGACTATGTCTCAAAAAAAAAAAAATTTTTTTTTTTTTTGCTTCTTGCTAAGTTGAATTGGGCTTTGGAATGCATTTGACTTCATTAGCCTTACCCGCCTTATGAAAAGAAAAACCTTGTGCTTATCCTCTACCACAGATTTTTATTTGCCTATTTGAATTTCTTCACTGGCTGTTTTCTGTGATGGTGGAGACAGATGGGCTGAATCAGAAATAAGTTTCTTGGCCAGGGGCAGTGGTTCATGCCTGTAATCCCAGCATTTTGGGAGGCCAGGAATTTGAGATCAGCCTGGGTAATATAGCAAGACCCCATCTCTAAAAAAATTTTAAAAATTAGCTGGGCATGGTGGCATGTGCCTGTGGTCCCAGCTACTTGGGAGGCTGAGGAGGGAGGATTGCTTGAGCCCGGGAAATTAAGGCTGCAGTGATTTGTGATTGCACCGCTGCCCTCCAGCCTGCACAACAGAGCGAAACCCTGACTCTAAAGAAAAAAAGGACATGGACCTTAGAACTTCAGGAATGGAGAGAAGCTTTGGCCTGCTGAATTCTGCCTAGGCACTTCCATTCTTCCCGCTGCCGAGGAGGGCATTCAGTGATCAGGCGCGTTCATCTGTCTGCAAGGGGAAGCTGCTTAGCTGGCCCCACTTTATGCTATGGCTGCAACACTTGCTTCTATTTACATTATGGTTATGGGCTATAGTTCTGCCAACAAGGCTGTAAATACTAAATAAGGGGCCAAGTACAGGGCAGAGATGCCACACAGCAATTTTTGTTTTTGTTTTCTAAATCAGTTCTCACCTGAGACAGCACTTTTTTTTCTTTTTTTGAGACAAGGTTTGTCACCCAGGCTGGAGTACAATTGTGCGATCACAGCTCACTGCAGCCTTGACCTCCTGGGCTCAAGCAATCCTCCCATCTCAGCCTCCTGAGTAGCTGGGACCACAGGCAGGTGCCACCACGCCCAGATATTTTTAATGTTTTTTGCCGATCTCACTTTTTATCTCACTTTATCTCACTTAAATGCCGATCTCATTTTTAATGTTTTTTGGGATCTCACTATGTTGCCCAGGGTAGTCTCTTGAACTCTTGGCCTCAAGTGATCCTCCCACCTCTGTCTCCCAAAGTTTTGGGATTACAGGTGAGTCACTGTGCCTGGCCAGCCTCTGGACCTTCTGACAGGAACATTTATTGATAGGTACTATACTGTGACTACCTAACTCCGGATCTATACAGATTTTGACCCTACATATGAACTGGGTCATTGATACCTGCTGTGGGATGAGAGTCTAATAGAACATGAACATGACATCTGAGTATGTTTGACACAACTAGGCCGCCTGCAAATGTAAGCAGTATGCACCATTTTGTTAAAACCAGTGAGTTTTGATCTCTGATTATTTATGACTTTATAATTTTGTCCAAATACTTAAAAGATAGGAAAAAAATTCATTTTGGCAGGGAAATAGGTTTAACTGCAGGACTATACATAAACACTGGTCCCTGCCCCCATCTGTTACTTTACTATCTCAGGTTTCCAGTGACAAAGTTGCTTTTTTTGAAGACTTTTTCCCTTCACTCTCTCAGGGATCTGGAGTTTTTACTTAATAAGAATGCTGGGCTGGGTGCAGTAGCTCATGCCTGTAATCCCAGCACTTTGGGAGGCCAAGGTGGGAGGATCGCTTGAGCCCAGGAGTTTGAGACAATCCTGGGCAACACAGCTTATCTCTACAAAAAGTTTCAAAAAGTAGCCAGGCGTGGTGGTGCACACCAGTGGTCTGCTTGGGAGGCTGAGGTGGGTCACTTGAGCCTGGGAGGTTGAGGCTGCAGTAAGCCCCAATAGTGCTGCTGCACTCTAGCCTGGGCAGAGGGAGACCCCGCATCTCAAAAACAAAATAATATTCCTGATTATTTGTTGCTAGATGCAGATACAAAATATTTATGCTTATTAATAGTTTGTGTGTGGTTTCCATGCTTAATGTTGGAAATTCTGATTGGTCAGGCAATTTCTTCCAGCTTACACTGGCCATATTTAAATCTCATTTAAATGCAGACAACACCCACATTTATAGTTCCTGCTCAGATTTCTCCTTTGAGCTCTAGTCTGTCTATTTGGTATCTTCTCTTGTATGTCTCACAGGCACGTCAAACTTTGTATGTCCAAAACAGCATGTCTGTTCCCTCTCCCTTGCCAACACCACCAAGCCTATTCCTCTCCATCTTCCCTGTCACCCATGTGTCCAAAGCAGACATCAGCGACCCCCTGCTCTCTCATCTTTACATATTTAAGCCAACAGCAAGTTTTGTCAATTCTGTCTCTAAGCTACTCCTGGAAATGACCCACTTCTCTCCAGTTCCACAGCCCCAGCCCCAAAAACCGACCATTATTTCTAGCTGGAACTGCTGTAATATCCCCCAAACTGGTGTGCTTGGGTTTATCTGCCCTCACTAGTCCCTGCCCCACATGGCAGCAGTGATCCTGCCCCTCCTTTGCAAGGAGAGAAAAACCAAAGTTCTTATGATTTATAAAGCCCTCCATGATCTGGCACCCACCTACTTCCCGTTCAACGCCTGATGCCATTCTTCCCTTTGTTCATAATACTGTTAAACCAGTTCTCAGTTCTTCAAATGCCCTAAAACTTTCTCACTTGGGACCTTTGCACACCCTGTTCCCTCTCCTGGGAATGCTTCTACCTCAACTCCTCACATGGCTAGGTCCCTATCCTTCAGACTTTGGCTTAAATATCACCTGAGAAGAGCTTCCTCTGACTACCATATCTAAAATAGATCTCTGTTGGCTGGGTGTGGTGGCTCACGCCTGTAATCCCAGCACTTTGGGAGGCCGAGGTGGGCAGATCACCAGGTCAGAAGATTGAGACCATCCTGGCTAACACCCCGTCTCTACTAAAAATACAAAAAATTAGCCAGGCGTGGTGGCGGGCGCCTGTAGTCCCAGCTACTCGGGAGGCTGAGGCAGGAGAATGGCGTGAACCCAGGAGGCGGAGCTTGCAGTGAGCCAAGATCACGCCATTGCACTCCAGCCTGGGCAACAGAGTGAGACTCCATCTCAAAATAAATAAATAAATAAATAAATAAATAAATAAATAAATAAAATAAAGTAGGTCATTTGTGTTTTCTTCATAGCATTTACCATATTCATAATTGCTACTCTTTCCTCCTGTTTGACCCACTAGGAATGGAAGCTACACGAGGGCAGGAAGCATGACTGATTTTTTTTTTTTTTTTTTTTTGGGGGGGCAGAGGGGACAGGTTCACTCTTGTGTTCCAGGCTGGAGTGCAATGGAACAATCTCAGCTCACTGCAACCTCCACCTCCCAGGTGCAAGCGATTCTCCTACCTCAGTCTCCCAAGTAGCTGGGATTACAGGCGCACACCACCACACCCAGCTAATTTTTGTATTTTTAGTAGAGATGGGGTTTCTCCATGTTGGTCAGGCTGGTCTCGAACCCCCGACCTCACGTGATCTGCCCGCCTTGGCCTCCCAAAGTGCTGGGATTTTACAGGCATGAGCCACCGCATCCAGCCCTGATTTAACTACTGTTTCCCTAGAACTCAGCACAACATAGAGACTTGTTGAGTAAGTGACTTTTCATTTAATCCTCATCTCTAGTTAATACTCCCCTTTACAGATAAAAAACTAAGGCTTGGAGAAGTTAGAAACTTATTGCAGATGACAGAATCACAGATTCAGATCCAGGTCTGACTATTTCAAAGCTGTGTCCCTTGCACCTTGATCACTTTTTATGTGTTAAACTGGTACTGAAACACCAGACTAAGTACAAAAAGCAGCATGACTGTTGACTCTCTGGGTAACTCTGGAGAAGTTTCAGGATAAGTTATTCAAGATTACATTGATCTTTTCCTTGCTGATTCTCCCTATGGTATATCAAAGAGAAAACTGAACCTGAAGGCCGGTTAAACAGACCTTCGGTCATCTACCAAAATTTGGGTGACTATTAAACAGACCATGGAAGGTAGATTTCTCATGAAATCACTCCGGAATGAGCTAGTATTACTGATGGTTGTTTTCATTTTTTTCCAGTTTTGTCAAAATTGTTAGCTCTAGCCCTCAAAATTACTTTATTTCATAAAGTAAAATTTAAAGTTGACTAAAACCACTGGCTAATGCTAGGCTCTTTGGAGAATATGGTAGTTACCATACACTACCAGTATTTGCTGGGGCTGCAAAAGATCATTCCATTTCATTGATTCAACCAAACACTGTACTGGGGGATATAACAGCTTATACATTTGTGGATGGATTCTACCTAACAACATTGAATACTTGGACTGTTTTAAATGCATACATAAATTTCAAATGCATACATAAAAGATGAGCATATCTACTTATGAATCTAGAAGCTATATCACCATCTTCACTTAATAGATGAGCAAACTGGGACACAGGCTCAATAATTTGTCCTGGTCACACTCTTAATGGCTATACTAAACTGGTCTGAAAACTGAACTCAAATACCAATATTTTAAATTTCAGTAGCATCAGGTGGCAGTGAGATGTAATAGGTTAATAAACATATCATGGAAGAAGCATGAGACTCAATTTATGGAATTGGTTAGAAGAGGCCTTAGAGAGTGCATGTTCTTATGGCATTCATTATATAGGGAGGTGACTGAACCTGTACTCTTAGTAAGGGGCTGAGCCATGTCCAGAATGTAGATCATGACTTCAGTGTTCTTTAGATTTACAGCATGCAATATCCTTATTCATGGAAGCATATTATAAACACCTTTGGGAAACAGCCAATATAAGTTCTGATTGCAATACAGGGGTAAAGAGCTATCATTGAATCAGATTCCCAACTGTTTTTTCTATGTGCAAAAGTCCTGCAGGTAATTCTGATACTCCCATGCCATGCTATCTGCTTTAATGCAAGAAGTTATTTTCAGTTTGATTTTAGAAACACTTAGGCAGGGTCTAGTCTGCCTTTTGCCATTGCATTTTTGTTTCATTGTTTATTTATTGACATGAGGTCTTGCTCTGTCACCCAGGCTGGAGTATAGGGGCATGATCTCAGCTCACTGCAAGCATTGGCCCCCCAGGCTCTAGCAATCCTCCTACCTTAGCCTCCTGAGTAGCTGGAACCACAGGTGCGCACCATCATGCCTGGCTAATTTTTTGTATTTTTAGTAGAGACTGAGTCCTGCCATGTTGCCCAGGCTGGTCTTGAACTCCGCCTTGGCCTCCCAAAATGCTGGGATTACAGGTGTGAGCCACTGCACCTGGCCTCATTATTTTTATGCTTTTTTGAGATAAGTTCTTGCTCTGTTGACCAGCCTGGAGTGCAGTGGTGCAATCACAGCTCACTGCAGCCTCAACCTCCCCAGGCTCAGGTGATCCTCCCACCTCAGCCTCCTGTGTAGCTGGGACTACAGGTGCATCACCATGCCTGGCTAATTTTTTGTAGAGACTGGGGTCTCCCTATGTTGCCCAGGCTGGTCTCAAACTCCTAGGCTCAAGCGATCCACTCGCCTTGGCCTCCCAAAGTGCTGGGATTACAGGTGTGAGCCTCCGTGCCTGGCCTGCTTCATTGCTTATGATGATGAAAAGGAGGAGTGGTGGGGGAGGATAAGGATGGGCATTCCCAGGACAAAAAGGTTTTCTAACATGTGACCTTGCCTTCCAGCCACATCTGACTGAACTAGAGACTGCTGCTCACACTGGATGGCCAGAATGAATCAGATCATGCTTTGTGTGTATCATAGCTCAGGTGCTTATATAAGCAAACCAGTTAGGTGTTCATAGGATCTGGAATTAAGGGTAAGAATCACGGTCAAATTTATCACAATGGCAGGTCTAAATCCTGAAGATAAATGATGAGGCAGAGCCAGAGATGTGGAGTGGGTAGCTGGACTGTACAGAGAGATGCTGGCTCCTAATGTCGCAGTGCTGCTCAGATTCAGTCACCACGAGACCCAGCTCCACTGCTTCCTGTCTCGGCTTCTGAAACTTGCAGACTTGTACCTTTTACTGATGTTTTAAATGGGAGAAAATAATTTTCAGAGGTCTCAGTATTTTCTGAAGGGCAGACAAAATTTTCCCTGAAATATCTTTAGACTTAAATAATTTTTGAAAATATTCAATCTAAATAGCCACTATGACAAGGACTTTAGAATTTATATATCACAAAAGACAGGCAGACGGAGAGAAAGAAACAAGAAGAAAACAAAAAACCATGGTAGGTGCTCAATAAATATTTGTTGACTCAGTAGAGATAGTTTTGACCACAGAATTAAAAAGGTTTTGCATTTCATATTTATTATCAGTGCTTCAATATAGAATGTTTTGTAATGATTAGCAACGTTGTAAACACCACCAGGTTTTTCCAACACTAACTGCTAGTCTTTTCCAGTAAATATTTTTTCCCCAGACAAAATAACCAAACCTAACACAATTTCAAGAGATGGTGATACCATCAGCATAATAACCCAAATTACAAAAATGGCAATACTTAAAATCATGCATATTATTTCACCATTTCATAAAACTTATTTTAAAATTTCTACAAACTTTCCCAGTGTAAAAGACTCCTCAAAAACTGCATGATAACATTAAACTACAAAATTCACTTTGGAAAAGTAGGGAGTTATTTTTCTAATTTTGGCTTTAAGATTTTTTTTTTAAATGGGTTAAAAGATACGGTGAGGAGTGTGTTGAGAGAGGTGGAGAAAAGGAGCTTCCAGTCAATGCATTCACCATGTCTGAAAATACTTCAGTTATACAAAGGGAACACTTCGAGAGTAAGAATATATTATAAATAAGTCTCTCAGCAAGATGAACGGATGAACAGTTCAATTGCACCCACAGGAAAGAGGTCTTCTTGGAGAATGCTTGTTTATAGAATCTTCTGTAAAATAGAGTTGGCTACTTCTAATGATTCATCTTGTACTAAAACAATATCATAAGAGTCCATGTACTTTTCTAAAAGCTCATCCACCTAATCGAGAGAAGAACAAAAGAAAATTAACATGCAGGGCAAAGAAACAAATAATTTCAGTATGAATCTCGTTGTTAGATCTCTTGGGCAAAATGCAATAAATTAAATTCACTTTCAAAAAATCTTTGAAATGAAGAAATATTTTCAAATTCTTAAGACCCACTGACAGACATTTTTCCACATGGTAGCTTTTCTCCCCAAAATGCTCTCTCTCCAGTCCAGTGGTTTTCAAATGGGGTGATTTTGTCCACGGAACATTTAGTAATGTCTAGGGACATTTTTGGGTCTCATGGCAGGACACTGCTATCCAGCATCTAGTGGGCAGAAGACACAGAGGCCTCCTACAGAATACACATCCTCCCTTTTCCCAGTACCTATAGCATGCATCTCAACTCCTTTTTAAACATCACCAGTATAAAGAACAATCAAAATGCATGATCACAATATGTTTTGGCTGGGCATAGTGGCTCACGCCTGTTATCCCAAGCACTTTGAGAGGCCTGGAGAATCACTTGAGCCCAGGAGTTTGAAACCAGCTTGGGCAACACAGGGAGAATTCATCTCTAAAAAAAATGTAAAAATCAGCCAGGTGTAGTGGTGTGCGCCTGTAGTTGCAGCTACCTGAGGGGCTGAGGTGGGAGCATTGCTTGAGCCAGGAAGGTCGAGGCTGCAGTGAGATGTGATTGCATCACTACACTCTAGCCTCGGTAACAGAGGCTCGTCTCAAAAAAAAAAGTCTCTAAAATAACTACTTTCTCAGGTGACTATGGCAACAATTGCCTATCAAGTTTCATCCTAATATTTTCTTTGAAAAAAATTACAGATTTGTATACTTACTCTATCATTTAGATATCCAATTTTCAGAATGTGCTCAACATTGGCCACTCCATCTGCCATTCTTAAGTCTCCTTGGGAGTCTCCCAGAAGAATTATGTTACTATTGTCTTTTAGTTGATTGAAATATTCTGTATTCCTCAAGGCACCATCATGTTTGTTAAATACATGAATTAGTTCTCCTTTAAATCCTCTGAGCACCCCCTGTGAAAAATATAAATCTTTTGAACAGGCTTTAAAAATTCTATTTGTTGGATTTTCATATTTTGGAGCTCTTAATTGATGTCACTATTATTTCATCATATTTGTAAATGCATCTTTGATACTAGAGATCTCAAAGCACTTAAGTCCATCACATTCACCATAGCTAAGAAGGGCTCGGAGAAGTAAATGATTTTTTAGATACTATTTTAAATGGTAAAACAAAGGCCGGGTGCAGTGGCTCACACCTGTAATCCCAGCACTTTGGGAGGCCAAGGAGGACAGATCACTCAAGGTCAGGAGTTCAAGACCAGACTGGCCAATATGGTGCAACCCCGCCTCACTAAAATATAAAAATTAGCCAGGTTTGGTGGCACACACCTGTAGTCCCAGATACTCGGGAGGCTGAGGAAGGAGAATCGCCTGAACCCAGGAGGTGGAGGCTGCAGTGAGCCAAGATGGCACCACTGCACTCCAGCCTCGGTGACAGAGTGAGACTCTGTCTCAGAAAAAAAAGAAGGCCGGGCACAGTGGTTCACGCCTGTAATTCCAGCACTTTGGGAGGCCGAGATGGGCAGATCATGAGGTCAAGAGACCAGACCATCCTGACCAACATGGTGAAACCCCGTCTCTATTAAGAAAACAAAAATTAGCTGGGCGTGGTGGCACGCACCTGTAATCCCAGCTACTCGGAAGGCTGAGGTAGGGAGAATTGCTTGAACACGGGAGGTGGAGGTTGCTGTGAGCTAAGATCACTCCACTGAACTCTAGCCTGGGCTACAGAGCAAGACTCCCTCTCAAAAAAAAAAAAAAAAGGTAAAACAAAATGAGTTTGAAATTCAATTTTCAGTTTTTATTTTGTTTCTAACCAAAATATCCTATTTTATGTTATTTTATGTATTTCATAATATACTGCCTTGATTAGAAAACCTTATTCAAATAATGTCAGTTCTAACTCACTTCTTTTTCCAACTATGAATGTTAAGGCTTCAAAGTTGCTGCATTAAAATATTTTAAAGGAAGTTTTAGGCTATGTGTGGTGGCTCATGCCTGTAATCCCAGCACTTTGGGAGGCCAAGGTGGGAGGATCACTTGTGGTCAGGAGTTCGAGACCAACCTGGCCAACATGGTGAAACCCTATCTCTACCAAAAATACAAAAATTAGCCGGGTGTGGTGGCACATGCTTGTAATCCCAGCTACTCGAGAGGCTGAGGCAGAAGAATTGCTTGAACCCAGGAGACAGAGGTTACAATGCGCTGAGATTGTGCTACTGCACTCCAGCCTGGGCAACAGAGTGAGACTCCATCTCAAAAAAAAAAAAAAGTTTTACTACTTTTATTATTAGTCGATAGCTTGGGGAATGAAAGTTTAAGAAGGGCATATTGTTTTTAAAATATGGATATATTAACACTGAGAAGGATGGAGTCCCACAGTGGGCCTATCAGCTTGGCCTAATTTCTGGATATAGGATATATATTAAGTAACAACAAATAAATTTACATGATTAAAATATTTTCAGATTTTAAAATTATGAAGAATGATTTGATATTCTTACAGTTTCATCAAAATCCATAAAATTGGACACAACTTTGACATTGGGATGATAAACACCAGCTTGACGAATAACTTCCTCTAGTATATCGCCAATTCCAGCCGAAAATATGAACACGGGGATGCTATGTTGTTGGAGCTTATCAAAGAAATTCTCATATCCTTCTCTGTAAGATGGAGATAACAAACTGATTATTAAAGAGCAAGATATAGTTCCTTTTTACTTAGAAGCTAAAAAAGTGAAATATTCCTAGTAATTCTATGGCTCACTCATATTCTCATTTCAATATACTGCCCAAGAGGGCTGTTATTGATATCTACAATACTATAAGTTTTTCAAACAACAGTTAACTCTTTACTTTCCCTTTAACCAATTCTAATACTACAAACTAGATGTCTTTAAGCTTTCATTGAATATGAATATAAACCTACAGTTCACAATTTATACCATTTAAAAAGAAATAGGCAGGCATAGCAGTGCATGCCTATAGTCCCAGCTATTTGGGAGGTTGAGGCTTGAGGATTGCTTGAGCCCAGGAGTTCTAGTCCAGTCTGGGCAACATAGCGAGACCCTGTCTCTAAAATGAAATTTAAAAAGAGAAAACAATAGTTAAGCTACACCTTGAAAACCCCACTTAGGGGTTAAAATATGGATATATTAACACTGAGAAGGATGGAGTCCCATAGTGGGCTTATCAACTTGGCCTAACTTAATGGATATATATTGACCAACAAAAAATACATTTACATGATTAAAATATTTTCAGATTTTAAAATTATGAAGAATGACTTGATATTCTTACAGTTTCATCAAAATCCATAAAATTGAAAAGAAAAGCAGAGTGGCAGGAACTTAGATGTATTCTCGACATCTGGCATGTCTCTTTACTAAGATCTTAAGCCCTCTTCCCTTTTTTACCCTTCCTGGGCCATAGGTTAAAGAATGCTAATGTTGCCTACTAAGGAATGAAACACTTACTAGCTGTCCTCACACTTTTTCTGACAATTTATTGCTTTCCTTTTTAGAAGTAATCACCTTAAAATATAACATCATCATAAAAAAGTAACATCATCATATTTGCCTAATGAGTTGAAAATTTTACGAGGTAATAAACCACATATGTATAAATCAAGTTAAAAGGGATTTAACTTGATTAAATAGGGATTTTATCACAAAATACATAGTGGTAAGATAAGCCTGTTTAATACTGTTTATTACCACTAAGACATATGTCTTTCCTAAGTATTTTGCTAAAAAATTTTTAAATGGCCTTGGTTCAAAAATTTTAAGTCTGACATTTTTAATCTGGAGAAACAAAATACAAATTAGAACTTAAATCTCATAAGGCTCTTACTACCTACACCAAGATCTAATATGTCATTCTAAATTCCTTATCTTACCACTATGTATTTTGTGATAGGTGGCATATTTTGGATATGGTTATATAAGGAATATTCAATCTTATTTTTAAAAAGTACAACTGACTACATAAATAGCAATAATTCAAGTCTGTGAACAATAACAGCAAAAAACACCCAAGAAACTTACTTGAGCATAACGTCAGATTCTGCCACAATTTCTTTAAGTTTAGCTTTTGGTAAAGCTTGCTGAACAAGCAAACCATGTGATTTAGTATACCTGGAGTTTATGACCAAAGGAAAAAAGACTATCAATTAAGACAAACTAAAATTATTATCTTTATTACAAAGCATCCTTCCATGTGAGAAAATGTGTTCCTCATATTTGGATTTAAATTTTAGAGACTGAAGTTCATCACTAATGAATGTATACCTCATGTCTCAAAATGTGATATGCATGTTCTTACTGAGTTTCCCAGTCCTCCCAAACCCAGACTTAGCTTAAATATGTTAGTAAGGTAATGAAAGGAAACTAGCTATAAACCTTCCCTAATTCTACACATAAAAACTCAACCCAACCTATGGAAGCATAGTCCTTTCTCTGATTGCAGTAAAATGAATTAGAGCAACCCCATTTTTAAAATTTGTTTGTAGTTTGAATTTTCTACATACTGAAGATGCTACTTAGTGAACAAGAGAGAAAATCTTTGTTATGGCAAGTGTCATATATAGATTAGCCTGCTTTATGTAGAAAACACCTATAATCATAGCATCTCAGTATAAAGGGCCCTTAGACTCTCTAACCCATTACAGTTATGCAAACAGCCACTAAAAACAGAAAGAAAGAAACGAAAAGAAAAAAAGCCTAACTCTTCATCTGATACCTAAAAATACCCCTATAATATTCCTAAGTCACCTTCTTCCCTGCCTGGGTCAGCTTCTATCATGTTAGTAAGCTCATTCTCCCAGGGAAGCTTATTCCATTGCCAGAAAACTCTTAATTGCTAGACAGGCTTTTCATTTCTCACGCTGAAATCAATCTTCTTATATCTTCCAAGTCTAGTTCCAGTTCTGCTGCTACCAGTTTGTAGAGCTAAGTCTAATATCTTTTCAACATTTAATACCATAAATACAGATGAAGTATGTAACTGTTAGGTAATGGGACAATAAAGACAAATCATTCCTGGTCTCCTAAGATTTTAAAACAAGTTGTTCCTTCTCAAATCAAAGCATTTTCTATTCCTTGAAATGTTCCTCAAGTGGGAAGGCTCAAATTCCTCTGATCATTCTGGTGGACTACTCTGACTCCTTTTAAGTTTGTCATGATCTATTTTTTTTTTTTTTTTTTTGGTCACTATTGTCATGGTTTCTCTTAACAGCATTCTTCCAGAATCCGACACAGTGCTTTCAGTGTGATCTGCCTGGAATACTGCATTTTGATTAATGCAACCAAAGGTCGATTTTTGGGTAACCATATCACCTGCTGGCTCTAACTGAGTTCAGAGTCAGTTTAAATCCTCATACCTTTTCTTTACACATTAAGCCACACTTTGTTCATATACTTAAAAAGAAATTCTTGTTTTTAATTTGAGACTTAAATGCAGGACTTTTAATTTATTCCTACTGGACTTCACCTTAAATAAACAAAACAAAAGGATTCCTAAACTATTAGAGAGATCAGATAATTAGAGCTCATTTTGTTATTCAATGCTCTAACTTGCACAATTTATTAATCTGTTTGTTTGCAATACAGGCAAAAAATAAGCCATCAGTTGTAACTGCAGTGTTGTTTTATTATTTTTTTTAAATCCTCCTACTGCCTAATATACACTTACCATTCCACCATATAAGGGTACTTCTCTTCTACAGTAAGAACAGGATCAACTTCAATAGCGTAATATTTTTCCTTTAGTTGCAATAACTAGGAAGATATGAATAACTCAATCATGAAGATTACTTGAAAATAAATCTGCTTGGTTTTATAGAAAGCAAAACAATGTAAACAAGTATTTTCAACAAACTGCTTTAAAAGTTGAGCTAATGCATCAATTGAAAAAATATTTGTTGATCTTAGTTGACATGTAATCAAATATACCTGCAAAAAGCTACCTTTCTTTTGTAAAGTACTTTCAGGTGAGTAAAAACCAACAATAAAATTATCAGTACAAAAAACACTTTAGTTTTCATATAAAGGTATTAAATTTGATTCACATTTCAAATTGCATTTTGTTAAGATATACACAGACACATACATACTCAAGCAAAGTACTGAAGCAATTTCCTCATCAACTTAAAGGAGCAAAACCTACAGAAAACTGAAGTACTTTTGTTTTAAATCTCCAGTTAACGTTACAACACCAGAATACTTTGGTAATCATTTAAGAGTTTTAAATATAAGTTTTGTTGTCAAGTTACTGTGAATTTTTATCTTTAAAATATGTTTTGAATGTGTAATTCATACAGCAAACCTACTATTTACTGAGTGCTATGTGGCAGGTATGGCTGTAAGCACTTTACATCCATTCTTACTTCTGTGAATGCACCTGAAGAAATTCTCAGGCAAAAAGGGTAATGAAGTCTTTGAGTGACTATAGATTGTTGTTAGTGTTTACCTTTTTTCTACATTCATCTGTAACCAGCTTACAGTTGTCAATGATATCTAAAGATAGAAAGCAAAATAAGCATTAAAAGAAATACTCTGATTTATGCTACCACTACTATGAATAATTTGCTATAAAGTAATGGCAAAAAACTCAATTACTTTTGCACCAACCCCATACTTTTAAGTAATGCCAAGTCAACTAGCATGGTTATTATAACTTTTGGTCTCAGTGGTATAATTCACATGACATTGTTAAAGAAGCTAATGGCTTAAAATCTGAGATTCAGTGACTGCTCGCTTACATCACTGAGAAAGACAATTCAATATCTTCAAATACTATGAACTGTGTATTGATCACTTCCATTTTCTCCTTTGTAATTAAATATAAGAAACACATATGGGAAATACATTTTTTTCGTAATAAAAAGATAATAAATGCTTAACGTAAACATCTGGAAAATCCAGACCACTGTAAAGAAGAAAACAAAAATTGAATGGTAAAAGGTTTTAGCATTCAGTAATAAGTAATGAACAATATTTTAGTATATTTCCTTTCAGTCTTAAGATTTCATGTATATCAATTAGATAAGAGATCATACCAAATCTGTAATTTTGAATTTTCTTTTTCATTTCACATTGTAGTCTGCATTTTTCCATGTAATTAAAATTTCTGGTATGTGAGCAGAAAATAATTTATATCATTTCTGCAGCATTAAACTTTTTAGGTTGCTTCCAAGCATCTGCTATTAGTAATAATTTTATGTTGAGCTTAGTCACCATTATTTTTGCGAATAAAGCTTTTTTAAAAACTGCATTTGGGATTATTAGAAATTCTCCAAAGAGGACTTAATAGGGCAAAGGATATGAAGATTTTTAGTGTTTTTTTTTTTTTTCTTTTTGAGACAGGGTCTTGTTTTGTTATCCAGGCTGGAGTGCAGTGGTGCGATTATGGCTCACTATAGACTCGCCCTCCCAGGCTCAAGGATCCTCTCAGCCTCCCAAGTGAGTAGCTGGGACCACAGGCATGCCACAATGCCCAGCTAATTTTTTATTTTTTGTAAGAAAAGGTCTTATTATGTTGCTCAGGCTGGTCTCAAACTCCTGGGCTCAAGTGATTATTCCACCTCCACCTCCCAAAGTGCTGGGATTACAGGCGTGAGCCACTGTGCCTGGCGATTTTTAGCATTTTTTTAATACAAGTTATCAAAATAATTTTTCTTTTCCTTTTTTATTTTTTTTTTGAGATGAAGTTTCACTCTGTTGCCCATGCTGGAGCAGTGGTGCAATCTTGGCTCACTGCAAACTCCACCTCCCGGGTTCAAGTGATTCTCCTGCCTCAGCCTCCTGAGTAGCTGGGATTACAGGTGCCCGCCACCATGCCCAGCTAATTTTTGTATTTTTAGTAGAGACAGGGTTTCATCATTTTGGCCAGGCTGGTCTTGAACTCCTGACTGCAAATGATCTGCCCGCCTCAGCTTCCCAAAATGCCGAGATTACAGGCATGAGTGACCGCACCCAGCCCCAAAATAATTTTTCAATTTACCCATGTACTAAAAGCAAATGAGAGAGTTCATTTCACCGTTTCCCTGTCAGGTTGAAGAGTGTTATTTTAAAAACTCACAGCCAAGTTGGAAAACAAAAAAGACATTAAAATTTGGTAAAATTCCTAGAAAACAAAGTATTTGATAAATGGTGTTTCTTCAGGTTAACCCAAAGTTTACAACCTATTTAAATATTTCTTGAATAATGAATAGACCATATTTGGCAAGAAATATTTCAGGAGTCTCTGATTCCCTTTGCTACCAAAACCATACATGAAAATAACCATTTATATAATATGGGAAAAAAAAACCTCAAAAATATAATAAGAAAAAGCAGGTCTCCTCACTGTCAATGTCCAAGAAGAATTTTAAAAACCCAGTTATCTCACAGGTAATATAAAGAGGATCTTAAAATAATGATGACATGCTTTTGTGAATTTGTTTACAAATATCACACTTACTATGACATGTTGGGCATCTTTTCCCTTTATATGAAAATCTACTGAGTGTCATATCAAAGTCTGTTATTATCTGTAAGAAAAGAGTGAAATGCATTATTGTAAACATAGCCCACATGGCCAGCAATTCTCTGTGCTACCCAAACACATACTTCATGCTTTCCTAGATGCATAGGACTGTGCTCAGTCTCTGGTCCACACTGTTAACTTATTCTCTTTACATTGAATTTTCTCATGCCGTTCCTTTATAAAGTCCTGGGAATAATCTGAACTACAAAGTGCTACCTTGAGTGCCCTAGTGTTTTCACCAAATAAATCTGATTCATAATTCAGCCATAAAAAACAAAGAGATGCTGTCATCTGCAGCAACATGGGCGAGCCTGGAGGTCATTATCTTAAGTGAAATAAGACAGGCACAGAAAGACAAATATTATATGTTCTTACTCATATGTGAAAACTTAAAAAGTTGATCTCATGGAAACAGAGAGTAGAAAGACGGTTACCAGAGTCTGGGAAGGGTGGGAGGGTTGGTGAGATAAAGAACAGCTGGTTAATGGTTATGAAAATACTGTTAGAAGGAATAAGTTCTAGTGTTTACACAGTGGAATGACTATAGTAAACAGTATTTTATTGTGTATTTCAAAACAGCTAGAAGAAAAGATTTAGAATGTTCCCAAAACAAAGAATAAATATTAGAAGTGGCAGATATCCTAATTACCCTGATTTGATTATTGCACATTTTATATACATTTGAAAATATCACATATACCCCATATACATATACAGTTATTATGTATCGACTTTAAAAATTGAAAAAATCCAGCCAGGCACGGTGGCTCATGCCTGGAATCCCAGCACTTTGGGAGGCCGAGGCGGGGAGATCACTCGAGGTCAGGAGTTTGAGATCAGCCTGGCCAAGATGGTAAAACCTTGTCTCTACTAAAAATACAAAAATAGCCAGGTGTGGTGGCATGTGCCTGTAATCCCAGCTACTCAGGAAGCTGAGGCAGGAGAATCACTTGAACCTGGGAGGCGCAGGTTGCAGTGAGCTAAGATCATGCCACTGCACTCCAACCTGGGCGACAGAATAAGACTCCATCTCGAAAAAATAAAACAAAATTAAATAAATAAATAAAAATAAAAATTTGAAAAAATCTGATTAATTGGTATGGGAATTTGCAATTGCAGGTGATATGGCTACTCTTCTCACTAGAGATTTTCGACCAACTTGGTCAATGCACAAAAATGCAGTGGAAGCAATTCAACTATATGAAGCTCTTAGTTACTGATACCATTACATGCTGGATTTAACTTGCTTATTTAAACTATACCAATGAATGAATGCACATTGAAATAGCTGGCCAGCTCTTGAAACTTAGGAGACTGGGTTAAATATTATTTTTCAGAAATGTTTTAAAAAAGGAATAATTTTATTTTTTACAGAATATCCAGACTGTTGATTTAATTTACATGTAACACATTCCTTTAAAACAGAGACAACTTTTTAAAAACTCAATTATCCCCGTAATAAGGTTGTATCTTAATCTGAACTACTATGATTAAAACATGAAAGAGCAGCATAAAACTATACACTTTTAAATATTATCCTTAAAATGGTTTAATCTTTGTACACAGCATGAGTTAGCTTAGTACTTAAGACTAATACAAACTTAAGAGTATTTCAGGGTTATTAACTTTTGTTTTTCCAATAGGGTATTCTGTCTGTTTTAGAACAACTCAAGATATATATTTTCTGGATTTTATATTCCTAAAGGATAGGCAAAAACTGTCTACCTAAACTTGCTGTACTCAGATTTTATCAAACAGGAGATGAATGAGTCGGCTTTAACATTAAAAATAAAATAAGGCTGGGCCATGATGGCTCACGCCTGTAATCCCAGCACTTTGGGAGGCCGAGGTGGATTGATCACTTGAGGCCAGGAGTTTGAGATCAGCCTGGCCAACATGGCGAAACCCTGTCTCTACTAAAAATATAAAAATTAGCTGGGTGTGGTGGCAGGCACCTGTAATCCCAGCTGCTCTGGAAGCTGAGGAGGGAAAACTGCTTGAACCGGGAAGCAGAGGTTGCAGTGAGCTGAGATCGTGCCACTGCACTCCAGCCTGAGCAACAGAGTAATACTCAGTCTCAAAAAACAAAAAAATTAGCTGGTTGTGGTGGCTGGCACCTGTAATCCCAGCTGCTCGGGGAGGCGGAGGTACGAGAATTGCCTGAACCCAGGAGGAGCAGGTTGCAGTGAGCCAGGATTGCGCCACTGCACTCCAGGCTGGGCAACAGAGTGAGACTCCATCTCAAGAGAAAAAAAAAAAAAAAAGAAGCCTTCATTATTAAGCTTTTATTTTTGGAGTGCAGTGGCATGATCTCAACTCACTGCAACCTCTGCCTCCCGGGGTTAAGTGATTAGCCTGCCTCAGCCTCCCAAGTAGCTGGGATTACAGGCATGCACCACCAGGCCCGGCTAATTTTTGTATTTTTAGTAGAGACAGAGTTTCACCATGTTGGCCAGGCTGGTCTCGAACTCCTGACCTCAGCCTTGTCCACCCGCCTCGGCCTCCCAAAGTGCTAGGATTACAGGTGTGAGCCACTATGCCCGGCCATTTTTTTTTTTTTAATAGAGATGGGGTCTCACTATGTTGCCCAGGCTGGTCTCAAACTCCTGGGCTCAAGTGATCCTCCTGCTTCAGTCTCCCAAAGTGCTGGAATTACAGGCATGAGCCACCACACACAGCCAAGGCTTCTTGATAATTATTCACCTGAAGTTTGGCAGCTCCTCCTTTGATAAGACCACAGATAATTTCTTCTACTCTTGTAGGGTTCTTGATTCGAACTGAACTTTTCTGGAATTCTGGCATCTAAAAGTAAAAGAAAATTAATTGATTAGTTTTCATTCTTCTTTCCCCAGGTTCCTTTGATACCAAGCAGAAACCTGTCTTATTTAAAGACACAAAAATGTTAAGGCATTATTTTTAAAAAGCAAGCCACCACATCAAATTACCATTTATTTATTTTAGTATTACTTTTTTAGAGATGCGGTCTTGTTTTGTCACCCAGGCTGGAGTGCAGTGGCACAATCCTAGCTCACCGTAGCCTCAAACTCCTGGGCTCAAATGATCCTCCCATCTCAGCCTCCTGAGTAGGTAGAAGGCATGCGCCATCATACCCAGCTAATTTTTAAAATTTTCTGTAGAAGTGAGTGAGGTCTTGCTTTGTTGCTCAGGCTGATCTTGAACTCCTGGACTCATGCAATCCTCCCATCTTGGCCTTCCAAAGTCCTGGGATTAAAAGTGTGGGACACCAAGCCCAGCTCCCACATTACCATTTATACACACAAAAATACTTAAAACTTATCAGTATTTTCCAGCTACAGAGTAAGATAAAACTACATTTGTGATTCAATTGCTTTATCAGAAAGTATATATCTTTTTCTAAGTATAAAAGCAATGCACGCTTACCACAGAAATAATAGTAAAAACATAAAAAAGACAATAAAAACTGCCTGGAGTTCAACTACGTGAAGATAAACAAGTAACATTTAAATTTATTTTCTATTAGTTTCATTTCTGTGATTTTCTATTAGTTTCATTTCTGGGTTGTGATGCAATCCAGAGAGAGCCCAGAAATCATATTTTAACCATGAATACCCCAGCAGCTACCCCTCGATTGATTAATTTTTCTAAAAATCTTAAGATGACTCCCATTAAGCCTCCATTTTATATAATACAGTAACTAAACTTCCACCCTAATACTAATATAATACCTTGAGCATATCCCTCTGAAACATGCATATATACGCATATAGTTTTAGCTCACCCTCATTATATACTTTTGCATCTGGCTTTTATGAATTAATACATACATTTAGCTTGCCTACATATTTATATTTTAAAATGTTCCTGAGCAGAAAGGAAGCAATTATCACAATTATTCCCCCAAAAGTTTATCTTTGTATAATTAAAATACATTTAAAATATTTTAAATTTGAAAAGCTGCTTCAAGATCTTTGCTCTTTTTATTGTACTATTTTCCAAATAATATACTGTTCTTGGCACATATTTTACAATAGATTTATTTCAAATTGAGATAACTGCCAAAAAGTATTGTGCCAGGCACAGTGGCACATGCCTGTAATCCCAGCTACTTGGAAGCTGAGGATCACTGGAGCCCAGGAGTTTGAGACCAGCCTGGGCAACATAGCAAGACCCATCTAAAAAAATGGGTGTAGGCTGCTACTACAGAGTTATGAAGACTTTAGGGTTGCTCAACAATTTAATCTTAAGTATTATTTCTTGTTACTAGCTACTTTATCACAAATAGAATGAAACTGATTAGAGGAAAAATCAGTACAAACTCATAGCACATGTACAATACAACTAGCAGGATAAAATTATGCCTCATTTTATAGTCAGTTATACAGCATAGGCCATAATAGTACCTCAAACCCAAGTTCTATACTGGTTTGTATTGGATAATCTTTATTTATATGTTTTTATTCTGGGTATGTTATTAGTAATATTAACATAGTTCATGTGTGTCATGGACATGGTTACAAAAATTCCCTGGACCTTCTATCTTTGCTACGAGAGAATCTCACCACGTAAATCTATCAGATGCTGTGTTGTTCCTACATAATGGGCAAGAGTAGAAAAATCAGAAAAAGGATAGACTGTCTTCCAAAGACTGGAAGATGATAACGAAAGCGTAGAGGAAAGAGGCCGGGCACAGTGGCTCACGCCTGTAATCCCAGCACTTCAAGAGGTCGAGGTGGGCAGATCACGAGGTCAGGAGATCGAGACCATCCTGGCTAACATGGTGAAACACTGTCTCTACTAAAAACATAAAAAATTAGCTGGGCGTGGTGGCGGGTGCCTGTAGTCCCAGCTAGTTGGGAGGCTGAGGCAGGAGAATGGTGTAAACCCGGGAGGCGGAGCTTGAAAAAAAAAAGAAAGTGTAGAGAAAAGACAAGTGCTAACATTAAAATTTTCTCCATGGATGAAAGATCTACCACCTACAATATATTTAATTTTAAAAAGCCATATTTAAGTAGGATGACCTGCAATGCAACTAACCTTGATGTAGTAATCCTTTTAACTCAACTGGATGAGTTTCAACGGCTTAAAGGTTATCTATGTATTTTATAGTGATTTTTCAATAGATGGAAAGGCAGATAGGCACTGGTTCCTATTTTTTTTTCATACATTAACCCATTCACTCGCCTAACCAATATTTACCATGTGTCTACTTTGTGCCACACACTCTTGCTAAATGCTAGGGATATGATGATGAGTAGTATTTACTCTGCTTTTCTGCTGAGTTTTAGGAACCACTGCTGTTTCGGAATATCACTTCTGTAACTCCCTTACAAATACCTCAGCTAGTAAGTTTATCTCTTGACAACTAATTTCTGTTCTTACCTCAGCCCTAACTGGCAGACGCACAGCAATCAGCATATGTTTGATTCAATAACCAATCCATTATGGTGAAAGCAACACAGGATATATATCATAGACTATTTTTTCACCAAAAAAATTAAATATTCGATTTCACTGTACCCATACTAAGATGTCTTACCTCAGACAAATCACAACTTCAAGTTTTTGATAACGGATAGGAGAATCACACCAACACCACTTTGAAGAAGGCTGGTTTCTGCTACACTAATAAATGTAAGATTGGTTTATTTTATTTTTATAGAGATAAGGTCTTGCTGTGTTGCCCAGGCTGGTCTCAAACTCCTGGGCTCAAGCGATCTCCCCGCTTCAGCCTCCCAAAGTGCTGGGATTACAGGTGTAAGCCACCATGCCCAGCCAATACTGGTTTACTTTAAATCACAATGGATGAAAGAGAACCGGTAGCTAAAGGCATTGGTGGCTCCTGTACAACATACAACCATTCATTTTCATTGTGTATTCATAAGTAGTGAGTACACAAATGGCACGGGAGTAAAATAATGATGAAATAGGTACAAGAAATATAAAAACGACCATTCTATCTGTCTTGGGTTATATAGTATACTATACTCCTCTCCTGCAATACACAATTAATGTCACTGATCTATATGAGAAATACTTCACAAGAACTTGAGATATGGGGTATTTTACTCAAATACTTTATAATATAGCCTAAGAAAGAGAATCAAAGACTCCTGTATGGAATATGTCAAAGAGTATCATAATATAAGCACACTGTAGAAGTATGATGAAATACATCACATACTTTTTGTTGTGGTGGTTGTTGTTGAACATGCTCCAACTGTTGCATGAGATCACATACTTTTGTTACCTCCACAAAGTCCTTCTGTCTATATCCCTCTTAGAAAAACACAGACTTGGTTTGGTGGCATATAAATAATGATACTTCAAATTTGAAGGGCAAGGTATTTTGAATTGTCTGAAAAAATTTCAATTATGATACAATTTTATGAAAAAGAAATAAGAAGCTAAAAATTTCCATCATTTGTGATAAAAAGAGAACAAATTCATTTTATGGTAAAGCCACAGTGTAAAATGTTGGGGAGGGAGCAATGCCTTCCTGAAAAGAATCAGGGTATGTTGGTTGATTGATGCCAATCTGAATCAACACCAAAAATGATTAAGAAAGACCTAAAATTCATTTATTTTGACCAATACTTAATATATTTATAGAGATGAAATGGATTTCAAAGTTATGCCATTTTATCCACAACTCAATTGTTTAATATTAGATTTGATATGATCTTGTGGATACACTGGGATAAGATAAAAATGAGAAGCTCTGGCCGGGCGCGGTGGCTCAGGCCTGTAATCCCAGCACTTTGGGAGGCTGAGGCGGGCGGATCACGAGGTCAGGAGATCGAGACCACCCTGGCTAACACGGTGAAACCCCCGTCTCTACTAAAAATACAAAAAATTAGCCAGGCGAGGTGGCGGGCGCCTGTAGGCCCAGCTACTCTGGAGGCTGAGGCAGGAGAATGGCATGAACCCCAGGGGGCGGAGCCTGCAGTGAGCCGAGATCGCGCCACTGCACTCCAGCCTGGGCGACAGCGAGACTCTGCCTCAAAAAAAAAAAAAAAAAAAAGAGAAGCTCCATAGTACAGTTACCAAATTTCTGGGTGTGGCTTGGTATCATCAATCCAATGATAATATTCCAGACTAGGGATAATCCTAATTTCCAGGATGAGATTATGACAACTTCAAAGTTTAATTCTGTTTGAACTAGATTTCAAATTATATTAAATTTTGATTAAAAAAGAAAACACGGCCGGGCATGGTGGCTCATGCCTGTAATCCCAGCACTTTAGGAGGCTGAGGCAGGAGGATCACTTAGGCTCAGCAGCTCGAGACCAGGCTGGGCAACGTGGCAAAACCCCGTCTCTACAAACAATACAAAAATTAGCCGGGCATGGTGGTGCACATCTGTAGTCCCAGATACTCGGAGGCTAAGGTGGGAGGATTGCCTGAGCCTGGGAGGCAGAGGTTGCAGTGAGCTGACATCATGCCACTGCACTCCAGCCTGGGTGACACAGTGAGACCCTGTCTCAAAAAATAAATAAATAAATAAAAAGATTTTGTATTAAAAAACACACATAAATACATTCTATTTAAAATAATGAATTACTATTCTTAAACTAAAAATAAAAAACAAAATAAACTAAGGGTTATACAATCCACAATGTACAGAGAAAACAATTCATATTTTAACCAAGACTAAAAAAATTACTTGTACTTTTAATTTATAAATATGTATGTTCATCTATATGAGTTTCATTTATTTATTATTTTTAAAATTTATTTTTGGCCGGGCACGGTGGCTGATGCCTGGAATCCCAGCACTTTGGGAGGCCAAGGCCAGCGGATCACCTAAGGTCAGGAGTTCAAGACCAGCCTGGCCAACATAGTGAAACCCTGTCTCTATTAAAAATACAAAAATTACTCAGGCATGGTAGCACATGCCTGTAATCCCAGCTACTCTGGAGGGTGAGACAGGAGAATCGCTTGAACCCGGGAGGCGGAGGTTGCAGTGAGCCGAGATGGCACCACTGTACTCTAGCCCAAGTGACAGAGCGAGACTCTGTCTCAAAAACAAACAAAAAAAGGCCAGGCACAGTGGCTCATGCCTCTAATACCACCACTTTGGGAGGCCAAGGCAGGCAGATCACCAGAGGTCGGGAGTTCGAGATCAGCCTGGGTAACATGGTGAAACCCCATCTCTACTAAATATACAAAATTAGCTGGGCATGGTGGCATACACCTGTAATCCTGTTACTTGGGAGGCTGAGGCAAGAGAATTGCTTGAACCCGGGAGGCGGAGGTTGCAGTGAGCCAGGATTTCGCCACTGCACTCCAAGCCTGGGTGACAGAGTGAGACTCGGTCTCCAAAAAAAAAAAAAAAAAATTACTTTTATGTTTTTTTTTTTTTATTTTTTGAGGCAGGGTCTTGCTCTGTCACCCAGGCTGGAGGGCAGTGGCGTGATCTTGGCTTACTCCAACTTTCCCTCCTGGGCTCAGGTGATCCCCCCACCTCAGACTCTCAAGTAACTGGGACTACAGGGGCTCACCACCACCCTCGGCTGATTTTTGCATTTTTTTGTAGAAACAGGGTTTTGTAGTGTTGCCCAGGCTGGTCTTGAACTCCTGGACTCAAGCAATCTGCCTGCCTCAGCATCCCAAAGTGTTGGGATTACAGGCATCAGCCACTGCACCTGACCTATTTTAAAATTTTTGAGACAAGGTCTCACTCTGTCACCCAGGATGGAGTGCAGTAGCGTGATCACAGCTCACTGCAGACTTGACCTCCTGGGCTCAACAGATCCTCCCACCTTAGCCTCCAGAGTAGCTGGGACTACAGGCATCTGCCACTATGCCCAGGTAATTTTTTAATTTTTGTAGAGACGGGTCTCACTATGTTGCCCAGGCTGGTCTCAAACTCCTGAGCTCAAGCGATCCTCTCGCCTTGGCCTCCCAAAATGCTGGGATTACAGGCATGAGCCACAGTGCCCAGCCTCAGTGAATTTTAAATCACCTTAGTATTATCCTACATTTTTCTGTAAATAGCCCACATAAAAATCAGTTTGAATCACTTAAGAAATTCCAGTCAGATATTCTCAGAGAAATATTCTTTCTTGGTTTTCCATTGTTTATATTTGGTAGCAACAAAAGACTTCATTACTGCAGTGGTACAAAGAAGTAGGCACTAGAGTTTTTATCCAACTACACAGAAAGTATAGATTTAAAGCCACCTATTCAAACTGGTACATTTACCCCCACACATAGATGATTCTCAGATTTATTTGGAAGATTATGCACTACTAAATTTTAGTAATAGCGATTTCCCTTGCCTATTACATATTTGGTCTGTTTCTACATTAAGATAGTGTAGGCCAAATTCTTTCATTCCTTCACCACATATTAAGTATAAGACAGTGTGTGAAGCCGCTCTGTAAGAGATATATAAAATATAAATCTTACACTCAAGGTGCATATTCTCTAATGTGGATTAAAAAATAGAAACCCAAATAATTAATACATTGCCAAGATGTCCAGATAAAATGTAAGAGGAATAGAAGAAACAAAGATTTCTTCTTCTGGGGTCAAAGGAGGAAGAGTCAACAGAGGTAGGCTCTGGAAGAGAAACAGGATTTAGATATGCTGAGATTAGGGAGGAATCAAAGTGCAGGGTCTAATATGGGAAAAAGAGAAATAGCTCTGTTTGTATAGTACTTGAGTGTACACAGAGAAGTGTGCATGTAAAAAGTCTGGACAGAGAGATCTGAATCCTGTTCATGAGAAGTGAAGAATAACATGCTATAAAGTTGTCAATATAAAATACATATATATATATATATATTTTTTTTTTTTTTTTTTTTTTGAGACGGAGTCTCGCACTGTCACCCAGACTGGAGTGCAGTGGCGCCATCTCAGCTCACTGCAAGCTCCGCCTCCTGGGTTCATGTCATTCTCCTGCCTCAGCCTCCCGAGTAGCTGGGACTACAGGTGCCCGCCACCACGCCTGGATAATTTTTTTGTATTTTTAGTAGGGACGGGGTTTCACCATGTTAGCCAGGATGGTCTCGATCTCCTGACCTCATGATCTGCCCGCCTCGGCCTCTCAAAGTGCTGGGATTACAGGCGTGAGCCACCGCGCCCGGCCAGACCTATCAATATTTTTAGGAAAGCAAACCCAAGGTAAAAATTGTGTAAATTAATGCAATAATAGTTAAAAAAAATCTTTTGGCTTGTTTTCCTTCCAACAGTCTGAACAACTGTGGAGTGAATACACTGCTACTTGCCTCCACAGACACCTTCTAGAGGGCTCTAGGACCCAAGTAACAACATTATACAAAGAGGATTAACATTGTTTATATGTCAGGGAATTCCTATACTGCTTGTGTTCACGTAAGTTAAAAAAAAAGTCAACCCAAACAAGAAAATAAGTTTTAGACTGGTTTAATTCTATGTATCAAAGAGATATGCTCAATTCCAATGAATCAAGTGCCAATCCTTCAATGGATAGAAAGAGCTGTTATTAGGTTGAACCATATAAAACTGGCAATATTGGACTATATTTGACATATAAAAACAATTTCATACGCTTCAACCTAAGAGCAATAACTAAACTGACGATGACTTAATCACCATTTTGAGTCAACTTTCACCTTTGATCCTACACTGGTTGAGGGAAAGATGAACAAGAGATTTATTAAGTGTGACAAAATGCTGTGTCACGCTCTAGTTTATAGGCCAGAAAAAAGCTAGAGAGAAAGAGAAAGCTGAAAAAATAAATGGAACAGAAGAGGAGGCATAACAATAATAAGAACACAAAGAGAAAACAAGAGATCATGAGGCAGTTGTTCCCTTTAAAAGAAAGGATTATTTTTAATTGTTGTTTTTAAGATTTTATCACTGTGAATATGGAGAACAGATGTAATTTCTTTCCACACATGCAAATAAATATGCCAGTTACACAGTTAAAACACTCACTAATGTAATAGAGTAGATTAATATTTAATGAATGTTTAATCTGTGGTTACTAGGAACTTTACGTTTTCATTGAGTATGAATAATAACACACAGTTGGTGGTTTCACACCCATTTCTTAAAGGTAAGATTACTGCTCTCATTCAGGGCTATAGAAGCTAATAAGGAATGAGTTAAGTTTTTTTTTTTTTTTTTTTCTGAGACGGAATCTCGCTCTGTCGCCCAGGCTGGAGTGCAGTGGCGCAATCTTGGCTCACTGCAACCTTCGCCTCCCGGGTTCAAGCCATCCTCCTGCCTCAGCCTCCAGAGCAGCTGGGACTACAGGAGCTTGTTACCATGCCCGGCTAATTTTTTGTATTTTTAGTAGAGATGGGGTTTCACTGTATTAGCCAGGATGGTCTCGATCTCCTGACCTGGTGATCCGCCCGCCTTGGCCTCCCAAAGTGCTGGGATTACAGGCACCCGGCCGGAATGAGTTAAGATATGAAGCCAGTTCTGACTCCAAAGCCTGTACATTTCCTATCTCATCCTAGTATATATAATGCAACTCTATTGTCATGCAAGTAAGTATTTAAAAAATTTCTGAATGCTTGTCATTTAAATTTGGAAACCTACAATAATGTATTTCACACTGTACGATTTAAGTGTGTTATTGCTGAGCAAAGAAAATTTAGCGTAAAAAGGAATAGGGGAAACATTTTATATTCTGAGAAGCACGACAATGTGCATTAGATTTCAAGCAAAAACATTTTAAAGATAATTTGAAATTCAATTCAATAAGTATTTGAGGTTTATTTTGTGATGCACTGCGAAGAAAGAGTTGTATAAAATTTCAGTCCCATAATTATCTCGTTAGAGACAGAGGTAAAAGTGGTGAAGATTTACCATTAATAAATGGAACTGGAAATAGGCAAATACCCACCATTTTCACATGTACGGCAGACTCTTGATTAGTCATTTCTTGGTTATCCAATCTTCTGGATTTTCCCAGGTGATGTCACAGCAAAAGAGAAAAAAAAAAGTACACGTAACATACATAAATTTCAGGTTCTTCCTGTTATGCCAATAATATATTTAGGTGGTATTTTTGGTATGACTTATTTATTTCGTTTTTTAAAAATGTTTATTTTATGTACAAAGAACTAACATGGTTTCTTTCATTGGGTGGATGCCTTGGATAATCCATTCAAGGAAGATCACTTAGTCCAACTCAATGAAACCTATGTCCTTTGCGTACTGACAGAAACACCCGAGGCACATATTGAGGCCGTGTTTCCAGATCAGACTATGCTGGTTTGGGCAGATGTGACAAGAGTGAGAACCCTGGCCCAGCTTCCGTGGGTGGCTCCAGTAGGGCTGCTGGTGACCCATCTTGCTTTCGGGAGTGCAGTGAGGCAAAAGGCTTTGCTATGATTTAACATAGCCTATATTTGACACATAAAGCATCTTTTTTTTTTTCTAAGAAGCTCAGCAAGGGTTTTACTCTATCCAGCATAGTTTTGGATTAACCATTTTGTATGGAGAATCTGAAGCTCTCCTGTAAGAACTTATATGGTATTAAGAAAATTGAATAAACAGTGAAAATGAAGTACATATTTGCAAAGAGCACTTTATTGCAAGAATATTTTATCAACACCTTCTCTACATGTAAGGATGAAGTTTGTGGGAAAATTATGCATTGCTACTACCGAATCAATATAGGAATATACAGACAGAACAAAGTAAGAGAAGACGTAACACAAAAGTCCATTTTTTCCTTCAATTTTCTTACATTAAAATCTTTATATTTATTTATTTATTTTTTTTTTATTTTTTTTGAGATGCAGTCTTGCTCTGTTGCCAGGCTGGAGTGCAGTGGCGTGATCTCGGCTCACTGCAACCTCTGACTCCCGGGTTCAAGTGATTCTCCTGCCTCAGCCTCCCAAGTAGCTGGGATTACAGGCGCATGCCGCCACGCCTGGTTAATTTTTGTATTTTTAGTAGAGATGGGGTTTCACCATGTTGGCCAGGATGGCCTCGATCTCCTGACCTCGTGATCCACCCGCCTCTGCCTCCCAAAGTGCTGGGATTACAGGCATGAGCCACTGCGCCCGGCCTAAAATCTTTAATTTTTTAATATGATATGACTAAGACATGAGCTGTATTTGAATCGAGCATTGTGTCTAGCACAAAATAGGTATGTGAGAGTGTTTATCAACTGAATGAACCTTTTAGGGTCTGGGTGAAGTTTAAATATATCTGTTCATCAAACAAAAGGAACCAGTTTTTAAAACATCTCTCATCATTATTCTAAGATTTTTGGTTGTTGCTGTGTTGGTAGTATAAATCTTAGGGAAAATTACTAAGCTATGTTTGTTCCATAATGACTTTACTTTTACTTTATTTCAGATAAGTAAAATTCTATAATTAAAGCACTATTTTAAAATGGCAACTTAGTTGAAAGGGAGAACATATCTGACTTTTTCTTAAACTCTAGTAATATAAGTTGGACATTAGATCTGTGTTCTTTATAATTAAAAGGTGTTATAGCAGATATATCAAATTTTCTCAAATTCTGAAATTCGGTCCCTACTCCCTTCCATTTTAAGTCCATGAAATTACAAAATGTCTTTTTCTCCCTCTCTCAGAAAGCCTGCTAGTAAGTTGATAGTCTCATAATTGACGGCATCTTAGAATTGAGTAAACACGATTTCCAAACAGTAAGATGATAACTTGCAATTTTTCACATCTGAAAAAGAATGTATCTGCAGTATGAGTGTGTGTATATATATCGATATAAAGATGTGTATGTGTATATATCTTTGTACAGCTATATATATACACACATACACTATATAATTCATAAAACATTTGATCACCACCCTCAAAATATAATGGTAGTTTGGGGATTAGTAGTCTTTAGCTTAGATGATTATAGTCAAGTTTAAGTAGACTTTCCTTGGTCTAACTTTTTTCTGTCATAGTCATCCAGATTTTTAACAAACAAGATATTATAGAAGCTGCATGCAAGTCTATTTCTTCATTCATAGCAATCAAAGCCTAATTATTAAATGCTTACAGCTTTTCTTTGATGTTTAATATGTGAAAAGCAGTCTAGATTTCTCAAAGAGCACTATTTAAATAAAACTATCTCATTAGCTTGAAAAAAAGGAATAGTGTGGAGACTGTGGAAAAGTACTGTAGAGTTTATAAAAATACCGCATAATCTGTGAAACATTTGAAAAGCCCAAGGGCAAACAATTCACACAGTGAAGAATTAAACACATTTTAGTATCTACGAATCTAAGATCTTTTTGTTACACATTCAGGTAGTAGAAATCGTCTTTATTCTCTACCTCTGAAGTATGGCTCTTTTTGGAACATACATTTTGAGTTTAAAGAGGAAAAAAGTCAGTATAAGTTGGTAAAAGAATGATCATCTTTCTTATGGTCTCATCAAATAAAAACAAAGAGTGATAAGAAATTTGATGGCCAACTTTAGGACCTTTTTTTTTTTTTGGTAAGTATACCAACAATTCATGAATACTATGCAAATTTCAACTGAAGATCTTTCATTCTTGCCAGTCCTCACTAGCAATCTGACCAGAATTCATCTTTGTTCAAAGATAATCTCACATAAAGTGATACTGCAGTCCTTACACAAAAATTACTCTAAGGTCTTATCATTTAAAAAGTGTAAAGACTCAGGTGTAAAATGTCAGCATTCTGGCACTATTCTAAGGAAGACACTGAAAATTAGGGCAGAGTATTTTTAAACCAATAGGCTTGTAAACCTATACCTGGTATATAAAGTTCTGGCTTACTTTGCCAATGGTCATCTGTTGCAGATGCTTCAAGAGAAGAGTTGCTGGAAAAAACACATCAAGTGTAGAAGACGTGTTCAAAAATAGAAAATACTGTCCTTGATCTACGAACTCTCTTCAAAGGAAGTTTTAATATTTAAGTCTTCAGAGTCTTTAAATGTGAACTGGAAAATGTGGAAACTGGAAAATAATTACTTTGTGTGCTTTTTGTATGAGATTAAGGTCTCTACTATAGCAGAGTTCTTTACAAGGAATATGTAGGACAAGGCTAAAGACTGAAGCAAGAGGTAAGAACTTCACTTAACACAAACTTGATAACTGAAAACTTTAGTTATCACAGTATTTCATTCTGATGATAGTTTACAAGTCAATTAATGAAAATTGATTGGTATGTCTACATGAAAAAAAATTACCTGATTTAAAGCAAGTCTTAAAGTACCTGAATGCAAACTGATTACTTTTAAAGGTCTACTTGACTCTGTCTTACAGGAAAGTGAAAAAGATTAAATTCATGAATATAGCTTTAAAAACTGTGACTGCTTTAATTGTGATACTCGCAGAAACATGTAAACTACATTGATAAGGTAATAAAATTGTGAATGCTAAACTGTGTATTACTCACATAAGAAAAGGCATATATTACCATAACATGGACACAGTATCTGCAACAGTACCAAACATCAATTTTTCCTATACTTTTTCAGTAACCTGTACTATTTGACTTTCTTAAGCTTGGGTTTTTTTGTTTTTTTTTTTTTTAATGTTACTGTCTTAGGGTGATTAGCACATGCAAAATCAAACTGTAACTTCATCTTTTCTGTATGGCTGTAATAATTTGGGGGGGCATTTAAATAATTCTCCCTAATTAGATTTTCAACTCAGCGGTGGGGAAAAAGAAACACACACGCTGCAAAGTGAAACTTTCTCAATACAGGCATAAAACAAAAATGAAACTAAATAGCAAAGAGTGGGAGGGGTAGAAGAGATATAGGAGGAAAGAGGAAAAAACAGATTTCAAAAGCTAGTTATTTAAAAATGGGCAATTTTAACCAATTTTCCCAAATGGTAAAGCAGCTACTGAGTCAGAATTTTGTGGATATTTATGCAAATAAACAATTTCAATGTTTAGAATTTATTCCTCTATCTTTCCCACATTCACTGCCTCTAATATCTAATAGCATTTTTTCAAGATAAGTAAACCACACACACAGCACATGGAAACTAAGTAATTTATACTGACAACCCTTAAGATACCCTGAGTTCTTCTGTCCTTGAATTTGTCCTAGGACAACAGCATAGGTGACAAGCAATACCCAGAGATGCCGGGCTTGGATGCAGGCTGCCAATAAAAACTAAGCAAACTGCTTTAGGAAATGATCTGCAGCATGATCTAACTTCTCTGATTTAAAGGAAAAAAAAATCTATAAAATTTAGATAATTCAATTATTTAAATATAACTTAGCCATAATATTCTAGGCTTTTACTGTAATATAAATTTTTGAATCTTAATTTTCAATATGTTATAAATCAGTAATCTAGCTTTTATCAATTCATAAAACATACCAGTGATAATCCCATTCTATAAAATCCTGGGTAAAGCTCACATGCACAAAATAAAAATTGATAATCTTTATTACTACCCATAATAACTGTTCCTAATCCTAGTAACACAAAGCTTGTGGCTGTCAGTAAAACTGAGTCACATAGCCAACTGAATGAACAACCAAATTGAATCTTAGAGTGTTTCCCGTCAACCTGGAAAGAGACTTCTAAAGGTACTTTGTTTTTTCTCAACATCTACATGTGAAACAAGAAGCTCTTAAAATTAGAACATATAAAATGTAATTTCTGAGACCTAAGACTCTTCAAAGTTTTGCACATTCATTTCTTCACAAATTATAAAGAAGTTTTGCATTATACTGGAACATTATTTTATTTCCTAAGTTTGTATTTCAAAATGCCCAAAATTTCAGTAAGTTATAGAATCAAATAAGAATCACATAAAGTTAGACAAGAGAAACTCATTTACATGAACCGTACACACTTACCCTGAAGGTAACCGGACGAGCTACACCAGCAAAAGAAAATTCTTCCTGTCTGAGAAGTACTAATATAGCACAAGGTGCAACTGAGGGCGGTTCCAAAAGCCTTGACTAAGCCCTATGCAAAAACCTTGTGACGCACTGCTGCACAGTACTTTATATATGCTCTTGGTTACAGCCTCGCTAGCTCTGAGCTAGTCACAAGTCAATCTACATAACATTATCAATTGAAGTTATGTGACGATTAAAGAGAAGGTAAATCTGTACTATTAGAACTGGCAACTGGCTCTGGAAAGAAAAGAGGAACCTCTACACTAACACTTAAAAACATTCCTTTCCTCGTGGTTTGTCAGTGGTTTGTCAGTGTACTTCTGATATGTGAACTTTTCTGTATATTCTATTTTAATACAAAGTTAAAAAGATTAGGTTGCTGTTGCCAGGGCTGGAGGAGGAGGATGGGGAATTATTGCTCAATGGACAGAGTTTCAGTTTTAGAAGATGAAAAGAGTTCTGGAGTGGACAGTGGTTATGGTTGCACGGCAGTGTAGATGTACCTAATGCCACCAAATGAAATGCTTAAAAATGGTTTAAATGGTACGATTTATATTATGTATATTTTACCACAATTAAAAAAAGATTAGCTCACTTAAAGTCCATAAACAAAAAGAAATGATATATGCAAATGTGGTCAAAAGACTGTTAATAGTCTTTATCAAAGGGCAGTGGGATTTAAAGTAATTTTTATATTTTCCTATACTTTTAATAAGACCAGCCATAAAATCTGAAAATAAAAATTAATTTGTTTTTAAAAATTGGGGGAAAAAGTTCCTTCCTGTTAAAAATAAGAGCAGTCCAACTGTCATGAAGAAAAAAAATTTTTTTTTTTTTAAAAAGAGAACTAGTCTTGCTTTTAACCTGAGTAGTAGGGTGGCAGTATGCTAATACCATGTGTCAGGACCTGATAGATAAGTTATGCCATGGGCTGTGGGAACCTTTATCATTAGGGAACATGGCTACACTACACTTATGTAAATAAATTTTTATTATCGGCTTTCTCTCTACTGTCCTCAGAGAAATCTAGTCTAGGTAATATTTCAGTAATCAAATTTTGTGAAGTATCGTTCGCTATTAAAAACAACATGAAAAAAATTTTAAATTGCTGTTAAAATTGGTGCTAAAAAACTATCCAGGCTGGGTGTGGTGGCTCATGCCTGTAACCCCTGCACTTTGGGAAGCCTAGGCGGGTGGATCACCTGAGGTCAGGAGTTCGAGACCAACCTGGCCAACATGATGAAACCCCATCTCTACTAAAGATACAAAAAATTAGCCGGGCCTGGTGGCAGGCACCTGTAATCCCAGCTACTCGGGGTAGGAGAGTCACTTGAACCCGGGAGGCGGAGGTTGCAGTGAGCTGAGATCGCGCCACGGCACTCCAGCCCAGGCAACAAGAGCAAAACTGTCTCAAAAAAAACAAAAAACAAAAAAACCCCAAAAAACCAAAAAACAAAACCATCCAAATTTGTATCTACCAAACATGAAACCTTTGACACTGCTATCTTATTTAAATAAAATAATAAAATTCATAATGAAACACTCCTCTAAGAGAACAGCCTATTATCTCTAATCAGTAATGAAGACTCGAGGGCCACAAACGGCTCCATTTCTAAAATATTTCTGTATTATGTATGAAAATGATGACTTAAATGTACTTTAATATTACTATAGTTGACAATGGTAAGAATTTAAAATACATCACTTTGAAAGATGATTCACAGATCACTTTCAACAACCAAGAATATTGAAATGATAGTTCTACAATCTTTTTGGAGTGCAATTTAGAAATATTATTAAAAGCAGTAGAAATATACATCCCCTTTGACACATCAATTTTGTGTCTAGAAATTTTTCCTAAATAAATTAGGCAGTACACAAAACTTTAGCTGCCAGGACATATACTGCAAATTTGTTTTATAATTCTGGGAAACTTGAAACAACCTAAATGGCCAATATTTAAATGTTCACTAATACAGAAGAGGTGAATAAGCTGTGATACATACACAAAATATAAAATTATACTGCTCTTAAAAATGATTATTATGAATAGCTAAAATGTATTGTGTTTACTATGTGCCAGATGCCTCTAAGCACTTGACATTCTTTGTCTCATATAATACTTATAAACAACCCTAGAAGGTACGTGCTAGTATTATTTTCAATTTACTGGTGGGCAAATTAAGCCTTATACTTGATAAGTGGCAGAAATGGATTCTAACTCAGTTCTCTCTAACTTCAGAATCCATGTTTCAGATCACTGCACAGTACTGCTCCATGAGCTGAGTATTTACAGACATATGGTCTACTACTGATTGAAAAAAGTTATAATATCTACAGCAAGAGTCCAATTTGAGAAGGAAAAATCTTTATACAAGTATAGGAAAGTTTAAAATAGAATACATAAGACAGTATTTGTAATGACATTAAGGGGCCATTTTTACAACCTGAGTTTTAGAAAATAAATGTGCTCCTTGGGAAATTTAAATAGCGTGTTAAAAACGTCATAGGAGTAGCACCCATCATGTCCATAATCAGAAAAGAAAGTTAAAAACCCAGTCAACATCATATAGTTGGATTGTCTGAAACAATGTTTCTAATGGAGACACAGACGCAAGGAATCCAGCCAGCTTTGTCGGCTCCAAAACAAAACACTTTATGGCATGAAAAGATGGCTGGTATGTTATCAAGAGGAGTGTTGGTCTCTAAGGGTAGGTGGTTTGGGCTCTGCTGGTGTGTGTGCCTGTCCTGCTAGTCTGATTCTAAGGAGAACAGAGAAGAGAGGGAATATGGATGTCACTTCCTGTCCATAAGGAACTTCATCTTTTTAATTCCACCCAGTGTGTATGTGGTAGGAGTCGGGTGGGAGTGAGATAGTGGGACTGGTGGGGTGTCCCTGGAAGAGGGACTAACATGTATCAAGCACTTTCTTGCTTTTTCAAAGTCCCAGAAGCATGCGATGGCCCTTTATATACATTGTAATTTAATTGGTGTAATTTTAAGAGAAAAATAATACTTCCTCCCTTTTTATAGATAAAGAATCTGAAGTCAGGAGAAGTTAAGTCACTTACTACTTATGTGACTTAATGTACAAGAGTTGGGACACTTTTTTTTTTCTTTTTTTTTTTGAGACAGAGGTTCACTCCCGTTGCCCAGTCTGGAGTACAATGGCGCTATCTGGGCTCACCGCAACCTCCGCCTTCCCAGGTTCAAGTGATTCTCCTGCCTCAGCTTTCCTGAGTAGCTGGGATTACAGGCATGCACCACCAAGCCCAGCTAATTTTGTATGGGACACATTTTGAACCAAACTATATCAGGCTCTCTCTGGGCAACACATAACATGAGAGGGCTTGAGAAGTCTATGAATGAGTAAGAATGTTTAAAAAATATGCCACAAGAAAGGAATAAGGACACAAGCAAAGCACTGAATCAAAGACACTGAATTTTGTTTCTAATAGCTCTAGGGCACTTAAAAAAAAATTTTTTTTTGAGAAGGGATAGAAAGGATATGGAAGTACGAAGTTGTAAAGACAGGTTCTTTAACTGCACAATGGACTTTCACCTCTGTACACAATAACTGGGGCCTGTTGCCTTGGAGTTTTATTTACTCATTGACATAGAAACAGAAATCACTCCTACCACTCCTAGAGGCAAACTCTGGATCTGAAATTCATATGCCAAAGAGCACAGCACTTGTACAGAATTCACAAATGCAAGATTTTTTTTCCTCCCCTTTTAACGCTGAAACTGGATGTCTTTATCAATGGAAAAAGGGATATCCATTTTTATTTCTGAGTAACTAGTTAAGAGCTTTTTAGATAGTCAATTATTCAATCAACTTGAAAAACTAAAAATTATCACTTCATATTTTGCCATCAAAAGATTTCTTAGAAATTCCAAATAATGAAAAAACAAAAAGCCCACAGAAAACCAAATATATGAATTTAAGCTTTAATAACTTATTATTTGTTTTTAACATTGAGACAGGTAAGTAAACAAAGGCATTGCATTAATTAAAAGTTGCATGTAAAAGAAATCACATCATAATCCCACATAAAACTTGTAGCAAGTATTTTTATTTCTCAGCAATACAATCTACACTTATTTACTAACTTACAGTTGGGCTACTATAATCCAATTACCTTTCCAACAAGGAATGTATTTTTAAACTTAAATTGGATGACACCCTAGGAAGTTATTCCAAACAAAACAATGAAGCTGCCATATACGGAAGACAATTTAGTAGAAGATGAGATGCAATAGTCTCTATACTGACTCTTGCAAAACTTGTTCTTGCTAATTGCTGCATGATGTAAATAGAAAGATGATTTTTTTAAACATACAAAACATCAGTCTAGGTATGTGACTTCTCTTCAAACTTCCCTGAAGACAACAGTGAACTGACTTCAATATTATGACTGTTCAAAATAGAACTGAAACAAGGTACTATAAATGTTTATATGAATATGGTTTAAAATGTATAAGGAGGAGAAAACAGAGATGAAACAATCATTTATTATATTTTTTGAAAATGAATGGCAAATGAAAATTTTTTTTTTTTTTTTTTTTTTGAGACGGAGTCTCACTCTGTCACCCAGGCTGGAGTGCAGTGGCACGATCTTGGCTCACTGCAATCTCTGCCTCCTGAGTTCAAGCGATTCTTCTGCCTCAGCCTCCCGAGTAGCTGGGACTACAGGCGTGCGCCACCACACCTGGCTAATTTTTGTATTTTTAGTAGAGATGGGGTTTCGCCATGTTGTCAGGCTGGTCTCGATCTCCTGACCTCATGATCCGCCCACCTTGGCCTCCCAAAGTGCTGGGATTACAGGCGTGAGCCACCGCACCCAGCCCTCATTTTTTTTTTAATTAAAATTTTTTTAAAAAAACATAGAGACAGGGTCTCATTATGTTGCCCAGGCTGTAGTACGGTGGCTGTTCACAGGCATGACCCCACCACTGATCAGCTTAGGAGTTTGGACCTGCTCTGTTTTCAACCAGGGCTAGTTCACCCCTCCTCAGGCAACCTGGTGGTCCCCTGCTCCCAGGAGGTTCCTATATTGATGCCGAACTTAGTGCAGACACTTGATTGGCACAGCACACTAAAGCTTGGAACTCCTGGGCTCAAGTGATCCTTTCACCTCAACCTCCCAGGGACCATAGGCGCTAAGCCAGTATGCCCAGCCTCATGTTTTTTATCATTGAAGATCACTGCAAAAACTTATCCCAGTAGATGACTGTGAGTGAGACTGATTGCAGCCTTATGAATTTACAGACATAGGTATATGCAAACTGATGAGAACCTATGGTCCCCATCTCAATGTATTTCTTAAACTTTGCAAAAATCTAGGCCTGGGGCTGAGGCTCACATCTGTAATCCCAGCACCTTGGGAAGTCGAGGTAGAAGGATTGCTTGAGCCCAGGAGTTTGAGACCAGCCTGGGCAACATACAGAGACCCTGTATCCACAAAAAATGTTAAAAAATTAGCCAAGTGTGGTGGCATGTGCCTGTAGCCCCAACTTCTCAGGAGGCTGAGGTGGAAGGATCACTTCAGCCCAGAAGGTAGAGGCTGCAGTACAATCATGCCACTGCACTTCAGCCTGTGTGACGGGGGGAGGCTGTCTCAAAAAAAAAAAAAATTGCAAAAATCTAGATCAAGTAATTTAATTTTCAAAAACTCAAGTAAAATTGTTGAACATGAACTATATCTTTTTTACTTTCTTACTTAAAAAGCATTAAATTCTGTTTTAAACTTTTAGCAGAAATGACACTGATGTTACAATAGGTAGGTCAGGTTCAAGAAAATAGGATGTAAGACAATAACATAAATGAAGGGAGTCTTTCCTGGCTCTCCTTTCAAATGCCATATGTTTGAATATTTCAAGATGCTTAGCACTGACTTTTTTTTTTTTTTGGAGATGGAGTCTCGTTCTGTCGCCCAGGCTGGAGTGCAGTGGTGCAATCTTGGCTCACTGCAGCCTCTGCTTCCTGGGTTCAAACAATTCTACTGCCTTAGCCTCTGGAGTAGCTGGGACCACAGGTGCACCCTGCCACACCTGGCTTCCTGGCTTCCTTTTTTTTTTTTAAGAGTCGGGGTCTTGCTATGGGGTGTAGTAGGTTGGTCTTGAACTCCTATGCTCAAGCAATCCTCTCACCTCAGCCTCCTGAATGTTTTTATTTTATTATAGCTGAATCTCTATGATTGAAATGAAACAAGATGAAAAATTTTGGACTCCTTCTACATCTCACAATTGGTATTCCTGCCCTTAAAAAGAAACAAACAATATTGTTTAAGATCACTATTTTGTTATAAGTTAAATTAAAAATGGCAAAAAGGTAATGCAATTTAAGCTTTTATTATTGGTGCACTATATCGAGTACATCTAAATGAGGAGTAAAAAGTTAAGATTTAACTTACTACCCTCCCTTCTTACTGTGCCACATAAACACATTAAGTAAATACTAAGGCAAGAGAACAATAAACAAAATTATTTTGAGATTTAAATTCATGAATTAATAGTAACTAGTAGCAAAATTATCTGAAATCATACGAAGGACTGGCGGGTGATAACTTGAGTTGAATACTATGCATCAATTAAATACATTTTTAAATAGTTATGATATCCATGTGATATAATAGCATAAATACAATATAGTTATGAAAATATAAGTATAAATTTATAAACAAATTAAGTAAATAATCTTGATTTAAAACATTACAGAATGACTTCATTTGGGTAAAAAAACTATACTTAATTATATACATAGAAAAATAAAGGAAGTACACTTACTAAAATGGGGGTCTTTTAAGGTGGTGAAAATTATAGATTTCTTTTGCTCATCTAGATTCACTTTTATATCAACGTGTATTGTATGATATAAAAAGAATCAATACAAAATAAAATAGATAAATTATTTATTTATTTGAGACAGGGTCTCACTCTATCACCCAGACTGGAGTGCAGTGGTATGATCTTAGCTTACCAGCCTCAACCTTCTGGGGTCAAGTGATCCTCCTGCCTCAGCCTCTCGAGTAGCTGGAACTATAGGCATGTGCCACCACACCTGGCTTTTATATGTGTATGTGTGTGTGTGTGTGTGTCTTTTAATTTCTTACTTAAATAGGATTAAATTCTGTATTTAAATAAACTTTTAGAGGAAATGACATTTATGTTGCAATAGGTAGGTCAGGTCCAAGAAAACAGGATGTAAGATAATACCATAAATGGAGTCTTCATTTATAGTATTGATACATTTGATTTGTGTGTGTGTGTGTGTGTGTGTGTGTGTGTGTTTTTGATGTATTTGATTTTTAGTAGAGATGAGGTCCCCTTATTTTGCCCAGGCTGGTCTCTAACTCTTAGGCTCAAGTGATCCTCCTGCCTCCACCTCCCAAAGTGCTGGGATTACAGGTATGAGCCACCTTGCCTGGCCTGGTAAATAGTTTAAAATAAACAAATTCCTTATAAAAAGCTAGATCATAATTCAGGTACTCATGAGTCCAATTATTAAGACTTCTTTAAAGTTAGGTCACATGACTGGAAACCCATGAATGTGGACCTCATAAGTTAGTTTTCTGAAATCTATAGTGAATCACATGATCGATCTATGCTTGCTATAAGTGTACTAGAGGGGATTCAAAAGTGGGTAAAACATATATGAAAGCTTTATTATCTATAGTAACTTATGTTTCTTGCATAGTTTTAGCCAAATTAAATTTCAGTAGCTCAAAATTAAATAATTATATATGCAATGCCTCCAAGACCCCCGGGTCACTTTAATCATCTCCAATGATTACGGCAGGCATTCAGGGGATCAGGCCCTGTTTTCTACAGTGCTAAGTGCTCAGGTTACAAATTGTTGCTCAAAATTTGGCATAATGCTGGATATCTCCCCATATCCCATCTTTTTAAACTTTAAGAAAGATGTATGACATCACTAAACATTCTGCTATCTCCAAATCTGAGGGCTCAAATGGAATATTGTTTAGAGATAATTTTTTAATGCATTACATAATTAAACCTACTTTAAGAGAGTATCATGTCTAAAAGTAAGTTGAACAAAATTAGCTTTATTAACAGAAGGGAGAAGATAGGACAATATGTATTGAATAACTACTATGTGGTAAGCACTGTTTACAACTTTATGTATATCATCTCTTTTTCAATCTTAATCCAGGAAGGCACTTAGAATAGTATACTGTTAGAATTCTCCAAAATATAATTACTTTAAAACATCAAGTGAAATAAAATACAAACACTAAGAATATATTCTTTATTAATTATTATTATTAGGCCTTATAGCAACATTGCCTGACAAAGTCAAAATACATTCTTAATATAATACCCTGAAGTAAACAAGACATAAGAGTATTTAGGTGAATCATCCCCATTCTAGATAACTGGAAATTGAAGCTTAGAAAAGTTTAGTATCTTGTCCAAGGATAAACCATTAAAATGTGGCAGAGCTGAGATTTGAACCAAGGACTTACCAACTACTAAACTTTCAGAGACCACCCCATTCCCTTACAAGATTGTCTTCTGTTCAAGCCATAGATTCTATAACTTGTTAAAGGAAAAAGATACTGTATATCATTACTAAATAAGCCACACACAAAGAATTACAGAATAAAAATTATGGAACACTAGAGTTTCCTATCTTACCAAAATTAGGAACATGTGACAAAATCTCTTTTATGTACATATTGTACACAAAATAGAATTTTTATTCTATTTATCTAGCTTAGAAAGACATCAAAATTTTAAAAATTGACAACAGGCCGGGCACAGTGGCTCACAGCTGTAATCCCAGCACTTTGGGAGACCGAGACAGGCAGATCACAAGGTCAGGGGATCGAGACCATCCTGGCTAACACGGTGAAACCCCGTCTCTACTAAAAATACAAAAAAATTAGCCAGGCGTGGTGGCAGGTGCCTGTAGTCCCAGCTATTCGGGAGGCTGAGGTGGGAGAATGGCGTGAACCCGGGAGACGGAGCTTGCAGTGAGCCAAGATCGCACCACTGCACTCCAGCCTGGGCGACAGAGGGAGACTCCATCTCAAAAAAAAAAAAAAAAAAAAAAAAAAAGAAAATTACATAAAAATTGGCAACAAACGTACACCTGCTTAAATTACCCAAACAGGGAAACTTTATCCAAAAGCTTCAGAGTACAAGAATCAAACTGAATGCTGACTGTGCTACTTAACTAGCTATTTCCTAAGTGAGTTAACAGAAAATTAGGAAAGTAACTACAGCTAGACTGTGTTTTAAGGACTAAATAAATGCGTAGAGTATACTTGGTCAAGGTAGACACCTCTAAATTTTAGTTTTTCCCTAGTTATCGAACAATAGCACAGTGCCAAATTAACCCAAATGGGAGTCAGTTTCTAACTGCTTTCTAGTTCTAGTCCCAGTGAAGCCTCCTTTTTCCTTAAGCCGACTATAGTGAGTTTCTATTTTGCAACATTTTGCTATGCTGTATATAATGCTTGGGTTCTCAACTTTTTCCTGTCTCATTGAATTTTATCTAGCAACTTGTTCCCTTAGAACCCTAACCATTTGACAGAGAAATCCAGATAGACTGAAAAACTGATCTTTTTCACTGGGAAAAGTCTGCCTAACCAATGATATCGGAGATAAGGCAAAGGAGAAGGCTAGGCCTTCTGACAAGGCAGTAGAGAAGACAGAATGGGGACAGGAAGGATCTTGCAGGCACTCGCTCTCTACTTCCACCTAATTACAAGAAGGAACTTGGCAAACAAATGAAGCAACTCTTTAATGAACTGCTAAACTACTTTGTAATCTATCAGCACCTTGAAAATGAGGAAGATAAACAACATATATGAAAAAAATGACAAAATGGCATTTAAGTCTATAATGGCAGAAAGTTGTCTTACTTGGTTTAAATTGTATAGATTTAAGCAACTCTGAGAGTTAACATAAAAGTGCGTAACACAAGAAAGATAATTTGATATAGAATAGCAGTGTGTCACAATGGCCAGAGAAGTCTGCCACCTGCTGATGGAAAAACTGAATTGTATAGATTTCCCTACTGCTGTTTTTAAGGAGAGAAAAAAAACCTATCAGGTATGGTTTAATGACATTACATGTCAAGTTGTTAGGCTGAAGATATAAACTACAACCTCTAATTTAAAAGAGAATAAAGATTAAAATAGGACTTAAGATTCTTTATATATCTCTCTCTTTAATAACTCTCTCTAAATATGTAATACCGGAACTATTTCTATTTTTATTTTTTATTTATTTATTTTTTTTGAGATGGAGTCTCACTCTGTTGCCCAGGCTGGAGTGCAATGGTGCAATCTTGGCTCACTGCAACCTCTGCTTCCCGGGTTCAAGTGATTCTCCTGCCTCAGCCTCTTGGGTAGCAGGGATTACAGGCATCTGCCACCACTCCCAGATAATTTTTGTATTTTTAGTATAGATGGGGTTTCACCATGTTGGTCAGGGTGGTCTCGAACTCCTGACTTTGTGATCCGCCCACCTCAGCCTCCCAAAGTGCTGGGATTATAGGCGTTAGCCACCACGCCTGGCCAACTGAACTATTTTTAAAGCAAACAAAAGAGGTAAATATGGAAACTATTTAACATAAAATACACAGGAACATTCAAACTACTATGAACATTAAGGATAATCCAAAACACTGGGCAAAAAATATAAAGTCCTATAGACTTCACCTCTGCAATCCATCTCTCTTCTGTCTTCCTCTTTCTACTCCTCCCATAACAGTTTAATACTTCATTATCTTTAATACAGGCTTATTTTAATTCCTGCTCCCCACCTCCAGATTCTAATAATATTAATTTAGTGTGTGCTCAGTTATCAGTTTAATTGTATCAAAACACATTCCAGATGGTATCACTTATTTTAAAAACCATACCCAAAGCCTCTCTAGCAAATAAATTGCAAATATCTTATACTAATAGAGATGTTCTACAATGTGGTCCCAACACACTTTAAAAAATCTTGTTGCTTTTAAAAAACCGAATTAAAAAATATATAAAAGCAATACATGCTCATGATATGTCAAACAATATAAAAAGTTAAAGGATGAAAAAGTTGAAGTCTCCCTTCCTGGTCTCATCCTCCCAAGTCCACTGTCATTAGTAAAACTAGAAACAGCTTCCAAAGTTTTTTTTGTTTGTTTGTTTTGTTTTGTTTTTTTAATTTCCAATGACATAAGGATATACATGTGTATTTCTTTTGGGAGCACAACTGTTCTGCAACTTGCCTTTTCCCCTTGTCACCATTTCTTGAGCTTTAATTTTAAAATGTTAACATAGCCCGGTACAGTGGCTCACACCTGTAATCCAAGCACTTTGGGAGGCTGAGGCAGGTGGATCACCTGAGGTCAGGAGTTCGAGACCAGCTTGGCCAACATGGTGAAACCTCGTCTCTACTAAAAATACAAAATTAGCCAGGCGTGGTAGCAGGTGTCTGTAATACCAACTACTTAAGTGGCTGAGGCACGAGTATCACTTGAAGCTGGGAGACAGAGGTTGCAGTGAGCCAAGATCGCATCACTACACTCCAGCCTGGGCAACAGAGAGAGACTCGGTCTCAAAAAAAAAAAAAAAGTTAACTCATACAGATTTTTTTTCACAGCTGCCCAATATTTTATTATACAAATGCACCATCATTCATTTAACCAATGTATACTGCCTTTAATAAAGTAAATGAAAGTACCTATTTTTCTATATCCTCATCACTCTCTCTTTATACAGTAATTGTCTGGCAGCACCGATTCTATTATTTGTGAGCAAGTAACCAGGAAGTTTTGTTACACATAAAATTTGCATTTTGCTGTGGTAAGAATTTGAATTGTTTACTTAAATGATTCTCAAGCTTTAGCACACATCACAATCACCTGCAGGCTTGTTAAAACAGACTGCTGGGTCCAACCTCAGTTTCTGATTGTTTGTCTGGAGTAGGACTAGATAACTCGCATATATAACAAGTTCCTGCTCAATGTTGATGCCATGGTCTGGGACCACTCTTTGAGTACCATTGGTGTAAAACACTAGTATATGGGATCCTGTATTTCAAAATAAGGTTTCATCCTTCTCTAGTTGTCATGGTTTATATAACCAGCTCTTATGAGCCTGAGCCAGGTTGTAAAAAATTGCTGTATTGTAGGAAAAAATGCCCACCTCTTGCCTGCCAATCAATGGCTAGTATTGGTAACCGAGGTGAAGAAAGTAAAAGGATCTAAAGATGTAATGAGCCTGGGCAACATAACAAGACACTGTCTGTTTTTGTTTTTGTTTTTTTTCGAGACAGAGTCTTGCTCTGTTGCCCAGAGCTGGAGTGCAATGGTGTAATCTTGGCTCACGGCAACCTCTGCCTCCCGGGTTCAAGTAATTCTCCTGCCTCAGCCTCCTGAGTAACTGGGATTACACGTGCGCGTCTCCATGCCTAGCTAATTTTTGTATTTTTAGTAGAGACAGGGTTTCACCATGTTGGCCAGGCTGCTCCAGAACTCCTGACCTCAAGATCTGCCCACCTTGGCCTCCCAAAGTGCTGGGATTACAGGCGTGAGCCACCGTGCCCAGCCACAAGACCCTGTCTCTAAAAATAAAATTAGCCAGGCATGGTGGCACATGTCTGTAATCCCAGCCACTTGGGAGGCTGAGGGGGGAAGACGGTTGGAGCCCAGGAGGTCGAGGTTGCAGTGAGCTATGATTGCACCACTGCACTGCCTGGCTCACAGACTGTGATCCCATTTCTTAAAATAAATAAATAAATGACTGAAAGAAAGAAAGAAGTAATGGCTTTTAGTCAGAAAAAAATTTGTGAATAAATTTAAAATTAAGTATCCAGTTCAAAGGGGACTCCATCTGTTAGGTAAATGAATTCACAACAAAAGGAAAGAGAAAAAAATTGTAAAGCTAAAACTGTTTCAGGAAGGAGCTGTTTCTAGCTAATATACAAGTAGCTCACTAGATAAGAGAACAACTTTTCATTAAAGTTGAAAATGTGGTTAACTTGTGGCATATGGATAATCTACAGGAAACCTGACAAACATGATTTGAAAGGACAAAGTCATACATGCCTGGTACAAACATTTCCACGTTTACAAATTTGGGAATTCAAGATCATCTTGAATATAGCCTTTGATAATGTTAAGAGTTTAATGGGCTGGGCATGGTGGCTCATACCTATAATCCCAGCACTTTGGGAGGTAGAGGTAGGAGGATCGCTTAAGCCCAGGAGTTTGAGACCAGCTGGGCAACATGGCAAAACCCCATCTCTACAAAAAATACAAAAATAAGCCAGGCATGGTGGCATGCACCTGTAGTCCCAGCTACCTGGGAGGCTGAAGTAGGAGGATCACTTGAGTCAAGCAGGTCAAGGCTGCAGTGAGCCATGATGGTGCCACTGCACTCCAGCCTGGGTGGCAGAGTGAGACCCTGCCTCAAAAAAAAAAAAAAAAAGAATTTAATGTATTTCTCTGTTTTTCAAACCGGAACAATCATGATTTTTATCCTTCAAACATCACCACAGCCATGAATCATTATGCAATGTCATTTCCTGTTTCTTTATCACATAGCCTTTTGTTGCTATGTCTCACAACCTTACACAGGTTGAGTATCCTTTACCCAAACTGCTTGGGACCAGATTTCGGGTATTTTGGGATTTTGGAATATTTGCACATACATTATATCTTGGGGATGGTGCCCAAGTTTAAATATGAAATTCATTTATGTTTCACATCTACCTTATATACATGGCCTAAAAGTAATTTTATAAAATATTTTACACAATTTTGTGGCTAAAACAAATTTGTGTACTCTTAACCATCAGAAAGCAAAGGTGTCAATATCTCAGCCACTTGTGTGGCATCATGTCAGCGTTCAAAAAGCTTCAGATTTTGAAGAGTTTTGGATTTCAGATTTTCAGATTAGGGATGCTCAATCTGCATTCGTTTTGGAGTACTCTTAGGTCTATAGTTTTGAAGCTAGTTGTGACACATAATTGGGAGATTAGCTTCCACATCTCACTAGGACATACGAAGGAGGTGGCTATGTGTTGAGAGCTACTTAAAATCTAGATATTTCAAGTGTGAATGAATATATCTTTACTCAGGGTAAACAAAAGATACATGCTATCAGGCATGGTGGCTCACACCTGTAATCCCAGCATTTTGGGAGGCCAAGGCGGGCGGATCACCTGAGGTCAGGAGTTCAAGACCAGCCTGGCAAATATGGAGAAACCTCATCTCTCCTAAAAATACAAAAATTAGCTGGGCGTGGTGGTGCCTGTCTATAGTCCCAGCTACTCGGGAGACTGAGGCATGAGAATTGCCTGAACCTGGGAGGCAGAGGTTGCAGTGAGCTGAGATCATGCTACTGCGCTCCAGCACAAAGCGAGATTTGGTGTCGGAAAAAAAAAAAAAAAGAAGACAGAAGCTGTTCTGAGTTTGTGTTCTCTACTGCTGTATTATGAGTAACTAATTAATGGACTCTCTCCCTTTCTTTCTTACTAATAATATCTCATTTTTGTTGGAAGGTGGCAAATGTGCTCAATCAGAAAACAATTCTTCAACTTCACTTACATAAGGGTGGCCATATAACCTTGTTCTCTCCAATTATCTGTAAGCAGAAAATTCAGCTTGACTGAAATAGGTATTTTCTTCCCTGATTCCACCTTTCTGCTGCCTGAAACATGGATGCATTGGCCATGACTGGAACGACCATCTCACGACCATGAAGAAAAGACAAGGGAAATGTCAAAGACCTATGCCTTGGTATCCTTATGGCCCTAATTAACACAAGCAACTGCCTGTTTTTTTGAATTGTCATTCCATCAGAAAAATAAAATTTACTGTTTACTGAAGCCACTGTTTTGGGGTCTCTCTTTCTCTTAGTCGAGTGCAACTAATTTTTAAAGAGACCAGCTAGTCAGGTGGCTCATGCCTGCAATCCCAGCACTTTGGAAGGCTGAGGTGGGAAGATTGCTTGAGCCCAGGATTTTGAGACCAGCCTGGGCAACACAGCAAAGTCTTGTCTCTACAGAAAACAAAAAATTAGCCAGGCATAATGGCTCATGCCTATATTCCCAGCTACCTGGGAGGCTGAGGCAGGAGGAATACTTGAGCTCAGGAGTTTGAGGCTACAGTGAGCTATCATCATGTCATTGCACTCCAGGCCAGGCAACAGAATGAGACCTTGTCTCAAAAATAAATAAGACCAAAAGAAAAGCACCCATTCCAACCCTCAAGTAACATAAATAATAATAAACAATATGAGACACTGTATAAATTGCTAAATTGTGAGAAATCATCAGGAAATGCCAAAGGAATTCAGAGAAAATGTTTTACAAAACAAATCAAGAATTCAAAACAGGTCCTAAAAAGTCATAAATCTAAGCACTGATATAAATTAGATAAAAATTGAGATATGGAGGTATTTTAAAAGTCTGTCCAGGTATGGTGGTTCACACCTATAATCCCAGCACTTTGGGCAGCCAAGGCAGGAAGATTGCTTGAGCCCAGGAGTTTAAGACCAGCCTGGGCAAATAGTGAGACCCTGTCTCTACAAAAAAAAAAAAAAATTTAACTTAGCCAGGTGTGGCGCCACATGTCTGTAGTCCTAGCTACTTGGGAGGCTGAAGTGGGAGGACTGCTTGAGCCCACGAGTTTGAGGCTGCAGTGAGCCATGATCGCTTCATTGCACTCCAGCCTGGCAGCAGAGTGAGACCTAGTCTCAAAAATAAAATAAAATAAAGTCTATTTGATTCACTAAAGCAGTTGTTTAAAACTTGGGTTGCTTCTCCCTTCTTTTTTAAAACACAGACTCAATAGTGGGCTTTCGATTCACTCAGTATAATATCCAGAAAACATGTGATATTTTCTTTGTTTTTTTTGAGATGGAGTTTCGCTCTTGTTCCCCTGGCTGGCGTGCAATGGTGTGATCTCGGTTCACTGCAACCTCCGCCTCCTGGATTCAAGTGATTCTCCTGCCTCAGCCTCCCGAGTAGCTGGGATTACAGGCATGTGCCACCATGCCCGGCTAATTTTTTGTATTTGTAGTAGAGACGGGGTTTCTCCATGTTGGTCAGGCTGGTCTCGAACTCCCAACCTCAGGTGATCCACCCGCCTTGGCCTCCCAAAGTGCTGGGATTACAGGTGTGAGCCACCGCACCCGGCCCTTTGTTCTTTTTTTAACTGCTCCTTGAGGAGCAGGGCTAACTCATAGGCAATGCACCCAGAGTTGGCCTATATTGTCTTAAAGTGGAAGAAAGGAAGAAGTTTTTGTTAACAGTTTATCTACTAGGACCAGGCACAGTTGGTACACACCTGTAATCCCAGCATTTTGGGAGGCCAAGATGGGTGGATCTCTTGAGCCCAGTAATTTGAGAACAGCCTGGGCAATGTGGCAAAACCCCCATCTCTACAAAAAAATACAAAAATTAGTTGGGCGTGGTGGTGCGTGCTTTAGTCCTGGCTACTCTGAAGGCGAGGTGGGAGGATGGCTTGAGCCCAGGAGGTGGAGGTTGTGAACTGAGATTCAACCACGGCACTCCAGCCTGGGTGACGGAGTGAGACCCTGCCTCAAAAAGAAAATAAAATAAAAAAAGAAGTTTATGTCCTAGAAAGAAACACAGTATACTAAAGTTTTAAAAAAACCACATCAGCTACGTAAGTAATAGTTGACGTTAACAACAAAGCAATAAATTGTTGAGATATGTTTAAATTGGAAATGAGCATTTTTAACTGGTTGTGGAGGTTCTAGTGATCGTTCCATCTCTCCTATCCCACATCAGCTACTTAAGTAATAGTTGACGTTAACAACAAAGCAATAAATCGTTGAGAGATATATTTAAATTGGAAATGACCATTTTTAACTGGTTGTGGAGGTTCTAGTGACCATTCCATCTCCCCTATCCTGCTGTCTAAATAATTTCCTCCCTTCCTTGTTGCTTTTTAGGAGCTAAGCTTAAGACTACACATTCATTCTAGTGTTGTGCTTGCATTTTACTTCACTGGATAAATACTCTACTTTAGAGAATTTAATAAAGGATATTAGAATAACTGAATAAGATTAAGCAATCTCATTTTTTTTCCTTTTGGCTCTTTCTTTGAATTCTAGTCTCATCCTCTTTTTGGTAGCTTTATTAGAGAAAAACTGAAAATTTGCTGATAAAAATAGAATACATTCTGGTATTGCAGGAGAAATTAGAAAAGAAGTCGGTATGTAACATTTGAAAGAGGTGTCATTTAGTAGGAAAAATCAGATTAACTGGATAGAAGTAATGAATGAAGTAGGTGGAGGCAATTAATCTAAGGCTGTAAATAATATAATATAATAAGAATATGGAGAATAAGTAACTATAACTCAGTATGAATAGTACACTTTTATTATTTTTTTATTTTATTTTATTTTGAGATGACATCCTGCTCTGTCACCCAGGCTGGAGTGCAATGGTGCAATCTTGGCTCACTGCAACCTCTGCCTCCTGGTTTCAAGTGATTCTCCTGCCTCAGCCTCCCAAGTAGCTAGGATTACAGGCACCCGCCACCACGCCCAACTACTTTGGTTTTTTATTTTTAGTAGAGACGGGGTTTCACCATGTTGGTCAGGCTGGTCTCGAACTCCTGACCTCAGGTGATCCACCCGCCTTGGCCTCCCAAAGTGCTGGGATTACAGGCGGGAGCCGCCGCGCCTGGCCCAGAGTAGTACACTCTTTCAGAAAGACAGAGATGTTCCGTATTCCCCTCAAAAGGCATCTGTCCACATCTCCCCTAGAACTTTGCTAGGCTGATTATTCTTTCTCCTCCTCTTATCTTTAACCATTTGCTTTTCACTACTCCTCTGCCCACCAACATACTCCTGTGCCAACCATTCAAAAAACAAAACAAAATACCCATCCTCAGCACAACTACTACCTCTGCCCAATAGTCATTTTTTAGTTTTCTTCACATCATTGTTTTACCAATGGCGGCTCAACCCACTGCTACCATAGCCTTTCAGACCAACTTCTGATCTTGTCATCAACTTCTGACCTTAGAGAAGATGGACATAGCTAATTCTGCCCCTTCTTTTGGAAACATTTCCTGTTATTCCACCTCTGACAGCTTTCAGCATCTTTACTGAACTTGGCATTGCCAAGTTTTCTGTTTTCTTCTCGCTGTAAAACTATGGATGAGAAATAATATCCAGCTCCACACTTGCCATTGAGAGGCTAGACATTTGGGAAAATATTATTTCTAGCCCCAATTTATCTTTAGAGCACCAGCCTTCCATTTTCAGTTGCTATTGCTAATAATAACAATAAGTAATGTATATATTAGTTACTCTGGGCCAGGCACTTTTCTAGGCACTTTAAATATATTAACTATTTCATGAACATTTCTAGTTGGTCATTCCTTGATCATCTCAAATTTCATATGACTTAAAGTGAACTTGTGATTCCACATTTCCCTTACCTCCTGGCTACTTTCCAAACCTGCCCCTTTTTCCTTCTCTTCATCTTGGCTAATAATATAACCAGAATCAGCAGTTACCTGATAACCTTAAAGTTATTTCTCCTTACAATTAATCCCTTTATCTAATGATCACAAATAATAAGCTCTGAAAGAAAGCAATTATGTTCTAGGCACTGTGTTATCTCATTTAATCTTCACAACCTATGAAGTAGGTACTATCATTATCTCCCAATTAATAGATGAAAAATGGGAGATTCAGAGAAGTTAAGTAATTTGCCCAAGGTCACATGGCTTGATAAATGAGAAAAACTAGATTCAAAACTAGGTTTGTATGACTCTACAGTCTGTGCACAAAGTCCCGTTGACTTTATCTCTGAAATGTTTGTCTCCTGATCCCTTATTTCCACACCTGTTGCTAGTGCCATAGTTTAAGGTCTCTAATCATCTTTCGCAAGCAATACTACCAACCTCCTAAATTTCTTTCTTTCCAGGATCTTCCCTTCCAGTCCACCTTATCTCATCTTCATAAAACATACTGTTGGGTTTTTTGTTTCTCTGTTTTGAGACTCTGGGTGACTCTGTCACCCAAGCTTGAGTGCAATGGTGTGATCACGACTCACTGCAGCCTCGACCACCTTGACTCAAGAGATTTCACCTTCTGCCCCTAAGTAGCTGGCACTACACTACAAGTGTGTGCCACTGCACTGGCTAAAATATTTATTTTCTGTAGAGAAAGGGTCTCCCTATGCCGCCCAGGCTGGTCTCGAACTTCTGGGCTCAAGGGATCCTCCCGCCTCAGCCTCCAAAAGTGCTGGGATTGCAGGCGTGAGCCACTGTACCCTGCCAAAGCAAACCTTTGATGATCCTTTGTTACAAAATAAAGAGCAAACTCTTTATAATGGCTTTACAAAATTCCTTTACAATTCAGTTTCTTGATCCCATTCCCTATCTTGTTTTCCTTCTTTCTTTTCTTTTTTTTTTTGAGACAGGGTTCTCCCACCTCACCCTCCCAAAGTGCTGGGATTACAGGTGTGAGCCACCATGCCTAGCCATGACTGGCTTCTTCTGTACATTAATCTTGCTGCCCTATGGGATATTTCAGCTGTAGCATACACAACCCACTAGCAACTTCCTCATGTCTCTCAATTAAAAACTCTTGCAAGACAATGCATCATTTTGACCAAGTCCCAGAAGTTATTGGTTTTCTTAGCCAGTTAGATAGGCCCAACTTGGTTAGGTAGTTAACTCCGTTAGCTGTGACCAATATGAGCTATGTCTGTTGGACATCATGGGTTTGCAGAGATTTTTCTGAGGGAGGAGGGCAGAGGATGGGCAGAGCAGACCTACATTATTACAGAAAGATGGAACTAGGATTCCAACCCAGGTCTTCTGACCCCAGTCAAATACTTCTTCCACTTGAAGAAGCAACCTATTAAAATTAAAAAAGTTAACATGAAGCTCTTTTCACTTTTTCCATTGAAAAGCTACTAGCAGGCTACACATATATTACAACCTGAATTAATATACTACGCATACATGTAAATATTGACTTATTTCTTTAGTACCAATAAGTTGGTATTCTAGATAGGTCTTCATTATTTGTCACAAAGATAGCAAACTGTTCCTATGATGGTATCATTGAAGGATTTTGTGAACACACTGATTTTTAACCTTACTTGGCTTAGATAAGTGGTATACAGACCAAACCACAGTTTAAGCACAGGCAGGGAGATATGGCAACTCGGTTTTTTCCCGTACATAGGCATTATTAACCTTGGGTTGTGGGCAAAAGAAAGCCAAGTTTTCTAAGCAGGAAAGCAACAAAAGCAAAATGAAACTTCTGAGATAAAACCATTTGCTGCTGTGGGCATACAGATGTGGGACAAATGAATTTTAATAAGCCTTTAGAATTATTAAGACCCTTTAAGAATAAATTAATTCAAAATTAGGGAATATTATTGGAATATGAGACAAGTGGGAATTAACTTTTTTTTTTTAAGAGACAGGGTCTCGCTATGTTTCCCAGGCTGGAGTGCAGTAGCTATTCACAGGTGTGGTTATAACCTTGAACTCCCAGATTCCAGTGATCCTCCTCTCAGCCTCCCATATAGCTGGGACACTGGCTAATTTTAATTATGCAAATACGTCTGTATTCAACCTGGGGTCAATACAACCAATAGGACAAATCGTGTCTTTCGTCAGTTGGAACATATTGCAGGTGCTGAGAAATTCCAAGTATTACACCCTAAAATGATATTATTTAGTGTAGATTTTAAATTTTGTTCTATCATAAATCATCTGACCCTAGATGTTCACATGTATAGCACACGGTCAGGCGTATACCCAGGATTATGCATTTCAGGAAATACATAAGCGTGCAAGTTTGTGCAAGAATTGTCTTCCTGAGTGGGTTCTAACTAAAATACAAAACGAAACTAAATATCCTCATTTTTGAAACAATTACTTATAATGTATCTCAAAGGGAATTCTTGAGACACCCTCTTCAATAAAAAATTAAATTCGAAAATGTATACAAGAGCTTTGGGAGTTAAGATGAAAACAAAGATATTTCGTGGGAGTTTTGAGACAAGAAGGAATACATTCAAATACAAAATAAACTACCCTGAATTTCTCCTGGATTGCCATTCTTGTAAAATTTTAGATATTGCACATTTTCATAATCTAACTCATGGCAGCCCCAACATAAAACTAGTCCTCTGCGGGAATTGCAACTAGATTAGCGGCAACGGTTTGACGCGGATCCGGGGGGAGGGCGGGAGCAAGGCAGGGAGAGAAGGAGCGACCTGCCCAGGACATGCAGCTTATCTCTAGAGAAACGGGTTTTGCAGCACAAAGTAGCCTGTGTCCGATTCATCTATTTTCTGCCTTGCTCCTTCAAACGGAAACCTAACAAAGACCACAGGCAGCCAAGGGCCGCAGCCGGGGACCCAACCCTGGTCACCAAGCCCGCGGAGTGGCCGCACGCGGGGCGGCCGGGTCCCCCAAGCTGCGCGTCCCGAGCTAGCGAGATCCCAGCCTGACAGGCGACGCCGGCAGCTCCCAGTCGCGACCGAGCAGCGGCCCAGCACAGGCTGCCGAGGCCAGCGGACGGCCCAGCCGGCCCCTCGCGTGCTCTGGGCGCGCCGAGCCTCCACACTCACCATCTCGATGATCTTGGTCTTCCGCCCCGTCTTCCTCTTCAAGGTGAATATGTACTGAGCCAGCACAACCCCCGCCACCAGGGCGCACACGCTGGCGCTCGCTACCGCGCCCACCCTCGCCACGGCCGCGCGGTCCATGGACGGGGCCCTCATGCGCGTCCAGGCAGGAAAAAAACAGGCAGCTCGCGTAGACTGCGAGTCTCGGAAGCGCGGGATCCAAGAGCATCACGGACGAGCCCGCGACGCCCCGCCCCGCGCAGCTCCGCCCCCACGAAGCCCCACCCACACTCCATCGACGGGAGAGGCGAGGACGCGGCGGGAGGGGCGTGGCCTGTGCCCGGAGCCCAGGCTGGAGGCGGCCTTTAGCCGACTCAGGGTCTCACGAGCTGCTGTGAGGGCAGGGCAGAGTATTGCGGTAATTATCCTTCTCTGCTAATGAGGATTAGGCCGTGGTTCGCTCGATCCCCGCCCCAATAGAAATCTAATTCCAACTGCGGCCCGCTAAGAAGTCGGTCTCCGGCCTTCGCGCCTCAGCCCCTCTGGACGCCGGTCCCCAGAAGGCGGCGCGGCACGGTGTGACCTGCGCAGTGGCGTCCGTTCTAAGTGCTATAACAACAGGGGGAAGATGGCTCAGAGTTAGGCTGGAGAGGGGCGGTGTCCCTTCCGCCGCAGCCGCGGAATTTCTGCTACATCCCCTTCGCCGCCTCCGCCATCCTTTTTTCTGTGTGAGCAGAAGGGCTTGCAGTTGTTCTCTCCTGCCTAGTGTCTTCCAAGGGATAGATGCCATTTCTTCTGCTGGTCTTTGGGGGTGAGGAGGGGCGCAGGGGAGCTTCTTGGGGGAATCGCTCCAACTCTGTGGAGCTGGTGGTGCTGCCTGGTGGGGCTCTCTCTGCCCAGGACGTGGAACAACTTTCAGCCGGAGGACTAGAGGAAATAGTTGTAGGGGAGGAAAAATTGTTTCCTTCTAGCCTTTTATGTCATTTGGCTGGTCTACAAATTAAATTGATGTAAGACAGAGGAATATGAGAAAAACGATTTGTCGACCGAAAGGTGAAATAACAGGCACTAAAACTTAAAGAAATCATGGTTAGTTTTATTACTCGGCCAAGTTTGAGGACTTAAGCCTGGGAACACAGACTCAGTATAGACCGAGAACGTGTCCCAAAGTAAGTTAGCTGGGAGTATAACCTGAAGAAGACTGAGTTTTAATACCCAGAATATTTGAGTATCACTATCTAGACTACTGTGTCATTTTGTCGCCAAAGTAATTTTTTATGAATCCAGTTTTGCACCAAATACCAATATGACTTAAATGTTGTCTGATTGTGAGGCCTAAGATGGTCACAGTCTCATTTATCTTTCTTCCTTAACAAAAACATTTTCCATATATTACATATTATTTTGAATGGGTAGAGACTAAAGCCACGTTTCTATAATTTCAGGATTTTAAACATTTTGTAGACAATAACATTCGTCTTGAAGCTGTGGACAATCTAAAACAGAAATGGAGTTCCAAATTTTGTTTTTGTAATATAGCCCGTCAACTGCACATGGGAAGAATGTGGGTACTCTGAAATATGATTTCTATTTTAACTAGTTATACTATATCATAGGTCTGATTATCATATATATGAGATGTTAAAGCTGTAGGAGTATAGTCAATTAGACTACAAACCCTGGTAGTAAATTTCCAGGAGGAAAGGGGTCCATATGTTTTTTATAAGTGTAAACCTTGTGTTTCTGAATCTAAGAGGGTTGGCCATGTTTGGAGACTATTTCAGCTTCTATGTGAATTAACATATTAATTATTCTTGTTGAAAGACATGGAAGATCTTGATATGGTTTGACCCTGTATCCTCACCCACATCTCATTTTGAATTATACTCCCATAATTCACATGTGTTGTGGGAGGGACCTGGTGGGAGATAATTGAATCATTGGGGTGTTTTCTTCCATACTGTTTTGGTGGTAGTGACTTAAGTATCAGGAGATCTGATGGTTTTATCAGGGTTTCCGCTTTTGCGTCTTCCTCATTCTCTCTTTGTCTGCTCCCATCCATGTAAGATGGGACTTGCTCCCTGCCTTCCACTATGATTGTGAGGCTTCCCCAGCCACGTGGAACTGGAAGTCCAATTAAACCTCTTTCTTTTGTAAATTGCCCAGTCTGGGGTATGTTTTTATCAGCAGCCAGAAAACAGACTAATGCAGATCTCTACACAGAGAACTACAAAATACTGATGAAAGAAATCAGGCCAGGTAAGGTGGCTGGTGCCTGTAATCTCAGCACTTTGGAAGCCCAAGGTTGGGGGATTGCTTGAGGCCACAAGTTTGAGAGCAGTCTCGGCAACATAGCGAGACCCTGTCTCTACAATCCCTGCAAAACCAAAGAAGTTAGCTGGGCATGGTGCTGCGTTTCACTCTCGTCCGTGTGAAGAGACCACCAAACAGGCTTTGTGTGAGCAACAAGGCTGTTTATTTCACCTGGGTGCAGGCGGGATGAGTCCAAAAGAGAGTCAGTGAAGGGAGATAGGGGTGGGGCCGTTTTGTAATATTTGGGTAGGTAAAGGAAAATGTGTTACAGTCAAAGGGGGGTTGTTCTCTGGCAGGCAGGGGTGGGGGTCGCAAGGTGCTCAGTGGGGGAGCTTTTGAGCCAGGATGAGCCAGGAGAAGGAATTTCACAAGGTAATGTCATCAGTTAAGGCAGGGACCCACCATTTTTCACTTCTTTTGTGGTGGAATGTCATCAGTTAAGGCAGGAACAGGCCATTTTCACTTCTTTTGTGATTCTTCACTTGTTTCAGGCCATCTGGGCATATAACTTGCAGGTCACAGGGTATATGATGGCTTAGCTTGGGCTCAGAGGCCTGACACTGCATGCCTGTAGTCCCAACTACTCAGGAGGCTGAGGTGGGAGGATTGCTGGAGCCTAGCAGTTGGAGACTGCAGTGAGCTATGATTATGGACTCCAGCCTTGGTGAAAAGGTCAGGAGATCGAGAACATCCTGGCTAACACGATGAAACCCCATCACTACTAAAAATACAAAAAATTAGCTGGGCGTGGTGGCGGGCGCCTGTAGTCCCAGTTACTCGGGAGGCTGAGGCAGGAGAATGGCATGAACCCAGGAGGTGGCTTTCAGTGAGCCAAGATCATACCACTGCATTCCAGCCTGGGCAACAGAGCAAGACTGTGTCTCAAAAAAAAAAAAAAAAAAAAAAAAAGTGAGACCCTGTCTCAAGAAAAAGGAAAAGAATGGAAGAAAGGGAAGGAAAGAAGGAAAGAAAAAAAGAAAGAAAGAATAGATGACACAAACAAATGGAAAAACACCTCATGCTCCAGGATTAGAAGAATTAATGTCATCAAAATGACCATACTGCCCAAAGCAATTCAAATTCAACAATACAGATTCAGCAAATACAGATTCAGGAATACATATTCAGCAAATACAGATTCAACACAATACCTGGCAAACTACCAATGTCATTCTTCATGGAATTAGAAAAAACAATCCTAAAATTCATGTGGAACCATAAAAGGGCCCAAATAGACAAAGCAATCCTAAACAAAAGGAGTAAAGCTGGAGGTATCACATTTTGACTTAAAATTATACTACAAAGCCATAGTAAACAAAACAGCATGGTACTGGTATAAAAATAGACATGACACATAGATCAATGGAACAAAATAGAGAAACTAGAAATAAATGTCCCGTATTTGTGGCAAACTGATATTTGACAAAATATACACTGGCAAAAGGACACCCTATTCAATAAATTGTGCCGGGATAATTTTAGAGCCATATGCAGAAGAATGAACCTGGACCCCCGTCTCTCACTGTATACAAAAATTAACCAAGATGGATTTAAGACTTAAATGTAAGACCTGAAACCATAAAAATCCTAGAAGAAACCCTGGGAAAAACTCTTCCGGACATTGGCCTAGGCAAAGAACTTATGACTAAGTCCTCAAAAGGAAACAACAAAAATGAAAAACAAAAGTTGACAAATGGGACTTCATTAAGCTAAAAAGCTTCTGCAGTGCAAAACAAATAATCAACAGACTAAACATACAGCCTATAGAATGGGAGAAAATATTTGCAAAGAATGCATGTGACAAAGGGTGACTATTCAAAATCTATAAGAAACTCAAACTACTCAACAAGAAAAACCATTAAAAAGTGACCATACTGCCCTTGACTTGAAGGACAACATTTTTCAAAAGAAGACATACAAATGGCCCACAAGCATATGAAAAAATGCTCTACAACACTGGTCATCAGAGAAATGCAAATCAAAACCACAATATGATATCATTTCACACCAGTCTGAATGGCTTTTAAAGTCAAAACACAACAGATGCTGGTGAGGCCATGGGCAAAGGAGAATGCTTAAACACTATTGGTGGGAATGTAAATTAATTCAGCCACTGTGGAAAGCAGTTTGGACATGTCTCAAATAACATAAAACAGAACTACAAGTCAACCCAGCAATCTAATTACTGGGTATATATTCAAAAGAAAATAAATTATTCTGCCAAAAAGACACATGCATCACAGCACTATTCACAAGAGCAAAGACATCGAATCAACCTACATGTCCATCAACAATGGATTGGATGAGGAAAATGTGGTACATGGACATGAGTCAATACTACACAGCCATAAAAAAAGAACAAAATCATGTCATATGCAGCAACATTAATGCAGCTGGAGGCCATTATCCTAAGCAGATTAATGCAGGAACAGGAAACCAAGTGCTGCATGTTCTCACTTATAAATGGGAGCTAAACATTGAGTACTCATGGACATAAAGATATATATATTATATATATTTTATATAATATAAATTATAATATATAAAATATATAATTTATATATTATATAAGTATATATAAAATATATAATTTATATATTATATAAGTATATATAAAATATATAATTTATATATTATATAAGTATATATAAAATATATAATTTATATATTATATAAGTATATATAAAATATATAATTTATATATTATATAAGTATATATAAAATATATAATTTATATATTATATAAGTATATATAAAATATATAATTTATATATTATATAAGTATATATAAAATATATAATTTATATATTATATAAGTATATATAAAATATATAATTTATATATTATATAAGTATATATAAAATATATAATTTATATATTATATAAGTATATATAAAATATATAATTTATATATTATATAAGTATATATAAAATATATAATTTATATATTATATAAGTATATATAAAATATATAATTTATATATTATATAAGTATATATAAAATATATAATTTATATATTATATAAGTATATATAAAATATATAATTTATATATTATATAAGTATATATAAAATATATAATTTATATATTATATAAGTATATATAAAATATATAATTTATATATTATATAAGTATATATAAAATATATATTTTATATATAAAATTATATTTATATAATATACAATATCTTTTCAGACAGCTGCCTAGCCTTTATTTTATATATTTTATATGTTATATAGTATATATTATATATAATATAATATATAATATATAAATATGTGTTTTATATATTTATAATATGTTATATATATTTATATATAATTTATAAGTATATAAAACACACTTATATATAAATATATATATTTATATGTATAGATGGAACTGCAGACCATTTTCTTTAGTGAAATAACTCAGAAACAAAATTAATTTTTTTTCTCACTTACAAGTGGGAGTCAAACAATGGGTGCACATAAACATACAGAGTGGAATAATAGACATTGGAGACTCCAAGTGGTGCAAGGGTAGGGGGGCAGGATAAAATACCACCTATTAGATACAATGTATACTATTCTGGTGATGGGTGCACTAAATGCCCACGTTTTACCACTACTCAATATATCCATGTAACACAACTGCACTTGTACCCCTAAATCCATAAAAAAAAAACAGAACTAAAAAAATGTGAGTTTGGACACATGCTCTTTTTCACTATTGGACCTTAGCATTTTCCCCGTAAATTGAGCAGTTTGATTTACCCGCTTTAAAAATAGCATCATTATCTTTTCAGGCAGCTGCCTCGCCTTTATTTTTTTCCTGGAAGAGTACTTCCTTTAGCTTAAATTTAGGTCAGTAAGTATTGATTTTTTTTGAAAATGCCTTTTTTCATTATATGCACTCTTGACTTGCCCTAACACTCCCAATCCTGCATCTGTTGCTCCTAAGGATCTCTACCTTACTTGGCCAGTGTTGCCATATCCACCAAACATGTTGTTGCCACTGGGCATTTATGGCAGAGGTGCAGTTTGAGTATAAGTTATGGACCCAAAAATGTTGAGTGTTCCAAATCAACATGAGGTGAATGGTAGCTACTCCTAAATAGAGCTTAGTCTGAGTGTGTCATAAGACTTCCCATATTTTTTCTGAGTGAGTCCTAAATTACCATCTAGTGGGATCCTAGTCCATTAAGTGATTCCTACTGTGTGATTCTAGGTTACATTATACTGTTTTTTTTCCAACCACAAAAGCAAGGTTTCTGTCCCCTCAGTCAAGAGATACTGTGACAGGGCACACAGGTTGCTGCTGTCTTTTCTTATACCTGGGGACCTTGCACAGTAACTGATACCTATATTTATAGAAACACAATGATCCATTTGTCAAGTATTAAAAATAGACCAATGAGATCTAGAATTGGGAAGGACTTTCTGGATGTTCCTTTCTACATGGGAACCTAGATAGTACATTATACTATTTCAGATAGTATATTATATCTGAAAAGAAAGTACCATAAGCTGTAGGAACATTGGATTGGTTCCAAGGGGTTGACATTAGAATACCAATGTCATTTTGATATGGAAATATTGGAAAATAAGAGTCTGTCCCATATTTATGTTCATCAAATTAGTTATTTTCCAATGTATGGTGAGGGTATTGAATAAAGGAAGGTGTTTTGTGGGGAGCAGACATGTGCAAACCTACCCCGAAGTCCACAGAAGCTGAGAGGCTGAAGACAGAGGCTGACAAATCCAGTTACAAACAGAAGCCATGTCTGTGTCTTCAGTGGCAGTAAGACAAGATGGTGGATGCCCATTACCATGACCCCTCAGACCCAAGGCTTATATACCAGTGGGAAGGGGTGGTTTAGAAGGAATGTGTAGGACAATTGACATACAATAATATCAAGTTTGTTTGACTTTAGGGCAGTATTTATGGTACTTGCTTTTACACAATGAACGATAGATAAACTGGAAATCTTAGATGCCTTCTCAGAACAAAGAATATCAGAAGCCAACATGGTGTATTAGCTTTTTTTTTTTTTTGAGACGGAGCCTCGCCCTGTCACCCAGCCTGGAGTGCAATGGCACGATCTTGGCTCACTGTAAACTCTGCCTCCCAAGTTCAAGCAATTCTCCTACCTCAGCCTCCCAAGTAGCTGGGATTACAGGTGTGCACCACCATGGCCAGCTAATTTTTGTATTTTTTTTTAGTACAGACAGGGTTTCACCATGCTGGCCAGGCTGGTCTCGAACTCCTGACCTCAGGTGATCCACCTGCCTCGACCTCCCAAAGTGTTGGGATTACAGGCGTGAACCACCGTGCCCGGCCAGGTTAACTTTTAAGATGGAGTTGCTTTGTCCTCCACAGAGGGGGTGTCATTAAATATTTAGACAGTATAAAAGGAAAGCATGAGAGTAGAAGTCATATACAGAAGAAATTGTTGTTTTATTTTGTTTTTTGATGAGGTCTTGCTATGTGGCCTAGACTGGTCTTGAACTCCTAGGTTCAAGCGATCCTCCCAATATCTGGGATTACAGGTATGCACCACCATGCCCAGCTATAGAATAAATTTATTGTATGGGACTGGTCTAGTATCTTGAGATACTCTGTGTACCCTGTTGTCTTTGTCTTGTCTTTGGAGGAGCCAGGAGTCTTTCAAAATTTTAACTTAAGATCTCCAGAGGGCTTAGAAATCCATTTAGGAGTTGGGGCTTTTTTTATTTTTATTTTTTTATTTTTTTTTGAGACGGAGTCTCGCTCTGTCGCCCAGGCTGGAGTGCAGTGGCGCGATCTCGGCTCACTGCAAGCTCCGCCTCCTGGGTTCTCGCCATTCTCCTGCCTCAGCCTCCCGAGTAGCTGGGACTACAGGCGCCCGCCACCACGCCCGGCTAATTTTTAGTATTTTTAGTAGAGACAGGGTTTCACCGTGTTAGCCAGGATGGTCTCGATCTCCTGACCTCGTGATCCACCCGCCTCGGCCTCCCAAAGTGCTGGGATTACAGGCGTGAGCCACCGCGCCCGGCCTGGGGCTTTTTTTAAATGAGAGATGTGAACCCAAGAGTCAAATCCTTCAAGTTTAGCTGCACAATGATTAGTCAACAGTATCTAATAAGGTTCCTTCCAGTGAGGCTTAAGAGAGTCCTTTAGCTGATGTCTTTCCCAATAAATGTAGTCACCCAATTGGAGGTCATGACATTTGATGTCTTCATCTCCCAGTAGTGTGCTGTGAAATAAATAATAAACTGTTCTGTGCATCTTGACTGCTTCAGCTCCAGCCATGTCTCAAAGGGGACCAGGTACAGGCTGCTACTTCAGAGGGGACAAGCGTGGCAGCTTGGCAGCTTGCATGTGGTGTTAAGCCTGTTGGTGCACACAGTGCAAGGGTTGAGTCTTGGGAGCCTCTGCCTAGATTTCAGAGGATATATGGAAAAGCCTGGATGTCCAGGCATAAGCCTGCTGCAGGGGCAGAGCCCTCATGGAGAACCTCTACTTAAGGGTAGTATGGAGAGGAAATGTAGCGTTAGAGCCCTCACACAGAGTCCCCACTGGGGCACTGCCTAGTGGAACTGTGAGAATGGGGTCACCATCCTCCAGACCCTGGAATGGTAGGGCTGCCAACAGCTTGCACTGTGCACCTGGAAAAGCTGCAGGCACTGAATGCCAGGCCATGAGAGTAGCTATAGGGGCTGAACCCTGCAAAGTCAAAGGGGTGGAGCTGTCCAAGGCTTTGGCAGCCCACCCTTTGCCCCAGCATCCCCTGGATGTGAGCCATCAAGTCAAAGGAGCTTATTTCAGAGCTTTAAGATTTAAAGACTGCCCTACTGGGTTTTGGACTTGCATGGGGCCTGTAGCCCCTTTCTTTCGGCCAATTTCCCCCTTTTGGAATGATAGTATTTACCCAATGCCTGTACCCCATTGTATCTTGGAAGTAACTAACTCGTTTTTGATTTTACAGGCTCATAAATAGAAGGGACTTGCCTTATCTCAGACTAGACTTTGGACTTTCGAGATAATGCTGGAATAAGTTAAAACTTTGGGAGACTCTTGAAAAGGAATTATTTTATTTTGCAACATGAGAAGGACATGAGATTTGGAGGGGCCCAGGGTGCAATAATATGGTTTGGACCTGTGTTCCCACCAAATCTCATGTTGAATTGTAATCCTCAGTGTTGGAGGTGGGGCCTGGTGGAAGATGATTGATCATGGGGTTAGAGTTCTCATGAATAGGCTAGCACCATCCCCTTGGTGCTGTTCTTGTGATAGTGAGTGAGTTATTGTGAGATCTGGTTGTTTAAAAGTGTGTAGCATGTCCCCTGCCCCCCCCACCCTGACCCCACACCACCCCTGCTTCTTCTCTGGCCATGTGAAGTGCTGCTCCCTCTTTGCCTTCTGCCATGATTGTAAGTTTCCTGAGGCCTCCCCAGAAGCAGAAGCTTCTATGTTTGCTGTACAGCCTGCAGAACCCGAAGCCAATTAAACCTCTTTTCTTTATAAATTACCCAGTCTCAGTATTTCTTTATAATAGTCTGAGAATGGACTAGTACAGACATTTTCTTATAATTTGCATTGTGGCTCTTTTGCTTGGGAATGTTTCAACCCAGTGGGAGAACATGCAAATCATAACCAACATGAATTTATATCCCTGAACAGGAGATAATTGAACGAAATGTATTTGCCAAATATCAAAGGGTCCAGCAGAAAGGGAGAAGTGCCTCTGTGACTCACAGAGGGGCTGGATTATGTTTATTTAGCATAAACCTTATAAGCTATTGTGGGTGAAGGTTTTCAGTAGTATTGTTTTTCTCATGCAATCATTTTTTTTTTTAGGTCTCTAGTGTATAAGCTCATAGATGTGTTGTAACATAGGAAATTGAAATCCCATAGGCAAATGGGTTTGTCATTGAGTCCAAACTATAGGTTACAAGTGGTAGCGGGGAATATTTGCCCTTTGTTAACCATATTTCTTTTCTCTCTCTCTTTTCTTTCATTCTTTTCTTTCTTTTTTTGAGACATGGTATCATTCTGTCTACCAGGTTGGAGTACAGTGCCACAATCATGGCTCACTGCAGCCACAACCTCCTGGGCCCAATCAATCCTCCTGCCTCAGCCTCCTGGGTAACTGGGGACTGCAGGCACCTGCCAACATGCCTGGCTAATTTTTGTATTTTTTTTTTTTTTTTGTAGAGACAGGGTTTCACCATGTTGCCTAGACTGGTCTCAAATTCCTCGGCTCAGGTGATCCTCCTGCCTCAGCCTCCCAAAGTGTTGGGATTACAGGCATGAGCCACCACACCCAGCCTGCTAATCATATTTCTTTTTCCTTTTCTGAGGCTCTTTCTTGAGCATCCTGACATTCCCTTTTAATTGGGTTCCATTTAAGCATGGCTATTTCTATGATTTCATCTCATACTGGTAATAGGGCAGCTGTCTTTGCTGCTACATCAGTAAAATGGCTTCCCTTACTTTCCAGAGACTCAGTTTTTGAATGTCTAGGGATCTTATAGCCAAATTTATTTTTGTAATTGAATGGCTTCTGTAAGTTTAGAGACGTGAGAGCCATGTTTTGTAGGGTGTCTAGAGGAAGTCAGATGACCTTGTTATTTCTGTAACATTCCGAAGTCATGAGCTACACCAAAAGCATAGTGGCTGTCAGTGTAAATTTTAGCTGTCTGATCTTTGGCCAACTGGCAAGTTCTAGTGAGCTCTATTAATTCAGCCAGCTGAGGTGATATCACCATAAGGAAAGGCTTACTTTTTGTAATGTCCACAAAAGACACAACAGCATAGCCTGCTCAATATTTTCCAATATTTATCCTTTAGATATGATCTATCACCAAATAACATCAGCATTCTCTAGTGTTTTTTTGTTTTGTTTTGTTTTTTTAACAAATCCTGTCTGGCCATCAAGAGCTATACTGTTAGTGATATATAATCATAGGGCATCTCATCAGTCACTTTAGGCAGCAGGGAAGTGAGCTTAAGAGCATTATAATGAAGATTGTATTATGTGAGGAAGACAGTAAAAGTATCTCATAAGACACCAGCTGGCGAGGCACGGTGGCTTACTCCTATAATCCCAGCATTTTGGGAGGCTGAGGCAGGAGGATGGCTTGAGCCCAGGAGTTTGAGACCAGCCTGGGCAACATAGCAAGACCTCCACCTCTATAGAAAAATTAAAAAATTAGCTGGTTGTGTGGTGGCATGTCTGTGATCCCAGCTACTCAGGGGTGCTGAGATGGGAGGATTGCTTGAGCCCAGGAGATTGAGGCTGCAGTGAGCTATGATCATGCCACTGCACTCTATCCTGGGTGACAGTGTGGGACCCTGTCTCAACAAAACAAAAGAAGCCAACCTGCTAATAGAAAAAGGTTGAGTGCAATGCAAATTTAGAAGAGCTTCAGCAGAAGGAGGTACATACGTAGTGGAACTTTCATTACAATTTCCTGAGTAGCCTTGAGAAGTGCAACTGTGGCTGAGATGGCTCTTAAACAAGGGGGTAATCCACATGCTACAGAAGCTAGTTGTTGGCAGTAATAGCTGATACGTCTATGTTGTCCCCGTGTTTTGGGGCCAGAATGTGTAAGGTGATTCCATGACTTCCATGGACAAAGTGGAAAAATCGTTACTAGTAATTTGGATGTCTTCAATCAGGGGCTTTTATAAAACTATCCTTTAACTCCTAGTTAGCTGTTTGTCCTTCTGTGGTTTAAGGTATGAGATCTGGATGATCCTCTTTTACTAATGTATATAAACAGGCCAGGCATGGTGGCTCATGCCTGTAATCCTAACACTTTGAGAAACCAAGACGGCAGCATTGATTGAGGCCAGGAGTTTGGGACCAGCTTGGGCAACATAGCAAGACTTCATCTCTACAAAAAATGAAAGAATTAGCTGGGTGTGGTGGCATGCACCTGTAGTCCTAGTTACTTGGGAGGCTGAGGCAGGAGGATTGCTTGAGCCCAGGAGGTTGAGGCTGCAGTGAGCTATGATTGTGCCACTGTACTCTAACCCGGGTGACAGGGTGAGACTTTGTCTCTAAAAACATAAAAAATAAAAGAGTGTTAAAAATAATAAATATATAAAGTTTGTGCCATGAGGGAAAAGTTAGGAATCTAGCTATGACAGTAACCAGCTAATCTCACTAGGTGCAGTGGCTCACCACTATAATCCTAGCACTTTGGGAGGCTGAGGCTGGCAAATCACCTGAGGTCGGGAGTTTGAGACCAGCCTGACCAACATGGAGAAACCCTGTTCTACTAAAAATACAAAATTAGCTGGGCATGGTGGTGGGCGCCTGTAATCCCAGCTACTCGGGAGGCTGAGGCAGGAGAATCGCTTGAACCCGGGAGGTGGAGGTTGCAGTGAGCCGAGATCACGCTATTGCACTGCAGCCTGGGCCACAAGAGCGAAACTCAGTCTCAAAAAAAAAAAAAAAAAAAAAAGGAACCAGCTAATCTCAAAATCCATTAAGTTATCTTTTAGTTTTTGGAGTATGGAATGTAAGAATTCCAGTTATTCTGTCTGGATTTATGTGTAGCCCTTCCTTAGAAATAAAATGTCTTAAGTATTTCACTCTGTTAGGCAGAATTGAAGTTTTTTCTTAGAGACTTTATGGTGTTTTTTTTTTTTTTTTTTTTGCTAGTTCCAATAAATATAGACAGTCCCTTTTTCATTTTTCTAAGTTGGAAGAGCATAACAAGGGTCATTCACATACTGGAGCAGAGCAGAATTTTCTTCAAAATTTAGTTCAGGTAAATCAACTTTTAATATTTGTGAAAAGTAGGTTGGGCTTTCCTTGAAACCCTGGGGCATGACTGTCCAGGTGTATAGGCACTGTCCCAAGTAAAGTCAAACAGGTATTGACTATCAGGATCTACTGGTATACTGAAAAAGGCACTACATAAGTCAAATACAGTAAAACATTTATTATTTATGGGTGTATTAGACAAGAGGTTATGAGGGTTTGGAAATACTGGATGTCAAAGGACAACAATATTGTTAATGGCTCTTAAATTTGGCATAAATTTCCATTTCTTCCCCTTGGGTTTTTGTACTGGGATGATGGGCATATTATAAGGGCAGATGCAAGGAATGATTATCAATGAATTCCTTAATTAACGTCTTTATGCCTATTATGGATTCCTGTTTTAATGGGGATCATTTAATATCAGGAATTGGTTTATTTGGATCTACTTGTATTTTTTACTGATACAGCCATTGGAATTTTCCCTATGTTCATGGATGCACAGGACCATAGATAATCAGGAATGAAGTCTAACAAATCATGGTGTTCCTCCTTTGGTGCCTAGTAATTGAACCTGAATAATCATTTGACTGAAAATGTTTATAGTATCAATTTCAGCTGATTCTTTCTCATTTTGAAGAATATTCTTCCTGTTTTTGAAAAAGAGATATGGGCATTATAAAGCTCTAAGAAATCTCTCCTTGTAAGATATATTGGTACAGAAGGCACCAGAAGGAAGGAATGATGTCTATCTAAATTCCCTAGCTGCAAAGTTAAAAGTTCTGATCTATGTACAGTCATAGGCTGATTAGGTATCCTTACCATCCGAAGTGGTTGGTTACTCCAAGGAAGAGGGCTCTTTAGGAGGGTAGGGTTGAGAATAGAAAGTCTGGCTTCCATATCAACTAAAGCCTTCGTTTGTTTTTTGCTTATAAACGTATTTACGTCCCCTAGAGTGTAACTTAGGAGGAAGGGAAAAGCCCTCTTTATTTTTCCAGAGCCTCCCTGTTCTTCCTTTCCATTTTCTCTTTTTGCTTTTGCACCCATTTCAGCTTTCTACAAGTGTTTTAAAAGATGTCTTTTTTTTTTTTTTTATAATACAGACATTCTTAGATGTTTTTGAAACGCCTTCCAAAAGGGTGGCCTCTGTTTAAACCTAGCAACTTGGCCAGTAAGTCGCTGGAGTTGTAAATTTATAATTTTAGTGGCATTGTCATCCTTCCTCTGTTGTATCACCCTGGTTGGCTTATCAAGAAGGTTTACAAGCTCAGAAATATGTGAGGAGTCCCAGTTTATTTAATGTAACTTGACTACCTTGGCCAATTTTTTGTCTAACCCATTAAATAAACTTGAATTTAGTAAGGGATCATTTTGATGATCTTAGACTGGTGATATGGTTTGGCTCTGTGTTCCCACCCAAATATCATCTCTAATTGTAATCCCCACATGTTGAAGGAGGGACCTGGTGGGAGGTGATTGGATCATGGGGGTGAATTACCCCATTCTATTCTTGTGATAATGAGGGAGTTCTCATGAGAGCTGGAGGTTTTTACAGTGTTTGGCAGTTTCCCCTTCGCTCTCACTCTCTCCTGCTGCCATTTAAGATGACCCTTGCGTCCCCTTTGCTTTCCACCATGATTGTAAATTTCCTGAGGCTTCCCCAGGTATGCAGAGCTATGAGTCAACTAAACCTGTTTTATTTATAAATTACCCAGTCTCGGGTATTTATAGCAGTGTGAAAATGGACTAATACAACTGGCCTCATTTATTCCAGAGTATTGTTTAAACATCTTTTAAAATCTTTCAAAGTAGTCTAATACAGTCTCATTTGATCCTTGTTTACATTGTTGCACCTTAAACCAATTAGTGTTCTTTGGGAAATATCTGGGGAATTACCTGTGTTAGACAGTTTGTCAGTTCTGAGGCTTCTGCTGGGTCCTCTGCCTTTTGTTAATAGAAATTGCTTACTGGATTCTTCAAATCAACCTTTGATATCCATTCTCTACCTTTCCTTTCAGATAGTAACATATGAACTAGTTGACATAAATATGAATATACTGGCTTATCGGTCTTTTTTTTGAGACACACACACACACACACACACACCCCACTCTGTCACTCAGGCTGGAATGCAGTGGTGTGATCATGGCTCGCTGTAGTCTTGACCTCCTGGGCTCCAGCAGTCCTCCCACCTCAGTTTTCTGAGTAGCTGGAACCACAAAACCACACCTGGCTAATTATTTTTATTTTTTATAGATATGTGGTCCCACAATGTTGTACAGGCTGATCTCAAACTCCAGGGCTCAAGTGATCCTCCCTCCTTGGTCTCCCAAAGTGCTGAGATTACAGGCTGAGCCACCACACCCAGCCAGGTCTTTACTGCCAAACTAAGTTCCTTAGCAAAGCCTATAGGATCTTGGGTAGGATCAGGAAATTAGTAAAACCCCTGAGTTCTGATTTGGTCCAGGTGTAAGTGGTATAAGCCACTGAAGGATCCTCCCTTGGATTCAGCTTTTCTTTGGAAGGTGCTGCTAAAACTTCCATAGATAATGGGAGAGGAAGTCAAGGTAGGTCTGGACAGGGCAATTCTGAGAGCAGAGGATTGGAAAGGCTCTGGGGGACGGAGCAGGAACGGTAGTAGAAGAGGATAAAACAGTAGACAATTCAGACTTTTTTTCAACTGAGAAACAATTTCCAGAATCTTGTGATTTACCTCCCATATGGAAATGATTTTGTCATTTCCTACTTTAGAGGCTTCTAGATGCCATTGAAAGTAGCTTTCTCACTCTTTCTCTTTCATCTTTGAGCCAGCTCTCTCCCAATATGCATGTTAATCCAGTGATTCAAAAATTCTCAATATGAAGTGCCATAATTTTGTCATAAATCCAGCTGGTGTTTCAAGGGGTGGTAAGCACCCTTCAAAGATTTCAATCTTTGATGTCTAATTTCCCATGTTACTTCCTGTCCCCATCCATCTGCACTAAGCTAAGAATGTACAAGGTCAAAAATACGTTGCTTTAGAGCTTTACTCCTCAGGCTTGCACTCCCAGGTGGATTTAGCTCGCTTACATGTCTCAGGAAAACTCGCTGCTGAAAGAGGGAGCTACTCCTAATGCTAAATGACCACTCTTCATAAGTGTTTCCTGGAGGAGCTAGACTATTTTGAATGTTCTTCTGTTCATAGTGGAACCCTATGGACTGTTGCACATCACCAGGGATTTCCCTCCAAGGTCCACAAGATTCTTAGTTGCCTAAGAATACCTGAAGTTTGGGGTGGAGGGAGTGTATTTCCCTTATCTTCAGAACAATTTTATCTCAATTGTTTTTATATGAAGGTGAAGGGGTTTGTGCAACTAGAAGATGGCCTTTGAAAAGAGGGAAACATTGAGCTGAGCCACAAGATCCACCACTCAAACTGTGGCAATACTTGGTCAACCTAACCTTCTGTCCTTCCTTCCTAACAATTTAGAACAAGCAATAACAATTCTATGAAGAATTTGGCAAACCCAGGATATATTACTCTTCCTAAACACAGCTTAGAATAAAAAAGGATCACTTACTTCTTGGTTGGTTACTGTTTATTTCTGTCTTTGGCTATGTCTCTAAATGGAATTTGTGCCTCCAATTCTTCATTCTTTATAGTATGTTAGCAGCATTTTATATAGCTGGTCACACTTTCCTTTGAGATATACTTTTTTCACTTCTGCTATGGTTTGGAAATTTGTGTCCTCCAAACCTTGTGATGAAATTTGATCCCCAGAGTTGGAGGTGGGTCCTACTGGGAGGTGTTTGTGTCATGGGGGCAGATCCCTCATGAATAAAATAGTGCCCTCCTTCAAAGGTGAGTGAGTTTTTCATTAGTTCCCATGAGAGCTGATTGTTACAAAGAGCCTGGCACCTCCCCGTCTTTCTCTTTCTTTCTCTCTCCATGTACACTCTGCACACACCAAGTCACTTTCTGTCTTTCACCATGAGTAGAAGCCACCTGAGGCCCTCCCCAGCTACATATGCCTAATCTTGAACTTAACATCCATCAGAATTGTGAGCCAAATAAACTGTTTTTCTTTATAAATTATCCATCAGGTTTTTTTAATAGTAACACAAAATAGACTAAGACAATTTCCTTTCTGATAACTCACTCCTGGTTTTCCCTTGAGTTTGTTGGACGCTTCTGTTCAGTCTTTTTGGCAGACTCCTCCTTCCTTTTACTGGTAGCACCCCAGAGCCCAGTCCAGTTTTATATCTTCATTTCCCTATACCTCTCTCCCTATGAGGTCTCCTTCTATCTTATTATGACTTTGAGCACCATGCGTATGCTGATAAGTCTCTTTTCCAGGGCAGCATCCTGCACTACAGACAGATATGTCCAACTTTTTATTTGGCATCTCCACTTGGATGCCATAGACATCTCATAATTGCTGTGTTCAAAGCCAAACTCCTCATTCCATTTTTCTTCTGTAATTGTGCCACTCACCCATTCTCTGTCTCATTAATAACTGTCCATCTGTTAGTTACTGAGGTCAAAATGTTAACAGTATAAAGTATCTGAGTCACATGGCATCAAAATAAGTTACCACCGATGAATCCGTATGAGTCTGCAGCAACCTCAATTCTTGCCTCCTTAGAGGAAAGAGTTTGACCTAGGAGGCATAAAGCAGAAGGAGAGACAAGGCAAGTTTTAGAGCAGGAGTGAAAGTTTATTAAAAAGCTTTAGAGCAAGAATGAAAGGAAGGAAAGTACACTTGGAAGAGGGCCAAGTGGGCAACTTGAAAGACAAGTGTGTGGTTTGATCTTTTGGCTTGGCCTTTTATATGTTGGCATACTTCCGGAGTCTTGCATTACTTCTCCCTGGATTCTTCCCTTAGGGTGGGCTGTCACGTGGGAGGGGAGCATGCGCACTGTGTTTACTGGGGTTGTACACATGCTCACTTGAGGCATTCTTCCCTTACCAGTCACATGTCCCTAGGAGGTCATATCCCAGTTAAACTTTGCCATTTTCCCTCTTAGTGTGCATGTGTGAGTCCATTCGCCCAGATCTTACTGGGAAGCGGATGCTCACCAGTTTCAGGTGTTTTCTATTTACTGGGAGCCGGCCTTTCCCTGGCGCCGGCTGTGACTAGTTAGTATTTTAGAGAGACAGCTCACAACTGCCTGACCATCACCAGATGGTCACCTGACATTCCTGGTGTGTGTGTGGAGGGGAGCCCTCTCCTGCCCTGCTCTTGTCTATGTACTCTAACGAAAAAACCTCAGAGTCATCTTTGACCTCTCTCTCACACACACCACATCAATTCAAAATATATCAAAAATTTGAGCACTTATTTCTACTGCTGCTATGTCAGTCATTTTCACCGTCATACTTGGATTATTGCAATAGCCTTCTAAATGGTCTCTTGGTAATCTATCCATGACCCTTTAATAGTCTGTTCGAAACACAGTAGGCAGGGTGATCATTTGTACAATGAATGAGCTCATGTCATTCCCTTGCTTGAAATCCTCCAATGGCTCTTCCAGTACACCCATAATAAAAGCTAAAGTGCTCACAGAGGCCTGTAAGGCTACTCAGTCTACCCCTCCTTAACCTCTCTGACCGTCATCTCCTACTACCCTCCCCTTCATCCCATTTGTTCCAGTCAACATGGGTTCCTTGCTGTTCTAGAAACATAGCAGGCATGTATAGGAAACCAAAATATTTCACCCCAGAATATACTTCTTTAACATATTTCAAGATGGCTATTCAGAAAGGCTGGAAATACAAGAATAGCTGAAAGGCTGTCTTTTATGGGCGAGATTTGCATCTGTAGAGAAAATCTGCATTGATGCAGTCAGCCTTTCTCCGAGGCCCTCTTTTGTCTGATCTAGGAAAGATTAACTGAAAGTCTGACACCTTTAAAGGTATGAAAGAAACAGTCACCATCTATTTTTCTCTGATAGCTGCTACCTGTGAGGTTTCTTTCCTTTCTTTCTTTTTTTTTTTTTTAAGAGATAGGGTCTCACTCCGTCATGTAAGCTGATTGCAATGGCACCATTGCAGCTCACTGAAACATTGAACCCCTGGCCTCAAGCGATCTTCCTGCCTCAACCTCCCAAAATGCTCAGATTATAGGTTTGAGCCACCCTGCCCAGCCTACCTGTGAGGTTTCATCTGCATTATAAGATCACCTTTGCTAGTCAGGCCTCAATTCTTCTTCCCCTTTCATAACCTGTTTGTCACAATCCAAGCCCTCATTTTTCTGTAACCTCAGGATAGTATATAAGGTTCTGTGCCTTATATGAGACACATATAAGGCACAGAGGGGTGGGAGGGGTGGGTTGATCACTCTGTATTTCTTCCCATGCACATTAACACATTTGTATTCCATTTCTCCTATTAATCCTCTTTGTGAGTTGATTGTTTTAGTGAAACTTCAGAGGGTGAAGGAGTTTCCCTTGTCCCCTATAGTTTTGGCACTGTGAGCAAGATTACCAAAGCCCCTCTGCTCTTCTGGAAACAGCGGTCAAGGGAACCCAGGACCCAATAAGCCAGTAGAATGGGGTATGAGTTTCTTACTAGCCAGGTTCTGGTCTCTCTGGAAAAGCTGGCCAAGCAGATATTAAAAAAACAAAAAAATCACTGTTTGTCCCTTTTTCCTATGCAAAATCTGGGAGAAAAGGATTTGTGTGACTAGTCTTGGGTATCGCAACTCTGGTGTACTTTTTTTTGGTATAAACTGGGGATCAAATATTGATTTCTTTCCTCCCAGAAATAGTCTTTTCCATCATCTTTGTCTTTCTATGTTGTTCTGGTAGGACGTGGACTTAAAACCCCTATAAGCCCCCTGTTTGAGCCAACCATGCCAGCCATGCAGACAGGTCGGTTTTGTGGTTCTGACTAGACCATCATCTATGTAGACAAATTTTTCTGTGGGCCCCCAAAATAAAAGCCACATGAAGTTCCTCTCTTGTCTTGTATGTCCTTGGGAGCTTGACTTGTGACCAAGTGGGAGCACCTGCTCTTGGTCTCCACCATCTATGGGTGTGGGTGTGATTTTGGGGTCATATTAGGTGGCCAATCTAAAACTGGCTGGGAACCCAAGACGTGGCAGTGTATATGTTTTTCCGAATACGGCAAACTTTCCAGTGACTTTTGTCTTAATAAGAAGTCCCGGTGAAACCCCATCTCTACTAAAATACAAAAAATTAGCCGGACGTGGCAGCATGCGCCGGTAGTCCCAGCCACTTGGGAGGCTGATGCAGGAGAATTGCTTGAACCCGGGTGGCAGAGGTGGCAGTGAGCCAAGATCACGCCACTACGCTCCAGCCTGGGTGACAGAGCGAGACTCTGTCTCAAAAGAAAAAAATTCCCATCCATAAGGAACTTTTGTCATCACAACTCTTGTTGCCTGGTTAGTCCTGGGAAAGTACTATCCTTAGCCGTCTGTGGCAACAAGAGACTTGCTGTCTTATCTTATTACTGGGAGTAAATTTTTTGGAAGGGATCTTTGGTATTGCCTCTGCGATGTCCTGTCCAGGAAACATCTCTTGTTAAAAACTTATTCCAATGCTGGAATATTACCTCCTAGACTTTCTATGAAAAGGCTTATTAGATTGAGTTGCTATTGGAATAAGTACACCATTAGAGCTGGGTGTGGTGGCTCCTGCTGGGAATCTTTCTTAGGAGGCTGAGGTGGGAGGATGCCTTGAGCCCAGGAGTTTGAGACCAGCCTGAGTAGCATAGTGAGACTCCATCTGTGTGTAAATAAATAAATGAATAAATAAAGTTTAAAAAAATTTTAAAAAGGCCTAAGTACACCATTGGAAATTCTAATCTAAAAGATGGATCCTATACATTAGAAAGATCCCTAAATTTTAAAAAAGATTAAATGGGATGAAGGGGTGGTTCTGCATCTTTGTAAACAGTGGCCCTATTTGTATTAATAGGAAGATTAAATTAAAAGAAAGACACGTAATAGTATCATGGCTATTCTTAGAAATTCTCTTGACAAAATTAAAGAGCAACAGTCTGATCTAAAACAAATTTAAAATGATTTGTACTCTCAAATTGCCAGTTTTGAATCCTTTGTAGGATTTGCAACGATAACTACTCTATCTTGTCTAGTTAAAATTCTACACTTTCACCACCGTGGCCTGGGTTTGATTCCCAGTCAGGGAACTAGTCCCTTTTGTTTTGATATTTCTGTGACTTTTGACTTTTGGGGGTACCCGTTTGTTATTGATCCTTTTACTTTCCATGGACAACTTCTGATTTCTTGTCTTCTTCTGTCTGTAGGGACACACAGGACTTTTAGGTCTTTGTGTGTAGGTGGTCAGCTGAGAATATGGCCAGACAGAAATGTGGGTTGTCAGTTTGCAGCTAGTGAAACTTCCCATTCTTTGAGCTATCTTTGGGGTGGTTCTGGATCTTGTGAGGATGGCTTTGCATCTCTTTGGAGATGTCTTGTGTATCTTTGGTTAAGTCATAACTTTGGTGGTGAGTCACTTAGGGGGGTACCTTTGGTAAAAAAGTTCCAAAGCCAGGATTATTAGCTGTTTGTTCTGGCTAAAATCAGATAATTCTGATCATATGAAATTTGAAAGGAATTTTTTTTTAAATAGAGCTCTGTGGTCAGAAGGCTGCATAATTAAAAGCTGATATTCAAGATATTTATTTATTTATTTACTTATTTATTTATTTTAAAGGCCTTTCTACTTTTTCTCTTTGGATCTTGTTTCTGGGAATTTTTTTTTTTCAGTCAACTGAAACAACTTTTGAAAATATATTTGGTCCTCTGTTCACTTCCTTTCTTGTTGATATGATTTTTACTGAGAAAAATGCAGCATTTTATTGGCCCTTCAGAAAGCTTAAAATTTCCCCAATTGGCTCCTTTAAGAATTGTTCTCCCTGGATGCTACCGGGCAACGAGTAGGAGGGTTGCTGCAGTGAGGCTTGAAGCCCAAGTGGAGCCTTTGCAGGTGCAGATTTTGGTGGTAGTAGAATATATATATATATTTAAATTGTTCTCCCATTTACTTCTGCTCCTCTTTCCTCTTTGTCATCTTCAGTACCACATGAAATGATCTAGAAGGGGCTGGACACAGTGGCTCACACCTGTAATCCCAGCACTTTAGGAGGCCGAGGCGGGCAGATCCCTTGAGCCCAGAAGTTCAAGACCAGCCTGGGTAACATGGTGAAACACTGTCTCTACAAAAAATAAAAGAAAGAAAAAAACGATTAGCCGACCATGGTGGCTAGCTGGGCATGGTGGCACATGCCTGTAGTCCCAGCTGTGTGGGAGGACCGATTGAACCTTGGTAGTCTAGGCTACAGGGAGCTGTGATCATGCCACTGCACTCAAGCCTAGGCGACAGAGTGAGACCCTGTCTCAAAAAAAAAAAAAAAAGGAGTTGGGGGTGGATCCAGAAGGGAACTTCTAATGATGCTGAGACCCAGTGAGGAACACAGAAAAAGGCACCACTCACCCACTTTTTGGGTCTTCTGTCTGCTCTTTACAGTCCAAAGAGTCATCAGGCAGGTTCCTTGCAGGTGTAAAGCTCTGCTCTTTTATGGATTGTGTTACCTCATCTCCTTGTCTTTTGAGTGTACCAGACATTACTTCGTAATGTGAGGGAGAACTTGAGCTTTCTCTATGTGATGGCTGGTAAGTCACTGACAAGAGCTCCAGTTTTGTAGGTGGCTGAGAGTTGTTGCCATGAATGGTTATTACAGGGGACTACTCATTTCTTTGCTCATCTGGATTAAAAGTCACAATTTGAACATTTGGAGGCCATGGAAACAGTACCAATGGATGACTCTAATGGGGAATGGGCTGATTGTAGATTGGGCTGATTGCCATTTGGTGGCCCTTGCAGCAGGATGTGCTGCGGAAGTACTGTGTAACCTGGTCCCATGGCATTTCCCTGTTTTGGGAAACCTGGTATTCAGTGTAAAAAAATGGGATCCTTGATTTCAAAGAATCTAGATGCTCTACCTTCTAGCTGTGCCTGTTTTTCACATATTTATATATTAGTTCCTAAAAACTGCAAGTGCTTTGTTGACCCTATTTGTTAATGGCTTCACCCTGAGCTCAGTGGTCTAGTTATAAACTGGAAACTGTTCAGGCATGGTTGGTCACATCTGTAATCCCAGCTCTTTGGGATGCTGAGTTGGGAGGATCACTTGAGGCCAGGAGCTTGAGACCAGCCTAGGCAACATAATGAGACCCCCAACTCTACATAAAATAAAAAATCTTAACCAGGTGGGGTGGTACATACCTGTATTCCCAGGTACTTAGGAGGCTGAGGTGGGAGGAGCCTTTGAGCCCAGGAGTTTGAGGTTGCAGTGAGCTATGATCATGTCACCAGGGTGACAGAGTGAGACCCCATCTCTCAAAAAAAAAAAAAAAAAAAAAGGGAGAGAGAGAATGAAAATGAAAACTCCACATATCTAAATAGATGGTTCTCCAAATTATGAGTTTCTGGCATTCAGCTGCTTATTTTGAAAAGGCTTCTGACTTTTCTCTAGGCTCATCTGTGTGCTTCCTTGTAAAATCATGTAATGAGTTCCTATTTTTTATTCACTTGGCATCCATTTTTAATCTTCTTGATTAACATACCCAAACTCTGTCTTGACAAACCTTAAATTCTTTCTCTGTGCTTTGAGATGTAAGTTTGCTACCCTGTTTTTTCTTTTTCTTTCTTTCTTTCTTTTTTTTTTTAAGTTGAGTTTTACTCTTTTGCCCAGGCTAGAGTGCAGTAGCATAATCTTGGCTCACTGCAACCTCCACCTCCCGGGTTCAAGCAATTCTTCTGCCTCAGCCTCCTGAGTAGCTGGGATTACAGGTGCCCACCACAATGCCTAGCTAATTTTTGTATTTTTAGTAGAGACGAGGTTTCGCCATGTTGGCCAGGATGGTCTTGTACTCTTGGACTTCAAGTGATCTGCCTGCCTTGGCCTCTTAGAGTGCTGGGATTACAGGCATGAGCCACTGTTCCTGTCCCCTACCCTGTTTTTTTCAAAACTTGGCAAGGGCTTCAGCCATGTGGGATAGATACACTTTAACTTGTTCCATTTACAGAGGCACAATTTAATCCAACTGTCCTTTTAAAGTAGTGAGTTTTTCCAGTTTCATGGCTAAAATTTAAAATGAAAGCTATAAGATTCTTGTGTCTGTTTTTTTTTGTATACATGTGTATATGTCTCTGAATATTGTCTACATGGTACCAAATTGATTTATAAATAAATACTCATAAATTAAGTTAATAAGCCCAAATGCTTTTCATGTTCATGTGACTTTAGTAACCTTGATAAGTAACACTAATTTAAAAATTATTGGTAAAATAAAATAGAAATGTCCCAAGAATTCAGACATTTTTGCCTGGGTATATTGGGCAAGCAGATTTATACTGTCTCTACTACATGTTTTAAGGTACTTAAACTGTTACTTCTGTGATTTTTTTTAATATTTACTTGTCTGTGAGCTTATGTTTTGGTTTTGAGCCTTTAGATTCTGGAGTCTAGACAAGTGGCCTTTGTAAGGCCTGGGGTCACGTGTGTGTCCCCAGCACCCAGGCCCCATCCTCTCTGGACCAGCTGTGCCTCTTGGCCACGCGGGGAGGGGTCAGATTCTCTAGGCAGTTTTCAAAGCTCTGTTCATTGTCCTGGGCTCTGCATCTGGTACATAACAATTATAATTGCTAATTGCCTAGGTTTTCACTGAAAATTATGGTTACTAAGAGTTAATATTGTTGGCTGGTCACTGTGGCTCACTCCTGTAATCCCAGCATTTGGGAGGCCGAGATGGGTGGATCACCTGAGGTCAGGAGTTCAAGACCAGCCTGACCAACATGGTGAAACCCTGTCTCTACTAAAAATACAAAAATTAGCTGGGCATGGTGGTGCCCGCCTATAATCCCAGCTACCCAGGAGGCTGAGGCAGGAGAATTGCTTAAACCTAGGAGGTGGAGGTTGCAGTGAGCCAAGATCGCGCCATTGTACCCCAGCCTGAGCGATAGAGCAAGACTCCGTCTCAAAAAAAAAAGAGTTAACAATGTAATTAATATATGTAATTAAAACTGTTAGATATAAGAGAAACACATTTGCAAAGTGTACAACAAAAGTAGGATGTGTTTTTGGAAAGTAAGGTTATAAATAAGGCATGAGAATGGCTTTTGTAAAAGAGAAAAGTTTTAGTTTAGAGGTTATTGAAGTGTTGTTTCAAATTATTTTAGAATTGTGAAATGTGCTACCCATGGTGGCACCCATTTATAGTCCCAGCTACTAAAGAGAATGAAGCAGGAGGATTGCTTGAGTCCAGGCATTTGAGGCTGCAGTGAGCTATAATTGTGCCACTGCACTCCAGTCTGGGCAACAGAGCAAGATCCAAGCTCTAAAAAAAAATAATAATAAAAATTGTGAAATATGATATACAAAATGGCATCACTCTGGTTCAGAGCCCTAAAATGGAGTTGGAAAGCCATACTAAGAAGGACTACCTGCATGACCTGCAACCTTGCAGAAACAAAAACAAAAACCACAACCACTCAGGAATTTGCCTTGCCTCAAACCTTTGAACAGGGCCAAACTGCCACTTTCCAGGACCATAACATCCTTGGAAAACAACTGAATTTGTCCAGCACTGCAACTCCTAAACAGCAACAACCAATGAACTATGGAGTTGTATACTAAGCCAGCCATTTCCATCAATGATAATTCTTTCAAAACAACTTGTATAATCACTTTCAGTGTCCTTTAAAAAATTCCTACTTTACTTCAGTACTTTGGAATACAATTTGACTTCTAACCTAATCTGTTTCTCCCAAGTCTGGAATTCCTAAGATGCCAATAAACGTCTTGTCTTACTGCTTTGCAGTCTGGAATTTTGCCGCTTCTTGGTTGACAGAATCCAAGGGTATATTGTCATAGGTGAGCAATGACTATCTGGGCCAGTGGTGCAGGAATAAAACAATTTACCAAGACATTTGTAGGTAAAGAAGGCAGATTTATTAAAGAAAGTATGAAAATATGTTGCAAGGTTGCCATGGGCAGCCAACAAAAGAGTTGACTGCAAAGAAACAAAGGCTAGCTGGAGACTGTATAGGATAGTTCTTGGGCTGCACAGTGCTACTTTGAGTATTGATAATGCCAAGGTTGCCATGAGCTAACCTGCAGGTGTTTGGAGATAGTAAGGTGCAGGAGTGCTACGTATCCCGGAACATGAAGAAAGGCCAACTTATAGCTTCTCTGCTTTCTCTTTTTGCTTTCCCTCAGTCCTGCCAGCCTGACTCCGTTTCCTTAATTAGGACTCCACATTTCACCTCTGACAGAGCAACAATGACAAATTTTTGGCATGTGGGTGAAGGTCTTATCTTCCAACTGCTTCCTGTTGGCCAGAGATGTAGAGTGGACCCTATCTAGGATTGTTAGTCAGGAGGTTACATGGGCCTAAATCCCTGAATTGGAAGTTAAACTGGGCAGGGTTGCTGTGGGACCATTGGGAAACTGCATTTGCAGCCTAAAATTTTGTCTAGCTGCATCCAAATGAGAGTCATGGAGTTTCTTTCTTTCTTTTTTTTTTTAACTTTTAAGTTCAGGGGTACATATGCAGGCTTATTACATAGGTAAACTTGTGTCATGGGAATTTGTTGTACAGATTATTTATTTTATCACCCAGGTACTAAGCCTAGTACCCATTTGTTATTTTTCCTGATCCTCTCCCTCCTCCCACCCTCCTCTCTCCAATAGGCCCCAGTGTGTGTTGTTCCTTTCTATGTGTCCATGTGTTCTCATCATTTAGCTCCCACTTATAAGTGAGAACATGCAATATTTGGTTTTCTGTTCCTGCGTTAGTTTGCTAAGGATAATGGTCTCCAGCTGCATCCATATCCCTGCAAAGGACATGGTCTTACTCTTTTTTATGGATGCATAGTGTTTCGTGGTAGATATGTGCCACATTTTCCTTATCCAGTCTACCATTGATGGGCCTTTAGGTTGATTTCATGTCTTTGCTATTGTGAATAGTGCTGCAATGAACATACATGTGCATGTGTCTTTATAATAGAATGATTTCTGTTCCTTTGGGTATATACCCAGTAATGGAAATGCTGGGTTGAATCGTTGTTCTGTCTTTAGGTCTTTGAGGAATCACCATGAGGAATGGTGATTTTTTTTTTTTTTTTTTTGAGATGGAGTCTTGCTCTGTTGCCCAGGCTGGAGTGGAGTGCAGTGGCACCATCTCAGCTCACTGCAACCTCCACCTCCCGGGTTTAAGTGATTTTCCTGCCTTAGCCTCTGGAGTAGCTGGGACTACAGGTGTGCACCACCATGCCCAGCTAATTTTTGTATTTTTAGTAGAGATGGGGTTTCACCATGTTGGCCAGGCTGGTCACTGGTGTGCCACCATGCCTGGCTAATTTTTGTATTTTTAGTAGAGACGGGATTTCACCATATTGGCCAGGCTGGTCTCGAACTCCTGACCTCATGATCTGCCCACCTCGGCCTCCCAAAGTGCTGAGATTACAGGCATGAGCCACTGCGCCCGGCCACAAGCCACATTTTATACCTCTGTGTTGCCTTGTCATTGAGATGTATGATGCCCTTGAAAGGGGAGTGTGACCTTGGTGGGGAGGCATCCCTCTTCCTCTTCAGGCATGGGCGGGTGATATCTAGAAATGGGAAGTGAGTGCAAACTGTTGGCTGTTGGGAGAGTAAGCATTTGCATACTAAAGTGGGAGTGAGGTGGGGTTAGATAAGGGTGGGGCGACATAGCATCTACTACTGCTTCAAAGTTGTGTTCCAACTGGACCATTTCTGTATACATGCAATAACTTTGTATTGAAAACCACTATGTGCTATGCATTGTGTTAGAAGCTTAGCATACAACACAGAAAAATCTGTATCCTCAAGAAGCTTCCAGACTTGTGGGCAGTGAGGCAAGGAAATGTTTGCCTAGGGTGCTAGCCAGCACTAGGGTGCTGGCTATTCTGGATATTGAAGCACAGGGGAGGGGCACCTGACCACCTCTGGGAGCCCAGGGTAGGTTTCTGACTCAGGCACTGAGGTGGCTGTTAGATGAAAAGATGCTGAGGGTAATATGTTTGTGAGGGGGATAAATGGTGTGGTCCCCATGGGACATCTAAGTGGATAAACCCAAGGCTCGAGGGAGTTCTGGGATGGTGTCATCAGAATATTGATGATATTTGAAGCCATGAAAATGGATGAGATCACAGAAGAGTGCATAGAAGGCCTAGGCCAGAACTGTGAGAAACATTGATATTTAAAGGATGGAGGCCAAGACTTATAAGGGAGACTAGGAAGGAGCAGCCACTGAAGTAGTTAGGTGGAGAACCTGGAAGAGAGGAACCATGAAATCCAATGTTGAGGATCTTTCAAGAAAAAGTGTCCCAAAAAGTCAAAGGCCAAACAAGTCAAAGAAGGGACTGGAGAGGATCTGGTAGATTTGATAACAATGAGGTAATGAGCTCACAAGAGCTCTTTTGGTGGTGCTAGGTGTGTTATGGACTGAATTGTATTTCTCCCAAATTCATTTGTTGAAGTCCCAACCCCCAATGTGTATTTGGAGCTAAGGCCTTTAAAGAGGTAATTAAGGTTAAATGAGGTGATGAGAGTGCAGCCCTAATTAATAGAAATGGTGTTCTTTTTTGTTGTTGTTGTTGTTGTTGTTGTTTTTAGACAGAGTCTTGCTTTGTCACCCAGGCTGGAGTGCAATGGAACAATCTTGGCTCACTGCAACCTCCACCTCCCAGGTTCAAGTAATTCTCCTGCCTCAGCCTCCCGACTAGCTGAGATTACAGGTGCCCACCACCACACCCGGCTAATTTTTTGTATTTGTAGTAGAGACAGGGTTTCACCACATTGGTCAGGCTGGTCTTGATCTCCCGACCTCAAGTGATCCACCCCCCTTGGCCTCCCAAAGTGCTGGGATTACAGGCGTGAGCCACTGTACCTGGCCAAGACAGGACTGCTTTTAAAGGGAGAGGCCAGGCGCAGTGGCTCACGCCTGTAATCCCAGCACTTTGGGAGGCCGAGGTGGGCGGATCACGAGGTCAGGAGTTCGAGACCAGCCTGACCATGGTGAAACCCTGTCTCTACTACAAATACAAAAATTAGCCAGGCGTGGTGGTGCACGCCTGTAATCCCAGCTACTCAGGAGGCTAAGGCAGGAGAATTGCTTGAACCCGGGAGGTGGAGGTTGCAGTGAGCCGAGATCGCGCCACTGCATTCCAGCCTGGGTGACAGAGGGAGACTCCATATCAAAAAAAATAGAGAAAACATGGAATTGTGAGCATGTGGAACACAGGGCCACTTTATAACAAGCCCACTAGAGATAAGTAACCCACTCACGAGATAATAGCACTAAGCCATTTGTTAGGACAGAGCTCTCATGCCATAATCATTTCTTTAAGACCCCACCTCTTAATATTTTTGCATTGGGAATTAAGTTTCCAATGCAGGAATTCTGGGAGACATAATCAAACCACAGCATTGACTCATTTGGTAGTATCTGTAACAATTAAAATACGCAATTGCCTCATTATGAAACTATTCCATTGAAATACTTGCACATGTACACTGAGATATTTACCCAAGATTTTCTTTTCAGTCTTATTTGTAGGAATGAGAAATAGGAGACAAATGAATTGTGATAAGTAGATTAACGGTTAAACGAATCATGGCACATTCAAACTGAGGAATTTTGTAGCCACCTGAAGCTTGTAGTGAGCAGTAAGATTACCAACGTAGAGTGAAATGGAGTCACAGAACAGCATCCCTGGTGTTTATCAGTTATGTGAAACTAACAATTCAAAACCTTTCCTGTACGTCTGTTTGCTGATGCATTTTGATCAGGATCTGGAGTGCTGTATCAAAGCATCATAAGTAGACTCCTCTTTCACTTTTTATTCTTGAATGGCTCAGAATTGTGAATTCTTTATGAGCATGTATTTTACAATTTTAAAACAGTTTTTAAATACTAGTGGCAAGATCACAACAGAAAGGAAGAGTTTCAAGACGTGAGTGACATGGGATAAAGGAGGAAGCTCCCCAAGGATCAGATGATTGTGACAGCAGTACCAGTAGCAGCAGGAGCAGGTAACATTCAGAGTTGAGATGTGCTACATCCTGCTCTAAATGCTTTACGCATATCAAGTCCCCTCATTCTCACGAGGAGTCTAGGAGGTGGATATGATCAGTCAAGGACATGGAGGCACAGAGAGATGGAGCAACTCCACAGCTAGCAAAGCTGGGACTCAAAGCCAGGCAGTCTGGATGCAGGGCCAGTGCTCCAGCCACTGCCCCCTACTGCTGGCTGATGGTGGGATCCAGAGCACAGGTGATGGACTGGCCTGAGAGGAGGAGGGAAAGCTCATTAAACCTCTAAATCAGTTTGTTGCTGCATTAACACTTTCCCACAAACGTAAAAGCTCAAAACCACCATCATTGATTACCTCACGGTGGTGTAGGTCAGAAGCCTGAGCAAGCTCAACTGGGCTCTCAACTTTGCATCTCACAAGCCCCAACCCAAGGTGTCAGTAGAGGTGGGCTTCCATCTGGAGGCTCTGGGGAAGAATATGCATCCAGAATCATTGAGGGTGGCAGAATTCATTTACTTTCGGCTGTAGGACTGAGAGCTCCATTTCCTTGCTGGCTGTTAGTTGGGAACCTTTGATGAGAGTCTGCTGCATCCCTCACCATGTGGGCCCATTCAACTTTAAGGCCAGTGATGATGTGTGGAATCTTTCACAGGCTTGGACTCTCTTACTTTCTCTTTGATTATTAGCCATAGACCACTCTGGAGTTCCATACGGCTCTCATGATTTGGTTAGGAACACCCAGATGGTCTCCCTCTCCTTGTGCTTGTAACATAATCCAGTCACAGGAGTAAAATGCATCCTATTAACAGTACTGAAGATTAGGGGGAGAGATCATGGGTCATTTTAGAATTTTGCCTAACTTGCACACCATGATGGTGAGATGGTAGGATGCATTAGTAAGGGGAGGTCTGAGGGCTGATATTGTCTTCCTGGATAGGAGTAGAAAATGCAGAACCTGAAGGAAATGCCTGAGAATGAAGGTTTAAATAGATGACTAACAAGCTTTTGGTTTGCTAGTCAGCATGTTGGGGTCAGTTCTTAAATTTGAGTTTGGAGATAATGCATTTGTGGGGACATCAATCCACATGGGTATGTGTTTTCCCCGTGCAGTCTGTATATACAAGCAGAAGTGAAAGATTTTAATTGAAGTTTCTTTTGGGAAAGCTGGACAAAAGGATGACAGGTCAGAGGAGATGACAGGCTGAAGTGATGTTCCCCAGAATCTAGGCCAGAAACAGACAAGACAGAGAAAACCAGTGAGAGAGAAGGGATAGCAATTTACTTGCAAGGGGTGCAGGGGTGGATGGCTGGATTCCAGTTAAAGCAGGAAGTGGAAGAACGCTTCAGTAAGAGGGTAGATATCTAGAGCACAGGTTCTCCAAGTGGGGTTCCTGAACCAACAGTGTCAGCATCACTTGTTAGCAAGACAGATTCCCAGGTTCACCCCAGACCTAGGAAATGGAAAATTCTGGTAGTTTTTGAATGGAGCACAGGAATCTGCATCTTTAGTTGATTTGGATGCCTCGAAGGCTTGAGAATTATTGATGCAGCATTTCTCGTGTTGTGTAAGAATGCTTTTTATCATGAATGGGATTGCGGAGGGACAGTAGCCAATTCCTGGAAGAAGAGGACCAGCTCTACCTGGGTGGGAAATGCTGAGCATATGGCAGAGGACAGATGGCCTGTGTTCTGCATGACAAGGATAAGTGTAAGGCAAGGCTGAATCACTGGCCTTACAGTTTTCAGAAATAGTAAGTCCTGGCCATCTCATTCTTGACTGTGTTCGTGAGGTTGTATTCCAAGGCCAAGAATAGTAGCATTGACTGATGAGAGTTGGAGAAGGGTCAGTCTGGGCCTGGCTTGTCTGTTCCTTAAAAAGGAGGGAATCCAAACCCCAGGAAAAGTGGCAGAAAATGGGAGTGAGTTTCTGGGACCCTGACTGAGTGCCTAAAGCAGCAAGAGACCAGTGTTGGCCACAGAGGGACACGCTTGCCTATGAGCAAGATCCGGCTTCACTTTGGCTCAGCAAATGATGGACTTCCTCTCCTCTAGCTGCAGGAACACCTTGGCCTCCTGAGATGCCTCTACTGTGGCCTAGTCTCAGCTACAGGAGCATGTGTGGGCTGTGGTCAGGCAACAGGAAGAGGAAGAAAGGGAGAGAGAGATTTTGGGATGTGGGTACCTGACCCAGTATGGAAATCCCTGTATATTCTTAAACTTTTTCTGAGTCACTCTGTGAAAATTGTGGGACTCTGGCAGTAGAAAGCAAGAGAATTAGAATGCAGCCATACAAGGTTTTTCATTGTTTTAAGAACTCCCTAGCCCCCAAATCAACAAATCATGTCGGGTAAATATAAATGCACACTTGTGATATGGCAGTAAAGCCAAATGTACTTGATATATAAAAACAGTGGGCCCACCCTATCAGCAGGTTCTACATTCGTGAATTCATCAAACTACAGATAGAAAATATTCAAAAAAAAAATGGATGGTTCTGTCTCTATGGAACATGTGCAGACTCTCTTTCTTGCCCTTATTCCCTAAACAATACATTATAACAACTATTTACATTGTATTAGGTGTTAGAAGTGATCTACAGATGAATTAAAGTACATGGGAAGATGTGTGTAGGCAACAGGCAAATAGCACACCATTTAATATAAGGGACTTGGGCATTCACGGATTTTGGTATCTGTGAGGGACTGAGGGAGTTGGTCCTGGATCCAACCCCCTCAGATACTGACCACTGTAAGGTTCATACTTCTAAGTTTAAAATGTAACTATGTGTGAGTGAATGTGGATAGCATTTGCTAAGAAACGCCCTGTACTTGCTTGTGATATATAAAATATTCACAAGAAACTAGTACCACTGGTAGACATTGGGGAAGGTAACTGGAGTGGAAAGGAAGAAAGTAGAGTTTTCGTGATTAAATCTTATGTACCTTTTAAATTTGTATTAGGTATTATTTGTACTTATGTATTATTCATAAATAAATACATTCCATTTAAAAAATAAATAATGAGCTTTTATTATTCTCAACAACAGAGAAGACTCCAGCCTGATGTCTATGGGACCTGAGTCCACACTGTGGAGGGCACAAGCTGTGGGAGGGCCTGGAAGACACGCCTCAGAGATTCTCCCAGTCCTGCCACCCTGCGGGAGACACTTCAAAGGAATCGTAAACTCATGTGACCAGCAGGGAGGACAACGATGAAGAAACTTTCCTGCCTAAAATCAGCTGCCGTCCAGAGCTAGCACCTGGAAGGAGACACTCCCTCTCCTGGGGTCACATCTTCACTGCAAGGCGGGTGGGAGCTCACTGCTGTGACCCACATATACTCCTCTCTCGGCGTCTCTATCCTGCTGCTTTCTCTGACTGCATCTTCCTCTGTTCCTTGGTGTTTGAGAAGAGAATGTTGAACAAGTCACATCCTTGTCACTCTGAGTCAGAACCCTCATTTGACTTGGAAGATTTGTGCTTCCGTTTTTTCTTCTTTTTCTTTTCTTTCTTCCTTTTCTTATGCTTTTCTTTCTTCTTCTTTTTCTTGTGTTTCTCTTTACCTTCAGAGGAACTGGAGCTGCTCCTATCTTCATCTGAGGTAGAATCCTCCAGTAACTGTTTTAACTGCTGTATCCTAAACATTCAAAATTGATCAAAGAACAGTGAGTTTTAGCTTTAACTTACAACAGTTTCTTAGATAAATATGTCATTCAAAAGCAGTATAGGAGGATGATGAATAACCATGTCACAAAGACAGTATTTTTATTTTTACCTGTTTTCTCATTCTTCTCCACCTGAATGCCTACTTTACGTGACTGTAACCAGTGTACAAGCCACTTTGTATTTTTTATTGTCCTAGACATTTCTGCATGTTTCCACAGTCCTTACAATTGTAATTTCTAACAGACGCATACTTTACTAAACCATTCCCCTACTGCTCAATTTCTTAATCTACATCTTTAACAGTTATAATGCCACCAATTTGAAAAAACAAACCCTCCAATTTTTTCCACCTCTCTCTAATCATGTCTAATTTTTTTCTTTTTTTTTAGAGACAGGGTCTTCCTCTGTCACCTAGGCTGGAGTGCAGTGGTGCAATCATGGCTTACTGCAGCCTCAACCTACTGGGGTCAAGTAGATCCTCCCACCTCATCCTCCCGAGTGGCTGGAACTACAGGTGAGTGCTGCCATACTTGGCTACTTTTTATATTTTTTTGTAAAGATGGGGTTTTGCTGTATGGCCCAGGCTGGTCTCAAACACCTGGACTTCAGCGATCCGCTGGCCTCGGCCTCCCAAAGTGTTAGGATTACCGGTGTGAGCCACTGAGCCTGGCCTAAGTATAATTTTTAACAAAAGCTCATATCCCTAAAGACTCTGGAGAAGATAAACTGAATCACATGAAAATATCAATTATACTGTACAAGTAGACAGCACAACACGGGTTGCCAGTATCAATTGCAGTGGCCAGAGAGCTGGACCAAGCCCATGGCTTTAAGTTAACCCAAGGAGGAGGAGGCCGGCCTGCTCATTCCCCAACATTGGCCTTTTCAGCCATGACTCCTGCACTCCACATATTTTCACAATTGAAGTACCATGTTTACTGCACCATTCCTCTAACACTAGAGTGGTTTTCTCCAACTTTATATAATTTTAAAACTTTAAGGGGATATTGTTATCATCAGGACGACCTCACCTTACGTCCTTTTCATGTCGTTTATTGTCTCGTATGATGTCATACATGGGATCTTCATGTGCCTTAAGGGTCAGAGAAGGTTAAGGTTTGGTTAGGCTTCATGGATCACAAGTTAAATACAATGAAATGCCTATGTTATGAAAACCAGTTTATTTTTTTTTTAACTGTTTGATGTAGCTGCATGTTCAACATGTTCTAGGTCACATCACTGAAAACTCATTAAGGCTAAAAAATGGATTTTCCAATTAGAAAAATATAGGAAATGGCTACTCTCAGCACACTGTCTTTGGGGTAGCCCTGCTCTGCAGGAGCAATCACAGAGCTATAACACTGCCACCTCAAAAACAAAAGAAAAATACAGGAAATAACTGTCATCTAAAGAAAAAATATACGGACACTTTAATCTTACAATTTAAAGACATGTACTCTTTAAAGACTGGGAAATTAAATCCCTGATTTTAGTCATGAAACATGACTTTTTTACACAGTAAATTTTAAAAAGTGGGGTTGAATAGATAACAATGTCTGTTTCAGAAAAAAAGTCACTGTTCCAAGTTACAAGCAAAGATCACTTTAATAAGAATTCCTTTTTTTTGTAAAAGAGCTAATTTGTCATACAAATGTAATTTAATAAGCATGTAGTTAACAGCACACACTTTGGTCAAAGGGCTTCTGGGAATGTATTTTATGTGAACATTCAAGTTCACTGGTGACTTTCTGCTTCACTGATTTTTACTATCTCTGATAAATGTAAATTGACACTCTTGGACTTTACTTACCACTCTGAACTGCTCTAACTTTTGGTTGCCTTTGATAAAGAAAGGGCATTCTTTGTCACCCGTTCGGTGACCATACCGTTTGCAACGCCAACCTAAAAACAAAAAGAGAAATATTTCTGTAAGATAACAGTTTCACCTACTCAAGATAAAGAATCAGCAGAATATATTCAAGTTTTTCTTCATTAAACTCTAATTCTAAAACAAAATATAATTATGGACAAGCCATGTAAGATCCCAGAAACAGAGGTAAACTAATTGCTTCCCCAAGCATCCTTTAGTCTTATACCTTTAGGAATAATATTCTATCACCAAGTATTTATGAAGCAATCCAATGGAGAATTACTTCAAAAGGTGAATTTTTTTTTTTTTTTTTGAGATGGAGTCCTGCTCTGGCGCTCAGGCTGGAGTGCAGTGGCGTGATCTCAGCTGACTGCAACCTCTACCTCCTGGGTTCAAGATATTCTTCTATTTCAGCCTCCTGGGTAGCTGGGATTACAGGTGCGTACCACCACACCCAGCTAATTTTTGTATTTTTAGCAGAGACGGGGTTTTGCCATGTTGCCCAGGCTGGTCTTGAACTCCTGACCTCAGGTGATCTGCCCGCCTCAGCCTCCCAAAGTGCTGGGATTACAGGCGTGAGCCACCATGCCTGGCCCAAAAGGTACATTTTTTTAAAGTGTGTTTCAGTATATTTTTCAGAGTAAATGTTTTCATAAAGTATCTCTGCTTCTCATTTACTATTTTAGACACTATAAAAGCTTCTTTCTCAGGTTGAGTCTGTTCAAAACTCTCACTTTTAAGTAAATAAAATCACAAGTTCTCTTAGAATATTAATGGTGGCGGGGCACAGTGGCTCCTACCTGTAATCATAGCACTTTGGGAGGCAGAGGCGGGTAGATCGCTTGAGGCCAGCAGTTCGAGACTAGCTTAGGCAACATGGTGAAACCCTATCTCTACAAAAGTACAAAAAAATTAGCTAAGCCTGGTGGCGCATGCCTATAGTCCCAGCTATCTCAGAGGCTGATGTGAGATCACCTGATTCTGGGAGGTTGAGGCTGCAGTAAGTTGTGATCACACCACTGTATTCCAGCCCGGGTGACAGAGTGAGACCCTGTTTTCCTGACCCTGGTAGAAGGTTATTTAATGTGTGGAAAAGGTAAAACACAGGGTCTCTGGCCAGGGAGACCAGGGAGACATCAGGTAGGTCTGAAGGAAGCTGCTGCAATAGCCACAAAGGGTCATACGAACGAATGAAAAGCAGATGGACACATTTCCAGACTCCCTCCACTCGGCTCCCAGAACACTCATAGTATGGCTTTCCCTCCACGTGGGAGCCTTCTCCGGGAAAATATAACCCACCCAAAGACGAAAAACCGATAGATACTGAACTCTGAGGCATGTTGTCTTTGCTCTTAACAAATGATCAAGGCAATGAAGCATTCCCATCAAAATTCTCAAGGAAACTGATTTTTAAATTAGAATTCAATATCCTGGTAGTTAAAAATCTGTCAAAGACGATTCCAGAAAAATAAAGGTCTTAACATTTTTATCTCCTATAAACCCATTTGAAGGTAACTGCCATAGGATTTGTTATACCATAAGGAGAGAATATGATAATAAAGAAGACTCAAGACACAGGAAAATGGGTGATCCAACATGGGAGAGAGGTTAAGGGGACCTGCAGAAAGATGGTGTCTTAGTCAGCTTGGGCTGACATAACAAAATGCCGTATTCTGGGTGGCCTAAACAACCGAAACTGGTTTTCTCATTCATTCTGTAGGTTGGAAATCTGAGATCAGGGTCCCAGCAAGGTGGGTTTGTGGTGAGAGCTTTCTTCCTGGCTTAAGATGACAGCCCTCTTTCTTCTTCACATGGCATGGTGGTGGGGGGTGGGGTGGATGCTTCCTTATCTAGAAGATGGAGAACGTGCCTTGGCTGTAAGAGGGCTGTGATGAGAACAAGTTAAATAAAAGAAGTAAACACTCTTTGTAAATTGTGGCATGTAAGTTGCATGGATTAGGGAAACTCTCCCACACTCACACTGCATAACTTTGACTTCTTTCCCCAGTGGCATCCAAAGTCCTTTAGTTGGTGCATGAGCCAGAAATTCCCTGGCGTGTTCATTGCCTGGTACATCTGGTATGCAATCTTCTGGCTTAGTCTCATCTTCCTAAAAAAGGGAACAGGTATAAACAGCATGGCAAGAGCGCTGGGATTCTCTCCTGCTCCCCCTGGAGCCACCCTTGCCTGGCTTTTTCCTGGGCTTCCGGTGCCAACATCATCTTAGTTACCTCTCAAAACTAGAAAAAAAGACAAGTGACACCTGATTGAAAAAACAGGAAACAAATGTACCAGAAGAACTATACCAAAAACAATGTAGCTGTTCTTAGAGAAAAGTTACTGGTGAAGCAGAAAAATCTGTCCTTATATAGCAATGACGGGGAGCTCCAAATTAGATTCTAAGATTAAAAAAAAAAAAAAGTTTCACTACCTCAAAATGTAGAATTAAAGTAAACCAGGCTTCCTGGAATAATAGAAATGGCCTGTTATGCTAGAATAGTTTATTATACCCTGAAGGCCCTGTCATGTTTTACAGTCACACACATGCTATATCTCTGATGTGCATTTTTACCACTCAATAACTGCATTTACAATTAATGTGTTTTCAAACTTTTGGATTTTTTTCAAGTTTCTATGAATATTAAATTTACAATAGATTAATGTTTTTAAAGAATATTTCTTCGCTGAGAGTTATGAAACAGCAAGTTTTCTTGGCCGTGGCCTGCCACTCTAAGTCTCCCTCGTGCACACACACCCTGGCACCTTGGCCAGGGAGCTGCACGAGGGATGCCTGTACCAGGGAGCGGGACTGGATAGCTGTCAGATCTCCTCAGAGTTTACTGCTCTCTGAGCTGCTGAGCTCAAGAAACCAGCAGAGGATGGACCGAGGGGCTGAGCCGGGTGAGGCCAACAAGGAAAAGGAGCTTAGAGATGCCATCCCCAGGAAGAGAGAAGAGGGGCATGGCCAAGGAATCCACGTGGGCCTGCACTGGTTCTTCAGGGAAGGGAAACATGGCTGATGAAATTTCTGCAAAGGCAGAGGCTTGTGACAAAACTAAAAATTATGACCCCTCATTCATCTGCAGGAAAAGAAACAGGCTTTTGGTAAAAGGAGATTTAACATCATGCAACTATTTTTCATAACAAGTTACTGAGTCTACAAGTATGTCTTGTGGAATAACCAGGAGTACAAACTTCACACTAACCTTGATAAGCCCAGGAGGAGGTTTTTCGTAACTGGAAAACAAAAAACAAAACCTTATCAACCATGTTAATGTAAACATAACACATCAAGTTACTGCAAAAAAGGGGCTGTAGGATTTTTAATCAGAGATTTTAGCAACAATAAGCTTTTATCACTGGTTTGCAGACGAGCAATCACCTGAGAAGAGCAGAACGCTTCTCCTCCCTGTGCTGAGTGGCACCTGCCATCTGAGACTGGCCAGGCCTTCCTTATTTCCATCCAGGGTCTGAACCCAGAGGAGACCCAGAATGCTGAGCACGCAAGTCTCCAGATGGGACAGACAGCGAAATGGGAAGGAAATTCTGAAGGCGAGGTGTTTGTGCACTCAAAGAGCAACTCTCAGGCTCCTAAAGCAATTTGTACCTCCTCCCAAAAGAGTAATATGCAAATATTTTTAGCTCAGGTCTGTCCCTTGACCCTTTAAACCTTTAGGGAAGTATTTTTTTTTTTTTTTTTTGAGACAGGGTCTTGTCGTGTTGCCTAGGCTGGTCTCAAACCCCTGGCCTCAAGCAATCCTCCCACCTCAGCCTCCTGAGTAGCTGGGACTACAGTTGTGTACCATGGCACCATGACACCTGGCTCTCTCATTTTAATACTTCAGAATGGCTGCAACATAGAGAAACACTTAATGATTTAATGTTTTCTTCATTCGGACTCTCGTCTTATGCATAGTTTAAGGGACCCTTTAGAAGACAATGAATATTGGAAAAGGGAGTCAAGAATAGACAAAGGGAAAAGTGAAAAAATTTTCATTCGGCCAGGCGTGGTGGCTCGCACCTGTAATCCCAGCACTTTGGGAGGCTGAGGCGGGCAGATCACTTGAGGTCAGGAATTCGAGACTAGCTTGGCCAACATGGTGAAACCCCGTCTCTACTAAAAATACAAAAATTAGCTGGGCGTGGTGGCGGGTGCCTGTAATCCCAGCTACTCAGGAGGCTGAGGCAGAAGAATTGCTTGAACCTGGGAGGCAGAAGTTGCAGTGAGCTGAGATCACGCCATTGCACTCCAGCCTGGGAGACAGAGTGAGACTCTGTCTTAAAAAAAAAAAAAAAATTCATTCCCCCTTCTATAAGATGTGGGAGAAAGCAACCTGATGGACAATGGATGAGAAATACTACTAATCCTGGATCTGTTCCCTCAAGATTAAATAGTAAACAACTGTGTATTAACAGGATTAGCTTTGTAAGTGTGGTACAGTGCTTTCCCAAAGTAGGTGCTTAAAATATTTCTAACAAAAAGCTGTGGCATGACATAGGCCTAACAGAGCAAAAACAATGGAAATCTGCACAACTTGTGAAGATGATACAGTTTATCTGTAGCCATTCATTAGAAACATTAATGCTATACCTTATGCATAGAGACTAGAAGGAGCTTGACAGTGAAGTCTATAAATCCAAAAATCCAATAAATGAATCCTTTTGAGCCACAAGCATTATACAAAAAATATATGGCCAATCAAACTGAGATCCAAATTCTCAAAAAAAAGTAACTGTTCTTGCCAAGATGAAAATGAGTGTGATGCAATTGCACATTTGGAAATATAATATTATCAGCAATGGCATTCCCAAAGTCCATTTTACAAGTGGTTTCACAAGTTTAAAGAAGGGTGGTTCATGTTGTTTCCCGGGGCTGAACAGTTCATTAATGTAGTATACTCAAAAATATATTTCTGAAAGTAGTATTTAACTACTAAATACAGATTAGAAAACTGAAGTATGTTCATGCACAGTTTAGGTTCTACAGTGTGACAGTTAAGAGGTACACATTTATCTTTGCAGTCACTGTCACCCAAGCTGGAGTGCAGTGGCGTGATCACAGCTCACTGCAGCCTTGAGCTCCTGGGTTCAAGCAATCCTCCTGTCTTGGCCTCCCAAAGTACTGGGATTGTATACATGATCCACCGTGTCCAGCTGCAGTTAATTCTTAAGATAAAAAAAAAAAGTTGATTGAGATGCATTATTTTGTGCCATCTGAAAAGCCTTACTTAGTCATTCAGACTGTACTAACTTTCTCTGAGTAGGAAGAAGACCGCAGTTATGTCTGAGACACGCTGTCTTCTCAAGTGTGTACAGAGTAAGAAATCTTTTGTTAAGTGTTTCAAATTACTCTTTCTGTTGACTGTTGAGATGGGTTTTCTTTGAGAAGAGTCCCTAATGCAAGTGTACTCCATTCCACACAATTGTTCCTGCAGCTGCATCCAAGGGGCTGCGTGGCAGAGGTGAAACTGCCACATACACCCAGAAGGTCCACTCTGTTATGCCTGGCAGCCCAGGAGCTATTGAGTGACAGAGAGTGTTGGAGCAGGTGGAAGCCTCGGATGCCCTCAGGGGCCTGGCAGGCAGGGTCACCGAGGGAAATCTGTGGTGGAGACTCAGGAGACTCCATCACATCAGGGATGAAAAGATTTGAATTCAATTTATAAAAGAGCACTGTGGGGCTTCGCATTTAACATGGCCAACTGACCAACATGCTTATCTATCTCCTTCCCCAGATGCTTTAAAAATGACAGTGAAAAAATAAAAAGGCCATAAAGATATCCCAAAAGGAGGCAACATCAGAGGAAGTTTTCAACAAATTTGGGAAAGTGGAAATAGCAATGGACTTCCTGGGGTGGAAGAAGTAACACTTTTCAGAAGATGAGGCTTCCTTCCTATAGCCAAGAGGCTGCCTGCCCAACACTTGAAGGAGGCTGCAGGGTTAACCTCTCCAACTCAGCAACACTGGCAGCCAGGCAGAGATCCCTGGCCCCCAGGCAGAGGACTCAAGACCCTTCTCTAGAGGAACTTAGGAGCCCCAGAAAAAAAATCTCCAACTACTGACATTTGGAAGTCTCTTGATAAAAAGGGTACCCTGCAGCATGAGCACCCTATCATGAAGCTATCTGATCAACAAACAACACCTTCTCTCTTTTTTCTCTCCCACACACAGCTGCCCTTGACAAGAGCTGTATAGCGCCTACTCTTAAATGAGTTGAGGCCAGAGCAGCGGCTCACGCCTGTAATCCCAGCACTTTGGGAGGCTGAAGTGAGAGGATTCCTTGAAGCCAGGAGTTCGCGACCAGCCTGGGCAACATAGTAAGATTCCATCTCTAAAAAAAAAAAAGTGTAAAAAAACTAGCTAGGTGTCATGGTGTGCACCTGCAGTCCCAGCTACTCTGTAGGCTGATTCAGGGGGGATCACTTGAGCCCAGGAAGTCGAGGCTGTAGTGAGTTATGATCGTGCCACTGTGCTCCAGCCTGGGTGACAAAACGAGAGCTTGTCTCTAAAAAACACAAAACAAAACAAAATATGGTTGAGATTCAAGAATATCCAGATATTAGAGAAAGAAAAAAAATTACTAAATGGAAGACAGCAATCAAAATAAAAAGCAAACAAGAAATAGAGGCAATGTAGGGAACAAAAAACAAAAAAGAAAAACGAGTAAGTATCCTCATAGATGAGTGAAGATATTTCACTTATGAAACAAGAACAGGATAATATAAAAAACAACTTGCAGAATGAGAAAAAGCTTTTTGATTTAGAAATATAACAATTAAGTATGTTTAGTAGAGAAAAAGATACAACTACAAAGTACAATGAAAATACAAAGACAGAAGAGATAGAGCAACAGAAAATCAACAGAAGGAAAAAACAAAATTGGGGAGAGGAAATAAGACATAAATTTATATATGTAGTTAATGCATTCATGAGATGTCAAGAAAAAAAGAGTCAACTGCACAAACTGGGGAACAACACACACTGGGGCCCACTTGAGGGTGGAGGGCAAGCGGAGGGTGAGCATCAGAAAAAATAACTCTTGGGTACTAGGCTTTGTACCTGGGTGATGAAATAATCTGTACAACAAATCCCCATGACATGAGTTTACCTGTATAACAAACCTACACAGGTACCCCTAAACCTAAAATAAAAGTTAAAAAAAAAAAGTCAATTGGAAAAGACTAACATTATCATGAAACTTCAGGATGGCAGCAATAAAGAATAGTTTCTTAACGTTTAAGGGTGAGGTGAACTTGAACAGGTAACTTATAAAAGAAAGGGAGTCAGAATGGCATCAAACTCCTTAGCAGTTTTGGAAGCTAGAAGATAGTGATGTACTATCGCCAAAACTGAGTGAAAATTGTTGTTACTATTTTCCTCCTGCCTCAGCCTCTGGAGTAGCTGGGACTACAGGTCCATATCATTGTGCCTGGCTAATTTTTAAATTTTTTGTAGAGACAGGGTCTCACATTGCTGCCCAGGCTGGTCTTGAACTCTTGGCTTCAAATGATTCTCCTGCCTTGGCCTCCCAAAGTGTTGGGATTACAGGTGTGAGCCAGCATGCCCAGCCCCAAAATGATTTTTGACCTATAATTTTATACCTAGTCAAATTATGTACCAAGTTTTAGGATAGAATAAAGACATCTTCAGATATGCAAGGTGTCAAAAACTTTACCTCCAATGCACTCTTTCATAGGAAGTTGCAGAATTGGCTTTGGTAAAATGTGAGAGTAAACATATAAAGAGGAAGACATGGAATCCAGGAATGAGATGCAAGATAGGAGAGTGGGAAAGGATGCCCTAGGACCACTGCTGGACCAGGTCTAAAAAGTAACCAGTGTACTGAAGGACAACAGATTGAAGAGTCTAGGTAAAAAATGAACTGACTAATTACCTGATATGTAGTTATGTGTGGAAAAAGTACTACTGGGGCTCAGAAAATGATACCCCAAAGTATGGTGCTTTGGCATGCTGAGTACTTTGAACTAAATGAGATTAGAGAAGGCCTCAGAAGAAAGTTGCTCTCTGACCTTCTCTTGCCCTCCTGTCTCCTGCCCTTCTTTCTTCCCCAAAGCAGCCAGAGAGGCCAGAATTCCTCTTTTCCACAAGTGGGCCATAAAAACTAGAACAAGTCTCCCACAAAGCAAGCCAGAAGTCCTACAAATAACTTTAATTTTTTTTTTTAAAGAAGATAAAATCTCAGTGGAACTTTAAAAAAAATATTTAAAATAATAATAATAAACTCCTACAAATATTACCCTAACATTTCCTTGCCTTTCTGTGTCAGAGCTGGCCATAAAAAAATTAGCTGACCTACTTTGTTTGATAGATCAGGACCCCTCATTCCAGAAAGGGTCCTGCCCCATATCTGGGAGGAAGTAATCGTACACAGAGAGGCCTGAAAAATCTGAATAGACGGCTTGCTGGATTTTCCCTATGACCACTGTATTATACCCTTTTTTGTCCAATCATATTTCTACATCGCTATACATTCTTCATCCAAACTAAGCATAAAAATAGTTTCCTCTGGGTCTCTGGGTCTTCCTTTCTCAACGTTCCCATGTCACATAAAACTTTGATTAAATACATTTGTTATGCTTTTTTCTTGTTGACCTATTTTTTGTTATAGGAGTATCTGCTGTGACTCCTATGATAGGTAAGGAAAGATACCTTTTCACCTTTATGGTACTCAGATTTTGGAGACATTGGGGGAAAAACAGCGGTAGAAAATTAAGTAAGTGAAAAACAAAGGCTCTGATTAACTACTTAAAAGTTAACAATAGTATAGAAAGCAAAATAAATCAGAGTACACTACTTGGCTCAAAAGTGAGTAATAATTCATAGTTATATTGCTGTTTTTTTGTTTGTTTGTTTTTGAGACAGGATATCACTCTGTTGCCCAGGCTGGAGTCCAGTGGTGCAACCATGGCTTACTGCAGCCTCAACCTCCCAGGCTCAAGCAGATCTTCCCACTTCAGCCTCCCAAGTAGCTGGAACCACAGGCATGTACCACCATGCCTGGTTAATTTCTTTTTTCCTTCTTTCTTGCAGAGATAAGGTCTATAAATGCTGCCCAGGCTGGTCTAGAACTTCTGGCCTCAAGCGATCTTCCCACCTCTACCTCCCAAAATGCTGGGATTATAGGCGTGAGCCACAGAGCCCAGCCTAGTTATAATAATGTTAATACTAAGCATTCGTTTAGCAAAAATTGCTATGATGGAACTGTACTGGAAGATTGGAAACAAGAAGGGTAGGTAAAGAACTAAATCCTTACTGTGACAAGAAGTTAAGAGGTATGTCTAAGATGTTGAGTTGATGTAAACAGTATAAACATACAATTTAGGAATATACAGTTGGCGGGCGCAGCGGCTCACGCCTATAATCCCAGCACTTTGGGAGGCTGAGGTGGGCAGACCACTAGGTCAAGAGATCGAGACCATCCTGGCCAACATGGTGAAGCCCCATCTCTACTAAAAATATAAAAATTAGCTGGGCATGGTGATGCACACCTGTAGTCCCAGGTACTTGGGAGGCAGAGGCAGGAGAATCGCTTGAACCCAGGAAGTGGAGGCTGCAGTGAGCCAAGATTGCACCACTGCACTCCAGCCTGGGTGACAGAGCGAGACTCCATTTCAAAAAACAAACAAACAAACAAACAAAAACAGTTAAATCCCAGAAGTAAAACCTAAAAGTTTACACAGAGAAGCCTGGTTTGGGAGGGGGAAGAGGGACACAGGGAATATGAGTGGTTACTGAGGAGTTGGGCAGCCTATTGCTATTTTTTGGTAGCACTTTTAGTACTACTTGAATTTTAAAACTACATATTACTGTGGTATAAATACAATTTAAAGCTCAAACAAGATTCTGAACTGGCCAAAGCAAATGTCTCAACGGCTCATTCAGTTTTAAATCTCAGAAACTGGAAAAATCCCACCAGTCAATCAGACACCTGGGTTCAGCTCTAGATTTGCTGGTTAACTGGTCAATGTACGCTTGATCACATGACTTAACCACTGTTCCTCCATTTTTTCATCTGTAAAAGTAGGTTATAATCTCTCTCACCTGTGAAAAAGCTCTCTGAGCTACAAATAAGTGGAATTAACCATCCTCTAGCATCCTCTAGCTAAATATATTGAGGGCTGGGCAGGGCCAGGCATTCTGGTGCTTATGCTAGGGGAAGATCTTTGAACACCTGACTTCCCTGGGAGACCAACAGCGCCACACAGTGACTTGAAAGGGCCAGGACTGCCCTGTAACGTGGATGCCCACAATGCAGGGTCTTTATCCTGCAACCCCTGCCCTGCTAAGGGGAAAAGTCGTTCAGAGCGGGTCACACTGGAAAAAGAGCAGGCCAGGTCCCAACATAGGAATTTGTCTCACATCAAACCTCCCAGAAGGTTAATTATAAAGGATTTTAACTCTTTGAGGATCTTTTCTTATATGAATTATGTTTTTTAAAAGTAGACAAATTAAACTTTACTTGAGCAAAGAACTGTTTTCAAAGAGGGCACCCCCATAACCAGAATAGGTCCAGAGCAATTCTCAGGCTGCCACCTGGTGGGATAACATTTATGCACAGGAAAAGGAAAGTGATGTACAGAAAAGCAAATGAGGTAGGGAAATAGCTGGATTCCATACAGCCTGGCGTTTGCCTTCTTTGAACAGGGTTTCAAAGGCTGACCACCTGTGACGGCCTGAAAATCAGCTGCTGTGATTGTCTGAGACTCAGGTACTTATAACAGTAGGTTACAGTCTGTTTACACATCTACTTAGGTTACAGTTCACTAAGTACAGAGAAATTTTAGGCTAAACTTAAAATATTCAAGGAGGCAGCGTTAGGCTATACTTAACACCTACTTAGCACAGGTAACTAGAAGTGGCTAAAACAGAAACGAATTCTTGAATAACTGAGTGAATGCCACACTTAGAAAAGGTTGTTTTATGCAGCTAATTATAGAATCACGGACAAGAACTGAAAGAGTTGCTGCCTGAACTTTCCACCCGAGGTCTGTGTTAGAATTTAGGAAACGCCACCGTGATAAATGACTGCAAAAGACAAGAATGCACCATCCCCAAACATGCCACCCTGGCATATTGATGACTTTGAGCTATAAGTAACAGAACCAAACAACACAGGATAACTTATTCAGCTACCCCTCAACTGCCTAAAATAAAGTATGACTGCTTTTTTTCCTTTTGTTCTTATTATTTTTCCACTCGCCTGTTGTAAACAGAAATTTACACCTATAAAGGAAATTTTCTGTAGTAAATTTATCTGTATCAGGAAGACAGCTGCTTGGGGGCAACTTTTATCGCCTGAGCGCCTCATCGGGATAACAAAGCAACCTTTATTCACCATACATTTCCCCCATCACCCTTCCATAAGGTCTCCACCACGCACCTATTCCCTGGCCCTTCTTTGTCTCCCACTTTTGTGGCCCTCTAGTGCACGGGTACATAATTAAAAGTTTTTCTCCTGTTAATCTGTCTTATGACAATTTAATTTGTGGCCCAGCTTAAGAATTTAGAAGGGTAGAGGAAAACCGTATTTCCTTCCCCTACATTTTAATCTTCTTTACACCACACTCTCCCGGGTCATTTGGACTCTCCTGGAACCCCCTGGAGCTAGGGAAGCGCAGGGCCTCCCAAGTCAGATTCTGCTTGGTGCCGAGCGGCAGTTGGCTCCCTGAACGCCCCACCAGGAGGATGGACTTCAAGTCCTTGACCGCGGCGCCCGACATCGGTCGCCCGCACCAGGCTCCTGCCGGGCCCGGCCCCCCTGCCTGCTCGCGGGGGCTCGGAGGACCCGGCCTAGCGCCCACCGCGGCGTCCCGCGCCCCGGGCCCCTGGTTTCAGAAGACTGGCCGCGCGCGGACGGCAGCTCGGGACTCACAAGGACTCCAGGTGCTTGAGCTGCTGCAGCTGCTGCGCGTCGTGTCGCCGCCGCTTCTGCTCCCGACGTCGCTGCAGCTCCTGCTCCGGCGGCTCACGCGGCCGCCGCGCGCCCGCAGCCCCCGCGTCCTCGCGCCCAGGCCGGGACGACATGTCAGCCCCCGCAGCGCGGCTCGGGCAACCCCCGCGGCGCGGCTCCGGCGGCGGCGGCGGCGGCAGCCAAGAGAGCACTTCCTCCGCGCGGCGGTCGCGGGGCTTCGCAGCGCCCCCTCCCGCCGCCGCCCCGCAACTCACCCCGGCGGCCCCGAAGTCTCAGCCTCGGCCGCCCGATCCCCGCCTCCCCGCGCCGGGCCCCAAGTCAGGGGCTCCCCGCGCCGTGCCCCAAGTCAGGAGCTCCGGGTCTCGGGCCCAGCCGCCAGGCGGGCTGCTGCGGGTGGGTGGGGAGCGCCGCCTAGCTGGAGCCGAAGCAGGGCGAGGCGCTAGTTGGGAGCCTGGGTGAGCTTCCCGGAGCCTGGAGGTTCCCGCCCGGCCACACCCACCTCAGGTATACTAGCAACAGTCACATAGGGATGAGCAGATGAACTGTATTCATAAAAAAATGTTCAAATTAGCCAGGCGTAGTGGCGGGCGCCTGTAGTCCCAGCTACTTGGGTGGCTGAGGCAGGAGAATTGCTTGAACCCAGGAGGCAGAGGTTGCAGTGAGCCGAGATGGTGCCCCTGCACTCCAGTCTGGGCGAAAAAGCGAGATTGTCTCTCAGGAAAAAAAAAAAAAAAATGTTCAAAAAGTGAAATGTATAAACATATAATTATGTTCGGTAATAGTGTGCACCCAGCTTTATAACTGCGGTCATCTGATATACCATGAGAGACAACCTAACTCTTTTGACAGGATGGGTCACCATGACGTCACCACTGTGCCAGTCACCTGAAGAGCCAAGATCCTGAGAAATTTCATCTTTCACAAATGCAGATGTACAGAAAAGACACTTATTTATTTATCGAGGAAATTTCTACATTTTTGCATATATGTAGAATGCTTACACAGTCGCCATTGTAATAATGAGCTTTGATTGAGTCATATTTGCAAAAAATGCATAAAACAAATTTGAACTCTCTAAAAGTCTTTATATAGTTGATGCCTCTAGTATTAGAAATGATGTTAGGATGTAATACATAGCATAGTGAATTGTAAAACATAATGCTGACAATTTACAATAATGAAAAAGCTAAAAGAGAAAATAGAAAAACGAAAGCAAACTAAAAAGAAAATTCAACACAGAAAAAGTGTATTGCAGGGATAGATTATGGGCAATTGCATGGCGATTGTCCACATGAACTGCCCAACTTTTATGATGATTAACATATTTTGAAGTCTTGAATCATGATGAATAGCTTTTTTTTTTCTTTTAGGACATGGCTCTCCTCGATAATACAGTCTCATTAATTTTCTATGTGATACTGCTCTTTCCAAAATTCTTTTTAACTTTTTAAAGTTTTTTATTTTGTAGAGACGGGGGTCTCGCTATGCTGCTTAGGCTGGCCTTGAACTCCTGGCCTCAAGCAATCCTCCTGCTATAGCCTCCCAAAACACTGGGATTACAGGTGGGAATCACTGCACCTGACTGTGAAATTATTTTGTGATTTGATATTCTCTGACTTCTCTTTGTGCTCTCTTTCTGTTGTACCCTCCTGTCCATGAACCCCTCTGTTTTTCATTTTATTCTTCTGCCCCCTCCTAAGACACCAGAGATTCATTCTTGAGGCCAGTCAAGCAGCCTTGGTGTTGGCCCACTTGTGGTGGGGCAGCTGCAGTTGGTCCTTAGTCTGTGCTACTGGACAGGTTTTAAACCTTTCAGAATGGAGCAACTAAAAAAAGAATAGATTTTCTCCTGCTTGTATTGATCACCCCTCACAGTGTAACCTTGACACCATTGTTTTGCTGCTAAGGTGTATTTTTACAAGCTCTTATCTTACCAGTGACCTTTCCCCACTGGGGAGATGAGGAGAGGAAAAAAGTAGGAGAAGGGAAAGATCACATTCTAATAGATGGCTAGATTAGAGAGTACAATGCAAAATCTTTCTTTTTTTCCTACCCAAAATACAAGTCTTCAAGGAACTCTCATGGTGAAGTGGACCCTCAGGCATGCATGTCTACGGTCTTCTGCAGCGCAGTAGAAACATGAGAATCCCTTTGGTCATGCACTAAAAACAGCTGTTAAAATTACTTCTAGGGCCAGGCATGGTGGCTTGTGCCTGTTGTCCTAGGTATTTGTGGAGCTTAGGTGGGAGGATTGCATGAACCCAGGAGGTTGAGGCTACAGTGAGCCATGATCGTGCCACTGCACTCCAGCCTGAGTGACAGAGTGAGCCCCTGTCTCAAAAAAAGAAAAATTATTTCTATCCATCAATAGGTGCTAACCAGTAGGATCGGAGGGAAAATGGCAATGTGCTTTACTTTAGGCTTGCAGGTACGAAAGACTGAGGGAGGACACCAAACTTAATTGGTATTCTGGGGCAAATATTTGGCAACTGAGTTGACATTTCTCCTTCTCTTCCTTGCTACCAGCTTTGATTTTGTTCAGGAATCATACAGGAAGCTGGTTAGAGAGTGGAGGCCTCTTCATTCCTCTCTAGAGGTGAGTCTTGACTTGTCTTAAGCCAGTCGTAGTAATTTTGTTCTCGTTTCCACTGATTGTTTTAGCAATGGACCTGTGGTGCAATTTTAGCCAATGAGGTATGAGGAGAGGTCGGATGGAGGTGGCTTTCAGGGTAAGGTTGTCTTTGCTCTTAATAAATGATGCTTGGGAGTGTCAAAGATCCCCTTTCTGCCTCCAGATGTTGTTGCCTGCAACCCCCAGAGGATGGCAGAGGACAGAAGGAGACCCCTGGGTCCTTGGGGATGTGATAGAGACATTTGATCAACCAGTCCTGGTGTTGCTACCTATCCTTACTTCTCATTCTGGGAGATAGTACATTTCTTTATTATTGAAGTGATTTTGAGTTGGGTCTTCTATTACTCACAGAAAAATGTGATTCTTTACATTTATATAGTGCTGTGCAGATCTCCCCCTGCCCCCATATGTTCTCCCAGTTCATTCTCACAGAAACCCTATGGGGTCATGCAAGACAATGTAAGATAAGGAAATTGAGGCTCAGAAGGAGAGTGTGGCCCTGCAACGAAAATGGTCTGATTTCTAGTCCAGAGTTTTTCATCAACCCTCATGAATTTAGGTGTGTGGGAATCGTGGGAGTGGGAGAATCTCTTGGTAAAGAAGAGGATAGGAAGCTGCTGGAAACAAATTTCCCTGATGTCCCATTGGCCTCAGATTGGCTCAGATGGACTTTTGGGGATGTTTTTTCATTCCATTTATTTATTTAATAATTAAAAACAATACAGATGGGGCCCTGCTATGTTGATGGGGGTGAGGAGGTATTTTTCCTCAGCTGGCCTTTTCCCTCCCCTCCCCTCCCCTTCCCTTTGTTTTTTTGAGACAGGGTCTCACTCTATTGCCCAGGCTGGAGTGCAGTGGTACGATCTCTGCTCACTGCAACCTCCGCCTCCCAGGTTCAAGGGACTCTCGTGTCTCAGCCTTTCAGGTAGCTGGGACCACTCTGAGCTAATTTTTGTATTTTTAGCAGAGACGGGGTTTCACCATGTTGGCCAGGCTGGTCTCGAACTCCTGACCTCAACTGATCTGACTAAGGCTGGTTATTTCTTTAGCCATCCTGTGTGTGCCAAGCAAAAGTTAACAGCTGGCATAGCTTAGCCTCCAGGGTTTACTGTTCTCAAAACCACAGTAGTTTTCTGATTCACAAAACTGCCTTTATTTCAGACTCGATGAAAGGTGGACCTTTTTTTTAGGGCCTGGCCTTAGTGGATTACGTTGGATTTTACCATTAACACTTGAGGTTCCTGTACTGTCTGAGGGGGATTTGACAGAACCTGGTTTACTGACTTTGATTCAGACCAGTCCTTTTTCAGATCCCCTTCTCCCTGCTCTTCTATGCTGCTTCCCATGCCCACCTTGGCCTCAGATTTTGCTGTTCCTCTCATTGTGTCCTTCTGTCTGATTTTACCACATTTTCTGGTCCCTGCCTCTGCATTCTCTCACTGATTGTTATCTTGTTTTTCTCTCCCTGCCATTTTTCTCTCTCATTTCCCCTCTTTTTCTTGTTCTGATAACCTTTCATTCCTTCTAGTCCCTGTCTCACGTTTGTGTGAAAGTTAGTTATACAAATTGGGTAATTTTTGTCATACTCAAGTAAAAGAGAATCAAGGGGTCAGGGGGGAAAAGCACTTGGGGTCACAGGACCTGCTCCAAGAATTAAATTTTCCAGAAGCCCAGCCGCTAAAATGGACTGCTGTAACTCTAAGATCAGTTTTACCTGGTAGCTGCTGAAATGGCCTGCCCTGGCTCTGCGACTGGTTTTAACTACTGCGGTCACTCACCTATCAGAGCTTGCCGGCTCCCAAAAGCTTCTTTAGTGCCAATGAGCTTCCTTCCTGCCTTCCTCCTTCTCTCCCTCTCTCCCTCCCTTTCTCTCTCCCTTCTTTCTCTCCTTCCTTTCCTTTTTTTGACAGAGTCTCACTCTGTCACCAGGCTGGAGTGCAGTGGCACAATCTCGGCTCACTGCAACCTCTGCCTCCTGGGTTCAAGTGATTCTCTTGTCCCAGCCTCCCGAGTAGCTGGGACTACAGGCGCGTGTCACCATGCCCAGCTAATTTTTGTGTTTTTTGTAGAGATGGGGTTTTACCATGTTGGCCAGGCTGGTCTTGAACTCCTGACCTCATGATCCGCCTGCCTCGGGCTCCCAAAGTGCTGGGATTACAGATGTGAGCCACCACGCCCGGCCTGAGATTTCTTTCAAAACACTACATAACATTTGTCTTTCTTTCTAATTTATTTATTTATTTTAATTTTTTATTTATTTTTATTTTTTTGAGACAGAGTCTTGCTCTGTTGCCCAGGCTGGAGTGCAGTGGTGCAATCTCGGCTCACTGCAAGCTCTGCCTCCTGGGTTCACGCCATTCTCCTGCCTCAGCCTCCCGAGTAGCTGGGACTACAGGTGACCCGCTACCACCCCTGGCTAATTTTCTGTGTTTTTAGTAGGGACAGGGTTTCACCGTATTAGCCAGGGTGGTCTGGACCCTGACCTCGTGATCTGCCCGCCTCAGCCTCCCAAAGTTCTGGGATTACATGCATGAGACACCATGCCCGGTCAACATTTCTCTTTCTGATAAAACTTTCAACCTTCTCTTTGTTCATCTCACATACCAAAGACCACCTGGTCTATGTGTATGCCCCGAATTGTGATTATTGCTTCCCTAATAAAACGTTTTAACCTTAGAGATTCATCTGTCTATAATATTTGACTTAAACATACTTGGTGTCAGAAGCATGGATCCAAAGCTGCCTTGCCTTGGGGAAAATCCCAGCCTCTGGAACTGTGATGAGATGTGCCTACACTCGAACCCCTGGAGCCTCCTGCTTTCCTAAGCTGCCTCTTTTCCCTTTGGTGAGTCTCTCTTTGACCAGACTTCTGACTTTGGTCAAATGGTGTTTTATTTGGAATTTGGTTGAAGAGAGCCTTCCCCGCTTTTTTTCTGAGAGGCATCTTTCCTCCTCTGTCTGGGAGCTCTCCTGCTGGGAGGGGTCATCATCTTCCTGTCAGTCTCAGCTGGGAGGTTTAGGTGTAGGGATTTCCCCTTATTTGGAGAAGGCGGCTTATTGTCCTTCTTGGTAAGTATGTATTTTATTTTCTGTCTGTGTGGCTTTGGTGTATTCAGTCCTTGTGTTTTAATTTGTTTTTGTGCATTTGGCAATAAAATGAATCATCTAGATCAATTTAGTTAGAAATGGGAAGTCAGAGTTTCACAGCATGCCAAAATATTATCTGGGACTCCAGCTGGTAACATGTTGAAACATTATGGGATCATTCAGACAGTCTATTATTCTTCAAGCTAAACTAAGACACCAGCAATAAAATCATACACTTCAAATAATACTTATATCTCAATTGATATCTTGAGGCTCAAAAAAATTCTCATGACTCAAAGATTGCCTTTTTATAAAACACTGGCACAAAACTGGCAGAGACTCTTTTTTTCAGGATCTTTTTCTACAATTGCTTCTATCCTTCTCTAAACTAAACTGTTTCTTCCAAAACTCCTCAGCTATTGTGACATACTATTTAAGTAACAATACAAGAAAACCAACAGATTCCAAAGAAAATCATTTTGACCCTTGTGCTGTTTCTTAAGAATAAAAGATGAAATTCCCATATAAAAGAAGTCTTCCCTATACTAAAAGGAATGGCAACATTTTTTTTTTTAAACCTCAGACTGGCAACGGATGGCACATCTCACACACCTGTGTGATCACGCAATCATCATGAACTACAAAAAGGTTGAGGAATGGCAGCATTCTCATCTTCAAGGACAAATAATATGCTGTGCAGACCTTGTTAGAATAACTCTTATCTTTTGGGCCTCCTGACATAATCCAGTCACAGTTTCACAGCTAATTTTTATTTGTCCAATCTGGTAATTGACTTAAACTGCTCTACCCAAAATTTCGTTCTCCACCTTCATATTATTACCTATTTAAAAAGTCTTAAAGGTTAGCCTTATCTGATTTTTTCAGAAACATAATTTGGATCCAACTGTCTTTTATAAACTTGTGAGTCCATATATATATATATAATTTTTATTTTTAATTTTTGTGGGTACATAATATGTGTTAATATTTATGGGGTACATGTTTTGATACAGGCATGCAAAACTTAATAATTACATCATGGAGAATGGGGTATCCATACCCATAAGCATTTATCTTTTGTGTTACAAACTCTTTTGAAATGCACAAATAAGTTATTATTGACTATACTCACCATGTTATGGTGTCAAATGGTAGGTCTTATTCACTTTTTCTATTTTTTTTATTTTTTATTTTTCTTACCCGTTAACTATCTCCACCACCTCACTGTGCTTCCCAGCCTCTGGTAACCTTCCCTACTCTCTATATCCATGAGTTCAATTGCTTTGATTTTTAGATCCTACAAATAAGTGAGAACATGCGATGTTTGTCTTTCTGTGCCTGGCTTATTTCACTTAACATAATGGTCCCCAATTCCATCTATGTTGTTGCAAATGACAGGATCTCATTCTTCCTTTATGGTTGAATAGTATTCCATTGTGTATATGTACCACATTTTCTTTATCCATTCATCTGTTGATGGACACTTAGGTTACTTCCAAATCTTGGCTATTGCAAACAAACATGCGAGTGCAGATATCTCTTCAACATACTGATTTCGTCTCTTTTGGGTATATAGCCAGCAGTGGGATTGCTGGATCATATGGTAACTCTATTTTTTAGTTCCTTGAAGAACCTCCAAAGTGTTTTCCATAGTGGCTATATTAATTTACATCCCTTCCAACAGTATATGAGGATTCCGTTTTTTCCCACATCCTCGCCAACATTTATTATTGCCTGTCTTTTGAGCATAAGCCATTTAACTGGGGTGAGATGATATCTCATTGTAGTTTTGATTTGCATTTCTCTGATGATCATATGCCTGATTGCCATTTGCATGTCTTCTTTTTAGAAATGTCTATTCAAATCTTTTGCCAATTTTTAATTGGATTCTTAGATTTTTTCCTATAGAGTTGTTTGAACTCCTTATATATTCTGCTTATTAATCCCTTGTCAAAAGGGTAGTTTGCAAATATTTTCTCCCTTTCTGTGGGTTGTCTCTTCACTTTGTTAATTGTTTCCATCTCTGTGCAGAAGTTTTTTTTAACTTAATGTGTTCCTGGTTCTCTATTTTTGCTTTGGTTGCCTGTGCTTATGGGAGTTACTCAAGAAATTTTTGCCCAATGTCCTAGGTATGTTCCCCAATGTTCTGTGTAGTAGTTTCATAGTTTGAGGTCTTAGATTTAAGTCTTTAATCTATTTTAATTTGATTTTTGTATATGGCAAGAGACGGGTCTAGTTTCATTCTTCTGCATATGGATATTCAGTTTACCAAACACCATTCATTGAAGAGATGGTCTTTTCCCCAGTATATGTTTTTGCCACCTTTGTCAAAAATGAGTTCACTGTGTATGAATTTATTTCTGGGTTCTCTATTCTGTTCCATTGTCTGTGTGTCCCTGGGCCAGTACCATGATGTTTTGGTTACTATAGCTCTGTAGTTTACTTTGAAGTCAGGTAATGTGATTTTTCCAGTTTTGTTCTTCTTGCTCTGGATAGCTTTGGCCATTGTGGTCTTTTGTGGATCCACATAAATTGTAGGATTGTTTTTCTATCTCTGTAAAGAATTACATTGGTATTTTGATAGGGATTGCATTGATTCTGTAGAATGCTTTGGGTAATATGAACGTTTAAATGATATTGAGTCTTCCAATACATGAACGTGGAATATCTTTCCATTTTTTTTCTGTCCTCTTCAATTTATTGCCTCAGTGTTTTATAGTTTTCTTTTTCTTTTCTTTTTTTCCTTTTTCTTTCTTCCTTTTTTTTTTTTTTTTGAGACAGTCTTGTTCTGTCGCCCAGGCTGGAGTCCAGTGTCACAATCTCGGCTCACTGCAACCTCCACCTCCTGGATTCAAGTGATTCTCCTGCCTCAGCCTCTTAAGTAGCTGGAACTATAGGCGTGCACCACGATGCCTGTTTAATTTTTGTATTTTTAGTAGAGATGGGGTTTCACCATGTTGGCCAGGCTGATCTCAAACTCCTGACCTCAGGTGATCCACCTCCCTTGGCCTCCCAAAGTGATGGGATTACAGGCGTGAGCCACTGCGCCTGGCCTATAGTTTTCATTGCAGAGATCTTTCACTTCTTTGGGTAAGTTAATTCCTAAGTATTTAATTTTATGTGTGCTATTATAAATGGAATTCCTTTTTGAATTTATTTTTCAGTGTTCACTGTTGGCATATAGACATCCTACTGATTTTTGTATGTCGATTTTGTATCTTACAACTTTACTGAATATATCAGTTATAATAGTTTTTGGTGGAGTGTTTAGGTTTTCCAAATATAAGGTCACATCATTTGCAAACAAGGGTAATTTGATTTCTTTCTTTCTAATTTGGATGCCTTTTATTTCTTTCTCTTGTCTGGTTGCTTTATCTAGGACTTTCAGTACTATGTTGAATAACAGTGGGCATCCTTGCTGTTTTCCAGATAATAGAGGAAAGGCTTTCCATTTTTCCCCATTCAGTATGATACTAGCTATGGGTCTGCCGTATACGGCTTTAATTATGTTTAGGTATATTTCTTCCTTGCCTAGTTTTTTGAGGGTTTTTATCATGAATGGATGTTGAATTTTATCAAATGCTTTTTCAGCATCAATTGAAATGATCATATGGTTCTTGTCCTTCATTCTGTTGATATGATGTATCATATTGATTTACTTGCATATGTTGAACCATCCTTGCATCCTAGGGATGAATCCCATTTGGTCGTGATGAATATCTTTTAATATATTCTTGAATTTGATTTGCTAGTATTTTGTTGAGGATTTTTACATCAATATTCATCAGATATATTGGCCTGTAGTTTTCTTTTTTTGATGTGTTTTTGTCTGGTTATCATATCAGGGTACTGGCCTCATAGAATGAGTTTGGAAGTATTTCCTCCTCCTCTATTTTTCAGAATACCTTGAGTAGGATTGGTATTATTTCTTCCTTAAATGTTTGGTAGAATTCAGCAGTGAAGCCACTGGGTCTTGGGCTTTTCCTTACTGGGAGACTTTTTTATTATGGCTTAAATCTCGTTACTTGTTATTGGTCTGTTTAGGTTTTGGAGTTCTTCATGGTTCAATCTTGATAGATTGTGTCTAGCAATTTGTCCATTTCTTCTAGGTTTTCCTACTTATTGGCATATATAGTTGCTCACAGTAGCCACTAATGATCTTTTTTTTTTGCTTTTAAGGAGTGGAGAGTTTAATAGGCAAGAAGAAGGGAGAAGAAAGAAGCCCCACTAATGATCTTTTGAATTTCTGCAGCCATCAGTTGTAATGTCTTGTTTATCCTCTCTGATTTTATTTATTTGGGTCTACTCTCTTTTTTCTTTTTCTTTTTTTGAGACAGTGTCTCGCTGTGTCACCCAGGTTGAAGTGCAGTAGCGTTATCTCGGCTCACTGCTACCTCTGCCTCCCAGGTTCACGCCATTCTCCTGCCCCAGCCTCCTGAGTAGCTGGGACTACAGGTGCCTGCCACCATGCCCGGCTAATTTTTTTTTTTTGTATTTTTAGTAGAGATGGGGTTTCACCGTGTTAGCCAGGATGGCTCTCTTTTTTTCTTAATCTGGCTAAAGGATTTTCAGTTTCATTTATCTTTTTGAAAAACCAACTTTTCATTTCATTGATTGCATTGTTTTCTTCATTTCAAAATCATTTATTTCTCCTCTAATCTTTATTATTTCTTTTCTTCTACTAATTTTGGGGGTGGTTTGCTCCTGTTTTTCTAGTTCTTTAAGATGCATCATTAGGTTTTTTATTTGAAGTTTTTCTACTTTTTTGATGTGGGCGCTTTTTATTGTAAACTTCCCTCTTAGTACTGCTTTTGCTGTATCCTATAGGTTTTGGTATGCTGTGTTCCCATTTTCATTTGTTTCAAAAAATTTTTCAGTTTCCTTCTTAATTTCTTCATTGACCCACTGGTCATTCAGGAGCATATTGGTTAATTTTCATGTATTCATCTAGTTTCCAAAATTCCTCATTATTATTATTATTGTTATTATTATTATTTTTTTGAGTTGGAGTCTCGCTCTGTCACCCAGGCTGGGTGGAGTGCAGTGGAGTGATCTCTGCTCACTGCAAGCTCCGCCTCCTGGATTCATGCCTTTCTCCTGCCTCAGCCTCCCGAGTAGCTGGGACTACAGGCGCCTGCCACCACGCCCGGCTAATTTTTTGTATTTTTAGTAGAGACAGGGTTTCACTGTGTTAACCAGGATGGTCTCGATCTCCTGACTTTGTGATCCGCCCACCTCGGCCTCCCAAAGTGCTGGGATTACAGGTGTGAGCCACCACGCCCAGCCTCCTCATTACTGATTTCTAGTTTTATTCCATTGGGTTGAGAGAAGATATTTGATAAATTTTCAATTTTTTGAAATGTTTTAAGACTTGTTTTGTGGTTTAACATGTGGTCTATGCTTGAAAATAATCCTTATGTTGAGGAGGAGAATGTGTATTCTGGAGCTATTGGATGAAATGTTCTGTAGGTATCTGTTAGGTTCATTTGTCTGTAGTGCAGATTAAGTACAATGTTTCTTTGTTGGCTTTCTGTCTGGATGATCTGTCTAATGCTAAAAGTGGGGTGTTGATGTCTCCAGCTGTTATTTTTGGGGAATCTACCTCTCTTTTTAGCTCTAATATTTGCTTTATATATCTGGGTGCTCCAGTGTGGGGCATATATATATTTACAAATTATTATATCCTCTTGTCAAATTTACCCCTGTATCATTATATGATGAACTTCTTTTTCTTTTTTAATAGTTTTTGTTTTGAAATCTATTTTGTCTGATGTATAAATCTATTTTGTCTAATGTAATAGACAAATAGTATAGCTACTCTTGTTTTTTTTGGTTTCCATTGGCGTGGAATATCTTTTTCCCTATCTTAATTTTCAGTCTTCATGTGTCTTTACAGGTGAAGACTATTTCCTTTAGGCAACAGATCAATGTATCTTGATTTTTTAATCCATTCAGCCACTCTATATCTTTTGATTGGAGAGTTTAGTACATTTACATTCAATGTTACTTTTTTCTACTTCTTTCCCAATATTTGTACAATGTTATGGTTGATAAGTGATAAGTTACTGCTGCCATTTTGTCGTTTGTTTTCTGGTTGTTTTATGATCTTTTCTTCCATCTTTCTCTCTTTCTTGTATTACTTTTAGTAGATATCTTTGATCTTTGGGAGTTTGAATATTAAATGCCTTGAAGTAGTCTTCTTTGGGTTAAATCTACTTGGTGTTCTATAATCTTCTGGTACTTGATATTGTTATCTTTCTCTAGGTTTGGGAAATTCTTTGTTATTATCCCTTTAATAAGCTCTCTACCCCTGTCCCTCTGTCTACCTCTTCTTTAAGGCCAATAACTCTTAAATTTGCTCTTTTGAGGCCATTTTCTAGATTCTGTAGGCGTGCTTCTTTTTTTTTCTTTTCTCTCACTGACTGTATTTTCAAATAGCCTGTCTTCAAGCTCACTAATTCTTTATTCTGCTTGATCAATTTTGCTATAAAAAGACATACATTCTTCTGTATGCCAATTGCATTTTTTCAGCTCCAGAATTTATGCTTAATGTGTTTTAATTATTTCAATCTCTTTGTAACATTTATCTGATAGGATTCTGAATTCCTTCTCTGTTTTCTTGAATTTTTTTGAGTTTCCTCAACACAGCCATTTTGAATTCTCTGTCCAAAAGTTCACATATCCATTTTTCTCCAGGATAGGTCCCTGGTGCCTTATTTAGTTCTTTTGGTGAGTTCATATTTTCCTGGATGGTGTTGATGCTTGTAGATGTTCTTTAGTGTCTGGGCATTGAAGAATTAGGTATTTCTTATAGTCTTTATAGTCTGGACTTGTTTGTACCCATCTTTTTTGGGAAGGCTTTCCAGATATTTGAAAGGACTTGGGTGTGTTGTGATCTAAAGCTTTATTTGCTTTAGGGGGCAACTCATGCACAGTAATCCTGTGGTTCTTGAAGACTTGTAGAGATACTGCCTTGATGGACTTGGGCAAGATCCAGGAGATTTCTCTGGATTACCAGGCAGAGACTCTTATTCTCTTCCCTTACTTTTTCCCAAACAAATGAAGTCTCTCTCTCTGTTAACTGAGCCACCTGAAGCTGGAGGTAGAGTGACACAAACACCCTTGTGGCCACTACCACTGTGACTGCACTGGGTCAGACCTGAAGTCAGGACAGCACTGGGTCTCACCCAAGGCCTGCTATAACCACTGCCTGTCTACTTACCTATGTTCACGCAAGACCCTAGAGCTCTACAGTCAGCATGTAGCAAAGCCAGCCAGGCCTATGTCCTTCCCTTCAGAGCAATGAGTTCTCCCAGATTCTTATGAGGGTGCTGTCAGGGAGATAGGGACTACAGTCAAAAATCTCAGAGTCTACTTGGTGTTCTATTGTACTGTGGCTGAGCTGCATCAAACCACAAGATGCAGTCCTTCCCACTGTTTCCTCCTCTTTCCAAAGAGAGATGAGCCTCACCCTGTGGCCACCACTACCACAGGCCCATGGAGAGTATTGCCAGACTACCACTGATGTTCCCTTAAGGCCCAAGGGCTCTTAAGTCAGCTTGTGGTGAATTTGCCTGGCCTGGGTCTCACCCTTCAGGGCAGTGGGTTCTCCTTTGACCCAGGGCAGGTGCAGAAATACCATCCAAGAGCCAAGTCTTGGAATTGGGGACCCCATGAGCCCGCTTTGGGTTCTACTCACCTCTGGCTGAGCTGGTACCTAAGGTGCAAGACAGAGTCCCTTTACTCTTCCCTCTGCTTTTCTCAAGCATGAAGACTCTTGCTCCATAGCAACCACATCTGGAATGTGCTGAGTCTCACCTCAGCCAATAATGAAGCCATTTAAGTCTCAGAGTATCACCGAAGGCCCTCAATGTAGTACATGTGTATTGCTGCTGGTTGTTTAGTGCCCAAGGGCTCTTCAGTTAGCAGGTGATGAATCCTGCCAGAACTAGGTCCTTCCCTTCAAGGCAGCAGGTTCCCTACTGGCCCACGTTGTGTGTAGAAACACCACCTGGGAACTAGGGCCTGAAATGGGGGGGCGGCCTCATGACTCTGACCAGTGCCTTATCCTGCTGTGGCTGAGCTAGTATCCAGGATGCAAGACAAAGTCCTCCCCATTCTTCCCTCTCCTCTCCTAAAGTGGAAGGAAGGAGTCTCTTTTGAAGCCACAAGCTGTGCAGCCTGGACTAGGTGAGAGTTGATGCCAGCACTCCCACAACTGCCCTGGCTGGTGTCTCAGTAGGCCATGTGCCCCCTGAGTCCACTGGCTCTGGGCCCATTTCAGCCCCAGGACTCACCTAAGAGTTGTGGTCCTTGTGGCCTAGACTGCCTTTCAAGTTTACTTACAGCCCCAAAGTACTTTAGATCATTGTCATGATACTTGAGGGAACTCAACTTCTGACTGCTGGGATTGGTGATTTCCTGTTGGCTAGGGCTGCTTTAAGTATTTTCTCCATGGGCAGGTGTCAGCTGAGTTTTGTCCAGTTTTTCTTTCTGCTATAACAGGGCAGCACTGAGTTCAGCGCCTTAAATTTGCTGCATTCCCCCTTCCCCAGTGCACAGAAATGCTCTTTACACCATGCAACCATTGCTGGGGAGTGTGGGAGGAGTGGTGTTAGCAATTCAAGACTTTTTTCTACTTCTTCTGTGCCTCTTTCAGCAATATTAAGTTAAAACCAGGTACTGGCTGGGTGTGGTGGCTCACGCCTGTAATCTCAGCACTTTGGGAGGCCAAGGCAGGAGGATCACTTGAGTTCAGGAGTTTGAGACCAGCCTGGCCAACATGGTGAAACCTCGTCTCTACCAAAAATACAAAAAATTAGCGGGGCGTGGTGGCACGTGCCTGTAATTCCAGCTACTCAGGAGACTGAGGCAGGAGAATCGCTTCAACCTGGGAGATGGATGTAGCAGTGAGCCTAGCTTGTGCCACTGCACTCCAGCCTGGGTGACAGAGTGAGACTCTGTCTCAAAAACAAAACAAAACAAAAACAAAACCAGGTACTGTGACTGTTCACCTGATTTTGCTTCTCGTGAAGGTGCTTTTTTCTGTGTAGGGAGTTTTAAATTGCTGTCCTTGTTGGGGGATGCTTGGTGCAGGCTTCTATTTTGCCATCTTGCTCCACCTCTCATCTGAGTTTATATAATTTACTATGTCATGATTAAAAAGCTAAAATAAAAGCTATAAGAACTTTATTTCTACTTATGGAAACATGTTTAAATGTGTTTATGCATGTCTACATGTGTTATGTGGTGTGTTTACATAATAAAATCTGTCATAGCCAAAAATCCATAAACATTTCATTAACAGTGAGAAAAATGAGGGCTCATATAAAATATATAGCAAATAACCCTCCCTTTTTAGTTTATGTGACTTAACTAAATATTTCATTAATTAATTTGTTTTAAAATTGTCAACATACATTTTTGCCTAGGTTTACTGGTCAGATCATTTTTTTTTTTTTTTTTTTTGAGAAGGAGTCTCGCTCTTTCACCCAGGCTGGAGTGCAGTGGCGCGATCTCGGCTGACTGCAGGCTCTGCCCCCCAGGGTTCACGCCATTCTCCTGCCTCAGCCTCCCTTGTAGCTGGGACTACAGGCGCCCGCCACCTTGCCCGGCTAATTTTTTGTGTTTTTAGTAGAGACGGAGTTTCACTGTGTTAGCCAGGATGGTCTCAATCTCCTGACCTCGTGATCCGCCCGCCTCGGCCTCCCAAAGTGCTGGGATTACAGGCGTGAGCCACCGTGCCTGGCCTGATCAGATCATTTTATATTTGTTTTTGCTGGATGTTTTAAGGTCATGATGCTATAAACCCAGTCTAAAACAGAATGACCTTGTTGTGAAATTCCTTAATATATAAGATTAATTTAATGTTGTTGATATACTTAAAACAGCTATATCTTCTGAGTTATCAACAGGATACCCATGTATTTAACTTTAAAGTTTTTACTTAGATAAATACTTGATATTAACAGATATGAAACTTGTTAATAAACACAACAATGACTAGCTTTGTCTCATATTTGTTTTAAGAAGTAATCTAGATGTAATTGATAAAAAATAAATTAGTTAATTGTAAATAGAATAAATATTTATAAATAAAATTTTTATGTAATTTAAAATCCTGAAGTTATATTATGTTAAATAGTAGATACAATGTCTGGATCACATCCAAATAAGATAAAAATGGAAACAAACCACTGAATAAATATAAGTTCATTTTTGGCTTTTTAAAGTTTATAAAATTATAAATATATTTATATCTATTAATAAAAAATGAATTTAGAAAAAATACTTTTGTATGATAAATAATCTTGAATAGTAAATTTTAGTCCTATAAAATAATTGGCTTTTTTAAAAAATGAAAAATGGTAGGACAAAGACTTGGGGGTTAAAAAAATAAGAAAATGTCTAAGCAAGTCAAAGAGCATTTATGAATAATAGGCCTATGAGAAAACTTTTATGAATGATCAGGTTGGCCAGGATTAAAAATAAATAGTTTATAAGTGGTTTTCTGAAATTTAAACATTGATGTTGGAGGTGCATTGATACAGGACCGGAGCCTGGTCCTCCATTTTTAAAACAACATTTTCTTGAAGTATTGATCTGCTCCTGATAAAACTGTAAGAAGCTTTCGTTTTGAATTCTAAAATCTATTTCTTTAACTGCTATCCCCTAAACTGCAGGCAGTTTCTATTTCTGCCACCTTTTTTCACTGAGATTCATTTAATTTCCCTAGTTTCACATTAAAAATGCTGTCTTCTTCATTTAAAATAATAATTTCGTTGCTTTTTTTTTTGAGATAGGGTTTCACTCTGTCATGCAGGCTGGAGTGTAGTTGCACGATCATGGCTCACTGCAGTCTTGACCTACTAGGCTCAAGCAGTCCTCCAACTTCAGCCCCCTTAGTAGCTGAGACTAAAGGCACACGTAACCACGCCCGGCTAATTTTTGTATTTTTTGTAGAGACAGGATTTTGTCATGTTTCCCAGGCTGGTCTCGAACTCCTGGGCTCAAGCGATCTGCCCACCTTGGCCTCCCAAAGTGCTTGGATTACGGACATTGCACCCGTCTGGTAATATCATTTCTTGAGGTAGAGTTTTGCTTTTGAAATTTCTCAGATTTCATATCTCAGTGGTTCAAATTTGCCATGTCTTGCTATTTGATTTCCAGGTCATATATCATTGCATTCAGGTTTTTCTCCTCTTTAGAAAGCCTGGGATGGTAACTCTCTCCTTCAATTTTTTCATCAGTTGCTAAACAATTTTTTTTTTTTTTTGGTTCTAATTGCTGGTATGGCCTGACACTAAAGGTTTATCCTGAAGGCCTAGAAATCAATGCTCTTTTTCAATATAACTTGATTCTGTACTCTTGGCTTTTCTTGATACATGTGAATTGTTATAATCATGACCTGGGACACATCTTCCTGTATCTGATTAAATTCAAGTACCCTTTTCATCAGATTCGACCTCCAGGTTATCTAAATGAGCTCCCTAAAAGGAGAAACAATCACATTGCAGAAAGTTTTTCTTTACTTTTTTGGTATCTGGCCTAAGGAAGATTATACATTTTATCAACATAATTTCCTGTGTTGCTTTTATTAGATTTGTTTTTTTTAAAACCTGAAGTTTAAAATGGTTAAGATAATTTTAATGTAATTATTTGTATGGCTTTTTAAGCCTTTTGATTATCACTCTGGTTATATAAATGACTTATTTCACAAGTAACTTGTGATTCTGTATTGATACAGTGTTTTGAGCCCTTTAAAAACTTCCTCAAAATCAAATTCCAATTTAAGTTTTTTAAATGTAGAATTAACTTTGGAATTTTCCAGTTGGACTCCTGGAAAGCATTAAAACATATCTTTCTCATCTTTTAGAGGTATTAAATTTTTCTCATCTTTTAGAGGTATTAAATGATTTGGTAAATTTTATAAGAAACATTGTCAAACGATAACTGATACTAGATTTTTCTTTTATTTGCATTTATGGGAATATTGTTGATATGAATGTTTGAAAAATTATATAAGTCCATACAAGTCGGCTGGGAATGATGGCTCATGCCTATAATCCCAACACTTTGGGAGGCTGAGGTCAGAGGATTACTTATAGCCAGGAATTTGTGTCCAGCTTGGGCAACAAAGCAAGACCCTGTCTCTATTAAAACAAAACAAAACAAAACAAAACAAAAACAAAAAAAAAAACAAAAAAAACCAAGCATGGTGGTACAAACGTGTAGTCCCAGCTACTTGAGAGGCTGAGGCAGAAGGATTGCTTGAGTCCAGGAGTTTGAGATTGCAGTCAGCTATGACTGTGCCACTGCACTCTAGCCTGGGCAATAGAGCAAGACCCCATCTTTAAAAAAAATTCGTACAAATGTATTATATTACCAGTCATAATTCTGGTTATCTTAAAATACTGTATATAATAGCAATAAATAAATGTTCTTCTCAGTTGTTAACTTCATCAGATTTTTAACCATGGCTATTTTAAGTTTTTGTCATCCATATTATTGTTTTGAATTCTTTTTTAAAAAACAGACTCCTGGAAAATATTCTAACAAGTACTCTTTTATTTTTATTTATTTATTTTTGAGACAATCTTGCTCTGATGCCCAGGCTGGGGTGCAGTGGCACGATCCTGGTTCATTGCAACCTCTGCCTCCCTGGTTCCAGTGATTCTCATGCCTCAGCCTCCTGAGTAGCTGGGATTACAGGCATGCACTACCACGCTGGGTTAATTTTTTGTATTTTTAGTAGAGATGGGGTTTCACTATATTGGCCAGGCTTTTCTCCAACTCCTGGCCTCAAATGATCCTCCTGCCTTGGCCTCCCAAATTGCTGGGATTACCGGCATGAACCATTGTGCCTGGCCCTAAAATATACTCTTAAATTTGGGTGTCTAACAACTTGAAGATCAATGGACAATATAGCAATTTCCAGAACTGTAATAAAAAATGGGTTCATGAAACTATTAATCAAGATCAGGCAGAACAAGAATTAATTACATGAGTTTAAATAACTAATGAAGACAATGTTTTTATGATTTTATTTCAAATGTTGTTGGTTCTTTACTCAAATAGTTTTTTCCAGATTTAAGAAAATCTTGTCTTTTAAGCTATTTATAATTTACAGCAATTTGATAAAGTATACTTGTGTAAAAAAAGATAAAAACTTTTTTCTCTTTACTTGATTCCTCCATAATTAGAAAACCATTTGTGAGTCTTCTTATGGTAATAAGGTCATTTCAATAAGTCTAATAAAAATCTGCTCTCTCTGTATAGCAGAATACAATTGGAAATTGGTTATATTACCAAGGCTTTGACTGAAAGGTCATTTTTAAAAATATTGAGGCCGGACGCGGTGGCTCACGCCAGCAATCCCAGCACTTTGGGGGACCGAGGTGGGTGGATCGTTTGAACCCAGGAGTTCGAGAGCAACCTGGACATGGCGAAACTCCATCTCTACAAAAAATACAAAAATTAGCCAGGTGTGGTGGTCTGTGCCTGTAGTCCCAGCTTACTAGGAAGGCTAAGGTGGGAGAATCGTTTGAGCCCGGGAGGTTGAGGCTTCAGTGCTTCAGTGAGCAGTGATCGTGTCACTGCATTCCAGTCTAGGCGACCCTGTCAGCGAGACCCAGTCTCAGTAAAAACAAAAAAACAAACAAAAAACAAACACAAAAGCCCCCAAAACCCAAAAAACTAAAACTAGAATGGTATTTTCTACTGGGATTGTGGATTTGTGGATTGGTGGTGAAATACTGGAAATTTAAAGCCTACACTAGAATCCATTGAAAAAAGCAAACAAGAAAAACTTCAAGGTTGGCTACATTGAATTTGAATGTAAAGATTAAAAAAAATAAGTCAAAAACAAAAGAAGACATAGATCCAATCCCATATACCAGGAAATGCACTCTAAGGTATATACGGAAAATATATTTAACACATGTGTATCAGGACGCAGGCACAAGTAACTTCAAAGCAGCGCTGTTTCAAATAGTAAAAAAAGGAAAAACTGGAAACTGTTCAAAAGCTTCATCATCTTGATGATCTTGGTCTTCCGCCTCGCCTTCTTCTCCAAGGTGAATATGTACTGGGCCAGCACCACCCTCGCCACCAGGGCGCACACGCTGGCGCTCGCCACCGCGACCACCCTCGCCACGGTCGCGCGGTGCATGGACGGGGCCCTCATGAGTGTCCCGGCAGGAAAAAAACACCGCGATTGGGACTCTCAGAAGCGCGGGATCCCAGAGCACCATGGACAAGCCAGTGACGCCCCGCCCCCACTAGGCCCCACCCACACGCACCGAGGGGAGAGGGCGGGCACGCGGCCGGGGGGGCGTGGCCTGCGCCCGGAGCCCTGGCAGGAGGAGGGTTTTCCTTAAGGAACTGCTGCCAGGACAGGGCAGAGGATTGCAGTTATTATCACTCTCTGCTAATGAGGACCAGGCCGTGGTTCACTCGAGCCCCGCCCCAATAGTAATCTAATTCCAACCGCGGCCCTCTCAGAAGTCGGTCTCCGCCTTTGCGCCTCAGCCTCTCTGGACTCCAGCCCCCAGAAGTCGGCGCGGCACGGCGTGACCTGCGCAGTGGCGTCCGTTGTAAGTGCTATGACAACAGGGCGAAGATGGCTCAGAGTTAGGCTGGAGAGGGGAGGTGTCCCTTCCGCTGCGGCCGTCGGGTAACTGCTACATCCCATTCACCGCCTCCTCCATCCTTTCCTCCTCGGTGTGAGCAGCAGGACTTGCATTTGTTCTCGCCTGCCTAGTGTCTTCCAAGGGATAGATGCCGTTTCCTCTGCTGGTCTCTGGGGGTGACGGGGGGCGCAGGGGAGCTTCTTGGGGGAATCAGTACAACTCTGTGGAGCTGGTGGTGCTGCCTGGTGGGGCTCTCTCTTTGCCCGGGACGTGGAACAACTTTCAGCTGGAGGACGAGAGGGAATAGTGAAGCTAAAGGTTGCTTTTCTCTGCACCCTCCGTTCTTGCTCCCTCTGCTCCATCACTGGGACCTTGTCAGGCGTTCATAAAGCAAAATTTGCCGAACGAGGGTTCGCAGAAAGGTGGGGCAGAGCTCATCTGACGTGGCATCAGGTAAGATGGTATGTCTGGTGTTAAACTTCGGGTACATGAATACCCTTTCCATGTTTTATTTTGTGAACAAGATTCTCTAATGCAGTATAATGGTTTGGAGTCTGTAAGGTGATTGATTTCTTAGATGTTTGCACTGAAATAAACAAACACTAGGAGCACAAAGTGTATGAGATTCTGTGAATACTTTTGAGAAAAAAGGGATGAGAATTTTTAAGGATTCCATTGAGGAATGTCACTTGGAGCATGAGCATCCTCCTGAGACACTTCAACAGGTCTGTGAGTAAATGGGCAAAGCAGTTCCCAGCCTACGACTGAAGTAGGATGCATGTACTAATACCCCCAATCCTTCTAGTAATAGGATTATTGTTTCTCCTCTTTTTACTTGGAGACCACAACAGTTTAGATGAGCTGCGCTGATTTTATCAGCACCTCCTGCCAGTCAAATCCTGCATTTGACTTCAGTTTCCTGGAGAAATGTATTTTTTTGGGTATCTCACTTTTACTTTAAAAATGAAACCGTATCTTACAGGTATACACATCTTACATGTCCTCATTGATAAACAACTTGAAAGATGCTGCAGGAGAAGCTATGGGTCTTAAGTTGGCCAGCATTCAGAGAAAGACTTTCTAACTTATTAGCATTTTATAAAGAAAACAATTACTGAGATTTTTTTCATGAATATACGGAAGAATTAAAAAAAAAACTAGAAAACCTAGAAGTTTTTAAAGAAGAATTTTAAAAAACTTTATTTTGAAAATAAGTTACAAGTTATTTGTCAGAGTTTAAGGGATTTTTCCTTGTGTGTAATTGTTGTGGTTAAATTACAACTATACACTTACATTTATGGTACAACTTCTTGATAGAAATGCTCACTGAAGGGAAAAAATCCAACAGCAGTAGTATATATAGTAATTTTAAAACTTTTACACCTTTTGAGGGATGTAGTAAGTCTTACGCTTTAGAATACTTTGAAATATTTTTTAAAAATTATTAAAATACATGAAGTTATTATAAAACATCCCTGCTGGTTAATAACATTTCCATTAGTGATTACTATCAGTCTTTGTGAGTCCCATTTAAAATTTCGGTCCAGAGGGTGAGTTTGGCATTCGTAATTGTGTCTTGCACAGAACACACTACCACCGTCTCTTTCAACTACCACTACTACCACTGTCTCTCCTGCTAGCACTGTTTCTACTGTTGGGTTATTACTGACATCTATTGAGTACTTGCTATGGGTTGAGCCATTTTATCCTCCTCCACCCTAGAACAATTGAGATACTAGAGGATAAGGGACTTGTTTAAGATCATGTAGTGTAAACGTGGTCAGAAAGTGCACCCAGAGCTGTCCTACTCCAAATTTTGTGTTATTTTGCCCTTTGAGTCTTTTGTTGAAAATTCCAACAGGGAGCCCTTGTATTATTGCCTTCAAAAGCAGTATACTTCTTTTGAACACTACGTGCATTTGTCATCTTTCTTTGACTGGAAGACCTGATTTCTACTTTCTTAAATTTGGTGTGACACTGGCATAACCTGGAGAAAGCAAAGCTCTGAAAATGAACAACAGCTTCAAGGTCTGTTTCCAGAACTGACCTTCAAACCTGTATGTTTTTTCCACAGCATTCTTTGGGGTTATTATTTTCACAGCTGATCATATTGTAGGACTAGGTCAATGAGGTGTTCAAGACCAGCCTGGGCAACATAGTGAGACCTTGTCTTTGCCGAGCATGGCAGAAAAAATAAAAATTATTAAAACTTTTTAAAATATTAAAAAAAAGAACAATAGCAAATTAAATTCAGAAGGTCAGGAAAAAAGGTCAGCCACCTCTTAAATGAAACCTAAATCTGAGTAAACTTGTTGTAGAAAAAAAAGTATTCGAAACAAAAAAGTGTCAAGTGAAGAGTGTAGAAGAGAATTTCTGGAGTTTAGGGGATAAGGAGATTATCTCCCATTTATTATTCTAATAAGGCATTAGAAACTAATCTGTTATGCCTATTTATAGGACTGCACCTGTTACAACCTTCAAATTATTGTCTTCTAATCATCCTTTAACAATTTAATCAAATGTATGACATACTTGCCTGCAGTTTGAACTTGTAGTGTTTAGAATTAGTGTGAATAGAGCTATTGCTTTTATAGTCTACATGGAGGGGCGTGTGCATAGGCCGTTTGTTTAGGGTTCTGGAGTAGACAGTCTGGGTTTAGGTACTGTACATCACTTAACTAGTGAGACCACTGGCACGGATTTCTTAACTTCTCTGTATTCAAGGATGCCTGAATAATAGTATCTACAATTTACTTTGTAGTTTTGTTATGAAGATCAAAATAGAATGCTTGCAAAGCATTTAGGATCCTGACTGGGCTTTAGTAAATGATTAGTAGATACTTTCCTGTAAGGCGAAGTCATTAAAAACCTGGTTTTTATTTTCCAATTACTTAAAGACAAATCAGTGAGCAACTGGAAATCAACACTGAATGAAAAGGGGATAAAATGCAAACCTCGGTTCCTTATTCAAGACAGTTAACTAAACTGAATTAAAAAAATCAGTGTATACATATTTTATTTTTTGTTATTTAAAACACTTTTTGTTCATTTTGTAACCCAAAAGCCAGGTTTCATGACCAAAAAATGTTTTATTACTATTGTTCCTTACCATTTTTCCTAACCTGTCAGTACCAGACCTCCCCCACCCACCTGCTTATCTTAATATCTCAATGTCAAGGCCTATATCTTTCCTAGATTGGAGTACAGATTAGCATTTTATTTGTGTCTCAATTTATGGCTAATTTTTCATTTTCTTGATGACTTGGGATGTCTTCCAGGAGAAAGGGCAGAATTTATTTTGCTGACCTTCTGAATTTAATTTGCTATTGTTCTTTTTTTTAATATTTAAAAAAGTTGTAATAATTTTTATTTTTTCTGCCATGCTCAGCAAAGTTGAGGTCTCACTATGTTGCCCAGGCTGGTCTTGAACTCCTTAGCTCAAGTGATCAATCCGCTGTGGCCTCCCAAAGTGCTGGGATTATAGGTGTGTGCCACCACACCTGGCCTAATGGTAAATGTGGCCAAAATACAGGAGTGTTCTGCTTTAAAAAAAAAATGAAAGTTTATGGGGAATTTGAAGCATAACCAAAAGCATGAAGAATAACAAAATGAACTCCCATGTATCCATCACCATTTGTTATCTTTAAAAAAAAACAGCTTTGTTGAAATATAATTCAAATACCATACAATTCACCCATTTAACACATAAAATTCAGTTCCTTTTTTGTATATTCACAGATACATGTAACCATTACCACAGCCAAGTTTGGAATATTTTTATCAACTCAGAAAGAAACCTCACATCCCTTAGCTATAACTCTCCTTCTCTCTTCCTTCTCCCCTACCCCCAGACCTAAGCAACTACGAGTCTACTTTCTGTCTTTATGAATTTGCCTATCCTGGATATTTTATATAAACAGAATCATATAATAGGTGGCCTTTTGTGACTGGCTTCCTTAACTTAGCATGTTTTTAAGAGCCAGATATGTCTGATTCTAAAACCTATATGCTTTTATTTATTTATGTTGTAACATATATCAGTATTTTGTTCTTTTCTTTTTTATGGCCAAATAATATTCCACTGTATGGATGCTTCCTTTTGTTTATATATTCATCAGCTGATGGACATTTGGTTTGTTTCCAAATTTTGGATATTATGAATAATGCTACTATAAACATTTATGTGTAAGTTTTTTTGTATGCACATATGTTTTCATTGCTCTTGGATAGATACTTCAGTGTCAGATTGCTGGGTCATATGGTAATTCTGTGTTTAAGTGTTAGAGGAACTTCTAGATTCCTTGCCAAAGTGGTTGCATCGTTTTGCATTCTCACTAGCAGTATATGAGGGCTCTGATTTCTTTACATCCTCACCAACGCTTATTACTATCTGACTTCTTTGATTCTGTCATAGTAGGTGTGAAGTGATATCTCATAGTTTTGATTTGTGTTTCCCTAATGACTAATTATGCTGAGCATTTTTTTTTTTGAAACGGAGTTTTGCTCTTGTTCCCTAGGCTGGAGTGCAATGGTGTGGTTTTGGCCCACTGCAACCCCTGCCTCCAGGTTCAAGCGATTCTCCTGCCTCAGCCTCGCAAGTAATTGGGCTTACAGGCACCTGCCATCACGCCTGGCTATTTTTTTTTTTTTTTTTTGTATTTTTAGTAGAGGTGGGGTTTCACCATGTTGGCCAGGCTGGTCTTGAACTTCTGGCCTCAGGCAATCCACCCACCTTGGCCTCCCAACGTGCTGGGATTACAGGCGTGAGCCACTGTGCCTGGCCTTGAGCATCTTTTTATGTTCTTATTGGCCATTTGTATATCTTACTTGGAAAGATACCTATTCAGACCCATTGTTCATTTTTAATTGGACTTTTTTAAATTACTGAGTTGTATGAGTTCTTGTATATTATCAGATACATGATTTGCAAATATTTTCTCCCATCATTTCATCTTCTTGATGGTGACCTTTGAAACCTAAAAGTTTTTAGTTTTGATAAAGTCTACTTTATTCATTTATTTTGTTTTTTTGAGATAGAGTCTCACTCTGCTGCACAAGCTGAGGTGTGGTGGCATGATTTTAGCTCACAGCAACCTCAAACTCTTGGGCTCAAACCTCAAACTCCTGCCTCAGCCTCTCGAGTAGCTGGGACTATAGGCACACACAACCATGCCCAGCTTATTTTTTATTTTTTGTATAGATGGGGTCTCGCTTTGTTGCCCAGGCTCTTCTCAATCTCTCAGGCTTAAGCAGTTTGCTTGCCTCAGCCTCCCAAAGTGTTGGGATTACAGGCGTCAGCCACTGCACCTGGCTTTATTTATTTATTTTGAGACAGGGTCTTGCTCTGTCATCCAGGCTGGAGTGCAGTGGTGCAATCATGGCTCTCTGTAGCCTCAGCCTTCCAGTGTCAAGCAATTCTCCCACCTTAGCCTCCCCAGTAGCTGGGACTACAGGCACACACCACTGCACCTGGCTAATTTTTATATTTTTTGTAGTGATGGGGTCTCATCATGTTGCACAGGCTGGGTTCAGACTTCTGGCTCAAGCAGTCCTCCTGCCTTGGCCTCTCAAAGTATTGGAATTACAGGCATTAGCCACCATGCCTTGCCCTTATTTATTTATTTTTGCTCACGTTTCTGGTGTCAAATCTAAGAATCCATTGCCAAATCTGAGGTCATAAAGATTTACTTATATAGTCTTCTAAGAGTTTCAAGAGTTTATAGTTTTAGCTATACATTAGCTTATACTTAGATCTTTGACATATTTTGAGTTAATTTTAAAAATATTATTCGAGGTAAGTGTCCAATTTCATTCTCCTGCATGTCACTATTCGGTCATCTTAGACCCATTTGTTGCAATTACTCATTGAATGATCTTGGCACCTTTGTTGAAAATCAGTTGATCATAGATGTATGGGCTTATTTCTGGACTCTCAGTATTTTCCATTTATCTTTATGTCTATCCTTATGCTAGTGCCATACTGGCTTAATTATTGTTGCTTTAGTAAGCTTTGATATGGGGAAGTGTGAGTTCTCTACCTTTGTTCTTTTTTAATTTTGAGATTGTTTTTGCTATTCTGAGTCCCTGGAAATTCCATACAAATTTTAGAATAACCTTGTTGATTTCTACAGAGAAGCCATCTGGGAATCTGATAGGGATTGCATTGAATCTGTAGATTGATTTGGGAAGTATTGCCATCCTAACAATATTGAGTCTTCAGATCCATGAACATGAGATGTTTTCCATTTATTTAGATCTTCTTTTAATTTCTATAACAATGTTTTCATAGTTTTCAGAGTATAAGTTTTACACTTCTTTTGTTAAATTTATTCCTAAGTATTCTTTTTTTTTGTTTTTTGAGATGGGATCTTGCTCTGTTGCCCAGGCTGGAGTGTAGTGGTGTGATCACAGCTCACTGTAATCTTGAACTCCTGAGCTGAAGTGATCCTCTTGCCTCAGCCTCATGTGTAGCTAGTATTACAGGTGCGCACCAGCATACCTGGCTAACTTATGTATTTTACTCTTTTGGGTGCTATTGTAAATGTAATTATTTTTAAAATTTCATTTTGGATTGTTCATTGCAAGAATATAGAAATATCATTGATATTTGTATATTTATTTTATATCCTGCAACCTTGCTTAACTCATTTATTAGTTCTAATAGTTTTTTCCCAAATTCCTTAGGATTTTCTATATACAAGATTATGTCATCTGTGAGTAAAGATAGTTTTACTTCTTTTTTTCCAATTTGGAAGCCTTTTATTTCCTTTTCTTACCTAATTGCTATAGTTGAGAGCATCCAGTATGATTTTGAATAGAAGTGGTGAATGCAGACATCCTTGTCTTGTGCCTGATCTTAGGAGGAAAGTGTTCAGTTTACACTATTAAGTATGATATAAGCTGTGGATTTTGCATAGATGTCTTTTATCAGCGTGAGGAACCTTCTATTCCTAGTGTTTTGAGTGTTTTTTATAATGGAAGAGTTGGATTTATGGAGGTGATCAAGTGGCTTTTGATTTAGATTGTGTTGATTTTACATTAACTCATTTCTGGATGTTAAGGATGCCTACCTTGCATTCCTCAGGCAACACCATTTAGTCATGTTATATAATACTTTTTATATATTATTGGATTCAATTAGCTAGTAGTATTTTGTTGAGGATTTTTGCATCCATATGCATAAGGGATATTGGTCTATTGTTTTTTTGTGATGTGTTTGGTTTTGGCTCAGGGTAACTAGATTTATAAAATGAGGTGGGAAGTATCCTCTCCTCTTTTATTTTTTGGAGTGGTTTTTGAAGAATTGGTATAATTTTGCTTTAATTGTTTAGTAGAGTCCACCAGTGGATCTGTCTTGGCCTGGCCTTTTCTTTGTGGATAGTTTTTTGATTACTAATTCAATTTCTTTTTTATTATGGATCTATTTAGATTTTTTATTTCTTCTTGAGTCAGCAGAGGATCTCCTCTGTTCTTGGGTGTATCAGTGGATTATACCCAAGACCTCAGCTCCTCCTGGGTGTCCTTCCTGTGCTGTCGGCGCCCAGAGTCTGGAGGGGACTGAGGTGTTAGGGGACTGGTGTATCAGCACTGCCCTGAGCGCACACACACCTGGCCGGGTTGCGACAGCACCTGGGCTCGGCTTCAACTTTGGTTCGAAATTGGAGTGGGCACTGGGAGTTGGGAGAGTCCAGGGAGCGGGAGTGGGCACTTCCAAACTGCAGGGGCAGGGGTGCTTCCCGGGCCCCCGACAGTGCAGGGATGCTTGGGTCTGGAGCTGTGATTGGGTAGCTGCAGATGTGCCCAGGAGCGCAGGGCTCCTGGCCCTCCAACCTGGTAGGGGGCGGGGCTCCTGCCTGTTCCCAGCCCCCACTGGCTCCACAGAGTGGGCAGCCCCTGCCATGCCTCCCCCGCTGCAGCCAGTGTCTTCGCAGTGGCTGCCATCACTGCTGCCTAAGTTGTCTTTTGAAATCCACCCTTTTTTTATCAAAAGAAATTAGTGGTATCCCAACTTTGTACTGATGAGAGTTTGTGGTTTCTTAATTTCTTGGGAGTAGGCAGTGCTCCTTCCCTGCTTCTACTTTTGAAACTGGAGAGACGCACTTGGGAAACAAATGATGACTATTGATTATCAGCCCGAACTGTTGTTTTTTTCTATTGTTCATTAATTCTTTAAAGATGTGAGTCCTTATTGTTCAATAAATTATTGTCTACAATGGTGCATAACACTTCGGACATTGGGGGAACAAACATACAAGATGTTTATGTAATGGAATTTATGAAATTCTGCTATGCATGACCTTATGTTTGCCCTGGCATGAAAGTCATTGTTGTTGCTCTGAAATATTGTTGTTCTGAAATAATTAAGGTAGCTATGGTCTTGTGAGGAAGAGCCATTTGTTGGACGTAGGTTTAAAAATTAGCCCTTCCTCCACAGTCTTTAAAGATTAAAATAAAGCAAACAAACAACACAAAAATCATTCTATCCACATGCTTTTTCAGTTTTTTGATATTAAATTGTAGATTATTGGCAGCCTAATGAGACAGGGGACTAGAGACGAGGGAGAGAGTATGCAGAAGCAAGGTCCTGCAATTAGCTGTGTGAGGTATGGGAATCATGTAACTTATCTGGGCTTCTCCTATAAAATGAGAGGACCAGCTGATTGATGGATACTTTCCAGCTGTTTTAGGTCTTTGACTTGAAAAATGATTTTTTTTAAGCCCTCAAAAGGTAATGGATGGCAGAGGTCCTCTGAAAAAGAAGGGGAAAACTGGAGCTCTGCTGTAAGAAAATATCCACTTAGGCAATCAGGTATCAGTTACATCAGTGCCTCTTCAACCTTAAGGTGCATGTGATTCACCTGAAGATACTGTTTGGGGAGGATGAGATTAAACGTTTCTCATAAGCTTTTGAGTGATACAGATGCTGCTGATCCAGGGATTACACCTGGAGTAGCAAGGGACCAAACTCTGTGAAAAGGGGGATTTCAGGAGCTAACGAAGTGGTGGGTGAATAAGGAAAAATTGATAGAGCAGGAGAAACAATAATGATATATATTTTTTTAAGAGACAGGGTCTGGCTTTGTTGTCCAGGCTGGAGTGCAGGGGTGCAATCATGGCTCACTGTAGCCTCAACTCCTGGGCTCTAGTGGAGACTGGCTAATATTTTTTTTTTGGTGGGGGGGGGAAGATGGGGTCTTGCTATGTTGCCCAGGCTTGTCTCAAACTCCTGGCCTGAACCGATTCTCCTGCCTTGGCCTCTCAAAGTGCTGGCATTACAGATATGAACCACTGTGCCTTGCCAAGAAGGATGTAAATGATGCCTTTGTTATTTTGTCAGTACAAGTAGATTTCTAATTTTCGGTTAGAAGTTAATGAGAATTGAGGCCGGGTGTGGTGGCTCATGCCTGTAATCCCAGCACTTTGGGAGGCTGAGGTCGGCGGATCACCTAAGTTCAGGAGTTCAATACCAGCCTGACCAACATGGAGAAACCCCGTCTCTACTAAAAATACAAAATTAGCTGGGCGTGGTGGCGCATGCCTGTAATACCAGCTATTCAGGAGGCTGAGGCAGGAGAATTGCTTGAACCCGGGAGGTGGAGGTTGCGGTGAGCCGAGATTGTGCCATTGCACTCCAGCCTGGGCAACAAGAGTGAAACTCTCTCTCAAAAACAAAAACCAAAACAAAAAACAAAACAAAACAAAAAAACAAGTTAATGAGAAATGAATGTCTTCTATAGGCATTCCTATTTGTAGACATTGTTGGAAAGTTCTTTCATATTGGAGGATTCTTTTGATTCTTTTTTTGTCTTTTTTATTTTAACAGCCCACTAGATCATAATATTGGAGGATTTTTTTGTATTCATTCTAGCAAGCTGAAAAAATTTATTGACTAACAGGTTTTTAAGGCCATTTTCATAGGATAGCTACTTTGACTTGATGCAGTATTTATATTCAAACTCCAGCTTTGTCTCTTGTGGTCACTTATCTGAGGATTTTGACTTTTTAAAAATGTATCATTCATTATCATTGACAGAAAAATCTCTTCTCTTTCTCCTTTACTTGGTTTAGTATGTTCTCTAGGCAGGCCCCATGAAGTTTTCTTTTCTGCCTGTGTTAGGCAAAGGTAAGACCCCCTTTGAGTGTTGTATAGTTCTTCCTTTCTTATTTTCTCTCCTTGAGACTTTTGAACCGGCTGATGCAGGAGTGAGCAGAGGATCACTTACTCTTTGGTTGGTTACTACTAATTTCTGTCCTTAGCTATGTCTCCCAATAGAGCTTATGCCTCCAAGTCTTCATCCTTTATGGTGTATCAGGAGCACTTGATACAGTTGGTCACTCCCTTTTTCTAGATACATTTTTTTTTTCCACTTCCTTCGAGATAAGTCACTTCTGGCTTTGTTTTGATCTCAGTGAATGCCCCTGTTAAGCTTCTGGTGGATTCCTCTTCTTCTTCTTTTTTTTGGAGATGGAGTCTCACTCTGTCACCCAGGCTGAAGTGCAGTGGCGTGATCTTGGCTCACTGCAAGCTCCACCTCCCGGTTCATGCCATTCTCCTGCCTCAGCCTCCCAAGTAGCTGGGACTACAGGCACCTGCCACCACACCCGGCTAATTTTTTGTGTTTTTAGTAGAGATGGGGTTTCACCGTGTTAGCCAGGATGGTCTCGATCCCCTGACCTCGTGATCCGCCCGCCTCGGCCTCCCAAAGTGCTGGGATTACAGACATGAGCCACCGCACCCAGCCGGATTCCTCCTCTTCTTAACCTCTGTACCACTCCTTTGTCTTCTAAGCTTGTGTCTGGTTTTCTTCAGATTTCCCATCATGCACCTTTTCCCTTTCCTGATTATGCTTTTCATCCTTTTATCGTAGCCATCCTTCATAGCCATGAAGATGACTATGCTGTGTCCTGTGAGTCCTCCTAGGGAATCATTGGCATTTCAAGTGTGAATTTGGGTAATATTTTGCTCTGAGCTGCAAGTGAATGATGTATCCTCATTCTCATAGTCCAGTAATATGGCATATTATAATTCTCTTAGGTACTTGGCATATATAGTGAGAATATATGGGATTTATTGAATACTGTTACTTTCCTCTCAAAAATCCAATAAAAGTGTAATACAGATATTATTATGTTTTTTGAATGCTTGCTACCAGATTTGAAATTTAGTAATCTGACAATTTGTATGGTTATATAATGTCATTAGTAATAACAAATGGTGCAAATATTTTTCGGAAAGTCTCCCACATATTTTGAAACTCATGATAAATTTGTTTACCTGTTAGATATTTGTTCACTTCCATCAACTTCCAGTGTTTATCTAACTTCTTTCTTAGCATAAGCAGAGGACTATGGATGGAGTTTTCTTTCTTTTTTCTCCTGGTATTTGTTTTTTTAAACTAATCATTTTGAAATAATTTTAGACTCACTTAGAAGTTGCAAAAATAATGGTTTCCCAATGAAAACAGTACAGTGATCAAAACCATCAAATTTGTTTTTTTCGTAGAGACTGGGTCTCTGTTACATAGGCTGGAGTGCCGTGTCTTGATCTAAGCTCACTGCAGGCTGGCATGGTGGTTCACGCCTATAATTCCACCACTTTGGGAGGCCGAGATGGGTGGATTGCTTGAGGTCAGGAGTTGGAGACCAGCCTGGTCAACATGGGGAAACTCCGTCTCTACTAAAATACAAAAATTAGCTGGGTGTGTTGGCAGGTGTCTGTAATCCCAGCTACTTGGGAGGCTGAGGCAGGAGATCGCCTGAACTTGGGAGGTAGAGGTTGCAGTGAGTTGGGATTGTGCCACTACACTCCAGCCTGGGTGACAGAGCAAGACTCCATTCCTCACTCCCCAAAAAAGCTCACTGCAGCCTCAAACTCCTGGGCTCAATTGATCCTCTCACCTCAGACTCCTGACAGTAGTTGGGACTACAGGCATGGACCACTATGCCCATCTAATTTTTTTATTCCTTTTAGAGATGGGGTCTCCCTATGTTGCCCAGGCTAATTATAGATGTTAGCCACCGTGCCCAGCCCACCATTAAATTGATGTTAGTATAATACTAAAGTTAAACTATAGATTTGATTTGGATTTCACCAGGTTTTATGTTAGATGCACTTTTTTTTTGTAGATAGTTCTAAGAAATTAATCCCGAAGAAATTGCCTTTTATTATTAGCTCCTTATACTTACACCCTCCTGTAAACCTAGCAACCACCTATCTGTTCTACATTAGTATGATTTTGTCATTTTGAGAGTTAGAAATTAATTATTTAATATTTTACCTTTTTGGATTTTTTTTTCATTCAGCATAATGCTCTTGCAATCTATCCAAGTTGCAAGTGTCAGTTATGTTTTAAATTCTTTTTTTTTTCTCGAGATGGAGTCTCGCTCTTTTGCCCAGGCCGGACTGCAGTGGTGCTATCTCGGCTCACTGCAAGCTCTGCCTCCCGGATTCATGCCATTCTCCTGCCTCAGCCTCCCGAGTAACCGGGACTACAGGCACCCGCCACCTCGCCCGGCTAATTTTTTGTATTCTTAGTAGAGACGGGGTTTCACCGTGTTAGCCAAGATGGTTTTGATCTCCTGACCTCGTGATCCGCCCGCCTCGGCCTCCCAAAGTGCTGGGATTACAGGCGTGAGCCACCGCGCCTCGCCTAAATTCTCAAGTTATATTGGTATGGTGTAGATGTACCATAGTGTGTTTAACCAGAACACTGAGTTTTTTTCTTTAATGTAAGTTTAAAACATCATAAAAGGGGATCAAAACCAGAGCAATGGCTAACACTTATTGAGTGCTTATTATGTGCCAGATATTGTACTAAGTGCTCTACTGTATTCCTTTTTGTAAAAAACTAAAACTGTGTATTTTTTATTTTTAATTGTGGTAAAATAATGTAACATAAAATTGAACATCTAACCATTTTTAACTATATAGTTCAGTAATGGTAAGTAAATTGACATTATTGTGCAACCAATCTCCAGAACTTCTCAACTTGCAAAGTCAACACCATATACCTATTAACAGTTCTCCTTTCTCCCTAGCCCCTGACAATCACCATTCTTAATGTTTCTGTGACTATTCTAGGTACCTCACCTAAGTGGAATCATATGGTATTTGTCTTTTTGTGACTGGCTTATTTTACTTAACATAATGTCCTCAAGGTTCATCTACATAGCAGATGTCAGAATTTCCTTCCTTTTTAAGGCTGCATAATATTCCATTGTATGGGTATACCACATTTTCTTTATCCATTTATCCATTGATGGATGTTTAGGTTGGTTCTGCCTCTTGGTTATTGTGAATTATGATACAGTAAATCCGTGTGTAAAAATATCTCTCTGAGATTCTGTCTTTAATTCTTTTGGATATCCACCAAGAAGTGGGATGGCTGGATCAAAATTTCTATGTTTAACTTTTTTTTTTTTGAGATGGTGTCTCGCTCTGTCGCCCAGGCAGGAGTGCAGTGGCGCGATCTCGGCTCACTGCAACCTCCGCCTCCCAGGTTCATGGCATTCTCTTGCCTTAGCCTCCCGAGTAGCTGGGACTACAGGCGCCTGCCACCACACCTGGCTAAGTTTTTATATTTTTAGTAGAGACGGGGTATCACTGTGTTAGCCAGGATGGTCTCGATCTCCTGACCTCATGATCCAGCCGCCTTGGCATCCCAAAGTGCTGGGATTACAGGCCTGAGCCACTGTGCCCGGCCCTATGTTTAATTTTTTGTGGGACCTACCCACTGTTTTCCATAGTAGCTACACCGTTTTATATTCCCACCAACAGCGTACAGAGATTCCAGTTTCTCCATGTCCTTGCCAACACTTGTTATTTTGTGTTTTTTTCTTCTTGCAATCATCATTCTTAGGTTGAATATATTTTTGTTTTTTTTTGATAATGGATGTGAGGTGATATTGTTTTGATATGCAAATCAAAAATTTTGAACTAATTTTCAGTTCAAAATTAGTGATTTTGAGCATCTTTTCATACGCTTCTTGGCCATTTGTATATCTTTTTTGTTGTTGTTTGAGACAGAGCCTCACTCCGTAACCCAGGCTGGAGTACAGTGGCATGACCTTGGCTCACTGCAACCTCCGCCTCCTGGGTTCAAGCAATTCTTTTGCCTCAGCCTCCTGAGTGGCTGGGATTACAGGTGCCCACTACCATGCCTGGCTAATTTTTGTATTTTAGTAGAGATGAGGTTTCACCATGTTGGCCAGGCTGGTCTTGAACTCTTGGCCCCAAGTGATCCTCCTGCCTCTGCCTCCCAAGATGCTGGGATTACAAGTATGAGCCACCGCACCCAGCTCATTTGTGTATCTTCTTTGGAGAAGTGTCTGTTCAGGTTCTTTTGCCCATTTTTTAATGGGATGGTTTGTTTTTGTTGTTGTTGTTGAGTTGTAGGAGTTCTTTATGTATCCTGGATATTAATTCCTTATCGTATATATGACTTGCACATATTTTTTCCAGTTCTGTAGGAAACTGCATTCTTATTTAATCATCACAACACCACTCTTACCTTTATTTTGTAAATGAGAAAGCGAAAGTACAGAGATGTTCAGTAACTTTTAGTAACCTTCCACTGGTTGCATGGTTAATGTGTGGTGGAGCAGGAATTCAAACTCACACAGGTTGCCTCTAGAGGCTATACTTTCCCACCACATTATTTACAGCCAATTTCTTGGCCAACTTTGTATAAAAACAAATGACCTTGGTTTCTATGATTAGCTCATGTGGAATGCTTACTGTAAGAGGCAGGTTGGTCTACATTTTAAAAAAGTAGAGCTGATCCTCATTATTGGCAGACTCTGTATCATTCGTGAATTTGCCTACTTGCTAAAATTTATTTGTAACCCCCAAATCAGTGCTTGCAATGCTTTTGTGGTCATTTGTGATCAAGTGCAAAGGAGTAAAAATTGAGTCACCTGATGCACATGTTCCCAGCTGATGTTAAACAACTGCTTTCTTGTTTCAGTTCTCATATCGTAAACAAGTGTCGTTTCATGGTCTACAGTATTTAGTGTCATGTTTTCTCCCACATTTTGGTAGGTTGTTTTTGGAGAGGGGTGTGGTGTTTTCACTGTTTAAAATGGTCTGCAAATGTAATACTGAAGTGCTGTCTAATGTTCCTAAATGCAAGAAGGATGTGATGTATCTTGTGGAGAACAGACAGATGGTCCCTGACTTACCATAGTTTGACTTATGATTTTTCAACTTTAGGATGTTGTGAGAGTGATACACATTCAATAGAAACCATACTTCAAATTTTGAATTTTGATCTTTTCCCTGGTATATTAAATGCATTTTTGACTTAAAATATTTTCAATTTATGATGGATCTATTGAGATGTAATCCCATCATAAATTGAAAAGCATCTGTACATGCAATTAGATAAGGTTAGCTCAGCCTGAGTTCTAGTGCTGGTGGGCATGATTCCCATAGTAATGAATCAGCAATACATATTAAATAAGGTATCTTTAAATAGAAACACACAAAAAACTGCATTATGTATTGATTGGTTGAAGAAAATGTTGTTACTAGAAGCTTGCAGGAATCTGTCTAACCCTGTGTTTCTCCTAGGAGCAATGGCTCAGTATTTGCTAATTCATTGTTTATGGCGGCCTTATACAGAATAACTTTTGTGAATAAGGAGAATTGACTGCACTTCATAACTACCATTTAAATCGGTGTAACATGAAGGAAAACCTCATTTATGTTAAATAAATGAACTGTTGTAGAGTCCCAGGGCATGTGATGCTGTGTTGTAATTCAAAAGGTCCAAGTGCTTTCACATCTGCCATATCAGCAACTCAGTGGTAGGTAGGGCTGGTATATGCTCATTCTAGATAAGAAATCAAAGTAAGGAGAGGTTGTTTGTGTTGCCCAAGGACACACAGATAGTTAGTGGTATAAATGGTCCTGCAGCCCAATTTTCCTGCTTCTTTTTTGGTGTGAATTTCCCTCTTCTATCTTGCCTTTCTATAACTAACATAGCAAGAGGAAGTGAATGCTTTTTGAGTACCTATAGCATACCAGTTCCAGGGCTAGTCACTAATGCATTTGATCTCATTTATCTCAGCAACTCTTTGTAATAGGAGATGCAGTTGGCCCTCCGTGTCCCCGGGTTTCACATCCATGGATTCAACCAACTGCAGATTGAAACCTGTGGGTATGGAAGACTGACTGTACTAGGTATACTAGGTCATTATATACAATAAGGGACTTGAGCATCTGGGGATTTTTCATCTGTGGGGTCTTGGAACCAATCTTCCACAGGTACAAAGGGCCAACTCTAGTGCAGTCTCGCCAATGACTAGACTGAAAGGAAGTTAGGTATTTCACTGAAGACTTACATGTTAAATAGTGCTGATGGAATTTGAATCTTGATCCTCCAAAGAATATGTTCTTTTGTTATTTTCTGCAGTTCTCTCCTAAATGTTTCAGAAGAGAGAATTAGCACAACATAAATGTATAATTTCTCAGCCCAATTTACTAACGGTGTTGCAAAATATCTGATTAATGCTTCCAGCCATTTGGATTTGTGGTTTCAAATATGTGTACAAAATATTAAAAAGTTAATATAGAAATGTCCTTCTCAGATCTGTCCAAGTTTAATTTGCTATGCCTTAAGACATAATTATTAGTTCATAGTGTGAAGTAGATTATTATAAATGTTTTCTTTTTAGTGTGAAAGAAAATGTCTTTATTTAAAGCCCGTGATTGGTGGTCTACTATTCTGGGAGATAAAGAAGAATTTGATCAAGGCTGTTTGTGTCTGGCTAATGTTGACAATAGTGGAAATGGACAAGGTAAGCAACTTACAACCATACATCTTGGATGAAAGTTTTAAAGAGATCAAATAAGGCCGGGCATGGTGGCCGACTGCTGTAATCTCAGGACTTTTGGGAGGCCGAGGTGGGCAGATCACGAGGTCAGGAGTACAAGACCAGCCTGGCCAACATGGTGAAACGCTGTCTCTACTAAAAATACAAAATTAGCTGGGCTTGGTGGTGGGCATCTGTAATCTCAGCTACTTGGGAGGCTGAGGCAGGAGAATCGCTTGAACCCAGAAGGCAGAGGTTGCGGTGAGCTGAGATAGTGCCACTACACTCCAACCTGGGCAACAGAGCAAGGCTCCATCTCAAAAAAAAAAAAAAAAAAAAAAAAAAGAGATAAAATAAAAATGACTTGCTTTTCAAAATGTGTGCTTTCTAGAACTTAATTGAACTATCATAATTATACCTAATTTTGAAGGTAGTTTTAAAAATAATATTTAGGTATCAGACTGATAACTATAGTCTGTTTTGTTTATGTTCTGGTTTGTACTGATTCTGTCATATTGTTTGCTGGAATTTAGTAAAAATTATATGACATCACTTCATTTGTATCAAAATTTGGTCTCTTAGGGGAGAGTTAGTAAAATATTTTGTATTTTGAAAAATTTCCTTTTGTAGAAATTCTTTACAAGAAAAATAAATTTTTTATTGGACCTGGAGACCATTCATACCATAATGAAATTACACTAGCTCTATTTGGTGGTAGAAAACAATTGTTAAATCCTTGCTTTCATTATCATATTATAATACTAAAACCTACATTCTAGCTTATTCTTATGCATCTTCATGTTTTTTAAGTGACCTTTAAAACAGTTTAATTCTGTATTATTGTATCATTGCTATTTGAAATTTGTATTTGGTTTATAGTCATGGGCTTTTTTTTTGTAATCTAGATAGTCATTAGCCTCTTAAAAAGACAACTTATTATAACTATTCTTTTGTTTACTGCATATAAATATTATCCCCTTACATTTTTTAAAAATTGTTTTTCTTGCCTATAATTAAAACAGTGGGATCTGCAGGAAAATGTGAAAGGAGAAAATTGTATTGGTAAAGCAGAAGAGTGGGAGTACTAAACCGCACAGAGCACCTACTAAGTTGTTTTGAAGGAAAATTTGGTCCCTGATTTTCCACTGATAGGAGATGGGAAGGCCTTCTATTCAGAGGATATTGGAAGGTTCCTCAACCCTGCCTCTGCCCCCACTATTTGTTAAAGCATGTGATTCCCCAGTTATTTGGCCATGTAAGAGTCATGCCACAGAAATACCTGCCAGAGAGAACAATTTCAAACCCACTTCTGCCTAAACTATCTAAAGTTCAGCTTGGTTGGAAACTATACTTACTGATTATCTGAATAACATACTGTTCACTCATTCATTTCTATTAGAGCTCCCTACTGGGGTGCTACCAGTAGGTTACGAATATGCTGAGATACTGCTTCCCTCACAGTTTGTGGTGAGCTGTGAGCAGCTTCCTCTGTTTTCCGAAGCTTGCTATACAAAAATCATTACATATATGTGTTCCACATAGACAACACTGATCATTGTGTTCCAAAGCCTGGATACCTGTGTCATAATATTGTGGGGTGATTATTATATATGGAGATTTTCTATCCCAGACACATGAGATGCTGTGAGATTGTATTCTCCAGGGGTAGGTGGGGTGATGTGACTTAGGTTTCCTAATTTTTGATAAGTTCCAAAATTGAATGCTGGCATTCTCAAGTTTGAGAATTATTTTTGTTGATCTTATAGAATGGAAAGTTAACAAGAGCAGTTTTGGATATGCTCTGTTTAAGATAGAAATGTCTAGTATACAGAATAGAGGTAGAGATTTGGGGATGAACAATATGGTGTTTATATCTGGAGCTCTGAGAACAGGTGAAAATGCACAGGGAGAGAAGTTGAAATAAGAGGGGAGGAGGTATAGGACTGTAACCTGGAGAATATGAGGATCAACAGGGGAAGTGTGGGAAGAGTAGTAGATTCTGAAAAGAGCAGGCAGAGAGGCAGGAAAACTAATTAGGCTGGTAACTGGGAAGCAGTGCAGTGGTGTGATCTTGGCTCATTGCAACCTCCACCTCCCGGGTTCAAGCAATTCTCCTGCCTTAGCCTCCCAAGTAGCTGGGATTACAGGTGCCTGCCACCACACCCAGCTAATTTTTGTATTTTTAGTAGAGACAAGGTTTTGCCATGTTGGCCAGGCTGGTCGCGAACTCCTGACCTTGGGTGATCCACCTGCCTCGGCCTCACATGCTGGGATTACAGGCATGAGCCACTGCACCTGGCCTTTTTTTTTTTTTTTAATGGAGACAGGGTCTTGCTCTGCTGCCCAGGATGGAGTGCAGTGGCGTGATCATGGCTCACTGCAGCCTCAACCTCCCAGGTGTGCCCCGCCATGCCTGGCTAATTTTTATTTTTATTTTTTTTGTATAGACAGTGTCTCCTTGTGTTGCCCAGGCTGGTCTTGAACTTCCTGGGCTCAAGTGATCCTCCTGCCTTGGCCTCCCGAAGTGCTGGGATTATTGGCGTGAGCCACCGAGCCTGGCCTAAAAGTTTTCATGCTCTTTAGCAGCAAGTGGTTCATTAGTGTCCATGACAAGAGTGGATGCGTGGGCACAATGGTAATGAGATCTAGATTTGGAATGTATGAATGGGGAGTGAGTGGGAGGTGGGGAGACTATTTATGGCTCTTTAAAGAAACTTAGCTGTGAATTGAAGAAGGGAGGATGATGATTTGGAGACCATGGAGGGTCAAGGGAAGTGGGAAAAATTCAATGTGTAGAATAGAGGCTTTCATTGATGGAGCAGGGACCCAGAGAGGACAGTCAGAGATGGGATCAGGTGTGCAGATGGAAGGATTAACCGTGGACAGATGTGGAAGCTTTTTTCCACAGTGCCAGAGGAAAGAAGGTAAGAATGTATACAGATGTAGAGAAATTTGCAGGTCAAGTTGGGAGGTTGAAACAGTAATGTCAGTTGACCTCTACTTTTTTTTAGGTGATCAGACAGTGAGAGAAGAGTTACAGGGATCCTGAAATTCTTTAGAAGAAGCCGAGTAAAACACAGAAGGATTCCTTGTTAATCTTGACAGTACAATTGAAATTGAACACCCCATGCATTTAAAGTGGCACTTACTTTCCTAATTCTCTCAACTCAAGATTCAGACTCTTGAGAGAGATAGTGAGAATGAGGGAGAGAGAGAGGATCTGAATAATACAATTTAGATTACATGCCAACCTGTGGCCTGGAGGGAAAGTTTATTACTAGAATTGGAGTAGAGAGCAAATAAGACTGACTAATGGCTTTTCATTTAATGCCTGCATGTTCATTAATTCCTGGGGAATCTCATATTTAATTGTAGCTTGAAATCTGTGAGAGTCAGACTTATCTGAGATCTGGTTACTATACTAGTCCTGCAAAGTATTTTAATAATCGTACATATACATTTTGTTTCAGTGGGTTAGCTTGTTACCATGTGGACTTGGCCATCCTGACCTCCTCTTATCCCTGAAGATAGGGCTATATTGACCTATCCATGAATCTTGGTTATTTAGTGAGTAAAAGTGGGGATTTAGGGCATGACAGGATAGATGGGAAGCTCAGCGGGGAATGTTTTAGGAAGGTTTAAAGGTTTAAGTCTTCTCCAACCCTTCTGGACTCCATTATAACAGTATAATTCCATTCTTCCTGATCAGTGCCTTTACTGTTACTTAAGAAGGCTGGAGAGATTTGTCAAGTCATTTGTTATTATAATTTAAAACTTAAAGAATCAGTCTCTGAATGAGCTTCTCAGTGATTAAGCCCCACTATCTGAGTAGTAAGTGGTGAGAAATGTTTCTGCAGAGTACCAAAGGCCCTGAGTTTTATTCTTTACCCTTAGATGACAATTTTGAGATTAAACCTATCATTCTTTTATTTTAAATTATCCAATTTAATTTAAATAAAGCTATCTTCGATAAAGCTATCTTACATGTGGTTTGGTGTTCCTCCTTGTTCAGCTGGCCTATGGCAGCAGCTGTCCAGTCTACTAGAGTTTCACCTGCAATGGGCACAGGGTCCCAGATGACTAGAGATGATAACTTGATTAATTGTTCTGTTACAATGTAAAGTGATACTTAAACCCACCTAGAACATGAATGGGAGTGTTCTGTGAAAGGGCATATACGCAAAGTGGCCCTCAAATACTGAATGAGCCGAGAACCAAAGATTGAGGCAGACAAATCCAGTTCGTCAGTATACAGTAATTTATGAGGTGAACTTATGGGCAGAAATGTCCTGGGCAGTTGCAAGACAGGCAGCTCTCCACACCACAACCCCCAGACCCAGGGCTTGTATCTTGGGGAAAAAAAGTATACATGCTCTGGGAAGAATGTGTAGGTGCCTATGAGTGTCACAGCCTATGATGTATGCAGCAACATCAAGTGCTGTTTTGGAGGAAAGGCAAAACTTACAATGAATAGATGTTTCTGCATAAAGAGTAATACATCAACTAGAGATCTTGGAGGAGTTCTTGGACTTGAGTTTAGTCAGGAGTCACATGGCAGATTAGCATTTAAAATAAAGTTACTCTTGTCCCCACAAGGAATCTTACTGTTTTGTACCGCATTTCAGGTCAAGAACCAATTCCCATACTTTGGAGGCCAAGGCAGGTAGATTGCTTGAGTCCAGAAGTTTGAGACCAGCCCAGACAACATGGCAAAACCACATCCCTACAAAAAATACAAAAATTAGCTGGGCATGAAGGCACATGCCTGTATTCCCAGCCACTCAGGAGGCTGAGGTGGGAGGATCAACTGAGCCTGGGAGGTTGAGGCTGCAACAAGCTGTGATTGCATCACTGTACTCAAGCCTGGGCAACAGAGTGAGACCCTGTCTCAAAGGAAAAAAAAAAAAAAGAACCAATTCCAAATATGCTTGCATGTTTGCATGCCTGCAGTTTATTTTCTAGTGCTCATTTCTATATCAGTTATCTTTTTTTTTTGGCCACAAGTGACAGGAAACTGATAGATTTAAGTACAGAAGATACTGGAATGAATATAAGATAGCTTTCCCAATGCAGGCAGAGTTGAACTGAACAAGCCTTTAGTGGGGACAGGAATGGGCATGGCTCTAGAGACCTTGTAAGCCTCCAGTATTGAAGTTCCCAGGATTATACCTCTCTCATAGGGTTATTATGAGGATTTTTTTTTTCCTGAGATGGAGTCTTGCTGTGTCACCCAGGCTGGAGTACAGTGGCACTGTCTCGGCTCAATGCAGCCTCCACTTCCCGGATTCCAGCGATTCTCCTGCCTCAGCCTCCTGGGTAGCTGGGATTACAGGCATGTACCACCACACCTAGCTAATTTTTTCTATTTTTAGTAGAGATAGGGTTTCAACATGTTGGCCAGGCTGGTCTCGAACTCCTGATCTCAAGTGATCTGCCTGCCTCGGCTTCCCAAAGTGCTAGGATTACAGGCATGAGCCACTGCACCCAGCCTTTTTTTTTTTTTTTCAGTGACAAGGTCTTGTTCTTTCGCCCAGGCTAGAGTACAGTGGCACGATTAGAGCTCACTGCAGCCTTGAACTCCTTGGCTCAAGCAGTCCTTCCACCTCAGCCTCCCAAGTAGCTGAGACTACAGGGGCATGCCACTGCACTCAGCTTTGCATGTCATTCCCTCCATGTCTCTGTTCTGTCCTCTTAAAGGACACTAATTGAGTTTGATCACACATCTAATTAACTGGACCTCATTTTAACTTGATTACATGTGCAAAGACTCTGTTTCCAAATCAGGTCACATTCAGAGGTACCTGGGGTTATGACTTTAACATATCTTTTTTGGGGGGGACACAATTTAACTTACAACACCCATTCTATCATTTCCCCTGCTTGTACTTAAGATGAAACATTGCTAATCAAGGCACTCTATCTAGTGACGACTCAGAATCCTTTTTAATACAGTGTTTTCGACAGCCACAAGCAGTTATAGAGTTGGCCTCTATGATGGAATCAGTTCACAACATTGTACTAGTCCTTTGATAAAGGGGCTTGCTTTGATTGAGTTAAATTATGACTTTGATACCAAATAAAGGTTTAGGAAAAAATGCAATATGTTAGTACATTTGACTGTAGGGATGTAAAGCTATTTATGAAAGCTGTGTGTTATTAAAATAAGTACTCTTTAATTACACCTTCTTTGACAGAGTGGCCTTTGTGTATAAAGCAAGACTGAATTCTTTTAATTTTTAGATTTCTCTTTTACACATTAGAAAGCTTATTTCCTAAGAGATTTGCTAATGTTTGTTTCTCCCTCTATCTTTTTTTTTTAATTCTCTACAGATAAAATAATTGTGGGTAGCTTTATGGGATACCTAAGGATCTTTAGCCCCCATCCTGCAAAAACAGGAGATGGAGCTCAAGCCGAAGATTTGCTTCTAGAAGTGGATCTACGAGATCCAGTACTTCAAGTGGAAGTAGGAAAGTTTGTTTCGTAAGTAAGCCCACTAATTCTGGTATTTTACTTGGAGTATGTCAATCCTTTACAGTGTCACTTTTGTGTATTCTTCAAAGAAGACTATCCATGAATTAAATATATTTTCTGGATATTGTCACCTAGGTGTTTCTCATGTATGGAATGCTTTTTATGTGGAAACTGTACATTTAAGATATAATAATTTAGGGCCTTTTAATAGTAATAGACTTAAGATGCCTGACATTATCAGAAGCTTAAAAACAAAGAGATAAGCTTTTGAAAATAACCAAATAAAGAAATAAATAAGAAGTATCTACTTATTTAAAGTTATATAAGTGTCCGTTTATAATTAGATGAAGTAGCAGATAACCATTACTTTTTGGTTCATAGCTTTGAGGTTTTAAAATGAATACTTATTTGGGGTAGAGATGCCCTATCGTTTCTTGAAAGAAGTCAGTTCAACCCACAAAGTAAGTCTTCCCCCTACAAGAGCTTTGTTTCAAAGTACTTTATTCTTAAATCTAATTTATTTTAGAAAACTGTTTATTAGTTTGAACTTTGGGTAATATGTCTGCTTTTTATTTACTGATGATATTGCTGATCCTCTTATTTTCATACACAAACTTTCTTAAAATTAAGCTTGTATTTCTTAATCATTTAAAAGTATGATGAACACTTATCAAGTAGCCAGAGTTGGTTTGCCTCCTCTTTTTGAGCTCCCTTTTGCCTTTTTAAATCTGGGCAGTGCCCTAAGCTCTGGATTTTGGCATTCCACATTTGTTTATCATAATTTATTGGCCCCAGGGGCCATTTAGTCAGGGCCCTAACTCCTGCTTGAAAACCATACAACCACTCATGAGCATTCACCCCCTTCTAGTGATATGTTTTATTCTGTTGGGAAGCTGTAGCTTAGATGCTTTAGGCTAGGATATGAGATGAGACTTTTATGCTTTGTGACAGGCTGGATTGGGGAGATTTTGTGACCGAAGTGGTTGGTAAATATCTACTCCATCTAAAAGCAGATGATGATTAGGTGCCCATCATGTGCCTAGGACATATTAGGTGTGATGGATTTACAAAGTAAGGAGACAAAAGCATCCTTCCTGCTAAAAAGTGTTTTTACCTTACCATTAAAAAAGTGAAACACAGCCAATAATCATTCTGTATAGTAGTCCTTAAGTATAGCCCTCATCTATGTGCTCACATTGGAAGGGGAGGAAGTTAACGTTGGTAAGTAGATAGTATACTAGGCCTTTCTATGACATCATGCTCTTTTCCTGAGCATGGTGGAAAACTTGTTTTGAATGTCCAGGGTACATATACAAAATTTCCAAAGGTGATACTGATTATGTGATAGTCATGTATATTTGCATTTTCTACTAGTAGAGCAAATGATGAGTATATATTAATTGTAACAATGTTTTGCAGATGTTATCTAATAAGATTCTTATTTGTAAATAAGATACTAATACTCTGAAAGTTTAAATGATCATACATATAGTAAGGTGCAGAGTCAGAACCCCCATCTAGGTCTGCAGACTTCAATTATAGTCCTTGCAGTTTAGAAGAGTCTGTTCTAAACAGGGGTAGTACACTGGAGGCCTACTTGTACATGTGAGCCTGTTCAGTATTTTATTTTGTTTTATTTTGAGGCGGAGTTTCACTCTCGTCGCCCAGACTGGAGTGCAGTGGCGTGATCTCAGCTTGCTGCAACCTCCGCCTCCCAGATTCAAGCAATTCTCCTGCCTCAGCCTCCCAAGTAGCTGGGACTACAGGCGCGTGCCACCATGCCTGGCTAATTTTTGTATTTTTAGTAGAGACAGGGTTTCACCATGCTGGCCAGGCTGGTCTCGAACTTCTGATCTCAGGAGATCCACCGCCCCCTCCCACCTCAGCCTCCCAAAGTGCTGGATTACAGGTGTGAGCCATTACACCTGGCCGCCTGCTCAGTATTTTAAATTTAAAAGAGCTGTCAACATTTAAGAACCAAGAGATTTCACGTAAAACCCAATGCTTTCTGGCTTTTCTTGAAAAAATGTGGGGCTCTGGCCCCAAGCCCAGAACCAAGTAATAGCCACCTCCTTTAGTCTGGTTCAGTCTCCAGTTAATCACAGCCATTTACACTCTTTACAGCTACATCTGTAGCTTAGATGCTTTAGGCTGGGATATGAGATGAGACTTTTATGCTTTGTGACAGGCTGGATTGGGGAGATTTTGTGACTGAAGTGGTTGGTAAATATCTACTCCATCTAAAAGCAGATGATGATTAGGTGCCCATCATGTGCCTAGGACATGTTAGGTGTCCATTAACAACCCCTGGCTTGATCCTTGAAAACTGAATTTAGGATCTCTAGACTGTGCCATGCTAGTTTCTGGAAACCACTTGAGATAGGCTGGGAATTGTTGTGGTGATATTGGTAGTTTATTTCTATTTGAGATTTAGTCCAAACAGAAATATTTTCAATACTTGTAATAAAATTTCAGATATGGAAGTGATATATGCTACTTGTAATAATGGTTGGTGTTTTGTGATGTTTTAACCTTTACAAGATGCTTTCACATTATTTTATTTCATTTCATTGAACCTCTTATTTTTCATGAGAAATAGGCTCAGGGAGATTTTAGTGACTTGCCCAAAGTCACGGGTGAATTAGTCAGAAAGCCAGGACTAGAACTTGGATTTCTTTATTGAAAGAAATAGCACTTAGGGAAGGACCTCAGATCTGACTTTTTCTTGGAAGCTCTGTTGGCTTCAATCTGAAGGCAGTGCCTTGAGGCAGAGTACTTGAGCCTCTGGGGTTGTCACATTGGCTGTTTATTGTTATATTTATTTTTCAGTTTAGAATGTTATCTAATGAATTGTTTTGTTTACTCACAGTGGCTGTGGTTATGAGATCTTTTTGAAATTATTTTACAACTTTTTGGTTACGTCTAAAACTAATATTGGAAAACTTTAAAAACTTTCTCTGTTTTTCAGAGGTACTGAAATGCTACATTTGGCTGTGTTACATTCTAGAAAACTTTGTGTCTACTCTGTCTCAGGTAAGAAACATTTTTACCAATGTAGAATTTATATTACAAATTGGGCTTAATGTTATATGAGAATGATATTCCCTAGTGCTGACTTGGTAGAGAACACAAAACATTTAGTTGAATATTTTCTTGTCTTGGTTAACATTTTCCCATTTTTCATTTATTCTTTCAGATACTTAGGCTATTACATTTTCATGGTCTACTATTTCTGTGTATATGTATCTTTCTAGCAGAGGATTCCTCTTAATCACCTGCCTCTCCAGAATTGTTTCCGGGATTGCCTGTGACTAATAGAGGCCAATTCTGGGTACTTAAGACACTTGAGTCTTAAGAAATGTTCTACAATAACAAAATTGATTAGATGCTAAGTCATAGTGGTTTGAAGTACATTTTCTTTGGTGAACCTCAAGTATTTTCTCTTTACCGTTCCAATTTCTTGGTTTTTGGTTGTCTTCACTCAGTCAGGCTTCATCAGGTTTCATTCTCTGACATGGTTCTGTGGGTACAAGTATAGTATGCGGTTTGGTTTTTATTAAAATTATAGTATGTGGTTTGGTTTTTATTATATTTTATTTTGGCCTTTATTAAATGTAAGATATAACTTAAAAATTTTTATTTCAATTATTAGATAAGTTTAGTTCAAGTTGAGAGTTATTTTAATGGATGTCAGTGTTGGGGGCATTTTTTTATGGGTATGAGAAAACTAAGTGTCTGTGAGGCTGTTCCTTTTACCAGAGATCCTCTCCTTTGGAGCTTGCTGTAAATGTTACCTTCTAGGATTTGGATTTCTCAGACTTATTCTCTTGATTTGGGCTTTCTTTGTATTTTGCTTTCAATTTGAGTAATGATGCATATTTACTGACTGAGTTGGATATTCTTAGGCAGTCTCTTTTCAGGGTGAAGATCTTTTAGATTTCCAAGGCAGGCTTGGTAACCTGGCGTGGTATATGGTAGACATCCAGTTAATACTTGTTGAATGAATGAATGAACAAATTTCTGGGTAGTGCTGAGGCAATTGACAGTGGCTTTCTTTATTACTCTTCACCATAGTCTGTTTTCGTCCCCTTCTCTGTTACCACTATCATTTTATTTCCCACTCTGTTTATGTCAGAGGCCTGATAAAGTGTGCTCTCATTGATTTTATGGTAAAGGACATGGTTTCATGTTGCTCCTCCTAGTGTCAGGGCATTTTTTTAGTATGCCAGAGTAAATGGAGAAGGTATTATCATACGATATAGGCTACTTTATTGCATGGATCTAGTTATTCTTCTGTTTTTGACCGTAAGCCTGTTATTTTACTAAGTGGGTTACACAAGCCATGGAGGAGAACTTGCCTACAGTTATAGTTACCCAGAATACTTCTTTGGCAATTAGTTCCTTCTGAAGCTCCATGGGGGCTGTAAGCATGGCAGACAGGAGGGTATCTTAGAAGCTAGAAATTCGATTAGACACTAGGCCTTCCCTGGTCCTGCTCGAACTATGGGCCAAAAAGACAGATGCCTCTGGAGTTCCACTGGGGCTTAGAGCACAGACAAGGGATAAAATGTGTACTTATCAGAAAAACGTACTGAAAGAAACTGGCATATTAGGTGACAATTTGTTTATGGCATATTGATATCCTTCAAGTAAGTGTTGAAAATGAAAGTTATTTGCTATGGGAATGGTGATTTTATAGCTCTTTTATTCTTTGTGTTCATTTAAAAGCTTTGTATTCTCTGGTGACTAGGAGTTGTCCAAACTACATTCTCTTAGGCCCCACCTCACTTCCCTTCTGTCTTTCATTTCTTCAGCCTCTTGTGATGTGGGCTGACAATTTGTATATTTTTCCTGGCTTGGCTTAAATTGAGAAGCATGGGAATGTTTTTGTTCTCTTGAATATGTTTCTTGAAGTTCCAGATTGAACTTTTACCTAGCTTTTACTGTAACAGGGGAAGCACAAACGTTTTCTAATTTAAGTGAAACCACTAGTGTCAGCAGACAAACGTGTGAGCTGAACTTGACATCCTTTTCTTCAACTGCTCCCTTCTCAAATATTTTCAAACTAGAGGAGCCCTTCTAAGGTCAGTCTCCTGGACATAACTAACAACCCTTAATAGTCAGAGGCTATTTTGCTAACTTCTTTTTGGTGGGTTATGTGTCATCAAATGTATGCTTAATATAGAGAAAAAACAGGGTCTTGCTGACCTGAAGTTGGCCTATCTTATCATACTCTGGTAAAGAGAAAGCATCACATGGTATCTCAGATTTCTTTCTGATGGGCTTCAGTTTCCGAATAAATGGTTACAGATGTGTGAGTGTAAGCCATACTGATTATGTTGTTTTAAATATTATTTTCCAAAAAATGTGTACTTCTCAAGAAGCATTTACTAAACATCTGACATATTTATAGAATTTTAATGGTTTCCATGAGGAGGGCAAAAAAGATGTGGTTCTTTACTTTTGACAGTCTTACGTAATCTAATTTACTTAATCTGTAATGGCTTTGAGTTTAACATCCTTAGATTGCTCAGCAGTTACCTAAAATTGCACTGAAAACTGTTGTCACAGTGACCTTTGATTTTCCAGAGAATTTTTTGGTTTAAATCAGATCTTGTTTAAGTAAGGCCTGTTGCATAAATGTTTGAATATTCATGTATTTTCTAATTGATGAAACTTTATAATGTATGTAGACTATAATCATATATGCTATATTCAGTCCATATATCCCAGGGCAGAACCTATGTAAATAATTTTAATATTATGTCACTGATGCTTTTTTAGGGAGAAAATGGTCAGAAATATTAGATTCCCAAATACTTCTTTTATTCCAAGGTAGTTATCTAAGGAAAATTGTCTTTTTCTCCATAGTTGCATTATTAAATTTGAAAGTGCTATTACCTGACATTTAAGATGTATCAGTGCATTTGGAGTTTTTACACAAAGCCTAGTGTCGTTTCATGCCAAGTTTAAATATTGGCTGCTGACACCTATGTTGATTGACATGAGTTCCTAATGTTCCTGCTTGCATTTTGGCTAGCAGGCATGTATAGGTGCTTTTCTTATTCAGAGGGATTGATCTGGTTGTAGATGTTGTTAAAAGAAAAACCTTAGTCAAATGAAATTTAACAGAGTTTAATTGAGCAAAGAATGATTTGTGAATTGGGCAGTCTCTTAAGCCAGAGTAGGCTGAGACAGACTCCAGCACAGCCACATGGTAAAAGACGATTTATAGACAGAAAAAGGAAAGTGACAGACAGAAAAAGGAAAGAGATGTACAGAAAATAGAATGAGGTACAGAAACGGTCAGGTTGGTTACAGCTTGAGGTTTACCTTATTTGAACATAGTTTGAACAACTGGCCTCCTTTGATTGGCCAAAACTCAGTGATTGGCACAAGAGTAGGTTACAGTCTATTTCCACCTCCATTTAGGTTATAGTTCACTATGTACAGAGAAACCTTTAGGCTGAACTTAAAAGATGTAAGGAGGCAGCTTTAGGCTAAACTTGATTTAACAATTTTCCTCTTTTGGTTATCCTCTCAATTTTGAGAGATTGACCACAACTAGTCATTGATGTCACTATCACCATTGTAAATGTGCTTATTTCATCTCAAAACCCACTGAGAAATACCAGAACAGTGGATTTTGTAAGGTAGGAACAAGGAATTTAGTTTATTTTTTGTAAAGGTTAGAGTAGAGGGTACTTCCTTATGCTGGAATGTCCTGTTTAGAGGAGAAAAACAAAACCTGGTCTGTTCTAGGAGCTATGTGTTTCCTTAAGATCTTAGTTTGATTATGTCACATTTAACATGAGTGACTTCATTTTGGCTTGGTCTTGTCTGTTGGGACCTAGTGCATGAGTTCAGCCCAAAACAATGGCCTTCCATAATTTTATTTTCAAACTTCCCCCTTTTAGTCAGGTTCTCACATAGGTGAGAGTGTGACCAAAACTTAGGGCCTTAGTTCCACTCTCTTTTAACATCAATTTTGGGTTTCTGGTCTCAGGATGTCATTCATAGGTTACAGTGCCCTCATGGTCACACATCTTTTTAAGCTCTTGTCCTTCTAGTGGAAGAGAGATCATGTGGCACTCTAGAGATGGCCGCATGCAAACATTTAAAACTTTTGAGAGAATATAGCACACTAGGGAGATTACTATTTTGACTATCAGGAGGATAATACCAAGAGTTTGGAGCGTGCTTCTTAGCCAGGGTCCCCATGAACCAAACCAACTAAAATTAAATAGATCAAAGAATGAGCTAGATAAAGAGTCTGTTCGTTTTAAATAAGCAGTCTCTTCGTTAGTCCCCTGTAACTGAATCTCTATAATGCTCAATGTGATGCATTTCTCCATGGCCAACAAGAAGTGCCAGCAAGTGCACAGATACTGCTGTTTAGCCAGTAAGTAATCTAGAGCAGTTCTATTATTTAGGATAACTTTCATAAGAGAATATAAAGTCTGTTGTGTGACCGTAGCCTTTAGGGTAGAATCTTCTATAAAGCCTATCATGAGGGATACATTTCTAATTATTACCTCATTTACTTCAAACCATGGAAAAGGAGACCTAACAAATGATGTCTATTTAGAAGAATGAAGACTTCTTGGAAATGTTCTCTTTAACCTATGATGTAGGTTAAGAGGAGTGGACCAATGTCCTGTTTCTGATTATGAGGCAACAAATGTGTCATTAAAATTTCTCACCTGCATTGGGCCTTCGTCTTTTATCTATTGAGGCATAAGATATTCCAGGTATAAGGCTGGCTGCAAAATCCTTCACAAATTAAAGTATACTCTATGAATGCACACAATAGACCCTCTTTTCACTTCTATTGTTCATGGAAGCATAAGCAAGAAAAAATAGGTAAGAGTCTCCTGATAGCAGAGAAGTCTTGATCTGTGATCTTGAGAAAAAGCTGTCTATATCATGGATGCCATCTTCTTCTGGGGAGATACTTTCCTGTTTAGCTTTACTTTAAGGTTGCCAATTGATGTACCGTTCCAAGAGTGGAGGGGCCCTTTTGAGTTGTGAGATTATTAACTCAAAATTTCAAGGTCCCAAAGTTTTGCTGCAATGTAGATGGCAAGGGCAGTCTTTCTCTGGTATTCTCAGAAGATTCAATCTTTGTGTTCTAGATTTTGAAGGGGTTGATTGTCCTCAGTCAGCGGACTGTGAAAAGCTTTCTTCACCCGGTGGAAATATACTTTGACAAATAGAGCTAACGTTATATAACATCAGCCCTCTTGCATGGGAAAGCTTTTATACAACCAGAAGACATGCATTGAAAATGACAATTGAATGAAATCTTTCTATAAATGTTTAAATGGCTCATCAGCTAGCAGAAATGTACCTGAAATTTTTGTTGTCTTTCCAGGAATATGGGTTTGAAAAGCAAACATTGGTTGTAAACTCTTTTAGCAACATGGAACAGTCACCACACTAATTAATACTTTTTTTTTTATTATACTTTAAGTTCTAGGGTACATGTACAACGTGCAGGTTTGTTACATAGGTATACTTGTGCCATGTCAGTTTGCTGCCACCATTAACTCGTCATTTACATTAGGTATTTCTTCTAATGCTATCCCTCCCCCTGCACCCCACCCCACGACAGGCCCTGGTATGTGATGTTCCCCACCCTGTGTCCAAGTGTCCTCATTGTTCAGTTCCCACCTATGAATGAGAACATGCAGTGTTTGGTTTTCTGTCCTTGTGATCGTTTGCTCAGAATGATGGTTTCCAGCTTCATCCATGTCCCTGCAAAGGACATGAACTCATCCTTTTTTATGGCTGCATAGTATTCCATGGTGTATATGGGCTACATTTTCTTGATCCAGTCTATCATTGATGGACATTTGGGTTGGTTCCAAGTCTTTGCTATTGTGAATAGTGCCACAAAAAACATACGTATACATGTGTCTTTATAGTAGCATGATTTATAATCCTTTGGGTGTATACCCAGTAATGGGATTGCTGGGTTAAATGGTATTTCTAGTTACAGATCCTTGAGGAATTGCCACACTGTCTTCCACGATGGTTGAACTAGTTTACACTCCCACCAACAGTGTGAAAGCATTCCTATTTCTCCTCATCCTCTCCAGCATCTGTTGTTTCCTGACTTTTTAATGATCGCCATTCTAACTGATGTGAGATGGTATCTCATTGTGGTTTTGATTTGCATTTCTCTGATGACCAGTGATGATGAGCATTTTTTCATGTGTCTGTTGGGTGCATAGATGTCTTCTTTTGAGAAGTGTGTGTTCATATCCTTTGCCCACTTGTTGATGGGATTGTTTGTTTTTTTCTTGTAAATTTGTTTAAGTTCTTTGTAGATTCTGGATATTAGCCCTTTGTCAGATGGGTAGATTGCAAAAACTTTCTCCCATTCTGTACGTTGCCTGTTCACGCTGCTGGTAGTTTTCTTTTTTTGCTCATGAAGTCCTTGCCCATGCCTGTGTCCTGAATGATATTGCCTAGGTTTTCTTCTAGGGTTTTTATGGTTTTAGGTCTAATATTTAAGTCTTTAATCTATCTTGAGTTAATTTTGTATAAGGTGTAAGGAAGGGATCCAGTTTCAGCTTTCTACATATGGTTAGCCAGTTTTCCCAGCACCGTTTATTAAATAGGGTATCCTTTCCCCATTTCTTGTTTTTGTCAGCTTTGTAAAGATCAGATGGTTGTAGACGTGTGGTGTTATTGGTTATATGCCATTGGTAATGGCATTGAATCTATAAATTACCTTGGGCAGTATGGCCATTTTCACTATATGGATTCTTCCTATCCATGAGCATGGAATGTTCTTCCATTTGTTTGTGTCCTCTTTTATTTCGTTGAGCAGTGGTTTGTAGTTCTCCTTGAAGAGGTCCTTCACATCCCTTGTAAGTTGGATTCTTAGGTATTTTATTCTCTTTGTAACAGTTGTGAATGGGAGTTCACTCATGATTTGGCTCTGTTTGTCTGTTGTTGATGTATAGGAGTGCTTGTGATTTTTGCACATTGATTTTGTATACTGAGACTTTGCTAAACTTTCTTATCAGCTTAAGGAGATTTTGGGCTGAGACGATGGGGTTTTCTAGATTTACAATCATGTCATTTGCACACAGGGACAATTTGATTTCCTTTTTTCCTAATTGAATACCCTTTATTTCTTTCTCTTGCCTGATTGCCCTGGCCAGAACTTTCAACACTATGTTGAATAGGAGTCGTGAGAGAGGGCATCCCTGTCTTGTGCCTGTTTTCAAAGGGAATGCTTCCAGTTTTTGCCCATTCAGTATGATATTGGCTGTGGGTTTCTCATAAGTAGCTCTTATTATTTTGAGATACGTTCCATCAATACCTAGTTTATTGAGAGTTGTTAGCATGAAGGGTTGTTGAATTTTGTAGAGGCGTTTTCTGCATCTATTGAGATAATCATGTGGTTTTTGTCATTGGTTCTGTTTATATGATGGATTATGTTTATTGATTTGCATATGTTAAACCAGCCTTGCATCCCAGGGATGAAGCTGACTTGATCGTGGTGGATAAACTTTTTGATGTGCTGCTGGATTTGGTATGCCAGTATTTTATTGAGGATTTTCGTGTCAGTGTTCCTCAGGGATATTGGTCTAAAATTCTCTTTTTTTGCTGTGTCTCTGCCAGCCTTTGGTATCAGGATGACGCTGGCCTCATAAAAACAGTTAGGGAAGATTCCCTCTTTTTCTATTGATTGGAATAGTTTCAGAAGGTATGGTACCACCTCCTCTTTGTACCTCTGGTAGAATTCGGCTGTGAGTCCGTCTGGTCTTGGACTTTTTTTGGTTGGTATGCTATTAATTATTGCCTCAATTTCAGAACCTGTTATTGGTCTATTCAGAGATTCAACTTCTTCCTGGTTTAGTCTTGGGTGGGTGTATGTGTCCAGGAATTTATCCATTTCTTCTAGATTTTCTGGTTTATTTGCGTAGAGGTGTTTATAGTATTCTCTGATGGTAGTTTGTATTTCTGTGGGATTGGTGGTGATATCCCCTTTATCATTTTTTGTTGCGTCTATTTGATTCTTCTCTGTTTTCTTCTCTATTAGTCTTGCTAGAGGTCTATCAATTTTGTTGATCTTTTCAAAAAACCAGCTCCTGGATTCATTGATTTTTTGAAGGGTTTTTTATGTCTCTATTTCCTTCAGTTCTGCTCTGATCTTTGTTATTTCTTGCCTTCTGCTAGCTTTTGAATATGTTTTCTCTTGCTTCTCTAGTTCTTTTAATTGTGATGTTAGGGTGTCTATTTTAGATCTTTCCTGCTTTCTCTTGTGGGCATTTAGTGCTATAAATTTCCCTCTACACATTGCTTTAAATGTGTCCCAGAGATTTTGGTACGTTGTGTCTTTGTTCCCATTGGTTTCAAAGAACATCTTTATTTCTGCCTTCATTTCGTTATTTACCCAGTAGTCATTCAGGAGCAGGTTCTTCAGTTTCCATGTAGTTGTGCAGTTTTGAATGAGTTTCTTAATCCTGAGTTCTAATTTGATTGCACTGTGGTCTGAGAGACAGTTTGTTATGATTTCTGTTCTTTTGCATTTGCTAAGGAGTGTTTTACTTCCAATCATGTGGTCAATTTTTGAATAAGTGCGATATGGTGCTGAGAAGAATGTATATTCTGTTGATTTGGGGTGGTGAGCTCTGTAGATGTCTATTAGGTACACTTGGTGCACAGCTGAGTTCAAGTCCTGGATATCCTTGTTAACGTTCTGTCTCATTGATCTGTCTAATTGACAGTGGGGTGTTAAAGTCTCCCATTATTATTGTGTGGGAGTCTAAGTCTCTTTGTAAGTCTCTAAAAACTTGCTTTATGAATCTGGGTGCTCCTGTATTGGGTGCATATATATTTAGGATAGTTAGCTCTTCGTGTTGAATTGATCCCTTTACCATTATGTAATGGCCTTCTTTGTCTCTTTTGATCTTTGTTGGTTTAAAGTCTGTTTTATCAGAGACTAGGATTGCAACCCCTGCTTTTTTTTGTTTTCCATTTGCTTGGTAGATCTTCCTCTATCCTTTTATTTTGAGCCTATGTGTGTCTCTGCATGTGAGATGGGTCTCCTGAATACAGTACACTGATGGGTCTGGACTCTTTATCCAATTTGCCAGTCTGTGTCTTTTAACTGGAGCATTTAGGCCATTTACATTTAAGGTTAATATTGTTATGTGTGAATTTGATCCTGTCATTATGATGTTAGCTGGTTATTTTGCCCGTTAGTTGATGCAGTTTCTTCCTAGCATCGATGGTCTTTACAATTTGGTGTGTTTTTGTGGTGGCTGATACCGGTCTTTCCTTTCCATGTTTAGTGCTTCCTTGAGGAGCTCTTGTAAGGCAGGTCTGGTGGTGACGAAATCTCTCAGCATTTGCTTGTCTGTAAAGAATTTTATTTCTCCTTCACTTATTAAGCTTAGTTTGGCTGGATATGAGATTCTGGGTTGAAAATTGTTTCCTTTAAGAATGTTGAATATTGTCCCCCACTCTCTTCTGGCTTGTAGAGTTTCTGCCGAGAGATCCGCTGTTAGTCTGATGGGCTTCCCTTTGTGGGTAACCTGACCTTTCTTTCTGGCTGCCCTTAACATTTTTTCCTTCATTTCAACCTTGGTGAATCTGACAATTATGTGTCTTGGGTTTGCTCTTCTTGAGGAGTGTCTTTGTGGCATTCTCTGTATTTCCTGAATTTGAATGTTGGCCTGCCTTGCTAGGTTGGGGAAGTTCTCCTGGATAATATCCAGCAGAGTGCTTTCCAACTTGGTTCCATTCTCCCCATCACTTTCAGGTACACCAGTCAAACGTAGATTTGGTCTTTTCACATAGTTCCATATTTCTTGGAGGCTTTGTTCGTTTTTTTTTTTTTTTTACTCTTTTTTCTCTAAAATTCTCTTCTGGCTTTATTTCATTAATTTGATTTTCAATCCATGATAGCCTTTCTTCCACTTGATTGAATCAGCTATTGAAGCTTGTGCATGTGTCTTGTAGTTCTTGTGCCATGGTTTCAGCTCCATCAGGTCATTTAAGGTCTTCTTCTCTACACTGTTTATTCTAGTTAGCCATTCATCTAATCTTTTTTCAAGGTTTTTAGCTTCGTTGTGATGGGTTCGAACATCCTCCTTTAGCTTGGAGAAGTTTGTTATTACCGACCTTCTGAAGCCTACTTCTGTCAGCTCGTCAAACTCATTCTCCGTCGAGCTTTGTTCTGTTGCTGGCAAGGAGCTGCAATCCTTTGGCGGAGAAGAGGTGCTCTGGTTTTTAGAATTTTCAGCTTTTCTGCTCTGGTTTCTCCCCATCTTTGTGGTTTTATCTGCCTTTGGTCTTTGATGTTGGTGACCTACAGATGGGGTTTGGGTGTCGATGTCCTTTTTGTTGATGTTGATGCTATTCCTTTTTGTTTGTTAGTTTTCCTTCTAACAGTCAGGTCTCTCAGCTGCACGTCTGTTTGAGTGTGCTGGAGGTCCACTCCAGACACTGTTTGTCTGGGTATCAGCAGCAGAGGCTGCAGAACAGCAAATATCGCAGAACAGCAAATATTGCTGCCTGATCCTTCCTCTGGAAGCTTCTTCCCAGAAGGGCACCCTCCTGTATGAGGTGTCATTCAACCCCTACTGGGAGGTGTCTCCCAGTTAGGCTACTCAGGGTTCAGGGACCCACTTGAGGAGGCAGTCTGTCTGTTCTCAGAGCTAAAACACCATGCTGGGAGAACCATTGGTCTTTTCAGAGCTGTCAGATAGGGATGTTTAAGTCTGCAGAAGTTTCTGCTGCCTTTTGTTCAGCTATGCCCTGCCTCCAGAGGTGGAGTCTACAGAGGCAGATGGCCTTGCTAAGCTGCAGTGGGCTCCGCCAAGTTTGAGCTTCCTCCGGCCGCTTTGTTTACCTACTCAAGCCTCAGCAATGGCAGATGCCCCTCCCCCTGCCAGGCTGCTGCCTCACAGGTCGATCTCAGACTGCTGCGCTAGTAGTGAGCAAGGCTCCATGGGCGTGGGACCCACCTAGCCAGGCGTGGGATCCACCTAGCCATGCGTGGGATATAATCTCCTGGTGTGCCGTTTGCTGAGACTGTTGGAAAAGGGCAGTATTTGGGCAGGAGTGTCCCGTTTTTCCGCATACAGTCTGTCACAGCTTCCCTTGGCTAGGAAAGGGATATCCCCCAACCCCTTGCACTTCCTGGGTGAGGTGATGCCCCACCCTGCTTTACCTCACCCTCCGTGGGCTGCACCCACTGTCCAACCAGTCCCAATGAGATGAACCAGGTAGCTCAGTTGGAAATGCAAAAATCACCCGTCTTCTGTGTCAATCACGCTGGGAGCTGCAGATCAGAGCTGTTCCTATGTGACCGCCTTCCAATTAATACATTTTTAATTTGGATAATTTTATCTCTTCCATGATGAGTCATAGAATGCAGAGCTTTTAATAACAAAAGCTTTAAGGACTCAGGAAGCACAAGGTGGCTGTCCAGGTTCTCCATGAGTCCACGCTTAATGTTGGACTTAATGTCCTCTTAAATAACAGTTGTTTCTCCAATTTAGGTTCACAGCACTGATAACTGAAAGTTATAGGTATTTTGACTTGGATCATGGAGTTCGTTCACATTGCATGTATAAACAATTTCAGTACTGTCTGGTTTAGCATGAAAATCTGACAAAGTATTTTCTTAGTATTGAATATTTTTGTCCTGCTTGGGTTAGCAGTTTTATAAACTAGTCAGTCTGTTCATTAAAGTTCTGAGAATTCTTTTTTTTTTTTTTGAGATGGAGTCTAGCTCTGTTGCCCGGGCTGGAGTGCAGTGGCACAATCTCAGCTCATTGCAACCTCTGCCTCCCGGGTTCAAGCGACTCTCCTGCCTCAGCCTCCTGGGTGGCTGGGATTGCAGGTGCCCACCACCATGTCCAGCTAATTTTTGTATTTTTAGTAGAGATGGGTTTCACTGTGTTGGCCAGGCTGTTCTTGAACTCCTGACCTTGTGATCCACCCTCCTCAGCCTCCCAAAGTGCTGGGAGTACAAGCATGAGCCACCACGCTCAGCCTTAAATTCTGGGAATTCTTACCCCATCCAAATTATATGATCCTAAAGTTACCAGAAACCTGTATTCAAGAGTGCTTGTCGGGGTCCTTTCTATCCTTTCATGAACCTGCTTAAAGATACCATACTCTAGGATTTTGGATGCTTGTAAAGTTTTCAGGAACTGTGTTAAAATTAAGCAATTAACTGTGGAAATAACTTTAAATGATTATAAAGACATGATCGACAAGGAAATTTTGTCATTTATATGGCCTATAATAACTTAACATAACAATCATAAATATGACTGATAGCATATGCCCAGACATACTAGAATTTTAGAAACCCCATACAATTTTGGTACATATATTAATAACATATTCATTAAAATGTAACTTGAAGATTAAAGATCATTTCATGTTTGACAGTGCTTCCCGTGTAATTTAACCTTTCAGATAATCCTGTTTATCTCCTTTTGGCTGCTTCAGGTGCCCTCTGTAGCATCCCAAAGTTAGAGGCTGGAAGAGACTTAATTTTGACCTGAAATTTGGTTTTGGGAAGCCCATCAAATTGTCAAGGTTTTATAACACTTGACCAAGATAGGATCACAGGTCACCGTAAAATAATGGTCATTCATTTAGCCAAAGTGATAATTACAAGACTTTTTTTTTGAAAAAGAAAAAACCTGTACTCTTTGATAGAGGAGACTCAGTCTTTCAATTATAAGACCTAAGACAGCATGACAGATCCTGTCTCTTTTTCCTCCTCCTTTTTTTCCTTTTTGCAGTTTACTCAACGCATAAATGAAAATATTTTACTGTGTCTTATTAATAAATGCTATACAAATTTTTGTTCAAAAGAGAAATTAAATTTTACTTTTGTATTAGTGTATTATAAATACTAAAGCTAATTTTAATAAAATCTCATAAATAAATTTATCTAATCTGTCTTCTCTTAACCACACAAGATTTCCATAAACCTTTCATTTTGCATTTTCCAGCGTTCTATATTCATCTTGTTTTTTCTATTTTTTTACTCCTTCAATTTGAAACCTATAAGAAACCTCAAACCAGATAATATTTTTAACACATATTTTTGTGCTTTTTTAACTTTCCTCATGAGAAGCATATCTTGCTTTTGTTTATACACTATGTATACAAAATTGTTTCATCTCTAGTAGCTTTAATTACATATATCCACTAAAATTTTAACCCTTAGTAACCTTAATTTCTGATTAAAACCCTAGAAAATAATTTTGAACTAATTTTATATCAGTATTTGTGATAAAAACTATTTTTTTAAGTTTTTAGAAAGATTTTTCTTCAAATTATTGTTTTTTAACAGACCTAAATATATGTAGCTTTTCCATATCATATAAAAATAACATCAACGTATACAGACAAACTCATGTTTAATAATTAATGTTTCAATATTTTAACTTATAAATGACTCAGACATTTTATGATTATTATTTAATTTAACATAACATGACCTGAAGATTTTAAATTACTGAAAATAATTTTGAAAATATGACACAGGTACCCTCCTTAATGTCTTCCCTTAGTCATTCTGGGTGCCAAGTAGCCTTGTGGTACCCAGGAGGCCTATGAAGGTCAAGGCCTCTCTGAGTCCTGACATACCAGGTACAATGGTCAGGATAGAAGACAGGGCTGTGAAGACTATATCTGGAGGATTCAACCCCTCCCCAAATAGCCAGTAGGCAAGCAGGGAAAGCAGGGCAGAAGGGAGCATATTGGGCTTGGTTCTGGCTTGTAGCTTATGGTCTAGGCACTAAGAACATGCCTCTAGGCCGGGTGTGGTGGCTCACACCTGTAATCCCAGCACTTTGGGAGGCCGAGGCGGGCCGATCATGAAGTCAGGAGATTGAGACCATCCTGGCTAACACCGTGAAACCCCATCTCTACTAAAAAATACAAAAAATTAGCCGGACGTGGTGGTGGGCGCCTGTAGTCCCAGCTACTCGGGAGGCTGAGGCAGGAGAATGGCATTAACCTAGGCGGCGGAGCTTGCAGTGAGCCAAGATCGTGCCACTGCACTCCAGCCTGGGTGACAGAGCGAGACTCTGTCTCAAAAAAATAAATAATAAAAAAAAAATGAAAAGAACACGACTCTAGACCTTGTCATGTCCACCTATGCAGACCCCCAAATCCAGAGGCTCTACACCAAAAACAGCTCACAGTCAATCAAGCAAATATCTTGTTATATTTAACTGATAATTTTGAAGCTATTCCTATTTTAGCAACAATTTTAGAATTTGCTTTATTTACCACATATTATCACAGACACATAACACACATGGACATGAAAGATTTTCATTTGCTAGCTTTTAAATAGTTTTCCTTTTCCCTATTTGGTCTATTAATCTTCCAGTTACTTGTTTCATTGCCCTAAGCAATTGTTAACCAGGCAACAAATTTGCATTTCTAAAATAACTCTTAGGTACAACAACAAAAAATTATATTCCATATGTACATAGCTAAGATTTTAGGCCTAAATATTGTATCATCATTTGCCTCAAACCAAGGAAAAAATGGTGCTCCCATAAAAGTTCAGTTAAGACAAGATGGCCAGAAAGGCACCTTAATCAAAGGTATGACTTATGCCAATTTAAAACAATGGGAAGAGTTTCTAATATACACAGGCAGACATCCTTAAAAATGGTGATTTCCTTAATAGATGTAAATTTCTTTTGCAGAAGGGTTTCGAGATAGCCAATGAAATTCCAGAAAGGCATATTTTAGTTCAATAGGTGTTCTTAATTTAGCTACTGTTTCTTAACTAAAATTACTGAGTTCAGAGTGGAGCCCATTAAGGAATAGGGGGAAGAAAGCATCCTCTATGCCTGGACTCAGCATGGTTGCATCTGAAAAAGAAGCAAGCCTATTTTGCCTGAGGGCCTGCCTTTTATAAACACTTTATCTAGCATAGCTTTCTTTTCACCTTTTGGTCAGGATAGTAACTAAGCCAAAAGATTAGCACATTTAATTTTTCTTATCAATTAGTTGCTTAAGCTTTTTATTTGCCTTTTATAAAGAGTCTTTTAATAATAATATTGAAAAATTTGGCCGAGTGCAGTGGCTCACGTCTGTAATCCCAGTATTTTGGGAGGCTGAGGCGGGTGGATCACGAGGTCAGGAGATCGAGTGCATCCTGGCTAACACCGTGAAACCCCATCTCTATTAAAAAATACAAAAAATCAGCTGGGCGTGGTGGCAGGTCCCAGCTACTCGCGAGGATGAGGCAGGAGAATGGTGTGAACCTGGGAGGCGGAGCTTGCAGTGAGCTGAGATTGCGCCACTGCACTCCAGCCTTGGCAACAGAGCGAGACTCCATCCTAAAAAAAAAAAAAAAAATTGAAAAATTTTAGAAGCTTCCACAGGTCAATAGGCATCCCTAGATGAGACTATTTGGGGAGCCATCATTTTCAAATTTACATCTTTGATGCAGTGTTGTTCATTTGGAACATTCCACATTTGTAACTTATCTTTAGTAATATTTTGCCATTTCTGTTAGACTTTACTGCTTCTGGGGCCCAATACTTATGCATGTATAAGCTGGAAGGTACTCAGTTCTTCAGAAACTAAGGTTCCCATTTTTACCTCAAATATTGGCTTTGGCTCTCAGACCTCCTTGGTCAACCTAGCCAATGACTTTTCCCTACCTAAGTGTGCAAGAAAAATGAAACAAAGTGGGTAGAACACAGAAATTTCTGCTAATTTCCAAGAGCTAAAGTTTATACCCCCTGCAATATTTCCATTTACTACCAGTTTTTTTCTGACCTAGTCAGATATAAGAAGCCCCCTACTGGATACAAGACAGTTAATTGTCAGATCCAGTCTGATCCTAGATCCAGTCTGATCCTAGACCCAGTCCAGTTTCTGTTGTGACTTCCAAACCCAGTTTGGATCAGACATTTGCTCAAAGAAACTTAGGAGAGCTCAAAACACAAATATGTGGAGCTTCTGAATCTGGGAGAGAACTTACCATGATCCCCAGTTGCTGTGAGAGAGCAATGGACACAATAGGCCTAGTGGGTACCTCGCTTGGTCACTCAGCTCTCCTGGGGGTTGTTAGAACCTCTACTTTGGATCCCACTTCTGACACCATCTGTTAAAAGAAAAACCTTAGCCAAATTAAATTTAACAGCATTTAATTGAACAAAGAACAATTTGTGAGTTGGGCAGCCTCTTGAGCCAGGGTAGGCTCAGAGAGACTCCAGTGCAGCCACATAGTAGAAGATTTATAGACAGAAAAATGAAAGAGATGTACAGAAAATGGAATGAGGTAAGAAACAGCTGGATTGGTTACAACTTAGCATTCACCCCATTTGAACATGGTTTGATCAGCTGACCGCCTTTGGCCAAAACTCGATGATTGGCACAGGGGAAGGTTTCAGTCTGTTTACACTTCCATTTATGTTATAGTTCACTATGTACAGAAAAACCTTTAGGCTGAACTTAAAATATGTAAGGAGGCAGCTTTAGGCTAAACTTGATTTAACAGTTCAGAATGAAATTTGAAATTTCTGTAGGGATAAACCAGGTGACTCTTGGAGCTGCTTTTTCTGGTTTCTTGGAGGCTAGAACTCTCTTCAGGTTAATACCGTATGTGTTTCCCTCACCCGTGTGGCTGGTTTGGTTGTGATTCCTCCTCAGCTTCCTGGCACCTCACTGATTTTACTACCATTTAGAATCCAGAAAGCCTTCATCCTCCATCAAGGTCAGCAGGCAAATTTAAGCCTTTATCTTTGTTTCTTATTCTATTGGTATATAAAATCTATTTTTGGCCAGGTGCGGTGGCTCATGCCTGTAATCCCAGCACTTTGGGAGGCCGAGGCGAGTGGATCACCTGAGGTCAGGAGTTTGAGACCAGCCTGGCCAACATGGTGAAACCCTGTCTGTACTAAAAATACAAAAATTAGCTGGGTGTGGTGGCAGGTGCATGTAATCCCAGCTACTCAGGAGGCTGAGGCAAGAGAATTGCTTGAATCCAGGAGTCAGAGCAGTGGGTGGAAATTGTGCCACTGAACTCCATCCTGGGCAACAGAGTGAGACTCTGTCTTTAAAAAAAAAAAATCAAAAAAAACAAACAAAACAAAACTAATGTTAATTAACCATTTGTGGGGACCATGGAACTGAGTAGAAATGATTCTCCTTCAAGAAATCCTCCCCTGATAGTTTTTCCTCTTTTAACTATTAAAAGACAAACTTAAGACAATTTAAATTTAATGGCCTTTAATTGAGCAAAGAATACCTTAGGTGTTGGGCAGCCCTCACAACCACCAGAGGAGGTTCAGAGCGCTCTGCTCTTCAACATGAGCAGGAAACATTTATGGACAGACAATGCAAGTGAGGTACAGAAACAGCTTCATTCCTGACAGCTTAGCATTTACCTTACTTGAACATGGTCTGATCAGTTGGCTGCCTACGATTGGCTGAATGTCAGCTACCATGATTGGCCAGGCTGAGAAAGGCAAAAGGGAGGGAAAAAAAAAATCTTTACTTATCTTAGGTTCTCCAGCTGGGGCTCTATAAATTAGACTGGCCAAAGACTAATTAACAATAGGAAAAACAAGCAGAAATTTATTAACATATGCATTGCTCATGTACACATAGGAATATTCCATAAGGAGTGACTCAAAAGGGTAGTTGGACCTTGGGCTAACATAGCATTTTAGGTGAAATAAAAGAAAATGGGTTTTGGGCTTTTGTACACAGAAGGCAAGTTATGGGAAGGTGACCAGAAAAAGTGTGGTAAACAAGGGTTGCTTAGTAAAGTTTGTTATGGTGATTTAAGTTGAGGCCTTCTCCACTGAAAAGAGCTAAGGGTACTCCTCGTCCTGGTACAAGGGAGGGAGACTTTTTTTTATAAATGGAGATTTCTTTTTTTAAATGATGACCTGTTTTTAGAGCTTTTCCGGCTAATTCCCTATGTCCTTTAGCTCAAAATAATCCATATGCCAAAGAGTCCTGTTTGAGGCGTCATATTCTGGTACCCCGCAGTGGAAAAGACATATTCTTTTTTTTTTTTTTTTTTTTTTTTTGAGACGGAGTCTGGCTCTGTCGCCCAGGCTGGAGTGCAGTGGCGCAATCTCAGCTCACTGCAAGCTCCGCCTCCCGGGTTCACGCCATTCTCCTGCCTCAGCCTCCCGAGTAGCTGGGACTACAGGCGCCCGCCACTACGCCCGGTTAATTTTTTGTATTTTTAGTAGAGACGGGGTTTCACCATGTTAGCCAGGATGGTCTCGATCTCCTGACCTCGTGATCCGCCCGCCTCGGCCTCCCAAAGTGCTGGGATTACAGGCGTGAGCCACCGCGCCCGGCCGAAAAGACATATTCTTGAAGCTGTTTTCTTTGGGGAAATTGTCGTTGACAGGATCCATGGACAGTAAAATCTTTACTGGGTGCGAGGACCACATTCCCTGAAAGTTGTTAAATGGTGGACAACTGGGCAGCAGGATACAATACGTAGTACCTGGTTCTAAAGATTTGGTTTAGGTTCTAAAAGTCTGGTTTGAATACTCAGTTCTCTACCTTGAATACTGTATGATTTTGGGGAAATTTCTGTAAATTTGTTTTGAACTTAAGGTGCTTCAATTCTAAAATGGAAATAAAAATATATTCTTACAATCTCAGTGTATGTTGGTAAATTCTTCTGGACAAACAAACCCAAAACAAATAAATGCTCCTATATAAATTTATAAATAAATAAGTACACATACATATATTTTTAGATATTTTTAGTGATTGAGTACTACCCAGTTTGAGGACTATTGCATTTGCTTTATGATAATTTAAAATTTTCCTTAACTTTTATATTTTGGATTAATGAGTGATGCTTCTTTATGGAAAAAATTGCTTTCTGAATCCTTTTTCTTTCCAACACATGTTTTAATCATAATGTTCTTGCTCTATATGTATAAAATACAGATAAATACTCTTTTCTCATTTAGAAAGAACTAGAAAGTGAAGCACATGCAGTCTATTAAATGCAGAGTATTTTTCTGTGTTTGGAAGGAGATTCTTCTTGGCAGACTTCAAATAAAAAACATTTTCCTATTTGCTTGTTGAGGGAAGCTTAGAAAATTTCTCAATTAAATTAGAATATAATTAGGGGCTTGAATATTTTGAGAGTTGGGGTAGGAACATTAATTGCTTGAAAGTGTTGGGGATTTTTTTTCTTAGACACTTTGAGTCATTTCTTTGCTCTATTAGTGTTTATAAATGCAGAGAACTTATTTATTTCAGATCTGAAATTAGAGGGTTTTGTTGTTATTTAAATAATTACACTTTACTCAGATATAATCTAATAAAATAGAATATAAAGTAGTATATAAAATATAAAAATAGAATATAAAGTGTCCCCAGGGTAATATTTTGTCTAATGGTGTAATTTAGCTGAGATGTAAATTGTTTTAACTGTACTGGCTTTGTGTGTCATCAGTATGCTAATTTTTCACAATACATAATATTTTAGTGCTTTGCCATTATAATTTCCCTAAAATTACTTAGAGTCGGAGTAGTGGATGAGAACAAATTAATATTTTTTAGTGTACACGAATACAAAGTAATCCTTTTTTTTTTTTTCCTTAGGAACCTTGGGTAATGTGGAACATGGGAACCAATGTCAGATGAAATTGATGTATGAACATAATCTTCAGAGAACAGCCTGCAATATGACCTATGGATCATTTGGTGGTGTAAAAGGTAATTTGCTTTTAATCATGAGTATGCTATTTCAAGTGACAGATATAGAATATTTGGTCATATAAAACAGAGGATTAAGTGGTTTGACTCTCAGAAAGAGTTAAAATAGACATTTTATTGAAACCTTTGTATCCAAATGCCCAAGCAAGTCTATGGCCATACCACCCTGAATGTGCCTGATATATTGTCTGATCTTGGAAGCTAATCAGGATCAGGCCTGGTTAGTACTTGGATAGGAGACCAAATACCCAATCAAAATAATAAAAAAAAACCTTTAAACATTGGAAGTCTTTGATTTTTATATAACCAGCACATTTTTATATGGTCTATAGAAACATTTCTAAAACTGCCTTTTCTACAGATTTTGTCTTTTATATATAAGCTGACTGAAACTGAGCTCTTTTTGTGTGTGATGGAACTGTGGTACCTGACTGTCTCTCTCAGTGGAAAAAATGGTTGACCTCATTGACAGGAAGTCACTGCTCTACCTGCTACAGGCAGGATAAAGCTGCAAACACCTCTCTCCACTCTACCCATATCTGGGGCTGCTGCACAGGGTTGTGTGGGTCGTTTCTGCACAGGGCAGCTGGAAGAGCGGGGGATGTGGGGCTGAAATACAGACTTTATCCTGCTCATCGAGCCATGCTTTCTGGCTTGGAGTAAATCTACCCAGAGGAAGGGGTGCTTTTTCTATGTTTCACAAAGGCATCACCTTTATCTAGCACTGGCTCAGTGAGACTGGGTTCCTCCCACCTTGGCAGAGGGGTGTCTTTTTCTAATTAGCACAAAGGCCACCTTCATTGTGTCCACTCAGTCCCAGAGCTTCCAGATTCACCAAGGCTTGGTGCTTGCTTGTGTACACTCTTGCTGTTGGCATGGGAGGGCTCTTATTTCCAAACCAACTTCTCTCCCTGCACCGTGACAGGGTAGTAGAGGAGCTGGTGGTGCTGGATTGAGGATAGGAAGCCAGGTGGTGACACTTACCTGTGTGATTGTGTGACTCTGTGTGCATATGTATCTATGTTCCTGTGCCACCTGCAGAGCATGTAACTAGGGATTTTATAATATCTTAGCTCTTCCTGGACTCATGTTTTATGAGTTCATTGTTTAACTGTTGCATTGTATTTTTCCTTAGCAACATGAGAAAATGACTTCATTTTGGAAGTATTATTCGTGTGAACTCAGTTTTTTTGTATTAATACGTACAGATAAAGACAAGGAATAATTGAATTTGGGTATACCAAGCAGCATCAGGGATATTTTTGGTGGTGATGTGCAAATAAATATTTTGCATAACTGAAGTGATGTGAAACAAAACACTTGGTTAGGTTGGAGGACTGCTTGAATAACAGGAATGTTTGGATTACTTGAACGATAAGGAGGTATCTAGAGTTAGATGAAGAGAGAAATTTAGATGAGGGGAGAGTCTGTCAGTGAAGTGCTTCCTCAGCTTTTAGAACTGATTTTTACTGTTCTTTGAAAAAATGTCTGACCTGATTAGGGAACCTAGGCCTCCCTTGTTTAATTAGCTATTTTCAATTCACTTTTCCCTACCGAATCTCCAAAAAGCAAATTACTAAATTCCATACATCATAAAAAAATTATAACATGAGAAAAAAAGTGCTTTGGCCAAATAAAAGTGTTTTTTGATAGCATAACAGTGGTTCTTTAGATCACATCAAATGTTATATAGCAGGGATCCCCGATCCCCAAGCTACAGACGTGTAGTGGTCCATGACCTGTTAGGAACCGGGTTTCACAGCAGGAGGTGAGCGGCAGGTGAGTGAGCAAAGCTTCATCTGTGTTTACAGCCACTCCCCATCGCTTGCATTAGCCTGAGCTGCGCCTTCTGTCAGATCTGGCTGCATGAGATTCTCATAGGAGCACAAACTCTATTGTGAACTGTGCATGCGAGGGATCTAGGTTGTGTGCTCTTATGCAAATCTAATGCCTGATTATCTGTCATTGCCTCCCATCATGCCAAGATGGGACCATCTAGTTGCAGGAAAACAAGCTCAGGGCTTCTACTGATCCTACACTGTGTCGAGTTGTGTAATTATTTCATTATATATTACAATGTAATAATAATAGAAATAAAGTGCACAGTAAATGTAATGTGCTGAGTCATCCCGAAATCGTCCCCCTTCCTGGTCTGTGGAAAAATTGTCTTCCACAAAACTGGTCCTTGATGCCAAAAAGGTTGGGGACCACTATTATATAGATTGCAGTGTACTTTTTATTTTATTATCAGATCAAGTTAACCCTGTTGGATACAGTGAGTTCTCAATTTCTCTTCAAAGAATCAGTATGTCAGTATGTTCAGTTCTTTGTCCTCCATTTTAAAGTTTAACTTCCTTGTAGTTTCAGTAAATAGCCTTTTCCACCAGTTTTAATCAGTAGTTCACATCTGTTCCCCTGGTCACCTGCTCTGTCCTGACTTATCCTGGTTGCCTGCTTTGACCTCAGTCAGCCCTGGTCACCTGCTCTGACCTAAGTCACCTTTAGTTACCTGTTCCATAACCGTCTTTCCTGCCAAACTGCTCACCCCGCTGCTCTGGCTCATACCCCTGTTCTCTTTAAAATAGCCAATCAGAATTAGCTTAGACTGTGTGGTCCAACCCTAGCCAATAGGGAAACAACACAGCAGTAGGGGCTACCTGTGTCAGGAATAAGAATCCCTTCCCCTCCCTTGTTCAGGTGTACTCTCGCCATTGCTCTGTCTGCGAGTTGCACCCTTCTATAGATGTAAAATTGCCTTGCTGAGAATTTTTTTTTTTTTTTTTGAGATGGAGTCTCGCTCTGTCATCAGGCTGGAGTGCAGTGGTGTGATCTCGGCTCACTGCAACCTCCGACTCCCTGGTTCAACAATTCTACCTCAGCCTCCCAAGTAGCTGGGATTACAGGCACATGCCACCATGCCCAGCTAATTTTTGTATTTTTAGTAGAGATGGGGTTTCACCAGGTTGGCCAGGATGGTCTCTATCTCCTGACCTCGTGACCCACCTGCCTCAGCCTCCCAAAGTGCTAGGATTACAGGCATGAGCCACTGCACCTGGCCGAGAAAATTCTTTGAGCGCTGGTTCTTCTTTTTGGCACCGAGGGACAAGCATTTGTTTGTAACAATCTGGTGGCCCGTATGGGAGCCCATTCTCTCCTGGAGAACAGGTCTCCAGTTGCCTCTTGTAGGGAGAAATGTCCCACTGCCTTGTGGCAGTAGCCTCAGGGTGAGAGACTGGGGATCCACCTGGTGTGACAAATAAACCCAGGCTAGCAACCTGGGGAAAAGGATCCTCACATACCGTGGCGACCAGGTAACTCTGTGCACAGAGCGAGGTAAGAAACGTCATAAAGGCGACAAAGTATTTCCTTGGTGGTTGGGATATTCAGGGGGCTGAATGTGCATGTGAATGATCACAAGCACTCCTACTTGAGGTGCCGCTTGTGTGAATGGTACAAAGTACTACTGCTGTGCTGAGTGAGTGGGTCCTATCTGCGATTCCGTGGTCACCTCATATGGCTTAGGGCGGATCCTGCCATAGGATTTGTACCAGCATGCCGATGCCAAGAGGGACTTAGATCTCCTCCAGGGGAGCTGCCAGAGTGGATGAAGTGCAAGAAGGGTGCAAGGAGCCTCCTGCAGGTGGAACTAAAGGATAGGCGGGACACTTCTAATATGAGAAATTGAACCTAACAGCCCTAGCAAACCTCTAGAGAATAATAGGTGAGACATTTCTATATACTTCTTTGTACCTGGAAATCCCAAAGTGCTGGGATTACAGGTGTGAGGCACCATGCCCAGCCAAATCTTTTATTATTTTTAATATAACTTGGAAATGCTGTTCGAGACAGAAAGCCAATTTTCACCTTTGCATTAGTACACTATTGATGACAACCAATTCTTAATAAAACCTTATAGACAAATCTATCCAATTTTAGTTTGATCAGAAGATAAGATTCTTATAAACCTTGCATATAACCCTTTACACCTTTTTTTGTTGTAGTTGTTAAAAAGCAGATCAGTGCTCTAAGAAAAGCCTGTTGTGCTTTTATTCCAATATTCAATTTATGGAAAAACGGAATAATACACCTTTAACTTTAGCCAATATGTTCACACACAGAATTTCTTTTACAAGATTAATTTTTCACCAACCTTCCACATCTTGTTCAAACCTTCGGCTTTTTCCCATCTAACTTAAAACAATCCTTGGCCAGGCGTGGTGGCTCACGCCTGTAATCCCAGCACTTTGGGAGGCCGAGGCAGGCAGATCACGAGGTCAGGAGATCGAGACCATCCTGGCTAACACGGTGAAACCCCGTCTCTACTAAAAATACAAAAACAAAATTAGCTGGGCATGGTGGTGGGCGCCGGTAATCTCAGCTACCCGGGAGGGTGAGGCGGCAGAATGGCGTGAACCCAGGAGGCGGAGCTTGCAGTGAGCCGAGATCGCACCACTGCACTCCAGCCTGGGTGACAGAGCGAGACTCCGTCTCAAACAAAACAAAACAAAACAAAACAAAACAAAAAACTATCCTTTAACCCTCTAAACTAGGCAAAAAGAAAAAAATCCACATTCCCATGCCTTCTTATAATCTTTTTTCAAAAGCACATTTCATTTTCCTGACACACCTTGCATATAAAACTCTTTCTCTAGTAGTCTCAATTATATGTTACACTGTTAACTCTTAGAAACTTACTTTTGGTGAAAAATCTGGTAAGTACATGATTTTAATTATGTACTAGGTATGGAGCCTAGGGCACCAGACAGAAGTGCAGATAAGGTGTGACTCTCATGTATAGTTAGGGGATGTGGCTAACTCCACATGTCCCCAGGCCTTACTTAAAATCTAATGGCTCCACAGCAGTTAAGTTGAACAATTTTCAAGAGTCAAAGAAGCAGTTTATGACCTTAAAGCATTTATCAAACCTAATATCTGACCTGCCTAATTTAGACCAAGTGTCTTTATTTTACTAATAATCTTTAAAGCTGTGTTTTTATTTCCCAAAGAGTACTTAAGTCACGTGAACTAAAAGGCATTATAGTCTTAATTTTTTGACAATATTTAAGTGCCTATTATTTTTAAACCAATTAATCAGAACTTTTATATATATATAAACATCACACACACAACACATATAAATACACAGACAAGAGAAGATCCAATAGTTGTAAGATTTTTCATTTGCCAGTTTCTAAGTTTCCCTTTAAAGCATTCAGTTTCTAGCCTTAATAAACAGGTATAGGTGGAAGGCGAAACAGATCCCCCAAAATTAAGGGTTCCATTTTTATACCAGATCCTGGATCCCAAAAAAGGAATGGGTATCAGCCCATTTCCCATGGGAGTCTTATCTCTCAGTAGGGGATGGGGACATTTCCATACCTTCTAGGTGGCCAAGAGCATGCTTCTCTGATCCAAACATGGAAAGAGCTGAGTGTCCCCCCATAACTTCCATTAGCTAGCCCCAAAAGTGTATTTCCTACCTAGTTATTATGCATGAAATCTCTCGCATAATATGAAGTAATTTCTAATACCCCCAAAAGTAAAAAATGTGAGAGGGATCTATCTATTTTCAATTCTTAGGGTTCCACGAGGGAAACAGAAGTCTTTTTTTTCCCCCCAAAATGGGGTCTGCAGCACCTCCTCTGTTTTTCCCAAGGTGTCCCAAGCTGTTAAATATTATCTTAGGTCCTCTCGTGTGCATCAAGAATGTCAAGAAGACAAAATGGAGAAAATTCAGTTGACTGAGAAGAAAAAACCCCTTTTCCAGAAAAACACAATCCAGGAAGAGGAAAAAAAAACATAAAGGCCTTTAAAATGTACGTATAACTTGGATATCTGCTTTTAAGTAAGCTGACTTTTAACCATAGTGTTCCTTAAAAAAAATTCCTTATAAACCTCTTATTACCCTACTTTAACCAGGCCAAACAGACAATATTTCTGGCTTTTAAACGTTACCAAAAGTAACCTCACAGGTGAAACCAATAAGCCTTAGTTACTAAGCTACAGCACTGGACAGTTTCCATTGCCCTTCCCAGAAAGAGCCCAGAGCAGTCAATTTTGAGCTTGCAAAAGCTTTTAACTGCTTGAGATAATTTTTAGAGCTCTGACATAAACTCCAAAATTCCTGTCCTCCAGATGGCTGAGAACAAGAGAAAGTACTGCCACGTACTTAAAAGGTCAAGCTCCCAAGGACATACAAGAGGGGAACCTCATTCAGTATTTTTTGTTTGTTTGCTTCAGGAACCTGCAGCAAAGTTTGTAGCTGACTAGTTTGCTGGGCTAGCTTGAACAGCAGGCTTGTTCTAAGCCCATGTGTCCTAAGCCCATGTTCAATCTTAAGGTACTCCTCTTTATGACAGAATATAGTAAAAAACATTTATAGCAGAAAGTTCCCCAGAGTCGCTATAGCTTAAGACCAGCCTCACAAATCCTTTTTCTCATTAATTAAAATATTGCAAGAGGTAGTGATTTTTACCACACCTATAAGCAGTTTGCACAGAGAGAGAGAGAGAGAGAGAGAAGAAAGGGAAGGGAAGGGAGAAAAGCATTGCCTGCAGTGGGGTGGGAAGACGAGGAGCTTAGGGGAAGCTAGAGAAAGACCCACCCATTGCAGTGACACTAAACGAAGTTCAGGTGGTTGCTTGTCATCTGCTAAGGGATCTTTTCCAGCAGTCCCATCAGCTTTCAAGTTTCCCCTTTTGGGGAGAAAAGAAGCTCCCCATGTCCGGTGATTCTGTACATGCCTAATCCCCCCACGGCCATCAACAAAGAGCGCAAGGCAGATTAATCCAAAGAAAATAGCGGTTAACATCCCATAATGCCAAATTCATTTTTAACCAAAAGGGATTTTACTGAGAGGGGCCTCTAACCGCCTAAATCTTAAGAAGAACTCTAACCTTCCTAAGTTGGGTCTCGAACCCAAATTTGTCGAGAATCCTTACTTTTTATTAAGAGGGACGTTTAACCCATTCTGTCTTAGGAGAGACTTTAAATCTTCTAAGTTGGGCCTCTAATCCACCACTTAACCATAGTCAGCCAATGGGTTCTGCATTCTGTTTCCTTTGGGTCAGGAGTCTCCTTCGTATCGTTCTTTCATGGTTCACCAGGAAAATGTTACTGGAAAGGGGTCCTGATCCAGACCCCCAGACAGGGTTCTTGGATCTCAAACAAGAAAGAATTCAGGGCAAGTTCATAGAGTAAAGTGACAGCAAGTTTATTAACAAAGTAAAGGAATAAAAGAATGGCTACTCCATTGGCAGAGCAGCCCTGAGGGCTGCTGATTGGCTATTTTATGATTATTTATTGATTAAATGCTAAATAAGGGATGGATTATTTATGAGTTTTCCAGGAAAAGGGTGGGCAATTTCCCCAGAACTGAGGTTTCCTCCCGTCTTTAGACCATACAATGTAACTCCCTGATGTTGCCATGGCATTTGTAAATTGACATGGCACTAGTGGGAGTGTCTTTTAGCATGCTAATGCATTATAATTAGCGATAATGAGTAGTGAGGACAACCAGAGGTCACTTTGGTCGCCATCTTGGTTTTGGTGGGTTTTGGCTGGCTTCTTTACCACATACTGTTTTATCAGTAAGGTCTTTGTGACTGTACCTTGTGCCAACCTCCTGTCTTATCCTGTGACTTGGAATGTCTAACCTTCTGGGAATGCAGCCCAGTAGGTCTCAGCCTCATTTTACCCAGTCCCTATTCATGATGGAGTCACTCTGGTTCCGATGCTTCTGACAAAGCTATGAATGAACATCTTTTTACATAAATCTTTATCTACATTTCTGATTATTTCCTTAGGATAGAGTGGAGAGGTTGAGTTATTAAGTCAGACACTTGTAAAATATTTTTTTCCAATATGAAAGTAGCTTTATTCCTTACTGTATAAATTGCAAAAAGTTCAGAACTTAGGTAGAAGAAAGTAAGACTCCAAGACTTGTACATTTCATAAGAAAGCCCACTTTCTAAGCCTGATGTCTTTAATGTATATTTAGTGTGCACCTTTCCAGTAGTGAGTGGGTGATTCTTTTAATTGGAAAGCTTCCCTGGAGTTGATGTTATTTAAAAAAGAAACCTAAAAATCCTTGTTTTCTACTTTCCTCTATTTCATATGACATCTTATGGAATTATTGTTTGGTATTCATGTCATGTCTCAATAAAGGAATTAAACAAAACTAAAGCCCAACACAGTTTTAAGCAAATGTGTTATTTAAATTATGGAAAGGCAGTGGGAGAAGAGGTGTGCAGTATTTTGTGTGTGCGTCAAAATGAACTAACACTAGATGGCAGTCCTCTATAACTTTTGGCCTTAGTTGCTGCTGCCTTAGAATAAGGTATGGCAAGAAATCACTAATGGAGGAATGTTGATCCCATAATAATGCTTTGTCTTTTATTAAAAATAAATGTAACTTCTTCGAGTTGCACAACAGGGTGGGTTTTTAAAAGACAGTTAATTATAACAGATAACAGAATATAATATAAAAGCGCTTTCTAGCTGTGCTTCTCAAACTTTTAACTTTTTTAAAACTTTTAAGTTGCATTTGAATTATAAGGGGATCGTGATTAAAATGCGGATTCTAGAAGACTCTTGTAAGTCTGAAATTGGGCCTTAAATTCTGAATTTCTGACAATATTCCAGGTAATGCTAAGCTGCAGTGATCTAGAGGTGTGCTATAGCCCTATGTCTGCAAAATGCTTATTTTGTATCAGGCAGTGTTCTAAGAGCTTTACAGGTTGAAAAAGTAACTGTGAGTGGTGGAGAGAGGATTTCTACCCAGCCTGTCTGCATCTAGAGGCTTCTGGTATTAGTCACACTAAACTGCCTCCTTGATTGGGCTGTGAGTGAATTTACCTCCTCCCCCATTCAGAAAAAACTTTCCTATCAGAATGGAGTGTAGTTTGGTTTGGCTAAAGTTAAGTGCATATCTTTGATTCTTCATAGATTATGGGAAATATGTTAAGTAACTTCTGGGTCGTATGTTTGCTTTTTCAGTTTTATTTTTCTGGTTGGTGCTTTGGTTTGTAAGAAAAGTCCAAAAAAATTTAAATTCCTCCAAAAATTATAGTATTAATTGGTTTTTATTGGGCTTTTATTTATTTATTTTTGCAGAAGGGAAGTGTGTTTGAAGTTAAAAATGTTTGTTGTTTTTCAAAATTTAAATCCAAGCTGCTTTTTTGAAGGAATATGTGATTTTGGGTTCTAAAAAAATATTAGTTTATCTTTGTTTTTTATGCTCTTGACAAATCAATGCTTGCAAAATTTAGTGAGTAGCCTAAGCATAGACAAACAAGTTACGGTTTGGACATATACTAAATCAATTTTGAAAAGGTAAATTTTAAGAGATTTAAGATATGTTAGTAATATTGGTGGAATTTGTTTGTTTTGGTAATTTGAACTCTACTTGTTTTTGAAAAAAGAACAAAATGATATTTTTGCCAGATTTTCACTTGCTTTTGTTTCTTTGTGTTACTAAAATTTCCAATGGTTGTTAACATGGTATTTTACCTAGTTAAGACAAACTTGCCATTTCAAAATAATATTTGGAAAAAGACAGCATTAATATTGATTCACAGAAAGCCAGTGGTGAAGAAAATAATATTGTTTTAAGGTCAACAGCTGCATATACTTAACGTAGTAAAATAAGATACTTCTTGTAGTCTATGTAGTATCAAGATATTTGAGCTAGAATTTCCTTCACTGATAGTCTGATTTAGAGTCCCTGTAGTAACTGACCCAAAGTCCTCAGTTACCCCAAATTTGCCTTGTTGGCTGTGAAAAGATGATGAACCTTATAATATATAGGAATCTTTCAAGTGTGTAACAGGGACACTGGGAAGGAATTGTTGGTTTGTTGTAGGTGCTTGGGCACTTTCAGGGACTGAAGCAAGTCTGGTGTGTTGTTCCTCCCTTACATCATCTCTCTTTGTCCCTCCATCTGTCCATCCCCCCATCCATTCGATGCATATTTACTAAGAATTCTGAGTGCCCAGGCACTGTGTTAGTTTTCTTGGAATAGACAGATAAAGAAAAGACAGTTTATAGGCTGGCCATGGTGGCTCATGCCTGTAATCCCAGCACTTTGGGAGGCTGAGGTGGGCGGAGACTTGAGGTCAGGAGTTCGAGACCAGCCTGGCCAACGTGGTAAAACCCCATCTCTACTAAAAATACAAAAAAATTAGCTGGGCGCGGTGGTGGGTGCCTGTAATCCCAGCTACTTGGGAGGCTGAGACAGGAGAAATCGCTTGAACCCAGGAGGCGGAGGTTGCGGTGAGCCGAGATTGCATCATTGCGCTCCAGCCTGGGCGACAGAGCGAGACTCCGTCTCAAAAAAAGAAAAAAGAAAAAAGAGTTTATGTTCTCAAGTAGCTCACAATCTAGGAGTAATAAAGTTGAAGGGTTAACTATAAAATAATGAGGTAAATCATGATAGATATGAATATGTACAAAACGATGCCCTGGGATTAGAGCAGCTCCCTGTAGTTGAGTGAATGTGTGTGTGTGTGTGTGTGTGTGTGTGTGTGTGTGTGGCGGGTGGGGGGTGGGGTAGGGTGGGGGGAGGGGCGGGGGCAAGGGGAGTAAATGAGAGTGGGGAGTGTGCTGTTACCTTTTTTATTCCAGCCCTTCATTTTTATCCTCTTTAATCCAGAGATTAGTAATTCCCAGTTTCAATTTTATGGTCTTCAGTATGGTCTTTAGCCTTTGTTGCCCAAAGGTTGAACCATTCAAATTCCTTCTGGGATAGTTTGTTCCTCTCAAGAAGATTACTTTTCAGACTTTATAGTGCTTTAAAAACCTTGCCATTTTTAGGCTACTAAATTGACTTTTTAACATAAATAGCATAAAGCCCTCAGTAAGGGACAATTATTTTCTTTAGCTACCAGCTGATCTTTAATGGAGAAGGATATAGTGCTCTTCAAGAGTACTATGACTATGTTTGTTGAGAATGACAAATTTAAGGGTAGGGATAAGAAGAGGAACTAGCACAGAGATTAAGGAATATAAATTTAGAGACAGAAGAGCATGGTGTCATGGAAGGAGAGGGAAGGGAGGGATTCCAAGAGGCACTGAAGGACTTGAGAGTTCAGAGGTTAAGCAGCTGGAGTATTGGAAAGAAAATGTTGGATTTGGTCATTTGCAAGTCATTGGTGATTTTAGGGAGAATAATTTTAACAGAAGGGTAGGAACATTGGTCATGTTGCACTGGAATGAGGAATTCATAGAGAAGAAATGGAAATCCCAAAGGAAAGGTGCTTTGTAAAGGGGTTTGGGCATGAAGGTAGGTGCAATTAAAGCCATAGCCAGAGGGGAACATGCTTTATAAGGGGGGGAGAAGTCTTTGAGAACACATGGTGAAATCTTAATCTGATGAGCCAAATGCCTTTCATAGATAGTATTTTGCTGAAAAAATTTGACCTGAATACATTTTTACTTTTATTTTATTTTATTTTTTTGTTTTAGAGACAGGGTCTAGCATTGTCACCCAGGCTGGAGTGCGGTGGTACGATCTCAGCTTACTGCAACCTCTGCCTCCCGAGTTCAAGCAGTCCTCCTGCCTCAGCCTCCTGAGTAGCTGGGACTACAGATGTGCGCTACCATGCCAGGCTGTTTGTTTTTTTTTGTAGTGACGGGGTTTTGCCATATTGCCCAGGCTGGTCTCAAACTCCTGGGCTCAAGTGATCTGCCTGCCTCAGCCTCTCAGAGTGCTAGGATTACAGGCATGAGCCATTGTGCCTGGCCCCATTTTTATTTTTAAAATTATGTTGTTTTGATTATGATGTGCCTATAATTTAAAACATTGTTTCTCATCGTGTAATTTGTGCCTTATAGCCCTGTTGAATTATTGCCTTCTTTTCATAATAAATATGTGGTTTATGGGGAAAAAGCCTACTTAATACTTCATGAGATTAAAAGTCAGACCCTTTGGAAAAAAAAGAAAAGGAAAAGAAATACTTTATTAGAAATTATCACCATTACACCACCATCTGGTTCTTTCTTCAATTTTTTTTTTAATTAAAAAAAAAATAGATGCTGGGTGTGGTGGCTCACGCCTGTAATCCCAGCACTTTGGGAGGCTGAGGGGGGCGGATCATGAGGTCAGGAGATCAAGACCATCCTGGCCAACATGGTGAAACCCCGCCTCTACTAAAAATACAAAAATTAGCTGGGCGTGGTGGCATGTGCCTGTAGTCCCAGCTACTCAGGAAGCTGAGGCAGGAGAATCACTTGAACCCAGGAGGCAGAGGCTGCAGTGAGCCGAGATCGAGCCACTGCACTCCACTGCACTCCAGAGTGAGACTCTGTCTTAAAAAAAAAAAAAAAAGTAGATACAAGGTCTGGCTATGTTGCCCAGGCTGGTCTTGAAGTCTTGGGCCCAGCCAGTATGCCTGCCTAGGCCTCCCAAAGTGCTGGGATTACAGGTGTGAGCCACCGTGACTGGCTCTTTCTTCAATTTTTATCTTTATCAACATCTTAAACTTATTTGCTTTCCTTTAAAAAATTTCTTTTCTTGATTATAGAGCTTTGTTTTACATGGGGATTTTTTTTTTTTTTTTTTTTTTGAGACTGAGTCTCGCTCTGTCGCCCAGGCTGGAGTGCAGTGGCGCAATCTCGGCTCACTGCAAGCTCTGCCTTCTGGGTTCACGCCATTCTCCTGCCTCAGCCTCCTGAGCAGCTGGGTCCACAGGCACCCGCCACCACACTCGGCTAACTTTTTGTATTTTTGGTAGAGGATACATGGGGATATTTATATTTTGAGCTTACCTGTTAACACACAACTCAAGAGTTAAATGTTACCGTCAAAAATCCAAACCTCCCATTTCCTGCAGAGGCCATAATTCTGCTTTTTCATGTGGATTTAGATGTACTTTTGTTTTCTTTCCAACCTTGTCTTTGGTAAAACTGAAGACTCCCTTGGTTGCAACTGACAGTTGGCTTAAGCAAGAATAGGAAGTTGACTGGCTAACGTCACTTGAGCCTTCTCTGTGATCAGATCTGGTTTCTCTCTTTTCATCTCTTGCTTCCATTTCCTGGGATAGGCTATTTCCTTCTGGTTACCTGATGGCTATAGCAGCTTTAAATCTTTACTTGTCACATTCTAGTCCATGTAAAAGAGGTTCTTTTTTTCTCGTAGAAGGCTCAACAAAAGTCTGTTTCCAACTCACAGGCTCTGGTTGGGCCATCTCTGAACCAATCACTGCCACCAAAGGAATGTGATTAAACTTGAGCCTGAGCCACAGGTGTGGGAAGTCCTCTTACCACTAAGAGTAAGAGTGGAGAGGGGAGAGGGGTGGATTTCCAGAGGAATATCAGTGAATAATTAACTGTGGTGAATCTGAGGACTTTGGAGTTGATCAAGAAAAAAGACATGGCTATCAGATGGCAGTAGAACACAATAAGCTTTATTCGTGTGGTGCTTTGGCAGGATTGCATGCAAGAGGAGGTCCCTTACAGCAAGAGACCTTCCAGAGAGAGTGAGGTGGCCTCGACCCAGAAGGGGCAGAGGTCAGGGGAGCTTTCTGGGTAGAGAGGACTTATAGTGGGGCTTAGGTGTCCAGGTTGCTGAGAAGCAGGACTGGGGAGGGCAGCAGCAACATACAGTCTTTTACACGCTCAGGGTTTGTTTTACCTATAGCTAGTGGATGTGGGGTGCAGTTTTTCAGGGTATGCAAAACAGGCTGAAAATATCCTTATTTGGGCTATGTTTAAAGCAATTGATATAAAAATTTAAATTTGGTATCCGTGAGCTTTGAGTTAATGGTCAGTCTGAATGAAGAAGTAAACAACATGGGGTCAATATGTAAAGGGGTCACTTTTAACCTGGTTCTGTAGCATTAATGAAAGAGAGTGAAATAGGTGCCGGGTGGCCAAAAAACTGTAAATATCCACCTTGCTTTTGGTTTCACTTTCTCTCCTAGGACCTCCCTGTGGTACTACTTTAGAACTGACAGGAGAGGCCAGCAGTGGTGATTTGAGAGTGTGCCCTCAGGTGTGTATATGAATTGGCGAAGGCAGGGCCTAAGCAGTTAAAGGATATGCTCTGTCCTGGGCTGAATGCAGCCTCATTCTGGTACAGTGTGTGGGGATAATTGCTTGAAATGTTTGTGTGTATTTTGAGGATTTGTTGTAATTGAATTTAATTGAGTGCTTTGCAAAACCATTTGTCATGATTTTAGGCTTGGTATACATAGATATTTAAATTCGGGGGCATGTCTCAAATTATTTACAGAAGAGATTGAAACTTGAAATAATGTAAGTCATGATTTTTACTTTATCTTTTCCTCACTTTCAGTATTCTTCACATGAGGATGTATATACTTTTGTTATAAAAGTAGTCTTGTTCACAGAGGCATATTTAAAACATATGTACCGGTAAAAAAAAAAAAAGTAAATGATTGAGCACCACCTCCCAAACGCAACCACTGAAAACATATATGTGGACAGTAGAATATAATCCAGAATGTTTCAACTTGAGCTAACCCAGAGTAATTTTAGAGTAATTTTACAGTTCCTGGAATTTAGTCGTCTTACCACCTAAAGGGCCCAACCAGTGAAAAGCATGTTTATCATGTCAAGTCTGGTGCTGTATAATGGAATGCAAGCAAGTTATGACAATAAATGTTAAATGGAAAAGCCTTTACTTTATATGCATATATCTTGAAGTCAGTTGAGTAATTTATTCAATATTGGTGTTTATTTTGTATTAAAACATATGAATTTACTAGAAGACAGAAAAAAATCTGCATGATTTGGGTCAAGCTGCAAATAGGAAAAGTGGCATATTATAAGATATTCCTAAATATTTAGTGATGATACATTTCACCTGCAATTCGTGCACTTGAAATCAAAACTTGTCTTTCCTTTAAGATGGCAAAAATATATAGAATAATATAAAAACTGTGCACATTTTATATTTGGGGAAAGACCTCTTGAACTGCACATAAGCTTCTGCTTATTCTTTCTAACTTGCTTTTCAGGTTACTTTTTCAGTCTATATACTTGGAATAATGCTCTTAAATGACTTTCGTTACATTAAACCTGAGATTTCCTGACATGTAGTAGTGTCCTAGTCCATTTGTGTTGCTATACCAAAACACCTGAGGCTGGGTAATTTATAAAGAACAGACATTTATTTCTCACAGGTCTGGAGGCTGGGAAGTCCAAAATCAAGGTGCCAGCAGGTTCAGTGTGCAGTTAGGGCCTGTTCCTCATAGATGGCACCACCTTGGTGTCCTCACATGGCAGAAGAACAGAGGAGCAGAAGAGCAAAGGTCCTAAGCTACTTCCCTCCATTTTTTCACAAGGCACTAATCCATTCGTGAGGGTGGAGCTCTCATTACTTAATCACTTCCCAAAAGGCCACACCTCTTAATACCACTACAATGGGAATTAATTTTCAACATAGGAATTTTGGATGACGTTCAGACCATAGCAAGTAGTCTCTTACAGTCATTTTAGATCTATCCCTTTTACATCCTATCCATATTATGTGGATTTGGGCTGCTGTGACCCAGTGGTCACATGACCCACTGGTTGTTGGAGATTTGGTAAATGATACCATAACCATTTTTCACTTGTTAACAAACTGCCGCTCAATTATAATGTGGTATCTCCTATATATATCTGTATATCTGTCTGTTAGGGTTTTATTTGGGTTCTTTTTTTTGTTGTTTGTTATTTAGCCTCCCATATCACTTTGTCACTGTGTGTTTGTTTTGTTTAATTCATATTCTTATTAAATTGCTCAGTAGTGTGAAATGTTTTTAGAGACCTTTGTTCTGATTCTTGGTTCTGTTTTTCTTCATCTGTCTTTTGCATATTGTCTTCCCCTCTCCCTCTCTCTGCCTTTTTTTTTTTTTTTTTTTTGTAGTATGTTTGTGGATTTGCCAGGCCAGCCTCTTTACCTTGCTTGAGCAATCAAGCTTAGCTTGGCCCACTCTGTTTGGGCCTGTTTGCTTTTTTATGGTGCTGGTGAATTTTTCTTGCCTTCTTTCCTACCCAATCAGAGAGGAGTTTGTTTTCCTTCCTGACGTACTGTTTTGACGGTTGGATATCACTCAGTGTGTCTGCTTATCACCTATCTAGGGGCAGTGGAGAAGACATGGGGAGGAAGAAGGGTTCGCTGTAGCAGCCTTACTATAGGATTTGGCTTCAACCCTCTCTTTTGTGATTTTGCTAAGTATCTTGAATTACTGTCACACTACCTGGTTGGTCTGTAACCTGTTATCTTGGAAGGCTGAGAGATATTCTTAGATTTTGGATCTTCTCTCTTACTATTCATCAGGTTTCCTTGAGTCAGTGCCATTTGTTGCTTCCCTTGTTTGTATTTCATTAGAAGCTGTTTCCATTCGCCACCCCCTACTTTTCTTCTGGTCCTCTGTGGGTGTGTGTGAGGCTTCACATGGCAATTCCTCCTCTCGCCTGTCTTCCACTTCTTCTACTCATCATAATTGCTGGAGATATTTATTTAGCTTGGCTGCTATTTTTTATGGTCTATGGCCTTTCCTGCTTTTTTCTTTTTGCAGAAAAAATACCAAAATGATAAAACCTGTATTTTTCTTTTCTGACCAGAAGGAATGTGGTAAAGGTAGAACTTATGGTATTATGGGCATTTCCATTTCTCTGGGCTCTCTACATCTCCCTTCCCCTTCCTGGATTTGTCTTCCTATAAGTTTGAGAGTTTTAATGAAATTTTCAGAATTTTGTTTATTCACAGCCTCACCCCTCCTTCTCCTTATGTGGAGTTTGGTCTTAGCAGCTTCACAAAATGCACCAAATCTAGCCCTGAAGATTCTTGGAAACATCTGCTTTATAGTCACCATATTTTAAAGATTGTGGTATGAAATTGTGTTCTTTCTTTGGTTTCATTGCCATTGGTGTATGTTTGCTGTTTTCTATAATTTACTTATTTATTTGTTTAATCCACGAAGTTACATTTTTTAAAGGGTCTTTAAAACTAATCCCAATGCTGGATTTGAAAAACCAATGTTCATCATAAAAATTCCTGTGGATTCAACAGTTCAGTTGTTTGAATAATTCTGGTAGACTTATTTAGTACAGATTAATTTCATTGTATTTGATGTGAATATCTTTTTTCCAGATTGTTATTGGCTTTTAAACTGTGTAAGTGTTTTAATGTGGTCAGATCATTCTTTTCTTGTACACTTTATTTCTTCTAAGCTTAGAAACTTCTCTTCCATGCAGAATTTTGATGTTTCTGTTTCCTGGAGTTTGATTATCTAGCAGTAATTTTTATATTTATTTATAGAGAAGACTATGTGGAGAGAGAGCTAGTACTTATTGTCTTCTATATGTTGTGGTATTGCATTTAGCCCAGTGAGATAACATAATCACCATTTTTTCATACTGGGAGACTGGAGATCAGAGAGATAGAGGTGTTTCTCCAGACACATCCAGGCATAGCTATCTGATTTGAATCCAGAGCTATCTGATTCCAAAGCTCATGTTCTTCCTAATATAGTAACTCTTATTTAATTGCCTTGCTAGTTAGAGAGAAGGTCTATGTATTCTGAGAAAGGAATGAGAGGGAGGTTTTTCTATAAGCTTACTGAGGGCAGGGACTGTGTCTTTTGTTCATGACTGCATATCTAGTGTCTTTCACAGTCTTTGGCACATAGTGGGTGCTTAATAAGTATTTGTTGAATGATTGAACCAAAATAGACATTTGATTGGGCAGGGCTGATGTGTTATATACTTTAGACTTTGAGGTTATTTTTTTAGAACACATGTTAGCTCAGTTCCATTATTCTAGCCAACTTCTAAGTTTTATTTTCCTCTTTAACAAACATGTTAAAATATCTATTATAAGGCATGGGTCATTGTAGTCACTGTCTCCCATAGTGGTAAAGTGAGGGTGAGTAACTTGGGCCTCCTGGGTTCACCCTTAGTCACATTATTTCTCAATATGCTGGTGATGCAGCATGTTGTATGTAAGTTATCTAGCAGAAATACACTTTCTTATCTAATTGCAACTGTGTTTCTATAGATTACTCTTCCTACTTTTTAGCTTGGAATGTGGTATTCAGAACTATCGAGTATTTGTGATAATGTCCACAAATCAAAATGTTTTTGTTTTAAAAAATTACTTAAATTCTCTAATATTTAGTGTAAAAGACACATCTTTTCATCTGTAACACTTTTATCTTCTCTCTGTGTCCTGTGAAAATTCATTTTCCTTTAATTCTTCCAATTTTTCTACTTTGATTGTTTTTTCAGCCAAATGGAAGTTCAGAAAAGTAGAATTTTTACCAAGGAAAATTTAATGTCAGAGTCTAGATATAATATTGGCATGGTATAGATTATAAGGTCTGACAGCACAGTAGTCTCACGTTTGTGACTGAGGTGGAAAAAAATACTGTATATAAAAGGTTCAGTATGTTTGGACTATAATTGTTAGTAAAGGAAGTGAATGGATTTTTACCAATAATATATATGAGCATAGTGGAATATTTTTTAAATCATAAAATGACTTCTATAAGCTTGTATGGGATTATATTGTCACATAAATAAAAATTCATGAATTCTTTGGAATAAAAGTCCTGCCAAAGAAAATGGTGAACTGAAGGATAAGTCAGTCACCTTTTGCCACATCTTTTTAATTTTAATTTTAAAAAATTAAAAAAAAAGCATCCTCCCCACTCTGAGGTTTTGCTACATCTTGAGACAATCCTAGATAATCAGATCCTCAGCCTTCAAATAACTTCTAATTGTCTGAACTGGAGCCTTTTTCTTATCTGCCAAGAAAATGTATTAGTGGCCACATGTGGTTGCTGAGAGGCTATGCTTCCCAAAGCTGTCTGGTTTCTTTGATTGCCATCCAGAGAGTGAACTGATATGCTCAGCTGGGGTGAATGAACAGCCAGAACACAGCCTTGCTTTTTTTGTGTGGGGGTGTTAGTGCTAATAAAAGATTAACGCTGTTTTCCTCACAGGGAATCAATGGATAATGTTTTGATAGCCCTTGTCTCACCAGTGAACCATATGGCCCTTATTTTCTCATACATGTGGTTGAAATGTTAGAGCGTAATGTTAGAGAAGAATCTCTGTGGTGTACTGGCTCCCGTTCCTTGCCTAGGCATTAAAGTGTAGGTGTTTTATTATATTGGAGAACTTCCCTCATTTGTTTTTAAGATCCTTTATGGATCCACAGTGAGAAGTCGGAAGATCAAGGGGATAATAGGATTGACTCTCATCCTGTGCTGAGTTTTCTCATATACATGGCATTCATTTATAAAATCTCTGGTCCAAGACCCATAAAATAATGTGACTTTCAAATAGTGATTTCCTGTATGTTATGTTGCATAAAACCCTTAGTTCCTGGGGGAAGGTTATAAAGAGAGTTCCCAGTAGTCTGCAGATTGGTTTTTTACATGATCATTTAAAGTTGTTACTTTTTCTAAAAGGTAAGTTCTGATTGCCATTATACATACACTATCAAAATTTGGTTAAATACCTCCTTGCCTGCTATTGCTAAGAGAGGGAAAGACTAAAAAAATTAGAGGTTTCTTAGTGTTGTTTGAAAAAAAAAGTAATTTCTTTCATGGTAGCTAAATGCCAAGACTGGAAAAGCTTTAAGGTGATGCTTGTGGTCAGCACTGCCTTTGACAAGGTGGTTAAATGTGGTGGTCTTGATAGGATTTGACAACCATTTTTGATCCATATATATATTTCATCGTGGTCCCTTTTTAAACAGTGGAGTAATGAAGCTGTTAAATATCCTACTCAATTGAGAAGGAAAGTGGCTACCATGAACTACTTTATTCAAGTGACACTGCAATATAAAGGCTTCCAGCAGTTTCAAAAATGCATCTACACAACACATTGCCATGAGAAATGAACAATCTGCCCTTCCCCCAGGTCTCTCTTAAATTAAGTTGATTCAGCCACCCTTTTCCAGTCTCTACATGGAAACTTGCTTTGAGGTTTAAATTCTGTAGCACAAAATAAAGATATATATTAATGCTTAATATGAAAAGCAAATGCTTGTGTTGACTACTAGCATGTCAAATATATTTTTAAAGTACACTGGTACTCTGATTATAGGATATACTAGATATATGAAATTTAAGGAGTTTTTTTTGATGGACTTTTGAGTAGTTTCCAGTTTTTGGCCAATATGAATAAAGCTATTAAGATCTTTATATAATTATTTATGTGGACAATACAAAAATATAAGTATCATACAAGTGTAAAATGATTTTTAAATTATACTGTTAAAAAATTCCCAATCTTTTTTACCGTTATAAAATTTTATGACACCCAAGAATATTGAGAATAGAGTTCTAATATTGGTAGGCATGCTTTTTGTAGAAGAATCATATTATATGTGTTTACCTCAACCTTCAAAGATACTAAATTTGTATCTTCAGTATTTCATATTGTACATAATTTCAGTCACTTCTGGCTAACTTAGAATATCAGAAATGGTAAAGCTTGGCATCAGAACAAGTTCACCTATATTATATTACTATTTCAATTATGTTTCTACCTAAGTTAAAAATTAAAAGTGAGCTGGATTTTAAAATCAAATTTTCTTTTATTGAAATTTGTGAACATGAACCTTTTAAATCAGCATTTCTAGATCTTTACTAAAATAAGACAGTACTATTTAATATGGAAACAATAACTGAGATGTAATCCTAAATTTAATTTGGAAAGTTATATCATGATTTTAGGAGACTGTGAACATAAAATGTGTGAGTGGAAAATTAAGATTTCATATGGCTTTTTTCAGCTGGTTGATTAAGTCCTATATAGTTCATTGTCCTAAAGATGAAATTTATATAAGGTTTTGGAAGGCAGGATTTGTATATTAAAAGTGCATGTTTCCAAGGTGGTACAAACTGTTTTTAACAATCTATCATCTTTCATTTACCAAGGGAACTATGTAAAAAGAAAAGGAAAATGTTAAGTAGGAACAAAATGTTGAGATGATGATAAGCTACAAGGAAAGAAAAAAGACTTTAGAAAGAATACTAAAAAGAAACTAGCTTTTTTTCCTCAACGATCTGTCTGAATTCATTTTGCTTTCATTATATATCTAGCCCGGAGGCAAAGTATGTTGAGTATTACAACAAAGAGGGTGTTATAAGGAGGACTTTTTTTTCAGTAATAAAGTATAACATATGTGTAAACCATGCAACCTTGTAACAGGAAACTTTATAATAAGGGAGGACTGTGCTTAGCTTTTCCACAATTTTGGAAGAATGAATTTTATTAGGTGTTAGACAAAGAAATTATCAACTGACTTTTATGCTGTAAGGTTGAAAGATTTGTTATGACCATTTCTAGACTTCAGCAGTGGTTTTAATGTGGGTCCTGATATATTAGGAACAGTGCCTAGCACTATTAATATGTCTACTGTTGCTAGTTCTCTAAAGGAATATGATGTTTAACTTTTGCCTTTCAATGAAAGATTATTCAAAATTCTGTTATTCTGTGGTTTTCTCAGCAGTATTAGGCTATTCTTGAATTGATCAACACATAATATAATTTGGGAACCCAATCAATGGTTCTTTTCTTTTTGAAAGATGGCGACAAATTCTTTTTAAACTTGGGAAATTGGCTCCATCATTCATCCCTTATTCTTTCTTTGCTTCTCTTGCCCAACTTCCTGAAAAACATATTGTTTTGATGTCAATATTTAGAATAGATTATCTGTTGGGGAATCAGTTTGTATTAATTATACTGAAATAAATGTAAGTTTGACAAATGATGTAGGTTAGTAGGCATTGGGCCTAATGGGTTACTCAGTTAATGAAGACACTAAAATTAGGGACCTCTAATATGCCTGAAACATATTTCCTGTAAATTTCCCCCAGTTTCAAGATTAACTGGCAATAGCTATGTTTTTCTGGCTTTTAAAGGCTAATATATCATGGTAGAGTTTTAGGATTTATATAGGGCTTATTATGGAATAGTTGAGCTCTTTGTATTTATCGCACAGTTATTGAAGCAAGCTAGAAGTGTAGAAGTCAGTCCTCAACTTTTTGGCTTTTCAGCAATCTATTTTTTTTTTAAATGTTATACTTACTCTCCTTTCCTCCTCCTCTCGCTTCAAAACTTAAAAATGATTATACACCACACACATTTATTGGCAATTTTAAATGAAGGTGGGATAATTTAAAAAGACTCTTTAAATATGGTTCAATTCACTGCAGGGCTGCTAGAAAAATAAGGATGAAGTTTTTAGGCAACGAGATCTTAGAAGGAGAGGGATGTTAGAAGTATGTTAGCAAGATACAGTATATTGTTATACATTTAAAAATAAACCATTTATTTTAAGCCTTGCAAGAGCCCAGAAACATTCAAAATAACTTTTAACCATGTGTAGTTCATTTGATAAAAATAAAAAGTCAAATAGTACAGACAAGCATATGAAGGCCTCACTCTCCCCATTATTCTCCCTGCTCTCTAATATTAGTCACTGATGCCTTTATTTTTTCTGATGGTTAACTCCTTATCTCTAGATTGTGTGATCACACCCTATTTTTGGATTTATCCTATTTAGATTTTGATGTACCACAGTGGTAAAAGTTTTGATTATTGACACTTCCTTTTTCTTATCCTCCTTCCAATTATATCACTGTTTTCATTTCTGTTGCCGGTCACCTGTGCACGTTCAAACAGTATACTTAATTTCTATTTCTTGTTCTACCAACTTTCAGCCCCTTGATTCTACATTTTAGAAAATGAAGACATTGGCTATCTTTATCATTACTCTTATTTCTCTCTGATGTAAGTCTCTCAACCTCTATCCGCTCTACCTTTATTCTTACATTGTCCAAGTTGATAATGTTTACATGCTGGTCTGTAACTATAACTTAAATCTTCCATGACTTCTCATGATTCTAAAAGTTAAACACATTGTTTGAATTATGTAAATATTACTCATTGTAGAGTACTAAGATCACAGAAGTCCAGTGTCCTTTTATGAATCCAATGTCCTGTGCTACTCAAAGGAAAACGATCTTAGTGGATTTTTAAAACACACATATTTATTTATATTGCCTTACAATTCCTGAAGGTTTTCCTGGCTTTCACTCATATTGTTGAATCTGTCAGTTTTTTTCTAGTTCCTGGAGACCTTCCTGTTATCTAGAGACAAGGAATCCCCCCCAACACCCAATTTTCTTCCTTTTAATGATCTCATTTTGTTCTGGAGTAATTTTGTTTTGCTCTTTTGTTTTTCTTGGGCTTTTCTTATAGCAGGTTTTCCTCACATTTCTGGTCATCAGTTTTGATTTGAGGATGAATCAGTAGAAAAATTGAGCACTGTGAAAGTGGGTTGGATTATTGAACAGCTGGCTTAGCTTTATTGGCTATCAATTTCTATTTGACAGTCATACAATAAAGGCTGACTGTAAGCTGTATGTCCCTGGAGACAGGGGCCTGGGTTTGTCAACTGGTGGGCTTTACTTTTACTTTAGGACAGTTAGGGGATAACTGGCTGTTTTATTGGGGACTCAAATAGCAGTAGTTGTATGTCTTTTCTCCTGAGGTTGTTTTCTTACTCTAGAGGTTTTTTTCACTCCTATTTGGGGACCATGGGCATAATGTATTCTGGACCTGGGTGGGGAAGGAGGTTTTGGGTTGACTATCAGGATGAAGACTTTTTCTTCATGTATTTTCAGGTGTCTGCCCCATTCCCATGCTCTTCTATGCCTGGTGTCCCCCTAATCTGGAGTTCCTTATTTAGTTCACCCTCTTCAGAATATGTGCTTTCTGTTTCCTATGGAGGAAGGATCCTGGGTATCTGTTTATTTCCACAGACTTTTTATTTTTATTGTTAATTTTTTTTCTTTCCGGTATTATTCCAATTTTAGTATATGTGCTGCCAAAGCGAGCACAAATTCCATAGACTTTTAAACAGCTACTCTGTTTTCAGATCCTACGTCATCCCACTTTCTGTGGTACCTAGTGCTTTTACTTCCCGAGACTTTTCAGAATTCTGTGGGGTGAATCAGTATATTTCTCTCTAAGCATTCAAAGTTGACCTCACTCTACTCTTCGGTATCATTTACCTCTTCTTGTTCACTTTCCATTTTCACAGATTGTGGGTAGGCTTACCACAGGTCTGATTTCTTTGAAGAAGCTCATGTTTGTTTCTTTTATCCTTGTTGTTTGGGGGCATTTTTTTTTTTATTTGAGAGAAGGGGACATAAGAGTCTTTAATTCACCACCTTAAAGCAGGAAGTCATGTCTGCTCTTTTGATGTAATGTTTCTAGAAAATATTAGAGAAAAACTTGTCCTCAGAGTCACTAGTCAGGTAAAAGAATATGTGATTGGCTTTCTCCAAAGGCTCTTATTTTTTGTCCTGTGTGAAAAAGGAAAGGGGGTCAGAATGGTTGCCAGGTCATGATTACAGAAGCTCAGCTGTAAGTCATGGATGAAAAGCTTGGTTGTCTGCCTCCATAGTTGAGTGAGTTATTTCACCTCTGGGACCCAGTGAATGTTCAGACAGTTGAGTAATCCCACATTTGGGTATGTGGTAGGCATCAGGGTGAGTAATATATGAGAACTTGGCATAATAATTGGGAATTATAAGGAGAGTGGCAATGTTCGATAGGGCTCTGTCTCAATTTCCTACAATTTCATTTTCATTGCTGTCAATAGTATTGGTTTTGCTCAGAGAATGGGGGCATTCTTAACTTTGGCAGATGCTAGGATCATTATCATTCTAGTATTATTTTTGGAAGAAGAGGAGATAAAAACTGTGCTTGCCCATGAACTTCTTCTATATGAGCATTTTAACCAGTGTTTGTTAGAGATGTTAATAATCTCAGGTTCCAATTTTCTATCTCCAGTTAGGAAGCCTGGTTTATCTTGTGACAGAATATGAGCCATTTACTATTATACATGTGTGTTAGTCCATTCTCACATTGCTATAAAGAACTACCCAAGATTGGGTAATTTATAAAGAAAAGAGGTTTAATTGGCTCAGGGTTCTGCGGGGTACAGGAAGCATGGCTGGGTAGGCCTCAGGAAACTTATAGTCATAGTGGAGGGTGAAGGGGAAGCAGGCACGTCTTACATGGTTGGATAAGGAGGATGAGAGAGAAGGGAGAGGTGCTGTACACACTTTTAAACAACCAGATCTCATGAGAACTCACTCATTTTCATGAAAGCAGCAAGGGGGAGGTCTGCCCCCATGATCCAGTTACCTTCTACCAGGCACCTCCTCCAACATTGGGGATTACAATTCAACATGAGATTTGTGGTGGGGGGGAACACAAGTCCAAACCATATCAACATGGCTCTCCTGTTATCATCCAAAACTTAACTTACCTGGAGAAAGAATCAGCATCTGAGATAATGTCTATAAAGTACTCAGTCCCATGCTTGGTTTCCCTTACCCATTGTCAGCCTCCAGCTTAGTAACTCCAGTGGAAAACAAGGGGCTCCCCCAATAACTCTGACCAACAAGGATTTGCCAAGGGCTCCAAGTGGCCCAGCTTGGGACATATGCTAATTCTGGAGCCCACCACTAGTGTTAGAGGATGGTATACTCTGTGGGCCCACATCTTGGTTAAGTGCTCAGCTGTTTGGTAGGTGGTAGGGGTTGGTAAGGTAGTTAGTCTTATTTGAATCACACAGAATTTGGGAATACATGCTGGCTGATAAAAACTACACGTTTGCTATAGAGAGAAGAGACAAAACTCTAGAATAGTGGTTCTCAAACTTTAGTGTCTACCAGAATCACCTGGGAGGCTTATTGAAACACAGATTGCTGGGCCCCATTCTCAAGAGTTTCTGATTCAGCAGGACTGGCATGAGGCCCCAGAGTTAGCATTTCTAACAGGTTTCCAGGTGATGCCAATACTACTGGCGTGGGGAACCACACTTTGAGAACCCTGCTCTCTAGAACAGTGGTTCTTACATTTTAGTGTACAGAGACTTTTCTGGGCTTACTAAAAGTGTTGTTTCTGAGGCCTCACTTCCAGAAATTCAGATTTGGGAAGTTTGGGGTACAGCTCAGGAATGTGCATTTTTAATGTACCCTAGATAATTCTCATATAGGAGCCACAGGAGTTCAGCAGACTATGGTATGATAAATGCTGCTCTGTAGGTTGCATGTAACAAGTATTAGAAATTAACCATCCTTATTTATTTATTTTTACGATATTGGAACACTACTTTTCTTTTCTTTTCTTTTTTTTTTTTCCTGAGACAGAGTCTTGCTCTGTCACCCAGGCTGGAGTGCAGTGCCATGATCTTGGCTCACTGCAACCTCCGCCTCCCGGGCTCAAGCAATTCTCCTGCCTCAGCCTCCCGAATAGCTGGGATTACAGGTGTGTGACACCACGCCCGTCTAATTTTTGTATTTTTAGTAGAGACGGGGTTTCACCATATTGGACAGGCTGGTCTCAAACTCCTGACCTCAGGTAATCCGCCCGCCTCGGCCTCCCAAAGTGCTGGGATTACAGTCGTGAGCCACCACGCCCGGCCAGAATGAACACTACTTTTCTAATTTCCACATGTACGTTTGTGTCAGTCAGCATCCTAGCAGGAAATACAACATATCTTGGATGATTAAAAGATATTTTAGGCCGGGCATGGTGGCTCACGCCTGTAATCCCAGCACTTTGGGAGGCCGAGGCAGGTGGATCACCTGAGGTCAGGAGTTCGAGACCAGCCTGGCCAACATGTTGAAACCCCGTCTCTACAAAAATACAAAAATTAGCCAGTGGTGGTGGCGAGTACCTGTAATCCCAGCTACTTGGGAGGTTGAGGTAGGAGAATCGCTTGAACCTGGGAGGCAGAGGTTGCAGTGAGTCGAGATAACACCACTGCACTCCAGCCTGGGTGACGGAGCCAGACTCCATCTCAAAAAAAAAAAAAAAAGTTATTTTAGTGAAGGGATCACTGATAGAAGTGTGGGCAGGGTTAAGGGAACAAATACTGAAGCACACAGATTATCAGCAGTGGAAGCTGTTATCACTTCTAAGGTGAAGGGACAGGAGGAGGAAATGATATTATTTTGAGGGCTTATTAAGAGAGAGGGCCATGGAGAAAGGTCCTTCCTCCTACTCTTCATTCAGATGAAAACCTCTCACCCCCAAACAGATGAGACACGAAGTCCAATCAGTTACCTTATTGTCATGGGGTAACATTTCAGCCATATTCCCATTTGAAACCAAAGTTGCATGTAGCCATCACTACTACCCTCATACAAGATAGCAGGAAAAGAGGTGTATTGGGAGAAATAATTGACTAGTATAAAATATACTTAGCTGTAACAGTCTCCACCATTGTAGCTAGTCAAGAGGCTGACATTGATAATCATAACTTCCTCTCGCCACTACTCATTTCATGTTCCTCTTAGTTTTTCCAGTACTTTGGTTGGTCACAATTCTTTACTTTTATACCCAAAAGGATTTAAGTCTTTAGTGGGCCTGTCTTTACTGGGTTACTGTAGTTTCCCATCGATTTTATCAGATAGGAACATTGTGCTAAGAGGCAGCCCAATGAATCCCTTGGATTTTAGACATAGCCTACTTGTTTTTATTGCAAAGCAGCCATCTAGTTTCCTCTTAGAAATAAGGATCAACCATTCTTTAGTACATTAACCTTCTTCTCTGCTTATCACCCCTATGTGGTGGAGTCTCGACCAGAGAATTCTCTGCTTCAAATTTAATAGAACCATGGCTGTATTCCTTGGTGGAAGCTTTCTTTTCCTGGGAACCATATTCTCCAGTGTTTTCACAGTGCTTGTTCATTATGAGAAATGCTTCCATGTACTTCCCCCTCTAGATCTCCTTTTTAACCAGTATTTCAGTTTTGTTCTTTCTAATTACTTAATCCCAACCCATTAGCTATTGCCCACCTATCAGTGTAAATCTAAATCCCAGGTCATCTTCCATTCCCAGTAAACTGACCACCAGATATATTGTTCAAATTTACATCTACTGGAAAATTTCTTTCTGTAACTGTTTTTTAAGGATACCCCTAAGTGGGAAACTGATACTTTAGTTGACTTCAGGTACCAGGATATCATGCAAATCCATCTGTAAACCAGGTCTGTGTATTTTTTTCTTCTGTTCATTGGTTATGGGGAACTCCTCATGAGGCATGAAAGAGGCAGTGAAGCAGCAAGGGTAGATACTATAGGAGTTTGAGCCACTAGTGCTCATTAAATTTATGTCTTCTTTTCCTATTCATATATTTGATTTCTATTTAATGATGACATGTTGCTTCACATACCCAATTTCATGACTCAGTAGATCAAGTAGCCCATTTTTTGATGGACATCTCTGGTCATGTAGTCACTGTCTTGATTTGACAGTTGGAAGTCTCAGTCTTTTTTATTTTGTAAGTGTTTAATTAAAGCAGATAGCCCACTCAGCCATCTTTGTAATGATTATTGTTATCAAAAATTAAGTCCAGTAGTCACCTATCTCAAAGCTTTGTCCTTCACTGGCACTCCATCCCACATTGCAGCAGTGATAATTTTAATAATTGTGATTTCATTGCATGTCCCATATTTTGTTGTTTCATTTTTTCCCCTGGCAGGGAGGTCATCTGCGCATTCATCAAATATGTGTGAGCAAACCAGTCCCCAAATCTCTGCAAATCCCCAAGTACTGTATCAGTTAATGACCCAGCAGGAAATAGATTCATGGCAGATGATTCAAATGAAGGGATTTTAAAGCAAGGGGTTACTTACAGAAGTGTGGGAATGGTTAAGAGAAGAAACTGTCTTTATAGTTAGCAAAGTAAGTATAAACTATCTAATTTAAGCCATTGTATTTTGGGATATCTTTGTTATAGCAGCTTGGCCTTTTTTGTAATAGACATAAAAATTTACATTATTATGACACTGTAGTTGTTACTGATAGCTAAGACATGATTATATTTCCTTTCTTTTTCTGTGAGGTTAAAAATAAGAAGTAACTTTATCCCTTTACCCAGGTTTGCCTATTGTTAATATTTTTACCTTATTTGCTTTATGTTTTTTCCTGTCCCTTGCTCTCACTTGCTCTGTCTCCTTCTCTCCCTCTCTCTCTCATGTGTGTACATTTTGCCCTGAACAGTGTGAAAGAATGTATTTCTCAAGAATAGAAATATTCTTATATAACCACAGTACAGTTATCAGTTTCCCAAAATTACATTGATATACAACATTTTTATCTACTGTATCATCCAAATTCTAATTTTGTCAATTGGTCTAATAATATAATATAATAATGTGCCCTGTAGCACATTATTTCCCATCCCAATGATTACATTTCCATCCTAACTATTACAGAATCTAGTCTAGGGATAGGCATTGCATTAAATTATCATGTCTTTTAGCCTCTTTTAATTTGGAAAATTTCCTCCAATTTTCTTTGTCTTTTATGACATTGACATTTTTGAAGAATATAGTCTCCCATACCATTAAATTTTTTTTCTCATTTTGTCTCTTACTTCCCTGTGATTAAATCAAGATTATACATTGTTGTCCAAAATCCTGTCAAGAATAGGTGATATTGCATTCTTCCTATATTATCACATAGAAGCATCCTCATTATTGATTAATTTTGATCTTCTGGTTAAGCTTGTTACCTGAATTCTCCACTGTGTAATTACTAATTACTGGTGTTTTATGCCTTGCAACTAATAAGGAAATGTAAATATTTTGCTTCTCATCAACATTCCCCCTTGAATTGATAACCCATTAGCGATTCTTGCCTGCAATAATCTTTACTGTGGTAGTTGCAAAATGATGATTTCCAAATTGGCACTTCCTTCACATTTGTCAATTGGTTCTCAATCTTCTACTGTAAGCAGTAGATCTTTCTTCTCCCCTATTTATTTGTCTGCTTATTATGTGGATTCATTAATTTCAATTTTTTTCTGTTAGTTTTAATTCAATACTGAACCTAATAATTTTGATGCTTAAATTGTCCCAGATTTGGCCAGTGGGAGCCTCTTTAAGCTGGCTCCTGTGTCCTTGTGACATGTCTTCTTTTTTTTTTTTTGTTAGCATTTCTTTACTTTCTAGCATAGTAAGATGTTCCAGGCTAATCTGATACCTATCCTGCGCAGCCATCTAAATAGTATTAGAGACCAAGATATAGATGCTAGGTGTGATCCTGTTACTATGGTATCTTTACTTTTAGCCCCTTTCAGGGACAGTGCTAGAAAATATGTGCATGTATATACACATATACATATCTGTACATACTGTACATAAACATATACATATATGCACATGTGCACATAAATGTGTACACTTATATATAGATATAACTTTTTTTTTTTTTTTTGAGATAGAGTCTTGTGCTGTCACCCAGGCTGGAGTGCAATGGCGTGATCTCTGCTCACTGAAACCTCCACCTCCTGGGTTCAAGCGATTCTCCTGCCTCAGCCTCCTGGGTAGCTGGGATTATAGGTGTGCGCCACCATGCCTGGCTTATTTTTTGTATTTTTAGTAGAGATGGGGTTTCACCATGTTGGCCAGGCTGGTCTTGAACTCCTGACCTCAGGTGATCCACCTGCCTTGGCCTCCCAAAGTGCTGGTATTACAGTCGTGAGCCACCACGCCCAGCCCATAGATATAACTTAAAAGTCATGCATTCCTACCAGTATATCCAACTTCAGTTCATTCCTACATAATTCTTTTTTGCCATCCCCTATTCAGTATTTATATGTTTCTTCTAAGTGAATATCTGGCTCTCAACATCAAGCCACATATTCATTTGCTCATGTCTATAATACATCTAAAGTAGCTGCAGAATTGATTTTGACCATTTCCCTATGATAAACAAACCTCTGTCTCTGTTTTCTTTTTCTAGCAAATTCCTCTAAGTATTCGTGTTCCCAGAGGCTGCTACGTCCAGTGCTGCACCCTTTCAAATTCCTTCTCTGTAGCCAGAGCTTTGAACTTGTAGATCCAACCCATGTTGAGAATTTTTGCATTTATTGTTTCACCTTTTCCTTCTGGGGTGGTTGGGTCTGTGCCTTCCATAAGTCCTTTGCTTTCTTCTGTTCTTTTTCACATAATCTTATAAGCCTTTCTTTCCTCACTTTCAATACTCTGAAGTTTGTGGTAGTAGCAGTGGGCTGATGGTAGAAGTGCCATGGAATTTGTTTCTTTTTTCTTCTACATATAGTGAAGGCAGCAAATGTTCTTTCTCCTAGTAATGCAGAAAGTATGGATTCAGTGTGGTTTTATGTTTTTTCTAGGAGGGTAGGGGGAAGTGGGTGACCACTATTATTTTCTGAATTCAGGAAAGTTCTGTTTTTTTTTTAATTTTTAATTTTTGTGGGCACATAGTAGGATATATATTTATGGGGTACATGAGATATTTTGATATATGCATACAATGCGTAATCACATCAGGGTAAATGGAGTATCCTCACCTCAAGCATTTATCCTTTGTATTACAAATGATCCAATTAGACTCTTTTAGTTATTTAAAAATGTACAATTAAATTATTACTGACTATAGTCATCCTATTATGCTATCAAATGTTAGATCTTATATAATTCTTTCTATTTTTTTGTACATTTAGCCATTTCTACCTCCCCCATCCCCCAACTACCCTTCTCAGACTTTGGTAATCATCTTTCTTTATCTCCGTGAGTTTAATTGTTTTAATTTTTAGCCTCCACAAATAAGTGAGAACATGTGAAGTTTGTCTTTCTGTGACTGGCTTATTTCACCTAACATAATGACCTTCAGTTACATTCATGTTGTTGCAAATGACAGGATCTCATTCTTTTTATGGCCGAATAGTATTCCATTGTATATATGTAACCACATTTTCTTTATCCATTTGTCTGTTGATGGAAGCTTAGGTTGCTTCTAAATCTTGGCTATTGTGAACAGTGCTGCAAGAAACATAGGAGTGCAGATATCTCTTTGATATACTGATTTTCGTTCTTTTGGGTGTATAACTGGGAGTGGGATTGCTGGATCATATGTAGCTCTATTTTTTTTTTTTGTGGAACTTCCTCACTGTTCTTCACAGTGGTTATACTAATTATTCCCATCAACAGTGTTAGAAGGTTCCCTTTTCTCCACGTTCTCAGCAGCATTTGTCACAGTTCAATGTTGGTAGGTTGTATGTGTCTAGGAATTTATCCATTTCTTCTAGGTTTTCCAATTTATTGGCATATAGTTGCTCATAGTACCTCCTAATGATCCTTTTAATTTATGCATTGTCTGTTGTAAAGTCTCCTTTTTCCTCTCTGATTTTATTTATTTAGGTCTTTTCTCTTTTTTTATTACTTAGTCTGGCTAAAGGTTTGTCAATTTTATCTTTTTGAAAAACCAACTTTTTGTGTCATTGATCCTTTCTACTGTTTTGTTAATTTCAAATTCATTTATATCTGCTCTAATCTTTATTATTTCTTTTCTTCTACTGATTTTTGGTTTGGTTTGCTCTTGCTTTTCTCGCACTTTAAGATGCATGATTAGGTTGTTTATTTGCAGTTTTTATTCTTTTTTGATGTAGGCACTTATAGCTATAAAATTTCCTTTTAGTACTGCTTTCACTGTATTTCATAGGTTTCGGTACATTGTGTTTCCATTTTCATTTGTTTCAAGAACTTTTTCAATTTCCTTCTTAATTTCTTCAGTGATACACTGATCATTCAGGAGCATATTGTTTAATTTCCATGTATTTGTATAGTTTCCAAAAATTCATCTTGTTGTTAATTTGTTATTTTATTCCATTATGGTTAGAGGAGATGCTTGATATTATTTCAAGTTTTTTGAATGTTTAAAGAATCGTTTTGTGACCTAACATATGGTCTGTTCTTGAGAATGATCCATATGCTGAGGAGAAGAATGTATATTCTGCAGCCTTTGGATGAGATGTTTTGTAAATGTCTCCATTTGGTCTATAGTGCAGATTAAATCCAATATTTCTTGTTGAGTTCCTGTCTAGGAGATCTGTCCAATGCTGAAAGTGGGGTGTTGACATTTCTAGCTACTATTGTGTTGAGTTCTGTCTTTTTAGCTCTAGTGATATGTACTTTTTTCTTTTTTGAGACAGAGTCTTGCACTGTCACCCAGGCTGGAGTTCAGTGGCACAATCTTGGCTCACTGCAACCTCGCCTCCCGGGTTCAAGCGAATTCTCCTGCCTCAGCATCCTGAGTGGCTGGGATTACAGGTGTGCGCCACCATGCCTGGCTTATTTTTTGTATTTTTAGTAGAGACGTGGTTTCACCATGTTGGTCAGGCTGGTCTTGAACTCCTCTGCCTTGGCCTCCCAAAGTGCTGGGATTACAGGCCTGAGCCACCGAGCCCAGCCAGCTCTAGTGATATTTGTTTTATATATCTGGGTGCTCCATTGTTGAGTGTATAGATCATTATACCCTGTTGCTGGATTGACTCCTGTATCATTGTATGATGACCTTCTTTGTCTCTTATTACAGTTTTTGTCTTGAATTATCTTTTGTTTTATGTAAGTGTGGCTACTCTGGCTCTTTTTTTGATTTCCATTTGCATGGAATCTCTTTTTCTATCCCTTTGATTTCATTCTATGTGTATCTTTTTAGGTGAAGTGTGTTTCTTGTAGGCAACAGATCATTGTGTCTTGTTTTTTCATGCATTCAGCCACTCTGTGTTTTAATTGGAGAGTTTAGTCCATTTACATTTAATGTTATTATTGATATGTAAGGACTTACTCCTGCCATTTTGTTATTTTTTTCTGGTTGTTGTGTGGTCTTCTCTTCCTTCCTGTCTTCCTTTTAATGAAGGTGACTTTCTCTGGTGGTATGTTTTAATTTCTTGCTTTTTATTTTTTGTGTATCTCTTGTATGTTTTTGATTTGAAGTTCCTGTGAGGCTTGCAAAGACTGTCTTATTACCCATTATTTTAAATTGATGACAGTATAACCCTGATTGCATGAACAAAAAACAAACATGCAAAAAGAAAACTCTACACTTTAACTTCATTCCCCTGCTTTTTTTTGTTTATTTTTGATTGTTATCATCCCCCTGCTTTTTAACTTTTGTTGTTTCTCTTTATGTCTTATTGTACTATGTCTTGAAAATTTTTTGTAGTCATTATTTTTGATTGGTTCATCATTTAGTCTTTCTACTTAATGTAAGAGTAGTTTACCCACCATGACTATGGTTTTGTAATATTTCTGTGTCCTTACTATTGCCAATGTGTTTTGTACCTTCAGGTGATTTATTCTTTCTCATTAACATCCTTTTCTTCCAGATTGAAGAACTCCTTTAGCATTTCTTATAGGACAGTTCTGGTGTTGAGGAAATCTCTCATGTTTTATTTCTCCTTCATGCTTAAAGGATATTTTTGCCAGACACACTATTGAAGGGTAAGGGTTTTTATTTCCTTCAACACTTTAAATATTTTATGCTACTCTCTCCTGGCCTGTAAGGTTTCCACTGAAAAGTCTGTTGCCACATGTATTAGAGCTCCACTGTATATTATTTGCTTCTTTTCTTTTGCTGCTTTTATGATTTTTTCTGTATCGTTGACCTTCAGGAGTTTGATTATTAGATGCCTTGAGAAAGTCTTAATTAGGTTAAATCAGCTTAGTGTTCTATAACCTTCTTGTACTTGAATGTTGATATATTTCTCTAGGTTTGGGAAGTTCTCTGTTATTATCTCTTTGCATAACGTTTCTACCACCCCTCTCTACCTCCTCATCAAGGCAAATACCTCTTAGATTTGCCCTTTTGAGGCTATTTTTTAGATCTTGTAGGCATGCTTCATTTTATTATTTTGTTTCCTTTGACCGTGTATTTTCAAATAGGCTATCTTCAAGCTCACTAATTCTTTCTTCTGTTTGATCAATTCTACTATTAAGAGACTCTGATGCACTCTTTAGTATTTCAGTTGTATTTTCCAACTCCAGAATTTCTGCTTGATTCTTTTTAATTATGTCAGTCTCTTTGTTACATTTATCTGATCGGATTCTGAATTCCTTCTCTGTGTTATGTTGAATTTCTTTGAATTTCCTCAACACGTCTGTTTTGAATTCTCTTTCTCTGTTTCTCTGGGATTGGTTCTGGTGCCTTATTTAGTTTGTTTGGTGAGATCTTGTTTTCCTGGATGGTCTTAATGCTTGTAGATGTTTGTCAGTGTCTGGGCATTGAAGAGTTAGGTATTTATTGTAGTCTTTGCAGTCTGGGCTTGTTTGTGCCTGTCCTTGAGAAGGCTTTCAGGTATTCAGAGGGACTTCAGCTCCAAGCACAATATTGCTGTGGTTTCTGCAGGCTGGTAGAGGTACGGCCTTGGTAGCCTTCGATAAGATCTGGAGGAATTCTCTGGAATACCAGGCAGAGACTCATATTCTTTTCCCTTACTTTCTCTCAATTGAACATAGTCTCTCTCTCTCTGTGCTGAGCCACCTGGAACTAGGCATTTGGTGATGCAAGCAGTCTTGTGGCCACCAACACTGGGGACTGTGTTGGGTCAGCCCTGAAGCCAGTGTAGTACTGGGTGTCACCCAAGGCCTGCTGTAACCACTACCTGGCTACCTCCTATGTTCACTCAAGGCCCTAGAGTTCTACGATCAGCAGGTGCTGATGCCAGCTAGGTTTGTGCCCTTCCCTTCAGGATGGCAAGAGCCCCCAGGTCCCAGGCAGGGACAGAGATTTTAGAAATTTGCCTGATGTTCAATTCTACTGCGGCTAAGCTGGCACTCAAACCACAAGACAAAGTCCTTCCTGCTCTTCCCCCATCTTTCCACAGGTAGAGGAGCCTCTTCCTGTGGGCACCACTACCACTGGCCCACAGAAGTGTTCTGGCAGGCCACTGACCGTGTTCACTTAAAGTCCAAGGTCTCTTCAGACAGCTGTGGTAAATGCTGCCAGGCCTGGGACTCACCCTTCAGGGCAGTGGGCTCCCATCTGGCCCAGGCAGGTCCAGAAATAGTGTCCAAGAGCCTAAGCCTGGACTTGGAGACCCCAGGAGCCTGCTTGTTGCTCTACCTCAGTGTGGCCAAGCTGGTACCTGAGGTGCAAGGCAAAGTCCCGTTTACTTTTCCCTCTGCTTTCTCAAACAGAAAGAGTCTTTCAGCATAGCCATCACAGCTGGGAATGTGCTGGGTCACATGTGTCATTAGCATGTCTCAGAGCCCAAGGCACACTGTGTACTACCTGGGTATTGCTGCTGGTTATTCAGGGCTCAAGGGCTCTTTTATCAGCACGTAATGAATCCTGCTAAGACTGGATCTTTCCTTTCAAGGCAGTAGGTTGCCTTTTGGTCCAGGGTATGTCTAGAAATGTCATTTGGGAGCTAGGTCCTGGAATGGGGGCCTCTTGACACTGCCTGGTGCCCTATCCTGCAGTGGCTAAGGTGGTATCCAGGATACAAGACAAAGTTCTCTTTACTCCTCGTTCTCTTCTCCTTAAGCAGAGGATGGAGTCACTTTCATTGCTGTAAGCTGCACTGTCTAGGGTTGGGGTAGGGGTGACACAGCCACTCCCCTAGCCACCCCGGATTGTGTCTCCCTAGCTCAAGTGTCACTCTAGTCCTCTGGCTCTGAACCCAGCTTAGCACTAGGAGTTGCCTAGGAATTGCATACCTGTGTCCTAAACTGCTTTTCATGTGTACCTAGGATCGGAGAGCACTTTGGTTCATGATGGCGAGGCTTGTTGAGAAATTCAAGTTCCTACCATTGGGATGGGCGATTCCCCTCTGGCTACGTCTGGTCCAGGTGCTCCCTCCTTGCATGAGTGCTGGCTTAGCCCACCATGGCTTTGCTCTCTGTTATATCAGGGCAGCACTGAGTTCAATGTAAAGTCCTCAAGTCACTGTGCTGTCCCTCCACGAAGTGCACAGACTCTACACTGGGGTATGAGGGAGGGGCGGCATCTGTGATTCAAGACTGTCTCCGACCCTCTTCAGTGACATGAAGTTACTGTAGTTGGTCATCTGATTTTTGGTTATACTGTGATATGAAGTTAAAACTAGTTAAACTTCAGTGATATGGAGTTAAAACTACTACTGTGCTTGCTCATCTGATTTTGTGTCAGTCCTTTTTCGTGGGCAGATAGGTGTTAAAATTTGGTGTTCCTGCCAGGAGGATGAAGCCTGCCTGTAGGCTTCTAATCTGCCATCTTGCTCTGCCCTCCTAAGACTTAATTTAACCAAATAAATGAAAGATCTATACAATGAAAACTATAAAACACTGATGAGAAAAATTAAAGAGGCCACACACACAAAACAGAAAGATATTCCATGCTTATAGATGGGGATAACATTGCTAAAATATCAATACCACTCAAAGCAGTCTATAAACTTAGTTCAATCCCTGTCAAAATACTGATATTATTCTTCATGGAGATAGAAAAAACAAAATTTATATGGAACTACAAAAGACTCCAAATAGCCAAAGCATCCCTAATAAAAAGAACACAGCTGGGCCTGGCGCAGTGGCTCACGCCTGTAATCCCAGCAATTTGGGAGGCCAAGGCGGGTGATCACAAGGTCAGGAGATCGAGGCCATCCTGGCTAACATGGTGAAACCCTGTCTCTACTAAAAATACAAAAAATTAGCTGGGCATGGTGGCGGGTACCTGTAGTCCCAGCTACTCGGGAGGCTGAGGCAGGAGAATGGTGTGAACCCGGGAGGCAGAGCTTGCAGTGAGCTGAGATTGTGCCACTGCACTCTAGCCTGGGCAACAGAGCGAGACTCCGTCTCAGAAAAAAAAAGAACACAGCTGGAGGCATCACACTACTTGACTTCAAAATATATGACAAAGCTGTAGTATACAAATCAGCATAGTACTGGCATAAAAAACAGACACATAGACCAGTGGAACAGAGTATAGAAACCCAGATATAAATCTGTATGTTTACTGTCAACTCATTTTTGACAAAGATGCCAAGAATATACAATGAGGAAACAGTCTCTTCAATAAATGCTGCTGGGAAAATTGAGTAACAATATGCAGAAGAATGAAACTAGACTCCTGTCTCTTGCAATATACTATATTCAAATCAAAATGGATTAAGAACTTAATTAAGACCTGAAAATAGATTAAGACCTGAAACTAGGAAACTACTAAAAGAAAACACTGGAGAAACATTTTGGGAGATTGGTCTGGGCAGAAATGCACACACACACATAGACACACACAGACACACAGACATACACACACACACACACACACACAGGAATATTATTCAGCCATAAAAATGAAATCCCGGCATTTGCAGCTATTTGAATGGAACTGGGAGTCCTTGTTTTAAGTGAAATAAGCCAAGCACTGAAGGACAAATATTACATATTCTCCCTTACATGCGGGAGCCAAAAAAGTAGATCTCATGATGACAGAGAAGCTGAAAGAGGAGAAGCTCTAGAATAATTTTATGATTAGATTAAACATGTAAAAGTATGTCTAAGATTTTTTTTACTTAGATTTTTACTCTGCCACTTTTCTTGAATTTTCTTTTGTCTTACAAATATCATGTTTAGGAAACTAACCTAAAAGAGAAGTCTGAATGCTGATTCTTGCATTCAGCAGGGAAAGGGTTGTTATTGCCATCTGTAGTTCATTGTTACTAGTTTCCTTATGCTTGGCCATTTGAGGATCAAAGGCTTTGTTTAATGACCTTGAACTCTGATCCGTTACAAGGCAATGCATACTTCTGACACTAGGCCACTGGGCTTTCTGTGTTCTTGTTAAATATACAGTGTCATAATGTACATACTATTCTTTCGGCTAGTGTAATGACATTTATACTTCTGCTTTTAATAAGGCTAACTCCCTTCTAAACACTGTCTTTAAAAATAGAATGGTTCTTCCATTAGTAGCAGAAATTCTTTACTCATGGTTGACACACAATTTTTTTTGTTCCCAAACCTAGGCCTCAGTCCTATCCTTCAAAAAAACAAGCCGAACTTTGTTTTCTGTTTGCCAAGGAAAGGGATTAGTGTGTCTGCACAAAGAAAAGTAATTCTTTTCTATACAAAAAAGGATAGGTACTATATTCCAATCAAGGTAACAAACCAGTGGGCTAAAAAAGAATTGCCTTTTAACTGTGAAAACATTTCCTGATCTTTTAAAAAAAGAAATCTACGGGAAGTATAAAGGCAATCAGGTAATAAACTCATTGAAAATCAGTTATAGTATTAGCAAAAGTGTACAGTGGTTGGCTTTGTCACATAGTCATAGTTTGTGGGAGAATCTTGACCTTATTTGATGCTGTAAATACTTGTGTTTTCTTAGCCTATTGATATGGTATGAAGGAAGGAGTCTCTTGGATGGGCCAAATTGCCTTTTAAAAAATTCATTGTTTTGTAAAATTGGGATTGCCTTAAAAAAAAAAGTTAACCAGCCGGGCGTGGTGGCTCATGCTTGTAATCCCAATACTTGGGAGGCCGAGGCGGGTGGATCACGAGGTCAGGAGTTTGAGACCAGCCTGGCCAACATGGTGAAACCCATCTCTACTAAAAATACAAAAAAAATGAGCCAGGGGTGGTGGCGCACACCTGTAATCCCAGCTACTCAGGAGGCTGAGGCAGGAGAATCATTTGAACCCGGGAGGTGGAGGTTGCAGTGAGCTGAGATTGCACCATTGCACTCCAGCCTGGGTGACAGAGCGAGACTCCGTCTCCAAAAACAAAAAAAATTAACCGACTAAAAATACAACCCATAGAAGAGCAAGGAATATATTTGGTGAAATTTGACACTTTCTTTTTATTGAAATTTATATTTTAAAATATATTTAAATGTATTTAAATAAATATATTTATTGAAATTTGATATAAGAAAATTATATGAAATTTTCTCATATGTTGATGTATTTATGGTATTTTTTGGTTTTGCTAAACAGGTTGTGTATTACTAATCATTTGCTATAGCATAATTTAAGATTATTTGCAGTTTCTAATTTTTATTAACACTAAAGTTTTTTTGACATTCAGCGCTTCTGCTCACATGAGCCATTATTATATCTACGAAGTGTTTTGAGCTTAAAGCAACTTTGAAAACGGAAGAAATGACTAACATTAAACATGTTTAGCTCCTCAAACACTACCTGCTGATTACTTAAATTTTATGTGGACTCCATATAATGTTCATAATACAAATACATTTCAATATTTTGATACAGAATAATGTTTATAATTCTCAGCATGCACATATATTCTAACCATGCCGAGATAACACTAGCATTCAAACAACAGTAGCCAGTCTGATGTTTAAAAGAAACACTTGCTAGCCGAAGGACATTCCTCTTGAGGCATGGACTGGAAACCATGTTGAGTATGCTAAGTAATTCCATCTGACCTGCAGAAAATCACTATGGGTTACATTTTCACTTTGCACATATGTCATTGACCAAGCCAACTGGATGGAGTAAGCTTTTTGAAATGGACATTTCTGGCTGAGCTTTTGGAAGATTGCATTTTTAAAAGTAAAGCATTAAAAAAACCATTATTCATTGGTTGTACATTAAAAGCAAATGGCCAAAGGAAATAAACAGAAGTATAAAAAGGTCATAGGATGAAAACATTAAATTTTGTATACAATTTTAATTCTATTTGTAGTAGGTTTAAAAATAGTTGTACTTAATATAGAGCCAACCTCCCTAAAAAAAGCAAAAGATTTAGAATTAGACATTACAGAGAAGGATACATTGGTACAGATTAATAAACAAAAGATTTGACATTTTTCCTTTTACAAGTGTTTAATTACAACTGTATATAGATTATATACTTACTGAGTGAATATTTGGAAAATTGATGTAAATCATTGTACTTTTGTCCTTTGAGGAAATACATTCTGGGCTGGAAAAAAATTTCAAATTCAGGGAAAACTTTCTGAGTTTGAGTCCTTGCTTTACCATTTACTGACTTTGTTGGTATAAGGTCCATAGTCTTAGCCTTGGATTTCCCTGAAAATATGGTTGTATATTTGCCTGACCCTGTCATTGTCAGTAATGAACTGTTGTTTAAAAGTGGCTTAAGCTCCTGGTAAGAAAGCCATTTTTGTAAATTTAGGGTATTATTTTTATAGTGTGTGGTAACTGAACTGGCCAAGCCAGAACTTATTAACCACATGTGGCACTGGGAGATAGGCGAGTATTCAGAAGTAGTTACAGAAGCCTTTTAGTTAGTTAGGATTTACCACGGGCTTCTTCTGTGAAACTCTTTGCTAGGTGAGTTACAAGATAATACATGCTAGTGTGCTAGCCCAAAGGAAGGAAAGAAACCAATATAAGAAACCAACATTAGTTAAATGTCAATTTCTGTCACACATTGTGTTGGTGATGGACACATCTTATGTAATCAACTGTTATCAGTTGAAGGTTTTGAGAGGTGACAGCATGCTGGCAGCCCTTGCAGCCCTCGCTTGCTCTCAGCACCTCCTCTGCCTGGGCTCCCACTTTGGCAGCACTTGAGGAGCCCTTCAGCCCACCACTGCACTGTGGGAGCCCCTTTCTGGGCTGGCCAAGGCCGGAGCTGGCTCCCTCAGCTTGCAGGGAGGTGTGGAGGGAGAGGCGCGAGCGGGAACTGGGGCTGTGGGCGGCGCTTGCGGGGCCAGCTGGAGTTCCGGGTGGGCGTGGGCTTGGCGGGCCCCGCACTCGGAGCAGCGGGCCGGCCCTGTGGCCCCGGGCAATGAGGGGCTTAGCACCCAGGCCAGCATCTGCGGAGGGTGTACTGGGTCCCCCAGCAGTGCCAGCCCACCGGCGCTGCGCTCAATTTCTCACCAGGCCTTAGCTGCCTTCCCGTGGGGCAGGGCTCGGGACCTGCAGCCTGCCATGCCTGAGCCTTCCACCCACTCCGTGGGCTCCTGTGCGGCCGAGCTTCCCCGATGAGCGCCGCCCCGTGCTCCACCGCGGCCAGTCCCATCGACCACCCAAGGGCTGGGGAGTGCGGGCACAGGGCGCGGGACTGGCAGGCAGCTCCACCTGCAGCCCCAGTGCAGGGTCCACTGGGTGAAGCCAGCTGGGCTCATAAGTCTGGTGGGGATGTGGAGAACCTTTATGTCTAGCTCGGGGATTGTAAATACACCAATCGGCACTCTGTATCTAGCTCAAGGTTTGTAAGCATACCAGTCAGCACCTTGTGTCTAGCTCGGGGTTTGTGAATGCACCAGTCGACACTCTGTGTCTAGCTACTCTGGTGGGGCCTTGGAGAACCTTTGTGTGGACACTCTGTATCTAGCTAATTTGGTGGGGACATGGAGAACCTTTGTGTCTAGCTCAGGGATTGTAAACGCACCAATCAGCGCCCTGTCAAAACAGACCACTTGGCTCTACCAATCAATAGGATGTGGGTGGGGCCAGATAAGAGAATAAAAAGCAGGCTGCCTGAGTCAGCAGTGGCAACCCGCTGGGGTCCCCTTCCACACTGTAGAAGTTTTGTTCTTTCGCTCTTTGCAATAAATCTTGCTACTGCTCACTCTTTGGGTCCACACTGCCTTTATGAGCTGTAACACTCACCGCGAAGTTCTGCAGCTTCACTCCTGAGCTAGCGAGACCATGAACCCACCAGAAGGAAGAAACTCTGAACACATCTGAACATCAGAAGGAACAAACTCCGGACACGCCGCCTTTAAGAACTGTAACACTCACCGCGAGGGCCCGTGGCTTCATTCTTGAAGTCAGTGAGACCAAGAACCCACCAATTCCGGACACAGTTTCACCCATTTCATGAGTGTTTACCATGTGCCAGGCATTTTTCTTAGAGTCTTATAATTGCAGTTTATTTTGCAGATGAGGAAACTATTCACACTTATATTGCCTCACAGTTGGGAACAACTCTTCAGGGGAAATGATGAGAAGAGTTTGAAGGTTAAATATCATGGCATAGTTAAAAGAAAGGGAGGGGCGTATTTTCATGTTGAGGGATGGTCAGGGCAGATGCTGCTGATTCTTTTTGACTTTGACCCCTTGTTGCTAAATGTGAGAAGCTCTCTGAGATTGCGATGTTGAGGTTGTTTCCAGTCGACCTGCACCTGAGATTTGCTTTGATGTTTGCTGTGTCCTATTGTGGTCAGACTGTCTTCACCATTGTGGTGATTGCTATATATATAAAACTACTTTGTACATAATGTGTCCATAAACATAAAGGCTAAATTTAAGCAGTTTTGAGCATGCTTATGTTTATGAAATGTGAAGATAATTCATTTTCTGGCATACATGCTGTGATTTTATTAGTAAAGAAATGAGTTCTATGTGATACATTCCTTTATACATATATTATTTGCCTATTGTACATTGTCCAATTCATGTGTTTACTTATTTACGTTTATTCTTATACAGACTAGTACCAAACAAATACTAGTGCCCTTTTTAATTCTCACATTTACATGGAGTAATAATAACAAAAATGAAACACTCTGAGCCCACCTTTTAAATACAAGTTTAAAATTTCGCTTGGCTAAGGATAAGGAGAAAGAAATCATGTTACATGGTTTTAATTTATATCAAGAAATTTGTTTTACAACTGCAAAATTAAGGCCATGTACCTTCTCTAAAGTGTAAGAGAAAAATCTAAAGCGTTTGTTAGAGGTTTAGCCGTGCTTTTTTGCACATGCAGTTTCTCTTGCCTAGATTGTCTTTACAGACTGATGTCTTATCAACTGCGGCCAAAGCCTGTTCTGAGGCCCAGCTCTGCTGGTGTCACTTTCTCTGTGAAGCCCTGCTGTGTTGGTTGTTTCTGCTTGTTTATACCTAGATAATTTGTTCATACCTTACCTTTAATTATTGCATGTATTATGTAATGCTTTATTTTAGTATTTCTTGACTTCAACATTTCTTTCTTGAGATCAGAGATCATATTTTATTCATGTTTTTAATCTCCAGTACATAGTCCACTCTGTTCCAGACATAGAGCAAGTAGTCAATATCTGGAATAAATGAATGTGCTAATTATATTTTGACTTAAAAAAATTGCGTATGAGACTGAAATCATCAAGTACTGTGAACTCCATGGAAAAAGTATTTAAAGATATTTCAGTTCAGAATTAAAATATCTATCTTTGGTTATTTTATTCTAACAAGAAAAAAAAATTAGGGAAAACTGCTTTCTACTATGGGAGGTTATGTCCTTGATTAGAACAATTCCCTTGCTTTTAAGTTACTCATTTTGTTGCTAGGCAGAAATGATAAAGTGTTGTAATTCTGGAATAAATCTAGAGTACTTCAGGCAATTCATGTAACTAAAGATAAAGGTTTTATATTGTTCCTATACTAGAGTGAATTTTTAATTGTAAACTGTTTAAAAAATTTTCACAATCCTACAAGCCCTGCCAGAGTTGCTATTCTTCATTGAGGTATGTGGCAAGTTTGAATTTGGAAGTGTGTTTGTGTTTACATTTTTAAAAAGTATTTCATATCAAAAATATGATATGAAATACTTAAAAAATCATATATGTGATATGAAATGCTTAAAAACATATATATATATATATATATACACACACACACATATGATATGAAATACTTTTGGTTAAAGACCAAATACAGTATAAGAACTTTAATCCTAAAAGGAAAATACTGTTATATGTACCCACAGTGAAATAAGGGGGTCTTTGTAAATTAAAGGAAGCCAGTGTATAATTAGCAATAGCAGATACAATGATGTGTTTGAATATTTTTTGACTTCTTGTTTATTAGCATGAACTCTATGAAACTTTTAAATTTCATGTAGTGTGTGTGTGTCTACCTAAGAAGTCAAAGTCTCAAGCATGTGACTGCTGATAGAAATGATAGATGTTATATGCAGTTATACCTTTTTAAATTTTTTCATCTCTTATAACTAAGATATCAAATTGATTTTTTGGTTGGTTTAAGAGAAAAGTTTGAAGAATAGTCCCTAAGCTAGCAGAATGCATGGAATGGGTGACATTTTATTTATCCTATGAGCAAAAGGGTAAGGATCGTTGGCCCTGATTTCCTGTGGCTTTCAACAGGGAATTCTAATAACATAGAAAATGAAGGAAGAAGATGCTTCATCACCATTCCTACCATTATTGCCTGAATTTGAGCCTTCTCTGTTTCTCATGTGCATTACTGAAAGAGCATTCCTACTGGTCTGTATGCCTCATATCTTGTTCCAGGTCTCCCCCGGTTTCTTCTCCTTCTATTCTCCATTTTTCTACTTTAGAGTAATATTTTCAAATCACAAATCTGATCTTGTCTTTGTCCTGCTTGAAATTTTTTGTGGCGCCAGGTGCGGTGGCTCTTGCTTGTAACTCCAGCACTTTGGGAGGCTGAGGCGGGTGGATCACTTTAGGCCAAGAGTTTGAGACCAGCCTGCCAAAATTGGTTAAACCCCCGTGTCTACTAAAAATAAAAAAAAATATTAGCAGGGCGTAGTGGTGCATGCCTGTGGCCCCACCTACTCAGGAGGCTGAGATGAAAGAATCACTTGAGTCTGTGAGGCAGAGGTTGCAGTGAGCTGAGATCACGCCACTGTACTCCAGCCTGGGCAACAGGGCAAGACCCTGTCTCAAAAAAAAAAAAAAAAAAAAAAAAAATTCAAAATTCCTAGTGGCTCCCATCACTTGTAAGAAGAATAACAGGGTTTATATAAGGTTCTGGCCCTGCTAAGCCCCCTGATCTGATCTTACTTCAGGTCCCAACTTAACACAATACATTAAAAAATTAATTTTTTTATTATATATATATTTATTTTATATTTTTTATGGCAGTCAATATTTCTACCCCAAATTAATTTTTTAATTGACAAATAAAACTTTTATATATTTATTGTGTATAACAGGATGTATTGATATAAGTGTACATTGTGGTATGATTAATTCAAGCTAATTAACATATTTATCATCTTATATCCTTATCACTCTTTTGTGATGAGTACATTTAAAATAGACTCTATTTGCAATTTTCAAGTATATGGTACACTACTATTAACTCTTGTCACCATGCTGTACAGTATATCTTCAGAACTTATTCCTCCTAACTGGAACCTGAAAACAGTAGTTGTTGTCTTAACAACAACTTTCTCACCGTTCTGCCTATGCACAACACACTTTTCCTCATGTTTTTCATTTAGCCAACTCCTGCTCCTTCAGGATTGAATTCATGCTTCACTTTTTGGGGGAGAGGGCATTGAAACCAATCACACCTACCTTCCTCTCACCCGCAAGACTTAGGAATGTCTTTTATGTGAAACTATAATATTCTGTATGTTCTTCTAAGCAGTTACTATGCTCTCTTACACTTTTAAAATTTGTCTTTTTTTTTCACTAGATTATGAGTTACTTGAGATCAAAGAAGACTTCCTTTATTTCTTCATCTGTGCCTGATAGAACTTCTGTTTGTTGAATGAATGGAATCCTAAAAGCTCAAGGGGCTATTTAATATTTATTATATTTGGGTCTATTTTACAGATAGCTTCCAGTCCAAGGCTAGTGCCACTTTGTAGTAATAATTGCTAATTTGATTTTCTAATCTCTTACTTTATAGTTGGTAAATGTTTGCTCTTATCAGTTAACATAGATTGAAAGTTGACTGAGTATATTTAAAATTACTTTTTTCCATCTTCTGTGGTGTTTCCTTAAATGGGTCTCAGTGTATTTAAATGTGGTAAATATAATATTTACTTTTTGAGTGGGAATTTTGTGATTAGTCAGATTTGTATTTTTAAAATTCTTATATGAAATATTTATTATTTATAATACTACTAATAGCTACATTCATTGGACATATTTGATGAATGACTGTGCTAAATTATTGTGTGTGCTATCTTATTTAATCGCCAAAACAATGTTGTCAAGTCAGTGCAATTAGCCTCATTTTGCAGATAAGGAAACTGATGGTTATAGAAGTTAAATTAGTTACTTGAGTTTACACAGCTACTAAGTCAGAGCTGAGATTTGGACCTGGTGGATCTGACCCTGTAGACTGAATTCCTAACTGTTCTATATCTGTCTGTTGTGTTTATATGACAGTAATTGCAAATAATAATTTGAAAGCAGTAACTTCATTTCAGGCTTTTAAAAGCATTCTTACAGCAAACATTTCAGTTAGGCTTAACTTGAGAGTACAGTGGCAAAATAATGTGTTAGTAACACCAAATTTTTCTGGCTTAAAAAAATATGTTAATAGATTAACAATAGGTTCTCCCTCTTTTTTGCTTCTCTCTATCTTCACCCTCACCTCCCCACCGATCTTCTCCCTAACTTATTTGTCGAATAGGTTGGATTGTTTGTCCTGTTAATTTCCCACAGTCTGGATTTTGCTCATTGCATCCCCACAGTGTCTTGTAAATGTGTTCCTCTGTCCACATTTACTGTAAATTCATAGTTAGATGTAGAGGACTGGTCAGGTTCAGGTTTGATTTTTTTGGCAGTACAACTTTACAGCTAGTGTTTCATTCTTATGTGAGGAGGCACATGCTCCCTGGTTGTCTCTCTTTTTGAGGCATCAGTAGCTGTTGATGATCTAGGCAGTGCTAGAGAGCTACTGATTTATTAGGGATTAAAATGGTTATATTATAATTTTTATTATGTAGTGGAAATATATTTAAAGGAAGAAATCTCCCTTTATCAGCTAGTAGGTTACCCAGAGATATATTCTTAGGAGAAAGGCAGAATAAATGCCTTGTTGTTTCCCTGTTTTCAAAATTCAGGGTTGGTTCTCTAGCATCCTTTGAAGATGACAAATTAGTAGTTGTTGTTTTCATATTATAATGAACTGATGGATTTAAATATGTGATGCCTTTCAATTTATTGATATTGTTATTATTTGTTTATATTTATTTTTTGAGACAAGGTCACACTCTTTTGCCCAGGCTTGAATACCGTGGCATAATCACAGCTCACTGTGGCCTTGACCTCCTGGGCTGAAGTGATCCTCCCGCCTCAGCCTCCCAAGTAGTTGGGACCACTGGTACCTGCTACCATGCCTAACTTTTTGAAATATTTTTTTGTAGAGATGGGGTCTTGCTATGTTGCCCAGGCTGGTCTTGAACTCCTGGCCTCAAGAAGTCCTTCTACCTTGGCCTCCCAAAGTGCTGGGATTACGGACATGTGCCACTGCACTCATCTGAAGTTATTATTTTTGTTAATGTCAATATTGTACAATCTTTAGCCAAGGGAGGTTTTTCCAGTTGGTTCATCAACCCTTTTGATATAGCTTCAGTAGTCTTTGTTAGCTTTCTTGCTTTGTATTATGAGATGTTCCTGCCTCATCTTTTATATTTCCTCTCCCAGAACTGGAATCAGCCATTTCTTTAAGGAGCTTGGTTCTTTTTTTTTTTTTTTTTTTTGTGGGAAATGACATTTGAAGATCACAGTGTGGGTGCTGGTGGTGTTCACTACTCCTGCTGGTTATTGCTTCTGCACTATTGTGGTGGATAGAGTTAGGAAATATACATACTTAGTATTTAAAGGTAAACTATATTATGGGTTCATATGGATACTCCCAATTATGATGCAGACCTACAGACATTTTATTTATCCTCATTGATTTTACATACATATATGTACACATGTGTGTGCATATGCACACATTTGTATATATGTTTGCTGGAAGAAGTTTTTAGATAAGCACCTTCAGTGGTTTTGTCTTCCAACATAGCCAAAGGTACAGCACACTCCCTTTAATAATAATGACTTGGTGGCAATGATTCTCATTCTTAAGGGAAAAAAGATATGGAGGGGGAACCTATAGATTCTCATTGGTGAGTGATTGTCAGTGCAGTTTGAAAAGTGATCCTTACTCTTTCCCCTTGATAATTTGTGACCCAGAAGAGGAAAATTTCTCATCTCTATAGTGGAGATTTTTTTTTTCCAGGATAATTTTGTCTATTAACATTGGAGATGATTTTTAATGGCTTTTTGATCATTAGATGATAATCTGCTTTAGAGTTTAAACAAATACACATTCTTGTGATTTTATATCTGATAGGTCTTTTATTGATAAGTGTTAGATAAGTGCTGCTGGATTATAGAAAACTCTTCTACTTTCAATGTTATATAGAACAAACAAAAGGATACAAAATATGGCTAGAATGGCTAGAATTAATACTCAAAACAATTAAAAAATTATGATCCAGCAACTTCACTCTGTGTATATGTCCAAAAGAAGTAAAAGCAGGGATTAGGAAAGATATTTATACATCCTTGTTCATTGCAGCATTATTCACAATAGCCAAAAGGTGGAAGCAACTCAAGTGTTCAATAGATGAGTGGATAAACAAAATATGGTATATATGTACAATGGAATATTATTTGACCACAAAAAGAATGGAGTACTGATATATGCCATAACATGGATGAACCTTGGAGATATTATGTTAAGTGAAATAAGCCAGTCACAAAAAAGACAAATATTGTATGGTTCTTTTTACATAAGGTTCTTAGAGTAGAGTAGTCAGATTTGTAGACCCAAAATTGAATGGTGGTTTCCAGGGGCTTGGGAAAGGAGAATGGGGAGTAGTGTTTGATAGATACAAACTTTTACTTAGGAAAGATGAAAAAGTTATGGAGATGAATGGTGGTGGATTGCACAATGCACTTATGAATGTACCTAATGCCACAGAACTTCACATTCTAAAATGGTTAAAATGGTATATTTTACCACAATTTTTAAAAACCACATAGCACCAAAAAAGAGTGAATGAGTAAATTTCAAAAAGCTGTGTCAAGAATGATAATATATTATGTAATTTGTTTAGGGACCTTACAGCCATCAGTCTTTTTTTTTTTTTTTTTTTTTTTTGAGACACAGTTTCACTCTGTTGCCCAGGCTGGAGTTCTCACTGCAACCTCCGCCTTCCGGGTTCAAGTGATTCTCGTGCTTCAGTCTCCTGAGTAGCTGGGATTACAGGCACACGCCACCATGCCTGGCTAATTTTTGTATTTTTAGTAGAGTTGGGGTTTCACCATGTTGGCCAGGCTAGTCTCAAACTCCTGACCTCAAGTGATCCCCTGCGTTGATCCTCCAAAGTGCTGAGGATTACAGGCGTGAGCCACTGCACCCGGCCTAATCTTTTTTAAAAAATTAAAAAAAAATTAATAGTTTTTTGGGAATGGGTGGTTTTTGGTTACATAGATAAGTTCTTTAGTGGCAATTTCTGGGATTTTGGTGCACCTGTCAGCTGAGCAGTATGCAGTGTACTGAATATGTGGTCTTTCATCCTTCACCCCATTCCCAACCTTCCCCCTACCCCCAAAGTCCTTTATATCATTCCTATGCTTTTGCATCCTCATAACTTAGCTCCCACTTATGAGTGACAACATACAATATTTGGTTTTCTATTTCTGAGTTACTTCACTTAGAATAATGGCCTCCAGCTCCATCCAAGTTGCTGCGAAAGACATTATTTTGTTCCTTTTTATGGCTCAGTAGTACTCCATGGTGTATATATACCATATTTTATTTATCTACTTGTTGGTTAATGGGCACTTAGGCTGATTCTATGTCTTTGCAATTGTGAATTGTGTTGCTGATATAAACACACATGTTTATGACCATGTGTGCACATGTGTCTTTTTCATATAATGACTTCTTTTCCTTTGGGTAGATATCCAGTAGCGGGATTACTGGATTGAATGGTAGTTCTACTTTTAGTTCTTTAAAGAATTTCCATACTGTTTTCCATAGTGGTTGTACTAATTTACATTCTCACCAGCAGTGTAAAAGTGTTTCTTTTTCACTACATCCATGCCAATATCTATTATTTTTTGGCTTTTTAATTGTGGTCATTCTTGTAGAAATAAGGTGCTATATCTCATTGTGGTTTTAATTTGCATTTCCCTGATAATCAGTGATGTTGAGCATTTTTTCATGTTTGTTGACTGTTTGTATATCCTTTTTTGAGAATTGTCTATTCATGTCGTTTGCCCTTAAATCCTTCAATCTTTATTTAGTTGAAGCAATTAAAAATAAAATAAATATTAATTTGAAATAAAAATCCTTAACAGCTAGATTATATTTTCTTTTATTCAAATTCAGAAACCTTTTCATTTTCTTTCTTCCAGAAGATTTAGTCACAAAAGGAAGAGGAATAACTTTCTCTATACAGTTGACCATTGAACAGTGTGGGGGTTAGGGATGCTGACCCCTCCTTTAAGTCAAATATCCATGTATAACTTTTGACTCCCCCAAAAATTAGCTACTATTAGCCTACTGTTGCCTTACTGATAACATAAACAGTTGATTAACACATATTTTCTATGTTATTTGTGTTTTATATGGTATTCTTACAGTAAAGTCAGCTACAGTAAAAAAGTTATTAAGAAAATCATAAGGAAGGGAAAATATATTTACAGTTCATTGAGTCTAAGTGGGTTATCATACAGGTCTTCATCTTTGTCATCTTCACGTTGAATAGGCTGGGGAGGAGGAGAAAGAGGAGGTGACCCCTCTTCAGGTAACCCCAATTTTGCTGTCTCAGGGGTGGCAGAGGTGGAAGAAACTCCACGTATAAGTGGACCCACACAGTTCAAACAGTTGTTGTTCAAGGGTCAACTGTATTTTTATATCTACTGACATGAAGTTATACCTTAATTTGTTTTTGAGATGTACAGAGGGAAATGAAAACAGAGAATTAAAATTGAGGATGAAGACTTAGGCTTTATTTATTTTAACTTTCAAAAGTAAATTTTATTGTGTATACTTAAGGTATACAACATGATTTATGAGTTACATATAGGTATTAAAAAGATTACTATAGTGAAACAAATTAACATATCCATCATCTCACTTAGTTACCCATTTTTCTTTCATTTCTGTGGCAAGAGCAGCTAAAATCTACTCATTTAGCATAAATCCCAAATACAATATAATTTTATTATCTGTAGTCTTCATGTTTTACATTAGTTCTCTAGACCTGTTCATTGTACATATCTGCTACTTTTTATACTCGGACTTCATATCTTTGTATACTTCCTTTGTGTATTCTGTCTCCCCATTTTCTCCCCCTGCCATCTGCCCCTGATAACCACTGTTTTGTTCTATGTATTAGAGTTTTGTTTTGTTCTGCTTTTTTTACATTCTGCGTATAAGTGAGAACATGCAATATATTTTTTTCTGTGTCTGGCTTATTTCCTTTTGCATAATATCCTCCATGTTGATCCATGTTGTAGCAAATGGCAAGATCCCATTCTTTCTTAGATAACAAATATTTATAGTAATACTATAATAATATTCCATTATAACTATATACCACAGTTTCTTTATCCGTTTGTCCACTGATGCACACTTATGTTGTTTCCGTATCATGGCTATTGTGAATAATGCCACAATAAACATGGAAGTGCAAATGTCTTTGCAAGATGGTGATTTCATTTCATTTGGGTATATGCCCCGAAAAGGGATTTCTGGGTCATGTGATCATTCTATTTTTAATTTTTTTGGAAACCTCCATCCTATTTTCCATAATGGCTATATCAATTTACCTTTCCACCAACGGTATACAAGAGTTCCCCTTTCTCTACACCACTGCCAACATTTGTTGTTTTTTGCCTTTTTGATAATAGCCATCTAATGGGTGTGAGGAACTATCTCATAGTGGTTTTGATTTGCAGTTCCCTGATGATTAATGATGTTGAGCACCTTTTCATATACCTCTTGGCCATTTGTATGTCTTTTTTGGAGAAATGTCTATTTATGTCTTTTGCCCATTTAAAAATCAGATTGTTTTGATACTATTGAATTGTATAAGTTCTTTATAAATTTTGGATATTCACTCCTTGTGAGATATACGGTTTGTAAATATTTTTCCCAGCCTGTAGGCTACCATTTCATTGATTGTTTCCTTTGCTCTATAGAAGCTTTTTAGTTTGACTGTAGTCTGATTTATTTATTTTTGCTTTTGTGACCTTCTCTTTTGGTGTGATTTCCAAGAAATCATTGCCAAGGCCAATGTCCAGGAGCTTTCCCACTGTGTTCTCTTAGAGAAGTTTTATAGTTCCTGGTCTTATATTTAGGTCTTTTATCCATTAATTTTTTTTAAAAAATTTTTCATTAACTTTAGAGGTATAAGTGTTTTTGCTTACATGGATGAATTGTATAGCAAGTAGTGAAGTTTAGGATTTTAGTGTACCCTTTACCCAAATAGTGCACATTGCACCCAACAGGTAGTTTTTCATCCTTCACGTCCCTTCCGCCCTGCCTGCTTCTGAGTCTGCAGTGTCTAGTATACCACTCTGTAAACCTTTGTGTTCCCGTGGGTTAACTCCCACTTATAAGTGAGAACTTGTGGTATTTGGTTTTCTGTTCCTGAGTTACTTCACTAAGGATAATGGCCTCCATTTCCAATGAAGTTGCTGCAAAAGACATTATTTTGTTCTTCTTTATGACTGAGTAGTATTCTGTGATGTATATATAGCACATTTTCTTTATCTACTCATTAATTGATGGGCACTTAGGTTGATTCCATATCTTTACAACTGTGAATTGTGCTGCAATAAACATATGCATGCAGGTGTGTTTTTTATGTAATGACTTATTTTCCTTTGGGTAGATACCCAGGATAGTGGGATTGCTGGGTCTTATGGTATATCTGCTTTTAGTTCTTTGAGAAATCTTCATATTGTTTTCCATAGAAGTCATACTAATTTATATTCCCACCAGCAGAGTACGAGTGTTCCCTTTTCACAACATCTGTGCCAATATCTATTCTTTTATCCATTTTGGATTGATTTTTGTGTATAGTGTAAGATGAACCCAATTTCCTTCTTTAGCATGTGGGAATTCTGTTTTTCTGTCACCCTTTTTTTTTTTGAGATGGGGTCTCACTATGTTGCCCAGGTTGGCCATGAACTCCTGAGGTCATGTGATCCTCCTTCCTCAGCCTCCTGAATAGCTAGGACTACAGGCATGTGCCACTGTGCCTGGCTCCAGCACCAGTTTTTGAAGAGACTGTTCTTTATTTACTTATTGTATCCTCTTGGTGCTGTTGGTAGACTGTATTAATTTGGGTTTATTTCTTAGCTCTTTATTCTGTTCCTCTGGCCTATGTGTCTTTTTTTTTTTTTGCCAGGACCATATTGTTTTGATTGCTATGGCTTTGTAATATAATTTTAAGTCAGAGAGTGTGGTGCCTCCAACTTTGTTTTTCATTCTCAGAATTTTTTTTAGCTATTTGGTTCCATATAAACTTTTATGGTTCCATATAAACTTTGGGATTTTTTTCCTATTTCTGTGAAGAATGTCATTTGGATTTTGGACCTTTTATTTTTAAAACTATTTTAAAGAAGTAGGTAATTTAGATGCTTGGGAAATCCGAATTAGAGTATCCTTCAAAAGAAATAGACAGGAATGACTTTTTGAATTAGAATTCTTTGTTTTCAGGGTTTGATTTATAATTGAAACATAAGAGTTTCTTTCTCTACATCAGGGTTTTACTACCCTTGACGCTATTGACATTTTGGTCTAGGTAATTCTTTGTTGTGGAGGATGTCCTATATGCCATTATGGGATAAATAGAAGCATCACTGGCCTCTACCCACTAGATGCCAGTAGTACCCCTCTGCTCCCCGATCCAGTGTGACAACCACTGGGGGACAAAATCACCCCTACTGCTCAACATTATAGGATGAATATTAACAAAAATTAAGGACTGCATTGCAAGTATAACTTATACTCCTCTTTTCTTCTCTTGTTACAACTGTTAGATCTGAATTAGAATTTAATATATGTCCCTTTTGAACAAACCATGAGACGTCATAAATTAATGGATTAGTTCTTTGGTACTATTACACATTTTATTTTTAGGAAGTGACTATTACAGCAATACCAGTCTTTCTGATTTAGTTATCATAGTCAGATGTTTTAATTCTTGCTCTAAAGTTATTTCATTTTAAAAATTATACAGGTAATCTATTAATAATTTTAAGAAAATTTGGAAAAATGCAGAAACTTATTAAGAAGAAGATTAAAATCACCTTTAATACTAAAGTTTAGATATAAATAGAAATACATGTACTTTTAAGTCAAGTACTGATGAAAAATGTAGTGTGGTTTTGGTGAACACTTAGAGACTTTGTAGATTGTAATTAAATCCTCCCTTCCTGGGTTAAAATGGTAAACTGTGATTTTAAACAGTTCTTCATTTTTTTAAAGAAAATAAAGATGCTAGAGCTCATCATTATTTTTGCTTCCTTAGGTTTGTCTGAATTGTATAAATAATTGTGTTGACATGTACAAGGATATCTCTGAGATAAAAAGGGTTGTTTATGAATGAATTATCCATTTGTGAGATTAATACTAACTTCCTCATATGTGTGTAAAGTAACTTCTTACATAACACATTAAACCTTTCAACTGTTCATGTATAATATATGGCCTAGGTGTATATGCTTGTATATGTGTGTATATATCTATATGTGTGTGTATATATCTATATGTATGTCTGTTTCTAATTTTATAAACAATAAAATCTAGGTTTGAACAGAAGCCATAGTCTTTGCTATGTAATTGAAACAACATGTGTTTTGGTGTAGGCAAATTTAAGGAAAGTCGTAACTCTCAAACAATTCGTCTGTTTAGAAAATGGTTTCAGGACTTTATATGTTAAACCCATAATTCTATTACAATTGTTGAGTTTTGTAACAAGAAGCATTTGTTCTTTGACTTAAGCCTTTAGCAGAATTTAACAATCAGAAATTTCTCAGAATGATGCATGCTATCTATTGAAGAAATAGGGGGGGTTGAGAAATGAGCCATTCTTGGAAAGCTGAAGTAATCTTCAAGGTTAAATCTGAATCTTGGCACCCATTGTTTGGGTGGCTATTGGTGATGCGAAACTGTTAATTTATTTTTGTTTTTATTTTCTCTTTTTGTTTTGTTTTTGTTTTTTCTCTTTTTGTTTGGTTTTTATTTTCTCTTAGAATGTACCATTGCAATTTTGAATGATTTCAAGGAGTTAATAAAATGTCACTAGGTCACAAAAAGTTTTTTTATAAACTACAAATAATCTGTCTAGTATCATTTTACCTAGAAGAGGGAAGCTTTTCATTATTAACTTTTTGCTGAGTTTATTTTTGGAATCATTAGAGGTTTATTGACAAATAGCTGATTTTATTTTATGTGATACTTATTAAAGGATATGAACTTTCTATAAGGAGGAAGGACATTGTATTTCATACACTATATTTTCTGTCATATCAAGCATTTTTTTCTTATAAAAGCTACTGGTATTGTATAACTGGCATCCCAAAATAAGAAGACAGTAATCAGCTGTTCAGCTATCATAGATGAAGAGTGTATTTGATTTAAGAAGGAAAAATCAAACAACTGCTGATGCTATATCTTTTTGTTGTGTTAAAGATGTCTTTTAATAAAGGCTTTTAACTTTGAAATTTCTATTTCTTTCCAAAAGCTAAGAAAAACAAACCTTTTTTTGACTGCAGGTTATATGACTGGGACTGTGCCAGGTGCCTGCACATGCTTCTATTTACAGTAGTCCCCTCATATCCACAGTTTCACTTTCCGTGGTTTGAGTTACCTGAGGTCAGCTGTAGTCCAGAAATATTAAATTGAAAAATCCAGAAATAAACAATTCGTAAGTTTTAAATTGCTGTTCATTCTGGCTGATGTCTGTCCCACCCAGGATGTGAACCATCTTTTTGTCCCACATATCCACCCTGTAGACACTAATCTCCTGTTTGTCACTTAGTAGCCTTCTCAATGATCACATCGACTGTGGTGGTGATCACAGTATTTGTGTTCAAATAACCCTAATTTTAATGAATAATGAATGAACAAAGTGCAAGATTAGTGTGTCTAATTTATAAATTAATCTTTATCATATGTATGTATGTATAGGAAAAAACAGTGTGTGTATAGGGTTTGGTACTAAGGTTTCAGGCATCCACTGGGGGTCTTGGAATGTATTCTCTGTGGATAGGGGAGACTGCTATAATTTTTTGCACCAGCTATTGAGGTATAGTTGACAATTAAAAATTGTATGTTTTTAAGGTTTACAACTTGATGATTTGATATATGCATGCATTATAAAATATTCACCACAATCAAGCAATTAACGTTCCATTACCTCATATAGTTAGCATTTTTTCCTTCCCTTCCTATTTTTGTGAGAGTATTTAAGATTTACCCTCTTAGCAACTATGTACAATACAATATTTTTAACTATATTCACATTGTTTTACATTAGATCTTCAGAAGCTATTCATCTTGCATAGCTGAAACTTTGTCCCCCTTGAAATCTGTTTATCATCTATCATATATAGATATCTATCTATATATCTATATCTTTTTAGCTATCTCCATCCCTCCATCTATCCACACACACACACATACGTTTATATACATGCACATATATGTATATGTGTGTATATATGAATATATGAGTATATACAGACACGGGTAAAAACATCTGAAAATTTTAAGGTTTGAATGTCATAATGGCAGTCTCAAGGGAACGGAGAAAAAGTTCTTGGGAAGTACTGATTTTTTTCAACATTCATTGTTTCATCATAGAGATTTGTTTGAATGGAAGGTAGTAAAAGTAGTGGTTTTATAATATAGTCATTTTTTCTCCTTTAATTTGGCATTGATTATATATTTTGGTTTTGAATTTAATATGTGACAAGTATATTTTAGCATTTTATTGGAGGAAGTGCTTACTGACTTTTAGATGTGAAAATGCCATTAAGTAAGGGATTCTATTGGTTATCTGAGGACATGGACCCAAAGAAAGAATATGTTTAATGTTTTTTAGGAGTGAGAATTTTGCATTTGGTAGCATTGAATAGTTTAAGTGGCATCATTTATGTTTACACATGAAAATATATATTCTTCTATTCCCCTTCCTCTTTCTTTTTTTATGACAGGATTCAGATCTGAGGACTTTTGAAAGTCCACCTGACATAGGTCATGAAGGACTTGCCTTTTTCTTGAGCAGGAGGTGGCAATCTTAGCACATTTACTTCTAATTAAAACCAGAATCCAATGTTTTACTAGGGAATTTATTACTACTTTTAAGCAATGAGAATTTTGAACTTGGGAGTAGAGTTTTCTTTTATAAACCTTATAGTACATTTGGGCCTCAGAATTAAAAAAAGCTGTTGACTGCCCATTGTGCACTAAAAAGGCTAAAAGTCATCATGTTAGTAGTTTTGTGGCATTCTTTTTCATTATAGTGCTTGTTTTATGGGTTTTATAAAGATGCATTAAAATGTAGCAGCTTCTGTTGAAATAACATTAAATTAAGTTTGTGCCTTTACTGGCCACTTTTTTGTCCTTGACAAAATCAACTGGACTTTTAAAGTGATCCGCATGACTGAAGATGGAAATATGTATGCACTGAAAGATTCAAAGTCACTGAGGTAGTGGATACATATACCAGAAGTGAAGGGGAAAAGTAGAGTTGATTCCAGACTCTTAATCACCTTTACCGGAAATGCTTGTTTATTTTCTCCCAAATTTTATATATTTTTAGAATTATATAAACAATCTTTTTACTTTTAACTTTGTCTGACAAGAAACTGGCTTAGCATTTATTTATTCTTGAACTTTAGATATATAGCTCTTTTTGAGTAACGAAAATGAAAGTAATGAAACTACTTTAAGAAATATTTTTCCTTATTACACCACTACTGTATTGTTTATAAATTAGAGAATACAAGGTCGGGCATGGTGGTTCATGCCTGTAATCCCAGCACTTTGGGGGGCTGAGGCAGGTGATCACCTGAGGTCGGGAGTTGAAGACCATCCTGACCAACATGGAGAAACCCCATCTCTACTAAAAATACAAAATTAGCTGGGTGTGTTGGCACATACCTGCAATCCCAGCTACTCAGGAGGCTGAGGCAGGAGAATTGCTTGAAGGGCAGGAGGCAGAGGCTGCAGTGAGCCGAGATTGTACCATTTTACTCCAGCCTGGGCGACAGAGTGATACTCCATCTCAAAAAAAAAAAAAAAAAAAGAAAAAAAATTAGAGAATACAGTTAAATGAATACAAAACAATTACGACTGTGAATGTTGTTAAATTTTATGACTAATTGTGATTGCTAATTCAGAATTTTATATATTTATTTATATACACATACATACTTTAAACAAAATGGGTTATACTGTCCATTATAAGCTTTTCCCCTTACAATATACTGTGCCTGTCTTTCTATGGCAATATATATATAAATCTACCTCATCATTTAAAAAATACATAATTTATGAATATTTATACAAACATTATAATGTGTGCTAGTAGGATTGTTTTTGTTTTTAATGTATTTTTAATTGACAATTTTATATATTAATGGGGTACAATGTAATATTTTGATCTATGTATACGTTGTAGAAAGATTAAATGAAGCTAATTAACATATCCTTCACCTTATCAAGTTAGTTTTTTTGTGTGGTGAGAACATTAAAAATCTGTTCTTTTAGCAATTTTGAAATATACATTACATTATTATTAACTGTGGTCACTGCACAGTACAATAGATCATTAAAACTTACTCCTCCAGTCTAATTGAAACTTTGTACCCTTTTACCTCATCATTTTTAATGACGTACAATTTGTGTTTTACACATGCATACACATTATAATTAATTTAATCAGTCATCTGTTAATGTATATCTAATGCTTTCAATAGTTTTTATATTTATAAATCATTGAACTTATTTGTAATTCTTTATATATTAAAAATATAAAATGAATACATTTTTATTAAACCAAAACTGAAAAGTTCCTTTTCATTTCCCTTCTGCAGATGAAATCTCACTCTTGTGCCAAGGTAAATAAAATAGTCAGCAACCTTGCAGTTGGATACAATGTTCAATGCGTTTATAAACATATTTGGTTCTGTTTTATGTTGTTTTACATAAATGAGGTCACTCTGTATATTAGCTTGTAACTTCCTGATTTCAGTTACACGGACATCTTTTCATGTCCAAACACACAGACTTTTGTTCTTCTTTGAGCTATGTACAATTCTATATTTGGATATTTCATTATTTAGTCATTGAGATTGCTTCTAAAATTTCAATTATGGACAGTGTGTTTTTGCAGTGGCTCACTCTGCCTTAGTATATGCCTTCACAGTAAAGCCCATGGGTGTGTATCCTCTTGATCTGTCTGTGACATACATTTTACCATTTACATTTAATTTCACTTAAGAGTAGTGGTATGTGTTGATCTTGTGGTGGAAAATAGAGGCAGTTGGCTAAATATTCTAGAAAGTTTGCAGAGTGCTTGATCAAATAAGCTCAGAGGAAGAGGTTCCTCACTTCAGGATTACCACATTCATCTAGTACCTTCTTCAACAACCATTTAAATTAACCTTCTCACTGAAAGCCCATTTGGCTAATGGAAGATTTTCATTGACTTTTCACTCTATGAAAATAAATTGATAAAGATTCAGGAGTTATCAGCTCTAAGTATGCTTCTCAGTAATGGATGCTTATTCAAACTTTTACTCTTGTGACAATCAAGATCAGTAGAAGTCTGGCTTTTTGATAGTTCAGATGACAAATTTCAGTGGATAGAAATTGTGTCAACTGCTTTCTGATGAGGTGAAAGCCTGCTCTTTCTGTCCTCTCTTCTCTTCCTCTCCTCCCTCATCCTCAAGAATAGAGAGCCATTTCATATACAGTGGACATTGTTTGCTCCATTAAATAAGAATAGCCTTTTCAGACTGACTGCTTATTATCTAAGTGCTTTTGGAAAGAGGGATATAAATCCGCCAATATTTAGGTCACCATTTTTGCTAAAAGTCTTGTAACACATTTGCTTTCTTGCCAAGGTTCAATATACATGTTTGAACATATGATTTTAAAAAATGTGTGCCCAAACTTTGATCATCATGTCCCATGACAGAGTCAGTCATTGGTGGGGCCTGAACTTCAGGAATAGTGGGGAGTGTGATTCCTCAAAGATCTTTTTTTTTTTTTTGAGATGGAGTTTCGCTCTTGCTGTCCAGGCTGGAGTGCAATGGCGCGATCTTAGCTCACTGCAACCTCCACCTCCCAGTTTCAAGCAATTCTCCTGCCTCAGCCTCCTGAGTAGCTGGGATTACAGGCATGGGCCACCACGCCTGGCTAATTTTTGTATTTTTTTTAGTAGAGACAGGGTTTCTCCATGTTGGTCAGGCTGGTCTCAAACTCCCAACCTCAGGTTATCCACCCACTTCAGCCTCCAAAAGTGCTGAGATTACAGGTGTGAGACACCATGCCCGACCCTTGTTTTTATTTTAACTTAAGTAACATGCTCATTGTAGAAAACTTCATATGAAGTTTGCATTAAGAGGGAAAAAGTATTTTCTATTTTTGCCACTGAGAGCTTTAACCAAATGAGTATTTTAGGATATTTGTTTAGCTTTTTACTGTGAATTTATATGCAGTAAAAGTGGATTCATATTGTATTTATTCATTTAAAGTCCTTTTCTCACTTAAAAATATTGTAAGCATTTCCCCAAGTCAATAATTATTCTATTGCAATATAAATCTAAATGGTCGTAAAGAATTCTGTGGTATACCCCTATTAGTGGAATTTTTTCTAATATTTTGCTTAAAAAATACTGTGGTTATTAATTACCAGTATTTGAATCTCCATGAGTGTTCATTTCTGATATTTCTTTAGGATCAAATCCCAGGACTGGATAATTGGGACAAAAAGCGTTTGAAGCATACTTTAAATTGTCTTATGTCACAGAGATGGGCTTAATTTGTTTTCATCAGCTGTGTGTAATATCTGTGCCAATACCAGGTAGTATCATTTTTTGAAAGTTTTTAAAAGTTCCTAATCTTCATCAGGCAAAAGTGACATCTTATTATATTTGCATAATTTATAATAATAATAAATATATTGGGGACTTACTTGGTGCTGCTACCTACGACTACGCTAAGGATTTAAACTAAACTTTATCGTTTAATCCTTAAAACAACCCTGTGAAATAGGTGATCATTCTCCTTTTAGGCATGAGAAAATTTAAGATTTGCAAGATTAAGCAATCTGCCCATGAACACACAGCCTATGAGTGGTGGGTTATCTTTTTAACTTTTTTTTTTGAGACAGAGTCTTGCTCTGTCACCAGGCTGGAGTGCAGTGGTGCAATCTCAGCTCACTGCAACCTCTGATTCCCTGGTTCAAGCGATTCTCCTGCCTCAGTCTCCCCAGTAGCTGGGATTACAGGCACGTGCCACCATGCCACAACTTTGCTTAATCATACAGATGTTTTAATTTTTTATGATATCAAATATTTTAATCTTTTGTTATGGCTTCTGATCTTTGTATTCTCATTAAGACCTTTCCTATACTAACATTCTAAAATATTTAATATCTTTTCTTAAATTTATTTTTAGATATGGACTAGGCATGGTGGCCCACATCTATAATCCCAGTGCTTTGGGTGTCTGAGGCAGGTGGATTGCTTGAGGCCAGGAATTCAAGACCAGCCTGAGCAATGTAGACCCCATCTCTAAAAAAATATAAAAAATTAACCAGGCATGGTGGTGCTGCACACCTGTAGTCTCAGCTGCTTCAGAGGCTGAGGTAGGAGGATCCCATGAGTCCAGGAGTTTGAGGCTGCAGTGATTCTGCCACCGTACTCCAGTCTGGGTGACAGAGCAAGACCCTGTCTTAAAAAAGTGTTTTTTAAAGATTTGGTTTACAGTAGGGCTCCAGTTTTCCCCCCAAACATTTATCCAGTTGTCCAGGCACCTTTTATGAATATTCTTTTCTCATATGCTAAATTCCCATAGTCATTAATTTGTTTTTAGACTATTTATTTCCTTTGACTTATTTGTCTGTAGTTTATCTATAATGAATGCCATACCATATAAAAAATATTAATGTACAGTATGTTTTGCTGTGTAGGAGGACTAATCATTCTTCTTTTTTTTTTTTTTTTTTTTTGAGACAGGGTCTTGCTATGTCACCCATAGTGGAGTGCAGTGCCATGATCATGGCTCACTGTAGTTTTGACATCCTGGGCTCAACTGATCCTCTCACCTTAGCTTCCTGAGTAGCTGGGACGACAGGCAGGCGCCACCATGCCTGGCTAATTTTTTTATTTTGTAGAGATGAGGCCTTGCTGTGTTTCCCAGGATGGCCTTGAACTTGGCTCAAGCAATTCTCCCACCTTGACCTCCCAAAGTTCTGGGATTACAGGCGTGTGCCACTGGGCCCACCCATTGTTCTTCTAAAAAATTTCTATGTTATTTTTGCTCCTTTTCACTTCCCCCTTGAACTTTAAAAGATAGTTTATTGAGTTCCATGAAAAAAATTATTTTAGAATATTATTTGGCATTGCATTAAATCTATAAATTATTGTAATGCATAACTGGCATGTTTGTGATACAATTTTTCCCATCCAGGAACACAGTGTATCTTATTTATTTAGATATTCTTTTATGTCTTTCAGTAAAAATTTTACGTTTTACCTGTATTAGTTTTTTGGTTGGTTAGATCTTCTCTATCTCTTTCCTTCCCACCCCACTTGCTCACTTCCTTCTTTTCTTCCATTTATGTGCCAGCACCCTGGTAGGCACTATGGATACAAAATCGAGGTCTGTGGCTTCTTTAAGTTTGGGGAGGGAGATAAACATTAAGTAGATAATGATTAAGTAGATAGCAATAGGTGTCAAATCACAACCATTACGAGGGAAAAGATACCGTGTTAATAAGGGTGTATCTTAGGGGTATATTACTTAATTTGACCTTACTTAATTTAGCCTTCCTGAGCAAGTCAAGATCTCGAAGTTGACCTAGCGTCAGTGTGTTAGGAACCTAATTGCATGGTGGCTATTGTGAATGAAATCTTTGTTTTATTACTTTAAAACATTTTTTGGAGGGGAGGGCAAGGAGAAGACTAGGTAGGCAAAGCTATGTTGATAGTTATTTTTCCTACACAATAGATAACATTCCACTCTACTCTGGCTTCCATTGATAGAAAGAAGTTAGGTTTCAGTCTTTTTCTATTTGCTTTTAAGACATTCTCTGTGCTTCTGCAGTTTCTTATCAGGTATCTAAGGGAGGATTTATTTTTATTTATCTCACTTGGGATTTATTGGACTTAAAACTGGATTAGCATTGGTGACTTTCAACAGTTCTGGATAATTCTCAGCCATTATTTCTTTGAATGTTACCTTTTCCATATTTTCTCTATTATGTACCTGTGAAAATCCAGTTAGATATAAGTTAGACCATCTTACGCTATTGTTTATGTCTCTTAACTTCACGTGTATTTTCCATTCATCTCTATTATTTTGATGCGTCTTGGATTTTTTTAGATTTATTTGTTTTGCTTTCTAAATCACTGCTATTTAGTTACAAATTCTTATTAAAACTGCTCTTAGAGTTTTGTTAACTTTGTTCACTCTTAATTATTATATTTTTTATTTCTCAAATTTCTGTTCTTTTAAAAATTTTGTTTGGTCATTGATAAGGTCTCTTAATCATTTTTAATACCTGCTTTTATTTCTTTAAACAGAAAGTGTAATATTTTTATATTTTCTGTCAATTTCAGTACACAAAGTCTTTGCAGTTTTCATCTCATTCTCTATTATTTTTGCTGTTTCTTGGTCATGTTACCTTCAATTTTTTGTGTATTGTAACTTTGACTTTGAGGTCATATTCTTTTGAACATTATCAATGGGAATGATTGGTGTCTTTCTTCAAAGATTTGAGTAATCTTTTGTCAGATGTTTGGTGATACTTCCAACCCAGTATCACTTTACACTAAAATCACAGACTGAAGTTTCTTGGGTCGTCCAATAGAATGAATTTAGTCTGCAAACCCACATTAAAATCAGTTTGGGGTTTATGAATTCCTAGGATAGATTTTTTTTTCCTTCATCTGGTTCCAAGTTTTGAGATGTGTACTTTATTTTGCTTTCTCCTGGGCTTGAGGGGGAATGCTATTTACAAGTTCTCCTTACAGTAGAGGTAGAGCTCTTTGTGGTCTTTGCTTTGTACTGGGGAGATAAAGTCAATATGAGGATCTACTAGATTCCCCACAAAAGGTGGTCCACAAGTTTTTTCTCCTTTACTGTATCTCATTTGAGAGCATGAAAACTGAAGCTTATGGTTGTCTGATTTAGGAAAATGCCCAACAGCTCTTTTTACCTTTATGGGGTTCACACTTTTACTTAGTTTTTAGCTTCTAAATTTTATTTACTTTTTTTTTTTTGCAGCATATTGATGTACTTAAAAGTACTGCTTTGAACAAATATTTTATACACTAATTTTAGTCTGAGAATCAGGGTCTTATATGCTATTCTCCTCTACTTGTCCTCTACTTATTGTTTGATTTTATTTACATTTGCAAGCAATTAACAAAGAATTCAGCATCAAGTTTCGTCTGCTAAAGTGAAATATTTAACATTTTATATTTAAATTAGATGTTACTTATAAGCATATAAAATGCTATGGTAATGATAGACCATGTTAAATTTGGAATCAGAAAGGAATTTAGAAATTGTGTCATTAGGTACCTACACTATGCATAACATTCAGCTGGAGAAACAGTAGGAAGGTTAGAAGACGTAGTGTTGAGTTCTGGCCCTGCTACTTACCAGCTGTGTGTCCTTTAATAAATCATTTGAACTTTCTTGAGCCTTAGGTCTCTCCACAGTAAATGAGGACAATAATTCTTGACGTTCCCAAGTTATAGAATAGTTGGATGTGCTAATAATGTATGGACCAGGTTGTAAATGGCTATTACTGTTAATTCTGAAGTCTTTCATTTGGTTCTGTTAATTTCATTGGACTTCCGTTAGAAAAGGTCATCAATGTATTCATAGATTGCTACCGTTGTTCCTCAAACCCTCTTAAAACCTGTCTCAATTCTTTAGCCTTCCTTGTTTAATTTCCTCCTTGTATGACATTGGAGCTCAGTTAACTTTTAGAGCATAGAGCAGAAACCAAGAATTTTGAAAGCTGATTTAGAAATATCTATTGGAATACACAAGGAGTGTTACGTAGTTACACATGTCCTTCACATTCATATCTGATGCAGCTGAATTCCTGTTTTAAGGCATAAAATAAAGCCAGTCTTTGATAGAGAATAGTAAAAGCCTATGCAGTATCCAATTAATATTGGGAAGATTTTTAATGGGATCGTATTGCCTACTTGTCAGCAGAGGGAGCCTTTGTCTCACTTTTTGATTCCAGAACTCTTACAGTAGTGAGATTTTAACAAGTCAGAATATTTATGGGAAATGTCTGTTTCCTCACCTAGGCCTGAATAGGAACCAGTTTTTCTTTTGTTCCTGGAAGTGAAAAACTTTTTGTGTTTGTTTTCTGAGTTCTTTATAATAGTTGTTCCCAAGTTCCTTAAAAATGGTTAATGCTGAGTTGTAACAGAGGTTCTCAATTACTATCCTATGTTAAAGTTTTGGATGGTCTTAAGATAGTGGACGAAAAAGAGCTAATGTAAGTAAGTTAAAGCTAAAATTTGTTCAGTTAGAGGACTACACTTAGTGATGACATTTTTTACTTCCTACTTATTTGTGTTAGTATTGTCTTTTAAGAGAATATTGGTGATTATAATCTATTTCTTTAAAAAATTTCCTGACTGGGGCCAGGCGGAGTGGCTCACGCCTGTAATCTCAGCACTTTGGGAAGCTGAGGCGGGCAGATCACCTGAGGTCAGGAGGTTCAAGACCAACCTGGCCAACCAACATGATGAAACCCTGTCTCTAATAAAAAATACAAAAATTAGCCAGAAGTGGTGGCACATGGCTGCAGTCCCAGCTACTCAGGAGGCTGAGGCAGGAGAATTGCCTGAACCCGGGAGGTAGAGGTTGCAGTGAGCCGAGATTGTGCCACTGCACTCCAGCCTGGGTGACAGAGTGAGACTCCATCTCAAAAAACAAACAAACAAATAAACAAACAAACATCCTGATGGGCTTTTCACAAGGCTGACAACCCTATGATGTTCTCCAGTAGTTTCTGAAATGTTACAGGTGAATGAAATTCATGAGCCTGGGAATCACTGCTTTACTGAGTACTTTAGCAAATAAAAATTGACATTTCTGAATTGAACCATTTCCAACTTTCTGGCACATTTTTTCCTAACCTTCCTCTGAGATCTTTTCTATCCTTTGGTATGTGAAGAGTGAGACTTAATAACTAAATTATCTGATATCCAAGGTATAAATAAGTATGGGTGCTGGGGGAAGTTGGCTTGATACTTTTTTTAAAGCATGCTAAATTTTGGTTTAAGATTGCCATACATTCCTACCATGTTCTATGTACTGTACCAGGTAGTTAATACAGGTTCCCTCCTCCCCTCCTTTAGTCTTCCTAGCAACCCATTGGGGTACAGAGGTTATAATAAGGCTTATTTTGCATTTGAAGATACCAACTGGATGAAATTAAACAAAGTACCCAAGTCACATATCTAGGATGTGTCTGTGAAAGCCAGAATTCAAAACCTTATCATCTTGTGTTTCTGAATCAAAAATCACTGCCCTTTCCACTACTTATTGGTACTATATCTACATTTGATACTCTTTCCATATTTGTTCAATTTGTTGTTTTATGATATACCATCCTGCTTTGGAAACAGGGAACAGTCAGGGAGTATCCTAATTAGTGCCCCTTTTTGGTACTTTGCCTGCTGATAATAATCTCTTGTTTTGTATTGAAAAGAAAAAGACTTTGTACCCAGGCTCTAATAATTACTAGAGCTTTAAGTTTAATCTGAGTATGCTTTTGAAGTCAGAGTTTTATGAAATACTAAGGGATCTAAGGATCATTCTGCTCCTTTGGTGTCCACTTTGGGCTTCCACAATTTATTCTTTGTGGTTGAATGATTTTTCTCCTAATTTGTATATTTTCCTTGTAGAGTTCTCAGCCATGCTTCCTTTATTTCATATTTTTTTATATTGTCTTTCCAGTAGGCTTTATCTCTTTATTTTATTTTTTTAAGAGCAGATTTAACCTTAACCTTTCCCCTCTCTTCTTAATAGATCTTAGTGTTTTCTAGTGTTAGGCATACAATGAATGAGTACTTAGTCTTTTGACTTAGTTCTAACTCTGTAATACCAAGATGGATACTAAACTCTGTAATAATTTTGAATCACAATCTCTTAAGTGTCACATGCCAAAACTAATTATTTCAGGACTTTCACCATATATTATTTTTACTTTGATGCTATTCATTCATTCAGTAAATACTTTTGGTTCTAGTGGATGCGAGGGACTATCAGGGATGGAGAGGCATGGTGAATAAAACATAATGGCAGTTCTTATGGAATTGTCATGTGAATATGGTGATACTTTCAAACATTTTGGTCCTCTTGGTGGTAATTGACATATTGCTAATCTAGAACTACAGTTTAACATAGTTTCTTGCTTTCATGATGGTTCAATTTAGTTAAACAGATATTTTTGGAGCACCAACATATAAGAGACTGTGCTCAATGCTATGAGCTTGATAATGAAAAGAAAATAAACTTATCTTTAAGGACTTAAGATATAAGGACATTTAGGGCAGGGTTATTTTACTTGGAGTATTTGGCTGATGGGGCTGGGTGAGAGGGAGTACTATGTTCATTTAGCAGACATACACTGAGGAGTTCTTTTGGATATCTTGTTTATGAATTTATACTTAATTCTGGAGGTACTGGAGTATCTTGGAAGTTTTTGAGTGGGTTGATAACATGATTGCATTTGTATATTAAGATGAATATTTTGGTATATTTGTCTGTATGACTTTTACTAAACGTGGTATTTTAACTACTTCCCTTAGAAGAAACCAAGGACATTTAAGAGACCAGACAATGGCTAAATGGCACATTGAAGTCTGTGATAGGAATGGACAGTTCAGGAAATTTAGTGTTGTAACTATCCCTAATTCATTTTGATTTGCCTTTTAAAACCATGTAAGTTTAAATCATGTTGAAACTCAGCTGATAATTTCCTGGCTTTACAACATTAATTAATTGGTCACAGTGAGTTCAGTGTAAACTAAGATTTTTTTCTTGTTTCTTCTTTTGAGATGCTAATGATTTAAGATTAAGAGAGTTGATAATATGTAAAAAGCAAATATTTAGCTTTTGAAGTTAATGCTTTATGGGACTGATATTATTGCAAGTGAGGAATATTTATACAAAATAAAGTATTTAATTTTTTTTGTTTTTAAATATTTTTGGGAGTATTCTCTGGGGTCTTATCATGATTGGCTATTACCTTGAGTAGTTTACCTTACTTTGAAACTGGTTATATTTTTTAAATTTATGCCTCAACATTATACTCATTCTTTAATAATTTTTCTTTTGGATACAGGAGAAGAAAGGAATGCTAAAGTACACGAGCTCTTCTGTATGATGTTGTCTGTCTTGTCTTTCTTAGGGAGTCGTCCTGTAAGAAAATATCAATATTGGGGTGGGGGAAGGGAGAGAGAGAAAGAGAGAGAATACGAATGTGAATATGTGTGTGTGTTGGGGTGAGGGTGTGCAGACAGAGACAGCTCATTCCCCATTCCCAGATTCTGACACACTCACAATCTTCTTCTTTAGAGAGTTCAATAGTTAGCATGTTAAGGAAATTGCTATTTTGAGGAAAGTTAACTTAAAATTGTCAGAAAATCATTTGAACAGCCAACAGTTCCCACAGACCTAAGTTCCGAGAGACTTCTCATATTTTTTAAAGTCTTAAAACTCCCCCATTTTTGGCAAAAAAGATGAATTTCTGAGTGTGTATGTGTGCATGCAGTCTTTCTCACGTTAAATTTTATCCATTTTTCTCTGAAAGAATTTTTTCCCTTGATGTTTAAGTTTTTCAATTTTAAGTTTGGTCTATAAGGAATAGAATAACCCAGTAATATCAATTACTTAACATTTAGTGAATGCTTGCTAGGTACTAGGCAGTATGTATTTTAATTATATTTAATCCTTATTGCAGTATCATGTAATATTCTCTTCTTACCATTACTTTACAGTTGAGGAAACTGATAGAGCTCCCAGGGGTCTGGGATAAGGATGCAGCAAACTTGTCCTCAAGTTGTGGCTCTGCCATCAGTTCTGATGAACATGTCATCTTCATCACCAGTGTCTCTCTGCACCCAGTCCCTCCCCTCCCAACACCTTCCACACACCTCTTTTTAAATCCATGTCTCGATGCATGGTGTTCCATCTGCTTTTGCTTCTCTAATTGCTTGGCAAACTCTTTCTCAACCTGCAAGACCCAGTGTTCTGAAGCTTTTAATCATCCTCCCATAGCCTTTTAAATTACTTTAATATATCTCTGTTCTTACATTGTTGTACTATTTAATTAACTCCCATGTTCACCCAACTTTCTGAGAGTAGCGACTGTGTCTCTCCTAGCACATACTAGATGTACAATGAATGTGCATGGAATTTGTTGAATGAATATGAGTTATGGAAAATGTTATCAAAACTTTCATGATCGTTCCATCTGACAAAATAATTCACCCAATATTTTGTGGATGCAAGCAATAATATAATGTTTAGGGCCTTTTTTTAAACTCTAAAATTGCATTCATATTGAACCTATCACATATAATGCTAATTTAATCAATGGTTGTAATTTTCTTATATTATGTTATTAACCTTGTTCACAGTTTAGGGGAAAAGATTGTGATAAATAGCTTGACAGAACACCTAGTAATGGTCTTTGTGAGGCAATTAAAGTTTGCTATTAAAATTAGACACATTAAAATGTCAAAAGACAAGTTCATAGGAGAAGTTAATATGTAGACTTAAATTTTATTTTCTTGTATCTTAAAGCAATTAGTCTCATGAGGCTATTTATTGGAGTAACACTTGAATTATAGTTGAGAATTTGTGTAACTTTCCCTGGTACATCATTTAAAATATTAGCTGTTTATCTCAACATATGCATTCTATTTATTCATTTCTTCTGTTTACTTCAGGTTTTAAAATGTATTTATTTATGCCCAAGGTTTTAAACTTAGAATCTAATTGGATATTGCATTATTATTAGGCACTAATTATCTTTAGAATGTTCAAACAATAACAGAATATGAGGGAGAGAGTAATAAGAAAGAAGCTAGCTATTCTTTCATCTAATTACCAATTATTAGTTACTAAGCATAGCCAAATAGTAGCATGATCTCAAAACTATGATAGTAGTTTTATTTGCATGATGATATGAGTGAAAAGTACAAAAATGATATTTAATGGCAAATTTACAATCCAGCAACCTCTAGATATCCATCTACTATTTGTTTTTAAGGCAGTATCTGTTAGAATCCTACTCCGAATATTTTTATGTCTTTGTTCATAGCAAACATGTTGTATCATTTTTGAGGTAGGTTTGCAATGAAGATTAATGTGTTAGTGTTTCAGTCTTTCTGTAACAATAACAAATTTTTTTTCCGTGCATGCGTAAAATGAACAAAATGAGCGGAAGTTCCACAGACTTTTGGACTCTTCTGTTCTTATGCATCAGTCTCTTGATGTTTCCTGTCTGCCTTTTTGACTACCTATACAGCTGTTTTTTGTGTGTTTTTCAGACTTGGAGAAAGACCAAATATTTTTGACAGCTGCATGCTGAACTGCATATATGCTTGGCCATAGGTCACGTTTGCATTTCTTCACTTGTATTTTTACTCAATGTGTAAAAGAAATATGAGCATAGAGAGATTCAAAAAACATGTAGCATGCTGAGTAATGGTAGTTTTCTTTCATGTTTGCTACACCACTTACTCTGCTGTATATATTCCACAGGAAGAGAAAGACAGAGAAATGGAGGACATGGCATTCAGGACTGCCCTCCATGAGGCCCTTGTTGCCATAATAATGAAGGATGGAACATGCTCTGGGTCATGCATGGTAGAAAGAACTTCTGGGCATGGGGACACACACACACACACACACACACACACACACACACACACACACACTCCTACACTTCATGAATAGATTGCAATTTTCATGAATAGATTATAATTTAATAGAGAAGACTGTTAAATTTAGCAGTCTGATTAACATTTAGTTGATTACCAGTTTATGCATCATGTTAAAGCTTTGACTATATGATATTTTAATGCCAGAAAATGAGACATACTATGGAATAAATGTTCATGACATGAAGCTGCCATAATGGAACTTTTCTGCCTCTACCCCCCATCCCCACAGGCACGAATTTTTTTTTTGCCTTTGAAAATGAAAAATAATTGATTTTTAAAATCCTCTCAAATTGATCTTGGTCAGTTCTTTCTCAATTTGTTTCCAGATCTTACAAGTAATATTTCAAATCACAACAGTTGTTTTTCTCTTATTGTGCTGAAAATGACTAGAATAAAATCCAGATTTTAAATTCTGTTGAAATCTCCTAGTTTTTTTCCGATTTAAAAATTATTTTTTCCTGTATGGTTTAAGCATAATTTTTGAGGAGTCATTGTTAAGATATTGTCATCTTTTCAATTTGTGCTTTCATGTTTCATGCTCTGTTGGTGAAACATGATCCATTGCACTGTGGATGAAGTATAATTGCCTCTGCATCTTTTTCTGTGTTCCTTTTCTGTCCAATAATTTCCCTCTACTTTTACCTTTGACTGCTATTCACTCTGCCAATCTTTTGCAGTCCAGGGTGCATCGTATCTGTCATGAAATCTTTCCTGGAAATTTTATTGTAATGCAGTTCTTTGATTTTCTGCAGTGTTTAGTCTGTTTTACACCACTTAGATTTTGTATGTTAATGCATATTATTTTAATAAATGGATATAAATTTTCCTTCCCAGGGTTTCAGTGTGTTATAATGGAGCCAGATGGATTCCTATTTGAATATTTGTTGTCACTTTCTAATTCTTTGACATTAGACAAATTGTTTAAGTTCTGCAGGTTTCAGTCTTCTCGTGTATAAAATGGGACTATTGTCTATTTTTTAGAGTTATTAAAAATTATAACTAATAATGCTGTTTAAATGTTTAACAGAAGGCCAGAAATGTAACAGGTGCTCAGTAAATGGCTGTAGTAGTTAATATTGCTGTTGTTCCATATTTCTTACAGCTCCTGATATAATACTGAGCATGTGGTAAAGACTCTTTGAGTATGGTTCATGGCAAGGTCATTTAAATAGCTTCTGAAATCCCATTGCTTTTGTGAAGGCTTCCTGTTGGCTCTGTTCTGTCAGAATGACAAAACTTTCATGGCTTTTTCTGGACTGTTCTTTCTATTCCCATTATCTGTAAGGGGAGCCTTTGGTATGTATTCTGAAGTGGTTTCCAAAACAGTGATTTGAAGGATTTATTTATTTATTTTTGAGTAATGTTTTGGATCAATCTCTACATTTTTCTAAACATCAGTAGCCAAGATTGTAATAAATAAAGCATTTTTCACATACTTTGTATGCAGAGTGAAACACATGGAATAAAATCTCAGCCAATCTGAGGTACAGATGAATAAATTATTTTGCCTAGCTTACTTCAGCTCAACAGACATTTATTAATGTATCTCCTATGTGCCAGGCATTTTATAGTTGCTGGATTTACGAAGATGAGTAAGATATGGTTTCTGCCTTTGAGTTAGTCCAGGGCAAATGAGAGACACAAAAACAGATCATTTCAATAGATGACGTGTTCTAAGATGGAGGTGGGACGGGGGCTCTGTGGGATCTCAGATGGAGGGTGATTGAAGCGGAATGAGAAGACTTATGGAAAGATGTGAGTCTTAGCTTGTGATGTCTCTCAGAGGAAAAATGTGCTGATCCACCTGATTCAGGGACAGAGACCTGACTCAAAGTGACTTCAGTATCTACAGGAATGAATTGCCTGCAGAGTTCAGAGGAAGATTTGGCTCCAGGTGAGGCTTGATGCACTGGCTCAAACAGTGTCTACCATGGCTCTCTCTTAACTGCTTTTGGAAAAGCCAAATGGCCTCTGTGATTCCATACCATATGCTCCTCACGCATTACTCACCAGGGAAGAGTAACTTTTCCTCTAGTTCCAGCTCAAATTAGGGATTTAATTTTTCTCTCATTGGTTGTAAATTATCCCTGAACCAATCACTGTGACTACTGGGGTACTAATTGGTTTACATAAGTCAGGTCCTTGCCTCAAGCTTAGAGTGAGGTCAGTCTCACCCAAACCTTATGGCTGAGCATGAGGAGAGGGGAATGGATAACTGGGGGGAAGCTAGCAAATGTTTGCTAGATGAGGGGGAGAAAAGTTAAAGGATCTTTGGAGGAAAGAAAATTGCGTAAACAAAAGCAAGGAAGCATGCATCATCATGACATGTGTGGGAAATAGCAAGCAGTTAAACATTAATACAACATGTAGTATAAGAGTTAGAAAATAATTATAGAAATAATAATGTGTTTGGGTATTTTCCACTGCTAGGTCTAGTTTCCATACATTATTTTATTTAATTCTCACTAGTTACTGAAGTAGTTACTCCATCTTGCAGATAAGGAAACTTGAGTCTAAGCTCACAGCTAACAATTGGTGGAGCTGGACTCAAACCTAGATTATTTGGCTTTAGAGGCAGCCATTGGACTTGAATATATTAAGTGTTCTCCTCTATGTTGCCAGAGTTTCAGGAAATAGGACCTGTTCTACTACGCTATATTAGGCTGTTCTCGCATTGCTATAAAGAAATACCCATGACTGGTAATTTATAATTGGCTCACAGTTCTGCAGGCTGTACAGGAAGCATGATGCTGACATCTGCTTGGCTTCTGGGGAGGCCTCAGGAAACTTACAATCACGGTGGAAGGCAAAGGAGGAGCACACATGTCACATACTGAGAGCAGGAGCAAGAGAGGGAGGGGGGAGGTGCTACACACTTTTAAACAAGATGTCCTGATAAATCACTCACTATCATAAGAACAGCACCAAGGGGATGGTGCTAAACCATTCATGAAGGACCACCCTCATGATCCAATTACCTCCCTCCCTCCAGGCTCCACCTCCAACATTGGAGATTACAATCTGACATGAGATTTGGACAGGGACACAGATCCAAACCATATCATATGCTAACAGGCCAGGTTTTCTCTGGGGCTCAAGCTTTCTTCAGGCCTTACTTTTTCATCCTATCATGCTAAGGTAGTGGTTCTGAAACTTTAGCATGCACCGTAGTAGTCTCTAGGCTTGTTAAAACCTAGCATTTCTGGGCTCTGTGACCAGAGTTTCTCATATGGTAGGCCTAGATTGGTATCTTAGAATTGGCATTTCTGAGAAGTTCCTAGGTGATGCAAATGGTGCTGGTCTGGGGGCCACATTTTGAAGACCACTTCTTTGAGGTCTTCGGGAGACTGAAGATTTGTGGTTCAATGATACCACATATTGAAATGAACACAAATTTTATTGGTACTTCTGCTTCCAAGTACACATGTTCTGAGCTTACAGTCTTCAATAACACAGATATCAAGAGTATCATATTGGTTACCATAATATCCTCCACCGTAGGTCAAGGTCATTGCATAAATACTTCATATCTTAGTAGAAAATGTATCGACATTTGTATTTACATACAAAATGTATATATTTAGACTTAATTTTTTTATATTTTTGTTGTGAAAACGTATATAGAAAAAGTAACATGAAAACCCATATTTCTACCACATCAACAGTTGTAAATATATATGTATTTATACACTTTTTTTGATGAACCATTTGAAAGTGAGTTACACATCTTGCACCACTTTACCATAAATACGTCAGCACACATCTCCCAATGAGAATATTCTCTTACATTTCACAATGCCATGATCACTTAAGAAAATTAGCAATAATTCCTTAATGTTATCTAACATGCAGTCATATTCAAATTCCCCCAGTTGTCCCAATATCTTTCCTATACCTGTTATTTTTGGTACCAGGGTTCAGTTAAGTGAAACTAAATTTTAAGAGACAGCAATGCTGGATGGATCTTTAGGCTCAGATTAGGTTCTGTGTTATTTAAGATCCGGATTTGGTTGCTTTAACAAAGACTCGACTTAATGATGGCTTAAATAAGAAAGATGTTTGGCCGGGCGCAGTGGCTTAATCCCTGTAATTCCAGGACTTTGGGAGGCTGAGGTGAGTGGATCACCTGAGGTCAGAAGTTCATGACCAGCCTGGCCAACATGGTGAAACCTCATCTTTACTAAAAATACAAAAATCAGCCAGGGGTGGTGGCGAGCTTGTAATCTCAATTACTCGGGAGGCTGAGGCAGGAGAATTGCTTGAACCCAGGAGGAGGAGGTTGCAGTGAGCCAAGATCGTGCCACTGCACTCCAGCCTGGGCAAGGGAGCGAGACTCCATCTTAAAACAAAACAAAAAGATGTTTATTTCTGTCATGTTTAACCATCTGGAGATAAAGGAGTCTAGGGCTGATAGAGAGGTTCTGCTGTCCACAATACATGACTTCCATCTCTGAGGCCAAGACAACTGCTCCAGCCTTACCATGATGCTACAAAGAGGGGAGGGAAGTGTATAGTTGGTCCATGTAAGGGCGTGTCTGCAAGTTGTATGTATAACCTCTGCTCCTATCTTGTTGAGAAGAACATAATAATATGATGCGTCTGTAAATAGAGGACTGTAAGTGGAAGCTTTATTTTGGATGGCCATGTGTCTAGTGATAATTCATGATTCTACTACTAAAGAAAGAATGGCTGTTGGGGGCAGCAGTTAGCATCTCTGCCAAAAGTTCTTTTTTGCAAAAAAAGAGCTATACCAAACTATGTTAAATCCACTTAACAATGATATTTCTCTTTTTGAGATATATAGGGCTCATAATTGCTCCTATGCTAACTAAGCCAAGACAGATGTTCTTTTTTGAATTATTTGATATGTGTTTTATAGATGTTCTCTTTTATTTTTGTTAGGGCATCAGCTGTCATTTCTCACAGCTGACAGTGTCTTTACCCCCTTTCTAATTGACCACTTTCTTTTTTTCTGGGCTAGGGAAGCAGGTAATAATAACCCTCTTAATAATGCCATAATTTATTCTGTGTCTTATGTGTGCTATACCGTGTTAGGGACTTTGACATCTTTCCTGTAACTTTGGAACTCTTTTTTTCAGCATTATTGAGATATGATTGATAAATAAAAATTATATATCTTCAAGGTGTACAATGTGATGTTCTGTTATACATATACATTGTGTAATGATTACCAGAATCAAGCTAATTAATATTAGTATGGATCACTTCTCATAATTATCTTCTTTTTTGTGATGAGAACAAAGATCTATTCTCTTAGCAAATTTCAAGTGTCCATTATTATTCACTGTAATCACTGTGCTGTGCATTAGGTCTCCAGAACTTATTCATATTATAACTGCAAGTGTATATCATTTGACCAATATTTCCTCGTTTTCCCCATCCCTGACCCCTGGTAAGCACCCTGCTACTCTCTGTTTCTATGAATTTGACTTTTAAAAAATATTCCACATATGAGTGAGATCATGTAGTGTTTGTCTTTTGTTTTCTGGCTTATTTCATTTAGCATGATGTTCTCTAGGTTCATCCATGTTGTTGTAAATGATAGGATTTCTTTCTTTTTTTCTGACATGTGAGGTGATATCTCATTGTGGTTTTGATTTACATTTCCCTGATAATTAGCGATGTTGAGCACCTTTTCATATACCTGTTGGCGATTTGTATGTCTTATTTGGAAAAATGTCTATTCTAGTCCTTTGCCCATTTTTGAATTGGTTTATTTGTTTTTTGTTATTGAGTTGTGTGAGCTTCTTATATATTTTAGAGACTGATTGCTTATCAGATATATGGTTTGCAAATATTTTCTCCCATTATGTGTTTTTTTGTTGATTGTTTTCTTTGCTGTGCAGAAAATTTTTAGTTTGATGTAGTCCTCCCCTCTATTTTTTGTTTTGTTGCTTGTGCTTTTGGTGTCCTATCCAAAAAATCATTGCCAATACCAATGCCATGAAGCTTTTTACCATATGTTTACCTTCTGGAAGTTTTACAGCTTCAGATCTTAGGTTTAAATCTTTAATCTACTTTGAGTGGATTTTGGTTGTATAGTGTAAGATAAGGATCCTTTTTTTTTTTTTTTGCATGTGGATATCCAGTTTTCCCAGCACCACTTATTGAAGAGACTGTTCTTTCACCATTGTGTATTCTTGGCGCCTTTGCTGAAGATTAGCTGATAACCTTGGAGCTCTTATACAAATATACTCATTTTACAAATGAGAAGGCTGAAGCTACAGGAATATCAGTAACTTGTTTATAAAAACGACAATTGTTAGAACCATAATTAAAATAAGAATTGATGCCCTTAGTGGGAACTGGGAATCCTACCTTTGAAAATTTGCATGATTTTTATTACAAAGACCTTGCAGCATTTATTTTAACTACTTAGAGGCATTTTTATACTTACTCATTTTTGCTGATTGCAGACAGGTAGGTTTGCCAAATAGCTAGATGAGATTCTTTTTGTCTGATTGTGTCTCTGTGAATACATGTGTACAGCATGCATACACATACAACATGCATATAAACTCACATCTTTTTTGGAAACTTTTAATAGCATAGTGGATAAGGATAACATTAAAAAAACAAAGCTTAGGCTGGGCGTGGTGGCTCACGCCTGTAGTCCCAGCACTTTGGGAGGCCAAGGTGGGTGGATCATGAGGTCAAGAGATCGAGACCATCCTGGCCAACATGGTTGAAACCCTGTCTCTACTAAAAGTACAAAAATTAGTGGGGCGTGGTGGTGCCTGTAGTCCCAGCTACTTGGGAGGCTGAGGTGGGAGAATCACTTGAACCCAGGAGGTGGAGGTTGCAGTGAGCTGAGATCGTGCCACTGCACTCCAGCGTGGCAACAGAGCGAGACTCTGTCTCAAATAAAAACAAACAAAAAAAACAAACAAAAAAAACCAAAACAACAAAAACAAAGCTTAAAACAGTAACTGTAAAGCCTACCATATGTTATAAAAGAATCTGAGTATTGAGAGAATACTTTTCAAACAGCATTAATATAAACAATTTTTATCTCTCTAAAAGAGATTCCTGAATGGTTCAGATGTATGTTTAGTGAACATTCATTCACAGACAATACTCATCCTAGAACATCTTTCAGACTATTTAAGGTTGATAAATCTATTGTATCAGTTGAGGTGGGTTAGAGTATAATGCAGTAATAAGCACTCCAAAACTCAGTTTGTTCTCTCTCTTTTTTCTTTTTTTTTAGCCTCTTTTGATGATATGTTTTCTTTTTAAAAGTTGCTTAGCTGTATGATTGTCCTTAGTCAGATACAAGAAGAGTGTCATCTATTTCTATGCAATTTGATTTCTTTTTGAGCACTCTTTAAAATCTAAGTATACTATTTAAGATTGTCACTGATATTCAAGGTAATAAAGAATAGTTACTATAGTACTTACTGTATATGGTGTATGAGCTAGAGATGACAAGGTACAAGATTGGCCTTTTATTTATTCCCTTAATGAGTAGCTTAATTTTCCTCTAACATAATTTTTCCCTGTGTAATACATTATAGGATACACTAATCACACTAGCAGGACATGAAAGGTTATAGCCACTAGATCTTTCTCAGATCAGGGATACTAATGTATCTATGTTTTCTATGTATCAGTTTTCTATGATAAACTATATCATAGAAATCATCATTACCATCATCTCAGTAAATTTTAAGAACTGTGAATATTGTGCTTAATACTGGTAGACTAATAGTAGAAGACACCTCAGAATTAGTTTATAGTTGAGGGCAATTAGGGATTGGTATTTTTCACTATTAGTAATTTTCACACCGAATGCTGCTTAATGCTATGATTTATGTAAAATTGGTGCCTAAGACATACATGTTGTAGATAGTGATTAATAAAAATATTATATTTATAAAAAGAATAGGTTATCTAATTTTCTCTAATTCTTCTTTAGGTCGAGATTTAATTTGCATCCAGTCTATGGATGGGATGCTGATGGTATTTGAGCAGGAGAGCTACGCTTTTGGAAGATTTCTCCCTGGCTTTCTTCTGCCTGGTCCTCTTGCCTACAGTTCCCGTACAGATTCCTTTCTTACTGTCTCTTCCTGCCAACAAGTGGAAAGTTATAAGTAAGTTTGGATGTTAAGTCTTCGGAATCATGATTTTTTGGTGCGTTTGTTGCCGACTAATTTTTGTCCACAAAGAGCTTCAATATCACAAATGAAAAAGAGATCGGTTTCTTTGAAAATATGTGATTGTGGTGACTTAGACTATATCATTTACTATTGTAAAATATTTGAAAGGCAATATAGTGCAGTGGTTTGGGAGGCAGACCTGGATTGGAATCCTGATTTTACCACTCCAGATGTTTGATGGTCCTTATCCTGGCTCTAAAGGAGGTAATATAGCTCATTTTGACAAGTTTATTATAAGGATTAAATGTATGTCCAGTTACTACCCTGTAAAAAATGCTCAATAATTATTGTGATTGTTCCTTGATATAATAAATAATTAAATATGATGTTGAGTGAAAAAAGCCAAATTGAAGAATTAGCTGTGGAATTCTTTTATAAGAAAAAAGAACAAGTGTGATATAGGAAAAATACTGGCATGAACTGTTAATATGAATGTCAATACTTTTTTAGAAGAACAATTCATAGTATAAGTGAAGTATGAAAATGACCCTAGGCAAATAGTTTATACTTATTCGCTAGAAATTCTTATTGGTCTTGGTAAATTGTGTATGAGAGAGACTGTTTTCTTCTCCACCAGCTAGATTTAAATAAAAGTCAAGGTTTTGAGTTTTTGGAGAGTATGTTTTTTATTGGCAGAGAGAATGGGGAAAAGAGTAGAAATTCATGCTGGGAAAAGAAATAGCCTTGGAGGTTTTCAGTGCCTTTAGTAACTTTATTGTGTTGTCTTACTGGTGGCAACATTTGGAAGTTTAAACATCTAAGCAACACATCATCATGGCTTTTCAACATTATTTTTGGCCACATCATTTTTCCCAAGATGGGAAGAAGATATAAATTCATCAGGCAACAGATGTAAATTTTTGTCTTCATGTTTCAATGTTGTGTATATAACAAGTTAATGCAGTTTTCTCTTCATAAGTAGCCATTTGCTTTTTGTAAATGATTGTCAAGGCATCTAGGGTTAAAACTCTGAAAATAAGTGAATGTTTGTGAGTAAGCAGAATTTAACCGATTTAGGAAGTGTATCATCATGTAATATTCCTTCTGTAATTCTTATGGCTCTTATCCAAAGGAGATGATTGAATGGTGGCATTGCTACTGGTAATAAATAAAATATTATATTTATTTGGAGAGGTTGGGAAAAATATCTGTATAGTTTACTCAAGCCTGCCAAACTTGAGCAATATTAGGACATCTGCTTTTTAGCTTTCCACCCAGCTCTGTGCCTCACCTCCTGCCAAGTAGTGCTATGCTAGAGCCACAGTACAAATATTTAAACACCCAGTTACTTACTCTTTGAAATATGTGCATAGGAATTAATTTGATAATAACTCTGGGAGTGATTGGATAGAGAAGTAATGTGTAGATTTCCTTAATGTGTGAGTTTAATCTAACAGAAGCTCACATTGTTTTAACTGTGGTAAGTCTCCAGCATACCAATCTATTAAATTCATCTTTGTCTTAGACTAAAAAATGTACACGTTATGCATTATGTGGATCATTTATAATGGTAAAAATGCATGAGATACGAGATTATTGTGAAATGATGACAATCAAGAAGGTTTACAACATTAAGTAGTATGTTGTACTTATATATGCTTTCAACTTTAATAGATTATATTAAATGATAATCACTGCTGCATTTTTGGATTTTGGAGAAAGCATGAAAACTATGTTTGTTCTTTTGAGGCTTTATTAAATCTGTCTATATTCAGTTAATATAATATAATCAGTTAATAGAATAGGCTTTTAACACATAACTCGTTTTCATTTTTGATATTGATACCTTTAGTTTCTTTAAACCCTGCTTAATTATGTTTAAATAAAAACCAGTGAAGGCTAGGGATCTCAAACTTCAGTGTATGTAGGAGTCACCTGGACAGCCTGTTATAAAATGCACTTTTACAGATGCTAGTCCCCAGTCCCCTAGATTTCTTTTAATAGGTTAGGGGATAAGACCCAGAAATCATCATTGTAAATTTTTACTCCAGATCAATCTAATTCAGGGGCACACTTTGAGCACCGTTTTTCTTTTGAAGTAAGAGAATTGTTTGCCCTGAGAAATTTTTTTTTTTTTAATAGAGACGGGGTCTCACTATGTTGCCCAGACTGGTCTTGAACTCTTGGGCTTAAGTGATCCTTCTGCCTTGGCCTCCCAAAGTGCTGAGATTACTGGCATTAGCCACCACTCCTGGCCTGTTTGCCCTTTATTGAGGGTAAGGGTAAGGGCTTTGGTACCACTGTTCTCTGGGCCATGTATGTCCAAACTTTGATCATCTTTTATTCTCTTTTCTTATCCTTTGCCTTGCAGAATTATTTAGTCAGTAATCCCTGCCCTTAATACTTTCTCTTATTCAGCCTTTCCTTCCCATTCCCATTGGTTCAGGCCTATATTTTTTCACTTGGATTTCCGTTTTTTTTTTTTTCTCTCTAAACTTTGAAGGTTTCTTCTCCTATCTTTTCTTTTAAAACACCTCCTTAAGCCAGAATAATTTTTATTTCTGACTAAGAGACCTAGACTTTTTTCTTTTTTTTTTTTTTTGAGACTGAGTCTCGCTCTGTCACCCAGGCTGGAGTGCAGTGGTGCGATTTTGGCTCACTGCAACCTCTGCCTCCCGCGTTCAAGCAATTGTCCTGCCTCAGCCTCCCAAGTAGCTGGGACTACAGGCACATGCTGCCACGCCCAGCTAATTACTTTTGTATTTTAGTAGAGACAGGGTTTCATTGTGTTGCCTGGGCTGGTTGCGAACTCCTGAGCTCAGGCAGTCTGCCCGCCTCAGCCTCCCAAAGTGCTGGGATTACGCGCATGAGCCACCATGCCCGGCCTAGATTTTTTATTATTGACATTCAGTGCTTTTTATAATCCAGTCCCATTTTACCTCTATGATGTGGACTTTTGGACTTGGAAGTGACTTTTGAAGTTAACTGGTTCAACTGTCTTCCTTTTTTCACCTCCTAGATATATTACTGCCTAAAACACTGATTTTTGGCTAATGTCATGTATTGCCTTCTTGTACTGACATTTTCCAGAGTATCTTGCATTATCAGGTTCTTGAGAGAAGAATCTGTGTTAAACATCTCTTCACTGACTGAATAATTCGGTTTGTTTATTCAGTCATTCATTCAGCAAATATTTTTCAACAGGCTTGTGTGCCATACACTGTGCAAGGTACTGGAAATGTAGTCAAATAGACGTGCCTCTTATCCTCAAATAGTATTCAAGGAGGCAGGAAGTCAGTCAGCTACTTCAGTCCATTTGTCATACAGGCTATAGCGGAGCTTTGCATAGGATGCTGAGGAGGCCTCGAGGTGGGACCTCTAAGAGTTGAATGTAGGGAGGCTCCCTAAAAGAGTATACCTGCCATGGGTGTTATTTCTCTCCTTCTGTCTGCTATACCCCTTCCCCAGCAACCCCTCAATAGCTCCTAATACATCGCTAAGTAAATAATCAGCCTTAAATAAATATTTAAAAGTGTTTTTGTTGAATTTAATTGACTGTTTTAAAAAGAAGTATTCTTCTCCAATCTTTGGCTCTGACCAAATGGAAATATTTGTAGTCTCCATATATGTTAAGGGCTTTTCTCTCTCTCCTTTTTTTTTTTTTTTCCCACATACTGTCTATCTCCTATGTCTGAAGCGCTTTTCCTTCTTTCTCTGCACATGGAAATTATGTCTAGAAGCCTCCCTGCTCCCCTTCAGTTCTTCCCTGACCTAGATGTAACCAACATCTCCTTTTTCTCAATTTACATAGTAGTTTTTCAGTGTTTCCCTTAGGTATTACTTATGCTTTCACTGATAGTAAACATTTGTTTTTCTCCTTGACTAAGCTCAGTGCTCCTCGATGGCAGGAATTCTGTATCCCCTGAAGTGCCCAGCACTGTACCTTGGTGAAAGTGGGTGTTCAATGAGAACTGATAAAAGAGTGAAAAGTGTATAAAGAAAGCTTCTGTTTTGTTACTGGCATCTTTCAATGAAAAGGATTCTCCCCGGCATAGTCAAGAATGTTTTAGCTATAGTCGAAATCAACATAATAATGCTCTGTGTCTCGAGCTTCCATTTCTAGTAAAGTTCTCTGGGTTACATATCAAGGTTCCAAAACTTCCTGCCACTCATTGAGGTGACAGTTATGTTTATTTTGAAAATAAATGATGTTGGAGGGTTTACTTTTGTGCTCTGTGATGCCTCAATCTATATTTTAGTTACCTGCTGCTGTTTTTACAAAGCAATTTGGAAGAGTATTAAATTATGTGGTTGAGTTTGTTATTGGTGCACTACAGGACCTGTGAAGCATTTGTGGTTAATGAGTCAAAAAGCACCACCGTTTAGCTGCACTTGCTGTAGTTGCGATTAGTGCCTTTCTGTTCTGAGAGACATGTATGGCACTGTTTCATAAGATCTTGTTACATTGGCCCTGATTATTCTTTCAGCAATCTCGACAAGGGAACTTTTTTGTGTAGCTTATGTTACTGAACACTTGAGTGGTAAGAAAAAAGATCCAAATATTTTATTTCAGAATTTCCAAATCTGCTTGGAATTGTTTGGTTTTGGAAATAGATTTTTACGTATTTTATTGGTCACAGTTAAGAGGAATTAAGGAAGAACCATAAAATAGATGCTCTTGTAAGTTTGTCATCATCTAATTTTACTGTCAAGTTTAAGTAATAAAATACTCTTCTGAGTTGTCTTTTAGGAAGAGAAATGGTTTGGATTTGGAAATCAGTAGTCAATTTTGGCTGTGCCTCTGCCTGCTGTTTTAATGTTAATAAGGCCGCTTTAGGGGCTCACTTATTTCTTAGATAAAATAATGACCATAGTTATATATATAAGCTTCAAACAGCTCAAAGAGTTTTGGACCTTTGTAACAATCTCATGAATATCTATATTATCCCTTGGCAGGTTGGTTTCTGTAGGAAATGAACCACCTATGTAACTAATTGCCTAGGGTTAGATCCATAGCAGGACAAGCTTTGGGATGATGTTCTAGTCACCAGCGCATACTATTTCTGTTGCTATGAACTGGGAATAGGAAAACAATCCTATTTGGAGTTCAGAATGTGAGGTCTAATTATTTTGCACTTTTAGAGACTTTGGGATTTTGAAGGTCAATCTCAGATGGTATAGAGAGATTGGCTGCAGCTGACCGTGGGATTTTGTAGCATGGTTTTACAAGGCTGAGATCTTCTCCCTCTTACTTCATGCGCCCCATGACTCATTCCTCCCTGTCATGCATCTCTCCTAAACTCCTGTCATGGCCTTTCATGTCTCTTTTACTGCTGCATGCCTTTGCATTTGTTATTTGATTTACCATAATGCCTTCTCCTTCTTTACCAGTGTGATAGAATTTTCACTCATCCTTTAAAACCTAGCTTTCTCTTCCTGAACCTATACCAAGAGCATATCTTTTCTCCCCCAATTTCTTGTTACTATTGGTACTACGTGCATACCTTCTGTTAATTAGCACAGGATACTCTGAGTTATACTTAGCTGTCTGTATATGAGTCTCTACAACTAGTGTGGGAGCACCTTATGAGTATAGATTATGTAGTAGTTTTTCCATTGTTAATGTTTGTATTGGATCCCTACTATATGTTTATAAAATGAATGAAATTTATATATATTACGTTTTCATATTAATGATAAGATCTATTTTTTATAAGCTATTGTTAAGTTTGTCATCAGCTTCTGTGTCTTCCAAAATTTAAATCATAGTCATTCTGCATTCAACTGAAGTTACAGGTTTTTTATAAGTGAATTATTCTTGATTGAGATAGGATGTTTTCAGAGTTGGTATATGACATTTGAAGACCATTGTACATTTCAGTGCTCATTTAGATATGCCACATTGCCTTCATTCAGGTCCCTGATTTTTACACTCTCAGATATCTGTCTCTTAGAAAATGTGAGTTTTGATTCAATAGGAGGGAAAGGCATCTGTGAGTCTGTAGTTGCTTTACGTACAGTAAGATTATTCTTCTAAAAATATGCCATTAATTAATGAGAAATATAGAAATTTCAACTTTATTAGATAAATTAATCATTTCTAGATTGAATAATATTTATAAATTGTTTTTAAGAATAATTTGAGCTAAATGCCACTATTGAAATAGAAGCTGTAAAATACTTATAGATCATAATGTCGATTACTGAGAACTCACTACCTCCCAGCTACAAACTACTGTGATTGATCTCTATCTCTATATAAATCTGTCTCTTTGTCAACTCATCAATCAATAATTGTATACCTACTATATACCAAATAGTAGGCACTTTGTAATTTATTGTTTAATCCTTTTAACAATGATTGTGTTAGAGATTATTATTTCTGTTTTATGGATGAGGAAGCCAGACACAGAGTGATTATTTGCCAAAAATGTGCTTACCTAGTTAAGTGGTTAAACTGGGGTTAAACTGAGCTCTTTTTGGTTCCATAGATTATGTACTGATAATTTCTACTCCATCTGACTGCTTTGCATATTTACATTTTTTTCTGTCTATTTGGTGTTTAGGTGCTAGATCTTTCTTGAGCATTGTTACTTGTCACATAAAATTCTAATGGAAGTGCTTTAATAGTTGGTAGAGCTGTTTTCCCAACACTGAATAATGGACATATGGTTATAATTTCTTTATCATGACATTTTACACAGTTTTATGTCACCATATCACTCAATAAGAATTCGATCTTAAATTTTAGAGTTTTTAAAAACTAGGAAAAAGTGCTTTATAAAGTTTATAGATTATTGTGTACTTTTAAAGCTTAAAATAATTTATAATTTTTAATTATAAACTCATTTATAATTTTTTAAATTTCTTTCATACAGGTACCAGGTACTTGCTTTTGCAACAGATGCAGATAAAAGGCAGGAGACTGAACAGCAAAAACTTGGTTCTGGAAAAAGACTAGTTGTAAGGCCTTTTTTTTAATATATAAAAATTTCAATAATGCTATATCTAATCACATATGTTTGTTAATAATAATTCATGGGAAGAAAATGTAAAAAAATATGTCAGCCATTCTCTTTCCTATATTATGGTTATATTAATGACCTAAGAATTGAGTTGGTTGTTGTTGAGCAATGGAAACACATGCCTGGTCATGGTCTTAATATAACAGATTGTAGAGTTGTACCACTAGAACCGTGGATATCCAGATGGAGTCACTTTTAGCAAATAAAAATAGAAACATTAAAAAAATTTCTCCTTAATAGGCAAAATTTTGTAGATTATATTCTACTGTTTGAAGTGTCTTTTTTCTCTAGCTGCTTTCCAGATTTTCTCTTATCACTTGTTTGGAGCAATGGGATTATAATGTGTACTTTTCTTTCTCTTTTTTTGAGCTTTAGATTTGTTAATCTTCTTGCATCTATGAATATTTAGTTTGCATAAAATTTAGAAATGTTTTGGCCATTAATTCTTTAAATATTTTGCAACTAGTAGGCATGCGACCGAATATATAAGTAAAAGATAAAAATTCACAGCTCACAAAGATAGAATTAGCTCAAAGACAAAGGTGAAGTTTGATAATTTGAAAAGTAGTTTGAAGAAAAATTGTAAATGATGAATTCTCCATTTATTGCAAATTGGGGAATAGATGGTGATTATGAACTCTTCTTATCTTGAGAACTTCCATAGACAGCAAGGCAAAAAATAGAAGGAACTAAAATTATGGTGGAAACAGTGAAATAAATCTGAGGATACACAAGAAGGAAGCTAAATGGAGAAATAATGTAGAATTTAGAATACTAACATAACAATATTGGAGAAGACTATGAAGAATTTTCTGTATTAGGATACAGAAGTTCAGGAGATGGTAGAACAGAAGGGTAACTTGGAAAGAGTCAAGAATCAGATGAAATATTTTTTTTCATTGGTAGTAAAAAGTAAAAGAGCACAATGAATAAAAATATGATATAGTTTTGCACAGAATTTAGAAGCACCATAGTAATAATAGTTAAAGCACAGATTGAAGTCAAACAGGTCTTGAGAGCTTTACTTTTTTTTTGAGCAAGTTACAGCAAGTTTGTTAGCCTTACTAAATCTCAGTTTCCTCATTTGCAAAGTGATAATATCTATTTTAAAATGTTGTTATTAGGCTGGGCGCGGTGGCTCATGCCTGTAATCCCAGCACTTTGGCAGGCTGAGGCAGGTGGATCACCCGAGGTCAGGAGTTCGAGAGCAGCCTGGCCAACATGGAGAAACCCCATCTCCACTAAAATACAAAATTAGCCGGGCATGGTGGCCCATGCCTGTAGTTCTAGCTCCTTGGGAGGCTGAGGCAGGACAATCGCTTGAACCTGGGGGGCAGAGATTGCAGTAAGCTGAGATCGTGCCACTGTACTCTAGCCTGGGTGACAGAGCAAGACTCCGTCTCAAAATAAAAAAAGTTGTTATAAGATAAATTATGTATTTATATATAAATATATGTATTGTATATAATAAATATATAAAGTACATAGCAAAATGTCTGGATGAACTTACTGATAATGGTAATTAAATTGTCCTTTGACCTCCTCAATAGTGGTGTTCTTCCATTTGTTTCTTATAGTCTGCACTTCAGCCATATAGGGCCTCTCATTGTTCCAAATATTCCATGGCTCTTCTTCATTCTAGGCATATGGTTTTTCTTCTGTCTGGAATAGCCTTTCCTTATCATTTGCAGTTTTTATTGATTACTCCATGTCTCACACTGAGGATGTATTCTGAAGGCAATTGCAGTTGAGTGGTTTTTCCATTCGATTAGTGAATAGAGTAAGAAATAGCAGTAAAACTTCATTTTGTTACACGATAGTCATTTTGCAGGAGTGTGATACCATGGAGCAATATCAAATCTATTGCAGAAGAAACAGAACTTACCCAATGGAGTGATTTTAATAAGATAGTTGTGGGAAGTCATTTAATAGCTTCCTGTGTTACTCACAGCTACCTTTTTATTGATTGATTTCTATTTAAGTCTTTTGTGTTCAGAAAAATAATTTGTATGATTTGAATTCTCTTAGATTCATTGAGATTTGTCTTATGGCCTAGAATATGATCTATCTTGGTAAACGTTCAGTGTGCACCTGAAAAGAATGTGTATTTTTTTTGTTGTTAGAGTGTTTCATACATGGCAATTAGATTATGTTGGATGATAGTGTTGTTCAACTCTTCTATATCCTTATTAGTTTTTTTACTAGTTATTATTAGTTATTGAGAGAGGGGTATTGAAATCTTTGACTGTAATTGTGGATTTTTTTGTATCTCCTTGGAAATATATCTATCTATATCTATATTTATTTATTTATTTATTTTTGAGACAGAGCCTTGCTGTGTTGCCCAGGCTGGGGTGTAGTGGCACAATCTTGGCTCACTGCAACCTCCGCCTCCCGGGTTCAAGTGATTCTCCTGCCTCAGCCTCCTGAGTAGCTGGGACTATAGGCATGTACCACTATGTCCAGCTAATTTTTTTTTTTTTTTTTGAGACGGAGTCTCGCTCTGTCGCCCAGGCTGGAGTGCAGTGGCGTGATCTCGGCTCACTGCAAGCTCCGCCTCCTGGGTTCACGCCATTCTCCTGCCTCAGCCTCCCGAGTAGCTGGGACTACAGGCGCCCGCCACCACGCCCGGCTAATTTTTAGTATTTTTAGTAGAGACGGGGTTTCACTGTGTTAGCCAGGATGGTCTCGATCTCCTGACCTCGTGATCCACCCGCCTCGGCCTCCCAAAGTGCTGGGATTACAGGCGTGAGCCACCGCGCCCGGCCCCAGCTAATTTTTTTGTATTTTTAGTACAGATGGGGTTTTGCCATGTTGGCCAGGCTGGTCTCGATCTCCTGACCTTGTGATCCACCCGCCTCGGCCTCCCAAAGTGCTGGGATTACAGGCATGAGCCACCATGCCTGGCATATATCTATATTTATTTATTTATTTTTTGCTTCAGATATTTTGGAATTCTGTTATTAGGTACATAAACATTTAAGACTGTTCTGTCTCATGATGAACCCCTCCCCTTTACATTATGAAATGACCTTTATCCTTTTGTTTGATAATCTTCTTTTTTCTGAGACCTACTTAATCTGTTGGTAAAATACTCAGTTTTCTTTTGATTAGTGTTATTCTGATACCTTTTTCTATCTTTTCACTTTGAATCTGTTTGTCCCTTTATACTTCAAGTGCATAATTTATAAGAAGCATGTAGTTGGTTGGGATTTGCTTTTTAAAATCAGTGTGATATGTACTCTGCCATTTAATTTTGTTTTATTTATCTATATGTCTGTCTAGTTTTTTTGGTTTCCTTTTCCTCTTTTTCTGCTTTTCTTTGGATTTATCCAGTTTTTTTATTCTATTTTATCTTTGTTGGTTTATTAGCTATAACTCTTTGTTTTGTTATTTTAGTGTTTGCTTTAGGGTTTCCAGTATTTCTCTTTGACTTAACACAGTCTACCTTCAGGTGATATATTACCTTATATATAATATGAGAACTATGCTTCTGTTTCCTACCTTCCAGTCTTTGTGCTATTGTCCTATATTTTATTTTTACGTAGGCTGTGAACCCCATATTACATTGTAATTATTTTTGCATAAATAATCAATTATATTTTAATGAGATTTAAATGACAAGAAAAATATGTATTTACCCATGTAGGTATCATTTCTGCTGTTCTTCTTTAATTTGTATAATTCCATATTTCCATCTGGTTTAATTTTCCTTCAAACTAAAGGAATTTCTTTCACATTTCTTTTAGTGTGGGCCTGCTGGTGATGAATTTTTCATTTTTTATGTGTATACTGTTCTTGAGGTTATCCCTGGGACACAGTTAAGTTACTTGGAAACAGTTTGATTTTTGGGGGACTTGTTCTCAAGACTTGTTAAGTGGGACCAGGGTAGTGCTCATTTTAGGGCTACTTATTCCCTATTCCTCAGGCAAGATCCTTCTTAGTACTGTACCAATTCACTCAGAATTATGAGGTTTTGCAGCCTGGCTGGTGGGCACAGGAAATATCTTATACCCTGTATGAATGTTGGGCACTGTTATCTCTAATCTTTTTGGGTGGTTCTTTCCCTGGCCTTGTGTAGTTTCCTTACAATAATTTGCCAGTAAGTACTCAGCTGAATATTTGAGGGCACTCTCTGCAGATCTCCAGAGTTCTGTCTGTATGCAGCATTTATATGTAGCTATTTGGTGTGCTGTCTTGTTAACTCCAACTGCTGTGGTTTCTCCAGACTCTGAGTATCCATCTCCACAATTCACGGAGTCTGCTGGGCTCTGCCTAGGTTCTTCTTCCCTGCACTATGTATGGCCTAGAAACTCTTTCAAGGCTGGAGCAATCATGCCACTCACCTCGTTTGTTTTCTGTCTTTAAGGGATTGCTGTGCTTTGTTGTCTGGTGTCCAGTGCCTTGCAAACTATTGTTTCATTTATTTTGTCCACTTTGTCGTTGTTTTAGGTGGGATGCTAAATCATTTCCTTTTTACTCCTTCTTGGCTGGAAGTGGAAGAATTTTTTTTATTATTGTTCTTAGCAAATTTCTGTGTTTTATGAGACTCATTAATTCAGAATATAGTGTATTTCCCTAAGTGGAGGTGACAGAGTGGCATTCAGTACCTGGTAAATTGAAAGTATTTAGTGGCTGGATCTCAGACTGTGGCCTCAGAAACATGATTTGCCTGTTCACTTTGAATAAATCACCTCTCAGAGTGAGGCACACATCAGCCCGAGGTACAGACACTGACGTACAAAGCCAAATGCTAGCCTGTTACAATATAATGAGAAATATAACTGTCATGGGACTGATATTCATGTCTTGTCCAGTGGAGTCATTTTATATAGGTGAGCAATACTTGAGCCAAATAGTAATCAAATAATTTCTTAATGTTGAATTCTAGTTCAGCTTAGGATAGTCTGATGCACCTACCTATGTTCACTAGGCTGTCTCCCTTCTACAAATTGATCTTATACATATCCTGGCAATCTTTGCCCTTCTGGCCAGCCCCATTTGGATTTTATACCTTCTTCAAATATTTTAATATCTAAAGTAGATGAATACCTAAGATCATGTCTTGATGGCCAAAAATTCATCTTGTCTTTAATGTGACTTTTCATGATCTTTTCTTGGATCCATTGTTTGTTGATCATAGCCTAACTTTCACAGCAGCCCTATTTCCTCTTTATGCAGATTTTTCTCTGTGAAACCATCTCATTATTACTTTCATATACAATATATGCCTGTCAGGGACCCTGGCTTGGGTCCACAGCTCTCCCATTTTGGGCCGATTAATGGATTGATTGCAGCTCTGCATCTCTCTTGGGTGAAGCCCCAGGAGACAAGACCCTTGGCTCCAACCACTGCTAAGGTCCATTCCTCTGCTGCCTCTAAGCTGGGGAGGGAATATAAAGCTTGAGATCTCCCCAGAGAGGCAGAGTGCAGCCTGGGAGTGCCAAGCTGTGATCTACAGCCAGCACAGAAGTGGGAGAAGAGCTGCACTTTCAGAGCATTGATAGGGAACATGATGGCAACCATTGCAGTAAGCCAAGATTGCACCACCACATTCCAGCCTGGGCAACAGAGTGAGACTCCAAATGGAAAAAAAAAAAGGCCAGGTGCAGTGGCTTATACCTGTAATCCCAGCACTTTGGGAGGCCGAGGCAGGCGGGTCACGAGGTCAGGAAATCGAGACCATCCTGGCCAACATGGTGAAACCCTATCTCTACTAAAAATACAAAAGTTAGCTGGGCGTGGTGGCGTGTGCCTGTAGTCCCAGCTACTCAGGAGTCCGAGGCAAGAGAATCGCTTGAACCTGGGAGGCGGAGGTTGCAGTGAGCTGAGATAGCTTCACTGCACTCCAGCCTGGCGACAGAGCGAGACTCCGTCTCAAAAAAAAAAAAAAAAGGAGAGAAAGAGAAAATATAGAGGTGCCACATAAGTGAGAAAGAGCCTACTTACTGACCAATGCACTTGCTAACATACCCCACTTTGAAACCAAAGGCAAGAATTTAGCTATAAATAAAAACCTTGCAGAAAGCTTCAGCCCTCTGAAAACATCCAGAAAAGAAGTCTACTGACTATACTCAATTTACACCTCACGAAAAGGAATACTCATGCACACAGATGAAAAAAAAACCAGTGCAAGAACTCTGGCAACTCAAAAGGCCACAGTGTTTCCCTTCCTCTAAATGATCACACTAATTCTACAGCAAGGATTGTTAACTGGGCTGAGATGGCTAAAATGACAGAAATAGAATTCAGAATATGGACAGGAAATAAAGACCATTGAGATTCAGAAGAATGTCAAAATCCAATACAAGAAATCTAAGAATCACAATACAATGATACAAGAGCTGACAGACGAAATAGCCAGTATAGAAAGAACTTAACTGGACCTGATATAGCTGTAAAACACACTACAAGAATTCGTAATGTAATCACAAGTATTAATGGCAGAAGAGACCAAGCTGTGGAAAGAATCTGAGAGCTCGAAGACTGGCTTTCTGAAATAAGACAGTCAGACAAAAATAAAGAAAAAAGATAAGAAATGAACAAAACCTCCAAGACATTTGGCATTATGTAAAGAGACCAACTTTATGACTCATTGGCATCCCTGAAAGAGATGGGGAGAAAGCAAGCAAGTTGGAAAACCTCTCTCAGGATATCATTCATGAAAAATTCCCCAACCTCACTAGAGAGGCTGATATTCAAATTCAGGAAATGCAGAGAACCCCTGCAAGATACTGTACAAAAAGATCATCCCCAAGACACATAATCATCAGATTCTATAAGGTCAAAATGAAAGAAAAAATGTTAAAGGCAGCTAGAGAGAAAGGTCAGGTTACCTCCAAAGGGAGCTCCATCAGGCTAATAGTGGACCTTTTGGCAGAAACCCTACAAGCCAGAAGAGATTGGAGGCCTGTATTCAATATTCATAAAGAAAAAATATTCAACCAAGAATGTCATATCCAGCCAACTAAGCTTCATATGTGAAGGAGAAATAAGGATCTTTTCAGACAAGCAAATGAGAAGGGAAATTGTTACTACCAGACCTGCCTTACTAGAGCTCCTGAAAGAAGCACTAAATATGGAAAAGAAAGACTGTTACTAACCAATACAAAAAACACTTAAATACTTAAATACATGGAGTAACGATACTATAAAGCAGCCATACAACCAAGTCTGCATAATAACCAGCTAACAACAATGACAGGATCAAATCCACACGTATCAATACTAACCTTGAATGTAAACAGGCTAAATGACCCATTTAAAACACACAGAGTGGCAAACTGGATCAAAAAGCAAGACACAATGGTATGCTGCCTTCAAGAGACCCATCTCACATGCTGTACACCTGTAGGCTCAAAATAAAGAGATGAAGAAAACTCTGTGAAGCAAATGGAAAAAAGCAGGAGCTGCAATCCTAATTTCAGGCAAAACAGACTTTAAACCAACAAAGACTAAAAAAGACAAATAAGGGCATTACATAATAGTAAAGGGTTCAATTCAACATGAAGATCTAACTATCCTAAATATATATGCACCCAACACAAAAGCACCCATATTCATAAAGCAATTTCTTAGAGACCTACTAAGAGATTTAGACTGCCACACAATAATAGTGGGAGACTTCAACACCCCACTGACCCTATGAGACAGATCATTGAGGCAGAAAATTAACAAAGATATTCAAGGTCTGAACTTAATACTTGACCAAATGGACCTAATAGACATCTACAAAACTCTCCATCCCAAAACAACAGAATATTCATTCTTCTCGTCACCACATAGCACATACTCTAAAATCAGCTACACAATTGGATATAAAACAATCCTCAGCAATTCAAAAATATCAAAATATCCATCAAAGGTAGACTGGATAAAGAAAATGTGGTACATATACACCACGGAATACTATGCAGCCATAAAAAAGAATGAGATTATGTCATTTGCAGAAACATGGATGGAGCTGGAGGCCATTATCTTTAGCAAACTAATGCAGGAACAGAAAACCAAATATCACTTGTTCTCACTTAAATATCACATGTTCTTACTTTCACTTGAGGGTGAAAGGTGGGAGGAGGGAGAGGATCAGAAAAAATAACTATCACATACTACGCTTAGTACCTGGGTGATAAAATAATCTATACGCCAAACCTCTGTGAAATGAATTTATCTGTATAACAAACCTTCCTATGTATCCCTGAACCTAAAGTAAAAGTTAGAAAAACTGAAAACAGTATATGCCTTTCTGCCAATATTTTTCAAAATGGTATGTCTTTGCTCTTTTGCATTTTCCTGACTTAGAAATATTGTATGGAAGATGAATCCTGAAAAGCTCTCATTTTACATTCATTCTTTCATTACTTTAAGAAGCATTTATTGAACATTAACTGTATCCCACCAATATGGAGATATTCTGGAGTAGCTCTTATGTATAGAATATTCTGCTATACTCTCTAGTTGCTTGGTGACTACTCTGTATATGCATATTGATATATTTTTAGTTGCCCTATAAAAACACATGTGCAATCATAATGATAGTTTTTATGGATTATTAAATTTGATTTGCAAATTAAGCACAATATCATTTTCATGGAAGTTTTTTAGGGAAGCAGATAAGTGTTTTAGTGTTCTTGAACTGCAGAATAGTTAATATCATTTGGTAAGACATGGAACAAAACTTTGATTAGAGTCTTGTAAAATACCAGAAAAATGGTCATAGTGATAAAAAAAAGAATAAAGAAATGAAAGAGATTAGCCCATCTTTATATTTCTGCTTCGTTGTAAAGCAATTTCTTAATTTATATTGATATGAAAATAACTGAAATTTTCTGAGGTTAGCAACTAAATTGATATTGAGTTTTGCTTTGTAGGTGGATTGGACTCTAAATATTGGAGAGCAAGCCCTTGACATATGTATTGTCTCTTTCAATCAGTCGGCATCCTCTGTTTTTGTTCTTGGTGAGAGAAACTTTTTTTGCCTTAAGGATAATGGACAAATTCGATTCATGAAGAAGCTTGATTGGAGCCCAAGTTGTTTTCTGCCATATTGCTCAGGTGTGTAGAAAGATTTTCTTTTATCTCTTCCATATGTCAAGGCTATGTGATATACACCAGAAAAAGCCACACTCATACACATATTTTAAACATATATGAAAACAGTTTAATATTGAATATGTAATGGAAATTTTAACTTTCAAAGTTTGAATACAAGTTTGATATAAAGCACACATTTGGTTTTGTCAGTCATTTTCCTTTGTACAAAATGACTTGTAAAATTGGCCTCCGGCATACATTAATACTTTCCATAATGTGGCTATTCAAGATGCTTTCAAGAGAACATCAGACTCTTTTATAAGCACAATAGTAATGTCTAATAGAATGAATTATCTGTAGTGAATGCCTAGTAAATCATTAGTTTAAATGTGTTACATATTAATGAAATTCATGCTTTCTAGATGAAATGCAAAAATGTTGGCGATTATCTAGTTATAGCTTCCAAGACTGTAAAATGATTCCTTTCTTTTTTATACTGGTAAAGTTACAAAATAATGTTTTATTATGTAAAATCTTTATGTATTAAAATCCAGGTGTTAGAATTAGTTTGTGCTATCAATTTCCTAAAAGAGATATACTTTTCCAAATGACTGTTTTCTTAGTGTCTCTTTTCTGTATTTTCAACTTACAGTTTCTGAAGGAACAATAAATACTTTGATTGGAAATCATAATAACATGCTGCATATTTATCAAGATGTGACACTGAAGTGGGCCACCCAACTTCCCCACATTCCTGTAGCAGTAAGAGTGGGCTGTTTGCAGTAAGTGATTTAATTTAACACAGTTTTTAAAGAGGATGTTAGTCAAGAAATTTTCTAGAAGTTCTATGAAATAATGACAAGTGATTTTATTAAAAAATTACAGGTGACATTGTAGTATGAATGTCAATAATAAAAGTAATTTAAAATATAACTTTTATTGGAAAGGAAGGATAATTAGTGCTATTAATCATTTTCATTTAATATTTCTAGCAAGATATCCTTAGTAAATTAAAGGTAAAAACTGGTGAAGATATCAAGAAAATGGTTTACTTGATAGATTATTCTTCAGAATACAAAAATATTTCTTTTAGCATTTGATGAGTCCCTTTTAGAGAACATTTATTGATAGACTGTGACGATATTATACTGTTCATTATAATAAGTTCTCACCTTGTTTCGGACGTTTCATTAAGTCAACTGATGCAGAATTGTTAATGATCATGTGTTTACATAGTTTAGATTTTAAGTGGGGCTACTTTGTATTTAAATTGAAAAACAGAATTCATACTTTAACATTAAGTTTACAAAATTTATCAAAAATGACAGAAATGAGCCATCTAAGTGAGTAATTTTTCTAGGTCATCAGTATAAAAACTGAGATGCTGATGAACTTTTTAGCATCTTAGATTATGTTTAGGAATAGAAAATATCAGCAAACGTTTAGAAATACAACTTTCCATAAAGCGTCATAGATTCTCAGATGTATTCAGTTCTACTTATTTATAATATTTTATTGAGCATTTAAAGGCCATACGGGGCGGGGCACAGTGGCTCACGCCTGTAATCCCAGCTCTTTGGGAGGCCGAGGTGGTCGGATCATCTGAGGTCAGGAGTTCAAGACCAGCCTGGCCAACATGGTGAAACCCCGTCTCTACTAAAATACAAAAAATTAGCCAGGTGTGGCGGCATGTGCATGTAGTCCCAGCTACTTGGGAGGCTGAGGCAGGAGAATTGCTTGAACCCAGGAGGTGGAGGTTGCAGTGAGCCGAGATCACACCACTGCACTCCAGCCTGGGTGACAGAGTGAGACTGTGTCTCAAAAAAAAAAAAAAAAAAAAAAGCCATCTGTAGAATTCTTCAGTGACACCTATAGTTTCTCATCAGGATGGAGTTGTTCTCTCCTATTAAGGGCTTGAGTGTAATATTATTGTTGAAGCTCAACGAAGGGTATTCATATTTGCATCAGTGTTTTATCTAAAGCCTGAATTTTAGAAAAATGGAAACTGTGTTTTGAAAACATTGAATATTTTAAAAAGAAGTTGCTTTCTTATGTTTTATGAGAAAAAACATATAATTCTAATTGCTATGCACTTAACACAAGTTATAGTTATTTTGTGTCTGAAAAATAATGTAAAAGTTTTGAGATTGGCTTTTGCAATGTCCATCACATGGTCTTTTTAAATTTAACAGAATATTCATACTCACCAGACATTTTGTATCAGATTTACTTAGAAGGATTTAGAACAGGAAAAACATCTTGCCAGCAGGGCAGCATCAAGTATTTCACTTCTGGAAGAGTAATTCTTGCAGGAGTCTATATATCCATCCAAAGCTGTTCTCTTTGGTCTCTTAAGTGACAGTTCATTTGCAAAAAGACAGATCCACACTGGTGAGTATGGGTCTCATTTTGACTTATAATCTTCATGTCCTTCAGGAGCCAATATCTTGAAATACTTAAAAATTATTGGGGTTTTGGTGTGTATTTTGAGCACAGGAGAATGATGGGTAGAAAGACCTTATTGAGAACATTTAGTTGAAATATATATATTTTTACACATACATTATGTACAAGGGAGGTACCCATTTCAGGAGTCACCATATTGAGAAAAGTGCAAAAGTATGGCTTCTCAGCAGATATTTATTGTTAATTTATAGTTTTTGGTCTAGGTGCAACTTACGAGTTAACGGTCAATAATAACTGAAATATTATGAGTAAAACACCAAATTTTCATATAGTATGCATCATGATGCTTATGTTCAAAAGTAGCCTGTCATTTTATTTTAGGTACCTGTGAGTGAACCTTCCTATTTCTCATAGCTTTTGCAAGATGACAGTTATAAACAATTAAATCCAAATATTGCCGTTAGTATTTTCCACAATTAATATATAAAAATAAATTCTAATGGTTGAACTGAAGATTTTTCTTTTCTTCCATATAATTTAACACAAAGTATAGGATTAGACTGTGTTTGAAAGAATTCCATTGTAATTTCTATTAGAGTTTTTTTCTTCTTCAGTAAACTATAATTAATGCATGAAAAAGAAAATAAAGATTGTAAAACACTAGACTCAATTAACATAAAGTTTAGGAAGGTTTTCTGCCCTCACCACAATTGTATGCTGTATGCTACAGTTATTTAAATACCTTTTATCATAGTCACATCTTAAATCTTATTACTTATCTAAACTGAGGCAGTAAATGGACAATTTCAAAAATGATCATAAGTACAGAACACCACAACTATATTTTAATCACTTGCAAAAAAGGCCGTGGACCATGGGGAGAGCACTCAGCTCTTAGCTCATGCTGCGGTTTAGGTTATTAACCACAAAAGGTAAGGGAGCTTCCAGTTTTGCTCTTTGGCTGTCAGATCATTTACAGGGGGGAAGTTGGAATAGTAGCTGGTGTTACAGATACCCTACACAATGCAAAGCTAGTGAACACCAATATCTAGTCATCTGGCAAAAAAAGAAAAAAGAAAAAAGCAGCATAAACTAGCAAGAGCATCTGCAGCCAACTGCAGGCTAATGCCACGTCTTTTCTCAAGGCTCTATCCTGGGTATGTGAATGAAAAGCCCTGCTTTTGTCCTGATCAACAACAGCCTTCCTGTGAGGAAGATACTTCCTTGCCACGTGAGCGCTGGTGGGCTTCTCACCTTTGCAAGCAGTCCATAGGTGTGGTGGTTCCCAAAATGTGGCTTTTGCCATTCACCATGCTGCCCTCACTCCCTCACCTCATGGGCCACAAGAGGGTGGAAGAGCCAGGCAGATCTAAGCTGATGTCCCAGAAGGGGTCTGTGGTGGTGGAGACTCCATGGCAGACTTGGCAGGTGATGTCCAACTGCAGCCCACCTGTGAAGATCTGTTCTATGATGTAGTTGTGGTAGTTGGCCTTCTTCCCATTGTCATCACCTGGGGGCAGACTGTGGCTCTGGGATTAGTGTCTGTAAACCACAAAGACAGCGAATGTCTAAGGGAAGAGTATGTTTACCCTGCAGAGGCCTGAGGAAGTCAGCGCTGACACTTTACAAGGCCATGTGAGGATGCTCATCATTTCATTAGAGGGTCTTGCTGTTATTTAATGTGACGAGAAATCACAGCACTTGGATTTTCAATGCTCCTCTTTTTGTCATTCCCTAAGAAGAGCCCCACATTTTTTATCTTGCCAACAAAGCACATCTAATGCCCAATAGCTGAGTAGGTAGTTGGTTCCCTTTTTGTATGAGGAACAATTGAATAAATATTTTCCTGCAGACAGCTGAAAATATTGTGGGCCAGATACTGTAACCCCGGACAGGTTCTTTCTGCTTGTTGCACAAACAAAATCAGTTCACTGTATTTCAGTAGAGAAAGAGTTTAATTGATGCAAGGCCAGCCACACCACACTGAAGAGGGACTTATTACTGAAATCAATCTCATTGAAGGCTCATAGGTTAGGGGTTTTTCAAAAGTTCTTTGGGGGAAGAGTTTGGGGTGGCTAGGCAATGGGTGCTTGCTGCTAATTGTTTGGAAGGTGCAATCATAGGGGTGTGGGAAATGATCCTGTTGCATGCTGAATCACTTCTGGGAGCAGTTGGTGGGTCCAGGTGGAACCATCATGGGTTTCAGAAATGCAAAAAACCTGTAAAGATCTCTTACAAGACCACTGTTAGGTTCTACAATAGTGATGTTATCTGTAGGAGTATTGGGGAAGTTGCATATCTTGTGACCTCTGGAATAATGGCTGGCAATTGTTTTTGTCTACACCTTAGCAAAATTCAGGCTACTCTATCCTCCTAGCCTGGTGTTCTCTCATTAGCTTTACAAAGACAGTTGAGTTTTGGGGAAGGGCTATTTTTACTTAAACTATAAACTAAATGTCTCCCAAAGCTAGCCTAGCCTAAGCCTAGGAATAATTAAGGGAGCTTGAAGGTTAGAGGCTAGAGGGATGTAGGTTAGATCATGTCTCCCCCACTGCCATAATTTTCTCACTGTGATAATTTTTGCAAAGCCTGTTTCACTTTCGCCCTTTGAGTTTCAGCATGCCGCATTCCCGAGGTGTAAGCTATGATATGGGAAAAGGGTGAGGACTGCTCTAACTTCTTCCTACTGACAGGGGGCATAGTTGTGGTATGGGTTGCCCCTAGGGTAAGAGGAGTGGAACTGCATTGCATGTATTCATATGTGCCTGATTGGGCTTCCAAGGCTTGTATGACAAAGACGTTAATATTCTCACCCACAGTTTTAGCATAGCACTTAAGTGAACCACAGACTATAGGATAATGAGTAGATTGTTAGAAATACAGATTCACTAAATAGAAAACAGCAAATTTAAATATATCATCCCATATTTTTTAAATTTCCTAGTCCTGAGACTAGATGAGTTCAGCTGAACAGCTGTTTCCCATATCAGGAGGTGGCATTGCAGATGGGCTAGGCCTTTGTATGTGATGAAGGCAAACAGATTTTTTAATAAGAGGCATTTCAGACAGGTTCCAGGACTATTTCTTCACTGTAATTAGATCTCTGCCCTATGGGTCGACAGTGCCTCACCAGCAGGTACAGTGCCAGAGATGACCCTCAATAGAAATAAGCAGTTGCGAGAGCTCACCTCTAGGTCTGTTATACTGGAGGAGGCTGATGAACCATGGGCAGATATTTGCAAGGGTGGATCCTGGATAAGCCCCCAAATTTGTAACTGCCTGACGAGTTCTTCCTGCTCACTGTACAAACAAAATTAATTCATGACATTGCAGTCGAGAGAGCATTTAATTGACGCACATCTAGCCATACCATGTGGGAGAGAGAGTTATTACTCAAATCAATATCATAATCTGTTAGAATTTTAAAGGTAATTATTACTAACTTAGCTATAGCTTATCTGTTTATTTATTTTTAGAGACAGGGTCTTGCTCTATTGCTCAGGCTGGAATGCATTGGCATGATCATAGCTCACTTCAGCCTTGAACTTCTGCCTCCTGTCTCAGCCTCCTGAGTAGCTACAACTATAGGCATATGCCACCATTCCTGGCTAATTTTTTCATATTTTTTAGAGATGAGGACTCACCATGTTGCCCAGGCTGGTCTTGAACTTATGGCCTCAAGTGATCCTCCCACCTTGGCCTCCCCAAGTGCTGGGATTATGGGTATGAGCCACAGTGCTCAGCCCACATATTTATATTAGGAAGTTATTTGAAATTGACAGTACTGAAATAATTTTTCTCTTGCTTTTTATTACCTTTAGGGTTAAAGCTTTTTGATAGAAGCTTCCTTGGCTGAATGTGTTGATTTATGAAGGAAGTTGCTGCTTTTTAAATACGTTTCTTTTCAGTGAATAAGAAATGTTGGATTCAGATCAAGTTGATGCAATTATACTTAATAACAGCATTTTGCTCAGAGTCGAAGATGTTTTTTTTCTTTCCACTCCCACCTACTTGGCAGCTTTAGTCCTCTCTACCTTGTTTATTACATACCAGTTCCAGTTCTGTCTGTGTTTTCTTCTTCCTTTTCAGATTAAATCTCATTCTCAATTAAATTGTTTTTTATTTAATTATTTTCAATTTTTGTAGGTCAGACTATGGGAAATTGAAATCAATACACAGGTTACAGAATCAGAAGAGCCCAGCATCTTACTTCTGCTGTGGTCAGTTTCTCAAGTGGCAAATAAAGATCATCATTTATCAGTAATGTTACTCTCTCTGGAGATATCAAATAAATATATCTACAAGTGGAAGTCCATTTGAATGAAACTTCACAGAGATGAGAACCATTCTAAACTTTGCTGGCAGCTCACAGCAAGCTTTAAAATCTTATTGCAGTACTTATTGCAGCTCATTTTTTAGTTTGAGCAATTTGGTCTAGTACTTCAATGTTTTTCTTCCTAGGCTAGGTCCACAATAGTCACTTATTTTAAGTTTGTTACTTAACAGTTTCTTCTTTTTAAAAAATTTCCTAGCTTATTTAAATTTTTTTAAACATTTATTTTAGATACAGGAGGTACAAGTGCAAGTTTGTTACATGGGTATATTGTGTGATGCTGAGGTTTGGGGTACAGATTCTGTCACCCGGGTAGTCAGCATAGTACCCAATAAGTAGGTGTTCCACCCACAGCCACTCCCTCCCTCCCCACTCTTGTAGTCCACAGTGTCTGTTGTTCCCATGTTTATGTCCATGTGTGCTCAATAGTACTTTGTTCTTTGGCTTTCATTGATCTAATATTGTTGACCAGAATGTTTCCCCCATATCTTTTCTGGATTTTCGTATTTCTATTTTGAGACATAGCTCAAGTCACATAAATAAGCCTTTCCTGCTTATCATGGTCTCCCTCTTCTCTGAATTTCTATCACATTTATAATTATGTTGATGAACTACTATTTGACTTTCCTAACTCTCCAACTAGATAATACAGTCCATTTTACTTTTGCATATCACACTGAATAATCAGTGAGAAAGATGAACATATGATATATGCTTCCTAAATACTTAAAAGTCATTGTGGTTTTTATGTGTCAGGGGAAGACCTGTGGCTCTAAAGACCTTATAAGATCTCTTAGTTGAAAAACCTTTTTAAAATATGAAAAAACAGACTCATAGAGGGAAGAAGGATTTTTTCTTGAAACCGAATTTATTAGCAAAATATTTTTAGTTCCAAAGTGACATTTTCTTTTTTGGTTTAAGTTTTGCTGTTAATTTGTCTTTTTTTTTTTTTTTTTTTTTACATTATAGAAAGAGAATGTGAGCCTATATACTTTTTGCTATCCTGTATTTTAAGGATTTTCTTTTTGAATTCTTACATTCCACAGAAAATTCGTAAATATTCCTGGAATTTACGTAAGGTATAAATTCTGATATTTAGCACCTCTGCATTTTTATTGATATTTTCTTGTATTTGTTATAATGCAAGAGTAGAATATTAGTCTTTCATTACTATATTTTTCTGTCAGTTTTCTGTTGAATAAGCATTTTTGGTTTAGATATTCTATGTTAGTCAGCTTATATTCCTGATAGCTGTTTTTTTTGGTGAGTTAAAAAAATTTATCACTATAAAATGACCTCTTTTGGGTTTCCATTTAATTTTTTTTGTTTGCTTATTTTTTCATTTGTTTGCTTTGAGTTCACTTAGATATTAGTTATTGGTATGCTGTGGTCTATGCCTTTTTTTTTTTTTTTTTTTTTTTGAGGCAGGGTCTCACTTTGTTTCCCAGGCTGGAGTGCAGTGCAGTGGTGTAATCATAGCTTATTGCAGCCTTGAATGCCTCAGTTCAAGCAATCCTCTCACTTCAGCCCCACAGGTGGCTGGGACTGCAGGCATGTGTCACCACACTCAGTTAATTAAAAATTCTTTTTTTTATAGATGGGATCTTGTTATATTGTCCAGGCTGGTCTTGAACTCCTAGCCTCAAGCCATTCTCCTGCCTCAACCTCTCAAAGTGCTGGGATTACAGGTGTGAGCCACTGTGTCTGGCCAATGCTTCATCTTTCAATAGGTTCATTTAATTTTCCCAGGAATGATATAGGGTGTTATTATATTCCGTGGTAAAAATGTATTGTTATATTTCACCTTCAGACTTTATTGATGTTGCTTCCTTATTGTTTTAATTTTAAAATTATTATTATTATTTTTGAGACACGGTCTTGCTTTGTTGACCAGGCTGGAGGGCAGTGGTGTGAACATGGCTCACTGCTGCCTTGATCTCTTGGGTGCAAGCAATCCTCCCACCTCAGCCTCACAAGTAGCTGGGACTATAGGTGCATGCCATCACATCTGGCAGATTAAAAAAAAATTTGTAGAGATAGGATCTCCCTATGTTGCCAGATTGGTCTTGAACTCCTAGCCCCAAGAGATCCTCTTTCTTTGGCCTCCCAAAATGCTGGGATTACAGGTATGAGCTACCATGCCTGGCCCCTTATTTGTTTTTAAAATAGCTTTTAGAGAAAATAACCTTTGTGGTTTTTGCAAAAAGTGTAGAACTGCATTTTTAAAAACTATTATTTAAAAGTACAAAGAAAAATAAAATACCTTTTTATTAAAGTTACCTGAGTCTTATCAAATAGAATGAACATTTGTTAGCACTTTTAAATATCAACCCTGATATTTTTCTCTACACACGTGCAAATTTAGGCATAGAATAAAATTTACAAAACAGGACCACATGAATTTTATTTTTAATTTTTTTTTTAAGATGGAGTCTCACTCTGTTGCTCAGACTGGAGTGCAGTGGCGCGATCTCAGCTCACTGCAACCTCTGCCTCCTGGGTTCAAGCAATTCTCTGCCTAAGCCTCCTGAGTATGTGGGATTACAGGTGCCCACCACCATGCCTGGCTAATTTTTTTGTATTTTTAGTAGAGACAGGGTTTCAATATCTTGGCCAGGCTGGTCTTGAACTCCTGACCTCATGAGTCACACGCCTCGTCCTCCCAAAGTGCTGGGATTAAAGGCGTGAGCCACCATGTGTGGCCATGAATTTAAAATATAAATTTATTTCATTATATCCTAGTGGAAAAAAGAAATAGCTGAAGTGGAAGGAATATATGAATTTTTTATAAATGTTTATTCACAACATTATATTTTAGTTTCTAAAAGACTTCTCTAAACAAGAATAGAAAAAAATGCCTTTTTGGTTGATACCATTAGTCTTTTAAAGCTGCATTTCAAATTTTGGTAGTGTCTATTGACTTCCTATTGTGAAACATAAGGAAATAGCATACTTATATTTTCTTCCTCTCTTCTTGCCAAATTCTGGTATTATTGGTATATTATTATTTATTTTGTCAAAATTTAAAACATTTCCATACATTTTTTGTAATCACAATTTCTATAGTGCTTTCATCCTGTTGATATATCTAAATGGAGTCAAAGCTTACCACTAGTTCTTTTACTATTCCTGAATTATCTTGATTCATTTCTTGGTGAGTTGAGTTTAATCATCCTGTAGTTTTGTGGAAAGCCGTTTAAGTGTTCTTACCTTAATGATTGTATATTGCTTTTATACCTGAAGATAACTTTAGCTTCCCTCTGAAATTTGGACATTCCATTTGGTTTTGAAAGTTGCTGTGGAAAAGCCTGAAGGTAGCTTAATTTTTTTTAAAAAGACATCTTATTGGATGAATTACTTTTTCTGTCTGGATGCTCGTCTGACTTATTTCTCAGTCCTTAAGAATTAAAACATTACTCCTCATCAATTAATTATTTGTATATATTTGTTCTTTCTATTTTGATTTTTGTGATTTTTTTCATGTCGCTTATCCATGTTCTTGAGTTGGTTTTTAGTGTATTTATTCTCATTTTAAAAATTTATTTATTCTAGTTATTGCTTCTAGTGTGGCTTTCAACCCCTGTATCTTTTGAGTTCTCCAAACAATGAAAAAAATGGTTTCTTTTATTTCACTGATACAAGGGGTAACTATTTCTCTGAATTCTTCTTTTGTTTCTTTAGGAAGTTTTTGCTATGGATATTTTCTGTCTTTTATGTTCTCATTTCCCTCATGTCTACCCCTTTCCTTTTTTTGCAATTTCCACACATACATCTCTTCTTATTTTACAGTTACTCATTTTTTAAATGGTGACAGCAGTTTGCTGAAGGATTGTGTGGGGAGTTTTGAGGGAGAGTGATGATTAGCTCAGATCACCTGAATATTTTCACCTTCTCACTCTGTTTATTTTCTCTTTTGCCCTGGGGGTCCATTTTCCTTTGTTTTCAGGGTTCAAGAGGCTAGTGAGTCTCACAGAAGCCCCTAACGGCCCCTGTCACAGGTCCTTGGTGCTAAGAATCAGTGGCTGCCACTTGTCTTTCTGTCTTCATTGGTTAGGAAGCTGATAAAAGCACAGGTATAGGGCCATATCTTTTGCTTCCATTCTGGTTTTTCTGATGTCACTCCTTCTGTATTCCACGCATGTCCTTAAATCTCATTCCGTTAGTCTAGGACCTGACTCTCTCTTCCGCTTGAAGTCTGCAGAGTTGGTGCCAGCTCTTGGTATCCTATCTTACTGTGGTCCAGAATTTAAGATATTTGGTAGGCTTCAAAGTTTGTTGATTGTGACTGTAGTCATTTCCTCATTCAATTTCCTTTTTTTGGGAGGTGGTAGTTATTGTAGTACTTTCTGCTGTTTTTGGTAAGTTTTGCTGTATTATCTTTGATTAGAATTCAAGTCTTTGTCAGTCTTTATTGTTGCTGAGGAGAAATCCATGGACAACCTGATTTTTGTTTTGTTGTAGGTAATCAGTTCTTTATGTTTGATTGCTTGTAGAATGTTTTTCATTTTTTCTGTAAATGCCACACTTGCCACCATATATCTGTATGATGATATTTTCCTTGATATTATTGGGAATGTAGTGAATTTAATCTGTTTAAACCATTTGTTTTGCTGCTGAAGAAAGGTTTCCTGTGTTATATCTTTGATTATTTCTTCAGTTTTGTTTGATTTAATCTATCCTTCAGGAAAACTAATATCTTTTGGTTGGCTACTTATTTTCTGTTCCCAATATCTGCTCTCTTTTTCCTCATAATTTTCATTTCTTTGTCATTTGTTTTCTCTGTTTTCTGGGGAAGTGTGTAAAATTTGTGTTCCATATCACTGTTTTGAGAAACCATGGCACTGGTTTTGGTCTTTTCTATGTCTACAGTGGAAGATTTTTTTAGTCTGCTGAGGTACTGTCTTTCTCCCAGCCACTTCCCTCCTACCTCCTGTATCTTTGCTACTCTTAACCAATGTAGTATATGCCAAGTTACAATTCCCATGAGGCACTAGTACCAAGTACATCTTACTTTGAAACATGTTTATAGTGTTTATTTTGGGGCTTTATCTCTGAGTATATAATATGCCATTATTAATCTCTGTTCTTTACTTGGACAATTTTATAGAATTTGCTACCTTTGTTTAGAAGTCAATAGATAGTGTAGAGGGGCCACGGGCAGTGGTAGGGGTTGGAAAGATTCAAGAGGGTAGTTATAAAATATGTTGCTTCAATCTTAGGTCACTAACAGATGTCTGCACAGTTTTCTGGTTCATATAGAACTTGGAATTCTGAATCAGATGGGGCAGTGAGTTTATAATCAGAAATGTTAGGTAGAGTGACAGAACTCTTGGCTTTCATGGGTTCCTATCAAAAGAGGAGAGCTTTGGTTTAGGGCCTAGTGAATCTGCTATTGCATTGTGGTATACTGTAACTTAACGTGAGTTATGGGGGATGAAGGAACAGAATTATGTCATAGTTTGTATATTTTTTCTTCCTCTTATTATTGGTACCTCAGTAAACATAATTTGGACAAATTATGTCAATATCATTGAAGGATTTTGGGGGTAAAATTAGTTGCATGATTTTTGATGGTCATCGTTACATGCATGCATATATTTCCATTGTGTCAGATAAAAGGTCTTTATGAGATGACCCCTAGATATTATATTGATGGGGCTTAAAATGGAGAAGCACAAGAATTGTGCTTATAATGTCCTTATAGCCATGTGGCTAAACCATTATTGAGGTATGGCCTGTCATTTGGTACACTACTTTCATAAACTGTAGTATGGCTATTTTGATAAGTGTTTTATTCACATGGAAAAGACCTTGTAGGAATCATTAAATAAATTAAAAAGCCATATCTTTATTTTTATGTGTCGGTCAAGGTTATAATTCTCAGAAAAATTCTCTTTAGGAAAAATTATATATCTTCTGCTTGGCTCATGTTTTCATGATCATTTTATTTTTAATGTAATAATGTAAAACACAGCATCCTCCATTCTCCTGAACAATATCATAGTAATTACAGTTCCAGATTGTTTGATTTTGTTACATTCCATAGTAAGTCTATTTAATTTGCCTGGCAGAGATTTTAGAAACACTGTATAGCCAAGGATAAGTAGTTGCAGTTAGAATGCCAGTTGGGTTTATGATTTTCTGTTTTATAAATTAAATGTTTCAATGGTAGAATTCTACTTATTACCACATATTTCCACTGAAAAACTTCTTTAGAAGTACTGTCATCAAGACTGTGAACATCTCTTAAAAATGAAACTCTCAATCTCCAAGAAAATAATTTATACCGGTAGGAAAAATCCTTTTGTGTTTTGGGTTCCGCATTCTGTATCCCATAATTGATATATGGGGGATTCAGTTGCAGTAGGGTTGTAGCCAAAAGGAAAGTGTTTGCTTTTCACTAGTTATGAAGGGTTTGCCTTTCACTAAGCACATACCTTCTTGGCCCTTTGGTCCCGGAGATCATTTCTATCAGGTTAGTGACTTTGCCGTTCATTTTTCTTAGAAAACACATGTGATTTAACATTTTTTTCTCCTTACTTCAGATAGTGGGCCCTCCTGATAACTGAAATTTTACTCTCTGGTTTCAAAGATAGAATGAGTTTATTTTTATGGGTTCCTGAGAATCTTGGGAAATAGCTCTATTTCCCAGAGGAAAAAGTTTGTATTTTCTTAGTTACTTACTGTAGAATATAAAAGAGAAAAAGTGATTCATTTGTGTGTGGGGGGCAGTAACATAAAGTTTATATGCGGCTAAGCTGTTTGCAGAAGTACTTTGAACTTTAGAACTTTGGATGGACTTAGTCCTTTATTCTGTTAACTAGTGTATGGCCTGTTTTTTAGAACTAGCTTTGGAGTGCAAATCTGAGTTATCACCAGAATAAAAAAAGAGAAATATCTCTGTGTCTCTGTTTCCCAGAGGAAAAAGTTTATATTTTCTTAGTTGCTTACTGTAATATAAAAGGGAAATGGGAAAAAGTGATTTTTTTTGATAACATAAGATTTATGTGCTACTAAGCTCTTTGTAGAAGAACTTAGAACTTTGGGCTTCGGAACTTTGGGTGGACTTAGTCCTTTATTCTATTAAGTAGTATATGACCTGTATTTCAGAACTAGCTTTGGAGCACAAATCAGAGTTATCATCAGAATAAAAAAAGAGTGTAAATATATAACTCTTATGGTATAGGATAATGTTGGGTGACTTAAAATTAGAATCAAAAGGAAATGAAAGAATTAGCAATTTTTATTGCTTGCTATGCACTAGCATCATTTCATCATTAGACTCTTAATTTCTACAAAGAGCTACATTGGTAGCTTATTCAAAACTTTCTAAGTCTTTAACACATCAGGTTTAACATTTTAAAAACCTTAGTAAATCCCCTACATCTTAAGAAAAAAGATTTAGGAGAGTGATGGTGCATGTTTACATTTCAAGATAACGGTATTAATTGAAATTACTAAAAGTTGGGTTGAAAAGTAAAATAGATGAATAGTCATATCATTTAAGTCATTTTTGGAATTCTAACTTGAAACTTGTAAGCAAATTAAGTCTCACCTGATAAAATAGGTCTTTAACTCTAGGTTATCTGATCAACAGAACCTGCCAGTTAACAGATTGTGGGGGTCCCCAGATATTCTAAAATGTGGAACTGTATTCAGTGGTTTTCCTGCCTTTAAATAGAGAAAATCCACTGACTTTTGTTCCCTAAAGTGCAGTTTACTATTTAAAATAAGTGTAAAATGAAAGAATTGCTACCTGCTTTATTAATGTGCTAAAAAAGGGATAGATACCCATATAATGTTTTGTGTGTGTAATATTTAAGACTATACAAGAAAACTGAATTAATTTAAGGTTAAAATGTTATTGTTTTGAGAGAGGAGAAAGGAAGAAACCAGTCAGGCAGGCAGTTAGGGTGGGTCCTCACTTAAATTGTTTCAAACTAAAGAACAGCCTGAAAAATCAAGCTTTGGGCACAGATGAGGGAACTTGCATAGCGGGGCTTGCCTAAGACATGCCCACAGCTGCACAGGTAAGAAAGGATAAATGGGTGACTTGTCCAGACATGCCTGCAATGGAAAATTCTGTCTCCTGAAACATGTGCAGTAAGGGGAACAAAGCAATATGGATTAACTCAAGCTAAGGACCCACGTGCGCACTAGGAGGATGGGGTGGAGCTACCAGAAATCCGTGCCTTATGCCGTTATGCAACCCAGCCCTCCTTTGGTTTCTTATAAAAGCCTTTACATTCAGCTGTAAAAATGGCAACTCTTTTCCAGGCTCCCTGTTCACGGCGGAGAGCTTTCTTCTTTTGCTTATTAAACTTTTGCTCTAACCTCACCCTTTTTGTGTCCACACTACTTAATTCTCTTGGTTGTGAGACAAAAAACTCTGGGTGGTACTTCACAATGAGAGACTGCTACATTGTGGTGCATTGGCAAGACTGTAACAGTTTCAATCAAGTAGAAGATGACAAAATGTTATTATGGGAATTCATTAACGTTGAATAATGTAACATGATGAACTATGTTCTATTAATAATTAGCACTTATGTTCTAGTCTTGAAACAACTTGGCTAGATAAAAGCTTTGCTTAGTGAAGAAAGACATTACCCTTTTTCCTCTTGTATTTCATCAAAAAATTACTGTTTATGTTCAAATGTTTTTGAGCAAGAGTATTTTTATATTTGTTGATAGTTAGCATGAAGTATATATTATGAAGATGTTCATTTATTGGCTAATGAGTAACATGTTATTTCCCAATAACACTGTTCTAAGAATTTATATGATGATAATAGCAATTTGTATCATTATGTGCCAGGCAATATTCTGAATTCTTTGGACATATTAACATATTTAATTCTAAAACAGTTACTACTATTATTACTATTATTGTTATCCTCATTTTATAGATGATGTAACTGAGGCATAGAGAGATCAAATAACATGCCCGAGCTCATAAGAAAACATGTAAACAGCTAATTACAGCCTAAGTGAGTTGGTGTTACAATATAGAAAAGCAGAATATGGTAGGTCCATTCAGAGTATTTGTCCACCATATTGCTAGAAGTCCCAACAATTTTTGCTTTTACTGAAAAACTCTGATACATTTCCCTTCTCTAAGATAATTGCTTCCCTTTCAGATTAGTGCGATCCAATATTCTATCTAACAAGACGTATGTTATGTAGAGTTGTTAGGGTAAACACCTGGAAAAACCAGAAAGCGGAAGCCTAAAACAAAAGTTATTACTTTTGGAGTGTGGAACTGAGGGGTGGAAGGGCCTGGATGAGTTCCTTAAATATCTTTTAGAAAGTCTCAGACATTCTAAAAATCAACTTGAGTCTTTGGAAAACTAATGATGCAGCCAAGCCTCTTTCATTTAAATCTAAAATAGTTTAGATGCATTAGATTCAAACGTAAATTATTTGGAATGAATAAAAAATGAAAGATAAATTATTAAGGATTTTAAGGACAGTGTTATGTAAAACTGTTTTTTCTTTTTGAGAGAAAAGTTATGGCTTGTAAATTAGAAATTACTAGTATTTCAGTAGTCAAAATACAATGAAAAAAATAGTAGTGTTTGCATTTCAGATGCAACATTTCATATACTACTTTTTATCTTTAACTTGTATTTATTTCCATTTCTCTCATCTTCTTATTCCATCTTGTTACCTCCAAATTTTAAATGGGTAGTTACAATTCATATTAATTGAATATTTAAAAATTTTCTTGGGGCCAGGTGTGGTGGCTCACGCCTGTAATCCCAGCACTTTGGGAGGCCAAGGTGGGCAGATCACGAGATCAAGAGATCAGGACCATCCTGGCCAACATGGTGAAACCCTGTCTCTACTAAAAATACAAAAATTAGCTAGGCGTAGTGCTACAGGCGTGCCTGTAGTCCCAGCTACTCGGGAGGCTGAGGCAGGAGAATCACTTGAACCTGGGAGGCGGAGGTCGCAGTGAGCCGAGATTGCACCACTGCACTCCAGCCTGGTGACAGAGAGAGACTCTATCTCAAAAAAAAAAAAAATTTTTTTTTTGGAAGGAAATTATTTTGAATTGGAATATCTACAGTTCGCATTTAGGAGTGAATGTCGCAATAACTTCAAGCATTTAGGAATGCAAAAATTCTGCTTTTTGCCTTTTATAAAACTTTACTAATAATGGAGCAAGCGAATATATCTGTTAAGGTCCTATAGTTAGATAAAGACCTCCACTTTCCAAAACCTTAGCAACGTGCATACCATGTGAATGCAGCATGGGGCTGGTGTGTGAGTGATCAAGCAGCTGCAACACAGTTTATATGGAGACAATATCCAGAGTACTTAAAATTTAAGTCAAATATATGAAAAATTAAAACACAATCACATGGGGAATAATGGAGGGATGCAGTTAAAAAGTTATCTCACTGCTTTTTCAATATCTGCAGGCTTCCAGATAGTAGGAAATGCTTTGTTCTTCCCTTCAACCCATCTGTTGTTCCTTAGTGTAACGACATCACTGCAACTACTGCAGCCACTAAAGCATCGACATTAAAAAAGGCAAAATTTAGAACTTTTTACAGAGTTTTATTAAAGAAAACTACAAGTTTGCAGAACGATTTGCTCTTTAAATTTTTTTAAAATTTTTTAGTGTGTGTAGCATAGTGATATGATAGAAGTAATGCCCAGGCAGACATACTCTAAGATTAGAACAGAATTCTCAGTATTTGTGTTGGTATAGAAATTTTCTTATGACTTAGAATTAAACATAGAGATTTCTTTATGTATCATTGAAATGAATTACTTTTTAAGTAAGGAGTATGGTTATAAATAGGTGGTCCATTAAACCTGTATATTTGCTTTATTCCTTTTTGTCCAGACTGTTACATCTTTGCCAGAAATGGAAATGTGTATTGCTGTTTCCTACTCAAAAATTACTTTAAAGAAAAAAGTATTAGTTATTTATGCTAATTTCAGTTCAGTAAATATACCATTTTTGTAGTTAAAAATTTAAAATAGGGTACAAAGCAAAATAAAGTTCTCCTTAAATAATATGAAATATCATAAAATAATTTTTATTTGTGCCTGCCTCACAGCAGACCTTATAAATACTATTTGTTTCTGTTTTGATATTTTTATCAGATAGAATTTGTGTTTACTAGCATAGAATTTAGATAGTAAATTCTTTACTTTTAATCAATGAAATCACAGTTCTCATAGTAATTTTGGATCAGTTATTTATCTTAACTCTTTTTTATTTCTTTATTCCTTAGTTAGTGTCTAAAAACTGTTCTTTTAAGAAAAGTTAAAGTTTTGTTAAAATCACAATAATTTTTGTCCAGGTTACCTTTGCCTATTTTTAAATGCTAAAATACTTAAGCAATAGTTAGATGTTGCCTTTAGGAAGATTATTGTTACCTTTCTTATGTTATTTCTCCCAAATACATATCTTCCTTTCAGCTTGTATATATTTCATGAAAATTCATGCCTATTTTGAATAATTTTTTCAAGATTATGTCACATTTGAGTTCAGGAAATCCAATTGTGAGTAGAAGTATATGTTACTTTACGTTTAGAATATTAAAATGGATTAATGAACCTTGAGTTTTGGGAAATCTCATTCTTAAACCATTTGAACCTCCAAGTGATGCTCAGATATCACTAGCCCATAGAAGACCACAGAAAATTTCATTAACCCATAGAAACCCAGTGAGTTCTACAAAGTTTGGTGTTCTAAAGATAAGCTAACTGAATAGCAGTGTTAAATGGAGTTTATTCAGGAAGCCATGTAGCATGGAAACAAGGCCTTTGTCTTGCAATATGAATTTTAATAGGTCTTAATTCCTTAAGTAGGTTTTTTCTGTAGCTGGGACTGGAGTCCTGTGGTGTGTAGTCTTTAGGGCCACTCCACTTTCAAGTCTTTGGGGAGAACTACCTCCTCCAGCTGAAGTTTTCTCCAGGGAATTGGCTTATAGAAAGATGTTTCCTCTTTCATATAGGAACCACCCTTATTCAGTTCTTCATGCTTGGCAATGAGTTGATTTTCAGTGAATGTTGGTTGAATGAATGAATGCATGATGAAGAGATTAATGAGAGAATGATCTGAAAACAAGTGACTCACTTAGAAGAGGATTCAAAGTCATGTTGCTTCACAGCCTGAATACCTTGCCTGTGGAAAATTAAAAGAACATTTAGTTTGGCTACTTAAAAATGTTTTTTTTTTCCCCCCCCTGAGACAAGGCCTCCCTCTGTCGCTCAGGCTGGAGTGCAGTGGTGTGCCCATGGCTCACTGCAACCTCTGCCTCCCAGGCTCAAGTGATCCTCCCACCTCAGCCCCCCAGGTAGCTGGGACCATAGGTATGTGCCACCACACCTGGCTACTTTTGAATTTTTGGTGGAGATGGGGTTTCACCATGTTTGCCAGGCTGGTCTCGAACTCCTGAGCTCAAGCAATCTGCCCACCTTGGCCTCCCAAAGTGCTGGGATTACAGGCATGACCCACCGCACCCCATCTATTTGTGGAACATTTATTTCTTTGTTTAGGTCAACCTTTTTACTAACTGTTTTTTATTATGTCAGGTGAATATCCCATGAAGAGTCTTAGATCCATATATAATTAAGGTGATAATTGCAATTTGAACTTATTATATGCATAAATAATATTTGCTATGCTGATAAGTATGCCTATACTGTTACTTTAAATTATGGAAAAAAGTTGGCCGGGCACAGGGGCTCATACTTGCTCTCCCAGCACTTTGGGAAGCCGAGGCAGGTGGATCATGAGATCAGGACTTCGAGACCAGCCTGACCAAGATGGTGAAACCCTGTCTCTACTAAAAATACAAAAATTAGCCAGGCGTGGTGGCAGCTGCCTGTAATCCCAGCTACTCGGGAGTCTGAGGCAGGAGAATCGCTTGAACCTGGGCGGCAGAGGTTGCAGTCAGCTGAGATCGTGCCACTGCACTCCAGCCTGGGCAACAGAGTGAGACTCCGTCTCAAAAAAAAAAAAAAATTGTAGAAAAAGTTTCAAAAGAAATTATTAGCATTGACCTCATTTTATACCAACAGTCATGAGTTCAAGTGTTTTTATGTACAAAATTTCTCATACCACTTTCAAAAAAGCAGATTTGGTTATCTTCTAATGGACTGTGTCAACATTTCATTTATATATTTTACCATGAAAATATTTTATATTTTTATTAAACTTGAATACATGCATATTATCATTTTCCACATAAAATATATAATTATGTGAAAGTGAAAATAGAAGGGGTTATAGCAAAGAAAAATTGGTATCAGAATTATACAGTATCCTGATGCTCTTTGGGAAGAACTTCAGAATTTTAATGATGATATAGACAAGCAGATGACTCACAGACATGGAAAAAAGGATCTGTAATTGTCATATGAGAGGAGATAAATCAACACAGGTCAAAGTATGTATAGATTTCTACCTAGGAGGCCCTGAACACATTCATACTGTATAATGCAGACTTGTATTGTTTCTATTGAAATATTGTTTCTGGAGGTCCCATGATGTCATCTAGGAAAAAGTATCAGTACAGAAAATTTATAATAAAATGAAGTGTCTTTCGGGAAATATAAGACCAAGTGCAGTATGCTATCTATTATTTCTTTCCATTTTCCCTTTTCTGTATGTCTAAATAGGATTGTGTTTCATTTAGTCAATATATAGAACCTATCTCTATAGACTATATATTAGACTCAGTACTCTAGTTAAATCGTAGAGATTCCTATACTGTTAATTACTACAATTATTAATGAGTAATATGCTGTATTTCTCCCAAATATCTTTTTTTGTTCTTCATTATATACCTCTTTATTTCATCACTTTCTTCTGAGAGACTTAGTTCTTTTTCTTCGTGAAGAGATCTACATAAAGTGTAGGTTTTAGTGTGACTCCTAGAAATATTTTTATGTTACTTCATTTCTCAGTGGAGCACAACTTATATTGTTCTAATGTGGGGCATCTTAAAGACTTTTTCTCCATTTCTCTCAGAAGAGCCTAGGAAGAACCTCTAAATTGAAGGCACAGAAACACAGCATTGTGAATCTTAGTCTAACATATACTTTGAAGCCAGTACAAATAATTTATTTTACATTATATGATGTTGTTTAACTTTGATCTAGTCAATTAAAACAATAAGACTACTTATAAATATTTTTCCATTTATAAATGTTTACTTCTGTTAACAGCAGCAACCCTCCCCCCCCATATGCCAAACACACACAGACACACACACACACTCACGCACACAATACTTCCATCTATCTATCTATCTATCTATCTATCTATCTATCTATCTATCTATCTATCTATCTATTTATCTATCTATCTATCTATCTCTTTGTCCATCCATCCATCCATCCATCCATCCATCCATCCATCCATCCGCCCATCCATCTGAGTATGTATGTACATATCTTTCTTCCCTGGAGTGTGAGTGGCTTGCCAGAGAGGGCAGGCAGAGGCGTCTTGGCTGGAGGCTCCAGTTAATTTAAGACAGTGGGCATTATTAATAGGCAGCATCTGCCCTCTCCCTTTTGGTAATGTAGTGACCCTTTTAGCTGCTGGATACCCAAGCTTTAAGAGGCAATCTTTAATGTGATATCTTAGAGTAATGTTCTTACTAAATAAATCACATTTAGAAGCTTTTATGCAATCATAGTCATGCTTGTATATTAAAAAGTCTAAACATGATACACATTAAAAGTGAATTTATATTCATGAAGCCAAATTTGATTTTCTGGTTAATGATGAATTCATCTAGAAATTCAAATGGTTGCTTTTAGTGTTCATCTGTGTAAACTGACACAATAAAAATGTAAGTTATGCTATGATATTCTGTGCTTCATTGCAAGTGGTTTTCTTGATAATAAATTTATTTTGCCAAATGCTTTTTCAAATAGTCTCTTCTTTCCTAAGTAAACTTGCTCTAGTTGGAAGTAACTTAATAGGTTTACTGTTATAATGAGACCAGTACAATCTTTTATTTAGGCATTTTATTTAGGAGCTTTTTCTTCAGTTAGTACCCATTCAGTTAGAATGGGCATATTGAACATTTAAAATATGGTTCTAGACTAAAGGATATACAGAGACATTACATAATTTTACACATTTATACCACTAAGGCAAGCATACATATTCTACCTATTCATAATATTAGAGAAAAAGAGATATTAATTGCCATTGATGTTTAAGAGTAAAATTCTTAAACCATAGTGGAGAATTTCCTGATATTTTTCTCCTGTGTCATTTTCTTAATGGTATTTATACAGAATTTTTGGTACTTAATTTTAAATTTGAAATGAGAAATTACTGAACAGCACTTTAAAAATTAAACTTCAAATACTACAGATTATGTAAAGTTTCAATTATTTGAAAAACAATAAAGTAAGCAAAATTAAGAAATAATTTTTTAAAGAAACCAGATTTTTTTGTGATGCTTAAATTTTGAACTTCTTTTTTCACTCCTGATTCATCCCATTTCCCCCCATCTTTTAAAATTTCTGCAGAATTTTTTCTACCTTGCATGTAAGTTAAAAAAAATAGTCTATTATTATTTTAGTTTGTGGAATTCAAAAAAAACAGTTCCAGATAATATTAGAATAAAGCAACTTTCCAATTTAGAAAACACTGACATTGAAGTAAGATATGAGAACTTAAGATACGGTTAAGAGAGAACTTAAGATATGGTTTCTTGATAAATCAAGAAAAAATTATATATTGCAATGTGATTTAATTACTATACTGACATCTGTTTGATCCAGACTGTTAACAAAATAGTCTAGAAAATATTGTAATTGGAATTTTTGGTCATCAGTGATTTTTTTTAAGTTACAAATTGACACCACTCTTTATTTGCAAAGAAAAGATAATAAAATTTTTTATACCAAAAAGAGAAATTTTTCACATAAAAATAAAAGGTGGAATATATAAAATGGCTGAGGATGTCCAGAACCTTCCACGTAACATGAGTAAGAAAAATCCCAGCGATTAACAAACTCATTTTTCAATGGCCTATTAATCACAGAATTAAACAACCATGTAAAAATTAAACCTACTTATACATTGAAATACATTTTAATTCATCCATAAATTCAACACACTTTAAAATGGGTAGAAAAAGATTTTAACTAGCTTAAAAAACCCAAAATAGATTACTTAAACTGATGTACTATTGCTTAAGAAGTATCTCTGGAATTCTCTGTTAGAGACTCCTGATAGTTATTTTCTGAACATATCTTGGAATCAGTTAGTACTTTTAAGTTATAAATCTGTGGAAAATATCACATACCGTATGTGTAAAACAATTAGAATTTAATTTATGACATTTGATCGTATTTTGATAAAGTTTTATGGACAGTGTAAACAATCTTGATACCCAATTGCTTTAACACCATTATTTTCTATTCACAAGTTGCATTATTTGGCAATGATAACTTCATTTTGAGTTTGTAGTTTGGAAGTTCTTTTAAGTCAAGGAATAATCACCTGCTTTATTGAGATTGTTGTAACCTAAAAGAGCAATATGGAACTCCTAGTTAAATGAGACCTCTGACCCAAACTTGGCAATTCTCTCAGCTAGCCGGGGAAAACACTTGCAGGGTTCATTACTTTCTTCTGTCATCTTGAGAGATTCTACCCCATTTTTCTCTTCTACTGACCAACCTTTGACTTCCCAGACTTGTGTTTCTTTCCAACAGAGGCGAATGAACACTCTTGGTATGTGAAGATTAAAGGCCCATGGCCCCTGTAGGTGCCCTGAAGCAAATTTGTTCAGAATTAATTTGGCACTTCCAATTGTGGTTTGTTTAGGATAGGAAACCAGATAGAATTCAATATTAGGACCCAGTACTTTTGTTACAAACAACAGAAAAAGAAAAGGTTTAGGTGCCAGTAACATTTACTCTTCAAAGGAAAGTTTTTGTCTTTCTGTGCCTGGTTATCTTCAAAAGTTGCAGAGTATAAAAGAAAATTTCAGTGGAAATATATTTCTCTCTGATATAGAAAAGACCTTTAAAAGAGTCATTGTTGACATGAAAGGGAAAACATTCTGATTTTCTGGGATGCAAGCCTTAGAAAACAAGCCGGAGTAAAAGAACATGTAGAAATGAATAACGTATGACTCCAGGAGATGACCTGTTGTGAATTATTTCAGAATTTAGTGGATATCTCAGATGGTTGATTTTTCTCTACATGGTTGCTCCTATGAACTTACCTTCCTGAGTGGGCATCAGATTTGTTTTAGAGGTGAAAATCTATTCAATGAATACCACTGTTCTAAATACATAAAACTGTAAACCATTGCTATGGAACATACCATGTGATATGTACTTTAAAGAACAAAATAAGTTTCTGTATGACTAAAGAATATAAGGAAGCATTTCTCTAAGAAATTGTAATCATTGATCAGTCTTTAGCGGTGGGTGACTTGGTTTATAGATTTTAGAATCTAAAACTGGTAGATGTGTTTTGCCTATTATAGCTTGGTAATTCTGGCATCATATACCTTAATCTGGAAACAGTAGAAGAATCAAGAAACAGAGAAGCAAGAAGGAATAAATTCTTTTTTTAGACACCTACTTGCCACCTTTTTTGTGGAGTGGGCAACAAAAGATGTATCTCACAATATTACCAATGCAGTGGACTCCTGGAAGTTTGTTGATTATATTTTGTGTAGGAACAGAAAAAGCCAAAAGCAGGCATTTGATAATACTTCTGAGATAGGTTGGTAAATAATACATTCAGAATCATGAAAGGATGCTTCTCTTTAAAAATTGAGCATAGGACAGATTTAACTTTGTTAAACACAAATACCATCATCTTATTGAAAACTTCTTGGACAATTATAGTACCTTATAAATAGTTATCAAAGACAGTTTTTCAGTCCTCTATGGTTTTACCGTAGTGAACCTTTCAAAATTTCATTGGGTAGAAATTTTATTACAGCCTTTTCTTTTTTTTAGGAGAGATATGCTCAGTTCTCTTACTTGTTGGTAAATCTAGACTTTGAATTGTTAATTTGAGGATAAATAGAAGAGAAAGGAGAGATGGGAGCTATAGAAGCATCTTAATTCAGTAATGTAATGGCTCAGGAATATTTTCATTTTTTTTCATTTTAATTTTTTTTATTTGCCAGGTTCAACATTGACACATACGAATATTTTTTAAAGCCGTATTTTTAGTGTTGGGGTATTATAAAGGTTAAAGCAGAAGACTCCGACCACGGCTGATTAACTTACTCATTAGCTCTGAGACCTTGGGCAAGTTATTTAAGTTCTCTGTGCCTCAGTGCCTCCCCGCTTTTCTGTAAAATGGGTTTAATAATAATATCTGCTTTGTGGGGTTATTTTGGGGATTGGATAAGTTAACTTTTTATTAGACTGCCTGGCACATGACATTATGTATGTTGTAGCCAACATTACTGTTAGTTTTGGCACATTTACCAATATGCCCACTTTTAACAATTATTTTACTTAGAGAAGCTATAAATACAGTTATTGAATTAAATCCCTTTAAGAATGATAGTTGTTTCTGAATGATATCTCTCTTGAAAGACTGGGCCTGAGACAGCAAAGCTAGGCAAAGAGTTAGGTATTTCCTGGTGAATGTTATGTAATGGGCCACTTAGAAACATCATTTAGTGCCCATGTGTGCAGAGTTCTGTTTTAGCTTCCTTTGCTTGCTGGATTGCATCAAGTTCAAACAGTTCAAATCAGAGGGAGCTGGGAAATGGTGTTTCTTAGAGGCATTTGATTCAGGAAGGCAGCTAGTTATGGCCTGGAAGATCAAGGACTTGAACTGTAGTCCACATAGAGGCCAGGCTGAACTACTGGTACCTTGATGCAGTATAAAGGAACAAGTCACGCTTTTCTTTTTCCATCTATTGAATCAGTACCACGGCCAACCTGGGAGAAAATATTTTAGTTCATGGTTAAAACAGCAGTCAGAAGTCTTTTATTGTTGTTGATAACTGTTTTTCACTTAGAGAAATTTCGGAAGATGGTTATCTGTTTAGTGCTGCCAAATATATTGTTATTATGCAGACCCTGTGGGCAGCAGCTGCAGTTGTTTTCCAAAGGACATGCAACCAATCTAGCTATCATGCTTCAGCATTGCTGGCTGTATTTGGTCTTTTTATTCACAATTGCATGCATACTAAGACTTTCAGTCATAATATTAAAATTGAAGGATGGGTACTGTATTTTGATGATCTGTCTTCTGTTTCATCTGTTCTTATTTTTAGTCTTCAAATTACTCTTATTTTTGAACATTTCTGATCACAATTATATATTCAATTTCTATGTAATATATTCTTTTTTAGGGAGTTCAGGGAAGTTGTATATGATGTGCTGAAATGATTTGCTTTGACTTGACCCAATTATAATTTTCTTTAGCCCTGAGCCAGCTGAAATAAGATTGAGCTAATTTATGCCACTGTTTTTCCAGTAATGTTGAAGTAGGGCAGAACTACTTATTATGATAATGTTCTCTTCCAAAATAATAGTAATATTATTATAATTTAATAATAATCAATATTATTATAATTTAGTAATATTCACAATTTAGTAATTTAGTATTTACTAAATATTAAATTTATAATACTAGTTTAATATTTATTAAGCCTGTGCTTTGCATCAATCAGGCACTGGGCTAAGCCCTTATTAATTCACACCAAACAATTTTTGAAGCAGGTACTACTATTATTTTTTTATTTTACAGATGAGATAAGAGAGGCTTAGAAATGTTAGCAAACTCTTACAAAGCCAGTTTTGCAGCAGGGATCCAATTTTAGTTGTTTTTGACTTTAGTGTTGGGGTTCTTATTCCCTATTCTGTTTTTACCACCTTCCGTGCTATAAATTGGCAAGCAGTCTTGGCAGCAAATAGATCTTCACTCAAATGGGGTAATTGAGAGAGACAAAGAGACACTAGCAAGGAATGGTGAAGCATCTTGGCACTAACAACAATGGGAACTATTACCGTTCCTATATCTGAAAGGGCCAGAGAAGGGATTTGTTATTGGATCCTGCAGAGAGTAGTGTAGCTATAAGAGAGGGCCATCTGATAGGAGCTGTTGCCTTAGATTGATGGACACAATCAATCCTGGAGACTCAGCAGGGAGGGAGGTGAGGAAGTTAATACTCTGACCCCACCTTCCTCCCTCTCTTCAGTCTCTTGCCAGTGATTTTCACTGGCCAAACTCAACTGGAAGCCAGAGGGAAAGGGATCCTTGGATGCAGTGGTCAGCTTCTGGCACGGAGCAGATTGGAAACAGATGGGAAGTTTGCAGGGCAAACAGAAAATATCCAGTTCACAGATGCTGTACTGAGAAAATACTTTCTCAATGTCAAAGCATCGGTGAGCCAGGATTTTCTATTTCTGTCTCTAATTATTTGAACCATTTCTTTTTTATTTTAATTTTAATTTTGTCTTCTTAATTATGGTAGGGGAAATGTAGACCAAGACTCTTTCCTTGCAGTTGCCAGGGTTATAATTTGGATTTTGGAAAAATTAACTTTGGATATGCCTTTCCTTGTTTTTTTTTTTTCTTCTGTAAAATGGGAATAGCAATATCAATACTATCCCTGTTCTATGTGGATATAAGAAGGATTCATGAAATAGTAATGAACTCTGGACACTTAATAACATTTAGATATATTCATATTTTAACCTTCCTCCTTAATGTTCTTCCTTCTAAATCTTCAAGCTGCTATCTGAGATTATTTTTCCCTCTGACTAAAAAATGCTCTTTACTGTTTCTTTTTGTATGGGTCTACTGTTAAGTAAATCTGTCAGTTTTTCTTTGCCTGAAGGCATTTAAAAAACTCTGTTTATTTTTTGAAGGATATTTTTGCTGGGTATAGAATTTTAGATTAGCAGTTATTTTCTTTCAGCACTTTGAAGACATCAATCCATTGGTCCATCTGGCTTCTGTAGGTATTATTGAGAAGTTAGCTATATTATTATAATTATTACTTCTTTGAAGGTACCTGTCCTTTTCTGGCTACTATATTTGCTTTTATTTTTGTGGGTTTACAATATATATGTGTGTATATATATACACACACATAAATGGGTTACATGAGATATTTTAATACAGGCATGGAATGCATGTTAAAATCAGGATAAATGGGATATCTACATTAGGGTAAATGGGGTATCCATCACCTCAAGCATTTATCCATTGTGTTACAAATAATATAAGCATATTCTTAATTATTTTTAAATATATAATTAAATTATTTTTGAGTATCATCTTCCTTGTATGCCAGAAAATATAAGTCTTAGTCATTCTTTCTATTTTTTAAATATGGTTAACCATCCCCATTTCCTCCCAACCTCCGAATAGCATTCCCAGCCTCTGGTAACCATCCTTGTGCTCTCCATGAGTTCAATTATTTTAATTTTTAGCTCCCACAAATAAGCGAGAACATGCAAACTTTGTCTTTCTGTGCCTGGCTTATTTCACTGAACATGATAACCTGAAGTTCCATTCATGTTGTTGCAAATGGCAGGATCTCCATTTCTTTTTTATGGCTGAATAATAATAATATTCTATTGTGTATAGGTACCACATTTTCTTTATCTGATTTTCTGTTGATGGACACTTAGTTTGCTTCCAAACTTTGGCTATTGTGAATAGTGCTGCAGTAAACATGGGAGTGGAGAGATCTCTTCAATCTACTGATTTGCTTTCTTTTGTGTATATAACAGGGAGTGGGATTGCTGGGTCTTATGGTGGCTCTATTTTTAGTTTTTTGAGGAACCTCCAAACTTCTCTCCATAGTGGTTGTACTAATGTACATTTCCACCAACAATGTATGAGGGTTCCCTTTTCTCCACAGTCTCATCAGCATTTGTTATTTCCTGACTTTTAGATAAAAGTCGTTTTATCTGAGGTCAGATTATATCTTGTTGTAGTTTTAATTTGCATTTCTCTGATGATCAGTGATGTTGAGCACCTTCTCATATGCTTGTTTGCCATTTGTATGTCTTCTTTTGAGAAATTCCTATTCAGATCTTTTGCCTGTTTTTAGTTGTATTATTAGATTTTTTTCCTATAGAGTTGTTAGAGCTCCTTATATATTCTGGTTTTAATCGCTTGTCAGAAGGATAGTTTGAACATATTTTCTCCCATTCTGTGGGTTGTCTCTTCACTTGGTTGATTGTTTCCTTCACTGTACAGAAGCTTTTTAACTTGATGTGATCCCATTTGTCTATTTCTGTTTTCGTTGCCTGTGTTTGTGGGGTATTACTCAAGAAATCTTTGAGCAGTCTAATATCCTGAAGAGTTTCCCCAGTGTTTTCTTGTAGTGGTTTCATAGTTTGATATATAAGATTTCCGTCTTTAATCCCTTTTGATTTGATTTTTGTATATGGTGAGAGATAGGGGTCTAGTTTCATTTTTTGCATATGGATATCTAGGTTTCTCAGCATTATTTATTGAAGAAACTGTCCTTTCCTCAATTTATGTTCTTGACACCTTTGTCAAAAATTAGTTCACTGTAGATGTTTGGATTTGTTTCTGGGTTCTCTCTTCTGTTCCATTGGTCTTTGTATCTGTTTTTATGCCAGTACCATTGCTGTATTAGTTATGGTAGCTCTGTAGTATAATTTGAAGTCAGGTAATGTGATTCTTTCAGTTTTGTTCTTCTTGCTTAGGATAGCTTTGGCTATTCTGGGTCTTTCGTGGTTTCATATAAATTGTACGATTATTTTTTTCCATTTCTGTGAAGAATGTCATTGGTATTTTGGTAGGGATATCATTGAATGTCTAGATTCCTTTGGGTAGTATGGACATTTTAACAATATTGATTCTTCCAATCCATGAACATGGAACATTTTTCCATTTTCTCTTAAATTTCTTGCATCAATGTTTTATAGTTTTCATTGTAGAGATCTTTCACTTCTTTGATTATTTCCTAGGTATTTAATTTTCTTCATGGCTATTGTAAATGGGATATCTTTCTTGATTCATTTTTCAGATTGTTCATTGTTGGCATATAGAAATGCTACTGATTTTTGTATGTTGATTTTGTATTCTGCACCTTTACTGGATTTGGTTATCAGTTCTAAGTTTTTGCTGGAGTCTTCAGGTTTTTCTGAATATAAGATCTTATTGTCTGCCAATAAGGATAATTTCACTTTGTCCTTTCCAATTTGAATGCCCTTTATTTTTTTCTCTAGTCCAATTGATCTAGATAGGACTTTCAGTACTATTTTGAATAACAGTGGTGAAAGTGGCATCCTTGCCATGTTCCAGATCTTAGAGAAAAGTCAATTTTTCCCTATTCAGTATGAAACTAGCTATGGGTCTGTCATATATGGCTTTTATTGTGTTGAGGTATGTTCTTTCTGTACCCAGTTTTTTGAGGATTTTTGTCATGAGAGGATGTTGAATTTTCTCAAATGCTTTTTTTAGTATCAACTGAAATGATCCCCTCCCCCTCCCCCTCCTCCCCCCTCCTTCTTTCTTCGGTCTCCCTCTGTTGCCGAGGCTGGACTGTACTGCCGTGATCTCGGCTCGCTGCAACCTCCCTGCCTCGGGCTCCCATGATTCACCTGCCGAGTGCCTGGGATTGCAGGCATGCGCCGCCACGCCTGATTGGTTTTTGCATTTTTGGTGGAGATGGGGTTTCGCTGTGTTGACCGGGCTGGTCTCCAGCTCCTGACCTCGAGTGATCTGCCTGCCTCAGACTCCCGAGGTGCTGGGATTACAGATGGAGTCTCGCTCACTCAATGCTCAGTGTTGCCCAGGCTGGAGTGCAGTGGCGTGATCTTGGCTCGCTACAACGTCCACCTCCCAGCCACCTGCCTTGGCCTCCCAAAGTGCTAAGATTACAGCCTCTGCCTGGCCGCCACCCCGTCTAGGAAGTGAGGAGCGTCTCTGCCTGGCCGCCCATCCTCTGGGATGTGAGGAACCCCTCTGCCTGGCTGCCCCGTCTGGGAAGTGAGGAGCACCTCTGCCCGGCCGCCACCCCATCTAGGAAGTGAGGAGCGTCTCTGCCTAGCTGCCCATCATCTGGGATGTGAGGAGCGCCTCTGCCTGGCCACCCTGTCTGGGAAGTGAGGAGTGCCTCTGCCCGGCCGCCCCGTCTGGGAAGTGAGGAGCGCCTCTGCCCGGCCGCCACCCCGTCTAGGAAGTGAGGAGCATCTCTGCCCAGCTGCCCATCATCTGGGATGTGAGGAGCGCCTCTGCCCAGCCGCCCCGTCTGGGATGTGAGGAGCACCTCTGCCCGGCCGCCCCATCTGGGAAGTGAGGAGCGCCTCTGCCCGGCCGCCCCGTCTGGGAAGTGAGGAGCGCCTCTGCCCGGCCGCCCCGTCTGGGAAGTGAGGAGTGCCTCTGCCCGGCCGCCACCCCGTCTGGGAGGTGAGGAGTGCCTCTGCCCGGCCGCCACCCCGTCTGGAAGGTGAGGAGTGTCTCTGCCCGGCCGCCACCCTGCCTAGGAAGTGAGGAGTGCCTCTGCCTGGCTGCCACCCCGTCTGGGAAGTGAGGAGCGCCTCTGCCCGGCCACCACCCCGTCTGGGATTTGAGGAGTTTCTCTCCCCGGCTGCCCTGTCTGGGAAGTGAGGAGCACCTCTGCCTGGCCGCTGTGCAATCTTCCAAGTGTGAAGTGACAGCCTTTCTGCAGGTGTACCCAACAGCTCGGAAGAGACAGCGACCGTCAAGAATGGGCCATGATGACGATGGCGGTTTTGTCGAAAAGAAAAGGGGGAAATGTGGGGAAAACAGAGATCAGATTGTTACTGTGTCTGTGTAGAAAGAAGTAGACATAGGAGACTCCATTTTGTTCTATACTAAGGAAAATTCTTCTGCCTTGGGATGCTGTTAATCTATAACCTTACCCCCAACCCCGTGCTCTCTGAAACATGTGCTGTGTCAACTCAGGGTTAAATGGATTAAGGGCGGTGCAAGATGTGCTTTGTTAAACAGATGCTTGAAGGCAGCATGCTCGTTAAGAGTCATCACCACTCCCTAATCTCAAGTACCCAGGGACACAAACACTGCCGAAGGCCGCAGGGAACTCTGCCTAGGAAAACCAGAGACCTTTGTTCATGTGTTTATCTGCTGACCTTCTCTCCACTATTATCCTATGACCCTGCCACATCCCCCTCTCCGAGAAACACCCAAGAATGATCAATAAATATTAAAAAAAAAAAAAAAGAAATGATCATATGGGTTTTGTCCTTCATTCTGTTGATTAGATGTATCATATTGATCATTTTGCATATGTTGAACCATGTTTGCATCCCTAGGATAAATCCCACTTGGTCCTAATGAATCATCTTTTTAATGTGTTTTTGAATTCAGTTTGCTAGTATTTTGTTGAGAATATTTGTGTCAATATTCATCAGGGATACTAGCCTTTAGTTTTATTTATTTATTTTTTTGATGTACCTTTGTTGGTTTGGGTATCAGATTAATACTGGACTTGTAGAAAGAGTTAGGAAGTATTCCTTCCTCCTCTATTTTTCAGAATAGTTTGAGTGGGATTGTTATTACTTCCTTAAATATTTGGTAGAATCAGCAGTAAAGTCATCGTGTCCCAGGCATTTCTTTACTAGAAAACTTTTTATTACAGCTTTCATCTCGTTACTCGATATTGATATGTTTAGGTTTTGGATTTCCTCATGGTTCAATCTTGATAGGTTGTATGCATCTAGGAATTCATTCATTTCTTCTAGATTTTCTATTTATTGGCATATGTTGCTCATAGTATCTCTAATTATCCTTTTAATTTATGTATCATTGGTTGTAATGTCTCCCTTTTTATATCTTATTTTATTTATTTGGGTCTTCTGTCTTTTTTTCTTATGTTGGCTGAGGGTTTGCCAATTTTGTTTACCTTTTCAAAAAAACCAACTTTTCATTTGGCTAATCTTTTGTATTGTGTTCTTCATTTTAGTGTTATTTATTTTTGCTGTGATGTTTATTATTTCCTTTCTTGTAATGATTTTGGGTTTGGTTTGCTCTTGCTTTTGTAGTTCTTTAAAATGCGTTGTGAGGTTTATTTGAGGTTTTTCTACTTTTTTGATGTAGGCACTTATATTTTTGTTTTTGCTTTGTATTCGTTTTTGCTGTATCTCATAGATTTTGGTGTGTTGTGTTTTCATTATCATTTGTTTCAAGAACTTTTCAGTTTCCTTCTTAATTTCTTCATTGACCCACTCTTCATTCAGGAGCATATTGTTTAGTTTCCATGTGTTTGTATACTTTACAAAATTTCTCTTTTTGTTGATTTCTAGTTTTATTCCATGTGGTCAGAGAAGATGCTTGATATTATTTCAATTTTTTGAATGTTTTAAGACTTGTTTTGTGACTTAACATATAGATGTTAAGTCACAAATCTATAATGAAGGCCATCATGCTACTGAAGGTTTTTTCCTTCCATGTGCGAAATTCATTTTATGTGAAGTCTCTCATACTCAGTCCTATTACTCAGGACAAGAACATGTAGAAAATGGAAAATATGAAACTTTATGATTTAAAATATGAGTCTTTTACAATCAATAAATTGTTTTGGAATAGAAATGATGAATGGCTTTTCTTTTGATAATAATCTGAAAAAGTGTTTGTATTAAATCCGGTAAGCCAGATATTTGAGTTAGTGAATTGATATTGTATGATGGAAAGTATCTGAAGCATTTTGGTTTCTTGAAAGGTTATGTTGTGAAAAATTTGTTTTGTAAGAGTAGACGTACAAAAAGCATATGCTATTGTTATTACCTAGAATCCAATAAAAGATAGCTTTTTGAAAATTATTACCACATGTGTGTAGGAGTTGCTTTTGCAGTTAGGTTATTTTAGATACCAGAATAATTTGTTTCATATTTTAAGCATAGAAATGCCCCTTCAAATTTAGTATCCCTGTGACTCTAGCATGATATATGTTAGAAATAGCACAGAATAAAATATCTTGGCAAATAATTGAAGTAACACATTCTATAAGCAATCTCTTGAATGAAATAAGGATATTTGCAGGAACATTGTATGTATGCAGTATCTGTGAGGAATCTCCTCAGCTATTAAATGCAAAACTTTTGTCTTAAACCTCAAAATTTTAAAAAGCAAGAACACAAAGCAATTTGAATGACAATTCACTGGTAAATGCAATATAGCATTCTTTTTCAATTTTCAATTTGTAACCTATATTTGCCTTTAAAGTATCACTTAGTTGTGTATATACAGTAACAAAAATAAGATTTTCTTTCCTACTTGTGGTCTGTGTTTATTGGATGTTAAATGTTGGCAACATTCTGAAGTCATTTGAACCCAAAGGGACTTTTCAGCCTGTTGTAATAGTGGTAGCAGAAGTAATTAGTAATCATAAAGAAGGCCAATTCTTGTTTCTCATTTTGAAGAGCATGTGTTTGTTGTGGTCTGTTATTATTGATGGTTTATCATAAACCATCTAGAATTTCAAAAAAATTTCTTATTAGCAGTGACATGTGTTTACAAAATTGGCTTGTCCAGTTTAGAAGTATAATCTTTGCCTTAACTATTGCATTTTTTTTTTGTAAACACTCATCCCTTAGTATGTGTGGGAGATTGGTTACAGGAATTCCTGCAGATCCATAACCTATGAATACTAACGTCTCTTATATAAAGTGGCATAGTGTTTGCTTATAACCTATGTACATCTTCCTGTATTATTTAATGTCATCTCTAGATTATTTATAAAATTGAATACAATGTGAATGCTATGTAAATAGTTGTTATACTGTATTTTTTAGGGCATAATGACAAGAAAAAAGTCTTTGTGTGTTCAGTGCAGATGCAGCCATCTTTTTTTTTTTTTTAGTATTTTTAATCCATGGTTGGTTGAATTCATGGATGCAGAACCTATGAGTATAGAGGGCTGATGGTATTTGTTACTAATTAATTCCTCAGCTGTAGGACCTGGTAGTCATTTATTGAAATGTTGTCACTTTATACTCTCCAAAAGTGCAGTTCTAACACAAACCAATTGCTAGGTATTGTTAGCACATCTCCAAAGTGGCCTAAGTCAAAAACCAGGTGGGAGTGAAGTGACACGTGCTCATTGGTGTGTATGTGTATAGTGAGGCTGGGATTGGGATTTCATTGTGCAAATGAGTAGATGTCATCTTCTGACTGATAAAAGGCAGGTAAGCAGGATGTTGTTAGTTTGATATTCTCAGAGGCTCAGGCAGCTAGCTGACTGTATGCCTCATGAAGGCATCATTAGTAGGAAGCATAGCAATAAAGGGTCTGCAGCATCTGCTGAGAAATGTGGAATCATGTTAGGAAGGACTGGATTTGGAGGACACAGCTCATTCCAGACCCCGCTTCTCTCTTTAGAGAACAAAATAAGGCCAGAATTAAGGGATAGACTGCCCAAAGGGTGTGAAACAAATTTAGAAAAAAGTTGATTTATCAAGATTAGCCTAACTTTTCATGTAGGAGTGAAGTAGATGAGAAATTAGAAATTACAGAGTTTCTGAAATTCATTGCTTTTACTGGAGTGTACTAACATGTTATCATTGCTAAGGTGTCTGTTCAGAAGATCTGGTTATTCACTAAAGGTCTGACGTTTGGCAGCTTGTGTTTGTAGAGGTATAGGAAAGCACTATCCATCACAGTTCTGTACCTAGGATTTGTATTTCCCTACTGAACTTTGTACCATAATGATTCTCCATCTCAGTCAGTTGACAGCTTACTTAAATGATTGTGGCAGTTTTCAAGAGATGAATAGATCTCTCCTTGGAATTTTGAAAATGCAAACCCACATCAGTACTTTACGAACAGTGTTTTAAAAATAGACTTTGTACTTATTTTTCCTCAATCCTGACGTAGCTTCTATGGGGCAAATGAGAAGACTCCACCTCTCACTTATGGCCTCTTAGGAGCCACCAACTATACACATATGAAAGAAAATGAAGCATTTTTAAAGCAACGTAAAAACAAATATTATATCAATTGGTATAGATTGTATTTTTAAGTACCAGTTGCTTTTTGGCACAAGGAAAGAATATGGACTTTGGAATCAGAGTGAGCTTGGTTCATTTATTAGTTATGAAATTTTGAGCCAATCTGTCACTTCTCTGAGCCTGAGTTTTCTCATCTGCAAAATGTAGGTGACAGTAATGAGGGCTTAGATCTATGGTTCTCAGTCTTGATGACATTAGAATCACTGGAGTAGGGGGTCTTTAAATAAAACTGATGCCTGGATTGCAGGAGGATTACATAGAAGTATTTAAAAGAAGATTCTTAGGTGATTCTAATATGCAATAGGATTGAGAATCACTAGCCTAGACTAAGGTAGTGGTGAATGAACCCAAGGTTTCCAACACTTCAAATTATAACACGTTTGAGTGAAGAATGGACCCAAGATTTCCAAGACTTCAAATTATAACACGTTTGACTGGTGAATGAACCCAAGATTTCCAAGACTTTGAATTATAACACATTTGAGCTAGGAGTAGTTTAACTGCTTCATTTTAGAAATGAGGAAACTCAAGAAGCAAGTAAATAAATTGATTTGGGGACTTTTTATATAGGGGCATGAAGCAGAGAAAGAAGTATTGTTATTCTTTGGAACAGAGGTGATGGGTTAATTATAGTGATATTATAAGAAATAAGAAGGTAGGAAAAGGGACCAGGTTTATGAGAAAGAAAAGCTTGGTTTCCAGCCTGTTGAATGTATGGTGACCGAGGTACATAGATGGAAATAAATGTATATGAAAGTCCCTTTTAAACTGAAAATACTCATACTCATGTAAGTTAATATAATTCAAGTGGAAATACTTAGAAGGATCCAGCCATGTGGTAGTGGAGGTTACAGACTAGGGGTTAGGCTGGCACCTGTCAGTGCAGAATTAGTAGCCAATATAGCATTGAATTCTCAGGGAGTTAGTGGAGCATGGGAAGAAGAAAGGTCTGAGTAGAATATTTAGGGATTCTCATAATTAGGAGGCAGGATGAAGAGACCTTAAAAGAAACTAGAGAAGGTAGAAAAGCAAGACAGTTAAGTCCAGTGGCATCGGAGCCAAAAAAGGGGCACATATCACAACAAATATCTGTGTGTCAGCAAGACCTGTACTTTCCAGTGTCTGCTGGGTATCACCTTAGTGTTGAGTAGCTGTCTCAAAATCCAAGCTTGCTTGCCTTCCCTCCTCAATCACCCGACAAAATTCAGCCCTCCTCCTACAGTGTGTCTAATCTTGATAGATGGCTTCATACCCAGCTTTCCCAGGCTAACACTTAGGAATCATCTTTGATTTCTTTCTGTCATTGTTTTTCTACATTTAATCGTCATGTAGTATTATTTTTTCTTTGTCTTGTTTCTTCTGTTCATTGTCATTACACTATTTCTACTAATTCCAAAGCCTACTATATAGATTAAAAAAAAATGCACTTGTTGGAAATGTTATAATTTCTTCTATGTTGGAAGTGAAACCATGGTCATTATGTGTATAACAATTCACTCATTCTGGGCAAGAGCCAAAACACATCCAGATGGGCCATGGATAGGATGACAATATAATACTCATCGAAATTGGGATATTTCTGAGAGTAAAAGGGGATTCTGTTAATAATTTTACCAGGATAACAGGCATTAAAAGGGACTGCCTTGTGCAACCAGGATATATGGCTATACTAGCTCCCTGGTTCCCAACTGGGAGCAATTCCCTACCCCAGGGGACATTTGGCAATGCCTGGGGACATTATTGAATGTCATAACCGGAGCAGGAAGTGTTGTTTTTTGTATTTATTGGTAGAGGCCAGGAATGCTGCTAAACATCCTGTGATACATGAGACAGTCGCCACAAGAAAGACTTATTTGGCTTTTTGCATTTAATTAATTCAGCAAGTGCTTATTTAACCCCCTTCTCTATGCCAGCCACTGTGCTAGATTCTGGGGATATATTCATGAGCAAAGCAGTCATGGTCACTGAATTCATGGAACTTGTAGTGGGAGAGACCAAGATTAAATATATAATTGCTCAAATAAACATATCATTCCAACAGTGAGAAGTACTGTGAAGGAATAGTAGCTGGCACTTTGGGAGCATATAACAGGGGACCTGGCCTAGAATGTGAAGTGAGGGGAAGTTTTTCTGACATATTGAAATCCAACGGCTAAGCAGACTTGAATCAGACAAAAATCCTTTCTAAGAAGAGGTGAGGAAGAGTGTACCAGGTGCCAAAGGGGCATGGAAGATGACCACTTCAGATAAGTGGAAGAGGGCCAGAGTGGTAGAGGGACTTAGGGTAGGGGATGGGAGGTAGGTGATGAGAGGAGGCTGCTGCGGTGATCCAGGGGTCTGTTCAAAGGGTTTTGATTTCTAAACAGGAAACCATTGGAGGTTTCTAATCAAGGGAATGATCAGATTTGCATTTTATAGAAGGCTGCATTTCTAAAATATTATCTAATTGTGTCACTACCTTTTTTACTATCTTGCTTTAAAGAGACTGGGTGCTCACAGCGTTTGAGATCTGTCCTAGCTAGACCCATTTGCATTTGTGACTTATCTGTCACTCCGTATACTCTTCTCATATACCCACCTTGCTTACCGTTAGAAAGCTGCCTTGCTTTTTCTCCTCAAAAATGTCTACATATTCCGAGGCAGGCAGATCACTTGAGGTCAGGAGTTCGAGACCAGCCTGGCCAACATGACGAAACCCTGTCTCTACTGAAAATACAAAGATTAGCCGGGTGTGGTGGCATGTGCCTGTAATCCCAGCTACTTGGGAGGTTGAGACAGGATATTCGCTTGAACCTGAGAGGCGGAGGTTGCAGTGAGCCAAGATTGCACCACTGCACTCCAGCCTGGGCAACAGAGTGAGACTCCATCTCAAAAAAAAAAAAAGTGTCTATATATTAACCTTCCAGTGGCATAAAAGCAATAGCTATTTTTTTTCTGACTGACATTCCTCTGTGCAATGGAATGTTAATCTAAATTGTAAGAAACCTGCCTTCCCCCATATGGCATATTAAAAGTGATTTCAATTTTGAAAGAAAAATAGTTTGTCCAAGAAACATTTGCATTTTGTAATACAAGGTTTCTTGCCAATGCCTTAGCCACACTGCACTTGCAATGACATACAATTGTGTACCCTTAAACCTCTGTTCCTGCTGCTCCTCCACCTGAAATACCTTTTTTCTGTCCACCTTTTTTTGATTACATTCTACTTGTTTTTCAAATCCTCCATGAAGCCTTTCTTGGTTTCACAAGATTAACATTTTATAATGTTCTTTTCTGTGTTATGACTGAATTTTGTGCATCCATGATATTATTTAGCACATAGCATCTTGTGTTAGCTAAAGTGGGATATAGGCATCTGTCTTCCTTAGTGACTGGAAATGAATATACTTCTGTAACCTTTATGACATGATGACCTGTAATAGTGTTGCATTAAAAATATTGTTTTTAACACAGCATCGTGTAGCTGCGCAGTGAATGCGTATTGAATGAGTGAATGGGAGGGGTGTGATTAATATTTTCAAATGCCGCATAGATATTGAGGAGGACTGAGAAAATATATTGATTTCCTCCACTGGAGTCTTTCAATAGCTTCTCATTGGTAGTGGGGTAAAGCCTACAACATCTTGCCAGACATTCAAAGGCCTTATGCACCTTTCATTTTTATCATAATTTTTCCATTTCAAGCCTCTTGGGGAGAAATAGACTTTTCTGGCTGGTAGGAACACATGTATTTTAATATTATGCTTGTGCTGTTCCACTTTTTCAGAATGACCTCTCTAGCCTTAACACCTTTACAAATTATACTTGTTCTTCTGGGTTCAATTTGACTCTTAATTTATCTGCTTAATTTTCCTCCATAGCACCTGTCATCTTTGAATGTACTATATTTATTTCTTTTGTTCATTATTTTTCTCACCCCTCTAAAATTTGAATGAACTTTTTCAGGACAGAGATTTTTGGGTTGTTTCTTCATTTATAGTCTAATTCTGAGAACTATGCTTGAAACATCATTGGTATTCAATATGTATTTTTTAAATGAGTGGTTCTGGCCTTAGTAAAATACTTTTCTATAAATGTGCTGTACTCTGTGGTGTGTGTGTGTGTGTGTGTGTGTGCGCGCACAGGCACGTATTTGTATTTGTGTGCTTTGTGGTTAACACTTTGTTGAAATGCCCTACTTCTTCCCTTATTGAATTCTTGCTTAGGTCATTTCTTCTAGGAAGCATTCTTTTCCCTCACTGTCTGATTTTTTTGGTCATCTCCTTTGTTTATTTATCTTATATATCTCTATATTACTCTCTTTACTTTTAAGTTCCTTGAGGGGAATGACCAGTGTAACTTGCCCATCTTTAGCCTCTAGAGTGGTGCTGAACATTGTAGGTGCTAAATAAATATTTTTTCATTAATGAAAGAAGTTGTGTCAAATATTTATAAACATATTTTGCTTGTGGAGTACGAAATAGGCACGTCTGAAAGTTACATCATTTTCTTTTTTTCTGGTTAGCAATTTACTTGTTTAGTCTGTGAACATAATTAGATGTAACAGTCTTGTGTTGACTTTCTAGTAAGTCTAATAAGAGTTAGTTTCAAAAGAACAGGGTAACCTCTGAGTTCTTGATACACAAACATTTCTTTACTACAAAAGGTATTTTGTTCAGTCTCCCTTCTATAACCTCTGTAATTTTTGCAGTTTTCGGTGACAACTTCTTTTTGTGCAGAATTCTTGCTGCTTTGATATCTTTGAAGGCTGGCCTTGGCTCCTCCATTTTACTTGTCCTTTTCTTGGGCATTTTAATTACCATGTCCCTCTCATTAAGTCCAGCTCTTGATTATTGAGGCTAATGGTGAATAGCAATAACAACTGAAAGCCATTTACATAAACCTCAAATTGCACCTTAAAAATTATTTAAAAATGTCTACTCTTGAGAAGTCAGCATGGCATAGAGAGCAAAACATACCTCAGTATAAATCAGGAAACTGAGGTTCTAGGTTTGATTCTTCCTGGCTCCTGGGTTTTTGTGTTCAGAATGAGCTGTGTATGTGGAAATGTATTATTACGAAGCTTTTCCTGAAAGATGGTTATGTAAGAAAGGACCAACAAGACATGATTATTTTTAAAAATAGCAAAAGTAGCTCCCCAGCACATATTTGCTAAACATATGCAGGTAATTTGCTAAATGCTTGACTTATTTCCAGGAAGGGGTTAATACAGTGGAAAATTCTGGCCTAGAATCATGTCTTCTTTTATGTGTTAGGTAAGGACTTCAATATCTAATTTTAATTTCCTTTCTTTTTTTTTTTCTTACAGATTTTCTTTATGGAAGCATTTGTTGCCTTGATCTTCCACTTTAGAAAAATGAAGTTTCTCCTTTTCTTTGGGAGAGGATATATCTGAATACTTGCCTTCTTGGCATTTATACATTCAAGGCTCAGTGCTAGATTAGAGCTATCATTTGCATAGTCTTTTGGTATTGCCCACTTTTGGCATTACCATATTATTTGACAATTAGAAGGAATAGGGAAGGAATATTACATGACTGTAAAAGAGTTGGTTATATTTTATGTTGACTTCAAGGGTTCCATTTGAACTATTATGGGCAATTAAAGAGTTTTACATTTCTTTGTTAGTTGATTGGTATCTGGAGTGTTGTAGTGTGTTTGTATTTGCTTATAAATAAGTATTATAGATAAAGATGAACTTTATAAAGAGTGGATATTTTGGGGAAAATTTCATGTGGATAATGTCATCCTGTCTGGCATTGACATACACAAATTCAATCTCACATAGTCTTTGCCTTGAGAGAGCGTACAGTCTGTTCAAAGTTGACACACATGCACAAAAATGCAATAACATTTTATAAATGCTATTATAGAAAAACTATTTTGTGGGTATAGTGAGGTTATAAAGGTAGGAGTGATGTATTTTATCTGAAGGTAGTAAGACTGGCTTTGGGAGAGAGAATTTTTATAAGAGGAGTGGGTATTTGCTAGGTTGATTGTGCCAATTAGCTTTACTGTGTAACAAACCATCACAAATGTAGTAGCTTACAACAATGATTTATTTAGGTCATGATTCTATGGGTTAATTTTGGGCTGGACTTAGTTGGATGATTTTTCTGCTCTTGGCTGGTGTATTGGTTTCCTAAGGCTGCTGTAACAAATTACAACGAAGTTGGTGACTTAAAACAACAGAAATTTATTCTCTCACGGTTCTGGAGGACAGACTCCAAAATCAAGGTGTCAACAGGGCTGGTTTCCTCTGAAGGCTGTCAGGGAGAATCTGTTCCATGCCTCTCTCTTAGTCTTTGCTAGCTGCTGGCAACCCTTGGTGTTCCTTGGCTAGTAGACTCATCATTGCAGTCTCTTCCTCTGTCTTCACAAGGCTCTCTCCCCTGTGTTTCTCTGTCTTTTCCTTTTCTGTCTCTTACAAGGATACACATCATTGGATTTACAGCTTATCTTAATTCGGAATGATCTCATCATTCTCTTACCCAAAGCAAGCCACAAAGTCAGTCCAGATTCAAGGAGCGGAGGAATAAAATGATTCCTCCATAATTTCCCTTGATGAAAGGAGCTGTAAAGTCTCATTACAAGGACAGCGAATACCTAGAGGAGACCATTTTGGTCATATTTGCAGTCTACCACACTGATAAAGAGAAATGGGGAGGATGAAGGAGAGGGTTAAGTAGGGGTGGAAGAGAACATTTGTAGCATAATATAGAGTTAAAATGTTAGGCAGTCCTAGGTCATGTCAGGGTAGATTTTATGTATCATCTTTCTAGGTGTGTTGGTGGTGTCATTTTATGTGGATATATATGTGTATACATGTATTAATTTTATTTGTGATTTTTTAAAACCATCAGTTTTTTTATTATGGAAAAGTTCAAATGCATACAAAGTAAATAGTATAATAAACTCCTGTGCACACAGCACTAAGCTTAAACAATTATCAACCTTCTGGTGTGCTTGCTTTTTCTATACTTCCATCTACTCTTATTTTTTATGGCTTTTTGTAAGGTAAAATTTACATACATTGAAAGATACAAACCTTAACTATGCAGCTTTGACAAATGGTTGTATCTGTCTCATCCACACGTCTCTCAAGTTATAGAACATTTCCATCACCTAGAAAGTTTCCTTGTGTGCTTTCTCTGTTAATAATCCCCTCTTGCCTGCACCCAGGTAACTGCTGTTCATATTCTCTTTTTCACAATAGGTTTAAGTTGCCTATTCTAAAACTTTATGTAAGTGGGATCATACAGTAGGTATGTTTTAATATTTGTCTTATTTTGTTCAACGTACTATTTTTTAACATTCATCTGTGTTGTTGCATGTAACAGTGGAAATTTATTTTTCTATTGCTGAGTAGTGTCCCATTCAATGAATATACCATAATTAAAAAATCTCTTCTGTGTAAATCTTTTTGTGGATTTATGTTTTCATTTATCTTGGCTAAATGATGAGGAGAAGATTTGCTGAGTTAAAGGGTTGTTATATATTTATTCTTTTAAGAAACTGCCAAAACTTTTTGCAAAGTAGTTAGACTATTTTACATTCCTACTAGTGATATGACAGTTCTGGTTGCTCAACATCCTCTCCAACATTTAGTACTATCAGTCTTTTTAATTTAGATATTCTAATGTGTGTATGGTGCTAGCTACTTGTGATTTTAATTAGCATTTCCCTGATAACTAATGATGAGCATTTTTTTCGTGGCTTATTGGCCATTTTTATACTTCGCTCTGTGAAATGTATATTCATGTCTTTTGCCCAGTTAAATTTTTTTTTGGTTGTTATAGTAGTTCTTTATATAGAAGGACGCAAGTCCTTTGATGAAAATTTGTTTAGTGAATATTTTCTCCCAGTCCTTGGCATGGCTATTCGTTTTTTCGCAGTGACTTTTGATGAGCAGAAGTTTTGAAACTTGAAGAGGTCTAGTTTATCATTTTTCCTTTAAGGTTTTTGCTTTCTGCATCCTAAGAAATCTTTATCTATTACAGGTCATCAGGATGTTGTCTTATGTTTTCTTTAGAGAGCTTTATAAGTTTAGCTCTTTGTTTAGGTCTGTGATCCATCTCAAATTAATTTTTGTGTATAATGTGAGGTTTATTTTTTTCCAAATGGATATCCAATTGCTCCAACACTATTTATTGAAAAGACTTTCCTTTCTTCTTTGAATTACTTTGGCATCTTTGTTGAAAATCAGTTGAGCATATGAGCATGGGTTTGTTTCTGGAGTCTTTATTCTGTTCCATTGATCTGTTTAGTCTCATGCCAATACCACATTGTCTTGATTACTGTATGTAGATTTATAGTGTATCTTGAGTTCACTCGTGAAACCCCTCCATATCTATTCCTCTTTTTTCAAGGTTGTTTTGCTATTTTGGGTTTTTTGCATTTTTGTAGAAAGTGTAGAAATCAACTTGTTACTTAAAAAAAAAAAAGCTTGCTGGGATTTTCATCTGGATTATGTTGCATCTATAGGTCACTGGTGAGAATCAACATCTTTTTTTTTTTAACAATATTAAGTCTTTAAGGGTGTATCTTTTTAAAGCATATTTCTGTTCAAATAAAGTAGAGGCAACACCTTTTCTTCCATAAGGCTATTGGAGGGATTAAATGAGATAATGTGGTTTCACCCCCTAAAGATGTTTGAGTTTGTCTCCTCTCTCTTCCCATCCATCTTGCCTGGGCTACCATCTTTTCTTTCCTGGATTTACTGTGTTAACTCTATCTAAAGTGGTCTCTTCACATTGAAATCAGAAGGGATCTTTGTCAAAGATGAATCTGATCATGTCACTCCTGTACTTAAAACCCTTGCGTGGGCCAGGCGCAGTGGCTCACGCCTGTAAGCTCAGCACTTTGGGAGGACAAAGAGGGCATATCACATGAAGCTAGGAACTTGAGACCAGTTTGGCCAACCTGGCGAAACCCCGTCTAATAAAAATACAAAAATTAGCTGGGGATGGTGGTGTGTCCATCTGTAATTCCAGCTACTTGCGAGGCTTAGGCATGAGAATTGCTTGAACCCAGGAGGCAGAAGTTGCAGTGAGTCGAGATCACACCACTGCACTCCAGCCTGGGCAACAGAGCAAGACTGTCTCAAACAAAACAATACAAAACAGAACAAAACAAAACTCTGTCTCAAACAAAACAAAACAAGGTAACAAAAACAAAACCCCCTTGCATAACTTCCCATTGCTTGAAGATAAAATTCACCACCTTTAATGGAGTCTAAAGAGCCTGAATAATTTAACCTTTTGTGATTCCTTTGCCCAATCTTGACTTAATTGCCCTCTGAATTTTCTTTGCTCTTGCCACTCTTGGCTTCTTTATTTCACTGGATGTTTCATGTATCTGCTTCTTTTGGAGTCTTTACATATATTGGTCCTTCTTGAAAGAAGCTTTTACAACATTTGTCCTCTCATAGCTCTGCTCCTCCTTCCCCAAGTCTCTCTTCTTTGTATTTTGGCTTAAATGTCACTTTTTTCAGACAGTGAGGTCTCTTGTAACCATTGTCCCTACCCTTCAATCCCATATTCTCACTGCCTGGTTCAAGTTCCTTTGAGATCTCTATTTATGTATCTATATCTAGTCCGGCTACTTTACTTTTTAAATAAAAATTATTATTTTTTAAAAAATATTTTAATTTCCATAGGTTTTTGGGGAACGGGGGTATTTGGTTACATGAGTAAGTTCTTTAGTGGTGATTTGTGAGATTTTGGAGCACCTATAATCTGAGCAGTATACACTGAACCCAATTTGTAGTCTTTTATCCCTCACCCCCCTTCCTCTCCTTCCCTTCCCCAGTGCCCAAAGTCCATTGTATCATTCTTATGCCTTTGCATCCTCATAGCTTAGCTCCCACTTAAGAGTGACAACATATGATGTTTGGTTTTCCATTCCTGAGTTACTTCACTTAGAATAATAGTCTTGAGGGCTGGGCACAGTGGCTCACTCCTGTAATCTCAGCACTTCGGGAGGCCAGTGTGGGCGGATCACGAGGTCAGGAGTTCGAGACCAGCCTGGCCAACATGATGAAACCCCGTCTCTACTAAAAATACAAAAGTTAGCTGGGCATGGTGGTGGGCACCTGTAATCCCAGCTACTTGGGAGGCTGAGGCAGGCGAATCGCTTGAACTTGAGAGGCAGAGGTTGCAGTGAGCCGAGATCGCGCCACTGCCCTCCAGCCTGGGTGACAGAGCAAGACTCTATGTCAAAAAAAAAAAAAAAAAAAAAAAAAAAAGAATAATAGTCTCTAGTTCCATCCAGGTTGCTGCAAATGCCATTAATTCATTCCTTTTTATGGCTGAGTAGTATTCCATTGTATATATGTACCACAGTTTCTTTATCCACTCATTGATTGATGGGCATTTGGGCTGGTTCCATATTTTTGTAATTGCAAATTGTGCTGCTATAAACATGCATGTGTAAGCATCTTTTTCATAAAATGACTTCTTTTCCTCTGGGTAGATACCCAGTAGTGGGATTGCTGGATCAAATGGTAGTTCTACTTTAAGTTCTTTAAGGAATCTCTGCACTGGTTTCCACAGTGGTTGTACTAGTTTACATTCCCACCAGCAGTATAGAAGTGTTCCCTTTTCACCCCATATATGCCAACATCTATTTTTTTTACTATGACCATTTTTTTGCAGGAGTAAGGTGGTATTACATTGTGGTTTTGATTTACATTTCCTTGATCATTAGTGATGTTGAATATTTTTTCATGACCAAGAACCCAAAAGCAAATGCAACAAAAACAAAGATTGGTGAGACTTAATTAAACTAAAGAGCTTCTGCACAGCAAAAGGAACAGTCAGCAGAGTAAACAGACAACCCACAGAGTGGGAGAAAATCTTCACAATCGATGTATCTGACAAAGGACTAATATCCAGAATTTACAAGGAACTCAAACAAATTAGCAAGAAAAAAACCAAACTATCCTATCAAAAAGTGGGCCAAGGGCACGAATAGACAGTTCTCAAAAGAAGATATACAAATGGCCACAAACATATAAAAAAGTATTTTTAATTTTTGTGGGCACATTGTAGCATTATATTTTTATGGGGTACAGGAGATGTTTTGATACAGGCATACAATGCTTTAATAATCACATCAGGGCAATGGGGATTTCTTCACTTCAAGTATTTATCCCTTCTTTGTATTACAAACAATTCAGTTATACTCTTTAGCTATTTTTAAATATACAAAAAATTATTGTTGACTTTAGTCACCCTGTTGTGCTAGCAAATACTAGATCTTATTCATTCTTCCTATCTATATTTTTGTACCCATTATCCATCCTTCTCCCACTACCCTTCCCAGCCTCTGGTAATCATTGTTCTACTCTTTATCTTCATGAATTCAATCATTTTAATTTTTAGCACCCACAAATAAGTGAGAACATGCAAACTTTGTCTTTCTGTGCCTGGCTTATTTCACTTAATATAATGACCTGCAGTTCCATCCTTGTTGTTGCAAATGACAGGATCTCATTCTTTTTATGGCTGAATAGTATTCCATTGTGTATATATAACAACATTTGCTTTATCCATTCATCTGTTGATGGACACTTAGGTTGCTTCCAAATCTTGGCTATTGTGAATAGTGCTGCAATAAACATGAGACTGGGTATCTCTCCAATCTACTGATTTCCTTTCTTTTGAGTATATAACAGGGAGTGGGCTTGCTAGTTCATATGGTAGCTCTATTTTTGGTTTTTTGAGGAACTTTGAAACTGCTCTTCATAGTGGTTGTACTAATTTTCATTTCCAACAACAATGTATGAGTGTTCCCTTTTCTCCATATTTTCATCAGCATTTGTTATTGCGTGACTTTTAGATAAAAGCCAGTTTAACTGAGGTGAGATTATATCTCGTTGTAGTCCTGAAGAGTTTCCTCAATGTTTTTTTTTGTAGTAGTTTCATAGTTTGAGATAAAAGATTTCAGTCTTTAATCCATTTTGATTTGATTTTTGTACATGGGGAGAGGGGTCTAGTTTCATTTTTGTACATATAGATATCCAGTATTCCTAGACCCACTTATTGAAGAGACTGTCCTTTCCCCAATGTATATTCTTGACAGCCTTATCAAAAACTATTTCACTGTAAATACATTCATCTACAGTGATGTTTCTGGGTTCTCTCTTCTGTTCCATTGGTCTTTGTGTCTGTTTTTATGCCAGTACCATGCTGTTTTGGTCACCATAGCTCTGTAGTTTAATTTGAAGTCAGGTAATGTGATCCTTCCAGTTTTGTTGTTCTTGCTCAGGATAGCTTTGGCTATTCTGGGTCTTTTGTGCTTCCATATAAATCACTGGATTATTTTTTTCTATTTCTCTGAAGAATGTCAGTAGTATTTTGATAGGGATATCATTGAGTGTATAGATTGCTTTGGGTAGTATGGACATTTTAACAATATTGATTCTTCTAATTCATGAACATGGAATATCTTTCCGTTTTTTTCTGTCCTTTTCAATTTGTTTCAAAAGTGTTTTATAGTTTTCATTCTAGAGACCTTTTATTTCCTTGGTTAATTCCTAGGTATTTAATTTTCTTTGTAGCTTTTGTAAATGGGATTACTTTCTTGGTGTCTTTTTCAGATTGTTCACTATTGGTATATAGAAATGCTACTGATTTTTGTATGCTGATTTTGTATCTTGCAAATTTACGGAATTTGTTCTAATAGTTTTTTTGGTGGAGTCTTTAGTTCTTTCCAAATGTAGTATCATATTGTCTGCAAACAAGGGCAATTTACCTTCTTCTCTTCCAATTTTGGATGAACTTTATTTCTTTGTCTTGTTGAATTGGTAGGTAGGACTTTTAGTACTATGGTGAATAACAGTGGTGAAAGTGGGCATCCTTGTCATGTTCCAGATCTTAGAGGAAAGGCTTTCAGTTTTTCCCATTCAGTATGATATTAGCTATGGGTCTGTCTTACATGGCTTTTGTTGTGTTGAGCTGTATTCCTTCTACACCCAGTTTTTTGAGGGTTTTTTATCATGAAAGGATGTTGAATTTTATCAAATACTTTTTTTCAGCATCAATCGAAATGATCATATGGTTTTTGTCCTTCATTGTGTTGATTTGATGTATCACAATGATTGATTTGCATATGTTGAACTATACCAGCATCCTAGGGATATATCCCACTTGGTCCTAATGAATGATCTTTTTAATGTGTTTTGAAGTTGCTTTACTAGTATTTTGTTGAGGGTCTTTGCATCAATGTTCATCAGTTTTATTGGCCTGTAATTTTCTGTTTTTGATGTGTTTTTGCTTTATTTTGGTGTCAGGATAATACTGGTTTTGTAGAATGAGTTGGAAAGTATTCCCTCCCTCTCTGTTTTTTTGTAATAATTTAAGTAGAATTGGTGTTAGTTTTTAAAAAAATATTTGGTATAATTCAGCAGTAAAATCACTGGGTCTCAGGCTTTTTTTTTTTTTTTTTTGACTGGGAAACTTTTTATTATGGCATCAATCTCATTACTTGTTTTTGGTCTGTTTAGGTTTTGGATTTCCTCATGGTTCAATCTTGGTATATTTGTATGTGTCTAGGAATTTATCCATTTCTTCTAGGTTTACCAATTTATTGGCATATAGTTGCTCATAGTAGCCACTAATGATCCTTTGAATTTTTGCAATATCAGTTGTACTGTCTCCCTTTTAATCTCTGATTTTACTTATTTGGGCCTTCTGTCTTTTTTTCTTAGTCTGGCGAAAGGTTTGTTCATTTTGTTTATCGTCTCAAAAAATAACCTTTTCTTTCATTGATTTTTGTATTGTTTTCTTTATTTCAATGTCATTTATTTCTGCTGTGATGTTTATTATTTTTCTCTTTTACTAATTTTGGGTTTGATTTGCTTTTGCTTTTCAGATTCTTTAAGATGCATCATTAGGTTGTTTATTTGAAGTTTTTCTACTTTTTAACTGTAGACGCTTATAGCAGTAAAGTTCCCTCTTAGTACTGCTTTTGCTGTATCCCATAGGTTTTGGAATATTACATTTCCATTATTGTTTATTTCAAGAAAATTTTAAATTTCCTTTTAACTTCTTCATTGATCCACTGTTCATTAAGGAGCATATTGTTTAATTTCCATGTGTTTACATAGTTTCCAAAATTCCTCTTGTTATTGATTTCTAGTTTTATTCCATTTTGGTCAGAGAATATTCTTGATGTTGTTTCAGTTTTTTTGAATGTTTTAGTACTTGTTTTGTGGCCTAACATTTTGTCTGTTTTTGAGAATGATCCATGTGCTGAAGAAAATGTGTATTCTGCAGCCGTTAGATGAAATATTCCACAAATATCTGTTACTTCTATTTGGTTTGTAATGCTGGTTAATCTGATGTTTCTTTGTTTATTTTGTGTCTGAAAGATCTGTTCAATATTGAAAGTGATGTGCTGAAGTCTATAGCTATTATTTTACAGGGTTCTACCTGTGTCTTTTGCTCTAGTAATATTTGCTTTATTTATTTGGATGCTCCAGTATTGGGTGCATATATATTTACAATTTTTATATCTTCTGGTTGAATTGAGTTTTTTTAAAATCATTATATAATGACTTTCTTCGTCTCTTTTTATAGTTTTTGTCATGAAATCTATTTTGTCTGATATAAGTATAGCTACTCTTTGTCTTCTTTAGTTTCCACTGGCATGGAATATATTTTATCATTCTTTTACTGTTAGTCTATTTGTGTCTTTATATGTGAAGTGTGTTTCTTGTAGGCAGCTGATCATTGGGTCTTTTTTAAAAAAAATTCATTAAGCCACTGTATGTCTTTTGATTGTACAGTTTAGTACTTTTATGTTCAGTTTTCATTATTAATAATTAAGGACATACTCCTGCCATTTTGTTCTGTGGTTTCTGGTCTTCTCTTCCTTCTTTTCTTCATTCCTGTCTTCCTTTTTTTTTTTTGAGACAGGATCTTGCTCTGTCACCCAGGCTGGAGTGCAGTGGAGTGATCTCAGCTCACTGCAACCTCTGCCTCACGGGTTCAAGCAATTCTCCTGCCTCAGCCTCTCGAGCAGCTGAGATTACAGGCAGGTGCCACCATACCTGGCTAATTTTTGTATTTTTAGTAGAGACGGGGTTTCACCATGTTGGCCAGGCTAGTCTTGAACTCTTGACCTCAAGTAATCCACCTGCTTTGGGATCCCAAAGTGTTGGGATTACAGGCGTGAGCCACCACGCCTGGACCCCTGTCTTCCTTTTAGTGAAAGTTATCTTTCTCTGGTGGAACATTTTAATTTCTTACTCTTTATTTTTTGTGTCTCTGTTGTATGTGTTTTGATTTGAGTTTACCATGAGGCTTGCAAATATGATCTTATAACCCATTATTTTAAACTGATGAACACTTAACACTGATTTCATAAACAAGCAAACAAATCAAAGAAACAAAGAGAAGACTAATAAAAACTCTACAGTTAACTTTGTCCCTCTGCTTTTTAACTTTTATTGTTTCTCTTTATATCTTATTGTACTATGTATTAAAAAGTTGTTGTAGCTCTTATTTTCGATTCAGTTCATCTTTTAGTCTTCTTACTCAAGATAGTTTACACACCACGGTTACAGTGTTGTAGTATTCTATGTTTTTCTGTGTCCTTGCTATTACAGTGAGTTTTGTACCTTCAGATGATTTCTTATTGCTAGTTAACATCCATTTTTTTTTTTTTCAGATTGAAGAACTCCCTTTAGCATTTCTTGTAGGGCAGGTCTAGTGTTGATGAAATCTATCAGCTTTTGTTTGTCTGGGATAATCTTTATTTCTCCTTCACGTTTGATGGATACTTTTGCTGGATATACTATTCTAGGAAAAAGTCTTTTTTTTCTTTCAGTGCTTTAAATATATCATGCCACTCTCTCCTGGCTTGTAAAGTTCCCATTGAGAAGTTTTCTGCCAGACATACTGGAGCTCCATTGTAGGGCATTTGTTTCTTTTCTCTTCCTGCTTTTAGGATCCTTTCTTTCTCCTTGCCTTTTGGAGTTTGATTATTAATGATCTTGCAGTAGTCTTATTTGTGTCAAATTGGCTTGCTGTTCTGTAACCTTGTACTTGAATATTGATATCTTTCTCTAGGTTTGTGAAGTTCTGTTATTATCTCTTTGAATAAACTTTCTACCTCTATCTTTGTCTCTACCTGCTCTTTAAGGCTAATGCCTTTTAGATTTACCTTTTTGAGGCTATTTTCTAGATCTTGTAGGTATGCTTTATTGTTTTTAAATTATTTTTTCTTTTGTCTCCTCTGACTGTATATTTTCAAATAGCGTGTCTTCAAGCTTACTAATTCTTCTACTTGATTAGTTCTGTTGGTGAGGCACTCTGATGCATTCTTCATTATGTCAGTTGCATTTTTCAATTCCAGAATTTCTGCTTGATTCTTTTAAATTATTTCAATGTCTTTGTTAAATTTATCTGATAGGATTCTCAATGTCTTCTCTGTGTTATCTTGAATTTCTTTGTGTTTCCTCAAAACAGCTATTTTGATTTCTCTGAAAGGTCACATATCTCTGTCTCTCTGGGATTAGATCCTTGTGCCTTATTTAGTTCGTTTGGTAAGGTCATGTTTTCCTGGATAGCCTGGGTGCTTGTGGATATTCATCAGTGTCTGGGCATTGAAGGGTTAGGTATTTATTGTAGCCTTTGCAATCTGGGTTTGTTTGTACCTGTCCTTTTTTTCTGAAGGCTTTCCAGGTATTCAGGGGGACTTGGGTGTTACAATCTAGATTTTGGGTCACTGCAGCCATATCTGCATTAGGGGGCACCTGAAGCCCAGTAACAGTATGGCTCTTACAGTGGTATCACCTTGGTAGACTTGGATGAGATCCAGAATAATTCTCTGGATTACTAGGGAGAGACTCTTGCTTTCTTCCCTTACCTTTTCCCCAACAAATAGAGTCTCTCTCTCTCTCTCTGCTGTGCTTCCTGGAGCTGGGGGAGTAGTGACACAAGGACTCCCGTGGCCACAACCAGTGGGAGTATGCTGGGTAAGAGCTGAATCCAGAATGTACTGGGTCTCATCCAAGGCCTCTCATAACCACTGCCTGGCTACCACTTACGTGTGGTCAAGCCCCTAGGGCTCTACAATCATCAAATGGTAAAGCTAGCCAGGCTTGTGTCCTTCCCTTTTGGGCAATGAATTTCCTGTGGCCCCAGGCGGGTCCAGAGATGCTCTCTGGGAGCCAGGGTCTGGAATCAGAAACTTAGGAATCTACCTGGTGCTCTGTTTTAGCACAGTGAGCTGGTACTCAAGCCGCAAGACAATGTCCTTCCCACTCTTTTCCCTCCCCTCCCCTCCCCCTCCCCTCTTCTCCCTTGAATCTCTCCCTATTACTACCACCTCTAGGCTTGCAGTGAGTACTGTCTGGCTACCGCTGATGTTCACTCAAGCCCCAGGCTCTTCAGTCAGCTTGTGATGAATGCTGCCAGGCTTGAGCAGTGGGTTCCTCTCTCAGGGCAGGTCCTAAAATGCTTGCTGTCCGAGAGCCAAGGATTAGAATTGGGGACCTGAAGAGCTTGCTTGGTGCTCTACTCCACTGCAGCCCAGTTGGTACCTAAGCTGTAAGACAAAGTCCCCTTTACTCTTCTCTCTCCTTTTCTGAAGCAGAATGAGTCTCCCCCATGGCCATTGCAGTTGGGAATGTGCTGACCGGAAGCCAGCACTTCTCTGAATTCCACTCAAGGCCAATGACGAGTACTGCCTGGCTACCACTGTTGACTATTCAGGGCCCAAGGGCTCTTTAATCAGTAGGTAATGAAACTTGCCTTGAGTGGATCTTTCACTTAAAGGCAGTGGGTTCCCTTCTGGCCCAGGGTATGTTTAGAAATGTCATCTAGGAGCTAGGGCTTGGAATGGGTACCTGAGGTCTCTGCTCAGTGCCTTATTCTACTGTGGATGAGCTGGCATCCAAGTTACAAGACAAAGTACTCTTTACTCTCCTCTCTCCTCTCTTCAAGCAGAAGGAAGGGTTCTTTTCCAGAGCTGTGCACTACTTTGCTGGGCGTTCGGGGAAAGGTGGTGCAAGCACTCCCTTGGCTGCCCAATCTGGTGTCTTATCTTTTGCCCTCCATGTCCACTGGCACTGAGCCCAGTGAAGCACTAGGACTTGCCCAGGAATTGTGGTTCTTGTGGCCTAGACTTTCAAATTTATTTGGGACCACAGAACACTTTACCTGCAGTGGCAAGGTTTCCTGGAACTCAGTTTCCTACCACTTGGATGGACAATTTCATTTTTTATTCTGGCAGAATAGAAAATGAAAATGAGGTGGAGGAACATATTATGTAGGGCCTTGAAGACTCTTGTAAGGACTTCAGCTTTTGTTATGAGTGCCAGAGGAGCCACTGGAGGATTATAAGGTAACATGAATATTTTTACCGCTTTGTTGGAAAGTTACTGTAGAGGCACATGTATAGAAGTGGAGAGGCTGGTTAATAGCAGTTATCCAGGGCAGATTAAAGGTGTTTGTTAGGCTTGGTGTGGTGGTTCACACCTATATTCCCAGTGCTTTGGGAGGTTGAGGCAGGAGGATCACCTGAGGCTAGGAATTCATGACCAGACCTGTAACATAGCAAGACCCTATATCTAACAACAACAACAAAATTAGCTTGGTATGTTGGCATGCATCTGTAGTCCCAGCTACTTCGGAAGCTGAGGCAGGTCACTTGAGCCCTGGAGTTTGAGTTACAGTGAGCCATTATCATACCACTGCACTCCAGCCTGAGTGACAGAGTGAGAGTCTGTCTCTAAAGGAGAAACAATAAAAAACAAATATTTGTTTCATGCATGCAGTAGTGTACTTGGGGAGAAGTGGTTGGATTCTGGACATATTTAAAAAGTAAGGCTGGCAATATTTGCTGATGGAATTTATGTGGTTGCAAGAAAAAGAAAAGGGAGGGGGAGTCAAGGATGGCTCTAAGGTTCTTTCTGGATGAGCAGCTTAAAGAATGGAGTTACCAATAGCAGAAATATGAAAGATGCAGGAGGGTAGCTTTGAGTTGGAGAGGTGGGGCCAAAATCAGGAACTCACGGGTAGCCATGTTGAGCTTTAGATGTCTGTTGGCCTTCTAAGTGTGGCTGTCAAGTAGGGGGCTGGATGTACATGTCTGGCTGGAGATATAGAGGTGGGGGCTGGCGTGAAGAAAGTATTTAAAGTCATTAAGACTGAATGAGGTCACCAAGGCTGGAATCCTTTGCCTTTATTTCGTCCATTGTTTTTCATCTGTGGGGATCTACTTGTAGGTCAAGATCCACCTTCTGCATCGTCTGCCCTGTGAAGCCTTGCTCTGCTCTCTCATGCAGGCCCATTGCACTCTCTTCTTACTGTGCTCTATCTACTACATTGGATTGCAATTGCTTTTATTTAAAGTAAGTTTGAAGTCCTCCCAATTAGACCAAAGTTTTTTATACAGCAAGCATCATGTCTTCTTTGCCTTTATAGCTTCTGTTGTATAGCAGATGCTTAATAAAAATGTCTGAAATGATTAATGGTGGATTGATTAAAATATGTTCAAGTGCCCACGTCCAGTACTTTTGGACTGAGGAAGAGCTGTGTGAACTGAGTGTGGCTGACTGCACTTGAAGGGAAATGCCTTTCAATCATATGCTCCTTACTGAGGTAGAATAAAATTTGGGGTGCAATAAATACTATTTAGGGTTTTAAGATTTCCTTGGTATCTATATATAGTAGTAAAAACCAGACTTTGACAATGTGATAACCTACAATGTTCCTATTTTGCATAAAATGAAGCCAAACAAGAGAACATTAGGTCCAATGCATGTTCTTTTTATTTGTTTTTAAAACTAGTATTCTTTTGTTTTAGTGTATTAGGAAACGAAAGAAACCATTTATTTTCTATCTATTGAGCTATATTTCAAATAATTTCATGTTATACATTTTATAGATTGGCTTTGTTGGAAAAATAAAACTAGTTAAATGTTTTTAATCCCACAGATATTTAATTTTTAAGTCACTGATTGAAATTTAGTCACTGAGAATGGAAAATGGAACTTTTTTTCTTAGAAAAGGATAAGGTTTTCCTTCTTTTATTTATTTATTTATTTATTTATTTAGAAACGGAGTTTCGCTCTTGTGTCCCAGGCTGGAGTGCAGTGGCGCGATCTCAGCTCACTGCAACCTCCGCCTCCTGGATTCAAGTGATTGTCCTGCCTCAGCCTCCTGCCTATCTGGGATTACAGGTGCACATCACCACTCCCAGCAAATTTTTGTATTTTTAGTAGAGATGGGGTTTCACCATGTTGGCCAGACTGGTCTTGAACTCCTGGCCTCAGGTGATCCACCCACCTTGGCCTCCCAAAGTGCTGGGATTACAGGTGTGAGCCACCGTGCCTGGCCCTAATCTTATTTTGTAACTATAAGACAAAATGAAAATAATTCATCATTTCACTAGTTAGGGATAGTCACATCCTATTAACATTTAGGTATTTTTCCTAATTCATGTTTTATACATATATATTTATAAACAGAATAAAATGTACATGCAGTATTATATTTTGCTTTTACATTTATTATTATTTTTTCTGATAACAGATATTTGATAAGATATGATTTTTAATGGTTTCTAGACATTCTATTATAGATACACCACAATTAAAAAGTATTCCCCCTTTATCATTTGGGTTGTTTCTAAATTTTTAAAATAACCATGAAAGTAGATTACTGCATAAAAGACAATAGTATTTTTATGGTTTTTGATATATTTTTCTAAAATGTTCTCTAAAAGGATTCTAACAAATTTACATTGGTATCAAAAGTATATGAGAGTATGTCTCTGTGTACCTTCTCTAACAGCTAGACACATTATTAAATACAATTTTTTTGCTAGTTTGAGGTGTTAATCAAATATACCTTTTTAAAAAGTTTTAAAATGTACATTTTTTGATTTTGAAAATTTTTCCATTAATTTATTAACTGTATTATTTTTATGGGTGAATTGTCTGCAGATGGCCTTTATTTAACCTTTTTCTGTTGGGTATAGTATTATTTTCATTGATTTATAAGAGTTCTTTACATATTAGATTTAACATATAAAATTGTGTTTTTTTTTTGGAGACAGAGTCTCGCTCTGTCGCCCGGGCTGGAGTGCAGTGGCATGATCACGGCTCACTGCAACCTCCGCCTCTCCAGTTCAAGTAATTCTCCTGCCTCAGCCTCCCAAGTAGCTGGGACTACCGATGCACGTCACCACAACTGGCTAAATTTTTTGTATTTTAGTAGAGATGGGGTTTTACCGTGTTGCCCAGGCTGACCTCAAACTCCTGAGCTCAGGCAATCTGCCCACTTCAGCCTCCCAAAATGCTAGGATTACAGGCATGAGCCACCACGCCTGGTCTATAAAATTGTTTTTATAAGTCAAAACCAGTTGAATATCAGGAACTTCACATGGTTTAACTTAAAATGTTGTATTTTATATTGGTTGCCAATGTTTTCTGAGTTTGTCCTTTGTTCTTATTATGTTGTATTCTTAAGCCTATAACAAGTTTAAAATTTTAATGTAGTTTAATTTAGAGATCCTTTCCTTTGTAGCTTCCTCTGTTGCGTTCTTATAGCAAAAGTTTTCTTACCATCTCAAAGGGAGATAAATATTTTTGTAGTTTCATATTTTTAAATTGAACTTTAAAAATCCATCTGGAATTTTGTTTTAATGTGTTGTTAAGGCAGGAATCTGTTTACTGAGTGATAAAATCATTATTTACAGATTCCTGAGCAAAATTCTGTTGTTTAATTTCATGCCCCATTGCTGAAATTACAAAATAACCAAACATCCTAGGAATGTAATATCTTTGACCCTGATTCTTCATAAAGTACATTATTCTAGTGACTTAGCTCAGCCGATGCACTTCACAGACCAATAATAATTCAGAGACCTTGATTTTGTCAATGTTAATGATGCTTTTAAGACAGAAGCAATAGGGTACACGGTATTGGATTTAATTGATGGTTCCATTCAGCATAACATTCTGTCATTCATAGAACCTTACTTATTAACCTACATGAACAATATTGTTAAAATTTTCATTTGATGCAAAAATCCTCAACAAAATACTAGCTAACCGAATCTAACAGCACATCAAAAAGATAGTACATTATGATCAAGTGGGTTTCATTCCAGGGATGCAGGGATGATTTAACTTATATAAGTCAATAAATGTGATATATCACATAAACAGAATTAAAAACGAAAATCATATGATTATTTCAATAGACACAGAAAAAGCATTTTATAAAATCCAGCATGGCTTTATGATAAAAACTCTCAATAAAATAGGCATAGAAGGGACTTACCTCAAAGTAATAAAAGCCGTATATGACAAACCCACAGCCAGCATCATGCTGAATGGGGAAAAGTTGAAATCGTTTCCCTTGAGAATTGGGACAAGACAAGGATGTCCACTTCCACCACTTTTATTCAACATAGTACTGGAAGTCCTAGCCAGAGCAATCAGACAAGAGAAAGAAATAAAGGGCATCCAAATTAGAAAAGAGGAAGTCAAATTGTCACTATTTGCCGATAGTATGATTGTATGCCTAGAAAACCCTAAAGACTCATCCAAAAAGCTCTTAGATCAAATTCAGTAAAGTCTCAGGATACAAAATCAATGTACATAGATCAGTAGCAGTGCTATACACTAACAACAAGAAAACTGACAATCAAATGAAGAACTCAGTCCCTTCTACAACTGCAAAAAAAAAAAAAAAAACCACACACACACACAACTCCCCCCAAAAAACCACCACCAACAAAAAATCTTAGGAATATACTTAACCAATGAGGTGAAAGAGCTCTATAAGGAAAACTGCAAAACACTGCTGGAAGAAACCATAGATGACACAAACAAATGGAAACAAATCCCCAGCTCAAGGATGGGAAGAATCAATATTGTGAAAATGACCATAATGCCCAAAGCAATCTATAGATTCAATGCAATTCCCATCAAAATACCGTCATCATTCTTCGCAGAACTAGAAAAAACAATCCTGGAATTCTTATGGAACCAAAAAAGAGCTCGCATAGCCAAAGCAATACTAAGCAAAAAGAACAAATCTAGAGGCATCGCATTACCCAACTTCAAATTATACTACAAGGCTGTAGTTACCCAAACAGCATGGTAGTGGTATAAAAACGGGCACATAGACCAATGGAACAGGATAGAGAACCCAGAAATAAAGCCAGACTTCGAGCGAACTGATCTTTGACAAAGCATACAAAAACATAAATTCAGTAAAAGACACCCTATTCAATAAATGGGGATGGGAAAACTGGCAAGCCACATGTAGAAGAATAAAACTAGATTCTTATCTCCCACCTTATACAAAAATCAACTCAAGTTGGATCAAAGACTTAAATCTAAAACCTGAAGCCATAACCAAAAGCCACCTGTACCCCAAAAACTATTGAATTAAAAAAAATTAAAAACAAGAGGCCAGGTGCGGGGCTCACGCCTGTAATCCCAGCACTTTGGGAGGCTGAGGCAGGTGGATCACGAGGTCAGGAGTTCGAGACCAGCCTGGCCAAAATGGCAAAACCCCGTCTGTACTAAAAATATAAAAATTAGCTGGGTGTGGTGGCGGGCGCCTGTAATCCCAGCTACTTGGGAGGCTGAGGCAGGAGAATCGCTTGAACCCGGGAGGCGGAGGTTGCAGTGAGCTGAGATCACGCCACTGCATTCCAGCCTGGGCAACAGAGCAAGGCTCCGTGTCAAAACAACAACAACAACAAAAAAAAAAACAAAAAAGAAAAACAAGATTGAAGGCTTTAATGTCCCTAAACAAATTACATACTATATTATCATTCTTGATACAGCTTTTTGAAATTTATTCATTCACCCTTGTTTTCGTGCTATGTGTTTTTTTAAATTGTGGTAAAATATACATAACATAAAATTTACCATTTTAAGCATTTTAAAATGTACAGTTCTGTGGCATTAGGTACATTCATACTGCTGTGCAATCATCACCACTATCCATCTCCAGAACTTTTTCATCTTTACAAGACTGTATCTCTCAACCCCCTCCCCTAGCTCCTGGAAACCACCATTCAACTATGGGTCTCTACAAATCTGACTACTCTAGGAATCTCATCTAAAAAGAATAGTTTTTAGAGTACAGGTGGTTTTTGGTTACATGGATAAGTTCTTTAGTGGTGATTTCTGTGATTTTGGTGCACCTGTCAGCTGAGAAGTATATACTGTACCCATTATATAGCCTTTTGTCCCTCACCCCTCTCCCAACCATCCCCTCCTGCCAGTCCCGAAAGTCCATGTCATCATTCTTATGCTTTTGCATCTTCATAGCTTAGCTCTCACTTATAAGTGAGAACATACCATATTTGGTTGTCTAAGTTACTTCACTTAGAATAATGGCCTCCTGCTCTATCCAAGTTGCTGCAAAAGACATTGTTTCATTCCTTTTTATGGCTGAGTTGTATTCCATGGTGTGTATACACATTTTCTTTATCCACTCATTGGTTGATGGGCACTTAGGTTGGTTTCATATCTTTGCAAATGACATGAATAGACAATTCTCAAAAGAAGATATTTTTTTTCTTCAGCCAACAAACATATAAAAAAGTGCTCGACATCACTAATCATCAGGGAATGCTACTCAGCCATAAAAATAAACAAAATAAGCTATAATGTCTTTTTTTTTTTTGAGACCGAGTCTTGCTGTGTTGCCCAGGCTGGAGTGCAGTGGTCTCAGCCCACTGCAACCTCTGTCTCCTGGGTTTAGGTGATTCTCCTGCCTCAGTCTCCTGAGTAGCTGGGATTGCAGGTGCCTGCCACCACACCTGGCTAATTTTTGTATTTTTAGTGGAGATGGGATTTCACCACATTGGCCAGGCTGGTTTTGAGCTTCTGACCTCAAGCGATCCACCTGCCTCGGCTTTCCAAAATGCTGGGATTACAGGCGTGAGCCACCATCCCCAGCCTATAATGTCTTTTGCAATTGATTTTTTAAAAAGTAAATTGCTTAAGTTCTATAATTACCTTAGCTGTCAAGACATTCTGGTGAAATTTGTTCTTTTGGTGAGGGAAGACCCTGGCTACTCTCTTTACCGTTTGAACATGTGAAATACCAGTAAAAAGTGTTTTTAGAGAGTCTGAAGAAATATATGTATTCTCTAGTATCCAAACTCTTCCTATTTGAACTCAGAAACTTAATAGGTTCAGATAATTTTTTAGATAAATGCCTTGTATCTAAATTGTTGCCATTTGCTATCTAAATTGATGGAATAAAACTGATTTAGTAATAAACCTTTCAACTCAAAGACCAACTCAATTTAGATAAGGAGGAATACTTGTATTGGGTAATGCTAGCTTTTCTGTATGATGGACTGTTCAAAGGATGAAGATGAAATGGAAATGCCTGTTTGAATTCAAAGAACTGATGAATCTCACATTCTCTGAGAAGCTCCCCCAGAGGTCTGCGCTTTAGCACCCTAGAGTTGCCTGAGGACTCATTGGGTTCGTAGGGCTTAGTGGGGCTGGCTAGAATGCGGAACAGACTGCAGTCACAACTCAGAGGGAAGGGAAGGTTTGCTCCCTTGAAATGGGCTTGTCAGAGCTGAAAGTTGGGATTTCCATGGCCACTAGATGGCTTCAGTTACCTGCAAAGAAAGGTTCAAACCCAAAGGTACTCTGGGGTTGCTTTTCATACTTTAAGAAGATCATTCCATTTTTGGACTATTTGTTTTCTGAGGGGTAGATGGCAGAAGCAATTGATAAAACTTAAAGTTTTTGAGGATTATCTAGTCTTACCTTCTCATTTTACAGATAAAGAATATTTAGGAAAACTTTCCCAAGTTGACTGAGCTCTACAGGAGCAGCATCAGAGCTAGACTCAAGTCTCCTGCGTCCTAGTCTAGTTCTTTAGTTGTTGAACCAGTGACAACAATCTATTTTTTATTCCTCTCAAGTAATACGAGAGGGTTGCATGTCACTGACTATGCCTGAGTCCTGGAGATGATGTGTATTGGAATGTTGTGTTTAAGGCAAGTGGTGAAGTGGATGCTGGTGACCGTCTTATGGGCAGAACTGAGCAATGGTAGTATCTACTCCCAACCCAGTTGAGCTTTTAGATTAATGAAATGACTACCTGCCATGATCCACAGTTGGGGAGTTTTAAACATTTTTGTTCATTCTAAATAAGCCTAGACTCTTACATGCCTTATCTGTTATATACTTTATGTCCTTTTCTCTTCTTCAGATGAATAGCAACATTTAAAAATCTTCTTTTCTCTCACAATTTTTCTATTTTTGTTTACTTTTAGAGACAAGGTCTTGCTATGTTGCCCAAGCTGGATTCAAACTCCTGGGCTTAAGTGATTCTTTGCCTCTTCAAGTAGCTGGGAGTACAGGCTTGTGCTACTGTGCCCAATTTATTATTTTTGATTAATATCTAACCTTTAGAACCGAGTAGAAAATACTTTAAAAAAATCAAAAGTTTCTGTAGAAAACCTAACAAACAAAAGTGAGTCAAACAAATCCATTATGTATCAACTCAAAATGGCTTATCAGGATGTTGAATTTTTTTGTTTTTATGGCAAACTTAGGGAGGAAGCAAATACAGTATTCATCTCAGCTACTTTTTATGACATGTTCACAAAAACTTACAACTTTAAAAAAATTGTGTGCTAAAATTATCCATAATTTATATATTATGGCTAGTTTCTAGAGTAAAACAGACCTCAGGGAGCCTAAGAGAGAAGGAAGAGTGAAAGAATGGGGAATAAAACAGATAATGAGGATGAGAAGAGTGATAGAGAAAGAGCTAGTAAATGGGACAATTGGCTGCTTCTAGCTAAAAGTGAAGAGAAAGAGAGAACAAACCAGAGGGCCACTTGAATAGGAGAGCGTGTGAAGGAAGCTGTGATGGGAGGACCTGGGAAAGAGGGCAAACATGAATCCTAAGGGTAGAGAGGGAAAAGGATGAGGAAAGACTGGGGGCACTTTTTTTTTCGCAAGACCTCCAATGGCTTCCCACATCAACTTCGTTGGTTTTCTGTCCCCTGGGTTGTCCTGTCTTCACTCCTGTGCCTCCTTCCTGGTCTTCAGCCAGCCAGCAGCCCCGCTCCATCTCTTGGTCCATTGTACCTCCAAAGTGTTGTTCACATGCTTATTACGGAAATGCCAAGTAGTAGCTGGAAGGAGGATTAAAAACAGTACTTAAAATGCTCTTAGAGCAGGATTTGCTTTGTAGTTAGGTCCCCAAAAGTGGTAGCTATTATAATAATTAAGCTTTTTCCCCGGCCTTAGTGGACCTTAACATTGGGAATACTTCTGTAAATACAAATCGTGTTTGAAACATTTGAATTTAGTCTTTGAAGTAAAACTTTAGAAATAGATATATAGTTATTTTCTTAATGGTGTGTTGATGCTGAATTGAGTAAAAATGTAGTTGGTCAAGACTAACTCTACTGAAATTTAAAATTATGTCTCATTTTCTCTTCCTTATTGTAGTGATTTAAAGGGAGTGATAGTCACTCTGAGTGATGATGGTCACTTGCAGTGTTCATACCTGGGGACAGATCCTTCTCTGTTCCAAGCTCCAAATGTTCAATCTCGAGAACTAAACTATGATGAACTTGATGTAGAAATGAAAGAACTTCAGAAAATCATCAAAGATGTTAACAAATCACAAGGTATCTCATTTGCAGCTTTTTATTATTTTAGTATTCATTGTGAAATTCATATTATCTTGTAGATAGATATTATTTTGTGTATTTGTTAATTTTCTCCTCTAGGCTTAATTAAAATCATATTTGTAAAAACAGTATTGCTCTTTAGCACACAGGGTCTTTATGTCTACTTTGTATGTTATGGCTTCTGAAAACGTATTTTATTTAAGAAAGTGCTTTTGTTGTTAATGTTTCATGGACAGCACTATCTAGTTTTTTTCTTTACATGCTAAGAAAGGAAGAAGTACTTCTTTGGGTGGTGGTTTTAGGCCTTGAGAAGAGCATTAAAATTTAGAGTGGTCATTTATTAACTTCTTATACTCCTGAAACAACTTTAGTTCTTCTTTTAAAAGAAACCAAAGCACATGAGCTACCATTTTGTTACTAAAAATGTAGTCATTTGCAGCTTAGTGACATAATTTATGTTTGTAGTTAATTAACCATCCAAATGGTGTGTAGCTTGCGGTATGCTGATTTCTAATGACTCAGAGGCTGATGATATTTTCAGTTCCCGAGTTTTGAATAACTCAATATTATCTTACTTTGGGACTCACATGGGTATAATTTTTTTTGTAAATTAAAAGGAGAAACAAAACACCAATCCTGCAGTTTGAGTTGGACATGTGAAAAGCATTACTTCAAGTTCCCTTTTCAGGGTCAGGTAAAAGTATTTTTTTAATGAGAAAAAATATGGACTATTTTCACATGAAAGAAATGTTAAAACAAGTAGGAATAATAAAAGAAGCAGAGCATCAAAAGCCAACCAAAACAACAGAGCCAATCTTAATCCTGATCCAATCATTTTACTAGATTTATGTACTTTTGAGTCTATGTTACCAACATTGTATTCCTCTGGTCCTGAGGAATTGAGATAATATATTTTTAAAATACAATTATTAAAATAAAGTTATTATGCTTTGGTTTCACACATTCTTTTAGAAAGTTTTGAAAGTAAACCAGTGAAGTTCAGGTCTTTCAAGTACCTCCAATTACTTAAAAATCTATTTGTTGTCAGCGCTGCCATGTCAAATAGAGAGTGGTTAAAATGGGATGTGTCATATCGCAGTATATAATTTTTTGTTTCAATTTTTGTTACTAGCATGTTTGGGATTAATAGAATTATAAGTCTTGTTTTGTCATTTAAAAATATAATTGGGGAAGGGTGGCATAGGCATGAAACATGAAATTTCCAGAGTTCATTAAATAATATGGCTTTCATTTCAAATTTTGTCCTGAGATTTTGCCCTTTCCATAGTAATGTTCCAATAATATTTTGATTAACATTAATTGAATATGAAATTTCTCAGAAAATCCCTTACAGCTAAAAGTTATTTCTTGGTGGTTACAGTGATGACCTTGGGTGAGAAAGTTTAGGCTGTTTTACTTGTCATTACCTTGATCCTTCAGTATGTCTTAAAATAACTGCTAATTAAGATAGGGATACACCCATAGACTTAGGTGCAAAGTGCATGATTTACATAACCTCAATTTTTAATTAATGTTTGAAGTTCCTTGCCCCTTCTATGCCACCATCATTTAGTTTTATTTCTGGGAAGGAAACAAAGGGAAACTTTTTAAACTGAGAGGTATTTAAAACATTTTATTTCTAGATATGGAAAAAAATTTAGTATCTTGTACCCTTATAAAACCATGGTATGTTTGTTTATTAAAATACCTGTAATTATATAAAAGCACAAAATTGTTTTATTACAGTTTTAGCTTCTCTTTATTATGAGAAGTTAAAATGCTGAACTTTTTGATGACCCCATTATTCATTTTAATGCCACTTATTTTAGTTTGGGAGCTTTAACTTACAAAAAATGTTCATAGCCTTGTGGGTTATGTTCAGTACTTAAAGCTTTTAAAAGTGTTTTCAAAGGAAGAGTTGCAGCAAAATTTAAAGCCAGTTTAAAGAGTACATTTTGTTGTACACATGGTGTATATTATCTACCGTAATAAAAGTGTTTTTGAAGCTGATTTTATGTGTGTAAGTTATAAGAGGAATGTATGTTGTAAGCATGAAATCATAGTAATAATTTCTGTATGGCTCATGGATTCTGAAGCTTTTCATACTCAACTCATTAATGTGAATCCTGCCTAGTATTTTTGTTACCGGTAGTCAACAACATCTACTCGTAGGAACTTTCAAAGACAGAATTTTATTTATGATTTAGATAGTTGATCATGTTGTCTACCTGGCGTGAGTATGAAGGACTGGGTGCAACATTGAGATAGGTGCCCATACAGCTGTGTCTTCAGAAAGGGACAGAGAGCAGTAAGACGTGGGGATATAAATGAAAGTCTGCACTCCATTTGAAATGTCCAGGATAACTAAGCTGATGATACCACTGAGTAGTAGAATCATTTGTATTGTGTGACATTGTTCATTTAGGATTCTATCTGGCTACATGTCACAAGACACCCAAATAAGATAGAGGTTTCTCTTTCTCTTGCAAAAGAAACCTAGTGATGGGCAGTCCAGGGTTGGCTTGGCAGTTCCACAGTCATCAGAGACTCTTGATTCCTTCTATCTCGGAGTCATATATTGGTCCCGCATGGCTTTTGGAACTCCTGCCCTCGCATCTGCTGCTGAGTCAGCCCCCTTAAGGAGCTTTCTTGGAAGCCACACCCTGAATGGCTCCTACTTAAATCTCACCAGCCACTCCAAGCTGCAAAACTGGCTGGGAAATTACATGACTTAGCTGAGTATTTTGTTGCTTAGAATAAAGTTGGGCTTTAAGTAAAGAAGAATTGAAGAATGGTTATTGGGATGGGCAATGAACAGCCATTTGTACTCTGATTAAGTTACGGAAATTCCCATTCCAAATCGTGCAGTTTGGTGGGAATGCCTGATAGCAGTTGTAGGCAGTTCCTTTTTTTGTGAGATAGCTGATTCATATTTTCAGTCAGCCATCCTCAGAGTGTGGGGAATGTTTCCTCTCAGGGTCACAGGGTGATCTCAGCAATTCTAGGTGTTATGTGCAGATATGATTTCCAGGGAAGAATCATCAGGCTATTTCTCTTGAGTCTCTCCTCTTATTAGGGAGGAATAGCTTTCCCAGAAACATGTGCCAGCTCTCTCCACTCCCAACTTCCCTTACCTTCCATCTGCCAGGATTAAGTCCCATGTTCATGGCTAAAACAACAAATGGTCAGTGGAAGGAAATCACGATGATTGGATTTGACCCTGGAGCCTGGAAGGGGTGACTTTCTCTGAGATGAAGGTGAATAGCTCCACAAAATTAGGGTTCCAATACACAGAGGGAGGAGGGAAGAATGGATGTTAAGTAGGTAGCCAATAGTTTGATATGTATATATATATTATATATAAATATATATAATTTAAAAATGTTTTTTGTTTAAGATCGTTGTTGATACTATGAATAAATATCTCATTATGCAACATAAACATGTTTAAAATTATGAAAATAACATGTGTATGGTAAAAATAATTCAGTGCTAAAAGGATAAATAATGAAAGGTGAATCTTTGTTCAACCCAAGATCCTAGTTTCACTCCTTAAAGGCAATCCTTATCAAGAGCTTTTGTGTATTTGTCTAGAAAATATTCATGTTTATGTAATTGTTTTGACACAAATATGTGCATATTAGACACATTGTACTACATCTTGCTTTTTAAAAATTAATAGATATATTTTGGAGTTTTTAAAATATCAGTATGTAAAGATGGACAGCACCCTTATTTATGACTTTGGGACATTGCATAGTACAGATATACCATGATTTATTTAATAATTAGCCTATTAATAGATATATATATATTTAGGTTGTTTTCATTTCTGAAAAAATAACTACTAACATTAGAGACCTCCTTGGGCATGGTTATGGGTATTGGATACATTCTTGGGAGTAGAATTAAGTCACAGGATATGTACATTTTACATTTTGCTAGTTCTAGCCAACTTACCTTCACAAAGGCTGTACTAATTTGGGCTTCCACTAGTAGTTACAGAGAGGGCATTGAAATTCCTAATGCTGGTCAGTCAATGGCTCACATCTTAGCGAATATCTGCAGAAAAAGACAATATTTTTTACCATATTATAGAGGGAAAGAATTAGCATCAAGCTTCTAATACTATAATGCATTAGTTTTTTCAACTTATGAGTATGTTTATGGGGTTGTTTTTTATATGTGGTATAGACAAACCTTTAAAGAAAAACTATATACAGAAAGTTTTACTTTATGATTAAATAATTTTTCTTTTTTTAAATCACAGGTGTTTGGCCCATGACTGAGAGAGAAGATGACTTGAACGTTTCTGTCGTGGTTTCTCCTAACTTTGATTCAGTTTCTGTAGGTGTACTTGCAGATTTTAAAGGGGTTTATAATAGTGGTAAACTCTGATGAATTAGGACCAAAATGCATTGGTTTAAAGTTTGGTCCTCCAAGTAGACACTTCAGGGAGGATAACAAATTGTAGGCCTTGTTACTTTCTAGATAAAAACATTAGTAGCCCCTTAGTGCCAGTAAGGAGCTCCTTGGGCAGGATTTCTGTTTTAAAAAGAAGTGGGGTTGTGGGGGAAGAGAGAGCAGTAGAAGGGCTTCTTGCCCTAGTTCTAATCCTACTTAAAAAAATTTTTTTTTCAAACTTTCTTAGTACCATAGCATTGACGTAATACTAATGTAGCTGAATAATACTGACCCTACCAGATTTTTGTTGGAGATTCAATTAGATAAGGTTTGTGAGTGGCCTAGCTCAAAGTTTGATGATTTCTAGTCTTTAATACATTATGGTGGTGGTGGTGGTAGGGTAGCTTAAGAGTATATAGTTGGTCCAATACTTAATTTTTCCCCTGTTTCTATCTGTGTGACACAAGGCAAGGTACTTAATTTTCTTAGTCTCAATTTTCTCATCCACAAAATGGGAATAATAATAGAATCTACTTTGTTGAATGTTATGATAATTGTTATGATTGTCATTATCATCAAATTACATTTTACTTCTTTCTACATTATAATAATCATCAACATCATCATAATCATTATGATTATCACAACCATCTTTGTCCATGAGTCGTCTTGTTCACTGCTGTATCCTTAGTGCTTGCCAAATAATGGGTGCTCAATATATATTTGCTCTATGAATAAGTGAATTAATACAACTGAGAAATAGAAAGGATTAAAGGAGGACTATTCTTGATTATATTACTTCATCTCCTCACTTAAGTTTTCTATAAGCACTTGTTAGGATGTGACTGATTATATCTCACTGACTGCAGTTTATCTGTGTAGAAACAGATGATCACCAACAGAAATTGGTGTAGAAATTGATCTGTGTAGAAATCTGTGTAGAAATTGATCACCAACATATGATCAATTTAGGGAAGTGGTTGAATTCACTCATTTTACCATATTTGGAGTTCATATCATATAATTCTGCTTGGGAAGTGTCTTCATTAGGTATCAGAACATACTTTAAAACGTATATCATGAGTGTCAAAAGATTAATTTTAGTATAAACAGCCAATCCAATTTGTGATAAAAATCACATTAACATTGCTATATTATAGTAAATTGGGTACACAAAAAAGTAGGACTATATATGAAAGAAACATTCACCCAGCTGAGTCACATAGTAGAGGCACTGTTTTAAACATTGGCCATTCAGCACACACCATTTTTCATTCTACCTGAAGGGTGTAGTCTAAGTGGAACATTTCTGCTTAGTTAGCTGACAAATGTACACATATTTTCTTGCTGTGGAAATGACTTTTTTTTCCTTTGGGCAACTTATATAAGTTTTTCTAGGTTCTCTTTAACATAGGCTGTTTGGAATGAGGAATTCCCTTTCTGTTTTTTAGGAACTTTTAGTCTTTGTAGGAAAATTCCTTATGTAGTAGCACTATGTTATAATGTATATTTCCCTGTTGGTAACCCTGAATGCTATTTCCTCTTAAGTAGGTGTCTCTTTCCAGCTTCATTTTCCCTGTGTTACTATTTTTTCTTTCTTAAGAGATTTCTTGAGAGTATCATATTAATCTCATTGGAAAACATTAGCCCTACAATTTATGTGGCTTTGGTGCCATGACGTCTTCTTATAGCCATTTCTTTCTTGCTATAGTTTTATGTTCCCAAAGGACTGCTGTCCTTGAAGTATCTAGGTGTTTAGTCATGGATTGAAATGAGCAGGAAACAGGAGATGTTGGTTTCTCTTCTAGATCTGTGGATAGCTAAATGTAAAATATTTCCTGGATTTTAGGTATTATTAGAGCACAAAGCCTGGATTAATATTTTACTTTGAATCATTATTATGAATGCACACATCTCAAAAAAGTAATATAATTTATATTAGAATGGAGTCTTTCTTAGAGGAGATAAGCATTGCTATCCCATCTTCGTTACTGAGAAGCAAGATCATAGTTTAAATATGGTTTCCTGTGGAGCCATAAGTAGAATATGAATCTCTCAACTTTGAATTCTGCTGATGCTAATTACATCATAGAATCCCCATTGCTTAGAAGTGGCTTAGTTTTTCTTAGTTAAAAATACTTCAAGTAAAAAAACGCAATGGATCATATTCATTGGTTGGATAGAGACATAATTTTAATTAGTCCCCAGAATTCATAACGGTATTATTAGAAAATATGTCACTCCTTAGTCTTATTCTATCATAGAGCATTTTCCCCTACCAATGTATCACTCTAAAAAATAAGTTATAAGTGATAAGGGAAGTGTTTTATGTATTATATTATACTATGTATTCTTTAAGAGGAAGGAGCAGGTAACACGAGGTGACGCTCAAAGAATGCCTATTGAATTAGTTTATGATATGCACTGGTTAAAAAAAAGTTTCCCTTCCTTTCCCTCCATTCCCCTCCCCTCCCCGCCCCTTTATTTTTGAGACAGAGTCTCGCTCTTTCACCCAGGATGGAGTGAAGTGGCGTGATCTGGGCTCACTGCAACCTCCGCCTCCCGGGTTCAAGCGATTCTCCTGTCTCAGCCTCCAGAGTAGCTGGCATTACAGGTGCCTGCCACCACGCCCAACTAATTTTTGTATTTTTAGTAGAGACGGGGTTTCATCATGTTGGCCAGGCTGGTCTCGAGCTCCTGACCTCAGGTGATCCACCTGCCTCGGCCTCCCAAAGTGCTAGGATTACAGGCATGAGCCACCGCGCATGGCCTACTTTTATTTTATGGGTGTAAAGCCACTCAATCTTTATATCATTAGCTGCATGTCTTAGATACATGTTATTAATCAGAATAACACATACCTTACGCAGGGTGAAAATACAGGGACCTGAAAGAATGGCATAATATTTTTCTGGGACATACAGGGAGGTCTTCTTCTATGCAATATAAATAACAAGTTAATAGAATTAATACTTTCAATATTTAAGTAAATCTGGGAATGGAGTGGTTTGATAAAATATGTGACCTTTTCTTTCCTTTTTAGGGGATGAGTTTCTTTTCTTTTTTTTTTTTTTTTTGAGATGGAGTTTCTGTTGCCCAGGCTGGAGTGCAGTGGCGTGATCTTGGCTCACTGCAAGCTCCGCCTCCCGGGTTCATGCCATTCTCCTGCCTCAGCCTCCCGAGTAGCTGGGACTACAGGCGCCCACCACCGGGCCCGGCTAATTTTTTGTATTTTTGGTAGAGACGGGGTTTCACGGTGGTCTCGATCTCCTGACCTCATAATTCACCCGCCTCGGCCTCCCAAAGTGCTGGGATTACAGGCGTGAGCCACCGTGCCCGGCCCAGGGGATGAGTTTTTAAATACTAGCTTATGACTTTCTGGACGAAGGCATCAAAAAAGCCAGATTGTCTCTTTTAGTCTGTCATTAGAGTAATAAATCTTTTATAGTTTCCTATTTTGATAGTAGGAAATATACATTGCACTCATTGTGTTCACTCACTGCTGTGTAATATTGACATCATTCTTTCTTGCCTTCTCAATTCTGTGTTTACAGCAAGCGACCGATGTTGAGGTGGGAACTGACCTTGTCCCTTCTGTCACGGTGAAGGTATTGTACCAGATTTTAGACTGTAATGTGCAAACAATATGATTTATTTCATCACATCTGTCACTGTTGAGAACTTGTAAGTAGCTTGCAGAAATGTAAAATAAACACTTGGCATTTGTAGATTTTTCCCCAGCCTTGAGTAGTGAATAGAAAACCTTTACTGTTACTTGCAAATATAAAACTGGTAATTGCATTTATAGCAATATGTATATAATATAAATAACTATTATGAAGTACTGTTACCATTATTTAAATGTGTAGCATGATCCAGGCTTTTTTCTTTGGAAATAAAGTTAACATTTTAAATCTGCTAAAGGAATTGTGTCATCACCATTCATAATAGAACAATCAAGTAGCATCATATGTAGTATACTGTGAATTGATATTGGAGAAGCACGGGGATGCTAATATCTTTCTTCTACCTATGATTATGTGGTGTTTGAAAAGAATTTCCAGCCATCTCTCTGCCATAACTTTAAGTGGATGTATTTACAGCAAGAAAATATTAAATGAAGATGCCACAAAGTTAGAATGGTAACAAATTGATAGTCTGGAAAATAGAATATTAAGGATGTGGTTTTGGTTAAGATTTTTAGTCCTGTCATTGTAGAATTTTAGAACTAGAACTTAAATGTAGAACCTTCTTAAAGCATTTAGATTAAAATATGGTAATCAGTCAGCACATTATTAAGCTGAAAATATTTATCATGCCCAGACCTTGGAAGCAAGGGAAGGTTGTGGATTTTGGCAATTCACTTAGTCAAAACTTGGATGGGGCTTTATATTTTCTTAGATTATGGGTTGCTGTCCTTGGAGGAGCTTGACAGGGCACCAAGCTTTACCAATTGTGTTCGCTTACACTGGAACCAGCGGATGGCCCAAATGTGGAGATCTTTGGTCGAACTTGAAGGGAGCTGAATCTTACAACAGTTTCCTAAGCTAAGTTTTTTGGATTCTTGCCACTGGAAACAAGGGTGGTCTTTCCCCAACCTCCTTTCCCCCAATCCAATCAATGGCTCTATCTCATTAATACTTCTGAATCTGGAAAGGCATTAGTGGCAAGAAATCAAACACTTAAGAAAAAGAAATAACTGTCGAGTTCCAGGAATGATTTGTACTTTTGTATAGGGACACCTCTTTTAAATCTATCTACTGATAACGTTCAGACACATACATGTAATAATTTAGGAGTGCACTGTTAATTGCAATAAGAGATCTTGTGCCTTAACTAGATAACATTGCTCATGCTAATTGTACCCCCAGCCAACCAGGAATTAGCACCGTAAGTAAACATACCTTTCCCTCCCATGCAGTTCTTAAGCTTTCATGTGTAGTAGCCACCTTAAAATGACGGCATGACACTACTGGAAAATTCTCCTTCCGTTCGTGGAACTTACTATATTTGAGAATACCTAAGTCACAACTGTCTTTCTCATTGCCATTATAAAAGCATGAGAAAGAATGCAACAGGCAAGAGTTGCAGAAAATTGGCGGGACTCACACAGCAGACACAATGACTTCCTGATCCTGTCTGACAGTTTCTATACAAATTTCTACTATAAATCTCTCCTTATGACCTTTTATAACAACAGCAGCCAAGATATATAACCATGCAAGTTTCCATCATAATAAATCCTGTTAATTGAGAAAATTTTTCCATCCGTTCCAAGTGAATGAAGATGTGGCTACCTTGAGTATGTGTGCATGATGCGTGACCATCTATTCCAGGCAACTAGGCGAGTGGTTGTTCATACCTGGCCTTTGGTGTCATATTTATATATTTAGGATAAAAATTTGGTATTATATTTCCTAAGGGTTATATTTCATAAGAGGCAGAAAATAGCATGGAAAATTCTTGTATCAATGTTTTATATTTTCTCCTTAATATTCTATAATTATTTTCCTGTTAAAATATAAGACTTGTGATCTAGCCAAGTCTTTAACTCTTTTTTGGCTCAAACACAACTATTCTTTGTTACTTTGTTATTTTCATTACCTATCTCCTTGATTTGTATTTTGAAAGGGCCTAGCCCATTGTTGGGGTTCAATAAATATGTGCATGAGAGCTATCATGATTGTGCAACTAAACCAAATGCAAACCCTTCTTGTTACAATGTAAAATTCTGTGATTATTGTCTAAGTAGACATTGTTGTACCAGGAAAAGCCAGACTGCTCTTTTTCAAATGGCTTATTACTACTTAAAGGAATTTTCATTTTTACTTAAAACTGAGCTCTCATAAGACTTTCCTGGTCACTATTTTCAATTCTCTACTTGGATTGATGGCTTTGCACAGGTTATTTACCTTCTCTGAACCTCTATTTTTTAAACTGTAAAATAGGGATACTTTTTCATCTGCAAAGTTATTTTGAGTCTTAACCACAGTTGGTTAAAGGCATGGGCTCAGGATTCTGGCAGATAGCAGTTAAATTGTGGTTCTTCCACTTGCAATCAAAGTGGCCTGGGGCAAATTACTTAGCATCTCTGAGCCACAGTCTTTTGTAAAATGGTTTATGATGGTACCTGTCAAACATTTTTGTAAAGAGTAAATTAAATAATGGCACATAAATAATTTGTTAGCATGGTTCCATGAATATAGAAAATTGCTAATGTTTTTTATCATTAATATTATTCATTTTATTTAAAAATATATGTACAGACTAGTATTATATTATTGTAATAGCAGAATATTTAAATTGTGTCTTGTTTGTTTAATGGACCAGCTAGTTGAAAGAAAGTTGTTTGTAGCACTTGCATGGTGTCTTCCTGCCATAATAACCATCAGGGTTTTACTAAAAAGGTATTATGTTTACAATGGCCAGACATCATTGAGGAAGTTTAGTTTGTGGCATGATGATTCCCTATGTATTCCCAGGATTTACAGAGTAAAAATTGAGGATTCATTGTTCATGGTGTTTATCATATTTAATTGCATCAATAGTTGTCTTAAAAATTTTCCTTTGCAAGTCAAAATTTTTATGTTTTTAACTTATTTTTAAGTTGTGCAGAATACTCACATCACTTAAAATTAATACATTTACTGAATCTAATTATGTGTTCATAATGTTTGTGGGCCACTTGTATATTCTTGCATATATAAAAATATTATACATATTTAATCAAGGAAGAGATAATACATGCTTTTTATTGAAAAGAAACTTCAAAACTACTTTTCTTAACAATAAGAATGGTCCTTGAATTATGTTAATGTATGTATCTGTCTCATATAACAAAGTCTAACAACTAGACTGAACTGCCATGTAGAAAAGGTACCATATAGAATGGTGGTTTATTTTATTTAATTTTTTTTCTCATGACATACGAGTCACCATGATAGAACATTTTAAAATAGCTTTACTTAGATATAATTTAGATACTATATTATTCACTTAGTTAAGGTTACAATCCGATGATTTTTAGTATAGTGTATTTACAGAATTTTGCAACTATCACAATTTAATTTTAGAACATTTTATCCCACATAAAAGAAATGCCATACCCATTAGCTGCCATTCCCCATCTCTCTCATCCCTAAGCAACTCCTAATCTACTTTATTTCTCTATAGATTGCCTATTCTATACATTTCATATAAATGGATCATACAATATATGGTTCTTTGTGACTAGATTTTTTCACTTAGCATCATGTTTTCAAGGTTCACCCATGTTGTGGCATGTAAATGAAATAATGCACATAAATTTGTTAGCATGGTTTCATGGATATAGAAAACTGCTAATGGTTTTTATCATTAATATTATTCATAATGTATTTCATTTCTTTTATTGCTGAACAATATTTCATTGTATGAATATATCACATTTTCTTTATTCATTCATCATGATGGGAATTTGGATTATTTCTGCTTTTTGGCTATTAGCATATTGTTGCTATGAACATTTGTGTATAAGATTTTGGGTGGACATATGTTTTCATTTCTCTTGGTATAGAATTGTGAAGTTTTATGTTAAATTTATGTTTAACCTTTGAAGAAACTGCCAAACTTTTCTTAGAGTAGCTGTACCAATTTACATTTTCACTGGCAATATATGAGGGTTCTAGTTTCTCCACATCATTGCTAACACATGTTATTGTCTGTCCTTTTGATTATAGCCATTTTATTGGGTACATAGTAGTATCTCATTGTGGTTTTTAGTTTGTATCTCCTTCATAACTAAGGCTATTGAGCATCTTTGCATGTACATATTGCCAATCTTTATTCTTTTGAGTAAAGTCTCTTTAACTTTTGTGCACAGTTTCTACTTGATAGAATATTTTAATCTATTACTTACTGTATTATGTTTTGTGACTACTCATTTTTTCCTCAGGTAATATTTTCTAATTATTTGCTAGTTATGTTTAAGTAGTTATGATAGTCTATCAGTTTGAATAAAATGTAATTTTCTATTGATAACAATTTCTGTTTCCTTAGGTCACACTGCAGAACAGAGTGATATTGCAAAAAGCCAAATTATCAGTCTACGTGCAACCACCATTAGAATTGACTTGTGATCAGTTCACCTTTGAATTTATGAGTAAGTTTTTTGTTTTGGCTGAAAGTCTACCATGGTGTGAATTTTTAAAAAATACTAGTTTGTTCATTTAATGGCTATTATTTCATGTCTGAATGGTGAGATTGGGATCATCCCAAAATCAATGATTGTGTTGTTTTGCTTATATTTTCCCTCTTAGCATCAGCATGAACGTTCAATCAATGATTGTTGGGTCAAATTAATCTTTTACGTTTACAGATTTCTAGGTGCTTTTCTGAACTTGTTGGACCTATAATTGTTTTTGATTTATTTATTTATTTTTGAGACAGGGTCTCATTCTCATTGGCCCAGGCTGGAGTGCAGTGGCACCATCATGGCTCACTGCAGCTTCGACTTCCTGGGCTCAAGTGATCCTCCCACCTCAGCCTCCTGAGTAGCTGGGACTACAGGAAAACACCACCTGACTAATTTTTTGTATTTTTAGTAGAGACGGGGTTTTGCCATGTTATCCAGGCTGGTCTTGAACTCCTGGGCTCAAGCAATTTGCCTATCTCGGCCTCCCAGAGTACTAAGATTACAAGCGTGAGCCACCGATCCTGGCCTGTTTTTAAATACTAAAATTTAGAAGGCTTTCTTTATTGGTGTTTCTTTAATGATCTATTTATTGAATCGGTAATGTTTGAAGAATTAATATGGACTTTGGAGTTTGGCCTGAGTTTGAATCCAGCTCTAACACTCACTTGATGTGTAACCTTAGGCAAAAACTACATTAGTAATCACTTGGAGCCTCATTTATTTTAATCTGCAAAAAGGGGGTAATGATATTTGTTTTACAAGGTTGTTTTGAGGATTTAATTAAAAAGTAAATCTATAAAAGATATTCATAATAATGCTTAAAATAGTAGACATGTCATTAATGGCAACTCTTAGTAAGGTTTCTTTGTATAGAATCTCTTACTCCCAACCATTTATATCCAAATTGTCATTAGTCCTGTTAAGATAGTCTGAACTACCTTTCAAGTCTTTTTTCTTTTTTTAGTTTACTATAGCTTTTCTGCTAAGGCTTCTATCTCTTATTCACAAAGTCAAGAACATATCTTTCTTTTTTTGCATCCACATAACCAACCCATAGCTGAGTGCCTGCCGTTAGTAGGAATTCAACAAATCTTTGTAGAATGAATGAATAAACGATTGAGTGAAGTAACCTCATAGGTGATACCCAGCCATTGAACTTTTGCTTGCATTTCTGATTTTGTATAACACTTCCAATTTGTCTTTCTAAAATACATTCTAAATAATTTTTTTTTCCATTTATTGTGGCTCTCTAATACAGGTTGGGGGCCAAATATGTTAACATAGATGAGCACGCACAATCTGTTAAGTGGCTACTGTGTTAACACTCCCTCATCCATTTTCTCCTTCAGTCTGTGTTCTACCCATGATAAATTGCTATTTTCCTCCCAAATTCTCTTGCCCTTTTGTGTACCGTTTTCTCTGTTCATGCTGTCTGTTCCTCGAAGTAAAGAGCAGCAGTGGTGAAGAATGCCAGTTTCTTTGTACCTTGTTCTGGAGTTAATTCCTGGTAGCTGTGTTACCTTAGGCAAGCTTCTTTTTTTGTTTTTGTTTCTGTTTTTGAGACAGAGTCTCACTGTGTTGCCTGGACTGGAGTGCAGTGGAGCAATCTCGGTTCACTGCAAACTCCACCTTCCAGGTGTCACCACGCCCAGCTAATTTTTTTGTATTTTTAGTAGAGATGTGGTTTTCTCATGTTGGCTAGGCTGGTCTTGAACTTCTGGCCTCACGTGATCCGCCCACCTAGGCCTCCCAAAGTGTTGGGATTACAGGCATGAGCCACTGTGCCCGGTCTTAGGCAAGCTTCTTAATCTCTCTGTATTTCAGTTTTCTCATGCATAATAAATGAGGACAATAATAGTATCAACCTCACAGGTTTGTTGTGAAGATTTAAAGAGTTACTTCATGTAAAATGCTTATGACAGTACCTGGCATGTGGTGAGTGCTTATTAAATTTTAACTCTTGTTAATAACAATTGCCCCAAATTATGTAATTTATATTATTTTTACATTGCTTATAGCACCAGATTTGACTAGAACAGTAAGCTTTTCTGTTTATCTGAAAAGAAGTTATACACCATCAGAATTGGAAGGAAATGCTGTTGTTTCTTATTCCAGACCAACAGGTAAACATACAGGCTTAATCATTACTTTAAGTTGTTGGAGTTATGAGTAAAATGCTTATGCATTTAAGATGAGAAAACATACTGTGAAATATCAGTAAATGAGAAAATGTTATTTTCTACTGTTAAGTAAAATCATGTTTTCATTACTTTTATGTGTTATGAGTAGTTCGTGATAAGGCTATTTAGCTGATTTCCATATGTAATGTTTGGTTCCCTCTTTTCAGTTAATAGCAAATCTGATACATTTTTATTCCTAATAGAAGAATGTTATCTAGTCAGACTTCATTTATTTGAACCAAAGGCTAGTATTGATGCAGGATTTTTGCTCCTTAGTTCAGCTATATCTGCGTTCTTATTTCATGACCAGGAAGAATTAGGCATGCGGACACAGTGAAGAGTGAGGAGGGTGGAATTTTTAAAGCGGGTTTCCACCTCACAAATTGAATACCAGGGCTCCCACACATGAGCTGATGAGGCCAGGCTCCTCCCCTGCGTAAGGCACAAATTCCTTGTGGCCCCACCCCATTTCCCCAGTGCGCTCGCTCGTGGGCATGTCCAGGCAAGCCATAGGTAGTATTTTAAAAGGCAGCATTCGATTGGCTAAAAGACATTATTCAGAAAGAATCAATTGGGAAAGGGCAGGCACACAGGGGCAGAAGTTCTTCTGGGTTTTGGGTTTCATCCAGGACCAGCAGTACGGTCTTTCAGCCCTCAGGCTGTTTTAAGCCTGAAGGTAAGATTTCACCTGGGACCTTTCCGTATTTGCTTAGGCGTTTGTCTGCCTCCTACCGCTATCAGTATGAATTAGTAGAAAATAATATTATGGATTACTCCAACATTAGGGCAGTAATCAGAGTTTTAGACACTGTTTTAGTGACTAAATAAAACTCTTTAGCATCTTATGTGTTAAAATACTTAAGAACAGATCTTTTAAAACTTAGTCTGCATTTTTCAACATTTTTGGCTATTATGCTTTTCTGCAGTTTAAAAGACAGAATTTAGAAGATTACTAATTATTGGTATTGGTTGAAAGTGAATTAGAAATTAACATTGAGAGAGTCTGCAGAATGCCAAGAGAAGCAAAAATGGACGTTATCAATAGTATTCTTTACTTACATTATTATAAAAAAGAGGAACTGGATTGAGTTTAAAGGGGAAAGTTAAAAGAAAATAAAATAAATTCAAAAAGTAACTGGAAATATTAATATTATGTATTTTCCCCTTTATTGAGTCTTTTTTGCTGTTTGGCTAGATCATATATCTTGTTTTTTTTCCACATTTACAGTGGAATAACACATTCTCATAGACTTCTGAGAATGGAAATATAAATAAATGTATTGTTGGGTTTCATTTATTTGTGTTATACTTTCAATTGTGAATTGACTTGTGTTTGGAGAGTCATTTAAGTCATCTGTGAGAATCTTGAAATTTTAATTTGTATTTTAAGCAGATATGTGTCAAATTTGTGTTGTAACTTTACCACAGATAATTTGTTGCATTCTTTTCCCCCTACCCATTTTTGCATTGCCTGTGATGGACAGATCGAAATCCTGATGGTAAGTGTAAAGATAATTTAGAAAAAAATGAATTTCAGAACTGAAATTTGTTTGATGAATTGAATTGGTATTATACTATGAATGAACTCTTTTTATGGACTGCTCTTTTAACTAGAAAAAGTTCTTTAGGATGATACAGTGCCTTGATTCTGCTATGGAGAGCATAGTAGATGTTTCCACAGAGACTTGTCATTATTAGTTGTTTCGGAGTCATGAGAAAGAATGAAATTAGGAGTAAAAATAGAACGTCTTTTTTGAAAAATATTAAAGGTGTTATTGACAACTTATTTCTGCAAGTCATTGGTTATTTAGCTGCATGCTCTGTTATTTTACCTAAAAGAAAGAAAGAGTTTAAAAAAAGAGTGTTTGTCACTGAATTCTAAGTTGTGTTTTTCTACATGCTCCAAGAGATTCACCTCTCTGTGATAAGAATGGTGTGTGTGTTTGCTCTGTGGGCCTATTCCTTGTCTTGTTTAGAATTTGTAGGGGAATGTTATCAAACATCTGACTCCCTCTAACTTGCTTGGGTCAGTGTTGTTACTCACTTTGTTTTCCCCAAATCTTTTGCTTGACTCTGCTATGATTCTGATCACAATATGAACTTAATTAAGTTTGTTCCTTAGGTTCTCCTTGTAGGTTTTGAGCTTTTTGAGGGCAGGGGTCAAGCACTCATCTTTGAATTGCATACTAACAGAGTACATAGCAGGCACTACAAGTATCTCTGATTATTTTTCCCTCTTAGATATAGACTTAATGTGGTAGTTTATCTTTATAAGTTATTTTAAGATACATTTTAGATAGCAATATTAATTAGTAATAAATAAATATAATGAAATGACTTAAAGATTGTGGCAATATTTACTCATGCCGTTTGGGTGATGCCAACAATCTGAGTTGCATAGCACATGCCATCTTGATATCTGGAAGGTATATATATATTTATATGAGAAGTGTTTTAATAGAAGTAAATGATTAGCTTAATAACACAAAGTATACTTGTCAAATTAGAATTTGGGTCATTAAAAAATAACCTGATATTAATAATGAATATTTACATTTTAATTAGCTAGATTGCCTGTAATTTTTAAGATTTTGGACCGAATTTTGTAAAATATCACATTATTATTTAAATGATTAGTTTTAAGTTTAAAAAAATCAGTTAAGGTTATTGTTCAAAGAAATTTATTCCTTCTTACTGTAAATTCAGCCCAAACTATGAGGAAAAAACCCACAATTTGTAGAAATTGTAGTGTTTCAATACAAAGTGAAAGCTGGTTTTAATAATCTCTTTGATATATTTTAAAATTATAATTAAGCTTTAGGGAGTGGAGTTGAAATATTCAGTGGCACCTAGTAGGCAAGAAAATAATATGTTGCCACTTAGATCTTACTTACACACAAGGCTTCATATTTCAAAGACTGATCCATTTTATTGTCTTGATCTGTTCGGGCTGCAATGCAGATAAGCAGTTCTGCTTTTATATGTGGAAAAAGAGAGGCAAACGAGGTTTTATGTTGTCCCATAAGGGTTAGTCTCCATTATTTCTGCATTAAAGTTACAGGACGTGGGCAGTGTAAAACATGACTGCAGATGAAGCACAGTACGTAGCCAGACATAACAGGAAGGGATCAAGGAAGTTCTGGCTACCAGACATTGCTACTGCTTTGGGGTTCCTTGTTTTCAATATGAAATTACTCTAGCAGTCCCCTGGAAAGAGTTCTAAAGGCATTATATAGATGTATAATATATAGGTATGGTTATTTTATTTATATATACATATTTTTTTCTATGTTCTTTTTTCCTTTATTTCTTTAAAGCACATTTTGGCTTCCAATTTGACAGTGATACTGGGCTTTTGGGGTGTGCCAGATGTAATTAGAAGTCTCTTCCTGGAAGTAAAATGTTCTGTTAGAGGTAGTTTTGATGAGAATATTCTCTCTGAGTGTTAAATAATTTTGTGATTAATTGCGCCATAGTAGTTACGACTATCCATTTCCTCTAGTAGGTTAGGAAGGGAAATGTTTGAAGGAGAGGTGATTATATCTGGTAAAAAGAACTACAGAACAGTCATTCTGATAAATGACTAGGCCAATATTGGAGTAAAATAAATGACAAAAGTTTCTTTTCTCTCAGCGTAACACTTAGAGAATTCAGTAAGCCAGATATGGAGACTACTTTGCCAACTATAGAGAGAAAATATTGCTGATGGTAGGCAAAGTTAGGACCAATTAGTCTCTTTCAACTAAGTTGAAAGCTGTTCTGCTAGCAACTGTGAAAAGTCTTTAAATACATGTAATTCTTTTCCTTCTCTATTACAAACACATACACCCACACATGCCTCTATGAGTCTTTGGCTTCAGGTTCTTAGACATAATTACAGCCTGAAGAGTAATTGGTAGCCAAATTTACACTTCAGGTTTCCTAAGAAGGTGTAAATCCCAGTAGAAATGTGCCTCTGATGAACCCCATGTCTAAAAACTAGAGATTGTATTGTAAAATCCTTGGATTTTAATTTGATAGTGTTATAAAATAGTGACATTCGAATTTTTCTTTTAAGGGATGGTTTCTGTAGACTGGTTTTTTTTAAGGATTTCATAACTTTTTCTCCCTAATGGTAAAACTTTTCAAGCTGCCATCATTTAAAAAATAGCCGTAATCATTTTATTAAGTATGAGTGTCATCATTTTTCAAAGTAATATTTTCCAAATGTCCTATGAAACAGGCTTATAATTCCTGCAGAGAAAAGATATTCTGGAGGGGTTCTACAAATCTTAGCAACTGCAAACCATTGCCCTAGTGTGTGATATTGTCATTAACTGACCTAACTGAACTGTAAATTGAGTTATAATGTATTTTCCTTCTTGGGTTTATTAGTGCTTGCAATCCATTTGTTTCAATTTCTGAAAACATATACACTACCAGTTTCTTTAGCTCTGGGTTCGTGGAGATGTAGGGTAATAATCTTCAAATATATAGGCTCAGTCACTTATAGGCAGTGTTGTTGATTATATTTAATTTTTTTTAACTGTGAATTCAGTCAGTACCTGGTCCAAGTAAAGTAGTGGCTACAGTTTTAGCAGTATAGTTTTAGAGGAACATTCACAGCCAAATTCTGGTTTGAGTAATTAGCTCAGAATTTGGTTGAAAGTGTATAGAAGATAGTTTCTTTTTGTGCCTGTACAGAATGGTCAGAAAAGGAAGCATTTGTTTTTGTTGTACTAGTCATTAAAAATGAAGAAGATGGAAACAAGTTTAAGTTTCCTTGTTCTTTCCAGATTGTATCTATTAATTGATACAATCTGAAATTTTCTCTACAGTTTACTTATTGTAGAGGAAACTTACTCAGTGGGTGTATTTCCATAATTTGAGGATATATAGAGTATATGGAAATTTCCTTGAAGTTGGAGAAAGTAGTGCTTTGTAATTGTTTTGTGGTGATATTGACAGTCGTGCTTTGTGCAGTATCTTAGATCATGTTACCATAATATTTTGAGTCAAAACATCTCATCATTGTAAAGTACAAATACACATGCCTCTAAAAACCTCACAGAATGTCATGAAATAATACCCTGGGACTTTTCTTAAGAGACACCAGTTGTAATTCGCATCTAGGATTCCAGGAGAAGTGAATTTAACATCTGTTGGTTATGAGCAAAAAAATGAGCTACGTAAAACTTGATGGATAATAGATTATATTGAAGAGAATGACAAATATGCTCCACATGCTCTGAAAAAGTATTTAATTGACCTCATATATCAATATGCTTGCCATTGTTGGTGATTTCTCACTATCCTAGTGAATAAGTAGTACTGAAAAGTGTACTCCCAGCTTGGATGTGGAGTAAGACATACAATTCCAATTGACTTTAGCAAAATATATTGCTAATTCCAGGGATCCTGCTTTGGGATCCTGTCTCCAAACTAACTGCTTCTGCTTTTGCTATTTTTAAGCAGCTCCCTGACTCCTCTATAAAGAAATAAAGGAATTAATGTGTGGATTCATCAAGTAGAGTTAGAACATTTTGAGTGTTCAGTTTTTCTACAGCACTATGGCACGACATAGGCTTCTATATATTATCTTTCATCTTAACCAGTCAAAAACAGAGTTCTAGAAAAAAGGAGAGAAAACTAGGATTTTAGTATTGCTTTTCTAGATTTATAAGTAGAGAGCCTAATTTGCTTTGGTTTCAATTTCATTTTCTGTAAAAATATTGAAAATGATTTTGAAAAGCTTTATACAAATTCTAATATGAAACTCTTCATTGTCATATATTCAGTTACCTATTTCAGTATGCATGTATGAGTATTAAAATCATTTAACAATTGAATGACTGTCTAAATGTCTGAAATGTCACTTAAAGTGATATGTAAAGTTAAATGGCTTGAGAAAAGTATAATTCATATAAAGGTAATATTCTACATATTAATGTGTAAAATGGACATGGACTTCAATAGAACTTCAGGAGAGCAAATCTTGCTTTCATGTTCATAATTTGAATCTTCATCAAGTAAAAAAAACTAAAGATTTAAAATGTTTTTGAGTAGATAAATTTTTAGATATGGTAATATACAGTCTTAAAGATATGATAGAAACTTCATATTCTTTGCTCATGTTTGCTGATAGTCTTGGATTAGGGCTAGAGCTCTGAAGGTCTTAAAGACTTAGTTCAGTAATTGAATGTAAGTGACTATAATGTTTTATATAGTATCCAAATGTGATGATTTTAAAAATATGATACTACTATTAAAGACAGATCTCATGTCTATGCTTCTTTTAAAATTTTATTTTTGCCTTGTACCTTTTAAAAATAGTAATGAAATATGAATCATGATAATAATTTACAGTTATTTCAGCTTTGTTAAGCAAAATAGGCAGGCAACAAACAAACCAAGATATGTTGCTGCTCAAAGTATTAGTAGTAAAATTTTTTTTTGCCAAATTATTTGTCAAGTCTATGAATCTACATATCTCTCTTTTATTTTAGGCATTCCGCGAGTTATCCAATGTAAATTTAGACTTCCCCTAAAGTTAATTTGCCTACCAGGTCAGCCTTCAAAAACTGCAAGCCACAAAATTACTATTGATACCAACAAATCTCCAGTCAGTCTTCTTAGTCTCTTCCCAGGTAAGACTTTTGAAATAACATGCCTGCAGCATCAAAAATGCTAAGAATTTAGAATGGAATCCTTCATCAGCAGATGATGATGGGGTAATTATCAGATAATTATTAAGTAAGAGTATAAAAATGCCTCAAGGATTTTTCCCTCCTTTGCCTGTTCAAAGGTGAATAGCTTATATCAACAAGGTAATAAGGTATTCCTTTTAAGTTTGATTAAAATTATCATAATAATTATTTTGCTACGGTATTCAGAAATAAAAACATCAAGTGTTTCTCTTTAGACTGTGAATTTTTTTGGCTTGGAATGTAAATATTTATTATTCATCTTTATGGTAGGTTTTTGGATATATCTGTCTTCTAAGTGTATAAATATTTATTATTTATCGTCATTCTAGGCTTTTGTATATGTACCTTTTAAAGTATATTCTTATGTCTCTGAAAAGTAATCTCGTAAGTAGATGCTCTTTGTACTGTTTTATTCTGCTGTCTACAGCAGCTAGAGGGTGTGCATCCTGTGCTTCTGGTTGTTTAGAAGGGTTTCATATTTAATGCTTCAATATCACAGTGAACATTTGGGGTAATTTGTGATGGTATGACTTGGAGAGAAGTGTCAGTTTTTCTTTCTGAGTGGCTTAGAAACTAAAGAAGCTTTTATTGGATAAAGCATCCTTAGTAACCAAGGTTTTTAGTGTGTCATGTCATTAATTTTCTTGATGGTGGGGTAGAATTGAAGAATAAAATCTTGGAATTAAATCAACCCTTTTAAATCCTTCATTAAAAATCAGCACTGTTGGCTATGAGATGCATCTTCACCTTTGCATTAGTGGATAAGATTTAGGATACAAACAATACTTCTCACAAGGTTTAGAAATTTATGGTAAGTCAACTTTTGTGTTATTAACTACTTAAAGTGCTTAAAATTTATTTTTTATTAATTTTCAGTATTTCAAAAATTTTATTTATATATAACTCTGAAAAATCTCCAAGATTAAATGTTTTACTACAATTATTCTATTCTTAAGTGTGAATTGAGTTTGGAGATATATATGTATATATTGTTAGCAAAATATTTTTTACCTTTTGGGTTCTTTCTCCCATCTCTTCTTTTACCTCCTTATTTTTTAGTCAGTTTTCTTGTAACAAACTTGGATTATGAAAAAAACAGACTCACTACCTTTTGTAACATCTTGCATAAACTTATTAGTTTCTTCGGTCTCCTATACTACCTTAGGAACATAGTTGGAAATTATATGTTGAACACCAAATTTATTGGTGGCTTTGAAAAACGTTTGAACACCTGACTTCTGAGGAAGGGTTGATCTTTACTGTAGATAAATGGAACCCAATTAGAATTGAATAAAAACACATGCCTTTGAGCAGAAAGGTAATGTCCATAAGATATGAATTGTATAGTGTGTACTAAAGAAAGCTTAGATGACTTATCCATTTTCCTCCTGATTTTGGGCTCAATTGTTTTACTGTCATTATGCTCATCAGCATATATTTGCTTCTTACTCACTTTAGGAATGGGACACAATGACAAATTTTTAAAAATTTCTTCTGGGATCCAATATATATGATATAGAGTGGTTTTTAAAAAATTCGTGGATTTGTATTAATGTTAAACATGCTGGATGGAATCATGTGCTTGTTTAAAATAAGTATCACTTCACTCTTATAAAAGTAAGACTTAGATAAAGTTGCCATTGCAAATCTTCTGTCTGTTTTTTTAACTGAAAGAAGCAAAATTAATGAGCTTTATAGAGAAGAAATAAAACAACTTTTACTCTACATGTCTTCCCATTTGTTTATTCCAGTTCTCTTTCTGTGAACAAATATAGGTATATTTAAAATAGCTTTAATTTTTCTTATTACAAAAGAAATGTGAAATTTAGAAAATGTGGATAACCGAAAGGAAAAAAGTGAATGTTACTAGTAATTCTACTATCCAGCAATACCTTTTTCTGTTTCATTACATTTTTCTAATCTTTAAATAAATATTCTTTCTAAGCATTTATCCCCAAAAAGAATTTCACTTGTCATACTGTTTTGAGACATCTTTTTACACCATTAGATATTTTTGATATATGATTTTAATGATTACATAGTATTCTCTCATAAATCCATACTATAAAATCATTTGACCAGCATTATACTTTTAGATATTTACGTTGCTTTTAGTTTATTAATATTGTAAATATACCTGTGATGAACATTGTTGTAACAATACTTCTTCAAATTTATTATAGTTTATTTGATGAATATTTAAAAGTGGAATTGCTGGGTGAGACAGAGAATCAGAATGTTTTTAAAACTTCTGAAATATAGTGTGAAATTGACTTCCTTAAGGAATACCAGTTAACCCTAACAACAATGTTTGAATAAAGGCGTGCAGTACCCCAAACCTTGCCAATAGAGAATATTATAAGAAAAACCTTTTAATATGCTTAATAATTATATAGAAAACATTTATTTACATATAGAAATAGCTATCTGGGGTGCTTCTGGCGCCCCAGAAAAGTGAATTAAGCAATAAATACCTTTTTTTTTTTTTGAGACAGGGTCTCATTCTGTCACTGAGGTTGGAGTGCGGTGGCACAATCATGGCTTACTGCAGCCTCTACTTCCTGGGCTCAAGCAATCCTCCCACCTTAGCCTCCAGAGTAGCTGAGACTACAGGCATGTACCACCATGCCTAGCTAATTAAAAAAAAATTTTGTAGAGATAGGGTCCCACTGTGTTGCCCAGGCTGGTTTTGAACTCCTAGGCTCAAGTGGTCTTCCCATCTTGGGCTCCTAAAATGTTGGAATTACAGGTGTGAGCTACTGTGCCTGGCCAAGACATTTCTTTATCTCATATAAAGAGGAATCCAGAAGTGGGCAGTGGAAGCTGTGGCAGTAGTTTATGACTGTTATGAAATACCTAGCATTTTTTCTTTTTTTGTAATCTGCCATCTTTAGTGTGTTGACTTGTTCCACGACAATAAGATATTTGCTTCAGCTTCAGGCATCATATCTTACTACAAGGTAGGAGGTAGGGGGAAGAAATAGCTATATAGTAATGATGATAACTTTTATCAGAAGAGGATTTTTTCACAAGATTCCCTAGGAAATTTCTGCTTAGGTTTCAATAGCCATAATTTTTGTCACATGGCTTCCTTTAGCAGTACAAAAGGCTGAGAACTAAATGGGCTAGAGAAAAGGGGGTTGGGAACGTGTTAAATTACCTGACCATCAATGTATGTCACAATACCAGTAGTTTTATACAAAAATTTTACTTAAATGTAATAACAGATAAAATGTCATTTGATAATAGTCTTTTATGTTGCTCAAGTATGTTTCTACATTTGCTTGTCAATACATTTATATTTTAATGGTTACATAATATTCCATTGTTTGGAGGTGTCATGTACATACAGGTTTTTTGTACTTCTCTATTTCTCTTAGGAGAAATTCTTTGGAGACAAATGCTTGAGTTAATGGGTATGCATATTTGAAAACTTTATTCAAATACCAGCTGCCTTTTTGAAAAATTGTATCACGTTATACTCCCAGCATCAAGGTTCATGCGCATGATAGCAGCTGGATTCATTAAGTCTTTTAACGTTTTTGACATTATTAGGTAAAAAATGACATTTCATTTTTAACCTGAATTTCTAATATGTTTAATTTTTCTTAACTACTTGCATTTATTCTTCTAATTCCTTCTTTTAAGGTTTATATTTTTAGGTAGTAAAATTTCTTAATTGCTTTCTTCGTAGTTTCAGGTTTTCATGTTATGCCTGCAATGATCTCTATTCTAAGATTATAAAATACTTACTTATTTTTTCTGGTACATTTTTATACATTCTTTTGTTCTCAAACACAGCTTCAGTGCATATTTTTGTGCTTTTAAAAAAGCTTAAATTGAAGTATGACTTTTGTACCATAAATCACACATTTAAAGCGTATAATTTTGAAAAGTTTGATTTCTGTATTTATCTGTGCAACCATGTCAACGGTTAAGATGCTGAACATATCCATCACTGCCAAAAGTTTCCTTTTGTCTATTAGTAATTCCTTATCCTGCATCCCAAGCAACCACTGATCTGCTTTCTGTTACTAGAGATTAATTTGCATTTTCTAGAATTTTATAAAATGGAACTATATAGTATATGTTCTTTTTCATCTGTCTTCTTTTACTCCTTTATTTGATATGTGATTTGCAAATAATTTCTCCCAGTCTGTGGTATGTATTTTGATTGTCTTAACAGAATCTTTGGAAAAGCAGAAGTTCTTAATCTTCATAAACCCCCCGTTTATCAATTTCTTAATGGATCATAAATTTACTGTTACATCTAAGAGATATTTCCTAATCCAAGGTTGCAAAGTTTCTCTCTCTTTTTTTTTTTGATAGAAGTTTTCTAGTTTTAAACTTTACATTTAAGTCTCTTCCCCATTTTGTGCTGATATTTATGTGTGATGTGAGGGATGGATGAAATTCATGTTTTTGCATCTGGGTGTCTAATTGTTACAGCACTATTTTTCAGACTATCCTTTTCCACTGAATTGCCTTTTCAACTTTGTTGAAAATCATCTGACCACATTTGTGTGGGTGTATTTCTGCTTTCTTAATTTTGTTCCATTGATATCTTTGTCTATTGCTATATACCAATAACATTGTGTTTTGATGACTGTATATTTATAATAAGTCTTGAAGTCAGGTAGTATAATTTCTCCAAGTTTATTCTTCTCAATGTTGTTTTGGATATTTTAGGTCCTTTGCATTTTCATATGAATCTTAGAATCATCTTGTAAATTAAATAAAACTGGCTGTTGGGATTTTGATTGGGATTGTGATTGTACTGATTCCATATATCAATTTGGAGAGAACCGGTATCTTAACAATATTGAACATGGTATAATTTTCTCTCTGTATTCTAGTTTCTTAAGATGAAAGTGCAGACCATCGTTCATTTATTTAGGGTCTGTTTTGTTTCTCTCTGTGAGGGTTGGTAGTTTTTCATGTACAGGTTTTACAAATCTTTTGTCAGATATATCCCTATTTCCTATATTTTTATGCTATTGTGTTTTATTTCAATTTCAGATTGTTCTTTGCTAATACATAGAAATACAATTTATTTTATTTTCTTTTGATATGGAGTCTCACTCTGTTGTCTAGGCTGGAGTGCAGTGGTACAATCTCGTCTCACTGCAACCTTCGCCTCCCGGGTTCAAGCAATTCTCCTGTCTCAGCCTCCCAAGTAGTTGGGACTACAGGCACATGCCACCATGCCTGGCTAATTTTTGTATTTTTAGTAGAGATGGAGTTTCACCATATTGGTCAGGGTGGTCTCGAACTCCTGACCTCAGGTGATGCACCTGTCTTGGCCTCCCAGAGTGCTGGGATTACAGGCGTGAGCCACCCCGCTTAGCTTACAATTGATTTTCTTATATCAATCTTGTATCATGCAACATTGTTAAACCACTTGTGGGCTCTATTAGCATTTTTGTAGATTTAATCATCAGATTTTCTACATAGATGATCATGTTACGTGCAAATCAAAACAGTTTTACTTCTTCCATTCCAACTGGATTGTTTGTTTTTGCTTGCTTTTTGCCTTGGCTAGAACCTCTGGGATAATGTTGAATAGAAATGGTGAGAACAGATATTGTCTTTCACCATTAAGTATGTTTTAGCTATAAGTATTTTTTAGATTTTTTTTTTTTTTAACCAGGTTGAGGAAGTTCCCTTCTATTCCTAGGTCGCTGAGACTGTAATCAGGAATGGATATTGGATTTTTTCAAGACTACTTCTACATCAGCTGAGACATTCTTATCGTTTTCTTCTTTATTTGATTAAATATGGTGGATTACATTGATTAATTTTTAATGTTAGCCCAACCGTGCATTCTTGAGATAAATTATAGATGGTCATGATATATTATCTTTTCACTATATTTTTAGATTTAATTTGCCAAACTGTATTTTAGAATTTTTGTATCTATGTTCATGAGAGAAATTGATCTGTAATTTAGTTTTTTTCTACAGTTATGTGAATAATTTTTACTCCATCCCCCCACATTTTATGTTTTGATGTCATGAGTTTCTTATATCTGGATATTTATACTTCTCTCCAGATTTGGAAGGTTTTCTCTTATTGTTTTACTTGATTCTGTTCCCTAAATCTTGCAGCCTTTCTTCTTTCCTTTCATTTTTTTTCCTCCTCTCACTGTATTTTCTAATAATCTGACTTTGAGTTCACAGATTCTTTCTTCTGCTTAATCAGTTCTATTTTTGATATTCTTCCTTATATTTTCCCCCTTCCCCCTCCTCTCCCCTCCCCTTCCCCCTCCTCTCCCCTCCCCTTCCCCCTCCTCTCCCCTCCCCTTCCCCCTCCCATCATTTCCCCCCTCCCCCTCCACCCTTTTCTCCCATCCTGTCTTCCTCCCCCTCCTCTCACCTCCCCTCCTCTCTCAGGGTCTTGCTCTGTCATCCAGGCTGGAGTGCAGTGGCATGATCATGGCCCACTGCAGCCTTGACATCCTGGGCTCAAGCAATCCTCCGACCTCAGCCTCCCAAGTAGCTGGGACTACAGGTGCATGCCATCACACCTGGCTAATTTTCTTATTTTTTGTAGAGACAAGGTTTCATTTTGTTACCCAGGCTGATCTCGAACTGCTGAGCTCAAATGATGTGCCTGCCTCGGCCTCCTAGAGTGCTAGGATTACTGCGCCCAGCTGTTTTCATTTCATTCATTGTATTTTTTTCAGCTCCAAAACTTGTCATTCTTCTGAGTTTTGTTTCTCTGTTTTTTTTTTTCCTGGTTTGTTGAGCTTCCTGAAAACAATTATTTTGAATTCTTTGTTAACCTGTAGATGTCCATTTCTTTGGGGTCAGCTACTGGGAAATCATTGTGTTCTTTTGGTAGGGATATGTCTTCTTTGTTTTTCATGTTTCTTGTTGCCATACTTTGATGCCGGCACATTTGGTGGATCAGTCTCCTCTTTCCAACTTCGTGTGCTGATTTTGGTGCGAAACACCTTCTTCTATGGGAAGGTCAAGGGTGCTGGCTGTATGAGATGTAGAGGTTCTGGCCCTGGCAAGGGCATAGCAATGTAAACTGTGTGCAGCTCTCTTAGCTGTGGTTGGTGTTGGTTAAGATTGCAGGTATCCTCAGTTGCCAACTCTGTGAGTGTTCTCAGCAATAGTGAGGGCTATTGGGATCTTTAATGGCAGTGGATGCTAGGGTACTCCCAATCTCTTTTTCTCCCACCAGGGAAATCATGGCCAAGGGGATCCCTCTTGGCACTCTATCTGGCTTGTGGGCCAGTTTCCAGTGCCTGATGAGTGGCACCTATGGAGATGCCATGGAGCCAAGTCCTGAAGCATGGGTATGTGTAAAGGGACTTCGGTTCTGGGCTTTGGGTGGTAATGGCACCAGTGCCTGGGGCACAGGAACCCCCACTGCTGTGTTGGTGATGGTATGTGAGGCATTAGTGTTTATGAAACAGCCGGGGAGCCCGAGATGGGAGCATGGATGTGTGCAGTTACTCTGGCTCTGGGGTACAGGATGGGACCTTGTCCTCTATGGCAGGTGATGTAATGACTGAACCATAGGAATACGCAGAGAGACCTTAGCTGTAGGATCTCGGGTGTGAGCTGGCTCACTCTGGTGGTAGCTCTGGTATCTGAGACATGGATGGACATAGTGCAGCCACAGAGCCAGTGTCTGAAGTATGCGCATTCATGAAGTGACTGTGACCTGGGGGTTAGGGGAAAGTGCAAGGTTTGGAGAGGTGGTGGTTTTGGTTCTGGGGTGGTACAACAGCAGCTACTTCTTGAGCAAGGGAATATGGAGCCATGCCTTCTTCTCTGGGGTTCCCTGGTGGAAATGGCTATTGGTTACCTCAGTGGCAAAAGATGCTGGTGTATTCTGTGAAGCAGGCTGCTGGGAACCATGGAAGTTCCCACTCCACGGCTGTCACCAATAGGCTGTTGCCTTTATTCTTTGTCACTAGCCATCTGTAGGCATCTTAGGTATGCCGATATAACTAGCCATTTGTTCCGTTTTGCTGCAGCTTCTTAAATGGGCCCTTGAGCTCCCATAGGGCTATTATGGTGTTTGAATAGCTGTCTTTCTCTCTCTCTCTAATTTTCTTGCTGGGGATGAAGACTAGTGTCCCCTACTTTACCATCTTGGTGACATCCTTTACCCCTGTGATGATGTTTAATGTTTCTTTTTTTTTTCTTTTCTTTCTTTTTTTCTTGCTTTTTTTTTTTTTTGAGATGGAGTCTCACTCTGTTGCCCAGGCTGGAGTGCAGTGGCACGATCTCGGCTCCCTGCAACCTCCACCTCCTGGGTTCAAGCGATTCTTCTGCCTCAGCCTCCTGGGTAGCTGGGACTACAGGTGCATGCCACCACACCCAGCTAATATTTTGTATTTTTAGTAGAGACGGGGTTTCACTGTGTTAGCCAGGATGGTCTCGATCTCCTTACCTCATGATCTGCCCACCTCGGCCTCCCAAAGTGCTGGGATTACAGTCATGAGCCACCACGCCTGGCCTAATATTTCTTTTCTCTGTCACTTTGTCTGTAAATTGGTAACTTGGATCTACAGCTAGCAGAGTCAAGATTGACTATTCTGGCCAGAGTTCTTCATGGATGGTAGTATAGACTTTCAGCAAACAGAGGGCACATAATATTTGTTTGTCTTTTTTTGTGTGTGATGGTAACAGCCATTGATATTCAATGCTGAGATCCATTAGTTCACTACAGGCTGAAAAATAGATATTTTGTTTCTTTCACACTTTCTTCATTTTTTAGCTGGAATATTTCTACAGAGAGAACCTTTCCTTTAGTAGTTGTTATATGGTGCAGTTTGAGCAGGGTTTTCAGGATAAATGCTTGGTTCTTTCCCTTTATTACTAATTTTTAAAATATTTTAAATAAATAGAGCTTAAAATAAATAGTATTGATTCTCTAGGATCATCCAATAGTGACCATTTGTTTTTATTTTGTTTTTAAGTCTCTGTATGAACTCATGCCTTTAAACATATTTGATGTGTTTTACTCCATTGCAATTATTATTTTCTTTGATACTCTAATATTTTTATCTCTGGCCAGTAGTAGTCTCTTTAAGCTGGCTTTCAAGTTGTTTTCATAAAACCCTACTGGCTCGCTAATAGCTTCCTTGCTATCTGGCGTGAAAAGATATTCTAAGTTCATCTTGCACGTGTTCTATCTCATATCTGGAATCAACCATTAGAATAAATGAAATTAAATGACTCCAGAGTTTTAGTGTAAGGCAGAAATTTCATTAGTTGGAAGCTACTATGGAAATCAAGGTGAATATATTATAGCTCACACATGGAGTTTATACATGACTAGTGACATAAAAAACACGCATCATTCAACTAAGGTTCCTATTTCAAATGTGTTCATTTTGCCTTCTGGTTACATAAGGTGATTTCTCTCTTTTCTTTGTAGGTTTTGCCAGTCAGTCAGATGATGATCAGGTGAATGTAATGGGTTTTCACTTCTTAGGAGGTGCTCGAATTACTGTTCTTGCTTCCAAAACTTCTCGTAAGTAAAACCATGTTATTACTGCTTTTTAAATTTTTTTCTAAGGATACCACATCAAAGAGGATACTCACATCAATAATTCCTGCAAAGGGTGATGTTCATTTAGATTTCAGTAACTAAAAGCCATGATATTAAGTAGATAGGATGTGAAAGTTATGAAGTTAGAGAACACTGATGTTGCCCAAGATTACCTTACCATGATCTAAATTTCACCAAAAATCAGATATGTAACTGATATATTCACTTTATCAGAGTGTATGTAATTTTTGTCTTGGAGCTAAGAAGAGTCTAAGAGAGGAATTTAAAGAAATGAAAAATATTTTTGAGGTAGGTATATGGTGACCTAGATTTGGGAACTCCTAGAACTTGGAATTTTTTTGTTTGCATATATTCTTGTTTATTCCTTTTGGACATTGGCAAAGATGACAGTGAAAGTGGATAGCTTTTGCTGAGTGTAATTTCAATAGGCAGAAAGGTGTAGTAACTATATAGTCAAGTTTGAATTTAAATATGCTTTATTGATTTGGTTGCTTTATATATGTGAAAATAATAGTTGAAACTAGTCAATGTAAAACTAGCTCTTGACATGTGTAGTATGTTGAAGCTACTGAACTTACTGAGTTATACACACCTTCATGGGAATAAAGTAAGATATTAAGAAAGGAAGTATTTAACGAATTTGTATTGAGAGAAAAAAGTACACACACACACACACACACACACACACACACACACACCCATACCCCCTTGAAATAGTCTGGCTCAGGACATTCCAATTAAAAAAAAAAAACTCTAGTTTTTCTGGTGAGCTTTCACTTTCTACCCATGCATTTGCAGTTGTAGTTGGTTATTGCTTTTCTAATAATAAGAGTACAATAAGGCCATCTGTTTTTGAAAAAGAAAAGTATTAGCAGGAGGAACAGACATCCCATTTAGAAACTGTAACAATGTTTTTATGGCTAAAATCATAATAGTTTCTGGAATATGTCAATTGGTGACTGGTAAAATAGACTCAGATACTATTGAAGACTCAATAATAGGTCACAGAAATAACAACTCTGAGAAGAAAGAGGAGATTCTTTATTTTCATGATTTTTCTGATTGGTCATGATTGCAGTATTCTTTACATTGGCATCATTTTTTAAAAAACAAATCATTTTATTTTGATAAGAAGACTTAACATGAGATCTATCCACTTAACAAAATTTCAAATGTATAGTTCAATATTGCTAACTGTAAGTACATAGCACCATTTTGCTTTGATTAGCTTTAATCTCCAGTTGGATGGTAGAACCATTTTGGTGCATTTCTCTTAGTTTAACAGTTATCCTTAGTTAAACTAAAAAAGTTATACCAACATTTCTTTGGGAAATTGTACACATTTGTTTGACTGCAGTTGATGGTGCTGTATAATGAATCTGCAATTGAGACCATTAAAAAAGGCAAAAATTTTTGCAAATGAATATATTTATATCGTAATGTATTTTATTTATAACTTTTAATATAAAGTAACAAGTAGAACACTGATGTTGCCCATGATTACCTTACTGCTATCTAAATTTTACCAAAAATCAATTATATATCTGATTTATTCTCTTTATCTGAATGTATGGCAATTCCCTGACTTAACATAGTGTAGGTACACAAAATCAAATAATGGAATAGGACAGGACCTTTTAAACAAGGAGCCAAATAAACTGTGTAAATTGAAACCTGAATAGTAGTCATTACAATTCTATGATGGTTTTTGGCTACAGTGACACACAGAATCCTACCTAGGAGATGCCTATGGTGGTGGAGAGAGATAGGTATAAGGAGAGTGTACTTTTCTGGGATTGAGGCAGATGTTGGTGCTCCTACTGCTTTATCAGAGTATTCATTCTGAAGAAAGGAATGAAGTAATTTGTACCCAATCTGTGTTTGACATTTTTCATTTTTTGAAAGGTACCTAGTATTAATTATAGTCCAGCAATCTGCTTTACAGAAAAATCCTACGAATGGAAAGAACCTAGTATTTCTTCCATAGTAAACAGTCAAATGATTCATAAGTCACATAGAATTGTCCTTGGCTCTTGGATAGTATTTTCTGTGGGTTCCATGTATTCATCTCTTTTTAAAACCTGCTTGGTAATCAACCAAGCCTTCATGTATGCTGTATGGCGATTTTAGTTCCTTTTTCTGATTCAGTATAGACCAGTCAAAGCAAACAAGAGAAAAGTAAGGTGTAGCTCATTGTCTCAGACACCAAACCAAATTCCCTGGGGAACTGAGTAGGATTATATTTTTAGAAAGCAGAATAGTAGCTGGGTGTAGCAGCTTACCCCTTTAATCCCAACACTTTGGGAGGCCAAGGTGGGAGGATCGCTTAAGCCTAGCAGTTCAAGACCAGCCTGGGCAACATAGTGAGACCTAGTCCCTATTTAAAAAAAAAAAAAAAGAAAAGAAAAATTAGCCAGTTGTGGTGGCACATGAATGTAGTCCCAGCTATTCTGGAAGCTGAGGTGGGAGGATCACTTAAGCCCAGGAGGTTGAGGCTGCAATGAGCTGAGATTGCACTACTGCACTCCAACCTGCGCAACAGAGTGAGACCCTGTCTCAAAAAAAAAAAAGTAGTGCTTAAATTTGGGAAAAATATGCTAGCAACATTTCCGAAAACTGTTATCACAGTCCTAAATTAAAAATAACGGGGAAGTTCTACTTTTGTGAGATCAAATGTTTTTATAATTAATATTGCAAAATATTTCTGCGTGGATATCTATAATTTTGAGTGATTCAGTATAATGGGATTTCAGAAAAATATGCTATTATCTAAATATGTATATATTCTTATGCTGCTTTCCTAAGGTCCACATCCACATAGTGACTTATTACCATATACAACAAACACTGCTAGCTGTCTCTCCCCAGTCTCTCCTGCCCCTTTCTGTTTCTGTACTTTTCTTGGTCTTGCCTCTCTCTGGTTCTGTTTTTATCTTTTGTCTCTATTTGTACATTGCCTTGTTCTACTTGCTTCTTAAAGAATTTAGAAGAGTTTAAAAGTATCCAAAATATGAAAAGAGAAAATAAGTATTTCAAGAAAACAGAAAGAGAAAATCAGGGCAGGAAACTAACAAAGGTAGAAATAAGATTAATACTCAGAAATACATACTGTATGATCAAAAAGGTGCTAGTCACCTAAAATAATAAGAAATCATTTTGTTTCCATTTTCAGAGTGTTCAAAATATTAAACCTTTTGTTGAGGAGATGCACACCCTTTACTGATGCTGAGTCAAAGATGAAATTTCCCTTATGAATATTCAAAAAGACAGTTCCTTCAATAATATCTCTATAGTTTATATAATTATAAAGATTATGCTTAAGTAATTATGAGAAACAAATTTCACAGAACTTTAGAAAATAATGATAAAACTCCATTTATTAAATATAATTCTTCCTGAGCCCAAATCAGTGTGGTCTAAGCTGCAGCCTGATCCAAGGATACATTTTGAGTAACTAGTTCTGCAAGTTTTCAGTATCTAGTGTTTTCAATAAGGATTGAGCAACCAATTTCAGTAACTCAGAAATGAGATGTAGGATGAAGGAGGTGTGTATTTTGTTTTTAAATGAGCAATATTAGAACATGTTTGAACATTAATTTAAATGATTGAGTTCAGTGGGAGAGGTTGATGATCAGGAAAGAGAAGTGGATCATAAGTCTGTGAAGAAGAGAGAGGGGATGGGATGCGGAAGCTTGTGGGAGGGTTTGAGGAATAGGCCTTTGTAACTTCTCTGTAACAGGAGGGATCGTATGTACACCTAGGGAGACTTTGTAGATTTGTTAGTGGAGAGATAAAGGAGCTTTGATGATGTATAAATCTGAAAAAAAAAATAGTGAGAAAGTAAGAAAGCAAACTCATGAGGGAAACAGGCATTGTGGAATTTCCATCTAGAGTTTGAGATCCTACATTTTGAATTGAAACCAGCCATCCTTTTTAGGTGATTTTCCCTGGAAGTGATTTGTTTATCAGCATCTAAGCAACTAAAAACAGGGCTCGGATTTTAAAACAGAATTACCGATAAAATGTTTTTAATGAGATTGATTATCATAATGGACTACGAAATCTGAGATGGTAAGGAAATTGGTGATGATTAGAGAAAACTGATACATGGTGAAAAATTAGTGGGTTCACCTGATCAAAATTCTTGAAAGTTTGAGGAAGTAAAGTAGTAGGAGTTATAGAGCAAGTGAACTAGGTTAAAAAAAAAAAAGGGAAAAAAAAGGTAGTGGTCAGAGAATGGATCAGATATTGAGAACAAGAGTTCAGAGAAATTGCAGATTCTGATAATGGCAAGCTCATCACTGGGGGACTGGATTGCTAAAGTGGAGAGAAGACCAATGGGGACAAAGATTTCAAGAAAATGAGGTATCACAGTTGTGGATATTGAAAAGGCCTATTTGTATTGAGGTACATTCCTTGTGTACCTAATTTATTGAGTTTTTTTTAAATCATGAAAGGATGTTGAATTTGTCAAATGCTTTTTCTGCATCTGTTGAAATGATCATATGGTTTTTGTCCTTCATTCTGTTAATATGATGTATCATGCTTATTGATTTGCTTATGTTAAACCATCCTTGCATCCCTGGAATCAATCCCACTTGATCATGGCGAATGATCTTTTTAATGTGCTGTGTTGAATTTGGTTTGCTAGGATTTTGTTGAGGATTTTTGCATCTTTGTTCATCAGGGATACTGGCCTGTAGTTTTCTTCTTTTGTTATGTCCTTGTCTGATTTTGTTATCAGGATAATGTTGGCCTCATAGATTGAAATTTGAAAGTATTCCATTCTCTTTGATATTTTGGAATAGCTTGAGTAGAATTGTTATTAGTTCTTCTTTAAATGTTTGATGGAATTCAGCAGTGAAGCCCTCAAGTCCTGGGCTTTTCTTTGGTAGGAGACTTTGTATAACTGATTCAATCTTCTTACTCGTTATTGGTCTGTTCAGATTTTCTATTTCTTCCTAGTTCAATCTTGGTAGGTTTATGTATCCAGGAATTTATCATTTCTTGTAAGTTATCCAGTTTGTTGGCATGTAGTTGTTCATAACAGTTTAATGATTCCTTGTATTTCTGTAGTATCAGATGTAATTTCTACTTTTTCTTTTATTTGAGTCTTCCTTCTTTTATTTTAGTCTAAAGGTTTGTTCGATTTTCTTTATCTTTTCAAAAAACCAGCTCTTTGTTTTGTTGATCTTTTGTATTGTTTTGATGCTTAGCACAATGAATGAGAAAGTACACGCACACTCTCTCTTTCTCTCTCCCTCTCAGACAAATCATTGTGGAGTTTTAGAGCACTGAGGAGCGTATTCTTAAAGATTAGAAAGAAAAAAAACAAATTACTCAAGGGATATGAATCAAGATGGCATTTAGCTTTTCATCAAAATAATTCAATGATAGAAGACAATGCAGAAGTTTTCTCCAAGATTGGAGGGAGTTTTCAACTTAGAATGCTGTGTCTTGCTAAGTTGATAATCTGCAAAGAATGCTGAATAGACACATACTCTCAGTGTCACAAAGTGACACTGACAAATTGCAAATACAGGTCAAGCATCCCAAATCTGATAATTCAAAATCCAAAGTGCTCAAAAAGTTTGGAAGTTTGGAGCATTTTGGATTTTGGATTTTTGGATTTGGAATGCCAAACTGCTTAAGTATATAATACGAATATCCCCAAATCTGAAAAAATCTGAAATCCAAAACACTTCCTGTCCTGAGCATTTTGGATAAAGTATACCTAATGTGTAGCAAATTGGTATAGCCTTAGGTAGGTGTTTGAAAAGTGGAAAAGGTAACTAATACATCGATGTTTCAATATCCTGAAAGATTTTTAACATGCTAGGAGGAGTGATTGAATTGAATAAGGTCAAGTTTAAAAATCCTTTTTTTGGTCCATTTTGATTATTTTGCTTTCAGGTATAATAGAAGGATTGTAGTCACATATGTGAAAAATGGCTGGGCCTTGAAATAGGATTTCTTTTGCATCTTCCAAAAGAAAGCATATGTGATCTTGAACTGTGTTATACAAAGTACCTGGAGAAAAAGGAAGTGGGAGTATTATTTTACTTCATCTTGGTAGACAATACATTTATTCATTTTTCATTCAGCAGACATGTTAGGTATAAACACTGTTGTGGCTCTTGTGGAGCTCCTACACTAATGGGAGAGACAAACAGGTAAAGAGAACCAATAATAGAATGCTTGATGTGCTTATAGAAGCATGTTTTTTAGTGCTGTTATATCCCAAAGGATTGAAACTCGATAGAAATTTTATTTGTAGAGGGTCTTGACGAAGGAGTAGGAGACTATCAAGTGGAGGTCGTTCTAGGAAGAGGGGAAAGTATATCCTGATGCTTGATAAAGCATGAGGTTTCAAAGGATTAGTAAATTTTCTTGTGTGCTGAAAGTTCATGTGGTAAGGGCTCTGTGACAGTCCTTTAATGAGGTCAGGAAACTTAGGGACAAGTATAATAACCAAATCTAAGGTCAACTGATGCCCACCTCATGCCCCTGAGAATAGTTTAACTTATACAGTGATTCAGCAATATAATATTACTGTTAATATTTATTTTAAAATTTCTTAGCAATATTATCAAGTGACAATGAGAATATTATATAAATCTAGCTTGGAAAAAGCCTGTTGAAAAGTAAGCATTGAGAAACCATCCTTAGTTGCTAATATTGAAGAGGTTGTATATTTAAAATATTAAACCTACTGAAAGGCCGGGCGTGGTGGCTCACGCCTGTAATCCCAGGACTTTGGGAGGTCGAGGTGGGTGGATCACCTAAGGTCGGGAGTTAGAGACCAGCCTGACCAACATGGAGAAACCTCGTCTCTACTAAAAATACACAATTAGCTGGGCATGGTGATACCTGCCTATAATCCCACCTACTTGGGAGGTTGAGGCAGGAGAATCGCTTGAACCCGCCAGACGGAGGTTGCAGTGAGCCGAGGTCATACCATTGCACTCCAGTCTGGGCGACAAGAGTGAAACTCCGTCTCAAAAAAAAAAAAAAAAAAAAACCTGCTGAAGTAGTTTATGTTATTTCCTCAACATTTTGGTTTAAAAAGCATTCATCTGCTTTTATGTCTCGCATTTCAAAATTTCCAAATAGCATGAATTGTGTAGTTCATTGTTTATGATATGAATACAAGCATTATATTGATGAACTTGAGAAGATGTTCTGACACACATAAAGACTGATGTGATGCATTTTTGTACCTTCCTTAATTAAATATATTCTTTTCTCCATTTGTAATAGAGTGTTATGGAAATTGTCTAGGCTTTGATCATCTAAATTTATTTTATCTGGAAACTGAAGTGGTTATTTCCACTGAGCTACTATTGCAAGATACAAAAGAAAAGAGATAAACAAATTGAATGTTCATTTTGACAGCTATTTTGATTACTAATATTTTAAGGGCACGTTTTAAAATACAGGTTCTTTTATGTTATATTATAAATGGAAAAATTCATTTCTCCCTCCATGAAATATAAACTCTGGAAAGTCTCCAGGGATAGTATTAACCATCTTGGAGTACTAACACTGAGAAAATGTTTAGTAATCAAAATAATACTTTATAAATCTTGGACTCGTTGATTCTTTGGATTTTTGGTAATCTAAAAAAAGCAAAAAATGTTGTTGTGTTTATAAATTCCAAGACTAATTGCAAATTTCTTTCTTTTTTCTTTTTTTTTTTTTTTTTGGAGACAGAGTCTTACTCTGTCACCCAGGCTGGAGTGCAGTCACGATCTTGGCTTAGTGCAGCCTCTGCCTCCCAGTTCAACTGATTCTCGTGCCTCAGCCTCCTGAGTAGCTGGGACTTACAGGTGTGCACCACCACACCCAGTTTATTTTTTGTATTTTAGTAAAGATGGGATTTCAACATGTTGCCCAGGCTGGTCTTGAACTCCTGAGCTCAGGCAATCTGCCTTCCTTAGCTTCCCAAAGTGCTGGGATTACAGGTGTGAGCCACTGTGCCCATCCTAATGGTAAATTTTTTATTCCAGAAAAATTGTTTTTTGTTTTTCTTCTGTATATGTTGATGAAAAAATAAGAAAGAAACAGAAACTAAAAATTTAAAGTTACTGAAAATATCACACCTTTTTAAATGTTTATTATGAGTTTTACATTAAAAAAACTTTTAGGTTCAGGGGTACATGTGCAGGTTTGTTATATAAGTAAACTTGTGTAATGACGGTTTGCTGTACAGATTACTTTTTCTCACCCAGGTACTAAGTGTAGTACCTGAAAATTATTTTTTCCTGATTTTCTCCTTCCTCCCACCCTCCACCCTGAGGTAGGCCCCAGTGTCTCTTGTTTCTCTGCTTGTATCCATGTGTTCTCATTATTTAGCTCCTACTTATAAGTGAGAATATGCAGTATTTTTGTTGTTGTTGTTATTGTTCCTGCATTAGTTTGCTAGGAATATTGGCCACCAGCTTTATCCATGTTTCTGCAAAGGACATGATCGTGTTATTATTGCTGCACAGTATTCTATGATGTATCCCTACCACATTTCCATTATCCAGTCTATTGTCAATGGACATTTAGGTTGATTCTTTGTCTTTGCTATTGTGAATAGTGCTACAATGAACATATGTGTGCATGTATCTTTATGGTAGAACGATTTATATTCCTTTTGGTATATACCCAGTAATGGGACTGCTGGCTTGAATGGCAGCTATGTTTTAGTTTTTTGAGGAAGTGCCACACTGCTTTCCACAAGGGTTGAACTTAATTTACACCCCCACCAGCAGTGTATAAGCATTCTTTCTTCTCTGCAATCTTGCTAGCGTCTGTTATTTTTTGACTTATTTTTAATATTAACATTTCTGACTGGTGTGACATGGTATCTCATTTTGGCTTTGATTTGAATTTCTCTAATGATCAGTGATATTGAGTATTATCTCATATGCTTGTTGGCCATATGTATGTCTTCTTTTGAAAAGTGTCTGTTCATATCCTTTGCTCACTTTTTAATGGGGTTGCTTTTTTTTTTCTGGTAAATTTGTTTAAGTTCCTTATAGATTCTGGATATTAGACCTTTTTCCAGTGCATAGTTTACAAATATTTTCTCTTATTTTGTAGGTCATCTGTATACTCTGTTGATAGTTTCTTTTGCTGTGCAGACGCTCTTTAGTTTAATTAGATCCCATTTGTCACATTTGCTTTTGTTGCAATTGCTTTTGGTGTCTTTGTCGTGAAATCTTTACCAATTCCTATGCCCAGAATGGTATTTTCTAGGTTGTCTTCCAGGGTTTTTATAGATCTGGGTTTTACATTTAAGTCTTTAACCCATCTTGAGTTGATTTTTGTATGTGGTGTAAGGAAGAGGTCCAGTTTCAATCTTTTGCATATTGCTAGCCAGGTATTCCAGCACCATTTGCGTGTTTTTGTCAGCTTTGTTGAAGATTAGATGGTTGAAGGTGTTCAGCATTATTTCTGGGCTCTCTCTTCTGTTCTGTTGGTCGATTTGTCTGGTTTTATACCAGTATCATGCTGTTTTGTTTACTGTAGCCCTGTAGTATAGTCTGAAGTAGGGCAATGTGATGCTTCCAATTTTGTTCATTTTGCCTAGGCTTACCTTGGCTATTTGTTATATTTTTTTGTTCCATGTGGATTTTAAAATAATTTTTTCTAGCTCTTGAAGACTGTCATTGGTAGTTTAATTGGAATAGTATTGAATCTGTAAACTGCTTTGGGTAGTGTGGCCATTTCGATGATATTGATTCTTCCTGTTCATGAGCACGGAATGTTTTTCCATTTGTTTGTGTCATCTCTGATTTATCTGAGTAGTGTTTTTGTAGATTCTTATTGTAGAGATCTTTCACCTCCCTTGTTAATTATATTTCTAGATATTTTATTCTTTTTGTGGTAATTATGAATGGGATTGTGTTCCTGATTCGGCTCTTGGCTTTATGTACAAAATCATTAGGAATGTGAGGTGTAGACTCAAATTGATAGTTTAGATCCCAGCTCTAGCTTAAAATTCTTCTGAACGACTTTGGAAAAATTAAATAACCATTAAAAAATTTATTAAATGGCCATAAAATAGTACTGTAGTATTATATATGAATCAAATGAAATAACCCCTAAAAAGCACATAATAATTTCCTGATGCGTTGTAAGTGCTAGGTAAATTTTGGCTGCTTGTATTATTTTCATCCTTATTACCATTAGTACTATCCACTGACGTCACCTTCTCAATGTGGCCTTTCCCAACCATAGCATCTCAAGAAAGGCCACCCATTTGTCTTTATCACAGCACCTTTGTTTCTGCGTTGCAGTATTTTCATAGGTTCTGTTTCATATGTTATTCACTTGTTTATTTTCTGCCGTTCTCTCTAGAATGAGGACTAGGATCATGTATGTGTTGTTCACTATTGTCTCCCTAGCACTTATCACTCAGCAATATTTTTTGAATAAATGAATAGATGCAGTGTTACCTTGAGTCTTATTTAAACTATAAACAAGAATTATCTTCTATTACCTCTCTTTTATAAAGAGAATTTCGTCCCTTTGATTTGTCTCTTTCCTTTGAACCTACTGTGTGTGATGTTTCTCTATTACTTTATCTTTAGAGAGGGAAGTCTTTGCCCAATATGGGGGATTGAGATGGGCCTTTCGGAGAGCTCATAGGCCCCTGTTGAGGTAATCCAAATTTTTATAAAAGGAGAAGAGAAAAGCTTAGACTTATTCACATTTCATTTTGTCAGAGATTTTTTTGTTTGTCAGGACAGTAAAAGGAAGGAGCTCCATAGGCAGCTGAGGCAGACGCTTGACTTCGCTGGAGGAAGAGTTTGGGGCACTGCTGCCTTTCTTGGTTAGCCAACAGCATCCCCCATTTTCTTTCATACAACACACATGCCCAGTGTAAGCTATGAGTGAAGACTCAGCCTAGCAGTTTCACTGAGGTATTGGAGTAGGTCCTAATTGGGTTTGTCTTTCCTCATCAAGAACTCAGCTCTGGCCAGCTGAGCTTGGGCATGCTATTGGTGTTCTGCTGAGAATCATGTCCATGTTTTTTCCCCAGTGATAAATTCTGATCAATTTTCACACTAACTTATGGCGGATAGGCTTGCCTGGATGTACCTGAACATGCTTTGTTTCCAGATGTTTTTGCAATACCTACATGGGTGATTTAACAGAAGCTGGTATAATGTCTTGTTATAGTGCAGCATAAAAACTGCTTACTCCACTTCAGACGTACTACGTTCCTCGTCTGTGTTCTATAAACACATTTCTGCCTCAGTGCCTTTGTCCCTACAGTTCTTTTGGCTTGCAATGCTCTTCCCATAGATTTCCCCATGGCTTGCTCCTTTACTTCATTCAGGTACCTTGAATTATATATGTGTCTTTTTACTTCTGGGGCCAGATGATACAGTTCTTTAAACGTGTCATAATAATCCTAGTTGTTTATGTTTATCTTTTTTAAGATTGTAATACATTTTCACTGAAAATTTATAGTTGAATGGAATAAATTCCTCTCTACAGCTCTATTTTATTTCATATATAAAGAATTTTCTTTATATATGTTTAGGCTAACCCCAAGTTTTTTCTATCTGCATGTGGAAGCTTATTCAGAATCCTTCTAGAAACTGAATGAATTGAATTTTCTTTGAAAAATTAGCACTGTGAAATTTCTGTAAAAATTTACAGCTATATTTGAAATGACAGTAAATCATATGCTAAAGAAAACATATTTTATTAAAGATAGTTGTTTTGTATCTGCCATGTGAAAGTTACTTGATTAGCTGGGTGCTGTGTAGGTCCAAAGAAATTTATGATGTCTCTGCCCTTTATTTTATAATAAATTGGGGAAAGTAATGAAAACAATAATGACAATAAGTAACATTTATTGAGTGCTTAATATGTCAAGCATTGTTTTAAGTGTTTTATTTAAAGGTACATATATGTGAAAGGAAATGAGCATATTAAAGCAGAAATTTCAGAATCTGGGAGTTGTAAAGGATCCTGTTCAACCTTACGAACCTGGTGGAAGCTCTTTAATGCTTTTGGCAGGTATTCCTACAGGATCTCCATAGGAATTCACAAGAAGGGCTCTGAGCTCCTGAAGGAGAAGCGGCACAAAGCTCACAAGGAGCTGCAGCTGAAGGGCGAAGACTGAGCAGCTGGTCCTAGTGCAGGAGCAGCTGCACAGGAGCTGGAGGAGCTGATGACTGGCCTATTTGAGGAAGCCCACAAGATGGTGTGGGAAGCCAGCGTACAGTAGGCAGTGTCAGAAAAGCAGCTGAATGCAGAGGCATGGGGAAAGATAGGCATGCTGCAGGCAGAGGTGACAGCTTGAAGACACTGGTCATCATGTCCACACCAGCCTCTCCCAACTACAAGCTCCACCTGCACCTGCTGAGCCCCACTAAGGGTGGACCCTGCAAGGCCCACTGCCAACCTAAGAGCACCAGCAGTGCCCTCTCCTTGACCTTGTGCCCCACTGTGAGACATGCCCTCACCTTGGACAAGGAGGTGGATGTGACACTATTGGCAGAGTTCCAAGCCTGGAAGGAATTACCTACCTTGGACAAGACCTGTTCCTTGCTGCAAAGGGTGTAGTGGGAGGATATGGACCCCTGCCTGGACTTCACAGTGCAGAATCTCTTGCCACAGGTGTAGGCCTCTATGGGGGACACCACACTCACCATCAAGACTGTGGCTCTGCAGAAGCTGCCTATAGTGAGGGTAACTGTGGTCAATTGTGTCAGTGCCAATATATGTGTCTTGAGCAATTTGGCCCATACCTGCCACCACCACCACATCTGGCTTTGTGACTTTGCGAGCCACTACCACATCTCACTGTCTTCTCAGGCCAGGATCACTGCAGTGTGCAACTTTTTCATCTATATCTGCTACATCCACAAGGCCTGGTGCAACAGGATTTGAAGCCAGTGTTCTGGGAGATCACAAAGCTGTGAAAAGAGATACAGCTGGCCAAACTCAGCTCCCCCTAGAAGCCTAGGGTGTTACCTGGGCCTAGATGTGGGCTGCCTAGGATGGACAGACACACATAAAAATAAGGATCCTGGTACAAGATCTGAGACAGGTCTGTACCTCATGAAATGACCTTTCTTTTACACCGAGTTCTGCAACTCACAGGTAGACTTTCAAGAAAATACCAAAGACCAGGGGGTTCAGAGCCTGAAAAACACTTTTAATGGCAGTTTTTCCTGAGGCAGCCATGAGCATCTATCATTGTTAATATAGTTCTTATCATGTATTGTGCCCTTTGCATCTCTCTAGCTGTTGTCTAATTCTTCTGTTATGCGATAGGCCTTCCTATACTTGAAAATGGTAGTATATCTTCTTGGGGGGAAGTCCTGGCACCCCTGTGGCAAGGTCAGCCCTAATGATTGGTCCTGAATCAGTGATGGCAGAAGAGTGATGGCAGAAGCAGTATTCAGTCTTCTGCTATCAGGCTCTCTTTCCAAGTCTCCTGGGAGCTCCTTGAGGGCAGAAGCTCTTCTTCCCTTATTCCTGATTTTATCCCCAGTGTCTTGCACTGAGTTACGTAAATGAATGAAAGTAAATAAATACAATCTAGAGTTAATATGTTGGATCTCAAGCTTAGTGTGGATAAGACTAGATTTAAAAGGTTCTTATACGGTACTTTATCATCATTATTCTCCCATCTACCTCTCTACCCCTGCCCCGCCACAACTGTATTGTCTCTAAAACATTAAAACTTCAGTGTCATTTATTTACAAAAGTAAATGTTTGGTGGCATTTATTTTAAAAAGTATTATCTTTGATTAAGGAAAACACCTAATAGGCATTATGGGCAGAACTCAGCATCCAGAATAAGACTGGGGTGAAGGGAGGGGTGGTGAAGCTTCAAGGGGAATGGGGTATGACTTCAGCAGCAAAGACCAGTGTGTTTGCATGGATTGTGACAGGCATACCCAGTATATTTTATTCTTTATCATTGTAAAAGGGAATGACTAGGGATGAGAGGAGATATACTATTGAATTCTGGATGGAGATGACAAATTGAAGTCCTAATAACCAATCCGAAGAAGTAATTGCATTTATAAAATTTACCACAGTTACCATGGGGAACATAAAGAAATATTTTATATGTCCATGTATCATGCTACTCTAGCTAGATCTTAGATTCCCTAAGCAACAAGACTGAGTTCATCTTTGTACTCCCAGTGTGTCTCTTTATGACATCTGCATAATAGATGGTCAATAAGTGTTGAATTAGATGGAATAGGGGACTTAGTCCTAGATCTCAAAAAAGTGTATAATTCCTGACCCAGTGTGGCGGCTCATGTCTGCAGTCCCAGCACTTTGGGAGGCTGAGGCGGGCGGATCACGAGGTCAGGAGTTTGAGACCAGCCTGACCAACATGGTGAAACCCCATCTCTACTAAAAATACAAAAATTAGCTGTGTGTCATCGCAGGTACCTATAATCCCAGTTGTTTGGGAGGCTGAGGCATGAGAATCACTTGGACCGGGGAGGCCGAGGTTGCAGTGAACTGAGATCATGCCACTGCACTCCAGCCTGGGTGACAGAGTGAGACCCTGTCTCAAAAAAAAAAAAAAAAAGTGTATAAATTCCTTTAAAGGGAGCAAATGTAATAATCTTGGAAGTTATATAAGAATGCATGGTTTTACGTAGTTAAGTGCCTAGTGAACTGTAGACATAGTAAGTCTCTATATAAATTCAGGAAGACACAATGTTATGAGGCAGTTAAGATTAATATCTAGTGTTCCAGTGCCTGTTCTCTTACTAACTGGCTAGTAACACTATTTCTCTCATAGGGCTGTTAGGGTTTAAATGAGAAAGTGAATGTAAAGTGCTTAAAATGTGGCTGGTGCAGATTGAGCTCCCATGGATATCAAAGAAATCAAGATTTGAGTAGATGAGATTAAAGCCAGGTCCTGATGAAGAAGTACGATTTAGGCAGAAGGATATGAACTATTAATTCTAGCAGTGGCATTTAATTGCTTTTGATCTTTGGCAAGTCTCTGAAACTCTCTGTGCTTTATTTTGTATAAAAAAGGGGCTATTGTAATCACAGTTCTTGGTACACAGTTTGTGCCCAACAAATAATAGCTGTTCTTATCATAGGTGTTATTACCACCTCTCTTATCATCATTGTCACCACTGTTGTCGTCATTTTCAGGGTAGAGAATAGCTGGAAATTGGTCATCTTGGAGTAGTGGAGCTGAGGTCTCAGGGAATAAAGGGAAACAAGATTTATATTTAGAAAAGGGTCTGACTGCAAAATCTCTCTTCAAATTAAATAACTATTAGAAAAATAGAAAGCTCTGATCATGATTACAGTGAATTATGCTGATTGCAGTATCCAGGATATTGAATTTTATATAGAATAAATTTTACTTCAGTATTTTGAAATGATACTAATGATAACAAATTGTATTCTTGCAGTGGCTCTTTTCTTTTTAAATACAGGCCTTTTTAAAGGACCCAAATTTGGGTGTTTTTATTGTACTGAAGCCTATTATAAGATATATAACAAAAAGGACCATGCTTTACACTTTGCCACTGTGACCACCTACCTTTGGAATTAGATTTGAAAGTGTTAAGTGGTTGATGCAGGGAGCAATGAAACAGTGAAAGTATTTTTATAAAGCCAGTGTAATCATATCTTTGTTACAAAAATGAAATCTTTGAACTTTTAAAGTCAGGATTAGTGATAGTTCATGTAGCTTTATCTAGTAATTCTGTGTTACTAAGCATTATTCCTTAATTTTTTTCTCTCAGAACGATATCGCATTCAGAGTGAACAATTTGAAGATCTTTGGCTCATAACCAATGAGCTTATTCTTCGCCTTCAAGAATATTTTGAAAAACAGGGAGTCAAAGATTTTGCATGTTCTTTTTCGGGATCTATACCCCTTCAAGAATATTTTGAGTTGATTGATCATCATTTTGAGGTATGTATGATCATAACCCACATCATCTATAATCCTTAAATATATGAAAGAGAAATAGATGCTATAGAAGAATTCTGTATGCATGCCATTAGGCTATGTGCTTCTAGTTGTTTTTCTTATGTGGATGGTGGATTTCGTGAATCCATTCCTGCCCACTTGCCCAGTTTGTGATCAATTACAGACATTTACAGAGTGGCTGCCTGGAGCTAACCATGTCGTCTGGCCCTGGAACAGAGCTGATTTAATTCTCCCACATGGAGACTTAGCCCTTGACCCCAATAACCCAGTGTTAAAACTATTTGAGCTTATCGGAGGCCATTTGGCTAACTAATTCTAGCAGGCCATAAATGAGGTGTGATTATAAAGTAAAGTGATTTTTCTTTTTCTTTTTTAACAAGCATACCAGAACTTCTGCATCTGAATGAGGGTTAACACTTAAAATATTCCCCAGTATCTGGCACAGTGGGTGCTTAGTAAATGCTGAATGATTACATATATGAATAAATGAGATCTAACAGTAACTTTGTTGCTCTGAATATTTTGCACTTCTTCTTTGGAAGTGCCTTCAGAGCCTATGTTAGATTCTCTTGAGTATCTCAATGGTGACATGCCTTCATCTTTTGAAGATTGATTTGATGATTGGGACTAGCCAAATATTTGGTTTGTGAGTGGATTTGACAGTGACAGTCATAGGTTTTTTAAAAGTCCCCTGTATTCCAGTCATCAGGCTCCACTTACATAGTCTATAAACAGATTCTACAGACAATACAAGAGGGGAATTTTGAGAGAATTTTGAACATTATCCAAGTAAGCATTGGTTCTTGGGACTACATTTCAGTTTAGGAGTGTGTGTGCGTGTGTCTCTGTGTGTGTGTGTGAGAGAGAGAGAGAGAGAGAATTACCAGTCATATAATTTTTCAGTCAACCATTGAACATTCTAAGAGCATTGACTTTCAGCTATGAAGACTTCTTTAATGTAGTGTGAACATAAAAAGAAAATTTCAGGTGTATACAATCGAATTATGAATAATTATGTCATAATTCCTCATCTATGATGAGGATCTGTGATGACAATATTTTCTAGGAACGCATGCCTTTGGTCAAATTGTAGCACCAAAATTGACACAGTCTGTAAGAGTATGTTTAGGTATCGTATGGAATGAGAATCTTTGCAATTCTTTGGGATATATTTTAAGAAATTCTTGCTTCGCTGTTGGAAACTCAAGTGTAGTGATTTGTGAAAGGGTCCACGGAAAGACTATACCAATTATATATTTGTAATATTTGAAATAGAGAGTACTAGATACTATTGACTAATAAGTTTGACATATAATTTTCCCTTTATACTTTCTGGCTAGTAAGTAACTCCTTGGAGCTTCTACATCAGGGGTGTGTCTTTTCTGAGGAGGGACTTAGAGAATATGGTGAATGACAGGCACTTTCATTTGTTACACACATAAATTAAGGGGGGCATGGTTATGCTTCCTTTGTTCTCTGTCTCCTTTCTCTGCTTTCAGCCATTAGTAAGATTTTAAACTTTGAATACAGTTGGGTTTTGGAATCCAGGTGTGCCTTGGAGTGTAAACTTCATGAAGGCAGAAATTTTTGTCTGTATTATTCATTGCTTTAATTTCTAGTGCCTGGACCAGGATTTGGCTCTGGGATCAACAAATATTTGTTAAGCATTGAAATTCTGACATGTGAAAACATTTCAATCACTGCTGCTTTGTTACACATTCAAAGGAATGATAACCTGGTTGATAGTCTGAGTATTGAGAACATCTTTTTAATTTTTTAGTGTATCAAGAATTTAGGAAATAAATTATTACAGCAGTAAATTATACAATTAAAAGAATGAATTATTGATAATTAGGTTAATGTCCTTTTAAAAACTTTATTTTAAAATATTTTTATTACAGGAAATAAATTATAGCAGTAAATTATACAATTAGAAGAATGAATTATTAATAATTAGGTTAATGTTCTTTTAAAAACTTTATTTAAAAATATTTTTATTACTTAATTTTTGGTATTTTTTTGCTCAAGGGAATATTCTTTGATTTAATTAGCAACTGAGTGCTTCTAAAGAGAACACTTGGACACAGGAAGGGGAACATCACACACCGGGGCCTGTTGTGGGGTGGGGCAGGGGGGAGGGATAGCATTAGGAGATATACCTAATGTAAATGACAAGTTAATGGGTGCAGCGCATCAACATGGCACATGTATACATATGTAACAAACCTGCACGTTGTGCACATGTACCCTAGAAATTAAGGTATAATAAAAAAAAATAAAAAAAAAGAAGAAAATGTCTCTCAAAACTGAAGGGTAAATAAAGACAAAATACATGAATACACTTAAAAAAAGTTAAAATTTCAAGTTACTTTTATTTCATATGTAATTGTAGAATGCATGCACTGAAAGGGTAAGGAATTCGGTTTGTTACTAGAAATGTAGACTACGATATGTTTGACTTCTGAGCATTTTGAATATGATGTTTATTTCAGCTAGTTTATTACTGTTTTGTAAAGTTGAGTTAGTGATTCACATGACCTAATCTTATGAAGTGTCCCTTTTACCCTGTGACTTTGACTAGCTTTCTTTTATTTATTTATTTATTTATTTATTTTTTTGAGACGGGGTCTCGCTCTGTCGCCCAGGCTGGAGTGCAGTGGCACGATCTCGGCTCACTGCAAGCTTGGCCTCCTGGGTTCACGCCATTCTCCTGCCTCAGCGTCCTGAGTAGCTGGGACTACAGGTGCCCGCCACCACGCCCAGCTAATTTTTTGTATTTTTTTTAGTAGAGACGGGGTTTCACTGTGTTAGCCAGGATGGTCTCGATCTCCTGACCTCGTGATCCGCCCACCTCGGCCTCCCAAAGTTCTGGGATTACAGGCGTGAGCCACCGTGCTCGGCTGCTTTCTTTTATTTTAACAGTATTAATTTAAATGAGATGGGTTACAGTGAAGAGAGTCATTTAGGATTCTAATTCCCCAGCCACTCAATCTCTTCTTTGGAGGCAGTGTTTGGTGTCCAGTTTCTTGTATATCTTTCTAGAAATATCCTATGCAGTCACAACTATGTTAATATATAGGTTTCTTTTTTTTAAATAAAAAATAATGGTAGCACATTATACATACTATTTTGTATTGTTTTGCTTTGTTTCATTTATCATATTTGCACAGCATTGCATATCAGCACATAGTAGTCTTGCAGAATAGTCTTGTTTATTTAACCAGTTCCCCTATTGATGGGAATTTTGATTATTAATAATGTCTTACTATGATAACAATAGATCAAACAATTTTGTAATGGGTATCCTGATATATACATTACTTTCGGCAAGCATATCTCTAGGATACATTTCTAGAAGTGGGATTGTTAGGTCAAAGGCATATGTTTAAGAGGTATTTGTATTAACTTTTATGTAAAACTTTGCCCATTTTTCTGTTGGATTGTTGCTGATTTCCTACTGATTTCTGTTGGGTTGTGGTCTTTTTCTCATTGATTTGTAGATGCTTTCTAGATATGGGCATGACTTTGTCTCTGTAGTTATTGCTGTTATTTTTTGCAGTTTGCTATTTGTCCTATTTTCTTTATAATTTTTTAAAATCATGTAGAATTAAATGTTTTTGTTTTCTTTTAGTTAGTAATTTATCAGGGGTGTGTTTGTGTGTTTGTGTGTGGGTGTGGCTTTTAGCTTTTGACTTACACTAATAAAGGCCTTTCCTATACCAAGATCATTTTAAAAATTCTGATTTTTCTAGTGCTTTTATTGTGTCTAAACTTTTAATCTCTGCATTGATTTTGCTGTAAAGAATGAGAAAAGATTTCTATTTTTTCCCATGTAACCAATTATTGAAAAACACTTATTAAATGATCTGTTTTTCCTCCAGTGATGCTGGTTAACTTTTACAATTTTCCATTTGATCTGTTCCACTGTATTATCTGTGAATTAGTGATTCATGTACCAAATACCACATTGTTTTAATTCCCTTAACTCTATAATGCATTTAAATTTCTTCATTACTCTTTTACTTTTATTATCATTGTGTGTATTTTTTCTTTAAAGATGTTTTTTGTGTCCATTTAATCTCAATTTAAGAAATTATTCATTGCAGCTACGGATAAATGGTGAAAAATTAGAAGAACTCTTATCTGAGAGAGCTGTACAATTTCGGGCCATTCAACGCCGGCTACTAGCAAGATTCAAAGATAAAACTCCTGCCCCTCTTCAACACCTGGACACTTTGTTAGATGGAACCTACAAGCAGGTCAGTATAATACCAGTAACAGTTTTCTATTACTGGCTATACTTTTTTTTGTCACCCTAGAGTCATGTACCAGAATATCCAAGATAAGGTACTCATTTCCAGTGCTTTAAGAACAGTGAACAGTGCACAAGCTTTAGAGTCAGAAAAACCTAGGTTCAAAGTCAAACTCTGCTGCTTTCTAATTGTGTGACCTTGGGTAAATTACATGAGCGCCCTCAGTTTCCACATATTACCTCCCAGAGTTGTTGTGAGGATTTTTAATCTTTTATGTAAAGCAACAAGAACAATGCCAGGCACGTAATATGTGCTTGATAAATAGTAGCTATTATGATTAGTATTATGAGACAATTCTTGGTGCATTCCATAATTATTACCATAATTCTCCAATTGTCTTACCAAGCAACTGGCTCATACTTCTAGTATTATGTCAGTTGATATTTTGAGATGGAATTCTTAAGCAGCATAGTTCAAAAAGTTCTAGTTCAAAATATATTTTTTCTTCTTCTTGATCACCTTCCATCCATAGTTTATCATTTGCATGGCTGGGTGATCTGGCTGTCACTCTTAAGGCACTGTCTCTCCAAAAACTATTCAAAACATCTCTCACTTAAAAATTATTTTTTAAATTTTAAAATAATTTTAAAAAATCATGAGAAGGCTTCTACCAGTTCTGCTATAATGTCTTTGAATGGTTATAATGAAGACTTTGAATGACTATATTGTGTATTCCTATATTTCTTCACAATGTTACTCTCCTGTTTCAAAGTCAGTGTTGCTGGTATGAATATTCTGTTGATTTTTTGAATTGAGTTTTTTAATTGAGATAATTCTATATTTCTGTGCAGTTGTAACAGATAATGCAGAGAGATCTCATGTCTCCTTTAACTGCTTTCTTCCAATGGTAACATTTTGCAAAACTATGGTATAATATCATAAGCAGTATATTGATATTAATAAAATCCACAGGTCTTATTCTGACTTACTTGTACTCATTTATGTGGGTGTGTGTATTAAGTTGTATACAATTTTATCACCTGTGTAGATTCAGCATCCGCCACCACATTCTAGACGCTTCACCACAGAACTCCTTCATGTGGTCCTTTATCACAACGTTTCTGCCCTTCTCCCCTGCCCCACTCCATTCTGTTGATTTTGAAAGGACAAATCAGATTTTTGTTTTCAGAATTAATTTTCCTAGGGGACAGAAAAATAGCTTACTATGTTTTTGCTCATAATACATTTGTTTCTTAAAATTTTCATGGTTAGGCTGGGCATGGTGGCTCACGCCTGTAATCCCAGCACTTTGGGAGGCCTAGGCGGGTGGATCACGAGGTCAGGAGATCAAGACCATCCTGGTTAATACAGTGAAACCCTGTCTCTACTAAAAATTCGAACAATTAGCCGGGCATGGTGGCAGGCACCCGTAATCCCAGCTACTCAGGAGGCTGAGGCAGGGGAATCAGTTGAACCCGGGAGGTGGAGGTTGCAGTGAGCCGAGATCGCGCCATTGCACTCCAGCCTGGGTGACAGAGCAAGACTCCATCTAAAAAAAAAAAAAAAAAATTCATGATTATTTGAAAATTAGCAGCAATTTAAAGGACAGTCTATAGTAGCAGTGGAATATTGGAAAGAACACTGGGCTTGGAATTCAAACACCGCAGTGTTGTTGCTTATTAGATGTATGGTTTTTGGCAATTCCCTTACCCTCCCAGAACTTATGTTTTGTTCCATAAAATGAGATGACTACTCTTTTGTTACAAAGATTATATTCCATAATGTATGGAATTTACAAAATTTGTTCCACAAATATAGACTGCCAATTTCGTGTGTGTGTGCTGGGGTAATTATATGATTCTTCAGTCAGTAGGCACCAATGCCCTGTCTGTTCCACACCTCTTTTCCTCTTTAGTACTCTTTTTGTTTTGTTTTGTTTTCTATTTCCTTCCTTCTTTTCCTTTTCCTTTTTCCCATTTCTTTGTTCACTTTTCTTTCTCATTCTGGGGTCTACCGCCATCCCTGCCTGCCATACTTGAGGCTGAAGGTATGGTCAACCTTGTATTTAATGATGCTGTATCTTTTTGTAGACACAATGGTGGAAGGGCATTTAAGGGAACTTGAAGAGGATGCTTGATTTAATGCTTTCCAGATTTTCTATATAGTAAGACTTCGTCTTTTATACATTTAAATTGCAGAGGTTTTTATTTTTTTTGGCTTAGCCTCAAGGTTGAGGTTTTCCATGATTTGTAATATTACAGACAAGATGATCAAAACCATGGCTTTTCACTTGAATGTATATTGTTAAGTCCCATTCCTTTTAGATTAATGAAAAGAATGAATAAGCATTTGAAGGAAAAATATGAGTACTATAAGGATTTTGACTTAATTTTTATGTACCTTGCCATTCAATTTTATTATATATATATATATTTGTAATAAATGAGGGTGAGGTGTTGATTGTTCAGTAAGTTTCTTGAGCATAATAAAGTCTATTTTAATTCCGTTTAGTCAATTTTTTAATGACATACTTAACACATGAATATAATTTCCCAAAGAAAATTATAACATTATACATAATGCTAAATTTCCCATCTTGGTTCCTTATGATCTGCTCAGAAATATAATCATTCTTACTGTTTTTGTTTCTTTCCACACCTTTTTTTTTGGTGCATAGAAATGAAATATTGTTTCACCAGGCTAAAGAAAAACTCCATAAAGAGTATCATACGATATGTATTAATCTAGCTCTCTTTTTTCTTTTTCTTCTAAAGTATGTACTGGAACTCTATGCATATTAGTGCATAGATGTATTTCTCTATTTGTAATGGTTACATAATAGTTTATGATATGGACAGTCTGTAGTATGGACAATCACAGTTTATTAAAGGACAAATCTTAATAATAGTTTTAATGTTGAGTCTAACATTGAGAAAAATCCTTTTTCGACAACTCTTCTGGGATCGAACAAGCATACCACATACCTTATTATCACATACCTTCTGTTTAGTGTTTTTCTTATCTTTATGCTTTGCCTAGGTAGGGAGCATGATTTACTTGATGGATTAGTCAAGCTCATGAAATAACAAGCCATGCTAGAGTCCATTCCTGTCCCTGTGGCATAACTCCATTGCATGACTTTACTAGATTTTTAAAGTCTTTTCCCAACGTACTGCTTTAAAATTAGATCTGCTACCTGTTTAGAGTTTTTTTTTCCTCCTGTGATGGGATTTTTAATTTTTCAGCAAAGTTTTCTCTATGAGACACACATATACACATGCACACATACACCAGCATACCCGTACATACACACTACCTTACAGGTATGTTGTACCAGATTGTAGCTCAGCCAATAGTGTATGAAAATGCCTGCTTTCCTAGGTATTATTACTTATTTTCATCTTTACAATTTTTAACTGAAACAGTAATTTGATTGTTGTTTTACTTCTTACCTCTTTTGTTGCTTTCCAGAGATGCTGCATATTTTTCACATGTTAATTGGCCATTCGTATTTCTTTTTTATGACTTGCGTATGTACACATTTTGTTTAATATTCTATCATGTTCATCTTTGTCTTACCATTTTGTGTATATTGAGGGATAATCTTTGATCATACTTTCATCATGCATGAAAATACTTGGTACCTATTTATGTATGTAATCTCTCATACATAAAAAAGTTTTACCAATTTATCATTTGCCTGTTATTTTTTATTTGTAATGTATTTTTGACACATGAGGTTTAAAAAAACGCTTGCATAGTAAAATCTGTCCATCTTTTTCGTTTAGGTTTCTCTGCCTAGGAAATCCTTCCTTATGTATGCCAAGAGTATATGAATATCAATTTATAAATTATTCTAACACTTCTATGCTATGATTCTTTAAGTGTACTTTTTTCACTCCATCTGGAATTTATTGTGCAATTTAGTGAGAATCTAATCTCCCTGCTCCCTGGTGAGCTTATTGTCTCAGCCCCTGCTTATCACATATTCCATTCTTCTACTGAGCTAAAATACTACCTGAATCATTTAACAATTTTACTGTATAGCAAACCATCCCAAACCTTAGTGGCTTAAAACAACAATAATTCATTATTTATTGTTCATGAGTCTCTGGATTAGCTTGGTAGTTCTGTTGATCTGGGTCATGCCTGGCTGATCTTGATTGGGCTCACTCATGTGTCTCTGGTCAGCTGGTGGCTCAGCTCGGGACTGGATAGCTAGGACGTATTTACTCATGTATTTGGCAGATGGCTTGCAGTTAGCTGAAATAATTGGGCCACTTGTCTCTCATGGCCCAGCAGGCTAGGCTGGGCTTGTTCACATGGTGACTATATGTCCCAATGCACAAGCACTTTTCAGGCGTCTGTTTGTGTCATGTTTCTAGTGTTCCATCGGCTTTGGTCAATTCAGATCAAAGAGGTGGGGATATAGACTTTGCCTCTTTGTTGAAGGAGTGGAGAATTGTGTACTTTTTTATAATCTATCCTCCTTCTTTCAACATATATTAAATTAGCAAACTATTTTAAATGAACAGTTATTTTTGAAACTTTTCTAACCCTTCAATTTAGTTTTTCTATACTTAGAGATGTCTTTTCTTCTATACTTTTGACATTTAAACTTAAATTTTTGTTGTCATTAAAATCTTATTCACTCATAAGCAGTTGTGGTCTATGGACTCTGAAGATAATTTATCTGAAAATTAATTAGGTTTGTCAAGAGTTGTTTAAAGCAAACAGAGCAGGCTGGGTATGGTGACTCACGCCTGTAATCCTGGCACTTTGGGAGGCTAAGGCAGAAAGATCCCTTGAGCCCAGGAGTTTGAGATCCCTATGAGCAACATAAAGAGACCCTGTCTCTACATAAAATTTGAAAATTAGCTGATAGAGGTGGTGCTCACCTGTGGTCTCAGCTACTCAGGAGGCTGAGGTGGGAGGATTGCTTTAGCCTGGGAGGTTGAGGCTGCAATGAGCCATGATTGTGCCTTTGTATTCTAGCCTGGGCAACAGTGTGAGACCCTGTCTCAAAACAAACAAACAAACAAAAAATAAATAAATAAATAAATAAATAATGCAAACAGAGCATCAGTGTTGTTTTTAGGCGAATAAAACTGTCTGAATATTTGCCCATGTGCTTAGTTATGGTCAGTTCTTTGAAGGATGGAATCTATTATCCAGTTTTTTAAATAGGTCTTCACCTTAGCTTTGTCTAGTACTGGCTTCGTGGGCATGTCACCTGCACAGTCACACAGAGCCCTGTTTTTGGTTTAATACTCTATAGCAGCCATATTGGATTTCTTAATACTTTTAGAACAAGGGGTCCTGTATTTTTATTTTGCTCTGGGCACCTCAAATAATGTAGCTGGTCCTGGCCCTGTTAGGATAATAACAACTTTCTGATGAGTAGAACAAGACACCTGGGAGTTCAGATGCAGAGCAAAGTTCAAATAGAGAACAGCCTTATTACCCCTACCCCCAAATCACATGTAGGCTTTTCCAAAGATGAAGAAAACGGGATGCAATGGACATCCGTGGTAGCTCTTCTGGATAGTTCAAGTGCTTCTTTTTGGGACAAACATTTTGGTTAATTGGCAATGAGGCAACCATCCATGAAGGGTTATCTCATTTAGGACCATCATCCTGCAATTAGCCCTCTCTTGGCCTATTGTGGGTGGCAGCCTCTTATTATATTTCTAACAGGTGGGTCACTGGCTTCAAGATGCATCATTAATAGTTTTGAGTTTTGGTACAAAAGCCAACCACTTCCCTCCCTATTTTCAAATGCAGGTTATTTCCTGTATCCTGTATAGGAACCCTCAAAGCCACATCCCCATCTTATTTTTGCTAGCATGCCTTGCCTACATAGTGTCTACTACTGCATCATACTCCACTAGGAACATACAACAAGCACCCTTACGGAGGCCAACCTAAGGTTGAAGCGAGGAGAGGGGACCTGGGATTATCAATCTGGGAAAAGCAGAGCGTGATTCTTACAGGGGAAGGATTTGGCCTCTAGTGAATAAATATTTTTCATTTGTCCACCACAGTTTCAGTAATTATGTTGTATTTATGCAGCCATAAAAAAGAACAAGATTATGTCCTTTCCAGGGACATAGATGGAGCTGGAGGCCATTATCCCTAGCAAACTAACACAGGAACAGAAAACCAAATATACATATTCTCACTTAAAAGTGGGAGCTAACTGGTGGGAACACATGAAGACATAGAGAGGAACAACACACACTGGGGCCTACTGGAGGGTGGAGGGTAGGAGGAGGGGAGGATCAGGAAAAGTAACTAATGGGTACTAGGCCCAGTATGTGGGTGGTGAAATAATCTGTACAATAAACCCCCGTGACACAAGTTTACCTATGTAACAAACTTGCACATGTACCCCTGAACTTAAAATACAAGTTAAAACTAATAAAATTTTGGGAAAAATATCATTCTTTTTGAAAGAATTTTCATCTTTACTTCTAGCTTTGGAGGTATAATGTTGAAAGAATGTAACCATGTTGAGAATGTCTTCTTTTCAGTAGTTAGAAACCTAAATTTCCTCATTTGTAAAATTGTAATACTGCCTTCTCAATCAACTGAATGTATTTTTGGAGGACCTAAGAAATAAAGTAGGAGAAAAGAAAGGAAATTCTTATTTGTTGGGTGTCTGCTGAGTTTGAAGTAAATTTTATTTATTACTTCATTTAATACTTAGAATCATCATGTGAGGGTGGCATTATTGTTTATAGAGGAAGAACCTGAGACTCTGAGTAGAGTTAAGAAACTTGCTCAGTGTTACACAGATATTAAGCATTGTATTCCAAAGTCCAGGCTTTAGAATATCAAGTGGAAATTTTACTTTAATCATTGTCAGGTGGGACATAGACAGCCTAGATTTTCTTTAGCAAAATTATGGTCAGGGTAAAGAAAAAGGAAATGTGTGCGAACTGTTTGTACATGTTCATGCTACGTATATGTATATTCATGATCATCTAATAGTCATTGTATACACACCTATTAGACAGGTAACAAAATCTTTTGGAGAGTTCCCTCAATTCTGAAATTATATCTGAAACTTAAGTATCAGAGGACTTTTTTTGGGTGTGTGACTTTGTTGATTTCACTTATACCTAAGTTTAGCTTCTTTGCCTTCAAATGCTAATGCTGATTGGCAGAAAAGCTTTGCCAAATAAATTCTCTATTTTATTATAAAATTTTCACATAAATTTGTTAGTCAAAGCAAGACTGATTGGCTGAGTAAATTGAAATGGAAGAAATTAGACTTACCCTATGACTTGGCTTATGTTTTGATGCTATTATATGTGCTGAGGTTTTTCTCCTCACTTCAACACTAACCCTCTGTTGTAGCAGAGGGAAAATGTTTACTGATCTAAAAGTTGGTGTCAGATGACATATGTGTGATGTAATGACTAGTAGTCACTAATGTTCTAGAGAGGCAGATGGCTGATTTTTCTCTTCTACAAAACAGAGGCTGTATTAGGCATAATTTTAAATAGAGATCCTGTGGTTTGGAGTTTGCTATTTGTTACTTTTTCTGTACTTTAAACTTCCTTCCACTCTGTTTATTTGTATAGTATTGATATATAAAAATCATTTTAAGTCACGCAGAAGTCTAAGAGCATTTTGGTCCATGGGTTTTTAAATGAGCATGATTTTGGCTGATAACACAGAGGAATATATAATGAAACCATTCAGAGGCCCACTTTCCTCATTGTCATGGACAAGTAAAAATAACATGCTGAGAGACTAAGAAGGAGCTTTCATGGATGTGGTGATGTTGCTGGGCTTGTTTTTCATATAACCACTTAAGAGCTAAAAGGAAATTCTTTCTCAGAAGGTGATAGAGTAAATAGGTGAGAAAGGAGGAGGATGCAGAAATTTGCAATCGTATGTTTGTGGATGAACAGGGGTGGTAAGTAAAAACAAAACAAAACAAAACAAAAAAACTGAGATGTCAGTAAAAAAAATGGAATTTGTACGTTTTTACCCTGTAATTTTACTCTTGAATATTTAGGCAAGGAAATAGTTCACAAAGAAAAAAATACATTCATCAAGATATTCATTTATATTATTAATTATCTTTGCAGGAAATTGTAACCAGCTTTCTAGCTGGAAAGTGATTAGGTTTATCATAGTACTACTGTTTGATGTGATATCATTTCATATCATTATTGTGTTTCATTATTTTCAAAACTGGAATGATATAAAACATTTTATATAACTGAAAAAAGCAGATTATGAAATAGTATATAATAAGTTACAAATAATAAAATAGATGTGTCTATAATAGATACATGTGCAAAAAATTGAAAATGGTGTATGTTTATTTTAGATGACTTTACATTTTTATGCAATTTTAAAAAATATTATAATTTGTTGAGTGCATGGATAGGAAGAATCAGTATTGTGCAAATGGCCATATTGCCCAAGGTAATTTATAGATTAATGCTATTCCCATTAAACTACCACTGACATTCTTCACAGAATTAGAAAAACTATTTTAAAATTCGTATGGAACCAAAAAAGAGCCTGAATAGCCAAGACAATTGTAAGCAAAGAGAACAAAGCTGGAGGCATCACCCCACCTGACTTCAAACTATCCTGCAAGACTACAGTAACCAGAACAGCATGGTACTGGTACAAGAACACACACAAAGACCAATGTAACAGAATAGAGAACTCAGAAATAAGACCGCACACCTACAACCATCTGATCTTTGACAAACCTGACAAAAACAATCAGTGGGAAAGAATTCCCTATTTAATAAATGGTGCTGGGAGAGCTAGCTAGCCATATGCAAAAATTGAAACTGGACCTCTTCCTTACACCAAATACCAAAACTAACTCAAGATGGATCAAGACTATCATCAGAGTGAACAGACAACCTACAGAATGGGAGAAAATATTTGCAGTCTCTCCATCTGACAAAGGTCTAATATCTAGAGTCTACAAGAAACTTAAACAAATTTACAAGAAAAAAAAAACCCATTAAAAAGTGGACAAAGGACATGAACAGACACTTTTCAAAAGAAGACATACATGTGGCCAGAAAATATCTGAAAAAGCTCAACATCACTGATCATTAGAGAAATGCAAATCAAAACTACAATGAGATACTATCTCACACACCAGTCAGAATGGGTATAATTAAAGCATCAAAAAACAACAGATACTGGTGAGATTGAAGAGAAAAAGGAACACTTTTATACTGTTGGTGGGAGTGTAATTTAGTTCAACCTTGTGGAAGACATTGTGGTGATTTCTCAAAGACCTAGAGGCAGAAATACCATTTGACCGAGCAATCCCATTACTGAGTATATACCCAAAAGAATATAAATCTTCAATTATAAAAATACATGTATGCGTATGTTCATTGCAGCACAGTTCACAATAGCAAAAACATGGAATCAACCCAAATGCCCATCAATGATAGAGTAGATAAAGAAAATGTGGTACATATGCACCATGGAATACTATGCAGCTGTAAAAAGGAATGAGATCATGTCCTTTGCAGGATCATGGGTGGAGCTGGAAGCCATTATTCTCAGCAAACTAATGCAGAAACAGAAAACCAAACACTGCATGTTCTCACTTATAAGTGGGAGCTGAATGATGAGAACACATGGACACATTGTGAGGGGAAACTACACACACTGGGGCCTGTGGGAGTGGGGTCAGGGGAGGGAGAGCATCAGGAGGAATAGCTAATGGGTGCTGGGATTAATATCTAGGTGATGGATTGATCTGTGCAACAAACCACTGTGGCACATGTTTACCTGTGTAACAAACCTGCACATCCTGCACATGTACCCTTGAACTTAAAATAATAGTTGAAGGAAAAAAAAATTAAAAAAATTGATGAGCACAAAAATAGCTTTTTCAAAACAATGTGAATGCATTAATACACTGAATCATACACTTGAAAATGAGGAGCTGACAATTCTCTATGCCTGGTATGGCACTATCTAATAGATAGCCACATATAGCTAATTCACACTTGAAATGTGAATTTTATGTTATGTGTGTTTTACCAGATATAATACCACAGATAACAACTTTTTGAAAACTGGGTTGTAGTCATGGAACTCCTGTTCTTCACTGGTATTTCTGAGGGAGCTGTTTTCTCTTTCCTGTCTATACCCTATGAACTTGTTTCTCTGGTCTCAGAATGTTTAGAGTTTTGAATTATTCCATATATGAGTTAGTTTATTCCTGTTCACTGAAAAGAGAGCAGTTAGATAACTGAATGAATGGTATGCTTGAGTGAATGTAAAGGTGGATGTTCTCTTGCTCTGTCTGACCCTTGCTAGTTTCTCAGCCAAACAAGAGCAATATACAAAGCTCTTTCAAAATTTTGTAAATTTTTCTTTATTCGGGTCAGAGTAATAATCTCCAAAGAGTGTTTGTTATAAGTATGTCCCTGATGTATTCAATATCTGTGTGTGGGTATAGAATCTAGCCAAACTGTCTGACAGAAATTTGTTCAAGTCACAAATGTGAGCCACATATATTATTTTTAATTTCCTAGAAGATTAAAAGAGTAAAGTGAAACAAGTTAAAGTAATTTTAACCGTGTATTTTATTAATTTATTTATTTTTTGAGACAGAGTCTTGCCCCGTCACCCAGGCTAGAGTACAGTGGCATTATCTTGGTTCACTGCTGGGACTACAGGCACGCGCCACCAAACCTGGCTAATCTTTGTATCTTTAGTAGAGACAGGCTTTCACCATGTTGGCCAGGCAGGTCACAAACTCACGTGACCCACCCGCCTTGGCCTCCCAAAGTGCTGAGATTACAGGCGTGAGCCACTGTGCTCAGCCCAACAATGTGTTTTATTTAACTCTATATATTCAATATATCATTTCAACATGTAGTAAAATTAAAATTATTGAGATATTTTATATTTCATAGTATGTCTTCAAAAATCTGGTTTATTTTATATGTGCAGCACATTTCAAGTATGAATTAGCTATATGTGGCTATCTATTAGATAGTGCCGTACCAGGCATAGAGAATTGTCAGTTCCTCATTTTATATTGTTTCTTGTGATGTCTTTTTTCTTGATTTTTTTTCTTTCCATTAGTCTTTTTAAATTCTTATTCATGAATAGACTGTCACTGAGCCAATGATTTTCACTCACTGGATGTGAATAGCAGGCAGTTGTGAAGCACTCTTAGGTGGTTAGAGAATCACCAGAAACATTAGCTCGTAAAAACTATACATTCAAATATTGTTTAAAACAATGTCATCAAATTTTATGTCAACAGACTTGAGTCCTAGTCCCAGTTCTTTCTGGTGCTTTGACTTTGGGCATATCACGTCATCTCTCTGAGCTTCACCTTCTTCACTTTAATCTGTGGACCCTGTAGATAGAACTTGTCTGTGTAGCATCTTGCATGGTGCTTATTTTCCAGTAAAATTCTCAATAAATGTTTATTGTACCTGCATAATGGTTATGAAAGGGACTTAGAATCTTAAATTTTCATCAATTCAGAATTTCAGAAATCAGTGGGGACTTAGGGATCATCTAGTGCCAGCCCCTAAACTGGGGTGAGGTTGTTGCCCAGTCAGCATTTGTTAGGTACACTGTAATGACAATGATGTAAGTTATAGGGCTTTGTGCAACTGAATTAGTTTCAGAAAAGATATGTAAGTGCAAAGTATTATAACATTGGAGTTATGGTTCCCTGGATTTAGGTATGTAATGCTAATTGACATTAATGGGGGTTGTACATACTTCAAGGGGAGAACAGACCTATTATCGTACGAAAACATTCTCCTTTTAATAACCATCTGGTATGCTTTACTTCCCTGGGGCGTGTTCACTTTTTATAAATTGAATGCATGCTTCTTTATCTTCATGTTCTTCAATCAGCATTTGAGTTTTCTGCTTGCTAGTGTTAGCTTGAACAACTGGCTGTATTGTAAATTTAATATTAGGATTTTATCTTGGTAAGTTTATCAGATTCAGAAATTTGATCACTTTTCTGAAATAAACTATTCTGAGTCAGAAGTAATCAGTGTGTACCCTCTTCTGCTAAAATTTTGTTCTCTTTGCTGTTTGATCTTTAAAAAAATAATAGTCCTTTGAGATATACTCAGAAACAAGATGTTTCTAATATTACAATAAAACTATTAATGGGCTCATTATGTGGAAATGAAAATCTTATCTTTTTGTGTCAGTGATGACAGAAAAATACATAAGTGGCCTCCAATTATCTGTAATTGTATGAGGATTTCTTTCATTTCTGTTATCTATCTTCCTGTTTAATCCCATCTGGCACAATTATTCTTTTTGTATTAGTTTTTTGTAAAGGAGTTCTGAACGGTTTGAATTGTGAATTAGCGATTATTACAACCCTTATAACCCTCACAGTCCTCCCGTCCACCTTCCTTCCCTTACCATCATTTTCTCTCTCTCTTTAAGTAGAGGAAAACAAAGCCAGTTTTCTTGAGAGATTATTTTGTAATCTTTCTCAGCAAAAGAAAAAGATGTACTGTTTTTATAAGCATATCTATGAACAGCTGAGCAGTTATATCAACCCCGATATGTTTCTCTGTATATTAATATACAGACAGCTAATAGTGCTCAGAGTGTTGCTTGAAAGTACCAAATATAACTAAGGATAAATTAAGGTGCTGTACTTCCTAAAAAGATACTTTTATGAGGCCCAGCTGTATAGCCTGGAACAATCTAGCAGTAGGAAAAGTGATTTAATGTAATTAAAAGAAATGTACTTTGAACATTTGACCTTAAGTGGATTTAAATATATTTGTCACACTACCTGAGAATCATTGATAGAATGTCATGCAGTAGGATCAATACCTATCCAACTTTACCATGCTCCCAGATGGGCCACCTGTATTTTTGTTTTTAACTTCCTTTTTATATGATTTCCATATCTCTTATAGCAGGATATTAAATTTCAGAGAATTAGGCCCTCAGCCAAATATTGATTTCCCAACTTTCCTCCACCCGATCTCATCTAGGACTGGCTTCTAGCCCATCACTTAATATTCTTTTTCAGTTGATTCCCAGTTAGAATGATAAGCCAGAAGCCATATTCTTGGAGATGTTTTTCCTGTGGAAGTGATAGATTTTCATGGGACCATTTCCCTCCATCTTTTTTCCCACTTTTGTGATTCAAGGTAAAAGTATTTGAGAGGATCTGCCTGTTGACAAAAAGAATCAAACTGTAGAATATTTGAAGAGATTTATTCTGAGCCAAGTGTGAGTGACCAGTGGCCTGGGGCACAGTCTCAGGAGGTCCTAAGAACATGTGCCTAAGGTAGTTGGGCTACAGCTTGGAATTATACAATTTAAGGAGACATAGACATCAACCAATACATGTAAGATGTTGGTTTGGTCTGGAAAGGTGGGACACCTTGAAGGGGTGGGGGGCAGGGCTTCCAGGTCATAGGTGAGTTCAAGGATTTTCTAATTGGCAACTGGTTGAAAGAGTTAGATTGCCGTCTAAAGACCTAGAATCAATAGAAGGAATATCTGGGTTAAGACAAGAGATCCTGGAGACCAAGGTTCCCTTGATGCAGATTAAACCTTCAGGCAGCAGGCTTCAGAGAACAGACTGCAAATGTTTATCAGATTCCCAGTTGATTCTGTCTAGAAAAAAGGCCTGGAAAGGGAAGGGGATTCTACAGAATGTAGATTTTTTCCCCCCACAAGAGACAGCTTTGCAGGGCTATTTCAAGATTTGACAAAGAAACATATTTGGGGTAAAATATTTTGATTTCCTTCCTTATATAATATCATGTGATGTTATGCCAGAGTCAGGTTGGAAAGTAAGTCATGTTATATAGGGTTAAATAAAACCTCTCTGATGATACTTTGTGGTTTGTAGAGTGTGTCTCCTCATGCCCTTGCTAAATCCAGGCCATGGTCTCAAGGAAGCCCACAGGTCCGCGTCCTTATGGTCAAATGTGTCAACAAATTGCCTCATTAGATGAGGTTAATTTTATGAACGTAATTATCTGTGGTTTTTATTTGTTTGTATTTGTCTTATTCCAAGACCTTCAAGGGGATCCCTGTTGCCTGTTAGATTACGTTGAAATTTCTCACTCTGACATTCAAAAATTCTGAAGAGTTGCACCCAATTTCTTCTAATCTCATCTCCTATTTCTGCAGAAACTACATGCTGGTCAAGCTACCCTATCCTCTGAAAAAGAACGCAGCTTTATTGATATATAATTTGCATACCAAAACTCATGCGTTGTAGTGTACCATTTAAGGATTTTTAGTAAATTTGTAGAGTTGTGCACCACTACTACAATCCAATTTTAAACATCACCATTCCGCCAAAAGCCCCCTTGTGCCCAGTTACACCTAATCCTCACTCCCACTCCAACTACAAGAAACTACTAATCTACTTTCTGTCTTCATAGGTTGGTCTTTTCTGGATATTTCATATAAATGGAATCATACAATATGTAGTCTTTAGCATCTTTTACCTAATATCATGTTTTTGAGGTTCATCTATCAGTTTTCCTCAGTGGTTGCTCCTTTTTATTTTATTTCCTCAACTTTTATCTTAGAATCAGGCAGTACCTGTGCAGGCTTGTTACAAAGGTATATTGCATGATGCTGAGGTTTGGAGTATGAATGAACCTGTCACCCAGGTAGTGAGCATAGTACCCGAGAGGTAGTTTTTCAACTCTTACCCCTCTTCCTTCCTCCCCACTCTTATATCGCTCCAGTGTCTGTTGTTCCTAACTTTATGTTCATATGTACCCAATGTTTAGTTCCTACTTATAAGTGAGAACATGCAATATTTGGTTTTCTGTTTGTGTGAGTTAAGTATAATGGCTTCCAGCTACATCCATGTTGCTGCAAAGATATGATTTCATTCTTTGTTTATGACTGCATAGTATTCCATGGTGTTTATATACCATAATTCCTTTAAAATTTTTTAAAAAAATAATTTCAACTTTTATTTTAGATTCAGGGAGTAGATGTGCAGATTTGTTACATGGGTATATTGAGTGATGCTGAGGTTTGGGGTATGGATCCTGTCACCCAGGTAGTGAACATGGTACCCAGTAGGTAGTTTTTCAACCCACACCTCCCTCTCTCCCCACTGTAATACTCCCAGTACCACATTTTCTTTTTTTTTTTTGAGTTTTACTTTATTTTTTTATTTTATTATTATTATACTTTAAGTTTTAGGGCACATGTGCACAATGTGCAGGTTAGTTACATATCTATACATGTGTCATGCTGGTGTGCTGCACCCATTAACTCGTCATTTAGCGTTAGGTATATCTCCTAATGCTATCCCTCCCCTCTCCCCCCACCCCACAACAGTCGCCAGAGTGTGATGTTCCCCTTCCTGTGTCTATGTGTTCTCATTGTTCAATTCCCATCTATGAGTGAGAACATGCGGTGTTTGGTTTTTTGTCCTTGCGATAGTTTACTGAGAATGATGATTTCCAATTTCATCCATGTCCCTACAAAGGACATGAACTCATCATTTTTTATGGCTGCATAGTATTCCATGGTGTATATGTGCCACATTTTCTTAATCCAGTCTATCATTGTTGGACATTTGGGTTGGTTCCAAGTCTTTGCTATTGTGAATAGTACCGCAATAAACATACGTGTGCATATGTCTTTATAGCAGCATGATTTATAGTCCTTTGGGTATATACCCAGTAATGGGATGGCTGGGTCAAATGGTATTTCTAGTTCTAGATCCCTGAGGAATCGCCACACTGACTTCCACAATGGTTGAACTAGTTTACAGTCCCACCAACAGTGTAAAAGTGTTCCTATTTCTCCACATCCTCTCCAGCACCTGTTGTTTCCTGACTTTTTAATGATTGCCATTCTAACTGGTGTGAGATGGTATCTCATTGTGGTTTTGTTTCAGCTTTCTACATATGGCTAGCCAGTTTTCCCAGCACCATTTATTAAATAGGAAATCCTTTCCCCATTGCTTGTTTTTCTCAGGTTTGTCAAAGGTCAGATAGTTGTAGATATGCGGCGTTATTTCTGAGGGCTCTGTTCTGTTCCATTGATCTATATCTCTGTTTTGGTACCAGTACCATGCTGTTTTGGTTACTGTAGCCTTGTAGTATAGTTTGAAGTCAGGTAGCATGATGCCTCCAGCTTTGTTCTTTTGGCTTAGGATTGACTTGGCAATGTGGGCTCCTTTTTGGTTCCATATGAACTTTAAAGTAGTTTTTTCCAATTCTGTGAAGAAAGTCATTGGTAGCTTGATGAGGATGGCATTGAATCTATAAATTACCTTGGGTAGTATGGCCATTTTCACGGTATTGATTCTTCTACCCATGAGCATGGAATGTTCTTCCATTTGTTTGTATCCTCTTTTATTTCATTGAGCAGTGGTTTGTAGTTCTCCTTGAAGAGGTCCTTCACGTCCCTTGTAAGTTGGATTCCTAAGTATTTTATTCTCTTTGAAGCAATTGTGAATGGGAGTTCACTCATGATTTGGCTCTCTGTTTGTCTATTATTGGTGTATAAGAATGCTTGTGATTTTTGTACATTGATTTTGTATCCTGAGACTTTGCTGAAGTTGCTTATCAGCTTAAGGAGATTTTGGGCTGAGACAATGGGGTTTTCTAGATATACAGTCATGTCGTCTGCAAACAGGGACAATTTGACTTCCTCTTTTCCTAATTGAATACCCTTTATTTCCTTCTCCTGCCTAATTGCCCTGGCCAGAACTTCCAACACTATGTTGAATAGGAGTGGCGAGAGAGGGCATCCCTGTCTTGTGCCAGTTTTCAAAGGAAATGCTTCCAGTTTTTGCCCATTCACTATGATATTGGCTGTGGGTTTGTCATAGATAGCGCTTATTATTTTGAGATACGTCCTATCAATACCGAATTTATTGAGAGTTTTTAGCATGAAGGTTGTTGAATTTTGTCAAAGGCCTTTTCTGCATCTATTGAGATAATCATGTGTTTTTTGTCTTTGGTCCTGTTTGTATGCTGGATTACATTTATTGATTTGCGTATATTGAACCAGCCTTGCATCCCAGGGATGAAGCCCACTTGATCATGGTGGATAAGCTTTTTGATGTGCTGCTGGATTCGTTTTGCCAGTATTTTATTGAGGATTTTTGCATCAATGTTCATCAAGGATATTGGTCTAAAATTCTCTTTTTTGGTTGTGTCTCTGCCCGGCTTTGGTATCAGGATGATGCTGGCCTCATAAAATGAGTTAGGGAGGATTCCATCTTTTTCTATTGATTGGAATAGTTTCAGAAGGAATGGTACCAGTTCCTCCTTGTACCTGTGGTAGAATTCGGCTGTGAATCCATCTGGTCGTGGACTCTTTTTGGTGGGTAAGCTATTGATTATTGCCACAATTTTAGAGCCTGTTATTGGTCTATTCAGAGATTCAACTTCTTCCTGGTTTAGTCTTGGGAGGATGTGTGTGTCGAGGAATTTATCCATTTCTTCTAGATTTTCTAGTTTATTTGCATAGAGGTGTTTGTAGTATTCTCTGATGGTAGTTTGTATTTCTGTGGGATTGGTGGTGATATCCCCTTTATCATTTTTTATTGCATCTATTTGATTCTTCTCTCTTTTCTTCTTTATTAGTCTTGCTAGCGGTCTGTCAATTTTGTTGATCTTTTCAAAAAACCAGCTCCTGGATTCATTAATTTTTTGAAGGGTTTTTTGTGTCTCTATTTCCTTCAGTTCTGCTCTGATTTTAGTTATTTCTTGCCTTCTGCTAGCTTTTGAATGTGTTTGCTCTTGCTTTTCTAGTTCTTTTAATTGTGATGTTAGTGTGTCAATTTTGGATCTTTCCTGCTTTCTCTTGTGGGCATTTAGTGCTATAAATTTCCCTCTACACACTGTTTTGAATGCGTCCCAGAGATTGTGGTATGTTGTGTCTTTGTTCTCGTTGGTTTCAAAGAACATCTTTATTTCTGCCTTCATTTCGTTATGTACCCAGTAGTCATTCAGGAGCAGGTTGTTCAGTTTCCATGTAGTTGAGCGGTTTTGAGTGAGTTTCTTAATCCTGAGTTCTAGCTTGATTGCACTGTGGTTTGAGAGACAGTTTGTTATAATTTCTGTTCTTTTACATTTGCTGAGGAGAGCTTTACTTCCAACTATGTGGTCAACTTTGGAATGCGTGTGGTGTGGTGCTGAAAAAAATGTATATTCTGTTGATTTGGGGTGGAGAGTTCTGTAGATGTCTATTAGGTCTGCTTGGTGCAGAGCTCAGGTCAATTCCTGGGTATCTTTGTGAACTTTCTGTCTCGTTGATCTGTCTAATGTTGCCAGTGGGGTGTTAAAGTCTCCCATTATTATTGTGTGGGAGTCTAAGTCTCTTTGTAGTCACTCAGGACTTGCTTTTTGAATCTGGGTGCTCCTGTATTGGGTGCATATATATTTAGGATAGTTAGCTCTTCTTGTTGAATTGATCCCTTTACCATTATGTAGTGGCCTTCTTTGTCTCTTTTGATCTTTGTTGGTTTAAAGTCTGTTTTATCAGAGACTAGGATTGCAACCCCTGCCTTTTTTTGTTTTCCATTTGCTTGGTAGATCTTCCTCCATCCTTTTATTTTGAGCCTATGTGTGTCTCTGCACGTGAGATGGGTCTCCTGAATACAGCACACTGATGGGTCTTGAGTCTTTATCCAATTTGCTAGTCTGTGTCTTTTAATTGGAGCATTTAGTCCATTTACATTTAAAGTTAATATTGTTATGTGTGAATTTGATCCTGTCATTATGATGTTAGCTGGTGATTTTGCTCGTTAGTTGATGCAGTTTCTTCCTAGTCTTGATGGTCTTTACATTTTGGCATGATTTTGCAGCGGCTGGTACCGGTTGTTCCTTTGCATGTTTAGTGCTTCCTTCAGGAGCTCTTTTAGGGCAGGCCTGGTGGTGACAAAATCTCTCAGCATTTGCTTGTCTGTAAAGTATTTTATTTCTCCTTCACTTATGAAGCTTAGTTTGGCTGGATATGAAATTCTGGGTTGAAAATTCTTTTCTTTAAGAATGTTGAATATTGGCCCCCACTCTCTTCTGGCTTGTAGAGTTTCCGCCGGGAGATCCGCTGTTAGTCTGATGGGCTTCCCTTTGTGGGTAACCCAACCTTTCTCTCTGGCTGCCCTTAACATTTTTTCCTTCATTTCAACTTTGGTGAATCTGACAATTATGTGTCTTGGAGTTGCTCTTCTCGAGGAGTGTCTTTGTGGAATTCTGTGTATTTCCTGAATCTGAATGTTGGCCTGCCTTGCTAGATTGGGGAAGTTCTCCTGGATAATATCCTGCAGAGTGTTTTCCAACTTGGTTCCATTCTCCCCATCACTTTCAGGTACACCAATCAGACGTAGATTTGGTCTTTTCACATAGTCCCATATTTCTTGGAGGCTTTGTTCGTTTCTTTTTATTCTTTTTTCTCTAAACTTCCCTTCTCGCTTCATTTCATTCATTTCGTCTTCCATCACTGATACCCTTTCTTCCAGTTGATCGCATCAGCTCCTGAGGCTTCTGCATTCTTCACGTAGTTCTTGAGCCTTGGCTTTCAGCTCCATCAGCTCCTTTAAGCACTTCTCTGTATTGGTTATTCTAGTTATACATTCTTCTAAATTTTTTTCAAAGTTTTCAACTTCTTTGCCTTTGGTTTGAATTTCCTCCTGTAGCTCAGAGTAATTTGATCGTCTGAAGCCTTCTTCTCTCGACTCGTCAAAGTCATTTTCCGTCCCACTTTGTTCCGTTGCTGGTGAGGAACTGCGTTCCTTTGGAGGAGGAGAGGCGCTCTGCTTTTTAGAGTTTCCAGTTTTTCTGTTCTGTTTTTTCCCCATCTTTGTGGTTTTATCTACTTTTGGTCTTTGATGATGGTGATGTACAGATGGGTTTTTGGTGTGGATGTCCTTTCTGTTTGTTAGTTTTCCTTCTAACAGACAGGACCCTCAGCTGCAGGTTTGTTGGAGTTTGCTAGAGGTCCACTCCAGACCCTGTTTGCCTGGGTATCAGCAGCGGTGTCTGCAGAACCGCGGATTTTTGTGATCCGCGAATGCTGCTGTCTGATCGATCCTCTGGAAGTTTTGTCTCAGAGGAGTACCCGGCCATGTGAGGTGTCAGTCTGCCCCTACTGGGCTGTGCCTCCCAGTTAGACTGCTCGGGGGTCAGGGGTCAGGCACCCACTTGAGGAGGCAGTCTGTCCTTTCTCAGATCTCCAGCTGCGTTCTGGGAGAACCACTGCTCTCCTCAAAGCTGTCAGACAGGGACATTTAAGTCTGGAAAGGTTACTGCTGTCTTTTTGTTTGTCTGTGCCCTGCCCCCAGAGGTGGAGCCTACAGAGGCAGGCAGGCCTCCTTGAGCTGTGGTGGGCTCCACCCAGTTCGAGCTTCCTGGCTGCTTTGTTTACCTAAGTGAGCCTGGGCAATGGCGGGCGCCCCTCCCCCAGCCTTGCTGCCACCTTGCAGTTTGATCTCAGACTGCTGTGCTAGCAATCAGCGAGACTCCATGGGTATAGGACCCTCTGAGCCACGTGCGGGATATAATCTCCTGGTGCGCCGTTTCCTAAGTCCGTCGGAAAAGTGTAGTATTAGGGTGGGAGTGGCCCGATTTTCCAGGTGCCGTCTGTCACTCCTTTCCTTGACCAGGAAAGGGAACTCCCTGACCCCTTGCGCTTCCCGAGTAGGGCAATGCCTCGCCCTGCTTCAGCTGGTGCATGGTGTGCTGCACCCACTGTCCTGCGCCCACTATCTGGCACTCCCTAGTGAGATGAACCCCGTACCTCAGATGGAAATGCAGAAATCACCTGTCTTCTGCGTCGCTCACGCTGGGAGCTGTAGACGGGAGCTGTTCCTATTCGGCCATCTTGGCTCCTCCCACATTTTCTTTATGTAATTCACTGTTGATGGGTACCTGGGTTGATTCCATGTCTTTCCTATTGTGAATAATGTGGTGATGAACATACGGGTGCATGTCTTTTTGGTAGAACAATTTATTTTCCTTTGGGTCTGTACTCTGTAATGGGATTGTTGGGTTGAATGATAGTTCAACTCTCAGTTCTCTGAGAAATCTCCATACTGCTCCCCACAGTGGATGAACTAATTTACATTTCCCCAGTAGTGGAAGTGTTCCCTTTTCTCTGCAGTCTCACGAGTATGTGTTATTTTTTGACTTTTTAACAAAAGCCATTCTGACCAGTGTGAGATGGTATCTCATTGTGGTTTTCATTTGCATTTCTCTGATGATTAGTGATGATGAACATTTATTCATATGTTTGTTGGCTAATTGTATGTCTTCTTTTGAGAAGTGTCTGTTCATGTCCATTGCCAATTTTTTAATGAGGTTGTTTTTTGCTTGTTGATTCATTTACATTCCTTTATCTCATTCTTTAGGTTTTATGTTTCTTCTGTTGATAATTTCTATTGCTGTGCAGGTGGTCTTTAGTTTAATTGGGTCCCACTTGCCCATTTTTGTTTTTGTTGCAATTGTGTTTGAGGACTTAGGCATAAATTCGTTGCCACAGCTGATACTGAGAAGTGTATTTCCTATGTTTTCTTCTAGGATTTTTATAGTTTGAGATCTTACATTTTAAGTCTTTGATCCATCTTGAGTTAATTTTATTACATGATGATAGGTAGGGATCCAGTTTCATTCTTCTGCATATGGATAGCCAGCTATCCCAGCACCATTTATTGAATAGGGAGTCTCTTCTCCATGCTTATTTTTGTTAATTTGTTAAAGATTGATTGTTATAGGTGTGCAGCTCTATTTCTGGGTTCTGTATTCTCTTCTATTGGTCTATGTGTCTGTTTTTGTACCAGTACCATGCTGTTTTGGTTACTGTAGCCTTGTAGTATAGTTTGAACTTGGGTAATGTGATGCCTCCAGGTTGCCCTATTTTATATTCCTACCAGCAGTGTATGAGGATTCTGTTTCTTCACATCCTTACATCACTTATTGTTGTCTGTTTATTTTTTAAAAATTATAGTCATTTTAGTAGGTGTGTAGTGGTAGCTCATTGTGGTTTTATTTTGCATTTTCCTAACGATGTTGAACTTTTAAAAATATGTTTATTAGACTATTATTTTTTGATCAAATTTACCATATACATTTCTGCCACCGTGCATTTGCTTATGTTATTTTTACTACATGTATTTCCCTTTTTTTCCCTCATCTTCCTTTATGGAAGCTTCCTGTAGATACCCTCTTGTCTTTCAAGCTTTTCCTATTTCACCATGCCTTTTCCAGTTATCTGTGATCTCTTCTGCCTTTAAACCTTAGGAGCGCTATGATTAAACCTCTGTTGTGAAATTTACTTATATTATTCTGTCTTATGTTATGGTTTCTTGGGTACTTCCATCTTTTCTCCTGGTGAGCTTGGACAACTGGGGCCATTTCTTTGCTTGCCCACCAATGCATAGGACAGTAACATAATTGAAATAATTCATGACTGTTTGACAAAGACCTCAGAGAAAAATGTATGTTAAAGAAGAGATGGCTTATTCTTCAATTTATTTTCATGCTCCCTGTTCTCTTTAGGGCATGGAATCCAGTACTGATCATCTCAAATGTTTTCTTCTCTGCACCCATGAGTCCCTTGCTCTATATCTTACTTTTTCTTTAGGAAGCTTAGCCTCATCAGAACACTGTCTCTTTTCCTGCTGCTGCTTGAAATTCATACCTCCAGACTCATTTGCCTAAAATCTTAGTTTCACCTTGGTCAGTCACCTTTCCCATTTCTCCCAGGCAGTCAGCAGGCTAAGTAGTGACTCAGCCCCCTCTCTGTCACTCCCAGGAGACAACCTTATATTCTGTTTTGTCAGAAAGATTGAGACTCTCAGCTATGTCTCCCTCATTGTCTCACCAACCCTTCTAGAAGCTTGTCTACATCTATTCCCAACTTTCCTGCTGTCCTTCTTGTCTCAAAGGATCAGGTACTTTATTTCTCTTTAAGATCAACCCTTCCCTTGATCCCTTTGACCTTCCGCTAGCTTCTGGAATACTGATTTATATAAAAGCCAGTTTTTCTGGCTGTTATGTTTTTGATCTTTCCCTTGCTCTTTTGCTTTCTTATAGCCTAAAAACATGTTGAGGTTTATCCCAACATAGACCTGCCTCCTACAACTTTTCTTTGTGTTTCTCTTCTAGATGCAGCCTATCTTTTTCTCCTTTTCACACACATGTCTCGTAAGATCCATAGTACTTTTATTTTTTTGCCTTCTCACCTCTTATTTCATGTATCCGTCTAATATATATATATATAATCTTGGCCACAGACCACAGAAGAACTTAAAATGTTGGTTTTTTTTTTTTTGCTTTATATATCTCCAATATAGTGCAGACCCTGTATATGCATACGGGAATAATTATATGCAGAAATGCAGCCTTCTTTTAGCCAGAAAGGATGCCTGGAACATGTGGATAAGCTTGGATATTTGTCTAATGTTAATTGGAATATTGGTTTTCAGTTGAAGATGCCAAATCTTCATAAAAGTAATTGGATTTAGCTTCCTATTTAGCAAACTACTTCAAATCCCTGAAGTATCCCACATCCGAAACTAATTTTTCTTGATTGTATCAAGTTCAGTCATGAGTAGAACAAGGGTTGACATAGTTTTTTAATATTTAAAATATTTCTTGACAAGGTTTCAACACTCTTGCTTGTCCACAAACCTATTGTTAAGCACACTCAATACAGATGCAATCTTTGTGTTTTGTGGAGCTAGTTTAAAAATTTTGCAAAACTGTCTGCTTGAAGTAAACCACATTTATTCCTTTTTCCTATACATGTAAATTTAAACTTAGATTTTGATCAAATTTCAAGAAACAACGCAAAAATTGTGTATTTTTATTGCTTTTTATGTAAACTTATATATGTACTTAATTAAACTTCTATAGATTCATCCTAGGAAATACATTTTATGGTAGTTTTGAGTCTTAAAAGTGTTATTCAGTCTACAAATGTTCAATGTAATATGTAAGAATATTTGGGGATACTAGGGAAAAAACCTCTTAGAATGAATATTATTTGATCATTAAAATTTAGGGATTAAGAGATTCAATTTAAAGGATTGTGCTATCAAATATTTATCAAGCAGCTACTCTGTGTAGGGGTCTTTACGATTAGAGGAGGTATATAAAGATGTTTATAATATGGTGTATAGCCTCAAGGAGCACGATGTTTTATACAGATAATAATTATAAGCATGGACAAGTGTTACTTCTTATTGTAGTCAGTTACCATTGAGGATGATTATTTAAATATCTGAAAAAATAAAATGGTGCCTGAGTGAAATATGAGCAGATGCATCATACTTTTTTTTTAAACTAAAATGTATTATATGAAAATCATTTTGGTTGAAATCACTAGTGACTAATAGGAACTGTATAGCTCAACAATAGATTATTCTAATGTATTTTTGTAATAGAACCCATCTTGTTAGAAAAAAATTCATAGCCCTGCTTCTGTGTCATTTTTTCTTCCAAGACGTCAAACTATTTAGCAGGTAAATACTGCACAATTTAGTTGAATTGGATTTTCAGTCTGTTTTTAGTTTGTCTCCAGAGTAGGACTAACTGCCAGACCTAACGTTCACTCCTGTGCCACAGTGCTTAACATAGAGCCTGGTGTGATGCATTCTAGGTGCTCAGTACACATTTGTTGAGCTCTCTGGTCCTGTCCCAAGGGCAACTGGCATTTCTTCAGTGAGTTTCTGAAGGTATGCCTTCTGTTTCTGCCAGTAATTTCCCTGGGACCAGGAAATTATTTTGCTAATGAGATATGCACTTTACAACTTGCTTATCATTCCTACTCCTAGAGTTCAGCAGTCATTGCAGCTGCTGTGGATAGTACTCCTTTGCTTTGACTGTGTTTTAACTATCAAGTTGTTTTGGGACTCCCAGTTTTGTCACTATGGGATTTTTAAGATCCTTTTATGCTTAAAAAGCAATTATCATCTTGGAACAAGAATAGGTCTCATCATCTTTCTGGTGTTAAGTTGCAAACATTTGAAAGTTTACACTTATATCATTTGAGGTAAATTACTTGCTGTATCCCAATTAGGTATATAGTTCTTTTTAAAGCATGTTTTTCATGAGCCTGAATCATAGGACTAGAAGTGACATTATAAAGTACTTCATCTTTTCAAATTTTGCTTTCTAGCTTGATACCATTCTTCCTTGAGTTAGCCTTTTATTCTTAAAATAAAAAATGATTTTATGTAAAATTTTGAAAGCTGTTGACTACAATGTTTGATATAGTTTAGTAGGGAATGTTATGGAACAATTGGATACTCACGACCTAGAAAAAGAGTCATTTTTTACTATGAGTTAATTTTTCTGGACTCCTCATAGTTAACACTGGGTAATGAGTTAGATGGCAGTTCTGATAGCCTTCAATCAAGAACTGACTCAGAGAAAATACAGTTTCAATAGTAAAGGTATGGAGAAGCAGGCATTCCTACAACTCTTGGTATCTAAAAATCCTTGCAGTCTCACTCCTACTGTCAGCTGTTTTAACTATCAGTTTTATTTAGGTGGAGAATCCACTGGGACCATGAATGATAATTTAATTAACATTCCTTTATTAAGACAGGCTGAGTTTAATTTTTTCTTTTGACTATTCTTTTTAAATAAAGATTATTTTCTTAAGATAGGTTTCTACAATGGTAATTACAAAGTCAAAGAATAGGAGTATTTTAAGGCCTTAATATAAATTAGCTGATTATTACTAATTTTATGAGTTGATGAGGCATAGAAAATGTGCAGGTGATTCTTTAAGTATTCCCTGACACTGTCTTCATTAGTAAGTACATCAGTATCACTGTTTTCAGAGCATCTTATGGGGTTTTGCCAACAGAATGTGCCTTCCTTCATGGTCTTGTCTTACAAGACCACCCAGCACAGCTGGAGAGAGCCAACAGTTGCGTGTAAAAAAAACAGAATGTGGATATGAGGAGCTAAAGACAGGGACTGGCTATTGGCCCCTTGTTTATAGTGAATTAAAGCCAAACCAGGCTGGGCCCAGTGGCTCATGCCTGTAATCCCAGCGTTTTGGGAGGCCGAGGCAGGCAGATCACTTGAGGTCAGGAGTTTGAGACCAGCCTGACCAACATGGAAAAACCCCATTTCTACTAAAAATACAAAAAAAATTAGCCAGGCATGGTGGTGCATGCGTGTAATCCCAGCTACTCAGGAGGCTGAGGCAGGAGAATCTCTTGAACCTGGGAGGTGGAGGTTGCGGTGAGCTGATAATGCGCCATTGCACTCCAGCCTGGGCAATAAAAGCAAAACTCCCTCTCAAGAAAAACAAACAAACAAACAAAAACAACCCGAAAACAAACAAAAAACGAAAAACCAAACTGAAGAAGAACCCAGCTTCCCAGAGGAGACTGAGAAGGAGGCAGCCAGCACATGAGTGCTCCTATAGTGTTATCTTGTTTTGGGATTTAGATCAGTTAGTAGCAATTTCCCTTCAGGCCTACACATATCTTCATTTTTCTAAAAGAAAAAAGAGAGAAAAGGGGAAATGACCAAAAGGGGGCTAAACAATGATTGACTTTTGATTAGGTTATATATAGTTAAATGGGTTTAAATTCTACTTACAAAGAAAATTTTTACAAAGGCCCCTTTCAGAATAATCAGAAATACTTTCACATTATGTACTTTTAAACAAAGCTTTTTAAAATAATTACATTAAATATTATCATTGTAGAAAATTTATAAAATTCAGATAAAAATAAACACAAAAATGAAAATGGAAAAGCGCCCATAGTTCCCTGTGAACATTCTCCTGTCTCTTTGTGTGTATATATGCATGCATTATTTTAAAAATTGGGATCATCATATAAAAATCTGTTGGAATCCTATTTATTCCTCTTAATTTCATCTCAAGAAGAGTTTTCATGTCATTATAAATATTATAATACCAATGCTATATAGTGTAGCCATGTAAAAATCAATTTAATCAGTTTCCTAGTATTGAATAATTTGATTGTTTTGACTACTGCATTACTATGAACAATGCTGCAGTGAACACTTCTGGAGGTAAAACTTGAAACATTCATGACTATTTTCTTAGAATAAATTTTTAGATGTGGAGATGTTGGACCAGGTTCTGTGTATATTTGTAAGTGTTCCTAGTACAAATGTTTCACTTCAGAGAGATGATATCAGTTTACCGTCGACTATTTGGAAAAATTATGATAACTAGGGTAGTGGTTTTCACATTTTTTAAAAATTGAAATCACAACTTCAAATTGAAGCCTAATACCTAAAACAACAACAATAAAAACCTGAGTTATTTGGATCGAAATACCTTCCTACCCTTTATCTTGATGGTTGTAAAGGCTCTGCTGAATTCCTGGGGTTCCTTAAGTCCCATTTTGGAAAAACCAATGACCTTTATGGTGGGCTTCTTGGGGTGGGAGGAAAGGATGCAAAGTCTATGGCAAATTAAAGAAGGGAGATGGACTTAGAGTCACAATCTGAAGTAAAAGTATGTCAGTGTGTCTTGTAAAATGTTCCAGTATAAAGTACTGTGTGTAAGACCCCAAGTTAGGGAGAAAGCTAATAGAAATACAAACTGAGAACTATAGTTTTCCCCATATTCCTTGAGTTTGGAAAGCATGTATAAGAGAAGATGCCTCTAAGAGACCTGGAGACAAACTAGATGAAAATACTTAAAAACTTGGTCTTAGATTGAGAGCTCTGCACTTCAGTCTCCATAACCAACATTAGGGCCTGAAAGAGGAAGTAGCTCATCCCAGATATCAACAAAGATAGGGACCAAAGCCTAACCACACTATAAATTCACAGTAAAACAGTAAGACACCATTTCATCTATAAAACTGGCAAATATGTTTTTTAATAATTCCCAGTGTTGACAGAGATATCAAGAAGCGGACTTTCCAGTTTAGAAGGGGCTTTGAGGCTGCTAAGTTCAACCTCCTGCTTGTTGTATCCCTGATCTATAGTCTTCTTAGCTTTACTTAAACACTCCCAAGAAAGTGTAGTGCTGTCTCCCTCTTTTGCCTTTAGGAACAGCATAGGAATAAGCCAGCTTCATCTTCTTGATCAGACATTATAACTGGCTCACCTAGTGGTTTTTAAAACATTTTTTTAATTAAGAAAAAAAATTTTTTGAGATAGGGTCTCATTCTGCCACCCAGGCTGGGGTATAGTGATGCAATCTTGGCTCGCTGCAGCCTCGACCTCCCTGGGCTTAGGATCCTGCCACCTCAGCCTCCTGAGTTGCTGGAACTACAGGTGCATCCCACCACATCTGGTTAACTTTTGTAGTTTTTGTAGAGATGGGGTTTTGCCGTGTTGCCCAGGCTGGTCTCAAATTCCTGGGCTCAAGCAATCTGCTTACCTCAGCCTATCAAAGTTCTGGGATTATAGGTGTGAGCCACCATGGCTGGCTTCACATAGTGTTTCTATCAAAACATTTATTATTTGCCAAAATTAAAATCTAGCAGACTTAAAAATTTGTCTTGAAAAATCAGTAGCTCTGGCCATACGGGACCTGCATGTCCTCATGGTGAGAACAGGCTGCCCCCTTCACATGGGTCCTGCCTTCTTCTGCTTGACAGATTTCACCACTGGTATTGTCTCCTGATACAGCCTGAGGTTCTGCTATCTTGTATCATCAAGTTGGTGTTGCTTTTTGTAGTTTTTGTAAAACCATAAAAAGAAAGAGAAATTGTTCTTTTACCCACATTTGTAAAAATTAGAAAAATGAATGGCAGGCTGGGAGGTTTTGTATATTTTAGGGTTCAGGACACTATAATGACCAGTACAGATCCCAAGGGGGCTCTATTGCATGGAGACTATAGTTACTAATTTACTCATTCATTTATGCAACAAATGTTATGTGAGTGCCTGTTGTGTGCCAGACCACTAAGCTGTGATGCACAGTGATGGCCACCATGCCTGGCCATTGAAGCCTCAACAGTGCATGAGACAGCCATGGTCCCCAATATTAAGGAGTCTATAATCTATGGGGTTTTCCACGTTATTCCAAATCCATAGCTTATGAGCATCTCACAGGTGTAAGTGGCCATTCGAAGTCACATGGAGGCAGTGGAGGAGGCAGCCAATTGTCTCCTTTTAGTGAGCAAAAAATGACTCTGAAGCTCCATTGTTCCCTTTTCTTTTATGTGGATAGAAAAGCACAGGGACATTTGCTCCTTGACGCTCCTAGGTTTCTTTCTATGAAAATCTTTCATTTATCTACACTTGCTCAATAGATATTTATTAGGGACCATAGGTGAGACAGTCAGAAAAATATACAAAATGTAATTGAAATGGTTTCTCTCCTCAAGTAGTTTCCAGTCTAGTTAGGAAGATGAGATATGCACCCCAATAGCTACAATAGACACTACGTTTTAACAATAGTTGTTAGATTTTGGGTCTGGTCTATAAAGTTGTTTTAAACTTTTATTGTGAATATTATCTTAGGCCCTTATCAATCTATTTTTCTAGTTTTTTATTTGAAAAGTGTTCTGATTCAGTTCTATTTTAGTACATCATGGGTTAAGAGTCTTTGTGGATGGGTTTGTGAAATAAACACAGTTTATAGCATTGTCTCACTGGGGAAATTCCTTCTGTGGGCTTGAATACTCTACTAATAGACATACTTTTGGAATGTTATAATTCATTTAAGTTGGATACTTCCTCTTTTTAGAATTTCATATTCCTAGATTTGGGGCATTGCAACTGACCTTAGTCATATAGCCCAACCTTCTACTGGGTATAAAAACTCTGTCATTCAATGCAATCTAAGATTACATTGGCAAATAATTTTCATCTCTTATGATGATTTTGAACAATTTGTGGTGACTACCGAAAATGCTGAGTTAAGAAGGATTCTTAGGTTTATCCAGGCTCTAAGACAAAGGTTGCCATAACTGTTTAGTGGAGTCTGTTAAGATCATGGGAATTAAGAATGTTTTAGTATATGCCTAACTATAAGAAAGGAGATTTTCTAGCTAATCAGAGTGAGTTTTCATGTCAGCTTTTGGTTAACAGAAGTCTTAGTACCATTTTCTCTTATCAAATGGCCAGTCTTCCATTCAGCCAAGTTCATTGGGAACGTCACCAAAAGATTAAAGAACAGAAAATAAATCAGGTAATGAGGAGAGATAGAAACAACAAAGGTTTCTACTGACTTGCTACATTCACTTTTTGAGTCTGGACACTCTTCTTTTTTACCAGGGGTTAAGCCTGGTGATTGAGACTGTATTCTGGTGCAGTGTGCAGCCACTAGGTCCTAGGTTCTTTGAGGACAGGGACCATATCCGTCTTGTTCACTCTACCAAGCACAGTGCCTTGCGTACAGCATGACTAGTATAGGGTAGGTGTCTCTAAGTTTATAGAATGAATTACTACAGCCCTTGGCATCTTGGGAGGAAATTTAAAATGAGCTCTCCGTGCTCTCAAGCAGCATTGTATTGGTTTCTCTGGTTGTGTAATTAGGTTTCTGATTACAAATGTGTGTTAATGGACAGATCCATGTGTTCATTTGTTGCTGGTTGTGGTTGTGATACTGCCTTTGAGATTTGCAGTGTGTTCCGGACATACAGTGTGACATTTCTGTGGTAAGGCTTCTGGTCAGCAGAAGATTGATGATGTATTTTAACCCCTGATGACTAGGAATAAAAACTGACCGTGCAAGAGCCCTCTCCCTTGGGAGACTGAGTGTGTGGCCAGTGTTTGGCAGGGTGACTTCTTGCAGTGGAATTCTGAAGCTCAGACTCGTGTTCTATTTCTTTTTTGCCAACCTTTGGGGCTAGGTCATGAAGGGTCTTTTCACAGTGGAAACCATTTTCGCTCAATTAATTGGATGAAAACAAAGGCTGCCCCATGCCCTGTGGTTATTGCTTTACAAGCTAGAGGCTCAGATTGAATTGCAGGCTCCCTAGGTCGCTGGAGACAGGAATGCTGTGGTGGCTTCACCCCCATGGAGAGGGCTGGGTTTGAAAGCATCTTGTAGCCACCTTTCTGGTTGACTTAATAGGGAAGAAGGTAACCCTGCAGGAGAAGCCTTTCCCAGTCTAGCGAAGTGTTGAGAAGACATTCTGGGAATATGCTAACAAAACTCCTTAAAAGTTTTTTCATCCTTTTTTAAAAAAGAAACAACACACAAAACATGCCAATCAGATGGCAGAACCCAGAGTCTTTCATGTCACAATGTGTCCATTTACTACAGCATTTAGTAGATCAATAATACCTTTAGCTTGAAGTAGTTAACAAGCATACCTTTCAGTGTTACTTTTATTTTCTGCTCCCTGTAGCACTTAGCAAAATCCCATTATGCAATTGGGTAGTATTAAATGTTAAAAAGTTAATTTGTTCTGCATTCCATTAAAATTGCTCTTTTTTTTCATGTGAATTGGTCCTTACATCTTGTTTAAAACCTATAATTTAAGCTCAAACTGTAGTAAAGTCTTGAGTAACCTTTTGCCCTTGCTACCTTAATTATTCTTCATCACACACATTATTTCAGGATTGTGACAATGGGTTAACTATTTGCTAGTTAATGAAAATATCTGTCACTTAAGCAATATATGGACTTGAAGTTTTAATTAAAATTGTATATCAATAATGAAATAAAATGTACCTTTTTTGATGAAAATAGATTTTAAAATATTGCTTTCTTTCTTTTTGAAATAACCATTCCTTGGTTAAGGCCAAATGATTGATTAAGCTGTTGATGGAAATGGGGAGCTTGTTTCCATTTTAAAGTATTAAAACATTTGCTTTTTAAATGTAATGGTTTCCTAATTACATTCATTGTCACCTTATATAAATATGCTTAGAGATTGTCTTATAATAATAAAATGTCATGGAACCAGAGCCTAATGGTGGTGTGGCAAGAATGCCTCATATTTCTTGATTCCAAATATATTAGATAACTTTTTTTGTATTTTTCAAACTTATAGTGAATAAATAATAAGTAGGAAATGAAATTTCCTGAAACTAAGCTAAATATCTTAAGAGCATTTGGTGCTTTGTTTGGCCTGTTTTTATTTGATAATCTGTATACTTCATTAAAAATCATCAGGTTCAGAGAGATTACTGATAATTGCAAACTTTATTCTCAGCAGTAGAGACTGTCTGGCATACAAAGCCCTTAAAATTACCTTGAATTTTTTTTAGCCTAGAGAGTTTACATCTTTATGTCACATCAAAAAGAAAAAAGAAAACAGAAAATTGGTGGTGGTGGCGGGGGGGCAGGTGGTGGAAGAAAGATATGAACAGATCCTGAGAATAATGGAGTTTTTAATTTGAAGAAGTTTTGGAAATTAGGTTCAGTTACCTCATTTCACAGGAGAATAAAAAGAAGCCTCAAATATTCAATGACCTGCCCAAAGTTCTGCATTATTAATAACTGAGATGGGACAAGAACCAGGGTTTCTGAGACAATTTGTTGGTTTTGAAAGAGATTTTGGGGTCAGACAAATCTGGTTTTCAACCCTGACTACCTTTGTAAGCTCTGGCAGATTATTGAAGTGCTCTGAACCTCATTTTTATCTTTTGTAAAATGGGGATGATATTCCATTGTGTGATTTCATGAGATAATGGATTTGAAGACTGAGCTTCAGTTCTGACCCTTCCAAATGGCTTATCAGTGCTGGCTCCCTTCCCTTTGCTAGGTCAGTGTCTTCTCTACAACACAGTGTTGTGTATTGTAGCAAGTCACTTATGCCAAACAAGACCCTGGCTATTTTGGCGATGAGGTCTGGGTTTGCTGCCTGACCAGCACCAGACAAGGGGACACTAGTATGCACCTGGCTTATGATGATACTGTTGTGAGGTTTGGGCAGGAATCCATGCTGAAGTCATGCAGCAGGTGCTTTGGTTCTGTGGCCTCGGGACTCCTGCATTTCCCTACTCTTGTTTGATAGCATAGCCGAGAAATCCACAGAGACAGAGATGATGCTGAGGAGCCCGCTGCTTTTTTTTCTTGGAAAAGAAATGTTCCATGGAAACTTTTCCTGTGAACCCTCTTTGAGAGATTTATGCAGATTATAAAGTCAAAAGAAGGGGTCATTCCAGACTTTTCTTTCCAGGCAGAGAGGCCAAAACATAATTTTAGCAGGTATTAGTAAAAATTGAGAAGTATTTTGTGTATGCTGGGATTCTTGCCAGCCTCTGTGTTTGCAACCCCCAAGACATTGCTAAGGTGAAAGTTTATCTTCACTACCCTTGGAAGATTGTTGAAACAAGCCGGCCACTATTCTTTTCCACTGCATCCGTATCATCGAGGCCTCTCTAGACACTGTTTTGTGGCATCTTGGGCCAACACAAATTGATTTGCTTTTCAGCGAAAGAACTTCATGCTGAATGTTGACTGCAGGTGTATTTTGGAGGAGGCAGTAAAGGAGTAAAAATGGAAGGATTGATCATTAGATAAAGCAGGTTTAAGTCATTTGGCTATTTAAACTGTAGAACTGCCTGCTTTAATTTGGTGAGGATTTTTAATTTTTTTTTTTACTGTAAACAAATGATTCTACAAACTGTGAGTCCAAGTAGGTACATCCAAGGAATTTACAGCGACTTTTACATGATTGAAGATAGAACTTTGAATTTGTTTAGAAGAAATAAGAAAAGATCTAGTCGTGAGGGAGTGCAAAACATACACCATTTAAAAATACTCCCTGTCATACATCATAATCAACTATTGCATGTGTAGCCATTTATTAATATGTGAGCATGATAATACTTGGTGTGTATGTTTGTAAACTATATCCATTTTGTTAGTTGAAAATATTCTTAATTATTCATAGAAATATATAAACCTCCATGAGAACGTTTTAACCAGATGTAGCAAAGACCTAGGCATACTTTATTGATCATTTTGTACAGAACATTAGGGAATGTTCCAGCAGAGTGCAGCAAAAGCTAGTTGTTGCAAAACATACTCTTGTCTTTTCTTAGTCAGTCTGGAATGTTGAGATATAGAGGGATTTAAGATTTTAAAAATGATGGAAACAAACAGTAGAGATCTTGGAACAATGTTCTGTGTGCACTCCTGCTCCCCATCCTCTGAGAAGGCCTCAAACAAGAAAAGCATTCTCTAATTTACTAAGTAACGCTGATCTTTCTTAAAGAAAGGACATGGTTGGTACCTCCAGATAACACTTGAAAATTAGCATGGTGTATTTTACTTGCTTTTCTTTTCAATATAACTTTTTAAAAAAGTACACAAGTACTAAATATCAGAATTCTTTGTCAGAAAATACAGATAAGGGAAGGGAATAAAAATAAACAATACCCTAATTGCACCACCCAGAAAATCATAGTTTAAATTTAGTATATAGCCTTCCAGATTTATGAATGTCTTGGATTATGTATAAATATAAATAAGAAATAGAAATATTTTTAAATTGGGTCATAAGGTACATACTGTTTGGAAAGTGCTTTTTCTTGTAAATATAAATTGTATGTATGGTTATAGCTGCTATAGCTTTTCGTAAATATAGTTAACTCTGGTTGCTAGTTTCAGTTATGTTTGTATGGTATGCTCCTGTCTTTTAAAAAATGTGTGGCATATTGCTTCACAGTAACATGTAAGTAATTCATTTTACTTTGTGAATAAATATTATTCTGATGCAGACCACTGTATATTTGATGTATACCACAAAGAATAAATATTTACCATCGCAGAATTAGCTGATTTTTCTTACTGTTGGTGATTTACTTTAAGAAGCTTCTCTTTCTAACTTCTAGACCATTTTTAGAGAGAAAGTGATATTTTTTAGTGGTTTGTGATTACATAGTGATGATACTTTAATTGTGTTGGTGTTTTTAAGAATATTGGCTAAGTAGTAAAATAGTTGCCCAACTTTTCCTGCTTTCTAGCTACCACAATTCAATTACTTTTGATTGTCCTGCTTTAAATTCCTACTTTATAATAATTATGTCTTCTGTTTATAATGTGATAATTTAAGAATAGAAGCACAAAAGATTATATTTGGCTTTCAACAATGAGAAAACAGCTAATTACCAGAGAAACAGAGCTATCAGATTTTTAAAGAAAAGTATAATTAATAAATGCGAATGTTCAGTTTATTTTTTATTTTTATTTTTTAAAAATAAAGACAGGGTCTTGCTGTGTTTCCCAGGCTGGTCTCAAACTCTTGGCCTCAAGCAGTCCTCTCGCCTTTTCCTCCTAAAGTGCTGGGATTACAGGCATGAGCCATCCGTGCCTGGCCTTAGTTTATATATGAGCACATCTGTTTGAATTATGTCTGGCACATGAATGTCCCTGAAGGAATACTGGCTGGAAGAGAACTTGGGGTGACTAGGTCAATGACCCTTCTATCAGAAGTGAATGCTGCTTTCCAAACAGGCCAGGACAGTGATCATGAGTGCCAGGGATCGGAACACTTTGCTGATTTAGGAGGTAGAAAGTCAGCCAAATTGGAAGCTGTAGCTATGTTAAAGATACTACAGAAGCTACCTGCTGAGGGGCTGAGACATTAACAGGCCTGGCTATGTGATAAGATTGACCACAAAAGCACAAGTGTGGATCCGATTCCATAGCAGAGAACATCTGCCTCTGCTGCTGGGGTCAGGAGCAGCCTGGAGCCTGTGGGAATACAGCAGGGGAGGCATGTATCACCTTGCTGTAACCATACTGGTTCTTCAAGCACAAAATCAAAAGATAGAATTTTAAAATGAAAATGTATACCTTGGGGGTGTGTGTGTGTGTGTGTGTGTGTGTGTGTTTCTAGCTATAAGGGGATGAGAAAAACAAAGGTTTTTGAGTCAGGGCCCACGGGTGTGCACACTGTACTTCTGGTAGCAGGGTCTAGGATTAAGAGGGCCTTTCATATGATGTGTGAAGAATATATAAATGTAGAAAGCAAAAAAAAAAAAAGTATTTAAAAATCTTGCATTGTTTCAGCAACACAATTCAGAGTCAGTAAACTTCAGAAATTATAGGTGCCCCAGGAAATAAATTAAAGGCCTGGGATCATTACTTTACAAGAATGAGCATACCAGGACATTTCGAGACCAAATTTAGTTTCTGTTCCTTCTTCAAAGACAAAACTTGAAGTCTTCTTTCAGTATGTTAATTTAAACCTCTCTAAAAACCTTGTAATTGGGGTAAGCAGCCACCAGGGGGTAGCCATGATTTGGTTAAAATTACAAGTCTGACTAGTAAAGCTTTTTCCCAGGTGGGAAAGTGAAAGGACCACTTTGATTCCTTTTTGAAGTGAAGAAAATAAAATGAAAAGAAAGTTCAGTAAATTTTACTAAACTTTCAATTAATTTCTTGATTGGTTTAAAGGACACTTTTTGAGTTTTCAGCTACTCAGTGGCATTTTTTGCTCCGGCCACCAGCAATACAGTCTGTCTCAAACTTGACATTAACTAATGATGAACTTTGCTTTTCTCATCACCTTGTAGCTGGAAAAACACACACATACACTATGTGTATTGTATATTTAAAAAAATTCTATCTTTTTGATTTCATGCTTGAAGAACAAGTGGTTCCAGCAAGGTGATTATGGAAGAATATAGGAAAACTTGGCTTATCATTTCCAAAGAATAGAGAGAAGATTACTTTCTATTCTTATAAAAGGAGAGAACTCTTCCTTTTCCAAAGAACAGTTTTCTGCTGCCAGCTAGATGCTGCTTGAAATGTATACATTTGACACTTTAGTAGTTCTGAAATTTGCTTTGGGTTCAGTCTGGAGGGGAACATTAAAAAATACAGATTCCTGAGCTCCACCCTTAGACTCACCGAATTTCAAACGAGAAGAAATGTTTTTTTTAAAAGGTTCCCTGATGATTCTGAGGCAGGGTCCAGGAAAATGCCTGGCAGCCTTCTCTCTTGTAATGTGTGAGAACTACACTAGTAAGAGAATATCTCAAAATGAACTTTTAAAAAAGTTCCTGTTACCAGAAACAGGTTTTTAAAAATATCTAAAAAAAGCACATGTAATAAGACTTTAAGCAGAGGGTTTAACAGAATTTTGTAGGAAATTTTAATATGCAGACCATAGTGTAATGAAATTTCTTATTTGGGGGTTTCTTCTTTTATACTGATGGCCGTATAATTATAAGATTTTTTTTAATGGAAATGGAAATGTACTTCCTTGTTTAGCTGCTATTTAAGAAGGATCTAGAATATCGAGTAACTGAAGTTCCTTTTATAACTTAAGAGATTTGATCACTCAGAGTAACAGATGTGCAAGTAGATACTCACCGTCATGTTATGGTAAAAAAAATTAAAAAGTGTATGATTTGTTGGATATAAATTAATATTTTAAAAATGTTTATTGACCTCTTCTTCCCCAAAGTATGAAATAAAGGGGAAGTGATCACATTCTATTTTATAGACAAGAAACTGAGCAGTGAGGAGGAAAACCACTTATCTAAGGACATTCTAATCTACAGTAAACACATAGAAGAGTATTGGGTTATTTTGATTCCTGTGCCATTTTGTTATCTACCATTCTACATAAATGGAGAAGTTCTCCTCCCTTCCCAACCCTATGTCTAAACTTACAGACCAGTCATAGATCCCATTGTTAGTCTTTCTACTTAGACCCCACTTTATCCAGTGGAGCTCAATTATTATTATTAATTTTTATCATTACTTATTTAAAGTATGATGATAATACAAACAGGTACACTTTAAAAAATTTTTTTATTTTAATTTTAAGTTCCAGGGTACATATGCAGGACGTGCACGTTTGTTACATAGGTAAACGTGTGCCATGGTGGTTTGCTGCACTTATCAGCCCATCACCTAGGTATTAAGCCCAGCATGCATTAGCTGTATTTCCTAATGCTCTCCCTCCCCCACAGCCCCCTCAAGAGGCCCCGGTGTGTGTTGTTCCCCTCCCTGTGTCCATGTTTTCTTATAAACAGGCACATTTTTGAGAGACAGTCTAGTCAGGTGATGGATGCTGTGTCGAAATGGACAGCAGCTTGCGTGTCTGGTCTTTCCTCCTTAAAAGGCTCAGTAACTAAAGGCGTTGTTATGAGAGGAGTTGGAAGAAGTGGGGAATTAAGAGACTTCTTTTGGGACCTAGTTAAGCAGAGTTGATATTGTCTTACTTTTGAAATACCAAGTGGGCCTTGCTGTATTTTATTTTAATGTTGAGCTTCAGATACCTAAGCCAGTGTCTTTTGCTGCTCACTTATGAGATCCAGCTTGACCTTACAGTGGCAATCATGTTAAGAGAGAACAAACTAAAGTAAGCACAAACAGAAACTTAGAATTCGTTCTAAACAAATGTGGATCTAATTTTTTACATTAAAATAAAACCAAAAGGAAGGCTGACTTTAGGTAACATTTATCAAATTTAGACTAAAATAAACCAAGAAGTTTATAAGGTCCAGTTTGTGGAGTAAAATATTGGCATGAAGAGAACGGAAACATTGCATGTAGGAAAATGTACGGGAGTAGAATTAGAGAAGGAAAAATCACTAGTCATGACCCGATGTTACTACAGCCACACCAGCTTACTTATAATAGGAATTCAGTGTGTTACAACAAAGAGGGTTCTGTAAATGCACCATGATAAAAATGGCAAATACTTATAATAGCTGCTATTTTTTGAGCACTTACTGAGTGCCAGCTATTGCTAAGCACTTTACCTACATTATCTCAATTATTTTAAAGGGTTCTGTTGTACAGAGGGACTCTGTAATGTTTTGCCTTCAATAACTTAATGCTTTTAAAGAGCATTTCTTTATGTAAACACTTCCCCGTGGATTTGGGATTCTAGGAAATAAATGGGAAAATATTAGCTAACCTTGTACAAGAGAGAATGATGGTGTTGGGCATATGCTATAAACTCTCCCCAGATTTCCCAAACTGTGATCCAAGGAATATTCTTTTGGGAGATATTAATAGATGTTCTGTAAAAAATGGGTTTTGAAGCACTGCATTCTGTGTCCTTCTGCTGGGGATTCATTAAGCCACATTCCGTTGTTAAAGGATCTGAGAAGTTCTGCTTTAAAAAAAAAAAATGGAGTTTTTTTAAAAACTGTGTTTACTATTTCCTTAATTTAACTATGGAACACCTTGAGAGGAGCGGTCAGGGAGGGAGGATTGGTGAACATTCCATGAGTGCCTAGTTGGTATTGGGAGACAATTCTGCTGGGTGTCTTTTGTTTCTGTGCATCTTGCGAGCAGAGGGACTAGTCAGTGCCTTTGTTCTGTACTATACTTGCTCTGTACTATATTTTCAAAAAGGATATTTTATAGAGAATACCCTTGGACAACAGAGGTAGTATCTCCCTGCAGAGCAGAGGGTAGGTTGTTTACTATCTAGTGCAACAAAGACAATTAATCCTTCCAGGACAAAGTTTAAGCATGATTACTGACCATTATAAAAGATTTGGGTTCCCTAAGCTCGGGGTTCTTCTCCTGTAACACAACCCCTCCGCATGTGCAGATGTCACCTTCTTGGCCCTTTTCACATTACCTGTGGGAATCTGGGCTCAGGGAACTGGCACAAATGCTGATGTTCTGGGTACTCTTGTTGCTTTAAGTAGTAAAATCTTTTGCCTCTGACCTAGCAGTCTTGAATCTTTTGCAAGCATCCGTGAAACCATGGCAGATAAACTTGTTAATTTGCAATTACAGTAAAATCTTAGACCTTTCACAATTCCTGAAGGGTTGGGTGGAGTAGGGTGAGAGATAAGAATAGAGTGGCTGGGGCAAAGCTGTGAAGAATGGAGAAAACACAGGACTGCAAAGTTAAGCATCTTCCAAACAGTCTGGACTATTGACTTTCCTGGCAATGTTGCTCCTTTGAGCCAATTAATCTCAGTTCCTATAGATTTCCTTTTAGGTTTTATTGACTAGACATCAATTATGTTTTGCTACTGTTCTTTTCTGTGCTTGATTTTTCCAGGTGTAGAATTTGTTTATATAATGAAATACCAAATGGTGCTGGATTGTTAGTTTTACAGTTCTTGTACATTTAGGGAAAGACAGACTAGGCAATTTACTCTGCTTGGCAGTTTACACGTGTTTTCTGATGTAACCATTCATATTATTCAGGATTTTGGTATTTTATTCTGAAATTTACATGTGAAGAAATTTGATGCTCTTCGAGGTGGTTCTTATAATATTCATTGCTCATTTATGGAGTGCTTACTAAACACCAGCTACTGTGTAGCTAAGCGTAGGATATTTTCTTATTTAATCCTCATAATGACCCTAACTAGTTACTATTATTATCCTTATTTTATGCATGAGGAAACTGATAACCAGAGAGGAAGTGATCACCCCCAGGCCAGGTAATTAGAGCTATGATTTAAATACACGTATGTATGTATGACTTCAATGTCCAATTTTCTCTGTTCCCCTCCACCGTCTGCCAAATTAAGGTTTTATGGCATTATTTGGCTTGAGCTGAGGGTGACCATGTAGTTATAATCCAAACTAGACATTTTGGAGAGGAAAGGGGAACAATATTAATAATTGCACCAGGACAACAGGTATAGTCCAGACTGTCATAGAAAAACAGGGTGTGTGTTCATTCTACTGTGCAAATGAAATACCCAAGTAAATAGTAGGATAGATTTTAGTCACATTTGTGCAATTGATTTTTGACAGATGTGATTCTAGGATATTATCTCCCATTGAGTCAATATGCCGAATTCAAATAGTTTTAAATATTTTACTGTGCTTTTAAAAGTATTTTATTGCCAAGGTAGACCCACCCTTATTGACAGTTCCAATATAGATAAAATGGATTACTGCACATCCTTTTCTCACACCTCAGTGTTTTATGGGTTTCCAGAACTTAGTGCAGTCCAAAGTAAAGGGAATATTTATGACATTTTAAAAAGCAAAACAGGAGATAATTATTCTTTTCTCTCTTCCTCCACCCCCTCAAACTGAAGAACATGATTGACTTGGCTTTATAGGGTACACATTCCTCATCTAAATGAAACCCAGCTGAGGATGGAAAATTGCAACACTATCTTGTCCTCCTAATGTCAACTGACAAAGGATAAGATACTTAAACTTTGCTTTCCTTGACATCCTTTTCAGTGAGAGTTCTAACAAAGAGAGAATAATAATTAATATACAGATCTATAATAACTATGATAGTTTTCTTGTGGTTTATACATAATTGTTTAATTAGCCTCTACAGGCTATTATGGTGGTTTTGCATTGATTTTTTTGTTGTTGTTGTGCTACTTGTTAGAAATTTTTTGACATTGGCGTTAGGCTAGCTTTGTAAATACATTTTGTGCATTTTTCCATGTTGAAATATGTTTGAAGAGTATATTCTATGAAATGATTCTGTGGTCAAATGATATATCTTTTGGAGATTAACAATACACTTATAAGCATGTTAAAGACTAGGTAAAGTCCTAGAGTGCTAGAAATAGCTTGCTCACTTTGTTTAGTCCAGCATTTCCCAAACTTAGGCACTGAGTGCTTCTTTTAGTGGAGCATGTATTAACTTTCTGTGGAAGCACACTTTGGAACACATTGGCATATGTGTAGCAGTTTTCTTTCTTTTTCAAAAAAGGCCACCTCTATTTGTTGCTATATCTCCTTTTATTTTATAATTTTGTGTTGCCACTCTCTCCCCTTTTTTGCGTAGCTTTTGCCTTGAAATAAAAAAAAAAATTCAGCCAGAAGTGTTAGTTTTCAGTTACTCTAATTCATTGTACTCTGAATCTCCTTTTTCCTGCCTATCATGATTTGCTTTGCTCCTTTTTCAAACTTGTTACTTTAATGTTTACATCATTTATTTTTATTCTTTAAGAACACTGAAAGCATTTAAGGCTATGAATTTGTGTTTGAGTATGGCTTTGCCAACATACCACATTTAAGTGTGGTGATGTTGCAGTATGGCTTGGTGAAAATAGCATTGGTTTAGGAAACAGCTAGATCTTTACTAGGATCCTGCCATGGATTCCATAATCTTGAGCCTCAGTTTCTGCATTATAAAATGAGGCTAATAATACTTACTTTTCAGAATTGAAAAAAATAAATTTATTTATTTATTTTTTTTCTGTAGAGTTCATAGCACGGTACCTAAAAGGTAGATGGTTGGCCAATGAATGCCTTTCTTTATTAATTTTATGTTTTTATAGATACTCTATAATTTCAATTTTGATTTAGTTTTGTCGCAGTGGTTTTATAGTAGCTGTTTAGGAGAATAACTTTACTTGCCAAATAGCAAAATTAAAAAACCTATAGTTTTGTTAACTGTTTGAATTTCATTTTTTTCTGAGACCAGCTTCTCTATGGGAAGGGAGAGTTGTCTTTAGGAAGTTCTAAGCCTACATTAGCTTGTGGCCCATGAGGAAAGGGTCTTTTCCCCATGAAGTCAGGTCGATTTAAAAAAATTGGTGTATGGGTCTTACTGGTACCAGGGAGAGTGCTGCTAGGATGGGTCCAACCTGGACTACATGCTCAGGCTGGTGGCCATATAAGGTTAGTTCTGTTACCAATAAGCAGACTAACACAGACGTATAGCAATTAAAAAGCAGCAGTGAAAAAAGCTAGATATGGTCTCCCTACAACCAATTAACTGAAATTCATGTATTCACTCACTTACTCAAAAGATGTTGAGAGTCTGCTCTGTCAAGTAGTATTTAGGCACTTTGGATTTATCAGTCAACAAAAAGAAGATCCCAGACTTCATAGGACTTAGGTTCTACTTAACATTTTTCTTATTTATTTGGTAATAATTATGTTTGTTCTCACTAGATATAAATTCCATGGACTCAGCAGCTTTTTTCTTGTTCTCTACTGTATCCCTAACATCTAGAAAATAGTTGGTATGTTATAGTATCTCAATAAGTGTTTGTTGTATAGAGGAAACTTGGGTACTCTTCTGGGAGAATAAGAAGTCTTGTTTTACTTTGTGGCCTAGTCACTTATGTGGAGGGAACTTATTTTAGAGTTCTTCAGTTGATCTCAGATCAATTGAAGAACTCTAGTTCCTTGTTTATCAAAAGCAGTGGATAAAAGTCCAGATTCTAGAATTTATCCTTCATGTTTTTCCTTATCTCTGCTTCTTTCCTCTATCAATCTCATGTGGATTTAAAATATGATAAAATCTGGGACAATGTTTTTCTTACCCACCAGTGGCCAATGGACAGTGGAAATTGAATAAACATTTAATAAATGAGTGTTTCGATCATAAGAAATAGGGCATGTCTACCTCTCCCTTGTTGGCTGTTTGCACACTTGGGATTTGCAGTCTTCAATGAATATGAAAAGAGTTGGCCGTAGGTGTTTGTGAGGGAGAAGAGAAAGATTTGACAATGGTACTGGCCTGGCATGGTGGCTCACGCCTATCATCTCAGCATTTTGGGAGGCTGAGGCGGGTGGATCGCTTGAACTCAGGAGTTTCAGACTAACCTGGGCAGCGTGGCGAAACCCTGTCTCTGTGAGAAAAAAAAAAAAAAAAAAATTAGCCAGGCATGGTGCTGTGTGTCTGTAATACCGCTACTTGGGAGGCTGAGGTGGTAGGATAACTTGAGCCTGGGAGGCAGAGGTTGTGTTGAGCCAAGATCATGCCACTGCACATTCCAACCAGCCTGGGCTATAGAGTAAGACCCTGTCTCAAAAAAAAAAAAAAATGGTACTGGTTACCTAAGAAAGCCGTTCTTGTCCAATAAAGAAGTGGCTAATAGCATTCTGGGTCTGGGTTGATGTAGATTTTTGACTAGGGGAAGGCAGTGGATTTTGGTGGAACTCTTTTTTGAACTTCCAGCCTTCTCTGCTAAATGTGGCTCTCCTAGTCAGAGTCCGCTGTGATCTGAATGTTTGTGCCCTTCCCACCAACCCCAAATTCATATATTGAAACTTAATGACCGATGTGATGGTATTAGAAGGTGGAGCCTTAGGGAGGTGATTAGATCATGAGGGTGGTGCTATCACAAATAGGATCAGTGCCTCCATAAGGAGGCCCCAGAGGTTGCCTTGCCCCTTTTACCATGTGGGAACACAGCTAGAAGGTGCCATCTATGGGCTAGAAATAGGGCTGTCATCAGACATTGAATTGTTAGCACTTTGATCTTGGAATTCCCAGCCTCCCATACTGTGAGAAATAGATTTCTGTTGTTTATAAGTCACAGATTTATGTGATATTTTGTTTTTGATGTTTTGCTATAGCAGCCCAAATGGACTAAGACAGAAAGAGAGCCATATGTTTAATGGAAATTACTCCTGATGTGTGGTGGACATAATACACCATGAATGTTCATACTTTGAACTGCTTTGTAACTGGGCATCTTTTTATAATATATGCTTTTGAGGGAATGAACATTGAAATAGGAGAAAAGAGCAAATCAAGCACCACTTGATAGTTACCATGTCAATTGAAAAGTCCCTTATATTTGTCCTTTTAATGAGCAGCAATGAAAGAGTATTTTATAATATCCCTAAGAAACTCATTCTAGTTTGTTAAACATTTTTGCCAGGATTTTTTTTCTTTCTTTTTTTTTTTTTGAGACAGAGTCTCGCTCTGTCTCACAGGCTGGAGTGCAGTGGTGCGATCTCGTCTCACTGCAAGCTTCGCCTCCCAGGTTCACGCCATTCTCTTGCCTCAGCCTCCCGAGTAGCTGGGACTACAGGTGCCCGCCACCGTGCCCAGCTAATTTTTTTTTTTTTTTTTAGTAGAGACGGGGTTTCACCGTGTTAGCCAGGATAGTCTCGATCTCCTGACCTCGTGATCCGCCCACCTTGGCCTCCCAAAGTGCTGGGATTACAGGCATGAGCCACCGCGCCCAGCTGATTTTTTTTCTTAAATTACTCTCAAAACTCTTTATTTTGCAGTGTAATTACATTATAATGTGATTATATACATCTTCTGTTTCTTTTATGACAAACCTAAAGGGTTCCATAGAAAACTAGCTAATATCATCCAATTTAAGGTGTTCTTTTTGGCCATTAGGTTAAAGTATTAAATCGTTAAGACAACTTTATCTCTTTGTTGTTTTAGAAGAAATAATTTAGCAGATAAAAAATGCACCTGGAAAAGAAAAGTTGTCTATGTTGTTATTCGAAATGGAAGATAATTTGAAATCCAAACTATATCACTTTTATTAGGCCTATATAAGAGTTATTTACAAATATTTCTAGGCAAGTTTTTATGATAAGCATGCTTTTCCTTTTTTTCAAGTTATTTTCCCTCATTTGTATCATATTTGGAACGTTATGCCCTAAAAGCTTCCCCTACATGATTTTAGAATTAAGAATCCTTTTACCTGCTAGTTTCTTCTCTCCCTCATTCTCTCCTGGGGCACTGATCTAGCCTATAATTCAGACCCTCAGTTGAAAAGGAACTGACATATATGTGACTAAGAGAGGGTTTATGTATTCCTTGAGGCATGGTCCATCAATCACCTAGCCACTTTACCTAAAGGCCGAAAACTGTGAATCATTTCCTCCAGTACCACATGGTAGGAGGCACTTGATTTAGGAATATGGGTAATGTGGGCTATAATTAACTCTTTTATATATTTTATTTCTGTTCTTTAACATATGGCATATAATTTTATACTAATTGCAGAGATAGGCAATTAAAATTTTGCATTTGCTGGTATCACAAGTCTTTTGTTAATGGGTATACGTAGTTACATGAAAACATATGTATATTAGTCAATAATTTACCTTCAATCACAGTCATCTGTATAATGCCTTTCCTCTGATACATCATTGGTAGAGGACAATTTGGCAATGAGAAAGCAACAATTGTTACTGATTTTGCATTGTTTTGGCAGAGTTGCAATAATTTTCCCATACCGTGATCCAGTAGAGATATCAGATAGATTTCTATACTGTACTTGCATTTGAAATTTCTTCCTCTGTTTTTATTCTGAGTATTTTTTTCCATCAGCTTATAACATCATAATATTGATCAGTGCAAGTAATGTATTATTCATGCCATTCTGGTTTCATTCCATTAGTGCCATCGGCATTAGTATTCAGTCTAAGAGACACAATTATGTCAAGAACCCTCTGGATCAGCTAGTCTGGTTTTGCATTTGTTTCACATTCATAGAAGAGACTTCTTTGTAGAGTAGATCTTTTTATTTTGTTGGTGCCAACTGGAATGAAATAAGAGATTAATATGAGGCTGATGTAAAATAACCTTATATATTTTTATTTTACAAATAATCATTATGTAAAATTTGAAAAATTTGGAATGTGTAAAACTTAGAACTGTATAAGTAGGGAAATAAATTCATCTGTATTTTCATCATCCTATTGACAAGTTGATTTTACTTTCTAGTCTTATTTCTTAAATAATAAAGTTCATGTTGTATATGCAGTTTTGAATACTGATTTTTAGCATTATATGATGCATATTTTGCCATATAACATTTTTAAAAGTTGATTTTTGATGAATATATAATTGTTTATATTATTGTATCATTTTCAACCATTCTCAATTTTCAAATATTTTTTCATAGTTTTTTTAATCAATAATGATGGATATCTTCATTTATAAATCTTTGACCATATCTCTGGTTATTTCCATAGGATAGATTTCTGGAAGTGAAATTATGGGCCAAGAATATTAGCCTTTAAAAAACTCTTGATACATATTGCCAAACAACTTTCTAAAAACACTGAATTCTAATTTCCTGTTTGCTAAAAAAAAAAAACTCCCTGTTTTAGCTTATGGTGCTGTAAAGTCATTTTTTTATTTAATGTGTATCTGTCTTTTTAGTAATATATTCATTAAAATAGACAAGTTAGGACATCATTAGATTGCTAAACAACCAAAGCAACTCAATAGATAGCCTTCTAGTGCTAAAAGCCACCTGACATTTTGGTGGGCTATCTTTTCTTAGTGTGTAATTTTTGATGATTTATATTGCTAGATCCTGTAGCTAAATATTTGAATGGAAATATGGTGTAGGGGTCTGAGCATTCAGACAGATAACAACAGTTCTGTAAGTCTGCTGTGGAAAAATGAGAGCTGCTATCTGCTACTTCATCAGTAATAACTGAGATCTCATTGTGTTTCACCTGTGTTTTTAGCCATTCATAGAACCATTTAGTGACTTAATTTTGTATTTATAATTATTTCAAAATTAGTACAAAGTCTAGGTAATCTAATCAAAACAAGTTACATTTGAAATAACATACTGCTGCTCATATGCTTATTTGCATCTTGAAGAATGGAGTCTAAAATGTACAATGATGGTCATGACATGATATTATATGAATTTAATGTAATATTGCGGCTTTGACCTCATGAAATATGCAGAAAGTGCTAAGTTCAAAGAAAATGTTTAAATTAAAGTATTGTGACTGCATTACTTCATTTTAGCCTTCTATCACAAGGCACTTTACGCAATACTAGGAAATCTCATCTCCTTTATAAAGACTACATAAAATGAATCATGATTTCTGTTCCTCTGCCCAATTTGCCGGAAATACAATTGTATAGAATTATAAACTAACCCTAAAATTTAGGTATAATAAATACTGCATGTTGAGAAGGTCAGTTGATTGGTGGTCTTTTTAGTTGAACACTTCTCTGTAGGTTCTGCATTGGTTGATGTCTTACTGATGGTAAAATGGAGGAAAAAGGAAGCATAGGGATTATAAGAATACTTGGAGTCATCAAAAATTTTATGTATAAAATTTACTGGCTATATGACCTTTTTAAATATTTACTGGCTATATGAACTTTGTTAATATCAAGGATTTGTTAAATCTTTGATACTTTGTGAGTACAATTTCTTGTCTGTTAATGAGGAATGACATTACCTCAAAGATTGAATTGAATAATGAGTAAAATATCCCTTTTGTAGATGTTCCTTAATAAAAGTGTGTTAATTTCTTATCCTTGCATGTAAAATATGTGGAAGGTTAAGGCTAGACCAAGGGCTCTATTGAAAGGAACTAAATCTATTAAGTATGCAGCACTCAGAAAAGTAATGCCTTCAAAAATGTTTTTGTCTTCTCCTTGCAATATAGATGCATCAATAGATATTGAATTAAATACCAAGCATAGTATGTGGGTTGGCAATATCCTGTGTTTGCAGCTGTTGGAACCAGTTTGCCCCATTTGCAGGAATCACAATAATAAAGATAATATTCACAAAATAGCAGTGCATATTTTATGGAGATATATTTTCCATAAAGGCCATTCAGTTGGTTCCAGGAGGGTTTGTTGTGTTCTCTTGTGACACTGAGTTTTTGGTCCCTTGTGCTTCAGATATGTGAAAACTTTTGTGTTCATTATTATCAGTGCTGAATATTAGCCACTCCTCACAGTGAAGCAAGAGTACTCTGAAAAATTATCAGTGGATTCCTTGGGCTAGAGGTATCACCAAGTGTTTACTTGGGGGAGGTGGCTTTGGTCTTCCCATGACCTTTAGCAGCCTTCCCCAATTCTTTGAGATAGAGAATTAACATATTTGTAGTCTTTTTTTGTAGAGTGCTGTGCAAGTGCAACTTCAAGACAGGTCAGCTCGCTAACTTCCAGGTAGGTCGCTGTACTGAAGCTGGAGCCAACACAGTTTGGGCTGCCCTACTTAAGCAGGAGTTGTTGGTTTGCCATTACCTACTGTGTTTCTGCTACTTAAGGACTCCCTGAATCCTAGAGATGTGGGAGCCCTGTAGCAAAACATACACCATTGCTATTGCTAGTGATGTGAACTTAGATCATGTTTTTGCATTGTGAAATAAGTGTGTTGTAGTGTACTTGATGAAAGATGCTCATCGGTTAAAATCTTTACTTTGTTATTATTAATGATTAATGGTATCCCCTTGATCACTGCCCCAACTTTGAATCATCTGTCTTCTAACTTCAGGTGATCATTCCTCAGAAAGTTAGTTTCCTAAGGATTATATAATTGATACTTGTAATTACATTATTTATAATCTCAAACTCATATTAGAAATAACGAATAAAAACATTTTGTTTTTCAAGTTCAAACCAAAGGTTCTGAATTTGTTGAAATTATTTAAAATGAATTTATTTCTTAAGACTCACCTCCATTGGTAACTCCCTTTGAAGGCAAGCTGTTCTCTCTGCCATCAACTTTTTAGATCCACCTTGACCATGGCATTGATAACGCTGTATTGCAGTTACTTGACTACACATCTGTTTTGTTAACAAAGCTGTGAGCTGATTAACGGAAGGGGACGTGTCTTCTTCACTGATATCCCTAAATGTTAGTAAGTGTTCTCATTGTTAATAGATGCCAGATAAATGTTTTCCAGATTATCTTGAATTTACTTAAGCATGGAATACTGTATAAAACACATAAGTTATAAAGCATTAGCCATCTGAGATAATTTCTGTGTAACTTGACTTGTAACTGTGACATAGTTTATTTAACATGAACTTTGGTGGTGAGATTTGTACATGAGTGAGGAAATTTAATATATGATTTAAAATATCAGCGATTAAATAAAGGAAAAAGAAACCATCTACAGCTTTTAAGTGTCAATTGGACCAGTCTTTTGGAATCTATCTGTCCATCACAAGCTTGTCTCTGCTTTAGCCCCATCTCAGACATTTAATCCTTGTCTAGAAGGGTAACTAGAAACCATCTAATTTAGGTTATTTCTATTGAGGTAAATTGAGTTAAGATAACTGAAACTTGCCTTGGCATTTAACCTCTTTGGAGTCAGAGCATGGCTCACCCTTTGTGAAAGGCCACGCAGCTGACCTCTCTGCTCCCACACCAGTCTTCTTTCCAAACAGCGACCTGAGAGTGATCATCAAATAGAGCCAAGTGCTATATCAGGTTCACTCCAGGGTATTTTTAATGGATATATAGAGAAGCATCAGAGTGTTATCTGTCAGACACATTTCCAATTCTGAGGGGAAAATTCTTTTGAATTTCACATAAATTCTTTACCTGGAAATGCAGATTGATTTATATTGAAGGTTACTACTACACAAGAAGTCATAGCTTCTTAGATAACAGTGTGTATATGTCCAGCATATCTTTAAGAGCAGTTTTTGGGCAGTGCCTCATGCCTGTAATCCCAGCACTTTGGGATGCCGAGGTGGGCGGATCATCTGAGGTCAGGAGTTTGAGACCAGCCTGGCCAACATGGTGAAACTCCGTCTCTACTAAAAATAAAAAAAATTAGCCAGATACTGTGTTGCATACCTGTAATCCCAGCTACTCGAGAGGCCGAGGCAGGAGAATTGCTTGAACCCGGGAGGCAGAGGTTGCACTGAGCCAAGATCCTGCCACTGCACTCCAGCCTGGGCAACAGAGTGAGACTCCATTGCAAAAACAAAACAAACAAAAACCCCACAGCTTTTGTACAGCTGTTTTGAACAGCTTTTGCAACTTTTTCAACATTTTTGCTGGACATGGTGTTAAGTTTTGAAATATAGAAATGAAAAACACATAGGCTCTCTTTCGTAATTCTAACTCACTGTCAACAAAATGCAGAAAAGCATATTATAACACCTGGTGATAAGGGCCATAATGAACATATTGTGGTGTTTTTATTTAAAATACCACAGAACTAAACCAATTTGCTATCTATATATAAAAAATACAATTGGATCCTTACCTCATACCATAAACAAAAATAAATCTCAAGTAAATTAAATGCCTAAATGGGAAACATATACCTTTTAAAAGAAAAGGGAGAAGCTTATATTTTTAACCTCAGGGTAGGGAAGGACTTCCTAAGCAAGTTATAAAAAGCACAGCCAACCTTTAAAATCAAAGATTGATAAATTTGACTAAATTGAAATATAACTTTTGTATAACAAAGGAAACCAGGTACAAAATTAAGATAAGATATTTTTAATTCATTCTACCAGGAAAGGAGTATGTAAAGAATCCGACATAATTAAGAATAACAGGTCCAGTAGAAAAATTAGGCAATGGATATGTGTAGAAAATTCTGAAGGAGAAAATGTAAGCTGCCAAAAGACATTGAAAGATGCTTAACCTTGGTAGTAATCAGAGAAGTATAAATTAAAACCCATAGGGAAAATCCATTTCATATATATCAAACTGAAGAAAAAGGGAAATTTCTGATAGGATGAAGTGTTGGCAAATACATGGAGCAATGACAAATTCCCATACACTACTTGTAGGAGCACAATTAGATACAGTATTTGGAGAGCAGTTAAATGAAAGAACTTGGGCTATATACATGCTAATATTTAACGCAGTCTCAAAAACACAATGCTGAGAAAGAAAGAACACAGGATATTCATTTCACAAAGCTGGCGAATGTTCTCGTATGCTGCTATTCTCTTCTTCCATTGGAACAGTTAGTTCAGCAAGTTATCATGACTAAAGCTGATGAAGGAGTCTCTTACAACCTTAGTTTATCATATTTGGTAGGTACCCACAAGATTTTTATCACTTTACCAGTGCTTTGGTAGGTAAGTCACCAAGAGTGAACACAGAGTGTTCAAGCTTTGGGCTGATTTACAAACAGCCAAAAATGCCTGTATTCTTGGTCAAGCTTTATGGACCCTTCAGCCCTAAAGCCTGGGGCCAGCTCAGGTCTGAGTGACATGCTAGGCCGGGCCCTAGTTTTTTTCCCTGGGCCAGCTGGGAAGGACTGTCTCACCTTTTCTTACTGCTGCTCACATGGCCCTGCTATTCCTATATTTGCTCTCTCCTTTTGGAATCAGTTTATTTCTTGCAAGAATTATCTCATGGGGTATTGTGATTTTTTAGTGATTATGTGAGCTCTTACTACTTTTTGCATGTATCAAATGGATTTCTCTGAGTTTTAAAGAATTCCATTTTACTATATTATTTTGGGAGAAATGCTATTGTCTTTCTGATGCGACCCATGATTTCATAGATTTCTACATTTCCCTTCTCAGCTTTCATTATTTCAGATTGAAGCATTCCTGTCTCCATAAGGCTGCGCCCACATCCACTTTTTCCACTTTTTCTCTTTTTTTATCACTTTTTTTTTTTTTGGATGGAGCCTTGCTTTGTTGCCACGCTGGAGTGCAGTGGCGCAGTCTTGGCTAACTGCAACCTCTGTCTCCCGGGTTCAAGCGATTCTCCTGCCTCCCCGGGTTCAAGCGATTCTCCTGCCTCAGCTTCCCAAGTAGCTGGGAATACAAGCGTGTGCCACCACGCCCAGCTAATTTTTGTATTTTTAGTAGAGACAGGGTTTCACCATGTTGGCCAGGATGGTCTCGATCTCCTGACCTCGTGATCCACCTGCTTCGGCCTCCCAAAGTGTTGGGATTACAGGCGTGAGCCACTGCGCCCGGCCTTTTATCAATTCTTAAAGGAAAACCTTTCTCTCTAGAGGAAGAAAAGATAAATCTGTCTCTTCTGATACCTAGGGTAGGGCACAAGGACTTGACTGTGAGGTAGGCAAGGCAAGTGAGTCAACCTTAGTGTTTGGGTTTTGCGTGAGATGCTTGTCTAGAGCAGTACACTGTATACCAGGAGAAATTTGATATGAAATAAGGTAATGTTTCCTTGCAGTGTGATGCAAAAAGGCTTAGACGTTAGGGCTGGTGGTTTTCCAGCTTTGTGATCATGGAAAAGACACTTATAAAAACTCTTGATCTTGGAAAAGACTCATAAAAATTCTAAGCCATAGTTCCATCCATTGAAGGTTGGAAATAATAAAGCTTATCTCATAGAGTTGTGTAATTTAACTTATTTGAAGGTGCATTGTAAGTTATAACATACCATACAAATTTGAGATGTTAGTGTTATCAATATTTTTCTAAATGATGCCTAACATTGTTTTGGTCTCTTTTGCCCTCATCAGTACATGGTATATGTTCTTAGTTTAGCACAGAGTAACAGTCATCCCTATTTTCTTACTGGCTTTTGTTTTCTAAAGAAAGGGTAGTTTTAAATATTCATAAATGCATGACAGCTGGGGGCATTCCTTTTAACAGATAAAATTTATTAAATATGCAATGGTGCTTGGTGGGGATGCTACTGTGTAGCACATGGAAGGTCATAGGCCACAGCTTACAGTTTTGAGGGGCTGCACTCAGGTTTATTGAGGCAGTGCTTAAAGGTTTGAGGTCAAGAAAGGGAAGCTGCCAGAATTTTGAATTTCCTTCCTAAACAAGTCATTTATTAAGAACCTGAAAACGTACTGAATCACAACACATTAAGTTAATTGATGTTAGACATAGGGAATTTTTGAATATGGAAAAATTTCAGTGTCCATCAGTATACCATTGCATGAGGTAGGCCAAGCTCATATGAAGCATAAGATCTAGTGCATGGCGTATGCCATTTAGCAGTGATATAATTTATAATTTAATAAATGGGCATGATCAACAGCAATAGAAGTTAGAAGAATGGTTGCTTTTGGGGAGGGAGAGGCATTAACTAGAAAAAGAAATGTGAGAACTTTGAAGGGTGATAGAAATATTCCATATTTTTAGTGGGGTATTGGTTATACAGGTAGATATATTTGTCAGAATTCATTGAACTGAGAACTTAAAATCTGTGCATTTTCCGAACACTTCAACAAAAATAATAAAAGAAGAAAAATGTTTAAATGGAAAAAATTACCAAGCATGAAAGCAATAATCGAGTGGGTATAGATTGTTATATAACAAGTAGAATATCTGATTGTGAGAGAAAGCAGAGTAAAAGAATCATCAACATAGGCTGGAGTGGAGTCAATCCAGGAATGCTCCCTATTTGTGTGTATGAGCTGGGTTTTGGGGAAAGGATGAGCTGTAGATGGCCAAAAAAAAAAAAAAAAAAGAAAAGGGTGGGGAGAAAGGTCTTTCAATCTTTCAAATCTTGGAAACCATATCCCCAAGGGCTCAGACAGAGCAGGACACAAACTGAGGCAAGACGCTAGATTGATTTGCAAAAAATATTTAATGTTCATTTTTTATATTCATTGTTTTAATTCATCTATTCATAAAATGAAAATCACAATAATACCTTGTGGAAACTTAATTCATCATTTAATGATATTTTGGATTATTACTACATAAATTATGTCTATTTCTTTAGAATGTTCTTTCTGAGATCTTGAGCATTCTGGTTAATAACACATGAAGCTTGAAAACCCACATTTGCACTTATATTTATAATATCTCTATTAAATCAGGAAGTTAATGTTTGCATGGTTGTTAGCCCATTTAATTGCAACTAATGTATGCTTTCATGACTTTTATCTCATTACCTTTTTGATTTGATTTCTTTCCTAAGAATCCATTATGAGGACTCGGACTCTTCTGGAGCTCAGAAAGTTTAGGATGTGTTAAAGGAATTCCTTTTATAGGTTATCTCAAAGATTGCCCATCAATTATAGCAATGTTTTCAACCATCCCTGGCATATGCTTTTTTTTTTTTTTTTTTTTTTTTCCGAGACAGAGTCTTACTCTGTCACCCAGGCCAGAGTGCAATGGCATGATCCTGGCTCACTGCAGCCTCCACCTCCTGGGTTCAAGCCGTTCTTTGGCCTCAGCCTCCCCAGTAGCTGGGACTACAGGTGCCCGCCACCATGCCTGGCTAATTTTTGTATTTTTAGTAGAGACAGGGTTTCACCATGTTGGGCAGGCTGGTCTCAAACTCCTGACCTTAGGTGATCCGCTCACGTTGGCCTCCCAAAGTGCTGGGATTATAGGTGTGAGCCACCGTGCCTGACTGCTAGCGTATGCTTCTAAGAAATTTCCACTTTCAGTCAGTTTGACAGTTGAATCCATGAATACTTGGTCTAAACGCCCTTGATACTAATTATCATATTATGTTTGCCAAAGACTAGGAAAGAGATTTAGATAACAATATTTTGCATAATTCAGGCTGTAAAATAAATCATAGAGAATGAGCAGTGTGGTTTGTGGTGTGTAAGTTGTTTGTAGAATACAGATATGAACTTTTAAAAATAAATGTTCTCAAGAAAGTACCAGTGGCATGTATTTGAAGTACTTTGGAAACATTTCATCAAATTATTACGTTTGTAGTGGAATTGAGGGGTGAACATTAATAATGTTAGAAAGTGTTTTTTAAAATAGTAAGCTAAAGTTTTACAATTGATTAAAATGGAAGCAAGTGCATTTTGATCTGACAAATTATTACTTTCTTCTGATTGAGAAAGAAAAGGTAATTAGCACCTCACAAATCAACAGTGATGATGGGAAGCTCCACTATAAATGTGCCAAGTATAAGGATTATTGTTCCTCAAAGAAGGTGTATGCATTAAGCATAATGTGATCACCTTTTTTTTGGTCTCATTAGCTTGGTGTTTATCAGATTTCTTTAGTTAACCCAGGTCTGCTTATAGTTATAAGCAGCCATTACCTGCATTGGTCCTTGTCCAATTTTCACACTGTGTAAATATAGACAGAAAGAAAAAAACACTCCTTAGAAATAGCTTTGAAAACTGAGGAAGTCTATTGGAAACATAAAGCATATTTGGCATCTTATATGTCATGTATGAAAAGTTAATGGAATTGGTTTTTATGACTGGCTTATGGAATCGGTCTCATTATTGTACTGTCACACCTTGTATATGGCTAAATGGGTAGATCATGTACTCATTTCTGTGAAAAATTATGACTACTTTGTAGTAGAACTGGCACCATTACCAAGAATTTATGAATTGGAGATTGGTTTTGGTAAAAATGGAACTTGTTTTAAGCCAAATATCTTAAAACCCAAACCCTTCAATCCTAACTGTTCATGAGAATGACTTGATTTTTGTTTGATAGAAAGATGGAAATGGAAAAGGAGACTTGCTTGTCATTATGTCTGCTTGTTCATCAAGAGAAATCTGGAAAAGTTGATTCCTTCATATTCTGAGACGTAGCTAGTGGAGGACTAATTTTGTCACTGGGATTCTCTTAAATCCAGATATCCTGTCTTTCATGCCCTTCACTCCCACCGGGAAACCCCTATATTTTTCTTCCCTATGGACTCCATGCTTTAAAAATTGTCTCTCAAGGACAGTATATCAATTGTACATGCTTTTATTAATACTGCATAGAACTGCATGTAAAAGTGTTTGATCAGTGTGAAATAATTGCTACAAAGAGACTTGACATTTTGCTTTACTTTGGAATCCCTATTCCACATAAGCGAGCAGTTTTTGTAATAAAAAAGACGAAAATAACTTGTTGATCTTCTATTGTACCTGTAAGAAGTTCATGTTGGCATTCTCTTATAGTCTTAGCAAGCATGGATTTGTAATCATGCCAAAATGGGTTACATATGACACCAGACCCCTTCTGTGTGACCATGAATTATAACTTTTAAAAAATTACTTTACTTGAGACAAGTTTAAGGCAATAAAGTGAATGCCTGAGAAAAGAAGTCATCAGTGGGAGTTTATGAGTTACCGAAACAGGGAGCTCAAACTGTGCTCACCACAGTAGAACAGTTTTAAAAATCAGCGAAGGTGTTTGAATTGATGAGCTGTTTGAATTGGTCCTCTGACCTCTGAAATGACCTTTCCCATTACCTCCTCAGGTTTGAAGGATAATTACTCTCCTCTTGTTTCCCCCTGAGGCAACCCTAGCCAGAATTTCAGCTTTGCCTTTTGAAGGGTGATACCTGTGGTGCAGCATATTGGGTCAGGATATGACCTTGCACATCTGTATTTCACTAGACCCTCAGAATAGAGATGCCCACCACTGTTGCTGTCTTAGATGGGGGCTTAGAGAAGTGCTTCCCCAAATGCAAATCATTCTGCATCTTGATACCTCAAGGATCATTCTCTATTCTTAAACTGTTTCTTTATTGTCAGTTTTGAAGAACGGTAACTCTATTAGGGAGATAAAAATGAAAAAAGTTATTTGGAAGTAGTCACTAAATATGATTAGTTATTTTACATGATATAGATTATTTTAAATTTTTCTGTTTTCCAATGTGGTTAACTACTGTATTAAGCACTTCTGGAGCTGCCATAATGAACAGCTTAATCAGTTCATATAAATTTGTTGTGTATTGCTAAGGACTTTAATTGGAAATATAATAAATCTTTTAAGTAAGGACTAGTCATTATAGAAAGCTGATTTGCAATAGTTAAATGTTCACATTATACTAAAGTGAGATATAAACACTCTTTTGTAACTTGCATGTTATTACAACACACAGATGTCTTGGCTCCAAAGAACGTGTACTAAATGAGTGCTGCTTGGATTTATGCCAGGGTCAAGGCTTAGTGATCTTAAGTAAGAGCCCAGAACATCGCATGATGGGAGGTCAACTAACTGCTTTTTATTCTAGGAGCTCTAGCTCATGCTTTGGAGTCTGTCGCTGGTGGAGAGGACATGCCCAGTATAATCTATTCTCCCTGCTCACAGCTGAAGACAAAGCCTTATCAATATATGCAGACCTTAAAATACAGTTGAAAATTTTGCAGAAAGCTCTTATTTTAGGGCAAGTAGTGGCTGGTTTAGTTGCTTCCAAAATGGCTGGATTGTCCATAATTTTCAGCTGTCTAGGGAAGTTGGGAGGGCAGAGTGCATCTTTCCCTGCATTTAGAAAAATAGTACATGTATGTTGAGGGGAAGTGAGTGGAGAAAGGAGAGGAAGAAGAAGAGGAACAAGGCTGTACAATAGGTTACATCCCTAGGTCACATTTTAAATTTCGATGGAACCGGTCTCTCTTGGAGAATCTGTGTAAGGACCTACATCCTGTAGGAGGAAGCAGAGCCTGGGTTTTCAGGCCTTTAAGCATTGACTAACTGCTGAATGCAAATGCCAGCGGAGATTGAACTGTGCTAATATTCGTATTAGAACTGTTATTATTTTAGCTAATGCTCTGATTACAGAATTGCATAAGGTTTGAGTGCTCTGCTCGTAATCCCTTTTCCCTCATAAGCCCTGTTATTTTCATAGCAATTTTGCAAAACATGTTTTGCAGGAACACATGTATTGCATTTATGTCAGAAATACCAGTACATCATGGTAAATATCTACTTAGTAAACTACTTGTATGTTGATGCATAAAGTTAAATTTTATAATAAGACCTCAGTGACCAGATTGAGAAATTGAGGTATAAAAAGTTTGTGTTGTCCTCCATTAGTTGGAATGTTCTCTGTTTATTAAACTGCTTATCACATTGTTGAAACTATTTTAATCCATCTAAATGATATTGATATGGTTTGGCTGTGTCTCCACCCAAATCTCATCTTGAATTGTAATCCCCATAATCCCCATGTGTTGAGGGAGGGACCTGGTGGGAGGTGATTGGATCATGGGGGCAGTTCCCCCATGTTGTTCTCTTGATAGTAAGTTCTCATGAAATCTGGTGGTTTTATAAGCATCTGGCATTTCTCCTACTTGCACTTCTTTTTTTCCTGCCACCATGTGAAGAAGGTTTTGCTTCCCTTTCACCTTCCACCATGATTTTAAGTTTCCTAGGGCTTCCCCAGCCATGTGGAACTGTAAGTCAATTATACCTTTCTTTATAAATTACCCAGTCTGAAGTAGTATCATTAGAGCAGTGTGAAAACGGACTAATACAGATATTAATAGATTTTTGAAGCAGAAGATGTATAATTGTATTATCATTCTTTCAAGTAATATATTAAGAACAAAAACTCCAAGCTTAAATTTATTTGATTTGAGAGTGAGAGATCTAAAATATGGTTCCTTAAGATTGAAATAGCAACAGCAACAACAAAACTCTTTCATCATGGAATCATAGTCACAACACTTTACAGGTGAATAAAGGAGGCCTTAAAAATTCAGTCTTTGAGAGCAAAGAGAATAATTTACTTAAGTAGAAAGTTCCTGTGCTTCTATGTCTAATATTAAGGTACAATTCTTAGTCCATAGTATTGCCATTTGGTTAATATCTTGATAGTAAATATTAAGTTAACATTTAATTATTAAGCAGTATTAATTATTAATTAAACCAAATGTTAAATCTGTTTTTTTTGAAAAAGCTTGAAATTCCCTTACAATGTAAGATGTCATAACTTCATTATATCAAGTCTAAAAGCATGCAAACATGAGGTATCGATTGCACACCTGCCTATTGCCATGATCAAACAACCTATCTAAAAGAGAATGAGGCCTTCATTTAAGGTTTATTAAAGTTGGAAGCTTGGTATTTGCCCCAGAAAAGGTAGAAAGTGATTAAACGAGAAAGCAGCTTAATTCTTGCCATTTTCATTGTCTTATCTGCAGTTCTTTCATTCATCAAAGATGAGACCACATTTTTCATGGTCAGCCTATTCACTAACATGCTATGGAGTGAGTAGTGAGCAATATTAGCGAAAGAAATTGTGTTGTTTGCTTTTCCATTTCCTTTGTCTGAAGCACACCAATCCCCAATTCGGTTCTGATGTTGAGCACTTCAGAGGGCTTCCGGCTGGCATCTGGACAAAGCCTGAATATGTGGAGAACAGATTCAGTCTGAGTTGACTGCTAGGCTCATTTCACCCTAGATTGGCTAAAGGTGGCAAGTTCTGCTACCAAGAGAAGGTTTAATAGTTTAGATAGGTGGGAAAGAAACTAATGAATTTATATGATAATCAAAGAAGTATGTTACATTATCGAAGGATCAGGCCTTAGAAGCATCCATCCAAAGGCCATGCAAGTATTTTTAGGATTGTGTTTCTTACACATTATCATGGAGGAAGAAATAGGAAAACAAAGCTTGTTAAAGTTGTGCAAGAAGAAACAAACCAGAATATACCACTTTTTCCTGATTGGTAGTGTTCTCCCTTCACTTCTAGGCCAGATGGCCCCAGACTGATATCACAACAAGAGGCTTGAGATCCACAATTAATTACGGAAGCTGCGGGGAAGCAATCATAGTGGGCACCTCTCAAAGAAATAGATGTCAGAGGAAGACAGTTTGGTTAGACCTAGGATTTCAGAGGACAAACTCATTACACTGAGCATTTGCAGTACTTAATACATCAAGTAATAAAAAATAATCAGCCTTTTTAGGAGTCATGGCTTCAGTGGACTTTGAATAGACTTTGAATATTGTCCTGACATTAAAAAAATTTGCATATAGAAGTTTTAGATCTGATTTAATGCTTGTTAGGTTAGTCATCCAACTGTTTCCAAAAAGACTTTTTAAAATACATATCTGCTACTAGAAATATTTAGTGTTGTTTTAGAGAAGTTTACTATCAGGGTGTTAAATATTTATTTGATGCCTGTGGAATGATTAGGTTAATGATCTGAGAAGGCCGCTATGGGTCTTGTATCTGTTACAGAATTTCTGTGATTTTAAAATCACACAAATGCTGACTTTTGATGGCTTTTGTCCTTGGTATATAGCAGGTTATTTTTGGAAAGTTCCAAACAATTAAAGAATTAGAGCTGATTTCAATGAATAAGGAAAGATGGATATATGTTGTTCAGGTTCTGTGGGTTGCCTACATGTTATCTAATTTCATTACTAGCAGGACTCCACTTTTGTTTGAGAAGTAGGGAGGCTAGTGGAGAGGGGTTTGGATGAGCAAAAGTTTTACTGATACCTAGTTTGTAAAAAAACAAAACAAACAAAAAAAACCAATCTATTTTCTAGGCTCTTTTTCAGCTTAGAGTGGATGTGTTCTGCAGTTCTGGCCAGTAAGTTGGAAGTTGAAGGCTTCCTGCCTTCTTTGATGTTCTGCCACTCTGATTCTTGGCCGCTAGTTTTCTGGACTCTGCTTGTCCTGATAGCTGCAGCGTTGCCTTGGTTTCCTGTGTGGGAAACCAAGGACTTTTTCTGATATCAGCTCTGTTCAGACCTCTAGAAATTGCCCCAGTTCAGGCCTCTCTCCCTCCCTTGTTTCCTAGCCTTTCTGATGTATATTCTATTGGGCTTGGGTTGGTTTTCCAGATAGTGTCTTTTCCTGTCTGTGATGTAGTCTGAGTGCATTCCCTTTGCCTTGGCAGTTTTCCACTTCAAGGGCTCTCATTTACTATTCTGAAGGCGGCATGGGGTAGGATTCCAGAACAAAGTCAGACAGACCTGGATTTGAATCTTATTATACTTAATCTCCCTGTTCCTCAGTTTCTTGAACTGTAAAAGAGGATGATAGTATAGCTCAGGACTTTGATGTGAGGATTAAATGAGGTAAAGCTTGTGAAGCAATTGGCCCAATACCTGTAATGTAAGCATTCAGTACCATTGAAATGATATGTTAATGATGATTATGCTAAACCAACAACAAGCATTGAATAGGATTGTTTTTTCCTTTCTGAAGAATAGGAATCTGAAACAGTTTATTCATAAAGTATCAGAACTGGCGCCAAATCTGCAAATCTAAATGTTCCCTGAGCAGTAACCATGTTGGTCTCATTCACTGCTGTCTCCCTAGTATTTGACATAGGCCCTGGCATGAAGGCCCTGGCACACAATAAGAAAAATAGTTAACATTTAGTGAGCACTTAATTTGTATCAATTTTTTCTAAGTGCTTTACATATATTGACTCATTTCCTCCCAGAGGACAAGAGTAGGTATTATTACCTGCATTTTGGAGTTAAACTCAAACTCAGAGAATTTATGTAACTTGCACAAGGTCACACAGCTCTTAGCTGGCTGAGAAGAATGCCAGTAGTCTGGTTCCAGAGTTTCACTGCCTCTCAGTAAATATTGAGATGAACAAGGGAAGAAAGGGAGAGACAAGGAAGAAACCCAGGTCCTGAGTCCTTGTGCTGGGCATCGATCATGGTAGTTGTGCTGTGGAATTCAGTTTTTTGCTGCTACTTTAGCTGGGGTGTCAGCCCTGCATGGATGACTTTGGGGAGAACTGCAATGCCCTGTTTATTCCCTGGGGCTTCTGTAAGGGCAGCAGTAAAGGAGGGGGTACGTGAATTACCAGCCATAGACAATACATCACTAACAGAATGGTACTGGCTACAGGCAATTCCCAATTTATGGACAGATTTGTTTCCCAAATTTGTAATTTCACTGTTTGGAACTCAGCATGCTTCACCAATAAATAGCTAAGTTAACCCCTAGAGTAACTGGAATAGTTCTTAGGGCCCGGAGCCCTGGAGAGGCTTGGGGGCTGGGTGGACAGATGACTTCTTGTGTGGACAGGAAGCCAGCAGTGAGGGCTTGGGATGGCCTGAAGGTTTACTATTTTTGAGAAATTCATATAAGCCAAGTTTAATGAGTAAGATTTCACATTATTGGAATGGTCAGCATGTATCTGTGTTAGAGTACAAAGACATTTTCAGGACATATCTTTCTGTATATAACCTGGAAACAAAACATTTAAATGAAATAAACAAACTCAACCAACTGTATTTCTTATGCCTGTGGTTTTACCATAGGAATTAAGGAAACAAATTGTATCATTCTTGGCCAATAACAGAGATACTCTTCCATCCTGCCTTCCCTTTTTATTGTGGCAAACAAATGCATAAAGATATTAAAAAAGACACACACGACATAAAATTCACCTTCCCGTTTCCAAGTGTATAGTACAATATTGTCCACCACATATACATTGTTGTGCAACAGATCTCAGACCCACCCATTCCCCACATGACTGAAACCCTACATACATTAAACAACAACTCTCTACCTCCCACTCCCTGTCAGGTCGGCCCCTGACAACCACCATTCTACTTTCTATTTCTTTCATTTTGAGCACTTTAGATACCTCATAAGTAGAATCGTGCAGTGGAATCATGTCTTTTTGTGACTGGTTTATTTCTCTTAGCATAAGGTCCTCAGTATTCGTCTATGCTGTATAACACATGACAGGATTTCTTTCTTTTTAAAGGCTGAATAATATTCATATGTATGCCATACCATAGTTTCTTTATTCATCTTTTGATGGACATTTATGTTGCTTCTTCCCCTTGGCAATTGCGAATAATGCTGCAATGAACATGAATGTGCCAATATCTCTTTGAGATCTTGTTTTTAATTCTTTTGGATGTATACCCAGAGGTGGGATTGCTAGATCATGTTGTAGTTCTATTGTTAGTTTTCTGAGGAAACTCCATACTGTTTTTCATAGCAGTTGCACTCTTTTACATTCTTACCAACAGTGCACAAGGATTCCAGTTTCTCCACATCTTCACTAACACTGATGTGTGTGTGTGTTTAATAGTGGCTGTCCTAATGGGGGTGAGGTGATAGCTCTTTGTGGTTTTGATTTGCATTTTCTGGATAATTACTGATGTTGAGCATCTTTTCCTATGCGTCTTGGCCATTTGCATGTTTTCTCTGGAGAAATCTCTATTCAAATTCTTTGCTCATTTTAAAATCAGATTAGTTTTTTTTGTTGTTATTGGGTTGTAGGAATTCTTTATATATTCTGGATATTAATTCTTTATCGCATACATGGTTTGAAAATATTTTCTCCCATTTTATAGGTTGCCATTTCATTTTGTTGATTGTTTCCTTTGCTGTTCAGAAGTTGTTTTTTTTTTTTTTTTGAGATGGAGTCTCGCTCTGTTGCCCAGGCTGGAGTGCAGTGGCGCGATCTCGGCTCACTGCAAGCTCTGCCTCCTGGGTTCATGCCATTCTCCTGCCTCAGCCTCCCTAGTAGCTGGGACTACAGGCGGCCGCCACCATGCCCGGCTAATTTTTTGTATTTTTAGTAGAGACGGGGTTTCACCATGTTAGCCAGGATGGTCTCGATCTCCTGACCTTGTGATCTGCCCGCCTCGGCCTCCCAAAGTGCTGGGATTACAGGCGTGAGCCACCGTGCCCAGCCCAGAAGTTTTAATAAAGTTTTATAAAGTTCTACTTTTGCTTTTGTTGCCTGTGCTTTTGGTGTCATAGCCAATAAGTCCTTGCCAAATGCAGTATTATAAAGCTTTTCCCCTATGTTTTCTTCTAAAAATTATAGTTTCAGGTCTTATGTTTCAGCCTTTAATCCATTTTATGTAAATTTTTAATATAGTGTTAAATACAAGCCCTATTTCCCTCTTTTATGTGTGGTTATCTAGTTTTCTCAATACTATTTGTGGAAGAGACTATCTTTTCACCCACTGTGTAGTCTTGGCACCCTTGTTGAAGATAATTTGACCATATATTTGAGGTTTATTTCTGGGCTCTCTGTTCTGTCCCATTGGTCTACATATCTGTCTTTATGCCAGTACCATACTGTTTTAATTACTGCAGCTTTGTGATGGGTTTTGAAATCAGTAAGTGTGAAGTCTCCAGCTTTGTTCTGTCTCACTGTTTTTGTTCTTCTGGATTCTCTGAGGTTACATATGAAATTTAGAATTTTTTTCCTGTTTTTGCATAACATGCCATTGGGATTTTGATAGGGATTTTAGTAACTCTGAGATTGCTTTTGGTATTGTGGACATTTTAACAATTTTTGTTTTCTGTTTTTGCAGAATATGCCATTGGGAACATTTTTTTTTTCTTTTGAGACAGAGTCTTGCTCTGTCACCCAGGCCGGAGTGCAGTTGTGTGGTCTCAGCTCACTGCAATCTTTACCTCTTGGGTTCAAGCAATTCTTGTGCTTCAGGCTCCCAAGAAACTGGGATTACAGGTGTGCAGCACCATGCCCAGCTAGTTTTTGTATTTTTAGTGGAGAGGGGGTTTTGCCATGCTGGCCAGACTGGTCTTGAACTCCTAACCTCAAGCAATTCACCTGCCTCAGCCTCCCCAAGTGCTGGAATTACAGGCGTGAGCCACTGCACCTGGCCACCAGTGGAATTTTGATATAGGGATCTTACCAACACAGGATATCTTCTCATTTATTTTTATCTTTTTTTTTTTTTTTAGCAGTGTTTTATAGTTTTTAGTGTACAAGTCTTCCACCACCTTGGTTAAGTTTATTACTAAGTGTTTGGTTCTGAGAACTACCTCTTTAACATTAGCTTATAGAATTGAGTTCATTTCCAAGTTTGTCCTTCCACAACGACCTCTATTTTTCTGAAATTCAGCCCTTCTTTTCCCTCACCAAGAACTACAGCTTTTTGAATAGTCAAAACAATGTTCACAAAGCCCCTTGCACTTTACTTGTAGGAAAGTGCTGTATATCCTCACTTGGAACTTTGCCTTTAATGTCTTTCTAGCCTCAGCGTTCTTATTTTCTCTAGTGGAGAAGATCATATGTCCCTTATAGGGTTGTTTGAATATTAAATAAGGTAATGGACACAAAGCTCTGAGCATAATTCGGGAAACATACTAAGTGTTCACTAAATATCTATTATTAAATATTTGTTAAAATACCTACTTATATGTTTAGTGGATTTCCAAAATTACAGTAGAGTAGATGTCATAAATTTTGAGGGTAAAAAGGTTATTATGGGAACACACTGTAGCAACAGTGGGAAGTAACCACTGATAGTGTAATCAGAAGAAAGAGAACAAAAACTATAAATATAAAAGTGATAATAGCGCAAAAGTTATAGCCAGGTAGTATAGGATCAAAAGAGCTTTCTGCCTGTCTGTAATTTCTTCTGGCTGAATAAATTTATAATCAAATATAATAATTGATGTTCATAATGGTGACTTCTGAGTCATCAAGAAAAGATTAAATTACATGACTGTGCACTTTATTTAAGAAGGCAGTGGAGTTGGCAGTACAATTTAGAAAGGTTTTCCTTCAAAATAATATGTTTCACTGCTAGCTATACAAACACTCATCTCTTCCAAAATCTTCCATATGACTGAAATTTTGAAGTACTGGAAATCATGCTAGGTCTTAACTATGGTTATGGGTTAAGAGTGGTGATATCATTAAGACACATTCTTTTTGCTCTTTACGTGGTCTTATGTTGTGGAGGATTCAGATTTTTTTAACCCCACTCAGCAAAGCAGCTGAGCTAAAGGGAAGAAGGGACTAAATGGCCTTTGCTCTGCTGATAGTGTCAGGCTGGATGTAAATACAGTTGACCCTTGAACAACATGGGCTTGAACTACACAGATCCACTTATAAGTTCATTTTCTTGTGCCTCTGCCACCTCAGAGACAGTAAAACCAGCTCCTCTTCTTCCTCCTCAGCCTGCTCAACATGAAGACCATGAGGATATAGACCTTTATGATGATCTACTTCCGCTAAATGAACAGTATTTTCTCTTCCTTGTGACTTCCTTTTTTTTTTTTTTTTTCTGAGATGGAGTTTTGCTCTTGTTGCCCAGGCTGGAGTTCAATGGCATGATCTTGGCTCACTGCAACCTCTGCCTCCCAGGTTCAAGCAATTCTGCTACCTCAGCCCCCCGAGTAGCGAGGATTACAGGCATGCACCACCATGCCCAGCTAATTTTGTATGTTAGTAGAGACAGGGTTTCACTATGTTGGCCAGGCTGATCTCAAACTCCCGACCTCAGGTGATCTGCCTGCCTCGGCCTCCCAAAGTGCTGGGATTACAGGCATGAGCCACCTTATGTCTTTCTTAACATTTTCTTTTCTTTAGCTTTATTGTAAGAATACAGTATATAATACATATATTAAATATGTGTTAATTGACTGTTTATGTTATTGGGAAGTCTTCAGGTCAAGAGTAAGCAATTAGTAGTTAAATTTGGGGGAGTCAAAAGTTGTATATGGATTTCTGACTGCATGGCAGGGTGTGGGGGTCACACCTTTAATCCCCTCATTGTTCAAGTGTCAACTATACATGTTACTCTGGATGGAACATGGCTTAGTAGCCTTTGGGGTCTCTTCCCTGGGGGTCAGTGCTGCCTCTGGTCCTCCCCCATCTCCTGCCCTGCATGGGAGGCAATATCATACATGGGCTTTGAGAATCTACTAATTTGGGATGCTTTGGGCTTTAAATAACTGAAACCCAACTTAGATTGGCTTAAACAATAAAGAAATGTATGAGTTCATATAACTGCAAGTCCATAGGATTCAGAGTTGTTTTTAATCCAGTAGTTTCTATTCTGTTGCCCTATCACTCACTTGGCTTTGACTTCCTCTGTGTTTTGTTTTCTCCCTCAGGCTGGTAGTAGTGAGATGTCTATAGCAGTACTGGACCTCACAGCTGCACACACTATCCAAAGGCTTACTCTTAGAGGAAATAAACTCCAAGAAGCTCCCAGCAGACATTTCCTTATTTCTCTCTGGCCTGTATTTTATCACTTGTCCATTTTGGAAATAATCTTTGATACTGGAGAAGCATTAAGTGGCTTAGGCCAAGTTCCTTAACAGGTCACTGCCAAGAGGATGGGATTGGATTATCATGATTGGCTCAGACAAATCATGATTCATCTCGAGACCTGGGGTCAAGACACCACAATCATAATGGCTACTGCACTGTTAGGTAGATGGATGTAGGCTTGTGCACACCTGCTATATAGTGAGTCCTGGGGAAGGATTTCAGGAGTGGCCCTGGAAGGTAGACTTGGGGCAGTTTGGGCAGGGAATTCTGTGCTAAAAAGAACATATTTAGAAGGGAAGGTGCAGTTTCTTTGTTTGTACATCCCCTTGGTTTTATAGACAACTTTCCCTGTGGGGAGAAGTTTGGCCAGGAGTGGACCCCATTCTGGCCTCTCGAAACTCAGAGCCCAAGGCAAACGTTTATCTTTCTGGTGTAAGAGCAGTTCCAATGAGCTGTAAGACCACTGGCAAGTGACAATTCCCCTACAATTCATTTTTCTTTTATAAAGGAGGAGCAATCCCAGTTATATACAGTTTATCATGTTGTGAGGTTGAGATGATATATGCAGAGTATTCAGTAAATGCTAGCTGCTTTTATTGTTCTTGAGTACTTGGTACACAGTTGTTCCCTGGCTCTGTCACTCCCTGATGAGAAAACCTTGGCAAATCACTTGACCTCCTCAGACATCAGTTCCTCATCTGTAAAATATGGACGTGATGGTGGTACTTACCTCAGAGCTGTTGGTACTGTAGTGGGAGGGAACATGTAAGACACAAAGTCCACCATCTGTAGTTGTCTTTGCTGTCAGGAAACCTCAGTTTCTGAGATGAGATAGCGATTCTGGGCTACTGCTGTCCTTCATAATTTTCTAGGGAAAATTTTCCAGGTAAAATCTGCCTCTGACTAGAAAATTTGTTCATATTTTATAGAAAGTCAGCTTACTAACCCAGAAAGAAATTCTTGGCAAGTTATCCCTTCTTCTTTTTTGTTTTTTGTTTTTCCTATTTCAAAATATTGCCTTCATGTCCCACTACTCAAGGCAATCTGACAAAGTTGGTCTGGCTTTTCCTAGGCTTTACTTCACCAAAACTATCCCCGCAGCAATGATTAACAGGCGACTATGGCATTAGAGGCTGGAAAACCATCAATGGTGAAAACACCCCCATGTGGTGTGGTAATTAGGGTACTGATTTTCTTTAAAAAGGCCATGTCTGAATTGGGTCCCCAGCTAACCAAAGATCAGAACTACAGAGGATTGTATTAATAAGAAAAATCTGGGTTGGCCTTTCTTGTGTTTCTTTTTAACAGAGCTGTTAGTGATAAGTGGTTGCTTATTTGGCCCAACATATTGTTACGATATTAAAAAAGAAGAAATCGTTTATTAGTGCCATTGAGTAAGTCACTATGCCTGCCTTTTATATTTGATAACAAGCAATTTCAGAAGTATCTGGAATATGTGGAGATAATGAAATTATTGTGCTGGGGAAAAATTAGCTCTCAAAGCAGAGGCATGGGGTCCTACACGCATGTGCACACACATAAAGCCCATCAGCCAAGATGTGAGTCTTATGTAATATTTGTGTCCTTTGGTGAACAATTTTTGTTTAATCATAGAAATAACAGATATGTTTATAGTACACAGAGGGATGGGGACTGAGTGTCTTGGAACTGATTTGGGAATAATGTACGTTTAAACAAATTTGAGCTGTAATTTGAAATCCTTTAAACTGCTAGGTACTGTTGAATTTCCCATAGGCTTTGACTTTGAATGTAAATTCTAGAATTTGTTCCATAATGAAGGAAAAAATGTGCATTTAATTAAGAAAGCATCATTTACAATGTGGCAGCTGTGTTGCTGTAATACTTGTAATGAATGCAAGGAAAGGTAGATAATAAAAGAAATAAGATGCTGTCTTCACTTCAGTCTTTCCTCTTAAACCTGTGCCTGTACTAATTTATATTAGTCTAATACAAAGTTATTTTTAAGTGGTAATTAGAAAACTCTCTTTTGCTTTGTTCTAGATGGGTTTTATGGTTGTTTTTGAGTTAAAAAAACAAAACCTGAATTTAAACGAGGACTTTCTTCATTTTTTCCCCTCTCCCCTAAAGTATTTTTTTTTTTCTGTATCCTAGATATGGGTAAGTAAGTGTCTCTTTCAGATAGAATGGAAAGTTCAGGTTTGCTGTCATGGATAACAAAACCATGAATGTTGTAGGCTGCTACTAAATAATATCCCTACATCTCCTACAGAGTGTCAGATGGAACTTTGATTAAAAAGTGACAAGATGTAACATCTCCAAACAGTTCAAGTTTTAAAATAGAACAAATCAGTCATAAATAGAAGGATTATTGATTAACTTCTTATAACTGATTCTGATCATTAGTTGATTTTCCTAAATAGAAAACATCTGTAGAACAAATGAGTAGCACTGTTAATTAAGTGGGATGAGGATTAATTAAGTGGGACAAGGAGTAAGTGGGGGTGAGATTTGGTCACCATGGTGCAAGGTGGAAAATGTCTACTTGGCCCCTAAGAGGGGGCCATACGTGTACTTCAGACTATTTTAAAGCGAATCCTTTGGGAGAGAGATTAGGGTTTACCCTTTTGCCCTCTTCTCTGGCTTCTGTGGGTCTCTTTAGACATTGTTTACCCCGAGGGTCATCTTTCTGGAAGATGCGTGGGACATGCTGATTAATGAGTCACAGAAGCAATCAGCCTTATAATACTGTGTGTTATTGGCAAGAGACCACATATTTTCCTGAGGTACAAGAGCAACGTCAAGAATGAAATAAATTAGCTTATGCTTATGTAGAGGAGTTTCCGCTTCTACAAAACTAGTCTCTTAATATTGAGAAATAGGATAGGAAGATTTCAGGACCTTTATTCCACCTGTCCTGAGGGTAAGATTTTAAGACTTTCTCTGTACCAAAGAAAAAGGACTCTTGGGTCTTGGTTATGTTATTGTTTTAATAAGCACTGTCACTATAGTCACTCAATGAGAAATGTCACCGTATTCATTTCTGTATGTTGAGAGATCAGATACCTTCTGAAACTTACTTGTTGATGGAATAAGATATAATTTACACTAAAATACTTCACAGAATATATGGAAAACATGTATGGTATCTTAGGATGAAAACAGTCTTTTGAATTTTCCTTAGCTAGCTGATGATTTTGAACTCAAGGTTAGTTTGTCTGGAAGCATGATATATTTATCTGTAAAAAAGGAACTTTCAGGAAATTGTGTCTGAAAAGAGTGTTAAAGACCTCAATATCTCTATTTAGAGTTTAAAAATACAACTTAACTTTTAATTTAACCACTTTTAGTCAATGCTCTTAAAGTGCCCATTCCATAAATCACCCTATCGTTTGCCAAATAGTTGCCATTTATAGATCAATAAAAGTCCGAAGAGGTTAAGTGACGTTCAAGTAACACAGCAAGTGGCAGGATCAGGAAAAGTTTTGAGGCTTTTAATTTCTAGTCTTTTAGCTCTGAGACAATTAGCTGGTTCTGCTCTGAGATCAGCACTATCCAATTTAAATGGAGTCCTCAGGTGTGCTTGTAAAAGAGACAAAAAGAGACAGTTGTCTAGCCTGGATGACTCTGTGCACTTTTTTTTTTTTGAATAACGCTTATTATAGAAAATGTCTGATTTAGCAAAACTGTTTATATCACTCTTTAAGAAGAAATGTGAAAGTCATCCGAGGAAAGGCTGAATGGAACACATCTGAAAAATGTAAAAAGTTGATTTTTTGAATGAGAGAAAAAATGTAAAAGATAAAAACAGGCCTCTTTTAGTATTTTTGAGAATAAAGTTTTCAGAACAGGGTCCCAATGTACCTGTTTGTTCATTTGATCCATAGATTTCTTCTTTGAGAGTATATGGTATCAGTATATATAATTAGACTTTCATTTAAATTTCTAGTCCATTTGTGGAATTACCTTACCACTTTGGGGAGTGCTTATATTAACTATTCTGTGCCAGTTTTTCTTTGTGGAAAATCTTTCTCTGCTTTTTGCTAAAATAAGTAACAAACAAGAAGCTAAAGATTATAGCTAATGGTCTAGAACAAAGGATTAGAATCCAATTCTGGCAGAAGCCAAATGAGTTACAGTGAATTTGGCACAGGGTGTAAAAGGAACTAGTCTCTGTTAATTGTATGTTCCTGTTTGTAAACAGGTGTTTGCCCAAGGGGAGTACACTGCACTTCTTTTTAAATGTTATGGAAGAGTGATTCACTGGAATAGGTGAACATTTCTCAGTTTCACACCCCGAATACATTATGGCAATTCTTTTAGTACTCTGGGCTCAGTGAGTTTTATTAGTAGCAGAAAAGATGAGATTCCAGAAACTGTAGCACCCTCCTTACTTGGTGTTTCTGAGTTTAACTGGCAGGCTGTTGTCCTTGTCTTTAATTAAATTACTTCTCAACCAAGTGTTTTTGAAGGACAGCTTTTGTGAAATGTGTCAAACACTAGGGCTTTTTTCTTTTCTGCCATGAGGCTTGTTGGCAGCAGTGGGAATGAAGTTAGGGGATCAGGAGTACAGTGTTAAACCAGTTATTAAAAGGGCCTTATTGCCAATTACTGAAGAGGAAAGAAGAAAATAAACACTCAAGAAGACAAAACGAACTCCTTTCCATTGAGATTCCTCTTCCCTTTGCTTGTTCTTTAACGCCAGCCAGAATCTTGCGGTATTGTTCTGTTTGTTTTAACTATCATGTTTTATTTTGCTCAGCATTTTGGAAATTTCTCTAGAGCTGTGGTTCTCAATTGGGAGTGGGATGATTGAGACCCCGGGACATTTGGCAAAGTCTGGGGGCATTTTTGATTGTAACAGCTGGGGAGAAGGGAGAGGATACCATTGGCATCTAGTAAGTAGAGGCCAGTGATGTTGCTAAACTTCCTACAGTGGGCAGAGCAGCCCTCACAGCAAGCAAGTATCCAGCCCAAAATGTCGACAGGGCTGAGGTTGAAAAGCTCTGTTCTATAGGAAGAAATTAAAAGGCATTTAAAAGAAGTGGCCCGTCTCTACAAATTCATAGCCAGTTTATGCAAGCAGATATTCAAAATATCTCATTTCAGTGCCTTAGCACTGAAAATGAGTTTTGGTTTTGAGCACTTCCTTACTTTCTGGCACTACACGCTGCTCCAGGTTTATCTTATATATCTCTTGCCCCCTGCTGGAATCAGCCATTTCTCCAAGGAGCCCTGGTCTTTTTATTGAAGAAACCAAGATCTGGGCATTAGGTGTGCTTATTGGCGCTTAGTTTTTTAAACTCCAAAATCTAAGCTTAATTTGTTAATAAGACCAGTTTTTAAAACTTGGTCTTTACCATATATTATATAAGTGTACTTTAAAAATTATTTTCTTATGTTTGAGCTTACATGGAACATTCTAGTTACCCAAGTAATATTGAAATTCAAAATGAATCTTTATAAGTTAAATGAAACCTGCAATAACATGGATTGTAAAATGTATTGCTTTTATAATATACTGACGGTGTTTGAGACTACTGTTACTTTAAAGCAACTTTGTTATTGTACACTTTTTACCATATGTAGTTGTATTTAGTTTTATTTAATAGCCTCCTACGGCTGAAAGGCACTTAATCCTGCCTTGTCTACAAATCGATAATTTGTTCTGAAGTGTGTGAAAATCTGCATAATGATGAACCTGGCTAAAAGAGTTCTATTGTGATTTACGTTAAACTGATAGTCCTTCATTTGGGTAATGTTCATATCTCTGTAGAAATTTAAGGTTTAAATTCTCCTAAGATGGTTTCTGGAATTTCTTGGCTTTATCTTTAACTGCTTTGTTTATTTCAAAAACTGTCTTCTATGCCCATAATTGATTGACGTAACCTGTCAGGGTTTTCTCTTTAAGTAGCATTGTTGATTTTTAAACCATTTTAGGTACAAGGGAAAATAATTTTGGTTTTAAAATGAATATTTTCTCTTATTAAATATTTTTTATGTACTGAAAAACTCAAGGTTTATTTAGACAAAATTTTATGTTTTATCACACTAAATAGACATATAAAGAAAAATACAAGCAAAATAATTTGTTCAAGGTATGCTTAATTTTTTTTTTCACATTCAGAGTCTATTTGGGATCACTTTTAAATTTAGAATTGTCAATGTCTGTATTTTTCCAAACATTACTGTCCTCTATATCATCGGAAGTTTTGGTGATATAGCATTTAAAAAAATAATTTGAGATGAAATTCACATGACATAAAATTGATCATTTTAAAGCAAAGAATTCATTGACATTTAATGCATTCACAATGTTGTATGATCTCCACACCTATCTAGTTCTAAACCATTTCCATCACTCCAAAGCAAAACTCCTTACCCAATAAGCAGTTTCTTTCATTAACCCATTTCCCTAGACCCTGGCAACTACCAGTCTGAGTTCTCTTTCTATGGATTTATCTTTTCTGGATATTTCATATAATTGGAATTATACAATATGTGATCTTTGCATCTGACTTCTTTTACTTAGCGTAATGTGTTGAAGGTTTATCCACTTTGTATCATGTAGCAGTACGTTATTCCTTTTTATGGCTGTGTAATAGTCCATTATGTGGCTGTACCATGCTTTGTTTTTCCACTCATTTATTGATGGATATTTGGGCTATTTCCACCTTTTGGTTATTGTGAATAGAGCTGCTATGAACATGTGTGTATGTGTTTGAGTACCTGTATTCAGTTCTTTTGGGCATATACCTAGAAGTAGGGTTGTGGGATCATATGGTAATTCTATGTTTAACTTTTTGAGGAACAGCCAAGTGGTCTTCCACAGCAGTGGAATGATTTTTAAAAGTTATTCCTAACTTTATGTTCATTATCAAAATCAAAATACTCAATTTGGAAACATACTTTCCTCAATGCTTTGATTTTTATTATTAAAAACAGATTATTCTTTAACATACCCACCACTTTTTCCAAAGTTACTTAAAAAAAAAAACTCTGGATAATTTCCATATTCATCTCAGGAGAGTTTGTAAGACTCTCAGAAAAAGATTCCAGGCTTTTAATTTCCAGTCTTCCACTCTAAGACAACTAGCTCTTCCCTAAGATAGCAGAAGTCAATTTAAATGTTTGGGCACAGTATCTACTTTCCATATGACTTCATGAAAATGAAACAAAAATTAAAAAATTAGGCTGAGTGTTCAATAACACTTTATTTATGGAGTTAATAAATGTTTACTCTGAATAGGAAAAAAAGAGATCTGCATTTGACAGTTACCTATGAAATAGAATTAATTTTTTTCTTCTTTGTCATGTTGCTGGGGTTTTTGAAGATTTGCCTAAAAAGATAGTCTTTTTGTTTGGACCCTTTTAACTTCACATGGCATATCTCATTACCAAGTACATTCAGAAATAGTGTTTGAATTCTGCAGTTTTTAATTTTAGCAGCCAGCAGTCAGTTTGTATTGCTTTCTAAGTGCTGGTGAAGCTAATTCTTCTCATATCTAAGGTCATTTTAATTTCATTTCTTTATTTGACATCTTTATGATATTCAAACATGAAAATGTATAGTTTTTTCTTAGGGTAGGAACAGTAGGTTAATTATTAAATAATAAACTAAATCAAAATCTAAAACCTTGACTCTAGTTTGATTACACAAGAATGTTTTATTGGGATAATACTTGGTTCCTTGTTAGCTTCTCCTATTATGAAATGTTCTCCTTGTGTTAAACATATAAAATATTCCAAATTTGGATCATTAGTCATGACTGTCTTTTGTATCCCAGATATATTTACATTTGAAATTGGTCACGCTTTCCTTGTAATCATTTCATTGATTGAGGAAATATGTAAAGTTTTTTTGACAAGAAATATAATGTCAGTATGTAAATGCAGTAATATAGTTGAGACGTGGCATTGGAAGATGGCACAGAGTAAATTTAACTCTAAGTTGCCACAATTATTAGATATCAGAAATGTTCCCCCATGAATGGCTGCATATTTCTGAAAACACTCTAGGGTGACAGTAAAAAATATTACAGTAGATTGACTTGGAAAATCACAGTAGCTGAATTTGAAACTGTAAATGTTTCTAATGTATGTAGTTCACATTATTTCTGGCAGTGACAGAAAAAGTGGTGGTAAGTTCTACTTGCGGTTATATGAAGTTTAAAAAAATGAACTTAGGCACATGCTTATGGAAAATATTCAAATATTCTGAGTGGGTTCTTCCAAACCTACTCCATACAAATGAGGGATATTACTCAGAATAAGTCAAATTCGGGTTACCCAGGAAGGGTGAAAGGACACATGTTGGATGGGCAGCTCTTTTTGCAAAATGAGAGTGGTCTTCTCAAGAAGCAGTCCTGAAGCCATACTCTGTCCACTTTTTAAAAAATGGGTGTTTAAAATTAGGAAATATTTAAAGGAAACCTGAGTGAGTAGATTAACTACAATCACTTTGCACGTTAAACATTTTAGGACTTAGGACAGTAGGGACAAGCTAGGAGAAAATGGGTGAATGGGTGAAATAAGGGTGTGTGCTCAGCTAAATAGATCTGGGGGTGCCTGGAGGGTCTGCCTAAAAAGTAATAGACCTGTAGTTTGATGAGATTTGCCAAGACTTTTTAAACGGAGTGGTATTCCCAGGCTCTCTTTGTATTTAGTTATCACTGCCAGAGGATTGAGGCTATTGTGCAGCCGAACAGACAATCAATTAATTGACAAAACCAAACCAAAATCCTTGCTTAGCGTCACGTAGACCAAAACACAGACAGGCAACAGCTTAGATTTTCCTTTTGTAACCAATTGTGCTGGCATTGTGTATGCAGAAGTGAAATAGCAAAGGGAGTTTCTACATTAACTTTTTGATAGGGGGAATGCCTGCATCTTGCTCTGTAGATCCAGTTTCAGTTAGGAAACTTGTGAAAGAAAAAAAAAATAGTTGTCTTGTTTAGATTAGTGGGAGAAATGGGTCCCAAAGTATTTCTTTGTTACAATGATCCCTTCCAGTCTTAAAAATTCTGTGATTCTAGACTGTGAGTTTATACAGTAACTGTGTGAGCCAGGATGTGCTTTTACACTTCTCTTAGTCTCTTATTTTTGTCTGAAATAAAGCTAATCAGATTCCTCTACACTGGAACAAGTTTCAGCTAGTACAATCGAGTTTATAGCAACCAGATTGTAAACAAAATTTTAAAATCATGTTTTTTAAGTATTTTAGACAGTTAAGCTATTCTGTTTTCCAAAGCAGAAGAGAATGAGACCCACCAAATATTAAACAAATGTAAAGTTCCTACATTCACTTATGGAAATATTAAACTTAAAATTTAAATTTGATCTCCTATCAACCCACCCCTTTCTGAAATTCTGAGTTGACATTTATGTTTTATGTGGGTATATGAAAACTTTAAAATAATGTAATATTTTTCTGGATGTATTCGTTGCCTGTTGTTCAGTGAGGTAGACAAATCTTACAGTATAATGTCCTTAAGTATTTTTAGATGTGCTAATTTTAAAATACAGTGTATTTTATGCTTTTAAATGGCAATTCTAAATTTTTTGTTAAGTTAAAATCATACATCATTTATAATATATCCAAATTTGTGTAATGCTTACTAAAATTCGTTTTATAAATTTGACTGCTTTGGTTAATAGGATTGCTTAAAATGCTAATATACTTGAACAACATTAGCTTTATTTAACTAAAGACAGACATTATCAGAAAAGCTAGGTCAAGATAAAACAAACATGAGCCTTATGAAAATGAGGGAACTATTTTTTGGTAACCTGGGGTAATTTTAAAAACTAAGGGTTGTAGACCAGAAGATTTGGGATTTCCTGGTTTTCTACTTACTCCCTGACTTTATTTCCTCTTCTGTAAAATAGGAGTAATATCTCTTTTCTTCATAGTAGACAGAATGAGAATAATAAATATGTAATGGATATGAAACTGGAAAACTTCTTTACAATTATGTAAAGACTTTTTTGGGGAGGGGGTGAGGACTAGTTTGCTTTAAACTTCAGTTTTTCACCAGAATTTGTAAAGGTCTCCATTTAGATGATCCAAATGAAAATGTAATAACATCTGTTCAATAATTTTTTTCATACTGGAGTATAGGAAGATACACTAATTTTTTCAGATCGTTCTGTTAGGTTGTAAGTAAAAAGTGCTAGTGATTTCATTCTCAGTTTTTATATTATATATTTAATTAATATTTGATATTATAAAGCACATTTATCAGTTAATTTTATTATATTCTCATGAGTCCATTACATAACTATTATTATAATGAACATTTTACAGATGAGGAGATCGAGACTTAGAAACACTTCCTTTTAAATTTAATTTAATTTTGAGATAAAGTCTTCCACTGTCACCCAGGCTGGAGTACAGTGGTGTCATCATGGCTCACTGCAGCCTTGATATCCTGGGCTCAATCGATTCTCTCATCTCAGCTTCCCGAGTAGCTGGGACTACAGACGCGTGCCACCATCATTCTTTTTAACAATTTACTGTTTTTTTCTGCCAACCCCAGGTGCTACTGATGGTACATCAGTTAATCAGATATTATAATTTAATTGCTGATTATGTTGTTCTTTAATAATTTTGTTGGTTCTTCCATAAAAGCCAGAGTTCCTGTACGTGTCTCAGTTGTTTTGCAGCATGTAGAGATGGGATCTGTGGTAATTCCTGTTAATTTCGCTTTGGAGGTAATACTTTTTTGGTGCTAGAAAGCTAGTGTCTGTAAGGAAAAAAAAACCATGATTTATTCTTTTTTTTTTTTCAGCTTCCTCTCATTAATGCTTTCATGAGGCATATTTATTTTATGATCGTGTGAAACTTCCCAATGCAGATCTCTTCTTGGGGTGGAGTTGTGGCAGGTGGGGCACTGTGAACTGCACACCTGCAGAGGAATGCCAGCAGGGGAAACATGAATGTTATTTTGCCCAAAGTACTTTAGTTAATACAGTGAAGGACTGTTCCTTCTTTGGCAGTTTCTTATATTAAAAAGATAAAATGAACACTCTATAAATATTAACGGATTTCAGGACACTATTATTCTCTCAAAAGTGTCTGGTTTTGAATTATAAATCCCTTTCTGTGACCTATCTGGGTTTGAATCCTGTCTCTCACTTATTAGTTGTATGTCCTTGGGCATGTTACTGTCTATATCTCAGTTTTCTCATCTGTAAAGTGCGGTGACAATAGCCTCATTTTGTAAGGTTATTGTATGGATTGAGTTAATACATATGGATACATGTTTACTTAGAACAGTGCATGGCACATACTAAATGCTCAATAAATGTCAGCTGCTATCACTGTATATTATTATTTTCTTGCTTTGTTGCTGACAGTTAACTGGACTATTAACTTGAAAAAATACCCTTTCTAGCAATAAAAAGGATTTCATTTCTTACTATATTTGATGAACTATAAAAATGAATCAAGTTGATATAAATCAAGGAAGATCATTTAATTAGCAGTAGTGGTAGTCTTTGTCCCCCAGCTTTATTGAAGTGTACCTGACAAATAAAAGTTGTATATATTTAAAGTATATAACATGATTTTTTGAGAGAGAGATATATATATATATACACACATTGTGAAATGGTTACCACCATCAAACTAGTTAACATATGCATCAACTCACAGTTAGATTTTTTTGTGTGTAGTGGAAAACTTAAGGTCAACTCTCTTAGCAAATTTCAAGCGTACAATACAGTATTATTAACTATAGTCACCATGCTGTTCATTAGATGTTCAGAACTTATTCATCCTCCGTGAATAAGTGCTAAACTTTTGTACTCTTTGACCAACATTCTCTCACTTCCCCCACCTTCCAGCCCTTGACAACCACCATTCTACTTTGGCTTCTTTAGATTCTACATATATGTGAGGTCATGCAGTATTTGTCTTTCTGGGCCCGGTTTATTTCACTTAACATAAGATCCTCTGAGTTTATCCACGTTCTTGCAAATGGCAGGGCTAACTTCTGTAAAGCTGAATAATAATCTTTTGTGTATGTGTGTGTATATATATGTGTGTGTGTTTACATACCATTTATTCTTTATTCATTCATCTGTCTACAGACACTTCAGTTGTTTCCATATCTTGGCTGGAGTAATGATAGTCTTGAAAAACACCAATTAATTACTGAGTGGAAGAGTAAGAATCATGACATCACATTTCAGATCCTTAAAAGTCAGAAAAACACTGGAAAAAAAGAAGGATAAATGGCAGTTGAAGAGTCATTTTGTAACCAGTAAAGAATAGGACAATGCCAAGTGTTGATAAGTCAGAGGCGGATACAGAGGGAAGTCCAGTGACATGTATTTGACCAAGGGACTTTGTCACAAGCATGGGTTTATTAGAGGCTCTGCCTCAGTGTGGAAATCTTGGAGGGGGAGAGGGGTATACACAGAGGTCAAGGGTGAGCCGGTTTCTGATGTAGTTTCCCAAGTATCAGGACCCCTTCTTCCCACAATACACATTCATTCATATTCATTCATTCATTCATTCATTCTCTCTCTCTCTCTCTCTCTCTTATGACAACCAAACTCCTTACTATGACAACTGAATAATAAACATTCAAGAACTGTTGATCTTTAAAGAGAATATGGGTTACCTTTTCAGTGGGGGCAGAGGCTGTGATTAAAGATGGTCTGAAGACATTTATTGCACCCATCCTTAGAGATGGGGACTTGATTCTGGGGGGAAACATTGCATGTAGTATCTCTAGGTTGTCTGCTTGCTCAGTTACTGATATTACCAAAACATCTCTTTTAGTTCTAGTTTGTTTACTAGACCCAGAATGACATGCTATCTCCTTGTTTGTTTGTATCACCTTCCAGGTCTATTTAAAACCATTAGAGATCCCAGACCCTGTGTTATCTCCATTGATTTTCTATGAGGCTAGACAAGATTTAACTTTAATTCATTTGTGATTTCCTATTCCTAGTTTACACAAATAAGTCTGTTAGTTCATTTGTATATTTTTTGCACTTTGACCTAATTGGCCTGTTTTTCGCTAATGCCCTCTCCTTTTTCACTAATTCACCAGTGCTGTGGGAACCCCCCCCCAACCTCCACTATTGTAGTTATTTTATAACTACTCTTTATATAATGTGTTAATCTTCTGTCCTTACCTGAGGACACAAATTACACATAACATTAGATCATCCTTAGGTGGTAGAAATTAAATTGAGAATCAGAATTAGCAGTGAAAAAAATAGATATTTCTTGTACTGAAAGATAATAAATGATATGGATCTTTTAGTGTGTAGAAATTCTAACAGATTCTGAGTAGTTGGGGTGCCTAGGTGAAACACTGGTGAGGAGAAAATGTGACACTTTTTGTTCATGTGGGGGAGGAAGCAAGTGATAAGAGAAATCAACACAGTGCTCAAGCTGAAATCTAAATATGGAGTTAATTCACTGAGTTGGCCTGGACCCTGGCAGAAGATCACATGGTCACCTTTAAAATAATTTTGTTCATCACTTTGCTGATAATTGATCAAGCCTGCCATGTGCTCTGTGATCTAAAAGTTGAAGTGATTATTTATTTTTTAGGGAAAAATTTAGCTACTGGAAGATATATACGTTCTTTTACTCTAGTGTTCTAGAAAATAGTGGGAGGAAGAAGATGAAAAGAGAGAGATCGGGGGTAGATAAAATAGCTAGGTAAAGTAGTGAGGAAGAAGACTCTCCTAGAATTAATGAAGGCCGTGTGGACACAGTGAGTCAAATCAAGTTGTCTCAAGCCCAAATATTTTCAATACTTATTAGAAAACTGTTCTAATGGCTTCATTTTGTATTCTACAATGAAGGCTGACCCTATTACACAGTGATAAGTGCTTGAGTCCTTCATTTCTGATCTGCATTCAGAGACCACTCTGTTTTTATTAATATAGAATAATTGTACATATTTATGGGATACATGTGATATTTTGATACATGTATACAATGTATTAATGATCAAATCAGGGTAGTTGGGATATCCATCATCTCAAATATTTATCATTTCTTTGTGTTGAAAACATTTGAAATCTTCTAGCTATCTTGAAATATATAACAAACTATAATCATCCTACTGTGCTATCAAGCACTAGAATGTATTCCTTCTAACTTATTTTTGTTCCCGTTAACCAACCTCTCTGCCTATCCTGCTCCCCACTATGCTTTCCAGCCTCTCATAACCATCATTCTACTCTCTGCCTCCATCAGATCAACTTTTTTAGTTCCCACATATGAATGAGAACATGCAATATTTGTTTTTCTGTGCCTGGCTTATTTCAATTTAATGTCCCCCCAGGCTCAGCTTTGCTGCTGCAAATGACAGAATTTCATTCTTTTTTGTGACTGAATAGTATTTCATTGTGTATATATATCATATTTTCTTTATCCATTCATCCATTGGTGGACACTTAGGTTGGTTCCATATTTTGGCTCTTGTGAATAGTGCTGCTTTAAACAGGCATACAGATTTCTCTTCAATCTACTGATTCCTTTTTTCTTTTTTGTGAGAGACTACTTTTTTGAGAAGTCATCTGCTCTTTTGGAGGTTTTATTAATAACCACTTTTACAGTAGAGTAGATTGACTGTGCATTGGTAAGTAGTGTCAGACTGGTCATCACCCCATTCAGTATATTGGTCGAATCTGAGGGAGAATAAAGAGACTGAGGAATGCATTGTTTGCCAAACCACTTTAGCCCAGAATGGATGAGTAGTATATCTGTACCAAGTGCAATGAGATAAAAGATTGTCCATGTCTGGGATGCCATAAATTGTAGCCCATGATGTCTTTTCCCCCTATCTAGGAAGAGAAGACCCATGAAGTAGTCAGTAAAATCAGTGTGCACAGATATCTCTATTTTTGGACAATGAGTTCATGGACTTTATAGCCATTTTCTTCATCCACATCAATTTTATTTGGCTAAATATCTGTGGAATATACTGTAATATTACAAAGTCCTATCTTTCTATAGACAGGAGGGATATCATTACTAAATAAGATGGAAAATGGTATAGAAATTGATAAGGAGTAGGGGAAGATATTTTTTAACTAAGATGCAGAATGAAATGGTTGACGAAGTGGGAAAATATCTGGAGGGTTAAATGAACTGCAACAATGCAATATCTATTTGAAATGCTTTTTATTTTTGCAAAACTAAGCAAAGCCAAAAAAGTAACTTTTTTGCATCAAGCACCTCACCCCACAACTTTCCCAGCTGTTAAAAAAAGAGGAGAACAAAGAAAAGAAAGAAAAAGAAAGCTGCCTGGCCCTTTTTGGTTCCAGAAAGCATGTAAACCTGGTTTGTAACTCAAAGCGCCCTAGGGTGTTTTCTTTGCTTCCACTTTACCTCATGATATGACCTTGAACAAACCAGCTGGCTCTGTTGTCTTGATTTTCTTAAAATAATATCTTCTTTTTCTCTAGAGTATATACTTATGAGCACATTTAAGTTTTCTTTATTTTAATTACTATAACTATTAATAGCAGATGTTGCTGTGTTAAATTGAATTTGTTCTGAGAAAGCCTTTGTTGGGCTTGGAACTAGAATGTAAGCTCTTCGAGGGTAGAGGCCATGTCTTGTTCATCTTTGGAACTGAGGACTTACTACAATGCCTGGGGTCGTGGCAGGCCCTCAAGAAGTGCTTATTGTACTAAATCCAACTGTGGTACTACTTTGCCTTTTCATAACAATATAGAATTACAAGAATATTTTTTCCAGATTTTTACATTTATTTTCATATTAGTTTCCTAGATTTTTGTAAACATTGAACACCAGCATTCTTTTTTTTTCTCAGATGAAATGATTTGATACAGGTCACTCAATTATAAGGGAGGCTAGAATCTAGGTTTTTTATTTTTTTTTAAAAAAATCACTTCTGGACCTTCTAAAAGATATTTATTTTTCTATTGCTATTCAGCTTCTCTCCCTAAGTTTCTAATGTAGATTCCATTTCTACCCCTTCACTTTTTTACCACCCCTATTTATTGTTCTCTTGTAGATTATCCTCCAATTTTCCATGAAAATAGCAAGCTTTATTCCTCTATTGATATGTACGATGCCAATGATCAATGATGAATTCTCTATTTTCAAAGCTGTACTGGATTTATATCTTAGCATAATAGACTTTAGAAGATGCAAAGCCAGGGAGGCAGAAAATACTTAGTGCCTGCTCACCGTGGGTTATAATATACTACCTCTGGAGGATTTAAAGTCCACTGTAGAAGAGCAATCACACACAAGTTCACAAAGCAACACATGAATAATGTAAGAGAATCCTTGGTACAGCTGTGTTCTGTGGAGACCTGGGCAGCTAAATGGACATCCTGAAGGACACTCATTCAAGGGGGTGTCCTGGGGTTAGAGGATAGGTGATGAGTTTTGAGTAGGCTTTTCAAAAGATGGGAGGGATAGAAAACGGCTGAGAAATAGATACTGCTGATACATAGTAGATTCTATAATGCCATCGTGCCACATACTGATACAGGTTCATTTTCCTGCGGATTATTCATTAACCAGTCTTCAATGTGACATCTTCACATGTGGAATAATCTGACACTTTTAGCTGGTATCACTAAAAAGTATGTTTTCCTTCAGCATCAACTTGGGCAACTTTTTGTTGTTCCAGTGGCTAGTTATCTAATTGCTGACTTATCCAAGCTGTTTCTCCTGTTTCATCCTCCTTTTACTTGATTTTTAAATGTACAGTCATAGTGGGATGGGGGAAGAAATGCTGCAAGTGATGGTCTTTCGTTTATTCTAAAATTGTTACCTATTTGTTTGTAAAGAAGTTGGTGAAGTTTAAAGAGTTGGCCAAAATGAGATGTTGGAATTGATTTTGGCTTTATCATTCATTAGTATTTCTTGTCTTAGCATAAAAAATGGCAAGTTGGCTGTTCATAGAATCAGAGCATCATTAGAACTCCCTGAGGTTGGGGTTTGTGACTTGTATCCCTTGCTACACGTATAGTCCATAATAGGTGCTCATAACTGCTGGTGGAACAACAGTATGACTAGACCTAGAAGGGAGCTTAGAAATGCAGAAACTAAGGTCTAGAAGGGCATTCTCATTAGTGACAGAGCAGGACTGATCCCAGGTCTCCTTAGCTGTCCACTGTGCTTTCCACCACACCACATTGCCAGAGGCAATGGCAGTGTTAGCTGTATAGAGCCCAACAGCCACGCTGGAGACTGTGCCCAGGGACAGTAAATCAGAGGCAGCTGGGCAACAGAGGGTTCTTGCCAAATTTGTAAAGGTTGGTTGTCAGTAAACCAGAGCAACAGAACCATTTTCGAAAATTTCCATTTAAAGTGGAATTTTCAAAACCATGAACTGCCACCAGGTCACTGAAATGGATTTTATGGGAAGCCAGGGTTCCACACAGCTGGTAGAGCAGACTGGTAATGGTGGCTCAGGCTGAGGATTTCTTCAGGCCAGATTGCCTCTGACCACAAATGCCTAAAATTACTCACTAAGGATTGTTCTGCTAGTCATTTCTTAGGGCAAAAAAACCCCACTTTCCTCTTAGGGCCTTTTGACTGACAGAGAAACTTCTAGAGGAACATTTATTCATCTAATCTTTCTGTAGGCTCTGACTGAGAACTAGCGAAGTAAGCCAGAGGGTGTAGGAGTGATTGCTCAAGGATAAATAGTGACTCTTGCAGAGAAATGATATTTTTATTTCTTCAGAGGCAATAGGCATATCTAAAGCACTGTGAAGTTATCCAGGTAAGTTTATTAAGTTCTGAGGGAAAAGAAATAGATGAGGAGCAGATGAGAATCTTGGATAAAGGCCTAGACCTTGATCATGGAGGATTTTATTTATTTTTTGATATTATAGTGGATAATAGCAAAGCAAAATTCATAAGGAGGATCATTTTCCAGAAAAAAATATAGCACTGATTTCTTATGCAATACTTGAGAAAATATCTCTCAGAGAAGATTCTGGATCTAATTCTAGTAAATGGGCCAAATGTAATAAGTAAGCTTGAAGCCGGGTGACTGCTCAGATCTAATTAGATGAGGGCATGATGGTAGATAACATGGAGGTTAGGTAGTGTTTATAGACAGGCTGTCCCTAGCAGGCCTGGCATTAGTTAACTGCTTGAGAGATTCTTTAGCAAAGAGGTAATGGTAGAATACCTCGACAAGCAGAGTTTATAGTTGAAATTAATGGCATATTTAATTGTGTAAGTTATTTGGGCCAAATGGCCTCTTTTTATCTTGTAGTTCTTGGATCCTAACATACGGTAGCATTAGCCCCACTCTCTCAACCACCCTTACTTTTTTCCTGTAGTGAACAGGTATACTTTATTGTTTGTGGAACTTGCCACATGATAAACATTTTCAACAGTTTCAGTGACCATAATCACAGAACAAATTGCTTTTCCACTTGGTCAAATATGTAATAAAATGATTCATCCCAAGAACTCTTCTTCATGGTGACTTGGCTGGTTATTGATCTAGTTCCTGGATCCAACCTCTACCTTACCTCAGGGCTCTAAGTTGACCAGGTGGGCCCTGGATGGCCCTGCTGAGCTCCAGCTCTGGGATGGATTCTTCTTTGAACTTGGGAAGACTTTGTCATTCATGAAATTGGAACCATCCTTGGAATGTTAGTTTTGAAAGATTATGTCTTCCCCTACCAGTTAGAAATTAATGAAGATAAATCTCCAAGTGCGATGAACTTTTAGGAAGAATAGTATTTTGAAAAACAAAAATGTTGCCTACAGACTAAAGTATTTTAAATAATATCATTCAAATTAATTGGCTATACAAGTATCTGCATGCAACAATTCCCCCTCCCTCACCCCCCCGCCCCGAGGCAGAGTCTTGCTCTGTCACCCAGGCTGGAGTGTAGTGGCACAATCTTGGCTCACTGCAGCTTCCACCTTCTGGGTTCAAGCAGTTCTCCTGCCTCAGCCTCCCGACTAGCTGGGATTACAGGGGCCCGACACCACACCCAGCTAATTTTTGTATTTTTAGTAGAGACGGAGTTTCACCATGTTGGCCAGGCTGGTCTCGAATTCCTGACCTCATGGTCCGCCTTCCTTGGCCTCCCAAAGTGCTGCTGGGATTACAGGCTTGAGCCACCGCGCTCAGCCAACATTTTTATAAATACTAGTTTTTCACACAGCAGCTTATAAAATCATTGTATTTGCATGGTAAATTACAGTTTCCATAATATTTTCATACTCTTGACTTTGATTCTAACTAGATTATCTGTCTCTCCTCTGCATTTCCATAAAACTCTACAAACTTCTGTGCTATGTTTCCTTGTCTTACAATTCTCTGTGTATATTTATCACTTTCCCCACCAGACATAAGCTACTCAAAGGCAGGGAATCATATCTTATTTATTTTTTTGTCTCTAGAACCTCGTCCAATGCCAGGTTCATTTTATATTATGAACCTGTAGTATACATTGTATACTACGTAAATATATGCTGGGCTGTATTCTGTGGAAAATGAGGTTGTTTACACTTTGAAGATTTTAAATATCTATTTGGATTTGTTATATCACAAATTCAAATTGATTAAAATCCAAATTGTGGTCTCTTTAGTTGCTGTTGATTTCTTGGAGAAAATGATTTCAAGTATACTGAGCTTGTGCTGTGTGTTCCCTGTGGTGAACCTTTGGTTATATTTCTGCCATGTGGCCTGTTAGTTTAAATTGCTCTGGTTACAATGCAAGAAGTAGTAGTTACTCTTCACTGTTGTTGGGGGGAAATTTAATTTGCTTCAAACCAGAATTGTTTTACTTTAACATTTGTATGGCTTATGGATCCAAACATACATACACTAAAACAGACTTAAGGCAATTAAAAACTTCTGTGGTTATTTGGATTCAGCTTCCCCGACTTGTCTTCTTATCCAGTCTTTTTGCCCCTTAACTTTAATTTTTTTCTTATTACTCAAGTAATACAGCTTCACTATGGGAAAAATTTTTAACATATAAATATCAGGTTCTTTCCATGTCTCACTTTTCTTATGTTTGGAATATTGTTTTTGCTTTAACCTGGCTTTCCTCGTAATTGCAAGATGGCTGCTGCAGTTCTAGTATCACATCCAGATGATGTAATATCCAGAGGAAAAAGGAGTACATCTCTTTCTGTCTATGCTCCTTAGAAATACCTTAGAAATAAGGAATGCTGGCCGGGCGTGGTGGCTCACTCCTGTAATCCCAGCACTTTGGGAGGCTGAGGCAGGTGGTTCACGAGGTCAGAAGTTGAAGACCAGCCTGGCCAAGATGGTGAAATCCCATTTCTACTAAAAATACAAAAATTAGCTGGCTGTGGTGGCGGGCATCTGTAATCCCAGTTACTTGGGAGGCTGAGGCAGAGAATTGCTTGAACCTGGGAGGTGGAGTTTGCAGTGAACCGAGATTGCGCCATTGCACTCCAGCCTGGTGACAGTGAGACTCTGTCTCAAACAAACAAACAAAAAGGAATGCTTTCCCTAATGTCCCATCTTCATGTCCAGCATCATTTGTCTTCCATCCTATTGATCCTAATAGTCTTTGCCTTCCTAAGCAATCCATTCCTAAACCAATAACTGGCAAGAAAAATAAGATTACCATGATTGGCTCTAGGGGTTGGCAAACTTTTTCTTAAAGGGCAAGACAGTAGATATTTTATGCTTTGCAGTCTATCTGGTCTCTGTTGCAACTATTCAACTCTGCTGTAATAGCAACAATAGATAATAAATAAATAAATGAATGGATGTGGCTGTATTTTTGTAAAACTTAATTTACAGGAGCAGGTGGTAAGCCCATGGGCCATAGTTTGCTAACCCCTGGAACCTTAGATCAGTAACTCTGAAACATTAGCATTTGTTAGAATCAACTGGGGACTTGTTAAAATACAAGATCCCATCCTGGTTGCTGGTTCAGCATATTTGGGATAGAGCCAGTGAATTTGCATTTCTAATAATTTCCCAGGTAATGCTGAGGCTGTGAATTCAAGAATCTCACTTAAATATATTTCTCTGTTGTGGGGCTATCCTGTGCATTATAGGATGTTTCACAGCATCCCTGGCCTCCACCCACTAGATGCCAGTAGCCACCCTGCCTCTCCTCTAGTATGACGAGAAAAAAAAAAAAGTTTGAAATATCGCCAGATGTTCCCAAATGTTCCCTAGGGGACAAACTCTCTGATTTCTCCCTCTCCCTTAGACATAGACTTTTCAGATATATTCCCTGGGTCTGGGAAGAGGTTCACTTTTCCTTGTAGCATTTGGGGAAGGAGTGTATACAAAATCACTATGATGTAAAGAAAGAGCGAGAGGAATGATTGTTGGACAGGCAACCAGCAGTGTCTACTGACAATCACATCATAATTCCTGAGAACAAAAGACTTCACTGCCAAAATGTTCCAGAAAATGGAACAAGAATACCCACCTTCTAACATTTTCTGAGACTAGAATCTAATCGCAGAATTGAAGAAAGTTTAGAGTCTGGTGCGATAAATACAGAGAAGTGGTCAATTGATAAGTAAAATATCCTATCAAGTAAAGCTTCAGTTAAAGGTGACATCTGTATTTGGGTCTTTTAGAATGTTTTTCATGCAAAGGTAGTAAAAGAATTTTTTTTACAAAATTTATAACATTTTGTAAAATTCTGTTAGTCTTTCAAAAAGAACATTAATAGAATACAATTGGTTTTCTATTTTACATAAGTGAAATATGAAAAATCTGGTGAATTTATGGACTTTTTTTTTGGCTTAGGGAGGTTTTAAGTCTTGGATAGTGTTGGATTCCACTTGGACTATTTATATGGGTAAAAAAGCCATGGTGGAAACCTGTGCAGTTACTCTGAGCCATTCCTCACCCTTCTTTGGCTCTGCTCTGTATCTTAGAGGGATGCAGGCATTTCTCAGGATCCACGTCAGCTGGGAGGCACTGGGAGGAGACTCCAGGGCAGCAGGAATTTTGAAGTCGGTGTTGCTCCATCGCCCTGTCTGCCTTGGGCAGCGTCTTGGCCATGGCTGCATTTCCTCCTTGGCTCCAACCACCTTTAAACAAACCTGGACCCCTGGGCTGTGATAGCTTTGTCTCCTCCCAGTATCCCTCCAGCCTGAGGGGGTGGTATTGGCTTCCTGCTGTTGCTAATCTCTAAATTAGCCCATCATCCATCCCGTCTTACTTCTCAGCTCTCTCATTACCTACTAAACTCCACATCAAAGTCCCTCAATTGTACCTACTCAAAATGGTTTGTTTTCTTGATTAAACTCATGCTGATGTGAAACTGTCAACCCCAACTGTCTTGTCATATAAACCTAAAAGATTTCTATCTTGTTAAGAGATGTTGTTTTTAAAATAAAGTGTAAATTAAGTATGTATATAGATTGTCAGTAGTAATTTATATTCTAATATATATCTTGATGGCTTGATATCAGATATCTTGTTAGTGTCTGATTCCTATAAACATAAAAAGAAGTTTAAAAGTTGGTAAATTATTTCACCTGGGGACCCATTATAGCCTAGTGACAAAGAACACTAGTTCTGAAGCTGAACTGCCCAGGTTCAAGTGGGCCCTTCCACTTACTAGTCTTGTGGTCTTGAGCAAAAGATCTAACTTCTTTGTACCTCAGATTTCTCATCCATAAGATGGTGATAATAAAGGTACCCATTAGGTCTCAAAGTGATTGTTGGGAAGATTAAGGGAATAATACACTAAATGCACTTTGAGAAGTAATTGGCATATCATAAGTACCCAATAAATATTAGCCATCATCGTCATCATTGTTGTTACCCTTATATTCTAGCCATAACTGATTGAGCCAGGCAGTCACTTTGAAGAACTATAGCCCCTAAAAATGAGTTTTCTATAGGAAATAAGGGTGAAAATGTATGTCAAAGAGAAAAGTCCATTTGAATGTATCCTCCCCCAAACACTTCTTTTTTCCTTCTAGTTTGTTTGCTGTGCATCTGGCTACTTCAAAGCATACATAAATTAACACAGAGATGCATACCTTAATATCTCATAATAGAAGTTATTATTTTTTTTAAAGCTTGTGTGAATGTAAGGACTTCAATTTTAAGAGAGTAAGGAAGGCTCTCCCAATCACATGGATTTGATTAGCCAGTGGCAAGTACTGGCTCAGCTAGAACTTTTAGAAGTTCAGAATTAGAAGTTCAGTTCTGACTTAACTTGCCTACTAGTTGTTCTTCAGTGTCCTGAAGCACCATGATTAAGTAAGTATAGCATTAGGTTGTTCACCATAGATATATTATTGACCATAGGCATTTAATCATGGAATAGACGCGGTGAGCTTCTAGAAGGGGGTTAACTAATTCATTAAAATATGTGTGCTGACCACTAGTTGTGTGGTGCCATTAGGTGGAATAGCCATCAGAAATGGGGAGGAAGTATCATTTGAAACTTTTGGGTTGTGTCGTCTTTTGTTTGGTATTGTTTGTTGGGTTTTTTGGAAGAAGAGAAAGGTTTTCAGAGAGAAATGAAAAGCCAGAAAGTGTTAAATATGACTTATTGCAAGGGTTAGGACATATAAAGGGAAGGAAATTGTATGTCTCTTGCTACAAGGAAGTAGGTAGTTTTTCTTGACTCTGCTAGAAATTCCAGATCTGTGAAATAATAATGGTTGTGGGCCATTAAATATGAAAGAGTTGATGAAAGGGGAATATTAAAATTATAGTTTTGAACGTTTTTTTGAGGTCAAAGACTCCAGTGGGATTCTGAAAATGTTGGGCTCTTTCCTCTAGAAAAATGCATAAAAACATGCAAAATGTTAGTTTCAGTTTCAAGGGGTTTACCAACACCTGGGGCCCATTCTTGGGCCCAGGTTATAAACCTCTAAGCTAAAGGAAAAGCTAGGGGTTTTAGGAACATGCCAATATATGTAATTTTGTTATTCATTTGGGAAGCAATTGGGAGCCACTCTAGTTTTCTGACTGTGGAATTGGCATGGCCATGTTAATTCTTACATTTCTTATAGAATACTTCTGTTAGTGGCTGATGTAAGGTGCAGTAGAGTTAAAACTAACTGAAAAAAGTAGGAATCTCAAATACTCATCTAGATAAATACAAAAAAGCACACTAAGTGTAATTTTATTTCAGAATGAAAGGTGTTCTTATCAAGAGCTTTGCTCTAGTCAAAACAATCAGGGATGTTTGTTAGCAATTTATTTGTAATTTTTTTTTTTACTTGAGAGGTGGTGCCAGGTTTTTTGTTTATTTGTTTTTCTTTTTATTTCACATAAATCAGAACATAACTCATTAGAGCCAGATATTTTATTTTATAACTGTTTGTGAACCTTCATTTAGATACTCTTGACATGTCTGCAAAGCAGTCAATATAGTTTGTTCTCCCAAATAGGCAGGAGAAGTAAAGATGATGTTAGTGGGTTTTTTTTTTTTTTTAGCAATTTAAATATGGTGCTTTTGTTTTCCTTGAACACAATTTATATTTGATTGATAATGTTACTTTACTGTTCATTTACTGATAGCTGTCATTCCTGAAATAAAAATTAGCAAGCAAGTTAGGCTCAATTCAAGGTATGGCTATAGAATGTAGCAAGCAGTTCTGTCTTTTCAAGGCTGAATATTTCTTTTTTTCTTTTTCTTCCAACTTTAGTTTTAGGTTCAGGGTGCACATGTGCAGATTTTCTACGTGGGTAAATTGTGTGTCCCTGAGGTTTGGGGTATGAATGATCCCATCACCCAGGTGGTGAGCATAGTACCCGATAGGTAGTTTTTCAACCCATGCCTCCTTCCCTCCCACCTTTAGTAGTCCACAGTATCTATTTTTCCCATCTTTGTGTCCATGTGTCAGTGTTTAGCTCCTGTTGATAAATAAGAACATATGGTATTTAGTTTTCTGTTCCTGTGCTAATTCACTTAGGATAATGGTCTCTAGCTACATCCATGTTGCTGCCAAGGACATTATTTTATTGTTTTTTTATGGCTGCATAGTATTCCGTGGTGTATATGTGCAACATTTTCTTTATACAATCCATTGTTCAGGGGCACCTGCATTGATTCCATGTCTTTGGTGTTGTGAATAGCATTGCAGTGAATATATGGGTAAATGTGTTGTAGAATGATATATTTTCCTTTGGGTATATACCCAGTAATGGAATAGCTGCGTTGAATGGTAGTTCAACTCTCAGTTCTTTGAGAAATCTCCAAACTGCTCTCCACAGTGGCTGAACTAATTTACATTTTCACCACCAGTACATAAGCATTCCCTTTCTCCACACTTTTAAATACTAGCCATTCTGACTGGTGTGACATGGTATCTTCATTTTGGTTTTGATTTGTATATCAGTGATGTTGAGTGTTTTTTCATATATTTGTTGGCTGCAGGTATTTCTGCTTCCGAGAAGTGTCTGTTCATGTTCTTTGCCCATTTTTTAATGAAGTTGTTTGTTTTTTGCTTGTTGATTAAGTTCCTTATAGATTCTGGATATTAGACCTTTGTTGGATGCATAGTTTGCAAATATTTTCTGTCTTTTTCAAAGGATTTCAGAACATTGGGTGTCAAGCTTATTGACTTTTTGCCTAATACTGCTAAACTGATCAGGAGGAATCATAGCATTGTTTTCATATAGCAATGCTCAGTAAGGAGGAAGGTCTCAATAAAGGTTTTAGGTAAGTGGAAACAACTTAGAGATATGAAGAACAGTTGTAATGATTAAAACATTCTTCTACATTCTTATCAGAAGCTTGAAATTACTAGTGATAGTCAAATTCTTATTTCCCAGTGTTAACAACAGCAGCAGCAGTAACAGTAAATTATTATTTATTTTGTGCAAGGCTCTATACTAGTTTCTAGCAATACAGAAGAAGGATAAAGAGGGTTTTTATTTGTAAGGAACATAACCATTAAATGGGGGAGAAAGACGTGTCCCCTAGAGTTAATTACAGTGCAAGAAAGCATAGAGTAAGTTTTGAAATGAATAGCATAGGTAATAAATAAATGGCAGAGGAATTCTGATCTGGGAGTAGACATTATGGGCAAGAATGTCTTGTCAAAGCTTCACAAAGGAAGTTCTCATGATGGGTGCCACATAGGTTTCTGTCATGTATCTTGACCTAATGTTAATCTTATTTTTGTGTTATCACTTGCTTAGGTGTCATTCTTGGCAATTAGCTGGTAAGTTGCTTAGGGGCAGAGCTGGTGTGTATATTGTTCAACTCTAAATCTTTAGCATTGATTCATAGATGTATAGGAATATATGTTGAATGAATGTCATATGTTTAGGCTTTGTGTTCCCACCCAAATCTCATCTTGAATTGTATTTCCCACATGTTGAGGGAGGGACCTGGTGGGAAGTGATTGGATCATGGAGGCAGTTTCTCATGCTGTTCTCATGATAGTGAGTTCTCAGGAGAGCTGATGGTTTAAAAGTGTTTGGCAGTTCCCCACCCCCAGCCCCCCACTGCCATGTAAGAAATGCCTTGCTTCCCCTTCACCTTCTGCCATGATTGTAAGTTTCCTGAGGCCTCCCCAGCCATGTGGAACTGTGAGTCAATTAAGCCTCTTTTGTTTATAAATTATCCAGTCTCAGGGAGTTTTTTATAGTAGTGTGAAAATGGACTAAGACAGAATGAATAAGGGATACATGAATGAAGAGGTGGGACTTGTATTTAACCTTGAAGGAAGGGCACACAAGGAGATAGGAAGGACTTATTGGCAGAAGGAAAAATACAAGTTAGTGTATGGTAGTGGGAATACTCAGAGTATGGATAGGTGATGAGTGATCCAAGTTTGTTTTGATGAAGAGGCTAATATAGGAGAGTAGTATAGGTTGACATTGGACAAGATAAACACTTGCAAGATTGGGAAGACATTGAATATTGTTATTAAATTACTCCATAGCATAGGTAAGACCTATAACTTTGACATGTATTTCTCTATAAAATAAGGGTAGGAAAAGATCAGTGAAGAAATACAACTAAAGAAAATGATATTTCAGAATTAAATTATGTAATATGATATTATATAATGTTGCATGAACAAAGCAGTGTACAAATTTACATAAATATGGTTATGTAATACAATGTGATGAATATGAAATACAATGTAAATTTGTATACATGTCCATATATGTGTAGGTAGTCTTAGAGAGAATTGTCTGAAAAGATGTTTCCCAAAATATTAATACTGTAAAGGCTCTCTCTAGGTAGTAAATAATTTTAAGTGATCTTTTATGCCCTTTTTAAATTTAGCTGAAGTCTGTTTCTGTAACCTAGGGGTGATTTGTAGAGGATGCTCTTGTTTGGAGTGGAGAGGAAGAAATAAATATAGGGAGATATTTTAAGGGCAGAATCGAAAGGACATGGGGTCTTAATAAAGGGGATAAAAGTAGAATTTTTAGGTCTGATTTTAAGGTTTCAAGCCAATTGGCATAATTAATAGCAAATTGGGAGGGATGTCATCCTGTAGTTTGGGACTTTTTCATGGGAAAATTGGCTTATTAATGTCCACATCTTGAACTATTATGTAAACCCATATAGTAGCAACTGGACTAGTAGTTAACGGTGTCTCTGATCGGGTAAAGATTGGAGTAATCAGAGGGTGGTACTAAAGTGTGATTTTTTTTTCTACCACAGAACTCAACATTCATGAAAAGTCAGACAGTTACTCAACTCTCACATATTCTTTAGGAGAATGGGAACATACTGTTCGTTCTCATTTTAGAGACTGATAAAGCAAGAATTAGGAAAATGGAGAAAAGGACAGTTATGTTCAGGTGCTCACTGAGTGGCAGAGGGAGGGCCTTCCTGCTGGTTGACTACCATGTTGCCTTGGATGGGGGAACACATCCATCACTGCTGCTCCTGTATCCCACTGTGATTGGTTCTCTGGTTGTAACTCTTCTCTTATTTTTTAATCTGAATTTAAAAAAGGCTTTGTTTCCAAAGTCTGTCATGGCCTATTTTTTAGCTTTAACTGGTAACATAGGGGAGATGCCATGAAAGATGGCTCAAAATAGGAAATACAATTGTATAATTGAGACAAAAAAGGATATCCTGGAAATAATATTATGTTAGGTTAGTAAGTTGTAGAGCTTCTAATTATGCGGGTATTTTCTCTCCCCTAATTACTAATTTTAGAAAGCATTTCTTTCAATTTAAGAGTTAGCCTTAAATTTGTCTGCTGAAACTATGTTAGAAACCACATATTTCCAGTTCAGTTGAAATTATATGGTATTAAATCTGTAACTTTCCAGGTTCTATAGACTGGCAGAAATGGGTTTAAAGGATTGGTGCTTCAGTGATTTTCAGAGGAAAGGTCCTCCTGTTGTTCTGGCAATCCATACCTTACTATTTCTGTTTCTGGGCTATTCTGGGATAGAAATGGGATTGATTCCTGTGAATGGGAATCATTTTCCATTTACTATGAATGGGAATCATTTTCCATTTACTGTGAATGGGAAATGGGAACTGTCCTATGAATATAAGTATGTTAGTTATGTCTATTTTAAGAGTGGATTAGTAAACTAGATTCTGGATAGAAATTTTTAAAAGGGGCAATTTTACATTTTAATCTCATAGCTTGGATAACTCATGAATTCTAAATGAAGAATAAACACCTTTTCTTTGGGGGGTGGGGGGAATAGCTTTAAAACAGACTGAAATGTTTCATAAGTGTATCCTGTCTTGCTATAATTTGGTCCTAGACCTTGAGCAGAAAATCCTTGTACTCCATAAAGAGAATAGTGACCCTCTATATTGACCTGGCCCAAGATGGAAAAACAAGGAACCCTTCTTGGACTTTGTACTCATTACACTCAAATCTTTGTTCTAGTCACTAAGTCCTTTCATAAGTAAATTTTCCAGAACTTTCTATGCTGCAACTTTTGCTTTTTTCACGTGGCTCTGTTCAATGATAATGGTGTCTATTTTACCTTAGTGCCTTCACTGGCATATATACCTTGCCTAGAATCACCTCATTCCTTCAACAGATCTAATTTAGGTTCTTCAACCTCCAATTAGTCTTTTCTAACAACTTCAGCCTTCATTTTTTAATCCCATCAAGGTCATTTCTAGGAAACATTTTGATGTTTACCACTGAATTCAGTATCACGTGATATTTTATATTTGCTTTGGTTTAATAGATTCGAGTTTGATCTCAACAGATTTTTTTTTTTTTTGAGCCAGAATCTCACTCTATTGCCTGCTTCAGTGCAGTGGCATGATCATGCCTCACTGCAGCTTTGAATTCCTGGGCTCAAGCAATCCTCCCACCTCAGCCTCCTGAGTAGTTGAGACTACATCTACACTCCATGCCCAGCTAATTTTTATTTATTTATTTATTTTCTGTAGAGATAGGGTCTTGCTTTGTTACCCAGGCTGGTCTCAAACTCCTTGCCTCAAGTGATTCTCCTACCTTTGACTCCCAAAATGTTGGGATTTACAGATGTGAGCCACTGCGCTGACCTCAACAGACCTTTACTGAGTTTTATCTTCAAGCTTTCAAAGAATTTTCTTTTTGAGACACAGTATTGGGAATATAGTAAATGCTAAATAATTCTTTGGTATTAGTATTAAGGCAATGTGGAGAAAAAGTTCTGAAATGTGACTTATTGAGCTGAGACCTAAATACTTGTTAATATTGATTGATCTGAATTGAGATCATTTTTATTCTTCTCTTCCTGGCATAAGCCGCTTAAATCAAATTCAGCAGAAGTTATACATGTTAATCAATAGAGTCAGCCCACGAGTAATCAGGAAAATCTACAAAAAAGGTTACATCAAAGTAGATTTCTCAAAAGCCTCAAGCAGTCTGGATGAAAAAATATATATTTTATATTATGTATACAGCATATGTATATATTTCTATGTTGCCAGATGTAGAATATGACTTCTGTCTAATCAATACAAAGTTGGAATCTTAGCCATTTAAAAGATTCTTAATGTTTTAAAGAAACAGAACACATACTTATTTTTCTTGTTGTTGTGGTTTGTTTTTATGTTTGCTTTTTTGTTTTTTGTTGGTTGGTTTTTCAACAGCATTTTGACTGCAGCCAACAAACATGAAAAAACTCAACATCACTGGTCATTAGAGAAATGCAAGTCAAAACCACAATGAGATACCATCTCATGCCAGTCAGAGTGGTGATTATTAAAAAGTCAATAAACAACAGACGCTGGCAAGGCTGTGGAGAAGGAAAAAGGAATGCTTTTACACTGATGGTAGGAGTGTAAATTAGTTCAACCATTGTGGAAGACAGTGTGGCAATTCCTCAAAGATCTAGAGGCAGAAATACCATTTGACCGAGCAATCCCATTACTGGGTATATACCCAAAGGAATATAACTCCTTCTGTTATAAAGATACAAGCATACATATATTCATTGCAGCACTATTCAGAACAGCAAAGACATGGAATCAATGCAAACGCCTGTCAATGATAGCGTGGATAAAGAAAATGTTGTATATATACACCATAGAATACTATGCAGCCATAAAAAGGAATGAGATCATGTCCTTTGCAGGGACATGGATGGGGCTAGAAGCCGTTATCCTCAGCAAACTAATGCAAGAACAGAAAACCAAATACCTCATGTTCTCACTTATAAGTGGGAGCTGAACGATGAGAACACATGGACACATTGTTGGGGGGCAACACACACTGGGACCTGTCGTGGGGATAGCGGAGGGAGAGCATCAGAAGAACAGCTAATGGGTGCTGGGCTTAATACCTTGGTGATGGGTTTATCTGTGCAACAAACCACCATGGCACACATTTATTTACCTATGTAACAAATCTGCACATCCCATGCCTGTACCCTGGAACTTAACATAAAAGTTTTTTTTTTTTTTTTTTTGAGACGGAGTCTCGCTCTGTCGCCCAGGCTGGAGTGCAGTGGCGCGATCTCGGCTCATTGCAAGCTCCGCCTCCCGGGTTCATGCCATTCTGCTGCCTCGCCTCCCGAGTAGCTGGGACTACAGGTGCCCGCCACCACGCCTGGCTAATTTTTTGTATTTTTAGTAGAGATGGGTTTTCACCGTGTTAGCCAGGATGGTCTCGATCTCCTGACCTCGTGATCCACCTGCCTCAGCTTTCCAAAGTGCTGGGATTACAGGCCTGAGCCACTGCGCCTGGCCAAAAGTTGTTTTAAAAAAAGACATTTTCCTAATAATGAGGTTTGAGAGAAATTTTTCTTCTGAGTCTTTATAAGGTAGACATTGGGTGATATAATGAATAACAGCCTTGACAATAGTAGGCCAAATTATGACAAGATATGGTCAAATTAGTTGACACTCAAATCCAAAATTAAATAATTGATTAGGTGTGAACCTTAAGAAGGCTATTGGATCACTTTAACCAAATTGTTCATTTTTGCCAGTTCTTTGCTGGAATGGAGATAGCTGGTCACCTCAATTAAAGAGGAAAAAAGATGAATTCATTCACTGATTGAATCCAGTGCCTGATGACTCATGAGTAGTTAGGTGTAATTCTTATGACTACACAATGGTGGGTTGAAGCCTGATTTCCTAACTTTGGAAATTAATCTTTCGTGTGTTCTTGTTGGCGGTGTGGGAGTAGGGGAAAAGTAGAAAAACCGAAGCAGCCTCCATCTTCCCCAAAATTCAGGGGCACAATTTAGCCTTATTGTTCAAGACCCTCTGCCAGAGTTGAGTCTAAGGCACAGTTTTTTTTTCCCTCAGTCTAAACAATCCAGGCTAAATTCATTTTTCAGCTTACAATAGTGAACCCTCTTGGAATAAATAGGTGCTGTGACAGCTTCTCAAATTCATAACATTCAAGTGGGCTGTCAATGGCCTCCTGATGGATGTGTGGGTCAGGAACAGCCCCAGGGAAATCTCCTTGGAGAGGAAGTACTGGAAGTGAGAAGCCAGCAGTCAGACAATCTCCTGTTCAGTTGTATCACAGTTGTGCTTCTGAGAAAAAGCTGTAAAGAAATTAAATTTGTTTAAATCAAATTGTATTTTCAGTGCACTTAAGTAGTTGCTAAACCTAAATGGATCCTGTTAAGAATTACTCTTTAAAGTGAATAAACCCCTTCAAAATTGTATCATTTCGTATTTTTACATATTCAGAGATCCTTGCTAACTTTTGGGTATGTAGATTTTAAGGTATAGGTTTATTTCAGCAATGAGAGATGTGGGGGACAAAGTCAAACTCCTATTCTTTCCTGACCCAAACTGGAAGTTAACTTCTTCTTCTTGTTAGTGTTGTTGTTTGGATAGATGCTAAAAAATCCCAGGATTCTTTCCAGTAACTTTGTAGGCAGCAAGCCAGTTGCTGTTTAGAGGTGACCCTGGTAGCCATTCAGGTGAAAAGGGGAATTCTCAGGGGAACTCTTTTTTTCTAATTCTCTACAGCTGCTTCAGACCAGTGCTGATACACAGCAAATGAAACATAATTCATTGTCCTAGCCAATAGTGTCTTTCATAAGCACAAGTTGAATTTGTGATTTGTTGGGTAGTGTCTTACCCCACTAGGGTATCTTCGTAATTTGTATGTACTGAACTAATGATGTTTTATTTTATAAATTGAAATTCAATGCCAGTATGAAGGAAAGCAAAAATTCTTTCTATAAAGTTTTGTGATATTGGAAGTCTTTTGATCCTCACCTTGTGACTACTAAATGTCCCCTCTACCCTGTATAATCTGGCCAATCTTTACTCTTAGATAGCATTCTTTGTTTAAAGACGTAAGCTTAGGATTCATTGTAATTCGTTGGTTTCTCCATTTCTTAAACTGTAATTTGTTCCAGGTGCTATGGGGTTTTTCCAGATAAGCTACTGGTTTTTATACTCTTTCCATGTAAATTAGCTGAACAGTAGGCCTCAGTTTGGAGAATATTAATTAAGATTATTTAGAGATGTTAAATTCCTTATGCTTCTAGTGTAATGATAGCTAACTTTATATAGTATCTAACAGTTTACTAAAATTCATCACATAGATCACTTAAATTGGCCCCTAAAAAACTAACTCTGTGAGGCAAGTTAATATTACTTTGCTACTTTTTACATTAGAGAAACAGGAGGATTGTCTAGAAAAGTAAAATGATTTGCCTGAGGTAAACAGCACAATTCAAACTATTGAGGCAAAGGCCTGTGTTCTTTGCGTGATATCAAGCAAGCTTTAGGCAGGCTTTGCTGCTGGAGGAAGAGATCTGGGCCATTTCTTTCTCCCTTGTACCCTATGCTCACATTTTGGGGCCTCTCATCCCAGTAATTCTGATGAGAATGGTCAGGGGATGTGTCTGGGTGACTGCCCTTTCTGAACTGTGTTGTTCTCAGCCATCAGGGAACACCTTATGCCCAAACTGAGAAATATAAGGTTGAGGCTCATAGCTCTCTTTCCACATGCCCTTCTTGTCTCTTTTAACATAAACAGACTGTCTCAACTTGATAGCCCACTATCATAGCCTCTTAACCACAGGGAAAATAATTATCAATATCAGAGGTGTGATAGGCTATAAATTGTACATGAAATCAGCTTTGTAAATTATAAAACTGTGACAGTGAAGGAAATTACTAAGTTTCTGAAAAAATAGAAAATCAAGACAAAGCCAAACTCTGATCCCATTTTATGGAGAGGGCTGTCACTCCAGCTTCAAGCTCTCCTCTTCTCTCCAGCCAACTGTATTCATGCTTCCTCATATTAATTTTTTTATGCTACATCTATGTTTCCCTTTTCTTCTGTGCTGTCCATCTACTTGCACACTTGGACTAGATTCACTTCCCCTTTGCAAGCTCATGCCTTGTAGGTAATAAGTGGCATGTTTCAAATCCTCTGTGCCATAGGAACAAAAGCTCAGACCAGAAGTTCTGAGTTTGATACCCTTATTAGCCTTCCCTGTAACCTTGACATTTTGCATTTTTTCCTCATAAAAGGGGGACTTAGGTGCTCTGCCTGTTTAATTTGTAAAGTTGTTGTGAATACTTAATGAGATAGTGTAGGTAATATCCTTAAAGGAGGATGTTGATGTGAGGGGTTAGCCCTGGTTCCAGTACTTACCTCCTGTGTGATTTAAGGCAAGTCACCACATCTCTCTGGGCCTTAGAACTTTTTTGTTTCCTTAACATTAAAATATGGGGCTAGGATTAGATTATTTTGAAGGTCTTTTCAGATTCAATCAGTTGAATTCAGATGAGTATATTGAATATTTACAGTGTCATGAACTATAAATAAGAACATTGTCCTTGTTCTCAAAAAACATGTAATCTAAGGAAAAGAGATGTAAATAAATGACCATAGTGTGATATAGTAAATTTCTTCTGTTCTAGCCCTGAAATTCTGATTCTGTGATTGCAAAACTTATCTCCTCTCAGTCTCTTCCATTTTAGAGCTTATTTCTCTCCAGAGGAAAGAAATTCACCAAGAAAAGTAGTTTTCATATGAGGGAATAGAGTTTACTTGGTTTTTAGCAGAGCGTTACTGGTGATTGATAATAGCTGTAAGTGGCGTGCGTGTCTGAGACACCAGATAACATTCAGGACAGACTTCTTTTTTTTTTTTTTTTGAGATGAAGTCTCACTCTGTCACCCAGGCTGGAGTGCAATGGCATGATCTTGGCTCACTGCAACCTCTGCCTCCTGGATTCAAGCAATTCTCCTGCCTCAGCCTCCCGAGTAGCTGGGATTATAGGCATGCACCACCACGCCCGGCTAATTTTTTGTATTTTTAGTAGAGATGGGGTTTCGCCATGTTGGCCAGGCTGGTCTGGAACTCCTGACTTCAAGTGATCCATTCTCCTTGGCCTCCTAAAGTGCTGGAATTACAGGTGTGAGCCACTGCACCCAGCCAGGACAGACTTCTTTAAATAAAAATAACCACTTATGGCTTTTTTTTTTTTTTTTTGCTGAAATTGAGTTTTCTCCAGTAGGTAGAAGGAAAACTTGGATATTTAATAACTTATCAAAGTAGTGTTGATGACCAAGACCTTCCTGGTGCACTCATCTCTGTTCAGGCAATAGCTGGTATAAAACTAGAGATATAATCTAAATATTCTGAATATCGGTAAACTAAGAGGAGACTGCTCAACTTACCATTCTCAGATTCTGCCAGAATCGACTTCTGATATACCAGAAGTTTTATGGTGGCCAGTTCCCCAATAATCTATGTAATCTTTCTCAATATTATTTTTGATCATCAAATCATAACTTTTCTGAAGATTGCCAAACACTATTTTCTAAGGTGTTTTTAGGGGAATTAAAATGATGGCCACAGGATAAAGCCCTAGAGAACTGAAACAAAGAACTCTTTCCTGAAGCTTCACGTGCTATTGTGTGATCTTTCCTATCACTCATGAATGCTTCCACTATGAAGATGGTATTCTATCCCCAGAATTAAAATTTCTTCTCTGGATGGTTTGTGTGATACTTGTTATTTTATCCAAATTCAGCTCTTTATCACAGTGTTGGATATTAATACCAAGAATTTAAACAAAAAGTGGCTGTGTGAATCAGTTATTTGTAAGATAATAATCTTGTTCTTATTCTCTGAAAATGGATTCAGATTTCTAGTAAGTGGATTCTGTTAGAGGATTCCAATTTGAACTGTGACACCTGTTTAATTTGTTAAGTGAACTAGAAAGTGAGTTATTTTTAAAACTAGTTGTAATCCATACCTCTCTTAACAGATGCTCTCATCCTCATATAGTCTATTTTAGCTACTTCGAAGGAAGAAATACATGGGTTTAGAGGGGCCCCTTATCCAATCAAATCCAAATTTGGACATTTCAAGAAAAGATCTGTTTTATACATACCACATTTACTTAGGTTTGTAGATTTTTCTTTATTTGCTGAGTTTTAAAAAGATCAATCTTTTTTCTTTTTCTTTTTTGTTTTTTTCTGCCTGGTTTGATTTTCTTTTTATTTGTATGTTTTAACAGAGAAGCTTTACATGAGAATATCAATGCCAGGACCAAAGCTGTCATGTCCCTTTTTGTTTAATTCTCATCTGTATTAGAATTATACATGGATATCAACTATCTTTTGGCTAGTTTTATAGTTGAAAATCACTTCAAAGATAGACATTAAGAATTATGTCATAACTGTGAAAAATGTCACTATCTCACAAATGTTTATTAACCCCAGTTTCAGTTGCTCATTGAGCCACATTTCTTCCTCCATTAAGGTTCATGCAGCACCTAACACTCCAGTGGGTGCTCAATTTATACTCTTTGAAGAGATTGAATAAACATATATTTTATTTTTTCTCAGGGTAAATTGATCTTAGCTTCTATTCTATTAATAAGAAATAAACTTTATTACTTTCCCAGAATGCACAGTTTCTTTCATTGAAGTCATAAGCATAATTAATTTGAAAATAAGTAACAACTTTGTGGAAGTGAATTTTCTAGCTCCGTGGAGTTCTTTCAAAGCGGTGTGGACAGTGACAGAACATGGGCTTTGTTGGGTAGCCAGTCCTGGGTTTGAATCTTGCTGCATGATTGTGGACAGTCAGCATCTTAAACCATCAGTTTCGTCACAGCCAAAGTAGATCTAATAGCCCCACTGCACAGTTTCATTATAGAGACCATATGAAGGAACTCATGCTTGGCCTATAGTAGGTCCTACCTAGGAAGTATGGGGAGAGGGATCATTGTGTATATTGGAGAGAATGCCCCACAAGGGGTAGCCAGGGAGTATTCTTAGAATAGTTATTTCCTGGAAACTGGATGAAGACACTGGGAGGTATAACTCCAAACAAAATACCACACAAAAATACATTTAATGAATTCTAAGACATTAATTTTAGAGCACACTATTGATTAGATAATTTTTGAGGATAAAAAGCAAAGCTACCACATTAAATGTGGCATATCCTGATTTGAAAACCATTAAAGTGTTTATCAAAAATGTGTGTATGGGTGGGAGAGGTGCTTAACAAGCAAAGGGCATTATGGAATTAAGGAAATCTATTATTTGCTCTGCCTCACAACTGGTATTCTAGGTACTAGCTCTACTTCTAAGAGAATGTTCTGCTAGTAATATTAAGCTAATATGCTACCCTTCTAGGATGTACCAAATGGGATTTAATTCAGTTCAATTGAACAAATATTTGTTGAGCCCTACTGTGTGTTAGGCCCTATGCTCTATGCTGGGGACACAGTAATAAATAAGACAAGACACAGTCCCTGTCTTCACAGAGCTTACATGTATTAAGCAAGTCATTCCAAATGTGATGGATATAATAGAAGGGGACACACAGGGTGCTTTGAGAGAGAAGATGTGGAGATTATGACACATACTTTGGTAAATAATGTATGTATTTTATATACAAAATCAATCCCATGAAGAGGTACTGAAATTATTGGGATTGTATAAACTAGAGATGAAGAAGCCAAAGGGAGTGTTATTATTGTCTTCAGGTATATGACATTTTTTGAATTTTATTTTGCTTTATTAAAGGATATGTTGGGCTGGGTGTGGTGGCTCATGCCTGTTATCTCAGCACTTTGGGAGGCTAAGGTGGGTGGATCACTTGAAGCCAGGGGTTTGAGACCAGCCTGGCCAACATGTTGAAACTCTGTCTCTACTAAAAATACAAAAAAAAATTAGCTGGGCATGGTGGCGAATGCCTATAATCCCAGCTACTCAGGAGGCTGAGGCATGAGAATTGCTTGAACCTGGGAGGTGGAGGCTACAGTGAGCCAAGATTGCACCACTGCACTCCAGCCTGGGTGACAAAGCAAGATTCCACCTCAAAAACAAAACAAAACAAAACAAAACAAAAACTTGGTTGAGTGTTTAGCCAGGGAATAATAAATAATAATAATAATGCTAACCTTTATTGCATGCTTCCTATGTGCTAGCCACTGTGACAAATACATTTTAAGTTGTATCTCATTTAATCTTCAAGCCACGTAATTACTTGTCTCTTACAAAGGAGAAAACTGAAGCTTAAAGACGTCGAGGACCTCCTGGGATTAAATTACCAGAGGCCAGATTCAGTTTAATCACTTATGATGAGGACGATCTCTGTTTTTCCATACCTGTCACAGATTTTTTAATGTTTAGAGTTCATGATTACTGAAGTGGTTACAAACTCAAATGACTAGAGGGCCAGGCAGGTAACACAGATGTAGATGGGAAACAATAAGGAGTAATGTGCAGAACTTGAATGTTGTTCTGAACCAAAGGCATTCAAACATTCAAATGCAGGTTTACTTAAAAGAGGGACAAACAAAGGAATCTGTGGGCCCTTCACCCCAGGAGATCAGTTGTTGGGGAGGAGTCATTTATAGGTATTTCTCATACTCACTTAACCTGATAGCCATTTGTATAGCACTTGTCATCTAGTATAGGAGTGAGTGTGTGTGTGTGTGTGTGTTGAAGGGTACAGTATGGCACAGTGGAAAATGCTTGGGCTTTGTAGGTTTTAAAGATACCTGCTTTGAATCTTGGCATTGCTGTGTGATTTTCACCAAGTTGCTTAACCCCTCTGCTCTTAGTCTTCTTCTTCTTTTCTTCTTTCTTCTTTTTCAGATGAAGTCTCACTCTGTTGCCTAGGCTGGAGTGCAGTGGTGCATTCTTGGCTCACTGCAGCCTCCACCTCCCAGGTTCAAGTGATTCTTGTCCCTTAGCCTCCTGAGTAGCTGAGATTACAGGCATGAGCCACTATGCCCGGCTAATTTCTGTATTTTTAGTAGAGACAGGGTTTTGCCATGTTGGCCAGGCTGGTCTCAAACTCCTGACCTCAAGTGATCGCCTGCCTTGGCCTCCCAAAGTGCTGGGATTCCAGCTGTGAACCACCGCGCCTGGCCTATTTTTGTTGTGAGACTGTTGGTTCCTTGCAGGTAGCTCTTAAACACATGTATCCCCGTCACTCAGCACACACTTGATGTGGCACACTACTTTTGCCAATTTAGTCACACACAAATCTGAAATTGTTTTCAGTAAGTAATGATAGCCATCAAAAAGCTTGAGGTAAATGAGAATGAGTGACTTGCCCCAAACCTCTCTCCCTGATTCTAATGAAAGTACATCTCATACCTAATTTTGTCACATATGAAGACATTTATTAAATAAACATTTATAAGCATGGGACAATTCATATGGCTTATTCTGCAGGCTGGGTGAAGGCCCAGCTGTCCTTTAGGTAGTAGACTACCACCTTTCCGGAAAGGTTCCATTGGGGCGGATTGGACAATAATCCAAGGCAGTGTCTTTTTCCCCTCGTAATGGACGTCAAGTAGCTAGAAATCTGCTTCCCAAAGTCAAGACACAGGAACATTTAGGTTTACACCTTGGACCCCATCCCATGAGTGTCTTGCTGGAATTCATGTACCCTGTTCATGCAGAGGAGGGTCTGAGTATAAAAATATTCAGTCAATCCACATGTCTTTAATACCATTAATTTTTGCCAATGAACCAATTCTAATATCTATAATGCTGACTATCAAACTTCTGATCATCAAACTTCATTAATCAGAATCCATTTCTGACATTTATTATGGAACGAAAAAGTCTCCAGTGTTGCTGGAGATACTAGTAGCCTAAGTCCTTGTGGTAGCCCCTCTGGCTTGTGGGTTTTGCTGCTGATGAGAAGGATAACTGTTTTGAGCACAATCTCACTGACTCTAGACCGATGGATCTCAACCCAGGGTGATTTTGCCCCCAGGGAGACATTTGACAATGTCTGGAGACATTTTTTGGTTGTCACAACTGGTAATGAGAGATGCTATTGGCATCTAGTGTGTAGAGTACAGGGGTGCAGATAAACTTCATATAGTACCTGGGGCAGCCCCAACAACAACAAATTATCTGGCCCCAAATGTCATTAACGAGGAGGATGAGAAACCCTGCTCTAGAGTGCACTTAAAACTGATGCACATGCTTGCATGATATGACTCTGTGATGATGTATTTTAAAGTTAAATTACAGACTTCATAACACTTGCAGTAAACTCAGCAGTAAAGACTTGAATGAATTTAGGAATTCATTGTAATATAATACATGTGGAAGGTATGGATTTAGAGCCCAGTTATTTACAACCTGTGGTAAACCCAATGAATAACATAGCCTGCAAAAACTTTTCAAAAATGGGAGGCTTTGGTCTTGTTTACCTGGAGTATAGGGAGGGACTTCCCTTACCCAAGTAGTGGTCCTATAAATTACCATCTTAATGGATACTCTTGGCTACTGAGTCATCAGAATTTTAAATTTACTTTAGTATTACAAACATTCATTGAATGCCTGCTGTGAGCCAGAGACCGTAGGAGGGTACAACAAACAATAAAATAGTCTCTGACCTGGGGGAGTTTATAGCACAGTAGAAATCACGCATTACATATCTTCACCAAGGCAACTTCCAATTACAATGTTCCAATAGCCTGTGATTGTAAAAATAACCTACAGTTTACCCTAGTTTCACTCCATGTGAAACCAGGCAGCTCTCCTTATTGCCTTTTGTGTTATTTCCACGTGGTCTGAGCCATATAGACATTTACATATTTTGCCAAAAACTACCAGATAGTAGTGGTGTAACTATTTTATCTAAAAAAGCAAAAATACATAAAAACTACAAATACTGAAGAGAAGTAGACCCTCTGAAAAAACTAGATGTTTTAAAAGAGGATTCATAGAAAAGCCTCAACAATTTCACTCTATTGTGAAAATGTCACTTTCACCTCTTAAACTCTGGAACCAAGGAAATGATTGGCAGTGTCACCAGCATTGTTGGGGTTTCCAGCCTCCCTTTTTGCCTTTTTGGGAGCATGCCGTACCTGATCACATGTAATAATGTGTCTTAGCACTTGCTACCTTAGCTAAAGGAATGCTCTTAGGACACCGCCAACTGCCCATCTATCCATCATTTCCCTTCATTGGAGATGGCACTCGAGGCAGTGTGGGTGGTTGCATAATTACTGGCGTGTCTGCATGTAGGAATGTGGCCTGAAACATTCTAAACTTAGAAACTATTCAGATCAGACCTTGTAGATGTTGTTTTTGGAGAGTGATAACTGTGGCATTCTCCAGGGCCTGTAAAATGAGCTCTGACATTGCCAACCATAGATTCCAGCTTTAATAGCGATCTGTTCAATGAGTAACCATAGTCCGGAGAACATTCATTCTTCTTTTTACAACCTGATTCCATCAATTATTATTTTTTAAATTGGGGTTTCACTTGGCTATAGGAAGATAATTTTATGGAAAGGGGTAAAAATTTGGTCAGCCAGGGGGAAAAAAAGGTAAAAATAGTAAGCAGGCTTGAGATCAGTTGTATTTTTAACTTTATATTAGCCAAGCATTGGAGTTCGTTTCCTTTCAGCTGATTAAGTTACATGTCTATATGGTGAATAAACTTTGCAGAAATAGAAAAATTTGTCTCTATGTCACTAATAAATGATTTATTGTCTCTCTCATTTAACATTTTTATGTATCATTGGTTTATATTTTGAAAGTCCTAGCCAAAGTTTATATTCCAACACTGCCTACTTTTTATATTCTTCTCAGCAGAACATTAAAAAAAGAAAAAAGGAGTCGTACTTATATATATTATAAAGAAATGTCTCAGAAATAATTTGTTTTTCTAAAACCGGTTTTACGTGAATTCTCAAGGCATTTTGCAAGTGTGGATTGGTGTCCGGGATAATTGTAATCATAGACCAGAAAAACCATTGTGACTTCCAAGAGTCACATGATCATACCTTAGTGTTTCGAAGGATCAGGTGGTTTAGCTCATTAGGAGGTCTCTTTTTATGAAGACAAATCATTTTTGCAACTGAAGTTTTTTACTGACTGGGTACACTTTTGCAGTTGCCTTAATGGCTACCCAAAATGATACTATGATTAAAAATGTATTCTGGGTCAGGCGTGGTGGCTCTCGCTTGTAATCCCAGCACTTTGAGAGGCCGAGGTGGGCAGATCATGAGGTCAGGAGTTCGAAACCAGCCTGATCAACATGGTGAAACTCTGTCTCTATTAAAACTACAAAAAATTAGCCAGGCGTGGTGGTGGGCACCTGTAATCCCAGCTCCTCAGGAGGCTGAGGCAGGAGAATCGCTTGAACCCGGAAGGTGGGGGTTGCAGTGAGCTGAAATTGTGACATTGCATTCCAGCCTGGGTGACAGAGCAAGACTCCATCTCAAAAAAAAAAAAAAGTATTCTGATCCTGGTTTTGGTTTACAAATTTAAGCTAAATGCATGTTAAAGGGGAGTCTCAGGTTTTGTTTACAATATGAAGTGCAATAGAATGAAATCCAGTTCACTGTCCTATTAATACAAAAATAATATAATAGCAAAAACAGCTAAGAATTAGATTCTTGCTATGCCTTCAAAGTAAAAGCCTCAGATTTCTCTTTTATCTAGTCATAAGTTCAGCACAGAGGTAATGAATGCATGTAGGTAATGAATGAATTAGTTATAAGCTTGCTACCCAAATGCTTCTTACATGCCTGTCTGGCATTTAAACCATCTCCATGCCATTTCTTTTTCATTTGAGCCCTATTTCATTGTTTTTGGTAAAAGAACAATTCTTTTGGATACAAATTGGATCATTTCATCCAAAGTAAAAGCTTAGCCCTGGTCAAATCTTTTCTTTTTTCCTTATTGCAAAGCCTTTGCCATGTTGGAATTGCAGCAAATGCCATCACAAACAACATTGTTGGGAGGGAAGTATGCCCTATTTCTTGTCTGCTTCCAATTCTCTCCTAGACTGAGAGTGCGCCTTTCCAACCAAAGGGCTGCCATCTGAAGAATAAATTCATTTCAACAGTCATTAGAGCTGTCTGTTTGGTGTTTAGGAAGCTCTGGCTAAAGGTGAACTGGAGCAATTTTTTAAAAAGTAGATGACAGATATATTGAAGTAGGTCTGTTGTTTCCATGTGACATCACTTGGGTTCCATTCAAATTGGGAGCCTGACAGTGCCTGATTCAGTGTGTCCAGGATTTAAGAAGCAGAAAAAATATAGTTGTGCTATATCTTTAGGTGGACTGACTTTGAAGCTCATCAATTCACCCAGCATTTATGGGACACCCAATGTGTACCTCGTACTGGAAAATTGCGGGCATGTTGGGGTCTTATCAGCTGATATTTTTACACTGGAATTTTCTGGGCTTTTTGAGCTTGAGTTTTGATTTTCTATGGCTTTTCGTGGTGTACTTCAGAAACATTTTATTCAAATCACCAAATTTTCTAACATTTTCAGTAAGGTATAAAAGAAGAACAAGCAATGTCTGGCTCCCCAAGTAACAAGCCTCAGAGGATTTCTAGAGAACAAGTCATACCAGGCAAAGTTGTATGTCTGTGTGCTTGTTTTAATAGTATTGCTAAAGGAGTGGATAAAGGGAAATCCAACGTTGAGTAACTTACAAGCTTTTAATCAAGCTTTGAAACTTGATTAAACTTAGCTGCAAAATGAACACTGTTTTCACTGAGTGACCACAGAGTGAGGGTCAGGGTACAATGCAGGGTGATCAGCTATCCTGCCTAACTTTGGGAGGTAGCGGTTGGTAGACTGCCTCAAGCAGAAGAGTCTTCCTTTTTCAATGTCATTATTAATCTAATAGAAAAAGCAGAATTTTCCTGGTGTTACTAAACTGAAATGAGCCCTAAACTATAGAAAATTTTAAGAAATAGTAACCAGGAGCCCAACCAATTAGAAATGAACAGCAGGGATGTTCACTAGCTTTTACCGAGTATTGTTTTATAGGTGAGAAAACTAAGTTTGAGGGAGGTAAGGTAACTAGCCAAAAGTTGTACAACTAATAAGTAGCATCACCAGTAGTCATAGTTAGATGTGGTTGACTCCAGTCACATGGTTATTCCATCATCCTTAAGGTAATTAAGCCCTAGTTTCAATATGATATGGCCATTAATATATCAAAATTGTTGCCTAAGTAAAGATGCCTTTGTGTTTATGTATTTAGCTTACAGGAATTATACTTGCAAAGTATCTTTTATTCACTTACTATTTTCACAGCTTTATTGAGATATCATTTACATATATTACAATTCAGTCATTTAAAGAGTATAATTCAATGATTTTTAGTTATTCACAGGATTGTGCCACAATTACCATAGTCTAATTTTAGAACATTTTAACCCCTCTTAAAAGAAACCAAACCCCCATTAGCTGTCACTTCCCATCCCTCCTATTTACCACCCACCCCCAGCCCTAAGCAACTATTAATCTACTTTCTGTGTTTATAGATTTACCTATTCTGGGTATTTTATATAAATGGAATCATACAATATGTGTTCATTTGTCATAGGCTTCTTTTGTTTAGCATAACATCTTCAAGATTCACCCATTTTATAGCGTGTATAAGTACTTGGTTTCTTTTTATGGCTGAATAATATTCCATTATATGAATATGCCACAATTTGTTTATCCATTTGTCTGTTGATGGACATTTGAGTTGTTTCTACTTTTTGGCTATTATAAGTAATGCTGCTATAACTATTCGTGAGCAGGTTTTTAAATGGACATATATTTTCATTTCTCTTGGGCGTATACCTAGAAGTGGAATTTCTAGGTCATATGGTAACTCTATGTTTAACTTTTTGAGGAGCTGCCAGCCTATTTAACACAGCAGCTGTACTGTATTACATTTCCATCAGCAATGTACGTGGCTTCCAATTTCTCCACATCCTTGCCAGCACTTGTTATTGTCCATCTTTTTACTCCTCTCATTTAATTTTCATAATCCTATGAATTAGCCAAAGAAAAATATTCATAATGCTATTTTATAGATAAAACCCCCATGTCAACAAGAATCCTATTATGTGTGCAAATAGAGGGGAAGAAGTGGCATGGATAATTCAAAACAACACATCATCCAAAAGTAATTTAAAACTTTTTGAATCAGACACTTACAGCTATGTTGGATGTTAGAGATCATGTTTCCTACATTTTAAAGGTGATGAAACTAGAGCCCAGAAAAGGGAAGTAAATTGATGAACACTGACATAAAGCTGCTTGGTAGCAAAGTCAGGACTAGAAGCTCTGTCTCCTTGGTTCCCAGGACATTGCCTGTTCCAGCACAGCCTATTGCATTCTTCCCTAGGGGATGTATAAATTCATCCATATCATAGGAATGTCGTTTTCTTAACTCATTCATCTGTGCTGACCTTTTATTACAACAAATCTATCTGGTTTATTGTAATAAATTTCAGGTATTGGGAGATTAGTGAAGCTGAAACCTGCAATTGGGGAGCTCCTGATAGGATTAGTTTCGCATATTGCACATGATGAGACTGATATGCAGGCAGAAGGTTAATGCAGGCAGTGCTTCATAGTGACGTTTCTTGGGTCAGATTGCTTGTATATGAATTCTGGCTCTACTGCTTACTGTTTGACACTTTCTGTACTCTGGTCTTATTTTTAAAATGGGAGTAATAATAGTATATACCTCACAGTATTGTTTTTATAATTAAGTGAGATTATTTCTGTAAAGAGGTTAGCACAGCCCCTGGCTCCTAGATACCCTTCAATAAATGTTGACAATTATTATTACAAAACATTAACCTGCTCAGACCACTGAAAATGTTGTAATGTGAGATTTTACAGAAAATAAATGAATCATCCCCTTGAAAAAAGTAGCTTCACTAAAGGAGCAGGCCTAGAAAATGTCTGTTTTCTAAAATCTTCATATTTTTGAGCTATATGGAACATAATAAAATTCTCTTTGTTAAGAAAAAAACCTTAGTATGTTAACTTCCCATTCTTACAAGTTATGAACTAATTTCCTTTATAATGTAACTTTGGGCAATACCACACAACTTTGTACAGAAACCAGCCAATTTGAATTGACCTCATGTTTAAAGCTGCGACAGTAGGAAAGCATAACTAAAGCACATATGCCTATCGTGGATGTAATGTATTAGTAGTGTTCTTCCTTAGTATCTTTGCTTAAATATCAAGATGAAAATTCACTGGATTATTTTATGGGGCTGAATATATAATTTGTATATTGGTGTAGAAGAAAGGGCACCCAGTAGGAAATCAGAAGACAGGATTAGAATCCTAGCCCTTATCTTCCCTTATTCATGACCACAGGCAGTGTGTTCAGATGCCTGTAAGCTTCTGTTTCCTCATCGGGAAGTGGGGGGACAGGGGGTCAGCAGTTCCTATCTCAGAGGGTTGTCATGAGGACCACATGATAATCTGGGTATGACAGCCTTGCACACAGTGCCTGGCCCACAGTCAGTCCTCAGGAAATGACAGCTAAACAGCAATGTAGTGTTTAGGCAGTGGTAGTGCCACACATGAAATATGGAGGCAGATTCAACGGTAAGTTTAGGTGAAGAAATTGGACATGTCCGTGTTCACATAGTATGATGATTCATGTCTACTCTGCTGTTGCTGCTGCTGCTTTCCTGTAACCAATTTTAGAGCCTATCTTGGCAGCTGGAAGTATTTGGGATTAATTTCACACTCACTTTATGAGTTGAGCGTTTTCCTGCAAGCAGCTCCCTGGGCCTCTGCCTCATTACTTTGGCATCAACTGATATGTCAGTTGGACAGAGATGTCCTTTGGGGTCTCCATTTTATTTGGAAACCTTCAATTTGAAAAAGCAAAACAAAGGCCATCAACACATTGTGCTTGAAATCGTTAGCATTTATTGTTTCCTAAACCCCTCCCTTTCTGTAGTTCTGTTGAACACTAGGGAACACACATCTTGCTCAGCCAGTGATGCACCCTTAAAAATCGCTCTCCCTCAAATTTAAGTCCTAGCAGCTGGTTGGCCTCATTTCTCAGTTCCAGGTGAGCAGCGAGATCTTCTAGGCCTTGGTCTCGGAGATCTGAATCTTGATGCGTGTAGTTTTTCCAGCTCTTTTTACTATGTTAATTCTGTTAAATTCATTTGGCTCTTATGGGGAACACAGTAAACTTGGCTGTTACGTGTAAAACTAAATTGAGAACATGGAGAGCTGTTTAGTATTTCATGCTGGCCAGTAGGTCAGGAAGATTTTCCTTGGGGGTAATTTACATAAGGAATTGTTTATCCCATTTCTTTCCAGTTTCTGTGACCATTTGGGGATAGCAGACTCCTTCCACAATGGCACAGGAATATATCCAATGAGACTGAGACTTAGAGATGCTTCTGTCCGACTGATATATTTTGGGCCTTGCTCAGGAAAGATCCTGTGGCTTGGACTGCTGTCTCACTGAGAAGTCATTCTTCCATAACAGCTGTGTTTAGCAAGTTGGGTGGGTACATGAACTGACATGTTGTTGCACTTAGTGAGGATTTTTCCCTTGATAGTGAGGAACGTGCATAAAAGCATCCTTTAAGTCCAGAAAATGCCCCAAATATTTGTTATGATCTGATAGCTGCTTAGAGTGCAGCCTCCATTAAGTAACACCCACACTCAGAATACTCTGTGGCTTCCCAGTGCCTACAGAGTTAAGTGAATGCTTTCACTGTGACATTTTGTTTCCTCTACAACAGTGCCCAGCCTACCTTTTTAATGTCATCAAACACTGTCCCTAAACTGCACTTATTCAATATCTATTCTTTTTTTTTTTGAGATGGAGTCTCACTCTGTCACCAGGCTGGAGTGCAGTGGCGCAATCTCGGCTCACTGCAACCTCCGACTCCCTGGTTCAAGTGATTCTCCTGCCTCAGCCTCCCGAGTAGCTGGGATTACAGGCACGTGCCACCACGCCCAGCTAATTTTTGTATTTTTAGTAAAGATGGGGTTTCAACATGTTGGCCAGGCTGGTCTCGAATGCCTGACCTTGTGATCTGCCCGCCTCGGCCTCCCAAAGTGCTGGGATTGCAGGTGTGAGTCACGCGCCCAGCCTTCAATATCTATTCTTTAGGACACATTTCAGATACCTCTTCTCACTGGTGTGCTAGTAAATAGCTCTCTGGGGAAGAAGGGGAAGGGTAGGAAGCCTGATTTTGTAACGTTTGTGGATTTTCATGTAGTAAATACTTCCACCATGGCTGATTTCAAGCTACCAATGTGAGGTCCCTGAATGCAAAGTTGGGAAGAAATGTAAACCGTAGCCCATTGCAAAGTGTTTCCAACATATGGATACAATAGGCATAAATAACCTCAAGAAACTAGATAATAGTAGGAAGTAATGAATGTTGAGTATTTATTACCTTTGTTTTAAATGTAATTTATTTAGTTTTAAGTTTATGTGATTTAATTGTTAGTAATGGCCATGTGTGACAGCTGGCTTGCAAAATTTCTGAAAACTGAACAATAGGTTCTTTCTCCTGATGTGGGAGGAGCTGACTGAGCTAGTTCTGGCATACCACTGCTTCTTTCTCTACCTCTTCCTTCCTAAGGCCCCCTACACTCAGCTAGTAGTAGTATGCCCATCTCTGAACCTACAACATGCTTAAGGTCTCAAACAAAATTTAGAGTGAGACACACTCCAGAGTTTGAATCCTGTTCTTTCATCTACTAGGTGATGGTCAGGCTGACTACTTATTTTGTGGATCCCAGTGCAAAATGAAAATGAGGGGCCATTGTTCAAAAGGCAGGAAGAAAGCGCTGTTAAAACCACTAAAATAAAAAGCTTTTTCTTTTCTTCAGTACTCTCTCTTTCACAGCTTCTGATGATATTTTCTTATTTTCTTTTTAGTCGCTTTCTAAGTAAGAAAAAACTAAAATTTCAAATAAGTAGCATGAATTTTACCATTAATCGTTACATTAATTCAGTTTTAAATGCAAGTATGAGCATTTAACTCATGAGTGCACATGACTCCTCTGCGCATGTGCATGCTCCATTGCCCTATCAATTTTACTTACAAAACGCAAGCTCAAAAATAAAATTACTGAGAATTTCAAGGCAGAGACAGCAGAGCGTTAAACAAATTCAGGCCCGTCAAAGCTCGAGCACAGTTTGCACACCCTGCGTACAGTCCTGGGCAAATACCTTATATTTGCTGAGCCTAAGAGTTCTCATCTGTGAAAGAAAATATCAACTAAGTCGCAGGGGAGATGTGAGGATTGAAGGCACTGATACCTGTATGGCACAGGGCAGAATGCTTGGCATGCGACCTATGTTCAATTAATTGGAGGGATAGTTATTCACATAATAATCGCAATGTTAGTGGAATTCTCCTTTATAGCCTATAGAGTCTTCCTTATGTGGTCAATATTTGCCTCCCTGACTGATTTTCCTTTCTATTACAAACTCTTTGAAGGTGGAGATTAGATCTGTCACCATTGAATTCCCTACAATACTTCCCACAAATTCTTGCACATATCTGGCATTCAGTGGGTGTTTATGACCTTGATCCTTGTATGATTTGGACTTTTTGACAATAAGCATCTGTGTCATAATGTGATGGCCCCACAATGAGGCTTAATTGGTAACATTCACAGGAAGAAAAAGAGTATAAACTCAGACTTTAACAGGAGTCCGTTGTAATCATGGTGGGGGTGGGGGAGGAACACGATTCCAGGTGTTTTGGTTTAAGGAAAGTGGGCTCTTTCCATCTTTTCGAGGGGACTTCTTGAAGTAATGGGGAAGGGATGAGTTCCAAGCTCCGTTTGAGTAAAAGAGGCCCCAGGGATATTAACTCTGGCCCACAGTAATCCGTCCCTTTGCTAACTTCTTTCACACTTACTTTCTGTTCTGCACAATTAGGACATTATTATAGTAATGTTTCTTCCCACTAATTGGCTGTGTATGTATGTTTTCTTTCCAACAAATTATAAGATCCTTGTGGACTGTAAGATATTGTATAGTTCTTTTGAATGTAATTGGGAAGTAGCACAGTACTAGGCACATAGCAAGCAGTGCACTTTACATTATGCTAGTCTTCCTTTAAACTTCCATGCCTCCCTGTAGAGCGAAATGTGAATTGTCATTGCCTTTTATAACTCCTGCAAGCCCTCAGCGAAGTGGCAAAGAATCTTGGTCGCCCTAGCGATTTCAGGCAAGGACCTTCAGTTGCTCTGCCTACATCTCTTTTCCAGTATCTCCGAGACACTCTGAGGGCTGTTTCTGTACAGCCCCTCTCCCAACATGGAATTTGGGAGACCACACAGCTGTACATTGTACTTGTTTGAATGATGATTTTTTAACAAGCCCTTTGGGCCCGTGTCAATAAACCGTGAAATATCACCAAATGGATCATCTGCACCAGACTTCTGAAACTCATCTGAACTCCAGTCCCCCAGCTGGTGGGGGCTTGTAGAAAGGAGCTCATATGGCCCTGGCTTTTGCTAATGCTGTTCTGGGGACTGTCAGACGCCTTGAGCCTCTGCGGCAGTCAGTTCATTACTTTTAATGAGCACAAAATTCACCAAGACATTAAACTAAAATAAAACACCAATGGGCAGTTTTGGATGTTTCATCCAATTGTTGCTTTAGTTCTTTTTTCCACAGGATTATTCAAAAAGATGAAAAAAAGTCAATTCTTCTCACTCCTGCCAATTTTATCCTAAGTAGATTTGGCATTGTAAAGCTAACACACCCTGAACTTTTTTTTTTTTTTTTTCTTTCAGGTCCCTGTGGGCTGGTGCCTGATATTTGTGTTAAAAATGACATTACTCAACTGGTCAAATGTTTGAACATTATCTACCTTTTAGATATAATAAAGAAATATTAGATATCTCAATACCATGTGGCATCTAAAGACTAATATTAGAGGAAAACGATGTTCTGAAAAAAGTGTAATGAAGTTATTTTGAACTACAAGGCAAATGCAATTATTCTTCTGAGAATGTTTTAATTGATTAATTTATGTGGCTGGTAATAAAGACTGTGATAACTTTATTAGAGGTTACTTATATTACCATATATTGAAGAAAGTCAATAGATGGCAAAGCAGACACTGAACACTGTCCCTGCTAAGCTTATTTTGTGGATATTTTCCACTTCTGGCCATATGGATTTGGAATTACTGTGGGCATTTTTTTTTTTAAAGAAGGAAGTGAGCAGATGAATGATAACTCTTTTATTACTCAACATAGCTTGTGTTTGTGGAAGACAAAGTTCATCAAGTTGTCTTGAAGAAAAACAAAAGTGTGCCAGACGTAATTTGTTGAGGGCTCAATAATTGTGAAATTATCCCTAACCAAAGTTTGTAATATCTGCAGGTAATCGCTCTAGCAGATGCAGTGGAGGAAAACCAAGGCAATCTGTTTCAGTCATTCACCAGGCTGAAGAGTGCCACCCATTTGGTGATTCTGCTGATCGCGCTGTGGCAGAAGCTTAGTGCTGACCAGGTTGCTATTCTGGAAGCGGCATTTCTGCCGCTACAAGAAGACACTCAAGAATTGGTAAGGACCTGAAAGCCTGTGGTGGGACCAGCCAGCATTATTGAAGTTTCGGCTTTAGGAAGATATCACATGGCTATCAGGTTTTCTAAGGTATCAAATAAGGGTTTGATTTTTTACAAAAATGCTGCTTTCCTTGTCTTTAAACCATAATAAAAATGTCAAACAAAGGCCTTTTTCTGTAGAGCTATTTTAAGAATAGGTATATAGTCAATTTTTATGTGGTCCAGTCTACTTTTTATGTGTTCTTCAATCACTTAGAAGCCAGGGAAACAGTCATTTGACAGTCTAGATGATGGCAGTAACCTTCAGATTAGCTAATCCTTTCCTTTTCCGCCAGAGAAAACACTTCGGCCATTTTAATTTGCTCAACCTTCTTAAATTTAAGTGTCACTTCAAAGGTTAGAGAGAATGGAGATAGCCTTGCTATAACTGATGTGAATAGTTCCTTACATTTATAGAGTTCTTTATGTGTAGTTTATAAACTCTTTTACCCTCAGTCCTAGCATAGGCAGTTTAGAATGAAAAGAGAAAAAATGAGGGTAGTATTTGGCATTTTCAGGAAAGGATTATTTAACTTAAAACCTCTGAGATCCTTTAAATTGTAGAGATATATATGACCACCACGGGCCGTTCTGGGGGACTTTTTGTGTGCTTTTATTTACAAAAGAAAATACAAATCTCGGAAATTAGAGACCCTTGAACTTAGTTCTTCATATTGGATGAAAACATTTCAAGGGGAAATCATTTCAAATCCATTTTAAAACCTAGATTTGAGAACTAAAAATAGTAATATTAAAACTAACAATTTTTTTTGAGTGGTTATTAGGTACCAGGTGTTATTTTAAGTGTTTTGTAAGAATTATTTACTCTTAAGCGTGGGCCAGTGAGGTAATTAAAGTACTGTTTCCATCCCTGTTTTACCTATGGGAAAATTTAGGCTTTAAGAGTTAAGTACTTTTCTTAACTCTTTCTGTCTGCCTATATTTTAGTGAACAGGATCATGAATGTAATTTTGAAAACCACAGTTTTATCCGCTGAATTGAATTTTCTGCAGTTAGGTCAGAGGATTGCCAGATTTTTTTTTAAAAAAGAAGCTATATTTTATGTGCTAACCAAACTATTAATAAGTAAATTGGAAAAAGTTAGAATACACATTTTTGTTTAGTGGTGAATGATATATTATAAGGTGATTGACAAAATTGCGACTAAAATTGACCTTTGAGAAACTAGAAATGGAGACACAACTGTAATACTAGAAAGTAATGGTTAGGATTATATTAATAAGAATGATAGCTGTCACTTATGAACTCAGATTTAGTAGTCAAACAGGTTTGGGTGACTTCGGTTATTGGTTCCACCACTTAGTGACAAAATCACTGTGGTTCAGTTTCTTAACTGTTCTAAATCTCTCTTCTGTAGCTGTAAGATGGAAACAATAATAGGACCTACCCAGTAAGTTGTAATAGGAATTAAATGAGATAATTACATAGAGTGCTAAAGATTAGCAATCATTACTGGAAGTGATTTGTACATTTTATGTATATTATTTATTGTCCTCACTAAAGTTATGCAAGATCAGTTTTTTTGTTTGTTTGTTTGTTTGTTTTTTCGTTTTGAGATGGGGTCTTGCTCTGTTGCCCAGACTGGAGTGCAATGGTGTGATCTCAGCTCACTGCAACCTCTGCCTCCTGGGTTCAAGTGAATCTCCTGCCTCAGCCTCCCGAGTAGCTGGGATTACAGGCGCATGCCACCATGCCTAACTAATTTTTTTTTGTATTTTTCATAGAGACAGAGTTTCACTGTGTTGGCCAGGCTGGTCTTGAACTTCTGACCTCAAGTGATCCTCCTGCCTCAGCCTCCCAAAGTGCTGGGATTACAAGGCGTGAACTATCACATCTGGCCCAGTCTTAGTAACTTTCATGGTTATTTGTCCATCTTCACAACTACACTTAAGAATGATAATATCTTATTCCTTTTTATATCCTCAGTACCTGGCACAGTGCCTGAGCACAGAGCAGTCAGTATTTGTCGGGTAGATGAATGAAGGAAAGGGTGAAAACTAACAAATGGTGACCTCAAAGAATAGATGCAGTGGATGTAATCTGGAGCATGAGGAAGCGGGTCAGGGCCAGCTACGTAATTTGCAAGGCCTAGTGCATAATGAATACTTGAACCTCCTTGTTCAAAACGTAGGGGAAGAGGTGATAAAGTGCTGTTAAAACACGTACTAAAAGCAAAGCTTCTTTCTTTCTGCAGCGTCTCTCCTGACTTGTCGTGGCGTTTTTTATTTGCTATTTTATGTTCTAAGTAAGAAAAATAAAAAATTTAAATTGTTAGTGTGAATTTTACCATTGGTCTTTGTAATGTGCAGTGCCTCTTTGAAATACAAATATGACTGCATTAGACTCATATGCAGAATCAACAAAATTACACAATTTATATTTTGTAGCTTGTACTTACACATATATTTTGTTCTTATAGAACTGTGGAATCACCAGACTTAACTTTTTATTTCATTTCTTGATATGTGCCTATCTTCCAGTGCTCTCTACCTTCAGCTTACTGATGAGAAAGGAAGGACTGAAAGGAAAAGGAACTATGTATCACTCTTTTTCTTTCCTTCTATGTTATCATTTTCACTGTAAGTGATTAGGTAATACAGGGGAAGTAACAGGAGTAAGAAAAGATACAATGGGCTTCTTCAGTCATTCCTGTTGCTTTGAACTCTGTTGCCTTCCTTCTTTATTCAAAATATGTCTGGTTCTCATGGAAAGCCTCTCAGGGCTACCAGTGTCCCCACTTAATCAGTCTAGACATAACATGCCTTCCTTGTAGTTGCTTTGAGTCTCCCTGAACCCCTACTCATCATGGGGCCACAGGAATTCAGAGCTCATGGGGCTACATGTGAATGAGACAGAAAGGAGAAAGGGGGCATGCATACTGCATATATCTTCCCTTTTTATACACATGCTTCATTGCTCCATCAGAGTTCACTTAGGAAACACAAATTCAGAGGTAAAATTATTAAAAATTTCAAGATGGTGACAACAAAACATTAAGCCAGGCAGGGCTGGCAGGTCATCCTTCTGAGCATGAGCCCCTTTGTGACTGCAGAGATTGAATGCTCATGAAGCTGGCCCTGAAGCATGGTTAAACTCAAAGGAAGACTTTCCTAGAAATAAATGTTCTAAATGTAGGAATTGGTACCCAGAAGAGATTGTGGTATTTCTTACTTGAGAGATCTTTAAAAAGTCTTATTTGTCTGGGAATATATAAGCATGCTTATCCCTGTAGGCAGGTGAATGGACTTAGTCTCTCCTGAAAGCCCCTTTCTACATTCTCTGCTGTCATAGCCCCCAAAAGATGTAGAAGAAAATTCTTTCAACTCTCTTCTGAATTCGGTGAGATTAGAAGGTATGTATACTCATTATGTCTTTGGAGTCATTAATGAGACAAGACATTTGATAAAAACATAACTTGGAGAAGAATGAATCAAAAAAGATATTTTAATACTGCTTGTTATGCTCTTCATCTTTAATTAGGTTGTGGTATTCACTTCGGACTTATACTGTTGAGACAGCTTATACATCTTGAGAAAAAAGGAATCCTTTTTCATTCTTTAAGACATACGCATGCAGTATGTGGTTTTGACATGCTAGTTCACAATCCCCCACATTATGCCTTTAGACCTCACAAATAAATGTTATGTGATGGGTATCCCACTGAGATGTGAAAATGAAATATGCAAACCTGAAATAACTTGGAAGAAGGGTGAGGCAGAGAAGAAAGGACTCTCTTACCAGAATGTTGAAAATATATCCCATATTGAAGTTATTATGATACCACAAAAATCTGAATGTAATTTAGATGGTTTGGTTGAGGGTGGATGGCAGAGTACACGTGTGAGAGGGAAAGCTTTAGACATGTGGACGACATTTTCAGAAGAGCCTCTCAGCTCAAGGTCACATGTCCCCACAAGTATTGAGAGGTAAAAGAAAGTGCTCAGAAGATGTTTTGTTTATGTTTCAGACAGCACTGTGTAATGATTTGTTGTTATTTTGATGGTATGTTTTAAAAGGCAGCCTAAATGCAATAGCCAACTCTGGAGTGTTTTCTCCCTAATGACATCAGGTTCACAATGCAAAAATATTTAGAATGTGCTATTGCTGATGAAAAGTAATGTTCTCCACACTATATTGTCAGTATTTTGTTTAAAATGCCATTTCATTTGGATCAGAATTAATCGTTGTCTGTGATCTGTCTCTTTAATGATGCCTTTCCATTTTTGTCACTCCTTAATACTATTTTGGGGCAAATAAATGCTGGTATATGTAAATTTTTAAAAGTGCTCAAAGTTATATGTGCCAGATGTGTTTTTGTGGGGATACCCCTTTTCATGACAGAAGAACATTAAATATTCTATTTGGTGTCTCCTAAAAAAGCTCTTACACTTGGTTCCATTTGATAACCTAGTATTGTCTCTACCGTCTTCCTGTGATGATAAAGAAGTGTCACCCAAAATAATGTTCTAGCAGAGTATCAGATTGGGCAATTTTAAAATAAATTGTTTTCATATCTTTCAGGTTAGGGGCTGGAGATATTTCAGGGTATTTGAATTCTCAATGCAGAATTTAAACATGTCTCGACTGACCCTCTGTCTGCTTGAAGTTCTATGGAAAATACTTTATCTGCTAAGCTCAGTGAGGGCTGTGTTACTGGTTTGAGTCTGAGAGAGTGTTGAATTGTGGTATTATACACATCTCCCTCTAATCATGCTGCACAGAAGCCAAAAGATGCAAAACCATCCATACTTCAGGATGGCCTGATAGGACAAATCTCTTTACTCATTTATTCATTCAATGAAGATCTTAGCACATACTATGTCTTAGGCAGTGTTCTAGGCACATAGCATACCTCACTAAGCAGAACAGACTTAGAGCCAATCCTCTGTGGATTTACTTTAACATTGCAAGCAAACATTCTAGTCCTGTGCTGCCTAATATGGTAGCCCCTTGTCATGTGAATTTAAATAAAAAGAAATAAGAACACACTGGCTGTATTTCAGCTACCCAATAGCCACATGTGAATGAGTGGCTACCACATTGGATAGCCCAGATATAGGACATTTCCGTTATTGCAGAAAGTTCTGTTGCATAGCACTATCAGTCAAGAGAAAAAACATCTTATCAGTTGAGTTGACCACCTCAGCACATTTTAACACACTAATGAAATTAGGGTAGGATACTAACATTAAGTTATACCATGGTGTTTGCATTTGCAGTACCTATTTGTGGTATCCTAGGTTCAGCCTGTTCAGATGTGCAATAACCAGACACTTTTAGGAACAAGAAACTTCTCTGGGGAGATGTATGCATATAAGAGAGGAAAGAAGCTGGCACAAGTGCTGCTGTTCCTATTCCCCCATGTGGCCTTGGTAAACATTGTAACCATGATTAATTTTTTTCTGTTGAGCCTGCACGTGGTCTCAGAATCCTTTTGAATACAGCATTCTAGGTGGTCACTGTCACTTGGAGTTGGTATGTAGATGAATCCTCTTTGCCCTTCCTGATCTCTGTACAAATCTCCTTCTCATTATCTTAGTAAACAGCTTAAATGACTAAGATTCTTCATCCAGCTTATGGCAAGAGAACAAGGAGGAGCAGTTTTGATATTTCCAAAACTGCCTGTATCAGATGTCTGTTCTAATATTCATTTATGCTCACCTGACTCCAGAGGAATCTCTAATGAAAAGAGCAATAGTGCACTGGTTTGGGGACCTGAATGCATAGAATCCTAGAGTTGGAAGGAATATTAGCACATTGTATAGCATTATGCCTGTTTCTTTTCTTTTAAAGTACGTTCAATGTCTTTACTAGATATTATCTATAATTTGAAGAAGGAAAGCTTTACTGTGTTCTTAAGGGTTTAATAGTTACCTTCCCTGGTACTGAACCTAAAAATCCCCTGGGAAAGTTAGGATGGAAATTTACATCAGTGGGGGAAGGAGACTTGGGCCTTCAGCCTTATTTTTTGATTGATTATCCCTTTTACAAACTGATATGGAAAGAGAAACTTATTTATAACGTGTTCAACATGGTTCATGTGAGAAAACAGATGTTTATAATAGGAAATGCTATTGTGTGGAGGGAATTATCAAAGCTCACTTACAGGGTTTAAAGACTTCTACGTCATAGGTCAGGTTTAATGTAAGGGCCATTGTGCTTGCTGTCTGGGTTGAGTGATGACTGCGATGGCTAATCATTGCCGTTATTAATGACCTCTTCTTAAAAGGCAAACAAAAAGAGGAAGTCTGGTGTCAGTATTAAGTCTGCCTTTGTGACTGTTAAAGTATCATCCCAATTATAACTGTCTATGGGAACACAGTGCAGAAAGTAAATATTTTGGTAATTCCCATGATCTTAGCCAGCAAGATAAACATGAAAGAACTAGTTTCATGTTATAATGACCACATACCCTGTGTTGCTGCTAGTGAGATGCAACTGATATTACTTAATTGTATAATATTCTGCCTCACTACAGTTGAATATGGTATATCTTAGAGCCTTTCTGATGGTTTTCTTGCTGTTTTGAAAAATTGAAATAGTTGAAATACTGTAGAATATAGTATAGGATAGAAGTCAAGTAGAATACAATGCACAAGTTATGATGTGTACTTTAAAAAACTTTCTTTACATCAAATATTGAATGGTGCTTTAATGGACACATTTGGTATTTATGCATTTTAAAATAAGGAGACTAAAAAAACAAATAAAGAATTAATTGAAGTATCACTTTCTGTGTATGCCTTTTCAAATCCTCTGTGAAATAAAGTAGGATTTAAATGTGAATAATGTAATAATTAAATTCAAACAATCACAATGAGGAAAATAGTGATCATCATCAACTTCATAATGCTTACCAATTTTATTCCTGGCTAGAGGTGTGTTTATATTAGTGTAGTTTTCTTAAAATACTTTTCCCTGACCTAGTTTGAGTCTGCTAATTACAAAGAGATGATTTTGACCTTTCTGTGACAGTACATTGTTTTAGAAACATATACATGGAAATTGCTGGCCTTCGTTCCTTTAAAAGCAGCACGCCCGCTGTGCTGTGGACCACAACATGTGGCTCTGTGTCTCCCTGAATCTCCGTGTTCAGTTCATCTCCCTGGCCCGCTGTTGTTCATTTGGAAATCTTTCTGGAAACGCCCCTTGGCTCAGGCCCTGTTTTTCCACCTGACTTTCTGTGTTGGCATCCGAAGTAGCCTTTTTGCCCGTGTCTCTGCATTGGTGTGCCCCTCACACCTTTGCTGGACTCACAGCCCAGTGCTCTCCCATCACACACCTGTGTACATACTTTACATGGCTCTTTTGGCCCCTGTTTAGATTGAACTCCAGTGCCAGGCATTGAGGACCTTCAGTCACTTGGCTCTACCATATCTAATTTCTAAAGCTCATTTTATGTGATTCCCCGGCTACCCCCTTCATTCTGGGAAAGGTGAACCATGGGTACACAGCTTCTTCCATCAAGCCAGAGCGAAGAAGGATTTTTTCTTCACTTAAAATTGTGTCCCCTGTCTACCCTTCCATCTATTCTCTATTCTCTTTAAGAAGTAAATCAATGTTCATTTCCTCCCTCTTTATTCTGGCTTCCCATTCTCTTGTGAATTTCACTTGGATGGTGTAATGCAATTTATTTCTCATTAAGTACTCTAAAATTATTATATGTACTTGTCCTACATTCTAATAAATATAAGGAAATATTCTTCTACATTCCCACAGAATTAAAGCAATTAAATGTATAGTTGTGTACAAGTATTGCTTGATACTCCATGTATTTTCATAATGTCTCACATAATTACAGATGCTTGTCCAACAACTGTGTAGTTTTTAATCATTTTTTGAAAAGGAAGTATACTACCTCTGTTTCCACACCCCTCCCCTTTTTCTAAGATACCTCAAATATTTTTGGGTTTTATAAGAACAAAACCTGGTCTCTCCTGTACAGATGCTAAAAGATAGATAGATTATAGTCAAACCACCATAAATAAATATTCACATACATGTTCATTCACATATCCTCATAATTCAAGTCAATATACACAAAAATTTCCAGTCTTACCAGTGATGAATATATACAAGTGAAAGCAACTGTTAGGTACACTTCACCTATGTTGATTTAGCCAAATTTGTTAATATATAGTGCTGACAGACATATGGTGAAATCGACATACCCACTTATTTGTGATATGGTCTTTCCTGAGAGTCCTCTAGGAAAATGTCAATCATAAAACTAATCTTGTACTTGGCATCAGTCATCTAACTTAATGCACTAAAAGCAGTAACCTAAAATCCATTTGGTACCATAATGTTTGCATTTAGAATTTGAATTATGAAGCACTGAAAGCAACCTAAAAGCTAATAGTTGCAAAATATAAACTGTGGCCTATCAGTTGAACAGAATTAGGTCAGACTGGGGTTCAAATCCCTTTTGGAACAAATACTTAACTACCTCTGTGTCCTTAGCAAGTGGTGGAACTCACGGAGTATTGGTTTCCTTATCTGTATGGTGGTGAACTAGACTATTCCCCAAGGACTGGTTCTGCTTTGGAGAGGTGAGAGTGGCCATTCGGATTTGATTTCAGGTTGCTTTCTTTTTATATTCTTACTGAACCAGTAAACAAACAGTACAGAAGGGGAACATGATATTAAGAAAGTTAATGAACGTGGTTCTTTAGTGCCCTTCTCATCAAGGGGTGACTGGAGTTTGATGGAAAACATAGTCTGTACAGAGTGAGGAAATGGCCATTTCTGAGGTGCTCAGAACCACAGGCTCACCCGTTTCACAGGGTTAGGATGGGAGCTGTTACAGGGAGTTTCCTGTACTTTAAAAAATTTAAACAACAGAATCCAGCCTTTGTTAGCTTTGGGTACTGTAAATGATTTACTATAACATAAAACACATCGAGTGAGAAAAATATAGAATAAGTTTTTTCTTCTTCAATAAGATATGCAAATATATATCCAAATTATGTTGCTTACACAAAGTAACTAAAAATGGCGTTGCTTGTTTGGTCTCAATGAATTAAACCACACATGGAGTTTCCCTGGGGTATCTTCACTATCATTTCAGATTCAGGGTTTTGGTTCTTAATTACTGATATCCTTTGGAAGACAATAATAATAACAACAATAATAATACAGTGGTGCTAAATGCTGTAAAAACTGCGTTAGATGCATGACCCCATTTGACATCTACTTTTCAAAGGTGTGCACGTTTCACGAGGACACTCTACATATACATCTTAAGGCTTTGTAAGGACTAATTGAGATAAAGTACATGAAGTTCCAAGTAATGGTGCCTGGCATGTGACAGGCATCCAAGAATTGGTAGTTATTATTGCTACTGTATGACGACAATGCCATCTACTCTAAGTTATGGCATTGCTTTGTGGATGAATCAGGAAAAAAAACCAGACACTGCTGATTAAACTATGACGTAATAGTTTTATCACTTTTATTTTTATTATTGAAAGAGCTCTCTTAGACTTAGACATAAATTTTATCATACATTACTCTTGTGCCTGAATAAGAAGAAAGATACAAGCAACATAAACTGAGTAAGGTATCCCTGAAACTTCTTCACATTCAAAGTTTGATTCCCCTAAATCATGACAAGTCATTAAACTACAGCTCATTGCTGTGTTTTTCCATGTAGCATTGTCCCTCCCGTGTACTATAACGAGCATTGTTGATGCAGCATTTCTTGAGTGTGCCACTGTTGCCTTCATGATTTCTTTTTTCTGAGCCTCTTATATCCTTTCAAAAACTTTCCTTTTTGACTAAACTCAAAACTTCATTTTTCCTCCTCAGTTGAACTGTATGTTGCCTGAAGTTAAGAAGCCTCTGTTCAAAGTCAGCAAGAAATTTTAGGCAAATTGATGTTTAATGCTCTAACAATAGTCCTACATGATACATTAATTAATTAAACCACATCTATTTCAGGGATTTGCCAGTTTTTCCTGACCTTAGTTGTATTGCTTGACCTTGACATAGGATAGTGATCTCTGTGCGTGTCTTTCAGTAACAAAGCATAACACAGTTTATTCTATCTGGATGTATTTTCTTGTCTCACATCCTGGAAAGCTTTCAGCTTAGCTTTTGCTTTGTGAGAAAATATGAAATTGCTGTCATTCTTCAGTCATGAATGTTTGCCTCACTCAGTTCAACTTTATACTTCTAACTACACTATTTCCATACCTTTCTGTGCACACAGTAACTTTTTTACTCAATGATAAGTCATGGTGTGGTTTTAAAAGATAATTTAAATGGTAATTAATTCATTGAGGAGTATTAACATTGCACACAAGTCAGTGGACATGACATAATATGAACTGCTAAGATAAAGGCTGTACATGCTCAGGCAATGAAAACTATAGCATGACCGGAACCTGAAAGCCAGAAGTTATTATTATATGCCACTGAGTATAAGACACAGTGGCATATAATACTTCTGAGATGTGGGGGAGAAATGTCCTATAATTGATGGAACATAGGCCGGGCGCGGTGGCTCACGCCTGTAATCCCAGCACTTTGGGAGGTTGAGGCGTGTAGATCATGAGGTCAGGAGTTCAAGACCAGCCTGGCCAAGATGGTGAAACCCCATCTTTACTAAAAATACAAAAATTGGCCTGGTGCGGTGGCAGGCGCCTGTAATCCCAGCTACTTGGGAGGCTGAGGCAGGAGAATCACTGGAACCCGGGAGGCAGAGGTTGCAGTGAGCTAAAATTGCACCACTGCACTCCAGCCTGGGCGACAGAGCAATTTCATCTCCAAAAAAAAAAAAAAAATTGATGGAACACATTTGTAAGCACAGAGTAAAGAAATTATCACTGTAGTCTTTTTTTAATCAAGAGGGAATTTATGAGTGGTTTGAATTGGAGACAGGAAGTTATAGAAAAAGGCAAGTCCATGACTTCCTATCTTGGAGTAGGTGTTTTTGACTAGAAGCACATTTCATATACAATAAATAGGAAAAATCTTACCAGTTGTTGCTTTTTGAAGAGAAAGCCATGTATAAACAGTAAGAAGTAGTGAAGATTGAGTCTCTATTGGTATCATTTTAAATTTGGTCTATTGCCTAACGTAGGAAATTTAGGTTTAGATCTCACTGATAAGTAGTTTGTGAGAACGGAGTGAACACAGATCTTCTCACCCACAACAATGAATAAGAATTTGTGGATGAAATCACTAACAGTGTTAACAGGAATATGTTTCATTTTTTGCATTTGGAGTGGTGAAACTCCCCAGCTGCCTGAGAAATAAAAATCTAGCTTGTATTGTTTAACGGCAGTTGTTAGTTCCTTTCTAACCTATTGGGTCTGAAGTCAAGGTCATAAACATTGGTTAGCAGTCTTAGAACTAAGTCCAGTGAACTTCACTAACTAGATTTCTCTATTTTGTAAAGAAAATGGGAGAAGAGTTAAACACACACCCAAATAAGATATGCCAAAGGAATGTAAGAAAATTAACTTTTATTGAGCATTATTATGTGCTAGGCATTGATCAAGGACTTTTCATATGTTATTTCATTTAATCCTCACCATGTCCCTTTGAAGTAGGCAGTGGTAGCACATGCTGTGCATATCTCATTCCTATCTCTTAACCTCTCACCATTCCTGAATGCTTCCACCTGCTCAACACCTGCAGTTTTTTGCCTGAGGGCTATCCCTGTTTGGCAGAGGCTACATAGCCACCATGCTCAGCCAATGACTGATAGACTTAGTAGATTAATGCCCAGGTTCCCTCATCCTTTATGCAGGGTAAGTGTGAGAGTTATGTTATACACCATCCTCCAGAGTTCTCTGGCAGGAGTGAGCACCCGTTGCCGCTCAACAGCATACGCCCTTTATTGCTTTTTCTCCACTTTTCATCACATTTCACCACTCCCCATTGGCACTTCTTGGCTCTGCTCTCAAGTCAAATACTCGGGCTTTTATCTTTGTCTCAGGACTATTAGTTCCAATTTATAGATGAGGAAATGAGTCCAAGGCCACATATCTAGAAAATAACAGAGGCAAGATTTGAACCCACACTAAGGGGCCTCACAAAAATGAACAGTCTGACTCAATGGAGTAACTTTGGATAATAAGAGTGACTGCTCCAAGTATTCTCAATGATGAGTGCCTGATCATACTGAATTTTTACTCTTCTCCAATCTATTTAACAAGGATAAATGTAGATTTATATTTTATAGTTATATGTGCGTGTGCTTAAGCCTATACCAGAAAAATGCTGGCACATTTAATCAACTCATGGCTTGCTTCATATAACACTAAAACAAACTCAAGCTATATAATTAATTTTTGTACAAAACTGTTGGGAAAGTTTTATATTATTTGTATTTACAGTATTGTATAGGCCTTTCTGTCATGAATAACTTTTATTTGACAAATAATTCTTCATATTATTCTAGGATGGGGCTAGGGCATGAGAGCTAAAACAAATAATTACTAAAGCACTTTACTGTACTTTCTCTAAGTACATTCCATTTTCTACATCATTATATTTTTGTATATATTCTTATATTATCACTTGAGTGTAAGTTAGTTCAAGGTAGGATCCATATCTGATTCACCTTTTTGGAAGAAAAAAACCCCCCATAGTATTTAGTGTGTCTTGTGCTAGTTGGCTCTAAATAAATATTTTTAAAATAAATGACTGTATAGACTCAAATTTAAACTTTATTTGATAGACAATGATATTTAAAATTGGGATGAATGTGTGGGTAAACACACTACTTCATCACTATTACTCTACAGTTTTGAGATTTGTGCTGCTCCCCTACTGTTATCTTAGCTTGACAGCTGTGAAAATTGACACTAACATTGAATGATGTGCAGCTCTGTCATTCCAGATGCAATTCTAAATGTTTTTTTCTCCAGACTTGATTTCTATTTGAAGAAAATAGAAATAGAAATCTAGCATATGGACCTTCTGGAGCTGTTTCATATCCATTGGCGGTCTTGATCAAGAGAGAAATAAATAGCCATGTCTTAAAATAGTGAAGTTTCTGGGTGGTCCTGAAAAATCCAAAGTAATTAAAGAGAGGAGAGAAAAAAAGAAAGAAAAGAAACCTGTACTGCTTTTCACTTAAATCGGTGGTTTCATGTATTTTTAGACACGTTTTTCCCTGAGTTCAGTCATTCCTTGTTCTTTGAGATTATTAAGGACACATCATTGTCAGGAGAGGAGTTGGTACCTTTAGCTTACTCACATGGTTCTTCTCTTGTCCTAGGTGGCAATAAAGTTTTCCCCAGACTCTGTCAAATATATGGGCACCTGAGGAGTCTTATGTGACCCCTTGTGTTGTATGTCTTGATAATAGGAGTGGCTGCTCCAAGTATTCTCAATGATGAGTGCCTGCAATGAGTGTTTGTACTTCAGACTCATTAGAATCATGTCTGACCATTGTTATGTTTTCGAGAGCCATGGTGTCCAAAGGCTATAACCATAATGTCAGTTACAGTAGTCTATGAAGGTGCTAAAAGCTTTGGTGGACTCTTGTAAAAGTTTTGCCCAACCAAACTGGCACAGAGCATTGTGCTTTTTTTTTTTTTTATGCAGTAAAATCTCATTTAATTATATGCAAGTTATTCATTTGGATAAAGAAGCTGATTTAAATTTTGGGTCTGCGAATATGTTAATTATGACCATGAATCTTCTAGGGGAAGAAGTCATTTCTGAAGCCCAGTAAAGTAAAAGGAGCCTAAGCAGATCTAATGATAACAGATTGAAAGACAAACATAACGAAATGGGAAAGATGGGCTCTGGGCCACAGTGGTCAAGTGTGGTATTTACAGCTATATAGTCCTGGATTATATTACAGCTCCCACTTTTAATAATTATGACATTTTCAGTGAAGTACCTTACATCTAAATCCTCAGTTGGAAGTTATAATACCCACTCATAGGGTAGTCGAGAGAATTAATTGAAATAATATTTGTAAGATTCTCAGCACATAAGAGGTCTGAAATAGGTTTTTTTTTTTTTTTTTTTGGATGGAGTCTTGCTCTGTTGCCCAGGCTAGAGTGCAGTGATGCGATCTCAGCTCACCACAACTTCCGTCTCTGGGGTTTAAGCGATTCTCCTGCCTCAGCCTCTCGAGTAGCTGGGATTACAGGCGCCTGCCACTGCACCCAACTAATTTTTGTATTTTTACAAAATACAAAACGAGGGTTCACCATCTCGGCCAGGCTGGTCTCGAACTCCTGACCTTGTGATCTACGTGCCTCGGCCTCCCAAAGTGCTGGGATTACAGGCGTGAGCCACTGCGCCCGGCCCCAAAATAGATTTTACTTCTGTTGCTGTTGCTGCTATTTCTGCTGCTGTTATTCAAGTGAACCCGCACAGAAAAGATAAACTTTAGAGAGAACTCTCAGAAGTAAGAATAATGGTACGGGATTAACTACCTACATTTGCTAAATATGTCTCATTAAATCTTAGTAAGCACCTGGCAAGGAAAATATTGTCCTGGTTTTTTACTGATGAGGGAACCGAGATACAGAGAACTAAAATAATTTTCCCAGAGACATTAAGCTTATGTTTAAAGCTTAAATTTTCTCAGAGACATAAAGCCACAGTCTAGGTCTTCTGACTTCTAATCCAATGTACGTTCATGGCCCATACTTCCCCTTTTGTGGAAATATATAAATAAGTGCAAGTCATAGTGTGAGATGGTGAATAAGTGAAGGCTCAGTGTTGCAGGCCACATAGCTAATGACCACAGAGGAAAAGGCAGCCTTAAACTCAGGGTTCGTCTTTCTTGGGACTCCATTGTCCCCTGGCTCTTGACCCGGTAATTTATCACTATCTTGTTAGCTTTCCTGTGCCTTCAAAGGAATGATTTTTATATGTTCTTTTCCAGTTGTTCTCACTGGGAAATCTGGTCCAAGTGATATAATTTACCACCACCAGAAACAGCTTTCCCCTGGATTTGCATTATCAATTTGATTTACCAGTCTTTATTTTTTTTTGTAAGTTGCTTCTGAGTAGTGCAGGTAACTGGAAGCTTTTGCCTGAACTAAACTTTAATGCTTAGTCAAGGTGACTGGCTCCATCAGACATCATTAGTATTTTGCTTTGTTTTAAAACTCATGATCTCCATCCAGGATCACGTTTTATAATAATTCAGGTAATCTACTTTGTGTTCCTCCATCTAAAGAATTTGGGGTTGGAATGGGAGTACAGGTCAAATAGAAATGTTCCTGGCAAAATGTAAACTTACAAAAGGGATCAGAGTGGGCTGGTTTGCAGCAGCTTTCTGCTTGCATTGCAGCCGAACCTTCTGAAGGTCTCTTAGCTTGTATTTGTTAAGGAGGTTTTAGATTTTCATCCAATAGGAGGCAGTGTGCTTGATTTTCCACAAAATGGTGTGGATAAACTTGCACACTGCTCTACCGTTGGTTGAAACCTCAATTAAGTTTTTACAGCTTGTGAGTTGTGACAAAGATACGGAGAAATCCAAAAGTCCAATAGATTGTTTCCATTTAAAATAAAAAGGAATGGTACTGGGGAATGAGAGTTAGTAGATTACATGTGGAATTTTCTTCATTTTATGATGAGTTGAAAAAATTAAAGCTGATTTTTTCCAGTGCTTTATTTTATAAAAACATTGAATATGATTTTAAACTTAAGATGGCATATAGACCATATAACTTGCTTTCATTTTTATTTTATTTTATTTTCTATTTTACATTCAAAGGGCTGTTTTCTTTTTCTTTTTCTTTTTTTTTTTTATTATACTTTAAGTTTTAGGGTACATGTGCACATTGTGCAGGTTAGTTACATATGTATACATGTGCCATGCTGGTGCGCTGCACCCACTAACTCGTCATCTAGCATTAGGTGTATCTCCCAATGCTATCCCTCCCCCCTCCCCCCACCCCACCACAGTCCCCAGAGTGTGATATTCCCCTTCCTGTGTCCATGTGATCTCATTGTTCAATTCCCACCTATGAGTGAGAATATGCGGTGTTTGGTTTTTTGTTCTTGCCATAGTTTACTGAGAATGATGATTTCCAATTTCATCCCTGTCCCTACAAAGGACATGAATTCATCATTTTTTATGGCTGCATAGTATTCCATGGTGTATATGTGCCACATTTTCTTAATCCAGTCTATCATTGTTGGACATTTGGATTGGTTCCAATTCTTTGCTATTGTGAATAATGCTGCAGTAAACATACGTGTGCATGTGTCTTTATAGCAGCAAGATTTATAGTCCTTTGGGTATATACCCAGTAATGGGATGGCTGGGTCAAATGGTATTTCTAGTTCTAGATCCCTGAGGAATCGCCACACTGACTTCCACAATGGTTGAACTAGTTTACAGTCCCACCAACAGTGTAAAAGTGTTCCTATTTCTCCACATCCTCTCCAGCACCTGTTGTTTCCTGACTTTTTAATGATTGCCATTCTAACTGGTGTGAGATGGTATCTAATTGTGGTTTTGATTTGCATTTCTCTGATGGCCAGTGATCATGAGCATTTTTTCATGTGTGTTTTGGCTGCATAAACGTCTTCTTTTGAGAAGTGTCTGTTCATGTCCTTCGCCCACTTTTTGATGGGGTTGTTTGTTTTTTTCTTGTAAATTTGTTTGAGTTCATTGTAGATTCTGGATATTAGCCCTTTGTCAGATGAGTAGGTTGCGAAAATTTTCTCCCATTTTGTAGGTTGCCTGTTCACTCTGATGGTAGTTTCTTTTCCTGTGCAGAAGCTCTTTAGTTTAATGAGATCCCATTTGTCAATTTTGGCTTTTGTTGCCATTGCTTTTGGTGTTTTGGACATGAAGTCCTTGCCCATGCCTATGTCCTGAATGGTGATGCCTAGGTTTTCTTCTAGGGTTTTTATGGTTTTAGGTCTAACGTTTAAGTCTTTAATCCATCTTGAATTGATTTTTGTATAAGGTGTAAGGAAGGGATCCAGTTTCAGCTTTCTACATATGGCTAGCCAGTTTTCCCAGCACCATTTATTAAATAGGGAATCCTTTCCCCATTGCTTGTTTTTCTCAGGTTTGTCAAAGATCAGATAGTTGTAGATATGCGGCGTTATTTCTGAGGGCTCTGTTCTGTTCCATTGATCTATATCTCTGTTTTGGTACCAGTCCCATGCTGTTTTAGTTACTGTAGCCTTGTAGTATACTTTGAAGTCAGGTAGTGTGATGCCTCCAGCTTTGTTCTTTTGGCTTAGGATTGCCTTGGCGATGCGGGCTCTATTTTGGTTCCATATGAACTTTAAAGTAGTTTTTTTCCAATTCTGTGAAGAAAGGCATTGGTAGCTTGATGGGGATGGCATTGAATCTGTAAATTACCTTGGGCAGTATGGCCATTTTCACGATATTGATTCTTCCTACCCATGAGCATGGAATGTTCTTCCATTTGTTTGTATCCTCTTTTATTTCCTTGAGCAGTGGTTTGTAGTTCTCCTTGAAGAGGTCCTTCACAACCCTTGTAAGTTGGATTCCTAGGTATTTTATTCTCTTTGAAGCAATTGTGAATGGGAGTTCACTCATGATTTGGCTCTCTGTTTGTCTTTTATTGGTGTATAAGAATGCTTGTGATTTTTGTACATTGATTTTGTATCCTGAGACTTTGCTGAAGTTGCTTATCAGCTTAAGGAGATTTTGGGCTGAGACAATGGGGTTTTCTAGATATACAATCATGTCGTCTGCAAACAGGGACAATTTGACTTCCTCTTTTCCTAATTGAATACCCTTTATTTCCTTCTCCTGCCTAATTGCCCTGGCCAGAACTTCCAACACTATGTTGAATAGGAGTGGTGAGAGAGGGCATCCCTGTCTTGTGCCAGTTTTCAAAGGGAATGCTTCCAGTTTTTGCCCATTCAGTATGATATTGGCTGTGGGTTTGTCATAGATAGCTCTTATTATTTTGAAATATGTCCCATCAATACCTAATTTATTGAGAGTTTTTAGCATGAAGGGTTGTTGAATTTTGTCAAAGGCTTTTTCTGCATCTACTGAGATAATCATGTGGTTTTTGTCTTTGGCTCTGTTTATATGCTGGATTACATTTATTGATTTGCGTATATTGAACCAGCCTTGCATCCCAGGGATGAAGCCCACTTGATCATGGTGGATAAGCTTTTTGATGTGCTGCTGGATTCGTTTTGCCAGTATTTTATTGAGGATTTTTGCATCAATGTTCATCAAGGATATTGGTCTAAAATTCTCTTTTTTGGTTGTGTCTCTGCCTAGCTTTGGTATCAGAATGATGCTGGCCTCATAAAATGAGTTAGGGAGGATTCCTTCTTTTTCTATTGATTGGAATAGTTTCAGAAGGAATGGTACCAGTTCCTCCTTGTACCTCTGATAGAATTCGGCTGTGAATCCATCTGGTCCTGGACTCTTTTTGGTTGGTAAGCTATTGATTATTGCCACAATTTCAGCTCCTGTTATTGGTTTATTCAGAGATTCAACTTCTTCCTGGTTTAGTCTTGGGAGAGTGTATGTGTCGAGGAATTTATCCATTTCTTCTAGATTTTCTGGTTTATTTGCGTAGAGGTGTTTGCAGTATTCTCTGATGGTAGTTTGCATTTCTGTGGGATTGGTGGTGATATCCCCTTTATCATTTTTTATTGCGTCTATTTGATTCTTCTTTTTTTCTTTATTAGTCTTGCTAGCGGTCTATCAATTTTGTTGATCCTTTCAAAAAACCAGCTCCTGGATTCATTAATTTTTTGAAGGGTTTTTTGTGTCTCTATTTCCTTCATTTCTGCTCTGATTTTAGTTATTTCTTGCCTTCTGCTAGCTTTAGAATGTGTTTGCTCTTGCTTTTCTAGTTCTTTTAATTGTGATGTTAGGGTGTCAATTTTGGATCTTTCCTGCTTTCTCTTGTGGGCATTTAGTGCTATAAATTTCCCTGTACGCACTGCTTTGAATGCATCCCAGAGATTCTGGTATGTTGTGTCTTTGTTCTCGTTGGTTTCAAAGAACATCTTTATTTCTGCCTTCATTTCGTTATGTACCCAGTAGTCATTCAGGAGCAGGTTGTTCAGTTTCCATGTAGTTGAGCGGTTTTGAGTGAGATTCTTAATCCTGAGTTCTAGTTTGATTGCACTGTGGTCTGAGAGATAGTTTGTTATAATTTCTGTTCTTTTACATTTGCTGAGGAGAGCTTAGTTCCAAGTATGTGGTCAATTTTGGAATAGGTGTGGTGTGGTGCTGAAAAAAATGTATATTCTGTTGATTTGGGGTGGAGAGTTCTGTAGATGTCTATTAGGTCCGCTTGGTGCAGAGCTGAGTTCAATTCCTGGGTATCCTTGTTGACTTTCTGTCTCGTTGATCTGTCTAATGTTGCCAGTGGGGTGTTAAAGTCTCCCAATATTAATGTGTGGGAGTGCAAGTCTCTTTGTAGGTCACTCAGGACTTGCTTTATGAATCTGGGTGCTCCTGTATTGGGTGCATATATATTTAGGATAGTTAGCTCTTCGTGTTGAATTGATCCCTTTACCATTATGTAGTGGCCTTCTTTGTCTCTTTTGATCTTTGTTGGTTTAAAGTCTGTTTTATCAGAGACTAGGATTGCAACCCCTGCCTTTTTTTGTTTTCCATTTGCTTGGTAGATCTTCCTCCATCCTTTTATTTTGAGCCTATGTGTGTCTCTGCACATGAGATGGGTTTCCTGAATACAGCACACTGATGGGTCTTGAGTCTTTATCCAATTTGCCAGTCTGTGTCTTTTAATTGGAGCATTTAGTCCATTTACATTTGAAGTTAATATTGTTATGTGTGAATTTGATCCTGTCATTATGATGTTAGCTGGTGATTTTGCTCGTTAGTTGATGCAGTTTCTTCCTAGTCTCGATGGTCTTTACATTTTGGCATAATTTTGCAGCGGCTGGTACCGGTTGTTCCTTTCCATGTTTAGTGCTTCCTTCAGGAGCTCTTTTAGGGCAGGCCTGGTGGTGACAAAATCTCTCAGCATTTGCTTGTCTGTAAAGGATTTTATTTCTCCTTCACTTATGAAGCTTAGTTTGGCTGGATATGAAATTCTGGGTTGAAAATTCTTTTCTTTAAGAATGTTGAATATTGGCCCCCACTCTCTTCTGGCTTGTAGGGTTTCTGCCGAGAGATCCGCTGTTAGTCTGATGGGCTTCCCTTTGTGGGTAACCCGACCTTTCTCTCTGGCTGCCCTTAACATTTTTTCCTTCATTTCAACTTTGGTGAATCTGACAATTATGTGTCTTGGAGTTGCTCTTCTCGAGCAGTATCTTTGTGGCGTTCTCTGTATTTCCTGAATCTGAACGTTGGCCTGCCTTGCTAGATTGGGGAAGTTCTCCTGGATAATATCCTGCAGAGTGTTTTCCAACTTGGTTCCATTGTCCCCGTCACTTTCAGGTACACCAATCAGACGTAGATTTGGTCTTTTCACATAGTCCCATATTTCTTGGAGGCTTTGCTCATTTCTTTTTATTCTTTTTTCTCTAAACTTCCCTTCTTGCTTCATTTCATTCATTTCATCTTCCATTGCTGATACCCTTTCTTCCAGTTGATCGCATCGGCTCCTGAGGCTTCTGCATTCTTCACGTAGTTCTTGAGCCTTGGTTTTCAGCTCCATCAGCTCCTTTAAGCACTTCTCTGTATTGGTTATTCTAGTTATACATTCTTCTAAATTTTTTTCAAAGTTTTCAACTTCTTTGCCTTTTGTTTGAATGTCCTCCCGTAGCTCAGAGTAATTTGATCGTCTGAAGCCTTCTTCTCTCAGCTCGTCAAAGTCATTCTCCATCCAGCTTTGTTCCATTGCTGGTGAGGAGCTGTGTTCCTTTGGAGGAGGAGAGGCCCTCTGCTTTTTAGAGTTTCCAGTTTTTCTGTTCTGTTTTTTCCCCATCTTTGTGGTTTTATCTACTTTTGGTCTTTGATGATGGTGATGTACAGATGGGTTTTTGGTGTGGATGTCCTTTCTGTTGGTTAGTTTTCCTTCTAACAGACAGGACCCTCAGCTGCAGGTCTGTTGGAATACCCTGCCGTGTGACGTGTCAGTGTGCCCCTGTTGGGGGGTGCCTCCCAGTTAGGCTGCTCGGGGGTCAGAGGTCAGGCACCCACTTGAGGAGGCAGTCTGCCTCTTCTCAGATCTCCAGCTGCATACTGGGAGAACCGCTGCTCTCTTCAAAGCTGTCAGACAGGGACATTTACGTCTGCAGAGGTTACTGCTGTCTTTTTGTTTGTCTGTGCCCTGCCCCCAGAGGTGGAGCCTACAGAGGCAGGCAGGCCTCCTTGAGCTGTGGTGGGCTCCACCCAGTTCGAGCTTCCGGGCTGCTTTGTTTACCTAAGCAAGCCTGGGCAATGCTGGGCGCCCCGCCCCCAGCCTCACTGCTGCCTTGCAGTTTGATCTCAGACTGCTGTGCTAGCAATCAGCGAGACTCCGTGGGCGTAGGACCCTCCGAGCCACGTGCGGGATATAATCTCGTGGTGCACGGTTTTTTAAGCCGGTCCGAAAAGCGCAATATTCGGGTGGGAGTGACCCGATTTTGCAGGTGCGTCCGTCACCCCTTTCTTTGACTCGGAAAGGGAACTCCCTGACCCCTTGCGCTTCCCAAGTGAGGCAATGCCTCGCCCTGCTTTGGCTCGCACATGGTGGGCCCACCCACTGACCTGCGCCCACTGTCTGGCACTCCCTAGTGAGATGAACCCGGTACCTCAGATGGAAATGCAGAAATCACCCGTCTTCTGCCTCGCTCACGCTGGGAGCTGTAGACCGGAGCTGTTTCTGTTTGGCCATCTTGGCTCCTCCCCTCGGACTGTTTTATTTTTCAAAGGTGAATTGCTCAACATTTTGAGCCCTCTTTGCATGACAAGGGGATTTCACTGATTACAGTCAAGCAAATAATATTTGGAAATAATCTGAACCTAGATGTTTCCTGAAAAGGCCCTGTACTTTCCAAGATATTTAATTTAGAACTAAAGTACCAAGTTTTATTTGTTCTGGGGTTTACAATAACCCATTACACGATTAGCTTTAGATATAATATTTAGAAATAATCTAATAAGTATTTAGATATAATGTAATACAATTCCATACAATATGATACAAAGTAATAACCATAATGTTCTGTGGATCAATTATAAATACCAAACACTTTTCATTTTGCATCCTTTACATCTATTGAAGAGGAAATTTTTTTCCCTTTAATACAGTTTGTTATTAAGATAAATGAATATGATATGAAGGTTGTTTCGCCTTCAAATATGCAATGCAAGATGGGCCATTTCTGAGAGTCTTCTCTTTTCACTTGAAATCTGGACTCCTGCCACAAAATCTCCATTTGTTCTTTTAACAGGTCGCGTGGTTTTTCGTTTGTTTGTTTTTGTTTTTTAACCTTTTCTCTCTCCCTTAGATTTAACTGTGTACACATTTGGTAATAAATGTTACTGTGGCATTTTGTGGTTTTTCCCTATACCACTGTAGTTAAGGATGTGGTAGTGTTTCTATTATAAACATAGGTTTGTAGGAGTTTATAATTTGTTTGAAAAAAAGTTTAAGGATATTACTTGGAAATTTAGATTTCAATTACATACTTCTATTTTCTGATTTTAAAAAAAAGTAGGATTGAATATATTTTCTCATTTCATAGTCTCTTCCACTTAAGATTTCAGAGTGCCGTACCACTTATAGAAGTTTGGCATAATGAATAGTGTTATTGCTGTTTTGTGGAGACCTCACGTGTACCCTAGAGAGATTAAATGAGTTATCTAAGATCACACAGTGAAGGGGCAGATGAGGTGAATGAGGTTAAGTCAGAACTCAGGAGCCTCGGGACAGCTATCATCAACTCAACTGTTTTGATTCACAGGTGGCATGGGAATACTTTCTTAGTTTATTTTGTGCTTTGGTTACTTTGGTCGATACCCTAGGAAATTAACTTTACAAGTGTGGTCAAACTTTCTGCTTCTTACTGTTTCTAATAAGCCACTTGCTTGATCTGGTATTTAGGCCTATTGACCAGTGGAGACTAGCAGGGTAGTAAAGCAAAGCAGTCAGAAATTCAGCTGTGGCTCTCTGGTCTCTGGATAGCAAGAAGCATAGCTCAGCTGAATTCAGTCAGGAGGAGCAGACTAGGCAAGGCCAGGTCCTTGAATTTAAAGAGCTGGCTCACAGAAAAAGGGCACACCAGCAATCACACTGGTACACAAAGGCATCTGGGACCAGCATGGACTGTAGGAGCCTCTGCACAGGCTGGTAAGATGTGGAAGCAGGGGACTGGGCAGCCATGTTGGGGGATGCATACAGCAGGCAACTTGGCATTGGAGAAGTCAGGTAGCAGGCAGGGCCTCGGCCCCTGAGTCCGGTTCCTTGGAGGGATCTTGCAGAAGCTAGGCAGCTATCTATCAAGGAGTGACACTTTCAGCAGGCTCCTAAGGCAGGGGCTCTGGTAGAGGACTTGGGTAAAGCCAAGGTCTGGAAACAAAGGAAAACCCAGTTATCAATGCTAGACTATACAAAGTAAACCAAAAAATCCCCACAAACCCGATGGATAAGTTAACTTCCAATAACGACAAGGGCTGTGGAAAAGATAAAGTAGTGTAACATGCACATTTAACTAACTCCTTCTCCCTTCCCTTCCCTCCCCTCCTCTCCCATCCCCTTCCCTTCCCCAGTTGCCTCCCACTCCCCCACCACTGTTGTTTTCTAAAAGCCATACACAGGTCAACCTGGAATTTACAGCAAATTGTGGATTTGAGGACTATAACAAAAATCATTTCTCACTGAAGAGCACATGCCCAATTCCCTTCCAGAAATTTTTAGTGCTATATTTCCCAAATTAAGATTTTCTTTTACTCTCACAATATAAGACAAAAATACTAGTATGATTGATATTTATCTTTAAAGGATAAAGGTTAGGTATGTGCATGTAGTATGTGTATGTATTTAGACATTAAAACTGAACATTAGCCTTACCAATTTAAGGGCTATGAATAAAGGTAATGGGCTCAAATACCAAAAAGGTGTTTAAAATAGCTTACCTTTAAGGTACTTCTCACACCTGAGATTCTAGATTCCACAGTTTTATTTCCTGTTTCCATAGGTAAGTATGCTACATGTTTGATCAGTGAATTATCACATTGTATTTTTATTTAACAAAACTCTCAAAGGCTCTTTTTTTGTCTCAAAGATATTCCTTTTAGTTTTATATTTGAATTTATGTAGCAATTCAGTCCCTTCAAGTAATAACTCTGTATTTTTGTGGCAATCTTTCTAAAGTACTGGCATCATGCCTCATCTATATTAAAGAAATATACCATGCCAAATACCTAAACATGACATGGTTTTTGACTTGATCTGCAAGTTGACATCAGGAAAAGAAATTCTGTAGTACTCTGTATTAACTAAATGTCATATCTACTTAAATAATATGTTACTGTAATCTTTTTATGATACAGTAGTTTGCTTAAATGAATGACAGTATGAACTATTTTAATGCTGAAATGACTGCAGAGCATACAAATGCCAAATTATATTCAAAGGATTTTTTTCTTCTTTACTCCAGAAGTCTTTGTCAATGGCTCCAATTGAAAACATGCCCTCTCCAGTGATGTCTGGGTTACTATTTTGTCTTCATTTATCTCTTCCCATTATTACTGAAATTCAAACTCAATTCTAGATAGTAGTCTAGTTTAGATTTTGGTAGTAGTAAAGAGATGTTTTTGTAACAACCAGTGCTTATTATTCTTTAGTGATTTGGGGTAGGAAGCTGTCTTTTAGGTCTCTTGAATCTGTTGAAAGGATTTTCAAGATGACTTTAAAATCATTTACCTGTTTCCTAACTTGCCTAGTGACACCTATAGGTGGGTCAATAGAAATGGGCCAATAGAGTGAAAAGTCCCGATTAACCAATTATGGCAATCAGTGGGAAGTTCTCTAGTGGAAATATGTAGAGTCTGCACTTTGATCTGAAGAACCAACTGCAGGGCCAGACATGGTGGCTCATGCCTGCAATCCTAGCACTTTTGGAGGCCAAAGCAAGCAGATCATCTGAGGTCAGGAGTTCAAGACCAGCCTGGCCAACACAGTGAAACCCCATCTCTACTAAAAATACAAAAATTAGCCAGATGTGGTGACACCCACCTGTAATCCCAGCTACTCAGGAGGCTGAGACAGGAGAATCACTTGAACCTGGGAGGAGGAAGTTGCAGTGAGCTGAGATCACGCCATTGCACTCTAGCCTGGGCGACAAGAGCTAAACTCTGTCTCAATAGAGAGAGAGAGACAGAGAGAGCGAGCCTCATAAACCTAGAAGAAGAGACGTGGCAAGTGTGGCAAAGACCTGGGGCTTAGGTGACAGTGCACTCAATGTGAATCAAGAATGTAATCCAACTGCCAAGAGAGCAGAGGCAACTGGAGGCCAGGCTGGCAGGAGAATTCCTAGAAAAAAGGAGGGAGGGCTGTGGGATACTTACACTCCAAGCCGCAGCCCAGTGTTTTGGGGTCAGTCTGGGGTTCTCTATTTAGCTGTATAAATTTTTAAGTGTTTCAAATTGGAGCTCATTCAAAGAAGAGTGGTCAGGATGGAGAAAAAACTTGAAACTCAGTTTATATAAGGAAGAACTAGAGGAACTAGGATGTTTATTCTGGAGGAGAGGGTACGGAATTGCTGTCTCCACAGATAAAATGGGCTGTCATGTAGAGGAGAGGTTAGATTTATTCTGCATGCCTCTGGAGGGTAGAAGAAGGGCCAATGGGGTAGACTTTGGCTCAGTGCAGGAATAGTTTTCTGTTGGTTACACATGTCCCTGAAAGGAGTGAACTGCCTCAAAAAGTAGTGATTTTGGATCTTGAAGACAGCTATGCCTAGGCAGATGGTTGCCGTTGTATAAATGATCCTGGGAAAACCCCCACGAGACTAGACATAAAGATCTCCAAAGCTCTCCCAACTTTAAGGCCCTGGTTTTATATCTCACCATCTCTGTGCAGCAAACATATTTCTTGACCATCCTCTGTATACCAAGAACAGTGTGGGGATGTGGAGAACTCCAGTCACTCTCAGGGAATACCAGACATGCAAACAGCACCCATGTCACAGGGTGACAAGAGCTGTGATGCATCTGGGTGTGTGAAGTCTCAGAGCCCCAAAGAGGGCCCACCCATCAACCCTTGGATGGCAATGCCTGAGCAAGTCATTAAATGGGAGTTGGCCAGGTAAAGAATAGAGGTTAGGGCATTGCAGCATGAGCGACGGCCATGTGCAGAGGCCTAAGGGAGAGACAGTGTGGGTGCAGGTGGATGGGAACAGAATACAGTGGAGCAAGAGCTGGAGCAGAAAGTTCCTTAAATGCCAATCTGACCATTTGAATTTAGGAGTTTGTATTAGTCTGTTCTCATGCAGCTATAAGGAAATACCTGAAACTGGGTAATTTATAAAGAAAAGAGGTTTAATTGACTCACAGTTCTGCATGGCTGGGGAGATGTCGGGAAACTTACAGTCACTGCAGAAGGAACCTCTTCACAGGGCAGCAGGAGAGAGAATGAGTGCCAGCAGGGGAGATGCCAGATGCTTATTAAACCATCAGATCTCATGAAAACTCACTATCATGAGAACAGCATGGGGGTAGCCACCTCCATGATCAGTTACCTCCCACTGGGTCCCTCCCATGACACGTGGGGTTATGGGAACTACAAAATGAGATGTCGGTGGGGACACAGCCAAACCATATCATAGTTGAAGCTTGGGCGTAACCTCATCTGATTTGCATACTTGAATGGTGGCTCAAATGATAAGTTTGAGGATGGAATGATGGGTTCCAGATGAACCTTCTCTCTGAGTCTCAGGGCTCTTACTTCTAATATAAGGGACTTGCACTATTCCGCAGTATTCTATGATCATAAATTCATTTCTTGTCGTTCTTTATAATTGTATTGGATGGTCAGGCCCATGGTGCTCTAGGCCTTACCAGCCTTTGTGTACAGATGGAGTCACATTCACAGCAACACCCAGATTTCACTCATGCTTTGCTTCCTTGTTCTGCTTCTTAGGACCTCCAGATCCCCACAAAGATCTTACCCAGTTATTCCTGGGAGCCTCTGGGGATGCCTAAAGGGAGCTCCTAAACTGACCCCTCCTGCTCTTTATCTCATACTCCTTGTTGCCAGTGTTAGCTGAACCCACCTGAGGGTAGTGCCTCCCCATGCCAGTCCTGCTGGTGCCAGTGCTCTCCATGACAATGCTGAGGTCCCTGCCTTGTGCTGACGTTCCTGAATTGCAGCTGTCACTGCACTTTTCTAGGTTTTTCACTGCTGCACAGCCACACTGTTCCCAACAAAAGTGGGGGCAATGGCCTACTTCCTGTGGGTCATTTACCGTCACCTGGACAGTGAGCAGTACTAGGCAGGCCCTGTGTCTCACACGATCCTTCTTGCAATAGCTCCTTTGTTTCTGCCTATAACCCCAAGGCTGTGGAACCAGTACCTGAGGGAGACACCAGGGTTTTCCCTCCATTCCAGTTTCCCCCAGGATATCCAAAGGTCCTCCTTCTCCTGGCCCGCTTTCCTTTAGCCGAAGATAAGAAAGATAAGGCAAAACAAACTATAATCCTAGCAGCTTTACCCACCAGATCATTAAACAGACGTGTGCCTGATACTCTTTTTGTTGTTACTCATTACTCTATGCCTGGCTCAGAGCTAAACCCTTCTCATAGATCTCCAACCCTTGGAGGGACAGACTGTTAACATCCTCATTTGTAGATGAGGGTGAGGCTAAGAGGAATTAAGTAACTTGCTCAAGGTCAAACAGGTGACAGAGCCAGAATTCCAAACCAGCCTAGTCTGGAATATTCCAGATACCACACTCTTCACAGGTTCCCAACACTTGAACATAAACACTCAATAATCTGTATAATACATCAAGTGCCCACTTTTCTTATTGTCATCTTTGTATTAATTCAAAATTGGCTTTTGTATCCAGGGCTGGGAAGAAACGGTGGATGCCGCCATTTCCCACCTGTTGAAGACTTGCCTGTCGAAGAGTTCTAAGGAGCAGGCTTTGAACCTCAACAGCCAGCTGAACATACCCAAAGACACAAGCCAACTGAAGAAACATATCACCTTGCTCTGCGATAGATTAGCCAAAGGTGGCCGTCTCTGCCTAAGTACCGATGCAGCGGCCCCACAGACCATGGTCATGCCAGGTAAGAGCTCTGTCCATGCTCCCTAATCACAATTGTACTTCTCCTAAATTAGAGGAATGTGCCTGTGGTTGTATTTGGGGTTTAAATTTCATATTAAAGTGATGATAGCCAAGAAAATTGATTTCACGTTTCCCCTCTGACATCCCAGGGTAACCCCTTGAATAAATATTCCTGAGATATTTGCTTGCTAGACATTTCCAGAATGGTATGTCTTTTTTCTTCTCTCTGCTTTTAAATGTATGATCCATTTTGTTTTGCTTCTAACTAATAAAAAGTGGATTAGAGGATAAACTATTTTTAAGAAAAAGTTTTACTAAATGTGATCTCGTGATACAATATTTCGTAAATGTAAATAGCATGATATAAGCAACTAATGTAATCCAGATGAGTCCAGTCTCTTCTGCTGTTTGCTTGGATTGTGGTCATCAGAATAAGGGGGAAGAGACAAAGTGAAAGACGAGGATCAAGAGATGTGAGCAGGCTTCAGAGCCCAGGCACCCATGGGCCAGCAAGGAGAGAGATTCCACTTGCCCCTCCATGGGCAGTCAGTGATGGTCGTGGGCACCCAGGGCTGTCCTTCCCATGGTCATAGGGGCTGAGCAGTCAGTCGTGCAGCCCTCAGGTCTCTTAGGCGCAGCAGTTCCCAACTCCTGCTTCCCTCTTCCTAGCCTCTCTGTGGCAGCAGCAAGGAGCATTACATCAATGAATTAATTGATGCAGCAGCTATAGCATCTCTTTCCTCCTACAGCAAGAACCACAGTGTGGGAAGTGGTGTGGTTTTCTCTTCTTCCTTCTTACATGCCTTTCTTTACTTCCCCGCCCCCATTCCCTCTCTGGTAGTCTTGCTGTTGCTTCCTTTTCCCCCTCACTCAGCATTCCTAGAAGTGAAAAGGAATGCAAGTGAAATTGTAAAAGATAAACATGGAGACAGCATAGCATGATCTAATAGGCACAGACTGTGGAGACAGACAGAACAATGCTTGGATCCTGCCTCTTTTTATCCATTACTACTTATATGACCCTGAGTATGTTACTTTCTTTTCTAGAGTCTTCATGTCTTCCTAAAAAAATGAATGTAATAATGCTTGCCCTGCCGCTGGGGCCCTATGAGTTTATCAAGCACCTAGCACAATGCTTGGAACAGAGACACTCTCAAAAAATTTAAGCTGTAATTATTATCATTGTTATGGATATATGCATGATTCAGCCTTTAAATTTAGAGGTGGAAAAATAGCTGGTTTGGGGTTATGGATTCTATATGATTTGAATATCTTTACCTCAACTATACATAGGTAGAAGCCAACTTTATTCCAAATAATATTTTTTATTTGGCCTTTTATAATAGAAATGCTTTTCCATAGAGAAATAGTTCTGACGTTGTTTGCCTTCATTTAGAACCTCTTTATCTTGCCCTGTAACATCCTCTTAACTGTTCCACTTGTTCATCGTCTGTCCACTGTTACAGGATTGTTTTCCTAAGAGATATTTAGGCTTAATGAGATAGTAAATGAAAACTATTCATTATAATCAGTATCAGTTTATGACTCTCCCTCCCTGCTTGCCCACAGGAAAAACAAAGGAGACTTGAGGGAAAAGGGCAGATACATTAATTTTAAAAAAAAGAGAGAGAGAAAAAATTTGAAGAGGGATGGGATGGCCCATCTGATTGGCTGATTACCTGTGAGTTCAGGCTGCAGCAGCCCCAAATTCTCTTCTCAGGTCCCTGTCTGAGCTTTCCTGTTCAGGGATCCTCAAATCCCTGTCTTAGTCGTTTTTGTTTAAATAACTAGATTTGTAAGTAACCTAAGGGCTGTGTCCGTATCTAGGATGTGGAACATTTTAAAACCTCAGTGCAAAGTTTTTAAATGTATGGAAGTAAAGGACAGAGAAAGAAGGAAAAGAAGGAAGAGAGAAAGAAATGAAAAGAAGAAAGATGGACAGTGTGTTTGTTCACAGTCCAGGGCGGGCCATCAGTCAGATTTATGCCTGGTCTAGCTGAGTTCGTTCTGTTGGAGAGATTCAGGCTGTGTGCATGGGCAATCAGGGTCACAGTCGCAATGCCTTGCCTTTACTTGCCGACGACCCGCTTGCCACTCTGTGGTTGAGTGGCTCTCCCTCCCACTTGTCTTGATCTAATCAGAATAGTGAGGTTTTAAAAAATTGTTAAATCAGCACTTGTTGTCATTAACATGCTTAACTATTGCCTATACTACTTTTCTTCCCTATAACTCAGATTTTTCACATGCTTTATCTCTGTATTGGCATATTTTTGAGGTAGAAGAGACATGTAGAATTATTGCTGTCTTACAAATAGAAAATGGAGGCAGGGAAATTGAAATCTCTTGCCTTGGGGTTTCATGGTTACTGGAAGGGTTAGATCTAGAATCCGAATCTCCCAGCCCACTGTGCTTCCCTCTAGGCCACACAGAGCACAGTGGTACAGATCTGTTTTTAACCAGAGCCTCCTCCTGTGTAAGCTATTCTTGATTCGGCCTTCCCCCCGCCCCCCGCCTTCCCCCCGCCCCCCGCCTTCCCCCCGCCCCCTGCCTCCCCCCACTCCACTTAAATTGGTCTAGCAGTGTGAAAGCAAAAGGGCAGAAATAGTTTCACACAGTCTCTTTTCTTTTCTTTGCTATGAGAAATATATTAAAGATTTATCTTATATTTGTTTTGTGCTTAATTTTTATTATGTCCAAAGGTGACATGATAACATTATCATGAGTATTTCTTATTAAGAAATACGGTGAGGAGTTATTTCTGCTTCAAGCCTGTAATTGTGCAGTTTACAATGTTGGTTTAGTTCCAGTAGTTGTATCAGAATATACAAAGTGGCATATTAGAAAGGACTGGATTACTGAATAAGCATAAAGGCTTTTTTTGCAGAGATGATCTTTTTTTAAGATTTAGATGGGACCTTCGAAATCGTCTGGTTCACCTCCCTCACTTAACAGCTGAGGTAACGAAGGTCTAAGAAGGTGAAGTGAATAAGTGCTCAGTATTAAAAGGCAGGAGTGTGTGTAATTTTGCCATGTTCCCTATTAAATTGCAGATGGATAAACATCTCAGAATAAAAAACCTTTGGTCTTTTCTAGCCTCATGACTTTATGAGCCCAGCACCTTGGCTGTGCCCTTTTTTTGCTCTAGCGAAGGCCATGGTGACAACATCCTCCCTGGCGTCCAGAGTTTGAAAATCTTTCCCAGTGGGAATTACCTTATGAACTTCTTTGCCTTACATTTCTCTTGCTTGACTTTACCAATTCTCTATCAGTTTTTCCCTTAACCTTTTCTGGTGAACTTTTTGTTGTTGTTGCAGAGCTATCAAATTTATTTCTCTCATCTGCAGCTCTGGCGTTCACATCTTTCTGCTGGTGAATATAGCTTGTAAGGAATCTACTTTCGTTAAATATCTATTTTCCAATCTCAGCTGTATGCATTCTACTCTTAGAGCAGAAGTCACAAAGGGCCACCTGGTTAGTGTTTTTTAAAAATCTGAGTGTAAGTGATTTAGTGGTCTATCTGGCCTTTTCATGCATATATGTTCCCAACCTTCTCCCTGCAGCTGCCTAGGACTAAAAGACTTGCTGTATTTTGCAGGAGGCTTCCTTTTATAACCTCAGTATCTAGGGCAATATTTCAATAGCCCTAATTATAGCAAAGATTTGAACCTCTCAAGCATATATGCAAAACTTAATGTATACATGAGTGGGCCTAACTCATGATATTTGAAGACTTATCATTTTAACCTCATGAACACTGGAGCTTTTGTCACCTCTGTGCTTTTGTTAAACTTAATTTCAACTAGGTGATGCTTTGCCTAAGAAATAATATAGATAAGTGATGGCCCATCAGATAGAAGCTTGGAGAGCAAATGCTGTAGGCACCACAGCAGGGCAGGCATAGAAAGCTGGGCAAGGAAAAGGGGTGTAAAGACAATCCAGGCTGATCAGGTGCCTCAAGTGAACATTCTCTTAATGTGATCAAATGACTTCACATGTCATAATGGGCCGTAGCTTCAGCTGTATTTTCTTTCACACTGCCAGATTCCTGGGCTAAAAGGAAGCCGAGAGGAGGGAGTAAAAGGAAGCAAAGAAGATTTGATAAATAAGATTAGGTATCTTATATAATCCATATATTTTCATAGATATGGATTTAAAAAGTTATCATTTTGAGATGTGGTAGGGACCACCCAGGAATTAGCATTTTGTGCATCTTTATTGTATTAAGTGGATGGGCGAAAAGACAGTATGAATCTGAATACAGAGTATAAATGTGAATAAGATGTCTATTCTAGCCTTTTGAGAGAGAGATTTTAAATTCTTTTTAGTATTTAAAACTTGAGTCAATGACCTTTTGCCTTGAGGATTTGATAATATTTTGAAGCTACTTCCAATTGGCCCATTTCAACTGAATTTAAATTTAATTCTTCCAGGTGTCACTTAGATGCTCAATAAGACATTTGGTGTTTACTTTCATATTGTCAGTATGATTTAACTGTTGGTTTTACACTTTGAATTTTTATAAGTTTGAAGTCATTCTTTAAGGAGATTTAGATGACTTAAATATACAAAAATGGCTTCTGAGCCTGTTTTTCCTACAGAGAATACAATACTTTATCTTGACATTAAAAAAAAAAAAAAGGGAGTGAGTTCCAAAATGGGAAAATGCTATTGTGAAGTGGACTTCTCATCAGAAGTATATGGGTTCCATAGCTAGGTTGGCCAGTTATATGATATGGAACAAGTTACTTAGTCTGTCTACTTCTTTGTTTTCTCAACTATAAATAGGAAAAATAATGATACTTCACTATAGATTTGTTGGCCAAATTAAATATAGTAGTACATGGAAAATGCTTAGCAAGTACCTGACACATAGCAAATTCTCACTAAGTGTGAGCTTCTGTTACTAATAATAATGAATACTATTGTAAAATCCCGAAGGAACTTGGGAGAACTTGACAAAAGGATTCTAGAGTTCAATTAGAAGAATAAAATTATAAGATTATACAGGTGTGAGTTTCCAGCCCAAGCTGAGGTCTGAGGGGAATTGATGGGGTAGTGGGTAGCTGAAAGAACACTTGAGAGACCACAAGTAGGTGGGACATGGCTTTATTCAGCAACTCACTCACACTGTTGGTGCTGCATTTATGCACCTCCCAGACAATAGTGGCTCAGAGCCAGGTGATGAGCCCTCCCATGTTATGGCTACATAGATATGATTATATAATGCACAGGATTGTGCACCTGCACTCCAATCCTGCTGTGTCATTGCTGTGCCGGGTGTGTACCTTGGCCTGTACTTGACTGCAGTGCAGCCATTGTCCTTATAACAGGAAATTTTTAAAAAGAAAGAGTGTGTAACATTTGCCTTTTCAGATTATTCATTATTAAGCAAAAGTGAATGACAATAGTGCATACTCAACTTTGGCCTTACAGGCACCTTTACAGAAAGGGTCCTTTTAAGAAAAAATATTCCGAGGCATGATCTGTTTTCCTAGCAGTCTCTCTTAGTCCTTTGATATGCAAGTTATTTTCATCAGAAACATCTATCATGTCATCATCATTGTCAATTTTCTTTTCTTTATTGTCAACTGAACTGACTGCCAGATTTTCACTGCTCACTGGCCTTGCGTGTGACAGGCACAGTTCTCCAATAACACTTTAACTGCGTTAAACTTGGCATAATTTGCAAGATTTATAGTTTTCCTCTACAGCCAATTCATGTTGTATTTGCAGTAATTTCCTACAGTCAGTGAGGGATTAACCAATAAAATGTTGGTAGCAGGCAGAGATTCTTCTAGTGTTAAACGCAGGAGGATATTTGAGTGCAGACTAATTTTAGAAGTGGTCAGTTTTTGAGTGCGTATCCTTGTGTTATGCTTTTGCTTTTCTATGATTATAGCAACTGGGATAATTAAAACTTCCTTAAGCAGGAGGATCCACCCTCTTCCCCTCAATTATATATGTAAAAACTTAGAATGTGTTAACCTTAACTCTAACCACATGTGCTAATGTGATGTTTCAAAGCAATGAGGAGAGGACAAGATGAATTAGTTTAAAAATAGTGTTGGAAACTGGCCAACCATTTGGAGAGAAGAAATAGATTCCCTACCTCATCCCATATCACACAATACATTTCAGACAAATAAGGCATTTAAATTCAAAAAAAGAAATTTCATAAATCACAGAAGGACATAAAGGTGGATACATTGATATGGAAGCAGGATAGGCCTTTCTATGTAAGTTAGCAGAGGCAATAAACAGAAGACTGAGCTTTTGTTATAGACTTCTCAAAATTGGGTCCAGAAGAATATAAACCAAGGTGTGTATTAATGATAACTATCCCTGCGTGTTAGAATTACAGGTGGTGTCTGAGTCTCCTCTTGCTCTTTCTCTTCCATGTATTTTGTACATTTTCTGAAAATGACATATATAACTTTTGTAAAAAGGCCCCGTGATAGAAAGAACCAACAGGAAAACAACTATATAATTGTATCAGAAATGGTGGTAAGGAAACAACAAGGGCCAATTCATAAGTCAGGAAAATTAATTTTTTTCAAAAGGAAGTAAGTTATTAAAAGGGCAATGACCATGTGTTTATGGAGCGTGTTTGTATTTCAGTTCTCATGAACTAACCCAAGTCCTTTGCAGGACTGCAGAAATGTGTGCAGCTGTTTTTTGGATTCTCTCCCCTCCCAACTCTGTATCTCCTCTTGAGCATAGGCCAAGTCATTCAAGTTATTGATCTCTGACTAATGTTTCACCTTGTCAAAGTGACTCCATAATTTTGCACTTTGCTGATAATCCATTTTACTACTTTGCAGCATTTTACAATGAGACAGGTTTCCTCATAGAACATTCTCATTCCTTGGCTTCTCATTCTCTCATTCTCTGTGGCTTCTTTTTCCCTTTTCTGTCTCCTGACTATTGGTTTTCCATCTTCATGCTCCCCTGGACAGTCTCATCAAGCTACCACTGTAATTCGTATGCCTTCTGGTTGGCCTCTCTTCCAAGCTCCACGTGTCTGCACCAATACTCCTTCAGGCAATTCCACATGCCTGAAGGAAACTCACCTCCTTCTGTATGTCTGATCTCAGTGGATGATGTTACTCAATGCCCAGGCCAGAGGCCTCAAGAAACAACCTTGACTCTCTGTTTCTCTTACTCTCCATATTCAGCCAGTCACCAAGACCTGATGATGCTACCTCCCAAATATATCTCTTTTCATGGCCCACACTACTATTTCCAACCCAAATGCCCATCAATCAATGATAACACTCTTATCGCTTATTTAGACAGTTAAAATGACCTATCATTCATCTCTCTGTGTTAATATTCTGTCTTCATTTTCAGTGCTACCATAAAAAATATGACTATTTGTAGCAGTATTATAGCCAAAAAGTGGAAATAATCCAAATATCCATCAACTGATAAATGGATAATAAATGTGGTATATCCATACAATGGAATATTCTTTAATAATAAAAATAACTGAAGTTCTAGTACATACTACAACATGGGTAAACATTAAAAACATTACGGTAAGTGAAAGAAGCCAGTCAGAAAGACCTCATATTATTATAAAGCCATTCGTATAAAATGTCCAGAATAGGCAAATTCAAGGTGACAGAAAAGTATGTTAGTGGTTGCCTAGGACTAGGAGTAGGGGAATGAGAAGTGATAGCTAATGAGTACAGAGTTTCCTTTTGGGTAAGAAAAATGTTCTGAAATTAGATTGTGGTGATATGACTATACTAAAAACCATTGTGTATTTTAAAATGGTAAGTTATATATGAATTATATCTCAATAAACTTGTTTAAAAACAACATTTTTTAGTGTAAAGATAAAACATGTTCTTTGTATATTTTTAGAAAATTCAGGTGAACCAAAAGAAGAAAATTTGTTTATATTTCTGTAAGTTATTGGGGTACAGGTGGTATTTGGTAACATGAGTAAGTTCTTTTTTTTTTTTTTAAGACAGAGTCTCACTCTGTCACCCAGGCTGGAGTGCCGTGGTGCAGTCTCGGCTCACTGCAACCTCCGCCTCCTGGATTCAAGCAGTTCTCCTGCCTCAGCCTCCTGAGTAGCTGGGATTACAGGCGTGTGCCACCATGCCTGGCTAATTTTTGTATTTTTAGTAGAGATGGGGTTTCACCATATTGGTCGGGCTGGTCTCGAACTCCTGACCTCGTGATCCACCCACCTCGGCCTCCCAAAGTGCTGGGATTACAGGCGTGAGCCACTGCACCCGGCCCATGAGTAAGTTATTTAGTGGTGATTTGTGAGATTTTGGTGCACTCATCACCCATGTATACACTGCACCATATTTGTAGTCTTTTATCCCTCGCCCTCCTCCCACTCTTTCCCCCAAGTCCCCAGAGTCCATTGTATCATTCTTATGCATTTGTGTCCTCATAGCTTAGCTCCCACATATCAGTGAAAACATATGATGTTTGGTTTTCCATTCCTGAGTTACATCACTTAGAATAATAGTCTCTAATCTCATCCAGGTCACTGCAAATGCTGTTAATTCATTCCTTTTTATGCCTGTGTAGTATTCCATTATATATATATGTGTGTGTGTATATATGTGTTTGTATATATATATACACGTATGTATATGTGAGTGTATATATATATATATATACACATGTACACACACACACACACACACACACACACACACACAGTTTCTTTATCCAGTTGTTGATTCATGGGCATTTGCGTTGGTTCCATGATTTTGCAATTGTAAATTGTGCTGCTATAAACATGCGTGTGCAAGTATCTTTTTCAAATAATGACTTCTTTTCCTCTGGGTAGATCCCCAGTAGTGGGATTGCTGGATCAAATGGTAGTTCTACTTTTAGTTTTTTAAGGAATCTCCACACTGTTTCCATAGTGGTTGTACTAGTTTACATTCCCACCAACAGTGTAGAAGTGTTCCCTGTTTACTGCATCCACGCCAACATCTACTGTTTTTTGATTTTTTGATTATGGCCATTCTTGCAGGAGTAAGGTGGTATCCCATTGTGGTTTTGATTTGCATTTCCCTGATCATTAGTGATGTTGACCATTTTTTCATAGGTTTGTTGGCCATCTGTATATCTTTTTTTTGAGAATTGTCTATTCATGTCCTTAGCCCACTTTTTGATGGGATTGTTTTTTTTTCTTAATGATTTGAGTTTGTCGTAGATTCTGGATATTACTCCCTTGTCAGATGTATAGATTGTGAAGATTTTCTCCCACTCTGTGGGTTGTCTGTTTACTCTGCTGACTGTTCCTTTTGCCATGCAAAAGCTCTTCAGTTTAATTAGATCCCAGCTAATTTACATTTGTTTTTATTGCATTTGCTTTTGGGTTTTTCGTCATGAAATCCTTGCCTAAGCCAATGTCTAGATGTTTCTGCTGAGAAATCTGCTATTAATTTGATAGGTTTTCCTTTATAGGTTACCTGGTGTTTCTGTCTCATAGCTCTTAAGATTCTTTCCTTTGTCTTAACTTTGTATAACCTGATGACAATGTGCCTAGGTGAAGATCTTTTTGCGATGAATTTCCCAGGTGTTCTTTGAACTTCTTGTATTTGGTCTAGGTCTCTTGCAAGGACAGGGAAGTTTTCCTTGATTATTCCCACAAATATGTTTTCCAGGCTTTTAGAATTCTCTTCTTCCTCAGGTACACCGATTATTCTTAGGTTTGTTCGTTTTACATAATCCCAGACTTCTTGGAGACTTTGTTCATATTTTCTTATTCTTTTTGCTTTGTCTTTGTTGGACTGGGTTAATTCAAAGACCTTGTCTTCGAGCTCTGATTTTTTTTCTTCTATTTATTCAGTTCTGTTTCTGAGACTTTCCAGAGCATTTTGCATTTCTGAAAGTGTGTCCAAAGATTCTTGAATTTTTGATTGTTTTTTCTTTAAGCTATCTATTTCCATGAATATTTCTCCTTTCACTTCTGGTATCATTTTTTGGATTTCCTTGCATTGGGCTTTGTCTTTCTCTGGTCCCTCCCTGATTAGCTTAATAACTAACCTCCTGAATTCTTTTTCAGGTAAATCAGGGATTTCTTCTTGGTTTGCTGGTGAGCTAGCGTGATTTTTTTGGGGGTGTTGAAGAGCCTTGTTTCATCATATTACCAGTGTTGGTTTTCTGGTTCCTTCTCATTTGGGTAGTCTCTGTCAGAGGGAAGGTCTATGGCTGAAAGCTGTTGTTCAGATTCTTTTGTCCCATGGGGTGTTCCCTTGATGTAGTACTCTCTCCCTTTTCCTATGGATGTGGCTTTCTGTGTGCCGAACTATAGTGATTGTTGTTTCTCTTCTGGGTCTTAGCCACCCAGTGAGTCTACCTGGCTCTGGGCTGGTGCTGCGGGTTGTCTGCACAAAGTCCTGTAATGTGAACCGTCTGTGGGTCTCTCAGCAGTGGATACCAGTGCCTGTTCTGGTGGAGGTGGTGGAGAGTTCAATGGACTCCATGAAGGTCCTTAGCTTTGGTGGTTTAATGCTCTATTTTTGTGCTGGTTGGCCTCCTGCCAGGAGGTGGTACTTTCCAGAAAGCATCAGCTGTAGTAGTGTGGAGAGGGACCGGCAGTGGGTGGGGCCCTAGAACTCCCAAGATTATATGCCCTTTGTCTTCCACTACCAGGGTGGATAGGGAGAGACCACACAGGTGGGGGTGGGACTAGGTGTGTATGAGTTCAGGCTGTCCTTGAGGGGGTCTTGTTGCAGCTGCTGTCTGGGATGGGGACAAGGTTCCCAGGTCACTAGAGTTGTGTACCTAGGAGGATTATGGCTGCCCCTGCTGAGTCATGCAGGTTGTCAGGGAAGTGGGGGAAAGCCAGGAGTCACAGGCCTTACCCAGCTCCCATGCAAACTGAAGAGCTGGTCTCACACCCACCATGCCCCTGCCAACAGCCCCGACTCTGTTTCTAGTCAGAGGGCGAGATGAGCTTGAAAATTTGCCTGAGACTATCCACCTCCCAGCTGTGAGAGAAAAGGGCTTTAGTTCTTCCTCTGCCTGTAGAGTCTGCATGCCCAATTTGTGCCCTCGCCCAAGTTCTGACCAGGAGGCTTCTTGTCCCTGGCCTTTCTTGTTCAAATTGTTACAAAGTTCAGCTAGAGAATTCCTTCTCCCTGTGGAGTTTTACCCCCTGTTCCTCTGGCCACCCTCCCAATGGATCACTGTGGTGCCAGGCAGAAATGGGCTGCTTGGGGACCCAGTGAGCTCCTAGGGCCTTTCTGCTGCTTCCTCTATCCCCATATTTTGCTTGGCGCTCTAACTTGACTCAGCTTTAAGTAAAGTCGGAAACTTCTCCCACAAACCTTCAGTTTCTGCAGTGGGGGTGTGTGTTCGGGACAGGAGGGGCTCCCTTTCCCGCTTCTGCAGTTGGGGCACTCACAGTATTTGGGGGGGGTCTCCCAAGTCTTGCTTCCTTGAGGGGGTCTGTGGGTCCTCGGGATTGCTGGTTTGTTCTTGCAGGCGATCTGCAGCTAAAATTCACAATGCAAGCCTCCCCGTGCTGCTCTGTCCGGAGCTGCAATCTAGTCCTGCCCCCCATCTGTCATGATCCCCTGAATCGAAAATTTAAAATCATTAATAATCTAACCATTCTGAAATAGATATAAATCCAACTATTATTCAATATATGTAAATGTTTGTATATGTGTATACACTCACTACGTATGTGTTTGTATGCATATCCTTCTAGACTTTTTTCTTTGCATATGTGTACATTCTGTTTTATAAAAATTGGATCATACTATACCTACTGCTTTATAATCCTTTTTTTTTTTTTTTTTTTTTTTTTTTTGAGACGGAGTCTTGCTCTGTCGCCCAGGCTGGAGTGCAGTAGCACGATTTTGGCTCACTGCAAGCTCCGCCTCCCGGGTTCATGCCATTCTCCTGCCTCAGCCTCCCGAGGAGCTGGGACTACAGGCGCCTGCCACCGCGCCTGGCTAATTTTTTGTATTTTTAGTAGAGACAGGGTTTCACTGTGTTAGCCAGGATGGTCTTGATCTTCTGACCTCGTGATCCGCCCACCTCGGCCTCCCAAAGTCCTGGGATTACAGGGGTGAGCCACCGCGCCCGGCCTATAATCCATTTTTTAAACTTTCATTAAGTTATTTCATTATTAAATAGCATACATTTTTTAAAAAGCTACATACTTAACCAGTTCCCTTTTTCAAACATATAAACTGCTTCTGATATTGGTATGTACACAATTACTTAATGAATATTCTTGTAGCTAAATCTGTGTACATCCTGATGAATTTATACTTTTCCATGAATATGAATTGGAGCTGGTTATATTACTTCCCTGCTTTAGAAGATTTTATAGTTGCCTCCTATCTACCATATTAAATTGAAATTTCTAAGCCTGAAATACTATGTTCTTTACATAGAAATACTATGTTATTTTACTAGAACATTATTTTTCTAGCCATATCTTCTACATTTTCTTCCTTAAGACCTTTTACTGATATTGAAATACTCATTATTCTCCACACACACCATGCATTTCAAGTTTCTATGCTTTTAAAGAGTTCCCTTGGCCTGGAGAGGCAGTCTTGACCTGGTGGTAAAATTACCGCTAATTTCTGAAGACCCAGCTGAAATGATGTTCCAGAACGCATTCCCTGGTCCTCCTCCTGGAACTGCTAGTAAATTTTCCATCTGTGCTCCCTGGTCCCCTGAGCATATGGCTGTTATAGTACTTGTGTTATAGAGTACAATCATTTAATACATTGATTCCATGCCTCACCCTCAGGTAGAAGATGTTGGATTGTATTCTGTTCTTCTTTATGACCTCAATACCCAACTTGTGCCGCAGTGCAGACACACACACACACACATATAGTTCATGCCCACCATGTATTTTTTTAAAGTTTTTTATTTTGAAATAATTATAGACTCGTGGGAAGATGCAAAAATAGTACATACAATCTCATATACTCTTCACTCATCTTCCCCTAATGGTGACAGCTACAGAGCTATAGTTGGGGGCAAGAAGAGGACTCTGTAGGGAGCAGTGAATTTTAAGAAATTCACATAAGAGATGGTATCACTACTGTCAAAGATAGCAGAAGGTCAGGAAGGATCTGTCTATAACTAGAAGAAAAAATATAGGAAAGCAAATGGAAGAAAAAGTAGGCTATTGTCAGGGTTTTAATTTCTTCTCTTTTTGTTTTTCCCTTAAAAGACATTTAAAGATGTTTGAAGTTCAGGTGGTATAGCAAGATGAGAGTGCCAAAATCCAACGTTTGTGTTAAATGGAAAACCTTTGGGAGGCAGAAAGAATAATCTAGAATATACATAGACTGAATAAAGTTAGCATTTGAGAAGAGAAAAAGTGAGAACCTAGATATATGCTGGGTATACAAGAAAAATTTTTTTTAAAAAGGAAAGCTTAGTGAAGTCTAGCCACATAGGCTTTAGAGAAGTAAAGTCTTATAATGGTTTTTGACAGAGTGAGAGGGGTAAATGGTCAGGTTATACTTAAATCACATTAAAGTTGATTTGCAATAGCCATTGTGGAAAGGACAAGGCCAGCCATTTAGCAATTGTGCAGCTGTTTATTTTTCTGGAGCCATACCTTTTCACTTTCATAGTTCTTTTACCTCCTTGTTTTGAAACATTATTGTTTCAAAATTGTTTTGAAAGTCAAGCTATAGTTTATAAATAAAGAGGCGTTCAGTTATTAATAGTATGCTCATTCTTATCCAGTGTAACAGGGAGTCCATAATGAGATGAATGGAAGATTAGTGGAAAAATATTTGAATCTAGGATTAGAGTTGGATTTGACAGAAGAAGCAATTAGGAGCAACTGTAGGGAAAGGTCTACCATCAAAGACCTCATAGAATAACATTCTCCCTATGTGTACTTAGCAAATACTTGTTGATAGACATGCTGGCTGGTAACTAATTACAATGTGATGACCAAAGACCAGCTTCTTGGAAGTAGGGTTGTTAATACAGGAATGGAATACCAGGGGAGTTTGAGTAATTTCCTTCTCAGCAGATGTTTATACTAATGTGGATACTCAACAGTCTAAAGATAATTTGGGGGAAAAAATCTGTCTAAAAGTAGGGGGATAAATTAAATAGCTTTTGAAAGACATCACTATTCTTATTTCTTTAATTGTCATGTAGATAACTCTGTAAAATGCCCATTTTTATCTTCACCCAGCTATAAATGTGAACTGCCTTTTCTTTTCTTTTTTTTTTTTTATTATACTTTAAGTTTTAGGGTACATGTGCACATTGTGCAGGTTAGTTACATATGTATACATGTGCCATGCTGGTGCGCTGCACCCACTAACTCGTCATCTAGCATTATGTATATCTCCCAATGCTATCCTGCCTCCCTCCCCCCACCCCACCACAGTCCCCAGAGTGTGATATTCCCCTTCCTGTGTCCATGTGATCTCATTGTTCAATTCCCACCTATGAGTGAGAATATGCGGTGTTTGGTTTTTTGTTCTTGCGATAGTTTACCAACAACAGACAAACAGAGAGCCAAATCATGAGTGAACTCCCATTCACAATTGCTTCAAAGAGAATAAAATACCTAGGAATCCAACTTACAAGGGATGTGAAGGACCTCTTCAAGGAGAACTACAAACCACTGCTCAAGGAAATAAAAGAGGATACAAACAAATGGAAGAACATTCCATGCTCATGGGTAGGAAGAATCAATATCGTGAAAATGGCCATACTGCCCAAGGTAATTTACAGATTCAATGCCATCCCCATCAAGCTACCAATGCCTTTCTTCACAGAATTGGAAAAAACTACTTTAAAGTTCATATGGAGCCAAAAAAGAGCCCACATCGCCAAGGCAATCCTAAGCCAAAAGAACAAAGCTGGAGGCATCACACTACCTGACTTCAAACTATACTACAAGGCTACAGTAACCAAAACAGCATGGGACTGGTACCAAAACAGAGATATAGATCAATGGAACAGAACAGAGCCCTCAGAAATAACGCCGCATATCTACAACTATCTGATCTTTGACAAACCTGAGGAAAACAAGCCACGGGGAAAGGATTCCCTATTTAATAAATGGTGCTGGGAAAACTGGCTAGCCATATGTAGAAAGCTGAAACTGGATCCCTTCCTTACACCTTATACAAAAATCAATTCAAGATGGATTAAAGACTTAAACGTTAGACCTAAAACCATAAAAACCCTAGAAGAAAACCTAGGCAATACCATTCAGGACATAGGCATGGGCAAGGACTTCATGTCCAAAACACCAAAAGCAATGGCAACAAAAGACAAAATTGACAAATGGGATCTCATTAAACTAAAGAGCTTCTGCACAGCAAAAGAAACTACCATCAGAGTGAACAGGCAACCTACAAAATGGGAGAAAATTTTCGCAACCTACTCATCTGACAAAGGGCTAATATCCAGAATCTACAATGAACTCAAACAAATTTACAAGAAAAAAACAACCCCATCAAAAAGTGGGCAAAGGACATGAACAGACACTTCTCAAAAGAAGTCATTTATGCAGCCAAAAAACACATGAAAAAATGCTCATGATCACTGGCCATCAGAGAAATGCAAATCAAAACCACAATGAGATACCATCTCACACCAGTGAACTGCCTTTTCTATTGTCCTATGAAATAGCACAATGGAAATCTGAACTCTGTATAATTTTCAGTATTCTTAAAAATTGCATCGATTTGCCAAAAGATAGAGTATCTCAAGAACACTGGAGTATCCCTCAGGAAGATATTTAGCTCTGAGGTTTTGTATCACATCAAAAATAACTTTTCTCACATATTCTACTGGCATTTGGTACTGTTTTGTCTTCAAATATGAGGATGAAAAAGTTGATATTTATTCCAGCAGATTCTGGCTCTAAAAATAAAATCATGAAGGGATTTCTACTGATTCATATAACAATTTTTTTTCAACTGTTACTCCCAACTTCTGCTACCTCAGTGTATCTATCTTTTATAGTACGGTTTTCTGAGTCACCTAAAACTTACAATAAACATACTTCCTGTTTCTTTTCCTTCAACTTCTACTCCCGGTATCTGCTCTCTCTCTGAGAAATTCAGTTTCCAGCAATAAGATGAATGTTTCTGTTTTCAGTGTAAATTTGTGAATATTATTAAAGTTTTATTTATTTTGTATTTTCCTTTAGATTTTAGGGTGCCTAGATAAAGTATATTAATTACTTACAAGCAACTCATCCAATCAATTACTCATGTGAGACAGTCATTAAGACTTATTTTATATTGCATTATTTTTATTTAAATTTTTCAAATATATGCATAATGTGAGTATCCACAAGTAAATGGGGCAGACACAACAATTTGGCCTATTCCTCTGGCTTAGGCCTTTTAATTCTGGCCAATATAACTGGCCTAAAATAGGAGCAACACTCTGCTTCTGACACTACTCAGCCACAACATGCAAAGATGACGTTCTTTAGAACTGTCATGCTGAATGAAGCCAGATCTATGCTGCCAACCTTTAAAAAAAAATCTTTTCATACTAAACTTTTTCTAAAAACAATTTTAGTGTGTTTATTCCAATAAATTGTTGGAATAGTCAAGTCCTGATTTATGTGTCGTGTGGATATTTTTAAACAATTAAAAATTAAAATGAAAAACAATTGTCTTGTTCCTGGTGGTTCTCAGAACATATGAATATCCAATTCTAAAAAGTAAACACCTTTAGTTGTATTTCTGTGTACAGGATGTCTCAACTCTGTATATTATTTAAAATTTAGCCTTTTCTTTTAGAAATGCTTAATTTTTTATTTAAAAATAATTATTTTAGTTAGCTAGGGTTTTTGTATTCCTTTCAAGTCTGCTTTCTGAGCCATACTCCAGTGTCATGTGGAAAATGTTACCAAAAAAATAAAATGATGTCACTTTAACTTTCAGAAGTTATGATTTATGCTAATACCAATAGGATGGTTTTTATTTAGTACAGGTGTTTGCTTGTTGGTTGCTCTAAGGTATTTTTAGCATTTGTTAAAAATAGGCTTGGGAGTGACTGCAATTGTAAAATAAGAAGCAAATACATTGTCCTCGTAAGGATCATAGCAAGGGGGTGCCAGGCCCCAGTTGACTGCCGCTATAGTTATGAGCAAATGTGGTGATAGATATTAAGGGCTCAGGTGTAGGAGTCTGGCTGGGTTTCAAAGAAAAATAAAATTAGTTGCAGCAGTAAACGGAGCACCTAATCAGTATATGTGACTATGTACTGTGTAAATAAATTACCTGATATTTTTACCTGCTTTTGAAAGAGATGAATCTTCCCTTTCAAAATAAGATAAGACACCAGATTGTGATCTTCTTTAAAACTTAACCTATTAACTCATGGAAAATCACTTAGCTGTGGAAACTGTACACTTTGTACATTATTTCCATTGAAAAACACAACATATACCAAGCCAAGACTGAGACCCCAAGGTGAAATTTTTTGAGTGCTTACTATGTTTCAGGCATGGTTCTAGGTACTGGGGGCACAGTGGTAAATCAGACTAATCCAAGCCCTGCCCTCAGGGAATTTATTATGTTCTGGCAGGGGACGGTCAATATACAGGGAAATAAATTTCAGACAACGAAAAGTGCAGTGCAGAAAAGTACATCAAGACAAGGAGAAAGAATGCCAGCTGTTGACCATTTGTGCCACATCTTTCTTATGACTTTTTTTCAGTCATTTGGTGAAATGAGAGGATGGCATATTGTATTATTTGAGACAGATTCCTTTTGTGATGGTTAAAATAATTATGTTTGGCTGTATAATATAATATTATAGTTTAGTTTATTACTGTTAATAGTAATATTATTGGAGTACCACAGTTTTTAAAGTTTTCTGATCAAAGAATATGTTTCAATTTTAGAAAAGAAGCCAAAGCAATTCTTGAGAAGTGTTCCTAAAAAAATAAATTAGATAACATATCTGTAGTGATCATTGAAATGTTTTGTGCCATAAAAGAATTTTCATATTATTGTTTTATCTTTATTTTGAGTTTTTTATTTTTATATTATATCTTGAGCCACTGTTAGATGTCCACTGTCTGTTGACATCAGCTTACTACACTATAATATCTGATAGCAGAGACTTTATCATTCATTTCCACATCTCTAGAATCTAATACAATTGGAACACAGAAGATGCTCAACAGATCGAGTAGATTTGAATTGAATCACTTACGTGAACATTATTCCTTCCCTTTCTCAGTTTCTTAGCAGTCAGCTCTCTAATCCTCCCCACCTCACCTTCCAACACATCCACTCCACTTCCATTGGCCCCTCCACCAGCCCTTTGTGCTCTTCCCTTGAAACCCCATGGGTTTCTCTCTTGGATTCCTTGTCAGTTTTCAGCCCTGAGTCAATCTTTGGCTTTTCTTAGATCAACTCTGCAACTGGAAATTGTTACTAAAATTAATTATAAAACTACCTCCTTTCTGGCTGTGTAACTTCACCTGGGCCCTTCTGTGCTAATCTGTTTCATTTACTTGTTTCTAATTGATTTCCTATCTCATTCCCAACAGAAGTTAATGCCTGTCATTTTGCTCAAGCTCCAGTCTCATCTCAAACTGTGCAGAAGACCTTACTTCTACTGCACTATGAAAGTCAAAGCAAACTGCCCTTCCCATCCATTTATTTCAAAATTTATGTGTAATTTTATTAATCTTTCATCTTTCTGTTCTTTCTCAGAAGACGACTTGGTTTTAGGATTAAACTTAGACTTGTTACCGTGGCCTGCAGAACTCTGCTTCTGTCTGTCCATCCACTTCTCCACCAGCAATTTCTTCACAATTCTCCTTGCCCATTCTGCTTTACCCACACAAATCTTCCTTCACTTCTACTCACCAAGCGTTTTCCTGCCTCTGGTTTTGCATATGCTGTTCACTTTGCCTTGAATACTGTCCTCTATCCATTCCCAAACATTCCCTCTCCTGTACCCGCCCCACACTGTCTCACTGGCTGACTTATAGCCATTCTCAGATCTCAACTTAAAGATGGCTTTTCTGTAAGATGTCTTCTGTGACCCCTATTATTCTCACTCATGGTCTCTTGGACTTTTTCTTTATAGCTGAAGCATAGTTCATAATTGCATCTTCATTGTGGGCTATTTAATATTTCCCCACCGTATTCTAAGTTTCATGAAGAGCTGGACAGTGTCTGCGTTAGCTACTATGGTATAGCTTAGTGTCTGCCATGTAATGGGTGTCCCAAGGAAAGCTGATGAATGAACTGCATCCTCTCCCATTTCCTGTTTTCCTCAGGGACCTTGTGGCCTCATATTTGTCTCACTTGACCTGTCTACTATATATTTTCTGCTGTCTCCCTCCCATTTCTAATCTTTGTTCACTTTTCCTCTGTTCCAGTAATGCCCTCTGACTCTTCATGTTATATTAACTATCTTATTTTCATTCCCTTCCAGACCTACAAATTGTACCAATTGTACTGTGGCCTCTTAAAGATAAATTTGGAATTAAGCTAAATAGCAGCATCTGTAAATAATTCCTCTTTTGGTCAAGAGAACAGTATTAGGAGCATCAATATTAACAAATGTAGAGTTCTTAAAATGGGGAAAGAATGTTTACTCATGAATAGGACAATTTTTAAAAGTTTAACAGATTTTTTTAAATGCTACTGTGTGCTGGGCTCTATGCTAGGCATTGGGGTATGATGACTAACAAGAGAGACAGGATTCCTACCCACAGGAGCTTACATTCTGGGGGATGAGCCGGATAATAAACAGCTATACAACTAAACATGAGAATTGCAGGTTATATTAAGTACAGTGAAACAATGAGTTGAGAGAGTTTGTGGTGGAGGCTACTTTCGATAGGGTGATTGGGGAAGGCTTCTGTGAGGAGAAGGATGAAGAAATGAGGAAGCAGGGGAATAGCATTCCAAGCTGAAGGAATAGAAGTTAAAGGCCGGGAGGGGAGAAAGGGCTTGGCACATTCAAAAGACACATGGTCTATCTGACTTGATCTTGATGAGGACAAATGGCAGGGAGAGTTAGATTGTGTAATGTTCCTTACCTCTCATGGTAAGGAATTTAGATGATAGTAATCCTATGAGTAGTAGGAAGCCATCAAATAGTCTTAAGTATTACAGACATTACATAATTTGATTTATGCCTTTAAAAATTACTGTGGCTGCTATGTGGGGAATGTTTTGGAAAACAGCTGAAATGGAAACCAGGAGCAGCTGAAGAGACTATTGTAGAAATGTAGGCAAGAGATGAGGTTGACTGGGGTTGTAACAATGGAGATAGAAGCACAAAGATCTACAGTGTGTTTTAAAGGCTAGAATACACAGAGCTTGGTGCTGGATTGTGTGTAAGGGGTGAGATAAAGGGAGGAAGCAAAGATGACTCCTGGAATGTTGCCTTTAGTACCAAGGTGGACAGTAGTGCTATTGGTAAAATGGGGAAGTCTGAGGGAAGAACAGTATGTGTGTATGTGAGTTGGGGAGGGCAGAATCGAAGACTCAGTTTTGGCTATATTCCATTTGAGAGGCCTAGTTGGCACCCAGTTGTAGATGCCAAGTGCTCCAGAGCTCAGGGGAAAAGCCTGGGCTGCAGATGGACTGTCAGGAGACAGCAGTCTATATATGGTATTTGAAACTGAATGGGCTTTCACTTATATGGAGAGAGAAAAGAGAGGAGGAGCTTGATCTAAATCTGGAGGCCTTCCAACATCTAGAGGTCAGGTGGAAGGGCAAGAGCCAACATCGGAAATTGAAGAGAAGCAGCCAAGGAATGAGAAAGAGGAAAACTCTGAGAAAGCAGCCACACAGAAGCCAAGCGAAGGGAGGATTTCCAAGGTCAGCAGATGGAGCAAGGTGAGGGCAGGGGTGGGAGCTTACATACTTCTACCTGAGATTCTTGTAAATTTGTAACATTTCTCCTTTTATATATTCACTCCTTCTCTTTCATATAAAGTTTTAAACCTGTGTTGCTAACTTTTTTAAGTATACAGAATATAGCCAATATAAACACTGTCTGAAATGAAAGAGCCCCTATCTTGTTATTTCATCAGAGGGACACATATCCAGACCCATTCCTAATTAGAATGAATAAACAAGCTTCTTGTTTTAGGTCCAGGCTTTTCAGAATCTGGCTTAATTGTGTCGTCTTCTCCCACTCTTCTTTATCTTGAACACTTAACTACATTTAGGTCAGTTTCTTTACTTATTCCTTCCTTACATTCAGGTACTGTCACAGGCAATGGAAAAATAATGGTGAGCAAAGCAGGCTTGGTCTCTGCCATCATGGAGCCTGTTTTTTCAGATAATGAAGTAATTAAGCAGATACTCAATTACAAAATGAGAGAAATAGTATGAAGGCAAGAGATGATGGAGGCTCAGACTTTGGAAGCAGCAAGCGTGATGAAGAGGAGCAAATGGGTATGAGAACTTTTTCAGGAGATAAAATTGAGAGGATTTGGTAGTTGATTGGAGATAAGGATTGAGGGGAAAGGAGAGGTATCAGAAGGAACCCCCAGATTGCTGGTTCTAGTTGGCCAATGTGTCATTCATCAAGAAGACATCTTTGGAAAAGCATACAGTTTGAGGGAGACAGATCATCAGTTTAGTTTTGTACATGTTGAATTTGAGAGCTTTCTCATGTTTGCTTTTCTTACAGGAAGCCTTCCCTGAATATTCTACCCTTTGATAATTATTCTAACGCTTATCGATTAATTATTAGCTGTTTCATATGCTTCAACTTAATAATTACTGCCAGTATATCTCATTGTCATTTCGTGTCACACTGTGTTTCTCTAATTGCTATGTACGTGTGTTTTAAGTGAGAGTAGAAAATCCATGTGGGTACAAAATACATGATTACTATTTTTGTTTATCTAAGTGATCACACTTGGTAGTGCACAGTGTTATGAAGTAGTATGTATTTGGATTACCAGTGTCACTAAGTGATTTCCTTGAGACACAGCCTCATTTCTTATGGTTAATTCATAATCTACAAAAATTTATTAGACAGCAAGTCTCTCTCACGGCAATAGGAGTGAGTGAGTTTATTAACAGGAAGTGAATTATATCCTCCGATGTACTAGAGGAATTTGTTCTCTATCTGGAACTACTTTCCAATTAAAGTCATGACATCCCTACCCCGACTTACTGTGTTGAATATTATTTAACCACACCTCAAGTCAAACACAAGGGTGATGAGCCCTTGAGAGTTTTCCCAGTCTTATGTTTTCCTTTCTGTGAGTTTTCCTTTAGTACATTACAAAACATCATCTAAATTTGTGTCTTTAATAGAATTTGATAGCCTTCTTTATACTGTTTCTCAAATTGGCCTCAGAAATTTCAGCATTGGAAAATTAGTATTTTATTTTCCCAGCTGTTTAAATGTAATATATTTGAAGACAGAGGCACTGTCCTGTAAGTTTATAGCCTAAATAAATCTATTTTAAAGGTGTACTGGTCAGAGGCCAGGTGGCATAATGGGATGACATATGAGCTATTCACATTTGAAGACCTGGCACTAAATTCAACTCAAGATGCCAGGAAAATGACTTTAGAGGTGTCAATTTGCTGGAGTCCTTGGTGGGCATCTGAGAACATCACAGAACTGCTCTAAGGTCTAACATAATGTATCCTCTGTAAATTATATTGCCACATTAGCCACCTAAGGTACAAAAGGGCAGTTTGAATGACTTCAGTAGACATTCCAAAATCTAGTTTTAATGAGTAATAAGAAGTACAAGCCTGTCTACAAGAAGACTAGCCTAATCTAAAGGGTTCTATGTGGGACTGGGAGTTGAAATGTAAGCTTTTCTATGTCTCTGATCTTTATCTGGCTCATCAGTTATTCAGCAAGTATTAAGCCCCCTTTTCTGAGCCTTTGTCATTTTAGGCATGCATTTTATAACAAGACCAGTTGCCTTTCCTCTCCCTGGCTTCAGGTCTCCTACAAATGCCAATAATAATATTTCAAAGAAATGCTTTGAAGAATTTATTAGTTCTCCAAAAAAATACCATGATAACCCTGTCTAGAATACTTGTAAAATCATCTCTTCAATTATCCCAAGGTGCTTAATTGGACTGCTTATCTGAAGATCTTTTACTTTTTTTCATTTGCCAAGAATGTCTAGTAATTATGCACTCAGTTTCCATTTGAGTAGCTTTTCGAATTAGCTAGAAGGTCATCATCATTATATTTAATATCTGAATCTAAGGTTTCTGGTTTCTTTATTGTAGTAATACATTGTGTGCTATCCAGAGACATCACTTAATTTGAGAAAGCATAAAATGCTCAAAGGTACCATACTTTGATTTTTATTGTGATAATATATTTCAATAACTGACAGACTTATTCTCTACAAACTTGACCCATTTAGTTTCATTCCTTTTGCAATTAATGTCAGTCCTTTGGATACAATGGTCTGGTGGACCATGCCAGCTGATGAGGGGTAATCCTGGGCATAGTGGGTTCTCTTTCTCTACTCAACAGGCAGGTTTAGTATGAAACTAATTTGCACATGAATTTGTGGCATTTCTAAGGAGCACATCTAAGTTGATAATGCTGCAGGCTGCTTCCAGACTCTTTTCCAACGATCCTGCAGTTGGCTTGGGACATCCTCCGTGGATTGCAAGATGCTGGAAGATAAGCAGATGGTTTTTCACTTGACCTCTCTGAACCACAGTTTCTTTTTCTTTACCTCCAACTGTCAGGATCCCAGGATCCTTATCTTAGTGAGGGTCTATGTTGTCATCCTTACCACCACCATCCCAAGTTCAAGGTTATGGCCTGTGGCCTTGCTAGTGGCTTACATAGAGCCCTTTGATGGCTCATGAAGTCAGTTCATAGAAAGAAGTGAGGCAAACTGGGAACAAATTGAACATATTTAACTGAACAGGTGATTTTGCATTAAAATATACCTTTATTATCTCTTGGAATCAAAAATTATTTTATAAATCCTTATTGAATACGTACTCTGTGCCCATTCTGATACTATATAGCCTGCATATATTATGGGGAACAAAATAGACAAAGTCTCATAAAGTATCCGTCCTAGTGGGAAGGGAAAACAGTACACAAACAACAAAAAAGATCATTACTAACTCTTGTAATTAGATGAAGGCAGTAAGCAGGGTAGTGTGATAAGAGTAAATGGCAGGGGAGAAGATACTTGAGGAAGCCTTACTGAGGTGGGGGCATGTGAGGTGAGGATGGATGGGAAGGAGCCAGCAGTGTGAAGATGCACTTGATGGGCTTGGGCATGGCAGGGAAGGCTAGACATTCCAGAGAGAGGGAACAGGGCAGGCAAAGGATTCAAAGGAGGTAGGAAAGGAGGCCAGGGTGACTGGGGAGAATGATGTGAGATGGCGTTTGTAAGGTGGACTGGGGCCAGATTATAGAGGCCTTGTTTCAAAATTTAGGTTTTATTAGAAATGAAAATTCTTGAAACAGGCCTCTTTTTTATGAACCTATTATCTCTTAGACCAAATGAAAGGTGACAGTTTTAACCTTGAATGGCCAACCTGCATTCATAATCTGGAATAATTGTGAGCAGAAGCCCGCAGCATGTTGAAATAGCATTATATTATATTCAAAGGCTAAAGACTGCTCAGTTCTCAGGCATTTATCACTTGAAAGTGGAGAGAGTAGAAAAGTTTAAAAGGCTACAGCAATAACATTTGAGAAAATGAATAATTTAGAGAATGAAATCATGAATAATGAATTTTTTAAAAAGACTCCTCACTTGTGATTAGAGATTCATAATTTTCATTTTATAGCAAAATATAGTTGGCTGTCATGCATTCCTGACCTTCTTCCCCTAAGTACAATTGGGCCCAACACATTAGTGCCTTGATGTGCAGACTTACGACTAGCTTCTTGTGTTGAAACCATTAAATTTTAATGTATTCAGCTTAAGCGTAAGTGGTCATAGATGATTCATAATGGTGCTCCCTGCTTTTGGTGAAAATGATCATCAGCAAGAGAATTGTCCCCAGTGGCCACACTTATCTTCGTAGATGATTTCCTAAACATTTTTTGTGCCCGTAGAAGACTGGGAATAAACACTGCACAGCTGTTGGGTAAAGCACTATGATAATTGCTCAGAAACCGCAGGGTATTTGATGAAGATAAAGTGGAACTCTGTAACTCTTGACATTTTATTTTTTAATTCCTGGTGTCTTGGGGGTACAAGTGATACAAGCTGCTCTTTAAGAATGGAGTTAGCCAACCATGATTTTTTTTCTTTAAGAAATATAACCCAAGAGTAGCCCCCAGGATTATGACTTCATCATTTAGCTGTTGGGCATAGAAGCAGGATGAGCCAGGAGGCTTGACTGGCCGAAGCTTCAGATAGCAGCCTTACCCGATAAAAACAGGATTGTGGCTTGGGAATACGAGACTTAACAGCCTGGTAATTACTCACATGTTCACCTGACCTAACCACTATCCGTGTACTGAAAAATCGCAGCCAAATATGCTGCCAGCTGAGTTTACTTATATTATGCAACCCCTATAGACACATGTGATCTGATCATATCCCTCTAGAGCTTGAAGTCCTTCATTGCCTTCACAATAAACTCCTAATTATCTGCTACGACTCGTGAGTCCCTTCATAATCTAGTTCCTGTGTCTCCAGCCCCTTCATTCTTACTTGCCACCAGCAATTATGCTGCCATCATTCTCACCTATCTGCAGCTTCCAGAAGGATGCATATTCTCCTTTGTTCCCAGATCTCCCTGATCCTGGGCATATTATTCCTCTGCCCAGGATTCCCATCTTTCCTACTGCAGCTGGCTGACTCCTGTAGTCCTTCGTAATTCCAATATTGCCTAACGCCATTCATGACTCTTCCCCTGACCCACAACACCCCTCTCTATCAGTTTACCCAGATACCGTATCTGAGATTGCATTGTATTATAGAGCTCTGTTTCCCTTAACCCAACCCTGCAGTGGGATCCTTGAGGATAGTGCATGTGTTTTGTGGCTTTGGTACCCCTAGCGCTTAACATAGAGCCAGCACATGGTAGATGCTTGCTGCAGGACGGATGGGTATATGTAGTATATCTCTTTCCTGGCCCTGAAATTGTGTAGAACAACTGGATTTTCTCCAAACCAGCCTAGGGATCATGGTGGATTATTCTGGGTAGGAACAAGATAACCAAACTTACTTTAGTCTTCCCATCACATTACAAACAATTCAACTGCTTCCCTTTCTAAATGAAGACATTTTTCCCAATCCCTTTGTTTAATGAAGGAACACAGTCCAAACTTGCCGTTAACTTTGTGAAATCACCACGAGATGCATTCATTAACTATTATAAGATTAGCCACACCTGGGTATAAGCTTTGGTTCAGGTGCTTTGAGAATTGCTTTTATCCAAGCAAGGTCAAAATAAAACAGTGCTGCTGCTTACTTCCCCCTCCCCCATTCATTGTTGCTTCAGTGGATGTACCAAGAAGATGGTCTGTCTCATTAAATAAAGCAATAGTATTTTAGGACTGGAAGATAAATCTAAAAGTCTCCATTCAAATACTCCAGGCCCTTCTGCATCTAAAACCACCCCAGAAAGATAGATGTTTATTCTTAAGCATCTCTAGGGATAGGCTTCCACAGCCCTCTCAATTATGTGTTCCATTATCTCACCAGCCTTCTCATCAGGAAGGTTTTTTCCCTTAATGTTTAACTTTAATCCCTCATGTTGCAATTTAAGCTCATTTCCTTTTGTCTTGGCTTCAGTGGAAATAAAAAATACTCACTAGCACCTACCCATCCCTATTTTTAATTGAACATGTCTGACTTCCCCAGGCAGCTTTTTCTTTCTAGTGCTAAATGGACCCCGTTTTGCCTTTTTCTCCTTATGCTACTTCTTGGAGACCCTTCCTTTTAAAACTTGCTTTGCTCTTACTGCAACAACTACTAGGGACTATACATTTCAAGTCTGTCGTTTAATCCTGCAGTTCATTTTTCTAATCTACCAATCTGTGTGACCTTAGTAAGCCACCTAATACACTGAAGAAGAATTGATGGACACCGTTTTAAAGTGCTTTAGAGTTGTGGAGTTCTTTTCTAAGTGAACTGCTACCATTGTCCAATATTCTTCTCTCTCCGCCCAACTCCACCCTGGTTTTCCTACTTAAGGGTAAATGTTTGTCCTGTCTTATTTCCTACTTCTTCATGCATAAGTTTAATGCAGGCCATGATGACAGTATTTCTGAGTCCTGCTCTGCCAAGATAGCTCAAAGGATGGAGGAAGAAGGAAAGGGAACAGTTTTCTCTTTTCCTCTAGCCTTTCCCAAATTGTAGAGGTAGTAGCCACCTGAGTTGACAGAAACGATAAATTCCCAGCTCTTGGAACACTGATCTTTTTGGGACTCTGAGATGAGAATTTGGGAATGATATGAGGAGGAAGATGAGTCAGAAAATAAAAATATGCCGTGCATCCACCACCTAAAAATAGCGACTTCTCTCTAAAAACTAGAGAGGAGATCATTAAAAGTGTGAATGAGAATTAAACGGAGTCAAAAACTAGAACAAGAGAAAAGAACAGGAAGAAACAGATCTGATCAAGTATGAAGAAGGAAAAATGCTTTAATTTGTGATCTTCCAACAGGACAATGTCATGGTAAGATTTCTTATTAAAATTAAACCAGCTGAAAATTCCAGAATAAGAACAGTGATTTGAATTTGTAATACAAGTACAGCAGTATTTTCCACTGATGGCTATGTACTTTATGTTATTGATTCAAAGATATTACATAGACATGTTACCAACAATTGTCTTTTCTTTCTTGAAAAATAGTCGTTATTAATTTTACCCCTTAACAATTCTATGTAGTCTGACCTTTTAGGAATAATCCTGGGCTGAAAATAGAGTTGCCATTGAAATTTCAAAGTAACTTCAATTTCAAAGTAGGAATATAAGTAGTAGTATGTTTTATTCTATTAATTGAAGATTGTATTAATGATACTCTGCCTTTCCTATAACTGTGCCATATAGGGCATTTCAAAGAAAGACTAGTTGACCCTTAGATTTACCATTGAAAATCAAAGGATGATATTGGAATGTATGGCTGGTGGACTGTGAAGTCTCTGTGGTATATACAACAAGGTGATAAAAAACATATATGGTAATAATCACTTCTGGGGGATTCCTTAAGGAGATATTTCTTTTTAAATATGCATGTCTGTAACCTAGGACTATTCAAAATTAACAACAGCTACTCAAAAGGAAATGAAATATTCTTTTCTCCTGCTTCTCTGAAAAGGCACCATTTGACTAAAGTTTCAATCTGCAGACAAGATAGAATTCCTTCTTCCCCCAAATTTAATTAATTGGCTTCCGCTAGGTCAAGGAGGTGCCTTATTATATGGTACAGCCCCAAATCCTAAACTGAACTTGAAACAGCTAACCTGTGAAAGCTGAAAAAGCCAAATCGCTTGGAAATGTAGTGACAGAAGCCATGGAAAAGGGAAAGGAGGCTGGGCGCGGTGGCTCATGCCTATAATCCCAGCACTTTGAGAGGCCGAGGTGGGTGGACCACGAGGTCAGGAGATCGAGACCATCCTGGCCAACATGGTGAAACCCCGTCTCTACTAAAAATACAAAAATTAGCCGGGCGTGGTGGCACGCGCCTGTAGTCCCAGCTACTCGAGAAGCTGAGGCAGAAGAATCACTTGAACCCAGGAGGTGGAGGTCGTAGTGAGCCGGGATTGTGCCACTGCACTCCAGGCTGGTGACAAAGCAAGACTCCATCTCAAAAGAAAAAAAAAAAAAAAGAAAAAGAGAAAGGAGACCATTCTTAACATATTTTTACAAAACCAAGAAATGCTTATTTTGATGACATATTGATGTCATGTTGATGCAATGGAGAGTATAGGTGTAATTATTATTATAGAGTGTATTTTTAAAATTTATATTGCTAAAGCCTACAGATTGCAATGGGTCTAGGAGTGTAAATCAGAAGTACTGTCAAAACAGTACTCCAGATGTGTTGAGTCACCTCTGGTGTCAAAAGGATAAGTTCAGATAATAATCAAATAAAGGATTTGCTAGAATATGTGTAGGCACTCAGTCTGATTTATGTTCCCAGTTATAAGACATCTATGCATTTCACTTCAACTTTAAACCTAGGTCAAGACCACTGGAACCTGGGATCTGGAAATGGGTTTATTGTTAGGATTAGTAACAGTTGTTTTGTTTCACAAACAACTATGGCCATCATTCTAAGAGATTGCTTTTAAAAGAATTTACGATCTCCACTGACACAGGAGGTAAAGTCTATACTGAAAAAGCAGTTCTATTTGAGCTATTTCTGATGTCATTCTGATCTGAAATCAAGACATTTGATTAGAAAATTGAATTTTGATAACTTTTTTATGGCCTATTGTACAACTACTCTCTATCTTAGCATGAAGATAGTGTGGTGCTTTTGCTGCCAAAGAAATAGTGTGTATTTTTGGCCTCTTTTATGCATTTCAAAAGCAACTTTTTATTCTAGTCCGGTGTAAAATTGATTCTCACGTGAATAACTCAATCCTCTATTCCTGTTGAGTTGCACATATGGGGTCACTGTAGCTGCATTGTGTATTGTAAGTGATGGTCGAGGGAAGGAATGTCTGAGTATGACTGCAATATAGTATCTGTGCCAATCTGCATTCGGCGCTAAAACAAAGTCATGAGATGCGAAGTGCGAGCTTCTTTGAACAATGTTTACAGCAGGCCTTATTGCATGATCAGAGTTTCTGAGAAAGCAGCTAACTTAAGACTGCAGATCTCTGTATATAGCTGCCAATAAGACCACATACTTACTGGAACTTATGCTTTATTCATTTTAGCTTTGAAAGATTTTCTAAAAATCTTGCCTGGAATTCATCAATTCTTTAAAAAAAAATTTCATTATGTTACTGAATCTTGCTTTAAAGATGAAGATTGTCTTCTTTTGAGCTATCACCTCCCCTTCTGTGTTTTATTGGCAAATTAGAGAGAGAGGAGAGATATCTTATTTATTTTATCTTAGTTACATTATAGTGTAATTTATCTGCTATAGACCTATTCTTACACTATCCACCCATGGCACCCTCATCACCATAGTTGTAACTCACCTGTAATTCGTCTTGCATGTTTGACATTGGAAGGGATTTTAATACAACACAAGCAACAAATAATTAGTTGGAAATGATGTGTTATATTTCAGGGGCGTTATATATGGAGACAGGCTGACCTGGATTTGTATTCTAGCCTATCACTTATGTTGCCTTGTGATTTTGAGTAAGTAACTTAACCTTTCTGGGCCTTAGTCTCCTTATCTGAGACCATAGTAGTGTTGTAAGGACTGATCAAGATAATGCATGGAAGACACTTAGCATAGGACCTAGCCCATGGGAAATGTTCAATTCACGATGACTTTTCGTTTTATTCTGATTATTATAATGGAAAGGTGATTTATTCTTTTTTTTGCGTCAGATGTTCTGAAACTGCGATAGAAGATTACATAAATTCTTGGCTGTCACTTTAAAGCCCTGATCCATTTCTTCTGGAAAAGAGGTGAAAATGTAATGTGTGCTCATTCTATGATGAGAATAACAACAATCTCACAAATATTTCTATGTTGCCTTACCAGGCATTTGAGATTGAAAGCAGATCCAGCCTGTTTCTCCAAAAACTGAATTCATTGCTGGGAGATAATCTCTCTTTTTGAGGTAAAGAATGATTTGTACTAATTTTTTGGAACCAACACTTAAGAATCCCTGGCTGTAGAACTGCAGTGTAGATATAACATCAAAAGGAAATATTTATATAATGTAGTGCATGAGGCTACACAGGGAAGTGAAAATAGCTTGATGGTTGGTATTAGGTGAGCCTATTTAAAATCTAGATTCTACTTACTAATCATTTGCTTTGGTGTCATTTCTAAAATGGTGGTTATAATGCCTACTTCATAAGGATATTGAAATATCAAAAAAGATAACATATATGAAGTGCCTTGAGCTAGTCTTTGGTACATAATCGATGCTCAGTAAATCTTCATTGTCTTCTGTCCTTCCTACAGTGTTTCACATATTTCCATGTACTACTATCTCTTTTTTACTGACTTGTCTTACTTTTAGACTTTCTGACCTTGAGCCTTCACTTCTGAGCCATTCCTATGTTTGCTTACTTGGTATGAGGAACCTGATTCTGTCACATAAGTTGCCTATTAGAGTTTCAGGAAAATGCGACTTAAAGGGAAATTAGGTGGTAACTGTGTACTGGCTGAAACATTTGTGAGCTCCCAAAAAATGCATCAGTGCCAGGTAATGACTTCTGTTCAATAAGTCTATGTAGTCAACAGAATGATGTTATTCAGTAGTTTATTTTCTTTTGTTGTTTATCTTGGTTCCCTGTCTTTTTGTTTTCCAGGGTGCATGATGATAGCAGAGATTGTTTTAAATTCTATATTCAGTTCAGAGCTTCTGGGTTGTGGGTATTGTCTTGCCAGTGAATGTGAAAGACAGGCATGTCGTCACTTAAGTTTTAACAGTCTATCTTCAGGTCTGACTTGGAAACTTGCATAATAGCCAGCATCCAAATAGGGTTGAAGGCAGAGCCCAGATCAATACAAAACATTAAGGCTATCAGTAGTATATATATATATATATATACTGCTATATATACTGATATATATATATATATAGCTATAAATAAATTAGGATACCTCTTAGACTGCAGTTGTAGAGTATTTATACAGGTACAAGGTGAGAAGTGGAAGAGATGGTGTCCCAATATCTTATTTGAATCACTTATTTACTATTGGGGGAAAAAAACGTAAGGAGTGTGGTCTGCAGATAACATCTGGACCAGTTTTATCTACAAATGTCTATTTAAGTTTCCTTCCATTAGACAGATTCTGTTGACTTCTGCCTTATGGGTAACAGACTCCATTCTATACTCACACCTTCACATATTTATAGACACAATATTGATATACTGATGGAAAAGATTGGTTCTCATTATTAAGATATTGGCATAATGTTAGGTCAGTGATCAAGAAATGCTGCAGACAAGAAGTAATGCTTTTTTAAAAAAAGATGTCTGTACTTTTGCCAAGTTTGAAAGATATTGCATTGTAATATATATATATTCACAATACATAATACATGATGCGTAACATAATTACTAATATTATACATCTATAATGTATATGTATACATTATGTATATATATTTTGAAATTCTGATGGTAGGTTATTTCCTGAAAGACAGAGAATTTTGAGAGTAACATCAGCCTTAAAGTTCCCACTTAATGAAGAAAATCAAACACTTATAAGGACCTTATAACTTAAAATTTAAAGAGGAGTTGCTCTGTTGTTTGTTTTGAAGAAGTATCTATGATTTGAAAGGTAGAGATAAAAGATTTAGTGCTTTTCAAATTTAAATGCCTGTTTTCTATTTTTATAGCTCTGGTTATTATCAGAATGCTATCTTTTTATTTTTTTAACAAGGTGAATTAGTTAGTCATTACTGTATGTATACAGTGCATTTTTGCCAGAAGTTATAAAACACATATGTTATTAATATAAAGACAAAACTTTCAAATCACAGATGCTAAATTGGCTTAAATTTCATTGAAGAAGAATGTACATTTGACAAATTAGAGACACATTTTTCCAAAGAAAATTATAAGAACAAATATTAGATCCTTTATGTTAAAAGTGTAAACAGCTAGAATTTAAGAACGTAAGAAAAATAACTGTATATGAGGAACTAAGTTTCCCCAGGTTGTAAGTTTCTTTCCAGTGGTAGTTCAGTGGGGTAATGAGACCAATAAAAGGAAAGGGAGATAGGAATGATGATGGGGTTCTGTTCCCCTTCAGAATGGAAGCCTGATGTCATGTGGAAGTAGATTTAATTAGATGTGCATTTCTTAAGGAATCCGTAAATCAAGTCCAGACTGTTCTCTATTAAATTTTTAGGGTGAGCCTACCTGAAGTTCTATCTTTGTGCGTTTTCATTCTATCTGATGATACAGTGCTCTTTATGTGACCTGAAAAATATATAAACTCATTTCTTCTCCCAGCAGCATTCAAACTCAGCAGTCTCTCTCTTCTTTAAATGTGCATATTGCATATATCTCCCTGGATACCAGGACTCTCAGTAGCTGTTGCTATTTTGTTCTCCTACTTTGAAACATACTTTTCTGAAATCACCTACCTTGTTATTTCTCTTAACTTTTGAGCAGTATTTGGTGCTGCTGACGATTTTCTCCTTGAGCACTCTTCCCCAGGCTCCAGGGCATCACTTTCCACTGATTGTCTCATCTCCTTGGCTGCTCCTTCTCAGCCTCTTTCATGGGCCTCTCTTCTCTGCTTAGCCTGAGAAGTTGGTATTCCTTCAGATTCTGTCCTTGGCTCTTCTCATTTACTGGGTGGTTTTAATTTCTGTTATTAGTTACTTTCTGCATGCTGATGACTTCTCAATTTGAATTCTCACCAGGTCTTCTCTCCCAAGCTCTAGATCCATACATCCAATTGTTTATTGACCTTTTCCACTTAAATGTGACAGAGGAACCTTAATCTCAATATTTTCAGAAACTGAAGTCATTATCTTCCATACCCCGTCTTACCCCAAAACCTACTTCTCTTTGTATTTAATATCTCAGGATTAGTACTGGCACCTATAGGTGCTCAAGCTAGATTTAAATAGATGCATAAAATCTCTTGCCCTGAACCATATCTCTCTGTCCCCACCCATTAGCCTAGCTTAGGCCACCACTATTGCTACATTTGCTTTGTTGCAGCAGCCTGTTCTCCCTTCCTGTAGTCTTTCTTCTTCAATACATTTTTTATACTTCAGAACACATAGAAAGAACTTCCTTGGCTTACAGTCTTACTTCTTTGCCTCCTATTATCTCTAGGCTTAAGTACCAATTCCTTAATATGGTTATCAGGCCCTTCGTGACCTCATGATTTCATCATTGCTTTCTTTTCTAGCCTTGTCTCTCAGCACTCTCCATACCAATGCATGACATGGATTTTTCTCTTTAAAAATGTGTACATGGCTTCCTCTCTGGAGCTCCTGCCTCTTCCTCCCTTACCACTTTTGCTTGGTGAGTTTCTAATTGACTTAATTTCTCAGCATGCATGATATCTCCTCCAGAAGCTCTTGCTGACATCCCCACTTCCTTCCTCCCACTTAACCAGTTTTGTGTTTTCTCCTAGGTAACCCTATCGCTTACCCCTATCATGGATTTATCCTAATGTATTAGAACTGTCTTTTTACTCTCACATTTCCCTTCTAGACTGTAAGTTCCTTAAGGTTAGCAATGGGCTTATCTGTGTTGTAACTCGTTAGTAGTTCCTGGAACATAGTGGATACTACAAAGCTATTTCTTGAGTTGAGTGTATGCATGAATTACTGTGACAATTCCTTACTGTTTCCATAGTGGTTTTGCCAATGTCATCATGTATCATATCTTCTCTTATTTTCAGAATTTCTCTTCTAACTTCTATAAGAGCTTAACTTCAAAACATGTTGAACAGTATATACTGCTAAATGAAAAAGGGAAATACAGAATGGTGTTATGGTATGCTTCCCTTCGGGTAAGAAGGAAGGAATATAAGAAAATATATGTGCATGTATTTATTTGTGTAAAAGAAATTAAAGCAGGATAAATCAGAAACTAAAGAGATTGGTTACCTATAGGAAGTGAATGGCAAAGGGGTAGAAAGAAGGGGAGAGAGATGGAAACAAGATAAAAAGGATAAGGAGGGTACAATTCTTTTCTGAGAAGCTCTTTGTGTTTTGCTTGATTCCTAGAAACATAGTAGTGTTTTGCATACTCCCTCTCTATAAATAAATAGATCAATAAAACCAGGATGTAGGGGAACCTAAAATTGGATACAAAATATAACAGATGAGCCTGACTTTATTGTGAATTGATATTGATAACATATTTACACTGAAGGGGGTGGGAAAGAAAAGCACTAATCTGGGTATTTTGACTGGTATTGTGAGGCTAAGGGTAAAAAGTATTATACACAAACGCTTCGCTCAAGTTAGTGAATTTGTGTCTCCTAGCAGTGTGGATTATCAATTCTGAAACTGCTTTATGTGTATGCTAGGATTAAACAAAGAAGTTAGAAGTATGGAAGTGGGAACCCTGTAGTATCAAACTCAATCAGAGGTAGTAGTATGAACTCATGGTTTTTAGTATATACAGATGTGTGTGTGTGTATATATATATATACATATATACATATATATATATAGTAGTATACAGACATATATATATATGCAGATATATTAATGCAAAAATAAAAATAGGCCAGGCGCGGTGGCCCACGCCTGTAATCCCAGCACTTTGGGAGGCCAAGTCGGGCAGATCACGAGGTCAGGAGACTGAGAACATCCTGGCTATGGTGAAATCCCATCTCTACTAAAAAAAAAAAAAAAAAAAATACAAAAAATTAGCTGGGTAGGGTGGCTGGCGCCTATAGTCCTAGCTACTCAGGAGGCTGAGGCAGGAGAATGGCATGAACCCAGGAGGAGGAAATTGCAATGAGCCGAGATCGCGCCACTGCACTCCAGCCTGGGTGACAAAGCAAGACTCCGTTTCAAAAAAATAAAATAAAATAAAATAAATGCAAAAATAAAATAGATGAATGTGTGCATGCACATGCATACATAATACATGATATTCCCTAGCTCTGTCTGAAGAGGACCTGGGAACAAAGAGGGCCTGGGAGCAAAGACATACTAGTAGTAGTGAACATAGCTGGTGCCCAGATTTTGGTTTCTAATTACCATCTGTAATAAAAATAACCAGGCTGATTATGTAGGTAATACATGCTTATCTTAAAAAGTGGTTTTATTCTGCTTTTCTTACTTTCTGTATTGTAAGCGCTGTCCCAAATGAGAAAAAGCATTTTTCAAGATTCAAAGCATATCCAAAAGCAAGGAGGTTTTGCATTAAATATAAATAGTAATAGCACCTTCTTCTACGTGACAGAAGATATAAAAATTAAATACTTTAAAAAAGGAACCAGAGCTCCTTGGAGAAGTGGTTGATTCCAGGGCAGACTCAAGAAAACACAAGATGAGCCTGAAGCATCTTCTAGTGCCAGAAGGCTGAAAGTGCGCTCAAAAGACATAGAAGCCAGCCTCAAAGAGCTTCCAACAGCCAAACTGGAACAATTTGAGCAACAAAACAAATAATGGTGATATTAGATTATAACCTGTAGAATAAAAGAAATATGAACCCATACTGATATAAATAAATAAATAAAAATAGGGGGGAAGGACAGCTATTCCTTACAGTAAAATTCCATTTGATAAATGAAGAAGAAATGAGAGAATGTAAAATCACCATTAGACAAACATCACAATAGCCATTACTGCAAGCAAGATCCAGCAGTGGATGCTAACATCAGTGAGAGAAAGTTTGAAGAGAAACAAAATATTTGCATAGTCTCAAATATATTTATTAATTTTAAGGGAAAACTGTTACTTTACAGGAGAGAGACCTAGTAGACATCACCTTAACCAAATGATCACAGTGTAATGAGACATATCAACATCATGTATCACACATGTGATGCACTGAGAAGTGTACAACATCATTTCTGTGGTATTAGTGACAAAGGCACACAACCTCAATCTAATTATGATGAAGCACCAGACAACCCCAAGTTGACAAACATTTCAGAAAATAATTCGTCAGTATGCTTCAGGAGTGCCAGTGTCATGAAGACTAAGGAATTATCACAGACTGGAGGAAACTAAGGAGATGTAACAACAGATGTGATGTGGAATTTCATAATGGATGCTGAAACAGAAAAGGGACATTAGTGGAAAAACTGGTGAAATTTGAATAAAGTCTGTCGGCTAACTAGCTAACGATATAATACCAATGTTAATTTCCTGGTTTTGGTAATTTTACTGTGGTTATATAAGATGTTATATAGGTGAGGGGTATATGGAAACTCATTGTACTATTTTGTTTTCAATCTTGCTCTAAAATTATTTAAAACAAAAAAGTTTATAAAGAGGAACTACAAATATGCTCTATGGTCTCTTCCTAAAAACAAATACATACAGATATTTAGGATAAAGCTATTGGGTTATCGATTAACTTTTGACTTTTATAATTTAGGTATGTGTTTTACCATTTTGAGGGAAACTACTGAAAGAACAGAATAGAATAGAGAAAAAACAGAAAATATTAAAGGAGACGAAAAAAGAAGAAAATGGGAGGACAACTGGAAAACATAAAATGCTCTTTCTGCCAGATTAAGGAAAGTCTCTTCTATTCTGAGTTTGCTGAAAGTTCTTACCATGAGTGGATGTTTTAAGCTTATTAAATGTATCTTCTGCATCTTTGAAATGATCATTTAATTTTTCTTCTTTTTTTGCCAGATTTCTTTTAATTTTTATCTATAATTAGGAAATTTTTCTCAATCCCAGGCTACAGAGGAAGTTTATGTTTTTTTATAGTTATATGGTTTCATTAGTATAGAACTCTTATCATTTTGGAATTTGAGATGCCACAGTAAGGTACACTCAACTTCCATGTGCAATTAAATTTTACATTCATCAGGGAGCATTCTGCTAAAAGAACCCTCTCTTTTTCAATATAAATGTTTAATTTTTACATATAGATAATATTTGTACATACCATAAATATGTAGTACATGTGATATTTTGATACAAGGATACCATGTGCAATGATCAAATTAGGGTAATTGGAACATCTGTCACCTCAAATATTTTATCATTTCTTTGTGTTAGGAACATATCAATTCCACTCCTCTCGTTATTTTTAAATATACAATAAATTATTGTTAGCTATAGTCTTTTTATTGTGCTTCTGAACATTAGACCTTATTCCCTGTATCTAGTTGTATTTTTGTATTTACTATCCAAACCTTTTTATCCCCTGCTCCTCACTACCCTCCCAGCCTCTAGTAACTGTCATTCTACTCTCTTATTTCCATGAGGTCAATATTTTAGCTTCCACATATGAGTTAAGGCAGGATAAGAACATGCAATATTTGTCTTTCTGTGTCTAGCTTATTTCACTTAACGTAATGTCCTGTAGTTCCATCCATGTTATTACAAATGAAAGGATTTCATTCTTTTATGTCTGAATAATATTCCATTGTGTATATGTATCACATTTTCTTCATTCATTCGTTGATGGACACTTAACTTGATTACTTATCTTGCCTAGTGTGAATAGTGCTGCAATAAACATGGGAATGCAGATCTCTCTTCAATATACCAATTTCCTTTCTTTTGGATATATATCCAGCAGTGGGATTGCCAGATCATATAATAGTTCTATTTTTAGTTTTTTGAGGAACCTCCGTACCGTTTTCCATAGTGGTTGTATTAATTTACATTCCCACCAACAGTGTACAAACATTCCCCTTTCCCCACATCCTCACCAACATCTGTTACTTTTTGTCATTTTGATAAAAGCCATTTTAACTGGAGTGAGATGATGTCTCATTGTGGTTTTGATTTGCATTTCTCTGATGATTAGTGATGTTGAGCATATTTTTCATGTATGTGTTGCCCATTTGTATACCTTCTTTTGAGAAATGTCTGTTCAATCTTTTACCCATTTTTAATTGGATTTTCTTTCCTTTTTTTTGCTATTGAGCTGTTTGAGAACTTTCTCTTGTCTATCAATCAACTATTTACCTATCCATTTTTAAAATTAATATAGGATTGATGGATTCATTTTATTCAGTGGTTATACTTCACTACTGCCTTTGCTTATTTTGATACTGAAAATTTCCCAGATTTGACCAGAGGAAAATAATTCAGGCTCCTGTGTCCTCCTTCCCTCTCACCCCTCCCTGGCTCCTCTTTCTGTTCTTCCCTTTCCCTCTTTCTTTCTTGTAATTTTATTGAGATATAATTCACATGCCACAAAATTCACCCTCCTGTGTCCTTTTAATATGCCCCCATCATTTTTTTCCCTAATTTTCTAATTTTCTGGTACAATAAGACATTTTTGGCCTATTTTGTACCTTCCCAAGCTTGAAATAAGCAATTTCTCCTGGTTCTTTTTAGTATAGGATATTATTAAGAAACCAGTATCTGAGTAGTAGGTGTGCTTATTGCTATTGGTGTGTTATTGCTTCTTGATTCTTCAGTGGACAGGAAAAACGTACGAAGAAGTAAATGTTTATGATTTGTTTGCTCTTCTATTCCCTAGACTGCTTTTTTAGCATCTAAAAATGGTAGCTCATGAAATATACTCTTTTGCACTTTGATTTTGCAGGGTAACAGTGTACCCTAGATATCAGGTTCTACCAGTTCATAGAGCTCTTTCTTATTCTTGTCTAAGCTTTATAGTTCTCCAATTTATGGATATACCATAGTTTATTCAACCACTCTCATTTAAGTAGTTTCAACTCTTTTGCTACTGCAAAAAAATGCTGTAATTTATTACTTTGTGCAGATATATTTTCATTTTATTAAAGGTATTGATAATTAATTTTAAGACTTCATCTTAGCTATTTCTTAAAACTTTATCAAAGGTGCTCACTAGGGGTGTTACTGACTGATTTGTTCCACCTTATTTTTTATTTCTCATTTACTCTCTGGTAGATATAGTAATGTACAGTGAAATAGTGAAGATGCAGATAGCCAAGGAGTAGAAGAGAGTAGGGTATGAGAACATTAACTCCTAAATAATAAAGGTTGGCTACTTAGTTGTTCCCATTTCACATGTACAAGGCTATTTGCACCTCGCTTGGGGTTTTTAGTTGCTGGCATTAGTGGTGGCGATGCTATCTTTGTCTTCAGGTGGTTCACTGGTAGAATATTTAAAAAGGAAGGTCCTCAAAGACTGTCCACTTCAACTTCTCCATTGTGCATGTGGGGTCCCAGTGCCCACAGGCTTACCTGATATCACATAGCATTTTAATGGTGAGCTGTGACTGGAACCAGATCTCCAAACACATGCTTGTTCCACCTACACCACATCATCTTTCCTTTTACAAACATCAGACTTTGGCATGGAGTTGGAAAAACTTTTTTTGCAAATAGTGAATATAAGAAGCTAAATAACTTATTTTGATTTTAACCTTTAAGGTCCTTTATTTTTTTGCTCCAATTTTTGCTGCAACTCTTTGCCCTTTCTTCTCACCAACTGTGGGTCAGTGGTAAGCAGCAGATACACAGTGCTTACTATGTGCTGGCCACTTTTTAAGCACATTACACATATTAAAGCATTTATCCCTTCCAGTCATCCAACAAGGTAGAGATGATTTCAGATGAAGAAAATGAGGCCCAGAGAAGCTAAGTAACTCATTCAAGGTCACATGCGTGTTCAAGGTCTGGGCTGCTGATTGATAAAGTCCTGGCAGCACAGACAAGAATATGTCTCCCTGATGTCTTTTATTTTTTTCCCCTGCCATATTTGGTACCAGAGCCAGAGATCCCCTGGGACCACACAGATTATCCTAGAAATTTCTGATACAGGGAAGAATAAGTACTTCAATTGTACTGGAAGTCATAGAAAACACACACACACACACACACACACACACACACACACACACACACACACTTTCACTATTTATTTATTTTATATAGTTTATGTATAAACTATATAGAGAGAGTTTGACGGGTTATTTCAGAGTGAGTGGAAAGACTATTTCAAAAGAAAATTTGAAGACATTTTAAAACTTTTACCTTTCAGCAGTTAATTGATTGCTATTTTTAAATTTAAAATATGCATACTTTAAATACCTCAAGATTTCTTGAAGTTATAACTTGGGCTTGTTGCTTACGATTAATTAAAAAGAAGTGATCTTTTTATTCACAAGTGGGGCTCTTATCTGGCTTCTACTATTATGTAACCTTATCTGACTTGAACAGGTCTGGTGATAGGATGATTTACCACTCTAAACTTCAGGACTTGAGGCTGGTAAGTATTTGTCTTTTAAAAGTATGAAATGATTTAAAAAAAGATATTCCAGCCTCTCCCAAGTAAAGGAGGACAGAGAAGAATTGATGCTGCATGCTCTTGGCTGGCCCAGTATTCCTTTAAACTTTTTAGTTGAATTAGAGTGGTGTTCTCATGGGTTCAATCATGCTGTCATGAAACAGTTCATCAGTATGTCTCTTAAAAGCCTTAAATAAATGTCCTCTTGGTACACATATACCCTCCCAAGACTAAACCAGGAAGAAGTTGAATCTCTGAGTAGACCAATAACAAGCTCTGAAATTGAGGCAATAATTAATAGCCTACCAACCAAAAGAAGTCCAGGACCAGATGGATTCACAGCCACATTCTACCAGAGGTACAGAAAGGAGCTGTTACCATTCCTTCTGAAACTATTCCAATCAATAGAAAAAGAGGAAATCCTCCCTAACTCATTTTATGAGGCCAGTATCATCCTGATACCAAAGCCTGGCAGAGACACAACAAAAAAAGAATTTTAGACCAATATCCCTGATGAACATCGATGTGAAAATCCTCAATAAAATACTGGCAAACGAAATCCAGCAGCACATCAAAAAGCTTATCCACCACAATTAAGTCAGCTTCATCCCTGGGTTGCAAGGCTGGTTCAACATACACAAATCAATAAACATAATCCATCACCTAAACAGAACCAACAACAAAACCACATGATTATCTCAATAGATGTAGAAAAGGCCTTAGACAAAATTCAACAGCCCTTCATGCTAAAAACTCTCAATAAACTAGGTATTGATGGAACATATCTCAAAATAATAAGAGCTATTTATGACAATCCCACAGCCGGTATCATACTGAATGGGCAAAAACTGGAAGCATTCCCTTTGAAAACACGCACAAGACAAGGATATCCTCTCTCACCTCTCCTATTCAATGTAGTATTGGAAGTTCTGGCCAGGGCAACCAGACAAGAGAAAGAAATAAAGGGTATTCAATTAGGAAAAGAGGAAGTCAAATTGTCCCTGTTTGCAGGTGACATGATTGTATATTTAGGAAACCCTGTCGTCTCAGCCCAAAATCTCCTTAAGCTGATAAGCAGCTTCAGCAAAGTCTCAGAATACAAAATCAATGTGCAGAAATCACAAGTATTCCTATACACCAATAACAGACACAGAGCCAAATCATGAGTGGACTCCCATTCACAATTGCTATAAAGAGAATAAAATACCTAGGAATCCAACTTACAAGAGATGTGAAGGACCTCTTCAGGGAGAACTACAAACCACTGCTCAACGAATAAAAGAGGACATAAAGAAATGGAAGAACATTTCATGCTTATGGATAGGAAGAATCAATATCGTGAAAATGGCCATGCTGACCAAGGTAATTTATAGATTCAATGTCGTCCCCATCAAGCTACCAATGAGTTTCTTCACAGAATTGGAAAAAGACACTTTAAAGTTCATATGGAACCAAAAAGGAGCCCGCATTGCCAAGACAATCCTAAGCAAAAAGAACAAAGCTGGAGGCATCACACTACCTGACTTCAAACTATACTACAAGGCTACAGTAACCAAAACAGCATGGTACTGGTACCAAAACAGAGATATAGACCAATGGAACAGAACAGAGGCCTCAGAAATAACACCAGACATCTACAATCATCTGATCTTTGACAAACATGACAAAAACAAGAAGTGGAGAAAGAATTCCCTATTTAAATGGTGCTGGGAAAACTGGCTAGCCATATGTAGAAAGCTGAAACTGGATCCCTTCCTTACACCTTATACAAAAATTAATTCAAGAGGGATTAAAGACTTAAATGTTAGACCTAAAACCATAAAAACCCTAGAAGAAAACCAAGGCAATACCATTCAGGACATAGGTATGGGCAAGGACTTCATGACTAAAACACCAAAAGCAATGGCAACAAAAGCCAAAATAGACAAATGGGATCTAATTAAACTGAAGAGCTTCTGCACAGCAAAAGAAGTTACCATCAGAGTGAACAGGCAACCTACAGAATGGGAGAAAATTTTTGCAATTTACCCATTTGACAAAGGGCTAACATCCAGAATCTACAAAGAACTTAAAGAAATTTGCAAGGAAAAAAAACAACCCCATCCAAAAGTGGGCAAAGGATATGAACAGACACTTCTCAAAAGAAGACGTTTATGCAGGCAACAGACACATGAAAAAATGCTCATCATCACTGGTCATCAGAGAAATGCAAATCAAAACCACAATGATATACCATCTCACGCCAGTTAGAATGGCGATCGTTAAAAAGTCAGGAAACAACAGATGCTGGAGAGGATGTAGAGAAATAGGAACACTTTTACACTGTTGGTGGGAGTGTAAATTAGTTCAACTATTGTGGAAGACAGTGTGGAGGTTCCTCAAGTATCTAGAACTAGAAATACCATTTGACCCAGCGATCCCATTACTGGGTATATACCCAAAGAATTATAAATCATGCTACTATAAAGACACGTGCACACGTATGTTTATTGTGGCACTATTCACAATAGCAAAGACTTGGAACCAACCCAAATATCCACCAATGATAGACTGGATTAAGAAAATGTGGCACATATACACCATGGAATACTATACAGCCATAAAAAAGGATAAGTTCATGTCCTTTGCAGGGACATGGATGAAGCTGGAAACCATCATTCTCAGCCAACTGTCACAAGGACAGAAAACCAAACACCGCATGTTCTCACTCATAGGTGAGAATTGAACAATGAGAACACTTGCACACAGGGCAGGGAACATCACATACTGGGGCCTGATGGGGGATTGAGGAGTAGGAGAGGAATAGCATTAGGAGAAATACCTAATGTAAATGACGAGTTGATGGGTGCAGCAAACCAACATGGCACATGTATACCTATGTAACAAATCTGCACATTGTGCACATGTACCCTAGAACTTAAAGTATAATTTTAAAAAATGTCCTCTTGCTAAGAAGTCTGAAAATTGGATTCAGACATATCTTTGCCCTATCACTTTATTTTTTATTTGTAATAATTTTATACTATTATCATGCCTTCACACAAGTTATCACATTTAATTTCTACATAGATCTTGAAATAAGGAGGGAAGCTATTACCACCAGTGTGTAGAGAAAACTGAGTCTTAGAGATTTTAAGCAATTTGCCCAAGGTTGCAGTACAGTGGTGAGGTAGAGCTGGTAGGAAATGAGTAAGCTGGACTCCTGACTCCAATGCTTGTTCTTCCCTACAAGGCAGGACACTCCCAAGTGGGATGACTTGCGATCCCAGAAATCACAATAGTTGTTCAGCTGTGGTCTGGAATGGAGCAAGACAATGCCAGAGACTGCTTCTTCCTTTTTCACAGGAAGTCACCTGCTTGTGCAGGCCCTTTAAGACTACTTTTGCACTGCTCTACATATTTCTCTTGTTTTGGTGGAGAACTCTGCTAAATATTTGAAGCCTAGTTTTGGCAAGTTCTGGAAGATAAACCAGAAGTTACATAGGAAGTTGAGTGTGTTACCACTCACCTAGCACAATCTCCCTGCCACACACAGCCTGAAAACAAAAACAAAAACCAAGGTTTCAGGTAGGAATTTATGCTTTTATGTTGCATTGCCTTTTGGGAAGGACTCATCGTCACAGCTGTGTTCTGAGATGCCTGAGCTGTTAAAATCTATCCCATATCAGTATATAAGCTTTCATATTTCCTGTATCTCTAGGACAAAGGACAATGGTGTAGTTTTCCAACTGGATTCAGAATATACTTAGCAAAGCATATGCAAAAACATATGCAAGAACTAGTATGAAACACTGGAGTAAAGCCCAAAGGAAATATGCATTAAAAGTACCAGAACATGAAAATCCTGTGTTCAAAGAAGCACATTCAGTGGCTTTAGGCTGCCGCCTTTTGCAGGCTCTGCTCTCCCACCAGGCTTCAGGGCTGTCTGTTTCTCCACAGTCAGAAAGCTAAAGCTTGCTCTTTGGCCCTAAGTCCTGACAACTTGAAAATCTTAGTATTGGGCATTCCTATTTGAAATCCCTAATAAAAGTGGGAAATTTTTGAAGGGCCATCCTTTTCAGTGTTTAGCTTGGAATTCATCCTGCCCTTCAGGGGCCTCCAAAAAAGACAAACCACTTCATCCTCTGAAACACTTCATTATGAGCTGAAAGGGAGCCAGTACAGAAGACCCTATTCTATCTGAGATGGAACAGGACAGTATGTTTGTCTTGTTTCCTAGTATTGCCAGGTCTTAGGGTCACCAAGCCATCCACTATCTCAAGTTGGTCTTATTTATTTGTGTCATGCAAAGGGGAATTCATTTTCTAAATTGTTAAGAGTTAAAATATGTTTATTACACTCTTTGGAAGGTTTGGCCCAGCGTGTATCACAGCCCTGTCTTGAAGCACTGAGGTTTGTTTTCCATCAATTTTCGCCTCAAACATGAAAGAAGTTTCAACAGTGGCTAGGATATTACCTGTCATTTTAATGATCAGATGAAGAGAAGTTAAATTATAAGATGACCTGGACAACAACCAGACTTCAGAATCCATTTCAATAAAGTGTTAGTGAGCTTCCCAGTACCCCTGATGATGGTGAAAAAAATAAAATGTCAGCCAAGCATTTCAAGACAGATTAGAGAATTACCCAATTCCCTCCACCTCCTCACTCTAAGTCTAAGGCAAATGTTTGTTTAAAAATTTAAAACTAAGCAGTTTATGTTCAACTGGATGAATTCATTCATTTGGGACAGAACACCAACCAAAAAATGTAATCTATAATGTTTGCTTCATACCTAGTATATTCTTTATGAAGAACTCTCTTTTCTGTGTCATTACTCAATTGGAACACCATAAATGCAGCAAAAAGTTTTATTTAATTATTAGCTGTTTTAAAACCAATTTATTTATGATAACAATAACATTTGTCGACCACTTTTATATGCCTGGCATATCCTTATGGGAACTTTTATTTAATCTTTTAAAAAATCCTACGAGATAGGTACTTATTACCCCCCTACTTTATAGATGACTGAATAGAGGCCTCTGCTGGTTAGGTGACTTGCCAAAGGCCATCCAGCTGTGGAGCAGGAACTGAAGCCCAGGAGTCTCACTGCAGCACGGTACCCTCTTCACTAGATGATTTTCTGTCATGTAGCTCAGTTAGCCCTGGTAACATGGTTGGTTGATGACACGTCTACTAGATGATCACTCGAGAAAAGAAAGTTAATCACGAGGCATTGTTTTTCAGGGACAATGGGAGAAATTGACTTTTTTAACATGCTTATTTAGCATGTGTATAATTGTAGTGGGCCCCGTAGAAGTAATTTTATAGAAGTAGACTTAGGTAGAAATGAAGTAGGTAACAGTCAAGAAATAAGATTGCTTATTTGTATGCAAAACGATAGCTATTGCTTGTGTTGCCAAGAAAAGACTTTGTTTTTCCTTTTTAAGTGATAACTACCCACATGCTGCTCAAAAGAGACCAGAGAAAACATCAAAGAACCCTACAAGAGGCTGAACCAGAGAATATTCTGGAAGGTTGTTAAAGAATAATTTCACTGAGGAGAAATTTTTTACAGATGAAACTGGCAGATGGGAGTTATTCATTCATCTCTTCCAGAAATAGCTGAAAGGAATACAATAGAAATCATTCCAGTTTGAACATATATAGGGTGATGGATTCAGCCAGGATGCTAAGACAGTTTTGGATTTTTTCACTTTTATATGCTTAGGGTTTCCATGAATATCACTGAAACCCGTGATTCAGTAACTTGGAGTGCTAGAGGTTTAATGCTCTCTCTGCATTGTGAACCACATCATTTAGAACAGAACCTTTGGAAAAAGTAAAGGTTGTTTTAAACATTGGTAAGTATCCATACCAAGCTGTGTTATATAGCCAGTCATTGGCCATGGCAGTCAGAGAAAGCCTTTGTCTACCACTTACCGAAAGGTGTGTATTTTGTCTGTATTTGTGTGTGTGTGTGTGTGTGTGTGTGTGTGTGTGTGTGTGTGTGAGAGAGAGAGAGAGAGAGAGAGGAAGAGAGTGAGAAGAATCTTTTTTATTTGTTTTTTTTTGTTCTAAAATGTCCATCTTGGGCCAAGACACTTTGTACTTGCTTCGGGGAAAAAGACTATAAAATAGGACATTTGTTTCAAAAATAAGTAGTTTTTCTAGTAGAATTAAATGATAGCAGAGTAAGTTCTTCTCACTGGCGAAATGGAAGGTCACTGTATGTCCAGAGACTTTATTTACACCTATAAACATTATGACTGTGGCACATTAAGCCCATATTCTTGTACATAAAAAGCCACTTTACCTCAGCCTTAACTTGTTCCTGTAAAAACAGAGCTTTGTTTTATAGCCTGTCTAGCTGTATCTCTGCTTGACAAATAGACATCAAATAAAGAAGCAATTGTGCAAGAAGGCTCGTGTAACTTATTCAGAGACTTTGGCTAGATCTACTTACCTGAACAGCCTTCAGTAGTAACAAACGGAGCCCAGCTGATAAATAGCTGGTTTTAATTTTCATGAAAGTTAGAAGTATCACCTGCCAAGAGGGTTGGTTATTCTTGTAGTTTGGGTTCAAAAGCCTTGCTGGTTCCAGAATGATGATAGCCACTAACATTTATATGATATTCTGACCTTTGCAAAATCATTTATATGATCTCATTTTATCCTTACAAGGTTTTTAGAAAGTAAAAGCCGTAATATATATAGCATATACTGTTTCAGTTTGTTTTTCACGCACATGAATTTAAACACACACGATTTCCAGAATAATTTACTATCAATTTCTTAATAGACTAATGCACTCTTTTTTTTTTCCTTTTCTTATTTTCCTTCTTTTGTGTTGTCTAGACAGTTTTACTTCCAATTATTTTACACCATGGTCAGTCATCGGTGAGCCTTCCAGGCCTTTGCAGAACATTGTGATTTTTTCTTTTGTCTTCTTTTTCTTAAGACTTGATGTAAAATCATGACTTGTCTTTTTTCTGCTTGGTTTTCTCACCTACCCCTAGCCCCTCTTTGCTGTAATAGATATTGACCCTAAGTCCTTGAGTTATCTCAGTCAGGGCACGGGGTGAGGGAAGGCCTATCAGACATCTGAGTGGTTGTTGGAAAACATGGAGGAGTTAGGCCAACTAGGAGGCAGAGGTGTTCCAGGCTGAGTGAACTGTATGCATGCAAAAAGGCACAGAGGTGGGGCACAGTGTGAGGAGGCTCGGAAACGTAATGTGAGCAGACCCATGGGGCTGCTTGGAAGGGGTGGTGTCCATCAGAGGAGGCTGGGAAGGGGCTAAGTGAAGGCCAGGACAGGTTGGGAGAACTGCAGTCTACTCCGAAAAGCTAAACAGAACCACTTAAGGCTTTTAAGTACAAGGATGATATGATCACTGTTCGCTTTTCATAGTTATACCTTGTTTCTACAATACATACACACACACACACACATACACACACTGCATCTGATGCTCACAAGGTCAAAGTTACATAGTTAACATTTCTGGACACTTTTGCCCTTCAGGTTCTATTTCTACTCACTTGACCTCCTGCCCATTCATTTTATTCAATTCAGTAAACATTTAGTTAGGAACATCTTAAAGCCCTCCAGGAGCAGATCTGCCACATTGTATGTTTACATGGACTTAAAGAGAATATGAGGATTTGGGTGATAAAAGACTTTTCTTAATTTAAACTTGGCAACATCCTTTCCCATCCTCATACTTTCTTGTTAAATGTGTCCCCTTATGACTGCCATGGTATTGCACGTCTGCTCAGTTTGTGGGAGCTCCATACCACATCTATTCCTGCCTGCTACCAGAGGATCAGCCTTTGGAACAAAACTACTGGTCCAGAACTAAGTAATGTGGGAGCCTGTCCTTTCTCCTGTATTTTACATTATCTTGAATATACCCTCTTGTTTCATTTTCCTGGTATCTACAATTTGACCCGCATATGTCTGAAAACAGAATTCTATTTTTTCTAAGACTAACCTTACCAAGCTCAGACACAGTAGTAAAGAAATCTCCTTTTTGACTACTTCAGTGACATATCTTAATATGAAAGCATTTAGCACCGTGCCTGACAAGTGGGGGATGCTCAGTACTTTTGTTTCCTCTCCCCTCTACCCTTTCTCCCTAATTTTATTTACTTGTGTTGCTTTTTGGTGTTTTGGTTGATACTGTTGCATCAGCTCACATGCATTTGATAGATCCATGATAGATAGATAAATAGACTTCTTTATCTATAGACAGACTATCTATAGACTAGATCTTCCTTTCCTTTCCTGTCCTGTCCTGTCCTGTCCTGTCCTTTCCCCCTTGATTCTCTTTATATATATATTTCTCACATTGGATTCTTGATATTTGGTTTCTTTAATTTTCACATATAGTTTTTGTTTGTTTATTTATTTATTGAAAGCCATTTTATCCAAGTGATTGTACTTAATTATGGGAGATACAAGCCAGGATAAGATAAAATCCTCAGCATAGGAGAGTCTGGTACAGGAGATGCACAAATAAAGACGCCAAAACATGTGATGTGCCCTTTGGGAACATCTAGGTTGTTTGAGAGCTAGGGCTTGACTCTGGATTTGGGGCTGGAAAAAATTTTACAGAGGAAGTGACCTGGAGAGGCCAAATGCTACGAACATGGTTTTAGAGCCACATTTTTGGTTGAGTTTGTATCATAGCTTCACACTAACTAGCTGTGTGACCTTGGGTAAGTTATTTAACCCCTCTGTGCCTCAGTTTTCTCATCTGTAAAGGGGAGATTATAGTAGCATTACCTTGTAGATGTTGTTACCAGTGTTGAATGTTATTATATATATCTCATTTAGAATAGCACTTGCCTTTTAGAAGCACTTGATAGATATTAGCCATTGTCATTATTATTATTATTTCTATAATTATTATCATAGTTATTCTTTAAGCTGATTCATGAAGAATGTTATTTAAAGGAACATTCCTGGCAGAGGATATAATTTAATTGGTGTTACTTTGAATATAATAACCCCTCCACTATATTTTCTAAGTGGATATTGTTAATGCAGAGAGAAATGATCAATATTTTTATACTTATATTTTACATGTATTTTGTAATCTTCTACCTAGTCTATGTGATAGGTGGAAAATAAGACTTTTTATTTTATGTTTTTGGAATTTTTTAGGTCTACAATTATATCATCTGGAAATTATGATTATTCTTTTTTCTAATGCATACATTTCTTCCTTTCTAAAATATCTTATTATACTGCTTTGAATTTCTAGAACAATGTCAAGTAGTAGTTGTGATAGCTAAGATCCTCATTTTTAACCTAATGCTAACGTGAATATTTTGTCTGCTTTACTTATAAATTTTATGTTGCCTATTAGTTTTAGATCCTTATTCCTAGTTCACTGGCATTTTTTTAAAAATTAGAGTCCAGAGTGCTCATCATTACACTATGGAATCTCTATTTTTTTTTGAAAATTAGAAGTGGATGTTAAATATTATCCTCTATTGAGATTCCGTTTTGACATATTTATTTGAGGACTTAATTGAATCATTTTGCATTTCTGGATCAAGTTATCTTTAATTATACTTTTAAAAATATGATTCTGAGTTTGAATTACTAATACCTTAATGGATTTTGCATACATATACGTGCATGAGATTGCTCTCAAATTTTTTTCTGAATGAGTTTGTACTCAGGGATTTGGGTGGTTTTATAGCATGGTGATGCTAACTTTGGAAAATAGATCTTCCTAGAAATGTTAAATGTTCTACCACTGTCCAGCATCTTTAGAAAATGCCAAGTTCCCTTTCCCTAAGATCATTCTTTTAATCATTTTTCCTTTATATTTGTTGTAATTAAATTTTATCCTCTATGAGCTCCTTTGAATTTTCCCAACTTTCAGAAGATTGATTTTGTCTTTTTCCTCAACAGAATTGGTAAAGGCTTTATTTTCCACTTTATTATTTTACTTCTTTTTAGTTGTAAATCCTATCTACTCTAATGAGCCACTTTCTCTCCTTCGTAATTATATGCTGGATTCCTATAGAAGTATCCACCAATGCTGAATTCTTTTAAAACAGTGTAAGATGTTTTTAGACAGTCTCAGGGTCTATCTTCATTGGTGTCTCTTTAAGTTACTTCTGTGCTAATTCCTTTTTTACTAAGAGGACACTTCAGTGATTTTCCCAAACCCTTTCACTTTTCTTTTGAGCAAGGGATGTGTAGTAGGTGTTGAGGATATGGAGTATATACCATGATCTTCTTTTTGCCCGTCTAGAACTCAGATTGTTTGGACAGTAATTCACAACTGCATTTCTATGTGTCTTTCCTTTCTGACAAGGAGAAGCGAGATAATGGGATAGTTTAGACTTGAATTTTGGAGTCAGCATATAACAGATTGGAATTCAAGTTCTCCCAATCACTATGTATGTGACTTTGAGCAAGTCACTTAAGCTTTTTACAGCTTAGTTTCATCATTAGTGAAATGAGACACTAATCACTACCATTCTAGATCACTATTAAATGAGCAAACACAAAATCAGTAACACTATGGCTAGCACATAAGTGCTAAAAAAAGGTACTAATGTAATTATTATTCAATTATGATTAACATATTCTTATATAAAAATTGCATCCGGTTCATCACCCCTCAAAACCCATAGTCTGGATCTAGTTGTCTGGATTATCTAAACTGTAGATAATCTGTACATTCCTGCCTTGTACATTCGTACCTTTTTTTGAGTTTCTTCAATTTCTGCCTACTGTGTTTCTCTCACTACTGCAGTGTGCTTTGGTAGAAAATACTCATGACACAGCAGACCTGGGCTCTACTCCTAACAGGGTCATTGGCTCGCTGTCTGACCTTAGGTCAGTAAATCTTTTTATCATTTATTATAATAACTGCCAATTACTGAGCATCACTTTACCTGTGATGCCTTATATAAGGTTTTATTTACTCCCCACAATCAGTTTTAGGAAGATACTTTCATTTCTCAAATGAAGAAATAGAAACTCAAAGGTATTGGGTAATTTGCCCGAGAGCTAACTTGATGTGTGGTTTTTCTGGGACATAAAGGTGCAGATTTTCTATAAGGAACTTAAACAAATAAACAAGTAAAAACCAAATAACCTCATTAAAAATGGGCAAAAGACATGAACAGATACTTCTCAAAAGAAGACATACAAGCAGCCAACAAACCTGAAAAAATGCTCATTATCACTAATCACCAGAGAAATGCCACCCAAAACCACAATGGGATACCAACTCACACCAGTCAGAATGGCTACTGTTAAGAAGTAAAAAAAAATAAATAACAGATCTGGGTGAGGCCACAGAGAAAAGGGAATGCTTATATACTGTAGGTAGGAATGTGAATTAGTTCAGCCACTATAAAGAGCAGTTTGGAGATTTCTCAGAGAACTGAGAGTTGAACTACCATGCAACCCAGCAATTCCATTACTGGGTATATATCGAAAGAAAAATAAATCATTTTCCCAAAGACACATGTACTTGTATGTTCATCGCAGTGCTATTCACGGTAGCAAAGACGTGGAATCAACCCAGGTGACCATCAGCAGTGGATTGGATAAAGAAAATGTGGTACATATGCACCATGGAGTACTATGTAGCCATAAAAAACAAAACAATGAAAGCATGTCCTTTGAAGCAACATGGATACAGCTGGAAACCATTATCCTAAGTGAACTATGCAGAAACAGAAAACCAGATACCACATGTTCTCACTTATGAGTGGAAGCTGAACATTGGGTACAATGGTCATAAACATAGAATCAATAGACACTGCAGAATGTAAGATCAGGGAGGGCAGGAGTGAAGGTTAATAAAAGCTACCTGTTGGGTACTATGCTCACTACCTGAGTGATGGATCCATTCATACGCCAAGCTTCAGGATCACACAATATACCCCTTCCAAACCTGAACATGTACCCCCGATTCTAAAATAAAAATTGGGAACAAAAAAGGTGCAGATTTTTACCTACTCTACTGCTCAAAGTTGTGAGACCCAGGGTCAGGTGAAGTTCTTTCATAAACTGTGGACTATGATGTCAATGGAACAGCTCTCTCAGCTCAGTATTTTCTCTCCTGGCCACCACTCTGTCATCCCTATACCTTCTGACTTGTGGATTGTACAGTGAGCCACTTATCCTCATTCCCTCTGGGTTTTCACATCCTTTGCTTCCCTCCATTCTCTCCCTTCCTTTTCTTTGTTCTGTAGTGCTTCCACAGAGCTGCTTCTTGGAGCTCCTATTCTATATCCCCTTTCCTTAACCAGAGAGAGCTCTCTCCTCTGCCTGATGTTTTCTGTTTCAGTTGATCTCTTTGGTGTTTGATACCATTTTAAAAATTGTTTTCATAGCTTAATTGAAGGCAGACAGTTCTACATTTCCTCTTTGTGTTTATAAAAGCTTGGTTTGAAAAAGGGCAGTGCAGGATGTATAGGAGGTAAGAAAGAAAAGAACAGAAACCATTGGGAAGGGCTGCTATGTTCCATCTTCAAAGAAAGTAGAGCTGGGGTTAGTCCAATCGTTTGACAATTGCAAGGGAGTCTTAGTACCATAGTTTGGACAAAACCTGACTTTTTATTGCCAAAAAAATATAAGATAGAGATGGAGGTAAATGTGAATAATTCAAAGTAATGTTTAAACTTTCAGGATATTTCACCTTCTCTGGAATTAGAGATTTATGCTAGTAAAGAGTTGGGGAGGAATTTGAAATGTTTATGTTACCAGAGTGTAAAAAACATTGTCCAGTTGTTTATCTAATCTTTCATTGGGCTTGCTTTTAAAAACACATTTAGATTTGAAGTAGCCTGGGAAAAATAAACTGTTCCAGGCCATAACTTGATGCCCCAGTGGATATAACATGGATCCTTTTTCATTCGTTTTGAGAAATTTCCCAAGCAGACAGATGTCTTTATACCTTCTTTTGCAGTTTCTTCATCCATAAATAACTATTATCAAGAACTGGAATTACAAATGCTCTGTTATTTCTTTTTAACTTTGATTCCTACAGAAATTACTACTGGGATCTTATTTTTTCTCTGGGGTGGACATTTTGTTGTTGTACCTATTCAGTCTCACAAGTTCTCCATGTGTTTTTATCCAGTGAAATTCATTTCCTAAAGATTTGTATCAGCTAAAGCAAAGAAGTTTTTAAGAACCTTTTTTGGTTCACAGAGCAGCCAGGTCTACTGGGGGAGTAGAAAGAAGAGATTCTATACTGTGTTCTGTTGTAACTGCTTTCCAACCTCCCAGCGGAAAAGGCAGATAATACTATGTAAAAATTAGAATTGATTTTGGTTTCCATTGCTTCCTCCTAATCTCTCAGCCTAAATTCATTCATTTAAGTTGACAACTAAATATCGTGTGCCTGTTGTGTGCCAAGCACTGTTCCAAGACTTAGGATACTGTAGCCACCAAATTAGACAGAGATCCCTGCCATTTTGGAACTCTTATTCTCACAAGTGAAGACAATAAGCAATAAGCATGATAAATAAGTGAACTATGTATGTGAGAAAGTAGTAAGTGCTAATGTTAAGTGTTACAGAAAAAGAAAATGTGTGTCAGAAAAGGGATGGGGGCCACATGGTTATAATTTCAAATTGGGTGGTCAGGGTAGGCTTTGTTCACAAGACAATTTTTGAAGAAAGACTTGTAGAAGGTGAGGGAATTATTCATGCAGAAATCAGAGGGACAAGTGTTTCAGGTAAAGGGAATGGTCAGCACCATCCCTAAAGTGGGAATGGGCCTGGTGTGTTCCAGGGACAGCAAGGAGGACAGTGAGGTGGTGTGGTAGGAGAGGAGGCTGGAGAGATCAGATCACGTGCAGCCTTTGTGCAGACATTTGCTCATTTGCTTTTCCTCTGGGTGAAATGGGGAAAGCCATTTTGAATGAAGGAATGACATGACTTTACCTTTTAAAACGATCACGGGTTACTCTTTTGAGAATAGACTATAGTGGGGGTCAGAGGTAAAAATGGGCAGTCCAATTTAAGGGTTACTCAGAGAAGCAATTTAGCAATACAGTAATTCCCTCCTTATCCATGGAGGATGTGTTCTGAGACTCCCAGTGGTTGCCTGAAACTGCAGATAGTACTGAACCCTGTACTATGAAAAAATGTTGTGTTTTCCTATACAATAACAGGCAGGTAGCATATGCAGCATGGATGTGCTGAACAAAGGGATGAGTTACGTCCCAGGCAGGATGGAGAAGGATGACCCAGGATTTCATCACACTACCCAAAACAGAGTGCAATTTAAAACTTGTGAATTATTTCTGGAATTTTTTATTTAATATTTCAGACTGTGGTTGATTGCAGGTAACTTAAACTGCAGACAGCAAAACTGCATATTACTGTAATTCAGGTAAGAGATGATGATAGATTGTACCAAAGTGGTAGTAGTGGTGAGAAATGGTCTTATTCTGGATGTATTTCAAATGTTGAAACAATAGAATTTCCTAACAGAATGGACATGATATGTGAGAGGAAGAAGGGAATTTAGAATGACTCTAGTAGTTTTGGCTTGAGACACTGAAAAGGTGGGGTTGAGATGGGGAAGGCTGTGGGGTGAGATGGGAAAGGTTTGTGGAGAAGGATAAGAGTAAAGTTTGGGACATGTTGAGTTTGAGATGCTGTTAGAGATCTAAGTGGAGATATTAAGTAAGAAGTTGGGTATGAATCTGGGGTTCAGGAGAGAAATCTGGGCTGAAGTTACAAAATTAGGAGTTGTCAGCATGAAAATGTTACTTTAAAGCCAGAAGACTGGATAAAGTCACCAAGGGAGTAAGTTTAGAAAAGAGATGAGGACCAAAAACTGAGTGCTGGATATTGTAACTTTTAGGAAGTTTGGGAGAAGAGAAGGAACCAGCAAAGAATACTGAAAAAGAGCCTGCAGTGAGGTAACAGGAAAAGCAGTAGAATGTGGTATCCTAGAAGTCAAGCAAAAAAAGTTTCAAGGAAGACTGAATGATCAGCTGTGTCAAATGCTGCTCACAGATCAAGTCAGCTGAGAGCTGAAAATTAGCCCATTGATGGAACCATGTGAAGATCATTGTGATCTTGGGCAGCTTCTGTAGAGTGGCAGAGGCAAAAGCTAGACTGGGATGGATGTGTGAGAGAAAGGAAAAAAGAAGAGTTGTAAAGAGCATATATAGAGAACTCTTCGGAGAAGCTTTGCTGCTAAGAGGAGCAAAGAAACAGAAGAAAATGCTGGCATGAAAGTGGGGTCAAGAGATAGTTAATTTTTCTTGATTTGATGTATATTGTTGTCCTCTATTATTGATCTGGACCCTAATCTTTGTTCTTTCTTTACCAAGCTGTTATTTCTTACTGGCCACTGTTTTTTTTTTTTTTTTTTTTACCAGATCAGACAATCAATTAAGGTTTTATTTGAATATTTAATCCAACTATTGGTGTTCCTAGATAGCTATAGTTGCTGCTCTGTCTTCCTAAAATTTACTACCCTTTGTACCTTCAGTTCCCCACTCATCTTACATGAGAATCTCAGGCTTAGACTGGAATAATTTGGCAGTATAGGGCAAAAATGATGCTGATGCTGTAAATGCTTATTATTATAACACTTGTGTATCATTTACTATGAGTCAGGCACCATTTGAAGCGCTTTACATCCATTTACTCATTTAATCTTTACAATACCCTATGAACTAGGTATAATTATTATCTGCATTTTACAAATAAGGAAATTGAAGCAGAGAAAGATCAAGTAAATAGTTTTTCTTTTTTTAAAAAAAACTAATAATCGTGGAGCTGGGATTAAAATTCTGACGGTTTAGCTCCAGAGGCCATGCTTTTGAAGCAACTGGAGAATTTTAAGAGCAGGCAGTTAGCTAGAGAGATTTCATTTTACATAATATAGGAATTTGCTTGAGTGAATGGGTTATGTTTTTGGAGAAACAGGATAGAATACAGGAGCTGATTGGTCATTTCCTTAGATTTACTAGCCTATACATTAGTGGGCTGTGCTCAGCCCACAATCCTGGAAGGATGTGGTGGAACATTCTTAAATGATGACTTTTTTTTTTTAAGGCTGTATTTCCTCAAGTTTCATAAATTCCTTTTTAAGTCAACAAGTAAATATTAAGCACCTACTCTTTGCATAAGAGGAAAAAAATTTAACTCCTTCCCTCTATATGTTTATTTTCCTGTGGGAAGCTGATTTGTTTATCACACAGGCTATAGAATCATTTGGAAACTAAAATAGAAAGGGCTTTGCATGTGAACGTAATATTTTACTATTTTTTAAAAGGATCCTTAAAATTTCTATGTCTCTAGAGATGAGGTGTGAACTAAATGATTCTTTGTTAAGTGTTATTTCTTAGAGCACTGGTGAGCAGTTGCCACTGAATCCTTCATTAATAATCCCTTCCTTTTCCAGAAGGACTTGCCAACACCCGTAAAGTATTCACTGGGAGAATTAAAGTCATATAAAAATAATTGGTGTTTGTTTCCTTCAAGGCATACATTTAAATACATTGCTCTATTTCTCTGTTCCTTGGCTGCCTCCTATGTTTAGTAACACTAGATCAGCAGACTTCCTCTTTCAAGGTTCAGCTGCTGGCCATTACAATTTCCCATGAGAAAGCAAACCTACCACTGTTTTACCCTTTTATCTTAATGTTTCATCCATTTGTGTCATATTATCTTGTGAGTTTGCATTTCTCAGTAGTAATAGCACTGCTGGTAAATAGAAAACAATGAATGTGATTATGTACCCCTGGCCGTCGTCACTGCCATCATCATCATCATCATCATCATCATTTGAGCCCTTTAAAAATTCCTATTGTAATCTCAGAGGAGTGGTTATCTATGATAGTAGACTATCCGTGGTTTCATTTTAAAAGGGATGTGTACAGTATTTTCATGTGAATTACTTTTAATGCCTTGGTGACAATTTTGCCATTCACCACTGAGTTCAGCTATGAGCATTCCACCAGTGGTCTACTTACTCCATCCTCAACTTTTTTACCTGAGCGTTTTTTAGAAAGTCATATATAAATTTATGCTGTATTCATGGCTTGCAGTTTCATGTGTATTTGGCTGTAACTTGTAATGACTAATATATATTGGGAGTTAGAACTGAAAATAATAGCTAACATTTACTGGGAGTCTTTCTCTGTGCCGGGCATTGTGATGGGCCCCATTACAAGCATCTAATTTAATCCTAATCTCTCAGAAAGCACATGCTATATTTTCTGCATTGAAAGGAAAGGGAATGAAGGCCCAGACTTTGACTTTGCTCAGGATACATGATACTTGCCACGTCATGTCCCCTTTCAGAGTGTCCCTTTCTATGATCAATGGTTTAGTTTGCCACTCTGTGTATATTTCTCTTTTCTTTAAAATATAGCATTGTTTAATGGGCTGTTAAACAAATATATCGCTAGATAGTAGAGTTGCCTGGGAATGAGTCCTGAGTGTTTCTTCAGTTTCCTTGTCCTATGTGGAAGGATATGATAAAACAGGCACACTCCAGAGCTGTTGTGTTCTTTTCTGTCTTCTCTCAACCTGTTTCCAAGCCAGTGACCCAGCTGGACTCTCAGTTTCCTAATCACCACCTAGACTCTGTCATTATTAAAAACAACACAATTTGGTCAAGATTATGGCTTTTAATTGGGATGTGGAAAGAAACTCAAGTTGAAGAAATGTTGCCAGGATCATTGGGGAATGAATAGCCACTTGATGCAAGAGGGAAAGCTGTGAAGAACACTAGCTCTCTTATTATGTGGTGTCCAGGCAAAGGGGAGTTATGCTCTTACTATTCCATTTCATTTCATTTTTTTGAGAAATTATTATTGCAGAACCGTTGGCTTCCTTTCTTTCTCAGCTGTAGCTGTAATGTTTTATTTGTGCATGTGTACTTTTGAGAGAGTATTGGTCTCTGAAGAGGGAGTTAGAAAAGGAAAGTATTTGAAATGGAAATATCTTAAAATTATGTGTCTTTCCAATTGTACATTGGACTTCTTTAGGATTTAGAAACAAAATGGAAAATAAAAAATCACAAATACCTTCTTTTCAAACTAGAAAACATTGTACTGTATAGTGAAGAATTAGTTGAAAGACAGTAGATCTTACATTTCATTCCAGAGTGTTCCAGACATTGATCAAATGGCAAGGAAAAGCAAATATTAACTTTCTTTTCCTCCCCACCTTCTCACAATGGCTGGGCAATACTTTTGTATTCCTGTTTGGAGGATTTAATGGCCTTGTTAACATGTGTAAAAACACTGTGATTGAAGACTTTAACAAAATAGTGAGTAGAGGTTTTTTTTGTTTTGTTTTGTTTTGTTTTTTTAGGTTCCATGTTTATGTTCTTACTGGGTGTGTGTCTTTCCTAGTGCTCTAGGTTAAGAACTAAATGTGTTAGAAAAGCAGATGTAATGCAAATAAATAGAAGAGTTCTCATTTCCTTCAATGAACAGAGCTCTGAGTTCCTGAGCAGTAATTTTACAGTACCTTCTCGCCATATCAGAAGAATTTGTGCTGAACCCAGCTGCTTTTCTCTGAGTTTTGTTGTATCATAACTGATTAACAATTGATAGGGCCAGACAGCAATTCACCTACATATGGTAGGGGGTCGCAATGCACCAACATAGTGTAGAGACCGCTCTTGCTAACAATTAATTGGGGAATTCACTTTATGAAGCCCTGTTTACAGACTGACATCTGGAGAAATTCTTAACCTGGATCCATTCCAATCTGTAGGATTTATGGACTGTGCTTGCTTTTTTGTAAATAGAACTCTTTTTCTGCTTAGTACATTCTGTTTACATAATTATCAATGGATGAAAATGGCTATGTTTCTGTAATTTCTTAATTCTCGCCACCAAGTGAGCCTAAATTCTAACCAGCAATCCAGCTAAAAGAATACTTGGACACCTATCATTATTCAAGTTGTGGAAACATCTTAATACTAGGAGCACCCTGCTCTCTTAAATCCCGACTCTCTGACTGGAGCCCTTATACCCTAAGGGACTTAGTGTTCAGCCTTTACAGGGTTTTAAAACTTGTTGAGACACATGCTGGACCTCTTAAAATGTATTAGACTCCCTTTTATTCACACGCTTTGTCTCTGCTCTGAGGTGTGAAATGGAAATATTTTCAAACATGGGTACATGCATAGTCTTAAACACACTTTCAGTTCCCACCATGTTGTGGGGATCAAAGTTGGTTATCAGGCAGCGGAACTGAGCTCCATACATTTCGCAGGGCATCCTATTGGACACACGCTACAGTGACCTTCACCTGCCCCTCTGCAGCTGAACACTGTTGTCTCTGTCAATGTGGTCAGCATTGTTTCTGCAAAAACAGGGAGAAAGAAAAGTCATGGGATGGATTTACAAGGAACGTAGAAAACTGAATATCATATGTTGGCACTGGAAACCTAAGACTATATAGAAAGGCATTTTTTTCTGCTGCTTTGCTGAGTTTGCAACTGTAAAATTATACCTGGTTAAGGGGGTTTTGCCTCTATATGACAACACAGTGAAGAGTAGAGTAGAAATGGAAATGAGAGAGAAATGGACATAAGTCTTCCAGTCTTACCTAGAGAGCAACAGCAGCATTGGATGGTGTCAACCTGATTCACCATGCTGTGTTAAGAGCACAGTAAGCAAAATGTTCCATTCCCAAGGGCTTTATTTCCAAGATGTGCTTTGATGAGGTCTGTGCCTGTTGTATTTATTAACAATCTCCTATATATATGTTATTCTGGAAAATGTCTGCTCAGTGAGTGCCTTTGAAAACCCAATTTCATAAGACCACACATCTACAACCATTTCATCTTGGACAAACCTGAAAAAAACAAGCAATGGGGAAAGGATTTCCTATTTAATAAATGGTGCTGGGAAAACTGGCTAGCCATACGCAGAAAACTGAAACTGGACCCCTTCCTTAGACCTTACATAAAAATTAACTCAAGATAGATTAAAGACTTAAATGTAAAAACCAAAACCATAAAAATCCTAGAAGAAAGCCTAGGCAATAGCATTCAAGACATAGGCATGGGCAGAGACTTCATGACAAAACCGCCAAAAGCAATTGCAACAAAAGCCAAAATTGACAAATGGGATTTAATTAAACTAAAGAGCTTCTGCACAGCAAAAGAAGCTATATCATCGGAGTAACAGGCAATGTACAGAATAGGAGAAAATTTTTGCAATCTACCCATCTGACAATGGTGTAATATCCAGAATCTACAAGGAACTTAAATTTATAAGAAAAAAACAACCCCATCAAAAAGTGGGCAAAGGATACAGACAGACACTTCTCAAAAGAAGACATTTATGCAGCCAACAAACATGAAAAAAAGCTCAACATCACTGATCATTAGAGAAATGCAAATCAAAACTACAATGAGATACCATCTTACACCAGTCAGAATGGCAATTATTAAAAAGTCAGGAGACAATAGATGCTGGTGAGGCTGTGGAGAAATAAGAACACTTTTACACTGTTGGTGGGAATGTAAATGAGTTCAACCATTGTGGAAGACAGTGTGGTGATTCCTTAAGGATCTAGAACCACAAATACCATTTGACCCAGAAATCTCATTACTGGGTATATACCCAAAGGAATATAAATCATTCCACTGTAAAGACATATGCATGTGTATATTTATTGCAGCATTATTTACAATAGCAAAGACATGAAACCAACCCAAAACCCATCAGTGATAGCCTGGATAAAGAAAATGTGGTACGTGTACACCATGGAATACTATGCAGCTATAAAAATGAATGAGATCATGTCCTTTACAGGAACATAGATGAAGCTGGAAGCCATCATCCTCAGGAAACTAACACAGGAACAGAAAACCAAACACCACATGTTCTCACTTATAAGCGGGAGTTGAACAATGAGAACACATGGACACAAGGAGGGGAACAACACACACTGGGGCCAGTCATGGGGTTGGAGGCAAGGGGAGGGAGAGCATTAGGACAAATAGCTAATGCAAGTGGAGCTTAAAACATAGATGGCAGGTTGATAGGTGCAGCAAACCACCATGGCACACATATACCTTTGTAACAAACCTGCATATTCTGCACTCGTATCCTGGAACTTAAAGTAAAATAAAAAAAAACCCAACAATTTCACAGAAATGTTGGCTTTCCAAGATGGCCCCTGAGCACAGAACGGAAACACACACACACACACACACACACACACACATTGATATATGTGTGTGTGTGACTATTGATATATATAATTGTAGATATATAATTGATATATATATATAATTATCTATCTATCTATCTATCTATCTATCTATCTGTCTATCTAATTAGTCAAAAAAATTCCCACCATCATACCTTTACCAATTGGGTGCTCTTGAGGAAAAGTTAAGTCCAAGTGAGGGCAGACTGAGCCCTTTGGTCTGAAGTCCAGTGTAGAAGAAGAGAGGTCATGGAGGATGGATCAGAGGAAGTGCAGTCCCACTTTTTCTCCATAACTTTTTGCATTTTGTCTCCATTGTAGCCCTTGTGTAAGTCCTTGTCTGTGTTTATCCATGATTCTTCCTCGCTATACCTCCTATTCTGGTTTACGTTCTTCTTACTGCTAATATATTTTGTATGATTTACTATTTTGTCATTTACACCTTTTGTAAATCACCTCTAATGTCTTGTGTAGAAGTGCATACACAGAAAGATAAAATATGTTATGATCCATTCTTTCTCCTCCCCTTTGCTTTTAATCCTGTCTCCCTCTCTCCTGCCCATCCCCCTTCCTTCTATTCTTCCATTTTGCCAAAGAGTTTCTAAATACTCAGCCAGTATTGCTACACAAGCATACAGCAGATGCCTGGCTTTTTATAGCTTACATTCTCCTTGGGCTAGAAAAAAATATTTGAAACAACTGGAAAAACTAACAGAGTAGAGAATTATCAGAAAATTTATACATGTCTATGTACCTATGTGCATATATATGAATCATCTCTCTCTCTCTCTGTCTCACACACACACACACACACACACACACACACACACAGAGTAAAATTTCTCCAAATGAATATATTTATAGAGTCTCTGAGTCTGAGGGAAGCTTCATATTTAAGATAGTGTGATATTCTTTTCAAAGGACCCATTCCTCACACTGCACATGAATTATAAACCATTGAAATGAAATCTCAGAAAAACACTTTATTCATCAAGTAAATCTTGATCAAAAGAAAAATGTCACTGGTGTATATTTTTGAGGTTTCTGCTGTTTTTAATTCTTAGTGGCAATTCAGGTCATGCAGACAGAAGATTCTTTGGCAAGTCAGAACAAGATCTGTGGTCATTTGTGATTTTCTTAATGTGTCTCCTTGCCTGATTCCTCTTAAATATATGAAGAAAAAAGAAGAAAAGATTTTCTCCTCTGTGAAGGAGTGGGACACTCTCATCCAATACCCAGTTTATTACAAAGGTCACTATTGCAAGAAAATAAACCAGCAAAGTCTTCAAATATACCCATAGAACAGCTTGCCAGCCTTCTGGATTTTCTGTATCACTGAAAGGAAGGACTAGTTAGGACAGCCAACTCACAAGCAAATCCATTAAGATCTTCCTGCCAAAAAAAAAAATGTGTTATTGAGAAAGCCCTGGTGCGATAGGAAGAAGGGGAACCTGCACTAGCTCTGGGACATTTGTGGCATCAGTTCCCCTCTCTGAGCCTCTGTCTTGATATCTACTACACGAAAGTGATTAAACCTAAACCTACAGTTCTTTGATTCCACAAAAAAAAAAAAAATGGTGCAGAAAGTGCATGTATACCAAAAAAAAAAAAAAAAAAAACCAAAAACAAATAGAAGGCAGGAGGTGATAAAATGCACGGTGTGCTGAGCGTGATGCTAGGTTTACATGATCTCATGGCATTTTCACAGTCGGCCTCAGCATCACCCCCTCTTTAAAGATGGGGCAACTGATGATCTGCCTCGGGTCCTACAGCTAGGTGCAGCTTGGTCCACTACTGTGATAACTTGAACTCCACCGTTCAAGACTTAAGCCTTGTTCTTTGCCTTCTCTCCTTCAGGGGCCTCTCTGTTCACTCCCCACTTGGCTTCACTATTGATAGAGGAAAAGAGAAACTCCTGGAGACAATTGTAAAATATTGGAAACTCTAAGAGTTTATGGGAAAAAAAAAAACCTTCTTTAAAAAAATTTCCCCAGTGTAATCGTAAGAAGGACATCAGACAAATTCCAATAGAAAAGTATCATGCAATATACCTGACCAGTACTCCTCAAAACTGTCAAGGCTATTGAAAACAAAGTCTGAGAAATTATCACGACCAAGAAGAGCCAAAGGAGACGTGACAATGAATGTTATGAAGTATTCTGGATAACATCCTGAAAAAGACAAAGGACATTAGGTAAAAATGAAAAAACCTGAATAAACTGTGGACTTCAGTTAATAATAATGTATCAATATTGGTTCATTAGTTATAACACATGTACCACACTAATGAAAGATATTAATAGGGAAAGCTATGCAGAGGATATTCTCTGTACTATCTGATAAATTTTTCTGCACATCTGAAACTATTCTAAAAAATAAAATCTATTAGAGAAAAATTTTTTTACCGTTACCCAACAAGAAAGAACATTTGTCACAGTTGGGCAAAAACTATGCTTTCAAACTTATGATAATAACACCATAGGATATTCTGGTAGTAATATTGTAAGATAAGACATCTGGCAGTGTTAAATGCCTCTAGGAAGTTTGAAAATTACGATACTGTATGCAGAGAAGCTTTCCGTGAGCCTTAGATTAGGCCAGGGTTGCCAAACTACTTATGGCCCACAGGCCAAACCTGGCCCAACACCTGTTTTAGTAAATAAAGTTTTATTGGAACACAGCCAGTGCTCATTCACGTTTATGTATTGACTATGGCTGCTTTTGCACTATGACAGCAAAATGGAATAGTGGTACCAGAGACCAGATGGCCCACAGAGTCTAAAAAATATTTACTATCTGGCCAACCCCCTGGTTTAGGCTATTTGAATTACAAAGTAGGTTTTGAGGCAAGCTAGCTAAGAGGCCCAATTCACCTGGGGTAGAATCAAATATTGGAACCCAGCAGATCAAGTAGCAGGAGAGATATTAGGCAGGGCTTGAGTAAAATAGATTAGCCAGTTCCCTAGGTGGCCATCTGGTTAAGGTTTTCAGGCACTTTTCTCTTTGCTGGAAGCTGTCTTTGGCCCCAGGGATATATCAGTTTGTTTGAAACCTACCCTGCCTATTCCCCACCTTAGGGACTTTATCTTGACCTGTTTATCCTACTCTTCTTTTGGTGTTCCTGACTTTGGCCTGAAAATAGTCAGTGAAATTTTCTACTTAAATAAATTTTTGGCTGGCTAATGATTGCTATATGTATGAATATGTTATCAATGTGGAAAAGTCAAATTTTTACAGCGAGGTTTAGTTAACACAAAGGGCCATATACATAATTTGATTGTCAGCAATTCAGTCATAGGCCCCATAATAAAGTGCCTCAAAGACATTCTTTTTAACATCCATTGATGTAGTCTCCAATTTATAAATGGTTGGTTCTATGCTGATTGTTCAAAATTCATTATATATGCTTCATATTTTATAATTTCACGAGTTAGTTTTCCAGATTAGTCCAGAAAAGTTTTTAAAGTAATAATTGTAATAGGGCTCAATAATAAAACTATCACATATAACAGCAATATTCCATTGTAGAAATGCATCTAGAGTTCTGACTCAAGATGCCAGATTCCCTTAATTATGTTCCACCTAGCAGTGGTGAGGGGAACCTAGACACCCTGCGCTGGTGGGAGAGAGAGATTGTTCTGAACACCATGACCACTAGAGAGAGAGCTGCCACATTTAGTCACTAGATGTATGACTAGAAAGAATGAACATAAGTTGGGAAAGCCCATTTTGTTGCCACAAAGAGTTTGCTGGTATTTGAACCTTAGATAAATAGGAATTTGCTGTATTATTATTTTTAACCCTAATTCTACATATCACATTAATTAAGTTAGATCATATCTAACTTAATTATTAGTTAAGTAGTTAGTGCTACTCAAAGTATGGCCGGAAGACTGGCATCTGTCTGCAAACTTTTTGTTACGTGACATTCACAAAGTGTTGAGAAACTTTTGTAGCAATTGAAAGGGCATTTTTACGACTGTTGAACCTAATTCTAAAAGGTGAAAGCTGATGTCTTATTCATTTAATTTTTCTACTAGTTCTTTTTATTCATTTCTGTTACCTTTTACAAAAGTATTGGTTTAGATAGATTGGAAATTTGAAAAGCAAGTTTTTTTTTTTTTGAGAAGCATCACTGTAAACTATAGAGAGCCAGGTTACAGTGGTATAGAAACTTGTGTAAGCCTTAGCAAATACCATATCTCTTGGTTTTATTTAATAAATTGAAACTTTCTAGCAGGCCCGACTCTGCATAGCTAAGTCAGAGATGCAAGAAATGTAAAATTTATATTTTCTTTAATAGCAAGAGGGTAAGGAATTCAGTCTCAGTTATTATTGCCCACCCTTGCCACACCCCACTGCATCCAGGGAGGCTTATACATGGGGCTCAGAAAATGAGGACACAGTAGCTACCCACAGCCTCAATGCCTGAGCCATCAGTAGAGTCAACTCCAGGGCTCACTGTGGCTAAGGCTGGGGCTTCTGGTGCCCAGTCCTTCTGTGTCCCATGCCTCCATCTCTGGATGATGTCTTGTTACCTTGGGCTGTGGGCTGCTGCCTCTGAGCCAACTCAGGTACTGGCTGCCTCTTACTCTCTCAGTTCTGTCTCTTCAGGGAGCCCTGGCTATGGAAAACCAAAGCTGGAAAGAAAAGTATTTCCAGGCTACTTTTATTCATGGGGGCCCCATTACAAACTTCCTTGGAGGCGAGGAGGCACAAAATGATCTGGGGTAACATTGTAGGAAAAGGGGCAGGGGGAGGGCCAGTAGAAGAAAAGCACACATTACTATCAATACATTTACCCTTGCAAAGTGAGGGCACTGAGCCCTTTGTGACAGCGTTATTTGAGGATGGAGTGAGTTACTGTACTGAAAATGCAAGGTAGAGTGCTCAGCACACAGTAGGTCCATGGGATTTTAAGTCTCCTGCCCTCCTCGAGGCGAGACGCTTGCCTGATTTCCAGGCCAGAAGCCTGCAGTTCTGCTTGTCCTTGCCTGCGGGCTCATTTGTGTCACACTTGCCATTGTGTTTGGATGACTTCCTCCAGCTGCAGCTTTTCTTCCCCTTCTCCTTTTATGGGATGGACTCTAAGCCAAGGGTACTTCATCTGGAGTCCATAGAACCCAGGCTTCATTTCCATGGATGACCTCAGAGAGTTTCAGTTTGTTTGGAAGTTTTATATTTTATCTATATTCTTTTGTTTGCTTAACCTTAAATTTTTAACAAATACATATTTTTTTCCTAGCAAAAGTATCAGATATACTCATCTGTTGTTTCTTAGCAGATGTCAATTTAGTAGATGTGGGATGGGGCCTGAGATTCTGCATTTCTGACAGGCTCCCAGGTGATTCCTGTTCGGCTGGTGTGATCTCATTACATGAGCAAGGCCAAAGAGGCCTTCCGAATTTGTGGACTTACCTCCCATTGCCCATTAGCCCATGAGCTGCCATTTTCTTTTTGCAAGATACGCAGTCATCAGAAGCAGCATCTGAAATCCTTATAATTACATGCCACAGCCCCTTGATCTCCCAGTGTCTTGACTTCTGCCTGCACATCATCCTAGTTAAGCATGGGTAAAAGCATAAGTAATTGTACACCAGGGGCTCTTACCATCCCGTTCACCTCCAGCTATGGAGCCCCTAGTGCTTTCAGATGGGTGGCCAGTCTAACTTCAAAATTCCATTGTGAAGACCTACTTTTTGTTATACAACTACTCCCAGTATCAGTGATTTTCTCAAGAGGACAGAGCCTGGGGCAAGGATTGAAGTGATGGCTGTTTGAGAACACAGACTCAGGGAAGGGAGGGTGGGGACAAAGGGCAGCAACCAAGGGAATATATGAGGCCATGCAGAGTGGTGCTGCCTGCACCTGGGAGTGCCTCTTTCCAAGAGCCATGAAGAGTCTGAGCAGGTGCAGCTACACAGCACACAGCCCTTTTTTTCGAGGCCTACAGAAGAGAACTAACCATCTGGCATATTCCTAGTTGGTGGGAGCAGAGGGGGAATTCTCTGCTCAGCTTCGGCTTCTTTTCTTTTCCTATGATGCACCCGCTGGGCAGGATGCCAGAGCCCACCAACATTGTTCTTCCCAAACTGGAAGTGGCAGACACTCTGGGTGTGCCGTTGGGCAGTCTGGCTACAGGAGGCATCCAAAGAAAGGGGGGTGATACCAGGCAGGGTGGCTCACGCCTGTAATCCCAGCACTTTGGGAGGCTGAGGCAAGCGGATCATCTGAGGTTGGAAGTTCGAGACCAGCCTGACCAAGATGGAGAAACCCCATCTCTACTAAAAATACAAAATTAGCTGGGCATGGTGGCACATGCCTGTAATCACAGCTACTCACGAAGGCTGAGGCAGGAGAATCGCTGGAACCTGGGAGACAGAGGTTGCGGTGAGCCGAGTTCACGCCATTGCACTCCAGCCTAGGCAACAAGAGCGAAACTCTGTCTCAAAAAAAAAGAAAGAAAGAAAGGTGGGTGGCATTCCCAGGGCAAGTGGCTGGTCAGCCCTTGCTGTGGGTGTGGAGTCTGAGGAGGTGCATGCAATCTGTGCCCACTACAGCACCTGAGGGTTAGAGCACCAGGGCAGGGCACCTTGCCGTCTCTGTATGTCGGGTAGGGCAGAGAGAAGAGAGGAAATTACGTTCATTGTTGATAATCTATAGCAACTGGCTTTTCCTTTTGAGCCCTCATGATAGAGAACTAGGAAGTCTTCTATTTCTGTTTTGTCAAAATACTGAGTCAGCTGGAATGAAAGGGACACTAATTTATCAGTGGAGACCTGCCTCTCCCCAAGCACGTGGCAGCTGTCTTAACTGCTCATCAAACTCGCTCTCATCTGTTGGCTGGGGGACGTCTCTTCCTTGCTCCTGAAGTTGTCTTGTGTGTGAAGGCAGCTGCATGAGTACAGCATTCCTGGCCTCCCCCACCTCCCTCTGTCTCAGGGATGGAGAAGTGACTTTTCTGCCTTTTTTTTTCAGGGTTCTGTTCAGCAGGGTGCACATCCCTTCTTTCTGCTCTTCCCTGTCATTAGTCTTCCAGGTCTCCCCCAGCCCCTGCCACCACCGCATATACCCTTTGCCTTTTTACTCAGTTGGATGAGTGTAAAGAAGAAGAAAAGAACTGGGTTTTTGTGCCTTTCCAAAGGTCTCAGCCCCACCGTGTGACAAGACTGGAGTTCTGTGACATTGGCAAGTTACTGAATCTCATGAGACCTCAGTTTTCTTATAAAATGAGAATAATAATAATAATATCTATTTCATGGTGTAGTGTGTAGGAATTAAGTGAGATAATATGGGCAGGATTTCTAACCCTTAGAAAGTACTCAATAATGATAGTTCTTGTTACTGTGATCTACAGGCTTTGGAGAGATTAAAAATAAGCCTGGTTCTCCTTCTGGGTAAGGCCCTTGTCATTTTCGGGTATGGCTGGGCAAGTTCCATTGCATTGATGGATAATTCTAATGTTTTCTATTCAGGGAATCTCTGAGGATAGCTCTAATTCTTATTTTATGAGTGTGGAAATGCGTTTCTCTCATTTCCCTCAGCATCGATTTCTGTTTCAGAGTTGATGCAGAGGCGTGGATAGTAAGGTGTGTTTTCCTTCAAACCTGGGGTCTTGCCACTTCCCTCTCATTTGAATGATGTGGTTTTGAAATCAGTGCTGCTGATACCCTCTCTTTCCTCAGAATGATGTGAGCTTCATAAACCCCCTCATGCATAAAACCAAACTTGAGAGCTGAGGCTTTGGACTCTGTGTGTGAGAAGCCTCAGAAAAAGAAATCACACTTCATTAATAAGAAGAATGGCTTCGGAAAAAAGCATGTACAGTATACAACATTTTAGTACATTTCCAGGAAATGATGGCAAATCAGTCAAATCAAGTTGCAGATGTAGTCAGGAAATTCTCTCATGATTGTGAGTTTCCCATACAAGATTTTGGTGGATAAAGTCAAATGAGTTATACCCAGTACTTCAAAAGCACAGCACTGCCAGCTCATCCTCAAGTCACCTTTGGATTGAAATCTTCCACAATGCAGTTCATGACTTTGCTGTTGAATTATGAAGTGTTTGTGTCTGTGCTGTAAGGTGTTGGGATTCAGGAATAGAATCAAATTCCAGAGAAATACGACCACAACCACCGTCCCAGAACACCAGCAACCTTTCTCTTTGCTCAAGGAAGGCTTCTTTCCCTCATGGTTCATGTGCTTTGCTTCTTTTATAGTTTCTGATGCTCTGGTATTAAAGGGAATTCCTGCTGAGGGGCCTTTATATTCTGGATATCACATATGCTATAGGATAGGTTTTGTCCTTTCTGACTTTAAAAAGGATAAATTTAAAGACAATACTGTTGCTGCTGTTGCCAAGTCATAATCAGTATAATATGTCTTTAGGGGCAGTAATTCATTCCCAGTATTCTCACCAAAAAGAAACATTTAAGGTTATTCTTTTCAGGCCACTCCTGAAGATTGTTGTCACGTCATTTATTATCTTTATGATCAGTGTGTTCCTAAGCTATGATTGCTGTGTAGAGAGGCAGATTTTCTTACACATTGCTTAAAATATTGTTTGTATTTTTCAACTAGGTGGTTGTACTACAATCCCAGAGTCAGACCTAGAAGAAAGATCAGTAGAACAAGACTCTACAGAACTGTTTACCAACCACAGACATCTCACTGCAGAGACACCCAGGCCTGGTAAGAGAATGGATGGCCTTCACAAGCGTTAGTTAAGTCAGAAGCAGTGACAATCTGGTCAGTTTTTGTCATACCAGAGAGCGTTCCGCAAAGCTGCTTGTTTTCCAATTTCTTCATTCTTCCCCTTAGCACTGGTGCAGCTGAATTTGATCCTTTGTGTATTCCTGTCACTATTCAGATCTTTTCTCTCTCTTTCTCTCTTACTCTCTTTTTTTCCAGAAGTTTCACCCCTCCAAGGAGTCTTGGAATAATTCAAGTAGAGTTGTTTGGTTGAGAGGAACATCCCCATCTCAAGGCCGAACCTGTGTGAACCTCATGCCAAGCACAGATATAGGGCTGGCGCAGGTGCTTCCTAAAGCTTACCTACCTGGAGATGACATGCATAGAAAGAGGGGTTGGGACTTTTTACTTCACTAGGAGGACTTGTAACACCATGGGGAAGTCAGCTGAAACTTGTCTTGTTTTGCCAGGAAAGGAAGTAGTTGCCTTTGGTCATCCATCTGCTAATAGTCACAGAATACAGTGAAATGACATAGTTTTGGGTTAGATTTTATAATGCAAAGATTCAGATCCAAAATAATTTCATACCCCATTTTTTCACAGAATTCTTATATAGTAAATGTATCAAGTTTAATAAAGCATCTCATTGTCAAATAATATCTTGGATTTTATTTATAATTAGAGGGATTTATGAGTGATTGCTCTACATTATTTCTTCAAAGGAAAGGAAAGGAATTGAAGACTTTGCTACTCTCTGGTAAGACTTGAATGTGATTATTTTATAAATAAAAGAACCACTATGAAACTTTCATGTGATTTGTTCTATTAAGCTAAACGTGGAGGAAGGGAAGTTTTCTAGTATTGTATGAAAATGTTTAAATATTTTCAAGGAAGCTAGTACATTAACATCCCCTTTTCATTACCCCATTGGGTGGCACCTTTTAAAAATCCAGGTTATTAAAGGATTCACACTTTATTACAGTTAAAATTTAAGGTTTTTATGTGTAAGAAGTGAAAGAAACTTTGCTAATTTCAAGTTCGAATTACAGTTGTGAGACTGATTTATTTAAATAAAAATATGCCTTTGCCAGTTTTGGAATGCCTCTCAGTACAAAGGGGAAAGTTGTTTATGGTTTTTCTATGTGTGAAATGTCAAAAAAAAACTGCAGAGGATGTATTACTTATTATTTGTAGCATCCTCTTTTAGGAGATGCAGATATATTATCAAAATAACATCATTATGATCATTTATAGCCATGATATGAGCATAAAATTTTACTGAAATTATCATTTTCTCTTTAAGTCCTTTATGTCAAAAAGTAAACCTATCAGTGAAATACAAAAACAATTATAGAGATGGTTCTGAAAGAGCAACAGAAGGCTGTGTGGATTCTATTGGATGCTGTCTTCTCAACGGCCTTGTGATTTATGCAGTGTTGAATTAGCTGGCATTATTTTTATGTTTTAGCAGGTGAACTATGGAAGCTATGTGGACATTACATGCATTAAGGGTTTTGTTGCTTTGGACTGGAAAATATATAACTTATGGTACAGCACAACTGCCAAGGCCTAATCAGAGTAAGATGCCTCTTGGAATAACCACTTTCCCCAGTGCTTAATGTCTGGAGCAGAGAGAGTCTCTATTCTGGCTAATGTGGGGAAAACGTTACCAACACGCTACTTCCCAGGTTTTTGCCATCATTTCATCTTAATTGTAAACTCAGACCCCAACCCTTCACTTCAAGGCTCATTTTGAATCAATTATCTCCTTATCCCTACACCAAGAGCCACATTCGAGGTCCTCTTGGAATAAGTGGACAAGGCATCATGGACTGTACTTTTAGCCCTATTTTCTGGCCCTTTATTATATTCTCCTCGTTTTTGTCTTTTTATTTTGCTTCAACATTTAGTGTATTCTCTCTTGTTGTGTCTCTCTTATATGCCCCTTAAATCATTTCTATAATGGAATGGGGAAATGAATATAGTCCCACTGTCTCCTCTTAAGGTTCTCCTAATCACCTTTCTTGGCAGTCATCTTCCCCTCTTTAGAATCCCTGGAGAACTCTATGCCTCTCTACATACCTCTCTCTTACTTATTGTATTTCAGAAGTTATGTTTTCCTTTCCTGGTAGGATAGATTTGCAAGCTCCTTGGACATAACTGTTCTTGGATTCTTTTCGCTGCTTGGTAAATATTTGTTGTATCAAAAGGTCAACTAATCTCCTAAAAGAAATCAACAAGTCATAGAGAAATGGAGAAGCCGGTGATTTAGAACACTGTGGTCTAACCTTCCTAATTTAGTATTTCGGTTTATGCTGAGAGGAAGCTGATGTGACTATCCTACTATTTTTTCTTAAATTTGGCTTTGAAGAGAGATTTGAATCTTAAAAATTCAATACTTAATGATTTTGTTCATGAGTACTTGGGTAACATTGATTTAAACACAGGATTCAGGCTTTAAATAAGATGAATAAAAATTCTAATACAACATTAGTTACAAAAATGAACATTTATTTAGAATAAGAAAAGAATAACAAGTCACATTTGTAAAAAGCTGATAATCACCATATATATCACAAAATCTATACAAATATTTATATTAACTACTTGATATACCTTTTTAACAATTCTGCATTTTCTTGCACACATTTCTTATTCACTTCTTTAATTATAGACCATTTGTAATTTCATTTTGTATACAGTGAATTAAAAGATAATTTTTTCTCTGAAATTGTTGATCAGACTTTTAAAAAAAAAATTACTGATAGTTTGCAAAAACTTCTTTCAGCTTTACAACTCATCATTTGTAATGTCAGCCAGGTTTTTAGGATTATATTATCAGGGCATTTTAATTTTTCTTATGCAGTGATACATTTTAAATAGCCATGCAATTGACAACTCTTTTTTTTTTTTCTTAGATAATTTCAACTTTTATTTTAAATTCAGGAGGTACACATGCAAGTTTCTTACCTGGGTATACTGGGTGATGCTGAGGCTTGGGGTACAATCGATTCCATTACCCAGGTACTAAGCATAGTACCCAATAGCTATTTTTTAACCTTTGGCCCCTCTCCCCACCTCTAGTAATCCCCAGTGTCTATTGTTGTTATCTTCAAGTCCATGAGTACCCATTGTTTAGTTCCCACTTATAAGTGAGAACATGTGGTATTTGGTTTTCTGTTCTGGCATTAATTTGCTTAGGATAATGGCCTCTAGCTACATTCATATTGCCGAAAAAGACATGATCTTTTTTATAACTGCATAGTATTCTGTGGTATATGTGTACCACATTTTCTTTATCCAGTCCACCATTGATGGGCACCTAGGTTGATTCCATGTCTTTACTATTGTGAATAGTGCTGCAATGAACATATAAGTACCTATGCCTTTTGGTAGAATTATTTATTTTCTTTTGGATATATACTCAGTAGTGGGATGACTAGGTGGAATGGTAGTTCTAAGTTCTTTGAGAAATCTCCAAACTGCTGTCTACAGTGGCTGAACTAATTTACATTTCCAGCAAAAGTGTACAAGCATTTCCTTTTCCCCACAGCCTTGCCAGCTATTGTTTTTTGACTTGTTAATAATAGCCATTCTGACTGGTGTGAGAGGGTGTCTCATTGTGGCTTCAATTTGCATTTCTCTGGTGATTATTGATGTTGAACATCTTTTCATGTTTGTTGAATGCTTGTCTGTTCATGTCTTTTGCACATTTTTAAATGGTATTATTTGTTTTTTGCTTGTTTATTTGTTTAGGTTCCTTATAGATTGTGGATATTAGACCTTTGTTGGCTGCATAGTTTGCACATATTTTCTCCTATTCAATGGGTTGTCTTTTTACTCTGTTGATAGTGTCTTTTATGATGCAGAAGCTCTTTAGTTAATTAGGTCCTACTTATCAATTTTTGTTTTTGTTGCATTTGCTTTTGAGGACTTACTCATAAGTTGTTTCCTAAGACCAATGTCCAGAATGATGTTTCCTAGGTTTTCTTCCAGTATTCTTATAGCTTGAGGTCTTACATTTAAATCTTTTATCCATTTTGAGTTAATTTTTGTATATAATGACAGATAGGGGTCCAGTTTTATTTTTCTTTCTATGACTAGTTACATATTCTAGCACCATTTATTGAACAGGGATCCCTTTCCCCATTGCTTATTTTTGTTGACTTTGTTGAGGATCAAATGGCTGTAGGCGTGTGACTTTATTGCTGGGTTCACTATTCTGTTCCATTGGTCTTTGTGGAAATTGACAACTCATTAGCCAGTTTATCATCAAAATCCTCATTGAAATGATCTTCATTACCACTAGTATTTTATTTCAAATCAGCAAGAAGATATTTAAGTATTTTTCGAATATGTTCATGTGATTTACTCTTCTTCATTAGCTAGATTATTAGACAATCCAAAGTCTGCTTATTCTCTTTCAAATGTATCATCTCATCTTAATGAGTTAATTTTGGTATGATTTGAAAATGTTTTTGTTATAATTTGCTTATTGACAGAATAACTTTTATCCATTTTATATAGGAGTTAATTGGGAAAGTTATTTTATGATGAGTTTGTAATTGTGTACTCTGAATTATTAAATATATTCTTAACAGGCAAGAAATTCTCCTTTGACTTGGGGTCCATGAAACTGGAATCTTACTGCTTCTGCTTTTACATGTCTGATGGTCAGAACGTCAGATTTCATATGTTTCAAATCATATTTTATCTCCAACACATTTATGCCTCTGGTGCCAGGCTGCATAGAACATGCTTATTTAGTGATACAGCGTTTTGCTCCACACCTTCCTCTATGACACTGGCTTAAGTGAGAGCAGTGGGTGGTAATGATATTCCTGGAATCCATTCTTCCAGCAGAACAGCTATCAGTAATTTAACCATATACAGAGTTGTCTGTAATCCCCATAAATATATCCAGTTAGCCCAAGTTGAATGTCTCCCCAACTCAACTTCCCCTTAGCCAGATTGTCAAGGCCACCACCCTTCCAATGCCTGCTACAAGGGGAAGACAGGCAGAAGAGACAGTAGTTTTCACCAATCATGATTAAAATGTCTTTTTTCAAATTGTGCAAAAGCATATGACCATACACCCGGGCAAGGAACTGCCCTGAAGTTTAAGCCTGATTAGCATCACAGTAAATCTGTTTATAACAGGAGAGAGTGAGCGAGCGAGATAGAGAGAGAGAATAGAAACTACACTTTAAATTATTGGCTTGTTAATTTCCTCCGTGGTTGAAATAACTCCAAAATATGTATGGGATAGCAGTATGAGTGTGGCAGGTGGAAAGGGCAGATTTTGTAAGTGTCTTATTTCTGTACTGCTATAACAGAATACCACAGACTGGGTAATTTATAAAGAATAGAAATTAATTTCTTAGCATTCTGGAAGCTGGGAAGTCCAAGATCAGGGCACCAGAAGGTTTGATATCTGGTAAGGGTCCAACTCCCACTTCCAAGACGACGCCTTGCATTCTCCAGAGGCAGGAAGCAATGCTGTTCTTCGCGTGGCAGAAGAGCCAAGAGAGGGCAAGAGAGAAAGAGGGAGTAGGGGGCGAAATTCAACTTTTGATAATGAACCCACTTTCAAGATAATGACATTAATCTCTTCATGAGGGCAGAGCCCCCATGGCCTAATCACCTCTTAACAGTCTCGCCCCTAAATACTGTTTCGACACGACTTTTGGAGGGAACAAACATTCAAACCATAACAGTAAGGAGGTATTCAAAATTCCCTTAAATATACTATAGGTCTCCTTAAGTTTGCCAGTGTGAGCCTCGACCTAGCTTTGGGCTCAAATGTAAGTACACTTTTACTTTTCATTTTTAGTAATTAACTGTTCCCTGAGAAATATCAGCAAACCTTTATGGACTAGCAAAACAGCAATTCTCTGTTCGCTGTCTTGGTTTTGTGGAGAGATGTTTCACCTTACACATTCAGGGACAGTTCTACTAATGCTTATTTCTTAGCAGCCACTCCATGAATTGTCCCAAAAGGGACTGAGTCAGTCTTGTATCTCAATTGGCTGAAGGGTCGGTTTTAGATAAAAAGTTCACAGCAAGCTATCAAATTTAAGAGGGCCCAGCCGCTTCATTGGCTCCAGGATCATCTGATTGGAGAAAGTGAGGAGGTTTAAAATGCTATTAAATTGATGAAATTCTGTTTAACAGGCTACAGTAATCATGTTTATTCCATCTGGTACCAGTTCCAGAAAAAGAAGTTCATGATGTCACCTGTGAACTCTCATTTCTATGTGCCAGGCCTCCCAAAAGAACATTAAGATCATCTGAATATGAAGAACAGTTGGAACTAAATTCTTTTATGTAAACAAAAAAATCTAGAAACTTTATCTTCTCAGTTAGAACAGAGTACTGATTAAGCCCAGACACAAGTCACTTACCACTTTGTGAAATTTAGGTCTGTAATATTCATTGAATCCTTTAATATTATCTTCTTTAATATTATAATATTTAATATAATAATATATTATAATAATGTAATATTATATATAAGGTATATTATATATAATATTAAAGTATTATATTTATTCCTTTATATAATATTATATATTATATATAATATATAAGGTATATATTATATATAATAAATATATAAGGTATATATTATATATAATATATAAGGTATATATTATATATAATATATAAGGTATATATTATATATAATATATAAGGTATATATTATATATAATATATAAGGTATATATTATATATAATATATAAGGTATATATTATATATAATATATAAGGTATATATTATATATAATATATAAGGTATATATTATATATAATATATAAGGTATATATTATATATAATATATAAGGTATATATTATATATAATATATAAGGTATATATTATATATAATATATAAGGTATATATTATATATAATATATAAGGTATATATTATATATAATATATAAGGTATATATTATATATAATATATAAGGTATATATTATATATAATATATAAGGTATATATTATATATAATATTAATTATTTAATTAATTAATATTAATTAATTAATAATATTATATAAGGTATATTATATAATATTAAATGATTGATATTTAATCCTTAATTAATTAATAATTAATATTAATTAATATATATGGTGTGTTATATATAATATTAAAGGATTATATTTATTCCTTTATATAATATTATATAATATTATTATATAATAATATTATATATAAGGCATATATTATACCTTATACCTTATATATAATATTATTATATAATAATATATAAAGGAATAAATATAATCCTTTAATATTAAAGGATAAAATATAATCCTTTAATATTAAAGGATAAAATATAATCCTTTAATATTAAAGGATAAAATATATCCTTTAATATTAAGAAGTTAACATTTCTTAACATCACCTCCTCTGATGCCTGGTTGTCTTTATCCTTCATTTGAGTCCCTCCCATCAGTTGCATGTATATCATTGGTCCCTACAGTGGCACTGGCTCATGTCATCTCTCCCTTATCTTCTATTGTGTAGAAATAGTTAACAGATAACATTTAAGTGAACTGTTATTTATTTAAGGATGAAAATTAGGAAATTACTTTAGATCTCTAGTCGTAAGTGAGGAAACTGAAGCTTTTATTTTACTAAGTCTTTTGGGATAAAAATTAAGTTACTCATTCCTTGGGGGAAAGTATGGTGTGTAATACTCATCTTTTGCACTCAGCAGCTCACAAAAATGAAAAAAGCAATCAACAAGTATTTCTGAAAGAAAACATTAAACATTCTCCAGACTTTAATCACATGAGGATGGATAGAGGATGAGAGTTGGGATTTATTTTCAACTTTTCCCCCAAAATGTCAATAACAAATCATAAAACACATACACACATACACATACACATACACTTCACATTCCCTACTTCTAAAACCAGTGCCATCTGGATCTGGTCCTCCCTTTCCATTTCAGTAACAGTGATGTACTTTTCCCCAGGCTGCCCTCCAATGTCATCACCTCCTCTGATGCCTGGTTGTCTTTGTCCTTCATTTGAGTCCCTCCCATCATTTGCATGTATATCATTGGTCCCTACAGTGGCACTGGCTCATGTCATCTCTCCCTTATCTTCTATTGTGTAGTCTATTCCTTCATCCCATCAAAGCTCATCTGCTAGGAGTCTTGTTTGCCTGATTATCCCAGTACCTCTTCCGGATGTTTTTCCAAGCTTTACTCATCTCTGTCTGGTCAGGGTTCATTCTATTTTTAGACAGCCACTCAAAGTCCACTTCTTTAAGGAGACAATATGATATAGAGAAAAGACCTTATGACTAGGAATCAGATGGCCTCAATTTTAGGCCTGGTCCTCTTGAAAAGGTGCTTTCTGATCTGTGTCAGTCACTTAGCCTCTCTTCACCTCATTTTTATATGCACTAAATAGAGATCTATTCATTCAACAGCAAAATTAAGTTGTTTTCAGACATTGTCCTGGGCACCGGGGCTCCAAAGAACAATAAAACATGGATCTTGTCCTTAAAGAACTTTCAGTTCAGTGGGGGAACAGAGAAGAAAATGGATAGTTGCAATACAAGATGACAAAAACTCAACTTTAGAAGAAAGTAATTAGGAAAGGGAGCTAGAAGATGTAGTTTAGCATCTCCAAGCTCTTATTATTTCATCTGCAAAGTGGGGGGCCTGTCCCACCTGTGTCACCATCCTCAAAGTATTGTTCTGGAAATCAAAGAAAAGGGCTTCAAATGCTTGAAAGAACCCTAAAATGTAAGACTGTTGTTCCTTAGTGGTTGGAAGAGCAATTGTGAATTCTCCTTGATTAATGTCTTTTATAACCGTGAAATTCCTGTAGTGCTCTTTTACTTGTCACTTCAAAGTTTGTATATTTTCACTTCTCCATAATGTTATGGAGAATGTATACTGTGGTACAGGGGTTTTTCAGACTGGCTGTACATCAGGATTGCTTGGATAAGAGTTGGCAGGCTGTGAGGGGAGGGTTGGAATTGGAAATATGACTTGTATGCATCCCATTTAGTGTAGTGCCACACAGAAAAATAATACCTTGTATAAAGTGACAAAAACCTCATTCGCTTAAGTGGATATTTTTTGATCCTCGCAACAACCTCACTATGTTTGCAACATACACGAAAAAAAAATTAACATCCCAAGTCACAGATGGAAAAGTGTAGGATCAGAGTATATAGTATTCCCTTAAAGTGACCCAGCAATGACAAAAATAGGTGACCTGGGCAAGAAGCCAAGGCTTCTTGTCCCCAGTCCGGGGTTCATTATATTACAGAGAAAGACATATCATGAATAACACCAAGGCTTGGACTTCTACCATTAGTCTAGTTGAAGAATACATTAGTATAGAGTAAAGTGTTTCTCAGGCTTTGAAGACTTATGTCCTAATTTAAGAAAGAACAACCATACACTCTGTTTCTGCATGGCAGGCTATATGCCATGACTAACTCTACCAGTTGACACAACTAAATGCTGGGAAAATACAATAAATATGCCTTTTTATGATATGCTGAGCTGTCATGAAAAGCATGAAAGCAGAAATCCTGAGAGGTCAGCCTGTGCCAAACCAGCTTTCACATTGATAGTTTCTGCTAAATTCTGTGTTGAACAACTTCATGCCAGTAAATACAAAAACTTCAATGAAATGGTTATCCTTTTTAAAATACAGTTTTAAATTGACTAAACAAGAAAGTGAAAACTTGAATAATCCTATAACAATTAAAAATATCAGAAGTTAACCTTGCCACAAAAAATACAATAACGTGACACATGACTTTACAGGTGAATCCTACTGACATTTGCCTTATGGTTCCCATTACCCACCCTCTTTATATTGTAGTTTCTTTTATATTATGTATACATACATTTTTAAAATTCCGTCTGTACTTATCTGGTCCCAGATATAAGGAGCTTGGAAAACGTCACTCTGTCCTAACAAGGGAAAACCTGAAAAAAATCAGTAACTCTTCTTATCTGTCAGAGAAATGAGGTCAGAGGGCAAACCACTGCCCTGTGGTTTGGAGAAAAATACAGGTGCATACAGAGAATCACAGGTTTTTGCAGCAGAAACCCATGAGCAGAAACCTCTATGGGAGCTAGTATCAGGGCAAGAAAACCTGAAGTGTAATTAACTAATTGCTGGAGGCCCAGAGTGGACAGGTCTGAGAGTTAAAAACTCCAGAAGACCCAGTCATAAGGGAGCCTCCACACTTTCATGAGTTTTCCTTTCAGGAGCTTGACCATGTTCTGAAGTGAATATTTAAGGAAAATCCTTTCATGTTTCCAACAGTGTGAGAGGAAATCAAACGATTTTGAAATATGCCAGAGCATCCTATCCTTCTTAACAAGGCCTTCCTTCAAGTGAAACTATTTTCCAGAGCATAAACTACTGGAGTTTTAACAGAGCCTAACCAACTTGAAAGACGGGAAATACCTGATGTCAGTCCACAGTCAATCCTGTTTCACTGAAGGAGTGGAGGTGGGGAGCTAAGAAGGACTTGTGAAGTTTGCAGTTCAGATGCCGGCTGACTGCAACACTGAGACCTAATCATAGGACTATAGAATGCCTTCTGTGCCCTCCCCTGCCCCACAACCTTACCACCACATTACTAAAGGCTTGTTTACCACAGTTCTTTTTACCCAGTACATCATATCCAGCTGCCAAGAAAAACTTACAAGGCATACTAAATGGCCAAAAATACAGTTTGAAAAGACATTTCAAGCATCAGAACCAGAGTCAGATATGGCATGATTGTTAGAATTGTCAGAATGGGAATTTAAAACAACTCTAGTATACTAAGGGTTCTGCACTGGATCAAATAAACAGCATGCTAGAACAAATGGGCAATGTAAACAGAGTGATGAAAATTCTAAGAATTAAGAAGTGCTAGAGATCACTGTAAAAGAAATAAAGATGCCTTTGATGGGCTCATTGGTAGACTGGACATGGCTGAGGGAAGAATTTCTGAGTTTGAGGATATGTCAATAGAAACTTCCCAAACAGAAAAGCAAAGAAAAAAAAATACTGGAACAAATATCCAAGAAATGTTAGACATTTACAGAGATGTAACTTACACATAATGGGAATACCAGAAAGAGAAAAAAGAAACAAATATTTGAAGCAATAATGACTGAGAATGTTTTCAAATTAATGTCAGGCACCAAATCACAGAGCCAGGAAGTTCGGAGAACATCAAAGTGGGTAAATACTAAAAATCCACACATAGGTATATGAGTTTCAAACTGCAGAAAATCAAAGATAAAGGAAATTCTTGAAAGAAGCTAGAGGGGAAAAGCCCTACCTATTAAGGAGAAAATAATCCTATCCACTTCTCAGAAACTAAGCAAGAAGGGTGGAGTAAAGTATTTAGTGCTGAAAGAAAAATTCACTAGCCTAGAACTCTGTACCCTGCAAAATGATCCTTCAAAAATGAAAGGGAAATAAAGACTTTCTCAGACAAACAAAACTGAGGGAATTTGTTGTCAGCAGACCAGCCTTGCAAGAAATGTTAAAAGAAGTGATTCAGAGAAAAGGAAAATAATATAGGTTAGAAATTTGCATCTACATAAAGAAGAGCATCAGAGAAAGAGTAAGTGAAAGTAAAATAAAAATTTTTATCTTTATTAGTTTTGATTGATCTAACAGATAATGTTTATTCAAAATAATAAACAATGTATTAAAATATATATATAAGTGAAATGAAATATATATTGAATACATATATACATACACGTAGTGAAATGAATGACAACAATGATACAAGAGATGGGATGGAAGAATTAGGATTATTTTGTTGTTATAAGGTATTCGCACTACTTATGAAAAAGTATAGTGTTATTTGAAAGTGGACTTGGATTAGTTGTAAATATGTATTGTAGATATACTAGGGCAACCTCTAAAAAGTTACATATATGTTATATAACTTTATATAATATATACGTGTGTGTATATATATATAGAGAGAGAGAAAGGATAGAGAATGGAATCATATAAAATGCTCAATGAAACCACAAAAGGAAGAAAAAGAGTGAAAGAGAAAAATAGGAAAAAAAATGGGGGGTGGGCAAGAAATAGAAAACAGTAACAAATATGATAGATCTTAATCCAGTTATGTTAATAGTCACTTTGGGTTTTTTTCATTTTAATTTTTGCTTTTTGTCTTTTCTTTTTATAGATTTAGGGAGTAAAGTGCAGTTTTGTTACATGGATATATTGCATAGTGAATGAAGTCTGGACTTTTACTGTAACCATCACCCAAATAGTATACATTATATCCCATATATAATTTCTCATCCCTCATCCCTCTCCCAACCTTCCACCTTTTGGAGTCTCCAATGTCGATTATTCCACTTGCTATGTCCATGTGTACACATATTTGGCTTTTGTTTATAAGTGAGAGCATGTGGTATTTGACTTTCTGTTTCTGGGTTATATCACTTGAGATAATGGCCTCCAGCTCATTCAGTGTTGCAAAAAAGACATGACTTCATTCTTTTTTTAAAATAAACGGGTAGTATTCCATAGTGTATATATAAATATACTATATTTTCTTTATCCCATCATCCATTGATGGACAACTGTGATCAATAATTACTTTCAATGCTAATGATCTAAATACACCAATTAAAAGATACATTGTCTTAATGAATCAAAAATCAAGACCCAACTATATCTTGTCAACAAGAAATTCATTTTAAATATAAAGACACATATAGATTAAAAGAAGGGAATGGAGAAGTATATACCATAACACTAATCAAAAGAAAGCAGAAGTCAATGTATTAATTTCAGACAGGGACTTCAGAGAAAGGTAAGTTATCAGGGATAAAGAGGGGCCAAACATAATGATAAAGTCAGTTCTCCGTAAAGATAAAGAGGTCAGTGCCTCCTTCTTCAAATGTGCAAACATCAGTGCATGGCCACAAGGATCACAAATAATCAGGGAAACTTGACACTGTCATGGGAGTAAAATAAAGCACCAGTAACCAGCTCTAAAGAAATGGAGCTTTATTGAGTGCCTGAGAAATAATTCAAATTAATCATCTTAAAGAAGCTCAGTGAACTGCAAGAAAACACAGTAGACAACTAAACAAAATTGGGAAAACAATGCATGAAGAAAATAAAGTGTTCAACAAAGGAATAAAAACCATGAAAAAGAACCAAACAAATTCTAGTGCTAAAGAACACAATGAATGAACTGAAAACTTCAAGAGTGCTCCAATTGGAGACTCAATTGAGCAGAGGAAAGAATCAGAGAGCCCAAAGACAAGTCATTTGAGATTACGCAGTTTGAGGAACAAAAAGATAAAATAATGTAGACAGCCTATAAGAATTGTGGGATATAATCAAGCCAACTAACATATGCATTATGGAAGTTCTTCAAAAATGAAGGGGAGATAAGGATGTTCCCAGGCAAACAAAGGCTGTGGGAGTTCATCACTACTAGATCTACCTTACAAGAAATGTTAAAGAGAGTTCTTCAGGTTTAAATGCAAGGACACATGCTGGGCATGGTGTCTCATGCCTGTAATCCCAACACTTTAGGAGGCCAAGGCAGGATGATTGCTTTAGGCCAGGAATTAGAGACCGACCTGGGCAACATAGTGAGACTCTGTCTCTACAAATTTTTTTGTTTCAGAATTAGCTGGGCATAATGTCACATGCCTGTATTCATAGCTACTCTGGAGGCTGAGATGGGAGGATCACTTGAGCCTAGGAAGTTGAGGCAGCAGTGAGCTGTGATCGCATCACTGCACTCCAGCCTGGGTGAAAGAGCAGAACCTTGTCTCAAAAAAAAAAAAAGTAAGACATTAACTGACAATATGAAAACCTATGAAAGTATAAAACTCACTATATAGATGAGAATGTAGTTAAATTGAGACTACATTAATACCATCATGGTGGTGCATAAATCACTTTGACCTCTAGTATTAAAATTAAAAGACAAAAGTAATAAAAATAACTATACTTACGATAATTTGGTAACAGATACACATTATCTACAAAATGTAAATTATGGCTGGGTACAGTGGCTCACACCTATAATCCCAACACTTTGGGAGCCTGCGGTTGGAGGATCACTTAAGCCCAGGAGTTCCAGACCAGGCCGGGCAATATATCAAGACCCCCATCTATTTTTTTAAAATGTAAATTATGACATTAATAACATAATGTGAGTGAGAAGTTTAAGATTTATCATATGCAAGTGAACTTCTTTTCAGCTTAAAATAGACTTATAACTATGAGATGTTTTACATAAGCCTCATGGTAACCACATACACACATACACACACACACACACACACACACACACACACACACACACACACACACACACACACACGAATAGACCTGTAGTGGGTACACAAAAGAGAAAGAGAAAGAAAGCTTACCACTATGAAAAAAATTATCAAATTACAAAGAAGACAGCGAGAGAGGAAGAATAGAACGAAAGTACTACAAAACAATTAGAAACAACAAAATGGCAATAGAAGTCCTCATTAATTACATTAAATATAAATAGATTCTTCAATCAAAAGACAGAGTGGCTGAATGGATTAGAAAACAAGACACAACTACATGCAGCATAGAAGAGACTCACTTTAGCTTTAAAAATACACGTAGCCTGAAAATGAAGGAATGAAAAAAGATATTTCATGAAAACTGTAGACAAAAGAGAGCAGGGGTGTCTATACTTACATCCGACAAAATAGACTTTAGTCAAAAAATGTCACAAGAAACAAAGATATATATAATTATATATTGATAAAGTGGTCAATTCATCAAGAATGTATAACGATTGTAAATATATATTTGCCCAATGTTGGAACACCTAAATACATAAAGAAAATATTAATAGAACTGAAGGATGAAACAAATAGTAACACAGCAGTAGTAAGGGACTTCAGACCCCACTCTCCACAATGGATAAATCATCCAGGCAGAAAATCAATAAGAAAAACAGCTGACCTGAGCAACACTAGTGACCAAGTAGACCTAACAGACATATGTATAACATTCCATTCAACAGCAGCAGAACACACGATATTTTTGAATGCACATGGAACATTACCCAGGATAGATCATATGTTAGGTCACAAAACAAGTCCTAACAAATCCAAGAAGATTGACATAATATTAAGTATCTTCTTTTACCTCAATGCTATGAAACTATAATAACAGGAAAATTGGAAAATTCACAAATATGTTGAAATTAAACAAAATACTCCTGAATAACCAATGGGTCAAAGAAGAAATCAAAAAGGAAATCCAAAAGTATCTTGAGACAAAAGAAAACAGAAGCACAACACAGACAAAACTTATGGGATATAGCAAAAGCAGTTCTAAGAGGAAAGTTTGTAGCAATAAATGCCTACATCAAAAAATATGAAAGACTTTAAATAAGTAACCTAATGTTACACCTCAAAGAACTAGAAAAGGAAAAACAAACTAAGACCAAAGTCAGCAAAGGAATGAAATAATAAAGATCCGAGCAGAAATACATAGAGACTAGAAAAATAATAGAAAAGATCAATGAAGAGTTGCACTTTTGAAAAACAAACAAAATAATGCAAACCTTTAGCTAGAGTAAGAAAAAAAGAAGATGCAAATGAAATTATAAATGGAGGAAGAGACATTACAACCTCTACCACAGAAATCGAAAAGATATTAAGAGACTAATATAAAAACTATAGGCCAGCAAATTGGATTACCTAGAGGAAATGAACAAAGTCCTAGAAACATACAACTTACCAAGACTGAATTATGAAGAAATATAAAATCTGAATAGATTAATAATCTTGCATATAGTAAATCCTTAGGACTCCTTAAAAAAACTGTTAAATAAACCCTTAAGACTCCTTTTAAAAACCATTAAAAGCAATAAATTGAGTAAAGTTGCGGGACAAAAATCAACATATAAAAATCTGTAGCATTTCTATACACTAACAAGAAACTACCTGAAAAAGAAATCAAGAAAAAATCCCATTTACAATAATAAAAAATATCAGGAATAAATTTAGCCAAGGAGGTGAAAGATCTATACACTGAAAATTATAAAGCATTGATGAAAAAAAAGGAAAAAAACACAAATGAAAAAATATCCTGTCTTTTTGAATCAGGAGAATTAATACTGTTAAAATGTCCATACTGTGCAAAGTGGTCTATAGATTCAATACAATCCCATCAAAATTCCAATGACGTTTTTCACAGAAATAGAAAAATCAATTCTCAAATTTGTATGCAACCACAAAAGACTCTAAATAGCCAAAGCAGTCTTGAGCAAAAAGATCAAAGCTGGAGGCATCACACTACCTGATTTTAAAATATACTACAAAGCTATAGTAATCAAAACAGCATTGTACTGCAATAAATACAGAAACACTGACCAATGGAACATAACAGAGTCCAGAAATAATTCCATGTGTTTACAGTCAACTGATCTTTAACAAAGGTATTAAGAATACACAATGGAGAAAATAAATGGTGCTGAGAAACCTGGGCATCCATATGCAGAAGAATGAAAAATTGCCCCTTATCTCACATCATATACAAAAACGAATGAAAAAAGACTTAAAAGTAAGATGTGAAACTGCAGACTACTAGTGGAAAACATGAGGAAGAGCTTCTTAACATTGATCTGGGCAGTGATTATTTGGACATGACCACAAAAGCAAAAATAGACAAAGGGGATTTCATTAAACTTAGAAGCTCTGCACAGCAAAGGAGACAATCAAAAGAGTAAACAGACAACCTATGGAATGGGGAAAATATTTGTGAACCGTATACCTAATGAATATCCAAAATACATAAGGGACACAAAAAACTCAATAGCAAGGAAACAAAGAATCTGATTGAAAAATGGGCAAAGGACCTGAATAGACATTTCTCAAAAGAAGACATACAGATGGCCAACAGGTATATGAATAAATGCTCAACATCATTCATCATCAGGAAAATAAATTAAACCACAATGAGATATCACCTCACACCTTTTAGAATGACTATGATCAAAAAGACAAAAGTGCTGGCGAGAAAGTGGAGTAAAAGGAACCCTTGCACATTGTTGGAAATGTAAATTAGTGCAGCCATTAGTGTAAAGAAAGCAGTATGGAGATTCTTAAAAAAATTAAAAATAGAACTACTATATCATCCAGCAATCCCACCATATCCAAAGGAAATAAAATGAGTATGTCAAAGAAATACCTGTATTCCCATGTTTATTGCACCATTATTCACCATAACCAAGGTATGGAATTAACCTAACCTGGATAAAGAAAATGTGGTAGTACATACAGTGGAATACTATTTAGCCTTTAAAAAGAAGGAAATCCTGTCATTTGTGAAAATGTGGATAAACCTAGAGGACATTATGCTATGTGAACTTAGCCAGGCATGGAAAGACAAATACTACAATGGGCTGGGCGTAGTGGTTCACGCCTGTAATTCCAGCTCTTTGAGGGGCCAAGGCAGAGGGATCACATGAGGTTAGGAGTTTGAGACCAGCCTGGCCAACATAGTGAAACACCATCTCTACTAAAAATACAAAATTTAGCTGAGTGTGGTGGCACGCACCTGTAATTGTAGCTACTCCAGAGGCTGAGGTAGGAGAATCGCTTGAGCCCAGGAGGCAGAGGTTGCAGTGAGCTGAGATAGCGCCATTGCACTCCAGCCTCGGTGCTGGAGACTCAATCTCAAAAAATAAAAAATAAAAATAAAAATAAAAAAGAAAAATACTGCATGACCTCACTTATTTGTGGAATGTAAGAAAGTCAGACTCATAGAAGCAGAAAGTAGAATGGTGGCTGTCAGGTTCTAGTTTGTGGGGTTGAGATGAAGAAGGGGAGATGTTGGTCGAAGCATACCAAGTTTCAGTTAAACATTGTGACTATAGTTAGTAATAATGTATACTTGAAAATTGTTAAGTGAGTAGACCCTAAATACTCTCACCACACAAAAAATGAAAAGTATGTGAAATACTAGATATGTTAATTAGCATTTCACAGCATATACACATTCAATATCAAAGCATCACTTTGTATACCGTAAATATATACAATTTTTATTTGTCATTTATACTTTAATAAAGCTTGAGAAAATATATACATAAAATACAATTTACATGGAAGAGCAAAGGCCTCAAAACAGCCATTCTTGAAAAATTTGCTCCACCAGATATCAAGTCTGATTGTAAAGCTAAAACATAGTATGGAATTAATGTAGGGATATACTAATGGACCAATGCATCATAATAATGTGTCCAGAAACAGAATGTCCAAATATGACAGAGATAATATTGCAGATCAGTGGGTAAAAATAGTTTTCAATATATGTTGCTGAAGCAATTGGATAACCATATTGAGAAAAATGAAATTAGACTCATACTTCAACCATACAGAAAAGTCAATTTTGGTTGGATTAAATACTTAAATGTGAAAGACAAAACAACAAATATTTTAGGAACACATGTAGGAGAATGTCTTTATGACCTCAGTGTAGTGAAGGATTCCTTAATTTCATCATAGCCTAAAAGAAAAATACTGATTGCCTTAAAATTAAGAATTTATAGTCATCAAAAGACACTATAAGAAAAGGTAAAAATCATGTCATAAAGTGGAAGAAAATATTTCCAGTGCGTATAACTGGCAAAGAATTAGTATTTAGAGTGTCTAAGGAACCTCCAGCAGTTTGATAAGAAAGCAACATCTTAATATGAGCAAAAACATACATGGATGGCTTACAGAAGATTAAACAATTAATATGCTAAAATTGGAAAAAAAAAACCTAATCTCATTAGTAGTTGAGGAAATGCAAATTAAAACACAATATGTTGTTGCATCTACCAGATAGGAGAAAAAGGAGAAGTCTACAAATACCGGTTGGAAAGGACATAGAACAGAAAATACCCACATCTATTGAATCTGTTGGCTCAGCTCAGCTGTTTTGGCCAAGAGTTTGGCATTTGTTAGTAAAGTTGCACGTGCACATAACCTATCACCAGGAATTACATTCCTAGATGTATAACTTAGAGAAAATCTTGCCCAATAGGAATTTTGAGAATGCTCATAAAAGCATGGTTAAAAAAAAGAAAAACCAAAACCCCCAAACCATCTAAAAAGTCATCAACTGTAGATTTGACCAATTTCAATATATTCTTACTATGGGGTACTACACAGCAACAAAAGTTAATTAAAGCTACAAAGATTAACATGGATGAATCTCAGAGACAGAAGCAAATTATAGAATGTATATATTATGATTCTGTTTATGAAAGTTTGAAATCAGGCAAACATAACAACATATTGTTTTAGGGTATATACCTAGATGGCAAACTGTAAGGCAAAGATTAACAAAATTTTTTTTTTTTTTTAAATTTTTTTTTTATTATACTTTAAGTTTTAGGGTACATGTGCACATTGTGCAGGTTAGTTACATATGTATACATGTGCCATTCTGGTGTGCTGCACCCACTAACTCGTCATCTAGCATTAGGTATATCTCCCAATGCTATCCCTCCCCCCTCCCCCCACCCCACAACAGTCCCCAGAGTGTGATATTCCCCTTCCTGTGTCCATGTGATCTCATTGTTCAATTCCCACCTATGAGTGAGAATATGCGGTGTTTGGTTTTTTGTTCTTGCGATAGTTTACTGAGAATGATGGTTTCCAGTTTCATCCATGTCCCTACAAAGGACATGAACTTATCATTTTTTATGGCTGCATAGTATTCCATGGTGTATATGTGCCACATTTTCTTAATCCAGTCTATCATTGTTGGACATTTGGGTTGGTTCCAAGTCTTTGCTATTGTGAATAATGCCGCAATAAACATACGTGTGCATGTGTCTTTATAGCAGCATGATTTATAGTCCTTTGGGTATATACCCAGTAATGGGATGGCTGGGTCAAATGGTATTTCTAGTTCTAGATCCCTGAGGAATCGCCACATCGACTTCCACAATGGTTGAACTAGTTTACAGTCCCACCAACAGTGTAAAAGTGTTCCTATTTCTCCACATCCTCTCCAGCACCTGTTGTTTCCTGACTTTTTAATGATCGCCATTCTAACTGGTGTGAGATGATATCTCATAGTGGTTTTGATTTGCATTTCTCTGATGGCCAGTGATGATGAGCATTTTTTCATGTGTTTTTTGGCTGCATAAATGTCTTCTTTTGTGAAGTGTCTGTTCATGTCCTTCGCCCACTTTTTGATGGGGTTGTTTGTTTTTTTCTTGTAAATTTGTTTGAGTTCATTGTAGATTCTGGATATTAGCCCTTTGTCAGATGAGTAGGTTGCGAAAATTTTCTCCCATGTTGTAGGTTGCCTGTTCACTCTGATGGTAGTTTCTTTTGCTGTGCAGAAGCTCTTTAGTTTAATTAGATCCCATTTGTCAATTTTGGCTTTTGTTGCCATTGCTTTTGGTTTTGGACATGAAGTCCTTGCCCACGCCTATGTCCTGAATGGTAATGCCTAGGTTTTCTTCTAGGGTTTTTATGCTTTTAGGTCTAACGTTTAAGTCTTTAATCCATCTTGAATTGATTTTTGTATAAGGTGTAAGGAAGGGATCCAGTTTCAGCTTTCTACATATGGCTAGCCAGTTTTCCCAGCACCATTTATTAAATAGGGAATCCTTTCCCCATTGCATGTTTTTCTCAGGTTTGTCAAAGATCAGATAGTTGTAGGTATGCGGCGTTATTTCTGAGGGCTCTGTTCTGTTCCATTGATCCATATCTCTGTTTTGGTACCAGTACCATGCTGTTTTGGTTACTGTAGCCTTGTAGTATAGTTTGAAGTCAGGTAGTGTGATGCCTCCAGCTTTGTTCTTTTGGCTTAGGATTGACTTTTTTAATTGAGGTTACTTCTTGGAAGTTGAGGAGAGAGAAAATACCACTGGGGAGGGGCCAGAAGGCCTGTTTTATTTCCTAAGCTGGTTGGTGAGCAAATCTTTCATTCATTCTATTATTAAAAAAAAATTCATATAAGTCTTACTCTTTTGTCTGTTTAATTTATTTTACCATAAAAAATTTAAAAACAGAAAACGACATGCCTCTAATTTCCCTCATGATTCTGATAAATTTCAGCCCTTGAGAGAGATGTGCCCAATTTGCAAATCTCTGTGTATCTTGGCCAAAAGAGCTTTTTGTCAGACTTTATTTCCCTTGGTTTAAGAAAACAATGGCTATTTTAGTTTTCTAAATGTAAAATTATATATAATACTATACTGAATATGACTTTTATAACTATAAATACCTATCCTTGTCTGTTTAGATATCTATTTCTTTCCACCCACCACCTACCACCCACCTCCACCCTCAACCCTTGAATATTACCACACAGTGGCCACATTAGAAGCCAAGGATTGCTAGTGGGCAGAAAATTTTGCAGCTGTTAACTTCTGAGCTAACAATCCCATCTGTATCTGCTCATCCTGTAAACATTCTGTTTGGCAGTACTGTTGAGATCTATTTCTCCTCTTTTACTTTCTAATTAACTTTCCATGTGTTTTCTTTAAATTCACCACCAGCTTGGCATAAAGTAATTTGCTTCACCAGGTGGTGTTTCACACATTCCAGATGTTAATATAGGTCTTAACCCTGTATCAGCTTCATGAGTAACAACAGCGCAATAGTACTTTATGACAGCCACCAAATGAGTTGCAGAATATAGTTGATAAAGGATAATTGTAAATAGAGAAACCATGTAATTGATTATCCAAACTGTAACATTTTGGGGGAGTTAAAGGGGGCACTATTAATAATTATGCTGAAATAACAGGTGTAAAATAGAATAGTCCTGGGGTGTAGGTCATCCTGATTATAGAGGAAGCTAGCTCAGTGAGTACCCAGCTGAAGGCACATCTGGTCTGGTACAGGTTATCCTTTCAACGATTGAAACATCATAAACAGTAATCACTCTGAGTTAAGAAATGTGTACGGCCATAATTGTAGTCCTGAACCAGTACTCTCAGTAGATGTGTCTGCTAGGCTTCATTGACACCAACCAATGATGTACCTGTTTATTGATAAGGAGTTTTATTGGAAATTCATGTGAAGCAACAAGTGCCCAACTATTCTATGAGGGAAAGGTCATTTTGTATGTTTTGTCATTTTTTTGTTTGATTACCACCTGAAGAAGCACAAAATTATAGTACCTTGGGTCCTATTCTATATGGGCTCAAAATCAGAAATATGACAGGAAGAATGAAAATTTTATCTGGAGGTGAAATAGAAATGAGTTGTACAGGTTTATAAATAATAATAAAATTATAAAAATGAGCCTTTATTGTGTTCCTACTATGTTCCAGGCACTGAATTCTACTCATATTATAGCACCTACTCATCTTAACAGCCATATGAAGAAGGTATTATTTCTGTTGTCCACATGAGGAAACTGCCAAGAAATTTGCCCAGGGTTACATAGGTGGAAGACTTAAGGAAATAAATTTAAGTCTGTTTGATTTAAAAACCTGTCTTCTATCTACTATGACTACTGATTCTCTGGATTTTTTCTTTTATTGTGCAGATTACCAACTGTATCACTGCTGGTGCAAGGGTCAGGCTCCCTTTGCACATTCCTAAAGTGACTCTTAAGTTTCATGTAAACAACTGCTATTGTAATTAATACATTAATTTCAGGAAGCACCTTACCATGATTTTTATGACTGTTAGCGATGGAGCCTAACAGATCCAATTCTCCTACTTAGGTGGGTAATGCTGATATTTCTTTTTCCTCATAAAGATACGGTCATAAGATATGCTTAACTGTTTACTTAGCCACAGTTAAGGATTAGCAGTTGTTTATAACTTATCTTAGCAATTAGAATAAATATATAATCATCTTAGTTAAGCTCTCATAACATTTCTAAGTTGTCACACTAAATTATATGTCTGAAAATTAAAAAGAGAAATCACTAGGATGGTGGGTAGTCTAGTTTAACTAGACTAGTTATGAATATGTATCCATTTTGGAAGTGATATGGTTTGGATTTGTGTCCCCACCTAAATTCACATTGAATTGTAATTCTCAGTGTTGGAGGAGAGGGGCCTGGTGGGAGGTGATTGGAACATGGGGGTGGACTTCCCCCTTGCTGTGCTCATGATAGTGAGTAAGTTCTCACAAGATTTGGTTGTTTAAAAATGTGTAGCACTTCTCCCTTCTCTCTCTTCCTCCTGCTCTGGCCATGTAAGACATGCTTGCTTCCCCTTCACCTTCCACTGTGATTCTAAGTTTTCTGAGGCCTCCCCAGCCCTGCTTCCTGTACTGCCTGCAGAACTGTGAAGTCAATTAAACCTCTTTTCTTTATAAATTATCCAGTCTCAGGTGGTTCCTTATAGCAATGCAAGAAGAGATTAATGCAGAAGATTGGTACCAGGAATGGGGCATTGCCATAAAGGTACCTGAAAATGTGGAAGCAACTTTGGAACTGGGTAACAGGCAGAGGGTGGAACAGTTTGGAGGGCTCAGAAGAAGATAAAAAGGTAACAGAAAGTTTGGAACTTCCTAGAGACTTGTTAAAGTTGTGACCAAAATGCTGATAGTGACATGAACAATAAAGTCCAGGCTGAGGTGGTCTCAGATAGAGGTGAGGAACTTATTGGGAACTGGACCAAAGGTCACTTTTGTTATGCATTAGCAAAGAGGTTGGAGGCATTGTGGAGGTTGTTATGCATTAGCAAAGAGGTTGGAGGCCCTAGAAATCTGTGGAACTTTGAACTTGAGGGTGATGACTTAGGGTATCTAGCAGAAGAAATTTCTAAGCAGCAAAGCATTAAATATGTTGCCTGGCTGCTTCTAACAGTATATGGTCATGTGCATGAGCAAAGAGATGTCCTGAAACTAGAACTTATATTTAAAAGGGAAGCAGAGTGTGAAAGTTTGGAAAATTTGCAGCCTGACCATGTGGTAGAAAGAAGAACCCATTTTCTGGGAAGGAATTCAGGCTGGCTGCAGAAATGTGCATAAGTAAAGAGGAGCCAAATGTTACTAGCCAAGACAATGGGGAAGATGCCTGGAAGGCATTTCAGAGAACTTTGTGGTAGCCCTTCCCATCATAGGCCCAGAGGGTTAGGAGGGAAGAATGGTATTGTGGGCTGGGGCCAGTTTTCCACTGCCCTGCACAACCTCAGGACACTGCTCCCAGCATCCCAGCCATTCCAGCCCCAGCTGTGGCTAAAAGGGCCCCAGATACATCTAGGCTGCTGCTCCAGAGGGTGCAAGCTGTAAGCTTTGGTTTCCACATGATGTTAGGCCTGCAGGTGCATAAAGGGCAAGAGTTGAGGCTTGGGAGCCTCTGCCTAGATTTTACAGGATGTATGGGAACATTTGGATGTTCAGGCAGAAGTCTGCTGCAGGGGCAGAGCCCTTATGGAGAACCTCTGCTAGGGCAGTGTGGAGGGAAAATGTGGGCTTGGAGCCCCCACAAAAAGTCCCCAGTGGGGCACTGCCTAGTAGAGCTGTGAGAAGAGGTCCACCATCCTCCAGACCCCAGAATGGTGGATCCACTGACAGCTTGTACCATGTACCTGGAAAAGCCACAGACACTCAATTCCAGCCCGTGAAAGCAGCCAAGGGGGCTGTACCCTGAAGAGCCACGTAGGCAGAGATGGCCAAAGTCTTAGGGGCCCACCCCTTGCATCAGTGTGGCCTGGATATGAGACACTTGATATTATACCACAAAGCCGATAGTGATCAAGTAAGTTGCTGTTGTTTGTTTTAGGATTTCCCTAAATAAATATTTATACCACACAGGCTGGGCATGGGGGCTCATGCCCAGCACTTTGGGAGGCCGAGGCGGGTGGATCACTTGAGCCCAGGAGTTTGAGACCAGCCTGAGCAACATGGTGAAACCCCATCTGTACAAAAAAATAAAAGAATTAGCTGGATGTGGTGGTGCATGCCTATGATCCCAGCTACTTGGCAAACTGAAGAGGTCAAGGCTGCAGTGAGCTGTGATTGTGCCACTACATTCCAGCCTGGGAAACTGAATGAGACTCTGTCTCAAAAAAAAAATTAAACTTGTAATTTAAAAACGTCTCAGATGGCAAATTCACTGGCGAATTTTGTCAAAGATTTAATGAAGACATATCAATCCTACACAAACTTTTTCAGAAAACATGTCAGAGGAAACATTTCCACCTTTTTTTAAAAGCCAGCATCATCCTGATACCCAACCAGACAAAAACAGTATTTAGGAAACAATGACAATAGCAAAAGACACAAACAGAAGAATAAAAAAACTAGAGACCAATGTCCCTCATGAATACAGATGCAAAATATTGACTAACACATTTCCAAGTAGGAGCCAGCAATATATGAAAAGGATAACACATCATAACCAGGTGGGGTTTACCTCCAAATTGCAATGTTGGTTTAACATTCTGAAATCAATCAAGATAATTCACTGTATTAACAGAATATGGGAGAAAAACACTAAGATTATCTCAGTAGATGCAGCAGGAGCATTTGATGAAATTCAGTACCTATTATTGCTTAAGTAGAAATAGAAGAGAACTCCCTCAAGGTGATAAAGGGCATTTATGAAAACCTAGAGTCAACATCATGCTTACTGGTAAAAGACTGAGCTCTTTACTTTCAAGAGTGGGAATCAGGAAAGAATGTATCTGCTCTGCCTTCTATTCAGCCAGGTACTAGAGATGCTATCCAGTGCAATGAGGCCAGCAGGTAGTGCACAGAAATTGGAAAGGAATAAATAAAACTGTCTTTATTCCCAGATAATGTCATTCTCAGAAACTAGAATTTAGAATTTCAAATTCTTATAGAATAACTGAATTTAACAAAGTTGCAGAATACAAGCTTAATGTAAACACTTGATAATATCCATATATTACCAACAAACAATTGGAAAGTAAAATTGCAATACTCTTGCCTGCTTTCAGAACAGGAAAGACACAAACAACACAGTAAATGCAATGTAACAAGCACTTCACAGTAGTGCACCCAGAGAACCATGAGCATGAGGGGCTCCCTAGTTAGCCCGGGACAGGTATTGGAATGGGAATTCAAGGAAGGGAAGGGGATGAACTCTGGTGCAACTGAGTCATTGTCCTTATCCAAGTCCTTATTGAGTGCTCATTTGTGCAACCTGTTGAATAGAGCCTGTACACAAGGAGCAAAGTAAACGCTGACCTCTAGGACTTAGCACATTAAAGTCCCCATACAGGGGCAAAAACACAAATGAGGAGAATGTACATTTTGTGTGAATTAGGGAGTTAGTTTCCAGAGCCAAAGAATGTCATTTACATAATTGCTCTTAAATCCTGCATGGGGGGGTTCTTGCTAAAATACTCTTGTGTGAGCTCATTTAAAAAATGATTTAACAATTTTTGTTTCCTTTGTTTTTTGTTTGTTTGTTTTTTTAATTCTAAGTGACAGTGGAAAGGGCAAAGGGACTCAGGGATAGACTTGGGTGGCAAACTTGGCTCTGCTGTTCGATCGCTATGTGACATCAGCCAGTGAGGGACTCTTCCTGAACCTCTGTTCTTAGCATATGTGAAATGAGTACAAAAATGCCTCCCTCAGCCCTTTGTGTGCTGACTAAACTGTGCTGAAATGTATAACTCGTTTGGTATGATGCTTGACACATAGTAGGAGCTCAAGTGATACTATTTTGCTTCTTTCCCTTTTAGGTATTTTAAAACGTTAGTCACTGAACTTTGTCAGAAATAAGGTACTTAAACTTCACAGGTCAAGTATTCACTGTGACATATCCTGATTCAATGTTAAAATTACATTTCTGTGAAACCATGTATTCAGCTCAATGCTCTTAAATCAATACAATCTTTCTTAAATGTATCAGCAAATTAAACTTCAATAATTACACTTGCTACTGTGGTTACCTCTGAGTTCCTCTAAAACTCCTCTGTATTTTATTGCTGTGTAAATATTTAAAAGACTTTAAAAGGCTAATTTCAGATTTGGGCCTTCTCTTGTGAACAGTTTATATTTCGAGACCTTTCATAAGGTTTGGATTCTTATTTGTGAAACCTAGCACAGCTCCCACATTGCTACTATTTACATTTTTTTTGTAATGTGCCACAGGTTTATAAAACTTTCCATTTGAATTTTTGATATGATTAGCTGCTTTTAATTACGTCTAAAAATCCCTTGTCAAATAATGATTAAAACACACAGAAACGAGACATAAGCAAAGCAAAACAGATCCACATGAAAACCACTTCAAGCCATGTAACAAAAGCAAATCCATTTAATTTACACATATATGGAGGATTTATTTCAAATTGAAACAGAACAAAAAATAAATGAGGTGCGAAAAGCATGTAAGAGAAATTTAAAGTGTACAAGTTCAAATTTTTTTTTTCAAATCACAGCATAATTGATTCTTCTGGGGAGTTTTTTTGGAGTAAAAAATTAAACTCATATAATTATGGTTCACAGTAAATTGCACTTACTGCCTGTTGAGCCAATTCAATTGGATTACTAAACCACAATGCCCCTACCCCTGCATCCGTTAAGGATCAAACTCTCTCCTCGTGAGTTCAGTAAGGCCCTAAATACTTAAGCACACTGCATGTTTTCTATGAGTTAGATTTGTCAGGCAGCCAGTCCCCTGCTGAAGAGTCTTCAGCAGATCCTCACAGCTTTCAGTATCAACTTCAAATTCACACCCTCAGTGGAGCCAAGTTCCTTCATCACCCCTCTTCCTCTGACTTCCTCGCTGGGCATCCCTACCTGCCATGCATACCTTTCCCTCTGGTGACATTGCACTCCTCTGGATGCAGAGGCATGGTTTCCTGCCTTCTGCACTCACTCATTTATGCATTCTTTCAGCCATTCAGACATTCATCTCATAAATATTTATTGTCTACTATGTGCCAGGCACTGTGCTTAGTGTTGGGGATACAATAGTCAGCCCAAAATAAGCCCTCTCCCTGCCCTCATGGGATTTCAGCCAAGTGGGGGGAAATAGACTTTACTCAATGAATTCCATAGATAACTACAAAACGACCATTCTGAGGAGTGCTACCGAGGCAAAGCACGGGGGGTGATACAGGCCCCTGCAAAGTGCAGAGACTTGTTTTTTGTTGGAAAGTGGGGAAAGCTTTTCTGAGGAAGTGACTGAGGCCCTGAGACCAGGAGGCTCATCAGAGTGTGCAGAGTGGTAATTTGGAGGAAAGGCGAAAAGGCCGTGTGTCTGGTCCACAGACAGGAGAGAAGCATGGCGAACTGCGCCGTTCCAGGGAGACCCTCAGCCCATGCCGGCCCTGCAGGCGACTTAAGGATGGTGATATTTATCCCAGCAGCGTTCCATGCCAGCGGGCTCTTCCTTCTCTCTGGACCCTCCTCTCCCATCATCTTCATCCCTCAAGGCTCAGCTCTAGTGTCCCCTTCTCTGGAAAGGCTTTAATGACCTTGTCCTCTCCAAAGGGTGAAATGTCCCCACTCTGGCCTCATGGCCTGTTGATCTTTGCATCCTTAGCTCCTTTCACAGGCTCCCGCAGGCAGCAGGCATCATGAAGTGGAGGAACATGTGTGTAGAAAGCAGGGCCAAGCATGATTTCGAGGCTTGGTTTGCTGAGCATTTATGGACACAACTTGGCCATCTGAATCCAATTTTCAGAGGCCCTCCCAGTGGTGGCCCAGACTCATCCGGTAGCAGTGCAGGGGCCCCTTGCCTCAAAAAACCCCTCCCTTTAAATGCAAACCAAATTCCAGCTCGATGCAATTTCAGATGGTAAGGAAACACTGGATGGGTGGTGGAAGTGTGTGGTTTCTACAGAGGAACTCAACCTTGACGTGCTCCACACTGTCGGGGCCAGGCCTGTTCCCATCCTTGTTCCCTGCTTGGTGTTCCCATGATGGGGATTATGAAGAAAGCCTGGAGAGGGAGGCTGTGCTTTTTGGGATGTTCCAGTGAGCAACAGGGGACCAAAAATGGGGAATCACAGAGCTAATTAGTACGTAGAATGGAATAAATTCCCTCTCATCACAGAAAGGTATTGTATTTCGTGTTGAGGGAAAGGAGAGATTTGCCTACAAATTAGGTTGGAAACCGTAGGGAAGAAATTGTTTGCGGGCCAGACTGGTGTGCCAGGAATGTAATGGAATATGGCATAAGGAGAACGGGGTAGGTGCTCTCATAAGTGGGTTTTCTTTAGTGTCTCCCTTCTGTCCTTCCAAAGGGCTTACTTCCTCCTGTCCTCGGTGTTACTTGGCGCTCGCCCTGCCTGGACAATCATAAACCCTTTTGCTCAGCGATTGCTTCCCAGCAGCAGCAGCAGCGCCCCCTGAGAAATGTTCACTCTTCAGTGTTCCACCGACCCTAGGTGGGGGGATCGCTGCTTTCCACTTATTTCAAAATCATGGTGTGAATGGAAAGGCTTTGTTTGACATTATCTTCTGTTTGTACAATGAGCCACAAGCGAGCACCGCCTTGGCGTGCACCCACCTTGCCCGGGCCTCTGTCCCCTCCAGCCGCGCTCCACCGGCGCCCTCGCCCCGCTCGCGGCTGCTGGGTGGCTTGCTGCTTCGTTCTGGTGGACTTGCGATTTTGCCTTGTCCTCCCTCTGGGTTCGCCGGATCCTGTGTTTTCCCCGTCCCAGAATGACCCATTCGGGCTTCGGTGTTTGGCTTCAGAACGACCACTGCCCAGCCCCGGGGACTCCAGGTCCCAGCACCTCCCGTCCCACCCCTCCCGCCAGTCTCCGCAGTAAAGGAAGACAATGACTATGGGCCTCCGTGTGTTGGCTTTAATGTACACAGCTTATAACAAGGCCACACTACTCAAACATTCTTAGTTTTTTTTTAAAAAAAGGAAATACAGAGATAGATGTAAATGAAGCATTGGACTGAGTTGTGGTTGCTTTTGGGGTGAGTTTGAATGAGGGGATGGCTGGAGGCTGTTGAGGCCACGTCTTCATTTTAGCCTTAAGGAAGAATTTCTCTGGTTTGTCACAAAGGATCAAGGAAACCTTTCAGCTGGGTGAGTGGTCGGCACTCTAACCCTTTCTAAAGCTTGGTGTGACCCAATCAGGCGGCCCAAACTAGGATTAACCAAACCAAACAAGGCTTGTGAATTAAGACAATCTGCTTTGGGGAAGCCACTTGCCCCAAATACTTAATCCCTGAAAGAGCTGCTTGTGTGCCCGAAGCATTGTCCTCACACAACATTCCTTTCTTTACACTTCTTACTTCTGATTTGATTGAATTGTTTGTTCCTATAAGGCAAAGTGGAAGTGTAGTCACCGGTTTTACTAGAAAATAGTTCTATATAGTTTGCTTTTGTTTTGGAAAATATTCTAAGAAAAGACTTAAAAAAAAAAAACTTTAAAAAGCACTTGATTGTATTTTCTTCTGAGAAAACTGCCAGATATGTTTGGAAAGCAGGGCTACATATTGGAACTATTTCTTGGGGAAAATCATATTACTCAGCTGACAGGTTTTGAAGATTGGGAATGCATGAACACCATGAACAATTGCTTTGTATGGTGAAGTTGGTAAAGTTAACTTTTTTCTTTTTTTTTTTTTTTTGAGATTTGAAAATCCTTGGGTTAGTGATAGGAGAGGAGCTCTTTACCAGGTAAATGCTAAAATACAGTTCTCCTGTGATCTTTACGGGTTTTACTGCAGGTAGTGGCTTCCCACGATCTCTGGAATAGCTTCCTTATAAACTATTAAAGGCATACTTGCAGTATTCCTTTCTGTAGACTTTACAGATTCAGAGGAAAAATTATTTTCCTCTTGTAAAAACTGTGTTCCTGTAATTATCTTGGGTTATGTGGTTTTGAGGTCAATAAAAGGGAGACTTTTTGCCTGCAGCCTACCTTTCCTCTGTGTGAGTTGGAGTTTGTCACTTGGACATCAGAACTGTTTCCCTATCCAGCCCTCTTTGCTCTCTGCCAACCCTGCCTGCAGAGTCTTCCCCTACTCATGAAAACAGTGCTGCACCTAATGCCATGGCCCTTCTCTTCACAGTTCAGATCTGAGACCTAAGGACTGTTTTGGGAATCCGTAGTGACTCAAGCCCTGCACAGCCTCCCGCTGGTCCCCAGCAATCTGGCCACCCCGCCTCAGGAAGCTGCACAGAACATCTTCCTCACGCAGGCCCCTCTCCCATGGAGATCCATGAGTGGAAACCTGCAGACTCCCCGCTCTCCCAAGTCCCTGCCTCCCCCAGGAGCGCCTGAGCCTTGGTAGGGAGGTGGATGGATACAAGGCTCAATTTTGGCTAAAGCACTCTGCCAAAAAAGAGGAGGACAAGACCCAGCAGAGCCTAAAGGCTCCTGTCCTTGCAGTGTGTGAGTCGTGAGAGGTGGTGCATGGAGCTTGTTTGGACTCTGCAGTGGGCAGCCTGAGGTCAGAATTGCAGCTCAGTGGTCACACTGTTAAGCCCTCTGAGCCTCATTTTCCTGTCTGTGAAGCAGAGATAATAATGCCTATTCACATGGTTGTTGTTAGGTTTAAATTGAATGATAAGTGTAAAATACTTTGCATCCTTCCCGGCACATAGTAGGAATCACATAAGAGCGTTTCTAGACCTTTCCACAGACACCCTGTCAGATGCCCCTACCCTCAGTGCTATCTTACCTTGGTCCTATTACCCCAGGTGTGAGTTTCTGTCCAGGCCCAGGCTGTGTCACGTAAAACAGATTCAGTGCACATTTGTAGGAAACGGCTAAAGAAACAACCACAAAGCCCTGCTGGGGAGCCCCTGAGCTGAGGATGTGTAAGCATGCAGTGTGTATGTGGACAGGGCAGGGCGTGAATAAAAGCTGGAGTAAGACTTGGTAAGAACTTGAAAGCCATCAGGCTGAAGGAGGATGAGTAGGCCCCACAGTGGGCTAAATGACGACATCAAGAAGAGATTTTCCAGCCACAGGCTTAGTCCCGAGTGTGGGGTTAGAGATGGGCAGTGGACTCCTCACACATCCCTGCTCAGAGGTGCGGGTGCCTGTCACGGGCAGTTGAAATTCTCTTTTGGTGTCCTTGGCCTCCCACACTCGCAGTGGCTCTCTTCGAAACCATCGGTACCCAGTGTCCTTCCTTTTCCCCCGGTTCAATCCTGTGCTCAGAATTAGATGCTGCGATCTGTGTGAGGGACATGGCATGGATGTGGTAGCTGTGGGTGTTGGATGCCTCCTCTGCCATTACTCCCTCCATCTCTCTCTGTTCACAGACCCCAGGACTGGACAGAGGATCGAGGCCTGGACCCTAAGAATACCCCACTCCCTGAGCCAGCATCTCCAGCTGATGGAGGGACCCAAAAGCTAAGTGGGGTCAATCAGACACCTTCCCTGGGATGGTTAGAACTGGGACAGGCCAATGGAGAAGGTCCTTCTGTCTTTGGTCTGTGATGCGAGGAACACAGGGATCTTTCCTGGTGTGTGGAGAAAGAGGAGCCTAGAGCCGTACTGAGCCAAGGGGGTGCCAGGGAGAGGCTGCCAGGCCTGGGCCCTGGAACCAGCCCCCCAGGGCCCTGGAACCAGCCTGCTCCATGCAGCTGCGGCTCTTCCAGTCTGTGAGCTCCTCAGTGCCCTTTCAACAAACCCCGCCTTGTTTTGCTTTAATCAGTTTGCATTTTCTGTTGCTTCTTTCTGGAAAAATCCTCTGTGCTTTGACTGACTCCAGGGTCTTCCTCCTTGAGGTGGATTTCTTAGTCACTGTTAGGTATCCAAATATAGGAGAGTGTAAGGCATTTTTCTTTCAACTATTCATTTTAATGAATTACATTCAGGAAATAAGTAGGAAATTAAATTCATTGAAAGACTATTGGTCTGTATGTACTTTTTCAGCCTAACATGCTCAAAGTGTAGGTAGCTATAATACAGACATTTTATTTTTTAAAGGGCAAAGACAATGGTAATTTAATTTTAGATCATTCCAGATGGAGTTCAAGTCAACGTGCTGATGACTGGAGACCTGACAGAAATTAAATGTTGGCTATTGCGTCCCAATTTCAGATTATGACCCAAGCAAGGGTCACTTGAGGATATCCAAAAGGTTGGGAAGATTACAATAATTTAAAAAACACAAGAAAGTGGTTTCTACCTCTGAGCTATACATATTTATTGGGTTGGAGGAAAGGGATAATTTTCTAAAGGGAAGGGGCACTGTGGAAGAAGAGGCAGCTCTGGAAGCCAGCCAAGGGCAACAGCAAGGAGGCAGCCCCAGCCGAAGGCAGTTTTCTGAGCAGAGTGGACACCAGACAGGAGTTTGCAGATGGTCCATTGGGTAGAGCATAGGGTAGAAAAGTAGGTTTCATCTTATATGACAATTTTTGACAGATAATGAAGACTATGGGGAGAATTGTGTCCAGAAATAGTCTGAGGCTGAATGTGGGCTTAATGGGGCAGCCATGATTATTTATCAGCGGCAGGTAGTCTGAGCAGAGCTGATTCTGGTGCTCCCACGTGGATCAAGTATATCCCATCTCCAATTCAGTCTCCACAGCAGAGGGAGTAAATAATTCCACCTCACCACAACGGAGCCATACGTGATGAGTGCCCACTAGTTACATGAAATTGGGCAGGGAGGAATTTATGTTAGCCTACACACAAGTCTGAACATAACTCACGTCAGCATTGCCATGGGAAGTCAATATATTGCTGGGTGTTGGCAAATATTGAGTTTAGATGACTCTTCCTGTAAAGGATAGAAACATTGTTTTTAAAACTTCAATTTAGGCTGATGAGAAAATACTATAGAAGGAAGGAGAACATCTTGAAGATTTAAAAAATGATCTATAAGCTCTGGAAGGAAATTTTTAGAAAAATGATTGAGGCACCAGCAATTAGCCTAAGCAAAAAACAAAACAAAACAAAAACACAGTCTCTGAAAAAAAACACACTCAAAGGAGAGTTCAAACTGACATAAAGAGACAATGGAATAAGATGACATTTACTTATTTTATTTTCCTTTAGGTTTATTTGGTCTTTTTCTACCTTCTTTTAGCTGAATTAGTTCTTTTGTATTCAATTTTTTTTATTTTCTAATACATATAGTTAAGATGATAAAATTTTCTCTGAGTACCAATTTGGCTGCATTCCATAATGGTTTTCAAATAATTTTTTATTTTGAATTTTTGTGGGTACATAGTAGGTGTATGTATTTATGGTATACATGAGATGTTTTGACAAAAGCTTGCAAACCTTCCATAACTTTTGCTATGCTGCATTGAAAGTATTGTGATATTTCAGGTTTGATTTCCTCCTGTGTGCAAGTTATTTAAAAGGAAGTATTAAATACATTCTAAATGAAGGGGATTTTTTTCCCCTATGTTTTGAATATTACTTTCTAGTTCTATTACATTATGATCAGGAAATGAGCCCTCTGTGATTTTTACTTTCATAATTTATGGAGGTTTTTTCCTTGAGGACCATTACATCACCATTTTTTGGTAAATATTCTGAAATCTTACATTTGCCCAACCTGATCTGTTGATTTGTGAGAGATTAGGTCAAAGTTTTCCACAATGACATTGGATTTGTTAATATCTCCTTATCCTTCCAAAATTTTTACTTTATATGCTACTATTTAGGTGAATAAAGATTCACAAAAATGTTTCCGCCTTCTATCAATGTAATCTCCCTTTGTCATGTTTAATATTTTCATTTTGAGTTATATTTTGGTGATACTAATATATTAAATCTAGTTCTTTTTTTGAAAACATTCACCTGGTATATTATTCCTCATCTCTTCATTTTTAATCATTCTTAATAATTTTGTCGTAATGGTATTTTTTTCTTTTTTAAGACAGGGTCTCCCTCTGTTGCCCGGGCTGGAGTGCAGTGGTGTGATATTGACTCACTGCAATCTCGACCTCCTGGGTTCAAGTGATCCTCCTGCTTCAGCCCCCCAAGTAGCTGAGACTACAGGTGTGTGCCACCATGCCCAGCTAATTTTTATATTTTTAATTAATGGGTTTGTATTTTGAGTTCATGCATTTCGTCATGTTACCCAGGCTGGTCTTGAACTCCTGTGCTCAAGCGATCCGCCCGCCTCAGGCTCCCAAAGTGCTAAGATTACAGACCTGAACCACCGCGCTCAGCTTAAATGTATCTCTTTGAAATATCAACATAGATTCTCTTCCGTTCCCTCAGTCTGTATCTCTTTCAACAGGAGAAAATTTGTAATTTTTTTTACTGTGGAAAATTTCAAACATACACTAAAGAAGAGAACTGTGAATATGTCACTCTGCTTCAAAAACAATCAATTCTCACCAATTTGGATTATTTTGCAGCAAGATTTTTAAAAAAGTTTAGGAAAATTAACGGCAGAGCTTTTCGTTTATTTGGCAGATGGGAATGATTTAGCTGAAAGAAAAACTGATGATAATACTAAAAGTATTTTTTATATTATGCTTCTACTTAGGCATAATTTCGTGACAAATGTTTGAAGTGCTGGTCATATTATCAATACATTTTTAGGTTTACATATGAATTTTTCTAATTTCTTTATTTATTGCTTTTTCTTGGATCCCATGCATTCCTCTTTTGGATCTCTGCTTTGGATTTTTTTTCCTAGAAGATATCTTCTAATAATTCTTAGAAGCAAGAACAGAAAAGTTCTTGTTTGATAAACTTTCAGTGAATAATATTTTCCCTATTAGTAGAATTTTAGTTTAAAATAATTGTTTTTTCCTGGTAAAAATGCTAATTAGAACAACATCATTTTCCCTCTTAACTTTGAAGTCATTACTTTTTGTCTTCTTGCATCTGGGGTTACTTCTTCCATTGTAGGTAAACTGTTTTTCTTATTAGTTTTGGGGTGCCCAGTAATTAATTTATAAGCAAAGTTGTTTGTAATGTATTAAACCAACAGAGAGAAATTCATAGTGCTGATGTGCCTGATTTTAAATATTTACTTGAAGACATGCCCACCAAGGCATGAATTAAGCAATAATTCAGAACTAAGGGATTCACGATCTACAGATTTCTCCCCTCACTCAGTTCTGAGCCCCCTAAATGAGGCCTCCACATGGGTTATTTGTTGTCTGAGGGATTCTACTCCTGTGGGAAGAGCTTTGGTCCCATGGGGTCTCAAGCAAACATTTTTCTTCTATCTTTATTCCTTTTCCACTTGTGAGGAATGTATGTTTCAAGCTCTGTCCTTCACTCCCAAAATTCAGAAGTGTCTTTTCTTGTTTAATAATTGCTTAAAGCAATAATTGTGCCATTCTGTTCTAATGCTTCTAACATTGGCTAAATATTTTGCAAAGGGAGCAAGGGGGTATGGCTGGGGAGAGGGAGGAGGGGGAAAGAGAGAGAGAGAGAAAATCCCATGCCATTAGCTCCTTCCACTAGGGTTTCCCTCTTTCCATTTATTGCTTCAGAAGTGCTTCATTATTTTCCTTCTGTTCCCTTCTGTTTTGAAATAATGCCCCTTCTGTGTCACTTTTCTTGAAGAATTTGTCCTCTTTCCAATTGGCTGAAGCTAAAAACTGAAAATAATGGAAGGGCTAAAGTTATATTTTCAGTTTCTGGTATTAAGGGTGTGAATAAGTAAGAAAGAAAATACAATCTAGATTTGTTTTTAATGAGATGGATGCAGTTTTTACTTCTTCCCTAGTAGAATATCAGAGGGAGACAGAACTGAGAGCCACGAAATGAGGCCTCAAGCCCGGAATAACAATAATTGTGTTATGTTGTCTACTCCAGACTCACTGCCTCCCATTCCAGGATCCATACTGCTATTTTCATAACACTCTAAATGATTTCACATCTGTAAGTAATTAGTTGCAAAATAATCTGTCTTGGGACTGTGGGTGAGAGAAGGGTTGGGCAATAGAAGTTCCAACTGTGGTCTAACAATGTGTAAATCATGTATTCCTTCATTCTGCTTTGTCTGCTTATCAACTGTAAATACATTACACTGGTAAAGGCTAGTCCTGCAAAACATAGCCCTTTGAGAAGCTCAGTATTGATGTGATCCGCCATAATGGCACCACCAGCTTCACAGTTTACAAAGCCCCGCCCCTGATATTATCAGAATTCTTTTTCACAGCAACCCTGAGAGATAGGCGAGGGTAAGGTTTCCATCTAATGTGTGAGGAACCTGTGGCAAAGTCAGTAGATGACATGATATGTTTTGTTGTTTTCTTGCAAACATTTTAACAGTTCATTAACTATAGTAAGGCGCATACGGAGGAGTGCAGGAAATTATAACGACAGAGATTGATGAATTGTCACAAAGAGAACACTCTCATGGAATCAGTATCCAGGTCAAGAAACAGAACAATGTAACACTTTCGTGCCCCCTTCCAGTCACCACCCCCAGGGGTGACCACCATGCTGACTTCTAAATAGGTGACAGGATTATTCAAGTTAATTTTGTATGGCATGTGGACCAGGACCTTGCAACACATGGATGTGTTATAGAGGGTCTGCTTGATGCATTTAGGAATACATCTTTACATGAAAAGCAAGGCACATGAGGAATCAATAAGGGATGAAAATTGCCCAACGTGAAGAAAGCTCATCTGAGGAGACTAAATAACAGGCTCCAGTGGATGAAGGCTGAATGTGTGTGTGGAATATTACAGGAAATGTTATCTATTGCTATCAAGAACTGATGAAAAGTTTACATAGAAAAAGGAAAATATGTTTCTTTCATGTTTAGAAATTTGTGGACGAGGAGAAATCCATTTCTTTCTGTGGACATTTTAAAATTTAGGCTGTAAGTGCTCATTGAAAGATAACTTTGGTTTAATCTTAACCAGAGGCAAGGATTTGTGATTTTTCAAGAGTGTTTCCTTTCCCACCCTGTGCCTGGCTAAGCATTTCTGTCCATTTCCATGGGAAGACTACATTGTGTTCCTTTAAGGGAAATGATGTTTCACTGGAAAAGGGAGGCTGTGTCTATTTTACTTCTTTCCCTAGGAGATGAGTGAGTCGCCAGACATGAAGGCTTTGCCTGTGAATGTGCTGCCTCTCTCTGGGATGGGCAGAGCTGAAGACCAACAGTAATTGCTCCAGCTGGTATCTGCATCAGGTGGATTTTGGAAGCTTACTCTCCCATGTCCTCAGCACTATTCTCCTGTAAGTTTTCTCCACTGTCTGGAGAATTAGAAATCTACAGGCAACCAGCAACTTGTTTGAAATGGCTGGGGCTCCAGCACATGGAGGAGTAGACTAAGACTCTGCGACAGTCAGTGCTGCCTTTGAATGGAACCCTTCTAGACTTTGGTGAACAAGGTCTGTGTGGATGTGGCCTCCAGTAGAAAACACTTTCTTGGCCGGGTGCAATTAATCCCAGCACTTTGGGAGGCTGAGCCGGGTGGATCATCTGAGGTCAGGAGTTTGAGACCAGCCTGGCTTACATGGTGAAACCCTGTATCTACTGAAAAATACAAAACATTAGCCGGGCGTGGTGGCGGGCGCCTATAATCCCAGCTACTTGGGAGGCTGAGGCAGGAGAATCGCTTGAACCCAGGAGGTGGAGGTTATAGTAAGCCAAGATTGCACCATTGCACTCCAGCCTGTGTGACAAGACCGAAACTCTATCTGAGAAAAAAAAGAAAAAGAAAAGGCTTTCTTTCTCTTTGGAGTCAGTGTTGTCCCTCTGCTCCACCTCAGACCCACTGAGCTCTGAACAGTGGTATGTTGACATGAAAAGAGACTGCCAGTGTTTTAAATTACATCCATTAAGAGATGAATTATTCTCTTAATCATTTTTTGTTTCATTCCTCAAATAATTACAAAGCTTTTAATTCAGTGAAGCTTTGAAAAATAGGTAAGCTTATAATTTTACAAAAAATGTGGTCAGAGAAGTAAGAAGAACACCCAGGGAACTTTCTAGAGGATATTGAGAATGACCTAGTGAAGCCTCATTCATCTCTCATTTCTGCACTACAAGGACGCTGCCCAGCTTTTGCTCTTTAATCTGTTTTAGAAGTGCTTGGACTATCTTTTTTTCTCTTATCAAAAAGTTTAAGTTAGAGTGTGGGTTAGAATCTTTTTTAAAAAGCTGACATTTCTTCCCTTAGAAAACTGCCATTCTTCTCTACACAGATGTACCTGCTTACAGAGATATACTATTTTTATTCACTTTTTCATCTTTACCCTGCAGATACATAAAATGTAGATAACCAATAAAATCTGCAGGGTAATGTTATGAAGTCAGTTCTAAAATGAGTGAACAGAAGGAGAAGGACATGTTTATTACTCAGATTTTATTATACTATGTATTGCAAATAGCTTTGCCCAAGTTGGGAAGGGAACACAGCAGGTCTTGATGCTGCTGCTAACCTAGTTGTTACTTTGTCTCTAGATTCCTGGGTATGGCATCTCCATACCAATCTGAAAACATAAGAGAGCTCGAAGAAAAGCATAGACTCAGATGCAATAATCACTTGGGGTAAATATTCTAAACATTTTTTTTTGAACCAGCCATTGTTTAATCACCATGAAATATGGTCACTTATCTCCAAAGGGAAATATTTAGAATACAAACCTCTCTTGCTGTCACCTGGTATATAAGGAAATGCAGTGATGTTTCCATTCAAGAAGTACCTAGATCAAGCCTTTCCTGAACGACAGGAAATGGAATCTTGATACCCTGTTACACCTTAGACCATCACACTCTCTTGCATCTCTGAAGAGGAAAAGGAAGATTTAAACTTTAAGACATTTATTTATAGCATTTGAATTATAAATGTGAGTTATTTAAAAGACATTTTTAAAAATGTACAGAAAAGAAAAGTAGCTAAGTAAAATAACAAAATCTCCTTAACCTCATGACTCTTGCCTTAAACAAACAATAAATACAGTTTTAATGGAAGCCTGGCTCGATTAAATTGTATGTTTACAGTTCTCTGAGTGAACAGCCTTGGGTAGCCACCATCCAGAGCAGTGGAGACATCACCAGTCCCAGAAGTCCCTGATGTCCCTTCCAGTCACGACTCTGTCCCCTCGCCTAGGTAATCAATCACTAGCCTGCCTCCTCTTCTAACATCTTTAAATACTTTTGACTTTTTTTTTCAATTTTTTTTTAATTTTGAAAATTTCAAATTAGGTTAACTGAAATAACAGTACAATGAACACTCATATTTTCCTTACCCAGATTCACTGACTGCTAACATTTTGCCGTATTTTCTTATTTCTCTGAACCATTCTAAAGTTGTAAACATCATGTTTTCCCCCAAATGCTTTATCAGTTATCACCTTAAAACAAAGATGTTCTCCTGTATAACCCCAATACCATTATCACCCTCATAAAATTAATCATTGATGAAGCAATGCAGTTATAATGGTCAGATTTCCCCAATCATTTCAAAAATTTTATAGTTTTTTAAAAACTACATGTGATATAATGAGTCATCTCCTATAATTTAATTGCTTGACTTCATTTAGTCTCCTTTAATCTGGAATAGTCTTTCTGCTCTCTCTTTGTTTTTTAATAATGGCATTTTTCATGTCCAGGCTGTTTGTGTAAAATAGCCTTCAATTTGAATTTGTCTGGCTGTTTCTGAATGACTCAATTCAGATTAAATATTTTGGCCAAAATACCCCTAGTGATGCCATGGGTTACATTTCCTGAGGCAGGGTGTTTTTTTTCTCCCATACCTCCAAGTTTACTTGTTATTTAATTAAGACTGGGGTGTTCACATTTTCTCATGCTTCATTATTGTTTGGGGAGGAAGAATATTCATCAGCTAAAAGGTTTTTTATGATCTGCTTTCATCTTCTAGTCACTTTGTATGGATATGTTGCTATTTACCCTTCATTTTGAGATGTTTTCTTTCCTGGAGCAGCCAGCAATGACTGTCACATGTAGACAGAGGTGAGGAGGTGAGGACCGGGTGATACATGAGGTTTCTGAATTCAAGAGATTCTTCTGTTTGTTTGTGAAGTGCAATTTCCTTAAAAATTGCCCTCCTTTTGGGGAGTGGCAGTTTGCCTTCTGGTTTTGTAATTCTCTTGTTTTTCCAGTACTTTAATTTCCAGTTCTTTCTTGTTTTTCTTCAACATCAAATCTCTGAAGGCCGCCCTTTCCAGTTAATCCTTTTCCTACGGAACCCCTGGCTTCCCAAGATACCTACCTCTGTTCCTGCAGACTTTCAATCTCATTCCTTGTGATTCTCAGTAGCCAGTGCCCTAATCCGCCACGTCTCACAACTGTGTTCAATGTTTTCCCATCTGGGATGAGACATTGTTTCTCTGGGGGGTGTTTTCCATACCTACTCCTCTGCTTTCCTTTCTTCTTTTCTGCACTTTTTCTTCTGAATTTGGTCATTTATTTACCTGTTTGGGCATAATTTGAAGTTTGGAGTATTCTCTGTTCCGTAGTTATGCTACAGGCATGGGTTCTTGGTGGTTTTACTTGTTCATTTTGTTGATCTATGTGGTTTTCAGGAATATTTATGAAGAGATTCAGAATATAGACTATTTGTTTCCTTTTGAGTTTTATTTCCTTTCCACCTTTTTTTCTGTTATAATTTTACATCATTGTCATCATGTGTCTATTCAATTTCTTTCTTTTTAACTTAATATCATTTTAATTTTCCCAATTTCCTGTAGATGCTATCATTATTTGTCAATGGGCCCATAATCTTTTTCCAAGTGGAGATGCCATGCTATATTTTATTACTTTTCTATTGTTGGATATTTACATTGGAAAAGGATGATTACAAGTGTGTTTGGCATGAAGAGATTTAGCTCAGGCCATTTTGAGGGATGAGCACTTGGCCCAGGATAAGCATATAATAAATCTTTATGGAATCAATGATTCAAAAGAAAAATAAAACTGAATAACATTGCCCAAATGTGAAGAAAACTGAAGCATCTTTTAAAATGTCCAGTTAAAACATATAAATCCCATATCCTAAAGGAATTTCATTAACTGTTTAGGACTTCACTTGGGGCCCACCAGAAATAAATGCTCTGGGATTGTCAGATTGAATAAAGTTGATAACTAAGGTGTTTGCTGAAGTCAGAATGCAACAACTGTGTCTTAGAGTGAAGGTCATGAAAAAGAACTTCAATCTGAGGGTAACTTTTATTCAGGTTGACTCTTGGGGATAAGTAACCGCATGACCTTGTCAGTTTTTTCTCCCTCCATTGCATGGGTGGTGATGATTGAACCAGAGAAATGAATGGGGCTTGTAGCGCTGGATGTATATGGTCAGTCTCCATAAATCATTTCTTCCATTGTCTGAATACATTTGGGCATCCACAGTAGTTTATTTCCAAAGTATATAAAGAAGCAGAGGCCAAGGGTGTAATCTTGGAGCTATTTAAATAGAGTGGTTCCAGTCAAGACATGCAGCTGTTCCCAATTATTAGTCCATATATTCTAGGTGCCAGGGAAAACCCACAAGTGTGTCACTAAATTGAATTTTAAAGTGACCTCCTGTTCAGATGAAAATCTCCTAGCTGTGGTTTTTTCCCTAAAGACTGGTCTCCTATTGAACGAGTTAGCAACACTCTTGTTGTGAATGAATCATTGCTACTGCCTATAGAGGAAATCTGGATTGTTCCATAGGGTTTTCAAGGAAAGTGAACTTACCTTCCAGGGAACCCTTTGTAAATGCTGCTAGCCAAAATCCTGAACACAAGGACAAGTTGGAAATCTTCAAAAGGGCAAACTCTGATGAGGGGGTGTGGTTTTAATATTTTAAAGGCATGTGAGTTGTGTCAAAACATGACTGCAAGGAGTGCCCTGATTCCTGGCACACTGTTTGAGAGTCCTGTAGGCACACAGGACTTGTGGCTCATTCTACTTAGGGAAGCAGATATTTTTCTCTCTGAAGCTTATCACAGATGACAAGAGTAGCTGCTGCCAGAGCAGTCCCTGAAAAGTAAGATCCCTCGGAGACGCAAAGGCCGTCTTCTAACACAAAACCTTACCATGGGACGCCCAAGTGTCCCTTCCACCTGATTTCATCAACTGCCCAGCCAAAGAGCAAAAGCTCTGCAGTCACATTGTCTGGGATTACACCTTGGCTTTATCACTTATGTAGTGTGACCCTCAGGCAAGCTAGTTAGCATTTTTTTTTTAATCCCCATTTTTCTATCTGTAAAATGGAGATAATAAACTACTAACTTAATAGGGTTGTTGTGAAAATTTAATGAGGTTATCCATTTAAAGGCTTATCAAATGTTCACGGCCAGTTTCCTCCTCCTTCTCCTTTCCATCATCACTGACCATTGTCATCCCTCACAAGGGAAATATACATGAAATTAAAACCCTGCTTTTCTTTATCTGATTCCCTTTATTGAAGTTAATCCATTTGCTGAACAGGGACTATTTAAATTATTCAAGGCAAACTGTTTTCCTTTTTCTCCTTCCACATGTGTAGAGATTACAGGGAGATGCCTGGGCCACTGTTTCACAATCCACAAAGCTAAGGGTATCGTTTTTTAGGCCAATGGAAACATCTCCTGGGGTCACTGGCCAAGCCAGAATGTCACCCGCACGGTTTTCGAAACTGACCTTAGGTCAGTGAAAAATTCCTCATTGTATGTACTTTCCTTAGGCAATTTCAAGAATTAAAGCTTGAGAAAAACACATTTGGTGAATATCAATGTAAAATATGAAAGTGATGTATATAATTCTACATGCCTCAGAGAGATATGGCAATAGAATATTTATTTCACAAATATGAACAAGGCCCATTTAATTAATTGTCAGAGCTAGTGAGTTTATGTCTTAAAGCACATATGAAAGCTCTTTGAACAGCAGCACAGAGAGTTTATTTAGTTGTTCTGTTTTACTGCGGTGAGGTGCCAAGCTGACTCCAGAGAAATCTTGCCATGTGGTGCCTAGGAGTCTAAGTCCTAAATTGAATGCCTCGGCTGCTCTCCGTCCTTCCCCTGTCAAGAGTAAGAAAGCAACCTCAAGAGAAGTGAGCCTTTTATTTCACACAAGTGAATTTCTGATAGTTGATGTTTATGATTGTTTTTACATTACAGTTTTTATGACTTATTTTACTTATTCTCTGTAAGCTTCCTCGATTATATGTCCCTGAGTTCAGTTTTCCCCCTTTATTCCCTCAGAGCTAACTGCATTTGATATGCTATCTTTTATTATGCAGAAGCCCTTTGATCTCTACAGAGGAAAGGCGCCATATAAATGCAGAAATCCATTATAATCATACAGAAGAGTGGCTTTATGGGTGAAGTCCAGCTTAGCAAAGCTGTTGGATGGAAGAGTGTACTAGACTGTGGAATGCTAATGCCAAAGTGTCTACTCAGATGGTGGCTTGTTTCAGGAGTTTATTTTTCAAGTATGCTTTCTTATTGAAGTAAACATACATACAAAAAAGTGCACACATCGTAAGTGTTCAGCCTGATGAATTTCAGCATACTGAATACACCCGTGTAACCAGCACCCACAGCCAGAAATAGAACATTGCAGTATCCCTCATGCCCCTTCTCATTCCCTACACCCCCTAAGGTCACCACTGTTCTGACTTCTATCACCATAGATTATTTTCACTTGATTTTGAACTTCATAAAGCTCAAATCACACAGAATATACTCTTTAGGACCTGGCTTTTTGTTCTGAGCACAGTGTGAGTGATGTTCGTCTGTGCCACAATTCTTCAGGTCTTTTTGTTATGTGAGATTTTATTGTACAAGTATACTATTTAACCATTCTCCTACTGAAAGATGTTTTAGTTGTTTCCAATTTTTGGCTTACATATAATGCCACTATTAATGACATTTTTGTATATGTCTTTTGATGAACATATGTATGTATTTATTTTGGATAGGTACATACGAGTGGAATTCCTGGGCCATCAAGTGCATATGCACATGCTTGACGTTGGTATATAGCCAAACATTTTTCAGAAATTGTTGTACCAATTTTTGCTCCCATCAGTGGTGTGTGAGTGCTCTGATTGCTCCATAACCTTACTGAGGGGCACCAGATTATCCGCCTGCCCCCATTTGCCTCTTTGGCGTAGAGATCATTTTGAGCTAAAGGCCATTGAGAACCAGCAGATGCCAGAAAAGCTCTTAAAACAGGGCACGAGTTTTTCTGTTGTAAAGCAAATTTACATTTATAAAGAAAATTCCATTTGTAGAAATGTCTTCCTCTCCCATACCGGGAAGAGGAGGATTCTTAACAACTCTTATCAATGGAGAAGGAGCCAACTTAAATCCACTTAACATACTTTATTGAACAACCCTTGTTTACCATACTTTTCCCAGTCATCTTCCTGTAACTTGTCTCCCCTACCAAGAAGCCCCAAGCCTCTTTTCCTTTGTTTTGGCCTAAGATGGTGTGTAAACCCAAGTTCTAATCACCCTTGGGACTCATCACTGGGCACTCCCATGTGTAATGCACATGCAAATAAACCTCTGTTTGTTTTTCTGTTGTTCATCTGACTTTAGCCAGTCTGATTTACAGTACCCCACTGGAGAACCTGAGATGGTTAGAGGAAGAGATTTTGTTTTGTTTTGTTTTCTACACTACTCACATTGGCGTTGCCAGTCTTCTAAGTTTTAGCCATTCTGTTGGATGTGTAGGGGAGAAGCAGTAATATCTTTTCCTCACCCATTGCAAGGTTCATGGCTGAGACCTCTGAATAAAAACAGATTAACATAAGAAAAGCATAACAAGTTTATTTAAGTTTTACATAACACTGAAGCATCCAGAAATGAAGCCCTGAAGAAGTAAAGAAAGCTGTGTATTTTTATGGATAGTCATGCAGAGGTATGATTGGAGAAAAAAGGGTATGATCTACTGGCAAAAAACGGGGGAACATAGGCCTGTTTGTTCAGATTCTTGTCCGTGTCTTCATTTCTTATAAGGAAGACTGATGGAATGAGGCTCTTGTAACTTACTTTAGAGGAAGGTTGAATGATTCTTTTATGGCCTCCTTCAGGGGAGAATGGCTGGAGAAAGTCGGAGAGAACTTCCCGCTTCTGCTGATTTCTCAAATGCCAACATGCCATAATTTGGGGATAGCATGACCTGATCCATCTCAATGTGGTTTTAATTTTCACTTTTTTGATAACTAATGATGCTGGTCACCTTTACCTATGTTTATTGGCGATTCGTATATTTCCTTTTGTGAAGTGCCCATTCAAGTCTGTTATCTATTTTACTGTAAAGTTGCCTTTTCCTTATTGGTTTATGAGAGTTTTTAAATTTATTCTTGTGGGAAGTCCTTTGTCAGGTTTGCTATCTGTATCATAGATAACTCTTATCCTTCCTGTGGCTTGGATTTTACTTTCTTAATAGTGTCTTTTGATAACAAAATTCTTAATTTTAATATATTCCAATTTATATATATTTTTCCTGAAGGAAAAATTATTTAATTCTTTCGTGATCTATTAAGAAATTTTTTCCTACTCCGAGTTGTGGAGCTATTCTTCTATGTTTTCTTCCATAAGAGCTATTGTTTTGTGTCTTATATTTAGATCTACAAACCCTTTGGAAATGAATTTATGTACATGGTTTGGGATGGGGGTCAATATTCGCCTTTATTTCTACATAGATTTGCAATTGCTCCAGCATCTTTTATTGAAATTACCGCACTTTCTCCATTGAAATTTACTTTTGAAGCAAGTTCAAGGTCAAAATCTATAGTAGGGAGATGACTCTCTTATGCATAGGTTTTCAGATTGTAATGCATAGGCATCACCATGGAATGTGTTTAAAATATAGATACCTAGGCCACCCCCAGGGACGCTGATTCACTGCTGATGATTCTCATGCCTTGAGGCCTGGCCCGTACTCTGAGGATTGGTGCTTCACTCAGGACCACCCTCAGTCAAGCAGACTCTGCATCTCTCTGCCTCATTCATCTATGTAAAGACACTGTGTCTCCTGTAGATTATTGTGGCAGCTACAATCAATTAACAAGTTAATTTTGGGGGACTCTATTTATCCTACCAACTCAAATATTTTGCTCAATTAATATTCTCTCATTCCATTAGTCATTCATCAGTACCTATCAGTTAGTCATTGACTTGAATTTCATGTGGGCATTCCACCACTTCACTTGCCACCCCATTCTGTTACTTAACAAAGTCTACTGCAAAGCACATCCATTGACACAGCTTGATTGTCTCCTTGTATAGCTTGCCCCATTGTCATTTTGTCCTTCTCTTAGTATCTGCTACATTCAATTAGCCTTTATTGAACACCTACTCTTTGCCAAGCATATAATCAACTTTTTATCCTCAAGGCTATTGGAGTCCCTTGTAGAAGTGTGGGCACTGACCAACTTCCTGACACATGAGTGCAGTGAACCGTGATGTATGCCATAAATGGGAGGGGTGTGTGCTTGCTCAGAGGAGGAAGCAATTACCCCTCCTTGTAGAAGGTCAGAGAAGCCTGAGCAGTGGCAGTTGAGCTGGGTCTTAAAGAGTGTATAGGAGTTCAGTGAAGGATAAGTGGATGAGGATGAGGGTATTTCAGGTAGAGGAAAAAGACATAAAACAGCTCAGCATGGTCGAGGAACTGCAGATGATTCTGCATGTGTGCATCCCCTCAGTAACTCAAAAGCCCATGTAAATTGGGAGGCAGGAGCACTGTCCCACTGAGTTTCAAACAAAAGCCATTCCAAACTGCCAGATAAAATTCCAATTTACATTAGTGAATTTTGTGGTGAGACAGCCTGTGTACTGCAGATGCCTGTGGTCCTAGAAGATAAAGTCTATTTCCTTTTGAAGGACGTACATGTAGATCAACATGGAAGGAGTAGCCCTTGACCATCAGTGTATGACTCCATTGCATAGTGCTTGCTGCAGAATTGCCTTGCCTGTCAGATGACACAGCCAGTGCTGAGGTGAGCTGGTATCTACCCCGACCCTCCTTTGCCAGAAGTACAGATGATGAGGGGGAGCCCCCTTACTGACCCTTGCTGGGGATGGATGGATGGGTGAAGGCCTCTGACAACAGCCACCTTTCCCAATGAGGTCATGAGGACCTCAGTGCTGTATGATGGGGAAGGATATGGCTATTTTTGTACCATGGATAATAAAAGGGGAAAACCCTGCTAATTTGACGTAAAAAAGATTCAAAGTCATAAATATCCCAAACTGAAAGCAAACCCCAGAAAGGCTAGTTTTGAAATTGGAGGTAATTAATTCCTCATGTGATGTGCTGAAATTCAACCCAGACATCCCTTTTTTTTAAAATTTCTTTCAGACAGTTTACAGTCCAGTGGAAAGTAAAACCATGCAATCCCTTGGTGTGGTACAGTTTTACTATGTGTCTCTTTTTATTATTTTGCTCATTTTGATCACTTTTTACGTGAACATGCATATAATGAATTCAGCTCCTCTTGTACATGAGATTTATTTTACCCCAAGGATCTCTCCTCTCTCCATCGGTAGTCAAATTGTTAGTGCATTTCTCCATAAAAGAAAAGATCTGCAGACTAGAGCATTGAAGGTGAATGATGACATTAATTTGAAATTTGGATTTATTTTTAACTCAGAAAAAATGCTGCTGTTTTGCAAATGAAACTTGAGTTTAAAGTCAAATAATAAGGTTTAAACTCCATATTGAGGGAATCGTAAACCTCCATATTGCCCTGACCTTTGAGGGTCTTGTTCTTAGACTCTCTTCTATAGTGAAGTCGAAAATCTTATTAATTCCCAAATGTGGTGCTCATATTCTCAACTCCATACCTTTGCTTTATTCATCCTCCAAGCCTGGCATATCCTTACAGCCATTCTTTTTTTTTTTTTTTTTTTTTTTTTTTTTTGGTCAGTTGGATTGTCCACTGCAATTAAGCTGTGCAAGAGCAAAATAAAATTTGTTTGTTTGTTTGTTTGTTTCTCTATAACTATCTCATGCTCTGCAGGAACCTCTACCCTTCTAGGTAATAGGAAAGCAAAAGATAACTAAGTACATAATCCACCTTCAATCTTAGCCCCAGTAGTAATTTTTCTAGAGTCTCTGTAGGTAAACCTGTCTTTAATGATGATTGTTGAGCCTCTCTAATTTCCATTTCCTGTCCCCTGCTTGTCTTTAGATAGTGGCTGGCTGTGTGGAGTGGGCACAGCGCTTGCTCTCATGAGCCGGTCCCTGGATCTACATCAAGATGGTGCCTGGATCTGTGGATGGACTCTGGTCCTACCTTGGCCCCTGCTGCACTGAAGCTCCTGGCATTTCCAGGGAGCCTTGCCCCTGTGTGTTTTATTGGCCTGTTTTTCTGATGTCTGCAGCTGACAAACATGTCACCTGGTCTTTCTCAGCTGGGTGGCTCCTCTTTGTTGATTCAATGCCTCCTGGTCTTGCACCCACTCCCCGACTCAGATACTCTGCTTGGGCTCTTCCAGGAGATCAGCGTGCTCTGCCAGGTCCCAGGGCGGACCTGCTGGCTCTCAGCTTGGCACTGAGGAATGCTCTGGAGTAAACACTATCCCTCCCCACCTGCTACATGCTCTGCCCTCTCCCCTCTGCCGTGTTGCCTCATGTCTCAGTCATTTCTGATTCCTCGTTACCTAGCAGAATGTCGGGCACTTTTGCTCAGTAAGATGCTTTTGAAATTGAACTGGATTGTGAATTCCTTTCAGTGAGTGGTCCATGCTTTATTTGGCAAATAGATGCCAATGGCTACTATTTTCTCGAAATTTTATAAAGTTAATTATTGATACACCCAAAGCAGAGGGATCTTCTGATCCCCAAAGCCTGGCTTTCAGTGTTGTTTTAACCCTTCTAAAATCTCAAGTTTCTCTAATAAAAACCACGATAGTCTGAAATGCTGGAATTTGGAATTTATGCCTTCCTAGAGTGCTGATACCGAAATTTTAAGGAATGTAGGGAAAAAAAGGAAACAAAAAGTCCCCCAGAGGTTGCTGGAATTTTTAGTTTTATTTGAACATATCTGGTGGGAGAAAGAAATGAGAGTTTGTGATTTACTTTCTTTCTGATTTCTTCTTTGCTGTTTTTTTAAATTTCATCTGAGCACCTGTAGAAAAGTTTCCTTAGAGCACTCCTATGTGGGGAAGTATCCAGTTTGAAAGCCAGGCCAAGGAGGTATCTTGACCATTTGAGCAGAAAGACCTCTGAGGAAATGAACTTTCTCCTGTTGAGTTGCGTCAGGATGGAAAGGTGTGATTACTTTCCCCACCTATCATAAGGGTCACGGCTGACACTACTATAACAAAAGACAGATTAACAAGAGAAAAGCATAACAAATTTATTGAATCAAAGTTTTACGTGATGTGAGAGCCTTTAGAAATGAAGACCCAAAACCCCAGGGAAAATTGTTTTTTATGCTTAGGTTCCATGAAGAATGGATAGCCATGTAGAACTGTGATGGGACAAAAGGTGTGACCTCATGGCAATAGACCAAGGGGGGAACCCCAGCAAGGCCTGTCAGTTCAGATTCTTCCTGGCCTTTCTGTGTAGCATTCCTTCCCCCTGGGGATGGGGCAGGACCGAAGGGAGAAGGAAGAGAGTGACCTTGGTAGGTTTTCTGGCTTACTTTTGGGGAGAGGGGTTCTAGTTTTTATGACTCCACCTTGGGGAGGAGGAATTCTGGTTTCTGTGATTCACTTCAGAGGAGGAAGAGGGATGGGAGACAGGAGGATGGAGAAGGTCAGAGGGACCTTGCTTGTGAGACTTTTCTGATATCCTTCAGTTTGAAGTACTTAGTACACCAAAGAGCTGTCTTTGGAGTATCGTGCTCTGAGTCCCAGCATTTGTAAGGCCAGATGGAAGAGAAGTGCTGGCTCATTAACTCACACAACTGTTTCTTGAGAGTCCTGTGTGTGTCTGGTGCTGTTTGATGCTCTGAGCAAAGGTTATCTTCAGAGAGAATGACTGTCCAAGATGCTGATGCCACTCGGGATGGTGAAGAGAGGTTGTAATGGGAGAAGGATGCAAACAGCCCCCAGATGTTTGCTCAGAGGCCCACACTTAGACCTCAGAAGATTGTCAAGGGGTAATCTTGTGGCACAGAAGGCAAGCGACAAGTGCGTTGGTAACACTGTGCATGTCTTAGCTAAGTGTCTATTTTTACAGAGGTTTCCCTTAAAAGTTTCCTTTTCTGGCATTCTTTGTCAAGAGAATGTACTCTTTTCCTTCACTGCTGTCTTTGTGACTTAAAGCTGTGGATGGTTTAACATTTTGAAGTTCAATTATAGATAGGAAACCAATGTTGAAATTGGAAACTGATCTAGAGGAATCCTTTTGATTCAGATGTGCTATGTCCCTTTTAAATTTGTGTAAGTTTCTAGTAAGGGAGGTAAAGCATGATTTATTGTCATCACTGGGATTTCAGGACAGGTTTGGACATTCAAAATAATGTTCAAAAGTAATGAAGTCCTCTCATAACAATAATGTCTTCCTGACTGTTTATTTTAGGAGTATTTAATTTTTAATAATGATATTCTTTTGTGATTTTATGGCAGGTTAAGTGGCTTTAAATATGAACACATTTATTCCTTTTCAGCATAGCATTTCAAAGTTTAAAGTGAGCTGAGTTGTTAAAACTTCCAGTTTTTGTATGCTTAAATTTTTAAAACTATAGCGAAGCAGGAAAATATAAAAATGTGGGTTTAATTTTCTTACTGTGTATTATTATTTTCTCATATTATTTCCATTGAAAATGGTAAATTTGATTGGAAGTTCACATATGTGTGTGTGTGTTAGGACCTTTTGAGGAAGAAAGTGAAAATTGGTAGGATGGTGGAAAGATGGGGGCAAGAGGATAGGAACTTTCTTACAGAGCAAGGAAGTAGGTGATTTAATTTGCTTCACAGTTGGTGTGCTGATAAAAAGGGGTTACTATTCATGAAATAGTAGATCTTTTGTATACATTTCATCTTTATTATTTCAATTATCTAAATGCACATGGTAAATGACACTGATTCATGTGCTTTGTGTGGGCAGGAGTTCAAAGGCCTCATCAGCAAAAGATCCGGGAACTGAGAGGGAACAGCCCCCACACTCACCCCGCTACATGTTGACTCTGTAATAAATTCGCTTCATCAAGCAACTCCATAACTTTTATGGGGAGAAATTAGGAGACTCAATTAACATCATTATCTTCCTCCTTTGGGGCCCACTTTAAAGCTTGGCAAGCCTAAAAATGGCCTAGAAGGAATAGAATTTGGTGCTAACAGAGCGCTGCTGTTGAAGGGGCACAGAGTTTCAGTGAAAGCTCAGACCCAAAGCATAAATTATGATCACTTTAAGGGTAAGGGAGTAGAATTGGTTTGTTTCAAGGTGGAAGGATATGGCAAAGCTGTGTGGAAGGCTTGATTTGCACATGGAGAGCCCTGAATCCCCATTCCTGCTCTGCCCCAGACTGTGTGGCCGGCTGTTCCCTTTTCTGGACCTCAGGAGATAGGGCTTGGTAAAGCTTCTAAACTCTATCTACTTCCAGCCCAGAAAGGCCGTTTGTACAGGTAGGTGCATTCTGTAATGCTGTAGTGCAACCAACTCAGCCTCAGATTTTATTTTCTTTGTGGTTTTGCTTAACCTGAGGGAACTTCATGGGGCTCCTACTGTGAAGTGTTAGTTCCATCAACACTGAGGGCCAACATCACATGCTGATAGCTAGTGGGCCGGTCAGTGCTGGTGGGGACCAGCCCTTCTCCTCACTCAGATTTACGGTTCTTCAGGCTTTATTATAATGCCATTATTGGCATCTCCAGTGGGCTCTGGGATACAGAACCCATGGGTCAGAGTTCAGTCCTATCTCCTGACTCTGAGCAACATGAAGCAATTTAATTCCCAGCAGGCATCATGTCTGCTCATGACGAACAGCATGGCAGATGACTGATGTGGAACTGGTACCTACATCATTCAATTATCTGTCTTCAAACAGATTTTAAACCCTGTTAGAAGAATGTAAATTTAAATTTTAGCAGTTTCATTCCAGACTTTTATTTTTTTGAAATTTTTTCCCTATTATTTTAAATCACAAAGCAAATAAACCATCAGTCTGAGATTTTGCTAAAAATGTTTTGGCATTTTGAGCTTGTTTTTTTCAATAAAGTTAGGAGACATTCTTTGCCAAAACAGACACTGAGGTTTGTTGTGAAAGTCATTAAAATATAATTTAAGCCTATTGCTGTTTTGAGTCGTTTGGAATTGTTTGCACTTTTTCTCCAATGGTCCAGTTTCAAATTTAATAAACTTGGAAAACTAGGTTGCCATCACCTATATGATCCTGAAAAATACTTTTGAAAGAAGTAATATCTCGCATATCCTATACAAATAGACCACAAATTTGGGCTCGTAATTTGATGATTTAATAGAAAAATCATTGTATTTTAAGTAACAGTTAATTAATCTAAGTAAATACTCTGGTTGCCCATTGCTAAGTAGGCAGCAAGGAATATAAAATGCTAAGAGGTAAAACATACCATGAGCCTCAGTATTGCCAAGGACAGAAATCAAACATAGCAAACTCTTGATTCTGCAAATGATCATCTCATACTGTCTCCTTTTAAGACTTTTCTTTGCACTTGATTCTTCAAAGAGTGGGAGAAAGTATATATTTATAGATGAGAATAACATCTAAATAAAATCTAAAAAGTGCAAAAGCAAGAGAAGACAGGAATGTTGTATATTGATTCAGGTCTAACAAATACAAAACCAGTCATTGGTGAGGAAAGGATTTTGGCATGGTCTTTAGAATTCTTTTAAATATATGTTTCTATAAAGTTGGCTGTAGAAAACGTTTTCCTGTGGAACATAGTGTTAGAGGTGTACATTTTCAAAAGAGAAGGAAGGAAATAGTCCCACTATGCAATAAAAATCAGTGTTGAGATTGAAGCGACTTTTATAAATCACACATTTTAGGATATACATTATACTTTCCCGCCTAATCGTTCTAACAGTCAAATATGTAGCAATGCAGGCACTACATGGAAAATGAAAATAATTTACAATCAATTACATCCTCCCAAGGCTAAATCTTCAGATTGCCTCGAGTTTGACATGAGAGAGAATTTTGCTAAATTTAGCCTTTAAGATAAATAAATGGCCCTGGTGGGGATTTCTAGCTTTTAGTTGCCTTTTGGTTCTAGTAGGAGCCATCTTGCGCTCGCTTGGTGCTGCTGAATTGTGTCTTCATCGGTCAGTGGGATCTGTTGTGACTTCCTTTTTAAGAGTCTACTTGTTACTGTAATCTCAGGTTTCTGAACAGTGGGTTTCCCTTGTTAAGCAGGGGTCGTTGCACGAAGAAAACGGCTACTCCTATTTTCTTATTCTCTCTTCACTCCCAGGAAACAGGAAAGAGTGGTAGAGTCTCATCCATTCAACAAATATTTGTTGAGCATCTGTAGGTGCCAGGTATGGTGCTAGATGCTAGCGCATAGTCCTGGCACTCACAGAGCTTTCTGGAAAATATAATAGGCTAATAGTCTCTCCCAGGCTAAAAATCTTTCTTTTCAGAACACTGAAAAATACATATTCTCAGTATTAGTGGCCTAATAGCATAAGTAATGCTGTATTACTGATTGACCTTTAGCTATTTGTGCAGTGGATTGATACTAAACTAAGTGTATTTGTTTTGGCCTATTCACTATATAATCTAACTAAGACATCTTTTACCTTTAAAATTGGAGACAATTTAATGGAGCTGACTAGTCTACAGCTGATTGGATATGTGCTCTGTCACGTTAGCTGCTGTCTTGAGAGTTTCAGTACCCACTGTAGGTCACAGTGAGAGGGTATCGTCTCTGTCCTCTGATATGAGAGTCACTGACACGCGTGGACTCTATAATGTGGTAATAAAGGGTAATGGGGATTTCTTCTGTGATGTAGACTTTTGGGCACTTCCAAATTAAGTGTCAGAATCCTTAACATGTTTTGGAGAAAGGTATATGAGCCAATAAATTAGATTAACTGTAAAAGGGATAATAACAGACCCACTTTATTCAGTGGATGTGAGTGTGACTGAGAGGACATATACCCAGGGCCTGGCTGGGGTGAGAGCTCAGGGGAAGGCCCAGGGTGGTGAGGCCTGAAGCTTTTGAAATTTGGGGGGGATCCCGTAAGAAAAAGAAAAAATACAAAAATCTGAATTAAAAATATAATAGATCTCCACAAATTCAAAAATGTTAAAAGCCGACCATTATCACAAACATCATAACATCCAGAATGATATAATATTTGTATTAATTAACTGCTGGATATCCAACCTCATTAATACATTTTCCCTATATTTTTGAGCTATGCACTCTTTGACTACCTCTTCACATGACAATTTTTGTTCGATTTTCTGTGGAGTGAGTAAGAAGATAATTTTGTGTTTCCTCTGGTGTGGTTGATCAGATTAACCTTTTTTGCTATTGATAATTTTCAAAAGTTTCTTTCTGCTTCACAAATTGCTATTAGTAATGTCTTGTTAAATTTTAGAATTATTGTCAAATTTAGGAAGGCCTCTATCAAATCTGTTTTAAGGATCTCGAAGTGTTCTTGCATAGTAATGAAACCTAAGTATTTGAATTGACAGTGCTCCTTAAACAGTTTGTCATTCACATCCTTGTTTCAGTGGAGCATTATAAGGTTTTTTGTTGTTGTTGTTGTTTTCTTTTTTTTGAGATGGAGTCTCGTTCTGTCACCCAGGCTGGAGTGCAGTGGCAAGATCTCAGCTCACTGCAACCTCCGGCTTTCGGGTTCAAGCAATCCTCCCACCTCAGCCTCCCAAGTAGCTGGGATTACAGGCACGCGCCACCATGCCCAGCTAATTTTTGTATTTTTAGTAGAGACGAAGTTTCACCATGTTGGCCAGGCTGGTCTCGGACTCATGACCTCAAGTGATGTGCCTCCTTCAGCCTCCCAAAGTGCTGGGATTACAGGTGTGAGCCAGCATGCCTAGCCTAAGAATTATAAGTTTTATGTGATCTTCATCCATAGCAGTAATTTCATGTCAAACAGCAAAAATTTACAAAAAAGTGCCGGGCGCGGTGGCTCACGCCTGTAATACTAGCACTTCGGGAGGCCAAGGCGGGTGGATTGCCTGAGCTCCAGAGTTCGAGACCAGCCTGGACAACACGGTGAAACCCCTTCTCTACTAAAATACAGAAAATTAGTTGGGCGTGGCGGTGTGTGCCTGTAATCCCAGCTACTTGGGAGGCTGAGGCTGGAGAATCACTAGAACCCAGGAAGCGGAGGTTGCAGTGAGCCGAAATTGTACTACTGCACTCCAGCCTGGGCGATAGAGTGAGACTCCAGCCTGGGTGACAGAGCGAGACTCTGTCTCAAAAAAAAAAAAAAAGGAAAACTCTTTCTGTATTTATATGAATCCATTCTTCTTGTTAGATGGAATATCAAATCCATGAACTTCTTCATGACTTCTACGCAATATACATCTCTCCTTCTTAAGGAATTACTGATTTTTGCGTGCTTTGAAAATGTTTTGGTTACAGTTTGCTTTTTTTCTTCTTAAAGACAGGGTCTTGCTCTGTCACCCAGGCTGGAGTGCAATGGCGCTATCTTGGCTCACTGCATCCTTGACCTCCTGGGCTCAAGCAATCATCCTACCTTAGCCTCCTGAGTAGCTGGGACCCCAGGAACATGTCACCATGCCTGGGTAATTTTTTTAATTTTTTTGTTGAGACAGGGTCTCACTATGTTACCCAAGCAGCTGGTCTTGAACTCCTGGACTCAAGCGATCCCCTGGCCTCGGCCTCCCAAAGTATTGGGATTACAGACGTGAGCCACCGTGCCTGGACCAATTTGTTTCTTTATGTCAAAACTGTTTCTGTTGATTCCATCCAAAAATAAATGAGATGTCCTTACCTGGTGCATTTATAATTTATGTGGTGCATATTAAAACTTTCACTTTGATCAGCATTGGTGAGAAATGAAATTCTCTTACACATCTGATTGGAAGAACTTTCTGCTGAGTAGTTTCTGGCTCCATATATTTTAAACATTGTTTCTCCTCCACTACCCACATAGTTTATGTGCCAAGTGCCATGGTCTCGTTCCCATCACACATGACCCCTCTGGCCTTGCACCTTCATCTTACACAGGTGAATCAATAGAGAGCTGTGGAAGTTTTCCTGGAAAAACTTCCTACCAGGATATCTGGGAACTTAATTGCGCAGGGAAGTAACCATGAACCACATAACTATATTCCACTATAAACCCCAAACCAAATGTATTCAATGTCCCCCTAGGCCAGTGGTTCTCAACGACTGGGAATTTTGCCCCACCACTGCCTCAGATATTTTTGGAAATGTCTAGAGACATTTTTGGTTGTCATGACCATTTTGGATGGTGTTGGTACTGCTGAAATCAAGCAGGTGGAGGCCAGGGTGCCTGGGAACATCCTGTAGTGCACAGGGTAGCTCCAACAGAAAGGAGAATCCAGCCCCAAATGCCAAGAGTGCCAAGGCTGAGGAACCCTGACTGGAGGGGTCCCCCAAAGGCCACAGCCACTCCAGTGCCCCCCGATGTGAGCAGAGCCGTGATGGAGGTAAAAGTGGAAGTGACTGCAGTTATCATTGATTACAGTTAAAATAGTTTGCTTTTGCAAATATTGGGAAACATCAACCACACGGACATGAACACCTTGCTAGGGGGTTAGGGGCTTTGAAGGGGCCAGTGGAGTGAGGTGTCCTGAAGCTTTGGCTTCATTCATTTTATAGTAATAACGTTTTAAGCCTCTTTGGTGCTTTACATTGGATTCTTTCTTCCTTCCCTACGTCCTCCAAAGATACAATGTGAGTTGTGCAGATAAGATGGTAAAAGCCCACTAAGCACTGAGCTGGGAGACTTTGCCATTTTTCCAACTGCATAACGACCTGCTGCAGGTGGGAGAGGCCGCAGCTGGTCTTCCCTTTTCACCTGAAGTCCTGACCTCTCCCAGTTTTCTCACAGGCCCTGCTTCTGGGGGATGGTGCTGGTTTCTTTGCTGAGATGTTGGCCTGTTATGTTTTCCTTCACCATATGTTTCCGCAAATGTATTGTCTTTATTATGTCTGAATCCACAGTAGCTCTTTAAAATAATGCTTTTCCCCTTCTGTTGATAAAAACAGTTGTGCATATGGAAGAAAATTTAGAAAGTGCAGAAAATATAAAGAAAATAAAAGCATCCTATAAATCATTAAAATTAGTATCACTGATTAACAATTCAATGTATGTATTTCCTTCTAATCATTTTCTGGGATGTGTGTGTGTGTGTGTGTGTGTGTGTGTGTGTGTGTTGTATCAAGTTTTCTGTCCTTTATCTCTTGTTTTATTTAACATATATCATACTTTCTCTGTCATTAAATATTTTTTGATACAGGTATTTTTTCATGACTATATAATATTCTACCCTATGACTGTATCATAATTTATAGAAACATTTCTCTTGTTAGATGTTATATTTACTCCCTGCCCCCCACATTTATAAATAATGCTGTAATGAACATCCTTGTACCTAATGCTTTGACCACATCTTGATTATTTTCTTAAAATGAATTCCAAGAATTGGACTTCCGGGCCAAATATTGAACATTTAAGGTACTTGATCCCAATAACAAAATTAGCTTCCAGGCTACAGCGTAATTTAAATTTGATTCCTGAAGTCATCTTGGTGTTAAGAGGAGGAATGTAAACCCATGATGTTTAATGAGAAAATCAGATCTCAACTGAAATAGCCATGATTAATGTACGACATATTAAACTTTCCCGCCAGGAACGTGTAATGTTTGTTCTGAAGGTGGCTTTAGACACTGCCTCATTTTATGTGAGTCTAAACTGAAGCCTCCAGAGGCAAAGTACTCACCTGAGGTTGCACAGTGGATTGGTGCAGGGATGAGATGAGAACCACTGATGCTAATGTCAGCAGAATATTGCTTGATTTTAAAATTGATCACACTCTATATTTTGTGTGGTTTTCAACTTTATCTGTTTGAACATAGCAATCCCATAAAATAGGCAAGGCAAGAGTTATGATGGCCATTTTACAAATGGGAAAACTGAGGCCCCAAGATCCTGAGAGCTTTTTGTGTAGCCCTACAGGTAGTGTGTTTGAGCCTGCAGGCAGGCTGGAATCCTCTGTTCCATGATGCCAGCATCTGTGGTTTTCTGACTTTTTCATAATCGCCATTCTGATTGGCATGAGATAATATCTCATTGTGGTTTTGATTTGCATTTCTCTAACGATCAGTGATGTTGAGCTTTTTTTCATATGTATGTTGGCTGCATGAATGTCTTATTTTGAGAAATGTCTATCCACATCCTTTTCCTACTTTGTAATGGGGTTGTTTGTTTTTTTGTAAATTGGTTTAAGTTCCTTGTAGATTCTGGATATTAGACCTTTGTCAGATGGATAGATTGTAAGAATTTCCTCCCATTCTGTTCACTCTGATTATAGTTTATTTTGCTGTGCAGAAGCTTTTAGTTTAATTAGATCCCATTTGTCAATTTTTGCTTTTCCATGGTATTTTTAAAAAAATCGTCAAATGATTCCAGTGTGCGGCCAGGGTACAGAACACGGCATTGCACCTAAGATAGCATAAGAATTCACCTCTCCTGCCACCTCTGATCATTTTGTAGTCTTGCCTGGAGCCTAGTGTTAAGAAGGATTCTGATGCCTTCTTGTCTTAGTGAGAAAGTGAGCTGGGACTCATTTTCTATAATGTCTGCCATGAACTAGACTGGGGAGGGACATCAAAACTGTCCTTGCTATCTTGGCATTACATCATATTGCCATTCTGTTTAGTTTCTAGAAAGTATATTCTCACTAAAAACACATAAAGACAAGGACACAAACAGGGTTAGTGTGAGGGTGTGACTGACAACCAGTCATGAAAGTCCTAAAGCAACTTGCTATGGCCTGCTAAGAATTTCAGGAATATTTTCCTAGCAGTGGTTATCTTCCAGACAAATATGGATCAGGCACAGTATTGCCAGGTTATATTTTGGGATATCTCTCCACAGAACTCATGAACTGACCTTTTCTTTGGCTAGGCTTGGAATTGGTTCTGAAACCTTCCAAGATATATTCTAAACAAAATGGAAAAGTAAAGACAGAAAGCTGAGTGTGGCTTTTGGGGACTTGTATTAGTTTGCTAGGGTGATCATAATAAAATATCACAGACTTGTGGCTTCAACGACAAGACTTTTCTCACAGTTCTGCAAGCTGGAAGCCCAATGTCAAGGTGTCAGCAGAGCTGGTTTCTTCTGAGGCCTCTTTCCTCAGCTTGCAAATGTCTGTCTTCTCGCTGTGTCCTCACGTAGGCTTTCCTCTGTGTGTGTGCAACCCTGGTATCTCTTTGTGTGTCTGAATTTCCTCTTCTTATAGGGACACCAGTCAGATTGGATTACAGCTCACCCTAATGAACTAATTTTAACTCACCTCTTTAAAGCATCTATCTCTATGTACATTCCCATTCTGAGCCACTGAGGGTTAGGGCTTCAATATGTGAATTTTAGGGAGACATAGTTCAGCCTACAATAGGCCCTTGTGAAGTGTTGAAAACTAATGCCTGTCCTTGTTTATTAGGGTCTCAGGCTTTGGGTTGGGATGGTCTCAACCAGGGGCAATTTATCCCCCCAGGGGATATTTGGCAATGTCTGGAGACATATTTGTTTGTCATAAATAGGATTAGGGGTTGCTAATAACATCTAGTGAATAGAGACCAGGGAATGCTGCTAAATATTCTACAATGCACAGGACAGCCCCTCTGCCCCCAATAACAAAGAATTATCAGGGCCAAAATATCCCTTGACATTTTGCTGAGGTGGAGAAATCCTGGGCTAAATAGACTGCAGTTTGAATCCCTGTGATGATACCTAATACAGGTGTGACTTTATAATATACTCCATCTTTATAAACACCCTCATCTGTAAAGTCCTCACAGTGGGTTAAATGAGATAATCTATTACAGCTTTTAGGACATAGCCTGACTCCTGGGAAGCTCTCAACAACCTTTAAGTGCATTATAGATTTCTCACCCGCAGATGCCTCACTTGAGAGCTCAGGTTGGAATGAGCATTAGGAAGTATCCAGCACGAGGAAAGAGGGACGACCCATCTGGGCACAGGGAAGTAATTGGGGCCACAAGAAGGCAAAGGCCACGACCTACTGAAATATATTGAATTTCATATCTTCTTTGGATGTTTTCCAGTTTTAAATAAGTCTACTTCATTGGGTGAAATATGGCTTGAATTAGGGACAGCCCTTTCTCTGAATGTAAAAGGTTACATCACGCATTTCCAGTATCTGTGCAGCTTGCTGCCTCTTCCTTGAAGTCATTTAGAGAGAGGGTTGTTGGGCACGTCAGATTTCTTGCTCACTGCGTCAGGTCCAGAAGGTCCTGGAGGAAAAGGGAGAGACAGAGGAGTAGAAAACATTTGTTCAAGCAGGGAGGACTGTTTGACACACACCAACATCCCCGGAGTTTTCTGTTAATTAAAAAAGTCATCAGAATGCCTTTCCATATGAGATTCTATGTTGCATTTGTTCAGAAAGATTGACTTGAACTATAAAGTAGCTTTGTCCTCTTTCATTAACTTCCTTCACCCTACAAAGTGTGAACCAGCAGCATTTGCTTCCTGGGGGTGGGGTTGGGGGGAGCTGGTGAGAAAGGCAGAATCTCGGGCTCCACTCGGGGACCTGGGGAGGCAGGACCTGCATTCCAATAAGTTGGCAAGTGATGCCTCTGCAGGGAGAGAAGAGCTGCTCTAGGCTGTGCACCATTTCTCTCTCCCCCCTTTACTGGAATCTTTTCTATCACTCTCGTTTAATGGCTTCATGAATTTCTTACATTGTGTTTCTTATTGTGGGCCACCTCAAATCCTTTTTGGTCCTTGATGTTGTGTAATATTTAGTAAACGTTAAGAACAAACTGTCCTCCAAACCAGGGTTTGATAGTCCAGGCATTTTCATATGTATTAGAGAAAACATTTTAATAACAGCTTCATGAAGGAGAAAAAGGAGCCATAAGTAGTTTTAACTCAATTTAGGGTTAATAAGTAACCACTATTAATTGAGCATCTACTGTGTATTAGCCCTGGATATGCAAACTCACTCAGTCCTCACAAAATTCTATGAAGTGGGTGTTTTTATCTCCATTTTATAGGTTAGGAATGGAGGCTCAGGAAGGTCATATGCCTTGAATGAGGGGGGCATTGCTAAGCGGTGGCTTCAAGGGCTTCCCTAGTTCCTATCACCAGCACCAAAACACCCACTAAAATTAATCTAATAAGTAATTATGCAATTGAGATAGTTTTGCATATAATTGTGCATAATAAATGAAATTGTGCTTGCTCTACAAATGTGCTTCAAGACACTCCCTCTCTTTCAACTTGCTCATTCTCCCACTGCCCTTCCGAAGCGAACCTTTTGAGTGAAGCTCCACCCAGGGCCACTTAGCTCCACCACAGTGACACCAAAGTTTCGGCTGGAAACTAAGGAAGTGAAAGTTCTAAGTTGCTTGCCAAGTGCTTTATTTTTTTAATTTTTAAAATTTTTGTGCTTAGTAAATTCGAACCAGTGTCAGTAGCCAAATGCCTTAAAATCAGGAAGGGCTTGGGAAGTTTTCTATAGCATATGACACACCTTCCAAGGATCCCCTCAACTTGCTAGTCTGTAGTCATCTCCTGTCTGGTTTCTTTAAACAGGAATGTGATTGTCTATCCTGGAGCATGTTGCTCCCCTTTGATTCTACTTTTAAAAGCCCATATGGCGCTGGTGTGTGGGTCTATCATCTTTCCATCATGCTCTGGGCAAGGTGGAGGGTCCAGTATGAGTTTCTGTGACTAAAGGAGGACTTACAAGACCTAGAGTAGAAGTCAAGATCTCTAACTGTGGAGCTGTGGCAAGGAATTACAAGAAAAGCCTGGGCTATAGGGTCAACCAAGTTAGAATCTTGGTTTTGTCACCTGCTGGAAACCAGGGCTTGCTTGGGCAAGTGAGCTCATCTCATTGAACGTTTCGTTTCTAGATAATGAACATCTCAGGCTTTTTAAAATTTTGAAATATTTAATTGATGAATAAGAATTGAATATATTCAAGGTATACAATGCAATGATTTTATTTAAGTATATATTGCATAATGATTATCACTATCAGAATAATTAAAACATTCTTCACCACCCATGATGTACATTAGATCCCAGAACTTATTCATCTTATAACTGAAGGTTTGTACAGTTTGATCAACATCTCCCCATTTCCCTCATCCCCAGCCTTTAGTAACCACCATTTTACCCTCCTTCTATGAGTTTGAGTTTTTTAGATTCCACATGTGAGATAATGCAGTATTTGTCTTTCTGTGTCTGGCTTATTTCACTTAGCATAATGTCCTCTAGGTTCACCCATGTTGTAACAAATGGCGAGATTTCCTTCATTTTTATGGCTGAATAATATTCCATTGTGTATATGTACCACAGTTTCCTTATCCGTCATCCACTGATGGACACTTAGGTTGTTTCCATATCTTGGTTATTATGAATAATGCTTCTATGAACATGGGAGTGCAGATATCTCTTGAAATACTGATTTCATTTTCTTTGGATACATACCCAGTTGTGGGGTTTCTGGATCATATGATGGTAGTTCTATTTTTAACTTTTTGAGAATCTCCATACTGTTTTGCATAAGTGGTTGTACTAATTTAGGACCCACCAGCAGTGTACAGGGCTCCCTTTTTCTGCATCCTTGCCAGCCCTTGTTATTCCTTGTCTTTTTGACAGTAGATTCCTAACAGGAGTGAGGTGATGTCTCATTGTGGTTTTGATTCTCATTTCCCTGATGATAAGTGATTTGAGCATTTTTTTCATGCACTTATTGACCACTTATATGTCTTCTTTGGAAAAATGTCTATTCAGGTCCTTTGCCTATGTTTTAATTGAGTTGTTTCTCAAGCTTACTGTGTAGAATTATAATAAAGGATCTGGCACATAGTACAGGCTTAGTAAATGGTAGTTCTGATGACACTGATGATCATGACAAGGAGAAATGAAATATCATCTGAATATGGAAATATTAAAGGACTAAGGTTGTTCATCTCTAGGGAGAGAGGGTCCTTAGAAACAGTCATGAAACAAACAGGTTTTCATGCAGAGCTGGTGCCTGCTTTTTCTGTATTCTGATACACTGAGTGTGGAGACCATGGATTCTGTCCAAATGTAGCGAATAAGAAAATGTGCCTAGATGTTAGACAGGCTGGGTTCAATCTGGATCAACTCCATCCTAGCTCTATGACTGGTCAAATTGGCCAGTCTCTTTGATTCTCAGTTTATTCATTGTAAAATGGGGATAATAATCCTATAAGACTCAAGTTTTTGTAAGGACTGTGCTTGACACAGTGCCAGGCATGTACTTTAAGTGCTGTTATTTGAATTACATTTCAATACATGGCCAGCACTCCCAGATTGGATTAGTTGCTGTGGAATGGCCTACAGAAAGATCTTACAGAGTCTGTCTTGAAGACAGCATTTCATGAGCAGTACAGGTTGTCAGTGTGGAATGATTCAGAGGCATTCCTGTTACATCAGAGTTCCTACAGACTCAGACACAGAGAAGGAACACCCATGGACAGCCTAGTGTCCTATGGAGACACAGTGCCTTTTGCATGAGCCTCAACTGCAGAGCTTCTCAGCAGGACAGTTGCTAAGAAAATTGGTCATCTACTTTCTAATTTTGCCTGCTGCCATATTGCCAGTCCAGGTAATTTCCATGTTCAGTATTAAAAGGTGGGTACTTCCAAATTGGTCTTCACTTTGAAAGCATGTTGTTTCTTCATGTTTTACCAACCTGTGTGATCAGAGTTTTTTATGCAGGAAGATTTAGGGTGGGTTATTTCAAAACAACCCCTATGAATACCCATGTATCATATAAACAGTGTGATTCTGTGCTTTCTGCCTTCCCATTTGTGTCTGATACAGGAATAGAAATAAGACCTTCATGATGATAGCTTAATATTTTCCCTCTTTGCACCTTGGCTTATTATCCATCTGAAATTTTATATATATATAATTTGTGTGTGTGTGTGTGTGTGTGTGTGGAGCAGGGGGTGTGGGTACTGTGATTTTCTCTAGTGCTGACCAGTTAAGGACCAAGCTTTCTGTTGGGGAGGTGAGTGAGCAGAAAAAAAATGAACTTGGAATCATGTAACATCCTGTTTTTCTGAAAATAGCTTTGGAATAAGAAACAAGAAAATGAGAATGCAGAAAATATGATCTGTTACCTCAGATTGTTTCTAAAACAAATGCTTTCGCAAAGTAGAGGTAAATCTTTTTTCTACTCTGTAATTGCTCTGACCTGTGTAAACCCAGTGGGCACTTTCAGCTGGGCTGGAATGTCAGAGAATTCCCAGTTTGTCTAGGTTACAAGATATTGTCTTCATTTCTGTTGTTTTTCTGCATAAAGACCATTCATTCATTATTCACGAACTGGTTCAGTCATTCATTCAACAATACTATTCAGCATCTAATATGCAGAGATGAATGAATTGTTAACCCTGTTTGAAGAAATTCACGCTTACTGGGACAACAGACATGTATGTCCATGATTTACAGTGAGGGGTCATTACAGTGAGCACAGCTTTAGGAACATTGAGCAGGGATCTCCAACTGGTTTGGGACTCTCATGGAAACCTACCAAGAGAGGAGAGTTGAGCTGACCCTTGAGGAATGATAAAGAATTTTCCATTAGGCCGGGTGCGGTGGCTTATGCCTGTAATCCTAGCGCTTTGGGAGGCCAAGGCGAGCGGATCACCTGAGGTCAAGAGTTTAAGACCAGCCCAGCTAACATGGCGAAACCCCATCACTACTAAAAATACAAAAATTAACTGGTGTGGTGGCACACGCCTGTAATCCCAGCTACTTGGGAGGCTGAGGCAGGAGAATCACTTGAACTCAGGAGGCAGAGATTGTAGCGAGCTAAGATTGCACCACTGCACTCCAGCCTGGGCGACAGAGCAAGACTCTGTCAAAAAGAAAAAAAAAGAATTATCTGCTAGATCTTGGTGTAGTAAATGAGAAAAGAAAAGGATTTGAGGGAGAGGAAAGAGCGTGGGCAAAGAGACAGGTAAGAAAGTGTGGTGGGTTAGTGGAACAGGAAAAGGAAGGCAAAGTATTTTCAGAAGGCAGTGGGGTGCCATTGAATATCATTAATTAAATGCTGTTTAGTGCTACAAAAGAAAGGAATGAAAGAAATACTCTCTTATAACTCCTTGGTAGATCCATGTTTCCACCAATTTCAAGACATGTTTTCTTATGTGTTTAATCCCGTCTTGAGAAGGGTCTATTGTTCTCCGTTCTCCAGGAAATGCTCCATAGTCAAAACATCACTTGACATTCCATCCTCTGGCAACAAGCAGGAGGGCTGAAGCTATACTTTGTCTTGTAGTTATGATCCATGACAATTACATTACCAAGAATAACAGCCTTTAGAGCAAGATCAACAAATTTATCACTAGCGTTTAAATCAACACCCAGTCACTTAAGTAAATATCCGCTTTGCTAAATTACTTTCTCTGTCAGTGTCAGGGAGGAAAGGAGTGCCTGAGAGCTTTTGTTTGAGGTTAGAAGTGAAGACTCGAGGGATGGGCAAAATGAAAGATAAATTTCTCAAATAGTTAAAATAGCAATGCCATGAAGTAAGTGGAGTATTTCTGAGCATCTATGTGAAAGTGTTTGGCTCCAAGCTGTGAATGAGTGTCCCAGTCACCTGGAGGCAGAAATCAGGAGAGTAAGTTAAAAAGCACAGCGAAACCTATTCTGGTACACATCTGTTTGGAGCAGTTGGGTGTATTGTAAATGTCTCGCAGGTGGCTTTTTAAGCTCCCCATAATCTCTAATGCGTCTGCTTTATTTTCTTACCATGTGGGTAGGTAATGCTTCTCTCAGGCTTGGCAGAGGGTATTGTTGAAAAGGTATAACCAATGAGGCTGAAAGGTCTTGTATGTGGCAGTTTTCTCTCTGTCTGCTGAAATGGTCTGCCCTTTAATAAAAGTAATAGCCAACATTATGTGATGGGGTACCAGGCATCAACCCTATGAGACAGGCATTGTCATCCCCATTTTGGGATGAAAAAATGTAGTTCAAATGAGTTTAACTTGCCAAGCTCACGTAGCTCCTGAGTAGTAGGGCTGGATTTGAACCCAGGCAGTCCGACATGCAAACCATGTTTCTACCCCAAACACTGTCTCCCTGTGGTATCTGGACTTGTAGCATAGGATTTCTGTCCCAACCTCTTAAATTTCTAGATTAGGTTTCTTAGAGCACACTCTCAGAGCACATTGAAACAAGGGTTACCCAATGAGAAAGAGAGAGGTAGAGAGAAAAATAGAAAACCTGTAAGACGTTTGCCTAAAATATTGTGGCTGTAATAGAAAGCTTCCGGAATCTTCCACTGTAAACAAGCTGGTTTTGAGCAAGTCACTTAACCTCTCTGGTTCTGCATCTATAAGTGGAATGTGATCAGATGTTCCCTATGGTTTTGTCCAGTCTTCTCATCTATAAATCTAATTTATTCAACAAACAGAGAAAGAGAGGTGGTGGTGGTAAGGAACATAGGGCTAGACATCACAAATACTACCTAATTTAGTTTTAGGGTTTATATTACAGAACTATATTAGTTAGGGCTCTTCAGGCTGCAATTATGAAAATCTAACCTGACCTAAGCAAGCTTATATTCAAGTTAGGGGCTTTTATTGATTTCATGTTAGCAGCACATCATGAGTTCTAAGAACTTGGGAGGCAGCTGAGCTTCAGAAAAGGATCCTACAACTGGGACACTGAGATCCTCCAAATCTCTGTCCTCTTGGTGTCTCCTCTCTACCTCTCCTGGGCAATTGTAGTCAAATGGTCTGTTCTTTCCTGAGGAACAGTCTTGCCCGTTTACCTATCCAGGTGGCAGAAAATGACTCTCTTGTAGATCTGATAGAAAATGTGTAGAGACTGATTTCCCTAGCTTGGGTCTCATTGGACCAGAGTGTGGGGGCATATAGTAGGGACAAGGTGGCTCTCATGCACTTTTGAGGGTAGAGAGGAGCCATCACCTGGTATTAAGCCAGGTTGAATCATTCCAGAGGCTGAGAACCATGGCTCCCACTTATCCGAGGTGGTGGCTGAGATGAAGAGATGTTGAAGGACTTAGACATACTCAGACAGCAGTAACTGAATGGATTAAGAATGAAACACAGATCTCGGCTTTTCATTCTGTCTACTTGAATATATTGAATTAGATCTCATTAGGGGATCTAACGACTCATTTGAATAGATTCTATAACCACTTTGAGAGGTAATTCTGTGTACAAGGAGAAGGAATCTAAGTGAATGACTCCCCCTACCCTCCCAAAGAGATATATCTTTTCCTATGAACATTTAATTGGTCAAAAACAAATTAAATTGAAATTGTTTCCCTACACAGTAAGCTTCCATTCAAACTCTAACATTATAAAACTGTCAGTAAAGCTTTTTATCAGTTTTATAAGTGAGCAATCCATAGATCCCATGTTTCTTATAAATCTTAAATCTCACACCTCAGTCCTCAGGCTGGGGCTACAAGGTATCATTGCAGCTTCCTTGAAGCACCTTATGTCTCTACCAGTAGGATGTGATCTTGCTTGAGGGTCCCAGGCACTTGGAACTGTGGAATAATTTTCTTTGTGTGAAGCTGAGCTCAAACATGCTCTGTCACGCTTGATGGAGTTGTTTATGGGCTACTTCCTTTCAACCCCAACCAGCAGGCCCATGGCTGCATTTCACAAGCTATTAAAAACACGAGCACTCTCCTTTTTTGTGTGTGGTGTGTGTGGCATCTGACCATTTATTTTGAATACTACATATTTGGAAAAGCAATCAACAGAGAAAATGATGGCTTTTGGGGGATTCTGACTGTGCCCTGAGTAAACTAGACCTATAATCTGAAACATATTCACATTATGCAGGAATGAGGACCATGGTCTCTTGCCATGGGTTTTTTTTTTTTTCAATACTTGAAAGCTTCATTTCTCTGTTTTTGGGGAATTATGTTTTGATTTCTGTTTTCCATAGACAGTAGCAGACAATCACCTCCCTTAATCATTCATGACCTTCCCTCACTGTTTTTATTTTGGCTCCAAAGATTTTCACTTCCTCCAAAAATACCCTCCAGAGCATACAGCATTTTTCTCAGTAGCACTTAAACCAATACAGTCTTTTGTTAAACTACATTCTTACACTTTATGAAACACTTTCAGGAGCAGTTTATCATTTGATCCTCTCCTAAACCCTGTGAAATAGTTATTGTTCTCCTCTCCATCTTACAGATGAGGAAACTGAACTTCAGAGAGTTCCTGAAGGTCACACAAGGTGGGATTAGTGCCCAGGGCTTCTGTCTGCAGAGCCTGTTGTCTTTAATTTTTCTTTTCTTCCCTCCCTCCCTCCTTCCCTCCTTTCCTTCCTTCCTTCCTTCCTTCCTTCCTTCCTTCCTTCCTTCCTTCCTTCCTTCCTTCCTTCCTTCTTTCCTCCCTTCTTCCCTTCTTCCCTTCCTCTCTTTCTTTCATAATAATTTAGTACCAATAATATGGCAAATATGTCCCTGCCTCTAGAGGCTTAGTGGTTCATGGAAATCCAGTGGGATGTGTGAGGCCTTCTGGGAGGGTTAGTGCATTGGGCTTGGTTGAGGAGGCCATAGCTAACTGTGATTGTGCCTGAGAGTATCACACTTGATGTGCTGCAGAATATTCATGCTACCTTGATTACTCACTCATGTATTCCACTAAGCCTGTTTTTTTCCCAGGTGAAAACCAAGCCGATGGCTACAGAACCTAGTGGGAGAGACTCTTTTGCCCTTCTATTTGACTCAACTGGCAATGTCTTAACCACAATATCGTGCTGATGTTAAAAGACATACTATGCTTCCATTTTTCTTTGCCTTTCCTTTGAGCTTAGTTTCAGTGACTACTGATTTTATTTCTCACTAGAAGGACAACTCGGTTGGCCTCCTCTATGTTCTAGCCAGGGGTCGACAAACATTCTTTAAAGGGAGGGCTTCAGGTGCAGGGCGAAGTGAGTGAGGCACTTGCTTTGGGTGCAACCTACAAGGAGGGGGTCAAAAATTCAGTAAACAAGATAAAGAATATCTTACTGCAATATTTTAAATAACACAAAATTCCAAGATGAAGAAAGTATCAAGATTTTAAATATGGACCAGACACTTGCAGTGCCCTGCAGAGCTATGCAGGAATGTGAGGCAAAAGGAGCAACCAGGGATACTGCCCCCTAGCTAGAGTGTTGGAATCCTAGTTAGGATTTTGTCTTTATTTGGCTTCATCATTCTCTGAAGGCCTCAAAACTGTCCTCATGCTCTTCCCCAGCAGAATTCCCTGGGAAATCTCTTTTCTTATGCAGGAGCTTGCCTTGCTGCTTCTGGCTACTTCCAAATTTGGAAAACCAAACTTTTGATTTCCAAAGAGACTTCAGAGTCTAGAAAATGTCTCTGAGGATTTCCTACAGCAAGTGGCCATTTCAAAGAGCTGGGCAGACAGGAATATCTGTGGCTTCCTGGGCCTTACACGCCTGCTTGCTATCTCATTATACCCCTGGCTGTGGCAAAAGGGAGCAGGTGTTTGGGGATCTCTTTCTCTATGAATTATTGTTTGATCCCAGAGCCAGAATTAAAAAGTATGCTTCATTCTCAGTACTATGCTTGATCTATTTTGGATTAATGATAAATATGTTTGGTTTATTGATAACATCTTTTTTATAGATTTTGAAATGCATTGTAGATATTAACTGGCAAAATAAGGTGAGGAAGGAGATGAGGCTTCCCTGTTTGATGTCACGTGACGGATTCATATGTTGGCTTGGGTCCCCTTTCTATTAGTTGTTAATTAGATAAAAGGAGAGAGAGAGTTGTTGGGCACCGGATGCCATGGAACAGTTGTCCAGGGTGTCCATAATGTCATTTTCACAAAACTGTAGTAAGCTGGGGGTTCCAGGCCAGGTGAACCAAGGGCTACGTGATATACAAAAGTGAGGAGAAGGCTGTTTTCCTGTAGATTCACTTTATATGAATCAATAGCTTTCTGGGAATAGCTCTTTCCAGCCGTGCCCTCTGTGTGCCCTGGCAGTGGGTCCCCGTGAACCCACTATGAAAGGTTAACAGAGCCAAGAACATGGTCTCTTTCATGTATCTGTTGCCCCTGAACTAACCTGGATGCCTCACTTTCAAGATGGAAATCCATTCCAGACAGGGCGAACTCAAGGGGCAAGGACAGACCCTGCAGTCCTTTCTGTCTTTGGTCTCTGGGGCTGGGCTTCTCCAGCACCTCTTGGCAGATAAAGAGTGACCACTTTGTTCATACCGTGATAATCTTAACATTTTGCCTACTTGGGCAACCTATGGTCTTACAGCTGCTTAGAGAGTTTCAGCTGGCATTCCATATAGAGTGACCACATTTTCTGAATCCAAACGTGTTTGAACCATAGTTGATGAGCCATAATCATACATTGGAAGAGAGTACATTAAATCAGGAGTCTCTAGGAAATTTAGTATTAATCTATGTATCTTTGATAAGTGTATGGATTTGAAAATTATTAATTTTTATTACTATGTTAGTACTATGTCAGTTTTATAAATAACAGTGATATATGGTTTTCTGGAAGACCAAGAATGGTAAGGAAAAACAGGTGCTGTATACACACATATGCATAATCACGTTATTACAGAATTTATGTTGGGGGGGAAAATGAGAGTTGTTCTGTAGGGGGAAAAATGAGAGTTATTATTTGGTCCTGGAAAATTATATTCAGTAACTTCTTGTTACTGAAGTTAACTGTTTTTGAGTTATGTTTTCAGAGCTAAATCTGATTGAGTTTACAAAGGGGACCAGCACATAAATGTGCACTTTTAATACTTCCAGGGGACTCTTTATTCTCTAAAATGTAACAGTGCAGACTGAGCTGAGTGAATAAGATACTCCCCAAGGTCAAGAGGGCTTGAAAGACCAATCCAGGGAATGCCCTTGAGTTTTAGATGAGAGTCCCCCAAAGACTAACACACCTGTGAGAGAAGCAGCGTCACCAGCAGAGGGAAGGGCTCCCTTGCAGGCCCTGGCCAGCTAAAAACAACAGCATAATAGCTGCTCTCACAAATTGAAAAAAAGAACAAGACAAAAGGTATCTATTCCCTCAAGCTCACAGTAGCAGTTTGTGCCATTCTTTGTCATACCTCTGTGATTTGAAAAATAAAACCAGTGCTATCTTGTGAGAAGCCACGCCATTCCTGTCCCCTGGTTTTTCTGTCTGCCCTTTTTTCTTTCTCTATTTGTTAGAATAAATGTCCCTTTCAAGTTTTTCTCTGTATGTGTGTGCGACCTTCTTAAGTATGACTCCCGCAAACTGCCCACAGATTAAACAAAAGATGACTTTTTCTTTGAGCCTATTTTTGGGCACAGATATACAAGCTGATTTGTATCCCATGCCTGCCTGATTCGAAATGCACAGCAGACAAGGAAAGAGAAGCCGAACGGCAGATCCTAAACTCGAGCCAGCAGCCCCTCAGCCCCGGTGCACTAACTTCTTACGACTGAGGGTTAGGACTGGTGAGGTGAGCTGCCAGAATTGGGCAAATCAAAGCTACGAGCAAATCTACACACAAGGCATCGTCTTCTGTGCACTAGACAGGAGAGGTGATTTGTTGGAGGTGACCGTGTTTGTTTAACGTTTTGAAAGCTCATGGGAGGGTGATGCAGGAACCAGTCAATATCCTTGAGATGGATTTCAAGTTGGGGGAAGCAGCGCTGGTTCCTAGGTTTCCTCCCACTTAGTGGGGTCAGCTCAGAAAAAGACTGATGCATTTGGAGAGATCGCAGCCTTTACAGAGAAATAAGTGACCTTTAGTCTTCATTCACTGCTTTTAACACGAGCTTCCCTTCCAGTTAATAGTTTTTCAGAAACCTTAATAATGTGTTTGAGAGTCTTTTCCTCCTTTGGGAGGCAGTGCTTCATGCTGGGTAGAAGCTTTTAACAGACAGAATAAATATCAAAATTTATTTGGACATTTACTATCTATGTGACCTTGAGTGAACTACTTAGTTTCTCTGAGCCTACATTTTCCCACTCCATCTATAAAATGGGCAGGGTAATGTCCTTTTCACAGGATTGTGGTAAGGATTAAATGAGATAATATATATAATATGAATGATATTGTTTCATTCTCTCATACTTCTCCCTTACCTGCCCCCAGTTTAAATGTTTCTAAGTGATGATGTTTAAAAAAGATAATCTGATTAATCAAATAATAATGAATTTCCAAGTGAGGTTTGCTTACTAGCATTATAAACAAACTTACATACTTAATTTTTTAAGAGAGGAGAAAAAAGAAAGAATGAAAGAAACTAAGCCACAAATCCAGCTTACTTTGTTTTAAAATATTCCTGTTTTAATTTAAATATTTATATCTGGCTTCGTCTGTTTTAGTTAAGAGCTTCATCTCTCTGGCAAGCACATGCTGTCATACTGACTATATACTGTGTTTTGTATTCACATCCTTTAGATAGCTAAAACGTTAGAGAAATGAACTGCTGTGGATTAAAATACCTTGCCTGTTTTAAAAATCTTCTTTCTGATTTGATAAATCAAGAAGGGGGGCCGAAAAACACAGCAACAGCCTGGAAATTTTTGGCAGAGAAACCCCTATTCCAGTTTGAAACCACATACAAAGAAGACACATGTCCGAGATACTCCCTGTTTGTGCCTGGTCTTTGCTGCAAAGAAAGGTGTTGTTCGGAATCCAGTGTACTTTTTGGGGGTCATATTTGCCAGAAGAGTCAACTCTTGATGGTTCAGGATCAGGAATATGTGAAATATTTGTGAAATTCATCTAGAATCTCAGTCTTATTTTAACTACTGATTTTGATTTCCCTTAATATCAATTTTTAAAACTGCTAAGGGAAAATGAAATACTAGACATGAGATTTTTTTTCTCTTTATTTTCACCCAACAAACAATTTGGAATCAGGTATAAAGGGTATCAATCAGGAAAAAACAGAAGGCCAGGAGACAGAGGCCAGCAAGGGAGAGCCATCCCAGGGAGCCTGGGAGTCAGCGGGCCTGGATGCACCTCCCAGTTCTGCCTCTTACTAGCCAGCTGTGTGTTAACCCCTCATCTGGTTTGCTCAAGGTAACATGACCATCACAAAAGCAACAGAAACAGATTATTTACTTTCAGATTAACTTGTGAAAATGACAAGTTGAATATTGTCATTTCAGTATTCAAGTTGAATATTGTCATTTCAGTATTCAAGTTGAATATTGTCATTTCAATATTCAAGTTGAATATACAAGTTGAAAGATTAACTTGTGAAAATGACAGTTGGTTGAATATTGGTATTTTCTGCCTCTAATTGTTGCGTTTGTTATTTGCAACTTTTAATGCACCATAAAAGCATTTTTGTTTTGTTTTAAAAGCATTTGTTTTAACACACCTTACAAGCATTTTTGTTTTGTTTTAAAAGCGTTTGTTTACAAATTTATGTTTTGTGACTTCTGGGATGATTTAACAACTTTTAATGTACCTTAATACTTTCTCTGTTAGCTTTTGAGATTTAAACACTATTTCTAATGCAATTTTAGCCATTTATGAAAATTTATGATATTAGTAAAAGGTAAAAGATAATAGAAATAGAAGATAAAATAAAGCCAAAAGAACTATAAAGAGAAATCAATAGTGGTAAAGCTGTGAGTAATGCCTATTTTTGCCTCTTTAGTCATTATTTCCACAAAATTCATTGCACAATGTCTTATTTCATTTTTACTTTTTGCGTGCAATTTTTGTTGGCTATTCCTTAGTTGGTCACTAAAAGGTTATTTTTTTAAATGGAATGTAGAATAAAAAGTTGATAAATATTTGCCTAGACAGTTTATCATTATTTGCTCATCCCAGTAGACATTGTTGTACCTTTTACTCACATTCACTAATATGCATTTATGTAGTGCAGGTCCTTTGTTTCACAGTTACTAATAAGGCAGAAGTGGTGTGACTGTTGCAAAATATGTTTACACTTTTTAAAAAGCAAGGCACTTAGAAAGGGATAAACTATCTAAACAAAAATTAATTAAAATTAAAAATTATAATTAAAAATCAGAAAAGTCATACCAGGATACACAGACATCATCAATATGTGAATTACTGATCAGAAACAAGAAATTCTGGACCATTTTACTTTCAGTTAGTTCATGTAGAGCTGGAGATAAAAATGTAAAGCAAAAATTATTGCCAGACAGAGTGGACAGAACTGGCTAAAGGTAAATCAAACATGTAAAAAAAAAAATCAAAGATCTGTAAAGTGAACCAAAATCCAGAAATATCCATAATATTTTGGGTTGCTCTCCAAATTAAAAAACCTGCAAAAATGCATAAAAATTTACAAAGAGTACCAAAACAGCTTAATATGCACCAAGATGACTAATATAAACAAAAATTCTATGTATCTGGAAATATTCATTTTTACCTAATTAATCATTTGGCTAATTTTTTATTTCAACCGATTTATTTTAAATTAATGTATATATAGTCATAATTTTCTACTTTGTAAGATGGTGAATAAGGATAAAAATAGATATTTGTAAAGTGGCTCAAAATATACCCTTAATAAAGCATAGCTCTCCATATTTTTTTAGAAGCTAAAGAAACTGGATGGCATGCCAAAAAAGTATAACAAAAAAGTGTAACAACTGAAATAAACTTCAGGATGTTGAGAGTTTCTACAAATCATCTTTCATTCTGCATGTCTGATGTTTGCATACTTAATGAAACTGTGTCTTTGGCAGAAAGGGAAATACACATATAGTTGATTCAATTCTAAGACTCATTGATTTACTTGTCAATGTATGCAAAGAATATTTAGTAAGCCTTGTTAAAGGAAGTGTAACCAAAGGCTCAAGAGCTTCAAGGCTGTCTCCATATTCTCTCCCTAGTCATCCTGTTGTTGGCTTGTGGTGACCAGCACTACTACTGTGTCCTACAGAACCTGGCATTATGGACAACAGTATCAGAATTTGGGATTAAATTTATATTTAGTGAGATACACATCAGCTATGCCAAGTAATATATCATGACTCTTTTTCCTGTTATTTAAGAAGTTTTTTTCTTTCTACAGTTAATAATTATTTCATTTCCCACTCCAAAAACGACTGTCACTCTCTGGACCTGTTGCCCAGATGTTACCTGTTGCATCGTTTGTTTTCCCGATCCCATTTCTCCTCTCTTGGCTTTACTCCCTCATTTTGGTGAATTGTATCCTCCGGTAACATTTGGGGAAAAAAAGTCTATGGGTAAAACACTTTGTTGAGACTTGTATATCTTAAATTATCTGTGTTTCTTTCTTGCACTTGATTTATCGTTTGCCTAGATATAGGATTCTTAAAATTTTTTTTCACCCAGCATTTTCAGGCCTAAAATTGCTTCTAATACTGGTATTAAAAAGCCTGATGTCATTCTGTTTCCTAGTCCTTTGTATGTGTCTGTTTTCCTTTCTGGAAGCTTTTAAGATCTCTTTATTGCTAGTATCCTGGCAAATTCATGAAAATATGCCTTGATGGGTATTTTTTTGTTTATTGCACTGGGCACTCAGTAAGCCCTTCCAATCTGGAGTCTGGGAAATTTTTCTTATATTATTTCTTTGTAATTTTCTTTCTATCATCTTCTCTATTCTCTCTTTCTGAGATTTCCCTTTCTGGAAATTGGACTTCCTGAATAAAGTCTCTATCTCATCTTTTCTATTATGTATCTTTTTTATTTTTTTATTCTACTCTTGGGGAGACTTTTTTACCTGACAGTTAAATTTTTTGCTGACTAAAAATATTTAGCTGTTTTTAATATTCAAGAAGTCTTTATTCCCTGTTTATTCCCCTTACGTAGCAACCTGTTCTTGTTTCAATATTTCTTTGAAATTTCCTTCCTAGAGAATCTCTGAATTCCCTTATATTTATTTGTTTTGTGTCTCTCTTGTTCCTCTTGGAAGCTTTTCTCAAATGTCTAGTGATTCTTGGCTGCCTTTAATACGTAAAAAGTAGCCTACCAAAAAGTTGATTGTAATTGTGTATAGGTGCTGCTTCCCTGTAATAGCATCTAGTTGCTAACTGATCTTTCTTATGTGACTCAAATGTATCTATAGATCTTCTCAATGGTATGGTACCTCTGAAGAGAATCTTTCAATTTCCTGCCTAAGGCTTTTAAGCTTGGCAGCTGGTGTTGAGAGGTGGGTTGGAAAGGGAGCTTGGAGTAAACACTGTTCAATATTTAGTCTGATGTCCACCTCAGTGTCTGTGTCTTTGTTTCAGGAGTCTCTTGAGTTCCATTTCTCCAGAGACCATACCACCTACCTCCAGTGGGGGAAAGGTTGTCAGCAGGTAAAGACGGAACCTCGAGTTATAACTGACTCTAACACAGACTTCAAATAATCCCTGTTTTCAGCCTCTCTCCTTACCTGTGCCATCTTGGTGTTTCCAGTGTCTGAATATTTCCAGAGTTTAACATGGTGACTTAGCTTGCTTCTCATTGATAGTGCCATTGAGGCATTATTTTGACCCTCCTGCACCCTGTTGGTCCGTCTTGTTTCTGCATTTGTGTATTACAGCATAAGGTTATAGGTGTTTCCTAATGCTATTGAATTTAGCTTCAATAGCAAGTTTGTGTTTCTGTTTCTCATCCTACTTACAGTTTGGGGTAGTTTTGGAGAAAATAAGGAGACAGAAACGTCTTTACTGTCTTGAAACATGAAGATGTTGTTATTAACTTTTACATCAGAATACCTTAGGAATGGAACGTTGTACTCTGTGGCTAAATAAAATAACACCTGGATATTAAAGAAACCCAGAAAGCCTTCTTTTTCTTTTTACAATAATTGGGTTTGATTTTCTTGGAAGTCTGAACTCCTGCTTACTATTGACTGTATGTTTAGTTGCCTCAGACTGTCAACATCAAACGTTAGCTAAAGGTGCCAAGCATTTCTGGGAGGAGAATTGATAAGGGAAATAGAGCCTCCTCTTTGAAGAGGCTTTGACTGTGTGGGTCTCTCTCTTTGAGATCAGTGCCTCATGCTACTTGTGATAATTTATAAGAGTTAACTCTCTTCATCGTTCCTTCCAATCTCTTAATCTGGTGCAAAAGAAAAATGATTGCCTGTATAATTATTTCAGAATGTGAATTCTGACTCTGCCTTATGAACTATGTGAACTTGGGCAAGTTAAACAATTCTGCCTCAGTTTCCTCTCCCTTCAGTCAGGAAAAATAATACCAGAGGTACTGATGATATTAAATGAATCAATAAATTAATCCATTTATTTATTATACAAATGTATTAGTCCATTCTCACACTGCTAATAAAGACATCCTTGAGACTGGGCAATTTATAAACAAAAGAGGTTTAATTGACTCACAATTCAGCATGGCTGGGGAGGCCTCAGGAAACTTACATTCATGGAAGAAAGGAAAGCAAACACATCCTTCTTCACATGGCAGAAGGAAGAAGTGCTGAGCAAAGGGGGAAGCCCCTTAGAAAACCATCACTCAGTATCACAAGAACAGCATGGATGAGGTGAACCATCCCCATGGTTCAATTATCTCCACTTAGTCCCGCCCTTGACTTGTGGGGATTATTACAATTCAAGGTGAGATTTGGGTGGAGACACAGAGACAAACTGTATCAACAAACATTTCTTGAACTCCCTTCAAGTGCCAGGCATAATACTTGATGCAAAGATGAATAGGCCAAAAATTCCTGATGACAGTTCAACAGAGGAGGGAGGCCCAGGAGCAGATTATTAGGGTCTAGAGTGGTGAGTGCTGGGATAGAGAGATGCATTATGGGAGTACAGGTGATGAGTACCTAACCCCACCCTGGAGGGTGGTGGCATGTCAGGGAATGCTCTCCAGAGGGTGATGCTTGGGACTTGAATGCCAGATCTTAAAAGAAGGTCAGGCATTACCTCAGTGAAGAGGAAGGAAAAGAATATTCCACATTATGGGGACAGTATAAGCAAAGATTACAGAGGCCAGATTCAACATTGTTTATATTGGAAGGTAAACATGATTTTGTGTTAATGACTTGCCTAACAAGGTCTCTGACACTGCAGAAATATTAGTCACATCCTCCCTTCAGCCTCTAAATGTGGTCTTAAAAATTCAAGGGAGCCGGGTGCAGTGGCTCACGCCTGTAATCCCAGCACTTTTGGAGACCGAGGTGGGCAGATCACTTGAGGTCAGGAGTTTGAGACTAGCCTGGCCAACATGGTGAAATCCCATCTCTACTAAAAATATAAAAACTAGCTGGGCGCCTGTAATCCCAGTTACTCAGAAGGCTGAGACAGGAGAATTGCCTGAACCCAGGAGGCAGAATTTACAGTGAGCTGAGATCATGACATTGCACTCCAGCTTGGGCAACAGAGCGAGACTCCGTCTCAAAAAAAAAAAAAAAAATTCAAGGAGTCAAGATGTAGAGATATCCATCATATGAGTCAGGTATAGCCCCTGTGGGATTGTGTGTGTGTGTGTCTGTGTGTGTGTACAGAGATATGTGTACATGTGTGTAGATGGGCTTGTGTTCTGTCATCTTTGGTTGATTTTATATTGGGTTTCATTAGAAAGCCAGTTTTTTTCCTCCTAGCAGTTTCAGTTTGACCTCTGTCATTAATATATTAGATTAGGGTATAATCTAATATGCAGGTGTATATTATACACACAAAATATATGCTAATGTGGTCTATTAGGTTACACTCTGCTCTACTTCTCTATGAACTCTCTGTATAATTCTCTATAAACCGCTGTCATGATCTATGAAAATCCTTGGGCTCAGACTGGTACCACATAGGGGACTTTTTCTTAGCAGTGAGCTGGGTTTGCCTATTCCTGAATTCCCTGAAAAGGTATTCCTGCCAAGGGCTGCGATGGAATTGAGACATAACCCCCTTATTTGAGACACACAGGGAATTCTAGCTCAATATGAAAACTCTGCTGCTGAGGTTAACGTGGATTTTTAAAATTATATTGTTCATGAATGGGGATGGATTAATCACCTATAAGTTCTCAGTACTCTCTCTTAGAGTCAGAGGTGAGCTGACATGAACACACACACATTGCTCCATTAGTGTTTTTGGCTGTGCTTGTATTTTCCATGAACAGCATAGTGTGGCTTGGTCACTGCTGAGTTCAGCTAATTTCAGAATAATGGTAAGCATTTTTTCCTATTAGGTGTAGAGATAAAATGATGATGAAAATCATAAAGATTAGTAGGGCCTACATCATGGTTGTCCCTTGGGAAGGTGGATTCTGGTGCCAAGGCTGCCTTTAGATCCTGAAGCATGGTTTATTGAATATTCTCAATTACTTTCATCCTTTTATGGGTAAAGGTAAATTCCACTTTGGAAACCTCCCAATCATGTCTCGTGAATGAAGCATGAAATATAATTTTAATTTACCCATGAGGTGCCACTAAGAAGTCATGAGAAGCGTTTTCTTGGATGCCTTGCAAAAATGATTCTGGAAGGTAGTTTAGAAAGAAGTTTCAGAAAATATCTTTTTAGCATTAATTGAATCACTCTAGTTTATTCACTTGCTTGCTTAGTCATCAGATATTTATTGAGGGCTTATTATTATTACTCTAATGCAATATTAGGTGCTTGGAATAAAGAAGGTGAATAAGACACAGTTAGCTCTGCTTTTTTTTTTTTTTTTTTTTTTGAGATGGAGTCTCGCTCTGTCACCCAGGCTGGAGTGCAGTGGCATGATCTCAGCTCACTGCAACCTCCGCCTCCCAGGTTCTAGCAATTCTCCTGCCTCAGCCTCCCAAATAACTGGGACTACAGGCGTACGCCACCACACCCGGCTACTTTTTTTTTGTATTTTAGTAGAGACGGGGTTTCACCATGTTGCCCAGGCTGGTCTCGAATTCCTGAGCTTAGGCAATCCACTCACCTCGGCCTCCCAAAATGCTAGGATTACAGGCCTGAGCCACCGCGCCCGGCCACTATTTCACTCTGTTCTTTGATGAGTGCTCAATCCACTTTGGGTGGGGGAAATGGAGGAGACAGAAGAAATACATGAAATACATCACATAAGATATGATAAGTGCTATGGGTTAGATATATTATTATATCACATATATTACATACTATTCAATAGTGACCAGTTCCTGGATTGTTAGGGTAGACTGAACAAAAAAATTAAGGATTTCCTTCCAAGCTGACTGCCCTAAAGAATTAGACTCTGTTAGGAATATCTAAGTTCTGTTTTTTTTTTTTAAATACAGCATCATGACTTTATAGGTGTATTTACAGTGACATAATCTGTACTGGATATTACATTTTAAGTGGTATACTGATGGAAAGAAAGATTTCTGGATGAATTAGAAAAGAAAGTCATTTGTTCCATTTCTTTTAGAAAGAGTAAACTCTATGGTTATTTTCCTAGGACAAAAATGAACATAAAAATTATTTTCAGATTGTTCAAATGAGAGTTGCAACTGCTATTATGATATTTACCTGTACCCATAAATACTTTAAATCCACTGTCGAACGCAGGTTATCAAAAGACTAATAGTTTTGGTCCTTGAAGCCTTTTTTTCTTGTAGCAAACAATTCACCAGTTGAGACTAACAGGAAAAAAGAGCAATAGAAATGACTGAAAAGTACATTTTATTGCATATTTTTTAGGGAAATTCTATTTTATTACTTTGGGGTAAAATAGAGAAGCAACCCATTTGCCAAGTATAAATTTGTTAAAAACAAATTTAAACAAGTTAAAAACAAGTATCAATTATTTACTTTGGTTGTTCTTGTTTTCATTAATTTCTTTCTATACAACTTTCTTGCATGGAGATAAAGGTTATCCCAACCCAAAATAAATGTGACTGAATTCATAATTTATTCATCATTCATAACATTTTGGAGGTGAAATATTGCCTCCTAGCCAACACCAGAATTGGTTGCAGCTAGTGTTAGGCTCTGAGGGGTTTAAAAAAAGACACACGAAGCCTAGATCCTTCTGTAAAGAGTGGGAATTCTAGCTGGAGAGTCAAGAATTCATGGGAGTCCAAGCAATTTAGTGATACTGCCAGATTCGTGTTAAAAGCTTGCAGTATTCCTGCGGCTCTCTCATGAATAAACTCTTGGAATATTGAAACCGTGAGAAATATTTCAAGGTTGACTTAAGTTAGTATGATGTATGCATTTATTAACTAAAAAGTACAGCCCTAACCTTTGCCAGGCACTGAGTTAAGTTCTTGCCCTCATGGAGCTCACGTGCTAGGAGATAGAAGAAATGATTGTGTAAGGTGTGGTTTATGCTCCTTGTTGATGAGGCAACATGCATTAAAATTCAGTTTCGGGAGCCGGGCGCTGTGGCTCATGCCTGGAATCTTAGCCCTTTTGGAGGCCGAGGTGGGCGGATCGCTTGAGCCCAGGAGTTGGAGACCAAGCCTGGGGAACGTAGAGAAATCTTGTCTCTACAAAAATCTATCTATCTATCTATTTATCTATCTATTTATCTGTCTGTCTGTCTATCTATCTATCTATCTGTCTGTCTGTCTGTCTGTCTGTCTGTCTGTCTGTCTGTCTATCTATCTATCTATCTATCTATCTATCTATCTATCTATCTATCTATCTTCAGTTTTAGAAAAGCATGAATTTTAGAGCAGAGGCTGCAGGAGAAGTAAGCATAATAACGCTGAAGCTCTAAAACTAGACCCAATTTTTCGTGATGATTGGTTTCAATCTGGAAATCTCCCAGGATGACAGGACAGCTAAATTTCCATGTCACAAAAGCGTGTGACCGCTGCTCTGAAGCGCTCCAGACAGGTTATCAAGTTTCAGGGCTACGCTCTGGCCTGAGGAGTGTTTCTAATGACATGTTTTCACATATGTTTTCCTGACAGCTGTATATTTTGCCCATTGTTTATACACATGCTGTATAGGAAAAAAAATACGCTTGACAGGAAAATTAACTGACAGACTCGGAGCCTGAAATCTAGTGAGAGATGTGGGTCAGAGGGGTTAAGCAAGTTCGTCTTCAACATTAAGGAAAAAGTTTCCTCAGATGTGTTCTTCAGCGCATAGGCTTAGTCTGTGCACAAGCCCACCACAGACGCAAGCCTCGCATTCTTTGCAAGCCCTGAAGGATAGCTGCTCTAAGAAGGTGACATCACATTGCATGTTTTTGCTCAGGAGAAGACATATTTGTGAATGGGTTGGCCTGCAGCAGTTTTCTGCCAGTTTAGTCCAATGATTGACAAGTACAAACAGCTCCTCTAGTGGCAGCGCAACTGGGCATCCTGGCTGCTGTGTGTGGCGCAGGCGGCCCAGGCCTGAGCGAGGTGTTCAGGAGGCGGGAGATCACTCAGGCTGATTCTGCAGGGTGTTCTCCTTTTGTTCCTGTTAGAACTCTCTCTTACCGTCTGTCAGAAAGACAAGCTTTCTATTGAGAAAGATTACGCCAGGTCCCACTCGGTAAGCACTGAGGCAGTAACCTAACACTCTTGCGAGGTGCTTTGGGCTTAGCTGGCCGATTCCTCATTGAATGATGTTTGGTAAATCTCAAGAGGCGGAAAGAAGTGCAGAATACTCCCAGAGTCAGCCTGTAACTGAGCTCTGCTCGGAGCAAATCTAGACGAAAATCCCGAGTTGTGAAACTGTCTTTCTCTTGCCAAACTCTCCTCAGACGTCAAAGGTAGCAAAGTAGAAACAGGAGAATGGGCCTGGAAGCCCAGGGCATCTGGAAGGCTTGCTAGCAGGTACTGAGGCAATGCCAGGCCATGCTTAAAAGGATTTTGTTGCAATCCCCCCTGTAGTTTTATTTTTTGTTTGAAAGGCAAATCCAACATTTTGATCCCTTCTTAGTCACATAAGTCACCAGCTCTGCCTTGTGTGGGATCTTCTTTCATGGTGACAGATTAATGCATAGGAAAAAGAAGTGATCATGAGGTGGCTTTCTATTGGAGTTTGTCTGTTTTCTGCATGTTTGGCCTCTGACATAATTACCTTTCCTAATGTAATAAACATATGGAATTACTTTTTCTAAGCATGACTGAGGGGTCAGAGTTTATGTTTCTTTTAATAAGATTATGAAACTTCTTAAAGTTGAGAGAGAATCTCCCTCATGTGATAAAAAGTTTTTGTAGGCGTCTTTTTTTTTTAATGCAAAGTCTTGAACACAGTATTTTGATTCTCATTACAATACCTGTATATAATTTTAACTTTTCTTCATTTGACAGTTTGCATCCATAGGAGACATTACAGCATGTGCTAGTCCCAGCTCCCCATTTTAAAGATGGGGAACTTTGGCCGGGCACGGTGGCTCACGCCTGTAATCCCAGCACTTTGGGAGGCCGAGGCGGGCCGATCACAAGGTCAGGAGATGGAGACCATCCTATCTAACACGGTGAAACCCCGTCTCTACTAAAAATACAAAAAATTAGCTGGGCCTGGCGGCGTGCACCTGTAGTCCCAGCTACGCGGGAGGCTGAGGCAGGAGGATGGCGTGAACCCGGGAGGCGGAGCTTGCAGTGAGCCGAGATCACGCCACTGCCCTCCAACCTGGGTGACAGAGTGAGACTCCGTCTAAAAAAAAAAAAAAAAAAATGGGAACTTTATTTGCAAATATTCTGGCTGTTGTTTTCAGATTTTTCTTTTACCCCAAACATCTAGATATAATTATATATTTTAAAATATATGTAAACATACAAGATAAAAGCAACCTTTCAAATTAATTTTAGTAGAATGGCATATAAATTCCAAATATGTGCATAGAAATCACAGCTTGTAATAACAGCTGATTTGAAGGTGGATTTTTTTGGTGGTATAATAGAATTCTTTGCCTTATAAAATAACTCTCCATAGAGTTAAGTAGCATTCCCACCCAGTATGTTTAACAGAGGATTATGAATATAAAAAATTCCTAAGCACTTTGACGTACACTTAACTTCTTAAGAACATGCCTACTGGGTGAAGTAAGGCATCTCTATATTTGTCTTTCATTAAGTGGATATTTTTAAATGTATTTTCTACGTGCAGAATCCTGGACTAAATGCTAAGCATGCTATCACGACATACCCTTGTCTTCGAGTCTTGTAGGGGAGACTGACATGTAAGCTGGATGACATGTTCAGCAGGATAAGGGCTATGGTAAATTATGCCCAGGGTTGTGGAAGCACTGTGTTCTCTAACTTTCTCCTGAAGTACAAGAAGAGAGTTGGAAAAGTCTTCAGCAGAGGTGTGAGAGAACAAACTTCTGTTTTACATGGAGTGTTGTAGACTACATCATGTCCCCCCTCAAAAATATGGTCACATCCTAATCCCCAGAACCCATGAATATGTGACTTAACATGGTAAAAGGGGTTTTGTGGATGTGATTAAGCCAAGGATCCTGAGATAAGGCGATGTTGTGGAAGCACAAAGATGGGGGCATTCTAAATCAGGATAGAGGGGAAAGGTGGGCTTCTTGCGAGTGGTGATACTTGAAGGATGAGAAGGAGTTAACCAGCTGAGAAAGGAGAAAGCACATTCTAGTGAGAGAAAACAGCATACAGGAAGCCTCCTTATGATATGACACATCATGGCACTGTCTGGGACCTTCATGTATGATCAAGAAGGTGAGCTTGGGAGAGTGATAGAAGACAATAATAATCTCTCTTGGCTGTATTCCTGTTCACTGGATACCCTTTCTCTATCTCCTTGGTTGGTTCCTATTTTTCTCCCTAAGTTCTTAACTTCAGAGTTTACAAGAGTACAATCCTTGGTCCTCTCCTCTTTCTGCAGTCACGCCTTAGTGATTTCATTCAGCCTCGAGACCTTCTACCACGTCAGGACACAGGGATCCTCCCTTCTGGAGGACACAGCAACAAGGTGTCATCTTGGAAGCAGAGAGCAGCCTGCACCAGACAACCAGACGTCCTGGCACTGTGATCTTAAACTTCCCAGCCAACAGACTGTGAGGAAATAAATTTCTGTTCTTTATAAATTACCCAGTCTCGAGGGTTTTGTTACAGCAGCATAAAACATACTAAGACAAATTTGACTAAGACAGAGCCATGCCAACAGCTCTCAAATCTAGATATTCTAGCCTAAATACCCTTCCAAACTCAAAACATGCATGCCAAACTATCTTTTCAACATTTCTATTTGTGTACCTAATAGACTCTTCAAATTCAAAAAGTCCAAGGGACATGGATGGAGCTGGAAGCCATTATCCTCAGCAAACTAGCACAGAAACAGAAAAAAAAAAAACAAACACTGCATATTCTCAATTATAAGTGGGAGCTGAACAATGAGAACACATGGACACAGGGAGGGGAACAACGCACACTGGGGCCTGTTGGGAGGTGGAACGGGAGAAAGAGAGCATTAGACAAAATAGCTAATGCATACTGGGCTTAATACCTAGGTGATGGGTTGATAGGTGCAGGAAACCACCATGGCACACATTTACCTATGTAACAAACCTGCACATCCTGCACATGTACCTCAGAACTTAAAATAAAAATTCAAATTAAAATAATTCATACTGTTCAAAGCTAAACTTACCCCTGTATGGTCTGCTTACCCCTGTATGGTCTGCTCTCCCAACAGCCTTTCCGCCCCAGTCGATGGCCACTCCATTCTGCCAGTTGCTCAAATCAGAATATGATGAGTTACTTTTTTTTATTGAGGTGAAATTCACAGAACATTAAATTCACCATTTTAATTAAAGTGTACAACCCAGTGGCTTTTAGTACATTCATAATGTTGTGCAAGCATCACCACTATCTAACTCCAGAACTTTTTCATCACTCCAAAAACTAATCCCTTTACCCATTAGCAATCATTTTGTGTTCTGTTCATCCCCCTGGCCATGGTAAGCACTAATCTATTTTCCATAGCCATAGATTTGCCTATTTTGAACATTTCATATAAATGGAATTATATAATGTGTGGCCTTTTGTGTCTGGCTTCTTTCACTTAGTATCATGTTTTCAGTGTTCATCTATATTGTAGAGCAAGAATATTTTTCACTTCTCTCTCTTAACATCTCACATCCAATCCAACAAGAAATTCTTTTAGATTTATCTTCAAAATGTATCTGGAATCTGAGCCCTTCTCAGTTCCTCTGCTGTGACCACCCTGGTGTGAGGTATTACCATATCTTTTTAAAATTTTTAACTTTTTTTTAGATTCAGGGGGTACATACGCAAGTTTGTCACATGGTGTATTGGTTTGTTTTCATGCTGCTGATAGAGACATACCTGAGACTGGGTAATTTATGAAGAAAAAGAGGTTTGACTCACAGTTTCACATGGTTAGGGGGGCCTCACAATCATGGCTGAAGGTAAAAGGCACGTTTTACATGGCAGCAGACAACAGAGAATGAGAACCAAGCAAAAGGGAAAACCCCTTATAAAATCATGGGATCTTGTGAGACTTATTCACTACCACGAGAACAGTATGGGGGAAACCACCCCCATGATTCAATTATCTCCCACTGGGTCCCTCCCACAACATGTGGGAATTATGGGAGCTACAATTCAAGATGAGATTTGGGTGGGGACACAACCAAATCATATCACATGGGTACATTACCTGATGCTGAGGTTTGGAGTACGATTGATCTTTCTGCATTATAACCACAGCTTCCTACCTGTCTCCCTGACTTCAGCCTCACCTCCCTGCAGTGGATTCCCAACACAGCAGTCAATCCAAGTCAGCTCATGCCGCTCATCTGCTCCAAACCCCACCGGGGCTCCCCATTTCATTCAGAGTAAAAGCCAGAGTCTCTACTGTGTCCTAAAAAGCCCTGGGAACCCTCATCACTTTCCAAAAAGTTGATTTAAGTAGCATCTTCCGCTCAGACTGACCTCTTCTTGTCCTTGCTCACTGAACCACACAGGTTTTCCTGCTGCTCCTGCAATGCACCATCGTCCTCTCCTAAGGATTTTGCTTTTCCTTCTGCCCAGAATGCTACCCATTCACCCCCTTCAGTCTCTGGCTCGTGGGTCACCTACTCAGTGGGATACACTGACCTCCTTCTTCCACATTTGAAATTGCACCAGTATCCTCCCACTCCAGCATCCCAGTCTTCCTTACCTTGCTCCTGTAAACTTTTCTAAAATGTGTACCACTCTCTAACTTGGACTATTATTTATTTCTTTGTTTCTTCGGTGTATATCTCCCATCAGCATGTGAGCTCTATAAGAGTGGAAACCTTTGTCTCTTTTTTATTGATGTATCCCAAGTGGATAGAACAATGCTTGGCACATAGTAGCTGCCCAACAATAGATGATGACTTGACTAAATCAATAATGGTAATATGATATAGTATTTGTATAACTAACTACCATTTATTACCTTTTTTATGTACCAGGGTCTGAGTTTATGGCTATACTTACATGATTTATCTCATTTAATCCTCACCAATAACTCTGTGGGACAGATGGTCACTTCTCTCACTTCTAGATGAGAAAACAAAAGTTAGGTCAAGTAACTTGTCCAAGATTTCATTGCTCATAAAAACTCAGAGCTGCTGGACTTTGAATCTGTGGTCTTAACAGCAACTTTGAACTACTAGAGAAGTAGGAAGAGTGGGTTATTGAAGGGCACTGTGTTATCTAACTTTCTTCTGAAGTACAGTAAGAAGAGAGTTGGAAAAATCTTCAGCAGAGGTGTGATAGAAAATACTTATGTTTTACATAGAGTGTGGTAGACTACATCATGTCCCCCCTCAAAAATGATCACACTGTCAACTCCAGAACCCGTGAATATGTGACTTAATGTGGTGAGAGAGGTTTTGCAGATGTGATTAAGCCAAGGATCCTGAGATACGGCGATTACCCTGGTTTATCCAAGTGGCTCAGTATAATCCTAAGAGGGAGGCAGGAGGGTCCGAGTGGGAAAGAGAAGACTTAAGAACAAAAGCAGAGGTTGCAGTAGCATGCTTTGGGTGAAGGAGCCATGAGCCCAGGAATGTGAGTAGCCTCTAGAAGCTGAAAAAGGTCAAGAAACTTGCTTTCCCTTAGAACCTCCAGAAAAAGTGCAGCCCTGCTAACACCTTGATTTTTGCCCCTGAAGCTGATTTTGGGTTTCTGACTTCCAGAACTGGAAGATAATAAATTAAGTTGTTTTAAGCCACTACATTTGTGGTAATTTGTTATAGCAGCCATAGGAAACTAATACATGGGTGACTCCCATTTATTAATTGAGAATTAATTGAGAATTGATAAAGATGAGGTTTATCCCCAAACCAAGGATTAGATGACTTATGATGTGCAACTGCAGTTATTTATCTTCATTTAGTCACGCTTTGTGCATCTATATCAAGTCTCTCCTACGTGCTAAGGATACAAAGATGAATTAGACATGTTCCCTGTGCTGTCAAGGGGCCGGAATAGTTTCAGATGTTTGTGCCCCGATCAGTACCCATTAATGAATTAGCTGTAGGAACTGGGTTATTTTAAAATGTGTTGAACTAGAAGATGCTAAGTTTGCACCGGCCCATTTTCTGAAGGCAGTTTTTCCCCCCATGTGATTCCTAACTCCCCTTCCCTGATGGGCCCGGGTTCACAGCGGAATGTGCAGAGCCTGGTTCTTCAAACCGCCTCTCACCTCTAGATTTTCTGACTGCCTCTCTGATCACCACTCGGATCACCACTTGGCCACTTTAGGCCAAGAAGAGCTGATAACACCACTTTTAACAGAACTGAACTATACCCATTGCATCTGCAGCTGCTCATACAAGCTTTGAAAAGTTAGGCCAGATAGAAAAGCCCTCCAGGAAAGAACTTATTTGGAAGAAATTTCAGGCTGGTGTTACTTTATAGGAAGGGAAAAATGTCAGAGGAGGAAACCTGTGAACCCATTTAACACAACTGGCTTCAGGTGTAATGTTTCAAGTGAACTGAGAGCGATTGTGGCAAGGTCTTTGGGTCCGACGTCTAATGCTAAAAAAGAAAAGAGAAGGAATGAAAGTCTGTCTTTCAGCATGAGCAAGGCTCTTTTAAAAATAATAAAACAGTTTGAGGAGGTGGCTATGACAAGACTGTGACACATAATTTAGCAGGTCTTCAAAGCAATAACACAGAGGGCAAGCTATGGTGATTAACAGCAGAAGCAGGGAAAGCAGGAATGGTGTGAGGAGGAAGGAAGCTTGACAGCACAAAGCTTAGGGGAATGGGGTGGTGTGGGAGTGAAGGATGAGGTTGTGATGGATAGGACTCTAGAATGCTGAAAGATAGGATGAGGTTTAGATATCCTACAAGGCATGGAACGCCACTGAAAGATTTTACAATTTTTATCCATTATGTTGCATTTGGCTTAATGCATCCACAACTTGATTCCATGTGCCAGCTATTCAGAGTCAGAAGAGAAACTCTTTTCATCCGTCTCCGGATTTAAATGGTAAGGGAACATGAGTCATCTTCCTCATGGCCCATGGAAGAAGCACGTTTCATACTGCATTCTCACCACTGTATAGATCCCCCTCCAACAAAAACTGTTTTCTTCAGAAAGAGAAACAAAACAAGAGCTCATCTCCTCCCTGTACAGACAGAGTCTGGCTCAGTAAGAGTGGCTTGTAGAGCTCAGGACAGTGGTACTAAAGGTTAGGAGGGGCCACCAGAGTTTGATGGGAGGGTAGGGGGGTGATGGTGCCAAGGGGCTTCGCTCTCCATCTTTTGGTTGTACATCTACCCTTGACATCATCCCCCATGGAGCAGGAGGGGGGTTCATCTGCACTGCAATGGGCTAGTGCATTCAATAATAATAGTTGTCTTTTCTTCTCCCAAGGTGAAGGCTGGATCATATAGCCCCAGAATTATGTACATATAGAACCAAACAGATGAGAGGTGATGGGAATTTTTTTTTTCTTAAGTACTTGGAGTTTTTCTGATAAAAATCCCATCAAATAAGAAAGCAATTCTTCTTTCTTTTGCATTCTGAAGACTGTCACCAAATTAGGACTAAGTTGGACTCACATTGTCCTGGGATCCTGGGACACCTCCCTGAACTTCTTCCCATTGAGGTCTTGAATTTGAATGCAAGGTGGCTCAAGAGGACACGTGAAGACAGTACTTTGGAAGGCAGTTAATTCAGGGCTGCCAGAAGTCTCGCCATGTGCTAAGCCACTCAGAGATAGGAACCCAATAAAGGCAACTTTTCCCCTCTTGGCAGCATTTATAGTTGATAAGGAGTTAACCTAAGTTTGTTTGTTGCCTCCTGACCCAGTCCCAACTCGTGAAAGAATTTAGTTTAACAAAAGCAAATTTAGAGAAAACAGAGTTGCGTTAATAAAATAACAGTCCCTTTAGATTTGGGTCATCTTGAGGATTCAATTTCAAGAGTGCTTTGTTGTAAACACATTTATAAGATTTCCTAATGCCAGCTGATAGAGTCCTTGTGGGAGAAACCAAATGTGCCCAAATAAAATAGCAGTAAATGCCATAGAGAAACTCTCATAGGGGAGAAACTACTGCAAAAAGATACACACTTTTTTTTTCCAACAGCTTTGTCCAGAGATTCAGCAAAGCTAGTTCAAAATAAAGGAAGACAAAATTTAAACAGTCATACTTTTGGCTTAAAAAGGCTCAAAGTATCTAATCTTTTCATCTTCACAAGGGAGTCAGCTGTGGTCTGTGCGTTTTGATATGTCACTTGTGAGTGCCCAGCAAAGGACTCACATAAACAGGTGGAACCTGTCTGCATGGTGGGTAGCAGTCTCAGTGCAACTCAAGACCCTTCTTGCTTCTTCCCTCTATGGTCTCCTCAGAAAAAATGGAGGATGGCTGTGCCTCTTTATTCAGAAGGGACAATTAGGTGGTCACAGACTCTTTTGTATTTTATTTTTTGTAGAGACAGGATCTTACCATATTGCCCAAGCTGGTCTTGAACTCTTGGGCTCAAGTGATCCTCCAGCCTCAGCCTCCCAAAGTGTTGGGATTACAGGCGTGAGCCACTGCACCTGGCCAGCTGACTCTCGAGTTAAGATGGTCCATTTTTATCCAATTTTAATTCTGCAAATACTTACTGAACTCCTTTCCTTTAACACATGTTTACTGTACTATTCTTTGTACTGTGGCTGTAGTGATTAAGCATGACCTCTTTTGTCAAGGATTTCAGTCTGTGGAATGAGCCACGTCAGGAACACAAAATGTTGGGGAGTTCAGGTAAAGGCAGACAATTCATTCTGGTAGTGGGGAGCAGAGGAAGGGTTCCCAGAAAAGGATCCAGAGAAGACCACACCAGGGCTAACTCAAATACTCTGAATGGTACATAAATCAGATAAAATAAGCCCTAAACCTTAGTACCCAGTGGGAAACATTTGTCTGTCTTACTAAGCAAGGTATTGTAACTCAAACAGAAATGTGTTTGAATGTTATTTCATTGGTTCCCCAACCCCAATCCTGTGTCTTCCTCCTTTTAGTTCAGATAGTTAGATACCCACTAATAACAGGTTAGGCATCTCAAGAGTCAGGGTGCCATCTTGTAATTCATGACTACAGTGGTTTGAGAGTTTATTTGCTTAGGGGAAAAAATTTTCAAGGTGATTATAGACACAATACTACCTATTTGTATAAGAATCTTAGAAAGTGTGTTAATAGGCATGACAGTATTTGGCTAATACTCAATTCATCCTTTCAGTGGCTGGAGCCAACTTTTCTAGACAACATTTCAGAGCCATACCCACCATTATGGGTTGAAGTGTGTCTCCCTCAACTTTGTATCTTAGAGTCCTTATCCCAAAACGTGACTTTATTTGGGTCATTGCAGATGTAATCAGTTGAGGTCTTACTGGAGTAGGGTGGGCTCCTGATCCAATATGACCTCTATCCTTATAGCAAGGTGAAATTTTAGCTGAGTGTGGTGGTGTGCACCTGTAGTCCCAGCAACTTGGGAGACTGAGGTGGGAGAATCACTTGAACCAGAGTCCAAGACCAGCCTGGGCAACAGAGTGAGACCTGTCTTAAGATCATATATATATATATATATATATATATATATATATATATATATATGTATGATCATATATATGATAGATATCTATATTTATCTCTATATATCTATATCTGTCATATATATCATATATCTATCACATCTATCATATATGTCATATCTATCATATATCATACATATATATCATATATATGATATATATCTATGATATGATGTGATTTCATATATATATATATGAAATCTGGACAAAGACGCTCATAGAGGGAAGGCAATGTGAAGAGACACAGGAAGAAAAGGCCACCTACAAGCCAAGGAGAGGGGCCTGGGACAGATCCTTCCCTGAGGACCCTTAGGGTCCTTAGAAGGAATCAACCCTGAGGACACACTAAGTTCAGACTTCTAGTCTCCAGAACTGCAAGGCAGCACATTTCTCTTGTTTAAGCCACCACTTTGTGGTACTTTGTTACAGCAGCCCTAGAAAACTAATATACTGGCATCGTGGCTTCAGTAGAGGGAATGGGTCTGTGGAAGCGTCGCTTCATTCTATGAGAGCTGCTCACTTTCCACCATGCTGCCGGGAGGGGCCTCAAGACTTTTCCCCAGAGATGCCTAACATGGGCTGTGAATGCATATGGCCCAACATGGGGACCTTTTATTTTTTAAAAATTGTATTGGAAGAGAGTAAAAACTTGCAGATTAGCTTTCTTTTATTTTGTGGAATGTTGGACAGGGAAGAAAAAGAGAAAGAAACAGCCCCAGGGCACTTTAATAATACTTACTTTTAACCAGCAGTTAAAATAATTCACAGGTTATTGGTGGGTTTTTTTTTAAGGAGAGAAGGTATTTTTGAGAATTTCCTTTTCAAATCACCAAAAAACCCAAATAACCCCCCAAATCTTGACTTTGTTTTCTCAAAGATTTAGTAGCATTCTCTGATGTTTATCTCAACTCCCTCACTTATTTTTTTTAGTTTCTCTGAATTTCAGCCTTTAATGATCGGTATTCTTTAATTTCATTCTTGTTTCTGGATACCCAAGAGGCACAGAATTTACTTTCCCTTATTGGCAAAGTCATGCATATTTTTCTAAGGGACAGGTTATAATAGGATTCTGCTTTTTATTTTATGATGTGATAAGCTATTGTTAGTAAAGACTATGCATCCTATAATCTGAATTTTGAATATGACCTATTAGGAACTAAAAAGGAAAAGAAATATGGTGTCTAGATTGAGTATTGGACTTGGAATAGGAAACTCTGAGTTCAAGTGCAAGCCCTGATACTTCCTACCTTTGAAACTGTAAACTAATCACATAATATCACTGAACGCTGTTCAAAGCTACAACATGGTAGTCTCCTCCATGTATTGATTCTGAGAATTAAAATTAAATGATGGGCTGAGTGCAGTGGCTCATGCCTGTAATCCCAGCACTTTAGGAGACTGAGGCAGGCAGATCATGAGGTCTGGAGTTCAAGACCATGCTGGCCAACACGGTGAAACCCTGTCTCTACTAAAAATACAAAAATTAGCAAGGCATGGTGGCATGTGCCTGTAATCCCAGCTACTCAGGAGGCTGAGGCAGGAGAATTTCTTGAACCTGGGAGATGGAGGTTGCAGTGAGCTGAGATCGTGCCATTGCACTCCAGCCTGGCGACAGAGTGAGATTCAGTCTCAAAAAAAAAAAAAAAATTAAATGATGTACATTAAAATAGCTGGCATGCTCACACCTAGGTATACGCTAAATATATTAATAGCTACTGGGAATTTGTTCAACTGAGAGCTTCGTTGGAGCAATAAACGGATGTTATTTGCATTCTCGTTCTGTTTTTAAACAGCATGTTCCTCCTTAAACTTGAAAACTGCTTAAAATTAAGTTAAAAAGACCTAACCCATATATATTTTCTAAAGCGTCTTGTTTCAGGAAGTCATTTAGTATTTACTGAAGGTTTACTATATACCAGAAAGAGTTTATTATCTATTATCTCATTGGGTCCTTATCACAACTTAAAGAGAGAGACAGCATCATTATTCTCATGATGAAACTGAAACATAGAGAATAAAGCTAAGCGCAAAGTTCCCAGCCAGAAAAGGCAGAACTTGCTAGGAAAATTCAAACCAGGGTGGTATGATGCTGAGACCAAGCTTTAAACCTCTGCACCAGGTTGCCTCCCTATAGTAGAAAAATTATCCAAACCAACACTCCCCTCTCACTGTGTAGAGGATGGCCTATGGGTAGAATTTTTTCTTTTTATTGAAAGCGATAACCAGTGGAAAGGTTTAGATTTATTATTACTGCAGCATAAAGAATGAAGGAATCTCAGAGATCACTGCTGTCTTTAATCTCCTCTTGGAAGAAAAACCTTGGAAAAGCATAAATGAAAGTGAACTATGCCCAGCCTTGGGCGAGAAATGGTTTCCCACATCTGAGATGACTCACATCTTAACCCTTTTACTCCAGTTTCTCTCTTCGTATGTATCCTGTGATACGCTCTCTGGAAGATGGTTCTGTAGTAAATACCGGACCAACGCACGCAGGCATTATCCATTTTAGAAGAGACATGCACTCTGCTTTTAAGTGGTCACTTTCCCCAAGCTTCCCATATGTCTTTTCCCCTGAGAATACATCATCTACCATGAAGTTGTTCAGGAAGCAGACCCATTTCACACAATAAAAATGGCAGGTTGATTTTGTGGATTTTTGCTGCGCCGGCTACAATCATTGATCCTAGGTATTCGGGACTCCTATGAAATCCTTTTGGTACTATGGCAGTGTTTAAGTGACACCAGTTTTGTAAAGTGGCATATGCGGGGTTGATCCCTGCCTGATAATTAGGAGCTTGCTCTCTTGATTTTGTCTCATCAATATTGTTCATTTTGCCTCAGATACGTTTTTCTCCCTAAGATCATCTCCACAACCCCAGTGCTGAGAAGAATGAATCCCAGTAAGACCTAATAAATCTGACAGAAAAATGTGGGGTTAGAGATCCGCACAGACCATGAGGACTGTCGCATTAAAGGCTCCTGGGGATTTTTTTTACGACTTTTTTTTTCCTCCTTCTAATGCTTGGTCTCTTGCTTCCATAAATTGTGCAGCCTGGCTTTTCATTAACTCAGAGAGCTGAAATAATTCTTTGTAAAGAATTCTTTAGTCACACATGATTCAAAAGTTCACCAAGATCAAAGCCAGCCTGTTTTGTGGCGGGCCCAGCACCGTATATTTCATGTAAATGGTGTGGCTTGGTGCATTCTCAGCTGGAGTTGTTCCAATTTCACATCCCTTCTGCAGATAATGGGACCCTCTGATACTGTCCCCGGCACAAGGGGCTGCTCTGTGCCTGATCCCATCTCCCTTAGAAGCCTGTACAGATGCTGTCTGTATGTGCCAGTGAAGTCATTCTGACATCCCCCTCAATATTATCTGAAATTTTATGAAGCATGGGAGTCATTCTTGGCCCTAGGGGGTCTGGGATGGTGGGATGGGGGAACTAGTGAGTGGAGCACAGAAATGCTTCATTGTTCAATTTTTCTCTGTCTCTCTTATTTTTCCTTCAGGAGAGTGGGATGTATTAAAGAGGCCCAAAGGTGAGATTAAAGTAAACCAAGAACAACAAGAACAGACAGTCTTCCTTCTTGTGGCTATTGCTTTCTTGTTCTTAGTCTGTCTTATGTCCTTACATTTTTCATTTAAGATATACAGGCCCAAGAGGAAATGATGTGTGAGAGACGTGGGAGAAAGAGCTTGACAGTCAAGCTGTAACAATAACAGCTCTGGAATAATAGAGGGCCTTTCAAGGGGCTGGCTACTTCCATCACCCACCCACCCCCTCCCCAAGCATGGGCAGAAGCACAGAGCCATTAAGAGACGTGCCACACACACAGGCGGAAGCAGAATAGAAAGGCATGAAGGAAAGTAAATTCTTCATGATGCAGAGAGGGAGAAGGCTGTCTGGCAGGTGTGCCCCAGAGGCTCTTGGTGACTGTTTTCTGTGTGCCTGTTGGTCACTGTATTGATTGACTGATGGCCTTCTAAGTCAGTTTCAAGATGAGGCCATGGGATGCATGAGTACCTTGTCCCATGGGTGGTTGGCCATGGCTATGATGTCTGGGCTTGGAGAAGGCCCAGAGGTGGAGGACAAAGATGAGAAATGACTGAGAGGCAAGGGATGTACCTGAGACAAGGAGAGAGAGCACTCAAGGAGGAGAGGTGGGAAGTCTCCAGTTTTCTGCAAGTAACATGGGCATCGCCACTTAGCACATCTCAGGGTGCTGAGTGCAACTGGCAGTTCTGGTTCCATTTGGTAATCTGGGTAATTTCCCAAAGACCATCAGTCCAGGTAACACGACCTTTCCATTCTACCACAAAAGTCAAACCCTAACAAAAAAGTCAGCTTCTGGTTTAGCCCTTCCTCCATCTTTCCTGACCTGGGGCTGATTGTGTAAAACCTTCCTGCCTTGGCTTTCCTATCTCCATTGTGCAGATATAGTAGTTACCTTAGCTTATTTCATCAAGATGTTAATGAATGCAATAATATAGGAAGTTATTCAAACTTGTAGAAAAACGCTGTGTTTGCCAACATGGTGGAAATACTGACAATGAAATTTGATGAACAAAGACTGGTTTTCTGTTACTCTCAACGTTAGCTCATACATCACGGAAGTTGCAAGTCAGCCTTCGCTCCCTCTTTTGTAAGGAGCAAAGTATATTTTCAAACATGGAAGCATCTGGTTAAATATTAAATAGAAGAGTCATTCTTCTGAGGTCTCACATTGCCAGCACTTAGGTGGCAGTTAAGTAAGATGGCCGTTGACTTTGACGGCCATGCATTTATGGTGATGTATAAATAATAACTGACAGCAACCCTGTGGCAATCTTTCCACCAGTCTTGCCCCTCTTTGCACTTTCTTCAGAGGTTTATGCACACACACACTTTGCCTGACCATCATAATAGCTATTGTCTTCTCCCCGCCCTATTTCTTTCAACAGATGTGTCCATTTTTAGTTAATGCAAAGGAAATGACAGCTTTTAAAGGTAGTCTTTCACAGTGGGAAAGAGCTGCATTAACTGTAAAAACCTTTTAGTTGCACAATTTTTATATTCAGAGTCTCCTCCCTAGACATTGCTTCTCCATGTCTGCATTTCCCTTTAAGCTTACTGGTTATTAGAAGGGATTGCTTTGGGGCTGCAAAGGAGGAGTTCACAGCAGCAGCAGCAGCAGCAGCAACAGCTGAGAAACTTTAGCTCTAGGTTCCTTGGCCAGGGAATAGCAGCATTGAAAGCCTTTGACAAAGTAATATTTGTGTGTTCAAAAAACGTTTTATGGAAACGTTTGTTGTGCCAACCTGTGCTTAAAATGCTAATGGTATTTGCCTAGGCCATCAGCCAAATAAAAACGGATTCATACATGTAAAGTAGGACACTTGAAATAATAACTTACGCTTTCAGATTGTCTCAAAGTGTGATCAGTATGTGAGTTAACGAGACTGTGAGATCCACAGGGCCACTGTGGGGAAAAGCTTCAGCCATGAACTGACCCCAAATGAATCCATCCAGGAGCAAAACCTTGCATGTTTGCAGTGTGGGAAAATCTCCTGTGACAGTTTTCAACTGGTGTCGCTGTGGGAGAGTCCACACAGGGGCAATGATTCTCAGGTGTTTGGAATGTGGAAAAAGCTTTCCAGGCAATGGAGAATGTCAGCTCAGTGTACCAACTCATGAGTAAGTGAGAAGACCCAAGGATGCAGTTCATGTGGGAAAGATTCTGGAAGGCGGTCGGTCACCCTGAACCCACCTGGCATGGAAGGCTTCACATATTAGCCAGAGGATGCATCCCATAGGACATATTCAACGGAAAACATTACCATAAAGACAAGCCTGCTTCCCTGCCCCCTGCCTTGATGCCTAAGTACTGAGAATGCACAGAGTAACTTGAGAATTCTAAAGCACACTGTAGAAATTTACGAATGTGGGAAAACCAGCCATTGGCCCAAGTTGTTCAACTGTCAGTTCCATCATGGCAGAAGCCTTGTCACCCATTGGAAAGAAACCCTCTACAAGGGTTACACCCCTGTTGGTATCCATACTTAGGACTAAGAAAGAGCCTTGTGGTAGACAGCTTTCTACTCTACCCTCCTCCCCATTTCTGAGCAAAATCTTCCATGTCCTCCTAAAATGCTCCCTGCAAAGTTGAGCAGAGGGCCTTTCCACATTGCAAACACACACCCTGTTTTATATTAGGAAACTCTGCAATGTCTCCATACTCCTCTGAGTGGAACTGAGAATTACTGAAAAGACAAGATAGTTAGTGAAAAATTTTGAGAATCAACTATGTGCCAGGCATTCTGCCAGTTCTGGGGAATATGACAGTTTTCAAGACAGACAATGTCTGCATTTTTCTCTGTTGAGCAATACATGTCAACGATGAAGATAAACTCCATCAGAGCAACCTGCCAGCACCTGAATAGGAGATTTTGTTCTTGAGTATTTCCCACAAGTTCTACCAGCAGATGAAATCGTCCCCCACCTAATCAAATTTTCCTCTTCCCTCATGCCTAGACCAGTGATTCTCAATGTTCACTTTCATTGGAATCACCTGTGGAGGTTTAAAATGCATTGATGCTCATCTTCCTGAAGTTTTGATGTAATTGGTCTGAGGTATGAGCTGGAATGGGGATTTTTAAAAACTCCCCAAGTGAATCCAATGAGCAGTCAGTGTTAAGCACCAAGACTAGACTCACATCATTTCATTTTCCCCCTGGCTGTTTCCAAATATCAGGCTGTAGCCCATCTAGCCCCTGGCAATGTCTTCTCCATTATGACCTGTGATGTGTCCTCTCGCCTGGCTTCTGCCCAGCGTGTGGGTGCCCCATATGTTTGCCAAATGAACTGGACTGAAACAGTATCTTCTAATACTAAGAGTGATCTATTTTGTCTAGAAGACTGCAGATGTCAGGAAAACATTGTGGGTAGCTGTATTAGGTTTCCATTGCTGCCACAGTGAGTTACTACCAATTTAGCAGCTGAAAATAATACCCATTTATTATCTTGCAGTTGTGTGGGTTGGAAGTGTGAATTTGTCTCACAAGGTAAAATCAAGATGTGGGCAGGGCTGCACAAGGAGGCAGGGGCCCTTGTGGAAAATGTACTTCCAGTTTCATTCAAGTGGTTGTAGGACTGAGGTCCCCACTTCATTCCCGGCTGTTGATCAGGGTCATTATCAGCTTCCAGAGGCTGCCTGCATTATTTGAGTCATTGCCCTTTTCCTCTTTCTTCAAAGCCAGCAGTATGGGTTGAGTCTTTCTCATGTTTCAAATCTCTCTGACCTCCCGTTAGCTCATCTGTCCCCTGCCTCCCTCTTCCACCACCTTCTTCTGGTTCCCTCTTTTGCCTTCCTCTTCTGCTTCTCAGGACCCAAGTGATTGCGTAGGGTCCAACTGGATGATTCAGGATAATCTCCCTATTTTAAAGTCAGCTGACCAGTAACCTTAATTCATCTGCAAAGTCCCTTCATAGCATCACCTAGATTTGTGTTGAATTGAATGACTGTTGGGTAAAAATCTTGGGGACATCTTTAGAATTCTGCCTACTACAGTAGTGATTTTTAGAGAGATCACGGAACCCCTTTGTGGACAGTAAGTTGCTAGAGGTCAGGGCTAGGGTCAACCGCAGTAGATGAATGTTTTGAAATCATTATTTTAGTCGTGGCCATAGATGTCTACAGATGACAGACCCTGTGGCTAATAGAGCAGATCTGGGGAGAATAGACTCATGTTTATCCTGGGCTTTACAGTTTACAAACAGCTTTTTTAGAATTGGCTTAGATGTTTGAATACCGGGCTGTATGCAGAGGGCAGGCAGGGGATCTCAGAGGTGCCTCAGGAATTGCTGAAAGGTGGGGAGTGTTTAAATACCGGAGGGGTTAAACTGGCAGGCACACTCTTCCTCAGCCCTCAATCTGCTTTGATGTGTTTTGGATAATGGACTCCAGTACAAAAGACTTCTGAGGATACATCAGAAAATCAATTTTTTTGCTCTAGTGCAATCTCATTTTGACCCTCAAATACTATGCTTCAGCTTGATTATTTTTTAAAGACAGCAGACATGGCACTGAACATCTTGGGTTTTTCCTAAAAATTGTAGTATGGTACCATGAAGTGTATTCAAAATGATGTGCCTATGCTGAATGCAACTGCAAAAGAATTTCCCACACACATAGATAACTCTGTGTGTGTGTGTGTGTGTTTGGGGGGGGGGGTGAGACCTCATTAACATAAGCCTAAGTCCCATGTAGGAGTCTACTTTGAAGAGGATGAGACTCATTTGGATGGGTATACTTTTCTACCATATTTGTTAGGAAAAAAGTCACCTAATTTTTACCATCACGACTCATATTTAGGTTTTGATAGATTTAATAAAGGCCTTAAGATCACTGGAAAAAGGACAAAGAGGAAATGGAAAATACTCTGGGTCCATGGCATGTTATCAACCAAAATATTAAAGTTGTACATTGCTAAGCTTTCAGACGTTTCTCTTGCATTTGGAAAAGGATGGGTTTTCCTTCTGGCTGCAGAATTTACAGTATTATTGAAGCTAGCTGTTATTTCAGTGAGAACTCTGCTCTCTGTAAGAAAAGCATTAGCAGTGAGAAGTTAGTGAAGTAGTTGATTTGGGGGTATTTCCTAGAGAGAAAATAACACCTTTTTTCCCCTTGAAGTGTCTTTTCTTCCCTTGAAGTGTTCCTGGTGTGGTCTTGCTTTATTTGGGGGGTGGGGTGCTGGAGAAGGAGGGGTAACTTGATTGTAGGGGGATGTCAGGCCAGGGAAATGGATGGGAGAAGAGCCGGCTTAGGATGCTGCTTCTAGTCCCCCTCCCCTCGCCGTGCACACACAGACACACGCACATTAGTGGTCAGTTTAGCTGCAATATTCACAGCACATTTGCTGGGGTTCAATTGATTACTGCACACAAGAGATAGAGTCAGCAAGGATGTGGTGCGGAGAGGCCAGGGGCTTGGGGGCTTCCGCTCTCACACATCTTCAAGCCCCATTTTGAAATGGTTTGAATTAATGACACTTATTCAGACAGACAAAGGAGGTAAATGGAAATATTAGACAAGGCTTTGCACCTACTTTGCTCAACATTTCCCGTCACCTTGAGTGCTGGAAACGCTCCACAGTCTTGCTCAGCCTGACCCAGGAGCCGCATGAGCTCACATGCTGCTCGCAGACTAAAGCCAAGGACCCTATTAGCGGAGGTTCACTAGACCAGTCTCAGGGACCTGAGCCCCTGTCCTCCAGCATCAGGGCTGCCCTCTTTGGGGGTGCCAATCCTCTCACCGATTTTATCATTTTTGTGCTATTTTGCTGGCAGTGCATGGAGTAAGGGCACCATTGAAAAACTCATACCAAGTGGCATTTGAGGTTGCTGGCTGGGCTGCCAAGCATCACCAAGCCAACAAAGCGAGGGCTAGGAGTCAGAGCTCAGCTTGAATCCTCACTTTGCCATTCACTATGTGTGTGACTTTCATCAAGCCACTTACACACTCTGAGTTCATCAGCCACACAGGATCCTGTGAGGCTTCACCGAGACAAGCTGCGTCAAATGCATGTAGGAGCATGTGCTCCCGAGTCCTTCTGCCTTTGTCTTCCTGGTCCACCTCTGCTTCCTTACCAGATAAGCTGGAGCACAGGTCGTGGGACCCTACAGGGAAGCAGAATCTCTAGAGCTACTTGATCTGGCAGGATATGCTCATTTGCAGAGTTTGAACTTGACATTGATGGCCTGCAAAGCCATTCTTTAGCCAAGCCTAGGAATTTGTTCCCAGGGAAGCAGCTGGCTTTTTTGTTTGTTTGTTTGTTTTTCCCTGCTGGGCTGTGAAAAGCTATCCCATTTCACCCTCCTTCCACAGGTAAGGGGCAAGAGTCCCCAGGGTAGGCAGGTGGGGAACAAAGGATTGCAGTACAGATTGAGTGGATGCAGGGCCCCTTTGTTTCATGGCCTACTGTGTGAAGGGGGTGAATGGGAGGCAAAGGCCTGCCAATGAGTAGATTAATTTCACCCTGTCTGCTCCTAGGACTTGCTGTGGGAAACTGCTCTGTCTTCCTGTGTGACACCTCTCTTGCCTATTTTGTGTACACTGGGGAGTAGAATAGAGCATGATCCGGAGTTGGATGGCCCAGGTTCCAATCCAGGCCTCTTGTAGTTCCTGGCTGTATGATCTTGGGCAAGTTACTCAACCACTCTGTGCTTAAGTTTTCACATCTGCTAAATTGAGATAGTAATACAATGCCTGCCTCAGTGTGGTTACAGAGATTACATGAGCAGTATTTAACTTAGTAAGTATTCAATATGTGTTGACATTTTTATTTGTTATTTATCTGTGGCATCATGTCTCCTTAGATTCTAATTTATGCAATTAAAAAATGCATATAGTAGACTTTCTATGCAAACTGATAGTTTTGCAATATCAACAGGTTATTGATTTGGTTCCAGCACCCATTGTCAGGACTGTGAAAGAACAAATCTGCTAAGCCTTGATTCCCCAAGACCTGCTCTGTTCACATGTCAGGTGAACCTTTGGCTGACTTTCCCAAGACTGAGCTATAAAACTCCTTTTACAGACTGAAAGATTTTTATTCTGAAAATATTATTTTCACTTCCCTTTCCACAGGGGGTTTACTCTTCTCTAGTGGGCCAATCTGAGTTTTCTTTCAGATTCCATGTTTTTAGTGTAAATGTTCTGAGGGGAAAAGTATACGGTCAGATGAAAGAGCACAGGCTGAGTTCTGGGTGTGTATATGTTAGTGGAGGTTTTCAAATGCAAATATTTGATAAAAGTATGTGGTTTTGTTTATTTTGTGTATATCTATATATTAGAAATGTTAACTTGAACTGAACCGTTTAACACGCTTAATCCGAGGCAGATGGAATGGTCAGTGAATTATTTTTGTAAACCACTTCTGTTGGCATTCAGAGCTTCCTTTCGTATTGATTCCATTCTGGCCGACCACTCGAGGTTTCACCAAAATAGGCTGGTGCCAGACTCCACTTCAATGACATATGTGTTTGTTCCCCTGAAACACAACACAATTGCACATTTCTCCAGCCCATAGAACTGCTTTTGTAACTAATTAGACCAGACAGGGTGCTGCGGAGAAACCACGGACACAGCACTGCATCCTGATGGATATTCATACGGGCTGGTCCTTTAACAAAGTGAACAATTGCCCAAATAATTATTTCCTGCTGTGGACTCCCTCTTTTTTTAATGCTTTGTTTGTTAGATCCTATTTTTCTTCCTACTTTCCTGTTGACTGCAGCTAAATTGAATTTGGCCCAACCCATCTCACACTGGGTCAGCAAAAAATGCTTCACTCTGTTGGGGGAAAGGAGTTAACCCTTTGAATGGTGCCTTGGTAAAGGTAAATGAGGAATGAGATAGAAATGGAATATGTTATATTAGGATCATGATCATTTTTGGTGAGGAATGTTTGTCACATTTCATGTTGCTACTCAGAATACAGAGTTATGGAAAGGTGAGCAAAGTATCACAAAGAAGGAGGGTATCTTTAACCAAAGGCCTTCTCTAGAAATGCGGTACATATTTCATGGGAAGGGCAGGTTGTCAGCAAAGTTTAGGACAACTAGAGTAATCACCCTTGGGTAGCAAAATTAATAGAGTGGCCTGAATTAAAAAGGGGAGGGAAGGCAGCTTTAATTCATATCACATCTTAAAGCAATTAGTGGTGGGAGTACACTTCTCATTTGTGGTTTTTCAGTGCTTGAAGACTGAGAGGTGTTGCGTTGCCGAGATCATATGGCTGAGTCTGTTCAGTGCACAGGATCCCTCGTTGTCAAACCCAGGAAAGAGAAACAGCTGTGAGAAATGTTCTGGCCAACATCAGCAAGTGTGATTTTGTTGGGTGTGTTGCGGCTTCTGTCCTCTATTGTGTGAAAACTGTCCCCATCCGGTAAGAGTTTATGGGACTTGCTGTAAGCAGAGATGGTGTCAGAGGCTGTACTTGGCTGTCAGTCCCAGCTGGCCCAGAAATGTAGCTGATGTTTCTGCAGGTGGAATGTCTTGGTCAAAGCATTTTCCTTTTTGATGGAGAGTCTCAAATTTCCCTCCTTAGGTATTGCATGAAGTTTTACTTCCACTTGCAATATATGAGGCTACCTGTTTCCCCTAGCCACTCCACAGAAGCATGTAATCACACTTTAACATTTTTACCAATATGTATTTTAAAAATGGTCTCTCAGTTTTGTTTTAATATGAATTTCTCTTATAAGTGAGATAAACATCTGTTCATATGTTCCTGAGCCATATGTAATTTATTTCTGAACCATATCATCATATCTTTTGCTAACTTTTCCACTGGATTTTTTTTCTCTGTATTTACAAAAGGTCTTTTAATATGTCTTATACATATGTAAGGATATTAGCCCTTGATTTATTGTGTAAATTTCACATTTTTCCCAATTTGTTGTCAAACTTTAGACATTTCTTATAGTGTTTTTTTTTGCTGTGCAAAGGTTTTTTAATATATAAAGTTTATGTGGTAGAATTCATCTGTACTTTTTTATGGCTTTTGGCTGTTAAGTCATAGTTACAAAAGCTTTCATTTTCTACTCTGAAGGTAAAGAAAAGAATTTTCCTATATTTTCTACAAAAATGGCAAATGATAAAGGAAAATAAATAGAGGCAAAATTTTAAATCATAAAATCTGTATACAACTGTATACAAATAAATTTGACATTTAGATGAAATGGTCAACTTTCCAGAAAAATATAACTTTCCAAAACTGACCCCAGAAGAGAAAGAAAATCCAAACCAATATATTACCACAGAAGAAATAGGGGAAGTTTTCAGAGTAATCTCCTACATAAGCATGAGGCCCGGATGATTTCACAGGGGAATTATATCACATATATAAAGAAAAAAAATAACCCCATAACATACAAAAAGCATAGCACATAGAAGAATAAGGAAAACTTCCAATTTTTACAAAGAAAATGCATTACATTGATATCAAAACCAAGAAAGATTACAAAATGGAGTTATCTTTCTTTCTTTCTTTTTCTGATATGGAGTCTCACTCTGTCACCCAGGCTGGAGTGCAGTGGCGTGATCTCGGCTCACTGCAACCTCCGCCTCCCGGGTTCAAGCAATTCTTCTGCCTCAGCCTCCCAAGTAGCTGGGATTACAGGTGCCCACCACCGCGCCTGGCTAATTTTTGTATTTTTAGTAGAGACGGGGTTTCACCATGTTGGCCAGGATGGTCTCGATCTCCTGACCTCATGATCCGCCCGCATTGGCCTCCCAAAGTGCTGGGATTACAGGAGTGAGCCACCGCACCTGGCCAGAGTTATCTTTCTTATAAATATTTATTTTAAAATCCTAAATTAAATATTAGAAAATATGATTCAACAACACGTTGAAACAATAATATATCATATCTAAGTAGGTATTCTAGGAATGCAAGATTGTTTCAATATTAAGAAATATATAAATAAATTTATTATGTTAATCTAAGAAAAACTGTTTATTTTCATAGATGCTGAAAGATCATTTGACATAATCTCATATCCATTCTTGATAAAACATTCAATACATTAATAACAGATACTTCATTGACATCTATTAATATTTCAGGTCCAAATCCAGTATAAACCATGCTTAATGTTAATAACATTCCCAGTAAATTCAGGAATATTATATAGATATCACTATTCTTTTTATCATTTTACTAGAAACACAAACTGATAGAATCAGAAAAGGGAAAATGTGATAGCTACAAAAATTGGAATGAAGGAAATGTAACTATTGTTATTTGTAAAAGATAATTTATCTGTAAAACCCAAAAGTGGCACCTGAAAAAGTTAAAAATGAGAATATTCAGCAATATATTAGAGTGCAAATTAATAAAGATAAAAATCGATTATATATATAAAATAACAATCAGAAAGTATAATGAAAAATTCCCATGTTTAATAGTAACAAAAGGGATAAACTTCTTAGGAATAAGCTTCATAAAGATAACAAAAAATAAAGATATGAAGGAAACTTCAAAATCACTTCTGAAGAGAGCATGAGTATGTTCACACACACACACACACACACACACACACACACACACACGAACACAGGAGATACCTACCCATTCTTGCTTAGGGAGACAACACCATAAAGTTATCAATTTTCACTAATTACAAATTTAACATGATTATAACAAAAAAGAGCCCACTGGTTTTATTGAAAAAAATACTGAGATAACTATAAAGCAAGAAAAGCAGGAAAAATTCAGAAAAAATAGGCCAATGGAGTGAGGTGTCCTATCTTATATTAAATTATATTATAACTGCTCAGCATTGATGCGTGCATGAATAAGCAGACAGAAGAATGGGACAAAATGAGAAGTCCAAAAATAAAGCAATATATGGGAATTTAATATATGCAAAATTTAATACATGCAATATATGGGAATTTAATATATGCAAAATTTAATACATGCAATATATGGGAATTTAATATATGCAAAATTTAATACATGCAATATATGGGAATTTAATATATGCAAAATTTAATACATGCAATATATGGGAATTTAATATATGGGAGGAAGCACATACTACTCAATAAATGGTGTTGGGACAAATTATAAAATGGGTAGCCAAGTAGGAAGAGATATATTTATATCTACACCGCATGTCGTATAGAAGAATAATTTTCAAACAGGTCAAAATTTAAATGTAAAAAAGTATTATATAACTGGTATTTATTGTTTTTTGCTCAATGGTAAGTATATTATGAACACAGGGCCATGTCAAGAAATAAGTTCTATACTTCTGCCATTTCATTTTTAATATTTGCATAGTACTTCACTTAACAAATTATCATAATTTGTTTAATGGCTGTTGATAGACATTCTAGGATGTTTACAATTTTTTACTTTTATACACAAAGCTTAAATGACTACTTATGACTATTTGGGGATTAGTTAACAGAGCAACACAACAAATTTCTCAAAACTGAATTTTAGTTCTATTAGTGTTCTACAGCTGCTGTAAGAAATTACCACAAATGTGGTTGCTTAAAACAACAGGAATGTATTCTCTCACAGCTCTGGAGGCCAGAAGTCCAACATCACTACCACTGGACCAGAATCAAGGTGGAGGTGCGGCCACACTCACTCTGGAGGATCTAGCCTCTTCCTCTCCTCTGCCAGCTTCTGGTGGCTTCTGGCATTCCTTGGCAGGTGACCACAGCTCTCTGATCTCTACCTCTGTGATCACATTGCTTTCTCTTCTGTGATCAAATAATCCAGGATAATCTCTCCATCTCAAGATCCTTAACCTAATCACATCTGTGTGGTCCTTTTTTTTTAAAAAAAGAATTAATGTAAGGTAACATTCACAGGTTCCAGGAATTACAACTTGGAACTCTTAAATGTTTTTTTTTAATTCTTGAGGAGGGGCCATTCTTCAGCCTATGACAGTTACCTATGTTCTTGGACATTTGAAGATTGTTCCAACCATGGAGAAATTATCAGCAGTGTTAATTTCTTTGCAGATTCTAAACTCTTGCTAAATTACTGGGTTCCTTCTTACTTCTTCCCTCTCCTCCCCTTTGCCTCAAGCTTCCCTAATTCCTGCTCATCCAGGATACAGGTTAGGTATTCCCTGGTCTTGCCGTAGGTCATATGCTCATGCCCCCAGGGCTCTTTTTCCAAGGGCACATCATAATGTTCTGTTTCTGTCTTTCCTGAGAGGGTTTCTCTTTGGTGTTAAACAGACACATGTTCCTCTCAGCCTCAGCTGGTGTGGCTATGGAGTTGATCTTCGCCACCACACTACATGCCACACTCTAGTACTTCTTCAGTTGTTTCTCTTGCAGTTTCTAAACAATTGTATTATTTACAATAACAATAGCACTGTCTCCCCCTTTCTCCAACCCGTATACTTCAGGTCTTGGAAACTTTAACAGAAAGGAAAAATAAAAACTGCTTACAGATCGCGTGTCCCCTGCAAAGTCCCAAATCCTGGGCTTTGTTTTTCATGCTAGGCAGTCCTTATCTACTTATCATTCACACTCTTGTTTGGCTTCTGCAAAGCTAGGAACCAGGGAGCCCTGTGACCCTGGGGGACTGAGAGCTTTGCTGGAAATCCTGCTGATTAGACCATGGGTGCTGGGATCTGCTGTCAGCTTCCTACTTACTCTGCATCCCATCTTGGCAGCCTCCACATTTGTCAGCAGGGATGTTTGTTTAATAGGTCAACGACACAGTCCCCAGCCCTGGGACAGCTTCTGAGAATACATTAGCAGGAAATTCAATGGCAAATCCAGTCCAAGATATGGTGAGATGCAGGCCCATGTCACCCTGACTTTCTTTGTAAACCCTTCCAGCATCTGTGTAGAAACTTCCTTTATTTCTTTACTTCTCAACTCACTGTGATCCAATGTAAAGAACCTAAGGTTTGGCGTCAAACAAGCTCGTATTTACATCCCTGATCTTCCACTGATAGAGCTATAATTTTCTCCAAATTACATAATCTAGTAATTGAGCCTCAGTTTCCCAGTGAGGGAAATGGGCCCAATAAAATTGTGACATAGGTTGCTGTGAGGACTCGAGGAGACAATGGATGGCACACATCTAGCACAATTCCTTCCTGTCGAAGGAAGCACCTCTACACATATTCCCCCTTTTTTCATGCTCAACCTTAAGCATTACTTTTTATTCTGTATTCTTCCCCGTAAAGTTCAAAGCCTCCCTCTTAGACTATACTCATAACCTGCCAGTCAGACCGTAAGTGAAGGGGGTAGAGATGGACTAAAATTTGAAAGTAAATAAATTTTTTAAAATGTGCCTAAGAATTCATCACTTATGGATTTGTCTTAAAAAATAATAATTGGGGAACAAGGAGACATACACAAGAATAGTAAGTTATAAGTGCGTACGTATAAGTATATACTTAGGTAGCAACATTATGTTAATAGTTGATATTTCTATTTATTTAGTCAGATACTACACCAAAGGCCATACATGCATTTTCTCATTTAATTCAACCATTTTTTTAAAGGCACCAAAACATCATACAAACAATATTCTCATCCTTCTCCTTCAAACACAATTTTGAAGTTGATGAGTATCTTTTACAGCCATTTTATAACTTTGCTGCATATCCATGAACCATATGTAGTGGACAAAATAATAATGTTTTCTGTGTTTTTAAGATTTATACAGATGCTATTATACTATATATTTTCTTCTCCAACCTGATCTTTGGCATCAACAGTGTATTTTAGAGATTTATCCATGTAGTTCTAGTTTATTCATTAAAACTATGATATAATATTCCACTAGATAAAAAACACTCCTATTTATCAATTCATTCTTCTGTTAATGAAAAATTAGCTTATTTCCAAATTTATACTCTTCCAGGCAGTTATTCAATTACTATTCTTCTGTATGTTTGTTCCCGGATTATTATTTTTAAGATAAATCCCTAAGTCATGAACTACTGGGCACATTTTAAAGACTTTTGTTATCTACCAACAAATTTTACTCCATGCCCACCACCTTCATTTATGGTCCTATTAGCAGTTAATGAGAATGTCTATTTCTCCACATCCTTGCTAATGTTATATATTGTAATTCATTTTAATTTTTGCTGATCTAATAGATAAAAACAAATTAAAAACAAAAACTAGCATCTCATTGTTTTTTTGTTGTTGTTGTTGTTTTTGAGACAGAGTCTTACTCTGTCGCCCAGGCTGGAGTGCAGTGGCATGATCTCAGCTCATTGCCAGCTCCACCTCCTGGGTTCACGCCATTCTCCTGCCTCAGCCTCCCGAGTAGCTGGGACTGCAGGCACCCACCACAGTGCCTGGCTTATTTTTTGTATTTTTAATAGAGACGGGGTTTCACCGTGTTAGCCAGGATGGTCTTGATCTCCTGACCTCGTGATCCACCCACCTTGGCCTCCCAAAGTGCTGGGATTACAGGCGTGAGCCACTGCGCCCGGCCACATCTCATTGTTTTAATGTTAGTGTCTTTGATAAGGATGGGACTGAATGTCTATCGATGTACTTATTGGCCATTTGTCATTTTTGTTTTGTGCATTGCTTATTCACATCTGTCCTGTTATCTTTACAAATATGTTGTCCAGTTTGCCATTAATTTTTTGGCTTGGTAGTGATTTTTATCCTACAAAACTTTTAACTTTAAAAAAATGGTCAAATATATCAATATTTTCAACTGGAACTTTTAATTTTTTTAGTCACTGAGCTCTGTTCAATTATTATAAACTCTGCAGTTAGACCTGCTATGTGAAAGACACCAAGGGTCACAAATAATAGGCAGTTATGGCCTCAAAAGGAATTTATAATTTAGTTGTGGGACAAGATATTCAAATAAAACTATAGTCACTAACACAAGCTGTCTATGATGAGTGTCAACACTTGGCACAAAAAATAGGTGATTTCACTTTGGCTGTCAGGAAACAGAGCAAGCAGCACAAGTGAACGCTGAATCATGGTGACCAGATTCGCTTAGGCGACTCCTGGAAATGCGGAATATTAGGCATGGGATAGTCCTGAGACCCACCTAATCCAATCCCTCCATTTAATATAAAAACACGCATTTTCAGAGGTGACTGCCCCCACACCCAGCAGCAGCACCAGCCCCCGCCAGGTGCTCTCCTAAGTGCCCTCAAGGTGGGTGCCTGAGTCCATCTCCTCCCCAGGCTCTTTCTGCGGCAGCCCTAGCACTGGGAGAGGCTGCCGTGTGAGCTGCCATGGAGATCCCAGCGACACCTGTACTAGAGCTCTGGCTGCTGGGTCTGGGGGCCTGGCTGTCTGGCCCTGCTCCTGCCGCTCCTTTTCCTCCTGCTCCTCCTCCTCCTGCTCCTTCTCCTCCTGCTACTCCTCCTTCTCTTTCTCCTCCTCCTGCTCCTCGTCCTCCTGCTCCTCATCCTCCTGCTCCTCTTCTTTCTGCTCCTTGTCCTCTTCTTGCTCCTCTTCCTCCTCCTGCTCCTCCTCCTCCTGCTCCTCTTCGTCCTGCTCCTCCTCCTTCTGCTCCTCTTCCTCCTCCTGCTCCTCCTCCTCTTTCTCCTCCTCCTCCTGCTCCTTCTTCTCTTTCTCCTCCTCCTGCTCCTCGTCCTCCTGCTCCTCTTCCTTCTGCTCCTCGTCCAACTCTTCTTCCTCTTCCTGACCCTTGTTTTCCTGCTTCTCCTCCTTCTGCTCCTCTTCCTCCTCCTGCTCCTCCTCCTTCTCTTTCTCTTCCTCCTCCTGCTCCTCCTCCTCTTTCTCCTCCTCCTTTTGCTCCTGCTTATCCTCCTCTTCCTGCTCCTCCTCCTGCCCCTCCTGTTCTTCCTCCTCCTCCTCCTTTTGCTCCTCCTGTTCGTCCTCCTGCTTCTCCTGCTCCTGCTCCTCGTGCTCCTCCTCCAGCAGCTCCTCCTCCTCCTCATGTCCTCGCTTTTTCTTCATCTTTGTCTTCTTTTTGTCTTCCCTCTCTTTTTCTTTTGAAATCACTATGGACCACAATAAGTTGTCACAGTAGTGCAGAGGTCCCGAGTACCTATCATCCAGTTTCCCCCAATGATGACTTCTTACATCATGAAGCAAGGACATTGATTGGCTCCAGATCATCAACTGGATTACAGCTCTTACTCATATTTCACCAGTGTTCACATCCACTCATTTTTGTATATTTTTGTATCTAATTCCATGATGTTTTATCACATATATAGATTCGTATAATTACCACCACATCAAGTTCCAGAGCTATGCTGTCACTATGGGGGAAAGCACCTTGTATTCCTCCTTGTAGTCACACCCTCCTCTTTTCTATGCACTAGCAACCACTCCCCTGCACTCCATCTCTACAGCAATGCCATTTTGAAAATGCTATATCAATGGAATCATGCAGTGTGTAATCTTTTGAGATGGGCTTTTCTTCACTTAGCATAATTCCCTTGAGCTCCATCCAAGTTGTTGCATGTATCAACAGTTCGTTCCTTTTTTGTTGCTGAGTAGTATTCCATGGTATGGATGCACCACACTTTGTGTTACCATTCACCAGTTGAAATTTGGGTTGTTTTCAGGTTTTAGATATTTATGTATATAAAGCTGCATGAGTCATATAACTGGCTGAATAAATTTAAATGAATATCAGTCATGCAGATCTTTTAGAAATGAGCTCTCTGAATCTTAGTTAATAGAACAATATACACATTTCAAGGAGAGATCTTTCCTACCTACATACTTCAGAGGTTTCTTAAAGGGGTGTCTGCAAAACTGACCATCTCCAGTTCACCCCTCTGATATCCTCCTATGGTTTCCAGACTTATATTTAGGAAGACCAAGGCTGGTCCTTTTCTGTTAGAAGTCACCTGTCTGAAAAAATTCTAGCTACCAAAATTTGTCATCTGCTAAGTTCATTTTCACCTTGGAGCCATTGTAAATCTTCACCTTGTCCTATTGCCTTCGAACCACTCTCTGACATTATGATCCTCATTGATTTGTTCCCTTGTTTGTTGACTGCCCCATGAGAGCTTCATAAGAGCTAGACTTTGCCTTGTTCTCTGCTATTCCCTAGTTTACAATTGAAGGGCCAGACACGGAACAGGTGTATAATAATGTTTGTGAATAAATGTGTTAATGAATTCTATCTTCAGTACAGAAAAGAGATTTGTAAAAGCTCTCCCCGAAAGACTGGATTTAAGTAAATATAAATAGAACTTGCCAAATAAACAGAGTGAAGGGAAACCATTCCAGGGCTTGGACTTAGAAAGCCTGAGTCAGAACTTCAGCTCTGCCTCTTACTGTCTTGGTATCTGTAGGAACTGATCTAATTTCTTTGCCAAAGTCATCTCATTTGCAACATCACCTTCTTCACAGGATAACTGTGAGGCTCAAGTAAGTCAGTTTGTGCGAATGTACTTTGTAAGACACTAAAGTGCTGTATAAATCTAAGGGATTCTTATTGCCGTGGTTATCACCTCCTCCTTCTCTCTCCTGCTTCCCTCCTTCTCCTTCATCATCATTTTCACCACCATCGTGACCATCTGCACCCTTGGAAGGATAAAAAGCATCCAGGCAACTGCAAATATGAAATCATGGCATTCTTATGACGTTCCAGCCAGTAGAGGGCAACAGTTCCTACCTGCTAAGTACAATGTCTTTAAACATCAAGTTGAAATATGCATGGCAACTTATGATCATTTATATCTCTTTATTTTTAAAGGAAACACGCTCATCCACCCTAATCATTCTTCCATTCAGCAATTCCTTCCCAGTATTCTTGTTCAGTACATTGCCTTAGCAAAAACCTCTTAGAAATGTCTGGCTGCTGTGAAAGAAAGTGATTTTATTTACTTATTATTTCAATGGGATTTGCATTCTTGTCCTCCCTTTCTGGTTGCCTGGGTGAGATGCAGTGCAAAATTTGGCTCAGGAGTGATGATACAAGCATGCTTCTCTTTTCTTGACACTGGCCTTAGAAGATAGTGTAATTGCTTGTGTTTGATTAGGTTCTCTGAGAATTCTCTCACTCTTTGAGGTGATTCCTATATTCCCTCCTTGCTAGACTGTCGCTGTGTGTATTTCACCCTAGGACTGGTGGAGAGAGTTGTTAAGCTGACCTCTGGAGTCTGTCTGGTACAGTCTGACTTCCCCACAGTGTGTATCAGCAGGCAGGTCATTGGTGTAGGGACAGACAGACTGGGAAGTTGCTGAGGGGCTTTACTCCAGAAAGTAAGGGCAGCTGGGTTTTTTTCTTTTCTGTCTCTGGTTCTTGAATCAGGATGGATTTTTGATATACTGCTTAACCCTGCTGCCAGGGGACCCACCAGGGTAAAGCAGCACCCCCACCTCAGGATAAGCAGAAAGAAAGAGATACACAAGGTAGCCCAGTTTTTTCCATTTAACAAAAGCCAGTTGGGGAATAATCAAACATTAACATTTGCTTACTCACTTTAAAGAGGATGGTGTTTGTTTCATCACAGGGTAGAGAGGGGTGGCTGTGCAGTCCTGGAATACTTTTTTTTTTTTTTTTTTTGAGATGGAGACTCACTCTGTTGCCAGGCTGGAGTGCAGTGGCGTGATCTCGGCTCACTGCAACCTCCATCTCCTGGGTTCAATCAATTCTCCTGCCTCAGCCTCCTGAGTAGCTGGGATTACAGGCATGTGCCGCCATACCTGGCTAATTTTTTTGTCTTTTTAGTAGAGATGAGGTTTCACCATATTGGTCAGGCTGGTCTCGAACTCCTGACCTTGTGATCCGCCCACCTTGGCCTCCCAAAGTGCTGGGATTACAGGCATGAGCCACCACACTCGGCCAGTACTTCTTTTTTTAATGGAACTCTATTAACCTTAGCTTCACACCAGCCCCTTTTATTAAGGAGAACACCATGATATTTAAACAACAATGTTTACACATTTGAGTTTCAATCATTCACTCACTTATCCCATGTCTATAGAAAGCCTACTATACCCTGGAGTTAGAGATTCAAAATGAGAAAAAACCAGGACCCTTCCTTGGAATAACTCCCAGTCTCTGGGGGATACCAATGTAGGTCATTAATGTTTACAGAGGAGTAGGTGGTGTAACCCAGCCAAGAGCACAGGGCCATGGCAGCTCAGTGGAAACGGTGGTTTGCTCTACCAGCCAGAGGCTTCTAAGGAAACACCATTGGAGCTGTGTCTATGCAGTATGAGGCATGTTTTGGGGTGAATTTTTATCTTGTTTTACTCCCTAAACAATCTTGGATCATATCTATAGGAGTGCTGACTGGGAAGGATACAGTAAATTCTAATTATCATTCCCCATCCAAGTCTCACCCAGTTTCACCTGGTGTACGTTGTGATTAGGTTTGGCAGTAGCGAGTTCGTGACCACGTTGTGACGTGCTGGCGTATACTTCCTGAGAGTTAAGGATGGGAAGCCAGATCTTTAGTTTAGGGCACCTTTGGGAAAATGCCAGCTTGGCCAAGCCGAGAAATAACAAACTTTTTTTTTTTTTTTTTTAAGTAGAGAGCATACTCACTTCTCCCCAAGACAGGGCATGCCTCTTAATATTTTGCCATGATGGCTTTGGGGCCACTAAGAAAAAGTGCTGATGTAGGGACAGGACACTGCAAGCTTCAGATCAAAGGGGTCCTGCCCCAGGGAAAAAACCTCAACTTTTCCACTGAAGCTCTATGTGACTGTAGGTCATTTATCTTGACTTCTCTGGAGCCATAATGTCCTGTATACTGATTTGGTCCTTTTGCAAAGCATCGCCTTCTCAGTGATGATTTCCCGGATATCTCTAAGAAAGTTTTAAAGGCAAAGGCCTTCTTGCACCTTGCATCCTCTGTAACTCTGAGCCTGCTCTGTGGAGTAGTGGGTATTGGGCTGCTACTCCTCGGTGGGGAAAGCAAACAGGCTGACACATCAGCAGAGTGACCAAAGCTGCATACCCTCTAAGATGTGATCCAGCCTGGAGCAGAGCCTGGCCCCAGGGACTACACAGCCCACACTCCTAGGCTCGGAACATTTCAGACTCATGCTGACTTGGCTCTGGAGCTGGCTGTAGCCAGCTGGGACACTGAACCATTTGCTTGTTCTGTTGACAGCCCAGAAGAACTGGAGCCCTTTGCCTGTGGGTGAAGTCTAAATTTAGCCCCAAAGAAGTTGCCTTCTCATTTTGCTGGAGAAAAGCTCTTTTCACGGGAATGGGCCTCTGCTTTGATTAAGTGGGAGGACCCACATCTGGGAATACATAAACTTTATTGTCCTTGGATGACAAAACGGTTTCCTTGCCTACTGGTTTTCCGCCTTTTTAGCCTGGGGTGTGATCATCTGTGCTTATGACTGTGTTGGCCGGGGCAAGTCATTTGGCTGTGGCCAGGGCTCCCGACCCTGAGCCTAAGCTGGAGTCAACACCTGGGGATGTTGTCTTGTCCCCACTTCACCTCCTGAGGCCCAGCTCTGTAAGCGCAGATGTGACAGAGAACAGGAGTCTGAGTCTCTGTGAATGATCCTGGGAGAACATGAGGCCCAGGTTTGTACCCCTTTGGACCAGATCCTGGTATGGCAGGAGGCCTGAAACATCCCAGGGCTTTTCCGTAAGGCTTCAGGGTCCAAGGTCCCAGTGCACACCCTGAGCCCATGCTAGAGTGAACACAAGAGTTCCATCTTGAAAAGACACCAGCCCTAAGGGGTTCATTGGGAAAGGCTTCTAAAACCCCTCCTGGCCCAGAATAGGCCCCTTCAGTGATTCCCCGCCCTAGAACCCCCCTGCCATTTTCATCTTGTTTGAATACTTTGGGGAGTTGTTGAGTGAATATTCTCTTAAAAGTAAGTTCTCCTAGGGCATGTTCAGATCCCTTTGGATCAGTGTTTCCTTTGTTGTTCAATGATGCAGGATCTGGTTACCTTGTCCATGTAAGAACTTCTGAAATGTAGGGCAAAGAGCAGTGGACCTGGATTCAGAACAACTGGGTTGCTGGGTGGTCTGGCTTTATTGCTTATTAGTGGTATGACATTGGGCAAGGTACCTTATCCAAGCTTCTGTTTCCTTGTCTGGAAAATGGCAATAATAAGACCATATTCACAGCTTTGCTGTCAGCAACAAGTGAGAAGATGTTACACATTTTCAAATGCTCTTTGTAAAAGTAGATTGCATTCTCTACTAAGTAATCTTGGCTGGTAGCAAATGTTTGCTTGGATTTGACTAGTTCCTTCCACCGCATGGAAATCTCTTTTCTCTCAAAGAGTCCCCTAAAGGACACTGGGCGCTTATTAGATCAAGGGAACTCCTGCTTTGTTTGGACCTTCTGTTTCCACTTTTGTTTTCTCTCTTGAATCTCACTTTGTTTTCCGAAGAATGATGGTGAGGCGGATCAAGATGTCATAACCTTTTGGATTGGTTCAGCAGATGTTTTGCTCAATATCCATAAGCAGATTCTATCTGGCCTATCTTTATAGTTCAGTTTCTTGATCTGTAGAATGGATACCACACCCATAAGCAGGTCTTGAGAAATGATGTAGTGGGAACTCAGAAAGGCAAATTGTAATCATTTCAATGCTGTGGTCATTATACAAGTCTGGCATATTTTCTGATCAGAACCTAGCATTTGGCCATGTTTCCATGCTCTTCTGCACAACACTCAACAGTAAATATGCAGTATCAAGTTTTCCCATTTAATAAGAATTCATGGGATAGAAAGCAATTAGGCTAGGTCTAAAAGAAATTAGGCTCTGGACAAGGAAGAATTGGAGGGATACCCTCTTGCTGTAATTTTCCAGGATGCCCTGGACACCCCCCAGAAGTCATTAGTATGGAAAGATCTCAGGAACATTTTATAAGCTAGTAAAACATGCTTGAGGGGTGATAGATTCTTTAGAATTTATCTGCATGGCTGACGTCACCCTCTCAGCACAGGGAGCCAAACTGTCTCGATGTCTGTGGCCCGTTTCTGAAATTATTTCCCAGTAGTTAATCCCAAGTGACCCTTAAGACCACTTCCCTGTCAGAAATTGTTGGTTTGCAATGAGAAGTGGCCCTTTCTGGGCCAATGAGGCTCCTCCTTCCAGCTGAAATAGAAGGGAAATTGATGGCTTCTCTGGCTGAGGACTTCTCCCCTGCAGACCCATGTCTGGACTGCCCAAGCTTCCTAGTTTAAGTCTCTTTGTCTCAGCTAGTTGTAGTGACTGCCACCCTCACTAGCTGTACCCCTGCATGGGGGGCCGGCATGATTTTTGGCTCCCTGCTTACAGGACTGGAATGTGGTTTCCTTCAGCAGTAGACAGGGAAGCAGCTTGATGTCTCTAGAAGCTTGTTTAGTCTCCAGCTTTGTGGTAGTTGACGATGTCACATCATCTTTTCTAAGTTTTAGTTACTGCAAAATGGTGTTTATTTTTATTTGGGGATTTGGAGGGAAAAGAGAGGGCAAGGAAGAGGGAAACCAATGAATATTTACTGAGCACTTACTATACACCAGGCACCGTGCTTAAACATTTTAATGTACATGATCACTTAGTTCTTAAAACAGCTCTCTAAGCTAGGACATTACAAATCTCATGTTATGGATCTGGAAACTAAGGTTTGGAGAGAGAAAAATAAAATGAAGAGTTATGCCATACAATAGACTGAATGTGTATGTCCCTACAAAATGCATATGTTGAAACCCTAACCCCAAAACTGATAGTATTAGGAGGTGCAGTCTTTGGGAGGTGATTAGGTCATGAGGAAGAAGCCTTCATGATTGGGCTTTATAAAGGGAACGATCTTACCCCTTCTACGGTGGGAGGACAAAGCAGACAGGTGCCTTCTATGAATCAGAAAAGAGGCCCTTATCAGACATGGAACTGGCCAGTGCTTTGGCCTTGAACTTCCCAGCTTCCAGAACTATGAGAAATAAGTTTCTGTTGTTTATAAGCCACCCAGCTTATGGTATGTTGCTACAGCAGCCTGAATGAGCTAAGGCATATGGCTTTATTTGGATGGGGGGTTGGCTTCTCAATAGAGGTGGTGTCATGTTGTGCTGGGAAGATCGGGACAATGATTCCAATGGCACAGTACCAGGGACCCACTGAGATCCTACTTGACAGGTCCAGTCCTATCAAGAGGCCAACGTGAGGCAACCCAAAAGCATGATGGGGTTTTCTAGGCAAACCACTCTCCCACTTAACCCCGTTGTCCCAAACATTGCCATTCCTCGCCTCTGTAATAGGGTGACTCTTCAGAGACCAGCGGCTGTCAGAAGCCGCTACAGATCTCCGGTGCTGGGAGCCAGCAGTGTTCCCAGATCTTTATGTTGTCCAGACCAGCCTCAGCAACCAGGGCCCCGCTCTCCAGCTGGCCAAGCCCTGGGGGTGACTCATCTGGCTCCTGACACTGTGCATCAGCACGCCCTTCTGCCTGCTGCTGCCTCAGTGTGACCACAGCTGCCTCAGGGGATGGCGGAGGCTGGCTCCTGACCCGGGCTGCTGGCAGGGAGTGTCCCGGAGGCTGCGCGCTCAGCCGGCACGTCCCCCTCATTCCGCCAGCCCTGCCCACCTTCCTCGCCTGCAGCTCAATCCCCATGACTAAGGGTGTGGAAGAGGATTCCTTTTTCCACAAGCCCATGACTGAGCTGGGACAGGAGGGATCTGCAGTCCCCCTTCACTCAGAGACAGCGAAGATTTTTATCCCCCAGAGACAGGAATCCCCTGGCTGTGAAGTGGTAAGCCTGGGGAGCGGCTGCCGCCACCTGTCCTCAGGAAAGGTCTGCCACTCTCCGACCTGCTGTTGACCTGAACTCCAGGGACAGCCACTCCCCTGCCATTTGCTCCTGCAGAGAGTGGGACGGATGATGTCATGGCATTTTTGGAGTGCTGAAGTGAAGCTTTGACAAATTCCAAGGGACATCAAAGTGCTGAACAACAGCCAATACATCATAGCCTGTCACCAGGGCCCCCACCCCTGATTATCACATTAAATCAGCCGGTGGGCACATTTCAGCTGAAACTCAACAGACGCCTACTGGAACTCACAGTTTCTCCTTCCAGAGTTCAACAAATATGGCAATGGTTACATTTTAAAATCTGTGTTTTCTATTCTACATTCAGTCTCTCTCTCTCTCTCTCTCTCACACACACACACACACACACACACGTTACTAACTAAAAAACAGAAGCATGCTGCTAGAGAATACCTGATAACTGGGATTATGACATGCAGTAGAATAGAATGCTGATTTGGATTCTAATCCTAGCTCTGCCACTTAATAGCTCGATATCTTTAGCAAGTTAGTTAACACCTCTGAGCCTCAATTTTCTGAGGGTAAAATAAGCACAATAACATTTCTATTTCCAAAATTGTGAGCATTGGTTGGGAGAGCAGTTCAACCTTAGTTCTTGCCTGGTAACTGTGGACAATGTTTTCTAGTCATAAAGTTTTGTATTTATTTCTTGATGTGTTTATTGTGTGTTCCTTTTTGAACATAAGAACGATAAGACATTATTTTCTCCTCCAGGTTTGCCGAGAAGTGCTCGTGGGTGAGCTGAGGGTAGGGCATCTGTGGCTCAGTTTTCAGGCTATGGAGGAAATATCTGCTGGGCTGCTGTTTCCCTGCATAAGTTCTCATTGCGGGAGGGAGCAGAAGGTAATTTCAGAAAGACCTTGTGCTGATCTTTCGAACTGTTTCTCCCAAATTCTGGAGTATCCAAAGAAAGCAGGGTTATCTGCCAGAATGTATCAGAAAGATAGCAGGCATATGAATTCTACATTAACAATAGGGCATAAGAAATTTCATGTTTCTTTTATTACTTTAAGCTAAATTTGATATGCTACTGTAGCCATCCTGCCAGGATGGTAGGAAATTCAGTTGCAGACTTTCCTGAAATGCCCCTTCCTCTCAGTTCCTGTGGCCATTCGCCCAGATCGTTTGGATAGAGTCCTCTGGTCTTCGGTCCGCAGGGGTGACTACTGATGTGCTCATCTGCTAAGTCCTCATGCTCCTGGGAGGCTGGTGGCTCCACCATTCCTTGGCAGAGCTTTGCCATTGCTACGATTTCTCCCTGAGGCCCTGTCGCCTCCCGAGGGTTGTCAGAGAAGGAGAGCCTCCACACCTGGGATCACAGCTCCCTTCCCTTCCAGTCCCGGGGAGACACTAGAATCCTTTGAAGGTTCCCTTTTCTATCAGGACTGTCTCATTCTCCACCTTTTGGAGAAGATGAAGGGTAATCTCCCTTGAGAGAGCCTGTGGAGACACAATGATGGCCTCTGTTCTTTAGGAGTGGGGAAAAGATAAGTTATCTAGGTTAACTAGGATTAACTAATTCTGTTACTGAGCTGGGTGACAAGATGGGATTGGGGAATTTGTTTGGGGACTCAGTGAGGACATGCAGGAGACAGATTCAAAGAATCACATGTGAAATGGACAGGGCTCTGATCCCTCTAAAATATCTGTTGCTTTCCTTCTTCCACTTCGACCCCTATCCCACATAATTCTTCTCTCTTTTTTTGGAGACAGAGTCTTGTTCTGTCACCAGCCTGGAGTGCAGTGGAGCAATCTTGGCTCACTGCAACCTCTGTCTCCTGGGTTCAAGAGATTCTCCTGCCTCAGCCTCCCGAATAGCTGGGACTACAGATGTGTGCCACCACGCCCAGCTAATTTTTGTATTTTTAGTAGAGACGGGGTTTCACCAGGTTGGCCAGGATGGTCTCGATCTATGGACCTCGTGATCTGCCTGCCTCAGCCTCCCAAAGTGCTGGGATTACAGGCGTGAGCCACTGCTCCCAGCCAATTCTTCTATCTTTAAAAGGTAACCCAGGTTGGGAGGGAAGGCTGGGAGCACAGCAGAAGACAGAACTGCTTTGTTGAGCCCCAGAACCAGCAGCGGATACTCCCTGCCAATCACATGGCACTCACCTCTTTGTGTAAATTTAGAAGGTGCTTGCCCAGGAACAATCTGGCTTGACTGTCACAGCCATCCTGCAAGGTAAGTGGGGCAGTCGTTAACCCCATTTTCCAGATAAGGAAGCTGAGGCTCACACTGATTAAAAGACTTGCCCAAAGTAACCAAGCTGTTGAGGGGCAAAGCAGCAGGACACAGTATCCAGGTCTCTTGACTTTTGCTTCAAGAGCCCACAGCCACACTCGGTGCTCAGATGAGGCTTTGGCTCATCAGTGATTTGTGATGTTTGCCTTTTGCCAAAGAGGGGGATGGCTGAAGAGCTAGTGCCCTGACATTCTGGACTCTTGCCAGTAGATTTTGTCTGACTCTTGTTCTGATGCTATTCTTTGTTATTTTCAGGAAGGGGAGCTAGATGTAGAGTACATTTCTTTTTCTTGGTAACGTGAACAGCAAGAAGCAAGTAGAGTACATTTCTTATGAGAGAATATGCTCGGGACTTTGATTCATATCTGGTGGGTCCCAAAAGACCAGGGTACTGCAGATTTAAGACCATGTTGCAAATTCGGCATGCATTCAATAGGACTACCTTAGTGAGGGGAGTAATTTTATAAAATTATCAATTCAGTCTCAAAGAATAATAGCAGGAAATGTATTTCTGACTATTTAGAAGTGACTCATTATGGGACTGTTTGAAAACTATATATTATTTTTATCAGTAAATAGAATTGCCTATAGTCCAAATGTTATCTCTTCACATCCAGGGATTCTAAGATCCGGTTACCCATTTCCCTCAAAACAGCAGATAGCAAAGCCAGGGAAATGAAAACCCACCAAACTTTCTGCAAGGCTGACACCACCCCTAAACCCCACTGCAAACTGATAACACCACACCCTCCTCTGCAAAATAACAGAGGGGCAGATAAGATGAAAATTTTCATTCCAATTAGCAATCATTTCCAGTCAGTGAAACGGCAGAATCAGAAGAGGTTCCACAACCAGAAAATCTTGGCTGGAATTTCACCATCAGGAATAAAACAGAAAAACTAAAAGAGTGCCCCAGATAGCCTTTCTTAGGGGCCTGTGTCAGGTAAGTGCTTTTGAATATTTAAAACAAAGGATGGCTAAGAGTTCTGCAGTCATTTTCCAGTTAAATATCAGATGGTATGAAATATTTTTATAGAAAGTACAGGCCAGGTGTGATGGCTCACACCTGTAATCCCCACACTTTGGGAGACCGAGGTGGGCAGATCACTTGAGGCCAGGTGTTCAAGACCAGTCTGGCTAACATGGCGAAACCCCGTCTCTACTGAAAATACAAAAATTAGCCTGGCGTGGTGATGCACACTAATAATCTCAGCTAGGTCAGGAGGCTGAGGCATGAGAATTGCTTGAACCCGGGAGGTGGAGGTTGCAGTGAGATGAGATCGAACCACTGCACCTCCAGCCTGGGCAACACAGTGACACTCTATCTCAAAAAGAAAAAGAATTCATAATCCACTTTTCATTAGCTGGTATTTGGCCTTACCAAGGTGAAGCATGAAAATGAAATTCTATCTGTATCAGCCAGATTCTCTCAGACACATGTATTCACTGCATGACGGACCCTGGTTTCCAAATTGTTAAGCATACCAGACTCTAGTGAATGCCCTTCCGAAAGGGCCATCATGCAGCAGGCCTTCCCATCGGAGAGCCATGGTCCCAGCCAAGGCAGCTTTCAGGGGTTGCTCCACCACTCTAGGGAGGCGGCCCAGATCTGTCTCTCCCAAACAATGTCTGGGTTTGACACTTCCCGAGAAAGCAGAGATTGTTCCCTTTGTATGCCACGGCTCTGGAATGCAGCTCTTCCTGTAAGGAAGACAATGGTCTTTATGGGAAGGCTAGGACTTGAAGGAGGTAAGATTTGAACGGCAGAGCTGGGTGCTAGCTTTCCTGCTGAGGGAAATGGTGGGCACAGAACCCCCATGGTGGGCAAGCTGGGGTGTGGGTGTGCCTGTGGGCTGGCAGGTGACTCTGCCCGTAGCATCGCAGGGGTGGGGAAGAGATCAAGGAGGTAAGAAAGGTAGTCTAGGGGGAGGGGCCCAGAGTTTTGAACACCAGACTTAGGAATCTGGGACATACGTACTGGCCTTTGCCATTCAAAGTGTGGTCCTGGGACCAACAGCATCCTTGGACTTGAAAGCTTGTTAGACACGCAGAAGCCCGGGCTCGCCCCAGGCCTGCTGAATCACAACCTGCATTTTAACAAGACCCCCAGGAAATTTCTATCCTCCTTCAAGCACTGCTCTAGGCTAAGAGGAAGCAAGAACAATTTTTAGAGCTGGGGATAAAGTGATGGGAGAAGTGTTTGGGAATGAAGCCACTAGAGTGCTTAGAGAACACTCACTTGGGAGCCCCACAGCAATGCAGGCGTGAGTGAAGGAGGGGGGCGGGGGGCTGCGAGGGAGACCGGTTTTCCTCACAAGCCACAAGGCCCGAGGCACGCCTCCTGCCCTGCCTCCACCTCAGGTCGCAGGAATCTTATTGGTGATCCATTGTTGTGTGTTCTGGAAGTGGACATCGCGGCTCTGTGTTTTTGAAGTCAGATCTCATTGCTGTGGTTTCTATGCCTGACCCCCCGAAGTTCTTGCTCCTGTTGCCACAGGGAGCCGGGAGAGCACAGAGCGCTGCTCCCGGTGCCCTGCAGCCACACAAACATGCTCCTGCTCCTGGCGGAGGCAGAGCTGCTGGGAAAGACATTTCGGAAGTTTCCTGTGGCTGCAACAAGTTGTTCAAATCTGCACTGGAGCACCGCTGTGACCTGTCTTTCTCCATCTTAGGGCAACCAGCTCCTGAAACTGGAAACTCCCCAGCACCTCCTCACCCTACCCCTCAGGCTCTCCTTGTGGGGGTGGGGCAGGGGGAGTTGTCTGGAATGCCTGGCCTCTCTGTCCAAGCATGGCAGCCTTGCCCCATGGGTGGCGCAGACTCAGTTTCCCATGCACCTTGCCCCAGGGAGGAGGTAGGGGTTCCTTCCATAGAGACGGTGAAGAATAAGGGAGGTAGTGATCATCTCTGGGATCCAGTTAGATCTGCGTTTGCAGGCAGAAAGAGGCTGGGGCACATGGAGAGAGTGATCAACTGGAAGATTCTAGGGTCCTCAGTTTTGAAAGGTGACATGATACCCTGGAAAGGGCATGAACTTAGTTGTCAGTTCGTCCTTGCCTTTTCCAATCAATGCTGTGTGGCCACAGCAAATTAATGAACATCTCTGAGTTTCGGTCTCCTGTCTAAAATGAGGTGATAATAGCTTCTTGAAGGTTGTGAGGCCCTGAACATGCTGCCTGGCACATAGATGGCTAATCAATATTTTCCTACCCTTACTTTCCTTCCCTTCTCTGAAGTTGCTACCTCTCTCCTCCTGGGGTCTTGCAAATAAACTTCTGAATTAAATAGTTCCCGCCTGGTAATTTGTATCAACTGAGGGAAGACAAGTCTGGAATATTACTTTTTTTTTTTTTTTTTTCAGACGGAGTCTCGCTCTGTCGCCCATTTTGAGATTGAGGGCTACACTTAAAAATAAATGTAACCATTGGCTGAAACCAGACCGCTTTCTGGAAGGGAGTCTTTTGGGGCTTCCTTCAATGAACAGACAGGAGTGTAATTAGTTATTTGATAGCAAATGGGTTCTCTCAGGACATAAATACAATTTAAAGCAGTTTGTTCTAGTGTCTACAGTTTCAACACTGCCCGTTGCATTCATGTTTCTACTCTTAACTTGCCAAGTAAACCCATAGTTTGTTAGTTCCAACACTAATCTCTGATCAGTCCCATTTATTCTAAATTTGTTTTCACATAATGGCTTCCACAACTCAAGGTATTTTCTATTCTTTGCTCTCTGGAGACTGAGAGGTTATCAGCTGTGGAAAGCCTTCCAGGAAGTTTTCCTCTAATGTAGTCCTGGGGAATACAGAAGCCGCCTCAAATGAATGGTTGGACTCACCTTTTCCCAGGACCATAAAAATATATATTTTTGTTTCCTACCCTAAACACAGTGTAACTCACTCCTTGTTTTTCCTGGGAGATTGTGGTAACATGGAGAGGCCTGGTGGGGGGGTCTCTGGGATAAAGCAGCTTGTAAAACGACTATGGGGGGATTCCAGATCTGACTTAATCAACATTTCTCAAGATCCGTAGACCAATAAAACTGTTTGCTTTCTTACCACAGTTCCACCGGCTGATTTATTTCTCTTACTTGGCTGAAGCTGTCACTGCTCAAAGCAGTTCATTTGTCAGGTCGAGAGAATTACGATTCACAGGACCTCTTGCTAGTGCTATCTCAGTTTATAAATTTCACGAATCACAATTTATTGCGGTGCACCCCACAGAGTCTCCTATTAATAAATTGTGGCTCATCAGCAAAAGCACGTGTCTATGGCTCCCTTGGATATAGGCTTAGGGTCCTGGAGCGGCCGCACAAGCTGCATGTGGCCAACACACAAACGTAGCTGGGCCGGCTCCCGCAGCCTCTGTCTGAGTCTCCCTCTACTTGCAATGACTGTCTGCGTGGCCTGGTTTCTTGTTTTCACCTCTGCAGGGATGCCATGTAAAGGAGGCCAGACACCACCTGTGTATGTTTGTGTTGTGGTGCGGAGGGCCGGGCCATAGGAAGAACTTAATTCCTCCCCAAATCTACAGATTTTTCCCCTAATAGATTTCATCAACCTGTGGGTACAAACAGAGTTGCATTAATAATGCAAACCTTTTGTTCGCTGACTCTTTTCCTTCCCAGCCACCAGCACCTCAGCTAGAGCTTTCTGGAAGTCCTTGGGGTTTTTCACATGCTCTCGGAAGTGAGGCCAGTATTGACTTGCCCAAGTAGTCAGGTCAGCTCCTCCAAGGCATCTTCCATTTCCTTCCTTCCCCCTGTGCTGGCCTCTTCTGCTGGGTGTGTGCAGTTCCCACGGGGCTTGCTATGTCTTCCAGTCTCTCTGTCTGCTACTGACACCTAAGTCCCGACTAGGGGCTGCACTTTGTTCCCTCAAATCCATATGTGAAATCCTAGCCCTCAGTACCTCAGAGTGTGACTGTATTTGCAGAGATGGCCTTTAACATGTAATTAAGGTAAAAGGAGGTTGTTAGGCTGGGCCTTAATTGCATATAACTGATGTTCTTATAAGGAGAGGAAATTTGGGCCCAGACACACACAAAGGGAAAGATCATATGAAGACACAGGGAGAAGACGCTCATCTGCTAGCCAGGGACAGGGGCCTCAGAAGGAACCAACCCTACCTTGGAAGAAGTTGACACCCTGATCTCAGACGTCCAGCCTTCAGAATGGTGAGAAAATATATTTCTGTTGTGGAAGTCACACGGTCTGGTACTTTGTCATGGTCATCCCAGGAAACGATTACAATCCACTACCAAGAAATGTCTGGCACCTTCATGACGACCAAGCTGGGTACCACTGGATGTCAAGTCAGGGATGACAGCTTGCAGCTTCTGCTGATGTTTGCCCTCAGAGAGGAGCCCCCAAACCCTGCTGTTTGTGCCGATGTCATTCAGTGTTTGTGGAGTAGCCCAGGGGTCTCCAACCCCAGGGCCATGTATTGGTACCAGTCTGTGGTCTGTGGCCTGTTAGGAACAGCAGGAAGTGAGTGGCGGGTGAGCGAGCCTTACTGCCTGAGCTCCGTCTCCTCCAGATCAGCTCACCTGCCCCATTAGATTCTCATAGGAGTGCAAATCCTAGTGTGAACTGTGCATGTGAGGGATCTAGGGTGCATGCTCCTTATGAGAGTCTAATGTCTAATGATCTGAGGTGGAACAGTTTCATCCAGAAACCATTGCCCCCTTCCCCCCTAGTCTGGAAAAATTGTTGCCTTCCCTCCCCGCATGTGCTCTGTGCCCTAGTATCTCTGGAGTCATTTTCCCAGAAGCTATCATGACTTTTAGTTAGAGTGAGAGGCTGGGGTCACTCAGGGCACCCTGGAATCACAGTGATCCTATGTAGTGGGAGCTGGATCCGTGGAGGAGATGGACGCTGACTGAAGATGCCACTCCAGGCTGAGAGAGGAGAGAGGAAGTTCCCTGGCTGCTCTCCTCCTCCCACCCTCAGACTCTTGTCAGTGTCTCCTTGGCTGAGCCCTGCTGGGATCTGGGGCAGCTGGGGAAACACAGCCTTCAGGGGTCAGCCCCTGCCATAGACAGCAGAGCAGGAAATGGTTGAGGAGTGGCTCTCAGGGCAAACAGGCCCAGGACTACGGTTCCTTTCGTAGCTGTCTGTTAGTTTCTTGTGGCTGCTGCAGCAAATGACTAGACCCTTGGATGGCTGAAACAGCAGACATTTACTCCCACAGTTCTGGAGGCCAGACTTTCAAAATCAAGGCATTAGCAGGGCCGTGCTTCCTTTAGAGACTCCAGGAAAGGTCCTTCTATGCCTCCTTCAGGCTCTGCTGACTCCAGGTGTGCCTTGGCTGGGGCTGCATCACTCCAATCCCTGCCGCCTCCTGCACATGGCCTTCTCCTTTCCTCTGTGTCTCTCCTCTGTGTGGCATCTTTCTCTATGTGTCATTGGACTTAGGGCCCACCCAGATTGCAAAGATCCCTTATCCAAACAAGGCCACATTCACAGCTTTTAGGGCTTAGGATGTGGGCATATCTTTTGGGGGCCACCATTTCACCCACTGCAACCTCCTTAATTTTGTTCAAGCTGTTCCTTCAACCTAGTGTCCCCTACCCTCCTCCTTCTAGAAAAATCCTTCAAGTCTCCTCTCAAGTGTCACCTTCAGCATGAAACCTTGCCTGGACTACATGATCAGACCCACTTACCATCTCTCCTGGGCCCCCATAGTTCCTTGTTCTTGTGCATGGCACTTATCGCCTTGACAGTCCACTGGCAGCTCCTCAAGGGCAGAGCAGGGCCTGTGGCCTCTGCTCCAAGGGCCAATGTCACATCTCAGTTCCTTTCTCCCATGAGGACCAGGCCCTTTTGTCTGGGTTCCAGTCTTCTCTTCTTGTTTTGGGTCAAAACAGCTTCCTTACACCCTCCTGAGCCTCACGTGGCTCTGCCCTGCATCTGCTGGACACTCACCAGGCACCTCATAAGTCTGGGATTTGTCTCCAGTTTGCCTGAAACCCCTTCCTTCCTGGACCTACATCACACATGGCTGCCCAGAGCAGTCCTCATTAAGAAGTACTGCTGTTGATGAAGTCTTGTCAGAAACAAGCCTGGTCAGGACCAGAAGTGGGGAAAGAAACAGTCGATTTAGATTGTCACAGTACTTCTGGTAGAGGAATTTGATCTGAAATTGGGATAAAGAATGGGGCTATACCCTAAAAATTCATTTAAAGCTGGTAGGTGTTTTTCTTTAGCAAGCAATTATTGTATTTTGTTCTACTAAGTATTTTAAAAGCCTCCTAAATTCCTGTAGAGATAAGCTTTGTTTACCTGGAACACTTGGGAAATGAGGAGCACTATTCTTTTAATTTTATGGTAACCAAGACCCCCTTTTGGGTTTTAATTCTTGTTGCAATGTTGCCTTAACTGCATATATCTTTTCTGTTTTAGAAAGCAGAGCAAATGGGATGCACGCTTTTTGCTCACGCAAAGAGGACTAGGGGTGTAGCTTTGGAAATTGAGCTGAGTAATCTTGGGTCATGACCTTAACAAAATATTAACCAGGTGCAATTGTTCTTGCCTGTAATCCCAGCTCTTTGGGAGGCTGAGGCAGGATGATTGCTTGAGTCCAGGAGTTCAAGACCAGCCTGGGCAACATATATACATATACATCATATACATATACATATACAAAAGTTAGCAAGGCATGGTGGCTGTAGTCCCAGCTACTTGGGAAGTTGAGGCAGGAGGTTTGCTTCTGCCTGGAAGGTTGAGAATACAGTGAGCCATAATTGTGTCACTGCATTTCAGCATGGGCAGCAGAGAGAGACACTGTCAAAAAAAAAATCCTTTTTTTTTTTTTTTTTTTGAGATGGAGTCTCATTCTCGTTGCCCAGGCTGGAGTGCAATGGTGCGATCTCGGCTCACTGCAACCTCTGCCTCCTGGGTTCAAGCAATTCTCCTGCCTGGGCCTCCTGAGTAGCTGGGATTACAGGCATGCACCACCTTGCCCGGCTAATTTTTTATTTTTAGTAGAGATGGGGTTTCTCCATGTTGGTGAGGCTGGTCTTGAACTCCAAACCTCAGGTGACCTGCCCACCTTGGCCTCTCAGAGTGCTGCGATTACAGGCGTGAGCCACCACGCTGGGCCAAAAAAATCCTTTTCATCAACTTGTTTTTTGGAGCATTTATTTTTTTCTCCAAAAGTGGAGGACAGAAAACAGCCAATTAAGCGAAGGTTTCTTTTGCTGATGTCTAATTTTGGCTTTTCTTCTGAAGTGCTAAGAATAATTTCTGAGCAGTAATCAATTGCATCTCTATAGAGGACAGACAATATTATAAATATTGCAATAAGAAGAAAGTTTTGGCCACTTCTCTATGTTTCCTTCTATTTCGCTACTGGTAGTGTTAGGGGTGTGTGTGTGTGTGTGTGTGTGTGTGTGTGTGTGTGTGTGACTATTTGCAGGTGCAACTGAGTTAGCCTAAGATGAATAAACCCTACAGTGGACTGAATGGGAAAAGCAGTGGATTAAATGTCAGAAAGCCAGGACTTTTTATCCTTCTCTTTATTACTTACCAGTGCTATGACCTTTGGCAAGCACATTTAGCATGTCTGTTTTCTCATCTAAAAATGGGAGTAGTTCTTATCTCAACCTGCCTTATGGGATTACCGTGGGAATGCAATCATATGGTGTGAAAATGCTTCATAAAGAAAGCACCGTACAGACTTCCTATGACATTACTACGACACCAAGTTCTGGGAAGAAAAGGGGAGAGTTTTCTGGAGGACCACTCTTGGTCATTCGTCTTGTTGCCATTTTCCTTCCCAACACCAATCCTGCTTTTGTCTCACTCGGTTTGTGTGTTGGGCTAATCACCTGCAGGCTACGTCATGGCCTCATCTCCAGCCTTGCTCCTCCCCCTCCCTTACCTGTTCTTTCTACAGCCAGTCCTGCACTGCCAGCCGGCTCCACCCTGGTACACAGCCATTTGTTATGTTCCAGGAAGAAGCTAAACTCTGCTCCCTTTCACCCAACATAAAACCTTGATGTCTCCCTTCTGTCAAAAAAAAAAAGAGGATTAGACGCCAGAGAGACACTATATATAGTTTTTCTTTGACTGCTGGAAAAGATAAGTGTCTGACAAGAGACAGGAATTGTTTGCCTATAAATTGAGTGCCAGCAGGTTTATCGCTGACCACTGTAGATTATGTTGAGTGGAGTAATCAGAAGGAAGAATGGGAGGCTACAATAACACTGCGATAGCGGAGATTTGGACTCCACAATCAAACTCTCCTTGACTTATGCACCCTGGGTGGAAAGTACTTATGTTACAAAACAACAGGAGGTCCTGGCCCTGAGTTACTTATGTGTCTCACAGGCAGTGAGGCGATCCCTCGCCAGTTAGATTGGTAAGCTCCTTGGCTGGGTCCGATGTCACCTGAGAGGGCTGGACGGGATGGTGGGGATGGAAAGGGCTTCCTCCCACAGGGCATGGCACTGGCCCAGAGCCGGAATCCAGAGAGCTGCTGAGAAGGGCAGTAAACGCCTGGTGCAGAATAATATTTGGGCAGGGTGTTTCTTGAACCATGGGTGGCTGGTCGTTTTCTATGCTTCCCTCCTCCTGCAATCCTGGATGCTGCAGGTGATAAATAAATTCTTCAGTCCTAGTGGCGCCCAGTGTCTTCTTGGAGGACCCGGGCTGGCCCCCAGATGAGGTCACCATGAGGTTTACAAATCACATTAGTGGAGCCCAAAGGGCTCATGACAACTTCCGTGGATTCTAAGTCCTTTCTGCTTGGTTGGTGCACTTGTATGGTGCTGTGGTCTAAGAGGTGAGGTCCCCTCCCAAACAGTCCTGTGAATGGCGGGGAGGCACTGGCATGGCCAGGGAGCTGCGATGACTCTCTGAGTGTGGAGCTCAGTGATGTTAATGCTCTGCCAGCAAGCGTGCATCAGCTCCAGGAGACTCCTGCTCCCCCAACTTGGCAGTGGGTTTGCTTTCTTGATAAATCACCCTCATAAACAATTGGATTTGGCCCAGATAAGTGTCTGTTGGTCATGTATGCTACTCCCATTATGCCTCGTTTGTGACTCCAGTGGGCTCACAAAAGGGAAAGACTCAGTCCCTAGTAAAATGGATGGTCTGCATTCGCCATGGGATTCTGCGGGGTGAACAACCTCGGTACTGTTAAAACAAGACATGGTGTCAGAAGGAGGAGCCCATGATAGGTGCCTCTTCCAAAAGCCAAAGAGTTGAATTCGGTGCTCACAAACCTCCCAGGTGCTCCTCACTGTCTTTGAAATGAAGCCTCACCTCCCTCTCTGAAGAGGCATCAAGGCCTCAGCCTGTCTTTCCAGCCTCATCTCTTGCCACTCCCTGCCTGCAGTGCTGCGCACACCCCTCCAGCACTGCGCACATTCTTTCAGTTCCACAGCAGTTCGGTGTCTGTGCTCATGGACATCACTCATGCTACTCCCCTTTGGCTCAAACACCTTTCTTTCTGGTGATCTTCTACTCATCCTTCAAAACCTAACTCTAGGGCACCCTTATTCTAACTTCGGGGTCCATCCATCCTCCTCACTGACAGAACTACAATGAAATATTTCCTTGTCTGTGCTCTTCAGGGCAGGCTGCTTATCTCTCTAGGGTATGGTTTATCATCTGGCACACTAGGTGTTCGCTCAAGGCCTGTTTTCCCCACTGAATACTGGACTCCTCCAGGGCTGAGATCGTGCTTGTTTAACTTTACATACTCAATAACCAACCATGTTAGAATCTCAATTTCCTCTGAACTAAAATAATGCACCTGTAACAAATGTGACAAAGCCAAGTGGCAATTGCCACTTACTCACTGAACACCTGTGAGGGTAGAGTGAGATAATTCACAGAAAAGCATGATCCTCATCCACAGCACCTTATGGTACATTGCGAATAAGAGTAAGATGGAGTGGCAGTAAGATGGGTGGAGATATGGTTTGGCTGTGTCCCCACCAAAATCTCATCTTGAATTGTTCCCATAAGCCCCACATGTTGTGGGAGGTGCCAGTGGGAGGTAATTGAATCATGGGGTCAGTTACCCTCATGCTGTTTTTGTGATAGTGAGTGAGTTCTCACGAGATCTGATGGTCTTATAAGGGGCTTTCCCCCGTTTTGCTCGGCACTTCTCTCTTGCCTGATGCGGTGTAAAACATGCCTTTCGCCTTCTGCCGTGAATATGAGGCCTCCCCAGCCAGGTGGAACTGTGAGTCCGTTACACCTCTTTTTCTTTATAAATTACCCACTCTTGGGTAAGTCTTTATCAGCAGTGTGAAAATGGACTAAACAGGTGGAGACGTGGATTGAGAGCAGGGGAGAGAAGGCTGAAGATGCATCTTCTGGGAATAATCCTGTGCCTTTATTTTGATTGTTTATTTTATCTTTCATCAGAATTTCTTAACTTTTATTTTCACTACTAATAGTGTAATTGCTTGGCTGCATGTCATTGCTGAGGGGAGCAACATTGAACTGACAATCAAGACACCCAGATTCAAATCTAGCTCTGCCATAAATCATAAATCATCTTTGTTAGGGTTTCCTTACTTGTGAAGCGGGTGACTCGGCCCAGTACCATCTTGCTGACTAAACGGTTTTACAGATAATGAGACAATCAACTGAAGAGTACTAGATAGATCCCACCACTTGCCAAGCATTTTGCTGGGATCTTTACATAGTTTATTTCTGAAGCTCACTCTTGGCTATGAGATAGACTCCATCATTATCCTCATTTTACTGGAGAGGGCTCCAAGGTACAGAGGGTCTCCAAAGGTGAGGCGTTGCCTAAGTAGCAGAAACTGTGAAACTGTCTTCCAAAGTGGTGGTATCAGTTTGCATTCCCACCAGCAGTGAAGCAGCATTCCTGTTGGCCCACATCTTTGCCAGCATGGGTGTCAGTGTTTTGGATTTCAGCCATTCTGATAAGTGTGAAGTGGCATCTCGTTTTGCATCAGGGTGTGTAGCAGGGTGTGATTTAGGCTGAACTCTAAGTCCAGAGTCAGGCAGCTATTCTCTGCCTATTGTACATTACTTGTATTTTGGATATAAGGATGCACAATTTTCTGCTACTTTTAGGCATCGTGAAAGGGCCCATGATCTCTGCAAAAACTTGAAATACCTAAATGTCATGTGGTTGCCAAGTTTTGTTCATCTAATTTCATCAATAGAACTTTCCTTTAAATGGTCTAGGAAGTCTGTGTCTAGTTTATGCTCCCCGCTACTGCCAATGTGATCTTTTTCAAATAGAATCTGATCATGAGTATCCCCTCTTCAGAGCCTTCAGGCCCTCCATCAAAACTCCAAGCAAAACTAAGATTTTAAATGAGAATTTCAAGGCCCCTTATGATTCAGCTCTCACATACATCTACTGCTTCTTTCACTTTTCTCTCCCCAACACCACCTCAACCCCCACCCTGCTGGTGCCACCAATGGACAAGCTGGAAGTAGCAGTGCTTCCTCTAAACCCAATATCCATACAGTGTGTGGGCTCAGTTAACTAGGCATGGATTCTCCTTATCTAAAGGATTTCCCCACGGACTTTCCTTCTCAGCCTGGCAAGCTGTTCTATTATTGTACACCTTGTTAAGATATTATTTCTTCTTCAAAGATTTATCCAACTCTGAAAGAAATTTCTAACTATTCTCTCTTTGTGGTAGGCATGGCTAATTGCCCAATCCACATTTCCCCCATCTCTTCTTTCTCATTTTCTGCATTAGTCATGAGTTAATCCATTGCTACTTAACAAATTAGCCCCAAACTTCATTAAAACAGCAGCAATCACTTATGATCTCATGACATTTCTGAGAGTTATGAATTGCTATGGTGTGAACTTTTGTGTCTCCCCAAAATTCATATGTTGAAATTCTATCCCCCAATGTGATGGTATTAGGAGGTGGGGCCTTTTGGAGTTGATTAGGTCATGAGGGTGGAGCCATCATGAATGGGATTAGTGCCCTTATGAAAGAGACCCTCTTGCCCCTTGTGTCGTGTGAAAATGCAGCAAAAAAGATGGCTGTCTATGAACCAGGAAGAAAGCCCTTACCAGACACTGAATCTGCTGGCACTTTGATCTTGGACTTCCCAGCTTCTAGAACCATGATAAATAAATTTCTGTTGTTTATAAACTACCTGGTCTATGGTATTTTTGTAATAGCAGCCCAAACAGACTAACACACAAATCCGTGAGGGGGTTAGTTGGGTGATTGTGGCTGAGGGGCTCATGACATTGCATTGGGTTACAACTGGGGCTGCAGTTATCTGAAGGCTTGATGGGGCTGGAGGAACTGCTTCTAAAGTGGCTTGAGCACACAGCTGATGTGTTAGTGCTGGTGGCTGACAGGAAGCCTCAGTTCCTCACCACATGGACCTCTCAATATAGCTGATGGAGTGTCTTTACCACATGATGGCTGGCTTGTCCCAGATCTTCCTTTCTCACTGATCTCCAATTTTGTTCAGTGCAGCAATGTGCCCACTTTATAAAATTGAATTCCCAGCTCACTTGTGCCTGGTGGCCCCATGACATCATTCTAGCCGATGAGGTGTATGTGGATGTCTATTGGGTGGAGCTTCCTGAACAGCTCTTAATTTCCTGGTTAAAAGAGACAGTCTCACGTGGTACATGCCTTTTGACCTTCACTGTTAGCTGTTTTTCATGCCCACAACCCACATTCGATGTCTGGGTGTGCAAGCAGTCATCTTATAGGCATAAAGATGAAAGTCACAAATGAGGGATGGTGGGGGGGAATGATAAAGGGAGTTTGAGACCTGATGGCTTAATGGAGCTTCTGGTGCTACCTCCCTGGACTGACTACATAGCTCTGCACTTTCTGTTATTTGGGAAAAATGACTCCTATTTGGTTATGTCACTGTTTCTTGCTACGTGCACCTGGACACAATCCTAGCCCCAATACATTCCTTTGTCATCTTCTGACTTCTATAATTACACAGTACATCACACTGAATTTTCATTCCTTATTTACGTGGGTTTCTCCTCAACTCTTCAGTGAACTACTTGAGGGCAAACATTGGGTCAGACTTAGCCTTGTACAGTACATTTTTATTAAATTGATGAGTTTATATTTAAAATAAACCTTTAATAAATTCTTCGAACATTTCCCTCAGAGAATAAGCTCAATCGTTCTATTGGTGATCAGCAAATCTTGTCTCATCCTGAGCTTCTTTCCCACCAGTGCCAAGACCTGGGTCAGAGAAGAGAGACATCAAAGGCAGCCGAGGGGGTGGGGAGGGAAAGACCTGTTTGATGTGAAAATAGAGGGAGGGGTCTTTCGTGGGTTGACTACAAAGAAGCACTTCTTCTGTGAAAGTGGCTGCTGGCTCACCAGGTCATTATTTTTGCCATTCACCTTGCATGGGTCAGAAGACTTGAAGATAGATTCCCGCAGCCAGAGAGTCTACAATCATCGCAGACATGACTCTAACCTGTCACTGCCCCCTGCCCCCTTTTAAGGCCTCTGCCTCAAAGGATAAGAAGGGAAGAGCCAAAGTTGATTCCAGGGTGATGAGGTGACTAGGAGGATGGCTTGTCATTAAGAGAAATAGGTGGTCAGGGGTGGGGGCAGAGACACACAATACAGTGGGGTTTCTTCCACATCCCAGTGGTGCTGGGCAGCAGGCCAGCAGGGAGGTGGCTCGGAGAGTTGGAAGTGATCAAGATGGAAGTGATCCCTGGAAATGTGGGGAGGAAGGGATCCCCCAAAGGCATTTTCTGCCCAAGTAAAGCAAGGAGAGAAAGAGGAGAGGGCCAGAACTCTGCGAAATCTCTAAACTTGGGCGAATCAAGAGAAACAAATGGGATTTTTAGGGCAGTGGAACGATACGATTCTGTAGTGGTGGATGCCTGTCATTATACATTTGTCAAAACCAAAAGAATGGACAAGACAAAGAGTGCACCGTAATGTAAACTGTGGGCTTTAATAATATTGTATCAGTATTAGCTCATCTATTCTAACAAACGTACCATGCTAATGCAAGATATTAATAATGGGGAAGTTGGCAGGGGTAAGGGGGAGTTATGTGGAAACTCTCTGTGCTTTCTGCTCAATTTTTCTGTAAACCTAAAACTGCTCTAAAAAATGAGGTCTACTAATTTAAGAAAACCCACAAAAATTAGAGGAAGAAAAACGGGAAGGAGAAAAACAAAATGAGTTCAGTCTTGGATGCCAAAAGAGAAGAAGAGGAGAAAGGCGAAGGAACACTCTGGATTAATGGGACTGACATCAAGTCAGGAATCAGAATAGCCTCTATCAAGCCATTTACTATGTGTGACCTTGGGGAATCCACTTACTACATCTGTTATGTCTGGGATTCATTATTACTGTTCTTACCTGTGTAATAACTATGTAAGACATTAGAGTGTTTCCCCAAACTTGGTAAACATACCAAAATCAGTTGGTGGTTTTGAAGATACTGAAATGTGACCTTCAAAATAATATTGAATCACACAGTAAGAAAGTAATCTGCTTTTCAGTTCAAATTTGGTGAAATAGAAAGTTTCAATTTGATGTTAGTATGACTGTAATGGCTTTGCAATAATTAACTGCTGAGCTCAATTTTTATTGTGATAAATAAAATATATATAATATAAAATACATATAATATAAAAATCACTTTAACCATTTTTAAGTGTACAGTTCAGTAGCATGAAGTACATTCACATTGTTGTACAATTATTATCATTATCTCCAGAACTTTATTTTTTATTTTTTGAGACAGGGTCTCGCTCTCCTACCCAGGCTGGAGTGCAGTACTGTGATCATAGCTCACTGCAACTTTGAACTCCTGGCAATCCTTCCATCTCAGCCTCTCAAAGTGCTGGGATTACAGGCATAAGCCACTGCGCCTGGCCTATCTCCAGAACTTTTTAATGAACCCAAACTGAAACTCTGTATCCATTAAATAATCACTCTCCATCCCCCCTTCCCCAGCCCCAGACAACCACCATTAATACTTTCTGTCTCCATTACTTTGACTACTCTAGGTATCACATATAAGTAGAATTGTATAATACTTGCCCTTTTATATCTGGCTTCTTTCACTTCACGTAATATCTTCAAGTTAATCTGTGTTGCAGCATGTGTCAGAATTTCCTATCATTTTAAGGCTGAATAATATTCCGTTTTACAGATTGACCACATTTTGCTTATTCATTCAACTATCCAGGACACTTGGGTTATTTCCGCCTTTGGATTTTGTGAATAATGCTGCTATGAACGTGGGCATACAAATACCTCTTCAAGGCCCTGCTTTTGATTTCTTTGTGTACACGTCCAGCAGTGAAATTGGTGGATCAAATGGTAGTTCTACGCTTAATTTTTTGAGGACCCTCCGTACTGTTTTTCACAATGCCTGCAGCATCCTCATTTTAAGACAAAATGTGAATGGACTGTGGGCTCTAAGCCTTGTCAGGAAATCATTTCTGGCTAGACTTACAAAGGAAATGCTGGAAACGTGGTCACTCAAGCGTGGCCCCCACTATGTCCTCCCAGTGCCCCATTCCTTGCCTCTCCTATGGGCCATCAAAGAAACCTGTGGGCACCTGGGCGTGAGGCTCCGCTGAGATCCTTATGGGTGGGACTGGGGTGGAGGCTCCTCCTCGTGGGTTGGACAGTGGTTAGAAAGCAGTGTCTGGGACTAGGTCCTGGGAAAAGTCTGGCATCTGGGGACAGGGGAAGGGTTGATGTTGACCCTTGTGAGTGAGACAGGCCTCTATGGACCTGGAAGGGCCAGGAGGAAGCTCAGTAGGTGGAGTGAGCCTTCCTCCTCTGGGTGGGAGCAGTGGGGGAAACCAGAGAGCTGACTTTCTCCAGGGGCTCAGGAGTTCACCTTCAGCCACAGGCCACAGTCTCTGACTTTAAAATTGAACAACATTGTTTTGTTTTCACTGAATTTCTTTATACTAGTGCCTCTTATTTAAGACCAATGATATTGATTATTAATAAGAACAATATACATTTTTCTTTCAAAATAAATTTGTTAAAATAGGTGAGTCTATTTAAGAAAAATGCTTAGTAAGTAACTGAGGGGCAAAAGGATATGGCAAACATGGGGAAGGTGGTACGATCATCTAGCCTGAAGTTTGGGACTGAGATATTGCATGCTTTTATCAGAGTCATGAGGTTCAAATGACAAAACGTGTGAAAGTGTTTCATGAGCTATAAAGCACCCTTTGGGTGTAACACAGCATCATTTTCATGACAGATGCTGCAGGTGGTCCAGTAGAGTGGTGCAGGCAGGCAGGCAGGACTGGAGAGTAAGGGGGAGGTGGGGAATGAGGAGGACCAGGGTAGGCAGGAGGTTAATGGGTTTGGTGGTGAAGGGAAGACAGACCTGATTTTTTTTTTTTTTTTTTAAAGAATGGGGACATTGAGTGTGATCTCTCACATGGAGGGGAAGCAGCAGAATCTCATCTGACAGCACACGTGGGCAGCAGCGATGGCCTGGTGGGGCAGTAGAGGTGGGATTATGGGCAAGACTGGGAGGGGTGTGCTCCTTTCTCAGAGGCCAGAGCTCACTGGTTTGGCAGTAGTAGAGAGGAGAGAGGCTAGCCTGCGAATGGGCGTCCTCAGGGAAGCAGGAAGTGAGTGGGTGTGGGCAGGTCTGCAGTTCACTCCGGATAGAAGGAAGGCTGCCGGGAGTAGGAACCTAGGGCAGCATTCTTCACACTCTATGTGCAGAGTGTCTCCTGGGCAGAGGTTTCAGAATGCAGATTCCTGGGCTCTCCCCTCTGCCTCTACTTCTGAATGTCTAATGGCAGGCCTGGGAACTGTGTCTGTAACATATACTCAGAGAGGATGATGCTGGAGAACAATTAGGAGATCCAATGAAGACACCAAGGGGAGCAAAAGAGACTGTCAGCACTTTGGTTGGAGCTAGAGTTGGTCAAGGCATTATTCCATGTATTTCACCTGGTTTTCACTCATTTGACAGGGATCTATTGTGCTTTGGTGTGTCCAATACTGTGGGAAACACAAATGAAGGAGGTAGAGCGGTGGGGAGAGTGAGACTGGTGAAGGCCCAGCAGCTGTTCCAGGCGCTGTTTCTCCCTGGCAGAGGCTGGATTCATGGATGATGCTGGTACTGAGGCGTGGTTTGACTTTGAGGAGCATGAATGCCTGGCCTTTGGTATCTAGAGAGATGAAGGGTACAGTTTCAGCCTGGACATTCAGTTTTCCCTGCCAAATCTAGGTAGACGATGACTTGAGTTCTTAAGTACACAAGGAGCAGTCCAGGGTCCTGGGTGTTGGATGATTTCTATAATGCCAGCTGGCATTTTTGCTCCGTTAGTGTGCCACAGATGGGGGAGTCACTGGTGAGCGCCACTGAGGGCAGGCCTTATTCTACTTCCTTTCTTGGGACAACATTGACTCCTCTGGTTTAAGCTGACAGAGATTTCTCCTGGTGTTGGTGCTAGCCATCTTCCAGATGAGATTAAAACCTAAAATGCACATTTAGTTTGTCTTAAAAGTGTCTTACAAGCAACTTGTCTGCTGAGCTCTGTGTGCTGCAATCACGGCAGGAAATGGAATCTCGGGTTTCAGGCAGGGGCAAGTGATACAGTTTAGAGTTAGTGTTGAGGCTTGAAGACTGTAGGGTTACAACATTCAGTTGGATGTGATTCAGAGCAAGTTCGGACAGTCTTTCTCTCAGAAATTGACGCAAGGCTGCACTCTATTTACTGGAAGGCTTGCAGGCGGTTGACTGCTAATGTGCTCATACGGAATTTGGGCAACAACACCTCTTGCCCTCTCTAGACTGTCACTAAGTACACACTCTGATGCTTGTCATGCTGACTTGGTTTCCTCTGTTCTACTGAGGACTTGGTTGTCCTTCCTCAATCTTTCCCTTCAGGCCACACATGGTATGACTCTTACCAACCTTCCCTTTAGCTATACCACATCAACTATTCAACTGCAGTAGCTGTTGGGCAATTGGAGACTGTCTTTTCTTTGCCTTCCTGGGAAGAGGCCATGATGGTTCCATGCCAGCAGCCCTGAGGTGGGAGGGGCTTGTTGCTTTCACCAGGGATCATGGTACCACCATCACCTTGGTGAGTTTGATGCAACACGAGGAGGTGGATGATGGAACAGGCGCCCCTAGATTGGGTCCTCTGCTATGGGGGAGGGTCATTAAAAGATCTGCTTTAGGAGAATCACTCTAGGCTGGTGCAGGGTCCCAGCAGAATGCGATTTCTACTTCTAAAGGTACCCAGAGGTGCCAATTTCACTCTGAAAGGAGCCAGTTCTTGCTCTGCTCCAATTTGCTCTTTAGTCTTTTGGGTTGAGACAAATATGTTCAACAGAGCCCCCTTGTGGAGAGAGACAATGTACAACTGTCTATCAAAGGCCCTGAGAAGGCCTGTAGCAAAGAAGCCCACTGTCTTTAATTTGGCATTTCCCAATATTATTAAGCCATAGAAACTCCTTTTCTAAATTTTGCTTTGTACTCCTGGGGGAACTAGTGTTCCACAAAGTACCCTCTGCGAAACACTGTTCTAAGAATTTAATAATTCCAAAACCTCCCTTGCCCTTTAAAAAAAAAAAACAACCAAAAAAACAAAAACCTGTATCTGGGGTATATACCCTGGTGACTGGTAATCATAATCTTAAAATGAAAAAGTTAGAAGGGCCTGCTTTTCCTGTCTTTAGAAACAGAAGAAAAAATGAGTACATAATTAGCATATGCTAACTGCTGTAACAGACAACTCCCTGAATTTTGATTATCTTAAACTACATACATTTATCTCTCTACCATGTCACAGCTCAGTGCAGTTAGTGGGGAACCCTACCCTGTGCAGTCATTCAGGGTTTCATTCTTCTCCCACTGTGTGGCTTTGCCATGTCCAGAATGGGACTTCAAGGTCACCTTGCTGTGGTCCAGCTGGCAGATGGGGGAAGAGAGAGAGTAAAGAAGACACACGTGCTGAACTCCTTGGGCCCAGCAGTGACATAGCCAGCCCTACATACATGCTATGGTGAGACTCTCTGTGGTGCCCCACCTAGATACAGGCATGCCAGGAAAGGCAGCTTAGCCTTGTGTCCAGAAAACTGAAACACGCATGGCGAACATCTGAGTCCTCTCTGCCACTGTGAGATAAGACATTGAGTTGAGGTGTCTGAATCCTAGTCTGGGCGGAGGCAGAAGGAAGGGACCCGAGAGATGGTGAAGACAGAGAGAAAGGCAGGACTGGGAGCCTGGAGCAAAAGGAAAAGGACACCCAGGAGCCAGCCTAGGAGAGGCAGAGCCAAAGACTCCAGGGTCTCCATGAATAGAAGGTGCCATCTTGAGGCTCTGAGAAGGGATTGGATGCTTTTAAAGAAGCATGGGGGTTGGGTGTGGTGGCTCACACCTATAATCCCAGCACTTTGGGAGGCCGAAGCAGGCAGATCATGAGGTCAGGAGTTTGAGACCAGCTGACCAACACAGTGAAACCCCGTCTCTACTAAAAATACAAAAAAAAAAATTAGCTGGGCGTGGTGGCAGGCTCCTGTAATCCCAGCTACTCAGGAGCTGAGGCAGGAGAATTGTTTGAACCTGGGAGGTGGAGGTTGCAGTGAGCCGAGATCGTGCCACTGTGCTCCAGCCCAGGTGACAGAGTGAGACAGTCTCAAAAAAAAAAAAAAAAAAAAAAAAAAAAAGCATGGAAGAAAAGAAGGAAAAGGACATGGGTGAACAGAAATTCCAGAAGCACGTAAGGGTAGCAGCGGTCTGTAGGTAACTTCCATACTAGGGAATCATTCTTGTTTTCTTTATAGTATATTGAAATAATATACATTTACCTGAGGGGAAAAAAAGCATTTCTTTTGAAGTAGGAACAAGTCAGGAAATAATTTACCTTTATTAGCTTTACTTTAGTAAAGTATTTTTGTTCCACTGGTCCAGGGCTTCTCAACTTGTATGCCACCAGTGGTCTTCCCACACCTTAGGGAATGGGATGGGGTGGGAATAGAATCCCTCAACAATCTCCTCTGGCTCTGGAATCTCCTCCTTTTTCCTGAATGAGTCATACCAACATCATCATTTTCTGTGTGTACCATAATGCACAAAACTCTGGGAAGCTCCACATTAGCTCAGTATCAGTGTCTGCCAAGGTATGGGGTGGTACCCATCGTAAAACTCCACAATCAACCCATCAATTACCATATTTTATCTCTTTATACCCTATGTTGCGTAAATGCCCAAGAAGCAAGAAGCAATCAAATTAGAAATAGTTGCAGAAAATATGACAAAGGAAAAATAAAGATTGGAAAGACAACAAGGAGACAAGAGAGAGGTCGGGTTGGTAGCCAAGAAGGCAAGTGGAATAGACTTGAGTGAACTGCACATTCCACAGCATCAATGAGATAAAAATAAAATGGATATTCAGAAGCAGCCTATTCCTCTCAGTGAGAAAGGTCCTAGAAAAAGACATCTTTCCTGATGATCCAAACCCTCCATAACATTCTTATAGTGAATACAAACACACACTTTGTGGGACTCTTCTTCAGAGTGTTCTTCAGTGTACGTTCAGGGCAAAATTCCAAAGTTCAGGCTGGGAAAAGTCGTTTGGGAAGGGGTGAAGGTGGGGCCAGGAATGCATCTGTGTGAGATGATGTTCAACATCCCAGGGAATCCATAAAATGTAAATAAAAATGCAATGCTACTTTCCAGCTATCAGATTGGCAAAGACTACAGAGACTAATTCCAAAGAGGAATAATGCCTCATACCTGTGAGGGTGTGTAGAAACTGGCACTTCTGATATTTCTAAATTGATACAACCTTCTTGCATGGCAGTTTGGCTGTGTAAAAACACATCAAGACAAGTATGGCCATGAGGAAGACTCTTTCTAGAAAATTCACTGAAGGAAATAATCATGGGTGTGTCCAAAGATGTACTTACAAAGATGTTCATCATTGCATTGTTTCTAATGTCCGAAAATGAGAAAATAGGGGATTGAAGAAATTGTAGTTTACCTGTGAAGTAGGATAGACACTAAAAATCATGTTGAAGAAAACAATGTAAAAATAAACCATGCTGGATGATTTTTTTACTGACACGGAAATCCATTTATAACTAAACAGATGAGACAAGCATATTACTATGCAATATGATTTTATTTTTTTAAAAAATGCACACAAGTATACACACACACATCCTAGAATTATATACATTAAAATGTACATAGTGGTTTTCTTCGTAAGGTGATATTTTGAGTAATATACGATACACAGTTTTTCATTTTCTGTTTCTTTTTCCTTGTGTTTATCTTCTAAATTTTTGACACTAAGAAATAAAAATCCATTTTTATTTTTTCTTTATGATTATTTACTTTTAACCAGCAAAAATTGTACACAGACAGTCCTCAATTTACAATGGTTCAACTTACGATTTTTGACTTTATGATGGTGGGAACATAAGGTGAGGTCAGTATAAACAGTGTTTTGGGTACCATTCTGTTTTTCACCTTCAGTACAGTATTTAATAAATTACTTGAGATATTCAACACTTTCTTATAAAAAGGTCTTTGTGTGAGATGATTTTGCCAAACTCTAGGCTAATGTAAGTGCTCCGAGCACGTTTAAGGCAGGCTAGGCTAAGCTATGGTAAAATTCCATTTTTAAAGTGAGGGATAGCGGCTAATCATTTTTATACCATTCAGAGTCCTTCAAAATGACGATAGAGAACAGAGGAGCAAATTCTCTATACCTTGCCATCCTCCCTGGGCAAGGGACGTGAACCACGCTCTCCCCAGAAGCATGTCTCACATTGATGCAATGCCATCGCCTCTGTAATAGGGGTAGAATTATCCATTTCGGTTATTATACCTAATAGAAATCACAATGGTAAGAAAGTGGTTCGCTTACCATAGAAATCACTTTCAAGCAACTAACCCATCCACCATCCTCTCTGTTCTGGGACTATGTCATCTTTTCCTCTTCTATCCAACTTTAGCAGCTTCCTCCCATGGTCACATCCTGATCCTTGTCAGTTCCAGGAACTTCTCCATAGAAAACAAACATCCCACTCTTGAACTTAGCCTCTTCTCCTCTTCAGCCATCTATTCAACACCCCTTCCATCTTCAATTGCTCTTAGAATTAATTGGGACCTTTGACCAGCTCCCCATATATACATTTTCTCATTATCCATCACCTGCCTCCTGTCTTTATTGTTCAGTTCAGATTTCATAAAACTAATCTTTTACATATTAAATTCCTATGCATCTCTGTCCTTCCAAAATGGAATTAGCAAGACTCCAACCCTGGATGAATCCATCCTCTACCTTCTCCTGGCGTCTGAAAATCGCCGGAGGAAATCTGCACAACTGTGTCAATTTTTAACATCATAAATTCTGAAATAACAACGCTAACTGGGATCCCGATGGAGTACAGAAAACTTACTTCATTTTTCCAGAGAGCTCACTCTTCCCTCCTTCGCCAAGGTGCCTCCATTCCCTGTATTCTCTCTAAAAGTTGGTTCCACTGGAACCCTCCCTCAGTTTCAGCCTCATAGTGGAGCTGCCAGATGGAGCCTGCTGCTGAGCCCAGGCTCTCACTTGCCCCTACGCTCATCCTCCACTTCTTGCTCCTAACCACACTGGAGGAACTGTGCTCAGATCCCTCTCTGCTGCCTTCTTGGGGCCTCCTTCAGGTAGGAAGGCCCTCTCCTCCTTCATCTTAGCTTCTCCCCTTTATTACATCCCTTTCAGGATTCAAACACACCCTCAAGTCTTAAAAAAAAAAAACAAGAACAACAGATCAGCAAACAAACCCAGCATCAAAATCTATGCGAGAGCCCAGTGTCCCAGGCCCTTATCCTGGAACTGGCTGGGCTCCAAGACAGGAATTCAACTGATGAAAGCCTCACTCTAGGGGATCCAGAGCAGCTGGAGGAATGCATCCCATGGCCTCACTGCACCGGGCAGCCACTACGGCCGTGTTGCCTGGTGGAACAGCTCATCCCAGCTTTGACGAACCTGACTCATCCCACCAAAGGTGGAATGCGACTGTTCCCTTGCCAGGGTGGGGCTTATTCCTGAGTCGGGCACCTAAGGAGAGTTTCCAGGATAATTCTGGAGAGGAGTATTGGAAAGGGTGAGAGAAGTCTGAAGGTTTCTTAGAAAAGGACCAGAAGCATCTTCCTGGGTAGGAGACACATTCGGGTTTTACAGTAGTGGGACAACAGCCATCTTTGGGAAGGGGACACCCCCTCAGCAGGATGCTGCAAAGGGAGAGTTCTGAAGGCAGAATCTATAAAAAGATTCTGTCCATATAAGCTTAGTGAGTGCTTCTCAAAGTGTAGCCCATGGACCACCTACATCAGAATCTCCTGGGGACATCTGGCAAAAACTTTTTTGGATTCCTGGACCCCATTCTATTGAGTCACAATCTCTGGGGAGTGTCTGTAAAATCTGCATTAAAAATTTCAACTTTTGGCCAAGCGCGGTGGCTCACGCCTGTAATCCCAGCACTTTGGGAGGCCGAGGCAGGTGGATCACGAGGTCAGGAGATTGAGACCATCCTGGCCAACATGGTGAAACCCTGTCTCTACTAAAAATACAAAAAATTAGCTGGGCATGGTGGCGGGTGCCTGTAGTCACAGCTACTCGGGAGGCTGAGGCAGGAGAATGGCGTGAACCCAGGAGGCGGAGCTTGCAGTGAGCCGAGATTGAGCCACTGCACTCTAGCCTGGGCAACAGAGCAAGACTCTGTCTCAAAAAAAAAAAAAAGCAAATAAATAAATAAAAATTTTTTTTCAACTTTTATTTTTGACTCAGGGGGTACATGTGCAGGCTTGTTACCTGGGTATATTGCATGGTGCTGAGGTTTGGGGTACGAATGATTCCATCACTCAAGTAGTGAGCATTGTACCTAATAGGAAGTTTTCCAGCCCACATTCCCCTTCCTCCCTCCTGCTTCTAGTAGTCTCCACTTTCTATTGTTCCCATCTTTATGTTCATGTGTCCTCAATGCTTAGCTCCCACTTATAAGTGAAAACATGTGGTATTTGGTTTTCTGTTCCTGTATTCATTTGCTTAGGATCATAATCTCCAGCTGCATTCACGTTGCTGCAAAGGACCTGATTTCATTCTTGTTTATGGTTGTGTAGTATTCCATGGTGTATATGTACTATATTTCCTTTATCTAATCCATCTTTGATGGGCACCTAGATGGATTCCATGACTTCGCTATTGTGAATAGTGCTGTGATGAACATATGAGTGTGTGTGTCTTTTTGGTAGAAAAGTTTATCTTCTTTTGGGTTTATACCCAGTAATGGGATTGATGGGTCAAATGGTAGTTCTGTTTTAAGCTCTTTGAGAAAACTACAAACTACCTTCCGCAGTAGCTGGCCTAACTTACATTCCCACCAGCAGTGTTTAAGTGTTCCCTTTTCTTTGCAACCTCCCCAGCCTCTGCTATTTTTTGACTTTTTGATAATAGCCATGCTGACTGGGGTGAGATAGAATCTCATTGTGGTTTTGATTTGCATTTCTGTTATGACTAGTGACAATGAGCATTTTTAAAAATATGTTTGTTGGCCACTTGTATATCTTCTTTTGAGAAGCAACTGTTCATGTCCTTTGCCCATCTTTTTTTTTTTTTTTTTCTGAGACAGAGTCTTGCTCTGTAGCTCAGGCTAGAGGGCAGAGGTGTGATCTCAGCTCACTGCAACCTCTGCCTGCCAGGTTCAAGCGATTCTATTGCTCCACCTCCCATGTAGCTGGGATTACAGGTGTGCACAACCATGCCTGGCTACTTTTTGTATTTTTAGTAGAGATGGAATTTCACTGGATGTTGACCAGGCTGGTCTCGAACTCCTGACCTCAAGTGATCTGCCCACCTTGGCCTCCCAAAATGTTGGGATTACAGGTGTGAGCTACTGCTCCCAGCCTTGCGTGTCTTTTAATGAGGTCATTTGTTTTTTGCTTGCTGATTGAAGTTCCTTACACATTCTGGATAGTAGTCCTTTATTGGATGCATAGTCTGCAAATATTTTCTCTCATTGTGCAGGTTGTCTGTTTACTTTGTTGCTATTTTCTTTTGTTGTGCAGAGCCCTTTAGTATAATTAGGTCCCACTGTTTTTTTTTTGTTTTTCTTACAATTGCTTTTGGGGACTTAGCCATAAGTTCTTTGCCAAGGCTGATGTTGAGTAGGTGAAATCTGCATTATTAACAGTTCCCTAAATTACTCTTATGTGTACAAAGCAGCCTAGACCCTGAGAGATGATTAAATGATCTTCAGAAATGCCATTCTCCTCAGAATAACATTCTATTCTTTTTTGGAAGACAATAAAAAAGTGGAGAAGCTCAGCCTTACCTACTTCTCTCCCTGAGAACTACTAGGAGAGACCTGGGCACGTATCTTCGAAATGCACGGGCCCCCCTTGCTCTTTGATATCTGATGTTCTGGGAGAACACGTATAGGTTCTGACAATGTTTAAAACCTCCTAGTAGGGGCACAACAGTCCCTGGTAACACACACACACACACACACACACATGGATTCTAAACATGCAAAAAATTCCTTTAAGGCCTGGTAGATATGATGTCAGAAAGAAAAACCATTGCAATATCTTTTGTGTACTATGTCACAGAACTGCAGCCAGGGAAGGGGTTAACATGTTATTCTCTGCAGGTAAGTTTCCTCTCTCTCTCTCTTTTTCTCAATCCATTCTTTAAAGGGCTGGGTAAATCATTGGTGGAGCTGGGCAGGATAGCAGGCAGAGGGAGGGTGTTCAGGCTGCATTTTAGGGGAAGCTGCAAGGACAATTGGGGCAGAGCCAGGCTGGGGCAGGAGGGTCCACAGAGTTACCCAAGGGGAAGAAGGACATTGATCCAGCTGCCTCTGTCTGTGGGGTAGCTTCTCACCATGTTCCCTTCTCTATCAGCTTTTGTCTTCTCTGGACATTAAAAAAACAAACCCAAATATGGTCAAATAGAAGAAAAGGAAGGCAAAGAAAAGGAGGAGGAGGAAAAGGAAAATGAAAGAGAAAAGAAAGAAGAAATTCTTTTAAAAGAAAAAGAAGCTAGAAAGTTACAAGATGAATAACATTAAAACACTGCCAGAAAAAAAATGTAAGAAAAACAAAGTATTAGTTGAAAATAAAATTTAAAATGTTTGTAAGATAAGGTACATGTGATAAAATGAATGACATTTAAAATAAAAGATAAGAGGCTTGAAGTTAGTAAGATAAAAGTTTAAAAGCATAAGCATAGAGGAGGTAAAATATTAAGATAAAATGCTCATAGATGAAAAGCTGAAAATGTAAAACTACAGTTACACACCATATTACGATGTTTTATTAAACCACAGGACCACATAGATGATGGTGGGCCCATAAGATTATAATACAGTATTTTTACTCTATCTTTTCTGTGTTTAGATATCTTATACACAAATACTGCTGTGTTACAGTTGCCTACAGTATTCAGTACAGGACCATGCTGTACAGGTCTGTAGTCTAGGAGCACTAGGCCATACCACATAGCCTCGGTGTGTAGGAGGCCCTACCATCTAGCTTGTGTAATGCACTCTGTGATGGTCACAACAACGAAATCACCTAAGGACACATATCTCCGAATATATCCCCATCATTAAGCCATGCGTGACTGTAGATGGGATTAGCAATTAAGTTCAGGAATTCAGAACTAAAAAGACTAGGATAAAGATATTAAAACTCTAAGATTTCAAGTGTCCTTTAGAGTTGGGTGCTTCAGGAAAATAACAGGTTTCCTGCTGACTCCTGCAGATTTTCTGGTGGCTTCTGTGAAGGCTGAATCCTGGAACCACCCCACTGCCCTACAGCCATGGTGGCAATAGACGCTTTCCTGCTTGCAAGTCTTCCTTCCTTCCTTCCTTCCCTCCCTCCTTCCCTCTTTCTTCCTTCCTTCCTTCCTTCCTTCCTTCCTTCCTTCTTTCTTTCTTTCTTTCTTTCTGTTCTTCTTTCTTCTTTCTTTTTTTTTTCTTTCTAGATAAAGTCTTGCTCTGTTGCCCAGGCTAGAGTCCAGTGGCTCAATCTCGGCTAACTGCAACCTCCACCTGCCGGGTTCAAGCAATGCTCCTGCCTCAGCCTCCCTAGTAGCTGGGATTACAGGCATGTGCCACCACGCCCAGCTAATTTTTGTATTTTTTTTTTTTTAGTAGAGATGGGGTTTCACCGTGTTGGCCAGGCTGGACTCGAACTCCTAATCTCCAGTGATCTGCCTGCCTTGGCCTCCCAAAGTGCTGGGATTCCAGGTGTAAGCCACTGTGGCTGACCAAGTTTCTTTCTTACCAGTGCCTCCATCACTGGTGTTTGGTTTGGATTAAGAATGTAAGGTTGAGACCCAGAAAAATGACTGAATAGAGCCTATCTCTTTAGCCTATTATCTGCCCCTGTGTGCCTGGGAGTTGAGCCACATCAAGCCACCTGTCAGGACACAGACCTCCCTCCTGCCTCTTTGCCCACTGGGTTCCAATCCCTTTGCTTGGAATGCCATTCCTCCCTTCTTTTGCCTGGCTGGGTTTTACCTACCTGATAAACCTTAGCTTGAGAATCATTTCCCTGGGAAGCCTTTTCTGAGTCTCACCACTGTGCTTTCCCACCCCCAGTTTAGTTTATTTTTCAGCCACATTGCAGAATAATTGTTGATTTGCTTGTCTGCCTTCTCCAGAATACCAAAGATCGGGGACCACTGTATACTAATGGAAAAACAGCAACAGCAGTAAAGCACGATCTATCCATTTTCTCATCACATCTTCAATAACCCCACAAAGCAGGCTCTGATAGCCACATTTTATAGATGAAGAAACAAAAATTTATTTATTTCCTTGACAAATCTCCACTGACTTTCCATTATGTGCCTGGCATACAAGGGTTAACTAATCTGCCCAAGGCTGCCCATTTAGAAAATTGCAAAGCCAGTCATTGAGCTCAGGCCTATCGGATTCTAAGCCTGTGCTCTCGCCAGGATGCTTTTTCTCCTAGCACATAGTAGGCACTCAGTAAATATTTGTCAAAGAAGTAAATGGCTACATATGAGAGTAAAGGCCCTGGAAACCCAGCCCTCTTTCTCGGAGATCCTCCTCTAGCAATGGGCTGACAGTGCTACTTGGAGGCACTGCAGTTGCGTCTTTTGATCTTCCATGCATCCTTCTAAAGGAGGTACTGTGTTTTAGGAAGATCCCAAAGGTAAACATACAGGTTGCAATAAAGCTTTCCTGAGAATCTTCTTTTGAAAAAGCGAACAGGACACAGACTCCAGAATTTTCAAATTATTGTGATTTCTAGGATTCGTTTTTATGGTTTGGGAGTGGAATGTATGGCTTAAGCAAACACAATTAAATCCAAATTACCCGTGGCCACGCAGCCACTGGCTGTCTTTCCGTGTGGGAAAAGGCAGGGCTTTGTAGGGCTAGAAAATATCTGAAAAAAATATGAAGTGACTCTGTCTTTTTTTCTTTCCCTTTTTGTAAATGTTCTTTTAAAACACACCAAATTCCTGAGGAATTTGCTGTTTTATCTGTTTATTTTTTTGATTTGTTACTGTCCTAGAGCACGAAATCTTGTTTAAAAGGCACTGTTCTTTCTTGATATGGATGCCCATGATTTTCATTCTTACTTTCTAAGTCCAAAAATGAAATGCAGTTCTGCCTCATTGGGAGCATTTCTGTATTCTTAAAATGTGCTGGTGTTTTTCCTGCTAAAGATGCTTCAGAAGCAGTGGGTAGGCAATTTGTTGTGATTCATAGTGAATTTATTTATATGGAGAATTTTCTCCAAATTTTAAACTCAGTGTACCCTTTGGTACTTCATGTATGTGCCAAAGTGTCGTCTCCATATGACTGGTGCAGGCCATTTGAATAAAGTTCCAGATGGAAATCATTGTTCAAATTATTCCTTTCCCATCATCTAAATATAAATAGCAAAATGGAAAGCTATTTTCCATTGCTTCCCAAACAATAATAATAATAATAATAGTATGAAAAAATCCTGACAGATACCTTCAGATAGTATGGTATTATAATGACCGTAACTGCTATAATGGGACTCTTTTACAGATGGCAGCCGAGCCTCATCAAACCATTCATTAGTCCTTCTAAAAACTGTCATATACATTCTCTTCTTTATGGTTCAAAACACAAAAGCCCCTTTGTGCCTTTAGAGACGTAGCTGCAATTTCAAATAAAAAGAGCAGCACATTAGCTGCCATTATGCATGAGCCATATCATCAGCATAAAAATGAATTTGTAATATTTTGCCACATGTGATGTATTATTGCCGGGCTATGTAAACAATACTGGGTCTGAAATTGAGCCTTGGGGACTCCCTTTACAACTGACAAATTGAGAAACAAGGCCATCAACTCTCACACATTGCATCCGGTGAGTTAAATAACTCAGCCAAGATCCATTTCCAGCCCAGTCTGAGATAATCTCTGTCCTGTAATAATAAATCATAGTCAAGGGCGTCGGATGCCCCAGGCAGATCTATACACCCGTAAACAAGGCTATGCTCCACAATTTTGATCACTCTTAAAAGCTCAAGCCAAATCATTCATGGGTTTAATCTCAGCATTGGTCACAATTACATTCACAGCTCCTGTCTGCCCATGAAAAACAGCAGGGTTGCTGTTTAGAAATAGATCAAGGTAGTAGCTTTCTCTCTTTGTTGATTTTTTGGCTTTCCCTTCTGTACTCATGAAATCAGTGAAAGCTGGCGTCTGCACTGGGGATCAGCCACAGAGAGCATGGGACAAGTTCTATTTATTCCAAAGGAAGGAAGCAGAGGAAGATTGCATGGTAAAGCCGGGTTGCTGAGCAAATGATTCCATTGTCGTAGAACGTGGAACCAGAGTTTTGGGCAGAAATGGCCTGGGGAATGGTGAATTTGCTCAGTTGTGCCTCCTAACTGAGTTTTTTCACTTTGCGTTGGTGGCTTATGTTCATGGCTTCATAGGTTTAACTGTCTGATTGGTGGCCACTTTGGGCACAATGGGATTGTTAACACTTGTTGGTTGTATGGGGTCAAAGCTTATACACGGATGAGAATTGACTGCTCAGACCAAGTGTTTGGCAATTCTCAGTCTGTATTTTGTTCTTTAACTTGCTCTAAAATTCACAATAGAGTTAATCTATTCCTCTTCTCGAGCTTTACTTATTTTCGGAATTAATTATAGTTGGCCCTCATTATCCACAGTTTAGCTTTCCCAAGTTTCTGTTACCTCAACTGTGGTCCAAAAATAGGTTAAGTACAGTACATTAAGATATTTTGAGAAACAGAGAGAGACAGAGACAATATTAATATAAATTTTATTACAGTATATTATTATAGTGTCTAATTTCACGATTGTTAATTTTTTCCTGTGCCTAATTTATAAATTTATCATAGGCATGTATGTATAGGCAAAAACAGTTTCTATAGGTTTCAGTACTGTCCAAGGTTTCAGGCATCCGCTGGGGGTCTTGGAATGTACTCTCCATGAATAAAGGGAGACTGCTGTTCACACAAGAGCTGAACAGCCAAAACTGGGGAGATTGATAGGGGGTACCAAAGAGAGAATTTGGAGTTCAAAGTAAGATGCATAACTCCTTTTATGATTAATATTGGCAGGAGAGGGAATTAGCATTGTTAAACACATACTCAGTTCAAGGCACTATGCTGCCTGACTTGGAAATGTTATCTCACTTAATCCTGACAGTAATCCTGTTGGGTGATATAATCATTATTTAAGAAAGAGGAGGCTGGGTGTGGTGGCTCACGCCTGTAATTTCTTTTACACTTTGGGAGGCCGAGGTGGGTGGATCACAAGGTCAGGAGTTTGAGAACAGCCTGGCCAATATGGTGAAACCCTGTCTCTATTAAAAATACAAAAATTAGCCGGGTGTGGTGGCGCACACCTGTGGTCCCAGTTACTTGGGAGGCTGAGGCAGAAGAATCGCTTGAACCCGGGAGGTGGAGGTTGCAGTGAGCTGAGATCGTGCCACTTCACTGCACTCCAGCCTGGGCGACAGAGAGAGACTCTATCTCAAAAAAAAATAAAGAAAAAAAGAAAGAGGAAAATCAAGACTCAGAGGGGTGAGGTCACTTGCTCAAGCACACATAGCTATGTGACTGACAGAGCTGAGAGTTGAAACTAGGTTAGGGTGACTGTCAACACACAGTGTTTCTCCTGTGCCTCACTGCCTCCCAAGAGTGAGATCTCAAATTTATGTGACATCTCTGACTTAAGGCTGGGTAGGCAAATAGGATTTTATGTCAAAGTTGCTGGATTAGTAGTAGTGCCTGGAATGCCGTGTGGAGAAAGATTGTCGTTGGGTGAAATTCTCCAGTTGATGAATGGTGTTGGCCACGTGTTTGGCTGGGGAGGCCAGCAGGCAGCAGGCCGGCTGAGCGTATGCTGGGTTCGCCTCAGGTTACTAGGAGGCATAGTCTGTCGTCAAGCAGAATTGTGCCTGTGTGTTGGGTAACAATGTATACCCACAATGGTTATATGTTGGTAGCAATGTATTATTCATAACCTGTTAGGAAGAAAATTCTATTTAAAAAAGCCTCTTAATTGCCACTCTGGAAAGTATCAAGTTGTGGTCCATCAGCATTTCAGGGGCTTATATTTTTGTAAGTAAAACACACTTGAAGGCACCCTGGCAATACCTAGGGTATCCTGCCCTTAAAGCATCCTATTTAGAGAGTAATTATTTTCTATCTTTGTTGCAGTAACAATAGGGGAATGAAACCTAAATGAATGATCAAAACAAAAACTCCTCCAACCACGAGGTGGCGCTATAATCTATTACTCAATTTATAAATGCTTCGTGGATTGCTTGCTGACTACTCTATTCTCTTTTTGTTCCTGTTTTACTTGCTTACTTTTTAAAAATTTATTTTTTATTGAAAAATAAAAATTGTAGCTATTTATTGCGTACAACATGTTACTTTGAAATATGCATACTCTGTGGAATGCCTGAATTGAGCTAATTAACGTATGCATTACCTCACACACTTTTTATCTTTTGTGTGGTGAGAACATTTAAAATCTACTCTCTAGGCAAATTTGCAAAAATACAATACAATACAATACATTGTTATTAACTGTAGTCATAATATTGTACAATGGATCTGTAGAACTAATTCCTGCCATCTAACTGAAATTTTGAACTCTATTTTTCTTTTCACACTCATTTTAGTTCTTTCCTTCATTTCCCCAACCCTTCTCAAAACAAACTAACGAGCCAATGGTCCAACAAGCAAATAGCTCCTCCAAGTACCTTTTTTATTATTATTCTTTCCTCATAGTCCCCATATTTTAAATGCCTTAATCTAGCAAACAAACCTCAATTAGTAATAAAAATTCATTTGGGGGTTTTCATTAATCAAAGACTATCAGAGCTTCTGCTCAGAATATGTGTTATCAAGTAAGTTATGTTTCTCCAGCTAAAAATTAAAGACATTTAGTATTTTAGATAGCATGCCTATGTAATGTTATCAAGGTTTATTTTCAAGTAATGGAAATTGTTCACCAATACTCCTTACTGCCTTTAAAGACTTCTGGGAGGGGTGTCTTTAAACTCTTTTTGAGAACCAAATTCATTCCTGGGTCCCTGGGTAGAAATTTTGTAAATATCAGGATGGTGAGGCTGCCTCTCCAAAAGCAATACCTACTGGTTCTCTTTCCTGGTCAAGTTTGCTCACAAATTCGAACTCCTTGCCCAGGATTTAATTCTCCATTTCGGAGAATTTAATCCTGAATAACACTTACACCTGAATAACGTCTTTAATTCTATGTTCTTATCATTCACCAAGAAAACTAGGCCATTTTGGTTTAAATTAAATCACCGAAGGTCTTGTATAATTTGTTGGTAATAGTAAAAGAGACTAGACTCATGAAATTAGGGATCGCTCACAGTTGTAACAATTAGACAACACTTCCTCCCAGACACAAGTTTTAAGACTATCAATTAAATATAAACAGGTTTTCTGGCTGTAAGATTTTAGCTTTTGTTTCCTTTCCAGTTAGCCTAGAACCCAGCAGTCCACATGTGCCTGAGAGAGGAAGAGATGGTAAGACCAAATGTTGCTCAAAACCTTGGAGACAAGTTTGGTTCTAGCATGAGCTGAAGTTTTACTAGATTAGCAATTTATATAGGCTATGTCCTTCAATTCGTCTACATAATTTCCCATTGCCTAGTGAGCACTATAGCTCAAGGACCAATGGCACCCAACACCTTAGAAATAAAATTCGTGAGTCCAAAGACAAAGCATGCTATTGTTTGGCTCCTTCCACTGCCACAGGAAGACTTTTGTTATTGGACTAAACTTAGAAGAAGTGAAAGTTTTATGATAAAAGCAATTCTAAGCCAGTCTTTGCATAATGAGCCAATCCCAACAGTCACCTAATAATATTTTCCTCCCTGAACTCTACCTTTGAATAAACACCTTCCTAATCATGTGCCCCAAACTGTTTCTAGCGAATTCAGGAAGAGAGCAAAGTGCAACTATGTCTGATGTATCACCCGAGTGGTCCAGAGGTAGATGGCTCGATTGATACAAACCCAGCGTAAATTCACAGATTTCAGACGTGTTATATTTATGATCAACTGTGACCCACAAAGTGAAAAGTGTGTGAATCAGTGAAGTTTGGTGGTCTTTAAAAAGGAAGGGAGGCCCTCAGCTCCCCCAGAATGGTGCTGAATGTGGCTGGAATGTAGCTAGGTGTCTGCCAGCTGCCATCCAGGCATAATCCAAGTGGGAGCCCCATCTTGGTACAGAACGTAGGAACACATCTACAGTTCTGTGGCTTTCCTTCCCCAGAGCTGTGTCTGGCCTGAATGTAAAGATGTTTGGAGAAGATGACAAATCCAGTCCATGACCCTGGCTTTAGTCCAGTTCCTCTGACCCCCCTAAATCAGGTCTCAGAGCAACTTGGAGCTTAATGCGGAGGAAGATAATTCTTCTGACTCTGGAAAATATTAGCTAAATAGATGACAAAGATCGGTTGTAAAATCTCTCTAAGAAATGAATTAGATCAGTCTGTCTGCCTAAGGTGGTATGGATGTAATTACCCCTAAAAGCCTGTTTCTTTACATGTAAAACGGGGATTATAGTGGTACCTATATAATCTTCACAATGGTGGTTGTGCAGATGAAGTGAGTAGTGCAGGTAGTGCACTGTGCTACGTTGTTGTAAGTGGTCAGTAACTGATAATATAAAGGGGGACTCCCTTTCTATCCTAGAGGTGAGACATTCTAGCCAACTGTTACTGAGTTCAAGAAGAGTCTCTTTCTCTTGTTCTCTCTCTCTCTCTGTACACACACACACACACACACACACACACACACACACACACACACACACACACACCCTGGGGGGTATTAAACAAAGTGTTCCTTTAAAGCTGTATTGTGGTTAATCTCTTATGGCTTGATGAAAGAGCCTCTCTGTATGGACAACCCCTAAGTTCATAATGGCCGTAAAGGACTGAAGGATGGAGACTGAAATGTGGAACCAGTTTCTCATTGTACTGAAATGTATCATTTTTAGGATTCTTGTTAAGAGACAGTGTCTTCAGTTTCATCATGCACAATTTGTTGTGAGCCCAGCCAAATATGGCCACATAGTACCTCAAGGTGATAATTTTCTAGCACTATGCTAAGTGTTACACACACATGATATCATGTAACTTTTCACTGAGACCCTAAGAAGTAGCTACTATTTGTCTACCCATTTTACCAATAGGAAAATTGAGACTCAGAAAGCTTAAATTATTTGGCCAAGCTCACAAAAGCAACATGTACAGAGCTAGGATTTGAATTCAGATCTGTGAGAACCCCAAGCTCTTACCACTCCCTTTTCTTCCCTGCCTCCCATCTGCCTCACTCATGTGAATGGCATAAAGATACTCCAATATTGACTTGGCTTGGAGCTTCAGAATGGGGGCCTGCGGAAATGTCTGGAGACATTTTCAGTTGCCACAGGTTGAGAACCCTGCCCTGATAGTATACAGGGGAAGCTCTGTGGTGTAGTGTAGTAAACAATAGGCTTATAAATGTTAGATCATCGATAGAGTGTATCTCATCCCCCAACTCTGCAGGGGAGGTCTGATTACCACCTTTAACACAGAGGAAACTGAAGCTTAGAAAAGATAAGTCACTTCCTCAAGATCACATGGTTAGCAATCACTGGAGCTGGAAATGATACTAAGGACTCCTGATCCCAAAGTAGAGATTTCCTCCTTTATCACAACGATCCCTGGGCCATTGTTTTTCTCATCAAATTTAGACTTTTAGTTTACCTAAACATTATTTAGCTTGCTTGGTGGTTCTCAAGTGATAACGTGCATCGGATTTGCAGGAGGGCTTGTGGAAGCAGATTGCTAGGCTTCACCATAGAATATCTGATGGGGCCCTGGTGGGGCCTGTGAATTTGCTTTTCTATCAAGCTCCTGGGGGATGCTGATGCTGCTGGACCAGGGCCATACTGAGAACCACTGAATTAGGTCTCAAATGTGTTTTCTTTCTTCTTCTCTTCTGAGTCTTCTTCTGCCTCCTTTTTGCCTCTCCTCCCCCAACTGTCTGGGGACACGAAGAGTGCTGAATTTGCAGCCTGGCTTCTATGGACAGGCTAAGGCTGACAGGCTGGTGAAATATTAGTGCAACATGTGAAACTTACAGCCTTCCAAAGGCTCACTGCAGAGCGCAACCGATTACATGCGTCACTGGTCCAAGTGTTCCTTACAGTCTCCTGGGAGTGAATTAAAATCCTTTGCTGGTGACATAGAGGGGTGGACTGGTTCTGGGTCTGGTCTAATCTGGGTCAGAGAGCATGGGCTGATCTGTCATCTGAAACACTGAAACTTCTCCCAGGCGTCTCCTGGGGGATGATGGCTGCCCGCTGTGCTGGAGGCAAACAGGAGGAGGTACAGATGGAGGCCTGTCCCTTGTCCCTTTGTCTGGCAGCTGCTCTCCTCACAGGGTGGTTGCTGCAGGCAGCAGTAGGTGGTCTGCATAAGGGGCTGGGAAACCAGGCTTCCCACAGCCTTGGGGGTTCCCTCCAATTTATTACCTCTGAATGCTTGGAACATCTGATGTGCCAGAGGTCCAGGAATTTGTGATGAATGTACAATGAAGACATATGCTGTACTCAAACTAGCAAAAGAGGCCAAGGAGGGGAATCTGGAAACTAGTATTTATTGAGACTGATCATGTGCCAGGCATTGTGTTCGATACTTTACAGTCATCTCATTTAATCCTCATAACAGTCTTGCAAGTTAGATGTTCTTACTCATGTGAAGAAAATGGGGTTTCAAGAAGCTAAATAACTTGCCTAAGCCCATCAACCTTGAAAATGGAGAAGCCAGGATTTCAGCCCAAGGTAATCTGACCCTAGCAGCTGTTATCTTTCCATTTAATGAGAGACAGAGAGAGAGAGAGAGAGAGAGAGAGAGAGAGAACTTGAAGGCTTGAGGTTCAGAGGAGGTGAGGATGCCTTATGACTTGTGATTTACTGGGCAATTACTAGGCCAGTTTTCACTTTAGCCAACCTTCGTCCAGTAATTTTGAAAGAGCATGTCTTCCTTCTTTTGCTTGGTGCAGAGAAATTTAATAGGCCAGTTTTGACTTTAGCCAACCTTCGTCCAGTAATTTTGAAAGAGCATGTCTTCCTTCTTTTGCTTGGTGCAGAGAAATTTAGAACAAGGGGAAATAATGCATTAATACATGCCGTAAGAAGTTTGCTTCCATCGTTAGGCAAGTGACTTGTGGAGTGAATATTCCCCTTAGAGCTGTAGGGGGCACAGTAAATCCCAAAACAATTGAAGGAATTATAGAAGCAGGATAGTACAGGACATTAGGACGTTGTGCCTGATCAGGGGAACGAAGCAATTTGTTCTCCTCTCAACCAAAGTTTATCATCTCTTCTTAGTAGATGAAAATGGAATGTCACTGCTTTTGTTCTTTTTATAAGAAAGAAAAACAAATCAACATGCTCCCTATTGTTTCCCTGACTTGTGAAAATAAAATCCGAACATATATTTGTGATTTCATACAGCCCGGAAGACCATGAAAGAAACATGAGCCCGAGGAATTTGTCAACCCACTCTCTTTCTGTGGTCTGCAATGCCTGGGTTTTAATTGCAAGTAGGAAGGGCGCTTGAATTGGCAAGACTTTTTTAGTATTCATTCATCTTGAGCAAATTGTGACATCCATGGGGTGGGGAGAACCAAGCATTTAAACTACTTTTTGGCATAATTGGCCTTGACCTTCATAATTTCATAATATGCTTAGTGGTATATGCAACAGGCCTGACTTCCAGAGCTTGTCATTTGAAATCAGACGCAATCCACAACATCAGTAATGATACCTTTCTTTATTCAATGCCTGTAAGGCATTTTCAGTGGCATTATCTCATAGAATCCTTAGAACAACTCTATTAAGGAAATATTTTCATCTTCAGTTTATAGACTAAGGACACCAAACCTTGAAAAGATCACACAATTTGTCAGGAGCAAAGTCTCAACTCAGACCCAAGCTGCTAAGTCCCATTTGAGTGTTTGTTTACTACATTCTTATTTACCTCTTTGTTCTGTAAATTTGACGTTGGTCTTTCAACTTAGTGATTAGATTTTTTTTTAAATAGCTTTTCTCTGATATAAAATGAACACGTATTCTTAATAAAAATACAGAAAAATCAGTAAGAGAAATAGAAAGAACTCTGTCCCTTTAAGACAATCACTATCAACATTGTGCTGCGCTTTTCCCCAAGCGTGTTGAATCAGCAACTTTTCGTTTTGATCGAGTATAAGTTGTGTGTGTATCTTTCAGTTTTGTTTCCCCAGGAGCACGCAACACAGTATCTGGAGTCTTAAAGTTGCTCTGAGGAGGTCTGCAGAATGGATGGAGGGAGAGAAGGATGAATGCATGCATCCGTAGGCTTGTATGGGGGCACCAAAGAGTTAGAAGAAATTGTCCCTGTCCTTGAAATGCTTGCCATCTAAACATGGGAAGACCAGGCACTTATTTCTGTGGCAAGTTTTTGGAACAACTAACAAAAATATAAGGAAATACTTACACTCGAAGTTAATAGTGTGGTGTGTGTCATATGCCAGTGCTGGGATTGAACAGCATAAATCAAGACTAGTCAGGCGAGAGCTCCTGGAAGACACAGTATTTAGTTAAATGTTGAGAGAAACGATGTATGTAGTTGACAGAGAAGTGTATGGCTGTCTCTGGTGTTTTCCAAAATGATAGACTACAGAAAAGTATCTGTGTCACTATTACTTGAAAACTGGAAATTACTTATATTCCAGCAATTTTCCTTTGGTGTTTGCATTTCTGCAGTGAAAGCACAGTTCACCTAGTAGGCCAAGGAAATCTATTCTTTTAGTCCATTTATCGAAAATATAAAAGTGGGGCCAGGCACAGTGGCTCAAGTCTGTAATCTCAGCACTTTTGGAGGCTGAGGCAGGTGGATCACCTGAGGTCAGGAGTTCGAGACCAGCCTGGCCAACATGGTGAAACCCTGTCTCTACTAAAAATTCAAAAATTAGCTGGGTGTATGATGGCAGGCGTCTGTAATCTCAGCTATTCGGGAGGCTGAGGCAGGAGAATCACTTGAACCTGGGAGGCGGAGGATGCAGTGAGCCAAGATCATGCCATTGCACTCCAGCCTCGGTGACGAGTGAGACTCCATCTCAAAAAAAAAGAAAACATAAAAGTGGCTTATGTTTCTGAAGAGTGCTACTTTCTAATCACTTGGAGAAATACAAAAGGAAATGAAAGTGGCTGCTTTACTATTGGCTTTGGGAAAAAGAAATACTGCAAGCTAAATAATTTACGGATTAAATATGTGAGTGTTAAGGAAGAGGTCAGCTTTGTTGCTTTTAGAAGAATGATTTACAGTTCTACTTAGCTTTTAAAGTCCTGCTGTGACATTTGGGAACATGCTTTTCCATTGATAAGTAATACCGTAGTGTGATAGATGAGGGAACAATAGCATGAGTTTGGCCAAATCGCTATTCGTAATGTTTGTTTAACAGATAAAGAAGTCAGGTGACATTTTCCATTGGTGTGTTGTGCAATGCTGCAAAACTAACAGCTCCAAGATTTAGCATAGAAAATGAGAAATTCCCAGGGAAACTCTGGGTTGGCAGTTTGGAAAGACCGTCCACCATCAGTTGGATTCCTTCAATTCCTCTTCCTCTGGTTTTCATGATTCAGTGGAAAGAGCATGGACTTTGAAGTCAGATCTGTGTTTAAATCCTAGCTCTATCATTTTATAGAAGTGGGGCTTTGGAGACGTTACTTAACCCCCAGAAGCCTGTTTTCTTATCTTCTAAGTGAAGTTACTAATAGCCATGTCAGAGGATTGTTGAGAGAATGAAAACAGTTACTCGTGTAGAGTGACTAACACAAAACTCGTTGCCTAGTAGTCACTAATATACCCATTCATTCAACAACCATTTGGCATTGTGCTAGAGGCTGGGGAATATGAGAACGATTAAAGCAGTCTGTGTCCTTGTAGATTTAACAGTTTAGTAAGAAAGGGAGGTGAAAAATAAAATATATAAAAATATATTTAAAAATATATATTAAAAAATATATAAAAAACAAATATATATAATCATGATAAATGTAGCCAAATGTCATAAAGGGAGTAAAGGCTGAGGTGAAGAATATTTGGGGTAAATGTGAAATGACTTCACATAGGGTAGGACAGGGAATGCCTTTCTGGGCAGATGACTTTAAGCAGAGACCTAAAGCATGAGAAAGAGCCAGCTGTGAAAAAAGTTGGGGGTAAAGCATTCTAAGCAAAAGGGATTCATGTGCAGCAGCCTTGAGGCAGGAAATGGCTTGGAATGTTCCAGGAATTGAGCAGATGAATGGTTGCAAAAGGTGAACCACTAGGGATGAACCTGGAGAGCAAAGAAGCGAAGATCTAGAGATGAGGTGGGAGAAATCAGCAGGAAGGATCTCGCGTGACCTTGGTAGAGAGTTTGAATTTTATTCTAAGTACCATTTCTTCATTGGTTTTCTTCCCTCTCCATCATAATTTCAACAAGTATCTAGCACCAAGAACCTGCTGGCTGTCATCCAGTTTTGCAGAAATTCTAAGGAATACACTCCAAGGATTAGGGAATAAATACCAAGGTGGCAGAAAAGCACATCCTGCTCTGAGGGTAAGGCCCTGGAGCCTGCAGTGAGGGTCTACTTCTTAAGCATTTGTGGCACTAACTCACAACGGGTCAGAGCTGCAGGGACCTGGAACTCCCCTAGTCTTACCCCCGTGATTTGATAGACAGGGCAAGGGATCTGTATAAAGCATGGTGTTAAGGGAACTAGGAGAAAGATTTAAGTGCTTACTTATTGATAATCTTCTGTTTTCTAGAAAGGTTGCTGGATACTTTCCTGTTAAACTTCTTTATCTTCATAACTATCTGTAAGTTAGTCATTGTAGCCAGGCTTTGTGTGTGAGAAAACTGAATAAACTGGCAAAGAAAGTGACCAATTCATGCAACTGCTTTGAAAAATTATGGTTTTATTCTGTTACATTGAATTTTCACATGCCCTTACAACCCCAAATTTCCAATTCTTGGTATATTTCCAAAGGAAATTTTTATAAAGGAGTACTAGGAAATACACATATAAGGATGTTCAAGATAGTATTGTTCTTAATAAAGAACTGGAAATAATCCAAATAGCTATCCTCAGGAAAATGGGTGGAGAGCTTATGGTAAAATCACATGATAGAATATTACACAACTGTGAAGCGGAGTGACCTACAGCTACCCACAACAATACGAGTGTCATTCAATATGATATTAAATGAAAACAAGTCCCACAAGACTTAGAACATTTCACTCTTGTGGGGTTCACAAAAACCCCACAAAACTATATAATTTAGGCATACATATACATGTAATCAAACTGTTTAAAGCAAAGGAGTGATAATCATAAACTTCTGGATACTGATTGCTGCTGTGTGGGGAGGTAGGAGGTAGGATAATAGAGGAACATATAGGTAAATAGCAGTTCAAGTTCTTGAGTAGAGCGGTGAGTGTATGGACATTGACGGCACTGTAACTGAATGAATAAATGAATGAGTAATGAATGAATGAAATAAGAATTCAACCTATCTGGACCAATGATGACAATGTATTACGAACTGAAAATGATGAATGATTCAACTCTGCAATTGAAGCCCGTTAAAAGAAAAAAAGAAAAAAAATGACTTTTATAGTCTTTGCATTATGCTCTGATGCTTAAGCAGTAAAAATAGCTATCTGATAATGTATTAACACAGCTCTGAGCTATTCACTTGGTAGCTTCATTATGTGACAATGGCCACTACTACTCATATACCCATAACCCTACCACAGTATTTTGGATTTATATTGTCTATTGTATAAATTTATGCTCTTCAAATTTTTCTAATCATGCACCCAATCAGAGAAAAAAATTAGGGCATCCACTCCTAATATCTGTGAATTTGTGTACATCTACCCTTATCAATATATCTATATATTTTTCTTTGTTTTAAGGTAAAATGAAATATAAATAGAAGTTTGAATAATTTCTTCTTATACTTCAGTGGATTATCTTGTGCATTCCACTTTGGGGATATCTATAGATAACTAAATCATATTATGCAAATAATTTACTTTTCTATTTCAAAGTCTCTCCCCAACGCCTGGCATTTATTTTCTGGAGTGAAGTGGTGTGATCTTGGCTCACTGCAACCTCCGCCCCCACGGGGTTCAAGCAATTCTCCTGCCTCAGCCTCCCAATAGCTGGGATTACAGGCATCTGCCACCATGCCCAGCTAATGTTTGTATTTTTAGTAGAGACAGGGATTTCACCTGTTGGTCAGGCTGGTCTCGAACTCCTGACCTCAGGCGATCCACCCGCCTCGGCCTCCCAAAGTGCTAAGATTACAGGCATGAGCCACCACGTCTGACCTCTTTTCTTATTTGATGTTCATGATATTCCTGAGAGGCAAGAAGGCAGGCAGTGTTATTCTCATTGCACCAATGGGAAAAGAGAAGCCCAGATAATTCTTGGCTCTTCCACAACATTAGCAAGAGAGTGGCAAAGCTTGTAATAGGAACAGAACTCTCTGCCCCTCCCTAGGGCTCTTCCCACTGTATCTGGCAGCTTCTAGTCTAACATCTTAACAGAGTTATATGATTCTTAAGGTCAGACCAACCTGGCTTCAAATTCCAGCTCTGTTATGTGCCTTCAGATGAGTTATTAAATCTCTGTGAATCTTCATTTTCCCACCTGTAAAATGGATATAATAATATTGGCCTTATATGGTGGTTATAAGAACTTAAAATAGGATCAAATATATTACAATCTAATAGAGAGGACAAGATCATCAATAAGTGTGTTTTCCTTTCCTTCTTATTTTTGCTTCCCTCTTCCATTATATTGGCATTACTGACTTAGCAACTTTTGAAATGTAGAGAGAGGAAGTGGTCATTGTAAACAACCATGAAATATATTTTTGTGTATTTAATTTTCAATGCAGAAAGTCCTAATAACAGTATTAATCTTGTCTCTAAATCTCTCTCATATTTAGATACTAAATTGGCTCTACATGGGCTGTTTTGCAAAGCAAAAGAGGTCAAGGATGCTTTAAAGCAGTGTGGTCCGCACAGACCTTGTGTCTCTTTAGCTTTTTGGTATTAAATATGATGCCAGATGTCATGAGTGCATCCATTCTTCAACTAAGCTCTAACTCTTTACATCATAATATGATGTTTTTCCTCCTTATCTCTATCTGAAGGAGTTGAAAATAATTTTTGCATCTGAGCAACTGTATGGACCAGGATCTGGGGGACCAGCTAACCTGTGCACCAGAGAATCATGAAATTCATATGTTGGCCTTGTCTGTGAATACGGTTCCTATACACAAGATATAATAACACATCTTTACCGAGCTGACCTACTGAATGCCTGCACGTGTTTCTAATTTGTGTGGGATTGTTCTCTCAGTAGATTCCATTCTCCCTTAAAAAACACACATGTACAAACACAAAACTTGGTTTAAACGAAACAGACACCTTAAGAATCTTAACAAGTAGAGTTGACCTTTGAACATAATTCTACAAAACTGCAATGTGCTCCCCAAGTGTTGCCAGGAGGCCTCGGACAGATCGATGGATGACAACCTCCTTTCCTGCACTTCTATAGGCACAGATATTAGATCCAGAGGGGAACAAATTCCATGAGACCCAGGGCAAGGGTGACGTGGCCAAAATCAAGTGGCGCTGCCTTTCCCACTGTGCCAAGCTGTCATCAAGAGCCCTTCTTTCTCCCTGGAAACTTGCACCATGCACTTCCTCTCATTTGACAGTAGCAAGACCTTTCAGGGCAGAGACCATGGAGTGTGGCCCTTCTGTGAAAACAGAACATCTATGTACAGTAACATATGCATTCGTACACAGGTGCATACTTAGCCACATGTAGCCATCCATGCATGCATGTTCTCATTGATTAAGAGTCCAGGTTTATTGCAATGCCACAGATAGATTTTAGGGAATAAGATAATAGAACAAAACAAAACATACTAACTCTACCATAAGGGCAATTTAACATTTTGCTGAAGAGACACTGATATCTTAAAATAGCTTGGGTCATCTTTTGGCCATCCTTTCTCATGGTATTGTCCAAGGGCAAAAGTACTCCTTAAGGGAATCCACTTATCCAGGATTGGCAGATCCATAGACAGAGGTGCAGTAGTGGCTTCCGGGGGCCGGGGGCAGCAGAGAATGTGGAGGGACTACTTAATGGGTATAGGATTGCTTTTTAGGGTGATGAAAATGTTCTGCAATTAGATTGTGGTGATGGTTGCACAACATTGTAAATGTACTAAAAGCCCCTGAACGGTACGCTTCAAAATGGTTAAAATGGCAAGTTTCATGTTTTGTAACTTTTACCTCAATCCAAGAAAAAAGAGGTAAGATGAACTAAGAGCACTGAACCATGGACAAACGTCAGCTCTCCCAAGTGCTAGGGAATGGCTAGGGATGGGGTTGGGGGGATGCCGCCTGCATCCTGGAGATTGCTAAGAGGGGCTCCTGAGGCCTGGGGCAGGGGTAGGGCCAGAGAGGAGTGTGGTTTGATTCCAGCGTTGGAGAGAGGGAGGTGAATAATGTCAGGGTCAGGTCTGGTGGGAATGCGCTCATGCAGTGTACACACAGGCGTGTTCTGGAAAGAACCCATTTACCTTTCCTTGACCACTGCCTCCTGCTCACCTGCCCCAGTTTGGCTGGCTTTTCTGACTCTGAGTTAGGTTCTGGAGACTAATAGCAGTGACTGCTCCCTCAAATGCTTAGGTCAGATGTCTCAAAGCACATCCTCTGTTTTTCTTTGCCTGGTAGAGAATACAGGCTAGAGGGGTCCTAGCTGTGACCCAAGTGGTGTTGCTCGTGTGTCTATGAAAAAGCCATGGGATCAACCTGATAGCCTGTGCCTTGTGAAGCTTGAGGGGACAACCTTCCCAATTTCTTGTGCCCAGAGCCTTACACCACACAAGCTGATTCAGTATGCACTTCGCCTTGACAAGTGAGCTCAATGTGACTTCTGAGTTCAGTTCAAGAGGAAACTGGTTTATTCTTAAAGTTAATCAAGTTGCTTTTTTTACTTGGGGAACTTGAAAGTTGGGGATGAGTAACTCACGTAGATTTTTAAAAATCGAGCTCTCTTACAAAACGTTAATGTTAGACCTGAATTCGGAAGTGCCATGTAAAAGGTTTTTTAGTTTGCTCATATAACAGGACTGAAATGGTCTCCTGTGGCATAAACTCTTTTGTCTTAGAAAACACTCAGTCATGAATGCTATGAATTTCTGTATCGGAAAATCTGAATCATCCTGAGACCCACATGAGTTCCTTGATGAAAATGTGAAATTAATTTTGTACTAAATAAAACTTGAAAATGGTTTCAATTACAAGAAGAAAAAAACGTGAAACAAAGTAATTCCACTGTATCAGATTCTTGTTTCATTAATTCTGAATTTTGAAAAAAATCACCATTTTCTAGATATTGCTTTAAAGATGTTGAGACTGTGAACATCAGGGGTCATGGTGATACTTAATACAAGCCTCCTGCCACCTTGTAAAGAGTCTGTGAATGCTTTGGACTTTGGGGAAAGCGGAGGAAGAAACAAACATTTATGGTGCATTTGTCGCATGTCATGATGTGGGCTAGGAAGTTTCACATCTGTTGTTCTCTCATTTAATTCTCATGACTGTCTGAGATAGGTATTGTTATCTCCTCTTGTTTTAAGTGCAAAATGGAGGCTCAAAGAGACCACAGAAGATGTCAAAAGTGACACAATTTGTAAGTGGCTGAGTGGGGATCCAAGCCCAGGTCTTCAATGCTCTAAAGCCCATTTTTCTTTGAAATCACGCAACCAATCATTGAGGAAACCCAGGAGATGCACTTCCCACCCCACAATGAAGGCCTTTCTCTGGAACCCCTCTGTCTTCTGCCTGGGACCACTCACCTTAAATTTGGCCTGAGTTTCTAATCTTATGTATCATAGTTGTGTCTACACTTAGCTGGACCTTCTGGAAAGAATCACCATGATGCATGAGGAAGTGTGACCTAGGTACAAAAGTAAGCAAAACACAGTTCCACTTGCCAAGAGTTAAGCAAGAACTTTGCAATACTTGGCCTCATTGTCTTCACCTTAAAATGGCAATAATGATACTTGAGCTTAAGGGCTATTGCATGGGTTCAAGTTGGGTTAAGTGTCTAGCGCTGAGCCCAGCTTAAAGGAGAAAATAAAAATATACTCATTCTCTCGCCACTGCTACCTCCAGTTTTTGGCAGGAGGCAGATGGCGAACCTTCCTAGGGTCATTGAAAGGTGAGATGGAATTAGAGGGCAGACAGCAATTGGAGTTTTCTTCTACCAGATGCTACCAAAATCTTCGTGTACTCACATAAGTGTGTGTGTGTGTGTGTGTGCATACATGCATATATTTGAATTTTAAAATCGAAAACAGAATGCATTATAGCTTCTAACTATTGGATTAATTTGAAAACAGCTTTGTGGTGGAATTTTACAGTGGGCAGCATGAGGCCTGAGTGGAAATGGCTTCTTTTGTCCCACGTTAAATGTGATGCCACTTGAGGTCCTGGTCAAAAATGGATCCAAATCAGAGGAGGAAACGGGAAACATTTTCCTTGCTCTAACATTCAACTCCACTGTTGGTCAAAGGAAACCCTTTCTGAGGAGCCAACTTTTCCAGAATAAAATGGAATCTGTATTGTTAGAGTGAGAACAAAGACACATCATTGCAGGTGTGGAAGGTCCCTCACTCAGGACTGACAATTGAGAAAGAGCTAGTGAATGCTGGTGTGTCTGCAGACGAGGAGACACAAATAGGCTGAGCTCAGAGGGCTCCAGTGTAGAGCTTTACCCATGGTCTTGAACCTGAGAGTTCTAAGCACTTGCTTGCTTTTAGTTTTCTAAATCATTCGGAGCATTTTTACCCATGGCCTCTAATATGGTGTGGATCTGTGTCCTCGCCCAAATCTTGTGTCAAATTGTAATCCCCAATGTTGGAGGTGGAGGCTGGTGGGAGGTGATTGGATCATGGGGGCAGTTTCTCATGAATGATTTAGCACCATCTCCCTTGGTCAAGACAGTGAGTGAGTGAGTTATCATGAAATCTGTCTGTTTAAAAGTATGTAGTGCCTCCCTCCACCCTTCCTGCTGCTCTGGCCATGTAAGATGTGCTGGCTTCCCCTTCGTTTTCCACCATGACTGTAAGTTTCTTGAAGCCTCCCCAGAAGCTAAGCAGGTGCCAGTATCATGCTTCCTGTACAGCCTGAAGAACTGTGTGCCAATTAAACCTCTTTCCTTTATAAATTACCTTGTCTCAGGTATTTCTTTATAGCAGTGCAAGAATGGACTCACACAGCCTCTCATGTTTCCCTGGAAGGCATGTGGAAGGACAGAGGAGAAAATAACATCTTAAATTGAATTTTCAGGATGTACTGGACACTATGCTTTCACCTGACCTTATTTCACTTGGTTCCCAGGACTACTCCAGAAAATACAGTGTGTTATTCTTCCCATTTTGCTGGTAAGGAAACTGAGTTTCTGTTGGCTCTGTGCTTTTTCTCTTGTTAGGTGTGTCTGTTAGTGAATGACTATAGTATGTTGAGGAGAGTTAGAATAAAAGAGATCTGAGAAAATGATTCATTTGGAGCCATACATAGATACAGGAGAAAAGCAAAACAAAACATTAAACACATAAAGGAAACATAATTTGTCATTGGGAGTGAGGGAGTATCTATTGTTTATGACTAAGCATGACACCACAGAGGTTGTGTCCCCTAATCCAGTCCCTAATTCTGAATCACTGTGTGATTTGGTCATTTGCCTATATAGCAAGCTCATTATTTTTCAACTTAGAAAATGTTAGGGAGCCATGGTAATGATCCAAATCCGTTTAGGTTTGGCAAGTCTGTAAACTTTCAAGCTCATTGAAAACAAACCCAAACAACAAAAGATAACAAGGGTTGACAAGGATATGGAGAAAAGGGAACCTTGTACACGGTTGGTAGGAATGTAAATTGATACAGCCATTATGGAATACAGTAGGTTCCTCAAAAAATTAAAACTAGAACTACCATATGATCTGGAAATTCCTCTGCTGGGTATATATTCAAAGAAAATGAAATCAGTTTCTCAAAAAGACATCTGCATTCCTATGTTGATAGCAGCACTATTCACAGTAGCCAAAATATGGAATCAACCTAAGTGTCCATCAGCAGATGATTGGATAAAGAAAATGTGGTGTGTATACACAATGGAGTACTATTCAGCTTTTAAAAAGAAGGAAAAAAGAAGGAACTCCTGTCAAGTGCAACAACACAGATGAATCTGGAGGACATTATGCTAAGTGAAATAAACCACACATGGTAAGACAAATATTATATGATTTCACTTATCGGTGGCATCTAAAACAGTCAAACTCATAGAAGCAGACAGTAGAATAGTAGTTTCTGGGAGATGCTGATCAAAGAGCAGAAAGTTTCTGTGAAGTTCTGGAGAACTAATGTACAGTATGGTGGCTATAGTAAATGGTACTGTATTATATACTTGAAATTTGCTAAGAGAGGAGACGTTCTCACTATACACATGCACACAAAGGTAACTATATGAGGTGGTAGATATACCAATTAGCTTGATTGTGATACTAATTTCACAACATCTACATATATCAAAGCATCATGTTGAACACTGTAAGTACAGAATATTTTTTGTATATCTCAATACAGCTGAGGGAATAAAGACAGAAAACAAAATGCAAGAGGCTTGAAAATGGTCAGTGTAATTTGGAAATGAAGGGAAGGTTTAGAAACAGACTCTTTTCATCAAGAGTCCCCAGTGTCCTAGTGATATGGTTTGGCTGTGTGACCATCTTGAACTGTAGTTCCCATAATCCCCACATGTCATGAGAGGGACCCAATGGGAAGTAATTGAATCATGGGGGTGGTTACCTCCATGCTGTTCTTGTCACAGTGGATGAGTTCTCACAAGATCAGATGGTTTTATAAGGGATTTTTCCCCTTTTGCTCAGCACTTCTTGTTCTTCTCTTTCTTGCCTTCATGTGAAGAAGGATGTGTTTCTTCCCCTTCCGCCATGATTGTAAGTTTCTGGAGGCCTACCCAGCCATGCAGAACTTTGAGTCAATTAACCCTCTTTCCTTTATAAATTACTCAGTCTTGGGTATTTCTTCATAGCAGCATGAGAATGGACTAATACACCTAGATTCAATGTGGTTTTAGCTTGCTTATCTTAAAGATGATGATGAAACATCTTCTTGCCACTCTAGGCCTATGGCAAAGTGGTTTTCAGGCTGTATTCCCGGGAATCCTATGGTTCCTTGGAGGATTCCCCATGGAGATCCTTTTGGAGGAAGGGTATGGTTAACCTGGAGGGGCTCTCAACAGTCTTTCCCTCATACTCTTCACCCTTGCAGGCCTCCACTTTAATCAGAACACCTCCACTTTTATTGCTTTTATGTATTGACTTTCTCTATTTGCTTTAGCTTGAAGCAGTTACATTGCAACTAACACCAATTTTTAAATCTAGGCTATGGGAATGGTAGCTCTTGGAATCCAATACAAACAGCCCTCCCACAACAAGAATGGCCTTAAGGTTAATGACTTGGAGAGTTTCACCTGAGGGGGTATGAGCAAAGATTTAGGGAAGCATGTTTCACTTTCCAAAATCATGTCAGCTTTCATGACTAAAAAAGAACAAAACCATTGTGAACACAGAGCACATTAGAAAAAGAACAAAGTGTGGCAACACCACCAGTGAGATCAGACTGCGTTTAGCCACAGACTCACTGATTGGAGTTTTCTGATGAGGCAGACAGAGTTGTGGAAGGCTGCCAGGAAATTCTGGACATCAAATTGCTTTTGCTAAGCCAGCCCAGCGGTGTAGTAAAGAGCTGAGGAGTCCCAGGAGAGGGTTGGGAAAGGATCAGTCTCTGTTTCTTTACCCCTGATGTGGGCCTTTTTCGATTAGGAAGTCGAGTGTAAAGGAAGTTATCGGGGGTGAAATCAACTCAGCAAGAAACCTTTTTAGACCAAAGCCCAAGGAAAACTAATAAAACCAGTTGGGCTGCTTCATGCTTATCATACGTTGTGCATGTATGTAGATCAACTGGCTTTACGGCAAACACAGACACCCCAAAACAAAATCTCAGTTGTGCAAAAGGATTTCTAAGTCCCCGAAGAATGATGGCTGGGTTCTTTCAAGGAATAATGGCTACATGAAACTCTAGTACATCAAATATCTGACACACTATTTCTAAATTAATGATTGAAATGAAAAGTTGCTTAAGGTATGAATTGGGGATTATATTCGGCTGGGAGAAACCGAGGCCCCCAAGGCAGAGCCCTACACAGATGACTGGTTCAATTTTTCTTAGGTAAGAAGCAGTCTGTAGCATGCAGCTGTGATGATGGAGTTGTCCTCAGGGACACTGAGATCCAGGTTCTTGGAGTTCTCTTGGCTTTGTTTACCACTGACCAAGATTATTCCCACTTCTCCTCTGGCATCTTCCCCATGTTCTAGGCAAGCAAAGGGGGCAGATGAAGCATGAAACAGCTGGAGACAGCTGTGCTCCGTCTTCTTCCTCTGCTCCTGTCCCCACATTTGAAGGAGATTTTCTGAAAACTTCGTCCAATGACTTCAGCTTATATAACTTCGCTAGAACTATATCACACGCTATTCCATCTGCACAGGAGGAATGTACGTATTGCCTTCTAGCTGGGTATGGTGTTGTCTGCAACAAAGGTGGGACCCATTTCTAAGGAAGAAGGGGAGAGAGCATAACAGTTTGACAACCAGCAGTGCCTGCCAGATCTATCAGAAGATTCTTTCCTTCTGGCTCCTGGGGATACATCCATACTACCTCCTGGCCTGCTCTATTCCACTCTTTAAATTACTGTACTCAGCTCTTGCTGTGGTTTTCTTTTGCTTTTTTTTGTAACAGATTCTGCTTTCTATCTATCTTTTTTTTTTTTTTTAAATTGAGATGGAGTCTCGCTCTGTCACCTAGGCTGGAGTGCAGTCGTGCAATCTCAGCTCACTGCAACCTCCACCTCCTGGGTTCAAGCAATTCTCCTGCCTCAGCCTCCTGAGTAGCTGGGATTACAGGCACATGCCACCACGCTTGGCTCATTTTTTTGTAGTTTTAGTAGAGACGGGGTTTCACCATGTTGGTCAGGCTGGTCTCGAGCTCCTGACCTCATGATCTGCCTGCCTCGGCCTCCCAAAGTGCTGGGATTACAGGCGTGAGCTACCGCGCCCAGCCAACAGGTTCTGCTTTCTTTCGTGACCTCAGGTTCCTCATTGGAATACCACCCCATGCAAGTTTAGGTAACAGGCGCATCTCTTCTCTGGCTAACAGTGCTTACAAGTGCAGCTCAGGCTGAGTCACATCGTTGAATTCAGGCCTTTGCAGATGAAGCAGATGGTGCCAGGCTTGGGAGAACTGATTGGTGACTACTGGGCTTCCTTGAAGGTTTTGCTGTCATAAGGTCAAAGGTGCACCAGTGCTGAGGTCACAGTTTGTTCACATGTAGCCATTGTTCTACTGACACAGCTAAGAAGTGATGCACTTCTCACCTCGGTTGTGCTAGAAACTGCTCTTATTAATTTCTAATGAGTTCTCTGGCTAAATCCCTACAGCAGATGTTTAAAACTTACTCTACCTTCCAGAACTCTGACTGTATTCTTGCCCCCTTCTCAGTCATAGGTGACCTCAAATCTTACTTTACAAAAAAATTTAAAAAGATGAGGTCATTTGACTTGAGCTATGTCCTTTGCACCCCAGAAATCACTGTATTTTCACCCTTTCTCTTGTTTCATTTTGATTTTGAGAAATCTAGTCCCTTCTTTGTTCCATTGCTGGGCTCTTCCCATAGCTCTTGACACCATCCCTGATGCCATCCCTCTTACTTCCTTAGTGCCTTGTGTCACCATCTAGCCCTTTCTTTCTTACATGTTCAGTCCCTTCATTTCAACGGGTGCCTTCTTATTTGCTTACAGACCATGACTACTGTGGTCTAGAGGAAGCTTCTCTCTGTCCTGCTGTCCCATAAGTTCCTGCTTACTCTCCCTCCCTCTTTTTTCCAGCAGGTGGCTGCATCCCGGCACCCAAGGGCCATCTCCTGATCTCCTGTGGGATGGCCCTCTCCACACAGCATACACGAGCACTCTCTCTCTCTCCCTCTCTCTCTCCCTCTTTAGGTTCTAGTACCCACTCCCTCCCTTTCACACTTAGGAGTGGTAAGTGCCTAGGAAACACACACACACACACACACACACACACACACGAAGGAAATCTAAAAGTTAGCAGCTGCTTGCTCTGACTTTAGAGATTATGAATGATTTTAAAAAGTATGTTTCTTTATCTTGTATATACTTTTTGATTTTTTTACACCAACCATGGGTTGTTTCATAATCAGAAAAAGAACATAAACTTGGATAAATGTCCATCTACTTGGAAAAGCCAAAGAGAGAGAACAGAAGCCAGGAGAAGAGAGCTCAGACTTTGTTCTTTTATAACTCACTAAATAACATTAGACTGGGCTACTTCATTCATAAAAATCTATAAAATGGGAAACAGACCACTTACTTTCCATACATCCCAGGGCTTTTATGAAGATTTAATAAATTAATCTATGTTAGAGCAATTCTTAAATTATCTGTGGGAAGGACTAGTTTGTTTCTTTCCTTTTTTAAAAAATAAATTAAAGTCTGTAGTTATTTCTGTTTCCTTAGGTTTTTACCAAATGTCCTTTGTCTGTTCCAGGATTCCCTCCAGGACACCACATTGCATTTTCTCATCATGTATCTGTAGCTCCTCTTGGCTGTGACTGTTTCTCAGACTTGCCTCTTTTTTGATGACCTTGACAGTTTTGAAGAGTACTGGTCAAGTATTTTGTAGAATGCTCCATTGTTGGAGTTTGTGTGATTTTTTTTTTTTTTTTTTTTGGTCATATGAATGCAATTGGCTGGGTGCAGGCATAATGGCTCACACCTGTAAATCCAGTGCTCTGGGAGGCTGAGGTAGGAGGGATGCTTGAGGCCAAGAGTTCAAGAAAAGCCTGGGCAACATAGCAAGGGCCTGTCTCAACAAAAATAAATTTTAAAAATTAGCCAGGCTTGCTGGTGTGCACCTGTATTCCCAGTTACTTAGGAGACTGAGGATGGAGGATTGCTTGAGCCCGGGAGCTTGAGGTTGCAGTGAGCTATAATTGTGCCACTGTACTCCAGCCTGGGCAACAGAGCAAGACCTTGTCTCTAACATTAAAAAAACTGGAATTAAGGGTTATTAGCAGGAACACTACAGAGGTAAAGTGACATTTTTATTACATCATATTTAATGGCACAAACTATCAGCATGACTGTTGATGTTGACCTTGATCACCTAGCTGCAGTATTTGTTTCTTTTTTATTTCCATTTTACATAAGGTCCAATTGTGTACAACATAGTTGATGCGACAAAAAACTCACCATGCAAGCTCAAACAAACGAGGTCCCTAGTCACTTGCTTGGAGGTTTTGGCCATGTCAAATTGCCATAGAGTTTCTAAATGCTTACTTTCAACTTTCCTAGTTACCTTAACACAGACCGGGAACAATGCACAGACAGGCCTGGGGCTGTGGCCACACTCTGAGTGGCATTGCACTAATGCACACATCACAGAAGGTTTCCATAAGTAATTTTAAATCAAACGAGATGATTCAGAAACAAAAGGTAAATTTGGTTGGAATCTTGAAATTATAGCAGTCAGGGTGCGAAGAGGTATTGGTGAGAATCCTTTGAATCCCTTGTCCTGCAGATGCGGAAGCTGAGTCTTGGGACATGTGAGACTTGGGTGCCACATGGGAACTCAGCAGCAAGCTGACGCTAAGCCCAGGTCTCCTGTCCCCACCAGGGGTCTTCCCACCATCTGCTGCTAGTCAGAATCATTTCAGGTCCCCCACGAGGAAGAGCAGGGAAGAGCTCAGCATAGGGGGAAGGGGGAGGGGGCTTAGATCTACAGCAAAGCTCAATTTCTCCCTGACTTTCTAACCTCTCGCTACCCCATTAAAACTTAAATGAACAGCTGAGAAAAACAAAATGTTTGAGGAGAGGCGGAGGGGCTTACTTGGATGTAACTGGGATTCTGATAATTGGGGGTAATTTACGCTTTCGGGATAAATAAGTTAGTCTCCCTTTGGCACAATTCCATCTGTTCTGTCCCACTCAGAGAGAATGAAATCCAGGGCTGAGGATGGAAAATGAATTAGTAAGTGACAGGATCCTCCTTCTCTCCTCCCCATCCACTTCTACTTCCCCAGGAGAAAAAAAAGAGAGAGAGAGAGACAGAATGGAGATATGGGTGAAGGCCTAGAGCAACAAGAAATCAGGAAACGTAGAAGAGGTTTACTCATTTGACTCCTTTTTCTATGGAAATGTATTTAGGATTAAATTAGACATGACATTTAGTAGACTCCCAGTGGAAAAATATTTTCTTATGATAGCTGAAGGGGCTCTGGGAAAATGGATGATGAGAGTCCTTGATGGAACAGCCTGGCAACCGGGCATGGCCTGGCCAGGCTACGGTGGGAAGATCACGTCACACAAAGCAGTGGCCAAGGGAATTCTGGGCCACCTGCTTCTTGGTCACCCTGTGCTTACTTTTCTGTAATTGTGAAGGTTTCAGGTTGAGAAGGGAAATGTGGCATAAGAAGGTGATGTTATCTGACTGAGGATCACCCCTAGTTCACAACCCTCTCTGGTTGCTCACTGATCCTCCCTGTGGCACACAGGGTGCCCCCAACCTGGACCCAGCTGCCCTGGTGCCTCACGGTTCTCCCCTCACCTCCCTTCACACCTCTTTCCACCTCCTCTCTTTTGCACATGCTCTTTCTCTATCCTGGAGAGCCTCCCTCATCATTAGCTGCTGAAATCCCATTCTTTTTTTTTTTTTTTTAAGGCAGGGTCTTGCTCTGTCACCCAGGCTGGAGTGCAGTGGTGCAATCATAGCTCATTGCAGCCTCAACGCCCTGGGCTCAAGTGATCCTCCTGCCTTGGACCCCCAAATTGCTGGGATTATAGGCATGAGCCACTGTGCCCAGCCCCCATTCATTCTTGAAGTTCCAGCTCAAACATTACTTACTGTGAGAAGCCTAAGCCAAAACAGGCTGAATTAATAGCCCCATCCCACCCCTGGTGCCTACTGAACTGAATGTGTCTTTAGTCCAGCACTTCTAATACTGCTTTTAACATTCATTACATACATACAAGTATCTGTGGAGCACTACTGTGTGTGCCAGGCATAGTGGTAAGGGCTTTACATAACTTTTCAGGACAATTCTCACCAGGATCTGTCAACAGCCACCATCACCCCCCTTCTACAGCCAGGAAGTAGGGTCTCTGAGAGACCCAGTAGTTTGCTTAGAGTGATAGGATCTGTAGAGGAGGGATTTCAACCCAGGGTGCTTTACTGTTGAGCCTTCTCCCTTCTCCCAGCTAAACTGCCTTAACCACCTCCAGCTCTGTGGATTATCCGCCTATCTAACTCCATCTGCAGCCCCCACCCTCAGCTGCAGCCTCTTGGGAATAGAATACCCCCAAGGTTGTCCTCTGGGTCCCCCTTGGCCTCACCCCATAGAGGGAGCTGGGGATGATCTGTTAACTAATGTCAAATCGATGCTTGAGCTTTCTTATGAAATTGCATGGCAGTAAAACCTTTGGCTCCAAAGACTGTAGCCAATACTACATGCATAAAAATAGTCTAGCAGTCAGGAAAATCCACAGTTGAGTGTTAGTGGCTAGCACATGATTTCCTTGACACTCAGGGCTTTTGTGGTTGAAAACAGGGGCTTTTGAGTGCCAGTGGAGCCTTTTTCTTAAAGACTAAACCTAAATAACATCAGTGCTATTCAACACAAGGCTTGAAACTTCTGACATCACTTGTTCACCCCTGGTCTGGGCAGCTCTGTGTTAGGTCAAAATCACAACCAAGCAGCTGACACAGCTTCTGCACATCCAGGGGTGCATTTGGGAGCCACTGGTTGCCTCTTTCTGTTCCCTCTTGCCCAGGGACAAGCCACAACTCCCAGACTTTTGAAGTAACTTAAAGAATGGAAACGTGTGCCTAAAAAAAGAAATTCAAACAAATGTTTTTAAAAAATGTTGTTTATTTGTGTGTGTGTGTGTGTGTGTTTGTGTGTGTGTGTTTGTGTGTGTGTGTGTGACTATGTATTTATCTCATCAGCTTTTATTGAGTCTCTTTATGCAGGCTTCCTTGGCAAAGAAGTGAAGGTCTTTGAGGCAAGGATTCATGGGGTCCTGGGGCCAGAAGGACCCTCGCCATCAGAAACAGATTCAAAGATTCAAAAGACCTTACCTCTGAAAGGTATTTCTTGACTATTCTCACACATTTCACTTTCCTCATGATGTTACCAAGCTTTCTCCACCCCAAAATCCCACTGGGATTTTAAGTGGAGTTACGTTACATTCATAATTTAATTTGGAGAACTGGCCTCTTGTCAACACTGTGTCTTCCCACGTAAGAACATTGCGTGCCTTTCCATTTATTCATGTTCCTAAGTCAGATTTTATGTTTGTCTTCATGCAGGCTTTATTTCTTTAACTATTTTTCTCAAGGTTTTGTATTATTGTGGCTGTAGTTGGGATTAATGTTGAATTTATACATGTACACCCCAACTGCTTTTAAAAAGGGGATTCCCGAAATTAGGAGGATAGACTAAATTCTTGCTTCAGGGTTTCAGTCTTCATGGCTATGTGCTTATGGGCAATAGGGGCCTGGTACCTTGCAGGAATTGGGGATCATGAGAGGGATCAGTAATTAGAGGGTCCTTAATCATCAAAGTCAAGGTAAGTCTGTATCAGGTACTTCCCAAAACTCAGTGCCTTCAACAGTCATTTATTGTTGAGCATACATCTGCAGCTTGGCCCCAGTTCAGCTCATCTAGTCTGGGCTTGGCTGGCATCTTCTGCTTTAGGCTGTGGCTGCTGGGGTTGCAATGGGCTTGCTGTGCTTCTCACTTCAGTTCTATGCAAGATGGTACAAGTGGTCAGGTGGCACTTAGAGTCTCTTAAGTTCTGGACATAGATTTGGTACACGATCACCTCTGTAAGTCACATGGCTGAACTCAAAGCCATGGGGAAGTGTGGTGGCTTTAGCTAAGCTGAAACTGTGCTTCCAAGAATGTCCCTCTCTTTATGGGTGTGAAGTAGGGTTGGCTGAAAGAGAAATTTGCAAAAGATCTGGAAAGCAGAAGTCAAGCTATGGTCATATCTATGCAGTTGCGATCACCGGCGAGGACCTGCTGGCTCGCCTTGTTGGCACAGGGGCAGCAGTCAGCTCACAACCTCCTTTAGCTCCCACCTGGTCTCCTTCAGCTTCCTCAAATCATGGGTGGTGTTCAAGGGCCACTCCATGGAGAAATGCACGAGCTTTTCTGTCGTTCTGCGTGAATGTTGGAGGCTTGGAGGCAGTGAGACAACCATGTGGCATCTAGCTCATCCTGTGGCCTCTGGTTTACCACTGCTCTTCCTCGCTTCACATCCAGCTTTCCTTCCTGTCTGCCAGTGCTCGGGTCTAGCACCAGACACAAGGACAACATCCTGAAATGGGCTGCTTACCCCACTCCCAAGATTACATAAGGTCTGATCTCTATAAGAAATCCAGTATGCCCCTCACCATGATTCTGCTTCTTTGATTGAACCCTACCAATGCAGGCAGGGAGGTGCACCCAGCCACAGTGAGGCTAGAGCAAGGGAGCAGTGAATGATGGGAACCAGTACTTCTCTCTACTGTGATTATGACATTGTCCTTACAATGACAGGCATGCACATACAACCCCTTGCTGAATATTTTTTGTAAGGTTTAAGGCAAATGGGTTTCCAATTCACTTTCAGAACACAGCAGGGCTAATAATCAATAACTCCCACATTGGTTAACTACAGATTTACCTCTGCTGCACTGCCCCTTTTTTTTTTTTTTTTTTTTTTTTTTTTGAGATGGAGTCTTGCTCTATCACCCAGGCTGGAGTGCAGTGGCGCGATCTTGGCTCACTGAAAACTCTGTCTCCGGGTTCATGCCATTCTTGTCTCAGCCCTCTGAGTAGCTGGGACTATAGGCGCCCGCCACCGTGCCTGGCTAATTTTTTGTATTTTTAGTAGAGATGGGGTTTCACTGTGTTAGTCAGGATGGTCTCGATCTCCTGACCTGGTGATCCGCCCGCCTCGGCCTCCCAGAGTGCTGGGATTACAGGCGTGAGCCACCGTGCCTGGCCTGCACTACGCATTTTAAGTGATCTGAGTGACCCCTCAAGAGAAGTTGCCAATACTGTATTTCATTATAAAGGGATTTTTAAAAAGTAGGCTGTCTTTTCCATCAAAGCATTCTAACAAATGCTCTTCCAACAAAATTATGTACAGTAATTAAATTTCTAAGGTCTAAATCCTGACCCAGTTACTTCAAGGAATATTTGATAGAGTAGTAGGGTAGAATAATTAAACAACTCTGGTCTCTTTAGAGTTCTTTTTAACAGGATTTGAGCTTTAGTATAAATAATTTCTTCTTTCATTTGCCTACCACCATCCTGGATTTCCCATTTCTGACAGGTCCAAGCTGTGAGCTTAAGTAACACTTTAAATTTGAATTTCCTAAGAAGTCTTTTGTGCCTTTATTTTTTCTTAAAACAATTTTGGCTTGCTTGGCCTGGGACACTGGCTTTGGGGCTTTGGGAGAGATAAGACACTTCAGCGTTTTCCTGACAGCTGAACTAAAGAAAACCTCTTACACACACGTCATCTGATTTGTTTCATGTCATTTTGATCACTCCTTCTGACAGTTCCGATCTAATTTTTCTTTCAAAAAAGGGTATCAATTTCAAGGTTTAGAGTTCTTAGGATTTAGAATCCGTGATTGAAAGAGTGAAATTTAATCTTGAATCAAGGTTAGGGAATATGAGCAAGGTTCGCAGGTTTCTTCTCGATAGAAGACTCTTGTGACCACTATTTATTATGGTAATGCTTTGTTATTATAAACCTCCCATGAATAATATTTTGGGGAACTACCACACAACAAGGCACACATTATAACCCCTGGTTTGGGGGTTGGGTGATATCAACGAACTGAGAAGCACAATTATCTCATGGTTATGCATGTCTATGAAGTGTGTTAATACTTTTGTTTTTTACAACTTGTAGAATATTTTCATTGTAGGTGAAGCATCAGACACATTTTTATTCAAAGGAAGAGAAATAAAATGAAAGTTGTGTCTGCTGTGTGTTCTGAATGATACCCTGGTGGCCCCAATCCTCTACGCTGGGGGCTAATTTCCCACTGCGCGTCTCACGGGCGCCAGGACAGGATACTTTCATGTTTGTGTCATGGTACATGACATCCATGATATCCATGGCACAAAAGGAGTCCTTATTTGGAAATAGTGATCAGCCAGTTTGAAAAGGAGGGTTTGATGGTGTGCCTGTAGTAGATATTGTTTCAGGTCAATTTAGTCAAACATTTCAGTAAAGTGTAATGTTTGTTTGGTGCCCTAGAAAGCGAGTTGTCGTGCCGCTGGCATTTGCTTCTTTGCCAGAAGTGTTAAGGCCATGTAGACATGGCTCTAGCGTAGACATCTAGGATGACACTGGGGAAAGCAAGCAAAACTAGCAATGATTAAGTACTTAATAAGTGCCAAGTGGTTTACTTAAGGTATCTCTTTTAATTTTCACGACAGCCTATCAGGCTGATATTACTGTCCATGTTTTGCAGAGGTGAGGGAACTTCAGTTCAGATAATTTAAATGAATTGCCTTCATTGTTAGAGATGGCGAAGCAGATATTGAAAGCAGGGTCTGCTTGATTCTGTGGCTTACACACATTTCCATTAAGCCAGCATTTACCCACGTGTGCTTAGAATGAAGTCCTCTGGATGATGTGTAGAAAAGGGAAGGGGAAGGAGGGACTGTGATCAAATGCATGCCAAAAATGTTAGATTAAAGACCTACTCAGGAGGCTGAGGTGGAAGGATCACTTGAAGACAGGAGTTCGAGACCAGCCTGGTGTTATAACAAGACCCTATCTGTAAAATATATACATATATACTTTTAACTTACTGCAGGACCTCTCGGAGCTTTCAATATAACACTATGCAGTATTTCCTAAATCTGTTTGACCTGCAAATCCCTTTATTTCCAAAAGGAGATAATAATAGTAGGCTCCTCACAAAGCCATTTGCCCCTCAAATGCCAGCCTGATGTTCTTCCACATCTGCCTGAAACATCCTCAGTAGATGTGTCTGAATTGAACCCGGAAGGAAGCTTTCTTCGTTTTCTTTCTGCCACTTCGGTATGGTTGTGTGGCCATTTCGCTGTGGGAAGAGAGAGAGTAAGCAAACCTGAATTTGTATCCAAAGCGGTGGGCATGCAAATCCACTATTTTGCTTGTGTTTTCATTGTGAGTGTGAGTACTCGTCTGGCCATTTGTGCGTGGACAGCATGCTTACTCTCAGTCTTCTGTCCCAAGTTGGTGTGGAAGGTAGGTGCCCACATGGATAATGATGTTACAATATGATGTCAGTGGTGGCAGAGAGATGCATGCCAGGATGCAGTGGCACCACAGAGGAATGAGGGACTGTATTGGAGAGGGGAAGGAGGAGCAGGAGAAGAGAGGAGGAGTGAGTGTCTGGGCCTTAGAAATGGGGTAGGATTAAGTCACATGTAGGAGAAAAAGCAGGCACTTTTTGTGAAGGGGACGGCATGAGACAAGGTCTGGAAAGTGAGGCAGCATGATCTATCTAAGGAAGCAGAAACAGTTCCAGCAGTGGCTGGAACATGAAGTAAGAGGCGGAGAGTGGTGAGAGCTCAGGCTGCTGAGATGGATGGAGGTCAGGCCAGCCTTGTAAAACCTTGTATGCTATTGAAGAGATGAGATTTATCCTGTAGTATAATGGATGACTTGGTGGGGTTTGAAAGAAACACATGTTGGGGCCAGATCTGGGTTTTGACAAGTTCACTCTGAAAAAGACACAGCCCATCTCTAGGCACAACCCCAGATACAAGGAGGCCAGTTCTGAAGCAGGCAAGGTAAGAGAAGCTGTTACCCACACTAAGGTAGTGCCAGTGGTGATGGAGGGAAGAAACAAATTTGCTTCATATCTCTAAGAACAAATCATGATGGGGGATTGAGTGGATTTGAGGAATGGAGAAGAGAGAGAACAATTACTTCAGCTAGAGCTAGACTGGAAATGAGGGGCACGCCTGTCCATGTTGATCTTTTGTATTAAAAGGTCTGAGATGATTCCAAATATGAAGTGCCTTTGCTAATATTCTTAGGGTCTTGATCATTTGCTTCCTGCTGAGGCCTGGAGAAAGTTGCCTGGGCAGCCTGGGATGAGGTCTGAAGTTGGACCTGCATGCTAAATAGTCAACAACTCAACTTGGGATGCAGAAAAGCCACTGAGTATGATGTAAGACCTGGTTCCAATTTCCACTTGAACCATGTCCTGGCTTTGCTACCTTGAACTAGCTTTGCAAGTTTTAATGTCCTCATCTGCAGAACTGGAGCTAGCCTCTGCTCTGAAGCACACGTGTGAGGGTCATCTGCATTCAGAATTTCTCTCTCTGTGTTGACCAGGATTGATGCAGCTGATCTGGTTACCACCACGTGACTCTCCTCTGTGGACCAGAGCTCCCAGTTCCTGCTTGTCTGAGAGGGAGATGGGATAGGAGCCAAACTCAGGGCAGCACCCAGAAGAGTCACATTTGGGTTTCCTAAGCTTGGCAGACTATTGGTTCACAATCAATCCAGACTTTCTTGAAAACAAAGGCCCCTTTGCCCCCAACCAGAAGTAAATAACAGGTTGTGGCAGAAATTCTCTCTCCTTGGCTGATGGTTCTATCATCTCAAATTTGTATCCATTATCTCCTAGGAAAGCTTGCTAAAGGCTGACCCATATGGGGCCTACGATGTCCTCGGTAAGATTTCTAAATGAATCTTTAATGCCCGGAGAACCTGGAGTGACCTGTTGTTTCTACAACATGTAAGCACTCCTCTCTAATGAAGTTGAACATTTCCCTTTTGGGCTTGCTAAATTGTGGAAAATAAATATGAAAGAGCGTTTAAGATGCCTCCTAATCCTAGGGTGTGCACAACCACCCTTTTGTTTACCTTAATGTAATAGGATCATTATCTAGGTGCCCCATTTGGATGAAGTCTTGAAAACATACTAACCTGTTGACTTTGTTAATAGTAATTTAGGAAAACCTCTCGGGCTCCAAACCCAGCTTTTTACAGCCAAGTGTACCCTTGTTTTCTATGTTGACTGTCATTGCAGATTTGTGTAAACATAGCTGAATGGTGACTATGCTGCTTTTTGGGGCCAGCAGTGTTTGTTGGTGGAGATTGTTTTTTATCTGCAGGGTCTGTAAAACATGGAGTTTTGGGTGTCTGTTGACCTTGTTTTGCAAAAGGGAAGGACTTACCTCTATATTTTATGGTCCAATAACAGACTGCAGTGCTCAATTACATGGGGGGGATTAATAGCGGGTTAATTGATATCCCTCTCCAAGTGTGTGTTGCTGGTGAAACAGAATAATCAGTGGCTCTCCACCCCAACTCTGACAGTCTCACTCCCCAGAGCCCCCACAACCGCCAAAAGGGAGTTCTGTGCCTCTTTTCTCACTGACCCGCGGCCTGCCTATATCTGCCCAATTAGAGCCATGAAGGCTGTGACCCACCCACCACTTTCCTGGTTCCATTCAGCAGACCCACCCTCTTTGCCTTCGGAAGGCATGATGGATTGGTTTGAAACAAAACCATCTCGTTCCCAAACTGAAAGGTTCCTTTTTACGTTTGGGAACAACTTGAAACCGCTGGAGAAAATCATGTGCCAATTATGTCTAAACTCCTTTACCACAAGGTATAAAGGAAGCCATAATTCGGGGGCTTATGTTTGATTGAATTCATCTGTTTCCATTTTGTAACTGGAGAGGAGGGAGAATCCACAGCGGTGGACAGTTGATAGAAGGCAGCTTCTATTCCCGGCAAAAGAAGGGGTGGCCGTGTCGCTTCACTCCCTCAGAGCAGGCTTTGTGGGTGCAAAGAATCCCAAGAAACTCCTGAACTGGGAGGGAAGTCAGCCTTGTGCACGGCAGTGCCAGACTCTTCCAGAACCATAGACGTAAAAGAGGAGGAACGATGTCAATGTTTTGTCAATTATTCAGCCAAGAACAACACCCTTCAACTGGGAAATACCCCACTCCCCCACCCAGGAGGGGTTTTACACTGATGGGTCTGTGTTCGCCAGCAGCTGACAGGTCAGACTTCACCCTTCACATCCCTAAGCATGTTGGTGCTCATTAGGTGAAAAATGAGATGCATTGTTAACACTGGCTTTCCTTTCCTGCTTGGCAGTGTGACATTAGGGGACACTGAAACCTCAAATTGCCTCCAAGAAATGTGCTCGAGGATAACCGTGCATTATGTGGAGAGGGAAGATTCAGTCAGGGAAAGAATAAAGGTCCCTTCACTGTCACTCCCCTCTGTCATTAATGAAAGACGGGCTTGTTGAGGAGCATAGCAGATTAACTGATATTCCCCACCAAGTGTGTGCTGCTGGTGGCCACAGATGCTTGGATGCTTTGGTTGGAAGTGAGACAAACTTGGGTTGTAATCTCAGCTTTTCCACTCAGCTGGTAGCATGACTTTTGGCTCCTCCTGGAGACTCACTCTCCTCATCCGTAAAATGGTGAAACCTATGTTATTGGGCTGCTATAATATGAACAATATTTGAGAATCTCGCAGCATAGTAACATAATAAACGGGAATCATGGGCCATCCCTTTCTCTTCTGGGACTCTTGTTTCCTGAGAACATCTCCATGGTCCCCGTATCCTCAATTTTAAACTCTCTATAATGGACCAAGAGGATTCCTTGGCATATAGTAGGGAACAGCCACACTCAGAGGCTGCCATCAAGCCTTTTCTAGATATTTTTGTATTCTCCTGAGGCCATTTTGGGTCATGCGCTTCTATTTTGGCAACTGTGATAACTGGCTCTCTTCATCCCTCCCTCATTCACTATTTTCTCTTAATTTTTAAAATATGAAAATATGTTTCCCCAGCGGAAAATGCATTGCTTAAGTCCTCTCTCGATTACCCATGGACTAGGACTGAAGGCTTATGTTTTATGTGTGACACAGACCCTTGTGCCTTCCTTGCCTTCTACTCATCTCTAGTCTGTTATTAATCCAATTCTGCAAATATTTAATGATAGCTAAGCAGTTTATATGGATGAGCTAATTTAATTTTCTTGACTACTTTATTGTTATTCCTTTGTTACTGAGAAGGACAGAGGACACAGAGTTATTAAGTAACTTTTCTGAGCTAATCCAGCTCATAAGTGGTGGAGGTAGGATTTGAACCCAGGCAGTTGGATTCCAGAGCATTAAGAACTGAGCCTTTATGTACCAGGTGTTCCTTTACCCCATTAGGAGAGATTGCACAAAAAAGGGCCAAAATCATGAGGCTCACATCAGACAAACCAAATGACTTAGTCGTAAATGGTGAGAGCGGAACAGGAAATGCAACGTGCTGTTCAGACGCAACTGGGGGACTTGCTGCTGCAATTAATCCAGGCCTGTTCCCTGCTTCATTCTCATGGTCCTTGAGACTGGAGTGCACTCTACTCTCAGAAGGAATCGACTCCCAGTTTCTCCTGTATAAATTTTACTGTGTTTCAAATAAACAACAACAACAAATTTAAACCCACCATAGCTCCTCAGGACAAGCCACTCCTGACATTCTAAAATAAACTCGGTTACAAACTGCCTGCCTCTCCGTGGTGAAAATTGTATTCAATAGTTATCAAGATTTGTGCTCGAGCAATCGCTCCTCCTGCTTCTGTGGAGTCTTATAATTGTGTTTTTGTTCATGATTTATGCCATGACCACACATCTGACATAGTTTTCCTGTTATTTGTTTCAGGCACCAGAATCTCTCAAGCTTTCCCTTGGCTTGAGACATAATGGCTCTATTTTGCTTTTAGGATTTTCACCTCTTGGGGCATTCAGACTTTCCTGGGCTTGCTTGATGATTTCAATGCCATTTTTCTCTTGAGGCGAACTCTTGGGCTTTCTGCATAGCCCTTCACCTCCACCTGTGTTGTGAGCAGAAGTAGCCCTTTCTCCATGGAGCAGATGGAGCCTTTTTAGAGGCTCACTCCTTTCAGCGTTTCCAGGGTAATTTGTCTTTGTGGGATGGGTAATGAAGGGGTCTTAGAGACTGAACAGCACGGTAGTTTGGTCCTTTCCAGACAAGGATGATCTTATCAGGGGTTGACTATCCGTGCTGCTGAGACTGAGACGGTGGGGCTCTGACAATATTTGCTTTTGAAATGCTTGGAAGTCAGCAAACCCCAGCACTCTGGCTCCCTTCAATGCAGCTGACCTAATCTTACCCTGATGTGAGCCATTTTAATTCATCGAGGTTCCGCTAATGATCCTGGCGATTTACATTGTTGTCATTCTTGAGCGTTATTATGCTTTCAGAGAAAGGGATCAGGCTTGTGGAGACATTTTCCTCTAAATGCTTCCTTTAAGGACACTGCTCACCCTAGAAGGGAGAGAGATGAAACAAAAGAGGGTCTTCTGTAAGACAGCCAAGGTATCTCCTAGGAACTCCGGGAAGAATGGTGTCTGTTGTACTTACATGGCATTTTGATATCTGTCTTTCCATATCTCTGGTACTGAACCGTAATAGCAATGACTGGGTCTGTGGGAATTTTTAGGGTACCCTCATGATCGAACTTGGCTTGAACTGGTATGATTCTCCAAAGCAGGATCCCCTTAATTGATTTCCAACCACCCCAGAGATGGGGCAGACACTCTGCAAAGTGCTTAGATCCAGAGAGGGTACTATGAAGGGAAACTCGACGGGCCTGGTGGTTATTTGAAGACTTGGAGGAAAATGAGCACAATAAATGGGAAGATAGAGACTCTGACAGCTGCCGAAGGAGGAAGAAGGTTTGCTCTGGCCAGGTGGTTAAAAAATATCACGAATGGCTGGTATAATTTAACACTGACTGTACATCTACTGTATAGCAGGCTCTGCTAAAATAAAGGCAGTGACGATTTTTTTTAGGGGCTTGAGTCAATAAGCCCCCATCAACTTTCACTTGAATTTTGCAATAATCCCCTAACTGGTCTCCTTGCTTCCATTCTCCCCCTCCCAATCCCAATCTGTTATCAACAGAACAGCTAGAGTGATCCCATGAAAATGCACATTTGGATCATATCACACCTCTGCCCCACACCCTCCAAGGGCTCTCCACGTCTCTTGGAGTAAAAGTCTCTACAGTGGTCTATAAGGCTGCACAAGATTGCTCCCCTGATATCCCCCACCCCCCAGCCCAACGCAAATTCTCATTTGCCGACTGAGACGCAGATCCCATACATCTCCTCCTGGAAGAGGACCCTGGATCTCTGTCCACCCCTTAACTCTTTGTGTCTCAGTTTTAGCACTTAATATACTATAATTTGATTTTTGTCCTTCTGTGTTCCCCACTGATTATTGAATTTCTTGCTAAAGGAACCATGTTTTACTTAGCGCAGAATCATCCCTGAGACCAAGTGCTCAGTAAGTCATTGTTGAATGAATGAACAAATAGATAAGCATGTGAGTGACTGAGTGCCTCCTCTACATTGGCATGCCTGTGGCCTTGGTTGTGTTATGTGGAAACCAGCAGATAGAAGCCACTGTTAATGGTTTACGCTGCATCTTGCATTCCATGGATGCCCAATAGCTGCATCCAGTAGCTATTCATTTTCCTGCATCAAGAGTGACCTAGGTTCTGATGGTAGTTCCATTCCTGGCCCCTGGAGAAGTGACATGGGGCCAGATGATCCTTCCTGGCTTCCTCAGTCCCCAGGGCAGGCCCCTGAGAGGATAGGAGGGCGGAGGAAAACACCTCTGGAGTCGGTGCTGGGCCCAGACCCTCCCTCCTGCTCTGGTGGAGCCCAGTTTCCGCTTTGTAGCCCGGCCCCCACTCCTGCCGCAACATCAGTGTAAATATTGTTCTTTCAAACAGTACACTGTGATGGGACAGGGAAGGAAAAACCATCACCAGGGGATATGTGTGTCTGCTTTGCCTTTTGCAGAAGATAAAATTTAGTCTGGGCAGAGCCAGCTTTGCAGTCTGTTGTACCCTGCTCCAGGGCAGAGTGCTGTGCTGGAGGCTCTTGGGGTGGCCCCTACACCTCCTCACCCCTCTTGCCATATGCACTGGTGGCACCTACTGTGGGTCAGGTCTTCCTTGGGGGCAGGTATATGGTGGGTTCCTGCCACTGAAGAGTTTCAAAAAAGTATATAGGGAAAAGCCATTTGCTCATGGCACACTGCCCAGGTGGGTTAATCCGATCCCTCAGAAAGCGCTCTTCCTGTACAACTTGTAATTAATACAGAGTGCTCACAGCCCCAGGAGGCTATGAGGCCAAACTACTCAGTAGGTTTCAAAAAGCAAGCTGTTGTCCATGCCTAAGAGTAGCATCTTTCTTTAGACAAGTTGGGAGTAAGGCTGCAGGGGCCATCGGTCTATTTGGGGCAGTGAGGACATGCAAGGGCCTGGAGTAAAATAAAGGCAGTGACGATGCTAAGTGAGCCATTGTTATGTGCCTGACCTCCCATGCAAAGCATTTTATTTGCATCTACTTGTGCAATTCTCATAAGCAGTGGATCCTGTGGTCATTCCCATTTAACAGAGGACTAGAAAGGAGCCCAGAGATATTAAATAACTTGCCCATGGTCACACAGCTAGGATGTGCTGAGCTAAGGTCTACACCAAGGCACAGGGTCTCCAGATCAGCCCTTAATCCCTGGATCTCAGTTCTGGTGCCACCATGGGTTGAATAGTTTTGGCCAGGGGGCACATGTCTTCTCGTCATGACTTTGCACCATGTGTTAGAGAGTCCTGGGCTTGGAAACTACATTTAGTCATTAGTGGTATGACCCTATAGCAAGTAATTTACTCTTTGAGTTAGTGTCCTCATCTGATAAAGCAGATATTAGAATATCTCTCTTGCCTATTTTGGGTAGTTAAATGTAAGAATGTATTAAAATGCACCATACACGTGAAAGTGGTCTTCAACTGGCAGGTTTTGTTGTGAAACCATGATCATCAATAAAATGAGAGCAGGAGAACTACACTGTTCAACCTGGCAGCCACTGGCCACACGTGGCTATTAAAGCCCTTGAAATATGATTAGTGAGATTGAGGAACTGCATTCTTACTTTTATTTCATTAATTTAGATTTAATCAGCCATGTGTGGTTATTTGCTATAATAGTGGACAGTACAGGAGATGGTTTCAGCTGGAGGGGATCTCGGAGACCACTTAGTCCAGTCCCTTGATTTCACAGATAAGACTGAAGTTCTTAGTGGGGCAGCAACTTGCCTAAAGTCATATGGTAAGTTAGCAGAGAGCGGGTTCAGAACTAGGTCTTCGAACACCCTGATAGTCTCCACTTCAAAAAAATCTGAATATCCCTAATTTCAACCAGGAGATGAGGAAAGAAGATTGATCATCATCAACCTGCAGTTCATTGAAATAAACGGCGAGGATTATAATAAACAGTGGCACAGGCCTGTAGTCCCAGCTACTTGGGAGCCCTGGGGCAGGGTAATGGCTTGAGCCCAGGAATACAAGTCCAACCTGGGCAACATAGCAAGTCCCTGTCTCTAAAATATCAAAAAAAGAAAGAAGCAGCTAGTGAAACACCAAGATGGCCCTGATTTTGAGAGCTTCTTGAAGGCTAGAGAAGGTGCTAGGATGATCAGGCCCACACCTATTCGTGGGAAGCTGTGTGTGACTGTCTCTATTGCAAGCCATGCTCAGTTCTTCCTTGATCAAGTTGAGGTCTTCTTAGGGTCAACACGAAGGAAACCCTTTGTCCACTTGCAGCGCATCCTGACAGTGACAGAGACATCTCTGGATAGGTCCCTGTCTCCGAGGAAGGCCTTGCGGGTGGCGGAGGGCTCAGGACTTCAGTGTGCTGTAACGGTAAATCTGTGGAAAGAAAGAAAAGGCCTGTGGTGAGGCTGCAACCTCGGTGCCAAATCACAATGTATAATTGGCCCTGATTTTTTCCATATGTATCAACAAAAACAGCCTTGCTTTCATGGGAGATGAAAGCAACCTCTTTCTTTGGTCCTGTTTCCTTTTTGGGTATAGTTCCCAGGTCTCCACTGGGTTCATCATACTCTCTTTAAAACAAACCGAAAAAAAAAATCATAAATTAGGGATACAGAAGGACTTACAGAGAAAATCTCTTTATGTTTTCTATGGCAAACAGATATGCTGTTTTGATGTTTTCTTCCTTTTCTTAACAAACATTAAATTAAGCTAATTTGTCAGAGTTTTCATAAAATCATACTCTTGGGATAGTGAGAAATAAGTGCTTAATAGCAGCAGATTAATGTATACACGTGAACTCTCTTTCTTAAAGGACTTTCATTCATTCAGCACTCTTGTTGGATTAGTCTGCCTGGATTGCCATAAGAAAATACCACAGGCTGGGTGGCTTAAACAACAGGAATTTATTTTCTCACAGTTCTGGAAGCTGAAAGTTCAAGATCAAGGTGCCAGCAGGTTGGGTTTCTTCTGAGGCCTCTCTCTTTGGCTCGAGGACAGCCACCTTCTTGCCCCGTCCTCCCATGGACTCCCCTCTGTGTGCACATCCCTGGTGTCTCCTCTTCCTATAAGGACATCGGTCATATGATATTAGGCCCCACTATTTTGACTTCATTTAACTTAATTACCTCTTTAAAAGCCCTATCTATCTCCAAATATGGTCACATCCAGGGTGAGGGCTTCAACACATGAATTTTGGGGTTGGGGACACAATTCCATCCTTAACACCTTTATGGAGTACTTTTCATGTGATGGTCACTGTAGATACAGAAGAAAATGACAGTAACCTCGCCTTTGGGAAATTGGGAGTCTTACAGACATGAAAAAAATGCCATATGATATGCAATTTATACACATGAGGGCAGTGAGGGAGAGTTAACTTGGTTTTGGGGAATGTGGGAGAAGAATTAAAAGAAGGCTTCAAAGACAAGGAGCTGGGTGAGTTAAGTTTTGAAAGAAAGCCTGGCATAAGTGTGATAGCAGGAAAAAGAATAAAGGAGACATCCTCATCACACAGATAAAATAAGCTGAGTCTCTCTCCTGAGTTTTGAAAGATTCTATCTAAAAATACTGACCGACCCTAACTTCAAAGGCCTACAATTAGAGATAATTTTTTTTTACAATTACAGATGAGTTTTTACCCTTAAGCTATTGTTTCCTTAAAAAATAATAAAGATTTAAAATATTGTATTGTTTGAATTGGTCTTAGTTATAAACATCAGAAACCATGACACAAGCTGGTTTGAACAATGGGAGCTTGAGTTATTTTTGTCCGAGCAGGAGATCAGGGGTGGGGTGGGTTCCAGGCAGTTTGATCGCAACTGAGTGATGGCTGAAAGATTCAGGCTCTTTCTATCTCTCCATTTGCCTTCCTTTCCACTGGCCTTAGCCAAAGGCAGGATCCTCTCCTGGTTATAATAGCTGCCAGTGGAAATCGGGCTTTATTTGCACCCTGCAGGAGAGAAAGAGAAAACTCTCTGTCTTAATCACTGGTGTACTAGAATTGGCTTGTACGGACTGATGAGATCTGACTGTTAAATTTTCAGGAATTTTGCAAGCTGATTGTTAAACACAGCTGTTATTAAACATTAAATTATATAATTTAATGAAATGAGTTACATTAAAATAAAGATAATACTCAATATGCATCATTTGTTAATTATTTTCCTATTATTATGCCTTTGACATGACATGAATATAAAGTCTATCATATTTTTAGGATGGTGACAGTATACAATGGTATGCTACTGTACGTCTCTCCCAGCTCCACACTCAGTGATATCACATTGGTGGCTTGAAATCAGCCATGATAGTAGTAGTGTTTCTAGCATAGAAATAGGCAACTGCTATAAATCAGATTTTGATTTTATTTTATCATCTGAACTTAAGAAAATGATGGAGAAATGTAAATAATGCAGGTTAAACTTTCAAAGGTTTGGCTCTAAACTGTTACATTGTGAATGGCCCAAAAATTAGAGGAAATAGTCTCCTAGTATTATTTGATTCAGCAAAGTCACTCACATCATTGACAGATGAATGGAGTTCTGACATATGTCTTCACACACAAACAAAAACAGCCCACATTTGTGTCAGTATTATACTCATTTGTCAGTTGCAGCAATAGGTTGGCTGTAGATGCATGAATTGCAAAAGTCAATGAAAGTATTCTGTGAAAAATTGATTGGCAGTGTGGTACAATAAAGAGCATTGTATGTTTTATTTTATTTGTATATTGGGTTCTACACATCCACTATGTCAGTAAAAATTTATAATAAATGTATGTATGTATGTATGTAAATATATGGATATAATTTTTTCCTGGACAACCTTTAGTTAAACATTTATTAGCACCACTCCTTCAATCTTTTTGTTTCACTGGGCCAACCTAGTTTATATGTCTATTCCTGTGTCTGGAATTTATTCCTTCCGGTGGGTTCTTGGTCTCGCTGACTTCAAGAATGAAGCCGCGGAGCCTCGCAGTGAGTGTTACAGCTCTTAAAGGTGGTCTGTCCAGAGTTTGTTCCTTCAGATGTTCAGATGTGTCTGGAGTTTATTCCTTCTGGTGGGTTCATGGTGGTGCTGACTTCAGGAGTGAAGCCTCAGACCTTTGCAGTGAGTGTTACAGCTCTTAAAGGTGGCACGTCTGGAGTTGTTTGTTCTTCCTGGTGGGTTCAAGGTCTTGCTGACTGCAGGAATGAAGCCGCAGACCCTCGTGGTGAGTGTTACAGCTCTTAAAGGTGGTGTGGACCCAAAGACTGAGCAGCAGCAAGATTTATTGTGAAGAGCAAAAGAACAAAGCTTCTGCAGTGTGGAAGCAGACCGGAGCGGGTTGCCACTGCTGGCTCAGGTGGCCAGCTTTTATTCCCTTATTTGGCCCCGCCCACATCCTGCTGATTGGTCCATTTTACAGAGCGCTGAATGGTCCATTTTACAGAGTGCTGATTGGTGCATTTACAATCCTTTAGCTAGACACAGAGTGCTGATTGTTGCATTTTTACAGAGTGCTGATTGGTGCATTTACAATCCTTTAGCTAGACACAGAGTGCTGATTGGTGTGTTTTTACAGAGTGCTGATTGGTGTGTTTACAATCCTTTAGCTAGACACAGAGCACTGATTGTTGCATTTTTACAGAGTGCTGATTGGTGCGTTTACAATCCTTTAGCTAGACAGAGAGTGCTGATTGGCGTGTTTATAATCCTCTAGCTAGACAGAAAAGTTCTCCAAGTCCCCACCTGACCCAGAAGCCCAGCTGGCTTCACCTCTCACCCCTAAGCCCGCAGTGCCGTGCACTAGTTATCCTTTGTGGCTGTCAATGGGTGATTTCCTTAACTATAAAGAGGGTTTGTTAGGAAAGAGGAAATAGGAAATTCATTTGAGGTAGGAGACCAAAAGTGTCTTCAACTGTAAAGATTACCCCCGACCCCGCAGCCCAAAAAACACATTAATACAACATCAATCTTTAATATTTTAGTGGAAATTAATGTATGACACCTTTTCCAATAGGATAGGTGGCTCAGAGCAGATTGGATGGAACTACTGACATTTTAGGCTGAATAATTCTTTGTTGTGGAATTGTTGTCCTGTGTATTGTAGGATGTTTCGCTGTACCTCTACACACATTTGTTGACAACCAAAAATGTCTCCAGACAGTGCCAAATGTCCCCTGGGATGTAAACCACTGGTTTACATCTAGGACTTGGCTCCAAACCTGGAAGTTTTAAATTTCTGTTCCTCTGCCTCTAAAGTAACGCCATCTGCAATTGAATGTTAAATTGAGAAGTCAAAGGCAGCACGGAGGAAGAGGCACATTCTTGAGGGCTGGAACCCTAAGCACCAAAAAGTTGAGTCTGGACAGAAACCTCCTGGGCTTAGGAGGAGGGGATTTGCTGCTTGGGGAGGCCACAGACTCCAGATACTAACCTCTCCTCCAGTGTTCAGATTTTATCAGCACGTTTTCCGCCTTTGGAACTCAAAGGATATGAAGCTCTTTTACAAACTTTTATCTTAAAAAGGAATTGGTCCCTTTTAGAAAACTTAAGAAGTTTTTTGCACTGAGTTAGAAGGAGCCTATCAGTTGGTTTGTCCCTGGGCTCTGGAAGCATCAACCTTTCAGATGATCATGCTGATGTATGCGTTAAAAGAGCAAACAAAGGCATCTGAGCAATTTGTAAACCAGGCAGAGTCTGGGAAACATCCTCATGTCAGAGTCTACTGACAGTTGTGTGAAATCAGCTTTGGCAAAGCTCCCTTCTCTTCAAGAAAGCCCCCTTAGACCTGCTTCCCCTTCTAGCTCCCTGCTGGCCTTATCTTTCTTCAATAGCAAAAGACCTCAAAGGATTCATCTTTATTTGCTGTTATGACTTGCTCGCCTTCTGTTCATTCCTTGGATTCTGTCCCTACATGCCTGCAATGATGCTCTAATGTGTTGAGTCAACTCATCTCAGTCTTCCTCATTCTTAGGACAGCTTTCCATGCTGGTGGCCATCCTCTTTCTCTTATGTTTGCTGCTTGCTGTTACTTCCATGATGCCGTAGTCTTGCTCCTGCCTGTCTGTTGAATTCTTCACTGGTTCCCTTTTCTCTGTCAGCTGCTTATGGAGATGTTTCCTCCAGGTTTCTGGCCTGTTCCTGTTTCTCCTCTCCTCTCTCATCATCTCTCAACTCTGGGCATACAGCCCCAAGCCTGCATCTTCAGTTGGGCCCTCTCTTGTTTGCTGTAGTGTTGGACACATTTATCTTCATGTTGGTGTACCACAGGGGCCTAACACAACACTTCTAACATGTAAACTTTTACCTGTTTTCCTAGCCTGTCTTCTCCTTGTCCCCATTTCAGTTAACGGAATTGTTTTCCAGGCTAGAGACCCTAGCGATATCTTGATGTCAACCTTCCTTATAAACCAATCCTATGATGTCATCTGCCTCTGAATCATGTGGGTTTCACTGCCACTGTTTCCCTGATATGTATTCCACCCTTTCTACTCCCATTGCTCCAGTTGAGACTAGAGGTCAGCAAACATTCCTTTTCTTTTTAAAAATTTTTACTTAAAAAAATTTCTTTTTAGAGACAGGGTCTTTCTGTGTTGCCCAGTCTGATCTCAAACTCCTAGCCTCAAGCAATCCTTCTGCCTTGGGCTTCCAAAGAGCTGGGGTTACTGATGTGAGCCCACTCTGCCCAGCCAACAAACTTTTTCTTGAAAGGGCCAGGGCCAGATAGTAAACATTTTAGGCTTTGTGAGTCACACTCCCTTTGTTGCATCTATTCAACTACGTCCATAAAGCATGAAAGAAGCCATAGGCAATAGGTAAGTGCATAGGCATGTCTGTGTTCCAATAAACCTTTATTTATAAAAACACTCTTCCAGTCTGATTCAGGGCCATAGTTTGCCACCTCCTCTTTTAGATCATTGTTATCTCTCACCTGGATTTTATCAATCCAGAAGCTGGTCTCCCTGCTCTAAACTATTTTGTTGATCTTACCATCCAAAGTAAATATTTGTTGAGGAATATATCTTCCTAAAATCCAGGCCCAATTAGACACAAGGGACATTGAGACCCTAGAAACTTAGCCTTATTTGAATATGCCACACATTCATGTGCTATAAATCTCCCTTAACTATAGTTTCCAGCCTGTAATGCTCTTCCTAGCCCTTAAATATTTATACATCCTAATCTATAAGACCTAGCCTCTTCTGCAAAGCCCTCTATACTCACATTCACAACTCAGAGCTCTTCTTCTCTGAAACTGTCTTGAATAAGAGTATACCTCTCTGACAGTTTTATCTCATAGCAAGTCTGCCTCACAGTGAAGTTACTTCTACCTGCATTTGTCTACCTCTGTCAATCCAAAGCTCTCTAGAGGGTGAAGGTATCTTTCTTAACAATTTTTCTTCTTCTTCAACTATTAATTCCTCAGCTTATTACTCTGTTCAAGTAGAGAAGCTCCTCTATTAGGTATTCTCTAATTTCAGATATAAAATATACACATTTCCAGCATATAAGATGCAAACAAGCTACAGTCCAGAGCTAAAGTTTTAATAAGTTCTCTTCACTCACCACTGACAAATGGCATTTGGGGTTGATTACTTCAGTCTCAACCATCTCTTGTTTACAAGTAGTCTATAGCATGCTTATTGAGTCTGTAATTCACTTTTAGCCTTTTTTTTTTTAAATTAAGAAAAAAGCATCAAATCGTCAAAAAAAAAAAAGTAGAAATTGAGAGGATATTGAAAGGCCTGGGAAGATGAAGTCATGATGAAAATAAAACAAAGAAAAACTCATTTAAAAAATGAAAAGAGCAGGAAAATGGAGAGTGTTGTAGATTGAATCTTTGCTGCTAGACATGATTTTAAAGGATGAACTACATCAAGTGTGCCATGTCAATGTGATGCCAGTATAATTAATCACAAGTAATAAGAGGGGAGGTATATACTGAGGAAATGAGAAAATGTTTTAAGGATTTGTTTAGAAGCAGCACTGTTCAATATAAGAACTACTAACAACATGGAGTTATTTAAATTTAAGTAATGGAAATTAAATAAAATTTAAATTCAATTCCTCAGTCCCACTAGTCACATTTCAAGCGCTCATTAGCTACTTGTAGCTAGTGGCCACCATATTGGATAGTGCAGATATCAAACATTTCCATCATCATGAAAAATTATATTTATTGCAGCACTATTCATAATAGCAAAGAGATGGAATCAACTTAAATGCTCTTCAAAGGTAGACCGGATAAAGAAAATGTGGTACATATACACCATGGAATACTATGTAGCCATAAAGAAGAATGAGAGCATATCCTTTGCAGCAAAATGAATGGAGCTGGAGGCCATTATCCTAAGTAAGCTAACATAGGAATGGAAAATCAAATACCACATGCTCTCATGTAAAAGCGAGAGCTAAACATTTAATACATATGGACACAAAGAAGGGAACAACAGATGTAAGGGCCTACTTGAGGTCGGAGGGAGGGAGAAGGGTGAGGATCGAAAAAGTATCAGGTATTATGCTTATTAAGAGTTCTATTATTGGCTGGGCATGGTGGCTCACGCCTGTAATCCCAGCACTTTGGGAGGCAGAGGCGGGCGGATCATGAGGTCAGGATATTGAGACCATCCTGGCTAACACAGTGAAACCCCATCTCTACTAAAAATACAAAAAATTAGCCCGGTGTGGTGGCACGTGCCTGTAATCCCAGCTACTGGGGAGGCTGAAGCAAGAGAATTGCTTGAACCCGGGAGGTGGAGGTTTTGGTGACCCAAGATCGCACCATTGCACTCCAGCTTGGGCAACAGAACGAGACTGTGTCTCAAAAAAAAAAAAAAAAAGTTCTATTATTAAGAGTTCTATTGGATAGAGTGCTGGTCTAGAATTAGCAAAGCCAAGTGCCTTGTAGCCTCAAGTCACCAGAGGGGGTTTGTTAGAGAATGTAGAGGCCAAATATGGCAAATATGCTGGTGATAAAATTTTGGTCAAAAGCAACAGAGGGCTCCACGGAGTTGAGGCACATCAGAATCTACTCAACATCAGTGGTGGGGAGGAAACAGTCAGTTCTGAATTGATGACCCAGAGTCAATAGTATGGAGCACATCAAGAGCATCAAGCCTTACCACTGTTATTTGCTTTTTTCAATCTAGGATTTTTTTGAGACGGAGTCTCACTCTGTTGCCCAGACTGGACTGCAGTGGCACGATCTCGGTTCACGGCAATCTCCGCCTCCCAGGTTCAAGTGATCCGTCTGCCTCAGCCCCACTAGTAGCTGGGATTATAGGCATGAGCCACCATGCCCGACTGATTTTTGTATTTTTAGTAGAGACGGGGTTTGGCCATGTTGGGCAGGCTGGTCTTGAACTCCCGACCTGAGGTGATCCACCCACCTTGGCATCCTAAAGTGCTGGGATTACAGGCATGAGCCACCGTGCCCAGCCCAATGTAGGTTTAAATGTATGTTTTGGGAAGAGATACTAGATCACAGTATTTATCAAACTGTGGGGCAAAATTAATTAGGGGGTCATGAATCATTTAGGACCCAGCAGACATTTTAAAATGAAATAGAACAGACTAGAACATATCAGGCCACGTTTCATGCTGCAAAATCAAATATTGTTGCAGAAACTTCTGCGTCAATGAAATATGTACATATTTCTTAACGTGGGTCAGTTGCCAAAAGTTTGAAAGCCACTGCTTTTCAGAACATAGATTAGCAAAGAAGAGAAAAGTATGTCTAGTTTTTAAAATGCAAAAAGACAGACTCACCTTGCATCTGGAGAATACAAGCTTGAACCCTTCTCAGTGCCTCGGGCTTAGGAAAAAAAACCCATCAAACTTAGAAACAGCTTCTCAGAATCTAACCTGTTTGTTCTTTGCTGTTACTTCCTAGAAAGGTCAGTGGATTATTACCGATTCCTGGATTGTCTGCATCCCAGAAGAAACTTTTTTTTTCCCTGCCATGGGGGATATCTTGCAACTAGAAACTGTCTGTGTTTGCCTAGCAGAAGTGGACTGACCCGGGGAGTCAGGGTTAGCAACTTATAAAGTGGGTGCATGTGAGAGGCAAGACCAGAAAGCCTGTGACGTATTCCCCAGGTGCACAGCCCAAGAGTCACCTTCCTACTTGGCAGAAACAAAAGCTCTATTAAATTTTAAGAGAGAATAATGCTTGTCTTATTCACATATTAATATGATTTATTTAAAAAACCCTGATCCCGTTGCCTCAGAACGACTTATAATGCTCTGTTTATCTCTTGGATCGCTGACAATGAGAGTTCAGATTTCTCCCTCCAGCCTTCTGAATGAACTTTTTTGGAGCTGGTGGGAGCCTCTTGTACTTGCTACCCTATACATTACATAGTAACATGGAAACGTTGATTGCTGACTTAGGCCAACTTAATTAAAAATTAAAAGAACAAACTCTAGCTTAATGAAAATTCCTATGGATGGCCACCCAAATTTGCTGAAACCCTGAAAACTTGATTAGTCCCTTAAAAATAGCATTGATTACTTATAATTGTCATTAGAAGTTCAGTTTCAAAATTCTTTCCTCAGGTTAAACAAGAAATCAGTTCTGACTGAAATTTATACATCTACTTCTAATTATCAACATTTCCACAACGTTGCCTGTGGAAATGTTGATAATTTAGAAGAAGCAGATGTATAAATTTTTGCTCTGATGGGGGTAGATGTTAATGGAAATTTTAGAAGTAATTTTCTCAGGGCATTTGAACGGATGAGATATTCCCAAATTATTTGGCCTGAGCTTCTTATACTTAGTTTTATAAAGGTAGTGACTAACCAAGTTACACTTCAGAATGTTTCCATGTGTTTTCATCTGTCCCTTCAGTTTTCTCCAAGAGGTACTGTCATTATGACTAGGGCTCAACTGCCAACTACATGCATTAATCCCAAATTACATCAATCTCCAAATTATATTGCCTTAGGAACTTAGACTCCTGGGTCCTGCATTCCCAGGGACAGCTCCACCTGAATCTCCAGGGGCACCTCAAATTCAACCTGTACAAACCTAAGTTCATCATCTTCCTGCCTCAAACCTCTGCATCCTCCAGTGGAATCCCTGCCTGGGGGGATGGTGTTCAGCATTTACCTCATTTCTTAAGCTAGCAGCCTTGCAGTGGTCTTGAAGGTTTCCCTTGTCACCAGCTTCCACATTAGAGTTTTATCAGTTCTTCCTCAGATACGCCGCTCACATCTCAGACCCCCTGGCAGTGTCTGGCTCCGGCTTCACTATCTTTACCTCCATGACAGCCATGGCTTCTTAATGGCCTTCCTCTCTCTTCTAGTTCCTCATCCATGTGTCTTCTGTGTTATCTTCCTGAAAAACAAATAAACATATTCCTGGTGCACCTCTGTGTGACTGTCCCTTGTAGGATAATTTCTGTTATCTCTCTGTTGTCTGTAGGATGAACTGGAACTCCTTGAGAAGACAAATGCCTTTCACAATGGGCCCCTCTTTTCTCTGCTTCTCTCACCTTCGTTGCTTTGGCCACCCTGGGTTTCCTTCCACTGCCTTCAGATAAAAGGTGTTTTTTTCATGTTCCCTGTCTTTGCAGCACTCTTTCTCTTAGAATGCCCATATGCAGTTTCAGAAAAACACCTTTTTATCCTCTAAGAGTAAACTCAATGCCACTGCCTCTGGGTACCTTTTGTAATGACTCCGTGAAGTTTGTTAGTTTATTGCTCCCTCTTTTTTCCATGTTTCTATTAGAGCACTTTTCACATGGTATCATGATTACCAACTAATGTGTGTGTGGTATTCATTAGGGCTGCTCTTCAAATGTTGATGCATCTTCCCATCTAATTGTAAGGTAGAATTGCTCTTTCTGGGCTTCTTGTGGTTGGGTGGGGCCAACAACCAGTACTGGGCAACAAATTGAGAGCAGAAGACTTGAGTGTCATTTCTAGGATGGCACATTTAATTGCCCGTACAAGAGTCTGGAGAGATCTTTTTTCTTCTAGCATGGTGACTAGCAATGTTAAAGATGGCCCCTGCTCCATCAACCTAGGCACCTCCCAATCCACAGTGCATGCATAACATGAGCAAGAACCTTTGCTAATTTAGGCCGAGGAGAAGCTGGTATTGTTTGTTACTGTAGCACACTCTAGCCAGTCTTTCCTGATACATTGTGTGTCACTCCCATGGGATGGGACAGTGGACTCCTCAATGGGCTCAGTGTATTATCTTAGTGTCTGTATTGTCTTGCAAGTGCATGGTAAGGGTTCAGTGACATGCTTGTTGAATGAATGCATACAGAAATAAGGTATTTATTATTAGAGAGATAAGGAGAAAGCCATTAATAAAATTATTGTGTTTCTATGTCTGTTAAAAATAATGGTCACCTGAGAAACATACTTAAATAATTCAAAACTGCTGTCTTCGATAACAGTTTTCATTCAGTTTTATGTGCAGTTTTGTATTCTGGTTCTGGACCTTGCATTGCAAGGTGGGGAATATTTGCTAAAGAAATGGCACAAGATTAACATGTTTCATTTGCAAATCTTGGTACGGTTGGCCGACTTTTCCTAATGGACCCTCAGTTCTTTTTAGGAAACAGCTGCGCGCATTGCCTTGATGGGGCAAGCCCCTGGATGAGCCAGAAGCCTGCGGAGACCCAGTACACTGGCTTCAGATGTCTGCCCAGTTATCCCCACAGAAGTTAAGGAACTAGCTGTTTTGAAGCAACTTTAACACAGACTTTTTTTTTTCCATTGTGATGGAAAATGACATGGAGCTGTCCTTGGGCCAATTGTGTGTAGCCTTTGTAAGTGACCAACACTTTGCCAAAGTCCCACACACAAACTAATCATTTGCGTTTGGAGCTGCCTCCTCTGTCTTCCTGGCAGAAGCTCAACATTAGGAAATTGTGACTAATAGCAAGGAGAGAGAACCCTTGAGGCTTATCTAGCCAGGGAGAGTTTCAAGGAGCCAGGAAAAAAGTAAAATCTGGCTCAATTAACCAAGATAAGATAGGAACAAGCAAACTGGACAATCCTTTCAAAAGGGACAAACACAGACACAGGGATTTCTGAAAGGAATCATGGGAATTATTAGTGTCTGGTTATTATTTTATTGCATGGAAGCACATGCAACTTGTGCTTCTCCAAGCCTGTGATGCAGGCAAGAGATTCTAAAGCCTTTGCAAGCTGTAAACACAACATTTTTTTGTTGTTGTTGTAAGAAAAGGCAAGAGAAGGAGCGCACTTAACAGAAGAGGACCAGCCTGGTAGCGCTTCCCAGAGCTACCACCTGTCTGCTGTGCTTAGGCAAGGCACCTCACCACACTGCATCTTGGTTTCCTCATCTGCAAAATGCTGTGTTATTACAGCAGTGTGTTGTAAAGATTCAATGAGGGAATGCATGTGAAGCTCTTACTGTTCTTATTAAGCACACACTGAACTCTCCAGTAAGTGTTAGCAGTTACACAGTTCTGAGATATGCATTAGGAAGTCCATTATGTAAAAACCCTGCTCTGCTCTTTAAAATGAACAAGAGTGGAGGGGTTTATGGTTTAGGGGTGAGGGGCAGAGACGTGAGGCATAGGAGATGACTGAGCATTTCTTGTGGCAACTTGTGCTTCTGGTTCCTTACAAGTAAACTGTCTTATAAGAGATACTTTTTGGTCCTGTTGTCTCTGCAGAAGGCAGCAGCAGCTCAGAATGGCAAGCTTTCTGCTGATGGTAACAACCTGGTAATCGAACAAAGCCCACAGTCTTTGCTTTGAAAAACCAGAGGCCCAGGAGTAGCTGTTTTCTTTCAGACTGCATTTGAGCTTTGTCAGCTGGCCGGGCTGAAGTTTATCCTGTGTCCACTTCCCTTATCAGCCGCCCATGGCAGGCACACGCTTCTTTGCTCAGTGAATGGCAGGACTTCAGGACTCCCCGTTGACAGAGCTAATCCATCTTTCTGCTGCTTCCATCTTGAAATAACTTTTGGAGCAGCTTGTCGGGAACATGGAAGCAGCCAAGACAGCTGAGAAATTTTCTCAGGCAGGGAGTAGCCATTTTCTGTATGGAAACTCCAACGAAGCTATGTCAAGGAGATGGCCCGAAACATCTGGGCTCATTTATGGGGGCAATGGGAGGCATTCTCACAGGACAGCCCGATGTACCCCACTGATAAACCCTCTAACACATTATCAGGAAAGGAGGCTTCATGGATAGGAGAGCCCCTGACAAAGTCAAGATATCCCTCATCCCTCCCAGCCTACTGGAGCCAGCTATTGTCCACATCACCCACTGTCACCAGAGCAGGGATGCAACTAATTCCTGTTCCTGGAATGGGCTTCTGGCGCTACCCCCACTTCAGGGTCCCCATGGCTCCAACATCTGCAGATGCACTGGCATAGGGTCATTTCCATGTGATCGGTCTTAGGTTTTGGGGACCTGTTGTTTGACAATAGAAAGCAAGAGGGTGGAGACCTGCTTCTCACCATTCGTTCTCCTCCCTCTAGAGCTGGATTTTCCTCCATATTAAAGATCCCAGGTTCATGAGAAACCAAGTCGTCTTAAAAGCTGGTTAGAGTGAAATCAACCTTCCTGCTTTTCTCTTCTTCCCTACAAAGTCAGAAGTCAGGTTAGAAACTCCCTTGCAGAAAAGAGTCCATGTAGTTTGGCCAGACGGAATGTTGCGATATGGAAGCTTAGCCTGCTCAAAGCGGGTGTTTAGGAGGTTTTCAAGTTGGACCCAAAGTCCAACTTGGGTAAGACCACCTGATTACACAACTCCAGTGGGGCGGGGGGGTGGGGTTCCTTCCCCATCATAGACTGTGCGAGTGGCGCCCTCTGGAGTCATGCGGTGCACAACCTGCCCGGCAGGAGACGGCAGCCTGAACTTGAGGCTCAGTTCCCACAAGACCAGTGATTTTCAGCCTCCTGTGATGCTCCACACACTGGCATGTCAAGACAATAGGAGGTGGTTGCAGGTCACTGGTTGCTAGTAATAAATAAAGTACAAACATTTTCAAACACATTCCTTCTTTATTACAAGTTAAGGGAAGCTAAGATCATTGCTAGATCACTCTCACAGTGAGGGAGATATGCTGGCTTTGTTTTTCATATTTAAACATTAGATAACTGAGAAAGAGAGCAAGAGAACAAAGACAAGAGAGAGAGCTAGAGCGAGCGAGAGAGAAGGTGGTGGAGATACAGCTCCAGAATGCGAATTAGGTGTAACTGAGCACTTTATCCTACTGTGCCAGGGATATGAAAGTCATTAGTCAAGTGTGTTGCCATGGAAACAGAGTCAAAGATCACCAGACAAAACTATGAGCTCTTAGGGCAAGAATTATATCTTAGTCATCTTCCTAAAGTTTTTCATGCTGCCTGGCACAGATAAAATGGTCAATCTACATTGAATTTCAATTGTCACTATCAATACTCCTGGCACCACTCTGCCTATGGGGATCTGGTGAGACTTTAGCTTCCATACTTCAAAGGTGGGAAGTCACAGCTTGTGAGACTGTGAGACATGGGGCTACCCTTGAGCTGACTGTGTGTTGCCTTTGTGAGAACCCATTTCTCATCCCTTGACTCAGATGACATTTCTCTGCTTAGTACATAGTGACCAGCCTTTTAAAAATAATCCTTTAAAAGAAACGTGAAACCCCAGCTGGGCACTGTGGCTCACGCCTGTAATCCCAGCACTTTGGGAGGCCAAAGTGGGTGGATCACCTGAGGTCAGGAGTTCGAGACCAGCTTAGCCAACATGGTGAAACCCTGTCTCTATTAAAGAGACAAAAATTTGCTGGGTGTGGTGGTGCATACCTGTAATCTCAGCTACTCAGGAGGCTGAGGCAGGAGGATTGCTTGAACCCGGGAGGCGGAGGTTGCAGTGAGCCAAGATTGCACCATTGCACTCCAGCCTGGGAGACAAGAGTGAAACTCCATCTCAAAAAAGAAAAAAAAGAGTGAAACCCTTATTAAATTTGGCAACATTGTTTACCCCCTGCTTTTTCTCATGGCATTATTATTTATCTTTATTTTAAAATGTATTATAAACATATTTGTCAGCAAGATGGTATGTATTTTAAGAGAAGTAAGTGGTATGCTTGGTACAGATCCATTTTTTGAAATGAGAAAATCAAGGCAGTAAATTCAGAGTTACATGGAAGGAGGATCTATAAAGGCAGGTTTCTCCTCCTATGCTGTGTTGTGAAACACATCTTGGCTTAAAAATCACAATAAGCTTTGGCAGTTCTAGAGTTCACGAGATCCTCAGAGATCACCTAAAGCGGCCTTCTCTTCACAGAGGAGGTCATTGGAGGGCAAGTGAACTTGATCCTTGAGGAAAAACATGATCTGCCTTCTGCAGTGTGGGGCATTAGAAACGTGTCTGGATGTGAGGGTTGAGCAGCTTGGCACTCATGCTCACATCTTGGCTCTTCTACTTGCTGTAAGATCCCTGGCAAGTTCCTTAACCCAGTCTCTTCATATCTAAAGTAAGGGTACAGTCTTACTCTGCCTGTGGGGTTGTAATGTGAATTAGCAGAGCGAGCATCTTTTTCTGCACTGGCCATGTAGTAGAGTCACAATTGTCATCATTAAAAAGTGCTTTCTGCTAACTGTCTTCAAGGCTATTCCCTGTCCCTGATTAAATAAATAATCAAATTCTCTGTAAAGACCATCTTTTCTTTTCTTTTTTTTTTTTTTTGAGATGAAGTTTCGCTCTTGTTGCCCAGGCTGGATTGCAGTGGCACAATCTCAGCTCATCACAATCTCCTCCTCCCGGGTTCAAGCGATTCTACTGCCTCAGCCTCCTAAGTAGCTGGGATTACAGGCAGGCGCCACCACACCCAGCTAATTTTGTATTTTTAGTAGAGACAAGGTTTCTCCATGTTGGTCAGGCTGGTCTCGAACTCCCGACCTCAGGTGATCCACCTGCCTTGGCCTCCCAAAGTGCTGGGAGTGCAGAAGTGAGCCACTGCATCTGGCCAAGACCATCTTTTCTATACAGGCAGCCAATAATTGGCAAAAACTCTTTCCCTACCACTGCTACCTCTGTACTTGGAGACAAGATTTCTGGGCTTAAGGACTGGGTGCATGGCCTTTGTCTCAGTGTTTCTTCAGAACATATCTTGGGGAGTTTTCAGGTCATTTGTAAATGAGGGCAAGGCTCTCTCTCAAATGGGACTTCAGCATCTGCATAACTCTCTACAGTGCTATTTGAAGTTGTTGATATTTTGCAAAATGGTGCAGTATATTCTTGTTCTTTTTAATACACCTGAACCAAGGCAGATAACTGTAGATTCACATTCTAGTGACGCTCCGCATCTTACCGGAGATCACTCATTGAGTTTGCTGCAAAGCCAGAAACCTATGATGCAAAACACAAGACCACATTCCCTCCCTTCCTACCACATAAACTAAGAAAAGCTCATGAAGCAGATGGCTAAAGACAAATAAATGATTCTCATGCAATTTGAGGCTATGCCACGCAAACAACATGCTCAAGTATGGAAGGCTGTCCTCTTTGGGGCTCTCACTGTGTTCTCTTCTCTACAATATCTTAGGCCTGGACTTGAAGTTAGGATTTCAATTTTAAGGTTTATAGTGAAGCATTGATTTGTGTGGTTGCTTAATTGGCCAATGAGTATATAGAAAACTAAGGGATTTAGAACAGCCTTCAAGTTCTTCTCTCTAGCCACCTCTCTTGTTCTGCCTTGTATTATGGCTTATTAGGGGCATGACTGCTGCATTAAAGCTGACCAGGAATAATGCCTTATTCTTCTTTGCAAACTTTTCTCTCTGACTTAGTGCTGAAATCTGAGCATAAACAGTACTCTACTGTTAACTAACGGCATAGCTTTGGAACTCTGATTTTATCCCTGAAAACACATCTCCTGCAGTCTTTCTTGTCTCAAGAAATGGCATCACTATCTACCCAGTTGCCAAAGCCAATGCCTATGTTATACATTAGTCCTCTCTTTTTTGCTCACCACCTCGCCACATCTAATCCATCAGCAAATTGTGTTAGGTCCCCTCAGAGCTGGCATTGGCTGATGTGGTCACACAGATTGTCAACATGGGAAAATTCTCCCAGACAATTTTGTAAGTCATCTCTTCCATGGACCTCCTGAGGGTCTTCATCCTCCCATCTCAGCACCCAAGTCCCTTCCACCAAGCCCCCATCTTCTATCCTCCCTCATGGTCTAACAACCAAATGGTCAGTTCCTAGCCCAGGAAGAATCTAACCTTTCTGAGCTCCATTGTTCTCATTCATTGTAGATGGGGACAATAATATCACAGTTAGCTTTTCTATGAGGATTAAATAAGAGAATGTATTGAAGGTTGTAAACTCATAAGGCCTGGCCTGCCCAACATGGACACTCATAAGTAAGCTTACTTCCCTTCTGCTTTGATTAATATGGTGGGAGAAGCATGGCCTTTGGGGAAAGATAGACATGAGTACAAATCCGGGCCTCACCTCCTGACCTGTGTGACCGGGGAAATGAACCAACATATTTGAATCTCTGTTTTCTTGTCTGTAAAATAGGAATAAGGAATATCTAGTGCTGTTCCTGGGCTTAGAGGGTATCTATCTTCATTAAATATTAACTTCCTTTGGCTGACTGAGTTTGCATTAGTGGATGGCTTTGTAATTAAGAAATGTAATGAATGCTTAAAAAGTCTCCAGACTCTCTACTAAAAATACAAAAAAAATTAGCTGGGCGTGGTGACGGGTGCCTGTAGTCCCAGCTACTCGGGAGGCTGAGGCAGGAGAATGGCATGAACCCAGGAGGCGGAGCTTGCAGTGAGCCGAGATCGTGCCACTGCACTCCAGCCTGGGCGACAGAGCAAGACTGCATCTCAACAAAAAAAAAAAAAAAAAAAAAAAAAAAAAAAAAAAGTCTCCAGACAACAATGAGATACTACTGTGCACTTTTAAGGTTGGCAAAAATACCAAATGCTTGAAACACCAAATGCTGGTAAGGATGTGGAGCAACAGGAAGTCTCATTCACTGCTGGTGGGAATGCAAAATGGTACAGCCACTATGTTAAAAATTTGGCAGTTTCTTGCAAAACTGAACATACTCTTACCATATGATCCTTGGTGTTAACCCAAATGAATTAAAAACTTATGTTGACACAAAAACTTGCACATGGTTTTCTATAGCAGCTTTATTCGTAATTGCTAAAACTTGGAAACAACAAAGATATCCTTTACTAGGTGATATGGTTAGGCTTTGTGTTCCCACCCAAATCTCATCCTGAATTGTCATCCCCATAATCCCTACATGTCTAGGGGGATACCTGGTGGCAGGTGATTGGATCATGGGGGTGGTTTCCCCCGTGATGTTCTCATGAGCGTGAGTTCTCACTAGATATGATGGTTTTATAAGGGGCTTTTCCCCCTTTGCTACTCACTTGTCTCTCCCCTGCTGCCTTGTGAAGAAGGATATGTGTGCTTCCCCTTCCATCATGATTTTAATTTCCTGAGGCCTCCCTAGCCATGTGGAACTGTGAGTCAATTAAACCTCTTTCCATTATAAATTACCCAGTCTTGGGTATTTCTTTATAGTAGTGGGAAAACAGACTAATACAGTAGATGAATGGATAACTAAACTGTGATACATCTAGACAATGGAATATTATTCAGCTCTAAAATGAACTATCAAGCCAGGAAAACATATGGGGAAACTTAAATGCATATTATTAAGTGAGAGAAGCTATTCTAAAAAGGCCATATGGTTCCAACTATATGATATTTTGAAAAAGGCAAAACTGTAGAGATAATGAAAAGATCAGTAGTTGCCAGGGGTCAGGGGGAGAAAGGAATGAATAGTCAGAGCACAGAAGATTTTTAGAACAGTGAAACTTTCTGTATGATACTACAATGATAGATATATGTCACTACACATTTGTCAAAACCCATAACACATACAGCACTAAGAGTGAACCATAATGTAAACGATGGACTTTCAGTGATGGTGTGTCAATGTAGGTTCATCATTTCTAACAGATGTACCATTTTGGGGGGCTGTGTGCATCTGTGGGGGAAAGGGGTATATAGAAACTTTCTGTAAATTCTGATCAATTTTGCTATAAATCTAAAACTGCTCTAAAAATAGCCTATTTTTAAAGAGTCTAAAATTCAGACTTTTTCTAAGAATTGCCCTCTATCCTAAGAATTATTTTAGACACTTGTAGTTTTTTGGTAGGAAATTGGTAGACATCATATGTCCCTTGATAGTAATTCTCTCCTCCCATGCCCAGTGTACCATAGCTCATTTTCCTTTGGTAAAACTTGAATGTACTTGGCCTTGCAGATATTTTGCTGCCTGTGGTTAAGTCCGACATCACAGTGAATGAAAAGGAGCACTGGTCTGTGGTAGATACAGTTTGTTCTAGGATAGGAATGCCAAAACAGAATACTTTTAACCACTGGAGCATTTTCCACCCTGGGACGTGTAGCTAGTGGAGCTTGTTGGCATACTGGCGGTGATTGCTTTCCTGATTTTGTCCTTTGTTTTTGGCAACCTCTAGTTTGAGTCAAGATAATAACCCTCTGGAAGAGTTTCATTGAGCCTTTGAGAATGAACAGTTGTTCCACCTCAAATCCTTTGTAGAATGAGGTGGACTATAAATGTATCCTATGTGAACAAGTAGGTAAACAACACACATTTCTGTTGATTATCTTGTATCACTCATTTTATTAGAAGAATCTCATCACTAGATAGAAGAGTTGAGATGCCATGAGTTTACTAAAGGCTGGGGCACCAGGAATTTGCATGTGACCCTATAAGACTAACTCCTCTGTTACTCACACCTGCCTCTTTCCTGAGCACCAGGATGGTTGAGGAAAGGGAGGGTTAGTTAGGAGAGGGTGTGCCTCTGTCCCCTCCCACCCTGTATGTCCAGGCCACTCAGTTCCTGGGGTGTTCCTTATTAAGGGATGAAGCCATGAGCAATCAGGAAGGAAAGACAGTGCCGATACCACCATGGGTTCTGCTTAGTTCTTATGTGTGTTCCCAGTGTTCTCATGGAGGGCAGTTCATGGGCTCATTGAGTAAATCCAGGAAGAACGTTCTTACATCTATGTGATTAATCAGTCGGCATTCTTATGTTCTCAGGGCCTACCTGCCAGGATTTGGGTTCTCAGTCAGAGAAGTATCAGCGAGTAAAGTGTAAGAATCCCTTTTTCTACTTTCCTTGCATTCCCTGAGTACCCCAATAAATGTGAGAACATCAATCAGGCCCAATGCTTCCCTACACGGAGTTTTAGAAGGGTATCATACATATCCTGTACCCCAAATACCCAATGCCCAGTTCTCTCTGTGTCACTGGACTCTAAGGGAATGAGGTTTTCCAGAGAGATTTATTCAGGCTTCATTTTGAATGCACTAAGAAAATGAGACCTGTATGAAAGTGAAAAACTAGCCTCGTTTTCCACAGGAAATCAGATCTAAAATGTGAGCGTTTTCGTTTGTGTTGGCTTTGAGTTTGGGGTGAAGGTTCGTTTAGGTTCTTGTTTTCCTTAAAATGTTCCTATCCATAGATATCCTGGCTAATGAGGCCGAGTCATGTGATCTAAATTGGCAGATGTTTCACTGAAGTCACTAAGAGTTTGGTGTAAATAAGGATTGAACAAGAATTTAGGATTAATTTCCTTGGTCCCAAAAGGTGGACTAAGTTTTTGGGACCCTTGTTTAAAGGACTTGCATCCAGATTGCCATCCACCATCTGGGTATTTGACAAAAAGAATTTGGGTTTTTAAAAAAAGTCTCCCCTTAGTCCACTTCTAAACCCACATAAAAGCAGTTTGGAGCTGGTCAGAGCCCCACAGAAAGAAATAGGAGACTGAGATTTTTGGATAAAAGTTTTTCTTTTTTATGGAGATAATTGGCAATAATACTGACTTTCAGCCTAGACTCCATATCCTTTATCTCGATCAGAAAACAATTTGGATAGAAAGGTGGGGTGGGAGTGAGCTCATTGCCTGCAGTGACTCCCGCACAGGGACCCTGAATAAGACATTCATTGGCAGAAAAGCAGTGGTTACTGAAAATGTCTGGGGGAAGCGTGGAGAGGAGGGAGAGTGGAGCGGGGCTTGGGTTCCTTCCTCCTCAGGGGAGCTATTTTTTGCTTTACATGCAAAGAATTGCTTTGTACAGCCAAGTTGGTCTTGATCTTGTTTACATAAAAAAATCGAACATTTATTTTGCGCTGGGTTATTTTTTTTCTTCCTTTGCCAGTCAGAGGGTCCTAGGCAAATCAATAAACAAAGACCCTGCTCTGTTTTCACTTTGTGGTGGGGGATTGGACTGGGTAACCCTTCAGTGACTGGATTAGCTTTTCCTATGGGGACTGACATTTGCTGCTTTGGTCAGATGAGTTGTCAGTGACATGCTGGTTGTGCTGGAGACCTAGAGCCTCACGGGACAGTGGAAGGACATGCAGGATCTCTGTCCAGAAGGTTACGTGGCAGATGGTGAAAGCAGGAGAGAACGAAAACTCTCCTCTCTGGCCTCTGTGGAAGTCAGCTGAAGCCCTGAGGCATGGGATTTGGTTACTCTAATCTTAGCCCAGTCAACAGCTAGCATTATTGTTGATCATTAAATTAACCAAAATGCCTTTAAAAACTGCAGCCCTGATATTTGATCTGCAGTGTTTTGTGATATGAAATTCTATAGTGGGGCTCCATGCTGGGGGCAAAACAATTTTCTTTTTCTAAATTTACCTGCCGTGAACTTGGACTGACCCTTTGTTCTTTTGTTTTGGAACAACATGAAAAATAAGGGAAAAACATAATCATTGTAAAAGCCTTCTCTTAACCAATGTTGAGCTAGTGACTCTCCAGCCGTTAAAGTTCACAACAGTGGCTTTCATAGTGGTTCATCATGTATACATCCGACCATTTTAATTCTTCTTTAATTCCCATTAACTTTGATTGGAGCCACACGGTTGAGGTGGGGGAGAACAAGAGTTTTGGTGTTAGGCAGACCTGGGTTTGGGTACTTATTCCATTCCTTTGACAAGTTATGTAACCTCTCTAAGCCCTGTTTTCTCATCTATATAATAGAAATACTGAGACTTATTTTAGAGATAATATCTACAAAGAGTTTATCATAGTATAGCATACCACCCACAGGCTCCCAATACATGGTCCTCATTACTGGTTTCATTTTTCAAACTCAGAAGTGTGTGGTGACAGGGTTTCTCAAAGCAAGAGGGCCTGTGTCACCACTGGTCTGGTTTCAGTGACTTTTCACTCTTCCAAAGGGTTCTAGAACAATTGTTAGTGGTATGATCAATGGCATGTGTCATACATAATATATTTATTTGTGTGCATGTAAATACATCAAACATGCCCTACCAAACACCCCCCAAAATTGAAAGTGAATTAATTTGAATTAAGCACATTTTTTTTGGTCAAACTATATTGTTGCCCAAATTGGACATAGTTCATTACTTTGAGTATACACATGATTGAACAAGTATAAAGTAGTAGAAAAAATATTGAACTCATCAAGATATTTATGAGTCTAGGTTCACCCACTTACCAGCTGTATATATTTGGATAAATTATTTAACTACTTTGTTAGCTGGAACAGTATATGGATACTAATTAATGTAGGTTGATACAAAAGTAATTGCAGTTTTTTGCTATTACTTTAAATGGCCAAACCTGCAGCTGTTTTTGCACGAACCTAATAGCTAATATTTAATGAGCATTTACACGTGGCCAGGCACAGTTCTAAACTCTTCACATATATCAAACTCATTTAACAATTACTTAAGTACAATCCCATGGGATAGGAACTATGCTTAGCCCCATTTTGCAGATGGGACTGCTGAAGTTCATGAGATTAAGTGTCTTGCCCAAGTCACACAGATGGAAGGTGGTAGAGATAAAATCTGAACACAGAGAGTTTGACTAGAGTCCATTCTTTTAGCCACTTTACTAGTCTCCCTTTAGTAGCGATACAAAGGACTGGGGGCCACAGGTCTGAGTGTGAGCCCAGTAGCATCCTTTGTAGCTATGCCATCCATATGAGATTTCTACCTAGACATTTTCACCTAGATTTCTACCTAGAGAATTTATTGGCTTTGGCTCAGATAAGGGGGTTGCAGCAACTTGAGTGTAATAACATGACGTGATAAAAACCATGTGAAAAGACCAAGTTAGTGTGAAGTCATACCTCATGAAAGGATTACTGTCTAGAAGTCATTGCTGGGGGGGGGGTGGGGGCGGTGAAAATGATGTAGAACCAAAATTACCTTTGAAAATCCCTTAAATTGCTCATCACATTCTGCATATCTAATTCCGTGCACACAGCCTGTTACAACATTGATAAACCACAAGGCCATGGGCTCGCTACAAACTCGGGTGGGCACTCCACATGTTCCAGTGACCAGCCTTTCCCTCCCTGTGACAACACTATTTAAATTCATGTTCTTTCTTGCTGACTGTATAAAAATTCAAGTCATACCTTTATTTTTTATTTGTTTCTTTCTCTGACTCTAGTTTTCTTTCTGTCCTGTAAATGTAGTATTCAACAAGGTTTAAAGCATACTTCTTGAATCTTTGTTCTTCCACAACACGGTTTTCAGCTCTGACGCCCATTGAACCTACCACTGAGTCCAGGGCCACAAACAGTTATTGAGGGTCCCCTGTGTGCCAAATTCGGTGTTTGCTGTACTCCTACCTCTCAGAAAGCTCCAAACTTACAACCTCCTGAACATTTCCACTTAGAAGTCATGCCATGTCTTCATCTTAGCCTGTTTAAACCTGAGCCCGTTGTCTCTCTTGACTTTTGGGAGTTACTTCCTGACTTCCTTCTCTCTGTTGCTGGCAGCAGCTTCTCCCTGTCTGTTGATCCTGACACCACAGCAACATCATAAGAACCTCCTCTGTCTTGTCCCCCAAGCCTGAAAAGGCACCAGGTCCTGACTTCTGTAATCTTTTATTTCTTTTGCCTCCAAACTATTCCAGGAGACCCCATCAGTATCTGGCCTCCTGTACCTCTCCAGTTTCATTAGGACATGCGTGTTTGTGAGACTAATTTTCCTTAAAAATTCTTTGTACTGCTTCCAAGATAATCTAAATGCAGTTTGGCTACAACCTAGTGATCCAGGGTTATCTGTGTCTCTGCTTCTACAGAATTCTACAGGAATACTTTTCTTTAGTCACACAGTTGTGTTTCTTACTGTTTCTCCATTTCTCTGCCTGAATACCCTATACTTATTGTAAAGATGGCAGTTCTCGAAATTAATCTACACATTTAATGGAGTTGCAAATTGAGGTGAAAATGGTTTTATTTTTGTAACTTCTAAAATTTATCTGTAGGAATAGATGCACATGAATAACAAAAAATATTTAAAAAGAAGGAATTGAAGGGAAATGTACACTAACTAAATATTAAATTGTGAAGTTACAGTCAAATAAATATGCAGAAATTTTATCAGAATAGATAGAATAATGAAATAAGACAACCCTAAATGCAAGGATATATCTCTTTTTAGTAGTGAAAAAGTATTTTTTAATGTGAAATGATGGTTTATCCACTAAATGAAGCTAATGTAATTTTGATTTAAAAAATCAAGAATCTTTTACCTCTCACCAATAAAACAAATCCTGGGAAGATAAAAAATTGAAAAGATAAAATATGCCACAAAAGCACTGGAAGAAATAAATCTTAGTTAACTATTTATATAATCTGGGTATGTGGGAGGTCTTTTTAGCCATAAACTGAAGGCAAAAACCATGAAAAACACATTTGGATATGTAACTACATAAATATGAAATTATGCATCAAAGGTATCATAAACAGAATTGAAAAGCAAATGGCAGAACTGAGAAAAGTATTTGTAACATATGAAACAAACAAGAGATTAATATATTCAATATGTAAAGAATCACTATGCGCCTATAAGAAAAAAATAAACACTACAATTGAAACAAAGGGACAAAGGCTAAAAATAGGCAATTCATAGAGAAGAAATATAAATGGTCAATAAAATATAAAAACATGTTTTTATGTTTTTAACCTTGCTTCTAATCAAATAAATGCAAATTTAAACAAATTACTGCTGATAAGTAAGACTTTTTATTTATTAACCTCTGTACTTCTTGACAACTTTTAAAAGGAACATGCAAATAAAATAAAAAGAATAAAATGTGCTACTGTGAAACTTGTGTAAACCTGTAAAGCACTTGCTGTTTTTTAGATCTTAAGAATACTCTTATAGGAGTATACTTATTAGAAAGCTATCTGTTAACAAATACATTGTTAAGAGAAAAAAGTAGCCTATAAATCAGAATGCATAATAAGATCCCACTTTGGTGAAAATACCTGTAGAAATATTAAAAGATGGAAGAAAATCTAGATGCATATATAATAAAATTTTAACAGGGGTTGTTTCTGAATATTGCCAATATGGATAATTTTTTTATTTTCTTGTTCTTGCATATATATTTTCTAGTTTTTCAACCATGAGCTTTATTGCTTGAAAAAAACTTTTACGTATAACATACATATAGAAAATTATGTAACTTGTAAGTGCCAGCTTGAGGTATAACCACAAAGTGAGCACAACCACTGTATTAGTTTCCTAATTTTAGCATCTTTTGCAATCTGGATAGGCCAAGAATCTCTAAAATTATCAAGTGCTAGTTATTTGTTGATTAGCAGTTCTTTCCTCAGTTTATCTCTTTCCTCTGGTGTTTTACTACAAGCAGCAGCAAGCAAAAGCCAGGCTGCACCTTCCAGACTTTGCTTGGAAATCTCCTCAGCTAAATATTTAAGTTCACGGCTTACACATTCTTCCTTACACTCAATGTTAGAACTAAATTCAGCCAAGGTTTTCCCACTTTATAACAGGCATAGCTTTTCCACCAGTTTTCAAAAACATATTCCACATTTCCTTCTGAGACCTCACCAGAAGTGCCTTTACCATTTGTATTTCTTTTAAGATTCTATTTTTGATGAAATATGTATTCTCTAAGATGATAGAACCATTCTCTTTCCTGCCCTTCTCTTCTTTCTAACTCCTCACCAGAATGCCCTTTAAAGTCTATATCTCTGTCAACCATCTCTGCAGGTTAAACTACATCTTTCCTATCAGGTGCCTCAAAATTCTTCTAGCTTCTGCCATTTAGCCAATTGCAAGGCCACTTCCACATTTTTTTTAGGTTTTTGTTACATCAATACCCCATTTTCTGGGACCAAAACCCGTATTGGTTTCCTAGAGCTGCTGTAACAAATTACCTCAAACAGGGAGTGGCTTAAAACAACGGAAATTTATTATCTCACATTCTGGAAACCAGAAGTCCAAAATCTCTAGATCTTGGCTGGGCAAGCCTACGTCTGAAGGCCTAAGAGAAAAACCCTTTCTTGCCACTTCCAGCTTCTCTGGTGGCTTCTGGTGTTCCTTGGCTTGTGGAAACATAACTTTAGTCTCTGCTTCAGTTTTCACTTGAGTTTTCACGTGAACTTCTCCTTTCTGTATCTCCCTGTACCTTTTTCTTTTCTGTCTCTTATTAAGACATTCATCATTGGATTTAGGGCTTGTCCTAATCCAGGATGACCTCATCTTGATTACATTTGCAAAGACTTTTCTTCCAAATAAGCCCACATTCCAAGATTCTGGGTAGACACTATTCAGTGCACTGTAATTACACAGCTACCATCTAGGTCATGAAATAGAATGTCCTTATGCCCTTCTAACAATCCTTATCCATCTCTCATCTCCATAAGTTATTACTATCCCTCCTAACACAAGAAATTGTCTTACCTGTTTTTAAGCTTTATATAAATAGAATAATATACAATGCAGCCTTTTACATCTAATTCATTTGGCTCAATATTGTATTTTTGAAATGTCCGTATATTTTTGCATATAGTAGTGGTTTCTTAATTTTATTTATACATAGCATAATACATGGTATATCACATACTTTATTCATCTATTCTACCTTTTTTTTCCAACTTTTACTTTAGATTCAGAGGGTACATGTGCAGGTTTGTTACCTGGGTATATTGTATGATACTGAGGTTGGGGTACGAATGATTCCCATCACCAGGTACTGAGCATAGTATCCAATACCACTCTACTTTGATAGGTATTTAGGCTTTTCCTAAATGGGAAAAACCTAAGTTTGGGGTTATTAGGAATAATGCTGTTTTGAAAATTCTTGCACATGTTATTTGGTACACACATGTAAGTGTTTTAGTGAGATGTATACTTAAAAGTAGAATTGCTAAATTATAGGGTATTTGTATGTTTGGATTTAAGAGTTACTTCAAACAGTTGTCTAAAGTGGCTGTGTAAATTTGCACCCCCACAGCGATCTGTTTGAAAATTCCAGTTGCTTCACATCCTCGTCTTCATTTGGTATTGTCAACCTTTTCCTATTTTGACCAGTCTGGTGGGTGTGTAGCAGTATCTCATTGGGGTCTTAATTTACATTTTCTTGATGACTAATGACAGAGCGTACTTTTTCATATGTTTATGCATTGCTTTTTGTATATAAATACAAGAGTGTAAGGTTTTGTTGAAAAGGTGCTCTCCTGTCACAAACATTTCTATGGTGCCATCCAGGAGAGCTTACATTCAGAGAATCCCTCAAAAATAAGCTGGTGAGAGAAAGCTCACTTTAGTCTAGAGATAAATCCCCTTTTCTTCCCTGCTTGTTTTCCAGTCTTCTCCTTTGTTCCAGTCAGAAAAAGATTATCTAGGTGATGTTTGGCAAGCTTTTTAAAAAAAATCTATTAATGGCAAAATTCTCTTGAATTACTCTTAAACTTTCAAAAGTTCACTCCTTTCCCTATACACACATCCCACTCCTATAAGAAATGGTCTCCAATACCATGGAAGCTTAAGTGAGGCATAGTTACCTAATTTAGGCTTTGCCTATTTGGGGTTACGTAGTTGTTTTTCATCACTCATCACTCCCAGCAGAATTAGAGATCTAACCCTTTTTCTGCATTAGGCTGTGATGAATCATGTCAATTGCAAAGAATTTGTCTTGTTAAAGAGGACAGATGTGGCTATGAATGACTCAAATATGTGAAAGATCATTAGTGTGTTGGATGACAGGTTTGGGACTAACAGTGGCAACTGCTGACATTTGCTGCATGGTTGCTTTGAGCCAGGCCCTGTGCTAAGCCCTTCATTGACATGACTGAAGTATTCTTCACAATAGCCCCATTAAAGGCAGTGAAGGGAAATTAGAAAGCAATGGACTGTCAGCTGACTTTGCAGGAGCAGCTTATGTGAGTTCTGGGCATTTGACCTGGCTTCTTTCACTACCGTGATCTCTATAAGAAGAGCAAGCCCCAGGTAGTTGTAGCCTTTTACCCTTGGTATCAGCATGGATCTTCAGGTAGAGCAGACCTGAATGTATCTGGAAGCCTGCGTTCAGCTAGAACACCAGAATCCCATCCCAATCTGCAGACCTATGAGTGTAAAATAAATATGTGCTGCTTAAACCTTAAAGCTTTATGCAACAATCCCTTGTGTTAGCTTTAAGCTATTGAAATTTTGAGAGAACGTTTGTTATTATTCGATAGAAACCGAATAATAGAGCAGTACTCTTTTTACATCAATTTCCTCAATGAGTAAATTTAGGCTTGGAGAAATTAAACAATATCCACAGATCACAACCTAATAAGAGAGGGAGCCAGACTTCAAGCCAGGACTGCCTTATTTCTGAGGAGTCCATGCTCTTAACCACTACACTGTATCTCCTTCCAAATTTGCAACAGGCTAGGGCGATGGGTCAAAAACAACAGGATGGAGTTTCACTGGAAGGAATGCATGGCTCAATGTGTCAGTTAAAACAACAGCAACAAAAATAATAGTAACTAGGATACAAGCAGAGCATGAGCAAGGTGCTCCCTGACCACAGGCCTAGTGGTGAGAATCGAAGACTCAAAGCTCAGCTGTTATGGAAAAGTGGCTCGGTACCAGGCCATGTTAGTGGAAGTGTGCTGTCTGGAAAAAAGAAAATGGCAATTGTTTCTTTTCTAGCTGATCAAAGGACACCTGGAATATTACATTTAGTTCCAAGCAACAGATTTCAAGAGGAATATTGACAAGCTAAACTACGTCCAGATGAGAGCAAACAAGATGCTGAGAAAACTCATAGCAGTTGTAAAGTGAAGGAGCATAAGTATTTAACCCAAAGAAGAGAAGCCTCTAGAAGGAGTGATGGCTGTCTTAGGACACCTAAAGTGCTAAAAGGGGCAACAGGGAGGCCAAGTTGTAATCCCCTCTCTCCTGGATGACCACGACTGCCCACAGCAGCCATTGCATTCACCATGTGCATGGTGACCTTTACCAAACACAAATGTGACTTTATTATTGTGGTTCCCCATGCTTCTTCCCTTAGCAAACACTCTCAGTGCAAACACATCCACATACACAGCCACAGATACACATACACACACACACACACACACACACCCCTACATATACGGTCTTCTACGCACAGTTACACTTACATACACACCCACTACATATATGGTCTTCTACATACAGTTTCTTCAGAACGTAAGGGCAAAGCTCAAAAGATAATGCTTTGTTGGAGGTCTGGGGACAAAGAGCCAGGTAGAAGAGAATTAAGTTATGGGACAAAGGGAAAAAATATGGAGTGATGGTGTGATTATGATGCCAGATACAGCTCCACAAAGAGACACACATGGTTGGTGGCTTGGTCAATAGGATATTACCAGACAGGCCGTAAGGAACCACTAAGCCTCTCATATTCCACTAAAGGGAGGAAGAACAGGATGGAAGAACCTATTTGTTGAGTCTTTCCCATTTCCTATGGATGCATTCCTATGGAAGTCAGATCCCAATCCCTCTGACAGCTGATAGGACGAAACTCCAGTGGCAGGAAGAGGCACAGCCTCCATGGGATGGCAAGATTGGGTCTGGGCACCCAGGGCCATGCTGGAGCCCACATTGGTGGCCCGTGTGCATGCAGGTGGGACTAGGGTGAGGCGGCAGCTCCTGAGGCTGCATCATCCAGGGCGCTCCAGGAGTAGGCAGCCAAGGGTTTGGGAGAGGGTTGAGGAGAATAGAATCTGAAGGTACATATATAGGGTCCAACACACACACACACACATACACTTCTTTAGTTGTTCCCACTACTTTTAGAATAAGGAAAAAATCCTTTGCATGGCTCTTGCCCACTCACTTTAGGTTGGAGTCACTCTGGGTTTCTTTCGGGTCCTTGCATCCATTGGGATCCCTCTTGCCTTGAGCTTGCTCTCTCTGGAACATCATTGGCCCCTAACGCCATCCAATAGTTAATTCCTATTCGTCCTTCAGCTCTCAGCTTGTTATGACTTCTTCAGAGGAGCATTTCCAACAAACCACTTCCCTGCCACCTACCCTGCAGCCTAGGTGGAGCTATGTCATCGAACTATCTTTTCTCTTTCCTTCACAGTACTTAGCCCATACCCATCAGTCATGTTTGATTAATGTCTGTCTCCCAAACTACACAATAAGCTCCATGAGTGCAAGAAATGTGTCTCTTGTTCCCCAGTTTTCCAATGCACCCCCAGTTTTTGCCCAATGCCTGACACCAGAGCAAGTGCTCGTTAAACACATAAAGAGCTTCAAAATAAGGGAGGAATTATATAGACGTTGCAGGACAAATGAAGACCAGTTTATACATTGTAGTTATCCCCAAAAGAGTATGGGCTGCCTCGGGTGGATTTCATTTCTCTGTTAGTGAATTCTAAATTGATTCATACATCAGATAAGGGTTGGCTGAGATAACTTCTAAAAGTTAGTTCTGAGAATCTGTGCTCTGAATACTCCATGCATTCAAATAATGCCCTGGCATTAAATTATTGTGAGACTCTCTTCCATTCTTTCTACTGGCACTATCCCTTTTCTTTTTGATTTCCCAACCCATGGAGCATTTCGGAAGCATTTGACACTTCCAGCTTGAGACTCAGGAGTCTTGACCCTGTGGGTCATTCTTGTTGTCCTTTTTGCTTCTTGTGGTTTGAGTCTGTGATCCAAAGAATGGGGCTAAATTTGTAATCGGCTCTGTTTATTCTGCCCATTCCAACACCTGAATTTGGAGAGTGTCAGATTCAGTCGGGGTAGGATGCTGAGTAGAGATTGGGAGGAGGTGAGCAGGAGCAGAGAGAGACAGCACAAGGCAGCCTGTCACTAGCTAACATGATCTGAGCAGGTCTCTGCAACTTCTCAAAGGTTGGATCTTAGGGCATCCCAAGGATGAACACATAGTGTTGCTTAGCATGCTTCTACTATAACATGTTGTTGGCTCTGGCCAGCTTAGCATGTGCAAAAAGCAAGGATCCCTGAAGGAGGGCCTGTGTAGCAGTTTATCTCTTTAAGAGTTTGTTATTTTTTGCAACGTTCTAATGTTCATGGCCTATGGTTTGCCCTGGTGAATGCTTGTTAATGCAGTTTCATTGTTGCCTGGGGAAAAAGAACCCCAGTGACCCACTACGATAACCACTTTAATGTGGGGCCTTTGCTTTGGGCCTGTGTAGGATCCTTTAACAAATGAGCAAAAGTGACCAAAGTTATATGAGGCAGCATTGCCAGAGGATTGTGATAAAATCTCTAGTCACTGCCAGGGACAGTGTGAACCCTGTCAGTCTGAGGATTAACTTTTCTGTAGTAACAGCTAAGACTTTTTCTTTTTAAGGTTTCACTGCATGCCAGGCACTGTGCTGGGTGGTAGGGATGAGGATAGGGAGATGCTTTCATTTGCATGATTTCAATTAGTCATCATCATAACTCTCTAAGGTGGATATTATTATTCCTGCTTTACCAGTGAGAAAATGAAGACTTAAATGGTTCAGGTGACACATTCAGGGCCACAAGGTCACAGAGGTAGCAAATACTGGGACTGAGATTCTGCTCCAGACCCATTGCCTGTCCCACACCAGGCTGCCTCAGAAATAACCTGAGCCATTTGGCCTAAGGCTGGGTATTTGGCCCCCATTAGTAACAGGAGTGAGGCTGTTTCTCCACCTCACCTGAGACCTTTCAAAGAGGGAATTGGGGATTGCATCTATGAGCCTTTCAGCTGGGCATTCTCCATCTTCCCTAGGAAACATATAGAAGGTGTTGACAAATGTCAGAATAAATCAGAAAACTTTTGACCAATCATTGCTGTTTGTTCAGCTACTCGTCTTAAATTTCCATTCCAATGATGAACTAAACATTTTCCTTTGTCTCTCAGATTTCAACAGGTACTTTAAATCCCCAAAATAACACCCACTTCACTGGATTGTTGTAAGGAGAAATGGAAACTTATAATGAAATGCACATATGATCATATTCTCACTATCACCTCATTACATTACATAAAAATTAAAATCTGTAACATGCAGAAAGTTGAAATATACATATACAGACAAAAGAGTCTGACAATTTTTGTTGTTGTTGTTAATTTCTTTTTTTATTATTATTATACTTTAAGTTTTAGGGTACATGTGCACAACGTGCAGATTTGTTGCATATGTATACATGTGACATGTTGGTGTGCTGCACCCATTAACTCGTCATTTAGCGTTAGGTATATATCTCCTAATGCTATCCCTCCCCCCTCCCCCCACTCCACAACAGTCTCCAGTGTGTGATGTTCCCCTTCCTGTGTCCATGTGATCTCAGTGTTCAATTCCCACCTATGAGTGAGAACATGCGGTGTTTGGTTTCTTGTCATTGCAATAGTTTGCTGAGAATGATAGTTTCCAGCTTCATCCATGTCCCTACAAAGGACATGAACTCATCATTTTTTATGGCTGCATAGTATTCCATGGTGTATATGTGCCACATTTTCTTAATCCAGTCTATCATTGTTGGACATTTCGGTTGGTTCCAAGTCTTTGCTATTGTGAATAGTGCTGCAATAAACATATGTCTGCATGTGTCTTTATAGCAGCATGATTTATAATCCTTTGGGTATATACCCAGTAATGGGATGGCTGGGTCAAATGGTATTTCTAGTTCTAGATCCCTGAGGAATCGCCACACCGACTTCCACAATGGTTGAACTAGTTTACAGTCCCACCAACAGTGTAAGAGTATTCCTATTTCTCCACATCCTCTCTAGTACCTGTTGTTTCCTGACTTTTTAATGATCGCCATTCTAACTGGTGTGAGATCGTATCTCATTGTGGTTTTGATTTGCATTTCTCTGATGGCCAGTGATTATGAGCATTTTTTCATGTGTTTTTTGGCTGCATAAATGTCTTCTTTTGAGAAGTGTCTGTTCATATCCTTCACCCACTTTTTGATGGGGTTGTTTTTTTCTTGTAAATTTGTTTGAGTTCATTGTAGATTCTGGATATTAGCCCTTTGTCAGATGAGTAAGTTGCAAAAATTTTCTCCCATTCTGTAGGTTGCCTGTTCACTCTGATGGTGGTTTGTTTTGCTGTGAAGAAGCTCTTTAGTTTAATTAGATCCCATTTGTCAATTTTGGCTTTTGTTGCCATTGCTTTTGGTGTTTTAGACATGAAGTCCTTGCCCATGCCTATGTCCTGAATGGTATTGCCTAGGTTTTCTTCTAGGGTTTTTATGTTTTTAGGTCTAACTTGTAAGTCTTTAATCCATCTTGAATTGATTTTTGTATAAGGTGTAAAGAAGGGATCCAGTTTCAGCTTTCTCCATATGGCTAGCCAGTTTTCCCAGCACCATTTATTAAATAGGGAATCCTTTCCCCACTGCTTGTTTTTCTCAGGTTTGTCAAAGATCAGATAGTTGTAGATATGTGGCATCATTTCTGAGGGCTCTGTTCTGTTCCATTGGTCTAAGTCTGACACAATTTTTAGTGTTGAGCAAGAAATTTGTCTCTGAGCTTCCATCTGGTTTAAGTAAAAATGGAAACAAGATCAGGTATACAGAACCAATTTTCATACAGAAAAAAGCTATAGAAAATGTAGTTCCTCAAGGGACATGGAAATATTCCTGTCACTTAGATCTGAAATAAATTTCTTTAGAAGATTGAAAAGGACAATAAATTATGTAGTGACTATTGTCCTCATCATCCCTCCTCCCCCATTTAATTCAATAGTACTCTTATGGTGTCTTCATATTATATAAAGGCAAAATACCAAAGTGCAGTCGTTTTAAAGGAATTCTGAAAAAGGACTACAAGATTATGGTTCATTGGTACATATTTCTAGAGCTTCAGTGAATCCAGGATTAAAATCTAAAATAAAAAATAGATGAAATGCATATATTTTTATCTTCTATAAATGACATTTTAATCAATAGAACTTGAAACGAAAGTTGAACAAAAGTGAGTTTGAGGTTGTATAAGGACAAACGTGGCTTTCATGACAGTAGGCTTAAGAGAGGAAGCTTTGTGGCAAGTATGGGTGCCGGGTGGGTGACCAATGTTTTCCAGTTTGCCCAGAACTTTCCCAGTTTTGAGGCTAAAAATTCTGCATCCTCACAGCTTGCTACCCTGCCCATCTTAGTCCCAGGGAAACTGGGACAGTTGGTGGTATGGTTTGGATTTCTGTTCCCACCCAAATCTCATGTCAAATTGTAATCCCCAGTGTTGGAAGAGGGGCTTGGTGGGAGGTGATTGGATCATAGGGGGAAGACTTCCCCCTTGCTGTTCTTGTGATAGTGAGTGAGTTCTCACGAGATCTGGTTGTTTAAAAGTGTGTAGCACTTCTCCCTTCACTCTCTTCCCCTTCTCCAGCTATGTAAGACGTGCCTGCTTCCTCTTCTCCTTCTGCCATGATTGTAAGTTTCATGAGGCCTCCCAAGCCCTGCTTCCTGTACAGCCTGCAGAACCATCAGCCAATTAAGCCTCTTTTCTTTATAAATTACCCAGTCTCAGGTAATTCTTTATAGCAGTGCAAGAAAGGACTAACACAGTTGGTCACCCTAGTGCTAGGATGGGTGTTTCAAAGCCACGTTTGCATAGCAAGCACACTGTTTTGACTTGGATTGCATGTTTATATAGGGGTGGCTTTGGGGGAAACTGATGGCTTTCCCCCTCAGAGCCAATGCAGGCGCTCTGTTGTCAAATCTGAATGCTTTATCAGTGTGATGAGTGGTGGAGTCCTATCTTTATGTAAACCTGAGGAACCTAAACAAGACACGTTGCTGACTATACATCCATCCCCCTTCGCCCTTCAGTGGGTAGAAAAATCCTAGGTCAAAACAAGCATGGGGGAGTTTTCTTCACTGAATTTCTTTTGAAAATTAAAGAGAACAGCCTAATGTAGTGGAAAATACCTGAGCTTTGGAGTTGGCTTACCAAAGTGAGCCTTCTGGCTTTGCCACTGATTAGCTGTGGGATTTGGAGCCTTTCACTTAACCCCATTGAGACTTAGTTTTCTCATCTGTAAAGTGGCCACAGGGATGTTATGAAAATTAACTGAGATACTTGAAAGCCCTTGGCATAGTGCCTAGTTCAACAAATACCTGTTTCCTTCTCCTTTTTCCTTCTCCATCTAGGATGAATGAAGTTTGCCTGCAGGTGGGAGATTTGAACCAAAACAATAATTGCTCTTTAGATAAACCTCAGCAGTTGGAATATTCCCACTGCACCACAGTGATGAATGGAGAACTGAACGTCTCGGGCCCGTTCCTAAGTTTGTTTTGTCTGCTTGCAAAAGATGCGATTTTGCAAAGTACTTTATAGATACTAAATATTAGTTTGGCTGTATCTAAAACATGTTTGGACTATAGAATCTCTTCTTTAGCCAGTAAAAGTGTGTGTACTCTCTTTCTCTTTCCTTTTTTTGGCTAGAATCATTTTTTCTCCACTTTTGCCTTCTGTGTTGTTAGACTTACTAGTTGTGGGCTCTTGGGCAAGTTATTTCCCTTTAGTAGACTTAAACTCCTTAAAACAAAAGGGTGAAACTAGATAGTTTATAAGGGCCCTTAAGCTCCAGCATAATGTTATGTGGGGAATAATGTTCTTTTATTAATTTAGCAGATATTTATTGAACACTACTTAGTCTTAATAGTACTTGGTACTACTTAGTCTTAGTAGTACTTGATACTACTAAGTACCAAGCACATATGCACTAACTGAGGATACAGCAGAAACTAAACAAGCAAAATTTCTGCTCTCATGGAACTTACATACCAGTGAGGGAGGCAGAAAACAAAGTATAAATGAGTATATACATTTAAGGGGTGGCAAGTGTTGCAAAGGAGAGCGAAGCAGGGAGAAGGGAGAAGGAGTGACAGTAATGGTGAGGTGGGGAGGCTGAATCTGATGGTGCTTTTGAGATGTGGTGGGTAGGAAAGTTCTCTCCAGTAGCTGCACAAATGTGCAGAGACCTGAATGAAGTATAGAACAAGTCACGCAGACACAAGGGAAGGGGTGTTCTGAGCAGAGGATACAGTACATGCAAAGGCCCTGAGGTCGGAGCATGCGTGCAGTTACAGGGGATATCAGGGAGGCCAGTATGACTCTGAGTTGTGTGAGCCTGGGGACAGTAGTTAGGGATGAAGCCAGGGAGGGGGTTCGGTGTCTGATGACATAGGGTGATAAGAATAGGTCACCATCGGCTCAGAATCTGTACCCAGCACACGTTCTCCTGCTGATCCTAGCATAGGAACAAAGCCCATCTGCTTCTCCTCTCTAATTTCTAGGTGCTGGCTTCCCACCATCACTCTTTCCATGACACTGTGTTTTTCAACCTCATCGGATGCATGAGGAGGTGTCTTTAAAGATCATCAGTCCCACTAGGGCACGAGAGGGCTCAGAAGTTCGACTATCTGGCCTGCTATTCCCCATTTTTATAGGGATGCGGGCTGACCCTAGGTGCCTTCTTTCCTCATCTCCCCACCTGGACTGGCCCTCGGAGGTGTGGAACACATGTAGTGTGTTTAGTAAGAAAATTAACACGTACTATTTCCTATCACATTAAATATGAAACTGTGGTGGAAAGCAAACTTTGGGGAAAGGTAAACTCCTGTTTTGTTAATGCTTTGGCAAGATTTCCCCCAGTGGCTCTGTGCTTGCTCTAAGCTGGATTTACACCAAGCTCACCCTTCTCAGCACCTGTTTTTCTCTTATGTAAGGGAAAAAAATGTCTTGAAAATCTGCACTGGGCATTTGCCATGCTAGACTGAGAAACACCAAAGTTTAACCTTTGTTTTTTCAATTATCTGGCTAGTCACTAAGGACTGGCCTCCTACGTCCAGCTGAAGCTACGCTATATCTTTAAGGGGGATGTGGAAAATCCTCCTCTTTTTCAGAGTACTCAGTGAAGATATTGATAGACTATTTCCTTCCATGGGATTGACTGCCTCTTTCTTATACTCCAAGGAACTGGCAGAGTCCAGGACAAGCCACTCAAGCCTTAATGCATTTGAAACCATCCCTAACCATTTCATGTTCTGGGAATTCTCTGTGTTCAATAAAGGGATGTTAATAACATATTTTTGAGTGGCTGCAAAGTTCTAGGAACAATGCCAGATAATTTTTACATAAATCATCTCCTTTAGTCTTGGCACAAGACTAGGATGGTGGATTTGATGATCCCCACTTTTTAAGTGAGGCTCAGGTGAAGCACCTAAAGTCTCATCGCTGGTGGGTAGGAGAGCCAGGATTTTTTTTCTTTCTCCGCCTCCCTTTGAAGGGTCACTCTCCTGTTATTCTTTCTAGACATTATTAGCCTTCACACTAATGAAGACTGGCTACTTGACCCAATCCATTCTCTCTTCGAATGCCAGCTGGATTGGAATTGAGGTTTTCGGGAAGACGTGGCACAGCAGAACTTGTGTTTCAGACAATGGTCTTTAAATAAAGATGAGCTGGGCTTGGCGCCACACCTACGCCCGGCCTTCCCCAGCCAAAGCAGAAAGAGGGTTGTGCAACTCTTCAAGCAGTGCAGGGCTTCAGAACAGCTGGTTCTGCGTCCTCACCTTGCAAACAATCACCAAGAGTTACAGGAATCTCACCAGGGGCGTTCACTTCTCTTGCCTCCTCAGCCTCACTACATCCCTGAGCAGTTGGTTGTGCTTCCAATTGCCCTTCTTCATGCAGAGCTGCGGGAAGCCTGGACAAGTGACGTGACTGTCCGGGCTCCAACAGTCTTGGAAATGGTCTTTGAGTTTTGGTTTCCAAGCACCCAGGTGTTTTAACATCTAACGCTTTCTCCTGTGGGATTTCAGCCGGGATGGAACTTCTCTGGCTAAGTATGAGTTAAGTGAACCCAGCTGTTTTGGAGATTGGGTCACTGAATTGTTCTTTCTGGCCCCTTCTGCCTATTACTTTGCTTTGGAACAGAAATTCCACTGCATCTGCCTGTGGAGAACTCAGCTGGTGTCAGCAGCATCTTCTTGGATCCATCAGCACTCGCTGACAAACAAGGAAACTGGATCCATGTTGGACACACACTCTTCTCAGTTATGTACTTTGTCTCTCTGTAATCCCTCTGGTATTGACAAATAGAGCTCCAGGACGCGGCGGCTGTGACAGCTCCAGCAGACAGCATGTATTAGCATCCGCATTATCGTCCTGGCCCCGACAGCCTGGGCACTGGAGAGAGGATTAAGTGATTAGTAGTGTGTATGTTACAACCATCTTTTTATTCCTTGGGACTTTTCAGTTTTGCTCACTTCATAAAGACGTAAAAGAGGGCTCTGAGTAAAAACAGATGCACTTATACATTTCTTTGGGTCTGATGGGCAGCATATGCCGCAGACATTTGGATGATGTTGAGACATTATCAAATTTCTTCATGAACACAGCAAATCATCTTGCCTTTGTGAAAACTATTGTTTTAAGGGCTGGCTTCAAGGTATATTAATTAAAAAAAAAGATCTGTTTTCATCTCCAGTGTATTATATTTGATGAACTGGCCTATGAAGGTGTGTAGGTTAGATAATCATCTAGTAAACTTTGTTCCCTAGAAATTTACGAAAGGGGAGATTGATGTCAGGGCGCTTTGACCCTGAGATGGGTTTAACGTGATTGTTAAATATTATCATTTTAAATGGAATTTCTTTTTCCTGATTTGATCAAATTCTCTAAAATATTCATCCACAAGAAGTGGTCCAAAGAAATGTCAGTCATCTCTCACACTGTCATTTTTATGAGTCATATTATCTTACACATTTTTAGAGTGGAAAAGCCTATCACAGTCATTATAAATTAGAACCTTTAGTCTTTATCATAGAGTTTGATTTTTACATTGTAAAATGTTGACCTCATGTTTTACATTTTAATTCTTTTTCACTCATTCAACAAGCTTTTTGTTTTGTTTTGTTTTGTTTTGTTTTTTAGATGGAGTCTTGCTCTGTTGCCCAGGCTGGAGTGCAGTGGCACAATCTCAGCTCACTGCAAGCTCTGCCTCCTGGGTTCATGCCATTCTCCTGCCTCAGCCTCCCGAGTAGCTGGGACTACAGGCACCCACCACCACACCTGGCTAATTTTTTTGTATTTTTAGTAGAGACGGGGTTTCACCATGATAGCCAGGATGGTCTTGATCTCCTGACCTCGTGATCCACCCACCTCAGCCTCCCAAAGTGCTGGGATTACAGGCATAAGCCACTGCGCCCGGCCTCAACAAGCTTTTTATTGAGCATCTACTATGTGGAAGTGGCAGAAATCCAGAAAAATTTTAAAAGTATTCTTTGCTCCCCAAAAGTCCACATTCTAGTTGGGAGAAAATACTATTATATTGGTTGTAGAGATGTTATAAGAGAGTTCATAACTGAGTGCCAAGTGGGATACAGCAACAGTCTGTTGAGTGGATTCAGTGCAGGGATGAATCTGTCATGGTGGAGAAGGTAGACAGGGCTCTATAGAAGAGGGGAGATTAAGATGGCCCTTGAAGGAGAGTCATGCCGGAGGGGTAGGGGAAGCAATTAGTAGTTCACATATGGGGTTCAAAGTTACACTGGAAAGTGAGATCAGAGCAGGCCGACCTTGAATCATCCCATTTGGGGAGTTTTTACTCAGAGCCCTCTTTTACACCTTTGTGAAGTGAGCAAAACTGAGAAGTTTCAAGGAATAAAAAGATAGTTGTACCATACACACTACTAATAACTTAATTTTTTCCTGTAGGAATAGGGAGCCTCTAAAACTTTTGGAGAAGAGATGTGAATGAGAATACAGTTTAGAAAGAGAATGCTAGTTTGATCAGAGTTCACAGGATACACCGGCAGGTAGGATGAGGCAGGTGGCATGGAGACCAGGCAGGCGACCTCTGCAGTGATCCAGGGGTGAGGTTAGGAGGGCCTGAACTCTAGTTACCATGGGAGAGGAGGGTGAGGTTTTACACAGGAGGAAGTTAACTAAGCTGAGTCGTTAAGAGTAGGAGTAACTGACATTTTTGGTCCCCTTCCTCTCTGCCTGAAAAACTGTTAAGCACTTTACATGTTTTTAACCTTTATAGAAACTCTGTGAAGTGAGAACTCTCATTAGTCCCACTTTCAGATGAGGAAACTGAGGCTTGCAGGAGTCAAGTAACTTGACCAATGTCACATTGTGGAAGTGGGAGAGCTGGGATTTGAACTTACACTTCAAACTCTTAACCCCCAAGTGTGCCTTGCTATCTGATTATTGAGGGGATGGGGTGGTGGGGAGTGGGGAGGAGAAGTAACTTTTTAAAAAATACTGGAAATGTAACCTTTCAAAATAAATTTTTTATTATTATTTTCTTGGCCTGAGTTAAATAACTAGTTTGAAATGAGATGAATAAATTATATTTTCAAAAAGAAAAAAGAATAACTCTATGGGTTAAAAGTGAAGTTCATTCAAAATGTCCTATCTTAAAATAGATGCGAATTTCAGAAATGCAACATGATGTTGATCTTAATCCTCTTATTTACATGTTCTCATACACAGAGTACTGTATAACGTGAGTCTGCCTGTGTGTACATGCATGTAACTGTCACCCAGGGACTCAAACAAATGTAACCTTGATTCAAGCTTGAGGGAAAGAATGGCTGTCATTTCGACTTTTTAAAAATTATCTGTTTATTTCCCTTTCTCTGTCGATAACTCCTAGTTGTAATGCTGAAATCTTATAAATACGGCACAGTTAACTTGCAAAAGGAGCTTAGTGTTCTCGGGGCAGTCCAAGTTGAACAACACATAATTTGGCACAATTTGGCGGGCCTGAGTTGAAGACAAATACAAGACTGAGAAAGCATAGAGGCTTTATTATTTCTAAGTGAGTTCACGTAGTGTACACGGGTTGAGCTGATCAGAACTCCCACCCAACCCTCCCTCTGCCCCATCCAACGCGTTTATTCCTTATGCTTTCATAATTGTCGCATTCACAGCACAATGTTTCTCTTTCCCAAATAGGCATGTTGTTGTTTCAAATTAACATCTGTGCTTAGTGCAGAATAGTGAATGCCATCTTCTTTTGCCCCGCTGACCCTGATGGTGTCACTGAGGCTTTCAAAGCAGAGTGACCAGGCACAGCTATAGTTTTCTGCAGTATCAGGAAAGGGGTGGAGGAGGGGAGGGCTTCACTGTCTAGTCCTAGCGCTCAAAATGACACTGACACACAGAAGAAAAGGATATATATGTAGAATTGCTTGAATTCTGGAGAAAAAGACAAAAGAAAACTGAGATGTGTCAAGTATCTATGTACCAGTCACTATACTGTATAACTTGGTGGCCATATACTCAGTTCCAGATTTTGCCTAGAATAATTATAATATAATTCCCTTTCATTTTCAGAAATATCCTGATTTGGATAATAAATTATATTGTCACCCTATGTACACTCTGAACAAGGACTCTTTAGGCAAAATCTTATTATTTCCATTATTTCTGGAAGCTGGGTCTCTGAGAGGTTAACTACCTCAAAGCCACACAACAAGAATCTGGCAACAAAGATTTTTCTTTTGCTTCATCATGGTACTTCCCGAAGAGTGTTTAATCTATACCAAAAGAATAGTACTCATCTAGTAATAGGACAAAGTAATTTATTTTCAAAGCTATTTGCAAGGAAAGCATGTTCCTTCAGTGTTTCCCAACAGGGGGGAGCTGGATTTGTCCTGCGTTTCCAGACACTGTCTCTCACTTTGTCCCCTTGTGAGACTAGGGGTGAAATACGGAGAAACAGATGAAGAACTGGTGGTCACAATGGAGGCTGTGATATGAGCTCATGGATTTCAAGAAAAGTAACAGAGCTATAATAGAATCAGACACAGAACTGCTCCTGGATATTATAATTATAAAGTTGGTGACTGAGCCAACCTGCATGCCAGAGCCAAGGATGCTAGTAGCATTTATAGTGTCATGCTTTTGCACTACGTTCTGTCAGAAAGTAATAAAGTGCTTTATCCAGTGCGTGTTTGATATTAGCCAATCACAGATGACTAAGATTCTTTCAGGCATTTTGAGTAAACTTACACTACGGGAAATACGATGGATAATAAATAGCCTGATACAGTGGGTCTGAAAACCTTGATTCCACCTCTGCATTTCACATTTACTAGACATGTAATGTTGCTCAAAGAATAGACCTTTCTCAGATTCTGTTTCCTCATCTTAAAAAAAGAAAAAAATCTGACATTAGATTATAAGGGGTCCCTACTAGTTTTGGTAAATAAAGTTTTACTAGAACACAGCCATCCCATTTGTTTACATATTGTCTGTGCCAGTTTTTGAGCTACAATATGAGCTGAGTAGTTGCAACAGAGACTTCATAACCCACCAAGCATGAAATATTTACATAAGGCCTTTTACAGAACAATTCAGCTGACCACTGGATTAAGTGATCACTGAGGACACCGTCACACTTTGTATGTGTCTAACTCCAGGAAAGGAGAGTGAGAAAGGGAAGAAGGTGTAGTCAGAGTTGTAAATCTGAATAAAATACCCACAGCCCACCTTGCAAGCAATCCACAAGCCGATCGTCCTAACAGTGAAAGATGCAGCACCCCCTACTGGCCAGGAGGACTTTTTGCACGCAATATGGGCTGCAGGACACAGAGAAAGGGTAAAAGCTTTGTGCAGGTGTGTCAGATCGTTAAGACTCGTGTTCAGTATGATGGCCACTGCAAAGCAGCAGGGAAGTTTCTGTTTGCCCCTGATGACCTTGAATTCATAAAGCACATGCTTTAAGTAGAGAAACGTGGGGAACTTGGGTCCTCCAGCTAGAGTGTAAAGCTTCTTGGGAGAGAAGTAAGACTGAGAGGACAGGGAAAGCATGCTGAAAAGGACTTAATCATGACGAGTGAAGCCAAAGCTAATAAACAGTGCTGGATGGGTTCTCATGGCCTCAGACAGTGGGTGAGGATGGTTATTGTTGCAATTGCAGTAAATCATACTAATCCCAATGCCAAAAGCCACTTTGAATGATGAAGTGAAGCAGCCTGCGATGGCGACCAGGAGGCTCTGTGTTGCTGCCCCAGCCGGGTGGGGCTGCTGTCAGCCCTCGCAGGCGAGCTCTGGATCCTGTCTTAGGGGCCCAACTCTGCCTTCAGAGGAGACTTGCAGAACTGGCAGATTTCAGTTTGGTTTGGAGTTTTGTTGTGTGTGTCTTGGCAGGAGGCGACCCTCCTCCATCCACAGAGCGCCCCGGATTAATGGCTAAAGTAACACCTACTGGCGGGACCAACCCAGGCTCAGAGCAGGCTTTCCGCTGTTGATTCACGACTCCTCTTGACTCACAGCCTCATTCCGTTTTGTTGGCTGTTTGAGGCTCCTGCCCTAACGTCCAAACTTCGTGATATGAAAAACACCCTGAAGAGTAGGTGTGCTTTCCTTCCCGGCATGGAGCACGTGCTCTGTGGTGGGGAAACCTTGTGGGGAGACAAGAGGACAAGTTGTTTTGCACAGTAGTGAATCTCAGGGCAAAAAATAAAATTAGCTTTAACTCACAAAGTTTTGACCTGGGTGCTTTCTTTCTTAAGTTGCCTTGAACTTCTGCTCACAATATTGGGGAATGGTTGAAATAAGGTCCTAGGAACCCAAATCCAAATGAAGACTTGGGTTTGTTCCTTTCAGCGCCAATGAATTGAAGTGAGAGTTGCCGCAACCTAGGTGTGTTTGCTTCTCCTCCATGATAAATCTTTTTGGGAATAAAGTTGGATAAGGAAACCTATGACTATATGTTTGTTTACTTATATATATTTTGCCCTTTCTCTGAACCCAAATTGTGCCAAAATATTCTATTTTCTTCTACTTGGTAGAAGGGTGGAGATATTTATTTCATCCCAATCTCCCTTGGGAATCTAAAGAAAATAAAAATGTTTCCTGAACATTTTTTAAATGGGTTAATTTACCTTGGAATGTGGCAATTACACTCTGCTACATATAAAGCATTTATTTATACCATTGGTGGACATTGAATAATGTGAATTTTCTTCATTTTTGAAGGCTATAATCCCCAAACCAAAGGAATGGTGTGCAGCATCTGTTGAATTTTCTTAGTCCTTCCATTACAATGACGCTAAAAAACAGAAGAAATAGGAATGAAAAATGAACTGAATTTCAGGTAAAGTAAACAAGTTCCCACTATGCAAGAGGCATGCAAAATGGAACTGCCAGGCACATGACTCTGCCTGGGTGTGTTTGTGTGTGTGTGTGGGTGAGAAGTATGGGGAACCTGAGTAAGGAACCAGGCCTGGAGTGCAGATGCGGGAGAGAGGGTTCTGGAGTTCACGACTTTTGAAATGGGAATGATTCTATATCTGCTAGAGCTCTTCTGTGGCTTGTGCTTGCTTGCCTATGTAAGGGCAATAGCCATCACCTATGAGTTTTTAGGCAGAAAATCTGACCTGGTCCTCCTTTGTCCATGTTAGAGCCATAGGAAAAACTGAATGTTGGCACATGTGAATGGGGAAAAAATGGACTTGCATGCTGGGTCCCTGAGAAGACAAAGGCAATGAGATCCACTTAGGCCAACCCTTCCCCACCACCTCTTACCTGTCTTGGCCAAGGACACTAGGCACTGAAAGGTACTCCAGGTTCCCAAATGAATAGTTGCCTGATAAGTTGGTTGATTATCCTGTAGTCTGGGCAACATTTTTTATTCCTGCAGTAACTTAATTCCACTGATATTTCCCCTTCATGGGTCACCTTAAAGCAAAGATCTCAAAGACGTTAAAATCACCAACTAAAGTTCATTATTTTCCAAGTGACTAGACCTCAAAGAAAGAGACTTGTTTTCATCTCACCTTCTCACCCTCCATGAGTAGTAGCTGTATATGGATTATGGGAATTCCCATGGAATCACCGTTCTGAAAGGAGAATCTAGCTGGAGCTGTGACCTTGGCATTGGAATTCATTTCAAAATTGACACTCCAGGGGAACTTTCCATATGCCGCACCTCCAAGGCACAGTGCACACTTCTAAAAGTCTCAAAGACATTATTTATAACAGTGTCTGACAAATGGTGGCACTGCACCAAAACGTGTAGTGTGGATTTTCCTCTTGTTGGCTATATTTGCAATTTTGAGCCTCCCAGGCACATGGCAAAGTCTTACTTTCTATGTGAGCCAAGAAATTTCATCAAGCTGATACTGCCTGAAGGGATGGAGAATTGAGGACCTTGTTTGCACTAGTAGGTGGTCGATACATAGTTATTCAATAAAATATTTTTGCTTTTAAATAGAAGTTGAGTTTATAGTGAGGTGTTGTTTTAAGAGAAGCAAAGTGACTTGCAGAGAGGTCCACTGTCTTTAGTTAGCTCTTTAAAATTAAGCAGTACTTTATCAAGTTGACATTTAAAAAAAATAGTATCTGATATTGGCGAGGGGTTGGGAATGGACATACTGCTTCTACATTGCCAGTATGAGTGCAAATTGTTAAGGGCTTTTGAGTAAAAGTATTTGTGTACTGTAATAAAGTAATACCTCTTTTAATAATTTATCCTAAGGATGTAATCAGTGATACAAATAGAATTACATATATAAGGATTTTCATAACATCATTCTAAAAATGAAAAAATGGAAATAATAAAATGTCCAATAGAAGGGGGTAGTTAAGTAAATTATCACATAGATATTCTGCAAACATAAAAACAATTTTTGAAGACTACTGAGTGTCAAAAAGGATTGTTACCCCAATATAATGTTAAGTGAAATAAAAAGCAGGGAATGAAACTAGAATTAATGAAATAATTTTAGTAAATAATATCTGTAGGAAAAGGATTAAAAGGACATAATTACCAATATATGTTGGTTTATATCTGGCTGGTAAGATCACAGAAATTTTTCTTTACTCATCGTGTTTTCAACAACAAACATAGCATTTTAAATTAACACTTATAATTAACTCATAATTCAAAAATTCCTAAATGTACTTTTTGTTTGAAGAACTAAGAAATTTATTAAAGGATATAAACAAAAGTAACTTTATTTATTTGACCAGGCCCTGTTTTATCCATGAAAGCTGAGGCCTCTTATAAGAAATACATATGGTAAAATGATGAAACATAATTTAAAAAATCAGGATTGAAGAAAACATAAATTTGAATGCAATACCAAGACTAAAAGGTAAAAATAGAACCCAGACCTATAGTCCATAAAGGCATACCTAATTGCATTAATTGGTCCATAAATTGGATGATGGTTCCTAGTGGCTGAAGCAAAGAGGGAAAGCCACTGAGCAGTGGGTATGATTTTTGCTGTGCCTGAGTAGTAAAAATTTCCTTAGAGGAAGCAAAGTTTTTCAGCCCCCAGCTTGAGAGGCATTAATGTGGGACTTTATCTGTGAAATGAGGTGAACAGATTCCTTGGCAATTTCCCTATTGCAGAAGTTTTGATAAGACTGTTTTTGTAGCACCCATCAATGAAAGTCAATGGTGTGTCTTAAAACATGATTTAGTGAGTAATTGTATGGGGCCTGTCCTACTTTGGGTTCTTCCTAAAACAGAGCCCAAGACGAGGACTTATGTAATCACTTCCGCTTGAGAGTAGGGTGGCTTAGTGACTTGCTTTTTAAGAAACAGAATATGGCACAGATGATGGGATAGCAATTCCATGATTATAGTCCAAGAAATTGCTGACTTTTGTCTTGTTGGCAAACTCTGTCCCTTGCTGGTTTTGATGAAGTAAGTTGCCGTGTTAGGAATGCCCACATGGCAAGGAACTGAGGGCAGACTCCAATCCAAAACCAGCTAGAAACTGAGGCCCTCAGTCCAGCAGCTCAAAGGAACTGAATCTTGCTAACAACTGTGTAAGTAAGCTTGGAAGCAGATCCTTCTCCAGATGAGCATTCAGATAAGACCCAGCCCTACGTGATAAGTTGAGTGTACCTGATAAGTTGATTGTAGCTTCATGAGAAACCATAAACCAGAGGACCTGGCTAAGCCAGGACTGAAATTCTGATCCACAGAAGCTATGAGATAATAAACATGTGTTGTTTTAAATCACCAATATTGTGGTAATTTGTTATGCAGAAATAGATAATTAAATACAGTCATATTCCTAAGATCCTGGGACTTGCTGACTAAATCCACAACCCACACTATCAGTCGCTTCCCTGCTAGCTCTGAATTTACCTCCTTTAGGAAGTTTTTCTTAACTACCCTAGATATAATGAACTTGGTTTGTGACCTTTATCACTGTTAATGTCTTATTTAAGCACTTTCCATATTGAATCGTAATTTTCTGCTTACTTATCTATCTCCTATTAGACAGTGAACACTTCAGGGACAGGGAATGATTCATCTCTGTAATGCTGGCACCTAGCCCAGACCTGACACTCAGGTTCTTTGGAAATATTTATTGAGTTAATGAATAATTGTTTTGTGAGACAATGTAAACATACCAACAACTCAATTCTAAAGATGTTTATTGATGTATGCAATGTGGCAGCTGTTGGGCCAGGTGCCAGGGACTCAAACTTAAGCAAATCACTATTTCCTACCTTAAAGTTGCCAGAGCCTAGAAGAGGAGTCAGGCACGCAAAAAACTGACAACACATAACAGTAAGCAATATCAGAGAGGTGTGAAGTTGAACCATATAAATTGGCTATTAGTGTAGGTCAGAAACCATTGAATAAGGGCAATGTCCTATGATTCAGCCTATTAAAGATTCTGCTGCCAGGACACAAGGTAGAATAATTAGTGAATCTGATATGGTCTTGATCTGTAAGGGTTTTAATTCTAAGGCTTGGAAACATGACAAAGACATTGAAATCCTTAGCAGACGGTAGAGGATACCTTGGACAGATAAGCCAGAGCAGATAATCCAGGCACAGCTTGGCCGGGTCATTTCCCACAGGCTGCAAGCACAGTGCCAGCTGGGGCTGCAGTCCTCCTGAGGTAAGACTGGGGCAGGATGCACTTCCAAGCTCACACACATGGCTGTTGGCAGGATTCATTTTCTCACAGACTGTTGGACTTAGGGCCTTGGTTCCTTGATGGCTTTTGGATGAAGACCACCCCCATCTTTGCCATGTGGGTCTCTCCATAGGGCGGCCTGCATCATGGCAGCTGAATTCCATCAGAGCAACAAGTGAGAAAGCAGGAGGGAAGTCACAGCCCTTTATGACCTAATTTTGGCAATAACATCTTGTCACCTTTGCAATGTTCTATTTGGTAAGTTTTGAAGCAAGTCAAGTCACATTGAATGTAGGTCCGGCCATAATCAAGGGTGGGGGGCATTATTGGAAGCCGTCTCAGAAGTTCCCTGCCACAGCAAGCAATTTCCAGACTCTACCAGGGACTTCTATCTTTGTGGTGAGAATCTCCTGTTCCCTGAGTTTTGCTAATCTTCTGCTAGACCATAACGAAATGTTCTGGTAAGCAGGGAAGGGGACAAAAGGATTACAGTCAGAAGAATAATCACTGATTAATACCCAGTCGTGTGCTCAGTGTTATATCATGACAGAAGGGAAAGAAACTCCAAAGAGCATGAAGTCAGTACCCCTTCTACCTTCCCAGCCCATTTACAGATGAGGGAAGGAAAAGCCCTGGCTGTTCCAATGAAGTCAGCACTTTCATAATCATAAGACAGCAGTGAATCAGGATGCAGTTCACGTTGTGTGAACTGAGTCGTGGTGCCCACCATTGAGTTATGCTACTCAAGGGGCTCAGGTCTGACTACTCCTGGGAGCACATGCTCAGCTCTGGGCCACCAGTTTTAAAAGACACTCGGGATTACCTGAAGAGGACCAGCCAGGATTTAGAGAAGCCTGGACTCCACATGAGAAGAGAAGCAGTAGGAAGGATTGGGGTCTCTTGCATGTGGAAGAGGAGACTAGAAGGGAACATGAAAACCATTTTAATCAGTCTAGGAACAAGTGGACTTCCTCTGTCTAGCTTCGGGAGACAAGAACTAGGGAGAGAGAAGAAGCTGTCGGGGCAGTGGTGGCTGATTTCAAGGCCCCTCTCTCACTAGAGGTGTGTGAGCTGAGTGAGCCTGGGTTATGTGGAATGATGTTGGTGCTTTCTTGGTTAAGTAAGAGCACCCTAACTCTAGCAAGCTTGAGCCCAAGTGGCTCCCACAACTGAGCACGGGGAGAACAGAGACACTGGGAATGGCCTCAGTGTTCTCCACTCACCTGTCTTCTCTGACCCTGTATGCAAACAAACTTTTCCATGAGGTGGGATTCAGGAATGTTGACAGATATGGGCTCACATCTTAACAGCCTTGTGGTCAGGTAGGAAGGCTGTTTCCAAGTTCCTGTCCAAAAATCCAAAAATTAACTAAATGTCTGCCATACACCGGACACAGGCCAAGACACAGGATGCATCAGTGAGCAAAACAAACATCCATGTCCACGTGGAAGTGACATTCTCGAGGAACTGGCCTAGGGAGATTTAGATACCCATCCCACCTTTAAGTACCTCTCCTGTCCATCCTTTGCACCCTGGGAACCTCTGATCATGTGCCTGCCTGTCCTTGCTCAAAAACTTGCTTGGTTGTACTTTCTTAGAGTATCTCATTCAAAATCCCCAATATGGTAGTCAGGGCCCTCTACAATTGGGCTCCAATTTCTCTACTTTCTCCATCATGCACTCAGCTAAAAATAGAAAGGAAAAGAGGCCTTTGTGGTTCCCCAGGCATGTTCTTCACTTTTGTACCTCTATCCTTTATCAGATTCTTCTTTTAGCTTGGACTCTCCCACTACCATCTCTCCTGGAAAGTTTAACTTTCTCTTAAGCTCTATCTCAAATACTTATCTCTTCTACGAAGGCTTTCTCAATTTCTCTGCATCTTCTGTCATCCTTTTCCTCCCCTTCCCTGTCTGTACATAGTTTATTTCCCCTGCCAAGGTCTAACTCATTTTGTGTGCTCTGTAATACATAGTAGGGCTAGGCTCATCGTGTCCCTACCATTGCTCATGCTGTTCCCTTAGAAGCATCAACCCTTCCCTTCCATTCCTACTTGCAGAAAGACAACTCCTTCTTCACCTTCCATTTACTCCCTGCTCCTCCTCACCATGCAGCATTCAATCCTCTACAGATGGAATTATATATCTTAGTACATCTCCCTTTGTCATTGAATGTTCTGAGTACGACTAATCTTCCTGTTTGATTATAAGCTATTTGAGGGCAGGAGCCTCCTCTTTTCAGTAAAAAAAAAAAAAAAAAGTCTCCAAAGTGTGAAGCCCAGTCCTTTGCACATGGCACTCAGTTAACAAAATGTGTATTGGCTTGATTGCAATTAGGTTGAATGTAAAACCCTTAAGACCTGTGCTTTCTGTGGGTCATGGGTCCAATGTGAATACTTAGAGAATGTTGAATCACACTAACATAATACAGATAATTTTGTTTGTTATAAAAATATATATTCTTTCTTTTTTTTTTTTTTTTGAGATGGAGTCTCACTCTGTTGCCCAGGCTGGAGTGCACTGGCACAATCTCAGCTCACTGCAACCTCCACCTCCCGGGTTCAAGTGATTCTCATGCCTCAGCCTCCCAAGTAGCTGGGACTACAGGTGTGTGTCATCAGGCCTGGATAATTTTTGTATTTTTAGTAGAGACAAGGTTTTACCATGTTGGCCAGGCTGTTCTCAAACTCCTGGTGTCAAGTGATCTGCCTGCCTCAGCCTCCCAAAGTGTTGGAATTACAGGTGTGAGCCACTGTGCCCGGCCTGGAAATGTATTTTCATGTGTAAAGAGTTCATATGCAACAAGGATCATTTGTCTTGTGCTGTTGTTGCTGGAAGTCTAGCTTGCTCATGCAACAGGAAGGTGAGGGCATAGCACCAGTGTTGGCTTTTTGAGAGATAACTGAGGGGCTGAGGAAAGAATGAAACTGAGGCTATGCCGAGATGTCCTTGATCCTGTGACAGAGTTCTGTCCCTTTTCTGCAACTCTTTCAGTCAAGCAATACGGTCTATAAAAGGCTTTTAGATTGGCCAAGATTTTTGGGTGGCCCTGAGCTAAAGCAGTGAGTGAGCCTCTCATTCATTCACCCCACAAATAGTTATTGAACCCCTACTCAGCATCAACCACTGTGCTAGATCCTGGGGGTGCAGCGGTGTTATGGGTTGAATTGTGTCTCCTTTAAAAATATATGTTGGAGTTTTGGGCCCCAGTACCTCAGAATGTGACTGTATTTGGAGATGGGCTTCCCTACAGAGGTAATTTAAACAACCAAAAAAGTCTATTCCAGGCAGTTTTACACTGGCAGACAAATGTGTAGTAGGTTTAATCTGGGTCTTTTTTATTTGTTTCTCTTGCAATTCCCTACCTAGTTCTTAAGTAATTACCTGACAGGCAAAGGGGCTGTAATGCCTCCTATATGTAGGCCTGAACTTTCTTTAAAAAACTGATTATGGAAGGCTAATAAATTAAGATCTTTAACATAAAGTGAGGTGACATTTAAAGCAAAATAAAAGTTATTTACGATTTTCACATTTGGAAGGAGGAATAACTGAGTTAAGAAGATGAACCTGGAGGTGAATTCAGCAATAGGCAACATGAGAGACTATTCTCTTCCCCCATGACAGTACTTGGCAGCCCAACTGTTGCAGAGCAGAAGCCGTTCTTTTAGAAGGTTTCAGAAGCCATCTTGGTTATCTAGTTGAAAAATCACAGTGTTGATAGTTGATTCAGTTGGCATATGAGTCATCCTATATTAGGCCTTTTAAAACTCAACACCCGAAATCTTGGATGCTCAAATTTCAGCTGGATTGACCTTCAAAATCTGGGAAATGTGTCAAATGGTGTTAGCAAGCCAAAAGTCTCACTTTTGTTTTGGTTTCCTACGTGCTCCTCTGAATGGACACAGCTTAGAGGCACGGAGGGCCTTTGCCGTGTGGGCCTGGGTCACTGAGATCTGATCTGTCAGTTACACTGGGTTGTCCAGACGTAGGTGTCGTTCTGGATTGCCTCCAAGGTCATGCAGAGCAAGGGCGGCCAAGTAGGAACAAACTGAACACGCCCTCATTCTGAAGCTGGGAGAGCTCAGCCTGACCTGTGAAGCAGGCAGGGAAGCCCCAACTCCAAGTCTTTTGCTTTTCTACACCTAGCACCTTCTGCTCTGCCAAATTTGTCTGAGTTTGGTGCCTTATTTCTGTCCACTGCAGTGGTAGCCATACTTTCCTCTCATAACCTTCTGTTTGTGGGCTCTCTTCAACCTTGAAGGCCTGGAACCTTATTTATATTTGAACTCATTTTTACACACTCTTGTTCAGATTATCTGGGTGATTCCCTGATGTCTGCTGCTGTAAAACTTATATCTCATGCCCAGAATAAAAGCATATCACATTGGGAAACATTTCTATTTTGAGGGGGCCAAATGAGGTACCTAGTCATTGATTCTCGCCAACCCTGTCCTGTATCCCCAGTGTCTGTGTGACCTCTGATGATTAAGGGTTGTAAAAGAGTCTCCAGTCTGGGAAGGGAAGCTCAGGTCCTTCCCGGGATCCAGGCAGCACAGGTTTGAGAATAGCTTGGTGGGTGGGTGAAGGAAGGCCATGGAGTCTTGTACATTGTTGGTGTGCTTAAATATGATGGTGTCAGACTTCTGGTGTTTAAAATAAGGTCTTGAGCCTTATAGATGCATCTTGAACAGCAACAAAGGACAGCATGAAACCTGAAGTTAAAAGTGTTGGCCCGGCCAAGTGGGGTGTCTCACGCCTATAATCCTAGCGCTTTGGGAGGCCGAGGTGGGTGGATCATCTGAGGTCAGGAGTTCGAGACCAGCCTGGACAACATGGTGAAACCCCGTCTCTACTAAAAATACAAAACTTAGCTGGGCGTGGTGGCACACACCTGTAATCCCAGCTACTCGGGAGGCTGAGGAAGGAGAATTGCTTGAACCCGGGAGGTGGAGATTGAAGTGAGCAGAGATCGCACCACTGCACTCCAGCCTGCGTGAAGGGATTGAGACTTCATCTTAAAAAAAAAAAAAAGTGTTGGCCGGGCATGGTGGCTCACACCTGTAATCCCAGCACTTTGGGAGGCCGAGGTAGGTGGCTCACCTGATGTCAGCCTGGTCAACATGGTGAAACCCTGTCTCTACTAAAAATACAAAAAATTAGCTGGGCATGGTGGCGGGAGCGTGTGATCCCAGCTCCTTGGGAGGCTGAGGCAGGAGAATAGCTTGAAACTGGGAGGCAGAGGTTGCACTGAGCTGAGATCATGCCATTGTACTCCAGCCTGGGCAAGAAGAGTGAAACTCCATCTCAAAAGAAAAAATAAGTATTGCTTGGCAAGGAATGATGTTATATGCTGAGGGTCTGTTTTGTAGTCTCTTTACTGTAAAGCTCTACTTGAATTGATGTACTTGTTCTCATTCTTTCTGTCTTCCTGTCTTCAGTCTTACACACACTCACACTTACACACACACACACGGCCAGGATTAAGGTAAGTTGAGTAAAACACTTGCCCTGGGCACAAAACTTAAGGAGATGCCAAAAAAAACCCCACAGTAATCAAGATAAATAATATTTTAATGCAATCTTTTTTAAAAATCAGAATTAATGTTAAAAACCCATGATGCACAGAATATCAAAACTTTAAACAGAGGCAGGATCAGTATTATTGATTTTTCCTTTGCCTCAGGCTCCAATACAGTTTGTCATGGCATGGTACTGTAACTGATCCTGCGTTTATTTAAAATGTTGATGTTTTGTTTATTATGGATTTTCATGTTAATTATGATTTTGAAGATATCACATTAAAATGATGAAGACAAAAATGATTTATCTTGATTACTGTGGTTTCTGGAGCCCCGTTCAATTCTGATTGCCTCACTGGCCACCCCCAGTCCTGGCCCTGCAGACACAGGAGTCAGACAGACACATATAGACAGACAAGCACAGGTAGACACACACAAACGCCCTCTCTACAGTTCACAGGAATGTCATTTTCTTAGTGTAAACCATTATGCTGGCCATTATTTTATCTTTTAATCATGCTTTGATGAGTGCAGCTTTATATAGTAGTTCTCTCATGAGAGTCACCTTGACAGGGAATATACATTATATTATTTTCTTTATCTTGATAGCATCTTATCAGCTTATATATAAATTGTGCTTTGGCCCTCAGGAAGGGATCTCTGTTAATGTAAACATTTTTCAAGCCCTTCAATCCCAAACTCACCTTGTAGATGTTTCCACAGTAGAGGTCCCCTGGGGCCTCAGACCTAATAGGCCCCCAAACAAATTCAACATCCCCGCTGTCCCAAGCCTCCAGCATATTTACATCTTTCACCCATTCACACAGTTAACCAAATCAGAAACTTGGGACCCTGATCAGCCCTTCCTGCTCCCCTTCCTTCATTAAGCCCTTTCCAATCTGCTTTTGCAGGAGCTTTTGATTTCCCCATCCACCGTCACTGCTGGTTCAGGCATTTTCTCTCTGCTCTCCTCCAAATGGACTAGAGCCTCTTTACCCCACCCCTCTAGACCTCCCATTGCATTGCAGCTGAGGGACATCTTGAAAAGCCAAGCTGGAAGTGCCTGCTGGGTGAGTTGACTCCCTTTGCATGGTTGTTGAAGGGGTGCTGGGGTTTGTGCTTGGACTGAATGTCTTCATGTATCTGGCACTGGTTTAGAGTCGGGGAACACACAGATGGCTCAGCTGACCTCATCCCTCACCGCCCTCCTCTATGCCACCTGCTGCAGCTGCATGACACTCACCAGACGCAGCATTATCCTTTCTAGTCAGTGTGGAGATGACACATCACTCTGTGATTCTCTTGGCTTTAGTTAGCCACTCTCCATGTGGTACTTTATGGTTGGAAGTGTGTTTAGCTTCACTGTTGCTGAAGCTGGTCCATTTCCACCTGAACCTGTTTTGTTTGGTGCAATTACAGGTTAGCTTAGATTTGGGGGAATAGGAAGAAGACCTAGTAGGAAGAGAGGAGAAATGGAGGGTATTAGAAATGTTCCATCCAGAGGAATTTGTCAAGGCTAGGAGTAGATCTGGAGTTTTCTCAGAGGCCGCAGGAGACACCCATTCCAGAAGTCCCTAGAACTGAGAACACAGTTGGCATGGGTGGAAGTTGAAGTCTAAATCTTCACATCAGGAAGCTGGAGAGTTGCTAACCAAAAGGTGTCACATGTAGGGATAAAAGCCAGAGTATAGGATCAGAAATCCTGAAACTAACGGATAAAAGCAACTGGTAGGAGACCAAGAGTGGCCTGAAAAGGGCATTGAGTGATTGCCCAGGTGGGATATGGGGAGGTGGTGTCAGCCACTGGCTTGTGCCTATCTGGGAGAGGGTGCAGGTCAGCTATGATCAAGGTCTGGGGATAGGATATGTCAGATATGTTAGGTCTGACCCCAAGGTCATAAGGGTCCACTGGGTGAGGGCTGGAAGGGGGGATATTCAGTTGGATCAGACTGCTAATCTACTACCTGTATCCTTAGAAAATAAGTTTTCTGAGAATCTTCCCTGAACCCTTCTTAAATCCACTATTAATAAAATATGATTGCCTGCTACAAGGGCTCAGTAGCTTCTCTTGGGAAAAAAGAGAGAATCTGAATGACTATGGTATTTAGCTCGTGCGAATTCCCTAGAGTTGAATGAAAGAGAAACCTGGAACTGCAGTAATGCTGCTTTTCAGCACATTTTGTTATTCTATAGACCAAGAACTAGATCTTATCTCCCCAAACGTAACCATCTATCATATGCATTTCTACATTTTGGATTAGCCATGATGATGGAGAAGGAGGTAGTGTTGATTCTAAGCACCACATTTAAACACCAGAGTTGTTTCCTTTCCTTCTATCATTTTCACAACTCTGCTAATTGCATGGTAAATGACTCACTGACATCAGAATGAGCAAGGGTTTCATAGCTGGACAAGATAGACTGGGCACAGTGTGGGTGTGGACCTGAACTTCACCCTCCTTGGAGGTGGGGGAAGGAGGCTGGGGAGCCCTCATCCCACTGCACTGAGAAGCCTTAGCCGTTCAAATGGACATGTCCAGCCATTTTGCCCTGGAGGAAATTGGGCCTCCATTTTTCTTGCATGGTTGGGAAGCTTCCTCAGGGGCTTTCAGGGAGTTATTTGGCAGGGGGTGGGGCCCTAGTGAGGGATAAGGGAAATGGCATGACCTGCAGCCATACACTTATGCTCTGGGAGAGGAGAGACTGTCCGTCTAGCTCAAAGTTGCATCCTAGGGCCTAGCACAGCACTTGGTACATAGTAGGTGCTCAACAAATACTTGTTGAATAAATGAGTGGGAACCCTGTATCAGTTTTGTGAACCCAGGCATATTTAATTATGTAAGACTCAGTCTAATCACAAACAAAGTAGGGACATTAACACCTGCCCTAACTTTATTACAGATTGTTGTCAGAAATTGCTTTTTAACCATGTACAAATGTAAGTCATTATAATTAGACTTCCTCTGTAAAAGAAGCACACTGCTTTATGAATACCATAAAAATGCAGCAGATGTCAGAAGGGAAAAATTATCCAATACAGGATGATAAATCCTTGATGAGCCAGAGTGCTCGGAGAACAAGGTGTTCTAGCTAACTGAATTTCTGTTTAAGTAGGAAGTAAACAGAAAGTCATTTGTTTCAATCCACAGTGATATTCCAATTCCTTGTGCTAGGAAGAACAAACTGATCATAGTACCCCATGAACAATGAAGGCTACTGCTGCATCTTTTGGCCATTGTTCTTAACATCATTTCTTCTATGCTATAAAAATCGCTGAATGAGGACAAAGTGGAGACATGTTTCTGCCATCCTGTGGACAGGCTTAGGTATAATGCTTTTTGAGTATTAAAAACACAAAGTGTTGAGGAGGGTGGGACTAGGCAGGGCAGAATCATCTGATTGTAAGGTAGCTCTTATATGATATTAGGGCAGTCCAATACTCAAACTCCAAAGAGCATCATTGCTGTTCTGTTTTGTTTTTCAGTCAGCAAACATTTATTATGTACCCACTATATGTGAGGCAATGCGCTAGGTTCTGGGTTTACAACTATGAAATTGGCCCAGGCACAGTGGCTCACACCTGTCATCCCAGCACTCTGGGAGGTCGAGGCAGGTGGATTACCTGAGGTCAGGAGTTAGAGACCAGCCTGGCCAACATGATAAAACCCCATCTCTACTAAAAATACAAAAATTAGCTGGGCGTGGTGGCACATGCCTGTAATCCCAGCTACTCGAGAGGCTGAGGCAGGAGAATTGCTTGAACCCAGGAGGCAGATGTTGCAGTGAGCTGAGTTCATACCACTCACTCCAGTCTGGGTGACAGAGCAAGACTCTATCTCAAAACGACAACAACAACAAAACAAAAAACAAAATAAAACTATGAAAATGACATGGTCCCTACATTCTACAAATCAACACAATGCCAAGGGAAATTTTTGTTGTCTTATTGCTCTAAGATCTAAGAGAGGTTTTTTTCGTCATCTTATTGTGCTGTGGTTAGTGAGATGGTAGGGCTGATCACAGGATGCCAGATAAGCATGGAAGTATGTTCAGCTGGCCTCCTGGCAGGGAAGAGGGGACACACCTGTCAGGTGTGGCCCACCTCTCAGGAGATGATGATACTCAGGTGGGCCAGGGTGTGGTGCTGGGTGACTGGCTGGATTTAGAGCCAGTTGCTCTGGGTTTTGGAGAAGGACTCTAAGCCCAAGAGGTAGTAGAGTCACGGGCAGGGAAGCCAAGGCGCACACAGCAATCTCTAGATTAGGCTGGGGGCATGGAGATCAGATCTGGCCAGACACGTGATGCCTGGGCCATCAAATACCAGGACCCCTCAACTCCACTTAACATCATGTTTATTCATTCAAGCATTCCTTCAGTAACTTAAAGCTTTGAATGTCTGTTCCCTCATCTGCGATTTGGGGAAAATAATGTGATAAACATAAACTGTGCCTGGCACATAGTTGGTACCCAATGAGTGGTAGCTGGATACCTAACCTCTTTTAATTTTAAACTATTTTCCTTTTTCTCTTCTTGCAGCTGTCATTCTTCACATTCTCATGCTCCAAGGGGGATGTTTTGTTGTCTTATAGCCAGAATCTTTTTCCTTTTGCAGCATCACTATATGGTACATTTTCTCTTTCTCATGTGTAAGAAACCAGAGGGGAAGGAAGAGGCTGTGAGAGAACAATTGTGAAATTCACCTGGTGACATGCTTTTGATAAGAATATGGAAGATGAACTTTAATTTCCATCTTAGAAAGGATGTAAATGCCTGAATCTAATATGTTCTTAATGAATTTCCTTCATTAGGAAAAGTATTTCGAAAGGGATTCCCCAAATTGAAAAGAAGAAAAGTTTAAAAATATATTTTTAAAAATTATATTGATACCATGCCAGCTTCTGAGTGAAGAGGGACACTTCCATTCTCATGAAAGAGTCTAGTGGACATTTTTTGTTTCTTGGCCTTAATATCCAAACCCCCAACCTTCCTGCTGACACTTCAATCTTCCTTTGTGGAAATGCCCTTTTGTGTGTGAGTTGACATGAGAGCAATTCCCAGAATATGCCTCACATTGTGGGACCTGGGTGTCCAGATTCTTCCTCCCTACTGCTCGTTGTCATGTTCAATGGCCAAGAGTGTGACCTAAAGGCCAAGAGTGTGATCTTAGAGCCAGGCTCATGAGTAAGCCCCACCAATCAAAAACCATTTCTGGGACTTTGACTCTTCAACAAGTAAGACAATGGAGAGGAAGCATTTCAGAGCCAGGTTTATTGCTGGTTGCCTGGAGTGCCAGGTCCATGGGGGTCCCAGCCACAGGACTCTCACTTCTGGCCCTCAGTGCTCCTTTGGTTCCTGCCATTGCCCAAACCTAGTCCTTCAGCATCCCTTTGATCCTATGAGTTGTCCTGATTTCTTTCTAATTTTTTTTCTTTTCTGCTTAAGTTAGTAAGAATTAAACTACTATAGCATTGCTGTTTAAGTGCTACACTGGTGATAAGGAAAAATCAGGTGGAGAGGTTAATCCTTTTATTTTTTTTCAAATATCTCTTAAAACAACTGTTCTTAAGACCTCCTGGATTGCATCAATTCAGTGATTTGGCTGGAGAAGGTGAAGAGTTTGATCCTGTTTTAGGGTGTTAGTCAGTGAAATGTTGGTTAGGGAGATCCCAGAGCCTTCTGTATCTTATCTCTTTCCTGAAATTCTCCACCTCTAAAAAGATAAAGGTTTCAAGCCATTAGTGTGGATCTTTGCATTAACTTATTGACCTTTTAATTATTTCTTTATCTTTGGCTGAATAAGCTCTAAATAGAGCTTATTTAAGTAAATACTTTAAAATAAGTGTAAAGTGCCAAGACACTGAGGTTTACAAAATGACCACCACTCATGTGATCCAAGCTGGTCTACAGATGGAGGTTATTATGAACATGCATATGTGTTGAATGAATCAGCCCACTGCAGAAGAGAGAGTAGGAGGAGGTCTCGGCAGAGGCGGAAATATTGGTCAGCGTTTGCTCTTTTAATGGTACTTGGCTGCCTCCTACTCCAAACCCTGTCACCCTTGGATGATGTTTCTGAGAATAAAATATAGCAACGTGTAAGTAAGATGGTGATGGGTTGGGTCTCAAATACAATTTTTCTGAGGTCTCTTTAGGTGAACTAAAGTTCAGGAATCAGAAGGAAAAAATAATAATCAAGGTAAAGGACTTCAACGTAAATAAATTCAACAGAAAATTATTGATGCCGTATTCTGGGCCAGACACTTTGCCAAGCCCAGAGGATATGGAGATGAAGAATGACCAGTTCTTGTCCTCAAGGAGCTTAGAATCTGCTGTAACTTGCAAGTGTGGGTGAAGTTGATTTGTGCTACATAATCACTTCAGACCAGAGGAGATGCAGAGCTGGAGGTGGCTCACATAGAAGTACTCATAGTTATGCCACCCCAGACCTGGCATGCCTTCAGTTCTGACCACAATTGATTGTCCACCAACCATGGATCCTGTAGGGTCAGTCAACAGATTTGTGAGTAAAAGAGACGAGAAGACAGGAGGAAGACAAAGTGAGAAAATAACTGCAGAGCAGTAAAGAGCCAGCTCTGAAATGGGGAAGAATGAAAAGCAGAATCAAAGGTCAAAGATTCCAAAATGTCTAATCTCTGGACTGGTGCCATCTTGGTGATTTTTTTTTTTATCATCTATCACAAAATGAGAAGAATAAAGACAATGTAGTATTTTACATCATAAAACACCTTTGGTAACCTTAGACCCATGTATCAGTCTAAGGTCACCAAAGGTCTCATGTGGGAAAGACTGTCAATTTAGTTTAGGAATATCTTCTTCCTAATTTGAAACACCAGCTATTTCAAGATAGCAAGCCACGCAACTGGTGAAATTACAAAGTTGACAGCTCCATGAGAATCCCCACAATGCATTATCCAAGTCTGCCAAATCTACAAGTCGGAAACCGTTGATTGAATGAGAAGTTAGGGCACAGTTCCTACTACCTGAGGTACTTCTGCTCTTCTGAAGACTGAGGCATTTCTCAGGGTGGAAGAAACAGCCCTGGATTCTTCAAGTAGAAAATGAAGAGGAACTGGCAGATGAGATTCTGAAACCAGCTTCCTTCACAGCCTGCAAGTGTGATATGTTCAACCCATTAGAGATTCTAATTTCAGGGGAAGCCAGCCTGTGGGCAAAGGGTCAGACCACTGTTTATGCCTCAGAGTGGAAGAGCGGAGGAAAGGAATGGGTGAGTCAAGATACCTCATTCCCTCCCACTGGAGTTAGAAGGAATTCCTATCTTCCTCAGCAACCTCACCCACCAACCAGCTACAGGAAAGACTAGAAAACCACTCCAATAACTGGCGGGGAAAGTTGCCTTAACTTTCTAAGACGGAGTTAATATTAATTCTTCGTCTCAAGTAAGGAACTCTAAATCAGTGAGCTTTCACCTCAAGACTTCTTCCTGGAGGCTGCAGAAGTGAACAGCGCTTTCCTTGGGTCACTGACAGGGGCCCTGAAGAAATGCTGTTGGTCTGAGGGAGCAGATCCATGAGGCTTCTCACATTGCACTGGAGAAGACTCATGCTGCCCTCTTCTTTTCTCATGATACGTCCAACTTAACCATAGGTTAAAAGCATCATACTGCCTTTTTCTGCAGGAGAAGACTATTGTATTAGTGTTGCCTTATTAATATTAATCAGTGCTGTGGACTGAATCATGTCTCTCTGCCCTCCCTTCCAATTCATACACTGAGGTCCTTACCTCTGGTGTGACTTAATTTGGAGATAGGGCCTTTAAGGAAGTAATTAAATGAAATCAAAAGGGTAGAGCCATAGATGGCCCTACTAATCCTATGGAAATCTCTGCTTCCCTGTCTCTACCATGTGAGGATACAGTGAGAAGGCTGCCATCTACAAGCCAGGGAGAGAGCCCTCCCCAGAAATGGAATCAGCTGGCACCTTGATCCTGGTCTTCCCAGCTTCCAGATATGTGAGAAACCGATTTCTGTTGTTTCAGCCACCCAGGCTATGGTATTTTGTGATAGCAGCCCAAGAAGACCAATACAATCGATAATTATCACACAAATTGACATTTATTCTTTAGGAAAAAAAATTTACCCCGAGGAAGTGATTGAAGTCTCTGTGGCTGCCACATTGCTATTCAGAAGGAGAAGGATACTAATACCATTCATATTTTTACCTACTTGCTAGGTATGATGCTAATAATTTTATATGCACTAGAGATAGGAAGCAGTGGGTCAGAGGGATTATGGAACTTGCCCAAGGTCACAGAGCCAATAAGTAGAAGGTTCTGACCTGCTAGGTTTGCTGGGCTCAGAAGCCAGGCTGTCCCTGTTTGCCTTGCCTCTTGTACCATCTGAGCCTGCATCCGACTGAGCTCTTTTCACCTTCCTCATCTAAGCTCCTGCTTTTACTGTAGCAATTAATATCACCTAATAAACTTGTGAAGGTTCTTTTGAAGGTTCACTAAGATCCATTGTTTATGTGATCCCAATTTTGCAAGAGCAAAGAAAAACCAAATGAAAATATGTATTAAATAAAGCTTATGTTGCATTAAAAAATATCATCATCAAATGGTAATTGTGGTTATTTCTGAATAGTAGGATAATAACTGATTTTATTTTATTTTTTACCTTTTTTGACACTTTTATTTTACACTCTTTTGTAATAAAAAAAAAATTTTGTAATTATAAAAAAAATCTTCATAATGAAAAGCGAGATGCACTGTCCCCATCCCATGGCATTTGTGTGCCATGCCACAGCACAGGAGGATTGGATGGCTCCTCGTCTGAAAGCCTGAGCAGGAAGGTCAGGGTGCCAGAGACCCACAGAAGAAAATGGCAGGAGCTGGCCCCAGAAAGTCCCATGATAGAGGGGTTGGGGTGGGGAGGAGACGATGACACTGATTCAGTTCCAAACCTGACTGGGAAAACATGAAAATTATGACCATCTGGAGCCTCAGTGACTGGAGGTCAGGTGCGAGGTGATCTTTGGCCAGGGCGTCCATGGCTGTGACTCCAGCTCAGACACCACCTCCTTGGGTGCCCCCATCTTTTCTCTGTGCTGAGACATGGGAGAAAGAACCACACCTTCTCGTGACCTTTAGATGACCCAGTGACTTAAGTGGGATGGCCACTGTCAAAGTGACAATGCCAAATAACAGAGAGTTCCACAGAAGCCAGCCCATATCTGTGCAGATCTGACTTTATTAAAGAGTAAAGGCGTGAAAGGCAAATTCCCTGTTTGTGCTCCAGAGAGTGTGTGGCCACGATGGGTGAAATTCTCCATGATTTTCTTGGCAATGATCAGCCATTTTTCCCCTCTTAGATCTTCTGAAGTGCCATTTTTGGCAAAGGTGCATGAGAGAAATATTATATGTTGAGGAAAAGGAAACAGGAGGGTTCCTACTGCCCCCAGTTTCATAATGAAAAGCTGTGAACAGTCGGGGGCTACGGTTTCTTTAGAGAAAACTTGGTGAATGAAAGCTTCTTTGAAGTGCTAGAATATTCTGGACAGGATCTTGCTAATTAGGAAGTAAAAGCCCTATTGTGTTTTTTCCAGGGAAATTTTGGAGGCAGGCTGTGACCTGAAAAGAGTAGTGCTTCTAGAAGCAGTCACAGCTTTTACCAAGTCCAGGCACTCTCCTGAGCTATTTGTTGATGTTGGAGGAGTGTTGTGAGGGAATTACATATTTTGTGAATAGTAGGATATTCTCCATAAATTTGTCTCCTTTTTTTTTTTTTTTTTTTTAACATGGAGTCTCACTCCGTCACCCAGGCTAAAGTGCAGTGGCACGATCTCAGCTCACTGTAACCTCCACCTCCCGGGTTCAAGCAATTCTCCTACCTCAGCCTCCTGAGTAGCTGGGACTACAAGTGTGTGCCACCATGCCCAGCTAATTTTTGTATTTTTAGTAGAGACAGGGTTTCACCATGTTGGCCAGGCTGGTCTTGAACTCCTGGTCTTGTGATGCACCCACCTCAGGCCTCCCAAAGTGCTGGGAATACCGGTGTGAGCCACTGTGCTCAACTAAAATTTGTCCACTTTTGACATTAGTTTTTCTCTGATTCTTAGAAGGCAGGGACCCTGTTCTGTTTGTCTATTTGCTCCTTCAACAACAATTATTACACATTCATGATGTGAACCACTCTGTGCTACACACTGAGAATACACACACACATGCACGCACACACACACACATACATACTGCCTCATATATATGTATGGCTATATTAAACATGTTTTCGGTATGTATGCTTTAGATATGTATATAGTAGTGGGCTGAGTGGTGGCCCCCCAAAAGATATATCCATGTCCTGATCCCGAGAACCTCTGAATGTGACCTTAATTGGAAAAAGATTCTTGGCTTATGTAATTAAGTTAGGGATATTGAGGTGAAATCATCCTCGATTAAATTCAGTGCAATTGTCCTTATAGGAGGCACGCAGAGAAGACAGACACAGAAAAGAAGACAGTGTGACCACAGAGGCAGAGATTGGGGTGATGCAGCCACAAGGCAAGGGATGCTTGACTTGTGAGCTACCAGAAGCTGGAAGGGGCAAGGAATGGGTTCTCCCCTAGAGCCTCCGGAGGGGATGTGTCCCTGCAAATACTGATTTTAGACTTCTAGTCTCCAGAAGAGTGAGGAAATAATTTTTTGTTGTTTTAAACCAGCCAGTTTGCAGTACACTAATTGGTTGCAGCAGCCACAGGAGCTGAATGCACACAAATACACACACACACACACACACACACACACACACATGCATACATATGTTATATATATGAGAGCACAAGGCAGACAAAAAGGTTCCTGCTCTCATTGGACAATGAAACATCGTAGTTCACAGGCATCAAACACGTAATTGAAATAAAGAGCAGTGAGGGTTATGACAGAGGAAGAACAGGGATCTTGTGGGAACATACGAGAAAACCTTACTCTTAGGCCAGGCAAGGCTTCCGCAAAGAGAGGGCATTTAAATTGAAACTAGAAGGTCAATAAGAGAATCTGCCACTTATTGAGCATGTGCTTTGCACCACATGATGTGTTCAGTGCTTTGCATAAGTTATCTCATTTAAATCTCTTAAGGTAGACACAACTATTTTATCCACGTTACAGACAGAGAAATGAAGACTTGGAGACATGGAGAATGAATTATTCAAAATTGCACACCTAGGAAGGTTTAGGGCTGGGATCCAATCCCAGGTGCTCTGACTCTGGAGCCTTGACTTTTCATCATTATTCCCCACTTCTCTTTAGTCTATGGGAAGATGAAGAATAGGATTGAGCCTGGCTTTCTAAGCAAGAGCAATGAGCAGGGGCCTTGGCACATGTGATATGTACAGTAACTACTTTTCACATGAATGACTCCATCAAAAGTTCACCTCTTATTTTGGAAAATGAGAGCTTGTAGCAAAAGGACTGATCTCTTTCACAAATGATGTCTTGGTCTGTGTCCCTCCAGAAGCAGATACTAAGATAAGGACATTAATGGAGGTGATCCCAGGAAACACTGGGAGGAGAGTGGGAAAGTGAGGCAGGGAGGAAGGGCAGCCAAGATAAGGGTTCATCATCAAGCAAGTTACTACTGGGAATCTAAAGCTTAGTCCTGCTGTGGATCTTTGGGAGCCAGCATAGAGCACACCCTGGGGTAGAAAGTACCAATATCCATTCATTTTTTTTGTTGAGGGCTATTCATGGGGAGCATAATTCCCTTGTACTTTTAGCTTACAAAGTAGCAGCAAAGGCCTTCTGTCAGAGAAACACAGGTGCATTTCTCTGGGAGCTTGTAATTTGGGCTAGGGACCCTGAGATAAGGAGGAAATGGGGCCATGGGAGAGTACTAAGAACATCAACTAAGGTGGTTGGAAGGATTCACTTTCTACCTTCCTGGTTCTAAGATTGCGCAGGGAGAAAGAGGTTGGGAATTCTTTCCCAGAGATGTCAAGCATCTAAACTAGGCATTTTGTCTCTGGGGAGCCTGAGTCTCCCAGCTCAAACCCAAATTCAGTCAAAAGCCCTGCAACAACGAGCAGCTAGATCAATTCTATGTTTTCTTCTTTCTTCTCTCCTATATTATTGAGTTATGTTTATTGTGGCTTGAACATTGCCTCCATTTCAGGTGAAATATTACAGAGAAATAGGCAACTGTGTTAGGGGTTTATATGGTTTGGGTGTGTCCCCACCCAAATTTCATCTTGAATTCCCACATGGTGTGGGAGGGACCCGGTGGGAGGTAATTGAATCATGGGGGCAGGTCTTTCCTGTGTTGTTCTAGTGATAGTGAATAAATCTCACAAGGTCCTACGGTTATTATCAGGTGGAGTTTTCCTGCACAAGCTCTCTTTGCTTGCTGCCATCCATGTAAGATGTGACTTGCTCCTCTTTGCCTTCCACCATGATTGTGAGGCTACCCCAGCCACATGGAACTGTAAGTCCAATTAAACCTCTTTCTTTTCTAAATTGCCCAGTCTTGAGTATGTCTTTATCAGCAGCATGAAAACAGGGGTGGGGGTGGATGGGCCATAAGCTAGGGAAACATAGATAAGCGGAGGAACCCTACACATGGAAGTCACCTTAGACTCCCAAATCCTGTGATACAAGTTTAGCATTGGAAAAAAAAAAATCTTTCCTTGTTTCTTTTCTTTGGAGGATAGGGGCTGAAGGGGAGCTGAAGCCAAGCATCTCCTTGCATATCTCAAGTTCAGTGACAGAAGAGCTTTTGGACCCTGCATACCTTTTAAAAGCAGTTACCTTGGCTTTCATAAAATTGAATGTGAACGTAGGTCCTCTTTGTGTAGAGAATTGTTACCAAATCCTCCCAGAGGAGAACAAGCACATGATGAGAGCTTAAATAGAGGGAAATGGATCTCTCCGCTCTCTCACACTGGTGGCAGAGGTCTCTTTCTCAAAGGAAATAAGGCCCCAGAGAAATTAACTGTTTGGGGAAGGAAGGAGAGAAATATTTTCTTTACCAATCCAAGAACCCTCAATACCCATAGAAAGGGGGTCATTTTCAGAGGCTTCCAAGGAATTTCCGGATGGGGAGGTGTAACAACATCTCTGTAATCCCCCCTAAGGATAAAATGAAATAAACCCAAATCTTTGTCAGAAGTAATTGCAGTGAGCAGCTTCAGAGTTGTTTCTCAAATTGGGAGCCAGGGATACCTGGGAGGTGTTGAGGTTGAAGCTGTCAGAATGTCAATGTATTGCCTAATGGCAGTAGCAAGTCTGACACAAACCATCCTGGTCGGGAGTAGGGGCATAGGGAAAAAAGCCTATGGGGAAACAGGATGACAGGTGCTCACTGGAAGAACTGGGGAATAAAAGAACTAGAGATGTGCTGCTCTCACCTGGTGAGCAAACGAGGTGTCCAGCACTATAAAGTCTATGCTTTATAACTATGTTTTAAAATAGTTGTAAATTTCTATAAAGTTAATAGAAAATTTGAGGTATGGTAACACCAGCACAGCAGGAGATGACTACTATTGAAAAGAAAGTGTGTTACTCACAGATCCCAAGAGAAGGGGCATGCCATGTCATGGGTGGTGCACAGGTCAGTTAAGGGGTCAGTCAGGAGGCAGAGGTGGGACAGCACTGGGGGGCAGAGGCCTTCACTGTGTTTTTGTGAAAAGGAACAGGCAAGACAGGGTAAGGAGGCTGAGGATTGGCTGATTGGAACAATTTCAGCAGGATCTGGGGCACAGGGACTGTCCCTAGTTGTCTGGTACCTGGCCCTGGGGTGATTAGGGCAGGTGGATGGTAGCCTGGAGTGTGAGAGGCCTATAAAGGAGATGGCTGGCCCTCTGGAGTGGTTGGTTTGTATTTAAAAGTGCTCTGTGCTGAGTCATTTACTATCTCTAGGAATTGGCTAACCCTGGGAGGGGTCGTCTCTTTAGGGTGAGCAAAGCCCCAGATGTCAAAGCATCAGAATACAGAAAACAAAAGACATTGTTAATACAGCAAAACAGCTGGAAGGTGGTCAGCACTATTTCTTTGTTCTTTTTCTTTTTGATCCTTTGGTAAAAGGTTAAAATACTTTGTATTTTCAGTCATGGCTTCTGTTGGCCACACAGACCAGCCCTAGTGTATCTACTCATGATGGGAAGTGGTGATGTTTGCCCCGAGCCTCACTGGGAACAGAATTTGAAATCTTTTTCAGGAGAAGGCCTCATATGCATACATACAAAATCTTATTCATTAATAATAAGCTCCAATGGAGACTTTTAATCATGTTTGTAAGGGCTGCCATTTCAAAGCAACCCATTAGAACCAAAGCCTTCATTATTTGAGAGATGTTTTTATGGGAAGTCTGTTGATATCACACTTTGAAAGTGAATTAATGATGAGCTTGGGTAAATTGAATATTCAAAAAGAAGTCAAGGAAGGCCCCCATGGGAAATATGGCATATAGTGTGGTAGTAAATGGGGTTCCTGTCTCATCCTCGTAGGTTGCAGCTCTGAACTCTGGTTCCCCTCTCTCTCTCGGGTTGCTCTGCCAAGAAGAGACCAGTTGAAGAATAACACTGTATTTCACTATATGGCATTGTTATTACTTCTATTTGCATATTAATGTTCTAGAATCAGATGGCAGTGCAACTACATACATGACACCAGGGAGTATAGGAAGAAGGAGCGGGTGGTTTACTACAGGACACAGATTCCTGTGTTTGATCTAAAAAATAAAAAGGCAGTAAATACAAAATGTTTTTAAACAAGAGAAGCTTTAAACCTCAATGGGCTTTGGTTCTTGGGCTTGTTAGAACAGTTTGGTCTTTGAAACACTGAGTGAGCTCTCAGGGAGAGCCGAGCACTTGGAAGCAGAAGCACATGCATTGCAAAGCCAGTGCTGGCTCTGAGCGCTGAGGGTATCCTGGTGCAGTGCAGCCTCCAGAAAATGGAGCCAGCAGTTCACTTGTGTCCAAAAGTCTGATGCTCACATTGCAAAAGTTCTCTCGGGTCGTCTCATGCAAAGCAACCCTCTTCAACTCTGGGTCCTTGGACTGGGCTAATCCTACCCGTTTTAGCCTCTGAGGGCTGCTGATAGGGAGACTCTACCTTCTCCCTCTTAAATACCACTGCCTGGGCAGACTTCATGGGGATAGCTGGAGCTGAATCCTTCATGATGGCTTTTTGCCACCACTGCTGGTCTTGTCACAGGCTCCCACTCCTTCTTGTCAGCACTACTCCTCTAAGTGCAGAGTGAACGCTGGTGTGATATGGTAAGAGGGAGAACTTTCATAATTTGCAAGAGAAAACATTCTCACTCTTACTTGTTCAAAAGCAGACATTGTGGGGTGAGGAGAGGGAGAACAGTAAGAAGGGCTGGTCCACTCTGCTCGGAGTTTTCAGCAGCACAAAGCCACCCAACTACCCACGGCCCATCTACATAAACCCTCATCACCTGCGGGTGTTCACAGTGTCATTCTTTAACAACGCAGAAAATGGGCAGAAGAGAACATGGAACTGCCAAAGTTTTCATTTTGTCATATGAAAATTAAAAAAAAAATTTTCTACTCTTCCCATCATTTCACATAAAAATGGGCATTGTAATACCAAAAACGTTAATTCATTGTCTTACATTTTCTCATTTACTCACTGTCTGGTGAAAATGTTGGCACAACAAATGTTGACAATGTTGCTAGGCTAGACAGAAATAATGATGACGTCTCTTTATTGAGCGCTTACTGGATACTAGGTGCTGTCTAAGCACTTACACATGCTATCTCATTTTTCCCTTTTAAAGTTATTTAGTGGCTCCCTTTGGTCTCTTGCAGTGATGGCAAATTCTCATTTCTGTCAACTTGGATCCACTGATAGTGCCCTGTCTGTGGCACTGTGTTAGTAAGGATCATGAGGATGAACAGAGGCTCAGCTGGAAAGAGCCTGGATTGATGAACAATGCCTGACAGGAGGTTGGGGAGAGAGGGGACAAGATGCAGGGAGGGAAGGGGATGCAGGGGAGGGTAGGAAGTGTGGATATTTGCCACCCCATAGCCCTCTAAAAAAAGTTTAAGATCAGCGGGCTTGGTGGCTCACGCCTGTAATCCCAGCACTTGGGAAGCTGAGGCGGTCTGATCATGAGGTCAGGAGATCGAGACCATCCTGGCCAACATGGTGAAACTCCGTCTCTACTAAAAATACAAAAAATTAGCCTGGCGTGGTGGCACGTGCCTATAGTCCCAGTTACTTGGGAGGCTGAGGCAGAACAATTGCTTGAACTCGGGAGGTGGAGGTTGCGGTGAGCAGAGATTGCGCCACTGCTCTCCAGCCTGGGCGACAGAGCGAGACTCCGTCTCAAAAAAAAAAAAAAAAAAAAAGTTCAAGATCCTTAGTAGGTAAGTCAGGCCCTTTACTATCTGACTTTTCTTGCCCTTCCAGACTTGCTTCCAGCCCCCTGTCTTTAAATATGGTGCCAGCACTTCTCCAACTGTAGGGTGCCCAGAAATATCCAGGGGATCTCTTAACATGCACATTCCTATTCATAGGTCTGAGGTGGGGTCTGAGAGTCTGCATTTCTATCAAGCCCCCAGATCCTGCTGGTCCAAGGACCACATTTTCAGTAGCCAGGCTCTATGCCACCTCAAACCCCTTACCATTCATTCCCTGAACCTGCTGTGTGCTTTCACCCATCAGTTAACAAGGGTTAATTACCATTCATAATTTACTAGGTGCCAGGTCCTGTGCTAAACATTTTACATAACTCATCTTATTTGCTCCTGACAACACATCTCTTAGATAGATAATATTATTACCATTTCATTTTACAAATGAAAAAAAACCAGATTCAGAGGTTAAGTAACTTTTTCAAGATTAGACAGCCAGCAAGGGGCTAGAACCCAGGCCTGCTGAACCACAAAGCAACACACTCCAGCTTCTTGCTATTCAGCCTGTGGATTGGCAGTATCAATATCACCTGGTGAGTTGTTGGAAATGCCGAGTCTCAGGCCCTACCCAGACTCACTGAATCAGGATTTGCATTTTATCAAGAACCCACATTATTCATGTGCACATTAAAATCTAAGAAGTGCCACTGTAAACATCCATGACTCTTCATGTTTTCTCCTTCCATTCTTTCAAAATAAGAAGTCTAGAATCACAATTCACAAAATCAGACTATTTTGATAAGGATTTAAAAATATATATACTCTGAAGTTTTGACACTGCAAATTTAACCCAAAGGGCTTTTTTACTGAGTAGCTTGAGAAAATTTTGGCTTTTCAGAAATTATCAACACAAAATAAAATTGACAATTGGTACAATCTGCATATAAATGAATATAATCTGTTATACATACATACAATCTGTTATAAATTATACATACATACAATGCAACATGCATACATACAATGTATGCATACATTGTCTGCAACATACAATGTATGTTATACATACATACAATCAGTTATAAATGAAAATCATCTAAAACATCATATCATGTTGGTCATATTGGATATGGCAAAAATTGGCTCAGGAAAAAAATAGACTTGTTAGAAATAATCAACATGAAAAAAACTGTCCACAACTAAGATACAGACGAATAAACAAAAAAACTGATAGAAGAATCAAGTCTTCTTAACCAAAACTAAATCAGTAAAATTGGAGAAAAACATTGAACTTGTTAGAAATAGTGGCCTCAAGAGGAAAATCCACATAGGAAGAGATTATTACGCTAAAATTATTTCTAGACAACAACAAAGCCCTGATTCATGATTCAATATTAAATTGCATGAGTGCAGGAATCTGTATCTGTCTTATTTATTCCTATATCCCAGTATCTAGAACACTGCCCAGCACAAAAAAGTAGCTCAGTTAAAAATGTATGGTTTGGCTCTGTGTCCCCACCCAAATCTCACCTTGAATTATAATCTCCATAATCCTTAAGTGTCCAAGGGTGGGACTAGGCGGTGGTAATTGAGTCATGGGGGCTGTTTCCCTCATGCTATTCTTTTGCTAATGAGTGAGTCTCACGAGACCTGACGGTTTTATAAGCATCTGGCATTTCCTCTGCTGGCTCTCGTTCTCTCTCCTGATGCCCTGTGAAGAGGTGCCTTCCACTATGATTGTAAGCTTCTTGAGGCCTCCCCAATCATGCGGAACTGTGAGTCAATTAAACCTTTTTTCTTTATAAATAATAAAAAAGTGTTGCATAACATCTTAAAATTTACAAGGAAAATAATCTGATAAAACTTCAGAACAAAAATGAAAATGGAAAAACTATTTTAAAAAGTTTAAATGTGTGGTATATAATTTAAAAGAAGTAAAATGATTTAATAGCATTTGATTCAGAAAATACATTTCATCCAAGAAAGATTTTATGAGAAGATGATTTGTCAGTGTTGGCAAAATTTGGATGAAAAATATATAAACATGAGTCAAAATGGGCTGGAAGGGTGGGATCTGACTACCACCTGGTCAAATGGTGGAGTCAAAGTTATGGAGCAAAGTAGCTGCATGAAAACCATCTGTACTCCTTCCTTCTGGCAGCAAATCTTAATTATTCTTCCATGCCTAACTGAAATTTAACATCTTGCATTGAGCCTTTTCTAATCCAAAGCAGAACATTTTGACCCCAATGTTTGCACTCGTACCATTTTTACCCAAGGATGTGTTGACTTTACCATAGCACCTTTCAGAATTCATAAAAGTTGAAAGAAGATTTTGAGAGTGATACGGTACTTTCATAAAAGAACAACCTTCCAGTATCTGAGAGGAATCACAATTTTGTGACTGTTTAATATAAAATAAAAACTGTTATTCAATTCATACTATATATTACTAAAGATTCAGTGTTATATGATTAACTGCCTAAAAAGTCACTTCTTGTTTGTAAGATTAAAAATGACAAAAATTCACCAAAATTGAATAACTTAGGTAAGAAATACTCAAAATAAAATAAAATTGCTCATAGTTAAACTACACATGGTAACATTCGTTTTGACTAAAATCGATGGAAGAATAAAAACAAACGTCTTTTAAAAGGTAAATCTGAATAATTGATTTCAGGAAATTGAACTTGATGGAAATAAATAATCACAGAATAAAATCTGTAGTAGACAATGGCTTTAATTTGCAATGCTTAATACAGAGAAAAAATCTTTAATGATTAATCAAAAATTGGTCATGCAATTTAAGGTCAAAGAATTGACTTTGATGAAGACAATATTGGTAAAATAAAAATAATAAGAAAAAGTTTGGAATTTAAAAAATTGCCTTGTATAGAAATTGATCAAAAAACTCAATAAAAATTCATCGGTGTTGTTTCATTTATTCAACAAATAGTTATTGAGCATCAGTTATGCACAAGGCTGTAGCGATTAAAAAGTGAATAAGATAAGGGCTTCACATTCTCAAAGGAGAATGTAAATTCCTGCCTAAAATGTTGGTATTCTTCTACATGAAGTTAAAATATCCATTGCATGAAAATGATGTGTTCTCCTTCACTGTTAATTCTTTTAGGAAGAAATTTAGAACTATGTATTAAAAGACTTAAAAGGGTCCATAAATTTTGATTCAGTACTTATGTTTTTAAATATGTTCCACAAATACATTAACTAAATATAAAAGAGTTATATCCTAAAATGTTGATTGGGCATTGTGGCAGGTGCCTGTAATCCCAGCCACTTGGGAGGCTGAGGCAGGAGAATCCCTTGAACCCAGGAGGCAGAGGTTGCAGTGAGTCGAGATCACACCACTGCACTCGCCTGGGCAGTGAGCCTCCGTCCAAAAAAAAAAGAGTTACTTATAAGAGAGAGAAATTAGCACATACCCTAAATATGGAGTATTTGGAGGAATATTAAGGAAACTATGCCACATTCCCTTGATGGTTGATGGTTATTTTCCAGAGCAGCAGCTCCACGCTTATATCTGATCATTTATGTTTGTGTGGAAATGAAAATAATATCCTCAGGCTCCTTAACAATTTCGCAAGCTGGCCTGTTGTGGGTGGCTGTGTGATGTCGCTGAGTGACACAGCTTTGGAAACGCAAAGGCTGCTGCTGTTTCACCTCCAGGATACCAAACACCCAGGGCTTCAGAGGGCTGGAGTTGGGGCAGTGTCACAAGATCAGAATGTGATCTCCGTGACTGCTTAGCCTGCTGAGACCCAGAGGCTCAGAGGCTGGAGGATGGAGGGATGCGACAAAGAAATGTGAAACATGCTCCATAACCTCAACTAAAAACCCAGCATTCCTTCTTTCTCGTACTCATTTATTCATTCACTCAACAAAGATTTATGGAGTAGCTGATATTCCCCAGACATTGCTTCAGATGCTGGAGATTTGGTTGTAAGCAAGAGAGATGAAAATTCCTGCCCTTTTGGAGCCTGCATTCTGGTAGAAGCAGACAGTAATGAAACAAAATAAATAACTAAATTAAATAGTATGTTAGATGTTGAGAAGGAGGATAGAAAAAAATGCAGCAGAGAGAAGGAGCACAGGGGAATGGGTCTGTAATTCTAGACTGGGCAATCAGAGAAGGACCCGATGAAGAGATGATGTTTGAGGAGATTTGAGGGAGGAAAGACAGTCGGCCATGCAGGCACCTGGGAGAGGGTGCACCTGACATGGGGAAGAACTCCCTCTGATATTTTCTAGCCTTGGACTTCATCTCTGCCTTGGTCTGTCTATGGTGGTAATAACCTAACCTGAAAAATGGATTATTGGAAATTTGCAGAAGGGACCCCAAGGGAACAGAAGTATCTTAACACTTGTTAGAAATTATTTTTAAGTCTGTGGCTTTCCAACCTGTCCAGGAGCTTCTGAGGCCTCACAGACCCTCTCTCTGCCATTAGAGTTTATACTAATGTTTCCAAACTGTGATCTTCAGGGGCTTATCCTGAGAGATATTTGCTCAGCAAAAAAAGGCCTTGTTTGTAAATAAACTGGGGAGATACAGTGTGCTGTCTTCCCAAAGTGAAGATTACCTTTGAGAATCCCTACAATAAAGAAGCCTGTTGAATTTTCTTTAACCCTGAGTGTCCCTAACTTGTTCTCATGCCATGACTATTGCGATGCTATGGAAGAGATGTTCATCAGAAGACATTGACTCACACAATAGTGTTCCATGCTGGTTATAGACTGTCTGGTTCACTGTTTCTTCACTCGTCCTTGATGTCAGTTTTGTTGTATTGTCAGGCAGGGCTTAGGGATAAAATTCTCCAGTACAACCACTGGGTCCTGGACACAGAGGACAAATACACGAAATCATTATGGACCGAATGTAGATGGTTGTAAATGTGGTCCTACAGAAAAGGTCGCTCAGGGCTTCTTCAAAGTGAGTAGAAAAATATCTGGATAAGAGAAGGCCTTCTTTCCAGTGTAGACAAATGCAGAGACACAATTTCATTGCACAAATAAACATGAATTTGGGGCCAGGAGGTGGGGTGGGACTGTGAGGAATTTAGGGGGTAGACAAATTCTACATGGAAAGTATCTCAAAGTATTCTCTTTGCCGTCCATCTGCTGTGCTCACATCCACCTCTCCTTACTGTCTCTGCCCCTTTCTTATTCTGTCTGTGGCTGCCGAGCGAGGGCTGGGCTCTGGTTATTCTTTTCTTCCTCAACTTTTCTGCCATCCTTTAGTCTTGTTGCCTCCTAGTTTCTTCTTCTGGCTGGACTTGTGCTTCCCATTCCTTATTTTCTGTTTCCTTTCAAACCTCCTTCTATTCCCTTCCCCCACAAATGGTTCCACGCCCCGCGTATGACCCACCCACTCTGCTGCCCACTTCACAGGGTCTGTCTTTTGTCCCTGCTTCCATTTGGCCTTTTTATTCTGGGCCCTTGCCCCAGAGGAAGACAGACCTTTATTTCTTTGGTGTGTGTTTTTGCATCACCCGTGTGACATCTATGTTTGTAAGGCAACTTCAGCTCGGCTTACATTTTCAGTCATGCATAGGATTTACATGATAACAAAATCTCCTGTCTGGGAATGTGAGACAGATTCCTGTAGTCACTGCATTCATCACTCCCAGGGATTTATTCAATCATTCCCTCACTGACTAATGTTTATGTGTGAGGTACTAAGGACAAGGAGATAGAAGACATAATTCTGCCTGGAAGGAGCTCACGGTCTAGTGAGAGACACAGTGACCAAAGCAGATAATCTCAATAGAATGTGGCAAGTGTTGCGCCAGAGGCCAGGAAGGGATGCTGTTCCAGGAGGGTCCTTGACCCAGCCTGGGAGGGTCAGGGATGGCTTCTCAGTCTCAACGGTAATTAGAACAGTGCAAATCTGAGCTTTCAACTGAAAATTGAATTTGGAAAACTTTTATCTTTTACTTTGAGCCTGAAAGTTTCTCAATATTTAAAGAGTTTTCTGATAGGATCAGTGGCATTATTTATAAATGGTATTTTAAAATACTGTAAATGAAACGTGTCAACATTGGGAAGATTTGCATAATTCAGTGTAATATTTTCCAATATATTAGGTTATAAATCATGTGTGGATAAAATAATACACTCAACATGCAAGATAGGCAATGGATTTAATGTAATTGAGTATAAAATGTTCAATTACCTGGTTTCAAATTCTATTCTGCAACTCACCTTTATTAAAACTAACATGTGTAGAGTTTTGGAGTATAGTGAAAGAAAAATACCTAAAATTATTTGAAAAAATTGGAACATATTCCTGCTTTTCCAACTATATAACTATGTGAAGCTGGATTTTCTTTCTATACTTCAACCAAAACAACATATTGCAAAGTAAGCAACACAGAAGCAGAGAGGAGAATCCTGCTATCTTTACAGAACCAGATATTAAAGAAATTTGAAAACATGTAAAACAATGCCACTATTCTCTCGTTTTTTTCTGTTTTGGAAAATATAGCTATTTTTCATAAAATGTGTAATTTACTTTAACATGTAATTATTACTTTACAGTTAAGTAATTAATATTTAAAATTTTTCTCAGTTTCAGTTTCTAATATGGAAAATATTGATAGCTATACCCCACATAAACTAAGCTCTTTGGAGTCCTTAGTAATTTTTTTTTTTTTTTTTTTTTGAGACAGAGTCTCACTCTGTCACCCAGGCTGGAGTGCAGTGGCATGATCTCGGCTCACTGCAACCTCTGCCTCCCGGGTTCAAGTGATTCTCCCGCCTCAGCCTCCTGAGTAGCTGGGACTACAGGGGCGTGCCACCACATCTGGCTAATTTTTGTATTTTTAGTAGAGACGGGGTTTCACTATGATGGCCAGGCTGGTCTCGAACTCCTGACCTGAGGTGATCCACCCGCCTCAGCCTCCCAAAGTGCTGGGATTACAGACGTGGCCACCATGCCCGACCCTATCCCCATTTTCTATAGAAGGAAACTTAGACCCAGAGAAATTAGGAAGTGTGTCCATACTCACTACAGTGAACACCCTTGGCACCCCTGTCAAGTGCCCATGTGGTCATGATCACCAGTGCTCTGCACCCATTCCCCAGTTCCGTGTGCCTTGCTGCCAAGGGCTTATGGCTGGAAAATTCTTCAAAGGCTTGCCTGTGGGCTGCCATAGCCGCCTCACCTGTACCCAAGCATCCAGAAGTTGATTACTGAACCTCCACCTACTAGCTGATGACCAATTGGTGAACCAAAGATCAGCTTCTTTGCCTCTGGATGAATTCTGGGGTGCAATTTACACTCCTGAGCTCCCTGAGAATCAGGCTGTGACTGGCCTTCAACTAAAATCACACCTCTTTACTTCTCCTTCTGTAGTGGGCTTCTCATTTACCACTTTCCCTGGGGAGTTCTTTGTTGATGGATCACTTGAATCTTTGCCTTGGGGTCTACTTCTTAGAGACTCTGAAGACTGTCACTCACCTAAGTGGCAGAAGTCAGGATTTGAACCCAAGGCAGCCTTACTTCAGCACAGGTGCTTTTAGCTAGCACACTGGACTATGTGCTCTCAGATTACTGGTGTAGGCCTGTTAACAGGTTAGTCCATCCAGTTGCAGGGTCTACAAAACTATGCTTCTTATTTTACCACACATTAAAGTGTCTCTTTCTACCGTGTGTATGGCAGATGCACCTGACAGCAATAACTTAAGCAAACCCAGAGAATGGCCGTATGATCTAGGAAGAATTTTGTTTCAGTTTCAAGCTAAGGAATATGGGAGTGGCCAACCTGGAGATTCACTCCTTCTTTACGAAGAATATCTGAACTCCTGGCCCGTTCCTTGAAATACAGGCCATCCGGGGAGGGGAAGGCCCTTCGTTTTGGGTTAAATGGAGGTTGCTAGGTGGAGGTTGCTAAGCCAAAATGCTATATACACTGCATACTTTTTACACACGATAGTGGGTCTTCCTGCCTAATCCGCTGTCCCTGGACCACCCGATAGGTGAGTCTTCAATAAAGCCTGTATTTCGTTCGCTGGCTGTAGGTCTTTTCTTTGGTCTCTCAGTGCCATCCCTACAGAAGTCAATAGGGGTCCAGCAGATACCTTGAGAATGTATGTTCTTCACCCCTTTGGAAAAAATCCTTTGCATAGGGGAAAGTAACTCTCCGCTAGGTCTTCATGCTTATTTAAATCCTGTCAATCTAATATAACTGTGTGTTATAGGCACATGCCAGCTTCCCTCCACCTCTCACACCAAGTAAAAACAAATGCAATATTGATAAACTTTTCTTTCCCATGACCCATGGTGGGTATAGATAAGTTAATGGAGAAATAGTGGTTGGCAATAACATTCCATGGACTCCTTCCGCTGAATCAGCAGTAGCAGCTAGAATTTCATAAGCTGTCACCACTTCAAGAGAGGAGAAGCAGTAGCCTGGTGTGCATGTGTTGGTCACACCCACACTGTGCTGAGCTCTGACTTCTGGGCAGTGTTGAATGCATAGGCTGTTATTCCCCAAACCCCTCACCATTCCTGGGTTTAACCTGAGTCAGGGTAAGTGTAACCACCCGTCAATCGCCTTTATAGAAAACACTTTGGGTCCTGACTATTGGTTGCCCCTTTGTTTTTTGAGGTCCTTGAGTTTGTCTTGTGCTAAACTTCATGGAAGGCACAGGAAATGTATCCCTAAAGCAGCCTTAGCATCAAAGACATTTCTGTGAAAACACCCCTCTCCACTACCACAGAACTGTTTATTTTTTCAATTAACAAAGGATAAGGTGGTCCACTGGGGAATTTTGGCTTACAGCCCCAGAATTTAAATATGTATGCAAAGTAGGGGGTTAAAAAGACCTTAGATTAATCCAGTTTTTACAACACCTGGGGCTGTGGTGGAGATGGGGGCAGTTAATTTAAGCACTAACTTTTGAAGGAGCAATTTTCTCCCACTTTGGCTGCCTGGGCTCAGGCTACAGAGGCAGGCTTTAAGTATTTCACCTAACTACACTCAGGCGACAAGCACGGGAAACTCTTTGGCATGCCTTGGTATCTATTCACATTCTTCTGTTTTGCTTTGTCTCTCTCCCTGGACAAATGGCACCTTATTATCTAACTTGAGCCTTTGCATTCAGACTTCAAGACACAGACCATGTTTTGAATTAAGGAAGAATGAGCCTCAGCATGAGCCCTGGGGAATCTGGGTTAGGTGATCCAAGTCCCCCTTGGGTTAGACTGAATGCAATACTTTTCTTCTTTACCCTGCTAGCAGGTCTATTGAGTTTCAAAAGAGATCAAGCATATATGTAGAAATTCTCCAAATTCTATAGCTCTGCTATGCTAAATTTTCTATCGAAGAAATTCTCGAAAAGAAAGGGAAGGGGGGTCTCACCAGGATCTACTGAGATTGTTCAAGAGGGTAGAGTAAGAGGCCACACATTGAAAACATTCCTTTTTGTTTCCTTCCTTACCTTATTTCCTCCAGTCTGAAAGTACAGATGTTTGAAACTCTTCTAGGAGTGGAGATGACCAATGACCAGTCTGACTGTGGGAGAGGCTGGACTTCTACTGTCTTTAGCAGAGAGCCCCAATATGATTTTTAAAATTTACTCTCAAACCCATGGAACTGGGAAATATTTACAACACTTAGCCATTTGTTGACTTGAATATGTGAAGTCTTGCAGAGGAGCTATTTCTTTTCATTGTGGCATCAATATAATTTATAGTGGATGGCATTCTGTCCCTGATCTTGTCTCCCTCTCTCCCTTCCTCCACCCCATTTACATTCACTTGAAAGAAAAGTCTCTTAAAAAGCATGTGAGTCATGACCTGAGCGTCTATGAACAAACAGTGACTCTTCTTAGGACACAGAACACCTCTTTCCTGGGCATTGTGCATTCATATTTATGTAATAAAACTTAAAAATATGCAGGATGCAAAAGTCTTCTGGCTTAAAGTTGTTTAGAGTTTGCACAACCCATATAATAGCAACCGCCTCCAGAAGGTGGATTTCTATCTCAGCTCAGAGAATCCACTAACATGTGGGCCAGCCTTGGGCAAAATTGAGAAGTGGGAGAAGACTTGGTTTGCTTCCTTCAGCCCCTCCACTTGTCAGCGAGTGTCTTGCTCTCTTCTCCTCTCCCTGCATCTCTTGCTGTGCGCTCAAACCCACCTATCCTGGTGTTAGGTAAGGCTGGGTTTAGTTTAACATGTTAACGGCCCTCTACATTTAAATCTTATATTTAATTATAAAAGGAAAGGGTCTGTCCTTTTAAAGATATGGTGGGGGACCTAAGCGGGGATGGAGGACACAGAAAAGAAACTTCCCGAGGAACTTTGACCAAGAGAAACACCATCTGAAAATGCCTAAGCTAACAAAACTGAGTTTAGGACATCTGCCTTTGGCCCATTCTCGTTAACCACCATGTCCCTGGAGACTGGTTTTCCTCCTAATATGGTGAAATATGCCAAAAGCAAGTAAATTCTCCTGTGGGATTTAAAGGATTTAACTGAATCACATGGAAGGTTACCAGATTTTCTGAGTGATTTATGTGGTAGAAGCATGGTTCTATTTGGATGAACTTTTTGCTGTCTCACAGAAAAAAGAAAGTAAAATATTCAATGTAGACTCACCAAGTGATTCCAAGAATCTTGCCTTGAAAAAAAGAAAAAAGACACAGCCTTTTTCAAAGGTTAGTTTAGAAGTATTAAAAAATCATATTTTTATAGTAATAGTTATCACATTGCCAATATTTTTCCATCAACACTGTAAATAAAGTAACTTTCTTCTTGTTAGTACACCATTTAATTGCTCATAAGTAAGAAAAGGGTATGTAAGTGTGGTCTTAATCTAAGTGTTAACACACTGGTTAGAAATGTGAAGTCCCTTAAATTTATACAAAAAACCTTAAACACATGAGATAAATTTTAGAAGCTGTTAACCACATGGAGATGCTGGGTTCCAGACACAAGCTCTTGCTCCCTCAGAAATCTATAGCATCTCTTCAAAGTTGAAGCTCAGTTCCACTTAGAAAGGCATTATTTCCATTCTCAACCCTATTTTAAAATGAAACAGCAGAAGTGAATTCTACTGGGTTCTGTTCACATCGCAGTGACCCTAAAAAAGTCCACAGAAAGTACACTTCTCAATCAAATGTTTAGTTACCATTGACTGCGAAGACCCCAGAGAGAGCATGATATTTTTCAATGATTGCATCAAAATATATTGCTAGGGAATCCAGAAAAAATATACAACTAAAGTCTTGCTTTTCAAAAGCATCTTCAACCAGAGAGGCAAGAAATATTAAAGAATGCTTCATTATAATAAAGAAAAGAATGACCTGTTTTTAAAAAGAATGGAATTATGGGGATCCAAATGGAATTCAAATAATCCTGGTTGTGTCCTGCACTCCAGTATTTTGGATGCATTTGGGAATGCTGTTGGATCACTCTGGATTTGCCTTTTCTCTATATTCTACCCGACAAGTTTATATTCAGCAGTATCCCTCACACTGTGTGAAAATTAGCAGTGGTTCAAGGAGGAAATTTGGGGGTTTATATAAAGTAAGTGATGAATCTTCTTGGCTTAGAAATGTGGTTCTTAAAATATAAGGCTTATAGATCATTTTGAGAAACTTATTAAAGTCAAGTAAAAGAAAACATGCATACCACATACACATTGCATTTTGCATTCAGTTCCAGGTCTAGAAAAATAAGAAGCTTCAGGTCTAGAATGTCATTATGGGAAGATTTCCATTTAGGTCTGTTTTAAAAATATCCATAATAGGTGAGAGGAAAGAAATAGGATTCTCACCTTGGGCAGCGATATAATTCCTTTTACTAGTGACCAATTAATCCAACCCATCAGAGTAACATTTAATCTTTCTTTTAAGTGGTTTCTAAAAAGGAACAACAGAAATGGCACTGCTAAGAACTTTACAGAACTGGAAGTAGTATCAAAGTGGCTCAAAACCAAATAAATATAATGTAATATACACCAAATTCAAGTTTTAAAGCTACTCAAGCCAGGGAAGCAAAGGAGGAAATGCTGATTATTTGGGGGAGAAATGGTAGAAGGGGGGGCAGAAAGGGAAGACCAGATGTTCAGTTTTCAACATCAATGTTTCTGAAGCCAAGAATATATTGCTGACTGAGGCATGATAAAATGTGCAGGGATTTCCAGCAATCCACAGTCAGCTGATCTGCTAAGGAGAAAAACAACAATTTTAAAATAATAAAGTTAGGCTGTAAATATAATTTTCTTATCTGGGGTTCTGGTTATTTATACCTCAAAGTGAATAGCTGCATAAAGATCTTATTGTTTCTCACTGGAACAAGCTTGAAGCCCAGGGAATGCCTTGACTTCATGAGATTATGAAAAAAAAAAATGTTGTATTTTTATGTGACAGGTTGACATGGATTTTATTCAATAGACAAGCTGACATTTATCAAGATGCTTTCAATTACACCAAAAGAAATAGAAGTCTTCATCTTATTGCTGTTTATGTGGCAGTATCGTTCTCCTACAATGAGTTGATGGAAATGAATTGTTTTGTTTTTCATTTTAGCCATTTTACAAGTTTGCTATTGTTATTGCTGTTTTTAGAATAAAATGATTTTACCAATAACATTGAGTGGCTATACCTTTTCTTAATAATGGGAAATTTTATAAATTTGGCTGCTTAATGACATGATTTAGAAGTTTGCACTCTGCTCACTTTTGATTTGACCTTGCAATTACCAAGTTAAATAAAAATGACTTTTATAAGGACATGAATCCAACTGAAACTTCGCAAGATTGGAATCTTTTAATTTTTGAAAGTTGTGTTCCATCCAAAAGCCTTCTGTGGTTTGTGTACCCCAAGAATAATTTTCTATCCAAGTCATATTTGAATAAAGTAAAGGATAACAATACGTCCTGTGTTTCCAAGAAACCCAATCTTGTGCAGGGGTGAGAGTCCATTATCTTCTTCTCTGCCACCCTTTACAATGCAGGCTCATAGGAGATTTGTTTGAGAGCTCATGTACACAAAGATGATTTTATTGCATTACCCAGGTCACACAGCAGAAATTGTCAATTTTATGTCAGGTTTTAAAGATTACATCCTGAATAAGTATATTTTATTTCTTGTCAAAATATGCTGTTTATGGTTTCCAATACCAAAGAGGGAGTAGATTATTTTCAGTATAAGTAATCCTGTTGTTCTTTTTTTCCTCCTCTACTCAAGATAGACAAAAATTTGAGGGCTATTTTCTTAGAAAAAATGACCTCAATGTCAACTGTCTTCTCCAGCTATAATTTTGGCAATCTCAGTAACTACCTGGTGACTTTGTACTGTCTCTTATTGTGGATTTAAACATTCTGTAATCAGAAAAAACTCAACTTTTCAAGTCTTGGGCCTATTTATTTATTTATTTTTTAGCTTAACCTGTTCTGCCTCTCTGTAAGCCATACATGGAAATAAGGCCTGTAAAACTGGTAAGATAAATGTAAAGATCAGGGATTAAAGGAAACTCTACTGAGAAATAAAATTATTTTTAATAGAAATTTTTAAAAATATAGTTTGGTGTCTTGGGCAAATAGAGTAGCAGTACTATTATTCTGTCTGTAATTGACTTTAAAATATTTCAACATAGACTTCAAGGTGATAAATACTTGTATTAATTTGTTTCTGTACCTAAAGTAGAGGGTTGTTGGTTAACATTTGAAAGACTCTAATCAAGAGTCCACGGGAAATTATTATAAGGTATGGTAGGCAGTCTCCCAGTGTTTCCACCCTTGTGCAGTAATCCTCTCCACTTGAGTATAGGCTGGACCAATCAATTTGATTGAACAAATAGAATATAGCAAAAGTGTTGAGAAGTTCTGAAAGATCAGGTTATAAAAGATTGTGACTTCCATCTTGCTAGCACTCTCTCTCTTGCCTTCCTTGGAAGCTGATCCTTTTGCGTCGAGCCATGAGATGACAGTGAACCCAGCTGATGCCTTGATTGCAGCTTGTGAGATACCCCAAAGCAGAGGACCCTGATAAATTGTATTTGGATTTCTGACCCACAGAAACTGAGATAACAAATGTTGTTTTAAGCCATTAGATTTAGAGGTAATTTTTTATGCGACAACAATAGATAACTAATACACAAGAGCTACGGGGATCACGTTTTGATCTGTACTAGTTGATCTAACAGTAAGTGGATTATATGGCATGTGAATTATACCTCAATAAAGCTGTTTAAAGATTTATATCAGGGCATTTGTTAAATAGCATAAATAATATTAGAAATGCATACATCTGTGAAAGGAGTGGTGTATAAAATATGTGAGTTGACTAGAAATAATGGACAGCAGAGTACCTCTGTTTTTGCACGAGAGGCATAAGAATGTGGAAAGCCCAGAGCCTTGTACTCTCCCAAGTGGTACCCTAGGCCCAGGACTCTCATTCAGTCTTAGATTTGGCCATAACATGGAGGGATCATGTGGCTTGAATGGACTCAGGTTAGCTAAGATCTGCTGTTAGAGCACAGTGGCCTTTGCCCCAAGTAAAACCGTCAAGCAAGCTACTTTTCAGGGAGTCTGAAGAAGGCAGTGATGCCTCCCTGAACTTACATGAGCAGATTCTGTGATATTTTTGTGCCTATATGTTAATAATTGCTTGTTCATGAGGCAGAATTTGGTCAGAGATTTGATTTCACTGTAACATATGATCTGCTGTTGAGGGTATGAGAGACTTGCAGCTCTCAATAGAGGCTAAAGAAATCAACCAAAAAGAAGTGGACAATTGTGAATGACCAAGTTGACTCAGGCCATTCTGCAACAGAACTGATGAGACAAGAAATCGATGCATAAGACAACTGACTGCATCCCTTGCAAGGTAAAGTAGCCCCTGTGTGTCCCCTAGTGTTTGTCTTTGTTGTGGCAAAATGATTAAACTGGCCCCTCATCCCAGCCACCAGTTAATTTAAGCAATGTTAGAGGCACAACAGTACCAGTCATTCTCTCACTCAAAGACCTTTTGTGGTATCCTAGTTCCAAAGAACTAAGTCCAAGTCCTTTGTCTTGAATACAAGGCTCTTACAACTTTTGTTTTCTACTATCCATCATACGCTAAATTGAACAGCTTCGGGAAATTGAACAGTTCTTGTATTTTCTTGTTTCCTTATCTTTGTTCATTTAATTCCATCCATCTGAATGATCTTTCTATCCATTAGCTTTGGACAAATAGTGTTTAATGTATTTCAGGCCCTTGAGTACAAAGATAAATAAGGCACAGTCTCGTCCCATAAGAATCTTATTTAGTGTGTGAGTGTGTGAGTTGGCCATATCAACAAGCAATTCCAATAAAATTTGGTGAGTGATTTGATAAGTTTCTATGGGTAGATTAACTATGGTCACCAATTCTTTGTGGCTCCTCTTATGAAAAAGAGGATTCTCTCTCCCCTCCTTGGGCGTGGGCTGTCCCTGTGTCTTGCTTTGACCTATAGAATTCAGTGGAAGTGACACTGTTGTCATTTCTGAGCCTTGGCCCCTAGAGGTCTTGCCAGCTTCTGCCCTCCCTCTTGGATCTCAGCTGCCATAACATGACACCCAGTGAAGTGCACTGGATAATGAGAGGCCACTCAGAAGAGAATGGAGGTGGTTCAGCTGATGGCAGCACTGTGTTAATCATGTTTTGTATTTTCTGTATTGTTAAGATGTCTGGACATCTTGCAGGTCTTTCAGACCTGGGGAGACACTGCCCCTCGCAGAGCCAGCTTACTCCTGGGGGTGTTGGCCTTTCATGTATAGACTGTTTGGCCCAGTGCTGTCCCCCAACCCCCTTCACCTAACTCCCACACACCAAGTCAATATCTCCCCTGTCCTAAATCAATCCAGGGCCAGGTGTCAGACAACCAGGGACAAGTCTTTATGTCTCCGAGCCCCCCAGAGTTATTCAAATGAGATGATTCTAAGCTTTGACTCTGTCTTGCCTTGCCTTTTTGCAAAAACCTCAATAAAGTCTCAGGTCTAGGCTTCCCCCTTACTCTTGTTTCTGCCTCTAAATCAAAACCTAGTTCTTTGCCATGTGGTCCTGAGTGATCTGGAGTGCCCCCTTCTCTGGGGAAATGTAAGTAACAAAAATCTTCTCTCAAGGTCATTAACCTCTCCATGTTGTCACTCAGTCTCTTCTATCAATTAAAACCCTGTGGGTACAAATTTTAGAACCAGCCCTAATTAGTAGGGAGGGCTATCCAGCCTTAGTCAAACCTTCAGATGATCAAAGCCATGGGAATGATCTCAGGTGAAACTAGCAGAGCTTCCCAGCTGAATCCAGCCCAAATTGTAAAGTCATGAGAAAGTGAATGTTTGTGGTATAGGGAAGAAATTCAATGGAAAACTATGCATTATCTACAGCACACCCTTCCAGGTTATCAGATTCTAATTCTATGGGAGCTATTTCACAGCTCTGTGATATTATAAACAACTGATCTCAACCACAAATAATTCTTGTCTATACACATTTAAATGAATTCTGTCCAGTGGAGGAACAGCACTGTCTTTTCCTGCAAAAGTCAGTTTTATCCCATTTTTGCTTGCATTTCAACTTCCCTTTGCTCCATATAAATTTATGCTTCTTTGACTTCTTTGAATTACTTGTAACATCTATCTGTTTCCTTCATTTTATTTAACATGTGCTCATCCTATACCTACATGAGATTATGGTTTTACCTTATTTTGAAAATTATCCTTTAACATAGCTATCTTAAACCATTAAGTTTTGTAGTGTAGCGGCAGATGCAGGAAGGCAGTAACGGAGAGCAGAATCAATTGCTTACATCCCATTGGCTCATACTTCTTTGCTATTTATATTACTAACAGAAAAACATCACTTCTTTGTGGCATAGACAATAAACATGTATAAAGAAAAATATTGGAAGCACAGCCTGGAATGCTGACTAAAAGGAAGCGGCAGAATGATGAGGTTAAAGGTATGAGCTTTCCTCATTCAATATGCCTGGGTTCAAACCCAGACTCCACCATATACCAGCTATGTAAACTTGGGCACATTTATTGATATCTGTAAGTGGGCACATTTGTTGATATCTGTAAGTTTCAATTTCTTCATGAACCAAAATCATACACACTGCATAGTAAGCACTAAATAAGACCATGTAGCAGACACCTTTGATTGCCCACCCGACGTTCACTTCCTGATTTCTGAACAGAGCCCCAGGTTCATCTAGGTGTCCACATTGTCTCCAGCTCCAGAGAGGTGTTCTGAGCAATGTAAACCAAGAAGCCTATGGTCCTTCCCTAACATCTGCAGTTATTTAGGAGAGGGCACATGATTGAATTGACTCAACTATGCAAGCAGGAATTGTTTGCATCCCATGTTGGGAGAAAAGTGTTCTTTTCTTGTTTTTGTCCTGTTGGGTGGAATCAGTACACAAATGAATGCTGATTGCTGCAGGCAGCCATCTTATAACCAAGAGGCAAAACAGCCTTGGGACAGAGGCTCTGTTGAGAGTCAGAAGAGAAGGACCAAAGCTGTGAGCCCAGAGCTTGGCCTATAGTCAGCGTTCAGTCCACGTAATCTAAGCAGCAGCCTGGGTTCTGTTGATTTGGAGAGGAACCTTCCTTTGGATTTGTACCGAAAGGATTCTGGCATGTTGGCCAGTGAGAATTGGAAGGGCTACTCTATTTCCCGTAGATTGTGTAAGAAAAGAGGATTTTTATCATGTGACCAGCCCTAAATGATTGTTCCCCTTAAAACCAAAACTCAAATACAATCGAGACATTGGCCTTTGTATTCAATGCCTGTAGCCATAATTCATTTTCTGTCAAAATACAGGGGTTTTTTCCTGCCAAACCGTTGAAATCACAATTTTCAAAAGTTTGGCAAGGAGCGTTTTCCCATCAGAGATAGCATATTTTTATGGTGATTTCTGCCCATTACATTGTAAAACAATAATAGCCAAAGTCTTGCTTCTGGTCATTGAGTACTCTGAGTATTTGCTAGCACCACCACAAAGTGACACTTCTATTTCAAGCCCTGTTTTGAGGATGTGATAACAAAGTGGAAAAATGTTGCTACTGGCTATAATTTGGCAGATTAGACTTAAGCTTCCAAGGATTCTTCTCAATACAGTTTTGCCAAAATTCAGACACACACACATGCACACACACACACACACACACACACACACAGAGCTTGTTGTTTTTTTTTAAGAAAATAAAACAAAAAACTGCATGAAGAAGAAAGAAGCAAACCCTTCTACAAAGTGCTGAAGTCTTGCTTTCTTCTAGTCTCTCATAAGCAATAACCTGGTTTTAAGATATGAGACAAGACAGGGAGTTCATCCAAAGTGATGCCCTCCCCCTGCCTTTTTTGATGGAGTTTTGAAATAAGGAGACTAATTGGCAAATATTTAAGGTTGAGGAAAATGGCAAAATTTGTATGCTTTTGAAATAGAGTCATAGGATTCATCATTGTGTGATCTTTATGGTGATTTGTTTTATCTCTTAATGAGAAGAGAACCCATGCTTATTCAGGCTTGCCCATTTGGGCAGGTCTTTGCATGTCCAGGTAGTATCCAGGTGAATCTCCATGGTCCAATGTCAGCTTGGTTTCTGCACTAGCATCTAGTCCCTCTATGATCATTAGTGTCTGAGAAGTCTGAGTCCCAGTTAAGGTTAACTGTAAAATCCTGTCTGTTGGTACAATTCATTAAAAGACAATTTACCTATAATAGCTACTTAATGTGTCTGCAGTATATTTTCACCATAGACAAAATCAATAGAGACGATCAATAAAAAGAATTATCACAAATTTCCTGACAACTCCATGGTGGCAGCAGCTGGGAAGCCACGGCAAAGGGGCGGGCCTGTTGGTCGGGCTGCACGGGGTGAGAGTTTGTCTCTCAGCCCTCGGAAGACAGTCTAGACTGGTTATCTTGTATTGCCAGCCTTGTGGCTCTCTAAGAGAGCTGCCCACAGTTCCTTTTCTGGTTTATCCACAAGACCCATTACCTTGATCTCCTCCTACTTCCTCCCCTGGCTCTCAGCCCTTCCCTGAGATGGGATGGGGTGAGGCTTTGAGTCTGGTCTGTTTTGATTTTCATTCTTGTTAACCCCAACCAGAAAACTCTTCACAACAAGGGCAGCCAGCTGCCCATTCACGCACAGTGAGGTTGCCCTGTGTAGTTATAGTAGAACAAACATATGCTTTCATTCCTGAGTTCCTCATATTGTTTATTTACTTGTGTTTACCTACGTTATCCATGCACAAAAGATTTGAGCCATCTTACTATCATGAAAACACATCCTACACTGTACAAATGGAATCGGAATTCAAGGTCCTGGACCAGAACACATGGGACTGTTTAGTGGCTACAACAGAGTTGCACAAAAGGAGATAATGATTGCAGACAGACTCCTGAAGCCTTTGAATGCTGAGTCTACCTACCATGAGACTACTCTCTTGGGACTTACGGTTATGTGAGTGAATGAATGCTTATATTATTTTTAAATATTGGAAATTATGTTTATTGCAGCCAACCATGTTCTACTGGTACAGATAGTCCCACTGGTACAGATTATCTCTATTGTATGGGTGAAGGCAATTGAGGTTTGACAAGTTGACTCAGCAAATGAGTGGGAGTATCTGGGCTTTTTCCTCCTGTCTGACCCAGAGTAATTTTTTAACTTTCCCTGGAGTCCTGATAAAAAACGCAGATTCCTCTACTTCACTCCCAAAGATTCCATTTAGGAACTGAGGTGGAGTCCCAGGAATCTCCATTCTAAGCAAGCAATACAGATCGTTCTGATGTGAGGGCTTCTTGAACCCCATTTGAAGACTCATGGCCCCATGTCATCCAACCCCTCAATCAAGCTCATTTCTTTCCAAAGCCTATTCTTTCTCCCACCATTTTGGGCTGACATCACCATAGCATCCACACATCCACTCCTATCCCTCATCCCAGTGCCAGAGTAAATGCAGACACAGGTGTGCCTCAATATAAAAGCAGAAGGTCCTGGTTCTCTGGGATCTGCGGTTCAAAAGTAGGATCAATCAGAAAGGTCGGAGGGTGGGGGCACTGTCTCCTCTTCCCTCCTCTTCGGAAGTATTTGTCAAAATGGTCATCCTGGGTGGTCACAGATTGACACAATCAGCTTTACTTATTCAACCAACCAGCCCACTCATTACTTGGGTGTCAACTCCCTGGAAAACAGTGAAGTGAAATGTTCACGAGTCTTTGTTTGTGGGAAAGGGGAGGGGAGGAATGGGGGAAAATTGCGCACACGTTCATTTTTATTTCAAAAGAAACCCACATGTTTTGTTGTCATTCAGCTCTTTGGCTTTGCCTGAGAGACACAGAATCCAAATGTAATATTGTAGAAAGCTGTGAAACCAAAGTTTTGAATTTTTCTCAAGAATTTCATTTTTAATAATAAAAAATTACCAAGCCCATGTGTCCCATAAAAATAAATGAACGTTTTCACTCATGAACCAATAAAGCAGATGAAAGTTGGAAGCCACATAATACTTTCTGTGTAGCTCATCCAAGCCATGCAAGGCCTTGGAGAAGAATTCATTTTATGTTTTGCAGATGGGGGAAACTGAGGAAGCACCAGGTCCATGTGCCTGGGAAAGTAACCTGCCAGCTGCTCTAATTTGGAAGAGCAGCTCTTTGGAGGGTTGGAGAAAAGCCCGGACCCTGTAGCATGGCATGTTCCAGCCGAGCCAGGATGTCCAGCTGCATTTCCGGCTGGGACCTTCTTGCCCCTGAGGACCTGTGGTTCTTCAGAGGGTCATGTTGCTTCATGCCTTGTCCCTGCTGCCCTTTCTTATGGAAATATTCTCCTGCTGTCTTCCAGATAGCACATACCCACTTGTCCCTCACTCATCACCAGAAGCTGTGGGTCCTCCCACGTGGCTGCATTCTCTGGCCCTGCCACGGCACTTTAACACCCACTGACATTTACGGCCACCCCACCATCCCCCCACCAAACACACACAGAGTCTGTTGAAGGATCCTGCTTAATTTATCTTTAGGTTCCCAGGACCGGTCACATGGTCAGGCACATAATACATGCTCATTAAGTGCTTGTTGAAAGGATAGGTGAATAAACCCATGTAGGCATGGGGTAATGGAAGAAAAAAGATGACACCTTCAACCTCTTGTTGTTCTCTAAAAGAAGTTGGAGGAAGAAACAGGAGGGAGGAAGCCCATTCAAGTTTCTGGCCAGCCTTTTCCCAGGGGCTGTGTCTCCTCACTTGGTTTCAGGAATGTAAACACTGAAAGTATAGTTCAGATTCCTTTCACTGGTAAATAACTTCTTCCACTCAAAAAAAAAAAAAAAAAAAAGGAAGATGGAAAACTGACAGTCATTGGAGGGGAGTGATTTTTGCTGGGCTGCCAGGGAACATGTTTGTGGCTGTGATGAGTATTTGGGCAAAGACCCTACACAGAGGGCTGGGATCACTTAAGGCCTACCCTATTTAGGGGGAGAATTTTTGAAAGCTTTTTTTTTTTCCTTGCGAGAAAGACTTACACCCCAGCAGCTGCTGTCATGCTACCGCCAGTTTAGTCCTGAGTAAGAAACCCCCAGGCTTTGACACAATTACCTCTCTTGCTCCTTCTCCACAAAGGCTGGAAATTGAGTCCCAGTCCCACAGTAAGGGGGATGTTCCTTCTAGCACGCAAGTGTCAGCTTCCCCACCAGGGGGCTGGAGCCAGCCTGGGGCTGACATATTTACCCAGGCCTCCAGGCAAGGCAGCCGACTGTGACGCGGAGCTGCCCCCTGCCTAACCTAAGCTGTCCTGCTGGCTTTCTTCTCAAGGATCAGGTAGGCCACACTATCTCCAAGCAACCTCCCCTCACAAAAGACTGAGATAGTTGAATTTTCATGGTGGGAGACTGGGAAATTGGGAATGGTTATTGATGGGAGAGTTGTATGAGATGGAGCTGGGGAGAAAGTTCTGAATCTTTAGTAGAATGAACTTTGCTCATTTCAGGGAAGCCCATGATGTATGAAGGCGAATTAGGGAGTGGAACAGGACAAGGAAGGGAATTAGCCTTCACAAGAGCCTGGTGTGGTAGTGCTGCTTTATATGTATAATCTCACTTAATCTACCCCAGTTCCCAAAAGACTTGCATTACTATCTGCGGTACGCATAAGACAAAACTGAGGCTAAGAGGGGCCAAGAAACAGCCTCAGGTGCCACAGTTATTAGGTTGGTGCAAAAGTAATTGCTGTTTTTGCCCTTAAAAGTGATGACACAATCGCAATTACTTTTGCATCAACCTAGTAGGCGGCGGGGCCAGGGTGTGAATGTGATCTGTTTGCACCAAGACTATGAATAAAGTATAAGGAGTAGGAAAATAGTTTAAAAATGAAATAAAATAGAATGGTGCTAGAACAGTTTCAAATCAGGTCAGCTTACGTTTCCTAAGTGGCTTTTCTCTGCCGGGCATCATCCCATTTAATCCCAATAAAACTATCATAGGAAATTTCAATGGAGAACCGAGATTCAAAGAGATCACTCTACTTGTCCACAGTCAGAGGGCTCAGCATTCGCGGAGTCAAGACTTAAACTTGGCGGCAGAAATTCTAACCACTGCGGTCAGGCAGGGAGGAACGCATGTCTACTGTGACATACAGGAACAAGAGAAAAGGAGAATGGGACTGCAGACTCTGATGAACCATTAGGAAAATAATGCCCTCTCAAAGGCGTCAAGTTAGGTGGGGCAGAATCCACAGGGTTTCAGAAAATAAATGAGGGGAAGAGAGGAGGAGAGGAAAAGGAGCCTGGATGCCTGCTACAGTTCCTAGCACCTTCCCACTCTCCTCCCAGATCCCAGGGTAAGTGCAAGCTTCCCAAATGCCAGGATATTTTAAGCTCTGCTGTGGCGGTTTTAAACATGAACACACATTATTTGACACTTGTCTCAGTGAGAGGGGGTTTTATGTCCCTGCCCGTTGAGTCGGAGTGGGCTTGCAACTTGCTTATTTATAACCAAGGAAATGCAGCAGAAGTGACAGCAAGGTTTCTCAGGCTCGGTCAGAACAGTCAGTGCAGCTTCCACCTTCAGAGGCCTAAGCTTCCGTGTGAGAAATCTGACTACCACAGGGCTGCCATGCCTTGAGGAAGCCCAAGTCACATGGAGAGGACATGCATTGGCTAACAGCCCCAAGTGAGGTCCCAACCAACAGCAACCATAAACCACCAGACATGAGTGAAGGATTTTCCAGATGATTCCAGTCCACAGCTGTCAGGCCACATCACCACCCTCAGCCCTGTCTTTGTATCTTCTCAGTTCAGGCCCCAGACATCTTGGAGCAGAGACAAGCTATACTACTGTGCCCTATCAGGATTCCCAGCACACAGAACCCACGAACATAACAGATTGGTAGTTCGATGCCACTAAGTTTTGGGGTGGCAGCAATCGTCACCAGAACATCACCTCACTTCATTTATTTTTTGGGAGGAGCTATATTCCCTCCCTTGTCCCCCAAGGTGGGAAAGACAAGCTTTTACTTTTCAATAAACTGTGGTGGATACACATGGTGACAGTCCTCCACAGTCTATGTGGGCTGATTGCAGTGGCATTCTTTCATGAGGATGGTTTCAGCCTGGCTAAAATGCTTTACAGGGGCTTTACAACTGTCCCTCCTATCTGGGTTACCAGGTCCCACTCCCAGCCTCTTGCCCATCCTTCACTTCCAGCTGACGGCTCCTCACCCCTCCCCTGCCTTTCCCACTGGGATGGCAGATGCCTTTCTTAAGTATTCAGCCCCCAGGGCAAAAGCTTCCAGTCAACTCTAGAGCCATTTACGTAGTTCATGGTAGTTCACGCCTCCATTCACCACAACCCCTGGAAGCAGCTACTGGCTCCTGGAGTCTGGCCTTTTGTGAAAGTGGCTGAGTATGAAACCACTGCAGTGAGTATCTATCTGGCTCAGGTTCTATCCCACTGGCGCAATTCCATGGTTCTTAAAATTCTTCAAAGAGCTAGGTGAGCTCATTTCTCCTAAATTAGTGCCTGGTAGGAAATCTTTCATTTTCCCAGCACAAAGTTCATTATGGTGCCCCAGTGCTCACTCATTATTAGCATCCCTTTTAGCTACTAAACAGAGAAGAAAGTTTAGAGTCCAAATCAGGCTTTTCTTACTCTCTTTTATCTTCTTTTTTCTGAGTTGACGCTGAAAACTAGCATCTTCCCTGCATGATGTGCCAGTAAGATTTTGGATCTACATAGATTAACATCTTTCTACTAATAGTTAGTGCCCTCACCACGTTACATGAACTGCCTGAGCCCCACTTTCCTTATCTGAAATATGCAGATGATAATTCTTACGCAGGGTTACTGTGAAGATGGACTGAGATAACACTGATAGCCAAGCCTGCCAGAGGTTACGCTAGTTGAAGGACATGGTCAAAGATCTTATTATTTTTCTTGTGGTTGCTATTGTTTGTGGTTATCTTTCAGCAAATTTGATTGGCTCTACCTTCCAAATAAACCCCAAATCTAGCCATTTCTTACCACCTCCCCTGCCAATCACCTGGTACTCTCCTGTCTGGTCTCCTGATTTCATCCTAGCTGTCTTGTACCTCTGCACACAGGAGCCAGAATAATCTTGTTAAATCTTGCCATGTCATCAATCCCAGACTCCAAACCCTTCAATCACTTCCCTTCTAACAGTTTTTATAAACTCTCGTTACAAAACTTGGCCTGCAAGTTTTTAACTGTGGCCTACGAGTCTGTGCAAGATGGGACTCTTAGTACATGCATACCTTCATCTTTTTTTCCTCTTTCTTCTTCTCTTTCCCTTTTTGCTATTCCTCAAATAGCACACACCTGCCTTAGAACCTTTACACTTTCTGTTTCTCAGCCAGAGAATGTACAGCTTGTGCCTTTACTTCCCTCCAGGCTTGCCTCAAATGCCATCCCCTCAGTGAGTTCTTCCCTGACCATCCTATTTAAAATAGTTTCCACTGCCTCTTTTCTGCTTTAATTTTCGGCAGTTGGTCACTTTTTTTTTTAATTTTAAGGCTTAATTTATTGTGTATTTCTCCCAACTAGAATATAAGCCCCATTAGAGCAAGGATTGTTATCTCTTTTGTTCATTGTTGTGTTTCCAGTACCTAAAACAGTACCTAGCATATAATAGAGCCTCAAGTTTAAGGTGGAATTGACCACAGAACATAGAAATAACTCACTTAGCTGTTTGCTAATATTTTATCTTTTTTTATCTTTTTTTTTTTTGGGGGGGGAGACAGTGTCTCACTTCCATTGCCCAGGCTGGAGTGCAGTGGCACGATCACAGCTCATTGCAACCTCGACTTCCCGGGCTCAGGTGATTCTCCTGCCTCAGCCTCCTGAGTAGCTGGGACTACAGGCATGTACAACCACACCTGGCTATTTTTTTGTATTTTTAATAGAGACAGGTTTTAGCCATGTAGCCCAGGCTGATCTCAAACTCCTAACCTCAAGCAGTCTGCCTGCCTTGGCCTCTTGAAGTGCTGGGATTACAGGCATGAGCCAGGGCTCCTGGCCCTGCTAATATTTTATCTTAATGCAAATAACTCCTGTACAATCACTGCATCATCAACAGTTTTGTTTGACAACATTGCCACTGTGCTGCCCTTTTCTAGCTTGAGAACATGCTAGTAATAAATGCCGTGAGTAAAAATCCAGCTGAAGTCAAAGGATGCAGGAATAATAAGGCCTGGGTCTTCTACTTGTTGGTTTAGAAGGCCCCCAAGAATCAAGGGGAGACTCTCATTTTCAGGACTGGCTATATAATTTGCAGGGCCTGGTGCAAAAAGAAAATGTGGGGATGGCCTCTTGTTCAAAGTTATTAAGAATATCAACACAGCAGTGGTAAAGCAGTAAACCAAGATGAGGGCCCTGTGACTGCACAGATCACAACACCAAAACGCTGGTCCTGCTCATTTTCTACAACTGTTTACACACACACACTCATTTGCATCCAATAAAAACAATCTTAGCAGATTTGCTTATTTAATGAACTTTATCCACATTATCTCTTCAAATTGCCAGGAGGCTGGAAAGATTAAGGGTATTCCATGCCCAAAGTCCACCGGTATTCAGGCTTCAAAATTTTTTTTCTTTTTTTTTTTTTTCAGTTTTGTTTTCAATGGGATTGTGAGACAACTGCAGTTTTAGTGCAGGAAGATTAAAAGTTATCTGAATTATTGTCCCTACCCCTTGGGACAACACATCACAATCTTACTGTGCAGACAGTGCTAAGTGCTGAGGCCAGAAGTGTTCAAGGAGAGGAGCAGAGGGAAGCAGGAGTTCTTGCTTCATTTCTGGTCCACTGACTATTACCCATGGTCTCACCATCAGCATCAGCAGCAATCTTTGGCTTACTGGTTTGCAAATATAGACGAGCCTAAGAGAGTGAGGAGGAGGCTGAGGCATGGCCCAGGGTGGAGGCAGAGCCTGGGGACCAGAAGCCATCAGGTAATTTAGTTAATGATGGTGATACCTGCTAGACTATGCTAAGGAATTACTGGGGAAGTCAGCTCCCTTCCTTGGAATTCATTTTCTTCATCTTTCAGAGAAAGACCATACTGTTCAGAGGTTATTTTTGAATATTAACCAGACTTCAAACACTCTCTTGCATTTTGATTTTTTTGGAGTTAGGGATTATAAAAAACATGAGCCACTGGGCCCCTTTATTTACATTTTCCTGAAAAACAATGAGAAGCCTTTTGCGTATTTTCATAACAGGTCTGTCTCAACATCTTAAATTAAAAAATAACCTGTTCTTTGGCTCTGAATATGGTTTGGATGATTAAGTCTGCTTCTAGGCTCTCCCATGAATATTTTTAAAAATGTAATTGCAAAAATCACAGTTGAGTGTAAGAAATATGTAACAGAAACACATTATTTAAACCCTAAGGTTTCCAGATTTTTAGAAAATTCCGAAGATGAGATGATTTGGCTACTAAGGTTTTAAAAGTATTAAACAAAAATATTGAAACATTAGTTCAACATTTCAATGCCAATTTATCACAAAGCAAATGGATTTGAGCCTATGGAGATCTTTCTTGCAAGACTTCAACGTCTTTTTCTAAAGATAACTAAAATAAATCCATACACTATTTAAAAAATTCTACCTACACTTAAATCTTAAGGTGAGTTGCTTTTTGTAGGTCAGAAGTAACCCATTTGTATGAGAAGATATATGACCATGTATATTTACAAGAGTAAACTTTTCTTCGCTTTCATTTTTGTCTTTGATATGGGCTGTTAATAACATTTCAAGGTAGCTTGGCTTGTAGTGATTGCTTAAATGTGTTCATTAAACTGCGGGCATCAGTTTAATATGAAGAAAAATGTCACAGGGTACTAGATCCTGGTATTGACATAAGAATTCTGTACTCAGCTAAACATGTTTGGTTTCTCTGGCTCTACACCGGGTTCTCAAAAAAGTAGAACCAACTTTCATTTTGACCTTTCTGATTGTACCATTGTCGGAGGAGGAAGAAAACTTGCTCCAGGAGTGGGAAACTGGGGCAGGAATTGCCTTGTTCTGTACAACCTTAACAAAATTGCTGCACTTTTTAGGGAAGGCTAGCCGAGCACAGGAATTCCTTTCCCTGAAGAAAAATCCATAAGAGAAGCTGAGTTATCTGTGATTAAGGAATCAGGCTAAGTTGGGTTACCTTAATGGCCCCCTAGCCTGGTTCATCTATCTCTGCCAGGCGAGCTCTCCCTGCATCCCAGAGCACAAGACCAGCTTCTGTCCTGGCTCAGGCTGTGATTCTCCTTTTTTAAGATTCTAGGATCTACCAAGACCCTCCTCTTCTTCTGATCTTCATATTCTTTCTTAGAATGTGTTAATGTTCTCTCCTCAGGTCTCCACCTCTCAGTCTCCTTGAGGGGATTTTAGATCTCTGCTTAGATTATGTATGGCTCCTATAGAGTTTTGAAGGCTCAGAAGGTCACCTGGTCACCCTGCTTCCAAGTTCAGATGAGGGTTGCAGGCAGAGGGTCCCACTTCTGTACCTGAGACATGCCTGACAGGGGTTTTAAAGACTTCATTCTTGGATTGTGTTAAATTCGGGTCTAGATCCCAAAATAATCATTGTTTTCATAATAAAACCTATTGGGTTGAATCATTGGATATTGCCAATATTCTACTTTCTTTCTTTCTTTTTTTTTTTTTTTTACAAATATGGTCGATTCATATGGCTCCGCCTAATATACCTAATACTGCAAAATGTTTTGAGACATCAATGTAGAAATATTGAAGAGTTTCATTTAATCTTTTTATTGTATGTTTCATGTCCCCTAATGCTTTTCCCTGTACCCTGCATACCTGTACTAAGACTACACATCCTCACACATAAACAAGCACACATATGACTTATTCTTCTGAGACCTTATAGAGTTAAGAAGTCAGATGACAATGAGGTGACACATTTGCATGAATGAAAGGCTCAGGAAGTTCTACTCACAACACTCTTGTCCTTTGTTCAGGATATCCACCCCTCCTCAGCTCCACACCCCCACTTCCAAGCTCTGCCAGAAATTATGTTATTAGCTTCAAAGCGATGAAGACAACGTCATCCAACAGGCTTGGTGGCAGGCTGCCTGTGTATGGAACAAGCCCCAACTTTGAGTCACAGAGATCTGGCTTCTGCATTTGATTTGATTATTTCTTGGTGGGTGATCTTGGGCAAGTTACTTCGCCACAGTGTGTTTCAGTTTTCTTATATGTAAGATAGGTATAATAATATGTACTTTATAGAGTTGAGGGGGCCAAATGAGATAATGTATGTAAAGTGCCTGAAATGGTGCCTAAGACACACATAATAGGTGTTCCAAACTAATGTGAGAGCAAAGCAAGAAAATGGAATTTCCTACTTCCTGGACCTTCTAGCCTCCATACCTACCCATATCGCACGTGGCTCAGAAATCAAAGAGGTGCTTAACTTGGAGAGACACGTGGCCTGGGACAGCGGGTGCCTTAGTGGTAGGCAGTTAGGTGAGTGAGTCATGGCTGGCAGCTGCTTTGGGAAAGGAAACTTGTAGCTCAAGAGGCACAGAAGTAGTGTTGTGGCATTAGTGACATTTGGACTGTTCCCTCAGGGTAGTTAGGATTTAGACATCCCCCAGAGGCCAGTACAGTCTCACTAAATTTTCTGCCATGATGGAAATGTGCAAAAATCTGCACTATCCAAAATGTGGCTACTGAGCACTTAAAATGTGGCTAGTGTGGTGGAGGAGAGAATTTAAAATTTAATTTTAATGCATAAAGTCACGTGTGGCTGTTTGTTACAGTATTGGCCATCTCAAAACTAGGCAGAGGAAACTGCAAAAGTGAATCCTAAGAGCAGAAAGTCCTGGAGCAGACATGGGGCAGCCGCAGGTGATATAGCTTGGCTGAAGCATAGGCTGTGGGAAGGCAATGGGAGACAGATGTGAGGCCAATTCTGCCAGCTTAAAGAGTTTAAATGTTCTTTTCTAGGCAGTAGGAGCTACAGAGGGTTTGTGAGCAAGGGAGTTACACCATGTGGCTCTACTTCAGCGTGGTTAGTCTAACAGGAGGTAGGGGAGTGGAGTCTCTCTGATGAGACCAGATAGAGGCTGGAAAGGGAAACACTTAGAAGTCTTACTGCAAAAACCCTGGTGGAGCTCTCACAGCGTGCTGGGCATCGTGCAAACAGCTCTAGCTTGTTTATTGTTGGTTAAGTTGCATGCCTTCAAGTAAGCACAAAAATAAAAATCGGAATCAAGATGTTTGTTTTTTAATGGGCAAAGCCCATTAAAAATGTATTTGCCTTCACTATACCACTGTTTTAAGTCTCCTGGAGGGAAGAAAGGAAAGCCGGCTTCCTTTGGCAGCGTAATGAGATAGATGACAGAACTGACACCTAGATTAGGCCTTGATGTTAATCTGGCTGGATGTGGCTTTTCTCATGACTTGATAGGACTCTTTTTTCTTTCCACATGCATTTCTGAATGAGACCCCCTACTTTGTTTCCAGACCCAAAGCCTTCTACCATCTTACTGCCTTGATGAAAGCCCAAATGATGCCATTGCAGAGCCCAGTAGTTTGATTATTTGTGGACCAGTAGAGTTATTGTCTGCATTTGAGGAACTCTCCAGAAAGGTAGAGATATATTTTCTCCTTGAGATCTCTTCAATTTGCAGGCAATTACATGATGGCTTCCTCTCCCTGACCCCTTTGATAACCTTCCCTTGAGGGGCACTTCAGGAATCAGGCTGCCTGGGTTGGAACCCTGGCTTACTGTTTGAGTTTGTGCAAGTTACTGACATATCACCTGCCTCACGGTCTGGTTTTAAAGACTTAGTGAGTTAAGGTACCCAAAGTGCTTAGAACTGTGCAAGACACTTACTGCATATAGGTTTACAATTATTATTACTAACCAACAATTATTTTTACACCTGCCTTGACCTACCAGTTTACAGTGGGGTACGGGCAGGAGTACTCTAAGGTGGGAAGAAGCAGCAACTATCAAGACCACTTACAATATTTGGGTGTGAATCTAAAGGAATTGATAGCCCAGTACTGCGGCTCAAGCCTGTAATCCCAGTGCTTTGGGAGGTCGAGGTGGGAGGATTACTTGAGCCCAGGAGTTCCAGGCTGCAGTGAGCTATGATTGCAGCACTGCACTCCAGTTTGGGTGACAGCTGGGAAAGAAGCCATAGAAATGCTAAAAAATGCAGAGGAGTTAAGCTGGAAGGGAAGGGGAGAGGATATCTTTCCAGGAACTGGAAAGCACAGTTTTTATATGCGTGGGAGCAAAATTTGCACTTTCAGGCAGATGACCCCGGCTTAACCACTGTCGGGGCACAGCAGGCTCTTCTTGAGTTGCTGCAGCCGGGGCTGTGCTTCTCCGGCGGTCCCAGTGCTGCCACCTACAGGGTCTGCGAGGCAGAGCGCGCCGCCCTCGTGTCTCTCGGGAGTCTGGGTGCTGGGCAGGAAGAGCAGGACCAATAGGTTCCTCACCAGCCATGCCATTAGCTCCTTTCTCTCACAGGCTTTGAATGCACCTGCCCCTAGACACAACAGTTCTGGGACACATTTCTAAACATTATTTCTAAAAGGGGGGGATAAAGAAAGAAAATAAGACCAAGTTCCACACCCAGAAGAGAAAGTGCACATCGACATGTCACCACGTGCTGGGTGATGAGTTAGTGGTTTGGCATACGTTATTGCATTTAGTCCACAAAATAGATATCATCAATATTGTCATCCACGCTACAAGGGAGGTTAAAGAATCCAATACACAATTGTTTAGAGCCTGGGCCACTCCAATTCTGAGGTCTGTATATGTCAGAACACACTACCTGACTTAAATTATTTTTCTATCTTTCCTAAGTATAAAAGCACACATAATTAAGTTGACCAAACACGATCTTTGCACGTGGTAAATGCCTCTTACCTTGACCTCTTGCTTTAAAAGCTGAGACATTTCTAATGAAGATGTTTTAGCAGATATAGTCACTTACATAAGTGAGTCAGCTTCTTCTATGCCAGGGCCTAAATCTTTGTCAATTAGTACATTATTTTTTATTTTTTCAAGCCAACTTGAATGAATTGGTGTTGGAGATAAAAATACCAAACAAGGTGCCCTTTCTGGCTCTTACTAACTCAAACTCTCTATTAATTAATTGACATCTGGGCACACTTGTACTACAAATTGACCATCCTATGGGAGTAGCAGTGCTTCTCAAGCTTTAAAGTACACACCAACAACCCAGGAATCTTGTTAAAATGCAGATTTGGATTCAACCAGTCTGGAATGGGGTCTGAGATTCTGCAATCTCCCCAGTGATGTAGACGCTCCTGGTTCAGGAAATACATTTTGAGTTTCAAGGAGCTAGAAGATCTTGAAGTTCTTTTGAATCATCAAAATAAATTTTAATTGGTTTGCATATTAATTAACTGTGCAAGCAATTAAATTATACTTTATTATTAATTATATTTTATTGTTTTCTAATGCTTTGAAAGTCAGTAAACTATATATTCCACTTGCATATGTCATGATAGCAAAGACATGGAATCAACCTAAATGCCCATCAATGATAAACTAGATAAAGAAAATGTGGCACATATACACCATGGAATACTATGCAGCCATAAACAAGAATGAGATCATGTCCTTTGCAGGGACCTGGATGGAGCTGGAGGCCATTATCCTTAGCAAAGTAACAGAGGAACAAAAAAGCAAATACCACATATTCTCCCTTGTAAGTGGGAGCTAAATGATGAGAACACGTGGATGCATACATGGGGACAACATACAATCGGGCCTATCGGAGGTTGGAGGGTGGGAGGAGGGAGAGGATCAGGAGAAATAACTAATGAGTACTAGGCGTAATACCTGGATGATGAAATAATCTGTAGAACAAACCCCCATGACATAAGTTTACCTATGTAACAAACTTGCACGTGTACCCCTGAACTTAATATAAAACAACCTTTTTTAACCCATTAGGACATTGAAGTTATCAGAACATTCTATTCTTTCATCTAGGCTGGATTACCACGTGTTATCTTTAAGAACTCTGTGGCTTGAAGGAATTTCGCCTTCAATCAAAGAGTAATTTAGGCACCATGAGAATTACTTTCCAAACTATAAGGGAAAGTAATGACTATACTAACAACAAGTTGTCAAAATTAAACTTCCAATTTTTCAGGTTTTTCAAGCCCACTCTTTTGCCCCTGAGGGAATTAACTGCACAGAAGACTAGATGAGGAGACCCTGTGGCCCACTTTAAAACCAAGACGGCAATCCCATATCACCTAGATCTTGGGGGTTCATTAATGCTTACACTTATCAGTCTCCAGATGTTCACGGGCAAAAAGTAACACATTCACAGATGGTACAGAGCAAACACTTATTATGATGCCCAAAGAACAAAAGCTATTGGTAGCAGTGAAGAATAAAGTGACCCACAAATAGGCTGCTATTTACTTGTTTGTTTTGTCTGGGGCCCATTTAATTGCATCTGTTCACACTACAATAGCTAATGCCCAGCCATTATTTCCATCATAAACCTCACTGGGGATGAGAAATGCAACAGAACAAGATCCTTCTCATGAAATTGATTTTTTCCCTCCATCAGTTAAAATATTCAGCAAAGGTGTTGGGTTCTCCCCAACTCCTTTCCATTTACACAAATAAAAAATATATGTACATTTAAATGGTTAAAGGCTATTTTAAAAACATAAATGGCTGCCTTATATGTTTTAGAGAATATAATGTCTCAAATTAGAGAAGTGGAAACTGTGGGACTTTAATGTGAACAAAATGAATGTATGGCAAATTTAATGGGAATAAAGTACCTGCATGCACGCAGTAGTTTTCAATAAATGTGTATGTATTGAATTGAAGGGCCTTAGGATTGATTGCTAGGTTTGCCTAGCAAAGACTGACACGGACTGTGAAGATAAGGGCAGGCTCCAGCATGGAGAAAGAGGCTGCTGACATCCATGCCCTGTGATCTCAGGGATCCAGCAAGGCCAGCCTTTCCTGCTCTCTTTCTTCCTCTGCAGTTCTCGTTCTAGTGCCTAAAAAATGTCTACATATAGCCTTAGTCCTTTAGGTGGAGGCATTGCTTATAACAGATGCTATAGTACCTAGGCGTTGGCTGTATTGATTTTGCAATATTATTATTATTGTCAATAATATCTATGCTGACCAACATTTACTCAGGGTCACCCATGTGGCAGACTTCAGGAAGAGAGGAAAACTCCTCAACTCAAGTTTTAAAAATCCAGGGGAAGAGCTGAGGTCACATTCCAAATCCTGGAACAATAAATGTGGTCAGAGAGATGAGAGGCTGTGATTGGCCCAGCATGGACCTTACGACTTCTGTGTTTGCTGGAAGTGTGTTTGGGAATGGGGAGTATAATGATTGGCAGAGTTCACTAAGATCACATATTTTGAGGAATGTTTCCTAAAGAAGGTGCATGCTCTTCTAGAAAAAAATTCATACACACCACAGCTTTGGGCAAGTTCTTAATTTATTTGAATTTCAGTAGGATTATCTGTAAATGGAGAAGTTGGATTAGATGCTTTTTGAGGGTTCTTTAATATCTAGAACTCTCTAGTTTTGTTACCTTCTAAAATACAACATTATATAAAATAATTTTATATTCATCCCTGACAAGCAAGCAGAGGTGATACTATCTCATCTTATTGGGTGGGAAAATTGAGGCTCACAAAGTTAATTAACTGGCCTCAAATCATTAGAATGTCACCCGGCCCATTTTAACTGTTTTTAAGCATACAATTAGTACTGTTTAATACTTTCACATGATTGTGCAATCAATCTCCAGAACTCTTTTCATCTTGCAAAACTAAAACTCTGCCCATTAGACAACTCCCCATTCCTCCCTCCCTGCAGTTCCTGGCAACGACCTTTCTTCTTTTTGCCTCTGAATTTGCTACTGTAGGTGTCTCATATAAGTGGAATCACACAGTATTTGTCTTTTGGTGATTGGCTTATTTCACTTAGCATAATGTCCTTAAGTTTCATCAATGTTGTAGTATGTATCAGGATTTCCTTCCTTTTTAAGGCTGAATAATATTTCATAGTATATCCTCACCACATGTTGTTACTCATTCATCCCTTGAAGGGGGCACTTGGGTTGCTTCCACATTTTGGCTACCACGAATAATGCTGCTATGAACATGGTTGTACAGATATCTGAAAGTTGTTTTTTTTTTAAATAAAGAACATTGGAAGTTCCCCTAAATTTTATAAGATAGATGTAAATTACATAAGATACTTATATCTTATAAGATATTTTTCTTGGCTCTGAAAGTGCTTGAAACATTAATAAATACAAAAATATATTAATTAATTAACACAGGTAACTATTTACTGAGCACTTATTTCTTGTCTTTGGTCTGTGCTAAATGTTTCAGATGATTTCAGGTTTAGCTGCCAAGTAACAAAACACACACACACACACACACACACACACACACTAACAAGCATTAAAACAATGTAGGTGTTACTTTTCCCCTCACATTCAGGAAAGCCAGAGGCATCAGCCCAGGCTTCCATTGCACTCCGTGGTGTCAGAGTCTAATCTCATTTCTTGTCTGCCATTTCCCAGAGGAATTTTTCCCAAGGTATCCCCAGGGGAAAGATTTTGCTGGCGCCTTACTTACATTATCATGTCTGTATTCCAGCCATCAGATTGGAGGAAGAGAAGAAGAAAGAGCATGTCCTTCCTTTAGTGACATTTCTCCATTTCTATCCCATTGGCCAGAAGTTAGTCATGGGATCACTACTACCTGTATGAAAGACTAAGAAAAATGATCTTTATTGCTGAGAGCCACATACACTGCACAAACTGGGGGTTCTATCTTGAGAAAGAAGGAAAGACTAGATGTTGGGAGACAGCCGGGAGTCTCTGCCAGAGCAGCCATACATGTTAAATATCAACCTGGTAGTATACATCGCTACGTAAGTAAAGTTGAACTGTTTCTGAGTCTATAGATAATCTTGAATGCTAATTCTGCAGTAACGTTGATTGTTCTCTCCTCTGTTGATGTTTACTCCAATGAGATCAACTTAAAGTCTTGAAGCAGGAGAGCTTAAAGTAGAAGAGCTAGTGAAACCTAGAACAATAGGAGTGAGGCATTAGCTTAATATTCTGGTACCCTGGGTTGGTCTTGAGATCTCCTTGGCCATCCCTCACTTCGGGTAGATGGGGCTGCAGCTTTGGTGCCAATGAAGTTGGTGATTAGGTAAGCTTGTTTTGGAGAGTGACTTTTGGATGGAATGTGGAGAAGAGAACTCTTTTTCAAAGATCATTATCTATGAATTGGCAACACTGGTGCCTCCCTGACAATGAAGCCAAATTTATATCTGATTTTTATAACTTCCAATATCAAAATGACTTATGTATTCAGCAAGCCCCTGAAGATGAATCAGCACATAGAAATATTTTGGATGTTTTGATGGAAATTGTTAAAATCTTTGTTTTAACTATGTAACTTCATTTTATTTTAGTTGTATACCTAGAGAATTTGTGACACTCCAAACCAGTTAGTTTGGCTCACGGACATTGAAATGAATGAGTACTGTGTGAAACAGCAAACATTACCCCATTACTCACAGCATACCATTGTCCTTGAGGCAGGGATTGGGATGGGGTCAGGGCCAGGGAAAGAGTGAAGGTGGCTTTATTTATTACAATATTAATTTAAAAAACATAGTAATTTTGTTATTTCCATGAAACTGTTTAAAAATGTCACTTTCCTATCATCCTCATCAAAATGCCCTGCTTTAGAAATAAACTCTGTAATGAGTACAATTATATGAAAAGAATCTTAAGGCTACAAAGAATGAAGAAAAATGATTAAGTAAGAAAAGATCAGGCTAATGATTCAATAATTTAATTTTAATAATTATCATTTATATAAATTATACAATATCATGGGGATGATGCTTTTATCATTGTCCCTACTCCCTCCTATCTCCTCCAAAAAATGTCATTTCTGGGTCTCTTATTTTTTGGAATGGCATTAAAGCCTCAGGCAGAATCTAGAGGACTTCTCACCAGCCTCAATGGTGCCCACCTCTCTCTGAAACTAAGCGAACCTGTAGCAAAGCCTAGAAGAGAAGTGCAGTTCTTCAACGTTTTAGCCGAGTGACTTCAGAATAAATTCAGTTTAACCAGTGAGCTAAGTTGTGGTCTGCTTTTTATGGTGTTACAACTTGTTTTCTTGGTACCAGTTTAGTTCAATAAATATTTGAGTACTTATTTCACCAACTCTGTAATTTTAATTTGCATCATATCTAAAATATTCAGTGGTCCTTTCCTATAATTCTTATGACTCATAATCTAAGAAGGCAAAACATTTATAATGGTAAACATCATGATCAAGGAGCCAGAGGACCCCTGTTTAAATGGATTATGCCATTAACTAGTTGTGTGACCCTGGGCAAGTCATTTACTCCTCAGCCTTTAGATTTCTCATTTTTAAAGTGAAAGGGCAGGGAGTTGGTTTATATGATGTCTAAGATCTCCAGTGCTTCAAATAAATAGTTAAAAGTGGCATTTCTACTTTCAACCCAAGAAGAATCATATAGCCATAGCTAAAGAGGTTGAGTATAATGATTCACGTAGAGAATCCACTCCATCATCTTCAAACACGTGAAGGTGGAAATGGTGCTCTCTAGTATTACATTTGACCACATGTTCAGATTGCTGAATACACCTGCAGAAAAAAATTCCATTCTAAAGAAATGCATTCTGGTTGTTTCAAAGAAAAATTAGGCACTCACTCTATGGTAGATTTCCTGTTGGTCACCTGGGAGTGAATCCTTCAAGAACCACCTGTACATTTCTCCTTATCTCCAAGCCTCCCAACAGCTCCAGCTCAGTGGGCAGATGGGGCCAATGGAATTCCTGTTCCTTGTTCTCTTTGTAAACCCTGAGTCTCTCTGCTGTTACTCCCTGCTGTGTCCAGGCTGCCCTTCCCTCACTAGAGCCTGCCTCTTCCTTCAAAGCTCAGTTTCGAATGCCACCTCCTCCAGGAAGCTTAATCTCCTCTTTGAAATTTCCATGGCATATTATCTTCTCTTCTTACCTTCACTTCTACCTTTTACTGTATTCATTATAAACATAGTTTATCCCCCTTACTAGACTGTAAGATCCTTGGTAGCATAATCCTTTATCTTTATCAAGTGTAAATGCCTTTTTTAAGGTGTAACTTTCTCAAGTTTATGAAATACCTTGCACCCTGCCCTAGTGCTAGGTATCACAATCTCTTTACCCTGTTTCCTTTGGGAAGGGTCTATTGGTTTCTACTTTTAGGAAGCTGGGTTGATGTGATTTCTCTAGAAGCATCTTTCAGACTTGAATCCACGTGACTAAGTTGTATGTTCAGTTGAATTTTTCAGTGAGAATTTAGCATCATAGTTTTGAGAGGAGATGAAGAAAGTTGCTCTTACCGCAGGCCTGGCCCCTTTTAATCTGATTAGGTTTCACAGTTTATTTTCCAGAGAAAGAGATGAGACAGAGTTTTGTCTAATTGAGACTGGGACAGGCCCAGAGTTAAACATTGGTCTTTGGGCCCCATCACCTCTTTCCCCTTGAAAGATGTCATAAGCAGACCCAAATACACATTTTTTTTCCTCATTTTGATTTCAGCCAAAGCCATTTTGGGATTTGGATGGTACCACTATTTATTTAGTTAAACTGTGAAGGCAGATCTATGTGCTTTTCAGTGCAGGCATTCTTTTTTCTTTTTGACCCTGGAATATCTCCGTTTTGTGTAGACAGAGACCAGTTGTCAGCTGACAGACTATCACTTGAAGGGGTGATAGCAGCCGTAGATGCATGGGAAAACATCTTGATAAGGCCTTGGAGAAAAGGCTGCTCTTTCGGAAGCAGGGCCCATTTGCCAAGAAGGCAGCAAGGGAAATCGCTGGTGGCAGAGGCTTATAACAAACAGGAAGAAGAGACAGGTTTGCCAAAGGCTTCTGTGCATTTTTCCCCTTCGCAAACTTTCAGACAGATGAAAATGTTTTTAAGGTGGTTTTTGGGTTTGCACCTACAGGGAGAGTTCCAGTGCATTCCAAAGCACCATGCTGCACATTATGGAAATGCCACACACAGCTAGATTCTGTCATAAAGAAATTTGTCATGCAAATTCTGAGGATGTTTGGCTGGTGTCAGGGAGGGAAGGCATATCAAAGTAACTCAGGCACACTCTTCAAATGTCTTGCAATTTCATAGCATGCATTTATCCAAATTTATGGCTAAGGCAACAAAAGGTCTCCCAGCTTCCTTATTCTTCAGCTTTCTATAATTAAATTATGATAAACAACTTTATCTAAAAGCCTCATCCAGGGACAATCTTTTTAGATAGAGGAGATAGTGGTTCCAACTGATTGTACTTATCTGCAGCAATAAAGGTTTCTATTTATTTGATTTTTAATTTTAATTTTATTTATTTTTTAATGAGTCCCTGGGAAGTAAGGCTGGATTTAGAGATTTTTCTCTTTTTGCATATTATCTTTATGATTAGTAAATACATAAACACACTGGTTTCCGAGAAGCTGCCTGGCCATGGCTTTATTTGGGTGGGGGGAGGGAGGGAAGGAATCACACATCAGCCTTCTCTTTCAATTTAAATTTTACGGTAAGAATCTATTTTGGGAGGGAAATGGAGCATGCTAAGCTAATGACAGTTTTCCCTTCTCTTATTTTTCCCACGTCACAGCAACGTGCTCGGATCAGCTCCTCGGTGTGTCGCGATGTTGGCAATGTTGCACTAATTAAGTGAAGTCTCCAAATCACTCGAAAAAACGAACAAACCGTCAACGAGGCAGGGAAGGGTTAAGGTGAAGCTAGATTAAACCTGTCAGCAAACAGACTCACTTATTTTCAAAGCTATAGTTTCCACAACGGAAAAAACCCACTTTGCCTGGAGACCCTTAGGTCCGTTCCGTGGGGACCCGGTTTCAACTCTTGGACAGAGGAAGTCGGTGGTCCACCATGAGCTCAAGGACAGCTAGCTGATCGTCAGGTCCCAACACTTGCCAAGCGTCCCTCACTCCTACCTCGCGCCTTCGTACTTTGGTTACAAAAATCATCTCTGCGATTGCACCCCTTTTGAGTAGAGGGTGCCACTGCGTGGGAAGGAGGCGGCGATTCAGCAGGGGGATCACAGGAGCTGACTCCCCGACACCCAGTGCTGCAGAGGCGGGAGGGCGCAGCCGGGCTGAGGGCGCGACGGAGATCCGAGCTGCAGAGGCCGCCGCGCGGCGGCCCCAGCCAGAGATTAGCGGTGGGGCGGGGGTTCCTCCCTCTTTTCGGGTGAATGAATGATTAGTCAAACACCACCTCCCCGCCCCGGTCCGCCCGAGATTGGAAGGGAGGAGTCTCGGAGCGACTGTTCATTTTTTAAGGACGAAAGGCGTTTGCCTCGGTACGTTTTTAAATCGACCTTGTGTGTGTTTCAACTTCGGTCATCCCTAGTGTCAGGACGCGCAGACAGCTAAGCACAGAACACATCTCTAAGGCCACTTGCCCCTCTGTCCGCTCAGCCCCCTGAGTTCGCTGTCGCGCCCCGGCCAGAGGGAAGCAAAGCAGGGCATGAAAAGTTGCGGGGGCCCTACTGCCCCGGGTGTGTCGCTCCTTCCCAAAGGTGGGGCACCCGGGAGCGAGCAGGGTGGTGAGGCGCCCCTGCGTCCCGTTTGCTGCTCCCTCGCAGGATTGGGGCACCCGGGCCTGAGCGCTAGTGCTGCGGCATCCCCGGGGCTCCCCCAAGAAAGGGAGGAGGCGCCGCGCTCGCCGGACAGTGGAGACGTGCCTTCTCGGCTCTGGTCCGCGCCCCGGGGCCGTGGCCTCCCTGGAGGGGCTGGGGAACTGGAAGCTGGGCCGAGAGAGTTCCCGCTGCAGCTATCGCGCAGTCCCTCCTGCGCCCGGGCGCCCCCAGCGGGTTCCGGGAGGCGCCCGGTGAGCCCACGTCTGTCGCGGCGGAGCGAGCACGCTCCGGGAGGGCGGAGAGCCGGCGGGGCTGGCAGGAGGTGGGGAGTGCGGGAGTGGAGGACGCTGCGGCAGCGACAGCGACAGCCCCCGAAGCAGTAGCGGCAGCCCGGGCGGCGGCTGAGCGGCAGTGCGCAGTCGGCAGCGCCGCAGCTCCTCTCAGTCTATCTCCGGCTGCCGCAACACCTCTTCCTCCTGGCCCCCTCTCCGGCGCGGAGGGGCTGACTGCTAAGCCACTGCAAGCAACTCCCTCAGAAAAAAAAAAAAAAAAAAAAAAAAAAAAAAAAGCCGCATCGGAGGAGCCTGGCCGCAGGACCCCTCCTCCCCGGGCGCCCCCCACCCCTCGCCTCTCCCCCCGCCCTCCCTCACACCCCCCCGCCCCCCAGCTCTCGGGCGCCCGCCTCCCTCCTTCGCGGACTGTCTCCCGACACGCCGGCTGAGAGCCCTTTTCGACTGTGAGCTGCGGCAGCTGAGCAGAGGCGGCGGCGCGGGACCTGCAGTCGCCAGGGATTCCCTCCAGGTGACGATGCTCTGGTTCTCCGGCGTCGGGGCTCTGGCTGAGCGTTACTGCCGCCGCTCGCCTGGGATTACGTGCTGCGTCTTGCTGCTACTCAATTGCTCGGGGGTCCCCATGTCTCTGGCTTCCTCCTTCTTGACAGGTAGGGGAGGGAGCGGGAGGGACCGGCCCTCCGGGACGCCGGTTTGGTACCTGGGAAAGGTGGCGCTGGCTTGCCCCGGGGATGGGAGGGTGGGGAGCGCGCACCTTGGCGCTTGCCCTGCGCTGGTCGATGGGGATGAAGCGAAGCCCCGGGAGGGTTGGGAAGGCTGGTGAAGAGGTTGCGGGCTGAGAGGCTGTTGCCTTCAATGTAGTAATAATAGACATTCTTCTATTTGAATTTGAGAAATTATTTTATTTATTTTTAATGTTTTCCTCAACTTTTATTTTAATCTTTCTCTCTGTAGAACTCAGGAAAAAAATTTGTGCAGTTTTCCGCATATCTTCCTTTCTCATCTTTGGGGTTGCAATACATCCACTGTGCTAGGAGTGCTTTTTAAAGCACTGGCTCTCAAGACCTTGAATTTAAAGAAACTATCATTTAAAAAGGGCACTAATAGCCGGATATAATAATTATATGTTTTCAGGCAGGTGAAGACCTCAGCTGCTATTCTGAAGGACATACTTTACTGACACCTGGTGCAGAAAAGAAAATATCGAGTCAATTTCTAAGAGAAGGGAAAAGAGGATTGCGTTTCAAAAAGTGATTTAAACCTAAGACAATGCGAGACAGATTCATAGAAAGGCCTGTTCATTGACACAGTTCTGAGTTTTGGTCAATTTAAAATCTGCCCCAATTTGAGTTTTTTTTTTTAATTTTATTTTTTATTTTTTTCTTTGCGTATGGGGCTGTGTGCTTAGTTGAAATATCTTCATAGAGGAGGAGTGTTATTAAAAATCCAGTGAAATACTTGGAATTGTGCTTAGACCATCTGAGAACAGATAATTTATCTCTATATCATAGTCTTTTCTTTTTTGAACCTGTTTAAATAAAATTATTGAAAATGGAGTTGGGGGCAGAGGTTTTGCTTTGGTGAATTTATTAATTTAAACCACATTAAGAATTCTGAAGTTTGGGTAGAGGTTTCAAAAAGGATTAGTGTAAAAATTTTAAATGTTGAAATCATGCTGCTAAGCTAACTTTAAATGAAACATTTTTTCCCCCTGAATTTCAGGTTCTGTTGCAAAATGTGAAAATGAAGGTGAAGTCCTCCAGATTCCATTTATCACAGACAACCCTTGCATAATGTGTGTCTGCTTGGTAAGTGTGGAGATCAGGTAATATGAACTCAACTGCTCTCTCTGATAAGGTGAATCCATTAAATGTGATAATATAACCAGATCTTACAAATTGTCTTTATCATTACAAAATTGCACATAACTGTACATAGTTTGTGAGTTGAATCCAGTTAATTTCTGAGTTTTATGGACTTTGGCAATTTCCATTTCATCCAGCTGGAAATTCTTATCTTTGACATCATCCTTATAGACGTAAATTTCAGATAGGCTTTGTATGACGTCTCGGTGAAATTACAGTTTGTAATGTCTGTTTCCAGTAATGATTGCTACAACCAAATTCTTGGGACAACAAAACTTTCTGCGTTGGTTCTGTCATTTAAGCTCAGTGGGAAAATGATGAGATAAGATTTAAGTATGAAGGTCAGGAATAAGGTATGCGACAAAGGGAAAGAGAGGTGACAGCCACAAAAAACAAACATGAGGACAAGATGTAATTCTGGATTTCTTTCTTGGGTTTCTTTGCCTGTTATACCCTAAACCCTCAAATACTGTCTTTATTTCTGATTTGGAAGCATGAGTCGGAAAGGACAATTCCATCCTTAATAGAGAATGACACTTGGCTGTCAGCTGCTTAGTTAACACTATCAGTGGTTAGAAGACTCAAAAAATAATTTGTTTCCATTTATTTTAGTTTAGTAGTTAATGATAAGTCTAATAAGTAACCACTTGGGGGAGATTAAGTGATGTGAATAAGAATTTCTGAGATGAAATATAGACCTACAAGGCAAACATTTTTGCTTAGGAGTGTTTTACATGCCAATCTCTTTTGGCAAAATTTGGTTAGAAACTACACATTATAAAACCTTGTTGGAAATACATTAAGGCAGTCAAATGCAAAGCCCCAAAATGATAGAGGACTACTTGTTTCTAGATCAGCATGCTGTGTGGCCCTGGAGAAGGAATTCATTTCGGTTTAGGCAAAAGCCAAGCTATCTGAGTTTATACTACCTAAATTTTTTCATGACAAGAGTTGAGGTCAATGTTTTGAAGTGACAAATGGGTGAAGGTAAATGGCTGTATCAAACAATTATCAGGTTTGGAAGACTAAGGAAATCAACAGAAACAAGTAAAAACGCACTGTGTTTGCTGACACAATAAATATTGCTGCCTAATAAAACAGAGCTGAGAGAGGGTGTATTATGATTGCATATTTATGGCTTGCCGTGTTCATTGATGATCTTTCAGTAAATAATTTGTTGAAAAGAAGCTTTCAGTTTAAATTTTGACTCAGTTGTAGATTTACAAATGCAGTGTATGTGTATGTGTGTTTAATCTTCCTTTTTTATTTTTCTTATCTGTATAATGTGAGTGAATTATTTTATCTTAATCTATTAAGATTTCAGAGGAAATTACCTTGACCAAGTAATATTTAAATGTGCCGAGAGCTTTGCATATAAATATATTGTTTTTCACTTCAGCAATATTAGTACTTATAAAGCTTACGTATGTAGTTTGAGTTTTGTAAACTGTTCCCAAATAACATTATGAGAAATTCTCCCCACAGCATTCCCCCCTTTTCAGTACTCCTACCCCTGCTAAAAATAGTGCCTTTCTCTGAAAGTGGAGACTTAGTGATAAGAAGATAGATGTTAGAGTCCTGCAGTTTTGAAGGTAAAGAGTAAATCTGAAAAGATGCATCAGTTGGAATTCAAGTGGGAGTGATATTTATCACAGAAAAGTATCAATTAAATTCAGAAGAGCAGTAGGTTTATTTATGTCTTCAACATTTAAGTAACAGTTGTAGGTATCTGCCTTGGGTGAGTGCTGTCAGAAATCCTTTCTAAATATGTAATATTAGGACTTTGGCTATCAGCTTCACCCATTACAGAGCTCTTTCATTGGCTGAAAGGCTCAGTGATATGTTATCATGACCTTTGCAGGGGTTTAGAATTATGGGGTCCAAGTTGTCACAGTCATTGCTGCTTCCCAAACATTTGTAATGACTTGGTAAAATTGAGTAATAATAGATGGATGACCACTTATCTCTTTGTATAACACTCTTGTACATTTCCACGAACCCACTGCAGTTCATGGATTTCAAAGCACTCCGGACAGCCAGGAAGCTACTAGGCATTTTTGTACCTAGGCTGGAAGGTAGACCTATTGAGCAAATTGATAATAATAGCAATGGTAGACATTTATGTGTACTATTTTTATTTTATTTTATTTTTGCTTGTAGGGCCTCATCTAAGCCTGCATTATTTCATTTAGTCTTCACAAAACTCCTTTGAGGGCTTTTACCTTTATTTTACAGATGAGGAAACTGAGGCATAGCGGGCTAAGTAGCTTGTGAAGGTTGCATTTGAGTAAATAGTGGAGCTGAAACTGTCTCAGTTTTGTCTGCCTCTAGAGCACATGCCTATAACCGTAAGAAACAGCCTATTTGTTGAGTTAAAGATGTGAGAAAGTAAGGAGAAAATAGAAAGAACGTCCAAATTATTTTACCTTTTGGCGTTCCTTGGGTTATTTTGTTTTTTCTTTTGAGTCTTTCAGGAGTTCAGTTAGTTGACATTTGTTAATCGCATTATATGAAAGGAAAATCTCGTTATGATTTCAGTTGACCTGCAGGGAGCGTTAGTGGTTAGCTGGTTTTATGTATGTACATTAAGAGGGTATGTAATAGTCTCAACTGTACTTTGGATAAAGAAAATAGTCATATTTAGTTTGTGTTGGTCCAGCCTTTTGGCAGAAAGGTACCTAAGGCTGAGTATAAGCTCATATCTTATTTCATAACATGTACAAAAAAAAAAAAAAAAAGAAAGAAAGAAAAAGCTAACGTCAACGTATGCTTAAAAAAGATGTAAAATGTTACAGTTGGGAGGAAATAGGTGGCACAAAGTCCTGTATATAATTACAGAGTAAAAGCTTAAAAAACCCCACAAAAATCAACTTGGCCTGATTTAAACTTTTAAGCTGTGAAATGTTTCAAAGCTTGGAGTGAGCTCATTTCTGTGGAGTTTTTGAGGATGACAGTGGGCGCAGTGGCCACTGTAAGCAGAGCTGAATAATTTTATTCTCATTTATCATCCTCTGCGTAGACCTGAGCATCTTGCCAGAACCAGTCCCAGTCCAAGAATAACTGGTTTGTTAGCTGGTGATGGAATCTCGTTTTAAAGTGTGTGGCCCAAAAAGCTTCAGTTCATCTATTTGAGGGGGTAGGTGAGAAGTTGGATCATGGTCCTGAAATCTAGGGAACTGGGTAGGCAGTTGAGATTAAACTGCATGTGCTTTATTGTTTAGTCAGAAAGCAAAGCATAACTTTTCCCCACCTTACAAAATGGTCTTTTATGGGGCCGAGGAAAGGAGGCCAACACTTATTACTGTTTTTGTATGATATTTTCCCCGCTTTCTTGCTAGAATTATTTTTCCCATAATGTCTAGGAAAACACGTTGGTGCCTGCCCTGGAGTACAGCTGAGAAGAGAGCCAGCCACACCTAGACAAATGATACTGAAGCCATTCTCTGATCTTTGGGACATCCCTAGGTCCACCAAGCACACATGAGAAGTGTGGTGCTTGATCTTCTCAGCCTTTTCCACCTAACTGTAGAATAGGAGGACATGGCGGGAGCCAGTGAGTTGGGCCCAGTACTGGAAACCTGAGAAAACTTTGGAGGCTGGGACTCAGAAAACCCGAAGTCAGAGCTTAGTTTGGCATACATTTTGTTCAGCAAAAAACATTATTCTGAGGTTGAAATTTCCTCTTTAAAATCCAGAGGTGCAATGTAGAAATGGACCCTTTGCTCATAAAAAGCAACATGAAATTCAGGCTACACCTGTCTTGAAGCCAACCAAATAGTGAAGACAGAGAGACCTTGTCTGCTGTCTTCTACTTTTTTAATCACAAAAATCTAATATCGCTGAACAAGGAGCTCCCAGCATCTTAGATTCTCTCTGGTGTCTTATCTCCATAAAATCCTCATGTTCTTCATTGTTCAGATTAACTGGCTGGAGAATAGATATCTATTATCTAAACAAGTGTTAGGCACATGTTGAGGATGAGGGAGATAACATTGCATGAGGATTCAATTCATGTGTGTATGCATGTATGAAACAGAGAGAGAGAAGATATAAAGTAGACCAGATGTGTTCAGAGAGGTACTGCACTCAGTATATGCACAAATACATAGATTGCCATGCTTTTTCCAAGTTGTTTCAGGTCATTTCTAGACTTTGGATGCTCACTAAGGAAGCAATCAGATTTATTTATTTTTACTCTGTTTAGAAGGTGATGTGACCAATTACCTTTCAACAGAACAATTTTTGGGAAAGGTAACAGTTAATGTATAGGATTGTGTCGGCAAATTCACAAAGACTAGTTCTGAGAGTTATTCTTGTCCATGCTTTATTCAGGCTCAGAGAAGTAGAGCAAATCTCGTGAGATCACACAGTTACTAAGAGACAGAACTGGGATGTGAAGTCAGTTCCTTCTTTGCTAAACCAGAGTTTCCCTCTGCTGGAAACGTTTACTACTTAAAAACTTCTACAGATACCTTCAAGAGCTTCAGAGAGTCCTTTCAACCTGCACAGAGCTAATGTAGGCTCTCTATGGAGGCAGTTATAGTAGTTTTGATCTTGCAACCCAAACTGTCTAGAATTTGGAGAGCCCTTCCAAGAAAGACATGGGTTTTGGCTGGCATCATAACATTTTGGCAAAGAACTTTGGCCCAGACATCAGACAGTCTTGGGTTAAAATCAAACTGGTGGTGAAGTTGAGACAACTACCTCACCTTTCCAAACCTCAGTTTCTTCATCTGGAGAGTGGGATGGATGTCAACATCTAGTTCACAGAGCTGCTATGTGAATTAAATGAGATGTAGCACATAAAGTTTGGCCTGGGGCTTGGCATAGAGTAAACACTCTGGAACGATTTTTTATTGCTGTTGTTGATGATGGCATTATTTTTAAAACTTCTTATTTCCTCACATGGAATAGGATGCAAAATTTCAAAAGAAAATGATAAAAGGGACGACAGACGAGACATAGGAATAATGATGGCAAACCCACCCATTGTTATGCATGAACAAGGTTTGTCAGAAATGTTTAGTGAGTTTTTCTGTCCCTCCAGGCTTGGACTGGGCTGATCTAGGCTGCTTCCTTATTGGTCGAGTGATCCCAGTGATCTTTGGGCCCTGGTGTAAGTTTTCCCCTCGCTTTCCATTAAACATAAACAAACAAACAAACAAACAAAACAAAAAAACCCCAACTTTCCGTGGAAGAGGGGCCTGCTTTCTTGCAGAGTATTTACATCTCTATGCCTGTGGGGTCACCTTCACTTGTACTTTTATTGGCAGAGGGATTGGGTTGGGACTCGGGAGCGCTGTAATTCTGGAAAAACTGCCTAGTGGCCTGGCATCATGGGGATTTTCCTGGACCGCCTTGTGGAAGGCTCTCGACCCCTTTCCAGACCTGAGTATGTTTTTGTTGCCTACTTACTCAATGCTCCCCTTCCCCATCTGATTTCAAACACTGTTTATTTTGTTTTGAGGCACTGGACTTCTGTGGGTATCAACAGTAAATTGTGTTTTAAGTGTAGGAAATAATGTTGAGGAAAGAGAGCCCTTCCCCAGACTAGAATGCAAATGGGGGAGGGCAGTAGAATAGGAGATAATGGGAAAAGTCAGGCAAGGCAAAATGATGGAAAAATAAAACTAGTTAATATGAATTTGTTGGATAAATAAAGGATATCAGTTTTTCACACCCTGTTCTATGGCCCTTCTGTATAAATGATGATATATTGAGTCCTTTGTGCTATAAAAGAATATGAGTAACACCACCTTTCATGGCAGTGGGAGGTCAAGTGTGCTTGTTGAACTTAGTTAAGATCAGCAAATGAGCTGGGTGTATATTTTAAGACCTGTTGAATCCCAGTTCTAATTCTATAAAACACCACTCAAGGCACTAGGGATAGCAGGTTATAAATTCAATAATATTATTCTTTCTTCCTTCTTTCCACACTTCATCCCCTCTTCCATTTTATTTTATTATTTTTAGCCCTTTCTGTGTTTGAAGCATTGTGCTGGCTGGGGACCTTTGAGGAGACAAAGACCAACAGGACAGATTCTTGCCCACAGCCTAATGGGGGAGACGAACACATATATAAATAAGAAACTTTATAGGAGTGACAGAAAAGCACTGTAATAGACTCAAACCCATGTACTAAGGGGGCTGCCAGTGAATTCTGACAAGGGTATCTGGGACCATGATGCGGGAGGAGAGATGATCCAGGCAAAGCCTTGTTAGAGGAAGGACACAAAGAGAGTGTGCTTGGGACTGTGGAAATGGCAGCGTCTATTGTGCCCAAAGCTGTGATGGAGCTGGAGTTAGAAATCTCCATGGGAACCAGCATGGGGAGCATCTTGAATGTAATAATAAGGATATCAGTTCCATTCATGTAACTGGGAGAAGCCATTTAATATTTTTGTGCAAACACATGACACAATAAAATAAATTTTATATAAAGATCTCTAGGAGCTTTTGTACGGGATATACAGAGTGTGAAGAGGCTGAAGTTTGGACAACAGACTGCAAGGATGTTGTGTGGTCAGGTGAGAGCAAGCAGCCTGGAGTAGGGGTGGGCAGTGGGAATGGAAAGAAGGTGTTGGGATAAACCAATGTTGCCCAGTCTTTTGAATTTCTTTGACTACATTCCAGTTCTAGAGTATTTACGTGAATACCAAAGGTATTGAAAAAAATAGAATATTTTGATAGAAAGACTCCGAACCATGCCCAACAAGACACAGTTGCTAAAATGCAGCAGTAATTACAGTGGAGTGATTGGTAGCACAGCCACTTTGCTTGTCACTTGGTGTCTCCAGAGCAGGGCACTGCTACTTGAATACAGTAGTTCTCTTCCCAGAGCTCACTCTCGAAATTATATTTGGAGCACCAGCTCTCTCCTCTTACTCACAGTGACACCCTGCCTTACACTGCTGCGTGATCCATTTGGTAAATTATTCAGTCTGGTAGGTATGTTCGTGATAGTAATGTATGCTCAGTTTTAGCACAATTTTTTTTTTTTTGAGATGGAGTCTCGCTCAGTTGCCCAGGCTGGAGTGCAGTGGCATGATCTCGGCTCACTGCAAGCTCCGCCTTCCGGGTTCACGCCATTCTCCTGCCTCAGCCTCCCGAGTAGCTGGGACTACAGGCGCCTGCCACTACACCCGGCTAATTTTTTTGTATTTTTAGTAGAGACGGGGTTTCACCGTGTTAGCCAGGATGGTCTCGATCTCCTGACCTCGTGATCCGCCCGCCTTGGTCTCCCAAAGTGCTGGGATTACAGGCGTGGGCCACCGCGCCTGGCCTTTAGCACAATTTTTATACATTAATCAGGATTGGGTGGCTCACCTTTAAAAAGTGCACCAACGTGCCGTGACATTGGGAACCACTAGTCTTGCAGAAGTGTTTTGGAGCCCACGTTTATAGCGCTTGGCAAGAAAATAGATGGCAGAGGTGAGAGATGGGAAAAACTGAAGGGAATTTTGAGAAGTCTAGCCAATGTCATAGACACTGTAGGAAGAGACGGGGTCATGTGGGTGGGTGGGTAGTAATCAGTTTAGATGTAATGTGTTGGGCTTGATAGACCTTCAAGGTAGAAAAGCCATGTAGGCTTTTAAAAGATCGTGAGTTCAGTATAGAGAAATCAGGACTAGGGGTTAGCAATTTGTTACCTGTCTGCACAGAAATAAACTTCAAAACTTTGGGAATAAATTATTTGCCTTGGGGAGGAGTCTAAATTGAGATTTTAAAAAAATGGGCCTATAATATTAACTAGAAGAAGGGTTATATCTAAGAGAAGGATAGAAAAGGAGAAACCTATGAAAGAGATGGAAAAATTATAGAGGCAAGAGGAGAACAAGGAAGGTACATGCCAAGGCAGAAGACGTTTGAAGAAGACAAAGACTAGTGGCACTAAACATTGCAAAGAACTGGAAGATTCTAGGAGGATGTCAAATAAGGAACTTTCTCATCTTCTTGGACTATTTGAAACAATGAACAATGGTCCCTTCCCCCCAGACCCTGCGTATTTGCACATGGGATTGAATTGATCATAGATGAGATTCAGTGGATCCCCAGCTGGCAGGAATCCAAAACTAAGATTGCTGAAGGAATTTTGAAAATTTAATGCAAAAATCACAAATTTTCCAAACTTTGACTTTAAAAGATCTTAACAAAAGTGAATAAATACCACATGAAATTTTAAAAGGTACCCAAACAAAACTAATTTCACGGATAACAGTAATATGCTTTTTGCAAACGTCATTGGAATGTTTCTATAGTTAAATGTAAAATGGACCAGGCCACATTGAGGGATTTTTTATTAGGAATAAAAGCAACAATATAAAAGAGTCTGACTAATATAAAAACTTACTATTGTAAACTTTCAAGTTTGCTCTATTAAACTGTTAATGATGCTTTAAAAATATTACGATATAATTTAATGTCTTAAATTCTAGGTCTTCAGGTAAGATATTTTCTTTTCTCATGAAATGTTTAAAGCCCATTTTGTCAGTGAAGTGCAGCTGTGGTGTGGGGGCCTGAATGTATGCCTGAATGTATGTGTGTCTGAATGTATGGGTTTGAGTCTCACCTGGTTGCCTGGTGGCTGTGCACCACTGAGCAGACACCTTACCCTCTCTGAGCCTTCATTGTGAAGTCTGGGACAAGTCTCAGTGGTATGTGCCCTTCAGCCGTCTTAAATGGTTGGCTGTGGGCATTAACTGGGGTGATGGGAATGGGTTAAAGGCCAAGATGCGTGTGAAAGCTGTTTGTGAACAGTGTAAATGAAATTGTTATTAAGGGCAAGAACTTGAATAGAAGAAAGTGAAGCATATGCCATAAACCACTTTTCAGCAACTGCTTCAGTGAATATATTATTTGGGAATGATAGCTTAGTGGTTCTCATTTCTACCCTTTAATAGTTGTATGGCTTTACGTAAATTGCCTAACATTTCTATATCTCAACATCTCTATCTTCATCATGAGGCTCTTGTCAGAATTGTAAGTTACAGCACGAAAAATTCTCAAAACATGGTCTGGGCTGTGGTCGGCACTTTAGAAATGATAGCTACTTCCACCATTGAAGTGTCGTGGAATGACTGCCTTTGCCATACTTTAAATTAAATGGACTGTATTTATGGCAATTTATTGTCAACACCTATGAAATGTGTTTATTCTGAATTTTTCTCAGGGTAGACAATGGAAGGTCAGAAGAGGCGACTGCTGCTTTTCTGTTAAAGATGGGAAACCCTGGTACTGTTTGGGGCTTAGGAAGATGGGTTGCTCCTCTATTTTTTCTTTTCAAAGCTTCACCTGCTTAACTTGTGCCGATTTACAAACAACGAATCACAGTGTTGTTTTCTCAGTGAGGCCCAGTTGTCCTCTGCAGTCCTTGCCATTAAATCAGGAAGTGGCAGGTAGGAGGCAAAAATGTCAAACAAGTGACCAGTGGGCCTGCTGAGCCTGAAGCTTCTGAGTCGTCTCCATTTTAAAGAGTGTGATGTGGCCAGCATCCTGCTTTCCAGCAAACCACAGGCACTAGTGCATACCTGTGGGATTGGGCCTCCTTCTAGAAAGGGCAAGCCCAGATGAACTTGTGTGACTGGATTTGGGCATGTGGGCCCTGCACATTCATACAGCCTTCTGTGCTTGGGACTAGAAGTCCTGCCAACTCCTCTAAGAGCCTGCTGCTGCTTCTTCTTGGTAATAGCATGTTCTGCCTTGTAGTGTAGTGAGTTGGGCGAATTCACGTCTTAAGGGATGGTGTCTTAAAGTGTAAGAACCTCGTCGTGGTCATCTCCGTCAGCTCCATAGCTTCAGCAAGAGGTCCACAACCTTGGGACTTGAGTGGGAGTTAGACTGGAGTTTCCTGTTTATAGTTGGGGTTGTTAACACTTGGGATAGCTCCCCCCAGAATGGAACTCCAAGTTCCAAAACATGATTCTCCCAGAGAGTTTATCACAGAAGGTCAACCTCCTCTATAAAAGACATCCTAAATAATCATTACATAAACACTGTCTTTTTTTTGAAAGGAATGTAATCACATTTGAAAATATAAGATCATATTGATATTTACATCTGCTCTTATTTGTGATAAAAGGAACATTCCCTTTTATAGAAGTAGACTGTTGTCAAAAGCAGAAATGTCCCCGACAAGGCAGGAGGTATAGACAAGGAAGGTTCTGGGACGATCTGACTTCCACTTTCAAAAAGTCACAATGAAAAATGTCTCCCTATCCCTGGAGCTGGCATTCTCCAGTCATTTCCAGCCCCTTTCAGTGAGGCTAACTCTGAAATCTTGACACAAGCCTTCATGTTTATATTAGGTTTTGGATGTTAGCTCCCTTGGCTTCTGGGAGCTGACTCTGTTGAAAATTATGTTTTTCTTTTAAGGACAAAGGCCTTATTGTATGTACATGTCGTGTAGTGTAATGAGCTTTCTTTCTTTCTTTTTTTTAATGTTAGGTAATGGGTGGTACTAACCTACCTCTGCCAAATGAGAAGTTCAAAGATCTGTAAACTGACGGGCAATTATAAGGTTTCATGCAGGTAACTCAGCAAGAGAAAATGAGAGGGTGGGATGGGTGGCATCTTCACTGACCACAGCATGTCCCCCAAATGCCCTGCTTCAAGGGAATAGACATAACACGACTCTGAGCGAGGATCTGCAGATAAATGATGGTACCCAGAGTCACTTCAAAGAGAAGGATAGAATACAAATAAGGAAGATAATGATCATTGCATTTTAACTTATGAAAACACGCCTTTCCAAAACAATTCTTGTATTCTTGGTCACATATATAGTATTTGACCAGATGATTTTTCATGGCTGCTAATGCTGTCAGCATACGGCAAGCACCCTGTTTTTAGACGCTGTGTGGTCAGTTGGCCACTCTGGTGGCACTACTGGCCTCTTTGGCTGTGGGTGACCTCAGAAAGGCTATTTTTAATAGGGACAGCTTGGCCCATGGAAAGGAGGTATGAAAACCCAAAGCTGCTCTTCCATTTCTTTAGGCCTCTATAAGAAACATTTTTAGCATCTTTTATTTTTATTTTTATTTTTTGTAGAGACAGGGTCTCACTATCACCAGGGCTGGTCTCAAACTCCTGGCCTCAAGCGATCCTCCTGCCTTGGCCTCCCAAAGTGCTGGGATTACATGAGTGAGCCATCACACCTGGCTAGGATCTTGATCTTAATTTCTTCCCCCTTTCTCCTTTTAAAAACCTATTTTCTGAGGTTCCTCTTTGAGGCATATCTATGGACTGTAGCAATAACATTAATGAATGACATTTTCATTCTTCCCCATGTTGATTGCTCCATGTCTTATTAAGAGATACTGGGGGATCCAGTTTCCATTATTTTCTAATTGAACAGCGCCATTTGTGGCAAGATACTAAAATTGCTCCCCCTTTGCTCAGAGGGCAGAGGCTGCTCCACATCAGTGGCCTGTGGGGCTTGCAGCTTCTGCCTCCAGTAAAGCCTGCCTCATTCTGTTCCTTTACTGCCCAGAAATTCATGAATTCCAGAGACACTCACAGCCTGCTGGGTCTCTCCTGCTTTGTGGATTTATGGTGTAAAAGCAGTAGCATCAAGACATTCACATAGCAGTGTTTTTTTTGGTCTCAGGGGAACACTCTTTTCCTGAATGAGAGAACATGAAAGATGAAGCAGATATTCTCTCACTTGGGAGCCGCTATGCCAAAACAGTTAAGGTCTTGCCATGGGCTTGTGTTTATGACCCTTGGGGGGAATGGGGCCCATTAGACTTGAGTTGTGGTAATTTCCTGTTTTCAAGCACATGTGAAACAATGATTCTGGTGCCCAGTGGGACCCACCAGAGGTCAGCTAGCTGCAGCTCCATTAACACATAGATGAGTACCAGGATGAAATTCCTTGTCCCTTAGAGGTGACTCAAATCAGAAGTTGTGGAAGAGCTGGCTGGCAGGGAAGGGGGCAGGAATCTACCCTTTTTGTGCATCTCATTAGTCTGGGGTGGCTTCTGTTGGAGGAACCAGCCCTTTTATCTCCCTGCTGGGATGTGCTGGAAATGCATGTACCAGATGGTGTTGCTTCCTTTTCCTCCATGGGTGCATGTGTGTGTGGGGGAATTGTTAAAAACTGTGAATTTTTTTCTGTTTCATGTAAACCATATACTGACCAAGGGCAAAAAAAATTTTCTTAAATTACTTTGCGTGCTAATGGGTCATGTTACAGAAATCTGGAGTCCCTAGATTTTGGAGTTATGAAATTTTTGATAGTTGTCCGATGTTGACCTATAGGAGCAGCAGTTTTATGTGGTTCAACCTAATGTATGCTTTGAGGACTTTTAGACTTTTTCAAGGGAGATATTTATCCTCCAGGTTATTGCAAGGGATATATAATCCTCCAGGTTATTGCAATGTACCTGAATGAGGGGGTATTTAAATTCAGAGTGAATTTGCACTGGGTTCATAAACTAAAGCCAAAATGTGGTGTCATAGTAAAATGCCTCTCAATCTGTGAACCTCCAACTCTGAATTAATGGGCTCTTCTGTATATCCTCAAGACCCCTCTGAGGGTGGTGGGACAGTGGGGGAGAGAGGGGAGAAGCAGTGCTCAGCTTAGGTGGGGAGCACATGGTAGGAGCTCTGCAGGAAATGTGGGAATGGCGTTGCAGGACTGGAGTAGGCAAATGATTGATTGATGGTCATTAAACTCAGCACACATTTATTGAGCATTTATGTTAATAATATCCTGAGGCACTGCAAGACAGGAGCAATGCTTTTTACATGAACAGAAGGGGATTAAATTATGGTTGAGATAGTTTTGAAGTTAGATGTCTTTTATTGCTTTAAAGTTCTTTGAAAATTGATTAACTTATGCAAGCCAGAGATATTAACTCTTGTTTGGAATATTCAATTAGAGCAACCTGTTAGTCCTTGACTGTGCTAGATTTTATTAGGTTATGTATCTGTGTACATATCTATCTATCTGTCTGTCTGTCTGTCTGTCTATCTATCTATCTATCTATCTATCATCTATATATGTATTTATATAACGTTTGGATAATGGTTTTAGTTTGGAAACTACCCTCTATCATTAGAATCTTAGATGAAAGTGTGAATGAATGTGTGATGAAACTAATAGTTGTGTATGTGTGCTGGGGGCCCATAAAATGGAGCCTGAACACTAGTGACAAGGGGCACACAATTCTGTTGCCCGATGTATCCCCTTCCCTGGGCCTCTGCCCCTTCCTCCCTCAAGTAGCCAGTTTGGCTACTTGTCTTCTCTCACACAGTTGTAGGTCATTAACAAGTCAGTGGTTAGAATTTTGCCTTTAGTTTCTTCTGTTCTCCCACCAGGGGCGCAGCAGTGGTGGCTCTCAGATTTTAATGTGTGTAAGAACCACCAGGGAAGGCTAAAAAATGCAGATTTCCTGTGTCCTGGTCCAGAGATCCTGATGGAGTAGGTCTGGCTGGCTCCTGTGCAGACCAGGGAAACTCCGTTTTTTTGTTTTGTTTTTTTTTTTCTTTTTTGAGACAGAGTCTTGCTCTATGGCCCAGGCTGGAGTACAGTGGTGCGATCTCGGCTTACTGCAACCTCCACCTCCTGGGTTCAAGTGATTCTCCTGCCTCAGCCTCCTGAGAAGCTGGGATTACAGGTGCACACCACCATGCCCGGCTAATTTTTGTATTTTTAGTAGAGACGGGGTTCCACCATGTTGGTCAGGCTGGTCTTGAACTCCTGACTTTGTGATCTGTCCACCTTGGCCCCCCAAAGTGCTGGGATTACAGGCGTGAGCCATCGCACCTGGCCAGAAATCTCCATTTTTAATAAACCCTTCCAGTGACTTTTTATGCAGTGGCCAATTTTTGAAACACTCTTTCCACCTGACATGTAATGGAAAGAGAAGGGTATATGAATATAAACATAAACATATATGTTTATATTTAAATCTTGGTTAGGTACAGTTGAAATTCTGTTATTGGTGTAAAACTTTATAATAGGTCAACTATCGTTTACATAATGTTGCTTTCGTGGAACTTTTACACAATTATCTTGCACATTAGCTGTCTTTATTGAAGTATTCTTTTCCTATTCATGTCATCTTTATCAAACCTCCTTTAGTCACCCAATCAGAATGAACTCACTTGTTCCTTGAAGACTTTATATTGGTTACTTTTTTATTATAACCCTTACTCCTCTCTCCTCTAAATTTTTATTGATTAGTTACATGACTTTCTCTTCTACTGGACTTGAAGCTTCTTCAGGGTAGGAATAGCATCTAATTCTCATGATCAAAATATCTAGAACAGCGCCTTGCAAACTTTAAGTCTTAATAGATATTTTGCGAACAAACACTGTATTCATAAGCTGGGGATAGTCCAAATTTCATTTTCCTCAAAGCCACCCTGTGAGGTAGCACTGGCATTCTTAAGAAATCAGTTTCATAGTTGAGCTCATTAAGGCTCAGAAAAGAAAAAGCAAGGCGAAAGTCCTACTGCAATCAGCGAGAGTTGGGACTGCAATTCAAGTACCAGAATTCTGTCCAATCCCAGGCAGAGTCCACAGAGCTCTCTTTCAGAGAGTGCCACCTAACCACAAGGGTTGAGAGGATACCCCCCGGGGTCAGTGAGAGAGACCCAGCAAATAGCTTCCCTGGGGATTATGTTTTCAACAGTCCTTGCAGTCTAGTTAGGTAGGGTCCTGCCTGGCGCCTTTGGGTGGGACAGGCTGACCCACTGGGCTGCTGCCAGTCTCTTCATGGGATGGATTCCCACAGGGATACACTCTGTTTCCTGTGGTCTTTCTGGGATGGGTAGCAGCTGCAGGACGAAGCTGACATGACGTTATGTTTGTTGCTTCTTCAGCATGAGCCAACTAGATGGAGCAATCTGACACAAAACCCAGGGTTTTATGACTGACCTAGTGGGCCAGCCACATCTGGAGGAACCAGACGCAAACAACGCAGAGTTGAGGGCCAGGTGAAGCAGGATCCAGCTCCCCACTTCACCCCAACCCCTTCGACTCCTCAAAACCTCTGCAAGAAGCTATTTCCTTTGGCTGGCAACTTACAGCCAGCAGGTTCCTTCCTTGTGCAGAATAAAGCCATTCTGGGAAATTTTAGTTTTCTTCTCTCCCCTTTTGCTGTCCTGTTTCTGCCCACACCTTTCTTTCCCTGCTGAGGGAGAGTGTAAAGTCAAGCCGACCAGGCTCTGATTCCCATCACCTTCACAGAATTCTGGTCATGTTGCTGGACACTTTCCCATACTTTAAATGGGAATCCTTTAAACTTTTTTTTTTTTAATTAGCCTGGCATTCCATTGTTCCAGGGATTCATCTCCATCCTTATTATTTTTTACCATGTTATTTTCTTTCTTTGTCATTAGTGCAGAAATTCCATGATGTCACCATTCCCCAAGTTTTGTGTCTAGTTTTTCTCAGTCTCAGCTTTTAATTCTTGAGTTCAGCCTGATACTGAAATATACAAAAGGTATTACAGCAGGCTGGCTGTTCCTCCTCCACGCAGCATGGCGGTTAGACATTTGTAGGGACGAGCTTGTCCAACTCACCTTATTTTATTGTTGTTGTTGTTCTGTTTTGTTTTGTATTAGGCTTTTAGAATCCTGAAGTCATGGTTTTTAGTTTCGGTCTCTAGTGATAAGCAGAAAAGAGGGATGAGGAAGGGGGTTTACTGGCCCAGCCAGAAACAGAAACTAAGAACCCATGACTGTATTCTCTCCCTTGGACACCCCTCAGTGTGCCACGTGGAACTAGGCAAAACTGGATGATCTGGTGGAGAGCTGGTGGAGACCCACCTGTGATCTTGATCAAAGGCTGAAGAGAAGGATTGCTGGGGTTAGCTAACGGGCTAGCTTGGAGCAGTGTCAAGTGTTCAGGTGGGGGTTAGTAAATATTTTTTTTTTTACTAATGATGATGTGCTGATATAATTTAGCCTGGTGAAGATGATATCCAGGGGAAACTTTAACAACCTTCTAATATGTGGGAAGGAAATATTATGTTGAAAGTACAGAGAGGAGTACTAATCCCAAAGTTGCAACACATTGCTAGCTTGTTTCTCTATTGACCTCTGTCTCTTACTTGCTTCCAGAGTGAGTCCCAAGATGGTTGTGGGGTCTTGGCTTCTCTGCTTCTTGGCCAGTGCCTGCCTGTATGTGTAGACTCTTCCCTAGATCCTTGGATCCTAGTTACCCTGCTGTAGATGAGTATCACGGTCCTAGTTTTGAGCCACATTTTTTGGCATGAGACATTATAAGAGGCCTCTGACTGTGGACTCTGTTCACTCCCAGGCTTTGGCTTCAGGACTCAGTATAACAGAGAAGAAAAACTTAAATTGAGAGATTTTCCCTTTCCCTTTCTTTCTATTACTCCCAAGTGTTTAATGTCCCCTCCGCCACACACACCCATCTGTAACACTCACCCAGCCTTTGGTCACTAAGCTCTAGTGGGTCTGTGCCCTCTTCTGTGGGGACATTGGTCCTAGACCTTTTCCCTGGAATTCTTAGGTCTTCTAGCCAACCAGAATTTTCCTAAACTTAAGTCAAATCAGATTTCCTCTGAGACGTAGGTTGGAAGGTGTGATAATTAGTAGTAGTGGGAGTAAGGAGTGGCCAGCAGTAGTCTAGGCAGCCTCTCCTGTGAGCCTCAAATAGTGGGTAGCAACCCTCCCATCCGGGGGTATCTTGGTCCCTAAAATACCTGGCACAGTGGCAGGTGCTGATAGAAGGTGACCTCTGGTAGTCACTGAATTAATGTAATGACTGCAGCCAGGGTCACTTACAGTTGTTCATGCACACATTTATGTGTCTATGTGGGTAAGGACTCACATATGGCGCTCTCTCAGCATTTATGTGATGGACTTATAAGAATTATGTTTTATTGGTTTATTTTTCTTTTTGGTGGATCTTCCTTATCTTTTCAAACTTTAAATATTGGAGGGTCCCAGGATTCAGCCAAGACGTTTTCTCTATTTATATTCATACCCTGAGCAATTTTATACAGATCCATTGCCTAAAACCACTGGTATGCTGATAGTTTCCACATCTATGTTCCCACACCCCCACCTCCAGTCCAGCTGCATCTGTCCACATGTCTACCTGGTGTCTCCATGTAGATGTTGAGCAGGCATCTCAAACTGAAAATGGCCTGAATGGAGATCTCCTTTGTCACCACTCCTTAAACCTAGTTTGCTCCAGCCAGTGACATCAGCTGCATGGCTCCATTTTTTCAGGCCATCCATCAACCATGGGGTCCTGGATTCCTCTTTCTCTTACATCCCATGTTCAATTCATTAGCAACTCTTGTCAGTATAGTCTTGAAAATATGTTGGATTATTTCTAACTACCTGTTACTGCTCTTGACTTCGGACAATATGTTATCAACCAGTGACCATTTGAAAGTATACAAATTATTTGACTTACTTGAACAAAATCTTCCCGTGGCTTCTCCTCTCACCCGGAATCCAGTTTGAAGAATGATCACTGCCTACATGGCCCTGCGCGCTGCGGCTCCGGACGCCATCTTGGCCTCAGCTCCCAAAGCACCTTCACCTCTCACTGTGCTCCAGCTGCGCGCTGTGCTCCTCCTTACTCCTAGGGGATACCCAACCCCCTCTCCACTGGAGCTTTGCTCTTTCCAGTGCCTGGAGCACACATATCCAATATATTGATGTATTCTCCTTCCTTCACTGAGGTGTAGGAGTAAATGTCCCCTTAATAGAGGGTATTTTCTTTCTTTTCTTTTTTTTTTTTTTTTTGAGAGGGGAGGACGAAGTCTTGCTCTGTCACCCGGGCTGGAGTGCAATGGCGCAATCTTGGCTCACTGCAACCTCTGCCTCCCGGGCTCAAGCGATTCTCCGGCCTCAACCTCCTGAGTAGCTGGGATTACAGGCACGCGCCACCAGCTAATTTTTGTATTTTCAGTAGAGACGGGGTTTCACCATGTTGCCCAGGCTGGTCTTGAACTCCTAACCTCAGGTGATCCACCTGCCTCGGTCTCCCAAAGTGCTGGGATTACAGGCGTGAGCCACTGCACCCGGCCTAAAGGATCTTTTTCTGATCACTGTCTCCAACAGCCTCACACCTTGTTATTCTGTTCCCTTGTCCCGCTTGATTTTCTCAGAGCCCTCCCCAGTGCCCATGAGATCATGCGTGGGTGTGTTCCCTGCAGTCGTCCCCGCTAGAACATCAGCTCTGTGAGGGCATGGCCCTCCCATGTTCATTTGTAGCCTCAATACCTGGGACAATGCTGGGCTTATTCAGTGCATATTTGTTGGGCGAATTCATCTTTGCCATTGCGTTTAATTTTTTGATTTGGTAATTTGAAGATCTAACTATTTCTCTTCCCCAAAATAAATGATGAACCTTTCTTTGTACTCTAAACTTTGCTTTTTCTGTCATGATGACTTGCCCTTTTCGTAGCTTACATTATTTTGGGTATCATGTTTGATGGTGGGAAAACTAAACAAATCCACTGAAAGATGAAAAGTCGTCTCCGATGAGCACTAATATAATCATAACAAACTGTGCAATGAGCAATATAATTCTAGAATAAAATTATTTCCTATAGAAAACTGGTTTTTAAAAATAGATATTACCACTCATGGTGGACTTGGCAGCATGATAATTATTGGTTTTAGAATGTAAGTTAAAATCCAGTATGTTATGTTTTATATTTTACCTAAAACATAGATGAAAGACTAGCAAAGTGTGTTAAATATTACAATTTCATAGAGCAAGAAAATCATGGCAGAAGATAAGCACCCCTTATTTTCCTGTGATATATGTGAAACAAACTGTTCTACTGCTCAAAATACCAAGTGAGGTTGCTACACTTCACTTGGAGTGCACTGGAATGCCATCAAAGAAGGAGATTCATTTGTGAATTGTCAATCCCAAAACGCTGACAGATGTAGGTCAAATTCTGTCTCAGTGAGATAATTGTATAACAGAACTTTTTAAAGGCTCATTTCAGTGGGCCACGTAGTGTCTAAAGAACCAAGAGACTTTGGATGATTTCAAGGAGTTTGTGGCAGTGGAATTTGGTCAAAACTGACGATTCCTGCCTCGCGTCTGAGCTTCTCTGAGCTGGTAACCAGCACTTCTTGCCCCTCATGTTGCAACATGGGAGGTGCCTGTGCTGTGTTTATGCTTTAGTCTCTCTCCCTCTTGGATTGTAAGCTCTTCTAGGGCAGAAGATGTGTCTGATTCATATTTTCTGTTCCCATCAAAACCTGGCATAGTACCTGGCCTGCCATAGGGGCTCAAAAATATTAAACAGATTCGTGTATTTTTGGTCAGATAGATCTGAAATCTGCAGTGATTAACCTGCAGAAAAATCCAAGTTTATAGCCCCGTGCCACATGTTTCTAATGGCCATTTGTTTTTCTGCAGAAACTTTTGCCTTATTTTAGATATGCTAAAGCTTCTGGAAGCCGTTTTGTGATGGAACCCTTGTTAAAATTAATGATTAAGGGTTCTAATTATGGTTGATATTTTCCTTTAAAAAATGGGCACATGTTGTGAATCCCTTCAGCAACAAGTTTATGTTGATAATGTTTTGTGTGTAATTGGCCACTCTCATTTCTTTATAACACCTTAATCTCAGAAATGGATTATTTGCAAATCTGGCTTTCTTTGATGGTTTAATGAGTTTGCAAATGGACACTAGTGGATTAAAATTACATTCTAAACTGAGGAAATAAATCTGTGGCTTCTCCAGTTTTTTTCTGACATCTGCATGTGATCCTTGGGAAAGCTTTGGTGAAGAGAACACAGTGCTAATGGCCTTGGTGAATGAGTCAGACAAACCTTAGCTCACAGAATTGCCTTCATACAGGGGACGCTGTCCAAGGCTGACATTTTCAGTTCTGCGAACTTCTAGCCAGCTAGAGAGCTCCTATTCCCTTGCTTCCCTATCTGACATTACTTGGGCTAACTGGACAACCTCTGTAGTTGGTACCAATGTAAATATAGCCTGGGAGCAGAGATCTTTCCAGCAACTGAGATGTCACCCCGCTCTTACTGTTACCCAGAGGGAGGACTGCAGGATCCAGCTCTAAAGCTGATCGGCTTTTCATCCCGGGGGGACCTTTGAAAGGCTCTGTGATTGCTGGTGGTCAGGGTCAATTGTGCAGATGTCTTTAAGAGTGTCTCACTGGTGACCAGAAAGTTACTTTGTCAAAATGACAGATGGGCTGTGAGCGGCTCCTCCGCCCTGCCTATTCCCATGGATGTCAGCTCCATTTACTTGTCAAGATCAGGTATTTTTGTAACTCCCAACAGCGCGTGGGCTTTCACGGGGCAATCTGTGAAAAATCTTCTGTTTCATTGGCTCTGTGGCTTGTTGTTGACCCGCAGGAATGAGAGACACCTGAGGACCTGGTGGGTTCACTGTAGGTACGTTATCCAGGAAGGAGACATGCGCTGATGACAAGAGTGACAACCTTCCAGGGCTGGCCTCACAAAGATATGGTTTTGCCACCACCAATTGCCAAGGGAATCTAAGATATTTTGTTTCTGTGATTTGTACGTGCTCACTCTTCTTCTACCCTTGACAGAGAGTCATTTCTGTGCATATTTAAAAGGTCCATTGAGTCATCTTTCTTTTGATACCAGACAGCCCATCTTCCTATGTTGCAGTAAGTCAAGAAAGGGGCTGTCAGAATAATATCGCCAGCTATCACCTTCTTTAATGTCAGGTCTCGAGCTTTCCTATGGAGTTACCTAATATTATTACCACTTTTAAACTCTTTACCCCCACTCCCCACTCCCTCCAAAATCCCTACCAACCTGGCCAGAAGATTCTGCACTGTCTCCCCAGGACTGGAAAGCCCCAATAATGCCTTCTGAGCCCCGGATCCTACAGGTAGTTGGAGTTGGACCCCCAAAATGTGGTTCGTCATCTTCTACTTAGTTCAAAAGAACTCACCATAAAGGTATAAAAATATTCATAGAGTTTCATCACCCCTTTCCTTTTTGTTTTCATTTTGGGCAGAGGAAGAAGCAGATTTATTATTCATCATGTGCTGAAGGGCGCCCAGCAGTGTAAAATAACCAGAGGTGTTGAGGAAGCAGCCTGGCCTCCTGCGTGTGAAGCCGCATTGCTTTGCAGGGCTTCCTTCTCCCTCACCCCTGGCCTGCAAATTCTTCCCAGGAGTCTTTTGGAAATGTTCTCTGCAGCACCGACCCCATCCCACATCCCAGCTGTTGGAGTCTCTTCTGTTAGGAAGAGAGAAGGGTTGACTGAGGCATTTGGGCCCAGTAAAGGCAGGACGCCACCATGAACCCTCTCGGTTCACATGCCTGGCAGAGTGAGATGCAACCTACCTGTTGGTTTTTTGTTTGCTTTTGGGAACTGAGCACGGTGGCAGAGCTGCATCTGTGACAGGGCCCACGGGGCTCGATCCCTGGCTCTGCGTGTTCCCTCCATTCCAGTTACACAAATGTGCTGTTACCAGCAGACCCTTTGCTTATACGACGTGCAGTCTAATAAAAAACAGGCAGTGCTACTCTCTTTTGGGCTACTACTTTTATTTGGTGGTGGTTTTTTTTTGTGTTCTGCCATCTCTAATGTTTTGGTTCCATTTCAAAATATGATTAAACAGAATGAGGAGCTGTTTGACACTGCCCTGTTTTAAATCAGACTTCTACTTGAGCAGCCAGGACACTCTAATGGCCTGTGTTTCTTTGTTCCGTGAGTTTCTTGAAAAAGCCAAAAAAAAAAAAAAGCCAGACCTAAACCCTTAAACAGAATAGGACCCAAAACAATCCCTCCAACAAACTAAAGCCCATTAAAAAAAATGGAATAGTTAGGTAACATAAATATCAGAAGGGCCTCCTTATTAATCCCCCATTGCCTCTGCTGGCACGTGTCATATTTTCAAGGTATAGGATCAGGAGAACACTGTCATTTAGTGATGTATTAGGGCCATATATCATCAGAACATCGTCTTTGTAGGGGATATGGGTACTAAAAGACACGATTCTGGCCAGACAGAACCTCAGGGGGTCTTACTTCTTTCCTCCACCCCCCTGCCTTTTTCTTTAATCTCCCTCTGTTTTGTGTTGCAGAGAAGTGAATTTCTTCATGGGATATGACTTGTTGCAAAATAATCGGGGGGCCCCAGTGGGCTTCATAAAGTCTTTTTAAATGTTCGGGCTTCAAGGGCAGCTTTGTTCAGAGTTTGCACTGTGAGCTGGGCCGGAGGAGGCATGTTTGCCAGGGCCTTGGTCTCTGGGGTAAAGACTCGTTGAGCCTAGACAGGAGGGAAAAAGAATAACACTCCCAGATGGAGTGCAATGAATTGCGTGATGTTCTTGCAAGACATTTTAACATTAAGTCTACAAAATTATGGCCGTGGGATGCTGCAAGCCTCCCAAGAGAGTACACTCTTCTGCTCAAATCAAAGAAGAAATGAGAGGACTTGGCAGGTTCGGGTCCAGGTTTTGGTCAGCCTTGCAAATGACCAGGCACTCAGAGACTGGGACTTGTTTTGAGTTTTTAAGTCAGAGACTTAATCTGTCTTTCCTAAAAGGCATTATTTTTACTTCTGTGTTCAGAATGAAACCATAAAGCACCAAGGTTTATAAAGGTCTGAAAATGGGGTGCTCAACAAAGGCAAACATTTAAATTCTTAGCTGCAAGGGAAAGGTGGCTCACTTAGCCTCTAAATGAAGCTATATAGCATAGTGATGAAATCATAGGCTTTGATATTAGAGTCCTGGGTTTGAATCTCTGCCCTGGCTAGCTATGTAAACCTGGGTGAGCTGTTTAACCTCTCCGTGCCTCAGTTTACTTACCTATAAGATGTGATGGGAGGTAAATCAGTGCCTTCTTCAGGCTTGTTTGCAAGGGTTAAATGACAAAATACACAAAACATGTTCAGCATGGTGGGGCATATAATAGATTTTCTATAAATGTCAGGAGTTATTATTCTTAATAGTTCAGCAACCTGCCTGGAAAACATTATGTTACTTCATTGTTTGGTTAGAGATGGATCAGCTTTGTTTGTGGCCCTGACTATGGAAGGGATTTGCAAAAGCAGTGGAGGTTGGGGTTGCAGAAAGGTCTGGAAATGCCACTTTACGTTAAAGGCTTGAGGTATATTGTGCAAAAGGCCACAGTTGACACCTCCCATCTCTTGGACTAAACTCAGTTGGGAAAGAGGTCTTGGGTGAAACCACTTCTTTCAGCTGGGGAGTTTGGGTCCTTTTCCCTTTCAGCTTCATGTTCTTCATCTTAGAAATGGTTTTCTTCATGTTGTCTTTCTATTTTTTTTCAAGTTCTGTTGAGTTGAGAGACATGACCCAGAGCCTTGGACTTGTACACTTAGGGTTTGTGGCTGACCAAACTGCCTTTTATTTTTTTCTTCCAGATATTTCTGTGTAAGAGTTATGGGGAAGTCAATTTTACTATCAGTAATGAAGAATGAGCAAGCAAAAGCTTAATTAAAATAATAAATCATCAATCAAATTTAATACTGCCATTGGCAACCACTGGGCTATCTCAGGGCCCCCCTACCCATGCTCCATTATTATTTTCCAAGAGACTGAGAACAGACTTTGTCCAAAGAAGACAGGCTGGAGCAGGTATAAGCTTGCATTCTCTCCTGTCTGTGAGTTCATGCTCGTTTGCTCAGGATTTCCCCTGACCGAATGTTCTAGAGAGGTCATCACTTCATTTTACAATTTCCAATGATCAGAACTGCTGATAAGCAATGAAATCTCACTGAGTTCAGTGGCTCACAGCTATAATCCCAGCACTTTGGGAGGCTGAGGTGGAGGATCACTTGAATCCAGGAGTTTGAGACCAGCCTGGGAAACATAGTGAGGCCTTGTGTCTACAAAAAAATAAAAATAAAAATAAATTAGCAAGGCATGGTGGTGCATGCCTGTAGTCCCAGCTACTTCTGGAGGCTGAGATGGGAGATTGTTTGAGTTTGGGAGCTTGAGGCTGCAGTGAGCCATGATTGTGCCACTGCATTCCAGCCTGGGTGATGGAGCAAGACCCTATCTCAAAGAAAAGCAATGAAATCTGGCCCCTTTGGGTCTTTGGTTGCTGCCAACACACTTCTTTTTTCAGCTTTTGTTTCCGTCTCTTCATTCTAGAACCTTGGCTTAAAGTCTGGTCTGCTTACCCAAGTCCTGGGTAATCCCTTCCATGGTACCTCTCATAGGTTACCTTGTACTAGGGTAGAAACGTGGCAGGAGACCTCGCCTGTTTGGCCCAGGTGGCCTGTCCAGAAAATCTGCAGACTAGCTTAACTACATACTAGTCTGTTCCTAAAGTCTCAACAGACTATTGGAGCTAACCTAATTTGAATATGATACTTCTGTACATTTTAGTGCTGTGCTTTACAAACTAACCTTCCCAGCTGATCCCGTAAGCCTGGCTGGGAACTGGGTTCTGTTCCCAGGTCCACTGCTAGCTGCCTCTTTGAGGGGTCTGAGACAGCCTCATTGTGTGCCATTTCTCCATCTGCAAATCTTAAGAAACCTGTGAGGATTAATGAAATAATGTCTACAGAGATCTTTAGAAGAAAGGTGCTATGTAAACCTGAAGTATTATTCTTCTGTTTATGAGAAGTGGTATAATATTGCCTGGGAGAAATTGTGACCTGGGTTCAAAAGTGCTAAAAAGTTCTCTTTGGCTCTTTGGGATCTGGAATTGGGTTACAATGGGGATACTTCAAGGAGAAGTTGACTCTTTGACTTCATACATAGAGAGACTAGAAATTCCGATGAGAATATACACACTGATGTGGGATCAGCTTCCCCTGCTTCCTCCTCCTTGGGGCACTTGAAACAAGACATCCATATTCCTAACAACAAATTCCTATTTGAGCCATCTTGAGACTCTCCACATGGACCACTATTGTGTAAGTTCTCAGATAATAAAAATTTGAGTAAGCATCAAAGTGTCCTATTTGTGCTCAGCAATGGTGATGGCTTTTGAATCAAGGTGAAGTTCTCTTTCGTGCTTCTCACTGTGCCAGAAGTTACACCACAGTGTTTGTGTGATCTGCTGTTGTCTGTTGTCTTATTTTCCCCAAGAGCTTGTAGGTTTCTGGAGACTAGGAACCTTGCTGTATGATTTCTGTCTCCCTCCTGCAGCACTGAGTATAGTGATACGTGTGCCAAGGCTTTGTTTTTCAGCTTTGGAGCCTCCACTGCTAAGCAACTTTCCCTCTCAGAGTCGCCAGGCTGGGGCAGCTATCCCAGGAAATTGGCTATTTGGGATGAATGTGGGTCTACCCCCAGAGGTATTTGTATTTTGGTGGGGAATTCTTGAAGGCAGCAAAATCTGTAAGCTCCTCCCCAACAAAGACTACCGGGATGGAATAACAGGGGACTCCGCTGCTTTATTCCCAGCAGTCACACTACCTGGCCTGTGTGCTTCATTGACATATTGAGTATTGTTCACTCGGGCAGAAAAAAATACCACAACCTCACAGCCTTCTTGGTTTCCTGAAAAAAGATCTGTCACTTTGAATTTGCTAGTTTGCCAAATGACAGCTGTTTGCCTCCCAGGCAGGCTTTGCTGTCATCAGAGACAGGGATGGAGGGAAAATAATGCCATCATCTAGGGGAAGGGTCTTGTGTTGATCTTCAACATGGCTAACCAAATGGACGATCAGCAGGCAGACACGAGGTATTTTCATTTTCACTCTTATTTCAAGAGATTTGTGATGGTGTTTCATAGTCTAAAAATAAAGGATCCGCCCGCAGACATTTCTCCCTCCACTACCCTCATCATATTAGCTGCTGCGTTTTCCTCTCCAGATTTTGATTCTATTATCTTTTATTATAAATGAAAGGTCAAGGAATACTTTTCGTATTCCATAATAGGATTGGTTCTGGAAGAATCTTTGAAAAAAGAATACGTTCAAGACATTGGGGCTTGGAATAGAACAGAAGCATCTCAAAAGCATGTTTTTCTGGTTAAGGAAAGCACACAAGAACGTTTCACAGCGATGCTCTGCTATCTTCTCTGTACCCCTCCGCCCTACGCTCATGGGAGAGCTCATTTCTCTCCCCATCAGACACTGGGAAATACTCGCAAGGCTCTGGCAGTCTCAAGGCTGCAATTCCTGAGACCGGGGACTCTGTGCTGCCATCTCGTGGCAGATCTCAGACACAGCAAGCTGGCTGCCGGAATCCTGCTTGAACTTGGCTTGCGGCGGGAGCTGTGGTTTGGCTCAAATCCTTATAGAGCTTTGTTGCCAGTCATGTTGATTTTTAAAAAATGTTTTACTCCCTATGCCCCCCTTTTAGTTTTTCATGTTGGCACTTCATTTAATGTGCCTCCAGAGGCTACATTTTGGGTTTTGATGTGCTTGGTCAATGTTAAAGAATCGGTTAACTATCTTCCTGAAAGAAGGCAGTAATGCAGACAGACACCTTTGACAACAGGTAGACCACTGGCTGGCAACCCTAGAAAGAGGGACACACGGGAGACTAAGAATGAAAGATGCAGTGAGGTTTATTGCTCTTATTCATTGGTTTGGTTTTTTTTTTTTTTTTTTAGAGTATTCTGACCTTTTCCTTGAGTGTATTTTTGCTACCATTTCTCTTGTTTAGATCTGGAGAGACTCAAACTCAAGCTGGGATTTGGGGAAAAGTGTTTGAGAATGCCAGTCTGGCTTTCAGAGGCATGATAGGCACATCTCTGTTGATATCCAAATTGGAACAACTTTCCTTGTTACCAGAAAACAGCTGGTGTCTGCAGACCTTCCCATGGTTGGCCATGACACAGGCCCCTGGAGTTGCTCTGCTCTCGTTAGAGAGTTCCTGTCTGGAGCCACCAGGAAGACACCAATCTCCCCTGGGGCCTGAGGGCAGGATCATTATTTTGTTCTCTTCTGCATCCTGAATGCCTGGGAAGGCATTTAAATGACAGGCCTCTATTTGTATTCCAGATCTGTGTCTTGGGTGACCCTGGGCAAGTTTCCTAACATTGATCCCTCCTCTGTAAGATGGCGATCATTGGGAATTTTTGGTGAAAAAAATGCGCATGATTCTTAGCACAGAGCCTGAACACACAGAGAATGAGTTCAGTAAGTGTGAGCCAGTATTAGAAAATGTTTCTTGAATGAAGATGTGAATGGAATGAGCCCTGAACTTGAGTCACAGTGGTGACCCATACTGCATGTGGGGATGAGGCAGCCCAGGGGGTGAGGGAGTCCTGAAGGCATGGCTTTGCGTGTGCCACTTCTCTCCAGAGTCACTGGCTCAAGAACAAGTGTTTTTGTCTCTTGGCAAAATTGGGAAAGTGAATGGAGTGGTCTTGATTAACCTGTGTTTGAATTTACTCTGTAGCTGCTGGACTCAATTAAGGAAATGGAGGAATCAGGCTCTCACCAGCAATTCCCTGAGCTTTTAAATTTTTTTCTTGGAAGGCCTGGGATTCCAAAGACTACTCCACATTCACACCAATCAGACACCAGGGCAATGATCAGATATGGCAGTTCTGTACCAATGTGACCGTTGATAGAATATTTAAAAACTCCCAGTGTAATCAGAGGGGGAAAAAACCCACTAAACCTACAGCTAAGGTTTAGGTTTGTTCTATGTGTGTGTACAAAAAAAAAAAAAAATCCAGATGTGAATCTACAAATCATCTGGTTGGAATAATTTTTGTGCTGGACTGTAATTACAAGCTATTTATTATGAATCTTGGGATCCTGTTATGGATTTTGACTGGCTCCCAGGTTTCTAAGTCAGCAGAGTTCCTATATTTAAGCGAATGTGTGCCTTCCTATTTATCAGATCCCAGATTGTGTCATCACTTTGACTGCCCCGAGAGCTTTGAACTCTCTGTATCTGAAGATTCTTCCCTTCAGAGAGGAGATGCGCTTGGGAGTGGCCCTTGGCTAAGGCCGCAGCCAGGTTGCAGCCAGGTTTGCTGAATGCATAAAGCCATACAGTCCTGGTAACAGAAGCTCTGTTAATGAAGTTCTTTCACAATTCTCCTGGGGTGGGAGAGTCGGTATAAAATTTAGCTTGCAAGAACTACGCTTTTCAAAATGAAGTCACTGTCAACAATACCAAGCAGCATACATACCTGGTGGCTATCTGTGATGACTTTGGTGGGAGTTGGGAGAGATTATTAATTTGCAAAAAATATGTCTCTTTATTTTGAATGGTGACCATAACAATGTATGACCTTTGTAGTTTAAGAAAAAATTATAAAAATAAATCTAAGGGCTGTGCCTTATAGTTAGCCTTGATGCCACCATTGTCATGGAGAAAAGGGGGTGAGGGAAGGAGTTCTGGGGAGCATGGAGCCAGTATGCTTGGCTTCAGATTGTAGGTCTGCTATTCACAAAGGGACTGTGGACAGCTCCTTATCCCAGCTCAGCCCCAGTGGCCACAGAAATACTCTCCCCTGATGGCAGTGGTTCTCAACCCTAGCTGAACATTGGAATTACCTGGGAGCTTGAACAAATACCCATGCCTGATCCTTAGATTAACCAGATCTGAGCTTCAGGGGGTGGGAGACCGTGGCAGTCTTTGTTAAGAACTCCACAGGGGGTTGTAATGTGCAGGTAAGGATGAGGGCCACTGTCTCACAGGATTTTAAGAGTAAATGAGGTCAGTCCCTTGAGGGTACTTACCATATAACAGATGCAAAAAAAAAAAAAAGAGAGAGACAGAGAGAGAGAGAGAGAAGGAGAAAGAGAGAGAGAGAGAGACTGGATGACTCAGGTCACCCTCGCATCATAAGGACAACCAGTAAATGAAAAAACAAAACAGCAGCAGCAGCAGCCCCTGCAGGTGTGGGGTGCAGGTGGCTGTGGATCGATGCCCTTCCTCTGGGTGTCAGACAAGTCCTAGGACAGTTTCAGGAGAATATTCACCACATTCATTCCAGCGTTCCTTAACAGAAATGAGTGTCATTTTCTACATGTGCCATTCAGTGGACAAGTTTGAGCAACACCGGTCTTGGCTTATTGTTTCTGTGCCTCAGTTGGCCTTGCAAAAGCCATGAGTGCAGGGAAATAACAGGGCTGATATGGAAACAGCTGTGGGCAAGGCAAGGCCCAACCCTCCCCATAGAACTCACTCTCAGCTCACACACAAGCTCGCAGGCACATATGCACATGCACACCCACACACACACACCCACACACACACACACCTGCAGGCTCGCATGTGTCTCCTTGGTTCTGAGCAAGAAATGGTGAGATCTTCTTAGTCTCATGACATGGAGGCATACTGGGTACACTTGAGAATCTTCTCAAATTTGTTATCAGGGCTGAGTTTGGTTTTCTTCTTTATTAATACATATTCCAAGAGAGTTCTAGGTTCATTTCAAGGTGAGCAGAGCCGGCCAGTTGCTCCTCTCCAACCTGCCCCCAGATGAGGCACTGGTAGTGCTTGCTGTTATCCAGGGAAGGGCATAGGTGTGCACACATTTATGTCTTCATCTTGAGTTCCATCTCTCCCACTGGAAAGCTGGGTAATCTTGGAAAAGTCAGCTACCTTCTCTGAGCAGCAGTTTTCTTGTTTGCAAAATGGGGATAACGATACTGACCTCACAGAATTTTAGTGAGAATGAAAGCCACATCACCTAGCATGTTGTCGCCACTTGATAAATCTCACATTTTGTTGAATTTTTTGAGACAGTATTTTTGGTTCAGGTGCATACAATCCATATACAAACAGGCATATCCATCATGTTTGTATCTTCTTTAAGACATTTTAACAGCTAACCTTTCAGGAAAAAACCAAAGATGCAAATGTTCACCACACGTTCATTAGCATAAGTGCTAATATAACACAGCTGTCCCACAGCTAGAAAACACTGACGTCCATGTCTCTGCTTGGCATGTAGAATATTATTTTTTCTTTTACCAAGCCGATCCAATATTCAACTTTGTCATTATTTGAGTTGGAACTTTAGATTGCTGCATTTTAATGCACTCTACTATTAAGGATTGTTGGACAGCCATGTGAAAATATTTTTGTTCTCACGATGCAGTCCTGGCCCAGGTAGCCCAACAGGCAAAATATGGTTTACACAAATATTATCGTTTCTGTAGTGTGTACTAAAAAGAAACCTTAGAATCTGAAGGAGCGGGAGAGAACGTCTCCCTTGGCAATCGGTTATCTAGGTGAAGCTGGCTTTGTAAAGAAGGGACTTTTCATCTCCTCTCATCTGCCTCTGATCTCCAAAGTCCTGTGTTCCTGGATGGGTATTTCTGTTTCAGAGATAGCAAAATCCTATTTGCCCTCACAGCGTTTTCTTGCCAAGTGAAGGTCAGATAAGAGTGGGGCTCGGAAAACCTCTGTGGTGTGTTAGGATTTGGGGAATTCTGTTTGATGTCTATTTCAAATCTCTCGTGTCTCTTTTTGTCTAGAACAAGGAAGTGACATGTAAGAGAGAGAAGTGCCCCGTGCTGTCCCGAGACTGTGCCCTGGCCATCAAGCAGAGGGGAGCCTGTTGTGAACAGTGCAAAGGTGATTGATGTCTTGGCCGTCTTCTCTTCTGGCTGCTGCTTCAGGCATTTTTATTTCTCTTTCTCTCACCTTCCTTTTCACTCAGCTTTTGGCTGGGGTGCACATGGGTGGGGAGGAGAAGTAGGGTGTGTGTGTGTGTGTGTATGTGTGTGTTTGTGTGTATGTGTGTATCTGGGGCTGGAAGGCAGGGGGCTCTCCTGGAGGAGGGATGAAAGTATGTGAGCATCTTCATATTTGGTTTATTTTCTAAGGCAGGTTGTTAAAATGTCGTAGAGAAGAGTCAGCCACCATGCCTCTGCATATTTGTACACACACACGAGCATATTTTGTCAACAAGTTTCAACACTCAGTTTTTCCAGGCTCCACACTCACCCTGCCCACCTCTGCCAGAGAAGTCTTTAAGCCTGTATTTTATCATTTTCGTCCTCATTAAAATTTTCCTTTCCTTCCAAATTAGATCTAAGTCCCTCCGCCTGTCTTTGAAGCATCTCTATCATCTCCTTACTCCAGCCTCATTTTCCATCACCCTCCAGCCCCATGCTCCATCTGGAATGTGCTGTTCCTAGTCTCACCTCTCTCTTGGCCTTAGTGGGGGTCTTTTTTCCCAACCTGTCCAGGTGCTGCCTGTGCTCAAGGTGCTCAGCCCTCATCTGCCACATTCCCCTTTAGATTTCTATGGCCTCCAGAAGCCCACATGGATACCGCAGTGGTGTGATTTTCCCCCTCTGTGGTTTCATGTAGATCGTCAGCTCCCTGGGGATTTCACACCGTGTATATGTCAATAGTGCTTCACAGTGTGGAGCCACGCAGGAGGCAACATTAGCGCAGTGTTCAGGGTGTGGGCTCTGGAGTCACCCTGCCGAGTCAGAATCCAAGTTTACTGGGTGGCAGAGTGTTCCCCAAATTTCACAGCTACTTGGAAGCTCAGAATGTGACCTTGTTTGGAACTAGGCCCTTTGCAGATATAGTTAATTAAGATGAAGTCATGCTGAATTTGGGTGGCCCCAAATCCAGTGTGACTTGTGTCTTTATAAGAAGAGGAAGAGACAGAGACAGACAGAGACACACAAAGAGTGGCAGAAGCTGGAGTGATGCTGCCACCAGCCTAGGAGTGCCCAGGGCCGCCAGGATCTAGGAAAGGCAAGGGGTGATTCTTCCCAAGTGCCTTCAGAGGGAGCATGCCCTGCCGACACCTTGATCTTGGTCTTCTAGTCTCCAGAACTGTGAGACAATAAATGTCTATTGTCCTAAGCCTCAGGAAACTCATCCACCACATTTCCATGTGAGTAGGGGGAGACATGGACCCTTTCTTGATCTCATCACCTCATTTGTTGAGTGAGGACAGCAGGTTGGGCATGGTGGCTCATACCTGTAATCCCAGCACTTTGGGAGGCCAAGGTGGGCGGATTACTTTAGGTCAGGAGTTCAAGACCAGCCTGGCCAACATGATGAAACCCTGTCTCTACTAAAAATATAAAAATTAGCCAGGTGTGGTGGTGGGTGCCTGTATTCCCAGTACTGGGGAGGCTGAAGCAGGAGAATCACTTGAACCCAGGAGGCAGAGGTTGCAGTGAGCCAAGATTGCACCACTGCACTCCAGCCTGGGTGACGGAGAAAGACTCCATCTCAAAAAACAAACAAACAAGACAAAAAACGAGGACCATTGTGTTGGAGGGACCAACATGGAAAGATGCATTTACCATACTGCATGTCAACATCTCTCAGGTAATAGAAGTATTACTGGTGCCCTTTGCATGCTTGACAAGCTTTCGGTTTGCTTCTCCATGATTGGTCATGCAGAAGGGAGCTTTCTTATGCTGTAGTGTATAGCCTTCTTTCCTTCTTGACCTGCTAATTCCTTTATCACCACCCTTTCCTCCTCTTATCTTAATCTTTCAAGGGAAAGAGATACCCAAGACAAACACATTTCCTGAACATTCTTTTTGGGCTTAAGATGATAAGCCTCTTCTAACCAATCTGGACCCAAGAACAGGCCAGTGAGTGCAGTGTCCTGAGTTCTCTTTCTGATGGAAATCCCAATGCATTTGGGGGTAGGTCAAGAATCCTGCCCTGCTCTAAGGTGGACCTTCATGAGAGGGACTCCTGAATGGGTGATAGGGTTTAGCTTTGTGTCCCCACCCAAATCTCTTCTTGAATTGTAATCCCCATATGTCAAGGGAGAGACCAGGTGGAGGTAATTGGATCATGAGGGTGGTTTCCTCTATGCTCTTCTCGTGCTGTTCACAAGATCTGATGGTTTTATAAGGGGCTCTTCCCCCTTTGCTTGGCACTTCTCCTCCCTGCCACCTTGTGAAGAAGGTGCCTTGCTTCCCCTTCACCTTTTGCCATGATTGTAAGTTTCCTGAGGCCTCCCCAGCCATGCTGAGCTGTGACGCAATTAAACCTCTCTCCTTTATAAATTGCCCAGTCTTGGACAGTTCTATGTAGCAGTGTGAAAATGAACTAATACAGTGAGTCTGACTTTTCAGGGGCCCTGGGGTGGATGTTAATATGCACCCTTTGTTTTCTCTCTTTGTACCTCATAATACAGTGCTTGTCTCAAGGGTTTTAAGGGACACAGTCCTGTTGACTCTTAAATACTGGAGACTCCCAGTATTTTGGTGAGTTTTTTTTTTAGTTGGAATTGTAACTTATGCTCATAGGAGAAGCCTCAAAAAATAGTCTAAACTGTGGAAAAGCAGGAAAAAAATACAGTCTCACCATCCAGAAATAGCAATTGCTATCATTTGATATATTTATTTCTGTATTTTCCCATGTAAAAGTGTTTACAGGGTTGATATTTTGCTACCCATATTGCATTATTTATATTTTTTCCTACTTAACATTAGGGCATAACATCTCTGTTATTTGGACATATCGTCCTTAATAGATGCATAAGATTCTGTTGTAAGAGTGTCTCAACATTCATTTGGTTGTTTCTGACCACATTTTTGGGCAGTTAGGTTATACCTTGGTTTTTAGCTTTGAATGTGAGTAAAGGCAAGAAGCTAAAGCCAAAGAGCCTTGTGTAGTAAAGGAATAAGGACTGGAGGGAGACCCTTGGGAGGGCATTCCCTGAGCCCCTCAGATCTGAGTGTTCACCCAATCTGGGTTTGGCCTCCCAAGGAATCCCAGTAAACCTCTCTGTAACTCTTTTGCATTCTGCATTCATATAGGAGAAAACAACAACAACAAAACAACAACAGATCAGTGGGTAGCAGAAATTCTGAGACAGCAGTAGCAGCTGCATTTCTGATAAGTCCTCTAACAAGAGCCTGCATGCTCATGCTGAAGCTTTTGACTGTTCTTGCTCAATGAGAGTGATTTAGTGAGGAATCATAGTAATGCAGAAGTTTGCTGATAATAGTTTACTTTGGAACTAAATAATGTCTAGGCATGATTGTCTCAGGGTCAAAGAATTTATATATATTATATGTATTTATATATAATAGAATTTATATATATTATATTATATATATTTATATATAATAGAATTTATATATATTACATATTATATATTCATATATAATAGAATTTATATATGTAACATTATATATTTATATATAATATAATTTATATATTATATATTTATATATAATTTATATGTAATATATTTACATATAATTTATATATTATATATTTATATATAATACATTTACATATAATTTATATATTATATATTTATATATAATATAATTTATATATGTTCGAAATAGAAATATAATTTTAATATAAATATATATTTATATATATTTTTATATATGTAACATAATACACAATGGAGTCTCCTTAGCAAAGAAATGGAGCCTCATTTTTTCAGATCATTTAACACAGTGGTTCCCAACCTTATTGGCATCAGGGACCAGTTTCATGGAAGACCATTTTTCCATGGACAGGGATGGGGGGATGGTTTTGGGATGATTCAAATGTATTACATTTATTTCACACTTTGTTTCTATTATTATTACATTGTAATGTGTCATATATAACTCACCATAATGTAGAATCACTGAGAGCCCTTAGCTTGTTTTCCTGTGAGTAGATGGTCCCATCTAGGGTTGATGGGAGACAGTGACAGATATTCACGCGTTAGATTCTCATAAAGAGTGCACACTTAGATGACATGCATGTGCAGTTCACAATAGGGTTTGTGCTTCCATGAGAATCTAATGCTGCAGCTGATCTGACAGGAGGCGGAGCTCAGGCGGTGATGTGAGCGATGGGGATCAGCTGTAAATACAGATGAAGCTTCGCTCGTTTGCCCACCTCTCACCTCCTGATATGTGGCTCAGTTCCTTACAAGGTACAGACCAGTACAGGTCCGTGGCCCAGGCAGGGGTTGGGGACCCTTGACTTAACACATTGTAACAGGAGCACTGATAGACTGAATTCTCCTGTATTTTGAATGGTATCTGCATTCAGAGGTAATACCTTTTGCAGTTTTTAAAGCTGCTCACCAGGCTGTGTGGTCAGGCCTCTTGTGGAGGTGCACACAGCGTGTACCTAACATAGTGTAGTGGGTGCCAGGCGGAATGGGTGCAGGGCATGGCTCTATCAGCAAGCATATGGGAAGGTGAAATCTAGTATTATTCGTGGATGACCAATAGTGAAAGCTTACTAGATGCTTCAGGTTACCCTTGAATATTGTTTCCTGTTTGTTTGTTCTTCCTTTTCCCTGAGGGAATGTGTATAAACGGTGTTTCTCAAAATGTAACGGATCACAGAAGCAGCAGTTAGAATGCAGATTCCTGGGGCTTGCCCAATATAATAGTAGTCAGCAAGATGATCATCCTCTTCATCAAAACAGCAGCAGGTAGTACTCCTGGTGGTACTTTCTTGGAGCCAGGCACTGAATCCTCACAAGGTCAGCCCCATTTTACAGATGGAAAAATGGTGACACTGAGAGCCTTAGTGACTTTCCCAATATCGCACAGCTAGTAAGTGACAGAGATGGGAGACAGACCCAGGTGTTCTCACCATTAGGCTTGCAGGCCTGCTGTATCAGCAGCACCCAGCCTGGGCCCCTGACTGTATATTTTTAAGTCTCCACTGAGACCCTTATGCAGACAGGCTTGAGGACCACAGCTATCAGACAGACAACGGAAAGGAAGAGAGAGGGTCGGCCTCCCTGATGGAGAAATGAGAACCACATCCCACAGCTTTTAGAGGCTGATAGTCATTACCTATCCTGGTCAATATACTTGAGAAAAATCAAGCATGAGACCATGTAGGCGTGAGAAATCTCTTTACCTTTTGTAGTGGGAGGCCATGTTTTCTCTCTGACCCTTTGCTGTCTTCCTATTTTGAAAATCACTAGAATGATTAAAAAAGAAATAAAGGAAAACAGCAGATAATGACCAAGAAAACATCACTCTGATGTTGAAGTGCTGGGGAATGCTTATTGGAAGTCTATTCCGGTTATTCGATTGTGTAAGTAAATGGGAGTGGGGGGACCTGAACCCCAAGAACTGGCCTCACTTCCTCCCATGATTTGTTGAAACTTTCTTTTCTTTTTCCCTTCTGACTTCTCTCTCTTTCTCCTTTCCTTCCTTGGCACAATTATGTTTAATTTTAAATTTAATTAAACACCACATTAATATATTATTGTACTAAAAAAGTTAAACAAGAAAGGAGAAAGAAGTTCTTTTTGAGCCTGTGAAACCCACTCTGCTCAGAAATAACAACTGTTACCAATTTATTGTGTGTTTTCCAGACCTTTTTCAGTTTATTCCATGTATATATAATTTTGTCTGTGTACTTTTATTTTTACATAAATGGAAAGAAATGGTCTTTTGCAGTTTGCTTTGGCCAAACTGCCCCCCCACCCCACAATATCAAAAAACAAAAAACCTAAAAATCAACAACAATGTGACTTAGGAATTTTCCCCGGCCAGTTCATGCTTTTTCAACTCTTGTATGGATTCCATAGTATAGATATAGAGTAATTCATTTAACACCTCCCTATTGATAGCCGTTTAGATTTTCAGTTTTTGCAAGCTGCAGGGAACCAGCTTGTCATTCCTGTCAGGCCCATGTGTGTCTGTTTCTCAAGGACAGAGACCTAGAAATCACAGTGTTGGGAGAAAAGGTGTGCATGTGTCAAACTATGATGGACATTTTTACTAAATGGCTCCAAAAAAGACAAGGCTATTTTCTTTCCCTCTTCCCTGAGAGTTTTTAAGCCCTTTCTCCGTAAAAGATGATAGGGAAAGCTGGTGTCACACGTGGCAAAATTTAGACCTGTTTGGATAGCTTTGCCTTCCCTCATTTCCATTCCATCTAACGGATTCCCCCACTTCACACTGCAACATTCACACTCCTGACCCAGTTCTCTCCTGCTCTGGATTTCCCCATATTACCAGGGATATGTTCCTCCCCCTTTTGGTGGTTTGGTGAGAAGTGGTATCAAGCTCCATTTAAAGAGCCTAACTGAGTGCCATCAATTGCTGTTGTGTTTTCTACAATAAAGTGTAGAAAGCACTGACAGTTGTCAACAAGTTAACACTTAAATGGTAGTGTTTTTACAGAATTTGGTCCAGTATTGCAAAACTTCAGTGACAGAAGGGACTAAATTTAGAATATAGGCTAGATGAAGAATGTGGGAATGTTTTACTGGCCTGTTATTTTTAAGAATGATTTTTTCTTCTATTTTTATTTATTTTTTAATTAATTATCATTATTATTATTATTATTGAGACGGGTCTCGCTCTGTCGCCCAGGCTGGAGTGCAGTAGTATGATCTCGGCTCACTGCAACCTCCGCCTCCTGCATCCAAGTGATTCTCATGCCTCAGCCTCCCAAGTAGCTGGGATTACAGGTGTGTGCCACAGTGCCCGGCAATTTTTTTGTATTTTTAGTAGAGATGAGGTTTTGCTGTGTTGGCCAGGCTCATTTCCAACTCCTGGCCTCAAGTGATCCACCTGCGTTGGCCTCCCAAAGTGCTGGGATTACAGGCATGAGCCACAGTGCCCAGCCTAAGAGTGATTTTCTCAATGGGAAATATTATGGTTATCATAATCATAAAACATATTCTGCGTTAGAAACCTTTGAAATAGCTCAGAAATTATTAATTTTTTTGTTTGTTTTGAAACTTCTAATACAAGGAAAGTATGAGAGAAGAAGGCATGTTATCATCTCATTTTTTTCTTGGTTAGTCTCTTAAGAAATTTGAGTTATTTAAAATTCCTCATATTCTATAGTTGAGTTTCTATTTGTCGTTTATTCTATTTGTACTTATCTATGTGAGCTACTTCTATAATTAATGTGCATAGTTTATTTATAATTATGTGGAATGTCATTTGATTCCTTTAAATAATTACAGAAGTTTATATATATTGTAAATTGGTCTTTACTACTATGCTCATTCTTTATGGGTCTTCATGGGTCATTCCTATTCTTTAAGGCCAGGATGCTGATCAGAATACAGCTCCTCAGAGATAACATTGTTCCTGCAGGCAAACATAATTTTATGATGGAGTCTCGCTCTGTCACCCAGCCTGGAGTGCAGTGGCACGATCTTGGCTCACTGCAAGCTCCACCTCCTGGGTTCACACCATTCTCCTGCCTCAGCCTCCTGAGTAGCAGGGACTACAGGCGCCTGCCAACACGCCCGGCTAATTTTTTGTATTTTTAGTAGAGACAGGGTTTCACCGTGTTAGCCAGGATCGTCTCGATCTCCTGACCTCATGATCCGCCCACCTTGGCCTCCCAAAGTGCTGGGATTACAGGCCTGAGCCACCGCGCCTGGAGTTTTTTTTTTTTTTTTTTTGAGACGGAGTCCCACTCTGTCACCCAGGCTGTAGTGCAGCGGTGCAATCTTGGCTCACTGCAACCTTCGACTCCTGGATTCAAGTGATTCTCTTGCCTCAGCCTCCTAAGCAGCTGGAATTACAGGTGCCTGCCATCAGGCAGACTAATTTTTTTGTATTTTTAGTAGAGACGGGGTTTCGCCATGTTGGCCAGGCTGGTCTTGAACTCCTGATCTCAGGTGATCCACCCGCCTCGGCCTCCCAGAGTGCTGGGATTACAGCTGTAAGCCACCGTCCCTGGCCAGTGTTACTGCTTTTATCTACCAAGAGCTCTCATCCTGAGGCTCATGAAAGCTGTGGCATCCATCTGTCTGTCCATGTAGTATTGAAGCACTGCGGATTGTGAGGTGTGATTATCTGGTTGATTTTAAGACCTTTACCTCCATCTGTTATCTTCATGGAAGTACCAGAAGGCCTTATGTTCCCTATTGCTGGATACCAAGTTATTTGGTTTATGCTCACCACTAAGTCTTCACAACAGTGAGGTAATTTCTGTCTTATTTTATATATGAGGAAAATGAGGGCCTGGAGAAGTTCAGTCATTCATCTGCCAAGATGTTAGTGACCCAGGATCAAGCAGAGGGTGACCATGTCCTCAAGGAGCTTGCTTCATTAAGGGGACACAGAGAAGTACCATCTGGTTGGGAAGTTCTCTGGGGAAGGCATGCCTGAGTGCAGGGGGAAGGTGTTTTAGTCCATTCCCACATTGCTATAAGGAAATACCCAAGACTGGGTAACTTATAAAGAAAAGAGGTTTAGTTGATTCAACATGGCTAGGGAGGCCTCAGGAAAAGTACAATCATGGCAGAAAGCACCTCTTCACAGGGCAGTAGGAGAGAAAATGAGAGCCAGCAGGGGAAATGCCAGACACTTATAAAACCATCAGATCTCGTGAGAACTCACTATCATGAGAACAGCATGGGGGAAACTGCCCCCATGATTCAATTACTTCCCACTGGGTCCTTCCCATGACATGTGAGGATTATGGGCATTACAATTCAAGATAAGATTTGGGTAGGAACACAGCCAAACCGTATCAGAAGGGAAGGAGGTTAGCTAGCAGGCAAGGAATCAGGGATGTGCCTGGGAAGGCTTTCCAGAAGAGCAATGCGTTTTTATGAACAAGTAAAAGGTAATCACATTCAAAAAGGGCTGCTCTGCACAAGGCTCCTGGGTGAAGGTTCTGGCACACACAAAGGCATGACATAGGTCTTAGTCATTGCCTGCCACTCAAAATCACCTGGGGAACTTGTTAAGGTACCAGTTTCTAGGCTTCCTTGAATTAAACAAATCTGATTTAAAACAAATCTGTAATAAGTTTTTGTTTGTTTGTTGATTGTTTGAGGAGGAGTAGAGGGGTCACACAAAAAGATAACAGAATCCTATCATGACTTTTACTTATTTTCCTCCGAAAAAGATGCTGATATTGAAAAGGCAATGGTAGGATAGTACATCTGCTTAAGGACAGAAATATGAAAACTCATAGTTCAAACGTATTCTTAGAAAGGCTTTGTGTGTGCATGCATTTGTGTCCCTGTTTTCTTTAATTGCATTGCTCATATGTTCCATTCGTTTATTGATTTAACAATTATTTGTGAATCCATGGGCCAGGTATTTATAGAATAGTGCTGCTTACCAAATTGTCCTTAGCTTTTATGAAGCCAGAATATTCTTTAAAACAGAAAAGTAAGTAAATTATAACCAATTTCTCTAAGGCAAATATTTCAGTGTGCTTTTGAGATTATTTTTATGCTAATAATAATTATACATTTTTATCCAAATAGCCTAACAACTGGGCAGAAGATTAATCTAATTTGAAAAAACTCAATATTGTTTGATGAAAACAAATGAGATCATCGGGAGTCAAACAGATGGTTTTGGCAGCTTTTCTGTATTTACTTGGACTGAAAATCACCCTTTAATGTAGGGTTCTTTCATGAACAATAATGTGTTTGTTATCTGAATATATGTTTGCTATTAGTAGATCATAAATGAATAAGGTGTGTTTCAGACATTTATAGGTCAAGTTCCATCTTCTTTCCTCATATAGAGCGTGAAATATTAATTGTCCACAAGAGTTTGATGAAGGATTGAAAAAAAAGTCTTTCATTTGTTAAGTGGGGTTTATTTTCCATAACCTTTTCTTGTCTTTGATTTTTCTGTGTTTTGTCTTGTTTTTCTATGGGTTATGATCCCATGGGTTGCATTTTTTAATAGTTTAACTTTTATATTTGATTTTTAAAATCTATGATGTCTCATGAAAAGAAAAAGGCAAAATATAAATATCTGCACATCAATTTCCAAAATGAGGTCAACTGCCCTACGTTCTGATAAATAAGAATTAAAGAGCAAAACATGCATTGTGAAATTTAAGAGAATTGAGCTCATGTCTGTAGACCAATTACTGACCAATGTAAAGGGGGACTATGAATAATGGTAATAGATTAAGCATTATTAATTATAGGTTGCCTTTTGTATAGTACAAGATTATGAATAAGGGACCTTTTCTCAGTGCTGCTTCGAGAATGACCTGGAAGATGATCATGGCTTTCAGAATACTGCTATGTGGTTGTTTTGGAGGGAGCCAGCTACTTACCATATATAGAAACAAACATTTAAAAAAACTCTTATATGAAAATAATGACACTTTCTGTGTTGACAGAGTGAATTGTTTTATTGTTGAAATGTTTTAAGATGGAAAGATTGAGTTAGCCATGTGCCAGTCTGGTTGCTTACTTTTAACCAAACTTAGTTTGGCAATCATAACCATGCATTGTCTGCTTCCCAAACAAAAGCGTGGTTCTTTCCTCAACCTCTGCTTTCCTTTCTTTTAGACATGGCCAAATTCTCTGGTAGTTATTATATCTAATCAACCTGGATGCTATTTGCCCCAGGTTTTGCCTCCCAAATAAGAAATGAGTTGCCTTCCCCTAAAAGGTCTGCTAATCATGTAAACTACACTGTGAAAGAGTTTTAGAGAATACTTTGGAAGAGAAGACAATCCTCCAACCTTAGGCTTTCAGAGATAGAGTTGTGTTCAGCCCTGAGGTGGTGGTGATTACTCTTCTGATTTAGCAGATGGGAAAACTTATGTGATGAGAGAGATTGTACAATTGCTCAGAGGCAGAGGGGGTCTTCTGACTCCCACTGTCCCATTCTTGCTTGGCATATAATGTGGTTTGTCTCTGTGTCCCCACCCAAATCTCATGTTGAATTATGGTCTTCAGTGTTGGAGGAGGCACCTGGTGGGAGGTGATTGGATCATGAAGGTGATTTCCCGCTTACTGTTCTCATGATAGTGAGTGAGTTCTCACCAGATCTGGTTTAAAACTGTGTGGCACTTCTCCCTTTGTTCTGTCTCCTGCTGGCCATGTGAAGATGGTGCCTGCTTCCTCTTTGCCTTCCGCCATGATCGTAAGTTTCCTAAGGCCTTCCCAGCCATGCCTTCTGTACAGCCGGAGGAACTGTAAGTGAATTAAAACTCTTTTCTTTATAAACTACCCAGTCTTAGGTATTTCTTTATAGCAATGTGGGAATGGACTAATACAGTATCATACTGCCTGTGAGATAAGCAGGAAGGAAGAGAGATGAGTTGTGATGGCTCTAGAGATAAACGAGAGAGAAAGTGAGAGAGAGAGAGAGAGAGAGAGAGAAATGAACTCGGCAGTTCTTCACCCGGGCACAGCCCCCTTCTCCCTCCAGGACTGATTATAGTCTGGGTGGACCAACAATTTAAAAGAAAGTATGTAGGCAGAGAGGCTTTTGGAGGTGACTGACAACATGTAGCTTAGGAACCAGTGGCTTTTCTTACTAATTGTCCTTTATCTGGGAACCCTCAACTCAATTTTTTTTTTCCTCACTAGTACTCATGACTGCTTATTACTGCAGCAGTGTTCCAGTGAGACAATTGAGATGAGCTTTGCTCTTATGTGTGTATGTGTGTGCGTGGCTGCATACAATATCTTAAATAGGTCATGCAATTACACACTTAAAAGCACCCAAAAATATCTATAATAAAAGTAAGTTTCCCTTCCACTCTTGACCCCAGCGACTTAGTCCTGGAGACAATCTTTGTACCAGGTTCTTGGGATCCTTCCAGAGCCAGCCTCTGCATACTCTCTCTCTGTGTGTGCATGTTTCATTTCTTTGTGTGTGTGTGTTTCATTTCTAACCAAATAGAAGTCTCTAGCTTTCTCTTAGCTAATTTAATGCTGAGACTCTAACCTGTCACTTAAAACATCTTTGGAGATTGCATTCCCTCCCCACCATTGAGCTACTCACTTCCAGTGCCACTGTGTTTTTTTTTTTTTTCCATGATTTTGTGCTTAAGAGAATTTCTCACATGCTTCTTGATGAAAGTTGTTAGATTCTGGAATGCTTGCATAGATGTTTTAACCTATGCAGTTTAACTAATTTTATCCACCTGGCCTCAGAAATTTGAGTGGAGGTTGTTAATACGTTTTTCAAGACAAGAAAAAAACAAGACAAAAAAACAAGAGGGATTTCTTTCCCCTGCTCTTTTTCTCTAACCAAAAAAAGATGTATAAAATGTTACAATTCATAGATTGGCTACCCATAATATAAACCAGGCTATTTTGGCATTTCAATAAAAATGACCCTACTTGTCTAAAAGGACCTTGTTAACATTAAAATCATACTTCACAAAAAGCTGTTTTTGTTGTTAAAATTAGTAAGGAAACTTAAAACAGAGATCAGCTTTCCTTGTCAAATTTGTCTCAACCCATTTATTCCTGGGCTTTGTTTTTTAGATTTTGTAGACTTTTGGAAGGCAGTTTAAGGGGCAAGTTTGTGGTTGCCTTTAAGTTAGAAGATTAGATTTCTAAGGCTTGTTGTGGACTTCTGGTGCATCCATTTTCACTTTCTAAAGTGGGCCAAGTTGTGAATGTTCCTGGCCATGGTGGAGGAGGGTGGTAGTTCTGGTCTCCCTGATGTCTCATATGCAAAGTGCCTGACAGCCATATCAGAATGGGGGTAGTCTCAGAGGCTCCCAGCCTCACAGAGCTTCCTTCTGCTGCTGATGGCCAGCGTACTAGTTTTCTATTGATAGACAACAAGCTATGACAAACTTAACGGCCTAAAATAACATCATTTATTAACCCACAGTTTCTGTGGGTTGGGGCTCTGGGCACAGCTTAGCTGGGTCTCTCAAGCCTGCAATTAAGATGTCATCCAGGGCTGGTCTCATCTGAGGCTCAGGGGCCTCTTCTAAGCTCACGTGGCTGTCGGCAGAATTCAGTTCCTTGCAGCTGCAGAGTGGCTTCCTTCTTTAAAGCCAGCAAAAAAACCTTTATGGCTTGTAGACCCTTTTTAAGGCTCACTTAGTAGGTCAGGCCCACTCAGGATAATAACTCAAGTTACACCTGCACAATTTCTGGTCACAGTCTAATCACGAGAGTGACATCCATCACATTCACAGGTTTTGCCCACACTCAAGGGAAGGATTGCACAAAGTAGGTGTATCAGGGGTTGGATACAGCTTAGAATTCTACCAACCATACCCAGAGAAGCTTTGGGACACATGGTAAGTAGAAGCATCTATCGAGAATGATACTTACAGCTAGAAGATAGCTTGCCCAATCAGTGCACACAGTACAAGCTAGCAAACGCTTGCTTGCTTTTGGCCATTCCCTCTCCTCCTCTGGTTAGGTGGCCACCAAGCCCTGCAAGATCTGGGTCTTGCTCTCCCCTGTCTCCCCATCTTCTTCTGCACTTCTCCTGGTGGGACTTTTTTTTTTTAGATGGATTCTCTCTCTGTTGCCCAGGCTGGAGTGCAGTGGCAGGATCTTGGCTCACTGCAACCTCTGCCTCCCAGGTTCAGTGGATTTTCCTGCCTCAGTCTTCCGAGTAGCTGGGACTACAGGCGTGCACCACCACGCCAGGCTAATTTTTGTATTTTTAGTAGAGATGGGTTTTCACCATGTTGGCCAGGCTGGTCTTGAACTCCTGACCTCAAGTGATCCACCTGCCTTGGCCTCCTGAAGTGCTGGGATAACAGGTGTGAGCCACTGCACCTGGACGGGAGAGTTTCTTCTGTTTCTCTCAATGTTTTGTGCTCACTTCCTGCCATGGAATTTTGAACATACTCTAACCTTTGCTTGGAGTGCTTTTCTACCCTATGTTGTAGAGCTGACTTTGACCCATTTTTTAGATTTCACTTTGGACATTCCTTCCCGGCATCCATGGGTACTTGCTGTACTATTAAGTATCTTTTCTTCTTAACACTAACCTCAATTGTGATTCAGCATTTTGATTTTCTGGAACTCCTGCTAAACTGGAAGTTTTGGGAGGGTAGGGATGATAGTATTTTCAGCTCTGATCACTGTGCCTGGTACAGACTGGCTGCCCCCTGAATATATGTTGGATAAAAGGGAATAAGAGAAAGATTGGAAAATTGGAACTAAGTTTCAATCTTCCTAGTTCAGCATGTGTCTCATGATGTCATGAGCATATTTAGTGTAGTACTGTTGACTCACATTAAATGATTGCAACTGTTCCTGGCCATGGTGGAGGAGGGTGGTAGTTGAAGTTGAGTGAGAGTGATAGGGAGCGAATGAGAATGGATAAATAGGGATGAAAAATGACTGAATGTCTACCAACGAGTTCTAGGCCCTTGATATTTTATTGTTCCTTCTTTGAATTCCATAGAGGTTAAAAAAGATAATTAAAACCACCACAGCTTAAGTATATTTTCGTATGGTAGTGGCTGTAGTATAGTATAGTACTAATAAACTTACTGATCACCTAAATGTAATTTTTAGTAGATCTTTCAATTTTTTGTGCAAAGCCACCAGTAATATTCTGCAATTAGGACTTCGGATTTCCAAGGTACCATAATTTTGATGTGATTATCTGCTTTCTTTTATAACATCATATAGAATGAACCTTTAATGTAGCTTTGGGTTTTCTGCAGCTGCTCTTAAAATGATTCTGCGACTGCTTATAGCGTACCTATCATGAAGAGTAAACTGCTCAGCACTTTAAGATGATTTTTCCCCCTCCTGTCTTATAGTATATTTCACTGTGAGAATAAAATCACAGTGATGCTTATCATCTCAAAATGTTTTGGAACCAAAATATTCTTATCTCCTCTGAGGCTTCTAATGGCATTGTTTCATGGAGGGCCATAAAGCTGAGAGAATAAAGTGAGGTATTCTAGGTAGAAACTTGGGGTGCATCATCAGAAACCCTAGCAAAGGAATGATTTGACACCGAAGCCCCTGCAGTCTGTCTAGGTTCTCTTTTATTTGCTGCTTAAATTCAGCAACTCTGAAACTGAAAGTATGTCCATATATGTGACATGCATCTACTGAGGAAGATGCATGAGCTTGCAGGCATCTGATTGTTATTTTAAAAATGATCATGATGCTGAATGGTAAATGTTCCTACTGGACTTTGATCAGAGAATACTCTTGTAGTTTCTTCAGAAGTTGATTCCTTTTTTTTCTTTTTAGAATTAAATGTTCTATATTTCTTTTGGAGAGGAACCTCATCTTAGAGCTAATGTGTATTGACTTAGAAATCTGTCTGCTAGAGAGATTGATGTTTAACAAGACTAATATGATAATGAAGGTGAACAATGTACATTGGTATGTTCATGAACTTGAGTGCCTCCTTCTCTCAGTATGAGCTTATTTACATCAGAGCCAGCTAATTATGTTTCTAGTAGGTTGGTGGTTGGAGGGCTGAAGATGTTTATCTGCAGACGTGCTTGGGCATTGACTGGCTGATGCTGAACACATGAGGCAGTCCTCTGACTGTCGGAGAGTGTCCAGGCATTCTCCAAACCTGCACTGTGAGTTTTTAATATACTGGGTTCCGGGAACTGTGGCATGGCCACCTTGATGAGGCTGTGAATGAAGAAGCAAGGCAAACATCTTCAAACCTCCAGAGGCAAGGCCACACAGAGGAGCTGAAGGCAAAAGCCTGGCCTGGTTAATATATTCAGACATCTAGACAGGGAACTTCTAAGCCTTGCAGCCTGAGGATTGTATAATAGTCATAAAGACCCTCAGTTATTTGAAGAATGAAGTGAAAAGAAGACAGGACTTGGAAGTAGATGGGGAATCAATTATTGACTCTGCCACTTCTAGTTACTTGACCTTGGCCGAGACATTTCTTTCAGAACCTTTGTTTTCCCCTCTGTATCATGCAGGGGCTGGACTAGATTAGTGGGTCCTGAACCTGCCTGTGTCTTGGAATTGCCAGGACTGCTTGTAAAATACTCAGATGCCTGAGCCCTACTCCAGACCAAATGAATCATAATCCCCAATGAGTGAGGCCCAGGCAACTGTGTTCTTTTTTATGGCGAGACACACATAACATAAAATTTACCATTTTGATCATTTTAAAATATACAATTTGATGGCATTAAGTACATTCACATTGTTGAGCAACCATTACCACTATCTATTTCTGGAACTTTTTCATCATCTCAAACTGAAACTCTGTACCCATTAAACAATATCTTCTCTTTCTCTCCTCCCCTCAGCCGTTGGTAGCCTGCATTCCACTTTCTGTCTTTATGAATTTGCCTATTCTAGGTACCGCATGTATGTGCAGTCAGACAATATTTGTCCTTTTGTGTCTGGCTTCTATCACTTAGCATAATGTCTTCATGGTTTATCCATGTTGTAGCAGGTATTAGAATTTTATTCCTTAAAAGGCTAGATAATAGCCCATTGTATGAATATATTGCATTTTGTTTATCTACTCATTTGTTGATAGACATTTATGTTGATTCCACTGGGCATCTATATTCTGAATTAGCCCCCTAGGTGGTTCTGATGTTCAGTAGGCTTGGGAGCCCCTGGAATGAATGTTCTCCTGGTTAAATGATGTGTTGTATATACCAAGTTTAGGAGAAGGAGAGCCAGACATAATGCCATAAACTGAAAATATGTGACTGTTAGTATGCTTAAGTATTTTTATCTAGGTATATGGGATTAACAGCATGACCTCTAATGCTAATAAAATACCCTAAACTCTACCTGAAAGTTCATGGTCTCCTGTTAGGAAGATACAAGGTTTCACAGAGCCACTGGCATCTAATGTTAAAATATATAGTACTTTAAACTGTGATGTGCTGAAGTGGTTATCTTCCGGCACTGTTTTTGTTGATATCACATTAGTTGCCAGGAATGACCACGATGGAAGTATTCATACCTTGGAAATCAGAATGCATTTCAAAGTCAGGGCTTTTTCCTCTTAGAGAGCTGGCTGTTAAATATGGGCAGCACACCACTGACTACAACCCAGGTGCTTGATACTTCTCTTCTTTTTAACAAGAGTTACTAACAAAAGAAATATAATTTAAAAGTATAAACCTTTGTTGATAAACTAAAATTCAGAAATCAATGGTTGCTCTGAGATTCAGGGAGTGCAGGAGGTTCCGGTACAGCTCCCATGAGTGCCTGCTTTAATTCCAGCTTGGATGAGGTGTGGGCTTATGGTGTGGAGGTTTCTCCTCATTCCTCTCCCGGTGTGATCACATGGGTCAGTAGCTGCTTTTCTTGACAGATATTTGGCAGTCTCTTCCACAGTTCCTGCCCATAGGTTAAGGCCTTTATCAATTTTTTTATTTTTTTGAGATGGAGTTTCACTGTTGTTGCCCAGGCTAGAGTGCAATGGCGTGATCTTGGCTTACCACAACCTCCGCCTGCCGGGTTCAAGCGATTCTCCTGCCTCAGCCTCCTGAGTAGCTGGGATTACAGGTGCCTGCTACCACACCTGTCTAATTTTGTGTTTTTAGTAGAGACGGGGTTTCTCCATGTTGGTCAGGCTGGTCTCAAACTCTCGATCTCAGGTGATTTGCCTGCCTCAGCCTCCCAAAGTGCTGGGATTACAGGCATGAGCCACTGTGCCTGGCCAAGGCCTTTATCAATTTTGTCCTGTTTTTAGAATGGGTGAATTTTTCTCTTTAATCACTTATCTACCCATGCTTCAAATGTAACAAAGAACCCCTATGATCTCATGGCATGAAATCAGAGGCAGCCACACAGACTTCCAGAAGACTCTGTACAACGTTGCGCTGTTGAATCAGACGTCTCTTCTGCTGGCTGCACAGTTCTAAAATCATCCCAAGCAAATGAGTCTTAGCTCAGAATTTCCAGCAAAGAGCCCAGGTAAAAGAGGTGGCAGATAGGAAGAAAAATATGGGTGCAGGAATGTGTGTTTTCACAGGCCCCCTAGGAATGCCCTTAGTCCTTGGACTACTCGTGGAAAAACGCTTCCCAAAAGTGTACTCAGCAAACATAGGCCGGCTTCATCCCACAGTGAAAGAGGCTTCTCAATGAGGCATAGATCAAGCCTGATATTTCCATATAGGTAATTTTTAAAATGGTCTAAAAAGCACCTAGCAGGGGTATTTTGTAGACATAGACAAGCTTATTCTAAAATTCGCATAAAAAGGCAGAGGACCTAGAATAGCTGAAACAATCTTGAAACACAAGAATACAGTGAGAGGAATCAGTCTACCCAATTTCAAAGCGTGTAGTACAGCTACAGTAATAAAGGCAAAATGGCATGGACAGAAGGATGGACACACAGATCGGCGGAATAGGATGGAGAACCTGGACTAAGACAGAAATATATCCACCTGACTTTTAACAAAATGCCAAAACAGTGTGATGGAAGAAGGCTAGCTTTTTAAACACGTGGCGCTGGAGCAGTGAGCTGTTCATAGACAAACAAACAAACAAACAAAAAACCACAAAAAAACAAACACCTCACCTAAACTTTATACATCGTATGATTAGGTCAAAATTAATCACAAACTTAAATGTGAAATGGAAAACTGTAAAACTCGTAGAAAACGTATGTAGGAGAATATGTGGGACCTAGAGCTAGGCAGAGTTTTCAGACTTGACACCAAAAGCATTGTTCATAAAAATGAAAAACTGATAAATTTACCTCATCAATATAACAATCATTTGTTCTACGGAGGCTTTGTGAGGACAACAAAAAATCTAATTAGAAATAGGCAAAAGATAGGAAGAGACATTTCATCAGAGTATATACGGGTGGCAATGAAGCACATAAAAAGATGTTTAACATCATTAGCTATCAGGAAAATGCAGTTAAAACTACAATAAAATATTAATTCACCTATCAATATAGCTACAAATGTAAACATCGAACCCTTGGACAACATGGGTTTGAACTCTGTGAGTCCACTCACACGCAGATCTTTTTCAATAAAAGTTATACCCAAGTGTCCCTGCCTCTCCTGTCTCCCCTTCCACCTCCTCCACCTCCTCCACTTTGTCCACCTCTTCCACCCGAGACAGCAAAACCAACCACTCCCCTTCCTCCGCCTACGTTAATGTGATGATGATGAAGACGTGTATGATTATCCACTTCTACTTAATGAATAATAAATACGTTTTCTCTTCCTTATGACTTTCTCAATAACATTTTCTTTTCTCTAGCTTACTTTAGTAAGAATACAGTGTATAATACACATAACATACAAAATATGTGTTAATCAACTATATTATTGGTAAGGCTTCCGGTCAGCAGTAGGCTATTAGTAGGTATGTTTTTGGGGAATGAAAAGTTATATTGAATTTTTGACTTCAAGAGGGTTGGTCAAAGGGTCAACTGTAGAGTGATAACACCAAATGCTGGCAAAGACGTGGAAAATCTCTCATACATTGCTGGTGAAAATGTCAAATGATTGTTTAGCCACCCTGGAAGTCAGTATGACAGTTTCTTAAAGAACTAGACATAACACTTACCACATGACCCAGTAATTGCATTCTTGAGCATTTATGCCAGTGAAACAAAAACTTGTGTTCACACAAAATCCTGCTGTGATGAATAAATGTTCATCACAGCTTTATTTGTAAAAGGTAAAAAACTGGAAACAACCCAGATGCCCTTCAGTAGGTGAGTGGTTAAACCAACTGTGGTATATCCATACCAAGGAATGATATGGATACTCAGCAATAAAAAGGAACAAACAATTGATACATGCAACAACTTGGTTGGAGCTCAGAAGAATTATTCAGGGAGAAAAGAGTCAACCTCAAAAGGCTACATACTAGATGATTCCTTTAATATTCTGGAATAACAAAATTATAGAAATGGAGAGCTGACTAGTGGTTGCCAGGGATTAGAGACAGAGGCAAGAAGCAAACTGAGTGTTGCTATAAACGAATAGCCTGAGGGAGTCTTGTTGTGATAAAACAATTCTGTATGTTACGTGGTTACAAGAATGTACACGTAATAAAACTGCACAGAAACACACACACACCCAGACACAAATAAGTGTATGTAAAACTGGTAAAATCTGAATAAGCTTTGTAGATTGCACAATTGTCAATTTCCTTGTTTTGCTGCTGTCCTGTAGTTATACAAGAGTTAACACTGGAGGAGGTTGAGCAAAGGGTGCATGGAACCTCCCTGTATATTTGTTTGCACCTTTCTGTGAATCTATATTTCAGAATTAAAAATAAAAGATAAAGAGTGATGGTGGAATATTTTTGACAATTTTTCCTGATGAGCCCTGAACACCCTAGTTAATCAACCTGAAAGTTTACATTAAGTAATATGTTTTCTAAAGTATAAAAATCATGCAGGATAATGCATTAGTGACACAGATGGTGTTTCATACGTGTGTTGTAGATAACACATTTATTCTTTACACTGTCACTGATGTCTTTGAAATTACTTTGAGGAAACGGAGGGTTCCATTCTTGACTTTTTGTCTATAGCCACCGTAATTTTCCTTATGAGGTTGTTGGTTGTTTGTTGTCTTTAAATAAATCTTATTTTCTTAGGCTGCTACTATGCACCCCAGACTAGAAACATGTTCCTATTATGAAATGCATTAAGGGAGAAAAATCCTTGCTGCAACTTTTTATACGTCACCCACCATTCTTGCATTTGCTCTCTTCTTAGCATAAACACTTCTAAATATGGGAGTGCCTATTGCTCAGGGCTGAATCCCATTGCAAAACATGTTCTTATTATGAAAAATGTATGAATTCACCCTTAGATGTTTGAAGTTGATGCTTTGAGCCCTCATTATTTGTTGCTTCCTAATGTTGAAAGGCCCAAGGCTTAGCATAGTTGGTAGCCAAATGTAAATACATTTAGAACAGAGTTCAAACATAAATCCTCAACATCAGCTCTTACCACTCCAGCCACAAAATCTGCATGTAACCTTAAATACTGGCTTTGTACCACCACTGGAACATCCTTTTAAAGTATCATTGAAAGGCAGCATGCCATCTTCCCCAGGGACAACATTTTTACTACTGAAGCTATCACTTTCTGAGCTCCTTTTTTGTGTCTAGCACAACTCAAATAGTGAATGGAACATGGCTTTTAGAGTAAGGCAGAAGAGTGGCCGTTTGTTCCCAAAGTAATTGCGCTTTTTTGAAGCTTGGTTCCCTCATTTCTAAATACTGGGGGTAAAATGTTATCTGTTGTGGAGTTAGATGTGCTACCTTTGCGTTATGAGGTCCTTGTTATGTGTTCTATAGTGCTAATATGGTTAGGCTCTGTGTCCCCACCCAAATCTCACTTTGAATTGTGATAATCCCCATGTGTCAAGGGTGGGGCCAGGTGGAGATAATTGAATGGTGGGGGCAGTTTCCCTCATACTGTTCTCTCATGGTAGTGAATAAGTCTCACAAGATACGCTGGTTTTATAAAGAGGAGTTCCCCTGGACACGCTCTCTCTCCTGCCGCCATGTGAGAAGTCCTTTTGCTCTTCCTTCATCTTCCACCATAGTTGTGAGGCCTCCCCAGCCCTGTGGAACTGTGAGTCCATTAAACTTCTTTTCATTACACATTACCCAGTCTCGTGTATGTCTTTATTAGCAGTGTGAGAACAGACTAATACAAGTGCTGTTTTGAGAATAAAATTAAGTCCTATGTGAAAACTCTAAGTTCAATGCCTCACCTATAATAATTATGCAATTATTTAAATTTTCTTTTCTTTTTTTCCCTTTTTCCTGTTGGAAGATTATTTGTATAATATTTTTCAAATTGTTTTTGGTACCTCATCTTTGGAGGTGGCTTTTAGTGACATTTTCCTGCCTTATAATCTCACAGGACTGTCTTTCCTGGTGTAATATTATTTTCCTTCTTTCTCCATTTTTATTCAGCGTGAGCTCAACTTAGTTCTTCCTTCTTTGCCTGTTGAGAGGCAATGAGAGCTGACTGCTTGACAGTGGGGTGCTGAAGATAGGATGGTTTTTGCAGTGGGATTCAGCCCTGAGCAATAGGCACTCCCATATTTAGAAGTGTTTATGCTAAGTAGAGAGCAAATGCAAGAATGGTGGGTGATGTATAAAAAGTTGCGGCAAGGATTTTTCTCCCTTAATGCATTGCATATTCCCTTTATTGTATTAATTACATTAAAAATTCAAAAGCATATTTTATTGACTAGAATCCCAATTTATTTGTGGTTCATAGAATGTATTGTATTACCTTATGGTCAATGGCAGATACTGTATCTATTATGATACTATAAAGTTATGCGACTGAGCCACAATTTCATCACTTTACAGTCTCCAATAAACACAAAGATTAGAAATCCAAGCAAGTCATGTGGAAGTTTTTTTTTCTTCCTTTATACTGGTGAAGTCAGTTGAATTTGCAAGTGATTCACTGTACTCATCTGAAATTTCTGCATATTTGGGGTTTATTCATTAAATCATCAAAAATTAAGTGAAATAGCTTTCTATCATTTTTTTCTATTGTCAATTATTTCATTTCAATCACATATTGAATTCCTAATTGGAAGCGAAGCTAAAAAAGCAATGAAAAAAATTTTGTGGTGAGGGAGCACACGCTACTATTTAAGAACTCAGTTCATGGGCCTGATTCTTTCTCTTGGGACTGAGGAAATGGTTTGGCTATAAAATTCCCATTAGCCAAAAATAAGCACAATTGCCTCCAGGATTCATGGTAGGTACAGCCTTGAAGAGTAATAAAAGCCTGTTTTAAATGAAGTCTTAAGGATACTGTTTAAGCCCTAGAATGGATAGTCAGATTTTATGTTTATCCCTTTTGATTATACTTCCATATGTTTCTGGAGAACAGTGTCTGAAAAGTGGTTCATTAAAAAAATTGTACTGGGCTGGGGTAATTTGGGGCTTATTGACCAAGTCCAGGGGAGCAGGGGTGCCCTATCAGGTGGCCTGGAAGCAGCAAAGCATGGCAGACCTGTCTGCTCTGTTTCCTTGTGCCATGTGGCATGAAATGACTTCAAAGACTCCCAATTTGGTTTAATTTAAATAAATATGACTGTTTGTGTGCTTATTAAAAAAGTAGTTGAGAATAAACCAGTAGTTAGGGAACCAAAATAGATTTTGAAAGGAAAAGGCACTCTACTGAAAGTTCACTTATCTGAATAGCTCCAAGAAAGCTTTCCTGTTTCTGGAAGAGGAGTTGAATGGGACCACATACCTAAGAGAAAACAGGAGATCCAGTGAATGTCACCCTTTCTATATTCTATTTTTGTAGTTTATAGGAATAGCTGTATGTTGGTGCCTGCTATTTTTTACCAATGAAATTAAGCATTTATCAAGTCCTTCCCACAAACAAAGGGACTTGGAATTCACATTGTGCATGGAGAAAGAACACAGGAACATACCCTGAGTGGGGAAGTTTCATAGAAGGCTTCCTAGAGACTATGATTTTAAGCTGAGTCTTGAAAAAGGATGAGTGAGGCAAGGAAGGAAAGTTTGGGTGACCTAGGTTTCCTTGTGGGGTAATGGAGAAGGAGAAAATGGATGAGATTCAGGCTTTTCAATAAGGGACCAGCATGTGCAAAATCGCAGGTTGAGATCTTCTGGCCATGTCTTGGAGAATTCTAAGTACAGCTTCTCTGCAATGGAGGGAGTACAAGTTTGGGAACAGCAGAATAGAGGATGAAAAGGTGAGTTGAGGCCAGGCCCGGGATATCTTTGATGTTTACAGTAAAGGTTCATGGTTTTCAATCCTGGCTACATGTTAGATTCCTCTTCCACTTCCTACTTTTGGAAACTCTGATCCAATTTGTCTAGAATAAAAGGGCTAGGGGTGGGTGCCTGGTCTGTACCTCAGCCAGTCTGTGCACCATTGGTCATTGTGAATGACATGAGCAGGCCAGAAAGAGCACACAGTGACAGCTGTGTAGGAGGATGGCTTAAGAAAGGTCCTTATCACAGCCAGGAGAAACAGTCAGTGAGCCTGTTGCAATAGTCCAGGCAGGCGAGAAGTAACCAGCAGCTTAGCTGAGGCTGGAGTAGAGAGGTTGGAGAGGTAACTGGGAGAGAGCATCTAGAAGGTGTGGGAGGGCACTGAAGAAGGAAAGCCCGGTCAGCCCTCCACAAAGAGGCTCCAGACAATAACGACTGAGTGTCTTTTGCTTGGGCCCTTAGAAGGCAGCTGTAGCGCAAGAGAGTAAAGTTTTAGTGGAGGGATGGTGGGGTCAGAAGCCAGATTGCCTTAGTTGAGGAACTTGAACATGCATTCAGAAGCTTGTGAGTTCATTGTGAAGGTAACCCCAGGCAATGACATGGAGTTCTAGGGATGAAGGGAAAGAACTGGAAAGGTAGGTTGGGGGCATGTTGTGAAGGCTTTGGGTACCAGGGGGTAAGTTATTCATAATGGTAAGATCCAGTTCTTTGCCATTTGACTGATGTTAATGTGAAAAATGAGAGGATTAAGACTAAATAGGAGAAACTAGGCACAGCCAAGGCTCATTAGAAGGCCAATGCCATTTTTTATGGTCCTGATGATTTTTAACAGCTATTTTAACAACAGAATGATGAAAATGTGTGGTATTCTTTCTCCCTTGGGATAATGTGGCCACTGAAAAAGGTCAGAACTAATAGGAAAAATGAGTTTTATTGCTTAACTGTGGATTCAATTAATTTGTGCTCTTCCTGTTTTCATTGCCCCGTTTTCTCAGTTGGCTAAGCCAAGCTTCTCTACAAGAATATGAATGTTAGGACAAATACTCTGGAGTTCTTTTCCACCCTGAAAATAATTAACATAAAAAAGCCAAAATATATACAAAAGAAAAGTGTAGCTGGTTTAGGCTCATTGTTGTATTATTTTAGATGTAAGGAAGAACCATATTGAGCTTTGTCTGATGGTTTACATCAGGATTTTCAGCCTTGGCACAATCAAAATGTTGAGCTGGTTAATTCTTGGTGTGAATTGTAGGATGTTTAGCATCATCCCTGGCCTCTACCCATTAGATGCCTATAGCGCTCCATATCTTCCAGCGGTGATAACCCAAGATGTCTCCTAATGTTGCCCAAAGTCCCCTGGGTAGGGCTTAGGGTGAAAGGCAAAATCACCCTCACTTGAGAACTGCTGGTTTAAAGATATCGTAGTGATTTTATCAGAAAATTACCACACCTCCCGCTGCAGTACTGATGGTTTTATTGAAGCTTATAAAATCTCAAATGCTTTTTGTCACTAGAAGAAAACTAATGAATGTTTATAAATCCCTTGTAGGGAGTTTCTTTTAAATATTTAAAGAAAAAAAAAGCTACTTTACTGGTTGCTGCATATTTACCTGACCAGTCATCTAATTATTCCAGTCACTTACTCTTTTATTTAATTACTAGATCTGCTATGATTTAATTTTATATAGACAAATGCTGGTTTTATTCCTGGGCCATGAAGTCCTCAAAGCAAAGGATATTATGCTGAATTAGAAAATGCTAAAATAATACTAGCAATTTAGACCTGGATGTAAAAATGTAATTTTCACATGGCACCTGGATTCTAGTGTTAGTTTCATATCTAATTTCTTCTAATTTGGAGTAAGCCCTTCAGCCTTTTTGTGCAAATTTTCTCATCTGTAAAAAGAAGGAGATAAACTATAATATCTGTAAGTTCGCTTCTATTCTAAACGTCAACACTTGAATATATTTATATTATTTCATTGAGTTGTTCCTCCTGCTCCCATAATATACCTCTCAATGCAATTAAACCCAGAATGTGTCCCAGAATGTGGTCCATGGTGCTGGTCTACAATAAGTTGAGTACAAAAATGGACAGTAAACAGAAATGTTTAATATAACTTGGTAGTGTATTCTATGCCTATTACATGTAATAATAAAAGTTGGGCTTATATTTTGTCTCTTCGAAATTCAGTTTTTTCTAGTAAGTCACTTTTATTATATTTTATGAAAGTATCAGTCCACACTGGATTAAAAAACAAAAACAAAGGCTGGGCGCAGTGGCTCATGCCTGTAATCCCAGCACTTTGGGAAGCAGAGGCAGGCGGATCACTTGAGGTCAGGAGTTCGAGACCAGCCTGGCCAACATGGTGAAACCCTGTCTCTACTAAAAATACAAAAATTTGCCGGGCGTGGTGGCAGGTGCCTGTAATCCCACCTACTCAGGAGGCTGAGTAGGAGAATCACTTGAACCTGGGAGGCGGAGGTTGCAGTAAGCCAAGATCGCGCCATTGCACTCTAGCCTGGGAGACAAGAGCCAAACTCCGTCTCAAAACAAAAAACAAACAAACAAAAATGAAAACAAAACTGGTCTCTCACTAGAGGGAGTTTGGGAAGCAATGCCTGGATGTATGATGGAAAATTTTGTGTGCATCTCTTTCTACCATGGCCAATAAGAGATAGTATATTCCATCTCTCTGGAATTTAAATAAAAATAGGGCAAGATATTGTCTGTTTACCCTATTAGCAGCATAAAGTTGGTGGCAAATAGAATTAATTGTAAAGAAATTTATCTAACAGAAAATAAGAAGTCATTTATTTTTGGAGTACATATAAGGTTTTCTTTGATTGTATCTATATCTGAGTCTTCATTTAGCTCGTTAGTTTCATGAATTAAAATAACATGTTTATCTTAGAACATAAACCCAAAGAGCGATGAGAATGTCCTTTCTTTAATTATCTTTTTTTCTGAGAGTCCTTACATATGAAATCCATTCTAGTGCTTGATATACTGAAGTCTCCATAAGTAGTTGATGGTAGTGAGGGTAGGTGAAGAAGGAAAAGGTGTGGATTACATATACTAAAGAGATTTTCACAGATGTTTTGGAGTCTATTCAGTCAGTCAAATTCATCCATCATTTGAGAAGATCTGTTATATGGAGTCAGATGTGATAGAATGACACGTAAACAAGGGTGGTTAAGCAATGGAGCACTTCACAATGTGACCTTCGTCCAATTTTCCAGTATTACTGTCCAATCTTTCTTTATGTGGTAAATTATGGTGGAGGAACAAGGCTTCCCACTGACAGTTATTTGAAGCAGAAAACACTGTTGGGTTCCTTGCACTGTGGACCATTTATTCCAATACCTTTTATCCCATAAAGAGTGGAATAATCCAGACAGCCTGGTGGTCCTCCTGGGAGCCCTTTGCACATGACCTGGCATTGCTTGGGAACAGCCTGTTAACCCTGGCCCACATGGATTTTGTAGCACACTTCCTCCTCTAAAACAAAAAAGGCAGGATCTTTGCTTGCACTATTAGCAGCAAAAAATCACCCTTTCTTTCAGTTTTTTAATTCAGATAATGAAAATATATAACATATTCGGAAACTCCACTGGCAGACTTGGCAGGCGTTTCATATTTACTTGGACTTAACATGAATTGGATTTGGTTCTCTGATTTCCCCGCCTCCATCTCTCGGAACAAGTTATTTATTATCTGAATGAGTCTGTGTTAGTGGATCAGACATGCACATGGCACGTCTCTTGTAAGCGCGTTGTTCAGTAAGATTTATGCTAGCCCAAATTGTTTTATATTGGTTTTCATTGTTGAAAATTTACTGTATTCATTCTCGGTTTGGCATAAATATTTGTAGTGTGCTAGGGGTTCCTGTGGTTGAACATTTTATCTCTGTAACACTTCATGCAAAGGAAATTAAAAAATATATAGTGAAAGCATTTCCCTAATGTGTTTCCAATCAACTGTGTACTTTAGTAATTTGATTTGTAGGAACTAGAGAGCAGAGTATTACTGAGCCCTTTTCAATCATTCATAATTCTTTGGGAATTCAGATCATAGTTCCAAGTTTATGAAAACCTCTATTGAATTTTTTCTAAGTCCTTTGTTATTCTGCTTGAATGTATTAACAGGGATTTTTTTTTTTTAACCACAGCATTATCTAAAAGTTCTCATGGAAGGAGTGAGTCTCTTTTCTCTCTTGGACAAGAAAAACTTGATGTGAATTGAGGTTGATTAGCTTGCCAGAAATCAGTCACTGAAACAGAGAGCCAGACCCTTTTATTTCTGCATTATCCCATGTGTGTGTTCCTGCTTCTGTACTTTTTGTATTAAGCAATCCAGACTATGTATTGGTAAATCTCTTTGCCTAGTGGGCTTCTAAGGATACAGTGACTATAGGCATCGCCAAGTGCATCTTCCTAGATCATGTAACCCACAGTGTGGAGGGTTATTTGTAGAAACTGACTCAAGACCTAGGCTGTGATTTCCACACTATTGTTTCTTTGGCCTTTTTCCACAGAGACTCAAGCTAACTGGCTTATTTCTTCTTTTGAAGATCTCTGGCCTTTGACTTCTGTTTTTGCCAATGAATAATATGTGATAATCCATACTTGGGTAGTTTCAGATTCGCTTAGTCTAATCTACTACCTAAAAGTAATATAAAAAGTAAGTATGAAATCATAGCTCTTAGAATTGGAGGTAAGGGTTGGAAGGTTTTATCTACGGAAGACGGTAGCTCATCAACAATCTTAGATGGGTATAGAATTTTGCGTTCAAGTCCTATATTTTAATTTTCTGCTTTTATTTTCTATCATGTTTTAAGCTTCACTTTTGATCTTGAATTAATTTAATCTCATGTAAGATCCCTTTTAATAGTGGTGTTTTTAGCTCTGTTACTCCTCATACATCATTAGGCATAAATCAAGTCACGAGGTTATACATTTTGGCCATGAGAGTTCATCAATCTATGGCTTTGCACTTGATAATATAATTCAGGAGGTTAATCTTCTCAGTAGTCAATGAATTAATGTAAGTGAATGTCAAGTGGATACTTAGAAGGCTTAGTTGTGTTTTGGGGAAAAATAGCTAAAGAGCATGGTGGTTCCTTTGATCGCTAATCTGGGCTTAGAGAACATAACTTATTTTGCTCCAAAAGGTAAAGGAAACCCATACCCATTCTTGGCCTTTCTTCCTGCTTCTGTGTCTCCTGTCTAGGTTGCACCTATGAAGGAAATACCTATAACAGCTCCTTCAAATGGCAGAGCCCGGCTGAGCCTTGTGTTCTACGCCAGTGCCAGGTAAAGTTCAATTATTTCTCTCTCCAGTAAAAAGGAATCCGTAGAGTCCTCTTTAGTCACACCTTCACACAACATAGAACAAAACCCTAAAAAGGCCAAACAGAAATGAAAAAAAACAATGAAAAAGCAACTGTATCCTTGTGTGTACTTACTGTGACATTCACCATAACGAGACAGGTGCAGCATAGATATTGTGTAGAACTTGCTTCCAGAAACACACAGTGGAATTGTCCACCATTGTTAAATTGTGCCTGGGAAAACTCCAGGAAGATGCACATGTCCTTGGGGAAAATTCATGTCTTCCTGTGAAGTCATCTTTGAGCAAAACATGAATTCCTCTTAGCAGAAAGCGGGTATTGTTAAAGGATGTATGTTTCCCTTCTTTGATTTAGAAAGATTTTGAACTGGATCCAATCTGTAAACTATTACATTGAAGCAATTAGTATACTGTAACTCGACGATTTCAACTTGACAAATTAAAAAACCACCAATTCAGCAACTAGGGAGTCCACTGTGGTTGATCCTATTGAACTCTGAAAAGAGCAGTGATTCCACATGGCTCTAACCCCATCAGGTGTTAAACACAGCAAGATAAACTAAAGCAGAAATGAAAAGCCTAAATTTTCAAACTCCTCCTTTAAAAAAACAAGCAAACAAAAACTTTTTATAAATAATCTGTCACAAATTATGCTCATCTAATTTTGACAAAACTTAAAATTTCTTCTTCGTGGAAAAGGTGCTGTTAAATCATTTTATCCCTAACCCTATTTCGTTGTCCAAGGATATGCTTTTGCATTTAAAAGAAATTGAAAGGTTAGTATAATAATGGATATTTCTCTTTGCTCTTATCTTAAGCATAGTGACATTTAGTTTACTGAAATCTAAATTTTAGGTAGTTATGTTCCTATTATATGCCATGATAGGTATGCTCATTCATAAGACCTTCAGCTATTTATTCAGTTAAATATTCAGCTTATTTATATAGGAAATCTGTTGCTTGTTAAAATAAGCAGTAGGTAAACACATATAAATAATACATTATTAAATCAACAAATATTTGCTGGATTTTTATTCCAGGTTGCAGGTTCAATCAGTGTCATACTGCAAAGGGATGAGAGCAATAAGTTTCCATAACATCAAAATCCCACATTTGTTTCAAAATTTATACCACTTCACCCATGCCCTGCCTCTTGACCAGCAAAATTTCCACTCTTTGGTAGAGCACTCAGAAAACCAAAGCCATGGTTACAATGCTAAACAAGACAATCACATATCCTCTGGAGTCTAGCATAGTATTCCTATGTAACAGTCAGAGGTTTTGAAGATCCTTAAGTTGCATGGACCAGTCATGGGTGAATTTTGCTGCCTTTGGATGAAGACTTTGTTTAAATTAAGTAGAAGCTATTATATGGGAGGGACTATTTTGTTGACTGAATAACACATTAAGCCATTATCCATTGTTAACCCTGAAACTCCAATTGCCTAGCATCTCTGGTCAGTAGGGCCCAGAAAGAGTGATGCAGGAATCTCTAATTACTGTTGAAAGAGATCTTAAAGTCCAGCAGCCTTGGGAGTCAGGAGATGCTGACCTGTAAAATGGGGAAGAGAAAGTCGATGTTACCTACCCAAGAGGAAGTTTGCCTTTCAGTTTTTCCTCCTTTCTAAAACCTTGCCTGTGCCCTGCTAGCTAGGATAATATTTTATTCAATACGCAGAAAAGCAACCTGCGGTGAAGGGACCTACCAAAGGCTGCTCCTTTGCTCAGCTGGGACCTTCCCTTTCCTGACTTGCTTCCTTCTTTAGGTATGAGACCTCATCTTGGAATGCAGGAAATTACCATTTATTGGCACCTGTCAGGGAAGTCTTCTTGCTTCTCTGCAGAATGACACAATGGCAACCTCTCTTTGCATGCTCTTCTTTTCTCAGGGCACAAAATCAGTAGCAGAGGATACAGTGTAGGGCAGTAGGTGAAATATGGATTCTGCCACTCACATAACTTGCTACTTAACCTCGCTGTACCTCACTTTAACTACCTATAAAACAGAAATAGTACTGTCTTCAGGGATAGTTGTAAGCAGAAAGCCAAACTGTTAAAAATGCTTCTGGTAGAGCGCCTGCATGGACTGGGTACAACAAGGTCTCAGACAGATGACAGGAAGCCTAATGATCTGGCCTAGTTCCATTTGAATTGAATTCTACCTGTTTCTTATATTTTCCTACCAAGGGAGCTCTGATGGTGAGAAATTTACCTTTATTTTCCTGCTTTTAATTTCTTATGGGAAGAGGAAAATTTGAAGATCATGGACAGGAAATTCATGCTGGGAACTAACCTGAATCCTCCATCTGGATTGCAGATACCAAAGAAAAATTGATTTGGGGCCATGCATAGATTTTTGCATTGCTTCAGTTATGTAACTAAAGCATGGATCTTTTTGTGATGTTATATATTGCTAGTACTTTAGTTGTTTTTTTCTTTCCCATGTGATTTAAGCCATAACCAATTCTCCAGTGAGTGGAAATCTCAGGCCTGACATGATATGAAAACATTAAGGATGTAGCCCTCCTTGTTGGGTTGAGATGATGTGGTAGCAGACACGATGAAGAAAATGACCTAGTTGTTAATTTGTTATATTTGTTTTCATCCTGTGCCACCCATCCCATCACAGACAACAACAAAAACCAAACCAAAAATGAAACACAAATCCATTTACAAAATGGGTGGAGAATCTGGAGAAAGCCCTTCAAAGGCCAACTCTGAAAATTAATTCTAAAAATATTTCAATTGACATTAAGGTGATTAGAGTCCCAATATCAATTTGCAAATGACTCACTTAATTTATTTATTTATTTATTTTTTTGAGATGGAGTCTCGCTCTGTCGTCCAGGCTGGAGTGCAGTGGCGCAATCTCGGCTCACTGCAAGCTCTGCCTCCCGGGTTCACACCATTCTCCTGCCTCAGCCTCCTGAGTAGCTGGGACTACAGGCGCCTGCCACCATGCCCGGCTAATTTTTTGTATTTTTAATAGAGACGGGGTTTCACCGTGTTAGCCAGGATGGTCTCGATCTCCTGACTTCGTGATCCGCCCGCCTCAGCCTCCCAAAGTGCTGGGATTACAGGCGTGAGCCACTGCGCCCGGCCACTTGATTTTATTATTAAGCCCTAAAGTCCCTATTTTGACATATATAATATGAACTTAAAAATAGTTTTGTCTAATCCCTTCCTTTGATGCTTGAGGAAAACTGAGACCCAGGCTCTGTGTGAGGCAGAGTGACATTTCTAAGATTGCAGAGCTGGCCTAGTTATTTCTAGAAGGTTGGTAAGGATTTAGGATCTCCAGGTGCTAGTCTGGGTTAAGATGCTTATATGCTGTGCCTCACCATTAATGGCTTGACATGAATAACAATGACAGAAAGTACAGGAAGTGTGGAAAACCTAAAACAATTGTGAATGAGCAGCTAGATTCTGTTGGGTACTTACTGACAGCAAGAAGGTCTTAAAAACTAGATTTAAAAGGAAGCAAGAAATTAGGGCCAAAGAGAAAGCAAAGACAGGGGAAAATAAGAGGTGACAGATTTGCACTGAGTTCTACAGCATTGATTGGGGTGAGCCTGGATCTCACCTCGTTGGTGTCTCATACCTCTCGCCCTGACACCCACCAAGCCTTGTGGTTTTTGTGCTTGAGCACTTCTCCTACTTAGGTCACTTTCCAAAAGTAGTAACTCCGTGGGAATTCTGGGCTGACTTTGCTTGTTGTGTTCTGTGTTTCAGGAGGGCGTTGTCACAGAGTCTGGGGTGCGCTGTGTTGTTCATTGTAAAAACCCTTTGGAGCATCTGGGAATGTGCTGCCCCACATGTCCAGGTAACGTTCTCAGGAAGGGGAGGCTGGAAATCTCTGTGTGTTCTTTCAGGAATGCATGAATCTCCCAACCCCTCTTGTTGGAAATTTTCCTCACTTTACATCTGTGTACCTAATGGGTTTAGAGAGCGAGCTCCTTTGCAGAGAAATATCCGCTTGGCTGCCTCGGTGTGCCCAGCATGAATGCAATGTGCTGGAGGTCCCGGCATGGGGGTTCTCCAGGCTCCGAGGCCTGCTTTCCATTCCACAGGGCCACAGGTAATGCTTATTTTGGAAGAAAAGGCTGTGGCTTTCTCTGGCTTCCAGAGATGTCTTTTTACTGCTTTATATTGCAAAATCCTGGCCAGAGCTCGCCATGGTGATGAGGTGACCAGATGTTTTCTGAAAACTGAGAGCTGTGTCCCTAAGTGAATTTAGCTTAGGGTTTTGCTGGTCTCAGTTTTCCATGTGGTTCAACAAGGTGGACCCTCTGTCTTTTTTAGAGGGCCCTGCTTCCTAGCTGACAGCAAAAGGATCTTTTCTTTGCAGCGGCTAGAACGTTTCCTTTTACTTTTCTGAACAGGATTACAAAGGCCTCCTGCATCTTTTCCTGCCCTTACATACAAGCCTGGGGCTTTTGAGGTGAGAGATTTTTTTCTGATCTCTTAAGCCACTGGCCAATAATCTCTGACAGGTGTTCTGCATTTTTTTTTTTTTTTTCTGAGTGCTTTTCCTCAAGAGTGGTGATACGACTACTGCTCTGCTTTTGAGGTTAATCTCCAAAGGGCCTTCTGTTCTTGGAAACTTCCTGTGAAGTGGCTCAGGCACCACTGGACGCTCTGCAGAGATGAGCTCCTGCTCCATTCTCAGGCACCTGTCACTTTCCTCCATGCAGTCTCAAAGGCATGGTCCCTTTCAGAGTTCAGCCTTTTCTCACCCTTGAATGACAAGGATAGCCAGCTTCCACTTACGTCTAACCCTCCTCAGCTCCCTGGGCTGTCTTTATTCGGCCTCTTTTTCACACTGGGATTTCTGTAAAGCTTGTATTGTTCATGTGCTTACATGAAAGCCAAAAACTGGTTGAAAGTAAAATTATTTTTTCTATTATCCAGTTGTTTTGTGTCTATCAAGCAGAGATTGCTTGAGTGCTTTTCCCTCTGAATGCTGTGAAAGGTTTGTATTGCCTAACCGTATCCTTAAATGCCTAAAGGATCTTTATTCAATGAGATCAGTAGTTGTCCAGGCTGCACACCAGAGTCACCTGAAAAATTCTTAAAAAAATCAATCCTGATGATCAAGCTGCATCCCAGACCAATTCCATCAGAATCTCTGAGAAACACTCGGGTCTCAGATCTCCCAGATAATTTCTATACACAGCCAACCCTAACACTGATAACAGAGCATATTTTATACACCATATAGATTTAAAAATATCATAGCTCTTAAATATGTGTTCAATTGTGTTGAGTAGACTGTTGCTTTATTATTTATTTTATTTTTATTTTTTGAGATGGAGTCTCACTCTGTCGCCCAGGCTGAAGTACAGTGGTGTGATCTCAGCTCACTGCAACCTCTGCCTCCTTGGTTTACACCATTCTCCTGCCTCAGCCTCCCGAGTAGCTGGGACTACAGGCACCCACCACTACGCCTGGCTAATTTTTTTTGTATTTTTAGTAGAGACGGGGTTTCACCATGTTAGTCAGGATGGTCTTGATCTCCTGACCTCGTGATCCACCCACCTCGGCCTCCCAAAGTGCTGGGATTACAGGCGTGAGCCACTATGCCCGGCCAACTATTGCTTTATTGACACAGAATCAACTCAGAGCTGCCATCTCCTCATAACCATGGGATCCGTCATGGACCAACAATAATGAAATGGAACACTTCAAGCCCAAGACCTCTCAACCTGTAGAACATTCTCCTCACTTAGGAGATAGTCATATTTTCAGGCTGCCTTTGAAACTGTGGGTACACAAACAGCAGAGCGATCTATTTCAGCAGTTGAAGTTATATTTGAGCCATTATTTCTTCCACTCTCTTTTTGGTTGAGTTTCTAGGAAGGAAAGGGCTGAACTCCATGACTGCTCATACTACAGTGCTAAGTCCTCACAGCCATCCACTGTTTATACACAAGAAGAAACTAGGCCCATCAAGAGTAAGCGCCTGCCTGAGGTCCGTGAGTGAGTAAGGGCCAAAGGTGAGGTTGGGATCTGGCCCCTTCTCTTTTCTGGCCAGCACAGGGCACTACCTCCCATTCCCGCACACACCGCGAGAATTGAGAAGCTTAGGTCCAGGTGTTCTGGAAGGCAAATCTTTAAGAATTGGCATGCCAGTGCCACCCACCAGTCCCCTGACACCTGGGCAGGCTCTGTGTCCTCAGTTACGGGATCATGAATCAATTTCATTCCCTTGCCTTAATTCCAAAGGCCAACCTTTGGGATGCAAGTTGGAGGATCCAGAAGGAACTGTATCCACAAGGCATTATCTTTTGTCTTATGAGGGAGGCTTCAGGCAAATCTAGGGAGGGAGAGTCAAGAGAAGCCTTGGGTATCTTCCTTGGTCACTCAGAAGGACTGGCATTGATCAGGGAATGATATTCAGTGTAATGACAAACACGTAGTCTGTGGTCAGTTTCTTCCCAAAGCAGATTTTAGGGCATTCTTGGTCGACTGCTCCTTCCTTTTCATTGGGCTCTTTGCTCAGGAATGGTGGGTTGTGATGGAAACAGTTTGCATAGAATTTTCATTTAAAATTCATTTAAGTGGTCAAGTGTAGATTGTTGTAGTTAATCTGGCAATCTGTGTGACAAAATCAGTGCTACAAACCTGTATGAAAGAATTAAAGCTGCCTTGTTGGAAGTGCACCTTAAAGAGAGAAGAGTGGGCATCTGCCATAGTAACAGTGCTGAGATACAGCCACTAGGAGGGCCCCACACTTACCAAGCCTTCCGGCATCACTGAGAATACCAAGGAGCTGGTTGATTGCTAACTCTGCAAGTCAGTAGCATACAGATCTTATGCCTGGGGCATTTTTTAAACCACGATTTAACTTGGTAATGCAACTTCAGGCTCAGTAGCACTTGTCTGCATGTCTTCCATTTAACAAAGGGCTCTGTATCCAGCTTAAGATGAATAAGGTCAGTGGCCAGATCAGGTGGATGTAATGCCCATTCTTCTTTGTCAGGAACCAGCTGCTCCAAGAGCTTGGTGGGTTCTGCAGATGGCTTTAGCTGGCAGGCCTTGAACACTCATTCTCACGGGCGTGGAGCAGTCTTTCACAAGACCCTGCTTTGGCTAAGTTTTGCCCACTGCTAGCTTTGCTCCCAGCACTGTCTTCCATGGAGAAAGTGACCTCAGCTGTCCTGGTCCAGCACCTTATGAGGTCAGTCCTGAGGAATGTGGCTTTGCTGTTAACTCATAGTTATCCCATGGCCTGTGTGACATGGGGTTCCTGTCTGGTCTGTGCATCGTGCCATTTATGACCTCTCTTTGGAATCTGGCAGTGTCCTGGGCATCTTTCTGAATAGGGAACACCTCCTGGGTTTTGGTCCTATTATTAGCTCAAACTTGGAGGGGGCCACAGTCCCTTTAACAGAGAGCGTGGGGCTGAAAACCCGTATGATACCTCCTGTCCTGCCTCTGCCCCTTCTTGCCTTTGTACCTGGCCCTCTGAACAGTGCAGCAGATGGGTCAGAACTGATTTTGAATTCTAGCTCTGCCACCTGCCAGCTGGGGTGAGTTACTTTCCCCTCTGAGCCACGTTTTCCTTATTTGTGAAAAGAGTGATGAAAGTCCCTACTTTGTAGGATCATTGGGGATGTGGAGTGAGATTGGGGTACCTAGGATGTGGTAGAGGCTGTGCCCTTCTTAGGTACTCATTGAATGGGGCCCCTGGTGTCATCTGCTCCGAGCCCATGGTTGACTTCTCTCCCTTGGCCTTCCATCTGCCTCCTCTGGCCCCCCTGGGTTTGGTCCCTCTGGCAGTGGGCAGCATGATCACCATGCAGCTCCCGGACCCCAAGCACGGCTCTCTATGCTGCACTACTTCCCCTTGGGCTGACCTGCGTTCCACTGTCTTATTTGTTTTCCAGCATCTTTGGGGTTTCAGGTCCCATGCCCATCGTTTGCCTCTGTTTTTTTCTTTTCACTATGCAGCAATCTTGTCCACTGGTTGAAGAGGACACTCAGCTGTGTGGAGGTGGGCAACAGATGAACTGTGGATGGAAGGATTGTGTCAGGTTGAACGATGATGGCTGTTGCCCTAATTCTAAACTCTTGTCTGCTTTCCAGGCTGTGTGTTTGAGGGTGTGCAGTATCAAGAAGGGGAGGAATTTCAGCCGGAAGGAAGCAAATGTACAAAGTGTTCCTGCACTGTAAGTCCTGCTGTGGATGTTCCCAGGGTGTCCTTTGGGCAAAGCACTGCTTGTACTCACCAAGAGCACCCCCAGTCTCTACAGCCTCTCTCTCGTCTCCTCTCTGGGTAAAAGTCAGTCCCTCCTGCTGTGGAGCCGAGGGAAAAGCTCATCCACCTGGCTCAGCGCTACTGACATTCTGGGCTGGGAAATTCTTCTTCATGGGCCTGTCCTGTGTGTTGCAGGATGTTTAGCAAGGTCCCCTGGCTCCACCAACTGGATGCCAGTAAACCGCTCCAGCTATATCACCACCAATGTCTGCAGACCACCCAATGGGCCATGGAGGCCAAACTTGCTCCTGATTGAGGAACTCTGCTCTGAAGCATGAGGGAGAGGCTGACTTTCCTCCACGTGCCTCCTTTTTTGGGGGAAAGCATGGATTTTCTGTTCCTCAGGGGCTGAGGAACTTCTTGCTGAGGCAGCTGCTTGGTTCTTTACTGCAGCCAAATAAGAAGCAATGGGGACAAACACAGCTTGCTTCTGTGTGTCCTGAGGGGTGAGAACCTGGTTTGAGGGCTGATCATTTACAGGTTGCAGAGTGGATAGGAGGAAATCACCTGAAATGGTGGGTTCAGGGCAGAGGAGGAATCAGTGAGACAAAGTCACAGGCTTGTCTTTCTAAGCATTGCTGAATTCTAAGCCATATACTAACGATCTCTCCAGCATGCTTAGATATAAAAAAGAACTTGGCACATGCTACAATTGTAAAGGGATCTTTTTAATTAATATATGTTAAATTTAGGGTGAAATCAGTGGTGGTGGTAGTGATGGGGAATCTAGTCTTAACCAGCTGCTCCAAGTTATTTACAGTAGGGAGTTAGTACAACCATCTATTTTTTAAGCTTTTAATGTGTTATAATAAAGAACATACATTTTCCAAGTCACTTGTGACTCAGTATGCATCTCAGAATATTAAAAGGAAAATACATGGGGAACTCTAGCATCCTAATTTCACCAAAGCAGAATCATATTTGGATCATCATAAACCATAGCATTTGTCATTTCTCTACATGTCTTTTTGAAAATCTTTCCTCCTTCCTTCAGCACACATGCACCCAACCTAGAGAATACAGATTACAGGAAATATGACGAAATGTGATGGCTTTTGTATGGGGGAGAAGGAGGTAAAAAAGGAAGGGAGGGAGGAAGAGAGTATATATGTATATCTCTATATATCTAGATATAAAACATATATAATATACATAATATACATCAGGTATATAATAATATATAAAAAACACAAAGTAATGTACTCATGAAAATGAGCATGAGCTTGCATATTCCAACTCAACCTCCATGTTGTTCCTCTCCTGCTAATTATGACTAAATAGCTTTATTTTTTATTTTTTTATTTTTTGAGACAGAGTCTTGCTTTGTCTCCCAGGCTGCAGTGCAGTGGCACTATGGCAGCTCCCTGCAGCCTCTGACTCCCAGGTTCAAGTGATTCTCCTGCCTCAGCCTCCCAAGTAGCTGGGATTACAGGTGTGCGCCACCAGGCCTGGCTAATTTTTGTATTTTTAGTAGAAATGGGGTTCCACCATGTCAGCCAGGCTGGTCTCGAACTCCTGACCTCAAGTGATCTACCCACCTCAGCCTCCCAAAGTGCTGGGATTACAGGTGTGAGCCGCTATGCCTGGCCTGAATAGTTTTATTTTTATGTAAATGATTTATGTAAATAATATTTGCCATGAAATATTACCCATTTCTCAATTTTATTTCTTCCATACTGTAAACTATAAAGCTTTCTGATAATTTTTTTAAAATAATCTTATGCTTTTGGGAGTAGACTGAGGAAAAATAAGGCATATTTCAATAGGAAATTATAAATGTGCATCTGAATGAATTGCCTTTCCAGGTAAAGGTGTGCCAAGGTCACACAGCTGAGCCTCCTTGGAGAGGAAATTTAGAAGGTGGTAAAGAGAATGGAAAGTTCCTGCAGCTGTACCAATGACAGCCAGCCAGAGTTATCCAGTGCTGGAACTGGAAATGAGCTTAGAGATGATATGTACAGGGGTCACAAACCAAAATGTACTGCAGGCATTCTGATTTCATATGTTTTTAAACACAATGCATGATGAATGAAACACCAAGTTTTCCTGCCTAGTGAGTTCTTGCCAGACCTAGAGTCTTTTCCTTTCTCATATCCTTGTATTCTAATTTCATATATTCCTGTATTCTGTCTAGTTTTCTGCAGTGCCATCCTCAGCACTCAAAGGGCAACTAATGACTTTGATTATGTTCCCGATATCAGCCTTTAGATTAATAGAATAAATGGGAGAAACAATGGAGTTCTTGCTTGAAGGTAGGACAATTTGTGTGTCAGCTTGGGTATGGGGAGTGTCATAAGAGCAGTTTTTCTTTTATGAACACACACATTTGAAGTGTAAGCTTTTTTGTAGCTTGTTGGTAAAATAATCTGGTTTTTAATATTCTTTCATGTTTGCTATCTTTTGATGGAGTACACTAAAAAAAAAAAAAAGTAATGTCTTGGCAGCAAATGGCCCTCTCTTGAGGATGGTAACTGTGGAGATGTTCACTTTAGAATGGAATATTCCAAATGCATGGCCTGGAGGCATGGAGTTTAGGAGACATGAAGTTTGCCAGTGTTGCCCTGGCAGCCTGCTTGGAAGCTTTGGCATGTGAGGTGCGTGCAGGTGTGAGGTGCCATCTTGCATGAGAGGGCAAAGCTGGAGAAGGGCTTTAGACAGGACCTGTGCAAGGCCAAATGCCCCACTGAGGAGGCTACCAGAGGGGTGTTCATAATGTTAGGCTGCAGCTTCCCCTGTACAAATGAAGACTGCATGTAATAACCTGTTGTGCTTTGGTAAAAGTAGAAAGAGGTATATATAGAGAAATATAAACATATTATGCATTTGAGCATGTATATAGTATTTATGTGACTATATATTTGTATATCTCTATATCTGTAATTGCATGTATCTATACACACATATATAAAAATAATAAAAATATATAAAAACATGCTTATAAATACAAATGCAAACATACACATTTCTCAGATACTTCTCAACACATTTCTAACATACACATGTTTAAGATTGGATGTCCCAGAAACAGACCCTGAGATAAGTATATATGTGTAAGTAGTTTATTTGGGAGATACAGAAGGCTCTGGCAGAAGAGTGCAGAGGGGAGACAAGGATGAGGAAGCAGCCAGTTGAGGGAATGTCACCAAGTGCTATGGTCTGAACGTCCCCCAAAATTCATGGGTTGAAACTTAATCGCCATTGTGGTGGTATTAAGAGGTGGGACATTTAGGAGGTGATTAAGCCACGAAGTCTCTGCTCTCATGAATGGCCAAGTGTCCTTATATAAGGGCTTGAGGGAGGAAGTTCATCTCTCTTGCCCTTCCATCACTCCCGCCATGTAAGGACACAGTGTTCCTCTCCTTCGGAGGTTGCAGCAACAAGGCGCCATCTTGGAAGCAGAGAGAGCAGCCCTTACCAGACACCAAACCAGCCAGCACCTTGATCTTGGACTGCCCGGCATTCAGAACTGTGAGAAATAAATTCCTGTTCTTTATAAGTTACCCACTTTCAGATATTTTGTTATAATAGTACAAATAGACTTTGACACCATGTGAGCTACCATTGTGTGTGACCAGAGCTTAGTCTTGCTGGGGAAAGTCTGGAAGCCAGTGTAAAATTCATACCTCAGAATGTTTTCACTGAAGGAGTGAGAGAACTGAAATATCTACACACCAACTCCAACCGGGGTTTGGTTGAGGGCTGCTCCCGGGAGGTCTTGATTGGGTAGCATTTCCAGCCTGCCCCTCAAGTGGCAAAGTGGTCTTTAGCAGCAAGAGGAAGAAACACAAAAATGGATACTTCTCAACTTACGGTGGAGTTATGCTCTGATAAATGCATTGTAAGTTGAAGATATCTTCAGTTAAAAATGCGTCTAACACACTTAACCTACTGAACACCGTAGCTTAGCCTAGCCTGTCTTCAGCATGCTCAGAACATTTATATTAGCATATGGTTGGAAAAAATCATCTAACACAAAGCCTATTTTATAATAAACTATTGAATAGCTCATTAAACTTCTTGAAAACTATACTTAAAGTGAAAAGCAGAATGGTTGTATGAGTACTAAAAAGTACATATTCTACTGAATGCATATAGTTTAAGTCAAAATATCATCAGGGACTAACTGTATGTACTGGCAGTTAGAAGTGTGGGCATGTGCACACACCCAAGTGGTAAGGGTGAGAGGATGTGGGTCCGCAGCGACAGAGTCAGCTACAACATACATATGTGTGCATAAGTGTCCATATATATGCATGTAAACATCTATACATTCATATATTTGTGAATATGTATGCGTATATGTGCATACGCATATGCATACACGCATATGCATACACACATGTTTGGAATACTAAACCTTTAGCTTTTTCCCAAACCTATTACTCTGTTTTGCCTCCATTCCTTTGCTCATGCTGCTACCCTGTTTGTAATTCCTTTCTTCTGCTTGTTCACCTGGCGAATGCTTGATCTTTCCAAGTCTGTTATCACCACCCCCGTGCAACTCCCTGAGAACCTGATTCCCCCAAGGAGAAGCAACTGTTTTCTCTTTTGTATTCCTGATGGTTCCATGGCTCTCGTTTGCTATAGCTTCCCTGCCATCTTTCCATCCCTCCTCCTCTGTGCTTAGCACCACTGGCAGGCGCTCAGCAATGTTGGCACCCTTCTTCTTTCCTATTGCTGTCTTTTGATGTAATACACTAAGAAAGAGTAATGTTTCCTCTTCCATCCTGAGACTTCTGCCCTTCCAAGCTGGCCAGCCTATTCTCGTCTGGGAGAGTAAATCTGGTCAGATATCCCCTTATCATTAGCTTACTCTTTGCCTTGGGGGCACACCCTAGGGAGTTGTGTGTGTGTGTGTGAAGCATCCCTCGGGAGTATTATCCAGCTCCAGTGGATGAACTGCAAACTCTTCATGGTGTCCCCACTGGCAAGTGGCTTGTATATGCCATGTGGCTTGTATTTGAGGTCCAACCCACTTAGTTACACTCTCTGAATTTGTGAAAATCTGTGTACTGATGTTTTCGTGATGTGGTGACAGAGAGGCAGACCATCAGGAAGACACTCGTCTTATTGAGATGGATTCCTAAGATAACGAAACAAATGCCTCACACATGATTGTACATCCTGGTTTCAGCTGGTCCATCTCTATGGCATTCCAGACAGTTGAGAACAAGATAACGTTTGAGGATTATCTGGAGAGGATTTCACAACCTTTTGCTCTTATCCATTCCAGAAGCAGACCTAGCATTTTTAGGTGTGACTATCATCATGACTCACTCAGAAAATGCAGTGCTTTCTTATCATTTGTTAAACTGCATCATCCATGTTTACCCATTATAGAAATAAAACAGCCAAGAGAATCACTTCTTCAGAGTCCCGATATTCATCAGGGGAGTGACAGCTTGAGTCCTATTAGCTGTTCCATATAGTGGTCTGAGTCATACCAGAGTGCATTCTTTATGAGATGTGTTCAGTGCAAATAAGCACTATATTCATATTTAAATGGAAAGAGGATTCTTTCCTATCACTGAAGCAAAGAATAGTTTATAAAGTATACTGAGTGTTGGTTAAAGCACACCTTGGCTTCCTACCTGCTTAACTGTATAGCAAACAGCTTTGTGTGCCTTTGTTCAGTCAACTTTTCAGGAAACAGGATGGTGGCAGTTGGCACAGACATTTCTGTAAAACCTGTCTTCAATATTGTGAGACTAAAGACCAAGGTGCCAATGAGAGATGTTTGTGTTCTTTTTACCAAACTATTTTAAGAACCCCAGGGGCTCAGTGTTCTTGGAAATTGCTTATGGGAGGGAGTATAGCCCACAGAGTGGTAGGATGCTTTTAAAAGAGCAGCAAGTCCTCTGTCTGTAAAACCAGCCAAATTAACCGGCCAAGATCAATTACTTTTGCTGACAAAGGCGTATTAAGTTCAGAGGATTTTTACCAATAAACATGGGTTGTTAATGGGCTGTCTGTGATGAAGGAGCTGTGCTTTATTGGCTCTTAGAAGCCCTAAAGTCCATAAACACCTTTGCTCTCACTTACACTTTAGATATTGCAAAGTGCTGTCTCCCAGGGAAAATGAAACTCCAAGGAGGGGTATTTGAAGAAAGCAAAGAAAATGGAGATCCTCATGGCTTCCCTGTCTCTTAGACTGGATTCTTGAAGATGTTCTGAGCAGCCAGGCAGGGTCCAGCCTCTGTCAACTCTGTGACCTCATCACTGTCCCTCATCCTTATCCTCTCTGCTCTGGCCACTCTGGCCTTAGACAGAACCTCTCCATCCTTGCTACACAAAGGGAGGACTCCCACCAGCAACGTGGACCTCACCTGTGAGCTCATTAGAAATGCAGCATCTCTGTCCCTCTTCCAGGCCCACTGAATTGAAATCTGCTGTTCCACATGATCCCAGAGGTTCATTTGCCAAATAAAGTTTGAGAAGCACTGGTCTCATATCTCATGGCTTTTACCTAGGCGGCTTTTTCCTTTTCTTCCCATTTCTCCTCCTTCCCATCGCTCCTATACCTAGACAGTCTCCGCCCACTCATCCAGCACTGCAAAGCCCAGACATTCCTTCTTTAGGGAAGCTTGTTCTGATTCCCAAGACCAGATCACTTCCTGTTGGGAAACTCTTTTATAGCACCCCATACTTTACGCTCCAAACATCTAAAATGATTTGTAATTAGATATTTTTGTTTGTGATGGTTTTATTTAACTCCATCCATTAGGATAAAATGGTGACTGTATCTTCTGTGCTTGGCACATAATGGGTATACATAATAATCTGCTGAATTCATGAACAAATGGATGCTGGTTTTTATTTTCCTTCTTTTCCCCCACTGCTTCTCTTCTCTCTCTGCTACTTTCCCCACCCACACCAAACATTTAGTCTTTACCAGTTTGGCAGAGAATAGAGAGATGCACGTCATCGTGGATGAGCTCAGAAAGGAAAAGGGATTCATTTCAGCTGCTGCAGAGCTTATGATAAATTGTTTGATATGGAATGTGAATGACTTCCCTGAGAATGTCTTGTTTGAAAAGTGTTCCTAAGCCTCAAAGATCCCCACAAGTTCTGGTGGCAGGAAGCTGTGGTGGCAGGAAGCAGTCACCAACAATCAGGGCCACTCACTGTGTCAGAGCTTTTAAAAGAGGAGAATCCACTATCCTCAGAGTTGACCTTGCTCTGAAAAATACGGGAGACATGACTGACCTCCTCCTGCTCCAGCGTCTCCAGCTCAGATTGCAGTTCTCTGCAATAGGAAGCAAAGAGATGCCTCATCATTTCTGTGGTCACGTGGTGCCCAACTGTGCTGTTTCTCCTTTGACATGGGGACTTGGGAACTTCGATGCCTGAACCCTCTCTCATGCCCTCTGCCTTACTTGCAATAATATGTGCAATTTGATGCATTTTAGTCATAAGCTGTCATTATATCTTCCCTGTCCACGGGGAGAAATTTGGCTACATCTGGGCAATAAATTGGAGAATTGAGCAATTATTGAGCAAATTAGATCAATGTGGGCAGTTTATCTAACTAGTGTGGGCCAAAAAGCCCCAGAGGAGTTTTCAAAACTAGTCTGAAATATTGGTGTAATTGCTGCAGTGTTCCATTTTGCACTATGGATGTACCATCACCCTGAGGACAAAAAGGTCTTGATTTTGAACAGTCAATTGAAAAAAAAAAAAAAAAGTTTTCTTAAAGGGCTGGATAGCACTTGGCCACTAGGAGGGGCCTTCAACTTGCTTAGAAAAGTAGCTGGTGTTCTGCTTGTTTTGTGACTGGACAATGAGCTTGTGAATCTTGGTGTTTTATGTTAGAAAGAATCCGAATAGTTGTGGTTTACCTGTCAGCCAAGGCTTCTAGCGGAAGGTCTATTGTAATGCCATTGTCGTTAGATTGAATCCATAAATGCACAACTATTGTTATGGGATATCAAATTCTGGTTTCTTGAAAATATCACCAAAATGACCTGTTTATAAGGCAAAGCTGAATTAATTGCCTACCATAGTCATTGATCATTACCTAGACAAAGCTTTTGTAGCTTTTTGGAAGAAAGAGGGCAAAGGTGGGATGAGGTTTTAGAGGATCTGGCTTAAGAGGGGTCATTCAGTGTGAGGGCTTGATTTGGACTGGGAAAATTTCATAATATGTTAGTTTAGAGTTGCAGAAAACGGTAAGGCAAGAGCTTCAAATCACATCTTGAAATGTTCATGAGCATAGTTGAGTTATCTGTGTTACTAGACTGTACTTTCAGCAAGTTAAGTACTTTTAGCAAGTTCTTGAAACCAGTAGGGGGCTCAATTTTTTTATATTAAAAATATTGAGAATAATTGTTCTATATTTTAAATTCTACCTCATCCTGGACTTAAATGTTTGCAGGACAAATCCTAAATTTTAACCTTCATGTATGTTTTTATTTTAATGGCTTATAAGATTCCTTATGATTATTTCTTTATATAATTTGTTTGTAGCTGAAATATTCTGTAAAGCTATTTTTCTACACAGGGAGACATTGACTTCATATTGAGCACAACAGGGAAAAAAGTTGGAAAAGAAAGTTTTTCTTTGACATTTGAGCATTTATATGAAAATGCATAGTTTGAAAAGAAATCCACAAATGATTTATTTACACAGGAATTATTGATAATAGTTATTATTACTGAATGTGTACCCTGTACCAGGTACATATAGTATATAATGTTAATTTTCACAATTGTTCTGCAACCTAGGAGGTCTTAGCTTCTTTTTTGTTTAAAAACAAACAAACAAACAAACAAACAAAAACCCAAGCTTCTGAGAAGTTTAATGGCTTGCCTAAAGTCAAAAAGCTAGCAAGAACTGAAGCCATAAACTGCCTGATTATAATGCTACATGCCATTTCTCTCTGTCTATCCTCTCCCTGCACCAACCAGTGTAATTTTGAGATATTATCTATAATTGTTGGTGGAGATTTGAAACTTGGAAATGGCATTTGAGTCTATGGAGTGAAGAACAACCAGCCATTTTGAGGGAGAAATAATGGTAATGCAAACATTGGGGAAAAAAACCCAAATCTGGTGCAAGAAATATTGACACAATAAAAGAATAAATTACACTTCCTCTCTCCAAAGTTCACACGTCTGAGCAAGTTTAAACTCATACCAGATTTCAGCCTCGGGCATTGAGCCTAAGCATTTGTCTCCATAATGCCAGTGTGGATGAAGAACACATATCTGTTACCCTCAGGTAAGTTGGAAAATTGAGACATAATCTATAATGCATCTCCTTACCAAGAAAATATGCATAAACAAAGAAAATGTGATAGTTTCCGGGCAGAGCCACCCTCATTGCCTCTGCTCCCAAAAATAGATAAAAATAAATGTTTATCCAGCCAGGTGCAGTGGCTCATGCCTGTAATCCTAGCACTTTGAGAGGCCGAGGCCGGTGGATCACGAGGTCAGGAGTTCAAGACCAGCCTGACCAATATGGTGAAACCCTGTCTCTACTAAAAATACAAAAATTAGCTGGGCATGGTGGTGCGTGCCTGTAATCCCAGCTATTCAAGAGGCTGAGGCAGGAGAATCACTTCAATCCGGAGGTGGAAGTTGCAGTGAGCCGAGATCATGCCACTGTACTCCAGCCTGGGCAACAGAGCAAGAGTCCGTCTCAAAAAAAAAAAAAAAAAAGTGTTTATCCAGTGGGCTTATCTCTCCGTTGCAGTGATCCACTGAAGTTTAAGCATTAATTGTGATAGCTTCCTTGGAAATTTTATGGAGGAGTTGGGTTCACCTAGACATAGCTTTCAGTGTTCTGTGACTGTAAATTTATCCTCCTGGTAGATGGAAGGAGAAATTGTGTCACTGCTTTTGAAGTTACTTTCTCTTATCTGTCTAAGAAGCAGATGTGTTTATAGATTTGAGTGAAATTTGGAATAGGGATTAGAGTTGGTAGAAGAATTAGCTCAATTGCTTAAGTCTCACTTCGTTGTATCCTTGAAAAGATCATTCCTTTAATTTTCTTCTTCATCCTTTTATTTTCTCTAAGGTCTGTCAAATCATGTGTTCCTTTTATCCCCTAAAAATCCTAGCACAGATATGGATTTTACTAAATGCTGAAGACTTTTTAAACTGTCTGTCCATTCCTCTTTCCATCTTTATATCTCTGTCTTGCCTGTACAGCCAGCCAGTCCTTTGTTAGCTTAACCATGTTTGAGTGTCTGTTTTGTGTTACACACTATGTTAGGCCCTGGGCATTCAAAAATGAGGAGGAATTCACTTTTCCTTTTCAGCCAAATACAATCTATTGACTTGTGAAAATAAAACCATAATGCAGCCTTTCTTGTGCCACATATAAAGCATTGTATGATAATTTCAAAAAGCCTAGATATATTGAGAAATGAAAATAATTGTACAACTCAAGGATAACTACTGTTAATATGATTTGATATATTTCCTTCTAACTTTTTTCCCTCCATAGGTACATATAATTCTGTAGGTAGTTTATATCCTTGTTATTTTCATTTAACATTATATTGTGAATATGTCTCCATTTCATAAAAAAGTTAATAATACTTTTAAAAGCTACATAATATTTCCATAAAACCATAATTTCATCATTTTCAGTTGTTAAAAATTAACATTTTCAGTTTTTACTATTTTGAATAATGTGACAGATATCTTTGAAAATTAATCTTTTTTGTTTCTCTGATTATTTCTTTGGCTAAGTTCTATAATTAGTGGGTCAAAGAATCAAATATCTTAAGGGGTGTGTGTGTGTTGCTGAAGTACTTCAAATCAATGTCTTAATTCCCACTCCAATAATCAGTATATAGGTGTATACTACATATTTCCTGCACCATAACTATTTTCCATTTGGGAATCTTGTTTTCATGGCATTTGGCTTCTGAAACTGAGCATTTTCCATATGTTTATCAGCCATTTGTGTTTTTATTTCTGTAAACTGTCTGTGTTTTTATTTCTAATGTTTCTATTGGGTAGTTAAAGTATTATTGACGTTTATATGTGTATGAAGGATCTTAATCCTCGGCTAGATATGTTAAGATGCGTTTAAAAACACTGAAACTGCTTTGTGTGCCATTTGACCTTAGTATGCATATGGCATGGTAGATAATTGCATAGTTTGCTAAAATCCCATGTCTTCTTCCAATCTTTACCCCTCAAATCTTGATCCAAATATATTAAAAAACAGAAAAGTGAGTCAGCATTGTCAGTTCCCACATTTATTTTGTCCAAGACTTTTCATTATTTAAACTCCTTCTTTTCCATCTCTAACTCCTTCATTTTGAGATTGCGACCTTCTGTACCTGCTCCCATATTGATATGACTCATTCTTTTGAGTTTCTATAGTGCTTCCTCTCATACTCATGGCTCTGCAGCCTCCTAACCTCCCTAGTCTTCTCTCTTTCCTTCTTGGCTCAGAAAGAGAACTATCCAGTATCCCCCTACTCTCCAAGTCTGGTTCTCATTTGGGCTCCTCTGCCCATCTCTTTCTACTTTTCCTAGGATGTTGTTCTGGGTTTCAAATTTTAAATTCCTAGTAGACAGGCATAATGTACCTCACAGCTTGAGTACAGTGTCTTACACATAGGAAACAGTGAATATTTGGCTAAATAACTAGTCTTATAGCTGTTGATTTGAGTATCCATGTTCTTGAAAATGAGTTATACAATCTAGAACTTTTCTACCTTCCTACTTTGGTCTTGATGCCCATCTTGAAGGCGGTAGGAAAATATTCACGGTTTTAATGAGCATGGTTACATGAAAGATTCATGATAAATCTGTAGAGGAAGAGGCTCCAACCACAACCATTGCAAAAAGCTGGTAAGGAAACTTAAGAGTAGCTGTGTGAAGAGGATGGAACGGGGGGTGAGCTCAGGGGACAGCAAGTCTAAGAATGTATCATTCTGTGTTGTGGGAGGACAAGAATGGAAATATTCATTAATGAAAATAAAAGAAATATCCTTGTCAACAAAATAGGATAAAATATTAGGACATTTCCAGAACTTTCTGATCTTTTTGTCCATTATTAGCCAGATAACTTCATTTAAAAAACCAGTTTGGTACCTCTGGGCCTGCGGCTTTCCCTGCTCCTTTGTTCGTTTGTGCTTCATGGCTCCCCTCCCCTCCTGTGCCCTTCTGTTCCATCTCCTTCCCCGCCTGCTTCCACTTCCCTGTCCCTGGTCCTACTTGAGCTTCTCCTCTTCCATTCCCATCAGGCGCTCTGCACGATAGCCTGGTATTAGTAAAGTACCATGAGTCATTTTCATTGCTATCTTGGTCTCTCCTCAAATAACTATCCCAGAATTTTGCACACACTAGATATTCAGGAAATATCTTTTGAATGAATTGATTACACATTCTGGCACCTTTTAAATGTCATTCAAATGTTCGATTTGGAGGGTGGCAGTGCTCTTGTGGGCCTGTGAATGGCTTCAATTACCACCATTCCCTCAGAGTGGAATTTTAAATGGTACCACTTGTTTGGTGTGTGAGCCGCGATGTGTTTGCATCTCAGGGAGCCACAATCCTCTCTAAAGATTGGAGGATACTGAACCACAAACACACAAGGAGAAGAGTACTTCCTCTGCACCGTCCAACATTCCCTTCTCAAGCCCATCTCTGAGCCTACACTGAGTCATACGCAGTGACTCATCCTTCTGAAATCCACCTAAGATCTCGAGCTGTGGTTTAGAAGAGCCAACTTGAAATACTGAGCAGACTTTGTTGTTTGGAGAGGACACGGCCTCCGTGATCTGGGTGCACCTTCCATATAAGGGGCCTCATGGCAGGTATAAGTGACCAGGAGTCAGCTCCGGTGTCAAACATGTCTATCACAGAATCCTACTACTTTTTTTTTTTTTTCCTCTTGTGCCTCTCTTCTGTTCTCTATGATACACAGAGTCAGACAATGTGATCATGATTAACCACATTATGTTCCAGATGTTAAATTACAAAACTATGTGAGGACTACTTAAACCTCTGACTATTGCTAGAATTAAACAACAGAAAAAAACTTGATATTCATAATGAATAAAAAGGAAAACTATAGTTTATCCATGCCATTCTCTTTAGGCAAAAGGAGGAGGTACCTGTTTCATTTTTGGCTTGATTAGATATAAATGTGTAATGTAGTCAAGCGTTAACAAAAGCAGTTACTCATTATGAAGGAGTATCTTTTGGTCATATTTTAAGAACTAACATTTAATAATAGAAAAGTTACTTTTTAATTTCAAAATGAATATGAAAAATTACTCTCACTACATTATTCATACTGATACATATCTTAATTTTTTTCATGCTGTCATTTTATTAAACAAGTGTTTAGTGTCCTTTCACATATTGGATTATAGGGCTGTGTTGACTTTAGGGATCTTTTCCCCACCAGTTGGGGTGATGAATGTGATCGGCAAATGCTAGAAGTGACTCTTTTTTGACATTGACGGGAAATGCATTTCTTTTCAGTGTCAAGTTCAAGAACAGGAGAGGGAGGGCACTCTTGAGAATTTTGGGTTTTGTTATTAGGTTTTCAGTATCCATAATATTCATAAACAATAGACACAGCTGTCTTTAATAACTAAGCCCACTAACTGAATGGACAGAACATATGCCCAGGAAAACATCAGATTGTAAGAGAATTTTTTTTTCCAACACAGAAACTTTCAGAGATTGAAGCAAGATTTCATTTATAACCAAACTGTGTGTTTATCTCAAACTTCTATCATTAAGTAAAATAATTTGACCAAGGTCTAGGAAAAATGCAGTGAAGTGTTTGGTATTTTTATTTTTATTTTTATTTTTTTTTATTATACTTTAAGTTTTAGGGTACATGTACACATTCTGCAGGTTAGTTACATATGTATACATGTGCCATGCTGGTGCGCTGTACCCACTAATTCGTCATCTAGCATTAGGTATATCTCCCGATGCTATCCCTCCCCCCTCCCCCCACCCCACAACAGTCCCCAGAGTGTGATATTCCCCTTTCTGTGTCCATGTGATCTCATTGTTCAATTCCCACCTATGAGTGAGAATATGCGGTGTTTGGTTTTTTGTTCTTGTGACAGTTTACTGAGAATGATGATTTCCAATTTCATCCATGTCCCTACAAAGGACATGAACTCATCATTTTTTATGGCTGCATAGTATTCCATGGTGTATATGTGCCACATTTTCTTAATCCAGTCTATCATTGTTGGACATTTGGGTTGGTTCCAAGTCTTTGCTATTGTGAATAATGCCGCAATAAACATACGTGTGCATGTGTCTTTATAGCAGCATGATTTATAGTCCTTTGGGTATATACCCAGTAATGGGATGGCTGGGTCAAATGGTATTTCTAGTTCTAGATCCCTGAGGAATCGCCACACTGACTTCCACAATGGTTGAACTAGTTTACAGTCCCACCAACAGTGTAAAAGTGTTCCTATTTCTCCACATCCTCTCCAGCACCTGTTGTTTCCTGACTTTTTAATGATTGCCATTCTAACTGGTGTGAGATGGTATCTCATTGTGGTTTTGATTTGCATTTCTCTGATGGCCAGTGATGATGAGCATTTTTTCATGTGTTTTTTGGCTGCATAAATGTCTTCTTTTGCGAAGTGTCTGTTCATATCCTTCGCCCACTTTTTGATGGGGTTGTTTGTTTTTTTCTTGTAAATTTGTTTGAGTTCATTGTAGATTCTGGATATTAGCCCTTTGTCAGATGAGTAGGTTGCGAAAATTTTCTCCCATTTTGTAGGTTGCCTGTTCACTCTGTTGGTAGTTTCTTTTGCTGTGCAGAAGCTCTTTAGTTTAATTAGATCCCATTTGTCAATTTTGTCTTTTGTTGCCATTGCTTTTGGTGTTTTGGACATGAAGTCCTTGCCCACGCCTATGTCCTGAATGGTAATGCCTAGGTTTTCTTCTAGGGTTTTTATGGTTTTAGGTCTAACGTTTAAGTCTTTAATCCATCTTGAATTGATTTTTGTATAAGGTGTAAGGAAGGGATCCAGTTTCAGCTTTCTACATATGGCTAGCCAGTTTTCCCAGCACCATTTATTAAATAGGGAATCCTTTCCCCATTGCTTGTTTTTCTCAGGTTTGTCAAAGATCAGATAGTTGTAGATATGTGGCATTATTTCTGAGGGCTCTGTTCTGTTCCATTGATCTATATCTCTGTTTTGGTACCAGTACCATGCTGTTTTAGTTACTGTAGCCTTGTAGTATAGTTTGAAGTCAGGTAGTGTGATGCCTCCAGCTTTGTTCTTTTGGCTTAGGATTGCCTTGGCGATGCGGGCTCTATTTTGGTTCCATATGAACTTTAAAGTAGTTTTTTCCAATTCTGTGAAGAAAGTCATTGGTAGCTTGATGGGGATGGCATTGAATCTGTAAATTACGTTGGGCAGTATGGCCATTTTCACGATATTGATTCTTCCTACCCATGAGCATGGAATGTTCTTCCATTTGTTTGTATCCTCTTTTATTTCCTTGAGCAGTGGTTTGTAGTTCTCCTTGAAGAGGTCCTTCACAACCCTTGTAAGTTGGATTCCTAGGTATTTTATTCTCTTTGAAGCAATTGTGAGTGGGAGTTCACTCATGATTTGGCTCTCTGTTTGTCTGTTATTGGTGTACAAGAATGCTTGTGATTTTTGTACATTGATTTTGTATCCTGAGACTTTGCTGAAGTTGCTTATCAGCTTAAGGAGATTTTGGGCTGAGACAATGGGGTTTTCTAGATATACAATCATGTCGTCTGCAAACAGGGACAATTTGACTTCCTCTTTTCCTAATTGAATACCCTTTATTTCCTTCTCCTGCCTAATTGCCCTGGCCAGAACTTCCAACACTGTGTTGAATAGGAGTGGTGAGAGAGGGCATCCCTGTCTTGTGCCAGTTTTCAAAGGGAATGCTTCCAGTTTTTGCCCATTCAGTATGATATTGGCTGTGGGTTTGTTATAGATAGCTCTTATTATTTTGAAATACGTCCCATCAATACCTAATTTATTGAGAGTTTTTAGCATGAAGGGTTGTTGAATTTTGTCAAAGGCTTTTTCTGCATCTATTGAGATAATCATGTGGTTTTTGTCTTTGGCTCTGTTTATATGCTGGATTACATTTATTGATTTGTGTATATTGAACCAGCCTTGCATCCCAGGGATGAAGCCCACTTGATCATGGTGGATAAGCTTTTTGATGTGCTGCTGGATTCGTTTTGCCAGTATTTTATTGAGGATTTTTGCATCAATGTTCATCAAGGATATTGGTCTAAAATTCTCTTTTTTTGTTGTGTCTCTGCCTAGCTTTGGTATCAGAATGATGCTGGCCTCATAAAATGAGTTAGGGAGGATTCCCTCTTTTTCTATTGATTGGAGTAGTTTCAGAAGGAATGGTACCAGTTCCTCCTTGTACCTCTGGTAGAATTCAGCTGTGAATCCATCTGGTCCTGGACTCTTTTTGGTTGGTAAGCTATTGATTATTGCCACAATTTCAGCTCCTGTTATTGATCTATTCAGAGATTCAACTTCTTCCTGGTTTAGTCTTGGGAGAGTGTATGTGTCCAGGAATTTATCCATTTCTTCTAGATTTTCTAGTTTATTTGCATAGAGGTGTTTGTAGTATTCTCTGATGGTAGTTTGTATTTCTGTGGGATCGGTGGTGATATCCCCTTTATCATTTTTTATTGCGTCTATTTGATTCTTCTCTCTTTTTTTCTTTATTAATCTTGCTAGCGGTCTATCAATTTTGTTGATCCTTTCAAAAAACCAGCTCCTGGATTCATTAATTTTTTGAAGGGTTTTTTGTGTCTCTATTTCCTTGAGTTCTGCTCTGATTTTAGTTATTTCTTGCCTTCTGCTAGCTTTTGAATGTGTTTGCTCTTGCTTTTCTAGTTCTTTTAATTGTGATGTTAGGGTGTCAATTTTGGATCTTTCCTCCTTTCTCTTGTGGGCATTTAGTGCTATACATTTCCGTCTACACACTGCTTTGAATGCGTCCCAGAGATTGTGGTATGTTGTGTCTTTGTTCTCGTTGGTTTCAAAGAACATCTTTATTTCTGCCTTCATTTCGTTATGTACCCAGTAGTCATTCAGGAGCAGGTTGTTCAGTTTCCATGTAGTTGAGCGGTTTTGAGTGAGATTCTTAATCCTGAGTTGTAGTTTGATTGCACTGTCGTCTGAGAGATAGTTTGTTATAATTTCTGTTCTTTTACATTTGCTGAGGAGAGCTTTACTTCCCAGTATGTGGTCAATTTTGGAATAGGTGTGGTGTGGTGCTGAAAAAAATGTATATTCTGTTGATTTGGGGTGGAGAGTTCTGTAGATGTCTACTAGGTCCGCTTGGTGTAGAGCTGAGTTCAATTCCTGGGTATCCTTGTTGACTTTCTGTCTCGTTGATCTGTCTAATGTTGACAGTGGGGTGTTAAAGTCTCCCATTATTAATGTGTGGGAGTCTAAGTCTCTTTGTAGGTCACTCAGGACTTGCTTTATGAATCTTGGTGCTCCTGTATTGGGTGCATATATATTTAGGATAGTTAGCTCTTCTTGTTGAATTGATCCCGTTACCATTATGTAATGGCCTTCTTTGTCTCTTTTGATCTTTGTTGGTTTAAAGTCTGTTTTATCAGAGACTAGGATTGCAACCCCTGCCTTTTTTTGTTTTCCATTGACTTGGTAGATCTTCCCCCATCCTTTTATTTTGAGCCTATGTGTGTCTCTGCACGTGAGATGGGTTTCCTGAAGACAGCACACTGATGGGTCTTGACTCTTTATCCAATTTGCCAGTCTGTGTCTTTTAATTGGAGCATTTAGTCCATTTACATTTAAAGTTAATATTGTTATGTGTGAATTTGATCCTGTCATTATGATGTTAGCTGGTTATGTTGCTCGTTAGTTGATGCAGTTTCTTCCTAGTCTCGATGGTCTTTACGTTTTGGCATAATTTTGCAGTGGCTGGTACCGGTTGTTCCTTTCCATGTTTAGTGCTTCCTTCAGGAGCTCTTGTACAGCAGGCCTGGTGGTGACAAAATCTCTCAGCATTTGCTTGTCTGTAAAGTATTTTATTTCTCCTTCACTTATGAAGCTTAGTTTGGCTGGATATGAAATTCTGGGTTGAAAATTCTTTTGTTTAAGAATGTTGAATATTGGCCCCCACTCTCTTCTGGCTTGTAGGGTTTCTGCCGAGAGATCCGCTGTTAGTCTGATGGGCTTCCCTTTGAGGGTAACCCGACCTTTCTCTCTGGGTGCCCTTAACACTTTTTCCTTCATTTCAACTTTGGTGAATCTGACAATTATGTGTCTTGGAGTTGCTCTTCTTGAGGAGTATCTTTGTGGCATTCTTGTATTTCCTGAATCTGAACGTTGGCCTGCCTTGCTAGACTGGGGAAGTTCTCCTGGATAATATCCTGCAGAGTGTTTTCCAACTTGGTTCCATTCTCCCCATCACTTTTAGGTACACCAATCAGACGTAGATTTGGTCTTTTCACATAGTCCCATATTTCTTGGAGGCTTTGCTCGTTTCTTTTTATTCTTTTTTCTCCAAACTTCCCTTCTCACTTCATTTCATCTTCCATTGCTGATACCCTTTCTTCCAGTTGATCACATCGGCTCCTGAGGCTTCTGCATTCTTCATGTAGTTCTCGAGCCTTGGTTTTCAGCTCCATCAGCTCCTTTAAGCATTTCTCTGTATTGGTTATTCTAGTTATACATTCTTTTAAATTTTTTTCAAAGTTTTCAACTTCTTTGCCTTTGGTTTGAATGTCCTCCCGTAGCTCAGAGTAATTTGATCGTCTGAAGCCTTCTTCTCTCAGCTCGTCAAAGTCATTCTCCATCCAGCTTTGTTCCGTTGCTGGTGAGGAACTGCGTTCCTTTGGAGGAGGAGAGGCCCTCTGCTTTTTAGAGTTTCCAGTTTTTCTGTTCTGTTTTTTCCCCATCTTTGTGGTTTTATCTACTTTTGGTCTTTGATGATGGTGATGTACAGATGGGTTTTCGGTGTGGATGTCCTTTCTGTTTGTTAGTTTTCCTTCTAACAGACAGGACCCTCAGCTGCAGGTCTGTTGGAATACCCTGCCGTGTGAGGTGTCAGTGTGCCCCTGCTGGGAGGTGCCTCCCAGTTAGGCTGCCAGGGGGTCAGGGGTCAGGGACCCACGTGAGGAGGCAGTCTGCCCGTTTTCAGCTCTCCAGCTGCGTGCTGGGAGAACCGCTGCTCTCTTCAAAGCTGTCAGACAGGGACATTTAAGTCTGCAGAGGTTACTGCTGTCTTTTTGTTTGTCTGTGCCCTGCCCCCAGAGGTGGAGCCTACAGAAGCAGGCAGGCCTCCTTGAGCTGTGGTGGGCTCCACCCAGTTCCAGCTTCCCGGCTGCTTTGTTTACCTAATCAAGCCTGGGCAATGGCGGGCGCCCCTCCCCCAGCCTTGCTGCCGCCTTGCAGTTTGATCTCAGACTGCTGTGCTAGCAATCAGCGAGACTCCGTGGGCGTAGGACCCTCCGAGCCAGGTGTGGGATATAATCTTGTGGTGCACCGTTTTTTAAGCCCGTCGGAAAAGCGCAGTATTCGGGTGGGAGTGACCCGATTTTCCAGGTGCCGTCCATCACCCCTTTCTTTGACTCAGAAAGGGAACTCCCTGACCCCTTGTGCTTCCCAAGTGAGGCAATGCCTCGCCCTGCTTCGGCTCGCGCAGGGTGCATGCACCCACTGACCTGCGCCCACTGTCTGGCACTCCCTAGTGAGATGAACCCTATACCTGAGGTGGAAATGCAGAAATCACCCGTCTTCTGCGTCGCTCACGCTGGGAGCTGTAGACGGGAGCTGTTCCTATTCGGCCATCTTGTGTTTGGTATTTTTAAAAGTTTTGCCTTTGCTGTTAGATTGTTCTGATTGACTTTAGGGCATGATGATGGATTCTATGTGCCATGGGGGGATTGTTGTGAACAAAAGGCCATTGTCCTGGGAGTGAGGAGACCTGTGGTCCTGTCCTACCTCTACCATTGGCTAGTTATGTCACCTGGAACCTTCCCACTCACCTCTTTGGGATTCGGTTTCCCCATCAGTAAAATAAGGACTTATTAGAATCTTTTCAGTTCTACAATTCTATAATCTCTCAATTCAGAAAGGGCCTTCACTTTCCCAGGAAGCAAATTGTTTGACTGACTCTAAATACCAATTAATAGAAAAATTTTTTCTTATAGGTCACTGATATATTTTAAAATGTACATCTTAAAATTTACTTTTGAATTTTCATACTGTAAAATTTACTCTTTTTTGGGATATGGGAATTTTTATAAATGCAGTCATATACATTTTAAAATAGTCAATATTATCATAAATTATATTCAAAGATGCAAAAAGTCTTTACTTGTGATTGTGGCCATGGTACAGCTTATTGTATTAAAAAACTAAAAAGACTCTTACATAATAAAGTTTCTCTAAAATACTAAGACATGTATGGTACCTCATATGTATCTAGGATAAAGAGCAAGAGGCTCTCATCCATTTTGGAGGACATGAAGTTCTTCACTCATGAGATGGATTTGTGGGTTCTGTTTGCAGAAATACAATTAGAAGTGGAGGAAGCTTTCCTTTTCCTCCTGAAGGCAAGGAGAAGACAATAAAATAGGACAATGTTGAGAGCCAGGATGAGACCTCCTGTTGCAAGGCTGTATCATGGATGCTGCTGAATGGGTGGACCTTATATTTCTATGCTTGTTGTACAATCTTATATTCCTAAGCTCAGAAATGGAAAGGCATTCCAGTAGCATAATATGCCTCCACATTAGCATAAAACCAGGCCATGTAAGATTGATGATATTTGGAAGAGCTTTGAGGTTCTCTAAGGAGACAGAGACCCCTGCTGTTTTTGGCAGCGTTGGTTCCATGAGGCCTGTGCAGATGTTAAGGTGTTGCTTCCTTCTCTGTGTTAATCCTTGTTGCTTCCCCATTTCAGATGTTGTCCAAATGTTGTACAAAAGAGGCCTGAATTTTCTATGAATTGGGGTCCCATGTTCAGAGTCTTACAGTCAGGGGCCACCTCACAAGTTCCATATATTCTACCTGGGATCTGGCCCTACTGAGGCCAGGGTGCTCTGGTGGGTGGAACATGGTTTCTGGAGTTGGTCAGACAGGGATTCCATTCAGCTCTGCTCCTCGAGCAAATAAGTGTACAGCTCCAAGCCTCACTTTCCTCATTTATAAAATGGGGATACTGCTTCTTGGCAAACAATACCCAGGAACCTTCTGTTCTCTTCCTCTATCTCTAACATGGTTGCTGCAGCAAATAGGACCTATGAAGCTATTTCATGCATAAAGAGCTTTGTGCAAAACAAAAAAGTTAAGATCCCTTGCTTCTCAATGTAGAAATGAAAAAGTCGCTTTAGTAGAACTGTAGGGCTTTGGAGCCCCAGAGAGTCCCACCCCCATTTTTTTTTTAAATAAAAGAAGTCCCAGATGGTTGTGAGGATTTCATGGAATAATACATGCTGTGCCTGCTAGCCAGCATCTACTAGGTGACTCCTTTTCCTGCATAGCTGGGTGATTTTTAGCTGTCGTATTTTTTATGGTTACCTGCTTAAATTCACTCTTTAGGACACTCACTTTTATATCAAACCCAAATATTTTAAGCCTAAGTTTTCTGGTTTGGTTTACTGAGGAGAAACCTACCAAATGGCTTCTTGCTGTCTACAATTATTGCCCTTCATACAGAAGGCTATGCATAGGGAGATAGTGGTTTGTAGTCTGAATCATTTCTTTTCTTCATGTAAGTAGTGACTGCACTTTATTTAATACCTGTTTATGATGGGAAGGTCTACCACCATTCTAGTAATATTCTAATCTTGCACTGTCTGTTAGAAATATGGTGTGAGCCACATATGCAATTTTTAATTTTCTGGTAGCTGTGTTACTGTAAGTTTTTAAAAAGTTGAATTAATTTTGCATTAAAATAAGTTTAAAAAGGTGCATAATTTTCATAATACACCATACCTAACCCCATATATCCAAAGTATTATTGTTTCAACATGTAATCATTATAAAAATATTAATAGGATATCTTACATTCTCTTTACTTTTGTACTAAGACTTTAAATTCCAGTGTGTATTTCTCACTTACAGCATTCTTATTTCAGGCTAACCACATTTCCAGTGCTCAATCGCACATGTGGCTGGTGGCTACCATATTGGACAGTACAAGTGTAACCTATCTTGAGGGATAAGGAAGGAGCAGGTCTTACGTTCATGCTCAACAGGACCCTTCCTCCTCCCTCCCACTTAATGCCATCACATCCCATGTTGATATTCTCTACCCAGTTGGTACTGATATTGTGTGGAGAGATCAGGATGAAAGTGAAAGTGAAAGTTAATTACCCACCAGAGTGATCTTTTCTAAGTGTCATGTCCCCCTCTGCTGCAGATTTTCTAATGGCATCATCTATTATTTTTCCAAGTTAAAGCCAGAGCTCCCCTCTGCCCTCAACCTTGTCTTCCAAGACTCTCCCTCTGATATGGTTTAGCTCTGTGTCCCCACCCAAATCTCATCTTGAATTGTAATCCAAGTTGTAATCCCCATGTGTTGAGGGAGGGACCTGGTGGGAGGTTATTGAATGAAGGATGCAATTTCCCCCATGATATTCTCGTGATAGTGAGTTCTTACAAGACCTGGTTGTTCGATAGTGTCTGGCGCTTCCCTCTTCATGCTCTCTCTCTCCTGCTGCCTTATGAAGAAGGTGCTTGCTTCTCCTTCATCTTCTGCCATGATTGTAGGTTTCCTGAGGCCTCCTCAGCCATGTAGAAGTGTGAGTCAATTAAACCTCTTTCCTCTCTAAATTACCCAGTCTTGGGTATTTCTTTATAGCAGTGTGAAAACGGAGTAATATACCCTCGTATACTTTTTCCAGACCCTCTGGGCTCCCTGTTGTTCCTTGAATGTGTCAGACACGTTCTCACCTCAGTTCTTTTGTATTTGAATGTTCTGTCCAGAAGACTCTTCCCCAGATGCCCACATATCCGACTTCTTCAGCTCCTTGAAGGAAATGAAGGAGCCAGATATGCTTGAATGTCACCTGCTTAGTGACGTTTTTCCTATTAAAATGGTAACCTGCTTTGCTCCTAAATCCCCCTGCCACCAGATACTCCCTACTAAACTGACTTTGTTTATTTTTCCCCATTGCTTATTTATCACCCGCTGATATGCTTTTTTCATTTTGTCTTTCTCTTCTTTCCCTGCCCTGGTAGAATACAAGCTCCATTAGGACTGGAACATTGTTTTGTTCATTGCTGTATCTCCACGACCTAAAATGGAACTTAGCACATTGTAGGTGCTCAACAAATATTTGCTTAGTGAATGAATGAACAAATACCAATCATTTGATATTTCTAAAGACACAAAATTCCAATCACAGTATTTATCAACAGTTGATTAACATTTGGGAAAGTCCTGAATTCCATTCTATTACCCAAGATAAATGGAGTTACCTTGCTCAGTTTGGAAAACACTATCAAATTGTCTGTGTGTTATCCTTGTTCTGGTTTAGAAAACCCTCTAATGGGCCCTTCTGTGGTGTCTGGGTCAGCTAGACTTCTGTGGGAATCTGGTCATTGCCCTCAAACACCAGTACTGCTTGCTTTTAAGTTGTGACTTGTTGGAATGTCAGAGCAGACTCTAATTTGTGAATTCTTGAATGCTTTTCCTTCTTTGGAAGGGAATACTCTGGAATTCTCAGAACTTAGGCACTCTCAAGTTGAAGATTTACTGGGGGCAGATTGGATTACCTCCTCTAACTTTACAAATCCACAAACACTTCAAACAAACCTCTCCCGTTCAGTTTCAGCAGACTCCCTGAGAACGTTGTGAACAAGAACACAGGGTCAAGGCTGAACGGTGAGCAGGGCTGTTGTTGTTGGCTGGATCTGTGTGGGGAGCAGCCCTAACCATGGCTTTGTGCAGCCAAACAGTGTGATGTGATCCCCCGGCTGCCAGAGGCCTGGCAGATGACAGAGTCTGGCGCAGTGGCCGACCTGCTCATCAGAGGAGAGGCCAGTCTAATTTAGAAGCCAAACAACTTTCTTTTGTCTTACTTGTTTTTCTTCCAAGAAGGTGAAGTTTTGAAGGCCTCAGCAGGAGAGAAGCCTCTAGTGTTGGGAAGGCTGTCTCAAGATTTCATGACTTGCAGTATGGAGATGAGCAAGGAGCTCTCAACATCTCTTTCTTCCCTGCCCGCCTGCTCTGAGCCCCGAACCTAAAGTTGGCAATGACTATAAAGAGATTTCATGCGAAGTCATTCTTTCTAGCAGTGGCGTGCTTCGCACCATTCTCTTACATGTTCCCAGAGAGGAAATCAAACCTTTGTACACAGCTTTAGAGTCAAAATTCAAAATGGCAGTTTCTAGGCACTGGTTCCCTTTTGACTTCACTTTACCTGCCTGGGCACTGAGGACACCGTGAGCTTTGTCTGCAGAGGACGTGCAACTTGGTGAATGAGAACTTAGAATTCTAAGTCAAGAAGATCTTGCAGCTAGTTTAAAAAAATGGTAAGGTAGCTTTGAATTAAACCCAACAATCTCAAGCTTTAAAAAGATGTGTTCTCCCCATAAAAATAATCAGATATAGGAAGACTTGTTTGTAAACTTTATTTTTATTAGGAAATAATTTTTGTATGTTCAAATTTTGATTAATGTGGAACAGGCTTTACGTTATTTACTGGTTTGTATTGTTATAGCATTTATAGAAGATATAGTTTGACCACAACTTCTGAATTTATTCAGATAAAGTATATTTTGCCTCATATCAGTTTCTCTTTTCTCTCAGAGCCTTTCCTTCTGGGACCTTCAGTCCAGAGCTGATAATCTAGATAAGAGGGTATCCAGCCTGTTGGCTGCTCAGTTTCTGACCTTCCCACAATCCTAGTTGAATGAGTCCAAATGAGTTTGAAAGGCTGGAGTTGAATTCTGCATAAACCTGAGGCTTGGGAATGATGACAAGGCTTAAAGGAGGGCAGGGAGGCCATAGAGAGCACATCTTATCCTCCAGGCTTTTCTTTCTTACCTTCCCTCAATTCCTTCTGTTAAACACCTCTTTGATTTCTCCCCCTCCTCAGAACTTAAAAGGCCACCATGCTCAGAAATGAAGTGGAGACCTCATCAAACCCTCTAGGGGAGAGTGCCATAACCAGCGCCTAATGATCAAGATAGAGTTTTATATTTGTCTGTCACAAATTGGTTAACATCTGTGTTCATTTTTCTGATCTACTAAAAAATGGCCCATCTGTAATTCTTTTCTCCAACAAACTCATGAATCACGTAATAATCACATGTCGAGTGCACAGGCTGGAGAAGAGAAGGTGAAAAGGAGGGTTAGGAACAGTGTGACCAAATTATGTTCGAAAAGGAGCTATGTGGTTCAACCATCCCAAGTCTCTAGTGTCCTTGTGACTCTGGCATGCTTTAGTGTGGGAGTGCAACCATTCATTCATTCATTCATTCAATGTTATAAAAGAAAAAAAGAAATTTGGACGGTGTTTTTAGATGAAGATAGATGAAAGAGACTGGATCCTGGATTGAAAAAAAAATACTATAAAAGATATTAGGACAGTTGGGGAAATTTGAAGGTTGACTATATATTAGATGATAGTACTATATTAATATTAAATTTCCTAGTGTGTATTATGTTGTGGTTATAAAAGAAAAGAAAAGTATGTTTAACCCTAAGAGATACAGTCTTAATTAGGGGTAAGGTATCTACAAAGGAATCTTAAATGGTTCAGGAAAAAGTCTCTCTTTCTCTCTTCCTCTCTTTCTGTCTCTCTCTCCCAGCAGAGAGAGGGAAAAGTATTAAAAAATACTAAAAACTGCTGATTCTAGGTGAAGGACATTTGGGTGTGCATGGTACTATATTTTAAGTTTCTGAAGGTTTGAAACTTTTCAAAATTAAAAGTTAGTGAAAAAATAGAAAGTTGTCACAAAGGTATTTCTTGTCATCTTATCGGCCAATGGGATATAGCCCATTTCACCATTAAGTATGATGCTAGTTGTGGATTTTTTTGTAAATGCCTTTATCATGTCGAGAAAGTTCCTCTTATTTTTAGTTAGTTGAGTATTTTGAAAATGAATAGGTGCTGGATTTTGTTAAATGCATTTTCTGCATCCATTGAGATGATCATGTGGTTTTTGTCCTTTTTTATATTAACATGATGCTTTATATTAATTGATTTTCATATTTTAAACCAACCTTACATTTCTGCGATAACTCTCACATGCTATATCTTTTTTTTATATATTGTTTTACTCAATTTGCTAGTATTTTGTTGAAGACTTTTGTGTCGATATTCATAAAGTATTTGATCTGTAGGGTTTTTGTGATATCTTCGTGTTTTTTGTATCAGGTTAATAAAGGTTTCATAGAACAGGTTGGGAAGTGTTCTCTACTCTTATTTTTTGGAAAACTTTGTGAAGGACTTGTGTTAATTGTTTTTTAAACATTTGATAGAATTCAACAGTAAAGCTACCTGGGCCTGGGCTTTTCTTCATGGGAATTTTTTGAATACTTATTAAATTTCTTCATATGGCATGAATATGAGTCTATTCAGATATTTAAATTTTTTCTTCTTGAGTCAGATTCAGTAGTTTGTGTGTTTCTAGGAGTTTGTCCATTTCATGTAGGTTTTCTAATTTGTTGGCATACAATTGTTCATAATAGTCCCTCATAATCTTTCACTTTTCTACAGTCAGCAGCAATATTCTTGCTTCAATTCTGATTTTAGTAATTTAAATCTGCTTTCTTTTTTTTTTTCTGTTCAGTCTAGTTAATGGTTTGTCAATTTTGTTGAAATTTTAAAACCTACTTTTGGTTTCATCGAATTCTGTTTTTCTATTCTCGATTTCCATTCTAGTCTTCATCATTTTCTTTCTTCTGATGACTTTAAGGTTTAGTTACTATTCTTTTCCTAATTTGTTAAGTGGAAGGTTAAGTTATTGATTTTAGATTGTTTGCCTTTTTAAAATATAAGTGTTTACAGGTACGCATTTCTCTCTAAGTACTATTTTGGTTATATCCCATAAGTGTTTTTATTTTCATTCATCTAAAAGAATTTTCTAATTTCTTTTGTCGTGTCTTTTTTTACTTACCGGTTTTGGGAATGTGTTGTTTAATTTCTATGTATTTTTGAATTTCCCAAATTTCCTTCTTTTATTGACTTTCAATTTTATTCTTTTGAAATTAGATAACATATTTTTATTATTTAAATCTTTAAAAATGCATTGAGACTTGTTTTATGGCCAAATATATGGTGTATTATGGAGAATGTTGTATGTGTATTTGAGAAGAGTGTGTATTTGGTTGTTTTAGAGTGGAGCATTCTCTGTAGACAGATGACCTCTGACTTAATGACTGTTCAACTTATGATTTTAGGACTTTATGATGGTGAGAAAATGATACACATTTTGTAGAAACTGTACGTCTAATACCCATACAATCATTCTGTTTTTTACTTTCAGTACAGTATTCAGTAAGTTACAGGAGATATTTAATATTTTATTATAAAATAGGCTTTGGGTTATATGATTTTGCCCAACTGTAGGCTAATGTAAATGTTCTTAGTATGATTAAGGTAGGCTCAGGCTAAGCTATGAAGTTTGGTAGGTTGTATTAAATGCATTTTTAATGATTTTCAACTTATGATTGCTTTAGTGGGATATAATCCCATGATAAGTTGAGAAGCATCTTTGTATCTGTTGGGCCTACTTGATTAACAATGTTTTTCAAGTCTTCCATTTCCTTGTTAATATTCTGCTTAGTTGTTCTATCCATTATTGAAAGTAGAGTATTGAATTCTCAAATTATTTTTGTAGTTTCTTTCTTCAATTCTTTCAGTTTTTGCTTCATATATGTTAGGCCTCTTTTAAGTGCATATATGTTTATAATTGTTATGTCTTCCTGATGGCCTCTTATTATTGTAAAATGTCTTTCTTTGTCTCTAGCAACAATTTTTGTCTTAAAGACTTTTTTGTTTGATGATAGTATAGTCCCTACTGCTCTCTTTCAGTTACTTTGCGTAGTATATCTTTCTTCTATCCTTTTACTTTCAACTCACTTGTTTCTTTGAATCTAAAGTGTGTCTCTTATAGACAGAATATAGTCTTTTCCTGCTTTAAAAAAAATCAATTCTGCCAGTCTCTGCTTTTTGATTGGAATATTTGGTCCATTTCCATTTAATGTAATTTTTGATAAGATAGGATTTTTATCTGATGTTTTGCTGGTTTTTGTATGTCTTATGTCTTTTTTGTTCTGCATTTCCTCCATTACTATCATATTTTGTGTTAAGTAGAAATTTTCTAGTATACTATTTTAATTCTAATATAAATTTCTAGTATAAATGTGTGTACACACACACACATATATATACGCACACACACATATATATACACACATACATATATGTAAACAAAAAGAGAATGTTATTTTTTAGTGGTTGACCTGGAAATTCTGGTTAACATCCTAATTTAAGATAATCCAGTTCAGATTTATACCAATTTAATTTTAACAATACAGAAAAACTTTGTTCCAATATATCTCTATTTCTCCCTTCCTTTCTACTATTACTGTCATACAAATCACATCTCTATGTATTATAAACCCATCAGCACAGTTTTATAGTTTTGTATTATGCAATTTCCTTTAAATCCTGTAGAAAAAAAAATTAAATACTCTCTTTTATATTTACCTATGTAGTCACCTCTAATGGCATTCTTTATTTGATTAATGTTCACTTATTTCAGCCTAGAGGAGTCCGTTTAGTATTTTTATGTAGGGTATATCTGCTAGTAATGAATTCTGTTAATTTTTATTTACTTGGTAATGTCTTAATTTCTCCCTTGTGTTGCAACAACAGTTTTGTTGCATGTAGTTAACATACATGTTGATTTATAGTTTATTCTTTCACCAGTTTGAATATGTTCTGTCCTTAGTGGTTTTGATGATGAATCAGCTATTTTATTGATGCTCTCTTGTATATAATGAGTTATTTTTCTCTTGCTGCTTTCAAAATTTTCTGTCTTTCCACATTTCACTATGATGTGTCCACATATGAATTTCTTTCACTTTATCCTGCTTGAAGTTTATTGAATTTCTTGGATGTACAGATTAATGTTTTCATTAAATTTGGAAATGTTTTGGCTATTATTCTTCAAATATTCATTCAGCCCCTTTTTCCTGTTTCCTTCCAGGACTATAATCTTTGGCATGTTAGTACACTTAGTAGCGTTCCACACATCTCTGAGGCTCATTTTTCTCCACTCTTTTTCCTTTCTGTTCCTTGGACTAAATAATGTCAAATGTTTTGCCCTCAAATTCATTTATTCTTTCTTCTGCCAGTTCGATCTGCTGTTGAACTCCTGCAGGAATTTTTCATTACGGTTATTGTATTTCTCAGTTCTAGTATTCTAGTTACTTCTTTTTGATACTTTTTTATTGGTATTCTTTACTTAGAAGTGATTGTTATACTTTTATTTTTCTTTAGACATTCTTTTTTTAGTTCTTTGAACATTTATAATAGCTGGTTTAAAGTCTTTCTCTAATAAGTCCAACCTCAGGGCTTTCACAAAGAGTTTATATTGCTTACTTTATGTGTCATCAAATAAACTTCCCTGTTTTTTTGCATATCTCATTTTTTGTTGTTGCTATTGTTTTTGTTGAAAACTGGATGCATTTATGATAACATAATATGGCAAGTCTGAAAAATTGTATTTTCTCCTTGCCCCAGTTTGTTATTGCTGTTTGTTTCTGTGGTTATCATTGTTGCTGTTTGTCAAGTGACTTTCTTAAACTTATTCTGTAAAGTCTGTATTCTCTGTCACGTGAGGCCAGTGACTCTGCTCGGTTAGTTCAATGGTCAGCTATTGACTGGATAGAGATTTCTGTAAATGTCTTGAACCAGTACGACTCCCAACCTTTGCCAAAGGGCTCTGTATGCGGGGCATGTTTTCAAAATTTCAGTGGGAAGTTTACAACCCTGCTTATCCTTCACTTTCAGATTGCACAGAGCCTCAAGGTTAGCCAGCAATAAGAGTTTTGAGCCTTCTTAGGTGTTTCTTGGGCATGCATGGTGCCTTGCACAGTTATGTGACCTTCTGGATCCCAGGGTTATGTAGGAGCTTCTCAAAGCCCCCTATAGACATCCTTAAATATTTTACTCAGTATCTTGTTAACTCCTGCTTTAATGCTGCTTCAAGTAGCTGCAATATTAAACAATTACCACTGATAGTTTTTAACAAATGCACTGGGGTTAGGACAGAGTGATTCTGAGTGAGAGATAAATAATGACAAGTTCTGAGAGTGGAGCTTTTCAGCAAGCTGACAGATAGGTAAAATAGTGACAGTACCCTGGGGATGGGACTTTTAGGGAGCTCTGAATCCATTCTTCTTTCTCTAGTGGCTTCTAGGTTGGTGGATTTCAAAGCTACTATGATTGTTAAGCTATTGTTTTTTAAAACTATTGTAACACTGGGTAGAGAGGGACAAGATTAATGTAAGTTAAAATATCTCAAAGCTTGCTATTCTTATTGAGATTCTCTTATTTTTTCTCAATACACACCTCAGATTTTTGCCTTCTTTTAACTTTGATAGCTCTGACAATGTTGACTTTTTACTTTTTTTTTATTTTTATTTTTAGAGATGATGTCTGACTTTGTCATGCAGGCTGGAGTGCAATGGTGGGATCATAGCTCAATGCAGCCTTGAACTTCTGGGCTCAGGCAACCCTTCTGCCTCAGCCTCCTATTTTATTTTTTGCAGAGATGGGGGTCTCACTTTGTTGCCCAGTCTTGTCTCAAACTCCTGGCTTCAAGTGATTCTCCCACTTTGGCCTCCCAAAGTGCTGGGATTACAGGTGTGAGCCACTGCTCTTGGCCTGACAATGTTGATTTTGATAATTGTTGACAGTGTTCTTATTGCTTTATGGAGGAATGGCTTTTTGGAAGTCTTTACTCTACTGTTCTAGAAATTGTAAGTCCTTCAAAATCACTTTATATTATTTTTGCACTTATTTTATCAATTATTTAAGTGCCAGGAAAGCTCTTGAGGTTAAATCTTTCCTTGTGTTCTTAAATTTTTTCCTAAGATAATACATTTAAAAAATATACTCACTAGGTCAATGGATATTAATATTCTTGAATTTTTTATAATGCCTTGGCAATTTGCTTTCCACAAAGATTCTCTTCATTTACATTGTAGCCATTATTTGTAAAGGGGTATTCCCCTGCATGCTTGACAACTCTAGATATTATAATATGTATTACTTTACTGTTATGAATTAGAAAATATTGAGTTCTAATTCCACCCTTTGTAAAAAAAAATTAAATAAACTGCTCTAACAACTAAGATAATGGCCAAAACTATGTTCGAAATAGGAATTTTTTTCTAAAATAATCATTGTTTCTTTTTTTGTTTAGAAATCTATACACAATGCTAATTTCACTTTAAAAGCCTTAGAAAAATAAAGATAAACTATGAGGAGTTTTTAAATTCTGAGAGAGATTTTGGTTTATATCTTCTTAAGGACTAGGTTTTACTGTGTATTAGTGAATCCCTAAAATTATCTTGTATTTTTGGCTAGGTTTTAGTGGAAAGGAAACACCTTCCTAAACTCTATCATTTGCCAAAAAAGAGGAAGAATAATGATAAAACCAGAAAGCAGAGCCTATGCAAGCAATCAGAGCAAAATTTGATGTGTACTCCAGAAGTCAAAATTGCTAATTTTTGATATTCTCTCTTGGGTGAAGCTGCTGCTTCCAGGAGCAGGAGGTGCTTTTTAGGAAGCATATTGTGCTTAACTATCAATAGGCCAGTGGTTTGACAGTTGAGCTTTGCTTAGTCACCAGGAACCCTCAGGAGATAATGCTATTTTACTTGCAAACAGAGATGTTTCAGTTATGGACGTCTGTGTATTGTAGTTTATCTCTTCCTCTTTGCGATGCAATTTGAGAGAAGTTCATGAATTTGGTGGCCATAGTTTGATCTGTAGTGCAAATTAGCATAGCTATCAAAGCAATCAATCTGTGTTTTGATGTGACTGTTTTTCTCTACCAGAAATGGAGAACAGGACAGAATGAAGGAGATTTGAGGAGCACGTCAGGCTAAATGTCTCTCATTCACCTATTTCAAAGTGGATCAGTCCCTCTCTGCCAGTGCACCTTCCTAGTATAATTTTCTGAGAATCTTTTTCTGGCTTAGGTTAGAATTCAGTGAATGGCAGAATTCAATGAGTGAATGAGGGCAATAAACCTTGCCTTCCCATAACTAATTCAATTGATTCCTTAACACCACTAAAATAAGATAAAATCATAGGACCTTAGCATTGAAAAGGACATTGAGATAATCTTAGTGATCTTGGGCAAGTTGCTTAATCGTAGATGAATTTTCTCATTTATGAAATGAGGGGATTGCTATAGTCAATGATTCTCAACTTTTCCTATACTTTGCTCTTAAGGGGCTTTGAATCTTTAGGCATATTGTATTAAAATCAAAATTTTAATTTTATTTTTTAAGGGATTTCACATGCACATGTACATTCCTAAGCTGCAAGATAATAAATGGTGAAAATACAGGCTTCTACCCACCAGTATTGCTTAGTCTCTTAAATTTCTCTGGAGGTAATCACAATTGACAGATTTTTGTATATTCTCCCACAGATGGTCCATGCATTTACAGCCATAAGCATGCTCATTCCTATGACCTATCCTTATAAATGGTAGTATTCTATATGTTCTGTTCTGTGTCATTTTTTCACTTAATTATACATCTTGGATGTTGTTCCAAATCAGTGTATATAAGAGCTGCCTCATTTTCTTAAATGGCTGCATGTTATTCCACTGATAGATACAGGATAATTTACTCATAGGTATAGGGGTAATTTATTTATGCATGTAAGTATACATTTTTCTAATTTTTTTATTATAAACAATGATATAATTAGTATAGATTTGAATCTGTTTCATTTCTGAATATATTTCTTTAGGATTAATCCTAGAACTAGAGTTATTGGATCAAAGAGCACATGTATGTTAATTGTTTTAGGGTACTGTGAAACTGCTCTTTTTGAAGGCTGCAGTGATATTCACCTCCATTGAGAGTGTATCAGGGTGCCTGATGGACCATACCCTTGTCAACAGAGTATTTTTGTTGTTTTTTTGATCAGTTTTAATGGTGATAAATATTAATTTATTGTAGTTTTAATTTGATTTTATCTTAATATTGAGTATAGTTTAATATCTTTTTATGTACAGATATTTATCAAATTTAAGAAGAAATTGATTGTAAGTCTCCTCTGGATTTTAAAATATTAAAATATAACAATCAAAATGAGAACTAATGAAATATGGTACTTAAGTTATATGTATTTCCACTTTTGTGAAGAGTCTTTTGTTTCTTTCTCTACTGGGTTGTTGGTCTTTCATGTTGATTTCCAAGGGCTTTTATAAGCAAAGGAAATTGGCCTTTTGTGACATGTGTGACATTTCTCAATTTGTCACTGTTGATTCTGTAGTAGTATTTTCTCATGCAGATATTTTAATTTTAAGTTGTCAAATTCATCCACTTTTCTTTAACACCTTCTGGATTTAGTGTCACTATTAGAAAGCCTTTCCCACTTTGAGATTAAAAAAAAATTTCCAGTTTTTTAAAAATTATTTTGATGGTTTTACATTAATAATATGTGTCTCATCTTTTTATGATTTTCCAGAATTTTCCTGATATTTTTGAAGGAGGCCATGTTTGGACTTTCCATGTAAATCGACATATCACCTAACAATAATAGTAATTTTTACTTCTACTGATATACGTTTTAATTCTTGTAAAACTGTAACATTGAACTCCTGGGCACAGGAGATCCTCCCACCTCAGCCTCCTGAGTAGCCACTGTGCTTGGCTAACTTTGTACATTTTTTGTAGAGATGGGGTCTCACTATATTGCCCAGGCTAGTCTCAAATTCCTGGCCTCAAATGATCCTCCTGCCTTGACCTCTGAAAGTCCTGGGATTATAGGTGTGAGCTACTGTACCCAGCATTTTTTTTTAATTTTAGATGATCCTTCTACTTCAGCCTCCCAAGTAGCTGTACAACCATGTGCCACCAAGCCCAGCTTCAACCCTATTTTATTAAAAGTAAAATTAACATAGTAAGAATTTTTGAATGTGTCTTTATTATTATACTTTTTCTTGATTGCATATTAGAATGTTCTGAGATTAGACCTTATTCTTTCTGAACTATTAGGGGCCACAAGATTAAATAACCTTCATAAACCTACTCAGATTATGTTTTATGAGGGTGCTCTATTAGTGGAAGGGAGGACTTGCTTTTGGGGAAGAGTCTCCACTTGTTCTAGTAAGGACCACCTTGGCAGTTGCATACAAGACTGGTGTATTGGCCTTATTGCCCACCTCAAAATGCAAGTAGCAGACTTAGCTGTTGGGGAATATCATTACTACACATATAATAAAAACTAATGCTTAATATGAAAAATAAATATAATTATGGAAAAGAGTATCCTGTGGATAAAACTGTATAAATGTGATAGAGAGGTGGCATTCTGCTGCTCTTTTGGAAGAGGGGAGGCATCCTTGGACAAAGGAAAGAGATATGATTTAGAAACAAAAAACTATTGTCAACTAAGGCTAAGATTTCCAAGTCTCCTCTTTTGGCTTGTTCAGCAAGTTTCAGGCTTTATCTCTAGACTTCTCAAAACATTTTTCTTCAACAGCATCACTTTGCTTGTGTCTCTAGGCTTGTACTGTGATTCTGTGTTGACTAGCTACTTATACATAAGAGCAAGAAAGTGACCGTCTTATATTTTTGTTGAAATAAGACAATGATAGAAGGAAAGTGACCTTCTAGGTAATTATGATGAGATACCATGTTTTTCCCAGCTTCCTCCTTCCTTATGCCGGTGTCAGTGGGTTAAACAATTACTTCTAGCTCCAAATACTTTTATTTATCCACTATCCCTCATACATCTTATAAACCACACTCTCCTTCAAACCTGCCATGTCTTCTCACCTCCAGGACTCAGAACATGGGATGTCTTATGTTTCAAGTCATTTTCTTCTATTCCTTTTCTATTCATTTTTGAAATTTAGCTCAGATGTCATCTCCTATGAAGTCTTTTCTGGTCACCCTAATGACTTACTCCTTCCTCTATATGTAGTTTGAGCATAGTTCATTATTAACACCTATCACATGGTTGTGTGATTATGTTTTAGGAGTGTAGATGAGATAGTCAAAAGTAGACTTGTATGGTTTAACTTATTAATTTAGTTATACATACATATTTAAAATCACTTGTTGTATGAGATGATATTTAGGGAACATTGCCATTTTCCATTCTTGTATTTTGTAAAACAATTTCATTCACACTAATCATATGCAACTTTATCATTAATCTTTGACATCACTTGTGCTACTCTTTGAATCATCAAATGTGATTTTCCAAAGTAAACCATCTTCATTTCCATTTAGATTGCTTGAGATCCAGTATTTTTTAAATCAATGCATGATTGCTATTGTCACAAGTATCCACTGATATAACATTAGGGAGACTGGTTTTTCCTTTCACCTCTAGGGTTATATTCATGAGTTTCGTAATGTAACTACATGCTATACTACTTCTTAATATGATCTTTCAAAGGTTTGCGTGGGATGATATTCTACATTTATGAAATCTGAACTTTTGCTCCAGAAATAATTGTCATGTCCTTGTTAAATTTCTTTTCTTTTTTAATGATTCCATTGGGTGACTGTGCTTAGTGTTAATTGACATATATTCAGCCTAGCAGGTTTTTCTGAAATAGTAATTTGGTGTTCAGAATTAAATAATTTAGAAAATGCCTTTTTAATTTGTGAGATTTGTGAATACTTGAATTTAAGAGGAATTTCCTTTTCTAAAGTTTAAGTTCTGGTTAAAAAACAAAAACCTCCTCAGTTTATTTTGGGCATATATGGTGTTTTCTCTGAGAGTGGAATTTGTCTTAAGTTTATTTTTATACAGGCCATGATTCTAGTAAGGCTACCTATTAGAAAATAAGGAGATTACTGTAAGCAGCAACCTGGGATCTAGTTGCAATACTTCTTAGACTATAATGTGCCTATTAATCATCTGAGGATATTGTGAACTTGCAGATTCTGACTCAGTAGTTCTGGGGTGAGGCCCGAGATTCTGTATTTCTACCAAGTTTCCAGGTGTTATCAATGTTGCTGGTTCATAAGGCATACTTTGAGTAGCAAGGACGAGGAATAATGCTGTATCTTTAAGAATTTATTAGAAACTTGTTTGGCTTCCTCTAAAGGTATCACTGGAAGGAAATAAAAAGCATATTTTGTATATGCAAAGTTTCACAATACTCCACTGGGCTCACTCATCTTCATACCGCTCTCTATGGAAGACGAGTAAAAATTTCCATTAAAGGAAAACCTTTTAAACCAGAATATAAATAGGGCTTTGCTGCTTTCAGTTGGTCAGGGCAAAAAAAAAAAAAAAAAAAAAAAAAGAAAGAAACAAAGAAAACAAATTTACACTGTCCCTTGAAATTCTGTTGAATTCTTTTGAATAAGAAGAACAAGCACATTCCAGAAACCTGTACCCATCTTAGAAAAGACCATTACTTTGCTAGGATTTTTACATTGGAGATATGAAAAATGAAAGCCAAATTCAAATTGCAGCCCAGAACTCAGTGCTTGAGGTTTTTAAGCCAGTAATATTCTCCCTGTAAAATCTCCTTGGAAAGGCTTTCAGATTTGAGTCAGCTAGGGTGAACCCATTTTCCGAAATTTTGTTTCTGGAAGCATTTAATTGAAAAGAAAAACCCCAAGAATGCATCCAGAGTTGAATGTCATGCAGCAATTGGGAAAGCCTCAAAATAGCAACAATGAGAATAAATGAAGCCAAATGAAATCTGCAAATTATTAAGATAAAATTGGTAAGGGGCATAGAAACTTAATAAGAAGGAAATAAGAGAAATCAGTTTTCCAATACAAACTCTATACCAAGAGATTGTACAAAGGAGAATAGGGAACAATAAACTTCTGTAAGCTAAAAAGATAGCAGAGGCTAAAAGTTCACAGAGACTAGATGACTCTCATTTCAGTTTGATTTCCTATGAGGGATTTCATGTTTAAAAATCTCATTTAAATTGTAGTCTTCAATGCAACCTCTTACAACTTCTCACAAAAATAATCCCCCCAAACATCAAAGGATATACTCTCAGGAGTTCTGAAAACTGGGATAGGTAGAAACCAAATGTTGGTATACAGAAGGAATTGGCATTAATCATAGGGCAAATAGGTCTTAGTTAAGGAAACTGACTCACTTTTCAGTTTATCACATATTTAATTTTCCTTTGTTTAAGCTGCCTGCCAAAAAAGAGCAGAAGATATTTAGTAATTCCTGTTCCTTTTCCTATTACCTGACACACACATACACACAGAAAACCAGACACAATTTTTTTCTATACCCCTTCTTAGAGTGCAGTTGGGTGAGATGGAGAGGTATACACCATCTCAAAACCTGGGAAAAATAAAACCAAAGAAAATATCAATAATACTAATAGAAGAATTAAACCAGCATCAACCTATACCAACAAACTACTCATTTAATAATAACACCAAATCAAATGATTGAGGAAATATGAACAACAAGCTTAGAAAAGACTCATGAAGGAAAATCAAAGATATCAATTATAACCATAAATCTAATTGGGTTAAATAATTAGTTAAACAGTTGTCTTCAAAGACAATCTCAAATGGAATCAATGTGAAAACTCTAACCATCTGTTGTTTCTATGTGATATTAAAAAATATAAAAACCTACTAGCTCACATGTTTTTGAAAGGGCAGCATCTTTTGTGCCATTGTTTTGGCTGTCAGACTTCTGGAATCCCCAGATGTTTCAGCCCAGAAACCCTGGCTCAACAACAGGCAGACATTGCTGAAAAGACCCAAAGATCTAAAACTTGCACGCAGAACATTGTGCTCAATCCCTTCTGGGCTCCAGCAGCCCCAGCTCATCTCTGCTTGATGCTTCTCAGGTACCATAACTGAATCATGATCATACTCCACTAGCCCTGTTTCTCTAAAGTTCCCTGTCTCAGTCAGTGGCACAACTCTCCATTCTCTTTAAAGCCAGAGGCTTGGGAATTACATTTGGAACCTGATTCTTCTGTCCTGTCCCCCACTCACTGAGTCCTGTAGAGTTTGTATCATCAGTATTTCTTGAATCTATGGCTCCTCAACTCTACTACTTCCACCCTAGATCAAGCTTCTATTGTCTCTCAGTTGATCTCCAGCGAAGGCCCCCTAACCAATCTCCTTCTCTGTACTATAATTTATTTTATCTTTAAAATTTTAATAGCGAGAGCTCTTATTTTGCATTCTTTTTAAAAATAGCTCTCTTGAAATATAATTTACATATCATAAAATTCACTTGTTGTAAGTGTACAATTCCATGATTTTAAAAGTAAATTTAGAGTCGTGAAACCATTACCAAAATCCTACATTCCTTGAGGGTTGATCAGACATAGGTTTGATTTTCTAGGAAGACTCCATCATAGTTGGTCTCATGAGCTTCCATCAGGAGGCACCTAATGCCTGGTTGTACCTATTTTTGTGAGGTAAGTTTGATTTGTGGGTTCAGGTGTTAGCATGATCCACCCATTTTAAGTTTCTCATCAACCTTCCCCCTGAGTTATAGCAGCCATCAGTGGTTATTGCCTGCAGACAGACTGAAGCTGCTATGAACTTTTCTCCTCTTTTTACCCAAAGAGCTTTTAAAAATGAAAATCTAATTATGTCCTTCTTCTGCTTAAAACATGTAAAGTCTTGCCATAGCTCCATCTTCTTTCCCTCACCACTTAATAAATGTAGTTTTGTGGGATTCTTTCATTGCCTCTTCTCTGATTACTTTGCCCATCAGGGTAAGGACCTTCTCTGTAACTGCTCATCACTGAAAACCTAACAGTGCTGTGAAATACTAGAGCTCATTTACTACTTGTTGAATAGATGAAATCAGTGGATAAGCAATTAATTAAATGAAAGGATGATCATAGCATCTACAAAAAAGGCACATCGTGGGTTGCTGTTTTCTTCCCTCTTTAATGTGGGGACACATGGGAAAGGCAAGTAGAGGAGATCAACCCAAAAGGAGGTGGTTTTGGAAGATTCTGGGTGTTTTTGACAATGGATCAGTGAGGTCAGAGACATGGAGCAGCATAGAGAAAAGACAGCAGAGGAGAAACTTCCTTGAATGCGTACTAAGGCATTAATACTAGAGCAAAGAGAGGAGAGATATCCTTCAAACAAGATGTCTGTGCCCTGTGAATGCATGCGAGGCCACCCTGTGTCCCATTTCAGTGGCCTTGAAGGCATCATTGTGATGTGATAGATTCCAGCCTATCAAAGCAGCCCATTCATCCCTGTACGTCTGTTGAGTCTCCTGGCCTTACTGTACGATACTGTGCCTGGCCAGGACCGTGGAGTGTGGAATTTCCTCCCCATCTGGGTAGATTCAGGCCCTGAAAACATCTATAGTATAAGAGTTCTTGTTTGGGCAACTTAAGATTTTATAGGAAATTGGGGAATTGAGGTTGTAAGTAAATCTCGAAAGCCTTCATAAATATTTTTATATGTTCACTAAATAAAATAGTGAAGTCAGCACAATAGAAAGAATATCTGTATATTTACACACCTTTCATTAGGAAGAATAGGCATCAAATGATCCATTTTCTTTTATCATTAATTTTAGCTTACTGGCATATTTTTAGTGTTTCCCTCGTTTTAAAAGGATGCTTACAAACTTGTTTTGTTTTCTTACCTGTGATATGCACACTCAGTAGGGTTTCTGCCCTCTGTGATGTCCCTTCTTCTAGGGGGGAGGCTGAAGATTGAATACTCTTGTGATTTCATAATAAAGAGTCTCTCATTTCATGCTTCTTATGTCATGACTGGATGTATTCTGAAGATTCATCTAAATGTAGATTGAAATTCTTCTAGATAAAAGAACAAATATACCAAAGTAAAGGTGAGTCGACTGTTACACAGAAGTTAAGAAAACTGGATTCTGAAGCCACACTACCTGGGTTTGAATTCAAATTCCATCCCTCTTTTCCTGTGTGACCTTGGACAAGTTACTTAACTGCCCTGTGCTTTTGCTTCCTCATCTGTAAAATAGAACAATAATAATAATACTTCACAGTGTTGAGTGAAGATCAGATGATTTGTTAAAAGCTCTTGGAAGAGTAACCTAATATGAAGTAAAATGTATAAAAGTGAAAACTGTTAAGATTGATGTTATCAATGAAGTAAATCTATGCCTATGAGAATTCCACCTATTGGAATTTGAGGTTAGGGAGGGATGATTACTGTTCCTAATAGCTGACATATACACATGGACACAAGCAGCCCGACGGTTGCTGCCTGTGACAGAGCTTCCAACTTTCTATTGGTGAGATGAAAAGAGCAGAAAGCAACAAAGCTTGGTCAGTTGTAAAAGGGAAAATGCACATTCCCTATGCAGTTGAGCACATGAAAAACTTGATCTGTCAGAGTAATATCAGTTTTTCTTCATTGTCTGCTAATTCTGTCCAGAAAGGACATCTGTTGATGGAGCCCTCAAAACTGGAACAATGTTATGGGACTGAATAATGTGGCATATTTCCGGAATCTAGAGCTCCTGGACCTTGTTCTGAGCAATGTGGCTCACGCTGAGAGATCTGAGCGTGTGCCTCCACCTCAGCCACAATGCTCCTGAAAAATAACATATGTTTTAGGAGCCTGTAGAGTAGTATTTTTGGAATCGTGACTTTGACGCTTCATTCAAATAGGACATTGGAAAGCTAGTACAAAAAACAGACAGAGAAAGAGAGAGAGAGAGGAAGAGAGAGAGTGAGAAAGAGAGAGACTGAGAGAGAGAGAGAGACTGAGAGAGAGAGAGAAGCACTGTCAGGTTTTAAGGCTTTTACAGAAAACTCCATCAGGACCACAGTCTATCCCCAATCCTATGTATTGTGCTGATGAAAACTTTTGGGTGGCATTTATCATTTATCCCACATATATTTTATCCTCTCTCCAGGAAAATAATGCGATGTTTGCCAATTACCTTACTGAAATAAAGAGACAGCACAGCTGCACAGCTCAAAGATCCTTTGATCTGTAGTAACTAACTATATGAAACAGTCTTGAGAGAGTTTGGGGCTGTGATTGGTTCTTGAATAATTCTTGCAAGTGCCCATAATCCCTTTACTTTCTTTCCCAAATGTTCAAATCTACCTGTGTAATGCAAGGCCTGAAAACTTTCTAAAGCAAATGGTTAAACTCAGTAGTCTGAAATTTCCAAAATTCACCTTTCCCTTCTCTTTTAAAATTAGGATAGTACTGATCCTTGGCCTGTCTCTGGCACTTTTTCAACTCTTTATGATTTCTCAGATTCTTGACTGCGTTTTAAGATCACACCTGCAATTTCTTTTTGTTTCTGGGGTGGAATTACTGAGTTTGAACCAATACTTGAATTTATTTTAAGTGATTGGATTGTCTTTTCATCACCTCACCTGTATTGGATGTTAAGTTGTTCATAATATATCAACCACTGCGGTTCCTAATTTTACAGTTTTATTTGAGTAACGCCCTCATAGAAAACACTTCAGTTTGTTTTGTAACTGCCCTGACAAACCCATTTTTCCAACAGAAAAAACCTTTTTTTTGTGGGGGTGGAAGCAATGGGACCATTTATTGTTTAATACACATTTATTGTAAACTTGGAATTTTCAGGTAAAATGTTGGTGTTAGTCAATGTTGTTGTTGTTTTATTAGAAGGAACACAAATCAACTTAGTTTTAAATCAGAAATCAACTTGATATTAAACCCAGAAGGAATTTGGGGGACATTACTGAGTTTGGGTGAAGCATGGCCTCTTTAGAAACTAGAACCAGGAACTGGAAAATTGTCAGCATTTTCCTGGAAGGCCAGTCACTCCAGATGGCTTTTTTTGTTGACTATGCTGGTTCCGTAGAGTGAGTTAGGTAGTGGTCTCTGAGGAAGACTGATCATCTGAACTTGAGGAGAGTCTGGTTCGGTAGGTGTGTGGTGGCTTTCAGAATCCAGAAGTTTTAAAGTGCTGCCTTGTCATGCTAATGATGAGTGTATTGGTCTGTTATGAGTCACGATGCTAATAAAGACACACCCGAGACTGGGTAATTTATAAAGGAAAGAGGTTTAATTGACTCGCGGTTCCTCATGGCTGCGGGGACCTCACAATCATGGTGGAAGGTGAATGAGGACTCACGTCTTACATGGTGGCAGGCAAAAGAGAGCTTGTGCGGGGGAGCTCCCATTTATAAAACCATCAGATCTCATGAGCCTTATTCACTATCATGAGAACAGCATGGAAACGACCCACCCTCATGATTCAATTACCTACCACTGGGTCCCTCCTGTGGCATGTGGGAATTATGGGAGCTACAGTTCAAGATGAGATTTGGATGGGGACACAACAAAACCATATCAATGAGCCATGTTTGAGAGCCATTGAATTAAACAGTTATTCTCAAACTTTAATCCCCTGAGTGCTTTTTAACACACACATTACTGAGCCTTCACCCTGAGTCTCTGTTCAGTAGTTCTAGGGCAGGGTGTGAGAATCTACACTTCAAGGAGTTCCCAAGTAATGCTGAGGCTGCTGGTCCATGCTTTAGGAATCACTTATCTAAAGGGAGAGCCAGCTGTTGATTGGTATAGAAGCCTGAGTGTCTTACTTATTGTTTTCTAAATTTTAACCTTACCACCACCTGTGTTACTCTCTTCTTGGGAGATCCCAGGCTCCTCTGTGTGGTGCCTCCACCAAAAATACTTAAACTTGTCCAAAAAAAAAAACAAAACCCATAGTTGAGTTTTATGAATAAGTATTGGGCAAGGGTGCATTACTTCAATGTGGCCTTAAAATCCACTACTTATCCTGTCAGTGCTGCCATCCAAAACCAATGTCTGTGAGCTGAGCTGCATTGATTGAGTTTGAAGTCGTCAGCCACCACATCCAGTTTTTACTCTTCAACTTCACTTGCTAGAAGAAAATAGAGGACATAATGGTTTGAAGGCTCTAATTATGGGCTGTGGAAAAGTAGGTGACTTCAAAGAGGAGATCTGGGAACATAAGGAAACATTTTCTCTCTTAGCAACCACATGGAAACCTGCTTCCTCTGTCTCTCTTCACTCCAACTGCCCTAAAATATAAAGAGAAGTTGCCCCTTTAGCACATATTGAGAAGCTTTATATGGTTCTAGTCTTTCAAAGTAAAAATGGGCAAGCAGATATCTAGCACTGAAGGTGGACTTAGTTTTATAAGCTTCAGATCCTCATTTAGAAAAGCTGTGCATGAATCTTATCGTCACCTTCAAAAGGGCCTGGCAAAATTCTGCATGCCTCGCAAAAGTTGAGAGATGAAACTGGACACCAAGACGAGTCGGCTGTGTCCCATTTTTCATTTCCAATCTGAAATGTGGCTTGCACTTGGTGAATGCTTCGAGTTTCTGATCCTTTTGACATAGGTCTGCCTTGACTTTATCACAAATAATTCCTGAGATGCTTCATGCTGGAGAGGAACCATGTTACAGTGGAATTTTGCCTTGGAAGTTGTCTCACTTTTCCCATATAAATCTGGAAGATGAAAGACAAATTTCCAGGAGATAAAATCACAAAACAAAATGGAAAAAAAGAAAGAAAAAATAAAAGAAAAAAAGTGTGGTTTATGTCGCATGTTTCTTGCCTCACCTTGGAATTGAAATGGGCTGCTTGCCTTGATTCAGAGTGGGATTTGCTGCAGCTGTGCAGCAAGAAATACCCCAGTACCTGATATCCTTGTAAAATCTTCTTCAGTGCTTGGGATGGGAAAAGACAACTGCAAGTTTCCAAAGGACTGATAAGCAATAACCCCACAGATGGATGACTTGCTTGACAACTTATTTAATTACTCCCTGGAAGATGATGATCTTTGGGGAATGAGCATCTTACTTTGGAGATCGAATTGCCTGCAGGATCGCATCACTGTGTCTAAAATGTAGCTTTGGAGAAACTGAAAGAGAACATTCCTTTCTTCCTTCAGCTTCCAAACAGTTTGCATACAGTGGAGGCTTAGGTTCTAATTCTTTAATAAATCACACCATATAGACAGCTACGATTCAGAGGAAACTGTACATGTTAGCAGGCTAGGAGCCATTCTCTCATCAGGGGGCCAAGATCAAGGGCTTCAGTACCCAAGACTGACTCTCGTCTCAGCACCTCCAACTCAGATTTTACTTCTGGGAATCAAGACACATTAGAAATATTTTTTCCCTCCTCTGATCCACATCATTTATACGCTCAACCTCAACACAGTCCTTGGAGAATGAGCTCATGCAGCCTTCATGGCAAGCTGCCTGATGTTGCTGAGTTTGGTCTCCTCCTTGAAGTGATGATGTCACAGGTACAAAAGCATCTCTCTCATATCTGATGGAGTTTAGGCAGCAAGGACCATTCATCTGTTTACTTATTCATTTTGCAAATACATGTGGAGCTCTACTGTGGGGCACATCTTGAGTCACCTGCTGGAGTACCATTGTGGATGGGACAGACATGGCTCCGGCTTCACGGAGCCGTAGTGAAGAATGGAAGTCAACACACTAGCAATTACAGAGTAGCATATAAAGGACTGTAAAGAGGTGTGAAGTACTTCAGAAGCTCTACAGAGTAACTGGTGCTCCAGAGGCCAGGAGAATGTGTCACCCACACTTCACAGGAGGGGATCTGGCTATAGTTGGGGATGGTGGAAGCTGTTCTGTAAGGTTTTTTTAGAAGGTTTTTTTTTTTTTTTCCCCAGGCTGAAATCTGGAAAATGCCAGAGGAATGTGGATACACCAGAGGAAAGAAGGATTTGAAAGGGAAGTGAGGGAACAGCATGTACAAAGGCTCAGGGCCCAGAGGAAAGATGAAATGTCCTAGAAAGTGATTTAGAATGAATAGAGTGAACAGTGGAAGCAAGAGGTAGGGTAAGAAGGCAGAAGATTTCCTTACTGACTTATTTTGTCCTGAGGGCAGACAGGAGCCACTGAAAGATTTAATCCATGAAAAAAATCTGATCAGACTTCCCTGCAGTATAAACCGTGGATATGGAAGTAAAGTAATGGCAAATGTGTTCAGTGTTTCCTGCCTACTGGAAATCTGGTATATAAATAAGTTGGCAGTTAGCTTTAAGGGATGGGGGCACGGTCTTACCTGGAGTTACAGATTTGGGAGATCTTCAACCTGCTTCACATCCAAGGGTGTAGATGACAATCACCTTTGAAAGTATGTGCAGATCAGAAATGATTAAATTCTGGTGGTAAGAATTCGATGGGATGCTTGCTGAAATGAAGGTTCCTGAGCCCCACTCCAGAGATTTTGATCCTGAAGTTATGGGTACATCATGGGAATCTGCATTTTATCCAAATTCCCCATGTGCTTCTAATGTACATGGTTTGTGGATCAGATTTGGAGAAAAACATAGGAGTAAAAGGCGAAGTAGTCCTGGGAGAGAATTTGAAGAGCAGGATGACTGGACTGAATTATCCAGGATTATTTCCTTAGGGAAGTGTCTGCTGAGTCTCAGCAGACAAGAGCATCAGTTAGTAGTGGACAAAATAAGGATAGGGAAAGCAATTATCAGCCTGCTTTGCAGGCAGCATGGGGTCTTTCGATGAGATTTAACAGGATGAATTTCTTAACACACACACACACACACACACACGCACACACATATGCATATGTTATAGGGTGTGTGTGTATAAAGAGAGAGGCTTAAAATAAATAAAAGGTTAGTTTAAGTGGCCTTCTCCATTCCAGTTTGTTAACTGCTTTATAAATACTCACAACTGATGTAGGAGGAGATGCTTTGCAAACCTTGATGCAAAAGAAAATCACTGCCTTGTAGAAGAAATGGCTTTTTATTTGGACAAAGTTAATGGAAATACAAGAAGAGCATTTTTTTAAGTTTTGAAACTTTTGGAAAAATATTTTAGGATGGCTAGTTCTTTAACTGAGTTCTAACCACTGATGTTTGTTATCCCATGAATTCTTTGGCAACACTGAATGATCAATTGTAATGAAAATTTCCTTTATCTAATTGAGACTAATTGTCTTATGCCACTGTTGTAATAACATGGTTTTAAAAAAATATTCTAAATATTCCCTCAAAAGATTTTAATCTGACTTACTGAATTCAAATCTAATCAAAATGAGTAATTTTTATGTAGTCATGACCCTAAGAAGAAGTATTTATTGGTCGTATATATTCCAGGGACTGTTTAGGAAGGTTTAAAGCGAGATACTTTGCTTAGTTTTGACAGAAACCTTTGTATTACCACTGTCAGATGAGGCAATTGTACCTGTGGTCACACAACAATTAAATGACCCAGCTTGAACTGGAACCAAAGTCTGGCTCCAAAGTAAATTATCAAAGAATTTGTAGGAGAATTGTGACTCATATTCAGTTTCTAATGCTTTACTGAAGGCAACAGATTACCACCTTTTCCCACTGGCTTATATTCATGGGATAGAAACATAAAGGATATCTAGCAGGTATCTTCTTGGTAAACCTCATTCCTGGGGAGATGATTATCCTAAGAAAATACCAAGTTGTCCAAGCTCTACTCATCACTTCGTACGTGGTGCCTCCATCCATCCCTCCATCCATTGAATATTTATTGAGTGCAACATGATGCAAAATCTTGAAACGTAGTGGAAAACAGAGATGAGTCCCTTCTCTCAGGGAACTTATTTTCTTGTGGACTGTACAGACTCCTGCACTGTGATGGCAGTGATGAGGTTCCGGTGACCAACAAGTAGTATAAGAATTTGTGGTGAAGACCTTTCTCAAAAAATTTAATAATTGTTCTGCTCCATGGAGCTTATCAATCATGGCTTCTGGAGGCATCTTGGCTTAATGAAAGGTGTCCCAGTTGGGTAGAAATTCCCACAGCCCTTTCATCACATGATGGGCCTTTTAGGAATTCTTTCCAAACTACAAGGTTCTGGAAGCTGCTTTAATTTGGAAAATATTAGACTTGAAACTAAAACAATTCCCACTTAGTAAAATTTACTATCTTTGCCTCATTTTGCTGGTGATGCTCTGCAGGGGGCTTCTTCTAGGGATCATTTCCCATGTTTTGCCTTCCCTCGTCCTGTGCCAGCTTTGGGGGAATTCCCAGTGAGGAGTGCTGCTCAGGCAACCTCTTTCCTCATTTCTACAGCCTCTTAGGGCAGAAAAACTCTTGAATCCACGTGGAAATGGAGACTTTAAAATATTCGAGACTTCAAAACATTCAAGGAAGAATCTGAACTTGTTCATAAAAGTTTTCTCTATCAGGAAACTTCAACTCAGTATTTAATTCAAGTCTTTTTTTGAGGCCCTACAGGACACATAATGAACCCTTGTTACAGGCAACTTTCTGAGTTCTACTGCTCAGCCTGGAATAAGAAAGGGCCTGCGAGGTTAATTTAGATTTGGCTTCACTTAACAAGATTATGACTTGTTGAACCAATCGCTTTAAGGTTTGCCAAAAAAAAAAAAAAAAAAAAAAAAAAAAAAAAAAAAGGAAGAAGAGAAGAGGCAGAAAAGTATTTATCATATTGGCAATATGCTCAAGCAACGCCTTCCTTTTCCCTGCAGTGACCCGGAGTTTGTCTCAGATACAGTAGTTGCCTCATGCTCTCCAGGGTGATGCTATGACGGATCATCCTTCTGGGCTTCCTGTTGGAAGTAAAAAGTGGACAGTAACATATCTCCTGTCATGGAGGTTGACACGTGATCTGAGGGGGTTTAAGCCAATTGGGAATGCTCTTTGAAATGACTAGTAAAATGAATGAAGACTATTTGAGAAGGCTACAGGGAAGGATAGAACCTGAAGAATCTTGGGCTCCATTGTACTCGAGAAACATCTTCTCATGAAAGTGGCATCGTTTTGCACATAGCCAGGTTAATCTCCTTCATGTTGTAGGCCTTCAAATTTTCCCAAGTCACACAGAAGAAACAATGGCTTAGTGATAGATAACTTGTTGACCCTGCTCATAGCAGGATCCACTGCTGTCACAGTGTGTCCTCTAAGGCTAGTCTTCATACATCTTGGGGAACCCAGACTCTTCAGGTAAGAAATGTTCTTATTGTAACACTGGACTGTGAAAGAAAGAGGTCTGATGGCACTAGGGTGACAAAGATTTAGCTTACTCAGTGTGGGAAATAAATCTAGTGTCATAAGGTTGTGTGCCTTTGTGTGTTTTCTTGCTGAAAGAGGAGAACCACTGCCACAGTGGCTGAGGGATGTTAGTCATAGAATCAGCTCCTCTGAGCTATCTCTCCTTCCCCCATGCTTGTCCTGTTCTCTGTCTCTCTCCATGTTTCTGTCTTTGCTGTCCTGAGTACATTCCTCCCAACTTGCAATATCGTTTGCCAAATGTTTAAATCATCTTCAAATCTCCTGAGGAGGGCCTAAATGTATGAACTCCAACTCCTATTATAGAAATTTGACATAAAGATTGGATAAAGAGAAAGTATAGGAGTTTCCAGAGAATACTGGACTGTGCCTCCTCCTGTAACACTTTCATAGGAATTGTGTGGCTATCATACAAAACATTTGAAGTGTTCCAAGTTATGTTTAGAATCCATTTGTGATCACTTGGGTTTAGTTAGTGTTTTGGCCCATTTTATTAAGAGGGAAGTTTCTTTTGTATGTCTTTATTCACTTAATGAAGGAGAACACTGAGAATTTAAGATGTAAAAGAGTATGTTGGTAGACTTTGTCTTCTGTTAAAGTATGCCAAAGTTGAAAAAAAAACAGCCTCCCTTGATTCCAATGGTTATTTTTCAAGAAGAACCATCTTACTACCATAGCTTAATGGAAATTGGATGGAAATCCTAGTCTGAATAAGTTAAAAATCTGACGATTATTTTACTTTCTTTATTTTTAATGGGTTTTTATTTTTTCAGTTAAATTAATATGTGTGGGTGGATCAGTTGAGGTCAGGAGTTCAATACCAGTCTGATCAACATGGTGAAACCCTGTATCTACTAAAAATAGAAAAATTAGCTGGGCGTGGTGGCACGTGCCTGTAATCCCAGCTACTGGGGAGGCTGAGGAAGGAGAACTGCTTGAAGCCAGGAGGCAGAGGTTGTAGTGAGCTGAGATTGCACCACTGCGTTTCAGCCTGGGTGACAGAGCGAAACTCTGTCTCAAAAAAAAAAAAAAAAAGAAATATATATATGTTGGGGAGGGGTATGGTAAAAAAAAAATCAAATAGTGCTAAAAGTTCATGATGAAACCAGTAATGTCCCATTCCTCTAATCTTTGTTTCTCATAGGTATCCTATTCCTCATAGGTGACCAATTCCAACGCTTTTAGCTGTTTCTTCTGATGTCTTTCTCCATATCACTCAATTCTATGCATGTACTGCTCTTTCTTGATGTATCAGTTTAGATATGATCTATAGACTTCCTATAGTGGTAGAGATGGATTATTTTAGCTCTTTTGCATTTTATTCTCCTGACTAACCTCATTATCTTGCTATGTCACATTCTGATACTAATGCTAATAATAGTACAAATCCTGAATATGCAAATATGTATCAAAATCCCAGGCTCTGCCCTCAGATTCTGATACAGTAAGTACAAGGTGAATTCATTTTATGCAATAAACTTGTTTTTAGGGAGTGACTTGGATAATTCTGATGCAGGTGCCCAAAGAAAGAAAGTTTCTCAAATAGGAGAAACTTGGGCTTAGAGTTTTGCTCTTGATTCTTTGCTAGGTGTCAGGTAATACAGAGTTTTCAGAATTGTCAAGGATATAAAGCTGTAGTAACTTGTAAGCAATGATTCAGGTGTTCTATTTTAATGAATAAATAAAAGGAATCTGTAGACTTCACGCAAATTGTTTGTATGTAGTCATGTAATTGCTGTTTATAAACAAGCTTGAAAGTGGTTTGTTCTTCCTTAAACACAGCAAACATGGTCCTTCCAAGACAGTTTGCCATAAACTTTAACTTGACCTTTTAATCAAATGATTTTTAATATTTTAAATGATATCTGAATTGCTTCCTTTGATTTTTAAATATACATTTTCATTTGCCTGGGAGGCTGTGGGGAAGGAAGTAGAGGGTAGGTTCTGCAAGTTGAAGTTCAATCAAGCACAGGGGCAGGCACATAGGAGAAAGACCTCCACAGCCCAGCTTCAGGCGAATGATGGGTGTCTGGGGCCTGAGATGATATAGGGGATCCCAGGAGGGCTGAGCCTTCTTTTAGGAGCCGAGAGTGCATGGTATTCACACATCCATCAAGGCAAGTGTCAGATCCTCTTTAGGAAGTTCTAGCTGCAAGAAGGAGGATCTACCCTTTAGTCTGTGATTTAGGGGCAGAGAGAGCAGTGGTTGTAGGTCTCGGATGCTAGGCGATTAAGTGTTAAATGACTAAAGGAGTGACTGAGGCAGAAATCCAGCCTGAAAGCATGAACCAGTGTGGGTGAGAAGAGATCGGGAGACTCAATTAGCACTTAGTACTCATTGCAGGTCTCAGGCATGTTTGCTTATGAACCAGATTTGTGGAATAGCAGGGGAGCCTGGAGTGTGTTCTTGTGCTGCATTCCTAAAAGGACAAGCGCTGGATATAGAGCCCCAGGATATTTTTAAACTGCCTGTTAGTTTTTTGCGTTTATTCAGAAGCTGGAACAGGTCTGTCAGTTGACTTGTCAAGCTTCAGCTCCAGGGAGTGTGTGAGGGCAGGGTCAGGGCAATGAGTTGGTCTGGAAGCCGATACCTGTGGTCAGGAGCTGTCAGGATGAAGGCTGAAGAACTCTTTTGGAGTTTCAGGCACAATTCTGGACTCCCTACTTTGGGTTCAACATTAGAGTAGTCCTTTGTGGCCTGGCATGGTAAAAAGGATAATTCGGGATCCGGTCCCTCTGGTGAGCTGGGATGATGGTAATGGGGTTGAGACTGGGTGATCCTCTTTCTTTAGCCCTGATTAGTCTGGAAGCTAGGTTTAGGTTGTGGCTCTGGGGATCTGGATTTGGATCAGTGGTGGGGAACAGGATTAGGGACAGTCAGGGGGATGAGGCAAAAGGATGATTTTATTGGACAGCAGAGACATTCAACTATCATCATTGTCATGCATCACAGGTTTTCCATTGGATTATTTCCTCTTCGTGGATCAACTTAATGCAAAGATTAAATAGATTTTGCAATGAGGGGAATATGGAAACTTCTCATGCAGTTTTCTTCAGATCAGACCTCTAAGCAAGCAGTTGAAAAGCCATGTTGTTGACTTCAGCACACCAGGTCTGATTCTTTTAGTTCCTGGGTTACTTAAAACAATGACCATCTTCTGAGGATGCTCTGCTTAAAGCATACTGGGGAAGGAATAGCGGGCTTCTCAGGGCCATCAGATTGAGTACAAGAATTCAGAGTTACTAAAATGAAAATGGCCACTGTGTTTATTTATACAAGTGCTTTGTTGGTCTTCTAAGTTGAAGTTGATGACAGATGTGTTTTTAGAGAAAAAGTGCAAACTCCAGAGACATAAGCATCTGTTCTTTCTCAGCCTTGCCTCTTAGGCTCATACTTCATTTTTTTACCCACACAACAGGCTTTATTTCTATCTACTGAATACCTGAAAATATGGGTGTAAATGACTAATATGGATTCTTGACAGTTTTACTGGAACAAAACTCATGTTTTCTGGCTTTGATGGCCCATATTTGGCTGGCTCCGTGGGTGGCTATTGACTTCCTCTTCCTTGCCTTGTAGCCTATATGGCATCGCAGTCTGCAAAGTGAGCTTGCTGATGTAAGTGGTGATGTGTGGTGTTTCCCTGGGACCATAGAGTTCATTTGCATGACCCAAATGTGCTGCTAAACTTTGGTCTGCTTATCATGGTTATGAGAATTACTGCATGGAGGTAGATTTCAAGAATGCAAAAGTCAAAGCATTTATATAAGTCAGCAGTTCTCAAAGTGTGGTCAGTGGACCCTTGGGAGTCCCCAAGACAGTTCCAGGCGGTTCACCAGGTAAAAACTATTTTTATTATAACACAAAGACACTATTTGCCTTTTTGACTATGTTCACATTTGCTCTGATGGTGAGTAAAAGTGCTGGAGTCAGCACAGAGCAAGACAATGACATGAAGTGTACTAGTTGTCGTTTGTTATTCACCACTGTGTACTTTCAGTAGCAAAGAGAAAGAAAAATGCCATTTTTCACTTAAAAATCTCCTAGATGAAACTAAAAATTATTAGTGTTTATTTAATCTTACTCTTGAATATACCCCATTTAAACATGAGAGGTATGCAAAAAAATTGATTGCATATTGAAATTCAGTGAATATCTAGAGGAAAAACACTTATGTGTTTATTTGAGTTGTGAACTGACCCAACCGCTATTTTCATGGAATTCCATTTTTACTTGAAAGCATGATTTGACAGACAAATTATGGTTATTAAGAGTTGAGTACTTGGCAGACATTTTCTCAAAAATTTTTTTAAAAATGAGCATGTCATTTCAAGGAAAACAAGTGGCAGTATTTGTTGCCAGTGATAACATTTGAGCTTTCAAGTGAAAATTCAAATTTTGAAAAATTTTTATCTCTCCTTGTGAGCTTGACAGCTCTATAATACTCATATAATTCTCTGAAGAGATGCTATTAAAAATTATTTATTTTGATATTTTATAATGAAGTATACCAATATTTGGAAGATCTGCCCAAATCAGTATATTCCACATGACTGATGCATGCTGTTACAAAAAATAATGCATGGGTAGAATATCCACTCAAAGTACAAGATAGAGCAATACATTTTAATATAACAGAGAATGGTTCATTGATATGGTTTTATATTGGTATAATATTAAAGAAGAGTACCCACAATTATATAAAATTGCTATTAAAACCCTCCTCTATTTTAAAACTACATTTCTGTGTTTAGGTTGGGTTTTCTTTTGATGCCACACCCAAAACAACATATTGCAATAAACTGAATGAAACAAATAGGAAAATCCAATGTCTTTTATTAAGTGAGACATTAAAGAAATTTGCAAAAATTTAAAACTATTCCATACTTCTCACTAATTTTTTTGTTTTGGAAAATACAGTTATTTTTCATTAAATTGGTTATTTATGTTAGCATGAAATGGGTTTTTATTATTTAAAAGGAACACTTAAAAATTTCTCAGTTTTATTTCTAATATAGTAAACATCAATCTGTAGAAAAGATATAACTCAAGTCAACCAAAACTCTTTGGTATGTTCAATAATTTTTAAGAGAGTAAAGGGATCCTGAGATTAAAAAGTTTGAAAACCACTAGTCTAAGCTATACTTTTCATATGTGATGGCATCAACTAAGAATTCATATCTAGTTTACATACAGTCCAAATCATTTTTTCTGGGTTTTTTTTTTTTTGTAGCATTACCATTGTCCTTTGGTTTCTTCGTATTTGTCCAGAAATGTCCATAAGATGTCTTTGCTGGTCCTCAATCTTGATGCTTCCAGATATGCACATTGTGTACCTAGGAGGAGGCACTAACCATGGGTTCTACTCACCTGAAGCAGAATAGAGGAGCCTGTGTAGAGTAAACACAAACTGCCAGTGTCTTTTCTATCTGGCCAACTCCTCCATGTGGAGAGATGGACAGCTAAGCTGAAGACATGGCAATTAGTATATTGCCATGAATGATTTAGGCTGAATGATTCTACATGAAGCCTTTTTTATCTAAAGGCAGAATTAGAATTTGGAAAAGTGATTATGAGTTTATGATGAAGAATATTGTCATCATGGAATATTAAATGGACAATAAAATGTTAATTATGAAAAATGAAAAGTACATGCTGAGATTTCAAGTAGGGAAGGTAGAATACTCAATGGTATTGCAGTCTGTCCACAAAAACTCGTGACTGTTTCTTAGAAAAAAACATTGTGCTAGACACTGGGATATGGTGGTGAGCAATTGACAGAGTCTTTGACTATAGATATAAAATTGTGCATGTTGTGCCAAATTTGAAGATCAAAAGTGAGAATGAAAATAGATGATTGGGAAAGCTGGTTCAAACCTCTCATATTTTTTCAAATTAATGTGTTTTGTTGATATTATTTTAATTTCAGCGTTGGGGGACCAGGCTAGAGATGGGAGTGAAATTCATGCAATTCAGCAATCTCCACCCCTGCCTCATCAGAAGGCATGGCCCACATGGAGGAGAGGCAAAAGGAAGGGAGCTAGTTCTTGCTGCTCCCAGCTTGTTGTCCTTGTTTAATCCCAAAGCTCCTGCTTTACTGTTTTCCTTGTTTACTCAGCTCCTTGACCCAAACCAACCCAGTCTCAGCCTCACTTGTGGCCCTGTCAGGTCCCTACTAAAGAGACCTACATGGGGTAAACAAGCTTTTTCTTTGGATCTTTATTTCTGCCATTGCCACCTACTGAGGATTCTATAAGGGATCTATTTGTTTCAAATGTATCGCTTTTTTAAGGCCTCCCAGAGCAGGACTAAGGGGCAAAGTTTGCTAGGCTGAAAAAGACAGGAGAAAGACCTGGCTGAAATATTCCTCAGGATAGCCTACAAATACCCCTTTTAAAGGCATGGAAACCACATATCCCACATAATATTCCTGGGGAATTTGTAGCCAGCTATGTTTTCAGAGGATGTGGGAGGTAGAGTTTTTATACTATGGTTATTTATAAATATTCCAGAAATGCCAGACATTGGTAGGGTGACCTGGTTTATAGAATTGGAAAAGGGTCATGTTGAAACCTAGAATTCTTTTCTTTTTTCTATAGTTAAATGAATAAAAGTTCCAAAAATTCAATTCAGTTCTGAGCAGGAATCTTGATGTAGCTTGTATTAACAAGAGTGGTTTTTGGAATTCATAAAAATGTAATCTTAAATGGAATTTGAAGACCATATTATTTGATATCATATATATAGGTGGGAAGACAAAGGTTTTGGGGCATACGATCGATTACTCAATATATAGACTTGTTTAACTAATAATTGTCAGCAAGAAATTTGCCTCAAGGAGGAAGAAACATACAGCTATAGATCCTTAGGAAAGGCCTATAGTAGTAAAATTGAAGTTGATCAGCATTTTCCGAATTGTGTTTCCCTTTATATCACACCAGAATATGTTCAAGTGCCATGGCAAAAGGGTTCTATGGTCAAATAAGTTTGAGAAACACCATATCCTGTATTTCCCCAATGGAATATCCATATTTGTTAAAAGATTTTAAAAAGCCGTCAATGAGGGAACCTATTTAACTTTGTTTAACCCAACATTACTCATTTCTTTGTAGAAGTCTTGTGTCATGGAACCACCGTTAACATCTTATGAAACAGGGTTCTCTGAAGTACTAGTTTAGAAGATGCTGCAGGAGATTATTGATAGAAGTTACATTGATTTTTTTTTTTTTGAGATGGGGTCTTCTCTGTTGCCCCAGCTGGAGTGCAGTGGTGCAATCATAGCTCACTATATAACCTGGACTCCTGAGCTCAAGTGATCCTCCCACCTGAGGCTACAGGCACTGCCACCATGCTTGTCTAATTTTTTATTTGTTGTAGAGACAGGGTCTCACTATGTTGCCCAGCTGGTATCAAACTCCTGGTCTCAAATGATCCTTCTACCTTGGCCTCCCAAAGTGCTGGGATTACAGGCCTGAGACACTGTGCCTCCCTATACATTGATTTTTTTGATGGAAAGAGTTGGCTAATCTGAGCTACTTGTGTCTCTGAGGAAGACTGAGGTGAATGTTGGCAGGTGTCAATAAGGAATTCTCATTGTCTTTCACGTTAGGTCAAGTCCTTCATGTGGACAAAAGGACAGCCAGGCTGGGAATACGACAATTAGCTGGAAGAATTCTGTGTGCAAAAGTCACAGTTATCTATTTCATCCTTCCTTCTAGACCTCAGATGGACTGTGGTTACTGCATCCATCAGTGATGTTTTTTTTCTTTCAGAAAAGACATTTTAAAAATGGTAATAGTGGCCTACTATAACTGCGGGATTGCCTCACACGTTAATAGGGAACACCAATCTGTTTGTGTCATTGGTAAAGGATGTGTGTCGGCATGTGCTGTTTTTCACAGTGAGATGAAATGATTATCCCCCAGCCTCCAAACAAACCCCTCCTTAGGAAAACAAAGACTTGCAAGTTTATTTTATAAAATCTGTGTTGAACTTATATAAATATATTGTGACAGCAGCTGTCATACTGCATATATCAAGAAAGTGCTTTGAAACTTTATGCAAATACATGGGTGATGTATACACTACTGTACACCCCAAAGACTACCCGTATGTTCTTGGTGCCAAGGAAAACACAAATGTTCTCCTAACTTTTCAGAGGAAAAGTCACCACAGCTCTGTACCTTTCATAGCCCCGTTCTCTTGGCCAATGAAATATACTTTGACTGGCTAAACCCAAAGACAGTGAGGTGGGGAAGAGGGTGCCAGAGGTTCATTTTTAATTGATAACACTTATAGAGCAAGCACTGTGCCGGGCACTTTAAGCACATTGTTGCATATAATTTTCACAACAGCTTTGTGAGGAAAATAGCATTGTTTAGAGATAAAATAACCAAGACTCCAATTAAATAAACTCCCCAAGGTCACTCATTTATTATTTTATGGAGCTGCATGGCATTTAAAATTAATTTGACCATATATATATATGCACATATACACACATATATAAATATATCTTATATATAAATATATATATGTGTGTGTGTATATATATATATATATATATATATATATATATATATATATAAAATAGCTAACATTTATTGAGCATTTGCTATGTGCCAGGTACTGAATTAAAAGCTTTACCTCAGTTGTCCTATTCTTTGCATGAACTCTATGAGACTGAATACTATTGTTCTTCCCAATTTACAAATGAAAAAATTGAAGCTTAGGAGAAGTTAATTAACTTTGGTGCAAAGCAGCAAGGAATAGAACTGGGAATCTGAAGGAGCTCTTAACCCCATGAGTTTGCTCCCTTAACCATATGTGTTTCCAGCTTTCCTCCTTGATTTAGAATCTGGAACTGTTTCCTGGTTTGTATTGAGTTTAAGGCATAGATCTTCTCGTGTCATCAGGAACTAGGGTTTCCATAACATTTTAAAGTCATTATTTTTCCTCAGAGTTTTGATTCATCACCCGTTATCTGGAGTATGGTATAAGCTCCACATGCATGGATATTGTTATTTCTACAAATTGAATGATAGAGAAGATTTGGAGTCTTCAAGAGTATTTTGATGCAGACACCTCACATATTAAGTATTGGATGAAAGAAATGTCCTCTTTACACAGATTCGTAGCTTTTTGCTCATACTATTGGGCTACATGGGTAACTGTGTACCCTTTGGAGTTCGGAATGTTTGAGAAGAGAATCCTTTAATATTTTTACCATGAACAATTTTGTTTCAAACACTGCTCCTTTCATTCCCAAGTTTTAAGAATGCTTCTGCTTTTTAAAGTAAAATTCATCAGACCCTCCAAGAGATATTAATGTTGAACACTTTGCTCTAGTGGTTTCCCGTTTCCCTACCATGGCATGTTTTATTAGTGTTGGAGTGAGAACAACCATTTTCCAGCAGGACTGATTCTAGAGAGTGGGCCACTTTTCGTTTCACAGTTAGAGGCTGAGAGGATTTGGGAAAGAGGGAACAAGAATTAATCCTCAAGGCTGCAACAGGCCAAACCAGGTCGAAGGCTCAGTAGATCATACTCTTTGTCCTAGACCACTGGAAACACTTTCCTAAAACAAAAACACTAAATGGTCATTGTATATGGAAGTCCGCACAATGCATTTTAGGCAAAGTATATAATATAAATGGGAGCTGTTTTCTACCTCAAGAATTTTTGGAAGGAGGATGGAGACCTTTTGTCTTAGAGTTTCATTCACAGAGTCCATAAACACTTATCAGGTAGCTACTTATAACAAAAAACATTTAATGTACCATCTAAATATTAAGAGAAATACCTCACTGAAAGGACAATATCCATAATTCACAGACTTGGGAATGTGCAGGACATTCTTCACATCAAAAACATGTTCAGCCACTCGGAGCTAGCAATGTTCTGATCGTGAGTTGATTATGCACATTGAGTTATTTGTTTATATCAGTTCTCTGAACTTGGCAACCGCATGTAGTACCAATGGATGAGGCTCTTTATAAACAATATAGACCACCTTAAGAAGTGATTTTCTGGATTTCCTGGTTAAAAAAAAGCTAAGTGTTCAGCCTTCAGTATGTAAGCTTTCACTTAATCTGCCTGTTTTTAAGACACTACCATCAACTTTAAGTTAGGCTGGTAGAATAAAATGATGATCTTTCTGAACTTCTATGTCCCTTAATTCTGGACATTTGCCCCAAGAATATTCCCCTTCAATACTGGTCTTTGAAGAGAGCCCTGGGCATTTTCTGAGGGACTTGCCCTTGGCCATTGACCACAGAAGCCTTGACATCTCTTTTAAGTAGATTGGGCATTACTGGATTTCTAATCAAAGGTGGCCTTCCACTTGTCTTCCGTTATCTTCACAGGATTGTCTTTGGTTTTTAGTGCAATATTTAGGGTACTTCTGGTAAGCCCTTAAACTTCTATCCTTCTAGTTATGGTCTTAAAAAGAAAAAGTCCTGAACTGCTGTCCTTTTCTGTATTATTATCTGAAATAAGGTACTAACTAAGAATGTTCAGGTAGAATTTTCTTCTATTTAACTGGTTTAGACTTGTGTTTCTCCATCCTTCTTGAGAAAGACCTTTGGAGTTAAGCATGTTGTCACAGTTACGGAGCTGTTGTCCACTCAGACCTCACCCGTGATCATAAGCTTTCCATCCAGCCATGGCCTCACTGAGGTGCTACTCCCTTCTGGCGTCTCAGCATGTTCTGGCCAAGATTAGAAGACAATGCTTCTGAACCTGGCCTAATATTATTCCAGGAGAACTTCAATTTAATATAACTTATTGGCCAAACACTTCTTCTTTCTGATTGGCCAATACATGAATCAATTTGTCAGAGAATATGCCTTGTGGATTTGTGCTATACTGCCAAATGCTGAGCATTGCTGACATAGATCATCTTTCAGTAGGAAGATGGAGAGCCTTCCTAGAAAGTCGGAGTTCATGATAGAGGAAATACCACTTTCCTGAGCCGGAAAAGATTCTCTCTTCTGCCATGTCTGTCTGATGTTGTGCCCTCTGTTTGACGTTGCCACCATTTTTCCAAGCACTTTGGTTCTCAGCCTGGCACAGCCACTACTTCCACCATCTTTGCACATTTCATCTAGTGTCCTGGAGGCCTCAGATGACAAAGCAGTATGGAAGTCTCCACTGAAGTGGCAAGGGCCAATATCACTTTCCTTTTTCTGTGTTCTACTCAATTATAGGGCACCTAAATCAGTAGGGCCTATACTTGAATCTCACAAACATTTTAGTTAAACAATTCTTTTGTGCTTTTACTTTCAGTATTCTTTCTCCTCTAGGACAATACAGGCATCTGTGGTACTGAACTTGGGATGATGTGAGTGACAGATGCCAAGTTATGTTGGTGATAGCATGTTCCTTCTGTCAGGCTCAGTCAGTAGGTGATTCTCTTGTTGTTCATCTCTTCCTCCCTCAGGGTGGATTTTCTCTCAGGAGAAGCCGATGAGTGAACCTCTCCCTTTCACTGGACCTGCCCAGACATGTCAGAACACTAGCTTTGGCTCATGCTGGGACCCCCCACCACAGCTGGTGCCAACAGACTGTACACTTATTTTTCTTTGATCATATATGGCCTAGATTAGGATCGTCCCAAGAGCTTGCCAAGATTGGGTTGCAGCCTGTCTCAAAACACAAACTTAAAATTGTTTGACAAGACCAATACCCAGGAGCATCATGAGTTTGAATGAATAGTGCCGGAAACCTCTAGTCTCTCTGCGCAGTGTTCCTTGATGGAGGCCACGGAGTGTTTACTATAGAACTTCATGACATTGTACTTACAACATTTTAGATTTTGTTAAAATTTTAGGAAATTGCCACCTGATACAAATTAGAGAACTGTACATAACAATGGATACCAAATAGATAATTTGGATTTTTTTCATTTAAAGACCATAGTGTCTGACATACAGAAACTCAAATGTATATTGAAAGGGTGAACAAAAAGGATGCCGTGACTTCAATTGCTATTTAGAAATGAAAATGAAGTTTAAATGTGATCTTATTTTTCCGTAGTGTTCTCAGGCATACTAAGGAAAACCTCAAAGACTTCTAAGTATAATTTTGTCAATACAGTGAGAGAGATTCAGGTATATCTTAATTAAGAGTCATTCATGTCAAGATAACAGATATTTTTTGTACCTCAAGAAACCTCAATGGAGCACAAACATTTTTGAGTTATTTTCAGCTTTAACTGACAACCCAACAAGAAGGTGTTTAACTGAAAACCAAACACTTCTGATGTTACTCTGGCCTCACTGTGTGGCTAGGCACTGTGGAAGACAGAAGAAATATTAATGAATGTGGCTTCTGCCCTCTGTGAACTTTCAACCTAGTTTGGGACAAATGATAAACCCATATGAAGCATTGTGGGAACAAAATAAAACAATATAAACTATTTTAGGTAGCCAGAACTTAAAGGTCAACAGAAAGTTTTAGGAAAACAGTTCATTGGTGATGTCTTGGGTTTCTGTCTCTGCAGTTCAGTATTTGTAGAAGTCTTGAGCAGTCAAAGGCCTCCATTCGGCTTTCTTCTTAGTGCCTATCCAATGTTGTTGTGATGTAGACAGCCTGGGGAACATGAAAAAATGCCCTTTCTCCTGCATAATGGTGTTATTTCCTTCCTTTTAGGAATGGCTCATAACTCATAGGAGGTGTGAGTTCTAAATGATTGTTCTTTTCATCTCCCTGGAAGCGGGCCAGGCTGTAGATAAAGCGTTTGATGTGTCAGCAGTAGGCTTGTAACAGCTTTGACTACTTCCGTGATGATGAAAGTTTGAACTTTGATAAAAATGGCAAGAAAAGGAAAAGGGCTCATTTTCTTCCTTTCACTTTTTTTTGTTTGTTTGTTTCTGGGCAGCAGTTGAGAAACATCCTACCAGGGTGGTCTGCGACGTCTCCAGGAATCTGAAATATTAGGAGGTGTTCGCCTGTGGATTTACTTGTTTATTTATTGATCGTTTCAGAGAGGGAACACCCAGGCTCAGAGGCATGGCAGGAGCTGGCTGTCAGAGCCCTTATCAGCAGGCCCCGCCTCTCCTCCAGTTTCAGCTCAGTTAGCCCTGGAAGGGGAAAGACCTTGCTGGGGGCAGATCACTGAGTCCAGCTATCATTCAGCACCTGCTTCCACACACCACACAATCTAGGGGTGCAAATCTACTCAGACTCCCAGAGCTTTGCCTCTCCTCTCGGTTCCCAGGGCATTTGTTCAGAGATCTCATCTGAGCTTGGGCCTATAGGGTAGGCTTATCTTCCTCATTCTAAAATAGACAAAGAGGAAAGTAAAATATCTTTGGACACCCAGAACCAGTTGGAATTTGCCTCAAACAATATCGCAGTCTTTCATCAGTGATTTGTGTGTCTGCCTGAGTGGAAAGCCTGAGTTGGTGGGAGGAAAAGAATTTCTAAATTTTCTTAAACATAAAAGAAAACAAACACATGAACAAACAAACAAGGAAAACTGCCATTCAGCTAAGTGGCAGGAAGAGCTAAGATCAAGGACTCCAAGGGGAAGATGAGGCCAATTTTACCTTTAAAAATGAGACTTAAGCAAACACAATAACCAAATCCCCTTTTCAAATGGAGTTTAGTGGCTGGGCAGTGGGGCTCACACCTGTAATTGTTGTGCTTTGGGAGGCTGAGGCAGGAAGATTGCTTGAGGCTGAGAGTTTGAGGTCACAGTGAACTATTATTGCGCCACTGCACTCTAGCCTGGGTGAGAGAGACACGCTGTCTCTTAAAAACAAACAAACAAAAAAGGGATTAGTGGAACTATGGTAAAGACATTTCCATCATGTATTTATTTAATAATCTAATATTTGCTTTATGAAATTATGATCTTTGGCTCTGCCCCTGTATGTGGTTGAAGTTTAACACTGTCTCTATAGCCAGGCTGGACCTGCTCACTTGTGCCGCTGTAGAAAGAAGGCATCTAGCTGTGCTATCCACAGGCTGAGGCCTCACAGTGCCTGCTCTGTAACCCCTCCACCGAGACCAGTTGAGGCATTTTTCTATAAGAATCTTGAAATATAGCAAACGTGGTTAAACTCTTTGGGAGTCATCTAGCTGACCATGAGAGGACATTGATGTCCCTACAGGGCTCTGTAGCCTGGGCCAGAGGGTGCCTGGCCAAGTCCCACAGCTTAGTGGGAACTTCAACTTAAGGGGTTGGTGCTGGCCAGCAAGACTGGCATAGTGCCCCTGAAAAGACCTGTTGGCAACAAGGACAGTTTTCTTACTTCATTAACACCGAAAGTTGCTCCTGAAGCTGTCCATCAGCGCTTATAATTTGCCTGTGACAAAAGGAGAGGGCAAATAAGACGAAAACATTGGATCGTCTGGTTTGAATTTCACCTTCTAACTAGACATGGGTGCAGGAAGAAGAAAAAATAAGTGGATGTGAACTTATTCAGATCACAAGCCATATGACCAGGATTTAAATCGAGCTTCTTGGCTATCTTTTCCTTAGGAAAACATTAGAAACACTAGCTTTTTTGGTGAGGTGTGTTGTAGTCACATTAGGCCTGAAATATGACATTTGGGACTACACAGAGAAATTAAATGTCATTTATTTAATAATAATTAGGGTAGGCAGAATAATGCATCCCCTGGCCCCAAGATGTCCATGTCCTAATCTCCAAAACCTGTGAAGGTGACCTTACATGGCACAAGAGACTTTGCAGATGGGATTAAGTTAAGGACCTTGCGATGGAGAGGTGACCCTGGATTCTTTGGGTGGGCTGCCCACTTACAATAGTCCTTATAAAAGGGAAGCAGGAGGGTCAGAGTCGGAGGAGATGTGATGATGAGCAGAGAGCACAGTCAGAGGGAGGTCTGAAGGTGCTGCACTGATAGCTTTGAAGATGGAGGAGGGGGCCATCAGCCATGGAAGGCAGGCTGCCTCTGGAAGCTGGAGAAGGCAAGGAAACAGATTCTTCTCTAGAGCATCCAGAAGGAATGCAGCTTGCTGATACCTGGATTTTAGCCCCATGAAACTGATTCCAGACTTCTGACTGTAAGAAAATAAGTGTGTGTTGTTTTAAGCCACTCCATTTGTAACTTATCATAGCAGCAATAGAAAACTTAATAAAATAATATAAACAATAATAACAATAATGCAGTTATGCTTAGAAACATTAATTGGCATGCAAAATAAAAGGAATTTGTTTCAGGCTTGGTTCTCAAGACAGAGCATTAGTTCATAGTTCTCTTAATAGGTCGTGAAGTACAAAAGGGTTTTTGTTTTTGTCAGCCCCATAGACCCTTTCTCAGGGGTCTTTGTTTGCTATTTTTATGGGATAAAATCAGTGTCTTCATCAAGCTTTGCTGACATGTTCTTGAATATCTATGTATAGAATCAGAGTTGAGTTTTATTTCATCACTTGGATACCAAAACTCATATGTAGCCATATGTCCAGGTTTTGGGGGTCAGAAATCTTCCAAGATCCTCACAAATTTTTATGATAAAGCCTGCATTGGTTTCAGCACAGACTCCTTGGAGAAGCACAGTTCTACCCTGTCAGCTCTGATCACAGCTCTGTCTCCACCCACACTGTTTCTCGCTGACCTCTTCCTTCACAAGCCTGAAGAAAAGTGGCTTCCAGCCACCAGGGAAGTGAATTGAGGCCTGTTCTTCTCTCACTGAGAACTGTTCCACTTGAAAAATGGGCTTCATCCTTCAGAACACTTGTCTTGAGCACATGTTAGAAGCTATGATGTGTGCTAGCTGCTGGGGGAATGAATAAGATAAATAAGCTTTAAGTCTTACTTACTGGAAGCTCATGCCAGTGAAGCATTTGGCAAAGCACAGTGCCTTGGACAGAGGCATTTAATTCATCCAGGAAAGTTTCTAAAAATGCGCATTCCTGGACTGTGGTTTGAGGAATCATTGGCCTAGTACTCTAGTTCTCAACTGGAGGTGATTTTGTTTCCCAGGGGACATTTGTCAATGTCTGGAGACATGCTTCATTGTCACAATCAGAGGATGAAGGGTGCCACTGCCATCTAGCAGGTAGAGGCCAGGGATGCTGCTGTATATCCTACAGTGCATAGAACAGCCTCCAAAGCAAATAATCACCTGACCCCAAATGTCAGGAGTGTGAAGGTTGAGGAACTCTAATCTAGTGAGTAAGACACACACACACACACACACACACACACACACACACACACACAATTATACCACTATGGTGTATACATGCCCAGATGTATCCTACTATAGTGTGTGTATATGTGTGTGTATATGTATATGTATATATGTGTGTATATCTATATAAACACCTCTGTTAATGTTTTTAAAGTATTATATGCTCTGGGGCAGTAAGTACACTGCCCTCTAGCTCTGTCTGAGAAATCTAGGGTGGGCTGAAAGCTGAGTTCCCACACTTGGCAGCTCATCAGGAACACATCTTGTATCAGTCAAGGTCTCATCAGGAGGCATAAACCATACCAGTTATTTGAAAATAGAGGATTAAATATAAAGAACTATTAACTAGGTAACTGAATGGCAAAAAGAGAATTCTGAGTTATTGTGGCAATGCCACCTACTAGATGAAACCACCACCTCTAGGGTCGGGGAACAATGGGATGAGAGTAGAATTATTAAAACTTAGAGGAGGGGCTATGTGGAGCTGAAATTCAGACTTATGAGGAGGGGGTGCCAGCTGGCTGGAGTAGAATGTTGAGATGAAGCTGGTTTTACTTGCATGAAATGTTGGAAAATCTCTAAACTGGGTTCAGTTGCTGATGTGGGAAGGAAGTGCTGCTGCCTGGTGAAGAAGCATTAATGGGGACGGGAGGCCAAGGGAAACAAACAGAAGGAACCAGTCCCTTGTCTGGTGCCCCTATAGGCAGAGCCTATCTTGGACTAAGCTAGCAAAGCAGAAATGTGGCATGCAGAGCCTCAGCTTCAGCACCAGAAAGCAAAGTGCGAATTAGGTTGTGTGGGTTTGGAGTCCAGAGACAATAGCTTAGTGACGACTGAGACATAGTTGCAGCTTTAATAAAATACAGTTGCCTGGGTTCTGCATCAGAATCTTGGACATGAAGCTGTCAATAATTTTTTTTTTTTTTTTGCAAGAGTCCTATGGGTGATTCTGACCCATTGCCTAGATTGAGCACCCTGAATAGAATGAGGAGCCACTAAAAGTTTTAAAGCATGGAAATGGCCCATTATTATTTGTAGATTCAAAAGCATATTCTTTCAACTGAGTGGAAGAGGCGAGTAAAGGGCCTGTGTTGGTGGATTATAAATTAGCTATGGGGATGGTGAACACTTTATCTTCTTCCTAAGAGCAGAAAGAGAGAAGTCCCAAACTTTCAGATTTCCATATTAGGGGCATCTTGTTTAAAATGTAAAAGGAAGGAAGGGAGGTCAGAGGAGAAGACGACATGAAAGGAAAAAGCCCTGGAGGCAAAAGGTGGATGCATAATTTGGATTTTATCTAAGTAAATAACAAAAATGTGGACAATATATTTTATCTAAGCCATTTTGATAAAAAGCAGACATAAAGCTACAACCAACATCTACCAGGGAAGACACAAGAGACGTCTAGAAGGAGAGAAAGTTCTGGCCATTGCTTTGATTATACTTCACACTCCAGCTGAGAAATTGTGCTGTGGTCTTTGGAAGGAAAGGCCCTATTAGATGGAAATAACTCAGCTTGGATGTTAGAACTAAATTTACATTTCAACCCTGCCACTTACTTGTTGGGTAGCAGATTTTCTGAGCAATTTCTTTAAGGCTTAGAGGCTCATTCTCTGCTGTAGGGGTGACAAAAGCATGCCCACAGGGTCTTCTGGAGACTTACGTAAAATGATAAAAGTACCTAAGCACAGTACCTGGCACAACCCAGGCTTGTCACTCACTACCTATTGGAGGTGTCCTCTCTCCCCTTGTCTACTCTGCTACTGTCCCCTCAGTCTGCCACCTCATCTGCTGTCACTCTTCTGCTTTGATTTGTAGATTAGACTATTCTTTGCAGACCAAAAACAGGGAAAACCAAATCTGAAAATCTTTACTCCAGGAAGTTAAGTGTCATGCTCTATAAACTTAGCAAGATACAGTTCTAGGCCAAAGTAAGGCATGGCTAAGGACATTCATGTTTTTTGGTGAAGCTTTGAAGCTTTTTGACCCAATTTGTAATTCAGACTGGTTGCTTTGCTCACATATCAGCTTTTCATTACAGGCTGAAGTGATGTAAGATTATGGACCACACTTAAATCCTTTGCACTAAAGATGTATTTCTCCCCTACACTGCCCCTCCAACTTCTCTCTTTTTTTTCCCACTTCCATCTCAGAAGTAACTCTAGAGAAAAAATAGAGAACTCTGTTTTTTTCCCCAAAGAATTTGGCGTAGGAAAAATTGCTCTAGAATGTGGAGGAGTGTAGCTGAGTCATTGTAACGGGTTAGCACTGCACTACTCTGCTCCCAGCCTCTTGTTAGGGAGCCAAGCTCTGCTCCTGTTTGGGAGATGAGTGCCACATCACACGCTACAAGGTGGTTTTCAGCCCCCAAGTCTCACTGGGCACTCAGCTGTTGGAGAAGCATCGTGTATGCACATGGCTGTTGTTTTATCGTCTTGAACCCATCACTATATTCAGGAAGATAGGTTTTTATTATGCCACAAACCTGCTGCTCTAGGTAAACTTTTACATAAAGCAATTGTGTTCTTAATGGAATCATCTAAAACAAAAATAAAGGAGCGGAAATAGAAAATAGACTTGGCATAGGTTTCAGATCTTTCTTTTTAAAAAATAGCTAATTTTTGAGAGAAGCACTTGGATATGCAATTTGAACAAATGACCATCTCTCTAAAGAACAAACTTACCTTTCTAAGGAAAGGCAGATGATGAAAATTATGACACACAAGTACAATGAAAGTTCCTAGCATTTCTTTTCTTGCTGACCAGATAAGAATACAGTCATTTGTCCTTATGTATTTTAACCACTTAGGAATTTTCAAACATTTAACAAATACATGAGACATAGTTTTCAACTGTGCTTATAGGCATCCTACCAGCTTTACATGCTGAAATTGAATGTTCCTTTTTGATGTATTAACACCAACAAACAGTACCTAAGATATGCAAAACACAAGGCTAGAATGTGTAAAACCCAATAAAACACAACGGTAAGTGGATGAGACAGCCCAGAACTATGCCTGGACTTAGTTGTCATCAGCATCCTGTAGTTAAAGTGGTCTGAAATACTCATTCAGATTCTAGAGCTCATTCTATGTGGTAGCTCTGCCTTTCATTCACTAATTTTTTATTGAGGTTTTGTTTCATTGCTCTTCTGAAGGATAGAAGGCACAGAGGACTGGCCCCTACCCCCAAGACAGTTTAGCTTGGAAGTAAAGTCAATGTCTCCTTACAGGATTGAGCCTTTATGTATGTGCCAAAAATTATGTATTTGTGTGCCCCAAATACAGGGGTATAGATGGGAACAGAGACATAGAAAGATGGAGGAGGTTACTAGGAACTGAAGCCTCCAGAAGACTTCACAGGTGAGAAGAGGCTTGAAATTGACCTTGAATGAAGCAGGATTTTGATAGGGGTTAATGATGGGGGTGGGGTTGTGAGAAATTGGAAAGAGGTATATTTAACGAAGATGGAAACCATAATTTATGTTTGGGGACCATAAAGAAACCTCTCTTTATGCTGGAGTTGGGAGAAAAGAAGATTGGAGAAGAGATTATGGAATGTTTTGACAAAGTAGGCTAATGAGATAATAAAGAGCCGATGCATCTGAATAATGTAACAAAATGTATTTCTTGCTTGTTTCACAGTTCATTGCCGGGATCTGGCAGGTAGACTTCCATGTGGTAACCCAGGGAACCAGACTCTTTTGATTGTTTGTAAAGTTCATGATGCCTTCTGCATTTAGCTGGCCATCTGTCTAGTAGAGAGAAAGAGTGAGAGCATGGAGAATTCATGTAGACCTATAAGTGTTTTGTATTATTTCCATCCATTTCCCATTGGCTAGCATTCAGTCATATGGGCACATCTCACTGCAAGAGAGTCTGGGAAGTGTAGCATAGCACTGTCAAGAGAAAAAGGCAACCGATTTTGGTGAACACATGGTCTCTATTATATTGGCTTTTAGCTCGAGTGGGTTGAACTTTATCCTGGACGAAGTGGTAGGTCATCCTCAACCTTAGCAGGGGTGGGGCATGCTCATGGGTCATATACACTCCTTAAAGGGGATGATTTTTGTCTTATATTCACTGCTGTATCCCCAGGATATGATAGGCCTTAAACAAACGTTTGATAAAATAATGGAATGATGGATAGATGCTGGAAAGAAGGCCTGGTCATATTGAACCTTCCAGGATGGATTAGTGAAAGAGAGTTGAGGCAGAGAAGCCAATCAGAAAGCTACTGCGATCATCTGATAGTACATTTACAGTAGGAATTTGTTCAGTTTTAGAAACAGAAATGTTTACTTCTGTGATTTTACTCTCTTAGCCTATAGCATAGCCACAGATTATAGTTTAATCAGAGTCCCTGCTGAGTTGAAGTCTTAGAAGCAGGTTGTGAGCTGCAACTGTGTTCCTAGGAAGGGCCTGGACTTTCTTTGGAGGCATTAATTGGAATGCAGCCTCTGGACTTGGGCTTTGCCACAATACTGCAAACCAAACAAAATAAAACTTGACTAAACCAGCAAACCCAGATTGGAGTTCAAGTTACTTTAACGGACTCTTGGGAAGCACAAACTGCAGTTGTATTATGTATGCAAAATTTGCTCTTTGACCTTATTGTAAGGAAAATTACTTCAGTACACATAATCTTTTGCCAGCTTTCCAAAGCACTGGATGAGTTACTCTTTTGCAATTGTGCAATATTTTTTAAATTTCAATTTTAAAATATGCTTGAAAAATAGATGCTGATCCAACAAGAACAGAGAATATGAATGAAAAGAATGTGTTCTCTGTGCACCTACAAGAGGCCAGTACATAGGCAACCTTGTGTGGCCCGAGGCTTCAGGATTTTAGAAAGTTGCTTGCAGTTGAATTTCTTTGCAATTAAAAGCTAAGGGCAGCATCTTGGGTCCTCCCTCTTGTGCTTCATGTCTAAGCTGGGGCTGACCCCAGGGCCTGGCCACAATTCAGGTTACATGCCCCTGAAGTCTGATGAAAGGCCTCTAACTTTAATATTATGCAGAGTTGAGTGAGGAATCTCAGAGCAGCCTGGGATTCTCGGGAGATTTTTAGTGATTCTTGTTGATTTGGAAATAATGTAAAAACAACAGAAGAGCTTTTTCTGGTATTTTTGCATGTTCTCTATTGGTTTGGGGGAAGAATCCAACATTAAAGAGGTGAAAAAAAAAAGCAAATATTTTAAAAGACATATAACATGCCCTCCCCTTTTCATCCATCCCCACCAAAAAATAAACTGTTATAATAAAAATGGCGAGAACAGGAAGGGAAAACAGAAACAACAGACGGCCGCAGTGTGCTGGGATGGGAACGGACAGGCCCCTGGTGGCTGAGGCTAACTCTGCTATGGCCAGAAAGGAGTGGGGAAGGTGTGAGGAAATGCATCAGATGGAATCTTTCCCTTGTGGGGTCCACAGCTCTTTGAGCTGTGAGTTTCTCATTTCCTGAGGCCTCTTGAGATATAAATTATGCACTCAAGACAAGGAACCTGCGGGTACTAGTTTGGTTTCTAGCTCAAATCCCAGAGAAGCTAATTCATTGAAATTCCACTTGCTGAGTGATCTATTTACCAAATTCACTGATTTTCTTAAAAAAGAAAAGAAAAGAAAACCTCAATTATTTATAAATTTTCATAGCAATTTCTATTGCATGGGATAGTTTTCACATCAGCTTTGCCCGTTTGTTGGACGTAAATCAACTGGAAAACCTTTTTATTTCTACCCCAGCTTTCTGAATATGAAGTTGCAACTTAACTGGGGCTGGGGAAGCAGGTACCTCTGGTGAGGGATAGGAGGGGAAGTCGTCAGACTATGTCCTTAGGCAGGGAAGAGGGGATGCTGAGGTTAAACCAGAAGGGCAGTGGATGTTGGAGGTATGGAGTGCTGGAGAACAGAAAGGGTCAAGAATGAGAATGAGGGGGCAGGGAAAATATTCAGAGACTCCATAACTTCTCCAAATAGGTTTCTGAGACTCTGCCAGTTCGTCTCATATCACTCTTTATAATCTTATAATTAATTAGTGAAAACAGATTTGGATAGCGTGGTGAATTCAGTGAAATAGTTCTTTTGAATATGGGCTTTCAGTGTATCCATTTTCAGCAGGTTGGCCACTTCATCTACCTGGAACCTCCTTGAGCCATTTTAGCAGCACCTTCCAGCTGTGGCAGATACCGAAGCCTTCCTGGAGGAAGATGTCTACAGAACCTATAGAAAAATGGGTGTCTGGAAGATAGGAGGAAAAGTCTCAAAATGCCAAAGCGTTCCTTTGCTTGCTTGGCAGGATAGAAAGAGAAGGCAGTGACCTGTTAGGATGGTCCACTCATCCTGGTTTGCATGAAACTTTCCTGGTTTTAGTACTCAAAGTTTCCAATCCCAAGCAAACAGAGAGAGTTTTGGTCATCCTATACCTACTGTAAAGGTGGTTTTGAGATGGAAAAAGATAAAGAAAAGTGGTGATGGATGAGAGGAGGTGATGCTGAAATCACCTCCTCAAAGGCAGTCTTTTTGCAGCTGCAATTTGTATGGCCTACAGGGAAGATCAAAGGACGCTTGGGGAAAATCACATGGGCCTGAGCAGTCAGTCTAGGGACCTAATACTATGGAAGGGCCTTAGGTTTGTTCTAGATATCTTGGTTGTACAATCTACATGCACTTACTTTTCTAAATATGCTTTTTTTTCTCTCTTTTCTTAGGGAGGCAGGACACAATGTGTGAGAGAAGTCTGTCCCATTCTCTCCTGTCCCCAGCACCTTAGTCACATACCCCCAGGACAGTGCTGCCCCAAATGTTTGGGTGAGTTACTATTTTCAGGTCAAAGAACAATGTAATTTCTTCTCAAAGTTTCTGCTGGGAGTGTTTATCCACGTTGTTGTTTTGAGATTCTCAAGTTGTCCTATTTCGTGGCTTGTTAGAGACAACTCCCTCTTCTAATTACAGAAGTGGAAGGTGTGTACAGGGTTTGCTTCTTAACGGAGGCCTCCAGGGAGGCTTCTCTCTTGTCCTCACTTGCATCTGTAACTGGGTACACCAGATGACCTGGGATAATTCTCCTTTGTGGTGAGAAAGTATCCAAGAAACTGTCTTTAATAGGGCATATGCCTATTAACAGGAACATATTTTAAAGGTATTTGAAGTAAACCCATAGAGGAATATAGACTAGTGTTACTTTCAGAGTCAAAACCATGCAGGAAGAAACACATGCAAGAAAATGAGAGTTTTGGAAGGAAATAGTGAATAATAGCCAATAGAAAGAGAGTATGTTCTCTTTCTTATTGAACATTTAATAGGTATTAGGCACCATGCTAGCCACTTTATATATATTTTTTCTCATTTTATCTTCTTAAGAAGCTGTGAAATGTAGGTACTAAGTATGTAATTCCTATGTGTAATGAAGGTGCTATTATTAATTTTATTATACTGAAAAGGAAGTAGATTCCTTGATGGCAGCCCAGCGAGTGGGTTGTGGATTTGATATCCGACCACAAATCTGTGTGATTCCTGAGCCCAGCTCTAACCTGCTGCAGCTCACCTTCCCTGGTGTCACAAGAAGGCTGCATGCATGTTGCCAGCTGAAAGGGGACAACTCATGATGGGTATTTTCTAGAGCATAAGGTTCTTTGGCTTTTGCTTATATGCTACCTTCTTCTTCTTCTTCTTTTTTGTTTTTTTATTTTTTTATTTTTTTGAGACGGAGTCTTGCTCTGTTGCCAGGCTGGGTACAGTGGTGTGATCTTGGCTCACTGCAACCTCTACCTCCTGGGTTCAAGTGATTCTTGTGCTTCAGCCTCCCAAGTAGCTGGGACTACAGGCACGTGCCACCACACCCAGCTAATTCTTGTATTTTTAGTAGAGACAGTGTTTCATCATGTTGGCCTGGATGGTCTCGATCTCCTGACCTTGTGATCCACCCACCTCGGCCTCCCAAAGTGCTGGGGTTATAGGCGTGAGCCACCACACCCAGCCTATGATACCTTCTTAATGATTCCTGGGCCCTTGAGCTAGTTGAGGTCAGACTATTAAGTTTCAAATAAGTATGGTGGCTTGAGCCACCATGCAAATACAATAGAAGCTCCAGCAACCTCCTTAGAATCTCCAGGGATCCTTGAGGGGCTAATATTTTCCCTAATCGCCTCTGGCTTGGTGTTTCTGCTCCTGCTATTTCTCTTGATTTTCTTTCCTTCCTTCCTTCCTTCCTTCCTCCCTCCCTCCCTCCCTCCCTTCCTTCCTCTCCCTCCCTCCCTCCCTTCCTTCCTTCCTTCCTTCCTTCCCTCCTTCCTTCCTTCCTTCCTTCTTTTCTTCCTCGCTTTCCTGCTTTCTTGCTTTCTTTCTTTCTTTCTCTTTCTATCATTTTGTCCTTTTAGAGGCATCTCCCCTTAAGTCTGTTTACATCCTGTGATGGAGAGCAGATTTCACTGAGGGTTTGCAGGCAATAAGAGTGATTATTTTACACAGAAGCATATTGAACAACATAAAATGGGATATTAAGCGCTCTCGTTCTTAAAAGGTCTTAGTTGTTTTGCCTTTGCGAGAATTTTACTCATTGTCCCTTCTATTTGAGCTCCAGCCTCCTGTCAGTTAATGCCCACGCCTTTTCCTTGAATCCTCTCTCCTTTCTTTCAGAGTTTACTGTCTTCAACTCTGAAACAACCTGTTGATTTATTTTTCTCATTCCCAAATTAGCACAGCCATACCATGAAGTCTATTTTTTTATGACCAAGTTGACAAATGAAGGTATTTTTTTAAACTAGGAGCTTTCTCCTCTTTGATGGCTTCTTCTGCTAACTTCATCTAACAATGCTTGCCTTCCTGCTACACACACACAAACACACATACACCTGCTACACACACGTACACACACACACATGTTTAAAGTAAATGTGAAACAGAACAACAAAGGAGAATTGCTTAGACATGCCTGATTAAAGACATTTTCACTTCTGTGTGTTCTGTTTGAGTTGCCAGTATGTGTCAGTGTCCCTGGAATAGGGTTAGCCAGTTCAGTGTGGCACACATCATCATGCTGTGGGCCATGGTGGAAGCAGTGGCCACTTAAGCAGGAAAGCCATTGCAAGGGAGGTGGCATTTGGGTCTGGCTCCAAAGATAAGTAAGCTTGATTAATGCTTTGAAGCTGGTACTGTGGATATGCTGAGTCAACTCAGAAGCTTCCCATATGAGCAACAGCTATTGTATTGAATGCAGGTTTTTCTGTTCATTTATGGTTATAAGGCATACTACAAAAGGAACAATAAGTTTTGAGAAACTTGAAAATCTCTTTTTTGGTTGGGCTAGACCCCCATGGAATGACATGGAAATGTCTTAAGTCAGGCTGTACACATAGTCTCTGAACCACTCCCTCGAATGTTTTATCTTATGTTGGACCATGATGACTTTGGGATTAAGGTTAAGATTTTATGCTCTTTGAGGGTAAAAACAAACATTCCCACACAGCAAGAAACAGAGACAAAAAAGCAAACAAACACTAGGATGCTTTCTAGATGCTGAAATCTTAGTCTAATTAGACTTTAGATGATTGGGTGCTGTTTTGCTCTTAAATTTTCCCTTGGGCAGGGTTCATTCACATGATATACCTCTGCCTTTTGCATTACAACATTCCTTTCCTTGTTTTCCTCATTCTCAATGGAGAGTCTCAGCACAGGTCAGTGTACACAGAGCAGCGCCCAGTGCACTCTAATTGACACAGCCCAGGTTCATGTTTGAATTATATCACCTCTAGTAATCATAATACATACCATCTGCCATTTATTGAGGATGTGTAATGAACATCAGGCACTGCTCCAAGAGCTTTATATTTACAATTTTAGGTAAAATTTTCATTTTAGTGAGGAAGAATTTAAGCGATTGGTCACATTTTTTCAGAGGGATAAGCACATTGAAGAGTCTGTTTGTCAATCAGTCAATAAATCAATTGATCAATAGACCCATCCAGCCATTCCTCCACTTGTGGAACAATATTGCCTGCTATAATGGTAGTATAGGCAACAGGCTATGGGAATGCAGAAAGGGGTCATTAACTCTAAGGGGTAGAAGGGCCTCTGCAGAAACAATGTGGAGCTCAGTCATGAAGAAGGTGCATTTTGATTGGTGGAGGATGAAGCTTCTACATAGAGCTCTGTATCTATCTATTCATGTATCTTCTGCCTTTTGCCAACAAGGATTTAAGACCACTTACAAAATACATGAAGCACATGTAGATAAAGGATAGTAAAAAGGCAAACCAGATTATCACAATTAAAAAAAAATCACTCAACTGAAGCAGAGATATTTTAGATTATTAAAGGACAGAAATATATCTCTGATGGACTGATTAAGAGGATGATAATATTTAAAGCAGTGAAAAATGACTTCACCATCATTTTTATAGTAAATACAAAAAATAACTGCTCATTCATATTTCTTATTATAATGTCCTAAAACTAAGGTGCAATAAGACAGAAGTGATTATAATGGGATGGGCAAAATCTATGTGATCCAGGCTGTGCACAGCTTTCTGATGCTTCAGGGTAAACCTATTTGGGTTTCTTAGAGGAATATTTAGGGAAAGAATGAATTTTTTTATTTTGCAGATAATCCTTTAATTTAGTATGTCAGTTCTTAGGAAGTTCAAGAGACTTAAGACCTGGGTGTGCACATAATACCTGTGTTAGCTGGGGAATTAACAATCATCATGCTAAATCATGCCTAGCCATGAAAGAGTTTTTGGTTGTATGCTTTAATATTAACACCATAGTTAGAGGTAGTGACAAGGCAATGTGGTATTGATGATGCCATTTTATGAGTGAAGTCAGTGAGGCCTGGAGAAATCATACTCAGTGGTCACGAGGGAGTCCATATGTAAGATCCAAATTATAACTCACTTCCACCTTTTGAGGGCCAACAAGTTTGCTCTTGGTGGTGAGAACCAAACTAATGATTTAGTTCTGCATCTATATTGTATCCTGGCCTTGAGGTTGGCTATGATAGGAAGATAGCATGTTTTTCTTGGCTCCTACTAACAGTTATTCCAACAACTCTAATTCTGAGAACAGCGTTTAGTATGTTTAGGTATTTTGAGCATTTCATTGGGCCTACTGATAAACAGAAATTGCTATTAATCTTTTACAAGAAGAAAGAGTGGTACGAATAGAAATTTGATCAGTGAACATGAATTAACTTAGTCTTTAATTAAAGTAACATTGCAGAGATGTTTTAATGTGCTTCAAAGAGTAGAAACTCAATTATTAAAAGAAAGGAGGAAATTAGATTGTATTCTTTATTTGGGATTGCTGTTTTGGTCCTTTTGTTCACCAATCTGGTTCTCACATTAGGGAAAACCAAGCCAGTTCTACAGAGATACTATGCCTATGAAAGGCTGGACACTCGACATGTACCTCTGTGTGCCCTTTGAGTTAGCTTCACCCTTTATTCCTTTATGTAATTTCATAACTGAAATGCTATCTTAGTCTGTTTAGTCTACTCTAATAAAATACTATAAACTCTGTAGCTTGTAAACAACAGAAATTTATTTCTCATCTTGGAGGCTGGGAAGTCCAAGAACAAGGTGCTAGCAGATTTGCTGTTTGGCTCATAGTTGGTGTCTTCTTACTTTGTTGTCACGTCGTGGTGAGGGTTCTCTCTGGAGCCTCTTTTATAAGGGCACTAATCTAAGTCAGGAGAGCTTTGCTCTCCTGACTTAATCACCTTTCAAAAGCCCCACCTCCTAATACCATTACATTGGTGATTAGAATTTACCATATGAATTTTGTGGAGACACAAATGTTCAAACCATAGCAAACAATATTTCATTAGCTCCTTTTGCTCATTCGAGACCTTCTTGAGATATGCTGATTCCTCCTACCTCCACCCACCTCCCCCACTGCCCATACCCAATTTTTAGATAATTTTACTCATTCTTTAAGAAGCTCCTCAGGCATTATATCTTCCAAGAATTCTTCTCTGACCTCCCAATTCCCACAGTTTCTAGATCCGTCTTTTTTCCAGAACTTACCTTACTGTTGTATTGAAACAGCCTTTGATGAGTTTGCCCTTTCACTAGACTGTGAGCTCCATGAGGGGAGCTCATGTCTTAGTGATTTTGGTTCACTGTGATGAACACATTATAGATTTGTTGAACTTACAAGCTTCATTGTGGAATCAAACTCTTTTTTAACAAACTTTATCCAAACTAATGACTCCTGGGGATCCTTTAGGCATGTCTGACCCAAGACTCTATTTTTGTGCTCCAGACTTACCTGGTCTTATAAGAATGTATAATGGACCTATGATGGAATCGCTGATGACAAAACGGGACATCCCCGATTCTGTCTTACTTACACTGTGCTTCTGTTTCTCTCTAGGTCAGAGGAAAGTGTTTGACCTCCCTTTTGGGAGCTGCCTCTTTCGAAGTGATGTTTATGACAATGGATCCTCATTTCTGTACGATAACTGCACAGCTTGCACTTGCAGGGTAAGGCAGCTCTGAGAGGCTGTGGTCCAGCAATGATAGGGTTTGGGTTTCAGTGTTAACATCACAGCCATAGCCAAAGCCAATGGTGTGTTATTTATTGGGAGGAAGCATTAACGATGCCATTTTACAAGGAAAATCATACTCATGGTCACCAAGGACTTAGACATAGGACCCACACTATAGCTCAATCATCTTCTAAGGACCAAGAAGTTAGCTCCTTGTAGTGAGAATCAGGCTCCAAGGGCCTGTGCTGAGGATTTTCTAAAATCAGACAAATACATATGGCTGTGCCCTCTGGCTCTAATTATCCAAGATGAATTCTCTAACACACCTGGCAATAAAAATTGCTTTTAATCACATTCAAGAGAAGAGAAAGGCATGGATTTACAGTTCATCACAAAGATAAACCTGGCAGTTTAGGAAGAGAGTATTTATGTGCTGTTTATTGTATCATGTCTTATTTGAAGCTTTGCTCATTTTTCTCAAAAGGCAACCAGAAGTCTAATTACTGCTAAAGAAAGAATTCCACAGCTTCAGAATTTTAAAGGGACACACATCACACATTCATAGACTGTACTTATGCAGTAATTTATTTTGGAAACCAAGAAGAAATATATTTATCAGGGAGGACTTTAGGATTATTCATTAATGAGTTAATGAATCACATCTGTCTGACAAGTTTAGAATACACTTTGGTGGTGATGGTTGTTGTTTGTTTTTAATAGTTAAAGGTCTGTAGAGGGAAAGAGGGGAGCTCTACTCAATGTCAGCTATGAGTCAATAGCTGGGATTAGAGCTCAGTAGTTCTTGATTATATGCTTTGTTCAGTAGCATGCACCACTTCAGGGGGTGGTTGGTTAAGGGCTTAACTGTCCGTTCCCCTGAACACCAAACATGGAGTAATTCCTAAGCCTGAGAATACCTTACCGAAGCTTTTTCCTCCTCCCATGGTTTGTGTTATCCTATGCTAAATGTATAGCACCCGCTTCTTGCCTTGGCCTTCATCCTCAGGACTTTTCCTCTCCACTAAGAATTTCGCAGGAGATAGCTTCCTCTTGGGGATACTGAGCCTTTGATGAAACATATCACACTCCCAATTCTCTTGCTCACAGGAAAGCCTGGCATCCCATGAATGGGAGTTAGTTATACTTGCTTTGGGTTCATGGGTTCCTTGAGAGATGATTAGGAATACGTCTCCGTGCATAGCAGGAAGTATAATTAATACTCTTCCTCCAAAAGGGTGTTTTACTAGAGTATGAATTCACAGTCATCTTGGGAATATTAAATGCTTGAAAAATCAAGCTGCAATCATTTTGAGTAATCAGTATTATTTTCTGTCTGCTTTGAGCTTCCCTTTCTAGCATCCCCATCCAGTGTTTCTTATGATTTCCATGGCAGGTGCAGGAACCTGTTGAATATGATTTAATACAGTTGGCTCTTCGACAGTGTGGGTGTCGGGGCATTGATTCCCTGTACTGTTGAAAATCCATGTCTAATTTTTGACTCCCTATAGACTTAACTAATAGCCTACTGTTGACTGAAAGCCTTACCAATCATATAAACAGTCAATTAACACGTATTTTGTGTGTTCTATGTATTACATACTGTATTCTTATAATGAAGTAAGCTCGAGAAAAGAAAATGTTATTTAAAAAATCATAAGGAAGAGAAAATATATTCACTATTTAATAAGTGGAAGTTGATTATCATAAAGCTCTTCATCTTCTTTACATTGAGTAAGCTGAAGAGGAGGAGGGGTTGGTCTTGTCTCAGGGGTAGAAGAGGCAGAGGAAGTGGAAGGGGAGGCAGGAAAGGCAGGCACACTTGATGTAACTTCTATTGAAAAAATTTCTGAGTGTAAGTGGACCCATGCAGTTCAAATCCATGTTGCTCAAGTGTCAACTGTAGTTTTCTGCATGCAGGATGGTTTCAGATCTCTGTGCCTTCAAATTGGACAATTTATCTACCAGCAATGTTATTACCATCTTTAAATTTGATTAGCAGATGCTTCTTCATCCACAACAGCCTATCTCAGGTGTCATTCAACCTGAGAGGCTTTCCTGACTTACCTGGATAGGTAACTTTCCCTTGTCTTTGCTATCTTTACACCTTTGCTAGTTCTGTTTAACACATTATAATTGCAATTTGCTTGATTACACATTTATATCCCTTCTTACATTGCGAAGAACCCCTTGAGGACAGAAGTACATTTATCCATCTCTGTATTTGTATTCTCATTGCTTAACATAGTGCTAGGCACCACAGTCTAATGATATGTACATAAAGCACGCTCTCTCTCTCCACACACACATACACGCACATACACAATGAAAGCAGGGAGATCTACGGTGAAATATGCATTGTTTGAGAGCTAGGGAGTGCCCTTGTTTTTAAACAAGAAATCAGGATATGCAGTTTGACAAAGGATTTTTTTTTTCAATTGAAGTTGGTTTATAATAATTTCTATGTGCCAGGTATTTTACATTTAAGAGGCACAGTAAACCTGAGAAACAATAGGCAGAAAAGCACTTTTTTTTGAAGTCAAATCATACTTCTTTAACTTGCAGATGATATAAACTCTTCACCTTCAGTGGATAAGTGGCCTGGTCAAAGTCACTCCACTACATTAGAGCTCTGGAACCCAGGTCCAGTTTTGAAACTGTTGGTTCAGTCCCTTGGTGAGCACAGAACACACTTGAGGAATCTTGTCCTGAGGTGGTGCCTTTGCTCTTAACTTTTACCCTCTGACCAAAGATATCATGCCTTTACGTTAAGTTCCAAAAGGTGGCATAAAGCCATGGAGGAGACCCAAGAGAGCACTGTTAGTGCAGGTTGCAAAGAGGTAGCGGGCAGGAAGAAGGAAACTGGTGGTTCGTGGGGAGCTGGGCGGTCTTGCCACATGCTGGTGGAGTGGGCTTATCAGTCTCTGGAACGTGAAATCATAAATCCTTGGGCGGTAGGGGTTGCATGCCATAGTTTCCACAGTGCCCTGATATTCTGGTCTAGATACTTAATCAACAAATCACATTTTGAAGTGAATGAAAGATTTATTGCAATAAATTAAAATATGGTACCTTACAGACTTTGACACAGATAGTTATGAGTTATGAAAGGAAGGCCAGGTAGGATGTTTGGTAGAGGCAAAAATCATTTTTAATTTCTATTTTGCCTTTGGGCCCCCAGGACTCTACTGTGGTTTGCAAGAGGAAGTGCTCCCACCCTGGTGGCTGTGACCAAGGCCAGGAGGGCTGTTGTGAAGAGTGCCTCCTACGAGTGCCCCCAGAAGACATCAAAGTATGCAAATTTGGCAACAAGATTTTCCGGGTATGTCATGAGACAAGCACATGGGAACTCCTGTATTACTACACTGACAATTAAAAAGCTCCAGACACTAGGCAGATTGGGTTATCCCATAATTTCTATATACATATACAAATGTATATGTGTGCATATATTAATAGAATGTATTTATATTACAGTATTATATATACATTTATAGTTAGAATCAAGTGCAGATAGGGGCAGAGAATCAACCGTCTGAAAGATGTTTTTCTTGACTATATTTTTGCTGAAATATGTTAAGCCTGTAAAACCTGCCTGAATACCTAGGAGTACCTCATCTCGTTGGAGGTGCTCAATGACATTCGTCAAGGTGATGATCCTTGTCAAGATCCTGATGGATCTATACAGCTTGATGCTTTTAGAAGTTTTTCACAAAGCTACGTTTGCAAAGAAAAATTTTCTCATTTGGAAGATATTCAGATAAGGATGTTAATAGTGTATGTAGTTGGGCCAGGTGAGAGAGCTCTGCCCAGCTGAATGGAAAAGGTTGTCTTTTGGCCATCTGTTACCAATCTCAGGTGTATTTTACATTATTCTCTGAGGACCCCAAGTGGGAAACAGTGCAATGGCCATTTAAACTTCAAAATGCAAGATGGTTGGCTTTGTCCAAAGTACCTCCTATCTAGTCCATTTTCCCTAGGGGTGGAAGGAGTCAAATCACTCTCTACCGAAGCTGTCACCTCGTGATACCCATGAGAATCAAGACCCACATAAACAAGTCAGTTGTGGTAGCTCTGCAGGCATGCTGCACTGAGCCATACCTCCTATCACACTGAAGTAGTTGGAGGGAGAGGTCTTGGTTCTGATGGAATAGTAAGAAGACATGAAGTGTCGCATGGTCTCACTTATAAGTGGGAGCCAAATGATGGGATCACGTGGACATGGGAGTGGAACAACACACACTAGGGCCTGTTGGGGGGTAGGGTGGAGGGAGGGAGAGTATTAGAAAGGATGGCTAATGCATGCTGGGCTTAATAACTAGGTGATGGGTTGATAGGTGGAGTAAACCACTATGGCACACGTTTACCTATGTAACAAACATGCACATCCTGCACATGTACCCCAGAACTAAAAATAAAATAAAATAAATTAAAAAAGAGAAAACAATTGAGGACAAAAAAACACATAAGGTGTCATGCCCAGTGAAGGGGGAGGCATGTGTGTTGTGTTTACACCAGACTTTCAGAGATGCTCATATGTCCTCTTGATATAAAGTCACCTCCTCCTCTGTCTCCAGAACACCCAGATGAAATAGCCTCACTCTCACTCTCACCATGGTGCTGTGTGCAATGCACTTTTTTTTTTTTTTTTTTTTTTTTAGATGGAGTCTCGCTCTGTCGCCCAGGCTGGAGTGCAGTGGTGTGATCTTGGATCACTGCAACCTCCACCTCCCGGGTTCAAGTGATTCTCCTGCCTCAGACTCCTGAGTAGCTAGGATTACAGGTGCATGCCACCATGCCTGGCTAATTTTTGTATTTTTAGTAGAGATGGGATATTGCCATGTTGGTCAGGCTGATCTCGAACTCCCGACCTTGTCATCCACCCTCCTTGGCCTCCCAAAGTGCTGGGATTACAGGCGTGAGCCACCGCAATACACTTGTAAGTCACCTTGTAAAAACGGTTCCTTTAAATGACTGAGGCTTAAAATAATTCACGGAGACTTGGATTCCTAGAAATGTGTACTCAGAGAACTTGGAACAGTCAAGTGTCCTTTAAGGCAGATTCAGTTAGGTCTTTCTCTCTTGAAAGGCACTAGAGGGTAGACAGTCCTTAAAATAGCTTCAAAAAGTCAGGAAGGGAAAGAGGCGGGGGAGTCATCAAATATCTCAACTGTTTCTGTTTTTAACAAAAATCTGCTGCTTGGATCTGCAAGCTCAGGAAGGAATCCTTGTTTTGTTTTCAGCCCAACTCTGTTGTCTGTGATCTTTTTACCCACAAGCAAGGATGCACATCCCTGCCTGTCCTCCAGAGGTACAAGGGCTTTTTGTGGTATTTGGCATTCACAGATTATACCTTTCATGAGTGAAAGAAATTCCTCAAATAGCTCTTTTTGTCTGAGCAAGGATCTAGTCTAGGAAATGTGTCCCAAAATGCTGCCCTGCATTTTAAGAGGAGAGGACTAGATAGGCAGGGACAGGATATCCATGGCACTTGGAGTCTTCTCTCTGAGCTCTGCATTTTCAGTGGCTTGCCCATCAAGTGTCTGAGCACTGGGAGTCATTTGAATTAGGCTGTCTTTTATGCATGTCCTGTATGGGCCAGAACCATGGCACATCTGGTAATTAACCACCTCTGGACATCTCAATTAACTATTGGTGCTTGGGACAGCTTAAATATTTTAGTCTTATCAAACGGGAAAATTAGATTTCTGTCATTGTATCATGTATGAAAATTCGTGCTTGGTTTTCCCCCAGGGTGGAACTAAGTAAACAATGCATGACAACAAGACATAAATATGACTTGGTTAAACACACAATAATTATTTTTATATCCAGGAGGGGGAACACACACACACACACACATGCTTGCACACAATCTGAAATCTTCACTAATCTTTATCTTAAATCAGTTGGATGTAGACAGACACCTGAGTCATTTAGTCTAATGATGGCATCCCTCACTCAGGGCAAGAAATGCTTTCCTCCATGGAGAGATTACAGTCTGTTGCCTCAACTCCTGTCAACCTCCAGCTGCTGACAGGATCGTGTGCCCTCTCTTGTAGGATGGAGAGATGTGGTCCTCTATCAATTGTACCATCTGTGCTTGTGTGAAAGGCAGGACGGAGTGTCGCAGTAAGCAGTGCATTCCCATCAGTAGCTGCCCACAGGTATGTTTGGAACACAGATTGACTTTACCTTAGTGTCTTGAGAAATGTCCTGTGTGTGGCACAGTCGCATGCTATCTTCCGAACACAGACTCCAGCTCCCCCAAAGCCTCTACATTCCTGACTAGTCAAATGCCCCTTGCAAAGTTTGCTCATTCTTCTTGCAGATTTTTTCCTTGCATGAAAATAGCTCTTGCTTTGCTCTTGTCCCAATTCTGATTTCTTATTGACATCTCCCATTCATTCTGTAAAATTTCTCCAACTCCTGCAAGATCTCTTTCTTTGTTTTCTTTTGCCAGGTTTTGTTTAACATCGTAACTGTCTTTTGCCTTTTCCTCTTTTCTCTCCCTTCTCAAATCAGAGCTTTCCTCTTATAGCCATTCAAAGTAATATGTGGTTTGTTTATTAATACTTCCCCAAGGGGTTTCTCCTGCCTCACGGCATCCCCGATTTCTTTGCTGAAGTTTTCTCTCTCTAATCCTGGCCTCCATTGTAGCCCCAAATGGAAATAGCGTCCTTATGGAAATATCTCTTTTCAAAAACTCAAAGCTCCAGCACACTGAATAAAGCAACCATTATCTTCTAAAGCATGAGGTTCATTGAATTCACCTCAGCAACTTGAAACCTTTTAAAGTTTTATACATTTTGGGAAGATGTCAAACCTATTCAACACCTTCCCGTGAATGAAAAAAGATATCCATATATTCAGGACATGTCCTCCCTTCTCTGTTATAGACAGCTTTTAATTTTATTCACATCTGTTATTATTATAAACAAAAGTTGCTGTTTTTACTTGACTGCCAAATGAGGCACAAAAAACAACAGCTGTTGCTATTGCACAACTGAATAAAGAGGAGAGGAAAAAAAGAAAAAAAAAACCCTAATTAGTCTTGCTTTAAAAAGCCTCAGACATAAAACTGAAAGCCTCCCATAAAAGAAAAAAAAAAGAAGATACAATAAGTAGACTTGAACATGGTCTGCTTATAAATATTCATTGGGAAAAATGGGATCACATCATTATGCCGGTCCTCCGGGAACCCTCGCTGCTAATGAACTCTTGCAGCACATGTTAGTAATAATGGGCTTCCTTATTCTACAAGACAAAAACAGGATGCTGTGCCAACCTGGTGGCTCAAGTAACTAGCCTCAGCAGGCCGCCGTGGAGTTTCCAGCTTCACTTGAATTCTGCCACTTGTAGCTGGATTGATAGTTTTCATTGTGCTCTTGCTGGGGGAGGGGAGGGTGGGGGGAGGTCAATGTTCTTTATGTCACTGGTGTCTCATTAGCCTTTCATCATTGTGGACCACATTTGGGCCAGGGGCATCCATTCCTCCAAGCAGAGGGCTTTCCCTGCCCCACCCACCCCCTCCACGCCTTGTCAAAGCTTGTTGGTGCCCCTGCCAAGGCCCCTGCCTCAGGGGCCACCTTTCTGTTTCTAGGCTTCCTTCCAACCACTCCTCCAGTTCGCACTTTCCCTTCTGGGGGGGCCAGCAGGAGGTCTTTGGAAGATAACTCAGCTCTATCTACCATGGAAATCTTGTTAAAAACTTACTTCCCCTCCCCTACATTGCCTGGGGAAATTTTGAAAAAAAAAAAAAAAAGAGAGAGAGAGAGGAGGAGCTTGTATTCCCTGCTCTGTCTTTCCTGGCTACTGCATATCTCTTTTTCCAGATGTAAATGTTTCTTGTGGAAGAAGGGTTTTATGATTGGATTCCCTGTCAATCCTGCCCCTCCTCCCCCATCCTGCAACTCCCCCAGAGGCAAAGGAGTGCCATTTGTGAGAAGGGCTATGAGGGCTGCAGTGGGGACTGGGTCATCAGGACACTGTCATCTCTCCATCTCTAATACGTACTGAGATTTTATAGTGACAACACTAATCTCATTTAATGCTAACATCACCCCTCTGAGGTGGGTGGTATTTCTAGACCCTGCTTATGGAAGAGCCTGCAGCATGACCAGAGTCTTACGGCTAATTGCATATTACACAGGTGCTCTGACTTTACAGCTTGTACCTGATTTATTCCCCCATCTAATTTAGTGATATCATCACTGCCACTTTCATTTTCTGAAGACGAGAAATGGAAGTTTCCACCGAGATGTGGATGTAGGGAATCGTAGTCACATTTGTTTGGAGTCTTGGCTTTAAGGTGGCTCTGCTGCGTTGGGATAAAGCACCTTAATCCTCTTGGGGCCGTCATTCCCTGGGCCTGAGCTGACCTCATTTGGCTTCATCTGCAACTGCTTTCAGTCTTGAGAAACCAAAAGAGACCCCTGTGCCAAACTGCAATTGACAGCAGAGCTCTAGGCAATGAAAATATGTTGTGATGCCCCCACACTATGGGATGACTGGCTGGGGCTGAGTTTTAAGTCTCACTCAAAGTTGTCAAAGCCTTTAATGTATCATTTAGGCCTAGCTGATGCAAAAACAAATCAGACCTGATTAAAGATCTTCAATAATTAACCAGAATCCTTTAAGTCAATCTGATTTTTTCTTTTTGAGTACTTAAGCCTACTCTTGATGGAAATGACCAGTAGTGAGTGAGTGAATGAGCAGTGTGTGAGCCATGTGGCTTTGACATGAGCCTTGGCAACCTCTCCATGGTCTCTGTTTCCTTAGTTCCCTGTAAACAGGGGATAAGGACAACTGCATGTGGAGGGTTATTGTGAAATTTAAATGATAAAGTATGAGGAATGCATAGCACTCAGTCTAGTGTATAGCAGATAATAAATATTAAATTATCTTCAAGAGAAAGGACTCAAGAGGACAAAACTGCAGTGGGAAGAAAATGTCCTTTAGGGTCAGACAAAATTAGGTTTGATTTTTGGTTCTACTACTCTTGTGTTGCATGACCTCAATTTCTTCACCTATAAAAAGGGAAATACTCAGCTCATAAGGTTCTTGTGCATCTTAATAACGGTGATTATAAAATCTCTAATGTTCATTAAATCTTAATAGGTCATAAATATTAAATCCTTATCACTAACTCAGTGTTACCACATAAGTAAAATATCGAATAAGATGTTTGTTATATAGCAAGTGCTCCCTAAATGTTAAACTTCTTCTACATTCCTTTTTCTCTGTGATTAACCACTGAGTCAGAGATAAGACAACTGATTTTCTGATATGAGTCCTGAGAATACGTCACCTCCTTTAAATGTCATGCATTAAAAAAACTTAAAAGATGTGCAATGTAGGAAATTGCAGTGTATTTCCAGAAAGGTAATGAAGCATTACTCAGTGTTTCAAAATTCTCAGCTTCCTTGGCTTTGAGTGCATAACAGTGATTCAACGTGGATAACATACCATTTTCTGAAACAAGAAATCTGACTGAATTTGATCTGTAGCACAGATATTGCCCATATCCATAGTGCTGATGATTCCTGAGCTTGGATTACAGTTTATTGTTTAAGCTTCTCCAACAAGCAAAGACAGAAAGAAGGTCTTGTAGGGATCGATAGGTTGACAGATAGTTCTCATTTTTATGTGTGTGCCCTTGGTCTCTAAAGGGCTAGATTTGGATATCAATGGAAAGGTTGAGTCCAGACTGTCTTCATCTTCCTTCCATGTGAGAAAAATCACACTAGTGAGCCCTTTAGGTATTATATTTCTTGGAGGATAAAAACAGGAAAGCTTGCTGAATGACTTTGCCTGGCCTTAGAACCTGATACTTGAAACTTCATTTTCACCATCTTCATCACCATCTGGGCATTGAGTTCAAATATGGCTTGGACTGATTTCATTGGTTTATCTTGTATTAGATTTTAAAAAGATATTTGTCCTCAGGAGACCCTGTTTTTTTGTTTTTGTTTTTTTTTTTTAACATTAACTTTGTATTTGTTTTTCTTCTGATTAGGGCAAAATTCTCAACAGAAAAGGATGCTGTCCTATTTGCACTGAAAGTAAGTTTATTCCTTTGAAAATGTGCTATTAGTATTTGTTTTGCATTTTATAGTGCAACAAGAAAAATAGGGGTGTATGTTTCCCACACATTTTATTTTTGTAGGTATATATAGGATGGGATCATCTCACCTCCCTACAGTCACTTTAAGTCAATTGTAATTCTCCCACAGAGGTACAATGGAGACAAATATAGATACTTCCATCAGAATTTGTTGCTATGAGAAATTAAGAAGATAAATGGTTTGATTAGGTTTTAAAAAGGACCAGATAACTTAATGTGCATTTTAACTGCTAATAGCATTTGTAGTCATCGCGGTTAAGATAATGCTATCCGGTAAAACCAAACATTATACAAAGTCTAGGAGGGGCTTTCCTTCTCCCATTATAAAGCCAAACAGCTGCACTTCCTGCTCCCTCACCCCACCCCCACCTCATCACCATGTCACCTGGGTGCATCCAGTCTTGCTGTTGGCAAAGAGAAAACAAGAAGTCATCGGGCTGATGGTTTTGCCATCCTATTATAGTCATGCGTCACTTAACAGGATGTGAAATGCCTTCTGAGAAATGCATCCTTAGGTGATTTTGTTGTTGTGTGAATATCATAGAGTGCACTTACACAAACCTAGATGGTATAACCTACTGCACACCTAGCCTATATGGTATAGCCTGTGGCTTCTAGGCTACAAACTTGTATAGCATGTCGCTGTACTGAATACTGCAGGCAATTGTAACACATGGTATTTGTGTATCTAAGTAGAAAAGATATAGTAAAAATGCAGTATTATATTCCTATGGGACCACAGTCCTATATGTGGTCCATCATTGACCAAAATGTTGTTGTGTGATTCCTGACTATTTTTAACTGTATTCTTGAAAGTTCCTTCTAAGCATTGCCTATTCTGAAAACTGTCTGAGACTGTACTACTGATCATACAGACAGAGCATAGCAATAGCTTCATATCATTCCCACATGTAGACACATGCCTAGATCTATTAGCAAATTGCCATTTTAGTCCTCCTGAAATTCATATGGTTTTGAGATAGCTTCCTGGAGTGTTATATTGAAAGAGGAGTATTAGTAATGTCACTGTCAAATTAGTTCCCATGTATGATAAGTAGGATTAACAAAGTCATAAAGTCTATCGGTGTGTTTTCTGAGCCAGTTATGTTTAGAGAAGTGGTCTGGAAGACAGTTGAAAGCAGCTTTCACATGGGCACAGGTTTGTTCTTTCCAATTCTCTAAAATAGAGTTGATATTACTAGAATTACTAGACTGTTATTTTTTTAATTGATTAGTGCCTTTGGACAATAGATATGCAGGGTCACTATATGTATGTGTGTGTGTGTGTATTTATATAAAACTATTAAATATAATATTTATCTACTATATATGTTGCTATTTTTAGAAGCAGAGAGCTATTAAACAGTTACATATTGGAAAAAATGCTGGTTGAATTAATGAAAATTTAATTATAGATTTAATAAAAAAGGTTTACTTTAAAGATAATGAAGTACATAAAATAACTCAAAGGAGGCCAATGAAGTACGACTTAGTAGAGAATAACGCAGGAAGACAAATTAGCTATGATTAACACACCAGTTGATTTAAAAACACGTGTACAATCTAATACATTTAATCATCCTCCCAGAAACCCTGAGGAAACTTTGTTTATGGATGGTTCAAAGGCTGCCTTCCAGTTAATTCCCTTCTGGATGAGCAGAATAGAGTCTACACTGATGAAGTTTTCCTCTGTATCCATGTCAATGGAGATGTTTGCATTTCCTCATAAAGTGTCTTCCAGTTGAAGCAGAGACAGACCTCATAGGCATGCCTCTTATTTTCCAGTTAACTCTTTCAATTTGCATGAGCATAGACTCATTACATCTGCCAATCACATTGTTGTCAGGCAGGATCACTGCTTACCAGCTTCATAAAAACATATGACCAGCCAGGCACAGTGCCTTATGCCTGTAATCCCATGCCTGTAATCGGGAGGCGGAGGAGGGCAGATCACTTGAGGGCAGGAGTTTGAGACCAGCCTGACCAACAAGGTGAAACCGCATCTCTACTAAAAATACAAAAATTAGCTGGGCGTGGTGGTGTGCACCTGAAATCCCAGCTACTTGGGAGGCTGAGGCAGAAGAATAGCTTGAACTTGGGAGGCAGAGGTTGCAGTGAACCAAGATCATGCCACTGCACTCCAGCCTAGACAACAGAGCAAGACTCTGTCAAAAAAAAAAAAAAAAATTACCAATCTTGTAAGAAACAGTCTAAATCTTGAATTATCTGACTTTATTTTGCAAGGATCAAATAGGTGATTATTGAGATAGTTGAGAGAAATCTACATTATATTATTAGTTTATTCATTATGAGCAGGACTTTCCATATCTAGAAAACTGGTGACATCGTAAAGAAAAAGAAAAGAATACAAATGGAAGGGAAGGTATTATAAAATAGAAGCAAGCTTTAAACTGGTTATATTAAGTACCATATTGTGTTAACCATGTGAATGAGCTCATGCCTTCTATCACTGAGAGAGGCAATTGGCAAGGGAGAAAGCCACCCAGCTGGAGGGGCACTGGGAGGACAGTGACTCTGCACCTGCGCGGAGCAGGTCAGTCAGTGCTGGAAGAGCCCAGGCATGTGGTTCTCTGTCCAAGTCTCAATTATATCATCAGATGGCTATTTCTCAATTTCCTTTGGTGTTCTTTCCATCTGTTTACTCTCTCCTGCTCTCCAGCAGTTCTTCCATCATTGCTGTAAAATGCATTCTATTTGGCGAGGCTTATTTGTTCAGATTGAGTTAAGAGATGGGATGACTTCCAATTTTTAAGCAATGCCCAGTTTTTCTTAACACATTCAGGTAGATTTATTCTGATGTCCTTTAGCTGTGGCTTCGAGACCTCCTACTTTGAAATTTCTTTGTCATTATATTCAGGATTCAGAACAAACCTTTGGGCACATTTTTTCCTCCTTTGCAAATTATGAAAGCTCTCTTAATATACAGATTTCTAGAGTAGGGAAAGCAAGGATGAAACTACAAAAAAGTCTAGTGTTTTCTAAAGCCAGAAAAACAACTAATTTATATCTTATTAAAACACATACACTCTCTCCCTCTCTCTCGGACACACACACACATACACACACACACACACTCTCTCTCTCTCTCTCTCTTTCTCTCTCTCTCTCTCTCCCCATGATGTTACTGCGGAGTTTTCAACCTCAGTCTTACTGAGAATTTGGCCAGATCATTCTCTGTTGTGGGGCTGTCCTGTGCATTGCAAGATCTTTAGCAGCATCCCTGGCCTCTAACCACTAAATGCCAGTAGCATCCCCTGCAAGGTTGTGACAATCAAAAATATCTCCAGATATTGCCAAATGTCCCCTGGGGAGCACAATTACCCCTCATTGGGTGCCACAGGCATTCCAAATAGAGGAAACAGCATGGGTGAATGCAGACATGAGCACCTGTGATACTAGTAGCAATAACTGACCCTTGGCACCTGTGGATTAGATGCAGTAGTAGAGTAAAGTGAGACTGGAAGCCTCTGAGTTTAATTGAATATGTTTCTGTATTTTAATTCTCTAACCCTGCAAAAAATTATGAAGGCGTAATTATATCTTGAATGATTAAAAAAAGTTGCTATCTTTGCTTTTGTTGCTAGGAAGCTAAAAATAAATTTGTACTCCACCTCTAAAAGCATGCAGGTTTTGAGTAATAAGCTTACTCCTGACTTCATCATATATGTCCACTCTTACGTGTTTTCAGCTATTTACTTTTTAGGTCTGTAAGCTATTTCCAGCCCTTCTCTGAAAGGAGGCAAGAATACCTCCATGCACACATACATGCATACGTCAATTAAATGGATTGATTACAGAGCTTCACATACTCTCCAATTTATTTTGGTTACCTGTGGTAGTTAAATAAGTGTTGCATTATTTCCAGCAGTAGTGGCATTACATTGTCTGTTTCTAAAATTCCACAGAATTTCTCCCTTATTGCCTGGGTTAGTCTTAATCTTGGTAGTGTTTGGGGGCTGTCTCAGATCTCTGAAAGGAGTAACGAAGAGGAAACTTGAAGTGCATCTATAGAACGTTCTTATGGGCCTCTCCTTACAACAGTCAGCAGTAATGGTAATTTACAATTTTGTAGGTAAGAAATAATAGAGGAGGCACAACGCCATTGTCCTCCCCACAGGAGGACAGTTTTTGTAGGGTTGGCCTGAAGGAGCAATGATGATTCTCTCAAAATAGGAGAACAAGAATCCTCTTAAAATCAGACCTGAGGGAAGTATGAAAAGCATTGTGGTCTTTTCATAACATGAACAGCCTCTCTTTCTCCCTTTCCAACTGAAAAGAATTAGATTTGATTTTGATGATTTATTTAAAACAAAATATTTGAAGTGGGCTACACAAACTTCATAAAGCTTTCTTGCAAATGCTGTTTCTTGCCGAAGTGTGAGACTCTAGCCTTAAGCCAATCTGGACTTGCCTCGGCTGGGCACACATGAGCACAGGGTAGGTGCCAGGGAGGCCACTTGCCTGTTTTGTATGTAGCATTTTGTTTATGCAAAATATTGTTTTACTGTGTGTTGGCAAATAGTAGGTGGAATCTTGACCTAACCACCCAACAGAGACCTGAATCAGATAAATTCTTTGCTGGCAGGATATCCGTTTTCTGACATGGAAATAATACATAGGGTCAAAGTCGTCACTAATAAGAAAGGTGCATGTGAGGTGTGTATAGAGAAAGAAAGGGAGAGAGGGATGGAGGGAGGGGCAGAGAGAGAGAGAGAGAGACTGAGACTGACCGATTGAATATATGAGAAAATTAATCTCTCAGCCATCCACAAAAGCAGAGACAAAGGCAGCCCAGACGTGCATGCCCAGTCCCTGGTGGTTCATTAAGCTGTACCTGTAGCTACATCAGACCTAACCATCAGAATCCCAGCTTAAAACACAAGTTCACGATTACATAACACTGATGCTGATTGAATATGCTGAGCACAGATGTGCATTTAATTGAAATAACCTCAACTACATGTCCCACAAGTAACAGGAAATATCAAATTTCAGCAGCTCATGGTGAGAGGAGGCTCACAGTTGCCAGGTGACTTTTTAAACTCCCCAGGGTTGGTTTCCAGCTGTGTGCAGGCTGCATTGGTGTGCGTGCTCTCCTAGGAGCCCTGTCTGCTGCCTACACCCACCACAGCCACTCGTTTTGGCACATCTGATGTAAGCCCTCTGGGATGCGTACAGGTAGCTCCAATTAAACAGAGTGGCTGTAGGAGGGGGAGACTATAATAACAATTTCATTTATTTCCCTAGAAAAAAAACCATAACGAAACAGCAACCTAGGGGCCCATTTTATGAGAAATCTCCACTGACAGAGGTTCTGCAAATTAGTGATTCTGTGTTTGAGCAAGGTTTCTGGCCTCCGGGGCTGTAAGCAACTCCAGGTCCCTTAACACCAAGAGTCTGTCCTTAACTCAGGAAAGCAAGGAAATTCGAAATCAGAGCTCAAGATGCTTGTAGAATAAGAATTTGTGGTGTTGACTTTAGCCCTGCCAAGGAGATGTTAAGCTAAGTGGCCACTGAAGTTTCTGCTCCAGCATCTGGAGTCGGGCTTGACACTGTTCCTCAGGCCCAAACAGCAGACAGGGGTGGCAAATAAAACCCACTGTACCACACATGGTGGCTGGGAGATCCCACACCGGTAGAAGCCATGCTGGAAGGAGCATGAGGAAATCAGTTTGTTTTCTGTTTTATATGCTGTTCTGCTCTAAGGGATACTGTTACTTTAATTTTTCTTGCTGTAAATTAGTACAGAGTTGAAGGAGACTGAAGTTATTAGGAATCACCTTTTCTCTACCACCTATTGTCAATTCCCACAGGGTGTTAGTACTCAGTAAGTCCTGGATAAGTGATTATTTGATGAATTAACAATCAACCACCGTCATCATCCATAGATAACAATAATAGCAATAATAACAACAGTAGTACCCACCAGCAGCAGCAGCAGCTAATATTTATTTGGCATGTGCCATCTCTAAACACTATCTTGGGCAGTCTCATTTGGTTTCATTTGATTATCACAGCCGTCTTGTGGTCAAATAGTGCTGTTAGCTCCATTTTACAGTTGAGGGAACTGAGGCTTAGAGGTTAAGAAGGACGCTCAAGATAGTTGTGGAGCCTGAATTCCAACCAGGTAGCTGACCCGAAAGCTTGGTCTGGAATTACTTCCCTTAGCTTCCTTGTCATTTTGTACAGTTTGATAACCAGTTGAAGTTAAGAAGGGGAAGAGAAGGTCTGGAGGGCTTTACAACTTGTAAGCATTGATGACTGGCGAAGGACCTTAAGAGGAATTTCCAATTAACAGTGTTGTCCCTCCAACCACACCTGGGTGGAAATGGAGACTCAAGTCCCCAGGCTTTCTTCTACTGTGGCATCTCCGTCTTTCTGCTCAAGTACAGAGAAGTGGTGGTTGGTATGCTCTGAGCTCACTGACAAATCATACTGGCTTGGTTTTCCATTTTGTTTGTTTTCCATGTCTACTAGTTTTTCCAGTTTTTTTTTTCTCGTGGTAATTCAAGTTACTGGGGTCAAGTGAAGATCTCCCCAAATTTTCTTTTTAAGTACACATAGTTTTGAACTTGAAATAACTCTGTATATAGTTTCCACCAGGAATGGGTAAGAGCAGAGTTGCCCTGCCTTTGGAGCTCATCACCATTTTAGCATCAGGAAATTTGTAAGTGAAGGGACCTTAATATGAGGTCAGACCTCTCACTTCACAGGTGAGGAAACTGAGACTCACAGCAGTACTAACTGAAAGAGCTGGGATGAGGACTTGCATATTTTTAAAAATCTCCTAATCCAGTATTCATTCTACAGGCCTCCCTGGATTTTTGCTTGGGAAAGCCATTTTTAATATAGGTGTAGCATTATGACATAGTTCAATTAAAAGCTAGTTTCTTGCTTAATTTCAAAAGAATGCATTTTATATAGAAAAAGATATGCGAATTCATTATTAGACATCTGGTACAATGTAGCCAAGGCTGCCATGTTGAATCTCAGGAAAGTTGCAAGTATCCAGTTTTGACTGAGGGTATGTGTGACGGAAACTCCTTGGTAATGATACACCTAAAATACAGCTAAACGACAAAACAAATGAACAATAGAAACCCCAAGCTGTGAAACTTAAAAAATACACTTGGTGGGAAGTATTATATAACTAATTATACATTACTATATGCAGAGCTGAGGCAGATTTATTCCTCTTTGGAGGTCACATCTCCTATGAGCAAAATAAAAGCAACAAAAATTGCTACTTCTGCTGCCTCTGCAATTGCTCCTATAACTAACAGCGACTTATTGAACATTAGTCCATATCAGTCAGGTATTGTGATAAATGCTCTCCATTTTGCCATTTAATCCTTACTATGTTCCTATGAATTAGAAGCTGTCGTTAGCCTGAGGGTGAAAGAAATTAAATAGTTTGTGGTCAGCTAATACACTGGCCTACGAGACTCCAAAGCCCAAACTTTTATGCACTATTCTCTGTTCTCTATTGACTACATTTGTATTCATTTTGGAGGTTCACTTCCAAACAGATATGAGGTTTGCCAGTTACTTTCTTTTATACATGACTAGTGGCTTCTACTTACAAGCAGTTGTATTTACTTACTTTTTAAAAATGTACCTACATTTATGAGGTCACTTTAACCTCTTCAGTCTCTTGGGTTACAATACTTCAGTTGTAACCTTTGCTGGGAGTATGGAGAGATGACTCATTAGCTGTGCTATGCATGGCCCTTTGATGTGAAATTCATATTCATGAATGCTGTCATTCTTTCTTCTTATCTCTGTTCCCTTCCGCGTTAGTACTCTCTGCCCTCATTCATTGCTACACCCCTCTTCTCTGACTTCCCATATCCTTCTTTAGTGCAAGTATCTGTTGTTTTACTTTTTGCTTTTTCATCTTGTAAACCCACAGCTCCACTTTCATGGTGCTCTTTCTGTACTTTCTCACTCTGGTTTCAGATTTGTTTAAGCTTTGAGGTCCTTAACATATCACTTCTTAGCAAGATGCTAGTGTAGTAGATCTCAGCTTCTTGGAGAACACGTTCTTCTTTCAAAGTATTGCATTTGAATTTTGTTAATAGTTTCTACCTTTGATTCCCCCAATTATATGAGCTGGGAGTTGGATGGAGGGGCTAATGGCTGTTTCCAATCCCTGTTTGTTGACTGAATTCTGGCACCCCCATATCCCAGCTGCAAAAGATTTGAGCCTTAATGTTATTTCTCATACTTTTGGCATTTCTGCCCCATGTTGCTAATCAATCATCAGGTTTGCTTGATTGTCTTTTTGTGATGTTTTTCAAATAAATACTTTCCTTGCCATTCCCATGGCAGCTGGACACTCATCCTATTGCTTGCATGTGATCTCCATCTCTCTTCTCCTTCACCCCTTTTTGCACACCCCTGTCAGAACCCAAACTTAGCTTTCACAGAAACCTACACCAGCTTCCTTCACTTGCGGTTTCCCAGAGTTTGTTTTATAAAACACTAGTGCTGAGGGATAATAATGAGTAATATTTTCAAAACAAGGTTCTGTGATTAAATACACTCAGGAAATGCTGGGTCACGTAAACTTAAATGTGTTTTCTTACTGCAGAATTCTCAGAGCCCTTAATATGTTGATGTGCATGGTGAAAGAGGTTGGAGTATAGAGTGCCTCCCAAACTAATTTGAGCGGCAGAGCTTTTTTTTTTTTTTTTTTTTTTTTTTTTTAATTTCTACTTATTTTGGCAGAGCAACAGGCAGGATTGATGTTTCACAGGAAACACATCAAGAAATGCTGGTTGTTTGGAATACATTTAAACTTCTCAGGCTGGCAATAAATCTCAGGCCAATTTATTTAGACAACTTGGGTGTCTTGTATCTCCCGAAGCAGCTCTGCACTCTGGTCCGATTGGCCTCCTGCTCTTCTTGTATAAGCTGCCCTCTTATCTATGTCCATGACTTTATTTACATTCTTCTTTTGGCCTAGAAGGCTTACTTCATTCTAGCCCCAAATCTGTATTTTATGTCTTTTATAGACTACCTCAATTTACATTGTCTTTTCAACAAATCTATACTTTCTAAGTTCGTTACAGTCTTACTCAACCCCATTTTAGCCAGCACTAGATAACTATTTGCTAGATTTGCATAACATTTATAATAAGCAAATGAATAATGACTACTCTGAGTATCTCTTATGTTCTAGGCAGCTTTGCAATGCTATCTTTATAATCACCCTGCAAGGTAATTGTTCTTAGAGTCATGTTATAGGCAAAGAAATTGAGGTTATGTAGGTAGTTTGTGCATGATTTTATAAGCCTTAAGTGGCAAAATCAGGATTCAAACACAAGACTCTTCAAAGCAATAATATGCTCAATGTCTGCCAAGCTCCAAGGAGGCTTTAAAGCTGGAAGCCAGGTTAACTTGGAGTTGTGAAACCCATCTCTTTAGCTTAGATATACAGTTCTCTCAATTGATAAATAAAAACTTCTGGTTTAAATAGAGAAGAAGATGTTTTAAGGTCGGATCTTGGATAGTGAGAGTGGCAAAAATGCATCTTCTGTATGAACTGCATATTAACATTCAGTGAGCTTTTAGCATTCTGGAAGGTGCTCTGGAGGACATGAATGAAAAGTTGATACAGACCCTGAGCTCAGAAACATTTAATGTAGTTGGGGAGATGAAATAGAAACACATTAAATAAGAGAATCATATATTATTGTTTATAATTAGCTTATAGATAGGTGTTCCCAGACTCCTAGGACAGCATTGATCAGTCTTTTGACAGGGTCTCTATGAACCTCTACATTTGAGAGGATTTGAGTGTCTACACATTTCTTCAGATTATCAAAGAGCTCTGTGACCCCAGCTAGTTAACAAGTTTGCAGGATGCTGTGGGGAAAGGAATGGCCTTGAAGCCACAGTGTCTTGGGTTGGATTCCATCTTACAACTATTGGCCGAGTAACCATGGGCAACAAGGCAACTTCTTCAAACTCATTGCTAAAAAATTAGGGTATGAATATACAATGTGCACAGACATAGTGAGGATGAAAGGGGATAGTGAGGATGAAAGGAGATACTGAAAATACAGAAAGCATCTGGCGTGGTACTTGGCATACACTAGTTATTTTATACTAGCCACGCTGGATTGCTAAGTGTACTAGTTACCTATGGCTGCAGATGACAAATTACCACTCACTGGCTTAACACAGCACGAATGCACTGTTTTATAGTTCTGGAGGTCAGAAGTCTGAAAAGGGTCTCAGTGGGCTGAAATCGAGGTGTCAGCAGGGCTGTGTTTCTTCTGAATGCCCTAGGGGAGAGAATCGGTTTTTTTTTTTTCCTTTTCCAGCTTCTGAAGGTAGCCCACATTCCTTGGCTCCTGACCCCTTCCTCCAGCTTCAGACTTGCAAACAGCAGGTTGAGTCCCTTTCACACTGTAAGGCCCATGCACCTGCCTTCCTCTTTTGCTAAGGGCCCTTGTGAATACATTCACCTCTTTCAGAAGTGCCCATCTTGAGATCAGCTGATTAGCAACCTTAATTCCATTTGCAAACTTAATTCCCTCTTGCCATGTGAATAACATAGTTACAGGTTCTGGGCATTAGGAGGTGGACATGTTTGGGGGTCCATTATTCTGCCGACCACTCTTGGTCATATTAGGCATTAGAGGTAAGTTCTTTTCCCATGTTGTTCTGATTCTGATTTAGCTTTTTGATTTTAACAATAATTTTTAGTGGGGTAGGTTATCCCTATTCAAATGGAGAAATTGGACTCCCATGAATTTGAATTTCTCAGCTAGCTTTCTTGGCACCAGACATAGTTCCCCCATAATGTTCCTGACTTTTCAGAATTTTTTTCCTAATAGTCTCTTTATTCTGAGAGCATTCATTAATTATTCAGTTAATCGATTAGGCGATTTTGGTTACCTGCTGTATGTGTCATTACACTGAACTATTTTAGTAAGTTCAGTGTGGGCAATTTTTTTTTCACCAAAATATGTTCTCAAATTAATTAACTAACTCATTCATTCGACAGACATTTATTGGTACATAATATGTGTTACAGCAGTAATACTTTTTGAGTAATTAAAAAAAGAATCCATGTATTACATATATACCGTTATATGTTGCTTAATGGTAGGAATATGTTCTGAGAAGTGCATCATTAGGCAATTTTGCCATTATTCGAACATCACAGAGTGCACTTATACACAAACCTAGGCTAAATGGCACACCCTATTGCTACTAGGCTACAAACCTATACAGTACAAATACTGTAGGCAATGATAATACAATGGCAAGTATTTTTGTATCTAAATACATCTAAACATAGAAAAGCTACAGTAAAAATACAGTATTATAATCTTATGGGACCACTGTCACTCATGTGGTTTGTTGTTGATGGAAACATCATTATGAGGCATGTGTCTACCTGTAGACCCTTCTGTATACATGGCAGTGTGCCAGGCACTGAGGGGTACACATAAAACTTACAAGGAGTTTAAGGTCTGGCTTAGAAGTTAAGAATATGCTAAAACTATAAGCTAAGGAAGAAAATAATATATCATAAGCAGGCTATGAGTTTGGCACACCATATTTTTGACCCCTAAAAAGAAAAACATAGCGTGACTACAAGATAGAGTATTTGAAATTAAGACTGTCCCAGAACATCTGGGCTATGTGGTCAGTTTTGCTTTTGAAATTTAGAGGAAATAGATGACTTTGGCTGAGGCAGCAGGGGCGTTGCTGTGGGAAGCTGGCATCGGGCCGGGAGCTGAAGGATGCGTGTGCTGTGAACTGTGAGGGAGTGCTGGGCAGGAATGGGCCATTGCAGGGCCCAGGTGAGGGGGGCCAGCACTGGGCTCCGTGGCAGAGGCCTGGATGGTAGCGCACTGGCTGTGGGTTTGGATGTGTTTTAGATGAGATCTTGTAGTTAGGGACTGCTTACTTTGTTTGCTCTTTTGTTTCAAGTTGGTGAGCTCATGGAATTATGGAAAATATGTGAAAGCAAATTCATAACATTTAACAATGTACCTACACAATATTTCTTGAAATCAGTTTTTTATGTACAGATCGGTTACTATTTCTGGTGGATTACAGGTTGGTGGAAAGTGACCTACTCCTCTCTTTTCCACCCCCACCCCATACATGTTAGATTGTTTCCCATTTAAGAGGCCAAGGAAGGCACCCAGGTGCCACATGGTGGATCATGTGCTGACCCTTAGGTCCCTTTTGGGCCAACAGCTGTCAGTGACGTTCTGTGCAAGATGGGGGGCTCCTGAATGGAGAAGTTCGGGTCCTTCTGGGTTGCACCACAGCCTCTTTCTATCAGAGGCCTCCATCACTGTTCAGGCAAGGCCTAGACAAACAGCCTTTCCTGATTCTTCACTCAAGCTTGGCATCATCACGACGCTTACCTTTCTGGGATTCCTGGAGCCCCTGCATGACACAGTGACCTCATGGGGCCTGTTTCCCTGCAGTTTGGGCTGAAAAGGTTTAAAGCCATGTTTTTTTATGTGTTGGGCTTCCTCATGGTTAGAGCATTATTTCTGGAAATGCAGTGATCCGTGTAGTAGCAAAGTATGATGAGCTGGAGAGACCTTTCTCTTTGCTGAAGTAATGGACTAAGGATAGAAGTTCCATTCTGTGCTTTCAAAGTGAAAAAACATTTTGAAGACAGGAGAAACCTTACGACATGTTAAGTAAAAAATAGAAAATCAAATTTCATGTACAGAATTATCGTAACTATGTTCAAATAAATACATGCACAAAATTATAAACAGTGGCTGTTTCTTATTGGCAGAAACATGAATGTTGCTTTTTTCCCCATCCTTATGCTTTTATGTTTTTGTTTTGTTGTGTTTGGGGGGAGTAGGATTAGAGTTTACTCAGTTTCTCTTATTTTTTTTTTTTTAGAACGTGTGATTGTATAATTTTCCCTTAATTTTCTTTGACAGATGTTTTGAAAATAATCACTGCTCTCAGAAGAAAGGCATTTCATTAGAATAAATATATCCATGACATAAATAAATGTACCTGATGTGGTTAGGAGAAAAGTATTGGTACTATAATTTCAGAGGCAGTGTGACTCTTATTTCTCATAGCAATCTTATTAAGGTATGGAACATCAAAGTGGTATGTCTTTAATCCAGTATTTTTTAAACTTTTAAAGCAAATATTTTTTCCAAAAGTATACATAATCATTGTAAACAATGAAATGTAAGTGTAAATAATAGTGCAAATACACATAAACAAGAAAGAGGAAAAGAAATGTAACACATAATTCTATTACCTTAGAGAAAAAACACTCACTCCTATTATCTGGTTCTGTACACTTCTGATCTTTTTCCCCCCTTTACCTGTGCATTTGTATCCATATGTTGAAAACAACTCAAAACAAAAATGAGATCTAATGATTTGACCTACGGGACTATGAAAAAATGTGCCACCAGTCATAAGCTGGCATCTTTCTCCCCATCTTCTGACTTACGCATATTCAAACAAGGTTAGTTTCAGGATGGTCTGTTTCTGTAGCCTCCGTCCCTCTGCCTATCACACCAAGCTTTCCAGAAGAGTGTGACTGGACATCTGGACGTGTTGGACTGAAGCTCATTTCACTGGGTCCACTGGAAAAAATTATATGAGGATGCTGTGTTCATTTCTGTCCCCTAAGTGTTCTCGAGCCTTTTCCTTTTGCAGCCAGGCAGATTCTTGTAACACTGAGAATTCTCACTTGCAGACACTCTCTAGTGCACGAGTTCACTGTGCCTGCAGGATCTGGCATAGGGACCTTGAGGTGCCAGGAAAAAGGGCCAAGGTTTCAAAATTATTTTAGTTCATGATACAAATGTCCCCAAATGCAACACATAATTTTCAGGCATCTTCACAGTCATGATATTTTGTTGGCCTCTTCAATATTGCTGTCAAACAGAAAAATCATCCCGATTTCCAAACCCTTCTCTTCCATAAGTTAGGGCCTCTTGAAAAATATCTTTCCTGACAGCCCTGTTCACACATGATTTCCCTTGCCCAGAGTCTCCCTGGACATTCTTCATTGCTTCCTGCCCAGCTATGAGCAAGCTCAGGCTTCCCCAGGGTCACTTGAGGCAGTAGATCTTCTGTTGCTTCTATGAAGACTTGCTTTGTCATGTAATTGGCCTTATCTACAAGTGCCCACAGTTTGGCTCTAAAAAACAAAACAAAAAATAACAACAAATCAAAAACAGAAAAGCATAAGAAAGAAAATAATGTCACTTATGGCTCTTCCATCAAGGAATAACTACTGTTTTCAATTTTGGGGTGTGTATGTTTTGGCGGGGGTTGTGCATATTAATTTTAACATAGTTAAAATTATCCTGTACATATAATTTTGTCTTTGATTTTTCACTTAACATGTCATAAGCATTTCCTCAGTTATGAAGATTATTCACAAACTTTTTCAGTGACTAGATCATAGTTCATTTTATGGATTCTATTACAAAGTGCTCAACTGTTTGTTTAATATTGGGAGACAATCTGAATACCGATTTTCTGATGATGCATCCATGATCAGCAGGCATGTAGAAGAGTGTTAGGGTATATGATGAGTTTTCTGCAACTGTTAGCTATTAGTGCTTTAATTAATGATAATTTTAATGTAATTCGTGTCCCTGGTACAAGGAGAAGATTGCCACAGGAGAGTGTGGGCAGCAGGTTGTGGGCATTCCCTGTGCCTGCTCCCCACTGAGAGAGGACTTCCTCAGGAGTATAATTTCAAAACCTTAGGAGGTACCTTGGCCTTTCCAAGCTGAGGTCCATCTGTAGCATGCTCAAAAGCTCAAAAACGTTGGTTGGTCTGGGCAGTCTTGCTGAGAAGGTGGAGTTAAGGACCTGGAAAAGTCCTTCTATTCAACTGGGTGCATCTGGTCATCAGGTTACTATGTAGTCCTTTTGTGGCACATGTTGGTATTACTTCCGAACTGTCATTCTCCTGATGCCACTTGGGGTCCCAAAGAACTGCCTTGTTCTCCCTCAACCAAAAAGCGACATTTTCATGGCCAGGGAGAGATTCCATTTCATGGCCAGGGAGAGAGAATGTTGGGGGAAATGTGGGATGGGATGATTTTGGAAGTAATCACATGGAGAAAGGACTGATAAATGCACCCTGAAGAGGTTAGATAGCTGGGAACTAGTTGAGAAGATATGGAGTTAGGAAGGTGGGAAGAGGGTAAAATGTGAAGCAACACAGCGTGTAAAATTGGAGTCAGAAGGAAAAGCAACCAAGAAAGGAATAAGAAAGGAACAGAAAGGGAGGGTGAATTTGAGTATTACTGCTGAGCTTTCAAAATGTGTCTCTCCCACCTACTTCTTCCACCCTCCACCCTGAGGAGTGCCTTTTATATATTCTTTAAAGTATTTGTTCATTGAAATTCTCATAAATGCCAAAACTTTTTCTTTTATACTCTCTATTAAATATTGACAAGGAAAACTAATTTAGAACAAGAAATTAATTTATTAAGTTCCAAATGTATGTGGTTTGTATGGAGTCATATGAAATTGACATATAAAATGACATAATATATCATAACATAAAGCAACATTACACTCCAAACACTTTAGAAATTAAAAGCAAATGTTTCTATTGGATCCCCTTGGTGCTATCAGATCAGCTGGCACATCCTTCCTCTGTCTTGACTCAATTCTTCCCTTAGATATTCTGAGAAATTACTTATATGACATTCTCATATTCTTGACCTAGTATTTTTATTCTGGTTATTATTCTTGATCTGGCTATTATTCTAGTGTTGGCTGGAAATTGTGCTTTTTATTTTTTTTTTAATTATTTGGGCTACTATCTCTAAATGGATTCCTCATTTCCTGGTTGTTTCATGCCTTTTTGAAAACGGATAAAATATATTTACATGCAGAACAAACCAACAACAAGATTTGTTTTAAAAAAATTAACAATATTTAATTTTCTGTAGAAATCTTAGGGCTGCCCTAAAGTGTAAAACTTTACTTTGATCTCATAAGTATTTGAATTAATGATATTTCAGAATGATGACTTTACTGGAATGTCTTAACTGTACTAAATTATATTTTGTAACTTATTTTTCATCCAGTTTTAGATCGTGGTCCTTAGATCAAAACATAGGAATTTTTGGAAAACATATAAAGACTATCTGTAAATATTATTAGCAATTTGTTTCCTGACACTATTAAACTTGTGTCTGTTTGGCAGTTCTATTGATTTATCCTAGGTAAATACACGGGTGTTGAGTATCAGTTTTCCTTAAAAGCATGAGAAACATTTAGCACACCGTGTTTCTAATTTTTTTGAATTAGTTAAATGGAAATCATGCTAATGTCTTGGTGTATTGACATTGATGTTGCTCCCATTTGTTTATTTATATACTTACTTTGCTCTTGTATGTGTGGGTTGTGAAGTAAGGCCAGTTCTTAGTTATCTTAGTTCAGTTTCTTCATTCCCTACGTTAAGATCATGGAAGCATATCTAGGCTACAAAATAGGCATGCTTTGAAAATTCAGAGGTTTTAAAATGACTTTCAAGTATAAAAGAACCAGAAGTATTCTTGAGTATTCTGTGAGGTTTGACACAAACCTTTAAAAACGACCACTTTTTTTTAAAGTTGATTTCCCTTAGTGCATCTCTACTAAGGCTTCCCCTTACCCAGCAGGTGCCCCTGATTTCTCTGTGAATCCTTGGCTTGGTTTGTGACCCGGCTTTTGTCTCTCACTCCTCCGCAGAGCCCGGCGTTTGCACGGTGTTTGGAGATCCCCACTACAACACTTTTGACGGTCGGACATTTAACTTTCAGGGGACGTGTCAGTACGTTTTGACAAAAGACTGCTCCTCCCCTGCCTCGCCCTTCCAGGTGCTGGTGAAGAACGACGCCCGCCGGACACGCTCCTTCTCGTGGACCAAGTCGGTGGAGCTGGTGCTGGGCGAGAGCAGGGTCAGCCTGCAGCAGCACCTCACCGTGCGCTGGAACGGCTCGCGCATCGCGCTCCCCTGCCGCGCGCCGCACTTCCACATCGACCTGGATGGCTACCTCTTGAAAGTGACCACCAAAGCAGGTGGGGCGTCTGTGGCCTCCCTCTTGCTCTAGCCTCCGCCTCACTTACCCGTTCAGCAGCACTGCTTGGTTAGAGCACTCAGGAGATGTGGTTCCTCCTCCGAGGAAAAACCCAAGGCAGAGCCAGGTTCCAACTGCGGGACTTGCCTCATCCCCACTCACAGGGAAGTCACATCCTGAAGATGCCACAAACAGCTGGAGACCTTTGGACCGTATGGAGTCTTGCAATTGGATGCCAGTCCCACCAGTCTTGCAATCTTCCCACATCCAGAACCTTTCCATCCTCTGTCTAAAAATAGCAGTTGTACTCTCCACGTAACCCCTCTCTCAAGTTTTGTTGCTCTTTTAGGCCGTCGATGCCCAGCTTGGAATTGTCAGTGTCTCCCAGCTCAGCTAGCTATGTGCAGTTTCACATCTGGGAGAAATAGTGTTTCTGTGTTAGCATCTGTCCAAGTCTTTGCAGCGGAGTCCTCAAAAGTAAACAGCTTAGTATCAATGATGTTCAAAAGAAACATAAATGTCCACAGCAGAAGGGCTTGTTCTTGGCAAACTCTGGTATGCAGGAGTAGCCATATCCCACGTGGCTGTTCTATGCCACCGAGGCCCCTTCTTTCTCAGCAGCGCGTGGTGCTGTAGGCTCACTGGTCTCTGCCTTTCCACTCCAAGAGCAGATATATTCCCCCTTGGGCCAAACTATTTTTGACTGCCGGTGGTCCACGAGGCTCAAACTCTTGTCTGGTACTTGCTACCTAAGAAAGACATTTTAGAAGCAGAACTCATTCCTTGAATATCAGCCCCAGAGCATAAATTCAGCTCATTTTCACACTTTGTGTATCATGTGTGGTTCCTTCCATGCTACCTTTGGTTAATATATATCTTTCGTCAGTTGGATATTGCACTGCCTTTCCTTTGGCATACTCTATTTTTTTAAAGCATGATACTTCTAAGGAAATCAGTGTATTTCTTGCTGTTTGCATTGATAAGAATTTAACAAGTGTGAAAGTATCAGTTGGATTCCCGTTTCTTTAGATAATGAAACATTTGACAAAGCAGGCACTTTTCAGGGGCTATAGAGACTGTTTTTACCATACCTTCAGAACCCTGGCAATTACTTCAATTCAAGCCAAAAGGTATTTTGATAAGTTGATTTAAGCTTATGGAATGCCAGCTTAGCTAAACAAAGGCAGGAAACCAAGAAGCAGCCCAGGGAGCTTTTAGTTAGAGTATAACATGTTTTCAGTGACAGAATGTTAACTATTAATATACTGGAACATTTTATTAGGGGAAAAGATTCCTATTCTTTATTTCACAGTTGTGAGAGATCTACTCATTCAAGTTTAGCGGGATTAGTCCTGCTCAGAAAATTCACACACCTGCTCTTATATCCAAAAGACATGGTGCTCTGTAAATGTAGGCTCCAGGACATTCCTTTCAAGGAGGCAAAGTTTTTTGGCTCCCTGTAAAGTGTGTGTAAGATGACCCATTATTACACAGCACTAATTAAAAGCACCTTGACTATTTGCAAGCTAGCTGAACACAATAGATTCTACTGATATGGAAATTATTAGTCAACCACAGCCTAGTTCTCAAAGAAATCTTGAGTACTTGAAGATTACTAACAGCCTAAGAGGTTCGATAGTGTTCCATTCGCAGCTGACACAACCTTATGGAATAAATGTACTCTTTACAAAGATTCCATGTTATAAAAAAGGATGAGGCTAAGAGAATAATAATAGATCATAAATGCCATAATTAGATTAGTGAATTTAACTGTTCTGTGCCTTGAACTCAGTTTTACAATTTCTTTTTTTTTTCCATCTCCCTTTCCAAGATGCAAGTAATTTTCATGGAACTCAATACCCAGCTGAACAATCTCCTGTAGCACACGAATCACACAAGCCCTCTGCTTCCTAGAGAAGAATTCTATTCCTCTGGGCATTGAACTTACTTTACACTTATTCTTTGAATGAAACAATTCTATTTCCAGACAATGGTGTTTTCCACCCTAGTCTTTCCATCTCAGTTTGAACTACCCTTTAGGGATATTATCTTTTTACCACCTATTGATTATGTATTTGAAATATCACAGCATTTCCTTTGAGTGTTCTTCCATAGATTTAAAAAAAAAATTTATAAGCTCATGTGATCAAAGGGCACTTTCTTCAAAATAGCAAGTTTCTTCAAAAACTCAAGCCTGCAGCTGGAAGATGGGAGATGGGAGGAATGACTCTTTGACCCTGCGGTTTATGTACTCCGCACTTACGATGGGATCATTTGGCAGGGTAACACAGGTGGCTGTGTAGTTTGGGTGGAATTAGGCTGTAGTTGCGTAGCTAATATAAAAAACAGGGTAGAACTAAGGCTTAGTAGCTCGAGAGAGCATTGTCCACTTCCACCACACACTCCCACCCCAACTCTTGACACTTAGCAAATAATTTTAAAATATTTCCTTTCTGCCATCTGTTCACTTCATCAACTTTACCTGAAAGAATTACATCACATCTACCTGAAAGCATTAACACATGGAGAGCATGGCTTTTTACTTTATTTTTGGTAGAGCTTTACACTTGGTGAACCCAGAGAATACATCCTACCTTCCCCTTTCTTTGGTGTAAAATTTGAATAGAAAAACTATCAATTTGTAAACCTCACTATGGTATAGCTACAAATTTTGCACCTCCTCTCTCCTTTTTGCACGTTCTCTCTCCTTTCAGCGGACAACAGCAAAAGCAACAATAACAACCAGGAAACAAACAACGCAAAACAACAATATCCACAAAATTAAACAAAAACCACAAAAAACCCAACTAGTGGTCTGGAGCTAGGTCACATATTTGAAGGGGGAAGAACAAGTTGGTAAAGCATTCACTAGTAAGAAGGGAAAATTGGAAGGCCCTTCCTGCAGTGGAAGGAATGTGGCTGCTGCTCGCATCCCCAGATGAGACATATGCTTCAGCTTTAGCCTTCTGACTCTGCCAGTTATTTCTACCCAATTTCCCATGCAGAGAATGGAGAAACTCATCCCAGCTGCAGGAAGGACTATCATCAGCCTCTCAAACCCTTCCATGATGTTTTCATCTCATAAGATGCCTATTTAAAATATTATTTGGAAGAGCAATTCCCTCAATTACAACTTATTAGTTTTTTTTTTTTGTCTTTCACTACTGTAATCTACTTTGTATGGATTTTGCTCATGTAGAGGGTAAAAATATCCATGCAAATGCATATGTAGATGATATAGCCAGACAAAGGCATCTGTAGTAGAGTAAGTCATCCCTTCACAATGCGAAGCCTAGCATTGGTCTGTGAAAAATCTTCTTAATGTAATAATGGCAAGGAGAAAGAGGAAGACAGGAGAGTGAATTACAAATTATTCTCTTACTTTGGGGATCGTGTTTTATGAATGAGATGTCACGAGTTTTGAGAAGGGTTTACTGGAAACACGGCAGATCTGCATCTTTCAAAGTGTATGGACCACCAGTCCACTGCAAAGAAAGAACACAGTCATTCACTGTGAGTTGAATTCCCATGAACTCAGTTGCCCCAAGTCTCAAATTTAGTATATCATTGTCAGTAGTAAAGACGTTGGAAATCCCTGGTGTGTGCGTTCTCAACCATTTGTGGTACTTAGAAGAACAGTATTTGCCTGCTGTCTAGGAAAGATATTTGTAGTTTGGAAAATTTTGCAACATGGAAAATCTTCAGAATTATGCTGTAAAAGTTAGACTTTGTATGGAATTGATTTTCTCCCCTCATTTCTCTTGCTGGGCAGCTGCCTAGCTACAGGCTTGTGAGGTCAAGTTTCTTCAATACCTGACAGAGTGTATTACAAATCATCTTATAGTTTGCTTGTCTTCTTTCAAAATGGTTATTTCGGTGTCTTGACAAGCATGAAACTCACAATGTCTTTGGCTTCACAGATTCAGTGTATCAGTGTTACCGGGGTAATTCATTTATTTACTGAGTACGTACTGTGTGCTATATAACGTGTTAGATGATAGGGTATGAAGAAATAGAATTCATTTTCTATGATAGTTGTAGTTGCCAGAGTTGACATGGTCTTCTCACAGAGATCCACATGGGAGGTCAGCCCAGCCTGTGGGTTTCCAGCCGTATGTCCCTTCTCTCATACCTGGTCCCATCACTGTCTTCTCCTTATCAAATTATTCCCCAAAGAGACTTTCCTATGGCTCTCTTTCTTCTTTATCTAAGTCTATTTAATTTCTTTTCTGAACTCAGACTCTCCTCTCAACCAAGAAATCTCTAAAATTTTTTTTGGTCTAAGAATGTTTCTATTTCTTCCGACCATACAGTGATTTCCTTATGGGTCTTTCCATTTATTTCTTGAGAAACCCAGTTTTAGACTGTGGGTTATTCTACCAGTATCTCTCTTTGAAATAACTCTTGTGGCAGTTGTATGACCTACTCATAGGAATGCTATCTGTCAGCCTTCTCTCCTCTTGGACTATATCCAAACTTCGGGTGTATTGGCTTAGGAGTCTTACCTCTGGGTGTTTCTTCCTGATCTTCCACACATCACTCTGATGTTACTGCCTTATGCCAATTTCATATCTAGACAAGATCCTCCCTCTCTCTCTCTTCTTCCCTCCCACACTCCCTCCCACTATTTCTCTTGTCCCATCACCACCTCATCTTCCAACTTCTGAACATTTGCTCATCAGCTTAATCTTGATCTTTCAGGAACAAAAAGCCTTTTAGGAGGAAAGTCATTTTGCTCTTTCCAGCAGCTCAAAACAGGCAAAATGAAAAATGTTTTTGTCAGGATCACAAGAGGAAAGATTTAAAAAAAAAAAAAAAAAAGGCCGCATGCAGTGGCTCACGCCTGTAATCCCAGTGTTTCGGGAAGCCAAGGCGGGTGGATTGCCTGAGCTCAGGAGTTTGAGACCAGCCTGGCCAACACAGTGAAACTCTGTCTCTAAAATACAAAAAATTAGCTGAACATGGTGGCATGCACTTGTAGTCCCAGCTACTCGGGAGGCTGAGGTAGGAGAATTGCTTGAACCCGGGAGGTGGAGGTTGCAGTTAGCTGAGATCGCACCACTGCATTCCAGCCTGGGCGACAGAGCAAGACTGTCTAAAAAACAAACAAACAAAACACATGGACACACGGGGTAAGTGGGCAGAGACCATTCTGTTAAAAAGAAGCTTCCTCTGTGGGTGCCAGTCTTTGGAGACAGAGAGTGAATTAGGAGAAGTCCCAGGGCGGAAATACACCTTGATCCACTGTAGATGTTTCTTGGTGTCCATGCCACAGGTGGTCACTTGCAATCACTAGTACAAAGTTCACCCATTCACTGGGGAGACTCAGGCACTGCCAGGGTGTTGCCAGAACAGTAAGAAAACACACATTTGAGACATAAACAAAAACTCTGGCTAGAAAAGTTTGTCATTTGTTTTCGGTTGAACCTCAGAAGACTTTTCATGAAAGCCTCTCCTTTCTTTTATGGGTGGTATCTTCACACACAGTGTCAGAGTGGATATGACAGCATTTCTTCTTGACCTTCTAGTCAGATGTATCTATGCTGTGTGATAGCATAACATGGCTGTTCTACCTGTGACATAAAAATTCCACCATTCAGAAGGGTCATTGGCCAGTGTGGCTCCTGGAAGTCTTGGGCCAGCATGTCTGGAGGTATATGCATACTTTCAGATAATTTCTTCAGCATTTTAGATAGTCAGCTTAGCAAACCAAGAAGGGTCTAAGTTCTCTACATTCTGGAGTAAAGAGAATTTCCTTGATGAACCAGCAGTACTGGCCTGCTGATGTATGCACAAGAAGAACTCTTGCCCATGGCCTGATAGCCTCCACCACCGCCTGAAATGTTGAGGCTTTTGAGCAAACCCAGAACGGAGGCCTGAGGGATAGCAATTAGAAGGGTTTCACAACAACTCAACCCCAAACCCCAAGAAATGTTAATCAAACAGTGTCCATGCCTCAGGAGTGGTTGTAAAATAATGAGGGAGCAAATGTTTTCATTATATCAGTGTTGCCTTTGAAGGGGATATATTCAGAAACTAAATATTGATTGCTTTAGTATTCTCATTATAGGAAATGATTTGGAAATTTTCCTTTGGCATTAGGGGAATAATTACATGGTGGAATTTCTGGCTGTAAATAATTGCATTAAAAAACAATCATCTTTTTTTTTTCCATTTGCACATTGTAGTAGTCATTAGATAAATGAAGGCATGATTTGGACCAACATGATTACCTTAGGAAAAGGGAAAAATATAAACCCTAGAATAGGATGGTCAAGGGATAGTCATCTATAGGTCAAACCAGGGGTACATAGGATGTTATCAGGACAAACTTTATACGGTTTAAAAATTCTAAGCTCCAACTAGCAAATGACTCAGATAATTTCACACATTATTCACTATAGTGAGATTAAGAGGTAACCAAGAATTTGGACCAACCCTTGGTGCTCCTTGTTGGAGGACAGTCAGTCATATGTTCTGTGTAAGGATGTATACATTTGGGAATTATTAGTGCGTTAATGAGTGATTGATTTCCTTTTCCTCTCCTCCTCCTCTAGGTTTGGAAATATCTTGGGATGGAGACAGTTTTGTAGAAGTCATGGCTGCGCCGCATCTCAAGGGCAAGCTCTGTGGTCTTTGTGGCAACTACAATGGACATAAACGTGATGACTTAATTGGTGGAGATGGAAACTTCAAGTTTGATGTGGATGACTTTGCTGAGTCTTGGAGGGTGGAGTCCAATGAGTTCTGCAACAGACCTCAGAGAAAGCCAGTGCCTGAACTGTGTCAAGGGACAGTCAAGGTAAAGCTCCGGGCCCATCGAGAATGCCAAAAGCTCAAATCCTGGGAGTTTCAGACCTGCCACTCGACTGTGGACTACGCCACTTTCTACCGGTAAGTACAGTGTTCTGGGGGATGGTTTTGGGTTGCAGACCAATAATAGACTTGACCTTGGAACACGGTGTATGAAATCTCTTGTTGTGCAGGACAAAGGCTCAAAACCCAGGGTAGACATCTTCTTGCTGTCCAGGAGCTGATCTCATCTTGAGTCAGCCCCATTCTATGTCCCAAATTGGGAAATTCAAAGAAGTATTTCAGAGTGATGTCCTCCAGGCAATTCCATGCTTTTATAGGTCTGCACGTTTACTGGAAAGCTGGCTACACTGCAGGGTTTTTCCAGGTGTTAGCTTAACTCTAAGATTGAGGAGGGCTTCCCAAATTCTGGCCTAAACCACAGTAGTACAAGGCAGAGCTGGTTCCCCTAAACGGAATCTCAAGTCACTTGGCTGCCTTTGGGTGTTTGAATGAGTCTGGTTATTCTACCTGAGGAAGAGTTTAGGTCTGCCTTATGGTCTAGCCCACATCAAATGTGCACATGGAAAATAAGGAAGCAAAATGAGAATTCTTTGGATCTTGGCCAACTGTGAGACTTCACGTCCAGAGTCAGATGACAGTAGAAACGGGGCTTGAGGATGGAGGGAGGAAGGACTCTTATTAAGAATTAGGACTCCATGACCTTTTCTAACTGTTTAACCCCCTTCCACGCAAAGCAACTGGTTACAAAGGAGACTTGGATTTGACTTCCGCACTGCAAGGTTGTGTTTCTGAGCTGATGAGTTTGGCCTGGGTGTACTTCCATTTACTACACAATTCCATGGGTTCAAGAGCTATGGCTGCCTATAAATTTAACCACTGTGGGTGTGGGAGGAAACACAAGATGAACACAGCCCAAAAGGCCTTGTTTGAGTGATTTGCCTGTGCCTCTTAAAATTAGAAAACTCCTGTGGTCTGAAGCCACAGAGAGGTTATTTTTAATCTTTAATTACCACCAGTTTATTTCCCCTAGTTCTCGTTAAATATGATTTTTTTATTTGATCTTCGGACATAAAAGATAAAGCTCTACAAAGGCGGCTCGAAGTGGGGTGGAAAAAAGACTGTCCCTGTCATCACAAATCCCCGAACATGGCTGCATGTGCCAAACCATTTGGCTCCAAGTCATGGGTTTAGCTCCTTCAAGCCATTTTCCTGTTATAATTTGAATTCTCTGGGTTCCCTTCTTTCTCCTCTCTGCACCACCCCTAGACTGACCTCTTGTCTAGTGAAACTGAGGGATCTTAACGTGAGACTTTGCAGTGAGTTAAACAGCTAGATAGACAAATCTGGCTTTATTTGGAATCTAAAAACCCTCACTTGAAGGTCTGATGGAAAGCAGTAGAATATAGCAATTAAGAACTTTGTGGTGCCCCAGGATTCAAAATCCAGCCCAGCTATGCAACCTAAAACAATGACCTAAGCTCTCTAAACCTCAACTTACTTATCTGTGAAGTGGGGATAATAAAAGAACCTACCTTGAAGAGTCGCCATCCAGATTCAGTAAGATTATGAACATGAATGCATGTGCTTAACACAATGCCTGCACATAGTCAGCGCTCTATAATTGCTGCCATCATTTCTTCCGTGATTAATTAAGTAATGAAGAAGAGTAAGATCTCTTTTGGAAGCTCCTCTATCCTGTTTGCAAATTTGGATTGGACCCTTCTCTGCTTAAAATAGAATGGAAAGGCTGTGCTTCTCCCAGGGCCAAGCAGCCTACACCTTTGATTTTTATCCCATTTCAAAGGGATGTATTGAAAACAAAAATTAGAGAGAAGGTCTGAAGAGATTAGTTCCTTTTCTGAATTTCTATGCCTTTTGCCTTCGGTGATTTATTTAGTGTTATGATTTTTGGACTGCAACAGAAATATGATGAGCGCTTCAACAGAAGTTATGAATGATGACTTGGGCACTTATGAATAAAGAGCATTGGATTCCTTAGGTGGCCAGGCAAATGCTCCCCTTCTGCCCTTAATGATTCTACAGCATCTACAATGGAGGATGCTTATCTGTGTAAAGGGCTTGATGCCCTGAGTTGGGCAGCTCATGAGAATGTTCTTGGGATCCTTGTGCATGGAGATTTAGAGGCCAGGATGTGGTGGGAAGTAGGCTTGTGCTCTCCTGATCAGTGTCATTGTGTCATGGTAGAGTGCCCTTCCGCAGTGGGCCACTTCTTCCTGGAAAGGGCAGAGGAGCTCAGGAAGGAGAGCTGGGCAATTCTGCCTGCCCCGCCCTCTGCTGGTGATCTCACAGTCCAACAGGAGGATGCACCTTCATGAATCTGAAAGGGAGAGTGGCCAGTGTTGGCCAGATCCTGTTTCTCCCCCTTATTTCCAAGTGCATGTGTGGCAGAAGAAGAAAATAAACCAGGTGCAACGTGGAAAGATATTCTCTTCTCAGTGGAGCTCCAGAAAGGATCTAACTTCAGGGTTTGTAGGAGACTTTATGGAGCAATGGACTGAGAATGAGCCTTGGGGAAGGGGACAGCAAGCTGGACTCCAGCCCAGCTCTGCCACTGTTAGCAGTGTGCCCTGGTGGTTAGCTGAGTTCAACATCCTTTATTGAAAGAACTGACACACAGTAACTACCTGGCAGGATTGCTCCTCTGAGGACTGAGGCCAATGGAGGGTACAGCGCTGGCACACGGTAGTCCTGGCACAGAGTGTGCTGCTGTCCTGTATCCCTTACTTTCTATGGAGAAGCTTGCCCCTGGATTCACCATTTACCTTTCTGATTGTCCACATTTTCTCCTGATGTCATCACGGAGGACTGATTACATAAATTCCCCCTGATGAATCTGTGGAACAATCTCAAAATGAACTGTTTCTCTTTTGCGACACTTCCTCCAGGTAGTGTAAGTGACGATTGCATTGCAATCGTTTAAAAAACTATTGTTTTTTGTCTCATGAGAATGTCATGTGCTCATTGTACTTGTAAATAATGTTGAAAAAGTAAGGCAAAATCAGCAATCATATGACATCCCACACATGTAAATTTTTGCTGGTACATTTGATATCATTGGTGGAATTTCTAAAATGAACCCAAAAGTATAGTCAGATCTGTGGCTGTGACACATTTTTTGAGTCTTTACAAGACTCAAAAATTTATTTTATTTTCCCCCCATTCTCCAAAAAAATCTGTATTTTCCTTTATGAAGTAGCATAACACACCCAAATAACTTTCTGAGCACCACTGTCTTGTAACAGAGGGAAGGGAGAATGCAAATAGAGTATTTTTTCTGAGAAAATATTACCCATTTTGGGTTTCCTTACTCTTATAACAAATCCCACAGGGCAAATTCTATGATAATTACGAGATAATGCTTCTTATAAGGTCAAAATAATAATGACAATGTCTCTGAATTAGGTTTTACTTTTGAAATGTCTATGGTTTATTTTATTTTATTTATTTATTTTTTTGAGACAGAGTCTTGCTCCGTCACCCAGGCTGGAGTGCAGTGGCGCAATCTCGGCTCACTGCAACCTCTGCTCCACAGGTTCGAATGATGCTCCTGCCTCAGCTTCTCAAGTAGCTGGGATTATAGATGCCCACCACCACACCCAGCTAGTTTTTGTATTTTTAGTAGAGACGGGTTTTCACCATGTTGGCCAGGCTGATCTCGAATTCCTGACCTCAGGTGATCTGCCTGCCTCGGCCTCCCAAAGTGCTGGGATTACAGGTGTGAGCCACTGTGCCCACCCTGCAATGTCTATGGTTTATAACTCCTATTTATTTTGGTCTTTTATTCAATTTAACATTTTTAATAGTAAACAGTCCAGTGTGTAAGTACTTGAAAAACTACCACTTTGTAAATGAATGAGAAATTACTTCATAGTAATCAATATTTCTTTATTTTTTTCTGTTTTGGGAATTTTTTTTAAGCTTCACAAATCAATTTGACCCATTTTGGCTAATTTGGCATAAAAATTCGATATATAATTAAGTTCTTCTCAATCAGCATAGCTTGCTTTAATTAACTAACTGAATATGTTTGGGTGCAAAATAATTTAGTTACAAACTGCAGAAAAGTTTTAACTGAATGCATTGATAACACGTCTCAAGTCTTAGCTTTGCTAATTGACTTCTCAAATTAGATAACCCTCTTTAATAATTTTTTGCATTATCCTTTATTAGTGCATTATAGAAATTCCTGGGAGCTAGAGAGGCAGTGTACTGTGTACCCACCTGGAAAAATTAACGTGAAGTTGTTTAGATTATATTTGGATTCAAATGTAGGCTACCTCGAAGAGAAAAAGTGTTGGGTGTGTTCTTGCCTTCTTTCTCCTTTTTCATCTCATATTCATCTCTCTTCTCCAGCCTCATATTGCTTCTCCCTTCATGTCCCAGATGCCAACCGAGCAATCCAAGAGGAACAGGCAAACTCCCACCACAAAGGCTCTCTGGAGATCCTTAGCGGCCAGTATCAAACCTACCTTCCCGCTGTGGACTTAGGCCACAGGATAGGACAAGCCCTGGGCAGCCTGGGGCACAACGAGAGGCCAGGAGATGAGCTAGGCCTTTGTGGGTCAAACTGGGGAAAGTTTTTTATTCCTTGTGCCTATGAAATACCAGCAATGGGCTTTTTCCCTAACTCGACTCACATCTTGGAAGAAATTGTTGCAAGTAAGTATAACTTGCCCACAAAGCAGAACTGTTAAGTTAGGGCAGGACTGCATTTCAGAGAAGTCAGAAAAATGAATGTGAAGTGCAGTGAAGCCCAGACATTTAGAGACCACAATCATCTCAAGACTGTTTTCCTCTCTGCACTCTCCTTGATGGGGTATCATTCACCAGAGCGAAAACCCTGTTCACTTGTTCAGTTTGGGAAAGTGTCTGGGGATTCCCAGTCTAGGAAATGTTCTTTTCCTTCCATGCAGTGGTTTTTACAGCTGTAAGGAATTGAAGTCATGCCAGAGGATTCACAGATGTGTCCTTTCCTGTTGAGGTACTGGGAGGTAGGAGGTGGGAGGTCATGCGGGAGAACACTGGAACTCTGACAGGACCTTCATGTTGGATATACTGGGATCCTGGGACTGCCAGTGGCTTGCATCCAGGGGAAGATCACAAACTTCCTGAATGACTGACTTTGTATGTTCTTACAAAGGAAACTGATCACTTATTATAAAGCAATAGAAAATATACAGGCAAGGGGTACAGACTTTATGTGTTTGTGTATGAGAAAAATCATATAAAGCTAAATGCTATTCTATAATTAAAATCAAGTCAATTTCCCCTACTTCAAAGAACAACATGCTTGAAAACATTTTTGTCTACATCTTGTAATGACTTGTCAAGAACTGCCATTAGAACTAGGGTCCTAAATCAAATGAGATGTTTTGTTTTAAAGTGTGACATTGTATGCCTTTTATTTTTCCTTAGCCTACTCAACTGTTAGGTCACACTGAGTTCGTAATTAAGGTATGCTGACACCAGGTGGCAGTAGACACCGCAGTTGTAGCACTTATCACATTTCAGTCCTTAAAAGTCTGTTTTTAATTCACTGTGTCTACAAACACAATGAACATTCCTGCCTCTGAGTTCATGTCATTCTCCTGCCTCCCTAAGATGCCTTCACTTTCTACATTGATTTAACCCACTTATGCCTAGTGTTCCATTTTTGGAACTCTAAGCATGTAGGAGTTATTTATATCCTACTGCTCAAGGTCATCACCAAGGTCTGATTGAAAAAATTTAAAAAAAAATGCAACCTCAGGCATGAATTAAGCTGAAGATACAGCTCTAGTTTCATCCTAGACTTTGGAAAATGCTCTTTAGTTTTTTAGTTATTCCAATTGTGCTCATTATCATTTAACTCATGTTCTATGTTGCACTGCTTCTTATTTCTTCAGCATTGGATTTTAAGTTCTCTGGGGAATGGGGAGCCTTTTCTTTTTTGACCCTTTTGTATTTCACCCAGCACCACCCATAGAAGGGCTGCTCCTCCTAGCCTGCCTTTCACTGGCATCCTCTCTGATCTCCTTGTGACTTTTGCTGTCCCCAATTCTGAGTTCATCTTAGGTCTTTATCCCCATGCACAATTAGACACTTACAGTCAAAGTGTGCACACTTCTCTGTCTTTTCATGTAATAAACTGGTCAGAGTGAGTAGAGTCTTTGGTCCACCTTTGATGCTCCAAATGCCGTGAGCACTTCTTATTGCACAAGTCTATTTGCGACTCCCAGTGGCAGGCAAGGTGACCCTTCTGAATCTCTCCATCTACCTCTGCCTATTTATAATTCACAAGTCTCTTGGACCCCCTGGTTCCTCTTCTGTCCCTCAGGTAGTGTTTGGGCTTGTCGTCTTCTTATGAAATACTCGCATCCACAGATGTTTCTGCCCTGACCTCTCTCAGTTTGCCTGAGGTCCTCAAACTAGCCTCTTCTTGTATGGTGTTACAACAACTGGACCTCCAATGGGGTGATTAGTCCTTTACCTTGGCGTCACTCAGCAATTTGCCTAATAGTCGCATCCCTTTTGCCTTGTGATTGGCTCTGAGCCTTCTGTCACGCTGGACTCAAAGCTTTATGGTGATTTCCCTTCAATCTTTCATTCGTCCTTCTCCACCTCACCCACAAGTAGGCTTTTTCCTGTTTGATCCATCCAAGTCACCCAAAACAAGGATCTTAAATAGCTTTCTAGCTACCTGAATTTTAGCTTCAAAATCTGGTCAGTCCAATTTTCTTGGAGCCCAAGTATAAACAAAGACACGAATTCATTCAGAAAGGTATGAAAATGTGTGGAACATCGTTTTATCCAACTCTAAAATCCTCTTATGTTTAATTTTTCATCTTGAAGAAAGACAAATACTGTTTCTTTAAAAAGAGAAAATATAGAAAACTATTCATATCTTAACAGATAGATTAATCTTTGTAGAGAGATTGAGTCAACTGTATAGTTAGCCAACTTCAAAGTTAGAAAGCGCACAGTCCACACAGGACTACTGTCACTTCTGACACCACAAGTTTAGAGGTGATCCCAGAGCACTCTCAAGGTCAGGAATTTGCTAGAAGGAACTCAAGTGGTAATACTCATGGGTGTGATTTGTATTTATATTATAGGAAAAGGATACAGATCAAAATCAAAAGAGATACATAAGGCAGAATTGAGAGATGTCTAAACATAGAGCTTCTGCTGTCCTAACCTCGTGGCATCATGGGCTGGCATTAACTCCTCTTGTCCACAGTATCCACTGGGTATTGCCAACCAGCAATGCTCCCCCAAGCCTTTGGTGTTCAGAGTTTTTATTGGAACCCGATCGCATGCCACCTGCATGGATGATCTTATCTTCTAGCCCCTCTTGGAGGTGTAATGTGCTAATGCTTTTGGTCTTCAATTTCTCTAGATGTTGGAAATGTTATTGCATAGCCCAAAGCCCCATACTAAATCCTATTGTTAGACTGTCTAGTGACCAAATGCCTCAGGCAAAAAACACACTCCTGTCAGGCAGGACATTCCAGGGGCTTAACGATTGTCTCTTTGTGGCCAAAGGCAGAGGGCAAGACCAGACTCTCTTTGGGCAAGGTTAATTCTTTACTGCATAACCTTCCTAGGTCAAGGTTAAATGCCATTTTGATTTGATTTTATATATTTAGCTTTAAGTTTATTTTAAGCATAAACATCCCGGAATTTTATAGTGTTTCTCCTCTGAAAATTACATTCTGAGATGCAATTAGAAGAGACTTTTGAGCACAGATTTGAATAAGTGTCACTGTAGCAGGTAAAACACTAATTATTTTGTAGCATCTCTTTTGGCTGCTTAGGGGACTTCTTGATTACTTCTTAGCAGGAGGCAGAATGGTGTAACTTAATTATATTTTCACTATTTATGGGTATAAAGATCTTTGCATGCATGAGAATGAGGCTGACATGAGTAGTGTTTTCCTCATTTTACCGTGGAGCTAATTGAGGCACTGAGAGGGGAAGGGACTCATTCCAGGTCGCCCGCGCAGCTGAGCAGCTAGCCTGACAGGCACACCTGGTCTGGGGGCTCCATCAGAGAACAGTCAGAGTGTGCACACTTCTATCACTGTCCACTCGGGTTTTCAAATATCCTGTTCTGCCATGAGCTCTCAGAGGAGGAGTTTATCAGTTATTTAATTCACTCCTTTTTACAGCTTTCAGCTGAACACCTGCTACGTGCTAGGTTCTGTCATAGGGATGGTGATTTGGGACTTAACAAGAGAGACAAAGCTCTTCCTTCAGAAAATCATTGCCTAGTATGGGCAGACAGCTATGCATGAGAAATAAGGCCATTCCTGACTGCAAGAAGAGTAATGGAGGGAATAGGGTAGTGTGATGGGGTGGGCCTGGGGGTGGCCGATTTTGAGGTAGGTGGACAGGAAAAGACTGTGTGGGGAGCTCTCCCTTGAAGGGAATGTGCCCTCTGGGAAGAGCCAGTGAGGAGGCAGGCAGGGGAGCAGCAGGTCCCGCACTGGACAGGGCAAGGCCTGTTTGAAGGCCGCCATGACTGCTGCTTTTAGAAAAGGACCAGTACAATGGTACGAATGAGTGTGGTACAGGTGTCAAGTTGGTTTTGCAACCAGACTGCCTGGGTCAACTTCTGAGCTCCTTAACTTGCAAGCCCTTGCTGTTAGGCAGGCGAGCTCACCCACTGAAGCCCCTGATTATTCCCCCATGTGTAAAAGGGGATGCGGAGAGGACCTACCCCATTGCTATGAGGGTTTGTGTGAGGGTTGCATCAGTCATTCCAGATAAGGCACGTATCCAGGCCTGGTGCAGAGCAAATGCTCAGTCAAGGTCAATTCCATTATTAATATAATTTTATGATATAAGCCTGTTCTGTGTGGTGTTTACCTACCTTCAGAACGTCCTATGCCATCTGGTGCCAGTACTTGAAGAGGTTTTCTTCTTTATTTTACATGGTCATTGCTAGACTCGTTCGGAATAACTTCTTCCTGTTCTGTGCAGAAATTGATACTGTTTCCTAAAATGAAACATAAATAAAAATAAACACAAACACTTTGGAATGAGTTAAAATTTCCATAATGCACTTTTCATAAATTATTTCAATGGATAAGATTGAACTGAAGGGGAAGGTGCAGAAAAGATAATTAATTCCATAAGATGAATATACAACTCTGAACTTGAGAAATAATCAACTCGCCCTCCGTGTGCTTTACAGGGTGGAGGCTGAGAAGGAGCTCAGGTGTCTTGTTTTGTTGTTTGTAGGGGTAGAATTCAGGCTGTAGGAAAAGAAGAAATACATGACAAATTTTAACTTTTTTGATGCTCATCTTCCTTGCCTTTGTAAACAGTAATATGAGTATAATTTAATTTTATGTGATAATTCAAAGTTAATGTTGGCGTGTCAGTTGCAGTTAGGACCACCTTTCCTAGGAGACCCTCGAAAGGGGAAGGGACTTCTGAGATCTCCTTGGTATTTCTATCTTTAAGCTTACGTCTTTTTGTTTTAGCTTCCCTTTGCCCTACTGCCTTCTCCTCATTGGATGGAGAGAATAATGTTAGTTCATTTTGTATGCAAATGAAATATTGAAAGATTCTGAAAGAAGACTCAAAGTTCTCTCCTATGAGAAAAGTGAAAGAACTTGAGGACATGAGCTGTACTTTTTCCCTTTTCCCCCAGGAGTTATCCGACAGCTCAGAGCCAAGTTTATGACCCATTTCTATCCAATATACAGAACTTCCAGGCATGATTTTTTTTTAGTTAACCTCAAGCCTGGTTTTATTTTTATCTTTCCTGTTTCTTTCCTCTCATTCACATTGCATTTTATTTTATTCTGCAGGTAGTTTTGTAAGCTGACTTAAATCCTTTCTGGAACAAGTTGGAGAGTAAGTGACAGTGGCCACTGGCAAAGGATCTAACGCTTCTGAATTTCCTTTTTTTTTTTCATTATGAAATAGAGATAATATCTTCACCCAACAGGTTCTCATGAGGCTGGATGAGGTTTCCCTTGTAAATCCCAGATGGAATGACCAAGGTGTCTCTTTCTCCTCGTCATATCACCAGCAAGGTCTAGTGGCTCTTGTGAGAACAGGCCTGAGTGCTGTGGTATCAGGTCGCCCTTTGAAAAATCAGGATATCCACCTGGGTGCCAGAACTCCTTGCAAGCAAGAGGACCTGGGGTGGGTGTCCTCAGAGATGGCCCTGTGGGGGCTGGTTTCCATCAGGCCACATACAGATTGGTTGGAGCTTTGATGCATTATGAGGCCAGCATCATGACTCAGTGAAACCACATGGGCAGGCACAGCATCTTGTGAAATCAGCTGGTGTTCTGGCAGCAGCAGGGGCCTCTCAGAGAAGGCACACTGGCCTCTGTGCTGTTTTGGGAGCAGTATCAGGGCTTTGGGCTTGGGCTCAGAGCTGTGCTGGGTTTGACGGCCATCCAGGACTCTGTCCGTTTCCCAATCAACTTGGCAAAAATTAAAATTGATGGGGGCATGTGCAAATACGAAATAGGAGTGGAGGCTTTTGCATTCCTGGACACTCCAACACATTGTACTCTGTTTATTTGGAAATCTGAGACTCAAGTCTCATTTTTCTTCTGACTTGGCAAGTAAAAGGAGCAGCAGGGTTGCTGTACTGTCCATGACGCTTGCACACAGAGATGGAGCAGTTGTGTAGCCGAGACCAGATATTCAGAAGTGTACACATTAAAAAAAAAAAGACTTGGGGGTTGGCAGTTTTATTAAGGAAGAAAGTGCTGAGAAAATTATACTAGTGTATCCAAAGGCATCTTTTCTAGATTAATGGTCAATTATTCATGTCTAGGAGTCCAATGAAATCAATCAATAAATTAAAACAGGCACATCTTACCTATTACCAAAAAAGAGCATAGATTCTTTTACAGTTGTGATTGATTGATTAAATAAGACACCAGGCACTGTTCAAGGTGCTGGAATTCGAAAGGAGTCCTCCAGCGAATGAGAAAGGAGTCCTCTAGCTCACAGAGCTTGCAGGGCATGTTAATGATTGAGCAAAACGAGTTAACAGGGATGTCGAGAGAGAGGGTTGTGTTTTCTGATAGAGGATATGCTGGATGCTATGAGAAACGTACTCTGCCTGGGGGCTGGCTTCCTGGAGGAGGTGACTTCTAGGCCAACACCAAAAGCATATGTAGGGTTTAGCTGGACAAAAAGAGGAGCAGGAGGCTGGGGAAGAGAACAAAGGAAAATATTCCAGCCACTGAAGACTTCATGTTCACAGCCATGGAGGCTAGGGAGAGCCTGGCACAGGCAGCTGAGAGACTGTTCTGTGAGGTGGTGCCATAGACTTCAGGGTGTGTGGACAGGAAATTAGAAAGCAAAAGCAGAGGCCAAATTATTACAGTTTCATGCACCAGCATTCACCAGACATGGAGGGGGCACGCTGCAGTGTTTTCCACCATTAACTATGGGCAGGTTATACTGAGCAGGGGTTTAGTAAAGCTCAGGACTCTTCATTTGCTCATCATTCATTTATTTCTCAAGTAGTTTGTTATACCTATTACATAGCCTATGTGTTAGGTCCGTAGTTCTCAAGCTTTAGCATGAAATGGAATCACCTACAGAGCTGATTCAGTGGGTCTAGGTGGGGCTTGAAAATTTGCATTTCTAACAAGTTCCCAGGTTGATGCTGGGGTTCAGGAACCACATCTTGAGAATCATTGTGCCAGGTGAGGAAATTACAAGAACAGTCCAGGATCATGTGGGTGCCCAGATTCCTTTGGGTCACCAAGAGGACTTAATTTTCTGAGTCCCTGTTCACTCAAAGACTTTTTTTGAGTCTTTGAATGAACAGGGCTTAGGTTTCTTTTGTACAATCAATTGCTAAGCATTAGAGACAAGAATCCAAAGTAGGTCCCTGGTTAAAAGGGTTAGGAGCTAATCTTATGCACACCTAGATAGACCAAAGTGGTGATTTGAGCTCAGTGGCATTTTCTTGGCCTGTAGTAGTTTAAAGTATACTCCTGATTTTTTTTTCGAAGAAAAAGGGCACTGGTTTTACTGCCTCCTCGTTCATGAAGTCATGCCCAGAGAAAGTGCTGGACTTACTTGGCTGGGTCACATGGGAAGCCAGAATTAGAATCCAGAGTCAAAGTTCTCCTGGTCGCTGAGATGCTTTCCATAGAGACGCCAGTGTGGGGAACCACCCTGGTAACTTTTAGATGAATTATCCAGGACCCAGTAAGGGAGGGAGGAGAAAACACTGGATACAATGCAGCTTTGTTGCTGGACAGAAATGAAGCCCAGTATTCCTGTGCAGAGCTGCCCAAATTCTCTCCCACCACGCACAGGAGGGAGAGGCCCAGAGCCAGGAGTACAGGCCCATGCACCCAGAACAGCCAACAGGATGTATCTGTAAAAATCTGCTTCCTTTTTACTGGCTTCAGGCTTTTAAAGAGTCTGGTCAATGGGCACAGATTGTAGGGAAATATATGATTTGCAAGGAAATGGGGAAATCTGGTGACGATATTGGAATTAATAATTCTTTTAACATGAAAGAGTTGTTCTTTATGATCCTTACCATCTTACCTAGTGTTTGGAGTTTAAAGGAGGGAGAGAGAGAGGGTGAACTGGTTTCTTCATTGTATCCCCAGCAAATGGCCCATCTGCGAGCATGAAGGTAGATGCATTTGAACTGCTGAAAGAACCTGGGCCAGAAGACCTTTCAGAACCCCTGAAAGCTTTTCCATATGAAGAGGAAACCAGGAAATTGAAGTCTTCATTTTGTCTTTGTGATCAAAGCCAGGGAGGAAGGATATTAAGCAGATACTGACCCGTAGTTTTGTGGCCACTACTAGAATTTATTGACATACATAGCAACTAAGGACTGCAGGACAGCTGAGGTTGGTATTTACTTCAAGAGAATAGAAGATCAGATGTCTGAAAACAGAGGGCTATATTGCTATAATGAGCCCATTGCCTTTGATAGCAGGAGGTAATGACAATCATGTTAGCTGGCATTGATTGAACATGTGCGATGTGCCTGGAAGTCTGGGAAGCCTGATTTGTATTCCAGTGCCAATAATAATGTACAGAACAATCATAAGGCCAGGAGTAAGAGCTTACACTTTTGAGTGCTCACTACGTGCCTGGCAGCAGCTAAGGGCTTTCCCTGCAGGTGTTGTTCCCCGTGTGGATGAGGAAACTGAGCTACAGGAGTTACCAACATTGTCCAAGGTAACCAGGCAAGAAAGAGGCAGAGCCAGGATTTGAAACCAAATCTGTTTGACCCGGGCAGCACTTGTGCTTTTGACCATTACCACCATAATCTGGTAATAGCTCTTGCTGGCAAGCCATCCTCACCCCCACATTTTCTGTGTTTTCTAAACTACGCTAAAACACCAGGAATTTGTAAATATTTCTTGTGCTATAATGTATTTTCATTTTGAAGGATTTTTTTTCTTGTAAAAGATTTTTGTCTTTTCAACAAAATTTTCTGTTTAGTTCTATTTTGACAAAACTGTCAAAATTATTTGGAAATAATATGCTGTGGTTTATGTTGACTGAATTTTTAAATAAACCGATTTTATCCACCTTTTAAGGAGAAATTTATGGATTTCGAAATGGTGGCCATTCTCTACTCACGTTTTTGTTTCTGGTCCACAGTATTAATTCTTAAGATAATACACATTCATGTGTGACCCTGCTATAGAAGGCTGAATTCATCATGGAATTAGGATTTTTAATTCCAGTGTCATGTGCTTGTAAACTATTTCTTTCCTTTTCATCTTTTGCTTTCAAGGACCACTTAGTAACAGTTTCTAAAGAAAGAAACTGATTTTTTTTTTCACTTCTTGCTTAAGATGTTCTCAATTGATGTGTTATTAGCAACTCAGTGATTCTTGACTTTTGAGAAGTCACTGTTTTTTTTTCATTGTTTGTTTTTTTGAGATGCTGAGAGAGTTGAGTCTCCTTTTCCCGGAAAAACGCACTCCTACCTTTGCCTACAACAGGGGATTCTCTGCCTGGGGTGCAGGTCAGTGGACACCGGGTCAAGAAATTCTGTTTCCTTCCTCCCTCCCTCCCTCTCTCTCTTCAACTGTTATATAAATATTTTTTGAGCCCTATTAAATGCTAGGCACTGTGCTCTGTGTTACGGTTACAGGGGTGAGATAAACAGCATGATTCCTGTCTTCATGGAGTTTATAGTCCAGTTAATGAAGAAGACATTCAACCAATATCCTCAGAAATAAACATGTATCTATGCTATGATATGTATGCTAAGAAGGAAAACAATTTGTTGTGTAAGAAGATCTTATACAGGAGGGTCAGACCTACTATGCGTATGTGTGTGGGGAGGGGAAAAGCAGATGAATCAGAGAAGGACCTCCATGAGAAAATGACATCTGGGCTGAGCTAAAAAGGATGGGTAGGAGGCAGTTGGCCCAGAGGCAGGAGGAAGGGGTCTGGCCAGGGAGTGTTGTACTGCATTCGTGTACCTCCAAAGTGCCGACGCAGCCAACCCCTTCTGCTGCCTGTGCACCTATCCCAAAGGCTCTGTGTGTTTCCTGTGCTGTACTCTTCCAGCATAATAAGATCAATTTCACAGAATCTGACCTGTCTATGATTCATTCATGTGAGGGGTCAAATCATTTTTCCCCTGAAGACAAATCCCTCTTGTGGAGTTTTAAGGTGGATTTTCTCTTTGCTCTCAAAGGGATTCCATGTTACTGGATTCATTATATCTGATGCAGTGGCCTTAGGTTCCAATAACTGTTCTAGTTTATTTGACTTGCTATGATAAGCTCAGAGTCAGGGCCATGTTCCTTTGCAGAATACATCTGGGGTGAGGAGGATACACTTGCTACCCACGTACACACACAGAGACACACATGCTCAGACATGTCCACACTCCCCAGCACACATTCCGTAATGTCACCACACTGGCATGAGGTTTAGATCCTTACTATTCAAATCGCCACTCTTGGACCTGCAGCTTCATTAGCTTGTTAGAAATGCAGACTCCCAGGCCCCACCCCAGGCCCCCTGATCAGAATCTGCAAATTTGACAAGGTCCGGACATGATCTTTGTACACACTAAAGTTTGAGCAGTGCTGGGTTGGTTTTCTCCATTTCTAGTCTGGCCTAGTCTGTGTTGTTGAATAGTTTAGTCCAAATGCTTCCACTTAAGGCTTGGGATCACATTGACACTTTTAATTATCTATATTTTAATAGAAGCACCACGACGTTTTTTTCCCATGCAGGAGAAAGGAGTCCAGGTAACTGTTTAGTGGAATAGATGGAATGTGATTCTATTGTGCAACAGATGTGTGTTCCTGCAGGGAGCAAAGGCACACCAGTCTCAGGTGTACGGCACCCCTCATTTCTGCAAAAGGCATTTCACCTCTTCACGGACTGTCACCTGTGTGTCACTGGCATCCTTCTTCATTAGTTACATCAGGTGGAAAATCTCTTAACAGAATTTTTAAATAATCACTGGATGATGCAGAAATAAGGCAAGAAAATTGTGCACTAATCAGTGAAATTGCTCACAGTTATGAGTTGTAAGGTCACTTGTGTCTGCTTTGTCCTTGGTCCTTCACAGACCTTGAGCCACAAGAGGCCAGTGAAAGGCAGCCCCAGGCATTGGTGGCTCAAGAATTTGGCCTTTCATTTCCCTCCTGGACCCTTTCATCCCTGCTCTCTGATTCCTGGGGTCTGTCCTTCAGTTCTTGGGAACTGTGACCAACTTCCTGCCATGCTGGTCCATGTAGCCACCCATTTTCTTCCATAGGCTGTCTTCAGGACTGGGTAAGAGGCCCTTCCCATATCAGCCTCAGGCCCAGGACCCCCTCAGGTGGTGGAGAGTCACAGCTCAGGGCAGCGTACAACAGGAGCCCATGTGTGTGGCACTGTCACTTTCCTTTGCATTTTGATGGCGTCCCTTGTTTCCTATTTGGCTGCAATAGGTACTTTTACTCACCTTGTATTAATTAGATCTTTTTCTAGTTGCCTATGAAGAAAACCCATTAAAGTGGTTAAAGTTGTAACACATTTCATTTGTAAAAATGAAAATTAATTGACTAATGTGACTGAAAAGCCAGGGCGAGTTTCGCTTCACACATGACTTGATTCAAGGTTTCCATGAGGTCCCCCAGGTTTGCCTTTTCTCCATTTTTTTTTTTTTTTGCCACAGCTTCCTCTGCATTGGCAGAGGTGGGGTCTGCCACCTAGTTTCAGGTGGGGTCATGGTCCTCCTCCCAGTTCCTCATGGTTATAGCTTCGGAGAAATTAGACAACAGAGCAAGTCTTTTCTCCCAGAAACCCCAGCAAGCCTCATGCTCCTCATTGGTTCTGATTGGGGCTGTCGCCATTTCTAAACCAATCACCCTAGTTGGGGAAATAAAATGAGTTGCTCCATTTAGACCTGTGGTGGTCAAAATTCTGCAGGCATCACATTCATCAGGAGGGTCTGTGAAGATGCAAATCATTGGCCCCACACCCAGAGTTTCTGATTCAGCGGGATGGAGGTGGGTGATGCTGCTGCTGTTCTGGAGACCACACTTTGAGAACCACTGGTTTAGACCAATCAAGGCCCGTCCTAACCACATACATAGAGTGGAAGAGAGGTGTTCTTCCCAAGACCATTCTAGAGACTCTTACTTGAAGAGGGGAGAATGGATATTTCCCTTTCTCCTTATTCTAGAGTATTTGTGGCACTCTTATTTAACCACAGCTCCTCCCAATATGAGAGGAGTGACCTCTTTGCACCAGGCACTCTGCTAGGCTCAGGGGACACATTATGATCAGGGCTGAGTTTGGACCCTCCTAACTTAGAGTGGGGGTGTGGATGAATAACAATAAGCAGACACATACATAATATATGAGGTGATTGCCACAAAGAAACACAGCAGGGGAGGAGATGGAGAGCAAAGCTGGGCTCTGGGGGCTGTTTCGCATGGTATGGTCAGGGAGGCCCTCTCGGATAAGGTGCCCTGTAAGCTGAGATCTGGAGGAAGTGAGGGAGTGTGCCATGCTCAAATTTGGAAAAAAATGCTTTCTGAGCAGAGTACAAAGCACTTGGAGAGTTTGAAAAATACAAAGGGCCACTGGATCTGGCACTGAAGGATCCTCTGGGAGAGTGGAAGGGCAGATACAGGGCTTTAGAGGCTGTGGCAGATACAGGGCTTTACAGGCTGTGGGATGGGGGCTAGATTTTACTGTGAGGAAGAAGAGAAACTCCTAGGAGACATGAGCAGCACTTCTGGGAATAGGGATATGAAGTATGATGGAACAAACATGGGTGTAGAGAGAATGAGCTGTGCCCTTATTTTCAGTTAATGCCCAACTATCGAAAAGCTAGTGTTGGGCTCTAAGTGGACCTGGCACTTCTGCTCCCAGGTCCGTTTAGACCTGTGGCTGTCAAACTTCACCAGGCACCACATTTATCAGGAGAATCTAGATGTTTCCCTTAACCATATGTTTTGAAACCTGGTATTCTACAGGGGGAGCGATACATTACCCCTCTGTTTTCCAGTTGGTGCCTCTTGATGTCCAGTCTGAGTTCCTTTCTAGCTAAGTCCGAGAGAAGATTGTTTTCCTCTGAATTTAAGCTTCAAGTGACTCCCCTAGCATCGTATGCACTTGAAGCTCAGCCACTTCTCCCATTCCTCCTTGAGGCAGAGGGGGAAGGGGATTGCTATTGAATTTTGCCTGGAAGCACATAGATTTTTAAAATAGCTTCTCTTTAAAGAAGAGAAAGACGTGAAAAAGTAAGTCTGATTAAAATACAAGGGTAGCATCAGGGGAGCATGTTTACAGGTTTGAAGGGCTGCTATAAAGGGAGGCCTCTTGTGACCTTTGAGAGAATGAATCAAAAAGGAAAACAGAGAACCAGTCTTCCTCAGGGTCAAGCTCACCCTGGAGGTGCAAGGGCCACCTGTGAAGCCCAGTGTATCCTCTCCATGTTCAGAAGTACTTAGTGACTCTCTTTATTAGATCAAGTTCACACTACTGAGCATGGCCTTCAATGCCCCATGCCATCTGACAATAACTTATGTTTTGAGATTTTTACCCACATTGTACTCCATCCAGTCTAGCAATCCCCAAATGCACTTGGTGCTTTCCACTGGACATGCCTTTCTTTATGTCTTTATGTCTTTCATCATTTGCTTGGACTGCTGTTCCTTGCTTCTCCCTGTTCCAGCCCAGGCTAAGGACTATTTCTTTCTAGAAGCCTTTTCTCCAGTGAAAATTGATGAGTCGTCCCCCCCTTTCTCTCTAATACTTCGGTTATTCTGTTTTATGCACTAATTCCATTTGGCCTTAGATATACTACAGTGATTCCTCTCTATGACAGCTTCCCTCAAGAGAGATAAGCTCTTGAGGAAAGAGGCCATTTGTCATTCATGTTTATGTTCCTCCCCCTCCCAACACACCCCAGCATACGCTGGAGGAAGTCAGAGGGGATGATCAACAAAGACACAGCGAGTTGTGTTGAACTGAATTCTAACTTTGGCTGCATAACAATGATTGCAGGGTGTTTAAACCTTGAGACTTGTCGAACAATGTTCATGGGTTTTTTTTTTTGGCATTTTGTACACCTGTCCTTTTAGGACACTTGGATTGCAGCTTTACTGAGCTCAGGGCCATTTTCCCATTTTTTTCTAGAAATTTCTAGAACCACCTCTGAAAAAGAAAAATGTGGTTCAATCCAACAAAACAGTCTGACTCTAGGGTTGAAACATGGGTGTGGCATGGTGGCTGGTGAAGCCCCTAGATGAACTCAGACACATTCTGCTCTTAGACATGCTTAACTACCTGGCCTCTGGTAACAAACTGGCCTCCCCTGTGTCCATTGCCTGGGTGAGAGAAAGGACATGAGATGACACCATCATGGATCTCCCAACCCGACAGATGGGTGTGAAATGTGTTCAGAAACACATTTCAGTTGAGGAAGGGAAAGTGGAAGAAATGACTCGTCTATTTTCAGAGCTAAATGATTCCCAGAGATGTTCCTTACCCCACACATGTAGTTTTATTTGCTTATTTTCAATGATCTGTCTTCTGGATTTATTTTAAACAGAAATTGCCTTCAATATAGAAGCAATTGGCTAGGAATGTGTGGTGTGTGTGAGAGTAGGGTCTCTGGGGAGGAGGAGGCAAGTGATGCTGTATACCAATGTGTCTACATGTTCTGGGCTATTTGTGAGTGTGCTGGTAGAGTCATGTTGCTGCTAACTGCTTGTCCTTTGTATCTCATCTCATTGATGAATCACAACTGGAAGCATGACGTGCACAATGGAAGCTGTCAGGGCCATCATGTTGCATGAATTCTAAACACATTCCTTGCACATCAGCAGAGGCTGGCAACAGGTTGTGAACATGCCAGTGGAATCATACATGCCTTCATGTCCTGCTCTGGACTTCCTTAGGAAAGGTCTAAGAAGACAGGTTCAATTTGGGTTTTGTTCTTCTTCCCTCTAGATGATGTTGGAAGAAAACTAAAAGCACCTGAGGGCCTGTCAAAGTCAATCACATTTATTCTTGGAAACCAAGTTCACCATAGAGGGCCAATCAGGGATATCTGGACTCTAAAATGATGAGAACAGTTTGATCGTCAACTCACAAGTCTTGTTATTTTCCAGTGGAAGATGAAATCATTTTTGATAGGTGGATTCCTTAGTGAGGATGAAGTTAGTCCCTTTTTGACTTTTTGACTAAGAGACAGTTTAATGTACAAGTGTATGTTTACTTCACAGTTCCAATTAAGAAAGGTAGCTGTGTTCTTTCCAGCATATCCATTTTGCCTTGAAGTAAGCTAACCATTTTCCATTTGCACTGGGGACACGTCTTCTTTCAAACTAACATGGCCCATGAGTTGGAGGAGCATTGAAACAATGTTCATTGATGCCCTTTACTGGATCACGGGAATGGAACAATCAGATTTTAGACCCATTTTCCCAAGGTGGCCCAGTCTATTCTAGGTAAATAAGCATTGGATTAATATTTAGGCCGTAAGTGTCCCAGCCCCCAAAGCCTGTCTTCCAGATGGTATTGTTGATCCTTAGCAAAACAACACTTGCGCCACACAAGACTAGACGCACAAGCCTTATGCCGAGTCAGGAGCTCGTCTCAGTCCTGAGTGGGAGTAAACAGAATGTGATCTGTGTAGCTCTACTGGGGGCACACTCCAGACATTTCCAGGGCAAACAGCTAGCCTAGAAAGGGGACTCTACATATCCAATGTGCTCTTGTTGGGTTCATATTTTTATTAGGAGAGACCTTAAGTCTTTTACTGTTTGAAACCTTATAGGCATAATTAGGCATGATTGATTTCATCCTGCCTTTCATACCCTCTACTAGTTACCTACTCTATTGGTTTATCCAAAGTGCACATATCACTTTTCTTCCATTTGCAGGTCATACATTTGGATAACTTCCCTGACTTTCCTTGTCTGTAAAATGAGATGAATAAGAGCTACACTCTGGGTGGTTGTTCAACCCCAATGAGAAAATGAATGTGGAGCATGGAGGCATGGTGCCCTGCATGTAGACAGGGCTCAGCCAGCATTGCTCTCCTTCTCTCCTTGCCATTCTCAATTCCCTATAGAGTCTGAGGACCTCATTCCCCCAAGCCTGCTCTACAGCCACAGACTCCTAAGCTGTCAGCTTTGCCAGATTCTGTCTGCTCCCAACCTCTGCCTGGTGAGTGCCACACGCAGGTGCTGCCTTAGGCTCTTTGGGCCTTTCATCAGAAACCTTAAGTGGCCCACCTTACTGGCAAGACAAAATTCCAAATTCTTTAACTTGACATCTAAGGTTTGCTCTACTCTCTACCTTGCCTACCTGTTCAAATAAACTCTTCCTTTCTCAAACCTCTGGTCCAGTCAGGCCGACAGGCTTTGAGTATAATGTCCTCTGTTGTGCCTCAGGCCATTTTTTCTAGAATATTATTTTTTACCTTTCCAAATCCTACCCACCTTTCCATATCTAGCTCAATTTCATGACGTTTGTGCGGTCTTTCCTATTCACCAGTCACACATGCTTTTTCTTTTCTTCTGAACTCCTACGTGAGTTGTGAATAGACCACTCCATTGATTTGCTTGTTAACCAAACTGTCTAGCTTCTTGTGTGGTCTTTAATCAGAATTTAGGTCCTCTGTTGCTGTCCTTTCTTTGGCTTATTTCCCATCTCCTCAACCAGAGGGTGTAAATGCCACAAGGATGAGGACTAGATCACATTTGTATTTCATGTCTCCTAGTGTGAGGTTCCTGGCATTGCAGACTTCCAGTAGTTGATTTAATGCAGGAGAAGTTAATCAGAATTAGAATAAATCTTTTCTTTATAGAATTGTTTTTAGCATACAGAAACTATGGGTGTGGCAACTCAGCACAGAGCATCTTAATCTCAATTGGGAGATGCCAATTTGGATGAGCTTATTAACTGAAGAGCATTCGCAAACTAATTTGTCACTGTATCCTCTGGACATTAGAATGCTAATTCTCTCAGATTTGTTAATTTCTGCCAAACCTCAGAGAGTAGCTCTGACTAACATCCTCCAGGGACCAAATTGGAACAAAGGCAACTGGCTAAGCGAGTCATTTGGAGCGTTATGTAATTTGGATTTCGAGTTAGGTTTTTTTTCGGAAGTAAAATAGAAATCTGACACCAACTCAGGCCCAGGTGTTTTTCTCCTCTCTTCTGTGTTCTGGTCTTTAAAAAATAAATCTAGGGCAGCTCTCTATGTTTTAGGATTGTTTCTCCAATGAGACTGCTTTTTATTTCATGTCATGTCACTTCCTTCTCTGGTAGAGGCTGTGTGACATATGAGGTTTGGTGCTCTATGTGTTGGGTTTTTTGGTGTGTTGAGGTCTGGTGTAAGGGCTAAAATGAGAACTTATTGTCAAATCATTTGGGCTCAAATCCTGGCTTCACCATTGCTGTGTGTACCTAAAAGTATGGTTTGAATGTTCTAGACCTCAATCTCCTTATCTATAAAATGCATATAATCTAATACCCACCTCATAATTGTAACCATTATATGAGGTATATATTTAAAGTACTTAGTACAATTTTTAAAAATGCTATGCATGTATACTCATTTGCCAGTGTTGAGTATAGGAAACAGCACAAAACAAAACAAATAAATACCTTTTCAGATTACAACATGGATCTGCAAGACTTGGTAGAGATTTGAAAATATTAATACCAGTGAGAGGCCTGCATTGATTCCATAAGTCCAATTATTAACGGTGCTATTGACGGGTTAATGGAGATTGTTTGTCTTTCGATATACTGATCCCTGGCAGATTAGACCTACATGGGGGTTGTATACTTCTGTTTTTTTCAGTGTTGTGAAATGAACCTGGCTCTGTAGAAATGGACTTGCATCATAACCTTAGATAAGCTAAGGAGGCATGTGGAACCGGTCTCATGAATTGTTCCCTCATTGTGAAGTCAACTCATTCCTGGAGCCCACAGCCCACTGGCTGAGGTCACACAGTTTCCATGTTAATTTTCTTTCACTGTCCTCTCTTGGTCACCGATCTTACTGGGCAGTATTCTTCACAATGCTGGAAAGCATTATGACATACTGAGTGACATACAGAACATGTGGTTGCTGTTGGCTCTCTTATTTAAGGGTGGATGTTCCATGTTCTTACAAGTCCCTTTAGTGTATCCCTGTAAACTTTAGCATGGATTTTGATGATGAGAATGGAGAAAATGAAACTTTATGGACTACATTTTTCTGTCTGTATGTTTTTCTTAAGTATTTACACAGGAAATAGAAAGCATATGCATTATTTAATGCTGCTTTTCACCTGATGCCAAATACTTGGATTGCAATGGGAAAACCCCTAACAGTCCCCATGGATTTTCGAATGTTCCTAAACATTAAATACTTCCTTGAATATTACATAGGTCTAATTTTCACCCTAACATAGGCTACCAGGTGCTTTATTCTTAGTCTAAGCCTACAATATTTCTTGCAAGAGAGTGGGTGGTCATGGAAGGGGTTGGAGGATGATTTTTGAGATGGATTCTCCAGAGAAACAGAACCAATATGATATGTGTATATGTGTATAAAAGAGATTTCTTATAAGGAATTAGCTTACACAACTATGGAGTCTGACAAGTCCCGAGATCTGCAGGATGAGTTGGCGAGCTGGAGACCCAGGAGGGCTGATGGTATAATTTCAGTCTGAGTCTGAAGGCTTGAGACCCAGGAAAACTGATGTCATAGTCCCAGTCCAAAGACCACCAGGCTTGCAAGACCCCGGGAGAGCTGATGTTTCCGTTCAAGTTCAAAGACGGCGAAAAGCCAGTGTCTCAGTTGGAAGGTAGGCAGGCAGGAGGAATTCTCTCTTACTCAGGGGAGGGTCAGCTTTTTTGTCTTTAATTGACTGTATGAGGCCCACATCCATTAGGAAGAGCAACCTGCTTTACTCAGTCTACCAATTTAAATGTTCATCTTATCCAAATACAACCTCAGATAAACACCCAGAATAATATCTAACCAACTATCGGGCACCTATGACCCAGTTAAGTTGACATGTAAAAATTAATCATCACAATTGAGATATGAACTTCTACCTTGTTTAATTTCTGGGTCATCCAACAGCTCTCCTATTAATTTGTTATACTTTCTCAGGTTTCTCTACTGGTATAATAAATAAAATAGTAAAAAGAGGTTAGCTCAGTGAACAGTTACTGACTTCCCACTGCCTGTGGGTACCAGTTAGGCTCTGAGGGAGAACAAAGATGAACTAATTATGATTTCTGCCTCAAGATTAAAACTTCCTCCATGCCAGATGCCTGCTGCGAACCTTGTTTGAGAAATTCATTTTATTTACTCCATTTTATTCTAAGTATGTCAGCACTTAAAAGATTTCTTTGAAAATTTGACTTTCTTGAGTATAACCAGTACCAATGGGTTAGTTCTATTCCACTTGCTCTAGCTTCTTTTTGATCCTTGCAAAATCTCTTTCCCCTTGAGAATGGGCTGCTTTTTATTCTCCTGGTTTTTAATGTTATATAGAATCTTGCTGACAGTCACTATACAGCAAGGGGGGAAATGCCATCCAAGGAAAACCCTCAGCTGTCCTAGAAAGTTTTCAAATGAAGTCATGCTCCTGATGAGATTTTGAAGCAGCGACCTGAATTTGAACTGTGTGTCAAGGTTTCCGCTGGCTCTTGAGTGCAGTGGACTTTGCTGGGCGTGTATCCATTGGCTGTGCACTGTAGTTTGCATTTTTATCATCTTTGGTCTTCTCAAGGGCAAAGGACACCTGGCTTTATAAGCACAAAGGACATATTACTTCAAATTGTGGATCCCAAGCCAGCATGTTCCAACAACTTCCCTGCAGTCTGCTCCTTCCCCACTCTGCTTCTCCCACCTGCTCAGTGTCTGTATTTGTTGAAGGTGAGGGTACGGAACAGGAGGGAGAGTAGGAAAGTGGATGCACAGGTTAGCGTTTGCTTCCTGTTCTGTTTGATTAGTGTAGCACTGAGGGTGAGTGCCAGATTGCGAAGCCTCCAGAGGGTTCAGGAAAGGATGTAGTGATGAGAACAACAGCTGGCCTGCTGGTCTGGAATCACAGAAGTAGTGTGTTTGTCACTTTCCTCATCACTGTTGTATGTGCTTTCAGACTTTATATACTGTGTGTTCCTGTGATATTTGGAAGAATCTGTACAAATGGATTTAGGATGGAAAGGTTTAGTTGTGTCGTAGGGAGATCTGGGATGAGCTGCATCTGGGAAGGGTTTTTTATGGAAGCCAAAGGTGCAGGCCTCAAGCCCCAAAACTATTCTTTCCAATCTGGATCAGATTGTTTTTTAATTTATAATTTATAATTGGAGTAATAAATGCATTCAAACTGAATAATCAGACAAAATTGTGAAGAATTAGGTATGGAACAATTGATACTAATTTTAGGATTGAGAGATTGTTGTAGGTCTCTGGGGTTAAAGTCTCTCAGGGGAGATTTACATGAACTCAAGAACTTGTGTGGAAAGATAAAGATGGCTTTTGCCCTTAAAATGTTTCCAAGAGAAAAACTCCTTCTGGTTCAGTAGTTTTCTTTTAAGTTCAATGGCTGAACCTGCTTTGAAAGCAAAACAAGGAAAGTAAATGCTGGGATTTCCATAAGAAAGATTGATGCTTAAATTAGTTTTCAGTGACATAGTCCTGTTAACAACTTGTTGGAAAAATTATTGAGGAGAGGCAGCTTTTTATTATTTTTTCGTAAGCGTTTATGGAATCTCCTGCTGTTTCATAGAATTTCAAATGGGAAATGAGAGACTCAGTAGCATAATTTTTTGGTTCTAGATTATTAGCAGAGGCTTTGTCCTAGTGAGCTGTACCTAAGGTTTTGCCCATCAATGGCCCTGCATCAACCATTTTTGTTCAAATTTAATTGGTTCCCCAGTTACCTTTTCATGAATATGGTTTGTCTGCACAATCGATCAGATGGACTTTGCTGTTGATCCAATTGTGTTGTCAAGACTTTGTTGATTGGCCGAGGCTTGAATGTTACAGTCATTTGGAGGCAGTTGGGTGGTCTATGGAAAATAAATCTGATTTGGGAATAATCAGGTGGAGTAAATCTGGATTCAAGACTTTGGTTTGAATCTCAGCTGGCATTCGAATATGATAAATAATTCCTTGGTAATCTGTGTGAATCTCACAGGCTAAGAATCTTTTCAACCCTATAAAAAGAAAACAATTTAAGGCAAAATTATGGTCTGTGGGAATTGCCATCAATTCTGAAATGAATCTAAAAGAAAAAATCTTTTTTTAATTTTGAGATGGAGTTTCACTCTTATTGCCCAGGCTGGAGTGCAATGGCACGATCTCGGCTCACTGCAATCTCTGCCCCCCAGGTTCAAGTGATTCTCCTGCCTCAGCCTCCCAAGTAGCTGGGATTATAGGCACGCACCACCACGCCTGGCTAATTTTGTATTTTTAGTAGAGACGGGGTTTCTCCATGTTAGTCAGGCTGATCTCGAACTCCCGACCTCAGGTGATCCGCCTGCCTCGGCCTCCCAAAGTGCTGGAAGAAAAAAAAATCTTGTATTATCTAAATGGTTACAAAAGAATGTACATGTCCATTGTTTTCTAGCATTTATAGAGACTTTGGTATAAGTTTTGTTTAAAATTTTAGGGGAGTTTACAAAATTTATGAAATTCTTCCTTTTAGCAAGTTAAAATTCAAACTTATTGAGCTCAAAAATGTGTTACACATGTATTATGAATGCTACAGGAAATTAGAAAACATAGACAATGAAGGCCGGGCGCGGTGGCTCACACCTGTAATCCCAGCACTTTTGGAGGCTGAGGCGGGCGGATCACGAGGTCAGGAGATTGAGACCATCCCGGCTAACATGGTGAAACCCCGTCTTCACTAAAAAAATACAAAAAATTAGCCAGGCGTGGTGGTGGGCACCTGTAGTCCCAGCTACTCGGGAGGCTGAGGCAGGAGAACGGTGTGAACCTCGGAGGCGGAGCTTGCAGTGAGCCGAGAGATGCCACAGGACTCCAGCCTGGGCGACGGAGCGAGACTCTGTCTCAAAAAAAAAAAAAAGACTGAAGAAAGTAAAAATCACTTCATCCAGAGAACTGGTTTTTTCATTTTGAGGTATACGTGCATATGTATACACACATACACTTATTTTACAACAATCAGGTCATATTGTGTATACTGTTGTAGCATATTTTTTCAGTCTGAGAATAAATTATTCACATCCTGACTCATCAGTAAATATCCTTTATAGGATCATTTTAAATGCCTGTATAATATTTTATTTTTTCTTTTTTTCTTCATATATTAAATACCTATTAGAACTTATTGTGCACCAAAGTTTTCATTGCTTTACAAATATTAACTCATTTAATATGAACATAGATGCAACATAGTTTATCTAATCATTTTGTTAATCTTGAGCATTTAAGGTGATTCTAAGTATCATTGCAATGAACATAACTTGCAGTTATAGTTGAGCTTAACCTCATTTCTTTAAGATAAAATTTTAGAAGTAGAGTTTCTAGGTCAAATGGCATGCACATTTTAAGGCACTATATATATAAAATATACAAAATATAAATATATATCAATATAATGTAAAATGTGTGAGCAAGCAGCTCATTGCATGCACCCTGCCAACACATTTTCATTAATATAAACAATAAAAAGCTCAAAAAGAAATTCTTTTCAAAATGATAGGTAAAAATTGATTTCTCATTTCTAATGATATTCATCTTTTTTCTATTGACTTTTGAGAGTTCTTTTGGTATTAAAGATATTAGCCTTTTATAGTATGCTGCAATATTTTTCCCTTTGCCATTTTCTTTGTTTTTCTGATTATAGTAGTTATTATCATATGCAAGTGTTACCTTTTTTGGTAGTCAAATATATCTTTTTTTGTGGTTTATAGGTTTTCCCTTTCCATTTATGCTTATATGGGACTGACTTGCCCCTAGATTAAATAAAAAATACACATAAATTTTCTTCAAGTTACTTTTACAGTTTCATTTATTTTATTTTATTTTGAATCTTTAATCTATCTGGAATTTATTTTGGCCAGCATATTTTTTTAAACCATCTAGAATGCTTTCAGTACACAGGAGCAAATGTCCATGCAGTTTTACAAGTTTTATAATAAAATATAAAACTTTGGGCTTAATAATAATAAGTTTAAAAAATTAACATAGATTAAGTTCTTCATCATGCTCCAGGTAGCGTGCCACAGGCTTTGTATATCTATTTCACGGGCTTCTAATAGTAAGTGTGATTTGAAGTGTCCCATAGTTATCAAAGTGGTGTAATGGTGACCAGTTATCTTCGCAAAATGGCCTGGGACATTGTTTGGTGAGGGGTGTAATTACTCAACCGCAATACTGGTTTTATTTGTAAGTTCCTTCTTGTCTACTGCCATGGTAGTCTGAGTGATGTTTCTATCTCTTGTCTTTTTCCTGCTAGTTTCTTCTTCCAGTGGTTTTAAGTACAACTGTTCCTGTGATTGAGAGTATTGGTGCCATCTTCTCTCTTACTGACAGCATTTATTGACACAATTGGTATTGTTACTGCCTTTCTGCTTTTAATCTAGAGGGAGGGAGACAATTCCTGCATAATAAGCTTGGGTTTCCATTTTTAGGCAGCTGTCTTCATGTGGCCATGTGTTTCACCCCCTTCCTCTTGTAATTTGCACCACAAGCATCAACATCTGCACATGTTTTTCCAGGATCTCTGGGAGTTCACCTCCATCCCTGTGGGGGCTGAGTCCCCAGGAATTTAACCCTCAGATTGTGCTGCTGCAAATTCAGCCAGCCAAGGACCTATGCTAGTCTACTTTTTGGCCCTGGCTGTGTTCAACAGTTGTTTATAGATTCTCATCATCCCTTTGTATGTCTGTTCTTCAAACCAGATTTGACACATGAATTGTTAATTTATGGAATCTTGCTCATGTTAGCACTGAGGTTCGCAGTTTGTTTTATTGATTGACCATTAATAAAACCGAATTCATAAATTCATTCAAAAGTATTTACTGAATGCCTTCTAGTTCCCAGGATCTGTGCTGGGCATTGGAGATGCATGTGCAAATAAAAGAGGCAGCTTTGTTTTCATCACAATTACAACTTAGGGAGGAAAAATATATCAATTAATCATACAAGTAAATGTCATTGCAAACTGTGATAAGTGCAAAATGTCATGAGGAAAAGTGGGAAGATTTGTGAGCTACTATTATGTAGACATGATGTGGTCCTTGGCCACAGGAAGGCATCCTGAGGAAGGTAAGCTTGAGCCGCCATCTGAAGAAGAGTGGACGCAAATCAGGAGAGGACAGTGCAAAACTCCAGTGCAAAGGCCCTGTGGTAGAAAGGGGCAACACATAGTTCTGAAACTGAAGGAAGACAAGGCAAGAGCAGAGGACAGGTGGATGAGTTGAGGTTGGAGAGATGGCCCAGGCCAGATGTTGCAGGCCACCCACAAAACAGTAAGAGAGAGTCAAGGAAATGTGTTAAGTGGAAAGGCTGTCATTTACTATGTGTTTTTAAAAAGAATATTCAATTAGCAATTACCAAGTAATAAAATAATTCTTAATTTTCACCAATGAATGGTTCAATTACTCGAGAGTGAATTAAGTGCATACTATATAAAAATGGCTTTAAACTTGGTGCTTCAGGGGTTACAAAGCTGAAGTAGATATCTTCCCTCCAGGTGCTGGAATTCCAGTAGAGGACATTAAATGTGTACACAAATGACTTTAATAGAAATAAGAACAGTACAGATAAACTAGTGCAAAAGTATTTAGAAATACAATGATTATTTTAGGAGAGAGATAACTAATCTCTTGAGACAATAATCATGGCATTGGTTCTTTAAAAACTAAAAAACACTAGTGTTATTTAGATATAGTTCACACACATATATAATTCACCCATTGAAAATATATAATGTAATAGTTTTTATTATTTTCACAGCTATGTGCATATAAAATTGATTGTCAGTTCCAGAACTTATTTACTACCTGTAAAAGTAACCCTATATGCTTTAGTAATCACTCTCCTTTTCCACCTTATCCCTAGCCCTTGGTAACCACTAATCTACTTTCTGTCTCTATAGATTTTCCCATTCTGAACATTTCATACAAATGAAATTATATAATATGTGGTTGTGACTGGCTTCTTTTACTTAGCATGTGTTCAAGGTTCATCCATATTGTAGCATGTATCAGTAACTCAGTCCTTTTCATGGTCAAATAATATTCCATTGTATGGATGTACCACATTTATTTATCCATTCATTGTTTGATGGACATTTGAATTGTATCTATTAATACCTTTAGACTGTTGTGAAGAGTAATACCGTGTACATGTATTTGTTTGAATATCTGTTTTCAATTCTTTAGGATCCATACCTAGAAGTGAAATTGCTGGGTTGTATGGTTATTCCATGTTTAATTGCTTGAGGAACTGCCAGACAGTTTTCCAAAGTGGCTGCTGTTTTGCGTTCTGAGGGTTCTGATTTCTCCACATCCTTGCCAACACTCTGACTTTTTAATTAAAGCCATGCTAGTGGGTATGAAGTGGTATTTTATTATAGTTTTGGTTTGCATTTTCTTGATGACCAATGATGTCCAGCATATTTTAATGTGATGGCATTGGTTCTCACATTTAAACATAATAAATAACTCATTCCCTTTTAAGTTGATAAAAGAATGAGATAAAAAAAAAATGGGGTCGAATGTAAACTACATGATGGTAGGGACCTTCCTGTCTTATTTATGATTGTGATCCCATTACCTAGTAATAGGCAATAGTAGTATACAATAAAACACTGGGTGGCTGTCTAGTTGGCTGATTGACTACTGACCTCTTCCTTCTAGTATAGGTAGGAGAGAAAAGATTTCTGAAATACAGTGAGTTTTTTTTCCACCTGCCTTTCCTCTGCCTTATTCAGCTTATTGACTCATTCCCATATTTACAGAGAAAGAAACTTGTAGGATATTAGATCTTTAAAGAAGTTGGTGTTTCAGAGCTCAGGGACAGCTCATTTTCTCTGTCTCTCTGAATGACTCATTTTTTAGAATTACAGAATGATGGGAGTTAATAGAGAATTGTGAGACCCTTAGAGATTAGATTTTTAAATTAAACGTTTCATTCTTTTTACCTTTCCAAAAGCTATTGTCATCTTCTTTGAATTGTGTATTTGTTTTCATGATTCTTAACAAAATCAAACAATAAACAACCAAACAACAACAGCAATAATAAAGACCATCCTGGCTGGGCACTGTGGCTCACGCCTGTAATCCCAGCACTTTGGGAGGCTGAGGTGGGTGGATCACCTGAGGTCAGGAGTTTGAGACCAGCCTGGCCAACATGGCAAAATTCCATCTCTACTAGAAATACAAAAATGAGCCGGGTGTGGGGGTGCACACCTGTAATCCCAGCTACTTGGGAGGCTGAGGCAGGAGAATTGCTTGAACCTGGGAGACAGATGTGCAGTGAGCTGAGATCGCTCCACTGCAACTCCAGCCTGGGTGACAAAGGGAGACCCTGTCTCCGAAAAAAAAAAAAAAGAAAAGAAAAAAGCAGATTGGGATTCTTAAGTCACTCTTTCTCCTTAATGGGTATTATTATTGGTACATAGACAATAACAATTATTAAAGGCTAGAGGGGCAGAGTCTTAAGAAAAATCAATGTAAATCCATATCCCACAATCAGAACCTCATCTACCCTTATGTTTTTGGAAACTATTTATAATACAAAATGTTGGAGCATCAGTTATGCCAAAAGTCAAATTGCTTCATTCATCAATGGGAAGCTACCTCAGAAACTTAGTGTTTCCAAATATAAAGCTGTGTTATTTCCATTCATCACAGTCATTTTTATAAGACCACCAGGATCAAAAGTACTAGGCTTACATTCCTATGAGGATGTCTTAAGGGTCCCTAGAGTCAGAAGCACCGAACTCAGCTGTCAGGAGGATATATCAGGAGGCCATTTCTTGTCCCAGGCCCCTTCTGGGTAAAAAAGTAATAGCGAATAGAAAACAGACAAAAAAGCTGTTAGGTTGATAATCACTCTTGATACGCAGTCTCTCTAGGGAGAGACAATAAAACAATTATGCTCTCAACCCCAAAACCTTTATCATAACTCGAAGAAAGGTACCTAAAGTGTTGTTATGATTGCCCTGTTTACTACTGTAATTTTTTCATTCTTGTCAGCTGTTATTTAATACCTTGGACACTGTGGGTCTCTGAAAAGTTTTTGCGTAGCATAAGCCAAACCTGCTTCAAAAATCATTTTTCACCCAGAAACAGAAGGTTGGGATAGAAGAGGTTCTGCCAATTTGGCATTAGAGAGGTTGCTGTTAGGCCAGTTAAAAAGACACTCTGTTAATGTAATAAGCGCAGGCCATCCTAAGGGAATGGAAAAGCATTTTCCAGAACTTTTATTTCTTGTGTTAAAGATTTAAGCATAAACCTCTGAAAATCCCTGAGAACTAAATTTCTACCTTGAATACATTTCTTTGTTGTGGCTTTTCCTAATTTCCATTTACTTAACCAAGCTTTGAATTTATTTATTCCATTTCATTAAAACAAAACAGGCCCAGTGCAGTGGCTCACAGCTGTAATCCCAGCACTCTGGGAGGCTGAGGCAGGCAGATTGCGAGGTCAGGAGTTCGAGACCAACATGGTGAAACCCCGTCTCTACCAAAAATACAAAAATTAGCTGGGCATGATGATGCATGCCTGTAGTCCCAGCTACTCAGGAGGCTAAGGCAGGAGAATCGCTTGAACCCGGGAGGCGGAGTTTGCAGTGAGCCGAGATCACACCACTGCACTCCAGCTTGGGCAACAAGAGCAAAACTTCATCTCAAAAAAACAAAACAAAACAAAATAAAATCTAGGGTCACAAGACGTAATTTAAAAGAAAGTAGCTCACTCTTCATATATGATACTGTTCATTTTTGCATCTTCTCGTTTTTAATGAAAGGCGTTCCATGCTCAAAGAGGGGGAGCATTTCCAAAGCAGATTCCCTGTGGCTAGGAGGGTGGTCACTTGATCTGGGATTTATTGCCGTGAGGGGGAAGCATTACCTTGGATGAGTGGAAAGACAACAGTGCCTGCGTGGCATGTATGTGGTATTCAATGAAAATTTTCTGGATAGTGGATGAATGAATAGCATGAACATGATGAGTATGATATTTAGTTTTGTGTGCCAATTTGGCTAAGCAACCATATACAAATAGTCAAATATTATTCTAGATTCCTCTGTGCAGGTATCACATATATGAAATTAATATTTAGATTAGTAGACTTTGAGTAAAGCAGATTCGTCTCTGCAACATGGATAGGCCTCATCCAATCGGTTGAAGGCCTTCATAGAAAAAGGCTAACCTCTCTCAAACAAGAGGGAATTCCGCCAGCAGATCACCATCGTGAAATGCAGCGTCACCTCTTGCCTGGGTCTCTAGCCTGCCAGGCTACTCTACAGATTTTGGATTTACCAGCCCCCACAATCATGTCAATGAATTCCTTAAAATCTCTCTCTCTCTCTCTCTCTCTCTCTCTCTCTCTCTCTCTGTCTCTCTCTCTCTCTCACACACACACACACACACACACATGCACTCGGTACAATGACACATATACATGCACGCTATTGGTTCTGCTTCACTGGAGAACACTCAGAAGAATTGAATAATGCAGTAAGTTCAGGAGAACTTTCTGGATGAATATATCCATCACTGGCTAGGACTACTGAGAGTGAAAAACAACGAGGGATGTGTGATACAAGCTGAGTTAAATGTTAAGATTGCATGTGCCAGGGTACCCACGTAGTACCCACAGCAGAGGAGGGCAGTGCTGCTCAAAGGAACCAGATGGGCTGAACATCTTTCAACCAAACACCAACATTTTTTTTACGTAGTTGAAATCATGGTACACATGTTATACATGAAATTTTGTATTCTGCTTTTTCTCCCTATAGCACATCATTAAACGTTTTCTTGTTATACTACATAAGCTTCAAAAATACTTCTAGTGGTTGTAAAACATTTCATCATGTTCTCTACTGTTGGATCTATGTTTCCAATTTAACATTATAAGTAATGCTACATGGAACATCTTCATGCACATGTGCTTTCTGATCTCTTGTTTCTGAAGGATAAACAACCAGTAATGACATTACTGGACCAGACAGTAACAACATTTTGTTTTTCTAAAGGAAATAGAAGGCAGGAAGTAGAAAAATCAAGAAGAAAAACTATTATAAATAGAAAACTTCAAAAGATGAAAGACAAAAATTCAAATAGACCAGTGATCAGAAAAATTATAAATGGATTAAAGCTCCCTATTAAAAATTGGAGGCCCTCAAATTGAATATCTAGGAAAAGTAGTTATATATGGTTAAATGTGCTTTGCAAGGGGAATACCTAACAGAATGACACAGAAAAATTGAAAGTAAAGATGTGAAAAAATATAACCTAAAACCAACCAATGAAAGTTGTTATAGCAAGAATATCAGATGAAATAAAATTAAAGGTAAAAAAGTGAAAAAAGTGATATTAGAAATAATATACTAGGAAAATATTATAATCATGTACATGCCCATTCCCAATAACATTGACTTCACATTTACATAAAAAATTGTCCAACCTTGCAAGGATAATTTGACAACTCTTTAATCATAAGGGCAGATTTTAACACACTTCTCTCAAAAATGGATACCTCAAGCTGAGAAGATGTAAAAGTATGAAATATTTGAACAATTGAAATTGTGTGATTTAATAGACATATTTAAAACCCTGCATTCAAGAGAAGAATACACATTTATCAATGACTACATGGAAAATTGTAAAAACTTGACCACTCAGACTCCAAAAGTCTCAACATATTCCAAAGATTGATGTAACATACAATACAATTAAATTTCAATTTAAAAAAAGCAAAAAAAAAATACAATGATGATTATTTTGAGTAGTGTTTTTTTGTTTGTTGTTTTTTTTGAGATGGAGTTTTGCTCTCGTTGCCCAGACTGGAGTGCAATGGCACAATCTTGGCTCACCACAACCTCCTCCTCCCGGGTTCAAGCGATTCCTTTGCCTCAGCCTCCTGAGTAGCTGGAATTACAGGCATGCACCATCACGCCCAGCTAATTTTGTGTTTTTCGTAGAGATGAGGTTTCTCCATATTGGTCAGGCTGATCTCGAACTCCCGACCTCAAGTGATCTGCCCACCTCAGCCTCCCAAAGTGCTGGGATTACAGGTGAGAGCCACTGTGCCCGGCCATTTGGAGTAGTTTTAATAGTAGATCCCAGTTGGATATAGCTTATTGTCTGTGATTAGGTAGATGAGCTTTAAAAAAGAATATTATACACTGATTAAAGTGAATGAACTAGATATACTGATATGAATGTGCATAAATTTTGGAAACATAATATTGCATGAAAAAATCAAGTTCAAGAGCAATATATAGTGTAATACCATGTACGTAAAATTCAAAATATAAAGGAATATCACATATAATTCATGGATATTGTATGTGGAAAAATTATGTTATTTAATGTTATATTAACAATTAGCTATTCATAGGTAATATATAATTATTTAATATATTATTTAATTACATAAATTAAGTTTATATTTACTTATTTAATGTATACTTATAGATTATTTAATGTATTGTTACTAAAATAATAATTAAACAAGGAATAGTTATTTGCCTTTGGGGAAGAAGGGAAGATAATGGAATTAGGGATGGAAGAGGCCAAAGAGATTTCTACTATCCTCTTCAAAATCTAAAATAAATATAGCAAAATGTTAACATTTGTTAATTCTGAGTGCTGGCTACATAGGTATTTGTTGTATTACTGTCTGTTCTTTTCTGTTTGAAATACTTCATTATGAACAAAAGCTTAAGTTACTTGCCAGGGATACATAGCTGGTAGTTGATATTTTAGTTTCAATATTTTGGTTTCCTTATTTTTTATTGTTTAAAAGTACTTAATGTTTATAATTTCAAAGTGAATTCCTTCCATTTTTCCTAGGTTTATTTAACTTAAAAAGTGACTTGAGTTTTAGTCTTCCACTCTTGAAGTTTATTCTGTTTGCATTCTTACTCACTTTTCTCCTTGACCTCTTGGGAGTTTTGGTCATGATTATTAAACAAGAAAGGGTTACAGAGACAGTTTTCATTGGGAGAAGCTTGCATATGAGGATGAAATATAAATCTACTGTTATTATTGACTTGACTCTGAGTTACCATTAACTGCTAGCCTCTGGGCATTATCCAGAACTTCAGAAGGAAAAAGCCTTCTCCTCTTACTTTTCAATCACAGAATAATGTTTCTTTAGTATCTCTGATGTGCCCAGTATAGTACCTCAAATCCAGTGCATTGTGAAGGACCAAAGAAATACAGAGCAAAGGCCAGGTGTGGTGGCTCATGCCTGTAATCCCAGTACTTTGGGAGGCCAAGGCAGGAGTATTGCTTGAACCACGAGTTCAAGAGCAGCCTGGGCAACATATTGAGACCCCATCTCTACAATTTTTTTTTTTTAATTAGCTGGGCATTGTGGTACATGCCTGTGGTCCCAGCTACTTGGGAGGCTGAAGTGGGAGGATTGCTTCAGCCCAAGAGTTGGATGCTGCAGTGAGGCGTGATTATGCCACTGCACTCCAGCTTGGGCAATTGTGGGGTGGGGTGGGCTGGGGCAGAAACCTGTTCTAGACTACTGCCTCTCAAAGCTTGTACACAAGACTCTGCTGAACAGATTAGTAAGATATCTGGGCTCCAGGACCCACCCCAACAGATTCTGCTTGAATAGGTCTGGAATGGAGCCCAACAGTTTGCATTTTCACCTAGCTCCTGGTGATGCTGATGCTGGTATTCCACAAATCATACTTTTAGTAGCTTGGTTTTAGACCAGAGCTTCTCAAACTTCCAAGCACATTCAAATCATCTGAGATCTTGTTAAAACAGAATACGGCTCAATAGGTTTTAGGTAGGGCTGAGGTTCTGCATTTCTAACAAGTCTCAGGTGAGGCCAAGTCATGGCTGGATTTTGAATAGAGGGACCAGGGGTTATAGAGATCAGTTGTCACCTGGATCTAGAGTCCTTAGTGAATTTGCCTGCACACAGACACCAGTCCTGTAGAGCAAAAGCCAGAAGAAATATAGACTCCTTTTGTTGGAGAGAAATCATTGTTAACAGGAAACCTCTTGCAGCCTTGTTATCTGCTCTTTGCTCCTTGAGAATTTTGGTTTTGCATTGGTCTTTAAAGGACAATCGTGAGTCAAAGGCTTTGAGAGAGAATATTACAGTTCTTTTTTCCGCATGCTTTTAATAACAACCAAAGTTGTTCATTTTTCTCTGAGTTTATGATAGGTACATAATGATGATTTTCATCCAAGGTCTGAAATAACATTTTTTTAAATCAGTATTTACCTGATTCTTTTGCAAAGGTCAGTGGGAAGATATAATGCTCTTCTCAGAGTCCACAGAAGCTCTTCAGATTAGTTCTTATTTCACATTCATTAATATAATATTTCTTTATAGAATATGGCATAAAGGGATACAATTTTAAGGACTCTATATCAGCCAGCATTTCTAAAGTGAACTAAAATTATTTTATTGCAGATTTAGAGGGAGGAGGCTTATATGTTATCCCCACAATTTTATTTTTAAAACAGAGGTGGAAGAAAATCATTAGACTGTAATGTGCTACAGTCTAATGTGTGTAATCATTAGTGTGTAATGTGCAATTTTAAGGTTGGAAAAGCTATTTAAATTGTAGAAGAACTAAAATTATGTATCTTAGTTTTTTCTTATAAAAACAGTAGTTTACTGGCTATAATATGCTTCCCGTAGAGAATCAGAGGCCAGTGCTATCTTTTAGCACTAAGATTACGTCCTTGTTAGCTGTGTTCAATTGGAGTGAATATCTAGATCATGAACCAAGGACTCCTAGAGATGAGGTCAACTCCTGGGGTATATGTATTTCTTGGGCAGAACTGCACATTGGTGTCACCTGGGAGTTTTCTGATGCCCTGGCCACACTCAGGACAATTTAGTCAGAGTCTTCCAAGCTGTGGCCTGGGCATCAGTGCTATTTAAATCTCCCTGATGATTCTAAAGTGCAGTCAGGAGTGAGAACCAGCAGTGGAGAGGCCTGGTCTTCTTTCACGTCTGAACTCCACTCTCATCTCCTGGATTATAGTGTAACTTATGATTTTGCTCAGTCTGAGCCAAATTCATGGATGATTGAGCATCTTTCTTTCCCTTAACTTCACATTATCCTTCTCTGTTAATCAAACACATTTAGATTCTCCTAAATATGTTTATATTCTAAGAATAGGGCTATTCTTTAATTTGAAAGCATCATTTTTTCATAATTTTCAGCTAATTAGGATCCACATTAGATTTTTGTTTGTACTTAAAGGAATGCATGTAGACTTCTTTTGGGTTGAGACTATATCTTTTAATCTGTCTCCTTTCCCAGGAGGATGCTGAATTAATGTATCTTTTCATTTAATTATCCATGGTGCACAGCATATAATTTAATGCCTGGCACATAGAGAGAACTCAGCAAATCTTAGTTGAATGTACATTTGCCCTTGTCCTTTAACTCTGGTGCTCAAATATTCAATTAGTTCCTGAATGTTGTTGACATAGGCTCTCAAACATATTTAAATCTATTTCCTGGGTTGCATTAGCAACCATCATTGTCTTGGTGTAGCTCATTGTTATCTTTTCTGTTTTCCAACTGCTCACTCTCCTCTTTCAGGTACATCTTCTCCCATGATGAACTAATGTAGCCTCTACTTCCACATCCCAGCTTCTTCTGTGCAGCCAAAGTGATTTTGAAAATTAATTTTCTTCCATGTATTATGTTGTATTTTATTATATTATTAATACATAATTTAGACCTTTTTTAAAATATAAAAATAAAGTCTGTTACCTTAGCCCAGAAAATATCTCTCCATTTACACAGTACATTTTATTGTTTGCTTTCCATAGGTTTTGCATTGTAAAGTTTTTTTTTTTTGTGACAGTAATGGATTAGCATTGTGAAGTGGGTCTTTTTGTATAGTTTATTGTCTTAAGCAGTTATTGATGGCATATAGGAAAACTGTTTTTATAGCTGATTTTTTTGAAGTTTCTCAATTACAGGCTATCATGTCATTTGCAAGCAAGTAAAATTGTGTCCTTTACTTTCTACAATCTATGCATATTATTTGCTTTCTTGTGTAATTTTACAGACTATAACTTTAAGAATAATGTTAGTTAATAGTGGTAATGAAAAGCATCCCTTTTTTTGAATTTACAGACATGCCTCTGATATTTCATTGTTAAGAACAATTTTGGCTCTCTAAATTGAGACGGACTCTTCACACTGTTAAAGAAACATTCTTTTGCTTTAGTTTTAACATGTTTGTGAAATTTTGAAACCAGGATTAATGTTAAATTTATTGTATATTATGTTGCATCTGTAAGTATGAATACATAGCAGTTCTTTCATCTATTAATGTGAAAAATTAGATCAGTAAATATCTTGAGATCAAACCAACCTTGCATTCCTAAAAAAAACCCAGTATTTGGTTATGATATATTATTCTTCTAATATACTGTTGAATTCTGTTTAATTATGTTTTATATGGTATTTTTGCCCTTGTATTTGTAAATAGATAGTCTATAGTTCTCTTGTCTATGCTCTCCTTGTTACATTTTGGTAAGCCTGTGGTCTCTTCCCACACATGTTCAACTACTTATGCCATATAAAATTATTATAATTCTCTAGTGGGTAATGCCATTTCAGGGCTTAATGGCTTTCTATGTGCTGTCCTCCCTGGTGTTTTGCTTTTCCTTGTTTGCCTTTCACACTCATGCAAAACTCTGACCATTGCTGGTCATTAGTCCCCTCCTCAATGAAGTTTTCTCAAATATGCCCTCCCCATTTCCAACTCAGTTGATCATTCCCTTTCCTGCTGTCTTTCAGTATTTTCATATCTCCATTGTAATATTGATCATATGGTAATAAAATTATTTTTCTATTTGTTTCTCTCATTCTATTTTAAGTCTTTGAAAGTGGAGATTTTGACATTTTATTTTTATATCACTAGTTCTCAGCTTCATGCTTATGAAATGCTAGTTGAATGCATGAGCAACTGAAGGAAACTCATATATACATTTCCTTTACCTTACTGCAGTGCTTCCTAAGGATACTGTAAATTGCTCCCAGCATGACAGAGAGAAATAAGCACATTCTTTCTTAGTCATGTATCTTTCAAATGGCCTGATTATGCTCCTTTGCAAGGCCCCAAGACATGTGTTGAATTATTCATTCAATATTCATTCAATATTGTTGTGTTGCTTAATTTGGCATTATGGTGGCACAGCATTATATTTAGATACAATGGAGGACAGGATTGTGAAAACATGGATCATTCTTCAATAAGGTTTTCTTTTCCTCTGAAATGTATCCAATTAATGGGAGTGGGAGCATTTGCCATTCCACAGATGAACACCTGCAATGTGCTAGTAACTGTGCTGGATGCTGAAGATTTGGCAGGAAATTAAACAAACACAGTCCTTCATGGCAGCACTTACATTCTATTTGGGGAGTGCCACCAAAAATAACCAAACAAACAAAATAATTTCTGACTTGAGAGAAGGTGATGAAATGGGAGAATGGGGTCATTTTAGATACTAGTGGTCAGGGAATGAATGTCTCAGCAGGTAATATTGGCCTGAAATTTGAAAAGGAGAGAGCCACCCCTTCTCCAGTTAGCCTGGAAGATTGTTCCAGATGATGAGCATGGCATTTTTAAGGAAAAGCAGGAAGGCCAGCCTGGTTGAAGGTAGTGAGCTAGGGCTTCTAAATGGAGATGAAGGTGTAAAGCAGGAAGAGCGTAGCTCATCTGGGGACTTGTGGACCATGACTAGGGCTTAGTTAGATTGTACTTTAAATGTGATGAGATATTTTTGGAAACTTTTGATTAAAGGAGTTTTATGATCTGTTTAATACATTTGAAAGAACATTTGGCTGCTATGTAGGGAAGAAAAGTTCTGTTCCCCTACACATTATTATAAGAAAAGGTTAGACAAAAATATTTAACTGGCTGCTGTGTCACCAAGAAGGCATATGATGATGTTTGTGCTGTAGTTGGAAATATATAGGTGAGAAATTACAACTTTTCCTATTAAGTGTTAATAAAATCTTTTTCAACCATGCTGCTTTTTCCTCTTTCCTCTTACTTTCTTCCCCAGTGCTTGGCTTTCAACCATTATCTTTATATGTGTAATTCACCTCACTCACCTTTTAAATTTCTTGTTCCACATAATACTCCTTACCACTCTCATAGCATCATTAACTGCCCCAGTATTATATAGACATAATGCTAGATTTTTATACACCTGGAAAGAGATAAAAAGTAGTTTAGAATTTCTCTTTTTTTAAAAAAATGTCCAAATTGCATCCTATGAGTGACTAAGCAGCATTATTAAGAGCCTTTATAAAACAGCAGACAGCCTAGAGGTACTTACAGTGATAGCAATGAAACAAAGCAATTTTTAAATTGATTTAGCAAAATGCTTAGTTACTATTTCATGGTAGGCAAAACAATAATAAACCTTAAAGGAGGAATCATCCTAAGACACTATGAAAAATAAAACCAGCATGAACTCATTGGTTGCTGTCAGCCCTTGTTTTTATGGCTTGTATATGAATGTTGGTAAGAGAGAGTGAGAGAACCCGTTGGTGGGCTTTTGGCTGAAGTTGGATGCATATCAGTAGGGATGTCCAAGTCTGTCAGTAGTCATGGTCTCTGTTTTGCAGAGAATCACATTTTATTAACTGTACAATAGGAACACTCTGGCTCAACCCTGTCTCCTCTCTCCAATGTAGACACAGTGGTGTGATGGAGCTGCCTTATATTGTCCTCCTACTGCCAATTGTTAGAATTTCTCCCCAGCTGTGTGTTTAGTGATCAGTGATGCCACGTTGGTACTGTAGCTTAGAAGCAGCCACACTGGCTGTTTACACCACATAAGTCAGCATGCACTACCAACCAGGGGTCCCCTCTTCTCCCTGATCCCACCAAGAACCAGTTGTTGAACATTTACCACCACACCACTGCCTGGATGTTCCATCAGAAACACAGTGTGTTTAAATACAAACTCATCATCTCTCCTCCCCCCCACCCCGCTCCTTTCTACTACTGGCTTCTTCTGCATCCCTCTAATTTCTTGGCAGACTTTAAATCCAAGCTTGAATCTCCAGATGCATCTTTGACTCTTCTTTTTCCCTTTTGCCTCAGTGTGAGACCCTTTTTCAGGCTCTATACATTCTCCTATCTCAATGCTTTATGTCCCCTCTCAATTTCTACTGGTGTTCGCCCAGGTAAGTGGTGTCTTTCCCTCTTGTAAAACCTTAGTTGGATCTTCTGAAATAGCTGCTTAATCCCCACATAACTTCTTTTCTCCACCTCTTCCATTCCATCCAAAATATTCTTATTAGCTTGCTTTCCTGATGCGTATTTTGAATTCTATCACTTTTCTGCTCCAACTGTCAATGACTCCTTCTGATTACTTAAATAATGTTTGTGCTTCATAGTTTGGCATACAAGGAAGTCCATTAAATAAGCAACACTTACCTTTCCCATTGATTTCTCGTGATGTCTGTTCCCCTTCTTGATGTTCTTGGGTCCCCAAATGGAATGTATGCCGATTCAAACAAATGTATGTCTAAAGTATACATTTTTCTGAAAAGCCTTTTTTTCCTCTTTGCCTGGGTAAAACTTATTTTTTTCTTTTAGATGTAACTCAGATGATGCCACCTCCTCAAAATCTTTCCTAACTTCTCACTTCCTATCCTCCATGCCAGAGTAATCTATTTCCTTGAACTCCCTTGGTAATGCTAGACTGCTTTTTGTAACACCCATTATTTTCCTCCTTTATTACAACCTATTTTGGCACATTGTGTAGTTTGGAGTAAGTACCCCGCCTTACTCATCTTTGTCCCTTGCTCAGACAAATGGCACAGTTGCTTGCCAAATAGAGATTTATTAAAAGAATTAAAAAAAGGAAAATAATGTTTGCGCTTAGGTGGAACACCCTTTAGCTGCTGGAAGTAAAATAAATAAAAGCAAAGGAAGTAAAAAATGACATGATAGGAATACTTCTGAAAGCCCCCCAAAAGTTTAACTTTTAAGTGGAACATTTTTATGTTATATAATGTGTTTGAAGAGGATGTCACATGGAAGCTGAAATAGAATAGAATAATTCTACAGTGTAACAGAAGGCAGGATCTGAATAAAGGGCTGGAAGTTATAGAACACATTTTCATTTAATATATAAGAAAACTTCCTGAGAGATAGAAGCTGTAATTGTCTATCACAGGAATGAGATTCCTAAAAAGCTACCGAGCTCCTATCACAGACATGATGCAGATGTACGACCATCTGGCAGGAGTATTATAAAAGGAATTCCTGCAGGGAGTAGATATTCCCTAAGGTCTTTTAAGACTCTGTGATTCTATAATTCTCTGACTTTTAGTGAGTCATCTGGCCTATTGGGTTTTTGAGCTGTCACAGCCCTAAACCACAGTGGGTTGCCATGATTGTTGCTATTAAGACTTTTATTGTATAGTGGGAACATAAAAATATTTAGGAAGAAAACATCTATAAAGATTACCCCTTCCTCCGCAAAAAAATGGCTTCTCAATTTCAGGTCCCCTGCTTTGGGGAAAAATGTTCTATCACTATTCTTAGATCACAAGCTTAAAATCTAGAAAACCTGCCATGTTAGGGACGGGTGTGGTGGCTCATGCCTGTAATCTCAACACTTTGGGAGGCTGAGGTGGGTGGATCATAAGGTCAGGAGTTTGAGACCAGCCTGGCCAATATGGTGAAATCCTATCTGTACTAAAAATACAAAAAATTAGCCAGGTGTGTTGGTGCACACTTATAGTCCCAGCTACCTGGAGACTGAGGCAGGAGAATCACTTGAACCCAGGAGGCAGAGGTTGCAGTGAGCCGAGATTGTGCCACTGACTCCAGAGGTTGCAGTGAGCTGAGATCGTGCCAGTGACTCCAGCTTAGGTGACAGAGTGAGACGCTGTCTCAAAAAAAAAGAGAAAGAAAGAAAAGGAAGGAAGGGAGGGAGGGAGGGAGGAAGGAAGGAAAGAAAGAAAGAAAGAGAGAGAGAGAGAGAAAGAAAGAAAGAAAAAGAAAGAAAGAAAAAAGAAAGAAAGAAAGAAAGAAAGAAAGAAAGAAAGAAAGAAAGAAAGAAAGAAAGAAAGAGAAAGAAAACCTGCCATATTATAATTTAGGCTTAGTTTTTTTTCAGTTCCTTTGCCATGAGTCCCCAAGGGCATGGACTGAGCTGGGGAGTAAAACCTCATTCTCTAGTGGCTTTCATCTTGTCCCTTGTCTGGAGTCTTTCCTCACCTGGAAACACTATTTGCAAATTGCATTCAGTTCTGCCTGCTTCTTCGCTAGATATTTGGATTAGCACCTTGGTCTTCCTTCCTCCAACTGCTGATCTAGAGGTTACCTCTCCCTATGTTGTCGTATATGAATATAAGGACTTCTACATTTTTCTTTTTCTTTTTTTCAGGAATTTGACTACTAGCAATGATAAGTGAATAGGAGGGTAATCTTTTCCCTGTGTTCTTGACCCCCTCCTCTCCTGTTTTCTTCCTGATATTATGTCACCAGTTACCCAAACCCTCCATCTCTTTAGCTTCAGCATCTTATCTTGGACTTCCTTCCCCCCTTTGATGCAAAATGTGTTCAAGTCTTCTTGATTCTGTCTCTCTCTCTCTCTCTCTCTCTCTGTCTTCTGGGTTCCCTTCAAATTATCTCCTCATTTCTCTCCTCTGATCTGACAACCTACTGAAAGAATGGCCTTTCCTCATTGCCTCCCATATTTTCCACCTGCAATACACTTCAGGAGGGTTGCTGGCCACACCACTCCCATAAAAGTATTCCTGCTAAGACCACCACTGACCTCCTAGCTGTCTACTCCAGTTTTCAGAACTTACTTCCCTCCGTATGTTAGTAGTAGTTAAATCCATGGAATGCCTATTCCTCCTTCACTTTGAGGCCATTTAACCCTCTAAATCTCATTGTCACTTAGTAGTCGCTTTATCTGGACTTGACTATATAAACATCTGTAAGTAATGCATTCAGAAAACAGGTTTTGAGCATGTACTCTAGACCAGGCTCTGCACTAGGGCTGGGGAAAATTGGTGAGCAACACCTGCCAGCCCTGGGGCATGGTGGAGTAGATGGAGTGAGGGATCACTCCCATGGGGGTGCAGTTGCAGGGTGTGATAAGGGCCATGCAAGAATGCCAGGAGAATGTTTAAGAGCAACCTTATCTAGTCTGGGGATCTCAGAAACCTTCCCTGAGAAAGCTACTCAGCTGCATATTGAAGGAGGAGTGGATTTTAACTAGGAGAAGCGGGAGGAAGAACACCCCAGCTAGAAGGAACAGCATGTGCTTTAGAAGGCGACCTGTCTTAGGGGAGAGGGTGAGGGCTCAGCTTTGAATGCTGTCTTTGCCACTTATTAGTAATGTGATGGTAAAAAGAGAAAATCATGTGATGCCTCTGGGCCAGTGTTCTGGGGCCTTTTAGGCAATTATCTCTGCAGTTGCTTATAGAAAACAGGCCTCACATTCCAACTCTCGGGGGCTCATCTGAGGGTGCTCTCATTCTAGCAGAGGGTGTGGGGAAGCTGGCATGGAGGGGAGGGCCTGTGGTGTTTATGATTTGGCTTTGGGGAATGTCTGGTCATGGAGTCCTTTTTCTGGGATTTGAGGATGGTGGCGTGCCAGCCCCACTGATGGGTGGGGGTGGGCCTCTTGGGATGGGTAGCACCCTGTTTAGGTCCAGTGGACTGAGCTATCCCTGGGCAGCCAAGGCTGCAAAGGGCATTGAGTGTGAAAAGACCCTTTCTTGTGCAGTGATGGGATGTGAATGCTGGTTTATTGTGGAGCCAAAAGGCACGGCAGATGCTTGATGCAAGGCCCCCAGCATCTGAAAAAGTTCACCACTGTACCGCATCCTCCAGGGGCAGCCGCCTCTGCCGCCCTTTGATTAATGCACGTAGTGGAGGATTTGTGCCTTCGCCTGTTTGTGGGACTTGGCAGCCATCCACTGCCTAATGTGAAAAAGGCCTATGGAAGGATCGGCCCCTTTGAAGCAGGGGGCTGGTGGTGACTGCTGCGTGTGGCTGGGGTGTGGCCTCCAGATGCTAGAGGCCTTCACTTTCATAAATTTTCCTCACTGCCATTTGTGACTCCACACTCCCAATTACTGCCCTCTCTGGAGGTGGCCATGGCCAACACAGGCAAACCCAGGCTGGTATTGTTCGGCTGCCGATGGGAAGACTAGAGACAATGCTGGGGCTGGCATCCTGGGGGATGGCACCCTAGAGTGATAGGAAAGAAAGAACAAAGTTCAATTCCTGCACATCCTTCAAACTCTGAACTTCAGTGGGGGTGGAGATGGAATGCTGCAATTTCTATTTTGCTTAGTCCTCTGACCATTTCCATTTCTGTGCATGGATGAATTTTGCTCTTCTCTTTAGGGATTCGTTGGGGGAAGGGGAGAATACAGATTTTCATTTACCTTCTATGAGAACCCTAAGGGAGAGAGATTAGGCAAGGAAAGGAGAATGTAGAAAGGGGTAATAATGTGCCCAAGATAACACAATTGAGGTTCAGTCTTGGTGTGGTGATCACTTACCTTGCTGCCTCTTCGAATAGATTATGCTGTGGGACACTTGTGTAGGCATGTTTTCTTCTCCTCTAGGGCCCAGACATGAGAAGCAACACTGAAGAAGGCATTTGCTCTCAAGTGCCAGCCCTGTACTTACTGGAGCCTGAGAGCTAGTGCCCCCTTAACATGTTGCCCTCAAGACTCCTGCTTGCGTGTTGCCTGGCCCAGTTCTGCCCTGCTCTCCCCACCACACCCCAAAGGCCCCAGGATTGAAGCCAGTTCTGCCCTGCTCTTCCTACCATGCCCCAAAGCCCTCAGGATCGAAGCCAGGTTCTTCTTTCTTTCTGCATTTCCCACAATGCCCAGCCCACAGGTTGCACACAGCGGATATTCTCTTGGTGTTTGTTGAGGGGACTAGAACAATTTCAAAGATGGTATGTATCTATGTTGGGAGTAGAATTATGATGAGATGAGCTCACCAAAAAGGAGACAGTGAGTTTCTTTGGGGTAAAGATCCCTCTCTCATTTCTGGGCTGGGGGCTTTTAAAATACATATACTACCTAGTTTTGGGGCTAGCTGAGCCCTGGGCAAGTTCATATCTTGACAGAATCATAGAATATTAGTACTGTGGGGACCCCATCATTTTACAGACTAAGAGTCAGGCTTACCCCAAGACGTGGCTGAATATTGGCAACATGCTGATACTTTTGGTCCCTGATGGTATTACCACCTCAGACTTGGTAGATGTGAAATGTGTATATTGAAATGTGTATATTGCTCTCTGACATAGAGCTCCTGAAACTGTGTAGGTAAGGGCACTAGGGAAATCTTTTTTTAAAATTTTAATTTGGTCTCTGACCCCAGTTCCTGATACAGAGCTCCTAAGACCTTTGCAATTAATTTCCTGAATGGTAGGAGTGAGAGATGCAGAGCTCCTAAATCCTTTGTAATTTACTTGGTGTTAGGAGCATCTTTTGTTCTAATGAGACGGTCCTTGGGGGGCTCCTGGACATCCTTAGGATGGAGAGGGGCTCCATTGCTAGAGGAACCAACCATGTAATTAGAGGATTGGACTTTCAGCCTCTCCCTCTAGCCTCCAAGGAGGGGAGAGGGGCTGAAAGTTGAGTTGATCACCAATGGCTGGTGATATAATTAATCAGGTCTATGTAATGGCACCTCCACGAAAACCCCAAAGGTCAGGGTTTGGGGAGCTTCTGGATAGCTAAACACACAGGGGTTCTGGAAGGTGGTGTGCCTGGGTTCTGGAAGGTGGTGTGCCTGGAGAGGGCACAGAAGCTCTGAATCCCTTCCTACACCCTCACCCTGTGCATCTCTTCCATCTGGCTGTGCATCTGTATCCTTGGTAACAGCCTTTGTAATCAACTGGGCAACTTAAGTGTTTCCCTGAGTCCTGTGAGTCACTTCAGCAAATTAACTGGATCCAAGAAGGGGGTTGTGGAAACTCCGATTTATAAACCGGTTGGTCAGAAGCACAGGCCACAACCTGGGACTGTGATTGATATCTAAAGTGGGGAGCAGTGCTGTGGGACTGGGACCTTTGCTGTGGGATCTGACGCTAACTCCAGTAGATAGTGTCAGAATTGAGTTAAATTTCAGGACACCTAGTTGGTGTCCGCTGGAGAACTAGTGGTTAGTGGGGAAAAGTCCCTACATGTTTTGGTGACCGAAGCTTTCTGTGTTGAGTCAGCATGTGGAAGCAGGAGAAACAGTTTAGTTTTTCCTTTAGTGGTAAAGAATGTTTCTCTTCTGCTTAGGTGAAGGATTCCGACTCTCTTGTACTTGAGATTCTTTTTAGAGACAAAAAAATATGTGACGTTCGATGTAGTACATAGGTGAAATGAGATTTCGTGAAAAAGATAAAAAAGATTGAAAAAGGTGGACGGAGCAGAGGCTTCTTCCTGGTGGTGGCCCATCTCGCCCTGCCCTTTCCAGGAGCCTGCCTCAGATGCACTCACCCTTCTTGGCAGGCATCAGGGGTAGGTGTTTAGGATTACACAGGGGTTTAGTTCACCAGCCTTACAATTGTTTTACAGTAAGCATGACAGTGATGAATTGAGCACAAGTTTAAGAGAAAAGTGACTGATTTTCTGCCAAGCACCATTTTTATGTTCTTTTTTATCAGCCAGCCTCCAAAAAGGTGAGTTGTTTGATTTAGAAGCAAATGCTGGAGTAAGAATTATGGTTACTTCATGCTCTAACTCTCGGCCACTAGAGGGGGGTCGTGACCAAGCTTCCCTCTCCCTGGCCAGCTCCTGAGACCATCTTGCAAGATTTGCCGGGCTCTGCTAGGATGCGGCCCAAAGTGAAATGAGGCGTTATCTCTAGAAGAGTGACAATTCAGCAAAAGTCTGTTAATCATGGTCAGTTTTTCCCTCCGTGAAGCCAGTGTTTCCTACTTGAGCAAAGATAGCTTAACTTCCCAACAGGAGTATTTCTAAGGGTTACTGGTTATATAGTCTCTGGCTTTGGGCTCCTTAAAGATGTGGCTCCTGGGTATAGAGGAAATAGCAAAATGGTGCACATCCCTTCCCCATTATTAGATGGGCGAGAATTTAACTGTGGGCATGAAGATTATACTCTTCACATATGGTCTGATATATGGCCTTATCAAGGGAGAAAATATTTTAGATTCCATACATGCGTGATAGCTGTTTGGTCACTGTTAAAAGCGTACCTCTACTAAAAGCAAGTATGTGGAGCTTCTTCCAAAGCTGGCATCCATGAAAAATCCTAAGAATTGCTACTCTCTTAAAGGAGGTCTCTGTGTCCACAGATGCCTACATTATTCCACAAAAACAATCCATAGCTTCAGAAGAGGGTCAGAGGTGAATGATCATTTCTGGAGCTCCTGTGTGCTGCTGTGCGCGTAATGCCATTCACCTCCTGGGGAAAGTTAGGAGGATTTAAAAATAAATATTTTTAGTAATTGGAGAGCGTCTAAATTAGGTAAAAAGTGTTGGAATGTATAAGTAAGCAATGTATATAAGGTAGGGACAGTGGGCAGGCAATCAAGTAAGAGATTCACTGTGAATCATGAACAAAAATGGTTTGGTAGGTTTTTCTCTTGTTAATTTGGTTGTTGGATTTTTGTTCTTGACAAGCCGGGAAGCAAGGAGTTGACAGGGAGGGAGGAACACAGAAGGCAGGAAGATGAAAATACAAGGCTGAGCAGGGGAGCGCAGGGAGGTAACTGAAGAGTCCTTATGAGCAGGGACACATTGACTGATTCTGTGTGGCTCCTGATGTCAGACCTGAGAGTTAACTGGAGATTATGAGGATTTGGATCCCTAGAAGAAAGAAATGTCATAACCAGCAGATCTGCTGAGCTGCCCTGCAGGAAAACCAGCCCCCTGTCCTGTGAGGTCTCAGGAAGAGGCTGCACGATTCTCTGTCAGGGACTTTTTTTGCTTTGTATCGTTTTTGATATTGGGAGGTTGACCACATGACTATCAAATCTAAGATCTGGTGGTTTGGAAATTCTGTGCCTCTACTCAGGCACCTCCCTTAGCCTAGAATTTCTTTTTTCTCATTCATAATAGTCTTTATGTCATTTGGAGTTTGGTTGTTAGTATTTGCACAATCCTGTTTTCTTGGAGGAGCCCATATCTGTTAGCCTCTGTACCTTGTTTAGTGCCTGAAACAAACAGAGCTCCATGAATGCCTTCTTTTCACTGAGGAGTGGGCTAACGATTTAACTTGAGTATAGGGGGATGAGGGGAGAATTTGGGAAAGCTGAACCGGAGATAACTTTTATATCTACAACCAGAGAAACAGGCTGCACTCCCGTTCCAGGTATCCTCCTGCCCTGTCTCCCCAGATCAAGGTTATGAAATCCACAAGCTAATGAAAATGCCTGGACTTGCTGTTCTGTCCTGGCAAGCCCAGGCAGCCATAGAACCTGGAATATTCTCAACAATATTTAAGCCAGCATGGACAGTAGCCACAGGGATGCCAAACTGGGGCTGGCCCAGGAAAGCCGTGGACAGAGCAGCAGGAGCTCGCTGCTGGCTGGCCCAGCAGGCTAGCCCTGCCCTTTCATTGACAGCTCAATAAAACAGCCTCACAGTTCCCAGGATTGTAGCTTCTGGCCGTGTTTTTCATGTGACAGTGGTGTTTTTTGTACCCCTTCGATGGAAGGATAAGAATGAGTGTGTGAACGTGCCTGTATAGGGCTGAGGAAAAGAGCATGATATTGGATGACATTGTTTTCATAGGTATAATGTGACATGGATGTGCCTTCCTACCTTGGCTACTACCTTTAGTTGTCTCCATGCAACTCAGATTAGGGAAATTAGGGCAGGATTTCAAGGATTAAAATGTGAGTTTTTTAATAGGCTTATGGTAGCTAACCACACTTCTGCTCACTCAGCTAGGACTCTGTCTTCCCTGTCTTCTCCCTCCCCTGTTTTCCATTGATTCCCAGGCACCAATAAACCTAAGATGCCTTCACTCACTTCTGTGACCTTCCTAGATATGTGGAACAAGGAAAACCATATGACCAAATGGTGGTTTTCTTGCTATCTTCCTTGCACTGTTGCGTTCTGCCTCGATCCTGCCATTGTTCCCAGGAAAGCTGACCTTCAGATTGACAAACATTGTCCAGCTGAAGACCCTTAGTGGTGGCAGAGAAAACAGCCAGAACGCTGGATATCTGGCTCCGAGGTGGAGCTGGCACCTGTCACTCCTGGCTTGCCCTTCTGTTCTCCAAGAAGCAGTGTGGAGGGTGCCCAATGGGTAATACATCTGTTGTTCAAAACTGTGCCTGGGAAGCAGAGGCACTTGCCTCTGTCTGACAGGCATGGCCCTTGTGCCAGAGAAAGCAGAGAGCAGAGGGGAAACCACTCGGATATGCTGTTGCTAGGAAGCATAGATGTGTTTGATGTTTTGATTTTAGCAGTATTGGAGGTTTGCCTTTTTAATAACATGAAAAACTATAGGTTTTTCTTATATCAAATATGTGCTTTATTGAAAATGTGTGGTTAAAGCAGAATCCTCTCATCAAATCCTTTTTTTCCACCAGTCATTAAATTAAAAAAAATTCCTCTGGAGACAGGAGAGGAGTGCAATAAGTTCAAAATGAAAATGACAGCAGAAAGTTTCTTGCAGAAGCAGCTTAGTTCAGAGGTTGTTATGGCCAACAGCTCCCATGGCCTTGGCCGTATTAAGCAGTGGCCACAGAGTGGGAGCAAGGATGGAATTCATGTCCTTCAGATATCAGTGTCCAGCTGTCCAATCCTGTGGAAGCTGGGAAAAGGTCATGAGGTTACTCTCTTTCACTCTTTGAATGATTCACTGAATATTTACTGAGCTGTGTGTTCACGGCACTGTGCTAGGGGGCTAGATAAGCCAGACACAGTCCTTGTCCCCCAGAAAGAAAAGAGATGATGTTTCAAAGGATCTGTGCAATAAGAAAGGTATGAAGGACATGGGACTCTATAGGGAGTGGCTAACTTTTTGGGGGCCACTTGGCAAGCACCACTGAGGAATTTGAATTAAGTCTTAAAGGATAGACATTAGATTTTTCCAGTGGAAAAGACCTGGAAGTACCTTCCAGTCAGGAATAGCCAGGTGGATGGAAGTCCACGGGTTGATGGGACATCCTATGATTTGGTAAAAGAATGAGTGGGGAAGAAAGAAATGGAGTTAGAAAAGTAGGCTGAAGTCTAGGCTGCTAGGAACCTTGAATTTGATGCCAAGAAGTTTGAATTTTTTTTGTAGGTGCCCAATCAGAGGTGAGCTTGATCCTAATCTCAGTATACCTATAAATCCCTCTAGGAGGACAGAAATGGATTCCCTGCTGCTAATGGAGCTGCACTCTTGGCAGCACCATCTAATAGCACTCTCTTCAGTGATGGTGGTATTCTCAATCCACTCTGTCCAATATGGGGGCCATTGGCACCTGCTGCCATTGAACATTTGAAATGTGGCTAATGATACTGACAAACTGAACTTATAATTTTATTTAATGGCAATTAACTTAAATTCCAATTTAAATAACCACATGCGTCTAATGGTTTCTGGTGTAGAGTTTTCAGGAGGCAGTAGCTGTAGTTTGATGCGGGAAAATAGTTCTGAAGGCTTCTCTGCAGATGAGTTGTGTTTAATTGGATTTCAGGGAGGGAACTGACCACAGGTCAGTTCTGATCCCACTACTGTGCCGAGTGCTATGAGGAACAGGGTTAAAACATGCCTTCAAGGAGTCATTGAAACATGACACACAAACATCAAACATTGAGAGAAGGGAGGTAGTGGATGTGTGACAAAGCGCTGCCCAGCCTGGTGCCAGCTCCCTGGGCCCCTGCAGCAGCTCTGGGCCTTCTCTTGCCCTATTGTGGCACTGAGCAGCTGTGTTAACCACACAGAACAAGAGTCCTACCTGAACCCTGAACCTCTTGGCTGCCAGGCAAGATGCCAGGAGTGGAGCAGATGAATCAGGAAACCATTTCTAGATACATTAATTTGAAGCTCCTGTGACAGACAGTATGCTTTAAGGGGATTGCAGGGGCTTGATTCCTTTGTTATTTTGCCAATTCCGTTACAATAGAAACCCAGTCAGGCAGGCACTCTTCACCTGCAGAGCTTTGCTGGAAAAGCTCAGAGTAATGCAACCTGTGTTTTCCCACTGGAGCACACTGGGCAGCCATGTTTCCTGACCAACTCACCATCAAACAGAACATAAATGTGACAGAACAATGTCATGACAGCTGAGGTACCAAAGCCATAAATCTCAGTCACTCCCAGAAGTGATAAAATTCTGCTACTTATTCTATAAAATGAATATAAATGTAGACTATGGGTGCATACTGATTAAGAAAAGGACAACGATCTTCCATAAACACAGAAGAACTCAACTTCACTGTGTCATAAATTAGATTTTCCTCACACTGAATTATGAAGTGTGATAAAAATGAATAGTTGAATAACAATTGTTTTGTCCCTCCCTAAAATTTGAAGTGCATTTGAAGATGCTTTTATTTTTCTCTTAATAAATTCCTTTGTAACCAACAGGAGCATGCAAAATTATTCCATTGTCTATTCCACCACCACATTAGTAGACCAATGAAATGCAAGTGTGAGGCAACGCAAAGTGAATCCAGCCGAAGTCTGTATCAAGAGGCTGCCAAAATACAGATTGGGCAGATTTTAGCTGGAGGAACGTTGAATAACTAAGACCTACAAATAGAAGCTCTCATTTACTCCCATTCTTTACTTTCCCACTATCATTCTGAAATTCTGATTTCAATATTAATATCTTTCATGATATTCTTTTGTGTAGTATTAAAAGTAAACTGTGATGTTTCCCTTTTTAGAAAAGTGATATGTATTCACAGTGCCTGCCTGACTCTTTGGGTTTCTATTGTAAGAGAATTGGCAAAATAACAAAGGAATCAGGCCTATGTAGAAAATACAGGTAAGAAAATTAAGGAGAACCACAATCCACCACACCAAGCTGTCCGTTGGATTTGGTCATATCTGTTTTCAGTTATTCTTGTTTTCATTGTGTGATGACACGATGTTGAAACACAATTTTGTTATCCTTCTCTTTTTTTTCAGTTATTCCTTCCCAAACATTTCCTCATATTTAAAAATATATTTCCAAAATATCATTGTAATGGCTGTAGGGTGTTTCATCACAGAAATCACCTGAATTTATCTAGCTGGGCCCTTATTATGGACAATTTAGGTTATTTCCCTTTTCTTTTTCTATTTAAATAGCATTGTGATGAAAATTCCTAGGTTTGAAGCCTATATTCACAGGCATTACTATTTCGTTAGGTGTAAAATTTTCATCAGAGAGTAAGAACCTTTCTCTGGGCTGTGTATAAATATAATTCAGTTGCTCTCTAGAAAGATCTAATGTAGTTACTGTGAATATGGGTTCTGAGATCAGAAAAAAACAAGGTGTCGTCCTAGGTTTGCAGTTCTGGATCTATGATCAGCCCTGTGACATTGAGTAAATTACTTAACTTCTTCAAGCTTCAGCTTCCGTATCTATTAAATGGAGCAGTGAAAATCTCTGCCTCATAGCCCATTGCCATGTGGACTGGAGGAGACATTCCCTGAAAAACACTCTGTGTAAAAGCTGGCAGTTTCACACCACTGCCAGCGGGGCAGGGGGATGACTGCTTCTCCATTCTGTCACAAATTCTGTTCATTATTTTATGTAAAAATCATCAACTTGATAAGTGAAAAACAACATTTATGAATTTTAACTTCCGAGACAAAACACATATTTCAAGCCTATAAAAATACATACAACATTTTCAAGTAAAGGTCTGGCTTGGACAAATATTTTTCTCTCACACATTGTTCTCCATGAGTGGTTGATCATATAAAAAGCTCACATCTTCCTTAGTTTTACAGAACGGCATATCATTGATTGTGTCTGTGGAGACAGAGGGACCTGTCTGTGGGTGAGGTGGAGTATATGTACATAGTGGTTATTCAATGTGTGCTTAAAACATTTTCTCTCAACAGTCTCAATGATTGGATTTAGCTGTCTATAATTTATCTTCAATTGTGTAAATAGCTTCATAAGACAAGTAGAAATCAAGAGAAAAGGAAAGCATTCACTAACAATCCCCTTACCCAAACAAATTACATTTTATTTGTTTATTGTCCATGGAATTTTACAGAATTACAGTAGACATTCACTCAAATCCGAGGACACATTTCCTCACACTGAGACCAGCCTTTTCCCATATATGTGCCATCATTTTACCAGGTCCATGAGATGCCGTTCCATCCAGGTCTTGGCAGTGGGAGCCGTGTATACAGAAAGAGACCCACCCCCATGGGCCAGGAGAGAGGATGGGGAACAAATTCTACTGGGAAAGTGAAGTAGGAATGGGATTAGAGGTTAGAACCTGGGGCAGCCAAAAATGTCGCTGTGAAGTCTGAGCGTAAATATGATGGGTGTGGGTTATTCTGAAATGAAAGTTGAAACCACAAAGGGAAATGACATTGAGGGAGATTCATACACTGGCATTTAGATGCCATTTTAAGGACAAACTTTATTTGGCTTCTCTTTGGAATTCCAGAGTCTCTACCCAGTGTAAAGACAGCACTGTGTGTTTAATGCCTGAATGCATTTGCTAGTGAAGGTGATTTCCCAAGATTTCTGTAATAAAAGTGGGGAGAAGTATTAAGAAATACAATCTTGAGCCAGGCACAGTGGCTCATGCTTGTAACCCCAGCACTTTGGGAGGCCGAGGTGGGTGGATCATCTGAGGTCAGGAGTTCGAGACCAGCCTGGCCAACATGGTGAAACCCTGTCTATACCAAAAATACAAAAAATTAGCCTGGCCTGGTGGTGGGCACCTGTAATTCCAGCTACTTGGGGGGCTGAGGCAAGAATATTGCTTGAACCCAAGAGGTGGAGGTTGTAGTGAGCTGAGATCGCACCATTGCACTCCAGCCTGGGCAACAAGAGTGAAACTCCATCTCAAAAAAAAAAAAAAAAAAAAAAAAAGTACAACCATGATTACTACAAAGAAAGAAAGATCTCTTTTTCTGTCCTGGTTATCGTGTCTTAGGTATCACTCATCAAATAATCTCTCAGTCCTTGACATGGAAGGAGGCTCTTTAGGTTTTACATCTGTTCCTCTTTTGTCCCTGTTTTTTCCTGTTTCCCAAAACTGTGCCGTTGAGTGTTGGGCTGCAATAACTTTGTGGGTTCACTGTGGGTCTGTTGCTCCTTGAATCTGTTTTTTGCTGTTTAATTCCTGTTTAGAGCAGACAGTGTGTCGATTTTATACCCAGAGGTAGCTGACTGCTCTCAACAATCAGTTGTGCACAGGTCCCGCACCATGGGAAAATGACATTATAGTGTCCAGTGGCAGTGTCATGATCACTTTTCAAGATCCTAAGTGCAGCTTGTACTCTTGGATATTATTTTTTCTGTGTTCAGCCTTGAATAGCTTCTGTGAGGAAGGGAGTCTGCTGAACAAGGTTATGAAAAATATAAGGATAGTTTAATTTTATTAGTCTTGGAGGCCTCTTGCATAAATGTTAACTGGAAACTGTTAGGCAGTAAATTTGCTGAAAGAAGAAGATGAGATTGTTGTGTAGTATAATAAAAAGGACACTACTTTCAAAGCTGGGAGATATAATTTAATTTGCTCTTTTCCACTTTAAAGTGCTGACTTTGGGCCCATGTATTTATTTGTAAAATGACCCCTTCATTTATGGAACAAGAAACTGTATTATGCCTTGTTTACCATCCAGTGACAGGCTCCGTGTGAAAGCATTTTGTAAACTGTAATATTATACACTAATGTCTTTGTGGTCAACATGTTTAAAAATTTGTTAGTTTGCATTTCCATTCAATTTATGTCCTGGTCCATCATTTCCATATTTCAGCTGCAGAGACCTTGATTCAATTCTGTTCATCTTGCAGTCTAATTAGAGACCTGAAATGTTTGCTTTATTTAGAATTTGTCACTTTACATTCTAAAGAATGAAGATTCAGTGTTCCTTAAAAGACTAAGATTCTAAGATATTACAGAAGTGAATTCTAATTGTCTGTCTTCAGAAAGCCATGGGATTTTGTGTTTTCATCAAGTTGGTTACCATTTTTGGAAACATTGCAGTAAAGTCTATTAGTTTTATATCAGTGCTCGTCACAGGATGGCGATGGTATTCCAGTAGGGTAGCCATTAGGCGCATTGGGCTATTTATATCTAAGTTAATTAAAATTAAAGCAAATTAGAAACTCGGTTCCTCCATTGTGGTAACCACATTCCAGGTGCTCAGTAGCCAAATATGGAGAGTGGCTTTGCACAGTGGAGATGTTAGAACATGTCTATCCTTACAGCAAGTTCTATTGGATAATCTTGCTCTAGAGGAAAGGAAATCTAATATCACACTGTTCAGAGGTATCCAGCACTTAAGTTCCACGCAGAATTTTGCCAATTTAGATTTCCAATCTAAAATAGCAAATTTTAATGGGCCAATCAGGTTTTCCCATCTACGACCCTTTCTGAAGTTATATTTAGGGTGTTTATGGTTTGATATTTTTAAATGTTTCTATCTCTCTTTTGGGTCCTATAGGTCCTGTGTGACAGACATGTGTGAATGTCCAGTCCATAAAAACTGTTACTGCGAGTCATTTTTGGCATATACCCGGGCCTGCCAGAGAGAGGGCATCAAAGTTCACTGGGAGCCTCAGCAGAATTGTGCAGGTAAGAAAGTCCTGCTGGATCTACCCATCAAAAGTTTACTGCAATGCCCAAGATGGCAATGGAGGAGACTTGTGGATGCTGACATGAGTGGCCACATGCCCCCTTGCCAGAGGAAAATCCCTTCCAGTAGCCCATTTGGATTGCTACTTGATAAAACACAGGGACTTCCCACTGGGCAAGGTAGACAGCACTTAAGATAAATGCTTTGTGACAAGCATATTTAAGCAATTTAAAGATTTCCACTGTTGCAAAATCCTCTTGACCTCAAACTACCAGCTGGATATACTTAGCTCATGGGTGGTTATAGCTGTGGCTTAGGTTATGTGTGAAGCAAAGGAGATTCGGGACAATTACAGTCATTTAAGGTCTTCAGGATAAGCAAGATACTTTTTTTTAGAGATTATTATACGAAGCCTAGTAGAGTTTTTTTCCCCTCTGAGAGATTTCTATAATAGTTGTCGCCTCAGGCAAGTAAATTAGCTTATTTGATATCTGTAAAATGGACTTCTTTATTCATCCAATAAATATTTGTTACAAAGTGGCTAGGTACTGGGCATTGTGCTGACACTGGGTACTTTCATGAGTATAAGAGATGAAGCCCCAGTCATTGACACAGTGGCAGCCTAGTGGGAGAAACAGACAAAAACATAACTCTACAATAAAAACTTACAAATTACAGTAAGTATGAGGAAGGAAACAAACAGGGCAGAGTGATAGAAAACCATTGGAGAGGGCTGAGATGGGATGAAGAGGGAGGCTTCTCTACAGATGATATTCAGCCTAGCCCTGAAGGAGTGAAGGGAGTGAAGGCAAGCATTCTATGCAGAGGAAACATGTTTGATGGCATAGGGTAGGAGAAAAATTGTTAGCATGCTCTCAAAGTGGAGAGGAGCCAGTGTGGTTTGAGCCTGAGGTGGGCTAGGGGAAGAGGGGCGCAAGAGGAAGGTGGAGTAGGAGCGGTAGCTGAATCACGCAGGACTTGGCAGGGCTTTGAAAGGAGTCTAGCTTTTATTCCAAGAGAAGTGGAAGCCTCTGATAGCTTTTAAGCAAGCCTCTTTCTGCTTTCCAAAGATGAGCCTGGATACTAGATAGAGAATAAATTGGAAGGGGACAAGATTGAAAGCAGGGTACTAGGCAGGAAGCTATTGTGATAGTCCTGGTGAAAAACTGATGGTGGCTTGAATTAAGATGGTGGCAGTGCATGTGGAGAGGAAGGGAGAGAGTCTAGATTTTAGAAATTTGCAGTTTTACAATAATACCTGCTACCTAGTTACAAACGTTAGTGATATATGCTTGAAGCATCTCAAAGAGTGTCCAACTCATAGAAGATGCTCAGTCAAGGGTAGCTGCTGTTGTTATTTAGATTTGAAGGAGAAATGACTGAATAGTTGTCACCTAGTTCAAGGATTGGCAAATTTTTGTTTTTAAAGGGCCAGATTTACCTGAAATAAAGAGACTGGGATTTTCAGCATGCTACCCTAGTCTTAATAGCCTTAGCTCACATCTCAGAAAAGAAGGCCACCCATGCCACTGCTGACTCCACAATGTCTACATTGGTTGAAGATAAGAGTGGTCACTGGTTAAAAGAAGCATCAAGAATTGCCTTGAAGCTGTGATTGCAGTGTACAGACATTGCGTTCACTTAGACCTGTGAGTTATAACCTGGCTGGACATTGGAATCACCCTGGGAGCTTAAAAAATAAACCAGGAACCTAAGCCTGTGCCCTATGCCCTGATGTCTTTCTTCAACTGGCCTTGTGTACCTTTTAAAACTCCCTAGGTGATTCTGACCTGCAGCCAGTGTTAGTTTGTGTGTTTACTTGGGTGGCTGTGGGGAGGTAGGATGATGGATTTTTGGGGGTTGCTGAAGCTTCCTCGGCTGCCCCTTGGTGCAGTCACTAGTCTGTGTTTTTTGAAAAGCACCAGAGCCCTTTCACCTTCCTCTGACTCCATTTTGGTTGCGCCCCCTCCTCTGCAAACCCAAGTCCAATCTTTATATCAGAGTTCACCTTCCACAGCAAGTGTGCCGCTCTATCAATGCTGCCCTTCTCAGAGAAGTATTGGTTCGATAAAAATAATTCACTTAAGGTGTGGCTGAGGCTGCTAAAAAGTGAGGCAATGGTCCACCTCTAACCTAATGCACCAGTGCTGGGTGGAATATGTGAGGGTGAGGTTTTTGAGGAACTGGGTCCTTCCAGCCATCTTGAATACTCCTAGCTCCCTTTATTTTGAATCCCCTTTCCCTTGAATTTACTGGAAAAATGAATAAAATAAATGGAGTCAAGCTTGATCCAGCCAACCATGCTGGTATAATGCAGGGCTCAGCAGAATTCTATTAATTTGATTAGCTGTGGTAGTGCTGTTGTTGGGATCATATTAGATACAAGATATATGATCCTTCTCTTCCTGGCCCAGAGCTATACTTAGCACCGTTTCAGTGCACACGTTGCATTTGAGGACTACACATTTCATGTCAGCATCTTCATTTCAGGGACTGAGTCTCTGGAGCTAAAATTACTTTTCTAATGGAAAAGGAATATGGCTCCTGAAAGATTCCATTTACCTGTTCTTAGTGGAGCCATCTGGGTGAAGTATAACTCCATCGAATGAAGTTCAGTGGGAGGGGAACGTTTTAGACACACACATTCTCTCTCTGTCACATATACACACACACATACACACACGCACACACACATTATGAACTTCCACAGACTGACAGTTGGTACATGAAGAAATAAATTTACACAGATCTGTAGCATCTCTCAGTAGATTCAGTTCAGATTCATGTAGAATACTGAACACTATAAAAGCCCTCTTTACTTGTTTTTAGCTCCCAGGTCCTTTGACTCACAACAGCACTTGAGGCCACATAAGACAAAAAGGAGAAATCTTCCAGAGCGAAAAGTTTGGAAGTTGAACATATAGGAAGTCAGCCAGGCGAGAAACTCTAAATGAACCAGTGACATTTTAAAGTCCAGCCTGGATTTTAACACTGTCATGACTATAGACACAATATGTGCCCACCACCTATGGCACAAAGGACTAATGGAACCCTAATTTAGCATGGGAATTACTAAATAAAATGTAATATGCTAAGGGCTATAGTGAAAGTATATAAAAGTTTAATAATAATCATTTATATTACTAGTCACTTTTTTTAAGCACTTCCTTTCCCCCAAGGACTATATTAGCATTTTATATTATATTTTACCTTGATAATGCCCATAATACTTAATATGGTAACATTATATTACCCACATTTTACTCAGAGGGTCATTGAGACTTACAATAGTTAAGTAATTTGCTGAAAGTCACAGAGCTAGGAAGCAAGGAAGCTGGGAGTTGAACCCAGGTCAGCTTGCATCGTTGCCCCGTCCTTAATCATTATGAGAACACAGAGACCCAAGAGCACTGTGGAAAAAAAAGAATGCATATTTATGTGCTTATATTAGTGTCAACTAATTCATCCAAATATGTATCTAAATCTTAGTCACCTTAGTGACTTTCCAATTTCTATTTGTTTGTTCCCTATCACTGGTGGTTGTTACTCGGTACCTTCTGACTCTAAATGTGTTGTGATCTTGTCTGCTGTATGTTACATTGTCATCCTTAGCAGAATGTCTGCCACCTGCCTATAACTGATACTAATTGTCACTGCACATTCAGTCATACATTTTATACATGGAAAAGGTGCTGGAAACGTGGGTGTTTTTGTCTTTCTGTAGCATAACGGATGGTTTGCTGGGCTATGTGAACAGTTTTCTTCCTCCTCGTTTGGCTCTGCAAACCCCAGATGGTTCTAGCTCCTTCCCTGCAGCAACTCTGCCCTAATTATATACACTGAGTTATTTCTTGACTGACTGGATGCCTCCTGTAAAAGTTCAAGAGATAAAGTCAGATACTGTGACCTTCAGCACCCCATAGGGGGATGTGGAGACGGTTGAGTTCCAGAAGGCACATTGCCATGCTGATTGAATGTATTGATAAAGTCGGCACATAATGTTTTTGTGTTTCACCTATAGCGGTTTTAATGCCCCTTTGAGAATAAATGCACTGTAATCCTAACCACTTTGACAGATCCCTGTTTTTTTGTTTTGTTTTGTTTTTTTGAGACGGAGTTTTGCTCTTGTTGCCCAGGCTGGAGTGCAATGGCGTGATCTCGGCTCACTATAACCTCCGCCTCCCAGGTTCAAGTGATTCTCCTGCCTCAGCCTCCCTAGTAGCTGGGATTACAGGCATGTGCCACCACGCTTGGCTAATTTTGTATTTTTAGTAGAGACGGGGTTTCTCCATGTTGGTCAGGCAGGTCTTGAACTCCCAACCTCAGGTGATCTGCCTGCCTCAGCCTCCTAAAGTGCTGGGATTATAGACGTGAGCCACCACACCCGGCCATGTTGTTTTTTTAACTATTTAACAAAATAGATCCTTTTAAAATACATGTGTGCCCATCACATCACACCTATGTTTTAAGAAATGATCTTATGTCTTTTACAAGTTTGAAAAAACAACTGAATTCACAGAGGGTAAATGGGGGCTCAGGTCAGTGTTAGTGTTCTAGGATAATCTAAAAGCTGTGCTGAATTGAAGGCAAATCCGATGATGTCACTCCACAGCTTAAAACCCTTCCAAGGCTTCCGTTTGCCAAGGCTTGTGGGGTCATTTGTGGTCTCTGACCCTGGCTTACTTCTCTGCCTCTCTCTCCTACACCTGCCCTCCTCAAGGTCCATGTCTCTAACCCACCAAACCAAGGATCCGCCCTTCCCTGATTAAGCCACAGTGCCTTGCTGTTGCCTGCACCCCTACCTTTGTTCCTGCTGTTCTATGTGTCTGGGAAGCTCTCCCTGTCATTGTCTGTCTGACAAGTTTGCTCACTTGATACTTACACAGGATCCATTCTCTCAAGTCTTCCTTGATCTCTACTCAACTCTCAGTGTTGAGCTAATGTCTTTCTCTCTTACTCTTCCCCTGTACCTTGTTATTGTCTGATGTGATACATCTTATATTTTGCTAAGAATCTATTTACACATCAGCTTTACCTATTTGGTTGTAAGCCCAACCTCCTGTAACTGGAGGACAAAGATGATATCTGATCACATTTTATTCCCCAGGCTTAAGAGACTGCCTGGCACATAGATACTCAGCAGATGTTTATTGATTTAATTTGAATTGAATTGGAGATGGTATTTATAGGATGAAGGATCATACGAGAGAGAGAGATCTCTTTTTTTTCTCTAGTAGTTTTCATTTCCTGCAGTCTACTTTTGACTTGTAGACTGTGAGGGACATACCAGTCCTTAATAGTAGAAAGGTAAGATGCCTTAGAGGAAGTTGAAAGGTAGACTAGAAGAAAGAATTGAGAGGTCAGAGAGAGGAAAAAACATGGGAGACTTCATAGCTATAGAATAGTCAGGGAAACACAAAGAATGTGGTGGGAAAGAAGAAATGCTGCTGAGAAGTTTTTATACTACCAGGAATCCTTGCAAGACTTAAAGGGGAGCAAAGCCTCTAGAGGGCAAGGTGAGTTGAAAGAGGGCAAGGTGAGTTCTGAAAGCAGCGGAGTGGAAAATGAACTCAAGATTGGCCAGATGAAATCCACACTAGGAAAAGGAATGATGGATTGAATATCATTAATATGAAATCCCCATCCAGGAGGCATGCATTGAGCTGCTCCCCCGTGCCTGTCCCTGTGCCAGAACCTTTGGTTACAGAAGATAAGAGTCCTGCCCTCAAGAGCCCAGGCCTCATCGATACACTCTCTTCAACTGTGGGTACTTGTCACAGTGACCTCCAGAAACTTTAAAATCAATAGCTGCACAGGCACCACTGCAGATTCGGAGCAAAAACCTTTAGGGGTGGGCTGAGAAATAAATATTTTTTAAAGGCATCTCAAGAGACTCTTATGAATATCTCTGATTAAGAACTATAGCTGTACTGTAATTAAGGGATTAAAGCAAATAAGCAAATAACTATAACGTTAAAAGTACTGTGGGTTGCAGAGGAGAGAAGGCATCTTGGGGGGATATCTAGAAACCTATTTGAAGTGGAGGACATCTGAATTAAGATAAAACTGATTAGACTGGGATAAGAATCAGAACTAATGGTAATAGATTTCAGAGGTCTCTAACTGGAAGTCAGAGATAAAACTGTAGTAATTGAGGAAGAGAGAGATAGAAGAGAAAACAATGTCGGGGGGAGATTCCAGGAGGTAATGTGAACATTTAGTGCCAGGAAGTGGGTAAAGAAACCCGAGAGAGAGAGAGAGAAGGTGTCTCCAGGAGTCAGCAGAAGAACCAGGAGAGTTCACTGTCATAAGATAAAATGGACACAAAGACCAAATATTTTGCAGAGTGGTCTTGGGAAAATGGGAGTTGGCAAGATGTTGGTGGATATGGACATTAGTGAAAACTTTGGAGGGAACTGCTTCAGTCAAGGGGTGGGTGAGGAAGATGAGCTGTCAACATTAATGAATTGCAGAAGACTAGGCTAAAATGACTGTAAATTCTTCCACAGAGTCTGGAGGTGAAAGGAAGGAGAAAATAAATCTGACAGTTTAGGGAATATTTGTTGTTAAGTAGATAGGAAGAAGATTAATTTGCTATGACAAAGAGTAGGGCAAGTTCTGAAAGAGATGGGGCAGAAAAGAAGAATGGCAAATCCAGGATGGGTGCAAATGACAAGAGGCAGTGAGGGGTAAGTTAAGGGTACTCCTGCAGACGACCTACAACCAACGCTGAAAGAGGATGAGTGCTCTGGGATGGGGAAGTGCTCCAGTAGGGCTTGAGGTAGAAGAGGTTGGGAAATAGTAGGACCTAATTTTACTTTGGAAATAGTTTTCTTCTCAGTTGCTAAAAAGGAATGAGTCTCCGAGTGACTGAAGCATGAATGTAGGGTTTGTTTGCAGGATCAAGTCTCAATCTTGGCTGCTCATTAGAATTGCCAGTGTGGGGCAGGGTCGGAAGGAAAGGGGGAGTGTTTTGTTTTGTTTTCTTAAATTACTGATATCCTGATCCCACCTTGAGGTGTTCTAATGTAATTGATCTGGGATGAAGTCTGGGCATCAGGAAGTTCCCCAGGTGATCCTAACTTCCATTTGTGACCACCATTTGTCTACTGAAGCATAACAACACATGAATACAATTACTCTGTATAAATATGACATTCAGCTTGGATGTTTCCAAATCATTAAGCAAATGCAATGTGTAGGGTATTCTGTTAGTCACTGAGAAGAGAAAAAAAGAGGACTTTGAAAGGATCAGTGAAAAGTCAAAAGATTATCACAGAAGCCTAAATTGAGGGACATAAAGGAAGGGTTATGTCAAGTCAATCCACCCACTCACTCACCCATGTATCCATCCACTCAATCTCCCAATAGTCCTTTGAGTACTAAATGTTAAACACCATACTCCTGCAGAAGGTAAAGAAACAGAACAATGTTCCCCTCTAGTAGCCTAGCCTATATTTGAGTTGGTGTGTGTATGTAGCGAGAGAGAGAGAAAGACAATGAGAGGATGAAACTGATGACTACAATTTCATGTTGTAAATGCAGTGATGGGATAAGCAGCAGGTGCTCTTCTTATCAATCAAGGAACATCCATCCCATCCACACAGAAGAGGTGGGAATTCAGTTGGAAAGGTTGGGAACTCAGTTGAGAAGAATGGAAGATGGGGTGAATGGTGGTGACATTCACCAAGCTAGATAATGGCACCAGATCAAGGCACTGGAGTCCACCATGCATGAGGGAGCCCATTGATGTCATCTGTAGAGAAGAGCAAGGGCACAGATCACAGAACAGGGTAAAGAGGGGGTAGAGGACAGATCCTGAGATGCAAATGGAAAATTCCAATCCCCTCTCTGTTGTGGTTATGTCTGTTTCATAACAGCTTTATTTAGCAAGTATTTATTGCTGGCTTTCATATCGAATGCTCGCCAAGTGCCAGAAAATGTGTGTGCTAGAGATGTAGTGAGGGACCACACAAAACTCCGCCCTCAAGGAGCTTACATTTTAGTGTTGGAAGACAGAGTAAATATGATACGATGTCAGGTAGTATTATGTGTAAAGAAGAGATAAATAGGGAAAAGAGGTAGTGAATATGAAAATGTTATTTTGAATAGGAAGTTACCTTTGAGAAGGCACCTCAGAAAGCTGAGAGTGAGCCAGGTGTAGGAATCAATAAGGCATAGATGATATGGGATGTTTCAATATAAGTGACTAGTAATTAGCTGCTACTAACTCATCCCTCTGCTGGTGTATCAGACAGCAGCCATGTCATTTACCTCTATCCCCAAAGCGTCTGGTACAGGGACTTTGTTCAGAGCAGGTGTTTACCTAGAGTCAATGGTTTAGTTAACAGTTGAGGCAGGGATAAATAAATAATGCGCCAGTGCTTACTGTGAATCTATACAGAAAAATGTTCATTATAGAGTCAAGTAGTTTAAAGTTGGTTTTATTTAGATGTTTTGTTTCATACAACTTGGTTTTTGAATAGTAAGAGCTGATGAGAAGTCATTGATTACTTGCTGGATAGAATGTGCTCTCTCATTTGTTTCTAACCAGTGCAATGGATATTTGAGAAGCCTTCATAGAATTTATTTTATGGTGCTTATTAACTTTCTTTTACTTAAATATGATCAAAGATCAACATTTTGTGGCAACTCTAAATGCATAACTTGAAAGACTCAAATTGAGGCCCGTTTGCTGGCAAACCAGTTCTATCTTTAAATTTTACAATTACACGATTCCTTACCAGGTATTATTCTGCAAACAGCATAAACGGTAGAGGCATTGAAGCTGAGAATGTCTTCCATTGTTATTACTTTTGTTTAAAGGAACTTTAAATGAAGATGGAATTGTTATTGGTGTTCTTGGAGGGTCCCTGATCTAAATTCCTACTTGTGTCAACATTCCTATTCTTGAGGAATGAGGGGCGGCCCCTTCAACTGTCACTGGATGTAACTCAGATGGAAAAGGCTGTGTGTCAGAAAACTTCCAGAATGTTTGCATTATTTTTTTCTGACAAGTCTAGTCATGAATTTTCAGGATCTCTCATAATTCTGTCAAAATCACTTTGCCTCTAAGTCAATAAAGATAGTAAATTGGCTGTGATGTGGCAACATCATCATTTTTATATTGTTTGACCCAGCCAGCTGCTGTCCTCCCTGCAGTCACATATCTGACTTTTCTCTATTTGGCTTACCCCAGTCTTGCTCCAACATGCCTTAAATTTATTAATTTAACACACGATTACATTGATTAAAATATGTCACACATTCCCAATATCCTTGGTAGGTTTTTTCTCTGTGGGTAATTTCATATATTTGAATATTGATGTAGTTGTACAAAATATTCCTATTCATCACAGCTCAATAGCTGAAAGGACTATTTGCAGCAGATGTTTTATACTATTTAGTTATTTGTACAATAACTAAATAGCCTTAAAGATTTTCCTATAGCCTTACACATTTATAGTTTATCTTATCTAAGAATAAGATAAATTCTTGTTCAGATCTACCTGCATTTGTTTTTATAGATGTAGCTGATTCCCAGAGTGTTCGAAGAATGTTGGGTGTTTATCATTCTCTTGTTAAAATGCAAATCTGATCCTGAGCTATGGAAACGTCTATGCAGTGTCATGAGCCTGCAAGAACTGCATCTGGCTGAGGGTGAATTAATGGGGCCTTTCTCCATGTTATGCCTTTGTCTCCTTCTCTTTTTCAGCCACCCAGTGTAAGCATGGTGCTGTGTACGATACCTGTGGTCCGGGGTGTATCAAGACCTGTGACAACTGGAATGAAATTGGTCCATGCAACAAGCCGTGCGTTGCTGGGTGCCACTGTCCAGCAAACTTGGTCCTTCACAAGGGAAGGTGCATCAAGCCAGTCCTTTGTCCCCAGCGGTGACCTTTGTTTCAATCCTTAAGACTCTGAAATCTGGTGACTTTGACACTGAAGCGGAAGAGCCAATGAAGGACTGCAGTATTTGTGTGCCCGATTCTGTAAACACACACACACAGAGTATATATGTGTATATATATAGATATATTCAAAAACATTTCATCATTTATATAAACTATAGGGGGATTATTATATGTATATTTTTTGCTATAAGACATGTATTGTTTCTAGGATCCTAACCTGTAAGCCATTGAACATGTTGTATAAATACACCAGGTGTTTTTAATTTAATAAGGTGGCATGCAGATACATTGGATAGTGTTAACATCACATACATTTGTTATTTTTAAGGAAGTTTTCTAAGAGCCCTCAATTGCCTGCCTGTATTAATTTTAGTTTTGAGTCAGGATTTGTAATGGAGTGGGAAATGTGTTTCTCTGGAGAAGGGCACATTTATCTAGGGGCATTTCAGGTTTCCAAAGAAAGGAATGTATGCCTGGGAAAGACAGCAGGAGATTGGTGACCGGCCCTAATGGTGCATGAAAAGCGAGTGATAGGCTGTTAGAATGTATTAGGTCATGGGCTAACATTATTTCCAAAATTGATTGGCTGGTTGCCAAGAAATATATATTTGTCACTAGGGCATAACCGAAGAATCAAGTGATTTCTTGCCATCCTTGGGTAGTCCTCAAGTCTTCTAATCGTCTATGTGTGTATGATGGATGTGACCATTTATATGTCATGTGTTGAGATTAAAGGGTGTCTGGATGACATGTTAATTTTATTGAGCATGAGAAAGTATTTGAAGAAACTGTTGCACAACATATGATGAAATTTTGATTTCTCTGCATCTCAGAGTAATTTAAGATGGGCAAATCCAATGAGTTGATGTAACCCATCTACATTTTGTGGCTATTTCATGTATAAAATGAAAGGCTTTAGTTATTTCTAGAGGAGTCCCATCCAACACTATTTGGCGACTGTTAATATGTTATAATTATTAGACAGTGGAAAAGCCTTTATTGACTAATTGATTTAACCTCAGTCCAAAGAACAGTCTCTATACTTGCTCTCATTTACTGATAGGCTGCTACTAGTTACCATTTGATTGTCTTGACTTTCGTCTTCAGTTGAATTGGTGAAAACATCAACAAAAACAAAACCCACTGTGTCTTAAAATAAAATGTTCTGCATCATAGTCAATAAAGGGCTTAAGATGTAAAACAATGCATTTTCTCTCTCAAATGTCCTGTGTTATACTTTATAATTAGTTGTATCAACTTCAGATTCATTAAATTTTAACAGCTGTATTTAGTTATAATTTTTGTATCTTACAACAGTATATATAAAGACTATTATTAATAGACAAAAGCAAACCCACATTTTTGACAAGCCAGCATGTTGCCAATGCTCGTCAAAGACATTTATGTTTCTTTTACATTCATGACAGCTAAAGTATTAACTTGGAATTTTTTTTTTTTTTGACTGGAAAATCCCTAGTTGTTTGAATTAACTGAATAAAGTGCAGGGCGTAATAGTGACTGGCTGGGGGCACTGGGCCTTTGTTTTTTTTCATTCCTGTGTTTGGATACTAATCACTCTCGTATCTGCAGCCTGAGGTAGTCAGGTCATTGTTTCAGTGCTGCCCTTGGAAAGAAGACTTTGACTTAGGTGCTTTGGGATCTAAGTGTGGTTTGTGACTTTATCCCCATTATTTAAGCATTTGGGGGTCTCACTTTTGCTTATCTGTAACACAAAGAGGCCATGTAGTATAGTGAGCAGGGTTGAGAATCGGGAAAACTAGACCCCTGCCACTAACAGGCTAGGAGACTTTGGGCAGTAATGGGAGGCACTGAGGGTTTGCAAACACTTTCCTACTTGTAATCTCATTGATTCCCTGCTCTGCCCTGACAGGAGGGGTAGGGAAAATCAGTTGATGTTGCCTGGTGGTTCCTACCTTCTGTAAAACGAACGGATTCCTTAAGATTAGCTTTAAATCCCTTTTCAGTTCACTGTAGGTTCTCCTCTGTGAAAGAGGGCCGCATAAGGGAAATGACGGAGAAGGGAGAATTGTGGATGGTTATTTATAGCTCATGATTCATCCAAGGACTGAGTTACTCTCCCCATGAGGCTAACCGGCCTCTTTCCCAACACTTAATCATGGCAGCCAGGGTGGGTGAATGATGAAAGCTCTTCTGCATGAGCCGGTTTCATCATTTTGGGTGGGTTGATTACAAGTTTGTGTGGCATTCCTTTAGCTGGGGATTAGCTTAATCTCTGTACAATTTTCTCATTTCTAATTGAAGAAGAAAGGGAGGGCAGAGAGGACAGAAAATTACTTGGGTTTACTAATTCAAAGAGCCATCTCTGATGGGAGAGGGTGAGGAAATCAGCTGAATGGTTGGCCTGCATATTCTTTTTTAGGCCACAGGCTACAGCTGAGCAATGGCTTAGTCTAATGATTGGGCACAATGAGGATTTACCAAGTGCTTCAATGAGAGCAGTCCTGTTTCATTCACATGGGATGTTTTCAATTGGTTCTTCAACTAAGCTCTTGCAGAGTGAGATGACTTGAAATAAAAATGTTCTATGAATATTGAATTTGATGAGAAACAAGCACCCTCGATGAAGAGCAAGCATAATTGTGATTCTAATTGCCCATGGTTGGTACTCAGTAAAAGTAAGTTCTTTCTTCTCTCCCTCTGTAAATAGGAATATTTGAGGGTCCTGACCTAAAATTTTTTAGCTGGGAAGAAAAGATATCTCTTTGGCATTGACTAAGAGCAATTTTTGTTAAAACTGTGGTACACTAAGAATCACTAACTCTTCAGGTTGAAGGCCTCACTCATCTTAACTCATTGACTGCTTCCTGACCATCAGACCGTCCTATAAGAGGGCATCTTTCAATAAGAACGAGAAAGACCCAGGAGGTTGACTAGCTTCTCCCAGCTTTCACTGAAACACAGATAAACCATTTCAACTGGAAAACTCTTCCTTTTTATGAGATAGTTCAGACATACAAAAAGGCATAGAGAAAAATGTTGCAAACACCCATGACTGCATTACCCTAATTAAGAAACATAACCTGGTAAGTAGTCAATAAATTTTTCTTGAATCAATAAATAAAACCTGATAAATGCTGTCTCATGGTTGCACAGCTGTTTGTGGATTTGTTCAGTTTGAGCCTGACTGCATTTCTCTTCACTTTGCCACTCTTTGTCTTCACATTCATCTGGATCTGACAAGTAACAAGGACATGAGCTGGAAAGCTCTTGGAGTGGGAGCAGGAGACTGCCTTCAGGGATAGGCGCCAAGATATTTTAATTAGCGATCTCCTCCAAACATAACTCTCAGGAGCAAGCAAAAATAATCTCTGATTCTACATCCTGGAGTACAAGCTTTGCAAAACTTGAGATTTTAATTCTGAAAAATGACAAGTTTCAAGTAGGCCAGAAGGAAACAACAGGGAAAAGGAGCAAATGCTGATGATTATTCTGACGCTGAGTTAAGAACTTGGACATTCATTTCTTTAAGGGGCTCTTTCTGGCTTTACAGTCATGTTGCTACACTGGGTTTATTTAAACCAGTTGAATGACATGAACATGCATCAGATCCATTTTTATGATGGTCCCCTTTCAGATTAATTTGAGCAAGCTAGCTTGGAAAAGGTCAATGTGGTGGAAAAGGATGAGAAATTTATATTTAGAGAAACTTGAAAAGTAGGAAGGTGTTTCAGGTAGAGGGAGAGCAAATCCCCTGGTAACAAATAGCTGCATACCTGGGGCTGCACCATAAAAGGTGCAGGCTGAAGGGCAAGGGTGAAGCTTGTGGGTGTGAGATGTGGCTGGGAGGTGGGAGTGGGGTCTTAGGGGGCTGGGGTCTTAGCTCCTTGTCATGTCACATGACTAGGTCGCATCTGTCTAGGTACTGGGCTAAATAGACTGAGGTGCTTGGAGCTAGATGTCACATCTGGGGAATCTTAGGTCCTGTCCAACTGCCTTGAGAGTGGAGGAGGTGCCAAAATCTCCATCACACATTCTCCACATGGCTCCCTGGTGGGCTGAGGCACCAGATGGGTAGGTCTGCTCCAGCTATGAGTGGTGTTAAGCAATAGAGTGACGGGACCAGCCAGGCCTTTGTTTCAGTGAGATCAGTGACAGTGCAATGAAAGTGGATTTCCAGTCAAAAGACTAGGTGGGAGTCCCCTGAGATAGTCCAGGTGAGAGATGATAAACCCCAAGACCACGAGGTAGGAAGTAAAAAGGGGAGAAGTTTGTGACAGATTGGATGGTGGATAGGCCAGTCTCTGGCTTGAGTAACTGGGTGGCGATGATGGTGCCAATTTCCCACAGAAGGAACACTGACAAGGGAATATATCTACAAGAATTTCTACTGTCAATCAAGGTGTTTTCTGCTAAGCTGTATTTGCTTTAATTCAACAGACATTCTGAACATTAGGTTTAAGACATGGTCCTTCCGCAGACAGTCACGGTGCACGATGAATGGCTTGTGGTATGAACCAGAGGGCCATACCACTGGCCATGGGAGCCTCAGGAAGCCCCATTTGAGGTTTTCTGTTTGGGAGAGTGTCAAGAGTGCCAGAGAAAGTGACTACTGAGATGAGTCTTGGTAGAGGACTAAGTAGCCTTTACCTTTGCAAAGATGTGTGTGTGTGTCTATGTGTGTGTGTGTGCGTGTGTGTGTGTGTGTGTGTGAATTGTCAGGAGTGGAGTAGTCTGGGCATTTAAAGAACAGGTAACTAAGCAGATAAGGAGAGAGACAAACAGGCAGTGTGGGTGTGCAGGGAACAACAGGCTTTGGGTACTGCTGAGGTGTAACAGATTCACAGAACTTTTTTGAGCTGTGACAATGCAACTTACACACCCTGGGAGGCTTTTTCAGGCTTTCCTTGGTTTCTAATGGGATCCACACAAGTAGGGCTTGAGGCATTTTGTTATAAGACACCTTGCCTCCTGCACCAGGCTGTGTTTGTGTTTCCTTCATCTGTCTTTTGAGCATCTAGAGAGGGAAGGGAAGGAAGAGGCTGCTAACAAGAGTGTTCTTTCTGACCTGCAGTCTTCCACTGCATGAAAACAGGCATTGGTTGCTTTAACAGAACTGTTCCAAGGTAAATACATTTCACCACTGGTTTTGTTGACTTGCTTGACTGTAGGCTGATGGATAGAGGAGGCTTAGAGTCTAAACAGCTGGTCCTGCTAGTGTCACCAGCTCGGGTGACACCTATGAGTAGAACGCCAGGAAACACAGCTTGCCCGGAGTTCTGTTGGAACAATTCTGTCATGTTCTAGCCACTTTGTGTCATAACCTAGCTTAGGCCTTAAAAACTTACATAAGCTACTTCTCTGCTTCTTCCAACTGGAACTTGGCTAACTAAGTTATTCCCCTGAGAAGTTTCTTCAGCTGTGAAATTTGGGGCTTAAGGAAATGTTTGTAGTGATGAAAAAGATTCACCTTGGCTCCAAGAGCGTAAATACCATTTATTATATTGTCATTTTCACCACGTTCCTATATGTAAGTTAAAGAATCAGATCCTGAACAGCTCCTTCTGGCTCCAGTGGTTAGGGGGGGCACTGGGGAGGAGAAGGAGGCAGCAGACTGGCTGGGTTCCCTCCATGCCAGCAGGCTGCCTTGTGACAACGTGAGTCTGCAATGTGTTCCGGTCTGACCCCTTGTGGGCACTTCCGTGAAGAAGGCGGTTCAAAGGGTCCTCTCTACTCGGTATGAATTCCCATTTTGCTCTTGAAGACAGTCAGGCCAGGGGGATTCTGTCTTCCTAAACTTATTTGCTCACTTCACTATTTCTGAGAACAAACAGGCAGTGAGAAGAAAATGAAAGCTGGAAGGAGAAGAGAAGATTCAGGTTTATCCACAGCATCTATCATTCCAGACACACCCCAGGAACCTTACAGAGAACACAGGACAACTGGCTTGATCGCACTGAAAAGCGTTCTCCATTCTGTTTTATGGGATGATGTTTGAGGAATATCTGCTTTCATAGTCAAAGCAATGCAGCCTAAGCAATGTCATTTCCATGATGATCCACACACTGTCCTGATCCTGTGATTTTCTGAGATGTATTTGAAAGAATTTTTCTGATGATCTGTGAACATGCAAAGACACCCCACTCCACCAGGCCCTGGCAGGAGAATTTAGACCCCAAACCAGGGTTGACGTGCCTGTTGAGAGCACAGTAACTCAGAGCAGGATTGCCTCACCCTTTCTTTGCTTTGTCATGGAGGTTCAGGCCATAGAATGGTTGGGTTGCTTTGGTTAAAGAAAATAAAGATGGCAGCTAGAAAAGCCTCCCAGTGGAACCAGAATGTCCAGCTGAGCTGGGAGGTGTTTGCTGTGCCTGGACTGCTCCGGAGGGTCAGAGTGGATTCGTCAGTTTCTCCCTCTTCTTTGGGAATGGTCAGCAAAGAAAAGAAGGCATTTTCCATACAAATGAAATTATTTCTAAATCTGTTATTTATTTCCTTTGGTTTTAAGTTGGGGGAAAAACTGTAAAAATGTCAAAGAACAATATGGTGCACATTTTAATTTTTTATCATAAAAATCTTGGTAAAATAAAAATTGTTTTCAAAAATTTTGGAAATCTTATTTTATTGGATTCAAATTCTATCTAATTTTACTTAATAATTGTAAATTATTTTTACAAGCTGCTTTTTTATAAGTAGGTTTCCAGTGCATATATTCTGAATGCAATTTTGCAAAGCAAAATTTGTTTTTCTTGAAATCGGTTCCATGACTTATTGTTCATATCATTAGGCCAATTTGACTGTTTTGTGAGAGCGAGTGTATTGAAATGTTTGCCTAAATAATGTATATGAATATTATCAACCCCACATCACTTAACATGTGTTATCTTTATAGCAGTAATGCTTGCAACTTCATTTGTTTCTTGCATCATTCATTTGTTAGGCTCCGAGCCTAAGCACACAACTCTTTTTACTATGAAATAAGAGGCCCAGTAGGAGACAGGGAGAGACTGTGAGGCAAACAGCAAAGATGCATCAGATACAACCACAGAGATATTTTTGCATCACAGTCTGAGAGGAGCTGCTTCACGCAAGAGTCATGCAGATGTGGCTTTATCTATGTCACCTCCGAACAACTGGAAGGAAATAAAATCCAGTTCCAAGACTCATCCTATGAACTGCCTGGTCTAACCCACATTGTTCTCAGGAATGTGCCTTTGTGACACATGGCAACAGGTTGCCCTTGTTAAAAGCAGCCACTGGGCTTCATCAAAGCTGTGATCTGTCATCCAAATGTCTAGCCTGTTGTGATGGAGGCAGATTTCCAGATGGCGCAGCCTTCTAAGTGCATGGGCTGGCTGGATGTTGGGGATGGTGAGAGCTGGACTTCGACTGATGCCTGGACCTTGGGCAGTGAGCAGGTGCTCCAGGCAGGCCTCCACAGCCCATGGGTGTGGGTGTGCACGTGCCTGGGGAGGAGTCCCTGCTGAATGTCCAGTGATCCTGTAGGACCGGCCTCAACTCTGCCTGCTCATGCTCCTTCTCTGGTAGATGGGGAAAAGGCTTCCCTCACCAACCATAGCATTTCCAGCTAGAGCCTGGCAGTTGGAATAGAGCATTCAGGGCCAAGGGCAATTCTGCCACTAGGAGAAACGGGGCCCGGTGTAGCTCCCTGAGCTTTCTCACCAGGAATAGGAAAAAATTGTCACGTCAGCTATCAGCTATTGATTGTGTCACCCTCCCCTCTGTAACTGCCCTCTTCCTCCAACCTTCAGCTTCGTCTCTTTTGACTCTCTCCTCCTTGCCCCAAATGGAGTTGTCCCTTGTGTCTCTCTGCCATCTCCCATACCCCAGTTCCAAACTGGCCCATCTTCCTGGCAGCATTTTATGCTCTAGTTCTTTCCTGGCACTAAAAGAAACACAGCTGACCTGGTTGCTGCTCCCTCAAGAGTCAATTTGCCAACAATATCAGTGAATATTTTCATATTTTTGTGTTGGGTCTTCTGGCATTAAACCAATGGTCTCATTTCAATGTGGGCATTTTAGGCACCATATTAGATCAGAAGGGGTAATATTTAGAGAAAAGGTGGGCCTTTTGATGCTCGCAGCAATGTAGGCACAGTGTAGACATTGCCTAGTAGACTGGCACCAAGGCCTGGCTCTCTTTGCCACAGACCATTTGAAAACTTTCTGGAAAACTCTTTTTTTTTTTTTTTTTTAAGACAGAGTCTTGCTCTGTCGCCCAGGCTGGAGTGCAGTGGCACGATCATAATCTCTGCCCCCTGGATTCAAGCGATTCTCCTGCCTCAGCCTGCCGAGTAGCTGGGCACCCACCACAATGCCTGGCTAATTTTTGTATTTTTAGTAGAGACAGTGTTTCACTATGTTGGCCAGGCTGGTCTTGAACTCCAGACCTCAGGTGATCCACCTGCCTCTGCCTCCCAAAATGCTGGGATTACAGACGTGAGCTGCCATGCCTGGCATGGAAACCTCTTTTAATTGTAGAACATTCTTTCCATTTTTAGGTAGAATGTCTAGAATTTTTGATATCAAAAATTCACTGATGAAAGAGACATTGTTCAACTTACTTGCTCTTTTTTTCTGACTCATATCCCCCCGCCTCCTGAAGAGAAGCATCAACTCTTTCCCTACAGCAAAATCAGTGAATTTTGTAAAGCTTTTCATTAGAATGGTCCTGGATGAAATTCCAGGGATATATGACATCAACTTTGTTGCGTATCTTAACATAGTTTAAGCAAACGGTTTTCCAGTCCAAAGATAATACAAAAAAAATTTGTCATTCCTGGGCAAGATGGCTTATCTCTCATGCTGACTCCAATGAATTTTCAGGTATTGTTTGTGTTCTGTGTCTGGGACTGTGAGTTCATCTCCAACTCTGTAGAAAGAGGGCTGTGAGCTACTGGCAAGGCCTGCACAAGAGATGACCTGTTCTATGTGCCCTCCTACATGTTGCTGGATGCACAGACAATCTGAGAGGATCTGATTTATTCTGTCCCCCCAAGATCATGCTGTTAGCATTCATAAAGACACTCTAAAAAAACAAAACAAAAGACACACATACAAAACCAAGCAGAAATTCACTATCCCTTTATGAGTCTTTTGGATAAAATCTTATGTTCCATTTGACCTTTTGTTTGAGATACAGAAATTCCCGACTGTGAAAATGTAGTGAACCAGCTCAAGCTGCTTGTCAAATTGCAGACTGGAAACCTCTGCTTACAACAAATTGGTCTAATTAAGCCTTATTAAAATTGGTGCCCCGGGGTGAATTTTTATCCCTTGCACAAAGGATGACATTGCAGATTTCCACATACAATGCAGGCGACTCTGATGCTTTTACAGGTGAATTTTCCAAATGGGGATAGCAAATGTGCCAGGGACAGCATCCCTGAAGCACATGAGGATACATAACTGCTCAGTAATTGCAGTTTTCATTTGAGTAAATTAAATAGCGATGAAAACAAAAGCCATGCCCTATCTCTGCAGTGTCTCAGAAATCTAGGCTCAGGCTGGTGGCAGAGGTTGGAGGCTGTCAGAGAGCTAAGAGGCCTCCTGGGGACATGGCACTTGGCCTCCTTGCCTCCCCCAATTGCCTCCCATTTCACTTTTCTTTTCTCCTCCCCTAAAACCTCAGGGGGGATCTTAACAAAGGGAAAAGACTCCCAACAGACCATGTTTCTCTGCAGGGGTGGCCATGCTGACTTTTGACAAGCCTTCATTCTAATGTGGCTGCTCATCTGCTCTGAGGACATCACATCTACTGGAGCTAGGAACAAATGAAAATAGCGTGGAAAAGCTGCCATCACAAGACAGGTCATCACAAGACTGCTGTTTGCTCTTTCAACTGTTCATTGCATCCTCTTCAGGGTCAAGAAGAAGTCACCTGCCAAGGGAACAGTAGGAGATGGAGATGCATTGTATTGGTGGAGCTGTGAAGGTGGAGGTGCCTGGTACACCTGGACACAGTGACCTTGGAAGACAAGTAGCCTGGTCTCTTTTGCATATTGTGTTCTGAATTCCAGATTCAAGTACTTCCAACTGCTTCCTTGTCATCTCCACTTGGCGATGGAATGAGCAGTCCAAACTTTCATATACTCAAAGATAAACTCTTGACACTGTTTGGGTTTTAAGTTTATTTTTGGAAGGGGACCCAGGGAACAATAGTGAGGGACTAGGAAGAGTAAAATGGAAAGAGGAAAATCCATTCCAAGGAAGTATGGCAGAGCTGGTTACTGCTGTGGATACCTGGGGACTTAGCTCCAATGGGTGGTCTTTTAAAAGATACACAGGTTGAGCCTCAGAATTATCCACCTGCTCTAAACCCTCATTGGTCAAAAACTGCCCCTGAGGTGTTAACTTCCTTGGTCTTCCAGGCTTACACAGGGACCTGAATGGCTGAGTGAGCTTCTGGAAGAGTCCCATGGAAAGGCTAAGCAACTCTGGGGCAAAAGGCAAGAAATGCAAGGTGCAGCTGAGGCCACGGTGCTGCCAGGCTTCACCCACTGCAGCTTGTTGCCACAGCAACTGCTGGAACAAAAAGGTGGGTGGTGAGGATGTGAGAGGGTGCAATACCTGGGAGTCATCCTTGACTCTGCACTTTCTCTTTACCACTCATCAGTAACTTCTATTGACTCTGCTGATAGGTCTCCCACTTCATCCTTGAATCCCTTCTGTTTCCCCCACTACACATCCATGCATATGCACATGCAGCAGCTAGACTAAACCTATAAAAACTAATGTTTTTTTCTCCTCTCAAACTCTAATGGCCACTCATCTCACTCAGAATAAAATCTAAAATCCTGTCCAGGATCTAGAAAACTTGCATGTTTTGGACCTTTGCTCCCTTTTTGCTATGGTTTCAATGTCTTTGCCTCCTCCAAGATTCATGTTGAAACTTAATCCCCAAGACAACAGTATTAAGTGATGTGGCCTTTAGGAAGTGATTCGGCCATAAGGGCTCCAACCTCATGAATGTATTTGTGCCCCATGAAAGGGCATTGAGGGGGTGAGTTTGCCCCTTCTGTCTCTTTTCCCATGTGAGGACATAGCATTCATGCTTCCAGAGGATGCAGTGTTCAAGGTACCATCCTGGAGGCAGAGACTGGGTCCTCAGCAAACATCGAACTGCTGATGCCTTGATCTTGGACTTTCCAGCCTCCAGAGCTGTGAGAAGTAAATATTTGTTATTTATAAATTACCCAGGCTCAGCTCTGTTATAGTAACACAAGCAGAGTTTCTGATCTCATCTTATGCTTCTTTTCCTCTCTCTCTCTCTTCTCCAGCAACTCTGGCCTCTTTGCTGTCTTCAGATTGCCAGGCATATTTCAAGATCTTTGCATTTGCTGTTCCCTCTTCCCAGAATGTGATTCCTTCAGACAGTCATATGGTTCAGCCCCTTATCTCATTCAAGTCTCTGCCAGATCTCACCTCATTAAGAAGTTCTTTTCTGATCATCGTATCTAAAATAGTACATTTTCATCCATCAATCCATTTCCTTTCCCTTATTTCTCTTCCTATCTAAAATATTATAGATGTATTCATTTGCTTTTGTCCTCTTTTCTCTCATCTGAATGTTAGTTTGCAACAGCGGGGGTTTTGTTTACTAACATATCTCCAGTGCCTAGAATAGTGCTTAGCATACAGGGCAAGACTCTACTCAACAAGAATCTGCCAGAGGGCAGGGTCACACATCAATCTAATCAGATACTCTTTTGTGAATACACAGAGAAGATGTCAGTGGAAGAGCAGATGGTCCCAGAGCTTGGCGTGTATCCTGAAGGATGCTGTGCTCTTGATCTTGTCCTCCATTCTTCACATTTTGCAGTGCAGGGGCCAGGATGTCAGCATGGCTAAGAAGATGGCAGTCATGGCCACCTCAAGTCCAGGTATCCCCAGCTAAAGCCCGAACACCACCTAGGGGGACCTGAGAATATGTGCCTCTTTCTCTTTACTCCAAGACTGACTAATAGAGCCATGGTGTCTATGAAAGCATTTTGGAGAGCTCCAGTGACTAGGCTTCTCTTGGCACAAATATGCAATTTCTCCTGGGGAGACAGCACATGTGCTTTTCTGTAACTGGAGTACATTTCAATCTAATAGAGAACAGGAATATAATCCAGTACTAATTTTAAATGCCGGATTCTTGTACAGAGCCACACTTTCAGGAAGGGAAAGAGGAAAGGCAAGTATGTGTATTGGCATTGGGTTGGGAAAGTAATTACAGAGCAATTTTAGGACCTGCTTAAGAACACTAACACTTTCTGAACCAAGGTAGTGGTCTGCCCTAGGGATGGGAAAATATGGTCTATGGGCCAAATCTGGCTAACTGCCTTTTTTTTTTAAAGAAAAAATAATAATATTTTATAGGAACACAGCCATGCTGATTTCTTACAAATTGTCTAGGACTGCTTTTGTACTGCAAGGACAGAGGTGAGTAGTTGTTATGGACATAGTATGGCCTAACATGTTTAGTATCTGGACCTTTACAGAAAGAGTTTACTGACCCCTGGCCTAGTGGAAAAAGCCATGTACTGGGAAACTGATTGATCTGGATTTTGATTCTGCTATGTAATCTGGTATGAGCACCTGGTCTACTCTCAGCCTCAGCTTTTTAACCTTTAATATGGTGCATAATTTGGGTTAATTTACATAAATCCATGCTCATTTAAAAGTTTCTAGCTTAAAGAAAAGACTCAATACAAACTGGCTAAACAACAATAACAGACAAAATAAATGGACATGCCTTGGGAATTTACTGTGTACTCTGTCACTTGCACAGAGTTATTGTGACAATAAAATGAAATCACAACTGGGAAAATCCTGAAACCCTGAAATTCTCTCCCAGTGACCACTGAAGCGAAAGCCCAAACTAGACCTCTGCCGTGTGCACGCGGCTGTACTTGGGCATCAGGGGAGAGGCAATGGTTCCACAGGTGGCCCTTCCCTGACTTGGGAAATTCAAGTAGAGTTTAGAACTGCCCTTACCATACCTTCCATACTTGAAAGGAAGGCTAGGGAGAGATTTGTTAAAGAATACAAAGTTACAGTTAGACAGAAGCCCTGGTGTTCCATACCACTGTAGGATGACTCTAGCTAATATTAACATATTATGTAGTTTCAAATAGCTAGAAGGAGGATATTGAATATTCCCAACACAAACAAATGACAGATGTTTGAGATGATAGTTAATTACCATAATATGATTACTATACATTACATGTATCAAAACACCATTATGCACCCCATGAATGTGTACAATCATTATGTGTCAATTTTTAAAAATCATAAAAAAGATAATAAAATCAGAAAAAAAAAGTTAAAAAAAGAGGGAGTTTTTAGATTATTCCAAATTATAGAGGTAACATGGAGGAAAATAAAAATAAGTGGGTTAGGGGCTGTGGGGGGCATCTGAAGCCCGTTTGTCTTCCTGGTGCAAGTGTCCTCAGGGACTGGCCTCTTAAGATGTGTTTGTTGTTATTGTTCAGCTATGCCCATCCTTTTTCTATATCTAAGACTTGAAGGATTCCTCATTTTATTTTGTTTTTTTGTTCTGCTTTTCCTGCTGAAAGCATCCCTGCCTACTCTTGGTGGTATCAGTGAGGTTCCTGCAGCCAGGGCCAAGAACATGTGATTTAGAGTCAGAGAAAACTGCCTTTATACTCCAGGATGTCTGTTAACATTGAGTGTGATCTTGAAAAAGTTGCTTAATCTTTTTGAACCCCTGTTTCATTGACTATAAAATGAAGACAATTCATCCTCATTAAATCGTTGTGAGAATTTTAATGAGATTGGATATTTTCCCCCACCACTCCCTTCTCTGCCCTTTATAAAAATAGATGGACCACTTACAAATTAGATGTTTTAAAGTCTGAGGCAGCCTCTCTTGTCATTTCCAAGAGATGAAACTTGGCAGGCTAAGTGCCTGATTTTTAAAACTACTTTGCTAATATATATATATATATATATATATATATACACACACACACACACACACACACACACACACACACACACACACACACTATGGGGGAGTTTGTCACTCACTTCTTTTAAAACAAGCTCCCACAGGTCTAAGAATGTTTAAAACAGAAATGTATTTAAATGCAGACACAGATCACAGAAGGACAAATCCTCATGGACAGTCAGGTGAAAGACTATTTAATCAAAGAGCATATAGTCTGGAATCCCTAGATGTCCTGGGTTTTCTCTCCCTTCCACTTTTGGGACGAAGACCTGTGCCAGGAGAATCACAGGGAAACCAAAATTCCCTACCTGAGTAAATTTAAAATTCCAGATACAGAAATGCATCATTTTTTGTTTGCCAAATATCATTTTTACCTCAAAGACTGTGGCCATAGGGCTGTGATCTGAAACCTCTGATAGGGCATGGTCGTTCTTTGGGTCATAATACGTACATCACCCATTTGGGGGTCCCTTGTCCCTTACTAGCAAGCAAATTGAGGGTTAGAGAGGTGGAGTGCACTGCTCAAATATATGCAGCTATAATAATCCCATAATCCCCATGTGTCATGGGAGGGACCCAGTGGGAGGTAAATGAATCATGGGGGAGGGTTTCTCCCATGCTGTTCTTGTGATAGTGAATAAGTCTCAGCAGAGCTGATGGTTTTATAAAGGTGAGTTCCCCTGCACACGCTCTCTTCCCTGCCACCATGTAAAACGTGCCTTTGCTCCTCCTTTGCCTTCCACCACGATTGTGAGGCCTCTCCAGCCATGTGGAATTGTGAGTCCATTAAATCTTTTTTTCTGTATAAATTATCCAGTCTCGGGTATGTCTTTAGTAGCAGCATGAGAACTGACTAATACAACAGAATAAAACAACTTCTTTATAGTCACATCAACTCCCTTCCCCCTACATCCTTAACCCCTGGAAACCATTGATGCACTTTCCATTTCTTTAGTTTTGTCATTTAAGAATATTATATAAATGACACAGACTATTCATATTAACATTTTAACAGTTCAAGCAAAGTATAGAAACCTGGCCCTCATTTAAGTCCCTTTGCTTTCCCCCATTTATAATTATCTTAAATATTTTTTCGGCACACTTGGAGAAACACATTAGACGATATTATAATTTTCCTTTTAATTGTCAAGCACAATTTCCTTCTCCAAGTGAAGGAAATTCTATGATACTTAGTTACATTTAGTCTTTCCATTGGTTTTTCTTCCTTCCTGATGTTCTCAGATTCCTTTTTTTCTGCCATTCTAAGACAAATTTTCTTAGTGTTGTTTTCATCTGAAAATGTCTTGATTTCTTCTTAATTCCTGAAGGATTTTTTCCACCTGGAAATAGAATTTAGGGTTGATAGATTTTTGTGTGCATTTTTGTTTGTTTGCTTGCTTTTTCATCATTTGAAAAATGTGCCACTCCCTCCAGGTCTCCATGGTTTCTGAAGTGAAATATGTTGTCATCCAAATTGCTTTCCCATGTAGGGATTATGTCACTTCTTACTTTCTGCTCTGCAGAATGTTCCTTGGTCTTTTATTTTCAGAAGCTTGGCTAGAATATGTCTTTGTGTAGATTTACTTGGACTATGCCGCTTGAGATTCACGCAACTTCTTAAATCTGGGTCTATATAATTTGCCTTGGGAAATTTTAGTCATTATTTTTCTGCACCTTTTTTGGCCCCACTCTTTCTCCTCTCCTTCTGGGACAAAGATGCTGTGAAAGTTAAATATTTTGTTATAATTTCACAGGTCCCTGAAGCCATGTTCATGGTTTCCTCAGTCTATTTTTTTCTGTTTTTCAGATTGGGTCATTTTCACTGTTCTATCTTAAAGGTTATTGATTTTTTTCTTATGTTCTGTTCATCTGCTATTGATTCCACCTTTTGCTTTTTGTTAAATTTTGTTATTGTATTTTGCAGTTCTAAAATTTCCATTTAAGTTTTCTTTATATCTTCTTTTTTTTTTAATTATACTTTAAGTTTTAGGGTACATGTGCACATTGTGCAGGTTAGTTACATATGTATACATGCGCCATGCTGGTGCGCTGCACCCACTAACTCGTCATCCAGCATTAGGTATATCTCCCAGTGCTATCCCTCCTCCCTCCCCCCACCCCACCACAGTCCCCAGAGTGTGATGTTCCCCTTCCTGTGTCCATGTGATCTCATTGTTCAATTCCTACCTATGAGTGAGAATATGCGGTGTTTGGTTTTTTGTTCTTGCGATAGTTTACTGAGAATGATGATTTCCAGTTTCATCCATGTCCCTACAAAGGACATGAACTCATCATTTTTTATGGCTGCATAGTATTCCATGGTGTATATGTGCCACATTTTCTTAATCCAGTCTATCATTGTTGGACATTTGGGTTGGTTCCAAGTCTTTGCTATTGAGAATAATGCCGCAATAAACATACGTGTGCATGTGTCTTTATAGCAGCATGATTTATAGTCCTCTGGGTATATACCCAGTAATGGGATGGCTGGGTCAAATGGTATTTCTAGTTCTAGATCCCTGAGGAATCGCCACACTGACTTCCACAATGGTTGAACTAGTTTACAGTCCCACCAACAGTGTAAAAGTGTTCCTATTTCTCCACATCCTCTCCAGCACCTGTTGTTTCCTGACTTTTTAATGATTGCCATTCTAACTGGTGTGAGATGGTATCTCATTGTGGTTTTGATTTGCATTTCTCTGATGGCCAGTGATGGTGAGCATTTATTCATGTGTTTTTTGGCTGCATAAATGTCTTCTTTTGAGAAGTGTCTGTCCATGTCCTTCGCCCACTTTTTGATGGGGTTGTTTGTTTTTTTCTTGTAAATTTGTTTGAGTTCATTGTAGATTCTGGATATTAGCCCTTTGTCAGATGAGTAGGTTGTGAAAATTTTCTCCCATTTTGTAGGTTGCCTGTTCACTCTGATGGTAGTTTCTTTTGCTGTGCAGAAGCTCTTTAGTTTAATTAGATCCCATTTGTCAATTTTGTCTTTTGTTGCCATTGCTTTTGGTATTTTGGACATGAAGTCCTTGCCCATGCCTATGTCCTGAGTGGTAATGCCTAGGTTTTCTTCTAGGGTTTTTATGGTTTTAGGTCTAACGTTTAAATCTTTAATCCACCTTGAATTGATTTTTGTATAAGGTGTAAGGAAGGGATCCAGTTTCAGCTTTCTACATATGGCTAGCCAGTTTTCCCAGCACCATTTATTAAATAGGGAATCCTTTCCCCATTGCTTGTTTTTCTCAGGTTTGTCAAAGATCAGATAGTTGTAGATATGCGGCGTTATTTCTGAGGGCTCTGCTCTGTTCCATTGATCTATATCTCTGTTTTGGTACCAGTACCATGCTGTTTTGGTTACTGTAGCCTTGTAGTATAGTTTGAAGTCAGGTAGTGTGATGCCTCCAGCTTTGTTCTTTTGGCTTAGGATTGACTTGGCGATGCGGGCTCTTTTTTGGTTCCATATGAACTTTAAAGTAGTTTTTTCCAATTCTGTGAAGAAAGTCATTGGTAGCTTGATGGGGATGGCATTGAATCTGTAAATTACCTTGGGCAGTATGGCCATTTTCACGATATTGATTCTTCCTACCCATGAGCATGGAATGTTCTTCCATTTGTTTGTATCCTCTTTTATTTCCTTGAGCAGTGGTTTGTAGTTCTCCTTGAAGAGGTTCTTCACATCCCTTGTAAGTTGGATTCCTAGGTATTTTATTCTCTTTGAAGCAATTGTGAATGGGAGTTCACTCATGATTTGGCTCTGTGTTTGTCTGTTGTTGGTGTATAGGAATGCTTGTGATTTTTGTACATTGATTTTGTACTCTGAGACTTTGCTGAAGTTGCTTATCAGCTTAAGGAGATTTTGGGCTGAGACAATGGGGTTTTCTAGATATACAATCATGTCGTCTGCAAACAGGGACAATTTGACTTCCTCTTTTCCTAACTGAATACCCTTTATTTCCTTCTCCTGCCTAATTGCCCTGGCCAGAACTTCCAACACTATGTTGAATAGGAGTGGTGAGAGAGGGCATCCTTGTCTTGTGCCAGTTTTCAAAGGGAATGCTTCCAGTTTTTGCCCATTCAGTATGATATTGGCTGTGGGTTTGTCATAGATAGCTCTTATTATTTTGAAATATGTCCCATCAATACCTAATTTATTAAGAGTTTTTAGCGTGAAGGGTTATTGAATTTTGTCAAAGGCTTTTTCTGCATCTATTGAGATAATCATGTGGTTTTTGTCTTTGGCTCTGTTTATATGCTGGATTACATTTATTGATTTGCGTATATTGAACCAGCCTTGCATCCCAGGGATGAAGCCCACTTGATCATGGTGGATAAGCTTTTTGATGTGCTGCTGGATTCGTTTTGCCAGTATTTTATTGGGGATTTTTGCATCAATGTTCATCAAGGATATTGGTCTAAAATTCTCTTTTTTGGTTGTGTCTCTGCCTGGCTTTGGTATCAGAATGATGCTGGCCTCATAAAATGAGTTATGGAGGATTCCCTCTTTTTCTATTGATTGGAATAGTTTCAGAAGGAATGGTACCAGTTCCTCCCTGTACCTCTGGTAGAATTCGGCTGTGAATCCATCTGGTCCTGGACTCTTTTTGGTTGGTAAACTATTGATTATTGCCACAATTTCAGCTCCTGTTATTGGTCTATTCAGAGATTCAACTTCTTCCTGGTTTAGTCTTGGGAGAGTGTATGTGTCAAGGAATTTATCCATTTCTTCTAGATTTTCTAGTTTATTTGCGTAGAGGTGTTTGTAGTATTCTCTGATGGTAGTTTGTATTTCTGTGGGATCAGTGGTGATATCCCCTTTATCATTTTTTATTGCGTCTATTTGATTCTTCTCTCTTTTTTTCTTTATTAGTCTTGATAGCGGTCTATCAATTTTGTTGATCCTTTCAAAAAACCAGCTCCTGGATTCATTGATTTTTTTGAAGGGTTTTTTGTGTCTCTATTTCCTTCAGTTCTGCTCTGATTTTAGTTATTTCTTGCCTTCTGCTAGCTTTAGAATGTGTTTGCTCTTGCTTTTCTAGTTCTTTTAATTGTGATGTTAGGGTGTCAATTTTGGATCTCTCCTGCTTTCTCTTGTGGGCATTTAGTGCTATAAATTTCCCTCTACACACTGCTTTGAATGCGTCCCAGTGATTGTGGTATGTTGTGTCTTTGTTCTCGTTGGTTTCGAAGAACATCTTTATTTCTGCCTTCATTTCGTTATGTGCCCAGTAGTCATTCAGGAGCAGGTTGTTCAATTTCCATGTAGTTGAGCGGCTTTGAGTGAGATTCTTAATCCTGAGTTCTAGTTTGATTGCACTGCGGTCTGAGAGATAGTTTGTTATAATTTCTGTTCTTCTACATTTGCTGAGGAGAGCTTTACTTCCAAGTATGTGGTCAGTTTTGGAATAGGTGTGGTGTGGTGCTGAAAAAAATGTATATTCTGTTGATTTGGGGTGGAGAGTTCTGTAGATGTCTATTAGGTCAGTTTGGTCCAGAGCTTAGTTCAATTCCTGGGTATCCTTGTTGACTTTCTGTCTCGTTGATCTGTCTAATGTTGACAGTGGGGTGTTAAAGTCTCCCATTATTAATGTGTGGGAGTCTAAGTCTCTTTGTAGGTCACTCAGGACTTGCTTTATGAATCTGGGTGCTCCTGTATTAGGTGCATATATATTTAGGATAGTTAGCTCTTCTTGTTGAATTGATCCCTTTACCATTATGTAATGGCCTTCTTTGTCTCTTTTGATCTTTGTTGGTTTAAAGTCTGTTTTATCAGAGACTAGGATTGCAACCCCTGCCTTTTTTTGTTTTCCATTGGCTTGGTAGATCTTCCTCCATCCTTTTATTTTGAGCCTATGTGTGTCTCTGCATGTGAGATGGGTTTCCTGAATACAGCACACTGATGAGTCTTGACTCTTTATCCAATTTGCCAGTCTGTGTCTTTTAATTGGAGCATTTAGTCCATTTACATTTAAAGTTAATATTGTTATGTGTGAATTTGATCCTGTCTTTATGATGTTAGCTGGTTATTTTGCTCGTTAGTTGATGCAGTTTCTTCCTAGTCTCGATGGTCCTTACATTTTGGCATGATTTTGCAGTGGCTGGTACTGGTTGTTCCTTTCCATGTTTAGTGCTTCCTTCAGGAGTTCTTTTAGGGCAGGCCTGGTGGTGACAAAATCTCTCAGCATTTGCTTGTCTGTAAAGTATTTTATTTCTCCTTCACTTATGAAGCTTAGTTTGGCTGGATATGAAATTCTGCGTTGAAAATTCTTTTCTTTAAGAATGTTGAATATTGGCCCCCAATCTCTTCTGGCTTGTAGGGTTTCTGCCGAGAGATCTGTTGTTAGTCTGATGGGCTTCCCTTTGAGGGTAACCCGACCTTTCTCTCTGGCTGCCCTTAACATTTTTTCCTTCATTTCAACTTTGGTGAATCTGACAATTATGTGTCTTGGAGTTGCTCTTCTCGAGCAGTATCTTTGTGGCGTTCTCTGTATTTCCTGAATCTGAATGTTGGCCTGCCTTGCTAGATTGGGGAGGTTCTCCTGGATAATATCCTGCAGAGTGTTTTCCAACTTGGTTCCATTCTCCCCATCACTTTCAGGTACACCAATCAGACGTAGATTTGGTCTTTTCACATAGTCCCATATTTCTTGGAGGCTTTGCTCATTTCTTTTTATTCTTTTTTCTCTAAACTTCCCTTCTCGCTTCATTTCATTCATTTCATCTTCCATTGCTGATACCCTTTCTTCCAGTTGATCACATCGGCTCCTGAGGCTTCTGCATTCTTCATGTAGTTCTCGAGCCTTGGTTTTCAGCTCCATCAGCTCCTTTAAGCACTTCTCTGTATTGGTTATTCTAGTTATACATTCTTCTAAATTTTTTTCAAAGTTTTCAACTTCTTTGCCTTTGGTTTGAATGTCCTCCCGTAGCTCAGAGTAATTTGATCGTCTGAAGCCTTCTCTCAGCTCGTCAAAGTCATTCTCTGTGCAGCTTTGTTCAGTTGCTGGTGAGGAACTGCGTTCCTTTGGAGGAGAGGCGCTCTGCGTTTTAGAGTTTCCAGTTTTTCTGTTCTGTTTTTTCCCCATCTTTGTGGTTTTATCTACTTTTGGTCTTTGATGATGGTGATGTACAGATGGGTTTTCGGTGTGGATGTACTTTCTGTTTGTTAGTTTTCCTTCTAACAGTCAGGACCCTCAGCTGCAGGTCTGTTGGAATACCCTGCCTTGTGAGGTGTCAGTGTGCCCCTGCTGGGGGGTGCCTCCCAGTTAGGCTGCTCGGGGGTCAGGGGTCATGGACCCACTTGAGGAGGCAGTCTGCCCGTTCTCAGATCTCCAGCTGCGTGCTGGGAGAACCACTGCTCTCTTCAAAGCTGTAAGACAGGGACGTTTAAGTCTGCAGAGGTTACTGCTGTCTTTTTGTTTGTCTGTGCCCTGCCCCCAGAGGTGGAGCCTACAGAGGCAGGCAGGCCTCCTTGAGCTGTGGTGGGCTCCACCCAGTTCGAGCTTCCTGGCTGCTTTGTCTACCTAAGCAAGCCTGGGCAATGGCGGGCGCCCTTCCCCCAGCCTGGCTGCCGCCTTGCAGTTTGATCTCAGACTGCTGTGCTAGCAATCAGCGAGACTCCGTGGGCGTAGGACCCTCCGAGCCAGGTGTGGGATATAATCCTCGTGGTGCACCGTTTTTAAGCCGGTCTGAAAAGCGCAATATTCGGGTGGGAGTGACCCGATTTTCCAGGTGCGTCTGTTACCCCTTTCTTTGACTCGGAAAGGGAACTCCCTGACCCCTTGGGCTTCCCAGGTGAGGCAATGCCTCGCCCTGCTTTGGCTCGCGCACGGTGCGCGCACCCACTGACCTGCGCCCACTGTCTGGCGCTCCCTAGTGAGATGAACCTGGTACCTCAGGTGGAAATGCAGAAATCACCGGTCTTCTGCGTCGCTCACGCTGGGAGCTGTAGACCGGAGCTGTTCCTATTCGGCCATCTTCGGTTCTTGATTTCTCTTTATATCTTCTATTCCTTTGCTAAGGTTTTGTAGTTTTTCTTTTGTTTCAAACGTGTTCTTAATTGCTCATTGAAGCATTTGTATGATGCATGTTTAAAAATATTTGTCAAATAATTCCAACATCAGTGCCATCTCAGTTGGTATCTGTTGATTGTCTTTTCTCATTTACTCAAGATTTTCCTGGTTCTTGATATGATGAGTGACTGAGTAATTTTCAGCTATATCCTGGAAATTTTGGGTGTTATTTTATGAGACTCTTATTTAAACTTCTTGTTTTAGCTGGTCTATGAATTTGCTAGTGCTGCCATAACAAAACAACACAACCTGGGTGGTATGGTATTCTACTTTATTTTCTCACAGTTCTGGAGGCTAGAAGTCCAAGATCATGGTGCTGGCAGGGGTGGTTTTCATTGAGGTCTCTCCTTGGCTTGCAGATGACTGCTTTCTTGCTGCCTTTTCACATGGTAGTCCCTCTGTATATGTGTACCCCTGAGGTCTATGTGTGTCCATAATATCTTTTTCTTATGAAGAACCGAGTCAGATTGGATAGAGGCACACCCAAACAGCCTCATTGTCACCTAATTACCTCTTAAAAAGCCCTATTGCCAAATATAGTCACGTTCTGAGTTTCTGGGGGTTAGGGCTTTAACATGTGAATTAAGAGAGCAACAATTCAGTTCATAAAGAGCTGTCTTCTTCTAACACTGCACTGGTAAAGGAAGTAGAAATGCCTCCTTGTTACTGGAGGTGGAGAAGTGCATGTTTCCCACCCAGCCTCCACTGACACCCTTATGAGGGTATCTTATTTCTACTGCTGGGCAGGAGTAGAAGTTAAGGCTCCCCTCTAGGCTTCTGCTGACACCACTCTGATGAGAGGGGACACCTGGTTACTGTTTCTCCCATGGCCTCCACTGACTTTTATCAGGGAGGTGCTCCCTATTACCACTGATGGGGAGGAAAGTCCTAGTTCCCTACCCAACCTTCTCTGATGCCACCCTAGCAGGAGACTCGGGCACATGTTACAGCACATGGTGATTGTAGAAGTCTAGGCTTCTGGTTGGTCTTTGCAGATGGAATGGAGGTGGGCCCCATCTTGTTTTCATGGTGTCTTCCTAGAATAGGGCAGTTATTGTCTAAACATTTTTTGTCTTGGTGTTCCTTTCTTGGTCTAGGCTAGAGAAATAATGCATTTCTTGGAGCTTTTTTGTCTATACTCTGTGGTGTTTTTGTCTTGCTAATTTCTCTAGTTTCTCCAGCTCCCAGCCTAGGATATGGTGGGCAAAAAAGGGGGGGAAAAAAAAAAGCCAGGGAACTAACCATTGTGCCATTCCTTGGATCCCAAGGACCCTAGCCAGTCTGCCTTCCTACAGTCACATTTTAGAGTTTTCTTTTGTTTTACATATGATACCCAGCCCTTCTAGTATTTTAACAGTTCTATTTTTTAATGTTTAATCCATCTGGAAGCTATTGTAGTTCATGGTGCTGCTGAACCACTACTTTGACAAATGTCAAATCAACTTATCCAGGACCATAAAAAACCCTTTTACATGTTGGTTTCAATTGAACCCTTTTGCATGTTGGTTTCAATTGCACAGTATTTTGTAGATCTGTTTAAAGAGTAATCCTATTTTTATTTTAAAGAGTAACCCTGTTTTTATACAAGAGAATACTGAGTCTAAGCACTGAATATCAGTGTTGTACATGCAGTATCTCATTTAGTCTTCTCAATAACCCTGTGCAATAACATTTTCATTTTGCTAGCAAGAACATTTATAACCTTGCCTATGGCCACATATTAATTAGCAACTGAGTTGGGGTCATAATTTAAGTGTTCTAACTTCTACTCAATTTTTCTTTCCTTATGTGTACAGAAGCCAAAACACTTTTTCTCCTAGGATTAAAGATTGTTTAGAGTCTGCTAAAATTAGACAAACAAAGCACTGTTACTCTGTATCTATCACCAGAAACACGGCAGTGATTTAGAGAGATATGTTTTCAATATCCTTCTTTGTAATATATTTGTTACAGTGAGATATTTTTAATAACTTGCCAGCTCCCATCCCATGGGAGGAAAAAAACAGCAAGCATGAACAACTCACATCATGGAAATAAAAACAAAGAGGCATTTTAACTAATAGCCTGGATATCATTAAAATGTTTTTCCTTTATTACATAGCATTATAATTGCCTTAAATGGTTATGGTTCAAAGGAGAAGAAAAATATGCCCCTTTCTTGCTATATGAAGTCCCCCACTCAACTTCCCTTTGAGAATCACCTTTCTAAGGTTAAGTGAATGGAACCTAAAGGAGAGATTAGATGAAGAAAAGAATCAAAGTACTTCTGAAATAGTGCAAACCATCATTTCCATGCATGCTGGAGCAGGAGCAATTTGGAAATGGGGGAACATGGGCTGAATATCCCACAACCAATGACAGTAGTTGAAATAATTTTCAAAGAAAATTTAACAATGACACAACAATGTAGCTAGAGTCTGAAGAGAACAGAAAGGCAGAAGAAGGGGTCTTATGAGCTGTAAGACGTGGCATTCGATTTGAATAGCTGGCAAAGACTCAGGCTCTTGGCCTGGAATTCACCCATGGCTAGACCAAAAAGGAATCTTCCATTTAGGTGGTTCTCACAGGTCTCAGAGATACTCAGAGGGTGCTCAGAGTCCTTGGAATCTCCCAGTGCAGCCTGACAGGAGTCTCAGGCCTATGGCCTCTCATGTAGAGGAAACAATTATGTTCTGGGAATGTATTAGTTCTGCTATCTGTTCTGTTCTGTTCTGCTGTGTAACAAACAATGTACTCCAAAATTTAATGGCGTAAAACAACAACTCTTATTACCTCACAGAAACTGCAATCAAGGTATCATCCTGGGAGTGCAGCAGATTTCAAGCCTCAGTGGGGAAAGATCTGTCCCCTAGTACATTCACGTGGTTTGGCCGCATTCAGTTCCTCGTGGGCTGTTGCACGGAGAACCTCAGTTACACAGTTGCTTTCTGTTCCTCACTATGTGGGTCTCTCCATAGGACAGCTTACAGCAGTGGCAGCTTGCTTCATCAGAGCCAGCAAGAGAAGGCAAGCACAAAAGTAGGCAAGAGTCTTTTGTAACCTAATTTTGACAGTGGAATTCCATCACTTTTGCTGTATTCTGTATGGTAGAGGCAAGTCACTAAGGTCTAGTCTATACTCCAGGGGAAGCTTGCAAGGGGCAGGGATCATTGGAAACTATGTCTGAAACTGCCTCCACAGGGAGTGGAATATTAGTTAATACTACTTGACTAAAATAATTAGACTCATCAAGACAGTGCCTGTAAAGGACATAGGGATCTTCAGGTACAGGAAACATCTAAAATGGAATTGCTAAGCTGGCAGCAATTCCAGAGCGGAGGCTCTGCTCTCTCTTATGGGCTGCATGATCTCTTAGGGCATCTCTGCATCTCTGGTCTCTTCTGCTATTCTCAGCCAATTGGCTATTTTTGTTTATGGATAGTCTTGTGCATGGTCCATTGAGGACTCTGTGCTGGGCTGCTGCTTACTCTGTTTGCCTTCTAGATTCATTTCCATCCTTCTCCATCCTCATTTGCCCCAGAATTTTGTACCACTGGGCTCCTTTTCCTTCTGGCTTCGGATTGGCTTTGTCTGTTCTGGCTAAAGATGGAGGAAATAAAAAGAGCAAGGTCTTATTTCTTAACTCCCTTCTTGTCCCTCACCTGCAGATCACAGCTCCTGCCACATGGCTCTCTCTTTGCTGTTCTACCTGTGTTCTAGTGACTGCTTCTCTCTTGCTGTTTCAGGCCTTTTGGTGGTGAGAGTGTCTGCCATGACTAGACCTGGGGTATCACATGATTCCTTGTAGTTTTCCCACCCCCACTCACACCTTTACAAATAGCCTATTTTTAAAACTGTCCTCTAATACATTTGAGCATGCCATCTGTTCTGCAGGGATCCTGATTGAGGTAGCCTTCTTTGACCTTGAAGTCTACCTCTTGACATTAGGGGGTCAGTTTATTTTACCTATCTCAGTTGCTTGATTTCACTTTTAGATTTCCAAGAGAGGAATCTAATTATTCAAGAAAAATTTTTGATTGCTCATGCCATTTCTGGGTCAAGGTCCATTCCTATTCTAATTAACTGTGGTTATTGGCTGAGATGAGATGGGGGTCCCAGGTGTCTTGGGAAGTGTAGGTTGCCTCAGAAATGCATATGTGCTAGAAAACACATTACTGTCATCTCTAGAGTATGATGAGGGGGCTGTAAAATTCCCATCTATATAAAACCTTGCTTTTGGCTGGGTGCGGTGGCTCACACCTGTAATCCCAGCACTTTGGGAGGCCAAGGCGGGAGGATCATGAGGTCAAGAGATGGAAACCATCCTGGCCAACATGGCGAAACCCTGCCTCTACTAAAAATTCAAAAATTAGCTGGGTGTGGAGGCACGTGCTTATACTCCCAGCTACCTGGGAGGCTGAGGCAGGAGAATCACTTGAACCTGAGAGGCAGAGGTTGCAGTGAGCTGAGATCGTGCCACAGTACTCCAGCCTGGCGACAGAGTGAGACTCCATTTAAAAAAAAAAAAAAAAGCTTGCTTTCAGTGGCATCCCTGATTTGAGCCCAGGAACCCAGTCTATCCTTTCTGCCTGGGGACAAATGGACAGTGTGGTCCTTGTACAGTCTCTGCTCGTCTGATCCTGCTCAGGAATCAAGGACAGTAGCTGTGCAGGTGTGCTATCTTTATCTACAGTGAGGAAAGGGAGAGTATGACTGGGGATACACCTTACCTGGAATTACCCAATTATCAAATGGAAGAATTAGGATTCAAGACCAGGTGAACCTGTTGTTAGTATTTAACTTATCAGAATATTTCTCATATTTTTTTACACTGATGGTCTACTTCTGGAAAAAATTATCAAATGCTTATTCCCTCTGGGGTGTTTTTAGGTTAGCATGGAATAACACTTAATTGTGAATAGATGATGCTACACTGTTCTAAATTTAACAGAAAAGGTGGTTTCCTGGGACTTTTGACATCTCACCAGGTGGCAAGTAGACTGCCTATTCTGGGGTTTGCTCTTGTCAGATAAGTAAAGAGAGGGCCATCTCTTTGCTATGGTTTGAATATTTGTGGCCCTCCAAAAATTCATGTGTTGAAACTTAACTGCCAATGTGGTGATATTATGAGGTGACACTTTTGAGAGGGGATTAGGATAAGGGCTGAGCCCTCATGAATGGGATTAGTGCCCTTATAAATGAGGCCCCAACGAGCTGCGTTATTCCTTCCACCATGTGAGAATATGGTGAGAAGATGCCTTCTGTGAACCAGGAAGTGAGCTCTCACCAGAAACAGAATGTGCTGCTGCCTCAATCTTGGAATTCCTAGCCTTTAAAACCGTGAGAAATAAATTTCCGTTATTTATAATATCTATTTTATAGTATTTTGTTATAGCAACCTGAACAGACTAAGACAATTGGTACCAAGAAGAGGAAGAAATACCACTTCTACAAAATACCTAAGGGGAAATTTTAGGTATTTGTTACAGTGCTGCTAAAATGTGGAAGCAGCTTGGAACTGATAATAGGCAGAAGCAGGAAGGGTTTCTAAGTGAATACTAGAGAAGCCTACGTTGGCGTGAAGGAACCTTAAAGGGTGATTCGATTGAGGACTCAGAAGAAGAGTACTGTAGTGAGAGCCTAAATGTTCCTAGCAAATGCATAAGTGGTTGTGAACAGAATGTTTGTAGAAATATGGACAGTGAAGGCCATTCTGCTGATGTCTCAAGTGGAACGGAGGAACACGTCATTGAAAACTTGAGGAAAGGGGATCCTTGTTATAAAGTGGCAACAGGTTTGGCTGAGTAGTGTTTGTCCTAGAATTCTGTCTAAAGTAGAATGTGTGAGCAACTGGATATTTAGCTGGAGCTATTTCTAAGCAGAGTGTTGAAGCTTAGTGTCTCTTGACTCCTTATAGTAAATGCAAGAAGAGAGAATTGATTTAATGATTGATAGAATTATTAATCAAAAGGGAAGCAGAATATAAATATTTGGGAAATTCTTATTCATATTGAAAGAATGAGAAAGCATGTCTGGGAGAGAAAACCGAGGGTTTGAAAAAGTGACCACTTGATAAGATTAGTATGGATGAGCCATCTGAGCAGAGCCAGGACTTATTGTACAAGATAATAAAAGAGTAACCTGGAAGGCATTTCAGACATCATGTTGCTGCTCCTCCCATCATAGGCCCAGAGTTTCAGGGCCTGGGAGAAAAAACAATTTCAAAGGAGGGGGCATGGGCACCTGCAGGATCTTAGCACTTGCTACCAGGCACTGCCTCAAGGCTCTGTTCTCTACACTTCATTGTCAAACTTCTTGGTTGCCCCCGGTGCAGCTCCAGCAGACCCTGGTATGGTGTGCACTGCACCTAGCAAAGATGTAGAGGCATGGCTGCCTTCACCCAGATTTCAAAGGATGCCCTGCTGAGCTGTGGAGCCCAAGCAGAGATTTGCTGTGAGGGCGAGATCACTGTAGAGAGACCCCACCAGGGCAATTCCTAGTGCAGCCACGAGGGTAGAGCCACCCACTGTGACCTCAGACCCTTAGAGCCACTGGTGCATGATTCCCACTGGGGGTGGGAGGACCACAGGCACGTGACTCTGGCACAGAACCCCAAGGAGGTGGGGCTGCTGCAGAGAGCCACCATGGGGGTGTGGCCGCTCAAAGCCATGGGGCAGGACCACTGCCACAGAGAGTTGGAAGGTGGGACCTCACCTCAGTGGACCTAGAGGGCAGTAAAGCATCCAGTCAATGAAGGCTATTCTTGAGCTTTAAGGTTTTAGACTTGTTCAAAACCTGTTACTGTCTTTCTCTTCTGTGTATTTCTTTTGAAATGTGAATGTCTACCCTATGCTTAGAGCCTCACTATATTTTAGAAGCACGTAACATTTGATTTCACAGGTTCGCAGCTGGGGAGAGAAATTTGCCTCAGGATGAATCATACCTTGAGTCTCACCCATATCTAATATAGATGAAATTTAGCTAAGACTCTGGATTTTAGACTTTTGAGTTGATGCTGGAACAAGCTAAGACGTTAGTGACTGGGATAGAATGCATGTATTTCACATGCGAGAAGGAAATGGATTTTCGGGGACCAGGGGCAAAATGCTGTGGTCTGAATGTTTGTGTCCCACACCCCTTCCCACCCCCCACCCTAATTCATATGTTGAAATCTAAGCATCAGTGTGATGATATTAGGAGGTAGGGCTTTTGGGAGGCGATTAGTTCATGAGGGTGGAGCCGTCATGAATAGAATTAGTGCCCTTATAAAAGGGGCTCCAGAGAAAAAGCTGGCTTGTACCTTCTACCATATGAGGACACATGGTGAGAAGTTGCCATTCTATGAACCAGGACCTGACTATTTACCAGGCACCAAATCTGCCTATGCCTTAATCTCAGAATTCCAAGCCTCTAGACTTGTGAGAAATACATTTCTGTTTCTCTATGCCACCCAGTTTATGGCATTTTGCTATAGCAGCCCAAATGAACTGAGTCACTCTTTTACCTGTGAATTAGTGGAGAAGGTTTGGCACCAAATGTTCTGAGTCCTGAGGATGGGATGAAAGAGAAACTTCGAGCATCTTTTATCTGGAAAGCCCTCCCTCATTCTCTGAGTTGGATGCTATTCTCTTCCACTCCCCAGCAGCATCAACTAATATCTCCAATATAGCCTGTGTCATTCTCCAGTCTAATTAATAACCTTGTATTATATCAGAAGCTCCATGAGGCCTGGTATTACGTTTTGCTCATTTCTGTAACACCAAGACACCAAGTGGAGTCTAGCAGATATGTTTAATGAATGAGAGAGTTCATCTATTCAGGAATTGAGCCCCCAGGGGCTCTCTACAATCTTATACCCGAGGCTGCTCAAATAGAGTGGTCTTGAACATCCCAGGCAAGAAAGCTTCCAACTGTGACATCACAGTGGTTAAGTCACTTGAAAATTTGACCAAATAAAATTAACTTTTCAAATTTTTTACTAAAAGAAGAAAGAATAAATGATTTTCCTAAGGTACTAAAGACAGAAGTTGTATAGGTTTCATTAAGTAACATGGCAAACACTATATTGTGCTTGGACAGTTTCAAAGATGGGCAAGTTATGTGGTTTGGCTCTGTGGCCCCATCCAAATCTCATCTCAAATTGTAATCTCCAGGTGTTGAGGGAGGGCCCTGAGGCGAGGTGACTAAGTCATGGGGGCGGTTTCCCCCGTGCTGTTCTCATGAGAGTGAATGAGTTCTCATGAGATCTGATGGTTTCAAGGTATATGGTGGTTCCCCTTTCTCTCTGTCTCTCTGGCCTGCCACCATGTGAGGAAGGTCCTTGCTTTCCCTTTGCCTTCCACCATGATTGTAAGTTTCCTGAGGCTTCCCCAGCCATATGGAACTGTGAGTCAATTAAGCCTCTTTGCTTTATAAATTACCCAGTCTTAAGTAGTTCTTTATAGCAGTGTGAAAACAGACCAATACAGCAAGCCACATTTTGTAAGCCTCACACTGTCATCATTACATAAAGAGAATTGTGAAAAGACTAAGTAGAAAGACAGAATGTAACAATTTAAAAGAGCATGTAGTATGGAGTTACAGACCTCAATTAGACTTTAACAGCTATGTGTGTTTGGGCAAGTAGCTTAACTTTGAACCTGTTTTTCTAATGTAATGGGAATAATGTTATCTAATCTCACTGGAATTATTGATTTAAATTGTATGCGAAACACTTAGCATAGTGACCAGCACATGGTATTCCTCAACAATTGGTAAATATTAATGTTTTTAATTATAAACCATCAACCATCTACTTAAGCCAGATAGTCTAAATATATAAATGTTAAAATGACAGCAAACGATCCTGCCCCGTGTCCACCAATGACAAGTGAGTTTCCTCCTCCAAGGAAAGCTGCTGGAAACATCAGAACCCTCCATCCCCCAGGCAAGAAGGTAATTGTTGGAGGTTTATCTTGTAAGAGATATTCCTCCTGCCACCACTAGAGCAGACTTCATCTTCTTTCTCTGGGTGTCTCATAGGAATTTCTCTCAGTTACTGCAGAACTCTGTTATGTCACTTCAACAAAAGGCTTTCCCAATAAACATATATTTCCCTTTGATGTGACTCATGACTTCTCTGTGCCTACAAGATATTGCAGCTTCAAAAGGCATCTCTGTGTCTGTTGCTTGAGTGTTTATTGTCTCAAGGGGCCCTCAGATGATTTATAAACTAGGTTATATTTAAGAGAAAAAAAGATATTTGTAAAATCCACATTTGGAATGCTACAGGACATCTATAGGATATTTTAAGTTTTAGGAGAAATCAGAAACCAGATAACTCCAGAAAAGAACTGAATAAGCCTGTCAATCTCACCTGTCTCCCATAACGTCATAGTAAGAAACCAGTCCAGAGATAATTCTATTAGGTTGGTGCAAAAGTAACTGCGATTTGTGGCCAGGAATCTTAAATCATTGTAACTAGGCTCAAACACATCCTTATTAATCAAAAAAGGAATTATTACAATCAACACATTTTTGCCAACAAGAAATAAGTTTGTTTATTCCTGTGGCATAAAAATCCATGCTTTGGGATTCGACAAACTCTTGGAAAGCATTTTCTGCATCCTGCTGGTTGTAGAAGTGTTTTCCCTGCAAGAGTTGTTGAGATGCTGGAAGAAGTGGTAGTCAGTTGGTGAGAGGTCAGGTGAATATGGCGGGTGAGGCAAAACTTTATAGCCCAATTTGTTCCACCTTTGAAGCATTGGTTGTGCCATGTGTGGTCGCGTGTTGTGCAGAATTGGGCCCTTTCTGTTGATCAATGCCAGCTGCAGGTATTGCAGTTTTTGGTGCATCTCATTGATTTGCTGAGCATACTTCTCAGATGGACTGGTTTCACTGGGAATCAGAAAGCTGTAGTGGATCAGACCTGCAGCAGACCACCAAACAGTGACCATGACCTTTTTTTGGTGCAAGTTTGGCTTTGGAAAGTGCTTTGGAGCTTCTTCTCAGTCCAACCACTAAGCTGATCATTGCCGGTTGTCATATAAAATCCATTTTTCATTGCATGTCACAATCCGATCAAGAAATGGTTTCCTGTTGTTGTGTAGAATAAGAGAAGATGACACTTTAAAATGACAATGTTTTAAATTTTTGCTCAGCTCCTGAGGCACCGACCTATTGAGCTTTTTCACCTTTCCAATTTGCTTCAAATGCTGAAAGACTGTAGAACGGTTGACGATGAGTTCTTCTGCCACTTCTCTTGTAGTTGTAAGAGGATCAACTTCGATGATTGCTCTCAGTTGGTCATTGTCAACTTCCAGTGGCCGACAACTATGCTCCTTATCTTCAAGGCTCTTTTCTCCTTTGCAAAACTTCTTGAACCACTACTGCACTGTACATTCATTAGCAGTTTCTGGGCCAAATGTGTTGCTGATGTTGCGAGTTGTCTCCACTGCTTTGCCACCCATTTTGAACTCGAATAAGAAAATTGCCTGAATTTGCTTTTTGTCTAACATCATTTCCATAGTCTAAAATAAACATAAAATAAACAGCAAGTAATGTCATTAGCCAAAAAAAAAAGTGAGAAATGCTTACTAAAATGATGTATAGAAGAACTATACACTAACCATATTTATTTAAGAATGTACTCCAATATCAAACGGCAGATTTTAACAATGCAAAAACTACAATTACTTTTGCACTCACCTAATATGTTCTTTTATCTGGATTTGTATGTATTTTCTGGGATAAAGAGTAACAGACAGACTAGTATATTAGTGACACAATTTACTAGCTACATAATCTTGGACAAATTACTTGACCTCTCTGAATCTTACTTTTCTCATCTGTAAAATGGGTATTTGGAAACATGCTATGATATTTGAGGTTTTCTTCAGAAAGGGAAGATACACTCTTCAAAGCCAGTCCTCCTCTTTTCCTTTGCAGTGCTGGACTATTATTATACTTTATCAAATATTTCAACTTAACAGAGATGGCCGGGGCTGGGCAGAGAGCTGTGGATGTATAAAGAAGAAGAAGGCTTTGCTACAGAGAGCCAGGTCATTGTCTAAGACTTTGATGTTAACTTATAAAAACTTTTAAGAAAAACTATAATTTCAAAATTTTCTGAAGTTATTTGGGGAAAAAAGTGTCTACAATCTTCAAAAACAAGCTTAGATTTCATCAGGCATGTAGGCTTCATTCCCGTATTATTATTTAAATAATAACTAGACAAACATCCCTGGTATGTTAAATAATTTGAAAAATTTCAGGTGACATGGATACACCAAAAAGAAAAATTAAGTGATATTAAAAAATAAATGACTGGAATTTTGCCCCATGAAGGACAGAATGTTGGGAACAGACCAATGCTTCTTCTAAAACAAGTAATAAATCAAGATGAAATGTAAGAATAATTGGCTTAAAGGCAATGGAGATCTGCTGAAGCCATGAGGACCTGAAGGTCTGAGGCTTTGGAGAGGGCAGAACCACAGGGAGGTGAGCCGAAAATGCGCTGCTGCTTTTTTCCTGTGGCCATTTGACTGATTATGGGCAAGAACAAGAGGCTGAGAATCTACCCTTGCTCAAGTAAAGAAACATCTTTAGGTGACAGAAAAATGGACAGGGCTTTGTGTGGTCTTAAAGGTTTGGAATGAAAAATTGGAGACCTGGGAACCTCAAACATCATACAGCTTCCCTCTCAAGAAGTCTGTTAAATTCTGAAGCTCTGTGAGGCAGCAGGCTAAAAATCTAAGAAGAAAACATTTGAGCAGAATTTTCTGCAGTCTTGTGCTGAGAAAACAAAGAGTAGAGTTTAAGGCCTACTAGTGGAACACACCAGGCCTTCAGTTAATAGCCTTGAAGAGCTATATGGTAGAAACAATGGCGAATCAAAAGTAGACTGAGCTTTATAAAACTTGCAAAAATAGCTGATATTCATCTCAGTGCCTGATTGGATTACAGGGATCAGCCTCTTCCTTTCTCTTCCTAGAAAAGGGAAGAATAAACCTCTTTTGGAGCTGTATGTTTAAAAGATAGAAGAAAAATTTGATAATTTTAGCAAAGAACTGAAAATTATAAAAAAATTGGAAATAAAAATATTAAAAGTTAAAATATTCTGGAATTTAAGGAATTCAGTATCTGAAATTACAAACAGACAGAAGCAGATAGGCGTGACAGGAAACAGGATTAGTGAACTAGAGTAGGTCATTAGAAAATATTCAAATTAAAGCACCAAAAGAAAAGAAAATACAGTCATGTGTCAATTAGTGATGGGGAAATGTTGTAAGAATGTTCTGAGAATGATGGAGATCCATTCCAAGAAATGCATCATTAGGTGATTTTGTCATTTCACGAACATCATAGAATGTACATACACAACCCTAGATGGCAGAGCCTACTACATACTTAGACTACGTGGAATAGCCTATTGCTCATAGTTACTGTACTGAATACTGTAGACAACTGTAGCACAATGGTATTTGTATATCTTTACATATCTAAGCATAGAAAAGTTCCAGTAAAAATGTGGTATAAAATATTTTTTAAAAGAGTACACCTGTGTAGGGCACTTGCCATGAATGGCACTTAAAGGACTGGAAGTTTCTCTGGGTGAGTCAGTGAGTGGTGAGTTACTGTGAAGGCCTAGGACATTACTGTACACTACTGCAGAGTATAACACTGTACATTTAGGCTACATTACATTTATTTTAAAATTTCTCTTTTTTCAATATTAAGTTAACTTTAGTTTACCATAAATTTTTTGTTCCATAAACTTTTATATTTTTTAAAACTGCTTGACTCTTTTATAATAATGCTTAGCTTAAAACACAAACACATTGTACAGCTGTACAAAAATATTTTCTTTATTTCTATCATTATTCTATAAGCATTTTTCTATTTTTAAAATTATTTGTTATTTTTAACTTTTAGAAATTTTTTGTGAAAAATGAAGACAGAAACACACACATCGGCCTAGGCCTACACAGGGTGAGGACCCTCAGTATCACTGTCTTCCACCTCCACATCTTGTCCCACTGGAAAACCTTCAGGGGCAATTACACGCATGAAGCTGTCATCTCTTGTGAAAATGACGCCTTTTTCTGGACACTTCCTGAAGGACCTTCCCCAGGCTTTTCCTGAGGAGGTGTCCATGGTGGTGTGCCTGGTTTCTTTTTTCCATCATAGGTTTTTTTTCCATCATAGATTTCTGTGACTAATTCAGAGAGAGGGAGACAGGAGTTGACACTGACTAGGTGTGAGGGGTTTGCTAGGGCTCTAATTCACTGCAAGCAGGCTTGAGTGAGCAAAAGGCCTCTGGGAAATTCTCTGAAATATTTATGGCTTGATTACGTATATATTATGGGATGGCATGGTTACTGAACTTCCCTCCATGGTTGGAGTTTAAGCCTTTTTATTTGGGGATTAACACCCCTTGGAGGGCAGGGGAATTTGGAGGCCTGCTGGCTGTGCATGTAATGTGTCCCTGCACATCTGCGCCCTCAGTAAGTTCTCATATTGCCATTAGAGCATCCATGAAAAGAATCCAGTGTTTGTGAGTCAATGTCGCTTCCATCCCTCCTCCAATCTGAGCAGATTGAATGATGTCAAGTTAGGAAGGGTTATCTGAGATCAAATGTGGAGGCTTAATTATCACAGACAAAAACCACTAATGAGGAAACAACATTATCTTTCACAGATGAAGCTGTTTTGATGGAAACTAATTTATGGCAAGTGTTCTAATCTCTAGGCTTCATCACGAAGAGGCTCTGTCCTCACCGCTTTCTCCTTCCCCCTCCCCTATCACTTCTCTGCTCTCATTAACTCAGTCTCACAGGAAATCAAAGAGAGAAGACAGTGCTTTCCACACCTTTTACAGAAAGGGAAATGGAAGCAATGAGGTTGCCAGAATTGCTTCCAGGCAAGATTGCCAAAAACAATATCTTCTTTGGGAGCCCCTCACTTTTCTTTTTGGCTCCTGTTCCCTCATACCTATACCTCTCTCTCTCTTGCTCTGCGTCTCCCCGACCCTTTCCTTCTCTCTCTTTCTCTCTCAATCTCTCTCTTTTTCTCCCCTCATTGTTGTCTGCTACCTCTTCTGCCTTGACCTAATCCTCTTCCATGTTCCTTATTTATAAATAACGGTCTTTGGGGAGGGTCTGACCAGGGCTGGGGTGCTGGCAATGTAGGTTCAGAGCAGAGGTTTTCCTGCCCACACCTCAGGAAAGGATGAGTAGCCTTCAGAGGGTGGGTAGGGGGAGGGGTTATAAGGTTTAGGAATCAAAGCTACTTGTCAGCAAGACATCCAGGGGGACTTCCAGGTGCCACAGGGGGAGTTAGTAAACACCAGGAAGTGACACGACAGCTGGAAATATCCCTCCCACCTCTGCTTTTATGTTGCTTCATTCTCTGCTGTTTCCCTGCAGTGATTCACAGTAAACCCACCAAACCCTGCAGCACAGGTGGGACTGGCCAAGGCCACCCCGTTGCATGCATGTCCAGCTCTGGAGGGAACCTTCAGGGATCAACTGACCAGTGGCCCCTATGAGGCAGGAAGAAGGAGGCTGGGGATGTCCGGTCTCAGGGGGCTGTGTCAAAAAAGGAAGGAGAGAACTTAGTCAGTCTAGAGCCAGGCATTGTGTCTGTTCTGCCTGACCGATGCCTCCAGAACACAGGCCAGGTATTTCCCTTTCTGTATCCTCATTGCCTTCACATATTTTGACATACATAGCAGGGACTCAACACAGAGTCCAGTGAAAGAATAAAGAAATGAATGAAGGAAGGATGCATGTCTTCATTAAAATGATGTATGCCAATGTTTTACCTAATCCATGTCACTCTTTAGCAGTTTGGGCCCCATGGTGTCAGCACGGGGGCTCCATATCCCCACCCTTTATGCTCACTGTGTTGGGAACTGTCAGAACCAGGGCAACCACTGCTGTGTGTGTGTTCCCAGAAGCAGTGGGCCAGGCTGAGGGCAGGAGTCCAGCACGACCAGGAGCAGAAGCCAACAGTCTGAGCCATCTGAGCACAGAAAGTGGAGAGCGTGCTGGTGAGGGCTGGTGTTCTCAGCCGAGGCTAGCCTGGACTTGCCAAGTACCTGGGGCAATGTCACTGATTCTGCCATCCTCAGGCTGCCTGACCTTGGGCTGGTCACTCATTCCTTGCCAGATGAAGCCATCCAGTTGTAGCAGCAGTGACAACACAAAGCTCACGGAGGGGCCAAGGCTGGGAGGGCAAATATGTTTTATGTCATGAGCTAACACCTTTCGATTGGTTGTGGCCAGCTGGAAAGTTGGGTTGATTCTGCAGGTCAGTTCTTGACAGGAAAGGGACCTCTAATCCCCTAGCAGGGTCTGCTGTTGGAAATGAGAGGTGGGCTCCTGAGACTGTGAAACAAACGGCCGACTGTGGATTCCAGCTGCCAGGTCCACCTATAATGGCATCGGCAAATATTTCAAACAACACATAATTCTGTCCTTGATGAAATGACACATTGTGAATGGTGAATCCATCAATTCCACTTTCCCTTGGTGGTGGGTAGAGAGGCAAGGAGCTCTGACAATAATCAGCCTTCCATGTGGAGCTAAGATCATCTTCACCTGCAGAAAAAAAGCACCCTGGAGATGGATCCAAGAGGGGCAATGCTCAGAGTTCCACCAAACAGGCCTAGGCCAGCATGTCCCACAGCCCCAGGTAGGGTGCGCACTGTTTGCATGGAGTCTGATTACTTATCCAGGCCACCAGGCTGGAGCCAGCTCTCCCTGCTGCGCCGGTTCTGCTAACACTAGGTACTCCCAGGCCTTGTTGTCATTACTTGCAGATTGCTGAAAAGTGTCAGCTTTACCTTTCTTTTTTTCCATAGATCGAATGAATAGGCTTCCGGGGGAGAAGACCGAAGCGTAGCTCTGTTTTTCCAAGCCCATGGCATGGCTTGCCAAGAATGAATTAAACGTTTCCACAGAATCATTTGCTTTCTTTCTAATCAGCTCTGTGAAGTATTTTCCTTCTTCCCAGTGGTTTAAGAGGGACTCATTGGCTCCCTTGGCCAGGCCCCTCAGGCTGGGGCTTTTGGGAAAGGAAGAAATGGAAAACCATGAGAAGCCCTTCAAGAAATCTAAGGGTGGAGGATGAGTGTGGCCTAGCACAAGTAGATTATCAGAAAACACAGGGAGCTGTTCTACCAGGGCTATGGTGACGGAGATGACAGGGGTGCAAGGGTCTTGGGGTCATCAGCCCTGGGGTACAGCCAAATCAACAGTGGTGGTCCAGATGCTAATTCTGTGGCTTGCTCCTACTGGTAGGTTGTGGCCAATCATCTTCAAATCCGTATCTGCAGCTCAGTGGAGAGACTTCCTAGGGTAGCCCATGCACTGTGATCTCCCTCTGAGTGGCCTTCGGGCTACTGGTTGCTGTGGTGACCATCTGCAAATGCCTTGGCAGGTCTGGATGCGGCACTGTTGCTGCAAATGCTTCTTTTCTTTCAGTTCTGGAAGACACCGTGGGTTCTCTTTTCCTATCTAATTGGCCCCATGCTGAGAGTGTAATAAAAGCCTCTTTTTCTCCAGGAGTCTAAGACTCTCTTTTGGAATGAAAGAGCACTGCTTTCCATGTTGAATTGCTTCTTTGTTTCATCTCTCCATTACAGCACACTCTTTAAGGACTTGTGCAGCCCAGTGAGAACTGGACTGGAGGCCAGCCTCAGTGACCTGGCTTTGAGCCACAGCCCACTTGTTCTGGGGATCAGTCTCTCCCTGAGATTTCACATGCTGTCTCCATCAGCTCAGGATTGTCCTCCCTTGGGACATTGCTTCAGCTGTTGTTCTTTTATCGTGGCTGGTTTGTTTTTTTGCTTTTGTTTTTGTTTTGTAAGAAATTGACTGTTATTTTCAAAGCATCCAGGATCTGTCTTTCCTCCGAACTTCCTCCTTCTCTCCCATGAGCAGATCATCAATCATCACTGGGCTTTTCCTACCACCATTGCATACCAAACATCTACAAATAGCAGAGGGCCCATGCATTGGTCAGAGCAGTGCCCTATGACACTTAGGCATGGCATCATTCCCACTTACGGCACTCATGGTGGACTTGACTAATGGAGCAACTCTTTCCTGGTGAGCCTCAGAATCCTTCTCAACACCATGCATCACACTGCTGCTACCAGTCCTTTAGAGCTGGTTTTTAGGTTAAAATCTTTTTGCCTTCCCCAGCTTAGGTTCCCCTTTGCATCTCCCCTTCCTCTAACCAACATTACTGTGAATGCTCAGAATTAATAGCTACTTAGTGCTAGCCCACCCATGAAATTGACACTGATAAGATGTAGATTCTGCCAGGGACCTTATAGTTTGTTGCAGCTACATCAACAAGATGTAAGCATGCTTGACTGAGGTTGAAGGAGGTGCTGGACATACCTCTATTAAAGAGAGAATTCATCCCTTTTCAGAGTTTATGAATGTGCCTCTTCTTACTATTCATTTATCTCTCAGTGATAAATGAATTTTATCCTGCAAGGTGAAAGGCCTAGGAGTTGTAGTCCGGAATTTATTGTTCAGGATAAGCTGCATCTGTCCTGGGAGATAGAGCAACTAGATCCAGGACAATCTGAGACTTATCCAGTAACATCTCTCACGCAGTAAACCTTGTCCTAACCAGGCCAACCCCTGGTCTTAAGAACAGTTACAATACCTGTGGGTTCTGCTATGTGGACACTTTATCTCTAACATGAAAGAGGAGGGAAGTGATGAATTGCAGCTCAATTACTGACATGGGTTGGCCTGGATTTTGGATTCATTAATAAGTACTAAAGGGGAAAAATTCTAAGAGAAATGAAATAGAAATTTAATATTTGAAATAGCTAAAAGATAGGTTATTCATTAGAGCATCAACAAACCACTACAAAAGCAAGCAAAAATAAATAAAATAAATTCCTGAGTGCTAGCCTTTCTAGAAATCCAGGAGGACTCAAGGATTTCGCTAATGGGTAGCTAGGAATCACTTCCTTCCAACCCTCCCCCTTGGCCCCATTGCTGCGTAGATCCTCTGGCTCGATGGTGTGGGTTTGAGACTTTAATATTTGCCTGCATTTCTGACATGCAGAAAATCCCTTTAGCCCTTCTGTTTTCAGTTTGCTGGCTTTGCTTGTGCTAGCCATGTGCTGCACTCGCGGACTATACGAATCCCAGGCCTTAGGGCTGCCTGTCCTCCTCTGACAATGGGCCTCCCCAGACACTTGCTTGAGTCCTGTGATCCAGACCAGGCCTTGTCACAAAATTCACACCATGCTTCTCTGCCCATCACTCCAGTTTCTCCAAGAATGAGGGTTAGGGCCTTGCCCTTATTTTCTCCAGCTCAACCAGGGGTTTCTTCTCTGGCCCAGGTTGGCTTCCCATGCTCTCCAGGCCTTAGCATGACTCCCTCTACTCCACATCAACTGCTGTCCTGCCCTGTTCCATGGGGCCTTTCTCCCTCCAGTTGGAATACAGTGAAAAGTTGCTTTTTCAGCTTTTCCTTTGCTTTCTGGTGCCTGAAAACACATGCACTTACCATTTTCATCTTACCTGGGTTGTTGGTATTTAGTCTTGGGCAAGGGAGGACACTTTAATATAACCATGGCCCTTGGACTGTAATTTCTAATGTTTTTCTCTGGAATGGTAGCTGCCCCGTCTCTGAGATTTTTGTCATTGATTTTTACTGCTGAGGGATGGACCCATTCATTCAACCTGGAGGCTTCTAGTGATTTATTATTCCAAGTTAAGACAATTTTATGAATGAAATGGGGTGTTATTGATAGTTATGACAGAATAACAGGAATACACCAGTACTATTCCAGGTGAAAGTTGTATTCTTACCCTGACCTTGTCTTTAGCAGCCAACATAGAGCAAACTTCGCTTGTCCAGGGGTTGTATCTGGGGCCATTTCTCTTGGAATTGATAGATGGATGTGATGGCCACCATGCCCAGCATGTAAGCACATGGCTTTAAACTCTCATAATGGAGCAGCTCTTAGGTTGACCCTTTTGTAAGTTCGTGGACTTAGACAAGTAGTTCCTTTGGTGATTCTCAATTTCCCCATCTGTACAAGGAGTATAATGGTAACTGTCTTATAAATGGCTTTAAAGATTAAGTAAGACAACATAGATAAAGCATTTGACTTGAGATAGTTCAGTGAATTCTAGTTTCCTTTTCTTCATCTTTTCCTAATGAAGCCCACAGAGCATGTCAACCCATTTCTAATTCCTCTCCTTTAATGGAAAGATGGTCTGTGATCTGCTATTCAATATTCCTTGTTAAAATGGATGCTCAGTTTTGCATTTCCAATGCCTTCTAATGTAAAATAAATTTCAGCCCAATAAAAGGGCTGAAATTCAATACATTAAGGGAAGTAATTTTAATGTATGAGATGGAAAGAGAGATTTAGCTTAGGATCCCAAATATGCAGGAGCATGAGATGCATCAGGAGCATGATTCTGCTAAATCTTCAGGGATGGAAAAAGGAATCCTCTGCTGGGACATAATTAAATGACTTGAGAAGACAGCTAATGGTATTAAAATGAAAACTTTTAGCTCTAGACTACTAATTTTAATTCCACAGTGAAAGGTATCGTGCTGTTGCTGGCTGCTGAGAGAAGAGAGTGACCAGAGCCCACTGTAATACCATGGAAACAATGTTGTCTCAGACAGAAGGGCTGGCTTCAAATCTTTGCTCTGCCATTCGTCAACCTTGCCCTTGAATCAGACCCTCACACTCTCTCAACTTCTGTTTTCCTACCTGTAAAATGGGTGCAATAATATGTGCTGAAGAGATCTGTGATGAGAATTATGTGAGAAACTTTATTTTGTTTATTTTTACTTAAAGAGACCTAGCACACCTGGCAGCATGTGACTGTCAATTATACTGTGAAATGGGTTAATGAGTTAGTTTTTATTTCTTCTTTTTTAGGACTCTGAATTGAATCTGGAAATATATATGCCCTTTCATCTCTTCTTTTAACTTCAACTCTATTTTTCTGCAGGGATTAATAAAAGTTTCTTGTTTTTAGAGCTTTGGTGCCTAGATCTGTAATAACAACTGAATATTATGGGTGTACTAAGTGAGAAGCTTAAGGGGCATCTGATTAGAAATTCTCTGGACTCTTATTAGGTTAGTCTGGACCCACTGGTCCATGAAACACTACTTTTGTGGGATGTTAATAGTTATTCCTCCAAAAATAGAATGCAAATTCAGATGTTTTTGAGAAACCCTGGATAAATAAAATGAAATTGATTTCTTTATTGCAATTTTTCAGATAGTTAAATGAGCCAAGGTGCATTGTGAATCTCCAGCATGGGGCCATGTGACATGCACTGTCTCCCAAACATGTTTGACCATGTTCCCCATTTTTTTGTGGGATATTTTTAGAGACCAATGGTCCATGGCATGCTTTGACAAGTACTGTTCTGATACTTTTTATAAATTTGAAAAAGAAGTTTACATTCTAATATTAAGTGTAAAAGCAAGCTACTAAATGTCATAAACTATAAAATCATGATTATGGTAACATGTATTTAAGAGACAGGCAGGAAATCTATTAAAATATTAACCTATCAACTAAAAGAGTAATCTTGGGGAGGGAGACTTAACAGTTTTTATATTTATTTTGCTTCCTATATTTTCCAGTTTTTCTACAATGAACATGTATTGCCTTTATAGTTCAGCAAATTTATTTTCTTTTTTCTTTTGGTTAAACAATCTCAGAAGGAATCATTTTCTTTCCACCTACAATGTTAGATCCACCTGAATGAAATACGCCTTTCATTGTGTCCTGAGAAGACGGAAGAATCATAAAAAGCCTTCAGAAGCCCTTGAGGAATTTTGAGGGCAGTAAAAGCAAAGACTGTAAACCAAAGAAAAATACACAAAGATGTAAGAGCAGTAAGAGCAAAGTGGGGACAAGGGATATTGAGTATCTGAAGGGAAAAATAAGAAGCATAGCCTATCCTGGAATAGAAAAGAAACGTCATGGTAAAAAAACAACTGCGGTTTTTGTGAACACCTACTACGGTAAGGAAGAGGCCAGCCATAGCCCACACCCAGGTGGCTGACAAGAGCTCGCCAGATCACAGGGCCACCTTCCTGCCTGAGAGCTGGATGCGCTCTGCATCTTCCTGGGATTTACAGCACATGGGATCTGTTTACATGCGGTCTCCGCAGACTCGTGTCAAGATCCTAAGTCAGTGAATCCCGAGGGAAGCAAAAGGCAGGGGTGGAAGCATGGTAAGGAGGTGTAAACACCCTTTTGTAAGCCCCATGGAGGGGTATAGGCTTCAACAGGGAGCAGTTTAATATACTTTGGAGATTGACTGTTTGGGGTTAAGTGTTGGCTCCACTACTTATACTCGTGTGGTTTTAGATGCTTTTCTTAATCTCTCTGTGCTCTGGTTTCTGTAAAATAGTAATAAGTATCCTATTTAGTTATTTTGAGGATTAAATAGATAATTCCAGCCCTCCATATCCCTGGGTTTCTCATTTGTAAATTCAACCAACTGTGGGCCGAAAATATATGGAAAAAAATGGAACGTGTACTCAACATGTACAGACATTTTTCTTGTCATTATTCTCTAAGCAATGTAGTATTCAGCACTATTTACATAGCATTTGCAGTATATTCGGTATTATAAGTAGCCTAGAGATAATTTAAAGGATATGGGAAGATGTATGTAGGTTACATGCAAATAGTACACCGTTTTATATAAGGGACTTGAGAATTTTGGTAACTGAAGGGGCTTCTGGAACCAATTTCCCATAGATACAGAAAAATGACTGCATATGTAAAAGACTTAGCAGTGAGCCTTTTATAAATGGTTGCATTAGTATTAATAAAGAAGTAAATAACACCTATAAATAGTTACCCAGGGTTTCCTGGATTACAGCTGCTATGGTCTGAATGTTTAAGTGCTCCCAGAATTTATATGTTGAAACCTAGTCACCAATGCTATAATATTAAGAAATGGGGCTTTGGGAGGTGATTGGGAATGGCATTAATAGCACAGGAACAGAAAACCAAACATGTTCTCATTTGTAAGTGGGAGCTGAACAATGAGAACACATGGACACAGGGAGGGGAACAACACATACTGGGGCCTGTCATGGGGAGGGGAGGAGGGAGGAACAGCATTAGGAAAAATAGCTAATGCATGCTGGGCTTAATATTTTGGTGATGGGTCTATAGGTGTAGCAAACCACTATGGCACATGTTTACCTGTGTAACAAACCTGCACATTCTGAACATGGACCTCGGAACTTAAAAAAAGAAGAAAAAAGGCTTGAGCGAGCCTGTTTGCCCCTTCCACCATGCGAGGACACATAAAAGGCACCATCTATGAGGAAAGAGCTCCCAACGAGCTCCCAACAGATGCTGATTCTGCTGGTGTCTTGATCTTGGACAACCTCCAGAATTGTGAGCAATAAGTTTCTGTTGTTTATAAATTACTTAGTCTAAGGTATTTTGCTATGGAAATATGAAGGGACTAAGACAATAGCATATAAGAATGCTATCCTGATTTCTGGACTTCAAATTACTTATAACGTATTTGGCACTGTCAGCCAGAAACAGGCCATATTTAGGCAACACTGAATGAGGAAAGTTACTTACTTGCCCACTCCCTTCTGGAGAGTGGGACGCAATTATCAATTGTGTTGAAATTCTCCTAGATATTATATGAGGTGTCTTTAACTTGAGACTTGCATTAGTCAGGTTTTGATACAATGATTCTGCATAACAAAGAATCCCCAAATAGCAACACATACTTGTTTCTCATTCACAGGTCTATGAGTCAGCTATGACTCTGTGGTGCTTTGCTGGCCTCAGCTGGACTTGGCTTCAGGCTGTAGGTTGGGTTCATATCTGATCCATGGGGCTCTCATTCTGAGACTCAGGCTGAAGGCCACCTGAATTCTACTCTTCTCACAGTGAATGAGAAGCTCATAAGAGTACATGAGGACAGTAGGAAACTTGCCATGTGTCTTAAAGCCTCACCTTGGAACATGCTGTCTCCTCCATCTATGTTCTATTGCTCAAAGCAAGTTATATGGCCAAGTCCAATGCCAGTGGGATGGAAAGTACACTCTGTTCACAGGACAGTCACAGCAGTGGCAAAGCGGGAAGGAGGAATTATGGACAAATAATAAATACTATTTATATACTACAAGGATCTATAAAAATAACAAAAGAATGAGCTGAGAAGGACTGAACTCACATTATGGAACAGACATAGAACAGTTTAGTAAACAATAAACTGCAATTGCATCGTGTTTGTGTATTCTAAACTCACAACCCAAACCCCTTCAAAATCTAGTCAGACAAAACCAACAAATTATCCGTAAAGATGCATGTGCACATGTACCCAGAGGAGTTATGGTGCAAAGCGCATACCCAGCATTAACCATGACACTCTTCTAGTCTTACTTACAAAACCCCTCTCACCAAGGCTCTGGAGAAACCCTAGCCAGAAAAGGCAAGAAGAAAAGGCCTGGGTCAGTTCCCAGCTCACTTATAAACCTTCCTGATCCAGACAGTGCTTGGATCAGAGCTGATCTGCCCCTGATGAGGAATTTTTAGTCTCTCTCTGCTATTGTTTTCAGTTGAGCGCAATCATCAACTGAACACCTTTTATGCTGGTCCTTTCGGTCATTTTTGGCTACTGCACACATATATACATATTCAGGGATGTCAAGTGGGGAATTTCTCTTTCAAATGTTCAATACATAAATAATTACATAAAACAGTGAATGAGTATCTGCAAAAGAACCTGCTGTGGAAGCCAAGGGACTACAGGTGGGAGGCAAATGAATTCTGACTAGCACTTTCAGATGATTTCCTCACACTCAGCAGTCCTTTATCTGTGATTACTTCCTGTGTCCTGCTATCACTTTCCTGCTCCTCCCCTACTTTTTATCTGCCCCAAAGCTAGAGTTTGAAATTGTCTAATAATTTCATTCACTTATACTTACATTACTATTTACCATCTAAATGAGTTAATTGGCTCCACTTGGAACACTGACATTCTCTTTCAGTTCCCTTTTTTTTTTCTTTCTTTTTTTTTCTGGGCAAAATCATTTGCTAGTTTTATCCTTATGGGTTGAAAAGGCACATATTCCACCCTGGGAGGAGGCCATTTCCTGTTCATGGAACCTGCCCCTCCTGGGTGTTCACTGGAGAGGCGGTGGACTCACCCCCTTCTCAGTTCAAGGACATACTCGGGCTACTTTTTTCCAGCTGTTAGATACACAGGAAGATACTGCATCTCATGGACTAATGGACGTTCAAGTCAGCTTGGGGGGTCACATCTGTTTTATGCAAGCAGACAAGGTGAATTATTGAACTAACAGCTTTCTCAGGTATGGGCTCTGCAGTGTGATCAATTATGTATAATGTGCACTCAGGCAAAAAATGAGGTGTTTCAAGGCTGCTGGAATCATTCTACCTTCAAACAAGAAAGAGCAAGCTGGAGACTTTTGTAGTGCCTTACACTCACCCATGGTGGCTGAATTGATAAGAGAAGCATCAGACTTGCCAGGGAGAAACAATGTGGTCTCCTCTGTTTTGGAGTAGTGTTTATCCTCTCCAGATCCCTTTGTAATTTTTGTCTGACTTTCTTTTGCCTGGCATATAGTGCATGGCACAATACAATAGCAGGGATAATAACAGCTACCATAGCATTGAGTGTGTTAGGTGTATAACTCGGTGTACTATTATTTATTTATTTATTTTATTGTTATACTTTAAGTTTTAGGGTACATGTGCACATTGTGCAGGTTAGTTACATACATATACATGTGCCATGCTGGTGTGCTGCACCCACTAACTCGTCATCTAGCATTAGGTATATCTCCCAGTGCTATCCCTCCTCCCTCCCTCCACCCCACCACAGTCCCCAGAGTGTGATGTTCCCCTTCCTGTGTCCATGTGATCTCATTGTTCAATTCCCACCTATGAGTGAGAATATGCGGTGTTTGGTTTTTTGTTCTTGCGATAGTTTACTGAGAATGATGATTTCCAATTTCATCCATGTCTCTACAAAGGACATGAACGCATCATTTTTTATGGCTGCATAGTATTCCATGGTGTATATGTGCCACATTTTCTTAATCCAGTCTATCATTGTTGGACATTTGGGTTGGTTCCAAGTCTTTGCTATTGTGAATAATGCCGCAATAAACATATGTGTGCATGTGTCTTTATAGCAGCATGATTTATAGTCCTTTGGGTATATACCCAGTAATGGGATGGCTGGGTCAAATGGTATTTCTAGTTCTAGATCCCTGAGGAATCGCCACACTGACTTCCACAGTGGTTGAACTAGTTTACAGTCCCACCAACAGTGTAAAAGTGTTCCTATTTCTCCACATCCTCTCCAGCACCTGTTGTTTCCTGACTTTTTAATGATTGCCATTCTAACTGGTGTGAGATGGTATCTCATTGTGGTTTTGATTTGCATTTCTCTGATGGCCAGTGATGGTGAGCATTTTTTCATGTGTTTTTTGGCTGCATAAATGACTTCTTTTGAGAAGTGTCTGTTCTTGTCCTTCGCCCACTTTTTGATGGGGTTGTTTGTTTTTTTCTTGTAAATTTGTTTGAGTTCATTGTAGATTCTGGATATTAGCCCTTTGTCAGATGAGTAGGTTGCGAAAATTTTCTCCCATGTTGTAGGTTGCCTGTTCACTCTGATGGTAGTTTCTTTTGCTGTGCAGAAGCTCTTTAGTTTAATTAGATCCCATTTGTCAATTTTGTCTTTTGTTGCCATTGCTTTTGGTGTTTTAGACATGAAGTCCTTGCCCATGCCTATGTCCTGAATGGTAAGGCCTAGGTTTTCTTCTAGGGTTTTTATGGTTTTAGGTCTAACGTTTAAGTCTTTAATCCATCTTGAATTGATTTTTGTATAAGGTGTAAGGAAGGGATCCAGTTTCAGCTTTCTACATATGGCTAGCCAGTTTTCCCAGCACCATTTATTAAATAGGGAATCCTTTCCCCATTGCTTGTTTTTCTCAGGTTTGTCAAAGATCAGATAGTTGTAGATATGCGGCGTTATTTCTGAGGGCTCTGCTCTGTTCCATTGATCTATATCTCTGTTTTGGTACCAGTCCCATGCTGTTTTGGTTACTGTAGCCTTGTAGTATAGTTTGAAGTCAGGTAGTGTGATGCCTCCCACTTTGTTCTTTTGGCTTAGGATTGACTTGGCGATGCGGGCTCTTTTTTGGTTCCATATGAACTTTAAAGTAGTTTTTTCCACTTCTGTGAAGAAAGGCATTGGTAGCTTGATGGGGATGGCATTGAATCTGTAAATTACCTTGGGCACTATGGCCATTTTCACGATATTGATTCTTCCTACCCATGAGCATGGAATGTTCTTCCATTTGTTTGTGTCCTCTTTTATTTCCTTGAGCAGTGGTTCGTAGTTCTCCTTGAAGAGGTCCTTCATATCCCTTGTAAGTTGGGTTCCTAGGTATTTTATTCTCTTTGAAGCAATTGTGAATGGGAGTTCACTCATGATTTGGCTCTCTGTTTGTCTGTTGTTGGTGTATAGGAATGCTTGTGATTTTTGCACATTGATTTTGTATCCTGAGACTTTGCTGAAGTTGCTTATCAGCTTAAGGAGATTTTGGACTGAGACAATGGGGTTTTCTAGATATACAATCATGTCATCTGCAAACAGGGACAATTTGACTTCCTCTTTCCCTAATTGAATACCATTTATTTCCTTCTCCTGCCTAATTGCCCTGGCCAGAACTTCCAACACTATGTTGAATAGGAGTGGTGAGAGAGGGCATCCTTGTCTTGTGCCAGTTTTCAAAGGGAGTGCTTCCAGTTTTTGCCCATTCAGTATGATATTGGCTGTGGGTTTGTCATAGATAGCTCTTATTATTTTGAAATACGTCCCATCAATACCTAATTTATTGAGAGTTTTTAGCATGAAAGGTTGTTGAATTTTGTCAAAGGCCTTTTCTGCATCTATTGAGATAATCATGTGGTTTTTGTCTTTGGCTCTGTTTATATGCTGGATTACATTTATTGATTTGCGTATATTGAACCAGCCTTGCATCCCAGGGATGAAGCCCACTTGATCATGGTGGATAAGCTTTTTGATGTGCTGCTGGATTCGTTTTGCCAGTATTTTATTGAGGATTTTTGCATCAATGTTCATCAAGGATATTGGTCTAAAATTCTCTTTTTTGGTTGTGTCTCTGCCTGGCTTTGGTATCAGAATGATGCTGGCCTCACAAAATGAGTTAGGGAGGATTCCCTCTTTTTCTATTGATTGGAATAGTTTCAGAAGGAATGGTACCAGTTCCTCCTTGTACCTCTGGTAGAATTCGGCTGTGAATCCATCTGGTCCTGGATTCTTTTTGGTTGGTAAGCTATTGATTATTGCCACAATTTCAGCTCCTGTTATTGGTCTATTCAGAGATTCAACTTCTTCCTGGTTTAGTCTTGGGAGAGTGTATGTATCAAGGAATTTATCCATTTCTTCTAGATTTTCTAGTTTATTTGCGTAGAGGTGTTTGTAGTATTCTCTGATGGTAGTTTGTATTTCTGTGGGATTGGTGGTGATATCCCCTTTATCATTTTTTATTGTGTCTATTTGATTCTTCTCTCTTTTTTTCTTTATTAGTCCTGCTAGCAGTCTATCAATTTTGTTGATCCTTTCAAAAAACCAGCTCCTGGATTCATTAATTTTTTGAAGGGTTTTTTGTGTCTCTATTTCCTTGAGTTCTGCTCTGATTTTAGTTATTTCTTGCCTTCTGCTAGCTTTTGAATGTGTTTGCTCTTGCTTTTCTAGTTCTTTTAATTGTGATGTTAGGGTGTCAATTTTGGATCTTTCCTCCTTTCTCTTGTGGGCATTTAGTGCTATAAATTTCCGTCTACACACTGCTTTGAATGCATCCCAGAGATTCTGGTATGTTATGTCTTTGTTCTCGTTGGTTTCAAAGAACATCTTTATTTCTGCCTTCATTTCGTTATGTACCCAGTAGTCATTCAGGAGCGGGTTGTTCAGTTTCCATGTAGTTGAGTGGTTTTGAGTGAGATTCTTAATCCTGAGTTCTAGTTTGATTGCACTGCGGTCTGAGAGATAGTTTGTTATAATTTCTGTTCTTTTACATTTGCTGAGGAGAGCTTTACTTCCCAGTATGTGGTCAATTTTGGAATAGGTGTGGTGTGGTGCTGAAAAAAATGTATATTCTGTTGATTTGGGGTGGAGAGTTCTGTAGATGTCTATTAGGTCAGTTTGGTCCAGAGCTTAGTTCAATTCCTGGGTATCCTTGTTGACTTTCTGTCTCGTTGATCTGTCTAATGTTGACAGTGGGGTGTTAAAGTCTCCCATTATTAATATGTGGGAGTCTAAGTCTCTTTGTAGGTCACTCAGGACTTGCTTTATAAATCTTGGTGCTCCTGTATTGGGTGCATATATATTTAGGATAGTTAGCTCTTCTTGTTGAATTGATCCCTTTACCATTATGTAATGGCCTTCTTTGTCTCTTTTGATCTTTGTTGGTTTAAAGTCTGTTTTATCAGAGACTAGGATTGCAACCCCTGCCTTTTTTTGTTTTCCATTGGCTTGGTAGATCTTCCTCCATCCTTTTATTTTGAGCCTATGTGTGTCTCTGCACGTGAGATGGGTTTCCTGAATACAGCACACTGATGGGTCTTGACTCTTTATCCAATATGCCAGTCTGTGTCTTTTAATTGGAGCATTTAGTCCATTTACATTTAAAGTTAATATTGTTATGTGTGAATTTGATCCTGTCTTTATGATGTTAGCTGGTTATTTTGCTCGTTAGTTGATGCAGTTTCTTCCTAGTCTCAATGGTCTTTACATTTTGGCATGATTTTGCAGCAGCTGGTACCGGTTGTTCCTTTTCATGTTTAGCACTTCCTTCAGGAGCTCTTTTAGGGCAGGCCTGGTGGTGACAAAATCTCTCAGCATTTGCTTGTCTGTAAAGTATTTTATTTCTCCTTCACTTATGAAGCTTAGTTTGGCTGGATATGAAATTCTGCGTTGAAAATTCTTTTCTTTAAGAATGTTGAATATTGGCCCCCAATCTCTTCTGGCTTGTAGGGTTTCTGCCGAGAGATCCGCTGTTATTCTGATGGGCTTCCCTTTGAGGGTAACCCGACCTTTCTCTCTGGCTGCCCTTAACATTTTTTCCTTCATTTTAACTTTGGTGAATCTGACAATTATGTGTCTTGGAGTTGCTCTTCTCGAGGAGTATCTTTGTGGTGTTCTCTGTATTTCCTGAATCTGAACATTGGCCTGCCTTGCTAGATTGGGGAAATTCTCCTGGATAATATCCTGCAGAGTGTTTTCCAACTTGGTTCCATTCTCCCCATCACTTTCAGGTACACCAATGAAATGTAGATTTGGTCTTTTCACATAGTCCCAATTTCTTGGAGGCTTTGCTCATTTCTTTTTATTCTTTTTTCTCTAAACTTTCCTTCTCGCTTCATTTCATTCATTTCATCTTCCGTTGCTGATACCCTTTCTTCCAGTTGATCACATCGGCTCCTGAGGCTTCTGCATTCTTCATGTAGTTCTCGAGCCTTGGTTTTCAGCTCCATCAGCTCCTTTAAGCACTTCTCTGTATTGGTTATTCTAGTTATACATTCTCCTAAATTTTTTTCAAAGTTTTCAACTTCTTTGCCTTTGGTTTGAATGTCCTTCCGTAGCTCAGAGTAATTTGATTGTCTGAAGCCTTCTTCTCTCATCTCGTCAAAGTCATTCTCTGTCCAGCTTTGTTCCGTTGCTGGTGAGGAGCTGCGTTCCTTTGGAGGAGGAGAGGCGCTCTGCTTTTTAGAGTTTCCAGTTTTTCTGTTCTGTTTTTTCCCCATCTTTGTGGTTTTATCTACTTTTGGTCTTTGATGATGGTGATGTACAGATGGGTTTTCGGTGTGGATGTCCTTTCTGTTTGTTAGTTTTCCTTCTAACAGACAGGACCCTCAGCTGCAGGTCTGTTGGAGTACCCTGCAGTGTGAGGTGTCAGTGTGCCCCTGCTGGGGGGTGCCTCCCAGTTAGGCTGCTCGGGGATCAGGGATCAGGGACCCACTTTAGGAGGCAGTCTGCCCGTTCTCAGATCTCCAGCTGCGTACTGGGAGAACCACTGCTCTCTTCCAAGCTGTCAGACAGGGACATTTAAGTCTGCAGAGGTTACTGCTGTCTTTTTGTTTGTCTGTGCCCTGCCCCCAGAGGTGGAGCCTACAGAGGCAGGCAGGCCTCCTTGAGCTGTGTTGGGCTCCACCCAGTTCGAGCTTCCCGGCTGCTTTGTTTACCTAAGCAAACCTGGGCAATGGTGGGCGCCCCTCCCCCAGCCTGGCTGCCGCCTTGCAGTTTGATCTCAGACTGCTGTGCTAGCAATCAGCGAGACTCCATGGGCGTAGGACCCTCCGAGTCAGGTGAGGGATATAATCTCGTGGTGCGCCGTTTTTTAAGCCCGTCGGAAAAGCGCAGTATTCGGGTGGGAGTGACCCGATTTTCCCGATTTTCCAGGTGCCGTCCGTCACCCCTTTCTTTGATTAGGAAAGGGAACTCCCTGACCCCTTGCGCTTCCCGAGTGAGGCAATGCCTCGCCTTCTTTTGCTCGCTCACGGTGCGGGCACTCACTGACGTGCGCCCACTGTCTGGCACTCCCTAGTGAGATGAACCCGGTACCTCAGATGGAAATGCAGAAATCACCTGTCTTCTGCGTCGCTCAGGCTGGGAGCTGTAGACCAGAGCTGTTCCTATTCGGCCAACTTGGCTCCTCCCCGAACTCGGTGTACTATTATGGTATGAAATCCTCCTAATGAACCTGTGAGGTAGGTCTTTGATAAGCCTCATTTTACAGTGGAGAAAGTGGGACCTTAGAGAGGTTGCATGGCTGGTGAGAGAAGTCCTGCCTGCTTGGCCCTGGAGCGTACGTATTATACACCACACTGTACTTCTCTTAGGCATTTAGTCTATTTTAATTATTGTTGGTTGAGTGAATAAATGAATGCATGAATATATGTCAGAATAAAGAGCTTCTCAGGGGGGATATGAAAGAAAATGCCCTCTCTAAAAATAAAAGGACGGTTGATATCTCATTTGATTCCTAAAGAAGGAGAACAGCAGCTGCCCCTTGGCCCCTGACTGTCTGCTTTCGGAAGAGAAGGCAGAGACAACTGGAAGATGCCCTGGTTTACACCCCAGCTCTTTGCTCACCACTGTGTCCCAGAACCCAGCACAGTGCCTGGGACAAATCACAGGCTAAAAATATTTGATAATTAAATGAATGAATAAATTTGATGGTGTATATGATAGCAGCGATTGGTTTCTGGCACTGATAAATAGCTCAATAATGTATTTGTGCCAGGGTTGGAAAGAGAAAAAATGCAGGAAGGAAGAGAAAAAAGAGAAAGCGGCAGGAGTGCTCTTGCCAGTGATGCTTGTGTAGAGCTGAGGGAACAGAATTAGCCAGGCAAATGCTTGGGGTTCCAGCTCCCCTAGTTTATCTACCCTTGCCCAAGCCCTGGCCCAGGGAGGACAAATGCTACCGTGTGCTCCTTGGAGCTTTAGAAAGGCCCACAGTAAGACAAATAAGTGATGTTTGGCCAGTTTATTCCTCTCTCCCTTCTTCCCTCACTCCGTGTCTTCCTTTCCTTCCATCTTCGTTTTAGTTTAGAAAATGTTCCATTTCGGAGTCCCATTCAAGAGCTATATATATAATTTCCAAGCCCAGAGTCATATTTGAATATCTGAATGATGGCATGTGACAAATCTCATTTTCTGTTTTGAAGAAAATTAACTTTAGAAAGGTTTCTTTCCTGTTTTATATTGGGGGTGGGGATCATTGGGGAACCCTCAAAAGACTTCTTACGTGGCTGACAACTCTTGAAAAGATATATATTTTTTATTTTATCTTAATAAGCAGGACACATATGGAGCCTATTTCCCATCCATTTCACATGTTTTTTCTAATGAATAAGTGTTTACATGCTTGGCAGAGTACCCTGGGCATTTGGTTGACCCCAAAATATTTGAAATATGATTTGAGTTGTTTGTCCAACCCTCCCTGTCCTAGTGAGTAATTGATAATTGATTTCTTTTCATGGGCTTGGGAGGGCAAGAGTAGGTGTCATAAGTAGCTTTGACCTTGAGAAGTCTGGAGGTCACGTGGGTTGACTTTGATTTTTATTATTGTTGTTAATTTTTACATGATGGCCAATTTGAAGTAGCATATGTATCATTTCACCAAGATTTGATACTTTATAGCTCTGTCACTGTAACTATCTGAGCCTCAGTTTCCATTTTTGTAAAATGAATACCAAATGCTTATTCCACGGGGTTGTTTTGTTGGATGAATAGCCAGTGCTGAGCACCAAACCTGATGTATAGGCTGTGGTCAGTGAACGTTTCCTTCTTCTCTCAGCTGTTCAAGCCCGTTCAGGCCTGGGATCAAGTGCACACAGTGCTCTCCTAGATTGAGAATGACCAAGCCAGCTGAGGATTTAAGAAACAGAGGGAAGGTGGTGATGTAAATGTGCTCTGTGTGCACTCAGCACTTGTGAAATGCCTATTAAGCAATCAAATGACAGAATAGTGAACTAGATTAATGAAAAGGCAATAAAAAGAGAAACTCAGCACTGTTCATACATCAAAATATCATTGTGTCCCTCAGTCCCACAACACCGGGTTGATATGAAAGCCCTTATCACAAGAATCTCTTGTACTGAAAAGACCTGGGTTTGAATCCTGCCTCCACTACTTACAACTGTGAACTTTAGTAAGTACTTACCTCTCCAAGTCAGTTTGCTCACCTGTGAAATGTAGATAGCATGCCATGACATTGTGGGAAGGGTCAGTGTTATATTCTCTCAGTGGAGGGCCCACAGTAGGTGTTCAGTAAATGCTACTTACTTTCTTTTCTCCTCCTCCTCCTCCTCCCCTACCTTCTTTTCCTTCTTCTCCTTTCTCTCTAGTAAAATGGAAATAGTCGTAGCATCCTTACCTGTGGAGTTATTGTCAGGATTAAATGTAAAACATTTAGACTAGTGCCTCAAACACATTAAATGCTGCATTGGTTGATGTTAACTTATTTTCATATGGCACTTCTATGATGGAGACAAGGCAGGGCAAGTCTATATAAAAATCTTTTCTGATTTGTCTCTAGACAAGAAATCTAAATAAAAGGAAATAAATAGCTCATGTAACTTAGCTGCTTTTTTATTTTAGGGCATTTGATTTTTGGATTGTCTTTCTGGTGCATTTTAAAGTTGGTCAAATTAACTTGGAAATATTTAAATAAGCATTTAAATATTTTTATGGAAAACATTTTCCATACTGCCCTGGCCAGACTCTTCATTCTAAGACTGATCCCAGATGCCACTGATATTTTCAGCTCAGAATAGTGGTTCCTTTATTTAAATGCATAGACTAAAACTTAAACATGAGGAGACACAAATGAAGAAAAGATGCCTGATGTTCACAGGGCATGACCTAGATGACTTCCACCCACAATGAGGAAGACTGATCCATTGGTATGTGTGATTCCCTGTGTGTTTGGTGGTGTGGCTTTGCACAGCTGGCTCCCAGCCACGGCCACACAGACTCATTGCTATTAGTGGGTATGATGAGAAGGAGGGTTGATCTGGAGTCCCTGGTTCTGTTTTTTCCAGGCTGTGTAATCTTGGACAAGTCAGTTGGGCTCAGTTTTCTCTCCTGAAATTGTTCTCAAAAATGCCCACCTCAGGGTCCTTTCTCAGTTATTTCAATGGAACAAATACAGGGAAGCACACAACAAGCTGTAAAGCATCTTAGAAGCATGGGGTGGGGCCTGTTTCCACGATGGTTAGTGTGGGAGTGGAGAAGCAGCTGGAAGCGCTGTTTGCTCTGTGGATTGCTTAGGTGTGTGCTTGGCCTCTGCTTTGTGTCCTCTTCTGGCTTCCATCCTGCTGGTGTGCTTCCAGAACTGCCTGCAGTTCCTCCCAGCAGCCACCTTCTTCCTTCTGCCAGTGTGGCTCTTCTCCTTCTGGGGTTCTTTGGCTGATACTGGGCCAGTGAGCAGCTGAGACTGGAGATGGGTGAGAGCTGGAACATCTGCTGCTTCTTTTGGAAAGGGGTAAAGAAAAGGGTGAGAAATACTTGCAGTGACTCAGGGAAGGCTGAGGTGAGGCAGAGGAAGGTAGCAGGGACAGGATCCTAAGAAACTGAGACTTCCTCCATAGGACCTAGGCAGGCATTGTGAAGGAAGAAAATGGGGAGGGAAATGTTTAGGGTAGTACTAAAAAAGGTCACACTTTTGTCTCATTCCTGCTCCAGAATCAATACGAGTCACCTGGTGCCCTTATTCTCCTCTTTCCTTCATTCTTGTTTGACCTGGTTTTGTGGACCTTTATCAGCAAAGACTAGCAGTGTTCTCATGGTATTACATGACATGGTTGAATGATAATCATTTTGGAGCTCTGTGTGTGTGTGACAGGGAGCATTCCTAGTACACACAGGCGTTGACTTTAAGACCAAAATCTGTAGGCCTTTACCCTGCATATCACACCAACTCAGACTCAGCATCTCTAATCCACCCTAACTCCTTACCCACCCCACCACTCCAATCAAGCCAATACCTTCCCTTGTCTGCCCTAGGCCACTCACTTTCCAATTGCTCCTCTCACTTTTCTCCTCTTAGAGTCCCCCTTTAACTCGTTCTCCATAAAGCAGTCCATAAAGAATGGTCTTTCAGAAATGTAAATTAGAACATATCACTCTCCTGCTCAAACTCTCTGAGGACTTGGAGTGAAAATACAAGCTCTTATCCTACCTCATAAATATCTAAATAGTGCTGCCTGATTTGTCAGCTCCTAGCAACCTTGGAAATGGGGCTGGTCCACATTGGGATGTGCTGTGAGTATGACGCACTCACCAGATTTAGACGACTTTGCATGAATAAGAGAGTAAAAATTATCTAATTAATAATTTTTATGATGATTGCATATTGAAATAATAATATTTTGAATTTGTTGGGTTAAGTAAAAATCTGTTTCTTTGTTTTCGAGACAGATTCTCCCTCTGTGAGCCAGGCTGGTGTGCGGTGGCACGATCTCGGCTCACTGCAAACTCCTCCTCTTGGGTTCCTGTGATTCTTGTGCCTCAGTCTCCTAAGCAGCTGGGATTAGAGGCGTGTGCCACCATGCCTAGCTAATTTTTGTAGTTTTAGTAGAGAAGGGGTTTCACCATGTTGGCCAGCCTGATCTCAAAATTCTGACCTCAAGTGATCCACCCGCCTCAGCCTCCCAAAGTGCTGGGATTACAAGCATTAGCCACCATGCCCAGCCACCAAAAATTTATATTTTAAATTAGTTTTACCATTGTTATGCATGTCTATATCTAGATAGAAAGATAGACAGACATATAGATGGTAGGTAGATAGGTTAGATAGATAGATAGATAGATAGATAGATAGATAGATAGATAGATAGACAGATAAGATAGATAGATGATAGATAGATAGATAGATAGATAGATAGATAGATGATAGATAGATAGATAGATAGATAGATAGATAGATAGATAGATGATAGATAGATAGACTCTATCTATATACATACACGCTAGAGAATTTTAAGTTACACATGTGGCTCACATCATGTTTCCACTGGACAGCACCAGTCTAAGTGATCTAATGGCTGCCTGACTCTGACTTGCCCTCTGCCCTCCCCCTGCTTGCCCTCTGAGCTCAGTCACTCTGCCCTTTCTCCTTTTCCCGGGTCAGGCAGTGTTCATCCCCACCCTATGGCATTCCTTCTCATTGTTTACTCTGTCTGGAAGGCTTCCCCTCATCTCAGCCTGGAAGGCTCCTTCTCTTCTTTCAGAGTTCAGCTCAATGTCACCTGCTCTGAGATATCTATCTCATAAAAATGGCTATGCTATCATTTTTCTTACCGTAGCATCCTATTTCTTCTCTGCATAGCACTTATCATGAGCTGATGGCTTCCTTCCTTCCTTTCCTTCCTCCCACCCTTTCTTCCTTCCTCACCTCCACAATATAACCTCTATAAAAGCAGGCACTTTGTCTTGTTCATTAGTGTGTCTTGGTGACAATAATAGATCCTGGCATGCAGAAGGCACTAAAGCAAAATTTGTTGAATGAATAAATATGATTTTGAGTCATGGATGCTGTCAAGACAAAATAGCCAGAGAGGTATTTATTGAGCACATCTTATGTGTCAGACATTGTAAGAAAAACTATATATATCCTATCTCATAGACATACACTAGCTATAGATCTCATAGATATATGTTCTGTCTCACTTGGGGTCTGCAAACTGTGTTCTATGAATCTAATCTGTTCTGCTATGTGGTGTTGTAAATAAATATTTTTTGGAACATGGCCAAGCTCAGTTGTTTAAATATTGTTCACGGCTGCTTTTGTAACACAACACATAGTAGAGCAGTTGCTAGAGGGACCGTGTGGCCTGCTATTTACTTTCTGGTCATTTACATTAAAAGTTTCCTGATTTCTAAGGTAGATAAGGGGTGACCTGAAAGGGCTATAGTCTCCCCAGTAAGTTCATGATTCTTCCAAATGAACGTGAAATCAAAGTAAAATCCCTGTGGTTCAAATGCAGCTTCAGTGGAACTTTCTCAACCTCCCCTTGAGACTACATTGTGTCCTCAAGTACCTTTATGGAGACATGATAGACATGCGTTGGCAAAACCAACCCAACACTGTGAGTGAGGTATTATGATGCTCATTTGGCAGATGAAGTGACAGAGATTCAAACTAGTTAAATACAGAGCTGGGATTGAAGTCCTGACCTGCCTCATTCTGTGGCTACAGCAGTTTGAGAAATCCATACAGAATGCCCTCCACACTTCCACATGCACACTTTAAAGGATTACCCTGAATGCCGCGACTGTCTTAGTTTTTGCTTCAGCATGGGTAATTAGTGTCAAGTCCTGGAAGGCCGACTATAGAGTGTACCTGGCTCCTGGGCAAGCTATTAAAGAGTCTGAGGAGCCTATATCAAATCAGAAAATAGTAATGATCTCTGGCTTCGTTATAATAGAAAGCAAATGAAAATGATGCTTAAAAATTGTTACTGAACTTGTGTGGCATGCACTTTTTTCTTTGCATATTTTTTTTAAGTTACATATAAAAATTTTCCGTGGTTGACCAAGTTTGCCTTGATTTCAAGCCATTGTATTAATGTCTGTTTTTATTTTTTCTAGCCTCCATTTCCTCTCATTACCAAAATTTTTTTTAAAAAACCTTGAATTGACAGAGAGTCACTAAGATAAGCACAGTGTGGCTTAAAAAATTATTTGCAATAGAAAAAACAGATTTCTGTGATGAGTTTGTCCCCTCTAGACTCTGCCTCCTCCCCACAGTGTGTGGCTCTCTTCCTTGGCCCAATTCAGCTTTTGATGTGATATCCTAGTGACTTCTGGGTTGTCCACAGGCATCTCACCCAATTATCCAATCCTACTTTCTGATCCTGGCACTTGCCTAAGAAATGGTTCTGAGAGGCTGAGTCTGATTGACCAGAGCCTGGTGCCCATCTCCCTGGCAATCTTGAAGTCACAAGTGACTACATGAACCTGAGTCCTTACATTGACCAAAACGAGGAAGAAGAGAGAAGAGACGCTGTAGAGAGCAAATTCTCAGCTATGTGACTCAACTTATCTGTTTCTGACACATGAAAAGTGCATGCAAATACTTGTTAGTAGGGTGGATGGGTGGGGGAATGACTGAATGGATGGGTGGATGGATGAGTGGAACAAAGTAAGAGTTAAGTTTGGTTCACCGGGACTTTGTTAGGTTTGGGGTGGGATGAGCAAGGGGGATATTTTAATTGTTGTTTTAGTGTGCTGTTTTATATCTTCTTCAGTCAAGTCTAAAAAGCATAAAATATCATCTGCTTGGTCTTCCATAACAGAACACATTAGCCAGTGTTGTTTATTTTGTGACACTCAAGCAATGAGCTGTCAAAACCAATCTGCCCATTTAATCGATTCTGGCTTGTTCTGAAAAGTGAAATTTAGCCTTTTACTGTTGTTAGCCATTATCCCTCCTCCAGTTAAACCTGAATTTTCACAGGTCGTGCTGGATCACAAATAGTAATTCCACTGCCCTAACATTTACAAGCTGTGAGTAACTGAGAGCTGTGTCTATGGTAGCACTTGACTTGGGATACTCTTTAACCTTGGGCTACCAACATAAGACAAAATCAAGTTACAGTCGCCAGGGAGAGTAAGCAGTGTGGGAAAATGCCCAAAATAGCTCTACTTGTTTAAGATTTTCTTATTGATAATTGTAGCATATAAAACGTATATATAGAAACTTCTTGGGCTGCCTGCATTTACTTGTTTCAGTTAGCATACCCTTTTATTTAGGCCCCCGCTAGCTCCATGGCTGTGCCTCAGTTTACAATAAGAGTAAACTGCACCATGAAAGAAAGCCAACCATATGCTGCCACTGCAGTATGGGTGTGTGTGTGTGTGTGTGTATGTGTGTTTGCGTGCATGTGGACATTTGAGTCACAGAGCCAGTTAGGAGTGCCTGGAAGCACTGGCACCCTGAGGATGTTCTAGCCATCTCTGGCACCATGCTTATTCTGCTACTGTCCCTACCACAAAATTGGCTTTCAGTACCATACCTTGAACATCAGGAGAGGGTCTTTATCCTAAAATCCTGGGGCCAAGATATTAAGAAAGTCCTTTATAGTTTCATAACTGTTTTTAGTAGGCAGTGTGGCTTTATTCCTTCTTTGATTGGGAAATGGCGGGGGTTGTTCATAGGCTAGAACAGAGGAAACAACTTATCCCCCTGAGCCCTATCAACCATATGAGCTAATGCACTGCCATGACTATGACAAGACTATGATTCAAAGAAACTACTAGAAGGCTGGGTGTAGTGGCTCACGCCTGTAATCCCAGCACTTTGGGAGGCTGAGGGGGGTGGATCACTTGAGGCCAGGAGTTCAAAACCAGCCTGGCCAACATGGTGAAACCCCGTCTCTACTAAAAATATAAAAATTAGCCAGGCATTGTGGCACATGCCTGTACTCCCAGCTACTCGGGAGGTTGAGGCGGGAGAATCGTTTGAACCTGGGAGGCGGAGGTTGCAGTGAGCCGAGATCGCTCCACTGCACTCCAGCCTGGACGACAGAGTGAGACCCCATCTCAAATAAATGAAAGAAAGAAAGGAAGAAAGAAAGAAAGAGAAAGAAAGAAAGAAAGAAAGAAAGAAAGAAAGAAAGAAAGAAAGAAAGAAAGAAAGAAAATTACTAAAGAAGGCTGTGTGGAAACCAGACTGTGAGACTGTGAGTCAGGCAAAGAAGGTAGTTACATGATGGCACCATTTTTCTCCTCTGTTCTCTCTGAGAGCACAGGCCCTGCCTGCAGGTTGCAACCCATGTCCCACACTGGAACCTGATGATATCTCCATATCAGCTCTGATCTTCCATGCAACGGCAGCATCAGGCGTATGCAGGGTGGAGCTAGTTTCCTTGCAGTGCCCTGTGTTGTGGTTCTGTTTAAGACTCAGCTTCTTCAGTCAGCAACTGTTGGGCAGTGAACTGGCTGCATCAGTCTTGGCCGTAGAAGTGTCACATTGAAGTTCATTACCACTATTATGGAAAACCAGCTTTTGACTGGAGATCTTTTAGTGTGGGCACTCTTTTTCAAGCGGAAACCATGCCCAGCATTACTGGAGGGTGGTAATGCACCTGTCATGCTGTGGTCAGTCTGATCATACTTGAAGGGCTGGGCTCAGCTCTATGCACCAGTCAGAAAAGGAACTGCAGTGGGTAGATGAGAGGGGCTAAGTGCTGGTGTGTGTGGCCTGGGAAACAGCTTTGGAGACGGCATGTATTCTGTGTGGTCCAAGGAACAGATATGTGACCTGTGATCCGGATAGCTTAGGGACACAGAGTCATCATTGGCATTTTTCGGTAAACAGGGTAAAAATGTTTCTAATTGGAGTGAACTACATTGGAAGGTAGAAATCTCACTCTCATTCAATGTCTGAGCAGAGACCGGGTGGGAATAGTAAGAGAGAGGATTCTTAAGCCAGATAAGTGAACTAAGGTCTTAGGGATGATCCAGGTTTTGTGGGGCCTGGAGTTTATACAATTTTGGGACGCTGCTGAAACTACAAGAATCCAGACACCCAATTAGATATGCCAGTGAATATTTATTTGTAATGAGAAAATAAGTCACAATACATTCCTAGGGCCTTAGAGATTTGCGATTCTTTCCTCTGAGATCTTTTTAGGCAATTTACCAGGAGCGCATTTACCAGAAATGCTTTCTCCTTGTAATCCGTCTTCCCATCTTCATATAGAACATTCTACAACTCTCAGCAAGACCCTCAGCCCCCTAATGGGCCTCCAAGGAGGAGTCCTGAAACTTAAACCTCATAACTTCATGTTACATCTTCCTGAACTGAGCTCCCATCTGGGCTTAGAATTGTGGGCATGATCAGAAAGTAGAAGAGCCAGACCCTCCTTCAGGGAGTTCAATGGGCAAGTCACAGAGGGTGTAGGAGTCTGAGAAGAGAGCACTAACTCTGGTGACATCCCTTCCATGTGTTTAACACACTCTATGATTTTATCTCCTTTTCTTCAGAATATTAGTCGGGGGTCTCCAGAGAAGCAGAACCAATAAGATATTTATAAGAAGAGAATTAATTCTGGAAGGGGCTCACATGATTATAGAGGACAACAAGTCCGACCGTATGCCACCTGCAAGCTGGAGAGCCAGGGGAGCTGATGATGTAACTCCCAATCTGAGGTTCAAGGCTGAAGGATGCAGTTGGGGGAGCTGCTAGTGTATGCTCTTAGTCTGACACCCCTAGAACAAAGAGCTCCAGTGTTCCAGGACAGGAGAAGATAATGTCCCAACTCAGAAAAGAGAGAAAATTTGCCCCTCCTCCACCTTCTTGTTCTATCTGGTCACTCGATGGATTGGACAATGCCTGTCCACATTGGTTAAGTCAATCTTCTTTACTCAGTCTAGTGATTCAAATGCTAATTTCTGCCAGAAACACCTTTACAGACACACCCAGAAGTAATAATTAACCCAATATCTGGGCATCCCGTGGTCCAGTCAAGCTGACACATAAAATTAACATCATGGTTGGTTAGCTCTGCTTCATTGTGGAGGAAGTAAGACTTGGAGATGTCAAGATTCACACCTGGACATGTCTGATTCTGTGTTCTTCTCACTTGGTGCTGCTAAACCCTTTCTACTGGGGAAGTTTTCATCCTGGGGGGAAGGACAATGACCACTTCTCGAGGACAAACTGGGTTCAGAGGGCAACCCAGAATATCTATTGAATGTAGGAGTTAGACTGTGTTAGTCCATTTTCACACTGCTATAAACAAACACCAAGACTGGGTCATTTATGAAGAAAAGAGATTTAATTAACTTACAGTTCCACATGGCTGAGGAGGCCTCAGGAAACTTACAATTGTGGTGGAAGGGGAAGCAGTCACGTCTTACATGGCAGCAGGTGAGAGAGAGAGACAGAGAGAGAGACCTAGTGAGGGAGGAGCTGTCAAACACTTATAAAATCACCAGATCTTGTGAGAATTCACTCACTGTCATGAGAACAGCGTGGGGGAAAACCACTCCCATGATCCAATTGCCTCCCACCAGATCCCTCCCTTGACACATGGTGATTATGAGGATTACAGTTCGACATGAGATTTGGGTGGAGACATAGAGCCAAACTGTATCAGAGACACAACACACACATCAGCATTAGTGCCATGTAGATATATACACACTCTTGGCTCAAGAAAGAGACTTTTAAAATGAGAAGGAAATAATTCTTATTTTTACCCAAAGGGACATGGTGCTGAGGCTGCACTAATGATAAAATTACCGAAGAGATCTATGGGGAGCTCAACTTTCATTCAAAACAACAGTCTGGGGTCTTGCAGTTTTTTCTCAGAGCTGCTTCTAAGTTTTCTCTGAACTCAAGGGAGAATTTCTCTGATTATCTGTGCCTTATTCTCTCCACTCATAACATTAGTCCTCAGCTCTCCTTTAGGGTCATTATGAAGAAAAATGTGATAGGGATTTAGCCTTTAATAGGCCCATTTGGATACAGATCACATATGGCTATAAAAAGTCACTAGTATTAGTTTTGTTGTTATTAAGAAAATTGCAAATAATAAAAACACCAATTTAGCTACAAAAAGAATCTAAACTTCCTTTGATGGAAGTGAAAAAATATACTGTTTTTCTTTTTTATTATGAATATTCTAAAAGTAATTCATGTTTATTACAAAAAACATTTACAGTACAGATAAATCATAAGGGAAAAAAATCACCCACAATCTCACCTCCCAGATACAATAAACCATTGACAATATTTTCATAAATTCTTTCCTTGTCTCCCTCTCCTACATGTATACATATGTGCATGTGTGCGTCCATGTGTGTTTGTGTGTGTAAAACTAGAAAAAAATACTATAATCTTTTGTAACTTGCTCATTGGCATAATGATATACTGTGAACATCTATTCGTTTCAGTAAAATCTATTTACTCACATCTTTTAAAGTGGCTGAATTAATATTCCATTATCAACAGATCACAATTTCAAATAATTTTTGCTGTTGGAACTTAAAATATTAACCATTCTATACAATGATGCAATCAATATATTTCCTGGTTCATCCGGTTGTTTTCTTTAGAAGCATTTCTAGAAGTAGCATTATGAAGCCAAAGGGTATATGAATTTTTTGGTTCTTGATACAGAGGTCAACCCTCCCTCCAGGAGGCTGTTCATTGCTACTCATATCACAGTGCTTGAAAAATCAAGTTTCCCCATATGCTTGACAGTAATAGGCATTTTCATTCTCTCAAAACTTTGCCAACTTGCAGTGTATAAATCAGTGTTTTGTATACATTTACATTTCTTGCTTAGTGGTGAGCCTAAATACTGTTTTTCATGTGTTTCTTAGCCATTTGTATCTTGTCTATTATAACTTATCTATGTCCTTTGTTCACTTTTTTTTCTAGAATACTTTTCCTTAATCTTTCCTGAGAAAGTATATTCGGCAATACTTTGTTTACCTTGTGTTAGGATATGGAGGTTCAGATTTCCTTAAAATACAATTTCCCCTACGTAGTCTCCCCTCACTGAAGAAAGGCAAGCAATAACTTTTAGAAGCAAAAAGGGCTGGCAATATGATATCCACAAAGCATATTTACATATTTAATATTTTTACTAGCATTTTATCCCTCAATTTTAAAACATGAACTAACTCTCTCTCTCTATCTCTTTGGATGACCTTGTGCTTTCAGTTTGGGTCCCTGAATAAACGGGCTACCTACCTGTTACGATTTTGAACCCCAGGGTCTTCTGTCATAATGTATCTATCTGTGTATGTGAGTGGGGAAGTTGGGAATAAGACAACGTGTCCAGCAGGTGTCGGTTTATATCAACAGCTGGAGGGCTTCCGCAACCCAAGCATCTACGATAACAGCACAGAAAATTTGTTGAAAATGACAGAGCCTATATTTTGGTATTGGAATGAGAACTATATACATAATTCACTATGAAGACAATTCAAGCAAAATTACACCACAAAGTATAAATGACACATGGTGACTTCTGATATAAATTTCTCAGTCTCCACCAAGAATTGTAAAAATCTCTGCTCTGGTCTGATCTGCCCTGTCCTTCTAGAATTCCTCTGTCTCTTCAGAGCTCTTCTGTTTCTACTTCTCCTGTCCCCAAGCTAGTCTCTTTCTTTTTTCTTTTTTTTTTTTTTTTTGAGATGGAGTTTTGCTCTTGTTGCCCAGGCTGGAATGCACTGGTATGATCTCGGCTCACTGCAACCTCTGCCTTCCGGGTTCAAGCGATTCTCCTGCCTCAGCCTCCCAAGTAGCTGGGGTTACAGGCATGTGCCACCATGACTGGCTAATTTTGTATCTTTAGTAGAGATGGGGTTTCTCCATTTTGGTCAGGCTGTTCTCAAACTCCAGACCTCAGGTGATCAGCCTGCCTTGGCCTCCCAAAGTTCTGGGATTACAGGCGTGAGCCATTGTGCCCAGCTCAGTCTCTTTCTTTTATCAGGGCCCCTTTTCCTAGTCACAGCATGCTTTCATCTCCACAGTTGCCATGTTAATCCTTATCCATTCATTCCTGAACTGGAGCAGTTAAGGACACTAGCATCTCTAAGGCTCTTTGAAGAATGATTGTCCTGGTTATTAGAAACATTACTTCATGGTCCTCAAGCCTTCTGTCCCTGTGAGGACACCACCTGCCACCCAGTGTTTCAACACTACTGCTTCACTTTCTGCTCATGCTGTGACAGCTTTATAAGCTTCAGCAGGAGTATTTCCAGACTGGGGCCTGGTTGAAAATTATTTCTTCCCTTGTCATTATTTAAAGGTATGAACACAATGTGTCACTTCATTGAAACAGCCTCCCTGGCTTCTTAACCACGTAACTCTCAAAATTGTAAAGGCTGTTTATACTCCAGGGGTCTGACCAATATTAATTACATATTTATAACAATAACAGCAAAACCTAAAAAGACCTTTTAAATACTCTAGTGAGCTATGTATAGCTGGTATATTGGAAATGTTTATCAAGGCCCCACCCCTTATCTGAGATTTTCTGTTTCCCGTTGGTAATCTGTTAGCTCATACAATTTCAACTGGGGTCAGAGATATACTGACTTCATTTAAATGTTATCTCCCCCAAGCTGTCATGAATACGAGGCAAGTGTGTCTAATAGAGTTTTACCAAAAGTATTTGAGGGATATCAGAGGATTTACAGGAACAAATTCTAGTTGCTAGTCAGAAGTTTCTATTCCCAATACGATTTCTCCACCATCCTCTAAACCAGAGAAAATTTACTAGTATGTCCCTCCTTATGGGACCTGGCCTTCTACCACTTTACCAACTCGCTTCTCTTTCCTCTCTTCTCTCAATTTCTGGGCTCTCACTTTCCATTAAACATTCAAGACTTCTGTTTCACTAGTAAGCAGAGCAATTTGTCTTTGCCTTGCCTCAACCTTCTCCTCCCAGACTAGGCCAAAGCCTTGTGTTTCATATTCAAAAGGGCCATTTACAAGAGAGCCATTTTGTGGAGATTAAGCTCTCTCAGTGTAGAATTGGTGACAGTCACTAAATATATAAATTGCATCTCTGCTCCCGCCAAATATGGAGCAGTGCAGCCCTTGGAGTTCCCATCTCGCTATCAACATCCACCCATGCTCCTTTCCCATCCTTTCCCTTCACCTTTCTCTCTCCTTTTGTTCCACTGATATAGCCAATTTTGCAGCCTTTCCCACTTTGCTGAGAAATCCATAGACCCAGGAATCTGACCCCTTTCCTTACTCTTGAATAGTAGGTGCTGGGCCAAGATATTTAATGGCATTCTCCTCAACATGTGTTATCACGTGTTATCAGCCAACATCCACTTCTTTCATTTCCCTTTCCTCTTGCTCATGGGATTTCAAGAACTACTGGATGCAATCCAAATGGTGCAGTACTACCAGGCCTTCTGTAGGTTTGTTTTTCTCTTTCTTTGATCTGAACCATTTAGTTATTGCTTTAAGACACTGCATGGTTTATGTAGTCTCACAGAAGTGCTTCACCTCATTCTTGAGAAAATCCAATTTGATGTTTGATGTTCAGGAGGAAACCTTAGTCATTGCTGCCAAGTACTCTTATTCTGTTATCCTTCAGAAAACTCATCCATCATCTGGCCTGGCCCAGTGCTGTTCACCCAGTGCTGTAATTGCACTGTGATTACCTGCACTGGCCCTCCTGCCTACCTTAGGTGCGATCATTTCTCATGAGCATAATCCATTGCTGTCATTGAGGGCTTGGAGGAGATTCATTTCCACTGTCTCCTGTGGCTTCTAAATAAAATCTTTTAAGCAAAGACTAGACAAAAAGGAAGGCTGAGGACAGTGATGAATCCCTGTTTCCCTCCTAGCTAACATGTTCCCCTCCCAGCCCAGGACCCATGCATTAGGAGTAAACAGATCACTCATATCACAATATTTTGGTAATAAATTGCAATGTTCACTATAGTGTGATTGAGGCATTTGTTAAGAATGATACTGCTAAATAAAAAATTTTCTCTCAATTCATGTAAGATTATACTGATGTTTTTACAGAAAGTCAGACTAATCAACCTGACATCAAGCACACAGCCAGGAGGACACTGACTTGGTCTGAGATGCCTGGACCCTAGTCCCATGTTAATGCATCTTGGTCTTCCTTATACCTCAACCTCAGAACTTACCCCAGAGTACCTACTAAAAATGGATCTCAAGGCTGTTTAATGGAGGTTTATGCCATTGTTGGGTGCTTCTATGTACACCAAAAAACCTACTGTATTTTTTAGGAGAAGAAAATATACAAAGAGATTCTAGGCATAGAGTTGAAGGTGGGAAGAGTACGTTCTGGAAAGGGAAATAAACATGACCAGGAAGGATAGAGTGTGAGGAGGCCTCCTGGGCTGGAATCATCAATGAGTGGCCTGTGGACCAGCAGCATCAGCATCACCTGGGAGCTTGTTAGGAATTCAGAATCCCAGACCCCACCTCAGATTTCCTAAGCCAGAATCTGCATTGATGCAAGATCCCCAGGTGATTCCTATTAAAGCATGAAGAGAATAATGTTCTAGGCAACCAAATCCCCAAACATACATATATGAGGCTGTATATAAGTCACCTGTAGAAATTAAACCCTCAGCACCCTGCCTGGTAAATGTTGTATGTTTATAGGGGAAGAAAGGACCAGGGGAGGAGGTAGGAAATGAGATATATATATCTTACTGTACACAGAGAGGAGCACCATGAACTCAGAGTGACATATCCTGCTTAGCCCAGGTAATGTCAGTGAAGTGAACAAAAATTCATGTTGAGCGCCATGTGAACCCCTCGCAGCCAGTGCAGAGAATGTGACGACTGACCCTTCACAATCTCGCTATTCCTTATCTGATGTGTATAGCAACACAGGCATTAAGGGAAGTAACTCCAGCTTCTGTGTTAAACCCTGATTGGGCAGATCCAGTGCTTTTCCAAGGGTAGTTCTTGGGCCAGAAGCATCACCATTACCTGGAAAATGTTTAGAAATGCAAATTCTCTGTTCTCGTCCCAGACCTACTGAATCAGAATTTTGGGGGTCAGTTTCTCCAGGAGATCCTAAGGCACACACACAGCTGGAGAACCAATGGTCAAATACCACTGACCATTTGGTTCTATTACACTAATTGACCATTACCCTAGTGGGAATTAGGAAACCCAGCCCTAAGCCAATGAATGACAATGGGATTGGTTCATGAATATGTATGGGATCCCAATACAGACCAAAGAGACTCAAGGTCTGTCTTGGAGAAGGTTATTTGCGTTTTCTGAGGAAAACTTCATAACATTTAAAGAGAACCTTAGGAATAGTTTCTCTCCCTCTAGATGATGCTGTGGACCCATAAAGAGCAAATATTGCTGCAGCCATCTAGTTGCTAGCCTGAAGGGAGTCGGCACAGGATGAGGACAGAGGAAAGGGAATAATAGGCAAATGGCATGGAGCCTGCCCACCTCTAGATTACACTTAGGTAAGCCATTTAATTTCTTTGCTTCAGCTAGCTCAAGGTGGCTGTTATTTGCAGCTCCAGCATTTAACTGACAGCTTCGATGCAGTGAATAAGCTGTATTGGCCTAGTTTTGCTGATTATCTCAACCCTCTTCAAACACAGAGGTGTTAGGCAAACTATTTCATAACTGGCAGAGTCCAGGCACTGACCAACGGGAAGAAATGATAGCTGGGCACTTTATTATTCATTGAGAGGAGCTCATCAAAAATCAAAGTTCCTTCTAATTACTCCTGTAGCAATTATGGTACCTCTTCTACAATGTACCATCAGGGCAGAGCTTGATTTTTTTTTAACTCCAATCGTCCATTTTTGCCTTTCTGAAATCCTACAGCTGGCTGGCAATCAAAGGGATACTTCTCACTGAGACTTTCCTTACACCCTAACTTTACTACTCTTTTTTTTACCTCCCACTTGTTCTATACATGGAAAAGGAGTAGCTAGTATTTATACCTTTTAACAAATCATCAAATATGTCCTTCAATTCTCTTCCTTTCTTTCCTTCTTATTCAAATTTAATAAAATCTTGATAAAAAGTTTAAAAATTGATAAAACAAAAATTGTATTGAAAGATTTGTTAAAATGAAATGTCAGGGCTTAAAAAGTTTATACTACAAAATGCAAATATGAAGTATTGACTTTTTTCAGGATTATTTTAGTGTTGAATTGATCTTGTTCCAATTCTTCAGAAATTCTTTGAAAACCTAATTCTTTGAAATTGTTAATTCCTGTATAGTGTATTTATATGGTAATAGCTATTTATTAACTAGGAATATTTGAGTCACCAGAAAAAAATGCATATATCTTAAATCATGTAGTATGGGATTTTAATGTACTCTATAAAAAGTGGTTAGTTTATTAAAATCAGAATCAAGAGCCTTTAGTATAATTATCATGGGTACTATTGTGTGTGAAATGAGACATATGCATTTTAATATAACTTACACATTAATAGCTACTGGTAATGGCTAAACCATGATAGTCTGAAACTGCAATCTGTTTGCTAGCTCCTGTTTCTCCTGTCCATCAGAGGCATGTATTTGCACTTGAGTTTTAGACATGAGCACTGAAGATACTAATGATTAACAACTAGATCTCTTCCTTCTGGAAAAAAACAATACTGAATATATCATATCCTAATTGTCCTCAAAGAGAAATGTGATAGTAGAATTCTACTTTAATTCAGACCTGAAGGTAACGCTGAAGATATCAATAACTATATATGGGCTCTACATGTGGCTAGGCAGAGCTGAGTGAATTATGGTGGTGACATTCTCACTACCAAATACTGTGCCTTATCCCTAAGCAGCCAGTCATATATTCTAGTCTCATCAACAAAGTCTTATCAGAGGGTTTGTTAAGAAGATATCTTTTGAGATTCAATATTAAGTTTTAAAAAACACAGTAACCTAGTTTTTAAAAGAAATTATAAAATCACAACAATAAAATTCAGACTGACCTAGACTAACAACACATCAAATCATAAAATTACAACTATAAAATTCAGATTGACCTAGATTAATAACACATCAAATTGAGATCCTATGATTTATTGTGATCTGATAGCCTATAACTATTGGTCCTGCTATGTCACTTAATAGATGATTTCAGATGTAGGTTTCCTAGCAACATTACAGCTGGTATTAAGTCTCTTAGAATGCCTGACCAGGAACCATAAATTAGTCCAGCTCTTTGAGTTGTTTCTGCTCTTAAACTAGCAGGGAGCATGATTGGAGTTCATGGTAGTTCACTTTGGGAGCCCTCTGACAATTGAAAAACACGGCTTTTCACTCCTGTTGTTTCTTGTGTTGCTAGAATCGAGCAGAAAAGTCACTTCTTTAATCTCAAGGAATCAGAAAAACTATCTTTTTATATTTTTAATGATTAATTCTCCCTTGCATCTTCTATCTTATTTCTCTTAAGTTTACTGATAATGCATGCATTGGCTCTCTCTGGTCTGTTCTCTATGTCTTTTAAATCTATCCTTTTCCCCCAAATTCTGCAAGAACAAGGCAGCCTTTAGATTAACTGGATTGGTAGCTTCTATTGTTCAGCATATCTCTCTGGAAAATTTGAAAATTTGGAAATTTTTAAGCAATTGTGTATATCATCTGAATGTAATCATGCCTGGTCTTGGGTTAGCGCCCGTAAATTTATGCAGTTTCCTTCAAAACCTGATGCTTTTTCTAACATTTTTGTTTCATGTGTTTTTTAGTTCAGATCCTCTGCTCAGCATACTCCAAGCTAGGAATAGATATGCAAAAGGATTTTTAGGGAAATGTCTGTGAAGACTAAAGAAGATGGAACCAGAGAAGGTGCAAAGTGCCTTATCAACCACAAGATCTGATACCTATTCAGGAGAGAGAAGGAAGGAGAAGCCAGTGGGAGAATCCCAGACTGCAGCAGAGGTCTAAGGTTTTGGCGAGGCTGCTAGTGAGGCTGTTAGCCAAAGTCACCTATTAAGAGTCCCTTGTCTTGCACGAATGGGGCTGCATTCGTGCATAGTCACTGACTGGAATAGCCTGTGGGCAGCAGCTGGGACCATCACACAACAGGAGATCTGAGTGGTACATTTTCATGGCCACCACAGGGTGTCACTTAATCTTAACCTGTATGTTTCCTTTGATCTAGTAGGTCCTACCTTGCTGGAGGATTTCTCTTCGTTTGTTCAACCTTATCAAGTGAAGTGCCATGTCACTTTGTTCTGGTCTGGAAAATGAAGTGGCTTCACGCAGAGACTGTAGTGATTTCATTATTGTCAAACAGTTCAGGTTCAGACAAAGGAAGAAGGGAAACTTTAGACAGACTCTGTTTGTAGACATTGTCTTTTTAGATAGCTTTGTCTATTGGGGGTAGGAAGAGAGCTAGATTAAGAGGTACAGCACAGTGAGATTTTGCTATACTGAAGAATTCATTTTTCAAACCAAAGTCAGCTAGGACAATGTTCCCTCTTTGACATGTCATGACTGCAGTAGGCATTCCAGTGTTTTACTAAGTATGCCCTCTGCTCCAGGAGTAAGCTAGGAGTAAATGCTACAGTTAGCTGCTTCCCATGCTGGTCTTGGTATACTTTTATTTCTCAGCAACCATGCAATAAACTGCCTTCACCTCCAGCTCCTGCTCTCTGTGGCTGGGGGTGTTTGGGGAGTCCTGTGGAAAGTCCTACTCATTTCCTGTCCACACATGCTTCCCTTTGTGAAAGGTGAATCCTGGGTTCTCCAATCCCTGTCACAAAACAATCTTTTTCCCACTGTGTCTTATATTATATTTGTGGTATTTTGATGCCACCATTCTCAGTTTCAAATTGATGTAGATTTTCTTTTCCTTTAATGTAGCAAAAATCTGTATGGAGTGCAAATTGTTTGGATTTGACTATAGTCTGCTTTCTCGTATCCATTTGCACTGGTGATTGATTGGTTTGCACAGGTCGAAGAGGAAAATGGTAAAAAATAGAACTTGGATTCTGTGCATACTTTGTGTCCTGGTGGATTTGTTGGGTCAGGGAAGATGTGGTGACAGAAGTCAAGTTGCAAGGAGCGATGGCTGCTTCTGAAGAAGAATTCACCCTGCCTGAGTGTAGGTGGCAAGTTGAACCAATCATAGGAACAGGATGTTGGAGGCGTCTGGGAGCAGCAGGACAGGTACCATGTGGCCAATGGTCCTACATCTGTTGCAGCCCAGTCATTCCAGTAGGATATGTGCAACTCAGGGGAGGAAGTCATAGGTGTGAGCTGGAAGCATTCTCTCCGTAAACTCAACACATCATGGTGGGCACCAAGCAATTAAAGCACAGCAAAAGGAAAAACAGCATTCTTCTTGTTGAAAGAGAGAGGCTCAAGAGGTTGATGAGCCTCCGTGACTCCATGGAACTGATGTCAGCCATTCCACCATTGCCAAATCCCAAAAGTTACTGTCTACTCTCTGCTGAGAAGTTTTCCATACTTTTTTTTTCATATTCTATGTCCCCATCTTTCTTCTGAGCAGTCCATCTTTCTTAGGGAATCTGACTGACCAAGAAAAGTTCTCTGTGCTTTTACACTTGACCCAGGTCCTGGGGAGGAGAGGAGAGACCCTGATGACAGGGCAGCAGATCTCTCAAAAAGCAAAAGTATCCATGCAAATTGGGTGCAGTGGAAACCATCACTCACCCCTATTGCTATTTCTCTGCCCCACAGTGGGTGTTTCTCACTAGGCAGGGTGGGAATCAGGGGAATCAATGAGAATCACAGTTGATTTCCTGGTGAGTTGCTATTGCCACAGTGAGACTGTTTTCTTTGAGAAACAATACAGACTAGCTTCATAGAAACAGCACATTTTCCTCCTACTAAAATGATTTCCCCCTACTCTGATGAGGAAAGTTTACCTCCTTCCTCAGGGCGCTTTGATAACACAGGCTCCCCACTTAACTGAGATGGGCCACTCATCCAAGCTCAAATAAATTCCTCTGGAAGCAAACCTCTCACCTTTCGTGGGCACCACAAGTTCATCTCCTCACACGATGGGCTAAACCCATGGGATGGGGAAAGCTGTGAGTCCAGTCAAAGTTGACTTCAACACTTCCTACTTCCCTTCCCATGCCCCTTTCTCCCTGGTCAAATCCTTTCTCCACGGGGCTCTATGCCACCCACCCTCCCCAAAACATGTTCTTATGGTTCCTTTGATGAGAACAACAGCCAAATAAAATTTAGCATAAAATCAGTTCATTAGAGCTTTTATATTCTTCAAAGAGAAGCACAAGAAGAGACGTTCCAAGGAGAGTTTCTAAATGGTAAAACAATTTCTGACACTGCTTCCCTCGGGAATCTTCTGGAGGCTCCTCTATACCGCTGCTTGGTTTCCTGCTCATCTGTCAATGTGGAAGGCCAGACCCCCTGAGAGGAAAGCAAAATCTCGGAGTCTTGCTCTGGTTAGCAGCTGCAAGGAAACTCCTGTTTCCTGTCTCCTATCTACACCGTTCTGAGGAACCTCAGATTCAACTTCAGCTAAACATAGGGAGTACCTAGTATGTGCTGCGTGCTTTCACCCATCTTTCCTCACAGAATCTTCCTAAGACATTTTTTAGGTTCTGGAGTGGTGGCTGAACATTTCAGAGGTTAGCTAACTTAGCCAAAGCCACACAGCTAGTGAGGACTTAAACCAAGAGCTCATTCTAAATCGACAGCTGAAGCAGCCTCCTCCACTTTCTCCATATCTTAGAATTATTGAAATTTAAATGTATCCTTTAATGTTAGTGAAGATCTTGCTAATAAACCAGCTAGGTTCTGAGCTATGCTTTCTATCAGTTTCTCAAATGAAAAGTTTCTTAAATGTTCCCACTTCCAGCTGCTATGGAACCTCATGTCCAATCTTAACATTCCAAGGAAAAGAAGGACTGCAGGGAAGACCCTAAAATGTGCCTGCTGCCATTCCTGTCTTCAGAAGGGGTCCCAGGGTTCCAATCTATTTACTTCTTCTGTTTCCAGATGACCCTTTGAGTAATAAGCAGCTCATGTCACACAGTCTAGTTGAGTGGTTCCCAAACGTGGTTCCATAGATCGATTGCTTAAGAATCACCTGCAGCATTGTTTTTAAAAATACAGATGACCAGGTCTCCCCCTGAAGATCCTGACTCAGTAGGTCTGGGGTGGGCCGCCCTCAAGTGTTTTGATGCACAGTCTCATCTGGGAGCTTCAGGGCTGGTTGAAAAGATGAGGCACAAAGTTGGAGACCAGAGGTTGACCTTGGCATTACAACTGCTCTCTGCACTCAGTGCACTCACTTGTGAGCAGGGACTGAATCACACTTGTCTTTACGTACCCTCTGAGGCCACGTATGAGAGCAGATTATGTCATGGGTATTAACATGCATGGAGAATATGCCACACAAATAAGAGCTTATTTCTATTCCTCTACATTATAGGCATTGCCAAGAAAGCATCTAAAGTGTTTACCAATTCAATATTTAATATCCATCATGTTTTTACTGATATGGGTGACTCCTTCCTCATAATGAGCAGAGAACAATCTCATTCCTGACATCTCTTAGGTGACTTCTCCTGTCAGTACCTAATCTGTTGGATCCCTTCTGATGCTAAAACTTTATAACTAGCCCTTTCAGCTTTAATTCCAATTTTTGTTCATGACCAAGTCTTCTAAATTATGTTTGACAGTTGATGAAAAAATTATAACACTGTCTGATATGGTTCTAAATATATGTGAAGGGACTATTTGAAATAATTATAAACAGAAGAGGGTAAAGGGAAGTAAAAGGAGATAAGGTTTCTATATTTTATTTGAACAGGTAAAAGGTTAACACCAGTAGACTGTGATAAATTTCGTATATATAATGTAATACTTAAAGCAATCATGAAAATGGTATACAAAGAGATATACTAAAAATTATTACAGATGAACCAAAATGCAATTCTAAAAAATTTTCAAGTAACTCACTGAAAGCCAGAAAAAGGAAACAGAGAAACAAAAAGCAGAACAAGCAAAACAAAAAATAAAGTGCCAGACTCATGCCTTAACATATTAATAATTATAGTAAATATAAATATTCTAAGAACACCAATTAAAAGACAAAGGTTGCCAGAGTGAATTAAAACCATGACCCAACTATTTACCACCTACAAGAAACTCACTTAAAATGCATTGATACAGGCAGAATTAAAAAAAAAAAGAAAGGAAATATATATATTGTGCTAACATTAATCCAAGGAAAGCAGGAGTATATATTTTATTATACTTTAAGTTCTGGGATACATGTGCAGAACGTGCAGGTTTGTTACATAGGTATACGTGTGCCATGGTGATTTGCTGTACCCATCAACCTGTCATCTACCTTAGGTATTTCTCTTGATGCTATCCCTCCCCTAACCCTCCACCCCCTGACAGGCCCTGGTGTGTGATGTTCCCCTCCCTGTGTCCATGTATTCTCATTGTTCAACTCCTACTTATGAGTGAGAACATGCAGTTTTTGGTTTTCTGTTCCTGTGTTAGTTTGCTGAGAATGATGGTTTCCAGCTTCATCCATGTCCCTGCAAAAGACATTAACTCATCCTTTTTTATGGCTGCATAGTATTCCATGGTATATATGTGCCACATTTTTTAATCCAGTCTATCATTGATGGGCATTTGGGTTGGTTTCAAGTCTTTGCTATTGTGAATAGTGCTACAATAAACATATGTGAGCATGTGTCTTTATAGTAGAATAATGTATAATTTTTTGGGTATATACCCAGTAATGGGATCACTGAGTCAAATGGTATTTTTGGTTCTAGATCCTTGAGGAATTGCCACACTGTCTTCCAGAATTGTTGAACTAATTTACATTGCCACCAACAGTGTAAAAGGATTCCTATTTCTTCACATCCTCTCCAGCATCTGTAGTTTCCTGACTTTTTAATGACTGCCATTCTAACTGGCATGAGATGGTATCTCATTGTGGTTTTGATTTGCATTTCTCTAATGACCAGTGATAATGAGCTTTTCTTCAAATGTTTGTTGGCCACATAAATGCCTTCTTCTGAGAAGTGTCTGTTCATATCCTTTGCCCACTTTATGATGGGATTGTTTGTTTTTTTCTTGTAAACTTGTTTAAGTTCTTTGTAGATTCTGGATATTAGCCCTTTGTCAGATGGATAGATTGCAAAATTTTTCTCCCATTCTGTAGGTTGCCTGTTCAGTCTGAAGATAGTTTCTTTTGCTGTGCAGAAGCTCTTTAGTTTAATTAGATCCCATTTGTCAGTTTTGGCTTTTGCTGCCGTTGCTTTTGGTGTTTTAGTCATGAAGTCTTTGCCCATGCCTATGTCCTGAATGGTGTTGCCCAGGTTTTCTTCTAGGGTATTTATTGTTTTACATCTTACATTTAAGGCTTTAATTCATCTTGAGTTAATTTTTGTGTAAGGTGTAAGGAAGGAGTCCAGTTTCAGTTTTCTGCATATGGCTAGCCAGTTGTCCCAACACCATTTATTAAATAGGGAATCCTTTCCTTATTGCTTGTTTTTGTCAGGTTTGTCAAGGATCAGATAGTTTAGATGTGTGGCATTATTTCTGAGGCCTCTGCTCTGTTCATTGGTCCAGATATCTGTTTTGGTACCAGTACCATGCTGTTTTGGTTACTGTAGCCTTGTAGTATAGTTTGAAGTCAGGTAGCATAATACCTCCAGCTTTGCTCTTTTTGCTTAGGATTGTCTTGGCTATATGGGCTCTTGTTTGGTTCCATATGAAATCTAAAGTAGTTTTTTTTTTTTAGTTCTGTGAAGAAAGTCAATGGTAGCTTGATGGAGATAGCATTGAATCTATAAATTACTTTGGGCAGTATGGCCATTTTCACGGTATTGATTCTTCCTATCCATGAGCATGGAATGTTTTTCCATTTATTTGTGTCCTCTCTTATTTCCTTGAACAGTGGTTTGTAGTTATTCTCGAAGAGGTCCTTCACATCCCTTGTAAGTTTGATTCCTAGGTATTTTATTCTCTTTGTAGCAATTGTGAATGGGAGTTCACTAATGATTTGGCTCTCTATTTGTGTTTTATTGGTGTATGGGAATGCTTGTGATTTTTGCACATTGATTTTGTATCCTGAGACTTTGGTGAAGTTGCTTATCAGCTGAAGGAGATTTTTGGCTGAGATGATGGGGTTTTCTAAATGTACAATCATGTCATCTTCAAGCAAAGACAATTTGACTTCCTGGCTTCCTATTTGAATACCCTTTGTTTCTCTTGCCTGATTGCCCTGGCCAGAACTTCCAATACTATGTTGAATAGGGGTGGTGAGAGAGGGCATCCTTGTCTTGTGCCAGTTTTCAAAGGGAATGCTTCCAGTTTTTGCCTGTTAAGTGTGATATTGGCTGTGGGATTGTCATAAATAGCTCTTATTATTTTGAGATACATTCCATCAGTACCTAGTTTATTGACAGTTTTTAGCATGAAAGGATGTTGAATTTTATCAAAGGCCTTTTCTGCATCTATTGAGATAATCATGTGGTTTTTGTCATTGGTTCTGTTTATGTGATGGATTACATTTATTGATTTGTGTGTTGAACCAGCCTTGCAGCCCAGGGATGAAGTTGACTTGATTGCGGTGGATAAGCTTTTTGATGTGCTGCTGGATTTGGTTTGCCAGTATTTTATTGAGGATTTTCACATTGATGTTCATCAGGGATATTGGCCTGAAATTTTCTTTTTTTGTTGTGTCTCCACCAGGTTTTGGTATCAGGATGATGCTGGTCTCATAAAATGAGTTAGGGAGGAGTCCCTCTTTTTCTATTGTTTGGAATAGTTTCAGAGGGAATGGTATCAGCTCCTCTTTGTAGAATTCAGCTGTGAATCCATCTGGTCCTGGGCTTTCTTTAGTTGGTAGGCTATTAATTAACTGCATCAATTTCAGAACTTGTTTTTGGTCTATTCGGGGATTTGACTTCTTCCTGGTTTAGTCTTGGGAGGGTGTATGTGTCCAGGAATTTATCCATTGCTTCTAGATTTTCTAGTTTATTTGCATAGAGGTGTTTATTGTATTCTCTGATGGTAGTTTGTATTTCTGTGTGGTAAGTGGTGATATTGCCTTTATCATGTTTATTGTGTCTATTTGATTCTTCTCTCTTTTCTTCTTTATTAGTCTGGCTAGCAGTCTATTTTATTAATATTTTCAAAATCCAGTTCCTGGATTCATTGATTTTTTGAAGGGTTTTTTGTGTCTCTATCTCCTTCAGTTCTGCTCTGATCTTAGTTATTTCTTGTCTTCTGCTAGCTTTTGAATTTGTTTGCTCTTGCTTCTCTAGTTCTTTTAATTGGGATGTTAGTGTGTCGATTTTAGATCTTTCCCACTTTCTCCTGTGGGCATTTAGTGCTATAAATTTCCCTGTAAACACTGCTTTAGCTGTGTCCAAGAGATTCTAGTACATTGTGTCTTTGTTCTCATTGGTTTCAAATAACTTATTTCTTTCTGCCTTATTTTTGTTATTTACCGGGCAGTCATTCAGGAGCAGGTTGTTCAGTTTCCATGTAGTTGTGAGATTTTGAGTGAGTTTCTTAATCCTGAGTTCTAATTTGATTGCGCTGTGGTCTGAGAGAATGTTTGTTATGATTTCCATTCTTTTGCATTTGCTGAGGAGTGTTTTACTTACAATTACGTGGTCAATTTTAGAATAAGTGCGATGTGGTGCTGAGAAGAATGTATATTCTGTTGATTTTGGATGGAGAGTTCTGTAGATGTCTATTAGGTCTGCTTGGTCCACAGCTGAGTTCAATCCTGAATAGCCTTGTTAATTTTCTGTCTCATTGATCTGTCTAATATTGACAGTGGGGGTGTTAACATCTCCTACAACTATTGTGTGGGAGTCTAAGTTTCTTTGTAGGTCTCTAGGAATTTGCTTTATGAATCTGGGTGCTCCTGTATTGGGTGCATACATATTTAGGATAGCTAGCTCTTCTCGTTGCTTTGATCCCTTTACCATTATGTAATGCCCTTCTTTGTCTTTTTTGATCTTTGTTGGTTTAAAGTCTGTTTTATCAGAGACTAGGGTTGCAACCCCTGCTTTTTTTTGGCATTCCATTTGCTTGGTAAATATTCCTCCATCCCTTTATTTGGAACCTATGTGTGTCTTTGCACGTGAGATGGGTCTCCTGAATACAGCACATTGATGGTTCTTGACTGTTTATCCAATTTGCCAGTCTGTGTCTTTTAATTGGGGCATTTAGCTTGTTTACATTTATGGTTAATATTGTTATGTGTCAATTTGATCCTGTCATTATGATGCTAGCTGGTTATTTTGCCAGTTAGTTGATGCAGATTTTTTCATAGTGTCGATGGTCTTTACAATTTGGTATGTTTTTGCAGTGGTTGGTACTGGTTTTTCCTTTCCATATTTAGTGATTTCTTCAAGAGCTCTTGTAAGGCAGTCCTGATGGTGACAAAATCTCTCAGCATTTGCTTGTCTGTAAAGGATTTTATTTCTCCTTCACTTATGCAGCTTAGTTTGGCTGGATATGAAATTCTGGGTTGAAAATTCTTTTGTTTAAGAATGTTGAATATTGGCCCCCTCTCTCTTCTGGCTTGTAAGGTTTCTACAGAGAGATCTGCTGTTGGGTAACCTGACCTTTCTCTCTGGCTGCCCTTCACATTTTTTCCTTCATTTCAACCTTGGTTAATCTGACAATTATGTGTCTTGGGGCTGCTCTTCTTGAGGAGTATCTTTGTGGTGTTCTCTGTATTTCCTGAATTTGAATGTTGGCCTGTCTTGCTATATTGGGTTCTATATTGCTAAGTTCTATATTGGGTTCTATATTGCTAAGTTCTCTTGGATAATATCCTGAAGAGTATTTTCCAACTTGGTTTCCATTCTCCCCGTCAATTTCAGGTACACCAATCAAACGTAGGTTAGATCTTTTCACATAATCCCATATTTTTTCGAAGGTTTGTTCATTCCTTTTCATTTGTTTTCTCTAATCTTGTCTTCACGCTTTGTTTCATTATGTTGTTCTTCAATCTCTGATATCCCTTTCTTCCACTTGATTGATTCAGCTATTGATACTTGTGTACGCTTCACGAAGTTCTCATGCTGTGTTTTTTCAACTCTTTCAGGTCATTTATGTTTTTCTCTAAACTGGTTATTCTAGTTAGCAATTCTGCTAACCTTTGTTCAAGGTTCTTATCTTCCTTGTATTGGGTTAGAACATGCTCTTTTAGCTTTGAGGAGTTTGTTATTACCCACCTTCTGAAGCCTATTTCTGTCAATTCATCAAACTCAGTTTCTGTCCGTTTTTTTCCCCTTGCTGCAAGGAGTTGTGATCCTTTGCAGGAGAAGAGGTGTTCTGGTTTTTGGCATTTTCAGTCTTTTTGCGCTGTTTTTTCTTCATCTTTGTGGATTTATCTACCTTTGGTCTTTGATGTTGGTGACTTTTGGTTGGGGTTTCTGTGTGGATGTGGTTTTTGTTGATGTTGATGCTATTCCTTTCTGTTTGTTAATTTTTCTTCTAACAGTCAGGCCCCTCTGCTGCAGGCCTGCTGGAATGTGCTGGAGGTCCACTCCAGACCTTGTTTGCCTGGGTGTCACCAGCAGAGGCTGCAGAACAGCAAATATTGCTGCCTGATCCTTCCTCTGGAAGCTTCGTCCCAGAGGGGCACCCACCTGTATGAGGTGTCAGTATCACCAGTGGAGGCTGCAGAACAGCAAAGATTGCTGCCTGTTCCTTCCTCTGGAAGCTTTGTTCCAGAGGGGCATGTGCCAGATGCCAACCAGAGCTCTTCTGTATGAGGCATTTGTCGACCCCTGCTGGGAGGCATCTCCCAGTCAGGAGGCATGGGACTCAGGGACCCACTTGAGGAGGCAATCTGTCCCTTAGCAGAGCTCAAGTGCTGTGCTGGGAGATCTGCTGCTCTCTTCAGAGCTGGCAGGCAGGAACGTTTAAGTCTGCTGAAGCTGTGCCCACAGCAGCCTCTTCCGCCAGGTGCTCTGCTTCAGGGAGATTGGAGTTTTATCTATAAGATCCTTACTGGGACTGCTGCCTTTCTTTCAGAGATGTCCTGCGCAGAGAGGAGGAAGCTAGAGAGGCAGCCTGGCTACAGTGGCTTTGCCAAGCTGCGGTGCAGTCTGCCCAGTTCGAAATTCCCAGTGGCTTTGTTTACACTGTGAGGGGAAAACTGCCTATTCAAGTCTCAGTAATGGCAGATGCCCCTACCCCACCAAGCTTGAGCCTCCCAGGTTGACTTCAGACTACTGTGCTGGCAGCGAGAATTTCAAGCCAGTAGATCTTAGCTTGCTGGGCTCCATGGGGGGTGGGATGCACTGAGCTCGACCACTTGGCTCCCTACATTCATCCCCCTTTCCAGGGGAGTGAATGGTTCTGTCTCACTGGCATTCCAGGGGTCACTGGGGTATGAAAAAATCTCCTGCAGCTAGCTCGGTGTCTGTCCAAACAGCTGCCCAGTTTCAAAACCCAGGGCCCTGGTGGTGTAGGTACCTGAGAGAATCTCCTGGTCTGTGGGTTGCAAAGACTGTGGGAAAAGTGTAGTATCTGGGCTGGAATGCACCATTCCTCACGGCACAGTCCCTCATGGCTTCTCTTGGCTAGGGGAGGGAGTTCCTTTAATCCCACTTTTTACACCACAGATGAAAAAGCTTTCTTTTGCCTTCAGGGAGATGTCATTCTGGGTCCTCTGTCTGCAGGTCTTTCCCAAGGAGCTTCCATGATCATCATTATCCACCTGGTGCTAAGGTTACTCCAGTTCTTTTCAAACTTGAATGTGCATTAGAAGGGCCTGGGAAGCTTATCCTTCATCAGCTTCTCAAGTCCTGTCTCCCAGTAGTCTGGTCCAGTGGGGCTGGGCTGATGCTTGCACTTAGCAGCGGCTCCAGGGAATGCTGTGCAAATGATCCAAGGAGCAAACTTTGGGAAACACCATGCTGCACCTTCTTTCCTGATCAAGCTGATATGCATTCATATTTACTGTCCTGATCAAGCTGATATGCATTCATATTTACTGTCCTGATCAAGGTGATATGCATTCATATTTACTCACTGACATGGAATTCACAGCATCTAGAAGGATGACCTTTTCACTATTGGTGAAGAAATGCTTAGCTGAGTGCTACAGAGCCTTTCTACTCAAGGTGGGACCTATAGACCAACAGCCTTTTCTCGTCTGGAAGTTCATCATGGATGCTGAATCTCAGGTCCCACCCCAGACCTTCTGAATCAGGATCTGCATCTTAACAAGACCCTCAGGTGGCACATGTGCTGATTAAGGTGTAAGAAGCACAACTGTAATGGCTGCAACATGGGTTTGGTGTGAGGCTGGTTTGAGTTTTATTTTTTGTGTCATAATTTATTAGTTGTACAAGCTGGGTTCAGTGGTGTCACCTTTCTGAGTATCTCTTTCCTCATCAGTGAAATGGAAATAATAGAAACTGCAAACACTGATTTACTCTTTACCACCTTCATGGATATATTGTCTAGAATTCCTGACACAAAATAGTGTTCAATAAATGTCAGCTTCTTAGCACTCTTTCTACTTAATTAAGTAACAGTGTCCAAAATTTACATGGGGAATGTGGATATTGCTTAGGAAACCAGATTATTATTTAAACACTGCAGGCAGACAACTTAGATATAAAGAATTATGCAAGAAAGTACTTGAGGGAACTGAAGGACTGTCTGCAAAAAGCATGCCAAGGACACTTCTTGTGTGACTAGAGGAAAATAAAGAGAGATATGCAAGGAAAGCCTTGGGAGGATGGATCACAAAAGGGTTGAGTGCATCTTTCCAGTGGATTCCACAAAAATTCAATGGTGTGAAACTGGAGGCTGAGAGAGGAGGTCAGTTAGGCAACAGCAATAGTTTGCCCATGACTCTCTGGAAGGTGACTGAGAGATGGCAGTTACACTAAGAATGAATCAGAAAGAATCTTCTGTCTTTCACCAAGTCTCAGCACTGGCAGAATCAGGGCAAAATCTGTGGGAGTGGTGAGCTTTGGAGAGAGTCTGCCAACATGTTCAGAGCCATTTCAGGAGAGTGGGGAAATGGGAGGTTGCCACTATGGTTTAGCACACACTGACAGTGTCTCTTTTGTGCCCAGAGAGGCACTAATCCTAAAATCAAGCCACTGAATTGGAATCCCCACCATGCCACTCACCATCTGTGTACTTTGGGCAGGTTACCTAACCTCTCTGTGCCTCTTTTTATTTTCAATATGTAGCTAATATAGAATATTTACCGAAGAATCAGTATAAAGTTTAAATCAGATAATGCATATAAAAGGTCTGGCACTGAATAGTTTAGCAGAATTTTTATTGAGTTATGATTGTAATGACTCTATAACACCCACAGTTATAGGCAGTGAATGAGGACTCAGACGTGGAGGTCAGGTAGGAAGTCCATGTCTCCAAATAACCTTGAGGCACTCAATGTTTCACATGTGTCACAGTGATTTCTGTTCAAACTTAATACAACTCTAGAATAATGGCACTTGCCCTATCATTTAGACATCCCCAAAGAGTGCTCAGAAAGGGGACTGTATACCCAGTGATTGCCAAGAAAGCTAATTACCCGATTCCTGAAAAAGTGCACTGGTAAAGCTGCTCCAGGTCTGTTATCTTCGTGACTTATTAGCAGGGCATCATGGAGAGAGAGCTTCCATCTCTGTAACTCATGCTTCCTGCTGGCTATTCTCATGGTGCCACTCCACTCTCAGAGGAGGGGACCTTCCTTGAGGTTCCAGGCCCTCCTCCTCCAATGCCGCACCATGTGGCTTCGCCTGCCTGCAGCTTCTTCCCCCCACTCCTGTTCAGATCTAGGCCTGGTAGTCTGCATTCTCTGCTAAAAAAAGCCACCTTATTCTTTTAATTAGATCCCTCTAGAAAACATCTAAGGAGCCACATACTCAGCTGCTGTCAAACACTGAATCTGAGTCTGTCTGATAGTGAAGAATAATTCGATAAGCCACCCAAAAATAGATCCAACCAAACACTATAGCCATTTCTGTTAGGTGGCTTTGGAACTTAAGCTAATGCTGTATCATGCAAAAGACACACATTCAGCTTTTTCAGATAGAGTTAATTTGCTGCTTCATATATGCCTTTTAATTTTTCACTCTTTGGAGGGCAACACATGATGTATCCAAAGGGCAATGACATCTCTGTCTCTGGCATCATTGCGAGCATCATCCTCATCCTTCTGATGGTGACCATTTATTGAGTATCAGACACTCTGCCAGGAATTTTTGCATGTAAAATAGAAACTTCAATGTAAAGCAATCTACTTCTTAATAAATCTTTCAGGGCAAATATTTGCAAAAAATGGTTGTAACTGTGTAACTTCTAGTTAGAAAAATAAATATAAACGTACTAAGTCTTGGAGGACATCTGCCAAACCTAATGATTTTGGCTTCAGCTTGTTATCATAGACATTCTTTTTGACAATAGTGAGATAATAATGGAAATTATGTATTAGGGTCACTGGTATTTCACCATGATAAATAAACAAACAGAAACTTATGTACATACACCTATTCTCAGTCACAACTGGAAAGTAGGATCCAGTCACTAAGATATAAGTTAGAAACAATCACGTTCAGAAGACAGCTCCATTTCTCACTTCATGTTTATGAGTCACATGACTGTCTGCACCAAACCGACCATCATATTGTTGTTAAAGAACAAATTCAAGTTGGGCATGGTGGCTCATGCCTGTAATGCCAACACTTTGGGAGGCTGAGGTGAGAGGATCAATTGAGGCCATGAGTTTGAGACCAGTCTGGGCAACATAGCAAATCCTGTCTCTACAAAAAACTTAAAAAATAAAAATAAATAAGAACAAATTGAGTAAAGACATTGGTAACTCAGGTCAATGCATCTTCACTCATGTTATACCAAATCAGAGGCTAAGGAAGGATCAGTATAGATGACAGTAGTGGTAACCTACATCATTTTCTGGACAGATTTATTCTCAAGGTGATAAGAAAACTTAACAGTGGTCAAGGATATCAGAGTCATGGTTAAAGGCTTCCTGCTCCTTCATCATGTGTTAGCTTGAGAACCTCCAGCCTACCCTTTGCTAATGAAACAAGTGGTGTAAGTGGCCAGGGTAAGGGGACATTCAATAAACTGCCTGGTTTGTGGTTTTGAAGACATAGAGGTATGTTGTCTAAAAGAGGAAGAATTACTCTAGGCTTACTGAGTTAGGTCTAACAAGTTAGTGAAGAGGAGGGCTCAACAGAGCGTCAACATTTTGATGTCAGAAAATCTTTACTAGATGTGTTAAAATTTGAACTTCTTAATCACAAGTGTTATCTACAAAAAAACAAGATAAGGAACTTGCGTCTATAAAGTTCCTAAGCTTTCCTTGAATTATAAAGTTGAGAAGAATGGGTCTTCTAGATTATCAAAGGCCATCTGGGCTTCCATGATCTTTTTTTTTTTTGAGACAGAGTCTCGCTCTGTCACCCAGGCTGGAGTGCAGTAGCGCGATCTCGGCTCACTGCAAGCTCCGCCTCCCAGGTTCACACCATTCTCCTGCCTCAGCCTCCCGAGTAGCTGGGACTACAGGCACCCACCACCACGCCCGGCTAATTTTTTGTATTTTTAGCAGAGATGGGGTTTCACCATGTTAGCCAGGATGGTCTCGATCTCCTGACCTCATGATCTGTCCACCTCGGCCTCCCAAAGTGCTGGGATTACAGGCATGAGCCACCACGCCCGGCCTCCATGATCTTATTTACCAGATTTGTAGCTAGTTCCCCTAATCTGCCTTTATGCTCAGTGACCAGTAAATGCAGGTCCTCCCGTAAGTATTTATTGTAAGTGAGTGTTTAGAGAGGATAATAGTTTTACAGTAAAATTTAAATTTAATATAATTCTAGGTGCGCCTTGCTGATTTCTAAATTGTTTCATATATCACATCCTCAAGCTGGCCTGGGATTAGTTGATTTACTGATGACGCTTTTCAAACCAATAAATGGAGTGATAATAAAACACCATCAGTAAAATTGGAACATTTCTCATTCTGTTCCAATCTTTAGTCCCCAAAACAAACCCTGGTCCAATTATGAGTATAGATAAACTCCAGGACAGATATAGCTAAGATTACATTGAGGGGAAGATCCCCGCCTTCCACCAGTTCAGGATATCAATCCTCAGAAGGACTACTGCTGATATGTATCCACATTTCCCACATGGGCCAGAAGTGTTACCATTCAGCAGAGCCAATTTATGCATGGCAGTCATTCCATCCCTCAGGGACTCCACACAGAGGCCTGGGGAGCTGCTCACCAAGGACATTTTCAGCACTATGAGATATGTGGAATACTGAGCTGACATCAAAGATTGCTTTTACTGATGACAAGGTTACATCACAATATTGAAACAAAGCACGTTTAACTTCTCAAGGAACTGAAACAGCACCAGAAGGAAAATGCTCCTGTGGCATGAGCTGAGGGACTTGGCTTACATTTCCTTAATGCTTACATTCCTTTAAACTTACATTGTCTTTAAGCTTTAATATGAGGGTTGGCCAGCCTAGCCTAACTCCGAAAATATTTCCCATTATAGCCCAGTATAAAAAAGGTGTCTATGCCACAATATTTGAAAGAACAAGGAGGTTAGGTATCACAATAACGCAATGTTAAAACTCATTTTGAAAGAGTTAGCACATTATGACTTTTCTTTGGGATTCCAACTAGACAAATTTCAAAAAAGGCATTGTAATCACTGGGAAATCCGTGCACTAGGGACTGAACTAAACATAGAAGATTATCACTGTGTGTGTTGAGTCACTGAGGTTGAACTAAAATTATAGCAGTTTAATGAGTATTCTCACTTGCATCTCTTAAATCCGGGCTATTAGATGGCAGGTATTTTCTATTTCCTGAAGCCCTTAGGTTTCACCTATGCTCATAGTTGCAGGGTTTTTCTCGAGGTGTTCCTTCTGACTGTGCTTTTAACCTCAGGGATCATTTTGTTTCTCTGACTTCCATCTTATTGGATTAAACCTGGATCCTTTCCCTTCCTGTGCTTTAAGCTTGCTACACCATGTTGATGGTGTGTGCCTGACCACTTCATTTTGCTTCAACCTGAGATGCAGCCAGTCTCAGTTCTGTACACTACAGGTGCATGTAAACTCCCCAAAAATACTACAGTCCAGCCAAGATCCAGTGTCCCCAAACTGGAGATCCAATAATTGACCAGGAAGAGCATCACTTGTAAGCCTCATTGTATGTGCAATATTGGGATTGGTGCAGCAGCGGAGATAGTTTCACTTGGCTAAACTGTGCAAAGGGAACCTCGACAAGATCTATTGGAAGAAACCTGCTAGATGTAGGAGGATGGAGCTTCACACTGGAACCCTGACTGTAGGATGGAGAGAGAACTGCATCTGAGAATACATCCAATTGGGAAATGGTATTGCCTGATCAGGGAATTACAAACACATTCACAGTTGGTGTGGAGGGTTTATATGAAGGGGCTAGGGAGGAACAAAAGAAGATAAGACTAGAAAAATAGTAGCAGATGGTGAGTGAGCTAAGCTGTTTGGTGGGGTTTTGACTTGATTTTGCACTTCAGAAAATACAATGTATAAGGGCAACTGGCTTGGAATCAAATATATTTCCTGGTAAAATTTGTGTAGTGTATGATGAATCTTCCAGAGATTTTAGGGATAGATATGACTTTACAGGAATATAAATGTCACAGATTCAAAGCAGCTATGAATATAGTACTCTCCACTCCATCTCTCATCAACAACAGCAAAAATGTCCACATTTACTTTTCACAGTATGACTGCTCCACAAATAACCATGGTAATTCCACCGGTACCTGTTGTGATGGTCGCACTGGACTCTCTTGGGAACAGTTGGCGTCTTTTGCCCACTGGATTCCTTTTTCTATCCCTGCTCTCCTTTTTATGTTGCTTTCACTACAAGTTCTCTGAACAATATTTTGAAGCTGTGATCTTTTAAATAGGATAAGCATTCAAAAGTTTTGCCTTGATTTAAATTCTGAGCATGAGCCAGCTCTTTTTACCTAGACATGCTGTGGGGTATGAAAAATTGCTAGAACAATTTAGCTATCTCCAGTTGGTGTCAAATGACAATAAGTGAATTATACTTTTTGTCTCTCAGTGTTTTTCCATCTTTTACAATTCATACTATGTCAGAAAAAAAAAAATCAGAATTTGCCCCTGCTGTATTTTGATGCACTTCCTGAAAGATTATCAGCCAAATAAGCCATACTCTCAGGGAGGTGATATGGTCCAACTTATTCTCATAACTTACAGTTTGGATTTATTCTCCCTTTGCTGTCTTCCAAGTTATTATTTTACTGGCAGTAAAAAAAATGGATCCATCTAGCTATCAGATAATATTTTGGAACCAGCATAATTTTCACTCTCATAAAGGGCAGCTTGAAGTGATCAGCAGGATTATCAAAGTAGCAGTGTTTTGTCTTTTTATAAATGACTGGAAATGACTGAAAGTACGGACCAAGGGATTTTGGGGCTCAAGTAGGGCAATGAATTATGATTTAATCTTTATTTTGAAACTGATTATCTTAAACTAATTTCCACTTCATATCAAGGATTTCAGGGAAAATAGGATATGTTTTACATAAGATTAGGCAACTGGCTTCAGTCACATAATCCTGTATAAAGCTGGTTACATTTCTCGAAACACATGTTCCTTGTTACTGAAAGGAAACATTTGCCTTTAGTAGAGTCCCTGATTGTTGTTAATCTTATTACTATTATTGTCGTCAAGACTATGGAGTGTGTGTAAATATGTATGTTTGAGTGCATGTGTGTACCTAAGCTGAGTGTACTCCACAAAACTTTGGCATGAAATAAAGGTGAAGATGGCCTTCCTATGAGTTTATTCATAAAGTCCATGAGTCTTTAGGCAGAGAAAATGACTGCATACATCCAAGCTGACAGTAGGTCTTGCACATGAGAATTGTGACAAGAGACATATCCTTAACCTTGCATGTAGTATGCCCTTGCTAAGCAGTGAAATTGCCGTGAATTTGGAGAGAACCTGGTGCTAGAGCTCTGTGCAAGGATGTAGTAGGAAAGGAAAGATTCTGGGTATGGCATGGAATGATAACAATTATTGTTGTTGTACTCAATGAGATTTTGTCTCAGGTTCCTTGTAAGAATCTCAGAAGGTGACTCAAATAAAGGATTAGACACACAATACTATAGAGATGAGCTAAGGTAGCATGGCCTGCACTTGGACGTCTATGATGAATTGCAACACTGCAACCTGGCAGGGTCTTCTTTTGTCTCAGCTAGAGCAGTGTGGACAGAAATGGCAGAAAGGACTATGAGAAGTTGGAACTGACACAAGTGAGGCTTCAGACAGAGCAAGGGTTTCCCACAAAGTCAGCACTCATTGCCTGGAGCAATGGCAGAGCTGGGTGATCCAAATGGTTGGCAGGCAAGGAATACCACAGACCAGGAAAGAACTGGAATGGCACCAGTACAGAAACCATCACAGGCACGTGCTTTGGGTTTGAAGAGACAACATTACAATGAAGGAGATGGTATAAGGCAGTGGCATAGAGATATCCCTTCTCTGCTAGAAAAGAACCTCCATGGCAGCCATGCAGAAAGGGGCAGGTCACCTTAAAAGTCTGCCTGTAGGTGGAAGAGTGGGTGGGTGCAGGGCAGTGGGGGAATGGATTGGAGTGTGAAACTCCAGGAATTCTGAAGGTGAGACTATTGTTGGTAACTTATGCGCTCTCCATCACACCTACTTAGGTCTCAGATATGTAAGAATTGGGGAACATGGATTACCTTATTAGAATTCATACCAGAAAGCCATAGAGTGAACAGAGTGAATGCTCTCCTTCCCCAGTTTCAGTCCCCAACACTTGGTCTCCCCTTGGATGTGTACAAGAGATGAACCTCTTACTCTCCTCTAAGGTCCAGTTCTCGGCTCAAACTGAGACCCTCTGTTTATGGGCAACTCATAAAGCAACTCCTAGTCTGATTTTGAACAACCTGCGAAGACTTAAGAAGGCACCTTGGAGACCCCTTGAGATAGTGGCCTCAATATAACCATATTCTAACTTCCTTATCACACAGCCTAAGAAGAAAGTGTTTTTGGGTGGAGAGGAAGGTAGACTTGCTTGATATGAAAGCCACTGTCCTCATCCTGACCTCTAATTCGAGTTCCAGTTTCTTATTTTGAAATTCACTTAGCATCTCCATCTGAAAGCCCATTATCTTTACACACTCAATATGTCCTATTCTTAACACATTAACTTCTCACTTCCTTTCTTAGTTCTTATTTTTTCAGTGGAACATCCTTCCATTCTCCCAACCTCCAAACTTGGAAATATCTTCCATTTCTTCCCTAAAACTCTTCCATAAAACAATATGTATTTAAATTATTCTGACAATTAATCTTAAAATGGATGAAATCTCTTGTTCTGTATTGCCATTGCACCACCATAATCAAAGCATCCATCAACTGGCTCGTGGACCAGAGTGATTCTTCCCCTACCCCCACATGTCACTGACAGCTCTGCCTGTCCCTCTGCTGTTCATAAATTTAGCCATTGCCTGGCTAGTCCAGTCTGGTCTCATCTCTCTGGTCAGGCTTGTTGGTCTTCACTCCCAAATAATGAAATTCCCACTTCTTAGTAAATAACCTCAGCTTTGCCCAAGGCCTATGCAGATCCATTGCATTTCCACATGAACAACCTGGCAGCTCCTCTTCCTCCTATCAGCCTTGCTAATTTCTACCATCAAGAATTATAAAGTCTATTTTAATTCTCGCCATGTTGATAAAGTGATCATTAGAAACTTTAGCTGCTACCAACTTTGAATAGCTCTGAGCTACACATTTTTTGGCTGATAGTGGGCATGCAATAAATACTTGAAGAAAATTACATTCTATCATATTAATCTCAATCTCCTTCATGTGTGAAAGTATTGCTCTTTAAACTATAGTATAAGGTCTTTGAATTTAATAAATGCTTGCTGGATTGGATTTACTGACTCATGTTGGAAAAATAGACCAAAGAATTTTAATTTTTAAATCTATGCTTGGACATGATGTATCAAAAGCATTATTTAGACACAAAGGAATTTTAAGCAAATATTTCTCTTCTATAGTATATACCAGAGGAGGAGAATCGATGCGATGACATTCTTTTTCCTTTTAGGGTACATGATACTACTTTAGGAGTCAGGGCCAAAATCTGTCATTTTTATCTGACACTGCATGGGAAGACAGTTAAAGGAATGGTTTCTACTTTCTGGATTTCTACATCCTAGTTAAGAAAAGACTAATGTAACGATGAATGACTTTGGGCCAAAATAGATGCTATTGGATGTGTGCTAGAGGAATGCACAGAAAGGGTTATCAGTGGGTACCAAACAATCAGAGATGGTCTTGCAGGGAAGGGGCTGTAGATAAGAAACTTGAGTGAAGGGTCACGCTTTCAATGGGAGAGTTAACTCTGGAAGGGCCACATTAACTCTATGAGGGCGAACACAAGTCCCTGTTTCTGTGTTTCAGTGTCTCCTAGAAAATGAGGAACAAGAGGCTGGGCGCGGTGGCTCACACCTGTAATCCCAGCACTTTGGGAGGCTGAGACGGGTGGATAACCTGAGGTCAGGAATTCGAGACCAGTCTGGCCAACATGGTGAAACCCCTTCTCTACTAAAAATATAAAAATTAGCCAGGTGTGGTGGCAGTTGCCTGTAATCTCCTCTACTCGGGAGGCTGAGGCAGGAGAATTGCTAGAACTTGGGAGGTGGAGGTTGCAGTGAGCTGAGATCACGCCATTGCACTCCAGCCCAGGTGACAACAGTGAGACTCCGTCTCCAAAAAAAAAGATTAAAAAAAAAAAGAGGAACATGGGTGAGATTATTTTCAGGGCTACTTGCAGGGACCCAAGGTAGGGAAGGTGGGCATCATGGATCCCAGAATGGAGGAGGGACAGTGATCACAGCACCATAAGGGGCTGAGCGAGTCTGAGCAATGTCACTGGCTGTGGTCAGGGCAGCTCTTCAAATAACAGCTGGCCTTGAAGAGGGAGATAGCAGGCACCATGGGTTCAGGATATTCCTGCCAAACAGTTAAAAGTAGGAGGGGCTGTGCAGCTTCTCTTGTTCAGGTATAGCCCCTGATGCTGAAGTCCTGAGATTCTAGGAATTTATCTATAAGACTTAGCTACCATGACCTGGAGTTGTAGATAAGTGTATGTACTAAGAGGAAAGAAGAAATTTTGCCTGGCTGGATTATTAAAACCCATTTGGGAGAGAAGAGTAAGATAAGGTCACACTAACTACATATCAAATGCTCAGTAGCCACATGTGGCCAGTGGCTGTTGTATTGAATAGTGCAAATATAGAACATTTTCTTCATTGTAATATTTATATTGGGCAGGCTGTGCTCTAGATTCCACAGTGAGTTCATTGTGAGTCTCAGAGTGAGATGAGAAAAGAGGAAACACTTGCTCTCCCCAAACTATCTTTGATATTATGACACTTCAAAGATTTCCAGAACCTCTCAAAGAATGTCACAAATTATTTTTAAGTTAATACATTCCAATTCAGGCCAATTAAAACAAAAAAAAAAGATGTCACATTCTTTTTTTTCCTGTGAAGAACAAAACTTTTATTGTTCACATCTTTTCTGAAGAGCTTTTTTGAGCATGTCTAAAAATAGAACGTGTTCCAGGAGCTCATGCACACCTTGGGGACAGCACTGTGCACTTAGCCGCTCAGTGTTGCTCAGGTGCTGCTGCACCATCCAGAGACCCTTTGGAATTTCTCCCTTTGGATCTTCTGCCTTTTCCCTTGTGACTTTCTGGTGCCTTCTGAGGAATGGGATCCATAGTTGGCTGGTGTGTAACAGCATTCCAGAACCCAGGAGACACAGGGGTATAAAGTTGGCATCTTGAGGGGAAGCTTCTCACCTGGCCTTGGTTTGTTATCAAAGATAGAAATGTGTTTTCAGCCATCTGTCCTTTCTAGGACTAAACTCCCTTTTCTTATCATATAGCAATTTTGAGAAAGAAGATTCAGAACACAACTAAACACACAACACTTCAAATTCCAAGGACCTAGAGAGGGCCTTAGAGAGCTGTGCTTTTTTCTGGGACAAATCCCCACCCCGACCCCCGACACCCCAGGATGACTAACACAGAGCCATGAGTGGAGATGCATCCGTAAGTAGGTGATAGCCTGAAGATATTCCTTAGGAGTGGAGGAGAAAACCATGAAAGCAAAATGTGGTTCCCAACCTCCCAGCCCCCTCAGTAGCTGCTGCCTTCCTCTTCATTCTAAACCTCAGGCAGACCTGCTGCTATTTCACAATGCAGGGGCAAGAGAGTCACACACTGGTAAACATATCTTCAACTACAGGAAACATCTTTCTTTGGTGTTCCTTTTGGCTTATTACAGGACAGAGGAAGGAGTGAGTCACGTGGCTGAGTTTTCTTCCATGCCATGCATCAGCATACCCTTCAAGCTTTAAGCACTCTCAACAACATATTTACACAATAATATTGTATTCATTGTACAAGATGAGACCTCAAAGATGCTAAGATAAATAAGACATGGTCTCTGCCCTTGAAATGTTGAGCGATTACTAAAGAAGAGTAAAATATCTGACATGAATGTCATCAATTTTACCTCTCTTAAGCAGACCTTATTAATCTATCATTCGTTCATACAAATATTAATTGAATGTCTGTTATATGCTCAGATTGAGCCAGACATTGAAGATACCATGGTGTAAAAGTCAGATAAGGCCTTCACCCTTATGAAGTCTGCATTTAACATTTTCCCATTGAGCTCAGATATGGCCTCAGAATCCTTCTCAACACAGTGCTTGGGGCAGTACCACTAATTCGTTAGCCTGGTAGAGAAGAAACCCAATATCTCTGATCCATGGACGGACAGGAGAAATAGATTCATATATTAAATGATGCAATACCGAGTGGCAAACACTACACCATAGATACAAGATAAGTTGTATGGGATCTTACACAGGGGGTGGCCTAACTTTAACCAGGAAATTCAAAGAAACTGCTGAGAGGAAATACAGTTTTCCAGGGACTTGCAGGAAGTGTAGGAGTCCACAAAGCAGATCAGAAGGGGTGAGTGATCAGTGGGGACAGGGCAGAGGGAGGAGCAAGAGCAGAGCCCAAGCAAGAAAGGGCACAGGTGATGTTCAGGGAGCGTATGATGAGAATCTCCATGCAGGCAGAAGATGAAGTGATTAGGCTCCACTGTGAAAGGTTATCTATTCTATTTTGTGGACTTGAGACTTTATCCTGGTGGCAACCAGGGGCCCAGTGAAGAACTTTAAGTGAAGAGCTTTAAGTGAAGTGAAGAACTTTAAGCATATAAGAGCACAGGCCCTGAGCCAAAGAGCCTATGTTTAAATCTCTTCTCTTCCACTTACTAGCTGTGTGGCTATGGGCTGGCCAGCTCGCCCTTCTGTGCCTCAGCTTCCTCATCTGTGGAAATGACAATACCATTCACCTCATTGTGATAATTAAATGAGGGGATATATGTAAAATGCTTGGAACATTGGCATGTAGAAGTCATCTATGTGGATTATTTCTGTGCTGTTTGGAATTTGGAAGCTGAGGCACAGAAAGCAAAAATAATTTACTCAGGACCACAATGCTGCTTAACAGCAGAGGCTAGATGCCTATCCATCATACCAAAGTGCTTTGAACATGAGTGTTATCAAAATCCATCTCTCCCAATGGATCCTAAAAGATACGTTTTCATTTGTTTAGATGATGAAGAGGAAATTCATTCTTTTAAAAAGTCTTTGTCATTTCTATTTCCCCCTTTTATCTTAAGATGCTCCAGCTGCTTCCCATATTATGTTCCACCACTATGTTTTCCTTTTATTTTAACATGCACCACTTCAATTTCCAAAAACACAGTGCAATTTATCAATAAATAAATAAATCTGGACAGAAACACAAAGCACATTTTTCTCCAGGAGCATTCCCTATTCACAAGCACAGGGAGAGAAAACTCAGTGGCATCTTGAGCAAACATATGCATCAATACACACATTAAGCAGATCCCTGTAAAAGACTGTACCAGCTCTGTCGGAATCCTTTGCTTATGATTGAAAAAGAAAGCTCATCTTTGAAGACTGGCCAGATCTGTCCAGTCACTGCACCAGTCCAAGGCACTTAAGGTTTGTAATCCTTGCTACATTTGTAGAATAAGTATTTGGGCTATTAAATTGTTCAAGGAGGCATTTCCTAGATTTCTACATATGATCACCCAACTCCTTTTCTCCCAGATGAATCAAATAATATCTGTGGCCAGAAGCAGAGACTTTTACCACCAGGTTGAACCAAATTAGGCTGTGTCTTCCCATATACAAAGTGATCTGGGTGACTGGGATTGGGGTCTTTGGTCAGGAACCACAAAAAGAGTTGAAGTGGACCAAAGAGAAGAAAGTGATATTTTTAGTTGTAAATCTTTGGGCAAGATAAAGGTTGCTGAGGTTTAGTACATACAGGTCTTAGAACTCTAGGATTTTTCCTTTTGTGGGAGGAAACAGCTGAGACTTATTTAAGGGGAAGGGGTGTAATGGGATATATATTTGGTATATTCTAGTATTTTCTAAAGGAAGAATTTTATGAGTCGGGTGGAAGCTATAAAACTTCATGGGTCCAAGAAGCAGTGGGATTCCAGACCTATATTTGGGTGAGGGGTCTCCATCAGTATTGCTATATGCAGTGCACTTGGCGTGCCGCAATGCCCTGAATCACCTAGGCGGCAGTTAGTCCAGTTGGGAGGTGGAGCCTCATGCCCAGTGCTTGGTTCGAGCAAACACAAACACCAGCAAGCTGCCAGGTGTCACAGAGCTCTGTGGGTCTCAATGCTGGGACCCATTAGGATTTTTTGAGGACATTGTTTTTCTTCATTTTTCTTTTTAAATTTTAAAAATAGAAACAGAATATATACCCAGTAAAGTACAGAAATCTTAAGTGTATATCTCCATGGATATTTAAAGAGTGACTTTGCCCATATATCACCTGCGTCAAGATATGAAACTTTTTCATTGTGGCAGAATTCTACCAGAAGAAATACTAAAAGGAGCTTATTGGGAGGAAGAGAAATGATCTCAGATGGCAGCAAGCTAAGGCAGGATGGAATGAATGGCTTGAACACAAGGAGGAATGTGGGTAAATTGAATAAATATATTTTCAGTGACAATAATAATAATAATATCTTGTGAGAGCTTAAATAAATGTCAAAATAAAGGACATGACAATAATAGCACAAAATGTTGGAAAGGGTCAAAGAGTTGTGAGGTCCTTGCATTAAGTGGAAAATGGTATAGGTGCTAATTTAAGGTAGATTCTCTTAAATCAGTGATACATTCTAGGATAGTCACTAAGAGAAGAAGGAAAGAATATGCAACTAACAAGCTAATCAAAACAGAAATTGGAATTTTTTAAATGTTTGATTGATCCAAAAGACAGCAAGAAGAAAAAGGGAACAAGCATAAGATGAGACAAATAGAAAACTAATAGTAAAATGGAATATTTAAATCCAAATATGTTAGTAATTGTACTAGATTGAGACAAACTAAATAAGTTTCATATATATGCATACAATTTATTTTTATGTAGATAGTTTTTAATTTAATCTTTACATAGTTTATTATGAAACTTTATATAATCTTGTGAGATTATATATATAATTAAATATATATATTATTCAATATAAAATCTCACAAGAATAAACTTTAAATATAAGAATATAGGCTGGGTGTGGTGGCTTATGCCTGTAATCCCAGAACTTTGGGAGGCCGAGGCAGGTGGATCACTTGAGGTCGGGATTTTGACACCAGCCTAGCCAACATGGTGAAACCCCGTCTCTACTAAAAATACAAAAATTCACCAAGTGTCGTGGCACATGCTTGTAATCTCAGCTATTTGGGAGGCTGAGGTGGGAGGATTGCTTGAATCTGGGAGGCAGAGGTTGCCATGTGCCATGAGCTGAGATCATGCCACTGCACTCCAGCCTGGTGTATTTTTTTTTACTGTGTTCATATACATATATATTTATATGTATATAAATATATATGTATATGAACACAGAAATGTTAGGGAAAAATGAGAAAAGAAAAACATGTAAACTGTAACCAGAAGAAAGTTGACATCACTTAACTAACATCAGACAACGTAAATTTTAAGGCAAATAATATTACTAGCAGTAAAGAAGACATTTATGATCATAAAAATTTCAATTTAACAAAAAGATATAAATTTGTATGCACCTGTTAACATAGCCATATTATACATCTGTGAAAAAGAGCAAACTGCTCTTATGTGTAACAACCTGAATCAATCTCATGGAAATAATGTTTAAAGAATATATACTGTATAATTTCATGTAAAGTTGGCAGAAACTGGCCAAACAGCCACATGGTGAGGCCAGTCATTGACTTAAGAAAATCCACCTTAAATTAGCGCCTTTACCATTTTCCAGGTAATGCAAGGAGCTCACAACTCTTTGATCCTTTCTGACATTTTGTGCTATTATAGTCATGTCTTTTAATTCTACATTTATTTAAGCGCTCACAAGATATTATTATTATTATCACTGAAAATATATTTATTCAATCTACCCACGTTCCTCCTGTGCTGGTGATACCCATTCCATTCTGCCTTAGCTTACTTGATAAGCTCCTTTTAATATTTCTTTTGGTACACTTCTACTGCAACGAATGGCTTTAGTTTTTGCTGAACAAAAAAAAAAATTTATTTCTATTCTGTAAGCATGTCATTATCTTGTCTGGTGGCTTCTGTTGTTTCTATTAAAAATTCAAATGTTAGTCTTATTGCTGCTCTCAGAAGTCATGCGTCTTTCTTACCTGGCTGCTTTTAAGATTTTTCTCTTTTTCTTTTGAATTTAGCAATGTTATTATGAGGTGCCTCGGTGTATTTATCCTGGTTGGGTTTAAAGAGATTCTGGAATCTGTTGCTTTATATTTTTCATTTATTTCAGACAACTCTTGGTCTTTTTTTTTTTTTTTTTGCTTAATTATCTCTTCACTTCTTAGATTTCAATTATACATTTTAGACATTTTCACTATATTCCATTAGAATGTTACTTTCTTTCATTTTTTCACTGTGTGTGTGTGTGTGTGTGTGTGTGTGTAGGAGATTCAATCTAGATATTTTCTACTGAGTACCTTCCAATTTTTAAATCTCTTCTGGTTTGTGTAACCTGCTGTTAACATTCATTTAGTGAATTCTTCATTTTAGCCTTGCATTATTTTTGGTTCTAGAATTGTCATTTGATTTTCTTCCATATATTTTAGTTCACAGGAACTAATTATCTTTTTCTTGAACATATTAAGCATAGTTATTTTAAAATCCATGTCTGATAACTCTGATATCATAATTACCTATGGTCTGTTTCTATTTTATTTGTATCTTTTTCTCTTGCCTTTTAGTCATCTGGTCTAGTTTCCCGGCATGCTATTAATTTGAATGCTAGGTATTATCCATGAAAAATAGTATGGGACTCTGGAACATTTTATCTTCCTCTAGAGTGGATTTAATATTTTTCTGGCAGGCAGGTAGAATATAGGAGGATCACCTTAATCTAAGCATCCATTGCCAAGATTGAGGCTTTTCTTTTTGAGGGCTCATATATTTTCTGTTTGTCCTTACTCCTAGGGTATAGCTCCTTGGAGTGATCGCAATAAAAGCCTGGGACATTTACAGTGGCCTGACCTCCCTAGCAGGCTCAACTCATTTTCATCTCTCTGGTTCCATGAGGCTGTCTGAATTTCTGTTCAGTGTTTTAGACTCGCAGATGATGCTTATTACTGTTTCTTGGCACTGCCTTGAGCCCCTCCCCAACTCTTCCTGGTACATGCACCACTGAATAACTGACAAATGTCATAATAGGAAACGACATGCATTTGGGTCTCAATTATGTATGATTTTCATTTCTCCAGGATTGTGGCCCTTCAGGTCCCTGTCACATTTGTCCCCCTTCAGCATGGCCACAGGGTTTATGAAACTGATTTTTGTTTGGCCTCTATGCCCCATGACATGAATTGGCAAATACCCCAAGGGGTGGTAAAATAAAATAAAAAGCACATGCCAAGAACTAACTAACTAACTAACTAACTAACTAACTAACTAACGAAACAACGACAAGAAAAAATACAGCTGTTTCCCATCTTTCTAGGATTTTTTTTTAAGTCTTAGCTGCTTGAACTGTTCATCAATGACTTCAAACAGAAAGAGTTATTTCTGTGTTTTATTCCGTTTAAATAGTTGTTCTCAGTAAGAGGATTTGTCTGCAAAAACTACTCCTTCATAAATGGAAGAAAAAGATAGTTTGGGAGGTGGGGCTGGAAAGTATTAGTGTCCAGGCCCCATCCCACACTAATTAAATGAGAATCTATCGATATGGGAATTGATATTTTTTTAAAGTGCCTGTAAATGGTCCTCTTATGCAGTCAGATTAGAAAACTACTGATATAAACAAGCCGTATAAAATTGACTGAATATTTGAGATGTTTTTAATATAGAGTTGGATGATTTAATGTCATGTGCAATCCTTACTGCCTCCCTCATATTTTTGAATATAAAATAATAACCTTCTGATCCAAAGATAATCCATCCCACCATGCCATTGCAATCCTCCCCTCCTACCAACTCTGGAAAGCTATTATTCATCTTCAAGCTTTCACCTTTTCTTCAGAAAATAGATACACTTTTGTAATTTTGTCTTAAATATCTTGTACATTTCTAAATATATATGTTTTACACATACATGGGTATATTGATACACATTTACGTATACTTATACATACCACTGCTATTGCAAATAGAATTTTTCTTTATTTTTCTAATCTATAATTGCATGTATATATAAGAACTATTCATCTGTGGATAGTAATCTGGTATTTGGGCCTCTTTGTTGTTATCTCATAAGCTCCAAGATATTTTTTGACAAATTCCATTTCTAAGTATCTAATCTTATTGCTGTAGAAACAATATTTTTTTTCCTTCACTACTAGACACAGTTCTGATACATGCTTTCTGTTTTGACATATTGGCTGGAAATTCTAGGTCAGGTTGGCAGAAGAGGATCTATTTTTTAGAGTGTTATATTATCAAATGTGAGTGTGATTGATGCCTAAAATCAGAAGGTAGTTTATTCATTTTTGATACAAAGCATTGTAAATATATCCTACAATAATAAGAAGAATGTTGTTCACTTTATGTTTGCATGTTCTCATCCCCAATTCTCAAAGCCCACTCTCTTAGAACAGAGATATCACAAATAAACTTTCAATTAAAAGAGAGCGAGAAAAAAGCCCACTCTAAGTAGGTTATGGCACCACCATCTTCACTGAAATTACTTTTTAAAAGTCACCAATAACCTCCACCATGCTAAATCAATTTCTCAGTCCTTATCTTACTCAAATTATTAGTTGCATTTGACAAAGTTGATCACACTGTCTTATTGAAACACACATCTTCAGTTGTCTTCCAGGACATTGTACTGTTCAGGTTTTCCTCCTACCCCCTGTCAGAGCACCATCTTCTTCCCATCCTCTAAATACTGAAATGCCCAAGGACTCATTCATATCCTCACTCTCTAGGTTATCCTCTGTTGCGAGTTGAATTTTTCTCCCTAAAAGATATGTTGAAGTCATAACTCTGAATACCTGTGAATACTTGTGAATAGCTGTGAGTGTGACCTTATTTGGAAATAGAGTCCTTGAAGTTATTAGGATGGGCCCTAAAGTAACATGACCGATGTCATTATGAGAAGGATATTTGGGCAGAGCGCACAAGTAGAATGCCATGTGATGAAGGAGGTGGAGACTGCAGGGATGTAGCCTCTGCAAGCCAAGGACTGCCAAGAATCAGTGGTCACCATCAGGGTCAAGGAAGAGGAAAGGAAGGATTCTACTCGGACTCTCAGAGGGAGCATGGCCCTGCTGATGCCTTCATTTTTCAGCCTTCCAGCCTCCAGAATTGTGACCATGCATGTACCACCACACCCGGCTAATTTTGTACTTTTGGTAGACAGGGTTTCTCCATGTTGGTCATTCTGGTCTCGAACTCCCGACCTCAGGTGATCCGCCCTCCTTGGCCTCCCAGAGTGCTGGGATTACAGGCGTGAGCCACTGTGCCCAGCCAAGTTTCTTTTTTTCAAGTCACCAAGTTTACAGTAATTCCTTAGGGCAGCCCTGGGAGACTAACATATCTTTACCCCCTTAGCTTTAAAAACAATGGTAGGGAAAATTCTAAAATGCTCTTTAATACTCCCAGCCTTTAGTATACACACACCTTCTTCAGATACTCAAACAAAAATTTGCTGATATAGTTAACATCCCAAACCAGTTGACCTTAGGGTAAAAAGATTTTGCAGGTAGGCCTTACTCAATTACATGAGCTCCTTAAAAGCAGGTCATTTTCTCTAGCAGGCTTCAGAAAAGGAAGTCAGAGATACGAAGAATGAGAGGGATTTGATGCACAGTCACTAGCTTGAAGATTGGAGGGGCCATATGGCAGGTCTGCAGGTGTCCTCCAGGAGTTGAAAGTATCCTCTTACTGACAGTGGCATGGAAATAGTGACCTCAGTCTTAGAACCACGGGGAACTGAATTTTGTCAACAACAAGAATGGGTTTATAAGCAGATTTTTACCCAACCTCCCCGCCAAGACAAGAACTAAGCTCAGATGACAACTTGATTTCAGCCTATGAAACCCCAAGCAGAGAACTCAGCCACACTGTGTCATTCTGACCTAGAGGACTAAGAACAAGTTCACCATTCAATTGAAGTAATTTGTTACATGGCAAGAGCAGACCAACATGAATACCATCTATGTGCTGATGACTTAAACGTGTATATTTAGCTCAGCTTCACTCTTGACCTCCAGTCTTATGAATCTTCATTAGTATGAATAAAACAGAAATTTTGACTCTCTCCACTCATCAATATCTATTTTTGCTGAATTATATATAATCAACCAGACATCACGACCATCTCCTTGGAATATGCCCTCTGCATTGCTGAGAAAAAGATGGGAACTATAGCTTTTGTAATCTCCTTGCTTGAATGGTCCCAGTTTAGAATTTTCTAATGAGAGAAACACACAAGATTAAGAAGGCAAGAAAAAAGATGAAGCCATTATCCTCTGCAGACAGTTACAGACTGACAGGGGGCAGATGGCAGATTCACAGCATTTTTCTGGGGAGCGTTTGAGAACCACCCACTTCACTCCTAGAGCCTCAGATAGTTGCTTGAAATTTCATAGAGATTTTTGAGATTTGCAGCACTTTGCAGTGAGTTTTTGGAACCCCCTGAGTTCTCAGTATCAGGCTGAGCTCTTCAGTATCTGCTCCACTGATCTCCAGTATAGACATCCTTGTTCCCTCTTCTCTGACTCTTCCAACAGTGGAGTAAGGTCTGGATTCACACGAGATGCCCCTTATACCTGGGTACATGGGGGAGCTTGTGTTCTTGTAACCAAACCTTCAGTGATATCTCAGTTCACCCCCAATGCCTGCCTTCCCCAACAATGAAAATGGCATTTTTACTTACAGAGGCACTCATGCCTCAAGGCAGGGTTCATCCCTGATTCCTCTTTTTCCTCTTGTCTTCCATGTGGTGCATCCACATTCAGAAAGCAGCCAGATGGATTCTCTTTTAAATTAGGAGAGGGTTCCATTTTTCACTGTAAGTTCTTGAAGAACATTAAAGCGTTTCCCACACATAATCCCTAGAAGCTGTTCTCAATCTCCTGGCTCTCTTCCCCCAGAAGCTGCTGCAGAGACCCTCTCATGCCAACTCTTTAGGTTCCGTGGCTTTTGGAGTCCCACCCCCTGTGGCTTCTCTCTCCCCATCTCCATACCATCTCTGACTTCATTGCTTGACTTATCTCTTTTTCAGCTCAAAAGAATCTTTTTTTTTCTTTAAAAAGAGGGCATCTACGTGTACAAATATAACATTCTCTTTAGCAGAGACAGATGAGTGCTCATCTGTTAATACATTTTTGTGCCCTTATGTAATGTTCTCAGGAATTTTGGTAGCTTATCTGACACAACCTGGCTTTAAAAAAAAAACTATTTTAGTTATAAAAAGTTTTAGAAAACTTCAAACATGTGCAAAACTAGAGAGAGTATAATGAACTTAAATGTGCCCATTACCCATCACCCACAGAGCTGTTTCCACAAGTAACAGCTCAAAAGCAAACTTATTCTTATTTTATCTGTACCCTTACCCGCTTTTCCTCCCACCTCCTGATCATGTTGAATCAAACCCTAAATGTAACATTAATTCACCTGTAAATATTTCAGCACATTATTCTAAAAGATAGGGATTTTAAAAGTATTATAATACCATTATCATATTAGAAATAATTAACAATAATTTTAATATAATCAAATGTCCAAAGTTTATATTATCCAATTTTCATGGAAAATACTTTTGCTAATTATATATATATATATTTTCTTTTAATTAGAGTAAACAAACTAATTGTTGATTTTATTGGGTGCCAGATAAAGCCCATGCATTATAACTAGTCAAATGATTCTTAAATCACTTTTAAGCTATGATTTATCTCTTCATATCTTTAGTTTATGTAATTTTTGTTGTCGAGGGGGAAACTACATTTTTCTCAGTATGGGTTTTTCTAATTGTATCCTTGTGGTGGCCTTTGAAATGCTTTTCTGTCTTCTATATTTTCTGTGTATTGACTGTAAAAGCTAGAGGTTTGTTCAAATTTATTTCAGCTTTTTTGAACGTTTGGGTAACACCATTGATTAGATGGTGTGTATATATATATATATATATATATATATATATAACAACTGTCTATAAATCAGGGCTTCCCATGACTCCCTCTTATGTTTGATAATTTGGTATAATGGCTCACAAAATTCAGGGAAACATTTGACTTCCTAGTATCAGCTTATTGTAAAGGATACTATATGTGAATAGCCATTTGGAAGAGCTGCACAGGCCAAGGCATGGAGGTGGGGAATAGAGCCTCTGTGCCCTCTCAGTACATACCGTTCATCCAGCACATCCACGTGTTCACCAACTTGGAAGCTTTCAAACCCCATTGTTTAAGGGGCTTTATGGAGGTTCCATTGCATAGGCATGCTTGATTTCATCAATGGCCATTGGTGATTGAACTCAATCTCCAACCCCCCCTTCCCTGGAAGTCTCAAAGTGGGGCAGAAAATTTCAACCCTTTCAACATGTGGCTGTTTCTTCTGGCAACAAGCCATCATTTGGAGGCTCTCTAGAGGCCATCCAGGGCCACTTATTTAGCATAAATCAGGTATGATTGAAAGGGACTTGTTATGAAAAACAAAGACGCTCCCATTATCTCCACCGCTTAGGAATTCCAGTGGTTTTAAAAGCTCTGTGTCAGGAACTAGGACAAAGACCAGATATATATTTCTTACCGTCATAAACAAACAGCTACCACTGTATGTATTATGAGAAGAGGGGCTTTAAAATATGAATTGGGGTTTACATCTTTGTGAGTGGAGCTGGAGGGAGGACTGGAAGTCAGAAGGACTTCAGTCAGGAAATCAGAAAAAAATTCAAGAATGACTTGGGCCCGCACATTGGGTGGGTAGACAGGTGCTTGCAGCAAAGTCCAAGAAGCCACGATGACTTTGAGTTACCCGGAATGACCACAAAGTGGAGGAGCTTGGAGAAGTCTGGGAAGCCACCACTAGTGGATGTTTTTTACTTCCAATAATATGGTTTTGCTTCACATGCTCCTTCCAAGCCTCAGTTTCTTCCTTTGGCAAAGTTTAATCTAGAAAATATTAGGAATTGTATTGTGTCCCCTGAAATTCGTATGTTGAAACTCTACCCACTGGTACTTCAGAATGTGAGTGTATTTGGAGATAAGGCCTTTAATGAGGCAACTAAGGTTAAGTGAGGTCATATGAGCAGGTCCTAATCCAATAGACTGGTGTCCCTAAAGAAAAGAAAGAGACACCAAAGGTGTGAGAGCCTAGAGAAGATACCATGCAGGATACAGTAGGAAGGTAGCCATCTACAAGCCAAGGAGAGGGGCCCTGGAGAAACCCAACCTGCTGGCACCGTAATTGTGAGTTTTCAGCCTCCGGAACTGTGAAAAAATAAATTTGTGTTGTTTAAACCACCGAGTTTGTGGTATTTTGTTATGTCAACCCTAACAAATTAATACAGAATAGATGTTTGGAAATGTAGTTTCCAGCTTTAGAAGTGAGTGTGGTCATGGTGCTGAGTTGACAGCAATAATACAACAGATTTTTAGCATCCTCCAAAGCTGACCAATGAGGGAGTCTGTGTGTGTGTGTGTGTGTGAGTGTGTGTGTATGTGTCTGTGGGGTAGTGTTTGTAATAATACATTTATGAATTTAACAAAAATTTCATATTTCAATATTAATGCTTGAGTTGTAACACATTTGTTTGGTGGGGGCCTCTTTAAATTGACTCTTTGGTTCTTTTGAGATGATCTAAGTGGTCTCTAAGAGCTTCCTGGCTTTTTAGAATAAGACAGTCCAGGATTATGTTGTACATTTACTGTTCCAGAGCTGGAATCAATTATTTCTCAAAGAAGCCCTGATTTCCTTTAGTGTGAAATGGTAATGAGGAAACACAGGCTGGGTAATAGGGGTGCTTGTTACTATTATGTTGGTAATTATTTCTATGCCTTTTTGGTGGACATAGATAGAAAATAACAGATTATGAGTTCATGCCAATATTTTTGACTTATGTTTAGGACTACAGAGTCTTCACATACTTTATTGGCTTTAAATCTCTACCTCCTTTCTCCAACGCCGAAAAATTGCTAGTTCTTAATGTAATAGATTCTATTAAAGCTGTGGGTGACCTGCCCAGACTCTACTTACTTGGCTGGTGCACACATCCCTTGGAGTGGTGAGTATTAGCAACAAATAGCTCACAGATACACCCTTCTCTGAGAAAGTATCTTGGTTGTGAGTCATGCCCCTTGAGAGCCACTATATTCTTCTCCTGGAGTCAGCCTGCAGTCAATGGCTGACTAATACTGTATTTCAAAATACCAAACCTCTTGACTCAGGGGTTAATGTGGTGTTTGTTATTGGGGGCAAAAATATTGCATCTCCCAGATCTTCATAGTAAACTATAGCCTTTAATGCTAAAATTATCCTTGTCTTTCTTATTCCTCTTGCTATTTTTTCTGCATCTGTTTGCTTTCTCTTTTATAATTGCATTGGCTCATGTGTCCTTAAACATTTTTCTCTGGTTTGCTCATTTTCTCACTTAATTTAGTATTCAAGTTCACCTTCCCAGGGAAGCTTGACGTTCTGGCAGCACTTCTGATCTTTTCTCCAGCTTTATCTTTCTTCATAGCACTTGCCGCTACGTGAATTGATACTAAATTTTTTTTTTTTTTTTTTTTTACTAATTTGTTGTCTCTCTTTTTCTTAGAGTGCAAACTTTGTGGAGGTAGGGATTATGTTTTCCTTCCACCCTATCCCCAATCCTCCGGCAAGCTCATGGCACAGAGTAGGTACTCATAAGCATTTGTGGAATGAAGGAAAGGTACTTGTCTAAAGCATAAGATATAAGCACCCTTTCATGAAAGGCCAGAAATATGAGAAAGCAGAGTAAAGGGACTTAGAATCCAAGACAGAACTAATTATATAATGTAAATACTTGACAAGCATCAGAGAAAGGAAGTCTGGGGCATCTAGTCGTGTGATGAGAGGATGCCTGCCTTTGAAACTGAGCACGTCTGTGGGTCTTTGAATCCTTTTCTCTGAACAGGTCGTAGTTGGGCAGGGCACAGCCAGCATGCCTCCATGACTTGCCAACCACATTTCTCATGGACCCCTTTGTTGGACCTGAATGTGTTCAAATATTCGGGGCTTCTGTAGTCACCCTTTCATTTAATATCCAAATAAAAGAGCTTGAACCTTCATAAGACAAAATGTGGTAACACTTTGGAGACATTCAAGTGTACTTTTGTGTTTAGATTGGTGGGGAACTTGTCCTGCCATATCTTGCTATGAAGTCTTGTGAGCATTTGAATTCTGTGTCACTGCACAAATGATATTCCAGGATCTTATGGTCAGCCCTCTATCTCATGCTGCCTAACTGCAAGTAAGACATCTCTTTTTCTTCATCTTCTCAAAGAACCTCCAGAATATGATCTTTGTGTGATTTTTTACTGAAGATTTGAGGGTGAAGGGAGTTCATATTTACAGGTGTTATTACAACAAAGTTCAAGAAATGCCCTCATATTAAGAATCCTCTATTGTTGTTCTAATTAGTTCATTGGCAATTTCCCAATACAGGACATTTCTCATGGGCTACGTCCCTACATAGGCCTTAACTACTGTCACATTGCAGGGATATGTTCATTCTGGATCATTTTTCTTATACCTGTGTCCCTTATTCCAGACTCCTAAGTCTTATCTTGATATACCAGTGGACAACTACAAAATGCCTATTATTCTTTTTTGCAGAGCAATTTAATTCTCTTTGTTAACGCTTCTCCATTACTCGCTAGCTTGAGAAAAAGGAGGGTTTACTCTTCTCAAAAAGATCAATCAAGCTATTTTCTTTCTTTCTTTTTTTTTTTTAAAAGCAAATCTCTCCCTATGAAAAATCATTCTGAATTTCCTTGTCATCTGCTTAAGTCATAGTTTTCTTTTAAAATAATTATTTTCTGCCTGCCACATTATCATATTGTGTCAGATTCTAGTCAATTATTGTAAACCTTAAAGCCATTCAAGGAGAATTTGCATAAATGTCTGCTTTGATTTTCACCTGTAGCTTATAGAAGCCGTACTGCATTCCATTTTCCCAGGGGGTGTGATGAGACATCACTAATGTACCCAAAGTTCTTGATAACATTGGTCAATGTGGTTTTACTACTTCTTGGGTTAATTATGGTAATTAATAGGCTTCCAGAAAGTCACATATTTCTTAGCGTGTTTTTTGTGCGTTGCCATAGTCTCACCATTTTTCAAATCTACTCCATATCACCATGTCCCTTGTGTCATGGGTTAAATTGTGTCCTGCAAAAAGATATGTTAAAATCCTAACCTTAGATGATATGGTTTGGCTGTGTCCCCACCCAAATCTCATCTTGAATTGTAGTTCCCATAATCCCCACATCTCGTGGGAGGGACCAGGTGGAGAAAATTGAAATGTGGGTGCAGTTTCCCCCATCCTGTTCTCATGATAGTGAGTTCTCCTGAGATCTAATGGTTTCATAAGTGGCTTTTCCCCCTTTTGTTTCACTTCTCCTTGCTGCTGTCATGTGAAAAAAGACGTGTTTGCTTCCCCTTCCACCATGATTGTAAGTTTCCTGAGGCCTCCCCAGTGATGCAGAACTGTGAGTCAATTAAACCTCTTTCCTTTATAAATTACACGGTCTTGGGTATTTCTTCCTAGCAGGATGAGAACGGGCTAATACACTAGGAGGTATCGGTGAACATGACCTTATTTGGAAATAGAGTCTTTGCAGGTTTAATTGAATAGGACTCTGAGAGAAGACATTCATGTGTAAAGCCACCCAGTTTGTGGTAATTTGTTATGGCAGCCCTAAGGGAACTAATACTAACGTTGATTTATGTCTGACATTTATTCTTGATTAGCTTTGCTTATTTGATTAAGGATTTAAAAGAAAAATGTTCATTTTCACTTCCTTTTAATACAGTGATTTATGCTTGTGTTTTGAATTATTTTTCTTATTATTCTAAGAGCCTTTCTGACTGTATTCTCCTAACTTTTAAACCGTTGAGTAATTAACACTGCAATGACGAACAGACACCAGTGACTGAACCTGACAAAGATTTATTTGCCACAAATGAGAAGTCTACTGAGATTGGCCAGCCTTCCTCCACATCAGATGAAATTGCGTCATCTGAAACACTGGCCATCATGGTAAGAAGTCATGGAGTAAGAAGAGATGGAAGAGACACAGTCTCTTAACTGCCTCAGTCCAGGATAGAAATTTTATCTACTCAGAGTTCATTGGCCAGAAGCAGTTTCAAGGCCCCAACATGACCACGAGGTAAGGTGCCAAATACAGGGGAGAACTTGGAAAATTCAATTAATAATGTCTCTTCTGCTACTGTTTCCTTGGTTATTTTTTTTCTTCAAGTATAGTTAAACTCCATAAAGCAACAGATTTTTCTGTGAGCATAGCTTAGCTATATCTCTTATGTTTTAGAACATCTTCAGCCAGTATCCCTTCAACTATGTATTTTGTTTCCAGTTACATGTGTGGTATTATCTACTATAGTCCCATGGGTCTCAGGTGCTCTGTTCTGTTTTTTTTCTTTTTCCTTGGCACATAAGTTTGAATAATCTGGCCCATCCTCAAGTTTGCTGACCTTTCTGAATGTCAGCTGAAATCCTAGGGTGTTGACCAGTGTCTTTCCCCGCTGGGCATCAGAACTCTAGCATCTCCCTAGCTCTGCGCAACCTCAGAAATCCCTGTTAGCTTTTCTACCAGGAGCTGCTCTCTGCTAGGCCTCTAGAGTTTTGCTCAGTACCTGTGCTGTATAGGATTCTGCGTAGGATAGGGACCCCCTCCCTAAGCCTTCTAGGGATCCTTCTCAGAATCCCTCTTCTCTCAGACACATGATCCACAATCTCAGACACTTTAGTGGTCCAGTGTCTGTTTCCTTCCCCGCGCAGTATTTGGCTGTACACTGAGTCTCCATTTCCATTTGGAAAATGCCGCAGGAGAAACCCAGGATGCATGTGGCACTAACCTCCCATACGTCCCTTCTAGCCAAAATCACAGTGTTGTGCAGGCTTCTCCCCAGCACCTGAAATTGTGGCAACACACACTTTATCCAGCTTCATAGTTGTTTACCACAATACCAGCAAAAGTCTGTTATCACATACATTTTAAAGTACGGTGTTCTCTCGGCCGGGCGCGGTGGCTCACGCCTGTAATCCCAGCACTTTGAAAGGCCAAGGTGGGCGGATCACGAAGTCAAGAGATGGAGACCATCCTGGCCAACATAGTGAAACCCCGTCTCTACTAAAAATACAAATATTAGCTGGGTGTGATGGCATGCGCCTGTAGTCCCAGCTACTGGGGAGGCTGAGGCAGGAGAATCGCTTGAACCCGGGAGGCGAAGGTTGCATCACGCCACTGCACTCCAACCTGGCGACAGAGCGAGATTCCATCTCAAAAAACAAAACAAAACAAACAAAAAAACCCAAAAAGTGTTGTGTCCTCTCTTTCATAATTTTCCAAAGAGTGTAATTCTACTTTTATGTATGTATGCATGCATGTATGTATGTATGTATTCTTTTTAGAGACAGTCTTGCTTTGCTGCTCAGGCTGAAATGCAGTGGTGGTTCACAAGCATAATCATCGCGCCCTACAGTCTTAAACTCCTGGCCTGAAGTGATCCTCTCGCCTCAGGCTTCCAAAGTGCTGAGATTACAGGCCTGAGCCACCATGCCCAGCCAATTCTACTTTTAATTGCTTATTTGATGAAATAATTTGTTAGGCTTTTTTTTTTCCTTCTTTATTTTTTATGTTTTATAATTTTAGTATTTGCCATCAAATAATATGGCCTATACATTTACAGCTTTTTGAAATGAACGGAGGCTCATTTTTGGCTTAATAGACAATCAGTTTTAAGATAATCACTTCACAGTTCCGTAAAATGATTATATAACCCTTGTAAAATTTAATGTTAATTTATTTAACCATTTCAATTATATTACTCCAGTTTTCTGTGTCCTTGCTTGATTTTGGTTTAGTTAATTACTCAAACACAAATAATATTGTGTAAAAGTTTCTCATAATTATTGTGATCTTATCAATTTATTTTCCTTTTTTGGTTTTACAGTTTTTGCTTAATATATTTTGGTGTTATGTTATTGACTGAATGAAGGTTTATGCCTTTCATTCTAATTTCATATTTTCATCCTATACTTTTTATTATTATGAAATTATCTTTGTTGTGATCATTTTTTCTTTGACTTGTAGATTGGTTAAAATTAATTTTGCTATTTTTGTCCTTTTTATTATTTTGCCAGATAAATTATTGTAGATCTTCTTCTAACTTTGTTATTTTGTTTTTAGACCTGTTAGTATAGACTGAGTATAGTTCAATTTTCTTTTCTTTTTTGTTTTTCTTTTATTATTATACTTTAAGTTTTAGGGTACATGTGCACATTGTGTAGGTTAGTTACATATGTATACATGTGCCACGCTGGTGCGCTGCACCCACTAACTCGTCATCTAGCATTAGGTATATCTCCCAATGCTATCCCTCCCCCCTCCCCCCACCCCACAACAGTCCCCAGAGTGTGATGTTCCCCTTCCTGTGTCCATGTGATCTCATTGTTCAATTCCCACCTATGAGTGAGAACATGCGGTGTTTGGTTTTTTGTTCTTGCGATGGTTTACTGAGAATGATGATTTCCAATTTCATCCATGTCCCTACAAAGGACATGAACTCATCATTTTTTATGGCTGCATAGTATTCCATGGTGTATATGTGCCACATTTTCTTAATCCAGTCTATCATTGTTGGACATTTGGGTTGGTTCCAAGTCTTTGCTATTGTGAATAGTGCCACAATAAACATATGTGTGCATATGTCTTTATAGCAGCATGATTTATAGTCCTTTGGGTATATACCCAGTAATGGGATGGCTGGGTCAAATGGTATTTCTAGTTCTAGATCCCTGAGGAATCGCCACACTGACTTCCACAATGGTTGAACTAGTTTACAGTCCCACCAACAGTGTAAAAGTGTTCCTATTTCTCCACATCCTGTCCAGCACCTGTTGTTTCCTGACTTTTTAATGATTGCCATTCTAACTGGTGTGAGATGGTATCTCATTGTGGTTTTGATTTGCATTTCTCTGATGGCCAGTGATGGTGAGCATTTTTTCATGTGCTTTTTGGCTGCATAAATGTCTTCTTTTGAGAAGTGTCTGTTCATGTCCTTTGCCCACTTTTTGATGGAGTTGTTTGTTTTTTTCTTGTAAATTTGTTTGAGTTCATTGTAGATTCTGGATATTAGCCCTTTGTCAGATGAGTAGGTTGCAAAACTTTTCTCCCATCTGTAGGTTGCCTGTTCACTCTGATGGTAGTTTCTTTTGCTGTGCAGAAGCTCTTTAGTTTAATTAGATCCCATTTGTCAATTTTGTCTTTTGTTGCCATTGCTTTTGGTGTTTTAGACATGAAGTCCTTGCCCATGCCTATGTCCTGAATGGTATTGCCTAGGTTTTCTTCTAGAGTTTTTATGGTTTTAGGTCTAACGTTTAAGTCTTTAATCCATCTTGAATTGATTTTTGTATAAGGTGTAAGGAAGGGATCCAGTTTCAGCTTTCTACATGTGGCTAGCCAGTTTTCCCAGCACCATTTATTAAATAGGGAATCCTTTCCCCATTGCTTGTTTTTCTCAGGTTTGTCAAAGATCAGATAGTTGTAGATATGCGGCATTATTTCTGAGGGCTCTGTACTGTTCCATTGATCTATATCTCTGTTTTGGTACCAGTCCCATGCTGTTTTGGTTACTGTAGCCTTGTAGTATAGTTTGAAGTCAGGTAGTGTGATGCCTCCAGCTTCGTTCTTTTGGCTTAGGATTGACTTGGTGATGTGGGCTCTTTTTTGGTTCCATATGAACTTTAAAGTAGTTTTTCCAATTCTGTGAAGAAAGTCATTGGTAGCTTGATGGGGATGGCATTGAATCTGTAAATTACGTTGGGCAGTATGGCCATTTTCACGATATTGATTCTTCCTACCCATGAGCATGGAATGTTCTTCCATTTGTTTGTATCCTCTTTTATTTCATTGAGCAGTGGTTTGTAGTTCTCCTTGAAGAGGTCCTTCACATCCCTTGTAAGTTGGATTCCTAGGTATTTTATTCTCTTTGAAGCAATTGTGAATGGGAGTTCACTCATGATTTGGCTCTCTGTTTGTCTGTTGTTGGTGTATAAGAATGCTTGTGATTTTTGTACATTGATTTTGTATCCTGAGACTTTGCTGAAGTTGCTTATCAGCTTAAGGAGATTTTGGGCTGAGACAATGGGGTTTTCTAGGTATACAATCATGTCGTCTGCAAACAGGGACAATTTGACTTCCTCTTTTCCTAATTGAATACCCTTTATTTCCTTCTCCTGCCTAATTGCCCTGGCCAGAACTTCCAACACTATGTTGAATAGGAGTGGTGAGAGAGGGCATCCCTGTCTTGTGCCAGTTTTCAAAGGGAATGCTTCCAGTTTTTGCCCATTCAGTATGATATTGGCTGTGGGTTTGTCATAGATAGCTCTTATTATTTTGAAATACGTCCCATCAATACCTAATTTATTGAGAGTTTTTAGCATGAAGGGTTGTTGAATTTTGTCAAAGGCCTTTTCTGCATCTATTGAGATAATCATGTGGTTTTTGTCTTTGGCTCTGTTTATATGCTGGATTACATTTATTGATTTGCATATATTGAACCAGCCTTGCATTTTCTAAAACAGTCTGAGTGTCTTTGCCTTTTGATAGATGTATGCAGTCATTTAGGTTTCAGTTTTAACTGGTATGTTAAATCTGATATTGTCTTGTGCTCTGAGATATATATGTAGTATGTTTTATAACATTCTTTATTAATGGCTACATGATGTTACATCGCCTATTTTTGTTGACGTTTGCTATTTATTTTCAATAAATAATAGTTTGTTTACTTTTAAACATTAATTTAGAAGATATACATCCATTTAAAAGTTCCACTTGTGGTTATGTTTAGGTCAGAAAAAACTTTTATAGTAGACACCAATGGAAGTGGGGACTGGCTGGTTTATAACACTTTTTATTTTAAGTCTTAATGTATTGTCCTCCTATAGTCACCTAGTACAGAAGTTCTTAATCAGGGTAACTTGCCCCCAAAGGGTGCTTGTCAATATCTGGAAACATTTTTAGTTTTCATAACCTGGGGAGAGAGGGTTCCAATGACATCTAGTGAGTAGAGACCAGGGACATTGCTAATCGTCCCTCAATGTGTAGGACAGTCCCCAACAACAAAGAATTATCCAGGCTCAAACGGCAATAATGCAGATGTTAAGAAACCCTGATCTAGTTAAACATTTTTATTTTACATACAAAGAATTTGAGACTCACAGAAGTGAGGTGTCCTGTCCAAATTCACTCCACTAGTTAGTGCCAGAATGAAGGCAATAACCCAAGGCTATAGCCTTTTCTACCACAGCACTCTACCTCCTGAACAGAAGTTCATTTAAAACAAGCCACTCCTGTGGCTGACATATGATAATATGTTAGATGCCCTTGCACAGGGCACCCTTTTTCACTGAAAGCTAGCAGCTGTAGTTTTTTTTTCCCGGTAAATCTGAGACCATTTCTGCTTATTTGGCTTCTCAGCTGAATAAGATCAACTAAAATGTGGGTATTGCTATAAGACTTCAGTAAATGAGAATAGCCCCATGAGCAGCAAGCACTTTTGGTTTTCTGCAAAATATTAAATGTGTAATCTACAGAATTTGAGAGGAGGTAATCTACTAAGAGTTCATCCCATTCCACTGCACATCAGTCATGGCCAGGCAGACCGACTCTGCCTGGACAAATCAAGGGAGAGAAAGCTTAGGATTCTCAGATGCTGGTTGTAATGGCGATTATTACAAATGCAAGGTAGAATAGAAATTGCAACTGCTATTATGGCGACCATAAGGTAACAATTGAATTTGTGTTAATAAATCAATCAGGAAAGAGTTTGTCAAACAGAACAATATGGGTTTTGTTGAGAAAGTGATTTGGAAAGGGAGTGAGGAAGATATGAGGTCGGGAAGTGCTTTAACATGACAAGAGATGCAATTAAATTTTCCAAGCCCTAGAACAAGCCCTGCCTCCAGGTTCTACAAAGGAGCCAACCCACTCCAAAGACCCTAAATTCCTGAACCAGAATTATTATTCCTGCAGGGAAAATTGCAAGGAGAATTTTAAGAGTTAGTCAAGGTGGCTGACTCAACTCTATAGTTAGTCAATGTCTGCAAGCTGGAGAAGGAAAAACCAAATGGTTTCTGGGAACAAATCAGCTAGGAAGAAGATCTTTGAGGCATTGCCTATCATCCAAGGGAAGAGGAGAAGAAAACACTCTTTATTTAGATCAGCATTACAGATGTGGACAGAGATAAACAAATCATCAAAATTAAAATAAAAATGAATTTTAGTTTTGAAAACTATATGGAAATATCTAAAAGTGGACTTTTGTTCTATAACTAGTTTTTTAATTCATCTCTTACCCCTCAACCTGAGTTACTCCCCATTTTTTCTGTCTTTTCCAACTCAATTACTTGTACTACCATCTACAGAGTTGCTCAATCCACAGACTTGGAGGTGGTTGTTGGTTTTATATTCCTCCAGATCCTGTCACAAGCAATCTAATATCAAATTGCATGGACTCTGTCTTCTAAAATGATCTGAATTGTAAGCACTTGAGATGCCTTCACTGCTATGACCCGGGTTAAGGCCACAGTAATCGCTTACTTGAAAAACTATAGTCATTTTTCTGTATCCAACTCTTTACTTACTTCTAAGTTATTCTCTACACAACAGCAAGAGTTTTTGTTTGTTTGTTTGTTTTAAACAGCAATCAAATTCTATCACAGCCCCCTTTCTGGATATGGCCAAATGCCCTCTGGATAATTGGCCTCTATAATGATAATAATACCTTGAATTTATGTACCATTATCAATTCATCCTCAAGCAACACTATAATGGTGGTTTCATTGATTCTCATTCTGTGAATGAGGACATTGATTTTTCAGAAGGTTAAGTAACTTGCCCAAGGTCACAAAATTAGGAAGAATTATGATTCAAGTCTTTGATGTTTTTAGGCATATACTGGCAGTTATTTCTCCTTGTATTTGGGAAAAAGAAATTGGTTCTCTCCTCCTCCTCGCAAGAAAGGCTTTTTATGTTTTCCATAGCTCACTCTTCCCACAAGCATCAGGCAGCATTCTATTTCTTTTATTTTAACATTTTGAATGTAAACTGGTTGTTGTGGTTAAATTTTCCACAGTTCCACATTATTATTTTAAAAAATAACAGAAGGAACAAGAAAAATAATTATGTTATTTATAAGCCTAAGCTTCTCTAGTTCTTTTTGTACAATAAAACATAATTCTAATTTTTGTTAAGCAAATGAGGTTCAACAAAGAATATTAGCCTAATAATGAAAAAGTGTAATTTGAAATACTTTATCTTGTTTTTCACATAAATTTGGAACTTTATTATCAAAAAACAGTTTTGAATGACATTTTGTATTTCACATTCAATTAAATTCAATGCAATGCATTTAATATGCAAATGGCTGGGGAGGCAGTAAAGGAAGTTGGCATTCAATGATAGACCAGAATTGGAACCCAAAGGCCTGTGTTTGTGTTTACCACCTACTACTAAGAGCCTATGAAATTGTATAAGACAACTGTTGTCTCTAAATTTAAGCTGAACTGATGTGAAGAATGGGGGCTAACTCCTACCCCAAAAGGTTATTGTGATGATGAACAGAGACAACACATGCTCAAGTGTCTGCCATTGTGCCCAAGATGTAGGAGGACTTTGAAAGAGTTTACCATATCTGAAGTTTAATAGATGTACTTACAGAGCCTGAAGGAGGCTTTAATAAATGGGTTACATGGGAAAGATTTCATGGAGTATATTACATTTAAGCTACCTGTTAAAGAATGAGTAGAATTGCAACAAGTGGAGATGAGTGCTAAAAAAATTCCAGTAGAGTAAATGGAATGAACAAAGGCAAAAACATACCTAGCTCTGATTAGGAGCTACTTGTGGTGAGGGTTGACTTGGCGTAAAAGGTTTACAGAAGGACAGATGAGGAATTCATTGGATGATTAGATTGGGATATTTTATTTTAATCAAATCTGAAAATATCATCCCCTGTAAGATGCACCATTATTCTACACAGCACTCAGAAAGAAAGAACACAGCCAAGGAAACTGCTACTCTGAAAGTCTTTATTTCATCGAAGAATTCTTTTAGAACTAGACATCATGTATTATTCTCATGCATAAATGGAAAAGAAAATAAAAGCAAAATAAATTGGTTCAAGAATGCTTAAAATATCTTTCTATTCGGCATCCTGGGTCATTGAAGTCCTGCATTTTCATACAGTATCTGTGTGTACCACCAAAAACACAGTGATGTGGCATTTCTTAAAGGAGCACTTCACTGTTGCTGCTGGTGTTTTTTCCAAGCTGCTCAAGCCAGTTCTACGAATTCTGATGTGTGTCCTCAGGCAGTGGCAACCACATCATAACCACATCATGACTGTCATATGGCCAGCGATTTTAAGACAAACAGATTTCAGAGAGGGATATGTTAAATGCGAAAAAATAAAGTGTGGTTCTTAGAAAATCTTTGAAATTTGGTGGCTGCAAAAGGCCTTGCAAAAATATTATGCTTAGAGTCTGTACTTGAATTTGTAGCCAACTGAGAAGTACAAAATGTTTTTGAATCAGATGGGCACTTTGGGTAAATCATCCTGGCACCAAGATACGAGGAGATGGGAAGGTGGGGGAGCCACAAGTTCTGCGGGCTGGTGAGAGATGAAGATGGTCCCAACCAAGGGATCAGCTGAAACAATGGAAAAAAAGAGACCATGTTCATAATACTTCCCTTCATTTTTCATAGAGAAAATCGTATCTATCTTTAGGTTAAATTTTGTTTTTCAGCAATCAGATGCCGGGCTCTTGAAATAGGGATAAGAAGATTTATACAGTAAGAGAAATCTGGGAAGCTCCATTTATCCAGACTGATAGTCTAATTTCAGAGGTCGCACTCCACTAACCAGAAGGCTCAACATGACTCACTAATTTATTTTATATTATCAGCAGAGTATCAGGAGCAGCTTTTGATAATTAAAAAAAAACTTTTTTAAAATTAAAAATGGTAGACAGTAAATTTCAGCGTTTAGATGGGGCACACATTCTCCTGTTCACCATAGGTCCTAACACTAATATACCTGGCCTGACCACTCCATATATTTATTTTTGCTGCTTAATATCTGAATTAATTTACATTTCTGACCCCGGCACATGGATTGATAGCACTTGACATTTTGTTTCTTCACAGGAAGATATTTCAAATCTTGCTGTATTCAAAGCACAAAGATAGAATCACTTATGATTACCATCACCCTCTTGAATGACTGATTAGTCCAAGTCAGGATGGAGTATCAGAAACAACTGGCCTCTTTATAGTAGACTTCCACCTTCACCCTGCTTAATTTCTCTGGGGATATTTGATGCTGTTTCTTTCTCAAAATGTTTTTTCTCTTTCCTTCTTATGTTAATTGAATTGATATTAATGACCAAATTTGACCAAATTAATATTAATGACCAAATTTACCAATTAATCTTTTATTATTTTTTTTAATCCTATGTGCTGAACTCATCATGCACAAGGAGTTTCCAGGATAAAATCTTGGAGGTCCAAACCCAAGCAGAAGGAGGTTTACAGAAGGTCCAGGGATGGCTCTGACGGATGCAAGTCCCTCACTTTCTTATGATGATATATGATCAGTCACCATTGTCTTGTCCCAACTGTCTCCTTACTTCCATTAGAAGGAAGTTCACTCATTTATTCACAGTCTTTTGGCTTCCTGGTTGCCACCACTGGTTTCTTAAACAGTTGTGCCTGACTACATGTTTGGGGGCAAACAGTTCTACCCATTATTTTTACTATCTCCACACTTCAGACATACTGATGTTTGAGCCATAAAATATGCAAGCAGAGAAAAAGACAGGAACACTTTAAGCATAAAGACTGGATCTATCATGCAGAAGTCATGACATTAGCAAGGTTTGAGATTCGTACCTTTTTCTGCTCCTACCACACATCAAGACAGGAACCAGATGACCTGAGAAGACAGAACCCTGAAGAAGGGAAATAAGGAGCTTCAAGGCTTGAGGAGAAGAGGAGGAGGAAAGAGAGGTAAGGTCTTAAAGGGAGAGATTTGTGTCACTGACTATGAGCAAGGTGGCCACATGGAGTCATGGAACAGCCACATGACTCAAGATCAAAGAACCTGTCCCCATTAAAACAGTGACAAAATAAGCAGAAAAGAGATGATTCTACTCCCCAAAACTCAGTTCTCTGCGGATTCTATATGGATCACAGACTATGACATGAACGTGAGGCAAAGGTCTATTTCATACACTCTGTAGTTGTTTTGGTTTTTGTTTGTTTGTTGTTATTTTGAGACAGGAACTTGCTCTGTTACCCAGGCTGGAGTGAAGTGGCATCATTATGGCTCACTGCAACCTCAACCTCCCAAGCTCAACTGATCCTCAATCCTCCTGCTTCAGCCTCCCGAATAGATGGGACCATAGGTGCCTGCCACCACATCCAGCTAATTTTTTGCATTGGTTTTTGTAGAGATGGAGTTTTTCCGTGTTGTCCAGACTGGTCTCAAACTCCTGAGCTCAAAAGGATCCACCTGCCTTGGTCTCCCAAAGTGCTAGAATTGCAGGTGTGAGCCACCACACCCTGCTCTCTGTGTGTGCTTGAGCAACTACTTCACTATTCACTTTAGAGTGCTGTGATTCCATATATTTCTCTCTATAGAGCATCATTAACTATAACTAAATCTCATCCACAAGGCCAGAAGTGCGTCTCCCACCTGGGCAGTCAACAGTAAGGGGGTTAATACCAGGGACTTAAGGTAAATATGCAAGTAAGCTAATATGTCTCTGCCTACTTGTTTTGTGGAGTATTTAGAGTCTTTTCTGATACTCACTAAAAGGTGACTGGGGTGTAGGCCTGGGTTTCCTCCTAAGTTGAGAGCTCAACTGACCTCAGAACATCCACTGGAGATCTTAAAGGGAGACCTCGTTGGAGGAAAGTAACTGTCAAGGACTTGATGAGCCATTCATCTAAGTATTTGCCTTTTAAAGAAGGAGGGCTACCAGACGTTCAGGACCTTCCCAAGATTATTCTTTTCACAGTGGATAGAAATTCACTTTGTGCAGTCTTCAGCCATATCCTGCCTTGTCAGTCTTCTCTGTCATTCCTTTAGGACAATTTTGGGGAAATCTGGCACTGTCCTTTTCTGAGGTACTGACCCATTAGTAGAGCCTTTTGGGTGTGTGTGACCTTCACTCACAATCTGTATAGATCTTCTAACTGCAAAACCTTAGAACAGTGAACCAGTCTCAGCCTTCATGTACCCATGGTCACAACGTCCCTCTAAGCAGCTTTCGAGATGATGTAAATTTATGCTTCTTCTTCCCGATTCTTATGACCACTTCTAAATTTCCTTGTTTGGACCTTTTTCCTTATGCTACTGCCAAATGAATATGAAATAAATTTAAGTCAACCAGTCAGTTCAGAGCTTAAGGAGAAATGCTGAGATGCTTCAGGTATAAAATTTCTCTAGCTCTGAGTCTGTGACTCTCCTGAACATATTTACCACCCATATGGAAACATTTGATGTGATAAATCATGCATTTACTCCTTCACTATATATTTTTTCCGAGTGCATAATGATAAATTGCTTCCAACTTTTAAATTATTTAACTCAAGTAGGCATTGATATTTCCAACTTTTGAGTCTTTAGTACATGCTAGGCACTGAGCTAGGTACCAAACATGCAAAGATGGATATGGCTTTGTCCCTGCTTCTGAGGAACCTGCAGACTTACAGGGAATACAGAGAAAATAAGAGTTAGAATTCTACACGATGCATTCTGCCAGAGTGATGCAGGGGAGGAAGTGTGAAGACAGGGGACAGGGCACCTAATGTTTCAGGAACCTGCACTGACAAAAAGGAAGCATCAGGACTGCTTTTGATCATGATCACATAAAGGCAGAAGCAGAACAGAATTGGGTTGCTGTGTTTTTTTGTTCTGGATTTAAATCTCTTTCAGTGGATAGTTTTACTCCTGGATTCCTGCAGTACAGGTTGTGCATATTGGCCCCTAGGTCAATCAGTTTCCAGAAGACAAGCAAGACCTTTTGTATCTTGTATCTTTATAAGGTCCCAGGAAGCATCAGAAACACAATATGACTTTGGAAAGTGGTTCTGTTTCATTCCTAGTTATAAACCTAAATAAGGACAGAGCACTTCCCTTGACCAGATCATCTACTGTTCTGGGAATCTGCGTTCCTTATGGAGGAAGAGCATCTAGGCTATTCTACCCACACTGATGTGTCTCTGCTTTGTAAAAAAAAAAAAAAAAAAAAAAAGTTGCCTCTTTTGATTTTTACTCTACCTTAGAGAGGAAGTAGATTGGATTTTCTGCTAGATCAACATGTGTGACCTGCACTCAGAAACATTTCCCAGGAGGGAATATGGCAATGAATGTTGACTTCACTGTCTTGAGTCATTATGTCAGTGACTGATGTGATTCTCTGCAGGGTTTGTCTCCCTGAAGGAAAACCCGGAATGGACATAAAGATACCACTTGAGACAAATGTCCTGTCAGTTACTGAGACACTCCTGCAAATATATATACATATATATATATCCAGATAGAAGAAAACAGAATAAAACCTACCTAAATTTAGCACCCTGCTTATACCCAGATATTGTTGAAAGAAATAATTCTCTTTGGTGGATTTATTATCCATATGTTTATGATGTTTTAGATTTAATCTTCTATATTTAATTCTGAAGAGTTTTTTTTAGCTAGAGTAAGTCCCAATAAACAACTGGGAAAATGCAAAATGATAGGAGAAGTTTATTTCTTGTTCACACAGAGTTCAAAATGAGTTTTTGTAATTGGCAAGCAGCATTTAGCAAACCAGGCTCACTCTTGCTGCTTTGAAATTCACAGTGTAACCTACAAGAGCCTCACAAACAGGGAATGGCATAAAGGATGATGCATGGGTGGTTTCTCAGGGATAGGGTAGAAGGTAACCCACATTACTTCTGCTCACATGTTGTAGGCTGGAATTCGGTTATCTGTGTACATGACTGTAAGAAAGACTGGTGATAAAAGACAATCTAATACCAAAAATACATAATAAGTATGAATACACACTCTTTGGAGAAAATATATTGAGCAAATAAATATATGAAAATTCCTAAATTCTTTCATAATTAAGTAAATGTACACCAAAATAACAATTCAATTTCTTATCTCTTTGACTTAGAAATTTGGTGTGAGCATTTACGAGGCATTCCTCCCCTTAGGTGAAGTAGAAGATTTAATATCCTGCCTCTTTACATATTTCCACCCTTTAGGGATAAAAACCTGTGAGAATATTGTAGTTTCACTGTTTAATAATTCTTTTAAATGAAATGTATTAGATAAATTTCTTCCTGAGTCATGGTTTTTGGCTTTAAACAATGGACACTGATGCTGGGATAACTTAAGAAAATGAATTTATTGTAACTATATCAGACAGCTTAGAATCTCGTGGGAAGTCTTATAGAATAATCCTGAGAGGATAGATAGCAATTAAGGGAAGTTAGGCTGTAGGAAATATGGCCGTTTACACCACAAGAAAAGTCTCAAAATGCTGTCATTTGTGCTGTCACCCCTGGACAGGTGAAACTACTAAATGGCTGAACTTTCAACATCACCACTTCTGTGAATAATTCTCACTGTTTCAGTGTCTTTCCATTGGAGCATCAATTGGGTTAAGCTCCTCTCTAGCTGTCAGGGGTATGGAGAGGGAGCAACTGGTCTCATTGTCTTCCTGTGTATTGAGAAGTGAACTTCCACCACTTACTCCCTTTATCAGCCCCCAAACCGCATGCATCATTTCCCTTTCCAAAGACAGTGCTGTCATCTTACTCACTGCTTCCTCAATAGAAAACATCTAAAGTTTCAGGTGTTGCATCTTACTCCAAATCTAGGATCTTGGTGGTGCTCACTTCTCCTCTGTTTTTTTTTTTTTTTTCATAATCATTCTTGATATTCCACAAGTATAAACCATATCGTGACGTTCAACATTAAGAACCCTGGCTAAGGGAAATAAATGGAATTTAGGGGAAATAAACCCTGGCTAGAGGAAATAAATGGAATGGAAATAAATGGAAAATATATATACTTGAGACATAAGGATTCAGGCAGGCCATACTTTTAGGCAGGCGATCATGAGGCTGTGGCTCCCTGGTATTTGCATGTTCTTGCTACTCTACCCAGTTTATTTTCTCTTTCAATTCTTCTTTACTTTCTATACATTAGATGGCTGGTGCTCTTTAGCCAACGGGATGAACTAAACCTTCATTTCTGAGCAATCTGAGGCCCTAGTAGTCCTTTCTGTATAGCATTGCTGTGGTTTTCTATTAACTTTTACTATTGTGTTTAGTAACATGAGGGCATCAACTGAATTTCATCCGTATTTCTCCCTAGCCATAATGTGCAAAAGCATCTCTATATTTTCTAGATAACTATGATCAATAATTGCAGGTAATACTGTAAGCTTTTTTTATGTCCGTTTACTTAATGGCATGAAGTATACCAAATTCAATGGAATCACTGAATCTTCCAACTCAATGAATCATTACTGAGTCTTTTAATAGAAGCATTACTGGCTGGGTGTGGTAGCTCATGACTGTAATCCTGACACTTTGGGAAGCTGAGGTGGGTGGATCACTTGAGGCCAGGAATTCGAGACCAGCCTGGCCAACATGGTGAAACCCTATCTCTACAAAAAATATAAAAATTAGCTGAGCATGGTGTCAGGCACCTGTAATCCCAGCTACTTGGGAGCCTGAGAAAGGAGAATTGCTTGAACCTAGGAGGCAGAGGTTGCAGTTAGTTGAGATTGCACCACTGTACTCCAACCTGAGTGACAGAGAGAGACTCCATCTTAAAAAAAAAAAAACAATAAAACATGGAAGCATTACTCTTTTAATGATTTTGTTGATGTAACAGACCAGAGTAACCATTGCCTTAGAATGGGGAAGTTCCCCTTAAATAAGTTGTGATACATATCTGCAGATGAGATGAAATCCTGGTATAAAATGCAGTGCTGTCGCTGTCAGGTAAAAGTATAATGCTTTTGGTTATTCATCTTTTGTGGGAAGCAGTAAAGAAAACATTTGTCACTTTAATAATTGCCTACCACATATCAAGACTATATCCTTTGTTACAGTTCCTAGCTATAATTAAAATAATTCCACATGATCGAACTTGTAATATAACTTTTACACATATGACTTTAGATAATTGGGGCTATGGGGAGAACGGCCAGCCCTTCAGGTTTCAAGATAAAAATTGCCACTAAACCCTAATTCACACAGTGATGCAGTGTTGTTTTTATATTATTTGACATGAAAGGAAGAGGGAGCTTCAGGGCTCCTACTTTACCCTTCTACTATAATATCTTCATTCACGGATTTGGAACTTGGTGGAGGAATTTTGATTGTTGATTTTCTTTCCACCTCTGCACTGAAGAACAGGTAATATAGCTACAGAGTGAGATTTGGGTCTCACTAGGCTGTGGTCTAGAGTCAAAACTATTTATTACTTGATCCCAATAAGCTCCCCAAAATCTCTTGAGAAAGAATAGAAGGTAGATACCTCATACGTTTTATGATTATGATTGTAGTATCCTCTCTCAAATTTAAACATTTGTTCTATTTAGGGAGTTCCACGTCTGGGAATGGATGAGTGGCCATTATTTTCAGTTGTGTAGATTAAAATCAGCTTTAATCTAATTTTTAAAACTGATTTCCTTCCTCTTTAAATAAGCAACCCTGAAAAAATTTCTATAAATATTTCTTAGTTTGTCTATAAAATTAGTAGTTATTAGTTTTTTTGTCATTTATTATGGGAAATTTTAAATATAAAGAAACAAAAAAGTTTTCCGGTGAACACATGCATATCAACTACCTAGATTCTACCATTAACACTTATCATGTGTTTCATCACTTATCTATTTCTCTATTCTATCTTTCTTTAATCTGCTTTTCTTTTATGCACTTCAAAGTAAGTTGTAGACTTGGTATACATGCCCCTAAAAGTTCAGCATACATATTAGTCAGTAGTGTGAAATATTTGTTTACAGACTTTTAAAGTTAAAATTTACATATAATAAAATGCACAAAACTTGAGTGTACAATTGGTGGGTTTTGGCAATTACACGCACTTGTGTAACCTCAATGAACATTCAGATACAGAATCTAAGTCCTCCATATGTAAGATTTCCCTTCTTTAATTTTGTAATGACCTCCGGGGCAGGTTAAGCTACAACTTTAAGTATGGTCTGGAGATGGTGAGAGGTGGGTATGGGTTGCAGTATGAGGAGATTTGACTTTCTCTCATTTGGTAACAACTCAGGCAAGGGAAGCCACATCAGTCAAGCAGAGGGGCTGCTTCAGCTGGCAAAGGGTTCAGAATTGTCGATTAGAGTTCTCCAGTTTCCCGAAGTTCTCCATTAAGTCCAATTCTTTCACAGAGAGATTTTGAGAAGTCGCTGATGTTATAATTCAGCAATATACAAGATCTAACTCGAATGGTATTCAGCTACCTGAGCTCTATAGCTGCAACCATTGAAACGATTTTAGCAAGACTAAGGTACTTTTGGATTACAGTCCACGCCTTGAACTCAGAATTTAAGAGTGTGAGCTTCAAGCTGTTCAGAACTATTAGATACAGACATCATACTTACTGAGCTTGAATTCTTTATTCTCTTTATGAGATTACATGATAGTACAATTTGACATTTTTAAATTTTGCTAAAATAACTTTTAAAATAATGTGGTGCATCTCACATATTCTAATTTGATATCCTACATTTCTCAACATAAATTTAAATAATTGCATAATAACTTTAATTATTTCCAGCATATTTAAAATATTGACATTTTACAGTAAAATTATGTTACTCTTTTAATATAGCAGTGGATGCAAAATATCATAACAACTTGATACCCTCCATCATCCATATCAAAAAATAAAATGATATCAACAATCAGAAATTTCATGTAGTTTTTTCCTCCTCAAACTCATATATCTATTATACCTGCCCCCATAATTTTATTATAATGTAATGGCATCATAATATTTTTACATGTGATAAAATTATATTACATTAATATTAATAAAAATTACATTAACAATATATTATATTAATAGTTATTGTTATCTACACAGTAAATGTTATAATTTTAATTATAATATACATATCATAATTAATGTCAACTATATTAATATTAATACCAGTGTAAGGTAATTTTACCATAATGTTATCAATTAAAATTTTTTAATTGATTATTCTATCATACTTCTCTTTAATAGCGACAAAAATCCAATTTAAGCTATGTTTTAAGCTTTCCTTTGAGGAGCCAGTAAGCATTAAAAATATTCTTCTACATTTTGTTATCATTATGGTATTTTTAATAAGCTATTAATAAAGGCAACACACATAAATTGTGATCTTAATAAATATTTATTTCTGGGCTTCAGGATTGTGGGTAAATTTTTCTTTGTTTTTCTGTATTCTTAAGTTTCCTTAGTGAACATATTTTACCTTCACAAGCAGGAAAAATACTTAAACTAACATCAAATCATGTAGATAGCATATATATCAAGAGTTATAGGAAGAAATGTACTAATTTGCAAACATGTAAGATGAGTTGGATTTAGGGCTAAGAATTTAAAACAGCTCCCATGTGTTTTTAAAATTGTAAATTCAGAGATAATTATAACAATCAAAACTACTTCTCAATTAACAGCCTTTTTTCTTCAAGTAAAGATATTGTGTTAAGCTTTTGTTTAATTCACTTTTTTAACAAAATAATAAAAAAAAATCTCCACTTCCCTAAAGGTTCATGATAAAGTCCATTCCTCTCTTAAGAGACACATCTCAGAAAACAATAACGAAAACAACCTACATTTGATAAATTATAATAAATGATTGCTTCACATAATGCTTAACAATTGTTGTTGAAACCAACTGATGATTGGTTAATGGGAAACTGGAATTCAAATAGCATTACACTATCACAAGAACAGCATGAGGGAACTGCCCCTGATGATAATCCAGTCATCTGCCACCAGGTGTCTCCCTTGACATGTGAGGATTACAAGTCAAGATGAGATTTGTGTGGGGACACAGAGCCAAACCATATCATTCCACCACTGGCCCCTCCAAAATCTCATCCTTTTTACATTTCAAAACCAATCATGCCTTCCCAAGAGTCCCCCAAAGTCTTAACTCATTTCAGCATTAAATCAAAAGTCAAAGTCCAAAATCTCATCTGATACAAGTCCTTTCTGCTTATGAGCCTGTAAGTCAAAAGCAGGTTAGTTACCTACAAGATACAATGGGAGTACAGGCATTTGGTAAATGTTCCCATTCCAAAAGGGAGAAATGCTGCCAGTCTCTTTGCTAAGGCACAGCAAGAATGGCCTTTGCTCCAGTTCCCAAGAAGTTCCTCATCTCCCTCTGAGACCACCTCAGCCTGAACTTTATTGTCCACATCACTATCAGTATTTTGGTCAAAACCATTCGACAAGTCTCTAGGAAGTTCCGAACTTTCCCACATCTTCCTGTCTTCCGACCCCTCCAAACTGTTCCAGCCTCTTCCCATTAGCCAGTTCCAAAGTTGCTTCCACATTTTCAGGTTATCATTACAGCAGAACCCTCACTCTACTTGTACCAATTTTCTGTATTAGTCTGTTTTTACACTGCTATAAAGAACTTCCCTGAGACTGGGTAATTTAATTGACTCATAGTTCCACATAGCTGGGGAGGCTTTAGGAAAAGTAAAATTATGACAAAAGGCAATGAAGAAGCAAGCACCTTCTTCACAACGCAGCAAGAGAGAGAAGAGCTGAGAAGGGGGAACTTCCAAACACTTAAAAACCATCAGCTCTTGTAAGAATTCCCTCACTATCACAAGAACAGCATGGGGGAAATTGCCCCCATAATCCAATCACCTCCCATCCGGTTCCTCCTAAGACATATGGGGATTACAATTCTAGATGAGATTTGGGTGGGGACACAGAGCCAAACCATATCAATATTAAACATATTTAATAACTGGCACAGTACTAGTACTGATGATATAGGAGTTAAGAAGAAATTACTTAGGTGGATAGTGAGGGTATGGGATTCCTTGGTAAGGTTTTCCTTTTAATGAAAAACAGCCCCCAAATCATTTTCTTTTCTAATAAAGAGAAGCCTGTAAAATTGAGCTACAGACATAGACAAGCAAGCTAGATGCTTTCACAGGTGAATACCAGCAGCTGTGCCAACAGGAAAAGGCTACCTGGGACTACGCATGTTCAAAATTGCAGGTCCATCTTCCCTTCTCTTTGCCAGCCACGTGTACAGTAACGAGCAGACAAGATGGTGCTGGCCAAGTGGAAAGTCCACTTGCATAATAAGATTAGGGTGGGATGGCCAACAGTATGTAAATGTCATATCTAATGGAACCAATCTGTGGGACCTATGTAAATCAGACATTGCCTCCTCAAGCCTGCCTATAAAATCTGGAGCACCCTGCCACTGGTCGGATTTTCCTTTTAGAAGCCCTGTCTGTTAGAAAGGAGAGAGCTGTTCTTTCTCTTTCTTTCACCTATTAAATCTCTGCTCCTAAACCTGCTCCTTGTGTGTGTCCATATCCTAAGTCTTCTTGGCATGAGACAACAAACCCAGGGTATTTACCCCACACAACAACACCACTTCACTGACTGGATATAACTCTAAATCAACCTGGAAGAGAGGCAACAGCACCCAGGCAGCAAGGCATTGATTATTAAGCAACCAGCATGGAAATCATTTAATCATCAGTTTGCCTCTAATGTTGCATATTGACTAGGATCAGCCTGACTGCCACCAGAATGGTATAGCGTTTATATCAACAAGTTTTTTGGTTTATTATTGCTGTTGTTGTAGTTGTGTGTGTATGTATACATGTGTAAACACACACAGTTATTTGAACATTTTCCAAGTTATATGTCATACACACTTATTGAATTGTTATACAAATTATTTTAATGGTCTCTCAGTTGACAACTTGATTAGATGTTCTTTCAATTTTTTATAGTCAAAATATTTGACTGTAACAAAAGAATTTGTTATCCAATCATTAAATTCATTTACTTTCTCAAGATTTTATGTAGGCTTAAAAATGACGGGTGAATATTCCTATCACTTTTTCACCCTGAGGCACTTGTTTAACCCAAAGGAATTTGGAACAGTTTGGAAAATGAAAAGAAATCATTTTAGTGTTGTTGACAATGCAATATTTTATCTTATCGCAAACCTTTTAAACATGTTTTAAAACTAAACTTTAGAATGACATATGCAGCTCATTCGCTTAATGGGATGTTCCTGTCATATAACCACCCTGGTAAAGTCAGATCTTGTTGTGAAATACTCAGTCAAATCAGAATTATTTTGTGTCAGAAGGGAAATATAATTTAATTTTTCAATTCAACTTAGCGTGTTAATGTATGACCTTATGAAAAATCATCTCTACCTCTGAGTTTACTTGAAGATAGAGGAATTAGGCAGACAAGCTTGCCAAAATTTGTCACCTGGCTAAAGTATTTCTTTCTGATGCACTTTTTGCCTTTTAGTCACAAATCTTTCCACAGGGCAAAGAATTCTTTACTTTCATTACAGAATCGAAGAAGCAGGTCAATTAACATTCAAAGATGAGCCAAAGTGTCTAGTTTCTAACACCACACTTTGATCTATGAGGTAGGAAAATACTATTCAAATAGGCTTTCTGCAGGTTTATGGTGCCTTGATTAAAGGCAGATTAGATTCTAAAAATTATTCTATTTGTCCCTTTATTTTATAAAAGTATTATTGCTATTATTATTACTATTACAATTATCCGGTACAATATACCATAGTAAGAAGATTGGGGATGGGATGTGAGAGGTCAGCCTTTATTTTATAAGGTGGAGGAACGATCATTAAAAAGGAGAGTATGAGAAGTGATGCCTTGACCACCAGTTCCATTTCAGGCAAATCATTTTAGGAAAAAGTACTTAAGAAAGCCAGGTACTACAGGTGACTGAACTCCTTGGGCAGTCTTAGTGGACTCCCCCACTGTGAGTCCATGTATGCCCCATGCTCAAGTTCACTTTCTATGGCAGGAGCAGTGATGTCACACAGTTGTCTTTAACAACTGCATTTTTTAATTTTTAAAATTCAATGCATAGCTTGCTACAGAATGCCACCAATTGCAAGATTAGAATGTGTGAATACTAAGAGTTTACTTTAGGTATAGTATTAATTAATTCACTTAATCAACAGCAAGTTCTTTCTTTCCCCTGAAAGTATTTTGTTTGGATTCCGCTGCCAGTATCTTTTTTTTCTATAAGGATTCTTGATTGTGAAAAATAGAAACTCATTTAGACTAGCGTAAGTATAAAAATGAATGTTTTAGATGAATATTTGGAAATTTAAAGAACGATGAAAAAAGACTGGAGAATAAGGCTTATAAAACATGCAAGGTTCAAGTGATTATAACTATATAGCAAACAAAGAAAAAGAAAAAATAAAGAAAGACAGAAAGAACCTAAAACATAGTCAAGGCCATTGCACAAGAATGGGATTTTTAGCGCTAGTTACCACAAGACTCTCAGATTGCTGCTGCTCCTGCTGTAACACTGAAGATTCTCCGACTATTATGAAAAAGTTTTTGATCATTTCTCTACCCTTATGCCACTCCTCAAGGAGTCAAATTCCCAGGCAGACACATCTGATTGTAGACCCTAAGTCATGGGCCCACAATCCTTGCTAAGAAGTCAGCGGCAGAGTTCTGCCTCTTCATAAGACTTGCACGATTGGGTGACACTCCGAAGCAGTAATGGTGAGTGTCCCAAACAACAAATGTTCACTATAGTTAACATCAGCTATAAGGCATGAACTAAAATGTAGATAGTTTCATTTATTGCTCCAATATTTACTGAGCAGTTCTTGAATATGAAGCTGTGTTACGGAATGCGGATAAAATGAGCAAAACTGGAGATGGTTTCTGCGCTCACAGAAGTGCTAGAGCTTAATAAATTATTATATGTAAAAAGCAATGTTAATTTAAGTATACATTCTTATATATTGTAGGGTTAAACAAATGATCAACAATCAAACAGCCAGATAGGATGATGGTAATTTGTGATGCAAAAATTAACAGAAATTGAAACTTGACAATTCAAGACAATACTAATCATATGATGAAAATAAATCACTATTTTTAGGTATTAAGGGAATTCCAATTTTCTGTATTTGTATAAATTGTGATTTCACTGAATATCTTACCAAAATTCAAATAGTTCTCAATTATGTCTTTTTAATTTTAATAACCTTTACTATCTCACTTAACATATAACATGTAAGGCATTTTTTTCTTACTGTTAAAGTGAAAATTTGTGAAATTGTGAATCCCTTACCCTAAATATACCCAGCCACATCTTGAGAATTATTAATCTATTTGATTGTACTAAGTTGTGCTGATTCTGTACAGGTATCTGTGTAGTGTTCATGTGATTAAGACAACCAAGACAGCTGCCAGTGCTCACAGGAAGGTGAGACAAAAGAAGGAGTGAGACAAAAGAGAGACTAAGGGCTGGGAGTTGTCACAGGTGATTAGAGGCAGTAATGGGCACTCTTCTGCCAGAGAGGGACAGGGAGGAAAAGGCGCTTTGAAGAAGCAGTGTTGGTTGAGGCAGCAATCTATCCTAGAGCATGATATAGATGTGCTAGCTTACCTGCCCCAAACATAGGATTAATATCATTAATATTCAAATATATTATAATATTTAGAAGATATATTAAAAATGTCAATTCACATATGTAAAGTATATCAATTTAAAATGTATAAAGTATTAATACATAATTAACAGAAGAAATACACATAGGCAATAAGGAATTAAAATTATTCTATTCATTAAAAACAAAATAATTGTTCATCGAAATAAAGAGATATTCTCACTTTCAAATTGGAAGGTACATTTAGAAATGATAATAAACAGCCCTAGGTATGATGAATTCAGACAATAACTCTTCTTCACTGTGGGATGACATGAGATGATACACTCTTCCTGGAAGACAAATATATGACATATCATTAGTTATCCATCTATCATATTTTAAATGCTTATATTGTTACCTAAGTACTTTAGTTCTAGAAATTTACCAAAGGGAAACAATGAAAGATGTAAACAAAAATTTTAAACAAAATGTTCTTTGTAGATTTATATATTTTAGCAAAAAATTGCAAACAACTAAATGCCAAAATTAGAGAGTGGATAAATGAATTATGTTGTGGTCAAATAGGACTTTATGTAGCTGTTAAAAGTCAGACTATTGAAAGTCATTTAATGACATGAATAGTGTTTATTGTATAAGTTTAAGAATATAGCATATAGACACTAACAGTGAAAAATCTGAAAAGAAAATCAAGAAAATAATTTTATTTCCAACAGAATAACAAAGAGTAAAATACTAGGTAATAAACTTAACAAGAAGGAAAAGCTACAAAGCATTGCTGAAAGAAATTAGGGAAGACATGAGTAAATGAAAAGATACTCTATGTATGAACTGGAAGACAATATTTATAAGTCGACGGTAATACCCAAAGTGATCTATTCAGTCAATGAGATCCTTATTAAAATCTCAATGAAATTTTTTGCAGAAATAGGAAAGCCTACCTTAAAATTTACATGGAATCTGAAAGAACCCTGAAAAGCCTAATGATTTGAAAAAGAAGAAAGATATTGGAGGATTCACACTCTCTGATTTTCAAATTCATTACAAATCTACAGTAGTCAAGAGTGTGGTATTAGTACAAGGACAGACATATAGACCAATGGAATAGAATTGAGAGCCTAGAAATAAACCCTCACAAATATATATAGTCAAATGATATCAAAAAGAGTGCTGTGTCCATTCAGTGGGGAAAAGGCAATCTCAATCTTTTCAACAAATATTGCTGGGGATGCTGGTTATCCACAGGCAAAAGAATGAAGCTAGATTCTTACTTTACACCATATACAAAAGTTAACTAAAACTAGGTAGACCTACATATGGGAGCTAAATTTATAAAACTTATAACACAAAACGGGAGTAAATCTTCATGAAACTGAATTTGGTAATAATTTATTGAATATGACACCAAAAGCACAGGCAACAAAAGAAAAAATATCTGAATTAGACTTCATCAAGATTTAAAAAGCTTTTATGCTTCAAAAAACACTATTCAGAGAGTAAAATGACAACTCACAGAATGGAAGAAAGTATTTGCAAATTGTCCATCTGATAAGGGATTAATACCCAGAACGTATAAAGAACTCTTACAACTGAAAAATGTAAAACCACCCAATTTAAAAAATGGGCAAAGGAGTAGAATAAACGTTTCTCCAAAGAAGGTAAGCAAATGGCCAATAAGAACATGTTCAACATCACTAATAAATTAGGGAAATACAAATCGAAATCACAACGAGTTACAACTTCGCACTCATTAAGATGGTTACCATTTATTTCAAGAAAGGAAAATAAGAGTTGGCAAGGATATGGAAAAATCTGAATATTTGTGCACTGCTGGTGGCAGTATCAAATAGTGCAGCCACTTTGGAAACAACTATTGTAGTTCTTCAAAAAGTTAAACAGAATTACCCTATGACCCCACAATTTCATTTCCAAGTACATACACAAAAGAATTAAGGTCAGGGACCCGAACAGATATTTTTTCAACAATGTCCATAGTAGCATTATTTTTGTTTTTTTAATTTTTGTGGGTACATAGATGTACATATTTATGGGTTACAGGAGATATTTTGACACAGGTATGCCATGCATAATAATCACTTCAGGGTAAATGGGGTATCCATCACCTTAAGCATTTATCCTTTGTGTTACAACAATCCAATAATACTCTTTTCATTATTTTAAAATGTACAATTAAATTATTTTTGACTACAGTCACGTGGTTGTGCTACCAAAAGCTAGGTCTTATTCATTCTTTCTAACTATTTTTTGTGCCCATTAACCATTCCCATTTCTCCCCTACTTCCTCACTACCCTTCCCAGCCTCTGGTAACCATCCTTCTACACGCTATCTCTGTATTAATCTGTTCTCATGCTGCTAATAAAGACATTCCTGAGATGGGGTAATTTAAAAAGAAAAAGAGGTCCATCAGAGTCACTGTTCCATATGGCTGGGTAGGCCTCACAATTATGGTGGAAGGTGAAGGAGGAGCAAAGGCACATCTTCATGGAGGCAGGCAAGAGAGCTTGTGCAGGGGATCTCCCATTTATAAAACCATTAGATCTCATAAGACTTATTCACTATCATGAGAACAGCAAAGGAAAGACCCACCCCCATGATTCAATTACCTCCCACTGGGTCTCTCTTATGACATGTGAGAATTATGAGAGCTACAATTCAAGATGAAACTTGGGAGGGGACACAGCCAAACCATATCAATCTCCATGAGTTCAATTGCTTTAATGTTTAGCTTCCACAAATAAGTGACATCATGCAGCTTGTCTTTCTGTACCTGGTTTATTTTACTTAACATAATAACCTCTAGTTCCATCCATGTTGTTGCAAATGACAGGATCTTATTCTTTTTTATGGGTGAATAGTATTCCATTGTGTATATATACTACATTTTCTTTATCCATTCATCTGTTGATGGACGCTTAGGTTGCTTCCAAATCTAAGTGGTGCAATAAACTTGGGAGTGCAGATATTTCTTCGATATTCTGATTTCCTTTCATTGGGGCATATACCTAGCAGTGGGATTACTGGATTGTATGGTAGCTCTATTTTTAGTTTTCTGAGGAACCTCCAGACTGTTCTCCATAGTGGTTGTATTAATTTACATTACCACCAACAGTGTATGAGTGTTCCTTTTTCTCCACATCCTCACCAGCATTTGTTATTGCCTGTCTTTTGGATATAAGCCATTTTAACTGGGGTGAGATGTTATCTCATTATAGTTTTGATTTCCATTTATCGGATGATCAATGATTTTGAGCACCTTTTCATATGTCTGTTTGCCATTTGTATGTCTTCTTTTGAGAAATGTCTATTCAAATCTTTTGCACATTTTAAAATTGGATTTATGAGATTCTTTTTCCTATTTAGTGATCTGAGCTTCTGCAAGTTGTCTCTTCACTTTGTTTCCTTTGCTATGCAGTTTTTAAAACATTGTAGCATTATTCTCAATAGTCAAAAGGTAGAAACATCCCAACTACCCATCAACAGATAAATCAATAAATAAAATGTGGCATGTTCATATAGTAGAATATTAGTCTTAAAAACATTGAAATTCTAAATTGAGCTGCAGCATATATCAACCTTGAAAACATTATGCTAGGTGAAATAAGCCAGACGTAAAAAGAAAATATTGTATGAATAAACTTATATGATATATGTAGAGTAGGCAAATTATTTACAGAGACAGCATAATAGAAGTTAACCGGGCCTGGGTGGAAGGGATAGAAAAGAGATATCATTTAATCTGCGCAGAGTTTCTGATTAGGCTGATGAAAAATTCTAGAAATGGATAGTGGTGATGGTTGGACAACATTGTGAATGGACTTAATGCCACTGAATTGTAGACTTCGGATGCTTAAAATGATAAATTTAGTATTGTGTATTTCCCACAATAAAAAATTCAAAGAAAGATAGCAAATAAAAATATACATAAACTATGATAATTTGTTTTTTATTTAACTTTTTGGTTTTAAAGAATTATAAACTCATAAGAAGTTTCAAAATTAGTACAGAGAAGTACCTTGTACCCTTATTCATTTCTTTCTATGATTATTTTTACATGACTGTGGTACAACATCAGAACTTGGAAATTAGTATTGTTACAATGTTTCTTTACAATTCTATACCATCTTATCACATACACAAATGCATATAACCAGAAAGAAAACAAAATACAGAATTTTCCATTACCATGAAGAGCTCTTTTTTGCTACCCTCCTACAGTCACACTCACTAATTCTCTCAATCCTCATTACGAGCTATTGGCAAACACTAACTGGTTTTTCATTCCTATAATCTTTTTAATTTCAAGAATATCATACTAATAGAATCATACAGTATGTGTCCTTTGGAATTGGCTTTTTCTCACTCAACATAATATCCTTGGGATCTATCTAAGTTGTTGTATGTATCAATAGTTTTCTCCTTTTTCTTACTGAGTAGTATTCCATAGTGCGGACACACCACAGTTTGTTTAACTATTCATCTTTTCAGGGACATTTAACCATTCACTTTTTTATTGTTTTCAGTTTGGGGCTATTACAGAAAATGCTGTCTTTTCTTTCAATCTGCTTATATTGCTGTATTTAAAATAAGGTTCTTATAGGCAGCTTATAATTTGATTTGCCATTTCATGTTTTTCTTTTTTCTGTCTTCCTGTGGAGTGAATTTTTTTTAACTTACTAATAGTGTATTTTAGCACATCTCTTTATATACAAATTTAAAGTAATTTCTCTAGGTGTTTTGTTATACATACATAACTTATCAGAGTCTATTGATATTGACATTTTGCTAGTTCTTGTAAACTGTAGAAACCTTACCTCACTTTAAATTCCTTTACCCTTTCTTGTTCATAATATAATTGCCTTAGCTATTTCCTCTAAATATATTGATAACCATATAAAATAATGTTATAGTTTTTGCATCAAACATGACACAATTTAAAAAACCAAAGAAAAGAAAAGTCTATGGTACTTACTCATATTTACACTTGCCATTTTCTAACTTTTATTTATTTATTTATTTGAGAAGGTGTCTCACTCTTGTTGCCCAGGCTGGAGTGCAACGGCACAATCTCTGCTTACTGCAACCTCTGCCTCCTGGGTTCAAGTGATTCTCCTGCCTCAGCCTTCCAAGTAGCTGGAATTACAGGCACCTGCCACCACACCCGGCTAATTTTTTGTATTTCTAGTAGACATGGGGTTTCACTATGTTGGGCAGGCTGGTCTCTAACTCCTGAACCCAGGTGATCCACCTGCCTCGGCCTCCCAAAGTGCTGGGATTACAGGAGTGAGCCACTGTGCTGGGCCCTGCCATTGTATTTTTATTCTTATATGATGTTTCTAGATTACTTCTTTTACCCTTTCCTTTCTGTTTCAAGAATTTCCTGGTACCATTTTTTTCCCCAGTAGGTCTGTAGTGACAAATTCTCTTAGTTTTCCTTCATTTGAGAATGTCTTGATTTCTCCTTCATGTCTGAAGAATAATTTTGCTGGATATGGAATTTTGGGTTAACAGCTCTTTTCTTTAAATACCTGCAAATTATTGTGTCACTTTCTCTTATGCACGTCTGATGACAAATCTGCTGTCATTTGAGTTGATTTTCCCCCGTAGTCTAGTTTTCAGAAATTTAACTATAGTGTATCTTGCTGTGTAATTCTTTGGATTTATCCTAACTGAGATGAGTCAGCTTTTTATATCTACATTTATGTCGTTATCAAACACTATAGTCTGAATGTGTCCCTCAGAATTCACGTGTTGGAAACTTAATTTTCAGTGCAATAGTGTTGGAAAGTGGGACCTTCTGAGCAGTGTTTAGGTAATGAGGGCTCTACCCTCATAAATGGATTAATGCTACCACAAAAAGGGCTTATGGGAATACATTTGTTCTCTTGTGCCCTTCTGCGTTTTGCTTTGTGAGGACACAGTAAGAAGGCCATCACCAGATCCTGGACTTGATCTTGGACTTCTCAACCTCTAGAACTGTAAGAAATAAATTCTGTTCTTTGTAAATTACCCAGTATCAAGTTTGCATTTCTGTTATAGCAACACAAAACAGAGTAAGACACCAAACTGGAGAAATGTTTGGTCATTTCTTTGAATATTGTTTTCATCCCCTTCTGTTTTCTGTTTTTTCTAGAACTCTAATGAAAAAAATATTAGATCCTTTTTATAGACCACAGATTTCTGAGTCTTTGTTAATTTTATTCCAGCTATTTTCTCTTTGTTTTTTAGATTAGGTAATTTTTATTGTTCTATTTTGCAGTTTACTGATTCTTCCTCTGCCCTCTTTATTCTGCTGTTGAATCTACCCATTGAGGTTTTGTAATTTGGTTGCTGTATTATTTAATTCTAAATTGTTCATTTGGTTCTTTTTTATATCATCCCTTTATTTGCTGAGATCTTATTCTTTTGCATTTGTTTCAAGTGTGTTTGAATTACTCATTAAGCATTTTTTATGATGGCTGCTTTAAAATCCTTGTGAGATAATGTTAACTTCTGTATAATCTTAGTGTTGTCATCTGTTAATTGTCTTTTGTCATTCAAGTTGGGATTTTTCTTGTTCTTAGTGTGAAAGTGATTTCCTATTGTATTCTGGACATCCTGGCTATTATGTTACAAGATTGTTGATCTTATTTAAATATTCTGTTTTAGAAGTCTTTCTCTGACACTAGACAGGTGGAGAAAGAGGTCTGTCTCCCTTTGTTCCTGCCAGGTGTGGTGAAAGTTCAGGTTCTCCTTTGGGCCTCCATTACCACCCCAGGAGTGGGGGAAGTTCCTGGTTACTTTCCACTGGTGATGGGATTTCTGGTACCATGTATTTCCTCAGCTGTCAAGGTCCCCATGTGTTCTGCCATTTTCTCTCTACTTATCAGTCTTCTTATGTTTGCTTTACATATAATGTCCAGGGATTTTTACTGTAATTAGTGAGAAGAATAGGTTGAACTGCATCTACTCCATATTGTACCTGATCAAGATGTGCTCATTTATTTTTACAAAACATTTTTGTGTGTCTATCTATCCACATATACACATACATATGCACATATTGCATATATAAAATAAACGTTTAGTGTCTTGTTTGTGTGTATGTATATACCCACACTATATATATAATATTTTGGCATATTGTGTATTATAGGCTTGAACTAGTATTTTAAACCTATGTCCTTTTTTCCCCCTACTGCCTAATGCTGTGTAAGGATTTAATCTGTTTCTAAATCAGATATCATTTTATGGTACAGGAATTTTTGCACATGCAGGGACCCCAGGCTTTTCAAATTTGTGAATGACTTATAAAATTAATTTCATATTAACTTTCCATATTCCTCACACTCCATCAAATTAAAAAAAAAAGGCAAGGTGCTATTATCTAAATTGCAGAAATATACTAACTTATGACTGATGGTCCAGATGAATCCATTAACCTGCTATTAGCAAGAGCAAAGAGAGAATGAGAGAGAGAGAGAGAGTAAGAAGCAAGCATCTTTCCACTGCATGATCCAAGTAGACAGTCAGATTTAGATAATTTCAGAACAAATCCATAATGACTCACAATACTAGGATTTTTTCCTGTTGTGGGATTATTTCCTTAGCGTTCCATTTTAACTGATTATTCATTATCCATATTCTTTAGCAAATATTTATTATCTACTATATGTTGGATATTGAGCTAGCCAGGTGCTGGTGATACAGGAAGAAAACAAACCTGTTTGAGGTCATTATGGTCTAGAGCAGTTGTTCTCATCCTTTAGCCTGTCAGAATCACCTGGAAGCTTGTTAAAACACAGAATGCTGGCCCATATCCCTTGAGTTACTGATTCAGTAGTTCTGGGTGGGGCTGAAGAGTTTGAATTTCTAGCAAGTTTCCAGGTGATGCTCTTGCTGCTGGTTTGTGGACCACATTTCAGAAACACTTGTCTAAAGCAGTAATAATCAGATTTTAGTGTGCCTAAGAATCACCTATGACATTGCTTAAATAATAATTTCCTGAATCCAGTTCCTGAAGATTCTGATTCAGTAAATCTGTAGTGGCACCCAAGGATTGGCATTTTAAAGAGCACCCAGATGAGTTTTTTGTACCTAGCTTGAGGATCACGCTTTGACCAGTATTGGGAAGTGTTGGTCTAATGTAGAAGCAGGCATAAAATAAATATTCATATGAAAGTTATTTAATTTGAAATTTTATAAGAGCTAAAGAAGTCTAGATGCTTTGAGATTTGAGAGGTGACCTCAGAGGAAAGACTATTTAAGTTATTTTTGAGAAAGCAGCAGACCCAAGCATGATGGATAATCCCCTTTTCTTCAAACTGGCCAAGAAAAGAAGTATGAAGGGAAATTAATCCTCCCATTTTTAAAAGTTTTGCACTGATATTATGGCAGCTTGTTACATGGTTATAAGTATGGACTCTGCAGTAGGATATCACTTCTACTTCTACCAACTTACTAGCTATATGAACTTGGGCAAGCTGCTTATCATTTCTGTGCCTCATTTTAAAAAATCTGTGAAGTGGGATAATAATAGTTTATAACATAGACAGTTCTATGAATATTAAATAGGTTTAAAAATGTAAAACACTTAGGAGGATGCCTGGAGGATAGAAAAAGCTCAGCTCAGTGAAAGTGAGCTATTATCACCATGGGCAGCAGATTGGAATCCATTTGTTAAAGCAGCATTGTGTTACATACTCATGCAAAAGCTGCTCAAGGGAGTTCTCTGGCAGTCATTTAAAGCTCTACTTTTATACACCTTTCATATTGAAAAGGAAGAAATCTGATAGCATCTTCCTTCGTGAACAATAGTTCAGAGTACAAGTCCAGGGAGCTTCCCAATAGTCAGCTTCAATGTTAAGTGAAGAGTTATGGACCAGGATCAAGCTTGTAGACATTTTTAAGGCTCCCAGGACTTTGTCTGCACATGGCTGCTTCTGTGATGTCTTCTGTGATTTTTAGTGATTAGTAGAGATCCTCTAAAATAGAAAGGCCTTATAATATCATCATTGATGTATCTAAGGAAGGAGGACCTAAGCAGACAGACAATTATACCTACTCCACAGGTATAATTGGCTAAGAGCAGCACTGAGGGATGGGGAATAATAGTAGCAATTATGAATGAGAAAAAGGAATTCTTCATCGTGGAATGTAGGGAGAGAGTAGAGGTCTGAACCTCAGGAGTAGACAGAGCCAAGGCCCATCTCATTGTGCTATAGGAGGAGAGGAGACTCCATGTATGATTTTTGATATTCATGTCCCCACTACATTCTGGCTTCTTTTGCTATTGTCTGGCCAATGGAATCTGAGCTGAAGGAATGTGTGTCCCTTTAAAGTGGATGCAGTTAAGTGCCTGCTGTGCCTCCTGCATCCTGTCTCCCACTGTACACTGACTCTTTGAATCCAAGGTGGTGAAATGACATAGTGGAAGAGATCTGAATCTCTGAGCCAGCACTTGGGGAACAGTCATTTGACCAGCATCAGTCCATGACATGAATGAGGAAGAAAACTATTAAGTAACTGAGATTTGGGGAGTGTCCGATATGGCTATTTGCCTTCTCTACTCTAACGAAGGTAGAAATTGATGTGTTTAAGTGGAATGCTGCCATAAAGATCCCCAAAATAGGAGGCATCAGCTGAATAGTTAAATGGTCACAAGCAAGAAAACCAAACCAGAGGCCAGAAAGACCATGATTCTTGCCACACAGAGAGGCAAAAGAAAATTGTTGTCTGTGATAACTGAGGGGGTGAGTCACATGTCTTCTGACTCTAGACATGGTTAGAAAGCATTTTAGATATTCATAGTGGTAATCTGCATTGGCTATTATGGGCTGCAGTTAACAAGGTAAGATTCTAGAAAGATGAGCTCCAGAAGAATTGGTAGATGAACAAGCAGAAATGAAAGAGAATAGTAATAGAGAAGGTTTAGAAATTTGCCAGTGTTAGAAAAGCCAAATAACAAAAGATAAAGTTTAGAAATGCTTGAGTAATGTTATCTCTCAAACTATTAATAAATAGTAACCAGTTTAATAATAATAGTAAACCTATTAATATTTTGCAAGGTGTGGTCTTCCCATGGATTGCTCCAGATAGCCTCAAGGTAGCAGCCATGAGATTGAGAGAGAGAGAAGTATGGGATGAAGGAAAAGTAGAAATATGTGGACATGAAAAAGTAGGCTGACCAATAAACTGAAAGCCCCAGGTTCTAGGGAACCCCTTATCTCTGGTTAAATCAGGAAGTGTGTTCACCCTGTAAAAAGCCCATGTCCAGGAAAGCATTTTAGGTCTGGCTACTGACACAGGGCACAGTAATGAAGTGGGAGGGGAATCACTGGAAGCAAATCAATTATAAATCTACTAAATGTTTATTATTAAAAAATATTATATGTTTCATGAATTTGCATGTCATCCTTGCTCAAGAGCCATGTTAATCTTCCCTGTATGGTTCCAATTTTAGTTTATATGCTGCCAAAGCAACCACTGTCTACTAAGTTTTTGAGGAAACCATATTGCTAGAGAAACTGCAAGCCTGAGCAGCCTCCAATTGTTGAAGACTTACATCCATCTTGGACCTCCAAACATTCATAAGCAGGAAGCAGGCCTCAAAAACTATGGCCCCCAAATGAGGGCTTGCTCCCCAACCCCCACTTTAGACATGGAGAAGAAGAAGAATAATGGACAAGGAGGCTCCTCCCAGAAGGATCCAAGGACCCCTGAGGTTGGTGGACAATGGACTTCCAGCACAGATTAGAATCAGAACACAATCAAGGACGCTGTCTCCCCAATAGAAACTCTTCCTATGTCTGCCCAGAGTAATTCCTTAACTGTGATGGACCAAGAGCTGTGGCATCATTGCTTTCCATTTTTTGAATGAAAGTTATGGTGCAGTAATCCTTTCCCTGCTCCAGCAGGTGAGGGGGTGGCAGACAGGGGCCAATAATTTGTCATTTTGTTCCTAGATTGCCAGACCAAGAGGAGCTATGTCTGGGTCTGCAAAAAAGAACCAGACATTGCCACAAATCCTGGGCTTGAGCTGAATGCAGGGACTGGTGGGTTTCTCTATTGTGTCCCTTGGAGAGGGAGTGAAGACTTCTTATGCAGTGCCTCTCAACATATTCTAACCTTCCTGCCTGCTAGGCTTGCCATGTGTTGTGTTCCAGACAGTAAAATTTAAGCAGAAGTTCTGACTTTCTTACTGCTGGGCTAAGGTAGTTATGTACTAGTGTGTCTCCCCACAATGAACCTCCCACCTTCTTCCCACAAAGCCCAAGGGATAAAGTTCAGGGCAAATTAGAATCCAAAAGAAGGAGCCTCAAAGTGGAAGAAACCTGGATGCCTGAGTCACTATGTGGGGAAAACACCAACTAAAAAGCTTTATGTGATGCACATTTGATATGAGTGAGAAATAAATTTTTGATTGTTTTAGGCCGTTGATATTTTGAGATTGCAACAACAGCTAGTATAAGTTAGCCCAATGCTTTAGGAAAACGTCTATTTGTTTATCTAATCTATGAAGATCACTGACTCATTACTCTGTTTTGTTTTCTTAATGAACACAATATACCACGTGGGTAAGAGATAAGGGGAAGGGGTGGAGGGGGGATTTGGAGCCAGAAGACAAGAAGTTCTCTCTTTGCCTATTCATGGGTATTTAGTAAATTAACATTTCCATGCTGGGTCATGATTATTTTCCCTGACCCTGCCCAGAAGAAAGCAGTCTCCAACTGTATACTCACTGGCATTTTGCTTTCAGGGATACCGTTTTGTAATTGGGCTCGGTTCAGTCCTCATGGTCTGAAGAGAAAATGATATACCGTGCTTTAATAAGAGATGTTCTGTCTTTAGTGCAAGACCCAGCCCGCTGTTTGTAATAAACTCTGAAATCTGTGCTTGACAAGTACTGCTTACATACAGAGCATGTCGTGAAGTATAACAGAGAAGATGAAGCCTGGTAAAATGACACAGTTTGCTTCTCTCTTCAACAAAGGAAACTCCGATTCTGGTTTTAGAAGGGACCGGCACCTTCTCCTTTCCCTGCCAGATTTTCCTTCTACCAAGACTGGGGTCCAACTGTGAGCCCTGTGCTTCAGGTCAAGAGAAATTCAGTATGTGAAAGCATTTTGCAATCCGTAAAGCTTAAATATGCATGCACGTTGTGAGGCAATATGGTATAAAGGAAAGCAGAGGTTTAGAAGTCAGTCCCACTCATTTTAAATCCTGGGTCCACTGCCCTCTAGCTAGGTAATTCTTGGAATGTTTCTCAACTTCTCTGATCTTCAGTTCCCTCCACTATAAAATAAGACCTATAAGACCTACTACTTAGGGTGGGAATAAAATCAATAACATGTGAATACCTAGCTCAGTGTCTGGTACATGTTGGTGCTCAATAAACGTGTAATTCCTTCCTTTCCCTTTCCTACCCGCATGCTGTCCTCAGGGTAGAACACACAGATGATTCTTTCTCGTGCCCTGCCTGCCTCAGTACATTTCTGGATGTACGGATTGAGACTTCCTGACTTACGATTGCATAAACTCCACAGCAAGTATCTTTGGCTGTGTTAGTGCAAATCGCTTGAATAATGCCCCAGTTCTCCTATACGGCAGACTCCATTGGATTAAGAAAGAAGGCAACAGAATGGAAAGAGCATTCAACTTGGTGTCAAGTCCTGCGTACAGATCTCTTTTCCAGCCTGTGCACTGTTGGTTAAATTAAAAATCTCTCTAAACCTCAGTTTACTCATATGGAAAATGTCAGTTATAGCTTCCACAAAAGAACTTCGTGACATAAAAAAACCTAGCACAAATATAAGGTATTTCAGTATGCTTCCAGTATATCTTTGCTTACTCTTATTGTCCTATGTGTTAATCCTACTAAAAAGCCTTGTGTCCCATGTGTCTTCTCCCACACCTACTGAGTTTGTAAGGCAAGGTAGGTGCTTTGGGCAGGCATCCATCCATGGCATCACTTCATCTATCTTTGCTCATGTTCAAGAATGGTTTGGTTTCTTTCATGCGCGTCCATGTGAAGAGACCACCAAACAGGCTTTGTGTGAGCAACATGGCTGTTTATTTCACCTGGGTGCAGGCGGGCTGAGTCCGAAAAGAGAGTCAGTGAAGGGAGATAGGGGCAGGGCGATTTTATAGGATTTGGGAAGGTAATGGAAAATTACAGTCAAAGGGGGTTGTTCTCTGGTGGGCAGGGGTGGATCTCACAAAGTACATTCTCAAGGGTGGAGAGAATTACAAAAAACCTTCTTATGGGTGGGGGAAATTACAAAGTACATTGATCAGTTAGGGTGGGGCAGGAACAAATCACAATGGTGGAATGTCATCAGTTAAGGCTGTTTTTACTTCTTTTGTGGATCTTCAGTTACTTTAGGCCATCTGGATGTATACGTGCAAGTCACAGGGGATGCGATGGCCTGACCTGGGCTCAGAGGCCTGACATTCCTGCCTTCTTATATTAATAAGACAAATAAAACAAAATAGTGTTGAAGTGTTGGGGTGGCGAAAATTTTTGGGGGGTGGTATGGAGAATAGGTGATGTTTCTCAGGGCTGCTTCAAGTGGGATTGGGGTGATGTGGGAAGCTAGAGTGGGAGAGATTAAGCTGAAGGGAGGCCTTGTGGTAAGGGGTGATATTGTGGGGATGTTAGAAGAAACATTTGTCGTATAGAATGATTGGTGATGGCCTGGATACGGTTTTGGATGAACTGAGAAACTAAATGGAATAAGAGAAGGAGAAAAACAGGTATAAAAGGTCTAAGAATTGGGAGGACCCAGGACATCTGATTAGAGAGTGCCTAAGGAGATTCAGCATAGTCCTGCCGGCAAAGATTATTTATTTACTTCAAGAGTTTAGAGTGGCAGTCTGGGGATAGCACCAGGAGATATCAGCTGTGATGGCTTGGAGAAACAGTGTAAACCGGCAGTGTAAACAAGAGCAGGGCATGTATGAGTAGTTGAGAACGGCAAATAGGAGTATGACTAGATAAAAGATAGTAGGGATGACAAGTTTTTTTGGGGCACAGTCTAAGTTGGTCTGGTGTCGAATGAGACTGGGGCCTAATAAAAAGGAGCGTCTATACAGGAGCTTAAATGGGCTGTACCTTGTAGCATTCTGAGGACAGGCCTGAATTCTGAGAAGCGAAAGTGGTAAAAGTATTGTCCAGTCCTTTTTAAGTTGGTGGCTGAGCTTGGTGAGGTGTGTTTTTAAAAAGACCTTTAGTCTGTTCTACTTTTCCTGAAGACTGAGGACCTTAAGGGATATAAAGGTTTCACTGAACACTAAGAGCCTGAAAAACTGCTTGGCTGATTTGACTAATAAAGGCTGGTCTGTTATCAGACTGTATAGAGGTGGGAAGCCTAAACTGAGGAATTATGTCTAACAGAAGGGAAGAAATGACTGTGGTGGCCTTCTCAGAGCCTGTAGGAAAGGCCTTTACTTATTCAGTGAGAGTGTCTATTTAGACTAAGAGGTATTTTAGTTTCCTGACTCGGGACATGTTGAGTAAAGCTAATTTGCCAGTCCTGGGTGGGGGCAAATCCTCGAGCTTGATGTGTAGGGAAGGGAGGGGGCCTGAATAATCCCTGAGGTGTAGTAGAATAGCAGATGGAACACTGAGAAGTTATTTCCTTGAGGATAGATTTCCAGGATGGAAAGGAAATGAGAGGTTCTGAGAGGCGGGCTAGTGGCTTGTACTATAGCATAACCTGCCTTTGCTGGTGTGTGGCGATTAGGCCTGATGGAACTGCCATCAAGCGTGATCAGGGTGAGGAACAGGAAAGAAGGAAATATGGGGAAATGGGGTGAATATCAGGTGGATCAGAGAGATACAGTCATGGGGGTCAGGTGTGGTATCAGGAATAATGTGGGAAGCCAGATTGAAGTCTGGGCCAGGAACAATGGTAATTGTGGGACTTAAAGAGTGAGTACAGCTGAAGGAGCTGGGGAGCAGAAAGTATATGTGTCAGGTGTGAGGAAGAAAATAGATTTTGGAAGTTATGAGAAATGTAGAGAGTGAGTTGAGCATAGTTTGTGATTTTTAGGGCCTCTAACAGTATTAAAGCAGCGGCAGCCACTGTACGCAGACATGAGGGCTAGGCTAAAACAGTAAGGTCATGTTGTTTAGACAGAAAGGCTACACGGTGTGGTCCTGGCTCTTGTGTAAGAATTCTGACCACACTAACCATGCCTAGGAAGGAAAGGAGTTGTTCTTTTGTAAGGGATTGAGGTTTGGGAGATTAATCAGACACGATCAGCAGGGAGAGCACGTGTGTTTTTATGAGAATTATGCCGAGATAGGTAACAGATGAGGATGAAATTTGGGCTTGACTGAAGTAATGGGGGCTGTCTGAGAAGCCTTGCGGCAGTACAGCCCAGGTAATTTGCTGAGCCTAATGGGTGTCGGGGTCAGTCTAAGTGAAGGCAAAGAGAGGCTGGGATGAAGGGTGCAAAGGAATAGTAAAGAAAGCATGTTTGAGATCCAGAACAGAATAATGGGTAGTAGAGAGAGGTATTGAGGATAGGAGAGTATATGGGTTTGGCACCTGGGGGTGGATAGGCAAAACAATTTGGTTGATAAGGCGCAGATTCTGAACTAACTTGTAAGCCTTGTCTGGTTTTAGGAGAGGTAAAATGGGGGAATTGTAAGGAGAGTTTATAGGCTTTAAAACGCCATGCTGTAGCAGACGAGTAATAACAGGCTTTAATCCTTTCAAAGCATGCTGTGGGATGGGATATTGGCATTGAGCGGGGTAAGGGTGATTAGGTTTTAATGAGATGGTAAGGGGTGCATGATCGGTCACCAAGGAAGGAGTAAAGGTATCTTATACTTGTGGGTTAAGGTGGGGGAATACAAGAGGAGGACGCAAAGGAGGCTTTGGATTGGGAAGAAGGGCGGCAATGAGATGTAGCTGTAATCCAGGAATAGCCAGGGAAGCAGATAATTTAAAGTGTCTCGGCCTAATAAGGGAATTGGGCAGGTGGGGATAACTAAAAGGAGTTAAAGGGGCTTTCGAGGTGATCGGGCAGCGTCAGTCTTCAGCTGCTAAGCCGAGAAGGAGTCAGAGAGCCTTGGGCCAGAGTTCCAGGGGTTCTGGGAGTGGCTGCCAGGTGAGTTGAACCGTCCGATTTCCAGTGGGGTCCTGCACAGATGGGACATGGCTTAGGAGGAATCCTGGGCTTCAGGCATTCCTTGGCTTGGTGGTCAGATTTCTGGCACTTGTAGCAAGCTCCTGGGGGAGGAGGTTCTGGAGGAACGCCTGGCTGCTGCGGTTCAGGCGTTTGAAAGTTCTTGTGTGCTGGAGATGTGGCTGGGGTTTGTCTCACAGTACAGGCAAGGAATTGCAACTTTTTTTTATTATTTCACACCTTGAAGGTGAGGTTAATTAAGTTCTGTTGTGGGGTTTGAGGGCCAGATTCCAATTTTTGGAGTTTTATTTAATGTCAGGAGCAGATTGGGTAATAAAATGTATATTGAGAATAAGATGGCCTTTTGACCTTTTAGGGGCTAGGGCTGTAAAGTGTCTGGGGGTTGCTGCCGAACAAGCCATGAACTGGGCTGGGTTTTTATATTTGATGAAAAAGAGCCTAAACGCTATCTGATTTGGAATAAAGAAAAAGGAGCATTAACCTTGACTATGCCTTTAGCTCCAACCACCTTTTTAAGAATAAATTGCTGGGCAGGTGGGGAAGGGCTAGTCATGGAACGAAACTGTAAGTCAGACCGGGTGTGAGGAGGGGAGGTGATAAAAGGATTATAGGGTGGAGGAGTGGAGGCTGAGGAAGAATTGGGACCTAGCTTGGCCTGGCGAGGAGGGGAGAGGTCAGATGGGTCTGTAGAAAAGAAAGATTAGAAAGACTCAGCAACGCTTGGGGTTGGGACCGAGGGGACAGGCGGGAGGGAAAGAAAGAAGATTTGGGACCTGTTGCATTGGGCACAGAGACTAGGAAGGGACTGATGTGTAAAAGAATGCCTGGACGTCAGGCACTTCAGACCATTTACCTATTTTACGACAAGAATTATTTAGATCTTGCAGGATGGGAAAATTCAAAGTGCCATTTTCTGGCTATTTGGAACTACTGTCAAGTTTGTATTGGGGTCAAGCGGCATTGCAGAAGAAAATAAGGCGTTCAGGTTTTAAGTCAGGTGTGAGCTGAAGAGGTTTTAAGTTCTTGAGAAGACAGGCTAAGGGAGAAGGAGGAATGGAGGGTGGAAGTTTGCCCACAGTGAAGGAGGCAAACCCAGAGAAAAGAGAGAGTAGAGACACGGAGGGAAGGGGTTCGGGGGTTCTTACCCTCCAGAAAAGCGGGAAGGGGGGTCGGGGCACGGAAATAAGGGATTGGGGCACAGAGATAAGAGGTTGGGGTGCGGAAATAAGGGATTGGGGGTTCTTGCCCCCTAGAAAAGCGGGACTTGCTGCTAAGGGTGAAGGAGAAGGGGTTGAGGGGTACTTGCCCCTTCCCCAGAAAAGCAGAGAAGGGGTAGAGACAAGGAGAGAGGAGAGAAGGGGTTGAGGAACTTGCCCCTCCCCCAGAAAAGCGGGACTTGCCGCTAAGGGTGAAGGACAAAGGCAGGTGTCCCTGCGTGGTCTGACACCTTTGAAACGTGGGTGAATAACCAGAGAGGTGTCCCTGCATTGATTAAACACGAAGGGAAGGCTGCCTTCCCAGTCCGTGACTGGCGCCGAAATTTTGGGTCCACGGATAAAACATGTATCCTTCGTCTCTACCAGAAAATGAAAGGAATTGAAATTAAGAGAAGGGAGAGATTGAAGTGTGGCGCCAAGATTGAAAGGAGAAAGAGGTTGAGGGATAGTGAGGGAGGTTGGAAAAGAGAGTAAAAAGAGGCTGCTTACTGGATTTGAAATTGGTGAGATGTTTCTTGGGCTGGTCTGTCTGAGGACCTGAGGTCATAGGTGGATCTTTCTCACAGAGCAAAGAGCAGGAGGACAGGGGATTGATCTCCCAAGGGAGGTCCCCCAATCTGAGTCACAGCACCAAATTTCATGCGTGTCCGTGTGAAGAGACCACCAAACAGGCTTTGTGTGAGCAACATGGCTGTTTATTTCACCTGGGTGCAGGCAGGGTGAGTCCGAAAAGAGAGTCAGCCAAGGGAGATAGGGGTGGGGCCGTTTTATAGGATTTGGGAAGGTAATGGAAAATTACAGTCAAAGGGGGTTGTTCTCTGGTGGGCAGGGGTGGATCTCACAAAGTACATTCTCAAGGGTGGGGAGAATTACAAAGAACCTTCTTAAGGGTGGGGGAGATTACAAAGTACATTGATCAGTTAGGGTGGGGCAGGAACAAATCACAATGGTGGAATATCATCAGTTAAGGCTGTTTTTACTTCTTTTGTGGATCTTCAGTTACTTTAGGCCATCTGGATGTATATGTGCAAGTCACAGGGGATGCGATGGCCTGGCCTGGGCTCAGAGGCCTGACAGTTTCAACGCATGCTACTTTAAAACAGCCTCATCCAGGCAGACCGCAGGGAGAAAGTTCCATCTTTCTGTAAGATTCTTTTTGAACATTTCTTTCAATTCATCCACCAGTTCCAGTGTGCTTCATATATTTCAGTTAAGGTTTAGTGAAGTCTTATCCCAATTCTGTGCTGGCCATTTTACAAATAGAAATTCCTAAAAGTTAATATAGCAGATATGAAATACAATGCATGGATAAGGTGTCTGAGATATTGTTACCAGGGGAGTCATCTGTTTGAATTTTCTGACTTGACTTAAAAAGCCTAACCACCTTGATGTTTGTGTAAACTTGAATTCGATTCCATTAGGGTGTAACGTTACCATTGTCTCACTTATATGTTAATAGAGTTTTGTACATTTGAGAATATATTTTCTTATAGTTGGAGGCTTTCGGACTTCTGCTTTATTTCACAGCTGTCTACACTTGAGGCCACATTTTTGGACATCCACTTTTAATTTTCATGCCTTCTGCTTCTTTGGAACCAGTTCATGTTTCTCCTGTGAAGCTATATGGAAGCTCATTTAGGGGGCATGGTACAAATTTCCAAGGAAGAATACTGAATTTTGAAAAGAGAGTAAAATAACATTATGGAAATCTTATGTTCCAACTCTGCTCTGACTCATTAATTCTCTCTGTGTGTTGCCTCGATGATCCAAATCCTCTACGTGCCTTCAAACAGGCTCTGCTCTCCTGCATTTGGTTTGGTTCCTGGGCACTTTTCCTCTGCTGCCCAGGGAGTTTTCCCCAGTCCTTGGATTTTAACACAGTGTAAGCTCATGTTCAACTCCTGCTGCTGCTGCTTTTTTTCCACTTCGGTCTCCTCATCTAAATGGATCTCACATAATTTATCTCATGCCTTATTGCAACTGTTACCACTTTGCTCCAAAAATATTTTCCTCCTATTCAACTACTTTGTCACTCAGGCTTATTGTTATGTTGATATATTGTTCACTCCTGTGCCTCCTTAACATTCTCATATGTTGTACACAACAGCAAATGCATTTGATGTTGTGAAGCTGCAGGCCTCACAGCTTTTGCAGGAGAAAAAAAAAGTTAATTTCTAAATTTCTCACTCTGAGTGCTTTGCAAGTCTATTCTACCATTATTTCATTTCTTTTGCTTCTGTTTAAGAAGCAAAGAATTGTATATTTCTGGGGACTCATGAAATTCTTTTATACAATGATATTCTAGAAAATGTTCATTTATCTGTTTCCTTCCTTTACTTTCTCACGTGTTTTCAAAAGCTTTGTTGAAGTGCTGAGAATATACGCCATGTAACTTAGCAGGATTTATTTTAAATGTCTTGAATCAGGGAAGCTTTAAACTCACCACTTTGAGAAAAATTTCATATTCCATTAAGTTTTTACTGAGGGGAATTATATCAAGTACCCTTAATTTTAACTTTTCTAATTTCATTCTGTTATTTCTGGCTAGAAATTGGAGGAATTTTACCTTGCTGTTTGTTCATAGAATTTTAGAACTGGAAGGAAACTTAGAGAATGTCTTCTCCATCATCCTGACTTTTCAGACACCAAAGCTTAGAGTAGCTGAGTGGATTGTCATTGTCACAAAACGGGTCTTAGCAGAACTGGAGCCAAAGCTCAGGTCTTCAGATTCCCGGCGCAGATCTGTGTCCTCTCTGATGCCCAGGGATACACTGAGCATTTTCTTGTTTTTTTTTTTTTTTTTTTTTTTTTTTTTTGTCTAAGTTCTGTGAATTTTTATCTTAGAGTGTGTCACTTGGATGTGCCTCAGACTCATAAGGCCTTAACTGGTTTAATTCTGCTTTTTAGGGATAGGGTATTTGAATAGACAGGGCTGAGACGTATAGTCATTCATTCATCTGAGCCACAAATGGCTCATTTTGGTGACCTGGCCCAAGCACTATTCCTCATGTATAGAAAGCTCTTTATAAATATTGTTGAAGAAACGATAAATGAAAAAATTTCCCCTTTTTACTCATATGTTGTGAACTGTAAGGCAGAAAAAGAAGAAAAAAAGATTTACTGCTATCAGTGAAAATATAATCTTGCAGCTGAAAGCACAGGTGGAAATAACAGTGTAAGAAACCATATTTAATTGCCAGAATGAAAGTGCTATAAAAGTTCAGAAATGCAAAACTAGTAGAACCAGTGCCTATAAAAATATAAGGAGTGTGGCTAGAGTAAACACCAGAATATGTTGTGTAAAATAGGGAATATGTCTGAAGTTTGGAAAGCATGTGTACCTGACAGATAAAATAATGAGAAATAAAGAGAAACACTACTTTCAACAGAGAAAATTGAGGGAAAACATTAGAGACAGAAAGAAAGCAGAAATTAATTTAAGTACACTCATAAATAATCGATTCACGGTATTTAATGGTTCTTAAAAATGTAAATCACTTTATTGTGTGGGTTTTTTTTTAATTTATTTTTTTTTTATTATACTTGAAGTTTTAGGGTACATGTGCACATTGTGCAGGTTAGTTACATATGTATACATGTGCCATGCTGGTGCGCTGCATCCACTAACTCGTCATCTAGCATTAGGTATATCTCCCAATGCTATCCCTCCCCCCTCCCCCCACCCCACCACAGTCCCCAGAGTGTGATATTCCCCTTCCTGTGTCCATGTGATCTCATTGTTCAGTTCCCACCTATGAGTGAGAATATGCGGTGTTTGGTTTTTTGTTCTTGCGATAGTTTACTGAGAATGATGATTTCCAATTTCATCCGTGTCCCTACAAAGGACATGAACTCATCATTTTTTATTGTGTGGGTTTTAAGAGTATCTCACGAACGTACCTCGAGGCCTTTGACTCACTGCTTAAACCTGCTAGGTAGGGAGAATAACTTATAACTTTCCCAATGAACTCTTTTACTAAAATCTAGATTCTTATTAATTCTTCTAAGTGAATTGGTAAAGGGAGCAAATGCATTTCTTTACTATTGATTCAAAACATAAGGTGACGACTTAACTCAATAAATAATTTAGATTTTTTCATTAATTAGGCATCTCCTGAGATAAGACTGAATATTAAAAAGCATCAGTACTGAGGTTTGCACTCCTTTAGAATTGGGCTTTGGGTTATACCTGAAGACATTAAACACCCCGCCTGTGGTGTTTACTTCATTATGCCCATATGAAAAATGAAAAAATGTATTCCAATACCTGCTTCTCTTTTGGATTAGAGGAAAGGCATTGGTGAAACTCAGAATGCCTGGACTTTGATTCTGGCTATATATCTTAAACAATTAAATTAAAGTTCTTGAGAACACAGTTTCCTTATGTGCTAAATTAGAACTATATTACAAGGCTACTTTCTGTCAAGATTTATGTATTAGGTAAGGTTCTTAGATTTCAAGTAGCAAAGGAATTTATTGAAAGACAGTATTGGAATCTAAAAATAAGTCACACAATCAGGCTTCAGAAGAGATGACCCGGAAGGTCTGAGGCTTAGAGGAGCAATGGGCGACAGCTCCTTTCTTCAGGATCCTTCCACTGGGATGAACGTAGCTCCTTTGTCACAGAGCTTCAGGTGCAACTTCCTGCAACCGAGTATCCGATTGGAGGATACTCAATCCCTGGATAACGGACAAGCCTCTAACCCAGGCTAGGCCTATCCAGTGCTCTCTCTCTAGAAGCTGAGTTTCAGGAAAGAGGGCTGCGATAATAGGAAGGTAATGATACGTATTCCCAGGAAAGTCAATTCTGTAGAGCTTAAGCACCAAGCACCAAGCACCAAGTCCAAGGTCTTATCTCCCAGTGACTCTAACATTTTTTTTTTCTCACCCAGGATACATACACTTTCACTAGAAACTGTAATCAGATTTTGCTTTAGGGAATTCTTCTTTCATCAGATAAAGGCTTTGGAGATGCTTTAGTTATCTATTACTACAAAAAAGCAATCCCAAACTTGGTGAAACGGGAGCGTTCCCTGATCCCCCTCGCAGGATGTGCACTGTGGAGGGGGGCGGGGTGGAAGGGGGTTGGCTCACCTATTCAATCACCGCGCTGCTCAAGCCGCTTGCTGGAGGGGAAGCATGCAGACGGACAAGTGAAGGAGCCAAAGTGGGCATGTGTTACAGTGCGCCCTTTTAGCCTTGCCCTTTGTGGAGTGCTTGAGTGTTATCCAGCTCAATGGACCCTTTGCCTTTCTGTAAGGCAGAGGGCCAATGTGACAGCTTTCTGTATCCTGAGCTCTTGTCCAGCATCTCAGAAAAATTGGGTCGCACATGGACTGGAAGGATGAATGCGGAAGCGTGTTTTTTTTTTTTTTGTTTTTTTTTGTTTTTTAATAGAGTTTCTCTCTGTTGCTCAGGCTGGAGTGCAGTGGCGCCATCTCGGCTCACTACAACCTCCGCCTCCCGGGTTCAAGCGATTCTTCTGCCTCAGCCTCCTAAGTAGCTAGGATTATAGGCACGCGCCACCACTCCCATCTAATTTTTGTATTTTTAGTAGAGATGAGGTTTCACCAGGCTGGTCTCGATCTCTTGACCTCGTGATCCGCCCACCTCGACCTCCCAAAATGCTGGGATTACAGGCGTAAGCCACCGCGCCCAGCCGAATGTGGGAGTTTTACTGAGTGATGGAGGTGGCTCTCAGCGTGATAGGTGGGGGGCCAGAAGTGGGGGATGGAGTGGGAAAATGATCTTCGCCTGGAGCCGTCCCCTATCGCCCCCAGCCAAAATCCTCTCTGCATTCAGATGTTCCTCCTCTTCTCTCTCTGCAGCGGCCTTCTGCCGTCTGCCTGCTTGTATCCTCCTCTCCTACCTGCTGGTCTGCTCTGGAGTCTGGGGTTTGAGGTTTATATGGGCACAGGATAGGGGGTGTGGCAGGCCAAAAGGCAACTTTTTGGGCGTGAAGACTGGAATGCCTGTTCTTATTGAGGGCCACAGGTATCTAGGCTTGAGGGTGGGGCCTTTGCCAGGGAACCGCCCTCTTCTACCCACTATTTCCATGTCTCCTGTCTATATCATTAGTGGTTGGAGACAAAAACCATGTCATTATTTATGATTCTTTAAGTGAGGAATACAGGCAGGGCTCAGTGGGGACAGCTCATCTCTGCTTTTCATGGTGTCAACTGAGGAGGCTCAACTGGGGCTAGAGCATCCAAAATGGCCTCACTCACATTTTTGGGAGCTAGAGATGAGCCAGGGAGTTCACATGTATGGTTAGGTTCTTCTCCTGTTCTATCCTGTTTCCTCATCCCTTTAAACTAACCCCCATCTCAGACTCTTCCTCCAGGGAACTCAGCCTAAGTTTCTGGGCCTCTATATTGTCTACTGTACAGGGAGGAGTTGGGCTAAATAGCCTGTTGAACTCCTTCCAGGTTTGAGGTATGAGGCTTGGGATTTCATGAATTACTCTTTCCTGCCCCCTCTCTCTTCCTCCCTGAGTGAAGGGGGAGTGTTTCCCCAGATCCTGCAATCCACAATGTTGGTGGGCAGTAGAAAGTTCATAGGATTTCAAGTCACACAGACATAAATATACTTTTAACACTGGGGCCTTGCACCTGCTATTTAATTTCTCTGGGCCCCAATTCTTTTGTCAGGAAAAATGGACAATTTTCTGTGTCTGTCTCAGAAAATTGCTATGAAAATTAACTGCAATAAAACATTTGCAGCACAAATAGAGGATCTGGTACATAGAAGCTGCTTAATGAATATTATTCCCTTTCTCTCCTTTTGGCTAAAGGTGCCATCCTTCTGGGACTTTATTACATTCCCCTTGGGACAGAATAGATCAAAATTTCAGTACAATGCATTTTCTCATGATGTGGCTTGACATGTAACAGTGCTTAAATGATGTCCTTGGGAGTACAGTGATTTGTTGTAAAGTGTCAACAGCTGAAATCTGACCTCACCTCTTAACCCAGGACTAAAGTAGGGACACAAAACCCAAGATTCACTAGTGTTTAAAGAAATAAAAGTTATGAAATGTCAGTGTTTAGTTTCCAACAAACTCACAGAATTCAATAAGGAAAATATATGAGAGAATGGATTTTCACCTTTTTCATATTCATTAAAAGAAACTCATAGACCATACAAATACCTCCCTTACCTCACTTTAGGCTGTGCTGGTTGTTATGGCTTGGCTGTGTCCCCACCCAAACCTTATCTTGAATTGTAGTCCCCATAATCCCCATGTGTCATAGGAGGGACCAGGTGGAGATAATTGAATCACGGGGGTGATTCCGCCATCCTGTTCTCGTGATAGTGAGTGAGTTCTCACAGGATCTGTTGGTTTTATAAGGGGCTTCCCCCTTTGCTGAGCACTGATTCTTCTCCTTCCTGCCACCATGTGAAGAAGGGAGTGTTTGCTTCCCTTTCTGCCCTGATTGTAAGTTTTCTGAGGCCTCCCCAGCCCTGTGGAACTATGAGTCAATTAATTCTCTTTCCTTTATAAATTACCCATTTTTGGCTATGTCCTTATAGCAGTGGGAGAAAAAACTAATACACTAGTTTAAAGTAAAAACTATTAAGACTCCAAGTTGGAACTTCATTGCATGGTTTATTTGCTCCTGAGTCAATAAAACCTCAAGACTGAACTTTCAAAATGAAAACCACAAATTTGTCCTCTTATCTTACTATCAGCCTCTCAGCTTTCACATTCACCAACTGATAAGCCCCTTAAAATTCTTAGGTTTTAAATTTTCTGCCAATAAAAAGTGAGCGTGACACCGTTCTCTCTACCAGTAGCTAGCCACCACTATATTTCAATGAGGATTCACACTGCATGACTCCATGGCTGAATTCATCCAATTCTTGGTACCATGGTGAAGGATGTGCTTTCAGAGCTTTTTTCTATAATCTCTTGGAGACACTACTTTCTCACTCACACAGTTTGCCTGCCAATTTGGGGCTCCTTCTTTCATCAGAGGACCACAAACTCTGATTGTTCAATTAATTTTACATAAGATCAGCATGGGATTCTCAAGAGTGTTCCAGAATCATTTGTTAAGCACCATGCTTCACATACCAGATAGTAGCTTGAACCCACTTTTAGAGCATGTTCTTTTATTAATACTCCTTGAAGAGTTGCTCAATGTATTTATTAGATAGCATGCACCAAGTGAGATTGCATGCTGATCTAAGAAATAATTGCAATAACAGAGAATGTACTGATGGGGGGAAGTTTTTCTATATCATATATATTCCTAAATTCATAATTTAAGGAACCCTATGATTCTTAACTCTGCTTTTCATTAAAGACAATACACAGAGAAATAAACTAAATGGGCACTATATCTAATTTAGCCTCACTAATAAAGAATTACTAACTAAAATAGCTACAACATTTGTGTCTATCAACTTGGCAAATGTAAATTATAAGAGGAGAATATGTAAAAAATTGTTATACTCATTCACTTCTGATATGGGTATAAATTCAGACAAACAGTGTGGAGGGCAGTTTGGCAATCTGTGTCACAACTCTAAAAAGATGGAAAATCCAGTTCCACATTTAATAGAAACACTAAGGAAATCATCAGAGACATGTTCAACAATGTTTTGACAGTGACGTTTTTGAAATTATTATCCTTAACAATAAAAGTGAAAAAGGAAATGGCCAAGAATAAGAAATCAGTTTAGTAAACTGTGGCATGTCCATTCATTGAAATACTATATACCTGTCAAAAATGATTTTCAGAAAAGTAGATGAGAAAAATAATTGTTACAAGAAAAAATTGCATAAAAGCAAAATGTAGTGGCCATTTATTTAAAGTAAACAGAAAGACATTTATGTGTAGCTAGTAGGTTGATGCAAAAGTAATTGTGGCTTTTGCCATTACTTTCAAAGGCAAAAAACACAATTACTATTGCACCAACTTACTGTTTTGGTGTATTTATGTAAATATATATCTATATGTATATATTTATTTATACATGGTATGTGTGTGAGAGTGTGTGTGTAATATATTTTCTCTTTCCTAGACCACTGTCACTAAACTGGTGTGTTTGTGCTTCCACTCTGTGTCACTTCAGTTAATTTCCACAAACAGCAAGAGTGACCTTTTTGACCAGATCATGTCACTGCCTTGCTGAAGATCCCCAGTGGCTTCTTCTAGTGGCTCCGCTTAGAATAATGCAAAACTCTTTACAAAGACCTTCAAGGCCATGTATGGTAACTCCTTTCTATCTTCCCGGCCTCATCTCTTTAATTCACTGATTCTCTGTTTCAACATGTGCAATGAACAATATTCTGTGCAAAACTGTTCTGATAATGTGAGTGAAGTTATAGAGCTCCAGTTGCAGCATTCTTCAGGTGTGTTGAGTCAGAGATAGTTAAGAATGTTAGGCAACTGGGGTGAAAACTCACTCAGCTCATCTCCTCTGTTATCAAGGAGTCAGAGATGATCGAAGTGGAGAAGGAATGGGGCTGAAGGGAGAAGAGCAGCCACAAAGCTTACCATCTTTAGTCTCAATTTGCTCCTTTGGCTCAGGGGGATTGTTAAATCAGGTTTTAAAGATCTCATAGGTCTGTTCTGAAAATGCAACCTGGAGCAATTTCCTTAATTAAATCTTTCTGCTGTGGGTAGAATATTATTTAGCTAATGTTATTTCTATTTCCACAAGTTCCCTGACATTGCCAAATGAAGCATTAAAATAATAAAATGTCATTTTGTTTTTGTTTTATAATGCTCCATTTATTCTATTATTGGGCTTCTTGTCCACACAAGACCACCTCATTGAATATTTGCAAAACAAGGGAAGTTGAGAAAGAAGAAAGTTAGCAGCCGTTTTTCCTATTATAAAAATAATACATTTGGTGCAGAAGTCTTCAAGAAAAAGTTAAAATTTCCCATAATCTCACCAACTAGAGAGAAACACATAGGCATATATGTAATTCAGTTACATATTTATGTCTGTGTCTACATGTCTATATACATACATATATCTATTCTAACATGATACCTTAAATGCCTGTATATGTGTTTGTATGTATGTGTATATATATATATATTATATATGTATATGATATATATCTTTTACATGCATGTAAGGTATGTATGTAAGGTATGCGTGCTTGAATAGATATGTGTATGTATGTGTATATATATGGTATGCATGTTTGAATAGATATACACACATATAGACATACACACATATATATATATAAGCTCATGTGTGTAAGTACATATGTATATCAAAACAGCATTATGTGGACACATTATAGCAACTTCCCATTTACCAGGATATAACATTCTCCATGAAGCAAATCCAGCCAGTTTCTATGATCCTAGGTTACCAGTCTGATTTTTCAGCCTCTTCTCAGCTTTCCAGTATTTTCTTAGAAGAGACTTCTTCTAGATTCCAATTGTAGTGAATAATGCACATAAAGAAAAAAGACTTGGCCAGATATTAATATCTGAGGCTAATCTTTACTTGCATAACCCAGAAATTTAACCTTTGATTCAGCCAAACCAGGTAAGCTCCAGAATTCCCAGCCTCTGGCATTTTGCTGTCAATTCACCTTCTCCCTAGATGGCCTTCTCCATCCATTTTCTGTGTGTTTAAATCCTACTTGAGTGTTTAAATCCTTTCAAGTGACACTTTTATATGGCTGTCTTTTCTGACCTGAGTTCCACATCTTTTCTTTGTATTTTTTATGGGACTTACTGTATCTACCAGCTACTGTATCTGCCAGTAGCTTCTCTACTTGCCTTACCTACTCCTCCACAACCATGGTAAGAGCCCTCTGCCACTCCAACAACATAACCAGCCTAACTGATGGGGAAACCAAGCCTCTATATTCCACGGTTCATTTTTTTATGTTTAAACATTACAAGTAGTGTTGAAAAAGAACAGGAAAAGGAATTTCCAAGGCGAGGGACAGAAGTTTCAGAATCCACCCAACTGGGGAGAGACGAGAGCCTGGGAGACAGGACCAGAGAACCACAAACTTTTTTTTTTTTTTTTTTTTTTTTTTTTACTTTTATCTTGGCAGATAAAATAGGGGAAACACAGCAGAGAGGGCACTAGCTGGAAATACATGAAGAAAGAACTTTGCTGAATTCCTATCCTCTGAGTAAATGGAAAAGGAAGAAATCCATCATTGGAAGCACCAATTTACTCAACACTTATGACATGCCAGCCTTTGTACTAAGTACTTAACATATATGACCTCATTTAACCTTTAAAAAGCATGGATCATCATTAATCCCATTTTAAAGATGAAATAACTGAGGTTCAGAAAAGTTAAGTAACTGTCAGTCTCTTAGCTTAGAAAAAAGCAGCAAGTTGGGACTTAAATGTAACTTTATGAGCTTCTAAGCCCCTACTCTTAGCCATTTTCTTACACTGACTTCCAGCAGAGATGGTAAGGGCAGAGGTTTGGCAATGTTTCCTGGGAAGAGTGGGTAAGGGAGGTAACCCAATCCAGTGACCAGCCTGGAGTGGGACACCCCACCTTGCTGCAACATTGCAGTGTGTGTGTGTGTCTGTGTGTGTATGTGTGTGTGTTTTAGATGAGGACAGGGTGAAAGATAGAGTCCCTGTTGCAGTTCTGCCCTGATACCTTATCAAAGAAAACAACTACTTCTTGAGGACATGGCCCAGGACACATTGACTGTGGCCAGTAAGAAGAAAGTCCGGGACTCAGCTGGACCCACTGACAATGGCTGTCCGGTAATTGGCCACTTCAACAGGGAGAGGAACTCTGGCCATGAAGACAGGACAAATTGAAGTGTCACTAATATAGGGGAGGTGCCAGCCCATACCTGAGCCAAGAGCCACTGATGGTGTGAAAAATTGAGGTGGGGCAAGAGCCACAGGCCCTATAAAGCTGCTAGAGAGAAGGGACTTGGGGTAAAATTCTGGTTTCTGACACAAAGTTGGTGAGAGGGGGAGCTCCAATCACTGGTTTTGTCTTATTATTACCAGTTAAACTGTGCTTCTCCAGCCTTGATCTTTGAGACTCTTTTGCTGACAGGATCTATGTAAATATCTCTATTAAAAGAAGACAAAAACCCCTATCCTTTCCAGGGCTTACTTTGGAATAGAAGAGAATAAAGATTCCATTGTGGCCCCCTGCCTGTCTTCACTGCCTTAGGCCTATAGCCTACAGTCATGGTTGGGAGGAGGGAAGCCCATACACTTTGAACTGATCCCATCCTAAACATTTGATCAGAGATTTAAGAAGTTTCTAAAGGAAAGCTAAAGTGAAGAAACAGGAGACTATTCATGTGATTCAGGAAAACATAGCAATAATTCTTTCACTATGAAACAGAAGAGATGGGAGAGGATGAAAGGCAGGAGGGTAAGTTATCATCCCTAATAAATTAATAAGAATTTTGGACTTTTCTTTTGGTCAGCTGACATGACAGGGATTTGTGACTCTAGGACAAGGAGAAAATGGAAGACAGGAGAAATATCTTAGCAGAGAGAGTAAAGATGGGACCCCAAACAGTAAAGACTGGGACCTAGGGAAGAAGATGCTACCAGTGAGAGTCTGTTTCTAATTGTAAAAGCTGATGAACTTAAACAGTATCACTGTATGGTATTGCATGTAAGTTGTTTCTTATACTGTGTTTTTGTAGCATGTATGAATTTCAGAAGCTATAAAGTCAAATGTGCAAAAAAAATTCATTTTTTTCTAAAATGAAAATTAACTTTTCTCTTGAATCCCTGTCACCTGGAGCTAGAAACTTAGTCTTATTCAATTTCATAACCAAGAGAGGAAAACCATAGTTTTACTATATTTTGCCTCTCCCTAGATGTGCATCTGTGTTTCAAGAGGCTAATGGAGCCCCAAAGCATCAGGAGAATAAGGACATTTACATCCATTGTGATTGCATTGGGCTGCAAGTAAGAGGAACCCTAATTAATCAGTGACTAATGGGATATAATTTTTCTTATATAATAAAAAGACTAGAGTCAGAGGGTCCTGGTCTGATATGATGGCTCCCTGATCCTATTAAGGACCCAAGCACTTTCTATGTTTCTTCCCAGCCATCACCAGCATCTTAATTTTGTTCTCACACATGTCTCATGCCACTAGGTGACTGCTCCACCTTTGGCACCTTGTTTCCATTCCAGGATGAAAGAAGAGGAAGTACAAAGGTCCCCAAAGACACATGTTAGCTGAGTCAGCACCTTGTGGGAAAATTTTTCCAATTTATGCTTACATCTCGGTGGCCTGAATAATATCAGATGACCATTCTTAGTTGGAGAAGAGTTGGAAAATGTAATTTAAAAAAACTCTTTCAAAACAAAATGGTTGTCTGATTGCAAAGAAGAGATAGTGGATATTAGGCAGGCAACCAGCAGTGTCTTCCACAGGTGTTACACTCAGTCTGCAACAGCATCTTTTGAGATACAGTTTCTCAATTCACCAGTCTCCATTTTCACTGACATTTACTTTTCTTCTCCATTGAAATGCAATGGTCCAAGAAGATAGTGGATTTTGTGCAGAAGACCGGGTGGATGGAAGGAAGATATAGCATTGCTGATTTGGGCATCTAACACAAGAGAAGACAAAAATGCCCATGTTTCCAATACTCTTATTTGAGTAAGTAAAGCCTCTCTAGTGTTTAGGCCATACTCTACTATTGTCACTGTTGGGCCTCTGGGTACTCCAGCAACATCTGCAATTTACTATAGGCTAGAGTATTGCTAAGTCCCATGGAAAATCAATTGCTTGCTACTCTCAAATAACTTTTAGTGTTTAACTAACCCCATAACCTCTAACAACACACTGTAAATTCTCTTTCTTTGAAAGCAGAATCTTGACGATATTCTTTTCTTCTGGGATGTGAATTCCTTTGGTCAAAGGGACAGACTCATCACTCATTTTCTCCGGCTATATAAAAGCAGGTTTCTGGATAATTTACAGATAAATTAAGGCAAGTTTTTTTCGGCCCTCTGTCAAGATAAAGACCTGATTGAAAAAGACATAAATTACTGTTATTTTTTAATGATTATCAGTCAACATATTACCCTATACTTTCCTTAAGCTACCGTGTCTGTTATGTCAAAGGAACACTCTGGGGTCAATAAGTTTGCTATGTGCTTCAGGAGTTTCTCTTGGGTTAGCGAATTATTTAGGCTCCTTTAGGATCTCAGGCAATCTGTTTCTCCAGACATCCTGCATTGTCTGCCGGTAGCTTAGAATTTGCAGCAACTTTAGAGAATCCTCCCTAACGCACTGGTGTCTACAGTCCCTGGTCTATGACACAAGGGAAGTCTCCTTTGTGAAAACCCCCATAAGTCAGGGAATAGATTCAAAAAATATTCCTTCTGAGCGAAAACTCTAAAAGAAATAGAATTTCTCTGGGAGAGTTTGGGGAGCTGTGAAGATTTGAGAGACCCTAAAGCAGCCATCATTCAACTCATTTGGGTCACAGACCTCTTAGAGAATCCTATGAAATGTATAAATCCTCCACCCAGACAAATATGCAAATGTTCTTGGGGCTCACTTTTTGTGTGTATTCTTCCAGGGGGAATCAAAGAACTATTTAAGCTCAGGTTGAGAACTCTTTCTTCATCTAGACAATTCTTGCATTAGCAGAAAGTGTGGCCATCTCTTTTCTATCATGACCCAATTTGGGGTGCAGGAAGGAAGCAAGGGAAATGGGAGTAGAAGCCAAGACTGGGGAGACTAGAAACAGAAGACCCTATAATGTCCAACCTGACCTCTGCCCTCAAGTCCTCTAACCGTCAGAGCTAGGGATTTCACCCCCTCCTTTAGTTCCTGTCCAATCTCTGATGCGTAACCAAGCCAGGCACCTGGTCTTGCTCTTTCATGTGGGATCCAGGTCCAGGAACCAGGCCTAGAAACAAAGTTTTTGTCATACTCCTATGAACCTATGAACAAGCTCCTGCCATATATATTCTATTTGTAGGCATGAATCATTCATCTTTTGCCCCATTGAAATCTTAGAGTCCTGGCCCCAAGATAAAAATGGGTCCAATTTTTTTTAATTTCTTTTTCTCTAGCCTTATTTGTGCTGTTGGCTTTGCTCACAGTCTGTCCAGTTCATATTGTTTCCAGGAGAGGAGAAGAAGTCAGCAATGGGAAATGGACTTTTCTTAGGTCCTCTGGAGTTTTTCAGGCTGGAGTTCATCAATGAGATAAACGGCTTTCTAATCCCTTTGTATTATACCTTTTATCTTTTTCTTTGTGAAATATTTTGTCAGATTCTATTAGATACGAGGTCATGTTTCCTGTTTTCAAGATGTTTGAAATCTAAGGGAACAAAGAGAAAAATGGAGTATGATGTGCATCTTCAGACTGAGATAAATGGTCATAAGATGGTGATATACAGAGTTCTCAGAGGAAGAAAATTCGCTTTGAGCCATAGGGAACAGGAAGCCAGGGATTTAAGCAGAGACCTGAATGATGGTCTCTTTCCCACAGGACAACCATTCTCAATTTTTTTCTTTAATAGACCTTTGAGAATCTCATGAAGATAGGGGAAGGCCTCTGAGAGCTGTGGTAAAGCCAGCTAATAATTAAAAATCAAGGTCCTGAACTGTAGCCATAACATCAGGATAGCCTGGGCAGGTCATTTTCATGATGTATCTGGATAACCTCATCTATAAAGCAGAATTGAAGGAGATATGACTAGTAATAACTCAGGCTTCTACTTGCTTTAAAATTTATAATTCTATCATCTAGTTTATTACCCTGTATAGAGCCATACTTATTGTTCCAAAGAGATTGAATATGTTTTTATCAAAAGAAAAATAATTCTTGTATCTCATCCAAAAATCACAAAATTATTGAAAAATGTATGCTACCCACACTGGAATTTTAAAGACCCTAACATTTCTCAGCTTCTAATTTAAGGGGTTCATTATAAATAATGAAGGCCAAACTTTACTGAACAATGAATATGTGTCAAGTAAATTGCTAAGTGCATTGCATGCATTATATCATTTAATCCTTCCATTAATTCAATGGATAAAGTGCTATTGTTATTATTACGTACTATATTATTATTCTCATTTTATAGATTAGGAAACTAAGGGCGGCAGCTATTAGGTTACTTTCTCAAGGAATCCCCGTCTGATTTGAATTTGGGCACTCAAATTCCACAGCCCAGGCACTTCAATCACTGCAATGGCTTGCTTTACTGGTGGGGTGACTTATAATGTTTCCTGGGCCACAGATACTTTGAAAATTGAATGAATTCACAGTCTGCAAGCTTGCATATAGAAAGTTTGCACAAATGCACACGTGCACACACACTCATATATACACTTAAACATGTGCACATACATATATATTTTCCATACATTTTAGGATCCTAGAAACTTTTGAGGTCTGTTCTATGGAGTTCAGTCTAATCTTCCCTACTGAAGGCCAGAAATAGCTGGAGAAGACTGTGGAAAAACTGGTCAGGATTAGTCTGGACAGAGACAGCTCGTCCAGTCTATCTTTGCAAAGGATAGAGAGCATGACTGTTGGTTGCCACGCGGGTGGGGTCGGCCGGAGGACTCTGATGCAAGAACAACCTACCCCTGGGATCCTGCCAGCCTGGTGATGTCGCTGACGTGTCACTGCTCATGGGGCAAGGACATTGGGACTGATTTTGTCCATGGAAACAGGATCATCTTTCTCCAGTCACTCTTTCTTTGCCACAGTCCTTCTTAGCTTGTCCCCAAATATAGTGCCCCCTCAGGGGTGACCTAGGCCTTTCAAAACCAGTCCAGAAAATGACATTAGATCTGCTACCCTCCATTATAGTGAGACATATAGTCATATTCAACGAATTAAGAACAAACATTTTAAGAGTAAGCATTCTCAAACGATGTGTAAAAACTTCAACGCAGTTTGCTTTTCCACTGAAAAGAAAATCTGAGAAGGCAAGGCGGGACTGTGGGTTCCAATAACAAGGTTACCTCCTCTCCTCCCAGCTCACCTTCTCACCTGGCTCTTCCTGAATTTCTGCCTGACCCAGATGCGGCAGTCTTTGCGAGTGAAAGGTGACGCGCTCTGTCCACTAGAGGGAGACTTGCTCACATTTATCCCCTGGCTCTAGCTAAGAATTGGAACTTGTTTGCAGCGGCAGCTCCTTGACCCGGTTTTCTTTGCTATGCAAAGCATTTGAGTTTGATTAAAGAAATCCTCTGCTTAAATTTTCAACTCTCATTCCAAGAGGTGATGAGGATGCAGTAATGACTAGTGTGCAAATAAGGTAGTGACTTTCTCCAGTGCGCTCTGAGGTGCGTGGCTTGAACCGGCCTGGGAGGCGCCCGCAGCCCCAGGCCCTGGGAAAGCTCGGCTGCAGTGTCGCAGGTCCATGTGGGCCACGGTGGACCCAAGTAGGCACCGCACCCTGCAGCCTGCCCGGCCTGTGCCGTTTTTAGATTGTTCGGCCAGGCTGACTCACGCAGCTAAGGCAGGAAAATGTGCCCTAGGCGATTGCTGGTGGTATTCAAACAATCCTATTTTCTTTTCTATTTTTCTCTCCTCTGCCCGCCTTCAGTCCCTGTCCCCTTCCGTTCTCTCTTAGTGGCCTTTAGCAGTGGCCGGCCCAGCGATTGGTTCTCAGAGATAAACGAACTTCTGTCTCCAACCTTGTCTGAAGATTGCTCCCCAAGTCTGTGAATTTCCTGAGGGACGTACATTCAAATAATGTTTGGAATTGTGTGTCTTCCATTAAGATGTGTAATACACATATATGCACAGGTACTTCTTTGAGTTTTATTTTTTCTGACTTTAGAAATAATTTGAGTTGAGTTTTCTTCATGAAAGCAGAAGATGGAAGGAGTGAGTGTCACAGGTCCCCCACTGCTGTCCTTCCTTTAATTTAACTTTGTAATGGGCCTATGCATTTAGAGAAGAGCCAGGGAGCTGAGCTACGTATTTCTATTTTCTTGTATTTCCCTTAAAATGTATTATTTGATACAGAAGAGGTAGGGTTGTCCTTACATGTCACTATCCTCCATATCTGAGGACACATTTGTAATTTAGTATCTACTTAAAAGCAAACTGATAATATAAAAAAGTAGTTTTAAACCAGAACAAATTGTTGTTATTTTGCCTTTTAAGAGAAGAAGCATATTTCATATCAGTGAGAAAATTGAACCCTCTGCTGCTACCTTTCCATTGCAGAGAGGTGGGAAGGGGACACCCAGAGGAGACAGTCTGTGTAGGGGACACTGATGAGTGTTTGGAGTTACAATGGTAAGCCCTGAGCTGAGTTTGGGAGTCAGGGCTGGAGAAAAGGGAACTGTTCTTCCACCGGATGAATTTGGATAGATATTCCCCGACGGCAGGTGGGGTGGAGGGCATCAGAAGACCAGAGAATGGAGGACGAAGAGTGCTGTGTTTGAGAGATTTAAAGTAAAAACTGACCCCAAGATGTAAACTTGGGGTCCTCTATTTCCCAAGTCATCAGTAAAGTCTGTACAGCGCAAAGGAATTCTGTTGATCCTTCTTATTTTTTATGGAAACCAAGAAAAATGTGTAAGGCTCCTTTCGCGTGTGTGCATTCTTTCAACTAATATTTATTAAAATCTGCTGTGAAGCAAGTTTTATTCTAGGTGCTAGTGATACAGAGGTGAACAAGAAAATAAGATTCCTACTCTCTTAATCCTTACCCTTGAGTGGGGGAAAACAGATGGTAGATAAACAAAAGCAAACAAGGTCATTTCAGAGAGCAGCAAGTTCCATGAAGACTAACAAAATGGTAGGTGTTGCAGAGTAACTGGGCTGGGAGTGGGAGGGTATGTCAATATCCAACCAAGAAATGAAAGCCACCCCAGGACTTTTTTTCCATTTTTAAAATTGTAGTAAGATACATATAATGTAAAATTTAGCACCTTCACTATTTTAAACTATTAAATGGTGTTAAATATACTCATAGGTTGTACAGTCATCACCACCATCCATCTGCATCATCCTTTTCATCTTGTGAAACTGAAACTTTATACTCGTTACACGACACTCCCAGTTTCCCCCACTCCCCATCACCTGGCAAGCACCATTCTACTTTCTGTCTCTAAGATTCTGTCTACTCCAAGTACCTCATATAAGTGGAATCATACAGTATTTGTCTTTTATCTTTTTGTGATTGACTTATTTCACTTAGCATAATATCCTCGAGGTTCATCCATTTTGGAGAATGTGTCAGAATGTCTTTTCTTTTGAAAGCTGAAGAGTATTCCACTATATATGCATGCCGTATTTTGCATATCCAGTCATCCTTCAATGGACACTGGAGTTGATTTCACATTTTAGCTATGAACATGGGTGTGCAAATATCTCTTCCAGTCACTGCTTTTAATTCTTTTGGATAAACACACACAATCACTTTGAGATTTTTTTTAAAGATCTTTAATTCAGGGCATTTATTACAAAATTAGTGGAATACTGGAGGAGCAAAAGGGGAGATTTTGCCAGTGGGAGGCAATTGGGAGATTAAAAGGAAGCGGGGAGGGAGAGGCAGGGTGCGGTGGCTCATGCCTGTAATCCCAGCACTTTGGGAGGTCGAGGTGGGCGGATCACGAGGTCAGGAGTTCCAGACCAGCCTGGCCAACATGGTGAAACCCCTACTAAAATACAAAAATTAGCGGGGCGTGGTGGTGCATGCCTGTAGTCCCAGCTACTTGGGAGGCTGAGGCAGGAGAATGGCTTGAACCCGGGAGACGGAGGTTGCAGTGAGCCGAGATCGCGCCACTACACTCTAGCCTGGGCGACAGAGCGAGACTCCGTCTCAAAAAATAAAATGAAATGAAATAAAATAAAATAAAATAAAAAAGAAGAAAGTGGGGAGGGAGAAGCCACGTTTTCTTCTGTATTTGGTGGGGACTTCGCCAGCAGCAGCTTCCACAGACAGCAGTCCTGGGTTCCTGCTCACAGTTGCAAACAGCAGCAGGGGTCTTTCACCTCTGCTTTTCCACCCCTGAAAGTGATAGCAGCTTCTTGTTTTTATTCTCCAGATTCCTCCACCCAGAGATGTGAGGCTTGTTTGCAGTTCTGTACACAGCACAGCTGAACCTTTTCACTCAGGTTCCTTTCCTCTTTCCACACAGCTAGATGACAACTCTAACCTCCTCAAGCACAATCCATGTTAGAAGGAAAGATCTAGAGAGATGCTAAAATAAGGCACACTAGGCAAAGTAGAGGGTTTGGTGCCAGTCTACATACGGCACGAGATCCTCAGTCTGCCTTCCTTAGCCTATTTCCAGATCGCTGGCTGGCAGACGAGCCTGATCCCACTGCCTTGCCTCTGACCTAGAGTTACAGTCATCTTCCCTCCAAGTCTGAGCAGCCACACGAACCCCAGATACTTACATCTGGGAGCACCCCAGTGACAAAGCCAGTGACTTAATGTATTTAATCTATATGTGTCCATTATTTTGATAAATGTTTAACCATATATTTATTTTTAAATTGCAAGAATGGGATCGGAGGAAGTGGAGACACTGAGAACAGACAATTTTAAAATGTTTTTCCATAAATGGTAGCAGAGAATTCAGGCAATAGTTGGAGCAGTACATAGGATTAAGGGTTTTTAAGTTTGGAGATACCATGGCATTGTTGGAATAATATAGAAGGGCGGGAGAAATTGATGATGCAAGAATGAATGGAAAATGGCAGGAGCCTAGTTCCTGAGATAAGAAGGGATGGCTAGAGAGGTGTGGAAGACACACAAAGCAATAGCTGCAGGGCACAATGTGAAAACAAGAATTCAAGAGCAGTAGACAATCGAAGCGAGAAGTAAAAAGACTACCTACCCCAAGAATTCACAAACCTCTTGGGGAGGACACTGGACATTTAACAGGGAGTGGAATGATGGCTTGAGCAAATCTTACCAGATCTTATGGGGCACGGGGACCCATTTCATATCTGGGTTCATTCATTCCTTAAGTGGGAACAGAACATTTTAAAGCTGTTTCTAATTAAAATTCTGTCTGTTTTACCTTAGCCTTCCCTTTCTTAGTCTTATCTTTCACTTTTTAACATATATTAATACTTTATGTTCTAGTCAAATGGCACATTGGAAGTCCTGAACAAATGCTTGTTGAATTAAATAAATAAATTGGACTTATTTATAAGAGACTTGAGGTCTCTTTGGCCTTGCCGGAGCTCTCAGTTCCTGCAGCCCATGTTTTCCTGGATCTGCACTTTTTAAAAAAATTTTTTTTAAGCATTTTTCTTTCCTCCTGAAATAGTCTCTGCTCCATCTGTTTTTCTGCTTCTCAAAATCTTATTCCTTCTTCATGTCCAGCTTAAGTACAACTTTGAGAAGGCTTTTTGACCTTTCCATCTAAATGTGATATCCTGTCTTCTGCATTCCATAGAATTTTCTTTATCTGGGTGATCGTTCTTACGCTGTGTCAGGAATTATGATTATCTGTGGAGTTGTTAAAATGTCCTCTACTAGACTGTGAGAACATTGAGAGCAGTAACCCATCTTATTCACCTTTATTTACCTTGAACCACTTGGCACAGCATCTTGTGTGTAGGAAGTTTTCAACAAATAATAGATTAATTTGAATTTAATTTTCCTACCCCAGTGTACTCATCAGCACACTGACAAAAACCAACTGAGGTCCTGCTGCATGGAGGCCTCCTCCTTTAGCTGTGGAACAACCTGTTAATCAGCTCAGACTACAGACACATACCTTGTTTTTATCACTCCACTTTCAGGATTGAAGATTATTTTTTTAACTCACACACCTTTCTCATATCCCTTGCAGAAACACAGATACCTGCAAAGGCACACACTGCATATATTCACACGTACGCTGTCTCAGACACATGTTCCTCTGCACGCTCAGGCATAAACACACATACGCTGTTTCTGTTTACATCCCCAGACAGAATCCCGATTAGTTTTTTTTAAATCAAGTTGATTGTGGTATAATTTCCATTTAGGAAAATCTGCCATTTTATGGGGCATACGGTATATTTCTATGTATTTTAATAAGCACATTGGATTAGCTAGGGTTCTCCAGAGAAATAGAACAAGCAGGGTATATGTGTGTCTGTGTGCATGTGTGTGTGTGTGTGTGTGTGTGTGTATACACACATATATATGTATTCCATGGAATTGGTTTATGTGATCCTGAGGACTGGCAAGTCCAAACTTCATAGAGCAGGCTGGAATCTCTCAGGCAGCAGCTGATGCTGTGGTGCTGTGATCTGGAGCAGAATTTCTTCTTCCTGTAGGAAATCTCAGTTTTGCTCGAAGTCCTTTCAACTGATTGATGAGGTCCACCCACATTATCAAGGATAATCTAATTTACTTAAAGTCAACAGATCGTGGGGGTTAACCACATCCACAAAACACCTCCCCAACAGTGCTTAGATTAGCGTTTGTGATAGCATGACTGGAGATTATAGCCTAGTCAAGTTGACACATAAAACTAATAACAGGCATACAGTTGTGTCATCATTACCATGGTCCCCTCTTATCCTCCAGGGATATGTTCCAAGATCCTCAGTGAATGCCCAAAAACATGGCTAGGACCAAACCCTGTATATATACTATGCTTCTTCCTATACATACATACCTGTGATAAAGTTTAGTTTATAAATTAGGCACAGTAAGAGATTAACACAATCATTACTGAAAAATGGAACAACTATAACAATATACCAGCATCACTGCTCTTGGGCTTTGGGACCATTATCAAGTAAAATAAGGGTTATTTGAACACAAGCCCTGCAATACCCTAACAGTTGATTTAATAACCAAGATGGCTATTAAGTGACCCAACAGGTGGGTGGTGTGTGCAGCCTGGATATGCTGGACAAGGGGATGATTCACATCTTGGGTGGGACAAAGTGAGCATGGTGTGGGACTGGAAGAGCTTTTATCATGTGATCAAAAGGGCATATAATTTAAAACTTATGAATTGTTTATTTATGGAATTTTCCATTTAATATTGACTTCATGGAACTAAAACTTAGCAAAGCAAAACCTCAAATACATAAGGACTACTGTACCATAATCAAAGTAGTAGTTCATCCTTGTTGAGCTCCAGAAATTGATACTGCACTGGTGTTTTCCATGTAATTAAATGTCAAAACACTTCACATTGTTCAAGCCAGGAATCCAAAAGTTATTCTGTTTCTTCCCTCTCCTTTCCTTTCAACACACAACCCATTAATGGGGAGATTTTCTGCCTCAAATCTCATGGAACATTACAGTTCCATCATCTCAAAGAATTTCCTCATACCTCTTTGTGGTGAATTATCTCTACCCTCACCCCCACTATCCCTGTTAGTCGCTCATCTGTTTTCTGTTCCTACAGTTATGTCTTTTCCAGAACACCATATGAATGAATCATACAGTATGGAACCTTTTGAATCTGACCCTTTTTCTTAGTATATGCATTCAAGACTCACCTATGTTGTTGCATGTATCAGCAGTTTGTTTATTTTTATTGCTGAGTAATATTCCTTTGTATGGAAGTACCATAGATCTCAATCCATTTTGTTATTGGGAGTGGTATTTCTCCTATATTTCTCTAAATCAGACATGCTTCAGAAATTTTAAAATGTATAGGTATATATTTTGAAATACAAAAGTCTAGAACATTTTTCTAGATGTAACCCAATCAGAAATCAGTAATAAAACACACTCTGCCCCATGCTGAAATAGGTATTTGGTCTTGGAATAAATGATTTTATTGGCCACATACAGTCAAGGCCAAGGTGAATTCTGAAGGCATCAGTCATTATAATCTTATTGGCACCGCAACACAGCCAAATATTTTAGGACTGACTCAGTTGACACTAATTGTCATAATGGTTTAAGGATAAGCCATGAAATCAGGGATTAGGGAAGGGGCTGGATTCCTGACCTGGTCATGAAGATGCTAAAGGTCTTAACACTGTTAGTTAGACACAGCAGATGGTCAGCCATGACAGACCTATAGGTTACAACATAGGTGTCAGTCAGTCTGCTAACAGGGAAGAGTGAGTTTCATGCACACGATCTGACATAATGGAACTCCTTGGGATCTGTGCTCAAGAAGTCAAAGGAAGTCCACTATCTAGTCTAGTCCAGCTGGGCCAGTGCCTCTGTACTTAGCAGACCCCTGGGCTGCTGTGAAGCTTGTCCCTGTCTATGATGTAGGAGGAAGCCATATTTGTAGACAGATGATGTAATTTGAAGAAAGATCTGATTGTCCTATAAGTTCAATGCCAAAAGTTGGCTTCCTGGTTTCCACCGTTTGTCTGCTGAGTGTTTGTCTGCTGCAGTTGGCACATATTCATCTATAAGTTTCTATGCATCCCTCACAGTGCTCAGAGATACAAGAACAAACAAAGCTGCCACGGTCTCTGCATTGATTGAGCATAAATTCTGTGGTAGAAACAGGCAGCATCAAGTCATTGAACAAAGAACCAAAACAATTACAAACCTTGATAAGTCAAAAGAATGAAGGAGATAAGGTGATGTTTAGAAGATTTTTGATGGGGTGGCAAGGAAGTCCTCTCTGAGATTTTTGAGAAATGAGAGCCAGGAGATGAGTTTGGAGGGAGAAAGTTATCAGAAGAAGGAACAGTACATGCAGAGGTCCTGATGGGAAAAAAAGCCATGTTTAAGAATTTCAAAGTTCCGTGGAACTGGAGCAAGCTGAGAAAATGTAACAGGGGCATGGGACAGAGTCAGAAAGCGTGTCAGATCAGCAGCAGCGTGTGGCCAAGATAAGGAGTCCGGATTTCCTTTAGGGAAAGGGCAAGCCCTGGGAGGGTTCAGAACCCAGGGGTTAGATGCTCTGATTTCTGTTTTAAGAGGATTATTTTTGCCATTATGGGATAATTCATTCTAGTGTGACAGGATTGGGAAGGTGAGGGCAGTTAGGATGCAGTTACAAAAATCCAGGTGAGAGATGACAGTGATAAGAGAGATAAGAAGAGACATACAGATAAGAAGATGGTGAAGAGATTTTGGAGGTGGGAAACCTCCCTACTAATGGATTTTGTGTCAAAAGGCAAGGAGAGGGAAGAAACAGAATAATTTTTAGATTTGCGGCTTGAACAATCTGAAGAAATGTTTTGACATTTAATTTCACGGGAAAGATTGGTGCCATATCAATGTCTCAAGCTCAACAAGGATGAACTACTACTTTGGAATTGGAACATATGATTTATTATAGTTAAAGTTTTGGGAATTGATGAGATTAACTCAGGAGAAAGTGTCAGAGAAGAGAAGAGTCCCAGAGAGAACCTTGAGGAAATGCTATACTTTCTTCAGGAAAAGAAAAGGAGAAGACCAATAATACTGAGGCCAGTGAGATGTTAATAGGAACACCAGGAGAATGTGCTGAAAAGGAAGTCAAGAGAGCAGTGCTTCGGGAGTGGGACAGTCATCTGTGGGGCTGAAACTGTGGAAAGAGTGAAGAAAAGCAACTGCTTCCTGATTTTGGCAACATGAAAGTTATTGTTGACCTTGACAAGATTTGCTGGAGGGGCAGTGGGTAGCATTTCAGAGACAATGGAAGGTAGGAAAGGGGAGGTATGATGTACATGAACAGCTCCTTTGGAGGCCTTGCTGTGATGCTGAGAGGAGAAATGGAGAGTTATTTGGGATCAGAAAGAGTTGGGAGGTTCTATTATAATTATTCAATTATCATTTAATAGTAATTATATGTGAAAAGAGAGATTCCTAATAGAGAGAAATGATGGCCCAGGAGAACAAAATGATGATGGCTTGGAGGAGGCAGAGGGAATACACATGGAGCATGGGTCTTGGGTAGGGAGAGGGATAGAGGGAAGAAAGAGAAGGCGGATGCAGGTGCTTTGGGTGTGAAATTGGGAAAGTGAAGTAAGAAGCATTGCCATTATCTGAGAGAGGAAGGAGCCTAGAAGGCTGAAGGAGAGAGAAGAAGGTATGAAGTCATTTTTTTTAGGGAATTGAAAGACTGGATAAATGTAACCGGATTGATTGGTACTAATGAGGGCTCATGTAAAGTATGAATTTTCAGTGAAACCATCATATGGGTTGTGAGATTTTGTGCAGCTATGTTCAGCTGCTCTGGTGTAGGCAAAAGAAAGGAGGATAGCGGGCTCATGCAGGGCTAGTGTTTTGTAAGAAGAAAGGAGAGTGGAGGAAGGGAATAAGAATGTTAAAATGATGTGCCATGGATTCTAGGTTGAACAGTGTGGGAAGTAAACCCAAGGGGGGCATAGATGAACAGTAAGAAAGTGATGACACTTAATAGTCTACCTTGATAATATCTTCACCCTGGGAAGCAAGATTAAAGCTGAAGTTTTCAGGCTAACAGGACACATTGCCATGCGAAGAGAGCAAGGATCACTGCTGTAAGAACTTTATAACTGTATAACAATTTCCTGTTGTACGCTGTCATGAGCACACTATTTCCTTGTAGATTACTCAAATGCTTAGAGAAGAATCAAAGCCCTTTGTTTGTATTTGGGGCAGTAGGGAGGGAAAAACCTGTCGAGACTGTCCCACTGCAGAGCAGTGGTGCAACCCTAATGGATAAAACACAAGGAGGCAGCTTATCTGAAGAGGAGAGGAATGCTCAGGGCCTGAAAAGGAGCTTGGGTCTGAGAGCAGCTGGGTAGAAACATCTGAGTAAGCTGATTCCACAGCGACCCTGGGAACCTGTGATTGAGGTCTCATTTTGTTATTGCTAATTATGGCTTAAAATAGCAATTTAGTTATATTTAAGTAACTCCAGCCATCTCCTCAATAATACTTAACAAATGGAACCAGTTTCCCTATTAGAAAGGCAACACGCCATATTGAAAAGAATGTGGGCTTCAGGGGCACATGGATCTGACCTCGAGTTCTGACTCTGCCACCACTTGGCTCTGTATTCTTAGGCAAGTTGTTGAGCTTCTGTGAATCGTAATTCCCCAATCTGTAAAGCAAAGCTGATAATAATGTGTACTCATATATTTATTCTAAGGCATAAATTAACTAAAGTAAGAACATAATTTTGAAAATTGCAAAGCCATATGCAATGTTAATGAAGTAGAAATGAATCCTAGTCCACAAACAGATGTGTAAGAAATACTGCTTTATAATTTTTTAAACATCATTTTAATCCTGAATCTGAGTACCCATCCACCTTTGAAAGGTTTGCAAGTTCAACTTCAGATATTATTCAATGCCATCTCCTCCCACTCCAATAGTTAGTTAAGAGGCCTGGGGTTTTCCATTACACCGCAGCATTGCTTTGACACCTCAGGCCCTACTGGTTACTATGGAGACACCATTTGACTTTTTCAGGCCCAGCATTCTCCTTGGTAGGCTTGAGCAAGGTGTCCACCTCCTCAGATGAACTCTGTAACCATCCTTGCGGAGGAGACCCTGCAAGGGGGAAGGAACAGGCCTAGCTGAGGACCAAGGGACCTTTTCTCCTCTCGAGCCTTGGACAATGTTCCCTCTCTTTTCTTGCTCTCGAAAAACTTAAATCACTGTGATCAGATTCTGGGACACTTAACGTTATCTTCTCAAAGAATTTTGGCTTTTATAAATTCAGAAAAAAAGCCATTACTCATGGGTCTTTTTGCTTTCAGCTCTACCCAAATTCCTAACATAAGGAAGCCCTAAAGGACCTAGATTCCCTGCGGCAAAAATTAGGAGCAGGGCAGATAAAGAGAGGACAACTAAAACTATTTTAATAAATTATATCCCAGGATGATTACTTTTGTTCATTTGCATGGGATCCTTGGTGATCTTGTTGGATTGATTAACTTATAAAGGCACTGACTAATTCAAAAACTTGGAAAACATCAGCTTTGGGAACAAATGAGGTATATTTGAAAATTTCAATTCTTTAAAGAAGATACAGTTTAAATACCAAACACTGAATAGGAGATATAGGCATAGGCCCATTTGCTAATGCAGGCACTACTTTCTCTCTCTTTGGGAAAGCACTGGGTATGTAGGCATTATTTGGTGGATCAATACATATTAACAGAACACAAAAATGGATACTTAGATGCTAACATTTTTAAAGAATGCCTGCGGAGCAATGAAAAAAAATTTTGTTGAGTGCCTCGTGGCTGTATTCAGCAGACCAAGGAAATGAACATTGCTGGGACTAATTGTTGGAGTCAGTCCTACTTGACTAGATGGTGGCTCATTTAGCTAAGCACACAGCTCTAACCCCTCCCCCACCTTCCTGCACCTGCAACTTCAGCAGTAAAGTCCTCAATTCAAACATCGGTCTTGTGAGTTCATAGCAACAGCAAGTGGAGTTGCCTTGTGGCATGTGAACAACTGATCAACATAAAGGCTCTAAGGAGATGCCAAATACCATTAGAAAAGGCATCTTGCAGAATTAATGTGTAATAATGAAAATTCTTGCTCATTATCCAAAGTTCAAAAAAGAACCATGAAATATTATCTAGTTTCATTCCCTGGCTCTATGCAGCTTGCATGTACCACAGCCTTACCAATGATTACCCCAAATCTTCAGACAAAAGAAGTCTATTGAGGCACAAAAACCATCCTTTTGCCTCCTGAGCCATTCCTACCTACTCCTACAGCCTGTTTGAGTCTAGGTTGAAACAGCCCAAAATTTATCAGTGTAGGAGATAACATCAAATGGCTAATGAGATAAAGTTCTAACAAGCCAGCATTTAGATTTGGGGAATTTATTTCTATTTTGCTGTGAGATTACTCAACCTGCAAAGAAAGAAACAGTGTACATCACATATCCTTCAAAATAATTTAACACTCTTATTTTTCTACCTATTTTTTAAAGTGTGGGGTTGTATATAACTAAACCATTAAATGTATGGCCAATAGTACATTATTTCACGAACCCATTGACAACATGTTATTGAGGTAAGTGAGGTAAGAAAACTGAAGTCCAAAGTGGTAAAGAAAATGGCCAAAGGTCACACAGTCAAGCATGGGAAAACCTGATTTAAACCAAGTTGTGGCTTTATGATTACTAGGCATTTTAGAATGCTTCGGAATGCTTTTTCAAATTCCCTGTCCCTTCTACCTTATTCTTAGTTTTGATCCATCAGATTTTGAATGTTACAAAAATATTCCACAATATTTGCTGAAATAGAGTCAATCTCTTGGCTTCCTTATTGTTTCTGAACTGGTAGCTGGAGTCCTCACGGCTGAATTAACTAGGACATGAAGGCTGAACAGGTTTATAACTTCAGCCTTCATTTGACAACTTTGTTGTCTAATTTCTCCAGTTTAATTATTTAAAGCTCAAAACACTTCAGTGAGATCTGTGTGTTAACCCCAACTCTGAGAATAAATTATTAAAAGAAATGGATGCTAAAGAAATGATTGACACGTGTGCTAAGTCAGCACAAACTGACTTTAAGTCATCTTCTACCCCTTACCTTGCTGAAATGTGGTGTCTGGGTGGGAGAAAGGACAGCATAGTTGGATCCTGCTTCCTAGAAACAGTAGAGACTCAGGTTTCTCTGTGACTCCTCAGCCCTGTGTGACCACCATTTTGCTCGGTCCACCGGCACTTCTTTCTGTGGGTGAAGCCCGGTCCAGTCTAGACCCCATAAGCATTCTCATCATCGTCTTAACTACCATCCTAAAATCCCTTGTCCTCCAGTCTCCAGCCGCCTGCATACTAATCACATGTGTAGCCTTCAATAGACACCTTTCTCCATTGCTAGAGGAAGACTTGCAAATGTGCACCTCTTTCCACTCCAAGCACACATCGTGCAAGTTTAAGCACTTAATGGCTCAGCAATATTTTAAACTATCTTTTCTAGTTTAATGATCTTGTCCTCCACCCATTCCCAGCCACTTATATCCAGAGAGAAACCTTAAACATTGTTTCTAATAATAATTGCAGAATCTCAATCTCCATCGTCACAATTTCTGACCATCTCTACTTCCCACATTTCTAGCCAAATCCCTCTACTACTCTTACTCAGATAATTTTTAAAACCCCCAGTAACACTCAATCCGTTAATTTTAATACATTTTCTCTGTCCATTAACCTCCTTTCATCCCTGCCCCATAGTTATCCCACTAAGATGCCATGACTTGTCATGTATTGCTCATATCCACTCTCAAGAGTGCATTACACTCACTAGGAAAATGCGAGCCCCGGTTATATTTCCACCTGCTCACTGCTTGCTTCAATTGACTGAGTGTGGCTGGAGAAAAACATAAAATCAGAACACCTTATCTTACTTTAAATTTATGACCACAAACCTCAGGTAGGCTCTTGTTAAATCATGCTCTCCTCTTCCCAAACACACTATGTAGTCACACTTTCTCTTCTCAAACCTCCCCACATTTCTTCTGCTTCACTCTTAGATGATAACTTTAACTTTATTCTGCTGACAAAATAGAGTAATTTAAAGTAGAGATCAGGGGACTGCTACATCCCCTGCTTTTGAAACTCTACATTGCCTCTTTCCTGTTAAAATGACGAACTCTAAGGAAATCTCCTTTGGGGATTCATTTTCTCTCAGCTACACGTGAAAGTTGCCTCTAGAGTCATCCCCTCTCTGCCCTACATCATCTCACTGTATTATTTTTTAAAGATATAATTCGCATGCTACAAAATGCACCAGTTTACAGTTTACAATTCATTTGTTTTTAATATTTTCACAAAGTTGTGCAAACATTACCACCATGCAACTTCAAAATATTTTCTTCATCCCCTAAGAAACCCTTTGCCCATTACTCCATTCCACTCTCCCTCAGCCCCTGGAAACTACTAACCTTACTTTCTGTTTCTATGAAACTTTTTTATTCTGGACATTTCATATAAATAAAATCTTATAATATGTGGCCTTTTGTGACTGGTTTCTTTTACTTAGCATAATAGTTTCAAGATTCACTCATGTTGTAGCATGTGTTAATGCTTCATCCTGTTTATAGATGAATCCCACTGTATAGATATACTATGTATATTGTGTATCCCACTGTATAGATATATTATCTATACTATGTATAGGTATCTATTCATCAATTGAACATTAAGGTTGCTTCCATTTTTTGGCTATTATAAATAGTACTCATATGAATGTTCACATACACATTTTTATGTAGATATTTGCTTTAAATTATCTCGGGTATGTAACTAGGAGTAGAATTGCTGGCCCTAGTCTATGTTTAACTTTTTATAGAACTTCTGAAATGTTTTCTGATGCAGCTGCATGATTTTACATTCCCACCAGCAGTATGTGAGGGTTCTATTCTATCCGCATCCTCACCAACACCTGTTATTGTCCATTTTTTTGTTATAAATATTCTAGTGAGTGTGAAATGTTATCTCATTATGATTTTGATTTGCATTTCCTTAATGACTAATGATGTTGGCATATTTTAATGTTCTTATTGGCCATTGGTATATTCAAATCTTTTTGCACATTTTTAAAGTATTTGTCTTTTTATTTTTGAGTTGTACAAGCTCCTTGTATGTTCTGAATACTAGACTCATCAGCCATAATTTGCTAGTATTTTATCCTGTTTGGGGGATTATCTTTTCACTTTCCTGATGGTGTCCTTTGAAACACAAACGTTTTTTCTTCTGAAGACATCCAATTTATGTATTTTTGCATGTGTTGCTTGTGCTTGTGTCATACCTAAAAAACCACTGCTTAATCCAAGGTCACAAAGATTTATGCCTGTTTTTCTTCTAAGAGTTTTATATTTTTATTCTTAACTTTAGGTCTTTGACCATTTTGAATTAATTTTTATACAGGCAATGAGGTAAGGGGTTGACTTTATTTTTTTGCATGTGACTATCAAGTTATTACAGCATCATGAGTTGGAAAGTCTTTTCTTTCCTCATGGAATTGTTTGGTAACTCTTGCTGAAAATTCTTGAAAATCAGTTGACAGGGAATGTAAAGATTTATTTCTGAGCTCTTTTTTTCAAATCCACTGATGTGTATGTCTATCCTCATACCAGTACCACAGTATCTTTTTTGCTGTAGCTTTTTAGTTAATCTTCCCACTTTCTTCTTCTTTTTTAAAATTATCTTGACTATTTTGGATCTCTTGCATTTTAGTTAGCTTGTCAATTGCATGCCAACTATTTAGATAATCTAAATGAAATGGACAAAATCCTAGAAACAACAAACTGTCTGAAGTGACTCAGGAAGAAATAGAAAATCTTGACAGATCTATAATAAGAGAGATTGAATTAAAAACCTCCCAAAAAAGAAGAGTCCAGGACTGCAAGGCTTACAACAAAAGAAAAAAAAAGCTGCTGTGATCTTAATAAAGTTTACATTAAATCTGTAAATAAATTTGGGGAGTCTTGCCATCCTAATAATATCAAGCTTTTCAAACCGTGAAGATGTACTGTCTTTCCACTTACTTAATTCTTTTCTATATTATTGTAAGTGAATTTTTCTTAATTGAATTTTTAGTCTGTTCATTGCTAGTGAGTATAAATACAATTGATTTTCATGTACTGATCTTGTAATCTTGTATCTTTCTCCCTTGCTGACCACATTTATTAGCTCTGACAGTTTGTGTTTGTGTATGTATGTGTGAATTCCTTGGGATTTTCTATATACAAGATCATGTTATCCGTGACGAGAGATAGTTTTACTTGCTCCTTTCCAATCTAGATGACTGTATGTATGTATTTTTTATCCCTGAATTGTTCTAGCTAGAACTTCCAGTTTTTTTTTTTTTTTTTTTTTTTTTTTAGTCAGGCTCTTGCTGTCACCCAGGCTGGAGAGCAGTTGGTGTGAACACCACTGACTACAGCCTTGGTCTCCTGGGCTAAGTGAGCCTCTTACCCCAACCTCCTGAGTAGCTGAGCCCACAGGCATGTGCCACCATGCTTGGCTATTTTTTTTTAAATTTTTTGTAAAGACAAGGTCTTGCCATGTTGCCTAAGATGGTCTCAAACTCCTAAACTCACATGATCCTCCTGTTTCGGCCTCCCAAAGTGTTAAGATTACAGGCTCAAGCCACTGTGCCTGGCCCACTAATAATCTTGAATAGAAGTGGTGAGAGCAGACATTCTAGTAAAGTTTATAACTAGAATTTAGGAAGAAAGCTTTCAGTTACTCACCATTATGTATGTTGCTATCTTTGGGTTTTTAATAGATGCCCTTAAACAGAGAAAGTCTCTTCTATTTCAAATTTGTTGGGTGTTTTCATCATGAAAGGATGTTGGATTTTGTCAAATGCCTTTTCTGCTTCTATTGAGATGATCATGAGTTTTTTGTCCTTTAGTCTTCAATATGATAAATTACATTGAACTTAATATGTTATCTTACTCCCTTCGGTCTTTCAGGGCTGCTGATGAGAAATTCTCTGTTAGTGTTATTCAGGATCTCTTGTACATGATGAGTCATTTCTGTCTTGCTACTTTCAAAATTCTCTCTGTCTTTTGTCAGATGATAATGATGTACCTAGGTGTGGATTTCCTTTAGTTTATCCTGTATGGATTTTTTGTGTGTTTTTGTTTCAGTTTCTTGGATGTGTATATTATTGCTTTTTATGAAAGTTGGGAAGTTTAAGGCCATTATTTCTTCAGAATTTTTTTCTGTTCCTTTTTCTCCTCCCCTTCTGGGACTCTCATTATACATGTGTTGCTGTACTTCATGGTGTCTCACAAGTCTCTGAGGCTCTGGTTATTTTTCTTCATTCTTTTGTTGTCATTTCCAAGACTAGACATATTAATTGAGCTATCTTGAAGTTTGCTGAATCTTCTGCCAGCTCAAATCTACTGTTGATCCCTTCTAGTAAATTTTTCATTTCTGTTATTATACTTTTCATTTCTGAAATTTCTATTTGGGGAGTGTACAATAATATGAAATTGCCTCCTACTTGAAGATGCAAGTAACCACCACCATAACTGGGATAAAAAACAGCCTATTTCTATTTTTAAATAATTTTTAACTCTTTATTGAGAATCTATTTGGTGAAAACTTCTTCTCATATTTTTTTTTTTTACTTCTTTAGAAATGATTTACTTTAGTTCCTGGGACATAGCTAATTTAAAATCTTTGCCTAGCAAGTAGAAAGCCTGCATTTTTTCAGGGGCAGTTTTTTTTTTTTTTTTTAAATTTTTGTTGTTGTTGTTGTTGTTTTCCTTTTTGAGATGGAGTCTTGCTCTGTCACCCAGACTGGAGTGCTGTGGCATGATCTTGGCTCACTGCAAACTCTGCCTCCCAGGTTCAAGCAATTCTTCTGCCTCAGCCTCCTGAGTAACTGAGATTACAGGTGTGCGCCACCACTCCCAGCTAATTTTTGTATTTTTAGTAGAAACGGGGTTTCACCATGTTGGTCAGTCTGGTCTTGAACTCCTGACCTTGTGATCTGCCCACCTAGGCCTCCCAAAGTACTGAGATTACAGGTATGAGCCACCGAGACTGGCCCAGGGGCAGTTTTTATTGATTGCTTTTTCCCCTGTGTCCTTTCCTGTTTCATTGAGTGTCTCATAATTCCTTGTTGGAAGCTGGTCATTTAAAACAGTTCTGTATTAGTCTGTTCTCACCCTGCTATAAAGAACTATCTGAGACTGGGTAATTTATAAAGAAAAGAGGTTTGATTGACTCCCAGTTTTGCAGGCTGTACAGGAGTCATGGCTAAGGAGGCCTCAGGAAACTTACCATCATGGTGGAAGGCGAAAGGGAAGCAAGCATTTCTTCACATGGTGGCAGGAGAGAGAGAGAGTGAAGGAGTAGGGGTAGACACTTTTAAATAACCAGATCTCAAGAGAACTCATTCACTGTCATGAGAACAGCAAGGTGGAAATCTGCTCCCATGATTCAATCACCTCCCACCACGTTTCTCCCCCAACACTGGGGATTACAATTTAACATTAGATTCTGGTGGGGACACAGCCAAACCATATCATTCCACCCCCAGACCCTCCCAAATGCATTGAGAAAAGGCCATAGGAGCACATAGAGTGGGACAGCTGTCTGCAATAAAGGAAGGGGCCCTCACCAGAACCCACTTGGCACCCTGATCTCAGACTTCTAGCTTCTAGAACTGTGAGAAACAAATGTCTGTTGTTTGAGTCACCCAGTCTATGGTATTTTGTTATGGCAGCCTGAGAAGACTAAGACAGCTAATAAACTCCTTCATGGAATGTACACTCCTTGAAGGAAGGACCTTCTGAGTATGGTTTATTGCACTATCAGCCTGGTATACGAGAGGCACAGATTCCTATTTGTTGACTGAGTACCGGAAGCCTGGAAACATGCTGTGGCTTTCTGTCTTTCATGTTCTCAGACTGTAATCACTGGCTTCTGCCCTCCTACAGTGGTGACTTGCATTTTGCACTCCCTCCTTCTGGTGGGAAGACTAACTTTCAGCCTAAGTATAAGGTCAAAAGGATCAAGGACAGAAGCTCTAGTTTTAAAAAGCCCTGAACCACAGTAAACACCCTGTTGGAGGTGATTCACTTCCTGATCACACCACTGATGCCTCGTGACTCTTTGATCCATAATGCATGTTCTGGCTCCTGCCCTCTGCCCAGTTCTGCAATAATACAAGGGCTAGTTCTTCTGATTATAGTACATCCTCCCCGCTGTGGGTACCCAGATTTTTTCTCCTGCCTTGTCTCACTGCATTTAATTCACAGAAAACAGCCTTCTCTATCACTTGATTTTTCTACTGCCCTCAGTGTAAATGATTAGGGTCCCACTGGATACTAAGTAGATGACTATTTCCCATACCCAGTGTTAACCTTTAAAGCCATTCCTCAGTTGAGCAACAGTCTTTGGGCATTACTTCTGGAAAACCATCTTAAAATACAAACATGACCCTTCTCAGGGGTACCCATTTCTGTTTCATTTTCTTGGGTTCCTGGACAGTTAGCCTCCCATACCTGGGTTTCCACAGTGGCTTGACCAGACTTCTAAGGTGGCAGACTTGGTGACAGCAGTAGCTTTTCCCCAGACTGCCCACCACCTTCATGCATCTCTTCACTGTTCTCTGCAGGAAGCAGGAGGGCCATTTTCAGAGAGGCCCCGACATGGCCCACAATTTCAGCAGGTGCTTCCACAGTGGTTGTGCAGGTAATGCCGCCATGAAGACTTCTGCTACCCCACTGCTACATTGCCCTTGTGAATGTAGATCCCCACTTGTCAGCACATTTTCCTGTAATTTATGGTTTGGAGGTTTTCATTTGTTTATTTTGTCTGCTTTTTGTTTTTTTTCTATAATCTTATATTAGAAGTGATTTATTGCTGTTGTTGTTTCTATAATCTCATATTAGAAGTGAGGCTCAGAGTTCTGTGAGGTCAATACCTTGTTTAGTTTCTGTTTGGGCTATAATTTGTTTCAAAATGGCAGACTGAAACACAATTACAGACTAATGTGTATAAGACCAATTTTATACCATTTGGAATTTTAAAAAAGAAAATGACCCCTTCCTTAATGCTAGAAGTTTATTTCATATTCTTAAACTGTGAGGTGGGTAGACAGGCAGATAGACACATGCAAAATCTCACACTGTTGGGGTCAAGGATAGTTCTAGGTAGTGTCAATGCCTGCTTACTTGTCCATGTCTTCCTTAGGCTGTAAGTTCCTTAAAGGCAGGAACCTTACTTCTATTATGTCTCAACACTCAGCACTGCCTAGTGTATAGCAAACAGTAAATATCTGTTGACCAAATGACTGGCTCGGCAAAAACTACATATACAATCATATATGTATCTTCTGCATATGAATTTTCCTTAGAATTCAGTGAGGGCTTAGAAGAGGCTCAGAGAAGGAAAGACACCAAAAACATTTGCTTCTCATGGGCCTGAGGAAATGTCAAATTTTTGACACTCTCTTTCTCATCCTCAACTTTCTGCCTTCCTTCTTCCCCTTCTGCTACTCTGGGTACTTTATTAGTCTGTCTTTCTGAGGCAATTTGCTCTAACCAGAATATTTTTCTTCACCTCCCAACTCAACACCAGTCAAAAGTCTGTGTCCTGGGTGCCCCTGCTCTCCTTGAAAGACACTGGGAAATGGTGATGTCACCCTTCCAGGTAACAGATTTGCATTTTCCCCGGAATGCTTTGGGGGTCATAATGCTTTACCCCAAAGCAATTCATTTAATGGTGCAGCCACAGCCACTGAGGGAGTTATTTTAAGACAGACAATCCTTTCTTCAACTTGTTTTTGAAAGCCTACTCAATTTTATCCTACTTAATATGTAAACTCATTTTCATGTTCATTTGAAGGAGACATATTAGGTAACTATTCATTCCAATCAGAACATTCTTTCTCCATAATCTTAGCTGTTTTTTTTTTTTTAACTAAACACAGGATAGATTTTAAAGGTTGTTTAAGCCTGTCAAAGGAAAAGATAATAAACTAGATAAAAGAGACTCTCTTGGGAATATTAAATGCCTCAAGTCTTCTGAATCTTTGCTACTAAATACAAGTTGTATTTCAAACAGCCTTAGGTTACAAGGATGATGACTAATGAATTATAGAGGAAGGTAATTAACTTCCTACATTCCCTGGAAGCTTGCTTTGTGAGAACCTCTCTGACACTCATTTACAGAAGACTGTAACTTCTGATTAGCATTGTTAGGAAAACTGCCCACTTCTTTTCTATTTTCAGGATTCTTTCAGACTGGGGGTGTAGCTCCAGCAGGCTGTGGAAATCCTGGAGCTGATCAGAAAAGGAAGTGTGAAGACAGTGTCAGAAGTCATTTTGCTATTAACCAGCAAAGGTGTTGAGGGCATGTTTTTTCAACTCTCTTTGTCATGAATTTCCTTATTTGTAAAATGAGGGGGTAAGAAACAATGACCTATGAGTTTGCTTCCCTACCTTACATTCAGTGATCTGAGCTTTCTCATCCAAAGGCAAATAAAATATTGTAGAGTGTTGGGTGGTACATGTGGGTTTAAATATATTTAAAACAAAACTTAACAGACTTTCATACCTGGATAGCTTCCTTTTATGACTGGTTGGGCACTAAGGAAGGTGAGTGACAGGTTTTTCTTATGCAGCTGACATACTGAACAACATCAATGTGTGGACTGGAATCAAAACACAGTTTTATTTTTATCTTTATTCAGAGGTGGTAATCTTTTGCCTATGAGAATCTTTCTTTCTTTTTTTTTTTTTTTTTTTTGAGACAGAGTCTCACTTTGTCACCTAGGCTGGAGTGCAGTGGCACCGTCTCAGCTCTCTGCAAGCACCGCCTCCCGGGTTCACGCCATTCTCCTGCCTTAGCCTCCCAAGTAGCTGGGATTACAGGTGCCCGCCACCACACCCAGCTAATTTTTTGTATTTTTAGTAGAGACGGGGTTTCACCATGTTAGCCAGGATGGTCTTGATCTCCTGACCTCGTGATCCGCCAGCCTTGGCCTCCCAAAGTGCTAGGATTATAGACGTGAGCCACCCTGCCTGGCCACCTATGGGAATCTTTCTTTCTGCAGATTCTTGAATTCCCCCTCACTCTTAGGAAATAGTGCAACATTTCCTTAAGAAGCAAATGCTCTCAATTCAGAGTTTATGACGTCCAACTCCTTGTAATCATCAAAATGACACAATTAACTTCAGGATAACAGCTTTTTCCCTCTGCCAGTTGGGATCCACTTCTCAGAACAGGGAGCAAGGTCCTATTGACTTTCTCTATCACTTGTTGATTATTACAAGCAAGGTCCCAGTGGGGAAGGCAGATGGGAGAAAAATAATAAGAAGCTTTGTGCATTGCGGGCCCCTGATGTTGGTAAAGTGGACTGCGTCTTCCATAAAGTCCTCAGGAGGACCTCTTGAAGGCTTCTTGCTGGAACCCTCCCTCTTGCAGTTTCCTTGACCCAAGGGGAAACATATTTAATTTGAGTGGCCATGGAGACTCCTTTCTCAGCCTTTGGTCACCTGATGTTGTGCACTTCCTAAAATCTTTTCCCTGTAGGGGTCTCCTTACCCCTTTACCTGGCCAGATTGGGAGGAACTCTAGACAGCCCCACCACAGCTTCCCACCACACCCTCCTCACCATGGGAAAGCTCATCTGTTGCCGCATGCAAACTCTAGGAGACCAGCCAAATCTGAATACATAATTTTTTAAGCCTATTTTTTTCTCAACATTTCTGGAGCAGGCTGAGTCTACAGCCCATTGTTGGTTTTCCTTTTCCTTCTTGTGAGTCAGGCCCCAGTCTCCCGTGTCTCCCAATGCCAGGGAACAGCATGTCAACTCTTTCCGAGTGGACACTTTGGAAGCTACCCACTGCCTTGGAGGCCTTCATCTCTCACTCATTTTTGTAATCTGATATGTATTGTATTGGTGCTTCAATTGAAACCAGTTATAGAAAGAGTCTCATTCTAACAACCTGTTATAGTTATATTGAGGCCATGGCTAACATTTGTGGTTAGAAAAACATATTTGAAAAGATAATGAATGAAACAATAGAGAATATTTTAGTTGCCCTAATACACACATATATTTCTATAGTTTTATTTTTGAGTCTATGAAACTAGACTTCTTTTATAGCTGTAATCTGATTGTACATGTGCTTTTGCAGTCTATTCTTATAAAGTTATTCCTTACAAACCTTTTGTTAAATCATGCTTGGAATTTTAATTGGTGCATATTATCCTGTATATTTTGGTGCCATTTTTTCATGAAAGACTCTTCCGATGCCTATTTTGTGGCCAATGCTGACTTAGGTACTAGAGTTGCAAAAGTTAAAGGAACTGAAATAAAACCTCTATTTAGGAGGCTGCAAATGATTCCAATGCAATACTGTATTTGCCATAGGACAGTTAGCTACATGAATTGAGGGTAGAGAATAAGATGCATCTATGTTTTTGAAAGGAAATTAGGAAGGAACCACACAGAAGGTGTTGGAAGGTGGTGGAGGATGCGTGGGAGGCAGACAGTCAAGAGGAGGCCTCCTTGGTGGATGAAACAGCTTGTGCTAATGCATGGGCTTTATTTATGTCTGGTGGAAAAGGTGTGAATGTGTTTTTTTTCTCAAAACTGTCATTGAATTGTTCTAAAATTACTTATTAAATAATCCTTTCTCTTCAAGTATAGACTTATGTTGAAAAGCTTGCTTTATCATATATTAAGTTAATTGTGTTGTTCGGTTTGGTCTACATAAAGTCTCTCCATACAATTCCAGGGATTCATAATTTTATTTGGGGGCCAGAACCACACTTCTCCAAGTAGTGCTGCTTTTTAATCTTTTCAAGTACTGAATAAACTAATCTGCCTTCACAGTTTTTTGCCAAGCAATTCTTTTCTAAATTGTACTAATTCTAATAGTGTCTTAAAGGAACCTAGTTCTCTTTTGATATTTTAAGATGGCAAAAATAGTTTTGATATTTTGAAACACTTGGAGACAAAATTGCATCAGATGTTTAGCCCAAGTAATCACGATTTTATTGCATTCATTGCAGAGGACTTTGGCTTTAAATGAAAATCTTATGCAAAAGGCTTGAAGCCAAATCCTATAGATTTCTTGAAAATGTTTTGTTGCTGTTATTGCTGGTGTTTTATTTAGTTTAGGTTACTTTCTTCACACAAGCCTAAATGCACATAACTTCGTGGTCTCTTAACTGATTTCAAAATATCTGAGCTGTTTTTTAAAGCATGAGTTTTAGTCTAAATCTTACAAATTGTAATTTGATCTATTGAGCAAAATCACCAGATAGTTGCCTACTTATATACTTTACATATGGAGTTATTCTTATGAGTATTTGAAGATGGTTAAGCCTTTGATTTTATGCTGTCTGCTGAGTTTGTATAGATTCAGTTACACAGATTATTTTTCTCTCCTTGCTCTTAAATCTCTGAAGAAAATATACACACACAAAACAACATACATAGTAGAGGCCCCATTCTGAGCCAAAGTTAAGGTTCATGGATGGCCCCCAAATACCTGATACGCTAATAGGGTGGGTCCTTAGGAGTTGCCTGATATGAGGACCACTGGTGATATGTGAATGAGGAGGAGGAGATGGTAACATACCCTGAGGTATGGTACAGATAGCCTGGAATCTTTCTCCACCTTTGGAGAGTAAGAAGGATAATCATTTTCAAAAGGTTTATGCCATGCAACACATGGGCCCCAGCAATACTGCCAAACTGACAGAATGGCTTTGGAACTTCAACTTGCTCTGGAGTAATTCCAGGCACAGATGTAAGTAAGCATGGCTGTGAGGCATATATGAAGTTACATCTCTAGGTGGCCTTGCATACAACTTACATGCATGTGGGCAGACGGGGGGAAGATTATGATATATGCCACATGACAGCAGAGTCCACCCCAAGAAAACTCAGGTGAGACCAATCTAGGGCTCTGTAGTCTAACTGCATGTGGTCTACAGGGTCTCAAAGTCTTGAGAATCCCTATGGATTAATAACCAGGGGAAATAAGCTATTGCTACTAATAATATGTGTTGATACACAGATCTCGCAGAAGATGGATTAGATTTAAACACCATTTGAATAACTTACAGTTAGTAAATATTAACTGAACTACACTGAACATTTTCTTGAGTTCTGTAATTCTAAAAGATTTTGAAATTGTCCTAAAATCAAAACAAACAAATAGGTAACCCTAAGAATTTTGAGAAACTGGCAGCATCATGTAGTAGGAAACTAATTGAATTGGACTCAGAGGGTGTTATTTATGTATTTATTCATTTTTATTCATTCACAATGATTGTACATATTTATGGAGTACATGTGCTATTTTGATACATGTATACAATTTCTTTTTTTTTCTTTTTTTATTATTATTATACTTTAAGTTTTAGGGTACATGTGCACAAAGTGCAGGTTTGTACATATGTATACATGTATACAATTTCTAACAATCAAGTCAGGGTAATTAGGATACCCATCAACTCAAACATTTATCTTTTTTTTTCTGTTGGGACCATTTCATATCTTCTGTTCTAGCTATTTTGAAATATACAATAAATTATTGTTCACTTCAATCCACAGAAGGCATTATTTCTAGTACAGATGCTTTTTGTGTGTGTTTTTTTTTTAGTAGAGACGGGGCTTCACCATGTTGCCCAGGATGGTCTCCAAAGTGTTGGGATTACAGGCGTGAGCCACCACGCCCGGCCCAAAAACGCATTTTATACATTGTAGAATATCTGTTGTTTGGCCTGATGATTTCATGGCTGACTGGGAGCTATGGCTTGAGACAGCTGCATCACTAGCCCAGGAAAAGATCAAAATTCAAAATTTGAAGTACAGTTTCAACTGAATGTGTATTACTTTTGCACCATGATAAAGTCAAAAACATCATAAGTAGAACCATCTTAAGTCGGGGCTGTCTGTATAAGTTCTGTTGCTAACTTGAGACGCTCATTTCACCTCTCTGATCTCACGTGCCTTATTTACAAAGTGAAGAACTTACAAAATGTGCCACAAAAGTAAATTATAGTCAGTCTCATGTATATAATGGGAAAACTCTTCAATTAAATACTAACAAATAGAATCTAACAGTGTATTAAGGAATAATGCATCTCAACCATGGAGGGTTTATTTCAGGCAGAGAAGAAGGATTCAAGGTTAGGAATTCTGTTAATAGAGTTTATTGCATAAATATTTTAAAGGAGAAAACCAAATGATTATCTTTATAAATTTCAAATTGTATTTGATACTATTTAGCAACCATTCCAATAAAAGAAAACAAACCTCTGTGGATTGTAGATCCCTTTTTAATCTTGATAAAATCTAGAAATCAGTAACAAATAGTAATGAAGGACTTAAGACATTTCTATTATAGATAAGACTAAGACAAGGATACCCACTGTGGTAGCTAGTCTGCAAAGGTAGCACTCAATGGACACTCCTCCTGGTATAATGCCCATGTGTAGTCATTTCCATATTGAATGTGACTAACCTGTGACTTCCTAACAAAGCAGAAGATTTGTTAGCAAAAGTGCTGTGGTGGCAATCCCAAGGTTATACCTTAAAAAGACCTAACACCACACACTTTTCTGTGCTTAGAAGCCTTATGCCACATAAGACATTAAGACTTCTGACTACTATTCTGAAAAGAGAGTCCACGGGCGGAGACTCTGCAGGGTGAGATGCCATGGGGAGACAGAAGCACATGGAATAGCACCTATAAGCCAGACATGTGAGTGATGAAGCCAAAACATTAAGCAAAACCTGCTATTTTATATTTCAGTGCCTGGGCTGTAGCCTGATTAGCCAGAGTAATTAAATCATCATGGCATAGGTACAAGATTAGGTAAATAAATTAGGTAACATAACAGAGAATCCTGACACAAACTCAAGTACGTAAGGGAGTCTAATATATATCTATACATATATATGTATATATTTACATATGTAAATATACACATATATTTAAATGAGAATCAAATTGGTGGAGACAACATGAGTCATGCATGCAATAAATGTTGCTTGGACAATTGACATGCAGACGGACATAAGGAAAAATGTAGACTTATTATCCCATCGTAAACAAAAATAAACTTCTGATGCATAAAATATTTCTATTTTTTAAAATTTAACTATTTAAATACTAGAGGAAAACAGGGAAATATTTTCTATAATCTAGGAGTGGGGATGCTATTATAAGCAATTAAAACCTCAGAAACCATAAACTAAATGATATAATGAAAGTCACTGCAGAAAAAATAAAAACAAACACTTTGGCATGGCAAAATCACACTACAAACAAAATTCAATGCCAGACTGGGGGAAATATTTGCAACCTGTTTGACAGATAAATGGGCAAAATCCTTACTATACAACAATTTTACAATAGAACAAAATATACAATGTTATTCTTATAAATCATTGTGCAAATGATGAATATTCCATAGAAATATGAGAAAAGGCTACGAATAAGCATTTCACAGATGCGGAATACAAATATCTAGTAAAATTATTAATAACATAAAATGCAAACTATAATGAGACTGTATTTGTTTATTTGTTTTTACCAATATTAAATGTTTTGAAGAGTAACAACATTTGCTTCAGGAAATGGTCACTCTCGAATTGTTCTCTGGGGTTCAAATTTTAATATCTCTTTCTAAAAATACTTTTTATTGAAGAATAACGCACATAATGAATAGTATTTAAAACTGAAATGTCCTTCTTCATAAAGTATCATCAAGCAAGCATTTGTGTAACTACCATAAAGCCAGGAAATAAATAGCCAGCATCATAAAAGCCCACTTTCTGGCACTTTTTGAGTTAACTAGTATTCTAATCTCTAATACCATAGTTCAGTTCCACCCATCTTTGAGTTTTATATAAGCAGGCTTATTCTTTCATACGTGCCTTGTTTTGCTCAATATTATGCTTGTGAGACTTATTTTTGCCATCACATGTAATTGCAATTCTAATGTACTTATTGTTGATTAAAATATCACTCTATGAATATACACAATTTACCATTGTAGTCCTAACATTTGAGGTGTTTTTAGTTTTTCGGCCATTATGTGTAAGGATGCTGTGGACATTCTTGCATATGTCTTTGTGTCTCTATACAAAGCAATTCTATCCAGTTTATACCTAGGACTGGAAGTGCTTACTCATAGGGAATGACTATGTTCAACTTTATTAGATAATGCCAGACTGTTTCCCAAAGTTGTTGTACTAATTTACATTCCTACCAGCAATGCATAAGCATTCAAGGTGCTCCACAATATTATCAACACTCGATAATATTGCTCTTCTTAACTTTAGCCATTTTGGAATGTGTAGAGCTTTAGTTTTCATTTTCCTTATGACTAATGAAATAATGAAATTCAGCACCTTTTCAAATGTGTATTAGCCATCTGAGTTAGTTTTATAGACAAGGGCTTGTACAAATACAGCAAGTCCTCAAATAACCTTGTTTTATAATAACCTTAAGAGAAAAAAAGTCAATTCCCAGCTGGGGTCATTGTCTATGTGGAGTTGACATGTTCTCCCCATGTCTGCGTGCATTTTCTCCAGGTCCTCCAGTTTCCTCCCACATCTCAAAGATGTGCACATTAGATGAATTGGCAGTCTAAAGTGTCCCAGTCCAAGTGAATGTGGATGTGGGTGTGAGTGTGCCCTGCGACAGGATGGTGTCCTGTCCAGGGTGTATTTCCACCTTTCACCCTTAGCCCCTGCAGAGGCTCGAGCACCCGAGACCCTGAACTGGAATAAGTGAATGAACTTATATTTTTATTAATCTTTCCTAAATGTATGTGTAGCTCACATTTATTTCAATGTTTAATATTAAATGTATTTTGGTCTTTTTTTTAGAAGTTTGGTGATTTTTTGTGACCAGTAATATGCCAGGAACTGAACTCTTACTTATATCAATTCACCTATGGTAAAATTGGTTTTGTTATATTTTATTTTTTGCTGAAAGTCACAGCTTCCATGATCCTATCAAAGACATTAAGTGAGGGCTTATTATACCTTGTTCATTTTGGATTGTCTGTGTTTTTCTTACTGAGTTATCGGAGCTCATCATATATTCTGTATACAAGCACTTTGTCTTAACAGTGTTGCAAATATCTTCTCCCATTCTGTGGTTCTTTTTCTACTCTTTTAATGCTTTTAATGGTTTCTCTACATAAAATTTCTTAGTTTTTTTTTTTTTTTCTTTGAGGCTCTCACTCTGTCACTCTGGCTGTAGTGCAGTGGTGTGATCTTGGCTCACTTCAGCCTCAACCTCCTAGGCTCAAATGATCCTCCTGCCTCAGCTTCCCCAGTAGTTGGGACTATGGGCATGTGCCACCATGCCTGGCTATTTTTTTTTTTAATTTTTTGAAGAGATAGTGTCTTTCCATGTTGCCCGGGTTGGACTTGAACTCCTGGGCTCAAACAATCCTCCTGCCTTAGTCTCCAAAAGTGCTGGAAATACAGATGTGAGCCATCTTGTCTCATCTTAGCTTTAATATAATACAAATATTTTCTCATTTACTCCATGGTTTTTGTATCTTACTTAAGAAATCTTTTGCTGTCTCAGGTCATGAAGGTAATCTATATGATCCTTTAGAACTGAGCTGTCTAATACATTAACAACTAGCTGCATATAACTTCTACTAACGACTCGAAGTTAGGTTAATTGAAATAAAATAAAATGAAAAGTTTAGTTCCTTGTTCATATTAGCCATGTTTTTAAGGGCTCCATAGTCACAGGTATAGAACGTTTTCATCATTGCAGAAAATTATACTGGTCAGATATAATAATTTGCAGAACAATTTTTAGAGTAGAATTCTGTTTTTAAAAAAACAAGTATCAAAACCACAATACTATCTGCATGTGTCCAAATTTGTATATGTATCTAAGAAGTCTGGAAATAGGTACATCAAATGCCAACTAACAGCAAATTGGAAGGCTTTGCATGACCCACAAAAGCAAATAATAAGCAAACACATTGCAATATCTGTCTGAATGAGAGTTTAAAATGTACGTATCTTGGTTAATGAGAAATACATTCAAAATTTTTTTACTTTTTATTTTTTAATTAGAAATATCAGTTTGCAGAACTGTTGCACACAATTGTCTTGGTGTGTATTGTTCAGATCCAAGGGTGTCATTTACACGAACAATAAAGAGGGCTGTGCAACCCTGTCGATGAGAAATCATATATCTGGAAAAAAAGGCCTTTTTCAGTTCTGCTGCCAAAGTAGCCTGGAAGCAGGTTTCATCTTGTCCCCAATACACATGTGGGACAGCCTGAGGCTTATATTTGGTGTTTAATGTTATTTTCCATTAAAAGGAAATCGAGATCCTTGGAGAATGGCTGACTCAACATCTTGGGGCTTGAAAAAGTCAACCTGGGAGTAGAACATCTTGTTTTTGCCAGTAGGTGAGGACTTTATGAGACAATTCCTGAGTATTTCTTTTAGGAGCAGGCTTGCACCAAGTTGTAGCAATTCCATCAAAAAGCCTAAAAACAAATGACATTTAGTAAAAAGGACTGGATGATAGCTATAAAACAAAAATAAAAATATAACGATATGTGACTGTTCTTGTTAATTATAATGCCTATGGGATAGTTGATATAGGTGAGTGAGTATTGTTCCTATGAAGTATATATTGAATTTTTCTTTACCTATGTGGGCAAGAATGGGTAGATTAAGGAATCATGAGCAAGCAAGATATTTCTGGGAAAAGAAGAGATTTTATTAAGAATCAGAAGGACAGGGAATAACCAGGTTGTTCCACAGAGTGTATCAATGTGATGGACAAGCAGAGGGAGAAAGCAGACTCCTTGGACTGGATTCTCATCTCCTGAATTGAAAAACCCTAGATAAGCCTTCTAATAATATGTGATTAAAGCATACCCATGTTTCCAAAAATGCTAACAAACTGTATCAAAATTGTGAATAAATTTGAGAGGAAAATGAGTTTTGCAATGCAGGCCAGGGAGAAAAAAAAATCTAAAATTTTGTCTTTGTTTTGTTTGAAGACATGAGCTTGAAAATTCCATTTATAAGAGAGGTTTTATTGAAAAAAGAGGGTGTTTTGAGGATCTGTCTAGATTTGAGAGACCCTGGAAGACACAAGCAAGTCTCATGCCATGACCAGGGATCAGTTAATTAGGTCAGAACCTATCATCTTAACAGGTTTGTGTGAGAAAGCACAGTATTGTTACTTATCTATCAGGGTAAGTAAAAAGTATAGAAACAAATTTTGAAACCATGCTGATACTCTGTTTTGAAGGTGATTGAACAATTAAAAGAGGTTGATAAATTAAACTCTTGATTGTACTGAGATGGTTTAGAGAATTTTGTTAATTACATTTAAATCAAGTTTTAAATATTTAAGATAATTCATGAAATGTAGAAATAAATATTTGTGATGTTTGAAAGTTTAGAAACATTGTGTTAAGTAGATTTACAGATTTTAATAAACCGAATGTTAAATAAAGAAGCACAAGCCAGGGTCAGTGGTTCACGCCTATAATCCCAGCACTTTGGGAGGCTGAGGCAGGCAGATCACATGAGGTCAACAGTTGGAGACCAGCCTGGCCAACATGGCAAAACCCCGTCTCTACTAAAAGTACAAAAATCAGCCAGGCGTGGTGGAAGGTGCCTCTAATCCCAGCTACTCAGGAGGCTGAGGCAGGAGAATCGCTTGAACCCGGGAGACGGAGTTTGCAGTGAGCAAGATGGCGCCACTGCACTCCAGCCTGGGTGACAAAAGCAAGACTCTGTTTCAAAAAAAAAAAAGAAGCACAAATTAAAGTATTTTTCATGTTCAGCCTTGGTGTATTCATAAAACAAAAGCTTACATGTGACCAAACAAAAGTACAGTTAAGAGATATTTGGAGGGAGTCTCTTTGTGGTGATGAGACAGTTTTTCATCCCAGTTATGGTGGTGGTTACTTGCATCTACATGTAGGAGGCAATTTCATATTATTATACACTCTCCAAATATAAATAAACAATTTTAATTAATTAATCAATTATTTTTTATTTATTTTTGAGACTGGGTCTCCCTTTATGGCCCAGGCTTAAGTGCAGTGGCATGATCTTGGCTCACTGCAAATTCCATCTCCTGGGTTCAAGTGATTATCCTGCCTCAGCCTCCTGAGTAGCTGGGATTACAGGTGCCCACCACCACTCCTGGCTAATTTTTGTACTTTTAGTAGAGACAGGATTTTGCCATTTTGGCCAGGCTGGTCTTGAACTCCTGACCTTGGGTAATCTGCCCCCCTAAATCTCCCAAAGTGCTGGAATTAACAAGCATGAGCCACTGTGCCTGGTCAACAAATAGTTTTTAAAGAGAACCTGTAAAACCTGAAGAAATCCAAACAATGTCGGTACCTAAGTTAATAGTATTATATTAACGCTAATGTCCTGGTTTTGACATGTACTATGGTTATGCAAAATATTGTCATTGAGGGAAACTGGGTGAAGGGCACATGGAAATTCTGTACTATTTTTGAAACTTCTTGTGAATCAAACTATTTCAAAATAAAAATATCATAAAAATATATACAGAGATATTGGTAACTTCATAAAGAAAAGGCATAGGCTGTTCTAGTGGTGCAAGAACGTGCATCCCTTTGCCTCATTTGGATGCTCTGTGTGTGATCTCAGGCACTGGCAAGACGTCAGATAGATCTTGCTGAGTTGGCTAGTCCAGCTTTGTTATTTGTTGTTGCTATTAAGACTATTATAGGATTTAATGCAACAGGAAACGGCTATAAGCATAAATACTACAAAACGGTTATCTATGTTTATATACAGCAGTTCTGCCCTTTGAATGGTGCCTCCTTATAAATTAATCTTCAGGCATCTTCCTAGATCATGTCTTTCCACATAAAAGCTTTTCGCTATTAAAGTTGCCACACTCCCATTTAAAACCACTCATTTCTTCTCCTTGCACTTAGAAAGCAAACGAAGCTCCGCACAATGCTTCAATGACCTACAAAATCTGCCTACTGTTGACATTTGTAATCTCGTGTTGTGCACTCCCCCTCTTCCTCACAGCATCATAGATACAGAGGCCTCTTCGATGTTGCTAGAACATACCCAGCGCGCCCCTGCCTGAAGGGCTCTGTATTTGCTGCTCCCTTTCCCATGCAGTCACACATTATCTAAAATGACCTTGCTTGTCACTCTCTCTCTCATCAGCTAATATTATTTTCTATATCAATGTATTTATTTTTTTCTCCCTGTCTTAATTCAGAGCCTAGCATATAAGTGTTGCTCAATAGACTTTTTTTTGAATAAATGCATGCATTAATGAATGAATGAACGCTCCTATTAATGGTGCTTATTCTGGGAAATATGACCGAGAATGAGAGGACTCATTCTACTTCTTACACTCCAGGCCAATCTGATATTCTTATACCAAGTATAAGCTAATTTTGCAACCGAATTTTTAAAAAATACATGCGCATACACGTTTGTACTTAGAATAGATGACTTGAAAGGTAATTTCCATCTTCAGCATTTTATGTTACGTTTTCCAAATTATTCTCTTAAGATATAAGGAAGAAGTATAGCACAGTTTAAATGGTAAGGTGTCGAGACAGAATCAATGTATTCCATTTTTCAATTATGAATTACTGCAAAAGCATGAATCAATGTCAGTATCTAAGAGCCTTCCAGATATCCCTTAATATAGAGATTAATGTGTGCACCTGTGTTTTCACCCTTAATTCCTATAAAGATTAGGTCAAGAACATCAATTCTCTCTGGCCACCAATCAGGCTTTGGAGAAAATAGAGGCAATATCATTTTGGAGGGTGGAAGTGGGCGGTGAGGCAGTGTGACGAATGTTTGCAGATGGATTCTCCCCTTCTCCATCTGGCCTCTGCATATGAGAATGCAGAATATGTGCTCCTGTATCTTGGCCCTTGCTTTGAGGGTAATTTCTGTTAACTTTGAATGATTTGACTTATCTGTTGTGAGGTAGACAGATAAGGGTTCAAAAGGAGAAATTATTAAAATTTTGGTATGCGCTTCCCTTTTCTGTAAAGTATTTAGGAAGCCATCAAAGATACAGAAAATATGCCAAGACAATATAAAAGCAGAAGAAAAGGAGAAGGCCAAGAGGGGCACGAACATGAAATGAAACCAGAAATGAGGGTTAAACAAAATTTCTGTGTCTCTCGGACACCTACACTCTTGTAAGTAGGGTGTAAACATTGGCTGTAACCTTTCTCAAATCCAGTTTAGAAATGAAAACTGGATAAATTATACCTTTTGCAATATTTCTAACATAAGTTATATCAAAGCAGTTGTTTCGTCAATTCACATCTATTCCTGATAGAAAAGCAGAAAGGACTTTCTCCTGAAAGTCTCTGAAAAATCGGTGTTATTCTTAATCTCATTTTTTGCAGGGTGTTTAATCTCCTTGCTTTTATTTACATGAGGCACTGGCATAATTCCAAGATGCAATTAGGTTAAAACAATTCTATGGTGATGAGGGTGATGGTGGGTGTGGAGCGGGGTAGAGGTTGTGAAGGCCACTTTAAAATAAATACATGTACCTTTAAAATAATCACATGCATTTTCTTTTCTTCAGTCATTCCAGGATGGGAATTGGCAGGAGTACTTTTTTTTTCTGTACCAAATTAGAATCTGCCCCTAGGACTGAGGAAAACAGAGCTGGGGAGAATGATAGTTAAAAGCCAATAAGAATCATTTATTTCCGCCTCACTGGTCAGACATATTTTGGGTGTATGAGTCAGCCCAGTGTGAGAGGAATGTTTGGGCTAGACTTTATCAGAAGTTATGTAAATTTTTCAGACTGATGAAAGCTATCCTGGCTAGTTATTTGAGGCTTTGGGTAGAATCAGGGCTGAAAAGGTTGGAGAGTTGAACTTATTTTGTGACCAGGACAGCTCTGACTGGGCAACTTCTCTGTTCCAGCTCCCTCTGAAATCCCCTTTCTGGAGTTAATAATATTGTTTCATGCCTAAATTGCTCAGTTTGGTCAGAACCTATGTTTTGTCAACTCTGAAATATCTGACAAAGGATTTCAGCCTGTCAAAGCAGTCTTCCACATCAGATCAGACACTCAGGGCATTTGCTGGCTGAGAGGAGGTTAATGAACTGAGTGCATTCTATGTACTTGAATGTATGTGATTCTTAAGAGGAGAAGGCAAAGATCAAGTTGTGTTTTCTATCCTCAGAAAGCACACAATCTGGTGGCAAAGACAGGCATGGATACAACTCTCACAGAGCAAAGTAGAATGTGATCATTGCAGGACAAGCACGGAGATTTGGGGGCACTGAAGAGAAGAATGAAATTGTAGGGAAGGTTCTTGTATGCCTCTTTTATTGAGGGGCCTATCATTTAGCAGACACTTTAGCAGGCATTCAAAGTATGCTAGACAGATGAATAAATAGAAGAGATATCAACTGTGCAAGAAAGAGTAGACTATGAAGATGTAGAGATGAGTAGAAAAGACGTTTGAGGCAGGAGAATTACATAGTGGCGACACAAGCTTGGTGAGCAACAGCATCAGCTAATACTGGGTGAGGAATACTGGCCTGGAATATTGTCAAAACAAGACAGTATTCTTGGACCCATTAATTTTCAAAGAAACATCTGTATTTCATAGTCAAAAATGAGTTTGGGAGTACATATAAGCCTTTGAAAAATAAAGGCAGACAAATATGGTTAGAAGATTGAGGTTTGTTAATATAAGAAATATCAATAGGATATTGTAATGTAATATATGGTGTGATGTGATGATGTGATATAAAGCCAAGGTTTTCTAAGGAAGACTACTGTGCCTACCATATTGCTGCCCTCTACCTTTGGCAGGCATGGGGAGCTAAGGATAATATATCATCATGATGCTTGCACAGCAAGATAGGGGTAATAGAGGAGGGTTTAAGGAGGAAGCTACGCATAAATGTGTGAGTAGGGTTAGAGAATACCAATAAGGCATGGTGAGGCCCTGGAGCTGTTAACACTGAGGAGTCATTGCTACCCTGAGAGCTGTCCAGGCAAGGGGGTGGAGTGGTTAGAAAGAGCTGTGGCTGTAGGTGAGCAAGGAAGACAATCCCCAGACAGGACCGGCAGCCTTCCGGAGAGGCGCATACCACTGTCAACCTGCGACCCAACAGAGACCCAAGGAAATAAATTCCCAATCCTTCATGCCTCCCTATTTCCTACTGGTGTCTCCTACTGTGCAGATGTCTTCTCCTAAAGGACAGGGAGACCCATGATGTGGTCCTTACAGCTCAGCCTCTTGGAGCACAGAGCAAGGCAGAGAAGGATAAAGAATGACTCGAGGGGAGAACAGAGCAAAGTCGCCCCACCCAGGGAAGGAGAAGGTCAAAGCTCTTCTTGCTGATGGAATCTTGGGAGGTCTAATTTATTCACCTCATGATACCTTCAATTATCACAGCATTGTCTGGGTGAATTTATGGAAACCTCATTAGAGCTTGAAGAGGCAAACTTCTCAATTAAATAGGCTTGTTATAATACAGAATTAGCTCCAATCTCTAGCCAATTGAATCTCCTTCATCTGAAGCACTCCTATCCCATAAACAGTCACAGCTATTATTATTTTCTCCATTATCAGTGACCTGCATATGCACAAAATTGCTATGGAGGTGGTTAAAGTACCAGATACCATGCGTGCTTCCCAGGACAGGTGACTCTTGTCAAGACTGCAAATCTATTTGTCTCCTTTATTCAAAAGCAGCATTTGCATACCAACACTCTTAAATCCCATACATTCTTCCATGCTTCTAGGAGAGAAAGAGTCATCTAGCTTTATTTACAAGTCAGGCTGTAAATAAACTTGGAGACATACATTCAGATGAATGCTCCTGAGGTCAGTATCATATGCCGGATGTGGGAAGGGTATTTTACATTATAAAAATGTTTTGCTAGGAGAACAAAGGGAGTGGAGGAGGATTGTTAAGCCTCTGAGAAAGCGTTACTCATCTCAGAGGGCTCTAGCTAGGATACAAAGAGAGAGAGAAAGTCAGGTGGTTAAAATAATATTCTTACTCTCAGAGAAATTCACCCTAAACCAGTTTGACTATCTGTATATTCAGGGTGAATTCTAACCACAAACCCTCTTGTACAAGAAATGTCATAAGACTCTCTTCAGAATAAATACAATCTGACTTCGAGCTTCTAAGATGCTGGGCTACCAGGACATAAAATATCAGCCTGTATTGATACACATTCTCCTCACTCTCTCAAGAGTGCACAGTCTGAACTTTAGTCCTCTGTAGGGACCACAGCCAGCCCACTCCATCAGGCTGCCAGGGAAGGAACATAGGCCCCAGTATTTGGGGAAACCCCTGGCTTCCATTCTCTTCTATGTACTGGGACCCTCTCCAAGGCACTCACCTCTCTCTCCTCCTCCTTCATGGGATAGCCTCAGTGAGTTTAGATTTCCTTAAAGACTAGGAAGAAAAGCTGCCCTCCAGCAACTCAGATGTTGAGTCCTGCTAAATTGGCCAGAGGCTGGTGAAAGTAAAAATACTATAGAAAACAAGGCCAAACACCTCTCATCTTTTCCAAATCTCTCAAGACAGAAAGAACAAATCCAAACTAATATCTAAAGAAGTTATGGTGCCATGCTGGGCTTCCCCAAAGCCCTCCACTCACGGCGAGCCCCGGAGTGACGGTTTCTCTACAGCTCTGAGGACCAGGCCTGGAAGGCACTGAGATAACCCCTGTGGCTACACAGAAGACTCAGACCTGCTCCTTGAGCTCACTGTCCACCAGGCAGCAGCCATGCCCACGACTGCAATAGCTTGGAGAAATGCCACAGTGGAGGAGGTACGGGGAGAGTGAAGAACTGCCCGGAGCAGGAAGCCTGTCAAAGAGCAGCAGAGATGGAGGAGAAAATATTTGGACTATGTTTGATGTCAACGACCAATGCAGGTTGGCTCAGCAGGGATGGGAATGCAAGATTGTCCAAAGCAGAACGTCTTGGATAGGTTATTCTCAAACAAGAGAAAGCCTAATATCTTGTGGGAATAAGAGGTGTCACTGTTCAGGTTCCCTGGGAAGTAGACCCTGAGACACATTTTCATGCAGGAAGCTTGTTGGGGTATAGTCAATACAGGAATTACCCTGTGAGGGAACACAACTAGGAAGCACGATTGGACAGAAGGAAAAGTTAAACTGCAAGGCAGTTGCCGAAGAGGCCTCAGCAAACCACATGGCAGCTCTGGAACAGGGGAAGCCCTGCAAAGGAATGTCAAATTGAGGCAAGGAATCTAGGCTTTTGCAAACCCTAAAAGGGCAATGATAAGATGCAGCTGATCTTGGAGAGGGGTCATAACCTTGGAAGAGGAAGTTTTCTTTGGCTGAGGGCAATTCCTAGAGAGGGACTCAGCTATGAGCCCTTGGCAGGCAACACTCCTGAGAGCTGGGAGAATGAGAGCCTCCCTCCTGCAGGAGGAGAGCTTGGCATTGCACTATTGCATGTGCCAGAGCAGCCACAGTCCAGCATTGCTCTGTCATGTCTGGCAGGGCAAGGGAGGATGATGCTTTCGTTAGGGTGGGCTAGGCTATACTCCTGTAACCATACTTTCCAGACACCATAAAGATTTCCTTTGGTGCCTATCACTGTCTCTGGAGGGTTGAGTAGCTACTTGTGGTAATTCAGGAGTTCAGGGTCCTTCAGTTTTCCAAAGTTGTAGTAAAAGGCAGAGATGGAGAAGACAGGATCATGCTAAGGGCTTTAGAGTGCCATTTGCACGTTGCGTACCTGGCTTCCTCCTACTTTCCACTGATAAGATCCATTCACATGGATACAACTTAATTGTGGGACTGATGGGAAATACAGTCTTCCACATGCCCAGATAGAGGAAGTGGGGTTAGTGAGCCTCTAGCTAGTCTTTGGTTCAGGGATGTTTGCCCAGAGTCTCTGTAGAACAGGATCACTGGGTAGCATACACTGGCTAGCATCTAGTACCAAACAGAACAACTCAGGATTTTTCATGTGTTTATGAAAATTGATATTTAAAAATCTTTCAGATTTGTGTTTTCTCTAGCAACACTGACTTGCTCTAAAGTTATAAACATCTTCTTAAAAATGAAAAGCTCATCAATCATACAGTGTAAATTATATATGGAAAGTAGCAAAGGAATATTTTTAAAGCTGTCACCAATGCTCCACTCCTGACTTATAGTTGTGTGTTTTTTTGACGTCTGTCAAACCAGTAGGACAGATCCTGGGTAGGGGCATGAGGAGTGGGGGAAGTTTGTCCACAGACTCATCAGTCTTCACAAGGTGGTTGAACATTATTCCAAGGGCAATGGGAACTCCTGAAGATTTAAGTAAGATGGTAACCCACTACATGTTATCTGGGATATGATCCTGCATACAAGTAGGCAACCTGGTTATTATCTGGACAGTCATTCAATCACAGTGTGTGCCAGAAATTTATTTGTGGCTTAAATCAAGATATCACGCACATTCCTATTTATAAAAGTTTGACTTAATCCCCCCCAAAATTTTTTTGCATAACCCTCTTACTTGAGCTACTTCCAGAATTAAATTTGATCAAGTGAAACCACCTCCTTTCAAGAGAGAACTTCCAAAGTATCTGCTTGTCACCCAGTCCTCCTAACTCCCTTCCCCCTTCATCAATGGGCAGAGTTGAAAGTTTGGCCCACTTCCAGGACAGCCTTTAGGAATCTCTTATCCTACTGTAAACTGAAGACTACAAAGCTCTTCCAACAGTGACTTGATGGCAGAAGAGAGGCCAGGTGACCCTGTGCCCTGCTTGATGAGAGGCAGCAATGATTTCTGAATCGTAGTTCACACTAAGTCCTCGATGATCTGCTTTCTCCTGTGGGTTAGACTTAACTGAAAATAAATATGTCACAGGAAGCCTTTCCATAACTTTTCCCTCCTTTCTCCCACTCCTGAGAATGAGAGCCTCCCTCCTGCAGGAGGAGAGCTGGGCATTGCAGTATTGCATGTGCCAGAGCAGCCACAGTCCAGCATTGCTCTGTCATGTCTGGCAGGGCAAGGGAGGATGATGCTTTCGTTAGGGTGGGCTAGGCTATACTCCTGTAACCATACTTTCCAGACACCATAAAGATTTCCTTTTGTGCCTATCACTCTCTCTGGAGGGGAAAGCATTTCATTGATGTTCTTTATTTTTCTGCAGGCAACAAATGCCTGAGAGCAGGGGCTCCAACTTAGACATATTATGTGTGCCACAGTATTCGGCAGAGCTCCTTGTCCTCTGCAGAGGATCAATAACAATTTGTTACAAGTACAGGTGAGGGACACAGGCTTGCCCCAGAAGTATTTGTGGGACCTCATGGAGTAGATCACTTGATATGTTTTGCCCTCAGCACTCTTATCTGAAAGTAAAAGAGGTTGGATGTTCTTTAGGCCCCTTCGAGCGCTCACTTTCGTGAATCCAACAATTTAGTTTTTTAAGGTGATCGTGGTGCACTGCTGTCTCTGGAGTTAGGAAGATCCTGACTCTGCTACTCACAAGCTGCATGACCTGGACAAGTTGTTTAATCCCCCTGAGAAAAACAATTTCAATTTTGCCACTTCACATTGAGGAATGAAAGATATACAGAGAAACATCTCAGCACAGGCATGCAACAAACACAGGTTTAATATATGAGACTAGTAGTAATAATAGAATAATACTAGAAGTCTGCAAGACAGAAAGTTCTAATGCAAAAAAAAAAAAATGGTGTTGGTAGGAATACCTTCTTGTTTTAGGTACCAACTAGCGCCAGGCTCTGGTGTGGACACTGGGGTTAAAAGATACATAAGTTTTGGCTGGGCGCAGTGGCTCACGCCTGTAATCCCAGCACTTTGGGAGGCTGAGGCGGGTGGATCACAAGGTCAGGAGATCGAGACCATCCTGGCTAACAGGGTGAAACCCCATCTCTAATAAAAATACAAAAAATTAGCCAGGCGTGGTGGTGGGCGCCTGTAGTCCCAGCTACTCAGGAGGCTGAGGCAGGAGAATGGTGTGAACCCGGGAGGCGGAGCTTGCAGTGAGCCAAGATCACACCACTGGACTCAAGCCTGGGCGACAGAGTGAGACTCCGTCTAAAAAAAAAAAAAAGATACATAAGTTTTTTGACAAAGCTGACAAACCTATGGGTTGAATCAATTATGATGAAAATGCAGCATTGCTTTTTCTTTGGGATGCTTCCTTCTGAAAGCCAATAACATAAGGCAAAAGAGAAATGAATCCTGAAATGTAGCTGAAATGTAGGGACTGTTTTATAGAGAAATAAGCCAGAAAAAAAATGCACTTTTAGATATCTGAAGAAGATTCTGTGAGGCCTACCCTGGCCTACACCTACATCATCCATGAAGCTGCACATGCTGATGTGTGTCTACATGCATGTGTTTGGGTGTCTGCATGTGTTTGCATACACACATACACTTGCCACTTTCCAGCAAACATTCTCAGTCTTTGCAGACAGGCTCACTAACTCAGACGGCAACAGCATCAGCATCTGTCGTCTTTTCACACCAAGAGCAGTGGAATCCGTTGATGCAATGAGAAAACACACCTCTCAATCAGCTCTGGGTAAAGGATAGATGCCAAATAACTATATTTTTAAAATTGGGAACACTGTGTGCATCTTCCAAGTGATGCTGGTAAAAGGTTGACTCACTCATAAATACAAGGTTGCAGCTGGTACTAAGGGATGGATTTTCCCAGCAAGGGGCCCCTAAATGGCAGCTGCCTGCCAGAAAAAGGCATGTGAGGCACTGAGCTAATTTGGCTGTGTACCCTCTTTTGCCCTTTCATTTGGTCAAGCCCTGGAATGTTAACGCAAGCTGAGAGACAGTAAGCCACACATGGCTTTCACATACAGTAGGGCCAGGCATTGGAACCTACATTTTTGGACTGAATTGATGAGTATTTTACATGAGGTCTTGGGAGATCGCCATCCTCGCCACCCTCCATCTCTGTAGAGTGTGAGAATCTGTGGATCTTATGCTTTGGGGCCTTCGAATGGCTAGATAACATTTTGAGGCATCAATTTATTTCATTTGTTTGGCTTCACTGCCTCTGATTTTCCTTGTTCTGTCTTCCCCATGCATGCAGGTTGTTTGTTCTGGGCTTCATCGGCACAGATAAGTGACAGGGCAGAAATCAGAAGTCACAGGCAAGAATAGCTGGCATTTTCCTTATAAGCCTTCACAGAGGGTTTGAGGGTTTTTGAAAGAAGTAAAGTATGAAGGGTGGCTGAGGCAGAGTGAACTGAAGAGGCAGAAAACAGAATGGGACTCACCTGTGTCCTCCCACTCAGTCCACAAAAACCAGGGCTGCAGCGGGAGAGAGGCAGGGAATACAGGCCTGCTGGCGCATGGAGATCAGCCTAGCTTTCTAGCAGTATCCTGGTGAGGAGCCATGATTTCAGAGAAGAATGCCATATGCCAGATGGATTGTTTCCACAGGTAGGACCACAGGTGTCCTAGGCTGGTTACCCAAGGCCCCAGACAAACAAGGACAATGTATCTTCCCAGGTATGCCCAGAACCGCATACCAGATGTCTCTACCTGCCACCTGACCAATCCACCTGACTCCAGGAACCATGGCTTAACCCCGTGGATTACTGAGGTCAGGTTTCACAAGATGCCTAGGATGAGGGAAATGCTAGAATAAAAATTGGGCTGAACTCTATAAAATAAAGAGATGTAATTTTTTTTTTGCACACCTGATTTTGTGAGCTGGCATTCCTACCTCCTACCTATGGATAATGAATAATTTCTAGATTAGCTATTGGTCTTTGTTGTCTGTTTTGAGGCTGCTCTAGGAAACCTTGGGGCTGCCTCTGCACAGCTGAAGAGGAAGCCCCCACAGGAGCTGGAGGAGTTGTACCAGGACTGAGAACTCTGCTGCAAGATGCTCCATTTTTTCTCTTCCAAGCAGTGCTTGCTGTTGTCAGTCAATTAGGACTGTGCATCCTGAGGATGCAATGAATCTCCAATTGCGTCATCTCATCCAGTCTTTGTGGCTTTCTCCTTTGACTTAGTATCTTTGGTCCCTGTGATATCAGGGCAGTGCAAGAGTGCCAGGTGGGGGGATCTCAGAGCCTAGAATTTTTGTGTGTAGGATACAGAGCTTAGGGATCCAACTCTCTATCTGCCCTCTCCTCTCTCTCCTTCCCTCCTTTCCTCTATCCCTTTTTCTCCCCTCTCTTCCTGTATTCTTTACTCTATCCCACTATCACTCCCTTTCTTCCTGCTTTTCATATTACCTTTTTTTTCACATTCATTGAGGCTCGCAATAGATCATACTCGATGTTCAACGCTGACAATATAATGAGGAGCACGGTGGGCATAATTTGTACTCTCTTAGTCTATATTTTAATGGGGGGAATCTAGAAAAGTGAACAAGAAATTACAGTCCTAGATCACGAATGTTCACATATAGCATCCAGTGCTAAGAATCCCATAGGATGGGCAGCAAAATTTTGTCATAGCTGGTGGGAATCAGAAAAGGCTTCTTAGAGGAAATATTTACTAAAGAAATGTTAGCCAGGTATAAGGAGTTGGAGGTAGAAAAGGAGTGTTAGGAGAGAGGGAAAATGTTAGAGCTAGGGATAGAAGAAAGACGTTCGGTGTTAGAGGAACTGTATTGTTTTAAACAATCGATTTAACAAACCTATAGTGTTTACTACACCCAACTATATGGAGCAGATACTATTATTATCTGCATTTTAAAGAGAGGGGAAAGGAGGCATAAGATTAAGAACCTTGCCAAGAAGTTCAGAGTGGCTTTCCCTGTGTTAGGGTAATGGTCTGCACCACAGCCTCACAGGCACTGTTGGATCAGGAGCCAAAATCCCGAATGGAAAGCAGGCAAATAGAAACTACCACGATGGCACCTCTGTGGAGAATTAGCATGCTGTGGTCTAGATCACTGGGCACTTCTCGGTCCTCAGAGTCAATTCACTTCAAAAGTCTTCTTTGCTCCAAGCATTTCTCATTTCCCTGAAACTTCATTTACATCAATCATTTGCTGAGCAAGGCTTTTGCACAGAGAGAATTTAAAGGGAAGTGGCTGTCAAGTTTCCACCTACATTATCATACATTTTGAGTAAAAAAATTCCTAAGAACAGCCCTTAGTAAGTTACAGATACATCAGGATCCTCCCATGAATTAATGAAATGAAGCATGTAGCTGGGAGAATGATAACCAACTCAAAAGTAATTTATGTTTTTAATTGGGTAGTGATTGAAATCTACCCAACAGTTACAAATTTATTCATGTTGCTTTGGTCTCATAGCTTCACTTCCTGCCCCTCTGCATGGAGCCAGGTCCTACTGTATACTCCCTACTCCTCTCAGCTCTTTGTAGGCAGGAATTGGGTTTTTAATGGCCATCAAGGGCCATCTTGAAGTCTTAGAAGGCAGTTAAGTGTTATAGGCCACAGGTACACTTTGATGTGATGATAAGCATTAATTTATTCCTTCATTGATTCATTCATTCACCCAGCGTAATCAAGTGCTAACTCTATGCCAGTTCTGAAAATGCTTGCTCTGCCATTAGCAGACTAACAATTGAGCTCTAACATAAATGTATGTGTGACGTGCCATCTGTAAGTGTTGGTAAGGCCTTTTCAGAGAAGGAGAATGTTGGGTTGGCCCTTGAAAAAGAAGAAAGGGTAGCATAACATTCCAGACAAAAGGAACATGCAAAGTCATGGAGGAATAGGCCCATGCATCCATAAATCCAGTTCCAGCCAGGACAGAAATCCTACTAGAGTTCCCAACCCACAAGCCCATGAAGTCTGGCATGAGAGCCATCTTTGCAGGAGCAAGCTCTGGGCATGCTTGAACCCGCTATTATATATCATCTTTTCATCATGTAAAACTTGACTCAGCCATCACTCACCAAAGTTAGGAAGCCTTCTCTGACCCTTCTGGGTTGTTTTAGACATACCCCTAGGAATTTCCACAGAACCCTGGGAGCATACTTCTATTACAGTGCATTGTCTTAGATAATCTATAAGCAACTGTCTCCTTTGTGAGACTATGAGCCCCTATGTAACAATTTCCAATACACAGTTAATCAATGAGGTAATGCTTATTAAATGAATGAATGAATGAATGAATAGATAATTTTTGTTGACTACCATCACTTGACCCTCACTGTTAAAATGCTAGAAAAATCTGCCCACTGGGCACACTACTATCCTGTGGCAATTTTGTAAAGATTTGGCCCTGGACACCTGTGATTAGAAATTACAAAGGAAGCTGAAGGTACGAACAAGATTCCTGGTAGAACACTCACCCCAGCCTTTTGGCTTTTGCATTCACAATTCTAGGCTTGAATTTAGAATGAAGTGAATGGAATGAGTCCTGTTACATGCTGACTGCATTCAATTGTAGTTCAATTATAATTTATGAATCGCTTTGGTCATCATGGGCCATTATCGTAACCAGATGGCATGGCCTTATTATGGCACCCGAAGACATTCATCTTGCAAAAATGGACAGTCAGACACTAAGTGCCTGTGGAGAAAGCCATTCCCAACCTGTGTAGGCTAGTGGTGATCTCTGATTATTCTCAGATTATGTCTCTGGATTTACATTATAATTTGCATTCCTTGTTTAGGAGGATAATGACAACAAGTCCTGTTATAGGATTTGCATATATCTTTTTAACTTTCCCAGTTTGTTTTAACATCCTTCTCACTTTTATCTATGACTGGGAAAATTTCTTTCTCTTTTGCTTTTACTTGATCAAATTGTTTTTTTTTTTCCTGTTTCTTTCTCAAAAATCTGTTTAGAGTTAGGTATCAATTACCTTGTGCCCTAAATTTTATTGTCATTTTAAAATGCAATGTTTTGTGGGATTTTTTCTTGTTTAAAAAAATCTGCAAGAACAAAAATGAAATTTATGAACTATCTAATAACATAAATCAATGTTATACTTATTTAAAATACAGTACAATTTTTGTATTCACAGAAGGAAAACATCATTTAATTAAGGAATAAGGGTCTCTGAGAGTTGTTTTCTCTCTGTAAATATTAACAGACGATTTGAAATTTACATTCTGCCAGTTGATATTTCTAACTAAGTAGCTTTGCTATTTGAAAGACATGTCTTGTTCTGTTATCAGTTAAGATGTTGCATTCTGAGGGTCTTTGCATTAGGCACTTTCCAATCACATTGAACATGTTCCAGGAGGCCTTGTTTGGTTCTAACGGAGAGAGGCTAAGCTTAGAATCCCTCAGGTGACAGAACTTGTATTTACCTTGGCAGGGAGCTCAGCACCATTGCACCTTATGAGAACAGGGACTGGAACTCACTCAATTTCACAGCCTCCTCTCATGGCACCTGCTTCTCATTGCACATCTGCTAAATGCTCCTCTCTCTACCAACCGGCATCGTCTTCTCCTGCTCTTTTTCCTTCATCTTATATGCAAACATTTCAAATTTCCATGTTTTTGCCTCAACATCATGAGTTTGCTTTACCATCTACTCCTACTTCTAACCCAGGGTTCTAATTACCTATACCCAAAATCCAAAGAATAAAACCTGAGTATCACAGCCCATCTTTCTGAGCCAGATCTCACAAGTAATTTGTCACAGGCCAGCCTCTATGTGCCTCTTTGGGTATAATACTCAGCCTTGCTCTAATCAACTCTGACAAAAGGGGGGATCATATAATATAAACATGACCTATTCAGGCAGAGCGGCTGCAGATGGCAAAGTGCCTTACAACAGGGAGTGGCTGAAATTTATCCTTAGCATTTGTTTAGGTTTGAAAACAATGTTTGCTTGGGCCTATATAGTTTTGTTTTGTTTTGTTTTTTTAACATGGGAAATGAGAACATATGTCATCAGTCACTACTTTTGATGAGCTTCAAAGACTTAAGATTTTCCTACAAGTAATCTCAAGAAACTCACCCAGAAAAACAAACTAGGACTCAGCGCTGACCTCCCAGCAATCCCAATAACTTGCTTGAAAGTGAAGGAAGTGGATTTCAAACAAGTTTAAGCCAAGAGAGGATTTGATGCCCACTAAACCAGGAAGAATGATATTACAGCTGGCCTCAGGAATAACAGAATTAGGACTGGCGTGCTCTCTGCCTGTCAAGACTCCTGGCCTCCATCTCTGGCCTCTGCATCACTGTGTGTTGGTCTCGTTGGTCTCAAACCAGCTTGTCCTGCATAGAGCACTTTCTCCAGGCCACGTCCTTATAGATTCACAATCAGAGAAGACAGAGGCTTTCAAAAATCCTGGGGAATAACTCTGATTCACTTAGCTTGGTCACATACCGTATCAGAGTGCTCCAGAAAAATAGAACCAGAAGGACGTGTGTGTGTGTGTATGTGCGCGTGTGCGCATGCATTTGTGTGTGTAAAGAGATTTATTTTGAGGAATTGGCTTATGTGATTATGGGGACTGGCAAGTCTGAAATTTGTAGGGCAGGCCAGCAGACTGGAAACTCAGGCAGAAGTTAATGCTGCAGTTTTGAGATAGGATTTCTTCTCTGGAAAATGTCAATTTTGCTTTTAAGGTCTTCAACTGGTTGATGAAGCCCACCCACATGATTGAGCATAATCTCCTCACTTAATGTCAACTGATTTTAAATGTTGATCACATCTATAACATACCTTCACAGCAACATCTAGATGATTGGCTGATTAAATAACCGGGTACTATTGCCTGGCCAAGCTGCTACATAAAACTAATCATCACAGAAGCCCACCCTATGCTCCAGTTAATGGGGCAATGGGAAATTGGGTACTATGATTGGAACAGGTGGGATTATTTGTCCACGCATATGGTCATATGTGGGGACTCTGTTAACAGAAATGAGATTAGTATATATGGGAATACCTGTAAACCCATAAACCACCTCATTGGTCTATACATGGGTACATGATATGGGAACTCATTCCTTGTCTGTTTCTGGACTCAGTCTCCACAGTGCCACATGGATGGGCACAGGGAAGTGGAAATTGAGGCTGGTCTGATTTAGCCAATTTGTAATGGTAACACAATTTCAATTTGTGTTTTACTTTTTTTTTCATCCTGCCTTCTGACAATACTTTCAATCTTACAATCCCCAACACTTAATGAAATGTGCAGGAGAAACAACACAAATGAATTTATAATATGAGGTATTTATTATTAATAGATAATGCATATAAAAATAATCAATTCAATTAAATTCTGACACAATTTCCAAAGAGTTTTTGTGATTCATGTCATCTTCCACTTCATTTCACAGTTATTATTAATTCATTCCAAAAATATATTTTGAATGTTGCAGTAACAGAGATGATTGTAGGTCTGGAACTACAGTGGTAGTGAACAAAGCAGATGAGATCCTGCTTTTGTTGAGCCAGGATCTCATTTAGTACATTTGCATTTAGTAAGTTAAGGGAGGGAGGCAAAAACAAAAACAAAAAAACAAGCAAACACTCAAATACCTAAGATAGTTATGGTGGTGGTGTCTCCTGAAGACAATAAAACAAACTCTGTGATGGAGCACAGTTAGTGGGAGCTGGGCTACCTTTCGTCAGGTAGCCCGAGCAAACTGCCTCCCTGGGACCACATTTAAGCCGTGATAGGAAAGGCAAGAAAGAGCTTCCCATGTAAAGACATGGCATCTCCATCGACAACCCCATAAGTCCATTTCCATTTGTGAATATATACATACGGAAGCTTCTGAGTACTCAGAGTTTCTGCTTCCTCATATCTTTTTGTTACATATTGTCTGGATGCTCTCAGTGTTCTTATGTATGCTTAGATTCAGCTCCTACTACTGCTGGCTCTCCCTGGGTTGTGTTTTTGAAGTTCATCCTCCTAAGGGAGATAACCTGATTGGCCCCACTCACCTCTTCTCACAGTTGCTGCCATCCAGTAGAGTGGTTGCCCTCGTCACAGGCACCACCTTTAGTCCAGTCAACTATGGCAGAGGTGGAGGGACTTTCACATTCAGAGAGGCTATGCATTCAGCAGGGGCTATGGGTGAATTCTTTTAGCTAAAAAGTGGTCTTGAGTGCAGACACCATGACTGAAATATCTGGAACTATGCATCCACTATGTGCCAAATACCAGATTAGAGATAAATAAGATATGAAGTTCGCAATGACTGGGGAACTCCACAAAGCAACACTATCAACGTGAAACCTTCCTGACCTCCCACGTTGTCCTAGTGGCCTCCTTATGTATTTTTATCCTGGCAACTTTTCCCCTTTATTGCTCATTTTTCTGCATATCTACTTCATTCTACTCGAAACCGAAACCCATAGAGTTTAAGCGAATTGCCCAAGGTCAGTGTCCTAAGTCCTGGACTCCCCATTCTGTGTGTATGGCATCCCATTACACCAATCACTCAGTATCTGCAGTGCCCTAAGACAGTGATTCTCAATGGGAGATGGAGGGTTGCAGGGGGCGGGGTGGGAGCGTAATTTTGCCCCACAGGAGATGTTTGGCAATTCCAAAATGTTTTTGTTTGTCATGATTTGTGTGGTGGTGATTCTATCAACAATCAATAGGCCCACATCAGGGATACTGTCAGACATCCTGCAATGCACAAGATAGCTCCTCACAACCGAGAATTACCCATCTGAGAATATCGCTTGTACTGAATATCAACCCTGCCCTAGAGAATCCTAAGCAATTGATAACCAAGATGTCTTATGATGACATTTTGACCTCTCTCTTCCTTCCACATTCCCCAAATCATTAATGACCTCTTAGAAATGGCAAAGTTTGCTTGCTAGGCAGAGAAGAATCCTGATTTTGAAACTGATTCAGCAAAAGAAGCTGTCACTTGACAGTGGAATCACAATATATCACTCCATGGTCATTCATCATCTTCCTCATCTTTTATTATTATATACTGCATGAGTCAATAGCACCTCCATTAATATTTTGCATAGCTATGTTATACATTTAATAAAATACATGCCCTTTAAAAGTCATAATGTCCCCAAGGACTTGTATATGATACCACATAATTTTTCTTGAAACTGGGATCTGCCTTGGAGAATGACTTCAATTTGTTTTCCAGAAGTATTGACATAAATCACTATTTCAGCGAGTCTGATCACCAGACTGTTGCTGGCCTGCGATAAATGTTTTCCAGCCTGCGAAACTTTTGCCGCAGGAAGTTATTTTATTTTTAAAAGCTATAAACTGAAATGATGACCCTTGACAGGCAATGAGACCTATAACCTTATATGAAGTTCTGATTTTTGCTATATTTTACCCATTAAATAAATAATTGAATAAAGAAAATGTGTTAACTAGTACCTGTTTCAGCCTAGTGTCCTTCAAAGCAGAATCTGAGGTAAAGGTTTATGAGGAGTTTATTTGAGAATGTGACTGCAGAGAGGAGAGGCAAGGATTGGGGAAATGAAATGTAAGGAGGGAAATCCAACACAAGCCTGCACCATGAGTTGGCCACCTAATGAGTGACTGGTCACCTCATACCGAGAACCTCTGGGAAACATGAAATGCATCTGAGACTCATCAGACTGGGTAATAAAGAGGGAAGCATTTGTCTGTCCACTGCCAGCCATCGCTGGTCAGGGTCACTATATAGGATGTCTGCTTCCCCAAATTTCATTTGTGAGTACTAGTTGTCCCAGAGATGCCCAAGGATAGACAGTGATGGGGGGCATAAACAAGAAAATAGTAGGCTGCACCTGCAAGAAACTTGTAGAAGCCTGTGCAGAACCTGTCCCTGTAGAGGTAGCTGCAATGAGAGGTAAGGCCTGGAGCACATGAAGACGTAAGTGAGAGGTGTTAGAAACAATCCTTTAATGAAGATCAAAAATAAGCTTAGCCATACTATCCTTACATGTATAGTGTATATAATGAATATGTAGATGTCTGAGACATTTCCTACACATCCACATATGCCTATGTATTTCTCAATATATACCCCTGTAAGTATAGGTGGATATGCACACCCTTACACATATGTACACATATACATGGACACATACATATTATATACATCTGTAAATATTTAATTTAAATAACTACTTATACACATGTGAAACACTTGTATCATATTTGGTAATGGTAATGATAATAGAAATTTTCAATACTTTTCTCATCTACAGTTTAGTGCTACGTAAGAAATATGGCTACTCTCATTTTGGCTTCATTGGAAGGGAACACCATTTGACCTTGTAAGCATGGCTATACTTATTATTGGAAGTGCATGGCAAAGTGTGTCCTTCCAGTGGTCACTTAGTGTCCTATTTTCTTTGGATAAGATATTCAAGATTGACTCTTTTAGCTGTTTAGGTTTAAAACCTGACTACTCCTGTTTAAATCCCATCTACACGGGCATCCTAGTTGTGTGACCTAAGGCAATTTATTTAACCCTTCTGTGCCCCAATGTACCTACCAGCAAAATGGAGACAATCATAACACCTACTTCATAAGATTATTGTAGGAACAAATGGGTTAAACATGAAAAACACCTATATTGGAGCCTGGTACATAGTAGGAGCTTTAGCAGCTCAGCTATTAATAACTAATATTAATAAATGTTAGCTATCATTATTATTTTCACACATGCATACCAAAATGGTATGAAAGGGGGGGGGGAGGGGATGGAATTAGTTGGCCTAATTTTTCTTAGTCATTTCCTACCAATAACCCATGTCGAATGTATTTGTAAGTGAGAAAAAACACTTTGAGTTTCATTTTTAAAGTACGTTTCTTGTTTTCAGTTTTATTTAGAGAGAAACATGTAAAGCATTTTAGATGGCATTTAACATTTTATTTGAGAATTGCTGACTCAGATTGAGCCAGACTGGGGAGCTATGGAATGGAACAGAGTCATTAAAGTAATAATTCAAGAAACGTTAAAAGCAAAACATGACAAGTGACTCTTGATGAGTGGAATTGGAAAATACATTTGCAGCCATGTGGCCAAGTTAACCTGGGTAGAGGATAGGAAAACCCTCATATAAGGCAAATCAAAAATATTCCCTATACGTCTGCCATGTGCTAAGACCTGTGGTAAGACTGTATGTACAAAGTTAGGTAGAAAAGTCTCTAACTCAAGGAACTCATAGCCTATAATCTGCTCCTTAGTCTTTATACTGAAAGTATAAACCAAGTATGTGAACCAAATGTATAAGCCTGTTTTTAGGTTTAAAACAAAGCAAAATAAACAAATCAGCCTAAGATTTGTCCAAGTAGTCTCATAAAACATTGAGCCAAAAGGATTTGACATAAAGAAATAATCGAAGAAAGATTTTATGAGGTTTTAGAATTTGTTCTTACATAATTCAATCAAAACCGATATTTTCTGTGTAAATGCAGTTTCAAAAGGACGTGAGAGTGAGACTCACCAAAATAGTCATTATTTCAACTACGTGTTGCTATAATAAAGCACCCCAAAACTTAGTTACTTACTGTAAACAATTATTTTATTATCCCTAAAAGTTCTTAAGTTGACTCAGTTGGGCTGGGTGGTTTTCCTGGTCTATGTGATATTGACTTTGACTATAGAAAGACGAAAGATGAACGGGGCTAGAACATACAAGATGGCTCATTCTTGTGGCTAGTAGTTGTTGCCTATTGGCTGTGAGCTAGCTGGGGCTGTTGAACTTACCAGCTCCACATGGCTTTTTCACATGGCTTGGACTTCTCCTAGAAAGATAGATAGATTCTGAGTGAGCAACATAAAAATGAGCATCCTAAGAAGAAGAAAGCTGAAATGCCAGTTTTCAACTCAGAAGACCAAAATGTCACTTCCATTGTATTCTATTGGTCAAAGTGTCCATAGGATCAGTCTAAAATCAAGGGAAGGAAAAGTAAGTTTCTCCTGTCGATGTAAGGGGTGACATGGGTATACAGGAAGGGGAGGATTTGGGGGCTGGTCAATTTTAGACACCGGCTACCACAGGAATTTTAAAAGTAGAATTGGAATAATGAGGAAGGTCTTGGCATAAGACCTATTATTACTGGCACTGGTGGCTTTATAGGAACTATGTTAATTTCAAATTTAAATGATGAATGTGGTGTACTTTGGTGTTCTTGTTGTTACAGAGTAGGATAGTGTGCTAAACTCCACTCAAGACTTGGTTAAAGTTCTTATATTTATTATTTTCACTTGGTTTGTGTGTTATTGTCCATCTACCATACAAACCATCAATATTAGCAAGGACAATGTTTTAGGCCCAATAACTCCCAAAGCCCTGCCTTGCTGATAAGATGTGTGATATAACCTTGTTAATCACCTTGAGATTTCATGATTTTTGGCTAACCATGCCCTGTTCCTAGCTCACTATTAGACATAAAAGGCTATGTGGGAGCCCTGAGCAGGCCTCGCCCCACTCCTATGGAGAAGGAACAATAGTCCTTGAGGATGAAGGTGGATGGGAAGAGGATCTAGAGAAGAACGGGAAAGAGAATTGTAAATGAGTAAAACTTGTAAGGCTCTTATAACTGAAGCACAGACATTCTGTCTGTGTGAGGACAGATACATCCCATTAATTGAGCACCTACTATGTGCCAGACAATTTGCCAACCTCTTTACAAAAAATCATTTCCATTTTAAAAGTAAGATTGCTAACCTTCACAGAAGTTTAGCAGTCTTCAAAGGTCATAACAATAATAAGTAGCCAAAGCAGAATTGTAACCCCTGCCTATTCCACATTCAGAACATCAGATTGCCTTTTCCTGTAGTTATGAAAAAGCGAACACCAGCTTAAATATACAGTTAACCTATCAGATCTAGTGCATTAATTTCAATGTGAAGTCATCTGCAGTGACTCAGTATCAGCCATATTTGAAAGCTGGCAGTGACTGAAAATGCTCTTGATAGCTCAGAGCCATGAGTTTGACAGGGAAGATGCAACAGCTGGTACCAATTAGAAACATATAAAGTAAGACTTTTGGGAAACCTAAAAATAAACTTATCTTTTGTATAGCTATCCATAGTTTGGAATGGGAATCACTTATTGAATCAAATAATTGGCTCTCAGTGTCTGTAGCAAGTTAATTACCTAAGGCAAATGAGACACAGCACTCTCAAGAGAATTGTATCTGTTTATCCTGTCAAGTCGTGCTTCTAATTTTGAGGCATCTTTCTTCCTACTCTCCTTTTTATTTAAAGGCTAGTGGTAGATTGCATACTTATGATTTAAATTGACAATAAATAATACAAGGCAAAGGGCTGATCTTCTCTTAATAGTAGCGATGTGAGGGAAAACATGGAATGATGTGAATGAGGCACTTCATATTATCTCTGTCCCATGCTGTATAATGTCAGCCTAAGTCCACATAGTCATCTCTTTCCAGGGATATTGGGGATAGAGAAGAGATCCTGCATCAGAGTCCTAGATCTGTCACTGCAATGTAACCTTGAGGAGATACTTAACCTCTCTGAGCCAAACAATCCTTATTCAGATGTAACTAACATTTATTTTCCCATTTTGTAAGTGGCAGCATATTTTACCTACATAACCTCATCTACTTACTGTATGCATCCTGCACACATTCGGGCATGCTGCAGATTCTTCAGATAAATAAACTAAGGTTTAGTTTTGAGGTTATAATAAAGAACTGAGGTGAGCCAACCCCAGATTCCATGCACTTCCCATATGGCTAACAACCGTTGTAGTTGGCTGGGGTCTTCACCCTGGTAAGATTAGATGGTTGTGATTTCAAATAAGGAGCAATCAGCTATCAAGGCTGTTCAAATGTTAGTTTCTAGTTAGTGAACTTTGCTCTACTGGCAACCATCAACTACTTAGATTTAACTCCTCCCTTTCTCCATCATATCCAATCTCCATCAGGGCACTTTGATTCTCTGTTCTAAACTTGCTTTACTTTTTTCTTCTATTCTCTACTCCTGCCTTAGTTCTGAGAGTGTCTCCTAGACCTGTGCAAAAGCCTTTCCTGGGCCCCCTACTTCTTTCTCAACTCCCTCCAATTTATTCTCTTTGCACTATTGACTTGTTAAAAGCAAAACTTTGGACAAATTGCACTTAATAGAGTTTGAGCAAAGAATCATTCATGAATTGGGCAGACTCCAGAACAAAATCAGGTTCAGAGCAACTTCAGGACTGCCACCTGGTTGCATAACATTTCCAGACAGAAAAAAGAAAGTGATGTGCAGAAAACGGAAGTGGGTTGCAGAAACAGCTGGATTTGTCCCCTTCTTATGTTAAAACATGACCTCCAATGTTGGAGATGGGCTTAGTTGGAGGTATTTGGGTCACGAGGGCAGATCCCTCATGAATGGCTCAGTGCTGTTCTCACAGTAATGAGTGAGTTCTAACTCTATGAGTTCATATGAGATCTGCTTGTTTAAAACACTGTAGAACCTTCCCTGTCTTTCTTACATTCTCCTTCTCCACGTGATACACTAGCTCCCCCTTAGCTCTCTGGGATGATTGTAAGCTTCCTGAGACCTTCACCAGAAGCCCAGCAGATGCAAGCACTGTGATTCCTGTACAGCCTGCAGAACCATGAGCCAAAATAAACCTCTTTTATTTATAAGTTACTCAGCCTTAATGCAAATGGACTAAAACAGAAAATGGATATTTAGGAGTGGTGCACTGCTATAAAGACACCCGAAGATGTGGGAGCAGCTTTTGAACTGTGTAATGGGCAGAGGTTGGAAGAGTTTGGAAGTCTCAGTAGAAGACAAAGATGAAAGAAAGCTTGGATCTTCTTAAAGACTTGTTAAGTTGTTGTGACCAAAATGCTGATATAGATGTGAATAGTGAAGTCCAGATTGACTCCAGGGAACTGGAGCCAAGGTCACCTGTGTTATACCTTAGCAAAGAACTTGATTGCATTGTGTCTATGCCCTAGGGATCTGTGGAAGTTTCAAATTTAAGAGTAATGACCTAGGGTATCTGGCAGAGTAAATTTCTAAGCAACAAAGCATTCAGGAAATGGCATGGCTGCTTCTAAAACCTATGCTCAGATATGGGAACAAAAATTTGGAACTTGTATTGGAGTTAAACTCCAATGCATGAAAGCAGCCACAGGGGCTCTACACTGCAAAGCCACAGGGGCAAAGCTGCCCAAGGACTTGGGAGCTCACCCTTTGCACCAGTGTGCCCTGGATGTCGACATGGAGTCAAATATTATTTTGGAGCGTTAACATTTAATGTCTTCCCTGCTGGGTTTTGGACTTGTGTGGGGCCCATTGACCCTTTATTTTGGCCAATTTCTCCCTTTTGGAATGGGGATATTTACCAAATGCCTGTATCAACATTGTATCTTAGAATTAAATAACTTTTTAAAAATCTTACAGGCTCATAGATGGAAGGAACTTACAGTGAAAGGAGATGCAGAGTGTAAAAGCTTAGAAAATGTCTAGCCTTGACATGTGGTAGAGAAAGAAAGAGCCTTTTCAGGTGGTAAATTCAAGCAGGCTGTGGGGCAATCACTTGCTAGAGGGATTATCATTACCAAAATGGGACTAAGTGACTATTAAGTCAAGGCAATGGGTGAAAGAGCTCAAATGCATTTCAGAAGTTTCAGAGGCAACTCCTCCCATCACAGCTCCAGAGACCTAGGAGGAAAGAATGGTTTCAGGGGCCAGGCCTGGGGTGCTGCTTCCTTGCTTAGCCTCAGGACACTGCTCCCTACATCTGGGCTACTCCAGCTTCAGCCTCAGCTCACAGAAGCTATGACCACCACTTCAGAGGGTGCAAGCTATAAGTTTTGGTGGCTTCCACATGGTTTTGGGCCTACAGGTACACAGTACGGAAGACTGAAGAATGCTTGGCAGCTTCTACCTAAATTTCAGGGAATGTATGGGAAAGCCTAGTTATCCAAGAAGGAGCCTGCTACAGAGACAGGACTCACACAGGGATCCTCTACTAGGGCAGTGTTGAGGGGAAATGTGGGGTTGGAGCCCCCGCATAGGGTGCCTATCAGGGCACTGCCTAGTGGAGCTGTGGCAAGGGGGCCATTGCCCTTCAGACCTCAGAATGAAAAAGCCATAGGCACACAACTCTAATCCATGAGTGCAGCCACAGGGGCTATACCCTACAAAGCCACAGGAGTGGAAATGCTCAAGGACTTGAGAACCCACCCCTTTCACCAGTATGCCCTGGATATAGGACATGGAGTCAAATGTTATTTTGGAGCTTTAAAATTTAATGTCTTCCCTGCTGGGTTTTGGACTTCATGGACAGCTGGTGCTGTTCTCACAGTAATGAGTGAGTTCTTACTTAATGAGTTCATATGAAATCTGGTTGTTTAAGAGCATGGCACTTACCCCCAAATTGCTGTCTCTCTTGCCATATGATACACCAGCTCCCCCTTTGCCATTTGCCATGGTTGTTAGCCTTCTGAGGTCCTCACCAGAAGCTGAGCAGATGCCAACACCATGCTTTCTATACAGCCCACAGAACCATGAGACAAAACAAACAAAAACAAGAAAAGCCCTCTTTTCTTTATAAGTTACCCAGCTTCTGGTATTCCTTTATAGCAATGCAAACAGACTAACACAATTGGTTATAGCTGGGCACTTGCCTTATTTGAACCTGCTTTGAACACTTGACTGCCTGTAGTTGGCTGAATCTTGGCTACTTTTTACAAGAGTAGGTTGCAGTCTGTTTACACACCATGTTTGGCAAAACTTTAGGCCAAATTTAAAATATGTATGGAAGCAGCTTCAGGCCAAACTACATTGAACTATTTCTCCCTTTTGGTCAACTTTCCAATTTTGAAAGATTGGCCAAAACTTTAGGCATTGACATCATTCTCTGTCACTATAATAAATGGACTTAGTCTCATTATGGAATTCACAAGTCATATTTGTCTCAGCTTCCATCTGTTTTGGAGTCTATCTGTGTCCTTAAAATTTCAATTTGATTATGTGGCAGTGAGCACAAGTGGCTCTATTTCAGTTTTGTCTGGTCTACTGGGGCATAGTGAAGGAGCTCAGTCCAAAACAATGGCCTCTGATAATTTTGTTTAATATTCTCCCCTTTTGGACAGGTTTTTGTCTAGGTGAGAATGTGACCACAATTTAGAGCTTTAGTGCTACTCTCAGTTACCACCATTTTAGGGTTCTGGTCTTAACTCATCATTCATGGATTATTCTGTTCTCATGATTATACATTTCTTTGAGTTTTTGTCATTCCAACTGAAGAGAGGCCAGTTGACATTCTACAGATGGCTGCATGCAAACATTTAAAACTTTTGAAAGAATACAGTGCACCAAGGAGACTACTATTATGACTATCAAGACCAAGCATTTGTTGTATGTATGCTTCATAGCTAGGGTCCCCATGAATAAAACCATCCAAAATTGAACAAATCAAAGAATGAGCCACATTAGGAGTCTACCCATTTTAACCAAGCAGCCTATTGATGAACTCTGAAACTGAGCCTCTATAATACCCAATGTGTTCATCCATGTGTAACAAGAAGTGTCAGCAACTGCGTAGATTCCTCCTTATTCAGCTACCATGTAATCTAGAACTATTCTATTGTCTACTAAACCTTTATCAAGAGAATGTAAAGAAATCTGTTGTGCAACTATAGCCTTTGCAGCAAAATTTTCTGTGGAGACTATTATGAAAAATGCATTTTTAATCATTGCCTCATTTATATTTACTCTAAGCCATGAATAAAAGGACCTAACAAATAATGCCCACCTAGAAAGTTGAAGGCCTCCTGTCAATGGTCTCTTAAACCTTTGACAAAAGTAAACAGGAGTGGACCAATGTTTTGTTTATGACTGATTTTGAAGCAACAAATGTCTCACTGAAATGCCTAGCCTATATTTGCCCTTCATCTTCCATTCATAAAGCGTAAGGTTGACCATGCATTAGGTTAGTTGTGAAATCCTCTGCAAATAAAAGTATACCACATGGGTGAACACAAAGCCCTTTCTTTACCAGTTGTTCATGGATGCATAAACAATAAAAAGATAAGGAGGTAAGAGTTTTATAATGGCAGAAAAGTCTTTATCCATGATTTTAGGGAAGCTGTCCATGTCCAGGATGCTGTCTGTTTCTGGAGAGAAACTTCCATGATTAGCTTTACCTAAGGTCTCCAATGGGTGTACAGTTCCAAGAGTTTGAAGGAACCCTTTGAGACATGAGATTCCGGACCCCAAGTTGGAAGCCCTGAAGTCTTGCTGCAATGTGTATGGCAAGGGCAGTCTTTCTCTGATGCCATTTCCAGAATACCCAATCTCTGAGTTCTAGATCATGAAGGGTCTGAATGTCCTCAGTGGGTAGATCATGAAAGCCTTCCTTTACCTGGTGAAAATACACTTTGGCATAATTCATTAAAGCACTTCAGCATTTAGTCATGTAGGGACATGGGCTTGACAGTGACTATTTCATAAGAGATCAACTTATGTTTTCCACTGGAAGTGTATCTAATTGTCATCAGTCTATAATACCTTTGACCAAGACAATCTAGTTGATTTAGTTAGCTTTGCCTAATACTATTGTATCTGTAATGCTTTATTTAACTATTTTGAAACTTTTCCAGTGACACAAATACTTCTATTGCAAGAGATTCTTTCAGGAATGCCCCATGAAGGAAACACATTTTCTATAAATATTTTAGCTACTGTTACAGCATTGGCCCTGCTGCAGGGGAGTGCTTCTATACAACCATAAAATATGCACTTAAAGTGGCAATTGAAAAAAATCCCTCTAGAAATGTTCAAATGGCCCATTAGGTAGCAGAAATATACCTAAAATTTTTATTGTCTTCCTAGGATTATGGGTTTGACAAACCAAACATTGGTCATATCCCATTTTAGCAATTTAGAACAGTCATTACACTAATTTTAAAAAATATATATTTGTATCATTTTATCTCTCCCATCATGAGACATGGAGTACAGAGCTTTCGATAATGGAAGTTTTAAGAACTTGGACCACGTGGCCATCCAGGATCTTCATGAATCCAAGCTGAACGTTGGATTTATTTGTTCTTAAATACCAATTTTGTTTCTCCAATTCAGGTGCATGGCACTATTTATTAAATTAGTTTTTATAGGTCATTTAACTTGGATCATGAAGTTCATTCAAGATGTGTATCCTAACAATTTCAGTTCTGGCTGACTTAGCATGAAAATCTGCCAAAGTACTTTCTTAGTATTTAAATTGTTATTGTCCTGCTTGGGTTAGCAATTTTATAAACCAGCCAGTCCTTCAGTAGAGTTCTGGGAATTCTTACCCAGTCCAAATAATATTATCCTAAAGTTAGAATAAAACTGTATTCAGGAGTGCTTAACAGTGTCCTTTCCATTTTTTCCAAGAACCACCTTGAAGACACAACACTTTAGGATTATAATGTTTTCTAAGGAGCTTTCAGAAAAAGCATGAGAATCAAACAAACAACTATGGACAACAAGATTTAAAATGATCATGGATAAAGATACAATTGACCAAAAAATGGTTGTTTCTGTGGCCTACAATAATTTAATATAATAACCATAATTATGACTGACACATAAAAGACATATCTGAATTTCAGGAATTTAATACAATTTTGAAATACATATTAGTGACATTCATATAACTGTAACTCAAAAAAGGTTAAACATTATTTATTATTTGACACTGCTTCCCATATAATTTAGTGTATGAATGAAGTCTGTTTATTACCTTTCTTTTGGATGCTTCAGGGGCCCTCAGTAACATTCTAAGTTAGTTTGAGATAAAAATACTTGATTTTTGATATTGAAATTCTATTTTGGAAAGTTTGTCAAATATACCAAAGGTTAAAACACTTGATCAAAGTAGAATCACAGGTCATTGTGAAATAAAACCAAGTGACAAAAAATGTTAAAGGCACAAAGCACAAGAAATTGTCTTGATGAAACATGGATTTTGTTTCTTAGGCCAGTTACCTAAAACGTAAAGAAAAGTTTCTCATAATTTTCTACTAAGAACAGATCAATGCTCCCAGAAAACCGAGTTGTTCCAAAACAGGTGCCCAAACTCTAGCCTTACATCAGTGTACTTTTGAAACTAATGCTCAATTTTTAGAAAAACTTAAAAATAATTCCCTCTAATTTTAGCCAGCTTGATCACAAATAAAATTCCTTTCCTAAGACTGATCTCTTACAAACTTCTACAACCTTTTCTCTTTTTCATTTTGGAAGAACCAATCATTCTATTTTAAGATGAAGATTGCCTATTTTTCTTTTTCCATAACTAAAACACACCTTTTATGTGTCACTTAACCAAAAACACATCTTACTTTATTTGCATAAGAAGTTGTTTTAATTACCATATTAGATTTTTTTAAAACTCAAGCAACATTAATTTCTAGTGAAAACCTAGGATGTAAGCAATTTTAAACTGCAGCATTCAATTTTGAACTATCAGCATTTTGTAGATAAAAAGTATTTTATATATTTTAGAGACATATTTCCTCCTAACACAATTTTTATAGTTTTTACTAGACCCAGATATATTTAGCTTCTCTATACTATATAAAAACAAGAAGTCAAAGTATATAAACTTGAACATGTTTAATAATTAATGTCTCAATATTTTAACTTAAAAATGACTCAGACATTTAATGAGTATTTATTAAATTAACATGATTTTAAGATTTTCAAATTTCTGAAAAAGATTTTTGAAATGATGACAAGTTCATTTATGAATTTTTATGTCATTTACACTCATCTAATTTACTCATTATTAACAATGATATTTGAATTGTTCATTGATATGGTTTGGCTGTGTCCCCACCATAATCTCATCTTGAATTGTAGTTTCCGTACTTTCCACATGTTGTGGGAGGGACCCAGTGAGAGACAATTAAATCATGGGAGTGGTTTCCCCCATACTGTTCTTGTGGTAGTGAGTAAGTCTCATGAGATCTGATGGTTTTATAAGGGGAAAGCCCTTTTGTTTGGCTCTCATTCTGCTCTTGTCTGCCGCCATGTGAGATGTGCCTTTCACCTTCCACCATGATTGTAAGGCCTCCCCAGTCATGTGGAACTGTAAGTCCATTAAACCTCTCTCTTTTGCAAATTGTCCAGTCTCCAGTATGTCTTTACCAGCAGTGTGAAAATGGACTTATATAGTAAATTGATACTGGGAGTGGGGTGCTGCTGAAAAGATACCTGAATGTGTGAAAGCGACTTTAGAACTGGGTAGCATGCAGAGGTTGGAACAGTTTGGAGGGCTCAGAAAAAGACAGGAAAATTTGGGAAAGTCTGGAATTCCCTAAAGACTTGTTGAATAGCTTTGATGAAAATGCTGATAATGATATGGACAATGAAATTGAAGCTGAGGTGGCTCCAGATGAAGATGAGGGACTTTTGGGAACAGGAGCAAAGGTGACTTGTTATGTTTTAGCAGAGATCTTTGCAGTTGCCCCTCCCATCACAGGCCCAGAGGCCTAGGAGGAAAAAATGGTTTTGTGGGCCAGGTCCAGGGCCCCGCTGCTGTGTACAGCCTAGTAACTTGGTGCCCTGAGTCCAAGCCACTCTAGCTGTAGCTAAAAGAGGCTAAGGTACAGCTCAGGCCATGGCTTAAGAGGGTACAAGCCCCAAGCCTTGGCAGCTTCCACATGGTATTGAGCCTGCAGGTGCACAGAAATCAAGAATTGAGATTTGGGAACCTCCACCTAGATTTCAGAGGATGTATGGAAATGCCTGGATGTCCAGGAAGAAGTTTGCTGTGGGGTTGGGACCCTCATGGAAAACCTCTCCTAGGGCAATGCAGAAGGGAAATGTGGGATTGAAGCCCCCACACAGTGTCCCCACTGGGGTGCTGCCTAGTGGAGCCATGAGAAGAAGGCTACCATCCTCCAGACCCCAGAATGGTAGATCCACCAACAGTTTGTACCGTATACCTGAAAAAGCTGCAGACCCTCAATGCCAGCCCACGAAAGCAGCCAGGATGGAGGCTATCCTCTGAAAAGCCACAGGTGCAGAGCTGCCCAAGGGTGTGGGAACCCATCTCTTGCATCAGTGTTACCTGGATGTGAGATATGGAGTCAAAGGAGATCATTTCGGAACTTTAAGATTTGACTGCCCCACTGGATTTTCGACTTGCATGGGACCTGTAGCCCTTTTGTTTTGGCCAATTTTTCCCATTTGGAACAGCTGTATTTAACGAATGCCTGTACCCCCATTGTATCTAGGAAGTAACTAACTTGCTTTTGATTTTGTAGGCTCATAGGCAGAAGGGACTTTCCTTATCTCAGATGAGATTTGGACTGTGGACTTTCGAGTTAATGCTGAAATGAGTTAAGACTTTTGGAGACTGTTGGGAAGGCATGATTGTATTTTGGAATGTGAAAGGGACATCAGATTTGGGAGGGGCCAGGGGCGGAATGATATGGTTTGATTGTGTTTCCACACAAATCTCATCTCAAATTGTAGCTGCCATAATTCCCATGTATTGGGGGAGGGATGCGACGGGAGATAATTGAATCATGGGGGTGGTTTCCCCCATACTGTTCTCATGGTAGTGAATATGTCTCATGAGATGTGATGATTTCACAAGGGGAAAGCCCTTTCACTTGGCTTTCATTCTGCTGTTGTCTGCCGCCATGTGAGATGTGCCTTTCACCTTCCACTATGATTGCTAGGCCCCCCCGGCCACGTGGAACTGTGAGTCTATTAAACTTCTTTCTTTTGTAAATTGCCCAGTCTCTGGTATGTCTTTATCAGCAGTATTAAAACAGACTTATACATTAATTAAACAAAGTTAGCCATGGAAGGAGTTCAGGAAATATCACTCCAAATTATGTTGCTTTGGTATATTATTGCTACCAATAAGTAAGAAGAGCAATGCTTTTTGAATTCCCCTTCTCTGTGTCAAGACAGGTTTTTCAAAGGAACTCTGCTCCTTAGTGAGTTTCAGCAATCAGAAAAATTTTACTCTTATTACAGGAGAAAAGACTTCATCGCACCCAGACAGATCTTGTCACAAACCATTGCCCATTATTACGACAGCTCATTCATCTTTCCCAAAAGACATTTACTCTGAAGAGTTTCTTATACCGCCTCTCCATTTTACCCATGCCAGCAGGGGGTTGAGTCAAGGGACTCATTCTTTTCTTGATTGACTCATCTAGTTATTGACCTAAGTGACTGTTAGCTAGGTTGCTCTTTGTAATCTTATACTTTTTGAATTTTCAAATTTCTTCAAACTGGGGTAAATAGCGCAGACTGGTTTGGGGCTCTGCAGTGTTGGGGGACCAACATGTATACCTTTGGTCCATCCAAACATTGGTAGATTGAGCCTTGTTTTAACTTCATCACTGGCTGCCTTACTTATATTATCTTTAAGAACCATCTAAAATTTTTACCCCAAATTTTCATTTCCAAAAGGATGGCTTAGTTAAACCAAGGTAGGAAATTTACGTCTCAAAAGCACAGAGCTGAGACTTCAGGCCTACATACCATCATTTGTCTAAACTTAAGAAGGAGGGTATATTTAAATGCTTTAGGACAAGATGGCCGGGAAAATCACTGTAAACAGAGGCAAGACTGGCTATGTGAATTTAAAGCAAGGCTTTCTTCATCGTAAGAGTTTCTAGTGACACAATCCTTTCTCTATTCCAGAGGAAGTACAGAGAGGTGGAGAGAGTCAAACAGCCTTGTAAATGGAGATTTCATTTACAGATGGAAGTGTGTCTCTTTATCCTTTATACCTTGCCTACTGTATAGATATAAGTGTAAACACTTACAGAAGTGTTTCAAAATAGCCAGCTAAATACCAAAAAGGTGTATTTTGAAGGTGTGTTAGTTCAATAGGTGGTCTTTTTAACCTAGCTTCTGTTTCTTGGCTAAAATTACTAAGTTAAGAGTGGAGCTAATAAACGGAGCAAAGAAAGCATTCTCTATGCCTGGACAAATATAAATGCTCTGAAAAAGAAGCCAGCCTACTTTACCTGAGGGCATACATTTTATAAACACTTTCTCCAGCTTTTTTTTTTTTTTTTAACCTCTGGGGTGGTGTTACTAGTTGAGGATGTCCAGGTTTTTGGCATTTTGAACAAAGAATTGGACAAAACACACAAATAAAGCAAGGAAAGAACGAAGCAACAAAAGCAGAGATTTATTGAAAACGAAAGCACACTCCACAGGATGGGAGTGGGCCTGAGCAAGCAGCTCAAGGGCCTCAGTTACAGAATTTGCTGGGTCTCAATACCCTCTGGAGGTTTTCAATTGGTTACTTGGTGTATGCCCTATGTAAATGAAGAGAATAAAGTCAAGTTATAAAGTCATTTAGTTGGTATGCACCCTATGTAAGTAGAGAAGATGAAGTAAAGTTGCAAAGCCATTCACATTCCTGTCATTGCTGAAGTGTTTCCATTCGGTTTAGTTCTAGGAAGTCCTCAGGTTCCCTGACTCCAGGTCCTATTCTCCTGCCTCATTGGGATAATAACTAAGCCAAAGGTTTGCAGTTTCAATTTTTTAAAATCCATTTGTTGCTTAAGCTTTTTATTTACCTTTTGTAAAGAGTATTTTAAAAGAGGGAATAAAAATATTAGGCTGGTCACGGTGGCTCACACCTGTAATCCCAGCACTTTGGGAGGCCAAGGCAGGTGGATCACCTGAGGTCAGGAGTTCAAGATCAACCTGGCCAACATGGTGAAACCCCATCTCTACTAAAAATAAAAAAATTAGCTGGACATGGTGGTGAGCACCTGTAGTCCCAGCCACTTGGGAAGCTGAGGCAGGAGAATCACTTGAACCCAGGAGGCGGAGGTTGCAGCGAGCTGAGACTGTGCCATTGCACTCCAGCCTGGGTGACAAGAAGGAAATTCCATCTCAAAAAAAAAAAAATTAAAATCTCTTTAGAAACTTCTGCACATCAGTAGGTGTCCTGGGTGAGCCTAATTGAAGAGACCTCAATTTTAGATGCACTTCTTAAAGTGCAGTGTTGTTCATTTGGAATGCCTCACTGTAATTTTTAATTATCATTAATAACATTTCACTGTTTTTGTAAGCATTTGCTGCTTACAATATCTAATACTTTTACATATAAAGGTAGGTGTGGCCAGAAGATAAAGCACCCAGATCTTCAGAAACTAAGGATCCCATTTTTAATTGAGTCTTGGCTTTTGTTCTTAGATACGCTTAATCAATGTAGCCAATAATATTCCCGTACCAGAATACACAAGAACAAGAAACAAAGGGGATAAAACACAAAATCCCTGAGAATTTCCAAAAGCTGGAAATTCTCATTTACTGCAGAAATTGCCATTTACTACCAGTTTCTCTCTGACCCAGTCAGACATCTGAGCCCTCTAAATGGATTTTATCCAAGCAATTATTATATCTAATTTTATCCCAGACCAAGTTAAATTTTTGCCATGACTTCCAAACCCCAAAATTTGCTCAGAAAAACTCAGATGGCTCAAGACATGAGAGAAATGAACACAATGGGCCTGGCAGATGCCTGGCTATTTTATGCCTGTTTGCAATTATCTCCATCCAGAACCCTAGTGTTACCTAGTTCAAGGAAGAACTTTTGTCATCCTTGAAAGATCAGCTACCCCTTGAAGACTTTCCTCCTTTTCTTTGTTCTCCTCCTTACTAACATCCCACTTCCCCTTTTACACAAATCTACAACTCACCTGTAATTTACAATTTATAGGGTTACAATGAGAAGTTACCTCTAACTTGCAAACAAGGGAAGCAAAATGATTCTCTGAGAGAATCATCTCATCCCTTAACACCGACACATAAAGAATCAAGGCGGAGAAGTGCAAAGACATTTTAAAGAGATAGAATAGTTTCCAAGCTTGAAAGATTGAGTTATGACAAATCTGAAGCCCTTGGGGCCAGACTTGCTTTGGAATTTAGATAGTTATGTTTTTTGAACACAATAAATATGCCATACATTATGTAACACCCTCAGCATAATTTTATGAAAATCATCAATGTCTGTGCAATGAAAGTATGAATCCCTCACTAAGCAGGATAAATAAATAGTATAGCTTTACATTCTTTTATGTCAGAGTTGCTCTCAATTTACTAAAACTGTTGACTAAAAGAGTCAATCTCTGTGTAATCTTTGAAGGATTTATTCCGAGCCAAATATCAGTGACCATGGCCCAAGGCACAGTCTCAAGAGGTCCTAAGAACATGCGCCCAAGGTAGTCAGGCTATGGCTTGATTTTATATATTTTAGGGAGATATAAGACATCAGTCAATACATGTAAGGTATATATTGGTTTGGTACAGAAAGGCAGGACAACTTGAATTGGAAATTTTCAGGTCATTTGTGGATTTGAGGATTTTCTGATTGGCAATTGGTTGAAAGAGTTATTATCTAAAGACCTACAATCAGTAGAAGGGAGTGTCTGGGTTAAGATATGGGATTGTGGAAACCATGGTTCTTATTATGCAGCTGAAGCCTCTAAGTAGCAGGCTTCAGATATTAATAGAATAGATTGTAAATGTTTCTTATCAGACTTAAAAAGGTGCCAGACTCTTAGTTAATTCTCTCCTGGATCAGGGAAAAGAATTTGCTACAAAATGCGGATTTTCCTCACAAGAGGCAGCTTTGCAGGGCCATTTCAAAATATGTCAAAGGAATGTATTTTGGGGTAAAATTCTTTGATTTCTTTCAGGGCCTGTTATCTATTATGCTGGTGTCTTATTGCTACAAAGAGTCCGCTTTGTTAGTTTTAAGATCTCTGTTAATGGTGGTCAGTTGTGCCTGAATTACAAAGGGAGTGGTTTGGCTGTGTCCCCACCCACATCTCATCTTGAATTGTAGTTCCCATAATTCCCAAGTGTCATGGGAGGGACCTGATGGGAGGTAATTAAATCATGGGGTTGTTACCCCCATGCTACTGTCCTTGTGATAGTGAGTGAGTTCTCACAAGCTCTGATGGTTTTATAAGGAGTTTTCCCCCTTTTGCTCAGCACTTTTCCTTCCTGCCACCGTGTGAAGAAGGATGTATTCGCTTCCCCTTCCACCATGATTGTAAGTTTTCTGAAGCCTCCCCAGCCATGGTGAACTGTGAGTCAATTAAACCTCTTTCCTTTATAAATTACCCAGTCTTGGGTATGTCTTTATTAGCAGCATGAGAATGGGCTAATGAAAGGAGAAAAGTAAAATGAGACATGTTTGACACTCACTTCTCATCATGGCCAGAGTTATTTTTTAAGGTTTGTTTGGAATGCCGTTTTTGAGAGGAGGGGTTCATCAGTCAAGTGGCTGGGTTTATGATTTTATTTTTGCTTTACACTACTTTGAGTATTTAGAGCTTTGCGAACTTCAAAATTGTGAATAATATGTTATGAGCCTGAATATCACTAAGCAAAACAATTATCAATCAGAAAGGAGAGAAGTCAACCATGCAAATGAAGAAAAAGAGGGAGAAGCAGGGACTACCTGTGATATATGTACAGTGAAGAACTGTCCAGCAAGAGGCAGGTTTTGCCATATTCTGAATTCATTGCCAAGGCTGCCACCATTAAAAAAAATGTTGGACTATCTCAGCCTGAGAACATTAAGCAGTTTACTCATCCAGACAGTCTTATTCTAGTCCCATACTCTCCCATACCACTGGATGCTTGTTAATTTTGGCATATATCAAATATCTGCCAAAGAGAATATTTTAAATAACGTTAAGAATTCTTACTACTGTGATATCTGAGAAATCAAAATATTTTACATTCAAATATATTTTTGACTTATTTTGAGATAGCTTTCAGAGGGCTAGCAAACAGAAATGGCCCTGAAAAACTGTCTTTTGCAGGGGAAATTTGCACCTATAGAAAATCTGCGTTAATGCTGCCAGGCCTTTCTTTGTCTGGATCTAGGAAAGATGAACTGAGACTCTGACACCTTTAAAGATCTTCAGAGAAATATTTACTATCTATTGTCTCTGAGGTTTCATCTACCTAACAAGACAACTTTTGCTAACCAAGTCTCTTCTGTCTCTCCTGTCTTGTTACTAAAACCTGATTTACTACCACAACCTGTGTTTGGCCATACTCTGATCCCACATTCTTTTTGTAACCCCAAGATGGTGAATAAACCTCTGCACCCCTTTGGAGGAGTGAGTCTTCCTTCTCAAGGCTTCAGTGCCACAAAAAACTACGATCAACTAAATTGGTATGCCTTTTCTCCAATTAATCTGCCTTTTGTGACTTAATTTTTCAGTGAAACTTCAGAGGGCCAAGGGGAACTTCCCCTTTGTTACAGTCTGACACGGTGAGTAGGATGATCAAAGCCCCACTCTTCTGGAAGCCACAGTGAAGGAAACCCAGGACCTGGTTAGATAGAGTAAGGGTGAAAACTTCTTAGCCAGGCTCCCAGCCGCTCTCTCTGTGCAATCTGGTTGAGTGGATGGTAAAATTCATTGTTTCCGCTACAAGATTTTTATTATGAAGAAAAGGATTTGTGTGCTACTAGTCTTGATGTAGCAACTCTGGTGTACTTTTTGGTAATTTGTAGTACAAGTATTCACATTGTTTGGGTTCTTTCCTCCAAGAAGGTTTTTTGTTGTTGTTCTCTCTTTGTCTTTCTGTGTTGCTCATAAACAGGGGTAGCGAATAAAGCTCTGTCTTGCCTTGTTTCGTGTTTTTGTGAGTTTCATTTGTGACTAAGTGGGGGCACTCTCTCTTTGTCTTCACCATTCAGTGGGGATGCTTTTCAGGTTACATCAGGCAGTCAGTCTGAAAATGGCTGGGAACCTGAGGGTTTTTTGTTTTTGTTGTTATTCTGAATGTGTCAAGTTCTCAGGAGGATTTGTCCCAAGGAGTCCCATCCATAAGGGCTTTTGTCATCTCAACCCTTGGTGCCTGGATAGTGCTGGGAAAGTCCAACCCCAGGAGGGCCTACCCAGTGTCACAGATGAGTGGATCTGTGACTGGCAGGCCCCCACAAACTTTTGGGTTATCAGAGGCAAACATCATCCTTAACTACCTGTGGCAACAAGAGTTTTTTTGCTACCTTAGCCTATTTCTGGGAGTATTTAGCAGCGTTGAGGGTGGGGAGGGAGGGGTTGGAATTAAAATTACATTCTAGGCTTTACACGAAGAGGCTTTTGGATTGAGTCACTATTAGAATAAGTACACTATTCAAAATTTTAATTGTCAATGGCCAGAAGATGGATCCTTTTAATTAGACTCCTAAATTATAAAAAACAGAAAACCCACAATGATTTTAGAGATCTCTTATTCTAAACAACTGAAAGAAAGACCAAATTTTTAGAAAAGACATAATAATGACATGGCTAGCCTTAAAAATTACCTTGGCCAAATTAAAGAGCACTAATCTGACCTAAAACTCAGTTAAAATTATTTGTAAGCTCAGACCACCTGCTTGAGATTCTCTGTGGGATTAACAGTGAAGGCAGTTCCCACCTTGTAGTCTGGTAATTGCCAGATTACATGGCATGAGTTTGATTCCCTGTCGGGGAACCAGTTCTTTTGGTTTGATATTTGTGTGACTTTTGACTTTTTGGCATACCCATTCATCTCTCTGGAGATGCCTCCTGTGTCTTTGGTTAAGTCATAACTTTGGTTAAGGCTTATTAGTTTCACTTGGGAGGTACTTTTGGTTAAAAAATTCAAAAGCCAGAAATACAAGCTGTTGGTCTTGACTAAAATATGATATTAAGAAATTAAAAAAAAAATTTTAAGAGCTCTCTGGTTAAAAGCCAGCTTAATTAAAAGCTTCTATCCAAGCTATATATATATATATATAAAACATTTTAATACACACACACACACACACACCCCAACCTGTATATATCAACCTCTTTATATACATAAAGATCTTTCTTTTTTCTCTTTTGTACCCTCTTTTAAAATATTTTTCATTGACTGAAATCTGAAAGTATGTGCTTGGTCCCTCTGTTTGTCTTTCTTTCCTTCTTTCTCTTTCTTTCTTTCTTTCTTCCTTCCTTCCTTCCTTCCTTCCTTCTGTCCTTCCTTCCTTCTTTCCTTCCTTCCTTCCTTCCTTTCTTTCTTCTTTCTTTCCTTCCTTGTTTTCTTTTCTTTTCGTTTGTTTTCTTTTCTTTTCTATTTTTTTGGACTCTTTCTCTGTCACCCAGGCTGGAGTGCAGTGGCGTGATCTTGGTGCACTGCAACCTCCACCTCCCGGGTTTAAGCAATTCTCCTGCCTCACGCTCCCGAGTAGCTGGGATTACAGGCACACACCATCATGCCCAGCTAGTTTTTGTATTTTCAGAAGACACAGGATTTAACCATGTTGGCCAGGTTGGTCTCAAACTCCTAACCTCAGGTGATCCACCCACCTCGGCCTCCTAAAGTGTTGGGATTACAGGCATGAGCCACCGCGCCTGGCCTGTTCACTTGTTTTTTTTAACAGTCATTCTCCCATTTACTTCTGTCTGTGTCTCCTTTCTCTTGCCACCCTCATGCCACATGAAGGGACCTACAAAGGAAATTTCTTACAGCCTAGGGTCCCTCAAGGAAAACAGAAAAAATGCCATAAGCTCCTCTTTTTTGGGGAAAAATTTCTGTTTTTTCTCGTGGAACCACAAAACTTGTAAATGCACAGATTCCTTTTAGGTCTAAAACTCTACCCTCTTTTGTATCACATTACCTGATCTCTTTGGCTTTGAGGGATACCAAACATTACTTTGTATTGTGAGAGAATTTGACCTTATGTACAATGGCTGACTGAGAACTACAGGGTTAGAGGTGGCTGACAGCAGTTGTTTGCAATAAATGGTTAATATTACTAGAGGCTACTCATTTATTTGTGTGCTTAGATAAGAAAGGACATGATTTAAACACCTAGGGAAATACCTACAAAACAAAGTGCACTCTGAAAGCATTGAGTGGCCTGGTCCCCTGGCATTTCCCTCTTTTGGGGGACCTGGGAATCAGTGAAAGCTTTTATTTTAAAGGTCTAAATGCTGTGCCTTCCAACTGCACCTGCTTTTTACATATTTAAATTATTGGGCCCTAAAAACTCCAAGTACTTTGTTGGCCTTGTTCCTTAATAGGCTCTTTCCTGAGCTCAGTGGTCTAATTGGAAAACAGAAACTAAATTAAAAGCTACTTATTTAAATGAAATTGGTCTCCTTATAAAATCCCATGGTAAATTTCTATAATTTTGTTTTACCATGGCATCCACTTTTAATCTTCCTCCCACACCCAAACTCCTCTTGAAAATGCTTGAATTCTCTTCTTCTGTGTTTTGAGATGTAAATTGCTACCCTGCTTTCTCTAAAACTCAGTAAGGGCTTGGGCCGTGTGAGACAAATAACCTTTAACTTGTTCCATTTACAAAGGCAGAGTTTGAATCCAACTGTCCTTTTAAACTAATGAGTTTTACCAGTCTCATATCTAAAATTCTAAAATCAAAACTATGAGGTTTTTTGTCTGTCTGTATTTTATGTGTACATGTATATATGGTGTACATTATATGTTGTGTCTGCATATATGTGTACATGATGTGTTGTGTCTGCATATATGTATATGTCTATACATATATTTATATATAGTCTACAAATGGTACCAAATTAACCTAAAGATTAAATGAGTACTCATAATAAATTAACTAGCCCAAGTGCTTTTCACATACATATGCCTTTATTTATCTTTGATAAACCTCATTATAAAATTATTGATAAAATAAAATAGAAACATCTTCAGAAGTTAATTGAGATATTTTTGCCTGGGTCTATAGGTCAGATGGGGTTAAACTGTCTCTGACAGATGTTCTAAGGTCATAAACATTGCTTCTATATTATTTTTGATACTTGCTTAATTTCTCTGTGAGCTAATGTCTTTGGATTTGAGCCTTTAGATTTTGAGGTCTAGACAAGTGGCCATGGTGAGACCTGGGGATATCTGGGCCCCATCCTCCCTAGTCTAGCTGTGTCTCTTGGCATGCTGAGAGGAATTAGATCCTCCAGGCATTGTCTTCACAGCTCTGTCCTTTGTCCTGAGCTCTACATCTGGTACATACTTAAAATTGCTTACTTCCTAGGTTTTTCACTAAAAATTAGTTACTAAGATTTAGCATTGTGATTAATATATGTGATTAAAACTACTAGATGTCAAAAAATTCTATATGCAAGGTGTACAAGGAAAGTAGAATGTGTTTTTGGGATAGGGGTTATAAGAAGGCAAGGGAATACGGTTTTTGTTCAAGGAAAAGTAATTTTTGCCTGGTTTAGAGGTTTATAAAAGTTGATTTAAATGGAAAATATTTGTAAATGCTAGATAGAACTAAATGGATATAGAAAGTTGGTAAAGAAAGAGAATGGGAAGAATTGTAAAACATTATAAAAGGCTTATGGAAATCTTACCTTCTGGTCAAAACTGATTGGGATGGGATAAATTTGTTTATAAGGCTTTATTCAAATTAGCTTTAGTATTAACAATATACTAATGTAAACGTAAAATTTGGTTTTTCTCTTTTGAACTACATTTTTGTGTCGTATTAACAAGAGATAGTAAAGATTTTTGTTTACCTTTTGAGTAAAATGCAAAAACAAAATAGGAATTTGGAATTTTGATTTTGGAAATTTGGTCAAATATAAAAGATTTAAAACACATGCTCAAAATAGAATCACAGGTCACTATAAAATAATAGTCATTTATTTAGCCAAAGTGATACACCTAACTGGGTACAAGGTACCTGTGAGTTTCCTTATTCTATTTAACTTTTTACATTAATCACACTTATTTTAACTATAACAAGTATCGGCTATTCTACACAATTCAAGGTGCAAGGATGTCAATCTTAATAAAATTAATAAAATACAATTAAGTATAGAGCTTATTCAAGCATGAAGCTTCAGGAGAAGTACTGACTCCAAATGAATAGGGTCAGTGTTTCCAAAGTGAAGAGGTTAAAGTTTCAATCATATAGGCAGAAACAGAGAAGTTCCAGCAGTATTAAACATTTTTATACTATACCAGGTATACACACCACAGCTATCTGAATGACTATAGATTGATACATTCCAAGGAATATTGCTTTATTATTTCATGAGGAGAGGTAGTGATCTGAGGGGGTCTTATCTCGGGCATCTTAGGTATTAGTTATTTCTAGAAACAGGAGAAAAAAGTGTAGAAGTTTGCAGTTGCATGCCACGAGGCTCGGGATATTTAATGTTCCAGCAGCTTTAGGTTTAATTTACTTTAAGTTTGAATTATTTAATTTCACATTTCCCTCTTTCAATTGAGATCTTTCAAAGACAGCATCATGGGTAAACTCAAACAGTTTTGGCTTGAAGGAAATAAAAATATTTTACCCCAAAATATATTTCTTTGAAATATTTTGAGATGGCTGACCAGAGGGCCTGCAGACAGAAGTAGTCCTGTAATGCTGTCTTTTGTGGGCAAGATTTTCGTTTGTAGACAAAATCTGCATTGATGCAGTCAGGACTTCTCTGAAGGCCTTCCCTTGTCTGATCTAGAAAAGATTAACTGAGAGCCTGACACACTTAAAGATCTGAAAGAAACATTTGCCATCTATTCTTTTTGAGATCTGTTACCAGTGAGATTTCATTTACATAACAAGACCATCTTTGCTAGCCAAGCTTCCTCTTCTCTCCCTCCCATAACCTGTCTTGCCACTGTAATCTGATTTACCACCATAATCTGTTTTGGGCCATGCTCTGAGCCCTTTCTGTCACTTCAGTCATGATATGTAAGTTTCTGTATTCCTTGAAGAAGGGGTAATCACTCTAATTCTTGCCGATGTGCACATTAATAATAAATTTGTATGCCTTTTCTCTAATTAATCTGCCTTTTGTGAGTTGAGTTTTTCAGTGAACCTTCAGAGAGAAAAAAGAAAAGATTTCTTTTGGCCTTTACAGGCTCTTTTTATGTTCAAGAACTTAGTCCTACATTGCTAGAAAGGCTCATTCACGGAGTGTCGTGTCTTATGGCAGGAGGAATTTATCAAGCTATAAAGTTGACAGGGCATAGGACAAATTTAAAGCAGCATGAGGAAAGTGACTTTGTAACCTGAGACAGGCTACCAGACTACATCTTTAATTAATGCAATTTATTTGAGTAACCATTATTTTAGTTTCTTTAATTGTATATTGACTCCATTGTGAACAAATGCCACAGCAGCAGTGAAGACGAAAACAGGACAAAACACAACAAATGATTATAATTCCTAGAATAAGTAAAAGCTTTTTCCACCAGTTTTCACAGTATCAAAACCAGCTACTCACCCAATCACTTGGAGAGACTGTTGTATCTAAAAGTTTAGTTATTCCGGTTTTTATATCAGCCATTACTTTAGTGATGTTATCTGATTCATTTGGGGTACAGGCACAACACTCAGTTTTTATCATTGTGCATGTTCCCTCTCGGGCTGCAGTGAGTATGTCTAAAGCCACACTGTTCTGTATTAGAGCCTTTCTTCATTGTTTAGTAACGAGATACCCATAAGACTATTAATTAGGGCCTTTTTTATATAATTGGTTACGGCCTCTACACACCAAATGAAATCCTCAGTAACCAGTTGCAGGAGAGAGACAGAAGCTAAATGATCACGTCAATAGAATACAGACAAATTCCAACAAGATTGTAAATGAGGAAGATTTGCAGGTTTTGAAAGGGTACGAACTTAGCCTGGTATCCAGGAATAGCCTCAAAGACACCATCCTAACCATCTTGGGGGAAGCTAAGCCTGTAGATTGATCGTGCACAGCCAAGATGTTTCATTTAGAGATAACTAATAGATAGTCATGGTACCCATTCAGTGGCACGCCAACCAGTACTTTGTCATATAATGTTGTGGATACACTGTTCTTTGAGTATCTATCCCACATCACTAGTGTTACTGGGCCATGTATCGTTGGCGTGATATTTTTTGTTCCCAACATAAAGGGGTGAGCTAAGTGACCAAAAGAGGGGAAAAGCCATATTAAGCCATCCCAAATTTGTTATACTATCACAGAATTCAGTTGTCCTAACTCTCGGTTGTGTTAACACCAGTGAAAAGGCTAACAAACTGGTTTCTTTTACCAAAAAACTCACCTCATGCCTTTTGCTTTGTGAAGTATTATGAATAGGTCAGTGATGTACATCATCTTTAGTCATACAGGTACTCAGCACTGATGACTATTGTAGAAAAACAAATATATTTATAATACTCTATCCAATCTTGTCCTTGGAGAGGAGATATCCACCATGTAGGTCACAAACACTAGAGAGGAGCATGAGGCCACATACCAGCTTTAAAGATTATTTTTTCTTTTGCTTACATCACAAAGATTCACATCCTCTTTTCAGAGATAAACTTTTTTCTCCATAACCAAAATTTTGAATGAGGGAAAAGGTTGTAAAAACTCTAATGAGTCATTTCAAACAAAATCTGATCCTCAAAGAAAAATGAAAACCACAAATGTGCAGTTAGCAGGCTCTCTAGAGAATAACAAATGAAATTCCTGTCTCACAGTAGAGCTTTAATACCAATCCCATCAAGTTAAAAATGTGTGTGGCTCAAATACAGTCTGAATCTTCAACCAAACCTGTGAGGATTTGGACCAAGAGGGGCCTTATCAGAGATCCCTGCTGACTTTGGTGAGGTCAGGTGAATGAAGTCATTTATGTTGAATGTCACTTTTAAAAAAACTTTCCAAAATCTAAGTAAGAGTTGCCATGATCCCCACTTCTACATTCCCTGGATTGTCACAAAAACAAACAAAACCTTTTTGCAGGTTAAAGTATCTGTGGAGGGTTGGGGGATCAGGGGAGACCATTGGTAGTCTCACTTACAGAAACAAGAAGGGTCATTTTCTGCTGCTGCTGTCACCACCATATAATGTCATAGGTCCTCTTTGACTTTCCGTTGTCTCTCGATTACTTTAGCCCTAGTGATAACTCAACTACCAAGGCTCATGAGGTCCCATAAAGGAGGGTGAAGTTCCATGAAAGAGATTCTCTTTCTTCTTGTCTAGGCTCCCAAGCCTGGGGCACTAAGTGCCCATTCTTTGAAGAATCCCACCAACCATTTACCCCATGGCCACTTTAGTTTAAAGTCTGTCACCTTAGATGTAATGTACTTAAGTGCTTCAGGATGTTCTTGGAAAAAAAACTCTATGACCTTTGTTTTTTATCTCAATGCTAAGGAGCTATTTGTCTTTTAAATCCTTAAAAAGATTTTAAATTCCTTAAAAAGATCTTTTAAATCCTTCCCATCTACCATACTTAGAAAATAAATCTAAATTATTTCAAGGAACTTAGGGTCTTCAAAGACTCGGGGAAATTTCTATATTTAACCGTTATCTATTCTTCTCATGTCTTCGGAGGAAATGAACCTGAGAAGAGTATTTCATTTCTCTTATATGCCCAGAAATATTGTTTTATGCATAATCCCAGCAGGAAATAGCTAGGCTAGTCAAATTATTATAATTTGAAGAATACTTAATAAAAGGATGATTTACAAAGTATAGCAAGTATGTCAGAAAAATCACAAAGTATTTTAGTTATTTATTGCTGTATAACAAATTACCCTAAAACTTAGTAGCTTAAAACAGCAAACATTTATTACCTCATGGTTTCTTTCAGGCAGGTATTCCGGCACAGTTTAGCTAGTTGTCTCTGGCTCAAAGTCTCATACAAGATTGAAGTCAAGCTATCCTCCAGGGATGCAGTCTCACTGAAAGACCTGACTGGGGATAAAGAAGTGGCTTCCAAGCTCATTCACATTGGTGTGAATAAGTCTTGATCCCATGAGGTAAAGGTTTCTCCACAGGGCTGTTCTAGGTCATAGCAGCTGGCTTCCTCCAAGGCAAGTGATCCAAGAGAGAGTGGCCAGGGCAGGAGTCAAAGCCTTTTTATAAACTTATCTCAGAAGTGACATCCTAGCTCATGTTCTTTATTCATTTGTTAGAAGTGAGTTAATAAATTCCACTCACATTCAAGAGGAGAGAATCACACAACAGTGTGACTACTGCAAAGCAGGAATCATTGGGGGCCATCTTAGAGGCTACCTTAGTTGTCCAGGCTGCTATAACAAAACTATCACAGACTGGGGATTTAAACAACAACAAACATTTATATCTTACAGTTCTGAAGGCTAGGAAATCCAAAATCAAGCCTCCAGAAGATTTGGTATGTGGCAAGGCCTCACTTTTTGGTTTATAGATGTCCATCTTCTCTCTGTGTCCTCACATGGTGGAAAAGGTGAAGGGGCTTTCTTGGGTCTCTTTTATAAGGGCACCAATCCCTTTATCCACTGCATTGTCTTGGCCTAATTACCTTCCAAAGCCTACCTCCTAGTACCATCACATTGAGGGTTAGGATTTCAACATATACATTTTGAGAGGACACAAACATTCAGTCCATTACAGAGGCTGCCTACCCCAAAAGGGGTGGTGAAGTATTCTAGGGTTCATTGCTGCTGAGTTGTTTTCATCCCTAGGGCAAAGGAGGAAGGGGTGAGAGAAGTTTCCAGAACCTGGATGATTAGATCCATGTGAGGATGACAGTCTTGAGAGACATCTTTTGGTCAAGGGAACAGGTATTCTGAGATGACCCCCAAGGGGAGGAGCTAGGAGAATAAATACCCTGATCTTCTTCTCTCTCTCTTCATCTCTTGCTGGGTCTTTCAGCTGGCAGAACCCAGTGAGATGCCATGAGGCCAGAGAGCACAGTAATGCAGTTCACACACGTCAGCCTACCAAGGCTGAGAGTGGTTATAGAGTGGGTCTGCAGGTGCAGACAGAAGACATCCAGCATATTATGCTTCTGTATCTGGAAAATTTCCTCCCAGGGAATCCATGTTTAAAAGATTGATTTGAATTATTTGGTTTTTAAAGTATGAGTTATATTAACAATTACATTATAAATTCCAAGTCAGCAGGGATGAAGGTACATTCGTCTTTGAACACACTGCATGCACTACCTTGCCTGTGCTAAAATAGGTTCTCAAAAATCACAGCCATATTATTTGGAGAGCTGAATGGAAACTTATAGATATTTATTTAGTAAACACTCTTATTTTAGGGATGAGAAAATTGCTGAGATGTTAAGTGAATTGCCTAAGATCAAACAATGCTAAGCCCACATGTTCCAACACTATCTATAATTTACTAATTCCTTAACAGTAATGATAATAATAACAAATTACAAGTACATAACATTTTATAGCTTACAATGAGCTTCCACCCACCTCATCTCCCTTGACTTTCACAATAATCCTGAGATACTTGAAAGGTAGATGTTATTATTTTCATTTTACAACTAAGAAAATGACCTACATAAAAGTTAGCTATTTTCAACAGAACAAAAAGTCACATAATAAGCACAGAAAATAATCTGAAAGTTTGGGGGGTTTTCAGACTCAGCCATTCAGTCCCATCAGATAGAATCATCTTCTCTAATTAGCTAAGGCAGTCCTCTGATACAGGCACTGAGGGGCCACTCAATGAGAAACCAAGATGAGAACATCCTGTATGAAAGGGGTGAGTGCAGAGTGAAGTGGATCCCCATGGATTTCTAAGGGGAGAAGGGATATAAAGTCCTGCTAAGGGGACTTCCTTCTCTACCACTCATGGAGCTGTTCCTGTACTTCCTGGTGCCACACCTATGGCGCTCTCCAGAAAATAAAGCCTATATCCTCTTAGGGGAATCTACACAAAGAGCACAAACAGAAAAGCTCCAGCAAGATGTGGGGCAAAAGGAGGTTCTTGGGCACAACCCTGTGGAAGATGAAGCTTATACCATTGTTCTAGTTATCTATCATTATATGACAAACCCCAAAGCTTAATGGCTTAAAACAACAACCCTTTTTGTTATTACAGCTCACAATTTCAGGGATCCAGAATTCGGGCAGGGCTCTATTGGGCAATTTTTCTGTTTCACATGGCAATGACTAGGTTGATTTAGTGGTAGTCAGCTTGCAGCTGGTCTGGTCTGGAGGCGTCAAGAGACATCACTCACATAACTGATGTCTCAGTGAACAGCCTGAATGCTGAGCTCAAATTTGCCCCCATCCCAGGTAGTTTCAGGGCCCTCTATAAGGTATCTCCAGTAGGGTGGCTGGATTTCTTACATGGCTTCTTGAGACTCCCAAAGACTTAGGAGGAAGTTGTTAGCCTTTTCTCAGGAACTAGGCCTAGAAGTGCCCTAGCATTAGTTTGGCTGCACAGTGTTTGTCAAAGAAGTTACAGGCTGGCCTGATTCAGGGAGTGTGGTTAAACAGGCTTTGCCATTTGTTTAGAAGAATGCCAAAGAATTTGTGACCACCTTTAATCCATGACAACTTTCCCCCATAAACTCCTCCTATTTTCTAAATTCCAATGTTTTTATAGTTACAATTTGAAGGAAATAACTAAGACACAAACTGGGGTAATTTTTAGTTCTAGCAACATATATTTAATTGTAAAAATTTAAGACTCAGTTGGGGAGATAAGTTGAGACCACTGATCTCTTTAGTGTAACTGGTATGAGTCTTGCTTCATCAACCTGAGTTTAAATAACATGTATTCACAATCTAAAATATGATGTCTTTTTTTTGTTGTTTTTTTGAGACACCCAGCCTAGAGTACAGCCTCGGCTCACTGCCATCTCCACCTTCCAGGTTCAAGCAATTCTCCTGCCTTAGCCTCCCAAGTAGCTGGGATTACAGGCTCCCATCACCATGCCCAGATAATTTTGTGTTCTTAGTAGAGATGGGGTTTCATCATATTGGCCAGGCAGGTCTCGAACTCCTGGCTTCAAGTGATCTACCTGCCTTGGCCTCCCAAAGTGTAAAATATGATGTTCTTAATCCTCCCAAACATCTACTTAAACTTGTGTATTAGTTTGTTTTCATGTGGCTGATAAAGACATACCCAAGACTGGGTAATTTAGAAAGAAAAAAGGTTTAATTGACTCACAGTTCCACTCGGCTGGGGAGGCCTCACAATCATGGCAGAAGGCAAGAAGGAGCAAAGTCACATCTTACATGGATGGCAGCAGGCAAAAAGAAAGAACTTGTGCTGGGAAACTCCTCTTTAGAAAACCATCAGATCTCATAAGACTTATTGACTATCACGAGAATAGCATGGGAAAGACCTGCCCCCATGATTCAATTTCTTCCCACTGGGTCCCTCTCATGACATGTGGGAATTGTGGGAGTTACAATTCAAGATGAGATTTGGGTGGGGACACAGCCAAACCATATTACCTTGCAGTTATTTACAGATTCCCCCTTCCACGTCTGGCAGATCAGCTCAATACCTTTGCCAAGGGCTTCTCCAACTTCTATGCCATCAAGAAGAAGGACAAGCTGGAGCAAGTGGCAAAGTCCAACTGCTGATTTCTCCCACTGCTGCCTCCCAAAAGGGGGGCCCCTCCCCCCAAAAAAGAGTCCTAGGCATGCTTATTATATCCGTTGTTCACCTCTCTCTGTCAGGAGCTTGGGGTTGTCCCTCTAAACAAGATTCTACGAGAAGCTTCTGCTGCTGTCACATCTCTAGTCTTGATGCTTTCACCAAGATCCACCATTTCCAGTGATATCTTTGTACACATTATTAAGGACATTCATTGCTGCTATTTCAATCCCCATGGTGCTGTAAAGAATAGCTCTCCCTTTCTAAGTGAAAAGGACAAAGCTTCCTCCTTATTTTTTATTCTCACAGACGTATTCCATCATGAAGCTGCTCAAGTGCCAAATGTTGCCATGCTTTTCATTCTTCTACACAGAGCCATGAACCCCAGGATCCCTAAAACAGCCAGAGGAGCTGGCACTGGATGCATTTCAGCACCTGCCAGGCTGCCTGTTATGTCCAGATTTCCACTCACAGGCTTTGCTTTGACAGAGCTGCTTCACAGTTTCCAATGCAAGGCCATTGTTGTCTGCTTGCAGAATATTCCTAATGGGCACCGAATGAAGCTTACCGATGTTGCTTTTAACTTTTTGGAAACAAAACCATTAAATTAATTCTTCTTTGTTATCAATACAATACATATTCATGATAAAAACTGTGGAGTTTCCAGATAAGCTGTTTGCTTTCCAGACAAGCTGTTGCTCAAACTCTCTGTTTGAGAGTAAAGATAATGTTAACAAGAGATAAATTCTGTTAACATTTTGCCAAATGTTTTCTCATATTTTTAATTGTGTATAAATGAATATGAATATATCTGGACCATATTATACATTGTTTTATAAACAGCCTTTTCACTTGATAAACTATCTTGAACATTTTCAGTATTGATAATAATCTTGAAGATCATAATTTTAAATGGCTGCATAATATTTCATTTTGTGGATTCCAATAGACTATTTCACCACTTATTTATTGATGAAAGTGTAGGTTGCTTTACTTTTTCACTCTTATAAATAATACTATGTGGAAAATGCTTATAAATGTATTTTAAAATACACATCCATTTTTCCCTTAAAATTGGACCCAAATCCCTTCATTTGTAATTGTTGGGTAAAACAGTTTGCCAATTTTTGGAACTTTTGATACAACCATTGTAAAAGGGGTTCAAATATTCTTGGGCACTAGCAACATGTACAGTAGGCATTATCATAATTTTTAACTTTTGTCCCCAGATGAAAAATTGCATTTTGTTGCTTTGTATTTCTTAAATATCTGGTTAGATTGAAACTTTTTCCATATTTTACTGATCATTTTTAATTCTTATTTTGTCAATTATTTTTTCACTTATCCACTCAAAAATATTTATCAAATACATAATACGTGTCAGATAGATTACTCCTTATCTCTTTTTCCAACCATCTGTTGGGATGCTTCTAAACGTTTTGCTAATTTGCATCAGCTCTTATATAGTGAAGATATTGCCTCTCCTAGCCTACACCTTTTTCCAGTTTTGCTTGTCTTTAATAATTTTATGTCTTTTTAAATATAGAGTTTATATTTTAATGTAACCAAATACTAAAACTTATTGTGTGTGTGTTCCTGTGCGTGTGTGTGTCTTTATACTTAGAAATGTCCTTACTATGAATGAAGAAATGGAAGAGAGCAGAATGCTTAGAATCATTAAGCTGATGTTATGTCCTCAAAGATTCTGTTATTAAATGAAATGGATTATTGTGGCCATAATGATTTGGAATATAGTTCAAACATTATTACAACCTATTCTAAAAGCTGTTGATTTCTGATAGCTTGACGGAATCTGAGATTGATGTGATTAATATTAAGAACTTGTCTATATCACATATTTGAAACCATAATTACATTTGGGTAATGTCTTTACCTTGTCAAAATCCCTCTGGCAGCCTCATCTATTTCTAAATAAAATGAGAAAATGGAAGAGAATAAAATTACATTTATAGTATTATTGATTATAGAAATAATGTATTTTAAACTTGCAATTCTGAGCATAATCTTCTCATGTGTAAATGCCACTATCCGGAATGCCTTCCATGACTGTAGCATGGATTATGTGACCCTTGAACATTTTGTCATATCTCCTCATTCTTCTCTTTCCAGTCACATGCGGAAATGGTGACTTAAAATTATTCAGAGATTTGTGGAATTGCTGGTTTAATGTTGGCCTCTTCTATAACACAAACTCTGCAAGGGACACCTGTTTTGCTGATCACTGTATCCCCAGGACCTAAAAGAGTGCTGCAAGATGCTTGCAACACAGAAGTACTGAATCAATAAATGAGCAAATGGACCAAAGAGGTCCATTCTATGTGGGCGTGGGCTTTCTGTCTTACCTTTTGAGTCATGTGGAAGGAAAAAGTGGGAAAGATTGATAATTCACTTTTCTGCTTTATTTAAAGAGAAAGAAGAGAGAATGACACACTAGTTTGCACTGTCATTGTAATGGCAGCAACTCTAATTAGACATGGGTCAGGGGAAAGCCACAACCTGAGGCCCTGGGTCAAATCTAGCCATGCCACTCATTTACACATCATCGATGGTTGCTTTCTGGCCAACTGCAGAGTTGAGTAGTTCGTCTGGATCACAAAGCTTAAAATTTTTATTATCTGACCTTTTACAGAAAGTTTGCTGACCCCTGCATTTGACAAGTGAGCACGCTCAATAACATGATTCCCAACAGTTATATTAGCATTACTTTGCCATTGAGGAAATCCATGACTGTGTGGCTTGAACCCTGTGTGGACCTATCTAATGAACAGGTCAGTGCTAACGTGCCAGCCCAGGTTGCTGCTGACTGAGAGAGGCTGGGGACAAATTTAATGGATTCCTTCCTGGATCCGGACAGAAAGGAGAACTCTATGCAGGGCTGTTAACTTAGCACTGCCTAAGAGTGTCCAGCAATAAAAGCCCGAAGGTTAAAAATTCCACGTACTACATTTCTGATCATTTTAATGTGAGAATTTCCTTCTCTTATAGAAATTTGTTGTTCATGAAATTTGTCATTCAAAATTTTGACAAAACTGTCCTTATTCTCAAGATAAAACATTCTATCTGCAAATACCAGGGTCCTGAGTGCCATACATGAGGGGTTTACCTTCTAGTTCTAAACACTGGTGACTTTTCCTGTGTAGGAGACTTCCTCCTCCATCTCCTGAATATATCCACTAGAGCTGCTAAAACCCTACCTCTTGTTAAGGATTTTAGATAACCACTTCCAATGTTGGACATCATGATAGGATAGCAGAATTATGAAATGGTACCACAATCCCACCATTGAAAATAGGTGAGACCCATGTGGCACAAGACCCAGAAAAGAAACCAGGGGAAAAAAACAAAAAACAAACAAAAAACCCCAAAAAACACTAAGTAGCTGCCTGTTAGCTGTGCTTAAAAACCTAAACAATGATGTTTGACTCTGGTAGATTGAGACTGGACTGTGTGGCTAAGTCTAGAGATTTAAGGCTGTCTTCCTTCTTTTCATTTGAAAATGCCCCTCCGCCTGCACTCCCAAAACAGTCCCGGAGGAGATGGATGTAGAAAGAGACAGAGCAAGAGAAAGTCCTGTGCTTGCCTGGACCTCAGCACCGCAGAAGTCCATAGTGGGGCAGGAGTGTCAGAGAAGAGAGCACAGGAGGGAAATGGCCCTGGGGTATCTGAAGTCGTGGGTATCAGGTCTCATTCCTACGTGGGCAACCTGGATGTAGAAGGGAAAAGAAAGAATGAACTCCGTCTGACCTTCTGGTGCCCAGGTGATTCCAGCCACTAGAAACAAAACCGGCAATGTATCCTGGAGCCTGGCTTTTGAGACCAGTATTCCTCCTACTTGCTGGGTGGGTATGGGGAAGAGTTAAGGCGACAACTTTACCTCGCATGGCTGCGCATGCTATTGGTCAGGAAAAGACTACTTCTTTGGGCTAAAGTTGCAATGGGTAAAAACAAAAGGAACTGGGCTTGATTTCCATCTATTACTCACAGAGACCTCATGGGGCAGGGTGGCTTACCAAAGACAGAATTCAGATCCCCTGGGTATCTAAGACAAATGCTGTGCTTACAGCGCCCCTTTAGATGGGAGGAAAATGGGACACAGGACTAGACAATCTCTAAGGTCCTTTCTGGCTCTGATTGATAGCTGAAAGGTAGGTAGAGATAAGGAAACTGCCTTTAGAGGCAGATACACTGAAGGAAGCGGCATATTTACAGAGAAATTGAACACAAAGCGGGAAGAAAATCTACAAAAGTCAGGAACTCAGAAATCAGAGCAGCTTATGACCATGGTGTATAGAACCTTATATATTTAAGTAAACCCTGTGGGTCTACACATCAGGAAAATGAAGAGCCATGTTCAGAAAACCTGGCTTAAGGGTGGGGGAGATTGGATAACATAGGTTAGCTTGTCATCAACTTTGAGAAAATCTCCATTTGAACTTTTTGGCGTTCAAAGTTAATTTCAGTTAAGGAAGGTAGAGGAATTTCCTCCATTAGAAGCATATTTTCATGGATATTACTTGCCAAAAGAGGTTCAAAATGAGATTTATGCTATAATTGCTCTTAAGTAGCAACCAACAGCTCACCAACAGCGGACCTGAAATAATTATTTTTACCCGGGAACCCCATGTTTCTTGGTAACTATTGCCAGTAGCAGGGTGCCTCTGTGAAACAAAAGAGCCATGCAAAATAGATTTTTAAGGAAGAAGGAGGGTGATGAGGAGGAGGAAAAGAATTGTACGTTTATCTTATGCAGGCAAAGTTTATTTGGAATTGCAGTTCCTGTTTTCCTTGTTTTTTTGTTTTTGTTTTTGTTTTTGTTTTTTGAGACAGAGTCTCGCTCTGTCACCCAGGCTGGAGTGCAGTGGCATGATCTTGGCTCACTGCAACCTCTGCCTCCCCGGTTCAAGCAATTCTCCTGCCTCAGCCTCCTGAGTACCTGGGATTACAGGTGCACACCACCACGCCTGGCTACTTTTTTTTTTTCTTTTGTATTTTTAGTAGAAATGGGGTTTCACCATGTTGGTCAGGCTGGTCTCGAACTCCTGACCTTGTGATCTGCCCGCCTTGTCCTCCCAAATTGCTGGGATTACAGGCGTGAGCCACCGCACCTGGCCTTTTCCTTGGTTCTAATGGGGTACTGGGAGATCAGTGCCCCACACCCCTCTTCTCCAGCCCGCCCTGCTCCACTGACTTCACCACTGCACAGAACCTCCGACTGGGATTCTTCCCTGTAGTGTACCTACTCCAGCTTGGAACCAAGAGGTAGCCACATCGGTTTAACTATTTCTTAACACTGGAGACAAGAGTTGTATTTTTAAGGATTAGCATTAGTAAATTAGAGTCAAAAAAGAAATTGAAAGAAAATGTGATTAGTTTGGAGCAAATGGTTGTTAGAAGCAATCTGTTATTTAATTGTTCACAGTCCTCACTTATTATTCCTCCTCATTAGCCTGTCTGAAGAGCTGGAACCTCAGGGTATCTTTGGGAATTTCCCTGTTTCCGCTTCTGTTACCTCCTCCCTTTCCCCAGGGTTGGTGCTGGAATTAGTTAAGACTTTTGGGTTGGTGCTGGAATTAGTTAAGACTTTTGCGGCTCTTGAGATGGGGCTGTTGGAGGGGTGAATGTAGTTCTCTCTGTCAAGCAAGGTTTTCAAAAAAATCCTTGATTAGCGGGAACCTGATGTTCGTTACACACAGAATCATATTCACTTGGAGAAGCAGCAGCTGTTAGAGTGTCACGGGCTAGGAGCCTTTGATCATCCAGGCTGCTCATATGGGCAGAGGATCTTCTGGAAGCTGCCAATTGGGTTCTCTTGCATAAATATATCTTTTTAACAATGCCTGTTGAGATTCTTTAATTGGGGTATTGATAATAGAACAAAAAGATTAATGTAAAATGATTCTAGAATGATGCCCACATGAAGTTTACTATAACAAATTAAGCAGGATTATGCAAATTAAGAGAGATGTATTAACTTTAGTTTTCATTTATAATGATAATGTATGATTATAATAAAGCACTTTTATACATACAGAAAAATATATAAAATTTATCTGCAAATCCGTCATGTTTAGATAACCACGTTAAGACCATATATAGAGATTGTAATGTGTATTTTATACATAATCTAGTTTGCTCTTTTTCATTCAACACTTTAGCAATAGCATTTTCTCATGTCATCAAAACCATTTGAAAATATGCCTTTGATTTCCAAAAACCATATGGAAACTACCATATGGAAAATATCATAATTTAAAAATAATTATCTTACCCTTGAACATCTGGAATGTTTGCAAATTTATTATAAATAAAGATGAACTTTTTACACAGTCTTCCTTCAAATCTATGATTATAACTTAAACCTGGGGTGAAATTATGTAATCAATAGTTATGAATTTAAATACTTTTTTGGAAATATTGTTCTAAATTAATTTTCAGTGAGGTTTTCCCAATTTGTTAAATTGCTTTTCAGCAAGATTTGACTCATTTGCATTCCTGACCTCACTCACCTAAGAGGGCCAGCCTCTCTACACCTGAATATTATTATTGCATTCATAAATACAATAACTGCTGGCAAAAAAAAACCCATCATGTTTTAACCTGCATTTCCTTGATACACATAAAGATTGAACATTTATTTTAAATGACCTAGTTGTATTTTTCTTTTTTATTTTGAGACGGAGTCTCACTGTGCCGCCCAGGCTGGAGTACAGTGGTGCAATCTTGGCTTGCTACAACCTCTGCCTCCTGGGTTCGAGTGATTCTTCTGCCTCAGCCTCCTGAATAGCTGGGACTACAGGTACATGCCACCACATCTGGCAAATTTGTGTATTTTTAGTAGAGATGAGATTTCATCATATTGGCCAGGCTGATCTTGAACTCCTGACCTTGTGATCCACCTGCCTATCTTGGAAAAATTTCCAACATAGAGAAAAACTGAAAGAAAATATAATGATCAACTATATACCCATTGCCTAGATTCAATAATTGCCAACATTTTGCTTCATTTAGCCTGGGCTCAGAGCCACCAGATGTCAAAGCTGTTTGCAAAGTTGTCCTACACAGGTGTGGCTGTCTTCTTCTGCGGATCCCTGGTTGAATATTGTATTTGTTCAACTCAGGTTAGGCTCTAGAGTGGCCTCTGCTGCTTTCAGGTGTTTATTTTCCAACTTCATGTCAACTGAAATCTTTAGTAGTCTCTGTCTTGTAGTCATGCTGTAGAAATTGACTCTGCGTGATTATTTGTTCTCAATATTGGCTTCTTCTTCTTCTTCTTCTTCTTTCTTTTTATTTAAATGTGAGAAAAGATATTTAAGCAGCCACTAGTCAGGTACAGTAGTGTGTGCATGTAGTTTCAGCTATTTGTGCTGGGACTGCATGTGAACACCACTGTATGCATTGAGGCAGCAGGGCCACTTGAGCCCTGGAGTCTAGAGGCTGTAGTGCATTATGATCATGCCTGTGGTAGCCACAACCTGGGCAACTTAGTGAGATCCCATCTCTTGAATATTAAGCCACCACCATTATTCTATGGGAAATCTGGAAATGTCTATCTTTCTGCTGATTTGTAAATCTCCTTTATAAATAAAGAGGATTAGCCAGATATCACAAATAGTACTCTTTCTGCTTATCTTTTTCTTTTTTTTGAAACAAGGTCTGGCTCTGTTGCCCAGGATGGAGTACAGTGGTATAATCTTGGCTGATTGCAACCTGCACTTCTCAGGCTCAAGCCATCCTCCCACTTCAGACTCCGAAGTAGCTAGAACTGCAGGTGCACCACCATCACGCCCACTCATGTTTGTGTTTTTTTGTAGAGATAGAGGTCTCACCATGTTGCCCAGGCTGGTCTCTAACTCCTGGGTTCAAGTGATCCATCCATCTCGGCCTCCCTAAGTGCTGGGATTACAGACGTAGGCCACCACAACCGGTTACTCTGCTTATTGTTTCCTTGTAAAATTATGTTAATAATTTAACACATCAGACTTTTAAAATTATTTGTCAGATTACTGTCAGATGTCAAATTAATGGGTAATTTTTGTGATATTTTTTATTTTTTACATGTGTGAGAAAGCATTTCCTGCCCGGAGATTAGGTCACTATTTGGTGAGATTTTCTGCCGATTTTCTCTCTCTCTTTCACTTATAATCTTTTAAAGGATCTGAAGTATGAGTGGTCTATAGAATACAGCAAGAATCTTCAGAGGCTTTTTCCCCCAAGTAGTTATTTTTCCACACATTTGTCTCATAAAAATTTGCTTCTTCAGTGATTTATGATCTTTCTTTACCATATGATTAAGTTCTTATTAATGTATACTAGGGTCTATTTCAGAGGTATGCACAGGGTTGTAAGGTTATTTATTATGGCATTATTTATAGTAGTGTAAATTGGAAAAAAAACAACTTAGATTTTAACTTAGCAATTATGTTACCACTGCCCAATGTAATACTATGTTGCAAAGATAATGTTACAGAAGTGTATGTATTGATACATAAGGTTGTTTAAATTGTATTGTTAGGGACAAATGCAGTTTTTATATGTGTATGTATGTATGCCTATATGTATAAGCCTATGTTTTAAAACATTTATTTCTGGCCAGGCGTGGTGGCTCACGCCTGTAATCCCAGCACTTTAGGAGGCCAAGGTGGGCAGATCACCTGAGGTCGGGAGTTTGTGATCAGCCTGACAAACATGAAGAAACCCTGTGTCTACTAAAAATACAAAAAATTAGCTGGATGTGGTGGTGCATGCCTGTAATCCAGCTACTCGGGAGGCTGAGGCAGGAGAATCACTTGAACCCAGGAGGCGGAGGTTGCGGTGAGCCAAGACTGCACAATTGCACTCCAGCCTGGGCAACAAGAGCAAAACTCTTGTCTCAAAAAAAAAAAAAAATTTTTTTTTCTGAATATTTACATACAGACATACAGAGGCAAAAATCTGGAACAATACTTTCAAGCTGAAACTGTTATAATCTTTGAGAGTTGGAGTTCTGGTTAGATTATTATTCTTATCTATATTCCTTGATTTTTCTACAATAAATATGTAATATTTGGAAAGCAATGTTATTTTGTTTCTGTGAAGTAATCATAACTAGATTAACATTTTACTAAATTTCATTCCTGTGTATAGGATTAGATTCTGCTTTGGGTACATTTATAATCATACTTAATTAACCTCTGGATCTGAGCAAAAGGCTTAATTTAAGGGCTATTTTTTGTTCAACCACAGAATGATTATGATAATGAGAAACAATAATTCATAATGAAATTGTCTATTTTAAAGCCTTAGCCAGGCGTGGTGGCACATATTTGTAGTCTCAGCCCTTTGGGAAGCTTAGGCAGGAGGGTGACTTGAGGCCAGGAGTTTGAGACCAGCCTGTGCAACACAGCAAGACCCATCTCTACAAAAAAAAAATAAAAAAAAAACCCACAAAAAATTAGCCAGGCATGGTGGTGCTGGCCTGTAGTCCCAGCTACTTGAAGTGGGTGCTGAGGTGGGATACAGTGAGCTATGTGATGCACTCCAGTTGGGGCAACAGAGCAAGACCCCATCTCAAGAAAAAAATAAAACTTTATCACTAGGCCAGGGGGTATGTATTCTCACCAATTTTGAGTGGAATAGACACAGCCAATTCAATTGGTTCTGGGACTTTAGGGTGATTTATCTTCTCAGACTTTACTGGTACATTGGGAGTGGGTCTCTTGACCACCCCTCAGGATAGGTGTTGGCTTCTACCATTCCAGCAAGATCCTTGTGTTGGGTTTTCATTAATTTTTTTTTTTTTTTTTGTCAGTGGAGATATGTCTCCAGGAATAGTTTTTTCAAGGTAAGCCCTCATATATCTAATAATATCATTCTGTTATCTTCACATATGGAAAGAAACTTAGCTATGCATAAAATTCTTGAGACACAACCTTTTCCCTTCAGAATCCTGCAGCTGTTGCAGCCTTGTCTTCTAGTGGAATTGGCTTCCTTTTTAGATAGCCTATAATTTCTTTCTGGCAGCTCTTAAGAAAAAGAGTTTTATTTTTTTAAACAAACCCATCTTATTCAAATATTCTGTGAGTATATATTTAGGTGTGCATCTATGTTTCTCAATTCTGTCTGGTACAAGTATAATACTTTCTGTCTGCATAAAACAGAATTGGACTTTTTTGGTTCATTTATTTTTCTTGATGTACTCTCTGCAATTACGTGTTTGTTGCTTCTTTACAATGCCCTGGTTTCTTCCTTAATACCAACTATAATTATACATTGAGTCTATACTTTTTGTTGGTTGCTGTTGCTTTTGTTTCTTTTGTCCTCCATTTTTTTGTCTTACCATTTCATTTGCTTTGTCCTTTCTCTGAATTCTGGGAGAGCAGTTAAAATTGTCTTCTGTATCAATGATTGCAGTGACCTTAGCATCATTTATACTCTATCAGTGCTAATGATGTATTTATGGCTTCCCTTACATATTTATTTTTCTGGGATTAATTTCTTACAGGATCCAGCTTGATTTTTTTTCAATGTTTTTCACTGCTTTTTAACTTTGTTGTCTTTCTTTAGACATTCTGTTCTTTCACAGAAGTCAAGGTTTTCTGATGCTATTCAGGAAGCTTTTTTTTTTTTTCCGTTCTAGTTCAAGTAAAGAATCATGTAAATGATGAGAACACATGGACATACAGAGAGAAACAACACATGCTGGGGCCTTTTGGAGGGTGGAGGGTGGAGGGTGGGAGGAGGGAGAGGATCAGGAAAACAACTCGTGGGTACTAGGCTTAATACCTGGGTGATGAAATAATCCATACAACCAACTCCCATGACACAAGTTGACCTATGTAACAAATCTGCACTTGTACCCCTGAACTTAAAAGTTAAAAAAAAAAAAAAGGAATCACATTCAGAGACTTTCTCTTAAGTCTTCAGCATGAATGAATTCTGCTTTTCCTTTTACTGCTGTTTTTATTTTTGTTTTGTTGTTTCTCCATAGGTGCCATTATTTATCTCATGGTAGAGCTTACTGCAGAGAGGGTAATTGTTCTTAGCCCCAACAGCTGTTCACTGAGGTGCTGGTTTCATGCTTCCCCGAGATGTACAGCTGGATGGAAGCTTGATGGCCATGTTTCTAATCTAATTTCTGATATCCAACTGATTCTCATATTTTGTGATATTTCTAAACTGAGTTGAAAAGTTTTTCTAGACTGCAGGTTAGAGAGTTAGGCTACAGGCTGTCAAAGTTTGTTATTTGGCTAGCACAGTATTTTTGATCTGTTTCATTTTATTCTTAAAGATTCGGTATTTTTCTTTTAATTAGTTTAAATGCATGAAAGGCACATATATTAAACATAAACAAAGGCAAAGATATTAAACATAAAAACATTTTTATGTTTATATACACCTGTTTCACCACTACTCAGGTGAAGATATAGGCTTTGTGCCTCTTCCCAATCAATAGCTCTCTTTCTGGCAGTAACCAGTGTTCTGACTTCTTTCTACAATCGGTTTGCCTGTTCTTGAGCTTTTCTAAAGTGGACTCATGTAGTATGTACTCAGTTGTGTTTGGCACTTAGAATTCACCATTATCTTAGGGATATTAATTTATTTTGGCACATTTAGCAGTAGTTTGTTCTTTTTCATTGCTGTATAATATCACATTGTTAGGAAATGTCACAATTTGTTTCTCGTGTCTTCTGTTGATGGGCATTGAGGGTTTCCATTTTGGTGCTCTTATGAATAAAGGTGTTATGAACATCCTTGTATGTTTTTCATGTTGGATATTATCATTCACTTCTCTTTAGTATATACCTGGGAGCACAAGTGATGCATTGGGAATGTGTGCACAGTAATTTTGTTGCCATTTTTAATTAAACTTTTAATTTTGAGATAATTGTAGATTCACATGCAGTTGTAAGAAATAATACAGACAAATCACAGGTACTGTTAACCCAGTTTCTACCAATGGCAACATATTGCAAAACTATAGTACAACATTACAACCCAGATGTTGACATTGATGCAGTCAAGATGCAGAACACTCCATCACAGAAAATGTTCCTCGTGCTGTCCATTTGTAGTCACACCTACTTCCCTCCCACTTCTCCCTCCTTAAACCTTGGCAACCACTACTCTGTTCCCCATTTCAATAATTTTTTCATTTCAAGAATGTTACATAAATGAGTATGCAACTTCTCGAGGTTGGTCCTTTTTACTCAGCATAACTCTCTAGAGATTCTTCCAAGTAATTGTGCTTGTTGATAATTTGTTGCTTTTTATTGCTGAGTTGTGTTTCTTGGTAGGGAGGCACCACAGTTTGGTAAACATTTGCCTACCAAAGGACATCTGAGTTGCTTATGGTTTTTGGCTGTTAAGAATAAAGCTGTTGGCTGGACGCAGAGTCTCACATCTGTAATCCCAGCACTGTGGGAGGCCGAGGCAGGCAGATCGCAAGGTCAGGAGATCAAGACCATCCTGGGTAACATGGTGAAACCACGTCTCTACTGAAAATACAAAAAAAAAAATTAGCCAGGTGTGGGTGGCGGGCGCCTGTAGTCCCAGCTACTCGGGAGGCTGAGGCAGGAGAATGGCATGAACCTGGGAGGCGGAGCTTGCAGTGAACCGAGATCACACCACTGCACTCCAGACAGAGCAAGACTCTGTCTCAAAAACAAACAAAAAAGAATAAAGCTGTTATGAGTATTTGTGTACAGATTTTTGCAAGAATATACATTTTTATTTTTGGAGAATAAATGCCCCAGAATGCAATTGCTGGGTTGTATGGTAGTTACATATTTAGTTTATTAAGAAACTGCAAAACTATTTTCAGGAGTAGTTGTACCATTTGAAACTCTCATCAGCAATGTACGAGTGATCTAATTTCTCCTTGCCAGCATTTGTTGTTGTCATTATTTTTTATTTTAGCCAGTCTGATAAATGTTTAGTGCTATCTCTTATAATTTTAGTGTGAATTGCCCTAATGGCTAATGACATGGAACATCTTTTCTTGTGCTTATCGTCGTTTGCATATCCTCTTCAGTGAAATGTCCCTTCAGGTCTTATGCTCCTTTTCTGTTTTTTAACTGTTGAGTTTTTTAGAATTCTAGATACTATTTCTTTAACATATATATGGTTTGCAAATATTTCCTCCCACCCTGTAGCTTGTCTTTTCATCTACTTAACAGGGCCTTTTACTGAGCAAAAGATTTTAATGTTGATGAAATCCAGTTTATCAATTTCACCTCTTACGGGTCGTACTTTTGGTGTCAAATCTAAAAAGTCTACCTAGCACTAAATCCTGAAAATGTTTCCTGTTTTAAATAAGTTTTTATTGTTTTACATTTTCCATTTAGATCTATGATACATGTGAGTTAATTTTTTTGCACAAGGTGTGAAGTTTAGGTCGAAGTTCAATTTTTTCACTTATGGTTGTCCAATTGCTCCAGCATTATTTGTTTAAAAAGTTATCCTTCCTCCATTGAATTGCCTTTGCACCTTTGTAAAAAATCAGTTGGAAATATTTGTGTGGATCAATTTCTGAGTTCTGTGTTGTGCTCCATTGTCCTATGTGTCTATCCCTTTGCCCACAGCATACAGCATTGGTTACTGTAGTTATATTAATATAATACATCTTGAAATTGGATAGACTAATTTCTCCTACTTTTTTCTCCCTTTTCAAAAATTATTTTAGCTATACATGTTCCTTTGCCTTTTCACATACATTTTATAATAATCTTGTCTATACTTAAACAAACTTTTGTTGAGATTTGCATAGGAAATATGCACATCATTTTGGGGGCAATTGACATCTTCACTCCATCAAATCTTCCAATTCATGGGCATTTTCATCTCCTCATTTATTTACATACATTTATATTTATTTTATCAACATTTGGTGGTTTTTAGAGTATAAGCCTTGCACATATTTTATTAAATTTACACCTAAGTTGGCCGGGTGCAGTGGCTCATGCCTGTAATCCCAGCACTTTAGAAGGCCAAGATGGGCAGATCACTGAAGGTCGGGAGTTCGCGACCAGCTGGCCAACATGGTGAAACCCCGTCTGTACTAAAAATACAAAAATTAGCTGGGCATGGTGGTGGGCACCTGTAATCTCAGCTACTTGGGAAGCCGAGGCAGGAGAATCTCTTGAACCAGGGAGGCAGAGATTGCAGTGAGCTAAGATTGCACCACTGCACTCCAGTCTGGGAGACAGAGTCAGACTCCATCTCAAAACAGAAACAAAAACAAAATAAAAAATTTACACTGAAGTATTTGGTTTTTCTAAGCCAATACTATCTTAATCGGTGTTGTGCGTTGAATTTCAGTGCCCAACATTTGGCCATTTGGATTTGTTCATTGGTAAATCTTTTTTAATATTATTCTCTTGTCTCTCTTTAAACAAATCTTTCAAATTTTCAAATTCTTTTTTTGTTGTGTTTTCATTTTTATACAATTTAGGTTATACAAAAGGTGCCAAAATATTATGAATAATTCCTATATACCCTTCACCCTGCTTACCTAAATGATAACAAATTTCTCATAATCACAGTACAATTATCGAAACCAGGAAGTTAGCTTTGATATGTTACTATTTATTAATCTACAGACTTTTTTCAAATTTTTCCAACTGTAAAAACTTAGTATTGTCCCACTACTGCTCTTTTCCAGGATCCAGTCTCGGATCCCACATTTCATTTATTTTTCATTTCTTCTCTAGTCTGGAAGAGTTCCTCAGTGTTTCTTTCCTTTCATGGCCTTGACAATATTAAAGGGTATTGGCCATTTAGTTTTACCTCTTGTAAATTTATATGTAAACACACACATAACACACATATACACTTTAACTTAAATATAGACACACCTATAGCTAAATATAGAGCTCACAATCAATAATAAAGTAACTGTCCTTTGTTTTTATTTTATGGAAGACATAGGCTCTGTGTTCAACCTCAAGAATCTCTGCTTTTTAAATTTTAGAAGAAATTTAAAAATATCAGTCATTGATCTCCTTTCTTCTTTCTCTCTCCATCCTTCCTTCCTTCCTTTTTTCTTTTTGTGTTTTCCTTTTCCTTCCTTCATTTTACAATATAGATCATTGCTTTAAAAATATAAAAGATCAATCAATTTCGATAAGACAATTCCACTCATCTATACATATTTAAGTGGATATATTGTCTACTCTCAGTCTTCTTTCAGGTATAATTCTTTCATTTTTGATTTCTTTCATTTATTTTATTTACTCTGTTACACTGTTCAAGAAATGTTCCTGTGTTTTATTTTTTTAACTTTTGAAATGGAAACTTCCAACCATACAGAAAAGTAGAGAGGATAGTATAATGAACTCCCAGGTACTCATCACCCAACATCATCAATTATCACTATATTTTTCTGAATCATTTTAAAGCAAATCTCTACATATTATTGTACCCAGAATTACTTCAGTATGTGTTGGTAATAGAGATTATTTTTACCATAATTACCATATCATATTATACCTAATAAAAGAAGCAATACTACTTTTATATCACTTAATATTTAAATTCCATAAAGTACATATTTAAATTCTCCAATTCTCTCAAAATATCTCTTTTACAATTGGTTTGTTTGAATCAGCATCCATACAAATTTGACACAATGCATTTGGTTATAATTCTAATTCTCTCTTTCTCTCTCTTTTTCCTTTTAATGATGCCCTTGTTTCCTTTTGTGAAGCCATTGATATTTTGCAGAAACAAAGTTATTTATAGCATGGAAAATTCTACATTCCATAATTGGTTCATTGTATGATCGTAGTATTGTTAACTCTTTCCTCTATCTCTGTTTATATAACAAATTACCACAAACTCAGCAGCTCAAAACAACACACATTTATTATCTCACTCTTTCTGTGGATCAGAAGTCCAGGCATGACCTAGAGAGATCAACTCAGGGTTTCACAAAGCTGCCATTAATGTGTTGGCCAGGTCTGGGTTCTTACCTGAGGCTCAGCTAGGGAAGCATCTGCTTCTCCACTAGTATGGTTGTTGATAGCATTCAATCCCTTGCGGCTGAAGGATGCATAGCAGTTTGCTCTGTTGAGAAGTGTGAGAGATTTTGGTTGCAGGCAATAGAGGCCAACTCTCAATAATTTAAACAAAAGAGCAATTTATTGGCAGGATTTCAATGGTTAATAGGACTGACAGGAATCCTGGAATGAAGATTAGGTCAGAAACAAGGTAGAAACCAGGGCTACTCTCTAGCTACGTGCACCAGGAATTGGTAACAGTCACATCACGGTGCTGATGCTGTAAGGAAGCAACTCCAGCTATGACTTTTCATCTCAGATTATTCTGCTCAAGATTCAAACCCCCACATCAGAGCCTTAGCCTGGCTTGGAAAGGTCAGGCAGGGCACAGTGATTCACATCCTCACCAATCTGGCACACCACAGGGAAAAGAAGGTTTCCTAAAAGGTAAAAGGAGTGCAATTACTGAAATGAAAATGAGGGGAAACAGAGTTGCAAAAAACAGCAAAAGTCCGCTACAAACCTTTAACTGGCTATCTTAACTGTAATTGGAAGGAGCCATGCTGTATGGCCTTGCTGAGTTGTCAGGGGGAAGTGCAGAGAATCAGTGCTTCCCTCTGGCATCCTTTGCTCCTATCTGTCTCTGCCAGCAAGTACCATTTTTTAAAAGCTAGGATTGCCTTATCAATAACCAATGCTACCAGTTAACATCCTGCACTCTGTTTTATCTGAGTGCACTTTCTAGTGTCCTTTCTGTATTTGGGGTTGTTACATATTCCAGATGGACTCTTTTTTTTTTTTTTTACTAATTTTTAAAAACTATCATATAATAATTATGTATATGTATGAAGTACAATGTAATGTTTTGATCTATGTACACACTATAGAAAAGATTCAATCAGGCTAATTAACAAATTCATCCACCCCACCAGCTTATTGTTTTGGTGGTGAGGATGTTAAACAGTTATGATATATCTTTACATATCCATGTTTGTCATGTATGATCTACTGTCTGTGATAGCCAATGAGATCCTCAGATCATTTGATGAGCTATCCAGAAAGGGTGCTCACAACTCCCCTTCTCCTCCTTCAGGACAAATGTCACCTCCTCAGAAAGTCCTCCTGTGCCACAGTATCTAAGTAGATCACTGTATCTATCACCCCACACTGCTTAGTTTCTTTGTAGCTTGTATCACAAGCTGACAAAATTTTGTTTATTTATGTAAGTGCTTATTTTCTGGCTCCCTCCATGAGCGTAGCCACACGCTCCTTTTTCTTACCTTCTATCCCTGGCATTTAACCCAGGGCCCTGCACATTGGAGATGATCCTGTGACTTGAATGAATGAATGAATGAATGAATGCGTGAGTGAGTGAGTGAGGTAAGAACAAATACTCAGTTTTTTTTATCACATTTCACCCTTTCTCTTAGTAAGACAATTTTAGTTTTAAGTCTCTGGTCTAACACAAAGAAAAGCAACACACTTTACAATTCAATTTGGAAAGCCAGTTTTAGTTTTTAGGCAAATCATTGGTTTTGTTCAAAGAATTAATACATAAAACATAATACATAATATATAAAAACATAATGCATAACTCTTGATTTCCTGGTATAAAATGCAGGATTGGAAACATTTGCATGTACTTGCTGAGGTCATGCTGCCCTTCTATGTTTTATAAACTGCTATTCATCCCTTTATAACTCCTGTTTTTTCTTTCTAAATGCTGCAATAATTTGAGTTGTTCACTATATAATCATAGTCAATAAAACAATTTTGACAGATTTTCTAACTGTACTCTGCACTGATTAAAATAAAAATAAAATGCTCTAACATCTTGGAAGGGTGAAATGTATTATATATTATTCATTACTTAAAGGCAATAATGATTGTGACTTTAGTCCCACCAAATTACTGTCTAATATGGTTTGGCTGTGTCCCCACCCAAATCTTGAATTGTAGCTCCCATAATTCCCATGTGTTATGGGAGGGACCTGATGGGAGATAACTGAATCATGGGGGGCAGTTTCCCCCATACTGTTCTCGTGGTAGTGAGTAAGTCTCACAAGACCTGATGATGTTTGTAAGGGGTTTCCCTTTTCACTTGGCTCTCATTCTCTTTGTGCCTGCTGCCATATAAGACGTGCCTTTGTTCTTCCCTTGCCTTCTGCCATGATTGTGAGGCCTCCCCAGCCACGTGTGAGTCCATTAAAATTCTTTTTCTTTATAAATTACCCAGTCTTGGTTATGTCTTTATCAGCAGTGTGGAAACAGACTAATACACCATCTCAGCATACTTCCATAGATAAGGTGAAAATTGCTCACTGAAATTTAAATGGTGCTGCTCGACCTTTCAGGAGACAACGTAATGCATGTGGCTGATTCCCAGCTACCCACTTTACTGGCATCCCTTACATTCAACATGTAGACAGCTGGGATGACAATGGAGCAACACAAAACTGTTTATGTGACAGGTAACTTCAGCTATGGTTATATACTCTCATGTTAAAGAATCCAAAGATGTGAAAATAAAAATTGTAGAATAAATCATACATTCATTTTACAAAGGATAACTTCTATTGAAAACGGATTTACCGCAAGAACTTCCACCTTCTCAACCACATACTACCTAAAATATGTTTAGGTAATATGTTACTAACTTGCTAGAGAGGAAACTTATAAATGAGAAGGAAAAATGCATCTACTAAATTATTAAGAAACAATGAATGTCACAAGTTAAAGTGTATTCATTCTAGTTGAGTAACATTATTTGAATATGAACTAGGTGCCAGGCACTATTAGAGTAAAAATCAGATGTGGGGATCAGTCATGGGCTGTATATATCAGAGGCACTTATGAGAAATCTATGAGAAGAATTTAGTAATATCATATGCAAAAGTAGGTAATAAGTTAATAGTAAAGTTTGTTTTGTTGGGCCATACCACATAGAGTCCATCTAAAGCCCAACTCAGAATTGCTACAGAAGACTAAAAGAGGCTGCTCAAACAGAAATAGACTGAACTCCAACAGATACCCCATTTTGTTGCAGAAAAGTTTGGATTTATGGATGTTTCAAACCCATGTGTCTTACGTTCTTCTTTCTCCTTTAGCATATGATAAGAGGTTAGAATGTTCATCTATTACTGAGCCCAGATATGTAAGTTGATGGCATTTTGTTATATGCTTTGGGTGCGTATATGATATGTGCATAGAGGCTCTAGGAGAGGATGTAAGTTGAACTAAGCTGTATTGTGGGTGTGAGTGCAGGTGTGCACATGGATGCACACACTTGCTAAATAGCTTAGGATATTCATGTTCATCCAGAAACGATTCAAGACCTCCAGCATAAGTACCAGATGTCATAGGGTTCTCAGGGCGACAAGAAGCAGAATAGATTGTTGAATGAGGTTGTTCAATTAAGGAATTTGTTTTGTTTTACTTTGGTCTATTTCATTTTGCTTTTTTTTCATTCCTCTTGAGCCTCTTTTGATAAAGGCTCCCACTGCTTACTGTGGGTAGTGAGTTCTTATGGCTATAGGAGATACCTTGATAAGGAAGAGATTAGAAAAATAAGGAACAGATTAGAAAAGATGTTTCAAATTAGAGACAAGTTTAATCAGTATAAATCTTTTAAGTATTTACTCCTTACAATTAAGCTTGAAACATCCCACCACCTCTTTAGTGCTGCTGGGTTATAATTATGATAATTATGATGGAAAGACAGAGGATATCAAGGTTATTTTTGAATGGGGGTTTTGTGGAATGCTTCTTGGAGGATTTTCCTGACAGAGACCTCTCACTGCATTAGAGCTGAAATGTTATGTGCAATTTGATTCAAAAACTCATTTGATGTTAGAACTGGAAAGAAAATTATAGGCAGAATAGTATAACCCCTATAATTTTTAATAATGAAACAGAGCTATAGGAGGGAATAATGGCTTATCCACGGTCACAAGTAGTTACCAGTGGAGTTCTGATATTCTCTGCTATCATGGACTTCACAGCTATGTGGAATTAAAGTGAAAACACAGGTCATGGAAGGAAGAGTCTGGCATCACTGGTGGCTTCCTCATTTTGTGTGGAGGGCTTTACCTAGGGTAGTTCCAGTGCAGTTCATTTCTGCTGGTGCATATTCAGAAGAGAGGCTTCTGAATATTTCTCAAGAGCTACTTATGTCAGGATCCTATTTTTACCAGACTTACTTCTGTAACAAACGTTGCTTTGAAATTATAACAGATATTTTTGCAGTAATTCATCCTGTGTTCTTTTCATCAGCAAAAATTCTTGAATTGTAAATTTTAGAATAATTAAGATATACCCTGAGAAGGAAGATTTATGTTTTTGTCTGGCTGCTGAATTAATGCTTTCCATGAGAGAAAAGCTTTAAGTACTTACAGTGCTTAGCAGGGCTATTCTATTCTTTCCCTCTTTTTGTTTTTTCATTCATTAATTTACTTTATTTTTTAAATGCACACTCTAGTTTGCTCACATGTGCAAAGCACTATGGTGGGTAAAGCATAATAATGTTTAAATATTTATGTCAGAAAGTGCCTAGAAAGTTTTCAAAACATGATAAATATTCAATAAATGCATGTTTACATCTCAAATTTTCCCTAACATATAACATTTGCTTATAGCACAATTTTTATTGCCTCCCTTTTATTTTGTTTTTCCCTGAAATTTACTCCTGAAATCTTCAAAATTATTTTATGGGTTCTTATATAAGATTTTATATATATATGTACATACATATATATATGTACATATATGTATATGTAGTCAGAATACATAATTACATAAATTATTACAATTTTAATAGTCTGTCTGCCAAACTATACATGTTATTATTATTTCTACCTTAAATGAGAGACTGATCAATAATTGAATTCGTCAATTTTTTTTCTTTTTTTTTTTTTTTTTTTTTACAAAACTGTGGCATAGCAATTTAAAGAAAAATAATCGCCGTGAAAATGAGAAATTAGATAAACCTAAGATTTGGAGGAGATTAAGTTTTCATGTGCCAATTCTATGCTAAAGTTTTTGGGAATCTGGATGAATGAATAAATTCCTGGGAGAATACAAATGACTAGAATTAACTCAAGAAGGAGCAGGAAGCTTCTATCAGTCAATAAGCTAGTAATACAATTTTAAAAGTTGCTCATGGACTATTTCCAAAGAGATGCTAGACTTAGACCATTTTGCAGATGAACTTTCACACTGTTAAGGGATGTATTATCTCCATGATACTTAACTGCCCAGAACACAAGAAAATATAGCTTTATTTTGCATCTGTAGCATAACTCCCATCCCAAAACCTGAGAAATACAACCCAGGCAAAGATCCATCTCGCTTATGAATATATATGCCACATTTTGGAATAAAATACTAGTACATTAAATTCAGCTGTATACAAAAAGGAAAAAAAATCAGTGACTAATTCAGGGTTTGTTAAGTAATGCAAGCATGATTAAAACTTTAGAAAATCCATTATCCTAGATATCCCATCAGTGGATCAAAGGTGACAGCCTGAATTATCAATCAACTTAGTAGATACTAAAAAAAAAAAAGACTAGGTAAAATTCATTATTCATTCCAAAAATTTTTAAAAACTCTTAATAAAATAGGAATCTAAGAATATTGTCTTAACATATGAAAGAATGTCTCTTTTCAAGCCAAATCACGAAAAGCATACTCCCATCATTTCTCCCAAGTCCAAGGCGAACAATAATAATCCAGCTCAGTATGCCATTTCATAGAGGTCACATGAGGTTTCCATTTTATGTCAAATTGGAAGGCTACTGAGAATGGTAAGAAGAGAAAACTCACAGGAAAAATAGCAAATGTGCCAACCAATGTCTTCGGTCTTCCCTGATAAAAGTCTCTCTGTTGGGTCCCTTGATCATGTGTCAATCATAGAATTGTTTTGGGCAGGGAACAGAATTATGGGAGAGAGCAGGCAAAGTCCTGCTCATGTAATCTTTGTAAAGGTCACTTTCACTCTTCAAGACAACTTCAGTGGGGACTTTACCTAGGTAGAAATAAGAGAAAGAGTGAGCTCACATTTTCACAATGCATACTATGGGCAGGGTGTCTTCTCAAGGCTTTATGTTTGCTAACTCCTGGAATTCTCAGAACAACTCTTATAAGATAGACATTACAATTGTCCTTATTTTACATATGAGAAGATAGGTTATTTAGGAAAGTTAATCACTTTGCCTGGGACCTCAGAAATGTCAAGTGGGAGAACGGGGGCTTGATTGTAGGTGGTAACCACACCTTGGGAGTCTGGTGAAAGCACACTTTATTCTCTGAAGGCAGAAAAGGAGGCTGTTCAACCCTTTAATGCCATGGGGTAAAATGCCTTTTACTAGACATTGAGAAAGTAGGAGTTTGGCCATTCCAGTTGTGTTATCCTGAACACACCCATTTTCTGATCCTCCCTTTTTCTCCTTTGAAAATTTTAATAATAGGATGAGATGACATTTCATAGCATTATGGCCTTTAAGTTATAATTTTGTTATCTGACAGATGCCCAGAAACATTGGGTAAGGCCACACCTCAGATAGATGACAGTTTATCCTACAAACATAGATAAACAAATACACACCTGGACCTCCAACAAATACAGGGCTTCCCAAGCCAGATCTAGTGATGTAATATTTAACAAATATTTGTATTTAATACAAATAGAATTTGGTAAATGTCAGAATTACTAGGTGTATTATTCTTCCTCTTCTTCAGAAATGGCTCTTATTTAAGAGGCTGCAAAAATATTTATATCCTTCCCTCAGAAATATGTCATCTGCATTCATCTGCATTCATGTACATATGCATTCATTTTTCATAGAACCACAGACTCACCCAAACAGTTCAAGCTAAAAACTTCTGCTTTGTGTGTTTTTGAGAAGTTATGTATTTTATTTCTGGGATGATATAATTTTAGATTTTAATTCCTTTCCTCTTTACCAAATGTTCACATTCACCCTTATACCCACATGTGTTTCTATGTGCAATAAATATAACAACACATATACTGAAAAATGTTGCTTTGTTAGGTTGTTATCCAAAATAAAATAATATTAAAAAGGAAAACCTTATGGCAACGCTTATTCTCAACCCTACTTTTTAAAAAATAGTGACTTGTTTTAGGATGATGATTTTTACTAATACTTATGTTGGTCTTCTCCCTACATTTAACATGTCAGTGTTTCTATTTCTGATATAACCATTGCATTATTATTTCTCATCACAATATTAATACTTTGCCATGAATCAAGTTTTGACACATATATTTCATCCCTATGCTTTTAATTTATTCAAAAATTCTATAAATGTTTCATAAATGTTAGTCCTATATATTAGTACTGTCTGTAACAAACTATAATGTAACATTTGTCGATCAAAATACAAAGAAAGAACAACAGAGCTGAAAAGTATAAAACAACAACAAAGAGTTGAGTTTATTGCTTGCCTGGTATATTAGTTTGCTAGGGCTCCTAAACAAAGTACCATAGACTGGGTGGCTGAAACACCAGAATTTTATTTTCTCACATTCAGGAGGCTGGGAGTCCAAGATTCAGGTAGGATCGGTTTCTTCTCATGTCTCTCTTCTTAGCTTGTAGATAGCTATCTTATCCGTGTATCTTCACATGGTCTTCCCTCTGTGCCTCATTCTCACTTAGTTGCCTCTTTAAAGATCCTCTCTCCAAATACAGTCACATTCTGGGATATTGGGGGTTAGGATTTCAACACATGGTTTTATCTGGGGGTAGGGGAGAGTACAATTCAGCCTGTAACACCTGGAAATGGAGAGAGTGTTCACTCTAGAGTAAGGTCAGTGAGTCACTCTGATTAAAAGTGGAAAGGCTAGACACAGGGTAAACAAAGGAAGTTTCCCTCCAATAAGGCAGCATTCTGAAGGGCATTATTCAATTGGTCAAGGAGAGGACTCTGGGTCCCCTTTGGGATGGGCTTGCAATTGATCTGCTTCACACCACAAAATCACAGGCACAGGTCTCAAGGAGGGTTAGGCTTCTAGGGTGTAGTGTCTTGACTCAGGCACTTTCATATGCACATGTTTGAGACTTGGCAATTTTTTATCTCTTACATGTTAACGTAATTTTTGCAATTTCCTAATTGTAATTTCCTAAGGAACTTTTGCAGTTTCCTAATACTTGCCAAAACAAACTATCAAGACAACTTTGGCAAAAAGTAAACAGTCCTTCTGTTTTTCCCCACAGCTGAACAAGGACTGGGAAATAAATTTGAAGTATCCAGCTCAGACTCCCATAGCATAGTGCTCTGATTAATTCATTTCCTTTTGTTGGTATTGCATAGTTCCAGAACTAAAGCTCATAGCACACAGCAGTCTTTTTAATTTACACTGACAAAACCTTTGAAGTGGACACTCTGATAGGAAATTTAAGTGGAAAAAAAAGAGAGAGAGAGGGACACAGAGGGAGATGTTTTATTCTCATTGACTTTGTCAGAATTTTGTTTTCAAGAACTTTAATTGTAATTGAAGGCTTGAAATGTCACTGGGGATTCATTTTGCAAGATGGAGAACAGGGAAAAAAATCAAGGAACCTATTTTTCAGTAATGTTGATTGAGCATAAGGAATTTTATCTTCAGCCTTGACCCTCCTTTGTTCTTTCCTCATTTCCTAAACTCTGGGGTCAATGTTGCAACGGTGAAGAATAGGGTCTCTGTTGTACTGTTTTTGCAGAATCTTTGAGCCAAAAGTGTAAGTACTTTTTAGGAAAATTTAGGTGGTAAATAAGATGCATCCTTACAATAGGAAAAGATTGAGATTCCTCACATCTCTATCCCCAGCTGCCTACCTAGCATCAGTCTTATGCATAGTAAGTGATGAGCAAATATTTGTTGATTGATAGAATTCTAGACTTTGCTAACACTTGTCCAGTGGTCTCTTCTCTTGGGTCTCAATGAAACTTGCAACTCAAGGGAAAAGAGGAGATGCAGAAATAAACGTGCATGGTATTCTGAGCAAATACAGATTTATCCTGCAGTGGATGGCCATCTCTGCTAATTAGCCCATCAGTTAACAAGGAAAACTAGAGGAAGAGTCCTATAATTATTGATGTTTTAATTTTAAGTTCTTTATTTTTTCATAAACATTTTTGGATCAAATAAGCCAGTATAGTCACCAGCTACACTTTCCCATTTGGAAATGTTTAGCATACATATGACTTAAAAGCTCAAACTTCTGAATCAAATTATCTGTGTTTTCATTTCTGTACAAATACTTGAAATGTCCTGAGTAGAAATGTTTGAAAGGTCTTGAAGACTCCAGCCAGGGTCAATCTAGTTCAGAATTTCGATGCAGACAACTTGCTTGATAAAGGAATCAGGTGCTTTACAACTGAGCTATGGGCCCCCAGGACAAAGGTTAGCAAGTGGGAGTCAAGACCAATTTTCTTAGCTTTTCAGAGCCTTGATGCTGGTAAAGGAATTCCTGGGTCAGGCAATAGCAGGAATAAGAGCAAATGAAAATGCACTCATACTTGAATCAGATTTTATTTGAGCCCCCACATGATTATCTCTGGAATCACCCTTGTTGTTATGGATACATTTTCTTCTTTGTTTGGCATGTTTTAGCCTTCTGCCCTCCACCGTAGAGTCCTCCAAATCTGGTTACCATGACAACACATAAATATAAATAAATAAATATTTTTATATATGTATGTATGTATATGGGTATATATATAAATTTTATTTTGGCTTGGAATGAGGGCGGAGGGGGAATCCAGCCTGCTGCAGCCAACCTCTGTCTCCAGCCAATACTGGCACATGGGAAAGGCCATCGTGTGGGCAAACACATGCCAATCAGAATAGCTATTTCCAACACTCCAACAGTACCCTTTAAACATTTCATTGGAAAAGTAGCTTCAATAGAATTGAAAGTCAGTATGTTAGTAATTCACCTTTTGCTCCTAATTTGGGGGCAACATGGTCTTTAAATATTCACATATATAAATATTTATTTTAAATATTTAAAGGATTCCTTTCTGTTTCAGATGGGTCTTGGTATGGCTTCTTTTCAGGTTAACCTGTTAATGTTGGTGACTGCCTATGTCTATACTTCTATGAGTCTTAATTAGAAAAAGGAAAAAGTAGTTCTGATTCATCTAAAAGAAGTGTTCCGCCATTGCCCTTGCAGTAGTCAGAGACAAACACTCTGAATGAGCAAAGCCATAGACTTAGAAGTCTAACTGGGTCCTTCTAGTTCTAGATGATGTATTTATTTACAGGTATTCAAGGGACATAAAGTAAGATAGTTACTCAAGATACATATATATATGTGTGTGTGTGTGTGTATATATATATATATATACACACATTAGCCTGGGATTTAAGTGAGGAGGAGGTGTGATCCTGCTGAGGGTTGTCTGCTCACCTAGGATTCAGGGTGATAGATGGAAGCATAAAGTTGTCCAAAGGATATTTTAAAAGAAAAGAAAACAAAATATGCCCCATAGGTGAACCAAACTTAATGTGGTTTAGAAGAATAGGAACTGTGTCTGTTCCCTCTTCCCATGGTGGGGGTCAGGGGTTGGGGGGTCTGGGGCATACAATACAACGCAAGTAGTCCATCCATGGATACTCCTTAACATTAAGTGTCAACTTGATGTTTAATCCTAAGTGTCAACTTGATTGGATTGAAGGATGCAAAGTATTGTTCCTGGGTGTGTCTGTGAGGGTGTTGCCAAAGGAGATTAACATTTGAGTCAGTGGACTAGGAGAGGCAGACCCATACTTGGTCTGCGTGGGTACCATCTAATCAGCTGCCAGCACAGCTATGATAAAACCAGGCAAAGGAATGTGGAAGGACTAGACTAACTGAGTCTTGTGGCCTGCATCTTTCTCCTGTGCTGGATTCTTCCTGCCCTTGAACATTAGACTCCAAGTTCTTCAGCTTTTGGACTCTTGTACCTACACCAGTGATTTGCCAGGGACTCTTGGGTCTTCTGTCACAGCCTGAAGGCTGCACTATTGGCTTCCTTACTTTTGAGGTTTTGGGGCTCAGACTGGCTTCCCAGCAACTCAGCTTGCAGATAGCCTATTGTGGGACTTCACCTTGTGACCGTGTGGTCAATTCTCCTAATAAACTCCCCCCAATATATTCATTTATCCTATGAATTCTGTCCCTTTAGAGAACCCTAATACAATTCTCAAGAGCAGAGCTAAATATTTGATTATTTTTCTGTGTTTTGTTTTGCTGTTGGTTTAAGGTTTGCTGTGATGCCACTCTGCAACTGATTTATTTCAAGAAGTTCCAATTTATACCTATGGTTCTGAGCATTCAATGTTCATGCTTTGTACTCACCTTAAGCAACTCACAGAAGCATATTAGTGGGAAACATTTAATCTTTTTATCTTTATTTATAAGATGTGTTTTTCTCTTCCCTTTAAACATGGAGAATTTTAAAGGTGATGCTTCTAAAATACTGAGCTATCCACATTTGCTCTTCTCCAAGGTAGGAATGACTTATCTGATGCATGAAGTTAATGAGACTTTGACATCCATTTGGCCAGGCTTACCTGAGGGCTGGTTCATGATATAAAAAAGATAACATAGAGCTATCTCTTTTTTGGCCCTCTCCATTCTGCTGGGTCCTGATATTTTAGCACAGACTGTGATCCTCAGCACAACTAACTGAATAAGTGGACTCTGCGTCTGTTTATACTCAAGCTTTTCTTCATGTTTGCACAAAGTTCTGTGTCTGGTCTAAACTTAGGAGAAGAATGTAGGAAATATCCTGTATGTTCCTGGGTGTTCTCCATTTGAATATTACCCAAGAAACCATATGTTTAGGAGCTACTGGGTCTTCATGAATGATGATGCTTTTATCTGCATTTGGGTGTTCTGCTGTATTGATTTTACAATGGATAGAATCTGGCTAGAAGGAGACCTAAACCCTCCATTAGAACACAAAGACTTCTAGGAGTCCTCAGAAATAGTGCCTTACTCCCCAAACAGCAAAATGCTTTTAAATATATCATCAGCAGAATGGGAGTGCTATGATTTGAATGATGGTATCCCCTCCAAAATGCATGTTGAAACTGAATCTCAATGCAACAGTATTAAGAGGTGGCCTCAGGTGGTGATTAAGTCATGAGGGCTTCACTCCATGAATGGGCTTCACCCCATTACAAAAGGGGTTGAGTTTAAAGGGAACTCTTTTGCCATTCTGCCCTCTCTGCCACGTGACGACACAGTGTTGGTCCTCTCTGGAGGATCAGCAACAAAGCACCATGTTGGAAACAGAGGGCAGCCCTAATCAGACACCCGTCCTACTGGCACCCTGATCTTGGAATTCTCAGACTCCAGAGCCATTAAGAATAAATTTTTATTCTTATAAATTACTTAATCTGTGGTGTTTTGTCTTAGAAGCACAAATGGATGAAGACAGAGAGGTTTGACTGTAATTTCCTGCTCACCAAAATTGCAGGAGAAGAATGGTTGTTCAAATCTAGAAAAAAGACTTCTGAGAATAAAGTGTGTGGACCCCTCATTAAATGTGCAACTTTCTGAGAACTAGTCATATGTTTTATTAATAGAATTGGACAGAGATTTGGGAGTCTCTATTTATTATTTATAAGTTATATTAAAACACACCTGTATTGTCAAGGCTTTATGTGCCTGGTGGCAAAAAGCAATGGAATGGGAATGATTATTAGAAAAACCAGTGATTTCTTTAGAAATATCAGCCGTAAAATGAAAGAAAATGACTCCCAATATATACCCATTTAAAATGTTCTGTAATGCAGGAATTTTATCTGTTTTACTTTAAAGGATGACTGGGTCTTGTGATTGAGAGCAGAAGAAAACCTAGCGAGGAAACCAATGCTCTAGAAAGGAACTTTTTTCTTATGCCTTCCAGAAGCAACGATAGCATGAACAATTGCACATCAGTCATCAGGTGTTACAAAAATTACACAGAGGCACCCCCTGCTGGAGGGAGGTGCTACTCAGCCAGGGACACTGCGGGAAGACAGAACTGTCTCTTGTATTTCTCTTACTCTTGATGGACAGAGGGAAAGCAGCACAGAAGAAAATGACTCTAAGGGAAGAAACAATCAGAAAGAGATAACAGCAGAAATCTCAAATATTTGAGCTGAGAGAAATGCTCTCTTAAGATGCCTGGGAACCTTCCATGTTGAGACACTGCCAAGTTACTGAACGAGCATTGTGCAATCTTAGATGAACCATTTCCCTTTGCCAAGCTATTCTGCCGGTGAGGAATATAATGATGATGGTTGAGGGCTCAGGCTACACAAAGTGTGATGCTCCCAGGAAGGAGTCAGGGCACTTTGCCCAGGGGTAAATGCCCTAGAAGGAGCATGAGAGATGCCATGGTCCAAACCCGTTTTTCTGAGAAGACAGCACTGTGACTTGAAGAGAATAAATGATGGCACAAAGGAAAAAAAAGTGGTGGGACTAAAGGTAGAATACAGAGGTGCACAAAGGGACTGCAATCTAAGTGTGGTTTTAGATCCTCTCAGCATATGAACAAAATTGAAGAACTACAAATGATAGTTTGTGGGAAAGAATGCACACGAGGGTTGTGGTTCATCTGTGGACTATTGCAGTCCTTTTTAAGAGCAGTATTTACGAGTCCTAAAGGGCATTAAGGAAACTTCCTTGACAGCCATTAAGAATCAGAATAGGGAAGATGAAGAGTTCTGTAGTATCATGTTTGTGTTATAAATTTGAAAATTAATGCACAGCTTCAGGGATTCTGTTCCAAGATGGCTGAATAGGAACAGCTCTAGTCTGCAGCTCCCAGTGTGAACGATGCAGAAGATGGGTGATTTCTGCATTTCCAACTGAGGTACCTGGTTCATCTCACTGGGACTGGTTGGACAGTGGGTGCAGCCCATGGAAGGCAAGCCGAAGCAGGGCGGGGCATCACCTCACCTGGGAAGTGCAAGGGGTTGGGGTATTTCCCTTTCCTAGCCAAGGGAAGCTGTGACAGATGGTACCTGGAAATATGGGACACTCCCACCCAAATACTGTGCTTTTCCAATGGTCTTAGCAAATGGCACACCAGGAGATTATATCCTGCACCTGGCTCGGTGGATCCCATGCCCAAGGAGCCTTGCTCACTGCTAGTGCAGCAGTCTGATATTGACCTGTGAGGCAGCAGCCTGGCAGGGGAAGGGGTGTCCACCATTGCTGAGGCTTCAGTAGGTAAACAAAGTGGCCAGGGAAGCTCAAACTGGGCGGAGCCCACTGCAGCTCAGTAAGGCTGGCTGCCTCCATAGTCTCCACATCTGGGGGCAGGGTATAGCTGAATAAAAGGCAGCAGAAACTTCTGCAGACGTGAAAGTCCCTGTCTAACAGCTCTGAAGACAGCAGTGGTTCTCCCAGCATGGTGTTTGATCTCAGAGAATGGAAAGACTGCCTCCTCAGGTGGGTCCCTGACCCCCGTGTAGCCTAACTGGGAGACACCTCCCAGTAGGGGCCAACTGACACCTCATACAGGTGGGTGCCCCTCTGGGACAAAGCTTCCAGAGGAAGGATCAGGCAGCAATATTTGCTGTTCTACAACCTCCACTGGTGGTACCTAGGCAAACAGGGTCTGGAGTGGACCTCCAGCAAACTCCAACAGACCTGCAGCTGAGGGATCTGACAGTTAGAAGGAAAACTAACAAACAGAAAGGAATAACATAACATCAACAAAAAGCACGTCCACATCAAAACTCTATCTGTAGGTCACCAACATCAATGACCAAAGGTAGATAAAACTGCAAAGATGGGGAGAAACCAGAGCAGAAAAACTGAAAATTCTAAAAACCAGAGCACCTCTACTCCTCCAAAGATCACAGCTCCCCGCCAGCAACAGAACAAAGCTGGATGGAGAATGACTTTGACAAGCTGACAGAAGTAGGCTTCAGACAAACTTCTGAAGTTTAACAAACTTCTCTGAGCTAAAGGAGGATGTTCGAACCTATCGCAGGGAAGCTAAAAACCTTGAAAAAAGATGAGATGAATGGCTAACAAGAATAAACAGTGTAGAAAAGACCTGAAATGACCTGATGGAGCTGAAAACCATGGCACGAGAACTGTGTGACGCATGCACAAGCTTCAATAGCCAATTCCATCAAATGGAAGAAAGAGTATCACTGATTGAAGATCAAATGAATGAAATAAAGAGAGAAGAGAAGTTTAGAGAAAAAACAGAAAAAAGAAATGAACAAAGCCTCCAAGAAATATGGGAACATGGGACTATGTGAAAAGACTAAATCTACATTTGATTGGTGTACCTGAAAGTGACGGGGAGAATGGAACCAAGTTGGAAAACACTCTTCAGGGTATTATCCAGAAGAACTTCCCCAACATAGCAAGGCAGGCAAACATTCAAATACAGGAAATACAGAGAACACCACAAAGATACTCCTTGAGAAGAGCAACCCCAAGACACATAATCATCAGGTTCACCAAGGTTGAAATGAAGGAAAAAATGTTAAAGGCAGCCAGAGAGAAAGGTCGGGTTACCCAAAAAGGGAAGCCCATCAGACTAACAGTGGATTTCTCTGCAGAAACCCTATAAGCCAGAAGAGAGTGGGGGACAATATTCAACATTCTTAAAGAAAATAATTTTCAACCAAGAATTTCATTCCAGCCAAACTAAGCTCCATAAGTGAAGGAGAAATAAAATCCTTTACAGACAAGCAAATGCTGAGAAATTTTGTCACCACCAGGCCTGCCTTGCAAGAGCTCCTGAAGGAAGCATTAAACATGGAAAGGAATAACCGGTACCAGCCACTGCAAAAACATGCCAAATTGTAAAGACCATCGATGCTAGGAAGAAACTGCATCAACTAACGGGCAAAATAACCAACTACCATCATAATGACAGCATCAAATTCACACATAACAATATTAACCTTAAACGTAAATGGGCTAAATGCCCCAATTAAAAGACACAGGCTGGCAAATTGGATAGAGTCAAGACCCATCAGTGGGCTGTATTCAGGAGACCAACTCAAGTGCAAAGACACACATAGGCTAAAAACAAAGGGATGGAGGAAGACCTACCAAGAAAATGGAAAGCAAAAAAGGCAATTCTAGTCTATGATAAAACAGACTTTAAACCAGGAAAGATCAAAAGAGACAAAGGGGGCCATTACATAACGGTAAAGGGATCAATTCAACAAGAAGAGCTAACCTAAATATTTATGCACCCAATACGGAAGCACCCAGATTCATAAAGCAAGTCCTTAGAGACCTATAAAGAGACTTAGACTCCCGCACAATAATAATGGGAGACTTTAACACCCCACTGTCAATATTAGACAGATCAACGAGACAGAAGTTTAACGAGGATATCCAGGACTTGAACTCAGCTCTGGACCAAACTGACCTAATAGACATCTACAGAACTCTCCACCCAAAATCAACAGAATATACATTCTTCTTATCACCATATTGCACTTATTCCAAAATTGACCACATAGTTGGAAGTAAAGCACTCCTCAGCAAATGTAAAAGAACAGCAATGACAGCAAACAGTTTCTCAGACCACAGTGCAATCAAATGAGAACTCAGGATTAAGAAACTCACTCAAAACCACACAACTACATGGAAACTGAACAACCTGCTCCTGAGTGACTACTGGTAAATAACAAAATGAAGGCAGAAATAAAGATGTTCTTTGAAACCAATGAGAATGAAGACACAACAGACCAGAATCTCTGGGACACATTTAAAGCAGTGTGTAGGGGAAAATTTATAGCACTAAATGCCCACAAGAGATAGCAGAAAAGATCTAAAATCGACACACTAACATCACAATTAAAAGAACTAGACAAGCAAGAGCAAACACATTCAAAAGCTAGCAGAAGGCAAGAAATAACTAAGATCAGAGCAGAACTGAAGGAGATAGAGACACGAACACCCTTAAAGAAATCAGTGAATCCAGGAGCTGGTTTTTTGAACAGATCAACAAAATGGATAGACCATTAGCAAGACTAACAAAGAAGAAAAGAGAGAAGAATCAAATAGACGCAATAAAAAATGATAAAGGGGATATGACCACCGATCCCACAGAAATACAAACTACCATCAGAGAATACTATAAACTCCTCTACGCAAATAAACTTGAAAATCTAGAAGAAATGGATAAATGCCTCAACACATACACCCTCCCAAGACTAAACCAGGAAGAAGTTGAATCTCTGAATAGACCAATAACAGGCTCTGAAATTGAGGCAATAATTAATAGCTTACCAACCAAAAAAAGTCCAGGACCAGATGGATTCACAGCCGAATTCTACCAGAGGTACAAGGAGGAGCTGGTACAATTCCTTCTGAAACTATTCCAATCAATAGAAAAAGAGGGAATCCTTGTAGTATAGTTTGAAGTCAGGTAGTGTGATGCCTCCAGCTTTGTTCTTTTGGCTTAGGATTGACTTGGCGATGCAGGCTCTTTTTTGGTTCCATATGAACTTTAAAGTAGCTTTTTCCAATTCTGTGAAGAAAGTCATTGGTAGCTTGATGGGGATGGCATTGAATCTGTAAATTACCTTGGGCAGTATGGCCATTTTCACGATATTGATTCTTCCTACCCATGAGCATGGAATGTTCTTCCATTTGTTTGTATCCTCTTTTATTTCCTTGAGCAGTGGTTTGTAGTTCTCCTTGAAGAGGTCCTTCACATCCCTTGTAAGTTGGATTCCTAGGTATTTTATTCTCTTTGAGGCAATTGTGAATGGGAGTTCAATCATGATTTGGCTCTCTGTTTGTCTGTTGTTGGTGTATAAGAATGCTTGTGATTTTTGTACATTGATTTTGTATCCTGAGATTTTGCTGAAGTTGCTTATCAGCTTAAGGAGATTTTGGGCTGAGACAATGGGGTTTTCTAGGTATACAATCATGTCATCTGGAAACAGGGACAATTTGACTTCCTCTTTTCCTAATTGAATACCCTTTATTTCCTTCTCCTGCCTAATTGCCCTGGCCAGAACTTCCAACACTATGTTGAATAGGAGTGCTAAGAGAGGGCATCCCTGTCTTGTGCCAGTTTTCAAAGGGAATGCTTCCAGACTTCAAACTATACTACAAGGCTACAGTAACCAAAACAGTATGGTACCGGTACCAAAACAGAGATATAGATCAATGGAACAGAACAGAGCCCTCAGAAATAATGCCGCATATCTACAACTATCTGATCTTAGACAAACCTGAGGAAAACAAGCAATGGGGAAAGGATTCCCTATTTAATAAATGGTGCTGAGAAAACTGGCTAGCCATATGGAGAAAGCTGAAACTGGATCCCTTCCTTACACCTTATACAAATATCAATTCAAGATGGATTAAAGACTTAAACATTAGACCTAAAACCATAAAAACCCTAGAAGAAAACCTAGGCATTACCATTCAGGACATAGGCATGGGCAAGGACTTCATGTCTAAAACACCAAAAGCAATGGCAACAAAAGCCAAAATTGACAAATGGGATCTAATTAAACTAAAGAGCTTCTGCACAGCAAAAGAAACTACCATCAGAGTGAACAGGCAACCTACAAAATGGGAGAAAATTTTCGCAACCTACTCATCTGACAAAGGGCTAGTATCCAGAATCTACAATGAACTCAAACAAATTTACAAGAAAAAAACAAACAACCCCATCAAATAGTGGGCAAAGGACATGGACAGACACTTCTCAAAAGAAGACATTTATGCAGCCAAAAAACACATGAAAAAATGCTCATGATCACTGGCCATCAGAGAAATGCAAATCAAAACCACAATGAGATACCATCTCACACCAGTTAGAATGGCAATCATTAAAAAGTCAGGAAACAACAGGTGCTGGAGAGGATGTGGAGAAATAGGAACACTTTTACACTGTTGGTGGGACTGTAAACTAGTTCAACCATTGTGGAAGTCAGTGTGGCGATTCCTCAGGGATCTAGAACTAGAAATACCATTTGACCCAGCCATCCCATTACTGGGTATATACCCAAATGACTATAAATCATGCTGCTATAAAGACACATGCACACGTATGTTTATTGTGGCATTATTCACAATAGCTAAGACTTGGAACCAACCCAAATATCCAACAATGATAGACTGGATTAAGAAAATGTGGCACATATACACCATGGAATACTATGCAGCCATAAAAAATGATGAGTTCATGTCCTTTGTAGGGACATGGATGAAATTGGAAACCATCATTCTCAGTAAACTATCGCAAGAACAAAAAACCAAACACTGCATATTCTCACTTATAGGTGGGAATTGAACAATGAGATCACATGGACACAGGAAGGGGAATATCACACTCTGGGGACTGTTGTGGGGTGGGGGGAGGGATAGCATTGGGAGATATACCTAATGCTAGATGACGAGTTAGTGGGTGCAGCGCACCAGCATGGCACATGTATACATATGTAACTAACCTGCACAATGTGCACATGTACCCTAAAACTTAAAGTATAATAAAAAAAAAAGACAAAAAAAAAAAAAAAAGAAAGAAAAAGAGGGAATCCTCCCTAACTCATTTTATGAGGCCAGCATCATCCTGACATCAAAGCCTGGCAGAGACACAACAAAAAAAGAGAATTTTAGACCAATATCCCTGACGAACATCGATGCAAAAATTCTCAATAAAATCCTGGCAAACCAAATCCAGCAGCACATCAAAAAGCTTATCCACCATGATCAAGTGGGCTTCATCCCTGGGATGCAAGGTTGGTTCAACACACGTAAATCAATAAACGTAATCCAGCATATAAACAGAACCAACAACAAAAACCACATGATTATCTCAATAGATGCAGAAAAGGCCTTTGACAAAATTCAACTACACTTCATGCTAAAAACTCTCAATAAAATAGGTATTGATGGAATATATCTCAAAATAATAAGAGCTATTTATGACAAACCCACAGCCAATACTGAATGGGCAAAAACTGGAAGCATTCCCTTTGAAAACTGTCACAAGACAGGGATGCCCTCTCACCACTCCTATTCATCATAGTGTTGTAAATTCTGGCCAGGGCAATTAGGCAGGAGAAAGAAATAAAGGGTATTCAATGAGGAAATGAGGAAGTCAAATTGTCCCTGTTTGCAGATGACATGATTGTATATCGTCTCAGCCCAAAATCTCCCTAAGCTGGTAAGCAACTTCAGCAAAGTCTCAGGATACAAAATCAATGCACAAAAATCACAAGCATTCCTATACACCAATAACAGAAAACCAGAAAGCCAAATCATGAGTGAATTCCCATTCACAATTGCCTCAAAGAGAATAAAATACCTAGGAATCCAACTTACAAGGGATGTGAAGGACCTCTTCAAGGAGAACTACAAACCACTGCCTAATGAAATATAAGAGGACACAAACAAATGGAAGAACATTCCGTGCTCATGGATTGGAAGAATCAATATTGTGAAATGGCCATACTGCCCAAGGTAATTTATAGATTCAATGCCATCCCCATCAAGCTACCAATGACTTTCTTCACAGAATTGGAAAAAACTACTTTAAACTTCATATAGAACCAAAAAAGAGCCCCCATATCCAAGACAATTCTAAGCAAAAAGAACAAAGCTGGAGGCATCACGCTACCCAACTTCAAACTATACTACAAGGCTACAGTAATAAAAACAGCATGGTACTGGTACCAAAACAGAGATATAGACTAATGGAACAGAACAGAGGCCTCAGAAATAACACCACACATCTACAACCATCTGATCTCTGACAAACCTGACAAAAACAAGCAATGGGGAAAGGATTCCCTATTTAATAAATGGTGCTGGGAAAACTGGCTAGCCATATGTAGAAAGCTGAAACTGGATCCCTTCCTTACACCTTATACAAAAATTAATTCAAGATGGATTAAGACTTAAATGTTAGACCTAAAGCCATAAAAACCCTAGAAGAAAACCTAGGCAATACCTTTCAGGACATAGGCATGGGCAAAGACTTTATGACTGTAACACCAAAAGCAATGGCAACAAAAGGCAAAATAGACAAATGGGATCTAATTAAACTAAAGAGCTTCTGCACAACAAAAGAAACTACCATCAGAGTGAACAGGCAACCTACAGAATGGGAGAAAGTTTTTGCAATCTACCCATGTGACAAAGGGCTAGTATCCAGAATCTACAAAGAACTCAAACAAATTTACAAGAAAAAAAACAACCCCCTCAAAAATGGGCAAAGGAAACCAACAGACACTTCTCAAAAGAAGACATTTATGCAGCCAATAGACACAAGAAAAAATGCTCATCATCACTGATCATCAGAGAAATGTAAATCAAAACCACAATGAGATGCCATCTCACACCAGTTAGAATGGTGATAATTAAAAAGTCAGGAAACAACAGATGCTGGAGAGGATGTGGAGAAATAGGAACACTTTTACACTGTTGGTGAGAGTATAAATTAGTTCAACCATTGTGGAAGATAATGTGACGATTTCTCAAGGATCTAGAACTAGAAATACTATTTGACCCAGCCATCCCATTACTGGGTATATACCCAAAGGATTATAAATCATGCTGCTATAAAGACACATGCACACGTATGTTTATTGCAGCACTATTCACAATAGCAAAGACTTGTAACCAACCCGAATGTCCATCAATGATAGACTGTATTAAGAAAAGATGGAACATATACACCATGGAATACTATGCAGCCATAAAAAAGGATGAGTTCATGTCCTTTGCAGGGACATGGATGCACTGGAAACCACATTCTGAGCAAACTATCACAAGGACAGAAAACCAAACACCACATGTTCTCACTCATAGGTGAGAATTGAACAATGAGAACACTTGGACACAGAGCGGGGAACATCACACCCTGGGGCCTGTCATGGGGTTGTGGGAGGGCAGGGGAAGGGATAGCATTAGGAGAAATACCTAATGTAAATGATGAGTTAATGGGTGCAGCAAACCAACATGGCACGTGTATACCTATGTAACAAACCTGCACTTTGTGCACATGTACCCTAGGACTTAAAGTATAATTAAAAAAAAAGAAAAGAAAATTAATGCACAGCTTCAATAGCAATGTTTCCGAAGCCAGATACCTCTGTTTTCTGCTGTGTTTGCTGTATTCACCACTGTTCACGCAGTTATTGATACAATGCCTGCTGTGCAAAACTCAAGAATATTTATTAATGAAATAATGACTCAGCCGGGCATGGTGGCTTATGCCTATAATCCCAGCACTTTGGGAGGCTGAGGCAGGTGGACCGCTTGAGGTCAGGAGTTCAAGACCAGCCTGGCCAACATGGTGAAATCCCATCTCTACTAAAAATACAAAAAATCAATCAGGGGTGGTGGTGCATGTCTGTAGTCCTAACTACTCAGGAGGCTGAGGCAGGAGAATCACTTGAACCTGGGAGGCGGAGGTTACGGTGAGCTGAGTTCATGCCACTGCACTCCAGCCTGGGTGACAGAGCAAGACTCCGTCTCAAAAAAAAAAGAAAAGAAAAAAAGGAATGACTCTCACAATTCAATATTTCACTTTTTCACGTCCCATAGTAGCTTTTTTTATTCTAAGTTAAAGAAAAGGTGAATTTTTCTAAATAGTAATATAGAAATAATAATACATTTGGGATTCTTTACTGCATCTAATTTTGAATTACCCATACCTGCATGTTTGGTGGAGCTGGAACTATTCAGATTTCTATTCATTGGGATACATTTAACCCATATTACATGCTTATAGAGCAAAGACATCAAACAAACTGTTTTAGAATATGAGATGTTAAAGAAAAACATGATCTCAAATCCTAGGCAAACGCAGTGCAGCATATGAATGTGTTGGGTAGTAGCTTTCATGTATAGCAGAATAGCGTTAGGCATATTGCAAAGTTCTAGTATCAGTTTCCAACAATTTCCTTTTTATCAATTCCTGTGATCATCTCTGAGAAGCCTCTAACATAATGTGTCTTCTGCTAATACTACTGGCACAGCATTATCCACAGACTTTTTACATGCTAATCCTAGCCACAGACCTTTGATGATTCTTTCCCTTATCATCCACTCCCTGGGCTCTTTGGTGTGGGACTTGAAGAAGAGAAGCCTCAGAGAAGCATTGCTTCTGAGGAAGAACTAGATACGTGGCGAAGGTGTAGTATGTTTGAGAGACAATACAGTGAAAGGAATGAATGAAACAAGAGGTGGAAATTAAGGATCTTGAGAAAATGAAAGCAAAACAAGACACCTGACTGGTCTTCCGCTCACTGTCCCTCCCATCCATTAAAGAAACTACACAGAGGGGAGCATAAGTGACAGAATAATGTGATTTTAAACATTCCACACTGTCAAAAATATGAGTAGGAATAGAAAAAAAATCAGACTGCACTCATGTAAAACTACTACAAAAAATCAGTAAATAGAAGTCTCTGCTGATTAAAAGCCTTTTCATAAAAGCATTCATGAAGCTGACAAAAAGGTATAACACTCCAAACTGCACAAAAAAGTTTGTGTATGGGAAAAATTACTTAGACTCAGAAAAACAAGAACTAAGAACAGGAATGGAAAGACAACAAGAATAAATAAAAGGGAAGTTAATTGAGCTCAGGAAAGAAATAGAAGAAAACTATAAATTTATATCAGACATGAAAGCACATGGAGAACTAATGCAAAAAAATCAGGAAGCAAAATTTTACACATATCAAGTAATGAAAATACAAGCAAAATAATAATCATAAAACAGACTGTAACTCTAAGTTGATGATCAAATAGAATCAAATATAATGAGTCATTAGTGAAAATAAAAAATCGCCTTGAATCAGAAATTCTAGGCTGGGTACAGTGGCTCATGCCTTTAATCCCAGCACTTTGGGAGGCTGAGGTAGGTGAGGTCAGGAGTTCAAGACCAGCCTGACCAACATGGTGAAATCCCATCTCTACTGGAAAAAAAAAAAAAGTACAAAAACTGGCTGGGCTTGGTTGTGCACACCTGTAATCCCAGCTACTTGGGAGGCTGAGGCAGGAGAATTGCTTGAACCCGGGAGGCAGAGGTTGCAGTGAGCTGAGATCGCATCACTGTACTCCACCTGGGCGATAGAGCAAGACTCCATCTCAGAAAGAAAGAAAGAAAGATTAAATCTAAAAGCAGAAATGGACAAAGAAGAAGAGAGAAATATAAAAGAGTTGACTAACTCAGGAAAGAAGTGGAAGAAAAAGACAATTTTCTGAGAAATGAAGAAATAAATTGCAAGTAGCCAAGAGATAATAGATTTGAATGGCCAGGTGTGGTGGCTCATGCCTTGAATCTTAGCACTTTGGGAGGCCTAGGAAGGTGGATTGCTTGAGCCTAAAGTTTCAAGATCAGCCTGGGCAACATAGTGAGACATGTCACTCTCTCTATATCATAAAGGAAAATTTAATAAAAGGTATTGAAGAAAGGTGAAAAGCAATCAAGAAAAAAGACATAACATAGAGAAGAGAGTTTTAGAAAAAAGTCAAAGAGAAAGTCATAGAAATGGACAACTGTTAGAGAAGCAGTAATATTCATATTATCAGAATACATAAAGAAGAAAAATAATGGAAGAGAGATAATAACTGAAGTTATTATTCACAAAAACTTTCCATACACAGTGAAATGGTTCCTTGTGTACCTGAGAAGATTAAAGCTGAATGACCAACTTCTGGACATCTTCTAGACAAATTACCAAAAATACAGATAATTTCCTTAATATCCATTTCCTCCGGGAAATGGATAATTTACAAAGACAAAGGAATTAGACTAATTCCTTTTAACATCCACTTGTAAAGCAAGGAGACAATGGAAATGGAGCAGCACTTTCAGAAAACTCAGTGAAAGAAAGTGTGAACCGGGGATTTTATGTACAGCCAAACTGTGCTTCACGCATCAACCAATATATAGTTTTTAACATACAAGAATTTAGGAAATACTGAGACAATCATTCCTTCCTAAGTAGATCTTCCTAATCTACTGGAGAGACTTCATCCAACAGAGTGATGACTGGGGAAAATTCAGACAAAGCATTGATATGAGCATTATAAAATATATATATATATAATATATATAATATATAAAGTATATACACATTTATATATCAGTGAGCATTATAAAATATATAAATAAGATAAAGCATTATAAAATATATAAATAAAATAAAGTTTGGAATAAGTATAGAAAAACAATATCCAAATGTTATATATTATGACAAAGTAGAAATAAAGCATTTATTAAAAATAGAAGGGAGAGGGAGCCGGGCGCGGTGGCTCATGCCTGTAATCCCAGCACTTTGGGAGGCCGAGGCGGGCAGATCACGAGGTCAGGTGATCGAGACCATCCTGGCTAACACGGTGAAACCCCTTCTCTACTAAAAATACAAACAATTAGTCGGGCATGGTGACGGGTGCCTGTAGTCCCAGCTACTCGGGAGGCTGAGGCAGGAGAATGGTGTTAACCCAGGGCAGAGCCTGCAGTGAGCCAAGATCGTGTCACTGCACTTCAGCCTAGGCGACAGAGAAAGACTCAGTCTCAAAAAATAATAAATAAATAAATAAATAAATAAATAAATAAAAAATAATAAAAATAGAAGGGAGAGGAAACTAAGAAATAGATGAAGTTATTGTTATATGTTAATCGGTGGTATTTACAGATTCCAAACACCAAAACAAAAAAACCGTGATATATCAAATAGTAAAGGTTAAATAAGAAAAATAAGGGGGGGATTAGGACATGTAAAAAAACTATAAATGCAAAACTAGTTAATAAAACAAAATTACAAATATTCCTAAATGCCAAAAACTGGAATATATATCTAAAATACATAAGCACATAAATATACAATATTTATATTAAAAAGGAAATATATGGAAAGTATATATTTACATCATCTATCTATATTCACGTCTATAAAGAATACACATAGAAGCATACAAAATAAAATACATATAATAATAAAATATTTTGATAGTGAAGATGACACATATTGGTCATAATAAATCAACTTATCTATTACAAGAATAAGATGCTCAATTTAGTTCACAAAATGTACCCCAACTCTGTGCTGTATTCAAGAGATACAAAGTAATTCAGAAAAGCTAAAAATAAAGAAACAGACTCATTTATGCCAGGCAAATGGAAACAAAAAGAGCAGGGTAGCAATCCTAATGTCAGAAAAATAATTAAATCCCAAAAGACATTAGATGTGACAAAGAAGGTTTTTTTTTTTTTTTTTAACACTAAAGGCTACAATTCACAGTGAAGATAAAATACCTGTGGCTATCTATATGCACAAATAAAATAGCAATCATCTTTATGAAACAAAACTACAGGGAGGACAAGGAGACATACTTAGAAATACACTAATAATAGGGGACTTTAATATACCTCTCACAGTATAAGATAGATAAAGTTGACAAAAAAAATGAGATAGACAATTTAAACAACATAATCGATTGAGCAGATCTTGTGGACATACATCAAACCGTACAACATGATAATAGAGTATATGTATTCTTCTCAGGTGCACATGACATGGATCACGTGTTAGGAAATAAAGAACATGTCAGTAACTCTTAAAAACCAGAAATATTGTAAGGCACACCTTCTGGTCACAAGGCAACAAAACTATAATTTGCTACAAAAACAAAAGTAGCAACAAAAGGAAAGTCTCTTCTATCTAGACCTTAAAACAATTCCTATTATAGTAGAATGATTTATAATCCTTTGGGTATATATCCAGTAATGGGATTGCTTGGTCAAATGGTATTTTTGGTTCTGGATCCTTGAGGAATCATCACACTGAATGTTTATTGCAGCACTGTTCACAATAGCAAAAACTTGGAACCAACCCAAATGCCCATCAATCATAGACTGGATAAAGAAAATGCAGCACATATGTACCATGGAATACTAGGCAGCCATAAAAAAGGATGAGTTCATGTCCTTTGCAGGGACATGGATGAAGCTGGAAACCATCATTCTCAGCAAACTAACACAGGAACAGAAAACCAAACACCGGCTGGGTGCTGTGGCTCATGCCTGTAATCCCAACACTTTGGGAAGCTGAGGCGGGTGGATCATCTGAGGTCAGGAGTTTGAGACCAGGCTGACCAACATGGAGAAACCTCGTCTCTACCAAAAATAAAAAAATTATCCGGGCATGGTGGTGCATGCCTATAATCCCAGCTACTTGGGAGGCTGAGGCAGGAGAATCACTTGAACCTGGGAGACCGAGGTTGCAGTGAGCTGAGATCTTGCCATTGCAGTCCAACCTGGGCAACAAGAGCGAAACTTTGTCTCAAATAAAATAAAAAAAAAAATACCGCATATTCTTACTCGTAAGTGGAAGCTGAACAATGAGAACACATGGACACAGGTAGGGGAACATCACATACCAGGGCCTGTCGAGGGGTGGGGGGTTAGGGGAGGGAGATAGCATTACGAGAAATACCTAATGTCGATGATGGGTTGATGAGTGCAGCAAACCACCATGGCAAGTGTATACCTATGTAACAAACCTGCACATGTATCCCAGAACTTAAAAAAAAAATTCTATTAAAAGCTCCTGGATGTAGGCCAGGCATGGTGGCTCACACCTGTAATTCCAGCACTTTAGGAGGCCAAGACCAGGAGTTCGAGATCAGACTGGCTAACACGGTGAAACCCTGTCTCTACTAAAACAAATACAAAAATTAGCCGGGTGTGGTGGCACATGCCTGTAATCCTAGCTACTCAGGAGGTGAGCCATGAGAATTGCTTGAACCCAGGAGGTAGAGGTTGCAGTGAGCTGAGATCAGGCCACTGCATTCCAACCTGGGGGACAGAGTGAGACTCTGCCTCAAAAACAAACAAACAAACAAACAAACAAATCTCCTGGATGAAAGGGAAAACACAAACTGAAATGACAGATTTATGAAAATTCCTTGCTCTAAACACATTTTTCAATAAAAATGAGAGAAGACAAATAAATTAATTAAATTTTCAGCTCAAAACACTAGAGGAAAGAACAGCAACATAAATAAAAATAGGACACAAGATTGTTACCAAAATATTTCAGTTCTGTTTTTAAAGTTGCAAATGGGGGTGTCAGAGAAAATTTAGTTCTGAAATGCCAATCTGATCTTCTAATAATTTTTACTTTATGTCTTTGTTCCTCAAACCACCACAGCAATGGCATGAGCAACATTTTCTCTAATAGCATTTATGGTTCTCAGCCTTTTCTAGTAAGACATTATCAGATGTGCTACTACTGCCCAGGAAGGAATGACTCTTTAGATCAAAGAATGTATGAATGATGACATGTTTGGGGGTATTTGCAATTAATTAAACTAGTATGCAATGGCTTCTAAGTCAAAAGGAAGAAGGGATTCAGAAGAAAGCCTTTTCCTCTCTGCAATTTTTTTTTCTCTACTTGTCTTGTAAGATAGCAAAGAGTCAAATGAACCTCTTCATATACTAGTTGAACTATCCAGGATTGAAATGACAACCAGATCAAAACTATCTAAGTGTAGTTATAAATTACAGAAGGCAGAAGCAATGTCAAATATAGACGTGAGGCACATGATCCAATGCAGAGTCAAAAATATTGTACCGTCTGCAATCCCAGCACTTTGGGAGGCCGAGGCAGGTGGATCACGAGGTCAGGAGATCGAGGCCAGCTTGACCAGCATGGTGAAACCCCGTCTCTACTAAAAATATAAAAATTAGCCAGGCATGGGGGTGAGCGCCTGTAATCCCAGCTACTCGGGAGGCTGAGGCAGGAGAATCGCTCGAACATGGGAGGCAGAGGTTGCAGTGAGCTGAGATTGTGCCACTGCATTCCAGCCTGGGCAACAGAGTGAGACTCCATCTCAAAAAAAAAAAAAAAAAAAAGAATTGTATGCGCCTGATTCAGCAAAAGGAATTCATTGTGTCCGAAGATTTAGCCTGAGATCTTCTTGAAGAAAAAAATTCATATTTGAAAAAGTCATTAAGATGTGCATTTCTCAGTTAACTTTGTCTTTGTATAAGTAACAGGAGGATACACTGGAGAAGGAAGGAAGGATGAGAGAGAGTGAGGGAAAAAGAAAAGAAAGAAAACCTCTTTGTATTAGTTCCTCTGCTAGACGCTTTCGTGTATATCATCTTATTTAATGTGCACCCAAATAGTGTAAAATGATGTTATTTACCCTCTATTTTATGTTTTAGGGAAATGACTCTTTTAGAGATTTACAAGGTTATTGTGCTAATAGATGACTGAAGTGCAATAGAAGTTCATGTTTTTCTGAATTCAAAGCAAAATCATCTTTATATAACTCTGCCTTTGTTTTCCCCTGTTCCTCTCATTCTTCCTTCTTTCACTCCATAAATATTTCCTGACTGCCAGTGTGCCAGGTACTGTTCTAGGCATGAGGGGTGGAGCAATGAACCAGACAAAGTCCTTGCTCTCATAGAACATACATTTTAATGGAGGAGACTGAACATGAACAGATGTATAAAGAAGAAAAGGATCAGATTGTGATATACAATACGAAGATAATTAAGCTAGTATAATAAGAGAGGGTGATTGCATGACTGCTTTAGATTGCAAGGCAGGGGAGATTGCTCTGAGAAGAGGATGTCGCTCCAAGGACAGATATTAACAAGGAATGAGTTTCTGTGTTTGAGGAGCAGAAAGAAGGCTAGTGGCTCTGGAGTGTAGGGAATGGGAGAGAACGATCTGAAATGAGGTCACAGAGGTTAGTAGCAGCCTGATTGAGTAAAAATTTGTAAATTGCAGTACAGAATGTGGGTTCCATCTTGAGGATGGTGGAAAGTTTTAAACTGGAATTTAAGACCTACTTTAAGTTTTGACATATCACACTAGAGCAGTGGGATCATAATAATGCAAGCTTTAAATCCTCCCCAATCATCTTCAACCAAGTGGATCATCTAGGACAGCAAAGGGAAAAAATCCTATAGACTATATTTTCAGCAAAATGATGGGCAAAGATTGTTTAATATCTTCATGGGCTCCAAGTTGCAGAAAAGGGGAAAAAAAAACACTGCACACGGATATAGACAGGTCAGTGCTGTGATAGTCTAAAGGGCTTATCTTTGCTCTCAAAATTATCTGGCAAAAACTTCCTCCCAATGGGTCTAAACCTCACCTCATGGATACAGAATCAAAATGGAGCAAGACAATAATGATGCGATTAAGGGAGAGAGACGCCTAAAAGAAACAGATCCTGGTAAATACTGAGCAAGAAAATCATTCTATCTAAAGATGAGAGCATTTCCCAGGACGGCAAGGCCATTGGAGCTCTAGAAAACACAGGACTCCAAACACAGAAAACATTCTTGACCCAGATCCAGCTCTGAGAGAGAGAGAGAGAGAGAGAGAGAGAGAACTGGCAAGGCAGTGAGACCATGTTCCAGTCCTTTCGGTAGTAGTAAGAAGCTCTTGAGCTATGAAGTTGTGAAACCACCACGGCCCAACCCCTTTCTCTCACAGAAAAATCTAGTTGTTGAAACATGGAAACCAAGAAGGAATATGATAAGACCCTGTACAGAATCACAAAAAGAAAAGTAGATATAAACATACCAGATGACATTCTGATAGACAATGAAAGCATACCAGAAACAGGACCACAAAGCAGACAAAACAAGTAACCATATTCCTAATGATTCAAAAGACATTTTAAAAATGTGGCTTTGAAAGAAGGGCACATATCAGAACCAGAACAACTTAGAAATAATATGATTAGGCAATACAAAGGAAATGATACAGTTAGGCAACAAATATGAAATGAGGGACTGACATACACAGAAAAGGAATGAAATTCTGAAATAAAACACAAATAAGAAGGTATATAAGATAGACATCATGGAAAACATAAGGGCAACATGGGAAATAAAGGAAAAAGGTGAAAATTGGGAAGTAAAGGATAAAGGGAATTTTTTTCAAAAGAAATAAAGTGGATTTGAGGGCAAGTTATACATAAAAAAAACTCTATTAGTTTCAACCATTGTGGAAGACCGTGTGGCGATTCCTCGAGGGTCTAGAACCAGAAATACCATTTGACCCAGCAATCCCATTACTGGGTATATGCCCAAAGACATATAAATCACTCTACTATAAAGACACATGCACATTTATGTTTATTGCAGCACTGTTCACAATAGCAAAGACTGAGAACCAACCAAAATGCCTATCAATGATAGACTGCTTAAAGAAAATGTGGCACATATACACCATGGAATACTATGAAGCCATAAAAAAGAATGAGTTCATGTCCTTTGCAGGGACATGGATGAAGCTGGAAGCCAACATTCTCTGCAAACTAATACAAGAACAGAAAACCAAACACCGCATGTCCTCACTCATAAGTGGGAGTTGAATAATGAGAACACATGGACACAGGGAGGGGAACATCACACATGGGGGTCTGTCTGGGGTGAGGGGCTAGTGGAGGGATAGCATTAGGGAGAAATACCTGATGTAGATGGCGGGTTGATGGGTGCAGCAAACTGCCATGGCAAGTGTATACCTATGTGACCATCCTGCACATTCTGCACATGTATCCCAGAATTTAAAGTATAATAAAAAAAAAAAGTCAAGGAAAGAAGATCAAATAAATATTCATATAATTGGTGATACTGAAGCAGAGCTGTGGAAGAGAATAAACCTTAAGAAAACTCAATTTTTTCCTAAAATAAAAGAATTGAAATTTTATATTCAAAGGGCACATCATACATCTTGGAAACACAACCCCAAACACAGAACAGAGAGATGTACCCTAGTAAAACTAAAGGGTTTTAAGAAAAGAACTGAGAATCAAGGCAAAGAGCCATGCTATTTAAAAAGAAAAGGAAATGATATTTGGATGATATCCTGACAGTCTTTTTTTAATAGAAATTTCAAAAATACAAAACAATGAAAAAAACGTGTTTAAGGTATTTATTGAAAAACATGAAACAGAATTTTTATTGTCATTAAAAATATCCTTTAATTATAAAGACCCCATACAAATACTTATGAATATGGAAAGATCCTGTGAAGACTGATCTAACGAACCTTTCCTGAAGAATCTGTTAGCGAATGAGCATTAGACAAACTCATGTGACTGGAGAAGCTTCAATATAAAGTCTGGGAGTGAACATTTAATAAATTTAACTATGGAACTCAACTAAAACACAGGTATCTGGTAACAAAAATAGGTAAACATTTTGTGCTCTAACAATTTAGAGATAATAAAATTAACAAAAATGGAGGACGTGAGGGGAAGGTTAAGTGAGATGTTAAGAACGTATTGATTGTGTTATGTGTATTAGCTGGGAGTAAAAGAAAAGCCTTTGAAACTGAACACCTAGTTATAGAAGTTAAATATGTTTAAAAGCACTCTCGATAACACTAAGGCAATACTAGGTGACTAAAACAGTATAGTGAGGGAGAAGGAAGGAAGGGAGAAAAAAATTACAGTAATTTCACTACTGGTCATAATGGGGAAATGGGAATCTGTGAGTTTATCTAAAGAAAGAGGACAAAGTATATTCTGTAAAGGTGTTAGTAACAATTAGAATAAAATTACATTTTCTTTTTTATTTGAACTTTTATTTTAGATTCAAGGAGTACATATGCAGTTTGTTACACGAGTATATTGTGTGACGCTGAGGTTTGGATTACAGTTGAACCCCTCACCCAGGTAGTTATCACAGGACTTCATCAAAGAGTTCTGAAAGGAGTTTTAACCTTTGGCCCTTCTCTCCCCCGCTTGCAGTTGCCAATGTCTATTGCTCTCATTTGTATATCCATGTGTACCCAATGTTTAGCTCCAATTTATATGTGAGAACAATAAAAACAAAAACAAAAAAAAAAAAACAAAAATATATGTGAGAACATGTGGTATTTGGTTTTCTGTTCTTGCATTAATTTGCTTAGGATAACCTCCAGCTGCATCCATGTTGCTGCAGAGGACATAATTTTATTCCTGTTTATGGCTGCATAGTATATCATGGTGTATTTCTACCACTTTTCTTTATCCAATCCACTGTTGATGGCACCTAGGTTAATTCCATGTCTCTGCTATTGTGAGTGATGCTGCAATGAACACATGAGTGCATGTGTCTTTTGGGTAGAATGATTTATTTTCCTTTGAGTATATACCCAGTAATAGGATTGCTGAGTCAAATGGTCCTCAGATTTAAGTTCTTTGAGAAATCTCCAGATTGCTTTCCACAGTGGCTGAACTAATATGCATTCCCACCAGCAGTGTATAAGCATTCCCTTTTCTTTATGGCCTTGCCAACATCTGTTATTTTTTGACTTTTTAATAATAGCCATTCTGACTGGTGTGAGATGATGTCTCATTGTGGTTTTGATTTGCATTTCTCTGATGATTAATGATGCTCGGCATTTTTTCATATGTGTTTGCTGCCTGTATAACTTCTTGTGAAAAGTATCCATTCATGACTTTTGCCAATTTTAATGGGGTTGCTTTTGTTTGTTGATTTGTTTAAGTTTCTCATAGATTCTGGATAGTAGACCTTTGTCAGATGCATAGTTTGCAAATATTTTTTCTCATTCTATAGTTTGCCTGTTTACTCTGTTGATAGATTCTTTTGCTGTGCAGAAGCTCTTTAGTTTAATTAGGTTCCCCTTTAATTTTTGTTTTTTGTTGCAACTACTTTTGAGGACTTAATCATAAATTATTTGCCAAGGCCAATGTCCAGAAGGGTATTTCCTAGGTTTTCTTCTAGGATTTTTATAGTTTTAAATCTTACATTTAAGTTTTTATTCACCTTGAGTTAATTTTTTGTATATGGTCATAGGTAGCAGTTTAGTTCCATTCTTCTGGATATGGATAGCCAACTATCTCAGCACAATTTACTGAATACGGTATTTTTTTTACCCATTATTTATTTTTATCAACTTTGTCAAAGATCAGTTGTTGTAAATGTGTGGCTTTATTTCTGGGTTTTCCATTCTGTCCCATTGATCTATATGTCTGTTTTTTATATTAGTACCATGATGTTTTGGTTATTGCAGCCTTGTAGTATAGTTTGAAGTCAGGTAATATGGTGCCTCTGGCTTTGTTCTTTTTTGCTTAGAATTGCTTTGGCTATTCAAGCTCTTTTTTGGTTCCATATAAATTTTAGAATAGTTTTTTTTTCTAATTCTTTGAAAAATGACATTGGTATTTGAAAGAAAGAGTAGGGAATCTGTAGATTGCTTTAGGCAGCATGGCCATTTTAAGGGTATTGATTCTTCCAATCTATGAGCATGGAATGATTTTTTTATTATTTTGTGTCATCTATGATTTCTTTTAGCAGTGTTCTGTAGTTCTTCTTGCAGAGATCTTTCACTTTCTTGTAAAATTACAACACTTTCTACACACACACACACACACACACACACACACACAGATCACATACAAATACCCCTCCTGACAGAAGAGCAAGGAAAACAAACACACAGTGAAAGATTTTTATTGTATAAATAAACATACATTATATTATCTCAGATATTAAATAACAAGATTTGCAGACTAAGCAAAACCCAATGCTTTACATTACTCCTGAAACGTATCTAAAATGAATGATTCAGAAAGGTTAAATACAAAAGGATGCTAAAAACTGTACCAGAAACATTTAAGGAAAAAGAAAGTGGAGGTCATAATTTTTATATTAGACAAAAATAGAATTCAGATCAAAGAACATTAAATAAGACAGAAGAGAGGCACTTTACACTTCTAAAGGCTAAAATTTATGATGAAGATGGAATAGTTATTAAGAGTTATGCACTTAGTAACAAAGCATCAACTTGCATAAAGCAAAAACTATAGGAAAAGAAGAAATACAATAAACACACTGAAAATACAGAACTTTAACCATATTTTCAGAGTACTCTCACAGTTCAAAGACCAAAAAAATCCATAAGGATATAAATATATAATGAATAAGAAATTTTCAATCACATGTGAACCAATTATGAAACTGATTAATGAATAGGCCTCAAGTAAAACATCAGTAAATTCCAAATTTTATATGTGTATGTATATATATGCATATTTGTGCATATATGTATATGTGCACATATATGTATATGTGCACATATATGTATATGTGCACATACATACATACACAGCATTCTCTGATAATTATGCAATAAAACTAGAAATTAACAATAAAGTAAGAAACAAAAATGACCTACCACATGGGTATGAAAAAGAAATAAATGACTAGCCTGGTAAGAATTAACACTTTAGAAATGAATGACTGTAGTGCTTAGTTTGGAGATAGAGAAACAGGATTTGCTGATGGATTGGATATGGTTAGGTACTATAGAGAGGTACCAGGACATCAACTAGATTTTGGGCTTAAGAAACTGGAACTAGTTGGGTCGGGCGCAGTGGCTCACGCCTGTAATCCCAGCACTTTGGGAGGTCGAGGTGGGCAGATCACGCGGTCAGGAGATCGAGACCACCCTGGCTAACACGGTGAAACCCCGTCTCTACTAAAAATACAAAAAATTAGCCGGGCGAGGTGACGGGCGCCTGTAGTCCCAGCTAGTCCGGAGGCTGAGGCAGGAGAATGGCGTGAACCCAGGGGGCGGAGCCTGCAGTGAGCCGAGATCGTGCCACTGCACTCCAGCCTGGGTGACAGAGCGAGACTCCGTTTCAAAAAAAAAAAAAAAAGAAAGAAAGAAAGAAAAAAAAGGAAACTGGAACCAGTTATTCAGGTGGGAAAGGCTGGGAGAAAAGATAGTAATGATAGAAATAAAGATTCTATTTTGATCATGTTAAAAATGAGCTGCTTATTCAACATTTATTTGAGAACTGAATATATTCATCTTCCACCCCAAGAAGCCTATCAAATATTCCCTTTGAGCACATCCAATAATCTCCCTGAAAGGAGTTCTGGTCAACACATTTTGTTCCATTTCATTACTTTTCCAAGACAGTCTAGAGCTGCAGTATTTCAGTGCCCCATGTATACTGCTGACCTCAGTAACTGACCAGTTGTCCCACTTCTTGGTCTAACTCTCTGACTGCACTGGTGACAGACCGGTGATTGGAGCTCAGGTTTCCTGACTTTTTATCCATTTCCACAATTATGGCTTCAACTGAACATAGGCAAAACACAGACTTACTTTAAACAATTGTAGAGCATCAGCTCTTGCTAATTCTGAAGCTCTCTTTCATTTTAAATAACAAACACTTTATCCAAATATATGTGCAGTTGCCCTTCCTTCCTAACCTTGGCTTTCAGCAGTTGCTTTGATATTTATTTTGGAGATGTAAAGACTCATGTTATGTATATGCCAGTATTGGAAACGGTAAGCTAAGATGCATGTCCTGTTCTCTCCCACAGCTTGATATTTTTTCTGCTTTTCTTGGGACAGAATCACTTGGGTTTTATTTATTTATTTGATACTTGATTACATCTAATCAAATCCAATGCAGATTCTCATGCCAAGGATCTGACTGAAGGTCAAGAAAAAAAAGCATAAAATATAAAAGGAAGTTCACAGGATGACTACACAGGACACAAGTCAGACTCAATAATTTTCTTAAAGACTCCAGTGGTCTACATTGGGTCAAGAATCTGAGCCCATTACCTAGTCAGCGTGAGCAAGAACCCAGAGAAAAGGACAGGAGCAGGTCATTACCACATCTTCTGCCCATAATAAATCATAGAGTTAAGGGGAAGCTTTACAGATGATCTAGTATAGACTCTGTTGACTTTATAGAACTAACTTATATTTTACAGATAAGATACTTGAGCCCAGACACTTAACTCAGTAAGAGGGTGTGAGTCAGAATCAAAGGCCAACTGAGCGTCATGTTTTCTGCTGGGTCCAGTTTGGATTGCCTAACTCTTATTATCACTGCTACTGAGCTATGAGACTTATAGCTTCCCTGCAATAAAGGAAGTGAGTGAAAGAGACTGGTTGATTGGACTGGGGGAGAGAAAAATTGAAATGGAAAAGAGAAGAGAATAAAATTTATTAAGTATGAACTATAGGTATACTCTATGGTATATATTTTATAGATGCTATCTAATTTAATCATCGCATAGATCCAGTTGGGTAGGTATCATCCCCGATTTACAGGCTAAGAAACTGAATTTAAGAGAGATGACATAATTTGCCCATCCGTAGAGCTACGCATTTGTTTCTTGGCATGCCTATTACATTGTTCATTGTTTTGACCCTTTCCTATAAGTAGTGTGTTGTTTCCAGATTTTTTTCTTTAATTGATGCTTAGTCTAGTATGAGAAGTTTCAGACTAGGAAATTAATTTAGTAGCAAGCAAAACAAGTAGCTTAAGAATCAGTTCGAAAGTCTGAATTAATATAATACATTTTAGAGCAGAATTTAAAGAAATATACGCATATAAGAAGTGTTGGAACCCATTTTGAGTTAATTACTGTTTTTCAAATTTAGAATTACTTGTTCAATTTTAGAAGACTAATTGAGACTCTGAAGAAACGGACATTAAACCTATTAGCTTACAAAAATAATCAATATATTTTCAGTACTCAAGAGTGTGATAGTCTTTCCATGTATTCATTTCCTTTCGTGTCCCTCAGTAAATTTTGCAGTTATATATGTCATATATATTCCTTTTAAAATTTATTTCTAGTTTTTACATACATTATTGCTACTATAATTGGATTTTTCTTGTTAAAATTCCCATTCCATTTACCTGAAGTATGGGAGATATTAATTTTTCATACTTTAAAATTATAATCTCATTTATCATGTGATTCCTGGAGGTTTTTTGGAAGGAGAATTCTAGGGCTAAATATAATATAACCTGCAAATGATGATAATTTTGCCTATTTGTCACCAGATATGCCTTTTATTTCTGATTATTTTCATGTAGTTTTGGTTGGAAATGCAGAAACAACACTAAATGACTCATGCTGAGAGAATTCATCTTATTCCTGTTTCTGGATTCTAAGGAAATACCTCTGTTGCATTTTAAACGGTGATTGCTGGCTATTGGACTAAGGTTTTCTTAATTGGTTTTATAAATACTGTTACTTTTTTACTCATGTAACCAACTAAATAGTTGTCTTTTTTGACCAAATGATGAGATATTTGTAGATTTTCTAGTATTCAATCCTATGTTTTTGGAATGAAGCCAGCTGAGGCATACTGAATTACTTATTTAAAGTATTACAGAAAGCAAGTTGTAATTTATTTATGACTTTTTTAACAGATGAAAGAACTCTATAGTTTTTCCATTTGGGAACAAAATTATTAATTAATTTTATGTCTTTAAATGAATTTGAAACATTATATTTGTTTTTACATGGGGCAGTTTATAACAAAATATGTGCTTTGGAGAAGATTAACTTCACTTAAACAGCTTGGAAATTTGGGTACTTTTCCTTGAGAGTGTTTTTAACTTCTTCCTCAGTTTTTGATCTTTTTTATGTTTCTAATTTACTCAATTTTTAGAATTCACATTTTCCTAGAAAATAATTCATCTCATCAAAATTTTGTGAATATATTATCAAAACATTGACCACTACAGACTCATAAATGCTTTCAATATCCTCCTAATAACTTATCTAATTACTCATTTCTAATTTGGTGTATTTATGTCTTTTTTCTTGTATAAACTTGCAATTATGCCATTTTTTGTCCTTTTTCTAGTGAAACACCCTTAGATCTGTAAATTGTAATTTTATATTTTCAACATATTATTTCTCATCATAATTTTTCTTCTTCCAGTTTAATTAGATTTTACCATTATTTTTAAATTTTGAGTTAAATTGCAATGGATTTGCATTGCTTCTTTTTAAGTAATAATGGAAACATTTAAAACCAGGAATTTTATTTTTAACTACCAATTGGCCACAATATGTAATTTTTTTATATGACTTGTTTTCACTATTTGTCTTTTGATTTTACATTTGCCCTCAAAATGTGGAATACATTTTATAAATATTTCCTCTTGGGTTGATTAATTTTATTTACTTAATTTTTAATAAACTTTAAGAATGCTTTTTCTATTGTGTTACAGAAATGCGTTTCATATAATCATGTAATATAATAGCAATTGCATTACATAGTTTGCAATTTCACATAGACTCAGAAATTTGTTTGAAACATACCTCATTAGGAACACACATGCTGTTACTATTGTTTGTATTATGTAAACAGAGCACTGGAGTCAAATGGCAGGCTTTAAAGTCTGGCTGATCACCATTGCACCGAGGCCCTCCCACTCTCTTGCTATGGACCTTCACTCATGTTTACTAAACACCTCTGAGTCTCAGTATTATCATTTGTAAGATGGGGTTAATTATACCTATACAATCATGTGCTACATAATGATGTTTGCTCAACAATCAGTTGCATATATGACAGTGGTCTCATAAGATTATGCTACCATATTTTTACTGTACCTTTTTTATAGTAAATGCATTTAGGAACACAAACCCTTGCCATTATGTTACAATTGCCTACAGTTTTCAGCACAGTAACATGCGGTAAAGATTTGTAGCCCAGGAGCAATAGGCCATACCATATACCCCAAGTGAATGATAGGCTATATCATCTAGGTTTGTGCAAGTATACTCTATGATTTTTGCAAAACAACAAAATCACCTATTGACATGTTTTTCAGAAAGTATCTTTGTTCTCAAGCAATGCATGGTTGTATCTTTAGCTAAGATGATGAAGTAAAGCACTACGCCTAAGCCCTGGTGCAAAGCAAATGCGCAAATAGTCATTCTTTTTCCTGTTTGCTGTCTTAATCACTTAAAAATTGTAAATGATGGGGTAAAGTTTTCCTTTAATAAAAAAAGTTCATTTTTCCTGATTTATCCATATTCTAAGATGTTGCTTTATATGTTTCAGAAAGTATATATATAAATTTTGTTTTCCCCTTATCAATGCAAATTAAACTCTATTCAGTTAGTAATATTTGACTTGAGTTGTCTTTTTGCTAGTAGTAATATCATTGTCCCAGGTTTTCTCTGTGGTCACTTAATGATTTTTTTCTTTAATATTTTTGTGCCATTTTGTGTTACCTATATGTTGCTTACATTTAGATTTTTTTAAAAAATATGACTTTTTGTCATCTATTAGGGAATTTTTAACCACCTACCATTAATGTCACACAATGTGTTTGGTTATATTTTTGTGAATTTATATTTCTGTTTTAATTTCTTGCTCATTTCTTTTTGTCCTACATATGAAACATCTGTCCTCCTACCACTAGTGTTTTGAAAGCTATAATCCCTATGTGTGTTAACTTTACCTTTAATAAAAGTCCAGCATATAATACTCATGATTGAGAGGCTAGGCCCTGTGTTGCACACCTGTAATCTCAGCACTTCAGGAGGCCAAGGTGGGAGGATCACTTTAGCCCAGGAGTTTGAGGCTACAGTGAGCTATGATCACACCACTGCAATCCAGCCTGAGAGACAGAGCAAGACCCTATCTCAAAAAGAAAAAGAACAAATCAATTGTGGTTGAAAATATTGTGAAGGAAATAGCACCCATTCAAATGCTGTTATATAGGGAAAGAAAATCAGCAAGTTTTGAAAAAAAATTTTGATCAGAACTTTTCCAACATATTACAGAGTCTGTGATTACAATTTAACATTTAAACAGGGATTTCAGACATTCAATTATTATTTGTATTACATTCCTACACTCTTAAGAATAATTTGTCACATTTTTAATGTTTTATAATTATCTTGACAATATTTTGTTTCAAGAATGAATATAAATGATTTTTTTAAACTTCCCAATTTTTAATAAATATTTTCCTAATTTTGGATTCTTTACATTAATTCTTTTATTCTATTAACCAAAATATGTTTGGTAATATTTTGAAAAAAAAACATAATTTTTTTTTAGGTTTAAATGAAAAAGTTATTTGCTTTTACACAGAAGTGACACAATGTCTGCTATAAAAATTGGGAACCAATGTTTTTTCCTTTCAAAATTGCATTAATTCTGCTCCTTTTTTTGTAACTTTTTTATACAAAGTTGAATCCTAAACCAATACTAATTCTTTCTTAAATAATTAATTAAAAAACATTTTTAATTTTAAAAGTTTTAGAGCATTTTTAGATTTACAGCAAAATTGTGAAAACAATACAGAATAACTACATACTTTACACCCAGCTACCCCTATTATTAACATCTTCCATGATATACAGTTAACCCTTGAATAACACAAGTTGGAACTGAGAGGGTCCACATATATGTAAATTTTCTCCTGCTTCTGCCACCCCTAAGACAGCAAGACTAGCTCCTCCTCTTCCTCTTCCTTTTCAGCTTACTTAATATGAAGATGATGAGGATGATAATCTTTCTGATGATCCACCTCCACTTAATGAATAGTAAATATATTTTCTCTTCCTTATAATTTTCTTAGTAACTTTTTCTCTAGCTTACTTTATCGAAAGAATACTGTATATAATAAATATAACAAACAAAATATATTTTATATACTGTTTATGTTCTCGGTATGGCTCTGGTCAACTAGTATACTAGTAGTTAGGTTTTGGGGAAGTTAAAAGTTATAGAAGGAGAGAGTCTCCAAGATGGCCAAATAGGAAGAGCTCCAGTCTGCAGCTCCCAGTGAGATCAATGCAGAAGGTGGGTAATTTCTGCATTCCCAACTGAGGTACCTGGTTCATCTCACTGGGACTGGTTGGACAGTGGATGCAGCCCAAGGAGGGTGAGTCAAAACAGGATAGGGTGTTACCTCACCCAGGAAGTGCAAGGGGTCAGGGAACTCCCTCTCCTGGCCAAGGGAAGTCATTAGGGACTGTACCATGCATTCTGGCCCAGATACTGAGCTTTTCCCACTGTCTTCACAACCCGCAGATCAGGAGATTCCCTCCAGTGCCTACACCACCAGGGTCCTGGGTTTCCAGCACAAAACTGGGCAGCCATTTGGGCAGACACTGAGTAGTTTTTTTTCATAATCCAGTTGCACTTGGAATGCCCGTGAGACAGAACCATTCACTCCCCTGGAAAAGGGGCTAAAGCCAGGGAGCCAAGTGGTCTGGCTTGGTGGGTCCCACCCCCACGGAGCCCAAAAAGCTAAGATCCACTTGCTTGAAATTCTTGTGCCAGCACAGCAATTGGAGCCTGACCTGGGACACTAAGCTTGGTGGGGGGAGGGGCGTCCGCCATTGCTGAGGCTTGAGTAGGTGGTTTTACCCTCACAGTGTAAACAAAGCCGCCTGAAAGTTTGAACTGGGCGGAGCCCACCACAGCTCAGCAAGGCCACTGAGGCCAGACTGCCTCTCTAGATTCCTTCCTCTCTGGGCAGAGTATCTCTGAAAGAAAGGCAGCAGTCCCAGTCAGGGACTTATAGATAAAACCCCCACCTCCCTGGGACAGAGCACCTGGGGTAAGGGGCAGTTGTGGGCATGGCTTCAGCAGACTTAAACGTCCCTACCAGGCAGCTCTGAAGAGAGCAGTGGACCTCCCAGCATAGAGTTTGAGCTCTGATAAGGGACAGACTGCCTCTTCAAGTGGATTCCTGACCCCCGTGTATCCTGACTGGAAGATATCTCCCAGTAGGGGCCATCAAAAACCTCATACAGGAGACCTCTGCCTGGCATCTGGCGGGTACCCCTCTGGGATGAAGCTTCCAGAGGAAGGAACAGGTAGCAATCTTTGTTGTTCTTCAGCCTCCACCAGTGATACCCAGGCAAACAGGGTCTAGAGTGGACCTCCAGCAAACTGCAGCAGAGGGGCCTGACTATTAGAAGGAAAACTAATGAACAGAAAGGAATACTATTGACATCAACAAAAAGGACATCCACTCAGAGACCCCATCTGAAGGTCACCAACCTCACAGACCAAAGGTAGATAAATCCACAATGATGGGGAGAAACCAGAGCAAAAAGGCTGAAAATTCCAAAAACTAGAATGCCTCTTCTCCTCCAGAGGATCGCAACTCCTCACCAGCAAGGGAACAAAACTGGACAGAGAATGAGTTTGATGAATTGACAGAAGTAGGCTTCAGACGGTGGGTAATAACAAACTCCTCCATGCTAAAGGAGCATGTTCTAATCCAATACAAGGAAGCTAAGAACCATGAAAAGATGTTAGATGAATTGCTAACTAGAATAACCAGTCTAGAGAAGAACATAAATGACCTGATGGAGCTGAGAAACACAGCATGAGAACTTCGTGAAGCATATACAAGTATCAATAGCTGAATCAATCAAGCAGAAGAAAGGATATCAGAGATGGAAGATCAAGTCAATGAAATTAAGCAAGAGGATAAGATTAGAGAAAAAAGGAGTGAAAAGAAATGAACAAAGCCTCCAAGAAATATGGCACTATGTGAAAAAAACCAAATCTACATTTGATTGGTGTACCTGAAAGTGATAGGGAGAATGGAACTGAGTTGGAAAACACTTCAGGATATTATCCAGGAGACCTTCCCCAACCTAGCAAGGCAGGCCAACATTCAAATTCAGGAAATACAGAGAAGACCACAAACATACTCCACGAGAAGAGTAACCCCAAGACACATAATCTTAAGATTCACCAAGGTTGAAATGAAGGAAAAAATGTTAAGGATAGCCAGAGAAAAAGGTCGGGTTATGAACAAAGGGTTACCATCAGACCAACAGCAGATCTCTCAGTAGAAACCCTACAAGCCAGAAGATAGTGGGGGTCAATATTCAACATTCTTAAAGAAAAGAATTTTCATCCCAGAATTTCATATCCAGCCAAACTAAGCTTCATAAGTGAAGGAGAAATAAAATCCTTTACAGACAAGGAAATACTGAGAAATTTTGTCACCACCAGGCCTGCCCTACAAGAGCTCCTGAAGGAAGCACTAAACATGGAAAGGAACAACCAGTACCAGCCACTGTAAAAACATACCAAATTGTAAGGACCATCAATGCTAGGAAGAAACTGCATCAACTAACGGGCAAAATAACCAGCTAGCATCATAATGGCAGGATCAAATTCACACATAACAATATTAACCTTAAATGAAAACAAGCTAAATATCTCCTGGCAAACTGGATAAAGAGTCAAAACCCATCAGTGTGCTGTATTCAGGAGACCCATCTCACGTGCAAAGACACATATAGGCTAAAAATAAAGGGATGGAGGAATATTTACCAAGCAAATGGAAAGCAAAAAAAAAGCAGGGGTTGCAATTCTAGTCTCTGATAAAACAGACTTTAAACCAACAAAGATCAAAAGAGACAAAGAGGGTCATTAGACAATGGTAAAGGGATCAATTCAACAAGAAGAGCTAACTATCCTAAATATATATGCACCCAATACAGGAGCACCCAGATTCATAAAGCAAGTCCTTAGAGACCTACAAAGACACTTAGACTCCCACACAATAATAGTGGGAGACTGTAACACCACACTGTCAATATTAGACTGATCAATGAGACAGAAATTTATCAAGGATATCCAGGACTTGAACTCAGCTCTGGACCAAGCAGAACTAATAGACATCTACAGAACTCTCCACGCCAAATCAACAGAATATACACTCTTCTCAGCACCACATTGCAATTATTCTAATACTGACCACATAATTGGAAGTAAAACACTCCTCAGCAAATGCAAAAGAACAAAAATCATAACAAACAGTCTCTCAGGCCACAGTACAATCAAATTAGAACTCAAGATTAAGAAACTCACTCAAAATTTCACAACTACATGGAAACTGAACAACCTACTCCTGAATGACTACTGGGTAAATAACGAAATGAAGGCAGAATAAAGATGTTCTTTGAAACCAATGAGAACAAAGACACAATGTACCAGAATCTCTGGGCCACATTTAAAGCAGTGTATAGAGGGAAATTTACAGCACTAAATCCCCACAAGAGAAAGCAGGAAAGATCTAAAATTGACACCCTAACATCACAATTAATAGAACTAGAGAAGCAAAAGCAAACAAATTCAAAAGCTAGCAGAAGACAATAAATAACTAAGATCACAGCAGAACTGAAGGAAATAGGGACACGAAAAACCCTTAAAAAAATCAATGAATCCAGGAGCTGGTTTTTTGAAAAGATTGACAAAATTGATTAACTGCTAGTAAGACTAATAAAGAAAAAAAGAGAGAAGAATCAAATAGATTCAATAAAAGATGATAAAGGGGATATCACCACCAGTCCCACAGAAATACGAGCTACCATCTGAGGATACTATAAACAATTCTATGCAAATAAACTAGAAAATCTAGAAGAAACAGATAAATTCCTTAACACATGCACCCTCCCAAGACTAAATCAAGGATAAGTCTAATCCCTGAATAGACCAATAACAAGTTCTGATATTGAGGCAGCAATTAATAGTCTACCAACCAAAAAAAGGCCAGGACCAGATGGATTCACAGCCAAATTCTACCAGAGGTACAAAGAGGAGCTGGTACCATTCCTTTTGAAACTATTTCAATCAATAGAAAAAGAGGGAATCCTCCATAACTCACTTTGTGAGGCCAGCATCATCCTGATACCAAAACCTGGCAGAGACACAACAAAAGAAGAAAATTTCAGGCCAATATCCCTGATGATCATCGATGTGAAAATCCTCAGTAAAATACTGGCAAACCGAATCCAGCAGCACATCAAAAAGCTTATCCACCATGATCAAGTAGGCTTCATTCCTGAGATGCAAGGCTGGTGAAACATATGCAAATCAATAAACATAATCTGTGACATAAACAGAACCAATGACAAAAACCACATGATTATCTTAATAGATACAGAAAAGACCTTCAACAAAATTCAACAACCCTTCATGCTAAAAACTCTCAATAAACTAGGCATTGATGGAACATATCTCAAAATGGTAAGAGCTATTTATTACAAACCAACAGCCAATATCATACTGAATGGGCAAAAACTGGAAGCATTCCCTTTGAAAACCAGCACAAGACAAGGATGCCCTCTCTCACCACTCCTATTCAACATATATTGGAAGTTCTGGCCAGGGCAATCAGGCAGGAGAAAGAAGTAAAGGGTATTCAAATAGGAAGAGAGGAAGTCAAATTGTCCCTGTTTGCAGATGACATGATTGTATATTTAGAAAACCCCAATGTCTCAGCCCAAAATCTCCTTAAGCTGATAAGCAACTGCAGCAAAGTCTCAGGATACAAAATCAATGTGCAAAAATCCCAAGCATTCCTATACACCGTAACAGACAAACAGAGAGCCAACTCATGAGTGAACTCCCATTCACAATCGCTACAAAGAGAATAAAATACCTAGGAATCCAACTTACAAGAGATGTGAAGGACTTTTTCAAGAAGAACTACAAACCACTGCTCAAGGAAATAAGAGAGGACACAAACACATGGAACAACATTCCATGCCCATGGATAGGAAGACTCAATATCATGAAAATGACCATACTGCCCAAGGTCATTTATAGATTCAATGCTGTCCCCATCAAGCTACCACTGACTTTCTTCACAGAATTAGAAAAAGCTACATTAATTTCATATGAAACCAAAAAAGAGCCCACATACCCATGACAATCCTAAGCAGAAAGAACAAAGCTGGAGGCCTCATGCTACCTGACTTCAAACTATACTACAAGGCTACAGTAACAAAAACAGCATGGTACCGGTACCAAAACTGAGATATAGACTAATGGAACAGAACAGAGCCCTCAGAAATAACACCACACATCTACAACCATCTGATCTTTGACAAACCTGACAAAAACAAGCAATGCGAAAAGGATTCCCTATTTAATAAATGGTGTTGGGAAAACTGGGTAGCCATATGCAGAAAACTGAAACTGGATCTCTTCCTTACACCTTATACAAAAATTAACTCAAGATAGATAAAGACTTAAACATAAGATCTAAAACCATAAACATCCTAGAAGTAAACCTAGGCAATACCATTCAGGACATAGGCATGGGCAAAGACTTCATGACTAAAACACCAAAAGCAATGGCAACAAAAGTCAAAATTGACAAATGAATTTGACTAAAGAGCTTCTGCACAGCAAAATAAACTATCATCAGAGTGAACAGGCAACATACAGAATGGGAGAAAATTTTTTGCAACCTATCCATCTGACAAAGGGCTAATATCCACAATCTACAAAGAACTTAAACAAATTCACAACAAAAAACAAACAACCCCTTCAAAAAGTGGGCAAAGGAAACCAACAGACAGTTCTCAAAAGAAGACATTTATGCAGCCATCAAACATATGAATAAAAGCTCATCATCACTGGTCATTAGAGAAATGCAAATCAAAACCACAATGAGATACCATCTCACGCCAGTTAGAATGGCGATCATTAGAAAGTCAGGAAACAACAGATGCTGGAAAGGATGTGGAGAAATAGGAAAGCTTTTACACTGTTGGTGGGAGTGTAAATTAATTCAACCATTGTGGAAGACAGTGTGGCGATTCCTCAAGGATCTAGAACCAGAAATACCATTTGACTCAGTGATCCCATTACTGGGTATATACCAAAAGGATTAGAAATCATGCTACTATAAAGACACATGCACACGTATGTTTATTGTGGCACTGTTCACAATAGCAAAGACTTGGAACCAACCCAAATGTCCATCAATGATAGACTGGATAAAGAAAATGTGGCACATATACACTACAGAATACTATGCAGCCATAAAAAAGGATGAGTTCATTTCCTTTGCAGGGACATGGATGATGCTGGAAACCACCATTCTCAGCAAACTAACACAAGAATGGAAAACCAAACACCACATGTTCTCACTCATAAGTGGGAGTTGATCAATGAAACCACATTGACACAGGGAGGGGAACATCACTCCCTGGGGCCTGTGGGGGGTGGGGGGCTAGGCGAGGGATTGCATTAGGAGAAGCACCTAATGTGGATGATGGGCTGATGGATGCAGCAAACCACCATGGCATGTGTATACCTATGTAATAAACCTGCATGTTCTGCATATATACCCCAGAACTTAAAGTATAATAAAAAATGTTTTATATGATGAAGTTTTCCCCACCCCAAAATCTTTAATCTATTTATAATTTATTTTTGGATGTGATTGTCCACATCATTTACTTAATATCCACAGAAGTAGCAATATTGTTTACCAATCTTCTCCCTTTCTCCCATGAAGTATGGCCATTAAAGAATTCTCATAGTTACTTTCCTGGAAAGTAGATCTTATGACCCTCATTTAGACCAGTCCTGTCTTGTACCTAGAGTCCAAGAAGAGTCTGAACAAACAGTCCTTTCTAATAAGTTTATTTTACCACAGGATCATATGCCTTTTTCCTCCAGTCACAGTTTTGCATGATTGTTCACAAAAATATACAGTTTTCCCTGGGTCTTTGGGTCTTCATTTCTAACATCTACTGTGTCATGTAAAACTTTGGTTGAATAAATTCGTTATATTTTTATCTTAGTAAAAAAAAATTATAAGTGGATTTTCCACTGCACAGGGCGTCAGTGCTCCTAACCCTTGTGTTGCTCAAGGATCAACTGTTGTTCAAGGATATAGGCTGCGCCAGTGTCTCAGACTTTCCTTATTGTTTTTCTTATAACATTTACTGTATAAAGGAGTACTAGTTAAATAGCTTTTACAATAGCCCTGAATTGGGATTGGTCTGATGCTTTTCTCATGATTAGCCTGGGGTTATGGGGTTTGGAAAGGAAGACTACAGACACAGAATGCCTTTCTCATCACATCATGTCAAGGGTGCACACTCTTTCAGCATGACTCATCACTGCTTATGGTAACCTGGATCACCTGGCAGAGGTAGTTTTTGTCAGGCTTCTCAACTGAAGAGTTACTCTTACTTCCCCTGTTTCTATGCTGCACTCTGGAAGGAACTCACTGTGTGCAGCCCACACTTAGTGGGTGGGGAGTTACGTTCCATCTTCTTGAGGGAGTATCTACATAATTCATTAGGATTTCATCTTTATAAATTTGCCTCTTTCCTTCAGTGTATTTATGTATTTGTTCATTTATTTATATCTGTATGGATTCATTGATATAGATTTTACATATAGGGTAATAATCCAATACCACTTTGTTTATTTTGTGGTTTAGATTGTTCCAACCATGACCATTGAGAGTTCTTTCATTTGGATGCTGTTCCTTTGACACTCCCTTCAATGTGAGTCTTTTTTTCTTTCTTCCTTCTTTTTCTCCTTTCCGCTTCCTTTCTTCCTTCCTTTTTTTCTTTCTTCCTTCCTTTTTATTTTTTTGGTGACCATTTCTTTCTTTCTGGTACTATAAAATGCCCCAGGCTCAGTCTGCATATTTCTAGCCCTTGTCAAAGAATCAGCCATTCCTCTCCAGAGCCCTAGTTCCTTTTACTGGAAAATTGTATTAGAAATCAAGATCTGGGTGCTAGGTATGCTCACTGATATTGAGATGCTCTTATTTCTAGGCTCTCTCTCAGCTGACAGAGTGAGGAAACATATGTGTGTATACTAAACCATGTATGTATACATATCTATAAATATTTCTATATGTAACCATCTACGTCAACGTTAAGCTAAACATGAGTTCATATTGATGTCTCTAACTCAAATCCATTACTACATTTGTCATTCTAGCTTCTTCCTGTTGTTTGTCTGTGACTTTCCACTCAAACAGGGAAAAATCTGGTTTCCACTACCTGGCATCTATTTATATGCTGTTTAATTATTTATATATATATATGGTGGTATCAGTATTGCTAACCTGTAGCTTTGTAGGAATCAAATTTATCTACTAAATTACAGTGTCTATATGCAGGTTCATTTGCATTTAACCTTAAAATTCTAGCATTTTCAAAGTTACTTGGTTCAGAAATTCTTATTCCCACTCCTTTCAGTGAGATTATTTCATACATACGTAATACAGTTAGATTGTTTTGTTACATTTTGCATTTCATCTTGGGATATGCTGACCTCCCAAAGGATTTTTTAATTGCATACATTAGTGTTAATTCTTTGTGCTACAAAATTCTACAGATTTTAATAATTGCATAATACATTACAATATAATACAGAATAATTTTACCATCCCAAAACATCTCCTGTGCTTCACCTATTCAACACTTCCTTCTTCTGCAACTCTGGAAACCACTGATCTTACTGTCACTATTGTTTTACTTTTTCCAGAATGTCACATACTTTGAATCCTACCATATGTAGACTTGTAAGTCTGACTTCTTTCACTTAGCAACATGCATTTAAGAATCATCCCTGTCTTTTTGTGGCTTGATAGCTAATTTCTTTCTTTTTAAATTATAATTTCATTTACTTTTTATTAATACATAATATTTGTACACATTTATTGAGTGCATGTAATATTTTGTTACACGCATAGAAGGTGTAATGATCAGTCAGGGTATTTAGAATATCCATTACTTCAAATATTTATCATTTCTATGAGTTAGGAACATTTCAAATTTTCTTTTCTAGCTATTTTGAAATCTACAATGCATTGTTGCTAACTGTATTCACTCTACTTGGCTATCAAACAGTAGAACTTTTTTCTACTTAACAGTACATTTATACCCATTTGCCAACCCCTCTTCACTCCCACCTCTGACCCACACACCATTCCTGGTCTCTGGTAACTATCATTGCACTCTCTACCTCCATGACATCAACTTTTCAGTCTTTCACATATGAGTGAGAGCATGCAATGTTTCTATTTCTGTGCCTGGCTTATTACAGTTAATGTAATGGCCTCCAGTCCATCTTTGTTGCACAAATGACATGATTTCATTCTTTCTTAGGCCGAATAGTATTCCATTGTGTAAATATAGATATACCAGATTTTATTTATTCCATTCTTCCATTGATATACACTTAGATTGATTTCATATCTGCTATTAGGAATAGTGCTGCAATGAACATGGGGGTACAGATATCCCTTTGATATGCTGACTCTTTTCCCTTTGGATAAATACTCACTGGTGGGATTTCTGGATTGTATGGTAGTTCTATTTTTAGTTTTTTGAGACATCTCCATACTGTTTTCCATGGTGGTTGCACTAATTTACATTCCTACCAATGGTGTATAAGAGATCCCTTTCTCCACATCATTATCAACATCTGTTATTTTTTAAATAATACTCATTCTAACTAAGGTAAGATAGAATCTCAGTGTGGTTTTGGATTTGCAGTTCCCTGATTGGTGATGTTGTGTATTTTCTATAAATGTATTGGCCATTTGTATGTCTTCTTTTGAAAAATGTCTATTCATGTGCTTTGCCCACTTCTTAAAAGGATTATTTGTATTTTTACTACTGAGTTGAGTTCCTTATGTATTCTCAATATTAGTCCCTGTCAGATGAATAGTTTGCAAATATTTTCTGCCATCCAACAGATTGTCTCTTCACTCTGTTGATTGTTTCCTTTGCTGCGTGGAAGCCGTTTAGTTTAATATAGTCTCATTTGCATACTTTCGTTTTTGTTGCCTGTGCTTTTGAGATACTAGCCATAATATCTTTGCCTAGACCAATGTCATAAAGTGTTTACTCTACGTTTTTTTCTAGTGGTTTTATAGTTTCTGGTCTTATGTTTAAGTCTTTAATCCGTACTTAGTTGATTTTTTTATGTGTTGAGAGACAGGGGTCAAGTTTCATTCTTCTACATATGCATATCCAATTTTCCAGCATTGTTTATTGAAGAGGGTGTCCTTTCCCCAAGGTATGCTCTTGGCACCTTTATCAAAAATCATTTGGCTGTAAATGTGTGGATTTATTTCTAGGTTCTCAACCTGTTCCATTCATCTATATGTTTTCATACTGGTACCATACAGTTTTGCTTACTAAAGCCTTGTAATATATTTCGAAGTCAGGTAGTGTGATGTCTCCAGCTTTATTTGTACTGCTCAGGATTGCTTTGGCTATTTGAGCTATTCCTTGGTTCCATATGAATTTTAGGATTTTTTTTTTCTATTTCTGTGAAAAATGACATTGGTATTTTAATAGGGATTGCATTGAATCTGTAGATTGCTTTAATATGATTATTTTAACAATATTAATTCTTCTTGTTCATAAGCATAAATTGTCTCTCCATTTGCTTATGTCCTTTTCTTTTCATCAGTATTTTGTAGCTTTTCTTGCAGAGCTTTTTAACTTCCTTAGTTAAATTTATTTAGATGTGGGGTTTTTTGGTAGCTATTTTAAATAGAATTGCCTTCCTGATTTTTTTCTGAACTAGTTCATTATTTGTGTATAAAAATGCTACTAATTTTTTAATGTTGATTTTTGTATCCTGCTATTTATTGAATTTATTGATCAGATCAAAGAGTTTTTGATAGAGTCTAGGTTTTTCTAAGTATAAGATAAGATCACGTTATCTGCAAAGAAGGACAATTTGACTTTCTCTTTTCCAATTTGGAGGCCTTATTTTCTTTTTTTCCTGCCTGATTGTTCTGGCTAGGACTTCCAGTACTATGTTGAGTAGGAGTGGTGAAAGTGGGCATCCTTGTCTTATTACTGTTCTTAGATGAAAGGCTTTCAGCTTTTTCTTATTCAGTATGAAGTTAGTGAATTTGTCAGATAAAGCCTCTATTATGTTGAATAGGTTCCTTCTATACCTAGCTTGTTGACAGTTTTTATCATGAAAAGATGTTGAATTTTACCAAATGCACTTTCTGTGTTTGTTGAGATAATCATACAGTTTTGTCTTACGTTCTGTTGATGTGATTTATCACACTTATTGATTGGCATATGTTAAACCACCCCTTATCCTGAGAATAAATCCCACTTGATCGTGGTATATTATCTTTCTGATATGCTGTTAGATTCGTTTGCTAGTAGCTTGTTTAGGGTTTTTACATTCATGCTCATCATGGATATTGGCCTGTGATTTTCTTTTTTGTTGTATCTTGGGCTCAGTAACAGGGTAATGCTGGCCTCAGAGAGTGAGTTAACGGGGATTCTCTTCTCTTCAATTTTTTGAAATAGTTTGACAAGAACTTGCATTATTTCTTCTTTATAAGTTTGGTAGAACTTGGCAGTGAAGCCATCTTGTCTGGGGCTTTTCTTTGATGGGAGATTTTTAATTGCTGATTTAGTCTCTACTCATTATTGGTTTCTTCAGATTTTCAACTTCTTCCTGATTCAATCTTTGTAGGTTGTATCTGTCCAGGAATTTGTCTATTTCTTCTAGGTTTTCCAGTTTGTTAGCATATTGCTGTTCATAATAGTCTTTGATGAACTTTTTTGTTTCTGTGGTATCAGCTGTAACGTCTCCTTTTTCATTTCTAATTTTGTTTATTTGAGTCTTCTCTCTTTTTTCCTTTGTTATTCTAGTCAGTGGTTTATTCGTTTTGTTTATCTTTTCAAAACACCACCTTTCTGTTTCATTAATTTTTTGTATTTTTTTTAGTCTGTATTTTGTTTAGTTCTGCTCTTTTATTATTTCTTTCCTTCTACTAAATTTGGGTTTGGTTTGTTATTGCTTTTCCATTTTCTTAAAGTGCACCATTAGCTTGTCTACATGAAATCTTTCTACTTTTTAGATGTAGACATTTATTGCTATAAGCTTTTCTCCCAGTGCTACTTTTGCTATATCCCATAGGTTTCCGTATGTTGTACTTCAATTCTAATTGGTTTCAATTTTTAGAAATTTTCTCCTTAATTTATTCCATGACCCAATGGTAATTCAGGAGCATGTTGTTTAATTTATATGTAGTTGTACAATTTCCCAAGTTTCTCTTGTTATTGATTTCCAGTTTTATTTCATTATAGTCTGAGAAGATACTTCATATTATTTGATTTTTAAAAATTTCTTGAGATTTGTTTTGTGTCCAACCATGGTCTATCCTGGAGAATGTTCTATGTGTTGATGAGAAGAATGTGTATTCTGTAGCTGTTAGATAAAATGCCCTATAGATGTCTGTTAGGTCTATTTAACATAACGTGCAATTTAAATCCAATTTGGGTTATTTTCTATGTAAGTGATCTGTATAGTGATGAAAATGAGGTATTGAAGTTGCCACCTATTACTGTGTTTGAGTCTATCTTAGTCTGTCTTATCTAATGCAAGTATAGCTACTCTTGTCTGCTTTGGTTTTCATTTTCAGAGAATATCTTTTTTCATCTTTTTACAGTCTATATGTGTCTTTACAGATGATGAATTCCTGTAGGCAGCATTTTACTGGGTCATGCTTTTTTTGAAAAAGAAATCTATACAGCCAATTTATGTCTTTTTTTTTTTTTTTTTTTTTTTTTGAGACGGAGTCTGGCTCTGTCGCCCAGGCTGGAGTGCAGTGGCGCCATCTCAGCTCACTGCAAGCTCTGCCTCCCAGGTTCACGCCATTCTCCTGCCTTAGCCTCCCGAGTAGCTGGGACTACAGGCACCCGCCACCATGCCCAGCTATATTTTTAGTAGAGATGGGGTTTCACCTTGTTAGCCAGGATGGTCTCGATCTCCTGACCTTGTGATCCGCCTGCCTCAGCCTTCCAAAGTGCTGGGATTACAGGCATGAGCCACCATGCCCGGCCCAATTTATGTCTTTTAAATGAAAAGTTTAATCTGTTTACATCCAAGGTTATTATTGATACGTGAGGTCTTATTCCTGTAATTTATTAATTGATTTCTGGTTGTTTTGTATTTTCTTTGTTCCTTTCTTTCCCTCTTACTGTTTTTCATTGTGATTTGGTGGTTTTCTTTAATGGAAATATTTCAGCCCTCTCTTCCATATTTGTGTGTTTGCTCTACCAGTGGGTTTTATACTTTTATGTATTTTCATAATGGTGGACACTATTCTTTTGTTTCCAGGTGTAGGGCTCCTTAAGCATTTCATTTAAGGCCAGTCTAGTGGTAAGGAATCTTCAGCTTTTGCTTATCTGGGAAAGATTTTATTTCTCCTTCATTTATGAAGGATAACTTTGCTGGATATAGTATCCCTGTCTGTCAGTTTTTTTCTTTCAGCATTTTTTATTTATCATCCCATTCTCTCTTGGCCTGTAAGGTTTCTGCTGAGAAATCCACTGTTAGTCTAATGAGGTTCCCTTATAAGTGACTAGATGCTTTTCTCTTGCTATTTTTAGAAATCTCCCTTTGTCTTTTAACAGCTTGCATGTAAAGTGCCGTGAGAAAGACCTTTTTGAACTGTATCTATTTGGAAATCCCTGAGCTTTCTGTATTTGAATGGCTAAAACTCTTGCTAGATTTGGCGAGATTTTGGCTATTATTCTTTGGTTAAACAGTATTTCTGTACATTTGGTTTTCTCTTTGCCTTCTGGAACACTAAAAGTGTGATTGTTTGATGGCTTTATGGTGTCTTGTATGTTATATATACTTTGTTTTTTTTAATTTTTTAAAAAGTTTTATCTGACTAGGTTATTTCGAAAGACCTGTCTTCATATTCTGAAATTCTTTCTTTTGCTTGATCTAGTCTGTTGAAGATGTTGAATATATTTTTTTATTTCATTCAATGAATTCTTTGGCTCCAGGGTTTCTGTTTGTTTCTTTTTAGTAATATCTATATCTTCGGTAAATGTCTTATTTATATCCTGAGTTATTTTTCTAATTTCCTTGTATTGCTTATCTCTGTTCTCTTGAATCTCATTGACTTCTTTAATAGTACTATTTTGAATTCTTTTTCCAGCATTTCATAAACTTCTTTTTCTTTGGAATCTGTTGCCAGAGAATTATTGTGTTCCTTTGGAGGAGTTATATTTCCTGATATTTTTGCTTGTTATATCTCACACTGATATCGGTGTACTTGTTGTAACAGTTACTTTTTCCATTTTTGTTTTTGTTTTTTTTTGAATTTGCTTTTGTAGGGCAAGACTTTTTCCTGAAGATGTGTATGTGGTGTTGGATAGGTACAGCACTTTGGCTTTGATTCAAGGTGCATGCAGTAGTGTGGTCTCCATATAATTTCTTTGGCTGTAAACATCATCATTGGTATCTGTGATTTCCTCAATGGCTCAGTGTGTGGTTGTTAATGAAGAATTTAGTGAAGTTTTGCTAGGGATGAGAATGCCAGGTAGGCCAGTTCTCAGGTCCCAGTGGTGGCAGTGGGCAGGCCTAGCATGTTTGTCCTTGGGCCCCAGGGTAGCATATGCTGGCACTGATGTTTGTGGGTCCAGGTGGGCTGATTCCTGGGCCTCTAGGCTGCTTGCTCAGTTGTTGGCCATGGTAGTAGTGGGCCAGGTGGGTGGAAAGGCCCTCAGGCCCCTGGGCAACAGGTATGGTGTGGGCAATGACAGTAGTAGTAGTAGGACAACCCTCCACCCACCAAGTGGTCCACACTGGTGTTGGTGGTGGCTGCATCAGGCTGGATATGCCAGTCCCCAGGCCCATAGGCGGCACATTGCAGGTGGGTGCCAGCTATGATGGTAGTAGTGGATTAAGTAGATCTGTCCTCAGGCCCCTGGGAGCAGTGCTCAGGTGCCATCAGCGATTGGATGGGCAGGGAAGTCTCAAGGATCCTGGACAACGTGCACAGGCACTGAGGGAGGAGAACCTGGCTGGAAAGGCCTATCCTCAGGTCCACCAGTGGTGCATGTGGATGCTACCTGTGGTAGGCAGGGTCATTACCAGGCCTCTGGTGGATGGCTTAGGTGGAACAGCAGTGGCAGCATTGTAGCCCTGCTGCTAGAGAGGGCAAGTTTGCTTTGAGTGGCAGCAGTCATAGACAGGCAACTGGGGAACATGTGCTTCTACCCCAACTGGTGCCTACAGGCAGGAAAACCTGTCCTCATGGCAAGTCCAAATGTGTGGTGGCCCCTCTGCTGGGGGGTTGGGGTCACTGCCACTGGGGCTGTCTTTGATACTCAGTGGCAACAATGTGCAGTAGTGTCAGATTCAGGCATGGGAGCTTGTCCTCAAGAAGTGTGAAAATGTGTGGCAGACCCACTGCCGAGGGTGGCAGGGTTGCTGCCAATGGCTCATGCTTTAGTCCTGGCAGCAACAGCCAGCAGTGGCAGTGGCTGCAGGCAGAGGATGTCAATGGGGGCACCAGGGATATGGGGGTGCGGGGGCTCTTGGGCCCCAGGGCAGGATGCAGTCTGGTGGGGTCTGGGCTTTTAAAATGGCACCATGCTACAGCTGCTTAGGATTCAAAGAGTTTGGGGGATCTAGGCTGAACCCCCTCTCTGAAGCAGTGCTGTTGTATGGTCTCCAGGCAATTCCCTGTGTTAGTCTCAGGGTCTGCAAGAGTTGAGGGGCTCTTTCTTGGCTAGGATGGCAGGAGTCCACGATTTGAATGTGACATATGTGACATTCTGGGGGTCTCTCACTCATTACCCACATAGGGAAGACTTTCCAGGCTTTTAGACAATCCTGGCTGACAGGCTGTTTCATTTCCCTCTCTTTCTTTGCCTTAGGTGTTACTTGTTGCTGCTCTCTTGGATTCCAATGTTCTCTCTTAGATGATCTTGTCAAAGTGTGGTTATCTACTGCTGTTTTTGTTCTTTGTGAAGGAGGTGAGTGCCAGATGCTTCTACTCAGCCATTTTGGAGCCATCAACATTATCTTATTTATTTTTAATTTCTGAATACTATTCCATTGTATGGATGTACTACAGTTTGTTTACACATTCACCTACTAAAGGACATCTTGATTTCCTCCAGTGTTTCATAATTATGAATAAAGCTGCTGTATGCATTTATGTGCAGGTTTTTGTATGGACATAACGTTTTCAAATCCGTTGGGTAAATACTTAGAGTGCCATGGCTGGACTGCATGTTAAAACTATGTTTAGCTTTGTAAGAAACTGCCAAACTGTCTTCCACAGTAGCTATACCATTTTGCTTTTCTGCCAGCAATGAATGAGTGTTCCTTTTGCTCAGAATTTTTATCGATTTTGGTGTTATCAGGGCTTTTTTCTCCTTTTGCATTTTAACTATTCTCATATGTGTGTTGTGATATCTTAGTGTTGTTTCCTTATATTTAAAGATGTGTTTGAGATATTTTTTTTTCACAATTTAATTTTTTTCTAGGTATGTATGGAATTCAGAACTTTTCTTTTTAATACCTAGATTCTCAGTTATATTTTCAACAAATCAAGTGTTATTTAGTTATATATTAGTGTTTCTGCTTCTATTCCAACTGTTTTGATTTATTTCTCAAGGAATTCATAATTCTGAAATTGTATTTTTATTCATCATCTTATTACTATCATCTTTAACTTCCCTCCAATTTTTTGTTATTTTCCCCTGCATCGTAAGGCAGCTTCTCAAATTTGACATTTATATCCCTGATTCAAGATTCTGAATTTCAAATTCTGTCTTCTAATGGAGGTTTTTAAATTCAGGTGCTGGATTTTCTTGTCTAGTTTCCTTATAGCATTCATCTCCCTTAACATTTCTGTTTTTCTTTAATCTCTTCTCTTGTAATGGCTTCATGTTCTCATTTTTTTAAAGCTTTGTTTATTTGTAAAATCATTATTTTTTTGTGGTATGATTCTCTCCAAGTCTTTCTTTAAAAGGAGATGGATTTAGTGTTTGACGGCAGTCAGGTTTTGTAGCTTGGCTTTCCCTTTACCTAATTAGTCATATATTTAAAAGTACTTTTACTTCTTCTTTTTTTGGAAAACATAAACCATTGGTAGAATATACAAAAATATTTGATGCAGGATGCTTTGTGGCATTTCCCTCCTCAGAACAATACACAAAGCATCAAAGCATCACAAGTTTCACTTGCTTTGTCTAACTCATTGTTTTCTGAGGGTTGCAATCTCTGAAGCTACTTGACTAAGAGAAATTTTGGAGTGGGTAAGGGGCAGTGTCTCACTAATTCAAAATAATAAGTTATGGCAGTAGAGAAATGGGTTTCCCGTTTGAGGCTGAAAAGGCCTGAGTTTCTGATTCACAGGCAAAGATGTCATGCGAGAAATTTTATATTCTTTATTCTTCAGGAAAGAATATTTACTTTACCTCAGGTGAAAACCATATGCCAATCTCTCTTTCACATTCTAATTCTCATTTATGTTTCATACATTTTTAATTAGTGAAAATGCTCCCTATGGTCTGGCAATATGTTGACTGTCAGACCTAGTTTAAGATGTAGTTACAAATTATCATCATTTTCTGAATTCCCACAAGTATTCCATTGGGAATTGGGAAAAATTAAACATAAAATGGCTGTCTTAATGCTATAATGGCCAAAAAATTGCATTTCAACACAAATTTAAGATGTCTTCTTACAAGTATATCTTATGAGGTAAAGAATGCTTGAAAAATACAGAAGAAAAAGTATAAGAAATCATAGTAGATCATAAACAGATTATGTCATCAATAATTGTCTTTAATAAATTAAATTTATAATATATATTATAAATATATAATATAAATAAATCTGGATCTCAGATTTTAATTTTATTTATATAGCTCTATACAAGCATTTTTATGGTTTTCCCAGTGACTGAAACAGATTTTGAGATAAATAAGGAGAAAATAGAAAGAACTGCATGAGTAGTAATGAATAGCAATTTATAAATCATAAAGTAAGACTTTAAAATAAAAAAATTAGAGGCCTCTAGACACCACAGTTCACTTACTGAAATTATTAGGAAATAAGATAAAGCTCTTTAATCCATGTTTTTTAAAGCTTACAGAGATAATAGAGATATAATTTTCATACAATAAAAACCTGCTCATTTTAAATTCGTAGTTTGAAGGCTTGGTAAATGCATATAGTCATGCAACTACCATGATTATCAAGTTTAATCACATTTCTGTCACCCAGAAAAATTCCCTGATACCCCTTGACAATCAATACAGGCCACCAGCATTCAACTTGGAACCACTGATCTGCTTTGAGTCATTACAGTTTTACCTCTTCCAGAACATCATATAAATGGAATCATAGAGCATGTAGGCTTTTGTACCTGGCTTCTTTCGCCTAGCATGATGTTTCTTAGTTTTCTCTATATTATTCGTGTTTCAATAGCTTGTTCTTTCTCTACTGCTGAGCAGCAGTTCATTGTATAGATAACTTAACATTTTGTTTATCCATTCAGCAATTCATGGACCTGTGTTCTTTTCAGTTTGGGGTTATTATGAATAACGCTATGATAAACATCAGCATACATTTGATTAGTGGATACAGGTTTTTATGTCTCTTGGGTAATAGAATCATTGGGTCATATGGTAAGTTTATTTTTGACTTTTTGAGAAACTGCCAACATAATTTTCAAAGTGGCTGCATTGTTTTAAATTCCCACTAACAGCATATGAGGGTTTCAGTTGCTCCACAACTTGCCAACACTTGACATTGTATGTCTTTTTAGTTTTAGCTATCCTAAATGTGAAGAAAATATTCAAAGGCAAACAGCATATTTGTATGGCTCTTCAAGCTTGCTAGGTTCCCTGGAGTCTCACTTAGATGTGTGTTGTTTATCAGTCAGACAGGCATACATGAAGCACTTCTTATCTGTACTTCCATAAATCTCTTAGCTCTCATTTCCAAAATCTCCCTGTTAAACTTTTCACTGCTCTGCAACCAACTCCAAACTGACCCTACCCTCTCCTTACTAAAGCTGTGGGTTTTAGTTGTCTACTTGTGGAAGGTATAGAAATGGCCACAGTGTAAGACCACAAATCATTCTTAACCAATGAAGTATCCATGATTCCTGACTAAACAATTTCAAGTTGTTGCCTACCTTTAGTCTATTACCTGTGCCCTTAAATTTTATTTAAAATTTTTCCAGCTTATACTCATTGTCTTGAGAAGAGAATCATCCCACACCACACTACCACTACCAGAAGTAGCACCATTTGTTCATTTTTGTGAAGCAGGAAAGAGTTGTGTATATACACATACACATGTACACACGTACACACATAATAGAATGATGCTAAGTGCCAGATTGTATCTGCCTTGGCCTTGTCAAAGAGCATGGCTGTGGCTAGAGAAGTATTGGAACTGGGAGCTTTCAGTGCATAACCACAGGTTTTATATACATCTGGTAAGGGGAAAGAGTAGACAAGGGTAAGTCACATTAAGGGTGAGTTTCATCCTGCACTTGAGAGAAGAGTAAAGGAGGATATGAAGAATAAAAACAATTAATAATTTAGTTATCTGAGGATGTATTACATGTTAATTTAAAGGTAATGATAGTCCATTACTGTCTTCAGTTTTGACTTTAACATAAAAGAAATGATCAAAAGTAAAATTAACAATGAAGAGAAAGTTTCTTTGTTAAATATTTGAACAGGCCAGAGGAAGAAGTTATAAAACTCTCTTTTCTGTCAGTGTAGTAGAAGTAGACAAAATAACATCGTGGCTTGGAGGATTGAAATCAAATTAAGATGAACGTGCCAAATGCTTGATGCTATTTCCAGGTGTAAAGGACAATAATTAGGCTATAAATTATGATAAGATTTTGGAGAGGTGTACATCAATAATTACTTAGAATTACTTCTAATATACAAGGTGCGACTATGATGGTGATTATAATTCTTTCTTACCTTCTCTCAGCAAATTTTGTTTATATTAATCAATTGATGAACATAAAAAGCACATTCTGTATTAGAATTTTTTTAGCTACTTAAGATCACTAGAGTGTATTTTATAGTCATAATATGGGCTTTATGAGGAAAAAAATTTGTATAGGCAAAGCCTTATTATATCACTACTTATATTATCTACTGAGGACCTCATGTTGGCCTAGCTACTATATTTCGTGCCTTTCATAAAAGCAACTCTATATCTGAGTTAAATGAGTCTTCATGCACAGCCTAAAAATGAACAAATCACTATGCACCCTGAATACTCTTGGAAGGATAAATGTTGCATGTAGCGCAAACAAAACAGGAAAAATCATATGTACAGCAAAAAATTGTCCATGAGGATAGATGTAAGCAAATCTAAAGGAAGTCATTCAAAATGGGCAGAATGATGACTCTCCCACTCATATTTTCACAGTTCTTTGTTGTTTAAAGCTGGAGTTCTAGTCTCTCATGTATATTTACAGATTTTTCGTTTAGTTATATTAACAATACACCTAATTCCAAGTGCTTTATACGTTTTGAAACATTTTCACTTAATTTGTTTGATCACAACAATTCTGCTGTTCTCCTCATTATACAGATGGCTTTCAGAGGAGTTAAATAAGATAATTAGCATGTGGCTATATTAGTCATGATTCTATTCGGTAGCAAACAAACAGAATTTGCACGCAGGGATTTTTTTAAGCCAAGTCAAATGTCTTTTCCATCTTCTATGCTGACGAAATCTCTGAAGAAGATACAATTTCTTTGACGGTCAGAAAAACAGAGGCGTTCAGAAACATCAACATGAGGGATCCCTTTTCTTAATTGCCTTGTTAGATCCAGACACCCTAGCAAGAAATTAGCCGTCCAAGTATTAAGTTCTGAATAAACATCCACAGTGGGGGGAGGTCATTTAGAAGATTCACAAACTTCTGTTTCTTCAGCAGTCATATGCCACATAATGATGTTTTGATCAATGATAAACCACAAACATGACAGTGGTTTCATAAGAGTATAATACCATAATTTTAAGGTAACTTTTCTATGTTTAGCTCTGTTTAGATACATAGATACTTACTATTGTGTTACAGTTTCCTACAGTATTCAGTACAATAACATGCTATACAGGTTTGTAGCCCAGGACCACTAGGCCATACCACATAGCCCAGGCGTGTAGTAGGCTCTACCATCTATGTTTGTGTAAGTGCACTCTGTGTTGTTCCCACAAAGAAAAAATCATCCAAAGATGCATTTCACAGAACGTATCCCCATTGTTAAGCAACACAGGACTGTACTTTATGTGTACCAATTTAACGCCCTTGCCACTGTCTAATTTCTGTTATGGTTTTTCCATCATGTATGTTTTATTTTTCCTCCTACTGAACTATAAACTTACTGGAGGCAGGATTTATATCAATTTTGTCATGAATCTCATGCAGCGCTTACCAAAATGTGTCACACACTGTAGTTCATGATAAATGTTTGTTAAATGAATTAATTATACAATCCTATTCTTGTTGTTTGTGTATTATAATTATGTTTCTTTGGTCTATTGACAAGAACTATCAGCTGGATGTAAAGTATAAAAGTGGAGCTTTGACATCCATTAATGAATAAAGATGTATGGTTAAGCTAAGAAGGTGCCATACGATATGGTGAGGGACAATAATGAACTAATGTGAATGGTATATGGAAAAAACATTAGCTATGTCAGGGGAAAAAAAGAAAGAAAGTCAGGGAGAACTGGGGATTAGCAAGAGGAAGAATGAAGTCAATTTAGAAAAAGCTAGAAAAGACGCTAGTTAGACTTATCCTTGGCTAAATGTCCAAGGGAACTGAGGAGGATGGGACACCCACATAAGTAACTCCTGCAGCAGTTATCCTGGGAGAGCATTTTTTGTCTGAACCTAAAGGGAAAATATTATTTTTTCTTTTCTAGAGGCAGAGTCTCTCTCTCTCTCTCTCTGTCACTCAGGTTAGAGTGCAGTGGCTCTATCATAGCTCACTGCAGCCTCGAACGCCTGGGCTCAGATGATCCTCCTGCCCCATCTTCCTAAGTAACTAGAAACCCAAGTGTGCACCACTACACATGGCTAATTTCTTGTAGAGACAGGGTCTCGTTATGTTTCCCAGCCTGGTCTCAAACTCCTGGCCTTAAGCAATACTCCCACCTCGGCCTCCTAAAATGCTGGGATTACAGGCATAAGCTACCATAACCAGCCCAAAAGGAAATTCAGAAAGAGTAAAACTTCTTCATTGGCCAGAGCACGCAAGGTATCATTCAGCTACGCTCCACGTAGAAGAAGAATGGAATGAAGACAAGAGTTATCACTCCTTTATTGAAACAGATGAAGATCAACTCAGTAGCTGTGATTTCAGCCATATGGAACAAATATTAAAACAGATTGCATGAAATAAAGAAGAAAACTCTAGCTGAAAACAACAACTGCAAATAGAATAGGAAACCTTTTCCAAGTGCTTAAAGAGAAAAAGATGGTTTCCTTAAGAGCCAATCATACAATTCCTCTCAGGGAGAACTTGGTGTCTGTGACGGGAACACCAGCACTAGGTCATAAAGATGAGGCTGCGGGGATAATGCTCATAGGTAATAAAAATGCTTTGCCCAAGACATTTACCAGGATGTTGAAGATGAGTGAGCTACACGAAGGGGGATAAAGATTCAGAGAGAGAACAGCCCCGGATATTGGTGGGAGATTAACACTGGTGACAAGAATGAGTCAAGCTCTTTTAAGCCCAGGGATGTCTAATGTACAATTTTAAGTAATTTGCTGTACAATTATCATGAACCTTTAGCAAAATGTGTTAAAAATAAGTTTGAGTCTAAGATACTTTGAGGAGCTAAATAATTGGGGGCTATTCATTTTGAGTGGTGAGGGATTATACAAAGATGTAGGACTAGAATAGATTTGTCTTTCTTTTATATAGGAAAAGAAAGACAAATCAGAAACATTTTAATAGAAGCTAGAAATTGGAGTCAGGGGAAACGGGAGAAAATACTATATACTGCTTTGTTTCCCACTATATCGTTATGGCAATTGGAGACAATTTTATTGAAATCTTCACGGGCGAAGCAACCCAAAGAAGTGAAGAACTAGTGAGGTACACAAGAAACTCAGAAAAAGATGGACTCATTCGTTTACTACCTACTTGCTTACTGCATGAAGTACAATTTAGTCATGGGGGATGGGACTTATACTGAACTAACCATGCTAATAAGAAAATTGTGAAAGAAACTAAGGAACACCTGGTTTATAAAGAGAGTGACTGGAAACCTAATTTTCCTGTGTATATGACTGCCTGAAGGAAAGCCTAGCTTAAGAATCAATGGAATAATAATAAATCAAAGGAATAAATAATAAGTTTCTTCCAAAGAGGTCAGAGATAGACTGAAGTTGTGGGACCACGTTTAGATCAGGTGGGTCTTCACCTCTCCACAACTATTCATCATTCCGTCAGATATTAATAGATAAAGAAAATAAGGAATAAACAGGAAAGTATGGGTGAGTTTCTTGGACTTTGTAAAAGACATTTTGCTGTATACAGAGGCAACAATTGAGCCACTCCAAATTAAAACGCATCTTGCTAACCTCCAGTTATCTAAGCCCAGACAGGCTGTCCCCTCAATGTGCTCACCAACCCAGGTAAGTAAAGGTGTGTGTGTGTGTGTGTGTGTGTGTGTGTGTGAATGCTAACATAAGCAGATTGCATTAAGGATGGAAATACATGGGAATACAAGGGGATAAAACTTCCTAATAATAACAATAATGGACCAGTCATCATGTTAAGCCCCATGCAAATAGGTCACTGAATATGTTATCTGTTTATGATTTACATAAAACCCTTTATTGTAAGATCTTGAATGTATAAATTCACAGGAGCGTTTCTTTATCTTTATTTTGCTTTTTAGACAGAATCTCGTTGTGTCACCCAGGCTGGAGTGCAGTGGCGTGATCTTGGCTCACTGCAACTTCTGCCTCCCGGGTTCACGCGATTCTTCTGCTTCAGCCTCCCAAGCAGCTGGGATTGCAGGTGTGCACCACCATGCCCATACTAAGCTTTTGTATTTTTAGTAGAGATGGGGTTTTGCCATGTTGGCCAGGCTGGTCTCAAACTCCTGGCCTCAGGTGATCTGCCCACCTTGGCCTCCCTAAGTGCTGGGATTACAGACGTGAGCCACCAAGCCCCGCCCGGCCTACAGGAGTGCTTTTTAAATTTATTTATTTATTTATTTATTTATTTATTTATTTATTTATTAACATTACAATGTGCCTGCGCTTTTCCTTTCAGATCACAGTGTCTATCTTTGGCTTTTTACTACTGAACAGTAATAATAGCTATTATTTATTAGGTGCATACTAATTGCCAGGTGCCTGTGCCCACTGAAACTTATTTAATCCTCACCAACAACTCTATGAGGTCACTACTATGATCCTGTTTTTTATAAATGAGGAAACTGCAGCTTGGAGAGTTTATTTCTTAAGGTGAAATGTTAGCAAGTGGCATACCACTGATGGAAGCCATAAAGACTTGACACAACACTTCATAACAAGAAAAAAATAAGGGAAAAAGTGGTACTAGTAAAAGATACCTGAAAAAGGACAAAGTGGTACTGGCAAAGCTGCTACTGAAAGAAAGTCCTTGTTGTCTCTTGGGTGTCAGGAGGACACCGGGTAATGTTAGTTCACTTTTCCACAGTGCCCTATCATGGCACAAACTCGGAGTCATCAGTGTCAAAACCAAGATTTCCCTGAAGATGATGAAGACACCTAGCATCTGAAGCAGTGCTTGTATTTATTTTCTAAGCCCGTTTGTCTTTCCCAAAGGTTATATTCATTGCAAAGAATCACAGGCAGCAAGCTGCACACTGCACTAAACACCAAGCCTCAGGTCCTGAGCACAGAAGCTTGGGGCATAAGTAAACTGTAGCTAGATTAGCCCTTACAAGTAACCTAATCAGAGTTTTTGTTTTAAAACATTTTCACACAACAAAATACTCAGGGATAGCACTATCTTTTTCTTTCTAAGTAAACTCACTAGTTCAGTAATTCTCCAATCGGTTATCTCAAATTGGCCCAATATTTATTGACTGCTCCCCTTTGTCCAACAGATGAAGCTGGCTGCACAAAAAGGCCACTTATCCAAGCCATCTCTAAAGACATGGCTTGCCTAGAAAATTAGCACCAGGCCTGGCCTGGTATAGGTAATTAGGTGAGGTGATTTCTGAGATTTTAGTTCCACGTATTCAAAGTAACTCTCATCTAACTGAAAGTGGTTTCCATAGAGGATTTTTTTTAGCCTCCATTCAGGTCAAGTTTGACAGCAAATAATATTCAATCAAAGGAACTGTTGGGTCAAGGAAAAGGTCAACACAGAATTTGAAGTCCCTCATTTCAGATATTTTTATTCCCTTGGGATAAACACATTAGCAGTCTTTTCTGATTTCTCATCAGAAAAGACTGAGCGCTGAGCATGAAGGGCTTTTCAGAATTCAGATACTCATTTCTGTGATGGCACTTGAAGTTCAGATGATGGAAATAGTAGATAGCGGCCCCAGGCCAGAAAAGCCTGCTTCTGGGAAGAAAAAAGAGGGTACTGCGACTCGAAGCATTGTGAGCTTCAAGTTCAGCTTCAGAGTTTCAACCCTTCTCTTTGCACAGGAAAATAATTCAAAAATAGAGAACTAATAAAAACAAAAGGGAATCTGAAATTTTAACCAACTGTTTTATGATCTGGCCTTCCAAGGCCTGGTGTACATCAATATCTCTGGATTCATTTATGCCCAGGATGTGCCTGTGAGTTTACATCAAAACGAAGGCCGTTTGACAAACGTTCATTGAGAGCCTATTCCATGCCAGGCCCTTGGGGAAATGAAAGGGCACAGGGCAGATAAAACAGCAGCCGGCTTTTGAATAAGAACAGGTGGATTTGCAGTGCTAATGTTGTTTCATTAGGGTCCAAATGTCGTGCATGCTAAAACCACTCTTTTTTGTTGCTGCATTCATTTTCCCATCTCCTATTGCCATATCCTTTCGTAACAGAGTGTCTCCTTCCCTCTGATCAACCTCTTCCCCACCTCCTCATTGTACAATATCTTCCTGGACAGGTCCAAGGAAAAGATGCGTGAATCACCACATGCCCATCACAGTTCTTCCCTGGAAGTTTCTAATTAGAGGCGAGGGTACAGCAGCCTATCACATCTGAGAGTCTATCTGCAAAAAAAGGTCCTTAGAGAGACAGGCAGGGACGAATGAGGAACCGAGGGAAGGAGCTATCATCCCCTAGTAGCATGGAGAGTCCTTAGGTTCTGTCCCTGAGTCTCTTGATCCCTGCAGCATTTCTTTGAGAATGTCTCTATAGGATATAGAGGGACTAAAAGAGAGACTTCAAATTCTATGTTGACTTTTTTCCTGGCCCAGGAGTTCCTTTGACTATCTCTACAGGATCTTCCCCAGGTTGATGAGCCAATTCCACCCTGGCTCCTAAGTCCCTCTTTTCGTAAGCAAGGGTTGATTTCCTATCTCTAGACACTGAAAGAATCTTAACTAGTATTATGACCTCAGGACAATTATTTAAGCTATTATTGCTTCATTTTCATTTTCTATGGGGTTAAAAGACATAGCTAATGGTGCTATTGAGTTTTAAACTAGATTATACATAGGAAACACTCCACACACAGTAAATGCTCAACAAGTAAGAGCTATTTGCATTATTGTTACTACTAATGCTGACAAGAGGAGGCTCTGCAAAAAAAACACCAAAGGTTCCTATGATGATATAGTAAATCAACATAATCCAATTTACTCTTTGGTTTCATGGGTATCTGGTCAAAATAAATCTATTACGGGAAGTGACCATCTCTGGAAGAGCTAATATGTATCTGGTCTGAGGCTAAAATATAAAAACCAAATCCTAGATTTGGGGACTCAACTGACGTGCTGCCCATAGGTGAGCAAGAGTTGGAGATCCCATAAGCAAACCTCAACGAGGTGTCATGGAAAATTATGTTGGAAAGATAGGATAGGCCAGGCTTGATTTTTGAGTAAAGGGAATTTGGTCTGCTTTTTTTTTTTTTTTAACCAGGCACATGCTGTAACTCAGTGGGATTAATTTAGTTTAATGAAGAAGCAAAAGTGGCTTGACACATGATCCAATAAAATGTTGGTGATAAATCTTTGTTCCGTTCCCTCTGAGAACCTGGAGGCCAACAGTGACACAATTAAATGTGCAAACACTGATCTGTCATATTTTGATAAATCCTTGATGTTCCATCTCTGAAGACCCTGCAAAGGTTAAGTCCCATGAGTTCTCAAGCCAGTTTCAGCGTTTGAAGAAGCTGCCTTGTCTTGAGAAGCAAGTCTCACAAACACTATGGCATGTTGTTCATGTATTCACTTATTTACGTCTCAAAATTCTACGATGTAGTTATTTATATATCTTTCCCATTTTATAGATATGGAAACAGAGACACTGAAAAGGTAAGTGACTTTTGCAAATTCATATGGCTAATAAGACAAAGACTCAAACACAGACAATCTGGTCTAGTTCATGTTATTAGCTCCTATACAAACCCACTCAACTACCACTGCAGCTAGTACTACTGCAGGGAAGTGAATGAACTCTGGAGAGATTGAAGTGGATATAAGTGATTGGCTAAGATTTGGAAGCAACCAAAGTGTCCATTGACAGATGACTGAATTTTAAAACATGTGGTGTATACACACAATGGAGTACTATTCAGCCATAAAAAAGAATGAGATCCAGTCATTTGCAGCAACATGGATGGAACTGGAGACCATTATGTTAAAAGAAATCAGCCAGGCACCAAAAGACAAACATCATGTGTTCTCACTTATTTGTGGGATCTGAAAATCAAATCAACTGAACTCATGGACATAGTAGAAGGATAGTTACCAGAGGCTGGGAAGAGTAGTGAGGGGTTGCGGGACAGGTGGGGATGGTTAATGGGTACAAAAAAAAAATAGAAAAAATGAATAAGACCTACTAGTTGATAGCACAACAGGATGACTATAGTCAATAATAACTTAATGGTATAATTTAAAATAACTTAAAGAATGTAACTGGATTATTTGTAACTCAAAAGATAAATGTTGGAAGGGATGGATACCGTATTCTCTCTGATTTGCTTATTTCACTTTGCATGCCTGTATCAAAACAGCTCATGTATTTCATAAATATATACACCTACTATGTACTGACAAAAATTTTAAAAAATTAAAAATAAAAAATTATATTAAAAATAAATGATTGGGGATAAGAAGGTGTCAAAAATGACTTTCAGTTTTGCAGTTTGTGCAAGTTGTTGGAGAAAGGCATCACCCACTGAGATGAAGAATATTCTTTCTCCCTGTTAATACTCTCATTGCTCAGCCTGAGGCTTAGGCTCCTGTGAGTGTTGGGGTGTGAGTGGAGTTGTGGAGGGTAAGCCAGATGCACCGGGTGAACACTCTGGACTTGAGATATTTGTCCACCCAAGTCTTTGAGCTAAATTAGATCAGCTTTGTATCCTGCTTCCATTTTGAAAGCAGGAACCATGTGGTCAAAATATCTTCTAGGTTTTGCAAGGCATGCTGGGCTGAGAACTTTCTGCTGGTGACTCCAGAGCCTGGATACTGAATGAGGTCTAGTTCCAGAAACATATACTTCAAAATGCACGTTGGCACTTAACATTTTTCCATCTCTCCCCTCGTATATTCAGACCATCATCTATCTGTTGCAACATTTGCCATGGCCTGGCTACCACCTTTGGCCTTTGGTGGTCTATGTGACAGTTGCCATAGTCTGAGAATCCAAGGATAATGTGTTTTTTCTGAAATTATTTTTGTACCTTTTACATATGCTGCAAAAGTTTCATTTTAAGAAACAACTTGAGGTTTAAATTCAGCTTAATTTTTCCATCTGGTTTATCTCCATGTGTTTAGAAAATGTTTTTGTGTTTTAGAAATCCAGGTTATAAGAAGAAATGACTAGTTAGTTCAAGAGATTTCCCTCATTCTCGAAAAAAGGCTAGTTATTAACACAAACATGATCTTATTAGGGGAATTCAGGTCTTTTATGATTTAATCTTAGGGTACAGATGGCAAGCTTAAGTGCAATAAATACCAGAACCATGCAGAATTCTTGGTTCAGGTTCTTGGAATTCATCCACAATTTATTTTGTCAACATTTGTCCTATTCTACACTTGGCATCAAGCTGAGTGAGTTGTGTCCCCAGATGTCAAGAAGGAACATGCAATCTCATGAGAGTGAGAGGATAAAATGCTTATGACCCTCCAGTGTATCTCAGTCATAACCTAAAGGGAAATGAGCTCTTGTTTGGGGACCAGAGGAGAGAATCAGACAAAGAGGCTTCTAGATTGCTTTGCTGGAGTTGTTGACTTAAGGTCCTCTCTCAAAATTCTGAATCAGAGTCCCAAACAGAATAAAACTTTGGCTGGGTTCAGGTTCACTTTTAAAGGTATTTTGAATTCTGGTCCAATAGCTCTAAAAATATATTTCTTCTTGCTCAAACTGGTTTATTACTTTTGTTGAAAAATGTCCGAGTCATTGAGGGGAAGAACTGAACACTTGGGTTTGTTACGAGGCTTCCAAACAGACAGGGAGTGCGACTGCATTTGTGTTTACAGGACAGGTTGCATCAAGCACCTGGTGGGAATGCAGGCATCTAGAAAAGGGAGAATGCTAATGGGAGTGAGCCCATTGGAGCCCATTGTTGCTGAGTTTGGCGTACTCCCAGTGGGCGTGAGAAAGACGTGGAGAAAGGCAGCCAAATGAGCTGGCATAGAACATCAAAACTGGCTGAGGAATTTTAAAAGGCATAAAGGGCTTTTAATCAGGAGGCAGTACCCTGAGGGAGATCAAAAGCCTATTAGATACAACTGTTAAGATGGAATTTAGTGGTAAAAGGGCCATTTGGATAATTAAAGCCTCATATGTGATTTTTATTGCCTCTATCCATAGAAGCCTCTGAAGAGAACAAAAGATCCTGCTTATATTGATGGAGACCTGTCACCCTGCAGACACCAGCACAGAGTAACGTGGTTTGCAGAGGAGGTGTTGGCTGCCAGCTGTAGCCCAGAGGTAACAGCCTGGCAGCCCACAGGCCCTGTTCAACCTATAGAGAGGTGTTTTCTGCCCACATAATAGTTAAGATTTAGACAATTTTGTGGGGGAAAAAAAATCCAGTTCTGTGACTTCCCTTGGGAAACCTGAAGACCTGAAAACTCCTAAATTCCCACTTGGCAACTTTTGGCTGAATCTGAGTAGCATCTGTTCCCTTTAAACTAGATGTGGAGTCTCCAGTTTATCCCACACCTAGTGCTTGTATTGCTTATTTTATCAACAATAGTTTCTATATCCTTATCTGCATAAAAAAATGGGAAATGAAACAACGGAAAAACTAAACAAATTGCTGTGTTGGGCTAACCCGGCCAGATACTAATCAACGGTGAAATCACACCCAACTCCCTTGGCTCACCAGTGCTCCTCCTAATGATCAGGTAGCTTTCCTTCGGAGTTACCTTCAGGGAGGGAATGTGCTGGTCAGGCTGGTCAGGCTGACATGAATATCTATTTTGTTTGACAGCTATTCCTTACTGGAAATGAATAAATTGTGATTCTGACTTACTCATTAGTCTTCAGTACTTTATTTTTTTTTAGCCTAAATCAGCATTTCTAAATCCAATTAACTTTGATACATGCACAAGGGTGTTTTTATGAGCCTATGTGGCAGGGGGCCAGGCCCTCAACATCAGTTAATGTAGGAAGGTGATTTCACTCTGAAAGGGTCTTTCTGTGTGGCCAGCCAACTTTCCATGGCCTAAGCCCCATGTTCATGCTGTGCCACCTTTTCTCCATCTGAACCTCTAGCCCTTTCTGAAGCTTAGAGTGGGGTTTTACTGTGTTGCAAAGTGAAAATGTAACATAGTAAATGCAATGCAACAGAGTAAAACAGTAAATGCAGAATGAGTGTTAGCAAGTATGATGATCATGATTATGATTACTGACATTGCTGTCACCTCACCCTTGTATCTTCATTAGGCCTCACTCCTTTTTATTAAAGTTCCTGATATTAAAAGATTATAATTCATTTGATACGGGTTGCTGAAGTACAGTGAATTCAATAGACTGTCTCCAATTTTTAACTAATGTAAAGCTGCCCTGAAATAGCTCCTTTTCCCATAGTTGTCAAAATGTGCTTTTCTACGTACAATCATTTCCTTAAGAGGAGAAGGAAAGAAGATCTCAAATGTATTGAGCACTTACTCTCTTTCGACATCGCTAGATAGAAAATAAGTCTGCGATGGTGTCTCCAACTTCAGTTCAACACAGGATACTCTCTCTGACCTAGCCCTCTACCTCTTCAGAGATTTAAAGGCTGTGGGAGGGCAAAGAAACAAGTTTCTGCATCTTCAGGTTCACCTCCAGCCTATTTTTTTTTCCAGGGCCTTGTCCTAGTTTGGACCTGAATCGGGGCAAGTTCAGAGGCATTGAGATGGATGCATTGAAGCCAAAAGCAGAGAAGAAACAAGATCAGGTTGTACCCCAGGGAGAATTCAGGAAGTAAGACAAATTATACCTCGGGAAGAAAAAGATGGGTCAGGGCCTAATGCTAGCAACACATCAGGCAAAGAGGAATTTAAATGAGACTAAGAACAGAAAGCATAGCAGATGGCAGCTTGCCATTAGCAAATCTGAGATATAAAGCAGTGGGGTTATCACTGTCAAAATTTGCTAGTCCTGCAAGCGGCTACTTCAGTATCTTAGAGCAGATTGGGATGCCTGGACTTAGGAGACTTCAGTGATTCTTCCTAAGGAAATGCCAGCGGCAGGGGTCCTGAGAGAGCTAATGCAATGCTTTAAGAATAAATGAAGGTCCAATATGAGGAGAGCAGGCAGTGGAAACAATCTACAGGAACCAAAAAAGAGGTCCGGGAGGTTCATAAACCCAGGGACAGCGATTGGGAGGGCAGGCATAGATCGAAGTAAAAGTGGTAGGAAGCCAAGGAGTGAAGAGCAGATAGAGAAAGGAAGGGAGGAGGATGGGCTGGCATTTAGAGTGGTTGATTCAAAGGCTGACTGGTGTGCGTGACTTACTTAAGAGATTTGCAAACAGGACAGACTTACAATGCCATGAGAAGAGGGAAAGGCACCAAGGTAAGCATGGAGGACTCAGGCAAATACATAATGATCCTTTTCCAATCCTTCATGAAGCTGAGCCCAGGATGGACAGATGAACTGATGGCGAGATGACAGGATAGATGGATGGAAAGCCTACACAACCTGTCCTGACTATTTAGTGCATCTCAGACTCTGTTGTTGCAAGGCATTTCCTGTATGGACTTCTCTGAGCCTCGCTTCCTTCTTCTGCACCATGACTGGGACATAAGTTTCAATCATTTTGTGTTTATTAAACCAGCGTTAGGGCACATCTGAGAAAAACACGAGCCACAGACACATCTGTGGGGGCTCTACAGAAGAGATTTTCGGAGGTTTAGTATTATATACATTCCCTTAAAGCAGGGGGGTGGGTATGTGGGGCGGTAAGTAGGAAGACAGATAGGTAGACAGTAAGGTGCATAGTTACATTTCTGTGAGACTTTAGTTAGTGTCCAGTAAATCTACATTTTTCATAAGATGACCATCTGAAGGGAAAAAATGAGTAAAGAAGAGTCAATATGTAGCTGCCTCTGGGTAGGTGAGAATGTTTGGTCTCATCATGTCTTTTTTCGGCACCTGAGAAGCTAAGCTTGTAATGGGCATTACCAGTGTGCAGTTTTAGAAGCTAGACTTAGATTGTAGATCTAAAGTTGCTATTGACATGTCTTTGCCTAGGGGAGGCCAGCAAAGAATTTACCTATGAATAATCTGTGAGGGCAGCCTGAGGGCTTTTATCTTTCTATGGGGTCTGGCTGATGTTAGTAACAACTATTCATTTGGAAGAGGGTGTTGCAATGAATCAGCCTCCTGGCTTGAGCTTCCCTTTTGCCTAAGAATGTGGGGGGTCCTGATATTTTTATTTTCCTTTGCACATCTAACAAGATGGCTACCACATCTTAGGTGTTCAAGAAGTGACAGATATTCTTGGTGCTCCTGGGTGGAGACAAACCTGTGTAAACCGTAAGGCTCGGTTTTGGGGACACACTGGGTTCTGCCAGTGCTCTGAATGCAAAGGCACAGGTTTAAAACCCTTGACCACTTCTAGTGGCTAGAGAATAAAACAGAAACTCTTTACACACATTGGCCCTCTCTGCTAATCCATCTCCCACTCTTTCCTTACAAGCTGAAGGCACCAATATCCTTGTCTCACCATTTCCCAAACACAGCCCTTCTTTCCTGCCTCTATACTTCTGATCACACTTGTCCCATTTGGAAAGATTCTCCAATCTTGTCTTCCTCCACCTGCCCAAGGCCTACCCACCTAAGTCAAAGCTGCTTTTCCTCACTATGCACCCTCCACTCTTCTGTCTGCTTCCATTACACTCTGATTTCACCTTTCCCATATCCTGTTTCCAGGATGCTTGTTAAAACACATTGCTAGTCCCATCTCCAGGTTTCTGATTCCATAGGTGTAGAAATGTGCATTTCTAATGAGTTCCCAGGGGATGTTCATGCTGCTCTTCTCAGCACCACACTAGGAGAACCATTGCAGAAGATGCACAATGATAAAATAGAAACAGCCTGGGTTTGGACTCAGAGCTTTCATCCTGGTTGTGCCACTTGCTACTGGTGTAACTTTGTACATTCTAGGCCTCAGTTTCTTGTTCTGTAAATGGAACCAACACATGATTGTTTTGAAGCCTAAATTAAATAACATGAAAATGCCTAGCACAGAGTCCTCTGCACAGAGTAGAAACTCAGTTATTGTTAGCTCCATAAAGCAAATGCAGTTTGTGCTACTCATAAAGACAATTTTCTGCTTTCTTTGTGTGTGTGTGTGTGTGTGTGTGTGTGTGTGTGTGGCTATGGCACATGTGTCCTTGATGGAATCAGTTGATGAATTATCTCTTATGTAACCAAAGGACTGAGAGGCAATGTGGTCAGCCTGCTCCGAAGGCCGGCATCTGATGCTTCATCGGCTTGTAGTCTGGTCGCTATAACTTTGTTTCCAAAAAAGGTCTTATAACTGCTCCTCTTGGTTCATCTTTCCCTGGTCCTCAATAATAATAATAGTTATAATGATAATAATAGTGATTGTTCCAATTTGAGTAGAAAGATACAATCCACAGGTATGCTACAGTATGTAAATCTAACAATGAGCCTGAAGGAAAGATTATTATCTCTCACTTCCTAGAGGAGAAAATTGAGGTACAGAGAGGTTAAGTGTTTCAAGTTCCCAAAGCTACTATCAAACAACTGTCATGTTACCCTTTGGGTCCAAATTTGAGTCATTTTGGGCAAAACCTACAATGACAGCAGTTATATTCAATAACCTCATGTAACACACAATCCCTTTCCTTTTTCCACTGTCAAAAGTAGATGAAATTAAAATTAGAAGTCATAATAAAAATTAAATGAAATGGCCCGGCACGGTGCCTCACGCCTGTAATCTTAGCACTTTGGGAGGCTGAGGCGGGTGGATCACCTGACGTCAGGAGCTCGAGACCAGCTTGGCCAACATGGTGAAACCCTATTTCTACTAAAAATACAAAAATTAGCTGGGCATGGTGGTACATGTCTGTAATCCTAGCTACCTGGGAGGCCGAATCGCTTGAACCCAGGAGGCAGAGGTTGCAGTGAGCCGAGCTCACACCACTGCACTCCAGCCTGGGCAACAGAGTGAGACTCAGTCTCAAAATAAATAAATAAATAAATAAAAATAAATGAAATGGTTTAAGACAATGCTATATCATTCTCTGCACAGAAACAAGACACTTTGTTGCCAAAACCGGATGGTACCTGAATCACAGGTGAGGGAAATTCCCTACACAAGCTCAATCAGGCCTTATTGTCTGGGCCTCTGGCTTTTTAGTACTTCATCAAAATACTCTTGTTCATCCCCTTTCTTTGTCTGGCAAACCTCTTCACAGTCTTGAAGAACCCAAGTCAATCATTACCTCTTCTATCGAGCCTTTCTCAGCGCCCCTAGAAAGGGGTAGAATTCCCTTCTGTGTGATGCCATGGTCTATGTGACCCTTGGAAGATGGGGTAGAGATTTATTATTACTTTTTCCTGTGCCTCGCAATGGTGTAGGGTCCATGTACTCAATGTTTAATGGAGTTTCCTTTAGGAAACTGCCTTTTCCCCAAGGTCAGCCATATGATCTGATTAAAACTTAACCACTCTCAGTTCCAGGGATAACCAGTTGTCTTTAAAAAAAAAAAAAAAAATCAATGCATTCCATATCCAGCCACCATGTTGGATTCTGGAAGGGCAGATAGTTCAATTCAGGTCAACAAGACAGGGGGAGACATTTGCTTCTAGAAGGCTCCAGAAGTGATTGAAATTTGTTAGCTCTTCTGGGACAGCCAATGGAAAAGATGGGCTCTCTTCCTCTAGAATCTCAACCCTCTTAGGTAACCACCTGGAACTCTTCCAGGCACCTCAAACTCAACACCTACCAAACAGAAGTCACTACTTTCTACTTTGCTTCTCCCCCATCTTTCCTGGATTCGTGGATAGCACTCAGACCACTCGTGCACCTGGAACCTTCTGGTTACCACAGTCTTCCCTCTTTCTGACCCCGTAACTATTCAGACAATAACTTGCTATTTTTTATTCCTAAACATTACTGTAATTTCTCACCTTATTTTTTTTAAATCTACACTTTATTTTTCCTCTTTTGGGCCCCTTCAGGTCTTGCCAAAACTATTTTAGAGCTTCCTGTCTGATTCCTTTTCTTTCAGACTAACTCCATTCAATCAGACCTCAACATTGCATCTAGGTTCAAGTCTGACTATAATCCACTGCAGCTCAGAATGTTTCTGTGGGTCCCCATTAGATGCAGGATAAATCTCAGCTCTCTGAAAATGATATGCAATTCTCTCCATGATCTGGCCTCTCCTTACCCCTCCCCAACTCTACTCCCTAAAAATCTACACTAAGCAATACTGAATATATACCATATTCTTTCTTGTCCCAATGTCTCCACATGCTGAGTCTTCCCCTTAGTGCCTTCCCTCTCTTTGTCTATATGACTGACACTTTGTCTTTCTCCCCATATCAAGTCAAGTACAATATTAGCTTCTCTATGAATCCTTTCTTGATGTGGCAGGCAAATGTAGGATCTCCTCCTGCCTATGTGTCCAGTGATTCCAACCTTGAGTAGCCTCAAGTTTTTCTGCCTACTAAAGTCACCTTTGGCTTATAGTCAATACTGCAGCCCTCCCTCATCAAACATCCTAAAATTCCCTGCAGAATGATCTGTCACTTGTATTTCAACAATTGGGTCTATATCTGTTGTGGACAATCTTTTTACCATCTCTTCTCCTTATTGCTTTCATCAGTTGATTTTCCGGTTCTTCCCCTTCCTTTTGTAATAACACTGGTAGGTGAGGTACAGTCTTACCTTCCATCTCAACTCCTGTATTCATTTTTAGGAACTTCAGTGTCTGTGTGGATGACCCAGTTAAGCCTATGTGTTCTTAATTTCTTTATCTTCTTGTTTCAAATAACTTTCCATCCTTCACTTTAACTTGTAACAATTTCAAGGTCACACTCTGGATCAAAGCCACTGCTGGAATTACAAATGCCTTACCCCACTCTCTAATCACAACCTTGTAGCCTTCTGGCTCAATTGCGTAAATAACACTGTACTCAGTCTTCACCTACACCCTTTATATTGATCTCCAAAGTACATAGAGCTTAGAAGCTGTAGAAGAAAATCTTCTTAGCTGGGCGTGGTGGCTCATGCCTGTAATCCCAGCACTTTGGGAGGCTGAGGTGGGTGGATCACCTGAGGTCAGGAGTTTGAGACCAGCCTGGCCAACATGGTGAAACCCTATCTCTACTAAAAATACAAAAACTAGCCAGGTGTGGTGGTGGGCACCCGTAATCCCAGATACTCAGGAGACTGAGGCAGGAGAATCACTTGAACCCCGAAGCCAGATGTTGCAGTGAGCCAAGATTGTGCCACTGTACTCCAGCCTGGGCAGCAGAGTGGGACTCTGTCTCAAAAAAAAAAAAGAAGAACGCCCAAAATGTTTTAACTTAGAGAAAAAAGACCTGTTTACAAAGTATGAAGGCAATTTCTCTTATTCATTCCTGAAACCATTGTCTTCTAACATAAAGTCTTTTCTCTCTTCATTTTCTTCTATATCCAATTTGGATAACACTGCTCTGAGCTCCCTATCCATTCTCCCCCCTCATATGTGCTTTTACAAATCCAAAAATCTGGATGAATTTAAAAACTGCCACCATTGGGTCTGCACTCACAGGCCAGTATTACTGGAAAAAAATTACCTGGGCAGGCTGAAGTCTCTCCACACTAACCATCACCAGCTCCAAATGGGCTTTCTACCATACCATATGTTCTATTCAGTTCTAGGTGATCTGCCTCATTCATCAGCAACCATTTCACCTCTCTTCCTCTTCAAACCCCCAACCTTCCTCTTGCTACTGTATTTTGAGCTTGCAACATGTACTTCTTCTTTCTACTGAAAAAACCTGAAATCTTCAAAAGAGTTCTTCTTCATGGTAACATGACCAATTCTGAAGATCTATCAACATCTTCTGGCAGTTTTTCTTTTCTCCATAGTTTCTACAGATAAACAGTTCTTCCTTTCTTGAAGGCCGGCATGCCGCATTTGAGATCTAGACCCCTGCCCTGTCACCTGAACAAGTCCTTCTCTCTTTTAATGCCTCCTTCTTTTTCCTTATACCTCCCCACTGTATCTTTATGATTTCCCTACTGGATCATGCTCTGCAGTACTGAGATAGCCTTTAATATTTCCCATCTTAGAAACAAAGAAAGAAAGAAAGAAAGAAAGAAAGAAAGAAAGAAAGAAAGAAAGAAAGAAAGAAAGAAAGAAAGAAAAGAAAAGAAATATCTGTGGCTCAACAGAAGCTTCACCTATTGCCGCATTTCTCTCATCCCTTTTATCGCCAAAGGTCTTGAAACCTCCTTCCATTCAGTTGTGAAATAGCCCTATTCTGAATTTTGCTTCTGACCACACTGATACTGTATATGAAAGATCAGTGGGACTCTCCAAATTAAATGCATGTTTCTCAGTTTCCATCCTCCTTCACCTCCCAGCAGGATTGCACACCAGGGACAACTCTCTAGTGCTTCAACACATTCTCTCTTGGTTTATGGGGCATATTCCCAATTTTTCTCAGATCTCTATGGCTGATTTTTCTTTTTTTCTGAGTCTTCCAACTGTTTCTATCCCTTGAATGTTGGAGAAACTAAAATCTCCTTGGATCACAGGTATAGTTTGCATGTTCTCATATTTTTCAATCTGTCTCTCTCCCCATTCTCTAGGAGATTGCATTTGTTCCCCTTGACTTCCCCCTACCATATCTATATTCTTGACTTCCACATTTATGCCCCTCTTAGAATATTATTATTAGATAATCCTATTGATTTAACTTCTAGAATAGGACTAGAATCTATTCTCATTTAGAGTAAATCACCATCACCTTTTACCTGACCACTGACATCATATTGCATTGTTTCCTCTGCTTCTTCTTTTGCCCCATTTTCACCCAATCTATTCTTCAAACGGCAGTGAGAGTGATCTTTGAAAAGAATAAATTGGTTTAGAGTCATTTAGCTCCTCGTTTATTTTATTTCAAATAAAATTTGTATTTCCTACCTTGCCCTGTAAGGCCTCTTACATGTTGTGGCCCCTGTCCACCTTTCTAATCAGTTTGTGCCATTCTTGGGCACAAGCTACAGCCACACTGATCTTCAAACACACCAAGCTTGGTGCAACCCAATGACTGCACACTGTTATACTCTTGGTCTGAAATGCTCTTCCCAACCCCTGCAGCATGGCACCCCCCCTCTCAGTTTTCAGGTTCCAGAGTAAATATAACCTCTTTGGGCCATGACAACTCCTTTCTCTTTAAATCAGTATCACACCCACCTCATTATTCACCATTCTGATTCCCTGTTTGTTTCATTCTTAGCTTTTTCCTCCTTGCAATCACGTGCCTGTTCATTGCTTACTGTAGGTCTCCCACACTGGTACACATGCCTGCACAGTACACTCAGCTCTGAGCACAGTGGCAGTAAGTAGGGTCTAACAATTTACAGTCAAATCTTAGCTTTAGCATTTACTCTCTGTAGAAATTGAGTAAGGTTTTTATCATCTCAATGTCATAGTTTCCACATCTGTAAAATGAGAATGATCAAATGTAACCTTATTGGGGTAGTATGAAGATTAAGTAAAAGAAATATGTTTACAGCATTTAGAACAAGGGTTGGCACAGAGTAAGTACTACTGTTACTACTATCTACTGCTATCACTTCTGATAATGATGATCATGATGATGATATTATTGGTAGTATTCAATAAAATTGCTAAACAAGTGAATAAAGGTTTAGATTTATATTATTATTCAACCATGATGTGCCAGGGAACATGCTATTTGCTGTCACATATGCTCTATTTTTAAAATTATGTTCTGACAACAGCTTAATGAAACAGATAGCATTGTACCAATGAAAAGTTATTCAGACAATTTCAATGTATCCAGAATTAATGTATTAATTATATTGTTATATTAAGAATATAATTTTCCTCAAAACACATAGCTCCAAAGTGATGGAACCAAAATTTGAAACCAATTTACCTCCAAGTCTGGTGCTATTTCCAATAATCTTCTGTTTATGAGCAGAGCCAATCTGTCTATAAGAACGACCTAGAATCTTTTAAAATAGAGATTCCTGGTGTCATACCTGGAAACTGAGGTTCTTTAAGTCTAATGTGGAATCCTGAACTCTGTGGCACTTTCAGAAGCATTTTGGTGCCTCTGAAGTGAAGTTAAAATGGAAATCACTGCCTCTGTCTGTGGTTCTATGGCTTTGCCCCTTGGCTCCACAGTGACGGTACAAACCCATTCGGTGAGTCACAGAAGAAGCTAAAGAGGTCCTCTTGGAAGGCCTTCCACTTTCATAGTCACAACCTGAACTGCCACACTGGCCTGAATGTGGCTGAGGATGAGCTTGTGGCTGCTTCACCAAAACCCACCACCAGGGGCTGGAAAATACTACAGTATCCCTACAGTGGTTTGTTTGTTATTATTATTATTTTTTCTAATTGTACTTTAAGTTTCAGGATACATGTGCAGAATGTGCAGGTTTGTTACATAGGTATACATGTGCCATGGTGGTTTGCTGCACCTATCAACCTGTCATTTAGGTTTTAAGCCCCACATGCATTAGGTATTTGTCCTAATGCTCTCCCTCCCCTCACCCCCACCTCCCAACAGGACCCGGTGTGTGATGTGCCCCTCCCTGTGTCCACGTGTTCATTGTTCAACTCCCACTTATGAGTGAGAACATGTGGTGGTTTGTATTTTTATCTTAAATCTGAAGGTAAATCTAAAAGAAACTTCCAGAAAGACTTGGAAGAAATGGCTTTCTTTAAATTGCATAGGAAAAGAGTGATAGACAGATCAATTTCCAATTGGTTCATTATGTTAATTTGTTAGACACCCCAGGAATATAGTTTGTTGGGGAAAGGTTTAGAAAACATGATCCAGAAGAGGCAGACAACCAAAACCATAGGGAAGTGTTTACAGAAAGCTCCGTGTTCAACTAAACAGAGGACCAGATGTTACCACAAACTGCTCCATGTTTGAAAACTTCTTCCAAGGGCTCTGGCCAAGAAAAATAATTGACATCATCTTGCAAACATGGATAGTTCATAGTGTTGGCAATTAGGTACCTAATTTTTTTTTTCATTTATCATGCAGAGTTATCACTTCTCTCAAGCCAAGTAGTAACAGATTTGGCCACATTTCAATACAAATTTGGAAATGTTCAAAGAACATTGGGATTATAATCCCCAATGATCCTCTCAGCTTCTGCTCTTGCTTCTATGACCTAAATTATGAGCAGAAAAGAAAAAATAAAGTTTTTATCCTTTACTGTATGTAAATCCAGAGACGATCCAGAGTGGGCTACTGAAAACTTTTTCTGGAAATATAAGGTTTCCATGCAATTAGTTACTAAATCCTTTGGGAAGGAGTCAGACTAGACATAAGGGGAGGAAGAGCTCTCAGGCAAGGATTCAGGATCAGTGTCTGAGAGGAAAAAGGGAAACAGTGTTTGATGTTCAGACTTCTGTGCCCAGCAGGGTACACAACCCATTGAAATGGCCTAGGGCTGCAGTGGGTAACGTTTTCAGATTCTGTTTGTCTAAACAGTCTAGTCTGTGCTGCAGTAACAAACAACCCCCAAAACTCAATGGCCTAAAATAAAAGTAGAAAATAAAGTTCTAGTTTTTCTTCATATTAGATGGCCAAAGCAGGTTGACAGTGACTCCCAGCTCAGGAACTCCAACTGATACAGCCTCCGTCTTAAAATATATTTCCCTGATGAACTCAGTAGAGGACAATAACATGATGTGCCTTGTACCAGCTCATAAATTATTCTACCCAGAAGTGATGCATGTTATTTCCAACCACATTTAGTTCAAAGACCTTGTTACAGGGCCACCCCTATGTTCAAGCATGCAGGAATTCTCCATGTACCTGAAGGTGAAGGAGAACTGCATATTAGCAAAAATTAGTAATGGATACCATATAGATCAAAAAGCATAGTGTCTGGAAAGAATATCCTGCTGGCATTCAAGGGAAAGTAAATGAATAGGTTGGCCATTTGGAGGAGGAGGGATTGCCTGGCCTTTGTCCATAGCACAGAGCAGAAGCTGTTGCGTTAAATAAAATGGTGAAGGCACAGATACTTCAGCAGCAAGAGGCTCTTCTTCCAACCAATACAGAGTCTGTGACTGTGCACAAATCCCTGTTGATGTGGAAGAGGCAGGAATGTGAAGGTCATGGCCTGAACATGGGCAGTCAGGTGCAAGTTCTCTAAGGGGTGCCTTGAAGGGATTGAGTAGGGAGGCAAGAGTTCTAAAAATTACTGCAAAAACGAAGTTCTGGTGCTCTCATAATACTAAAGGCTGACATTGATTGATAGGTCAATGTCTATGTGGCTGCACCTTGTGGCCAAGGAAGTCAATGGCACAAACAAAGACTGGAAAAGCAGACAAGGGCCAGAACATGTAGAGGTCTTGCATGCAAAGGTAGGAGAGACAAATTTTATTTGAAATGCAATGAGGAGCTGAATGACTCTTAACCAATTTATGCTTTTAAAAGATCACTCTCACTGTTGTTTGAAGATGAATTGGGTGAAAATGAAGCAAAAGAAGAGATAGAAAAAGAATTATGATATTATGATAATGGTCAGGTAAAAGGTGATGTCAATTTACTCTAAGTGAAAGATAGTTTCTTGCACAAATTTGGAAATTAAATCAATAGGATTTGCTCATACAGTGGGTAAAGGAGGGGAGAGGAATGAAAGACGACTTCCAGGTTTCTGACTTGAGTAGCCAGAGAGGTAACGGTGTTGTTCCTTTGCAATGGGGAAAGATCAGTAGAAGCCTAGAGATTAGAAAACATCAGAAGTATAATTTTGAACATTAAACGTGTAATGGTTATGATAAATTTAAGTAGGAATATTAAGTAAACAAGTGAATATCTAAGAATAATACTCCAATTAGTGCATAACTGAGGAAGCCAAGAACACCAAGACAGTATTGTCCTAAACATTTTAATTTATTTATTCAATATGTATTTACTGAGTGACAGAAATGTGCTGAATACTGGAAATAAAGAGGTAATAAACAAAAGGTTCTGGCTTTATGAACTTCACGTTCTAATGACTTTATGCATACCCTTTAACCATCGGAAGCATCCCATGAGGATGGCGGTATTAACATTCCCAGTTTATCAGTAGGGAAACCAAGGCATGAGGAGGTATGACACAGCTCATGAGAAGTGGGAGCTGGGATTTGAAGGTCCTCAGCATGACTCTAGAGCACAGGCTTTCAAGCCCTGAGCTATGCTGCCGCCACTGATGCCTGAGAAGGACAGTTATTCTTTTCTGTTCTCAACATATGAGATAACAGCACTTTGGAAAAGGAGGGTAAAAAATATAGGTTGAGTATTACTGTTAAGTCAGATGGGAAACACACGTAATCTCAGTGCCAAAAGTCCAAGTGAAATAACCTGAGGAGCCTCAAGGCTTCAAAGTTTCTCCTACCTCTGTCTGTTCCTTGCAGAGATAGCTAACCTCCTTCCTCAGATTGTGAAGTGCAAGAGTCTGCTCATCCCAGGAAGATACAAATTGGGAGAACCTGGCTTCAGCCTCCAAGCTCATGTTAAGGCAGTGCAGGGAGCTAGCACCCAATGGCAAATATTTGAATCCCACTCCAAGTATTAGTGCCCAGCATGCTGGGCAATTCACACAGCCATTTTGAAACTTAGGTTTCTCATCTGTAAAATAAGCAAAAAAATCATATTTTCCACACAGGTTTATGGAAGTTAAAAGTGATAATGGCTGTAAGTAGAGTCCTGGAACACAGCATGCCCCCAATAAATTATTATCCATAGTGCCAAATGGGCCTAATACTCCTATTTACATAGGAGTTAATGGGGCATTAGTAGGCACCAGTTTAAGGAATCCACAAGAGAAAGGATTATCTGTAGAATGGGCGGGTGATTACAGGATTATGCAGACTGCCCTGCCCCTTCTCTTTTGGCCAAGTAGAAAGTACTTATCCCATTTTTCTCTCTAAAGTCTGCTTTGTCAGGCTTCTAGCATTCACTTTTGTTCTAATCACATTTTGTCTAATTAACATCAAATTCCAATTTATAATTAGTACAGAGAAAAACATCCACCAAGCAAAACTTCTCCTAATCCCCAGTGGTGTGTGATTGAGGCGGGTATTTGCTGAGCCTGGGACATGTCCTGCCAGCCCAAGGTTTAATCAAGGAATGTGGAATCTCATATATATGCAACCAAGTTACCATGATTAAGAGAATTTTCCTTCAAAGGCTGTTGGTCCCCTGAAGGAAACATACCAAGCACTACCATAGAGGGAATTCAGGGCAATTTGCTCTCAGAGGGCTCAATTATTTCTAAATATATTTTCAAATAAGTGAGACTTACTTAAACCATTTGTCACCATAGCAACGAAGCTGGCAGGATTGGTAGGAGTTTTTGCTTCTACCAACTGTGAAACATGCTTGTTGCTGGCAAGTCTATAGAAAAAAAAGTCCTAGATTGAATAAGAAAAGCAGTAAATTAATGAAGGCTAGCAGGAAATTAACAAATAAAAGAATGACAAGAGTATTTGCAAAGACATACAACCTTCCTCTGAGAGTTAAATAAATAATAATAGCAATAAAAGTCCATCACAGAGCAACTCATTATGCTCCCAATTTGGCTAGCTTTTAAGTAAAATAACTTTCTTAAAATACAAATGCTTTTCTCTAATAATAGGTCCTAGCCTATATGGTGCCTAAAAAGCTGTAAGGCCTGAAGATCAAAAGACATGAATTTTTTTCTTGGTTCTGATGCCAGTTAGCACTGTGGATTGGGCAAGATATTTGGCTGGTTCCTTTTCTAATCAAGGAAAGGATATTGGGTCCTATTACTCACTTTAAAAAAATGAAGTAAACACTAATTTTTAAACTTCTATGTGGCCTTTAAAAATGCCTTTCCCTGCTCGCATAGTTGCAATTTACCTATGTACTATTTAAAGTTCTAGGAAATACATCAGGTGTTCAGAATCATGGGCTACACACTCACACGGGTGAGGCTCTCACTTCACACTTGTCCTTGTGGAGGTTCAAGCATACTAAAGAGGAGGGAAGATTGACCACTGTAAGGCATTTATGAAGAAGGCTAGAGGATAGATATTTACATTTATTGAGAAACTGTATTTATCCACACTTGTATACATTGTCTCCTTTAATCCTTCCATTCTCATAGGGATTATAGAGATGAAGACAGAGAAAGTTTCATCTATTTGCTCAATGTCCCACCACTAGCAAGTGGTGGAGCTGGAGCTTTAATTCATGTCTTCTTGACTCCAGAGTCTAGACCCACCAGGCTGCCCCTTTTTTGAAACCACCTGGTTCAAAGACATAAGGTAGTGGGAAAAGGCACTCTCAGGAAGTCAAGATCTGAGCTTTTAATTCTATCAATATCATCTACTAGCTGTCTGACCTCAAACAAGTCCATCCTGCCCTTGGGCTTTAATATCTTTATCTATAAAAGACTGGTTCAAATGCAGTGACCACTTCTCAAGAGAGTGGGCAATGTCAGATGAAAGAGAATGAGAAAAGTGTTCCAAGCTAGAGGCAGAGGGTTAGAGTTTCAGACCCATTGTGGCCATGGGGAATTACTGCAGGGAGGCAGGGTGGGGACCATCTGTGGAAGAAGAGCAGGTTCAGCCTTTTGAAAACATGAGTTGGGTAGCACAGGTTTTGAAAAGGTTCTTTCAGCGTTCATAACTGGAAGTCAGGTACTGACATAAAATAAGCTAGAAAAGAGCTTTCTGGCAACCAAAGCAAGGATTAGCTTGAAAGCAGCAGGCTGCATTCAGTTGTCTCTGTATGTCTCTGCAGGTGAGTGACTTTCAAGCAGACCTAGTGTCCAGACTTGAGAAAAGCAGAATCTACTGCAGAGGAGACCTTGCTTAAAGGTTTCAATACTATCTTTTATGAGGCTTCCTTTTCAAATTACCTCCTACTGTATTTGTAGGGAAATTACATTTTCATTGGAATCACATCACTATCTTTTCTATCCACCCCAAAGGAATAGTCAGCTTCAGTGAAGGGAAGAAAACATACCCAGCCTTCATCTCACTTCTGGCAGGTTTTCATTTAGGTTTAGTAACTTTATCAAACACAAACCCAGCCCTGGCTCCCTAATTTGTGAATTGGAAGATAAGTCTTAGATATATTTTTTGGATATCATCTGTGTTAGTCTGTTTTTGCATTGCTATAAAGAAATACTTGAGGCTAGGTAATTTATAAAGAAAATACATCTATAAATTGGCTCACAGTTCTGCAGGCCTATCCAGGAAGCATGGTGCCAGCATTTGCTTGGCTTCTGGCGAGGCTTCAGGAAGCTTACAATTATGGTGGAGGGCAAAGGGAGAGCTGTTGTATCAGATGGCCAGAGTTGGAGCAAGAGAAAGAGGGAAAGTGCTACAATCTTTTCAACAACCAAGTCTAGCATGACCTCATTTTCACTCATTACTGCAGGGAGGGCACCAAGCCATTCAAGAAGAATCCTCCTCCATGACCCAAAATGTCCCACTAGGCCCTACCTCCAACATTGGGGGTCACACCTCAACACAAGACTTGGAAGGGACACATATCCAAACCATATCATTATCCCTCTGAGTACAAGTAGAAGAGGGAATTTCTGCTTTAAGAAAAATAATATAGTAGCAAGGTCACAGATCTGGAGTCAGCTAGGGCTGGGTTCAATCCTGACTGCCTCACTTACTAGTTGCATGACCTTAATAAATTATTTAATCACTCTAAACTTCATTCTTCTCCTCTGAATGAAGTTAGGGAAATTAAACTAACAGTTGTTCAGTTTCCAAGGAGTTAGCATGGAGATTGTATTTGTCTGTTCTTGCATTGCCATAAAGAAATATCTGAGACTGAGTCATTTATAAAGAAAAGAGGTTTAATTGGCTTGTGGTTCTGCAGGCTGCATGGGATGCATGATGCTGGCATCTGCTTAGCTTCTGGGGATCCCTCAGGTAACTTACAATCATGGCAGAAGGTGAAGGAGAAGCAGGCACGTCACATGGCTGGAGCAGGAGCAAGAGGAGGGAGGTGCCACACACCTTTAAACAGCCAGATCTCACAAGAACTCTCACTATCAAACGAACAGCACCATAACGATGGTGCTAAACCATTCATGAGAAATCCACCCCCATGATTCAATCACATTCTACCAGGCCCCACCTCCAACACTGGGGATTACATTTTGCTATGAGATCTGGGTGGGGAAATAGACCCAAATCACATTAGAAATAAAAGGAAACGACAAAGCAAAGAATCAAAAATGAGAAACTCAAGGCACCATGGTATTTCAAGGCCGGAACACTAATGGTATTAGGAGCCTGGATATCAAGAACTGTTCACTGTTCTAGATAAATTGGCAGGAACTGAGAGCCCAATCTCCAGCCAGCTGCAGAAGTTTTGGCAAGCTGGTGCAGTGACTCTTCACATTGTAACCAAATCACCAAGACAAAGGGGGAGAAGAAGAAGCCAATTCGCAGACTCTGAGAAGTAACAGCATCTAAAACAATTGCATCAAATTCCATGATAATAAAAAGAGGACTATATGAAGCAGTTCAGGTGCATGGTGCTTTCTTTGTAACACTATTTCAAGGTGCATTCCAAGGGCTACAAAGGTGGGGAAGCTACACAAAGCCCTCCAATTCTTCTGTATGTTCTTCCTTTTGCTTTCATGCCAAGGATTCTGGCAATAACACTCTCACTGCTCTGACCATGGCATTCATGCAAGCACCCTTTCACCTGAACCCAGGAAGAAGAAAGGCATTGTGAGTGATGCCTTTCTGAAAGTAGCAGAATTGAAATGAGCAGAAATGAGCAAAAGTAATTCTTCCCTCCATGGGAGGTGGCACTGTCACGCACTCATGCTTCCTGTGTTTGTGCTGGGCTAAGACACAACCAGTCTCCCTCCATGTCTATGGCACATTGTCCTCAGCACCTGTACTCTGTGCCTGGGTGGCAGAGGCATAGATGTTCAGTGTCTTTCACATAAACCCAACCAGTAGTAAACCAGATGTATAACTGAGAAAGGAACTTGGAACAGTATCTGTGAATAGCCATGGATTATTCTCTTCCCTATGGCTGTGCCTTATACTTGCATAGTTAATAACCATACATCTAGGCTATTTCCAAATGGTTTCTTTAAAAAAAAAAGTATTACTTTGTATTCTTTAACTTTTGTTGCTAAAATAATTCAAAATCTACAGAAAAGTTATAAAATTCCATGCCTGTATCAAAACCTCTCACGTACCCCATAAATATATACATCTACTATGTGCCCACAAAAATAAAAATAATAAAATGATTTAGAAAATAATATAATATACTCACATGCTCACTTCACCCAGACTTAGTTGCAAGAAGCAAGAATATGTAAAGAACTCCTACACGCCTTTCACTCAGGTTCACCACCTGTTAACATTTTGCCACACTTGCTACATAACTCACTGTCTCATATGTAATGTCCTTCTATATATGTATATATATAATATATACATATATGATTTATCCCTAAACCATTTGAGATTAAGCAGCAGGCACCATGCCTTTTTACTCGTAACCTTTACTGTGTGTACTTCCTAATAACAAAATATTCTCTTACATAATTACAGTATGGTACGATATCAAGAAAGTTAAAATTGACACAAAGTTATTGTCTAATCCACAGTCCATATTCAAATTTGGCCTGTTAGCCTAATGATGTCCTTTATAACATTTTTTTCTTGGTTGGTTTTCATATGCTGCCTTTATTTGCCATATCTTCTTAGCCACCTTTAATCAGGAATTGCTCATTTATCTTTCTTTGTCTTTCATAAATGACATTGGTGTTTTCAGAAGTTACAGTACATGGTACATTTCTGAAAATGTTTCTCAGTTTCAGTTTTCCTGCTAACGGCAATGCCCTTGTGGGCAGGATGATCACAGAAATGATATTGCGTACTTTTCCGAGCATCACAGTGGGAAGCACAGGATATTAGTTTGCCTCACAATTGAGGTGTTAACTTTGTTTACTACGTGATTTCTCCTGCTCCTCACAATACCGTGTGAGAATATGGATCAGTGGCACTCAATCCTTTTTGCACATTAGAATCATCTTGGAATTATACGACAGTAACGACCATAATCTTGAATGTCCAGCCTTCACCCTAGATTGGTGATCTCCAAACTTGGCTGTACATTGCAATCAGATAGAAAGATTTTTTACGTGCCGATGTCTTGTTCCCACATTCAGAGATTCTGACATATTTCATTTGGGTTGGCCTAGGCATTAGAATTTTTTTTTTTTTTTTTTGAGACGGAGTCTCGCTCTGTCACCCAGGCTGGAGTGCAGGGGTGCGATCTCGGCTCACTGCAAGCTCCGCCTCCCAGGATCATGCCATTCTCCTGCCTCAGCTTCCCGAGTAGCTGGGACTACAAGTGCCCACCACCACGCCTGGCTAATTTTTATTATTATTATTATTTTATTTTCTATTTTTTAGTAGAGACAGGGTTTCACTGTGTTAGCCAGGATGGTCTCGATCTCCTGACCTTGTGATCCGCCCACCCTTGGCCTCCCAAAGTGCTGGGATTACAGGTGTGAGCCACCATGCCTGGCTGCATTAGAATTTTTTAAAAGCCCTCCATGTGACTCAAGCCAAGGAGGAGAATCACTGTGTTAGATTGATGATGTCATGTTTTCTGAGGGTGGGCACTGGAATGTTTTCAAGGCTCTCCAGGGAAGCGTGTTGTGCAGCCACGGGTGAGAACCACAGGTGTACACCTGGAAGATTAGTACCTGCATGTCACCAGAGGAAGCCTGGGGCTACACTGGCTTTCTCAAGGTCCCACGCTGACGTGTGGTGGGGCCAACACAGGCTTTCTTTCCTGCTGACAGTAATTCTTCTCTAAATGAGGCAGAACCCAATTAGTTAATAACTATTTCACCTGGAAGGGAACCAGAAGAGGTATTTTTCTCTTCTCAACCCAGGGAATCTCAGAGAAAAGTGAGTAGTTACATTTAGGCTATTCTGTTACTGAATACATCCTTTCTACTCAAAGTATGATCCATGGTGCAGTTACATGGATCTGAATCTCAGACCCCACCTCAGATCTCCTAAACCAAAATCTGAATGGCAATAAGGTCTCCAGGTGTTTTAAATTAAAATTAAATTAAAACCTGAGAAAATTAAAATCTGAGAAGCACTGGGCCATACTACCTGCCGTAATACAGAGACTGACAAAATTTTAGGCTTTATGGGTCATGCTGTCTCTGTCACAACTACTCATTCTACCTTTATAGCACAAAAGCAGTCATTGACAATATGTAAATGGGTGGGTTTAGATGTGTTTACAATAATAAGTAGCAGGCTGTATTCGGCGCATGTGTCGTAATTTGCTGACCTTAGCTCCAATGTGGTGAAGCAAGATTGAGAGAAATGATACAGGCTCATAAAATTGGGAAATTCAGACCCTGGATCTGGCACTTACTAGGTTTGTGACCTTTGACAAATTACTTAACCCCCTGGGCCTCATCTGCAAAATTGTGTAAAGAAAATCCTATTGCATTGGATTGAAAATGATCAAGTAAGAGGGCATGTTAAATGTCTGACTGGTAGAAGACACCCAATGAATGCCAGTGTCCTTCTTTCCTTACAATTCTTTTTGTATATAAATTCAATAAGTCTGGCAGTGTTTTCAACAGGGCACCATAGCACAAATAAACCAAATGTACTTCTGTCCAAAACAGCATTTTAATTTGGCTTCAAAGGTTCTCTTATTTGCATTTGATTGTGAGAAAGTCTGACCATCTAAAAACTTCCAACATGTCTAATTAAATGATGATACCACACTACAGAAGTCGAGCCTCAAAACACTAGAAACCCATCACCTTTATCCTTCTCCCTTCCCACATTGTCCCTCCCCTTTCCCCTTCTCTACTGTTCATTCTCTCTAGAAGATGAAAGGCCCCAGCCTCAGCCAACCTCTTTCTCTAAGTTCAGGTCTGTCTGACTTATAACTTCCCTGAGGGAGAGAAGAAAAGAGAAGAAAATAGAAAGTGAAATGATTTTGCTTAAAAGACCTTGCTGAGTTAGAGTTGGGGAAGGTGGTAGTTCTGGTTTAAGGATGAGATTTCCAAATACTTTTAACAGGATGATTCAACAGCAGAGAAAATTGTCAAATACGACTTATGCCATGCTGAAGATGGTCTATCAGGCAATGATGACAGCAATTAAGGAGGAGGTAGTCAGTGAGTAGTGACATCTATGATGTGCATAACCCTAAACTAATTATAAAACAAGGGTCTAGGCAGGAGACTGGCATCTTTTCTAAGCAGCTTGGAAATCAGCAAGAAAATATAGTTCTCATTTTACTTGTCAACAAATTGGTAGCAAGAAGCTGATGGACAAACACATATGGAGGACCAAAAAAAATAAAACTTGGATGATGCAAGGAGAGTGATAAAATGAAATAGCGTCACATCATCTTAGAGACTTATTATAGTACAGATAACCTCCACATAGAATCCCAGAAATGTGGCCCATGAAGGATAGTGTTTGATTAGCAAGAGTGTATAATTTTGTGATATATCTAATTTGTTATCAGAGCCACTCTAGTACAAGAAGCCCTGGGGATTTCATTTGCAATGATAATTTGATCACCCTTATGGTTCTTTTCTCTCTGACTCATCCATTGAAGTAATCAAGAAGATGTAATAAAGATCTGTGGATCCCCAAAGGAGAGCTATTCAGACTTTCAAAAGGCTGGAGAGTAGGCAATTGAGATAAGAAAATGGCAAGCCCCTACATCTTACCATCCACAAAGAGAAAATGCACCTGAGAAATAAGTGGATGTAAATCCCTACCAGAGTTCTACCTTAAAAAGGTGTGGACTGGATGAAAGAGTGGCTGTAAGAGTGAAAAACATTGACCTTGATTCAAGAAGTGTACCACAGTGAAGGCTGTGGATCTCACTCCAAAGTTATACTTGGCCTGGATGCTTTCCTGTCATAGTGGACAGGAGGTGTGGGTGAGGGGGTCCGCATCAGTGACGTCTAGATTGCACACAAATGACGAAGGTTCTTTGGCATGGCTGCAACATTTCATTGACCCTCTTGTTGTACGAATAAACAAAACCCAGCAGGTAAAAAGATTCAGCAGTTCAAAAGAAAAGGAATAAAGTTAAGAAATTACAATAAATGTCAATTTTTGTAGTTAATGTTTTCAATTAGATCCCAGATGACTGACTGTAGGCAGAAAATGTAAGAAAATAAATATTCAATATTCACAAAAATTGTTTCAGACAATACACTTCATCGATAACTTTAAAAAAATACTATGCAAGTAATGACTAGTAAGTTGAATAATGAAAGAAACTCAAAAAATGGCAAAAATTGCACTAAAAACATTGTCTCAGAACTAAGAAGACAAAGATAAAGATGACAATATAATGATAAGCAAAATGACAAGAGACTAGGAAAAATGATCTAGGAGATCCAGCACACATGATATAGGTAGTGCAGGAGGATAATATTGAGGACAAAGAGAAGCAAAATAAAATAAATAATTGAGTAGAAGTTGTCCGAGATGAAAAAAACATTGAATCTTACCAGGAAAAGGACATCAACTATCAGATGATAATAATAATAATAATGAAATCAACTATAGAGAAAAAAAATCAAGATAGAACCAAAACTTTGTTCTTTACCACACTGAATACTAAATACAAATGAAACTTTTCTATGAGATTTTTATTTTATTTTATTATTATTATACTTTAAGTTTTAGGGTACAAGTGCACAATGTGCAGGTTAGTTACATATGTATACATGTGCCATGCTGGTGTGCTGCACCCATTAACTCGTCATTTAGCATTAGGTATATCTCCTAATGCTATCCCTCCCCCCTTCCCCCACCCCACAACAGTCCCCAGAGTGTGATGTTCCCCTTCCTGTGTCCATGTGTTCTCACTGTTCAATTCCCACCTATGAGTGAGAATACACGGTGTTTGGTTTTTTGTTCTTGCGATGATAGTTTACTGAGAGTGATGATTTCCAATTTCATCCATGTCCCTACAAAGGACATGAACTCATCATTTTTTATGGCTGCATAGTATTCCGTGGTGTATATGTGCCACATTTTCTTAATCCAGTCTATCATTGTTGGTCTATGAGATTTTTAAGGCAAGTCTTGCATACATACCTTTTAAGGGGAAAAAAAAATCTATACTCAGCCAAGCTATAATTGATTTATGAGATCATTAAGATATTCTGAGATATGCAAGAACTTTATAAAACGTTCTCCAGTGAGACAGGTAATTGAGCCAACTGAAATAAACAAATAGATAAAATAATTAACTCAGGAAAAGTGAAGATGTGCTATAAACATATAGATATAAAATGATGAAACTGCTTAAACCTATATTTAATGTCTGTCTTAGTCTGTTTTCTGCTGCTACACAAGAACACTAGACACTTGGTAATTAATTAAAAACCAGAAGTTTATTTGGCTCATGGTTCTGGAGGCTGGGGAGTTCAAGAACATGGTGCCAGCATCTGGTGAGGTTATTCCATGGCAGAAAGGTGGATTGTGGAAGCAAGCACATGAGACAGAGAGAAAAAGGTGGCTGAACTCCCATGATAACTAACCCATTCCTATAATAACAATGTTAATCCATTTATAAAGGCAGAGCCCTTATTACCTGATTACCTCTGAAAGATCCTACCTCTTAATAACGTTAGGATGATACTTAAATTTCAACATGAGTTTTGGAGGGGACATTCAAACCATAGCAATGTGCAATAATTGTTATTAATATGTTTTCGTCCATAAGAAGCATGGCTCAGTTGGCTTCTTTAAAACTAAGATGTTAAAAAGAATTAAAAATAGTATATTACTTTAAAGCAAGCAAACAGACTAACAAAACAAAATACTTCAGTGTGCATTCTCTGTTTCTACCACCACAATCTAAACTAAGTAGCTATGTTCTCTTTTTAATAGCTTTAATACAGCATAAAGGCTGGCAAAATGTCAAAAAATTTTTGAAAACTAATACATGTAATTATTGCCATTATTAATAAGGGCAATCTGGATCTAAAATCCTCATTTATCCCAATTGTGATAACTAGGAGAAGGACGTAAAAAATAAAATGTAGACACATCTTACAATTTGCAGCTTGCATAGTGGATGTTAATAGACACCATTACCAATCACAATATGGAAAAAGGGCTAAGAGAACTTGATTTTCTATTGAAACAGAAACATCAAAATGCTAATTACATAATTGCTAGTAAATAGATGTTTAAAAGATGCCAGAAAAATCATCAAGGCAATATGACAAAAGCTATAAATTGGGAAAATGTCTTGTTATCAATTTGTATACTTTTAAACATCCCTTAATTACAGGAATTTTAGTTCAGGAATTTTGCTATTTTCCATTTGAATACTCCATATCAAGTAAGCTACACAGACAAGATGTGCCCCTCTTGGTTGACAGGTATGTCTTTCAGGCCTACATTAAAAAATCTATTTTCATTTATTATAGTCATGCAACCAACAAGCTTTCCTGTCTGATTTCTCAAGCAGCAGCAATTTAGGAATGACATAGCTAGAAGCAACAAGAAATAAACATCAACAGCCTTAAAGGGAGAGAGGTATGCTAAGCAGTAAAAGCAGAATGAAAAATGAATAGAAGGCATAGATGCTCTCACAGCGGAGCAACCGCGGGGCATTTAGTATGAGGCAAATGCTCAGTCCCTCACTTACGGGTGGAATAAAGAGTGTCATCATTTTGTGGTAAGTTGAAGAATGGTCCCCAAAAGATGTCCACATCTAAATTTCCAGAATTTCTGAATATGTTACCTTACATGGAAAAAAGACTTTGAAGATGTGATTAAATTAAAGATTTTGAGATGAGGATAATATTTTGGATTAGCTTGGTGAGCCCAAAGAAATCACAGGGGTCTTCGCCAAGAGGGAGGCAGAAGAGTTAGAGAAGGAGAAGTGAGGATGAAAAAGAGAGATTTGAAGATGCTACACTGCTGGCTTTGAGTATTAAGGAAGAAGCCACAAGCCAAGGAATGCAGGTGGCCTCTAGAAGCTGTAAAAAGGCATGGAAATGGCTTCTGCCCTACAGCCTTCAGAAAGATTGCCCCCCGAACAACACCTTGATTTCAGGACTCTGAACTTCAAAACCATGAACAAATTAATTGGTGTTATTTTAAGCCACAAAATGTATATTGATTTGTTACAACAGCAAGAGGAAACTAATACAATACAACATTATATTTAAGTGGCACATCTTGATTCACCAATTTATAATGAAAAATTCACATTTCAAGTTCATATTATAATAATTCCAGTTCCCTGTCTTGCTGATTATGAAAATCTATTTTTCTCTTTCAATCTCCTTTTTCCATATCAGGGCAAAGAATCCCAGAGTCAGTGATTACTTAGTCTAAAAGCATCAGATCTTGTCACTAACACTCCTGTCGAAGACACTAGAATGTCTGGTCAGTTTGCTTAAAGGGAACATTATCCACAGCTGCTGCTACTGTTACAGCCACACATTCATGCAGCAATAATAGGAAGTCCAGAGCCTCAAACCAAGATCCAGTCAACTGCTGAAACACAGAGGGTCATGGCCACCATCCAAAGTAACAGTGTTTCCTCAGGATACAGGAGAAAATGTCTGGCTCCTCAGCATTACTCTCAGCTAGGGGTGCTTCATGCCAGGGTAAACCTGGGTTCCCAGTGCTCCAGTTCTGCAGTGATACAGCTCTTTCAGCCTGTGGACATGTGGGTATTCTTCCAGGCAAAATTCACAGCATCCAGGCAGCTAGATTTGGAAGGGACATGACCTGAGCCAAAGGCAGATCCCAAACCAGCTCTTCCTACAGTAGATTTGATCTTAGTATAGAGCCTGGAGCCCCAAATCAAGGTGTCCCCCACTTAATTGTCTATTTCCTTTTGGAGACCCCAGTGCCTTCTTCTGGGTGGCCTCAGTCAGGATCACTCAGTCCAATGGATGTGTTTAACTAACTCGGAGCTTGAAAATAAAGATCTTTAGCCCTCCCTTCTTTGAAGAGACTCCTCCCTAGTATCCCTTAGTAAAACACAGTGGCCTTCTGCCCCAACTACCCAAGAGTGAGAGCCCTGGGCCTGCCTCGGGGTCATGCTAGAGACTTATTCTAAATATAGGATTTACTATTAAATGTTCTTTCTCTTTGAGAAAAGTTATAAATTTCTATCTCATGTAGCTTCTCACTTCACATATTTGATTTAATAATGATGACCTTGAATCATTAAAATAGTTATGGTCTGACTTACTGAGGGTCTAACCGGTCAGTAAACCAACCAGTGGCTTGTGTCTTTGATAACCATGGTTTGGAATAAAGCCAAACTTTTTGATGTCCCAGCATCAAACTTTCTCAAGGAGCCTGTATTAATCAGTTCTCATGCTGCTAATAAAGACATACTCGAGACTGGGTAATCCATAAAGAAAAAAGGGATTTAATGGACTCACAATTCCACATGGCTGAGAGGTTTCACAATTATGGCAGAAGACAAAGGAGAAAGTCACATCTTACATGGCGGCAGGCCAGAGAGCTTGTGCAGGGGAACTCCCATTTATAAAACCATCAGATCTTGCGAGACTTATTCACTATCACAAGAACAGCACGGGAACGACCTGCCCCCATGATTCAATTACCTCCCACTGGGTCCCTCCCACAACACGTGGGAATTATGAGAGCTACAATTCAAGATGAGATTTGGGTGGGGACACAGCCAAATTATATCAGAGCCCATACAAACAATTGTTGGGAACTATTCTGGACCAGTCAGATTTTATCAAAATTCCCATGTCTCCTTTGACTCTACTAATTTGGATCTGAGAATGAACTATATACAGTTTTGTTCATACCTGAGGGCTCTTGGCATTGAGAAGATGAAAACTCTTGGCCATGAACTGTTAGCCATTGAGACTGCTTTGTGGGTTAAAAGCCTCATGTTACATTCCTGTTACATACATTTAAAAAGTTGTTCCTGCTCCCCTTGGGTGGCTGATAAATATGTAAAGAGGCTGGGACAGGATTTTCTATTCTAGGGTGCTCTTGCCTCATGTACAGCCCCTTCCATCCAGGCAAGTCTGTCTGTGGATTTATCAAGAGCCTGGGACAGGGATGGCTGCATAATTTTTAGGATTTCGGGCAAAATGAAAATGTAAGGCCTTCTGTTCAAATATCAGGGTGAGTAAAGTGTCATTAAAGGTATAAATGAAGCATTTTTCTTTCTTCTGCAGCCCATGATGGTTTTCTAAATGCTATTTAAAGTCATTTAAGCAAAAGAAAGTCAGAATTTTTAATTATTAACATGAATTTAAGTATACATCTTTATATTGTATGATGCCCATTTTAAATGTAAATATTTACACATTAACTCGTAAGTGGAACTATAAAAATAGTCCCAAATAATGCTATCATCCTGGCTCATCACTGGAAGATGCTTTAAACTGGCCAGAAAAGGCAAACACAGGCCAGGCTTAAGGAGGTTGGAAATAGGAAGAAAGTGTCTCCTAGGTATGGAGGCTGTCAAGGGGGTGCCACTGAGCACAAGGTTTCTCCCAGGGTGTATACAGTCCCTCCCAGTTGCCTGTGAGCCCCACCACATAATGTGGGACACCTGTGCCCTCACTCAGGTCTGATGGCTCCCAGATTCCCCCTCTTGCCTACAGCTGGACCAGTGTGTCATGCTTTGGCCTATGGTGGGGTCTAGGGACGTACATCCAGGTCTCTCTCCTTCCCACAACATGCCACACCAATCCATAGAAGATTGGCAAAACCTAAAGATCTCCATGCTAGGATGTGCTTGGTGTTTGGATTAAGGATAGGTGAGAGGGGACTTTAGCAAAGACATGACCTCTGGCTGGCCAGACACACCACGGGGCAAGTGGGAGCAGGGCAGCACCTCCATGCCCACACTGAGATGCCATGGGATGCACACAGCTAACCCCAGTCATTTTTATACAAGTGCCCAGAGCCCAAGAGGGGAAGGAGGATGGCAGCAGTCAGGGCAAGGAGGAGAAAGCCAGGTATAATTAGGGTGCCAAGGTTTGGAGGGATGGGAGTCTGAGAATCAATATGGGGGAAGTGGGAGGTGGGGAAGAGGAGAGTGGGGAGGTGGTAAGAATCCACACTGCACACAAGTCTAAACTTGAACCCCTTGGTGTATGCCCCATGGTCCCATTTGCCTTCACTTACAAACCACAAATTATTAAAAAAAACATTATTAAGAATCTCAAAGCGGTGGCCACACACTAAGTGTGGGAATCTTCTGAGTGGGACCCTGAGCAACTGCGCTGGTTGCATGCTGACATGATTTTGGTCTGTGTCCCCACCCAAATCTCATGCGGAATTGTCATCTCCATTGTTGGAGGTGGGGCCTAGTGGGAGGTGATTAAATCATGGGGGCAGATTTCCCCCTCATTGCTGGTCTCCTGATAGCGAGTGAGTGCCTGCGAGATCTGGTTGTTTCAAAGTCTGTGGCACCTCCCATCACCCCTTCCTGTTCCAGGCCATGTGAAGATGCCTGCTCCAGCTTTGCCTTCTGCCTTGAATAAAAGTTCCCTGAGGCCTCCCTAGCCATGATTCCTGTGCAGCCTGCAGAACCAGGAGCCAATTAAACCTCTTTTCTTTATAAATTACCCCACTCACACATTTCTTGATAGCAGCGTGAGAATGAATACACATGCCCATGAAGCCAGCCCTATCTAGGAGATCTGGTGCCTTTGCTCCTTCTATGCTCCTGAGCTGTCATCTATCATCCTTACTGTTGTCTTGTGAGTGATGTGAATTACTGTGCCCTTGCACAGCAGGATCTGTCTTTACTTTTCCTGGTTCCTAACTATGGATAGCTATCACACTCTTTCTCAGTATTATCACCACCACCACCATGACTTAGCCCTTGTTTTGGCTTCCTACTCTAGTAGGAAAATTTAGATATTACTGAAGAAAATCAGTTAAGTTTAGAAAAATTTATATTTTTCTAAAAAGAACCACTTATATTTCCTTTTCCTTTTCTATACATCCTCAATTCATATTCTTTGCTAATTTTCTATGATTGTTAGTCTTTCATTACGGATTTTTAGAAACTATTTTGTCAACTACGCTTTTGTTTCTGATTTAATTTATAAAATATTTCTTTACAGCTTCGTGTTTACTTTTGACTTTACTTATGCTAGTTTTTATAATAAGGAATATTTTTTAAATTGTATAGAATAAAATTTATTAATCATTTTTATGTTCTGATTTTATTATACTCAATTATCGTTTAAAATTTTCTAATATTTTTTCACATAGACCAATGGAGCAGAATAGAGAACTCAGAAATAAGACCACGCATTGGGCGGGTTGCAGTGGCTCACGCCCGTAATCCCAGCACTTTGGGAGGCCGAGGTGGGGGGATCACGAGGTCAGGAGATTGAGACCATCCTGGCTAACACGGTGAAACCCTGTCTCTACTAAAAATACAAAAAATTAGCCGGGCGTGGTGGAGGGCGCCTGTAGTCCCAGCTACTCAGGAGGCTGAGGTAGGAGAATGACGTGAACCCGGGAGGCGGAGCTTGCAGTGAGCTGAGATGGCACCACTGCACTCCAGCCTGGGTGACAGAGCGAGACTCTGTCTCAAAAAAAAAATAAAATAAAATAAAAGACCATATATCTACAACCACCTGATCTTCAACAACCTGACAAAAAGAAGCAATTTTTATTCTTAGTGTTAATCTGTGTCCAATTTATAAATTATAATTTATCATAGTTATGTATGTATAGGGAAAAAATAGTGTATATGGGGTTGACACTATTCACAGTTTCAGGCATCCACTGGGGGTCTTGGAAAGTGTGTCCCACAGATGACAGGGGACTATTGTAAATGTAATGTGGTGTCATGAGTAGAATTTTGGAACAGAAAAAGGATGTTAGGTAGAAAATAAGGGAATCTGAATAACATGTGAACATATAATAAACTTTAGTTGACACAATGTATCAATATTAGTTTATTAATTGTGACAAGTGTGTCATGCTAGTATAAGATGTTAATAATAAGAGTAACTGGTCTAAAAAATACAAAGAAAATCCAATCCAATTAAAAAATTGGAGAAAAAAACATGAAGAAACACTTCACCAAAAAAGATACACAGATAAAAAATAAACACATGTTCAACACCCTTGCCAATTAGGGAAATGCAAATTAAAAATGACAATGAGATATCATACACACGTGTCAGAACCACTAAAATAAAAAGTAGCTACAACAACAAATGCTGGGAAACATGCAGAAAAACTGAATCACTCATACATTTCTTGCAGAATGTAAGATGGTACAGCCCACTGAAAACAATTTTCTAAAATAAACACGCAACTACAGATGACTCAGCAATTGCATTCCTTCGCATTTATACCAGAAAAATAAAAATTACGTCTACACTAAAACCTGTGCATGAATGTTTGTAGCAGCATTGTTTGTAACAGCCCCCAATGAGAAACAATCCAGTTATCCTTTAATGTATAAATCTTAAATGTGGAGTTAAGTAGTACTCCACTCATACCATGGAGTACTACTGAGCAATACAAAGAAACAAATGATTAACACATACAAACACCTGAATGAATCTCTAGTGAATTGTGCCAAGAAAAAAAAGTCAACCACAAAATGTCACATGTTGCATGATTCCATTAATATGCCATTCTTGAATTGTCAAGATTGTAGAAACGGATGAGTGGCTGCCAGGCATTACAGAGGGGACTGGGATGGGAAGGAAGTGGGTGTGGTTATGACAGTATAGTATTAGAGATACTGGAGTGATGGAAAGTACCATGTATCCTGACTGCATCTATATGGATACTCTGGTTGTGATAGTGTACTATAGCTTTGTGAGATGTTACAATTGGAAACAAAGTAAAGAACATATGGGATCTCTGTATTATTTCTTAAAACAGCATGTGAATCTACAATATTTTAAAATAAAATGTTTAATTTAAAAATATGTGATGACAGTGCATTAGTAAGGGTATTTTTGTATATTTTTTCCAAGTTTTATTTAATTTTTAATTTTTAACTTTGTGAGTATATCATAGATGTATATGTTTATGGGGTCCAAGAGATGTTGTTGATCACACACACAATATGTCATAATCACATGAGGGTAAATGAGGTATCCATTACCTCAAGCATTTAACCTTTCTTTGTGTTCCAGATAATCCACCTATACTTTTATTTTAAAATGTAAAATAATTGTTGTCTGCAGTCACCCTGTTGTGCTATCAAATACTAGATATTACTCATTCTATCTAACTATATTTTTATATCCATTAGCCATCCCCACAGCATCCTCCCCACTGCCCTTCCCAGCCTCTGGTAAACATCCTTCTACTCTCTATGTTCATTAGTTCAATGGTTTTAATTTTTAGCTCCCATAATTAAGTAAGAATATGCAATGTTTGTCTTCCTGTACCTGGCTTATTTCACTTAACATAATGATCCCTGGCTTCATCCGTGTTGTTGCAAATGACAGACGTTTATTCTTTTTTTATGGCTGAATAATAACCCATTGTATATATGTATCACATTTTCTTTATCCATCCTTCTGTTGATGGACACTTAGGTTGCTTCCAAGTCTTGGCTATTGTGAATAGTAAAGCAATAAACATGGGAGTGGAGATCTCTCTTCGACATGCTGATTACCTTTCTTTTGGGTACATACCCAGCAGCGGGATTGCTGGATCATATGGTAACTCTATTTTTAGTTTTTTTGAAGAACCTCCAAACTGATCTCCATAGTGGTTGTACTAATTTACATTCCCATCCATAGCATATGAGGATTCCCTTTTCTCCACGTCCTCGCTAGCATTTGTTATCACTTGTCTTTTGTATAAAAGCCATTTTAACTGGGGTGAGATGACATCTCATTGCAGTTTTGATTTGCATTTCTATAGTGATCAATGATGTTGAGCACCTTATTATATGCCGGTTTGCTATTTTTATGTCTTCTTTTGAGAAATGTCTATTCAGATCTTTGGCCCATTTTAAAAATTGGATTATTAGATTTTTTTCCCAAAGAGTTGTATGAGCTCTTTGTATATACTTGCTATTAATCCCTCGTCAGATGGGTAGTTTGCAAGTATTTTCTCCCATTCCATGGGCTGTCTCTTCACTTAGTTGATTGTTATCTTTGTTGTGCAAAAGCTTTTTTAACTTGCTGTGATCCTATTTGTCTGTTTTTGCTTTGGTTGCCCATACCTGTGGGGTATTACTCAAGAAATCTTTGCCCACTCCTGTCTTTGAGAGTTTCCTGAATGATTTCTTTTAGTTTCATTTCAATTTTATCTATTTCTTCTCTGATCTTTATTATTTCTTTTATTCTACTAATTTTGGGGTTCATTTGTTCTTGCAGTTTTAGTTCTTTAAGATGCATCACTAGGCAGTTTATTTGAAGTTTTTCTTCTTTTCTGATGCAGGCACTTAGAGCTATACACTTAGAGCTGTACACTTTTCTCTTAGTACTGCTTTCACTATATCCCACATGTTTTCATGTGTTGTGTTATCATTTGTTGCAAGAATTTTTTTTTTTTAGATGAAGTCTTGCTCTGTCACCCAAGCTGGAGTGCAATGGTGCGATCTCGACTCACTGCAACCGCTGCCTCCTAGGTTCAAGTGATTCTCCTGCCTCCTCCCAAGTGGCTGGGACTACAGGTGTGTGCCACCACGCCTGGCTAATTTTTGTATTTTTAATACAGACGAAGTTTCATCATGTTGGCCAAGTTCAAGTTCTGTTCCAGACTCCTGACCTGTGATCCTCCCACCTCAGCCTCCCAAAGTATTGGGATTACAGGCATGAGCCACCACATCCTGCCTTGTTGCAAGAAATTTTTAATTTATTTCTTAATTTCTTCATAGGTCCACTGGTCACTTAGGAGCACATTGTTTAATTTCCATGTGTTTGTATAGTTTTCAAAATTCCTGTTATTGATTTCTAGTTTTACTTCAGAAAATTATGGTCAAAAAATATACTTGATACAATTTCAATTTTTTTGGAATGTTTTAAGATTTGTTTTGTAGCCTAGCATATGGCCTAGCCCTAAGAGTAGTCCATGTGCTGAGGAGAAGAATGTGTATTCTGCAGCCATTTCATGAAATGTTCTGTAAGTATCCATTAGGTCCATTTGGTCTCAAGTGCATATTAAGTCCAATATTTCTTTGTTGATTTTCTGTCTGGATGATCTGCCCAGTGCTGAAAGCATGGTATTGAAGTCTCCAGCTATTATTGTATTGGAGTCTATCTCATTCTATAGCTCTAATAATATTTGTGTTATATATCTGGGTGCTCCAGTGTTGGGTGCATATATATTTACAGTTGTTATATCCTCTTGCTTAATTCACCCTATCATTATACAATGATCTCCTATGTGTCTTTTTATAGTTTTGTCTTAAAATCTATTTTATCTGATATTTGTATAGCTATTTCTGCTCTTTTTTGGTTTCCATTGGCATGGAATATCTTTTTCCATCCCTTTATTTTCAGTCTATGTGTGTATTTATAGGTGAAGAGTGTTTCTTGTAGGCAACAGATCATTGGGTCTTTTTTTTCCCCATCCATTCAGCTACTCTGTGTCTTTTAATTGGAGAGTTTAGTCTATTTACATTCAATATTATTATTGATAAGTAAGGACTTACTCCTGCCATTTAGTTGCTTGTTTTCTGGTTGTTTTGTGGTCCTCTTTTCCCTCTCTCCTTCCTTCCCATCTTCCTTTTAGTGAAGGTGATTTTCTCTATCGGTATGCTTTCATTTCTTGCTTTTTATTTTTTATGTGTATGTTGTACAGTTTTTAGTTAGAGGTTACCTCAAGGCATGCAAATAATATCTTATAATCCATTATTTTAAACTACTGACAATTAAACATTGATTACATAAACTAACAAATAATTAAAGAGAAAACTAATAAAAACTCTACACTTGAAGTTTGTCCCCATGCTTTTTAGCTTTTTGTTGTTTTCATTTATATCTAATTGCACATTCTGTTTTTTGAGATGTTACTGTAGTTATTGTTTTTTATTGGTTTTTTTAGTCTTTTTACTCAAAATATGAATAGTTTATAAATGACAATTACAGTGTTATATTATTCTGTGTTTTTCTGTGTACTTACTATTACCAGTGAGTTTTATCCATTCAGATGATTTTTTATTGCTCATTTACACCCTTGTCTTTCAGATTGAAGAACTTCCTTTAGCATTCTTGTAGGAAATGTTTGGTGTTCATGAAATCCTTCAGCTTTTGTTTTGTCTGGGAAAATCTGTATTTCTCCTTCATGTTTGAAGGGCATTTTCACTAGGTATACTATTTAAGGATTTTTTTTTTCTTCATCACTTTAAATATGTCATGGTGCCACTCTCTCCTAGCCTGTAAGGTTTCCACTGAAAAGTCTGCTTCCAGATCAACTTTTATTTTACATTCAGTGAATACGTGTGCAGGTTTCTTACAAACGTATATTGGATAATGCTGAGATTTGAGGTACAATTCAACCTGTCACTCAGGTAGTGAGCACAGTACCCAATAAGTAGTTTCTCAAGCCTTGCCCCCTCCCTCCTGACCCCCTCTTATAATCCCCAATGTCTATTGTTTCCATGTTTATGTCCATGTGTACCCACTGTTTATTAATATATTCCACTCATAAGTAAGAATATGCAGTATTTGGTTTACATTTTCTACTTTAGTTCACTTAGAATAATGGCCTCCAGCCTTATCCATGTTGCTCAAAAGGACATGACTCTCCTTTTTATGGCTGTGTAGTATTCTATGTACATACTACCACATTTTCTTTATGCAAGCCAGTGTCGATGGGCACCTAGATTGATTCCATATCTTTGCTGTTGTGAATAGTGCTGCAGTGACCATATGGTTGCATGTGTCCTTTTGGTAGAAAAATTTATTTACCTTTTGGTGTATATACCTAGTAATGGGATTGCTGGGTCAAATGGTAATTCTATTTTAGTTCTTTGATAAATCTCCAAACTGCTTTCCAAAGTGGCTCAACTAATATACATTCCCACCAACAGTGTATAAACATTCCCTTTTTTCTGTAGCCCCACCAATATCTGTTATGTTTAGACTTTTTAGTAATAGACATTCTGGCTGATTTTAAATGATATCTCATTTTGGTTTTGATTTGCATTTCTCTGATTAGTGATGTTGAGCATGTTTTCATGTTTGCTGGCCACTTATATGTCTTCTTTTGAGAAGAGTCTGTTCATGTCCTTTGTCCAGTTTTTAATGGGTTTTTTTTTGCTTGTTAATATAAATTTATTTTAGACCCTGGATATTAGATCTTCATCAGATGTATAGTCTGTAAATATTTTCTCCCATTCTATAGGTTGGCTGTTTCCACTACTGATAGTTTCTTTTGCTGTGCAGAAGCTCTTTAATTTAATTAGGTCCCACTTACCAATTTTTGTTCTTGTTGCAATTGGTTTTGAGGACTTAGCCATAAATTCTTTGCCAAAACTGATGTTTAAAGGATATATTCTATGTTTTCTATAGCTGGAGATCTTACATTTTGAGTCTTTAATCCATCTTGAGTTAATTTTTGTGTATGGTAATAGGTAGTTTCATTATTCTGCATTTAGATAGCCAGTTTTTCCAGCACCATTTATTCAATACATACATCTTTCCTCATTGCTTATTTTTGCCAACTTTGTTGCAGATCAGGTGGTTGCAAGTCTGTGACTTTATTTCTGGGTTCTGTATTCTGTTCTGTCAACCTATGTGTCTGTTTTTGTGTCAATACCATGCTGTTTTAGTTACCATACCCTTTTAGAGTAGTTTGAAGTGGGGTAATGTGATACCTGCAGCTTTGTTCTTTTTGCTTAGGATTGATTTGGCTATTCAGGCTCTTTTGAAGTTCCATATGAATTTTAGAATAGCTTTTTCTTATTCTGTGAAAAATGACATTGGTAGTTCGGTAAGAATAGCATTGACTGTGTAGGAAAAGAAGAAGTAAAACTATCTTTCTTCACTGATTATATGAATCTATACCTAGAAAACCCTAATGACTCTGCCAAAAGGACCCTAGAGCTGACAAATGACTGCAGTAAAATTTCAGGATACAAAATAAATGTACAACATCAGTAGCATTTCTATGCACTAATAATGTTCAAGCTGAGAGCCAAATCAAGAATGTAATTCCAGCTGGGTGCAGTGACTTACACCTGTAATCCCAGCACTTTGGGAGGCCAAGGCAGATCAATCACCTGAGGTCAGGAGTTCCAGACCAGCCTGGCTGACATGGTGAAACACTGTCTCTACTAAAAATACAAAAATTAGCTGGGTGTGGTGGTGTGTGCCTGTAGTCCCAGCTACTCAGGAGGCTGAGGCAGGAGAATCGCTTGAACCCGGGAGGCAGAGGTTGCAGTGAGCCAAGATCATGCCACTGCACTCCAGCATGGGTAACAGACAGAGACTCCATCTCAAAAACAAAACAAAACACCTAGGCATACATCTAACTAAGGAGCTAAAATATCTCTAGTAGGAGAACTACAAAATACTGCTGAAAGAAAGAAGAGATGACACAAACAAATGGAAAAACATTCCATGCTCATGGATTGGAAGGATTAATGTCATCAGTAAGGTTGAATGGAAAGAGACGCTCTCATATGATGTTACTGGGAGTGTAAATTGGTACAATTTCTATGGAGAAAATTTTGGCAGTAGCCATCAAAATTTTATATATATATATCCCTTTGACCCACCAATTACACTTTTAGGACTTTAGTCTATAGATCTACATGATCTACACATTTGTATCACGTATGAAATGATTGAAGAACAGATTCTGCAGTGTGCCAATGTTTGTACGTTTGTAATAAAAATGGAAATAATTTGAATGTCTGTACCTACAATATTAAATAAATTGTTAAATTGATAAAATGAAACAGTAGGAAGATACAAAATATAATCAGTAGAGTCAGTAAGCTCTGTTTCACTGCTATGAAATAATCCTTAAGAAATATTGTAAAGGGGAAAAAACAAGGTGCAGAATACTATGTATGCTATTTTTTTTGAGAGAAGTAATTTATTTCCTGGCAAATGCATAGAATATCTTTGGAATAATATTTAAGAAAGTGGTAACATTGTTTCCCTTCTAGAAGGAAAACTGAGAGACAGTGTTGAGAGGAAGACTTCCACCTTGGGATTTTGGATGAGTTTATATTATTCAGCTTAGGCTAGGCTATGATGCAGTAACAAGTTAAGAAGTCTGATGCAGGTGTAATACCCCGCAGAGTAGCTATCCTCTATGCAATGACTCAGCAGACAGGCTTCTCAGCCATTTCTACATTTGGCTTCCAGGTTTCTGCAAAAAAGAGAGTATATGAAGAACTCCCATCCACTCTTAGCTTTCTTGGATTGGAAGTGTCATCTTACTTTGATTCATAGCCAATTGAATAGTATTAGTCATGTGTCCTTAATTTAGCTGCCAGTGAACCTGGGAAATATAGAGATGTACAAGTAATATTTGGTGAGCAATGCTGTATCTGCAGCAGTGTTGCTCTTCTGCCTTTTCAAATACATAAATCACACCGATCTTTTTAAAATAAAAGGATTTAAAATGATGTTGAGGTTTTTTCCTTTAAATGTAAAAAAAGGTTAGTGTTTCCTGAGGAGTGGAATATCGATGTGAATATTCTTTATCTTTATATCAACAAAAGACAAAACTCTGCTGCATCATTTGGTCAGGAAGAGCTTGGAAGCCAGAAGTTAAGTTTATGAATTGCCCAGTTCCAAAGGAAGACATCTAGAGACAGAGTCACAAGGATAAGGCAAGAGAAGAATTAAAAAAAAATGGCCTCAGCAACAAATTAAATAACATACAGGATAAAAATTGTATAATATAAGTTGATTCACTTTCCTTATTTTTTACATTTTTGCAATTTCTGGAAATTGCTTTTGTAATTTTATTTTTGATACACAGCTGTCCTAACATCTACTCTTAGGAAAGGTTCAGATGTAGTCATATATATGTCAGTGTGGACCCAGAGCATCACCTCTGCCACAGACTTTGCACTGTAATTCTCAATTATTTCAAAATGGAAGCTCCTATAACTCCTTAGAAAAATTTCAAGCACAAGCAAGTAAGTATAGAAAGTATTTTGAAGAGCAGGAGATATTTCCTGAATTGAAAACATGTCTGTATGAAAACCTGCACATGAATGTTTATAGCAGCTTTATTCATAATTGCCAAGACTTGGAAGCAACCAAGATGTCCTTCAGTAGGTGAATGGTCAAGTAAACTGTGGTACATCCATACAATGGGACACTATTCAGCACTAAAAAGAAATCAGCTATCAAGCCATGACAATACATGAAGGAATCTTAAATGCATATCATTAAGTGAAAGAATCCATTCTAAAGGGGTTACACACCATATGATTCCAATTATACAACATTCTGGAAGAGATAAAATGAAGACAGTAAAAAGATCAGTGGTTGCTGGAGGTGAGGGGGTATGGAGGGGTGAATAGGTGGAGCAGAGAAGAGTTTTACAGCACGAAACTATTTTGTATGATACTGTAGTGGTAAATATATGTCAGTATACATTTGTCAAAACCCACAGAGTGTCCAACACCAAAAGTAAACCTTAATGTAAACTATATACTTCGGGTAAAAATGGTATGTCAATATAAGCTTATCAATTGTCATAAATGTACCACTCTGGTTTGGGATATTCATAGGGCTCTGTGTGTATGGTGGAAAGGGTTATGTGGAAACTTTCTATTATCAATTGTTTGGTGTCTCCTTAAAATTCAAATATTGAAATCCTAGTCTTCAATATGGTGACATTAGGAGGTGTGGTCTTTGGAAGGTAATTAGGTCATGAGGGTAGAGCCCACATGAATGGGATTAGTGCTCTTATAAAAGAGACCCCAGAGAGCTCTCTCACTCTCTTCCTGCCATGTGGGGTATGAGAAGACAGAAGCATACAAACCAGGAGAAGTACCCTCACCACAGACTGAATCTGCCAACACCTTGATCTTGGACTTCCCTGTCTCCAGAAAAATGAGAAATATGTTTGTTTAAGCAACCCAGACTATGGTAATTTGTTATAGCATTCTGTACTAAGATGCGCTTTATACTTTCTGCTCAATATATACATGATTCTAAAGCTGTTCTATAAGATAAAGTCTATTAAAAAATTTCAAGCATCTGCAAATTAGTAGGAAAAGCATTTTGAAGAACAAGAGATATATCCAAAGGCCCCTATATTTATATCACTGGAAGCTACTTTGCTAAGGTCTTCCAACTCAGAGCCCAGGCACTTTGGCTGTGGGGTTATCACCGATCATTTTGCTTTATCTACTTATTAATGTCAGCTATGTCACCTGGAGCACATCATTTAATCAGTTTCATGTCTCCTTCATGGGATTGTTGTGATGACAAAAGAGTGCATATTCTGACAGAAGAGCTTACTAAATTGTAGCTATTGTGATTTTTTTTTCATTATTTAATATACCCCAGAGGAATTTCATGGGGAGTAGAGAAATTTGAAAACAAAAAAGAGAACAGCCAATGTTTTTCTATACCTGCCACACACACACATACATACAAATATTCCTGTCTTGTAGCTGGTTTATTTAAAATCCAGTGCATTTATAGAAACGCCTTCCCACAGAAAAACATTACCACATGTCAGATCTGATGGAATAGTTACGAGTTCAGAACCATAGCACCTTAGCCCTGTTTTCCAGAGATGTTAATCTAATCATCAATTTATGTAAAGAAGCCAAAGAGAAAAAATAACAAAGGAAAGAGAAAAAAAAGGTAAGTGGGGAAGGAGAACATGGAGTGGATTTTTGTGCATAAATAATAAAAGGATGGTCTTTATGAACAAAGAGAAATGATGTGCATACAGATAACACTTGTTACCTACCAGCAAGGTTTGTTTTTTTCCTCATTAAACCTTTTGTTGCTTACTGAAACATTTTTGAGTGTTGAGGTTTCGGATTTAAACTTATTTTTAATATTTACCGGTTATACTCCTTCAGATTTGCATTTATTTATTTATTTATTTATTTATTTATTTATTTTTGAGACGGAGTCTCGCTCTGTCGCCCAGGCTGGAGTGCAGTGGCGCGATCTCGGCTCACTGCAAGCTCCGCCTCCCGGGTTCACACCATTCTCTGGCCTCAGCCTGTCGAGTAGCTGGGACTACAGGCGCCCGCCACCATGCCCAGCTAATTTTTTGTATTTTTTTTAGTAGAGACTAAAGGTTTCACCTTGTTAGCCAAGATGGTCTCAATCTCCCGACCTTGTGATCCACCCGCCTCGGCCTCCCAAAGTGCTGGGATTATAGGCGTGAGCCACCGCGCCCTGCCAAGATTTGTATTTATTTTAAATGTGTTTACTATACTCAATTTTAAATACTGTGATTTTGAAATCAGGACTATTGTTTGACAATTGTGTTATACATGTTTATCCATTACCTGCCCCAACGAAGCCTCATCCTCCGCAAAGGCCACTACTTCCTGAAGAGGTCCTAAGCTTGCCTCAACCCAGCCCAAAGACTGAAAGGCCCCATCCTCTTGTCCCTGACAGATGCAGGATGCCACTGCCCTGGCTTCAGGCCGCAAAATGAATCATGCTACTTACATTGAGCTTTCCACTCTAATTGGAGGAGAAAGACAATAACAAATAATTGGGTAATTTTAGATAAAGTTCTATGAAGAATGTAATAGAATACAAAGGGGGACTTTGGCAGGAGAAGGAAGCTTCTTGAGAAAGCAGTTAGAAAAAAATTATGTAAAACGACATTTGAGTAGAAACTTGAATGACAAAAATACTTCAGGGAAAAGTCTTTCAGTAAGAAATGTTGAATTGAAAAATCTTAAAGCAGAAATGAGCCTGAGAAGTTCCAGGATGAGAAAGGCGATCATGATGGCTGGGAGCACAGGGAGTTATGTGGAAGTGGTGTCACATAAGGTCATATAGGGTTCACAGACCATGTTAAGGGCATGAATCCTGTGCTAAGTATAAAGGAAAGCCATTAAAGAATTTTAAGCTGAGGAGTAAGATATATCGTAAGGGATCCCAGAGGAAAGAGATATTCAAAAGACCAGGAAAGAGATTATAGCAATAGACCAAGAAACTGAAGATGGAGAGGTGAACTGTTAGCACTGGAAACGGTGAAAATGGTTAGTCAAGGAATACGTTTCAGAATGGGATGCTAGAGGCACCAGGCGGAGGGACAAATGGATAATTTATAGTGGTATATTATTCAAGAAAAGATGTTGAATTTTATCAAGTGCATTTTCAGAACTTACAAGGATATTATGACCATTTTCCCCTTTAGATTATCAATAGGTATTTTAATATTGATCAATTATCTTATTTCTAGAATTGTGTCCACTTGTTCTTGCTGTATGAATTTCTTTAAAGTACTACTACATTTCTTTGCTATTAATTTGCTTATTAACTTTTTACATTGATATTGTGATTCACTTATTTTTTAATCTTTGTAGGATTTTTGAAACAATATTTACACAAGCTGAAAAATTTATAATTTTTTAATGTTCTAGATTAAAATATTTTACATGGCTTAAAATCATCTGTTCCTTCATGTTTTGGCAGTATTACCTTAGGAAACTATTTAAACCTGCTGTTTTTTGTTTAGATGTAGTTCCATTGTGACTTTTAAAATATCTTCTGTAGCAATTAGTCTGTTCAGGACAATTTCTATTTTAAAATTATTTAAAATTTATATTTTGCTAGAAATGTATCTCTTTTATGTAGGTTCTCAAATTCATTGCATAAATTAAGTTTCTTATTTTAGTTTTTTCCATATTTTAAAATATTTTTCTACTGTCTTTTATAGTTTTTAATTTTTGCACTGTGAATTTCTTATATTTTGTATTTTATGTTTTTTATATTTTACATGTTTATATTTTGTTTTATCATTTGGTTCTTTTTCACAACTAGCTCTAGGATTTATGTATTCTACCCTTTTATGTTTTATAATGTATTATTTATTTTTATACTTAATTAAATTCAGTATTTAAGCTTTCCATATATTTTAATATTTTCTTTGACTTCTTATTTCTGGCTACATTCACATATTTTCATTCTTTCTTACTTATTGATATAAGTATTTAGTACCATACTTTTTTCTCTGACAACCGTTTTAACTGTATCCATAATTTTTAAGCTGGTTGTTTAATTAACATTTTTAAATGTTTTATTTTAACAAAAAGTCCTTTAAGAGAAATTTTAAAATACCAGGTGTTAGAGATTCTTGTTTTTACTTTTTCTATTTTTGTACTTAATTTCTAGTTTTATTAAAGTGTAATTAGATAGTATCTGTACATTTCTGCTTAGGGATGAAATTGATGTTTTATCTGTGGTCTCATGTGCGGTCAACTTTTGCGACTGTTTCACGGACTCTGTTTTCTAGCTCAGGATTCAACATTAAATAGAAGTATTTATTAAATTTACAATATAAGGTAGAAGTAATTTATTACTTAACTAATATAGGCTTGTTTATCTTTATATAGTTTTAACCCACTTGAACTATTGTAGTCTGAGAGCAGTGAATTGAAATTTCTATCTAATGATGTGTTTCTGCCCATTGCTCTGTGTATTTCTTATATATTTTGCTTTATGATGGTTGATGTATTGTTCTTTGGTACATGGATATTTGTAAATGATTTTATTACTGATTTTAACTTTTACCATTATAAAGTGCCCTTCTTTTTCTCATTTAATTATTCTGGTTTGAATTCAGGCCTATGATGTGTTAAGATCAGAGATTCCTTTTCCTCTGCATTTGCCCCTCATGTCTTTGCCTATTCATTCATTTTTTGTTCCATTCATAGTCATTTCATTAGGTGTTCCTCTTATGTCCGGCACAACTTCAGGTGTTGTTGTGTGATTCAGTCTTATTTTCACACGTCTTATTTCATATTTTTTTTTTTGCTTTTACTATGTATTTCATTGTTTTATCTTTCAATAAGTGGTCTTCTTTGTCATATGTGTGTTTCTTTCTGATTATTTGGGACGTTTGTGTTTTTCTAGTAGCTGTGTTTATAATTTTATATCGTTACTTAATTTTCTATTGATGTAGATAAGCATCTACTCATTCTCTTCTAAATAAGCAATGACAGAATTAGTATACATTTGCTTTTACTTCCATTCCTAAAATAAAAGGAATGAGTTGGAAATATCCTAATTAAAAATTTTTGAGGGGAAAATTTAAGATCTGTTTTTCAGTCAAATAGATCTAAAGTTCAGTGTTTTCAAAGGAAAGTACAAGTACAAGGCTTAAAATGAACAGGGTGGGGTCTTTTCTCAGCACATGGCTTTGAGAACACGCAGGCTAGTTGGGATCTTCAAGTCCAGATTTTCCATCTTGTGTTTCAGTTACATCAATATTCCTGGGCTGGAAAATTTAATTCAGCTTGATCCTTTCTTGATCATAAGGTGGCTTTTAATGGGTTTCAAATTAATGGCTTTCTATAATTGGCAAGGGTGAAAAGACCTTGTGACAGAAGAATGTTAACAAATAAAGGCTAAAACTAAATGGAAGATTTCCACTGGCATCTTTCTTTCCCCATTTCTCCAGCAAACTTGTGGTGACCTCTAAGAAGTTTATTTGGATATTGTTGAGTGAAAAAAGAAATCATAAAACAGACTATATAAATAAACCTACACATATAATAATATGTGTAATATTGAATGTACCATAATAAACAACAGTTATTGAGCACTTCCCATGTATTGTCTTTATTAATCTGCCAAACAACTTTATTAGCAAGGTCCCATCAACATTATTACAGATGAGAGAAATCAAGCTTAGAGGACTTGATTAGCTTTCCCAACATCATTCATCCATTAAATAGTGAAACTGAAATTTATATTGAGGCCACCTAACAACAAAGGGAAATTAAAAGAAAAATAGAAAGGATGGTATGTATATAAATGCAGAGTTTTCTAAACTTTCCATTTTATAATTCTCTATTTGATTTCTTACAATGTGTAACATTATAATTATAAAATGAGACAAAAGTAGTAATTTGAGACATTTGCAGAAGTACTGATTTTCTTACCAGTCAAATGTATATTTACCTAATAATTATTTTTATTTTTGCTCTCTGCCCATAACTTCACTCCCTCACTTAATAAAATAAATGTCAGGAACACACTCGTAGTGTTTTTGTTTGTTCGAGAGCTCAGCTTTCCAGGTAGAACTGTCCATTGTTTCAGGTCTGACTGTTTTTCTCTTTGACAGAGATTTGAATAAAACATTGGGAATTCTCCCAGAATGGCTTTTAGTGGTGAACACATGCCAGCTGTGCTTTCAGTCACAAAGTTGCCGTTGGGATGCTTGCATTCCCAGCTGAGCAGAAGTCCCTCTGCCTACTCCCTAAGCTCACAATGATGGTGTTTTACAGGAAGCAGGCTAAATATAACATTTCTCCAAAATATTTCTATTAAGGTTTATTTCTAGCTCAGTATACACATTTTATGACTATTTCTTTGATTATCATGAGTAGTATGGTTTAAAAGAAGATATTTCCTTTTTATGTATGAGTCTGCCTTTTCATTACTTCCTTTATGGAAGATTTGTAGACATTGTGTCCTTAAAAGCATGTCTCCGAATTCTCCTAGCTGCCCTTCTGGGTATATTTCCCCTCTCTAAAGAAGTGAGCCTGAGGTAAGGATAGAGTTGTTAGGCCTCCAAGTTTATCAATTTGATTGTTCCATAGAAAAGAGCACAGGGCACATAGAGGATGTGTTTGCCTAGATCTAGAGGGATGCATGTCAAGTTCAGCACTTGATGAACATATGACAAGTGACTGTCCTGCCATTATGATTAAACACTGATAACACAGTCAGCCACAGATATATATGAGGATGTGTGCTTCTCCTGGGTTAGGAGGGAAATGATTTTGACACCACAGTGGGAACACTAATTTGCACACTACTGGTGAGTGACACCCTTCCGTTGTCCACATTTATCCTAAATCTTTGAGAAAATGGTTAAAAATCTCCAAATATAATTGTATATTAGTCTCGTTCTCCTTTAGTTTTATATTATGTATCATAAAGCTCTGTAATTAGGTACACAAACATTCATAGCTTTTATTTCTTCTTGAATGACGAACTTTTTAATCATTATGAAATTCCCTCTTTATCTCAAGAAACACACTTCTTGAAGTACATCTTTATAATATTAACATAACATCTCCAATTTACCTTTTAGGGTTTGCATGACTTATTAGCATTTTATTTAATTCTTTTAGTTTTAACCTATCACTCTTTTGTATTCAATCTGGAAATCTTTGCCCTTTAATTAATTATCTACTCTACATGTTATGCAATTTTTTTATAAGATTGGGTTTAAGTCTATCATTGTACTACTTGTTTTTTATTTAAATCCTATTTTTATTTTTTTCTATTATTTTATATTCTCTGCTGTTAAACAATTAACTGAATATTTCTTATATTGCATTTTTTCCCCTCCATGGCTTTTTGGCTATTCATTTTTAGTTTATGTTTTGTTTTTTAGTGGTTGTTCTAGAAGTTATAATAAGTATCTTCAACCTTTTAACAATACTACTTCATGCATAATTTAGGAAATTGGACAACATTATATTTTCATTTACTTCCTTTCTTCCTTTGGTTTATAGTTGTCATACATCTTACTCCTATGTATGCAATAAACCTCCAACAGCATTGCTATAAATTTTGCTTTAAATAAACAATTGTCTCTTAGAAAATATTTTAACAAGAAAAAAGCCAAATCTCTCTACTTATTTTTCATTTCCAATGCTTTTGATTTTTTTTTAATGTAGATCTCAGTTTTCATGTCATGGCATTTCCTTTTAGCCTCAGGATTTCCTTTAGAATTTATTTTAGCACAGGTCTAATGGTGATGAATGATTTCAGATTTTGTTTATCTAAAATGTATTTATTTCTCCTCTACTTTTTGAAAGATATTTTTCTGGATTCAGAATTGTAAGTACACAATTTTTTTCTTCTCCTATACTTTTTGAAAGGTATTTTTCTGGATACAGAAGTCTACGTAGAAAATTTTTTTTCTTCTCTTTCAGTACTTTGAAGATGTCATTCCATTATTTACTGGCTTACATTGTTTTTATTAAAAAGTCAGCAGTAACTCTTAGCATTGTCCCCCGTATGTAGCATATTTTTTCCTCTAATTATTTTTAAGATATTATTTTCTCTTTATTTGAAGAATCTGTTATTTATCATTTATTTTAAACAAGTTGACTATCATGTGGCTAGATGGGGAGTGAGAGAAAGAAAAAGACAGAGAGATAAATAACTGTTTGTGATTGTGTGTGTGTATCCTATTTGACATATATTGGAATATTGGGCATATAGGATGACATTTGTCATCAAATTTTGAAAAATTGAAGCCCTTATCTCTTCAAATATTTTTCTGCCTCTTTCTCTTTCTCCTTTTCTTCAGAAACTCCCATTTCACATATGTTAGACCACTTGATGCTTTCCTCCAATAATTTAGGCTCTGTTTTTTAGTTTTAGTTTTTATTTTCTTATGGCTTTTTTTCCTGTACTTTGATTTGGATGATGAGGCTTTTCTTTTTCTTTTTTTCTGGTAAATCCCATTTTTTCTTTTTTTACTTTAAGTTCTGGGATACCTGTGCAGAATATGCAGGGTTGTTACAAGGGTATACATGGTTTCCTGCACCTATCAACCCATCACCTAGGTTTTAAGCCCCACAGCCATTAGCTATTTGTCCTGATGCTCTCCCTTCCCTCCACCCACCCTGCCCTCCAATAAGCCCTGGTGTGTGTTGTTCCCCTCCCTGTGTCCATGTATTCCCATGTGTTCAAATCTCACTTATGAGTGAGAACATGCCATGTTTGGTTTTCTGTTCCTGTGTTAGTTTGCTGAGAATGATGGCTTCCAGCTTCATTCATGTCCCTGCAAGGGACATGGTCTCATTCCTTTTGTGGCTGGATAGTATTCCATGGTGTATATGTACCACATTTTCTTTATCCAGTCTATCATTGATGGACATTTTTATTGGTCCCATGTCTTTGCTACTGTGAATAGTGCTGCAATAAACATACGTGTACATGTATCTTTATAACAGAATGCTTTATATTCCTTTGGGTATACACCCAGTAATGGGACTGCTGAGTCAAATGTTATTTCTGGTTCTAGATCTTTGAGGAATCACCACACTACCTTCCACAATGATTTAAAGAATTTACAGTCCCCCAAAAAAAGCATTGTTATTTCTTCAGAGCCTCGCCAGCATCTGTTGTTTCCTGACTTTTTAATAATCGCTATTCTGACTGGCATGAAGTGGTATCTCATTATGGTTTTGATTTGCATTTCTCTAATGATCAGTGATGCTGAGCTTTTTTCATGTTTGTTGGCTGCATAAATGTCTTCTTTTGAGAAGTGTCTGTTCATATTCTTCAGCCATTTTTTTGATGTGGTTGTTTCTTTTTTCCTTGTAAAGTTAAGTTCCTTGTAAATTCTGGATGTTAGACCATTGTCAAATGGGTAGGTGGCAGAATTTTTCTACCATTCTGTAGGTTGCCTGTCCTCTCTGATGATAGTTTCTTTTGCTGTGCAGAAACCCTTCAGTTTGATTAGGTCTGCTTTGTCAATTTTAGCTTTTGTTGCAATTGCTTTTAGCAATTTTATCATAAAATCTTTGTCCATGCCTATGTCCCGAATGGTATTGCTGAGGTTCTCTTCTAGGGTTTTTATGGTTTAGGATTTACATATAAGTCTTTAATCCATCTTGAGCTAATTTTTGTATAAGGTATAAGAAAGGGGTCCAGTTTCAATTTTCTGCATATGCCTAGCCAGTTTTCCCAGCACCATTTATTAAATAGGGAATCCTTTCCCCATTGATTGTTTTTCAAAGATTTGTCAAAGATCAGATGATTGTAGGTGTGTGGTCTCTATTCTGTTCCATTGGTCTATATGGACCAATATATAGACCTACTTCTGAGGTATCTCTTCTGTTCCATTGGTCTATATGTCTGTACCAGCACCATGCTGTTTTGGTTACTGTAAACTTGTAGTATAGTTTGAAGTCAGGTAACATGTTGCCTCCAGCTTTGTTCTTTATGCTTAGGATTGTTTTGGCTATGTGGGCTCTTTTTTGGTTCCATATGAATTTTAAAGTATTTTTTTTCTTATTCAGTGTAGAATGTAATGGTAGTTAGATGGGAATAGCATTGAATCTATAAATTACTTTGGGCAGTATGGCCATTTTCACAATATTGAGTCTTCCTATCCATGAGGATAGAATGTTTTTACATTTGTTTGTTGTCCTTTATTATTTCCTTGAGCAGTGGTTTGTAGTTCTCCTTGAGGTCCTTCACTTCCCTTGTTACCTGTATTCCTACATATTTTATTCTCTTTGTAGCAATTGTGAATCGGAGTTCATTCATGATTTGGCTCTCTGCTTGTCTATTATTGGTGTATAGGAATGCTTATGATTTTTGCACATTGATTTTGTATCCTGAGACTTTGCTGAACTTGTTTATCAGCTTAAGAAGTTTTTGGGCTGAGATGATGGGGTTTACTAAATATAGGATCAGGTCATCTGCAAGTAGAGACAATTTGACTTCCTCTCTCCCTATTTGAATATGCTTTATTTCTTTCTCTTGCCTGATTGCTCTGACCAGAACTTCAAATAATATGTTAGATAGGAGTGATGAGAGAGGGCACTCTTGTCTTGTGCAGATTTTCAAAGGGAATGCTTCCAGCTTTTGCCAATTCATATGATATTGGTTGTGGGTTTGTAATAAATAGCTCTTATTATTTTGAAATATGTTCCATCAATACCTAATTTATTGAGAGTTTTTAACATGAAGAGATGTTGAATGCTATTGCAGGCCTTTTCCACATCTATTGAGATAATCATGTGGCTTCTGTTTATGTGATGGATTACATTTATTGATTTGCTTATGTTGAACCAGCCTTGCATCTCAGGGATGAAGCTGACTTGATTGTAGTGGATAAGCTTTTTGATCAGCTGCTGGATTCGGTTTGCCAGTATTTTACTGAGGATTTTCACATCAATGTTCATCAGGCATATTGGCCTGAAGTTTTCTTTTTTTTCTTTTTTTTCTTTTTTCTTTTTTTTGTGTGTGTGTGTGTCTCTGCCAGGTTTTGGTATCAGTGTGATGCTGGCCTCATAAAATGAGTTAGGGAGGAGTCCCTCTTTTTTTGTGATGAGAACATTTAAAATCTACTCTCTTAGCAATTTCTAAGTATACAATCTATTACTATTAACTATAGTCACTATGCTGTACAACAGATCTCCAGAACTCATTTCTCCTGTGTAACTGAAACTGTACCCTTAAACAACATCTCTTTATTCCCCTAACCACCTCCCTTTTTGAAGCCTCTGGTAACCATCATTCTGCCCTCTACTTCTATTAATTCAATTGTTTTATTTTAAGATTCTACATATAAGTGAGATCAAGCAGTATTTGTCTTTCTGTATCTGGCTTATTTCATTAAGCATAATGCCCACCATTTTCATCTGCTTTGTCACAGATAACAGTATTTCTCTCTTTTCTGGCTACTATTTCATTGTGTAATGTGACTACTATTTCACTGCGTATGCACTACATTTTTAAAAATTTGTTTATCTGGTGATGGACATCCAGGTTGATTCCATATCTTGGCCATTGTAAATAATGGCTGCAATAAACACGAGAGTATAGATATTTATTCAACATACTACTTTCATATCCTTTGGATATATACCCAGAAGTGGGATTGCTAGATCACATGATAGTTCTATTTTTAACTTTTTTAGAGACTCCATACTGTTTTCCATAATGAATGTACAAATTTACATTTTCACCAACAGTGTACAAGGGTTCCCTTTTCACCAAATTCTTGACAATACTTGCTGCTTTTTGTCTTTCGTAATAAAAGTCATTCTCACAGGTGTGAGGTGATAATCTCATTGAGATTTTAATTTACATTTCTCTGATTATTAGGATGTTGAACACCTTTTCATATACACTGGATATTGTGAAATTGGATTATAAGAGCGAAATAAGGTGAAATAGGGGTCCAATTTCATGGTTCTGCATGTGAATATTTAGTTTTCACAACACCATTTGTTAAAAAGATTGCTCTTTCTTCATTGTGTGATCTTAACAACTTGCTGAAGATCAATTGACTGTAAATGTGTAGACTTATTTCTGGGCCCTCTGTTCAGTTCCATTGGTCTATATGTCTGTATTTAGGCCAGCACCACACTGTTTTGATTTCTGTAGCTTTGAAGTAGACTTTGAAACCAAGCAGTGTGTTGCCTTTAGCTTTGTTCTTTTTGCTCAAGATTGCTTTGCCTATTTGGAATCTTTTCCAGTTTCATAGAAATTTTAGGATTGCTTTTTATTTATTTGAAAAATGTTGGAATTTTGAGAGGGATTGCATTGAATTGGTGGATCAATTTGGATATTATGGACATCTTTACAATGCTAATTCTTCCAAGTCATGAACATAAAATAACTTTCCATTTATTTGTGTTACCTCAATTTCTTTCATTAATGTTTTATAGTTTGCAGTGTACAGACAGATCTGTCATCTCCTAGGTTAAATTTATTTTTCTATTTTGATACTATTATAAATGACATTGTGTTCTTGATTTCCATTTTGGATAGTTTGTTGTTAGTGTATAGAAATGTCACTAATTTTTGTATGTTGATTTTGTATCTTGCAACTTTATTAAATCCACTTTCTAGCTCTAAAAGTTTTCAGGGAATCTTCAGGGTTTTTAATATATGAAATTATGTCATCTAAAAATGGAAGCAATTTAATTTCTTCCTTTCCAATTTGGATGCCTTCTATTTATTTCTCTTCCCTAATTTTTCTGGCTAGGACTTACAGTAATATATTGAATAGAAGTGGTGATAGTAGCCGTTCTCTCTTGTTCCTAATCTTAGAGGAAAAGCTTTCAACTTTTCACCATTGAGTATGATATTAGTTTTGAGTTTGTCATATATGGCCTTTATTGTGTTGAGAAACATTTATTCTAAAGTAAATTTGTTGAGAGTTTGTATAATGAAGTGGTGTTGAATTTTGTCAAATGCTGTTTTTGTATTTATTGAAATAATCATATGGTTCTTGCCTGTTCTGTAATATGGTGTAGCACCTTGATAAATTTTTGTATATTAAAGTATTTTGAATCTTAGAATAAATCCCACTCGGTAATAGTGTATTATCCTTTCCATACACTGTTGAATTTACTTTCCTAATATTTTGTAGATAACTTTATATCTATGTTAATTAGGAATTTTGGCCAGTAATTTTCTGTTCTTGTAGCTTCCTTGTCTGTTTTTAGTATTGATATGGGAGTGCTGGGAAGGTAAGAGCATGGTCCCTTTAAATGATGTGGAAAGAGGGAAGAGAAGTGCTGGGTAGAGGGAGGGTGTGGCCCCTGGCTAGGGCTCACCCCCATGGACCTAGGTGAGGACAGGCATTCCTGCCTTCTTGCCCAAATGTTGCATTTTCCAAGACCTCCCTGGCCCACCATGCCCCCATCCTGTGCCTGTAAACCCTCGGAGACCCTAGCAGGCAGATACACAAGTGGCTGGACGTCATGAAGAACGCATCGGTGGAAGAAGATACAAGTGGCTGGTCATTGAGAGCACGCCGGCAGAAGAGCGTACCAACAGGCACTGGCAGGCCGGCAGGCCATCAACTGGTGGAATGACGTGGAGTTTGGCTGGAGCAGTCAAGGAAGAGTCAGGCACCCGGCCAAACTCCAAGGGAAAAACATCTCCCTTCTGGTTCCCCCATCTGCTGAGAGCTACTTCCACTCAATAAAACCTTGCATTCATTCTCTAAGCCCACGTGTGATCTGATTCTTCCAATACACCAAGGCAAGAAACCCCGGGATACAGAAAGCCCTCTGTCCTTGCAAGAAGGTAGGGAGTCTAATTGAGCTGACTAACACAAGCCACCTATAGATGGCAAACTAAAAGGGCATCCTGTAATACACGCCCATTGGGGCTTCAGGAGCTATAACATTCACCCCTAGCCACTGCTGTGGGATTGGAGCCCCACAGCCTGCCCGTCTGTATGTTCTCCTAGGTGTTTGAGCAGTGGGGCACTGAAGAAGCGAGCCACACCCCCATCTCACACCCTGCGAGGGGGTTAGGGGGAAATTTTCACATTTCAGTATCAGGGTAATTCTTGTCTCCTAAACTGAGTTTGGAAGTGTTCCTTCCTCTTCAAATTTTTGGGAGAGTTTAAAAGTATTGGCATTAATTATTCTTTAAACATTTGGTAGGCCAGGCATGGTGTCTCATGCCTATAATCCCAGCACTTTGGGATGCTGAGACGAAAGGATCACTTGAGGCCAGGAGTTTGAGACCAGCCTGGGCAATATAGTGAGACCCCCATCTCAAAAAATTTATTATTTTTTATTATTATTATTTAATAATAACCAGGTCTGGTGTCGTGCACCTGTAGTTCCAGCTTCTTGGTAGGCTGAGGCAGGGGAATCACTTGAGCCTGGGAGGCAGAGGTTGCAGTAAGCTGAGATCATGCCACTGTGCTTTAGCCTGGGCAACAGAGCAAGACCTCATGTGAACAAAAAAGAAAGAATAAGAATAAAAATTGATAGAATTAGTGAAACAGTTCCTGGGCATTTCATTGATGAACAACTTTTTATTACTCATTAAATCTTTGTACTTATTATTAGTCAGTTCAGATTATATTTCATCATGATTCAGTAATGGTAGATTGTATATTTCTAGAGATTTGTCCATTTCTTCTAGGTTATCCAATTTTGGGGGGTGTAATTGTTCAGTTTTTTATGCTTCTTTGCATTTCTGTGGTATCAGTTGTAATGTCTCCTTTTTCATTTCTTAGTCTAGCTAAATATTTGTCCATTTTATCTGTTCAAAAAGCCAACTCTCAACTTTTGATTGTTTTTTTCCATCTCTATTTTATGTATTTCTGCTCTGATCTTTATGATTTCCTTCTTCTACTATTTTGGGGCTTAGTTTCTTTTTTGCTAGTTTCTCTAGGTGTAATATTAGGTTGTTTATTTGAGATCTTTCTTCTTTATTGAGGTAGGCATTTATTGCTATCAACTTCCCTTTTAGAACTGTTTTTGCCCCATTCCATAAGTTTTGGTCTATTGTATTTCCATTTTCATTTGTCTCAAGATATTTTTAAATTTCTCTTTTTATTATTTGGCCCATTGGTTGTCTAATTTTTATTTGTAACTTTTCTGAATTCCTTCCTGTTACTGATTTCTAGTTTTACACCCTTGTGGTCAAAAACTCTACTTGACATGATTTCAATGGTCTTAAATTGGTTAAGACTTCTTTTGTGGCCTAACATAATCTATCCTAGAGAATGTCGATGTGCGCTTGAGAAGAATATGTATTCTGCTGTTATTGGGTGGAATATCTTTTATATGTCTGTGAGGTCCATTTGGTCTTAGTTCAAATCCACTGTTTCCTTATTGATTTTATGTCTGGATGATCTGTTTATTGTTGAAAGTGCATTTGGATCAGTCTTTAAGCCACTGTTTTTTTTTCTGTAGTGGCCATTATGTTGATGCAACATCTATGTCAGCTTTCTTCTTTTTCTATTAACATTTTTCTTCTGGTTATGGGATGCCTGTTCCTGTGTCTTCATATGTCTAATATATTATTTAGCTTAATTCTAAACGTTGCTGATACAACATTGTTAAAAGTCTGGATTTTGTGGTCTTTCATCTTATCAAGAATTATTTTGGGACTGCATTATGCTGTGTCTAGAATAGATTTTATGATAGGGCTTAATTAGCATTACTTCTAGGAGTAATATTTTTGTTTCTTAACTTAATGCCCAGGTGTTCAGTGCAATGTCACTACTTTGGCTGGTCAAAACTCCATTATTTTCCACCATTATGTGGACTTTGGAATATCTATGCATCTCACAGCCCTTGAATACCATCATTCTGTCATGTCTTGGGGAGTCTCTTATTGCACACAGCTAAGTATTTGAACAAAGACACAAAAGGATCACTATGTGGTTTTCTGGATGTCCTCTCTTTGTCACCTCCTCCTCAGTATACTCCCCTGCAAACATTGGTCAACGCAGTAGTCCTTGACTCCAATATTTGTTTCCTCTGCCCAACAAGCTTGCTGCAATCTCAGCGCCTTTTTCCACTGTGCTGAAACAGACACTTTCATATATTGTTGGTGAAAGTGTTAATTGCTAAAAAATCTCCATGGAGAACAATTTTACTATAGTCATTAAATTTTAAATTGCAAATATCCTTTGGTCTCCAAATTCCACTGGTGGGAGTGAAACTCAGACACTCAAAATTATTGATATGTATACATGTAAGATTACATTTTGCAGCATTGTTTGAAATAACAAATGAATGGAAACAATCCAGATGTTTCTACACCGGGCACTACTCTTAAAATTATTATATCATCATGCATTACCACACTATTCAGCTTTGTAAAAGAAAGATGGCATTCTCTGTGTACTAATATGGAAAATGTTTCCAGATTAATTTCATGAAGAAAGCCAGGTGGAATACAATGCATGGAATATGTGTATAAAAAGGAAGGAAAGAATAAGAATCTCTATTGGTAGTAATTTGTATGTAGATAATAAAACTCTAAAATAAAAATTATAGCCATTGGAAATACATGTTAAAATGGGGGAAAATGTGCAGATAAAACACTTTTTCATTATTCACTGTTACATGAACTTTAACAATTTAGATGATGTGAAAATTGCCCCTATTCAAAAAAATTAATAAATGCATTAAAAGAAATATCATAAACAACTAATTAAATCCACAAAGATACATCTAAGGATTCCCTGGGATCCAAGAGCCCCAATTTGAGAAACTCCTATTGTACAGATTTATTTATAGAAATATTTATACATTGGAAATATTCACACAATACAAAACTGAAAGTTAACTTTTTTTATTTTATTATAGTTTAAGTTCTAGGGTACATGTGCACAACGTGCAGGTTTGTTACATGGGTATACATGTGCCATGTTGATTTGCTGCACCCATCAACTCGTCATTTACATTAGGTATTTCTCCTAATGCTATCCCTTCCCCTGCCCCCCACCCCATGACAGGCCCTGGTGTGTGATATTCCCCACCCTGTGTCCATGTGTTCTCATTGTTCAACTCCCACCTATGAGTGAGAACATGCGATGTTTCGTTTTCTGTCCTCGTGATAGTTTGCTTAGAATGATGGTTTCCAACTTCATCCATGTCCCTGCAAAGGACATGAACTCATCATTTTTTATGGCTGCATAGTATTCCATGGTGTATATGTGCCACATTTTCTTAATCCAGTCTATCATTGATGGACATCTGGAGTGGTTCCAAGTCTTTGCTATTGTGAATAGTGTCACAATAAACATATGTGTGCATGTGTCTTTATAGTAGCATGATTTATTATCCTTTGGGTATATACCCAGTAATGGGATTGCTGGGTCAAATGGTATTTCTGGTTCTAGATCCATGAGGAATTGCCACACTATCTTCCAGAATGGTTGAACTAATTTACACTCCCACCAACAGTGTAAAAGCTTTCCTATTTCTCCACATCCTCTCCAGCATCTGTTGTTTCCTGACTTTTTAATGATCGCCATTCTAACTGGTGTGAGATGGTATCTCATTGTGGTTTTTATTTGCATTTCTCTGATGACCAGTGATGATGAACATTTTTTCATATGTCTGTTGGCTGCATAAATGTCATCTTTTGAGAAGTGTCTGTTCATATCCTTTGCCCACTTTTTGATGCGGTTGTTTTTTTCTTGTAAATTTGTTTAAATTATTTGTAGATTCTGGATATTAGCCCTTTGTCAGATGGGTAGATTGCAAAAATTTTCTCCCATTCTGTATGTTGCCTGTTCACTCTGATGATATTTTCTTTTGCTGTGCAATTCTTTAGTTTAATTAGATCCCATTTGTCTATTTTGGCTTTTGTTGCCGTTGCTTTTGGTGTTTTAGTCATAAAGTCTTTGGCCATGCCTATGTCCTGAAGGGTATTGCCTAGGTTTTCTTCTAGGGCAAAACTAACTGAAAGTTAACTTTCCATCATACTACCAGAGTATCTCCATGGATAATTGCCAGATTTGTGTATGAGTGGTGTGTGTGTGTACTCCTATACATTGTGTATATCTAGAAAGTTTTATGGGTGCTTAACAATATTTGAAATTCCTCTCGTAATTTTTATTCTCCTCTGGATTTATACTTATAAAATAAATTTTAGTAATTTGTGTTTTCAAAAAATATTAATACTTTCATTTAGATTTTCAAATTTTCTATAGGGATTTATTTGTAATAGCCTCCTGTCAACTTTTAAAACTCTGTGCTTGATGATGTATTTATTCCTTTTTAAAATCCCCAAGATGGTCTATTACTGTTTTATCTTCTCTTAGCTTAACCATCACTAAGATTTCTAAGTATTTTTGTTGCACAATTTTCCATAATAAACTGCTATATGCATTTACCATATCTACTCTTAGTTTTTGTTTTTAATTTATTAATATTCTTTATAATATTATTTTCTCTTTTCTTAAATTTAATTGGTAATTAGTTTTAAGTTTCTTGAGTTAAAAAAGCTCATTTTTATATCTAATTCAAATTTTATCATCATTAAAAGGTATTAAGTATTTTTGATGACTTTTTTAATATTGTGTCATCATTCATTAAGAAGAGCATCTTTAAATTCTCTGGATGATTAAAATACTGGTTTAATTGCATTGTGTCAGATGAAACTTGTATACTTTTCCACTTTGAAAAAATTATTAAAGGTTTTTTTTGTGACCCATGGCAAGACTAATAGAATTCATTTTCTACTTATAAAATATTTGATATAAATACACTAAATAAAGCCTTACAATTTATAATACTCTTGCTTATTATTTCCTATTTGACCTTCCATACCCTGGAAAATGACTTTTAAATTTTTCCATTCTAATTGCTATTTTATCAGTTTAATTTTTGAAGACAATTGAAGATTCCTTGCTATGTAAATTATTAGATTAAATACCTGCTTCCTTAGGAAATTAATCTCAGTAAGAATAAGCAGTACTTTACATGAAAGTAAATTGTCAGATGCCTCAAATATTGAGAACACTGCTTTCATGATACTTATATTCTATCCTATGTATTCCACATTTTGTCCATATTTTGTTACAATCCAACTATATATTTACATAAAAAAAATTTCTATATCCTAACATATTATTAATTTACTTCAGGTAAACCCTAAAAATCCCAACACAAGGAAAATCTTAAAAGTGATGGTCCTGAGAATTTATGCATTTGTATAAATGATCAATTTTTCTTAACAGAGATTTTAAGAAGACGGCAGAACTATAAATGGAAATATATTGCAGTTTCAAAGCAAACAAAACAATTTTTTGTATGGATGACAGAAAGGACAGATAGTTCATGTCATTCATTCTAGCCACACTACCATTCACAGGGCATTTTCTTTGAAAATGACAGCCACTAATACAATCAATTCTACCTTTGTTCATTATGTGAATTTTCTTTGTCAAAAAACTAAACATTAGTTGAAGCAACAGAAAAAGCCAATTCTACATTCTTTTAAAAATAATTGGGAGGTGGAGGTGGGTGGATCACCAGGTCAGGAGATTGATACCATCCTGGCTAACATGGCGAAACGCCCTGTCTCTACTAAAAATACAAAAAAATTAGCCGGGCGTGGTGGCAGGTGCCTGTAGTCCCAGCTACTAGGGAGGCTGAGGCAGGAGAACGGCGTGAACCTGGGAGGCGGAGCTTGCAGTGAGCCGAGATGGCACCACTGCACTCCAGCCTGGGCAAAAGAGCGAGACTCTGTCTCAAAAAAAATAATAATAATAATCATTATCATCATCATCAAGTGAATGGTGAAAATGGATGGCTATTGATGTACTTACAAGCTGTGTAGGCACTGGCTAACAAAAATGTGTTCTATATGTCTTGCCAGGATTATTGAAACTTTTCAATGCTGGTTTCTGCATTGATAAAAAAAATAAAGCCTGGTAAAAGTCTCCTTCATAGAATTATACAATATTAAATGTAGGAATACTAGAGGTGATCTGAAATGTATCAGTTAAGTTCATTACAGGAAACAGATGGCATGTCTAAAATAGGATACTTCCAGGAGAGTTTTTAAAAGGCACTAATTACAAAGAGATGGGAAGCATGTAGGGAAATGATGAAGGATAAATGCAGTACCCCAGACTTAGTAATAGTGAGAGTCAGCCACCACCCTTAAGCCTGAAGGAGTAAGGGGAGGATGTGGTTACCTGCCTGGAAAGAGAGAGTCATATAAAGAGTACCAACTGGAGAGGAGTTGTTAACTCAGTTGAGGGACATGGCCAGCTCAACAGTAACCCAGAGAAAGAGCTGAGGAAATAGATATTCAACATCAATCTCCTCCTTTTCTCCAATCTACCACCAGGGCTGCCCACAGGCCAAACTCAATTGGAAATCAGAAAGTCCAGGGACCTATGGATGCTATTTTTACAGATCAACCTCCCAGATAGAGCTAGATACAGAAGTGTGAAGGTGTACCTATAAAAGGCAATGAAAATATACAACACATGACCCAGTTGTCTAAATTTTTAGATGAAAACATTGAGTCCCAAGGATGAACTGACTTGCTCAAGTTCAACTGCAAGCTAGAATCAGAATTAAAACCAGATAAATATTCTCAATATGTTCCCCATTTCATGGAAATCTGCTGCCTTCCCACTTCCAAAATATCTTGCTTAGAGGAACAGTCATGATTGGAAGGAATCTATGAGACTCCTGGGTCAAAATAGCAAAGTGAACACCTATAGTCTTTTCTCCTTTTGTTCTAGTGATTAATTGCTACATTATAAACCACTTCAAAAATGATGGCATTGAGGGATTCCTGCTATGATGGCTGACTGGATGCAACGAGGAGGAACATCTCCTACTGAGGAACTGGGACATCAAGAAGACTGGCACACTCTTAGCAGAACTTCAGAGGGAAGGTATTGAAAGTAGTTGTAGGGAAGACACAGATGCCGGGCTGAAGAGTGAGGAAGCTTGGAACACCGCATGGGACTACCATGCACCAGGACTCCTTCTTGACCCCCAATGACTCCTGCGGATGCCATGAGTTGAACAGGCAAGGAATAACCTGCCTTCACTGTAGGACTCTGGAATTCTGGCAAGAGGAGACTCTGTGACCACTATGGACACTTGAGTTGGCAGGGAAAGCTGCTTAGGGAAGCAGTAGGCACAGAACTGCAGCCAGGGTAGAGCCCAAAGGGTTTGGAGATGAATCATCTGTAGTGGAGCATGATCAGGGATGCCCATCCCACTAGGCTCGACTTGCTCCCATAAGAGACTTTAGGCTTAGGGGAACTGTCAGATCTGAATTCTGCAAGGCAAGGCAGTCTTGCCCATGAGACAGGGCCTGTAAGGCCTGAGCACCTCTGAGTCTGCTGGCCTCTCCCAGGGACCAAGTCTGGCTGCACCTACTTGCAGCCCCGAGTTACCTCCTGGGGGTTGCATCATATCTCCTGCACTGGCAGACTGTGCCTGACTGGCAGAGTGCTCCAGCAGAGAGGTTCCAGCAGAGCACCGTCCCCCTGCTCATGGACATGTACCAGCCCGCCTGTGCCCTCCCCATAGTGCAGCCTCCACAATGCTGCCTTGCCTGCAGGTACTCATCCACAGCCAACCCACATCGCTTTGCCAGCATGTGTGTATACAGGCAGGCCAAGCCTTCCCTTCCCCGCTAGAATGCATGTGCGTGCGCACCCTGCCATGCCACTACTGCTGATGTGAGTACATCATGGCTCTTCCCTCCCCTTGCTGCATCACCACAGTTATGAAAGTACTGGCAGGCACAGAGCTTGCCAGCCCCATCCCTCCAGCATCTCACCCCTGCACCAGGGTCACCAGCATGAAACTAGGCATGGAAAATAGCAGACTCACCCCCAGCCCTGAGCAGCCACTGCCACCAACGTGAACATAAACAGAGGGTGCACACAGTCCTGCACTTTCCAGCGCCCCTGCCCCCATGCTAACACCACCACCAATGAGAATGTTCACACAGTCTCTGGTCGGGACCCCCAACCCTCGATCCATACTGCCACCACTGCTGCTGTGAAAGCCCACGAGGAGACTGGCACCCCAGCACCTGTAGCACCCTGCTGTAGCTGACCAGTTTTTACACTGTGCGTTGCTGCTCCTCCTGCTGCTGGCACATGGAAACCAGGATAGAACCCACTACCACCAGCCTATGAAGCATTTTGGCTGGCACCACCCATTGGAGTGTTGTGACTAGTGGTCTGGGAGTACCTTGGCCCCTCCAGCACTACAGGTTCCTAAACTTGAGGAGCCAGAGATCAAAGCCAGGCCAGATACCAGTCCCTGAGAGTTAGAGCACACAGTCCAGGAGTCCTGAGCTGAGCTTTGGCCCCCTAAAATCTAGTAATGAAGCCAGTTGACTGAACCCACCTTATACCACAATCAAATCCCTAGGGTCATCAAATAGAATAAAAAAAACCCAAAGGGTAGAAACTTCAAGCACTGAAGAAACATCAGCCCACAAAGATGAGAAAGAACCAGTGCAAGAACTCTGTCAACTCAAAAAACCAGTCTTTTATCCAAATGACCATGCTACTTCTCCAGTAAGGGGAACTAGTTCTTAACTAGACTGATATGGCTGAAATAACAGAAATAGAATTAAGAATATGGATAGGAATAAAGATCATCAAGATTCAGGAGAATGTAGTCAGTATAGAAAAGAATTTAACTGACCTGATAGAGCTGAAAAACACTGTAAGAATTTCATAATGCAACCATAAGTATTAACAGAAGTATAGACCAAGCTGAAGAAAGAATCTCAGAGCTTGAAGACTGGCTTTCTGAAATAAGACAGTCAGACAAAAATAAAGAAGAAAGAATGAAAAGGAATCAACAAAACCTCTGAGAAATATGGGATTATATATAGAGAGACTGAATCTATGACTCACTGGCATCCCTCAAAGAGATGAGGAGAATGAAAGCAACTTGGAAAACATATTTCAGAACATCATTCATGAGAACTTCCTAGTTCTCTAGAACAAACGAGCTAGAGAGGCCAATATTCAAATTCAGAAAATGCATAGAACAACTGCAGAATACTTCAAGAGAATGTCATCTCCAATACATATAATCATAAGATTCTCCAAGGTTGAAATGAAAGAAAAAATGTTAAAGGCAGATAGAAAGAAAGGAAAGGTCACCTACAAAGGGAAGCCCATCAGACTAACAGTAGACCTCTCAGAAGAACCCCATAAACCAGAAGAGATTGGAGGCCTATATTCAACATTCTTAAATAAAAGAAATTCCAACCCAGAACTTCATATCCAGTCAAACTAAGCTTCATAAGTGAAAGAGAAATAAGATCCTTTACAGACAAGCAAAGACTGAAGAAATTCACTATCACATCACCTACTTTACAAGAGCTCCTGAAAGATGCAGTAAATGTGAAAAGGAAAGACCATTACCTGCCACTACAAAAACACACTTAAGTACACAGACCAGTAACCCTATAAAGCAACCACATAAACAAGTTGTCATAATAAACAGCTAGCAACCTGATGGGAGAATTAAATTGACAGATATCAATACTAACCTTGAATGTAAACATGCTGAATGCTCCAATTAAAAGGCACAGAGTGGCAAACTAGATAAGGAAGCAAGACCCAATTGTATGCTGTCTTCAAGAGACCCATCTTACATGTAATGACACTCATAGGCTCAGAATACAGGGATGGAGAAAAATCTATCAGCCAAATGGAAAACAGAAAAAAAGTAGGAATTATAATCCTAATTTCAAATAAAACATACTTTAAACCATCAAAGATCAAAAAAGACAAAGAAGGACATTAAATAATGGTAAAAGGTTCAATTCAACACTAAGATGTAAGTGTCCCAAATGTGTATGCGTTCAACACAGGAGCACCCAAATTTATGAAGCAAATTCTTAGAGACCTACAAACAAACTTTGACTCCCACACAATAATAGTAAGAGACTTCAACACCCCACTAATAGTATAAGACAGATAATTGAGACAGAACATTAACAAAGATATTCAGGACCTAACTCAACACTGGACCAAATAGATCTGATAGCCATCTACAGATCTCTCCACCCCAAAACAACAGAATATACATTCTTCTCAACTGCACATGGCACATACTATAAAATTAACCATACACTCAGACATAAAATAATCCCCAGCAAATTTTTAAAAACTGAAATTATACCATCCAGACTCTCAGACCACAGTGAAATAAAATAGAATTCAAAATGAAGAAAATCACTCACACATAAATTTGCATGGAGATTAAACAACATGCTGCTGAATTACTTTTGGGTAAATAATGAAATTAAGGTGTAAATCAAGAAGTTCTTTGAAACTAATAAGAACAAAGATAAAACATAGCAGAATCTCTGGGACACAGCTATGGCTGTATTATTAGGGACATTTTTAGAACTAAATGCCCACATAAAAAAGTTAGAAAGATCTCACATAACAACTAGAAGAACTAAAGAAGCAAGAGCAAACCAACCCCAAAGTGAGTAGAAGAAAACGAATAATCAAAATCAGAGTTGAACTAAGGGAGATTGAGACATGGAAAACCATTCCGAAAATCAACAAATCCAGGAGCTGGTTTTTCAAAAAACATTTGAAAGATAGATAGACCACTAACTAAACTAGTAAAGAAGAAAAGAGAGAAGATCCAAATGTGCATAATTAGGAATGACAAAGGAGTTGTTACCACTGACCCTACAGAAATACAAATAACTACCAGACTATTATAAACACCTCTATGCACACCAACTAGAAAATCTAGAACAAATGGATAATTTCCTAGACACATACACACTCACAAGACTGAACCAGGAACAAATTGAATTTCTGAACAGACCAATCATGAGCTCTGAAATTGAATTAGTAATAAATAGCCTACCAACGAAAAAAGCTCAGGAACAGATGGATTCATAGCTGAATTCCACCAGACGTACAAAGAAGAGATGGCATCATTCCTACTAAAACGATTCAAAAAAAATTGAGTAGGAGGGACTCCTACCCAACTCATTCTATGAGGACAGCTTCATACTGTGAACAAAACCTGTCACAGACACAACAAAAAAAGAAAACTTCAGGCCAATGTCCTTGATGAACATTGATGCAAAAATCTTCAACAAAAACTAACAAACAAAATCCAGAAACATATCAAAAAGCTAATCCACCACGATCAAGTAGGCTTTACCCCTGGGATGAAAGATTTGTTCAACATATGCAAATAAATAAATGTGTTTCATCATATAAACAGAACTAAAGGCAAAAACTGCATGATCATCTCGATAGATGCAGAAAAGGCTTTCAATATAATTCAACATCCCCTGATGTTAAGTGTCTCTACAAACTAGGTATTAAAAGAGCATACCTCAAAATAACGAGAGCCATCTGTGACAAACCCACAGTCAACATCATATTGAATGGACAAAAGCTGGAAGCATTCCCCTTGAAAACCAGCACAAGAAAAGGACGCTCTCTCTTACCAGTCCTATTGAACATAGTATTGGAAATCCTGGTCAGAGCAATCAGGCAAAAGAAAGAAAGAAAGGGGAACCAAATAAGAAGAAAAGAAGTCAAAATATTCTTGTTTGCAGATGACATGATTCTATATCTAGAAAACCCCATAGTCTTGGACCAAAAAATCCTTAAGCTGATAAAGAACTTCAGCAAAGTTTTGTGATACAAAATAAATGTACAAATATCACTAGCATTCCTATACATTAATAATAGCCAAGCCAAGAGCAAATCCATCCACAATTGCCACAAAAAAATAAAATGCTTAGGAATAAAGCTAATCAGGAGGTGAAAGATCTCTGCAATCAAAATTACAGATGCTGATCAAAGAACTCAGAGATAACACAACCAAGTGGAAAAGCATCCCATGCTCATGGAGAGGAAGAATCAATATCATTAAAATGTTCATACTGCCCAAAGCAATTTACAGATTCAATGCTATTCCTATCAAACTACCAATGACACCCTTCATAGAACTAGAAAAACCTATTTTAAGATTCATATGAAACCAAAAAAGAGCCTGAATACCCAAGGTAATTCTAAGTGAAAAGAACAAAGAAAGAGTCATCCCACTACCCAACTTCAAACTATATTACAAGGCTACAGTAATCAAAACAGAATGGCAGTGGTACAACAACAAACACATAGACCAACAGAACAGAGTAGAGAGCTCAGAAATAAGGCTGTACATATACAACCATCTGATCTTTGGCAAAGCTGACAAAAACAAGCAATGGGGAAAGCACTCCCTAGTCAATAAATCAGGTTAGGATAACTGGCTAGCCATACGCAGAAAATTAAAACTGAACCCCTTCCTTACACCATATATAAAAATCAACTCAAGAGAACTTAAACGAAAAACCAAAAGCAATAAAAACCCTAGAAGACAGCCTATGCAATACCATTATGGACATAGGAACTGGCAAAGCTTTCATGACAAAGATTCCAAGCAATCACACAAAAGCAAAAATTGACAAACAGGATCTAATTAAACTGAAGAGCTTCTGAACAGCAAAAGAATCTATCAACAAAGAGACAATCTACAGAATGGGAGAAAATATTTGCAAACTATGCATCTGACAAAGGTCTAATATCTAACATCTGTGAGGGGCTTAAACAAATTTATAAGATAAAAACAACCTCATTAAAAAGTGGGCAAAGGACAGAAACAGACACTTTTCAAAAGAAGACATACATGCAACTAGCGAGCATATGAATGAAAGCTCAACATCACTGATCATTAGAGAAATGCAATTCAAAACCACAGTGAGATATCATCTCACACTAATCAGAATGGCTATTATTAACAAGTCAAAAAATAACAGATGCCGGTGAGGTTGCAGAGAAAAGGGAATGCTTATATGCTGTTGGTGGGGGACTGTAAATTAGTTCAAGCATTGTGGAAATCAGTGTAGCAATTCCTCAAAGAGCTAAAAATAGAACTACCATTTGATTCAGCAATTCCATTACTGGGTATATACTTAAAGGAATGTAAGTCATTCTGTTATAAAGACACATCTACGTGTATACCCATAGCAGCACTATTCACAATAGCAAAGACATGGAATCAACCTAATTGCCCATCAGCGGAAGACTGGATAAAGAAAATGTGGTAAATATATAGCATGGGATGCAGCCATAAAAAAAATAATGAGATCATATTTTTTGCAGAAACCTGGGTGGAACTGGAGGCCATTATCCTTAGCAAACTAACGCAGGAACAGAAAAACAAATACCACATGCTCTCACTCATAAGTGGAAGCTAAATTATGAGAACACATGGACACAAAAAGGGGAGCAACAGACACTGGGGCCTATCAGAAGGTGGAGGTTGGGAAGAGGGAGAGGAGCAGAAAAAGTAACTATCGGCTACTAGGCTTAGTATCTGGTTGAGGAAATAATCTGTACATCAAACCCCCATGACATGGGTTTACCTATATAACAAACCTGCACATGTAACTTCTGAAACTAAAATAAAAGTTTGAAAATAAACAAAATATAGAGGCTGCTATGCCAAAAAAAATGACATTTAACAATTACACTTTTAATTGAAGTATATTCTGGATTCCATGAGTCAGAAATTTAGACAGGAGCAGCAAGGGGTAATTTTTTTTCGAATCCACAATATACTTGGAGCTAGCGGTGAAGAACTGCTGTTAAATAGTAAAATGGCTGGAGGTTGTAATTATTGGAGGACTTCCTCCTTAATGTGTCTACTACGAGACTGAGGCTGAGGTAACTTGAAGACTAGGCTGAGTGGGCATCTCCATACAGCCTCTCTATGCAGCTTCTCACTGCATGGTGAATAGATTCTGAGAGAGACAATCCTGAGAGGGGACATTCAGAGAGTGGGCACTCTAAGAAATCAAAGCAAAAGTGGCATTACTTCTTCTGAACTAGACTTGAAGATTTCACCGTTTCTCCCCTGCCAAATTATTTTGGTTACAAGTAAATCACTAAATCCAGTCCACCTCTTGAGAGAATTGCAAGCTCTAGATGCCAGCTCTTAATGGGAGAATGACAAATTAACACTGTAGAAGAGCATGCAGGCTAGAAGATATTGTTGTGATCCTCCTGGAAAATGCAATTTGCCAACTCCTTCAAAGACCACATTTAAATAAAAGCAAAGAAATTTAAAATTATGAATTGGTATTGAATAAAGGCATGGAATTGAGAGCCATCATCTGAGGAAAGAAATACTAACAAATTTTGGGAAGAAAGAAACTGAATACAGGAGGGGTAGCAGATAGGGTAAAGTAGATAAAGCTACATCTAGCACAGTTGATCCTTGTATAACATTGGTTTGAAGTGTGCAGGACCACCTATATTTGGGTGTTTTATTCAATAAACATATTTGAGGTTCATAACAATTTGAAAAACTGACAAACTATAAAGCCTAGAAACATCCAAAAAATTAACAAGAAGTTAGGTATGTCATGAATGCATAAAATATGTGTAGATGCTACTGTATTTTGTCATTTACTACCATAAAGTATATGCAAATCTATTATAAAATTTAAAATTTATCAAAACATGCACATAAACACCATACATGTAATGTTTTTTAATGGGCAAAATATTTAAACAGATAGTTCACAAATGAAGATGTATGTAAACTCATAGAATGATGCTCAAAATTTTTATCACCATGGAAATGCAAATTAAAACTGTAATGGATAGGACTATATGCCTACTACAATGACCACGGTTAAAACACCAACAATCCTACGTTGGCAAAGATAAGGATGGAGGTACTAGAAATCTCACATATTGCTGGTGGGAATGTAAAATAGTAATAATTTTACAAAATTATTTGGAAACTTCTAATAAAGTTAATCTTATACCTACCTTATGACAGCAATTTCACTCCTAGGTATTTACTTCAAAGAAATAAAAACATTTATGCAAGTCTTTTACAAGAATGTTCATAGCAGTTTTAATTTACAATACTCCGGAACTGGAAACAATCCAAATATCTGTCAACACAGATTTAGCAAACAGCTTGTTGTATGGTCATACAATGAAATATTACTCAGCAGCAAACTGGAATGCGCTTCTAAAATATACAATACATGAATGAATCTCAAATTTATGCTGAGCAAAAGAAGCTAGGCAGAAGAGCACATACAGGACAACTCCACTTATATGAGGTACTAGAACAGGCAAAATTCATCTATGGTGTTAGAAATCAGAAAAGTGGCTACAGCTAGTCAGAGTAGGGCAGGAGTTGACTCTAGGAATTTGGAGACTGATGGACATACATATTCTATATCTTGTTTTGGGTAGTATTGCATTGGTATACTCAATTGTTAAAACTCACCAAACTATAAAACTCTGAATGTTTCACCATATATGAATTAGACGTCAATTGAAAGAAATGAAGAAAAACCACCTAATTTCCAAATAATAATAATAATAATAAATTTCTCAATAAGAAATGCCTTTAGATAGTGCCTTTATGTGAAAAAGTCCACTGAGAACCTAGAAAAATAGGTTCTAACCTCAGCCAAACTATCTTTTAAATAAATAAAGCCTCTTTTATACATGAAATGACTTCGAAATGTTTTTCTTTCCTATCTTCATGGTGAGGAGTTAATTGAAAATATGCTCTACCAATTAAAAATCATTAAGAAAGAGAAAGACTTAGTATCTAAAAAATATAAATCCAAAATGGGAAAGTAATAAAAGCAAATTTCCAAAATAATAGTTTTACGGAAGCATATAGAGCAATACAGACTGGAGGATAATGAGAATCCCAAGAAGTGGGTGTCTGGAAAAAGGGTAGATTCTTGAGACATGTGATTTAGAACAACCTAAGAAGATGATAAATATTAATTGTGTATGAAAAAATTAAGGCAATTAATCTTATAAGACTTTAAGGAACACAGCCCCTATATGCCCAAATAAAGAAATCCAGAATGAAGACATTGGGGGTAAAAAGGACTGCTGGGGATTATAGATTCTTTTAAAATATAGACTGAACAGTAAATAATCTTAAATGTCATTTTAAATACATTTTTCTCTTGATTTTGGATCATCTGGAATCTCATATTTCTATCATTAAAAAAAGCCCTGAAATTCAGCAAATACTTGTTTCAAATCAATTTCATTTCCCTCTGTTTAATTCATGAAAAGATAAATTTCATACCTTCTTATCAAAAATATTATTTTATGTAAAGTATGATCTATTGTTATAAAGATGACTTCTCAGCCTATTTACCTAATCTTGCACTCTTCCTTATATATATATATATATACCTAGAGAGACCTTATGTATATATACCTTCCTTACGTATATATGCTAAGGAAGGTATATCTCTATGTGGTACCAGAGAATTGCCTAAAATCATGCTTATCTAATGTCCATTATATTTCTCAGTGATGGGGTTTGGGTGAATTTTTTAAAAATTCTCATCTTCATACTTTTTTAATGCTTGGATTTTTACAATGAGAATATATCATTTCTATAAAGACAATAAAGAAAGCTCTAATAAAGGAATATTCACCAAAGCTGGAGAAATGTATAAGAGCTTAAGGCTACCTTGGGTGCTATCATTTAAGCAGGGAAAATTCAGAAGCCAATTAGAAGCATGAGGCTGGCTGCTTACGACGTTCACTGCTATACCTCACAGGCTTGGCATTTGCCCTTGAGGCCATGACCCCCTCTCCTGATTCCTGATGCCCATCCTTGGAGAGAACTGTCATGACGACAAAACACTACAGCCAACATACTTGGTGCAACAGAAATACCTGCTTAGTCGTTTCAATCTCAATTACAATAGAAGAGAGATACAACCGTAAACTATTTAGGAGCACAAGCATGAGGGCCTCCATCAGTTATCATCCTAACAATGATTAGATGAAGATAGGAATAAGGTTTTAGATAGTCACTTGGAAAAGCCAAGTCCAGGAAAAGATGAAAGAAGTGCAAACAGGAAAGGGAAATGATATCACAAACATTATGTGCTCATTCACTCATTACCTTAAGTCCATTACTTTTTGGCTGTCATTTTTTGAGAACCTGATACTGTGCCTGGTGTTAGATGTGCCCAGTAAACAGGGTAAACTCATTCCTTGCCCACTTGGCACTTCAAATTATTGGGCATGGGAGAGATTGACCATCTAAATAATTGAAAAATTGGAGTCAGTGCTTTAAAGAAAACAAACCGCTTATGATTAAAAACAATAATAATAACTTCCCTTGGTCAGGGAAGTTCTGTCTGGGAAGAGGTAATCATTAGAGATGAGAACTCCAAGGTGAGAAGTCAGCTGTGCAAAAAGGGTGCTGTTCAGGGATTTCCTTGAGGAAAGTGCAAAGACCTCAAGGTAAGGGATTTGGTGCAAAGGAAAGTGCAAAGACTTCAAGGTGGTAAGGGATTTGGTGAATTCAGGGACCTGAGAGAGGGCCAGTGTGCTTGAACAGCTGTGAGGAAGGGAGCAAGTGACCCTTGAATCAATGACAGAAGACAACTCAGACCAGCAGTGGTACTCAGAGTCAACTTCTGAGCTGCACCATTCAAGAAACAGAGCTCAGGTTTCATTTTAGATGTTATCATAGAGGGCATTTTCTCACAGCCTGCTGTGGTGGGTTGAATGGTAGTTCTCCAAAAGACACGTCCTCTGCAACCTGTGAATGTGGCCTGATTTGGAAAAAGGTTCTTTGCAGATGTAATTAAGGATCATAAGACAAGATAATCTTAAGTTAGAGCAAGCCCCAAATGCTATGTCAAGTATCCTTAGAAGGGAAGAAGAGAACATACGGAGAAGGTTGTCCAAAGATGAAAACAGGTATGAGAACGATGCTGCTACAAGCCAAGGAATGTCTGGAGCCCCCACAAGCTGAAAGAGGAAAGGAATGCTTCTCCCCTAGAGCCTTCAGAGGCCGTGTCATCCTGCTGACACTTTGATTTTGGACTTCTGGTATCCCAAACTGGGAAAGAATAAATGTATACTGTTTTAAGCCACCCAGTTTGTGGTAATTTGTTATGGGAACCCTAGAAAATTTAGACAGTTGCCAATGTTTCTATCTGCTTTTCTTTCTCAAATTCTTTCTCTCTCAGAACGACTTGGAAGCACAGACAATAAGATGGAAAGAAAGGGATGACAAGTCCCCCTAGAAATAAGAGGTCGGGCTGAACCCACGTACCCATCGTGGTTGCTCTAGAATTGTCCAACGGGCATGACCCAAGGCCACCTAGCCCTGGTTATAAAGCCTTCTTCCTCTGTGTGTTTCAAAGAGATGTGGCAGTCTTTGCCTCCTGCAGATGCTTTGCCTTCTAATGATGCTCTCTTTTTAATGTTCTGTGATCCTGGTATTCTCTTCCAGTTATTATTTAAACAATTTCCATTAAATCTCTCAGGAAAATGGTTTTTGCTTTTGTATTTGTTCTGTTTCATAAACCTTCCCATCTTTGACTTTAGACTTTCAGATTTACCCCAGGAAGAAGTATTTCAGCTTCAGGATCTTAGAGCAGAGTTTTCAACCCCACTTCATCTGGAGTGGCATCTATCTCCCCAAAGGAACAGAAATCACTTTTAATGCAGCCATGGACCATTCTCTTGGAAATTTTCTCATTCCTGTTCACTGGCTTGCAAGTACTCTGTGCTCCTCAGGGAGCCCATTAAAGAATACTTCTCTCTGCAGAGACACGAAAGGATCCTCAAGGCACGTCTTCTTAGCTTCCCATGAAAGCCACAAGTTGCTCAGGACAGAACTGCCTTTGCAGAATTACAGGGAAGGGCTGCGTGGGCAGAAAGCCCCCTCCTCTGGTAGTGATGGGAGTGGGTTTTGTCTGGACAGGAGACTGTGTCTACCTGCCTGGAAGAAGGAGTCTCACCCAGAACAGGGCTGCACACAGTCAAGGGCAGAGTGAGCGAAGGACAATGATGAGCCAGGGAAAGAAGGGGAGGAACATCAGAAGTCATGGCTTGGGGTATGAAGCCAGGACTCCAAGATGGAGAGAATGAAAACAAGAAAAATGAGACACATGCAGCAGAAAAGTTGCCACAGACAGAACACAGAAGAAGGCTGCCGCCTACAGCTTGAGTCTTCGGTGGCAACCCCTGTGTCATGGTGGTGAGCCAGCTAGACTCCAGGCATCAAAGCAGAAGCCAAAAGAAGTCGAAAGTCCACATGTCCTTTTCACCAAGGCTATTGGCATGCGTGTCAAATGACAGTGGCTTGCCCATCTGCCTTCTCTGCATGACAAACCTGCACCAGAAGAAACGTCAGTGCCTTAAATGGAATGGAAGCTTTAAGACAATGTAATAAAATGTAAACTCACCTAATTGTCCTCAGACATTGTTGGACCAGTCCGTAGTTGGCAACACAAAATGCCATCAATCCAAACCTCATCATAGACAATATTCTCAAATTGTTTATTTTGATTTTACTACTTAAGTTCCTAAACGTTGCTGCCCATCAAAATTAGCTGGGAGAACTTCTTACATCACAGATACTTAAGCCTCAGCCTTATCTGAATTCTTGGGAGTAGGGCCTAGAAATATACATTTTAACAAACATTCCCTAGGTATTCTGATGCAGTATGTCCAGTAGGGACTGGGTTTTGGGAACCTCTTCACCTACGGGCATAGCTTTGGGAGTGAGACTATTTCACACCCATCCCCTGGCCTCATACGTGGAACATGGGAGACACAACAAATTCTTTTGGGCCTGAACTGAACTAGTAAATGCATATCAGAAGTTTGGCAGGATGCTGGGGGGGGGATACTTGCAGAAATAAATCACACAACCTAAGGCATAGTTAAGCTGAGCATTGAAAAATACATAGGAGGTTGAGAGGCACACGCAAAGTAGAAGATAAAGAACTTTCCAAACAAGAAGCCTTTACAAAGGGCTGTGGAAAAAGGTGGATGACAGGCAGCTGAGGGTGGGCTAGTGGGGAGATCCTGTTCTGTTCTTTCTCTCTAGGTACTAACATGCTTTCTGACTTGGCCAGAAAGAGTTTCTGGCTGATTGTAGGATGTATGCAATCTATGACACTGTCTTACTGCAGAATCTATTTTTTTCATTATTTACCTTTTGCTTTCAGTCCCATTCCTCTCCCTATTGTCCTCCTTTGCACTGGCCTCTGACTTTTCAGAGTCAGTTTCCTCTCTCTAAATCTCAATGGTCCTCTCCTGCAGACTCCAGCTCTACCATTAAGGGATGGGAGGAGGGGGGAAGTGAGAGTGAAAAGGGGACGAAGGGAAGAAAGAAAGGAGAGAGTGAGGAAAAAATAAAAGGAATGAAGGAAAGAAATTAACCTTTACTGGGGCATCTCTTCTGTGCAAGGTGCTTTCCTAGAGGATATCTTGGTTAATCCTCATGACAAGCTTGTGATGTAGCAATTATTAGCACCAATTTATATATATACACACTGAGGTTGAGTAATGTCTTACTTCATTAGTGTTGCTATAAAGGAATACCTAAGGCTGGGTTATTTATTTTAAACATAGGTTTATTTGGTGGATGGTTCCGCAGGCTGCACAAGAAGCATGGCACCAGCACCTGCATCTGGTGAAGATCTTGGCTGCTTCTAATCCTGACGGAAGGTGAAGGGGAGCCAGCATTTACAGAGATCACATGGCGTGGGGGGAAGTGAGAGGGGTGGAGAGGTTCCAGGCTCCTTTTAACAACCACTTCTTGCAAGAACCAACAGAGCAAGAACTCATTCTTACCTCAAGGATGGCACCAACCCATTCATGAGGGAGCCACCCTCATGACCAAAATTAGGCCCCTGCTCCAACACTGGGGATCAAATTTCAACGTGAGATCTGGAGGGTCAAATATTCAAACTATAGCAAGTAACTTGCCCAACATCACACAACCTTTTGCATCTCCTGTGTAGGTGCCTGCTCAAATGGTTTTCTGAGGTAGGCATAATTTTAGTGACTAACTCTGATTTTGTGGTAAGAAGTGAATTTGCATTTTCAGGTTACCAGTGGTAATTATTAAATACTAATGTTCCGTTGTCTCAGAATGCAAGATTGTGGGAGAAACATTTTTAGGGGCAGTTCCCTGTTGATAAATATATCCAAGGAAAATTTTGAAGGCTTATCTCTATTCAGAAGCAATTGTTGTGAAGGAGAGAAAATTCCCAGTAGAGTTTAGACTTATTTCATGGTTTGAGAGCTTCACGCTGGCTGGAGTCAGAGTTCCAGTGAAATTCCTCAGAGAGCAGAGTATACAAGGTTCCTACAATCTCAATCGACAATACTGAATGAGCTCTGTTCAGAGAATGACATGTTTCTCTTTAAGAAAAAGTTTCAGTCTTTCAATTACCTAATATAAAATGGGAGCAGCAGGATCAGCCAAAATATTATTTGATGTTGAGTGCGGAATGACAAAGTAAATTACATAGCCTTGCCCCTGAGAGTGAAAGTGATCAAACGTAAGCTCACGCATCTTGTCCCTTGCTATCACTGCATGCATTATGCCCTCATCGTATTTCCACAGCATTCTGCCCAGACCTCCAAAAGAGTAAGAATCATGCCCACCCTAATCACTGCTTTACCTACCTGTTACACATATCGAGCTCTCGGCAATTATTTTTAACTTTTTTCTTTTTTATTAACAATGATATAATGAAGAAATGACCATGTGTTAATTGTGTCTTCACTTCTAAAGATGACACTACCAGGTTCAGCAGAGAAGGACTGCTCTGGACAGATTTCTCTTTGTTAGTGCAGGGTTATCCATGGGAAGTGGCTTCCCACCCAGGAATGACATTTTCCAACCCCGTTCCATCTAGAGATGATCACAGTTGTGTGAATAGTTACACGAAGAGTAGGAAGTGGAATTCATGGGTGCCTCCCCCAGGCTCCCTTAAACTTTCTGTCAGTTGGATGCCAAAAATGATGAGGCCCTTGGCGGGGGCTCCCTGAATCCCAAATAAAGGAGACCTTCCTGTCAAAAAGTAATACCTACCTCAGGTCATCAGGTACAGAAGAAATAAATGTCTTGCATTTGGGATTAATTTGTTAAAGAAGCCCAGCGTCCTAAAATTCATAACAATAGGAACATGCATTACAGGTTCAATCCATAAAAAACACCAATAAGGAATCCTCTCCACAGGACCCTGCCACCCTGCCGGAATTTTAGTTCACAACTCTGTATATCAACATTAATTTGGCCAAGCTCAAAAGTTTTAACACTGGAAAGTAGTTTGAATTTCATCCACGTGCACAAGAAAACCTTTAAAGGGTTTTAAGGAGGAAAGTGGCATGATAAGGTTTGCATTCAGAATAACCACTAGGGCAAGACCAAAAGCAAAGACTAGGTTGAATGCTGTCACTGGAATGTAGGGTCCTAGTGATATAAACAGAAAGTGGGGGTGTATTCAAAACAAGTCCAGAGAAAGAAAAAGAGAAAAGGCACTAAAGAAAGAGGGTATGTAAACATTTGAGAGACAAAAGAGCCTGCTAAGGAGACTAGAAAATGTGTCTAAAGAAGCATGAGGAAACCACAAGGATGTTTTGCACAAGGAAGGGGGACAAGGAAAGTGTCTTTCCGAGAGTGAGTTGAAAATAAAGTCAGTGCTGAAGCCCAAATGAGCCATGTACAAAAAGGTGCCTGTGGGATTCAACAAATGAGAGCCATGTCCATGGGGTGGCCAGAGAGGGGAAGCAGGGACTAACCCGCATTGCCATAGGTTCAGGAGTGGATGTTTCATGAGGATATGGAGACAGAATATTTCAAAACCTTTTTCAGGGGGTTGGTTGTGAAAGGAGGAGAAGTAGAACAGGCAGAGGAAACATAGGTAGAAGGAGTTATTCTGCTTATTTGTTTGTTCTTGTTTTTGCTTTTGATTTGAGTATCAGAGGATTGTTTCCATGCCATTGGGAAGGAATATGCAGGGAGGAGAGTAAGCAATGGGAAGGCTATGGACAGAGGAGGGAAATAGCAGTTGGCAGGCTCAGGAACATCTTTTATGATAAAGATGAGAAGTGAAAAAGAGGTAGTGAAAATGGAAGTAATTTATGTTGGGCAGATTAAATGTAAATGGATAATGGGAGCAAGGAATGTATGCTGTCTGCAGAAGAGAAAAGAAAAAACATCTATTAAGCCTATTAGAATTTCTATCAGTTGAATGGAAAACAAAATGTCCCTACCTGAGGGTGACTCAGAGGAGGTATACACATGAAAATGGTCTACGTAGAATTCAGAGTAAAATTCCAAGAAATTGCTTGACCCTCTAATCTAGTGGTTCAAAACATGGCCTTCAGAATCAGAGAAACAAAGTTGTGCATTCCAGTTTCATTTAGTAATAACTGCAGATTCTTGCACAATTTGCATGCCCATTCTAAAACACCAATTCCTAATGCATGCTATGGGATAATACACACAAAAACAATGACTATTTGGGGTAGCACATTACTAGTTCTCAAAGTACTTTCAACATAATCATCAGTATCTGTCTAAAGAGCTCATGAAGCTATGACCTTTATGTAACAAGCACAGAAAAGCAGGGATGACAGGTAGTGATGGAGAGACAAATGGGGTAGTGTCCGACAGTATTCAGGAAATGAACAGATTTAAACAATAAGAAAGTTGATGGCTAGGGAGGACAGATATGAGTAACTCTGTTTATCAGTTTTCACACAGTATGCCCACATATTTATAAACCACCCACCTTTGCTATACAGAGCCAGACTTTTTTTTACACTTACCTCATTGAAGCTGGTTGCAGTCAGCTCAAGGCCATGTCACATAAAGTACTGCTCATGTATTTTTCAATTTGTAGGGTTAGAGTTTTATCTATAACAACATTTTATTACAGAATTGGCTTCCTGATACATTTCAACCACCACTTGTAACTTACATGGACCCCAAAATAAATACATAAATATGTAAATAAATAAAAATGGACAAATTGGCAAGCACTAATATTACCACTATTGTCAAAATCCCTATTACTTCAGGAAATTTAAAAAATATTAATGCACAATGATAGCGATTGTAATTATCTACAGTGTATAATTATCAATACTCATTGATATTAACAGCTGAAAGCTGGAACTTTCTTTTTCATTAATAGAAGCACAGCAGTTTTTACATTAATATTAAAGATAAAATGTATGTGTGTTTTGCCTACAAGCTAAAGCTTCGGAGCCCATTACACTTGTACAGCTGGGGCAAATTGTATCAGAATGCTCAGCTGACCTGGAGACATGGGTGTGTAATTGAAATGGCTTCCTACAGTGCAGATAAAATTAGTGACAAGAGATTCACGCTAGAATTTATCCCGGCAATCTTCCTAATTATGTAGATAAAGGAAAATCCTCAAGTGTTGATGTTTGAGGGGATGATAATGAATCAAACCTCTTCTCCACTCCCATCTCTAGGTTAAGAAATCAGACAGCATAGATAAACGAATTCAAGGGCTCGATTACTGACAAAGCTGATAGGAGAATGCAGCTCAGAGCTAGTGCCAAAGGAGCATCCTGATCCATCTACTCCATTCAATGCTCCTCTGGAAACAGAAATTAAAATTGCCAACCTGGTCACTAACATAGCAGGATGACCTCACAGTTTTCCAGCTAAGACCTCACAGTTTTCCAGCTAAGGCAGAAGACTTACACATGGCAGAGGATGAGAAACGGAATGCTCTAGGTGGAAGCGTGTCACACCTGGGATGCCTCAGTGCTCCTGCACATGACTTCTCTTTCTAGCAGAGTAGCCCGGACTTCCTACTTGACAGCTCAGAGGAGGAAGTAGGCGTTGCCAGTCCTGCGAAAGGATAGCAGCAAAATCAGCACAACATCACTTCTGTTACCGGAAAGGGGTCCCAATCCAGACCCCAAGAAAGGGTTCTTAGATTCTCATCCAAGAAATAATTCAGGGCAAGTCCATAGATTAAAGTGAAAGCAAGTTTATTAAAAAAGTAAAGGAACAAAAAATGGCTACTCCATAAGCAGAGCAGCCCCAAGGGATGCTGGCAAGCTACTTTTATGATTATTTTTTGATCATTTGCTAAATAAGGGGTGGATTATTCATGAGATTTCCAGGAAAGGAGTGAAGAATTTGCAGAACTGAGGGTTCCTCCCCTTTTTTGTAGTATAAAGGGTAACTTCTGGATGTTACCATCGCAGTTGTAAACTGTCATGGCCCTAGTGGGAGTGTGTTTTAGCATAATAATGCATCATAATTAGCGTGTAATGAGCAGCTAAGAAGACCAGAAGTCACTTTTGTGGTCATCTTGGTTTTGGTGGGTTTTGGCCAACTTCTTTACTACATCCTATTTTACCAGCAGGGTCTTTATAATCTGTATCTTGTGATACCAGTCTTACTGACCTCCTATCTAATCTTGTGAGTAAGAATGCTTAACCTCCTGGGAATGCAACCCAGCGGGTCTCGGCCCCATTTTAATCAGTTCCTATTCAAGATGGAGTTGATCTGGTTCAAACACCTCTAACACTTCTATTGTATTCTACTGGCCCAAGCAATCAGGCCAGCCCAGATCCAAGCTGGTGGAAGAATAGACTCCTTGGCTCAACCAAGGACTGGCATGTGGGTACAGAGAGGGAAAGAACTGATGGTAGGTAAACCGTCACACACTCCATGGGATATAAAGGTTCCTCACAGTTGCCTCTGCTTACCAATTTCGTGTTTACCTAATGTTGGATGTGTTTCCATTAATTAATATTGTTCTAGGCTCTGAGTGTGAAAAGAAAGAGAGCACTGGCATGCACAGCTTTAATAAAATTCTCCCCTGCTATGGATTCTTACTGCTCTTCACTTAGATAATGATATATGAAGCTTGTTATGCTCTGGCTATTCAATGAAAAATGAGTCCCATGAAAGATGAATCAGTAGAGCCTGAAGATTTATTTTTAAAAAGAGCCTCATATTCTTAATGCTTAAAATAACCTCTGTAGTTTGAAAAGCTGTAAAAAAAAATTAACTTAATGTGCTATAATAACATATTATATAATAATTTCTACATATCTACATTTGTAAAAGAGTGTTTGACTCATGACAGTCCTATGAGAAGCATAGATACAAATGCTGTTGGGCCTGAAATAAAAACTTAGGCCTTCTCCCTTTAAAATGAAATATTTTGTTTGATGGTAAAAATAATAAGTGTTTTTGCAGAAAATCAAGACAAACAAAAAGCTTTAGAATTAAAAAAAAAAAAATTCCCCTAAAAGTACATCTTAGAGACAAGCATTATTACCTTTGTGATTTAACTTCCAACACACTTTTATCTGTTTCCCCTCAGTTACCAGCAATAAAAAGATCGTAAAACGTTCCAACATAATATATATGGCTTTCAATTGTAATCATACCAAAGAACAACAACCATGTATAACTTGGTTTTCCCCATCACTAAACACTGTTCAAAACACAATTACTAAATAATATTTTAAATCTGACTATATAAATAAACACATTATAGAATATTTAGAAGGTACAGAGAAGTAATATGAAGTTTATTTTAAAATTATCTGTATGGTCATTACCCATAGCCAACAATTGCTATCTTTTTGTTGTGTTTCCTTCCAAAAATATTGTATCTAATATAAGTAAGGGTATTGAAAGTGGCATGTACAAACCTATCTATCTACATGTCTCTCTCTCTCTGTCTATTTAATGAGTGTCTACATACACACATTCACTATATATAAACACTCAGTGTATATGTGTGTATATATATATATATACACACATTTTATATATACAACATTGTGATCACAGTGTGTACTGTTTTGTAACTTTCATTCATTTTACTGATCAACATATGTTGAATATTTTCCCATGCATGCATTTTATAACACCATCTCACTCAACATGCTATTATGAAAATTTTCAAACATTTAGAAAAGTGTCAGGAATTTTACATTGTACACCTGCCACCTAGATTCTTCAATTATTGATACCAATTCGCATTACTCTTTTGCTGAAAGTCATTCCTAGGACTCTATTTGGCACTTCCAACTTGCTGTGCAATCGGGGTAGGTGAGCTGCAGTACACACTCCTGCAGACAGAAAATACCCTCTGGCAGTACAGAGCTCAGGTAGACAAGGGGATATGGGTGGGGGATTGACAGGGTGGGCTGCAGAAAGAGATTATCTGCAGTAAATGGCTCAAGGTCAACACTCTATTAATTTACCTTTCATCAGGTTTCTTTGAATCCTTTCTCTATAGTGTGTGTAGTCTCTGACTTTCTTAAGGCAGTTGCAAGGGAAGGGTTTACTGATTCTAATACCAGTTAGTGTGAACCCCCTAATCTGCCAAAATTCATGGTACTACAAAGAAATTGATTTTGTTCTTAAGAATGATTTGTATTGAATTTTTAGCCTTTATGCACCTAAACTTTCAAGTACCTTCCTATTTGAGAATGCAATGATCCACTAGAACGGTAGAGATATACATACTAATAAACATTGGCCATGAAAAATTCAGCACTCAAGTTCTTTTTTTTTCTTTATATATATAGTTATTATACTTTAAGTTCTAGGGTACATGTGCACAATGAGCAGGTTTGTTACATATGTATACATGTGCCATGTTGGTGTGCTGCACCCATTAACTCATCATTTACTTTAGGTATATCTCCTAATGCTATCCCTCCCCCCTCCCCCCACCCCACAACAGGCCCCGGTGTGTGATGTTCCCCTTCCTGTGTCCAAGTGTTCTCACTGTTCAATTCCCACCTATGAGTGAGAACATGTGGTGTTTGGTTTTTTGTCCTTGCGGTGTTTGGTTTTTTGTCCTTGCGATAGTTTGCTGAGAATGATGGTTTCCAGCTTCATCCATGTCCCTACAAAGGACATGAACTCATCATTTTTTATGGCTGCATAGTATTCCATGGTGTATATGTGCCACATTTTCTTAATCCAGTCTATCATTGTTGGACATTTGGGTTGGTTCCAAGTCTTTGCTATTGTCAGCACTCAAATTCTATGTGTCTCAGTGCCTGTGGTCTAAGTGGTACCCAAGCATCTGCAAAGAGATAGAAACGGAATGCTGAGCTGGCTTTCCTGGGGTTTAACTCTTGCCAAGTGAAACTGAGGAACTCCAGAAAAGAGCTCAGCTTTTCACCAGGCAGTGAGATTCCATGCACTCTCACTGAGCAATAAAATGTTCTTAACCCTGACACCCTCATATGAACTCCTCTTTCTCTTGGGTGGGGAAAGGGGGAGAAGAGCTTCAAACTTCTCCTTAAGAAAAACAAGTTATAATTGTGAATGTTAAAAAATCGTCTTAAACACTGCTGTTCCTGACATTATTTCATTTGAGTCTCAACGTAACTTTGTGAGGTAATGGAAAATATCACCCATTCCCCCTGTTTGAGAGTAGGATTTGGAGGTTGAGATAGGTATTCAAGCCTAGGTCTTCTGACCCCTCACTCCCTCTTCCTTCCACTCCTCTACTCTTATCTCTTCTTAGAAGCAAAGAGAAATTTGGTCAAGAGAAAAGACTAAACAAAATAACAGGCAAAGCAACTTTATTAAGAAACCCCTCATTTGACAACTTTCTTTATTCCACAATATGATGTCTATAAAATGTGTGTTGCCTTCAAAAAATTTAAGAAGTTCAATCTTCCTCCTTTTCCTTATGCAACTCCCTGCAAATCGAAAGCTATTCTGACGAAATGATTGAAGGGAGCAGTGCACTTGCATCAAGGTCTCTTAACTCTCATTCTGCTAAAATGAAATTAACGAGGTAACTGCCCACGTGAGAAACTTTACACAAAGTAATGAGGCAGGACTCATTAATTGGCAGGGCATTGTTTACCCCAGTCTGCTCTTGGCTGTCTGAGGACCACCTCCTCAGCCTTTGGGCCACGGGAGAACTTCAATAATTTTCAGTCATAAAAATGAAAAATCACTGCATGGAAGTGAGATCAATGAGATCTATGCAACTAATATGAAGCAATTTTTTCCCCTCCCAAAAGCACTCAGATGAAAAGAAAGGACCAAATCACAGAGTTTCCAAAGAGCTGTCTCTTGTTTTACACAAGACAGTCTGAGTCCTTGATTTGCACTCAGAGGAGCCTCTTGTTTGGCCAGTGTCTACCCTTCATGTAGCGTTCCATAGAGATCTATGAAAATGTCGGTCTGGAAGAACTAGGGATGTTGACATATTTGGGTCAGATACACTTCGACTCATTCTCCTTTATATTTTATTTTATTTTATTTATTTATTTATTTTGAGATGGAGTCTCACTCTGTCACCCAGTCTGGAGGGCAGTGGCGCGATAGCTTACTGCAACCTCTGCTTCCCGGTTTCAAGCAATTCTCCTGCCTCAGCCTCCCAAGTAGCTGGGACTACAGTTGTGGACCACCACAGCTGGGGGACTAATTTTTGTATTTTTAGTAGAGATGAGGTTTTGCTATGTTGGCTAGGCTGGTCTCGAACTCCTGACCTCAAGTGATCTGCCCAGCTTGGCCTCCCAAAGTGCTGGGATTACAGGTGTGAGCCACTGCACCCTGCCTCATTCTCCTTTAATTAATAATGTATATATTACCTTATGGTGGTGGCAGGTCATCTTAATGGGGGTATTTAATTGGCTTTTGAAAGACTAAAAGTTCACACCTGTACCTCTGGCGCTCTGCAATTCTTCTTTCCGGCAATTAAAAAAACATAGAGGCAGATAGAAAGGTAGAAATTCTCAAAAAGTAGGCTTTCCGCCCTAATACGAAGCAAATATGGAAACTCAGGTCTCACTATGTTTTCTAAAATTCTACCTAATATACTTAGATTTTACTGTTTATTTCTCCTGATCTTAATGAAGAAAGCTCTTGAGATTCTCAGACCTGTCTAATCATCCAAGGACAAAATTCCAGGAATTCTTTGGGTTTGCCCACAGGAAATTATGCAGCAAATCAAGGTGAGCAATTGTCATGATTTCACTCGGAGATCAAAGGAGCACCTACCAAATTTTCTACCTTATTGTGTTCTACGATTCTTTCTAAATCAACAGCATCAAGCCTTTCCTCTGTTTGAATTCCTAGTCAACATGGAAAATTTAGACAAAGTCTAATAATATTTCAGGGGGTGATGTGGCCAACCTGGTCACATGGTTGTGTTTTCTCACCTGTAAAATGAGCCAACTGTGTTAATATATTGTGCTTCCTTCCTGACATCTGCTACCACTGACATTCCCTTCTCATGTTGCTGTCTACATCTTTATTTTAATTACAGCTTGTGCTGCTGACATTAAGTGATTTTCAATTAGCCTTGGTGAATCACACAAAGTTATAGCAAGAGAAAAAACTTGAAGATTACCTAGTCAAACCTCTTTCTTTTTGTAAATCACTAAATGAAGCCTCAGAAAATTAAGTAATTTTCCTAAGGAGACATTGCTTGTTTTTAACAGAAACTCTATGCTGATCTGTGACTCAACACTGCAGTCTTCACTCACACACTACTGGTTCAAAGTATTTTTAGCCATTGGGCTCTTCCTGCTAATTATATATTATGAGGAAGGCAATATATAAAGAGGATAAATTCAAAGCAGATGTGGGGCCCAGAGACTCACCTGTTGGTTGCCATACAAATGGCCAATAAGTGCATGAAAAGATGCTTAACATCAATAATCTTTAGGGAAATGCAAATCAAAACTACAATGAGATAGTACCTCGCAACAATTAGGATGGCTACTATTGAAAAAAACAGAGAATGACAATTGTTGGCAAGAATGTGGAGAAATTTGGGGGATGGAGCCAAGACGGCCGAATAGAAACAACTCCAGTCTACAGCTCCCAGCATGAGTGACGCAGAAGACGGGTGATTTCTGCATTTCCAGCTGAGGTACTGGGTTCATCACACTGGGGAGTGTCGGAAAGTGGGTGCAGGACAGTGGGTGCAGTGCACCAAGCATGAGCCAAAGCAGGGCAAGGCATTGCCTCACCCGGGAAGCACAAGGGGTCAGGGAATTCCCTTTCCTAGTCAAAGAAAGGGGTGACAGACGGCACCTGGAAAATCGGGTCACTCCCACCCTAATACTGTGCTTTTCCAACTGTCTTAGCAAACGGCACACCAGTAGATTATATCCCGTGCATGGCTCGGAGGGTCCTATGCCCACGGAGTCTTGCTCATTGCTAGCACAGCAGTCTGAGATCAAACTGCAAGGTGGCAGTGAGTCTGAGGGAGGGGCGCCTGCCATTGCCGAGGCTTGAGTAGCTAAACAAGGCGGCCAGGAAGCTCGAACTAGGTGGAGCCCACTGCAGCTCAAGGAGGCCTGCCTGCCTCTGTACACTCCACCTCTGGGGGCAGGGCATTGCCAAACAAAAGGCAGCAGAATCCTCTGCAGACTTAAATGTCCCTGTCTGAGAGCTTTGAAGAGAGTAGTGGTTCTCCCAGCATGCAGCTGGAGATCTGAGAATGGACAGACTTCCTCCTCAAGTGGCTCCCTGAACCCTGAGTAGCCTAACTGGGAGGCATCTCCCAGTAGGAGCAGACTGACACCTCACACAGCCAGGTACTTCTCTGAGACAAAACTTCCAGAGGAATGATCAGGCAGCAAATTTGCTGTTCACCAATATCTGCTGTTCTGCAGCCTCCGCTGCTGATACCCAGGCAAACAGGGTCTGGAGTGGACCTCCAGAAAACTCCAACAGATCTGCAGCTGAGGATCCTGACTGTTAGAAGGAAAACTAACCAACAGAAAGGACATCCACACCAAAACCCCATCTGTACATCACCATCACCAAGACCAAAGGTAGATAAAACCACAAAGATGGGGAAAAAACAGAGCAGAAAAACTGGAAACTCTAAAAATTAGACTGCCTCTCCTCCTCCAAAGGAACGCAGCTCCTCATCAGCAATGGAACAAAGCAGGATGGAGAATGACTTTGACAAGTTGAGAGAAGAAGGCTTCAGAAGATCAAACTACTCCGAGCTAAAGGAGGAAGTTCGAACCCATGGCAAAGAAGTTAAAAACATTGAAAAAATATTAGACTAATGGCTAACTAGAATAACCAATGAAGAGAAGTCCTTAAAGGACCTGATGGAGCTGAAAACCAAAGCACCAGAACTACGTGACAAATGCACAAGCCTCAGTAGCCGATTTGATCAACTGGAAGAAAGGGTATCAGTGACGGAAGATCAAATGAATGAAATGAAGTGAGAAGAGAAGTTTAGAGAAAAAAGAATAAAAAGAAATGAACAAAGCTTCCAAGAAATATGGGACTATGTGAAAAGACCAAATCTACATCTGATTGATGTACCTGAAAATGACAGGGAGAATGGAACCAAGTTGGAAAACACTCTGCAGGATATTATACAGGAGAACTTCCCCAATCTAGCAAGGCAGGCAAACATTCAAATTCAGGAAATACAGAGAACACTACAAAGATACTCCTCGAGAAGAGCAACTCCAAGACACATAATTGTCAGATTCACCAAAGTTGAAATGAAGGAAAAAATTCTAAGGGCAGCCAGAGAGAAAGGTCGGGTTACCAACAAAGGGAAGCCCATCAGACTAACAGGTGATCTCTCAGCAGAAACTCTACAAGCCAGAAGAGAGTGGGGGCCAATATTCAACATTCTTAAAGAAAAGAATTTTCAACCCAGAATTTCATATCCAGCCAAACTAAGCTTCAAAACTGAAGGAGAAATAAAATCCTTTACAGACAAGCAAATGCTGACAGATTTTGTCACCACCAGGCCTGCCCTAAAAGAGCTCCTGAAGGAAGCACTAAACATGGAAAGGAACAACCGGTACCAGTCACTGCAAAAACATGCCAAATTGTAAAGACCATCGAGGCTAGGAAGAAACTGCATCAACTAACGAGCAAAATAACCAGCTAACATCATAATGACAGGATCAAATTCACACATAACAATATTAACCTTAAATGTAAATGGGCTAAATGTTCCAATTAAAAGACACAGACTGGCAGATTGGATAAAGACTCAAGACTCATCAGTGTGCTGTATTCAGGAAACCCATCTCACGTGCAGAGACACACATAGGCTCAAAATAAAGGGATGGAGGAAGATCTACCAAGCAAATGGAAAACAAAACAAGGCAGGGGTTGCAATCCTAGTCTCTGATATAACAGACTTTAAACCAACAAAGATCAAAAGAGACAAAGAATGCCATTACATAATGGTAAAGGGATCAATTCAACAAGAAGAGCTAACTATCCTAAGTACATATGCTCCCAATACAGGAGCACCCCGATTCATAAAGCAAGTCCTTAGAGACCTACAAAGAGACTTAGACTCCCACACAATAATAATGGGAGACTTTAACACCCCACTGGCAACATTAGACAGATCAACGAGACAGAAAGTTAACAAGGATATCCAGGAATTGAACTGAGCTCTGCACCAAGCGGACCTAATAGACATCTACAGAACTCTCCACTCCAAATCAACAGAATATACATTCTTTTCAGCACCACACCACACTTATTCCAAAATTCACCACATACTGGGAAGTAAAGCACTCCTCAGCAAATGTAAAAGAACAGAAATTATAACAAACTGTCTCTCAGACCACAGTGCAATCAAACTAGAACTCAGGATTAAGAAACTCACTCAAAACCGCTCAACTACATGGAAACTGAACAACCTGCTCCTGAATGACTACTGGGTACATAACGAAATGAAGGCAGAAATAAGGATGTTCTTTGAAACCAACGAGAACAAAGACACAACATACCAGAATCTCTGGGACACACTCAAAGCAGTGTGTAGAGGGAAATTTATAGCACTAAGCAGGAAAGATCTAAAATTGACACCCTAACATCACAATTTAAAGAACTAGAGAAGCAAGAGCAAACACATTCAAAAGCTAGCAGAAGGCAGGAAATAACTAAGATCAGAGCAGATGTGAAGGAAATAGACACACAAAAAACCCTTCAAAAAAATCAATGAATCCAGGAGCTGGATTTTGAAAAGATCAACAAAATTGATAGACCATTAGCAAGACTAAGAAGAAAAGAGAGAAGAATCAAATAGACACAATAAAAAATGATAAAAGGGATATCACCACCAATCCCACAGAAATACAAACTACCATCAGAGAATACTATAAACACCTCTATGCAAACAAACTAGAAAATCTAGAAGAAATGGATAAATTCCTTGACACATACACCCTCCCAAGACTAAACCAGGAAGAAGTTGAATCTCTGAATAGACCAATAACAGGCTCTGAAATTGAGGCAATAATTAATAGCTTACCAACCAAAAAAAGTCCAGGACCAGATGGATTCAAGGCCGAATTCTACCAGAGGTACAAGGAGGAACTGGTACCATTCCTTCTGAAACTATTCCAATCAACAGAAAAAGAGGGAATCCTCCCTAACTCATTTTATGAGACCAGCATCATCCTGATACCAAAGCCTGGCAGAGACACAACAGAAAAAGAGAATTTTAGGGCAATATCCCTGATGAACATCGATGCAATAATCCTCAATAAAATACTGGCAAATCGAATCCAGCAGCATATCAAAAAGCTTATCCACCATGATCAAGTGGGCTTCATCCCTGGGATGCAAGGCTGGTTCAACATACACAAATCAATAAACATAATCAAACATATAAAGAGAACCAATGACAAAAACCATATGATTATCTCAATAGATGCAGAAAAGGCCTTTGACAAAATTCAACAACACTTCATGCAAAAAACTCTCAATAAATTAGGTATTGATGGGACATATCTCAAAATAATAAGAGCTATCTATGACAAACCCACAGCCAATATCATACTAAATGGGCAAAAACTGGAAGCATTGCCTTTGAAAACTGGCACGAGACAGGATGCCCTCTCTCACCACTCCTATTCAACATAGTGTTGGAAGTTCTGGCGAGGGAAATCAGGCAGAAAAAGGAAATAAAGGGTATTCAATTAGGAAAAGAGGAAGTCAAATTGTTCCTGTTTGCAGATGACATGATTGTATATCTAGAAAAACCCATCATCTCAGCCCAAAATCTCCTTAAGCTGATAGGCAACTTCAGCAAAGTCTCAGGATACAAAATCAATGTGCAAAAATCACAAGCATTCTTATACACCAACAACAGACAAACAGAGAGCCAAATCATGAGGGAACTCGCATTCACAATTGCTTCAAAGAGAATAAAATACCTAGGGATCCAACTTACAAGGGACATGAAGGACCTCTTCAAGGAGAACTACAAACCACTGCTCAAGGAAATAAAAGAGGATACAAACAAATGGAAGAACATTCCATGCTCATGGGTAGGAAGAATCAATATCGTGAAAATGGCCATACTGCCCAAGGTAATTTATAGATTCAATGCCATCCCCATCAAGCTACCAATGACTTTCTTCACAGAATTGGAAAAAACTACTTTAAAGTTCATATGGAACCAAAAAAGAGCCTGCATCGCCAAGTCAATCCTAAGCCAAAGGAACAAAGCTGGAGGCATCACGCTACCTGACTTCAAACTATACTACAAGGCTATAGTAACCAAAACAGCATGGTACTGGTACCAAAACAGATACAGACCAATGGAACAGAATAGAGCCCTCAGAAATAATGCTGCATATCTACAACCATCTGATCTTTGACAAACCTGACAAAAACAAGAAATGGGGAAAGGATTCCCTATTTAATAAATGGTGCTGGGAAAACTGGCTAGCCATATGTAGAAAGCTGAAACTGGATCCCTTCCTTACACCTTATAACAAAAATTAATTCAAGATGGATTAAAGACTTACATGTTAGACCTAAAACCATAAAAACCTTAGAAGAAAACCTAGGCAATACCATTCAGGACATAGGCATGGGCAAGGACTTCATGTCTAAAACACCAAAAGCAATGGCAACAAAAGCCAAAATTGACAAATGGGACCTAATTAAACTAAAGAGCTTCTGCACAGCAAAAGAAACTACCATCAGAGTGAACAAGCAACCTACAGAATGGGAGAAAAGTTTTGCAATCTACTCATCTGACAAAGGGCTAATATCCAGAATCTACAATGAACTCAAACAAATTTACAAGAAAAAAAAACAAACAACCCCATCAACAAGTGGGCAAAGGATATGAACAGACACTTCTCAAAAGAAGACATTTATGCAGCCAACAGACACATGAAAAAATGCTCATCATCACTGGTCATCAGAGAAATGCAAATCAAAACCACAATGAGATACCATCTCACACCAGTTAGAATGGCAATCATTAAAAAGTCAGGAAACAACAGGTGCTGGAGAGGATATGGAGAAATAGGAACACTTTTACACTGTTGGTGGGACTGTAAACTAGTTCAACCATTGTGGAAGTCAGCGTAGCGATTCCTCAGGGATCTAGAACTAGAAATACCATTTGACCCAGCAATCCCATTACTGGGTATATACCCAAAGGATTATAAATCAAGCTGCTATAAAGACACATGCACACGTATGTTTATTGTGGCACTATTCACAATCGCAAAGACTTGGAACCAACCCAGATGTCCAGCAATGATAAACTGGATTAAGAAAATGTGGCACATATACACCATGGAATACTATGCAGCCATAAAAAATGATGAGTTCATGTCCTTTGTAGGGACATGGATGAAGCTGGAAACCATCATTCTCAGCAAACTATCGCAAGGACAGAAAACCAAACACTGCATGTTCTCACTCATAGGTGGGAACCGAACAATGAGAACACATGGACACAGGAAGGGGAACATCACACACTGGGGCCTGTTGTGGGGTGGGGGGAGGGATAGCATTTGGAGATATACCTAATGTTAAATGACAAGTTACTGGGTGCAGCACACCAACATGACTCATGTTGTAACTAACCTGACTCATACATATGTATGACTCATACATACGTAACTAACCTGCACGTTGTACACATGTACCCTAAAACTTAAAATATAAAAAAAAAGAAAAAGAAAAAAAGAAACCAACCTTACCAACACCTTGATTTAGGATCTCTAGTTTCCAGGATTGTGAAACAATAAGTTTCTTTTGCTGAAGTCACTCTGTTTGCAGTATTTGTTATTGCCACCCTAGCAAACTAATACAGCCTCTTATGCCAAAAAGTGATAATGAGATCTTTATGTTATAGCCCTTCAGATTATCATTACTTCTCTTCTGGATTATTTAAATTATTATTCAGTTCATCTGTATGCTGTTGTAATCATATTTCAGAAATACAGATTTGATCTTGTCAAAAAAATAAAAAATAAAAAATAAAGTCTCTCTCTGCCAATTCTAAAAAAAAAAATGTGGAGAAATTCAAACATTGTGCACTGTTTGTGGGAATGTAAAAAGGTACAGCCACTGTGGAAAACAGTAGGGTGGTTTCTCAAAAAATTAAAAATATAATTACCATATGATCCAGCAATTTCACTTGTGGATATATACCCCCAAAATTGAAAGAAGGGTCTCGAAGAGATATTTGTACAACCATGTTCATAAAAGCATTATTCACAATAGCTAAAACATGTACCAACCGAAGGGTCCATTAGTGGATGAATGGATAAACAAAATGGGGTGAATACATAAAATGGAATGTTACTCAGCCTTAAAAAGAAAGGAAATTCTGGCACATGTTACAACATGGATGAAGCATAAGGACATCATGCTAATTGAGATAAGCCAGGCACAAAAACACAAATACTGTATGACTCCACTTACATGAGATACTTAGAGTAGTCAAAATTTTAGAAACAGAAAATAGAATGGTGGTTGCCAGGGGCTGGGGAAGTGAGGAATGGGTAGTTAGTGTTTAATGACTACAGAGTTTTAATCTTACAAGATGTAAAAAGTTACAGAGATGGGTGGTAGTGATGGTTGCACAACATTATGAATGTATTTAGTGCCACTGAATTGTATACTTAAAATAGTTAAGAGAGTAACGTATATGTGTATTTTATCACAATAAAAATTCTGGAAAAATTAAAAGAGATGCATTAGTCACAACTGTAGGCCCATGCTAATGCATACTGACTTGTCCCAGCGCTACCTTGAGAGATCTACTACACATAGTTTGTAAACCAGCACACTTTACCATGTTAGCAAGGCTAAAGACGGGAGAAAGTTAGTCATCCAGCATTTCATCCAGAAGTCCTAGAAACTGGAATTTACAACGTTGCCTGATGGAGGACTCATGTGTAGTCACTGATTAATTGCAGTATCAATTTCCATGGAAAGAAACTACATGAAAATACAGCTTAAGTTAATGCCTTCAGCTAAGCAGAATAAACTTTACCTAAGCAGAGTAAACTCCATGTGGTAAATAAAAACTTTGCCACAATTTTACACAGTGGAAAGCAGAAAGTGCTAGTAATCCATGGAAAATGGCATTTGAAAAAAATTGAAGTTTGACTCGTGTGTGTGTGTGTGTGTGTGTGTGTGTAAGTGGAGGTGGTTCTGAAAAGCAATGAAACCCCAAGACACATCACTTGGCAGATGGAAAGAATGAAGAAGCTGAATCATTGTTATTTTCACTCACATCAAAACTGTACTTTCTCTTAGTAGAGAAGGTAAATATAGGAAGGAAATGGTCAGAACATCTGGAAAATCACAAGTAAATAGATTTGAAGTTTAATGTCTTCTACTTGTGCATATTCTGATTTCTGCCCTGGATGTTCACCCCTTTGCCTCTGTACCCTAAAGACAATATCAATGGGCATATCTAACATTTCTCTTTGCTATGGTTTGCATGTATGTGTACCTCCAACATTCATATGTTGGACCCTAATGCCCAATACTATGGTATTCAGAGGCAAGGCCTTTCAGGCAGTGATTAAGTCATAAGCACTCCACCCTCATGAACAGGATTAGTGGTCTTCTAAAAAGAGGCTGAAGGAAGAATCTTAGTCCCTTTTCCCCTCCTGCCCTTTATCTCTGCAATGAAACAGCATTCACCCCTTCTACTATGTGAGGATGCAACAACAAGGTGCCACCCTGGAAGCAAAGATTGAGTCTCAGACACTGAATCTGCCAGTGCTTTGATCTTGGACTTCCCAGTCCCCGGAACTGTGAAAAACAAGTTTCTGTTGTTTACAAATTACCCAGTCTAAGGTATTTGGTTATAGCAGCAAGGACAGACTAAGATACTCTTCAAGCTCAGTTTATGATGCACAGTACAAATCATGACACCATAGTTAGAACATCAGCGATACAGACCTGGTTGGATCATGTTACTCTCTTGGCTCTAGAAAATCATTAATCCTTAGGAGTCTTAGTTTCTCATCTTTTAAATGTCATGAAGATTTGAAACTGCCTTTCAAAATTATGACTGAGACAGTGAAAGAGATCTAACTTAACCGACTCTATCTTGCTTCTAACATCCGAGCTGTCTTTCTTCATTCCTGGGCATAGGCTGAACTAACTTTGGGAGAAACTTAGTTTATAGTTTAAAAAAAGATGGCAACAGCCCTTTCCCGAAGCAGACCTCCTTCTTGCCTGGGGTCTAGATTGCCTTTGTAGGACTAACATTAGCCACAAGATTAGAAATTATGTTTTAAGAGTCATACAGCTGGAGGCTACAAGATTCTGACCCTCCCCGAAACTGCTCCTAAGATCAGGTGCTTGAGATATTTTGCACATCCTGCACTTGATGGATCAGCTGGCACCACCCAGATCAATAAACTAGCTCATCTGATCTTGTGCCCCCTCCCCGCCCCGGCCAGGAACTGACTTAGCGCAAGAAGACAACTTCGACTCCCTGTGATTTCATCTCTGACCCGTCAGCACTCCTGGCTCACTGGCTTCCCCCAAGCCACCAAGTTATCCTTAAAAACTCTGCTACCTGAATGCTCGGGGAGACTGATCTGAGTAATGATAAAACTTTGGTCTCCCTCACAGCTGGCTTTGTGTGAAATACTCTTTATTGCAATTACCCTGTCTTGATGAATTGGCTCTGTCTAGGCAGCAGGCAAGGTGAACCCCTTGGGCAGTGACAGATTTTTTTTTTTACTCACTTTGTTGCTAAATGCAGTAGCTAGGAATTTTAAGTTTACTGTTATTGTTCGTATTTCTGAGAGACACAAGGATGACTGGAGGTGGTATGCGGCCCCAAAGACTACCTTATTTTTCTAGAGCCTACACAAATTCAGAGAGGAAGCCTTATGAGACTCAAGGAGCAGTTTTCCAATCTTCTTCAGAATTGAGTAGCTTACTGGGAGCTATCAAATCATGTCATAGGGTGACATCATATGTTTATGCATCGAGGTACAAACCACACAGCCAAGAGAGAATCAAATATTCTTTATCTCCAGATCATTTGTTTCCTTCCTCTCATTGCTTCTTGTGAGCATAAAAAAATTCTCAGGGACATAAAATAGATTCCACATCAAACTGACTTGTATTATTTTTTAAAAATATATTTTATTTAACCAACACCTATACAGCCTTCACTATATGTGGGGACTATTCTTAAAAGCTCTGTGACTGTTAACTTATTTAATGTTCAACCATATGAGATAAAATATTCTCTTTAACAGATGAGAAAACTGAGACACATCAAGGTTAAGTACGTTACTCAAGGTCACATGGTTAATAACTAATAGGGTAAAAAATTCAAATTCAGACATCTCACTCCAAAATTCCTGCTCTTACCTATTATATTATGCTGCATCATTAAAAGTAAAATATTACTTTTTAAAAGTTCTTTGACATTGCATTAACTGGAAACTAAAATCACCAGCCACCAACAATGTACTGTGGGTACTTTGAAGCCAACAAGCAAAAGGTAGAATAATTTTTCTAATCTCCTTTTGATGGCTGGAATTGTATAAGTATTTAATCCTCTTCATGTTGAGTATTAATCGTTAGCAAGTGGATGCCTCCTGAAAATTGCATGGGATAAACCAAAGTGGGTGTTACAGAAAAAAGCTGTATTTTAACTGCACTCTCTGGATTAGCAGAATGGTGAATGAGTAGGTCTGGGCCTACAGTAGAATCTCTTATAAGGAGGCTTCCTTCTAATAGGCTTTCTCCAGCTTTTCAGAGACTGAGCAGAAACTGCACTCAGTGCTATGAACATAGAGCTGCAATGGCTATTATTTAGAGGTGGTCCCTTTCATATGGCTAAGAGGGGACTTGTTTTAAGCAGCTGAATCAGTGCTCTGAAACCTGCAATGCCTGCTTGTTTTCTTTGCTAATATTAAAGAGAACCGCCCCTTCCCACCATACTTGTGTGGGAGCCCCAAATCGTACGAATAAAACACAATAAGATATCACAACAACCATGCCTGAACTGAAGCGCATACAGGACATTTCTGATGAAGGGAGTGCTATTTCTGATGGCTCCATTAACATGGGCCTTTGTGACAGGGATGGGTTCTTGCACCTTCAGCTGAAGACCAAAGTAAAGTCAATGTTATTGTGAATAGGTGAATTTTAGTTCCTCAAATGAGCCAACTGTAGTTACTCTTTGGAAGAATATACATAATCCTGGTAGTTGTATTTTCCTTCAGGCTATTCAGGAGAAAACAAGCTATAGTCTCATTGTTGGAGAGAGCAGATATGCAGTTTAAGCCAGCTACTCCCTCCCATATCCTCCAACAAGCAAGATATCCCTTTCCTCTTCAGAACCAAGGAAAGTCCAGATAGAGAAAAGCTTCATTCACATAGAGCTAAATAAAGACTGAGGGTCAGCATTTGTTAGACATGAGGAGGGAGCAGAGGAGAGTTGATGGGGCAACTGTTATCATATGGAAAGAAGTAGCATGTCCTGTGAAAGGAGGTGAGAATGAAGAGGTGAAGAAGTACAGAGGACTGTAGAGAGGGAGAGAGCTGGTTGAAAGAGGGAAGGTCCCACATGGGACCCCTTCCAAAGACCTAATGAGCAGGTCTTGTCTCTGAGTTGCCTCTCAGTCTCTCACTCTCCTTCCAAGTTCAAAGATATGGATAGCTAAATAAAGTCACAACTCTCAGTCATCAAATTCAGTACTGGTTTATGATACGTACTTAAACCCTGTAATAAAAAAACTGCTGTGGAGATATTAGCAATGGAGAAAGTGGGGTGCTGGAAAGACTGACCTTTACATAAAGCCTTGATTTGTCGTATTTGCCAATTTTCTTAGTGTAAATGCCCTAATCATTGTTGTTTTCAAGCTACCAAAATGATGTCACTAAGCGCAGGGTTTGTAAGAGGTGCCCACAGCCACTCTCTCCTGATCCAGTACAACCTGGCCACAGCATACCACACCATGGGGTTGGTCCACGTTCCCTTCAGATCAACAGCTTACTTCTTCTACTTAATTGAAAAGCTAATAGACCGTCAGATGATGAAACACACTTGAGAGACTACAGACTATTTTCCTTGACATTTTTCTTCATCCACAGGTTACGAAAGGATGAATGTAACTCAGGTAATGACCATGAAAATGCATGGTAGTTGAAAGTCTTTGTTCAGTGTAGTAGTACCATGATTCCCTGTGTTCACACAGGCCAAGTGCTGAACACTGCACTTGGCCTCTACAATACCCATGTACTGATATTCACTCAAGTGAAAAATAAGTCAAGGAATAAACAAAATACTCTCTTATTCCTGGAAATGGCTACTAGAGGCAAGGTTGGAGAAGAGCACTTATATCTGTGGTCAAGTGGGCTTTTAAACAGGAAACTCCTTGGTAGGAAAGGGTCTGAGGGGAGTAGCCACTTCCAAAATGGAAAGCATGGAGGAAAGTAAGAGTCCCTGCTGTCTGCAGGAAGAATGGGTCCCAAGGGAGCTTAGAGCAAGGAAATGATAGAAGAAAGTGACTCAAACTAAATAGATATCTATCTTAGTACAAACTGGACCAGAGCAGAGCTCCTGAAGCTTCCTGTAGATTCTTGATCCTGCTAAGAAGTGAGAATTACAATGTGGGAGAGCAGAGGGAAATGTTGCTCCGAAGGGCAGCTTCACCCAAGAGGGAAGGGAGAGAGAGACTAAGTGTGTTTCCTCTATATAACTCACCAATCAAATCAGTTACTCTGGGAAGCAGGCTTGTAATGCCTATGGATGTCCCTCCGTATGAAGGGAGAGAATGGTACCAGCCCCCTACCCTTCCACTGCCTAGCTCATTTTTATCTTAGTCTATTGAGCTTGACCATTAAGCTTTTGGTCACCGATGAATATGGTGCTCCCTCATGGGAGAAGAGTGGCCCAGGTCTACAGGACAGACCTGCTTCACCTTCACTAAGCCCATCTCCAGCACTGACCTCTGCGTCTCTACGTATCCTCATGAAGGTGCTGATGGCCAGTTGTAATTTGCCTCCACCACATTCAGCAATTGGTCAGAACAGCTAATTAATTAGGACAACCCCAGGGTCATTTGGTTCCCAAGGCTGAAAATGTGTCCTCTATTTTATTTCTCATGCCAAATTACATCCAGAGAGCATATCAGAGGTTTTGAATAAAAATGAATGAATAAAATGCCAAATAGATAGATATCTTGAATTTGATTACTAAAACTGCTCCCTTAATCAAATTTCAGAGGGAAATTAAAGTCCAAAAATTAACACTTTTGCTTGTTAAAGTCCAATATTTATGCCTTCTAATTTCATATTCTGCTCATCTCAGGTAAAGGGCTTATTATAGAGCCCTTAACTTCACCTGTAATGGAAGTTACCTGTAATGGAACTTCACCTGTAATGGAAGCTTCTTCTGTTGCTTCCTGCAGAACACTCTGGATCAAGTAGTGGGAGAAACCACTCATACAGCTGACTTACCTCCCTCCAGCCTCTCAGACCCCATGCAGCAGTGCTACGCCCAGAGTTCCTTGACTTGGCTCCTTGCTACAACACATCTACATGCTTTTTCACTTTCTGTGTCTCTCGTGCCCCTTGCCAACTCCCAGTTTTCTCCTTCTTTATTACCACCCCTTCAAAATTAATAGAATTAGGATGGAGTTGAAATGTACAGATATGCAGTTGCCTCATCTTCAGTTTCTAGGTAGTCACAGACTTCAGTAGATATTCCCAATTGTTCAGAAAGAACTTACAAACTGGACTTTTGATATACTGCTGTATGTGTTGCTAGGAAAGAGTACAACCCCAAAGTTTATTCTTCTTCACTTTTGGAAAAGTACTGCACTCTGCGGTTCATTGCCCTGACAGGATGAGCTTATGTCTCCCAGTTGGAATCTACTCCTCTTGCCTTCTAGCTATTTCTGAGCATTAAACATGTTAGAACCAAAAACAGAAACGGTTGCTCCATGCTTCATTAGAGAACCTTGATAACATTGTCCTCAGGGACCGCACCAGATAATGAGACCCATTTGGTTTTAAAACGTTACTTCATGAACAAGGAAAGTAGTTTTACTCAACTGAAACTATGATATCAATTTTTTTATTTCTGTAATCATTAAATGCAACTTTGATGAATAATTTCTAACATTTAAAATGTGGCTCCTGAATCTCTCTTCTCATTAAAAAGGAAAAAAACTAGTTTTGAAAATAACCATCCCTCTCGGCTCTATTAGTGTATGGTTCAGTTTTTAAATAAATGCTTTCACTTAAAAGTAGAGTGTGCATATTAAAGAAAATTTGGATACCCAGAAAAGTGGACAGAGGAAAAAAGTACATGTAGTCCCATTATCCAAGAAAAATCATCATTAACATTTTAATGTTTTCACTTATAATTTCTTCTTAGTTTTTATGCTTATAAAATATTTCCTCAGATTGAAAGTAGGTCAATTACCCATAAATTAAGCTATTAATTTAATGTAATGCTAAATTGCGATTCCCTATTAGAATGCAATTCGAACATAAATCCCCATGGGTTTCTTTTAGAACTTGATTAGTTCACTCTAAATTCAACCTAAGGTATAAATTAATAAGACTATGTAAGAAGAAATTTTGAAACAGCGAATAAAGAAGTTGCCTGGCAAAATGTATGAAAATTTAAAATGCATATTTTTTTAATCTAACAAACCAATTTGGTGAAGCTTTCCCTAACATGTACGAAAATTTAAAATGCATATTTTTTTAATCTAACAAACCAATTTGGTGAAGCTTTCCCTAACATGTACAAGGCTGGTCTGCAAAGATATATGTCAAAGGGTGTTTTGGGGTGGTTTTGTTTGTTTTGTTTTGGAACTGCAAAATGAAGAGTTGAAGTTATCACACTTCTCCACTCATGAAACATTAACTGCCATCATCCACACATGGAAGGACCATGTCTTGTTTATTTTCCACAGGACTGATTCTTGTTCCGTGTTTCTTTCCTTGAAATCCCCAACCTTCATTCCCCTTTTCCTCCTTCCCAAGTAATCATATATCACATTATGATTATACATTATTTAGGATTTTTTTATCACAAGGAACAAGGCAATGAACATCATCCCCCATGAGCTTTCCATTATGGACCTCTGCAAAACTTTAGCTGGGACACAGGATAATATATAAGAATATATATTCTTGTCTTCCCAAAGTACTTTTGAATTGCTTTCCACATTGTCTGTACCATTTTTCACTATCATCTACTTGTCCATGTGGTTAATTTCCTTTCATTCTTTCCAATACTTGTCATTAACTTTTGTTAATGTAATGAATATAATGTAGTGGTTCACCACTGTCATAATTCACATCTTATTAATTAGTAAGTTTGACTGTCACTTCATATACTTAATAGCCATTTAATTTTTCACTTCTGAGATTTGAGTACACACATTTGTCTACTTTTCCTTTTGGTGTTTTGATTTTTCCCAAATGATTTGGAAGAAATCTCAAATATTCTTAATTCTAATCTCTTGTCAGTCTTAGTTTTGACAAGTATCTTCCTCCAATTCGTTGTCTGTCTATTAATTTTGTCTATGTTGTTTTCATTTGATAGAAATCTCCATTTTTTATGTAATAAAATCTTAATTTTTCACATTGTGAGTTATATTTCTAAGGTCCTCTTTAAGAATATCTGTCTGACCTGAACTCAGAAAGATAACCTCCTCTACTTTTTCCCTGTTATCTTTATTTTGACCTTTAATATTTATAATTCACTGGAATTAATCCTTGTATTTTGAATGATATATAGCTCTTTACACATGAGCTTCTATTAATAATATATCTTCTCCCTCACTGACATGGTACCATCTTACATTAAGTTCCCCCAAATACATGGCTCAGTTTCTGACTGTCCATGGAATTATATTTACCTGCTTGTACCTGAACCAGTAGCCCACCTATTTTTTTTCCTTTATGACAATGTCCTGGTATTAGGGCATATTCTCTGGTAGATTTAATCCTCACTACTTACTTTCTAAAAATGATTTGGGAATTTTTAAATATGAAAAATAATATAAGAAGCAAATAGAATTAAAAATAAGAAATGAGTAAGAATATACAAGATCAGAGAGACAAATTTTTAAAAATTGACCTAACTGGCATGTATAGAACATTGCATCTAACAGTGGCAGAACAGCATGGGGGAAACCACCCCCATGATCCAATCACTTCCCACCAGGTCTCTCCCCAGACATGTGGGGATTATACTATCAAATTACAAGTTGAGATGAGATTTGGGTGGGGACACAAATCCAAACTATATCAGTTTAATATTTGAAAATCAGTGTAATTCTATACATTAACAGAAAAAAATTAAAGAAATAATTATTTCAATAAATGCAAAAAAAATTAGTGAGGCTAAAACCAAATGATGATAAAATCTTTTAGCAAATAGGGATAGAAGGGAACTTAATTTGACAAAGAATATCTATCTCCCAAACAAACAAAAAAATTAATGGGACTAGGGTTGTCCTCCTACTGGAAATCAGTAGGTGACTGTGCCTTCCATGATGTGGTTTCTGTCAACCACCTCTACTCTTTTTCCAAGTTTTATACCCTTTGAGAGGTTCACAGTGAGGAGTACTGACATTGTCAGAAAATGATGATTTAGAAAAGTGGCAGGATTCCATGACTTGGAATGTTTAGTGCATAGAGTAACTAGCTTCAACCTCTCTGAAACCACTTGACCAAGAGGCAACCCTTGGGCATTCTCTTTCCTGGGAAAGGTCTAGGGAACAATAAAGGTCTAGAGAACAATAAAGGGATATTTCCAGCATTCTCTGCAGTGGGAGATAGAGAAGGTGCTATGGTTTGAACATTTGTCCCCTCCTAAAATCATATTGAAATTTAATTGCCATTGTAACCATATTGCGAGGCAACACCTTTAAGAGGCATTTAGTCATGAGGCATCTACCTCTCAACTCCTCTGGCCAGCCCATCTTTGCACATCACATACTGCCTTAGCTGCAGGCCTTTGCATATGCCAGTCCTACGCCCAGAATGGTCCCCTGCCTCCCTGGAGGCTCCTTTACCTGCCAGCCTTCTTTTCTTGACCTAAATTTCCCTTTCTCTGGGAGAGCCTCCTACCCTCTCCTCTAGGCTATTCACTTCTTCCACATGCCCCATGGTGCCCACTCTTTCAGCTGGGCATAGTAATTGCTATGCAATTACTGCATAGCACTGCATAGTAATTGCTCAGTTAAAAATTGCTCAGTTGAAACCTCTTTCCTTTATAAATTACCCAGTCTCAGGTAGTATCTTTTGAGCAGTGTGAGAATGGACTAATACACAGAGTGAGTTCACTTCCTCTTGCTCTCTGTCTTTCTTGCCCTCTCTCTGCCCTTTCACCATGGAATGATACAGCAAGGAAACCCTCACAAGATGCTGATACCTTGATAGTGGACTTCCAAACCTACAGAACTGTGAGCCAATAAATTTCTCTTCATTATAAATTATCCCAACTATGGTATTCTGTTATGGCAGCACAAAACGGGATAAGACAGAAGGGAAAAATTTCCTTCAGTAGAGAAGTTCTCCCCTAGAGAATAAGACTTGAGAATACTCAAGAAGCCCTGGGCATGGATAGGACTTATGCAACATGAAAAACCAAGCAGGGGAACAGGAGTAACTGAACTAGTAAGCATCCTTCATGTTTTCTTATATTTATCCTTCATATCTCAAATTAGGGTTATGGTTATATAATGAGGCTCTGATGTACTTGAGAAAGCTATGCCGTATGGTTCTTATTGAATTGCCATAATTTCCTATGAAATGGTTCTTGAATAGGCTAAGATCTCCCTGGGTTTAGAAATGTACAGCAGTCTACATTGTTCTCTTTACTGTGGGTACTTGAATAGTCTAGGAAGTCAGCTCTTCATCCACAATGGAAAAATAAATATTTCAGTACCCAAGTTTTTATGGAAAATTTTACTTTGATAAAATTATTCTATTCACATACTTCATCATGAAAGGAAATGAACAGACTTTTGATGAAACTTTAAAAAATCATTCTCTAACCTTATTAAGAAACAAAATGCAAAAGTGTATTAGGAATTTATGCTCCTTCTTTACAATGAAAGGTTACTGTAGACAATACCACAATAAGAAAAGTCCAAATGAAAGAGAGCTGGAAATTATTCTAATAAATATTCAGTTAGCAAAATATCACAATTGCTGGATACATATTTCCTTTATTTTTTTGGTAATAAAAACTGAAATAGTAGCTCAATGAAAGTGTAAATCAAAATGAATGGTTTTGAAAGATTACCCAGACACTTTCTATCATAGAGGTCACAATTCATAAAAAGAACATGTTGAAAACGTGTTTTCTGTACTCAGCATGACAATTTGTCTTAACCCTTATCTTTGAGAATAGAATTTTAAAGAAAATAAAATTTTTGATGGTTGGCTCAGTCTTCATTTTTGTTCTGGGCAATATTTTATTAATGACTGAAATGTGGACAGCAATGTTATGGTGACCTAAGAACCCTCGCTTGAGTGTGTAGAGAGGATTAGTCTGGCTTCCCCAATCCATGAAGTAGAAATTAGTGTATCAGACAGTAGAACCAGGGTCTAACATGGACCACCATATTGAATGAGAGCCATTCCCTATCAGCCAGCCACATGCTTATTTGGTTACAGATTCAGTGGAAATTAACAATGGTACACGATGTCTAATACAGTTAGTATAAGTCTTAGGTTAATACAGTATCAGGGAAAAGTAAGGCCATATTTCCAAGGTGTGCTGAGCCCATCATAGAGTTTAGCTGCATTACAGGGTTCCATTCTGGATCCAACTAAGAACTGAGAGATCCAGAAAAACTGGAACAAGTTCAGTGATGGATACCCAAAATGGTAAAGGTATCAAAGTATTGTCACATGGGCAGCTGTTTAAGAAATAAAGGGAAGATAAGATCTATGAAAGACATGATGTGTGTCCTCATATACTTGAAGGACTGTCATGCAGTGAAAGAACAAGATTGATTGCCATTGCAGAGGGAGGCTAGCTGCAAATCTGTGTAGAGAAGAGCTATGAAGGAATAGTCTGCCTAAATTGGAAGTGAGTGCCCCATGATTGAGAAGTTCAAACAGACAAGCATCTCTCATGGATGTTTGGGGGATGGTTGGGTTAGAAATAGTGGGCCTGAGAGTGTGCAAGGGTTGGATAAAGATGACTTAAAGTGTAAAGGAGGATATGCATAGGTTATATGAAAATACAACAGCATTTTATATAAAGGACTTAAGCATCTGAGAATTTTGGTATCCACAGGGGGCCTAGAACTAATCCCCTGTGGATACCAAGGGGGTAATTGTAATGATGGCAAAGTGTGTGGACTCTGAAGTCAAACTGCTGAGTTCAAATCGTGGCCTTAGTTCTTTATGCGAAATTGAGTAGGTTACTTGCCTTTCTATGCCTGTTTTCACATTTGTAAAATGGAGATGACAATATTACCTAATTCACAGCGTTGCTCTGAAAAATAGACACAATCACAAAATGTTTATAATCCAGCTCACATAAATATTGCATGTTAGTTGTTACTATCCAGTGGAGGAGAGAATCATTCCAGTCCAACCTTCCCCACATGTATGAGATCAGCACACATCTTTTCCACTCAGACTGACTTATAGTTGGATTAAAAACTAAAGAGGGTGACTTCCTTGGGCTGATTCTAGGTCGCTGTTTGGGCCCCTCCTGCCAAGGGGCATCTTAGTGGGCTCTCCCACTTGCAATGGCAACCCACTCCAAGCCCCAATAACTGTGAACTTCTCACCACTTCTTAAATAACTGTGGCCAATTGTGGACGATCTGTGCTTGTGGGACCCTGCCCATAGGGCTTCTTCCATGAGGCAGGCTTTGCCTTGCCTCCTCCTTTTATTCACGTGCAAATGTTTACCCAAGTCCGTGACTCCTGTGAAAGCAAAATACGCCTTGGGGCCCCAAAATCACTAAGCTAAAGGGAAAAGTCAAACTGGGAACTGCTCAGAGGAAACCTGCCTCCCATTCTATTCAAAGTCACCCCTCTGCTCACTGAGGTAGATGCATATCTGATTGCCTCCTTTGGAGAGGCTAATCAGAAACTCAAAAGAATGCAACCATTTGTCTCTTATCTACTTATGACCTGGAAGCCCCCTCCCCGGCTTCAAGTTGTCCCACCTTTCCAGAGGAAATATTCATCTTACATATGTTGATTGATGTCTCATGTCTCCCTAAAATGTATAAAACCAAACTGTGCTCTGACCAGCCTGGGCACATGCTGTCAGGACCTCCTGAGGCTGTGTCACAGCTGTGTGTCCTCAACTTTGGCAAAATAAACTTGCTAAATTAACTGAGACCTATCTCAGATATTTGGGGTTCACACTCCTCATGTCACCCAGGCATTCCCTCCTCTGGGCCGCATGGCTCTTGTTCATAACTATTACAGGATTTAACTTGTGGTATTTTGACTGTCATGCATAGTCTTTTCAACTAGACCAGTGATCCCCAACCCTACGCCATGGACCAGTACTATCCATGGCCTATTAGGAACTGGTCCACACAGCAGGAGGTGAGTGGCAGTGAGCAAGCTAAGCTTCACCTGTATTTATAGCTGGTCCCCATCACTTGCATCACCACCTGACCTCTGCCTCCCTCCTGTCAGATTAGTTGCGGCATTAGATTTTCATAGGAGTGCAAATCCTATTGTAAACTGCGCATGCAAGGAATCTAGGTTGCGTGCTCCTTGTGAGAATCTAATGCCTGATGATCTGTCACTGTCTCCTATCATCCCCAGATGGGATCATCTAGTTGCAAGAAAACAAGCTCAGGGCTCCCACTGATTCTACATTATGGTGAGCTGTATGTTATTTCATTATATATTATAATGTAATAATAATAGAAATAATGTGCACAATAAATGTAATGCACTTTAATCATCCCCAAATCATCCCCTGCCTGTCCGTGGAAAAACTGTCTTTCACCAAACGTGTCCCTGGTGCCAAAAAGTTTGGGAAACACTGAGCTAGACTGTGAGCTCCTTGAGGGCAGTGACAGTTCCATTCATCTCTGTCTCCCCAAGATTGGCACAAAGTATGCGTTCAATAAGCCTATTAACCTAAAGAAAGTAAATCTGTCCAAATTTTCAGTATATCGTATTTTCAACTTCTTTCGAGCTATCCCCATTAGCCTAAATAATTCTTCAGAGCAAGAATAATGTTTTTTAAATATCTATAGCCCCAGGATAGCCAAGAACATGGTAGGTGTTTAATCATTTGCAGAATAAATTAAAGGATGAATTTATTTGGAACATAAGCTTCTTATTAGCATCTAGAATAAATCAGTATTTCTTGTTCAGATTAATAGTATAACAATCACAATTAGGTAGCATCTTATAAGTAGAATGTTTAGTTGATGCCGTAAATCAGCAGTCGTCTAGAGATCCTAACTCTTGCTTCTCAGGCAAATTGTGACTGGGGAGCAAGATTAGGCAAATTATTCACTGAGCTTTTAAAATTCTCAGGTTCCACCTCAATCTAATGAATCAGTCTTTAAAAAATAAGTTTAGACAGATACTTTGTTTTGTTTTTCCAAATATCTCCAAGACTAATATGAAATAGGGGTTGAGAACCATCCTGACCCTGTAAGTTGCAAGCCCTGTGATTTTCAGCAAATTTTTAATTTCTTTAAGCCCCAATGTCCTCATCTGTAAAAGGAAGATAATTATTATGTCTACCTCCTAAGGTTGCATAATAATTAAATGATTTAATCTCATAAGAAGTGTTGAACATGGTACCCAACATACTGAAAGCATTGTTATTATTGTTTTATTGGTAACATCATTTCTACTGAAGTATAGGCCATGCCACCACCACCTGTGAGCCATTACTGCCACATCTTGGCCAAATATCATAACTGCAGGCTCCTGCCTTTTGTATTTCTATACAACAATGCCTAGCTTAACAATGGGGATGCATTCAGACAAATTCATCATTGTGCGAACATCATAGAGTGTACTTACACAAACCTAGATGGTAGAGCTGATTACACACTGAGGTTATATGCTATAGCCTGTCGCTCCAAGGTTACAAACCTGCATAGCATGTTACTGTACTGAATACTGTAGGCAACTGTAACACAATGGTAAGGATTTGTGTATTTTCTCTGTTTAGACATTGTGAACATGTCTAAACAGAGAAAAGGTACAGTAAAACTGTGGTCATATAATCTTATGAGACTAACATTGTAATATGTTAGCTAACATTGTAACATGTAGTACATTGCTGACCAAACGCCATTACATGGTGCAAGACTGTACTTGAAACTAGACCAAACTGCTACCCCAAATTAAACCTATCAAGTAAGAGAAAGGAAATTCATAAAATTCCAATCACCTTTCCCTCTATCAATCTCTGCTATCAAAAGCTAAAATTTCCCCAGCTATTTCTAAGCATAAAATTATTTGAGCCTCATTTAGGATTGAGTTTACTGAGTCCCAGAGAAGAAGGAAAGGAAACAGAGAAAATACTGTACAATAAAACTTCCTAAGTGTTACTTATCCTAAGGGGGAAAAGATGGCTTGAGAAAACCTACTTTGTAAGAAATTGTTTTGAAAGATAATTTGAATATATTCATTAATATCCTTCAAGTTATCCTTCTAAATGTCCTCATAAGTCTTATAACTCTAAATGTCTTTATAACTTCTAAATGATCTCAGCAGTGTCCATTTCCAGGGAATAGAAAAGAGCCAAATGAATACATTCTGTGCAGATCATAGCTCACACAAACTCTTAAGCTTAAAACCCAATTTATATACTAATATGAGGGAAAACAGACAGATATTTGTAAGGCAAATAAATGCTTAAGGTAGGAAAAATTAGCATCCTTGAAGAAAACAGCCCAGGAATTCCTGTATTTTCCTAAGAGAGTAGAGGTGGGAAGAAAGCAATGTTCCACCATTGAGAAAACATCAACAGAATGTCTTTGAGACAACAGCAATACAATGTCTACTGCATAGCTCATCTTCACATATATTATCACAGATAATCTTCCCAATGACACTGGGGGTGAGGGGGAATAGTTTTATCCCAGTATTACAGATGAGAAGATGGTGATGCACGAAGGTGAGACTTTACAAATCCACACAACTGTTGGGTGGCAGAGGCGCGCGAGACTCAATGCATGGGATGCTTCATTTCATGGTTCAGCTCCTTCTGTTAAACTATTCTGTGTAGCACAGAGAAGAAGCCCACGACTATCAAAACCATTGCTAACTGAAACAGAATATTATGATTCATGTGTAAGAAAAGCTTCAGAAATGAGTGCAAGGCTCTGAGGGAAGTTTGCTGTGTGGGATGCTACCCTGGGCTGCCTGTGGAGATGAATAGCCGCGCCAGAACAGATTTTTATTCATTTGGAGGTCGTGAATAAAACAGTTTTAGACTTTGGAGCAGAAAGAAATTGGTTAGGGGGCAGGGGGTGATTTTTTTCCCCTAGGTCTTTGTATTTTAATAAGTGGGAGGCTTTTTCTGTATTTTGTTTTTGGGGTTTTTTTTTCTTATTCTATTAAAAAAGGGGGTTCCTAGGACTGCACTGTGACATTTCTTCTATTTTGTCAGATAAGGGGAACTCAACAGCTTTTTCACTCTCCTTTGTGTCATTAAAAAACAAAGCATTTCAACCAAAATATTTGATGTTTTTCTACCAGTGCCTTAGAATGTTATTATGTGTGGATAGGAAACATCTCCCTTGAAAGCTCAAGGCTTCCCCTTCTCTACATAAGCCCAGGTGGGTAGGAGGTTTGGGACGATACTAGGGTTGTGAGCAATTAATCACAAATTTACTGCAAAGTCCTCTGAATTCGCTCTGTGATTTGGCTTCTTAAAACTAACTTACATCTCACAGAGTTCTTACGGGAAAAACTGGGGGAAAGGACACAGTGAACCCCTCTGTGAAATTTTACTAGTTTTAAGTAAAGATTTTGTGCCAGGCACTAAGTTCAGATCTTCACATGTGTTGTCTCATTTAATCCTTAAGACAATGGTTATTATCCCCTTTTACTTGAAAAGAACATTGAGCCCTAGATAAGTCAGTTAGCTTGCCCAAGGCCACGCAAATCCTGAGAAGCGGAATCCAGCGTCCCTGATCCCCGACCTCTGTACTTATGCAATGTAAGGACTTAGAGCCAAAATGCTTGGCTTCAAATTCTGGTTTCATAGCTGTGCGAATTTGGGCAAGTTTTAAAATTTCTGTGCCTCAGTGTCATCTCCAAAATGGAGAACAGGGATAGGAACAGTACATAAATCACAGGGCTACTGTGAGGATAAAAAGAGTTAATATAACTTAGATGCTTAGATCTGAGAGTTAATATAACTTAGATGCTTAGATCTGAGATTCCCATCCCATGTACTAATATGTCCTAGGGCACTGCAGTCAACTTGCAAAGGGTTGTTGGAACATTTAACATTTTCAAGGGAAATGTGGGGATAACTGACATCTGTCAGTCATTGAGTGAACTACTAGCTTGAGGTAGTTCAGTTTCAACGTTAGATCACACCGCATTCCTTTCGATGGCAGTATATCTTCACAGCACTGGGTTTTCAGCTATTGCTGTGAGGAAAAGCAAATACCATCCCAAAATCAATGTGGAGCCGGAAATGAGGGTGGAGGTGTCAGATCTTGACTCCAAGGTTCCAGACATTGTACAGCCCCCAACAGGTGCACACATGCCATTAGTAACTCTTGTGTTACTTAAGAATGTAATAAAAGTATTATATTTTCTTTCAATTTATGCATATTATTTTTTTCAAATTTCTACCAAGTTATCAGGACATAAACATGTATTAAGTGGTTGAGACATAATTACTTAATAAATGGATATGACGGGTATTTCTTTTGGCCTAGATGTGCTATGAAAAAATTACTATTACTACGGATGCCATGAAATGAGAACGTTCAGAACTTCCGGCTTGGAACAATTCCTGGTTGCATAGTCACTCTGCAGATGGCAGCTGTTATCAGCCCTCATGCTGTACTGAGTCTTATATAAAGCTTTGCCGGTTCCATATGATGAATATAGCTAATGTTTGTGTTTGCAAACTGCCTAAACAGGTTGGGAGAAGAGAGAGGCCAATTTTTACAGAAAAGGAAAGGGGGTTAAGGCAGACATGTGACTTGTCCTAGATCACTAGGCTCACCTTATGGTGCAATGGTGCACCCAAACTTCTAGAGACAGGGCACTTGTTTCTCTGAACCAGGCTGGTTCCTCAGAAAAAAAAAATGACACAAAACAAGAAAACATTTTCACAACAGTCATAATTCTTTTTTTCTTCCCCCTGCCCCACTAAGAGAGTCCAGTCTCTTCCTTTCTTCCATCATCAATTTATTTGAAAAGATTTTATTTAATGATCTTAATGAGAGGATCACTCTGCTGATTGGGAAGATAGCCAGAATTAATTTTCTTCTCTAACTGCAAAGGCTTAAAATAAGATCTTAGCATGTCTTTCTACGATTCACGTTTCCATCTGTTACTTTTACCTAGGTGAGATTTGTGCCATGGAGACAGGAGCCTTCTGCCACCTCTCAGGAGCCGTGGTAGGCTCTTGCGAGACCTGACCTGGGGCAATGACCAGGACATCTTAGTGGACTCAGTTCTGTTATTACAAAAAAGCAACAGGAAATAGCATGCAGAAAAGATTCTTTCTGATGTAGATTAAGTGTACTATTGGAGGCAGAGCCTTTTCACAGACTGTTTCAGGAAGCTGCTTTGAGGGGTTTGTGTTTTGTTGGTTATATTATTTTTAATTTTTTCTCCTTAAACATTTAGAGTGTTGGTTTATCTTTAATATTTTTATAGCACCCCCTAAGATCATCCCAGGGGAATGCTTTATAATAGCTGCAAGTAATTCAGCTCTTTTGGCTAGTTAAGGGATTCCACAAAAACTGTTCTGAGAAGATGAGGTTCTCGGTGCCCTTCCAGTGTCCCGCCTTAAGCCTTTAAGCCTCTATCTGTATCCACTGACTCCTGCCACTCACTAGGCACCTTGTGAAGGGTAGGCTCTAACAATTTATGTTCACAGACTCAGTGCTGAACTACCTTAATCTACCCCTCAAACCCTCCTTTCTTGCCCTCAACTTACCTCCTCTTGAGCTCATTCTTTCCCAGTATCCTGAGTCTGATTCCGCTGCACTGTCTGTGGCTGTTGCCTTCCTAGCTATGAATGTGTTTTCTATCATAAGCTAAACAAAGTGCTGACTTTTCACCCCAGCAACACTCTGAAACCACTTAGAATAAACGACTCTTAGGGTTTGAGCCAACCCCCATAAGCTTTCCTTCCATGGCACCCACAGTATTATCTATTATCAGTATGATTATTAACACAGACTTTCTTTTGATTGGTCCCTCCATTGGAGCCTTACATTCTAGTGGGTCATAAAATGATAAGTATATGAAATTTCTAGAATTCTTGCAAGAATTAAATGGTATGCTGAATGTAAAGCATGTAGCCCAACTTAGCAGGCTCACAACAAGTGTAGCCTTTTTTATTATGAGAAGGGACCTCACCTCTTCACTCAGTGAGAACAAATGGAAACATAGAGACTGTGGAAGTCAGAAAGGCCCCCAAAGGTGTCCATGCTCTTGTCTCTGAATCCTGTGAATATGCTACAGTACACAGCAAAAGTAAATTTGCATGTGTGATTAAAGTTATGAACCTTAAAATAGGAAGGTTAGCCTAGATTATCAGGTAGGCCTAACACAATCAAATATATCCTTGAAAGCAGAGAGCAGGCCGGCCATGGTGGCTTATGCCTGTAATCCCAGCACATTGGGGGGCCAAGGCAGGAGGATTGCTTGAGTTCAGGAGTTTGAGACCAGCCTGGGCAACATGGCTAAACTCCATCTCTAATAAAAATACAGAAATTATCTGGGTGTGGTGGTATGCACCTGTAGTCCAGCTACTCCAGAGGCTGAGGTGGGAGAATTGCTTGAGCCCAGGAGGCAGAGGTTGCGTATTCATCCCTAGAGCCTTCAGATAGTCCTTCCAGTACCCTGATTTTAGCCTTGTGAGACTCAAGGCAAAAGACCCAGCTAGGCCATGTGCTCTAACTATTTACCTACACAACTATGAGCTCACACATTTGTGTTGTTTTAAGTGCTAAACACTTGTGGTAATTTGTTACTGCGACAATAAAAATCTAATACAGAGCCTGTATCCTGGATTAGGTCTGAGTAGGAGAATGACTTCCAAAGAAATGCAGAATCATGTCACTATTGAGGGTTGCTCCCCAGAGGCTGTGGTAGGTGACGGCAGCACAGCAATAGCAGCAGCCATAGGAAGCCATCAGTCACAACAATACCAGACTTAAGGGCTGAGGGACTCAGACAATGACTCTACAGGGGGACTGCAAAAAGTGTGTGGAAAAATGGAATTGATAAAAATAAAAAATATATATTTTCTTTCTTAAGATAAACTACATCAAGTTCAAGACTCAATATATTATAAGTGATCATACCAGCCATTTAGTCCATCCCTAAAGAACAGAGGACCCTGGGATTTAACCATGTTAATGCAGCCTTTCTTACACTATTAACAGAAGAAAACTGGGTGGCTTTTTCAGATCTTTCTTCAGATAAGGGAAAAAAAGTCAGAAGGAGCCAAATCAAGACTGTTGCATGGATGCCTAATGATTTCCCATAGAAACTCTCACATGATTGCCCTTGTTTGATGAGATGAATGAGTAGGAGTATTGTGGTAGTGAAAAGGAATTCTCTGGTGAAGATTTCTGGGCATTTTTCTGCTAAAGCTTTGGCCTTTCTCAAAATATAATAAGCAGATGCTATTCTTTGGTCCTTCAGAAAGTCAACAAGAAAAAAAGCCATGCAAATCTCAAAAAAGCATTGCCATGACCACTGTGATAGTTTTTGCTCTTGACCAGCAAAAGCTTTTGCTTTGACTGGACCTCTTCCACCTCTTGGTATCCATTGCTTTGATTGTGCTTTGTCTTCAGTATAATACTGGTAATGTCATGGTTCCTCATCTGTTACAATTCTTTAAAGAGATGCTTCAGGATCTTGAATTTCCTTTTTAAAAATTTCCACTGAAAGCTCTACTCTTATCTGCAGCTGATTTCTTAGTAAGAATTGTGTAAGCTGGACCAATTGAGATGGCTATAGTGTTAGCTATTGTTTCTGCTGTTCATGGTCATTCCTGTTCAATTAGGGCACAGACAAGGTTAATTTTTTTCTCACAAATTGATGTGGATAATTTGCCACTGTAGGCCTTATCTTCAACATTGACTTCTTCCTTCTTAAAAAAAGTTATCCATCTGTAAACTGCTGATTTCTTTGGGAGACTGTCCTCATAAATTCTTCATAAAGCATCGATGATTTCACCATTCTTTCTCTCAAGTTTCACTATAAATTTGATGTTTGTTCTTGCTTCAATTTTAGCAGAATTCATTTTGCTCTGACAGAGGCTCTTTTCAAACTGATGTTTTATCTTTCTTAGTGCCTCAAACTAGATTCTGTTCATACATGTTATAAAAAGTTAGTACCAGTTTATTTTGGTGCAAAATATTTTTGAAATTCATGCATAATTTTTCCATCATATGCATTTTTCATGAACTTTTTGAAGACCCCACATAATTTGAATTGTGCTGCTGGCTACAGCCAGGAGAGCTGTAAGACCTCTAGCACTAGGGATGAAGCATAATGAAACGGAGAGGCAGCATGCCAGCTATTGGGACCCAGCCAAAGGCCAGTATTTTGTGTGGTAGCAGCCAGGAATGCATGTGTTGCTGCTAAAAATACTAAGATTAATTTAGCACGGGTTGATATGATGTGTCCATAGTGTTACTAACAAACAGATAATGTTGGTTGTTCTGCATTTTTTGCTTCTGCACAGATTTGGTGAGCACCACAGTTAGAATTTATAAATGACTGACCCTCCAGTCCTTGATATTAGGTTGGGTCAAAAGTAATTGTGGTTCTTGCCCTTGAAAGTAATGTCAAAAACCATATTTACTTTTGCACCAACCTAATACTTATTTAAAGGGATTAAACACAAGTGTCCCTAAGCTCAGAGAAGCTAACCTCAGGCAGAGCTGGAGACTTCAAATACAGTCAGATCTGGTTTCCATGTCTGAGCACAGATGTCTCCCACAAAGTGTACTTCTTACCCTCACCCTAAAATATGATTCACAGAATAACAATCTCTTGCCTTTTATGTAACTACCTCTTTCCCCCAGCCTATAGTCCAAGAACATCACAAATGTAGTATTCTTATTTTCTAAGAAACAATATCAATACCTGCTGGAAAAATAAAGATATCCATGATCTGACCCCTGCCAATCATGATTCTGCAGTGGAAGGTAGGGATGGGGAGTTGAGTCATGGCTCCATCTTTCCTATATATTGTTTTCTGTCTGAAATGTAATTATTTCTTCCTCATGTAACTAACTCTGAATCATCCTTCAGAATTTAACTCAAAGACTTGCTTCTTAACAACCTTCCCTCACTATACCACCATTAATTTATTCCACAGATACTGTGATCCTTACTCAAAATTCTGCAAGTGTCAGAGAGATAGAAGTGAACAAAAATGAAGTAATCTCTACCTTCATGGAGTTTACAGTCTAGTGGTTGAGTCAAACATTAAACAAAGAATTCATATATAATAACAGATTGTGATAAGGCTACTATGCCAGAATAATGATGTAGCAATAATTTAGTAAATAAATTACCCTGTGCCTTTCTTTTTCTGTAGCTGACTTATTAGAAAAAATGTATAAAGGTAGTTTTTCTCTCTCTCCCTTCAAAACACATTCAGGCTTTGTGTAAGGTAGATTAGGGCTCCCAGGCCCTGGAAGTGGAACAACTAAATGGGGATAGGGTCCTGGCCTCTGTTCTGGAAGATATAGAACAACATCATACAATAGAACTGTTATATCAGTTACATATGTAGTTTTACATTTTCTAATAGCCACATTAAAAGAAAAAAAAAGCACAATTAATTTTGATAATAAATTTTATTTAATCTCAATATTGCAAATAGTATTTCAACATGTAATTAGTATAAAACCATTAATGAGATATTTTACGTTCTTTTTTCACATCAACTTTTCAATATCTAGTGTTAAAATCACAACACATCTCTATTTGTACTAGCTACATCTTTCTTTAAAGTTATTTTCCTGTGGTAGGAAGACCTTTAGTTGAACTGGTTTGTGGTAATTCTGAGACATAAATATGAACTGCCAAAACTTGGTATCCCAGCAAAGACCCTGGTGATCAAATCTTTGGGTGATAGAGAGGCATATCTGTATTCCATTTCTGGATCAGTAGTTGATGAAAGACGACCCTCAAATCCAGCATCATTTAGCAGAAGCAACCAAATTAACAATACAGATAAAGGGAATAGAGCCCTTCTCCTATTTTCCAGGCTAAAAAAATTCTCATTCTTGGTAAATGGAAACCCTGAACTGTAGTATATGCTTTAGAATATAATACAGATGTGACATTTCTTACACTCTGAGTGTGATAGAGCAATTCATCCCTGTTAGACATAGAGGAAAAGTCCATTCTGTTTCGAGAAAGTATAGAAGAATGCAGATCAAGCGTTGGCAAAGATCTCCTTGAGGAAGTGACATAAACCTGTGGAGAAGGCAGCTGTGTGTAGAGATGGCGGATGAAATGTGCTCCAGACAGAGAGAGCAGCATGTATAAGTGCCTGGAGGTAGAAAAGAGGTTTGCATGCTTTAGAAGCTGCAAGAAACCCAATGGAGGTAATTAAGAGGAAGAGTAGAAGGCTGGGCACAGTGGCTTATGCCTGTAATCCCAGCACTTTGGGAGGCTGAGGCAGGCAGATCACTTGAGGTCTGGAGTTCAAGACCACCCTGGCCAATATGGTGAAACCCTGTCTCTACTAAAAATACAAAAATTAGCTCGGCATGGTGGCTCATGCCTGTAGTCCCAGCTACTTGGGAGGCTGAGGCAGAAGAATTGCTTGAATCTGGGAGGCGGAGGTTGCAGTGAGCCTGAGATCATGTCACTGCACTCCAGGCTGGGTGACAGAGCTAGACTCCATGTCAAAAAAAATACAAATATAAATGTAAATAAATAAAAGAGGACGAGTTGCTCAACTTGAACTGGAAGGTGTGAGAGGAACCAGATTATATGTACTTATGGGACAAGTTAAAGGTCTTGAACTTTATTCAAACTGCAGTGGGAAGATGTAAGCATTCAGAGGATCAGAAAGCTGATCAGATTTATGTAGATATTCACTCTAGCTGTCGTGAGTGGGTCAGGGGGTGGAAAGAGTTGAAGAAGGGAGACTGATAGTCCAGGCATGATTAGAACGAGGACAATGGGAAAGAAAGATTTTGAGATCAATTTTAAAGTTGAAATCAACAGGACTTGGTGATGCACTGGATGTGGAGGTTGGGACTGAGGAGGTGCCAAGGATGTTGCCCAGATTTGTGGCTTAAACCACTTCATAAAAAATGAAGAATCTGAGAAGTGTAGTAGGTATAGAGCAGACTCAGAATTCAGTGTCTTGTTTTTGTGCTTCTATGGTGCCCTGTGAGTATACAATTAAATGGTTTATTTGTCTCAAAATGCACCTATGGACTTCTTGACTTTGTATCTTTGTATCTTGACTTTTTATCTTCAGTAACTACTTAACATGCCATCTTGCACAAATCTGATATAGATTCATTTAAACAGTAATTATATCCCATTTTCTACTTGCTTTGTGATATCAAAATCCAAGTCCATATATTGGCATACAACATCTTTCATTAACTACCCTCCAGCTACCTGTCCAGCCTCATGTCTTACCATGCTTCTTCACACACACCTGGTGTGTCAGCCTCACAACCTCTCCCACCCTTCAATGCCCCAGTCTCTATCACAATGTCCTGACTTATAAATCTTGTTCATCTATTTGCCATTCCTCACTTCCCACATGGACCATGTTAAAAATTACTCCTCTTCAAAGACTTCCAAAACAACCTCAGGCTGGATCCCCCACAGAATCCCTCAGTACCTTGTTTATTCTCTAATCAGTGCAGCAGTCCTTATGATTCAGGATCAGTTTGCAGGTGATTATCTACTTAAGACTGTGGGCTCCTTGAAAGCAGGAGCTGTGTCTTGTTTCTCTCTCAAATATTGGTACTTTGCATTAGACTCAACAGAAGTCTACTGAAGTAAGAATAAAAAATATAACTAGAAGGAAGAATTATCCCTGGTGAATAATTTTAAAAAGTCAGAGAGTCAGGATAAAAACGCAGAAACATCAGTATCCTGATAATTAAATGAGGAGTGCGAGGAAGTAAATGTTGCCCGCAGAAGAAAATCTGGAAATATTTAACGAACTTACATATGACTTTTGATTCAGCAATCTCACTTCTAGGAATTTACCCTGAAAATAAACCTCTGAAAATATGAAAAAGTATATGTGTGTGGTTATGAATTATGGCATTATTTGAGCAACAAAAATCCTTCAATAAAGGATTATAGTATCCCCACACAATGGGCTATGATGCATCTATTAAAGAGGAATGTGGTCGCTGCAAACTCATAGCAATGGTTCCTAGGGCATACTTTTAAGTGAAAAAAATATATATATAGGACAATGTTTGCTGCATCCTACTTTTTGGGTAAGAAGAAAGGAAAACAAAGATATTAATTGTCTTTAGGAAATAAGAATTAAGTATATATGTGTATATGTTTATATTTGCCAAAGGAAACATAGAAACAATGACCAGAAACTTACGAAAATGGTTACTTCTAAAAGTAATCTGATAGTAGCTTTTCTTTTATTTCTGACCTTTAAGTTATATGAATATTTTACATGTATTCAAAAATCAAATTAAATCAAAAAGAAAGAAGTACATTTTAAAACTGAATACAATCAGAAACAAATGAATTTAAATATGCATATATATACATACATGTGTATGTGTGTATGTATATATATACATACATGTGTATGTGTGTGTGTATATCTATATGTGTGTATATATAATTAATAACAAAATTGCCCATAAAAATGTACTTCAAGTAACTCTTGGATCAGAACTCTGACTATACAGCTTTAGTATAACACATAGTACTCTAAGAACAAAATTAACTGCCGAGAGAGCTTAGATTTCACTCGGGCTCAATTTTTACTCAGGTAATTAAACTAAATTTAGGTTTACTGCTATTAAATAAAATGGTATTATAAATTGGAAACTATTATATGTATATTGTAGGTTAAAGCAAATATGCAAATATATTAATGTTATTAGGAAACAGGATTTTAATAAAGAAGAAATACATGTACAAAAACATAAGATAAAACTTTGTAATAGAAATATCAGTTGGCATTTATAATTCTTATTTCCTACTTCTGACATCTACAGGATCTAGAAGCAATGACATCCACGTAGCCATGAACATAGCCAGTGCCTGGATTTTACCATTCCCCCTAATACAAGCTAAGCTTTTTGGAGAATGACTGAGTCTAGACCTGGGACAGAGAATGCACAGGTCAGTCTGAGACATCCTTTGTAGTGGAAACCAAGAAAGCACTCAAAAACTAATGGGAACATGTTCAAAGGACCCAGGAGTCAGATTAAAAAGAGTTGCAAGGATAAATTCAGGAAAATATGAGCATCAGAAAAGATGGACTGTTGTGGTTTGTAACATATTGAACAAATAAAAATCCTGAGTCCCTACTGATACCATCTCTCCACCTCCAAATAAAAAATAATAAAGATAAAAAGGGAAAACATGAAGGCTCTTCTATACAGAATACTACGAGATAACAAGTGGAGAAGAAATGGTAGAATTATAAAATCACTATGTTTCAACCCTTAATGTAGTAATTGTTTTAGGCAGGCTTTATCAATGGATGCTAAAACCATTAGAAGTGGGAGATATTCTTCCATGCCAAAGTATCATGTGACTGCTTTCTTACTAACTGCAAATGGTGAAATTTATCATTACAATGGAGAGATCTTGTGGCCACCATCTTAATCAAATGATGAAAGTTAGCATTATGAATAGTGCAACAACCTGAGGTGATGGAGCTCCTGATGTAACTCACTATATACATAAGTAACATAAGCATGAGGAATTCTTACCCACAATGTTTAACCAAACCTAATCAAGCTTCTAGACATAATTTCTAATTTACCAGAAATATATAGATACAAGAACAAATAACACCACAAGAAAACGATGACACAAATCTAGAAGTTGGAACATTTTACAAAATAACTGGCCTGGACTCATCAAAAAATGACAACGTCATGACAAAAAAAGGTATAGAGACTTAGATACAAAGAAAGAGAGTTGACTACATGCCAGCTGCTATGTCAAACTCTTCATTCATTTTATAGAATCTTCACTACAACCAGGATGCCAAGGCAAGGAGAGTTTAAACAACTTGCCTAAAGTCACATAGCAGGTAAGTAGTAGAGGTGCTCAATCTGCTGAGTCTGTCACTCTGACCAAACTGCCTATCCATAGTTTGGTGATGGCATTTATTTAACTGATTTTATGCAATACCTAGGAGTAACCACAATAGGCAGATAAATGTTTAGGTAATGTTCTCTGATAACAACAAAAAGTCAATGAAGTTTTCTACTTATTGTATCTGCTGAAAGGTTAGCATTGAGTATCAGGGTTTATTTACCAAAGATGTCAGTGAGCAAGTAGTAGGAAAACATCAGCAGTTGAGTAAAGCAACAAGTGAAAATGGTCAAATTGGTAAAAGTGGTTCATTTCAAATGTGTTATGTTAGAAAGTCAAAAGTGCCAAAATGTCCCTAATGGACTCCACCAATTTGAAAGATGTTTTAATAACATCTGCAGATCACTATTTATTTCAAATTTTATTTCAAGTAGTTCATGCTACAGCAATCAAAATACCCTTATTAATTCCAGGTTAGTTTACCACTCATTGGCATTATTTTTCTTTGTATTATTTAATGTTTCCTAATTAAAAATACTAACAGACAGTTTTTAGGTAGCTTTTCATATTTAGTCCATTGTATCATTTAATATGGTACTATAGTTTCAGCTAGATCCTCCTCTATGTCTACCAGGTAAAACAAACAAATAAAAGAAGAAAAAAAGAAAAAAGAAAATGAGACTTTATATCCAAGTAAAATATATCAACTTTGATTAGACCCTGATTAAAAACACAACAATAACAAATGATATTCTTGGATAACTGAATAAATTGTTAGATAGTCACACACCACATAATGACATTTCAGTCAACAATGGACTGCTTATATGATGGTGGTCCCGTAAGATTACATTACCATAGTTTTACTGTACCTTTTCTATGTTTAGATACACAAATGCTTACCATTACGTAACAATTGCCTACAGTATTCAGTATGATAAGATCTGTACAGGTTTGTAGCCTAGAAGCAATAGGCTATACTGTATACCCTAGACGTGTAGTGGGCTATACCATCTAGGTTTCTGTAAGAATACTCTATAATGTTTACACAGCAACGTAATCCCTTAGTGACATATTTCTCAGAACATATCCTCGTCATTGAACAGTGCATGACAGTATACTGAATATTACATAATATTGGATAACTATTAGTTTTCTTAAATGTGATAATATAGCTAAGTGGGCAAATGCCCTACTTTGGAGGAGTTGCATGAAGGAGTATCTAGGAGTGAGATATTTTAATGTCTGTAACTTACTTTCAAATAGTTCAGCAAAAGTGATCACAACAATAACACACACACAGGGTGGGTAGAAAGCAAATGATCAAAAAGAAACAAGTTTTGAATCTGGTTGTAGGGCATTGTACTATTGCACTATTCTTTCAAATTATCTCTATGGCTGGATTTTTACAATTACAATACATGAAGAAAAATCGAAGGAGTTAGGATTACTCTGTGGCATTAAGTTTATATAAAGATCAAGGTAAGTAAGATCCAAGAAAATCTTTACCAAGAAGGTGGTGGTGGTGGTGGTGGCACCTGGAGACAATTGAAAATATGCCAACACTTGCATGGTGAGGGTAGAAGTCAGAGCAGAGGAGGTCTGGAAAAGGACAAGGCAGCCTGGGAAGCTCACTCGCTCCAGAGAATAGGCAGTAGAAAGAAAAAAATGGGTTGAGTAGCTAGATCAAGTACTAGGTAACTGATTTTTAGTAGAAAAGACAGTATCACAGTAATATTAAAGGACCTTTCAAAGAGATGATAATAAATCATCCATTATTCCACCACTCTCCCTTGTGTTAACTGTATGTGTCACATTCTGCATTCAAATTTTACTAATATTGTCATCATGCTATTTTATAATCTACTTGAACTATACATTATGTCAAGTAGTTTCCATATTTTTTTAAAAAGTCTCCAAAAAAGCTTCATATTTTATTATGCTTTTATACTATGATTTATTAAGCCATTACTGTATACTGGTGATACAATGTATATAATAATGTATATCTTCCCTCTGATAGATTACATCTTTGATATTCACAAGAATGAAATAATTTATGCAGAGTGTGTGAGTAGTTTTGTGTTTGGCCCTTTGGGGTTTGAGAATCTAATCTTACTGCTTGAATGTAGAGCCATAATGACAGAAGGGGCCAGTAATTCTTCATCCAGTAGAGGACGGACACCAGAACAAGGCCTGATCCAGGCAGAGCTCATGACCTTGGATGGGGATCTGGGAAGAGGCTGGGTGTAAAAGCTGAAAAAGCAGAGCTCTAAGCACCTAAGATGAGGCCTGCTTAGTTGAACTTGGCATTTGGGGAGTGTGGGAGTCCTCTCTTCATTCAGGCATCTGGACTAGAGAGCATATCACTGTGTAGGATTCAGTGTAGGATTTCGAATCCTACCTGCAATTTTAAATATGCATCACTTAGCAGCGAAAAGTAGAAGTGGACTTTTGTCCTGGGTGTGAAGACCAGAGTGATTTCTTATAGATCTAAAGTCACCTGGGAGTTCTGACACAGTATGAAGAAAACTCTGAAAGAGAGAGATCCTATATTGTGCTATAGGTGGTGGAGGCTTGAAAAATTAATTGGAAATAGATGTGAACCCATTTGCATGGACTTCAATAATGAAAATCACGAGCATCAGATGGTAGCTTCTGCCTGATGCTTCATAGACTCTGTACAAGCAGCGTAATGGGAGATAAAGGTGAAGTTGTCCAGGGAGTAAATATTAGGGTAGACTCAAACTTGTGAGTTATCTCAGGAAGCGAGCATTCTCAGCATGTGAAATAGTAGGCCTGGCACTTACTACAGAGTGCTCCCACTACCACTTAAAGAAGGTGAAAACAGCTCCAGACAACTTCTGTCTGTACCCACATGCATGGGAAAGAAGCCAAGGAATGTGCTTTGTAGCCTGCAAATGCATTCCGCTGAAATGCCTTCCTACACTTTACAGCCAACCAACCTTTTCCTCATGGAATAAAACAGACCCAGCATGAAGATTGCCTTTCCCTTTTGTCTAGGACAACATATTTGAACAGCTACCCATCCCCACCCAAGGCCCCATGACAGGCAGCTGTGCACATTTCGGGAGCAGCATGTACACAACTTGCAGGAACCAAAGTGGAAAATAGGGACCAAATCCTCCAAATACCTAAAATCTGTATTTGGATTGCTAATTGCTGCTTCTGACCGCAGAGGTACAGACAAAGATATGAGTGGCCATTTCCCCATTGTTGCAAACCCCTCTTTCTCTAGCTAGAGTGACTTTCACAGGATTTAAAAGACCAGTACCCTCTCATCCCTTTCTTTATTTTTCTTTTTCCAACTTTTGGAGTCAGACATGAAACACTAAGATACTGAGAAACAACTACATATACAGGGAAAATTGGAAAGGGATCGTGCATGTTTAGAGAAAACTGCAGACTCAGAAAGGCCTGAAAATACTTTAAGTTTACACCTCAAGCTAATCATTGGGACAAATACAGTCAATGACAACCCAAAAAGCAAAACAATAAACAACTTTTTAAAAAGCAAACCCTGAGGAAGAGGGAGAATCTGATTTGCTATTAGATAATTTATGAGGTTACAATAATTAGATAAATTATTAGATTCAAATACCCACTTTTCAACAACAAATTACATGGCATACAAAGAAACAGGAAATATGGCACATGCAAAAGAAGCAGAAACTGTCCCTAAAAATGACACGATGACAAATCTACCAGACAAAGGCTTTAACAAAAATGTCTTAAAGATTCTCAAATAACTGAAGGAAGATGTGGAGAAAGTCAAGAAAACAAGGTATGAATAGATTCAAATATTAATAAAGACAAAACTTAAAAAGAAAACAAAGAGAAATTCTGAAGCTTAAAGGTATAATAACTAAAATGAAAAATCTACTACAGAGACTCAAATGCAGATTTGAGCACGTAGAAGAAAGAATCAGAGGACTTGAAGATAGGACAATAAAAATTATTGAGTATGAGAAACAAAAGCATTAAAGAAAAATGAACAGAGCCTAGGGTCCTCTGGGATATCATCAAGTGGACCAATATATGCATTGTAGGGGTCCCATAAGAACAAGAAAGGAACAGAGAGAATATTTGTAAAAATAATGACTGAAAACTTCCCCAAAGTGAATAAAGACATAAATAAAAACATTCAAGAAGCTCAACAAACACCAAGTAAGATGAACTAAAAAAATATTCACACTGAGACACATTGTAATCAAACTTTCAAAATACAAAGACAAAGAAAGGATCCTAAAAGCAGCAAGGGAGAAGTAGCTGGTTACATATAAAGGATCCTCAATAATATTATCAGCATATTTGTCATCAGAAACTTTGGTAAACAGAAGACAGTCAGCCAATATATTCAAAGTACTAAAAAACAAACAAACAAACAAACAAAAAAGCTGTCAACCAAGAATCCTATATCTGGCAAAACTGTCCTTCAAAAGTGAAGCAGAAATTAAGGCATTCCCAGATAAGCAAAAACTGAGGGAGTTTGTCACCAGTAGAAATGTTCTGCAAGTAGTGCTTAAGGGAGTCCTGCAAGGTGAAATGAAATGACATCAGACAAAATTGAAAGCTAGATGAAGAAGTAAAGATAGTAATAAAGGTAAATGCATAGGCAATTATAATAGCTAGTATTTTTGTTTATTTTGCTTAAGACATTTATGTCAAGGGATAAGTGTGCAATAATGCAGATATGGTTCATTTTTCTAAACAGAAAGTTAGAACAGGTTATACAAATATCACATAGTTTTACTGGAGAACTTTCGAGGTCATTAAAGGTTTTGAGAGTTATGGCAGATACACAGCAAATAATAGTAAAGAGCAAAGAGTATGAGAAAATCAGTAGTCAGCAACATGTTAGCAGTCAGTCATTGATGCTTATACAGGCCCATAGAGTCCAAACAAAGAATCTGGATTTCTGAACATTATACCTTTATGTCTTCTCAAGAGAAACCACAAATCATCTTTTTAAATTTCTGCATATATGTGCAGTATTTCACAGAGAGCATTGGAACAGAAAAGTCAAGCATCCAAAACCTTTAAGCAGCATAAAAAAATAGCAAAATGACAGAAATAAGTCCCTCCTTATTAGTAATTACTTTAAATGTAAATGGATTAAGCTTTCCATATAAAAAACAGAGATTGACAGATGGATTATTTTTAAAGAAACACATGATCTAACTATATGCTGTCTACAAGAGATACTTTACATCCAAAGACACAAGTAAGTTGAAAGTGAAAGGATCAAATATTATATTTCATGCAAATAGTAACCAAAAGAGAGAAGAGGTGGTTATACTAATATCAGACAAAATAGACTTTAAATTTAAAAAGATTATGAGAGACAAAGAAGGACATTATCAAAGACTCAATATGGCAATACAGCAAGAATATATAATAATTATAAACCTATACACACCTAATGACAGACTGTAGCATAGAAATATATAAAGCAAAAGAATTGAAGGGAAAAGTAGACAGTTCTACCATAATAGTTGGAGATTTCACTACTGTACCCTCAAAAACTGATAGAACAATCAGATGAAAGATAAGTAAGAAAACAGAGGACGTAAACAACACAATAAACCAATTAGTTTTAACAGACAAATACAGAACACTACCCAAGAAAAAAAAAATACACATTCTTCTCAGGTGCATATAGGACATTTATATGTTAGGTCACAGATAAAATCACAGTAGATTTGAAAAGACAGACATGATACTAAATATCTTCTCTGATGACAATGGGATGAAGTCAGAAATTATTAATATAATTAAAACTGGAAAATGCACAAATTTGTGGAAATTAAACAGCACACTCTTAATCAACCATGAATCAAAGCATCAATTACAAAGGAAATTAGAAGATATTTAGAGACAAATGAAAATGAAAACATAACATGCCAAAAATGCATGGAACATAGTGAAAACCACACTAAGGGCAATATTTAAAGTTATACATGCCCACACTAAAAAATAAGAATGATCTCAAATCACCAACCAAACTTTATGACTTAAAAAATGGAAAAAGGAGAACAAATTAAACAAAAGCTAGAAGGAAAGACAAAATAAATATTAGAACAGAGATAAATGAAATAGAGAAAAGGAAAACAACAGGGAAAATCAATTAAACCAAAAGTTGGTTATTCAAAAAGATCAACAAAATTAAAAAATCATTAGCTGAATGGACTAAGAAAAGACTCAAATTTCTAAAATGAGAAATGGAAATGGGACATTACTATTGATTTTACAGAAATAAAAAGGATTGTAATGTACTATGAAAAATTATATACCAACAAATTGTATAACCTAATGAAATAGACAAATTCCTAGAAACATAAACCATACCAAGATAAATCATGAAGAAATAGAAAATCTAAATAGACTTATAACTAGTAAGAAGATTTGGTGAATGTGACCAAACATTTAAGGAAGAACTAATACCATCCTTCTCAAACTTTTCTGAAAAGTAAGGAGAGAACACTTCCTAAATTATTCTGTGAGATTAGCATTACCCCGATGCTATAGCCAGACAAAGACACTACTAGACAGAAAAGAAAACTACATTCAATATCTGTTCCAGATGTTGTTGCAAAAACCCTCATTGAAATACTAGCAGCCAATACTAGGCAAAGTGACCTAGAGATTCAATGCAATCCCTGTTATAATCTCAATGACATTTTTCACAGTATTACAAAACTCCATCCTAAAACTTATCAGACATCTCAAGTAATCTCAAATAACCAAAGCAATCTTGAAAAAAAAAAACAGCTGATTTCAAAACTTACTACAAATCTACAATAATTAAAACAGTGTGGTACTGGCAAACAAACAGACATATATATAGACCAATGGAATAGAAGATAGAGCCCAGAAATAAATATATGATCCACTCATATATGGTCAATTTTTGAGAAAGGTACCAAGACCATTTAATGGGGAAAAGGCAAATCTTTTCAACACATGCTGCTTGGAACAGTGTATATCCACCTGCAAAAAAAATGAAAGTGGACCATTACTAACAACATATACAAAAATTGATTCAACATAGATCAGAAACCCAAATGTAAGACTTAAAACAATACAATTTTTAGAAAAACATATGGCAAAATTTTCACGACATTGGCTTAGACAATGATTTCTTGGATATGACACCGAAGGCATAGGCAACAAAAGAACATAGACAAACTGAACTTCATAAAAATTTTAAAAATTTTATGCATCAGAGGACGGTATCAGGCCAAGCGTGGTGACTCACGCCTGTAATCCCACCACTTTGGGAGGCCGAGGCGGGCGGATCACCTGAGGTCAGAAGTTTGAGACCAGCCTGCCAACATGGCAAAACCCCATCTCTACTAAAAATACAAAAATTAGCCGGGCATGGTGGTGGGCACCTCTAATCCCAGCTACTTGGGAGGCTGAGGCAAAAGAATCCCTTGAGCCAGAGAGGTGGAGGTTGCAGTGAGCCAAGATTGTGCCACTGCACTTTAGCCTAGACAACAGAGTGAGACTCTGTCTCCAAAAAGAAAAGGCAATCCACAGAAAGGAAGAAAATATTCACAAATTATATCACTGATAAGGAATTTATATCCAGGAATTAAGGATATATACAAAACTCTTAAAACACAAAAACAAAGAAACAAAAAATCGGATTAAAAATGGGCAAATAGCTCAAATAGGCATTGCTTCAAAAAAGATATACAAATGACCAATAAGCATATGAAAAGATGTTCAATATAACTAATCATTAGAAAATGTAAATCAAAACTACAATGAGATACTAATTCATACCAATTAGGATGGCTACTATTAAAAAAATAGAAAATAGCAAAATAGGAAAGAATCTAGAGAAACTGGACCCTTGAGCACTGTTGATGAGAATGTAAAATGGTACAGCTGCTGTAGAAAACAATATGGCCATTCCTCAATTAACCATATAATTATCATATGATACAGCAATTTACCTCCTAGGTATAAATCCAAAAGAATTGAAGGAAAGGTCTCTAAGAGATATGTGTACACCCTTATTTATAACAGGATTGTTATAGCCAAAACATCGAAGCAACTCAAGCAAGTTGCTGTTTATATTTATATATTACCAACGTATGCTAATATATAAAATATAATATTATTCAGCCTTAAATAGAAAGGAAATTCTGACAAATACTATAACATGGATGAAGCTTGAAGGCATTATGCTAAGTAAAATAAGTCAGTCACTAAAAGATAAATACTGTATGATTCCACTTATATGAGGTACTTAAAGCAGTTAAAATCATAGATACAGAAAGTAGAATGGTAGTTGCTGGGGGTTGGAGAAAAGGGGGAAATGAGTTCTTTTTTATGGTAATAACGTTTCTGTTTTATATAAGGAAAAGTTTATGGAAATGGATGGTGGTTATGGTCGCAGAATATTATGAATGTATACCACTGAACTGTATATCTAAAACTGTTTAAATGGTAAATTTTACGTTATATATATTTTAACACATTTGAAAAATTGAGGAAAAAATAAACACTGATAAAAGGGTCAGGAGATCTCATTCACCTGTAATAGTAATTGGAGAAGCAACATATAAAAAAGAAAGTACTAAAGCAATAGTCAAAAAAAAATAGTAGAAGAAAATGTCCTAAGATGTAGTTTCCATCTTTAGATAAAAGCTCTCTGAAGCTTCCATCTTTAGATTAAAAAGACACTGAGAACTTGGCAAAATGATGAGAAATGCACTAGCCAAACTTAATCAAAAAAACCTGTTTGTGAGGGAGCCTAAGAAATGTAGTTGCAAGGTTGCCTCCACAGATAACCAGTAGAGTAGAGGAAGAGTACGAAATGGATCTCAGAACAAATGGGAAAATAGGCACAATGATTATGTAAGATTCACTTCATAAGTAAAAGTATAATTCAGTATTTAAGGATTGGTTACTTTAATTCATCATACAACTGAATCAAAGAATAAAAACTGTAAAAAAGATACTAAAACGACACTTGAAAAGTAGCAATAAAAGGATAAAACAACTATATTTGAATTAAATCCTAGAGATTCTTCTACTATAGATAAAATATAGTTCTTTATGATTGACTTATTCAATAATGCTCTGGATACTTTGGCCAATGCAATAAGATCTTTGCTCCTACCAAAAAGCAAAACAAGAAAGCAAATTAAAAAATTAAGAGGTATAAATATTATAAAAGAGGAGGCAAAGTTACTATTATTTTCATATGCTGTCATTTTACACCATAAAACATACAAATAACCAACTAAATAACTATTAGAGTGGATAAATGAATTCAGTAAACTGTTTAATTAAAAAGCAGTATACAACAATATATTAGCAATAACTAAGCAAAATTCAATTGATCACCCTTAAATATATTCTATATTAGTGAATTTATTTATAAGAAACATAATGCAAAAAATACTAGAAGATCTTCCTGAAATACCCAACAAGAAAACATGAATAACATTGGAGAAACAAGATGCATTGGATTGAAAGTCTCTATGTGTTATGGCCTGAATGTTTGTATCCTCCCAAAATTCCTACGTAGCAAGCTCTAACCCCCAATATGGCTCTATTTGGGGGATAATAGAGCCATATTGGGGGTTAGAGCTTTCAAAATTACTCTGGGTGGGAGTAATTAAGGTTAAATGAAGTTCCAATAGAATTAGTGTCCTCATAAAATGAGACACCAGAGAGCTCACTTACTCTTTTCCATGTATACACAAGGAAGAATGGCCATGTGAGAACATGATGAGAAAGTGGCCAATTACAAGCCAATAAGACAGCCCTCACCACAAACTGAATTTGCTGGCAAAAACTGAATTGTAGCTGTACCTTATCATGGATTTCCAGCTCCAAAACTGTAAGAAAATAAATGTCTGTTGTTTAAGCCACCTAGTAGTCTGTGATACATTGTTATAGTACCCTAACCTGACTAAAACACCATCATAAAGATTTTGGTTGTTCTCCAATTAGCCTATAAATTAAAATCATTTCAATTAAAATGTCAATGAATTCTGTTTTCATTTCAGTGTCTCCTACAAACCCCATTCACGATTAATTAGAGAAAATATTTTTTCTTATATAAATCTGGACCGAGAAAACATGCTATCCTAACATGGACTAACACATGTTGATCACATAGTTACATTAGAAGAAAGGCTGGCACATAGTAAGGACTCATAAAATGTTAGTTATTATCATTTTATCATTGTCATCGTCCTCATTATTATTTCTCACTTTTGGTAAGTATTTAAAATATTTTAAGCTATACTGAGATAAAGTAGGAAAATTTTGACTTAAAAAAAGTCAAAGATGTGCCCTGTGACAGAGCAATTTCATCTTTAGGAAACTATCAATAACATGCAATTAGACTAATGGACAAAGACGTTTACTGTAGCTTTGTTTATAATGGCATGAAATGGAAACATTCCAAATATTGAATAAGGAAGCAATTTTGAATATATTAGGGCATATCCATAAAATGGAAACCATTTCAGCAGCAGGGTCATTGTCAGTCACAGTCCTGTCAGGGAATTGGTTATGCAAGTGACAGAAGAACCAAGAAGCCAAACAGGGGATGAGGAGACAATGCAGAGATTAGAACAGTGGGAAGCTGCCAATACCCCTGAGCTGGGACTGATGACAGGAAGGAGTAGTGTTACTGAACATAGAAGTGCAGGCCCTTCTGTGGGAGCTGGGGTCCCATTAGGTACCTAAGTAATGTCTCACTGGAACCTGGGGCCAAAGAGAAAAGAGGTGTCCTTCTCTCTGGAGACAACTAAGAGGCTCAGTTGTTGTCAAAAGTAACACTCAAAGCAAAGAGGAAGGTAAGGAAATATGCTGCCTTATCCTTTCCAATCTTCCACCAGCTTCTCCCATTGGTGAACCTGCCTGGGAATTAGAGGCAAGGGAGTCTGGAAAACATAGTTCCCTGTGATTCACAACAGGGCAGGAAAGTGTGGGGGATGAACTTGAGAGAAAACAAGCACTAAGTTGGCAGAGTTAGTGGGTGATACTTACTGATGAGGTGAACATATTCATGATATACTTGCAGGAAAGAAACAGGCTATACCCGTTTATATTACCTAAATAGGCATATACATAAATATATAAGCACATAAAAATGTCTAGAGAATATAAACCAAGATATTAATGTTAATATTATCTGGATGGTAGTATTTTTGACTTATCTGAATCTCCTGATTATTCTAAAATAAATATATGTCACTAGTGACTTAAAGTAATAAAAAATAATTGTGTTTCTGTGTTTAAGGAAAGAGCAATTTGATTGCTGGCTCCTTGAATACTGGATATGAAGATGAGCTATCTTTATCATTTTTAGAGCCTTTATTTTAGAGGAGAAAGCTTAAATGTGTCTACCAACATGAAATACACAACTGAATCTATTGATGGTGCCCATCAGACAAAATGTTCAATATAATTTGACTTCTGTTTACCCTTTTCTACTCTCATGTACAATTGAAATAGAAGGCATATTACATCTGAATCTTTTTTATCTCTTTCAATAATTTATTTTGAATCATCTCCTTTAAGAATTCCCTTCACATTTGCTTATTTTAAAATAATGTTAACTTCTATAATTCAGACAGTTCTATCTTATGGTTTTCATTGTCCAATATCATTTGTTTTATAACAGGCATTCTGTATCCATTTATTTTTAATTTTGTCTCTTTCCCTCTCGACACACTATCCACGGTATTTGAGTCGTATCAGAGGGTGGACCTCGTTTGGAAGGAAAATTCTGATGCCAACTTGAAATGATAACAAAAGAAACACTTACTTCTCTATCAATCAGCCAGTTCTCCTTTCCTCGGCTGGCCTTGGTCAGTATCCAGTCAGAAGACAGTGACCACGCCAGTTATTTTTACAGAGAGAATTTAATTCGAAGAATAGTTAATCAGGTATTGGAGAACTGAAAGTGCAAACATGAGACGCTGAGGTAGTATAGAGGTTGTAACTACAGGAAGATGTAACTACCCCCTCGAGTTGGAAGGGCAAAGAGAAGGGACTGCAATTATTAAAACTTAGATGCTTACAGAAGGGGTCCCAAGGAATTGGGATGGAGACCTCCTGGAAGGCATTCGCTGCCTGATTGGTGCCAGGGTGATTCTTCAGGGCCCTGTGGGAGCCTTCTGAGGAGCTGGCCCTCAGACCTCTGAGCAGCAGCCCCCTGCAGCCCCATGCCAGTGCTACCATCCCTGAGAGGATACCATGAGGCAAGCTCTCAAGGCAAAATGGAGAACCACTGCTCCTAGAATTTACTGCCACTGCCAGGGTGAACAACTACTGCTGTGGTGTTGCTAAGGTGACCAGGAAAAGACACGAAGCAGCAAGTCCTCTCTCCCTCTTTCACACATCCTCCCTCTGGAATTCCCTAATGGCAGAGCCTAAGGAGGAGCCCTCTCACAAAGCTGGAATGGGGTTCACAGAATGCTTAGCCCTGCCTTCAAATGTTAGGTATGTAAGGGTGGTCTGAAGCTGAGAAATGTTAGCAAAAGTCCCTGACACACAGCTCCTGTCAAGAGTGTCTGGAAATAATAGAACTCTGTGACTATTTCCAAGACTAAGAGGAAAATTGGAGACCAAATAAGGGTAGAATAGGCTTGGAATAAAAACCATGGGAGTTGTTTACTGTAATTAGTAATATAGTAACATAGGTCACTGTGCCCCAATTCAGCCAGTGCTCAAGGGAAACAAGCTTTGTGCATTCTGATGCTGAAAAATTCTCAAACCTTATTTATTCAGCTATCTGACTATCCAGCTGACCATGCAGCTTAGGTAGTTTTTTTTCCCTCATTTTCTATTGTTAGTTCCCATTGAACCAGATAACAAGTTTGGATTCTTGAATTTTGACCCTGAAAGCTCTTGCTCCGGTACAAAGTATGTATATTCACCCTCTGGCCTTTTAAATTATATACCTCTCCAACAATAAAGTGGCCCATAGTATTCTATCTTTGTATCACGTTTTCCCACAAGACCAGTGCTGGTCTTAGAGAGGCCTATCCATCCATCTATTTACCCATTCATCAATTCATTCAACAAGTGGTTATTTATAACCCTCTTTGTTTGGCATTGTTCTAGACACTGGTGACACAACAGAGAGCAAAACCAGTCTCTGCTGTGATGGAGCCCACATTCTAGTGGGAGGAGAAGGGGAGAGGCAGGAGAGAGGTAGACAATACACGAATAAATACATCATAGGAGGTCATGGAATAAAGGGCCCTATAGAGAATAACACAGCATATGAGAAGGCAGAGAGTGACAGAGATGGAGGAGTACAGAGTGATCAGGAAAGACTCTGAAAAAATGACAGTTGAGCAGAGATCACAATAAGAATCTTAGGAACATCTATGAAAACAGCAATTGCAGGTCAAGGGAGGAGCAAGTGGAAAGAGGTGAAGCAAAAGCTGTGTGGCATGTTGAGGAGAAAAGCAAAGGGCCAGTGACGCTGGCAGGACGCTGGTCTGGGGTCAGAAGGGGGCTGAGATCAGAGAGGGAGAAGGTCACATGGGGCCATGTGAGTCATGTGAAAAACTTTGCAATGTCTCTAAGTGAAATGAGAAGCTACCCGGAAGGGATGAATAGGATACAGAACACAGTCGATTTAAACTTAAAAAAGAATTATCCTGGCTACTGTGTGGGTAAGTCATAGACTCTACAAATCAATCAATCAGAAGAGATACAGTTGTTGTTTGTACCACTAAGAAATTGAAAAACACTGCTAATTAAATCACACATAAAGTTCCTTATGACTCAGGAAATTTTTACACCCATTTAAAGAGCTGTTTTTAAATTTATTTAGACTTAGGTTTTTAATCATGTATCACTTTTGTGCATATGTAGAAGGAAAATATACATGAAACTAACTGGTTAAAGAATTCTTAAGTATTTTTCATATTCAGAGTCCAGCCCTTCTGAAACACTCTTTCAATTCAAAGTCATCAAGGAAACCAAGATATTCATTCATCGTTTCATTCATTCATTCAACAAATACAATCAAGGGCCTACTATGTAGCAAGCACTGTTCTCAGTGCTGGGATGCAGTTGAAAATATGACAGATGCAATCACCAACCTCATCAAGCTTACAGACCAATAGACAAAATGCAAGAAAAGAGAAGGGCAATAATCACAAGGAAGAAGGCAACATCTCTGCAAATTCTCCATCCTCCTAGAGCACTGTTCATAACAGGATCTTTAATGTCGGACAATTGGATTTGAATCCTGACTCTCCATTTACTATTTATGTGTCCTTGAACAAATTATTTAATCTCCCTGGTCATCAATTTTCTTCTAATATCTACCTCATAGCATTGGTATTAGGATAAAATAAAATAATGTATGTAAAACCCTTAATAGAGTTTTGGCTCTCATGTGGAATCCACGGTTGCTACATGAGCATATTTTTTTGCATTTAAATATGTTTTATATGGTTCTCAAATTGATTCCTATGCTCATGATACCTTAGATTCTCTGAGCACAACCACAGTGCCTTATTCCTTTCTTCTGTAACCCTCGAGGGATCTTCTAAATGTGTTACACATCTGCAAAGTTGTAATAATGTGACTACTTTGTTTTCTCATAATTATTCATTGAGTTGACATCTTGTTTCCCTTCCCCCAATTCATAAGATCTCAGAAAAAAAGCATATCTTTCTAACAACTGTGTAAAAGAATTGTTCTTATTTGCCATTTTTTCTCTTTGCCAGAGATAAAAACTGAAGAACTGAAAGGAGATTGAAATACAGGCTCAAAGACACTGAAGGGCATTACTGCAAGCATCTAATAAATTATTGCAAACATGTAAGGAATAATTGCAAAAATCTAAGCTGATTAGTCAGGGCACTGTGGCTCACGCCTGTAATCCCAGCCCTTTGGGAGGCTGAGGTGGGTGGATCATGAGGTCAGGAGATCGAGACCATCCTGGCTAACACAGTGAAACCCCGTCTCTGCTAAAAAAAAAAAAAAAAAAAAATACAAAAAATTAGCTGGGCGTGGTGGCAGGGGCCTGTAGTGCCAGCTACTCGGGAGGCTGAAGCAGGAGCATGGCGTGAACCCAAGAGGCGGAGCTTGCAGTGAGCTGAGATCACCCCGCTGCACTCCAACTTGATTGGATTGAAGGATGCAAAGCATAGTTCCTGGGTGTGTCTGTGAGGGTGTTGCCAAAGGAGGTTAACATTTGAGTCAGTGGAGTGGGAAAGGCAGACCCACCCTCAATCTGGGTGGGCACCATCTAATCAGCTGCCAGCAAGCCAGAATAAAAGCAGGCAGAAGAACATGAAAAGATGAGACTGGTTTAGTCTTCTTGCCTACATCATTCTTCCATGCTGGATGCTTTCTGCCCTCAAATGTCGGACTCCACGTTCTTCAGCTTTGGGACTCGGACTGGCTTCCTTGCTCCTCAGCTTGCAGACAGCCTATTGTGGGACTATACGATTGTGTGAGTCAATACTCCTTAATAAAATGCCTTTATATATACATCTACCCTATTAGTTCTGTCCCTCTACAGAACCTTAACTAAAACAAGCCCACATCGTTTATTTAGTTGTCCCGTGAGACATTATAATGAATGGCTCTTGGTCAGTCTGAGGTATTCCATGTCAAGGGCCCCTTAGCCCTGAAGCCAGAGAGGCTGGTGATCCTATTATCGTAATCTTTGTACTAACAGAATTTAAAGTATCTGTGGACTGGTCATCTTTCTGGTAGTATATTTAAAGGTTTGATTAAGCACTTTTTCTATTTCGAAAAGCCTAATATAGATGAAGAAAATACAACTAAAATTGTTCCTATTTTTTAAATCATGAATGATGTAAATTGTTTCTTTGTTGATGTTTTCTTGGCCATAAGCTTCTTCAAAGAAAAGTGGATAATCTATCTCCAAAATGTCATCCCATTCTCTTTCTCTTCTAAATTCTACACCTGACTGAAGACCTCATTTGCCATCCGGCTCATTTGTGAGATTCCAAAAAAAAAACCTGGAGTTACAAACTGGAAAAAATACATCTTTTTATATGTATCCTCTATTAATATGTCAGCATAGTGAATGTATGACCAGCAATATGTCCATGTATGTGAAGGGGCCATTCTGCTACCTACCAACCCTCTCTGTTCCAGAGTTCATAGATTGCTAGAGATCAGAGCACACAACTCCAACATAAACAGGACTCTATGGTTTCAACATGTTATAAGAGCTTAAGGTGCCCTTGAACTCTGAAATATTTTAAAATAGATGCTAAATATATATGTACTATTTGACTTATTCTCTTCTAAAATATATTAAAATTATAATGAGAAACTTGAGGTGATATGAATCTAGAAAATGATCATAAATTGTTAATGATTAAAGTCCCATTACAAGCAAATCACTGAAAAACAATGAAGAGATTAATATATTCTTATTCCAGGCAACATATAGTCTTTAAAATGAATATATAAAAATGTTCTGTGTTTATACATTTCTAATTTTTCAAAATATTCCAAGCAGCTCAAATTAATTATTGGCATGTGTTGCCATTTAAGGCATATTCCATCTTTTGAGTCACAAAATAAAATTAATTTTTTTCACTTGAGGTTTTAATTCATGTGGATAATCAAGTGTCAACTGTGTAGAGAAAACCCATTTCATCCAAATTATGGGTAAATGGTATTCTAAGATAATGTTGTGTGTTTCTTTCAAAAGTCCTGCCTGTCCTACTTTCCACCCAATTCCTTTCATGTCCTGATCTATGCTATACATTGATTCTTCCCCTTTTAACTTTCCAAGGAATACTGTGAAGCCAAAGCTAGAAATGCCTGGTACAAGTTCACACGAGGTTCCCAATTTTCTCTGAAATTTTCCAATCTACTACATATATTTATTGACAATGATAAAGATGATATCTTTTATTTACTTAAATGTCATTCAATTGTCTTGCACTACTGTGCTTTCACAGCACTTTCACACTGATTACCTTATTTAATTTTCACATCAACTCTGGAACAGGCAGGGCAATAATACTATATTCATTTTTATAAATTGCATAGTTGCTAAGGATTGCTACTCAAAATACAACCCAGACCTGCTAACCCGCAGTACCAAATGTTTTCCGTGATGTCCTAGGTGGAAATAATTTGAGTTTTCATATTGCATGTACCTCAGCTGGAATTCTATTTCCACTCTTTACTAGCTAGGTGAATGTGACTTTAAGTAAACTTCTTAATACCCTTTTTGTGCCTCAGTTTCCTTATCAGCAAGGTAGAAATAATAAATACATGTATAAAATACCTGGCACAGTTCTCCACGTACCATAAGTTTTTAACAAACAGTTGTTGTGAGAATACTACTGAGTACATAGACAATACTCCATAAATTCAAGTTTCTTCTTCTCCAGGTAGATGACATCATGACTCATTGAAAATGAGACTGTCACTAAATGAAACATTTTGGGAGTAAAAAATATTTACAAATTGAGTTGAACAATTACCAATAATAAGTTAACATTTATTGAGCACCTATTATCTGCCACACTCTGTCAATTCTGAAGTGCTTTATCTGTAAAGCTGGGTGCTATTCTTATCTCCAGCTTTTACATTAAGAAACCGAGACACAAATGGTTAAGTAACGACCTAAAATCACACAACAAAGAGTAACAGAACTGAGATCACAATCAGTAAATCTGTTTCCAGAGTCCTCCAACTATAGGTCAATTTCAATATCAAATGCTATGTCCAAATGATTATAGGAAATAAATAAAGCCAACTCTTTATAGAATGAAGCCCTGTTTCATCGTGTACATTTGTAATAATTAGTTTCTGTCTGTGTGTCATTTCACTATCTAAACTTTATAAACCAACATTATCAATACCTTGACCAAAGGTAAAACATTACTTTGGAGAACAAGTAGATCAACATCTATTTTTTTAACCATCGACCTTTTTTCTGGCAATTTTTAAACTATCAACTAAAATTCTGTCTTTAAATATTATGATAAAGGAAAGAAAAGTTTCTCTCAAGTCAATTGAGAGGGTATCACACCAATTTCTTGCTCAAAAATCTTCAATGCCTTTATTTTTCCTACAGAATTAAGTTCAGATTCCTTAGCCTGTCACTCAGAACCCTTTACAGTCAACTACTTAGTTTTTAAGTTTTATCTCCCTCTACTAACAGTCTGAAATCTACACTCTTCTACTTTTACTTTCAAATTGTTGTCTCTACCATGTTTCTGTAGTTATTCTTATATCCAGCATGCCATCTCGACTTTCTCTATTAACCTTACCCATTCTCCAAAGTGTACACAAAATGAACAACCCTTCTGTGAGTTTTGCCTTTTTCCGCCATCTTTGAGGGGTCCTTGCCTCTCAATTCTGGGAGCACACCAACCACTCCCGTCATTTGATGTGTATCCTCACATTGATTGAGCACCTACAACGTTCCAGCTGCTCTAAATGCATGTTAGTATTTAGTCTTCACTAAGATTTATTTTATTTAGGAAGGAATCAAAGTTGAGAGACCTAATTTTCCAAAGGTATTTAGTTATTAAAAAGTAGATTGGAGCTCTCTAGATTCCTCCTCTCTGGGCAGGAAGTCTCTGAAAGAAAAGCGGCAGCGCCGGTAAGGGGCTTATAGATAAAACTTCCATCTCCCTGGGACAGAGGACCTCGGGGAAGGGGCAGTTGTGGGCGCAGCTTCAGCAGACTTAAACTTTCCTGCCTGGTGACTCTGAAGAGAGCAGCAGATCTCCCAGCACAGTGCTTGAGCTCTGCTAAGGGACAGAATGCCTCCTCAAGTATGTCCCTGACCCCCGTGCCTCCTTAATGGGAGACACTTTCCAGCAGGGGTCGAAAGACACTTCATACGGGAGAGCTCTGGCTGGCATCTGGCAGGTGCCCCTCTGGGAAGAAGCTACCAGAAGAAGGAACAGGCAGCAATCTTTGCTGTTCTGCAGCCTCCGCTAGTGATACCCAGGCAAACAGGGTCAGGAGTGGACCTCCAGCAAACTCCAGCAGACCTGCAGCAGAGGGGCCTGTTAGAAGGAAAACTAACAAACAGAAAGGAATAGTATCAACAATAACAAAAAAGACATCCACTCAGAAACCCCATCCGAAGGTCACCAACATCAAAGACCAAAGGTAGATAAATACAGGAAGATGAGGAAAATCCAGCACAAAAAGGCTGACAATTCCAAAAACCAGAATCCCTCTTCTCCTCCAAAGGATCACAACTCCTTGCCAGCAAGGGAACAAAACTGGACGGAAAATGAGCTTGATGAATTGACAGAAGAAGACTTCAGAAGGTGGGTAATGACAAACTCCTCCAAGCTAAAGGAGTATGTTCTAACCCAATGCAAGGAAGCTAAGAACCTTGAAAACAAGGTCACAGGAATTGCTAACTAGAATAACCAGTTTAGGTAAGAATACAAATGACCTGATGGAACTGAAAAACATAGCACGAAAACTTCCTGAAGCATACACAAGTATCAGTAGCCGAATTGATCAAGTGGAAGAAAGGATATCAGAGACTGAAGATTAACTTAATGAAATAAAGCATGAAGACAAGACTAGAGAAAAATGTATGAAAGGGAGCAAACATTCTCAGTTTTTGTTGTGTCTCTGCCAGGCTTTGGTATCAGGATGATGCTGGCCTCATAAAATGAGTTAGGGAGGATTCCCTCTTTTTCTATTGATTGGAATAGTTTTAGAAGGAATGGTACCAGCTCCTTTTTGTACCTCTGGTAGAATTCGGCCGTGAATCCATCTGGTCCTGCACTTCTTTTGGTTGGTAAGCTATTAATTATTGCCTTAATTTCAGAGCCTGTTATTGGTCTATTCAGAGATTTAACTTCTTCCTGGTTTAGTCTTGGGAGGGTGTATGTGTCAAGGAATTTATCCATTTCTTCTAGATTTTCTAGTTTATTTGCGTAGAGGTGTTTATAGTATTCTCTGACGGTAGTTTGTATTTCTGTGGGATTGGTGGTGATATCCCCTTTATCATTTTTTATTGCATCTATTTGATTCTTCTCTCTTTTCTTCTTAATTAGCCTTGCTAGCGGTCTATCAATTTTGTTGATCTTTTCAAAAAACAGCTCCTGGAGTCATTGATTTTTTGAAGGGTTTTTTGTGTCTCTCTTTCCTTCAGTTCTGCTCTGATCTTAGTTATTTCTTGCCTTCTGCTAGCTTTCGAATTTGTTTGCCCTTGCTTCTCTAGTTCTTTTAATTGTGATGTTAGGGTGTCAATTTTAGACCTTTCCTACTTTCTCTTATGGGCATTTAGTGCTATAAATTTCCCTCTACACACTGCTTTGAATGTGTCCCAGAGATTCTGGTATGTTGTGTCTTTGTTCTCATTGGTTTCAAAGAACATCTTTATTTCTGCCTTCATTTCGTTATGTACCCAGTAGTCATTCAGGAGCAGGTTGTTCAGTTTCCATGTAGTTGAGCGGTTTTGAGTGAGTTTCTTAATCCTGAGTTCTAGTTTGATTGCACTGTGGTCTGAGAGACAGTTTGTTATAATTTCTGTTCTTTTACATTTGCGGAGGAGTGCTTTACTTCCAACTATGTGGTCAATTTTGGAATAAGTGCGGTGTGGTGCTGAGAAGAATGTGTATACTGTTGATTTGGGGTGGAGAGTTCTGTAGATGTCTATTAGGTCCGCTTGGTGCAGAGCTGAGTTCAATTCCTGGATATCCTTGTTAACTTTCTGTCTCGTTGATCTGTCTAATGTTGCCAGTGGGGTGTTAAAGTCTCCCTTTATTTTGTGTGGGAGTCTAAGTCTCTTTGTAGGTCTCTAAGGACTTGCTTTATGAATCGGGGTGCTCCTGTATTGGGAGCATATGTACTTAGGATAGTTAGCTCTTCTTGTTGAATTGATCCCTTTACCATTATGTAATGGCCTTCTTTGTCTCTTTTGATCTTTGTTGGTTTAAAGTCTGTTATATCAGAGACTAGGATTGCAACACCTGCCTTTTTTTGCCTTCCATTTGCTTGGTAGATCTTCCTCCATCCCTTTATTTTGAGCCTATGTGTGTCTCTGCACGTGAGATGGGTTTCCTAAATACAGCACACTGATGGGTCTTGAGTCTTTATCCAATCTGCCAGTCTGTGTCTTTTAATTGGAGCATTTAGCCCATTTACATTTAAGGTTAATATTGTTATGTGTGAATTTGATCCTGTCATTATGATGTTAGCTGGTTATTTTGCTTGTTAGTTGATGCATTTTCTTCCTAGCATCGATGGTCTTTACAATTTGGCATGTTTTTGCAGTGGCTGGTACCGGTTGTTCCTTTCCATGTTTAGTGCTTCCTTCAGGAGCTCTTTTAGGGCAGGCCTGGTGGTGACAAAATCTCTTAGCATTTGCGTGTCTGTAAAGGATTTTATTTCTGCTTCACTTATGAAGCTTGGTTTGGCTGGATATGAAATTCTGGGTTGAACATTCTTTTCTTTAGGAATGTTGAATATTGGTCCCTACTCTCTTCTGGCTTGTAGAGTTTCTGCCGAGAGATCACCTGTTAGTCTGATGGGCTTCCCTTTGTGGGTAAGCCGACCTTTCTCTCTGGCTGCCCTTAACATTTTTTCCTTCATTTCAACTTTGGTGAATCTGACAATTATGTGTCTTGGAGTTACTCTTCTCAAGGAGTATCTTTGTGGTGTTCTCTGTATTTCATAAATTTGAATGTTGGCCTGCCTTGCTAGATTGGGGAAGTTCTCCTGGATAATATCCTGCAGAGTTTTTTCCAACTTGGTTCCATTCTCCCCGTCACTTTCAGGTACATCAATCAGACGTAGATTTGGTCTTTTCACATAGTCCCATATTTCTTGGAAGCTTTGTTCGTTTCTTTTTATTCTTTTTTCTCTAAACTTCTATTCTCGATTCATTTCATTCATTTGATCTTCCATCACTATCCCTGATGAACATCGATGCAAAAATCCTCAATAAGATACTGGCAAACCGAATCCAGCAGCACATCAAAAAGCTTATCCACCATGATCAAGTGGGCTTCATCCCTGGGATGCAAGGCTGGTTCAACATATGCAAATCAATAAACATAATCCAGCATATAAACAGAACCAACAATAAAAACCATATGATTATCTCCATAGATGCAGAAAAGGCCTTTGACAAAATTGAACAACACTTCAAGCTAAAAACTCTCAATAAAGTAGGTATTGATGGGATGTATCTCAAAATAATAAGATCTATCTATGACAAACCCACAGCCAATATCATACTGAATGGGCAAAAACTGGAAGCATTCCTTTTGAAAACTGGCACAAGACAGCGATGCCCTCTCTCACCACTCCTATTCAACATAGTGTTGGAAGTTCTGGCCAGGGCAATCAGGCAGGAGAAGGAAATAAAGGGTATTCAATTAGGAAAAGAGGAAGTCAAATTTTCCCTGTTTCCAGATGACATGATTGTATATTTAGAAAACCCCATCGTCTCAGCCCAAAATCTCCTTAAGCTGATAGGCAACTTCAGCAAAGTCTCAGGATACAAAATCAATGTGCAAAAATCACAAGCATTCTTATATACCAATAACAGACAAACAGAGAGCCAAATCATGAGTGAACTCCCATTCACAATTGCTTCAAAGAGAATAAAATACCTAGGAATCCAACTTACAAGGGACGTGAAGGACCTCTTCAAGGAGAACTACAAACCACTGCTCAAGGAAATAAAAGAGGATACAAGCAAATGGAAGAACATTCCATGCTCATGGATAGGAAGAATCAATATCGTGAAAATGGCCATACTGCCCAAGATAATTTACAGATTCAATGCCATCCCCATCAAGCTACCAATGACTTTCTTCACAGAATTGGAAAAAACTACTTTAAGGTTCATATGGAACCAAAAAAGAGCCCGCATTGCCAAGTCAATCCTAAGCCAAAAGAACAAAGCTGCAGGCATCATGCCACCTGACTTCAAACAATACTACAAGGCTACAGTAATCAAAACAGCATGGGACTGGTACCAAAACAGAGATATAGATCAATGGAACAGAACAGAGCCCTCAGAAATAATGCCGCATATCTACAACCATCTGATCTTTGACAAACCTGACAAAAACAAGAAATGGGGAAAGGATTCCCTATTTAATAAATGGTGCTGGGAAAACTGGATAGCCATATGGAGAAAGTAGAAACTGGATCCCTTCCTTACACCTTATACAAAAATTAATTCAAGATGGATTAAAGACTTAAACGTTAGACCTAAAACCATAAAAACCCTAGAAGAAAACCTAGGCATTACCATTCAGGACATAGGCATGAGCAAGGACTTCATATCTAAAACACCAAAAGCAATGGCAACAAAAGACAAAATTGACAAATGGGATCTAATTAAATTAAAGAGCTTCTGCACAGCAAAAGAAACTACCATCAGAGTGAACAGGCAACCTACAGATGGGAGAAAAGTTTTGCAATCTACTCATCTGACAAAGGGCTAATATCCAGAATCTACAATGAACTCAAACAAATTTACAAGAAAAAAACAAACAACCCCATCAACAAGTGGGCAAAGGATATGAACAGACACTTCTCAAAAGAAGACATTTATGCAGCCAAAAGACACATGGAAAAATGCTCATCATCACTGGCCATCAGAGAAATGCAAATCAAAACCACAATGAGCTACCATCTCACACCAGTTAGAATGGCGATCATTAAAAAGTCAGGAAACAACAGGTGCTGGAGAGGATGTGGAGAAATAGGAACACTTTTACACTGTTGGTGGGACTGTAAACTAGTTCAACCACTGTGGAAGTCAGTGTGGTGATTCCTCAGGGATCTAGAACTAGAAATACCATTTGACCCAGCAATCCCATTACTGGATATATACCCAAAGGATTATAAATCATGCTGCTATAAAGCTACATGCACATGTATGTTTATTGTGGCACTATTCACAATCGCAAAGACTTGGAACCAACCCAAATGTCCAACAATGATAGACTGGGTTAAGAAAATGTGGCACATATACACCATGGAATACTATGCAGCCATAAAAAATGATGAATTCATGCCCTTTGTAGGGACATGGATGAAGCTGGAAACCATCACTCTCAGCAAACTATCACAAGAACAAAAAACCAAACATCACATGTTCTCACTCATAGGTGGGAACCGGACAATGAGAACACATGGACACAGGAAGGGGAACATCACACACTGGGGCCTGTTGTGGGGTGTGGGGAGGGGGGGAGGGATAGCATTTGGAGATACACCTAATGTTAAATGATGAGTTAGTGGGTGCAGCACACCAACATGGCACATGTATACATATGTAACTAACCTGCACATTGTGCACATGTACCATAAAACTTAAAGTATAATAAATAACAAAAAAAGAAAAAGAAAAAGAAAAGGAATGAACAAATCCTCCGAGAAATATAGAACTATGTGAAAAGACCAAATCTACGTTTGATGGGTGTACCTGAAAGTGATGGGGAGAATGGAAGCAAGTTGGAAAACATTCTTCAGGATATGATCCAGGAGAACTTCCCCAACATACTAAGACAGGCCAACATTCAAATTCAGGAAGTACAGAGAACACCACAAAGTTACTCCTTGAGAAGAGCAATCCCAAAACACATAATCATCAGATTCACCAAGGTTGAAATGAAGGAAAAAATATTAACGGCAGCTAGAGAGGAAGGTTAGGCTACCCACAAAGGGGAGCCTATCAGACTAACAGTGGATCTCTCTGCAGAAACCCTACAAGCCAGAAGAGAGTACAGGCCAGTATTCAAGATTCTTAAAGAAAAGAATTTTCGACCCAGAATTTCATATCCAGCCAAACTAAGCTTTATAAGCAAAGGAGAAATAAAATCCTTTACAGACAAGCAAATTCAGAGAGATTTTTGTCACCACCAGGCCTGCCTTAAAAGAGCTCCTGAAGGAAGCACTAAATATGAAAAGGAAAAACCCATACTAGCCACTGCAAAACATACCAAATTGTAAAGACCATCAACACTATGAAGAAACTGCATCAAACAATGAGCAAGATAACCAGCTAGCATCATAATGACAGGATCAAATTCACACTAACAATATTAACCTCAAATGTAAACAAGCTAAATACCCCAATTAAAAGACACAGACTGGCAAATTGGATAAGCAGTCAAGAACCATTGGTGTGCTGTATTCAGGAGACCCATCTCACAGACAAAGACATACATAGGCTCAAAATGAAGGGATGGAGGAGAATTTACCAAGTAAATGGAAAGAAAAAAAAAGCAGGGATTGCAATCCTAGTCTCTGATAAAACAGACTTTAAACCAACAAAAATCAAAAAAGACAAAGAAGGGCATTACATAATGGTAAAGGGATCAATGCAACAAGAAGAGCTAACTATCCTAAATATATATGCACCCAATACAGGAGCACCCAGATTCATAAAGCAAGTTCTTAGAGAACTACAAAGAGACTTAGAATCTCACACAATAACAGTGGGAGACTTTAACACCCCACTGTCAATATTAGACAGATCAACGAGACAGAAAATTAACAAGGATATCCAGGACTTGAACTCAGCTCTGGATCGAGCAGACCTAATAGACATCTCCACCCCAAATTAACAGCACATACCTTCTTCTCAGCACCTCATGGCACTTATTCTAAAATTGACCACATAATTGGAAGTGAAACACTCCTCAGCAAATGCAAAAGAACGGAAATCATAACAGTCTCTCAGACCACAGTGCAATCAAATTAGAACCCAAGATTAAGAAACTCATTCAAAACTGCACAACCACAAGGAAACTGAACAACCTGCCCCTGAATGACTACTGGGTACATAACGAAATGAAGGCAGAAATAAATAAGTTCTTTGAAACCAATGAGAACAAAGACACAGTGCACCAGAATCTCTGGGACACAGCTAAAGCAGTGTTTAGAGGGAAATTTATAGCACTAAATGCCCACAGAAGAAAGTAGAAAAGATCTAAAATCAACACCCTAACATCAGAATTAAAAGAACTAGAGAAGCAAGGGCAAACAAATTCAAAAGCTAGCAGAAGGCAAGAAATAACTAAGATCAGAGCAGACCTGAAGGAGATAGAGACACGAAAAACCCTTAAAAATATCAATGAACCCAGGAGCTGGTTTTTTGAAAAGATTAACAAAATATATAGACTGCTAGCCAGACTAATAAAGAAGAAAATAGAGAAAAATCAAATAGATACACTAAAAAATGATAAGGGGATATCATCACTGATCCCACAGAAAGACAAACCACCATCAGAGAATACTATAAACATCTCTATGTAAATAAACTAGAAAATCTAGAAGAAATGGATAAATTCCTGGACACATAGACACTCCCAAGACTAAACCAGAAAGAAGTTGATCCCTGAATAGACCAGTAACAAGTTCTGAAATTGAGGCAGTAGTTAATAGCCTACCAACCAAAAAAACCGCAGGACCAGATGGATTCACTGCCGAATTCTACCAGAGGTACAAAGAGGAGCTGGTAGCATTCCTTCCGAAATTATTCCAAACAACAAAAAAAGAGGGACTCCTCCCTAACTCATTTTAAGAGACCAGCATCATCCTGATACTAAAACCTGGCAGAGACACAACAAAAAAAGAAAATTTTAGGCCAATATCCCTGATGAACATCAATGTGAAAATCCTCAATAAAATACTGGCAAACCGAATCCAGCAGCACATCAAATAGCTTATCCACCATGATCAAGCTGGCTTCATACCTGGGCTGCAAGACTAGTTTAACTTATGCAAATCAATAAATGTAATCCATCACATAAACAGAACCAATGACAAAAACTACATGATTATCTCAATAGATGCAGAAAAGGCCTTCACTAAAATTCAACACCCCTTCATGCTAAAAACTCTCAATAAACTAGGTATTGATGGAATATATCTCAAAATAATAACAGCTATTTATGACAAACCCACAGCCAGTATCACACTGAATGGGCAAAAGCTGGAAGCATTCCCTTTGAAAACCGGCACAAGACAAGGATGCCTTCTCTCTCCGCTCCTATTCAACATAGAATTGGAAGTTCTGGCCAGGGCAATCAGGCAAGAGAAAGAAATAAAGCGTATTCAAAAAGAAAGACAGGAAGTCCAATTGTCTCTGTTTGCAGATGACATGACTGTGTATCTAGAAAACCCCATTGTCTCAGCCCAAAATCTCCTTCAGCTGATAAGCAACTTCAGCCAAGACTCAGGATACAAAATCAATGTGCAAAAATCAGAAGCATTCCTATACACCAATCATACACAAACAGAGAGCCAGATTATGAGTGAACTCCCATTCACAATGGCTACAAGGAGAATAAAATACCTAGGCACCCAACTTACTTACAAGGGATGTGAAGGACCTCTTCAAGAACTACGAACTACTGCTGAAGGAAATAAAAGAGGACACAAACACATGGAAAAACATTCCATGCTCATGGATAGGAAGAATCAATATCGTGAAAATGGCCATACTGCCCAAAGTAATTTAGAGATTCAATGCTATCCCCATCAAGCTACCATTAACTTTCTTCACAGAATTAGAAAAAATTACTTTAAATTTGATATGGAACAAAAAATGAGGCTGTACAGCCAAGAAAATCCTAAGCAAAAAGAACAAAGCTGGAGGCATCACACTACCTGACTTCAAACTATACTACAAACAGCATGGTACTGGTACCAAGACAGATATATAGATCAATGGAACAGAACAGAGGCCTCTGAAATAATGACATATATCTACAATCATCTTATCTTTGACAAACCTGACAAAACAAGCAATGAGGAAAGGATTCCCTGTTTAATAAATGGTGCTGGGAAAACTGGCTAGCCATATGCAAAAAACACAGAAACTGGACCCCTTCCTTACACCTTATACAAAAATTAAGCCAAGATGGATTAAAGACTTAAGTGTAAGACCTAAAGCCATAAAAACCCTAGAAGAAAACCTAGGCATTACCATTCAGGACATAGGCATGGGCAAAGACTTCATGACTAAAACACCAAAAGCAATCTCAACAAAAGCCAAAATTGACAAATGCGATCTAATTAAACTAAAGAGCTTCTGCACAGCAAAAGAAACTATCATCAGAGCAAACAGGCAACCTACAGAATGGGAGAAAATTTTTGCAACCTATTCATCTGAAAAAGGGCTAATATCCAGAATCTACAAAGAACTTAAAGAAATTTACAAGAAAAAAAATCCCATCAAAAAGTGGGTGAAGGATATGAATAGACACTTCTCAAAAGAAGATATTTATGTGGCCAAAAAAACATATGAAAAAAAGCTCATCATCACTGGTCATTAGGGAAATGCAGATCAAAACCACAATGAGATACCGTCTCATGCCAGTTAGAATGGCGATCATTAAAAAGTCAGGAAACAACAGAGGCTGGAGAGGATGTGGAGAAATAGGAAAGCTCTTACACTGTTGGTGGGAGTGTAAATTAGTTCAACCATTGTGGAAGACAGTGTGGCGATTCCTCAAGGATCTAGAACCAGAAATACCATTTGACCCAGCCATCCCATTACTGGGTATATACCCAAAGGATTATAAATCATTCTACTGTAAAGATGCATGCATACGTAGGTTTATTGCAGCACTATTCACAATAGTAAACACTTGGAACCAACCCAAATGCCCATCAGTAATAGACTGGATAAAGCAAATGTGGCACATATACAGCATGGGATACTATGCACCTATAAAAAAGGATGGGTTCATGTCCTTTGCAGGGACGTGAATGAAGCTGGAAACCATCATTCTCAGCAAACTAACACAGGAACAGAAGACCAAACACTGCATGTTCTCACTCATAAGTGGGAGTTGAACAATGAGAACAGATGGACACAGGGAGGACATCACACACCATGGCCTGCCAGGGGGTTAGAGGCTAGGGGAGAGATAGCATTCAAGAAATACCTAATGTAGATGACAGGTTGATGGGTGCAGCAAACCAACATGGCATGTCCATACCTATGTAACAAACCTGCAGGTTCTGCACATGTATCCCAGAACTTAAAGTATAATTTAAAAAAAGTAGGTTGGAGATTCATATTTAAAGTGAAACTAAGCCAAAATTTGTATTATTTTTCTTAATAATTTCCAAAATGGAATCTAAGTTTTACCTTTTAAGCCAATCTAATCAACTTCTCATGGCACTACCTTGAGAAAAACTCTAAGGTATACTAAGACACAGTGGGTCTCAGTGCCATAATCCATCAGTGAATGGGGGGACAGGCAGCAGGCACAGAGAGTGGGGAGTGTGCCCAGCTCTGACATAAAGAACAACAATATGTTGATGCAATATCAAGAGGTTGCTTCTCTCCTGGGCTTCCTTGTAGCCATTATCAGCTATTACCCAACTCAGCTACTCTACAGTCATTTTCAACACTTTTCTTCCTTTCTGTGTCCCATTGCCAAGTCTTTAAAAGCCAGGCACTCATTTTTCAAGACCCCTTTCATAAGGCCAGGGGTTGCTGTATAACCTAGTTCTTGCCAGTAAGATGTAAAGAGATAATTGTCATCATCTTCATAAGCATCATGAAAATATTTTCCTCTCTGAACAGAGAAACAGATGAAGAAGAATGTCTTCCTCTACGACCAGCATCCTCCCCCACCCTCCGACCTATTTTGTTGTTGTTGATTTTTGTTTCTTGTTTGAGACGGAGTCTCGCTCTGTCGCCCAGGCTGGAGTGCAGTGGCACAATCTTGGCTCACTGCAACCTCTGCCTCCCAGGTTCAAGCGATTCTCCTGCCTCAGCCTCCCGAGTAGTTGGGATTACAGCACCCTGCCCCCACGCCCGGCTAATTTTTGTATTTTTAGTAGAGACGAAGTTTCACCATGTTGGCCAGGCTCGTCTCCTAACCTCAAGTGATCCTCCTAACCTCAAGTGATCCGCCCGTCTTGGCCTCCCAAAGTGCTGGGATTATATGCATGAGCCACCACACCCAGCCTCCTCCCCGCCTTTTTTTAAACCCATTACCATCCTTGCTTTCTGATTTGGACTGGCATTGAAGATATGATTATTAGGAATCTGACAGCCAACTTGTGATCGTGAAGGAAGACATTGGCAACATGATAAAAATAGCATAGATGAGGATGAAAGGAGTCTGGATGTCCTGGGGACTTGTTGAGCTACCAAACCCACCCTGATACTGCCCAGCTTCTGTTCTTTGTGGTATAAACAATACATGGCTTGGCGGTTTCATCTACTGTGAGTTAAGTCTTCTGCTCCTTGCTATCGAGTGTATCCTAAAACCCATACACCAGCAAATGAGATGCAAGAATAACTGCCTGTACGCTCTGTCATTTTTGCAATGTAGACACCACCTAGAACAAGAAAATTATTGAATCTCTGAATGACATTTTTGTAAAGCTATAGAAGCAAAAACACAAGTTTAAAAGACCTAGATTTTAATTATTAGAGTCAGATTCTTGAGAAAATTTCTGATGGCCTTGAAGACAGCAGTTTCTACAGTGAGGCAGGACAAGGAGAAATCTATTTGAGTGTTGTTTCCTCAGCGCACACAGATAAAATCAGAACATTTTCTAGAGAGGATTGGGAATGGAGAAGACAGCAGATGCTAATGTTGGGCTCTGCTTCCTGGCTTTCCCTTCCTACAGGGTTGACCCATTGATGGGGTGGATAAAATAGGCTTGGGGATCTGAATGTAGAAAGGACTTGCCCCACACTTCCTGCCTAGAACTCAGAGAGGAGATGGCCTTCAAGAATGCCTTGCAGCAACGTGGGTAGACAGCATTGGGCTCAGAATAGGGGCATAGCATAGCAAAACCAACTCATCTCAGGTCTTGGAAGAGACTTCAAAAAGCTCCCAAGCTTCCCCCAAAAAGGAGCTCAAAGGACAGCAGAGAATGAAGAGCTGGAATGCATCAGGAATTCACATCTGCATATCAGAGACTCAGAAAGTGATTATGTCAGATAAATGGAAGAAAAATAAGTAGAAAGAGAATCATTCAGGCAGACTAAATTTTAAAATAAATTACTCTGAAATGAGAAGTTAAGAGTCTTTTGGGTCTTGTCCCATATAGAACAAAAGAGCTATGTTAATTTATCTTGTAAAGAAAGTTTTGTTTCATGCATCCGAGTTGATAATGTAAAATTTAAAGTTGCTTCAGATAATGTGACAACCCTGGAGTATAATACATTAGGACTCATCTCTCTGAACGAACAGCAACTTTGCAAAAGAGGAAACGGGGCTGCCTGTTCTGTTACTGTCACATCTGATTTTTATTTGTATATGACTTGACCAGCCTTTATAGCTCTCACCACACAGCACTTCCGTGTTCAATAATGGACCTGTTCAAAGGAAGCCATATCACTCCACTTGATTTGCTTCTGATACCAGTTCCAGGGGTATTGATCTGTCTTGAGTAATGTGTTATTGTTGACAGAGAGGCTTCTTGACTCACTGTAGGTGACTTTTTATGCCCTTTAAAGTTCTGAAAAGCCCATAAAGATAATGTTTAAATTACAAGTCATACGCAACAGAAGAGAGTCTGGAGCAGCCACACAGGCAACTGCATAGTATCAGAAGGACTGTGGACATGGAATCAGACTACACAGTTCCATAGCTGACTGGGTATATTACTCTTTCCTCAATTTCCTCATATGTGAAATGGTAAGGCTAATATCTACCTAGCATAGTTTTCTGAAGATTTTATAAGAGATCACATATATAAAGCACCTAACCTTGTTAATCCATAGAAGAAATGTAATAAATTGAAGAGATTTTTTTTCTCCCTTCTTTTGTTATTTCATGCTATAAATTTTACCATTTTCTGGGTTTAAGTACAATGCGTTTATGCTAAGGTTTAACACAGTGGCTTCATCTTTTAGTCATTCTAATTAATTTCAGCATTGACTGCACCCAGTGGCCCCTGTAGATAAAAACAGGACCAACCACTAAACATTAAACTCTCAAGCACCCACCTGTAATCACTTAAACAGCTAGAGGTGGCTCCACTGATACTTATTAAACAGATGTTCACTCTGTATCAAAAGTGTACCAATCTCATCCTGAAGCCCAGAAAATAGAAAAGAAGATAGGACAGCCTCTGTTACCAATGGCGGAAATATGACAGGGCTATATGAGGCTAAGGTAAAGGATATAAAACTCAAAACCAAGAGTGATAAGCAAGGAGACTGTGTTAGACTGTTTCAATAATTAAGGTGAGAAATGATGGCAGCCTGAAGTGTGATTTTCATGATGGGGATGGGGAGAAATAGATAGTTTAAAAACTGTTAAAAAGGAGCATTGGCAGAACTCATTAATTGAACAGATGCAGATAGCAGGTAGGCTGGGGGAGGGAGGTGTTACATATGACAACATGACATATTCTGTTAATACTAATTGAAGGCCTCTATGGTGGAATCACTTACTTAGGTGACTTGGGAATACAAGGAGGTAAAGTCACATTCCTGGCTCCCAAGAAATGTATAGTACATTTAAAGGGATAAGACATAACAACATCTTTTTAGTATCTGCTCTAGTTTATTATTTTATTTTTTTAGGGCCCTATTCTGTTCTCAAAAAAAAAGGAAAAAAAGTAGTAAGGATGAAAAGGGGTAGGGCATCTGGAAAAAACTTTGGAGAAGCCTCAGGAACATCCCGCTTGAAACCTCCAGCCAATTATTTTAGTCTTATAGAGAGAGTGGATTAAATGAATAGGTTGTGTCACTATTTTTGAGAAGGCTGAGTGCCTCTTCTAAGAGCTATTTTCATTTCCATAAAAAGGAAGGGAAATTGCGGTATCTAAAAGTAGTGTTTGAAAGTCACTCCTTAAGAATTATATCGAGTCAAAACACTTTCATTTAAAGCCCTTAATATTTGAACATTGTTATTTATTTTTGCTGTTTGGATTTTTATGTGTGTGTTTGTGTACCTATGAAAAACTGTTCCATTCATGTCTCAAATGAAATAAAAGAAGGTGGCTGTGATGTATTAGTATGGGTTCTCAATTTCTGTCCTAGGTAAGATGAAAAGCATGAAGATGCCTCCTTCAATCCCGTCATGGCCACAGTCTCCTTGTCATACCCCATATAGGCTCTACCTCAAGTTGTGGGCAAACTTCTTTACCCACCTGTCATGAAACTGTGCTTTTTCTATGCTATCTCTAGGGCCCCAAGACTGTATGGATAGCTGCAGACCACCACATTCAGGAAGAGGGGCCAGATACATTAGGGAGTATATTTGGCATTGAGCTGATAGAGAATAAAGGAGAAAAACTTCCTGAGTAGCTCCAGTCTTACCAACCCAGCTTCTGTTTCAAAGTGAATTCATGATCAACCGTGGTCTTGCCTGGAGTCATTAGTCCAGAGAACGTCCCAACAAAGAAGGTGTGGGAAGTTTTCCTAAACCTAATTTTTAGGTCAAAAAACAAGACAGAGAGAGAACAAGATTAGGAAATAAATGGGAACTTGGAGGAGCCCGGGTCAAGCAGAAGTAAGCCCAAGAATGCAAGGGAAAGGTCTGAGGTATAATGGTATAGGTCTGAGACAGGAAGAGCTACGGAATAAGCAGAGCAAGAAAGTGCAGAGGGCAATAAGGAATCCTTTCAGACGCTTTTCTTCTACTCACCCCAATTAGATACACATGGGCATTGGTAATTTTGCCTTCTGAATCTCTGGGATAATACATCAACCACGTCATTTGCCCTGGGGAGAGGGTCTTTGAAATTAGCACAATAGCTCTGATTTCCTGCCAAATGGTTAATCAGAAGGGGACCTAATACATAAAGAGCAGGAATCTATTGTTCTCATAGACTCCTTATGCCTTGGGTAAGACATAATTCTAACGCTATTACCCCCTTCTCTGATTTTACACTAACTAGGGATATAACAGCCACCTCAAATGTCCCCAGATAGTCCACATCCCAGCAATAGCCGACTTCGCCAAATTGGGGCAGCAATTTCACCTTCATCTCACAGAGTTCAATGAATATGTTGGCAAGGGACATTTTGAGTGCCAATTCACTAATTTTACAGAAACTCTGTAATTGGTTGGAATTGCTAAGGTCAGGGATTGTACATTTCTTGTCACCTTCCTTCAGAGGGCTAATTTCTGTTTTCTCTCTCGGATGCATTCTATAGCTCAAACGGCAGATGCATTCTCTTGCAGTGGTGAATAAAGGCCATTCTTGGACAGGCCCAGTTGCTCTACTAAGTTAGAAGGAACCTCCTTTTTAGCTGACATATAATCAATCAGCATGCATTCGGTTTAGAGCAATGAATCTTCTGTAAGTGACAAGAGACCGGATTTGTTAATTTTGCTTTCAGCAAATGTACCTTAATATGGATATTTCTAAGATTCTTGGCAGCAATATAATTTAAAACATAGTTTAGTGTGACAATACAAGAGCATGATGTTCTGATTCTGATAAAATTTTGTCACATATGAGAGAAGGAAGAAGAAAAAAAGGTTAGTAGTTCAGATAAGAGAAAATAATTGGCTGAAAAGCTTTTATATTTGAGAATGATATAAAAGTGGAAATTGAAATCATTGACATGAACTGAGAACTTTGAAAGACCTTTACTCTGGAACTGCAATTGCCCAGCTGTGCCTGACACGATCCCATCTGAAGTCAGGGGTCATGATATAAACCTCCCGTCTCTGATTTTCCCCTAACCAGGGCTCCAATGGACATCTCAGACTTCCTCAGAACCCCCACACTCTCCAACAGCTGACTTTGATACTTTGCTTGTTACGAATCAGGGCAGCAATTTGATCACTTCTCATATGGTCCAATACATATGTTGTCAAGTAAAGTAAAAAGATAGCTCAAGAAATTTTTACTAGATATAATTGTGTTTGAATCACACCCAACTATGCATGAAAACAGCATAGATATCACCTAAGACTCTTACTAACGAAAGTTCCCCAGAAAATATCTTAGTGCAGTGATTCTCAAAGTTGTGGTATATATCGGAATCACCAGGGGGAACTTGTTAAAATGCAGAAGCCCAGGCTTTTGTCTACTTGATGAATCTGAGCCTCTATTCTTTATTAACTCCCCCAGGTAATTCTAAAACACTTCTGAGTTTGAGAACCACTGATGTAGTGTTATAGAAAGTAAGTAGAGAAAAGGATGAGCTATAGATAAGAGGGCAACACTTTCTGCCCCTTTTCCCACTGCATGTAGGAAATGTTTGAGGAGTGGTTTAGCTGGATGGGAAAGCAAGTGTCTTTTTTCATCACTTTTCACTGAGCAGGCAGTTTCTCAATTGCAGCGCCTTCTCCCTCTGACTCCATGCCCATATACACATTATGAATCCGAGGGCCGGTGCCCATGCAGTCATACAATAGAGACAAGGACCAATTTACTTGCCAACTAAACATGTAGGGACATGCTGTCTATCCTCAACAGAGATAAAACCTGCAGGTGCTCTTCCTTTGTTGAGCCCAGTGCTTCTCAACCTTGGCTGCACATTAAAATTGAAGAATGTTTCAAACTCCCCATTGCCCAAGCTGTAACACAGTCTAGTTACAGCTAAATTGGGAGGAGAGCACAGGTTTTGGTGGTTTATAAGGCTTCGCAGGTGATTCAACATCTAACCAAAATTGAAAACAACTGTCTCTAATTCAGATTCTCACGAATGAGGCAGATTCATCCTGCATTTAAGAGAGCACCCTGTAACTCTAAGGTTACTTCTTCTATTGTATAGTCTCATGATTTGGTATCAGATTAAGTAGTTTAAAATATGAGAAAATGTGCACGAAGAAAAGTCCCAGAGATCTGATTGCCCATTCCTTCTTTCCTACAGTCTTCAGTCTAGGTGACAATGCAAATATAAACCTGCTCTTTTCAGGAAGAAAATACCCACCACACCAACATATGGAAATAGAAAGACTGTATAAACCTGATTCTTTTATAAGGCGTGTAAAGAGAGAAATGAGAACAGCACATTTGAAATTCAGATTTAATCAAGAAGTCTTAAACTCAATAAAAAGACAACTCAATTTTTAAATGGACAGAAGATTTTAGTAGATTTTTTTTCAAAGAAGATATACAAATAACTAATAAGCACCTGAAAAAATGCTCAACATTATTGGCTATTAGGAAATTCAAATCAAAACCACATGAAATAACACTTACTCATCACTGAAATGGCTATAATCAAAAAAACAGACAATAAAAGTGACGTCAATGATGTAGAAAAACTGAAACGCTCATTTATACATTGCTGGTGGGAATGTAAAATGGTGTGGCCACTTTGGAAAGCAGTATGGCAATTTCTTAAAAATTAAACACAAAGTTACCATGCAAATCAGCAATTCTACTCCTAGTAATCTCTCCAAGAGAGATGAAAATGAAAGATGGCCACACAAAGACTGGTATGTGAATGTTTATTATTGATAATACCCCCAAAGTGGAAACAACTCAAATGTCTTTCAACTGGTAAATGGATAAACAAAATGTGATATAGCCACAAAATGGAATAATTTACAACAATAAAAAGTAATACAGTACTGATATAGGCCACACTATGCATGAACTTCAGAAAATTATGCTGCACAAAAGAAATCCAACACAAAGTCCACATATTTTATGATTTAATTTCTACAAAATGTCTAGAAAAGATAAATCTGCAGAGACGAAAAGCTGATTAGTGGTTGCCTGGGACTGGAGTGGATATAAGGAATGACTACAAATGGGCCTGAGAGATACTATTTGCGTGAGAGAAATGTTCTAAAATTGGATTGTGGTGATGGTTGCACAATTCTGTAAATTTACTAGAAGTTAATTAAGTTGTGTACTTAAAATGGGTGAATTTTATGATATATATATTATAATAAAGCTATTTAAAAAATGCGTAGAATTGACTTTACAATTCTGCAAAAATAATGTAAAAATTTAAGTAGATATAACATGCAAAAATAAAGCTTATTACTTTGGAAAAAATTACTTCAAAAATACGAAAATAGTTTAAGCTGCAGGATTTTTTTTAAAAAAACAAACTCTAAAATAATAATATTGAGCATTGACTATATTCCAGGCATTATTCTAAGTGCTTTATATCATTTTGTCCTATAAATGAGCCTCTAAGTTCGATGTTATGTTCCATTGTACTAGTATTGAAACTGAGGTCTAACTAGAGATAAAAGACTGACGCTAGAATAAGAAGACAGATTAAAAGGAAGATGGTAGTACTAAAGAAATAATTTGAGTAATTTATAGTGCTGTTGCATAATTGTAACTGGTATTAAAAAGAATGAAAAAGAGAATAGAGGCCCAAATCTAGTGTTGATCAGATGAAGATTAAAGACATCACAGACAATGCAGAGAAAAAGGAGAAAGAGATTAAGGTGATCAGAAAATAGATGACAGATAGATACAGATGACATAAAATGAGGAACAGAGTAGGGATAATTAGTGTTCTTGGGGTGCAGAGGAGAATCAACATAAAAATATTAAAGATATTATTTAAAATGTCTTTTTAGCTGAAAAGAATTCTAAACATAAATAATACTATCATTAGCAAGAATAAATATCAGGCAATAATGTACCACAACTGCACTGAGCACACATCAGCTCCTTGAACCATCACAACAACCCTAGGAAGCATGCACTATAATTTCCATTTTACAAAGGATCCCTAGAGCTAAGATGACTAGATATCTTGTTTGCTTAGGACAATTCTGGTTTACTGCATGTAAACTACCTAAAATACCCATTTTATTCTCAAATTTATGAGTTTGGACAATAAATTACATGATCACCCTATTTTGAGTCTAAGAACTACAGGTGGTAAACTGCAGAACCAAAACTTATTAGAGAAGTCTCCAAAGCCTTTATTCTTAACCATTTTATTATACTAAATCTGCAGAGCTAAAGTGTTCATTACAAAGTGACAAAACTTGTAAAAAAAAAAAAAGTGATTATACCAAGAAATTCTGCATTTCAAAGATAAATAAACAACTCTATATGCATTCAGTAGAAGTAAGTCATTTAAAAAGGAAAAAGATATTAATTAATTTCATAAGTAAATGAAAAATAGTACCCTGCATTTCTTCTTTACAACATTAAATGCCAGAAAACAATGTCTACAAAGTCAAGTTAGAATTAATGGAAGCTCTCAAATATACAAGTAGCTAGGAATCAAGAAGTCAAGCAACTACTTAAAGACATTGTCCAGCTAATTTAGGTAGAAATCAAAATTTAGACTTCACAAACACATAAGTAAGATACAGAAGTACTTATAGTGGGCAATGAATCCACTTTAATATCAAATTATGTAACAGTTGATCTGGTAAATATCATGTCTAGACAAAGTATACCTGTGATATTTCTTGGAAGACAATATGCACCATATCTAACTTCGATCCTGCATCAAAAATTCCACTGGTTTGAGAAGAGGCCAAGGGAGCAGTGTGGGAAGAAATGCACATGAGCTGCTTTTCCCATTTTCACAAGGGGAATCCAATAAATAATGTCTTATTCCTGTTGTTGATAAACTAGCAGTCTGAAATTTCGTCAAAATTTTTAAGTTGTAAAAATATACATTAGTAGAACAAAAAAAATTGTATTATCTTTCATGTTGCAGAAGAAAATAGAATTAAAGAAAACCTTAGAAAGATAACATAAAGAAAAAATGCAAAGGTAATACTAAAACTAAAGAAAATATTTTAAATAGCAGTAAAAGACAGAAAACAAAGGTAAAAATCAGGAAGTATATAGAGAGACCAAACACAGCATGTTTAATACTAAATACAAATGGTTAAATCACTCTCTTATTAAAAGAAAGCCTCATATTAAACAAAACAATAAGTAAAATATATTTACAAGAGACACCAAACGCCAATGATTACAGAATACAGAGAATAAAAGAATCAGTAAAGATATGCAAAAGAAACTAAAATATAATACAAATTTTAAAATATAGTATAACAGCTATTTACCTAGCATTTACATTGTATTTAATTAATCTGGAGATGATTTTAAGTATATGTAAGGATATGCATAGGTTATATGCAAATACTACACCGTTTTATATAAGCGACTTGAGCATCTTGGATTTGGCATCCACTGGAGTCTTACAACAAATCCTCCATGCATACCAAGGGATTTGTCTGCTTATCTGACTTACTTAAAGAATCCTGATTTTATAGAGTGTGACCATATTCTCAGCCTCCCTTGCAAATAGGAGAAGCTATGTGACTAAGTTCTGACCAGTGAAATATAAGTGGAAGTTACTGGGAGGGCTTCCAGGAAAGTTCCTTTAAAAAGAGCTGAGCTCCCTTTTGTCTTTCCCCTTTCCTTCTTCCATTGGCTGGAATGCAAACACGATGAAGCTGAAATATATATCTTACAACCATATGGTGACCTTAAAGATGGAAGCACTTCATCAAGGAAAACAGAGCAAGAAGATACGATGAGCCTGGGTCACTGATGATATCCTGGAACCACTTCACCACCCCTTGACTCATGTTACCACTAATTCCCCATTGCTTTCCTACATTAATTCAAACTTGACTTTGTAAAAATTATTTTCTGGCATATAATGTTGTAAAGAAAAAATTCAAGACACTCTTTTTTTATTTACTTACTAAATTAATATAGTATTTCTTTATAAGTGACTCACTTTTACTGGATGCATGCAAAACTTGTTTATCCTTGAAATACAGGATTCCGTGGTACAACCACTTTTTTTTTTAAAACTAGTTTGTTTCTTTATGATGAACACTATAATAGCTCTGCAGATTTAGTGTAATAAAAGGGTTAAGAACAATAGCTTTGGAGACTTCCATGACTGAAAGTTTTGGTTCTGCAACTTACCAACTCTAGTTCTTACGCCCAAAGTAAGGTGATCACGTTATTTACCTTGTGTCTTCACCACAATACCTTGACTCTATCTTTCTTGAGGGAAACACAAACATGCATTCTGTTTTGTTCAAATTGCTCTTTTTTTAAGATCTCTGTACTTGGACTAAAAAGCAATTATTAACTGATATCAGCTCATAAAATTAGTTTATAACAAATCAAAATCCAAGGTGAAAAAATTATATGTGAGACAGTATTTTTACTAGATGGTTGACATAACTCAACATAATCATGTGTGTCATGAATCTTTTTATGACAACAATACAGCATCAAAATGTACAGTGTAGACCTAGAGGAAATGCAAAGAGAAACACAGGGCCCCAATAATAATGGAAAACATAAACAAATCTTTCTGTGCCTTTGACAAATTAGGTAGACAAAAGCCAAAAGGTAAAGAAATGAGATTCTAGAGACTTCAGTAGAACTAAGAGTACCTAATAAAATGCTTCCAAAAATATGTGTGTGTGCGCGCGCACATGTGCACACACACAGGCATTTGTGGAATTATCTTATAAATAGAATTCCAGATATTTTTTCAAAAACTGAACATATATATATAATGTTTTAAAATATTTCAAAAGATAGAACTTGCCTTCAAAATATAATTCAAGAAATGAACAAAACTTGAAATTAAACTGAACAAAAATATAAACATTTGGAAGTCACTTCCAGGTAATTCTTTGGTCTAAGAAGAAATCAGACATACATTGTATTTATTGTAGAAAATAATGAAAATGAGAATACCACATATCAGACTCTCCAGGTCACAGCTAAAAGCAGATTCAGAGGAAAATTCATTGCCTTAAATGCTTCAATTATAAATATGAATGAATGAAAATAAATGTTAAGTATTTAATCCAAGCGTTCAGATTTTTTAAAGACAGCAAAATTAAGAAAGAAAAAGAAGGAATTGATGAAGATGTAGTAATAGAAATTGTACTTCAATAAAATATTTTGAGGAAATAATCAGACAAGAGCTCAAGAATGTTTGTTCAGTGCTGTTTCTGGAAACTCAGAAAAAACTTTAATCTTTATTATAGGGATGACTGAATAAATCATAACACATTTCATGTTAGCAGAACAAAGAGACACTAAAATATATACCTTAATACAAAAATCTACAACAAGTGGAATTAAAAAGCAGAATGCAGGGCTGAATATAAGAATCAGAATTGGGCACTGAGGAATACATTAGCAGTTAATATAAGTTGTGTCTTTACATCTTCAGGTATTTATTTAAAGGAAGTACAGTTTGGTGTTATAATTAAAAAATACAACCCTAAAAGTATGGACTGTGAAATCGTATTTATTCTAGTGTCCTCCTTTAAGTAGAACATTGCATTCCATTTCTTTAGGGACTGTATTTCTTAATCATTGTAACAGGTATAACCTCTTGTACCCATTACAGCAAGCAATTACTAAATATAATATACCACATTTGTCTTTTCTGCAGGATCCCAAGAATTTCTCTGCCCTCAAAGCAATTTTCTGTTTAATGCTATGCTGAGGATACTGTTATTTCATACTAATGATTTACAACCCTCACCACCATATCAGAATTCCAAGCCAAAACTAAGGTACTATGAAAAGTTAACTGTTGTGGAGAGTGAATGGTCATTTCTTATCTTATTTCTCTACTTGAAGAGTTATTCCTTACCAAGAGCTCTCCGCACCTTCACTGTGGGGAAATACGCACCCACTTTAAGGAAATATTATGGGAATTAAATGTTGTGACATCTTTCAGGTACCCAGCACAGTGGTGAGATGGAGTTCCCCCTTTACCTTCTCCCATATTCTTTCCTGATCCTATCTGAGTAATTACAACTCTTCCAACCAATCCACTTTTACACAGTTTTTTTATAGAATAAACATCCAAATGCAGCATCTGTGATATATCTGAATTAAATAGTGGGTGCAACAACATGGCTATTTCAAGCTTAAATGTCAGCTCATTTTTTTGAAAGCAAAGTCATGGGAGTGAGTGTCTGTTTACACCTAATGCTGAGAAATTTAATCTCTGCAGGCTGTGACACATTCTGATATCAGAGGGTCAAAATCCCACTGGTGGAAGTTAATTTCCTTTGCTCTACAATCCACACTTACCATTCTGCACTCAGGTGGGAAAATAAAAGTTGTGTTCTTCATCCAAAGTTACTAAAAACACCCAAGCCCAAATTTAAACCTCAAAACTATGAGCTCTGCTTCCTTGGAACTCAAAAGAATAATTCTCTTTGCTACTCAGAGATTAATCACACTGCCTTTATCACCTACTATGCTTGTGTTATTTTACTCTTCTTTTGTTATTTAACTGAGAGCATTTGTGTCCATTCTACCCAACCAAACCATGAATTTGCATGTGTCAGGGAAGCTCTGGCAACATCTGATACAACTTATTCCTCATATATTAATTGCTTAATACAGTTTTTGTGATTGAATTTTGAGCTAATAACATATTTTAATTCAATACAGCATGCATTTTTAAACACTCTGAGAATGTCCAAAAACAATTTGGCACTTAGGTAAGAAAAGACTTTATTCAGGCTGGACGCGGTGGCTCACGCCTGTAATCCCAGCCCTTTGGGAGGCCGAGGCGGGCGGATCACAAGGTCAAGAAATCGAGACCATCCTGGCCAAAATGGTGAAACCCAGTCTCTACTAAAAATACAAAAATTAGCTGGGCGTGGTGCCATGGGCCTGTAGTCCCAGCTACTGGGGAGGCTGAGACAGGAGAATTCCTTGAACCCGGGAGGCGGAGATTGCAATAAGCTGAGATCACGCCAGTGCACTCCAGCCTGGCAACAGAGCAAGACTCCATCTTAAAATAAAATAAAATAAAGAGACTTTATTTGAAAGGATTAGTGCAAGAGGGAGACTGGACCATTACAGTAAGGAGAAAGGGGCTGTTTTAGTTTGGAGAACATTCTTATCATGAGATCTGCAAGTATCTCAAGGGTTAGGAAAAAAGAGATTCTCTTTCATAGGAAAGAATAGACAAGGCTAGAAAGAACCAGGTGTGGAGAAGTACCATGACAGGAGTGACACGATCTGTCAGTAGATGAGGGAATATTTTACCCTGAACTCTGCAGCGTACTCCAGGGAGAGGCTGTGGAGGAGGAGCTGTGTGCTGGCTGAGGCTGAGGGCGGGACAAAGTTCAGCCTAGGAGAAGCAAAGAATCTTAACCAAAGTTGGTTTAGCCTGCATTTTTTTCTGATTGATCAGTGGGGACAAAACAGCTTAGCTAATATCATTTATGAGACAAACAAATGGAATTTAGAGGGTCTGCGTCTGGCCTTGTTATAAGTGTTGATGGCTATTTACTCTGTGTTGCTACAAAAATATATGTGAAATTGGGTAATTTAAAAAGAACAGAGGTTCATTTGGTTCACAGTTCTGCAGGCTGTACAAGAAGCATAGTGTCAGCATTTGCTTCTGGTGAGGGCCTTGGGAAGCTTACAATCATGGCAGAAGGCAAAGTAGGAACAGGCACACCACATGGCAAGAGAGGGAGCAAGAGAGAGAGGAAGAGGTGCCAGGCTCTTTGAACAACCAGATCTCACGAGAACTCAAATCAAGAACTCACTCATTACTGCAAGAACAGCACCAAGCCCTTCATGAGGGATCCACCCCCATGACCGAAACACCTCCCACCAGGCCCCACCTCCAACATTAGAGGTCACATTTCAACATGAGATTTGAAGGGGACAAAACATTTGAACCATATCAATGCCCACAAGACAGCATTGGTGAATCTGATTTAAGTCACATGGGGAATAACGGTTAGCTGCACGAAGCCCTTTCTGGAACACAAAGCAGTGGGGGCATTTATTAACCTTTTCTGTTTTCCAGGATCACAGGGTTCTGGTAAAGTTCAAACTTGTCAGAGGATACAAGGAGAAAAGGTGCAGTGTCTCCATTCAGGAATTTGGAGACTAAAGAAAGGGTCAAGGAAAAATTGTTCACATTTTTAAAAATAGTAACGATTAAGCAGAAGACAAGAAGGAAGACAATTAGATCTCATTTGATTTCCAACACCTTCATGATGCAGGCACCACAGTCTCTCCGTTAACAGATGAGAAGAAAGAGGCTTAGAACTGCTAAGTAAATAATCCAGGGACTCACAGACAGGACATAGCAGAGCCAACTTTGAATCCAGATCATTTTGACAGCCCAGGGCACAGTTCATATATGAAAAGGCCAACTAACAAAATGTCAGCTAACAAATGCATCACTGTGGACAGTCAGGAAATACCTGCAAGCTCCAGAACTTTCTCATTTACATAGCACTAACAGAAACTTTTGGACTTTCCCTGCAATGAGGCAGAGTGTCAATCCCTACTGAGATGGACCCCAATAACCATTCAAAATACATATATAAAAAACAAGTTTAAATATTTTGCCTATAACTTTTATTCCAAAGCTTATGAACTCTCCTCTTTTAGCATTACAGGAAAATGATGTATTTGTTCAAGGATATAAAAATTGTGGCCAGGGCTCCCATAGTGAATGTATGAAGCAGGAAGCTGGGGGGATCCATGGAAACTTGAGCATTCTCTTCCAGAACTCTCCATCCCTGCTAAAGCTAAAATGCCCGTATCATGGGCAAAGCTTGTCACACTAGAAAGGTCAAAATTTAAAAATGTTCTTACCAAGTATCTCCCAGTAGTATGTGGCTGATATGAGACTGAGGCAAAGGTTCTCCTAGCAGAAAAGAAGGGACTCAGTAACCTGGGAAAGGTGACCTTCACCTAGAAAAGGAAGAGACTGAGAATTTCTACAAATGAGTTCAGGTGAGAATATGTATTAGAGTTCTCCAGAGAAACAGAAATAGAACTAATAGGAGGGGTGTGTGTGTGTGTGTGTGTGTGTGTGTGTGTGTGTGTGTGTGTGTAGGGAGGGGGGAGAGAGAGAAACAGAGAGAGAAATTTATTATAGGGAATACAATATGAAATAATCATTCACACAATTAATAAAGACTAAGAAGTCCCAAGATCTGCAAGCAGCAAGTGTCAGGCCTCTGAGCCCAAGCCAAGCCATCGCATCCCCTGGGACTTGCACGTATACGCCCAGATGGCCTGAAGTAACTGAAGAATCACAAGAGAAGTGAAAAGGCCCTGCCCTGCCTTAACTGATGACATTCCACCATTGTGATTTGTTCCTGCCCCACCCTAACTGATCAAGGTACTTAGTAATCTCCCCCACCCTTAAGAAGGTTCTTTGTAATTCTCCCCACCCTTGAGAATGTACTTTGTGAGATCCACCCCTGCCCGCAAAACATTGCTCTTAACTTCACCGCCTATCCCAAAACCTATAAGAACTAATGATAATCCACCACCCTTTGTTGACTCTCTTTTCAGACTCAGCCCACCTGCACCCAGGTGAAATAAACAGCCATGTTGCTCACACAAAGCCTGTTTGGTGGTCTCTTCACACAGACGCGCATGAAAGCAAGCTGGAGACCCAGGAGAGCTGATGTGTAGTTCCAGTCTGAGTATGAAGGCCTGAGAACCAGGAGAGCCAGTGGTATAGTTCCAGTCTGAAAGCTGGCAGGCTTGAGACCCAGGAAGAACTGATGTTTCAGTTCAAGCCCAAAAGCCAGAAAAAAAACAATGTCCCAGCTCAAAGAAGTCAGGCAAGAGGAGTTCCCCGCTTTTCACAGAAGAATTAGCCTATTTATTCTATTCAGGCCTTTAATTGAATGGATGAGAGCCATTCACATTAGGGAGGGCAATCTGCTTTACTCAGTCTGCCAATTCAAATGCTAATCTCATCCAGAGCCACCTCACAGACACGCCCAGAATAATGTTTAACTATTTGGGCACTCCATGGCCCAGTCAAACTGACACATACAGTTAATCATTATACCATGTTAGTTTGTCTTCTTGTCCACTCAACTTTCTTCTAACTACTGTATAGTATTCCATTGTGTTATATACATGCACAGTTATACTTTATAAAGATGAAAGGGCTGGGCACAGTGGCTCACACCTGTAATCCCAGCACTTTGGGAGGCCGAGGCAGGTGGATCACGAGGTCAGGAGATCAAGACCATCCTGGCTAACATGGTGAAACCCTGTCTCTACTAAAAATACAAAAAATTAGCTGGGCGTGGTGGCGGGCGCCTGTAGTCCCAGCTACTTGGGAGGTTGAGGCAGGAGAATGGCGTGAACCCAGGAGGCAGAACTTGCAGTAAGCTGAGATCGTGCCATTGCACTCCAGCCTGGGCAACAGAGAAAGACTCCATCTCAAAAAAAAAGAAAACAACCATATTTATTATTTTGCTTAATATTATGTTTGTAAGTTCCATTTATGTTATTTTTGGCTACAGATCATTTTCTTATTGCTATATAGTATTTCATTGTGTGACTACATGAAAATTTATTCATCCAGTTGATGGAATATTTGGGTGGTTTCCAGTTTGGGATGATTCATTTATTTTGACATCATGAATATTTAGGTTGCTTCTGATACATTTCTTTAATACGTTGCGAAGGCATCATTTTGCATGACTGCTTGTACAGATACATAAATGTTTCTCTTGGGTGGCCACAGGTTAAACAATGGTCTATCTGGATCATGAATGGAGAGAAAAGGAAACAACCAGAAAGCTCTCTCTCCCCACCTATTCTCTGTCCATGGCATCTGCCACTTTCTCTCACTCTGCCCCTACCACACTGTGACCTAAGCAGCTTCTACCTTCTCCCAGGAGTTCCTCACAGATTTTGTCTTATAAACATTTTCTTGAAGTAAAACATACCTACAGAAAAGTGCATATGTTTTAAGTATGTAGTGCAAAGAATTTATGTGAATTGAGCACATGTAAGTAACCCAGATAGAGATAAAAAATTATTAGCATCTAGAAATGGAACAATGCATTAGAGGATATGTAATTCCAGCTTTACTAAATACTGCTGAATTGCTTTTCAAAAATTACCACATCAACTAACTCTCACCAGAAGTAAAGATGTACACCCGTTTCCCTTCAATCTTGTCAGCACTTGGGGATAGCCATACGCTAGCTTTCACTATGCTAATAGGTAAACATTCTTACTGTTTTTAGTTATTTTACTTAATTTTTAATATGGTTGAGCCTATCTTCATGCTTATTTGTTAGTTGGAATATGCTGCACTTGTTTTGCTATTGAGTTGTTGTCCTGTTTTGAACCTTTCCTTAAGAGTCCACAGCTTATCCAGTTTTCTACACAACTCACTTCTGTTTGCTGCCCTTCATTATAGACTTAATGCCTTCTCATTGCTAGAGCACTGTGCCCTCCTTGGGGCTCGATGGTTTATAATAAAGCTTCCCCAGGAGATCTCATGGGGGCCAGGTTCTTTAGTGGTGGCCACTAAAGCTACTACCTCTTATTCCAGGTGTCATAAACCAGTGGCTGGACCTGGTTGGTTCACAGAGTGTTCTCAATGTGAGGAATCAGGTATTGTGCTTGGTTGTCATATAAGCAGCTTAGTTCCCATTGTTTTATACCTGGCCTGCTACCCTCATTCATGTTACCTTCATGCCCCATAGACATTTGAGACTTGATGCAAACCAGTCTGTTACAGTAAAAGCACCACTGTCTAGGAAGTTCTGGAGATGGGTTATCAGCTCATTTACATCAGCAGCTGCGGGATCTTGGGCAAGTCATTTCACCTATTGGAGCCACTCTCTGCTAGCATGAAGGAGAACATAAAGATACCTTCCTTGCCTATCTCACAAGGTTGTTTGGGAAACTGAATGAAAGAATGTGTAAATGTGCTTTGCAGGTTTTTTGTGAAACAGGAATAGCTCTTAGTATTCTCGCCTAGCCCTGTCTGTGGTGCCCAGGATGCTGCATTACCTCCTTTCTACCCTCGCCCTGAGTATTGGTCCTAGGTAGAAGCTGAGGTGAATATACTGAAAGCAGTAAGAATCTTCACCAGGCCCCTCCCAGTCATATCACAAGGTGTTGTGGCTTATTGACAAACACAGACCTCATGTTTCTCTGAGAACTGCCCTGTGAACACCTAGATAGAACTAAGGGTGTGAAATACAAATGTACTATTTGCCTACACTTATGGAAATAAGAGCACATGACACAGTAGATGGCAAGGTGAGGCTTTAAGTCAGAAAGCAACCTCAGCTGAAACAAATGCATAATTATAATTTGATTTCAGAAGTGGAAACATGACCCAAATTCATGCACCTACTGATTAGTCCAAATTCCTGTATTGTTGAAGCTGGAGCAGAAGTGGGGGTCCACTGTGGAAGTAAGGAAAAGCACAGCAGAACAGGGGTCTCATCCAGGGAGCCATGTCGATGGCTATGGGGAGCTCCACCTTGCTCTTGGGGTGGGGCCCTGGCCCTGGGTGGGACTGTGGGGTGATGAGGGTTGTGCTATGCTGGCTACCTGGTGGTAATTGCCAAGGAGAGAGCAGCACGTAGATCCTCCCTGTCATCAGGCAGAGCTCTTCAGTGAGGTGGGCTCAGGGAGGGCTCTGTGCCTCTGTTCAGCAGAGCTGCAGCTGCTGCCCAGCTCTCAGGAGGCAAGCTGGACTCCCTCACTCAGCTGCAGGAGCAGGGACAGTGAGGCTCAACCCCGCCTGAGCCATGCCAGCCAACTTCACAGAGGGCAGCTTCGATTCCAGTGGGACCGGGCAGACGCTGGATTCTTCCCCAGTGGCTTGCACTGAAACAGTGACTTTTACTGAAGTGGTGGAAGGAAAGGAATGGGGTTCCTTCTACTACTCCTTTAAGGTAAGTTTCTTGCCTGCGACTCTGAACACTGACTTATAACAATGAGACTGCTGGAACTTAAGAGTGTCAATTGAAGTATCATAGCCAGTATCGTGAATGAGTGTTGTTTATTTTCTTTACTAAAAAGGATTTTTAAAAGTCTGAAGTGCTAAAGCAACAAGCTTTAGTGTGCAGAGACCTAGATTGTAGTTTCTTAGGAATACAGGTGGCGTTTTTCTTTCTGATGCTGCTGGAAATGTGTGAATCATGAGTAACATTTATGAGTGGATGATTTTTACTTTCCCCCTTTCCTTAGGTGAAAGCACTTTTAATTAATCCTATAGCAGTACTTGAAATGTCTGTTTCTAGTAGGGGTTAGAGCTATGAGTTTTTTGCTAGGAACACCAGAGATGCGGAAAGCTCACAATCCCCACGACAGTGACTGATATGATGAGAAACAACATTGAATAAGGCAGGAAGGACGACACTTTCTTTGATGATCCTTTTCATTAAACATCAGTGAGAAATATATTTCTTTGAGGGTAGTTGATGATGCCACCATTTGCAACAAATTACCTCCTAGAACAAATGAAAGACAGAGAGTTTGGTGAGTTTCACCTTCAAAGTATCCAAGGGCCACACTGAGGAAGGATCTTCATTAAGCTAATACTGTATTGTTTCTTATTCTGCAACAAGATCTTGTGGACAGAAATGAACCACACATTTGGGAAAAGAACAGTTTCCTGCTTATTGCCTCAGAATGCTGGGTCATCAGGTTATTTCACACCTGTCTAATGATATGTTTAGTCATTGCAATAATTCACAGGTCTCAAACTGGTCCTTTCCACTGAAGAAAAAATTACTTCAAAAAGATTCTAGTTGTTGCTTTGTTGGGTTTTGTTGTTGTTGTTGTTGTTGTTAATCCTCCGTATGTTCTTGAAATGATTTGGTTTTTACGCAATGAGGTAGCATTACTGTAACATCCACCTCCCTACTGGAAGTTCACTTCTTTTGCAAATATTCAGAATAAAACTTTCAGCAGGGTGCCGTCCCAGGAGTCAGACTTAAACTTCCAGGGCCCTAATGATCCCGCAGCAAAGCAGAATCTGAGCAAACCACTCCTCCACTGGCTTCAGTGAAACCCTGTCCCTCGGAATCAGCTCCTAATGCATATGCACATACGCAGCCCAGCTGCACAGCTCCACGATGTAGCTTAGAAAGTAAAATTAGAGTTTGTTGCCACTTAATGTCGACTGAATAATCCCTTTTATGAAATCAGCCTGCAGACCCAGAGAGTCTGTCTTGGCAGGCTTTGTGCACCCAGGAAGCACAGGACTCCACTCAGTATTGCTGCCTGTGTAGCCTCTTTGATATTCTTAGAACATGACAGAAAGCAGAATGAAGAGAGGCCCTCCATTGCAAAGGGAATAAAATCAGCAATAAGGTGGTTATTCTGATACTCAGGCAAGAATCAATCTCAGCTGAAATCTCATTTGCCATTTTTTGAATATAGCACCTACAGGGATATTTGGAATATGTGAAGAAACAAATCCCACCTTGCTCTCTATGAGTGTTTGTCCTCTCTATCCTAGCAACATCATCGCCAGACACTAACGAGAATCACAGCATCTCTAGCTGATTCCTATTGATATGTTTGCAGCAAAACGGCTGGACCACTGGACAAGGAGAAAAGCAGAAAGACAGGAATTGTGTTTGGCCAGGAGCTTAGAATGCTCAGATTCATTATTTGAGAGATATGTGTATTGACTAAAACCCTGTGATTTTTAGTTACAAAGTGATTACTGGTGGTATTTGTGAGAACTTAGCTTACATTTCTTAGTGTAACTTTTTTTCTATGATCCCCTTTGAGCACAAGCAATTTTAATGCATTGTTGATACAGAAATAGTTCTGATGCAAGCCCTTGTTCACTGCAATTCATTTTATCTGACATACTTCTAGAGAAGAAATTCAAAACCATGCCCCCTTTACTGTCTCCCAGATGTATCCCTTTAATCCCCATTGCCTTCATCAAAAGCAGTAAAAAAATAGCATGAAAATAAAAATAGCAGCAGCAGTAAAAGTCACAGAAATAACAGCAACAACCATACATCTCATTTACTTTGGGCATTCTTGGTGCCAAGAGTCGTAGCAAGACTCACTTAGCAAGTGACTTCTGTGAAGTATCTCATTTAATTCTCACAATCCATGGTGTATCTTTCCTTCCGGACCTGCCTTCCATCTTCATCTGTTTATCTCAATTTTACCCAGTCTATAAAGCTCAGCTTGGGTTGCTTCCTCCATGAAGCCCTCCTTGACTCATCCCTCCCTGAGCTTCATTAGTGTCACGGACTGTACCTCTCTTCTTGCCACTTCATGCAGCTCTGTCTTAAACTGCTATTTCCATATGTGTTGGCTGAATGTGTTACCGTCCTCAAGCTCCTTGAGTAAAATGAATGCCTTATATTTGTTTCATATTTTCTCCCAGGACCTACCACTATGTTAGTCATACTCAATAAACATTGACTGCATAAACAAATTGTGATGTGTTTTTTCTTCCAATTACCAACATTTTGTCAAATAAGCAACAGAAAGCATGTATTCCCTGTGACAGAGGTGGGTGGGGGCTCTCATTAACCAAGTTTCCACCCATCAGCCCCTATCCTGCCTGGTCTCTATACTCACCCAGGTCCCTTTCTGCAAGCATGTTCAGCTTGTCCCTATTCCATTTCTAAGCCAATGAGACCAAAGTCGGTTCTAGATTCCAGTGGGTGGGGTATGGAATTAGCTGAGGCACCATGAGCTGGTACCAAGCACCTGGTCCAGCCCTGGGGAATCCATCTCTATGGCATGGCAGCCTTACCTAGTCTCAGCTGTCTTGCTCCATCCACTTACCTAGGCTCCTGACTTCGTTTCCCATCTCACATTCTAGTTCTTATCCTCTGAACCCCAAAGCTCTTTCGGGAGGAGACAAAGCACCCCGTCTGGATCTTACTGGCACTTCCTTCACAGGCTTAGAGTCTGTTCCTTCCTCCCACCTCCACCCTTGAATTCTGGCTTCTGCTCCCACCACTCTAACCTACTCTACCTTCCTAAGCATGTGAGGCTCTTGGAAATGAGCAGGGAGGTCTGGGCTGGGTTCACCCATCCCATCTTCCACCATGGGCCTTGTGTAACTAACCCTACGTGGTCTTGGGTTCAAGATTCTCAGCTCAGACCCTGGCTCCCTTCACAGTTTCCAGTTCTGCGTGCTTTTAACATCACATCCAGCTCACCTCTTCAAGACCTAGGTCTTGGCACTAACGAATTATATGCGTTTCAAGAATCTACCAGAAGTTTTCAAGGGGAAATGGGAACCAGCTCATCAGAAAATAAATGAGGTATCTGAATATAAGGCTGTCCAAATGCAAAACAAATACAAAACTCTTCACACAGAAAGCCCTTAATTTTGCTGGTGAATTCACCAGCAATGTTTCCTGAATCTCTGATACTTAATGAGAAACCTAATTAGAAGTAACTGGGAGGGAGACCTGTCTTGATTAGTGAATTACCTAAATTATAAAATAATGTAAATGAAACTTAGTTTTATTACTCATAGGTGAGCACAGAAACATGAACTAAGACTGCTAAATATCACCTAACAACAATCTTTTATTGCGCCTCCTTCGGTGGATAGTTACAAGTGATACACAATTAGTCTAACTATTGTTTATATGTAAATGGTTGCTTCTAAGTGCTTGAGGGTGATTTGACACAGTTTGTTCTCTTTGTTTGTACACCCTCCCTGCCACGCTGCCTTACTGTTAATTTTCTTAATACACTCTTCCTCCATTAATATAACAAAAGCAAATTTCAACTCAACGCATGTCCCAATTATCTCACGCTATGCTTTTGCAAGGGAGCTCAAATTAAGAAGTTTAAGTAGACCATGCTTGTTGTCACTACATTTCAGTTGACAACTCATTTCTAAGACCTTCTTCTACCTATCAAGTACTGGCATTTTCACCTGTGACTGTCATCTCAACAGCTCACACCTTTCCAGGGCTTGCTGTTCTCCCTTCCTGCCCTGGCCCCAGGACAGTGTCAGGGATGTCCTTCCTGGAATCCAGAATCCCTCATGTCCCAACCCCCAAATGTATCTCCTGCAATTTGTAACAAGAGGTCTTGCATTTACATCATGCATTTTTTATTCTTTTCTAATTAGTCTCGCTCAGTATGTTCAATCTGAGTTTCTACAGTTGAATACTGTGGCTGCTCCTAAGGGAATTACTACCAGTTTTGCTCGGTTAAATCATTATTAAACATATTATTCCTTCCTGCCAGTTCTGCTACCCAGACCTAGTGCTCTGCTTTCCAATCCCTGACCCTGGGTAAACTCTACTGTGCAGTGTGTCCAATTTCACTTCACACAAATGAGAAAGGCTGAGGATGGCACGCAATTTCCAAACTATAGACGCTAGTATTTGAAAAGGAAATCTTCCTCAGCTAAATTTCTCTTTGCATTACTAATACATTTGATGGCAGGAAGCATAATCTTAGCTAATTCAGAATAAACCTAGTCATTGCAGAGCTTTTCAGCCCAGGAAGAGTTTTCACATTTTCTGGCTTCGGGAAGGCATCTAACTCCAGGGGCAGTGCTTCTGTAGTGCATTTCTCTCTCTCTCTGTCTCTCTGTCTCTCTGTCTGTGTGTGTGTGTGTGTGTATGTGTGTGTGTGTTGGGTGGGGAGTGGGGGTAGGGGATGGAAGTTGAAGAGAGTCTGATCTACTGAGGGATCTGAGCAAGTTGGCATCAGCTGAAACAAGACCTGTCTGTCCCTCAGATGTGGTCATCCTTGTTCTGGACTTTCATCTGGGTTCCCATCCGACCCGTGTCAGGCCCACACTGCTTTCTGGGGTAATGTCCCTTGGCCACATTCTCTCCTGGTACAGGGTGCTTGAATGCCTGTCTCTCAATCCCAGCGATAATTTCTGCCTCCTTCCTAAGAATAGAAAGTTTGACTGCTACCAACTTTGGGCTGCAGAAAACAAAATGGAGCATCTCTGGCCCTCTCTCATCCCACATAGCCACCTACGCTATACAACTTCCACCTCATGATAGATGGGAAAATCTGGGAGACTGTACTTCCCTGGTCCCTACACAGTAAGTGGACCTCAGCGCCCTTCCAATCCTGTGCTCCCCAAATGTAGCAAATGTTCTCTCTTCCTCCGCTTTTTCCTGCTAACCCTTGGAGGGGGGCAATCCAATACCCTCTTGTCATTGTCTCAGTTGCCTCGCATCTCCCCGGCATCTGACACCACTGCTGCGCCATCAAACTCTTCCATCACCCTCAGCGACCCCCCTGTCATGGGGAAATTGATGACACAGTGTTCCTCCGAATTTATTATTCCAGGCTCTCTGTTCTGAATGCTCAAAAGTCACACCCTCTTGCAACAGAAAAACCCATTTCTCTTCCAGCTGTTTAAGATATCCTCACTGAGGTATTTTGAAAGCCCAGTGCTGACTTGTTTCTCTCCGTCTGCACTGATAGAGTAAAGAGTGCAGTCTGAGGACAGTGGGGCTGCCTGGGCTGGTGGACAGTGTATCAAAGAAGTGGAAAGAAGCACATCCATTCATGCTTGACAATGTCATTCTGTCATCCTTGAAATAATTTCCTGTTGATGAAGTAAGAATGTTTCAAGCCATGCACTCAGGTAGATAAGAAATCTAACACTATTTTTCTTAAGTAAACTGAGCTTCTCTCTGGACCTCTCAGTCCCCCAAGTAAACTCAGGCTTTTGAGCTTTCTCCATCATTTCAATGAGGCAGTGTGGCTCAGAGAGCAGGCTTTAGAGCCAGACTTCTGGGGTCAAATCCCAGTGCCACACCACCTAGCAGAGTGACTTTGGGCACTTTACTTCCACCGGTGTCTCAGTTTCCTCATCCAACAAACAAAGCTAATAATTGCATGTCCTGTAGAGAGTTGTTGTGAATAGTTAAGTGAGAGAATGCTTGTATAGCCTTAAAGAATAGCAAGCGGCCCCCAGGAGTGTTCATTATTCATAATTAGAGTCCCAGGAATTCGTCATTCCACTCTTTTCTCAAGACAACTACTGAGAGGTGAGGAGGCAGCATTAGCTGTAAGGAAGAAGTTTCGGAAGATGCTGAGAGAGACCACTGCAGGTGGAAGCACTTCAGGACAGCTTTGATATGCAGTTGGTCCTCAAACAATGGTCATGAATTAAGCTGTTTCTTTTCTTTTTTTAAAAAAAAAAAAAATGAGACCATGAAAATGTAGAATAAGATATAGATATAGAGGGAAAATTTCCATTTCTTACTTTGTCATCCTGATATTATGTCTAGCTATTATCTAAGCAAACTTAATGGCCCACTACATGAAAGGCTATTTGCAGAAAGAGCAAATTATGCCCTATCTGGAGAAAGAAAGAAATGGCTTCTTCTCTGGTGTGAAGATTTTCCAGGCCACAGATGGCAAAATCACCCAAGGTCATGAGGAAGTTGTAAGGAATAATCAAGGTTCTTGTTTTCCCACTTAGGCAATATTGATGGCTGCCTAAAAATGATAGATCTATTACTCTTGTCAGCACTTTACAGTTTGCAATATGATTTCACAATATCACCTTTGAACCTCCCATCAGCTCTAGGGGGATTTAAAATAGCATTCTTTGAGCAGATATGAAACTAAAGTCTGAGAGAAGTTAAAGGTGTAAACTTCCTAAAAGTTAAGATACGGTAAAAATAAAATAAGAAAGAAAAGAAAGTGAATTCTGAGCTGATTTTGGTCTGGATAAGTTAAGCTCTCCAACAGTAAAAAACAAACCCTAAATCTCCATGGTTTAACACACCAGAGGTTTATTGTTCCCTCATATCACAGTAGCAAACAGGTCAACTTGTAGCTACACCTTCTAGAACAAGTGGCTTCCAGGGGTGATGGTAAACTTTCTCTTGCTGGCTTTGGCCTGAAATGACACATGACTTTGACTGAATTCCATTGGCAAGAATTAATTACCTCGATAGGCAACAGAAACGCCCCCAGGGTCGAGGGTATAATGCATGGCTTTAAAGACTTGATCCTTACCTTCTGGCAGATAAAACCCAAATCCTTGGGCCTGGCCTACTGGCCTTTCACATTCTGACCCAATCACCTTCTCTACTCCTCTCTTCACATCCTGGACCACGTTGTATTGACTGTCTTACCAAAGTCTGAGGATACAGGGTCCTGTTTACCTTTTCTGGATATGCCTTTCTCACACCTTTTTCTTCTGATATCATGCTAACCTCAATTGCCTTCTCTTCTGGGAAGGCTTCAGAATTGTTCAGTAGTCCAGCATCATCACATCACTACCCTTCCGCTCCTAAAGCACTTAGAATCTCTGTGCAATATGGTTCCTCTCTTGACATGAATGTTCACCTACATACACACACATGCATGCACACACACACCCATGAGCACATACACATGGACACATACAAATACACAGTGACAGACACACATGCCCACACACACACAGACTAGATGTCAGGTATTTAGGGACACCTTTAGATCCTACTATTCCTAGTACAGTGACTGACACACAGCAGATAAAAGGTCAATAAATATTTTGTTGAGTGAAAGAGTATATCAAGAAATAATCTGTAAAACAAGTTTACTGCTAATATCTCAATAAGTTCATGTGAATGAATTTGGGTAGATAAAGTCTTAATCCTTATTCACCAACCATTTGGCTTGAATTTATAGGTGTCATAATTTGGGAGGGATTCGTGACATCACAGTAAGCCATGTTCTATATTATTTAGTACTGATGAGGAATAATGATGATGCTATCAGATTTTGGGAAAAATCAGTAGGATTGGTGAGTAGAGGCACTACACAAGCCTGGAAAAGGGAAAGGAAAAGAGAACAGGTTTCTGTAACCCAGGATGCCATTTGGTTGAAACAATACTTAGTTTCAACCTCCTTCTCACTTTCCCAGCTAAGTACTCACTCCCCTAGTCTCCCTTGCAGTTAAAGGTAGCACAGTTTGGGAAGCTTAATTGGAAGTCTCTGAGATTTCTAATAAAGATTTTTCCTTTTCTGATGAAAATGGAAAGATATTGCTGGCATTCTGATGTCCCCCCGACTTGAATTCAGACACAATGCATGGAGCCGCAGCAGCCATTTTGTGACCACAGGAAAAAAAAGCCAAGGGAATCTTAGCAAACTGAGTTCAGCAGCAACATATCTTCAGATTTCTTATTATATGAAAAAAAATAAATCTTTGTTTAAGCCATTGCTAAGCTGAATACTTTCCTAATTGATATAAATACTAAGTGTAATACGACATTGACAGTATTGAAGCCAAGATCTTAAAACGTGGCCCCCAGAGAGTCAAGCAGACATTGCATTATTACACATTTGGAGGGTACAGAGGCTGGCTCTGCCCATGGTTTTTGTCTTGTTATTATCTACTTTACAAAGAGATTGAATAGATTCTTACAAAAACTGATTCAGACTAGATTGTATGGTTTTGAGTAACCAAGAAAGTAAAAGTTTCTCCCCCTCCTCAAAGAAAAGGGCCTTACATTTTTCAAATGATTCTCTACATTCCAGATAATAACAATGCCATTCACTTATATAATTTTATGAAAAAATACTAAAACCATTCTGAAAACATCAGCTCAAAAAACTACCCAAAACATTTGCTCATTTTTTCATGATGGCTCAATAAGAAGATTTTTTTATTCTCCTCCAAAAAGCATAAGGAATCACATCCTTTCCTGACAGCTTAAAACATCCAAGCAAAATGTGAGCTGGAGCCATGGGCTCTGGATCTGGCAGGCAGGTGTGGACCCTCAGCACACCACAGGGCTGCTCTAGCCCCAGGCATTTCTGCCCTGGGTACAGAACAATAACCACCATCCCTGCCTGGATGGTGAAGTAGGAATGGAGCCAGTTCTCATGTGGGAGGAAGAGTTTTGAGAGACAGGAGAAAGGGGGGTAGTCATGGAGGAGTTCTGCTTACTAATCCGTGACAATCCTCTCCAAGCCCAGAGAAGGTGGGAGGTAGGGGAGGACCGATGTTCTTCCCCATCAAAGGCCAGCCTCCTAGACTCTCCATTCATCCAGCTTCTTCACCCTCCTGGCCTCTCCACTTTCCCCGCCTTTCCACTTACTCAGATCCTCCACCTTTCCAGACACTCCATCCTCAAAGACTCTCCACCCACCCAGGCTAGTCATGCATTGCTGAAGATAAATAAAAAAGAAACTTCCTGGGACTCTTTCCTCCTTCTAAAGACAGGAGTAGGTGGTTGGAAAGGAATAAGATGCAATCATAACTTTGACAAGACTCACAAGAACCCTCATGAAGATTCCCTGCCCTCTCACAAGCCTCTCTTTTCCCAGCCTTAACTGCTTGCCCTCATCCTTACCAGGGCATTCAGCTTGGACTTTGCATGCTCAGTTTTTAAAAAACATTTCTGTCTCCCCCTTTCTCACCATCCCTCTTTTATCTCATCAGAACTTCTTTCTTCAATAAACTGATTCCAAGTATTAGCAAAAAAAACCATTCTAAGTAAAAGAGTTCTGAGTTCCATCCCTCAAGTGTCTCTTCTTATAACCCCCCTAACATATGTTAGGGGGTTTAATATTAATGTAAAATAAACTCCTACTCCTCATGCCCTCTGGACAGAGTCTAAAGGGTTCTTGGAGTTCCTTAAAGAAGCCAAAACTCTTTTGCTGGGCTACAGCCACGATTCACCCAGGCCTCTGAATCAGACCCAAGATATCCCCACAGCACTCAGAATTTCATTCACATACAGATACTGAACGAAGGTGTTCACACAAGGAGCATTATTCACAAGTCATAATTTAATAAAAAATGACAGGGAATATTGTGAGTGCTCAAATGCAGGTTTCTCATCTTTCACCTATTATTGTAGACTCTAACCCTTGGCAACACAGAGCAACCCATGCAGATAGAAGATATTCTTTTGGCTAAGAATACATTTATTCCCTTTCCAATGTATTTAGTCCCTTTTCAGGATTTTTGGTCTAGGTTAAGATGAAAATGCAAAGAGTATTCAAGAACACAGAAACTATCAGCCTAAAATAAAACTTAGAATAATGTAATGAATGCAATTCTATCAGGCCACTCAGTCTTTTCTATTGATCATTTCATTCATTAATCAGGTTAAGCAAGCTTATGCTGAGGAAACAAATAACTGGATATTCTCAGTGGGTTAAAATCATAATATTTTAATGTTTGTTTCCTACTCATGTCCCATGTCCATCACAGGTTAACAAGGGGACTCCGTGTATTGCAATCTCTCAGGGAACCAGTTGATGGAAGCCCCATGTCAACAAAGGCTTCCATAATACTGAAGTCAGAAGAGCAAGAGCTAGAGAGATACAGAGTAACGAACCTTGCCCTGGCTCTCATAAGCTTCTGCCCAGAAATAACACATATGACTTCCACTCACTATTCATTGGCCAAAGTAAGTTCATGGTCACTTCTGGTATCAGTGGAGCAGAGAAATGTAATCCCCCTGCTGGGAAAGGCAGGGAATCTTGGTGCTCAGTAATGTCTAATGCAACTCCTAAAGCTCTGAGACAGGCATTATCCCCTTTGATTTAGAGAGAAGAAAAGTGAGGCTCTGAGAAGATAAGTTCACATAACAGTTAATAATCCAAAAATTTTAACCCAGATACTGGTTAAAATTATAACCCAGATAAGGCGCATCCTCTTTCCACCATATCAGAACTTCCCAAAGGTTGTTCCACAGAACTCTAATTATGAGAGTTCTTAAGCAGTTGTCAGGGGAATGTGAAATAAAGAATTTTGGAAGCACCACATATTATACACCATTATATACTTAGAGGATGCATTCACCATTTAACTCTCTGAGAAGTCTTACAGTAAGGAAACTTGTTTATGGTGGCTCACGCCTGTAATCCCAGCACTTTGGGAGATCAAGGCGGGTGGATCATTTGAGGTCAGGAGTTTGAGACCAGCCTGGCCAACATGATAAAACCCCATCTCTACTAAAACTACAAAAATTAGCCGGGCGTGGTGGCAGGTGCCTGCAGTCCCAGCCACTCAGGAGGCTGAGGCAGGAGAATTGCTTGAACCCGGGAGGCAGAGGATGCAGTGAGCCAAGATCGCACCACTGCACTCCAGCCTGGGCGACAGAGCGAGACTCTGTTTCAAAAAAAAAAAAAAAAAAAAAAGAAAGAAAAGAAACTTGTTTAATTCTTTAATATGCATTTTCCAGTCTATTTGACCACAGAGCATTACAATACTACCTCTAATAATGACCACTGGCACACACTTCAGAAAACACTCTGTTATATGTTTTCCTGAAAGAGCCTACCAGACAACCAAACAGAACTAGCTCTTTGAGCAGATGAGGCCCGGAGAAGTAAAGTGACCTTCCCAAGGTTACATAGCTGGTAGATGGTAGAGTCAGGACAAGAACTGCAATCTCTAACTATCCAAGTTGGAGCTTCTGCTCAGCTGTTGAGAGGATCGTGAAAAAACGAGAGTGTTTTATAAACTGGAAAGTGCTATTCGAATTTAAGATAGCATTAATTCTCTAGGCGAAGCATTACTGAAATATATAGAATACATGGAAGGACATGCGGTGCTTCAAGATAGGAAGATTAAATTTGGTGAAGATGTCAATTCTCCCCAAATTAGCATATAATGTTTGAAATAATTTTAATCAAAACTTCAATGTGATTGTCTTAAATTGATTAAATAATTTGAAATTTTTATTTAAAAAATAGGTGAGAAAAGCTCAGAAATTTGAACACAAACAACTATGGGGAAGAAAGATGTTTCCCTATTAGTTATTAATAAATGTATATCCACAGTAAGCAAAATATTACAGAACTAGCAAAATAATTGACAGATGGATCAATAACAAGAAATAGTTTGCCCTGAAAATAAAGTCCTGGTACATATATGAACTTAATGTTACAAAGAAACTACCACAATTAGTAAAAAAGGAACTAGTATTTTTGCAACAAAAGTAGTGGGTGAATAATGGTTCTTATATAAAGTTGTAAATCTCAGCTAGATTGCGGAACTAAATTTTTACAAAATAGCTAGAAAAATTATATAATGATGACACTAATTTTAGGACTAGCAAGCATTATTCAAGCCTAAAAACAAAAATTTAAAGGGAAACAACAAACTAAGAAAATTATTTGCAATAAAAATAAATATATAATATTATAGCTAATAGTATATACATTAATTATATAAAAATATAACATGGTTAAAGTCCTTAATATGTAAAGAGCCCTTGAGGGACAATAAATAATATTTCTAATGGAAAAGTGGGCATGGGAAATAAAAACAATTTTAGATTAAATATAGAGTTAAAAGAATGTGTGAAAAAATATTGTTTATTAGTGGTCTGAACAATACAAACTCAATAATTCATCATAATATGAGATATATCAAATAAAGATCAAAGGAAAATAATATATAAAGCACAGAACAGTTCCGTAAAACTGTTTGTGGGAGAGCAAATCAGAACAACTTAACCCAATTTTTCTGGAGAACAATTGAGTAATATACAGCAAACTTAAATGATGTATTCAGACATTGCTTAGTAATTCTACTTGTAGGATTATACCATAAATATACTAAAGAAACATTCAAAGACAGAAACAAAGACTGCATTAAGTTGTTTTATTAAAAAGTAAGTTTCTAGCAATGGAATAATAAAATTGTGATATAACCATAGAATGGAATATTAAGGAATATTATGCAACTATAATAACCATTTCTCTTTGTGCAATGTTAAAGGTTTTTAAAAGCACAATAAATATAACATATTTCAAGTTTTATATACACTCATAAAATATAGAAGAAACAAATACCAAGATGGAAAAGTAAGAAATTCTCTCTGAAAGTCACTTTGCAGATGATTTTTATTTTATCTTTGTGTAAAAGCTTACTGTATTTTCTAGAGTGAGCACATATTATATTTATTATTCTAAACAACAAAATAACCATGTAAGATACACCATGCCACCTCTGAAATAAATTGTGTGCATTGTATTTCCATGACAGTAAATAGGAAGAATCTATTTACTCTGCAGAAGCCCAGAAATGAACCCAAGCAAGCGAGGCTTGCATGACCCAGAGAGCACATTAAGGGATCCAGAAATGCAGGCAAGGGAACAAGACAGCCAATGAAAACCAAGGCAGATGACTGGCTGTATGAATTGAGTGCACACCAACTCATTAGCCTTTTACATTTTGCTACCCAACCACCCAACTTAGCTGCACAGAAAACACAGCTTGCAAGAGTAGCAATTCCAGACTCTGTAGCAGGAATCCTTCTGCTGAGCCTCTCTCATGCCCCCTCCCCTACTCTTCTCATCTCCCAGGATGTTCAGCTCCATTCCCTGGTCCTTACGTCTGCTTCTGCCCATCCATGTGTTCGCTCCTCCTGGTTTCTTTTGGCTACTTGATTTTGAGCCTCCCGGATGGATTTTAAATACCAGGTCCAAGCCAAAGTGGGCCCCCAGGGGAAAGTTTCTCAGACACTTTCCCTTTTTATTAGCACCTCCAGAACAGAAAACAAATTCCTGAAGGTTTATTATTTTAATTACGTGGATCATCAGGAATAATACATTCTGGGTATTTTTATTATATAGTAATTACTTTGGTTCCTATGACATTGTAGAGATTTGGACTTAATTTGCTCAAATGTTAGTTTTCCATATTTCAAGAGTCTAGAGCTTAAATAGCAATTTAAATGTTAATCTCAGTTCTTGTTATATAGCTGACATTTCATTCGTTTATTCAGCAAATATTAATTACTCATGGACTTGAAGCCCAGTGGGTTTCCAAATGATTTCTAACATCTGTGGTTTGCTATATTATGGGAATTCAGATGGAATCTCAGAATTTAATTGTTTCAAAGCTTTCAATACATGCTATTAGTGGTTAATTTGGAAGTCCTCTTGCGATCCAAGAACAAATTGCAAGAAGAGATTCACATTAAAATGATTGCAGAACATTGGCATTTCTGTTTCTGGTGAAATTCAAGGATTCACCAGTAACCAGAAAACTGAATTCGAAAGTAACGCAAATGCAGTCCCACATGCCAAGCCCTCATCGAAATGAGAACGTTTAGGATGTGGGAGATTAACATTGTTAATAAAGCATGATCTACGGCCCACGGTACTGATGATAAAAACTCCAAACCAATGACTATGTCTTTCTGGTCAGAGTAGAAATGACTAATGCAGTTATTCAACATGTCCTGGAGACTAAACTAAGAAATCAATGTCAGGCAGTAATCCAGAGTCTACTGAATCACTTTCCTGTACAGTCCCAGTCTGAAGGTGCTAGTATTACATTCTGTCACTTGTAATCATGGTGTTGAGAGGTAAGGCAAAGGCAATTCAGGTGAAGACAACTGAGGAAGATCGCAGATGGACAAGAATCTCTCCTCCTGACAGCAGATTCTTCTAACTCCGAACAATGACACAGGCCCTAGACCTTGTCCCATTATTGAAACAACTGGCTTTCAGACCGAGCTCCAGCTTGCTCATTGTAAACCTTTCTCTGCTGTTACTACCTCAAAAGTGCCTGAATGGCCACTATCTGTCCTCACTAACCTGCAGTTCTCACTCTCTGCCTTCACTTACGCTGTTGCCTGGCACCCTACTTCTTAGCTTGGCTACTTCTATTCATTGTTTCAGACTCAGCTCACATAACAGTCTCTCTAGGCTATACCTGCTGACCAACCATGACCAGCCCCTCCCCAGGTTCTATTACATGTTCCTTATTTGGGTTTCTACAACATCTTTATCATAGAAGTTCACATTGAAAATTCTGGTTGACGTACCTGCCTCCACCATCAGACTATAAGCTCCTTGTCTTCGCCTCCCTTTTATCCCCAAAGTATGTTGAACTTTGATACTAGATTCTCAGAAATGTTTATGGAATTTGGTTGTACAGATTACAAACCAGTATAATCATGTCTCCAGCTCCATGATTTTCAGGAGAGTTTCCCACTTCCGGCCTGAGTGTCATTTCTACACCAACATGTAAGCCAAGGCTCTCTCCTCTGGATAAATGCCTTTCCCTCTGCCATACTACATGGGAGTTCACAGAATGACTCTCAGTTCACAATTACTTGGAACAATCGTGGTCCACAGCCCCACTCTCCAATTCAACAGGCCTAGGCTTCAACTGCACCTCCCATCCCATTCACATTCCCTATTCTTCATGAAGTAGGCCTCTGTCAGCTTGTCTTGCCAGTCTCCAGACAAGTCTAGAGGCATTGCAGAGGGTGCAATCTCTCTCCATCCCTGTTCTAGACCCTTGTTAAAGTGATATGAAAAGCCTTACAAAGGTATTAAGACTTGAGCTAACAACCAAATTTATATGTAGCTTTATACAGATTTCTTACTTTTTGTGAATATTTAAAAAATTTTGTCATACATATTTTCATAATTGAGTGTTGTAACTGATGACAATCCTGGGTAATCCAGGAGAGAATCCCCATAGTTCATGGTAAAGCAGTTAGAAAATGTAAATGCCAACAGGAGGTCGTGATGACAATAATTCAACTGTATTTGCAAGCAAGCTTCCCAGTTGGGTTACTCAGGGGTTGATGGCAGGGGAGTGGAGGAGAGACAGATTTTAAAAAGGGGCATCATCAGAAGGAGATGGCTGTCAGGGAGAAAAATGGCAGGCCCTCCTGAACTAGCCCAGTCCTAGCTTCAGGCCTCCTTGTTGACCTTGACTGGTTATAGACCACCTGGCATTGCTTCTGTAGCAGCAGGTAGGGTGAGATGTGGGAAGAAGTTGGGATGACCTCCTGAATGACAGATTACCAACTGTCCAGCTACTGCCCAGGGGTCACCACATCCTCACATTGTGTCTCATTCTCCAAGTCTAATTAAGCAGCTTCAGGAACACAGAACTTTGCTATCTGCTCCTACCTCTTTCACTTAAAATCAGGTGCCCATGTATGTCTCTGTGTTACACTGTGACTGATCCCTAATAAAATTAGAGATTTTCAATCTTTGCACTTGATATTGCCAACTCACCTAAGCAAATTAATGAGGCTTTGAGTAGTCCTCAGAGCCTGGTGCTGTGAATGATGGAAGCCACACAAGTCTCAGTGACAGGGCAGTAGAATTTCATTGTCTTCTCACTGAGAAGTGACACCAAATCATTGAAACCTTTTTTCTTATACTTTATTTCCTATATTGGAAAATAGCAGATATTTGCTCCTTCCTGTGTTAGAGATATTCATCTTCAACATCACATACATAACAACCTTCCTAAAACAAACCCTGAAAACATGAGGGGCATGGAAAGCTTTGTGACTCCCAGGACAGCTGATGTAGCTGCATCTTGTGTGACATTTATCACTACTGTTGTGTGGAGGCCACATGTTGCCATAGAGTCCCTCCATTCCTCCAATGCATGGACCTTATGCTCAGTCCTGAGGGAGACAGTCATGAATCCAACCCAGCCCCGGAAACCCAGCTTCAGGCAAGTTTTGGCTCAGAAAGAAAATGAAGATTTGTCTCCCCCTTGAAAACTGAAAGTAAATGAGGCAACTTTCACTATCTTCAAACCAAAATTGGGGCAGAAAACTACTAGAGTAAGCAGGGCATGGTCTTTCCAGTTAAGCAAAGCTACATTCAAATCCCAGCTGCATCACCTAATGAGCTAGTAACCCAGGTAAGTAACTTCTCTGAGCTTCATTTCCTTACCTATAAGATTGAGGACAGTGATAACTCATTGGTCAGGTTGTTATGGTTAAGTGAGCAATATGTAAGCCTTCTTAAATGATGCTTGGCACATGGCAATCAATCAAAAATATTTATTGTGCACCTACTACATACATTACAAACTCAGTAAGCCATGTACTGGATTAATGTGATTCACTCAAATTATTTCATTCCCTTTCACCCTATAATTGTTAAAAATACTTAGGCTTTTTGTCTTCCAGTTTTCAGCACCTAACTGAAAAAGGAGATCACTATTCCTTGGATCTGGATAAATCCAGACTAGCCTGACAGATCCAGAATCAACTAGAGTAACTAATGTCTTGTATTTCCTGAGATAATTCCCATTTCAAATGACCTTTTCTGTGATTCTTGTAAGTAGCCTTGCACTTGTCATCAACCATGTTTCCATCTGACAGAGATTTATTAAGCACCTTCTACGGGCCAGACAGATGCCAGGGGTGGAGTTGTGACCCAGGCTTAGTGCCTGCCAGCATGGGCATCCTTTTGGCTCTCGAAGCATGGCTCATGGAGCCACATCCCAGCTATCAGCCCTGTGGCAGCATCACCATCATCAAAGGAACCCTGCAATTCATCTTTCTAAATCCCAATTTGCAATTCTCTAAGTCTGCAGAAAACTGATGTCACTGTGTAGCCTGACTAACTTGAGGTTAAAAGCCAATCAGTCATGTGCCAGCAACCATGTAATTGAGCTGAGAACAGGCCAATCTTTAGTTATTGAAACATTTTAAATACATTTCTTATTTCCACTCAGTATTGGACCATCTGGCTGGAATTTTGCCTCACATCACCACTAGGGGGCATTTTATGCCCAACTATATTCTGCAATAGTTTGGGGGTGGTGTTGGGACACCATCAGCACAGTGTGGTGGGGGGTGGGTAGGGAGAATTCTTCTTAGGCTTAGTGAAATTCTGATAGACTGGTACCGAAAATAGGATGAACAGGGTGAATTCAAGCATCACTCTGAAAAGGTAGTGAGTTAGTTATCACCCCTCAAATGTACATACGTAGTCCACAAACTTAAGGGAGGAGATAAACCAATTTTTATTGCATATCTACTATGTAACAGGCACTGAGCTAAAAATCTCCATCTTCATCATCTTATCTGCCCATCACAACTATCCTGAGATAGGTTTTGTCTTCATCCTCATTTTACAAATAAGAGGTCAGAGAGGTTATCACTTACAACCTATCACACATCCAGCAAGTAGCAAAAACTGAGTCCAGGTCAGGTTGCTTTCAAAGCCTATCAACTTTTCTTCCACGAGGCTCACCTAGTTGTGATATTCTCACTCCTCTGAAATTGTTTCCTCAGTCCCCATTACCATGACTCTCCAGATTATCCTGGGATTTGTGTGTGTCTCTGTGTGCCTGTGGGTGGGGAGGGGGACATGCACGCATAGTACGGCTGCGAATAAAGGAGCAAGCAGCTGAGTGTTTTCATACTTAATGACCCTTGTACTAGTCAGTGAAAGAGGATTTAAATTTGACTGAGTATAACTTACACACTCTACCTGTTTTATTCTCTTGTAGCACCAACACCTTACACTGTGTCTGGCATAGAGTAGGAAATTAATAGATGTTAGATGAATTCATAAACAGATAAATCAACATGGCTCTTAGGAAGACCCCAAAAGCATTTGCCCGGGGAGGCTTCCTATGTCTGGAAGTGTTCTGAAGCCTATGAAGTAAGGTGAGATTATCTTCCAACAGAAAACTCCAAAAGATGTGGAGGTGGGGAGGGTTTGATTTACAGGATTTGCTCAGCCTGCCCTAGAGACATCAGCCAATCAAAGGAAAATAGACTCCAACCTGTTTACAGAGCTCCTCGGACTTACCATCCCAAAGCATAGTCCAAGAACAAAAGCCCAGTCCAAGGGATCACTGACTCACCAGCACCGGGGAATGATTTCCAATTCACTGATACATCAAACCAGGGTGATTTGATATGCAGTGTTTGTCACTCTGAACTCCAGCAATGCAGATCTGAGCCCCGGGACTACTTTGAAAAGACTGGATCCCTTGGCTCGGATTGTACTCTACAAAGATGAAGAAAGCAGCCATTTTCTGCCCACTGGGGACCAGAAGCCTCTTCCATTAGGCAGAAACTTCATTTCTGGAAATGTGAACTTTGCTGCCAGAATCATCAATGCCGACGCTCTATGTGAAAAGCAGACCATTTACTCACTTCAGCATTGATTTTCTGGAAACATGGCCTGCCTGTATTTATATGAGGAAAGGAGAACGTGAAAGAGAGATATAGTCTGAAAATGTAACGTTGACTTCCAATGCAAAACTACCCTGAGTTTACTGATTTTATTCTCTTCCTCTTTCCAATTCTCATCCAAAAGGCTATCAGAATGTAATTTCAGTTGAAAAGGCTTCCATATCAGAAGTAGAAAATAGGGAAGGTCGATGACTTCCCTATTCCCTTCCACCTGCTAGAAAACTGGAGGAATGTCCACAAGGTGTAGAGTAGGTAAGACATTCTGAGGGAGGGGCCGACAGATTCGTCTGCTCTCTGACAGGAAGTAAAGGCCTTCCTGGGGAGGTCAGTAGAGAAGAGACCAGTCCCAGGGGATTCCACTCCTCAGAGTCCATCCACTGAGGCTGGGGCCATCTCCAGTGAGCAAATTTCTGTGGGAGGTTTACTGAATGCTGCAGACCTCACAAAAAAGGATTTTGGCCAGTGCCTTCTCCCAGCTAAAGGAGTGTGGACAGCTGGCTAAGTAAAACTTGGGCGAGGCCATGGATGGTGCCAGTGAAGACAGAGCCTCAGTAAGGAAAACAGTCCTGTATCTACTATCTTCCTCACATTCCACCCTTGCCTCCTTCTTTGGCTGTTCCCAGACATTGTTCTCACCTCTCCCACCATGGAGACGTGGATTTCTGATCTGGCAAAGAAACATCACAAGTGCTTTAACTTTTCTCTTCCTTCTTCATCCAAGAATGAAAGTTCAACAGAGACCGATACAGTTCTGGAGAAGTGCAGAAATAAACCATCCCCCAGCACCATCCAGGCTCAGAAAAAATGCTGGATATGATACAAGGCTTTGCAATTCTTTTTTTTTTTTTTTTTTTTTTTGACAGAGTCTCCTTCTGTCTCCAGGCTGGAGTGCAGTGGCACCATCTCAGCTCACTGCAACCTCCGCCTCCTGGGTTCAAGCGATTCTCGTGGCTCAGCCTCCCGAGTAGCTAGGACTACAGGCACGCACCACCACGACCAGCTAATTGCAATTTTTAAAGAAGAAATTGCTTTAAGGCATTAACATACTTCTCTTTATGAAACAGATCCCCTAAAAGAAACAGGAGTAAATCTTGGAAAATCTCTTATTTGTATTCTCAGCAGAGCTTGAAAGGACATTGCATTAAGAAAAGGGACATAGTGGCCGGGCACAGTGGCTCACATCTGTAATCTCAGCACTTTGGGAGGCCCAGGAGGGCGGATCATGAGGTCAGGAGATCGAGACCATCTTGGCTAACACAGTGAAACCCCGTCTCTACTAAAAATACAAAAAATTAGCTGGGCGTGGTGGTGGGTGCCTGTAGTCCCATCTACTCGGGAGGCTGAGGTAGGAGAATGGCGTGAACCCGGCAGGCGGAGCTTGCAGTGAGCCGAGATTGCGCCACTGCACTCCAGCCTGGGTGACAGAACTAGACTCTGTCTCAAAAAAAAAAAAAAAGAAAAAAGAAAAAAAGAGAAATTCTTATAAACTTCACTGTAAACAATGGAAAGCAGAATATGATCTCCCGAAAAGAAAAGTATGTTATACTAGAATATGCTAATAATCTAAATTTTAAAATCACGGATTATTTTAACAGAACCTGGGGTTGGGGAAATAAAATAGTTTTAAAGCCTCTTAATTAATTTTATTTCTCAGTGTGAAGTCAAATTTGAATGATTTTTAATGGTTACTTAAAAATTAAGCATTCAATGTCTTAAATTTTTTTAAAGTTAACATGCGATAAAAGAGAATAACTGTTTCAAATTACTAGTGAACAAATTGAAATAAAAACACGAATGACAAAGAAAATATTTTTAAAATACAAAAACAAACTTTAAAAACCTTGTAAGATCTTACATATCAGTTACACAATAAATTACAATGAATCAGTGTCATTATTAAAAATAGACTCTCAGTTTAAGTCAAAAACAAAAATTATATTCTACTTACAGGAGAAATACTTGGTAGCAAATGAAACAACATAGTTAGAAATATATAGATAAACAAAGATATACCATTAAAATAGAAATATGATTCAATCAAGTATGGCAAAATTAATATTAGGAAATAGTTCAAGGCAAAAAGAGTTATGTAAGAAAAGAACAGTAAGCCCTCACTTATCATCCAGGTGTTTTGATAAGTTCTCGGAAACTGTGACTTTAAGCAAAACTACACATAATAAAACCAGTGATTTTTCTTTTTCTTATCAATGGCATAATGTTGAAGGAAATGATGTTATTCTGGGCCTGCCAGTTCGTTTCACTTAAAGTCACAGTTTCCAAGAACCTATTGATGATGATAAGTGAGGACTTACTGTAAGTTATGTAATTGAAGATGAAATAGACATAAAATCACAAGCCAAATAAAAATATTTCATTAAAATGTGTAAACAAAAATTATTAGTAATAAAAGGTAAACTTTAAAATTAGTATAGAAATCATTTAAATAATAATATGCAACAGTTTTATTTATAAGTATAAACTGAAATGGTGCTACTACTAGTTAGAAATAAACTAATCCTAATACTAAATACAAAATGTTAAAATTGATCACAAATGAGACAAAAAATATCAAAAATTGATCTTATGTAGATAATTCATCAACAGTATAAAAATAATTGTAGAAATGTTACGTAAAGAATTGCATAGCAAATATTTACGAAGCTCACATGATATGACCATAATAGATAAACCACCAAAGAAAACCTTATTGATTTTACGCATAACAAGAATGCCTTCTATCATATTATAACCTCATCATTGTTCTGAAACTTCTAACCAATGCAAAAAAATGGGAAATATAAATAATCTTTGAAAGTCGGAAAGAAAATTCTTTGCCATCGATATGATAATCTCCACTAAAAATACAAAAGACTTAATGAAACGACAATTAAGATTAGTGAAACAATTTATATCTTGGCTGGCTTCAAAGTACATATATGAAAGTAAGTTATTTTTATATAAACCAACATTACCCAGTTAGAGAAATACAATGGTGTAAATGAAATACCTCATTTAAAACAGAAAATTTAAAATATAAAATACTTAGGAATAAAAAATGTGAAGAAAACTGTAAAGCTACCCAGAACCACTAAACAGAGCATCATGGCATAACCTAGTCAAGTTTAAGATTTGTTTCTCCCATGTCCCAGCATTTCCATACCTAGAATATGTACTAGAGAAAAAAAGTACGGGTACCCTATAGCATTGTTTCTGATAGCTTCAAACTGGAAACCACCCAATTGTCTATCAAATACATGGGATCAATAAATCGCAGCATGGTCACACCATGGAGTACTATATATGAATAAAAATGAAAAACCTGCAGCTCTTTGCAATCACAAGAACGAATCTTGCAATCATAAACCAAAGAGTCAAGACAAAAGAAACACATAGCATAAAACTACTCTATAAAGCTGGAAAACAGGCAGCACTCTTTTTGGATACATGTATAAGTGGTAACAGTAAATATTAAATAAGTAGAAATCAGGTTAGAGGTAATTTCTAGAAGAGACAGAATAGAGTTTTACATGGGGCACATGAAGGGCTTTCTGGTATTGATAAAGGTTTTTTTTTTTTAATGATGTTGGTAATAATTACATGGGCTTTTACTCTACGATTACTAAGTAATGTGTATGTATATATATTGTGCACTTTTTATGTTGTATATTTTGTGTCAGGCAGATCGTCTGCATAGTCCTAAACTCTTGATTTCTTCCACTTCTTGACACAATCCTTTGGGACGCTTTCAGCTCTTCATTCTGTAGGCTCAAGTTCTGCCCTGCCTCCATCCCCAGACCAAGTCCCAACCTGAGGGAGAGTTGGGTCTCAATCTTCCCTTTACTAGGATGGGAAATGCCAACATTCTTTTTGGTTACCCATTCCTGGAGGATGGTTCCAGCTGGCAGGGGCCATAGAAGATTGATGCACAGCTGTATTTTCCTGTCATTTTGGGCACAGGGGTGAGGATGGAACTTTGCCCCTTTGACAGTTTTAGCTCCAGTCAACTGCTGTTAACTTTGACCTCAGGACACCCTTCACCCTACATCCATGAACACGTTGCAACATCAAGCAACTACAAGGTAAGTAGAGGTATGCAGGGCCTTGTGGATTCAGTTTCTTCTCCCACGTGGATGAACAGTAGCAGTGGAAGAGATAGATAGCACCTCTTTTCCAGCTGGACAGTGTGCTGAAACACTTCCTCAGCCTCCTAGCAGTGCCAAAGACATGTAGGGTGGCCTTAGCCAGAAAGGTGAGGCCATCTCAGCCTCCAGCATGGGGTTGCGGAAGTAGATATAGGTGACCCACTAGAGCTGTGAACTCCTTTAACTCTAGCGTTGAAGTGCCATATTCAATGAGCACAGTTCTGGAAAGGTCTCCAGGGACCCCATATCACATCATGAACTAACCCAAACCTCTAAATCCCCTAAATCTTTCAAAGCTGAGAGAGAGAGAGAGAGAGAGAGAGTAATTCATCTTTAGGGACTGATATAGACTGCGTTATGATATTTGGAGCCCACTCACTGGGAACCATGGATAGGGTGATTATATAATTGACTATCCAACCAAAGACAGTTTTTGAGAGAGAAAGGGCAATTTAAATAATTATCTTGGGACAGCAGTTGACAACTAGGACTGTCCTAGGCAAACCAGGTTACATAATTACCCTAGCCATGGACCATACTTTGAGAAGCACTTTCCAAAGGCCTCTGCCATGTGCAGCTGCTCATAGCCAAGCTCATGCTACACAGGTGGAAAAGCTTCTGGAAAATTGGGGTGCTTCCCTAGAAGACTCAGAATGTTAACAAGGAATAGGGAAGAAAGAGAACTACTGAAGAGCTTGGCACAGGAGGGCTGGCCCAGAACCTGTGTCACAGCACTGCCCTGGGCCATTCACACCAAAGCTCATTCCAGAGACCGAAAGTATTTGATGGCCTTCTGTCATACCTTACCTGCCAGGCCACCTGCTTGATGGGCTCTTTCCTGAACCTAGACACCCCCAGGGCACCATCATCCTCCCTGATAGAATATTATATTAGAACAATCTGAGGAACATAGACACATTATCCCCAACCCTGTCCCTCAACTGTTTCATCTGTCAGCACCATGGTGTCAGTGAGACCTTCTGATGGAGACTTCCAAACCACCTGGCTGCTTAGGTTAGTCTGCAAGTTGTTCCAGTGTTTTTTAAGAGAGGTCCTCCAAATTCAAATTACTTGTTTATGTCCCACTGCTGGCACACCACCTGAATGGAAAGTGTCAGTCTATGACATCAAAGGCCTCTCCTGCTGTGTCTGCTACTGACAGCACTGTTGTCCATCTATCTCAAAGGGGAGAATTCTCTTACAAAAATTCACTCCCTCCACTCAGTACACTCCTTTGCATAACAATTAGTTTTTATTCTTGATGCTTTATCACCCATTTCAAGACTGCTAGAGAAATGAGTTATGCAGGATATGACCCCTCTAGTCGTCAAAGAACCAGAGAAAAAGTGTGTGGCTTGAAGCTGAGCAAAGATGCTGCCTCCAAGTGGGAAGTGACATATGTATGCTGGACACGATATATCTGCAGAGCTCTCCAACCCTGTCATCCTCCCACTCTAGTTGTGCAGCCCTCATCCTCCCCCCACGTCACCACAATGCCTATCCTCATTTCCACAGTTCTGCAGTTCCAAGGCCCTGACCTCCACCTAGGATCTCAGAAACTGATCTGTAAATCCAGGATGGAGAGCCTAAATATCAGATTGATAAAGTGTAGGACTCATGAAGATGCTCATAAAAAATTTCTTATAAGTCCAGGTGCAGTGGCTCACACCTATAATCCCAGCACTTTGGGAGGCTGAGGCAGGTGGATCACTAGGTCAGGAGATTGAGACCATCCTGGCTAACACGGTGAAACCCCGTGTCTACTAAAAAATATAAAAAAAATTAGCCGGGCGTGGTGGTGGGTGCCTGTAGTCCCAGCTACTTGGGAGGCTGAGGCAGGAGAATGGCATGAACCTGGGAGGCAGAGCTTGCAGTGAGCTAAGATCATGCCACTGCACTCCAGCCTGGGTGACAGAGCGAGACTCTGTCTCAAAAAAATATATATTTCTTAGAAGGACTGTCAGATTCATAGCATTCCCGCTTTTTTCTTTTTTACTAATTAATCATTTATCTTAATCTGTTTCATGCTGCTATGACAGAATACCAAAGACTGAGTAATTTATAAAGAAAAGTAATTTATTTCTACAGTGCCAGGGTCTGGGAAGGTGCTGGTATCTGGTGAGGGCTTTCTTGCTGCATCATTCCATGGCAGAAAGTGAGAGGGTGAGAGAGGGACAAGGGAGGGGAACTGAACTCATTCCTTTATCAGTAACCCACTCCTGCAATAACTAACCCACTCCCACAATAACAACATTAATCCATTCATGAGGGCAGAGCCTTCATGACCTAGTCACTTCTTAAAGGTTCTACCTTAACTCCATTGCTTTGGGGATTAAATTTCAACATATAAACCCTTGGAGGGCACATTCAAACCACAGAAACATTCTTCAGTAGAACTTTAATATTACTGTCAAATTCTGTCAAATGAACAAAAGACAACCCATAATTACACTACCCTAATATGACTGCTTTTAACGTTTTACTGTATTTCAGCCTTTTCACTATGTATATAATTTTACAGAGTTGTAATCATACCCAGTATATGATTTTATCATGTTTTCCCACTTACCATTATATTATAGGTATTTTTAATATTGCTACATAGTCTTCATGGTTGTCATTGTTAATAGCTACGCTGTAATAGTTCACTGAATTGAAGTGCTTTATTTACTTAGCTACCCTATTATCTTTAAACAATTTCTAATTTCTTTTTATAATAAATATGGACATCTTTGTGACAGGGGTGTTCTTTTTCACATCTTGACCTACTTTTCACATAGTGTTACAATTACTTGACCAAAGAATACAAACTTTTTGTCTCTTGACGTATATTTCCAAAAGATTTTTAAAAGGTGCATTAATTTACTCTGCAGCTGGTGTAAATGAAGACCATTTTGTCATTGTTTTCTTGAGAGTAGAGCGTCCAAAGGTAGGGATATGGGGCTAGGAGGAAGAAATCCAGCCTGGGGCATGCATTCTGTAAAGAACCCCGGTTCTCACTGGTACACTGGTTTTATTTTTCTCTGTTTCTTGCAGACTGAGCAATTGATAACTCTGTGGGTCCTCTTTGTTTTTACCATTGTTGGAAACTCCGTTGTGCTTTTTTCCACATGGAGGAGAAAGAAGAAGTCAAGAATGACCTTCTTTGTGACTCAGCTGGCCATCACAGGTAAGTAACTATGCAAGTGAGAGGCAGGAAGCTATATGTGAAGTCCCTATGGCTTCCTGCTTTTAATGAATTTTATCAAAAAAAAAAATGTAACGCATCGGTCAATTTGGGAATAATTTCTGAAAGAATATAAAACCTATGTTTGAATATTTCCTCTGGCATACTTAACACATATGAATGCCTCTAAGATTTCATTATAAAAGTAACTCACTACACTTATGGAAATATCATTATCAGTATCACCAAATGGTTCTATAGGGTTTCCCTGTTTTTTTACACAGTAGCCTCCATAGTTCACTAAGGTGATATTACCATATCATCCTGCATTATAAGCTTAAGAAATACATCCCAGAAAATGTACCAGCACTATCTCTATTCAATTATTAACGTTAAGCCTTGAGTACTTTGCAGATTAAAGCCTGTGGACATTGCTTTTGAAATGCAAATGATGTGTAACACCACTACTGGGGGTAGTATAATGAAGTAATATAATCTCAAGGATCGGGATGCTTAAGTGTAGACTTTGGAAATGACCATTCAGTAGAAGAGTGAGCACAGCATACCTAGTAGCGGAATGGTGAAATATTCTCAAGGAAGAAAATGATCTGTGAAAGTAAGGGCCCCAAAGACATGAGTAGAGCTCATGTTCAAAAGGAAAAGAAAAACACAACCAGGGAAAGAGTCCTGTTCTACAGGCCAGAAAGAAAGTGAGAAAATGAGATTCACAGAAGGTCCAGCATAAGCCACGCTTGGAGTCCTAAGCTCTGGGAGCAAGATGGCTGTTATATTAGCTTAATTTGGATCAGACTATAGAAAAAAAATGCAAAAGGAAAAATTTAAATATTAAATGCTTACAAGGAGTGATGGTAAATGACTTTCAGAAAGGGCTATTTGGTACATTTCAACCTGTACTGTTATCTCAGCTGTAGTAATGGTAGTTGAGCTCTTTGGAATTTAGTCTTGAGCCATAATATTTCAAAAATATATGACACTGTAACTTACAAGAGAATCTTAGCCATACATTGTTAGTACCTGAAATTCCCCTTTTTCTTTCTAACAAAGTATAACAAGCCCACCTGCTTGAGTTGGGCTGCAGTGGCCAGGGTAAACATCCAAGGCACCAGTGAAAAATACAGAGAAGGTAAAAGGAGCAAGAGTTCTGAAGATGGAACCTGGGATGGGGGAAAGTTTCTTCAATCTTTCCTACCAACAAGAACTCCAATTTTTCACTCCTATAATTGTAGAAGTAGAGGTAATTAGGATCATCCAGCAAATGCTTAGAGGCAAATATCCCTGGATGAGGATGCCACAACTTATTTTCATTATACTTCTTCGATTACAGTGTGGTAATGCATGTTGTATGGAACTATGTATTCTTTCAGAATGAAAGGATTTAGAGGTGGCAAGAATATCAGCTTGAAATTTAAAGTTTTTTCATAAACAATAAACAAATGATAATTGAAAATTCACTACATATTATCAAAGAGAAAAGTTGTATGTTCTATTCTAATTCATCATCGTTGTATTAATCTGGGCTTAATTTCATGTACATCTCCTAGACAGTGTTTTTATTTGTTAATTGTTTCTAGAAAAACTCTAGGGGTCAGGTCAGAAGCATTTTAAATGAAGAATTCCTGAAATGAAAAACATTGCCAAAGGTCTAAGATTGAAGCTCAATGGTCTGAGATTGAATTTATATGTTATTGAAATTTCCTTCATACACATTTTAGCATGATCACAGATCCTTTGTTAAAGGAGGTGAGAATACATACCTGAGTCTTGAGTATGCATATAAAAGTTACCCAGGCATCAACTGAGGGGCCCTGTGCTTTGAGACATATATAAAAATGTGGTTTGAGTCCCCCATCATATGTCAATGTCCTCCTTAAGATTTCTTCAAATTCTGTGGAATTTATATTTTTACTTCTCTTTTGCTTCTTGCTTCCTCCTTCCACTAAATTCTTGCTCTCTCTCACCAGTATCTCATCTTTCTGAGCTCCTCTTTTTTTGTGGTTGTTTCATGCTGTCCCTAACGAGGCACTCAAAGCACCCTCTTTTCCTTTATTTTCTTTAAAATCATCCACAAAAGTATGACTTTCTTTGTTTAAAGGACTTTTCTGAATATTTCAGGTAATATAATGATATTGTATCACAGAAAAGTAAATATCTTAAGAGCAAATATTTCATTTTCTCAGAACATTCAGCTGTCATCAGAAATGTTTCATTTTGATCATGCCACTGCACTCCAGCCTGGGCGACAGAGTGAGACTCCGTCTCAAAAAAAAAAAAAAAGTCTCAGTTTTGCCTTGCTTCAGCCTCACTATTCTGCTCTCTCTTCTAAATGTCTAGTATCTTGTGCCAAAAAATTTTAATACTTTCCTCTGTTTTTGTTTTGCTTTGTTCTTACCACTACCAAACCATGATCTCAGAGACCCCACAACTTCCAAAAAACAAGTATCAGGCTTTTTTTTTTTAACAAAGGAAGTTGCTCCCTAAAAAAGAACCCTGGAACTAGTTACAATGATAAACAGACAAAGAAAAATACACATTCATATTTATATTACATATGTCATGGCTAAAAATAAATTATTCTAAATTGTATAAAACCATAAGATATACAGTGATAACTCAATAGTATGTTGTATTAGTCTGTTCTCACACTGCTATGAAGAAATTCTCGAGACTGGGTAATTTATAAAGGAAAGAGGTTTACTTGACTCAGAGTTCTGCATTGCTAGGGAGACCTGAGGAAACTTATTAATACAATCATGGCAGAAGGCAAAGGAGAAGCAGGTACCTTCTTCACAAGGCAGCAAGGTGGAGTGAGGGCAAGCAGGGAGAATGCCAGATGCTTATAAAACATCAGATCTTGTGAGACTCACTCATTATCACAACAACAGCATAGGGAAACCGCCCTCATGATCCAATTACCTCCACCTGGTCCTGCCCTTGACACATAGGGGTTATTACAATTCAAGGTGAGTTTTGGGTGGGGACATAGAGTCAAACCATATCATATATTATGTGCTGTGCTTGCAAAAATTTTGAACTGGTTTTAGGCCAATACGCCTACCTACAATAATTAGAAAAGCTGGACAAAATTTAAACATTTGTTAGAAGGTATCACATAGCTGCCAAAGACAATTAAGACTTGAGGGGCCAAGATTTCATAGAGCAGAAAATTTTATGAGATAAATACATTATTTGACACCACTATCCCCTTAAAGTATTAGCTGATTTAAAAGCTGAAACTGGAAGGCTGAAAACCTGAGTAGAGCTTTGGGCAGTTTCACTGGACTGATGGGGCAAAAATTAATTTGCCAAAGCATACTGGCTTTGATAAATATTCCAGGGTTTCCATTGGTACTGCTGAAAAGATACAACCTACAAGTAAAGAGTGAACTAAAAATGGACCAGCCCTCACCAAAAAATTAAATACAACCCCAAACCTGAATGAAATCAGATGATCTACCTCTGCGTGCACACAAACCATCTGCCAGTGCAAAAATAAATCTTCTTTGGAGGAAGAAGGCATTATCCCATCATCAAATTAACTATAATTTTCCATGCACAATGTTCAGCACTTGATTAAAAAATAACTAGGAATGCAAAAATACAATAATTGATGAAAAACAAGGAGAAAAATAGATAATGAAGAGTTGCACAAGAGATCCATCTATTGGCATTATCAAGATACAGAATTTATAACTGTTGCTCATCTGTTTAGAAGCTACAAAATAAGATTAAAGGTTGAATGTCCTATCTCCAGGCTTTTGGTGCACCTGCCCCCTTAACAGTGGAGCTTGAGCACACAAAGAACTCCCTTTCCACACAAAGAACTTGGTGTAGTGGCAGTTCCTCCACTCCACACCTGGATGTAATTCCAGCCATTTAACACACCTGCCCCAATGGACTAGGAGTTTGAGCCATCTCTTCCTCCCATGCAAAGACCTTGTTGTGGCTGCAGTTTCTCTGCTCTTTCCCCAGACATATCACCCAACTCGAGGTGCACCTGCTCCTCCAGATCAGGAGCTTGAGCTACTCCTACATTCCCCAGGAAAACTCTGTGGCAGTAGTGGTCTCTCTCCACCTGGCTGGGGCATATTTCCAGGCATTTGACACACCTGATTGTCTAAATTAGAAGCATGACCTGCCCCTCCGTGCAGAGATCTTGGTAGAGCAAAGCTCTCTGCACTCGATGCCCAGACATATTTCCAGGCATTTGAAGCACCAACTCTTCTAGATTAGGAATTTAAGCTTCCCCCACTTCCTGTGCAGAGAACTTGGGACAGTGGAGGTTTCCAGACTCTATGCCTAGGCACATCTCCAGGCACTTGGCAGCTGACCACCAGACCCTGCCTCAGAGCTAATGCTTCTGCCTGCCATTGGGAGAAATGTAGGAGAGCTTGCTTAGTCTAGCCCACCCATCTTGGCCCCCACTCCAGAACTAAGCAGGGAGCTCAGACCGCTGTGCATTTCACAGATCAGCCCATTGCCCAAGTCAGCAGAACTTCTCCCAGTAAACAAGAATCAAGTATATATCCATTTGAGTCAGCTGCAGCTGAACTTTTATCCATAAGCATCACCTACTGGCCTGGAGGTTGAACTGCACAATACAATAAGAAATCTGGGGCCAGGCACAGTGGCTCACGCCTGTAATCCCAGCACTTTGGGAGGCCAAGGCGGGCAGATCACAAGGTCAGGAGATCGAGACCATCCTGGCTAATACGGTGAAACCCCATTTCTACTAAAAATGCAAAAAATTAGCTGGGTGTGGTGGTGGATGCCTGTAGTCACAGCTACTCGGGAGGCTGAGGCAGGAGAATGGCATGACCCCAGGAGGCGGAGCTTGCAGTGAGCCGAGATTGTGCCACTGCACTCCAGCCTGGACGACAGAGCCAGACTCTGTCTCAAAAAAAAAAAAAAAAGAAAAGACAAGAAAGAAAGAAATCTAGGCAGGGCATGGTGGTTTATGCCTGTAGTCCCAGCACTTTGGGAGGCTAAGGCCGGCAAATCACCTGAGCTTAGGAATTCGTAACCAACCTGGGCAACATAGTGAGACCCCCATCTCTGCAAAAAATTTTTAAAATTAGCCAGGCATGGTGGTGCACACCTGTAGTCCCAGTTGCCAGGGAGGCTGAGGTGGGAGAATTATTGGTGCCCAGAAGGTCAAGGCAGCAGTGAGCCAAGATCATGCCACTGCACTCCCGTCTGGGTAACAAAGTGGGACCCTGTCTCTAAAAAAAATTTAAAAAAAAAGGAAAAGAAAAGAAATCTGATGACATAACTGCACAGCACTGGAAAATTTAATAAGCCTCCTGAGACCTCTGCCACCCAGTCTTATAGGAGGCAGTGAGCCTCCTTACATACCCAGTACATGGCTACTACAACCAGCATTTGGGAAAGCCACCATACAAAGACTACCCATTACCAAGAAACGCTTATACAGACTCGTTGCCACTGAAAGCACCCAGAACCAAATCCAAAGGACCTTACACAACATAAACTATAGACATCTCCTCAGATGAGGAAAAAAGTCACATCCAAATAAAAGCAAATTTAAAAAAATTAAGAAGAGATAGCTTATCTGGATGAGAAGGAACCAGAGAAATAACTCGGAAAGTATGAATAAAATAGAGTGCTACAACACCCCCAAAGGATCACACTAACTCTCCAGTAATGGATTCTAACCAAGATGAAATATTTGAAATATCAGGTAAAGAGCTCAAAATATTGATTTTTAAAAAGCTCAATGAGATCCAGGAGAAATTGAAAACCAACACAAAGAAAACAATTCAGGACATGCAAGAAGAGATAGATACCACTAAAATAAAAGAAATGGACATTTAAAAATTATTGAAGGAATAACAAAATAAAAGTGAAAACTTCAACAATAGGCTAGACCAAGTGGAAGAAAGACTTTCAGAACTAGAAAACATCTTTTGAATTAAACCAGTAAGAAAAAAATACAGAAAAATGAATTTTAAGAAATGCCTAGTGCCTTTGATAAATATGGGATTATGTAAAGCATCCAAACCTACAATTTATAGGTATTTCAAAGGGTGAAGAAGAAAAAGTATGGAAAACCTATTTGAGGAAATAATTCAGAAAAGCTTCTTTGGTTTTGGGAGAGATTTAGGAACCCAGATACAAGAAACTCAAAAAACTCCTAGAAGACACATCGTGAGAAGAACATCACAAAGACGTATAGTCATCAGACTATCCAAAGTCAACATGAAGGAGAAAATCCTAAGAGTGCCCAGAGAGAAGTGTCTAATCACCTATAAAGGAAATTTCATAAGACTGATAGTGGACTTCTCAGCAGAAACCCTACATGCCAGAAGAGATCAGGGGCCTATTTTTAGCCTCCTTAAAGAAAAAATGTGCCAGCCAAGATTTTCACATCCTGCCCTGCTAAGTTTTATCAATGAAGAAGAAATCAAGTCTTAACCAGACAAATAAATGCTAAGGGAATTTGTCAATACTAGACCAGACTTACAAGATATGCTCAAAGGAGTTCTAAACATGGAAACAAAAGAACAATACTCATCATCATAAAAGGACACACAGACACAAAGCTCACAGATCCTGTAAACCAACAACACAATTGAAACTCCAAGTAACAACACTGTGACAGGAACACAACCTCACATATTAATATTAATCTTGAATGTAAATGGCCTAAATATTCCACTTAAAATATAGAGTAGAAAATTGGATTAAAAAGAGACTCAACTATCTGCTACCTACAAGATATCCACTTACTGACTAAAGACAGCTATAGACTCAAAGTAAAGGGGTGGGAAAATATATATCATGCAAATGCGAAAAAAAGCAAGCAGGAGTAGCCATTCTTATATTAGATAAAACAGACATTGAACCACCAACAATAAAAAAACAAGACAAAGAATGGCATCATATAATGATAAAAGGTTCAAACGACAAGAAGATTGAACTATTGTAAAGTATACACGACCAACACTGGAGAGCCCAGATTCGCAAAAATTACGACTACATGTAAGAACAAAGATTAATAGAAAAAAAATAGTGGTCTTCAATACTCCACTGACATCAGTAGACAGATCATCAAGGCAGGAAATCAACAAAAAATCTCTGGACTTATTCTGGGTACAGTAACTGACTCTTGTAATCCCAGCACTTTGAGGGGCTGAGGTGGTAGGATTGTTTGAGGCCAGTTGTTCAAGACCAGCTTGGGCAATATACTGAGACCCAATTCCACAAAATAAATAAATGAATAAATAAATAAAAATTAATTAAGCATAGTAGCACATGCCTGTAGTCTAAGCAACTTGCAAGGCTGAGCTGGAAGGATTGTGTGAGTGCAGGAGTTTGAGGTTACAGCAAGCACCACTGCAATCCAGCCTGGGCAAAAGAGTGAGACCCTGTCTCCTAAAAAAACAACACAAAATGAAACAAAACAAAAAGAAAGAAAGAAACTCTGGACTTAAACTATATATAGACCAAATGGACCTAATAGACATTTATAGAACATTTCATTTAATAACTGTAAAATATACATTCTTCTCATCTGTACATGGAACATTCTCCCAAATTGACTTTATTCTTAGCCATAAAGCAATTCTCAATAAATTTAAAAAAACTGAAATCATATCAAGTGTTTTCTTAAACCACAGTGGAATAAAATTATAAATCAAACCAACGGGCACCTTCAAAAATACACAAGAACATGAAAACTAAGCAATTTGCTCCTGAATAGCCTTTTGGTAAACAATAAAATTAAGACAAAAATAAAAAACATTTCAAAATGAATGAAAGTAGAGATACAACATACCAAAACCTCTGGGATATAGTGAAAACAGTTCTAAGAGAGAAGTTTATAGAATTCAATGCTTACACTAAAAGATAGAAAGATTTCAAATTAACAACCTAACATTACACCTCTAAGGAACAAGGAAAGCAAGAACAAGCCAAATCCAAAGTTAGCAGAAAAAAAAGAAATATAATAACAAAGATCAGAGCACAATGACATGAGATTGAGATTTAAAAAAAGATACAAAAAGTCAACAAAACAAAATGTTGGATCTTTGAAAAGATAAATGAAATTGGCAGCCTTCTAGCTAGATGAAACAAGAAACAGGAGAGATGATTCAATTAAGTACAATCAGAAATGATAAAGATGATTGATATAGTTTGGATGTCTGTCCTAGACCAAATCGCATGTTGAAATACAATCCCCTGTGTTGGAGGTAGGGCGTGGTGGAAGGTGATTATATCATGGAGGCAGATTTCTCATTAATGGTTTAGGACTATCCCCCTTGGGCACCAGCCTACTGCCCTCATGATAGTGAATGAGTTTTTGTGAGATCTGGTGTAGCACCCCCCTGCTCTCTCTCTCTTGATTCTTCTCTGGCCATGTGATGTGCCTGCTCCCTCTTCGCTTTGCCTTCCATTATGATTGTAAGCTTCCTGAGCCCCTCCAAGAAGCCAAGCAGATGCCAGCATCATACTTCTTGTACAGCCTGCAGAACTATGAGGCAATTAAACCTCTTTTCTTTATAAATTACCCAGTCTCAGTTACTTCTTTATAGCCTTGTGAGAATGGACTAATGCAGTGAAATTACAACTGATACTATAGAAATAAAAAAATATCATCAGAGATGACTATGAACACCTCTGTGCACACAAACTAGAAAACCTGGAGGAAATGGATAAATCCCAGAAACATACAACCCCCCAAGATTGGACCAGGAAGGAGTAGAAATCCTGAATAGACCAATAGCAAGTAATAAAATCACATCAGTAATAAAAAATCTTCCAACAAAAAAAATCTCAAGACCAGACAGATTCACAGCTGAATTTTATCAGATGTACAAAGAAAAGCTGGTACCAATCTTACTGAATCTATTCCAAAACATGAATGTGAAGCAATTCCTTACTGTTCCTATAAAACCAGTATCACCCTGATACCAAAATCATACAAGGACACAACAACAACAACACAAAAAAAAAAACACTACAGGCCAATAACCATGATGGACATAGTTGCAAAATTTCTCATCAAGATACCAGCAAACCAAATCCAACAGCACGTTAAAAAGATAATATATCACAATCAAGTGAGTTTTATTCCAGGGATGCAAGGATGATTCAATATATGCAAATCAATAAAATCAATAGACATGATTCACCACATTAACAAAACTAAAAACAAAAACCATATGATCATCTCAATACAATAAGGCGTCAATAAAATCCAACATCTTTTGATAATAAAAACCCTCAACAAATTAGGCATCTAAGGAACATACCTCAAAATAAGAGCCATCTATTACAAACCTACAGCCAACATTATACTGAATGAGGAAAAATTGAAAGCATTATCCCTAAAAACTGGAACACAATGAGGATGTCCACATTCACCACTCCTATTCAACACAGCACTGAAAGTCCTAGCCAGAGCAATCAGGCAAGAAAAAGAAATGAAAGGAATCCACACTGGAAAAAAAAGTCAAATTACCAAATTATCTCTGTTCAGTAATGACATGATTGTATACTTAGAAAACACTCTACAGACTCCAAAAGACTCCTAGACTTAACAAACAACTTCAATAAATTTTCAGGATACAAAATCAACATATAAAAATCAGTAGCATGTCTATACACCAGTAGTCTTCAGGCTGAGAACCAAGTCAAGAACTTGATCTTCTTAACAATAGCCACAAAAAATAAAATAAAATAAAATAATAAAACACCTAGGAATACTTTTAACCAAGGAGATGAAATATCTCTACAAGGACAACTACAAAAAGTGATGAAAAAAATTGTAGATAACACACATGACTGGAAAAACATCCCATGCTCATGGATTGGAAAATTTAATATCATTAAAATGACCATACTTCCCAAAGCAATCTACAGATTCAACACAATCCCTATCATATTACAAATGTCATTTTTCAGAGAATTAGAAAAACAAGATTAAAGTTTACATAGAATTTTAAAAGACCCTGAATAGCCAAAGCAATTCTTTTCTTTTTTTGAAATGGAGTCTCACTCTGTCACCAGGCTGGAGTGCATTGGCACGATCTTGGCTCACTGCAACCTACACCTCGTGGGTTCAAGAGATTCTCCTGCCTCAGCCTCCTGAGTAGCTGGGACTACAGGTGCGCATCACCATGCCCAGCTAATTTTTGTATTTTTAGTAGAGATGGGGTTTCACCATGTTGGCCAGCATGGTCTTGATCTCTTGACCTTGTGATCTGCCAGCCTCAGCCTCTCAAAGTGCTGGGATTACAGGTGTGAACCACCGTGCCTAGCATAGCCAAAGTAATTCTAAGCAAAAGAAAAAATCCAGAGGCATCACATTGCCTGACTTTATATAACAAGGCTGTAGTAACTAAAACAGCATGGTACTGGTACAAAAATAGACACATAGACCAATGAAACAGAATAGAGAAAGCAGTTAAAATGCCACATACCTGCAACCAACCCATCTTTAACAAAGCTGACAAAAATAAACAATATGGAAAGGACACCTTATTCAATAAATGGTGCTGGGAAAATTGGCTAGCCATATGCAGAAGAATGAAACCCTACCTATGACAATATACAAACATTAACTCAAGATAGATCAAAGACTTAAATGTAAGATCTGAAACTAAAAATCTTAGGGAAAAAAACCTGGGAAAAACTCTACTGGACATTAGTCTAGGCAAAGAATTTATGACAAAGACCCCCAAAACAAATGGAACAGAAACAAAAATAGGCAAGTGGAACTTATTTAAATTAAAAAGCTTCTGTACAACAAAAGAAATAATCAACAAATAGACAGCCTATTTGGAGAGGAAGTATTTGCAGATTATTTCTCCAATAAATGACTAGTATCCAAAATATACAAGGAACTAAGACAAATCAACAAGAAAGAACAAACAACCCCATTAAAAACTGGGCAAAAGACATGAACAGACATTTCTCAAAATTAGAAATACTAGCAGCCAACAAACACATGAAAAAATGCTCAATATCACTAATCATCAGAGAAATTAAAAGTAATACCACAATGAGATATCATCTTACACCAGTCAGAATGGCTATTATTAAAAAATCAAAAAACAATAGATGCTGGCAAGGCTGTGAAGAAAAGGGTAGACTTACACACTTTTGCGGGAATGTAAATTAGTTCAACCACTATAGAAAACAGTATAGAGATTTCTCAAAAGACTTGAAACAGATCTTCCATTTCACCAAGCAATCTCACTACTGAGTATCTACCCAAAGGAAATGAAATCACTATATAAAAAAGACATTTGCCCTCATATGTTCACTGCAGCACTATTCACACTAGCAAAGTCAGGCAATCAAGCTCAGTCTCCAGCAATGGTTGATTTGATAAAAAAAAAAAAAACTGCGGTATATATACACCATAGAATACTATGCAGCTATAAAAAAGAATGAAATCATGTCCTTTACAGAAACATAGATAAAGCTAGAAGCCATTATACTAAGTAAAATAACTCAGAAGCAAATAAAATAACATATGTTCTCCTTTATAAGGGGGAGCTAAATATCCATCCATAGATAAAAAGATGGAAATAATAGACACTAGGGACTCCAAAAGAGAGAAAGGTGGGAGGTGAATAAGAGTTGAAAAGTTACCTATTGGTTACAGTGTTCACTATTTAGGTAATGGGTACACTGGAATCACAATCTCCACTAGTTACAATATGTTACAATACACCTGTGTATTACAATATGCCTGTGTAAAAAACTGCACACATATGCCTGGAATCTAAAATTTTAAAATAATGAAGATTGAATGTCCTAGAAAGGAATAAAACAAAACATTTAGGAACTGACAATTACAACTGAAGCTTACAATACAATAGTTAAACTTAGCAGCAAATTAAATGTAGCTAAAGAAGAAATCATTGAACTGGAATATAGGTCCAAAGAAAATAATTAGATTGAAGCATGAAAAAAGAAAGGACGAAAAATACAAAAAGAAAATAAAAAGCATATGGAAGTAGTGAAAAGGACTCCCAGAAAAAGATAAAGCCCAGACTGGATAGAAACAACACTTAAAGATATAATGGCCAATAATTTTCCCAAACTCTTTAAAGACATCAAAACACAAGTACATAAAGCACCATAAAGGACAACAGCAAGCAAACAAACAAATATAAAGAGAATTAAAACACATGAAATGATAAGACTAAGTAAAAGCCCCATAATCTTGAATTTGAAATGGAAGTATTTATGCTAGCTCATGATGTATTTTATGCTTCAGGAGTTTTTAAGGATACATACCAAAATGTTTATAGGTAAACTGATAACATGTCTGGGATTTACTTCAAAATAATTTGAGGGTGGGGGTGGGTTGAGATGTATAGATGTACAAAATTGATATTGATGTAACTGTTGGAGGTTGGTGGTGAGTACATTGGATTCTTTATATTTTTTTATACTATTCTCTCTACTTTTATGTAAGTTTAAGATTTTTTTCATAATAAAATTCAAAACAAAAATATGCATGATTATAATGAAACAAAATAAAGAGATCTGGGTAGTTAAAGATGTTAAAGTCCTTGGATTGCCTGGATGTAGTAAAAGTACTAATTTCTATTAGATTTTAATGTCAAGGAGGTGTGTTAAAATCTCTAAAGTAATCCTCCCAAATTATGAAAACTGACATTACTAGCAAGCTAAAGAAGGTATAAAATGCAGTATTTGAATATGCAAATATATATGTTTATATATAGAGTTATTCCCCAGTATCCATGGAGGATTAGTTCCAGAATCCCCTGACAATACAAAAATTCGAGGATGCTTAAGTCCCTTACATAAAATAGATAGTATTTGCATATAACCTACATACACCCTCCTGTATACTTTAAGTCATCTCTAAATTACTTATAATTTCTAATGCAATGTAAATTCTACATAAAAATTTTTATACTATATTCTTAAAATTTGTATCATTTTATTATTGTATTGTTATTTTATACTTTCTTAATATTTTTAATCTGCAGTTGATAGAATCCATGGATGTGGAACCCACAGATAAAAAGGGCCAATTATAATACATACATATTATATAAAATCAATCTAAGTTAAGACAGGAGAGAAAAAATATTAGAATTATTAGAACAAGTAAGACGAATAGGCCAGTACACTTAACCTCAAATGTATCAGTAATTGCATTAATTGTAAATGGACTATATATTCCCATTAAAATAACAAGATTGTCAGAGTAGATTTTTAAATTACCTATTTTGTTTATAAAAGGTGTACACCATAAATAAAATGATGCAGGTTAAAATTAAAAGGAAAAGGATGGTAAAGTAAAATGGTAAAAAATAATGAAACAAAACAAAACACAAAGTAAAAGTAAGCCAATGCAGCTACATATGTGTATCAAAAGTTTATAAATTTGCTGTGATTCTTGGAATCAGTTGTAGCTTTATCTGTGTCTTAGAATTTGCTTTGAAAGGAATACAAAGACAGGAGGGCTTCTAAAGCTAGTAATGTTCTATTTCTTGATCTTGCTTGTAGTTACGTGGGTGTGTTCCCCTTGTAATAATTCACCAAATTATATACTTCTGATTTTGTGTACTTTTCTTTATGTGTTTTATTTCAATACAAAGTTTATTTACAAAATATATCACATTAATCCAGGGCAGGGGTTGCAATCTCAAATGGCTTTAGGAATCAAGCAGGTAATGAATGTAAACATGTAAAAGAGCCAAGGGGAAGAGACAGAATGAAAACAGAGATAAAAACCAGAGAATGAATGCCCTGCCTAAAGACATTAAAATCAATTTTTGTCAAACACTGTGCTGATCAAACAAATCACACATGCAGGCCAGATTTGACCTAAGGGTGACTTTCTTACGACAACTGATATATAAAATTTAAACATCAGAATTTGAAAAGTGTGCCACTATAAAATTCTAGCCCACCTCTGAAGTATGAACCCACCTTCAATTTGTGAGGTAGAATATTAATCTTTACTGGTGGATTGTGAGAAGTGAGGCCAAGAAGTTGGGGAGGTTAACATTTACAATGGTTTAGACAAATCATATGTTTGACAAGGTTTAAAATCCCTTCTGTTCAAAGAATATCTTATATTAGGATTTTCTTCTCCTAATGTGTTTATTATTGTTTTTATTAGTATAATTTTTAAAGAAATCTGAACTATTGCATGCCTCAGAGACCATAACAGTGAGAACAAAAATATAAAGGAAAATTTTCAAATGATGGAAAGTGTAACCCATATAACCTGAAATCTTCATGATTTTCAGATGACCATCTGATTAAGGAGAAAAGTCAAGATAAGCACATATTCATATCTGCTTATTTCTAGAATTGTTCTATCAGAAGACCATGAATTGGTCATATGAGGGGAAGAAACACTGACATGATACTGGCTCTATTAGGATGATATTAAAAGAGGCTGCTGGCTCAAGCTTAGCATGGATGAGTTGTTCTCACGTAAAGATGCTGTTATTGACCAGGTGTGGTGGCTCACGCCTATAATCCCAGCACTTTGGGAGGCTTCGGTGAGTAGATCCCTTGTGTCCAGGAGTTCAAGACCAGCCTGAGCAACATAGTGAGACCCTGTCTCTACTAAAAAATTTTTTAAATTAAAAGTTAAAAAATTAAATGATGTTGCTATTATTAATGCATTCCTGCAATGCTAACATGCTTTCATAAATATACTTATGATTTTATAGGTGTTTTCCTCTTAGCCTCAAGAAGGGAGATGTTTTAGTCTAGGGACTGTCATAACAAAATAATATAAACTGTGTGGCTCAAACAACAGAAATTTATTTCCTCGCAGTCCTGTAGGCTGAAAGTTTAACATTAGGGTGCCATCATGGTGTGGCTCTCTTCCTGGGTTGCAGATGTCACCGTCTCACTGCATCCTCATGTTGCCTTTGTGCAATGCCTCTGCACAAAGAGAGAGAAACAGCAAGTTATGTGCTGTCTCTTCTTGTAAGCTCACTAATCCTATGGAATCAGGGCCCCACCCTTGTTAACCTTAATTATTTCCACAGAGGTCATATGTTCAAATACAGTCACATTGGGAGTTAGAGATTCAACATATAAATTTTAGGGGAATACAAACCTTCAGTCTGTAACAGGGAACAGAGGTGCTAGAAGAAATGTAGTAGTAGCAAAAGGTGGGGTGGGGAGATAATAGGACCTTCATATGTCTTGCTAAGAAGTTCAGGCTTTGCTTTTAGCACAGCCCCTCTTCTGCTAGCTTTGTTCAGGCCACCATCATCTTTGATGCAGATTACTACAAAAGCCACCCAAGGTGTATAAAATGAGAAAACACATACTTAAATTAACCCATGGCCAGGTTTTGCTGGTAACTTGGGAACACAGTAAGGGAAGGAAAATAACTTTGTTGTGGAGAGGGCAAACCAAGGAAGGTCAGAAAGACATAGAGACAGTGGAAGCTCAAGGAACTGGAGGTCGTCCCGAAGTCATAAGGCGGATGTAACAAGAGCACCAGAACAACAGAGCTGGAAGGAAGGAAGGAAGGAAGGATATGTTTAGAAAGCAAGATATTCCCAGATGAATACTGCAGAGGTAGTATAACTCAGTGCAACGATTGTACTGGGTAGGCAAGGTAGGGTGGCAGGGAAAGTCACCAGCAAACATGGCCACAATAATGGAAACTAAACTTTGTGTTTACGATGCACCAGGCTCTGTGCTACATGCTTTCTGTAGATTATCTCATTTAATCCTCACACAGGGATTTAAGCCTCAAGTTTTTTTCAGAGAAGACATACAAATCCCAAGTAAGAGCATGAAAAGATGTTCATTAGCATTAGTCATTAGAGGAAATGCAAATCCAAAGATCAGGGAGATACCACTTCACACCTACAAGAATGGCTATTCCCCTATAAAATAATATACTAAATCACTCTTTGAAACATAACATTTTCCACAAACTCACCTCTTTGAATTCACATTTTGCTTTGCCAGTGTTTTATGTTATTCAGACATGAGTTTGAATCTCAGCATTTCTACTTCTGAGCCCTATGACCTATGAAAAGTGACAATTTCTCTGAATATCAATTTCCCAGTCCAAAAAATGGGAATACCTCTTGGAGTTGTGGTGAGGATTAAATAAGATAATGAATATAAAGTACCTAGTATAGTAAGAGGCATATTATTGTTCAATAAATGCTAGCTGTGAATGCTACTGCTATAGTTATTTCATTCACTGTAGAAATGATTAATTTAAACTCCTTCAAGTAACTTACTAAAGAGTGAAAGTTCTCCAAAAGGCTTGAATTTCACTGCAAACCTCTTTCCTTGTTTTGCTCTTTTATTCAGGACAATAAACTTTGCTCAGGTGTGTCTTTGACTCTCAAGCATTGCTTTAAAGAATGACCAAACTTTGTCATATACCATCCTTAAAGGAGTTCAGGACATGCCACCCCAAAATATGCTGCTTTCATATATTGATTATTTTGAGCTGATGGCACTTCAACAGCAAATGCAAGAGAGACTTTCTCGGAACTCAGCTGCCTAAAAACAGATCCTCCAAAAGAAATTCAATTGCCATATATCCTCTCCCTGGGAGTTTTATTAATCAGCAAAGATACACTTTTATCACAAAACAGGAAACTGGAAGTCAACACCACCTACAGAAAAACTTTTTCATAAACTGTTATATCTCCCATTGATTCTTCTAAAAACCCATTCATCTTTCCCCAGAATCATTTACTCCACCCTAAGTGGCTTACATCACCCCTCCCCATCCCCTGTTAACACAGTATGTAAGCTCTCAAATCTCTTTTAGGAGTATTCATTATTTTCCTGTGGCACCCTATGAACATAATATTAAAATGAATATGCCTTCTCTCTTATTAATCTGCCTGTTGTCAGTTTATTTCATAGACACAGCTATCGAACCTAGGAGAGTACAGGGAAATTCTTTCCTCCCCTATAGGCTTAAATCATAAGATTCAACTGACATCATCAATGAAACAAACATTCAGAAAACTAAATTCAGAGACATTATATCTGGCTTTTCTGAGGGAGAATAATAAGAACTAATAGGCATTTTCAGGTAAGGCAATATAGATATTTTTCATTAAATGATGTTTTTCACCATGACCCACATCTTGAAAACACCTTCCTAATTAAAGACCAGTAGTCTTGAGTGATTCTTTGAAGAACATTTTTACTTCCATTTGGTCTTTTCTTTATTGAGTTGATGAATCTGCTGGAATTAGATTCAGCGCACATAACATAAAATCCAAATAATGCTGGCTTAAGTTCACAAGGATTTATTTTTATCTTATGTAAAGAAGTCCGGACGTAGGTAATCCAGGGCTTGTGCTGCATTTTCTTACCATTGGGAACCCAGGCTCCTCTGTATTTCTACTGTATTAAAGGACTGTCACCCTCAAGTTCAGCTCATGGTACAGATGGCTGTTGGTTCAAGATGACTGCTAGAACATCTGTCATCTGCCCAAATTCTAGCCAGCAAGAAGGAAGAAGGGAGGAAGGACAGAGGGGCTCGTATCAGCTCTTTGTCCTCCTCTTAACTGGCATTGCTAGAATTCCCACCCATTAGTTTTTCCTTGCATCTCAATGGTAACGTCTAAGTGAAAAAAAGCCTGGGAAATATTTTTATTTATTATTATTTTTTTAATCCAGGCCCATTGGCCAGAATAAAACCAGCTTCCTTTTCCTAAGGAAGAAGGAGAAATAGAATTAAGGAGCAGTCTCTGGCATAGCTTGTTCTCCATACTTTTACTTCCATCCAGAACTGAGAAGTTTAGACAACAAATCTCTTTTTGTCCACCCATTGCCTGCTTTGAGCATGCTTCTTCCAGAGTGCTACGCTCTCTTCTAATGACTTATTATCTTGGCAGACTGCACTTTTCACACCCTCCATAGGCTGCAGTGATCCATTGGATGATTGTCCCATTATGTAGATAAGTTCCTATTGCTGGCTGTTTATGCTTTTCTCCCATTTTTAGGCTATTAGCAATCCTGCAATAAACATTCTCATAATTAAATTTGTATGAGAATTCTGTATTATTTATTTAGAAAAAGTTTATAGAAGTGGACTTACTGCATCAAAGAAAGGCACTTTTGTGGCTTTTGAATTGGCTAATGTCTTTTTTTTTACCCAAGTTAAAAGATGATGGAAAATGTCGGGGGACAAATGCTCTAGAATCCGCTAGCATAGACCTACACTAAGTCTTATTCAAAAAGGTCCCTGTAAACAAAACCCTAGTTGACTTGCAGTGGCTACAGAATCATAACTGGTTTTTTGAGAGCAGAGATTCTCTCCGTTCCTCCCTTAGTGATACTTAGCCAGCTACTGGTAATTTGCTTATTATCAAAAGGAGCGGCCAGGCGTGGTGGCTCATGCCTGTAATCCCAGCACTTTGGGAGGCCAAGGCTGGCGGATCACGAGGTCAGGAGATCGAGACCATCCTGGCTAACACGGTGAAACCCCGTCTCTACTAAAAATACAAAAAATCAGCCAGGCGTGGTGGCGGGCGCGGTGGCAGGCGCCTGTAGTCCCAGCTACTCCAAAGGCTGAAGGGGGAGAATGGCGTGAACCCGGGAAGCGGAGCTTGCAGTGAGCTGAGATCGCGCCACTGCCCTCCAGCCTGGGCGACAGAGCAAGACTCCGTCTCAAAATAAATAAATAAATAAATAAATAAATAAATAAATAAATAAATAAAGCATTTTTTTTTCACTTTAGCCAGCGCATCAGAGAAGAATCCACACTTGATCGTCTTATTTTTCCCCCTACAATGCCCAGAGCAGTATTCACACATTCATGAAAACACATCACTTAGAACATTCGAATGGAGCACGTGTTTTTATTTTGCTCTTCTATGTTTTACCTCCACTTCTCCACAATTTTGATCCCTTCAAAAAAAAACTTAACTAATTATTCTCTATATATTCTATTAGGAATCTTGGCTGTAGACTTAATCTTGAGGTGAGAAAGAAAATAGATCTTGAAGCCACTATTTTGGCACATTCTGTAATTCCTAGAATTTCCATTCTAACAATTTTCTGGATGAATTTAATAACCGTTTATATTTTATGAGCTAAAGTGCCAATTAAAATTATTCATTTATCATCTTCAAGACTTACTTGTCTGTTTTATTCAAATGCAATAAAAACGGGGAACTAATAAGAGTAACTCCCGATGAGTGTTCAACAAAGAAAAGAAAGAAAACATATTTTTTGGCGCACATTCAAATCATTTCCTTTTTCTGGTAGGGCCAAATCTTCTCATATTGGGAAAGGAAATTAGCTTTGCTTCAAAGCACTTTCTGAAGAGCAATTTACTAATGAGCTTAGGAATTCTCTGCCCTCATAACCCTCCTATACATTACCTGAATGCAGAGAAACTTGAGACGTTCAGCAAGGGAGGTAAGGCCAGGAGTGTTGAGGCGTCCAGGTCCGTCTGTGGAGTTCACTGCCACTTTCCTGTGTGGATTTCAGTCCTTGTTTTCCTGGATTTTGAGTTGCATTCTCAATACAATATTTTTATTTTTATTCATAGTGAAAATATTGAAGACTGAATTTTTTCTGAATTCATACAATTTATATGACATGTTATTTTTTATTTTCTAAATATTTTACTGTTGAAGTAGTTCCTCTTTCACACAAAAAACTAATAGTTTTTGCTGTCTTTTTTTAATTTGTACGTGACCATTTCTTTAATATTTTGTAATTCACATTTAATTTTATTGCCTTGTAGTCAAGGAATATTTCTGAAAGGACTTCTGCTCTTTGGAACTTATTAAGAGTGTCTTTGAGGTTTAATATGTAATTATTATCTTAAAAATATTTAATGTATACTAAAATGTAAGACACAATTTATGCTGTGGAATTAAACAAAGACCATCCAAATGAGAACAAGCAATGGCTATTTACTCAGAGTTTGGGAGTCAGCCCACAGTTTCTTGTGTTGACAGAGACTCAAAAGGCTGAGTGGAAAAGCTTTGCAAGGGGGAAAAAAAGGCAGGGTCTCAGCTATGCCCTGATTGGAGGCTGTTGGCCTAGGGAAGTTGACCTGAAGCACAGCATCTTACCAGATTGCTTAAGGGTGCATATTTACCTTTCTCCTATTGGTCCTAAGTTAGAAGCAAGGGAAACAATTAAAGGAGCTATCAGTTATGAATCAAGTTCTGGGTTTGTTGGGCTAATTGCTATGGTGGTATTGTTTGGCTTCCTGAGCTGGTTGCTGCAGGTTGTGGATAAGAGTTCTATTTTATGTATATGGTCTGGCCATTGGCTATATGTTCAGTCTCTCAATGCATTATTTGTACTTATTCTTTTGAATTTGCCTTTACTAATTATGGTCTCTATATTGTCTCTTTTTATATATATATTTTTTGCCTGTTTAACATATGATAGATGACTAAAAGTGCTATTAAAAACTTTCACACTTTTGGTTGGACGTGGTGGCTCATGCTTGTTGTAATCCCAGCACTTTGGGAGGCCGAGGCGGGCAGATCACTGGAGGTCAGGAGTTCAAGATCAGCCTGGTCAATATGGTGAAACCCCGTCTCTATTAAAAATATAAAAATCAGTTGGGCATGATGGTGCACGCCTGTATACCAGCTACTCAGGAGGCTGAGATGGGAGGATCACTTGAATCCAGGAGGTGGAGGTTGCAGTGAGCAGGGATCACGCCACTGCACTCCTGCACTCCAGCCTGGGCAGCAGAACGAGACTCCATATCAAAAAAAAAAAAAAAAAGAGAGAGAAAAGAAAAAAAAGCCTTTCACACTTTCTCTCACCTTTTAGTACTTTTTATCAATGTTTGTTTTATACATTTCAATGGTTTATTATTTGGTTCCTAAAGGCTCCTGATTAGCATATCTTTAATGTATGTTTGTGTATGTATCTTGATCTCTCTCTCTCTCTCTCATACACACACATAAGTCTTTTCATTTATTAGCTTTGCTTTAAATTTTGCTAATGTGATATTACGTTTCTCTATCTTCTTTTTATTGCACTTGTTTGCCAAGCACCGAACTAAGCATTTTAAATAATATCTCATTTTTGTAACTGTTTTGGCATTTATCTTCTTCATTGTGACTTTACTTGAAATAATTATCAATGTGTATTTCTATATTTGAGTGTTTCAATACTTATCAAGAGTTTTCTTCCCCATTCTTGGTTCTTGTGTTTCGACACAGCTCTCAATTTTCTGTAGTACTTTGGGTAGTATTTTTTTTTTCAAGAAGTCACTGGATAAGATTATAAACACCTGCCATTTCTTTACGAGCCTTTTTCTTCACTCCACAACAATGATTTAGATGGGTATAGAAATCTTGAATTCATAACTCAAATCTCCATAGATGTTGCTCCATTTAATTCTGGTATTTTATGTTACCAAAAAAAAATCTAAAGTCAGTCCAAGATTTCTTTCTTGATAGGTTGTCCGATTTTGTCTTTTGTTTCTGATTTTTTTTTTTTTGTTTAGATTTCATGCTTTCACCAGGTTATGTCTATTTTTTGGTCATCTGTTATATGAGTTCTCTGAGCTGCCATATGCTCTTTTGATCTGCTGATTAATGTGAATTCGTAGATTATTTTCTTTATGTCTTTGAATACAGATTACTTACCATTTATTTTAATCTTATCTTCAGGAACTCTAACTGTCTATATGTTAGTAATTTTGGCCTTTCTGTCATCATTTAAATATCTTGGTCCCATTCTTCTACATGGGAAGAATAATTTATACTTTGTTAATCAATAATTTGATTTTGATTCAATGATTAGCAGTGCTAATTCTACTTTTTATTGTTTCTGAAGTATCTTAAAGGTTGCTTTGTCTATGAAAAGTTTTAAAACATTCTTCCTTTGTATTATCTGGTGCCTTTTTATTTCTGTCAGCTTCTTGGTGTTTCCCTTCTCACAACCTATCTAATGTCTTATTATCTCGTCTTTCACCTTTAATTCCATACTGTCAAAGTGTCCCCAAAATGTAAAAAGAATGCAAAATATGCGCTAAAATTTCAGGGTTTCTTGAGCTAAAGTTTTTTTGAATATATATTCTTTTTCTGATATTTTTGTGCTCTTTTTAACTCAATGCTAGGAAATCTCTCTCTGTCTCATATGTTTCACCCATCTACTGAAAGTTTTTTAATTGGCTAACATCTGAATAAATGCACATATCTTTTATTTGGATTATTCCTACACTAGCTGCACAATGCCATCATTGTTTCCTCCACCAAGAAGAGCTGGATGGGTCATGTTCATTGAGAAAATCAGTTTCTCTCAATCAGGAGAAAAATGGCATTGTCCTATCACTATGTGAATAATTCAACTAAAAAGAATAACTGTTCTCCCAGTAAAGCCTTTTCTTTCTTAGAAAAATTGGGTTTCTTTATATTCCATGCCTTTGCTTCAGAGCACAATATGTGACCTGGGAAAGGCATTTACCCTTGTTAAACCTTCGTTTTCTCATTTCTAAAATTACAAGGGTTATCTCCACGATCTTTAGGAAGCCAGAACCGATCTGGTTCTAATGGTCCTTTGATTCTAATTAGAAATTTCCAACTGCAAAAGTTGAGGGGAATTCTTACATCTTCAGAAGCCAACTAATTAAACAACTTTTGCTGTAATGAGTGTCAGTCACCTTTATGAATCAGCTTGTCACTTAATAATAGAAATAGCTGGCTTCTGGCCCACACAGAAGGAATGTAGACAATAGACTATAGTAACAAGCTGACTCCCATTCTCCCGTTGTTCCCCTGCCTCACTCAGTTTCCACAGTCAACTTAGGACAATTCCATACTGTGATTATTTACTCCTGCTTTGCTTTCGTAATTCAACAAACAGTATTAACTGCTTACTATGGCGAGGCATGGTTCCAGGTGCTAAGGACCCACAGTGGATTTGATTACAAATTACAGGTAAAATAATAAAGCAATAAAAAGGATAATTTTGCTTTCATCATGAAAAGCTCAGTGATAGAGTAAGCTTTAGACTTTATTTGCCTCAGCAATGCAGCAGTGGTAGAGGGCAGAGGAGAAGTCTCATCCTAAGCCTTGCTCCCAAGGCTGGTTATAGGATGCTGTATTAGTTTGCTGGGACTGCCATAACAAATACCAAAGATTGGGCAGCTTAAACAACAGAAATTTACTTTCTCACAGTTCTAGAAGCTAGAAGTCCTCTATCAAGGTGTTGGTTAATTTTATTTTGAGGCCTTTCTCATTGGATTGTAGATGGCTGTCTTCTCCGTTTTTTTCACATGGCTTTTTTTCTGTCCATGTCTGTAGCCTAATCTTCTCTTCTTATGAGGACACCACCAGTTATACTGGATTAGGACCCACCCAGAATTACCTCATCTTTTTTTCTTCATTATCTCTTTAAAGTCCCTGTCTCTAAGCATGTCACATTCTGAAGGACTGGAGGTTAGGACTTTAACGTATGAATTTAGGGGAGATGCAATTCAGCCCATAACAAATGCCTGCTAGTAACTCATGGGAACTGTCTTCCACATGCAAAGAGATAGAATGTGATTTCTACAAGTTTTATTAGAAATATAGGAAGGAACCCTTCCCAGTAGGGCTTGACAAGCCTGTGCATGTGCCTCACTGACATAACTAAGTTATAGGGTCATATTTGAACTAATCCATGGAACAAGACATGCAATTACACTGACGAGCTTAGGCTGAAGTCCAATGTCTCACTCCTGAAAATTCAGACTTCCCCAAAACACATGGGCTGAGCAGGTAAGATGGATACTTCAACTGAAAGCCAGGGTGCTTAACAAAAGCGGGAGAAATAGATGTTGGGGAGGTAATCCCAACGTCCAATGCAAATGCTATGAGGGAAAACCATAGAGTCCCAAACATGCTGGAGCTTATAGTTAGAGGAAGGAAAAATTAGATTTTTCTCAGGGCTTTGGGATTGGGGCACCTGGCAGTCAGCGCCTAGATTCCAAAGCAGGTCAGAAGATGCCTCTGCCCAAGTATTGGAAACCTTTTGAATATCTTTGAGTATTAAAAACATTTTAACACTGCCTGAGAAAAGTAATAGTTATGAAGTTATAGATTTAGCCTATCCCATTCAACTCAGGGGAATGTACACAGATCAAATAAATTGCAGTTGTGTTTCCCTCCCTGATATTCACATAGGAAGGTGAGTGGTGAGCACTAAACTTCAGGACCTTTAAAGGTATCATTGCTTTCACCCTTGCACCAGCTTTTTGAGGTAAATATTCCCATTTTCTAGGAGAGGACAATGAGGCTCAGAGAGGGTAAGTGGCCTCCCCAGGGTCTTCTAGCTGAATTGTAACCAGCTTGATCTTCCTTTTGAATTCCACCATCTTGTCTGTGAGGGAAAAAGGAATAAGGAGCCAGGAGCTGCAGGGTCATTCTTCTCCTCAAGAGGCTTGAGAGTAACTAAGTATCTGTTCAAAACACTTTTGAGAATTTGACGGCCTCATTACCTTTCTCAGGAGTCCCTGGGGGAGGTTACGCTTTTAGGATCCCCAGGAATAGAGTGACAAAATACAGCTACCACAACTTGGTCCTGTGCAACTGTGCCCTTGCTCAGCAATTACTGACTCCATTCTGACTGAACTCTGCCAAAAACTCTTAACATTAATAATTATTACCTGTTCCCAATTTTAATAATTAAGAGTTTTACAACTTTCGGTGACTCTTAATTCAGGTTTCTTTGGCTTACTGTTCTTGGACAATAACAGTATGGTCACTGTTACACAGACAGAAGCTAGACATAGTCTGTATAGCTAACTCCCTCATGTCCTTCAAATCTTTCTTCAAATGTCAGTTTCTTTTGGGGCTTCCTGTGACCAACCTGATGAATAGAGCCCACCAGCCCCAGACCACAGCGTTCCTGACTTCTTTACTCTGCTTCACTTTTCCCTTTTTCACAGCAATTGTCACATTCTATTCTACTATAACTTACTTATTTATTGAATTTACCACTGATTGTTTGCCTAACCTCACTATAATATAAGACAGGGATCTTTGTTTTATTCTCCAAGAACTTAGAACAGTAGTTATTCAATTAATATTTGTTGAAGAAATGAATGAACCAAATGAATGAATGAAAGATGAATATAAAAATATTTATATGTCCTAACACTCTACTAAGCATTATGACAGAATATCCACCAAAAAAAAAGATGAGAAGGAGAAACCATTATTCTTCTGCAGCAGGGCTAACAGAACATGAGCAGATGGCAAACATGAGATTATCAGCACCTTCTGGGCTAGTTCCTGGAAATCAGCTGATTTCCTGCTGCTTCCAAAAATTCTTAAAGCTTTCAGACTCCTGAGCAAGCTCCTGCAAAACACCTATTTTGGTGCTGCAAGCACCTGCAGTAGCTCTCTAGTCATTCAGGTACTTGTTCACCTTAGGAACTCAAGCCATAGCTTCCATGATTTTCAATCCCTGATCCCTCTTCAGTCTCAAATTGCTGTATCCAAAACCCTTCCTACTTGCAATATCTTAGAAAGGCCACCTTCTGACCAAATCTGAAAAGTTGGGTAGGTTTGTAGAGGATGAGTTTTTGGATTATTCCCAATTCTTTTGATCCTCACCCCAACCTCCTAAGACTAAAGCTACAGTGGCCTCCCTTTAGGGAAGAAAGCAGAGGAAAGGAGCAGAGGAATTATTTTCTGTGAATTACCTGTTTCTAGATTCTAATATTAGTGACTAAACTGCCATTTGTACTTCCTATATTCCTGTTTTAGCAAGAGCAAAAAGAGTTTCAAAGAAGGTAAACTGTATTCTAAGAAGAGAATTCAGAAAGTCCTTTCCAGAATAGATGAATCTTAAATGATGGGCAGGTTTCCCACAGAGATAGGTGGGGAAGCCATTCTAACCTAGAAAACAGGATGCCTAGAAGTATGCGGTGTTTTCAGAAAATGGCAGACACAGGCTTCCTTGGCTAGAGAACAAAGACTTCATACAGGAGTAGGTTCATAAATACAAGCACAAGAGCCCTTTATAGCATCGGGGTCTAGTGATTCTCAATTATTCTGCCTATAAGCATCAACCGCAAGAATAATTAAAATTCTATTGAAGAGAAGAAATGTTTCCTGCTGTACCAGAAACCCTTAAGAAAAAGCAAAGGAATTTCACAGAGCTGAAGATCAAGCACCTGAGAAACAAGTTTTCCTCAAGAGATGCTTCCAAAGGCAAGTTGGAAGCTTATTGATGAAAAAGCGAAGCACTATCACAAGGAGTACAGGCAGATGGGACAGAACTGAAATTCAAATGGCTAGGATGGCAAGAAAAGCTGACCACTTCTATGTACCTGCAGAACGCAAATTGGCATTTGTCATCAGGATCAAAGATATCAATGATGTGAGCCCAAAGGTCCAAAAGGTGTTGTAGCTTCTTTGCCTTTGTCAGATCTTCAATGGAAGCTTTGTTAAGCTCAACAAGCTTAGCATGCTGAGGATTGTAGAACCATATATTGCACGAGGGTACCCAAACCTGAAGTCATTAAATGAACTAATCTACAAGCATTGTTATGGCAAGATCAATAAGAAAAGAACTGCCCTGATAGATACCAATTTGATTGCTTGATCTGGCTTCATCTGCGTGGAGGATCTGACTCATGAAATTTGTACTGCTGGAAAACACTTCAAAGAAGCAAATAACTCCCTGTACCCCTTCAAATTATCCTCTCTATGAGATGGAATGAAGAGAAAAACTACTCATTTTATAGAGGTGGAGATGTTGGCAACAGGGAAGACCAGATTAATGGGCTCATTAGAAGGATAAAATAAGGTGTCTGCCATGATTATTTTTGTAATCTTGTCAGTTAATAAACAGTGACTGCTTTCAATTTGAAAAAAAAAATACATAGTTAAAATACACCTACACACTCACACCAAAGATTCTGATTTAATTGGTATGAAGCCAAACCAAGACATTAGTACTTTTCCAGAGCTTCCCAGGTGATTTTAATTTGCAGCCAGTGCTAAGAAACACTGAGACGATGCATATAAAATGCCTAGCCCAGAGTCTGCTCAAGAAATGTTAGCTTTTGCTCTCTACTGTCATTGTTTGGGTGGTTGAGACTTGTGCCCAGGCTTCCTAGGGGAGTGTTCCTCCCATTGCCCCACAATTCCCTGTAAGTGGTGGAAAAGGAGACCCTATAGCAGCACTTCTCAGCACCGGATACACATTTGAATCAATAGAGGAGCTTTGCAAAGGTTTGCAAAAGATGGCTGGGTCTGTCTCTAACCAATTAGAATCTCTGGAGGTGGAACCCAGGTATCCCCATTATTTACTTTCCCCATTAACTATTCCACAAATATCCTCATATGATCTGATCTCTATTTCCCCATAATGATTGACTGGTATTTCTCTTTGCCATTTCAGTATTCACAATCTGCTTTGTATTAAAGCTGCTTATTTATGTTATCTCTCCCACTGTGAACCACTGCAGATCAAGGACTGGATTTGTTTTGTTTTGTTTTAGTTTTTATACAATTGCTTTCCCCTTGCACTCAGCATACAGCAAAGCTCTAACACATAATATATACTTACATAATATTAATTTAATTAATCGTCAGAAACCATAGATACTCAACTATAAGACTTTCCTGCCTTCTCCACTATACTTTTCCATTTTTCATGTCTTCTTTGTTGTTGTGCTTTTCTATGCCTTCTTCACACTGTAGCCAAAGTTATTTTATTCAAAATTCAAATTAATTTAATTATGGAAGCTGGGTAATGAGCCTAATAATATAGACACAGTGGTGCAGTGAGCACGCAGTTAGCTACAATGTTCCATCTATTTTTCTGTTGTGTGAAGGCATCCACAATTTATAAAGTACCTGGTGATTCAAAAATTAAGAACCACTGTTCTAAGAGTAGGTGGAGGCCGGACTATGGAATCTTCCAACAACCAGGAGCAGGAGTTGGAATGGAATAAATTAGAGCACTGGGTCATCCCTGAAATCCCTGAGCAGAGGAACAACCGAAACAGAGATGTATTTAAGCTTATAAGTCTAAATAAAAGTTGGGGATTTAAAAAGGCTACTTAATTACTTCTGGGAAAAAATCTTTTATTCATTTCTCACTGGGCTTCTATAATCACCTCAGCTCTGTCTGCAGTTTCCTTTCTTCTGTAATTATTTTTCTCTCCATTTTCTTGCCCTGATAGCCACGTGCTCATTTGGGTATCCATCAAAAGACTACATTTCAGTATATGAATTCTCTCACTGGACGGTACAGCTTGAATTTCCTTCTGCTGGTTTCATTAAAATCTAAATGGGGGGAAAAGTCCTCTACATTATCTAGGAGATCCATGTGAGCTGCCCAGCTCCATTAGCTGTTGTCTGTTAGAAGTGGATTACAAGCAGGTGTAATCTTAAGGACACCGCCCTTCTGTGATTGTTAAGAAGGACCACAGACTGGGCAGAGCGGCTACTGTTCTGATCAGGAGCCACCACCACTGGTTCCTACAGCTTACAGAATTTGAACTGTCAGATCTTTCCTGGAGGAACAATAGAATACAACTGTGAATTAAATAATTTAGAAACCAAGGACATAATCTCACTTTTCTAAATGAGTTTGCCTCTTTTAGGAGTCAGTATATTCGTAGTTTTGCTAGCACAGTCCTGTGATGTAGGGGGAAAACGCCCAAAAATATTCTAGAAAAAACATTGAGAATTCAAGCTAAAATGTCAGATGGAGCAGCCTCTAGAATTCCTCCTTTGTAGGCCATCAGTAACCTCACTGAAAATTAGAAATGTATTATTTATAAATAATAATATAATATGCATATTTTAAATATTAATGATTTAGGTCAAACGCAGAAGGTGAAATTTCTAGGTGTCAGAATGAAGGCCAAATCTTTAGTGGGAAGGCTGTGGGAGTTGAAGCTCTGCAGAGCACAGTGGGGATCCAGATGCAATATTTAGAGGCTGGTGTTTTCACTCTCCTGTGCAGAAGTCAATGCTCCAACTCTAGGGCATGGAACTAGGCTTCCCAAATAAGCCTATTGCTGGCAAAGCTCTGCATAGTCCGTGACTGGGAGATGGGAAATCTGGGGAAATCTGGAAAACTAACCATCTGACCTAGGCCCATCCCAGGCCTGTCCCGGATCCCTCCAGAAATCTCAAGAAACAGGATCTCAAAGCCACAGGGCACTATGTGCGAGGCGCCACGTCCACTGGACACATTCAGGGAACATCATTCACATGAACATGTGTCCCTGTTCTGGTTATTGATTGCTGTGTAACAAACCATTCCAAATATTAGTGGCTTAAAATGTCAGTTTATTGCCTTTCATATTTCTGAGGGTCAAGAATTCAAGTGGAATACAGTGAGGCGGCTCATCTTTTCTCCATGCTGTCTGAGACTCAGCCAGAAATGGCTTGACTGGCACTGTTGGCACGGGCGCCAGCTGTCCGCTGGAAGTCTGGCAAAGATCGCCAGGCAAGTTCCTCAGTTCCTCCTCACTTGGGCCTCTCCAGAACTCCCTTGCTGGTGCTACCTGGGTTCCAAGAGGACCAGGTGAAAGCTGCAAGGATTCCTATGACCCAGGTTCTGAAATTATGAAATGTCCATTCTGCCCCATTCCATTGGTTGAGCATGAGTCCCAGCTCCAGCCAGGGTTCAAGGAGAGGAGACCACACAAGGGTGTGAATAATATGAAACATGGCTCACTGGGGGCCATCTTTGGAGACTAGTGACCACACATCTGGAATTGTACAATAGGCCAGTACTTGGCTGTGGTTGTAGAAATCCCAGTGTAAAGCCTAAATAGAAACATGAGTTAAGAATAAGTCAATCCAATGGTGCACTTCAGAAGTGACCATAAAACTCTCCTGTAGAAGGACTTTCACATATTAGAGCATCTACAAAGCTCCCTCAGTTTCCAAAGATGATAGATCTCCTGGAAGATGAACTTGAGGAGAAGGTAGGTGCCCACTATCAGAGCTGGACTGTGAGCTCCAAGCTGGGCTCACTTACCTAGTGGGGGTCTACAGGTTACTCATCGTAGACCCGGTCAATTGCCCCTGACCTACCTCAGGAGTGAAGCAGAGCAAGGGTCAGGGCTAGGTGGGTAGGTGGGCTGCCCCAGACTTAAGCTGTGCATTGAGAAGTGCCATAGATACCAGGAATCAAATGAATGGAGATTTGCTATTATTTGGAAGGATGTAAGACCACAAGCATATCTATAAGAAATTGTACCAGGATCACAAATCTCCCATCTCAGCCCAGCAGCAGTGATCTCTGGAAAGAAACACCACCCCACATCCCAGGCTGGTATACTTCACAGTAATGATGTGTGCCCAGATTAACACAAATGACAAATTCCATCATACTCCCTCTATCTGAAGGAGGATTAACTGAGCACACCTGATGTGAGAAAGAGCATGAGAGGAGCCTGGCTGTCAGAGCAGGAATTCTGCACTGTGGCAGGTTCTGCTCTGTCTGGCTGATGCTTCTGAATACAGCAGAGATATGACGGCCTCATAATTTAGGTTGCTTGAAAGGCGGAGAAAGAAAAGTTACCTAGTTTAGAAAAATCAGGAAACTCAAATATGGAAAGGCTATGCTATCCCAAGCCAGCATTGCTCTGGAACTAAGCAGATGAGAATGTGAGCCCAGAAAGTTTTTCTCCCAAAGAAATTCTCTTTTTGACAGCCAATCAGGCCCAAGTGGTTTATAAGGTAGCCCAAGCGGCAAAACATTTGAGTCAGAAAACCCTCACATGTTTGGCACCTCTACCAAGGAATTGTCAGTCAGCCCTACAGAACCTTCTGTCTGGCCTTATCTTAAACTTGTGGCAGAAGTAATGCCACATGTTCACAATATCCCATGGATGGGGTCATGTGATGTGTTCAAGCCAATGAAATGTGAGTTGAAGGGACTATGTCACTCCCAGACTGAGACTGTGAAAAGTCCCTATTAGATGGTTGTCTCTCTGCTTTGAGCTGTGAGTTTGGAGGCCACGTGTTGAGATGGTAGAGTCCTCAGATCAAAGCAGCCCTGAATACAAAATAGCTGCATTTGGAGCTTGTGTGCTACTGCAGATACCATAAGCCTCGCCTATTTTGTTACTCCAAAGATGTGCTGGGTTCATCTTTGTAGCTAGCCCAGGGGCACCATGATGCTCAGGCTACCATATGGGAGGGCAATCCATGAGGAGCAGCACCTGGGTGGTGAATAGCACCTGGGAAGCTGAACCTCTGTGTTCAGCTTGGAGGTAGTTAGCAGATGGAGTTCTAGGATGTACTACCATGAGAAGAAAGTCAAGGGAAGACGAAAGTCAGAATGAGGGAGATGGTATTGGTTAAATTCAAAGAAGGAAGTATAAAAAACCCTGGGGAAAGAGTGGAAAGAGGGTGGCCTCCAGAGCTGAGACCACCAGGATGTACAACAAATTATGCTTGAGATGAGCTGTCCAGGACTCAGTGTGCAAATGGGTGATCTATGCCTCAGTGCCCACTTATTGGAAAACACACCTGAGATGAAAAGCATGCTCTAAACTCTGTCACTGGAGAGTCTTGCCGCTTGGACCGTGAGATGACTATAACAAAACACTGCCATTCATCTTCCAAAAGAGGAAATGGACAGACATATAATTACTAGCCCATAAAATGATGGCAAATAACACAGCCCTCCAGACACTATACTTGGTGCCATGGAAAAATTTGAGCATTATTGGGAAATCACTGCCTTCCGACTTCAACTTTGACTTAAGAAGAGCAGAAGAGTGTACATATTGGGAGCAGGATCAAGACACAGAGTTTCTGGTTCAAATCCTCGTTCTCCTGCTTTCTATTAGGAGATCTTGCAAGTTAATTGCTTGACTTCTTTCTGCTTCAATTATTTCATCTGTCAAATAGAGATAAAAGCAATTCCTTTTTCACGAGGTTAGTATGAAAATTACAGTGGATCATGAAGAAAAGTTGTTAGGACCATGTCTGATACGTGAGTCCTCAATGAATGATGAATTCATTGAATATTATGATTTCACCAGGATTTTTTAAACCTCTGGCCAGGTATCCCCTCACAATCCTTTATCTCTCCTCCTCTCTAAATGTCCAACACAGGCCACTTCTCTCCTTTCTACACCTGCTGTGCAATTCCTGCCACTTTGGAATGGGAGCATCACAGCTTAAGGGTCCTAATTCCTTTCTCAGCCTCTGGGTATCCCAAGTCTCTAACTTGCCACTGCCATTGCCTGCTTTGCACCAAGACTAGAGTGTCAGGGGCAGATTACAGGAGTCCTACAGTCACTGCTCTGCTAATGAGTGCTTCCCTTAGAGGTGAAGAAGCGAGGTAGTCCCTGCCTTGGAATGCTTTAAGAAACACCAGAAAGTCCTCACTGCCAGGGATATTTTACTCATTTACTTTCTAAAGTCTAAAATTCTAGAAGACAGGACATATTCATTTGCTAAAATACAAAATTTCCAGGGAGAGGATGTATAATGAGTCTTTTTTGTTTGATTGTTTTTTGAGACAGAGTTTTGCTCTTGTTGCCCAGGCTGCAGTGCAATAGCACGAACTCAGCTCACTGCAACCTCCACTTCCTGGGTTCAAGCAATTCTCCTGCCTCAGCCTCCCGAGTAGCTTGGATTACAGGCATGTGCCACTACCCCCAAGTAGTTTTGTATTTTTAATAGAGACAGGGTTTCTCCATGTTGGTCATGCTGGTCTCAAACTCCCGATCTCAGGTGATCTGCCAGCCTCAGCCTCCCAAAGTGCTGGGATTACAGGCATGAGCCACTGCGCCCGGCCATATAACAAGTCTTATCAGTCAGTATACCTCAGTATAAATTAATTTATCAGGCTCCTTTTCTAAAGGGTTAGATGAGGGGGAAATGTAAGATGGTGGAAGACTTGGGCATTTGAGAAGCAATTGAGAGGGAAAATGATCCAAATGAGAACCCTGGGACCCCCAGAGACAGTCACTAAGGAGTTACCAGTTGGCACAGAACTTCTACTTCTGCTCCCAACTGTCCAAGCTCAAAATGAAGCCCAGTAGGGTCTTCAGGGTCTCATCTTGGAAAAGGACAGCTTCCAAGCCTAGGATTGCAGAATGTATAATGGTCATTTGAGTGCTGCTCATCAGTGAACAATAGCTAATCAGTGTGCAAATTCAGCAGGCCTGAGCTCCATCACCAAAGGCATTTTCATGAGGGCACATCCTGCTTGGAGAATTTTGAGTGCCATCAGACAAGTCAAATGGCTGCCCTCCTCTTTACTCAAAGGATCTGGAATCCCCTGAACCCGTAAAAATGCCACTGTGACCCTTCTGGGTGCATAAGCACAGGAATAAACACAATAGATGGGCAAATCCAACTGTACCTTATCCTGATGACATATTTTAGGGCAGCAGTTTTTAACTTTCTAGTCTTAAAAATAATATTGAGAACCCAAAAGAATTTTTGAGGATGCAGATTAAGTTATCTCTACAGATACTTATCATTTTAAAAATTAAAGTGGAAAATTCTTTAAAAATATTATTTATAAATTCATTGTAAATAACAATAATAAAATGTTAACATAAATGTAATACATTATGCTAAATAACTCATATTTTCCAAAATGACAAAAATGCAGCTTGCATTGTTCACATTTTTGCAAATCTCTTCAATGCTTGTTTCCTTTCAGCTGTGATATCACTCATGATGCCGCCTCTAGAAAACTCCACTCTACACACAAGAGAGAATGAGAATGAAAAAGACAAAGGACAGCTCAGGATTGCTGTAAAAATAGTTTTGACTTTGCAGATCCCCTGAAGGTGTCCCAGAGACCCACAGGAGGCCCTGACCCTACTCAAAGACCTTTTTTTTAGAGGATTGTTTTAGGTGATTGGGCTGTTCTGATATGATCCATTCCTAGGCTTCTAAACACCTCAGGCAAGTCTCCAGGGCCCAATAGGAAGGTCAATACAGCCTCTTCCTTGTTAAGGGTAGACCTACATTGAAGATCAAGGAATCTTGGTGTTTGTAGAATACTTATGGACTAGCAAAGGATAAAGCAGTTGCAGGTTTCTTTGCTGAGCCTCTGTGTTTGTGAGTCTGGAACCCAAAGGGGCAGCAGCTGAGGGGCAGGGACTGAGAAGTAGCAGGATCTGTCTCTTAATAGCTGCACCGAAAGGGAAAGTCATGACATTTTTCTGAGACTTCCTTTGTAAAATGGAAATAAAGTCCAAGCACTTCATGGAGAGTATCTTATTTAATTCAAACACATAACATAGAAAGATTGGGAGATAATCATCTTTCTCTATTTTACAGATGAGAAACCACATACTCAGCAAAGTGCCCAGTACACAGGAAGTGACAGAGTCCTAATTTGAAGCTGTGTTTGTTTGATCTTAAAGCCCAGGCTTTTCTCCGTCCTGCTGGCTTGGTGAGAAGGTGTCCAGGGTTGGCAGGCAGCTGAGAGAAGTGGGGGATGGACTTTTTTCTGGAAGTTTATCTGGAGCTAATGGCATGTGGTGACTATGCCAGGGGTGTGTGAGCACTCAATACCTAATAACTGCCTGTGGGAGGATTAATAGAATGTGGAAAAATAGAACAGCAACCTGGCCAGTTATCAAAGCAACCCAAGGGACTGTAAATACCCTCACAGTATATGCTGTGCATGCATATGTGGACCATGCACTTCTCAACAGAGGGAAGGAAGGAGGCTTTTTCCTTTTTTCATTTAGACACAAGGATGCCTGGCATAATTTGCTGCAAAGCATTTTTCTCTCTCAGGACTTAGGAAAATGGAGTCACAGGTTAGCAAGCTAGATTGGTCAGAGCTTTAGTGAAGGAGCAGGTGACCTAGAAAAGATCTTCCCTAGGAAAAATGCAATAACACACTGTCCCTAGATAATGATGACATGCTGTCTCTATGCACTGCTAAGACATTTCAGAAACATTATGGGAAATAAGAAATGGATTTTTCATACAGCTGGCACCTTACTAAATAAATATGTATTGCATACCTGTTTTGTTAATGAGGATTGAAACTGTATTCCCATATTGCTGCCAGAGTATGTCCCTAAATCACAGACAGATTGTTTCCATTCTCTTATGCAAAACATCTAGATGGACTTCCAGTTCGAGACTGTGTCTGGCTAACAGCCCTCAGTGCAACCTGTCTCATTTTCTCACTTTTAGAAGATGGGAAAAAATGAAAACTCATTATTATGGAAAACCACCAGTGACAGACAGTCTAATGTCAGAATCAGAGAGGAACTGACACTAATTGTAAGGCAGATGGAGCTGCATTAGGAAACACCAAGCCAAGGAGCCCTCCACGCCCATGCCACACTTAGTTTCAAAAAATAAAAAAAAGGGAGCCAAGGCCAGGCATGGTGGCGCACACCTGTAATCCCAGTACTTCGGGAGGCCGAGGTGGTGGATCACGAGGTCAGGAGTTTGAGACCAGCCTGACCAACATGGTGAAGCCCTATCTCTACTAAAAATACAAAAATTAGCCAGGTGTAGTGGTGCGCACCTGTAGTCCCAGGTACTGAAGAGGCTGAGGGAGGAGAATCGCTTGAACCCGGGAGGTGGATGTTGCAGTGAGCCAAGATTGCACAACTACACTCCCGCCTGGGCAACAGAGCAAGATTCCGAGAAAAAAAAAAAAAGGGGAGCCAGACAAAGGCAAGGCAGAAGCATGGAGCCCTGTGTGTCAGGACCTGGCCCACCAGACCAGGGGGTGCTGAGCTGTAGATGCTACTAGGCTGTGAGGCAAGCAGAATGTGGACTGTATACCAGTCTCCACTTTCTGGAAGGGAAAACAAGTCTCATGGGGAAATATGGGCAGGATGTAGGGGCAGACATAAGATATGATGCAATGTGTAGTTCCCCAAATAAAGCCCTGAATATGTGAGTTGGGAAAAGTTCTCTGAGTAACAGTGCCACGTTGAGAGTTGTGTGTGATGTGTGGGGTTTAGTGTGTGTGATGGGGGATGGGGAGTGAGTGTGCATGTACTTAACTGCAGTATTTAAGAATCCTGAAGAGTCAAGCAATTGAAGGAGAAGAAGCCTTCCATTGGCTAGAGACCCCATCAGAAACTTGGAGTTGGCCTGGAGCTTTGACCTGCCTCCAGATGCATGTCAGGAAAAAGTCTTATTTGTTCACTGTACAATGAACAGAAAGCAGGGGCAAGAGTAATTTATTCACATATCTGCTTCTAATCATCAAGTCTGAAAAGAAATCTGCATACTATTTTTGAGAAAAAAATAGAGAAGCCATAAATAATTTGGAACTGTATAAGTACACTTTATACCAAGAAAAAGGAACAACATCTGGAAGGCTCAAAAGAAAAGGATATCTCTGAAAAAAAATTATATATATGTAAATACCTCAGTGACTAGAAAAATATATTTCAAGGAAATGTTTTACTGTCATGCAAAGTTGTAGGAAGACATAAATAGGAACAGTGTCATAAGCAAAAAGGCAGGGAGGGTAAAGGAATAGGATGGTAAGAAAGAACAAGAATGATCAAGGAGCAATGCTTGAGGCAATAACGATCAAAACAGGTGTAATTCATGATGCATAACATCCAATCCATTCCTGGAAAGATGAATTTGAGATGCATTTCCAGAACGTCAAAGGAAAGGATAAGGAAATGAAAACAACAAAATAGGAATGGAAGATAGCAACGAGTGTTCCTGGAAGAGAAACAGGAATAAATGGAAGAGAAGCAGAATCAAACCTACAATAGAAGAAACCCTTCCTGAGCTTAATAAAAGACGGAGGAGGAGTCTTGTGTGAGCAAATTCCCAGGGCTCACCGTTTTCAAGCACAGTAATTAGAACGAGACCCCACCTCCCTCCCACCTTCAGCATCACATCTTGCCAAAGCATTCTTATTCATTCTCTCAACTAACACTTATTTCATTCCAACTGCATGCCAGGCCCTGCAATTACAAAGGTTAAAGAAAAAGGCCCCAAAGTTTCAGGTAGCACAAAATTATGTATTTATAATATGCATAGTGACTTTAGATTTCTTTGTAAAAACAAATATATCAAAACATCGTGGAAAAACATCTATAGTTTTAAGAGAATAGTTTGTGACTCAGGAATTTCATATGCCGCCGAATTTATGTATGAAAGCAACAGTTTTTAAAAAGATGACATTAACATTAAATGCTTAAAAATAGTTAAAGGTGTTCCAGAACCAATGGAGAGTTGGAACAGAATTAAAGTCCTAAGACTAAAGAAATAATGGTATAGAAATTCTGAAATTATTAAAATATAGATAAGCATAATTGGTACAATGTAGCTATAATGAAATGATATTGCAAATATTATACCAGGAAAAGAATATATATAAATGTATACATCCTTAACTCAACCATTCCTTTTATTTTATTTTATAGAGAAAAGGAGGGGGAAAAGGAGGGGAAGGAGAAGGAAGAGAAGGAGAAAGAAAAAGATGGAACGGTTTCATTAGTAAAAAAAAATTCCCAGTGAATTATTTAAGGATGGGTATAATAGTTTCTAAATGAGGGTGTAATTTGCAATATTCGTTACAAAGTGAAAAATGTTAAAGAATTTAAGAATAAAACAATGATGGAGTTGCTTATATGGACAAAACATACCTATAATGAAATACAATAGAATAATGTGGATAAAATCCATCCATAGGGTAATAAACTGTAATATGTGGTATATGTAAAAAAACCAAGTTATAATCCAATACTTAGTACAATTCTACTTTGGAAAAATATGTCTATATGTGTATAAATAGAAAATAAGGTCTAGAAATCTCTGCAGCTAAATGTTAACAGTTGTTATATCTGGAGGAAAAGATTTTGCATGCTTATTATGTTCTGTTTTATATTGATTTGTTTGGGGCTCATCTGGACTTTTTAGTTTTTCCGGAAGTTACATGTAAAGGACTTAAACAAGGCTATGGTATATTTAGATTTGTAAGGGTAGAGACAGAATTGCAGGGGCCAGTATGAAAGAGAAGGTAACTGAAGCAAACCAAGTGACAGGTGATGGTGGTCTAAATCCAGACAATGGCAAGAGGAGGGACAAAAGTGGGCAGACTTGAGCTATTCTAAGATGAGGAACTGATGGTGTTGGAGATCCATTAGATATGGGAGTGTGGCTGCAGATAATGACAGTTCCGTATGTCAGCATCAACATGGATGGAAGTGTCTTGAGCCACTAGAAGATCAGTCTGGGAGGAGGTGGCAAGGCCTCTTAGAAGAAATCATGCCTCCTTTGAGCTTTAAAGGATAATGAAGAGTCAGCCAGCTGGAGAGGTGAGGAAGGCCATTTTAGCCTGAAGTGAGTGTCCCATTATTTGACCTGTGTCACAGTGGCCTTTCCCAGCCACATTGCAAACAGAGTCACCAAATTCGAATAAACATTTTTAAAGGGAGAGGAAAGCACTGCTCCCTCTGGAAACTGAGCAAATTAAGCCACAGCAAATCCGTCCATCCTGGCTGCAGCAATCCCAAGATAATGCTGCTCAGTTCTAGGCTGCTTGGCAGAAAGGGGTTATTCTCTGTTATGTGCCTCATTTACTCATGAATGGAGAACTTCTGGGAATCCAGGATCAGCCAGGCACAGCACAGTTACTATTTCTGGGAAGATTTCATTTGACCCCAATTACTTACAATAGCAGAGTGATGTCCCATTGTCCAATAATAATCACCATGACCTTCACTGGGTCTAGGTGTCCTTTACCCAAAGACCTGCTTCAAAATATCATCTAACAGATTGGAGCTCCTGTCACAACAAGAAGAGTCATCACACTGACAGGATCTCCCTGAGGACACCAAGTGCCTAAGAATTTGAACAAAGCATCCTTTCTGTGCAGGAGGAAGGGGGCACAAGATTTCTAAATAGCATAAATAAATAAAGATGAATTGTAATTATCTATGTTTAGCAGACATTTGAAGTAGAAATAGGTCACTGGGATTTCCATTTCAAATCTCTATTGAAATTCTTTACCAAAAGAATTCTTTTGCACTTGATCTATCCAGCCTTTTTTTGAGAGGGGGATCTCACTATGTTTCCAAGGCTAGACTTGAACTCCTGTGCTCAAGCAATCCCTTCATCTCAGCCTCCGGAGCAGGGCTTTGGGTGTGCACCCCCACTGCACCCCGCTCAGCACTTTTTATCAGCTATAATTTATAACAATAATAGTGATAATAATTATAATAAAATAATATGAATGTTTGTTACCATCTGTCAGGCTCTGTTATGAATATATCACTATCTTTATAACAATCACATGAAGAAGCTAACTCAATTTCTACAGAGGTCGGAGAGAAAAATTATCCATTTGGTTGAACCGAAACCCATCTATCTTCCACACTGAGTTAGTCTTTTATTTTAAATAAATATGTTGTTATCAAGAAAGGAAATCATCCATTACACTTTCACTTTCACCTTTGCTTTCAAAATCACCCAAACCTGAATTACTAGCTCATTTCTCCAAAAGCATAATTAATATTGACTTTCTTTTTATTATCTCCTATAACTAGATATTGAAAAATACTATAGCTAGCATAAAGGAAAACTTCTGAACAGTGTAGCCATATTGCCACAGAAACAGATTCAGAAAAATAAACCTAAGAACTCTGGAGAAAGAATGCATGTTATATAAGTTTCTCCCTAGAGTTTGGCAGCCTTTGTTCATAGTTGGATGTAAACTTATTCATTTCTACCCATAAGCCCACATAGCTTTACTTCCTGACATCTGTTCTCTCCTCCCAGGATCGGAAAGGTTTCTTCCTTCTGATAAAGTGTGAAACATTTGTGGGGAAAGGTGGGTTCAGAGAGGGAGAGAAAGACGACAGCCTGATTCCTAGATCTGAGGTGGGACGCAGGAAGATGGATTTCTTTTAATTCCCCCTCCAAAGTTATTCCTCCTCATGTGCTTTTGGGACTATGCTTTGAGAATCTCTGGAGTGGAGTATCTGGTGGTCTACACATAGTGGTGAAGAGCGTGGAGTCACAGAATTTGGGGTAAAATCCCAGCTCTACGTCTAATGAGCTGGGTGAACTTGGCAGGTCAATTCACTGGCTAAGCCTCACCTTACCTGTTTTTAAAATGGAGAGTGGTGATATAAGAAAAGTGCTTAGCATAGTATCTAGGTTACAGTAGGTGACCAATAAATGGGAGTGATAACTACCATCACTATATTACATGAAAAGTACAAAACAAATAGTATCATAGTATGTAGCAAAGTCCTCATTTTGTTGGAAAAGAGTGATTAAATAAAACCTCAAATGTCTGTGCCTGTGGGGTGAGATGAGGGAGATGTTCAACAGTAATAGACAGCAAAGTGTTACCAAGCTACCCAAATGGATGATCCATTTAATTTCTACATGGAAAAGGAGCAAAAAAGGAAAGGGACCTCTGAAACCCTTCTAAGTACCCACACACACACACAGACTCACACACACACACACACAGAGACACACACACACACTCACACACACACAGAGCTCTCAGAACACTGCTGCCAGGTGAATGCAGATACAACTTTCATAACCACTGCTGAAATCACATATATTCCAAGAAGGGAAAATACTTGTAAAACTAAAACTTATTAATTAAGATACTATAGCCAAAATGGATGTCACAATGCATGTCTGAATACCCATAATAACATTTATGTAAAATTTACTATGTCCCATCAACTGTCCCAAATCCTCTACCGGGATAAGATCACACTATCTTGACAACCACTCTAGTTGGTAAGTGTTGGTTTTGAGACATCTACAATTGAGGATACTTAAGGACAGAGAAACTAGGTAATCTATCCAGGCCGCACACCTCATAGACAGTTGAGGCAAGACTCATATATAAGTTAACACATCCCAGAGCCTGTGCTCCCAAACACAGCCCTCATACAGAACTGCTCCTGTAGTTAAGAACATAGTGAGGTCCCCAGAATGTGGGCAAAATCTAGTGGAGAGACTCTTTTCTGCCCCATACCAGCTGTTTTCACCAGATTGTTAGTAAAAAGAAAGTGGATCAAGAGAATGAGAAGACAAGCCACAGGCTGGGAGAAAATATTGGCAAAAGACAGACATCTGATAAAGGACTACTGATATGGTTTGGCTGTGTCCCCACCAAAATCTCACCTTGAACTGTAATAATCCCCACATGTCAAGGGTGGTGCCGGGTGGAGATAATTAAATCATGGGGGCAGTTTCCCCCATACTGTTTCTGTGCTAGTGAATAGGTCTCACGAGATCTGATGGTTTTATAAATGGGGGTTTCCCTGCACAAGCTCTCTTGCCTGCCACCATGTAAGATATGACTTTGCTCCTCCTTCACCTTCCACTATGATTGAGAGACCTCTAAATCATATGTGGAACTGTGAGTCAGTTAAACCTCTTTCCTTTATAAATTACCCAGTCTCAGGTATGTCTTTATTAGCAGCATGAGAACAGACTAATACAACTATGGTACAAAACATAACAGAATTCCTAAGACTCAACAATAAGATAACAAATAGCCCAATTAAAAATGGGTAAAAGACTTGAACAGACACCTCACCAATAAAGATACACAGATGGCAAATGAACATATGAAAAGATGCTCCACATCATATGTCATCAGGGAATGCAAATTAAAGCAACAATGACATAGCACTACACATCTTTTAGAATGGCCACCATCCAGAACACTGACAACACCAAATGCTGGTGGGGCTGTGGAATAACAGGATTTCTCATTCACTGCTGGTGGGAATGCGAAATAGGACTGTCACTTTGGAAGACAGTTTGACAGTTTCTCACAAAATTAAACATACTCTTACCATATAATTCATCAATCACACTTCTTGGTATTTATCCAAATGAATTGGCAACTCATGCCCACACAAGAATCTGCACATGAATGTTTATAGTAGTTATATTCATAACAGCCAAAACTTGGAAGCAACCAAAATGTCCTCAGTAGATGAATGGAAAAGCAAACTATAGTACATCCAGACAATGGAATATTATTCAGCACTAAAATGAGCTACCAAACCATGAAGATATGAAAGAAAATTACATGCATATTACTGATTGAAAGAAGTCAATCTGCAAAGACTACATATTATGATTCCCAAGTATATGACATTCTGGAAAAAACAAAACTATGAAGACAGTAAAAAAAAAAATCAGCAGCTTTCAGGGATTAGGGAGGTGGAGGGATTAATCGGCAGAGCATGGAGGATTTTTAGGGCAGTGAAACTATTTCATATGTTATTATAAGGGTGTATATGTGTCATTGTACGTTTGTCTAAACCCATAGGATGTACAACACCAAGAGTGAACCCTAATGTAGACAATGGACTTTGGGTGATGATGATGTGTCAGTATAGGTTCATCAATAGTAAGAAATGTACCATTCTGGTACGGGATATTGAGAGCGGGGAGTGGGGGTTGTGCATGTGTGGGAGCAGAGAGTATATAGAAACTCTGCACTTACTCGATTTTGCCGTGAACTTAAAACTGCTCTGAAAAATAAGGTGTTTTTTTTAATGATGCATATTTGCCAATTATATTTTAATAAAGCTGGGAGATCAAAAGGAGTGGAGGCTATCTTCAAACACATGTGCAGCCTTTTAAAATTCATTTATAAACAGGATCTCCAGGAGGGTGATCATGTTTATCTTGTTCACTTTTTAAAAAGTCATTTTGAAAAAGCAATAAATTCAAAGGAAATTGCAAAAATAAAGAGGCCTGATGCATTATTGACCAAGTTTCCCTCAATGGTTTTTGCATAACATTTAACGTAACTCTAGTTTGATATCAAAATCAGGACATTGATGTATGTACAATGTGTGTATAGGTGGACACCACTTTACTACCTGGATAAGTTCATGTAGCAACCACCACAATATCTTGTTCACTTTTGTCATCCGGTGCTGATCATGATTCTCAACAATACTCTTAAGTGACTCCGTCAACAAACAAATTAGCAAGTGAATGAACAGATGACTGAATCCATGACATCAGTAAAGAGCATGTGGTTCTTCTGATTTGCATATGCACTCATTCAATCTCACAGATCATTTTTATTTGTATAAAGTCTTGAGCTGAGAGCAGTCTATTAAATACAAGGATTGGGAGCACCTCACCACACTATTAAAGTGCCCTTTCTTCCACTTCAACTTGACTAATTGAGCCTATGTGAGTTTAACTGCCATTCCCCCAAAGATCGTTATTGAAATAATGTAACATAAAAGTGGAGGAAATGATTTTTTAAAAAATCCCTGATGATAGGAAAGAGTGCTATCCATATGGTTAAAAAAAAAACCTGAGGCTTTCTTGCCAGATTCAGAACAGGTGAGATGGAAAACCACCATCTGGGAAGAAAAACAAAAAACTGCCTTTATTTTTTTTTTGGAGGTGTAGGGTTTTTTTTATTATTATTATACTTTAAGTTTTAGGGTACATGTGCACAAGGTGCGGGTTAGTTACATACGTATACATGTGCCATGCTGGTGTGCTGCACCCATTAACTCGTCATTTAGAGATGGGAAGAGATACCCATCAAAACTTCATTCTCAACCCCCAAACCAAGAGCTGGAAATAAAAGGTGTACAAGGTGCCAGTTACAGAGGAAATGCACCAGACCCTGTCGCTGGAACAGGGTATCAGAGCATCCTCCCAATCTATCCTGGGCCAAGGAGGCATGCTGGAGGCGGGCTGGGCTGAGCTGGGTACATGATGTGGGGTGCATGCTGGCAGAGCCAGTTCCCACCTGAGCCAGTGATGCTAACTAGAGAGGCGTGCAGTGCCTCATCCCCCGACAAAGCTCAGAAGCTCCAGGTGGAGCAAACGCTCTTGCCTTAGTCTTTAAAAATAACTGGACTTTGATCTGGCCAAATGGAACTGGAGAAAATTCTCCCCCTCCTCTTGTCTGTTCACCTGAGGTTTTTCAGGAACCATCCAAGCAATTACACAGGAGTGACATTATCTCTGAAGAAAATAATTTCAGTTACCAGTTTGGTATTACGAAAGACCCTTGGGAATAACCCCTCTGATGGGCTTCAGACCCATGATAGCTATACGTACTGGTTTTCTTCTCACAAGAAACTGATGGGCATGAAGACTGCAGTGACTGAACTGTCTCTCTGCGTTTCTTCTCACATAAGCCGTAAATAGGAACAAAGAGAGAAGATTAAATGTCTGTAAATTTTCATTGCAGCCCCTTTTTGTTTAGAAAGCATTTCTGCTTACCTTTTATATTTCTATTAAATAATAGAGAGAAATTTACTCCTCCAGCTCCCAAGAGAAGAATGAAAGTTAAATTAGAATTTATAGCGGACCCACAATTTCTGACCTAAGAACATTAATACAGGAATCCAAACCCCTCCCAGCTCTTCTTTGCTATAGTCATCACCCACTCAGAGGTTCAGCTCTGAACAAACCCCTTCTGAGCCTCTCCCAGGAAGCCTTATCAACCCACAGTCCAGAACCACCTTCACCATTTGAGAACCTCACAAAGGGTACTTGCAGTGCTAGTGATGCCTACAGACTGCTTGGCCTTGTACTTGAGATGGAGTGAAGACAAGGGAAACCCCTTGATTGTTCTCGGTTTTCCCCTTTGTGCCTTGAAATTTCCATCTCATTGTGAATAAAAAAGTCAAAGCATATTCAATCCCAGAGAGGGGTTGAATCCCTGAATTTCGCAAGATTGAAAGATCATGAAAAAATTGACCACCCTCTGGAAAGATGAGAAAAATCAAAAAGATCAATGAACACATACAAAGAGCCTGTATCTATGACTCTTATTGACAGTGACTAAAGAATTTATCTGAGTAATTTAGCTAATTCAACTCAATAAGGAAACAACATAATAAAAGGTATAACTGAAAAAATGAAATTATCAATTTGGAAATGATATGATTAAGAATAAAAAACAAGATTGTTTTTGAAAAATCATTGGGCCTAATAAGACATGTAATTAAAGAAGATGATTATAAAACCAACAAATATAAAAAGCAACTAGCTTCTCTGTACACTATCAATAACCAATTAGAAAATACAATCTTAAAAAACAAAAGATTAAATATTCAAGAACAATCAAAATACAAAATGCATATGAACAAACTTTTTTGTTTGTTTGTTTTGGGGACAGAGTCTTGCTCTGTCACCCAGGCTGGAGTGCAATGGCACGATCTCAACTCACTGCAATCTCCGCCTCCCCAGTTCAAGTGATTCTTCTGCCTTAGACTCCCAAGTAACTGGGACTACAGGCACCCACCCACCACACCTGGCTAAATGTTTATTTTTTAGTAGCAATGGGGTTTCACCATGTTGGCCAGGCTAGTCTGGAACTCTTGACCTCAGGTGATCTGAGTGTCATGGCCTCCCAAAGTGCTGGGATTACAGACATGAGCCACCGTGCCTGGTCATGAATAAACTTTAAAATAATTGTGATGACTTACATGAAGAAAATTGCACAAGTTTACTGAGTGACATTTTAAAAGTTTAATAATTGAAAATCCATTCGATGTTCCTGGTAAGGAAACATAATTAATGGTCAGAAACAAATCAAATATATATAAGAACCTAGAATTTTTTTAAGTGCATTTGAAGTGAATAGAGAAAAAAGGGATCATGTCTCCAGCACATTGATGTTCCTGCTTTTCTGAACACACTTAACTCTTTGTTGCCTGAAGACCTCTGTACTTGCTGTTCCCTCTGGCCCGAACAGTCTTCCCTCAAAGCCTGTTTCTGATCTCTGCTCAATGTTCTTTTAAAGGATAGCAGTGTCTTGGGGTCTTTATAACTTTGGGGCTTATCTATGGCTAGCTAATGTAGGACATAGGTGTGTAGAGTATGCAAAGCAGGAAGGCTCTCAATGGTTAAATGTATGTTTATCTGGTTATGTTTAAAATAATTGGACGTGTAAAAATTTGAGCATGGTGCTAGTGGGCATTTAAGCTAACAGATCTCAGCCTACTATGAAGAAGTCATAAACCCAGGAGTAATATACAGAAGCCTTCTGGCTCATGTGCATGACACACCCCACCTGATTCTCAAGCTCCTCCCTCTTCATTTTTTATTATAGCAACTATCACTCTGTGACATTATAATCTGTATCTATTTGGTTTTGTGTCTGTTATCTGTTTTTCTCATTAGAATGTTAACTCCATGGAGGCAGGAACCATGTCATCCTTGTTGACTGCATTTTCAGTACCAAAAAAAAGTGAGTGCCTGAACAGAATGGAAACCTAATAAACATTCACCAAAGGAAGTAGGAGAGGAGAGGGGCAGGGAGAGAATATACTAAAATAGGTTAAAGTTTCCAATATAGCCATGAAATTACTTTTAGGAAAAGAATTTCAATAACTCGCATAGAAAAAGATTTTTTAAGCATGATACCAAGGCAGAAATCCTTACAAAAGACTAACAGATTTTACTGCAAAATATAAAATTTACAAAATTTAAATTGTAAAGATTTTTTAATACAAATAAAATTATAAACGGATTTAAATGTTTAGAATATAAATAATATTTACATAGCTGATCAAGAGTTAATATACTCACTAAAAAAGGACTTTCTACAAATCAATAAGTGGAAGATAAATACTTAATACAAGAATAAATACAAATATAGGAACAAGTAAGACACACACAAAATGCAATTCACCAGTAAACCTATTTTAAATGTTTAATTTTGCCAAAAACTAAATAAATGAAAATAAAAATAACAATGAGTTACCAAATTTTCCAATAAGAAAAGAAAGTAGGTTTTAAGAAATTGGTAGTGCATTAGGCCATTTTTATTAAATAAGCCTAAAATGGTATCAATGAAATATTTAAAAGTACCCCTGGGTTACATTTTGCTTTTTGGTACTTTCTAATTATTCCACCAATATGTATTACTTATGTAATTCAAAGAAGTGATTTTACATGAAAAAATAAATAGTATGGTAAATCGCTGGCTCCTAGAGAGTGGGCCAATCTTGGAAAACAATGCCCCAGTGCTGAGAACTGTGTAGGTAAGTTGCATCTTTCAGTAGCACAAAGGAGAGATTGGTTTTTCACTACTTTAGATGAGGGCCAGGAGCTGAGGGGTTAATAGTGCACAGATAAATCTTGAAGGACAAATGAAGTTTTCCACATGGCCAAAGGAAGGAGAAATTATAGGCAGATGAATAGAACATGTGAAAAGAGAGGAACACAAGACAGCATGGGCCAATGTAGCATCATAATAAAAATAAGCAACACAAGGCCAGGCGCAGCGGCTCATGCCTGTAATCCTAGCACCTTGGGAGGCCAAGGCGGGCAGATCACCTAAGGTCAGGAGTTTAAGACCAGCCTGGCCAACATGGCGAAACTCTATCTCTACCAAAAAAAATTAGCCGGGCTCCACGGCATTCCAGCCTGGGTGACAGAGTGAGACTTCATCTCAAAAAAAAAAAAAAAAAAAAAAGCAACACTTGGAATTCTCAGTTTGTAGAATTCACAACTGATACTAAAAGTCTATCATGTAACAGGGCTCAGGTTGAAGTTCACCTCCCTGGTTATGAGTTAAAGACAGGGTTTTTGATGAGACTTACACAGAAAATGTCAGCAAGAAAAGAAAGGACACATTTCTCTGATCTTGCACTCTGGGGAATGCTGGAACAGGTCATGAGTGTACCTTCTGGAAGAGGGGCCCAGCTCCCTTTCTCACTCATCAAGAAGTTGCTCAACTTTCTAATATATCAGTAGATAGAGCAAGTTTACCAGTGAGGGGAAGCTAGTGGTGGGGGCAGGAACTGGACCACTTGGGCACCAGAGGGTATGATTTTGATGTCATTTGTTTAGCTGCTTAGGAAAGCCACCCACTGCCAGCTTAAGATTCAGGGGAAGTTGAGATCAGGTGCAGCCCCACCTCCTGACATGGGGAAAACTCATTGTCCTCACTCATTCATCATGCAGGCAACCTGGGGAGAATTTCCACGGTTGCTTTTGGACTGCCCTATTTGTGATACCAGAGCTCTATGGCATTTCATTAATTTTAATTTTACTGAGGCTGAATTTGACTCACTCATGCTTGAAAGGTAGGGTGTATAACACATCACTAAACAAGCAAATGAGTCTGTGGACCACCAGCGGTCACATCTCAACTAGACTTCTCTTCAGGTATTTATCAGCACATATGCATGCTCACTCACAAAATGAGTAGCCACAAAGGGGTGCTAATTCCTAATGATGGTGGTGGCAGTTAAGAGTGAAATTGGTAGTTCTTGGACAGAAAAGAGAGTTCTGGATAAATGACAAAGAAGAAAAATATTAACACATCTAAAAGTTTGCATGTGAATACAGCATTTGGAAAAAGTAAAGGTGATTTGTGAAGCTGTTTTAATAATTTCTTGAACCAATTCAAAAATTGCTCATCAACTTAAAAATTAGACAAATGAATGATGAAACGGTGGTTAACAGAGTGTTAACAGGTCGCTGACTCATTTAAGAATCCATGCAGGCCAGGTGCAGTGGCTCATGCCTGTAATTTCAGCACTTTGGGAAGCCACAGTGGGTGGATCATGAGGTCAGGAGTTCAAGACCAGCCTGGCCAACATGGTGAAACCACATCTCTACTAAAAATACAAAAATTAGCTGGGCACGATGGTGGCTGCCTGTAATCCCAGCTACTGGGAGGCTAAGGCAGGAGAATTGCTTGAACCCGGGAGGTGGAAGTTGCAGTGAGCCACGATCACGCCACTGCACTCCACCCTGGGTAACAGAGCAAGACTTTCTCTAAAAAAAAAAAAGAAAAGAAAAGAAAAAGAAAAAATGAATCCTTGCAGAGCAAAAGTACTATTAAGGCTTTGCAATAGCATATCCTGCAAAATAAAAGTTAGTTCAAATTTTTAGAAAACATTTTTCTTTGCAGAATTTAGATTCTCTTTGTGAAGAGACGGCTTTTCATGATCACACCTGTATATAAATGTGGACTCAATAGGAATAATTATAACATCATTCATCACTCTTGGTCAGTGTTATCATAGAGATGTAATGCAATATTTTTGTGGAGGTTCTTTTCATGACAAAGTACACTCATTGCTATTTAAATTACATTACTTTTGCATTTATAGAATCTGTGTGGAAGTCACAGTTTTTCCATTGTAAGTTATGGCCTTCTATGGGATAAAATTACATGACTTTCCAGAAAATGGAGTTTCACAACTGTCTTGAGATATTTCTCTTACAAATGCCGAGGACTACTTTGGTACCGCTATAGAAAACTGGGAGGGGGAAGGGACAGAGATGATATTGAGGAGATGGACAATGGGGTTGTCTTTAAAGCTATGCAGAGGTTAGGGTCACAGAGGAGTCATAGTCATGGGAGTGACAGAATCAGATTGGTGTTTTACAAATATTCCCCTGGAAATGAACGGAGGACAGATGGGAAAGAAACCAGATTGGAGGAGGCAGGTTGACAACTTAGGAAACTAATTTAATAGCCCTGAAAAGATGATGAAGATCTAAAGTTAGCTTCAAATCCAGTGGTCCTCAACTTTAGCTAGATATTAGAGATGGCTGAAGAGCTTTTGAAACTACAGATGTTGAATATCATTCCAGATAAATTGTATTTGAGAGTGACATCTGGGTATAAATTTTTTAAAGGTCCCCAGATAATTGTGATGCAAGGTAAGAATTGAGAATGCTACTCTAAACCAAACAAGGCAATAAATGTGGATACATTCAAAAAGCATTTAGGAAACAGATGATGACTGATGGATGGGAATGGAGAAACAGGCAGGGCTCAACTTCCAGATATGTGTCTTGAACAGCATGGATGATAGGGTCGAAAATATTAACACATTTCAAGCTTTGAAAAAAAACACTAATGTATAAGTTCTTCAAATCTAACCTGCCCTCTCCAAGCCCACAGACTGGGAGTGGCAATCAGCAAGGAAAACCTCTATTACTCCAAAAATAATCTTTTCTTTGGTTGGGAAAAGTAAGTCTTCTCAAAACTTACAAGAGAAAAAGCACTTGACTAAAGGTGCTTGTTCTGAAGGGAGATCTGGATGTCGAAATAGCAGCATCCCATTATGTGAGATTAGATTGATGATTTCTTCAATACTGAGATGGAGCGAGTGTCCTCAGAGGACAGTGTTTCTCAAGAAGGCGGTCTAAATGACCACAAAGTTTGATAATAATTAACAGATTTCAGTCTCCATGAAAACCCATGTTACCTGCAAGTGTGTTCTCTGTCACCTCCTACTGGCCTTATATTTTTCTCTCTTAGCTTGCCCTCTTGGCTGTACTTTTTTCTGAGATGGTGTTATGCAATCTCCCCACAAGGGACCTCAGTAGCACTAGGCTTACACCACCCTTAGAGTGAGTAACCAGTCACTATGGCCATGGATGGACTACTCCGGCCAGCCCTAGGTCATAAGATAACCCTGGTTAAGGAGAAAGAGAGTCACCACCACCTAAACCATGTGGATGAAGACCTGGTTGGGGGAAAGATAATTGAGATAGTGTTATTAGAAGAAGAAATATTTTTAGGGTAGGCAAAAACAACAGATGATGACTAAAACCTCAAGAGAGTCTCTCCACTCCCTTGGCCCTCATCAGGGTCATGCACCTGAGGAATGATTCATGGATGACTCTATCCCCTCCCTGGTCTCCATTCATAGCCATGTGTGGAGGCAGAGATGACCATGCTGGAGAAGAGACCACCCCAGAAGACACAGCTAAAATAAAGGCAAATTTGTTGTGCCATTCTTGGCAGGGCCATCTCTCTTGTTTATTATCCTGGAGCCCTCTTCCCCTCCTCTGTTTTGCTGACCTTAATAAATGAATACATCAATATATGTTTGGAAATACATCTGTTTCTACATACCTTATGCCTTCCCTCCAAAGAATAAATTAAGTGATTAGTAGAATATAAGAGCTGAAAATGTGAGAGCTATCTGCTCAGAATCCAGATAAAACAGAATGGGGCTTATGAAAAGTAGTGCTTGATTAGTTAGTTTCAAAAATCCTAAAACAGTGTTTTCAAATGTTCATTTCTTTGAAACGGTAGTTAAGGTTTTGATACTCTCCCCTGAGGAAGTCATCTAAAACTGCTGATAAAACTTTTGGCAAAGAGCTTTTCATTACAGGGCTATTTATAACAACAGAAAACCATAAACAACTTAAATATCCAGCATTGAAAGAACAGTTAAATAATAGATGGTAAATCCACACAAATAATATTATGTTCCATTAAAAACTATTGACAATAAAATTGTAATAATATAAAAAAATCTCAACATGAATAAAAAGCAGAATAGAAAATTATATATGCACCATAAACTCCAGCTATATAAAAAAGTGAAGCCTCACATGAAAGACAGGGATGAGAAGGATCATTTAATAATGTAAATAAGAGTTGTTTTGATGGTGATAAAACATATAAGATTGTCATCTCCCAGCTTTCTACTTTCCTCTAGTTTTTATATTTTGAGTAAGAATAATTTACACAAATAACTTACCCATGTTTAGTTCTCAGTCTTCATCTTGGTTAAGCTGTCAGCAGAATTTGACACATCTGATCACTCCCTCCTCCCTGAAACAACCTCTCTGTCCTCCCTGTCTCCTCTAGTCTTTATATAATAATACAATATAATAAAGGTATCTATTTATGTGTTTGTCTGACACACAATACTGTGAATTTCTTTACAGCAGGTACTACGCTATACTCATCTTCATCTGTTTTTTCTCTCCTTACCCAGATTGAATTCCACAGTCATTTTTATTAGTCTCTTTTGCATATCCTCAACTTCCTTCACCCTGCCTCTTTTCATGATATTACTGGCAAAACTACAACCCTGGTAAAATCCTGTTTTTTCTCTCTTTGTACCCACACCGGCGAACAAAGCTGGAAACAAACACACACATGCACACACACACCCTACCTACTCTCCTTGCTTACTTACTTACTTACTTTATTTATCTATCTATTTATTTTAGAGACAGCATCTCACTCTGTTGCCCAGGCTGGAATGCAGTGGTGCCATCATAGCTCACTGCAACCTGGAACTTCTGGGCTCTAGTGATCCTCCCGCCTCAGCCTCCCAAGCAGCTAGGACTACGGTCATGCAGTACCACACTCAGCTCATTTTTGTATTTTTTATTTTTGTAGACATAAGGTCTCTCTCTCCTTACTTTAATAACCTAGAACTCAAATAAGTCACAGATTCTACCCAGCAACCATATGCTTATTCCCTTACGGTTCACTGAATTCTCCAAAAATTATCATTAGAATTTTTTAAATATTCGCAATTTTCACAGGATAAGAAAGCAGTATTTCATCCTACATCTCGCACTGCCCTGAACTCTTTCTTACTTTCTCTCTCTTCTAACTTTCAGCACCTCCTCTTTCATCCTCTCCTCAACCAGATGACTTTCTTTCTACTCCACTGAGAAAGCTGAAGCAACAGAAGGGAATGTCCTCACTCCCTGGCCTCTCTATACCTTTGCTGCCAACATCAGCATTCATATCCCCCGCCTCTCACCTGAAAAGTATGAGTAAACTCTCCATGTGACAAGGTTAAACCGTCTTCTCATGTTTTAGACACCACCACCTCTTACCTACTCTAGATCTTCGCTCCAAAAATCTTCCCCCAACCCCGATTAAGTTTTCTCTTTCTGCTGATTATTAAAATCCACATTTTGCATGCTGTTCTTTCTCAAACACTGAAAACACAAACGAAAAAGAAGAAGCTTATTCATCCCACTTTTCCCTCCATCTCGCACTGCATTTCTTTACCACCCATTAGAGGAAAACTTCTTGCAGTAATTGTCCATACTCACTGTAGTCAATTCCTCTTCTCCCATTCCCACTCAAATTGTCTAGCCAGGCTTTTGCCAGTAAAGTGGCTCTGGTTTAAGTACCCTTCAGTAACTTTCATATTCTAAACCGAGGGTCGATTATTTGAACGGACAGTAGTATTCAACACAACTGGCCACTCCCTCTTCTTGAAAATACTTTTTTACTTGGTGTCTAGCCACCAAACTCTCCTGGTCTGCTTCGATCCTATGAATTGCTTCTTCTCAGTCTCTTTTATTGGTTCCTTCTCTTATTTCTGACTTTATTAATATTTCTCATATTAACAGAGTCCCTACCCCTCAGATCAATGCTTGGATCTTCTTCTGTACTTAGGGACATCATCATGTCTTGGGGCTTTTAAAGTGTCTCTACACGGATGACCCCTGAAGTGATATCTCCTTCCAGGAGTTCTCCTTTGAACTTAAGTTTCCTTAGTCCAACACAGACTATGTTTACTGCCTATATCCCACCACCGGAACGGAAACTCTGTCCAAGGAAGATTTTTATCTGTTTTATTCACTGCACCTAGAAAGGTGCCTGGCACATTATGGACATTTAACAAGTGTTTTTGAATGAAAGGATAAATAAATAAATGGGAAATTGGAGCATTATGGTTGAAGGCTAGGAGGGAGCATTTTTAGAGGCATAAAGAGCCAAAATCAAACCAAAGCATCTTGAACAAGAAATTCATAAAATCTTGCCTTTTGTGTACTATACTATCTTCATAAAATCAATTAGGAAATACCTTCTTTCACTATTCTCTAGAAGATTTTGTAAAAGACCAAAATGAGATGTTTCTTGAATGCCTGGTGGAATTCACAGGTAAAACAATCTGGGCCTGATGCTTTCTTTCTGGGAATATTTTACACTAACAGATTCTACTTCTTTAGGGTTACAAAGACAATCAGGTTTTCTATTTCTTCTCAAATTATTTTTGGCAAGTTATTTTTTAGGAATGTGTGCATTTTATTAAAGCATTCAATTTACTGACATAAATGTGTCAATAGTGTTATGTTTTTTCTGTCTCTACTGTACCTATAGTTGAATGTCTGAGTTTTACATCAAATAGTTTGTTTTTGGCTTCTTTTTTTTCTTGTAATTTATATCACAAATACTTTTTCAGCTGGCTTGATTGATCCTTTCTATTACATTTGGGGTTTTTATTTGTTCCCTGCTTTTTTCTTCTTCATCTCCTTTCCTCTGATTTAAATTGATTTATATACCATTATTCTTTTTCTAACGTCTTTTTATTTTAATTGAGGTAAAATTTATATAACATATCATTCATCAAATTAACCAAGTGTACAATTAAGTGGCATTTAGTACATTCAAAATGTGGTCAACTATAAGATCTATCTAGCTCCAAAACCCAAAAGGAAACTTAATAGGAAACCTCAGAACCATTAAACAGTCACTTCCCCACTCCCCCCATCCAGCCCTAGCAACCATGAATCAGTCTATGAATTTGCCTATTATGAATATTTCATATAAATGGAATCATGGTAGAATATGTGGCTTTTTGTTTCTGGCTTCTTTCACTTTGCATAAGATGTTTAAAGTTCATCCACATTGCAGCATGTATCAATACTTCATTTTTTTATGGCTGAAAAATAATACTCCATTATTACGTATTATGTTTTACTTATCAGCTCATCCACTGATGGACATTTGGGTTGTTTCCAGCTTTTGGCTATCGGGAATGATGCTGCTATTAACAATCAGACATAAATATTTGTTTGAAACCTGGTTTCTATTCTTTTAACTATATACCTAGGAGTAAAATTGCTGGGTCATATGATAATTCTGCGTTTAACTTTTTAAGTAAATACAAAATTATTTTCTACAATGACTGCATCTTTTTATATTCTCATCGGCAATGTACAAGAGTTCTAACATCTCTACATCCTTGCCAACAGTTGTTATTTTCCTTTTTTAAATTATAATCATCCTAGTGGCTGTGAAATGGTATCTCTGTGGTTTTGGTTTGCACTTTCCTAATAATTAATGATGGTGAGCATTTTTTCATGTGCTTGTTAACCATTTGTATATCATCTTCAGAGAAATGTCACTTAAGTCCTTCGTTCCATTTTTTAGTTGCATGTCCCACAGGGTATTCCCTTGATGTAGTACTCTCCCCACTTTTCCTAGGGATGTGGCTTCCTGAGAACTGAGCTCTAGTGATTGTTATCTCTCTTTTGGATCTAGCCACCGAGCAGGTCTACCAGGCTCCAGGCTGGTGCTGCCAGAGTCTGCCCAGAGTCCTGTGATGTGAACCATCTGTGGGTCTCTCAGCCATGGATACTAGCACCTGCTTTGGTGCAGGTGGCAGGGGAGTGAAATGGACTCTGTGAAGTTCCTTATTTTTGGTTGTTTAACGCATTATTTTTGTGCTTGTTGGCCTCTGCCAGGAGGTGGTGCTTTTAAGAGAGCATCAGCTGTGGTAGCATGGGGAGGATCAGGTGGTGGGCAGGGCCCTAGAACACCCAAGAGTATATGCCGTTTGTCTTCAGCTAGCAGGGTGGGTAGGAAATAACCATTAGTTGGGGACAGGGCTAAGCGTGTCTGAGCTCAGACTCTCCTTGGGAGGTCTTAGTGCAGCTGCTGTGGGTAATTATGGTGTGGTTCCCAGGTCAATGGAGTTATGTTCCTGGGAGGATTATGCCTGCCTCTGCTGTGTCATGCACATTGTCAGGGAAGTTGGGGAAAGCTGGCAGTCACAGGCCTCACCCAGCTCCCAAGCAACCCAGAAGGCCAGTCTCACTCCCACCATGCCCCGCCAACAGCACCGAGTTTGTTTCCAGGCAGTGGGTGAGCAGGGCTGAGAACCTGTCCCAGGCTACCTGCCTCCCAGCTGTGAAAGCAAGTAGGGCTTTAGTACTTCCCCACCTGTGGAGTCTGCATACCAGATACACACCCTCCCCCAAGTTCTGTCCGAGAGACTTCTAGTTTGGTAGCAATTGTTACAAAGTTCAGCTGGAGGTTTCCTTCTCCTTGTAGCCTTTTCCCAGTGCCTCTGGCAGCACTCCCCAAGAACCCCTGTGAGGCAAGGCAGAAATGGCTTGTTAGGGGACCCACAGAGCCCACAGGGCTTTCCTGCTGCTTCCTCTACCCCTGTATTTCACTTGGCTCTCTAAATTGACTTAGCTCCAGGTATGGTCAGAATATTCTCCTGTCATCTAGACCTTTAGGTCACCTAGTGACAGTGCGTATTTGGGGGTGGACAATCTCCCTTTCCCACTTTCACAGTTTGGGCACTCACAGGATTTGGGGTGTCTCCTAGGTCTTGCAGGAACAATCTGCTTCCTGCAGAGAGTCTGTGGGTTCTCTCGGCTTTCCTGATTTATTCCTGCAGTCATTCTGGAGCAAGTGTTCATGAAGCAAGACTCCACATGCTGCTCTATCCATCTAAGTGACAGCTGCAATCTAGTCCTGCCTCCTGTCCACCATGATCCTCTGTAAATCCTGGATATGGAATTCTTGATTGACATGATTATTTTTCTTTCAGCACCTTAAATATGTTATCCCATTGCCTTATGGCCTCCATAATTCCTGAAGAGAAACCTACCGTCAATCTTATGGAGGCACTCTCGTACATGACAAGTCATTTCTTTTTTGTTACTTTTAAGATTGTCTCTTAGTCTTTGGTCTTTCAGAAATTTAGTAATATGGTGTCTTGGTATGGATATCTGTAAGTTTCTCCTTCTTGGAGTTCATCAGGCTTTTTGCATGTGTAGATTTGTGTCATTTGGGAAGGTTTTGGCCATTATTTCTTTAAATATTCTTTCTGTCCCTTTATCTCTCTGCCTTCCTCTAAGATACCCAGAGGTGAAAGCTCAGGGTCTTCTCATGTCTTTTTTGAGAGTTTATTCAGTCCTGAGCATGCATTTGATCTCTTTGATTTACTTGTACATATTAGTGCTTTTGAAAATTGTTATTCCCCAATATATCTTCTTTCCCAACCTCATTCTTCCTAGGATTCTTGATCTATTGTTTGTCCTGACTGTTATCACTTGCTCCAAGCTGCTGTGGACAATTCCTTTGGCTTTAAATATTTTTAGCAAATGTGGTTCAGGAAGCTCTATGACCCTGGTAATATTCTAAGTTAGGTAAAACAAAGGCACACTTTGCACTGATCCTTCAGGGACCCTGGGAATATTCTAAGTTAGGTAAAACAAAGGCACACTTTGCACTGATCCTTCAGGGAGCTGCCAGACAGGTCAAAACACTCAACCAAAACTCTTCAGGAATAAAGTCTATACTGTCCCCTGTGACATTAGCAAACTAGAACAGTATTTTCATGGCCACCATTACTCTGGGGAAGAGGGGTGACAAGCAGGCAATTTTAAATTCTCTAACACCCTCTTACCACAATGCAGCAGCTTCTTTCTTCATTAAGCTTCCCCTGGTTGTTGTTAGTTTTTCACTGTGTTTCCTAGTTCTGTGAAAGTTGATTCTACCAGTTTTTGCCAGCATTCGTTGCTGGATGTATGGAACCTTAGAGTTCCTTACTCTGCCATTTTTGGCAAAATCAATTGCACCTTTTTTTTAACTTGTCAAATTAGTTGCTTAGATAGTTTATTTTCACTTTCTTCTTCTCTAATATAAGCAGTTAGGAACCATAAGTTTTTCTCAAGGATTTTTTAGTTTCATCATCTCACAAATTATAATGTGCTCTTCTCTCAATCTCTCTCCTTTTTTTTTTTTTTTTTAGGTTTGGGGGTGCATGTGAATGTTTGTTACATAGATAAACTCATGTCACAAGGGTTTGTTGTATAGATTATTTCATCACTTAGATATTAATCCCAGTACCCAATAGTTATCTTTTCTGCTCCTCTCCCTCCTCCCACCCTCCACTTTCAAGTAGACCACAGTGTCTGGTGTCTCCTTCTTTGTGTTCATAAGTTCTCATCATTTAGCTCACACTTGTAAGTGGGAACATGTGGTATTTCGTTTTCTGTTCCTGCATTAGTTTGCTAAGCATAATATCCTCCAGCTTCATCCATGTTCCCACAAAAGACATGATCTCATTCTTTTTATGATTGCGTAGTATCCCATGATGTATATGTACTACATAATCTGTCATTGATGGGCATTTAGGTTGATTCTATGTCTTTGCTCTTGTGAATAGTACTGCAATGAACATTTGTATGCATGTGTCTTTATGGTAGAATGATTTATATTTCTCTGGGTATATATCCAGTAATGGAAATTCTGGGTCAAATGGTAGCCCTGCTTTCATCTCTTTGAATGGCAATACTGCATTCCACAATGGTTTACACTCCCACCAACAGTGTATAATTCTTCCCTTTTCTCTGCAACCTCACCAGCATCTGTTATTTTTTGACTTTTTAGTAATAGCCATTCTGATGGACGTGAGATGGTATTTCACTGTGATTTTGATTTGTATTTCTCTGATAATCAGTGATATTGAGCTTTATTTCATGTGCTTGTTGGCTGCATGTGTCTTCTTTGAAAAGTGTCTGTTCATGTCTTTTGCCCACTTTTTAATGGGGTTGTTTTTCTCTTGTAAATTTGTTTAAGTTTCTTATAAGTGCTAGATATTAAAACTTTGTCAAATGAGAGTTTGAAATATTTTCTTCTATTCTGTAGGGTGTCTTTTTACTCTGTTGATAGTTTCTTTTGCTGCGCAGAAACCCTTAAGTTTAATTAGATCCCACTTGTCAATTGTTGATTTTGTTGTGATGACTTTTGGTATCTTTATCATGAAATCTTTGCCCCTTCCTGTATCCAGGATGGTATTACTTACGCTGTCTTCCGGGTTTTTACAGTTTTGGGTTTTACATTTAAATCTTTAATCCATCTTGAGTTTATTTTTGTATGTGGTGTAAGGAAGGGGTCCAGCTTCCATCTTCTGCCTATGGCTTGCCAGTTATCTCAGCACTATTTATTGAATCAGGCATCTTTTCCCCATGACTTGTTTTCTTTCTCTCTCTCTCTGTCTTCTTCTTTTTTTTTTTTTTTTTTTTTTTTGTAGATGGAGTCTCACTCTGTCACCCAGGCTGGAGTGCAGTGGCATGATCTTGGCTCACTGCAACCTCTGCCTCCTGGGTTCAAGCAATTCTCTGTCTCAGTCTCCTGAGTAGCTGGGATTACAGGCACCCACTACCATGCCTGGCTAATTTTTGTATTTTTAGTACAGACGGGGTTTAACCATCTTGGCCAGGGTGGTCTTGAACTCCTAACCTCGTATCAGCTTTGTTGAAGATTAGATCATGTGTTATTTTCATTACTATCTCATTATGATCAACAAATCTATAATTTTTATTATGATTTCTTTTTGGGCAACTTTTACTTAGAAGTGTGCTTTTTAATTTTCAAAAGTACCAGGCTTGTCTAGTTATATTTTTGTTATCATTTTCTAGCTTACTTTCCTGTATGTTTTAGTTTTTTTGAATCAGATGAAATGACATATGGTCTAATATATAATAAGCTGATACTCTTCTATGTACCCTTGAATACATGTGTTCAGCCGATTTGAGAAGTATTAGTTTGTATGTTTACATCAGGTCAAGTTTGTTTGCTGTGTAGTTAAAATCTGCTCTATCCTTGCTGATTATTATTATGTATTCCATCTTTAAATAAATAAGAGAACTTGCTAAAATCTGAAGTTCTGGTGGTGGATTTATCTTTTTCTCCCATAGTTCTATTATTTTCTTACTTTATTTATTCTAATGGGCTTAGAATTGCTACATCTTCCTGGTGAATTTAACTAGTATTCAATATACAGTATCTCTCTTTATCTCTAGTAATGCTTTTAGCATTAAAAAGATTTTTATCTTACATTGATATCACTACAGAATTTTTCTTAATTAATATTTGTCTGGTATACCATTTTATTGTTGTTTTAAAATTTTATGTTTTTATGTTCTAGGTGCTTCCTTTTTCTTCTTTTTGGAGAGCAAGTCTACATGTGCCTAACCTTGCGTTTGGTAGCAGTGGGCCTCAGGATAAAAGGGGCAGGAAGAGCAGAGGAAATGGGAAGGACCCCAATTTTGCTGGGTGACTTTCTGGCACCTAGCAGGGATTCAACAGATATCCATTGAACTGTCAAAATGAATGCAGATGGCTGGACTTCCTTCTAGTGTTACCCTTGGACTCAGATGAAGTCTCCCCATTCCTTCTTCCTGTTTGAAACACTAGTTGTCCCATTGGGAATCCCTCATCCCCAAGGCCTTCTGCTTATGATGAATAATCAATCAGGTTTGTGATTCAAAACAACATCCATCATCTCTGTAAAACCAGTTCCCCATCCTAAAGCTATGACATTGTTTGACAAGGGTATGTATTATTTAAAACCAGGACTTTGTCATGTTTTCATTATCTGAGTACAGTTGGCCTTTTGTATTCATGGGTTCTGCATTTATGAATTCAACCAATTGTGAATTGAAAATATTCAGAAAAAAATGCATCTATACTGAACATGTTCACACTTTCTCCTTGTCATAATTTTCTAAACAATATAGTATAACAACAATTTATATAGCACTTACATTGTATTAGGAATTAAAAGTAATCTAGAGATAATTTAAGCTAGGTTAATATATTCAAATACAGCATCATTTTATTTCAGGGATTTTGGTATCCATGGAAGGCTATCCATGGAAACCAATAACCCCATATATACAAAGGGACAACTATATTGGCATCCTTTACTGATTATAGAAAATTCCTAGTCACTACCATAGTGCCTCTTTCACATTCTCTTTATTATCTTCTTCTGGAACTCCAGTGGGATTTTTGTTGGACTTTCTCATCCTATTCATTATGCCTCTTCACTTCTCTTTGGTCTATCTCTTTGTCTCTTTCTATTGCTTTTTGAGTAATTTATTTGGTCCAATCATCAAGTTTACTATTTCTCTTTTTATTGGTTCCAACCTTATAATCAACATATTCATTGAGATTCTAACTTTATTACAATTTTTTCATTTCTAAAAGTTCTATTTTGTTCTTATTTAAATTTATCTAGTCAATTAGAGAATTCCTCTTTCATCAAACTTGCAATTTTCTGCTTAATTTCTTTCAATATATTATCTATTAATTTATTTATTTAGAGATAGGGTTTTGCTCTGTCACCAGGGCTGAAGTGCACTGGCATGATCATAGCTCACTGCAGACTTGAACTCCTAGGCCGAAGTCATCCTCCCATCTCAGCCTCCCAAGTAGCTGGAAGTATAGGTGTGCACCACCAAGCCCAGCTAATTTTTTTTTCTGGAGATAGGGTCTCACTCTGTTGCCCAGGCTGGTCTTAAACTCCTGGTCACAAACAGTCCTCCTGCCTTGGTCTCCCAAATTGCTGGGATTACAGGTGTGAGCCACCATCTCCGGCCTATTTTTAAATATTATGTAATACTGTTTATCTGATATTCCCAATATATGCAATCTTTGCACATCTGATTTCTGTGTGTACACAGGTGTTTATGTTTATACATTTGAGTTTTCCAAAAGCCATAGTACACTCACGAGAAAATGAAAGTGAAAAGACAAATACAATCTTAGTATTAATTATAAAAATAGTTTTTGCCTAATGGATTCAGAGTCTTAGTGACCCTCAGAGGTCCTCAGACTACACACTCAGAACCACTTCACTAAAGCATCCATCGATACAATCAGTTATTTCTTTCCTATGCCTCCAAAATGTTTCTACCTCGATACCAACCTTGGAAAAATTGAGAAAATGAAAGCTCAAATTATTTTCCATGGAGCTTAATTTTCTCTGGAATTCTGATCAAAAAAGATGGTAAGCAATAAAAGAATCAAATGTAGCTGTATTCAGTAGTCCTCCCTTATCCATAGTTTCACTTTCTATGGTTTCAGTTAATAGTGCAGTAGAGTAAGATATTTTGAGAGAGAATGACCCCATATTCACATAACTTTTATTACAGCATATATTTATCATTATCATATGGTATCAGTATATTACTGTTGTTCATTTCTGTATGTGCCTGATTTATAAATTAAATTTTATCATAGTTATGTATGTAGTTATAAGAGAAAACATGGTATATACAGAGTTCAGTACTATCTGCAGTTGGAACTCTTCAAACATATCCCTCACAGATAAGGGGAGACCTGCTGTAATATTTTTGCTTCTTAACCAAGTGTTCTCCCTCCACCCATCCCTGTCTTAGCATTTCTATCATTACATAATTCTCTATTTGGAAAACTGTATCATGAGGTTTTTACTGCCACAATGCAGGTTAATTAGGAAATGAGAAAAACAAAGTAGCCTATTTCTTGGTCTTGAGTTTCAAGTGATTTAGAAGGAAAAATGAAAACCAGGCTACCTGGATCCAAGAATGGGAAAGAGTGAGGAGTATGCAGGGAGGAGGAGACAAGAGCTTAAACATGGAGGCATTTCTGGCCGGGTGCGGTGACTCTTGCCTGTAATCCCAGCACTTTGGGAGGCCGAGGCAGGTGGATCACGAGGCCAAGAGATCAAGACCATTCTGGCCAACGTGGTGAAACCCCGTGTCTATTAAAAATACAAAAATTAGCTGTGCATGGTGGAACACACCTGCAGTCCTAGCTACTCAGGAGGCTGAGGCAGGGGAGTCACTTGAACCTGGGAGGTGGAGGTTGCAGTGAGCCGAGACTGCGCCACTGCACTCCAGCCTGGCGACAGAGCAAGACTCCACCAAAAAAAAAAAAAAAAAAGAGGCATTTCTAAGAGAGAGACCTTAACCCTAAGGCAGACACTGAAGAGGATTTGGGGCATGAAATAGGAGCTATAGGTTGGAGAACATCACAAGCAAGGGCATCTGTAACCCACCCTACCCACTTTCTCAAGAGACAGTCCAGAGAGCGAGTAAGGCACAGGGGCCCTCTTCTGCATATTGAAAGTGAGAAGAAATGCCTATGCGAGTGTCTAGGCAGAGAGCTTGAAACAGCCACTTGTGGGTCTCTGCACCTGCAGCCTGGTGCAAGGAGCAGAAGAACATACTTATTCTGTGCAACAAGAGCCATGCCTTTGTGACAAAGCCTGTGGCCCAAGGAGGCCCTGCATTTGGAACAAGGAGGCACCACTTTGATCTGCTGACAGCTAAGTGCAAGGTGGAATCAGAGATATCTTAATAGATGCCAATGATAAGAGATGATACCAAGAACCAGGCATCTTAGACACACACACACATACACACACACACACACGTGCGTGAGTGCCCGCGCACGCATGTGACTGGATACTGCATGAGTTTTCTAAAGCTTAAGGATGACTACAAGGACAAAGAGTAAACACTTAATTGACTGCAATTAAGTTTTTGATATCCAGCAGAGTAGGAGTTTTTACTAGCAATTAACTTCAGTTTTAGAACACGACAAATCTTATTTTTATTATACTACTACAAACAAATATATAATGAATGCTCAGATTCCAGGACCCTATACCTGGGGTGATGGGTGGGACGAGTTAAAGAAGGGATCTGGACACTGCTGCCTCTCTGCCTTCTTTATAATGGGGACCGTATCACAAATGAGGCTCACTGTGGTTCCAGTCATGTTTACTGTGCAGCAAGGCTTTTGGCCAGAGAACATAATTGACATGCATAGAGCTGGAGCTCTTGCCACCTCACAGCAAAAGGGCCTCTAATTCAGAGAAAAAGGAGTTGGACCTCTGCCAGTCATGTACCTGTTATGCTTTCATATAGGCATCAGTTAGACCCTGATCTCAGTCTGACAAACCAGAAAATATAAAACCATCAGGATCAAGGCATACTTTTTACTGGGAGTGTTAGCCTGGTAATGGAGAGGAATGTTATTGCTCTAAGCATTCACGTAATATCTATTGATCAAACCTCTGTGAAGCTGCTATTCTTCATGCCAGCGTCTGGCGGCAAGGGAGGACTATTTCAGGTCTCACCATCACAGCCACTTCACACTCAGGCCATGCCACAGTCACCAGCACAGCTTGGGATTGGGGCAGGAAGTCCCCAGGGTGACCAGACAGAAAGCAGCCTCAGGAGGGGGCCAGAGCATGAGACTAGGGGTGGTGGCAGCTGGGTTTTATTTACTCTGGGCTGTGTGACCTTGGGCAAGCTGCCAGCCCATTCTATTCCTCTCTGCATGCCATACAACCTGGAATTCCTACATTACTGAGTCACTCCTGGGCCAAGGTTTGATGTCCCTATTAAAATGCTGTTGAGAGAGTAAGTGGCTTCAGTCACTAGCCCTGGAGAACGAGTTCACCAGTTTGATTTGTTTACAACTGAGAACTCTTTGAGTTTGTGTGTGTGAGGTGCTGGGGGAGCAGGTGGAAGAGGCTTTGCTGGAGTGGGGGAAATATCCTGCCTGGGAGTGGGATTGGGGGAAGGGGGCATATTTGTCAATCACAATAGAATCCTAGACACGTATGTCTGGGAGGCATAGCATAGGCCATTGTATTCATCTTCCCCCCAGTACCTGAATCTCTGACCAATGGAACTGAGGATCTTTACTTAATAACCTCTAGTGATGGGATAATCACCTCCTTCTAAGGCAAGCTACTTGGAAACTCTAAGATATTACTGAGAAAAGACCCTGAGCCCAGCCTTGAATTAGTCCAAAGTCTAATGCTTCTCCCAGGTGACAGCCCTTGAAAGACTGTGTGACAGGCGCCATGCCCCCTGAATGGTCTCTTCTCCCAAATAAATAATACCTGATTCTCCCTCTGCAATGTTCATGACCCAAACAAAGCTGAGCCTCTGTGTGGCCACTCTCAGTTTGATGTTGTACCCCAAACCTTCAACCTCAGTCTTAATGCCTGGGAATGGGGGAATGTGTGGAAAATGGCATGAAACACAGTACACAGCAAAATGTCTTAACATTTCTCTTGATTCTCTAGCTCCTTATCCCTTTTCTTAAAAATCTCTTTCTAAATCTTTCAAGGATAAAGGGAAGGGGGTAGAAAGGGGAAGTGAGGAGATGTAAAGGAAGATGTTCATTACTGGGAGCCTATAATGTTCCAAACACGTGGGACATTTAATCTTCACAAAGTAAATATACCCACCCTAATTTTATAAGGTAGAAACTAAGACCCAAGATATCTAAGTAAGTTGCCCAAAGTCACAAAGCAATTACTTGGCAAACAATTGATTCAGATAATGACTATATCATAGGCCAAGCCCAATTACACTCAGAATAATTCACATCTTCCTGAGAGGCAAGCCCTGGGGGCCCAAGAGGGGGTTGTTGAATAAGGGCAGAAAGTACAAGGGAGACAAGTTGCCAATCACAGCTTGGCCCTGATTATTGTAATAACTGATACAATTAAAGTTCAATTTCATATCCTTAGAAGGTTTCCTTCATATTCCAAGGCTGATGAGAAATTCCCATTCTAAGAATGGGGATCTGTTGAATGTTTTAAATTCAGGCGCTTAATTAAATCTTTTAAGATGACTCTTTCTGTGTTTGCCCTTAGTCTTTTATTTCTATCCAATATTGTTCCTGGACCAAATAGGGTCGGGCTGCTGTTTCTTGTAGCCCAATAATGAGATGCAGATGAACTGGGGAGGAAGAGAGTTTTTTTTTAAGTATATAAAAACATTTATTCATTAGAAAACAAGGAGACTGGCAAACATATATTCCAAAGTGAAAGCAGCTCAATGCAGTTCAGTTAGGCTAATTTAAGAGAAAGGCCTTGCATTTTAAAGATCGTGTATATATATTTTTTTTTCCAAAAAAGGAGACAGGCAAATATTTTACAAGGGGAACAGAATTAGAATTCTAGGTCACCCTACAAGCCACCCTGCACAGGGAGGACAGGAACAGGCAAGATGACTTCTCAGGATCTGTGCCTGCGAGGTGATGCTCTGAGAATGGGGGTTATTTTCTTGGGTGTCCTATCTTCTGTCATCTAGGCTAAAAAATCTTCCTCACATGACTCATCACTTGAGAAGACAACTTTGGGTTTCTTTTCGGAAGGTCGCTGCTGGGTGTTCGGATGCCGATGGGTAGTACGACGGGGCTCTGGTGTGACGAAGTCATTGTCTGAGGCTGCAGAAGCCAGAGGCTGGTGCCTGCAAACAGTGGATGGTTTCTTGGCTGTTGGGGCTCTCTGGCTACCTGCTTGGTTAATCTCAAGCTCCTCAATCCCATCCAAACCTCTGGCATGACAGGCCTGAAGCTTTTGCTCAAATTCATCTATTATAGCCTTGCCCTCAGGCTTGGCCCCATGTTGCAGCTTGCCCACAACTGATAAAAAAGCACTCAAGATGGACTCATCTGACAGTTTATCTCCAAAACAGTCAAAATTGCCAAGCATCTTGCAAAGGCCTTGCTCTGTGAGGGGCAGCTGTGACACACAGTAGGCCAGGTCCTGCTGCACCTGCTCAGTTTAGGCTGTGTGGAACCGCTGACACAGCTTTTCCACCAGGCTTTGTCTGCTTGTCTTTGGTGATGATGTAGGAGAAGAACTGCTTCATAATGGTGTGAAAAGGCACTTCCTCCACCCCCAGCTCGGGGTCTGACAGGTGGCTGATGATATCTGGAAGGAGATTATAGATTGCATTGCCCTTGTGGAAGAGCTCGTTGAAGAACTTCTTGGCCAGGGCAGCAATTTGAGACTCAGGGTTGATGAGCAGCACGGCCATCTCACTCACCTGCCCCTTTATCTTCACCATGTCCTTGAGGATCAGGTGGAGTCATCACCAGCCCCACTGTTTTCCACACTGGCTGAGCAGGGTCCCGAAGGTGAGCATATAGATGAGGAGTCCAGGGGTCCACCAGATTGGGAAAGTGGATGGCCAGATCCCCAGTGGCAACCATGAGATTAGACCGGACAATGGGAAGTGGAGACTTTTCTAGCATGGTGAACAGAAGATGAGGCTGGGAGTTGCAGAAAGTGGCACTGATCATGCAGAACTTGCCAAGGGTAGGTGAAGCAGCTACAGAGAGGTCTGGGTTGCTATAGAGGCCTGAGTTGTTGCAGACTTTAAGCAAGAGTGGAACAAAGGCAGCCAGTGTCTGTTTGCCATCCAACAGTTCCATCTTGCAGAAGCTGCGGATTAGTTCTGCCTCCGTGTCATCTGCTGCCCCAACCAGCCCCAGCTCCTCCTCCATGGTGGTCTCAAAACTTGTATTCTTCTCCTTGGGATCTTTGGTCTTGTGCTCCTGTTCTTCCCGGAGAACTCGGCGCTGACAGAGCTCTCCACTCACTGCCTGCTCCAAGTGGACCAGCTGCTGCAGAGCTACATCCCCAGCCAGGGACAGGAGGTTCATCAACAGGAAAGTGGGGAGCATTGTGGGAGACTCCTTCAGGTCCCCCTGACTGGTTCTCTTCTCTTCTAGCTTCTCCAGGGCCTGTTTTGCACAGCCCTGCCATATCTGGGCACAGGTCACTTTGGGACTCTCTGCCAGTTGGTAAATGAGGGTCACTGCCACCTCTTTGAATGGGATCCAGAGTGGGTCTGGTGGACAAAGCCTTTGGGAACTGTCTCCCGCAGTCGCTCAAACAACCTGTGTTCCTGAGGCAACTGGAAGTGGGGGTGACGTTTGCCCAGAGGTCTTTCTACTGTCAGAGATGTTGGCAATGGCATGGCACACCTGCTGGGCCAGCTGGTAGTCCTGTGGAAACTTTGGAAGAGAGTTTTATTTTCTGCAACCGGTGACGGGGAGAAGGCCTGGAAATTATTGCCAGACCAACTTAAAATTACAAAGTTTTCCAGAGCTTATATACCTTCCAAACTATATGTCTACGTGTAAGGTATGCATTCATCTAAAGATATAAACGGTTAACTTCTTTTAACCTATAACCAAGGTCTGAGTCCTGAAGACCTTCCTCTGGAGCCTCAGTAAATTTACTTAATCTAAATGGGTCCAGGTGCTGGGGGGATTACCCTTATCTTGTCTCCCGCTAAATTACAGAGGTTTGGGGAGTTCCTTCAGACCTCCAATAAACTTGTTTGTGGAGGCCTAGGGAGCTTCTTTAGACCCCCAGTGAAACTTGTTTAATCCTAAATGGGTCCTGTTAAGAATTCCTTTGTTACTTTGTCATGCCTTAAGTCCCAGGAAAGGCCTAGGTAAAACTCTTGATGGGCTTTTGTCACATTCCAGCCTTCGTACAAGGGCACTGGCTTTTAATATTTAACTTAACCACTCAGTCAGTACTGAAAGAGTTGTCAGTGACACCTGGCCTGCCACAACTATGAGTGTCCAGAATTTTACTAGATGTCTGGGGGAAGGGGAATGAGAAGCCTGAATTAGGAATCTTCTCCACGAGTCTCTCACAATCTAGTTGGAAAGACTAGTAAACTCAATGACATATTAAATGATAAGTAAATGACAACCTGTGGTCCTTACTTCATGCCTTTGCACACACTGCTCTCTCTACCTGGATGCCCTTCTCTCACCTGATCTCTCCAGCAAAGCACTACTCATTCCTCAAGACACAAAGCTGAACAGGCACTCTGTGAAGCCTGCCTAGTCCACTTGGTTCCTTCCCAGAAGATTTTGCCAATCATCCCTCTTTTGGACAAATATCGTGCAACACTGTATTTTAATTATTTCCCAACTCCCTGAAACACTAGAATGTGAGCAATTTGAAGACAGGAATGGAGTTTCCTTCCTTGCATTCTCAGCACATGGCATTGTGTCTGAAACCAAATAGTCAGCAATCAATAGTAATTGATGAGTGTTTAAAGAAGCACTACAGGAAGTGGCACAAATCAGGGTCCTCCAGTGCAACACGATGGGGACTTCACAGAGTGGGTGGAGCTTGTATTGGGCCTTAGCGGATGACTAACATTTGGAGATGCTGATGCTGCCAAAAGTAGAAAGATCAGGAGGAATAAAAGGCCAGAAATACGAGACTGTCTTCCCTAGTGTTTCATGGTGGTCCTAGATTCAAATATCCCATCATGTCACAACTTTGAAATGAGGAAAATACTTTCACCAGGAAGATGAATGCTATTCTGAATTACAAACCCAGGTGAGTGCTCATGAAGAACAGAAGACCAGCCAGGTGTGGTGGTGCATGCCTGTAGTCCCAGCTATTCAGGAGGCTGAGGTGGGAGTATCACTTGAGCCCAGGAGCTCATAGTGCGCTATGTGGATTGGATGTTTGTAGTAAGTTTGGCATCAGTATGGTTACCCCTATCCCAGGAGCAGGTGACCACTAGATTGCCTAAGGAAGCATGAACCAGCCCAAGTTGGAAACAGAGCAGGTCAAAATTCCCATGCTGATCAGCAGTGGGATTATGCCAGTGAACAGCCACTGCACTACAATGTGAGCAACATAAAGAGATGCCCCTGCCCAAAAAAACAAAGAAGGAAACCTGCAATCCGAGCACTTTGGGAGGAAGGAGGATTGCTTGAAGCCAGGAGTCCAAGACCAGCCAGGGCAACATGGCGAGACCCTGTCTCTACAAAAATAAAAATAAATTAAACATAAATAAAAAATTCTAAATGAATTTTAAAAAGAAAGAAAAAATAATAGAAGGCTTTGGGGATCAGGGCAGCCCAAAGGGATTCCTGGAGTTTCAAACACAAAATAGGCATGAGAGACTTAATCTGGATGTCAGACCAACACTAGAAGAAAACCTGGACATTTTGAAGCCCTTAAATTCATAAAACTTTGACAGTTTCATGAACATTTGTTGAAACCTTGCCATGTCCAAGAAGGTCACCTAGGATCAGAACTTCCACCCATCTCCTCTTCTCCCCCTGTCCTTTTCTGAGGTCTACACCCCCTTTGTAGTAGGTGGTCAACTGGACATAGGACTAGGTTTATCAAAACTTGCTCTCAGGAAATAAAAATAAGACAAGAAATACAATATACACAAGAACACATGTTCTTGTACCTCAGTCTCTGAATAGCCTGTCTCTAGACTCTGTTTGATGTAAGAGTGGTTGCTTCTGAGAAAAGAACTGAGTGACTAACAATTGTTGGAGAAGGGTGCCTTTCTTAATTTTAGTTTTTATTATTTTTATTGAAGTATGAAATTCAATCTGGTGCACGCAAGTATCAGCTGATGAATTTTCACAAACAGAAGATACCAGTGTAACTAGCACCCAAATCAAGAAATGTTACCATCTGCCTCTATGCCCCCTCCTACCAATTCCCAGTACCACCTCTTTCCCCCACCAAGAGTAAGCCCTGAGGCCCAGACAGGCTTCACCTAATTTTATATTTTATTTTTTCTTTTTATGAACAGCTTTATTAAAATATTCACATAACAATACAGTTCACCCATTAAAAGTATAAAACTGAGTGGCTTTTAATATATTCACAGATATGTATAACCATCACCAAAGTCAATTTTAAAATATTTTCATCACCTCAAAAAGAAGGCAAATACCTTTTAGCTATAACTCCCACCTCACATCCTCCGTAACCCTAGCCAACTGCCAATCTACTTCCTATGTCTATGAAATTGCCAATTCTCTACATTTCATATAAATGGAATCATGTAATATATTATCTTTTGTGATTGGTTTATTTCACTTAACACTTTCAAGGTTCATTTTTGTTGTAGCACATATCCATATTTCATTTTTTATGGCTAAATAATATTCTATCATATGGATATAGCACATTTTGTTTATCCGTTCATCAGTTGATGATTATTTCAGTGGTTTTTACCTTTTGGCTCTTAGGAATAAAATGCTGCTATAAACATTCATGTACAACTTTCTGTGTGGACAGTTTTTTCTCTTGGGTATGTAACTAGAAGCAGAATTGCTGGGTCATATGGTAACACTGTGGTTAACATTCTAAGCAACTACAGTTTTATATTCCCACCAGCAGTGTACAAAGGTTTCAATTCCTCCTCATCCTCACCAACATTTGTTGTTTGGGGATTGTTCATTACAAATACATGAAACAGTGGTTACCAGAGTCAGTCAGGGTGGGAGGGAGGAATGCAGAGATTTAGGTCAAGGATACAAAGTAGCAAATATGTAGAACGATTTAATTCCTTACATAAATAGAACCTTACAGTATGTGTGCTTTTGTTTCTGACTTATTTTGCTCAGCATTAGATTCAGGAGATTCATCAACATTGCTGCATATAGTTGCAGACAGTTTACTATCCTTATTGAATGGTGTTCTACTGTGTGAACATACTGCAGTTGATTTTTTCATTCCACTAGTGGTGGGCATTTGGGTCATTTCCAGTTTAGGGCTACTATGAATACTGCTGCCTTGAACAGTCCAGGCTACATCATTTTGTGAGCTGCTTATTTTTATTATTTGTGCTACCTGAATTTTGTATTATGTGCACATATTACTTTTTCTAAATGTCCTAAAAACACCTTTAAGGGCTTTTAAACTAGGATCAGAAACTTAGCTCCTTCCCTACTGACAAGTAGGCAGAAAAAAAATAATAGTAATAGCTGGTATTTACTGAATGCTCATTGAGCCACCTCTTCAGGGAAAAAATCTTTTCATATATGTTTGCATTTAATCCTCCAAATTACTCAAAGCCATAGGTATTCTCATTATGCCCATGTTAGACCTGCAGAAACTGAGACCGAAGGAGGTTAAATAACTTGTGCAAAACCATACAACTAGCAAGTAGGGAATCACAGCACAAATACAGGTCTCTGACTATAAAGCCTGGGCATTCACCCTCCAATTACACAGCCTCTGATTACACTCAGCTGGGAGTTCAGGGAGCCTGCTAGACATGGGGAGGAGAAGCTGAAATGAGAGCACCTGAAACTGCCAGCTCAGTCCAGCTCAACAGCTCGGATTGTTCTCCCCACCGCCCCCCTACTTCCTGTCCTAATTAATCAAATGCTCTTGAACATGAAAGAGAGTGAGATTGGATTTTTGTTAAGATGAAAGAAAGGAATCTGTTCCCATCTGGCACCTTCAAAACTCTCCTATTCAAGCCAGCAGGGAGCATTTATGCAACCTAAATGGCAGTTTAATAATTCCCCAAGAATGCCAGGAGATTAAGCAATGTCACAACCCATCTGGATCCACCAGCACTTGAGAATAATGGAAAGAGCAGGGGTCTAAGGTCTAGGGCAGGGGTCAACCAAATTTCTCTGTAAAGGCCCAGATATTAAATATTTTAGGCTTTGCAGGTCCTATGATCTCTGTGTCAACTACCCAACTCTGGCATTGTAACATGAAAGCAGCCATGAGCAAACAGGCATGGCTGTGTAACTAAAACTTCATTTATGGCACAGATATGTGAATTTCATATAATTTTCATGTGCCCGGGCATATATTTCTTTTTTAAAAAATATTTTTTAACCAGTAAAATATGTAAAAGTTATTCTTAGTTTGAAAGCTGCACAAAAATAGAGGACAAAGTCTAGAGACCTGAATTCAAATCCTCTCTCTACCATTTGTTATTTCTGTGGCTTTCGACATACTACTTACATTCACTAAGCTTCATTTCTCTCTTGAGAAAATGAGCAGAGCAGGTGCCATGCATTCAGGGCCTCCCTTGTGGCTGGCACTGAGCCACATGCTTTACATGCTTTACTGAATTAAATCCTACAATAACCACAAAAGGCTGAAATTATACGATTGCCTTCTTCAGATAGTTACGATGATTAAGAAATTATATCTATAATTGTGCCTGAGTTGGCCTCCATAGTTCATTGAGTTTGATGCTTCCTGTTGTACACAAAAATTGCCATGTTGGTTCGATGAGAGCATGCCTGCTTTTTCTAATACCTGTGGTGATTTGAGTACCTATATTTGTATTGCACTTAGAGTGAATAATTATCTAATTATATTATTCTATTTAATTACAATTGCATCAAGCTCCAATAAACAATCCAAATTTCACTGAACTGAAAGTTGAGTGCACACTTTGAATAGTCACTCCTATTAGGTTGGTGCAAAAGTAATTGCCATTACTTTTAGTAGCAAAAACAGCAATTACTTTCGCACCAACCTAATATATATGTGCACAGTAGGCAGTTTGGCTCAGGTACACTTATTCAAAACATTGCATTAAGTAAGATAATACATGTTAAATACCTAGCACACAGCCTCGGATGCAGGTGTCGGCCAGTGTTTGTTCCCCACTTCCTTAGTGACAAAGATTAGGCTTAGCTACATTTTGGGAAAGGTGAGTGCCACCAGAAAGATGAGGCCAAGGCCTTATCAGACACACTGGAACACAGCCTTCCCAAGGAATAAATCCAAAATATTTTGTGTATGAGTTCTGGCTCTGAAGCCCAGCCTGTTCTTACACTGACCCCCCAGTTTCTGCCTTGATCAGCCACCCACTAGGCTGGGCATTGCTTCCTCTCACTCTGCTATCTAGTGACCCAACCTCGGCCCAACCCTCCAGCTTTCTTCTGGCCATGCGACTGTTCTGCTAGTCTGCTCCGCATATCTGCTCCTACCTTCCGATGCCTCCTCTGAGCTTTGGCTCCATTCCCCACTCAGCACAAACAACTTACTTTCCCCCTGTATGGGGTACAACAGCTCAGACTCTTCTAGAGGTCTAATCCTGGACACCTCGTTTGCTTTATAAGCACAATCTGGAAAGAAGAGTTTCATTGCTCAGAGCCCCTCAGGAAGCAGAAGAGTAGAGTGGTGAAGAGAGCATTCATCCTCTGGAATGACCATAACTGGTGTTTCAATCCCAGCTCCCCTCCATACTAATACTTGGGTGAGTTACTCACCAGGTCTATGCTTCAGTTTCTTCATCTGTAAAATGGAGGTTGTAAAAATATCATCTACCCCATAGGGTTATGGTGATGATTAAATTAGTTCTTCTATAGAAAGTGCCTGCAGCAGTGGTTAGCATGTGGTAGCCACTTTGTATGTGTTATCTGTTATGTCTGTTTGCTCTTACTAACATCTATATTTCTGAGTCCTAGACCTCCCCGGAGAGTGTGAAGTTCATGGTGTTTCATGGGAACAGATGTAAGCCCACTTGCTGAATCTCTCTCTGAGCTAATAATTAACAAATACATTGCACAGTAGCTTACCAGGAAAGCCTATACTGGTCTGAACAAGAAGAAACTTGCTGAACAATTCTAAAGCTCACTTCTCAATATAACAGCAGCCCTTGCTCAACATGTTTCCCATATCTTCAGTACCGTGCAGAGGTCACAGCCATCATATTCTGCCAGCTCTTCCCCTATGGGTTGAGCAACTATATAATGTGTCTTCCCAACCAGGATATTTTTCATTTTTAGCTTCTTGTTTTGACATAATTTCAGGTTTACAGAAAATCTTCAAGAGTAGTACAAATACCCCCACGTACCCTGTACACATATTCCTGAAATGTTAATATTTTTCATATTTGCTTTATCATTTCCTCTATCAGTCTATCTATAATGCCTACCTATCTACCTATCCATCCATCTAAAAATGTCCCAAGTAATCAGCAAACCTGCTTTAAATGTCACCAATTATCCCAAGAACATCCTTTTTAGCACAAAAAAACCCTGAATCATGTATTGTATTCAGTTGCCATGTACGTTTAGTGTTCTTTAACTTAGAACAGTTCCTTGGTCTTTCTTTGTATCTTATGACATCAACATTTTTAAATAGCATAGGTTAGATATTTTGTGGATTTTCTCTCACTTTGGGTTTGTGTGATGTTTCCTTCTGAATAGATTAAGGTTATATGCTTTTGAGAGTTATACACCAGGAATGATGCTTTGTTCCTCTTAGTATATAGTATCAGCAGACACAGTATATCAATTTGTCCCATTACTAGTGATGTTATTGTCAGATTTCTCCACTGTAAAGATACTATTTTTCCTTTTGCAACTGACAAGTATTTTAAGAGTACATAGCCATCCTGATACTCCTTAAACTTTCACTCACAGCACTTACCATACAGTGTAGATTCCTGTCTGAATCAATGCTATAAAGGTTTCCAAATGATGATTTTCTAATTTCATTATTTCTTCTATACTTATTAGCAGTCTCTCTACTTTAAGGAAGAAATTTCCCTTCTCTCCCATTTTTAAATTTACATCATAGGTTCTTCTTTTATTCTGTGGGTTATAATTTGTTGCCATAGTTATTTCTTTTTATGCCTAGATTGCTGACCGGGGTCAGGAAGAGCCCTACAATTTGGTGCGTGTTTCTGTTGACATGTTTCTCAGCATTTTTGGGCATGTCCTCACTTGCCAGCACAACATGATGTTCCAGGCTTATCTTGTCCTTTTCCCAGCCCCAGGCCGGGAATCAGCCATCTCCAATGAGCCGAGTAAACCAGGGCATATTTAAGAGAAAGGGCCACAGGCACAATCATGGCGGGTATAAACTGGAACTGACCTAGAAATGCTGGGTCGTATTCCCAATCTACCACTAGATGTCCTTCCACACCTCAATAGTTCTTCACAGGAAGCAGTCCTGGGGCATTTGGAAATGGTGGGATATTTGGAGTTACCACAAAGACTGGGGCAGCAGGGGTTACTTCTGGCATTTAGTAAGCACAGTCCAGGCGTGCCAAATTTCCTGCACAGGACCATCTATCCTAACACAGAATTGCCCCATAAGTAGCAATCCTGTTAATAAATAGTGGCCCAATCCCTGAACTAATCTATCTTGTGTTCTAGTCTCTCAAGGATTGGCTTAGTTCTTTTCACCTTATCCGCCATCAGTTAATTTAATCACCACTGTTTCCATAGTGAGAATCTAATATATTAGACTGATCACGTGTGTTAATCAAATATATTGGATTAGCTGGCATGCATTACAGCAAATAAAATAGCCAGTCTTCATTTTAGATCTAGTTTAAACAAAGCCTCTACTTCTTATGTGTCAATTTTTGCAGAAAACATTATTCTAGCAAGTTGGCAAGGAGTCTAGGACTTATGTTAAGACACACCATCTCATCCCCAGTTCTTGCAGCTCTCTGTCTAGTTATTGGCCCTATTCATTGCATCAGCACCAACAACAGGTACCCAGGTTTTATAGGGCAAGCATTTTACTACGCATTTTACATAAACTATCTCATTTAACCTTCACAGTAGCCCTATAAATCAGGCATTCTTATTACAATTTTACAAAGAACCCTGGATTCCGTGTGGTCAGTAGCAAGCCCAAGATAGCACAGCTGTCATGTAGCAGAGCCAACATTCAAAATCCCACAGTCGGGCTGCAGTAGCCATGCTGTCTACTGCCCGTGCATGTAAGAACATACCCAACACAATGAAAAATAAGAAATTAAATAGAAAGGGCATGGAAAATATCAAATCATAACTTCAGAGGAAAAAAATCAAATTTAAGCTTTGAGTTACTGCAAAGTTACTGCAACCCATCATATTTTATTTTGTGCTTCCTAGTTAGTGGCTAAAACTAAGGGCAAAACTGACTAAATATAATTTGTTGTAATCTTGAGGGAAATGCACAGCAAGATGTTTCTTAATCAAGAAAACTGATACTATGGAGCTTTATATTCAGTACTTTGATGAAACAGCACTAAAATGTCCTCAATAACATCTCTACAAAGAATCAGTGATTCTTAGACCTCTAAGAGGAGCCAGTGTGATGCCTAAGCATAGGCATGTAGGCTACTTGGCAGACAGACTCAGCATAGCAGTCATCATCACGTAGTAATTTCTAGCATCCTAGTAGCTTTCTCACTGGCTTTAGTTTTGAATAAATTGGATTTTTGCTAAGATCTTACATTATGCAACAGAGGCAACCACAAAGACAACCCCTAGAAAATGAAATGATCTTGGGCCCCTCCCTCCCTGACCTCCTGCTTCACACTGCATTCTTTGGGAAGCAGATGCTGAAACAGAGTCAGGTATACAAAAATCTGGGGAGAAGTCACATCTGTGAAAGCAAAGGGAAGAAGGTTGGGCTGGAGGACCCATCAGAGCCTGACATTAACCTGACAGTCTCTGGCAGCTCAGGAATCCTTTAGGATTTCCATGTTGGGTATAAATGACTAGACTCTTCTACTATAACTTAGTCATTGGTAGAGGTTGTACCAAGAATAGCATGATCCTAGCTAAAAAGCTGAGGCAAACCCTGAGGAATCTAACAGCTGGAGGATGTCAGCAAACCATATGCCTCACAGCTGGACAGCAAGGTCTTTGTTGAAGGGGGATCTGAGCAGCATATCTCTATGTCTGCCTCACTTCCCTATGTACAAGCGTGTACCTGATTGCAGCAGAATGAGATGAGAAACAAATTTTTTTTGTTACAATTTACCACTTCCATCTCAGCCTGCTACCCCTTAGCTCTCCTTGGGCAAAGGGAAAAAGACACTTGAAGAGCCTGCCTCTTGGATAAGTGAAAATGGAACTCTCCTCTCCTTCTCTTGGATTTCTAAACATCCCAGATCCTTTCTGTGAATTCTTTTTATTAGGAAAATAGCATCCTTTAAAAGAGAAGACAAGTTGTCTATGTCTTATATTCAGAGTCAGTTTGAGCCCCATGTTGTGCAATGATCTTGTGCAATGATAATTACATGCTACCATGCCTCAAGAAATTTCCCCTTAAGTGGAGTGAGGAGGAGAAATAGTGGAGGCTCAATGCCTTGTTTTAAGAAAACATCTGTTCTTGCTGAACCTGATGCTTGTGCTTATGAGCACAGGAGTTTTTTGTGGCCCAGCAATAACCAACAACTCAGGTAGGCCAGTTGCCTCATTTAATGAGCTTCTTGGTTTCTGAATACAACAGAGGCAAAGAGAGTAAGTTTTACGAGGACTTGGGTTTCCTTAATTAGACACAAGCTTTTTATTTGGTTGGGGGGACTAATGGAGAAAGGGAGACACTAGTGGCATTTGTAACTTGTTAAGACTAATTGAAAATCTTAGGACCAAAGCTTTCTGTGAAGAGAGTGCTCTAATGAGAATAAATGTGATGATTATTTACCTAATTGAGCAGTAATGACTGAGGTGTGAGCCACTTCCCCAGGATTAATAAAGAGCCGGGGAGTTGACAGTTTAGACCATTAGGCTTAGCTGGTACTTCATCTTGGCGAAGGGCACAGTGCCAGAATCATATTAATATTGTAAAATGAGCCCAAAACATAGACATATACTTTTGGAGAAATAATTTTAATTGGCTAAGTACCTGACATCAGGTTGGGCCATTCAGTTTTATCATTAAACAAAGTTTCACACAAGTTCTTCAAGACTTGTGCCATTTACAGTGTTCTCAGCATCCAGTGATTAAAAAAGAAAAGTAGAAGGGGGCCCTTATCAATATCAAAAATAGTTTTTTGTGCAACCAAAAGCAAGCAAGCTATTATTATATACACACACTCGCTTTAAAAACAACACTAAAGACATTGAGTTGAGCTGGAAGCATTGCATACTCTGAGATACACAGTTGATATTGTTACCCACAGTGTCCCTTCAGGAAAGCCAGAGGTCATCTGTAACACCACAATTAAGGATAAAAGGATCTTATATTATCAGAAATTTCAATGTCTTCATAAAAATTGTGTTTATATTCAATATCTCCCTTATTTAGTGTGACAAATGTTCATGTACGAGTCATCTCAAGAAAAAGAGTTACTCAGCTTGCTACGTATTCATTATTCAATGGCTCTGCTATGCAGGGGAAAGTGCAAACAGCAACTGAGAGCAAGCAGGAATCTAAGACATGGGACTCAACTTGCCCTTTACACAGGGTGAATCCTACACTAGTGACCTTTGTGTTTTAAGGAAGTTTGCAAATATGTTTAATTGGACAACATTTCTTCCTTTATCTAGCAAGCACTGAGTATCTTGCCAGGCACTACGAAAAAAGATAAAACTATAAACATGAGCAAGGCACAGCCACTGCCAATCAGAAGCTTACAATCTAGCAGAGATCTTAAAATGCAGGGAGCTCTTTTAGAAATCTGCTTAGGGATCAAAATTTCCAATCATACTTTTCCTTCCAGCATCTTTATTCTGTAATCATTATTTTAATCTTCGTTGAATGAGATGATTAATGTGGTTCCATCTGCTGTATGAAATCACCCATGCTACAGTCAGTCAATCAAGCAACAGCAGTAATAATGTACTACTTCATTTAATGGAAATTTACCAAGCTGCTACTATGTAATATCACAGTTTTAGGGCCTGGAGAGGTAGAGCTGAACTAAAAATAATAATCTCTGTTATCCCATAGTATAGTGGAATAGGAAAGAAATACAAAAAAAATAATGTGTTCATCTATTATAGGTACTATAATAGTAGGGTAGGAAGATACACAGAAGTGGGAATAACCAAGCCAATCTCAGTACTCAGAAAAGGTGTTATAAAGGAGGTAACCTTGAATTAAACCTTGAGGAAATGGATATTCTTCAGGTAGAGGTGTATAAAGAGCTTCCCACACCAATGGAGCAGCATAAAGAAATGGCACGGCAGAGTGAACAGTTGGGTATGGTCAAGGAAACTCTCAACTGCATCTTCTTCACTGCCTCAACTGATCACTCAATGCTCTCCATTCTCTCAGCAAACACCTGACTAACTAAACTCCCATGACTAGCAGGATATTATTAGACTTAACAAACCTGTCAATTTACACTTTCCCTTTAGAAAGACTTGACTTTTGTTTTAGTGAACTGCAATAGAACTAAGCTCAGGAGATGAAACTATGAAAGATGAAGAAACATTATAAAAATCTCTGCAATGAGATTCTGCCTTAGATTGCTTTGCTGGTATGTCAACTGATTACTCCAATTTAAAGAAACCCAAACTGGAAATTATAAAAGATAAATTATGAGTGTATTTTATGCAAAAAAGAATCAAATTAAATCAAAGTCTTGGCTCTACATTAAACAAACGACAAATGCATGTTTGTTTTTATCAAAATGTTTTAGGGTAGATTTGTATGTATGCTTTATTTCTTTAACCAATGTTTTAATCAGTTAAACAGCTGCTATTATTAATGTGCTGGTTGAAAGTGTTTTTCTTAAAGTACAAATTTAAAATAGAATGAGAAAAGATCAGACTTGAGAAGAAGGAAAGTCACAGTAGGACATTTGGAATTTTTCTCTAGACCAGAGGTCTGCAAACTCCAGCCTACAAGCCAAATCCATCCTGCAGCTTATTTTTATAAATAAAGTTTTATTGGAATACAGCCAGGCCCATCCAGTTACAGAATTGTCTATGGTTGCTTCCACTCTACAATGGCAGATTTGAGTAGTTGTTACAGAGACTATACGCAAGTGTGCAGGAGAGTTTAGACCACGCCTACAGGAAAGGTATAAAATACTACCCTCCTTCCTAGACACTTCCCCATACAAAAAACTTAAGTCAGTGTGGGACCAAACACTGTTGCCCCACAGAGCACTAATAAAGGCAGATAAATGACTGAGAAAACCCTATCCCTTGGGGACAGAGGCCAGAAATGGCAACACCAGTACCATTGGAAGTCTCCTACTTCTAGGGAAGGACATGAAATTCTCTCATATGCAACACCCATCACAGATACAAGGCAGGAGTTTGATTTTCATGGGGAGGAGGAATTGGAACACTGAGAACACCCCACCCCTAAGGCCCAGGCACACTGGCCTATGTGGGTCTGTGGCTGAACTGAGACAAAAGAGAAGCCCTAAAACCACCAGTAGCAAGCATTGAGTAACAAGCAGTAGCAGTATTACAGCAAAACAGGCACAGCTGAAAGCAGAGAGTGGGGCATTAAAACCCTTCAGCATCTCAGCTACTATGCTAATAGAAAATCCAAAGAAAAATTTGAAGCCCATAGGAGGCTGAGGATGACCCTACTAACAACAAAACTCAAGTCTAGCTAGACTCCTAAGCAGATTGATTTAACACCCCACTCTAACAACCTTAAAGAAGTGTGCCCATTTCCATGCATAAATACTATGTATCTCAATATTTGATATACTCTACACAAAATGTTTGCCATTTAATCAAAATGTATGAGACTCAAAAAGAAAATGCAACCCACTGTTAACAGCCAAAGCAATCAACAGAACCAAACAGAGACATGACTCCAATGTTGGAGCTATTAGACATGGACTTTAAATAAAATAATTACAATAAGAAAAATATATTAAAAATACTTCATGAAAGAGGATATATGGATGGCAAAGAAGCACCTTTAAAAGTGTTCAACAGTTTATAGACTATTAATGGAAATGTAAATTAGTTCTTCCACTGTTGGAAGCAGTCTGGAGAGTTCTCAAAAAACTTAACTACCATTGGAATTAGCAATCCCATTACTGGGCATATACCCAAACAGAAGCAAACTGTTCCCCCAAAAGGACGCATGCACTCATATATTCATCATAGCACTATGTATATTCACAATACCAAAGACATGGAATCAACCTAAATGCCAATCAATGGATTGGATAAAAAAATGGAATACTATGCAGTCATAGAAAAGAATGAAATCATGTCTTTACAGCAACATGGATGCATCTGGAGGCCATTATCCTAAGTGAATTAATGCAGAAACAGAAAACCAAATGCCACATGTTCTCATTTATAAGTGGGAGTTAAACCTTGGATACACATGGACATAAAGATGGCAACAGTAGAGGGGAAAAGGAAGAACTAGAGCAAGGGATGAAAATCCAGCTATTGGGCACTATGCTCAGTACCTGTGTAATGGGATCAATCGTACCCCAAATCTCAGCACCACACAATATACCCATGTAATAAGCCTGCACATGAACCCCCTGAATCTAAATTAAAGTTGAAATCATTTCTAAAAAAAGAAAAGAAAAATGAACAAATTGAAAATAAAAAGATATTCAACATGATCAGTCATTAGAGAAATGAAAAATAAAGCCATGATGAAATATCACTACATATCTAGTAGAACAACTAAAAGAAAACACACTGACAGTCCTGAGTGCTAGAAAGTGTGTGGAACCACAGTCTCTCTCATACATTGTTGGTGGGAGTACACAGTGGTGCAGCAACATTGGAAAACTGCTGGGCAGTTTTTTATGAAGCTAAACATATCTTTACTTACTCTGTGGCCCAACAATTCCACTTCTGAGTATTTGTCCTAGAGAAATGAAAATTTATATTCACACAAAAACCTGTACATGAATGTTTATATCAGTCTTGTTTGAAATAACAAAAAACTGAAAATAACCCAAACATATTTCAGTGAGTGAATAAACATATTGTAATACATTTATACAATTTAAAACTATTCGGCAATAAGAACAAACAAATGATACACACACCTTAGAATAATTTCAAAGGCATTATGATTAATTTTTTTTTTTTTTGAGATGGAGTCTTGCTCTGTTGCCCAGGCTGGAGTGCAGTGGCGCAACCTCAGCTCACTGCAAGCTCCACCTCCTGGGTTCATGCCATTCTCCTGCCTCAGCCTCCCGAGTAGCTGGGATTACAGGCGCCCGCCACCACGCCCGGCTAATTTTTTTGTATTTTTAGTAGAGACGGGGTTTCACTGTGTTAGCCAGGATGGTCTCGATCTCCTGACCTCGTGATCCACCCGCCTCGGCCTCCCAAAGTGCTGGGATTACAGGCGTGAGCCACCGCGCCCGGCCTATGATGAACTTTTTAAAGCTAATTTTTAAAGGTTGCATATTTTATAATTCCATTTACATAAGATTCTTAAAATCACAAAACTATAATGATAAAGAACACATTAGTGTTTGCTAGGAAATGGGTGGGTAGGGAGTGTGGCTATAAAAAGGGATAGCACAAGGGAATTTCTCGACAGTTGTAGAACTGTTCTCTATCCCGACTGTGGTGTTAGTGACATGACCTTATATGTATGTGAGATTAAATTTCATTGATATATGAAATGCTTGTAAAAATTGGTGATGTGCAAATAATTTTATAGTTTAGTTAACAGTATTATACCAATGTCAACTTCCTGGTTTTCATCATTATACTGATATTGACCAGGTAGAGCGTACATGGGAAACTTCTGTCTTATTTTTGCAACTTTAATATGGGTCTTAAATGATTTCAAAATAAACACTTTAAAACATTCTCCCTACTAAATAACCATGATTAATAGGTTAAAGTTTCCAGGGGAAAAAAGTGGACAACATAGATGAACAGTTGAGTGATTTCACAGAAAGATAAAAACTATAAGCAAGATTCAAGTAGAAATGTGTGGGGGAAATAAATCACAATAGTAATTCACAGATTTAATTCTAGGAATCGTAGACTTTACACAGCCAGAGGAAGAATTAGGTAATCTGAAGATAGATCAATAAAAATTGCCCAAAGTGAAAATCAGTAAGAAAAGGACAAAGAAAGTAGATGAGGAGAACAAAGTATTTAAAAATGATGGGACAATATCAAATAGTCTAAAATATATGTCATTGAAGTTACAGAAGGAGAAGAGAGAATGGGCAAAAGAAATCTCTGAATGAGCTAGAATTCTCCAAAAATAATGAAAGCATCAAATCATAGATCCAAAATTCTTAAATAACCTGAAGCAGAATAAATTTTAAAAAGCTAGCTATAACTTATCCAAAGTACCAAATAAAGGTAAAGAGGAAATTGAAGGAAGACAGTGGAAAATATATGAACATATTAAATCAGATAAATTCTTAAAGAATACAAAATTACAGCTAGATAGAACTAGAATAAGTTCTAGTGTTCCATATTACTGTAGACTTACTATAGTTAACAATAATATATGGTTTCAAATAACTAAAAGAATATTGAATGATCCTCACAAAAAAAGATAAATGCTAGAGATGATAGATATGCCAGTTATACTCTTGATAACTATATGTACTGAGACATCACCATGTAGCCCCATGAATATGTACACTTATTTTGTCATTTTAAAAATTAAATTAATATAAAGAGGTAAAGACAAGAATTATAGCTGACTTCTTGTCTGAAGCAATTAAAGCCAGATGATAAAACATATCTTCAAAGCCAGCTGGGGGGACAACTATCACCCAGAATTCTACATCTAGCAAAAATACCTGTTTAAAATGAAGATACAATAAAGACTATTCAAAATTTTTGTAATGGGAGAATTCCTTACCAGCAGACCTGTACTTTAAGAAACATTAAAGAAAGTTCTTCTGACAGAAGGAATGTGAAACCAGACCAGAAATTTTATCTACACAGAGATGTGAAGAACTCTGAAAATAGTAAAAATAAAGATTAATATTAAAAACCACATTTTTCTTAATGTTAAATGACTCTAAAATGTAATTGACTACTTGAAGAAAAATTGTAGCAGTGAGATTTATAACCCATGTAAAATTTAAATGTCTGATAACAATAGCACAAAGTTTATGAGGAATTTGAATGTCTAAGTCTTCACAATATGTAAGAATTTGTATAATATTATATAAAACATCTAATACTCAGTCTTTACTTGCTGCAGGGAAGATCAATTTGGCAGGTCCAGCACTGGAATTACCATTTAGATTAGTTAGGAAACTGCGGAAGTTCAAGAAAGAAATCATCAGTACCTAGAGTATGCCAAATAATAGTAAGAATACAGAGAGGATTCAAATTTGAGATCTACTTAATAAGGTAAAATAAGGAGGATTTGGTGACTGAGTATTGAGATGTTCTGAATGTGAGGTAGAGGGAAGAGTCTACTATGTATTATGGGTTCCTGGCTTGGGTGTCCCTAGCAGATAGTGGTGCTATCAAGTGAGTCTGAGGAGAGAGGAGGATAGGATCATTAATATGAAAAGTTAATGAGTTTGGATTTTAACTGGGGTTTCAGGCAATTTACATGTAATGTTATTATTGATGTGTTTGGATTGAAATCTACCACTGGTTTCTTGCTTTTATTTGTTCCATCTATATTTTTCTTCCTTTTTTCCTTCTATTTCAGCCTGGATTAATTGAGCTTTTTATGATTTCATTTTGTCTCCACTATTGGCTTATTAATTATGCCTCTTTTTCTATTTCTTTTAATGTTGTCCTAGGCTTCACAATGTACATCCTCTCTACATTCCTACAGTTATTTAACATACATTTCTTCCTTGAACTTCTGCATAGTTTCCTAATTAAATGGTAATTCCAGTATTGGACCTAACAAATTGATCATCACCACAGCAAATAAAGAAATCTATTTATAATACATGTTTGGAGACATAAACATTCAACAACTCTCACAGTATTAAAAAAAATACAACCTCTTTTAATTGGCATGTGAGACCCAGAAGTCTGGATTCTTCTTGTTTCTGCAGACCCATTTTTGCCACTTCCTAGCTCCTATTTAGGCTTCAGCAACAACAAACAGATGTTTAATATACACAAGCCAAGTAGTTTCTCATCTCCATAACTTTGTTCATGCTGTTATATGTGCCTAGAATCAATATTCTGCATACCTTTCTCACCTGACCAATCCTCACTGAAAAGCTCAGCTATTGCCTCATTCTTGACTTCTTCCCTGTCCACCTGCTTTTGTGCTCCAACTGGAACCCCATTCATGTTTACAAGAAACCTTCAAAGGACAATAAAGCCTGTTGTAACTCTACTTCGGCTTTTCTGAGTATTAAAATTTCCTAAGATCTTTCACAGCACAAATTTTTAAAAGCAAGAGTAATACATGGAGGTGATTAAGGCTTTAAAGTGTACCCTTTGTTCCCAAGGTCTTGTTAATTATCATTTAGGAGCAGTTTATCTGCAATGCGCTCAATTACTTAGGTAACTAAATAGCTTTTTACTGATCAGCATTGAACATCATTTGCTTAATAGCAACTAACAAATGCGGTGGCAGAGTTCCAATGATAGTCTACTTTCAGAAATAGGCTTATTTAAGATTGAGCTCCAGGGGAAAAATAGATTCTAACAGAATAGATTATTGTTATTTACATAACCACTTAGGTCTAGAGAAACAAAATAATCTTTCCGTTTTTTAAAATTAAGGAATCAGTAAGACAAAAGAGAATATCCAAGTAACTCCCAAGTCCATTCCGTTCATTCATCCAGTCCATTTGTGCCTTGAAAATCTTCATGACATTCCTATTTGATCAATCACAACCCACAGCTCTCAATGACTGCTCACATCTGACCTTCTCAGTAAGGACTTCTCTTATAGCTTAGAACAGTCATAGGATTTTTCCTCTCCAAGCTTTTGACACTTTGGATTATAGATCCCAAGTGCTTGACAATGCTTTTTTTGTTAACTATAGAAAAATAAAAAGCAAATACAGACAGGCGAAAGACTCAGAGGGTCACATAACCTTGTATGGTGAACTATACCATGTGAATGGTCAAGGAAAGCTTCTGGAGCATGGGACATATTAGCTAGGTGTTGAAAGAAAAATAGGAATTCAATAGGCTGGAAAATGGAGGGAGGGTATTCCAAGCAGAGGGAACGCCTATCTAGATGCACAGATGTATGATCAATATGGTGTTCAACATTGAAATGCCACATGGGGACCTGACAAGAGGTAGTTGTATTCGTTTGTTTTGTGCTGCTGTGATGGAATGCCACAGACTGTATAATTTATAAACAGAAATTTATTAGGACACAGTTCTGGAGGCTGGGAAGTCTAAGGTCCAGGTGCCAGAAAGTTCAGTGTCTGGTTAGGTCATTCTCTTCCAAGACGGGGCCTTGCATGCTGCCTAGATCCTCACGTGGCAGAAGGCCAAAGGGAGAAAGAGGATGAGCCCATTCACTTTTTATAATGGCATTAATCTATTCATGAGGGCTCAACCTAAATGCTTCCCGTTAGGCCCCACTGTCACATTGGGAATTAAGTTTCCGACACACCAATTCTTGGGCACACATTCAAACTGTAGCAGTAGGCAAAGCCAAATAGTGGAAGGCTTTTATTCTAAGCTGTGGGACTCAGCTTTATTCTGTTAACAGTGAAGATGCAGAAAGGGCGAGATGCAGTGGCTCATACCTGTAATCCTAGCAATTTGAGAGGTTGAAGTGAGTGGATCACTTGAGCCTGGGAGTTCAAGACCAGCCTGGGCAACATAGTGAGATCCCGTCTCTATGAAAATTTTTAAAAAGTAAAAGTTAGCTAGGTGTGGTGTCACGTACTGTTCCCAACTACTCAGGAGGCTGAGGTAAGAGGATCACTTGATCCTGGGAAGTTGAGGCTGCAGTAAGCCATGATCACACCACTGCACTCCAGCCTGAGTGACAGCAATACCCTGTACCACTTCCCCACCAAAAAAGATGCACAAAGGGGAGATTTATCTCCCTAGTTTTCTAAAGGAGTAAAAGCAACTTCTGTGGGTGGAATAGCCCTATAAGTAGAAGGGGCCAAAAGATAAAAAGGGCAACCAAAGAAGGGAATGAGGGGATGAGAAGAAGACAGGGACTCATGTCTGCACATTAGTCTAGGGAATAAAGAAGAAAAGACACAACATCAATCTAAAAAGAAATAAATGAAAACAATAAAAGGCAGTGTTGAAGGCAGTCAAACACTGACTTCTATAGTATGGGTTAAAGCCTAGCTTCACCTCTAACTTCCTCTGAAATCTTAAAATGTTCTAACCTTTCTTGTTTTGTTCATCTATAAAATGGAGATTTTATCTCAGTTTGTTGAGAGATTAAATAAGTTAATGATTCTAACTACTTAGAACCTTGCCAAGGATATAACAACCTCTTAATAACCCCTCACAATCATGTTCTGTGTTCTAGAGAAGTCAGGTTAAGGGTAGTAATTCTCTTTTAAACCATGAAGTCTACCTAGAGTTATGTAAGATGTCACCATTGGGGGATGCTGTGTGGTAGGCACATGAAACCTTTCTGTACCATTTATTGTAACTTCTTGTGAGTCTCTAATTATTTCAAAATAAAAAGTTTTATTTTGTTTTGTTTTTCTTAAAGCCTTTTCAAACCACAATGGCAATTCATTCAAGCATGTGCTCAGCCCTTGCTGCATGCCATACCCTGAGCTCCTTCTGTTCTAACATTAATAAACCTCATTTTCCAATATTCAGAAAGCAATTAACCAAATGACAGTGTGACTTTCCATTTTTACTATTGCTCTTTAGCAGAAACATAGCAATAAAAATAAACTATTGGAAATGAAATTATGAGTATCCTAGATTAATCCCCAAAGTTGCAGTTTCTTTTGTTGTTCAGCTGTTTGATTTTCTAAGAGCCTGAACCCAGCCAAGTGCATACTCTATTTCTGAGCAGAGTTCTGCCCAGTTCTCTGTCTGACTAGAATCGCACAGAAACCACAAATCTCTCATAAAGCCTAATGGTGTTTCTCAACAGAGGCATGATTGGGATTCTGAGCTGGATAATTTAATACTAGGGTACAGCCCATGGGTAGTACAGAAAAGAGTCAATACTTGCCTTGTCTTTGTACAACCAGGATGTATGTCTGCATGACAATAATGAAGACTCAATTTCAGCCCCCATTCACCCTTCCACAACAGCAGGGGCAGGGCACCCTAGAGCATAAATAATCTGAACAACCCTGTGTTGGGGGCCTGCTGAAGATGCTTAACATCCCTGGCCCCATCCACTAATTGTCTGCCATCAATCACAACTTGACAGTTACAAGTAAATTGCCTGTGTTCTCCCCATATGCCTGCCTTTCTCATTGTGTAAAAACAGCTCTACCTCCATCTGCTAGTCACTACCAATCACTCTTGCCAAGATGGTGACTCCTCTTCTTGCCTGCTAGTCCCTAGACACAAAGAGTCCAAAGTGCCCTGGTGGCAGCCATAGCTTTTAGTTCAATGGTACCTTTGCTATGTTCCCTGGCAGAAGTACACTTCCTTTGGTGACCAGGACCTCCAACTTGAAGAGCACAGAGGTGCAGATGAAGAAGTGCAAAGCCCTTCAGTGGGTCAATGGAACATGAAGAGCACAGAGGTGCAGATGAAGAAGTGCAAAGCCCTTCAGTGGGTCAATGGAACATGAAGAGCACAGAGGTGCAGATGAAGAAGTGCAAAGCCCTTCAGTGGGTCAATGGAACTTGAAGAGCACAGAGGTGCAGATGAAGAAGTGCAAAGCCCTTCAGTGGGTCAATGGGAGTGATGTTAACTTAGGCCATTTCTTCCTCTACCCCTTGATTCTAAGACCTATGTATACTTCCTGTTAGGGACCCAACACCATGAAGTGGGCTCTGATTTAACACATATGCCGCACTTTAAAGGATGGGACCCTAACCTTTCAGAGCATTACCTTTAAGTGGCACTTCATATGTTCCTTCAGTAGTTCATTCTAGGGCTCTAAAAGTACAGCTACTTCTGTCTGGTGTAGTATGTAATACAAACAGTAGGTTCTAGGATCATGAGCTATCCTACACCCCCTTCACAATTAAGTGGGTCCCCTGATCACATACTATGTTGTGTGGATTTCCATTCTTGTTTGGTAATCTAAAAGCCCCCAGATAATAGTTAGCTGTGTTGACTATGACTCAGAGATCAGGAAAGGAAAGCTTATACCCAGAATAAGTGCATCATTGGAAGGATGGACAGCTGGCTGATGCAGGACAGAGGGGACCCAATGTAGTCAACTTGCCACAAATCAACCAGTCGAATCTCCTGAAGACCTAGTAACCTATTGAGGGCTCCTTGCTGGTCTCTCTTGTTAGCAAGTTGGACATTCAAAATCAGCAGTAGCTAGATTTGCCAGGATAATTGGTAGTCCATTGTACTGGCTAGTGAGTAGTCTTGCTCTCTGCCACTGTGGCCACTCTGTTCATGTGCCCATCATGCCAGTACTTAATCCAATGACAAAGCCTGGATAATGTCAACTGGACAAGTTATCTTGTCTATTCGTTTTTTCAGTGCTTCTTGTGTACTTGATGCTTTCCAATTAGTGTTAAACACATCACACAAAAATCTTCACACATTGTGCCCACTCCGATAGTCCCAACCACATGTCTCTGTCTCAGACTCTTGTTTCCAATCTCCAAGTCCCTTTCATTCAGGTCCCTGTCCACACAGCTAGACTATTGGCTACTGTGCAGAAACCTATACATATATTCACACCTTAGGCCAATTTTTCTTCCACACGAATAGATAACCATATTCATTGCTTGCAGCTTCATTCATTGGGAAGACCTTCCTTCTCCACTGTCTTCCAAGGCTACCCCATAATTCAGCTGTACTTCAGTGACCATCTATTTTTGCTTTACAGCTACTTAAGGAACTAACCCATTGTCATCCAGGATTGGCCTTTTACCTCCCTTTCAGCTAGTCATAGAGAACCCCCATATAGCCATAAGTGTGAGCTATGCAAGGGCACTGGTACAACCCTGGTGGGTGACATGGAGGCATCTGTGCTACTTGCTCATGCAGCCTCTTCATGCCAATCTAGTCCCATATGGATTTGATCCCAGATGTGCCATTTCCATTTTCCAATAGAAGGCTGTGGGACACGTCTGAGTGTATGACTTAGTGCATTGGCAATAATCTAGCTCATAATGGTCAGTTCCAAATACATTTGGTGCCCCATTATCAGCTGTTCCATCTTGACCAAGGCTCAGCAACATTCTAGGAAGGGTTTCTCAATAGGTGTATAACTTTATACTGAAAATGGATGGCATTGCTTCAGAGCCCTAGGGGCCTGCATTCTGATTCTTTCACTTGGGCATCCATCAACTCCAAACTGTATCTTTCCCCACTAACACATTCAGCACCATGGGGTCAGCCAGATCATATGCCCCAAGTAGTAGGGTTGCTTATACTGCAGCCCATACATGCTGCAGAGCCCTTTCTTGCTTTCTTGCTCCAGGCCCACTCAAAGCTGTGAGACTTCTATGTAGTTCAGTATATGGGACCAAAAATATTCCTAGATGTGGAATGTGTTGCCTCCAAAACACGAAGAGGCCTACCAGGTATCTTGCTCTATTTATTGAGATTGAGAATGTAAGATACAGCAACTTAACTTTTACTTGAAAATGCAGTGGTGGGAGTGGTATTCTAGCAGACTTTCACTACTGGACCACTAAAAAATTTACCGATGTGGCATGTTCCTGAATTTTCACAGGGTTTGTCTCTCACCCTCCAGAGTGTATGTGTCCTACCAATGCCTCTAATGTATTAGACACTTCTTTTTGACTCTTAATGACATCTTTGATGTAAATGGATCAATGTGATATTCTACAGAATGTTCAGATGGTCCATGTCTCTTCAGACCTTATTATGACAGATGTTTGAAGAGGTAACATAGCCATGGGCAAAGCAGAAAATGAATATTATTGTCTGTTTCATGTGAATACAGACTCTGATTTTTTTGGATGTGTCTTTGTCTGGTTTTGGTATCAGGATAATATTGGCCTCGTACAATGCGTTTGGAAGTATTCCTTCCTCCTCTATTTTTCAGAATAGTTTGAGTAAGATGATATTAGTTCTTCATTAAATGTTTGGTATAATTCAGCAGAGAAGCCATCAGTTCCTGAACTTTATTGGAAGACATTTTATTATAAGATCTTGTTATTTGTTATTGGTCATAGTTCAATCTTGGTACATTGTATGCATCTAGGAATTTGTTCCTTTCTTCTGTAATTTCCAATTTATTTACAATTTATTTATTTGAGTCTTCTCTCTTCTTTATTAGTCTGGCTAAAGGTTTGTCAATTTTGCATGACATTTCAAAAATCCAACATTTTGTTTCATTGATATTTTGAATTGTTTTCTTCATCTCAATTTCATTTATTTCTGCTCTGATATTTATTATTTATTTTCTGCTACTAATTTTGAGTTTGTTATGCTCTTCCTTTTCTAGTTCTTTAAGATGCATCATTAAGTTGTTTATTTAAAGTTTATCTTCTTTTTCAATGAAGGACTAATAGCTATAAACTTCCCTCTTAGTGATTTTGCTGTTCCCATAGATTTTGGTATGTTGTGTTTCTATTATCATTTGTTTCAAGAAATTTTTAAATTTTCTTCTTAATTTCTTCATTGACCCACTAGTCATTCAGGAGCATATGGTTTGATTTCCATGTATTTGTATAGTTTCCAAAATTCCTCTTGTTATTGATTTCTAGTTTTATTCCATTATGGTCAGAGATGATGCTTCATATTATATTATTTTGTTTTAATGTTTTCAGGCTTTTTAGTGATTTAACATGTAGTCTACTCTTGAGAATGACCCATGTGCTGTGGAAAATAATGTGTATTCTACAGCTGTTGTTTGGGCTATAGCGCAGATTAACTCTCGTGTTTCTTTACCAATTTTCTGTCTGGAAGATCTGTCCAATGGTGAAATTGTGGTGTTGAAGTCTCTAGCTATTATTGTATGGGGTCTATATCTCTCTTTAGCTCTAACAATATTTAATTTATATGTCTGGGTGTTCCAGTGTTGGGTGCATATATATTTACAATTGTTATATTCTCTTGCTGAATTGACCCCTTTTTCACTATATAGTAACCTTCTTTATCTCTTCCTATAGTTTTTGTCTTGAAATCTATTTTGCCTGATATAAGCATAACTAGCCCTGCTCTTTTGTGGTTTCCATTGACATGGAATATCTTTTCCCATCCCTTTATTTTCCACCTACATGTGCCTTGTGTCTTTATTGGTGAAGTGTTTTTCTTGTAAGCAGCAGATCATTGAATCCCTTTTTTTTTTTCAATCCGTTCAGCCACTTGGTGACTTTTGATTGGCAAGTCTCAGAGTCTCATCCAAAGTCTTCAATGTACCTGGGTATTGCTGCTGGTTATTCTGAGCCCAAGGACTCTTTAGCTAGCAGGTGATGAATGTTGCCAGGACTATGTCCTTCCCTTCAAGGCAGTAGTTTCCCTTCTGGCCTAGGGCATGTCTAGAAATGCCATCCAGGAGCTAGAGCTTGGAAAGGGGGCCTCTCAGAGCTGACTAGTGCCCTCTCCTTTTGTGACTGTGCTGGTATCCAAGATGTAAGACAAAATCCTTCCTACTCCTTCCTTCTCCTTCTTCTCCTTTCCTTAAGTGGAAGAAAGAGACCTCTTTTGGAGCTGTGAGAATTGCAGCCCGGGGTTAGGGGAGGGGTAGTGCCAGAACTCCCTTAGCCACCCAAGCTGGTATCTCAGTAGGCCATGTGCCTCCCCAATGTACTGGCTCTGGGCCCAGTTCAGAACTAGAACTTGCTTGAAAGTTGCACTCCTTGTGGCCTAGACTGACTTTCAAGTGTATTTAGAGCCCTAGAGCACTTTAGCTTGCAGTGGTAAGGCTTGTGGGAACTCAAGTTCTGACCACCAGGATTGGTGATTTCCTTTTGGCTAGAGCTAATATAAATGCTGTCTCCATGGGGTGAGGCATCAGCTGAGTTTGGCCCAGTTTTCTTTTATGCTGTAATAGGACAGCACTAAGTTCAATGCCTCACAATTGCTGTGCTTTTCTCCCCTGGCACCTAGGAATGCTCTCCACACCCTGCTGCCATTGCTGGGGGATGGGAGAGGGGTGGTGTCAGAGATTTAAAACTGTTTTTTTTTTCTACTTCTTCAGTGCCTCTTTCAGCAATATGAAGTTAAAACCAAGCACTACGAGAGCTCACCTGATTTTTGGTGCTTACAAAGCTACTTTTTTTGTGTGTAGATAGTTGCTAAATTAGTGTCCTCGCTGAGGGAGGAAGAGGGAACGATCAGTGGAAACTTCTATTCTGCAACCTTGCCTGCAGCACTCTTTTGAGAAAGATTCTGGATTACGTGATAAATTAGTGATGTCTGTCATAGAGGGGTGAGGGGCAGTTTTTAGACATATAGCCTATTTTGCCATTTCTGCTATAAACATCTGCACAGCTTGTACAATCTGTAACTACAGAATTGAGTACAGATGACCTGCCCACAAGAGGAAAAATGTCCTGACCTTGGCCTTACTTAGTGCCTCTGTAATTCAACCAAGTACATTAATTAAATGGATAGATCATACACTTGCTGTTTTCCAAGTGTAGAGGTTGAAAGTGGAAAGGAGAAGAAAGCAAAGAAACCTGGGAGGAGGGGGACTAAGACTGGGCATAAGGAGAAGCAAGAGGTCCAATTTGCAAAATAATGGGTGTAGTAAGGGGAATTTTGAAGTATTCTCCAAAGATAACGATTTTGCTTTTCTCAGTTTTGTCCTCTTGATTCTCACACAGTGCTTTCTTTAGTACAGACCTACATAGCCCGAAAACTTCTGTTCTGTGACTTAAAAAGTCAACTCTATGATTAGCATGATTCCTCTTCAGTCATTACTGAAATTCTTCCTAGGTGGTTACATTTAAGTGGTAAGAAGCTTCAATAATATAAGTCAAAGAACTCCTACCTTGCTTTGCATTTCCTCAGTGGCCATCTGATAAAGCAGGAAGGAAAAAAAATAAAAATGAACCTCCCCAGGATTTCACTTCTATTGTGGCTTAGCTGCAAATTTGAAAAATAAAAATAAAAATAAACCCTGAATGTAAGCACTTGTATGTTTTTGTTAGATTCTTTCACAGGACTGGTCAACATCTTGACAGATATTATCTGGCGATTCACTGGAGACTTCATGGCACCTGACCTGGTTTGCCGAGTGGTCCACTATTTGCAGGTATGTCACACCTTCCAAATGTGATGAGACAAACTGATACCAGAGTTAGCTTTTAGATTTATCTAAGGAAAATCATATAAAACCTTGCATTCCTATGCGTCAAACTGCCCGCTTTCTCCTAGGTAAAAGGGCAATGAAAATTTGATTTTTAATGTATTTCCTTTGCTAAAAATAGTATCTATATAAAGAAAACACAAACGAGCCACAAATGAGCAATGCTAAGGATGTAAAGCATTCATATTTCAAATGTCAAATAAAATGTCTGGGTCAATATCAAGGATTTTGGCATATTGTGGATAATCTCCAAAAAGTTTGTTAATTATATTTACCTTTCACTTCTCAAATGAACTCAACGCTGGCTACTGCTCTTTTTTGTAAACCAAGGGGAATTTGTTAGAACATAACCATTACCTATTGAATTACTGCCTAAATTATACTTTTTAAAGTATCTATTGGCATTTGAATTTCTTCCTCTCAAATTTCCTCTTTTCCCTTTTGAATGATTTTATAACTGAGAGGCTTTTTTTTAGTTTTTCTAAGATCTATTTTTAGATTAAAGATATTGATGCTTCAAATGTCAATCTGCTTCATTGTAAGCCAAATTTATGTATCATATGTATATTTGATTTAAAATATTACACATATACATATTGACATATATACATACTTGTTAATATGCATTAGATGTTTATAATATAGATTTAGACACTTCAACTAAGTCTGGAAGGAATGGATTATTTCATAACTGGTATTAGGTTTGATGTGCTGTTTCTGAGTTCTTAAAATTATTTTTTATTAATATATTTTTATTCTGATGCTAGTACTTCAGGTCTAAATTATTATAGCTTTATGTATATATAATGCATTTCTAGAAAGCTTTATCCTGCTAGATTCCATTTGTTAGTAGACTCTTTTAGGATCTTTGTATATATATTCATAAGTAAAATTATAATTTTTTTCATTGGTTTTATTATTTTCAGGTCATGGTAATGAAGTTATTCCATATTCAGAAAATGAATATGGAATAGTTACAATCTTCCTTTGTGCTCTGAATATAACCTTGAAAGTTTGGTATGTCTGAAAGAGCCTTTACTATTATGTACGGCTAGTATTTTCTCAGGGGAAATTTTTAAAAACATATTTCAGTTTCTTTCTGAGGATATTTGCTTCCTTGTAAATAAATGCTTTCAATTGCTTATTATATTAGCAATCAATTGCTGAGACACAAATTATGACAAAACTTGGTGGCTTAAAACAATAAACATTTATTATCTCACAGTTTCTATTAGTCAAGAATTCAGAACAGCTTGGCTAGGCAGATCTGGATAAAGGCTTATCAAAAGGTTCGGTCAGATGCTTTGTGGTACTGTAGTCATCAGAACCCTTGGCTGGGACTGGACAAGATGGATCACTCACATAGGTGGTAAATTAGTACTGGCTTTAGTGGAATACTCAGTTCTCCACATGGGCCTCTCTATAGGTACATTTTAGTGTCCTCACAACATAGTAGCTGGCTTTTCCAAGAATAACCTATTCAAGTGACCAAGGTGGAAGTGGCAACGTATTTATGAACTAGTCTCAAAGGTCATACACCATCACTTTCATATGATTATTTTGGTTGTACAAATCAACTTGGATTCAGTATGGGAAAAGAAGAACCACAAAACTAGGAAGTAAGGATTATTTTCGACATGTCGGAGGTTGGCAACCACACCATCTTCATATTTTTCCAAAGCATTTGATAACCTATGGTTTCTCCCAATTGTTAACTTTAAAATGTCTTCTTGATTTAGAAATATTCATGTCAGTAAAATTTTTTCTAACTGTATCTACAATAAATGTTAAGACTATATATAAAATATATCTTTTGACATAGGGAAAACGATAGAGAAAGAAATTCTGATAATTCTCTCTTCTATAAAGAAAGCAAGAAAATTGGCAAAAAATATCAGAATCAATTTTGTAAAACTCTGGAAATTAACCAAACACTTGCAATTACTCAGGGAGCATTTATTCAGGAAAATGGCTGAATCTCAGTGAGAAAAATGAGCTTTGTGGTGCTTTGGCTTGCATTATTCTCAGCCCCCAGTATCCAACTCTGTAACAGCCTTAAAAATTAATAGCTCTCATTCATAGTGAAAACAAATTGTCTGGCAGCCACTGTAGAAAGCAAAACAGGGATAGAGCCCTTTCAAATTCCCAAGAAATTGCCATTATTTGACATGTCTGGCAGTTCTCTGGAAGACTCCACTTGCAAGGCTGTCTTTATTTTACTTAAATCAGAACTCACCCACTGTGAAAAACCTTTCTCCTCTGGGCATTCGTCAAAACAGTTACAGGCAATTGATTAACTTTGCTTATGACTAAGGTATTGGATAATAGGGAAAACAATAGACTAACCAAAGCTTAAGAACATAAGCTGAGTAATGAGATATCCATAGGGGATTTGAAAATCTCTGACATACTCCCACAAATCTAGAAGACCAGGTATATGCCCAGGACTATGCTCATCCTAAGGAAAAAATAGAGAAGGCACTGAGCTGTAACCTGTGAATGACCTTGAGGCTTTGTGCAAGCAGGAAGTGAGGGCAAAGACAGAATCGTAAGTTGCCTGGCTAAGTGTCAAAATCATGCTCCAACATTCACACAGACTTCCTCTGCAATGAATGGGGGAATTAATAGTTTCTAGAACGTAAGAAAATCTCTGTTTAGGACCTATCACCAAGATCATGGAGTAGGAGATATTCATCCCTCCAAAGCATTCAAAGTATAGACAGCTATTCACAAACTAAAATAGCCCAGAGAGGACTCAAGGGCCCATTAAAGAATATGCAGCAACATCATGAAGGAAAAAATGGAGAATAACCACATAGAAAGAATTGCTGGTGTGATTGGCACACCTAAGAGGCCATGATTTGGCTAGGAACAAAGAAGAAAGGTGGAAGCTATCAGTATTAGACACGGAAAGGACCAACATTGTCTCTAGTGGCCTGCTCCACAGGAGACACTAGCATCTTTTCCCACTGAGTAACCAACAGTCATTCCTGCAAGAGAACCCCAGAGGGGGAGATGTGGCTATACCTTCCTCCTGTCCCCCAAGAAGCAGTTGCTGTCAAGCTGCTTTGGGAATGGGGTCACCACCTCTCCCAACCATGTGTAAGCTCCAGCCCTGGAGCCATGGCCACCCTGGGAATGCCCACACTCCAGACTGATAGTCTGACTACACTGGGCTCACCCATGTTTTTAACACCACAGCCAGCACCATAGTAAGCTAGTTAACACTCCAAGCCCCAATGTTAAACTCTGCCTGCATGTGTCCACACTCCAGACACTGACTTAACCACCATAGAGAGCTAGCCCCACCCAGGCCTCAGAGCCATTATAATTCTGTGCATACCTGTGCTCTCATTCTTGTCTCCTTGACTAATTTATATGTATACTATTACCAACATTACAGCAGGGGCACCTGTGCCCTGGGCAACAGCTCAGCCATAGAAAGCTACACCTTGCCCCAACCCTGAAGCCACTGAAAGACTGTGTTCTCAGCTCCCACACTACTTTGCATGTGCACTCATGCCTCACATACTATACCATGCCGCAGAAGGGGCATCTGCACCTTGAGCACAAATGTCATTACCATTCTAATCCCAGAGCCATAATCTCTCCATGTGAGCCCATGCATCAGACCTCAGTTTCATGGCTACTCCATGAGTGTCACCCATCAGACACTGGTGATACTGCCACTAAGAGAGGCCCTACAAGCCAGATCTAGTACCAAGAGAAATCTTCTCAGCTCCAGTTTCCCTGGTGGGGGGAAAGATGAGAAGAACCTTAGCAGCCATCACCACTGAAGACCCTATCAATTCTTGCTGCTACTGCCAATATCCACTGCTTTGGCCACTGAGAATCCTTATGATCTTTATCAACTCTGACCTGAGCTGAAAAAGCTACACAGAGACTACAAATCTGCACCATCACTGATGCTACCCCACCCAACAAACCCTCCCTCATAGGGTATGGTCTTTCCATAGTGAACTAGTTCATAAAATCTGGAAGGTGATTCTTTTTGGTTTTGTTGATGTTTATTTTTCCCTTATATTGATGTGTGTGCATTTGACTGCTTTACCAAATGCACACACATCAACATAAGGAAAAATAAACATAAAAAAACAGACATAACATCATCAAAAGAACATAGTAATTTTACAGTATCTGGCCCCAGTGAAATAGAGATATATGCAATGCCTGACCAAAAAAATCAAAATAATTTTTTTAGGAAAGCTTAGTGAACTTAAACTACAGAGAAGCAATTCAATGAAATCAGTAAAACAGTACAACTAAAACAAAGAATTAAGAGAGAGACTGAAATTATTTTTTAATTAAATAGAAATTCTGGAGCTAAAAAACATAATAAATGAAATAATAAATGCACTAGACAGCATCCAGCAGAAATTATCAAATAGACAAAGAATCTGTGAAGTGAAAAACAGGTTATTTGAAAATATACAACTAAAGAAGAAGAAAGAAAAAAGAATGAGAAAAGATGAAGAAAGCTTAAGAGATTTATGAGGCAGCATCAAAAGAGAAAATGTGCAATGCATTAGTCCATTCTCATACTGCTATAAGAACATATTCAAGACTGGGTAATATATAAGGGAAAGAGCTTTAGTTGACTCACAGTTCTACAGGGTTGGGGAGGCCTCAGGAAACTTATAATCATGGTGGAAGGGAAAGCAAACATGTCCTTCACAAGGTGGCAGGAGAGAGAAGAATGAGAACTGAGCAAAAGGGGAAGCCCCTTATAAAACCATCAGATCTCATGAGAACTTACTATCATGAGAATACCATGGGGGAAACCACCTCCATGATTTAATTACCTCCCACTGAATCCCTCCCATGAAATGTAGGGATTATGGGAACTAAAATTCAAGATGAGATTTGGGTAGGAACATAGCCAAACTATATCATACAAGTTATAGGAGTTATAGAAGGAGATGAGAGAGACAAAAAAAAACAGAGATTATTTAAAGAAACAATAGCAGAATAGTTTGCAAATCTGGGGAAAGATACAAATATCCAGGTGTACAAGAAGGTCAGAAGTTTCTAATTAGATTTAATGAAAATAAGACTACACCAAGACATATTATAATCAAACTGTTGAAAATCAAAAACACAGAGAAAATCCTGATAACAGCAAGAGAGAAGAGGCAAATCACATGTAAGAGAGTTATAACAAGGCTAGCAGAAAATTTCTCAGCAGAAACCTTGCAGAACAGGAGAGACTAGAAGAACATATGTAAGGAAAGAAAAACAAACTGCCAACCAAAAATATTTACCCAACAAAGCTGTCCTTTAGGAATCAAGTAGAGAGAAAGATTTCCCCAGACAAACAAAAGCTGAAAGAGTTCATCACCACCAAACCTATTTTCCAAAAATTCTACACAGAATTCTTCAAGCTAAAGGAAAAAAAAAAAGAGCAAGCTAATTAGTGACATGAAAATACATAAAAGTGATTTTGGGCTGAGACAATGGTGTTTTCTAGATATACAATCATGTCATCTGCAAACAGGGACAATTTGACTTCCTCTTTTCCTAATTGAATACCCTTTATTTCCTTCTCCTGCCTAATTGCCCTGGCCAGAACTTCCAACACTGTTGAATAGGAGTGGTGAGAGAGGGCATCCCTGTCTTGTGCCGGTTTTCAAAGGGAATGCTTCCAGTTTTTTCCCATTCAGTATGATATTGGCTGTGGGTTTGTCATAGATAGCTCTTATTATTTTGAGATACGTCCCATCAATACCTAATTTATTGAGAGTTTTTAGCATGAAGGGTTGTTGAATTATGTCAAAGGCCTTTTCTGCATCTATTGAGATAATCATGTGGTTTTTGTCTTTGGTTCTGTTTATATGCTGGATTACATTTATTGATTTGCATATATTGAACCAGCCTTGCATGCCAGGGATGAAGCCCACATGATCATGGTGGATAAGCTTTTTGATGTGCTGCTGGATTTGGTTTGGCAGTATTTTATTGAGGATTTTTGCATCAATGTTCATCAAGGATATTGGTCTAAAATTCTCTTTTTTTGTTGTGTCTCTGCCAGGCTTTGGTATCAGGATGATGCTGGCCTCATAAAATGAGTTAGGGGGGATTCCCTCTTTTTCTATTGATTGGAATAGTTTCAGAAGGAATGGTACCAGTTCCTCAGAAAAAATGCTCACCATCACTGGCCGTCAGAGAAATGCAAATCAAAACCACAATGAGATACCATCTCACACCAGTTAGAATGGCAATCATTAAAAAGTCAGGAAACAACAGGTGCTGGAGAGGATGTGGAGAAATAGGAACACCTTTACACTGTTGGCAGGACTGTAAACTAGATCAACCATTGTGGAAGTCAGTGTGGCAATTCCTCAGGGATCTAGAACTAGAAATACCATTTGACCCAGCCATCCCATTACTGGGTATATACCCAAAGGACTATAAATCATGCTGCTATAAAGACACATGCACACATATGTTTATTGCGGCACTATTCACAATAGCAAAGACTTGGAACCAACCCAAATGTCCAACAATGGTAGACTGGATTAAGAAAATGTGGCACATATACACCATGGAATACTATGCAGCCATAAAAAAGGATGAGTTCATGTCCTTTGTAGGGACATGGATGAAATTGGAAATCATCATTCTCAGTAAACTATCGCAAGGACAAAAAGCCAAACATCGCAAGTTCTCACTCTTAGATGGGAATTGAACAATGAGAACACATGGACACAGGAAGGGGAACATCACACTCTGGGGACTGTTGTGGGGTGGGGGGAGGGGGGAGGGATAGCATTAGGAGATATACCTAATGCTAACTGATGAGTTAATGGGTGCAGCACACCAGCATGGCACATGTATACATATGTAACTAACCTGCACATTGTGCACATGTACCCTAAAACTTAAAGTATAATAATAATAAAAAAAGAAAGAAAATATATAAAAGTATATCACTCACTGCTAAAAGTAAGTACATTTACAATACTCTAATAATGCAATGGTGGTGTGTAAATCACTGATATCATTAGGATAAAGGCTAAAAGACAAAACTATTAAAAATAATAATAGCTACAATAGAGGTATACCTCAGAGATATTGTGGGTTCAATTCCAGAATGCCTAAATAAAGCAAATATCACAATAAAGCTAATCACAATATTTTTGTTTCCCAGTACATATAAAAGTTATGTTTACATTTTACTGTAGCCTTTTAAATGTGTGATAATATGTCTAAAAAGCATACATGTTAATTTAAAAATACTTAATGGCTAAAATAAAAAGATTAACAATCATCTGAGCCTTCATCAAATATTGGCCTTTTTACTGTTGGAAGGTCTTGCTTTGACATTGATGACTGCTGACTTATCAGGGTGGTGGTTGCCAAAGGTTGTGGTGGCTGTGGCAATTTCTTAAAATCAGACAACAATAAAGTTTGTTGCATCAATTGACTTTTCCTTACATATAAAAAATTATCTGTAGTATGCAATACTGCTTGATAGCATTTTACCCAGAGTAGAACTTCTTTCAAAATTGGAGTCAATTCTCTCAAATCTTGCCACTGTTTTATCAAATATGTTTATGTACTAGTTTAAATTATTTGTTGTCATTTCAGCAATGTTCACAGCATTATCACCAAGAGTAGATTCCATTTCAAGAAATCACTTTCTTTGCTCATCCATAATAAGCAACTCCTCATCCATTCAAGTTTTATTAAGAAAGTGAAGCAATTCAGTCACATGTACACACTCCACTTCTAATTCTATTTCTCTTGCTATTTCCACCACTTTTGCAGTACCTTTCTCCAGTGAAATCTTGAACCCATCAAAGTCATTCATAAGAGTTGGAACCAACCTTCTACACTCCTGTAAATGTTGATACATTCACCTTCTCCCATAAATCATGAATGTTCTTAATGACATCTAAGTAGTGAGTCCTTCTGGAAGGTTTTCAATTTCCCTTGTCCTGATCCAGCAGAGGAATTACTATCTATGGCAACCATGGCCTTACAAAATGTATTTCTTAAATAATAACACTGGAAAGTCAAAATTACTCCTTGATCTATGGGATGCAAAACGGATGTTGTGTTAGCAGAAATGAAGACAAGTTTAATCTTTCTGTTCATCTTCATCAAAGCTCTTGGGTAACAATGTGCATTGTCAATGAGCAGTGATATTTGGAAGGGAATCTTTTTTTCTGAGCAGTAGATATCAATGGGGAGCTTAAAATATTCAGTAAACCATGCTGTGAACAGATGTGCTGCCCTTTAGGCTTTGTTGTTTTATTTATAGAGCACAGGCACAGTAGATTAATCTAATTATTAAGGGCCCTAGGATCTTTAGAATGATCAATGAGCATTGGCTTCAACTCAAAGTCACCACCTGCATTAGCTGTTAAAAAGAATATCATGATGTCCTTTGAAGCTTTGAAACCAGGCATTGACTTCTCCTCTCTAGCTATAGAAGCGCTAGATGGCATCTTCTTCTAGTACTTTACTGTTTGTTTCCACTGAAAAACTATCGTTTACTGTAGCCACCTTCATCAGTTATCTAACCTCAATATTCTGGATAACTTAATGCAACTTCTATATTATCACTTGATGCTTTACCTTGCATGTTTATGTTACAGAGACAACTTCGATCCTTAAACCTCATGAAACAAACTATGCTAGCTTCAAACTTTTCTGCTGCAGCTTTCACATCTATCTCAGCCTTCATAGAGGTGAAGAGAGTTTAAGAACTTGTTCCGGATTAGGCTTTGGCTTAATGTTGCAACTAGTTTGATCGTATATCCAGACCACTAAAACTTTCTCCATATCAGCAGTAAGCTTGTTTCATTTTCTTGTAATTTGTGTGTTCACTGAAGTAGTCATTTTACTTTTCTTCAAGAAAGTTTCCCTTACATTCACAACTTGGCTAACTGGCCCAAAACTAAGCTTCTGGCCTATCTTGGTTTCTGACATGCTTTTTCTCCCTAAGCTAAGTCATTTCTAGCTTTTGATTTAAAGTGAGACATGTGTGACTCTTCCTATCACTGGAACACCTAAAGACAATTTCAGGGCTATTTATTGGCTTAATTTCAATATTACTGTGTCTCAGAGAACAGGAACAGCTGAGGAGAGGGAGACAGATGGAGGAACAACCAGTTGGTGGAGCTGTCAGTATGCACACAACATTATCAGTTAAGTTTGTCACCTTATATGGATGCGATTTACAGCACCACAAAACAATTACAATAGTATCATCAAACATCACTCGATCACAGATAGCCTTAATGGACATAATAATAACAATAATGAAAAAGCTCGAAATAACCAAAATATGACACAGACATGAAGTATACATATACTGCTGGAAAAATGACAGACTTGCTCAACACGGGGTTGCCACAAACCTTCAATTTGTAAAAAAAATGCACTATCTGTGAAGAACAATAAAGTAAATCATGACAAAATGAGGCATATTTGTAGTGTGTTAAGGGATATACTATATAAAAAATTTAAATTGTGACATCAAAAACTAAAATGAGGGTGGTAGAGTAAAAGTGTAGAGTTTTTGTGTGTAATCACAGTTAAGTTATCATTTTAAAATCGCTGGTTATAAGTATAAGACATTCCTTTGTAAGTCTCAAGGTAACCACAGAGCAAAACCTGTAGTAGATACATGAAAGATAAAAAGTAACGAATCAAAGCATACCACTAGAGAAAAGCATCAATCACAGAAGAAGACAGGAAAAATAGAAGAAAGGGAAAAAAATACACAAAGCAGAAAGAGTGGAAGACAGAAAAAAAATATATGATAGCCAGAATACAATTATTAAAATGTCAATTTAGGGCACATATAACTGAAAGTAAAAATGGAAAAAAGATATTCCATGCAAGTGGAAACTAAAATAGATGAGGGGTTGCTACACTTACATCACATAGAATAGACTTTAAGTCAATAACAGTAAAACGGGGCAAATAAGGTCATTGTATAATAATAAAAGGATTATTTCATCAGGAAGAAATAACAGTTATAAATATATATGGACCCTACACTGGATCACGTAAATATATAAAGCAAATATTAATAGACCTGAAGAGAGAAATAGACTGCAATAAAATCATAGGTCTTCAAAATCCCACTTTTAATAGACAGATTATCTAGACAGATAATCAGTAAAGAACGATTGGATTTAAACTACACTTTAAACCAAATGGACCTAATAAACACATATAGAACATTTCACCTAGTGGCAGCAGAACATATAATCTTTTGAAGCACCCAAGGAACATTCTCCAGGATAATCATAGAGTAAGCCACAAAACAAGTCACAACAAAATTAAGATTGAAATATATAAATTATTTTTTCAAAAACAATGACATGAAACTAGTAATCAATAACAGAAGGAATTTCAAAAATGTTACAAACGTGAAAATTAAACAACAGACTCCTCAACAATCAATAGGTCAAAGAAGAAATTAAAAGCAAAAATTTAAAATATCTTAAGATAAATGAAAATGAAAACACATCATAACAAAGCTTATGGGATGCAACAAAAGCAGGTCTAAGAGGGGAGTTTATACCAATAAATACCTACATCAAACAAAAGATTTAAAATAAATAACCTAATATTACAACTTAAGTAACTAGAAGAAGAAGAAGAAGAGTCAGTGTTTCCCTTTCATAAAAAGGGAGAAATAATAACAATTAGAGAAGAAAGAAAACAAATGGAGAATAGAAAAATAATAGAAAAGATCAATGAAGAGTTAGTTTTTTGAAAAGATAAAATTGACAAACCTTTAGCTAGAATAACTAGGAAAAAGAAGAAAACTCAAATAAAATTAGAAATGAAAGCCGAGACATTACAACTGATACCACAGAAACAAAAAGCATCATAACAGGCGACTATGAAAAACTAAATGTCGGCCAGGCGTAGTGGCTCATGCCTGTAATCCCAGCACTTCGGGAGGCTGAGGCAGGCAGATCACCTGAGGTCAGGAGTTTGACACCAGCCTGACGAACATGCAGAAACCCCGTCTCTACTAAAGATACAAAAATTAGCCAGGTGTGTTGGCGGGCCCCTGTAATCCCAACTACTCAGGAGGCTGAGGCAAGAGAATCGCTTGAACCCAGGAGGTGGAAGTTGCAGTGAGAAAAAAAAAAAAAATTGATAACCTAGAGATAATGGATAATTTCCTAGATACACAAAAACTACCAAGACTTTGAGTATTGAAGGAATGGAAAATCTGAACACACCAATACCAATTAATCAGTAATAAAATGTTTCCATTCCAAGAAAAGACCAGGATCAGATGGCTTCACTGCAAAATTCTACCAAACACTTAGAGAAGAACTAATAGCAATCTTTCTCAAAGTCTTCCCCCAAAGAAGTGAAAAAAGTGTTTACTTCCAAACTCATGTTACAAAGTCAGCATTACTCTGATAACAAAGTCAGACAAGATACTATGAGAAAATTACAGGGCAATAACCCTGATGAACATAGGTTTAAAAATCCTCAACAAAATACTAGCAAACATATTTCAATAGCACATTTGAAATATTATTCACCATGATTAAGTGTAATTTATTCCTGGAATGCAACAATAGTTTAACATACACAAATTAATAAATGCGACATGCCACATTAACAAAATGAAAGATAAAAGGCATATGATCATCTTAATAGATGCAGAAAAAGATCATGACGAAATTCAATACCTTTTTGTAGTAAAAATGCTCAACAAATTAGGTACAGAAGAGAAGCGCTTCAACAAATAAAGACCACATATGACAAATCCACTGCTAACATCACAGTCAACAGTGGTAAACTAAAAGCTTTTCTTCTAAGATTAGGAACAAGATAAGAATGCTCACTACTGCAACTTCTATTCAACATAGTACTGGAAGTTCTAGCCAGAGAAGTAAGGCAAGAAAAAAAGAAAAGAAAAAAGAAAGGCATTCACATCAGAAAGGACAAACTTAAATTTTCTGTTTGAAGATGACCTTATCCTACATATATATATTATATATAATTTATATATAATATGTAATATGTTATATATTATATAAAATATATATAATATATGTTATATATTATATAAAATATATATAATATATGTTATATATTATATAAAATATATATAATATATGTTATATATTATATAAAATATATATGTTATATGTTATATATTATATAAAATATATATGTTATATGTTATATATTATATAAAATATATATGTTATATGTTATATATTATATAAAATATATATGTTATATGTTATATATTATATAAAATATATATGTTATATGTTATATATTATATAAAATATATATGTTATATGTTATATATTATATAAAATATATATGTTATATGTTATATGTTATATAAAATATATATGTTATATGTTATATAAAATATATATGTTATATGTTATATAAAATATATATGTTATATGTTATATATTATATAAAATATATATGTTATATGTTATATATTATATAAAATATATATATGTTATATATTATATAAAATATATATATGTTATATATTATATAAAATATATATATGTTATATATTATATAAAATATATATATGTTATATATTATATAAAATATATATATGTTATATATTATATAAAATATATATATGTTATATATTATATAAAATATATATATGTTATATATTATATAAAATATATATATGTTATATATTATATAAAATATATGATATATGTTATATATTATATAAAATATATGATATATGTTATATATTATATAAAATATATGATATATGTTATATATTATATAAAATATATATGATATATGTTATATATTATATAAAATATATATGATATATGTTATATATTATATAAAATATATATGATATATGTTATATATTATATAAAATATATATGTTATATGTTATATATTATATAAAATATATATGTTATATGTTATATATTATATAAAATATATATGTTATATGTTATATATTATATAAAATATATATGTTATATGTTACATAAAATATATATAATATATAAAATATATAATATAATACATATACACAAAACACAAAACACCACCAAAAAACTGTTAAAACTAACAAATGAATTTACTATAGTTGCAGGATACAAAATCAACATGCAAAGTCAGTAATGTTTCTATACACTAACAATGAACTATCCAAAAAAAATAGAATCTATTTACAATAACTCCAAAAAGAATAAAATACGTAGAAATGAAGTTAACCAAGTAGGTGATAGACTTATACATAAAAAAACTATAATATATTGATGAAAGAAATTAAACAAGACAAAAATTGGAAACGCATCCTGTTTTCATAAATATACAGACTTAATACTTTTAAAGTGTCTATAAATCAAAGCTATCTACAGATTCAATGCATTCCCTGTCAAAATCCCAACAGCATGTTTTACAGAAATTAAAAAAAAATCAAAAATTCAAATTAAATTACAAAAGTCCCAGAATTGCCAGTGTTAACTTGAGAAAGAACAAAGCTCAAGGCCTCACACTTCCTGCTTACAAAAATATATTATGAAGCTACAGTAATCGAAACAGTGTTGTACTGGCATGAAGGCAGACATATAGACAGATGAAACAGAATAAAGAAGCCAGAAATAAATCCATGTATGTATGGTCCACTGATCTTCAACAGTGATGCCAAAAATAAACAGTGGTGCCAAAAATAAACAATGGGGAAAGGGCAGTCTCCTCAACAAGGTGTTGGAAAACTGGACATCTACATGAGAAGAGTGCAATTTAACCCTTAACTTATACAATACAGAAAAAAATCAACTCAAAACAGATTAAAGACTTAAATGTAAGACCTTAAACTATAAAATTCCTAGATAAAAGCAGGGGAAATGTTCCTTGACATTTCTCTTGGCAGTGATTTTTTTGGATAAGACACCAAAAACTCAAGAAACAAAACCACAAATAGACAAGTGGGACAACATTAAACTAAATAACTCTGGTGCAATAAAGAAAACAATGAATCAAATGAAAAGGTGACCTATGGAAAGGGAGTAAATATTTACAAGCCATACATATGATAAAGGGTTAAAATCCAAAATATATTAGAAACATCTACAACTCAATTTAAAAAATAGTACCAGGCAAGGTGGCTCACGCATGTAGTCCTAGTACTTTGGGAGGTTGAGGCTGGTGAATGGCTTGAGCCCAGGTGTTCAAGACCAGCCAGGGAAACATGGCAAAACCCTATCTCTACAAAAACACACACACACACATATATATGTACATATATACACACACACATATATATGTACATATATATACACACACATATATGTACATATATACACACACATATATATGTACATATATATAAGTGTGTGTGTATATATGTACATATATGTGTGTGTGTGTATATATGTGTATGTGTGTGTGTGTGTGTGTATGTGTGTGTGTGTGTATATATATATATATTAGCCAGGCATGGTGGGTGTGTGTCTGTAGTCCCAGCTACTCAGGAGGCTGAGGTAGTAGGATTGCTTGAACTCAGGTTGTCAAGGCTTCAGTGAGCCATGACAGCACCATTGCACTTCAGCCTGGGCAACAGAGAGAGACCCTGTCTCAAAACAAACAAACAAACAAAAACATAGGCTGTGTGCAGTGGCTCATGCTTATAATACCAGCACCTTGGGAAGCCAAAGCAGGAGGATTTGAGACCAGGAGTTTGAGACCAGCTTGGGAAACATAGCAAGACCCTGTCTCTACAAAAAGTAAAAATAAAAATAAATAACCAGGCATATTGGCATGAGTTAGTAGTCCTAGCTACATGAGAGACTGAAGTGAGAGGATTGTTTGAGCCCAGGAGTTCAAGACCAGCCTGGGCAACATAGTGAGACCCCCATCTAGGAAAACAAAAAACACAGGCAACAAAAGCAAAAGTATACAAATGGGATTGCAGGAAACTAAAAAGCTTCTGCACAGCAAAAGAACTATCAACAGAGTAAAGATACAGTTTACAGAATGGGAGACTATATTGGCAAACTATGCATCTGATGAGGAGTTAATATCCAGAATATATGAGAAACTCAAACAACTCAATAGCAAAAAACAAAAAATAAACCCAATCCAAAAAATGGGCAAATGACCTGAATAGACATTTCTCAAAAAATATATATACAAAAGAAGATATACAAATGGGCAACATGTATACGAAAATGTGCTTAACATCCCTAGTCATTAGGGAAATACAAATCCAAACCACAGTAAGATACCACCTCAGTCTAGTTAGAATGGCTACTACAGAAAGACAAATGATAACAAGTGTTGGCAAGGATGTGGAGAAAGGAAACTCTTACATATTGTTGGTGGGAATGTAAATTAGAACAGTCACTATAAAAACAGTATGGAAGTTCCTTGAAAAATTAAAAATTGAACTGCCATATGATCCAGCAATCCCACTAATGGGTATAAACCCAAAAGTAATGAAATCAGTATGTCAAAGAGACATCTGCTGTCCTGTGTTTATTGCAGCACTATTCATAATAGCCAAGATATGGCAACAATCTATGTCCATCAATGGATGAATGAATTTAAAAATCTTTGTATATACATAATATGCAATACTATTCATTCATAAAAAAGAAAGAAATTGTTTCATCTGTGACAACATAGATGAACCTGGAGAACATTGTGTCAAGTGAAATAAGCTAAGCACAGAAAGAAAACTACTGCATGATTTCACTGATATGTGGAATCTTAAAAAGTTGATCTCATAGAAGCTGAGAGTAGAATAGTGGTTAGAAGAAGCTGGTGAGGGTAAGCAAAAGAGGGTATGGGAGAACACTGGTCAATGAGTACAATGTTAAAGTTAAATAGAGGAACAGGTTCTAGTGTTCTATTGCACATCAGGGTGAATATAAAAAAAAATAGTGTATTATATATTTCAAAATAACTAGAAGAAAGGATTTTAAATGTTCTCACCACAAAGAAATGATAAATGTTTAAGATGATGGATATTCTAATTACCCTGATTTGAGCATTACACAATATATACATATATCAAAACCTCATATTGTACCACATAAATATGTACAATTATTCTGGCTCAATTAAAAATAAAATAAAATTTTAGAAAGGTTAAGAAAGGAATATTATGAACAATCTTATCTCACAGATTTTATAACCTAGTTAAGATGGACCAATTCCTTGAAAGATACAGTCTATTATAACTCATACAGGGAGAAATAGGCAATCTAAATACTGTTAATTGTATTAAAGGAATTAATTATTGAATACACTTCCAAAACAGAAAGCATCAAGCCCAGATGGGTTCACTGGAGTATTCCACCAAACATTTAGGAAAGAAAACTACACCAAGTCTCTACAGTTGCATTGAAAATATAGAAGCAGAGGCAATATTTTCTAACTCATTGTATAAGGTCAGCATTACACTAATACCAAAAGCAGACAAAAATATTGCAAGGAAAAAAACACATCAATATATCTGATGAATATAGATGCAAAATTTCTCAACAAATATTAGCAAGTCAATCCAACAAATTTATAAAAATAATTATACACTTGAGATAAGCCTAGGCAACACAGCAAGACGCTGTACCTACAATAAATACAAAAATTAGCCAAGCATGGTGGTGCATACCTGTACTCCTAGCTACTTGGGAGGTTGAGGCAGGAGGATTATTTGAGCCCAGGGGTTAGAGGCTACAGTGAGCTATGATTGTGCCACTGCACTCCAGCCTGGGTGACAGAGTGAGACCCTAACTCTTAAAAAAAGAAAAAAGAATTATAAACCACAAACAAGTAAGGCTTATCCCAAAAAAGTAAGACTGGTTCAACATTGGATATCAGTTAATGTAACCCATTATATCAATAGGCTAAAGAAGAAAAGTCACAAGATTATAACAACAGATTTTTAAAAAGTGTTTAACAAATTACAACACCTATTATGATTTCAAAAAAATTCAGTAAACTAGGAATAGAAAGTAATCTTCCTCAACTTGAAAAATAACATCTACAAAACAGCCTTCATCTTGACATCATATTTAATAGTGAGAAACTATGAGCTTTCTTGCTAAGATTAGGAAGAAAACAAGGATTTCCCTCTCACATTCCTTTTCATCATTGTACAGTAAGTCCTAGCTAGTGCAATGAGACAAAAAAGGAAATAAAAGATACACTAATTGGAGGAGAGAAATAAAATGTTGCAGGTGACATGATTGTCTATGCAGAAAATCCAAAATAATTAACCAAAAAAACTCTCCCAGAACTAATAGGCAATTAAAGCAAGATTACAGAATATGTTAATATACAAAAGTTCATTGCTTTCCTATATAACAGCAATAAACAAGTATAATTTGATATTAAAAACAATATTATCTGCATTAGCACCCCTGAAAATGAAATAATTAGGTATAAATTTAATAAAATATGTACAAGATCTATACAAGGAAAACTACGAAACTTGAATGAAAGTAATCAAAGAAAAACTAAATAAACAAAGAGTTATTCCATGTATACACAGGAAGATTCAATATTGTCAAGGTGTCAGATCTTCTCAACTTACTCTATGTAGATTCAACACAGTCCCAGTCAGTAACCCAGCAAGTTATTTTGTGGATATCAACAAACTGATTCTAAACTTTATATGAAAGACAAAACATACAGAATGGTCAGCATAATATTGAAGGTGAAGAACAAATTTGAAGGACTGATACTTCCCAAAATCAATATTTACTATAAAGCTATAGTAATTAAGACAGTGTGCTATTAGTGAAAGAACAAACAGGTCAATGGAACAGAATAGCAAGCCCAGAAATAGTCTGGCATAAATATACTCAACCGATATTCACAAAACAGCAAAATACAATGGAGAAAAGGTCATAATTTTAACAAATGGTGCTGAAACAAGAAGACATCCACACGCCTAATAATAAATCTAAACACAGATCTTATATCCATGACAAAAACGAACATAAAAGAAAACCTAGATGACCTTGAGTATGGTGATGACTTTTTAGATACAACACCAAAGGCATGATCCATGAAAAAAAGAACTGATAAGCTGGAATTTATTAAAATTAAAATTAAAATTTCTGCTCTGCAAAAGGCAAATGAGAAGCAAACCACAGACTAAAGAGAATATATCTGCAAAAGGCATACCTGATAAAAGATTGTTATTCAAAATATACAGAAGAGCTCTTAAAGCACAACAATAGGTAAATGAACAATCTGATTTTAAAATAGTCAAAAAAACAGACACCTCACCAAAAAATTACACAGAAGGCAAATAAGTAAATGAAAAGATGCTCATATACTTATGAATATCTTTGTTATTGTGGAATTGCAAATTAAAACAATGATATAGCACTGCATATGTATTAGAATAATCAAAATCTAAAACATTAACAACACAAAATGCTATTGAGAATGTGAAGCAACAGGAACGTTCACTCATTGCTAGTGGGAATACAAAATAGCACAGTTACTTCAGCGACAGTTTAGTGGTTTATTCCAAAATTACATTCTTACCATGCATTCCAGCAATTGTGCTCCTGGGTATTTACCCAAATAAGTTGAAAACATATATTCCCACAAACTCCTGCATACAAACGTTTATATCATGTTTATTCCTATTTTCCAAACTTGGAAGCAACCAAGATGTCCTTTGGTAGGTAAATGGAGAAATAAGCTGTGGTACATCCATACAATGAAATATTATTCAGTGCTAAAAAGAAATGAGCTGTCAAGCTTATTTAAAGGTTACGTGTCTCATGCAAAGACATGGAAGAAACTTATGCATATTAGTAAGCAAAAGTGACAGTCTGAGAAGCTACATACTGTAGATTCCAACTTTATGACATTCTGGAAAAGGCAAAACTCTGGAGAAAGTGAAAACATTAGTGGTTGCCAGGGCTTGGGGAGAGGGAGGCAGAGCACAGAGGGGGAACAAAGGGCAGTAGAACTACTCTGTACTATACTATAACAGTGGACACATGTCTATACTTTTGTCAAAATACAATGTATAACACCAAGAGTGAATCCTAATGTAAACTATGAACTTTGGGTGACAATGATGTGTCAATGTAGGTTCATCCACTGTAACAAATATACCACTCTTGCATGGAAGCGTGATGATGAGTGAGGCTCTGTGTATGGGGGACAGGGGGTTTATGGGAAATCTGTACCTTCTGCTCAATTATGTTATTAATCTAAAACTGCTCTAATAAAATCTACTTTTAAACATGTAATAGAATTCCCAAGAACTGTGGGACAATTACACAAAGTGTAGCACACACATATAACAGAAATACCAAAAAAAGAAAAGAGCAGAAGAAGTATTTGAAGCAATAAAAGATGAAAAATTTTCTAAACTAATGGCAAACACCAATCCAGAGATCCAGGAAGCTCAGAGAACACCAAAGCAAAATAAATGTCAGAAAAAATGTACCTCTAGGCATATCATATTCAAACTGCAGAAAACCAAAGACAAAGATAAAATCCTGATAGAAGTTGAGGGGGAAACTTACAGATAAATAAACAATAATAAGAATTTCCCCTGACTTATCAGAAATCAGCCAAGTAAGAAGATAGTATAATAAAATATTTAAAGTGGGAAAAGAATACAAATCCCCCTGACCTAGAATTCTCTATCAAGTGAAATTATTCTTCAAAAGTGAAGAAGAAATAAAGACTTTCTCAGACATACAAAAACAGGAAATTTCTCAAAAGTAAACTTTTCTTACAAAAAATGCTAAAAGAATTTCTTCAGATAAAGGGGAAAATGATAAAATAATAAGCACAAATGAATATAAAGGAAGAGCAATTGAGAAGGAATAAATGAAGGCAAATGAAAGCTACTTTTCTTACTCTTAATTGACCTATAGATAGTTGCTCGACACAAAAATAGCAATAATGCATTGGTAATCATTATTACCACTTATTAGGATAAGTGAACTGAATGACAATATTAAAAGAGATGCAGCCCAGGCATGGGTGGCCCATGCCTGTAATCCCAGAACTTTGGGAGGCCGAGGCAGGTGGATCACTTGAGGTCAGCAGCTCGTGGCCAGCCTGACCAACATGGTGAAACCCCGTGTCTACTAAAAATACAAAAATAGGCCAGATGTGGTGGCACGCACCTGTAATCCCAGCTACTTGGGAGGCTGAAGCAGGAGAATCTCTTGAACCTGGAAGGCGAAGGTTGCAGTGATCCAAGATTGTACCACTACACTCCAGCCTGGGTGACAGAGTGAGACTCTGTCTAAAAAAAAGGGGCGGGGGGTTGAATGCAAAGAGAAATACAATTTAACTAAACAGCTATCAGTTAAAGTGAACTGAACTATTAATTAAATGGATCTAATTGGCATTTATAGAATACTTCAACCAGTAATAGCAGAATATATCTTCTTATCAAACTTATATGGGATTTCCATCAAGAGAAACTTCATATGGACCATAAAACACATTTTAACAACGTAAAAAAATAGAAATTACACAAAGTGTGCTCTCAGAACACACAGAATAGAACTAAAAATCAGTAACAGCAGGATAGCTGAAAATTTTCAAACTGTTTGGAGATTGAACAACACACTTCTAAGTAATAAGTGAATTGAAGAAGATATCTCAAGAAATATTTTGAAATAAATGAAAATGTAACATCATAGTTTGTAGGATGCAGTAAAAGCAGTTCTTTGAGGGAAATTTATAACACTGAATGGATATATTAGAAAAGAAAAAAATGTGATATTAATAATCTAATCTTATGCCTTAGGAAACTAGAGAAAGAAAAGAAATGTAAGCCTAAAGAAAGCAGAATAAAAGAAATGATAAAAATTGGAGCATAAATTATTAAACTGAAGTAGAATTTAAATTTTCTCTGCAGAGTAAGTATGTGAGGTAATGAATATGTTAATTAGCTTAACTTAGCCTTTCCACATGTATACATAAACACATGTTATACAGCATAAATGTATACTATTTTGTTTTTCTATTAAAAATTTAATTAAAATCAGAAAAAATTAATAATTAAATTTAAAACAGGAATTCAATACTGAAAATCAATGAAACCAAAAGCTGTTTCTTTAAAAAGATAATAAAATTGATAAATTTCTAGCCAGGCTAATCAAGAAAAGAAGAGGATTCGACATTCTTAAAGAAAACAATTTTCAACCCAGAATTTCATATCCAGCCAAACTAAGCTTCATAAGTGAAGGAGAAATAAAATACTTTACAGACAAGCAAATGCTGACAGATTTTGTCACCACCAGGCCTGCCCTAAAAGAGCTCCTGAAGGAAGCACTAAACATGCAAAGGAACAACCGGTACCAGCCACTGCAAAACCATGACAAAATGTAAAGACCATCGAGAGTAGGAAGAAACTGCATCAACTAACGAGCAAAATAACCAGCTAACATCATAATGACAGGATCAAATTCACATATAACAATATTAACTTTAAATGTAAATGGGCTAAATGCTCCAATTAAAAGACACAGACTGGCAAATTGGATAAAGAGTCCAGACCCATCAGTGTGCTGTATTCAGGAAACCCATCTCACATGCAGAGACACACATAGGCTCAAAATAAAAGGATGGAGGAAGATCTACCAAGCAAATGGAAAACAAAAAAAGGCAGGGGTTGCAATCCTAGTCTCTGATAAAACAGACTTTAAACCAACAAAGATCAAAAGAGACAAAGAAGGCCAGTACATAATGGTAAAGGGATCAATTCAACAAGAAGAGCTAACTATCTTAAACATATATGCACCCAATACAGGAGCACACAGATTCATAAAGCAAGTCCTGAGTGACCTACAAAGAGACTTAGACTCCCACACATTAATAATGGGAGACTTTAACACCCCACTGTCAACATTAGACAGATCAACGAGACAGAAAGTTAACAAGGATACCCAGGAATTGAACTCAGCTCTGCACCAAGCAGACCTAATAGACATCTACAGAACTCTCCACCCCAAAACAACAGAATATACATTTTCTTCAGCACCACACCACACCTATTCCAAAATTGACCACATAGTTGGAAGTAAAGCTGTCCTCGGCAAATGTAAAAGAACAGAAATTATAACAAACTATCTCTCAGACCACAGTGCAATCAAACTAGAACTCGGGGTTAAGAAACTCACTCAAAACCGCTCAACTACATGGAAACTGAAAAACCTGCTCCTGAATGACTACTAGGTACATAAGGAAATGAAGGCAGAAATAAAGATGTTCTTTGAAACCAATGAGAACAAAGACACAACATACCAGAATCTCTGGGACACATTCAAAGCAGTGTGTAGAGGGAAATTTATAGCACTAAATGCCCACAAGAGAAAGCAGGAAAGATCCAAAATTGACACCCTAACATCACAATTAAGAGAACTAGAAAAGCAAGAGGAAACACATTCAAAAGCTAGCAGAAGGCAAGAAATAACTAAAATCAGACCAGAACTGAAGGAAATACAGACACAAAAAATCCTTCAAAAAATTAATGAATCCAGGAGCTGGTTTTCTCAAAGGATCAACAAAATTGATAGACTGCTAGCAAGACTAATAAAGAAAAAAAGACTTCTAATGATTGCCATTCTAACTGGTGTGAGATGGTATCTCATTGTAGTTTTGATTTGCATTTCTCTGATGGGCAGTGATGGTGAGCATTTTTTCATGTGTTTTTTGGCTGCATAAATGTCTTCTTTTGAAAAGAGTCTGTTCATGTCCTTCGCCCACTTTGCTGGAGAGGATGTGGAGAAATAGGAACACTTTTACACTGTTGGTGGGACTGTAAACTAGTTCAACCCTTGTGGAAGTCAGTGTGGTGATTCCTCAGGGATCTAGAACTAGAAATACCATTTGACCCAGCCATCCCATTACTGGGTATATACCCAAAGGACTATAAATCATGCTGCTATAAAGACACATGCACATGTATGTTTACTGTGGCACTATTCACAATAGCAAAGACTTGGAACCAACCCAAATGTCCAACAATGATAGACTGGATTAAGAAAATGTGGCACATATACACCATGGAATACTATGCAGCCATAAAAAAGGATGAGTTCCTGTCCTTTGTAGGGACATGGATGAAATTGGAAATCATCATTCTCAGTAAACTATCACAAGAACAAAAAACCAAACACCGCATATTCTTACTCATAGGTGGGAATTGAACAATGAGAACACATGGACACAAGAAGGGGAACATCACACTCTGGGGACTGTTGTGGGGTGGGCGGAGGGGGGAGGGATAGCTTTAGGAGATACACCTAATGCTAAATGATGAGTTAATGGGTGCAGCACACCAGCATGGTACATGTATACATATGTAACTAACCTGCACATAGTGCACATGTACCCTAAAACTTAAAGTATAATAATAATAAAATAAAAGAATTGCTTGTGGTTATAAAAATAATAAAAATGAGTTGTCTATAAAAAAAGAAAAAAGAGAGAAGAATCAAATCGACACAATAAAAAATGATAAAGGGGATATCACCACCAATCCCACAGAAATACAAACTACCATCAGAGAATACTACAAATACCTCTACACAAATATCTAGAAGAAATGGATAAATTCCTTGACACATACACCCTCCCAAGACTAAACCAGGAAGATGTTGAATCTCTGAATAGACCAATAACAGGCTCTGAAATTGTGGCAATAATCAATAGCTTACCAACCAAAAAGAATCCAGGACCAGATGGATTCACAGCCGAATTCTACCAGAGGTACAAGGAGGAACTGGTACCATTCCTTCTGAAACTATTCCAATCAATAGAAAAAAAGGGAATCCTCCCTAACTCATTTTATGAGGCCAGCATCATCCTGATACCAAAGCCGGGCAGAGACACAACAAAAAAAGAGAATTTTAGACCAATATCCTTGATGAACATTGATGCAAAAATCCTCAATAAAATACTGGCAAACCGAATCCAGCAGCACATCAAAAAGCTTAATCACCATGATCAAGTCAGTTTCATCCCTGGGATGCAAGGCTGGTTCAATATACACAAATCAATAAATGTAATCCAGTATATAAACAGAACCAATGACAAAAACCACATGATTATCTCAATAGATGCAGAAAAGGCCTTTGACAAAATTCAACAACCCTTCATGCTAAAAACTCTCAATAAATTAGGTATTAATGGGACGTATCTCAAAATAATAAGAGCTATCTATGACAAACCCACAGCCAATATCATATTGAATGGGCAAAAACTGGAAGCATTCCCTTTGAAAACTGGCACAAGACAGGGATGCCCTCTCTCACCACTCCTATTCAACATAGTGTTGGAAGTTCTGGCCAGGGCAATTAGGCAGGAGAAGGAAATAAAGAGTATTCAATTAGGAAAAGAGGAAGTCAAATTGTCCCTGTTTGCAGATGACATGATTGTATATCTAGCCCCATCATCTCAGCCCCAAATCTCCTTAAGCTGATAGGCAACTTCAGCAAAGTCTCAGGATACAAAATCAATGTACAAAAATCACAAGCATTCTTATACACCAATAACAGACAGAGAGCCAAATCATGAGGGAACACCCATTCACAATTGCTTCAAAGAGAATAAAATACCTAGGAATCCAACTTACAAGAGACGTGAAGGACCTCTTCAAGGAGAACTAGAAACCACTGCTCAATGAAAAGAGGATACAAAGAAATGGAAGAACATTCCATGCTCATGGATAGGAAGAATCAATATCGTGAAAATGGCCATACTGCCCAAGGTATTTTATAGATTCAATGCCATCCCCATCAAGCTACCAATGACTTTCTTCACAGAACTGGAAAAAACTACTTTAAACTTCATATGGAACCAAAAAAGAGCCCGCATCGCCAAGTCAATCCTAAGCCAAAAGTACAAAGCTGGAGGCATCACACTACCTGACTTCAAACTATACTGCAAGGCTACAATAACCAAAACAGCATGGTACTGGTACCAAAACAGAGATATAGACCAATGGAACAGAACAGAGCCCTCAGAAATAATGCCGCATATCTACAACTATCTGATCTTTGACAAACCTGAGAAAAACAAGCAATGGGGAAAGGATTCCCTATTTAATAAACAGTGCTGGGAAAACTGGATAGCCATATGTAGAAAGCTGATACTGGATCCCTTCCTTACACGTCATACAAAAATCAATTCAAGATGGATTAAAGACTTAAATGTTAGACCTAAAACCATAAAAACCCTAGCAGAAAACCTAGGCAATACCATTCAGGACATAGGCATGGGCAAGGACTTCGTGTCTAAGACACCAAAAGCAATGGCAACAAAAGCCAAAATTGACAAATGGGATCTAATTAAACTAAAGAGCTTCTGCACAGCAAAAGAAACTACCATCAGAGTGAACAGGCAACCTACAAAATGGGAGAAAACTTTCACAACCTACTCATCTGACAAAGGGCTAATATCCAGAATCTACAATGAACTCAAACAAATTTACAAGAAAAAAACAAACAACTCCATCAAAAAGTGGGTGAAGGACATGAACAGACACTTCTCAAAAGAAGACATTTATGCAGCCAAAAAACACATGAAAAAATGCTCACCACCACTGGCCATCAGAGAAATGCAAATCAAAACCACAATGAGATACCATCTCACACCAGTTAGAATGGCAATCATTAAAAAGTCAGGAAACAACAGGTGCTGGAGAGGATGTGGAGAAATAGGAACACTTTTACACTGTTGGCGGGACTGTAAACTAGATCAACCATTGTGGAAGTCAGTGTGGCGATTCCTCAGGGATCTAGAACTAGAAATACCATTTGACCCAGCCATCCCATTACTGGGTATTTACCCAAAGGACTATAAATCATGCTGCTATAAAGACACATGCACACATATGTTTATTGCGGCACTATTCACAATAGCAAAGACTTGGAACCAACCCAAATGTCCAACAATGATAGACTGGATTAAGAAAATGTGGCACATATACACCATGGAATACTATGCAGCCATAAAAAATGATGAGTTCATGTCCTTTGTAGGGACATGGATGAAATTGGAAATCATCATTCTCAGTAAACTATCGCAAGGACAAACAATCAAACACTGCAGGTTCGCACTCATAGGTGGGAATTGAACAATGAGAACACCTGGACACAGGAAGGGGAACATCACACTCTGGGGACTGTTGTGGGGTGGGGGGAGGGGGGAGGGATAGCATTAGGAGATATACCTAATGCTAAATGACAAGTTAATGGGTGCAGCACACCAGCATGGCACATGTATACATATGTAACAAACCTGTACATTGTGCACATGTACCCTAAAACTTAAAGTACAATAATAATAAAATAAAATTTAAAAAAAGATAGCATGAGTAGAAAAAAAAAAAGAAGAGGGAAGCCACAAGTGACTAATATCATAAATGAAAGAGGGGTCATCACTACTGATTCTGTGGACATCAAAAGAATGATAAACAAATACCATAAACAACTCTATGCCCACAAGTTTGATAGCTTAGATGAAATGAACCTATTCCTTGAAAAGCTCAATCTGCCAAAACTCACATAAAGTGAAATAGATAATTTGAATAGGCCTATACCTACTAAAGAAACTCAATTAATAATTAATAATCTTCCACAAAAGAAAACACCAGGCCCAGATGGGTTCATTAGTGAATTCTGTCAATCATTTAAGAAAAAAAATGATAACAATTATCTGCAGTCTTCTCTAGAAAACAGATGAAAAGGGAACCATTCCTAATTCATATACTTGCTGACTTGTTCCATGAGGCCAGAATTGCCCTAATTCTAAAACCAATGACATTAAAAGAAAGGAAAACTACAGAACAATATCCCTCATGAACATAAATGCAAAAATTCTCAATAAATATTAGCAACTTAAATTTTTGTTTAAAGGTATAATCATGTATAGAAAGAATTATAGTCCGTGGCCAAGTGAGATTTATTCCAGGCATGAAAATCTGGTTAAATATTTAAAAATCAATTAATATAATCTATCACACAAACAAGATAAAGAAGGAAAATCATGTGATTTTTCCATCAATGGACACAGGAAAAGCATTTAACAAAATTCAGTATCCATTTATAATAAAAACTCAGCAAACTGGAAACAGAGAGAAACTGCCTCAACTTGATTAACATCATCTAAAAAAACCATACAGTTAACCTCATATTTAATGGCAAGAAATTAGGTGCTTTTGTCCTAAGACTGGGAACAAGGTAAAGATGTCCTCTCTCGCCACTGCCATTCAACACTGAACTAGATGTCTTAGATAATTTAACAGGACAAGAAAAGTAAATAAAAAGTTTATACATTGGAAAAGATGAAATAAAAATGTCTTTGTTAATAAATTTGTAATTGTCTATGTTAAAATCTGAAAGAATAGACAAGAAAAATAAAAACAAACAAAAAAGAAACTTCCAGACCTAGTAGGCAAAAAAATGGCAACATTGCAGAATAGAAGGTTAATATACAAAAGTCAGTTGTTTTTTTCCAGCAATTACCAAGTTGAGATTGAAATTAAAAACACAATACCATTTATGTGAACACCAAAAAATGAAACTTAGGTGTAAATCTAACAAAATATATACAAGATCTATAGAAGAAGACTACAAAACTGATGAAAAAAAAAAGCAAATATCTAAATAAATGAAGAGATGTTCCATGTTCATGAATAAGAAGACTTAATATTGTTAAGATGTCTATTCTGCCCAACGTGATCTATAAATTCAATACGATTCCAATCAAAGTCCCAACAAGATATTTTATCAATATAAACAGACTCCAAAATCATATGGAAAGGCAAGAGACACAGAATAACCAATGCAATATTAAAGAAAAAGAGCAAGTTTGAACAACCAACACTACCTGATTTTAAGACTTACTATAAAGCTTCATAATCAAGACAGCATGGTATTGGTAAAAGAATCAACAAGTAGATTGATGAAACAGAACAGAGAGCCCAGAAATAGACATACAAAAAGATAGTCAACTAGTCTTTGACAAACGAGCAAAGGCATTGAGAGATAGCCTTTTCAAGAATGGCTGTCTTAGTTGAAAGAGTGGTTGAATATGCACATGCAAAAAAAAAAAAAAAACTTAATGTAGACCTTATGCCTTTCACAAAAACCAACTCAGTTTAGATCATAGATATAATATAATGCTCAATACTATTATATAAAACAACTAGAAGATAACATAGGAGAAGATTTAAGGGACCTAGTGTTTGTCTATGAGTTTTTAGATACAACACCAGAAGCATAATCCATGAAAAATGATTGAAATGTTGGACATTATGAAAATCTACAACTTTGCAAAGGACACTGTTTAAGAGAATGAAAAGACAGCCCTCAGAATGGGAGAAAATATCTGCAAAATATATATTTCATAAAGGATTTGTATCCAAATATGTACAAAGAACTCTTAAAACTCAACAACAAGAAAACAACTCATTTCAAAAACGGCCAAAAGATCTGAATAAACACTTCACCAAGAATATGGCAAGTAAACAGATACAAGCTCAAAATCATATGCCATTAGGGAATTGCAAATTAAAACAACAGTGAGACAACACTACACATCTATTAGATAATCACTAAAATTCAAAAAAAACTGAAAATACCAATGGCTGATGAGGACGAATATTAACAGGAACTTTCATTCACTGCTGCTGGGAATTCAAAATAGTACAGTCACTTTGGAAGATAATTTAGCAGTTTCTTACAAAACTAAGCATGGTCTTACCATACAACCCAGCAATTGTAAGGCTATGTATTTACTCAGTTGAGTTGACAACTTATATCCACAGAAGAATGTTTATAGTAGCTTTATTCATAATCACCAAAAACTGGAAGCAAACAAGAGGTTCCTCAAAAGCTGAATGGATAAGCTGCGGTACATCCATTAAATGGGATATTATTCAGTGATATAACAAAATGTGCTATCCAGCCATGAAAAGACATGGAGGAATCTTAAATGCCCATTGCTAAGTGAAAGAAGCCAGTCTGAAAAAGCTACATACTAAATGATTCAACTATATTACATTCTCAAAAAGGCAAAACTGTAGAAGAGCAAGAAACAAGTGTTGCCAGAGATTTGGAGTAGGAAAGAGATGAATAGATAAAAGCAGTGGATTTTTTAGGACAGTGAAACCCTTCTGATATTATAATGGTGGGTACATAACATTATGCAATGGTCAAAACCCATAGACCTGTCCAACACAGAGTGAACCTTAATATAAACAATGGACTTTAGTTAATGATAATATATCCATATTGGTTCATCAATTTTAACAAATGAACTACAAGATGTTAATGACAAGGAAAAGTATATAGATGGGAGGGAGTCATAGGGAAACCCTCTGTGTTGTTTGCAATTTTTTGTAAATATAAAATTGTTCTGAAAAATAAAGTCTATTTTCTTAAAGTCAGTCCAGGGATCCTCCTTTATATGAATACAATCTGGCATTTTGCTAAGTAAAATTTCTCTGTTTCCAGCATTTAAGTCTCACTTCTCTGTGCAAGATTTTCTTTAGTTTTATATTTCCTAGGTCATTTCTGTCAGAATTAAGGGGTGGGGTAGTGAGAATTCAGACATATGTCCTCAAGCTGCCATCTGTTCTCCAAATGGTATCCCATATGTTGTTGATGTGTAGAGTTTTCATTGTTGACATTTACGAATTGACTATAATTGTACTTTGATTTCCTTCTTGACTCGAGTTAATTATGAGGGTGTTTAAATTTCCAAGTGGTATTTTTTGAAAAAACATGTTACTAATTTCTGCTTCATTGCTCATTGTTTTAAATATGTGATTTGCGTAAGTCTTACTTTTTAGAGCTATTGAGAGGGTTTTTTTTCTTGGTAGTTTAGTATATTGCCAATTTTTGAAATGTCTAGATATTTTATAGCAATGTGTATTATTCTTATGTTATGAAGTCTATTTTTTTCTATCAGTATATTTTTGTTTATTCTTCTGTAAAACTTTGAATGGTTTCATTATATATTTAGAGTTATGTTACTTGTTACATATAACTTTGTGAATATCCTATTGCCATCATGTGTTGTATCTTTTATCAGTATAAATAATCCTTTATCACATGAAATGCTGTTTGCTTTGAATTTAATTTGTCTAATAGCAGTGTTGTAATGAATGCCTTCTTTAATTTTTACTTTCTTGATATACCTTTGACCATCCCTCTATTTCCACACTTAGATATCTAAGTCATGTGGTTTAAAATTTTTCTCTTTTAAACAGCATAGAATTAGATTCTAGGGAAGTTTTAAAATAAGTTATTTTCTTAATGAAAGACCTTAAGTCATTCCCATGTATTGCGACAAATAGTGTTTTGGTTTGGTGTAATTTCAGTTACCTCATTTTAGTCTTTCTATATTAAGGGTTTTTTGTTTGTTTCTTGCTATTTACTTGTTTTTTCTTTTTATTTGATTATCAATTGTGGTAGGCTTGAAAAAAGCTCCCCACCCCTGCCCCCCACCACCACCGCCACAAAATCCGTATCGTAATCCCTGGAACCTGCGATGTTACCTTATATAAGAAAAGGGAACTTCACAAATGTAATCAAATTAAAGATCTTAAAACTGGGAGATTATTCTGGTTTATCCCAGTGATTCCCACATTTAATCATAACAGGGTGGTAGAAGGGAGTGTGACACACAGACAGAAGAGGAAAAGGCAGAGCTTGGGCCGATATGGTCCCACGCCAAGGACTGCTGGCAGTCACCTGAAGCCAGAAGAGGCAAGGGGCAGATTCTCCCCTAGAGTCTCTGGAGGACTCATGGGCTTGCCAAACTTTTATTTTTGCCCAGTAGAACTAATTTTGGACTTCTGGTCTCCAGAGCTGTGTGAGAATAAATTTATGTTGTTTTAAGCCATCAAGTAATTTGTTACAGCCACCATAGGAAACTAATTAAAATTTCTCCATTTTTATTTTACTCTATCATAGCTTATCTTTAACTTTTAGCTTTAATATATCTCTATCAAGGTTAAAAAACAAAAGAGATACCAAAAATACATAACAAAATTGAACATGATGTCTTTCTTTGTACTCTGTCCCTTCACTCAACTCCCTTAAGTTTTTCCTGAAATGTTCCATAGTCATATTTATAATTATTTTGTAAGCATTTCATGTGTTTCTAACTTCATTGCTTACCATAGTTGTTATTATTCTATGCTCTTCCCTCTTCTTGAATTCTTAATTTTAATTCAATTCTCAATTAGCTGAAGTATGCCAGGAAGACTAGAAAATGTTATATTTTCTTCCTTCTTATATATCTGAGAAAATTGTTCTGTGCCTTGGCACAGAAATCATATTTACAAAGTTCTTGAATCACAATTTTTTTTCAAAACTCTGAACATGTTGTTATACTGTTTTCTGGCATTACTTTTTGTGGGAAAGAGGTATGATAATTTAAGATGCATTTCTTTTAGGTAACCTTTATTTTTTTTTACCCTGCCTTAAATGCCTGAAGATGGTTAATCTCTGAAATTAAATACTCTTTTGATTGTATCTCAGTGTCAGCATCTTTTTATCAACATTGACTGCTCTTCTGGACACTCCTGTTTATGGCTCTTCCTCCTGCTCCAGATTCTGAACTGTGCCTGTCACCTCCCTCAAGACAGCCACAGAGCCCCAAGATCCTTATAACCTCACCATGATGTTCCACTCCACAGGGTTCTGCCATTGTGTGCTTTCTTTTTCATCCTTCTCTGATGCCACCTCCTCCTCTGTTTGTTGCCAGCCTTAATAATGCTAAATTCATGGATCACAGGTAGAAACCCCAGTTTTATCTAAGTAGACGATCGATTTTTTTTTTTCTTAAACCTAGTCTTCCATTTTTCTCTTTCTCTATTTATCACCTTTTCCCAAGAGATAATTTTTTCTTATAGTTTTCAGGGGAGCCTTCAATTTCTTTTTTTAAACCTTTTTTCTAACTTTTATTTTAAGTTGAGGGGTACATGTACAGGTTTGTTATACAGGTAAACTTGTGTCATGGGGGTTTGTTGTACAGATTATTTCATCACCCAGGTATTAAGCTTCATATTCATTAGTTATTTTTCCTGATCCTAATCCTCCTCCCACCCTACACCCTCCTATAGGCCCCAGTGTGTTTTGTTCCCCTCTATGTATCTGTGTGTTCTCATCAGTTAGCTTCCACTTATAAGTGAGAATATACAGTATTTTATTCTCTGTTCTTGCATTAGTTTGCTGAAGATAACTCCCTCCATCCATGTCCATCCATGTGCCTGCAAAGCACATTATCTCATTCTTTCTTATGAGCCTTCAATTTCTAATCATTCCTCAGAACTTCCTCCCTATGGTGGCTTTCACAACATTAGTGCTGAGATGCATTTGTAGAAATAACAAATCATAAAGAACCACAATGTGCTTGATTGTTATTTGTCTGAGCCAGAGAAAGAACAAAATGGCACGAATTCAGAACAAAGATAACTGCCAAGAAGAAAGTGAAGTAAATGCTCTCCATTAGACTTCAATCTACAAGTTACTCTTCTACTCCCTCTGGATTTGATCCTAATGTTACACAGTGGAGATACGGCCAGATTCTTGATAGAAATGAGGCTCCAAGTTACCTGAAAAATGTCCACCTTGATCATCCCTTCAAATATATTTCATTTAATCACATTCTAAATATGCTGTTCACATAAGAGAAATTAACTTCTTAAATCCCAATTTCCCTTTCTGCTAATTATGCAAAAAAAAGATTGTACACAGATAATTAAAAGGTGTGGGTAAAGTTAATAAAAGAGACAGTGGGAAGGAAGAGGAGACCCAGATCCTGAGCCTAATGAAGTGGATGAAAAAGGGGAGCTCTCTGATGGTGTCAGTGCTGATGATGATAAATGATTCAACACCGCACATAGGCTCCCTAAAACCGGAACCCTTCTATCATCTCTTGACTCCCACTGATAAAAAGCAAATGAACTTTTGTTTCTAATTATTCTGGAATGTCAATTGTGGCAGAGAAAATTAGTTTAGCTTTAAAAGTCAATTACAAACAAATGTACCATGCAAATGTCAAGGACTGATCCTGAAATATGGAGTTTCCAAGAGGCCAAGGGAATAAGTGAGCAAGAAAGAACTGAAGCATTGCCACTCATCATGGCCAGCAGTATAAATTCTAGCACCAGGAACCAAACTCTGCTTCCTGGTGTGGAGATGAAAAGGGAGAGTTCCCTGGTCCATCCATCACATCACAGGGGTATGGCTCTCTGTTCAGCTTCCTCAAGCTCAAACTCCTTATAGGAGGGGGAGCATGCAGAAGGGTAGGTGCAGGAGCCAGGGCAAGTGCATTGAACTCCGGCCCCACAGTAGTGTCTGGGGTGGGTGCCTGTGACTCTTGAAGCCCCAGTGTTATAGTGCTGTTTTAACTCCGCCATCTGCAGATGGCTTAAGTGGTAACCAGCTCAGTGCCCTCTTGGTACCCACGTCCTTGTCCATAGTCCAGGAAGAGTCAGGTCACACACAGACTTGAAGGATGAATGCAGGAGTTTTATTGAGTGGTGGAGGTGGTTCTCAGCGGGATGGATGGGGAACTGGAAGGGGGATGGAGTGGGAAGATGATCTTCCCCTGCAGTTTGGCTGTCCAGGGCCATTCTCCTGTCTGATTGTCCCCAGCTGAACTCCTCTTAGTGTTCAGACCCTCCTTCTCTTCTCTCCTTCTCTGCCATGCTGTTCTGCCATTCGTCTGCTCATCTCCTCCTGGAGCCTGGGATTTGGGGTTTATATGGGTACAAGATAGGGGCATGCAGCTGGCCAAAAGGCAACTTTTTGGGCACAAAAACAGGAATACCTGTTCTCATTTAGGACCACTGGTTTCCAGGCTTGAGGGTGGGGTCTTTGCTGGGAAACTGCCCTCTTTCACCCAGTATTTCCCTTTCTCTTGTCCATGTAAGAGAGTTATTTCCCTTCCTAACCCAACACTCACCCCTTCTTTGGTTCACCTCTCAGATTTCTAAATAACACAAGGTGCTATTCTTTCCATTATGTGCCTTCCCTCACCTCTCTGAAGTCATAAGCTTCCTCTCATTTCTGTCTTTAGGTTGTGCTGCTCTACGCCTCTACCTACGTCCTGGTGTCCCTCAGCATAGACAGATACCATGCCATCGTCTACCCCATGAAGTTCCTTCAAGGAGGTGAGCTGGCTTTACCAGGTGCTCTTTCATAAAGAACTGTCCTTGAGTGAGGGTAGGATCATTTTCACTAATATTTTACTATTAATAATAGTGATCTTCCTCCTCTTTCCTTCTCTTTCTTCTCCTCTCTTCATTCTCCTCTTCCACCTCTTTCCTCACTTCATGGGTCTGATTGTCTAAAAAGATGTATAAAAGAAAACTTAGATGCCTGGAAAAATGCCGATGGTTCCCATGGACAGCCCAGAGCCACTAAGGAAGGTGGGTGGCTGACCCACTTTGTGACCATTCAGCTTGATGCTGATGCTTCCGTCTTTTTCCTCTAGAGCAGTGTTGACATGCATACCTGTCCAAAGAAATGAACTCTCCCACACTAACTTCTCATTTTCCAGAAACAAACACATTGTCCTCCTTATCCAAAACCATAGAAATAATTGGAAAGATGTTTTTAATTGATCATCATATTGGGAAAAAAAAAATAAGGAAACTCTCCTTGATCCAGAAATGGCTAGGGATCCCTAAGAAAAGGAAGCAGATGGGTCAGAGGGGAGGCTGAGACCACACAGCCCACAAAACCCCTAGGAGATGCTGAAGTGGGATGGGAGGCCTTAAGAGCACTTCCTGAACAAGCTGCATCAATGTGGAGTGCAGGAGAGGACCCGAGGCAACTGACAAGGTGATTTCTGAAGTACAACACAGAGGATTAATCACAGCAAGTTTCCCTGGATTTGAAGAGGCAGAGAGGGGCCCTGGGGAGCAGTAATGCCCTAGAGGAAGGGTGAGTACATATTCACAAGACTAGCTGCCTACTGCTCTGCCCACAATCAGAGACCACTCTCCTCCACACACCCTGAAAGCAAATACAAAGCCAGTGTTTAGCAACCTGTTGTCCCTTCCTCCAGATAACTTCGAAAACTGATAAAGAACCTAACAAAAAATCTTAACCACAAAAATGAGTGCAATCAAATATTATTTAAAAAGTGACAAAATCCAAACTGTAGAAAACAGATAATACCTTTAAAATCTCATTCCACACAATTTGGATCTAGGGAAGCAAATTTAATAGAAGTAGCAGAATTTTAGGATAAATATAATTAACGTCATCAAGGATCTACAAGAAGTGGAGTAAAATAGGGTAATTTCTTTTTTTTTTTTTTTTTTTTTGAGACAGAGTCTCGCTCTGTCACCCAGCCTGGAGTGCAGTGGCGCGATCTCCGCTCACTGCAAGCTCCGCCTCCCGGGTTCACGCCATTCTCCTGCCTCAGCCTCCCGAGTAGCTGGGACTACAGGCGCCCGCCACCACGCCCGGCTAATTTTTTTGTATTTTTAGTAGAGACGGGGTTTCACCATGTTAGCCAGGATGGTCTCGATCTCCTGACCTCGTGATCCGCCCGCCTCGGCCTCCCAAAGTGCTGGGATTACAGGCGTGAGCCACCGCGCCCGGCCGGTAATTTCATTTACTATTGACAGGGGTATAAGTAAACACATCTTATTGAAATATAGAATGTGCAGCCCTTTGATATGACTTCTTGGTATCTGCTCTGGAGAAACACCCACACATGCGCATGTATACATATGTGATGTATATTGTGGCATTGCCTACAATAGCAGGAATTCATTGCTAACCTTGGTGTGTCTCAGTGGAGGAATGGCTAACTAGTCTATGGAAGAAGTTTCAGTACCTTATGTTTATTGATTGCATACTAGGTGTCATTCATGATTCTAACTGATTTATACATATTAAATATTTTAATATTCATAATATCTCTGTGAGGTGGGCTCTATTACTATCTGCATTTTACAGGTAAGGCAATTGTTGTTCCAAGAGTGAAAGTAATTTGCCCAAGGTCACAGCTAGTAAGTGCAGGAACAGGATTTGAACCCATACAGTCTGGGTCTAGCTCCAGCGCCCTCAAATGCTATATAGCCTGCCTCTCGATGTGGAAGTGGAAGAGCCATGGGCAGTAATATGCATCAACATGAACATATCCATATTGTATGCTGAGTGACAAAAACAATATGCACAAAAATCCATGTGAACGATAACATTAAAGTCAAAAACTCAAAACAATGCTAGATATTGTGTACAGAAAGATAGAGAGGAGCAGAAAGAGAGAACACACAAAAGAAACCCCAGGAAAAATAAAAAACTATTTGCAAAAACACACAAAACTTGACATTTGACCTCACTTCTAGTTATGGGAGTTAGACCAGTGGTGTGACCACCACAGGAACTTATACGCAAGGCAGTAATTTTTACATGAAGAACATATCAATGTGTTGTGTGCAATTAAAATTAATTTATTTTGATCATGCTTGTTATGCCTACTGTACAGCATAAGACATATGAGTAACAATACTAAATTGTATACTTAAGAATTTGCTGGGGATCTGTTCCAAGATGGCCAAATAGGAACAGCTCTGGTCTGCAGCTCCCAGCATGATTGATGCAGAAGACAGGTGATTTCTGCATTTCCAACTGAGGTGCCTGGTTCATCTCATTGGGACTGGTTGGACAGTGGGTACAGCCCACGGAGGGTGAGCCAAAGCAGGGCAGGGCATTGCCTCACCTGGGAAGCACAAGGGGTTGGGGGATATCCCTTTCCTAGCCAAGGGAAGCTGGGATACACTGCACCTGGGACACTCCTGCCAAATACTGCGCTTTTCCCAAGGATTTAGAAACCAGCAGACAAGGAGATTCTCTCCCATGCCTGGCTCAGCAGGTCTGGAGCCTTGCTCACTGCTAGTACAGCAGTCTGAAATTGAACTGCGAGGCAGTAGCCTGGCTAGGGGAGGAGCATCCACTATTGCTGAGGCATTAGTAGGTAAACAAAGTGGCCTGGCAGCTCAAACTGGGTGGAGCCCACTGCAGCTCAGCAAGGCCTACTGCCTCTGTAGGCTCCACCTCTGCGGGCAGGACATAGCTGAACAAAAGGCAGCAGACAGCTTCTGCAGACTTAAACGTCCCTGTTTGACAGCTCTGAAGAGCACAGTGGTTCTTCCAGCGTGGCGTTTGAACTCTGAGAATGGACAGACTGCCTCCTCAAGTGGGTCCCTGACACCTGTGTATGCTAACTGGGGGACATCTCCCAGTAGGGGCCAACAGACACCTCCTATAGGTGGGTGCCCCTCTGGGACAAAGCTTCCAGAGGAAGGATCAGGCAGCAATGTTTGCTGTTCTGCAATATTTGATGTTCACAGCCTCTGCTAGTGATACCCAGGCAAACAGGGTCTGGAGTGGATCTCCAGTAAACTCCAACAGATCTGCAGCTGAGGGACCTGACTGTTACAAGGGAAACTAACAAACAGAAAGGAATAGCACCAACATCAACAAAAAGGACATCTACACCAAAACCCCATCTGTAGGTCACCAATATCAAAGACCAAAGGTAGATAAAACCACAAAGATGGGGAGAAACCAGAGTGGAAAAGCTGAAAATTCTAAAAATCAGAGTGCCTCTTCTCCTCCAAAGGATTGCAACTCCCTGCCAGCAATGGAACAAAGCTGGACAGAGAATGACTTTGACGAGTTGACAGAAGTAGGCTTCAGAAGGTCGGTAATAACAAACTACTCCTCCGAGCTAAAGGAGCATGTTCAAACCCATTGCAAGGAAGCTAAAAACCTTGAAAAAAGGTTAGACGAATGGCTAACTAGAATAAACAGTGTAAAGAAGACCTTAAAGGACCTGAAGGAGCTGAAAACCATGGCACGAGAACTTCGTGAGGCATGCACAAGCTTCAATAGCCAATTCAATCAAGTGGAAGAAAGGGTGCCAGTGATTGAAGATCAAATTAATGAAATAAAGCGAGAAGACATGGTTAGAGAAAAAAGATTAAAAAGAAACAAAGCCTCCAAGAAATATGGTACTATGTGAAAAGACCAAATCTACATTTGATTGGTGTACCTGAAACTGATCGGGCGAACGGAACCAAGCTGGAAAACACTCTTCATGATATTATCCAGAACTTCCCCAACATAGCAAGGCAGGCCAACATTCAAATTCAGGAAATACAGAGAACACCATAAAGATACTCCTCGAGAATAGCAACCCCAAGACACGTAATTGTCAGATTCACCAAGGTTAAAATGAAGGAAAAAATGTTAACAGCAGCCAGAAAGGTCAGGTTACCCACAAAGGGAAGCCCATCAGACTAACAGCAGATCTCTTGGCAGAAACCCTACAAGCCAGAAGAGAGTGGGGGCCAATATTCAACATTCTTAAAGAGAAGAATTTTCAATCCAGAATTCCATATCCAGCCAAACTAAGTTTCATAAGTGAAGGAGAAATAAAATCCTTTACAGAAAAACAAATGCTGAGAGATTTTGTCACCACCAGGCCTGCCTTACAAGAGCTCCTGAAGGAAGCACTAAATATGGAAAGGAACAACCAGTACCAGCCGCTGCAAAAACATGCCAAATTGTAAAGACCATTGATGCTAGGAAGAAACTGCATCAACTAACGGGCAAAATAACCAGCTAACATCATAATGATAGGATCAAATTCACATATAACAATATTAACCTTAAATGTAAATGGGCTAAATGCTCCAATTAAAAGACACAGACTGGCAAATTGGATAAAGAGTCAGGACCCGTCAGTGTGCTGTATTCAGGAGACTCATCACATGTGCAGAGATACAAATAGGCTCAAAATAAAGGGATGGAGGAAGATCTACCAAGAAAATGGAAAGCAAAAAAAAGCAGGGGTTGCAATCCCAGTCTCTGATAAAACAGACTTTAAACCAACAAAGATCAAAAGAGTCAAAGAAGGCCATTACATAATGGTAAAGGGATCAATTCAACAAGAAGAGCCCAACTATCCTAAATATATATGCACCCAACACAGGAGCACCCAGATTCATAAAGCAAGTCCTTAGAGACCTACGGAGAGACTTAGACTCCAACACAATAATAATGGGAGACTTTAACACCCCACTGTCAATATTAGACAGATCAACGAGACAGAAGGTTAACAAGGATATTCAGGACTTGAACTCAGCTCAGCACCAAGCAGACTTAATAGACATCTACAGAACTCTCCACCCCAAAACAACAGAATATACATTCTTTTCAGCACCACATTGCACTTATTCCAAAATTGACTACATAATTGGAAGTAAAGCTCTCCTCAGCAAGTGTAAAAGAACAGCAATCACAACCAACTGTCTCTCAGACCACAGTGCTATCAAATTAGACCGCAGGATTAAGAAACTCACTCAAAACCACACAACTACATGGAAACTGAATAACCTGCTCCTGAATGACTACTGGGTACATAGTGAAATGAAGGCAGAAATAAAGATGTTCTTTGAAACCAATAAGAACAAAGACACTATGTACCAGATTCTCTGGGACACATTTAAAGTAGTGTGTAGAGGGAAATTTATAGCACTAAATGCCCACAAGAGAAAGCAGGACAGATCTAAAATTGACACCCTAACATCACAATTAAAAGAACTAGAGAAGCAAGAGCAAACAAATTCAAAAGCTAGCAGAAGGCAAGAAATAACTAAGATCAGAGCAGAACTGAAGGAAATAGAGACACAAAAACCCTTCGAAAAATCAATGAATCCAGGAGCTGGTTTTCTGAAAAGATCAACAAAATTGATAGACTGCTAGCAAGACTAATAAAGAAGAAAAGAGAGAAGAATCAAATAGATGCAATAAAAAATAATAACGTGGATATCACTACCAATCCCGCAGAAATACAAACTACCATCAGAGAATACTATAAACACCTCTATGCAAATAAACTAGAAAATCTAGAAGAAATGGGTAAATTCCTGGACACATACACCCTCCCAAGACTAAACCAGGAAGAAGTTGAATCTCTGAATAGACCATTAACAGGCTCCAAAATTGAGGCAATAATTAATAGCCTACCAACCAAAAAAAGTCCAGGACCAGACCAATTCACAACTGAATTCTACCAAAGGTACAAAGAGGAGTTGGTACCATTCCTTCTGAAACTATTCCAATCAACAGAAAAAGAGGGAATCCTCCCTAACTCATTTTATAAGGCCAGCATCATCCTGATACCAAAGCCTGGCAGAGACAAAACAAAAAAAGAGAATTTTAGACCAATATCCCTGATGAACATTGATGCAAAAATCCTCAATAAAGTACTGGCAAACTGAATCCAGCAGCACATCAAAAAGCTTATCCACCATGATCAAGTTGGCTTCATCCCCGGGATGGAAGGCTGGTTCAACATATGCAAATTGATAAACCTAATCCATCACATAAACAGAACCAATGACAAAAATCACATGATTATCTCAATAGATACAAAAAAGGCCTTCAACAAAATCCAACGCCCTTCATGCTAAAAAATGTCAATAAACTAGGTATTGATTGAACATATCTCAAAATAATAAGAGCTATTTATGACAAACTCACATCCAATATCATACTGAATGGGCAAAAACTGGAAGCACTCCCTTTGAAAACTGGCACAAGACAAGGATGCCCTCTCTCACCACTCCTATTCAACATAGTGTTGGAAGTTCTGGCCAGGGCAATCAGGCAAAAGAAAGCAATAAAGGTTATTCAATTAGGAAAAGAAGAAGTCAAATTGTCCCTATTTGTAGATGACATGATTGTATATTTAGAAAACCCCATTGTCTCAGCCCAAAATCTCCTAAAGTTGATAAGCAACTTCAGCAAAGTCTCAGGATACAAAATCAATGCGCAAAAATCACAAGCATTCCTATACACGAATAAGAGACACACAGAGAGCCAAATCATGAGTGAATTCCCATTCATAATTGCTACAAAGAGAATAAAATACCTAAGAATCCAACTTACAAGGGATGTGAAGGACCTTTTCAAGGAGAACTACAAACCACTGCTCAAGGAAATAAAAGAAGACACAAACAAATGGAAGAACATTCCATGCTCATGGATAGGAAGAATCCATATAGTGAAAATGGCCATACTGCCCAAGGTATTTCATAGATTCAGTGCCGTCCCCATCAAGCTACCAATGACTTTCTTCGCAGAATTGGAAAAAACTACTTTAAAGTTCATATGGAGCCATAAAAGAGCCTGCATTGCCAAGACTATCCTAAGCAAAAAGAACAAAGCTGGAGACATCAAGCTACCTGACTTCAAACTATAGTACAAGGCCACAGTAACCAAAACAGCAAGGTGCTTGTACCAAAACAGAGATATAGACCAATGGAACAGAACAGAGCCCTCAGACATAACACCACACTTCTACAACCATCTGATCTTTGACAAACCTGAGAAAACAAGCAATGGGGAAAGGATTCCCTATTTAATAAACGGTGCTGGGAAACCTGGCTAGCCATATGGAGAAAGCTGACACTGGATCCCTTCCTTACACCTTATACCAAAATTAACTCAAGATGGATTAAAGACTTAAATGTTAAACCTAAAACCATAAAAACCCTAGAAGAAAACCTAGGCAATACCATTCAGGACATAGGCATGGGCAAGGACTCCATGACTAAAACACCAAAAGCAATGGCAACAAAAGCCAAAATTGACAAATGGGATCTAATTAAACTAAAGAGCTTCTGCACAGCAAAAGAAACTACCATCAGAGTGAACGGGCAGCCTACAGAATGGGAGAAAATTTTTGCAATCTACCCATCTGACAAAGGGCTAATATCCAGAATCTACAAAGAACTCAAACAAATTTACAAGAAAAAAAACAACCCCATCAAAAAGTGGGCAAAGGATATGAACAGACACTTCTGAAAAGAAGACATCTATGCAGCCAACAGACACATGAAAAAATGCTCATCATCACTGATCATCAGAGAAATGCAAATCAAAACCACAATGAGATACCATCACATGCCAATTAGAATGGTGATCATTAAAAAGTCAGGAAACAACAGGTGCTGGAGAGGATGTGGAGAAATAGGAACACTTTTACACTGTTGGTGGGAGTGTACATTAGTTCAACCATTGTGGAACACAGTGTGGCGATTCCTCAAGGATCTAGAACTAGAAATACTATTTGACCCAGCAATCTTATTACTGGTATATACCCAAAGGATTATAAATCATGCTACTATAAAGACACATGCACACGTATGTTTATTGCTATTGTGGCACTATTCACAATAGCAAAGACTTGGAACCAACCCAAATGTCCATCAATGATAGACTGGATTAAGAAAATATGGCACATATACACCATGGAATACTATGCAGCCATAAAAAGGATGAGTTTGTGTCCTTTGCAGGGACATGGATGAAGCTAGAAACCATCATCCTCAGCAAACTATCACAAAGACAGAAAACCAAACACTGCATGTTCTCACTCATAGGTGGGAATGGAACAACGAAAACACTTGGACACAGAGTGGGGAACATCAGACACAGGGGCCTGTGGGGGAGTGAGGGGCTGGGGGAGGGATAGCATTAGCAGAAATACCTAATGTAAATGACAAGTTGATGGGCGCAGCAAACCAACATGGCACATGTATACCTATGTATCCAACCTGCACATTGTTCACATGTACCCTAGAACTTAATGTATAATGATAATTTTAAAAAAAGAATTTGCTAACAAGATAAACCTTATGTTAAGTGCTCTTGCCACAAAAGGAAAAAACTAAACAAAACAATACTAAAGGGGGACAGGAAGAAGCCTTTGGAGGTGATGGATACATTTATGGCATTGCTTGTAATGATGGTTACAGAATGTATACATATCTCCAGACACATTAAGTGGTATGCATTGAATATTTATAGCTTTTTATATGCCAATTATAAATCAATAAAGTGGTTTAGAAGTTAATTTTAAAAATAGAAAGTATACTTGTTTCCTGGGTTTCTTCTCGGTCATTTGGTGTGTCTGTTTTGTGAAGGGTTGAGACCTGTACCAAGCTTTCTGGGCACTGTGAAGCCCTAGTTATTATGATAGGGGAGGCAGGAAATTGATGAGGCAGGGGAGATAGGAGAGACATTTCATGACATAGGTATGAAAAATGTGTCAATGAAGCATCAAATTCTGTAAAATATTTGTAGAGATTTATTCTGAGTGAAATATCAGTGACAATGGACAAAGCCCTCAGGAGGTCATGAGAATATGTGCCCAAGGTGGTCAGGGTGCAGCTTGGTTTTATACATTTTAGGGCGACATGAGCCTTCAATCGAACACATTTAAGAAATACATAGGGTTGGTCCGAAATGGCAGGGTTGGGTAGGGGGGGATGGGGTGGGCGAAGCTTCCAGATTATAGTTAGATTTAAATTTTTTCTGGTTGACAATTGGTTGAGTTTATCTAAAGACCTGGGATCAACAGAAAGGAATGTCTGAGTTAAGATAAAGAATTGTGGAGACCAAACTTCTTATTTGCAGAGGAAACTTTAGGTTTCCTCTTCAGGGAGACTATGTTGTAAAATGTTTCTCATCAGACTTAAAGTCTGTGTTGATGTTAACGCTGGAGAGGTATAATGAGACACACCTGAACCCGCACTGCCCATCATGGCTTGGAACAGCCTCTCAGATTAAATCTTAAAGGAGCCTTGGCTGAGGAGGAAATCCATTCAGATGGTTGGGGGGCCTTATAACTTTATTTTCGGTTTACATTCATGGATTTGTGATACACTTTTTTTTTTTTTAGACAGAGTCTCACTCTGTCGCCCGGGCTGGAGCGCAGTGGCGCGATCTCAGCTCACTGCAACTTCTGCCTCCCAGGTTCAAGTGATTCTTGTGCCTCAGCCTCCCGAGTAGCTGGGATTACAGGTGTGCATCACCACGCCTGCCTAATTTTTGTATTTTAGTAGAGATGGGGTTTCACCGTGTTGGCCAGGCTGGTCTCAAACTCCTGGGCTCAAGCAATCCACCTTGGCCTTCCAAAGTGCTGGGATTATAGGCATGAGACACTGCACCTGGCCCGTGATACACTTATTTATCCATCTATTTGTTTATGCCTAGCCGACTTTAGAAAGGGTTGAACGTGGTGGACAAAAGGACATCGATGCCAAAGTATTTTAAGATGAAGAAATATAAGTGAAGGAAAAATAAGTATAGGAAATTGCAGGAGGGAAGTCCCAGGAAACTTGTTAGAGGTACAGACTTGAGACCCATAGCCAGAGGGTGACATGATGAATTACATGTTTCACCATATTCACTAGGTTAAAAAATTAGCTGTTTGCTCGCGGAAAATATGTCTAGTTCTGGGAGACACTGTGTAATATCATCAATAGTGTCCTAAATTATCAGAAAGGCAGCAATTAATACTATAGTGCTTTTCTAAAGATGTAAAACAACTTACTCCCTCACTACAAAATTAAGAGAGGCTCAACATAAGGTGCTTGGAAAATCCTCATCATCAATAGCTTCTGGGAAAGATGAAAGCTTAGAAACACATTAGCCAGCTCCCTTCCTCTGCCCAGTCCCAACGAAAGTCACTGAAGAAATGTAAAAACAGGGGGAGACCTGCATCTGGAATGAGAGCCAAGGAAAGAAGCCATCCAAATACCAGAAACTTCTAAGAATTCCCAGCACACGAGGGAGCAGATGAAACACGGAAGCCAAGTGTATAATGTATAATTCAGCCCCCGGGAGAACTCCCTGGCCTTGTAGAGGATGAACTGATACTCACAAGTTTATAGGGTGAGGGCAGCCGGTGAGAACGCGACACGAGAGGTTCCAGGAAGCCCAACGCGGGAGTCATTTTAGTACCGCAGCTTGTCAGAATTTAAGGGCAGCTGAGAGGCAGGGTTCGGAGTTTATGCGGCTCAGCTGAGAGAAAGCCGTAGAAAGAAGAGATTCCCCGAGAGTGGCAGGGCTCTCTGGGAGAGTCATGGAGCAGGGAGAAACCAGGAGGGAGTCAAATGTAGCTGTGCAGGCACAAGGCAATGGCCGCTTAACTGAGCGGAGGCCATATTTTATTTATTTTTTACTGCTATTTACTGAAGCAGTATTTTTCTTAGCCAGCAACTCCAGAAAAGTTGACAATTTTAAAGCTCTTCACCAAAAATGAATATGAGAATAATTAGAAAAATATCAAAATAATAAAGAGAAATATGCAGTGTTATATTAAAATGTAATATAAAACTTTGATAATAATACTGGAACCAGAATAACACATATAAATCATACAAAATTTCAAATCAGTTGGCAAAAAATGAATTAGTATACGGTGTTGAAATAGCTGTCTGGCCTTTTTTCAGAATATTAGATCACCACCCACCATAGCTAATAACAAAGTAAATTTTAGTTGGATTGAAAAAACTAACACTTCAAACATAAAAGGAGTAAAAGAATATTTGGGTAACACCTTCATAATTTCAGTGAGGGAAAGGCCTTTCCAGGAACCATATCAAAAGCAGAAGCAAGAAGGAAAATATAGTTTTTTTACTACATAAAAATTTAAATTATTTATGTAAATAATAAATATCCATAAACGAACTTAAAAAGCAAAATTATAAATGGAAAATATTTTTATGTAACAGGCAAAGAAAAATATCCTTTTTATAAAGAAGTCTGGCAAAGAAATAAAAACATTCTAATTGAGTAAATGGGCAAAGGGCATGAACAGACTAACAAGAAACAAAGAAACATAAATGAGACCAGGTGCTGTGGCCCACGCGGGTAATCCCAGCACTTCGGGAGGCTGAGGTGGGTGGATCACTTGAGGTCACAAGTTTGAGACCAGCCTGGCCAACATAGTGAAACCCTGTCTCTACTAAAAAAATACAAAAATTAGCTGGGCATGGTGGCACGCACCTGTAATCCCAGCTACTCAAGAGGCTGAGGCACAAGAATCGCTTGAACCTGGGAGGCAGAGGTTGCGGTGAGTGGAGATGGCACCACTGCACTCTAGCCCTCTAGCGTTGGCAACAGAGCAAGACTTCGCCAAAAAAGAAAAAAACAGAAAAAACAAACAAACAAACAAAAACACCATAAATGAATAGAAAATGTATAGAAATGTTCATTTTGACTACGAATTAAAGAATTGCAAAATTGAACATTTGGATACAAAATTTTACCAACCACATAACAAGATTAAAAGGAAGAATTATCCAACTATTAGGAGAGTATAAGGAAATTGGTACTGTTGTTGTTACAGTGAGAGCCATAAATAGTAGGCACTTTTGAGGGAAATGTAACAATATTTGTCAAAAGTTTATAAATCTTCTGTTTCTAAGAGTTTATCCTAAGGAATAACAAGAACTGAGAAAAATAGATGAATATAAATTATTTATAATAAAAAATGGAAAACAACTTAGATAATAATCGGCTATTGATAAAATTGGAGTACGGTATAACCATCGGAAAAAATATTATTCATCAGTGCTTTTCCAATTGCACTTCCCACAGTGACCCCCAGAGGGCTCATTTTGCTGGCCTGCTCCAGGGCAGATCTGGGAGCTGCTGGCTGTCTCAGTTTCAACCAAAGATACCTGAGCTTTCAACACTTTCCTATACTGGGTTCGAGATAAAATTATATTTGAAGAAAGGATCTTACTACCTGAAAAAAAACGCCACTTGCACAAGTTCATATTTCTTAACAGGAAAAGATGGTCATAACAGGCTTTTCAGAGGAAAAAAATTAGGTTACAAGGTAGCATCTGTATCATGATCTCATTTCTAAATGTGTAATCTATGTATTATATATGCATGCGTTATCAAAATTTAAGCTTGATGTTTCTGGTTGGTGCCACTATGGATTTTTTTCCTTTTCGCTTATTTTTATTTGCTAGTGTTTCCATAATCAATGTGTGTAACTTATATGATTTTATAAAAAGGTAAATGAGTTACATGGAAAAGAGGAAGGCTAAGCAGCAGAGAAGTACAGAAATGGACAAGAGCACATGGAAGAGGGAGTCTGACTTTCTGGGGGTGAGAAACATGAGACAGTCTACCTTATATGCAAACCTGCATTTCATCTGTTCGATCCTGGATCCTTCAGCCCTGAGAAGTCACTCTTCGTGGCAAATGGGCTCAGCTGCCTGGAAGGCCATCAGTCTCCCTGCTGTGGCAGCTGTGTCACAGCCTAAGAGAGTGGGGCTTTCACAGTGTAGCCCCAGCACCAGTATGAGAAAAACAGCTCCAAGCCTATACCCTGCTGGGCCTTTGGGGAAACATCTTTGGAGACCTTGGTAGAATTGATTCTAAAGTATGATTCTATACTCTCTTCCCTGTCCATCCCTCTCAAAAGTGAATGCACTGTTCATCCATCAAGTGGAAACTTTGTGGGGCCCAGGAGTCACACGTTGCCCTTAAGAGTGCCCTGGGACCTATAGAAGAAGATGACATTAGAATTCTAACCATTGAAAGAACAAGAGCACAGGGGGCAGCTACTAATGTCACCCAGGACCATAGAAACCCATCAGGCTTCACACCCCCACCATCAGGAAGAACCCCCTCCAGTCCTATTACCTGCCCTCTTCATCCCACCCTGCTTCTTTCCTAATCTGAACTCCCACTGCTTCTCTCCACGCCTGGTTTTTCTCTAATCCTTTAGGGACCAGCTCCCCTATGCCATCAAACTCCTAATGGGAGGCTCCCTCCACCTCCTGCCTCCTGAGGTGGCTGATTCCCTTAAGACATCTCAAGAGGATGCTCCTCAACCTTCGTTTTTAGGTACCTCATGGCCTGGTGGTGGTGAAGACATTTTCCTACCTTTCTAGACCACCTCCAGGCCATTTCTCCTTCAGTATTGCATACGCATGCCCGCTCTGTTTCTCTGATGCTCATGCTATCAGTCTAGACTACCTTCTACAACACCTCCCCATATGTCTGTGCCCATATGGCCACAGCCCTCATCCAGTGAAGATGTTGACACTATTCTCAGTCTCTCACCTTTCATACTGTCCTAATCACAGGTACTCGATGTCTACATAAACTAGTCTAGTGAGAGGGCTTCACATGATGACTCACAGAGCTTGATATGTTCCCTGCATTTGAGAGCATTGTGGACCAATGACTACATCACTCCTGAGAATGTTGAAGAGAAGCTGGTTGGCGCTGTGGTCCTAGCCCAGGGGGCTGATGTAAAACCTGCATCATGAAGTTTGCCTGAGGCTGTGTTAAAAAAGATCCTGCCCCAGACATTTCTGCCAGAGAAAGAGGCCTCCCTGGAGGTCACCAGGGAGGGTGGAAGGTCACTGCCCAAGTCAAGGAAGTGGCCACCAGCAAGACCGCACAGGAGAATTTCCAAATGACCCAGAAAAGTTCCTCAGGGGACCAAGAATCAGCTTTGGATGCAGCCAGGCACAGAGAGCACAAAGCCCTCTGATGACAGCAGCAGTCAAGCAAGAACTCTGTCTTCTTCCTCCTCCTGGTTCCCTGTACCCCAGCTCCAGAGAGACCCCAATGTGGATAGCAACCTGGGGGAAGAGGAGGAATAGCAGACAAGGATAGAAAGCAGAAGGGCTGGTACCTCTGCTGGACTTCCTACTTGAAGCAAGCCCACCTAGGGAGAAAAGACTTAACTTGAAATCTTCTTGGGAATTTGGGGGTTTTTTATTGTTATCTAGGATTTTAATTACTAATTTTCATGTAATTATTAAATTGACCAATGTTTACCACTTAATGTGTCAGTCACCTATGAGTCATCACTAACATCAAGGGACTCGAGTTTCCAAATGCAGGCAGGAAAACCTCTCCCCCTGTCCCCAGTGGATTACCGGTTGCATGTAAGGAACAGGAAAGACCTTAATCAGATTGCTATTATAATTCTACCCCAAGACTCCTGCTTGCTCAGTGGGCCAATAACAACTCTTTTCTACATGAGTCTAATATCTCTTTTCAGTGCGTACAATTCAGGAAGAACAGAACCCTAAATATTATTCTCCTAAATATTTTGGGTTTGGATTTTAATAGAGTCCCTAGTTTCCTCTAGATTTTTCTCACTTCTTGTAGCTCGACCACAGTCAACACACTGTCGAACAACACCACCTGACTCTACATTCCAACCCCACCCAAAGACACACACCTGCTTTCCAAGTTGAAAGTAGGGGAGCAGGGTGGCCTCTTATTTCTGGAAGAAGGTCCCAGAGCCAATGAGCACAGAAAGCCCAGCTAGGTGAGGGATTAAGACGAGAGTTTCAACAACAGCTTGACAGAAAGCATCACATCATAACAACGGGTGTATTTTAAAGGTACTTGCTTATGTATTAATTGTCTCTCTCCAGTCCCATCATAACCTGCTGAGGTGGCCAGAGCAGGTATTTTTTATACCAATTTAAAGAAAAGATGAGGCTGAGACTGCATGGTTTAGCCAAGGTCAGAATATTGCAACTAAAATCCAGTGTGCAGACATAGCTACCAGGTTTCTGGGCTGGTTTTGAATGCACCCTACTCTCCAGAACAAAGTTCAGTGTTCTTTCTCTGCCTTGTAAGTCCACCCATGTTCCTACCAAAAAAAAAAAAAAAAGGAAAGAAGGTTCCTTCCCATTTGGCAAATAACTCTCAAAAACTGTCCCAGTGCTTTGCAGTGCTGGGTACAGTGAAAAGATGCCACGTGGACCAAAGGCTGTAACCCTGCCTGGTAACAAGAGACTGCATATGGGTAGACACAACTCAGCATTTGCACCGCAACTTACCAAATGTACATGGTACAAACTGAGCTCCCTAATACTGCAGGAATGGATGTGTCAGCATCTCAAGTCAGATGGGTAAATCAGGAAAGAAAAAGCACCAACCTTAGGCCAGGCAATGTGCTGCCTTCTGTTCAAGCTTCCCTTTGTAATCTTCACATTGACTCTGTATGGAGATACTGTCTCCCTGTTTACAGAGTAGGAAACTGAGGCTCTGGGAGGTTCTGTGAGGTCCAGGGTGGCTGCCCCACAGTGATCCTTTTCTATAGCAGACTCCATTGTGCTCCCAAAAATGGTGGCCACATACCCAGACATTCCTCTCTTTTCTTTGGGCAGAAAAGCAAGCCAGGGTCCTCATTGTGATTGCCTGGAGCCTGTCTTTCCTGTTCTCCATTCCCACCCTGATCATATTTGGGAAGAGGACACTGTCCAACGGTGAAGTGCAGTGCTGGGCCCTGTGGCCTGACGACTCCTACTGGACCCCATACATGACCATCGTGGCCTTCCTGGTGTACTTCATCCCTCTGACAATCATCAGGTAAGAAGCCGTCAGGACAGGACCACATGGGGGGATGGGGCGGGGGGGGGCTTTCCTGTTTCTCCAGCTGCTGCTCTCCTCCCCAACAGACCCATTTTTCCTAGTGCCCTTGGGGGAACTGACCAGGCCACAAGATTTTATGTGTAGCTACCATAGGCTAAGCCCAATTTCTTCAAAGTAGAGTAAGGAGAAGGGAATTAACAATTACTGGGTATATAGGGCAGGCACTGTGCTAAATAGCTAACAATTATCACATTAGCCACAGTATAACCCTGTGAAATAATTTCCATTGCCCCAGTTGAATGAATAATGAAACTCAAGCTCAGAGTGATTAAGTAACTTACTCAACATCAAACAGGATTGATATCCAGGTTTTTCTGATTTCATACCATATTATTTCTTTTATATCTCGCAGCCTTCCAAATATAAGGCAAATTACCAGTTTCAGGGATTTTGTAAATGAAAAGATAGACATACTTGAAACAAGCTGAACACAAAACTCAGTATGCACTAATATGCTAAACTGTCTATGCAGTGGAGTCAGATAATGGCAGGGAATATATTTTGGAAGCCACTACTGAAGGAGGAAATGATTCAGGTAGGATAAGGGAGAAGTGGGGAGGAAGCAGAGTCTGTGATGACCAGAAATCAGAGTGAGTGTAGAGGCCGAGTGGACGGGTACACAGTGCCAATGGGACAGAAGTTGGCAGTGAGCTCCTCCCAGTGACTGGGGGAGGCTCAGTTGTGAATGACCTTGGCAAAAAAGTCATAGGATGTCCTTTGTCCTGCAGCCAATGGTGAGCTGTAGAGGGTCTTTCAACAGAGATTAGCACAACAACCTGGTCAAGGTAGGGTCTCACTTGGCCATGCCATGTGGCAGGATCACCCTCTGAAATGGGCTCTGCACGTGTAGATGGGGTGGGAGACTACAGGAAGAGACCTGGCACATTGTGTGTATCCTTGAGCCATGATGATGCTGCACCTTTTGGGTACGTCTAAGCCTGCCATACTGTGTCATATAACACATTGTAAGCAAAGGAAGATCATCAGCCTTTGTTTTTGATAGTGTAAAGAGAGCTGTGATAAAAATCCTTGTACTTAAAACTGTACATGAGTCTCTGGTTATTTCCTCATAACTCATTCTCGTGGAATTACTAGATCAAAGGTATAGATCAAAGATGATGCACATTTTAAAACTTTTGATGCATAGTCACAAGCTGCCCTTGAGAAAAGCTGTATTGCTTCTTGGCCTGTTAGCTAAGATCACTTGTAGAAAAGGTATATTCTGGGCAACACCATACAAGGGCTCTTGTTTTCTGCTCCCCTGATCCAATGGAAGGTAGCACTATTACCTTACTAAATCTTTGCCAACCTGAGTTTAAAAAGTATTTCATTGTTTTAATATGCATTTCTTTAATTACTAAGCTGGTTGCATGCTTTTCAAGTGTTTTCTGATACGGTGGGAGTCACCTTTTCCTGCTCATTATTCATCTTTAGTCTAATAAAATACTATAGCTGGGAGAAACGTTATCCATCATATGGTCAAACCCCTGAATTTTTCATAAGAGTAGAATTAAGACTAAAAGGAGTTAACTGCCTTGCCCCCGCCCCCTCATCAGAGATTGAGATGGGCAAGCACAGAGTGACCTCAATAGCCAACCCAGCAGCCTTTCCAAAATGGGGTGTTGTCCAGTCATCTCTGCTGAATGGACAACTTAACACCAACACTTTATTTTGACTTATTGCCCTCCACTCCATCAAGCTGAGCTTGAGAGAAAGTTTGAAGGAGAAAAGGTTATTTAGACAACCATCCAAGGTAAGTCACAGCGCATGGGAAGGGGCCCATGGCAGAGGAGACAGGCAAGTGAGCCACAGCGGTCAGAGAGCATTTGGAGGAAAGTGGCTTGTGTCATCCTGAGCAACTGAGGCATCGATTTCAGTGGCAGTGCATGTCCTGGCTTCACTGCTGATTGATTTCCCATCAACTCAAGAAATGAACTCCAGTCAAAGTCCCCGCTCAGCAGAGTGGATGCTGCAGCACATGGACCACGCAGCTCAGGTTATCCTGTATCTACGATTTCCCCATTAATATGGGCTGCTTTTTCCACCAGGACTTCTCCTCAAACTTGCCTATGGGCTAGCTAGTGTGTTTTTTTTGTGTCCTTGAAAGGGCAAAATACAATGTGTTTGCTGATTGAGGGAAATGATTTCAAAAACTGGTTTCCCTCAGCTCTCACCAAGCTAAAGCCTCTGAAAGGCCAGATCCTAGCTCCTTGCTTCCAGCCCGTGACAGTCATGAAAACTCAGCCATGACCTCCAGCCATCCTTGAGCTTCTCTGAAGCATTTCCTACCTGACAAGAGGCTCCTCTTCCATCACCTTCCCTCTTTCGTGGCTCCCTGCTGCTGAAGAAAGAACTTCTCTCTTGGGGACTAACATCCTCCACCTCCTTCAGCAACAAGTATCTTTTCAAACACCAGGCCCTGGGGGGGCGAGTTTTGTGAGGAACTTGTTTCCAACTAGTACCTGGCATAGGTGCTACAATTTCATCTCAGAGATAAGGTTCAACTCTTATTCTTTCTTTATTACCTATATTCTGGCCCCCTGGGCTCAATTCTCTGAGTAAGGTTAAATTCTTCATTTCAAGCTTAAATAGACAAGGAAAACAGCTCAAGGAAAGTGTTCACTCGTGTTCACCATGCCTCATTCTCCTTCATGCATGCTACATATGCTACATTTACCAAATTGACAGAAAAAAAAACATATCTTAGTTATTTTATTTTGCATTTCTTTCATTACAAATGAGGTTAAATATATTTTATATGCTTTTTGCCATTTTTGTTTTTTTTAAAGTACTTATTAGGTTGGTGCAAAAGTAATTGCGTACTTTGCCATTGAAAGTAATGCCACTTTTCTTGTTTAAATGTTTTTATTTTCTCTATTCTCTATCTTTAGAAATTATTCATACAATAACCTTTTTCTTTTTGCATATGTTGCAAATATTTCTCCTAATTTGTCATTTGCCTCTCTATTGAGTATGGTTTTATTTTGGTTTTGATTATTAAAAGTAGTGATTGATGTAATTAGGAAAAAAAGAAAAAGCACAAATAACTAACTCAGTGGCTCTTCTGCCACAAATACCTCATTGTTTTACTTATTGCCCAGCTTCGTATGCATTTAAGTATCTGCTAGGACAAGATCTACTTGTTTTTTTTCAAAGATTCTCTGGCTGCTTCATGGTGAGCTGCTGATGCCTCACCTGCACTCCCAGCTCCAGCCATGGAACAAACACCCCTCTGGCCCATGTGCATCACTCCCATGCCTGAACACTCTGCCAAGCTCACCTTGCCTTGTTTCACCCAACTAGTTCACATCCCTTGTGTCTCATTTCCAATACCAACTCCACAGTAGAGCTTCCCTTGCCAACCCTGGACCAAGAGGCACCTCAGGTCCTCACTCCCTAACCTCCAACCTCACTTTGTCCATGTCATCATCTAGACTTCATGGCAGTTTGACTGTATCTCATGAGTGCAGGGACTGTGGCCTCTTCATTTCTGGATTTCACATCCAGCACACACTAAACAGTTGGTGAATATTAGATTGAATGAATAACGCAATAAATTGCACCGAACAACAGATGTGTCACGTCACTCTCCCTAGTCTTTCTCTCCCTCTCTCATTCTCTCTCTCTCTCTGTCTCTCACACACATCACACACACACACACACACACACACACAAACACATGTGTACACATACTGCTAATATAGAAATTTCTGGCTATCTAATGCCTAGATCAGTTTTTGGCATATGATAGCTCCTCCATAAATATATGTGAGAGGGAAGAAGAAAGGGAGAAAAGAAAGGAGGGGGGAAGAAAGACAGGGAGGGAGGGAAAGAGAGAGAGAGAGGCAGTTGTATTGTTGGTGGCAAACTCTCATGAGAGCTGCATATGAATAAAGATGTAGCTGTTCCATCATCCACTAAATCAGGCTCCCAGGAGTTGAAACCATAGTGACTGACAGCAAAGGCAATACATTGTTTTTCTGGGTCAAAACAACAGGAGTTGTTTTGAAATTCACTTGACATAACTGTCTAATTGTTGCTGGGGAGGTTATTAGCCCTGGTGTAATTGCTTTACTTTAGCTGTGCTTATTTTCTTGCTACCTAATTGATTTTTCATTCTCTTATCATTTTCATCTCTGTAAGATAAAGATAGAAGCAGAAGAGATTCACAACCGACAATTGCAAAAAAAAAAAGTGGAAAAAGCACATTAGTCATGGATCATTGATTTGTCATATGTGAGAAAAATTCATTTATTTTGCTTAGGAAATGGGATCACATTGTGGGAAAGCCCCATGCCAGGTTGGTGCAGCCCTGTGGATAGAATACATGGTCATGGTGGGTAAAAGCGCCCCAGGGACCTGGCCAGCACTTGCCATGGGCATAAGGTCCAAGGTCAAAGAGGATCACAGGGCCCACAATAAAAGTAGTCATCAAAATGAATAAAGAGAGATTGTAAGGGTCTCCACTAATGCTGAAAACCTGGATGGAGAGGAAGGTACAGATTATGGAGTCATTTTGCAGGGGCAATCCACAAAACTTATCTGCAATCTGATTGATCAGATAAAGGAAAAAGGAAAAGAGACAAAGCCAAGTGTGGTGACTCACACCTGTAATCTCAGCACTCTGGGAGGCTTAGGCAGGTGGACCTCTTGGGCCCGGGAGTTCAAGACCAGCCTGGCAGCATGGTGAAACCCTGTCTCTATAAAATATACAAAAATTAGCTGGGCATAGTGGCGCACACTGGTAGTTCCAGCTATTCAGGTGGCTGAGGTGGGAGGTCAAGGCTGCAGTGAACTATGATCCTGACACTGTACTCCAGCCTGGGTGAGAGAGCAAAACCCTGTGTCCAAAAAAAAAATGGGGACACACAGCAACGCAGATGTCTCTTTGATGCTTGATCACTACGCTCCAAGAAGTAGTCTGATTTGGCAATAATACCCTAGTTATTAGGTGTTCGCCATGCTAACAGAAAAGCTGGTACTGGTTCTCACTCAGCTGATTGGCCCTAAGTAAAAAGAGGGGTGACTTAGGCCCAAATCCCTAAAGCATAAGACATTTCTTAACTTTTCCCCTGTGTACATGGTTGATAACCATAAATATTTGAATTATTGGTCAATTAAATACTGGGGTTGCAATTGACATAACCATTAACTTTCCATGGTGGGTGTAACCTTACCTTGCACAGTATTTCACTTTCTGGGGAAGAAGTTTCCCTGTTCTAGCAAATAGTCAACTTAGGGTTGAACTCACTAATAACATTTTTCTCATTTTTTCTTTACTGCAGGCATACAAATTGCAAAAATAGTCCCTGGGCAATTACATAAGAGAGAATGGAGATGCTCCAAAAAAGTCCCTGAGCTTTCCTGGAGCACTTGGAGGGGTTCACTCAGCAAGAATGGGAAAAGGCAGTAAGAAACAGAGATTTTAACATTGCCATTAATTAAGTTATATTCTAAAGATCATTAAAAGCAATTAGTGCTTTGTTGGCTACTGCAAACTGAAGCTCTGATTTTTTTAAATAATTCTCAAGAGGGAAGACACGCAGTTTTAAAATAAAGCATTGCTTTGTTCCAAAGTTTTTAGTCAAGGTGCTTAATGTAGTCAAAATATCAAGTAATATTAAAGAAGAGTAGTTTTTATATTTATCAAAGAGTACCTAGGATACAAAACTTGCTGACACTTTTGAATCCTTAACACTTTGTTTTCCTGTTAGGCACAGATTAAATCATGTTAAGAATTGGTGTGATATAGTATAAAAAATAGGCAAAAAAGAGGAGAAAGGAAATTAGTCTCTACTAATTTTCCAGCACCGTACTTGGCACTTTAAATATTGTCACATCTGATACTCAAAAAGTTCGAGAGGTCTGTATTGTTAACACCATTTTGTAGAACCTCAACTGAGGCTCAGTGTAGTAGTTATCTATTACTGCATTACAAATCACCACAAACCTAGTGACTTAAATCAAGATACATTTGTTATCTCACAGTTTCTGTGGGTCAAGAATTTGGCCATGGCTTAACTGGGTCCTTTGCTCATGCAAGGCAGCCATTCAAGTTGTTTATCCAGGGCAGGGGTCATCAGAGGCTGGACTGGGAGAGGCTCTTTTCCAAGCTCCCTCAGGTCCTTAGCAGAATTCATTTTCTTGCAGCTGTGGGATTCATGGCACCTTGCTTCTTCAAAGCCAGCGATGCATAGAGACACCAACAAGACAGGCACTACATTCTATGTAATCAGTCCCATCCCCTTTGCCACACTGCGTTGATTAGAGGCAAGTCACCTGCTCTTCCCACACTAAAGGGGTGAGGATCAACAAAGCCATGAATGCCAGAATCAGGGATCATAGATGTCATTTAAAAGACTGTCTAAAGTCAGGACTGTACAACAGACAAGTAGTAGAGGAGACCCAAGTTTTTCTGACTCTAAGGCCTATTTTTGGATTCTAATCACAGCTCTCCCTCAAACCATTTGGGCTATCTTGAGGAAACTGCATAACTTTACCAGGTCTTAGCCTCCTCACTTAAGAAAGAAGTAACTCCATCCAATGGATCCTCATGGTCACTTTCAGTTGCGATTCTATGAACAGCAAGTATAGGGGGCAGGCATGGTTAAAAGATCTGTCCCTTCACACCTTGCACTCGGGGAGGTGGGAGTGGTCTTCTCTGTGTCCTCACAGTAGGGATCCACCAGCCACTTTAATACTACCTTTGGTTCTTTCTGCAGCATCATGTATGGCATTGTGATCCGAACTATTTGGATTAAAAGCAAAACCTACGAAACAGTGATTTCCAACTGCTCAGGTAAGTCTCTACTCGGCATGGCCCAATTCTTGGCTAATTTGCTTCTCCAAAGGTTTTCTTCTAGCAAATGTGAGCTAGGGACTCCTTGATACACAAGCATACAGGATCATATCAGGACCCAGCCGGCAGACCAGACCCACCAAAGTCTGTCACAGGCGGGCTCTGTCTTCCCCCATGTGACCTCCCTGAAATCTAGGAGAAGGAAGGGGGCACTTTGGACCTGGTCAAGCTATGCCAGCAGAGAGTTAGCCTTTGACCTAGGATCCAAGGGTTACCCCAGCCTCAGGTCTGGCAAAGAAGCACCTTGGAGGACACAGATAAGAAAAGACAGACTGTCCAAGGAGGACATCACACCTTCAGCAAAGATGAGGATAGGCTTTTCTGATTGGCTTGAATTTTCAGATACATAAAGCTGCCATCTGTCCATAGAACAATCTTGGACCCTAAGCCAGTAAAGGCACGGTGGTCCATGCTTTCCCAACTGACACACCAATTCAAACCAGATGAAGCCTAAGACCACCTACTACAACTCTTCCCCACATTCCTTCTCAGTAAACCTGAATGCAGAGCCTCTCATATGCAATAGACTCTGAGCCCTGGAAGCCTACCCTGCTTCTCAGGAAAACATTACTGGACCTGACCAAGGTCAACCTGGAGAAAACACAGCAAACCCAGGGGCCAAAAGAAGAAAGGGCTTCTAGTTTTCTGTTGTTATAATGTGATAGGTCTGCAGAAGAAGACTGGCTCCGCTCAGCTTCCACACCCCTCCCATTCCTTGTGCACACACATACACACAACGTAGGCTCATATACACAAATACACACACCTTCACACACTTAGTCTCACACACACTAACAATGCATACTCACACCTATATGCACTCACACAAGGACAACAAGCTATACCACAAATATCTGGAATAAGAAGAGCTACTTTCTGTTCCAGATGTACCACTAAGAGCTGTGCCACCTGGCAAAGTTATCTAATCCCTGGGCTCCAAGAGGTTAAAATAAGGGGATAGACTGGATTCTCCCTAAGCCCTCCTCTTTTCAGACTGTGAGCTAAACTTTTGTTGGACCAAGACAGAGCTTGTTTTCTCCCTCTTAAAGCTACTTTTTCCAATAAGACTGTGAGGCCACCAAGAGGATGCACAAGTATTATCGGGCACTGATAACCTGTGTCTCTTTCCCTGGAAGTATGAGTGGAGATACATAAGTCTGGGTTCTTTACCTGAATTCAGTTCAATTCTTCTGTACTCTTCTGCATGTCAGGAGTGGTACAGGGACTGGAAATGACAAACGAATGAATAGCATGGTTCCTGACTATAGGCAGCTTACAGTCTAGGGCCTTGGGTCTTGGCCCTGGCTACACAGTAGAATCGCCTGGGGAGCTTTTACAATGCACCAAAACCCAGACACCATTCCCTGAGAGATTCTGATTCACTCCATCTGGAGTAGGGCATGGATTTTATTATTTTGGAAAAGCTCTTCAGGCATTTTTAATGTTCAACCAGGTTTGACAATCTGGTCCAGTGAGACACAGAGTCATAGGTGGCTGACCTTCACACTGACTGACCAGTGTAACCAAGAGATGTGCTTAGGCTGCTTGGAAATTTTCAACCCACGAAGACCCAGTCATTCAGCTTGGGGCTAATTCCGGCCCCCATGCAGATCCTAGTGCTTCCCTTCCACTGGTGCAGTCTCCACACCCTGGTTTTTCTGGAAAAGCAAAAGCAATCAGAGAGAATAAACACAAGTGAATTCATTCTATTCAGTGCAGTTGGCTTTGGTTAAAAGTTAGAATATTTGTCTGAAAAAAAATTGGATGAAGACATCCTTCCTCTATCAGATATCAAATAAATGCAGTAAGTACTATAATAATAATACTAAAATCATTGAAAGAGAATTATATGGACAGGGAAATCCAACAGAACAGAAATGCTAAAGGAAACCTCAGGAATTTAGAATGTGATGAAGTATTTTAAACTGATAGAGAAATAGAAATGGTTTAATTACTAATGTTGAGACAACTGCCCATATGGAAACAATCATATATTAGATTGTTGTATCATATGCTACAAGGAAATACACTCCTCATGAAACGAAGAACAAAAGATAGAATGAGGGAGAAAGAAAGAGTGAGAGAGAAAGAGTGAGGAAAGAAAAGAAAGAAAAAAGAAAGAAAGAAAGAGAAAGACAGAAAGAAGAAAGAAAGAGAGAGGGAGGGAGGGAGGGAGAAAGGAAGGAAGGAAGGAAAAGAAAGAAAGGAAAGGAAAGATGGGTAGAGGAAGAGAGGCGGGGGGGAAGAAAGAGAAAGAAAAAATATAGGAAATATTGTTTATAATCATGAAAAACTGAAAAGATCTGAATATCCTACAATGAGGGAACTGAGCATAATAACTATATAGCCATACAATTAAATACTACAGCTCTAAAACTTATTATATAGAGTGTACTTATTGCCATAGAAATATTTCTCCAATATATTACATTAAGAAAAAGAAAGCAGTATGGTATCCCTTTTATAGATATGTGCACATATTTTTACTTAGTGGAATATATATGTGCCTGTGTAGATAGATGATAGCTAGAGAGAGAGGGAGATGGAAAATATCAAGAAGCTAAATGTTATCAATGTTATTGCAGTTATCTCTGAGTGGTCAAATTTTAGTTGATTTTTGTTTTCTTCTATTTTCCACTTAGCCATGTGTTAAAATTCTCTACAGTTACCTAAATCATACAATTGAAACAATTGCCCTGTGGCCCTTTCACCTGAGTAAACAGCCAATATTATCCTAGATGTATATATGTATATTCATTTTTTAAAACCATCAAGTCAGGCCCCACAAAACATATATTTGCCATGCACTTCTCTGTATAAATGTCATGCTTAGACCCTCTAAGGCCCACTCAAACCATCGTCCACTCATCTCTCAACACAGACAGACAAGTCAGAGGGAAGACGGAGCAGCTCCTGTCTGCCACGGCTAGGTCCTTTCCTTGTGTTCTTCCCTTTAACTCATTTCCTGTTTGCCCCATTTCACCCATGGCCCATTGCCCATTTCCCATTTAACCCATTTCCCGTTTGAGAATACTGCACAGGCAGTGAGTTGCACTTTTTTTTCTAAACAGTAAATGGGTTAATCCACAACTCTTTGAGGTGGTGTTATTAACTGTCTCTCACAGACAGAAGACAGGCTCTAAGGTTACGCAGTTTGCTTGTTTTCATGGGTAGCATGTGACACAACTGGTATTCAAATGCACACATATCGAATGCACACATAAAGACAAGACTTTTTAAAAATTAAAAACACAAACTCAGGGTCTTGGGTGTGGCTTCCTTTCCTGGACACTCCCTCCAGAGCTCTGCCTTCAGAGAGCTATTCCTACCTCATCTCCTAAAGGTTTTGTTTTGATATATTTAAAATCTAAAGGCTGAGTCATGACTGGCAGTGTGGAGACCAATTTTGTGGAGGTAGCCGAGGTCTTCCTGTACTTTCAGATGAATTAGATTGGTGTAAACCCCTGTCTTGTGGCTTCTGACAATTCCGTGGGTCTGACATGCTCCTCCCTGCTTGTCCCTCTGAGCACTCACTCTCACTGTCTCACCTCCTACAGCTCTCCTGTTCCCTCCACAGCAGCACCGCCCTTGCTCACCACCTTCCTCAGCACGCCTCCCCCCAGGGAGACTGAGTTCCTGGCTCTCTCCAAAGTTCCCATGTCTCCTGCTACTATATATGCCAGTCCTTGCACTCTTGGGCTCCCCTGACTTCCAGTCCTTGAAACTGTACAAAGCCACTTGGAGATCTGTTTCCCACTGATATAGAGTATGCCATTACTCCCTCCCAAAGGTGGAAATGGCTACCTCCACTTTTTATTCTTTAATATAGTTTTATATCTCCATTATATCTATTTTTTAGTTACCGTTAGTGACCTCATCCTGAAATGAGGGCAGCTGGTATTCTCAGAAGCTTATATGCTCTCTATATCTTATTCGTAAATGGAACACAGTTGATTTCCCATCTGTCATTACAGCCAAGCAGCTCTGGAGTTGGCAGGTAAATGGGATCTCCAGCTGGGTCCGCATGCCAGGATTATTGCTCATCAACAAGGGGACATTAGCCATGATTAGTGTGAACAGAAGCTCACTTTGTAAACACTGGCTAAAAAGCTCAAGCCATCCTTAGTGTGAGAACCACTCTTCTTACTGGCAAATATGTCTATTTTCTCCCAGTCAAAGGCTGACAGAAAGGAAAAGAAAAAGAACTGTATCATAAATTATCTAAAGACTTTCCCATAAACAAGCGTGGAGGGCAAGACGTGGAGGAGATGGGGTTTCCAATCCCGTATGTTATCTTTCATAAATGAGCATATTATTGATGTCCAGGAGGATTTACTTGTACCAACTAGAACATTTACTGCATGGGAGCAGGAGATTGGGCAAGTGTACCCATGGAACAGACAAATTTCTCGTTATAACTATGTCCAGCTATCATGGCTTGGTGGATATGATCCATGCTGTATCCAAATTCCATGTTTTTAATTAAATGAGGCATACTAGAGTGAAGAAAAAAAGCTATGGATTAGGAATTGGGTTAGAGCCCTATTCACTTTCTAGCTTAAAAAATTTAAGAGAAGCCCATTAACTGCTGTCCATATCAGCTTCTTCATCAGTAACTGTGAATAAAATGGCTTCTCTACAATTAACTACCTTTAATAAAAGATGTGACAAAAAAACATAAAGTTACAAATAAATGAAGATTATGACATGTTTGTGGATAGTAAGGTTCAATATCATAAAGACGTTGAATCTCCCCAGCTAATCTACAAGTTAATAAATTTCCAATCAAAATTGAATTGAAACATTTTATTGAGCTTCACAAGCCTATTTTAAAATAGACAAGGAAAATTCAAGAGACATGAGTAGTCTAGACATTCCTAGAGATGCAGAACAAGGTAGAGAAAGTTCGGTTTACCAAATATTGAAATGCATTGTAAAGTCAGAGTGCGGTATTGGCACAATAGACAAATGGAAACCTCAGTTTCCTTGCTACCTGCTGCCTGCCCACAAATCCAATGCTACATGTTTCAGGTTTTCATTAAGACAGCACTGCATATGAGGTACTAATCTCTACTTTAGAAGGGAAACACTAGCAGCTGTGTAAACCCAAAATATCAGTAGCCTTAACCACATAGAAGTTTATGTCTTAATTAAAATCCAGTTGTCAATAAAGACCAGAGGGAAAGGCATTGTTCCACACAGTCATTCAGAAATTCAAGCAGGTGGAGATTCTGCCACGCTTAACAGAGGGCTGCTAAGGTACTCCTCAGCACCTCCCTCCAGCAGGCAGGGGCAGGGGAAGAGAGAGAGTGGAGGACTGCTCAGAAGAGGTATCTGAGCAAGGTTTGGGGTGGTAGACATTGACTCTTCCCAGCGTCCCTTAGGCAGATCTTAGTCACATGACTACACACTGCTGGAAGGCAGGCTGGGAATTGTAGTCTAGTTGTGTGCCCTGGGGAAACAGGAATGGGTTTTGTGAACAGCTCGTCTGTCTTTGCATAATTATTTTAGGTTGTCAGGGCTCCTGCTTCTGCTTGAGCTGAGGTGCTGAGGTATAGAAAGGGCTATCTGGTGGGTTAGATGAAATCTTCTCATATCTAGCTACAATTTACGGTTGGCTCTGGGCTAAAAACCTCCTGAAACGGAATGCAAAATACTTTCCTACTTGAAGGTTCAGAGATATGCAGGCATGCCAAGCTAATGGGGAGAGAGGGAGCACCTCAGATGACAAGAAACGGACAATAAGATCCCTGAATGTGAAAACATTCTGGAGAATACAGAGTCAGGCACAACGAGTGCCTTAAGGTCAAAGGGAAATATAAGTTCTGGGTCACAGAAGAACATTCCCACCTAACCACTCTAGCCTCTTGTCAGCATCTAGGGAGGAAAACGCTGTGTGGTGGGCTAAAGAAGCTGAAACTCTTGGGAGTTCAAGAGAGTCTGCTGCAAGCTCCTGGAATAGCACAGCACAGAGGAGAGAGGCCATTCCCTTGCTTCCTGGCAGAAGAACTTGGAGAGCAGGTATCCCCGGGAAGAGCAGCAGTGCTGAATAACCCACAGCCCAGGGACAGAACTGAGGCCCTGAGAGGTGGAGCAGAAGAGCAAAGCAACCACTCAGGGTCAAGAGCAATAATGAAGAGGACTCACAATGTGGCTTTGAAGTCACTGTGGCTGTGGAGCATCTGGTGCCCAGCCGGAGCCCCTTAAGAGGCAGTCATTGGCAAAGAGGAGGTCTGGGTGAAGTGACCTGGGGCAGCCCAGGGCAGCTGCAGCGAGCCTAGAAAGCAGGATCCAGACAGCGTCACCATAGAGGCACAGGCGGTGGCCTGGGTGGATCCTGGAACACTGAGACACCTCCTTGGGTCTCTCAGAAAAACTAGAGGGACAAAGACACCCTGGGAAGAAACTGACTGCAGTCCTGCAGCTGAACAGATGAGACCTAATGTGCTTAAAATACTGAACTGATGAGTTCAGGAGGTATTCAAGCTATATTAGTAAAGAGAATGTTACCGTTCAAAATGAATTTCAAGTTTCAAGAATTTTAGAAATCAGGAAAACCTGCTAAAAATAATGTTGAAGTTTTTAAAAATCAACCTAACATACACAAAGTTTCTAATATAGGAAGCATATTTATTTTAAAATATTGCCAGTTAGACTTCCATGTTTCTAAACAAATCACCCGCACTCATTATAGGTCCACAGATGAGTTCCCCCCACTACCTCCCAGGAAACAATTCTGCTTCCATTTGAAATCCCAAGGTACCAATTGCTCCCACTTCAGGTGCTCAGCCTGCATGAAGAATGGGTTCCCAGTGGCTCTGTAAGAGGCCTGTGGTCTTGGGAAGGGGAAGAGCCAGAAATGGCCATTTGGAGACTAAATTTTCAGCATGTGTCCCCATTAGGGATATACTGTGGAACTAAAACAGTCCACACGAGTGTGCTTCTCCCAGTCCCAAATGGAATGGACGTGCCACTTTCAGGCTACCCAAGTTATTAATGCACAGTGACAGCTGAATTTAACTGCTTTTCACTGCAGCTCAGCACCAAGGCCTGAGTAGAAATAATCCTTTTATCTCCCAATAAAGGAGAATTACCGGCATTTTGTAGCTCAGCTCTCTCTGAAGGGCCATATTTAGAAGCCAGAGGCTTTGCATTTCCTGGAATGGTCAGATTAAAGATGCTTTTCACTGATCTCTGGGCAGGTAGATGATTATATTGTCACCCAGTTGCCCTGTGGGAAGCACTGCGGGTTTCCATTTTAAAGGGATTTCAGAGCACAAATGTCATTCTCGAAAACTTTTCCGAAAGACCAACTTAGTCTTCAGAGCCATACTGTTTAGGGGCCAGCTGTTGCCTAGGAAGAGCCAGCGGGGATGCTTTGAAAGAATATAATTTGGTCTGCTGTCTTCTTTACTTGCCCCCCCATGGGTACAATCTCACCCAGATCATTTTCTGCTGTACATAATTCTTACACAGATAACAACCTTGTATAATACACAATCAAACGTAGTAATACCTTCTGTTCACTTCCATAAAGATGGCTCACCTTCCACCTGAAATACTGTTAAAACTGCATTCATCTCAACTGAAAAGACATCCAACATCCCAGCATGGGGCTTGGTTCCTTGAATATACTATTTAATGTTAATCTGCAAAGTAACTCTGTGAGTTAGGTGTTCTACACCTCAATTTTTAAATGGGGGAACTGAAGCCGGGAACTTTAGACAATTTGCCTAATGTTACAAAGTTTTAGTAATCGGTAGAGATGGAGGATGCATTCCAGTCTGATCTTAAAGCCTGTGTCCTTCCCAAGATCCCATCCTAGAAATCAAGGTTTCTCACCTTTGACACCTTTGGCATTTTGGACTGGATAATTCTTTGTTGTGGAGGCTGCCCTGTGCATTGAAGGATGTTTAGCAACATTCCTGGTCTCTGCCCACTAGACACCAGTAGCACACATGCACACACAATTGTGACAATTAAAAATGTGTCCAGACTTTGCCGAAAGTTCCCTGTAAAGCAAGATCACCCCCAATGGAGAATCGCTGCTCTAAATGTTCTGAAGCATTTGCTTTCTTACAAGGCTGAGGTTCGTGGTCCCATGAAATGCACAGAATAATTTGAAGACCCTAATAGTATTTAGGAGTGGCCTTACAGGGTATGCTTTAAGAACTATGAATTAATTATAATTAGCATTTTTTCTTTGTACTTAAAGAGCCCCTATTCCTGTTACTCTTGAAAATCATTTGTCCCCTGCAATGAGTAAATGTTCACACTACAAAAACACTCAGAAACTTCAATGGCCTGCGGCTGCCTCAGGAGTTCAGCCCAAGCTCCTCAGAAAGACATTCAAGGCCTCCCCAGTTTGCCTTCAGTTCTCTTCTCCACTCTCAAACCCCACGCATTTGTAGGCTACAGCCAAGCAATATGACTCACTGTGGTTAAAACGCATCCTACATTTTCTTGTTCCATGTCTTGGCTGAGGATGTTCACTCTCTGCCTCCCACCTCTTCTAATCCCACGCTGCACCCCGCCTTTGTCTTGGAATCCTTCTTATGTCATTTGAGTTCACTTGATGCTCTCTGCATCTCCCACACAGCCTCCCCAGCACAGTGGTGGAAGGATGGGTCTCTCCTCTGTCCACGGTTGGTTTCTATCTGTCTTAGTCCATTTTCTGCTGCTATAACAGAATACCACAGACTGGGAAATTTATTTTTTTAAAAAGAGATTTATTTGGCTTATGGTTCTAGAGGCTGGGAAATCCAAGAGCAGGGCACTTGCAACTGGCAAAGGTCATCCCATGGCAGAAAACAGAGGGCGAAAGCGAGCACACAAGACAGAGAGAAAGTCAAGCCAAACTCGTCCATTCCATCAGAAGCCCACTTCCACAATAACACAATAATAGCAATAATCCATTCATAAGGGTCAAGCCCTGGTGGCCTAATCACCTCTCAAAGGCTCCACCTCCCAATACTGTTACAATGACAATTAAATTTACACATGAGTTTTCGCAGGGACATTCAAACCATAGCAGCATCTCGCTCATCTCAACCAGTTTTATGGAGAGTGTGTGATCTTTCATGCTGGATTGAAAGTTCTTAGAGAACAAGTACTATATTTCAGCCCTTCTAGTCAGCCCTTATCTCTTAGCAGATGTGCTATACTTGTGGGGTTGGACTAGATCAGATTGGAGGTGGGATTGAATGAATATTGCAAAGGTAAACATCTGACTGGTTTCCATGGGCATTAAAATAAATTTCAAACGTGAGAGCTGGGCAGTGCAGTGAAGACAATGGAGCACAGCAGTTTGCCTTTCTAGTGCACAACTGCCCTACTCCATGTGACTTCGATGCACTGAGTGGGCCTCTGACCAGGGCCACCACTAGGGTTGTGCCCACTGAGCCACACTGGGTGGCTGCTGGCTGAGAGGTGTGTGGGGCTGGCATTCTCTTCATATTTCCCTCACTGAGTGTGTGCTCCAGGCAGGCCTGTGCTTATCAGAGCAAGGGCCCCTTTTCCGAAACTTCACAAAGGTGGCATATGGGCTGGTGGAAGCCCTGACAGTAGAAACTCTTCCATGAGGAAAGGGACACCACATCTGACATTTTTATCCCCAAATTTACAGGTAATCACTACTTTAACTAAGGCCTATTGCACTGGATCCTGCCTAGCCTAATCCTATCTCTTCGTTTTACTGCTGCTCGACTAATGAGAGGTGGTTATTGATTCATTCAACATATTTGTGTTAGTCACTGAATATGTGTTTAGGCTACAGGAGTGCAAAAAACAAAGCCCCTGTCCTCATCAAGCTTGTATTCTAGTAGATTCTTATATTCACCCCTCAGTGTTCACCATCAGACAACAGTCCACATGAAAAAAATGTATATCCAAGCTCCCATTTTGGAGAGTTCTGATACCCCTGGCTTGAGCTTTTCTTGAGAGTGTTTTTTTGTTTTTATTTTTATTATTATTATTTGACGAATGTATTTGTCTGGGGCAACCATTTTAGAAAGTAACTTTGCCTAGGTTGCTAAAGTGGCCGCATGGGTGTCTCAGCATAGCCAGGGATTAGAGAGTAGCGCTCCTCAGGGAAGGCCTCAGCTTCTGCATGGTCACATGGTCTAATTTCAGCTACAGCTGTTCAGGCCATCTGACCAAGTCTCTTGAGAGAGTCTGAGCATTCCATACCATTTTCTTATAATATTAAGGTGTAAACTGAGCATTCTCCAGAAACCAGCCCAGAACCATCTTTAATCTAAAAATTTCCAAGGAAGGCCATCTGGGCATAAATGCACAGGATATAACTGAAAACTGGAGTCTAACCTTTAATGTTCCTATTGGCAGAAACAGAAACTGTCACATCTTGAACACTTCATCTTACTATTCCCCTCTTGTATCTACAGATGGGAAACTGTGCAGCAGCTATAACCGAGGACTCATCTCAAAGGCAAAAATCAAGGCTATCAAGTATAGCATCATCATCATTCTTGGTAAGCAATGTCCCTCCTTGAGCTGTAAAGTAGTATGAACATCCCAAAAGCAAGTTTGCTCCTAGGACCTGGTGACAGAAAGGAATTTGCCAACAGGCACTTCTACATCGGTCTGCTTGGAAAGGAATGTGTGAAACTCATCAGCCCATTCATGGTTCCTTCAAGGGCTGACATTTTGTTCCTAATCCCTCTCCTTATGAATACAGCTGCCTGCCAAGGCTATGGGTTGAATAATTTGGAGAAAATCTGATTAGGACCTAACTAGCTGAAGCGGATGCTCACATCACCAGCTAACTCAGTCACTTCCTTTAAGACACACTCTTCCCCAGGGCTGGAGTTCACAAGGAAAAAGAAGATAGAAGTGACTTTCCACCTTATCTGAATATTTGATGTTAGGTTCACTACAAATTTCTCCCTTATGGCACCTTACCTGTCCTTCCACCCTCCTGTCTTCTGCCCTTTCCTTTTCCTTTCTCTCTACTCTTAAGACTCATAAAGTCACCTTGTACTATTTCCTGTCTGAAATGCTCTGCTCTCCGGTGGTGCCCTGGCTTACTTCCTAACCTCATTTGTTCCCCAACAACGCCACCTCCCTGAGGGCTCCTTGATAAGTCTTTTTAAATATCCTTTTTCTAGTCTTTACTCTGCCTTATTTTTCTTCTTGGTTCTACCTCACACTATAGGATATAGATTGATTTTCTTATAGTCTGTCTCCCCTGTTGGAGTAATAAATCTATGAGGGCAATGACTTTGGCTTTTGTGTTACTTATATTATCACCAAGACCTAAAATAGGGTCTCCTACACACTGCTCAATTAACATTTGTCGAATCAATGAATGAATGAATGAATGAATGAATGAATGAATGAAACTATGCAAGAAGGAAAGGGATTTGTGCTATTTTCTTTTTTATTTAGCTTAAATACCCCCTCCTTGCCCCTCTGGCAGCTCTTGAAGCTCCAAGGAAGCATAGATCTCCCATTAGCTGCATGTCAAAGCACCAGAACAGTCTTCTCACCTTTCCGAAACGCAACTGCAAAATGCCAAACAGACCACACGCAGCATGACTCAGCCAGCAGGACGTAGGCACAAAACAACACTGCAGGCGGAACTGGGATAAAACATATACAACCCACCAGGGCTCAAAAACTTTCTGAGAGGCTTCTGAAGTGGATCAAAGACTCCTCTGTCTTCTCAGATAGTCAGAAGCACAGATGCACGTTCCCTGGATGTTGAGTTGGAAAATGTATGTTTACAACTGTGTCCCAGAGCCCGCATAGCCCTTTATCATCAGCAACCATACTCCAAGGCCCTGTGGGATCCCTTCAGTCAGCAAGCAGGAACACCCTCTAGAGGGTCAGCAAATATTGACAGCCCTACCAGACCAAAAGGGCCCTTTCTATAGCAAACACTTTGTAATGTCCCTTTCCCACCTTGAAATAAAATGCCTACTTATACTACCTACCATGATCATTAAAACATTAATATATTGCCCAAAAAATAATATAAAAGAGGAATAAGAAAATAATCTAAAATAAAACAATACTATTTTTATTAATTAAAATGTATACCAATTTTAATGTGTACAAACATAAGCACAGCTACACTAGAAGAATAATGAAGTAGTCACACCTATACCGTGACATAATAACAGCCACAATGAAAACCAATACAGGTGTATTTTCATGGAGACATAAAAAAATGTAAGCGGTATTACTGTCAGTGACTTGATTTTCTCGGCCGGCAAAAAGAAAAAATCCTTGTAAAATTTTGAATTAAACAAAGTAATCTTTCCTCCATTTACAACAGAATTGCATTTCTACAAATTTCAATATTTATTTAAAATATCTGTGTTTATGTGTAAAAGAAAGTCAGGGATAACTATATAGAGGGTTCTCCTCTACATGAATGGACATTCAAAGTAGATACAAATCTTTGCTGGCTGGGCTGCGTGTACCATGCCAGAGGACTGGTATCCCTGTGAAAACCTGAATCCTCCAACCCAACTTACACACACATGCAAACACCCAAGCACACAAGGCCATTTGCCCCCTTAGTGCCCCAAATACTGTTCAGGGCCAGTGTTTGGGTTAATTAATCAGGATCCAGAACACTTAGTGGATTTTGTGTTTGAATTGCTCCTCCTTAATACATTGCCAAGGTCTGGGGTCGAGAGGGGAACCATGAGTCAGTTTATCATTCCAAAATTCCCAAAAAGTTACAGAATCCACATTACACAGTTATGGCGGAAAGCTTGTCCCTGCATGCAGACAGCCAAGGAAGCCAAACTTCTACTCTGAGAAAAAATTCTATGGATGAGAAAGTGGGAGAAAGAGAGTGGAGAATTTATGATGAGAAAATGAGAGATGCGTGTATTTCCAGTCAACTTATGAGTGTTTAGCTCTGTGTCGTAGTCTGTGCTTTCCAGAGGAAAATGAGAGACAGAGAGAGAGGTTTATTAGAAGGAATTGGCTCAGGTGATTACTGAGGCTGAGAATTCCCAAGCTGCAGTTGGAAGCTGGAGACCCAGGAAAGCCAATGGTGTAGGTTCTAGTCCAAGTCTGAGTCCAAAGGCCTGAAAACCAGGAGAGTGGATGGTGTACATTTCAGTTTGATTCCAAGTGTGAAGGCAGGAGAAGACCAACGTCCTAGCTCGAAGACAGGCAAGCAGAGTGAATCTTCTCTTACTTACCCTTTTTCTATGACTCAGGCCTTCAACAGATTGGATGCGGCCCACAAACAGGGGAGGGCAATCTGCTTTTCTTACTCTACCAGATCAAATGTTACTCTCCTCCAGAAATGTCTTCATACACAGCCAGAATAGCGTTTAACCGAATATCTGAGCACTCCACAGCCCAGTCAAGTAGTCTCAAAATTAACCATCACACCCGAATCGCCACCTTTCATCCACTTCTTTTGAGAATTTGGGGCCAAATAAACTGGTGTCTCACACATACCAATGGATTTAGAGAAGGGCATAGTGTGGGTGTTTTCTGGAGAGGCCAACTTAGGGGTGAAAGAGAACACTGTCATTAAACTGGGGTGTGCTTAGAAAATATTGTGATCACCCCTTCTCCCTGACATAACCTAAAACCAGTAGTCACTATGTGGTCAAAATGCTTCCGGTTCTTCTGTCTTTTCCTAGAGAGTCTTCAAAGTATTTTGCTGTTTTTTCCTGATCCCTGTGTTTGATGAGAGGCTATGGCTATAGTCACTTGTTCCTGGGGTTTCTATAAAGAATCCACAGCAGTAGAAATTTGACCCTTCTTTACAGATAGAGAAGCTCTACAACCTTTGCTCAGTTTTAGGAACATGTCTGTAAGATGTGTCCATATATATGTGTGTATGTGTTTAACTGAATATGACATCAATGCTCCAAACAACATCAAACTCCAATATTTCTGAGAAATTCCAGGTCCCAAAGAACCTCTCAGGTAAAAGTCCAGTCAGGACCAACCAAAAGAGACCCCTCAACTGCTACCTGCTGTGATGCTAATGGCTCTCTTCTCCCCCAGCCTTCATCTGCTGTTGGAGTCCATACTTCCTGTTTGACATTTTGGACAATTTCAACCTCCTTCCAGACACCCAGGAGCGTTTCTATGCCTCTGTGATCATTCAGAACCTGCCAGCATTGAATAGTGCCATCAACCCCCTCATCTACTGTGTCTTCAGCAGCTCCATCTCTTTCCCCTGCAGGTAAGGGGAGCTCTTGTATGGGTCAGACACACTGACGGCCATTGCACTGGGATTCCGCCAACATGTGGGTTTCTCATGTCCAAAATCTCCAGCAGGTTACAGGATCCCCCTTTTATAGATGAGAGGCTTGAGAGTCAGAAAGATTCCACTAACATGGCTGATTCAAACCCTGGCCCAGGCACAGCTGATGTGCTTTTTCCTATACCACAACACCTCCTATAGAAACTGCCTTAATCATGACACATCTAGAAGACCTTGCTTTTATTCAAAGCATCTTCACATGAATTGCCTCAATACAATTCTATGACAATAATAGGACATGGAGCCTTATTACCATTTTACAGATAAACAAAGTAAATCTTACATGGTTAATAGCATCATTGAGTTTATATGAATAATTAGCAGAGCTGAAATTAAATCCCTCCCAAAGTTATTGTCATTCTTCTGTTTTTCTGCTGTTTTTCAGCTGTTTTCCTGCATAAGCCACAGAGGGTAGGTGGAGAATTCCATAGGAGATACAAGAGGAGAATGATTTAAGTCTTGGGCTTAATGCCAGCGGTTGAAGTTTATATCTTGCCATTGTTTATTCGTAGTGATGTGTGACCTTGGGCAAGTTATTTAACATCTGTAAACCTCAGCTTCTTCATCTGTAAAACAGGGCTAATAGCAGTGTCTACCTGTTGGCCTGTGATGTCTCTGTCCTCTGGGCTCTGGTGCCGACCAGTGAGAAGGAGAGCTGTGAGTCATGGAGAAGGAAGGTCAGGGTATTACATGTAAAGTGCCTGGCACAGTTGTCTGACCTTTAATACATTTTTCATAACTATTGTCTCTTAACATGTCTACTTGCCTTTTCATTAGGTCAAATCATTTCCCTCCCTGCTTTATTTTGACTTTCTCCAGGGAGCGAAGATCACAGGATTCCAGAATGACGTTCCGGGAGAGAACCGAGAGGCATGAGATGCAGATTCTGTCCAAGCCAGAATTCATCTAGACCCTAGGGCAGTGCCAGTGCTAGGCTGAGCACCATCAGCTCTCCCAGGTCCTTGTCACCTGCTTGGGCACGTGCATGGAACCCGAGCCAACTTCACCCCACCCTCGTCATTACCTGGGAGATGCACAAGACAAATGTTCTAATGACTGCATGCTCTGCTTAAGTATTGGCCAACACGAACTCCCCAGTTATTCATGCCAGCCAGGAAGGAAACGCCTTCCTTCCCCACCATTCCCAGCCCTCCTTCCCACTGGCCAGCACCTGAACCCAGTGAACACAGGCATCAGTGGTCCAGGGTCCTGGCTTGGAGCCAGTGAGTAGACAGGCAAGCAGAGGGGACAAAGGTAGCTGGGTTATACGTGAATATTCTCATTACAATAAAAGAAAATAAAAGACTTAATTAAGCCTATATTTTTCCCCTTTTGGATTGGAGGTTCAGTGCTTGTAGCCAAGAAAGTGTTTGTCCTTGAAATGCCAACAAATTCATTTCCAGGCATTGGTGCTTTGCACCTCTTCTGCAGATAGCCTCGGTTTGCAGATGGGTGTGCTGGCAGCAGCCAAGTGCATCTCCTATTCCATCAACAAATGATTTGTGGAAAGGGCATGCTGTTGGCCCTCCAAAACAAGGTGAAATGAAGGGATACTGGTTCTGATAGAAAACAAGTTGTGTTAAAAAGCCATGGGCCCCTGACTTCCAGCCTCTGAGAGCTGGTCCCTAGAACACACATGCCCTTGAGGCCTTTTTTTTTTTTTTTTGACAGACTCTCGCTCTGTCACCCAGGCTGGAGGGCAGTGGCACGATCTTGGCTCACTGCGAGCTCCACCTCCCGGGTTCATGCCATTCTCCTGCCTCAGCCTCCCGAGTAGCTGTGACCACAGGTGCCCGCCACCACGCCCAGCTAATTTTTTGTATTTTTAGTAGAGACGGAGTTTCACCGTGTTAGCCAGGATGGTCTCGATCTCCTGACCTCGTGATCTGCCCGCCTTGGCCTCCCAAAGTGCTGGGATTACAGGCATGAGCCACCGCGCCCGGCCTGTCCTTGAGGCTTTCTAAGACCTCTCACTCTGTATTTAACACTTGGGCCACTCTGGGCTCCATTCCTCACACCTCAAGGACAAGTCTTCCCGTTTTTAAATCCCTGAACACTCTCTTTAGTTAGGAGCTAGGTTCCTGCGGCTTTTCCAGGCTTAATGTTTCTCTAAGATCTTTATCGTTTTTGCCTGTCGCAGCCTTTGTCTACCACCTCGGCCAGGAAGTGCTGGTGGGGCTTATTTTGACAGATCTGGAGTTTGGTACTTATGAGCATAATCCAAGTGAAATATGACTAAATGTTTTCTAGTCAATTTCTCCTATCAGATTTTTCCACAAGTGGAAGTGAAATAATTTCATTTGATCATATATACATCCCACCCACGGCTCCGGGATGCGCGCGAACACCTTATTTTAGCTTCACGTATATTCTTGACATTAAAATCTCCTTGGCAAAATCCTCCTTCCCAGAATTATTCAGAGCTTAAATCTTTTTTTTTTTTTTTTTGGCATACTGCTAGTGGAGTCATTAAATTGTTCAGTATATTTTAATAGCACTCCATTCCTCATTATGGTGTCAACTCAAAGTCTGCGTGTTTAAGGTCATGTGGGCTTTTTTTTTTTCATAAACTCTTTACAATTCGATCTGACCTTAGGGAAAGTATCTCTTTAGGAGGAAATCAGACTCCTCACTCACCATCTCTCGGAGAATTATTCTCTGAATTTGAGGAGCCTGAATAATCTAGTTTTATTTCTACACAACAGTTTTGAAGGCTGCCTCCCTCTCTGTCCAATCAGCTAAACTTGAGCAACCCTTGAGCATTTGAGAAATGCTTTTCAACATTTCACTTTAAATCAAGATGTGCCACAGAAGACCCACGGAACTGTTGCTAAAATAGCTGCCTGCATAGGAGCCAATTAACAGAGCAAAATCTGGCAGATGTCCTACATGGCAAAACAGGAGGACCAGGTTCTCTTGACAGATGCTTTCAATCTTTGTCAAGTCTGGTCTGCAAAATACATTACATGCCTACTTCATCCATCAGTAGAGTCTCAAAGTGAAGGAGAGAGTGGAGTAAGGGGCGTTGTGATCTGTAGAAACTGTGAACATGATTTTTTAGTTGTTGTGATGCTCTCTCTCTCATTTCCCGAGAAGACTGGAGATCAATAAGATAATGGTACAGGTTGCTGCAGGATAATCTACCATTTAAATGAAACTTGCGTTATATTGGTAAGGATTCTGGAATTGTCATTTCCATGTATTTGCTGAGCTTGGAGAAACATGATTTAAGCATTATGAAAATACTGGTAATTGGCCGGGCACAGTGGCTCACACCTGTAATCCCAGCACTTTGGGAGGCTGAGGTGGGCGGATCGTGAGGCCAGGAGATCGAGACCATTCTGGCTAACACACAGTGAAACCCTGTCTCTACTAAAAATACAAAAAGATTAGTCAGGCGTGGTGGCTGGCGCCTGTAGTCCCAGCTACTCAGGAGGCTGAGGCAAGAGAATGGCATGAACCCGGGAGGCGGAGCTTGCAGTGAGCCGAGATCACGTCACTGCACTGCGGCCTGGGCGAGAGAGCGAGAATCCGTCTCAAGGAAAGAAAGAAAGAGAGAAAGAGAGAAAGAGAGAGAGAGAGGAAGAGAGGAAGGGAGGAAGGGAGGAAGGAAGGAAAGAAGAACTGGTAATTAATAGTCTTGTGACCTTGAACAAATCATTTCACACCTCTGGGCATTGATGGTCTCATCTGCAAGATGGGGACAAAATCAGGCTGGAGCAGAGGATCTTGGTGGTTCCTCCCAGACACAGGGAGGAATCTCTGAGATTGTGTCCAGAGACTGAGAGCTTCTGGAATTCTTTCCCCAGGGGACCAATGACTCAGTGACTTAATGCTGAGTCATTCGCCCTTTAGAGGTGTGACTTCCCTATCTATCACTATGAATGCAGAGAAATATCATTTCCCAACTGAGAAATGCAGTTTGAGCTCTTGGAGAAAATTAGAAGCTTAGTGCTGTGACGTTACTGTTTGTAGCCTTTGATGCCCATGTGGAATCAGAGAAGCCAGCAGGACGATACCTAAAATAAAGGTGCTTACTTCCTGCACCAAGATGTCGAAAAGTCTACGGTTACATTATTGCATGGCATCAGGGACAGGAGAAAATTTAGGAGAGCCAGAGTAGGTGTGCTTACTATATTCAGCCATACTATAGAAAATAAGTGACTCTACTTTACTGAACTAAATTAAATATGAATGGTAAAAACTTCTCTACTTGCAGGGTGCATGTGGAACATAATTTAGTTGAAGTTTACTTTCACTAAGCAACATCTCCCACCTTTTCCCCCAGAAATTGTAACACCTTTTTAATGACTTTCATTTGTGGATAATCATGAGAAAAAAGTGGCCCTTTTAAATCAGCCCAACACGCAGCTTAAACTTCCTAGCTTCATTTGGAAAATTCTGTATACTCATATACAGAAATGACCTTGCCTCTTCCAACTGCATTCACAGTGTCAATCAGAAAAGGCCACAAGCCTGAGTCTGAGAGAAAAAAGGAAAACAAAAATATCTTTAGCAGGAAATAAAGTGATCCTGCTCTTCTAGAATTATCTTAGGTGAGCTACAGACCTGCTGGCAACTCCAATTTTCTCGTCATCATTTGAATATACCTCATCTTATATGCAGATCGACTAGTGTCCCCTGAAGCTTTCCAATTGCATTTAATTGAAGGGAGAAGGCCGTAACTGTTTAGGTGCCAATCTCTGTGTTTTTGGAAACATGAAAAACCCATGCCTCATTTCTCTGCAATTGCATTTTAAGAATACATTATCCACAACAGGCTGGTTCAGTTAACATTTTAAAAGTGCAATTCCAGGCTTACAGAATGTTAAAGTGGATGGAGTCTTATATCATCTGGTCTCATGGTTTTCAGATTGCTCGGAGACTCCAAAGCTGTTCCAAGGAGGTGACTCAATATTAATATTTTTACACGGCCGGGCATGGTGGCTCACGCCTGTAATCCCAGCACTTTGGGAGGCCAAGGAGGGCGGATCACCTGAGGTCAAACAGGAGTTCCAGACCATCCCAGTCAATATGGTGAAAACCCGTCTGTACTAAAAATACAAAAATTACCCGGGTATGGTGGCGGGCCGCCTGTAATCTCAGCTACTTGGGAGGCTGAGGCAGGAGAATCACTTAAACCTGGGAGGAGGAGGTTGCAGTGAGCTGAGATCGCACCATTGCACTCTGGCCTGGGCAACAAGAAGGAAACTCTGCCTGAAAAAAAAAAAAACATTCTTACACACAACAATAGCATAGAAATCGAGAGGCAATTAAATGTAGTTAGTTTCAAGTTCCTTGAATTATCTTGCATGCAAAATGTAGATTAAGATTAGTCATTGATACACCAAGAATGCATGTTACAATTTCAGGGTCATCACTAAAATAGTAGAAATGCAAAAACATATATCTTTCAGACTAAAAGAGAAGGAAAGCTGAGTGACAAGTCACTCAAACAATTTGAAAGAAAGCAAGAAAAGAGAGAAACAGGGACATAAAACAGCTGGGATAAACAGAAAACACATAGGAAGATGGTTTTTTTATCCAAACTTATTAGTAATTATAAGTGCAAAGAGATTAAATGCCCCAGTTAATAATCAAAGACTATCAGACTGATTTTTTAAAAAATAAATAACTGTCTGCTGTTTACAAAAGACATGCCTAAAACACAAGGATACAGAAAGTTTGAAAATCAAAGAATGGATCAAGGTAGTCCATGGAAACTGTAGCTAAAAGAAAGCTGGTAAGGCTATATTAATAAAGACTAAATACCCTTTAAGGCAAAAAGTATTAGTAGAGTTAAACAGGGACACTTCGTAATGATAAAGATTTTAGTTTAATAAGATGAAGTAATAATTCTAAATTTCCAGGCATTTAAAAACATGGCCTCAAAATATATACTTTTAAAAGTTGTCAGAACTATGAAACAAATAGAAAAATTCACAACCATAATGGGGAATTTTATCACACTTAATGCCAGTCAAAGCAGACAAAAATCAGGAATGATCTGGATAATTTGAGCAACATGAATAACACAGGAAGAGCACTTTACCTTACCACCCCTGAACAGACATTTTTTTCAAGCACACATGAAGCAGTTACCAAAGTTGACCACATGCTAGGCCATAAAACAAGCTTCAACACTTCCATGAGATTGAATTCATATAGTCTAGTTTTTCTGATCATGCTATAATTATGCTGGAACTCAAGAGTAAGAGGATAACTAGAAAATTCAGATAGGTTTGGAAGTTAGGAAATACACTTCCGAACAACTTATTGCCAAAGAAGAAAGCATATGAAAATTAGAAAACAATTGTACTGAATGTTAATGAAAGTATTATGTATTAAATGTATAGGATACAAATAAAACAATACTTAAAGAAAAAAGAGAAGGATTAAAAATCAATAAACAAATTATCTATCTTATGAAGTTAGAAACATTTACCAAATTAAACTCAAGGGAAGTAGAAAGAATAAAATAATAAGAATAGGAGTAAAATAAATGAAATAAGAAACAAACATAATAAAAAGCCTCAACAAAGATCAAATTCTGTCCTTGAAAAAAATTAAATTAATAAACCTCTGGTGAGACTGATCAAAGGAAGAAAAAGAGAGAAGGCACAAATAAACAGTATTCTTTAAATGATATCACTATAGATCCTAGAGTCAATCAAAAGATAATAAAAGGATATTATGATCAAGCTTATGTCAAAACAAATTGAAAATATAGATGAATGGGAAAACATATAATTGACCCAAGAAGAAACAAAATCAGAATAGTAGCATAACTGCTAAAGAAAGAGAATGTCTTCATTGGTGAGCTGTACTAAAATTTAAGGACAAAGCAACACCAATTTTATAGTCTTCAGTAAAATAGAAAAAGTGTGACTTTTCAGATTATTTATGAGGCTAAAAAAACCTCAATATCAAATGCTACAAAGGCATTACAAGAAAAAAATTGCAAGTCAATTTTGCCATAAAAATACATGCAAAAATTCCAAAAAAAATTACCAATCAAGTCCAGCAAAATATAACAAGGCTAACATATGTGACAAAACTGGTTTCATTCCAGGAATGCAATGTTGGCTTACTATTAGAAAATCACTCAACTCATTACATTAATAGATTACAGGATAAAACAATATATTAACTCAACAGATGCAGAAAAAAATGTTTGATAAAAATTTTTGAGCTCCAATTATAAGATATTCACAAACTTGGGATAGAAGACAATTTCTTAAACCTTAAAGTTTATCTTTAAGAAAGCTACAGGAAACCTATACTTAATGGTGAAGCTTTGAAGGTGTTCCTTTTGAAATAAAGAATGAGTGAAGAATGCCAGCATCATCACTTCTGTTCAACATTGTAAGAAATCCTAGTCAATGTAGTAAAACAAGAAAAAAAAATAAGATAAAAGGTATATGGATTCATAATAAATAATAAAAACTGACAATATAGATATAAATATATAGCTGAATATCCAAAATAATATACAGATAAATTATTAGAATTAATCACAAGGTTTAATAAGGTTGCAGGATACAAAAATCAATATTATTTCCACATAGCAGCACTAAATAAAAAATTTAATTTTTAAAGTTTTGTAGCAATGAAGGGAAAGCTTCCTTTTTGCCCTTGGAGGCTTCACTGAAAAATCAAGTCATAAAAAGGCAGAAAAATAAGAGAAAAAGCATAAAATTTATTACTCCTATGCACACGGGGAAAATCGGAGTGATTGGCCAATACTTCAATGGGTACAGATGCTTGTAGAGACTTCTTCTTAGGGGAAAGAGAGATGGGGAAGCGCGGATGATTTTAGGGGAATAATAAATGATTTTTAGGAATTTGGTGGGCTTGAAGAAAACAATGGTCCAGGACAGAGTCTGTTGGACTCACAGAGCAGACTTTTGTTTGTGACAAAAGTCTGTCCAGGTTTGTTGATAGACTTTAGTCTTCCTTCTTGTGATATGGGTTCAGTTAATGAAAACTCAGGGAAGGGACTGGAAGTCATTGTTTTCTTCTTTGGTAAGTCTAGAATTAGGCAGATAAGGAAACTTCATGATTGAGAGGCAGGAGGAGGGAGAGGAGAAACAATTGTTCTCCCTGGTAAGAGAACTGAAAACTGGTCCAGTCTTTATGTAGATGGGGGGGAAATCTCTTCTAGCATCTGTTGATCTCTAAGGGCCTTTAATTCAAAATATATTATAATGCCATGAAGCCATATTTTAGGGTAAAGTTCCATGAGCTCCTGCATTCGTTATTTACAATAGCCTTAAAAAATGAAACTCGTAGGAGTAAATTTATAAAAAGGTATGTAAATCTCTATGGAGAAATTATAATACTATTGAGATATATTCTAAAAACTTATGAAATGCAGAAATATATCATGACTATTGTTCGGAAACTGAATATCCTAAGATAATCAATTTTCAAATTGATCTCTGAAGTTTCAGTAGAATGCCAAGAGGAATTTGGTAGAACTTGGTAAGTTGTCTCTAAAATTTATACGGAAATGCAAAGGGCCAAAAATAGCCGCGACACTGTTGACTAAAAAGGAAAAAAATGGGAGAGCTTAACTAACCACGTATCAAACTTATCATGAAAGAATAATAATGAAAGCTGTGGTATGGGCGCTAAAGTAGACAACTTAGCAAATGGAATAGAAGAGGAGTCCAGGGAAAGATGCCCACATATAGGTAAACGATTTGTTTCAGTGGTAACATTGCAAAGCAGTAAGGAAAGGGTGTTCTTTTCAATTTTATAAAAAATTGGACATTTATGTGGGAGAAAATTTAAATGAAAACCTACTGGATTATATGTCAAATTGGTTCCAGGTGGATTATAGACCTAAATTCACAAGACAATATGACATTGAAAAAATAATGTGACAAAACACAAAACACTGTACTCATGAAGGAAAATATTGATACATTTAATTACTTAAAACTAGAAATTTCTGTTCATCAAAGTATATTAAAAATGTGAAAAGACAAGCTATAGAATGGAAAATGACATTTGCAAAGTATATAATTGACCAAGATCTAGTATTTGTAATATATAAAAACTACTGCAAATCAGTAAGAAAAAGATTTTAAAAGACAGTAGAAGACACAGAAAAATGGCCAAGAATTAACTTCAGAAAAGAAGTTATCCAAATGGACAAAAAACTATGAAAAGGTGTTTAATCTCATTAAAAAGCAAGGAAAAGTAAATTAAATCACAATGATATATGAGTATGCATATTGGCCTAACTTAAAACCTTTGACAATATCAAATGTTGCTGAGGATGTACAGCATCAGAAATGCTTATCTTGTGTGAACTGGAGAACAATTAGTACAACTATTCTGGAAAATTACGTGCCTTAAACTAGTAAAACTAAGGATTTGTGTTTCCCGTGACCTTGAAATTCCACACTGAGTACACACCCTACAGAAGTGTGAATTATGTGCACCATAATAGATATGAAAAATATTTGTAATAGCACTAATTATAAGAGCCTCAAATTGGAGGCAAAACAAATGCCTATTAGCAGTAGAATAGATAAAGAAATTATGGTGTATTTCATACAATGGAATACTTTACAGCAACAAAAAAATGAAGAAACTGCATATGCTTGCAGCAACATAAAAAACTTTAAAAACATAATATAAAGGTCAAAGACAGAGACATTAAAGATACCATATGATCTCATTTATATGAAATTCAAAACTAACCAAAATTAAATTATCATATTTAGCAGTGCACACATAGGTAATTGTATTAGTCCGTTTTTCACACTGCTGATAAAGACATACCCAAGCCTGGGCAATTTACAAAAGAAAGAGGTTTATTGGACTTACACTTCCACATGGCTGGGGAGGCTTCACAATCATGGCAGAAGGCAAGGAGGAGCAAGTCACACCTTACATGGATGGCAGCAGTCAAAGAGCAAGCTTGTGCAGAGAAACTCCCATTTTTAAAACCATCAGATCTTGTGAGACCCATTCACTATCACAAGAACAGCACAGGAAAGACCTGTCCCCATGATTCAGTCATCTCCCACTGGGTCCCTTCCACAACATGTGGGAATTATGGGAGCCACAGGATGAGATTTGGGTGGGGACACAGATCCAAACCATATCAGTGACAAAACTCTAAAGCAAAGCAGGAAATCACTTTTTATAAGAGTCCAGATTGAAGTATCTTTGTGGGGAGAGGGAGGAGATGTACAGAGAGGGGCTGGCAGAGTCTCTTTTTTGCTCTAGGTGGCAGGTTCAAGGGTGTTCAGTTTATTTTGGAAGCAGTGCAGAGAAGGGAGCCAGACTAGAAACAGGGAGGTGATCAACTGGGTCTTGGTTACATACAGAAAACAGTAGAGACAGCTGAAAGATCCTTCTCTGTGTTCAGAGCCATCATCTATCATTAGCATCCAGTGATAGCAGGAACACTGATGCCAACATTTTTCAAAGTCTGCAGAAATGACTTGGCTCCTCCACAGAGCCTTGTGAGTCAGTTCAGAAGAAATCAATATCCATCTTCTGTTCTCTTCTTGCCTGCCGAGGGGACCTGGAATCCTTAAGTTTTGCTCCTGGTTTCCCAATTCAGTATTCATCCAAAGAGTCTCCTCCTGCTTGTTTTCATTCTTTCTGCCCTTCCTTGTCCCCCAGGGTGGAGATCTGAAGTGCATAATATCCCACTATGCGGTGATGTTAGCCCCAGAGCACAGCTGAACACAGCATTCCTCAGGAGAGGATTCATCCTCTATATAGGGAACACTGGAGATATTGCTGCCCTAACTCCAAAGAACTAATCACCAAAGCTTGGGACTTTGGGCCCATGGTAGGCAACTGGAAGAGCTATCTGGGGCAAACAGTGTAACTCAAACATCATCATAACTATCTGACAGACTTTAAGTAGGCCAATCCAATGTTCTCAAACCTGGCTGCATCATGAATCACTCAAGGAATTTATTTTTTATCCAGATTTCTGAACCCCCAACCCCAGAGATTCTGACTTACTGGGTTCTGGGTAGAACATGGAAATCTGTATTTATAGCAACTCACCCAGGCGATTCATCCAGGTGGCTCTGGTGCAACTCTTCAATGGGCTGGTACTTAGGAGCAGCCCCGGGGGTCAGAGCTCAAGTTCCTCATGGCCAGGAACTGTGTAGGCCTCCTTTGCTTACATCTAAGTGGTTTCCCCTGGTCCAACCGGAACACGAATGTTATCTCCTGAGTCCAACTTTATCACTTCTTCTAACCACCTAGATATCTGCTAGTAAAACTCAAGACAACTCTAATTCTTCCTCTTTCCACTAGAGATTTAAATGCATTTTTTTCACATAAAGATGGACTTTAATCTAATGTAGTTATGCGTGCATATAAATGCCCAAACAAGAGCCAAGTTGGGAAATATGGCCATGTGTTGATGTGATGTCTTGGAACAAGGAAGGACACCTCTGCAGAGGTGTTTTGAGGGCTATACCAACATGCTGATGTGATCCCTTATCAAAGCACTCTAGAGCAGCCATTCTTAAATATTTTGGCCTCAAAAAGACCAAACAAGTCCTTTACGATTACTTATGTGTATTATATGCATTGATATTTACAAGGATATTTATAATCCATTCATGTTGAAAATTAAAACTGAAAAAATATTTGTTTATAAATCATTTACAAATAACAATAATAAACTCACTATATTAACATAAATATCTTTTATATGAAAATAACTATTTTCAACAAAATCTAGTGAGAAAAGTGACATTGTTTTAACTTTATGCAAATCTTTTTAAGTTTGACTTAATAGAAGACAGATTTTCATATCTTCTGCATTCAATCTGTTGCAATATGCTGTTTTGATGGAAATATATAAGGAAAATCAGTCTTCACAAATATGTGGTCAGAAAAAAAGTATTTTAATCTGCCTCTGCACTTAATCTGTTGCATTATAACATGCCATGTAACCTCTGGAAAATTCCACTGTACACATGACAGAACAAAAATGAAAAAGGCAAGTAACATTTTAGTACTGTTGTAAAAAGAGTTTTGACCTCACAGACCCCCAAGATTCTCAGACTTGGCCCCTCCTTCCTCACTCTCCCCACTCCCATCCTAGTTCTGGACCATGCTTTGGAGACTGAGGACTGCTTCTTCAAAGAAAAGCAGTGTGCTTCCTTTCTTTGCCAATAGACAGCCGTTGCTGTAACACTGTTCTCTTGGACACAAAGCTGAGCTGGATGAGGCAGGCAAGCTAAGGGACTGTTTGCATCCATTTGCAGAGCTGGTGGAAGCGCTAACTTATAGCCAGTGCTGATTGAGACTTCTTTCCAGGCAACAAACACCTCAGCAGGTTCACCTGGTGATTAAACCCGCCTCTGCTGGAGGCAAAAGCCCAATGCCCTACTCACACTGGGGACAGGTGATTGCTTGAATTGAGGAAGAGAATAGTCAAGATTCACCTCAAAGTTGATGGCATTTGCCAGGGTTCTGAGTTTGAGCAACAAACAGCACTCGTGTTTGTCAAAATGAGCCTCTGAGCCACCTCCCCATGCACTTGAGCAGTTCCCCTTCTGAGAATACATTTCCCTCAGATATCTGCTTGTCCAACATCCTTGCTTTCCTCAGATCTTTGCCCACATGGTGCTTTCTAAGAGAGGCCCACCCAGACTACATTGTTTAATACTGCAGCTGCCAGCCCAGCAATCTAGATGCCCGACTATCCGGCATTTTTCTTTTGCAGTAGTATGTATTGCCTTCTAACATACTGTACAATGTGCTTATTGGCTATGTTTATTGTTGATATCTCCCATGAGACAAAGATCTTTGTTTTATTCAATGTTGTATTCCCAAGGACAGAACCACACCCAAAATAGAGTAGATACCAATAAATATTAGCTTAATGAACGCACAGGTAATATTTACACATGGAGGGGCAGAGGAGAACATCAGCTTCCTGTAAGCAGCCTACTCCCAAGAGAAGGGGAAGGCAGAGCTAAGCATGCTTGGTTTATTCTCTGCAAATTCATGATGCATGGTTCAGCCATTCCTTTTCATCAGAGTGACTGAAGGGCAAATAGGAATTGGGAATGTGATATCTCCACAGTGAAAGAAGACATCAGGAATGGAAAAGAAGAACCCACCCCTGATATCCCTAACAGTTTGTTCTTAACTCATTTGCATTCAACTCCTAAGCCCATGCTCAGTTTAAGCCTGTGGTGATCCTCAGAGATCAGAAATTCCAGCAAGAGCATTCTGCTCCCTCTTCAACAGGCAGTCCCCCAGTGCCAACCATTGCACCTGCACCCTCTGTTTCCTTATTGTTTCTCAGCTCCAAAGCCACCCTTCTATTCACTTCTCTTGATGGTGGGGTGAGTACTTTGCAAACCAAATTTCTCAGACTACCTCAATCATTGACTTCCTGTCTGCCAAAAGGAGATAGGCAGGAGACTGGAAGCAAGCAAGAGCATAATTGCGGGAGTGGGAGTTGGGGGGTGGCAGTGGGCAGTTCTTCCTCCAAGCCCCAGCCTTGCCATCTCCTCAGTTACTAGCAGCATCCAGGCACTATTTGTACTCAGTTGCATGGAGCTCACCCCCAGAGTCCAGCATCAGCCCTGGGGCCTCCTCTGAACTCTTAGGATAACTCTACCCTTTATTTTTTGTTCTTCCAGTCTTAGGAATATTAGCAGCTTTCTGCAGTTAGACTCTCTATGTTACTTCTCTTTCCTGCTCTTTCATTCCACCCATAGCCATGGGATCAGCTCCCTGCATTGAGTCTCTCTATCTAAAATACCTAGTGTGGTTTCTCTTTCCTTGCCTGGATGGACCCTAACTCATACAGCTTCTCTGTAGATACTTTTGGGAACATCAGTGGACAAGTTAGAATTCATCCCCAGGGAGCTCTGATGTGGGTCAGAAAATTTACTAATTAAATTTCTACAAGAGTGCAAATCCATTCCTTATTCCATTTCTCTTTCCTAAGTATGCCCTTCCACATTGTCCAATATAAGTGGGGTGACCATACACACCAATGCACCCAAGACAGTCCAGGTTTTTGCCTGTTATCCCAGCAAAATTATTAATATAGCCTCCTTTCTCTCTCAAAACTATCTAGTTTGGGTGATAAATTATACAGTCACTGTAAATATAGACCATCATATGTTCTACAGTGAAATTCAATGACGACATTAAGATACTACAGCAAGGAGGCATCGAGCTACCTGACTTCAAACTATACTACAAGGCTACAGTAACCAAAACAGCATGATACTGGTACCAAAACAGATATGTAGACCTATGGAACAGAACAGAGGCCTCAGAAATAATGCCACACATCTACAACCATCTGATCTTTGACAAACCTAACAGAAACAAGCAATGGGAAAAGATTCCCTATTTAATAAATTGTGTTGGGGAAATAGGCTAGCCATATGCAGAAAACTGAAAGTGGACCCGTTCCTTATGCCTTATACAAAAATTAACTCAAGATGGATTAAAGACTTAAATGTAAGACCTAAAACTATAAAAACCCTAGAAGAAAACCTAGGCAATACCATTAGGACATAGGTATGGGCAAATACTTTATGACTAAAACACCAAAAGCAAAGGCAACAAAAGCCAAAATTGGTAAATGGGAACTAATTAAACTAAAGAGCTTCTGCACAGCAAAAGAAACTACCATCAGAGTGAACAGGCAACCTACACAATGGGAGAAAATTTTTGCAATCTATCCATCTGACAAAGGACTAATATCCAGAATCTACAAAGAACTTAAACAAACTTACAAGAAAAAACAACCCCATCAAAAAGTGGGCAAAGGATATGAACAGACACTTCTCAAAAATAGACATTTATGCAGCTAACAAATATATGAAAAAAGTTCATCATCAATTGGTCATTAGAGAAATGCAAATCAAAACGACAATGAGATACCATCTCATGCCAGTTAGAGTGGCAATCCTTAAAAAGCCAGGAAACAACAGATGCTGGAGAGGATGTAGAGAAATAGGAACGCTTTTACACTTTGGTGGGAGTGTAAATTAGTTCAACCATTGTGGAAGACAGTGTGGTGATTCCTCAAGGATCTAGAACTGGTAATACCATTTGACCCAGCAATCCCGTTACTAGGTATATACCCAAAGGATTATAAATCATTCTACTATAAAAACACATGCACACATTTGTTTATTGCAGCACTGTTCACAATAGCAAAGACTTGGAACCAACCCAAATGTCCATCAATAGACTGGATAAAGAAAATGTGGCACATATACACCACAGAATACTATGCAGCCATAAAAAAGGATGAGTTCATGTCCTTTGCAGGGACATAGATGAAGCTGGAAACGATCATTCTCAGCAAACTAACACAGGAACAGAAAACCAAACACCGCATGTCCTCACTCCTAAGTGTCAGTTGAACAATGAGAACACATGGACACAAGGAAGGGAACATCACACACTGGAGCCTGTTATGGGGTGGAGGGCTAGGGGAGGGATAGCATTAGGAGAAATACCTAATGTAGATGACGGGTTGATGGGTATAGCAAACCAGCATGGCACGTGTATACCTATGTAACAAACCTGCACGTTCTGCACATGTATCCCAGAACTTAAAGTATAATAATTAAAAAAAAAAGACACTCCAGCAATAAAATACCAATTACAAGGTGTTCCAAATTTGAATATAAACTCCTTCTCATCATGAATTTTCTGAAATTAAAATTAAATGATTAAGTTCAATGATTAATGTACAAAGATATTAAACCCCAAAGGAGTTGAAGTCCAAAATCATATTCTCTCCACCTTGTAATTAAAAGTTCAAAGAAAATTAATGTCCAAAATATATCCCAATTTCTTATCCAACTGCTTTGTTATATTTCTCAATGTTCCTAGGCCATGCACAAAATGTTGGAGTTGAGATGTCCAAATGTAACTTCCTTTTTCCTCATGAGCATCTTGAACAGATTATAAAATAAAACAAAGAGAACAGAGAAGAGACTAAAACAACACCCTTATTACTAACAAATGTGACTTGTGCCTACAGGCAAGAAAGCCTGCTAACAATGAACTCTGGAACTGGTCTTCTCCACTGTGGCATAAACAGCTACTGTTCACCCATGCCTATGTTTGTCCCCTCTTCCAGGCACAACTACACTATATCTTTCTCAGCCTCCCTTATGGTTAACTCTGTTCATGTGATTGAATTTTGGCCAATGGAATGTGGAAAAAAATTCTGCACACCCTCCTAATATGGTCCATAAAAATTTCCCAAGTGTGTTTCATGCTTTCACACCCTCCCCTCATTTGCAAGCTGAATGAAGAGGACTCTCAGGGCTTAGAAGAGGGCAAAGCCACCAGATGGAAGAACACTAGGTCTCAGCATTACTGCATGGAATAGAGCCTGTTTCTTTACCACCAATCCTCATTGAACGGTGACATAAGTGAGAAACAAACATTTATTTTTGTTCAGCTGTGGAATGTTTGGAAGTTGTTTGTTTCACTGGTTAGCCTATCCTGCCTGATACACCCACAAAATCCCTGGAAGCGCTGATGCAGGACAGGTTTTCCTGTGGCGGGAAGTGAACTGCTCAGGTGAGACAGAGACGCGGAAGAAACTTCTGACCCTATGGACAGCTCCCCCCATGAAAAAGAGGGCAAGGCTGAGCTGAGCATGCTCAGTAGAATCTTTCCACATTCAATCCAAGCGACTTAAGCCCCTCTTTCTTCCCTGGTAGGAGTGAGGGAGCTTCTTCCCAGAGGCTAAAATAATCACACCGCCACATGGAAGGAAACAGCTCCCCACGGAAAATGCGTTTTCTTTTTGTGCAGCTCTTTTCTTGATCTCTAGAAATCTTTCCCTTTGTTCCCCATCAGATTCTATATACTGTTTCTCAAGACACACCCCCTCTTAGCATCCTTAGCAGGTATAAGACAGAGGGGCACTTCATTTCTCTCTTCTGACTAGCCCATGAATGCCAGTCACATGGTCCCCTTTGGGCAAGCTTGGGTGAGAGTTAAAGGAGAAACAGCCCTTCTTGACCTCTCTCCCCACCTGCTCCAGATTCCAGAGTCCATGAAGGGTCATTCTCAGCAGACATAATAAGGATCCTGCATGCATTCTTTTTAACAATGAGGTCATTTCCTCACAAATCACCAGCCTCTTCCTAAGGAAAGTTTGCACCCACAGCAATGCCCAGAGTCCACCTGCTTTACAGACCCACCCTCCTTCCCTGCCTTTATTTGAAAAGGAGAGAGAAAAGCTCCAATCTTCATCATAACAAAACTAATGCTGGGATGAATCCACTTCAATGTGCTTGCCATGCTCGTAGTCCCTACTGAGGGACAATACCCTGCATAGTCCTGGATACTTGGGCCAACGTTTGGTCCCACATGGCCTCCAGCTCCCAACCAAAACAGATGAGGCAGAGGTGGATGCCCACGGATTGGTCCGCACACTATGGCTGAGAGATAAGCCAGTTAACGGGAATTGAAACCCAAAGTTCATGATGTAGAATTCAAATAAGATAAGTCACAATGAACCATCTCAAAACCAAAACCATGAGACAGCAGGACCCGTGAGTAAACAGAGAAAGTCAGCTCATGGAGAAAGGACAAGGGCACAGTTGTAGACAGACATGCAAATGATGAGAGGATAGCGGAGGGACATGAGGCAGAGCGCACAGCCTGGAGGAAACTATTCACAGAGATATCTTGGAACCTGTCCGTTGTTCAGTGCTTTCTTTCCATGTCTATGTTTATAATAAGCCCCTTTTTCCTTGACCTGACTTGGCTGGTCAAGGTCACTATGCCTTGCCTGATTGAGACAACTCAGTTGCACAATTGCATAATTAGACTGTGATAAGTGATCCAGAAAACCATGATCATATGGGCTTCTCCTCTTCCTACCTAAAATAGCAGATGCCTTGAGGTACAAACTTTGGGAAAAGGGTATGAATAAGCACTAGATAGTTTTGCAAGATTTGCACTCTAGGGAAAAGGAGAGTAAGCTAGGTGAATTACTGGGATATTCTTTAGGTTACTATGAGGTTTGGAGGTTACAGTTAGAAAAAAAGTTTCCTGCAGCAAAACCCATGCCAAATTGAAAAATTCTTTAGACCACATGGGAGGTCTTCAAGGAAATCATGGTTCTGGTTAAAAATAATAATAATAAAAAATAAAAGATTTTGACTTTCTCTTCTTCTGGGGATGGGAGAACTAAAGCCAGGCCTCAGTGTCATCTTTCCACCCAGGAGCAAGACTGAGCCCTTCCACTGTGGGATGTTGAGGCCTGAATAAGACCCTTGTAAGCAAAGGTGAAAGAGGCTCTGAGCACAAGTACCCATAAACATGGGCTGTGGAAACATAGGAACCCAGAACCCTAACCACCAAAGCCAATGAATGTCTCTAAGAAAGGGAGTGATTGTCCTGACAGTTTTAAGAGCCAAAAGGCTTTGTGGACTCAACCTCCAAAACAGAGCAGATGGGAGGAGGGATGGTGAGAAGGCTTATTCCCAAGCCAAGCCCTGGAGAGGATGGCAAAGTGGCAGGTGGAAAGCGTGGTAGATGTGGAGTCCCATGTGAGATAGGATATCCCAGCTGATGCCTCACAAATCCTCGCACTTGCTGCCTCTCATTGCGCCTCCTGTTTCTATCTTCAGTAAAGGCTTGAGGCTATTTGGAGCCCAGAAGCCAGCAGCTGAAGGGAACAGGCAATTGGCCAGGCCAGCTCCTCAGCCCAAGGAGGGCAGGCCTGGGGCAATGCCCACTGGCCAGTAACATCAGAGGGCCCATTGGAAACACATCCAAGTCCCCGTGACTCACAACTGTCATAGCTGTGAAGTAGTGTCATCTTTCTTCCTGAAGATTTCTGATATCACCCCAGGAGCAACAGGGATGATTGATTTTTGCTCTGGAAATAAGTAGTGGGTCGCTGGGGAGACGAATAGAACTATTGCTTCCTTAAGAAGCAATCTCTCTTAAGAAATTATAAAGCAAGTGGCTCCCCTGCTCAGTGGTGTCTGTGGCATTGCACTCCCAGCCTTTCAGGATAAGTCTAAAATAGTTTGGCACTCAGTTCCAAGCTCACCTATGGAAAAGGAGGAACTCCAAAATCTGTAGAATAAATAAAGTAATAAGGTATGCCTGCCCTAAATGGAGAAAGTCCAGCCAGTATTATTAAAAACTTTCAGTCTTTAAAATTTATAACATGGAAAGCTGTACTATACTGAAGTATCTGAGTCTCCCCAAAAACAATGACGTTAGGGAGGAAATCAAATGAGAGGAATCTAAGATTGACAGTTCAACGAGCCAAATCGCCAAATAATCTGCAGTCAAAGAGAGATAGTGGACTGTTATTAAATAAACCCCTGGTGAATTTTCTTTATTGAAGAGCAAGAAGTCAGCTGGTTTCAAAGCCCCAGGAATGTGGGGATGTAGACCCTTTCAGCAATAGCCAAAAGTGAGTTAGAAAGGGTCTAAAACCTCTGCTCCCCCTTCACTAGAAAGCCAGCCCTGGGGAGGGAGGGACCAGGCAGCACCCCACTCTGCACCACACAGCCCTCTGTTACTCCCACCTGGCCTATTAGTCTCTCCCTTAGCCTGACCTAAGTAACTCTAACCCAAACAAGGAGAAAATCAAAGTTGGGAATTACAGCATTCCTGACCAAGAAAGATTGAGGGTCAACCTGCAAAAAGTAAGCCCCAAAGTCAAGGAAAGGGAATGAGATCTGGACACAGAGCTGCACTCAACATCTAGCATGACCCTCAGCAGGATGCACCACTAGGCACAGTAGTGTCTACGCTTGTCCAGCAGACATGGCAGGGTGAGCTTGCTCTCGGCAGAAGAGAGAAACCTCCCACTAAGGGAAGAAGGAGCTGGGTGCATGAGATTGGCCCAGTAAGACAAACCTTCTCCTCAAAATAAGAGGGGCAGCTCTCACAGTATTGTAGTCTTGGTCACTCCTGTTTGCCCCCTGAGTCGGTTTCCATGGACTCCCGTTTAAACCCTGGGGGCAAGCAGGCAGGGTCACTAGAAGTCTGTGAGGCATTAGGACTACTCTGTCCCCCTCTGACAAAATGTAACACAGATGGAGAAAGAGGTGCTGCTGACCCTCAAATCTCCAAAGGCCTGAATGGGGGTGGCCCAGGGCAACAAACTGCCTACTTGCAACAAGCCTGCTTGCAGAAGACAGGACTTTGGCGGGAGAGGAGACCAACCACTCCTGAGGACCTGCCCCTTGCTGTCTTTCGTTGCACCTACTGTTTCTATCATTTCTATCATTGATAAAGGAAAGATGTTGCATGTACCACTCTATTTCGCATTTAAGGTCAAGGTTCTGGGGAAATGAGTCCCACAACACTGGCAGGACGAATGTCTACTCCATGACAGGGCTGCCACAGTATGGTAGCAGACAGGACTTTTCATCAATGACAGCCTCTGGAAATCATGGGGAGAAAGTGTCCTGCATAACCAAGTGGAGGCAAAAACCAGGGAAGCATGGATTAGACAATGAAACGATTCAAGTGAAACAACAAAACAATTCAAGGCGGGGAAATAAAGGCCCAGTCATTCATAGTAGTGCAAAGTGATTAATCTAAAATGCAAATTTGATGACATCAGATCCTATTTAAAATCTCTGCCTTTTCTCTGTTCCCACACTCCCTCTCCTATCAGACATAATGAACTACTGCTAGGATTATTGCAGTAGTCTTCTGACTGTCACCAGTCTCACCTCACTGTACTCCTCCACTTCCCCACTGCTTTCACAACAATCCGTGTAAATCTCCAAACTCTTCAGGGCCCTCCTTACCTCTAGCAATGTTCCTGGACTTCCTATACCCCTGGGGCAAAAGTCTACACACATTATAGGCCTTATAACAGCCTCCATCCATTCATTCATTCAACAAATATTTATCAAGTGCCAACTCCATCCCAGACTACTGTTAAGAGTGGTAGGGAACAGTAAACAAAACACCAAAAGTCCCTGACTTTAGGAAGTTACATTCTGCGGGCAAAATTTAGCACCCCTCTGTGTTCAGCTCTTCTGTATTCAGTGGTGTGGGCACAGGCTTTTACCAGCTCATGGAGACCAAGGGTGCACATCTCTTCCCAACTCTGCATTCAGTGATATTGCTTTGGTAGCTTGAAATCAACCTGGGTGGGAATATTTACACCGTGGAAATCAGCAGTCACTACAAATAAGCAGACACTAGGCTTTTTCTTTTTCAAGAACAGGTACGTGAACATTTAGCAGCATACTTTTGTACCTTAGTCCAGGCTGCTCTCTGTGCCTAGAAATCTCTTCTTCTTGTCATCTGCCTGATGAATACCTACCTTCAAGACTTAATTCAAATATCAAAGCAGTTTTGGACCCAAGAGGGAGAGCAGACTCCTCCTCCCTCTGAGCTGCCTCTGTACCATCCGCACACCCAGAACACCTTCAGCACTTAGCTAGTCATGTGACTGTCACCCCACTGTACTGTAAATTTCTTGGAGCCAGGGATGAGTCAGACATGACTCATCAATATCCCCAGCCCCTGGTATAGTACCTGGCCCAGTTCCTGGACCACTCTAAAATAAATTCCTGTTGAATACATTTGGAGCCAGGAAAAAATATGTATCTTATTTTAACAGCTGTCATCAGACTTCATTTTAGGAAAGGAATCAAGTATGAGGTGAAATGAGCCCAAATTGTGGAAATGACCATGGGATATTTAGGTATAGTAATATGTAACATTGAGATTTCCTTTTCTGAGCTAAAATTATTCCATACCTACAAGACATTCACAATGTGAATGCCTTATGTAAATGGTTGGACTGGTGAATGTTAAGAAAAATGGCTGAGTTCTATAACTGAGTTAATGGGGTGCCGAACAGGGAAGATATGAGCAACAAGCACGGGGATCCCTAGACTGAATTTGCTCAGAATAAGGAAGCTGGAGCCAGAAGTGACCACAATTAATAAGCCCCCTGGGAATTTATGAAAATCTTGTGAGGCTCTGGATACTCCAGAATCCTTGGGCTAGGGCTTTAAATTCATCTCATCTAGACATGAAAAAACAGGGTGGCCTAATTTGACAGCTTAATCAGGAAGAAGTGGATAACATGGATGGATGAATGGATGGATGGATGGATGGATGGATGGATGGATGGATGGATGGATGGATAGATGGATGGATGGATAGATGGATGGATGGATGGATGGATGAAAGTAAGGGTAGATGAACAGATAGATGGATATCTGAAAGCAGAAGTTGTGAATGGCTTAGTAGTGGAGGTGGCAAGTGAGATTACATTAGGCCATTCTTGCACTGATATAAAGAAGTATCTGGGTCTGGGTAACTTACAGATAAAACAGATTTAATTGGTTCTTGGTTCTGCAGGCTTTACAGGAAGCATGATGCTGTCATCTGCTTCTGCAGAGGGCCTCACTAATCTTACAATAATGGCAGAAGGTGACAGGGAGCCAGTATGTCACATGGCAAGAGAGAGAGAGGGAGAAGGCACCCCACTCTCTTAAACAACCAGATGTCATGTGAACTACCAGAGCAAGAACTCACTCATCATTAGGGGATGGGGCTAAGACAGTCAGGAGGGACCCACCCCCATGACAAAAACATCTCCCACTAGGCCCCATCTCCAACACTGGGGATTACATTTCAACATGAGATTTGGAGGGGACAGACATCTAAGCCATATCATTTCATCTCTGGCTCCCAAATATCATGTCCTTCTCACATTACAAAATACAATCATACCTTTCCAGTAGTTCCCCAAAGTCTTAAGTCTTTCCAGCATCAAGTCCAAAGTCATCAGAGACTCATTCTCCTTCCACCATCAGCCTGTAAAATAAAAGACAAGTTATTTGCTTCCAAGATACAATGGTGGCACAAGCATTGGGTAAACATTCCCATTCCAAAAGAAAGAAATTCACCAAAAGAAAGGGGCAATAGGCACCACACAAGTCTAAAACCAAGAAGGACAGTCATCGCATTTTAAAGCTCCAAAATAACCCCCTTTGACTTCATGTCCCGCACCCTGGTATGATGGGTGGCCTCCCAAGGCCTTGGGCAGAACCACCCCTGTGGCTTTGCAGGGTGCAGTACACATGGCTGTTCTCAAGGGTTGGAGTGGAGTACTTGTGGCTTTTCCAGGCAGAGTTTGCAAGCTGCCAATCTACCATGTTGGGGTCTGGAAGGCAGTGGCTCCCTTCCCATAGCTCCACTAGGCAGTGTCCCAGTGGGGACTCTGTGTAGAGGCTCCAATCCCACATTTCCCCCTGCCATTGCCCTAGTAGAGTTTCTCTGTTGGGGCTCCACCCTGCAACAGACTTCTGCCTGGGCACCAAGCTCTTCCATAATCATCTGAAATCTAGGTGGAAGCCTCATTCATGCTTACATTGTGAGCATCTGAAGACTTAACATCACGTGACAACTGCCAAGGCATGGCTTGCACCCTCTAGAGCTGCAGCCCAAGCTGTACCTTGGCCCCTTTGGGTCATGCCTGAAGCCAGAGTGGCCAGGATGCAGGGAGCAGTGTGGCAGCACAGGGAAGCAAGGCCATAGGCCTGGCCCCCTAAGCCACTTTTCTCCTAGGCCTTTGGGCCTATGATGGAAGGGACCACCCCAAGACTTCTAAAGTGCCTTCAAGGCCTTTTTCCCATTCTCTCAGGTATTAACAATTGGCTCCCTTTAGGTCAGGCTAATGTCCCTAGCAAGTGGTTGCTCCACAGCGTGCTTGAACTTCTCTCCTGAAAATTATTTTCTTTCCTGCTACATGGCCTGTGTATTTGTCCATTTTCATGCTGCTGATAGAGACATACCCAAGACTGGGTGATCTATTCAGGAAAAAGGGTTTAATGGACTTACAGTTCCACATGGCTGGGGAGGCCTCACAATCATGGTGGAAGGCAAGGAGGAGCAAATTATGTCTTACATGGATGGTAGCAGGCAAAGAGAGAGAGAACTCCTCTTTATAAAACAATCAGGTCTCATGAGACTTACTCACTATCACAAGAACAGCACAGGAAATACTTCCCCCCATGATTCAATTATCTCACACTAGGTCTCTCCCACAACACATGGGAATTCAAGATGAGATTTGGGTGAGGACACAGCCTAACCATATCAGCTAGTGTGAAAATTTTCCAAATTTTTATGCTGTGCTTCCCTTTTAAATATAAGTTCCAGTTTCAGGTCATTTCTTTGCTTGCACATATAAACACTGGCTGTTTGAAGCAACTAGGCCACTTCTTGAACACTTTGCTGCTTAGAAATTTCTACTGCCAGATACCCTAGGCCATCACTCTTAAGTTCAAACTTCTATAGAGCCTTAGGGCCTGGACAAAATGCAGCCAAGCTCTTTACTAAAGCATAACATGGGTGACTTTACTCCAGTTCCTAATAACTTCATTTCCATCTGAGACCTCATCAGCCTGGACTTCAATATTTCTATCAGCATTTTGGTCACAACCATTTAGCCAGTCTACAAGTTGCAAACTTTCCTTCATCTTCCTGTCTTCTTCTGAAACCTCCAAATTCTTCCAATCTCTGCCCATTACCCAGTTCCAATGCTGGATCCACATTTTTAGGTACCTTTATAGCAATGCCCAACTCCTCAGTACTAATTTTGTGTTATGCCATTCTTACACTGCTATAAAAAAAGTACCTGAGGCTGGCTAATTTATAGAGAAAAAAAGGTTTAATTGGCTCATGATTCTGCAGGCTTTACATGAAGCATGGTGCTGGCACCCACCTCTGGGGAGGCCTCAGGGAGCTTACACCATGGTGAAAGGTGAAGGCGGAGCCAATGTGTCACATGGTCAGAGCAGGAGCAGGAGAGAGGTGGAGGTATCACACTCTTTTAAACAACGGGATCTCACATGAACTACCAGAGCAAGAACTCGCTCTTCACCAAGCAGATAGGGCTAAGCCATTCATGAGGGAGCCACCTCCTACCAGGCCCCCCTTCCAACATTGGGGGTTACATTTCAACATGAGATTTGGAGGGGACAAACATCCAAACCATAACAGAGATGAAAGCCAAGACAGCTGGACTAGGTGGGGCAAGCCAGGAACAGGCTTCAGAAACAGCCTAGGCAGGAGGCAGGAAGACAAGACGGCAGGAAGCAGTGCAGAACAAAGCAGGCTCCTCATCATTCAACCTCCCCTGAGTGCAGCAAAGGGGCCTTATTGTCAGCCCCTAACTGATCATTGATAACTAAAGTTATAACAACTCATACCAGTAAGGGCCATGGTGAGTTAGAGCTGGCAAGAGCCCTAATGATACACAGTCTTCTCTTGAAAGAGGAGAAGACTGAGGCCCAGAGAAGTGAGTAAATTTCCCAACAAGCAGAGAGTTGAGACTGGAATCTGGCTTCCCACCCCAGCCCAGTGCTCTTGGAACTAGAGGACGGTCCTCACCCAGTCAGCTAAGGGGAGCCTTGGCATGCTGGCCACCACCAGCCCAGTGATGCTAGGAAATTTGCAGTGCTTATCTATCTGTGTGCGCCTCCCTTTGCTCAAATGTAATGTAGAAACAATAATACTGCCTGTCAGGATCTTCTTGTAAGAACTAAATTACTTAATATTTTAAAACATAGTGGTGTCATATTCGAGCTCACATTACCCTAAGATTCACTCTACCGTCAGGCTGCTACAAGGAATTCAAAGATTCCTGGGTAGAGACCTGATGAAAATGGGCACTGGTTAAAAAAAAAAAAAGGAGGGATAATTTGGGGGTGGGGGTGTCATTTAATGTTGTCCCCAGGTCCTACGCCTGGAATTGTGCAAGGGCCACAATAGTCAGAAATGGATTGTTTCGTGGGATGTTCAATGAAAACTCAGTTAAACCGTGAGACCATCTTGTCTTATTGCTTAAAACCACTGAAAGCTGAAAGGGTTGGATCTTTGGAGCTTCTGGGTAACATCCTCTGAGGACCCTAGGAATGGTGAATGAGGGAGGAAGGGAGTAGGGAGAGAAGAATTTAAAGTGAGCAGAGCCAGGCAAATTCTCCCTGCATGAGCAACTAACAGGAAAACCCAGGTCACATGTGAAGTACCAAGTTAAAGGACCCCAGCAGGCCATGTTGGTTCCCTTTCCCCTTTCTGGACTTACTGCTCCATCAAGGCTAAGCAGACCATTGGCTCTCCCTTTTCCTCTGTTCTCCTGGCTCCCACTACCTCTGCTTTTTTCAGCAACAGATGTATTTTTCAAGGATCCTGCTCCTGGGAAGTACTTCCTCTATCACTTCACTTATCTCACCTGGTGCACTATACCTAATTATCAGCTTAATTGCCTGCTTCCACCACTGACCAGTTACAATCAGGTATATTCTATTCTCGTCCCTACGGTATTATCATTCCAAAACAATAGTAGACACTCTTTGCATATTTATTGGATGAATGAATTAATGAATGAATGCATGGAACTCTTCATGACAATGAAATTCAGGCCCTAGTCCCACACATAAGTAATTAAAGGTCAAAGTGACCATACTGAGCAAGTTCCTGAGCCTTTGCTAGTAAAAAACAGGGCCCTTGGAGCAACATTGGTCTTTCTTGGAAGCTTAGTAAAAATACAGACTCTCGGGCTGAATCTAAACTTGCATTTTAACAAGATCCCCAGATGATTCCCACACATTGAAGATTGAGAAGCCCTGTTCTAAGGGGTAAAGTCTTCCAGAGAGTTTAGCTGCTTCCGGCGCCCTACCTCAAGGGTCTGATTCAAGGAATGAGATGGAAGGCTGCAAATACAGGCAGATCACTAAGTTCTCTGGCCCTGGGGCTCCATCATCAGTCTACCCTCCACCCCAGATTGGCCTAGAGATCCCCAAATGTGAGGCAACGAATCAAGCGCTCCCTGAGAGGGTGTCGAGCCCCATTGCCTCCTGGAGGCCTCCAGCTGTGCGGAGTCATGCTCTTGGCAGCACCTGGCTGCTATTGTTAGGAGAGAATGAGGAGCTGTGGGGACAGTGGCACTGTACATGCTGACTAAAAGGCAGGGCTCCTATCTGCATTTGGAATGACATACCCGATTCTATTTGGGAAAGAAGCACAATGGCCCTTTATTAAAGGATTTCAATGGCAGAAACTAGCCAAATGGACCAGGAAATGATTAAGAGACAAAAGTCAAGGCATTGTGTGTGCACCATGCTTAGCCCAGTCCTGAAAGCCCTATTATAATGGCCACTGTTCCTGTAGCCCCTCCTGAGCCCCACCACCCTCCTCAGAAACACTGTGGCTCCTTGGACACACTGCAGGGCCTATTTGTCTCTCCTCAAGGAAAAGGGTGTAAAGCTACAGCAAACTTTGCCAGGGACTGGGAGGGATGGTGAGGCAGGGAGAGGTGAAGGGGCAAAAGACAGGTGGGACAGGAGGTGACAGCCATAGACCACAAGCGGATCAGGGAAGGATGCAGACGGCAGAATTTGTAAATGTTGTACTGCAGCTTGGAAGGGAGGAGAGAAAGAAGAGGGAAGGGAAATATCACTGCTGTCCCACATCATGGGGCAGGATGTCAGGAAGCCCAAGTTCAAAACCCTTACCCCATGTACTGGCTATGTGACTAAGGCATTTTGCTCATGCTTTTTGGATCCCATTTTCCTGGTCTGCAACATGCAGATGCTGATATTAGCTGTACGTGGTGATATGCCAATGAAATTAACTGAAATGAAGCATAGGAAAGTGCTTAGCACAGTTCTTCACACATAAACTGTGAATTCTAATTCAGAAAGAACTAAAAATTGCTTCCTTTGCCTGTCAACTAGTACATACAGCACCGCCCCAGTCCTGCCCATGTCACCCCCTGAGAAAGGCTTAAGGCATGATTCCTCTCAAGATATTAAAGGTTGGTGCAAAAGCTGTTGCAGTTTTTGCCATTACTTTTAATACAACCTAATATTTGTATTTAAGTGGGGACTTCAAAAGAGTCAATGGCTTCTGTTTCAAAAGAAAGACTCTCTAATCATGGAAATGGTATCGGGAGGTCTGAGAAGGACCTAGGCTGATATCTCTTGAATCATGACCTCTATGGGACCACTTTCCTACTCAGCCTCTGTCTGAGACCATTGAATATGATCTGAATCCAGCTTTCTTTGAGCAAGGTTAGAGAGAAATGCTCTGACAGCAGAAAAAGACTTGGAATGCCAGGAGCTCTGCTGCAGGACTCCAGCAGTGAGGGTCAGTGGGTGGCAGGAGTCACTGGGGAATCAGGCCTGGGAGTCACGGCTGCAGGTCACATGGCAGAGCCTGAGTCCCCCATACAGACACACAACCTGGGCCTGCCCTCCACTCCTGGACAGTAGAGACCCGTAACCACTGCTCCATAGGAGTTGGGAAGTTAGAAGGTCTACATTTGGTTCATGAACCACAAGACGGGGCCACCAAGATGACAATCATTCTGATAGCCAAAAGGATCTGGATCTCAGCATGGACAGTGTAGCCACTGAGCACTGATGAGCCACAATTCTGATGGGGTGGGGCCAGGAAGGTAATGTTCTGACAGGTGGTGGGACTTGGATGCATGGGGGTGTGGGGGTGGCAAGAGCACAGAGCCAAGCTGAGATCAAAATGGTGGCCCTTAGGGGCCCTTATCCAAAACCTGACACAAAGAGGGTGGCCCACTCCTGCCTCCTTGCAGACAGTCTTGAGGAGAGGGCAGTGGAAGACAAGACAAGGGCTTCTAGAGAGAGTGGAGCAGCCAGGCCCTGGGTGTTGGGACAAGTGTCACTGCACTATTTGGGGTCTGGGAAGGGGATGGAGGTCATGGTCAGAGGTACAGCCTCAGAAAAGCTGGACGGAGCAATAGTGAGTGCCCAGGTAGCAGACTGCACATGCCTGATGAGGACTGGCCCACCCACTCAAGGAGTCCAGGGAGACCAGAGGCAGAGGGGTCAGTTGGCTGAGAGGCGGCCGTCAGGGTAGAATTGGTGACAGATATGGAAGAACATGTTGGTGCCCATTAGAATCATAAAACTGAAATGGCTGCAGAGTCACTAGAGTAATTCTAAAGCCTCCAGGGAGGCTTTGAGTCAGGTGCTCAAAGATGCTGTCCACATTCAGCTGGAGTGGCCACAATGCCACTTGTCACTTCAAAACAGACACCCAGAAGAGGCAGCAGGGCCCAGCCCTTAGGAAAAAGTTGGAGAAGATGAATGAAGCAGAGCTGTCACCCAAAATAAAAGGCTATTTGTGGTGGTATTAAGTAGAAAATGAAGAACCGCGGTGGGAGGTAGACTATATCTTATGAGAAATGACCACAGTGAGGTCACACATTCCTTCCTTTTATGCAAATAGGAAGACCCAGGTCCCTATACATTTCAATAAGCCTTTCTTCTTTCCCAGGGTCATCCCTCTCCGTCAGCTCCAGGAGGCTGCCCTAACGCTCTGCCCTCAAAGAGAGAATTGGAAGGGTACTTGGCCAGGTGTACCTTCCTGGGCTCTTCCAAGGTGACAGCTCTCACCCTGTGCTGCAGATGGCCCTGTGCATGGTGCCACTTCTCACTGCTTACCAGGGCACAAGGACACCGGTGGTTCCCAAAATGGGTCACAGCAGGATGGCCTGCATCAGATTCACCAGGGAGGGCTATAAGAAGGCAGACTTCTTCTTTTTCTTTTTCTTTTTTTTTTTTTTTTGAGACAGAGTTTACTCTTGTTGCCCAGGCTGGAGTGCAATGGTGCGACTTTGGCTCACTGCAACCTCCACCTCCCGGGTTCAAGCAATTCTTCTGCCTCAGCCTCCCCAGTAGCTGGGATTACAGGCACCTGCCACCACGCCTGGCTGATTTTTTGTACTTTTAGTAGAGACAGGGTTTCACCATGTTGGCCAGGCTGGTCCCGAACTCCTGTCCTCAAGTGATCCACCCGCCTCAGCCTCCCAAAATGCTGGGATTACAGGTGTGAGCCACCAAGCCTGGCAAAGAAGGCAGACTTCTAAACCTAGAAATTCTGATGCAATAACATGCAGGAAAGAGCCCAGGAATTTGCAAAAATGTTTCAACTCCGCAGGCAATTGTGAAGCACGGCCAAATTTGGAAAATATTGATCTACACAAAACAATACAACTATCCAAATATTAAAAATGACTTCACAAAAGGTAGCTAAGAGTGTGTGTCCAATTTTGTAAATATATATGCAATATACTTTTTAGTATATAATAAATGTATAACTCCGATTCTGTAAACACACACACACTCAAGCATGTGCACATATCTGAGTTGTAGGATGATAGAGGTTTTTCTTCTTTATTCCTTTCTCAGCTGACTTTCTATAATAAACACGTATTCTGTTCGTAATGAAAATATGATTTTGTGAGTGCTGGGGAGCAGATCATGACATATTTGGACTCCCAGAGTGGCTTAGCTCAGACTCTCCGTCTGTGGGTTTCCTAGAAATGCAATGCCTCCCAGAGAGGCGTGCTGTCCCCTTCCTTTCTTCTGAAGAGTGTTTGTATGTGTTTGTTTCAATACACTCTTCATTCTGACTAGCAGACTGCATGGCTGGCTTTTGTAAAGGAACACTCATTTCACTCAATTAAATTAATATATTGACTTTTTTTTTCCGCAAGAGTTGAGGAAGAGATCAGGGCTGGAGGGCTGGGCATGCATTCAGGATAGGGCTCTAGTCAGCGGGAAATGAAAGAGCTGAGCAAGGAAACTGAGGTTGATATCAACATGGTGGGGAGGAGAGGCTGCTGTGCGGAGGCTCCCCTGTGCTGCAGGTGGCCCTGTGCCTAGTGCCAGGGGTCTCCCTGGGGACCCCAGACCCATGTCAAGCCATAGCAGCGTCATGCCAGGGCTGAGTCTGCAGTTGCTCTCCCTGGGGCAGGAGGGGAGAAGATCTGGTGTGAGTCCAGCGTGAGTGCTTTCACACTGGTGAAGAACAAGTTTCTGGAGTCAGAAAGAACTGGATTCAAAATCTGAGTCTGGCACTGAACACTCAGGCATGTTACTGTCCTTCACTAAGCCCAGTTTCCTTTCATCTAGTAGGGATGATAACAGTATCTACTCAATGGATTTCTTGATCACGACCATTGTCCAGCTCCCAAGACCCCATCGCCACTCACCCTCCTCAGGATGCAGTGACAGTGTGGGCCTGCTCTGAAGACTCAGGGTTGGGGCCAGATGTTTAGAAAAGGTGTTTGCTTTTTTCTCCCCTTCAGCCATTGAGACAATATTTGTTACCAATACTGAGATTCTTCATTCTCTGCTTCACTTCTGACTGGAGGCAGCCTGAGGGGAAAACTTTTTTGAGAGGGAGAAACTGCTGGGAAGGTCCCTGGCTCTTGAGGGAGACTCACAGGAAGCGACACTGAGTATTAAGGGTCTGGATGTGATGTCTGGAATGACTGCAGCCATCACATTCCAGCCTGAGGACACAGCCAGTGCTGAGAGAGTAAGACCCGGGTCTTTGCTGCCATCACCAAGCCAACAAATCAGCTGCCACTGAGGTGTGCCTATCTCACAAATTCCTGGTACCTGAGATAATAAAGTCCTTTTTTAAACCAGCTTGAGTTGAGATTTCTCTGTCTTGAAGACAAATGTAACTGACACAGAAGAATAAATTTTACTTTTAGAATCACAGTTGATCTACAACCTCTTCGAAGTGTGAAAGGAAAATAAATCCTTGAACCCCAAACCCACTAAGCCAAAGGGAAAAGTCAAGCTGGGAACTGGGTCACACAAACCTGCCTCTCATTTTGGTTCTTAAATAAGATGACTACAAAAGTGAAAAATTACATGCCTCCCTCAAATTTTACCCACAAGGAAATTCCTTTGCAATGTAAGTTGAATGCTTACCTTCACAGGTGTGGGGGACAAAGAACTCTAAGTCATCCCTCTGCCCACCTGAGACAAATGCATATCTGATTGTTTCCTCTGCCCTATTGTCTATGTTATCTTATGTAAAAATGCAGATTCACTGAGCCAGACAAAAGCATGAATGACTCTTTTCCCCCTCCACCCCTCCCACATGAAAACTGTATTTTTCAATATCCCACCTTTTCCCTTTTAAATTTGAAACGCTCAAAATTATCTTGGGAGAAAAGCATAGACCTGTCTCCTGAGTGCGCGTCCTTAACTTTGGCAAATAAACCTCCTAAAATGATCAAGACTTGCCTTAGTCATTTTCCTTTATTGGCAGAAACAAAGTTGCCAATGTCTTCTACCTAGACCAACAATACCTTCTGAAGTAAACTTTTTATTGAACTACAGAACACATACAAAACTGGGCACAAATCCTAAGTATACAGTTGGATGAATTATGACAAAGAGGGCACATCCTTGTAACCACCATCCAGATAACCCTACCTTCATCCCTGCTTGTGCCCTTCTCAGTTGCTACCCCTCCCACATCTTTAAAGGAAAACACAGTCAAGGTCAGCAAAAAGAAGGAAGGCCTAAGAAACTGCCCCATCCAAGAGCAGCCTCAGGAAACATGGTGGCTGTATTCATTTCGTAGGGCTGCCATAACAAATTGCCACAAACTGGGTAGTTTAAAACAACAGAAATTTATTACCTCGCAGTTCTGAAGGCTAGAAGTCTAAAATCAAGGTGTTGGCAGGGCCAAGCTCCCTCTGAAGTCTCTAGGGGAGGATCCTCCCTTGCCTCCCTGACCCCTGATAGCCCCAGGTGTTCCTTGGCTCACAGAGCATCACTCTAATCTCTGCTTCCATCTCTGTCTTCCATCTCTGTCTGTGTCCAAATTTCCCTCTTCCTGTAAGTAAACCAGTCATTGGATTAAGAACCCATCCTACCCCAGTATGACCTCATATTAACTAATTACATCCACATTATTTCCATTTCCAAATCGGGTCACATTCTGAGGTACTGGAGTTAGGGTTTCAACATATCTTTTTTGGAGATACAATTCAAACTATAACAACAACTCATATCACCTTAAGTTTATAAGGTGATATCCTGACGGAATCCTGGAACAGAAAAAGGACATTAGGAAAAAACTAAGTAAATCTTTTAAAAACTATGAACTTTAGTCAATAATAGTGAATCAAAAATTGGTTCATTAATTGTGACAAATATACCACAAGATGTTAGTAACAATGTACTAACATTGTAAGATGTTAGTAACAGGGGGAACCAGGTGTGGGACTTGTGGGAAAGCTGTGTGCTATCTTCATAATTTTTTCATAAATCTAGAACTTCTCTAAAATGAAAAGTTTTTTAAGCACTTCAGGGTGAGAGTTCTAGGAAGTAGCAGTTTCTTGTACTGATCTCTGTCACGTTCTCAGCAGCTCATCAGTGTCTGAAGCAAGGTATGGATTTGAGCTACCAATAGATGGATGGATGGATGAATGGATAGATGGACAGATGGACAGATGGATGGATGGATGGATGGATGCAAGGATGAATGGATGGATGGATGATGGATAGATGGATGGATGGATAGATGGTGTATTAGTGTGTTTTCACGCTGTTGATAAACACATACATGAGACTGGGAGGAAAATGAGGTTTAATTGGACTTACAGTTTCACATGGCTGGGGAGGCCTCAGAATCATGGTAAGGGGCAAAAGATACTGATTACATGGTGGTGGCAAGAGAAAATGAGGAAGAAGCAAAAGTGAAAACCCCTGATAAACCCGTCATATCTTGTGAGACTCGTTCACTATCATGAGAATAGCACGGGGAAGACTGGCCCCCGTGATTCAATTACCTCCTGCTAGGTCCCTCCCACTAGGTCCCTCCCACGACACGTGGGAATTCTGGGAGATACAATTCAAGTTGAGATTTGGGTGGAGACACAGCCAAACCATATCATTATGCCCCTGGCCCCTCCAAATCTCATGTCCTCACATTTCAAAACCAATTGTGCCTTCTCAACAGTCCCCCAAAGTCTTATTTCAGCATTAACCCAAAAGTCCACTGTCCAAAGTCTCATGTGAGACAAGGCAAGTCCCTTCTGCCTATGAGCCTGTAAAATCAAAAGCAAGCTAGTTACTTCCTAGATACAATGGGGGTACAGGTATTGGGTAAATACAGCTGTTCCAGTGGGAGAAAATGAACAAAACAAAGAGATTACAGGGCCCATGCAAGTCTGAAATCCATCAGGGCAGTCAAATTTTAAAGCTCCAAAGTGATCCCTTGACTCCAGGTCTCACATCCAGGTCACAATGATGCAAGAGGTGAGTTCCCCCTGGTCTCGGGCAGCTCAGCCCCTGTGGCTTTGCAGGGTACAGCCCCCCTCCCGCTGCTTTCATAGGCTGGCATTGAGTGTCTGTGGCTTTTCCAGGCACACGGTGCAAGCTGTCAGTGGATCTACCATTTTGGAGTCTGGAGGATTGTGGCCCTCTTCTCACAGCTCAACTAGGCTATGTCTCAGTAGGTACTCTGTATAGGGGCTCTGACCCCACATTTCCCTTCCACACTGCCCTAGCAGAGTTCTCCATGAGGGCCCCACCTCTGCAGCAAACCTTTGCCTGGACATCCAGGTGTTTCCATACATCTTCTGAAATCCATGCGGAGGTTCCCAAACCTCAATTCTTGACTTCTGCGCACCTGCAGGCTCAAAACCACATGGAAGCTGCCAAGCCTTGGGACTTCCACCCTCTGAAACCATGGTCTGAGCTATACATTGGCCCCTTTCAGCCACATCTGGAGCAGCTGGGACAGAGGGTACCAAGTCCATAAGCTACACAAAGCACAGCGACCTTGGGTCTGGCCCACAAAGCCATTTTTTCCTCATGTGCCTCCAGGCCTGTGTTAGGAGGGGCTGCTGTGAAGGTCTCTGTCATGGCCTGGAGACATTTTCCCTGTGTTCTTGGGATTAACACTAGGCTCCTTACTACTTATGCAAATTTCAGCAGCTGGCTTGAATTTGTCCCCAGAAAATGAGTTTTTATTTTCTATCACATAGTCAGGCTGCAAATTTTCCAAACTTTTATGCTCTGCTTCCCTTATAAAATGGAATGTTTTTAACAACACCCAAGTCACCTCTTGAATGCTTTGCTGCTTAGAAATTTCTTCTGCCAGATACCATAAATCATCTTTCTCAAGTTCAAAGTTCCACAAATCTCTATGGCAGGGGCAAAATGCCATCAGTCTCTTTGCTAAAACATAACAAGAGTCACCTTTACTCCAGTTCCTAACAAGTTTCTCATCTCCATCTGAGACTACCTTAGCCTGGACCTTATTGTCCATATCGCTATCAGTATTTTGGGCAAAGCCATTCAACAAGTCTCTAGGAAGTTCCAAAGTTTCCTACATTTTCCTGTCTTCTTCTGAGCCCTCCAAACTGTTCCAACCTCTGCCTGTTACCTGGTTCCAAAGTGACTTCCACATTTTCAGGTATCTTTTCAGCAACACCCCACTCCTGGTACCAATTTACTGTGTTAGTCCATTTTCTCACTGATAAAGACATACTCAGGACTGGAAGAAAAAGAGGTTTAATTGAACTTACAGTTCCACATGGTTGGGGAGGCCTCAGAATCATAGCAGGAGGTGAAGGCACTTCTTACATGGTGGCAGCAAGAGAAAATGAGGAAGAAGCAAAAGCAGAAACCCCTGAGAAACCTATCACATCTCATGAAATTTATTCACTATCACGAGAATAGCGTGGGAAAGACTGTCTCCCATGATTCAATGACCTCCCCTTAGGTCCCTCCCACAACATGTGGGAATTCTGGGAGATACAATTCAAGTTGAGATTTGGTTGGGGACACAGCCAAGCCATATCAGATGGATGGATAGATAGATAGAGAGATAGATAGATAGATGATAGATAGATAGATAGATAGATAGATAGATAGATAGATAGATAGATAGATATTACCTATGGACATCCTATTATATATATGTGTGTGTATATATATATGTATGTATATATATACATACATATATATATACACACACATATATACAATTTTCCTATAGCTATCTATCTATATCCTTGATAGTTCTAGATTTAGATATAGATAACAGAGAATGCCTATGTGTAGGCTCTATACAAGACAATTTGCCTCCATGAATTCTCATACCAATTGGTATCCCCATTTTACAGATGAGGAGCCTGTGACTCAGAGAGAAAAGTAATTTGCTCAGAGCTCCCTACTAGCAGAGTGTCAGAGCCAAGTTTCTAATTCTAGTCTGCCTGGCTCTGATGCATGGGTTGTTCCACTACATCATGCAGTCTTCACAATGCTGCATATCCCTTCCTGCCTGTGCCCTCACTGCTCATCCCCTTCAAGTTACAAATGAGCAAACTGAGGTCCAGAAAGGTGTAGTGACTTGCCAGTGTAATACAGGGAAAAACCAGGTAACGAGTTTTGAGACTGGGACTTTGAATTAATGTATTTAAATCAAAAAAATGTTTATTAACAATCTTACCTATCAACCATGTGTGCATGGAAAAAGGAAGAGATAGAGAGAGAGAGACAGCAGAAAGCCGAAAGCCAAAGTCTTGGGAGCTGGTAGATCATGGATCTGAGAACTTTACATTTCCAGTAAAACATTGCCTATGGAAGGTTTTCAGTTGCTTCTGCAGTTTTTCCCTCCCACACCACCCTCACTCAGAATAGTGACCTAGAGGAGAAAAGAACAAAAGATCTTTGAACAGGTCATCTGTTTCCTGTCTCTAGCAGGGTGCTGGGGCATTGAGGGTTTCATTGTGTACTTAACAGGAAGCCTAGACCCTAGATCCATAGACTTGCTCTCTATCTTCTTTGCCTGAAAAAGTTCAATGCATTTAAGAATGAGGGAGCCATCCCCATTGACACCATCTCTATGATTGATTTTACAAAGGTCACAGCTATGATTCGGAGGCTGAAATGCCACTGCAACCACTTATCTCCTGTCCTTGCTCCTGGCATTGACAAGGCTGGTATAAAATGGTGAAGTTAGCTCAAAAATATGAGGTTCTAGCCACTAGAACTTGTAAATGTTGTAAGGACAAAGAGTCTTTGTAGATGTGACTACATTAAGGATCTTGACATGAGGAGATTATCCTAGATTATCAAGGTGGGTCATAAATGCAATCACAAGTGTCCTTAAGAGAACACATGAAGAAGAGGAGAAGGCAATGTGACCACAGAGATTGGTGTGAAGTAGTCATAAATGAAGGAATACTGGCTGCCACTATAAGCTGGAAGGGGCAAGGGACAGATTCTCCCCAAAGCCTACAGAGGGATCTCAGTCTTACTGGCACCTTGATTTCAGTCTTGTTATACTGATTTCAGACATCTGACCTCCAGATTGAGAGAATAAACTTTTGTTGGCTAAGCCAATTAGTTTGCGAAAATTTGTTACAGAAGCCTGAGAAGACTAATGCAGATGGTAAGAGATGCATTCCATTAAAAACTGAGTAAAACTCTAAAACAAATGTGAGTCTCGTGGCTGACAGCTACATCACTGCAGGAATGAGGAACAGTCTGGTGATGCCCATGTGTACATCTATGAAGAAAATGAAATCCATCAATGCTCTGGGTCTCTATCCAATTAAGGAGGAAGTTAGGGCTGAAAGAACCCAATGACCTCATTTTTCAGGTGAGGAAAATGAGATCTCGGGAGATCATTTAATTTGTCCAAGAGCTATTATCTAGTTCCTCATGATTAATGCTGTGTTAGGACTCCGGACCCAGCGAAAGGGCTTTGTTATAAACACATGCACAAAATTAGGTCATAGTGACAAGAACATACTCAATGAAATTATGATTTAAAAAAGAAAAAATAAAGACAGGATTTGGAGAAAATACTATTAAAATTAGGAGATTAGAATCAAAGCAAAAAAGCTAATGAAATGTACACCCTCCTCAGAGCCAAGAGAATGTCTACAGTTAAGCTTCAACAAACAAACAAAAGAAGAAGACTGACCTTGAGCTTCCCAGGAGCCAATGTGAAAGGCAAGCAGAATCAGTTACTTTATTCTTAGTATCACAAGGAGAAAGCACGCCATTTCCTCAGGAGAAGCCAAGTGTTTTCTTGTATTAATTTTAAATGTCATTTCTCCTGTGACTTAGTTAATGTGGAAATGTAATAGATGGTTAGTGCAATAATATTTTTACTGTGTCTTGCAGAGATAATGCAATAATGACTATATGTTGCAATGATCTTTGTTTGATGAAAGCCTCAGGCAAATAATTAAGACAATTCCGAAACGATGCTTCTGTAAATGAATGGGATGATGGTGTGCATGGAGAAGTGGATGAACTGCTTATCCATTCAAGGACCTCCCATTGACATTTCCCTCCATTGGGCATTTTCTAAGACCTGCATAGAAGTCAGTCTGAATTTGTTCTCTCTCTGGACAAAGGCCCAGCATACTGATACTCTTCCTCTGTTGAAAGTAGAACCTGTCTTGCAGGTGATGTCATTGACATTCTTTCATAGAAATAGTCACCTAAGCAATAAGGAAAAACCATCTAGCCCTCCACAGTGTGCACCTGGATGTAAAGGAGGAGTTTTTTTGTTTTGTTTTGTTTTGTTTTCCAGGAAACAAGGTACCTCTGTAGAATAAGCTCAATAGGCACCAACATTGTGATATGCTGGCCAATAGAAAAACATCATCTCAGGCTGTGATCACAGAAGTGTGAAGTCTAAAAAACGAGGAGATAAAGGCCTGTTGTTCTGCCCTGTGTTGTCATTTGGATGTACCTGGAATATCATAGTCAAACCCACAAGCCATACTTTAGGAAGGTGCCTGTATTAATTAGAACTCCTTCTGCTTCAAGTGACTTAAATTCACTTAGGCAATAGCTGTGCATGGTGGCTCACGCTTGTAATTCCAGAACTTTGGGGAGCTGAGGCGGGCAGATTACCTGAGGCCAGGAGTTCAAGATCAGCCTGGCCAACATGGCAAAACCCCATCTCTCCTAAAAATATAAAATTTAGCCGGGCATGATGGTGTGCACCTATAAACCCAGCTACTCAGGAGGCTGAGGCATGAGAATCGCCTGAGATTGCAGTGAGCTGAGATGTTGCCACTGCACTCCAGCCTGAGTGACAAAGTGAGACTCTGTTCAAAAAAAAAATTCACTTAGGCAATAAAATAGCATTTATTGATTCAAACAATTGGACAGTCTGTAGTAGAACTGCCTTAGGCCCAGCTGAATCCAGGGGCTCAAGTGATGTTATCAGGGCTGTCTTGTGCCCTCCTTCCACCTCGTTCCCTCAGAATGTTGACTTCACTCTCAGCAGCAGTCTCCCCACCCCACCCCCGGTAGACAAGAAGGCCACTGGCAGTCTCAAATTTAGACCCTTGAATTGTGATTGACAAAAGAAAAGGAGCTTTCTGTTCCCAGTGCCCCTGGAGGGTATCTCATGGAAGGATTCTTATTGGCCTAGCTTAGTCCATGTGTCCACCTTCAGATTTATTTATTAATTCATTTATTCAATAAACCTTAATTTAATTTGTGTGGCATATACTGCTCTAGTGCTGAAGGTACAGCAGTGACAACAATCACTCTTCTGCCTCTTGAAGCTTAAGATTTTGAGATGTAACATGTCATGTGATGACATATGTGATAAAGAAGAAAAAAGCATGGTAAGGTGATAAGGTGTCATTGTGAGGGGTTCTTTCCAGATAGGATGGCAGGGACAGCCTCTCTGACGATGTAATATTGATATTTAAGCAAAAACCTGAAGGAAGTGAGAAAGTAAGCTCCATGAATATCCACATCTGGAGAAAGAGTAATCCAGATTTCGGAAACAGCAAATATGGAGGCCCTGAGATTGGAAGCTGTACATCATGCTTAGGAAACTGCAAGAAAACCATTGCCTCTAGACAGTCAAGGACAAAGAAGGGAGTAGTACGAGATGAGGTTTGGGGTTTGGGGTTGGCTATCATATAGAGCCTTATAGACTATAATAAGGACTTTGTACTTTGCCCTGAGTGAGACACGATGCTATGGAAGGGTGTTCAGCAGAACAGTGATGTGTTCCGATGCTTTAAAAGGTTCTACATGATGTTGTGCAGAGATTAGATTGTAGGGGTATGAGTGTCTTCCAGCCAAAGACCACCAGTCTGTAGTATGGTTTTATTTATTTGTTGCAATAAGGAGAAGTGTGGAATGTCTCGGTTTAAAAAAATGGGTGTAACTTACTGCAGGGTTTAGGATCCTGTCAGGTGATTTGAGAGTGAGGATTAAGGAAGTGGGGTTTTGGGTGCCATCAGGCTAATCCATAGCTGTGTATCTTAATCATTCTTATCTTGAAGGTGGGAAGAACAGAGTGAGGCTGAAAATTTGATTGGTAAAGAAGCAGCAATCACTCATATTAACCAAGCTAGGAAGATGTTTGGTCACTTTTGCATTTGGACAATGTTTTTGTTTTTGTCTTAATCCATCATAGTCACAGAGTGGCTTTGCCTGAATGTGGGTGTTCTGTGTGTGAGTGCCAGGCAGATCCCAGTTATCACGGGCTGCTTTTCTCTTCCTCAGAGAACAAGGGAGGGTCAGGGAATCAGATTCCTATCTGATGCTATGGATGCAATTGTCATCATGGTTTCCAGAAAAATCACAATATTTCAAGAGATTTAAAGAGGTATGATTTGGAGCATATTTTGAAGCTAGAGGTGGAATTTGCTCATAGATTGTGTGTAGAAGGCAAAGAGTTCAAGGTGATTTCTGAGAGTTTTTCCAAGTGATGAAATGGAGTTGCCACTTATCAAAATGTGGTAAATTATGAGAGGCATACATTGAGTGAGGTGGATCTAGAGAGCTCAGTTTTATTTATTTACTCATTATTTTGAGACAGAGTCTCGCTCTATCACTCAGGCTGGAGTGCAGTGGCACCGTCACAGCTCACTGCAGCCTAGACCTCCAGGGCTCAAGCAATTCTCCCACCTCAGCCTCCCAAACAGCTGGGACTACAGGTGCGCACCACCATGCCCGGTGGTGTATATTTTGTAGAGACAGGACTTCACCATGTTGCTCAGGCTGTTCTCGAACTCCTGATCTCAAGCAACCCTCCCACCTCAGCCTCCCAAAGTTCTGGGATTACAGTTGTGAGTCAACACACTGGGCCAGAGAGCTAAATTTCAAACATGCTAAATGTAAGATGCCAGTTAGACAGCCATGGAGAAATACTGAACAGAGAGTTATACATATATATATATATATATATATATATATATATATATATATATATATAAAACATATGCAAGTTTCTGATATTTAGATAATATTTAGAACCATGGGACTGGACATCACCTAAGGATTGAGAGTAGATAGAGAAAGAAAATGAGACTGGCCTGAGCCATGAGATACCCCAGATTTTAGCACCCAGCCCAGTGCCTGAGAAGGGACTATTCTAAGTGGCCATCCTGAGTTGAGTGGTATCCCGTATCTGCCAAGAGGATGAGGCAATATGATTGACAGATCTCTCAAACCCACATAGAAAGAGGTGATTTCCTAAAGCAGAGAATGTTGAGTCAAACAAATACCACTTGTCTACTTTGATATCTAATGAAGAACTCCCATCTTTTGGTTATCATTGAATTATTTGATTGATCAGCAATCCTTATCTGCTCATAAGTGGTATGCTTATATAAGTTTCAGGAGTGTTAGTAGGATTGGAATACTTGTCATCTTGGTCTTGAGAACACAAGACTCATCTCACATATTAAAAAGTAATCTTATTTATGTATTTATTTATTTATTTATTTTGAGACAGAGTCTCGCTGTGTCGCCAGACTGGAGTGCAGTGGCACAATCTCGGCTCACTGCAACCTCCACCTCCTGGGTTCAAGCAATTCTCCTCCCTCAGACTCCTAAGTAGCTGGGACTACAGGCGTTTGCCACCTCACCCAGCTAATTTTTGTATTTTTAGTAGAGACGGGGTTTCACCATGTTGGCCAGGATGGTCTCTATCTCTTGACCTCATGATCTGCCCACCTCGGCCTCCCAAAGTGCTGGAATTACAGGCATAAGCAACCATGCCCTGTGTGATCTTATTTTTTGTGTGTTATTTTTTGAGAAGGAGTAGGTATCAAGTGATTAGTGTTTCAAAGACTTATACCTCAGCTCAATATAAGTCAGATGTTTTTAGCTACAGATCTCTTCGCAAGTGAAATGGGGCTTCTCAAATAGGTGAGCCCTCTACCCTCATAGACAAAGAAGCCAAGACTGGACACCCACTCAGAGGGGATGTTGTGGAAGCATTCCAAGCAACCTGAGCTGGACAAAGTTATCCACAGTGATACAACTACTGTATAAGACTGTGAGAACAGAGATCTGAGCACTTGTCCTCAGTTACTAACTGGATGGCCTCAAGCAAATCACTTCATCCCTCTAAGCATCAGTTTCCTTTTATTTATTTATTTTGAGACAGTCGTGCTCTGCCTCCCAGGCTGGAGTGCAATGGCAGAATCTCAGCTCACTGCAACCTCCTCCACCTGGGCTCAAGTGATTCTCATGCCTCAGCCTCCTGAGTAGCTGGAATTAAAGACACGCACCACCACATCTGGCTAATTGTTCGTATTTTTAGTAGAGATGGGATTTCACCATGTTGGCCAGGCTGGTCTCGAACTCCTGACCTCAAGTGATCTGCCCCCAGCCTCAGCCTCCCAACACGCTGGGATTACAGGCATGAGCCACTGCACCTGGCCAGTTTCCTTATCTTTCCAACTAGGGATAATAGTGCCTTTTTCACAAGGCTGTTGAGAGAATTAAGTAAGATATTATTTGTGAGAGACTGTAGCACCATGATTGGCATATAACAGCACCCAGCAAATGTTAGTTTCTTTCCTCTTTTAATAGCCAATGTGCAGGGAGAGTTTAATTCTGGAAATATTTATTGACCACTTATTATGACTTCTGTAATATTTGAACATGAATAATTGACAAGTCAGTCTGAAAACTGGCTGAGAGTCTGCGGGCAGGGGATTTGGAAAGGAAGGCAGTGGGATGACTCACCCTGGGGAAGAGAGGAATGTGTTTGCTCCTGAGGGAATGAGCCCCTAGGTTCTTTCTGGTGGGGGAAGAAGTCTGGAGCTGGAGGAGGCTGTCTGGGAGGTGGTGTGGCCTCTGACTTGCACTCTCAGCTTTAAGCCAATGGCTCACACAATGCTAGTGTGATTGCATTTTCTGTGAAAATCTGGCAAAACTGAGTTCCACAGGCTGACATGACTGGAACAAGAGGCTCCATTCATGGACTTAGAATAGAACCAACATTAGGGCAAGGGCTCTAGGAGCTTCCGAGGGCGGGGTGCTGGAGCGTTTGAGTCAAGGGCACTTATGTCTCTGACAAGTGAAGAACCTCAGCAGATCTCTGCTTTACCCATACATTTTACAAGATGCCTTGAGTGCAGCTGTAGAGGGATTTCTCCAGCCAAGAATCCTTAACATGAATGCTCAAAAGATACATTCTTCCTCTATGGTGCAGTCATCAAGGACAGCAGGACAAGCAGATTTATCCTCACCTGAAGTCATAACCAGGATCAGTTTCCCCCAATTCCAGCTCTTCCAATTCCCCAAAGAGGACTTTCTGTAATTACGTTAGGAGAAACACACTACAGAATAAACATCAGCAACCAGCACAGGTGTGAGTGGAGACATTTGATCCCCAGCCCTGTCATTGTTGAATCTGGTGTGTCTAAAACCTCATGAAGGGGCAGAGGAGAACATGGCGCAGTAAACAACCCGCCCCATGCCCCAACTGACACTGCTGGCAGTAAATGACCCTCACAACTATCTCCTCCACTCATTCCCAGAGATAGTGATATGTTGGTATTAACAACACATCTCTTAAAAAATTCAATTATATTTGCATCTATTTGACAGACTAGAATAATTACTATCTGCTGCTAAGGTTTCCCCTGCAGATGCAAGAAAAAAGTGACCTTACATTTTCTGTCTGTCTGATTGTGGCAGCCAGGATTGAATAGGGAAATACAGAGGGTAGAAATCTAATTATATAACAGTATTGTGGTCATTTCTTTAAAGTTTTATCTTTTGGAGACACATATTGAAATATTTACAAATATAATCATATGATTGCGGGATTAGCTTCAAATAATACAGGATGAGTATGATTTCATTTACATGAAGTACAAAAGCAAAAAGAAAATCACAAACCCATGCTGTTGAGGTGAGGAGAGTTGGATGGAGGGTGGAGATAGTGACCAGTAGATAGGACGAGGTGGGTATCTGGGATTTGCATTTACACAAATGGTTTTGGGTTATGAAAATTCACTGTGCTTTAATTTTACAGCATATGCTTTTCTGTGCCTGTGTATATGTATACATGTGCATGTACATCATACTTCAACAAACCTTTTTGAAAAATCATAATGTGGGAGGAGGGGTAACTGACGCGGGGGTGGGAGTGGGGAGTGACCGAAACAGGATTGTCTGGGTGTTCATTGCTGAAGCTGGGTGGTGGGCACGCAGGGGGTTATTTTACTAATCTCCTATTTGTGTCAATGTTTGACATTTTCCACAAGAAAAATTTTATGAAAGTATTCCTGGAGGTATTAAGTCTCACGTATTCTTAAATATTATTAGTTTTTTGAGCTGAGGTCTCTCTCTATAGCCCAGGCTGGAGTGGAAAATGTTAATTTTTTAAAACCAAAGGCTCAGTACAACAGGAGTTGAGGCTCTGATGGATCAGAGAAGAGGATGGGTCATTTGAATGTGAGCCAGAGTGCTGAGTGTTTTTGCAAATGTGATTTTTTTGCCTACCCTGGTGAAGCCACTTTAAATTAATAATTGTTATCATTTAAAAGGGAAACATAGAGATATATCTTAGCATGTGCCAATATTTGTATTTATTTACTAATGTTATTGATTACTTATTAATATTTCTAGATTTTATATCTGTACTATGTACAAAATATAATATAAACATAATAATACACATTTGACAAAAAGCTTTTAAAGGAAGAGATAAAATATGTAAATAGATATTCTGATGTATTATTTCTACATGCCAATGGATCTTTTTTGGGTGCCTTCAGGGTATATGATTTGGAAAACATAATTTTTCTTTTCACAATAAGAACTCGCAACGAAGAAAAAATAGATTTAAACTACACACACACAAAATCTAAATTCTGCTTTGAATATCATCTATTAGACACCAGGCTTTGCCCTAGGCATATATGAATATCCTTGGCCTTGAGGGGCTAGTAGTCCAATAGGGGAGAAGGCATATAAAAATTTAACTTCAATGTGATATGGTGGTGCCACCAAGATGGAAATGGGAGCAAGACATCTTGGGAATTCTTCCTGCAGGAAAGAAAACCTGAGAGGAGATTTGAAACTTAACAAAGAACTTGGCATGCAAGTAAATGTAAGAAAGATATTCCCAACCGTTATGGGTTGAATTGTGTCTCCAAAAAGATATGCTGAAATCCTAACCCTGGTACCTGAGAATGTGACCTTATTTGGAAATAAGGTCTTTGCAGATGTAATCAAGTTACGATAAAGTCATTAGGGTGCATCTTAATCCAATATGACTGGTGTCCCTATAAGAGAGGAAGAGTCACAGAGACTCACACAGAGAGGAGAATGCCATATGAAGACACAGAAATACAGGGAGAATGCTGTGTGATGACAGAGGCAGAAATTAGAGTTATGTAACTGCACACCAGGGAACACCAAGAATTGCCTGCAACCACAGAAACTGGAGCATGAGCATGGCCATTGATATGGTTTGGCTCTGTGTTCCCACCCAAAATCATGTCGGATTGTAATTCCCAGTGTTGGAGATAGGGCCTGGTGGGAGGTGATTGGATCATGGGGGCAGAGTTCTCATGAGTGGTTTAGCACCATCCCTCATTAGTACTGGTTTTATAGTGGGAGAGTGCCCATGATCTGTTTTTTTAAAAGTGTGTGGCACCTCCCGACTCTCTCTCTTGCTCCTGCTCTGGCCATGTAAGACATGCCTGCTTTTCCTTTGCCTTCTGCCATGATTGTAAGTTTCCTGAAGCCTCCCCAGAAGTAGAAGCCACTATGCTTCCTGTACAGCCTGCAAAACTGTGAGCCATTAAACCTCTTTTCTTTATAAATTACCCAGTCTTGGGTATTTCTTTATAGCAATGCAAGAACAGACTAATACAGAAAATGGGTACTTGGAGTGCTATAAAGATACCTAAAAATGTGGAATCAACCTTGGAATCAGGTAATGAGCAGAGGTTGGAAGAGTACAGAGGGCTCAGAAGAGGACAGAAAGATGAGGGAAAGTTTAAACTTCCTAGAGACTTCCTGAATGGTTGTGACCAAAATACTCATAGTGATATGGACAATGAGGCCCAGGACTCAGACAGAGATGAGGAATATATTGGCAACTGGAGAAAATGTCACTTTTGTTATGTGTTAGCAAAGAGCTAAGGATCTGTGGGACCTTGAACTTGAGAGTGATGATTTAGGGTATCTGGCAGAAAAAATTTCTAACCAACAAAGTATTCAAGATACGACCTAACTGCTTCAAACAGCCTATGCTCACATGCATGAGCAAAGAAATGACCTGAAACTGGAACTTATATTTAAAAGAAAAGCAGAGTGTAAAAGTGGAAAATTTTCAGCCTGGCCATGTGGTAGAAAAGAAGAACCTCTTTTCTGGGAATGAATTTAAGCTAGATGCAGAAATTTGCATAAGAGGAACCAAGTGCTGATAGCCAGGACAATGGGGAGAAGGCTTTGAAGGCACTTCAGAGAACATTGTGGCAGCCCCTCCCATCACAGGCCCAGAGGACTAGGAGGACTGAATGGTTTTTTGGTCCAGGCCCAGGGCCTCACTGCCCAACACAGCCTCCAGACACTGCTCCCTGCATCCCAGCCAGTGCAGCTCCAGCTGTAGCTCAAAGGGACCCATTTATAGCTTAGGTGGCTGCTCCAGAGGGTGCAAACCATAAGCCTTAGAAGCTTTCACATAGTGTTAAGCCTGCAGGTGCACACAGTGCAAGAATTGAGGTGTGGGAACCTCTGCCTGGATTTCAGAGGATGTATGGAAAAGCCTTGATGTCCAGGCAGAACCCTGTTCCAGGGGCAGAGCCTCATGGAGAACCTCTACTAGGTTAGTGCAGAGAGGAAATGTGGGGCTGGGTAGCGGGGCACTACCAAGTGGAGCTGTGAGCAGAGGGTCACCATCCTCCAGACCCCAGAATGATAGATTCACCAGCAGATTGCACCCTCTACCTGGAAAAGCTGCAGGCACTCAACATCAGCTCTTGAGAGCAGCTGCAGAGGCTGAACCATGCAATGCCACAGGATTGGAGCTGCCCAAGGCCTTGGGAGGGAGCCCATTCCTTGCACCAGTGTGCCCTGGATGTGAGACATGGGGTCGAAGGAGATTATTTTGGAGCTTTGAGGTTTAATGACTGACCTGCTGGGTTTTGGACTTGCATGGGGTCTGTAGCCCTTTTATTTTGACCACATTCTCCCTTTTGGGAGTATTTACCCAATGCCTGTACCCCCATTGTATCTTGGGAGTAACTAATTTGTTTTTTTATTTTACAGGATCATAGATGGAAATGACTAGCCTTGTCTCAGATGATACTTCGAACTTTATACTTTTGAGTTAATGTTGGAATAAGTTAAGACTTTAGGGGACTGTTGGGAAGGCAGGATTGTATTTTGAAATTTGAGAAGGACATAAAATTTGGGAGGGGGCAGGGTGGAATCATGTGGTCTAGATATATGACCCTGTCCAAATCTCAAATCTAACTGTAACTCCCAGTGTTGGAGGTGGGGTCTGGTGGGAGGTGATTTGATCATGGAGGTGGAGTTCTCATTAATGATTTAGAACCATCCCTTTTGTTATGGTATAGTGAGTGAGTTATCACGAGATCTCATTGTTTAAAAGTGTGTGGTACCTCCCACCTCTCTCTCTTGCTCCTGCTCTGGCCATGTAAGACGTGCCTGCTTCCCCTTCACCTTCTTGCATGATTGTAAGTTTCCTGAGGCCTCCCCAAAAGCAGAAGCCACTATGCTTCCTGAACAGCCAATGGAACCATGAGCCAATTAAACCTCTTCTTTATAAATTACACAGTTTAAGGTATTTCTTTATAGCAGTGCAAGAATGGACTCATACAGCTCTGCTGACACCTTGATTTCAGAATCCTACCCTCCAGAACTGTTTGGGAATACACATCTATTATTTTAAGCCAGTCAGTTTGTGGTATTTTGTTAGAGCAGCATTAGCAAACTAATACATCAACATAAGGAACCCAGTTAGCAAATGAATAGGCACTGAAACAAGGTTTGTGGTGGGAATTACCAGCCATAAAAGTGGGAACAGTAAAGACAGCCCCCTTAAAGCCAGTGGGGCACAGAAGACAAGATCTGCTCTATAGACTTGCAGTCTGGAGAAGCCTGCAGGAGCCAGCCACACAGGACCCTAAGTGAGAGGCCACTGTCATGGCCCCAGTGAGAGGCCATGGATCCTGAACCTAACCAGGACCACAGAAATAGGGTACGAGAGAGGTGACAGCTGCCAGAAATATACAAGAGACAAAAGTGGCAAGATCTGGTGACTGGTTGGATGTTGGGGGGACAACATAGTGGGAGAAACTTAAGTGGATGGTGATTTTGCAGCAAAAATGAGTAATAAAAGCCAGTTTGGGGAATAAAGGGAGTTTATGAATTCAGTTTTTGACATGCTGATTTGGGGAAGCTTACGGAATATGCAAATGTGTTCAGCAGACAGTTGAGTGTGTAAATCTAAAGCTCAGGGAGATGCAATACACAAAGATAAATGCTTGGGAGTCAACAGCATGGAGGCCCTTAAGATCACAGAGAGTAGGCAAAGACTGGAAAGAGCAAGTGTCAAGGGGAGAACCCTGAGCAACATCATCATGAATGTGGTGGGCAGAGGAGCCCAGGCAAGAGACGGGAAAGTGACAGGCAAAGCTGAAAGGGCAGCACTAGGAGTGTAGGGTGTCTTGGAAGCTGTAGCATAGCATCAAGAAAATGAGCGTGGTCAATGTTGTAAAAAGGGCAGAAACCTGGGAAGATACAGCACGAAAAGTCCACAGATTAAAGATGGTAGATGTGATCGGTGGTGGTGTTAGCAGTCAAGGGAGCAGAAGGCAAGTGGCCCTGGTTCAGGTTGAGTGGTAGATGAGAAAGTAAACAACTTCTAAAAGATGCGTGGCAGAGAATGAAGAAGAAAGGGGATGTCACCAGAGAGAGATGGACCACAGTCAAGGGCAGAGGAGACTTCAGCAGCCTACAACTTAACGGAGACTCCTGGGAGACTTTGATGACATATGAGTGTCAGGATAAAGTGTTGGGGCAAGGGAGGAAGAAGAGGGGATCAAGCCTCTTGGGGAGCACAGATCTTAAACTGGGATGTATTTTAGTTTCTGCACCAAAAGGAAGGGTTAGGGTGATTTCGATGCAGATTAATTCATAAAGAAAGCTGAGGGAGATCATTTCTCAAGGGATTTTTTGTATTGGGATTTTATTTTTTGAGACAGGGTCTCACTCTATTGCCCGGGCTGGAGTGCAGTGGTGCAATCACAGTTCACCGAAGCCTCAACCTCCCAGGCTCAGGTGATCTTCCCACCTCATCCTGCCAAGTAGCTGGGACTATAGGTGTGAACCACCATGCCCAGCTAATTTTTTTCTATGTTTTGTAGAGACCAGGTTTCATCCTATTACCCAGGCTGGTCTCAAACTCCTAGGCTCAAAGCTAGCTTTCCAAGGTGCTGGGATTACAGGCAACAGCCACCACATCCAGACAGGATTTTTGGACTTTTTTTTTAAGTACAGTCTGTGTTGAGAAAGGGTCAGAGTGGGGTGGAGGTGGGGAGGGGGTAAAGATTTGGAACTGATTCAGAGGAGAACAAGAAAGCAAATGGAAGAATTTGCCCTGGGGGCCCTGTGAAGGCTGCAGTCAATGAACCTCTGGGGGTGCTGTCTGAAGGGCTGAGTGATTTAGGGCCTTACTTCATCAAGGTGGGAGGAACTGGCTCCTCTCTGCTTCACTCTCAGGCTGGTTGTGACTTCCCTGTTCCTCATGCCTATTCACAGCTTCTGTCCCCTGCACCCCCTGCCAGCTTGACCCATAACCCATACTCCCTAAGCCCCCAAAACCACTTTCTCCCCACCCATTTTTTCATTGCCTATTGTTTCATCTCCCATCCCTGACTCAACTCAACCCTGCCCTCATGCTTCCCTTCCCTGACACTTCTCTCTACCTCCTTGGCCACCCACCCAGGCGTCTGTGCCTAATGGTGGGTCAGAACCTCTGGTATGAGAGTGTTTAGAACAGAAATGGGGGAGCAGAAAATGAACAAAAGGATGGAGACAGTGATTGGAATCAAGCAAATCCTTGGAGGGTAGGAATCAGGAATCTTTGGCTTCTGCTAAAGGAAACAGCCAGTGCTAGAGCAAAGGCTAGGTCCAGGCCATCTCCTCTCCCTGGCTTTGTCATCACCTGCCGGTGCTGGGTCATTTCCAACAGCACTCAAGCAGCCTCCAAACAAAACAGACACCATTTTTGCCCCATGTGCTCCTTCAGCCATAGCCCTATTGCTCCCTTTTCCAGAAGGCCCCTGGAGTGATCATTACACACACAGGGACCCCATCACTTACCCCTCAGTCACTCCCCAAACCCCGGCCACCTGGCATTCACTCTGCCATGCTTCAGAATCTCTTCTTTCCTTTTTCCCAGGGAATTAATTCTTTTTCAGCCACCTCTAGCTAAAGCATTTTTATGTCATTTGAGAAAAGGACTGACTGTTGAGGTAGGCAATTTCCAATTACACAGCTTGTTCATGACAGCCTAGTGTCTCACACAGCAGCCAGATGTTTGTGTTTGCTTCCTTTCTTTGGTCTGTCCCTGCTGCTACCACCTTTCGTTCCAATCCAAGCTTGCCCTCCCAGTCTCCTGGTCTTTATTTTCTGGTTGGTCCTCTTATCTTGGATTCATAACCTGCTTCCTGGGGGTGTCCCCGGATGTCTTAAGCAATTATTGTCTGTGTCAAAGAGACAAGACCTCTGAGCAGAGTCACTCATCAGCATCTTCCCCCGATTCCCACTGAATGTTCCTCATTTATTTTCAAGTCTTTCCTAAGCAGATTTCCCTTTGGGGCACACTAGCCTATGGCAAAGCTCTCTACTTTCTGTCCCCACGTCATTCAAGGTGCTCCATTTATTCTCTGCCTCTGCTCATCCTGCATGATGCTCTGCTTAAAAGACAGAAGGAAGCATTGTGACCTCATCCCCATTCACACTTGCTGTCCTCAAGTTTTGTCCTTGGCTTCCAGAGATCACATACTTGTGACTTTCCATGTGAGCATTGACATACTCACACTTTACAAAATTTGTAGGACCATGGAGAGCTTTCTGGGGAAATGTTCAATTGTGGTGGGGCCACAGGGAGGAGGGGCAGAGCATGGATAAGAGAATCCGAGGTTAAACAGAATCAGGGAAATGGCATAACACAACCATTCTGGGCATTAAGAAAAAAGTAAGAAGGAGAAAAAGAGCAGCAAGGTCACTTGGCCAGGACGGTGAAGATGAGCAGATTCAAGCGCAAGGGAGAACTTAGAGAGCTGCTAATGTGGGCCTAGACTAGCAAGGGGGTGCTGGTGCTGGCATTTGATTTGGTTTCCAGTGTGGGTCAGATGAGATGGCATTGCAGGGCCAAATTGTGCAGGTGTGCTGTGTCTCCCATCACACACCAACAGCTGTGGTCCCCTGTTGCAGGGTGAGTAAGAGCCCCCCAAAAGAAGTCCACACACTAATCTAGGAACCTATTACCTTACATGATAAAAGGGACTTTGCTGATATGATTAAAGTAAGGACCATGGACTGGGAAGAGTATGCTTGATTATCCAGGTGGGCCCAAGGTCACCACAAGGGTCCTCATAAGAGGGAAGCAAGAAGATCAGAATAAGTAGGAGATATGACAACAGAAGCAGGAGGTCGGAGTGAGGTGGGGAGGGGGCCCTGAGCCAAGGAATCAGGTGCTTCTAGAATTTGAAAAAGATGAAGAAATGCATTCTCCCTGAAGCATCTAGAAGGAACACAGCCCCACTGACACCTTGCTTTCTTCTGACTTCCAGAACTGTAAAAGAATAGAGTTGTGTTGCTTGAAGTCGCTAAGTTTGTGATAGTTGTTTTACAGCAGTAATAGGAAACTAATACACTCCCATATAGTGAAGGGGGGTTGATGGGTGCACATGGGAGACTTTGGGCCTTTGCCAAAACTTCAGGGGGCAAGATATGCTGCTGGGCAGCTCTGTATATGGCGATGTCATCCCCTCCTGAGGCCTCACCCCTTCTCTCCAGGCCAGACCTCTCTGAAATCCTCCTCCAGGTTGGCAGTAATGCACTTGTTAGTGCCAGTGAGGCACAACTACTCAACCAATCACCACACCTCTTAATTCAACCATGACCTGCCTCACTCTGCACTGTAGGGGGCACTAGGGAGTCTGCTCTTCTTTCTTGACTTACACCTAGATAGAGCAGAGAGAGCCAGGGACAGCGAGTTCAGGCCAACAGCAAATGAAAGGAAGGCAACTCTCCAGGCCCAGACAGCCCGTGAGGTCAGCATCCAGCAACAACGTTCACTAACGACAGCCCTGCCAACTGTAGCTGGCATCCTAGGCACATGCACATTGAAAGTGAAGAGACAGGAGACCTCTGGCTGCCAGCAAGCACTCTTTCTTTACTCTGTGTGGCCCATTCTCATGCTAAAAGCAATTTCCAAGCTACCTCCCTGCAGAGCATTAGCCTAACAGGCTGAGCCCTGACAGTATCATCCTGATTCTTTCATTTGAAGCACATGTTCATTATACACTTTCAAATAAATCCTATTGCCATTTCTAAAGGAGAATATTTATCTGGGCTCACGTGACACCCCAAGGTCAAGGACAACAGCACCACAGTCTCCATTGCATGCCAAGGCAGCGCTAGAGTCTTCCTGTCAAGAGTTGGAGCATGCCTGCAATTGTATTAGGTTGGTGCAAAAGTAATTGTGGTTTTTGCCATGAAAAGTAATGGCAAAAACCTCAATTACTTTTGCACCAACCTAATAGCTGTGTTCCTACCATGCTCCTAAAATAAGGACCATTGTATGTTCCAGGGAATATTAGTTTGTAGGCACCTACCCTGTTTGAAGTAGGCTGGAACACCAGGCTTTAGGATGGCAGTGGGGAGCCCCAGTCCAGGCCCCAGCAGGCTGTAGAAGGCTGTTGTCTGAGGCAGAGGTTATGTGGATGATCCTTTTGCCCAAGGCCCCCAAATTACTGCATGCCTCCTAAGAGTGCAATCTGGGCTACCTAAATCCATGTCAGCCAGTCTTTTTTTCACCTAATTGTCTAAGTTGGGTTAAGGGAGCACTGTCTAGTGATCATTGATTGGTCAGAGCCCAGGGCATCTGCCCGGCCATATTTTATTGGTGGGCCGGGTTACTGGGCCTTAAAGGTCCATGTTCCTGTGCACTCACTCATGCATGTCCCTGTTCCCTGTGGTAAGCACACCTGGTTGAGCCTCCTTCTCAGGGGAGACTAGTCAGGGCTCTTTCTCTCCACCTCCACTCTGCCTGTAACTGAGGGGCAGATTTAGGCTGGTGTCTTAAAATTTCAGAGAAGGAGAGCGAAGTCTCTCTGGGCTCTCCTATCTCTGCGTTGGAAGTCATTGCATCTGGCACTTAATGAATAGGCATATTGATTTCCATTTGGCTATTAATCCTTGTGTATAAGCCTCTCACTTGGTAATCACAGTGAGAGGCAGACATGGCTGAGCCCAGAGCTGTTAACAGCTTCTACAGCTCAGAAAACAATGCCATTGGAGGTCATGTGGCAGGCCTTGGTCAGTGAGTAACTCTAATTGAAAGGAAATGAAATCAATTACATAGTTTGAGCGGTCTACACTTAATTCTGGTGAAATCACATTATAGTAATTGGGCATTATTGAAATGACTTGAACATTGGTCAAGTAAACTATTGGCCACAACTCAATCGTAAATCAAATGTATTTACTGGCTTGATAAATGTATTTACTGGCTTGATTTACTGGCTTGATAAAGCCAGTAAATACATTTGATTTAGGATTGAGTTGTGGCCAATACTTGCCTAACCAGGGCAGATCCTCTGCGGTAGGCAAAGTAGTGGCACACCAGAATGTTCACATCCTAATCCTCAGACACTGTGAACATGCTGGTTACACAGCAAAAGGAAATTATGGATGCAAATAGGATGAAGACAGCTAATCAGTGACTTGAAAACAAAGAAATTATCCTGGCTTACCTGGGTAGACCCAATGTAATCCCAAGGGTCCTAGTAAGTGGAAGAAGGAGGTAGATAAGGGAGAACCAGAAAGACACCAGCCTAAGATGGACTTGGCAGACGTTGCTGGTTTTGAAGATGGAGGACTGGAGCCACAAGCCAAGGAATATGGTGGCCTCTGGAAGCAAAGAAAGGCAGGTAATGGATTCTCCTCAGAACCTCCAGAAGGAATGCAGCCTACTGATACCTTGATTTTAGCCCAGAGAGACCCATTTCAGACTCTGCCCTCCAGAACTGTAAGATGGTAAATTTGTATTGTTTTAAGCCACTGTGTTTGTGGAACACTGTGACAGCAGCACTGGAAGCAGCACACAGGAAACCGATATACTCTCTTAACCTGGGTTTCTTGGTTTCAGCAATATTTCCATTTTTGTCTGGGAAATATTTTGTTGTGGGGCTATTCTGTGAATTGTAGGATATGCAGTAGGATCCCTCACTGCTACCCACTAAATGCCAGTAGATCTTCCCCTTCCCAAGTTGTAACAACCAAAAATGTCTCCAGACATTGCCCAGGACAGGGGAGTGGAAGAGGAGGGATGGAAGAAAAATCACCCCTGGCTCAGAACAGCTGCTCTAAACTCAGCATGGTTATGCATTTACTACACACTTTCCCTCACCCACTTGGGATTCTGGTCCCTGCCCTTTTATAAATGGGTGCTTCTGGTTGAGGCCTTTGATGCTGGTTGAAAATTAAGTGCCTAGGGAGGTAAAACACAAAGCTGTAATCAGCCTCAAAGTGAGTTTCCATCATTTCAACCAAGCTGGTTTGAAGGGAGAGAGAAAAAGGAAACCATATGAGCTATTAAGTAAAGAAAAGGACATAGAACTGAGATCTAGAAAGGTACAAGATTTTCTCCTTTTTTTTTTTTTTTTTGCCACTTCATGCAATATTCTTCATACCATTTGTTTTATGTGTAAGTCCCAAGCTGGGCTCCATGCTGCAATGTGCAATGAGAAAAACACGATTTCTGCTCTGAAAGACTTCACTGTCTCACAGGGGAGACTTGTACATAATTTTGTAAAACCTCAATACAGATAGAAAGGGCTATAAACATTTCATAGTCACATATTCTGAATCAAGGATCCACAATCTGGCTCCAAGTTATGAGAAAGTATAACAGTGGGGCCAAATATTTAAAATCAAGACTGTCTCAGAAAATGTGGCCATGCCACCTGTAAAAGACATATGCAAATTGCTACAGAAGCTGCCCAGAACAGAGGACATGTGACTCAGGACTTGCATGGGAGGAGGAGGAGGAGGGAACCACAATTCATGTGAGAGAAACACATGCACAAAGACACAGGACAGGAAAGCTCCATATGGCACACCATTTAGAATGAATCAGTGATTTCAGATTGATGTGACCATTGGAAGATTTCAAGTATGCATCGCTAAACTTGAAAAATTAGTAAAACAAAACAGGAATAATTTTTATTTAAAAATAACAGTATTGTATTTAAAAACAATAGTACATGTCAAGAGATACTTCAGTACTGCCAAGGGTTTAATCTAGCATCCTCTTTCTCGCTAATCACACACCATGTAACCTTGCATAAGGTACCTCTCTGTGTGTTTCCACATCTATAAGATGGGAATAATGTGTCTACCCCAGGTTCATTCAAGGAGTCCTGTATATATGCAAAGCCCTTGGAAGAGTACCTAGAATATAATGAGTGGTTGATACTTGTTCCTGTTAATATGGAAAATATTACTGTTAATAGTGCTTTAATAGTTGATAGGCTGCAGTTAACCTGCAGGACTCCTTGGTACAGGGTGCAGTGTTGAGTTCAATCCAACCAAGACACCAGCACACACTGGTTGGGGAGAGACATGGGAGTAGGGAGAGCAGCTATGGCCTAGGAGCACTACCAGGGGAAAGGCAGCTGGTGGAGCACCTTGGAGTAAATTCAAGCCTCCTTGGCAATTAGGGAAGATTGATTGTGTGTTTACAGCCATAATCACCCATGTGCTCTGTGATCTCAGACTTCCATGTCCCTGCACTTATCACACAGGGGCCCTGAAACATGGCAGTCACTGAGGACTCAGTCTGCAGTCGAGATAGACATTAGGGAATGGTGAGGTTTGTGGTGAACCAAAGGTGCAGATGCCTTCAGAAGGAGAAGGTCACCCCTCAATGTCAGCCAACTGTTGTCATGTCAGAATACTAGCAAATCATCTTGTTTGTTCGAATATGAAAAGTAGGAATTCTGTGGAGAACTTCCTAGTTCAAAAATGCAAGAAAAATCAGCTCTTTGTTTACAAGCAAGTTGCAGCCTGCAGATCACAGTTGTGAACCCCTAGATGAGAGGCTCGTAACATAATCCTCTCGCCACGCCCTTTGATGTGCAAGCACCACTGGCAAGAAGTCTGGAGAGTTTTCTCATAAGATTCTAACCAGTCCCAGAGGAAGAAAACTATTTCTTACTTTTCTCTGGAAGAATTTATACACTGATTAAAGGAGTATTACCACCTTAAGACCACTTTTCTGCCACTTTTACTGCCTCAGTCTGCAGCTCAACAACCTGTTCAAGGCTAGGAGCTGGAAGTCATTTGCTATCCCCTTCTCCTCGCCCTCACAGCCAATCCATGACTGAGTATTAAGAATGGATCACTTCGGTATCTCATAGATCTATCCTTCCCACTTACATGTCAGGCCATGCCATCCTCTTGCTGAAGCCCTAACTGATGCTTCCTAACAGGTTCTCTTGTCTCTCCCTGACCAGGCCCTCTTACACACTCTGCAGAATTACCATCCACAGTGTACACTGGATGAGATTGTGTCACCACCATGCTTAGAACCACTCCTATCACTGACAGGTCAATATCTGAGCTCCTTGGCACAACACACATGTCCAGGGAGTGGCCAGTAATTAGTTGTGCCTGGAGTATTGAGAGCATCAGTGGCCGGGAACATCAGGCAAGATGTGATGTTTTAAAGAGCCTTGAATGCCATGCTAAGGACTTGGAACTGCATTACACAGCCCATGGGGAGCTCTGGAAGGTTTAAAGCAGAGAAGAACCTTGCCTTGTCTAAATTCTGTAAGTCTCAACACTCTGCTTCCTTCATAGCACTTATGGAAGTTTGTAATTATTTCGTGGACTTGTTTATTTTTTTCCATATCTTCCACTAAATGTCAAGCTATGAGCAGAAATAAATTATGTCTGTTTTGTTCACATTTACTTCTCAACTACCCTGTAAGTCCCTGGAACATAGTATGAATTCCATAGAAAGTAATTGAATACATCGGTAAATGAAGGATGCATGCAGGAATAGCTGAGTAGAATCAACGCAAAATTAACCATGGGTTTCATTCAACACATACCTCACCACTCCTGCATGTATATAAGATTCTTCTGAAAGAGGGGAGGAGCCAAGATGCCCGAATAGGAACAGCTCTGGTCTACAGCTCCCAGCCTGAGCGACGCAGAAGACGGGTGATTTCTGCATTTCCATCTGAGGTACCGGGTTCATATCACTAGGGAGTGCCAGACAGTGGGCGCAGGACAGTGCGTGCGCGCACCGTCCGCGAGCCGAAGCAGGGCGAGGCATTGCCTCACTCAGGAAGCGCAAGAGGTCAGGGAGTTCCCTTTCCTAATCAAAGAAAGGGGTGACGGACGGCACCTGGAGAATCCGGTCACTCCCACCCGAATACTGCGCTTCTCCGACGGGCTTAAAAAACGGCCTACCACGAGTTTACATCCCGCACCTGACTCGGAGGGTCCTACCCCACGGAGTCTCGCTGATTGCTAGCACAGCAGTCTGAGATCAAACTGCAAGGCGGCAGCGAGGCTGGGGGAGGGGCGCCCACCATTGCCCAGGCTTGCTTAGGTGAACAAAGCAGCCAGGAAGCTCGAACTGGGTGGAGCCCACCACAGCTCAAGGAGGCCTGCTTGCCTCTGTAGGCTCCACCTCTGGGGGCAGGGCACAGACAAACAAAAAGACAGCAGTAACCTCTGCAGACTTAAATGTCCCTGTCTGACAGCTTTGAAGAGAGCAGTGGTTCTCCCAGCACGCAGCTGGAGATCTGAGAACGGGCAGACTGCCTCCTCAAGTGGGTCCCTGACCCCTGACCCCCAAGCAGCCTAACTGGGAGGCACCCTCCAGCAGGGGCACACTGACACCTCACAAGGCAGGGTACGTCAACAGACCTGCAGCTGAGGGTCCTGTCTGTTAGAAGGAAAACTAACAAACAGAAAGGACATCCACACCAAAAATCCATCTGTACATCACCATCATCAAAGACCAAAAGTAGATAAAACCACAAAGATGGGGAAAAAACAGAACAGAAAAACTGGAAACTCTAAAAAGCAGAGTGCCTCTCCTCCTCCAAAGGAATGCAGCTCCTCACCAGCAACGGAACAAAGCTGGACGGAGAATGACTTTGACGAGCTGAGAGAAGAAGGCTTCAGATGATCAAATTACTCTGAGCTACGGGAGGACATTCAAACCAAAGGCAAAGAAGTTGAAAACTTTGAAAAAAATTTAGAAGAATGTATAACTAGAATAACCAATACAGAGAAGTCCTTAAAGGAGCTGATGGAGCTGAAAACCAAGGCTCGAGAACTACGTGAAGAATGCAGAAGCCTCAGGAGCCGATGCGATCAACTGGAAGAAAGGGTATCAGCAATGGAAGATGAAATGAATGAAATGAAGCGAGAAGCAAAGTTTAGAGAAAAAAGAATAAAAAGAAACGAGCAAAGCCTCCAAGAAATATGAGACTATGTGAAAAGACCAAATCTACGTCTGATTGGTGTACCTGAAAGTGATGGGGAGAATGGAACCAAGTTGGAAAACACTCTGCAGGATATTATCCAGGAGAACTTCCCCAATCTAGCAAGGCAGGCCAATGTTCAGATTCAGGAAATACAGAGAACGCCACAAAGATACTCCTCAAGAAGAGCAACTCCAAGACACATAATTGTCAGATTCACCAAAGTTGAAATGAAGGAAAAAATGTTAAGGGCAGCCAGAGAGAAAGGTCGGGTTACTCAAAGGGAAGCCCATCAGACTAACAGCGGATCTCTCGGCAGAAACCCTACAAGCCAGAAGAGAGTGGGGGCCAATATTCAACATTCTTAAAGAAAAGAATTTTCAACCCAGAATTTCATATCCAGCCAAACTAAGCTTCACACGTGAAGGAGAAATAAAATCCTTTACAGACAAGCAAATGCTGAGAGATTTTGTCACCACCAGGCCTGCCTTATAAGAGCTCCTGAAGGAAGTGCTAAACATGGAAAGGAACAATGGGTACCAGCCACTGCAAAATCATGCCAAAATGTAAAGAACATCGAGACTAGGAAGAAACTGCATCAACTAACGAGCAAAATAACCAGCTAACATCATAATGACAGGATCAAATTCACACATAACACTATTAACTTTAAATGTAAATGGACTAAATGCTCCAATTAAAAGACACAGACTGGCAAATTGGATAAAGAGTCAAGACCCATTAGTGTGCTGTATTCAGGAAACCCATCTCACATGCAGAGACACACATAGGCTCAAAATAAAAGGATGGAGGAAGATCTACCAAGCAAATGGAAAACAAAAAAAGGCAGGGGTTGCAATCCTAGTCTCTGATAAAACAGACTTTAAACCAACAAAGATCAAAAGAGACAAAGAAGGCCAGTACATAATGGTAAAGGGATCAATTCAACAAGAAGAGCTAACAATCCTAAATATATATGCACCCAATACAGGAGCACTCAGATTCATAAAGCAAGTCCTTAGTGACCTACAAAGAGACTTAGACTCCCACACATTAATAATGGGAGACTTTAACACCCCACTGTCAACATTAGACAGATCAACGAGACAGAAAGTCAACAAGGATACCCAGCAATTGAACTCAGCTCTGCACCAAGCAGAACTAATAGACATCTACAGAACTCTCCACCCCAAATCAACAGAATATACATTTTCTTCAGCACCACACCACACCTATTCCAAAATTGACCACATACTTGGAAAGAAAGCTCTCCTCAGCAAATGTAAAAGAACAGAGATTATAACAAACTATCTCTCAGACCACAGTGCAATCAAACTAGAACTCAGGATTAAGAATCTCACTATAAACCGCTCAACTACATGGAAACTGAACAACCTGCTCCTGAATGACTACTGGATACATAACGAAATGAAGGCAGAAATAAAGATGTTCTTTGAAACCAACGAGAACAAAGACGCAACATACCAGAATCTCTGGGACACATTCAAAGCAGTGTGTAGAGGGAAATTTATAGCACTAAATGCCCACAAGAGAAAGCAGGAAAGATCCAAAATTGACACCCTAACATCACAATTAAAAGAACTAGAAAAGCAAGAGAAAACACATTCAAAAGCTAGCAGAAGGCAAGAAATAACTAAAATCAGAGCAGAACTGAAGGAGATAGAGACACAAAAAACCCTTCAAAAAATTAATGAATCCAGGAGCTGGTTTTTTGAAAGGATCAACAAAATTGATAGACTGCTAGCAAGACTAATAAAGAAAAAAAGAGAGAAGAATCAAATAGATGCAATAAAAAATGATAAAGGAGATATCACCACCGATCCCACAGAAATACAAACTACCATCAGAGAATACTACAAACACCTCTACGCAAATAAACTAGAAAATCTAGAAGAAATGGATAAATTCCTTGACACATAGACTCTCCCAAGACTAAACCAGGAAGAATTTGAATCTCTGAATAGACCAATAACAGGATCTGAAATTGTGGCAATAATCAATAGCTTACCAACCAAAAAGAATCCAGGACCAGATGGATTCACAGCCGAATTCTACCAGAGGTACAAGGAGGAACTGGTACCATCCCTTCTGAAACTATTCCAATCGCTAGAAAAAGAGGGAATCCTCCCTAACTCATTTTATGAGGCCAGCATCATTCTGATACCAAAGCCGGGCAGAGACACAACCAAAAAAGAGAATTTTAGACCAATATCCTTGATGAACATTGATGCAAAAATCCTCAATAAAATACTGGCAAAACAAATCCAGCAGCACATCAAAAAGCTTATCCACCATGATCAAGTAGGCTTCATCCCTGGGATGCAAGGCTGGTTCAATATACACAAATCAATAAATGTAATCCAGCATATAAACAGAGCGAAAGAGAAAAACCACATGATTATCTCAATAGATGCAGAAAAGGCCTTTGACAAAATTCAACAACGCTTCATGCTAAAAACTCTCAATAAATTAGGTATTGATGGGACATATTTCAAAATAATAAGAGCTATCTATGACAAACCCACAGCCAATATCATACTGAATGGGCAAAAACTGGAAGCACTCCCTTTGAAAACTGGCACAAGACAGGGATGCCCTCTCTCACCACTCCTATACAACATAGTGTTGGAAGTTCTGGCCAGGGCAATTAGGCAGGAGAAGGAAATAAAGGGTATTCAGTTAGGAAAAGAGGAAGTCAAATTGTCCCTGTTTGCAGATGACATGATTGTATATCTAGAAAACCCCATTGTCTCAGCCCAAAATCTCCTTAAGCTGATAAGCAACTTCAGCAAAGTCTCAGGATACAAAATCAATGTGCAAAAATCACAAGCATTCCTATACACCAACAACAGACAAACAGAGAGCCAAATCATGAGTGAACTCCCATTCACAATTGCTTCAAAGAGAATAAAATACCTAGGAATCCAACTTACAAGGGATGTGAAGGACCTCTTCAAGAACTACAAACCACTGCTCAAGGAAATAAAAGAGGATACAAACAAATGGAAGAACATTCCATGCTCATGGGTAGGAAGAATCAATATCGTGAAAATGGCCATACTGCCCAAGGTAATTTACAGATTCAATGCCATCCCCATCAAGCTACCAATGCCTTTCTTCACAGAATTGGAAAAAACTACTTTAAAGTTCATATGGAACCAAAAAAGCCCGCATTGCCAAGTCAATCCTAAGCCAAAAGAACAAAGCTGGAGGCATCACACTACCTGACTTCAAACTATACTACAAGGCTACAGTAACCAAAACAGCATGGTACTGGTACCAAAACAGAGATATAGATCAATGGAACAGAACAGAGCCCTCAGAAATAATGCTGCATATCTACAACTATCTGATGTTTGACAAACCTGAGAAAAACAAGCAATGGGGAAAGGATTCCCTATTTAATAAATGGTGCTGGGAAAACTGGCTAGCCATATGTAGAAAGCTGAAACTGGATCCCTTCCTTACACCTTATACAAAAATCAATTCAAGATGGATTAAAGACTTAAATGTTAGACCTAAAACCATAAAAACCCTAGAAGAAAACCTAGGCATTACCATTCAGGACATAGGCATGGGCAAGGACTTCATGTCTAAAACACCAAAAGCAATGGCAACAAAAGCCAAAATTGACAAATGGGATCTAATTAAACTAAAGAGCTTCCACACAGCAAAAGAAACTACCATCAGAGTGAACAGGCAACCTGCAGAATGGGAGAAAATTTTTGCAACCTACTCATCTGACAAAGGGCTAATATCCAGAATCTACAATGAACTCAAACAAATTTACAAGAAAAAAACAAACAACCCCATCAAAAAGTGGGTGAAGGACATGAACAGACACTTCTCAAAAGAAGACATTTATGCAGCCAAAAGACACATGAAAAAATGCTCATCATCACTGGCCATCAGAGAAATGCAAATCAAAACCACAATGAGATACCATCTCACACCAGTTAGAATGGCAATCATTAAAAAGTCAGGAAACAACAGGTGCTGGAGAGGATGTGGAGAAATAGGAACACTTTTACACTGTTGGTGGGACTGTAAACTAGTTCAACCGTTGTGGAAGTCAGTGTGGTGATTCCTCAGGGATCTAGAACTAGAAATACCATTTGACCCAGCCATCCCATTACTGGGTATATACCCAAAGGACTATAAATCATGCTGCTATAAAGACACATGCACACATATGTTTATTGCGGCACTATTCACAATAGCAAAGACTTGGAACCAACCCAAATGTCCAACAATGATAGACTGGATTAAGAAAATGTGGCACATATACACCATGGAATAGGGGACATGGATGAAATTGGAAATCATCATTCTTAGTAAACTATCGCAAGGTCAAAAAACCAAACACTGCATGTTCTCACTCATAGATAGGAATTGAACAATGAGAACACACGGACACAGGAAGGGGAACATCACACTCTGGGGACTTTTGTGGGGTGGGGGGAGGGGGGAGGGATAGCATTAGGAGATATACCTAATGCTAAATGACGAGTTAATGGGTGCAGCACACGAGCATGGCACATGTATACATATGTAACAAACCTGTACATTGTGCACATGTACCCTAAAACTTAAGGTATAATAATAATAAAAAAATGCAAGAAAAAAAAGAAGCATCAGTGAGCTGCAGGGCAATTATAAGAGCATAATACCTATGCAGTTGGAGCCTCCAAGAGATAATGGAGAGAGAGGTGTGGACAGAAAACATATTTTAAGAAATAATAACTGAAAATTTCCCAAATTTCATGAAAACTGTATATCTGTGGATCAAAGAAGCTCAATGAAACATAAAGAAAACTATACCAAGACACATATGATCAGATTGTTTAAAACCAGTGAAAAGGGGCAAATCCTGAAAGCATCCAGAGAATAACAATGTATTACACACAGAGAAACAAAGATGAGAATTAAAGCAGATTTCTCCTTGAAAACAGTGAAAGTAGAAGGACAGTGGAGAAACATCTTTAAAGCACTGAGAAAAAACCGTAAACCTAGAGTTTATGCCCAGTAAAAATATATCCCAAAGTAAGGGCAAAATAAAGACATTTTCAGCCATATGACAGCTGAAAGACTTCATCACCGCTAGACACGCACTCTAAGAAATGTTCAAGGAAGTCCTTCAGGCAGAATGAAAATGATACCAAATGGAAATCTGTATTTACACACAGGAATGAAGAGCACTGGGAATGGTAATAACATGAGCTAATATGGACATTTTTTTCTTACCATTAAATATTTAAATTTTAAGTCACTCTTTCTCACCTGGTCCTCCATGGTCTCCAATTCTTCATTAAAGTCCTTTATGTAAATGGAGATCAATCCAACGCCTTTTACTCATCTTTCCTTTTAATTTAACATCCTTTTACTATTGCTTTTTCTCTTCTCATGGGACTCACTTTCTGCGTCTTCAAGACTTGTGCTGTTCCTCTTTCCACCTGCTTTAGCTTCTCCCCACCTTCCTGAACTGTGTAGCCAGATGTCCAAAACAAGCATCATTTGTGTCAATAAGGACACAGTGGCTTGGATGCCATCTTTTCCATTAGAATCTTTTTAGTTGCTTATGAAAACTTGCACTTTAACTTTGTTCTGGAAAGTCAGGGTGCATATTAGCACATTAAAGTTTCTGAGAAAGTCATTACCAAACTATTCTATGTTATAGATCCCAGGATTTTCCCAACATATTGTCTACAAGATCCTTGGAACACAATTTAAAAATTATTAATCTCATCCTATGTCCTCACTTTATAAGAGAGAAAACTTAAGCCCAGAGAAGTAAGGAACTTGTCCAAGATCACACAGGATGTTAGTGTCAGAGCAGCAGCTAATACTGAAGCCTCTAGAATAAGACTACTTTTCTTTCCTCAGCATTCACCCAGAAATCTTGGTATTCTTGAAAGTTTCCTTAGGAATTTTCTCTCTCTCCAAATCAAGCTCACGGCCTACAACTTTGCCCTTCACTATCAAGTTTGATTGTTTCTTCCTAGCGTAAAACTCTACAACTCTGTGAATTAGTGGATGCCTGGGCATTTGGACAAGAATCCAATCGGGTCCTCAGGCTCTGCAGCTAGCTCATTGTGAAAATGCCATCTAAAAAGACAATGCTGTGCCTCCTCAGAGGTGGCAGTTCTACTTGGAATTGGCAGCTATTTCTCTGTCATCACTTAGTCACTTCTGTGCTCCAGCTCTGAAGACAGCCCTGGCTCTGCTGGGAGTGACAGACGCTGCGCTGAGCAGAGCCCCCGGCTACCCCACCCAGCCAGGCCCACTTTCAGCAAAGGCTGAGTGAAAGGGGCAGATGTGGGGCCCAGACTATTTTGACAGAAGATTCACTTTCTCCCCTCTCCCCTCCAAAAGACTATTTCATCTCCATATGTGTGGGTGAATTATTTCTATTCTCAATGAAAAGCAAAGAGGAACAGTAAGAAATGATTCCGGATGGCACCTGGGAAGAAATGCACAAAAAGAAAACCCCAGGGGTTTGCGGTATTAAAAATGGTTAGTAATCAGACCCACCCAGCCCACAGATTTGCTCATTTGTGCCTAGAGAATTTGGGATTAAGGAAAGGGAAGGGGGTGAGGAAATGTTATTTTTTGAAGCTGCCTGCTATTTAAGCTTGATGGTCAGTGAATCAATCTTTAAAAAGAGTTCTGATTTTCTGGGTGGGAAAAACAACTGAATTGACACATTTGATTATGAACAGGAAGCCTCCTAGGAACAGATAACCTAGATAAGAAAGTAAGACAAAAAGGAAATAAATTGTCCTGCATAATGCAGAGGAATCTAGGATTTGGCCAGAAGTGGCTTCCAAATGACTGGAAGTGGGGGTGGGGTCTCTTGAGCAGTGGAGGAATGAAAGCGAGGGGGAGCAAGAGACAGTGCCCCACAGAAGGGCAGTGGGCAGGGGCTGGGGAAGAAGCATAGTCAGCAAGAAATTCCTTGTGGCAGAAATGACAACATGATGGCAGTAACTGTGACCCAGTGCTTCCAGTTGTCCCAAACCTCAGTGCAAGTCTGTGACATGCTGCGTCTTGAGTTGGCAGTGTTTGGAAGGCTTAAAGGAAAACAGGCTGCCTGCGGTGCAGGGTGAGGAGGAGAGAACAGCCATAGGAAAGATGCTGCTGCTGTGATCAAAGGCCAGCAAGAGCGAGCCGTGCACCTGTGTCAGGATCCCCAGCTGTTTTTATTGTTATATTAAATGGAAGATTAAGCACTGAGAGCTGGCAGTAACTTGGTAAGAAAAATAAGATCTCATTTAAACCTCACACCTGGGCCGGAGAGAATCATGATGCTATTTTACAGACACAGAAACAGAACTTGAGAAAGTGAATTCATCACCTAAGATCACTCGGCCTTTGCCTCTAGAGCATGGCAAAGCCAGGCTGCCTACCCTGCTCCGACCCACTCCAAGACACGTGCTCTTAACCAGTCTGCTTTTGATAAAACTTGTATGTCCTTGAACTTAACTGTGGATCTCCTTGATGGTAGGCAGTGTGACTTACTCATTCTATAATGCCTGGTGCCTGACATGCAGCAGGTGCTCAATCTGAGTATGTTAAATTGGAACACAGATGTGAAATGAAGTCCTACTAGTTCTGTCATGAAGAATATTCCCCAGCTAGCTCAAAAGTTATTAATTCACCTGAGGTCATATAGCAAGAATGTGATGCTCTATCATGTGACCCCTGTCAGCCCCAAGTAAACTCTCACTGAGGACCTGCTATGTGCAGCGTAGAGCTAGTCAAGCAAATAAAGAGCAGACTAGAAGTGAGGCATTGCAGGCACTATGGGAGCATGGAGGAGGATTCCCAGCTGAGTGGAAGGAAGAGGGGGTAAGGACTAGTTACTGGGCAGGTAACACCTGTCACCTGACCAATGAGTGAGAGATGCCAAGTGCCAAGTCTTCAGTAAAGGCAAAGGCTGAAGCAGGGAGGCATGGGAGGGAACAATGGCTTCTTTCTCCAGCTAACGTGGGTCAGTTCTTAGAATTTCCAGCACAGACGTCCATCTCAATTGGTCCCAGACCTCCCTGCCTGAACTTGAGTCTCAGGAGCTGTCCATCCTTACTCCATCAAATATAATCAATTCAAGGGTCCTCAGCTCTTGCAAAATTTAAACAGCCTGACTCTTTAGGGCTGTACTGTCCCATGTGGTAGCCACTAGCCACATGTGGCTATTTAAACTTAAATTTAAATTAATTGAATTTAAATAAAATTAAAAGTATTTCTCGATCACACTAGCCACATTTCAAGGGTTTGATAAGCACTTGTGGCTTGTGCCCACCTTACTGACAGCACAGTTGTAGAACGCTGCCATTGTTGCAGAAAGGTCTACTGGACTCTGCCGCCCTAGGTCTTCTTTGCCTTCCCAGGCCTGGAACTCCGGCCTGGAAGTAAACAGCATTTCCTCTCTGGCCAGTTTCCCATTCTTCCCTGATTTTTAGTCTCCCCTGGTTCCCAGTCTGAGGAGTTTGAGTCTGGGCTGCTCTCTTCTGAGTGTTTCAGCCCCTCTGCCCTGCTCACCTCTTGACCCTCATGGGTGAAGTCAGGCTGCCACACATTTTTCCAAGCTCTTCTCCCAGCCCATATTCCTCAGCAAGCTGTTCAGCTGAGTACTGTCTTGTGCTTCCCCAGCCTAGGAGTCTAAATGGCAGTTCTTCAAATGAAACCTAGATTTTCTCTCCCCAAGAAACGAAAGCTCCACCAGAGGGTTTGAGACATGCTTCTGCCCCTTATGGGGTGATTCAAATAACTTTGGGCAAATCACTGAACCCTTCAGAAAAGCACAGAAATACATCAGAAGGACATGATGAAGTTTCCATAATCCTACAAAGTTCCCTTCATGGTCCTTGGTCTACATTCTCTTCCTGTGAGATGGTAGTCAGAAATCCTCCTGGCTTCTCCAGTGAAGGCATGCCACATCTTATTGAAGGCTCTACCTGTCAACCCTTTCCTTTCACATCACTCCTCTTCCCTGCCTTAACATGCCCTCCAGTCTGACTCGAGTCTCACATATGCCACTTTTTCCTCTGGGGACCCGTGGAGGCCTTGCCTTGCCCAGAAGTCATCCTGGGTGGGACGGTGCTCCTGGTTTGTGGAGAGCTGAGTGACAGTTCTTGGCCAGGACAGAGGCTGCTCCTGTCCCATTGGCTCAGCTGTCTTTTTGCTGCCTGTTTGCTGCTTCAGAACACAGTGTGTCCAGAGTCCTGACATCACTCCCTAACATTAGACCCACATCAAAGTGGATGTCTATTAAGAAGAACGCTGTGCCTTCTCCATCCAGCCTCCTTAAGAAGGGAGACTTTCCACAAAGGTGTTGAAAATCATGGTGTCTATGTATAGGATCCCACTGATGTGAGTGCTGAGCATTGCATTGGGTTTCTTGTCCCTGCCTCTCACAACAACCCTGCAAGCTAAGTAGTATTGATTCCATACGTTCCGATGAGGAAACTGAGGCTCGCAGAAGTTCAGGATTTCAGATAGTAAATGGCCAAGCTAGAATTAGAAGCCGGGTGCACCTGGCTCATGACTTTGACCTTTCCACTGGCCCAGCCTCTCTCTACTGCTGATTGAGAGGGGCTTAGTATGTTATGCCTTCAGGGGAATTTGTTCTCTTTTTCAGAAAGTACTGGAAATGAGTCTTAAAGACTGTGTTTCTAATGATAGGTTTATAGACACCTGGATAGGCAAGGGAGTCATATTTTGGGGCAGCAATCTGCTTGGTATCCTTCGGCCAACCTCCCAATGACCCTGTGTGGGCATCAGAGAGCCCCAGCCTCCCACACCTCTGCTTAGGGCCAAGCCAAAGGTCCTGAGTCAGAGCTGAGAGATGGAGTCACATATTGCCCCCTAAAGTAGGAATGCCCTCCAATCCTTTTCCACACAGGGTGAGATCTCAAAGTCAGGGCAAAATAAGCGGCAAGGAGAGGCAGGGTAAAGGGAGAAATCAATAAAGGAGTCTGTTTTTATTTAAAAAAAAAATCCGTTGCACATACTGTGAATGATAAAGCCTTCTGGCTTGAGGAAATTGATTCTGGCAGAAATCTTGGTTCAGCTTGATTCTTTTGGTTCTCATAGGCATCTTTGGGTGACAATAAAACCTCTGTGTCTGGAGCAAACATAGAGTCACAACAATTACTTGCAAAGTGAATGTCTAGTCATCTGGAAACAGAAATAGAAATAAATTCAGCATGAGTATCAAAAGCAAAAGTCAAGGGGCATAAAGACACTTAATTAGAAACACCTATATGCCCTCCTGTGTGTAAGCATACCCAGAGAGGTCCTGGGCTCTTTATCTGTCATTGGAGTATGGTGCTTTCCTGCCTGGGTGTGTGTTCGGCTGATGGCACCATACCATTTCAGCTTCCTCCCCGTCTGCTGCTATCATGGGTAGGATGTAAAGAACCAGGATTCATTACATTTGGACTATAAACTTTTGCATACAGTACTTCAATGCAAATGTCCTAACAGCCATATGAGATTCTCATTATTTCTTGTACACATTTCACTCAGGAGGCAATGTGATTTCAAGAACGTAATTGACTTGTGCTGGTTCACACAGCTAAGTGTTGAGCAGATTCAGTATATCCCCAAGCCCATGGTGAATGCGGTTTCTTGGTTAGGACCCAGGGACCAATTTTTTAATTTCAGCTGTACTACTAAATATTAGTGTGAGCTTGGGAAAATCTCTTCCCCTCCCAGAGCCTCAGTTTCTTCATTTGTAAAAAAGAAGATATTGGCTTCAATTTTGTCGGCAAACACTTTCTTCTAATACTCTGTGGTTTTATTATCCTACATAGCCACTGCTGGCCTCATAAATAAGACTCTATAAACAAACTCACATCACATGTATTATTCTGCAAATTATATACACGTATTTTTGCTTAACAACATCTTCCTGAGTCATCCATGTTGTTGCCTATCGATATTTTACCATTTTACATATTCCATAGGATCATACTAGATGATTATACTCGATGTCTTTATCCTCTCTACTATTTACTCCAGACACACATTCAAGTGATTTCTGGGTTTTCTGCTTTTTTGAACAATGCAGCTGTGAACATGTTAAACATGCTCCTGGTGCATACGTGTAGGAATTTTTCTGGGGTATGTATCTAAGGAGTGGAGATGCTGGGTTGTATTTATTAGGTAATGCCATTTATTTCCAAAGTAGTTACCCTCCACTGGGAGTAAAGGAGAGTTCATGATGTTCCACATTTCTCAATACTTAAAAATTTTGCCAATGTTAGGAGTTATAAATATTGTTTCATTTTGCATTTCCGTAATTATGAATAGGTTGGGTTTTTTTAATGTTTATGAGCTGTTTATATTTCTTTTTTGGTGACATGTTCATGTCTTTGGAGTTTTTCTAAAGGGTTCTTTGCACTTTCTTACTGTTTGCAGTTCTCTATTCTCTAAACTTTGTCAGGTACTCAAGTTGCAAATATCTTGAACACATCATGGCTTACCTCACTCTTTTTGATACCTTGTAGTGAACAGAAGTTATTAACCGTAACAGTGAATTTATTGATCTTTTACAGGTAGTGTTTTTTGGGTCTCAGGAAGTCCTTCTTTAAGGAAATCTCCTTGAGAAGGTAAAGATATTATCCTATATTGTCTTCTAAGTTTTACAATATTGCTTTTCATGTTTAGATATTTGATTCATCTGGGGACTTTTGTGTATAATGTGAAGTAGGGACTCAATACCATTGCTTTTGATATGGATAATCAATTATTACAGCCTCATTTATTAAATGTATGCACACTTGCTCCCAAGCCATCTATTCTGCTCTATTAGTCAGCTTTTAAAACATTCCTGTGCCAGTACTTCTACAGGTCTTGTAATAAATCTTGACATCTTATAGGAAAAATGCCCTTATCTCAAGTTCTTCTGACTTTTCTTTACTTGTAAAAATTTCAGTATGTCAAGCTCCATAAAAAGTCTTACTGAAATTTTGATTAAAACTTTAGATAAATTTGAGAAATGATACTTTTATATCTTGTTAAATTTATTACTAGGTTGTTTACATTTTTATTAATGATTGCAATAGACATGCAATTTTCCTTTATTGCATTGACCCTACTGTGCTCTTGGTATTAATGATGCAGTCACCTAAATAAAGAAATGAGTTTATTTGCTATTCTTTGGATGTTTGTGTAAGACTGGAATAATCAGTATCTTGAATGTTCAGTAGGAAAAGCTTATAAAAACTGGATATGTTGTTTTCTTCAAGGGAAGATTTAAAAAAGTTGTTAATCCAACTTCTTTCCAGGGGATGACTGTTATTTCTATTTCTTCTTGGATCAGTTCTGTTTTTTCTAGGAATTTAGACATTTTATCGAAGTGTCCAAATTCATTGACAGTTTATAATATCCCCATTACCTGTTTACTCTCTGCAGCTTCTGTAATTTGCCATTCCTTATCTTTTATACCTTCTCTCTTATCTCCTGATTAAGGTTTCAAATAACCAACTGATATGGTTTGGCTGTGTCCCCACCCAAATCTCATCTTGAATTCCCACGTGTTGTGAGAGGGACCCTGAAGGGTGGTAATTGAATCATGGAGGCAGGTCTTTCCCATGCTGTTCTCGTGATAGTGAATAAGTCTCATGAGATCTGATGGTTTTATAAGGGGGAGTTTCCCTGCACAAGCTGTCTGCTGACACCCACGTAAGATGTGACTTCCTCCTCCTTGCCTTCGGCCATGATTGTGAGGCCTCCCCAGCCATGTGGAACTGAAGTCCATTAAACCTCTTTTGTAAATTGCGCAGTCTCAAGTATGTCTTTATCAGCAGTGTGAAAAAGGGCTAATACACCAACTTTGACTTTGTTGATCTGTTTTCTGTTTCATCAATTTCTGCTCATTATTCCCTTCAAATTGGGGTGGGGGAACTATTCTGTTACTTATATTCCTGATACAGATATTTATTGATTTTTGGCTTAATGAATGCATTTTAGACTAAAGGCCAAAAAAAAAGTATCTCTAGAACTGCTTTAGTCATATTCCACATGCAATTTGTAGCATATAATTGTTCTATTTTTTCTCAAATTTTCATCATAAATTATGAATATTTAAAACTGTTTCATTTGTGATTTCCAACTAAAGTATTTTCAGTCCTTAAGGTTGTTTTTTTCCTCCCCAAGAACTGCCATTTGGCTCCAGGTATGATCAATTATTTCCTTTAACAAATATCGGGCACCCACATGTGCCAGGTACTGTTCTAGATGCCTAGGTTACATGTGTAAACGAAATAGGCCAAAAAGTCATGCTTTCTTGGAGCTCATGTTCAAGTTTTTTTGTTTTTTTGCAGGCAGGCGTCTCACTTTGTCGCCCAGGCCAGAGTGCAGTGGTACAATCACAGCTCATTGCAGCCTCAACCTCCTGGGCTCAAGTGATCCTCTCACCTCAACTTCCCAAGTAGCTGGGAATACAGGCACATACCACTCTGGCTAATTTTTTTGTAGACACAGGGTTTTGCCATGTTGCCCAGATTGGTCCCAAACTCCTGGGCTCAAGAGATCTGCCTGCCTCTGCCTCCCAAAGTGCTAGGATTACAGGCATGAGCCACTGTGCCTGGCCAGGAGCTCATGTTCTACTGTCAATTCTTGGAAATGTCCCATATACCTGAATAGAATGTATACTCTTCACTTGTTGGGTGCAGTTCTACATATGACTGTTAAATCAAGTTGCTTTTATTACTCAAATCATGCATTTCCTTACTGATTTTTGCTTATTATCTCAATTTCTAAGGAGAGGTATATTAAAATTTCCTGCTGTGATTGTTCCTTTGTCTATCTCTCGTTTCTAATTACTATCCTAAAAGCCATATTCTTTTAAAAGAAACTGATGTTCAAGAAACATGCCCTATTTCACTAAGTTTGTAAAGGATGGATTATGGATTCCAGCGTAGTTGTCTCTATTATGACAATATTAATTGTGCAACTGTTGTCATCTGTTTTCCCTAATATCTACACCCAATAATAACACACCAGTCCCTTCCCATCCTTTGGAAAATCCCTCTTCCCAGACTTTTAATCAAATTACCAGAGTTCCTTGCTCCCTGTTCAGCAGCAAATGTGTCTATGGCTGGTCACCACAGTATCCTGAGCCACACACTGAAATCAGGTCAGTGAGTCCCGCCCCTTGACAGAGGTACGTGTCTTTATCATATTGCCTTCCAATAAATTCATACGGTCACTAGCCATGTCTGAAAGTACCTACCAAGGATATGCTATGAGGTTAATTATTGTTTAGCTGTTTGACAAGGATATTTTCCCCTACGATATTTATCTCATCTGATGATGTCGTCCTGAATTTCCTTGTTATTTCTTCTCCATGGCTGGAAAACATAGACTGTCTTTTAGTCCTAAAAACAACTTTTATTGCCATCTGGAATTTACTGCATTGTTGAATAAAGTATGGTTTATTTCAAAAAATCATTAAGCAGTACTACTTTCCAGGAACTGTGCTAGAAGGCACTGTGGATTCAGAATGGAGTAAGACATGTTCTTTTTCTGAAGAACAAAATAGAGTGGGGGAAAAGTCATGTTGATAAATGTGTGCATGGGGGTTATAAGCATGTGGGCAGTGGGAGGCAATGCACTCAACCAAATGGCAGGCAGTCAGGAACGGCCTTACAGAGGAGATGACATTTGAGTTGCATCTGAAATACATACTAAGAAAAGCATATTCCAGGAGGGGCAAAAAGCATCTGCAGAGAAGACACATGATTCCTCACACATTAAATTTTCAAAGTGATTTTTATTCTTTTTCTTTTTGCTGCTATATTCCCATTTCTTCTTCATACTCTAATCAGGGCTTACAAATACGTGGCACCTGCACTGCCACTTTCCCCCTTTGCCCTGCCATTGGCAGCATCCATAACTGGACAGAATTCTTTCCTAAAGAGTCTACTCAACACTAGGTGCCATGATTAGAAATAATGTAGAAATTAATAATCACAATTAATAAAGTGTACATGATAGACACTTGCTTACCATTCCTTCTTTGACTGGATGGAGACGTGGAAACCTTGTTATTCAGAGGTGAAGTAGGGAGGGCAAGTTCTAAAATTGTTAGCCCTAGGGCACTAGAATTACTGGGGATTAAAAAAAAATTCCAAATCTCAGGCCACACATCTCTAAGGGTGGGAAAAACGCTTCAGGATTTTTTGAAGCTCCCCAAGTAATTCCAATGTGCAGAGAAGTTTGAGAATTACGTCCATAGAAGTCTTTGTTCAAAAAGGTCAAATTCATTACCCATGTAAAGGGCTCGAGGGATTACCAAATTGTACTCTTCTGGGAAGAGAATTTTCCAGAGCAAGAGGGAGGCCTCTGAATCTGAAGTCTGGTCACTAAGCGGATACCAGAGTGAAGACCTGAGGAGCCTGGCAAAGAGCAGGGTATCAGCAGCAGGGGGCAGAGCCAGAGGTGGCCTGCAGGCATCTTTCTTTCCCAGTTTTCATGACATGATGCCAAATCTACTTAGCAGTGGCCATTTCTTATTTTCATATCTATTTTTTCAGAAATGTATAAGGACTAAGGGTGTCAGAGTAATCAGCATAACAACCAAACGAGCTGAAGTCTGCAAAATTCAACTCCCCCTGCCTAGATATTAAATTTGCCTACAGGAAAAAAGCCCACCAGGTACTTAAAAAAATTAATGAAATGATATTATGCTGCATTTAAAAGAACATGCCTATGAAACAGAATACCATGTAGTGCTACCATTTATTTGAAAGTCATTTTGACAACACTGTGCATACTTAGAGTTTTGGGTTAAAGATAATTGTGTATAGAAAACTATAGAAAACATTGCTTTGAAAGTGAAGCCAGTATCAATGTTATCCTAATCTCTTTGCCAAAAAAAAGAAAACTATCTCTTAATTACACTACAATCAAATCGAGTCTTCAACTCTTATATGTTCATTCAGAATTTTAAAATCTCTCTCACGGGAGGAAATGTAAAAGGAAAGTTTTCAAGACCTTTTTGTACCTTAATATCCTTTTCAACTTCTAATGTAAAATGTATTCGACCTGATACAATGCTGTGAAATAAAGACCAATTCAGGAATGTAATGAAGTTTAAAAGTAGCTCCTTTTTTGCACTGAGAACAATTTTATTGATTCAAATTAGAAACTTCTAACTGGGGGCAGGAGAAAAAGGAGGAAGAAGAGAGAAGCAAGCAATCTGTGACCTAGCGCTGATTACTGGCTGACCTCTAATAAAGGAAGAAGATTCGGATTTCTGGTGCCAAAACAAAAGTAATAAAGTGGAAAATGAATTTTTGCAATCCCCACACATCACTGAATTTATGTATTGTCTTCTAGGCAAAGTAATCCTACAAAAGGAAGTTCTATTTCAAGGATTTTCACTCCTTTTCTATCTCTGAACTGAAAAGAAACAAGGGGCAGTTTGCAGCTTCAAAATATTTAAATAACCTATAACTCATATCAGTGTTCCAATTAAAAATTACCTAATCTGTTCTTTGCTCCTTGCAAGTTTCATTGAAGCAGTGCCCTTAACAGGCAAAGAAGGTACGTGGTAAAATTCAGCTCCTGGTAGAGTGTCCATCAACCAGCTCTGGCGGGATGTGCTGTCAGGAATGGAGCGCCCCCTGGAGGTCAGTCATCCAGCCAGTCTGTTCCCATCGATTAGAGCAGAGGCTCTCAAGTATGGTCCCTGGACGAACAGCCTCAACACCACCTGAGAACTGTTAAGAAATCCAAGTTCTGGGGCCCCATCATAGGCCAACTGAAACAGAAACCTCTGTGGTGGGGCCCAGCAAACTACAGGCCTTGCAGGTGATGCTGATGCCTGCTAATTTTGAGAACCACTGTATTAGAACACCTCACTCCCCAAAGATGTCAGAATCAAGGTGTCATTGTGTTAAGAAATTAATTATACAGGAATGAACAGAGCTGAAATGTCTTTCCTACATAGAGAAAGAACCAAGAGTTGATGTTTGTATCAAGTAAACACATTGAGTTACAATTTAGAAAATGTTGATACCAATGTATGTTTTAAATACATTAAAACAGCTTTTAGCAACCCTTTAATTATTCCCAATATATAGTTTGAATCAATTACTGTGTCCCTTGATGAAAAGGATAAAAAAGGAATGTAAGTGACTCTACCATAAATACAGGAAAAGTTTGGATAACCTCAGTACCTACCACTACCAACAACAAGACCAAAGAGTCTACCCCAACTGTTTATGATCCCTCCCTCTCTTCTCAGGACTGCCATCTGACTCAAACCAGTTCATGGCTATCTGACTACAAAACGAGGCTGAACTTGATCACAATCAAGGTGAAAATGAAAATAACAATCAAGAAAAACACTTCCCTCATTTCTCATGATTTTTTTTAATTTAACATATATAGTACATGTAAACAACTGGCATAAAATTCATAAAAATACAATACTCCTATGCAATATCACTTTATTCCTGATACATACGTTCATTTTCTCATGAATATCACTGGCCTATTTTAACACTATATTTTTTTTTGCCAAGCATTTTTAGAGGCTTATCTTTTTAAAGAAATACAGCCCCAACTTTGTTTTCGAAAATGTCGTAGCAATAGCTATTTTGATCGCCTCTTTGCCCATCCTTACTTTCCTCATACTAAAACAAAAATATTTGTAAATGCTAAAAATATGCAAAACACTGAGCTTTAATACTGTTTTGTACGCCTATGGAACCTGCTACCAATCTGCATTGCCATCAAAGGTGCGGATGCTCCACAGTGCTTGGGCTGCAAGCTGTGGCCACGGCTGCATAGCAGGGACCTTCAGGCCTCTGCTCCAAACTGGCTCGCCTAATATATAGCCATATTTTGCTGGGGGTTACATTCATAAACACTGCTACAAAAGGATCCTTCTGGAAAAAGCTAATTTATACTACTTTTAATGGTTCCCAGCAAATGAAGCAGTTATAATAGTATTTTTAATGCTTTTTTCCTATACAGAATTTCTACTTATTACATGTGAACTTCTTTGGAAGGAAATTACTGGGGGTGAGAAAAAATATAAAATAAATGTAAAAGTATAATTTTTAAAAATTGTAACTGCTGGATGTACACAATCAGCCACACTCAGGTGAGCAACAATCACAGATAAGCAGCGCACACCTCCCTCTCCCTGCCCATGTCAACTCCCATCCTCAGCCTCAAGTGTCCACCGCCCATTTTCCTGGACTGTTGTACATCATCGCTCAAATGTTGCTTTTAATCCACAAATCACGGGCTGCTTCCCTATTTTCTAAAACTAGCAAAAGCCTAAGAAATAAAAACAGTCAACCAGCAAATGAGAAACAGTGGCCACAAATCTGAAGAACGCTGCCAGAGTCCCTCTCCTGGGCCGCCTCCAGGGAAGGAGCATCCCTAGGAGCTGCGGCTCTGCGCACTGGGGCAGGACTGGGGGGTGGTGCTTCTCTGAGGTCACACTCCTCAGCCTTTGCAGCTGACTTATGTCAGCAAGCTGCTGCTTCCCCGGGACCAGGCCTGCCCTTGGGCTCTGGTAAGAAGGTAGAAAGGGAACAGCGGCTTCCAGGAGTGGGCACCAGAAACCATGCCTGAGGACTAAGGTCTGAAGGACAATCCACAATGAGGTTAATCTGCCTGTGGTTAAGAAAGAGAAGCAGTATAATTAAATGTGTAGTCAGTCAGCCATAGTCACGGTTTGCTTAGAATTTAAAACCCTAAAACCTTTTCTCAGAGCTATGAGGTTTCATCGTTTTGAAGAATCTCATTTCACACAAATTAACTTCTAAGAAACAAAAATTCATACAAGGAATTCAAAGAAGGTGTAGAAGTTTTTCAAAATAAAAATAAATAGGGAGAAAAAAACTAAAGAGGAGGACGAAATATACTTATTCCTTATACTGAAATGATGGTTTTTAGAACCAAAATTATAACATAAGGCTTAAGGCTTTGTCTTATTAAAGACAGGCAATCTTAAAAGTAAAATATAAAAACTCCATTTATCATTATTCTTTACATTTTTGACAGCAAAATTAGTCATGTTTTATTGTATCTTAATAGTAAAAGAAAAATTACCATGTACTACAGTCTACTGTTCCACTATAAATGATGTCTAATCAAATATACATTAGTTTCTAGATGCACTATATTTGGGGTTGTTCAAAATAGTTTTTCTTAAAACTATAATTAAACATGAAAAAATTTTAAAGTGGTTTAAAGTTATTAAAATATAAACATTTGAATAATGCTAAAAAATGAGAAAAATACAGTTACCATTAATTTTTTTAAAACCAAGAATAAGTACTTGATAAGCAACTAAATGAGTAAACAGTACTTATTTGACAGAAAATATGGGGAAGAGGAGAAGAGAGAGAGCAAGAGAGAGAGAGAAAGAGACACGATAATGCCATATGGCTGGAAGTTAAGGGAATTTCCTAACCACAAGGTCCAAGAGTTTGGATTAATAATGGGCAGGAAAAGCTTCATTAACAAGAGAACAGAGAACAAAAAGCGCACAGGGAAGTAAAACAAACAGATAGTTCTATATAGCAAACACTCCATGTCTGCTCCATCTACTGTAACTCAAGTTGATGACAGCGGCTGACATGACCGAAGAACTTACAATCACTGAAATGTCCAAAAGACAAGAGCAAGAGGCAGAAAAAAGAAGCAAGGGGCATTAATAGTTCTTACACTATAAAATCAGCCCCTACATTGTCAGAATTGTCCTGTATTTTCATGTCATCCTTGTCACAACCCACTGTGTTTTCTTTATACAGGTAGCTTTGCTCACTTTAGCACAAATATTAAAGTCAAGTACAAGCATATACTCATTTGCATAGCAAATTTTAAAGGGTGCATTGAAATAGTAACCAATTGATAAAGGTGTAAGTCATTTTTATAATTAGAATGACATTCAAATTGACCAAATAAAACGTTTTCTATTTGAAAACAGTTACCTATAAAAGTTTTTGGGATATGAACAACACATGACTTAGCAAAACATTAAAACCATTACAGATGTAGTTCTCCGTAGGCAGCAGGTCATGTAGCAGTCATTCTTTTACAACTTCTAGGACTTTGTAAACACTGTTCTGGAATACAGTGGTGAAGTGAGGTTTGGAATCCTTCACCAAGAGGTTACATAAGGGAGTTTTCCCAGCATTGGCAGGATCTTCTACATCCCAAATTTCAGGCATACTGCAACCAGGCCTAGAAAAATAAATGTACATGTTAAAAATCAATATGCATTATATAACTGCAGAGAAAGCAGAGCACTTCTTACATTCCCGACCTCATTTCCTTTTTTCCCCTTAAATTACTTTAGTTTTTAAACAATCCTGTTACATAGCTATTTATGTTTTTATAAGCTGCCATGACTCACCTTAGGACAAGGTCAATGCAGCAAAGGTGACTATAAGGAAAGAAACAGACCTGTAGATACATATATCCAGGTGTTGCGGAAAGAGACACCTCAGTTAAACTCTGCCTCAGCTACTTATCAAGAATGTGGTTCTGGGCAGGTAGCTTCCCTTGGTCTTAGTTTTCACATTTGTAAAATGGGGAAATAAACACCCATGACATAGGTTTGTTGTGAGGATTATGAGAGACCAGGTATCTAGCACCATTCACAGAGAAAAACATATGACATTGATTTAAAAAATTATAATGAACAAATATGCTTAGTTCACAGGGAAGCTGCATTAATTGTATAGATGCTCCTCAACTTACAATGGGGTATGTTCCAATAAACCCATCATAAGTTGAAAATGCATTTAATACACCTAATCTACCCAACATCACGGCTTAGCCTAGCCTACCTTAAACATGCTAGGAACACTTATATTAGCTTACAGTTGGACAAAATCATCTAATACAAATGCTATTTTACAACAAAACACTGAATATATCATGTAATTTATTGAATGCTGTACTGACACTGAAAAACAGAATGGTTGTATGGGTATTTGAAGTATGCTTTCTACTGAATGCATATGGCTTTAACACTGTCATAAAGTAAAAAAATCAGTAGGTCAAAACATCTTAAATTGGACAGTCGATATTCTAGAATGAATCAATTTAAAGAAATTCTGGTAGTGTTGAGCATACATCTTAAACACATAATTAAATCTCAAAAGCAACATATCTTTATAAATTGGCATATGACATTTGCCTAAATAAGTCCTTCAAAATAACAGTACCATTTATTTTAAATCAAGAACAGTTTTATGGATATAACTGTTGGATGCTGCTATCTACTTTTTGAGGAATTTTAAAAAACAGAAAAACATATGGGAAAATTATAGAGAATTGACAACTGCTCATGTTTTGTCATAATTGCATCCCTTTTTATTTTTAAATAAGAGAAAAAAATTCCCAAGTCCCTCTTATGTTTAGTAGCAGTCCCTCCCTCACTCTCCACCATGAGGCAAACACCGCAGCAGGTATGTACATCATTTTCCCTTTTTAAATAACTTTTAATTTATAATAATCAGTCATTATAAAAGTATCAAAATATAGACCTACATACATTTTAAGAAATGAAAGTCACCATCATCTCCAATAGCATTTCTCAGAGGTGACTTCTATAAACAATCCAGCATATATCCTGCTGGACCTTTTTTAAAAAAAAAAAATTATTTCAATAGCTTTTGGGAAACAGGTGGTTTTTGGCTACATGGATAAGTTATTCAGTGGCAGTTACTGAGATTTTGGTGCACCCATCACCAGAGCAGTGTAAAGTGTACCCAATGTGTAGTCTTTTATCCCTCACCCCACTCCTCGCTTCCCGAGTCCACAGTCTGTACCATTCTTATGCTTCGCATCCTGGTAGCTTAGTTCCCACTTATAAGTGAGAACATACAATATTTGCTATCTGCTGTATCTTTCTCCAATGTCAGACACACATACAGACACAGATATCATTATATACATAGATGCTGTGATGGTCAGTATTGAGTGTCAACTTGATTGGATTGAAGGATCAAAGTATTGTTTCTGGGTGTGTCTGTGAGGGTGTTACCAAGGGAGATTAATGTTTGAGTCAGTGGACTGGGAGAGGTTGACCCACCCTCAATCTGTGTGGGTACCATCTAATCAGCTGCCAGCATGGCTAGAATAAAAGCAGGCAAAAGAATTGTGGAAGGACTAGACTGGCTGAGTCTTCTGGCCTCCATCTTTCTCCTGTGCTGGATGTTTCCCGCCCTTGAACATCAGACTCCAAGTTCTTCAGTTTTTGGACTCTTGGGTCTACACCAGTGGTTTGCCAGGGGACCTTGGGCCTTCAGCCACAGATTGAAGGCTGCACTGTCAGCTTCCCTACTTTTGAAGTTTTGGGACTCAGACTGGCTTCTTTGTTCCTCAGCTTGCAGATGGCCTATTGTGGGGCCTCACCTTGTGATCATGTGAGTCAGTACTCCTTAATAAACTCCCTTTCATATATACATCTATCCTTTTTTTATTTTTGAGATGGCGTTTCCCTCTGTCGCCCAGGCTGGAGTGCAGTGGTGTGATCTCGGCTCACTGCAAGCTCCACCTCCCAGGTTCACGTCATTCTCCTGCCTCTGCCTCCTGAGTAGCTGGGATTACAGGTGCCCACCACCACGCCCAGCTAAGTTTTTGTATTTTTAGTAGACATAAGGTTTCACCGTGTTAGCCAAGATGGTCTCGATCTCCTGACCTCATGATCTGCCCATCTCAGCCTCCCAAAGTGCTGGGATTACAGGCGTGACCCACTGCGCCCGGCCACATCTATCCTATTAGTTCTGTCCCTCTGGAAAACCCTGGCAGATGCTCTTGAGTTGTTTTTACAAAAATGGAATTATTCTGGGACTGTATACTGAACAATAAAATGTGGCACCATTTTTCCATCTCAGTGCATAAAGATCTATTCTACTGTTTTTAAAAGCTGCTAGTTCTCATATGTACTATTTAACCAATTCTTTACAGACACTTTGTTTCCCATTTTGCCATTATAAAGCAATGCAGCTACGAACAGTCTTGTGCAGAGCTCCCTTCTGCAAACTAAACCTCTAGAGCAGCGGTCCCCAATCTTTTTGGCACCAGGGACTGGTTTCCTGCAAGACAATTTTTCCATGGGCTGGAGGGTGGGGGCGATGGTTTTGGGATGAAATTGTTTCACCTCAGATCATCAGGCATTAGATTCTCATAAGGAGCACGTACCCTAGATCCCTCGCATGTGCAGTTCACAATAGGGTTCATACTCCTATGAGAATCTAATGCTGCCACTCATCTGACAGGAGCCAGAGCTCAGGCTGTAATGCTTGTTCACCCTCTGCTCACCTCCTGCTGTGAGACTGGGTTCCTAACAGGCCACAGACCAGTACTGGTCCATGGCCGGGGGCTTGGAGACCCCTGCTCTACAGGCAACATTATCACTTTGCCAAAGGACTGCACAATTTTTTTCTTACCTTCCCTTCATCAAACCATCCCCTAGAAATGTTTTGCCAGTGAGTGTTCCCATGAAGAGGGTTCAAGTGCACACTTTTTGCACACCCTTGCTGACACTGGTTTCTACTGACATGGAACACCTATGATCATATGGCTGGGCATGGGTTTTCTACCTTTTAATTTTCTCATACACGTCAAGGCTGAACTGTTACAACACTGAGGGCCCATGGTGGCAGAGAGTGAGACGCACAGAAAGTAGAGAACGACCCACAGTTTTCCTGAGTTCAACAGCTTTTAGGAAAAAGAGAGGGCAAACAGCTGTCTTGGGGAGCTCTGTTTGCCTTGTGCAACACTATTTAGTCCTCATCTGAGTTTCCCAAGGTTTCCCCAGGCCAGCCATCTGCAAATAGCAATAGTGAAAATCTGAATAATTTCCTTCTAAATACATGTATTCTATGTCAACTCTATTATTGGAGTAAAAGAAAGCAGAGAACTGTAGTTAATTAAAAACTAATCTACAACTTGCATGCAAATATATTTGAGTGTTTATATTTAAACACAGTGTCAAATATTTAAGGAATAATCAAGCCATACAATTAAGCCACTTGTAAATGAGATCATTTAAACCTAGTGCTCACCAATTGCCAGGCACAGATTAAGCACTAGATAAATATTGGTCCCTCTTCCCCTTCCTCTCCTAACTGAGTTCCCCATCTGCTTCCCCCATTCCGACATACTTTCACGTCCCAGCAGTCTACAGGGGTTTCAGGCTGATCATAACTGAAATGGAGAGTGAAGGCCAAGGAAATAAGGAAGGTCCCAAATCAGGCAGAAAGCTTTGTCAAGAAACTTCCTACTCTAAATGTAAACACTAGATAAATATTAGTCATTCTTCACTTTCCTCTCCTATCTGAACTCCCCATTTGCTTCCCTGTCAGGACAGAAAGCACAGCTTTTGTTTTGTGTCAAGGTTGAAGCAGAGTGGACCTGTCCAAGGTTTCCTGACAGTGTGTCATCAGCCTGGCTTAGATCTTGTACTAGATGGAGAGTGTTGTTTTAATGAGTGGGGAAAACAGATGAGAGAGTCACTTTCGTAGCTTCCTCCCACTCAACTCCTGCTGTGACAGACACAATAAATGGCAAGTCAAGGCCCAGATGGGGAAATCCAGCACACCCTCTTCTGCACCCCAACTCTCAGTCTGATTGCTGGTAAGTGACTTGAAGTCAGTTCAATGTCTGCTGATTTTGTTTAGTGTGCAAAGTTTATTGCCATACTTCCTGAATTTGCCTTCATATCCCTTCTTGTGTGGGTAAAACAGTGCTCTGCCTACCCAAACATGAGACTGTTAGAGCTATGCAAATCCAGGGAGCTCTCCCAACACTCTACAGCACAAAGCCTCTGCAACTTTCACATATTCAAACTCTATGCATGGGTCTAGGCAAAAAATGAACTCTCAAAGGCTCATTGTTAGCTTGGAGAAAAAAGGTTACGAAAATTATTTTTATGTTCCAGTAACTTACAGTTGTTTCAAGAGAGTGAAACCCACAGAAATAAAGAAGATCCCATTTTCTGGTAGAAAACTATGCTAAGAACTGAGTTCTTCCTATTGCAAATGTCAGCCTATCATTCATTTCATATAATTTCCTGATAAGATCGTCATGAGATGCTTAGAACTTTTCTGTCCTAAATTTATATAACAATGTTAAAGGTGAGTATGTGAATTTCATATACATATTCACAAACGCTTAAAACATTTTCTGAATTATTACAAAATAACATTTTCTATAAATCCTGACTGAATTCAAACCATGTAGCACACGTTCATAGGAAAATCATTCTATAATCAACAATTATTTTAGTTTCCTTGTGAGCAAAGCTGTAGATACTATGTCACAGAACTATTTTTCACTCACGACTCAGTATTTAACAATGTTGTCTTAATACCACATGTGTCATTGAAATATATGGTGGGCAAGTGTGATCAAGCCACAAATATAGCAATCTCTTGAACGCTTTTGTTTAGTTACAGAGTAGTAAGAATTTAAAAAATATTATTATTCCATAAAATAGTGTTTATTTCTGATAAAATTGTTCCTGTACTGTGCTCTTCATGAAGTGAATGTTTTGGTACTTTAAAAGCAGGCTACTGTCACCTGGTGTCCAGTCACTTACGTGCCACATTTCTAGATAGCTTTAGATTCACATCTGCTTTGAAGATCTTACTGTCACTTGGAGCTATACTCAGCTTAGTAAACATCTCTGTGGAAATAGAAACTTAAAAACTATAAACCCAAGAGAATGTGGGTCACAGTAGAGTCATTTTCCCATTCAAGTAAGATGTGAAACACCAGGAAAGAAAAGTTTCATTCTGAGTTTTTGTTGACAGGGTATCCCATCCATCGACAGGACATGGTGTAGCACAGAGACCCAGTAAGGATAATGTGACCCCTGGTGCTCAGCTGCCTGACTTCACCAAAAGAGATTCCCCATTACTTGGTTTCAGACCCTGGAAGTCTTTTGAAAGAAAATACATCCAACTTTAAATAAAAGCTTCTTTTAAAACATCAAAGGCAAATATGAACAATTTGGAAGATTACCAACTAGTGCCAATGAAATCTCTTTAAGGTAGTATGCACAGACAAATCATTATTTTAAAAAAAGATATTTATAAAGACTAGAAAAGAAAGTCTCCAAATCATTATCTAGAAAGTTTTTTCAGGCCAGGCGTGGTGACTCACGCCTGTACTCCCGGCACTCTGGGAGGCCAAGGCAGGAGTAGCACTTGAGGCCAGGAGTTTGAGACCAGCCTGGTCAACACAGCAAAACCCCATCTCCACTAAAAATACAAAAATTAAGCGGAGGTTGCAGTGAGCCCAGATCATGCCAGTGCACTCCAGCCTGGGCAACAGAGTGAGAGCCTGTTTTAAAAAAAAAAAAAAAAAAAAAAAAAGTTTTTTCCATGTATACTTTATGTTATATACACACACCCGCCACCAGCAAAGCATGTGCCATGTGCTTGAATTAACCTTCATGTCTTATGATCATAAAATGTTAACTGTGTTGATACTCACTTGGATCTTCTTACACACCATGACTCTTCTAGAATGTAATAGTTCACTTTTAACTTTATCAGTTCTCGCTTCACTTCTTCAGCTGCTTTCCGACTATACATTGAGTATACTATTTTCGTTCTGGCTCTTTAAAGAAAAATAATTGGGCATAAAATTTTCAAGACTAAAACGATACAATAACACATTTGGAAGAAAGCACTGAATTAGACTAGAAGACAATGAAGAAGAATCCAGTCAGGAGGAAATTCCCCATGGAAGTTCCTGCGAAGGGGCATCAGTGAGGTCAAAAGCAGAAGGCAGGAGGAGGACAAGTCGTGGAGAAGAGGGTGACCTTTAACACACCCCTACATTTCCAAACTTGGTCTCTTTGTGTTTGTTCGCTTATTTATTTGTCTTAAATTCTTCACTACTCTATCACATATAAGAGTAAGGTACCCTGTGTGTGAACAGGGATGAACTACAACAAACACAACTATAGGACTACTGTGAAGCTGCAACAGTCCCAACTTTGACATCAACAATAATTCACACTAAATGGTTCTTCGTTTTATTTCTAGATTTAAGAAAAACTAAACTTATTTAACAAAATTGGTCTGGAAATTAGCTTGATGAGATTGATTTTTTAATGAAAAAGCTTATTTGTGAATATACATGCCATTGTTATGCAAAAGAAGATGCTAATAAGATTCACCTAATCACTAAGAAAATGAATAGCTTCACCTGCCTTAGAAACTGCATGAAAAATTAAATTTTTAAAAAAAAATTTGGACAACACATCTCTAAATTATTTTTTAAAGTCTCAAAAAAATCTAAAAAAACATAAAACACCCAAGATCATTCTAACAGGCTATACTGGTGAAAACCAGAATAAACTCCTCTTTGAATGGGATTCTATTTCAAATGACTTCTCCAAACTCAAGAAAAATCACCTACGAGAAAACCTTAATAAACACTCTAAGCTAAACTCTCCAGGGAGTTACAGGATGAAAAGGACTTGGACATTTTAGAGCCCTGTTAACCTGTGGGAAAGTGCTATAGTATGACTTCGTTTATATGCCTGGTAGAGAAGAGAGCCCCCAAAGTTGTCACTTTCCTGCCCTGTGAAGCTTTAACAGATTTGTTTAGAGCTTAGTGGTCTTATTTCAGCTTTCTGCTCCCTGACTCGATAAGCCTCAGTTCATCATATCCTTTTGGAACATTCCTTATTACTTTGCTGGTGTCCTCCACTCACTGTCTGTTTGCATGGGAAGTTTGTTTTGATGATGCAAGACTGTGCACTGACCTCAAGCCTGCGTCTTCATAATGTGGATGATTCACAATGGGCCGAAGTGCAGAGAGCTTAACACTTGCCATCGTGGGCATGGCACCCGCAAACACTGCATCTGGAAGGCAAGAGGAAGGTCTCAGGAAGACACTCAGTGAAGGCGAGAAGGTGTCTCCTTCAAGTGTAAATCAATTATTTCACAGGTAACAGAGCGGAAGCCCAGCAGGTTCATGACTTCAAGATTCAATGGCAGAACTAGCATGAAGTCAGATGGCTGATAAAGTAGCAGTTGGCAGCCAGGCCTGGGTAAACTATTTTCCTTGGAAAACAGAGCTTCATCATCTCATCATTAAAGATTTCTTTCTTTCTTTAAAGAAAAAATCTTAGAAATCTTTCCTGAATCTAAAAAAGAAGTATCAAATGGACTAGGAAAGCTTTACAGTAACAAGGAGTTCTGGAAGATGATTTAGTATTCAATCATTTGATACTCAGATGACAGCAAAGTCTCCCTTTCCACACATGAATAAAATGTCACATTCCATGAGTTTATTTCAAGAAGGAATGTGAAGGACTAATATTAAAAATTCATTAAGAAAATAAGCACAGTAAAAATTATTTTAAATGTGGCATTTATGACTGTGAATAAATTTTGAAAAAATTAAAATCTATAAAAAATGGCAGAATAAATTACTAAGAACATATGTATAACATTTCCCATGCAAACCATTTAAACAGGATTGATATCTCCTTTGTTTTAGATATTCTAAAAGCAACATTGCTTAGAAAGAGTGAGATCAGTGGAAGTAACTAGGGTTTAAGAGTTTGCAGTGGTATATAAAATTGTGGGAAAAACAGCTAAATAATATGACTTTTTTTTTCTTTTTTTTTTTTTACCTGGTTTAGTACTATATTTGATCCATTCTATAAGTTCTTCTTGGGGCAAATTGCTGAACTCCCCTACAATATTCCACTGGGTTTGCAGATTTGCTGAACCTTGTATTGACATTGCTGCTAATATAGCAAACACAACAGCACCAGGATGTACTTTGCAAAAGAGCCATCCAAATAGCTGAAACCAAATTAAGAATACATTGGTAATTGTTAGTATAAGTAGTATGCATCTGTTATGCAAAACTTCTTCCCAGAGAAGAATATGGCTTCTGCTAGAGTCCCAGATAAAGGATTAATTATCCTAAAGAAAAAGCCCCAAAATAATAATCTTTGGGATCAAAAGAATTCCACCATCAGCCTCATATAAGTGGAACACAATGTAGGAAGCTCTTTTCTCAACCTGCTTTCACTACTCCCAGATTCAAGTAAAGCCACAACCAATTTACAAGGCCCAGTGCAAAACAAAAATGTGGGGTCTCTTGTTAAAAAATTAAGACGTTCAAAACAGCAGCAGCAAACATTCAATCAAGTTCGGGGTCCTTCTGAATGTCAGGTCCTGTGTGACCAGCAGGAACCCCACACTTGCAAAACCTGCCCAGGGTGACACTTTCTATTAGGTTGGTGCAAAAGTAATTGCGGGTTTTGCTATTTTTAACGACAAAATCCACAATTACTTTTGCACCAACCTATATCATCAGTCATGCTGTGGGATAAGACTCAAGATTAAAGGCTTCCAACCAGCCTCCTTTCCTGTGCCAGCCTGAAGGGGTCAGAAAGGTAGAAAGTAGTGCCTTTCTAACATAATACAACATACTGATTGGGAACCTCAAGGCTGGCTAATTTTTTCCACATCCAAATAGTCCACACTCCATAACAACACTTTGTTCTCTTGATCTTTCTCCACATGTCTACAGAGCTGGATTTCAAGTTTCTTGAGGGCTTATAAACACTGGCTTTTGACTTTTCTGTCTACTACTCTCTCCTCCATCCCTTGAGTGCACAGTGTAGGTGCTCAGTGACTATCTGCTGTGTTTAAGGGAGATGCTGCTGTTGTACCTAGGCTGGTTGACTGATGGAAAGGTGACACTATGGAGAAGCATAAATCTGTGAATACAGAACAATGAGGCAGCTATCCAGGAAAAATAAGCAGCAAACCACCAAGGAAGGCTTAAACTAAATTTTAAAAAGCACAAGTCAAGAATGTGCACACAAATTGCACCAAACCAAAAAAAAATAAGTTTGATACTAAAAAAAGAACATATAATTTTCAAGCACTTATAACTTGAAATTATTAGAATTCTTTGTGATATGAACGTCAAAACAAAAAAAGTTATTATTTGTACAATTAAGCTCTGCTTTCTATCGGCACCTGCAGTAATCACTCATGAACTCAGTCAGTACTAAATCGGTATTTGTTGTACACCAACAACTATTTTAAATCTTTAGAAAGATAGAAAATGATCAGCTTTGGCCCTTACCCTTTAAGAAAGATAAGTACAAAACCATGAAGAGCTTTAACTATAATCACTTAAAAGACTTTGTAATTCATTATTTTAGGGCCACTCAATAATAAAGGCTAAAATTATCATAGTAGCTATACTCCAACATAACATGTTACCTGTCTTGAGCAGATCAGTGATGCCATAACACACATGTGTGGTGTCAAGAAGAGTTTTAGTCTCATAATTAAAATACCAAGGGCTGTATATGCTAACAATTGCAATGCATGGTAAACCAGCTGAAAGAAAGAAGAAAATGTTTTTTATTCCTACTGTTTGTGAAGTTTAAGAATACTAAACTGGCAATATGCAGAAAGGGGTACGTTCTCCTTAGTAACAAAAAATACTACTAAGGTTTCTGAAATTTCGAAAACAATTCTTAAAATTCACTTTCAAACTGTTCCATTTTAGTGGAAGGCTAAAATTATAAAGTCATTAAGGCAAGTGTTTCTGTGATTCTCAGAGTCAAACCTGTGGTTAATAAAGCCCACTTTTTTAATCAACCTTGATGCTACCATCAGACCAAGAAAAGACAGTGGTAAAAGAAATGACTGCTGCCTCAAGATCTGAGGGCTCCACACCTTGGAACTGCCCTCAAAACCAGACTGGACCACTAGGAGATGGGAGCAGTAACCAATCACATCTCTGAGGCCTCAAGCAAGGTGAGCAGAGAGGAAAGTGATTTCCAATCATGCAATAGACACCTCATACATATGTCTAAATAGGCTCCAGAAATCAACTGCCATTAGTGTAAAGATGATCAGAGCCGAACCTAAGAGTTTCCTAGTTAATTTTAACAAATGAATAGTCAGTGAATCTGCATGTAGCATTCTCATAAAAACACATAACAGGCTATTTTCAAGATGATTGCCGACAATTGCCAACAAAGTTAGAAACTGGAACTAGAAAGGAAAGTCCAAATGCATGCAACTTTAAGATAAGTAAAATTATAGTGATATTAAGTCTTTACCTCTCCATGATCAAACTGGTGTTTTCTGGAACAGAAAAAAAATATTGCCATCAATTCATTATTGAAGCACTTACTTAATATATATTTGCATTTTCATCTTGCAAATAAGAGTTTTACAACTTCTATAACATTCTCTCAGGACACACACAGGCAAATCAAAATAACTAAAAGTCACATGCCAAAACTGGTGCTATACTATTTTAAGAAAATTTATGAAGAATGACAATGTTGTATTATATCCTATTTGACTACATGGGTATTTATTAGGACAACAAAGGCACACGGTGGTGTCCCAGCTCCCTCACTGGTGATACCCCAGCAAAGAATGGAATGAAAAAAACCTTTGAGATTTTCACTAGGCAACCAAGTAGAGATAACAAATAGGTGGTTATATGTGTAAATCTGAGTTCAAGGTAGAAGTCTGGGTCAGAGACAGAAATGTGTGAGTTGACAACACACACCTTCTCTTTCTTAAGCACTGATATGTTCCCAAGACCTAGAGTAATACCTGACACTTAGAGCTCAACATTTTTAATGAATGAACAAGTGTATCAATAAAGTGTTAATCCAGGTAACATATAATCTAATTTGAGAATCTAGCCTCAAAAAGACTGATATATTAGCAAACTCAGGATACATAAGGGGCTAGTGAAGGAGATGAAACAGTTCTTTATTCTTCTTTCACACCAAGTAAAAACTATCAGTTACCATTTGTTGAGTACTTACAAGGTTAATATGCTTAGTACATTCCATTAACTCTAATCCTACAACCATTTATTACCCCAATTTACAGCCAAGGAAAGGAATCACAGAGCTGCTAAGTGGCAGCCAGGACTATATTCTGACTGACTTCAGAGCCAATATACTTTTTACTACATCATGCTGTCTCTATCCCACTTTACTTCCTGGGTCTTTGAGCAAAGAGAATATTGGCATTCATGTCTTTGATAGTTAAAATTTATGTCCTACTCTTCTCCTTTTTACACTGGCTTTGGTAGCTATGCAAAATAAAATGTCAACATTGCCACTCCTCTTCCAAAAAAGAGCTCTGATCCTATTTGAACTGAAAACCCCATGAAGCTCAATGGTTTCTTATAATTATTTCTATAGGTGAGTTATTACTCTTGAAGGGACAGCTTTGTTTCTGTGAGAAGTTCCACCTTCCTCTTTCAGAGTTGCATAATACAGCTGAAACTTTGTAGCTTCTTCCTGAGCTCTTCAAAAATAATTTCACCTCAAATGAAGAAAAATTTTGGCATTGTAAACCAGAACGTTTTTCTTTCCCCCTTAGCCCTCAACTCAAATGTTACAGGTATAAACATATACCTATATATGTTACAGTAAATTGTTTCTAAATGAGAACAAGGATTCTCTCAGGAGTATGTGCAATAATTTATCATTATGTTGGCAGAGACTTGGAGGTGAGGGAATACAAGGGTGTGTATATTCAAATTATAAAATAAAATATAGGGCCAGGCGCAGTGGCTCATGCCTATAATCCCAGCACTTTGGGAGGCTGAGGCAGGCAGATCACGAGGTCATGAGTTCAAGACCAGCCTGGCCAATATGGTGAAACCCCGTCTCTACTAAAAATACAAAAATTAGCTGGGCATGGTGGTGGTCGCCTGTAGTCTTAGCTATTCAGGAGGCTGACGCAGACGAATCGCCTGAACCCAGGAGGCGGAGGTTGCAGTGAGCCGAGATCGTGCCACTGCACTCCTCCAGCCTGGGTGACAGAGCGAGGCTCTGTCTCAAAAAAAAAAAAAAGAAAAAAGAAAAACTAAAAAAAAGAAAATATAGATACATACACATTCGACAATCCTTCTCCCCCCAAAATCCCACAAAAGAATAAAAGTAGAGTTAAAACTACCTTCACTCCATCCTCTAATCCCACACTCTTAATAATTACAGGATTTATCTTTCCAGATCATTTCTATGCACAAACACATAAAAATCTCTAAATTTTAAACAGAAGTATAATTATCCTATACACACACACACTGGCAATTTTTAAAATTCAATAATGTATACTGGACCTATTTCCATAAAGATAGCCTAACATTCCACTCTATGATTGGATCATAGTAGATATTTTGGATGTTTCCATTTCTCACATAACACACAATACTACAAAAGGCATCTCTCCCCATCATCTCTGTATTTCTGTGAGCATCTCTGGAGAGTACACTTGCACTGGTGGAACCTGCAGGGCTAAAGGACAGGCCCACTATATGTTTTACTGTGTATTGCCAAACTTCCCTCCCATCTACTACCTCCCACTCTTGCAAGCATTGGATATACTATTAATTTTTAGAAATATGAGCAGTGAAAAGGTCTTCACTTTAACCTGAATGTCTTTACCATAGGATCAAGACTACCTTTTCATGTTCATTAGTCATATGTAAATACTCATTCAACTACTATCCTTTACTATCTTGCAGGCACTGTATATAAACTGTTGAACAAAAATGATCCCTCCCTTCAGGAGATACAGGTCACACATCAACATTTAAGTACAAAGCGTGACAAATGGTAAGAGAGTAAGACAAAGGGTGTGATGGTGGAAAATACCAAGTATGCTATAGGCCTCTCTAACTCTCAGGTTATAAACAAACCCTCTTGGTTAATTTTGGTTTTTTTTTTCCTATATATAATTCTCTGGTTCATCTGAAATTTATTTTCTGTAAAAAGTGAGGTATGAATCCAGTTTTATATTTCCCTGCTCATTTCCCAAAAGGCAGTCCACTGGTCCTAAAACCACTCACATAATAATTTACTTTCCCTGCTGAACTGAAGTACAAAACTGTGTCCTTTGAGTGTAGATTATGTGCAGGGCTACTGTCAGACTGTACTGGATAACATCCGAAGGATGAATAAGTGATGTGCTGTGTTCTGCACAGATAGGAAATAAGAAGAAATGCCAGGAAGGGAAATGACCACAATAAAAACATCAATTATCAAATATTAGGTACACAACATGTAAGTATACAATTAATACACTGTAAATATCTATTTAATAAATGAACAGAGGAGGTAATAAAATTCTTAATAGCATATTTACCTTATGTGTGTCTGTTGTTTAGCTAAGACACCCCACATATCACTAATAATCTGTAAATAGATTTTGAAACACTTTAGAAAAGCTGTGTTGGGAAAAATGATATTTTAAATAAAGTATCTTCTAAACTGTAAAATAACTTTTAATGAAAATATAAGTATAGAGATAACTCAGAAAATAATAATCACAACAACATAATCTTATATTTGTATAGTATCTGGTCAAAGCTAATATTCAACAACCCTGTTGGGTAGATTATATCATCCTCATTTTGCAAATGAGCAACAGGCTCATATGGGTTAAATGATCGCCCTGTAGGTAGACAACTACTAAGAAGCACTGCAGTCTTGAAACCAGATCTTCTGGCTTCAAATTCACATTCAGTGCTGCTTCCACCATGCCAACATTGTTGGCAACACCTCTTCTTAACAGTGCACTCAGAAAACTGGAGAGCTGGCTCAGAGGTTGATAATCACAGCTGGAAGCATTCAAAACACAGTCACTGTGCTTTCACATTCAGCAATAACGAGGAGGTCATCTAATCTAAAATCCTATCTCCAGTACAAATATTCTCTACAACACTGATGACAGGCTGTAATCCAGCCCTTAGAATCCACCAGCTGCTGCTTGAATCTATAACACTTTCCTTATCAGTCGAGATCAGTTCTGGTCAAAAGTCCTACCACCTGGAATTGGCCATGATTCTAAGGGGCCAGATTGTGTGTAACCTTATTTTCAAGGCACAGGCTTTTACCATATTTCAAAGTAATTATCCGCTTTCCATCTATATCTTTTCTTCTTTAAACGAAACAGCCCAGCTAATAGTTTTCATCATCTCTCACCACTCACGTTGCTGTCTTTTGCATATGTTCTGGATGGCCAATGCTTAGTATTTTTTGAGTACCCACTAGGTGCAAATCCACATAAACTATATAAAAGTGCAAAGCACACACAAAGCCTAGCACACAGCAGGAACTGACTATTAACTGATTAGAGATTAAAAGTGCTGTCGGAGTACACAGCTGAATACCAGACATAGCCCAACGATAGGGGAAGGTGCAGAGCCCGAGTCTCACTCTTCCCTTGCTTTTAAGTGGACATGATGTGAGGCTCCTAACAACATCTTTGATCTTTCAGTTCTGTATGTTAAAATGGAGATAACATTTGTCTACCCCATAGGGCTGTTGAATAACCAATTTAAATACTCATGTGAAAATGTTCTATACAAAGCAGAGTACAAATATATAATATGAACAATTGTTATAATACAGAATATTCTACAAATAAATGACATTGTGTTAACACAGAAATCACTGGCCACATATCAGGAAACTTTTAAGGTCTGTCATCTCTTTTTCAATCACAGATTAACTTCTGTTCATTCTCTTAAGACACATTTGGTTACAGAGTGCACAATTCTTAAAGAAAAAAAGAGAGGGAATATCACACTTGCTTTGACCTTATTTATATCTGGGCTTTGAATTTTATCATCAAAGCCAACTTGGGGACCTAAACATTTTATCTAGTTCATCAACACATTGCAAATACTCTGTTTTTTCTTTCTGATTAATAATAAACACAATCCAGGAGTTATTGCACACTGCACAAATCACTTAGGTATATTTTAAATATTTTAGGGAAATATTACATTAAAGGTAAAAGCCAGTAATAATTTACACAGGCAAGTTGTATCTGGGTCAGTATGGTCTCTGATCATGCCTTCCAAAATACATGACTATCGGAACTTGAGCCATCCTTTTCTGATGTCTGTTTTATGCTCGCAGATAGAATATTTTGAAGCTATACAAATGTCTATCAAAAGCTATCATTAAGAAAACATAGAATATGTTACAGTAAGCCCATACAAAACGTTGTATCAGATAAATGTGGCCAAGTATATGCGACTACTATGTAAAAACAAGGAAATATTCTATTATAATAAAGAGCTCTTAAGTGATAGACATACCTTTCTAACAATAGCAACAAACACTACAAGAACAACTGGAAGCAATAATGTCTTTGTGTATCTCAGTGGAGTCTGAAATTCAAAGAGATGTTTTGTTAGAAGGAAACATTTTAACCAAACAAAATTTCATTTCGAATAATGAAATAGGTAAATTTCTGAAAGTAGAGAAATATGAACATTCACCAATCTACTCACTGACTGCCATCATAAAAAGGAAGGTGCATTTCCATAGAAATGAACTTCCCCAAAATGCTGAGTTGAAACACTAAAAATACAGTACCCAAACACCTGTAAGTATGAAATGTCACTGAAGAGATTACTGCTCACTTTTTGCATGCTACTTATCTAACTAGAGAGACCAACTTAATATTCATCTAAGGTACGTAAAGCTCCTTAAATGGAATAAGCTTTTCCTGTATATTTTGTGGGGGATAAAAATATTATCCTTGAAACACACACACACACACTTTCTCACGCATAAACAAAATAATGATCTATGTTTGAGGGGAACAAAGACTTTTACATTTTCTTTAGTAGCAGAAAAAAAAATAGAAATAAGTTTAATAACAAAGCCCTACACATTGTGAGCCTGTGCACCTCTCAATTATCTCTCCACCCAAAAAACCACTGTTAAAATTTTGCTTTTATACTTTTTTTACTTTTATGTGTGTTAATTATGGGTTAATAAGACCATATCATTTTGTTTACTCTGTTATATATCTTAAGCATCTTTCCATGTCAGTATGATATCATATTAGGAAATACCATGTTAAATTTTCCCCTCTTCTCCACTGTATAGGTGTACCATAATTGGAACATATGTTCCCTGAACTGACACTACTCTATCTCTACAGCACAGTCCCTATGAATTAAGATACTTACAGTGATGAGGAATGGTATGCTGGAAACAGCTTTGTTATTTTCTTCAAATTAGCTGAAGTCATGCTATGCCTCAATAAATTATTTCTTTCATCACATAGCTTATGTTTAATACTCTCAGATTGTAGCAGTATGTATGATGTTCTCAATAACATTAAAGAACTTCATCACATCCTAATTCTCTAATATTTGAAGGAGTCTTGAACCCCTATGAACATGCATTTCAATGTCTTGCAAGATATGCTTCCTTTGTTTGTTTCAGCAGGTTTAACACTAAAACTCATATACCTTTGTCAGCCACTGTGTGTCAAAACCATTTGCTGGAACACAATAAATGAAGACTGACAGGACACTGGAGTAAACAGTACCTCTGCAGAACACACTCAACTCCGAATGGCTGGTAGATAAAAGTTTCCTGTGTGGTGCCCTGTCATCCACTGGTCTGGAACTCTGGACACTGGGCTAACACAGTGGGATCATGAGGGAAACTAACATGTCAATAGAGTATTGTTGGCCAGTTTCATATACACACACATACCACTCTGAAGGAGTGACACAGATAATATAATTAATCAGTACCACGTGGATGGTGTTAAAAATGCACATATATACATGCTTGTCGAACTAAACCAGCTCATAAAGTATTGCAAATTAATATTTTATGTATTTAAATATTTACTTATTTGAAATATCAAAGTACTTTCCTTTGTATTATCTCATTTTGTCTTCACAATATCTGTTTATGGCATGCTACTAGAAACTAGTAAACTATAACACGAGGAATGAGAGTTGTTTGTTCAAGAACATCAAGCAAAATTACAGGCTTCTGTCTCACAATCCACTAAACTACTCTCTGCTTTCCTTCTAAATCTCTGAATACAGTTTTAGAAAGAAAAATGCTGTTGGAATGAAAAGCTTGGACTTGATGTTTCAAACCAAATATCTATTTAAATAACCACAAAATGAGTGGAAATGTAAGAGTTTGAGAGCTTCACTAAATTAATGCCATCACTGAAAAATGGCAACTTGAAATGCCTCTGTGTTTACTCACCTAGAAAACCACTGCTAGTCTGAATGTGTATTTCTAAATTTTCAAAATGAGTAAAGGCCATATTTTTCAGGGAGCTGCACTAAAGCAAACAGAAAAATCTTCCTCTAAGCTACCAGATTTTCCTTTTCCTTCAAACTGAGATAACAGCACATAAAGAGTCTGATATAAGAGGAGCACTCCTTATGAAAAATGTATGGGCCAAAACCTTAGGAAACAGAACTAGAAATCACATCTTACCTCTTTTTCCATAAAGTCAAACTCCGCTGCACAGGTATACAATAAAGTATCAAAATCCTTATAACTGAAGAATTTTGATGTTAGTAAGTTGCCAATATGAGCCTGGTAAGAAATAAAGTTACCATTACATTAAGCCATACACTGCAATAATATATTTTAATTTCAATAGTATTTGAAAATAGTTTTCATTACATTATAGAGCCCACTGTTCCCACACCAAGCCTGCTTTTGTTAAAGAAGGAAATGCTATATCCTCCACCTTCACCGTTCCCTTCTTTTGTTGAATAGTGATAGCTCCAATGACACCCTACCTTCCACACTCATCGACATCCCAAAGGCTTTTTCCTTTGGGTTTTCCCAGCTTACTGTGCTAAACCTGGTGAAACAGGCTGCACAGCATCTCCCTTGCTGGAGCCTACCAGCAGCTCTGGGCTTGGGAACACACACAGACTTCTTTTAATCATAAAAGCACAAAGGACTATGGGGTAAAGAAAAAGAAATACGAATTCTGAAAAGGAGATTGAAAAGAGTACTTGAGTGAAGTAGAAATGGGCAGGTACTAGAATAAAAGGTACTTTTTGACTGATAATCACCTCTCATATAATTATTCATATGTTATCAAGGATTCTCACTCACACTGCCACATTTACCTCCCACAAAAAGCCATGTGAGGAAGGTGGAATTATTTTCACTTTATAAATAAGAAAACTAGGGCACAAAGACATAAAACATTTGCCAAATGTTCAAGTTCATTATAGTCTAAAAAAGCAACAACCAAAGAAAAGAGGAGAAATTATATCTAGGACAAACCATGACTAAAATTCTATATGATATCTACATGAAGCAGAAGGAACAGGGTAAGAGTAGGAACTAGATGGTGGCAGGTATGTGATGAAGCATTTCAAAATACTATGTCTTGTTGGGAGAAGAAATGTATGCTGATAAGCGTAAGAAATCAACAGGAAGAATATACAGCACCTAAAATAGGATAAGAAAACAAATCCCAAACAAAATGAAAGAAATAAATCCTAGTATTATGACAATTAGCATATATGTAAAGAGCATAAATTCACTAATTAAGGGACAGATGCTTAAATTGGACTTAAGGGAAAAAAATCTAATATTATGTTGTCACCAAAACAAATACTTAAAAGTATGCTGAAAGGTTGAAAATAGAAGAATGGAAGAAGATATACCAGGTAAGTTTAAAACAAAGAAATCTGTTAGCAATAATAATGTCTCACAAAACTGAATTTAAGCAAAAAATATATGAAAAGAGACAATATTATATGCTAGTAAAATTAACAAAAAAGCAAGATTATACATATTGCCAACATATCTGCAGTTAAAAATATAGATTCAAAGTACACAGAATAAGAACTGACAAAAACTAAAGGAAGAAATAGAAAAGTTGACAGTGTTCATTGAAAATGTTAAACACTGCCTCCTTGAATAAAAAAGCTGACAAAAGTTAACATAAAAGGTGAATACAATCAATTAGCTCACAAACAGAAAATATAAACTTCACAAAGAGAATACATATTATCCTTGAACACAAGTGAAATATTTTTGAATATTCACATACCATGTAACAATAAATTCCAAAAATATGTATATATTTGATTATAAATGCAATAAAACTAGAAAATACCTAGAAATTGCTTTAAGAATTCTTGATTAGAAGTTAAATATCATAAAACTTAACCTTTTAAAAAATCACAAACAGACAATCTATAAGATACACAAAAGAGTACTACATACTTACAAAGAAAATTTCAGCTTTAAAAGCATTGATCAGAAAATAAGAGAGGTAAAAACAACAGAGCTAAGTATTTCCCTTGGGCATCAGAAGACAGGAAACAAAAAGAAGTAAGAATAAGAATAAGGACAGGAATTGGTGACAAAGAGAAACACAATAAAACCAAAGAGGACTAAAAAAAGGTATAACTTTAAAAATATTAAAACAGACCTCTAGAGCAAATCTAATGAAGGAAATAAATGATGCAAACAAAAAGCAAAATGAAAAAGGGAGAAATAACTATGGACTCAACATAGTAAGAAGAATAGGCTACACAATTTGCTAATAAATTGTAAAACCTAGGTAAAATGGATACATTTCTGGAAAATCATAAAACACCAACACTGGCACAAAAAGAAATAGAAAACTTGAATAGAACAAAAAGCATTCAAATATCTGAAATAGAAATCAAGTATTTTCCCTCCCAAAAAGCCCTAGACTGAGATGGTTAACATTGATGAATTACTAAACTTTCAAAAAAAAAACTTTCCTAAGTTGCCAGAAAGTAGGAAACATAAAAAAAAAGACCACAAAAAAAAAAACCCACAACAGCTCTTAATAGGAGACCAATATTAATTCCAAATCCAAATAAGGAGAAGTCAACCAAAGAACAAAAAGATCACTTCCCAAATATGCATATACACAAAAAGTCCAATAAGAATTTTAACTGACTAAATTTAAAAAGCATTATCCATTTGATGACATATATAAAATGGGAAAAATTCCTCTAAGAACATAAAACTACCAAAGTTCACTCCAGATGAACTGGAGAGCTTCCTAATGAAATTGAATTTGTAGTAAAAAACCTACCCATAAAGAAAGCTCCAGGCCATGAGGGCTTCACTGTCAAATTCTACCAAACATTTAAGGAAGAGATAATACCAATTCTACATAAAAATCTTTCTGAAAACAGGAGACAGAACACTTGCAAATAATTTTAGGAGATGACATTACCCTGAAACCAAAACCAGACAAAATCATTACAAGAAAACTACAACAAATATTCCTCATGAGTAATAGATGAAAAACCTTAAAAATATTAGCCAACCAAATCCAACAATATAGAAAAGAAATACTACATTTGAGCAGGTGAGGTTTATCCCAGGATACAAACTAGATCAACACTCATATATCAAAAAAATGTGTCAACTTCCAAATACGGCAGAGTGAAGAAATTGGTAACTCCCATTCTCCAAAACCACTTTAAAATTGGACAAAATTATAAAAAAAAACACTCATATCAGGTTCTAGAGATTAACCAAAAGGAAACAACAATGTGGGAAGCATTCATTCATAAAAAACTGAGAAACTGTGGGTAAAAACAGTGGGAGTCTGTGGCATTTTTACCTAGGTTGCTCCCATCCACCTCAGCACCACCCCCATCTCCGCCATACTGTTAGTCCAACAGTTCTTTTGAAGGGGGTGGGACCAAGTGTGGCTACTCATAAAAAGAACCTGTACTACTGGAACAGGCTGACCTGATTTGGGGCAGACAGCTAAAAACCTATGCTCAGAGGCACTATCAGTAAAAGTAGAGAACACGGTAGGAAATAAAAGGCTGGGTAGCCTTGCCACTATCTTCCTTTAACCAATGTCAAAATTAAGAATTTATGAGCCAATGCCCTTGATCAACGTTACGTATTTCTAAAAATACTAAAGTTACAACTAAGTTATTTCTAATTTGCAAATAACATAGTTTATAGCATCTTTTTTGGCCCTGCATAATTTTAGGCTATGACAGAAAATGACAATAATAGCTTTAACCTGAATTAATACCTTAACTGGTTCATGTTCCCCCAGTGAGTAAAACAGATTCTATAAACGCAGGACTAGGGTTATTTCACTTGTCTTCCTGCTCACGCTCTGCATACTGGCTGACTCACCCACCTTTCAGCTCTCATCCTCAGAGTTGACTTCCAGGATCCTTCCCTGATGCTCCTCCTGTGTATTCCTGCAGCACTCTGTACGTCATTTTTTATCATAGCCTTTATTACACTGTATTATAACTGCTAGGAATTGTTCCTATTTTCCGAATTTTCCGCTAGACCATACCTTACTCAGTTTGGTATCTCTAGTATACTTTCCACTGTCAGGCACACAGGAGGTACTGAATGAACGAATGAATGAATACATTTTCAACTACAGTTTTATAGTTTTAAAAATCTTTCCACAGATTGTAGACCACCCATTTAATGGTCCATGTGTTTTCAATCTTTTAAGCAAAAATAACCCTTGTTCTTATGAAAACCTATATGAAAGAGATTAAGGTTAAACTGCCCTGGGTAAAAGAGAGGCTAGGAGATGGGGGAGTAGACAGCCCTCAGGGAAGATTCCTGGGAAGTCCTAGGACTTCACATAACCCAGTTTCAAAACCATAGCATTAATCTAGTACAGAAAGAAGAAAATCACCAATAAAAATACACTATAGGAAAAAAATAGTTTATTTTTTCCATGTTGGTTCTTGTGCTGCTTTTTTAAATTAAATCTTTGATAGCCTCCTGACTCAGGATGTGCTGATTAAAACACCAAAATAAAATAGGCAAAGCAATTATGGACAGAGAGAATCTTTAAAATTATAAGACAGACTTCTCCATTTTATCTTCCCTTCTACCCTAATACCAAAAATAAACAAAAATATTCTCTAAATAAGACTAACTTGGATTACATTATCTATAAAGGCTTATAAAAGCCTTTTACAAGTAATGACTTGAAAACTGGGGAGAAAAAAGAATGAGACTATAATACGATCTCCAATTAAGGCTCTAAAGATGGTGTCTTTACCAGTTACAAAGAAGCTAGAGAAAAATGGCTGTATAGAGCTTAAAATTCGATCTTTAATCTATTATCTACAGTTTTCCTGCGTTAAAATTTTAGTGACATAGAAGGACCAATAAAAAAAGAGATTGTTTTAAGAAACTAATTTTGGAGAACGAAAATCTATATACAATTACATTTACTTTCTATTATATTAAATAAAATAATAGGTGAACAGACTTCATCCTAGAATTTCATTTAATAGTGATACTTGAATAACTCAATTTATTCTTAGCCTATTCGATTCTTTTCAAGTCTTTCAAATTTAAGCAAAAAATGCACTTACGTCATCTGCAATACCAAAAATTTTAGATGTCAAGTATTTAAGTATGACAGTTCCAAATAACCAAAAACATCCTTGAATAACCTAAACAAAAGAAAACAAAAATAACTTTGATGCTTCATATTCCACAGACATAGGCTAGGAAGAAAAAAATAAATGCTTTAATCATACATGAAATACATATTACTATCTACAAGAGAAAATGCTAAAAAATGCATCTCAATTTAAAATCAAGCATGTTGCTCAAAAGCAAGGGGCAATAACTAAAAATAAAAATATAATCATACGATCTTATCAAAATTAATATATTTTATAGAAGATTTACACAACCACTGCAGTTAAATTCCCTTTAACAGTTTCTTACACATGCACTGTTTCTTAGATGAAACATGAGTAATAAATAAAACTGGAATTCTTTAACTGCATACCCAGGATTTACTTTAACTTGTTTCATAAAAAGGGCAATTTGGTACATTAAAATTGAGCCCTAATATACTATTAAACTGTTGGATCCCCTGAGTTACACAGATCATTTTCTTAAAAGTAAAACATAAAACCAATTATATATTTTAGAGAAGAAAAAACATAAGCATTAAAATACATTGATTCTTACCCATAAACTAAGTTCAGATACATTTATTTTCAGGAAATGTGGTTTCATTGCCAGAATACCCTGAGTAGAGAAAAATAACATAGTATACACAGTTAATACTTATAGACATAAATTCAAGTACCAAAAAATTCTTCTAAATAATAAGATTCTCAAGTATCTAAAATTTAGCACATGGTTGACTTTCCACATACCATCCACATGCTCATTTCTAGAGTCAGTGACTTCAAGGTATAGCCCTATTATCCAAAGTCAATTAGGTGAATGCGTGACTTTTTAAAGAATCACCATATGTAAATGTCTATGACTGATTTGACATATCTGATTTATCTCTGAGCCATGAGGTATATAACATTTTCAGAATTTTGGACAGTAGTCATACAGGCATAAGATTTTCCTTTAGCTAAAAATTACTGACTCTTAGGGTAAACAGCAAATGAAATGTTAATGGATCAACTAAATACTTCTCTGAAGTATTTTCAGGTGGTAATGCTTCCAAACTGTATTACCCTTGGGGAGCTAAAATTACTTCAAACATGGCAAAAATATGATTAGAGATCAAAACATAAATACTTCAAACCAAATTAAATCTTTTTGGAAGTTTCTAAATACCTGAGAATACAAAATGTGATACAATTCAGGTTTCAAAGTGATTAATTATAAATATATGCAAATGTGTGTTTATAGTTAAATATGCACAAACATGCTGTATTCCCTGTTATCATTTATTTTTATACACCAAAATATATGGAATATACATAAATACGCTTAATTCGTACCTAAGGCGCACCTCAGTGTGAAGCATCTAGCAGCATACCTGACATATAGAACTGAAAAGAAATTTCCTACAAAATGTACTTAAATTAGATTTTATTTATATGTAATATTCGATTCAATGGTTTCCCTGTCCATAGTACCAAGATTCATATACTTTATCCTGGGTGATAGCAGTACATGAGAAAATACATATGTAAAATATACAACTGAGTACTTTGTCACCTTTCCTAATAATAAACAGAGAACACAGAACTGAAGAACTATACTTATTAATCCCAAAGTTATGATTTTTCTTGTTGTTGTTGTTGAAAATATAGCATCATGCTAATTGCTAATTTCTGTAGCTAAGTATACTCAAGGCACAACCTGAAAAGGGTGGCGGCCCACACTGGGAAGAGGCATATTTTTGAGAAATGGGTATTTTTTTTTTTTTTTTGAAATGGAGTCTCGCTCTGTTGCCCATGCTGGAGTGTAGTGGCGCGATCTCAGCTCACTGCAAGCTCCGCCTCCTGGGTTCACGCCATTCTGCCTCAGCCTCCTGAGTAGCTGGGACTACAGGCGCCCGCCACCATGCCCGGGTAATTTTTTGTATTTTCAGTAGAGACGGGATTTCACCTTGTTAGCCAGGATGGTCTCGCTCTCCTGACCTCGTGATCCACCTGCCTCAGCCTCCCAAAGTGCTGGGATTAGAGGCGTGAGCCACTGCGCCTGGCCGAAAAATGGGTTTTTAAATAAATATCATTTGTAAAACAAACGAAAATGGAGGTTTCAAATGTAATGGGTTCTAGAAATTAAGAAACCCCAAATGATCTGAGTAACTTAATTACTCAAGAAGTTGAATATATTCCAATTACAACAGTGCAATACGCTTTTAAAGTCACAGGGAAACTAAAGCACATGTACTTTAAACATAGGGAATAACAAGTTTGCAAAACATTTTAATGGAAATCCACCAAAAATAAGGCAGTCTTTAAATTTCAGAAGACTTTTAGACTTACAAAGTCATCCTGCCAGCCGGGCATGGTGGCTCACGCCTGTAATCCCAGCACTTTGGGAGGCCGAGGTGGGCAGATCACCTGAGGTCAGGAGTTAAAGACCAGCCTGACCAACATGGAGAAACCCCGTCTCTACTAAAAATACAAAACTAGCCGGGCATGGTGGCACATGCCTGTAATCGCAGCTACTTGTAAGGCTGAGGCAGGAGAAACACTTGAACCTGGGAGGCGGAGTGAGCCAAGATTGCGCCACTGCACTCCAGTGTAGGCAACAAGAGCGAAACTCTGTCTTAAAAAAACAAAACAAAACAAACAAAAAAACAAAGTCATCCTGCCATATGTAGCAGAAAGAATTAGATGACCTTCCATCAATTTGTTCTAATTCTGTAAAATAATCTCTCCATAATCTAAAGTTGTTCTTGGTAGTGATTTAGCAAAATAAAACTGAATCATCACCTTACTTAAACCATCTGAATAGTCCATACAAGTAGACAAGGGGCAAAAAACAAAACAAGAAAAACAAAACAAAACAAAAAACAGAAGAAAAACAAAGTAACCAAGGCCTTGATCTTCTGAGCACAGTGGAATGAAGAGGGGTGGCTGTTACAAGATTGCAATGAGAGGAAAGAGGTTCAAAAAGTGGAGCAGCAGTAGGATTAAAAATGCAAAGGAGGAAGGGATTAGAAAGCATAGAAACTTTTCTGAAATGATACTAATTTTTCCTTGTTTTTTCTTCCCTGTTTTAGAATTGAGTACTTGAACATCATACATCTAGAATATTCAGTAAGACACTTAAGATGGTTCCTACAGAAAACCCTGATGAATCCTAAGCCAGTGAAGAAAAAATTGTTAAACCATTAGTTTCAAAAACAGCCATATAAGTGTTAAGGAATACTTACCCAAATAATTACCAAAGAAGAAGCATAATAAGAAGTTAATAACATTGAGTTCCCAAACATCAAAACAAAACAAAGTGCAAGAGAAATCTGGAAAAATCCAAGAAAAAAATATAAGTAATGCACATAAAACAAAAAACCTTTGTTTTTTATTGTGAAAACTGCACATGCCCATAATAAACAAAATTCAAATTGTTGAAAAGGGACTATAAAACAGCCCATTCTCCATCTCACACTTCAAACTCCCAGAGATAACCGTCATCAACAGTTTCCTGTTTATCCTTCCAGACAACATGTATAAATTCTAGTTTATATGTTTTGTAAAACCATAAATGGACACTTACCCCACAAGCTGTACTATTTCTTGCTTTAATTCGTAATATGTTTCAGAGAGCTTTCCATACACATGCAAGCCAATCTAATACATTCTGCTTAAGAACTGGAAAAAGTATTCTATTCTATAGGTGTATCCTAATTTATTTAACTAGTCCTCCGAATACTGCGAAACACTTAAGTGCTTTCCACTTCTATTTTGTTTTGTTTGGATCTTCCCAATACAAACACTGCTATGATAGACATCCTTATGTGTATACCTTATGTGCATGTCAGTACATTTATGAATAAATTACTAGAAGTGAAATTGATGGATCAAGGATATACACATTTTTAAATTCAATACAAATATTGACAAATTGGCCTACAAAAAGATTGTGGCAATTCACTTTCCCACCAACTGGGCAGGAGAGTTCCTATGGATATATATTCTGGCAACACTGTATTATTCTTTTAAATATTTGCCAATCCAGTAGGGAAAAAATGTTACCTCATTGTTTCACTTTTCCATTCTTTTAATAGTAGATGAGACACAGCACCTTTTATTCTATTTGCTGGTTATGTTGTCTTGTGTGTATGTGTGAACTGCTTATTCCCACTGCCCATCTGTCTATTGGGCTTTCATTATTTTCCTTAACAGCTCTCTTCATATATTACAGAACATAGCCCGAATATCCAGAATCTACAAAGAACTTAAACAAATTTACAAGAAAAAAAAAACCCCATCAAAAAGTGGGTGAAGGATATGAACAGACACTTCTCAAAAGAAGACATTTATGCAACCATAATGAAAAAAAAGCTCATCATAATTGGTCATCAGAGAAATGCAAATCAAAACCACAATGAGATAACATCTCATGCCAGTTAGAATGGCGATCATTAAAAAGCCAGGAGACAAAGATGCTGGAGATGATGTGGAGAAATAAGAACGCTTTTACAGTGCTGGTGGGAGTGTAAATTAGTTCAACTACTGTGGAAGATAGTGTGACAATTCCTCAAGGATCTAGAACTAGAAATACCATTTGACCCAGCAATCCCATTGCTGGGTACATACTCAAAGGATTATAAATCATTCTACTATAAAGACACATGCACACATATGTTTATTGCAGCACTGTTCACAATAGCAAAGACTTGGAACAAACCCAAATGCCTGTCAATGATAGTCTGGATAAAGAAAATGTGGCACATATACACCATGGAATACTATGCAGCTATAAAAAAAGGATGAGTTCATGTCCTTTGCAGGGACATAGATGAAGCTGGAAGCCATAACTGTCAGCAAACTAAACACAGGAACACAAAACCAAACACTGCATGTCCTCACTCATAACTGTCAGTTGAACAATGAGAACACATGGACACATGGAGGGGAACATCACACATAGGGGACTGTTGGGGACTGGGGGGCTAGGGGAGGGATAGCATTAGGAGAAATACCTAATGTAGATGACGGGTTGATGGGTGCAGCAAACCACCATGGCACATGTATATCTATGTAACAAAACTCCACTTGCTGCACATATACTCCAGAACTTAAAGTATATATATATTTTTTATATATATGTTTATTTATATATAAATATAAATATATAAAAATATATATATTTTATATATATATAAAAGAACCTAGCCCCTTATCAAGTAAACATATTGTAAATATTTTTCTCAGTTCATTTTTGACCTCTGTAGTATTTTTTGTATTATGGTTATTTTCTAAATCTTTATGTTAGCAAATTTATCTTTCATTTCCTTTAGGTCTTTGGATTTATCTGTCATTTAAAAAGGCACTAAAAATAAAATAATCCATATTCTAGAAGTTTTATTTTTGATCCATATATATCAATTTCCATGTGAATTTCAGAATCAACTTATTAAGCTTCAAAAACTAAAATTTTAATTAAAATTACTTTATTCAATAACGTGTTATTTATAGTTATATCTGTTCAACATCAAATCTTCAGATCCCAAAGCAATACATGTTCCTTCCATTTCTTTAAATCTTCTTTTACATGCATTAGCAAGTATAGTTTTCTTTGTATAGATTCCTGCATATTTTCTTGAGTTTATTCTAAAGCATATTATTTTTGCTGCTGTTTTATCAAGAATCTTCATATTTTGATTGTTTGTATACAGAAAAATTACATTAAATATGCATCAATGAATATGATTTCATTGTTTCCAGTAGTAGTTTATTTGGATTTCTCAAGTATTCAAAATGATATCAACTACAAACAATGATATTTTTACATTTTCCTTTGAATTATTTTTCAGTCAATTGTATTAGCTGACATTTCTGCAATAATGTTAAGTATTGAGAGAGGCAGTAGGCATATTTATCATGCTTCTGGCATTAATGGAAATAGGACATTTTTCTATTGCTTCATCATTTTATGTGATACTAGTTTTTGTTTTGAGGTGTGGGTATCTTAAATTTCAATGAAATATCCGTCTATTTTTACTTGATTATGGTCTTAAACACCAAAAATAGATGTTGACTTTTATCATATACCTTTATAATATCAAAGGCAATTATTATGGATTTTTTAAACTTCTTAATGTGATAAATCATATTAATAGAATTTCTATTATCAACACATTCCTGCATTCCTGGAATGAGGCGCTTAGATACAAATTTAACTACGTAAAAAACCTATCTGAGCAAAACTACAAAACTTCAATGAAACTAATCAAAGAACTTTATAAATAAATGAAGCGTTATTCCATGTACAGGAAGATTCCATATTGAAGGGATGTCAGTTCTTCCCAACTTGATTCAGCACAATCCCAATAATGAGCCTAGCAAGTTACCAATAAAGTGATTCTGAAGTTTATATGGAGATATAAACAACCCAGTATAGAGCCAACTCAATACCGAAGAAGAGCAAAGTCAGAGGACTGACACTACCCCACTTCAAGACTTACTATAAAGTTACTGTAATCAAGACAGTGTGATATTGGTGAAAGAAGACACGAACAGATCAAGGGAACAAAATATAGAGCCCAGAAATAGACTCACATATATAGTCAACTGATATTTGACCAAGGAGCAAAGGCAATACTGTGGAGCAAAAATAGTCCTTTCAACAAACGGTGCTGGAACAACTAGAGATCCACATACAAAAAAATAAATCTAGACATAAGACTTTACACCCTTCATGAAAATTAACTCAAAACAGACAACAGATCTAAATGCACGCTGCAAAACTATAAAGCTCCTAGAAGATAACATTGGAGGAAACCTAGATGACCTTAGGTATGGTGATGACTTCTTAGATAAAAGAACAAAGGTACAATTTATGAAAGAAACAATTGATAAGCTGAACTTCATTAAAATTAAAAACTTCTGCTCTGTGAAAGACAGGACAATGATTGAGAGAAGATATCTGCAAAAGACACATCTGATAAGGGACTGTTATCAAAAATATACAAAGAATTCTTAAAACTCGACAATAAGGAAATGAACAACCCAAGGAAAAATAAGCAAAAGATCTTAATAGACACTTCACCAAAAAAGATACACAGATGGCCAAAAAAAGTATATTAAAAGATGTTCAACCAAATTAAAACAATGAGATACCATTACACATCTACTGGATGCCCAAAATTCACACTGACACCACCAAATGCTGACAAGGATGTGGAGCAGCAGGAACTCTCATTTATTGCTGGTGGTAATGCAAAATGGTATGGCCACTTTGGAAGACAGTTTGGCAATTTCCTAAAAACTAAGCATACTCTCACCATACCATCCAAATATCACTTTCCTTGGTATTTACTCAAATGAACTGAAACATCCATGTAGAAACCTGCATACAGATGTTTACGGCAGCTTTATTCATAATTGCCCAAACTTGGAGTTAACCAACAAGTTATTCAATAGGCGAATAAATAAACAGTGGTACATCCATATAATGTTAATAAAATGTTAATAATAATCAAGATCGAAATGAGCTATCAAGCCATGAAAAGACTTGGAGGAAACTTATTTGCTTTTTACTAAGTGAAAGAAGCCAATATGAAAAGGCTACATACTGTATGGTTCCAAACACATGACACTATACAAAAGGCAAAACCATGGAAACAGTAAAAAGATCAGCGGCTGCCATGGGTTAGCGGGAAGGAGGGATGAATAGGTGGAGCACAGAAGAGCTTTATGGCTGTGAAACTGTTCTACAAGATACTACATGGTTGACACATGTCATTATACATTTGTCAAAATCCAGGCCGATTGTGGTGGCTCACATCTGCAATCCTAGCACTTTGGGAGGCCAAGGCAGAAGGATCCCTTGAGCCCAGGAGGTCGAGGCTGTGGTGAGCCATGTTTACACCACTGAACTCCAGCCTGGGCAACAGAGCAAGCTCCTGTCTCAAAAAAACAAAAGAAAACACAACAACCACCCATAGAAAAGTGAGGCCTAAGGTAAACTACAGACTTTGGGTGATTCTGATGTGTGATGTAGGTTTATCAATTGTAACAAATGTACCACTCTGGTGCGGGATGTCAAGAGGGGTAGGTTGTGCATGGTTGGGGGCAGGGGGTATATGGGAACTCTGTATTTTCTGCTTAATTTTGCTATAAACCTGGCTGGGTGCAGTGGCTCATGCCTGTAATCCCAGCACTTTGGGAGGCTGAGGTGGGCAGATCACATGAGGTCAGGAGTTCAAGACCAGCCGGGCCAACATGGTGAACCCTCATCTCTATTAAAAATACAAAAATTAGCTGAGTGTGGTGGCACATGCCTCTAATCCCAGCTGCTCGGAATGCTGAGGCAGGAGAATCGCTTGAACCCGGGAGGCGGAGGTTGCAGTGAGCCGAGATCGCGCCACTGCACTCCAGCCTGGGCGACAGAGCGAGATCTGTCTCAAAAAAAAAAAAAAAAATTGCTATAAACCTAAAACTTCTCTGAAAAATAAAGATTTTTAATTAAGAAACAAAAACCACAGTGAGATATCACCTTATACCTATTAGGATGGCTACCATCCAAGAGCAGAAAATAAACGTTGGTGATTACATGGAGAAAATAGAACCTCGTGCACTGTTTACAGGAATGTAAAATGTACCGCTACTATGGAAAAGTTTGGCAGTTCCTTAAAAAATAGATTTACCATATGATCAATCCAGCAATTCCACTTCTGGGTACATATTACCATATGATCAATCCAGCAATTCCACTTCTGGGTACATACTCAAAATAACTGAAAACAAGATCTCAAAAAATATTTGTTTACCCATGTTCATAGCAGCATTATTTCCTATAGCTGAAACACAGAAGTAACCCAAGTATCCGTGAATGGACTGGATAAGCAAAATTGTGTGTGTGTGTGTGCGTGTGTGCACACGTGTGTACACACAATGGAATCCAAGTATCCATGGACAGATTGAATGGATAAGCAGAATCATGTGTGTGTGTGTGTGTGTGTGTCTGTGTACACACAATGGACTATTATTTAGCTTTAAAAAGGAAGGAAATTCTGACATGCTTCAACATAGAAGTAACTTGGGACAGTAGGCTAATTGAAATAGGCTAGTCACAAAAAGACAAATACTGTATGATTTCACTTACATGACATATATAAAGTAGTCAAAAATCACAAAGACAGAAAGTAGAATGGTGGTTTCCAGGGACTGGGAAGATGGAAGAATAAGGACTTTAATGGGTATAGAGTTTCAGTTTTGCAAGATGAAAAATGTTCTGGAAATAGGTGGTGGTGATGGTTGTAAAACAATGTGAATGTACTTAATATCACTGAACTGTATAATTAAAAATGCTTAAGGTGGTAAATTTTAAGTTACATGTATTTTACCACAATAAAAAATGGAAAAATAATTTTTTGGAAATAATTCTATATATTTTTTCTTTTTATAACTATAAGAATTTAGGAATTTATAAAACGATAATGGAAGAAGACAGAAAACAGTAAGTCATATAATAAAGTATGTATCATTTGCCCAAAGTAGGTTTTGCTGCAAACTACATTGTGTAATTTTATAATTTTATAACTATAACTTTGAGTCAAGGCCCTCAGCCATAGTTGCCTATGTGACCAGCCAACTCTGAAGGCTTAACATTTAATCTGATTTATACTACAAAATAAAAAACTATTTTAAATAGTTTGGGGAAAAAATAAGCCAAGTCTAAAAAATATATAATTACTGTCTAACTCATTCATGAACAAGGATGTAAAAATCCTATCAACATGACAGCAAAGTGAATCCAGCGACATGCAAAAATTGTGTTTAGCCCAGAAAAGCAAGTTTATTTAATGCTAGAAAGTTAATTAATGTTAATTCATTATAGTAACCGATTGAAGAGGGGGAAATACACCGATTCATCTAAACAGATGTAGTAAAGCATTTCATGAAATTTAACATTTATTAATTTCTTTTTAAAAGTGCTCAAAGCATGATGAGGACATGTTAAAAGGAAAGAGAAGTCAGCTTGAATAGTTGGACAAGTGTGGAACAATTTGAGCATCAACATAAATAACAAAAATAATGGATTATGCTGCATTGACTAAAATAGACGTCATTTTCTTTTGGACAAACTGGTAAAAGATCTGAATAGGAATTTACAACAATGGAAACATGAAGGGCGTATAAACAAAGCAAAAGATGCTCAGCTTCATTATGAATCAGAGAAAACGCAAATTAAGGTTATAAGATACCATTTTACACGAACCAGACTGATAAAATAAAAAAGGATGTAGAATAACATAAGCTGCTATATATTGCTGTTGGAAGTAGTCCAATCATTTTAGAAAAACAATTTAGTATTTATAAAGTTGAACATGTACATAATTTACCACCCAACAAGTTTACTACCAGGTAAATACCCTAGAGAAACTCTCAACATATGTGCCCTAGGAGATATGTGAAGAATGTACAGCATTATTTATACCTAAAATAAGAAGCTGGGGGGAGAGGAGAGAACCTAAATGTCCTTCAACAAGAAAATGAATAAATGAATTATGCTTTATTTATATGATGGAAAATATAAAGCAGTGAAAATATTTGAATTCTAGTTACATATAAGTAGCAGAAATCTGAGCGAAAAAATGGTATTTATAAAATAATGCCATTTGCATAAACCTTACAAAGAATGTGAACATTTAATAATAAAAATATGTACTATTTAGTAATCCACATATTGTAAAGTTATAAAGAAAAGCAAATTGATTACAATTCAAAAAGTCAGAATAGTGGTTACCTCTAGGAGCAGTGAGGGGATGAGCTCAGGGCATACAGGACTTAAAAGTAACGATAAGGTTCTATTTTCCATTTGGAGAGTAGGCTCCTGGTTGTTTATTTTATGACCATGTTTATAACTTCCTTGCACATTATAAATGTTCTTTTATATGTATAAATTATTAAGAAAATGAAAATAATGGGATATTATTACAACTGTAAAATTATCAGGAACAGAAAACATCAAAATTATAAAAACTAATGAGAGAAGACAAATGTTTGTTTTTAAAGGATAACCATTCAAGAACATCAACCAACCAGCTTTAGGGTCTTCGTTCTAGCTGTTCCACCAACCTAGAGATCAGTTTCTTTGGTATCTACTTGGCTAACTCCTTCTCCTTCTTCCAATCTTTGTTCTACTCCCCTTCTCAAGAAGACCTGCCCTGACCACCTCATTTGATTTTTCCATCTCCTACCCCCTGATCTTGGTGCTCCTGATCTGCCTTACCCTTACCTTTTCTTTCTTCTAAAATCTTTTTTTTGTATTTTTTTTAAATAGAGATGGGGTCTCACCCAGGCTGGTCTTAAACTCCTGGGCTCAAATGTCCTCTTGCCTCAGCCTCCCCAGGCCACCATACCTGGCCTCAAATCCTTATCACCTTCTAACATCCTACATAATTTACCCATTTACTATGTTTATTATTTATCTTCTGTCTTCCCTCTTTCCCCCACTCTGTTAGAATGTAGTAATATGAATGCTGGTGTATTCCACATGCCTCGACAGTTGACGCTCAGTTAATGAACTTTTTTTCTTTTTTGTAGAGACATGGTCTTGCTATGTTGCCCAGGCTGGAGTGCAGTGGTGTGATCATAGCTCACTGCAGTCTCAACCTCCTGGGCTAATGTAAATCCTCCCACATCAACTTCCTAAGTAGCTAGTACTACAGGCATGCATCACCATGCTAAAGTTTTTTATTTTGTAGAGATGAGGTCTGGCTCTGTTGCCCAGGCTGGTTTCAAACTCCTGGCCTCAAGTGAACCCCACCTTGGCCTCTCAAAAGTGTTGGGATTACAGGCATGAGCCACCATGTCGGGCCCTTCTACTTCATTTTAACAGACAGCTCCTGGATAATATATCAGCCCCATGTTTCTGTTTCATAAATTATTTCTTTTACTGATAATGCATAAGTTGGGCACAACTTCAATCAGATAATATGACCCAAATTAAATTTTTGTGAGTGGGCTATCAAAACGAGGTCTGTTGATTATATCACAATGTTTGAACAACATTTGTTTTAGTTATGAAATTGTTACAACTAGTTTCAACCATGAACAAATCAAATATTAATCAGGAGTTTTAAGGGCAAACTAAATGGAAAAGAACATTAAAAAATTATTACCATGTGTATATAAATGATCTTCCGTAATTTACATATATCAATGTACCCGACAACATATACTGCAAATAATGATGCAATCTGAAATTTAAAAAGAAATTAGAAGTAAAAAAGATAAAATGAATAGCTACAAGAATGAAGAATATATTTACTGTTGTTTCAACTGATTTATATCTACACACAGAGTGAGTTCTTCTGTTTTCCTTTTATCTGACAATTTATTATTAAATATAGTCAATATATTAGTATAGAAAATATTGGTTGATTTTTCTCTCTGACACACAGCTTTCTCAATCATGTGAATTGTCTACTTTGTCAACTGTCCAAAACAATACTCATTTTAACTTCACGTCAACCCTACTGTCAACATGTACAATTAAAAAGTGCCTTGTCCAATCAAAAAAGATGAAAATGTAATTATAACATGACAACTAATACATAATTGGGGAAGGTACATTTAACTGAAAAATAATTATGCAATGCATGTGTGCATAAAAATACCTCAATTTCTGCTTGCTAGTCACTCTTTACAAGTATCTCCATTAGTGTTCTTTCATTAATACAAATATTCAAGTTAGTTATAATCAAATTTATCAATTTCAAATTAAGAGTACTTTCGCTGCAAAGGTATTTTTAACTTTCTTTTCCATTTGGAAGAAAATTGTATGTTATATATCAATAATTCTAAGAGTACTGGAATTATTTAGATGAATTCATTGATTAAATGATGGTATAGTATCTATAATATAGAGGTAATATAGCAGACAATGCCTCTACACCCTTCCTCATAGAGAAAGCAATTCAAATTAAATTCTTCCTGTCCTACTACAAAAGCATAGCATAAACGGATTGCAAAATAGCTGAATACTTAAACATATAACTTAAGTTTCATTCATCAAGTTTTTAATCTCTAAATCAATCTACAACAAATTTTTCCATTAGTGAGAAAAACAACAAAGTTTCCCTTTATTCAGAGTTACCCATGGAGAACACTGCATTTCTTAGGGTGCCTGATATGACATAACAACTGTGGGGAAGTGTGTGTTATTATTCAACATAAGCCCCACAGAGAGGCAAAATACCTCCCCTGACCCTCACCTCCACAAAAAAGCAGGCAGTCTCCACTATCAGGAAGCAATGAGAATGCTCCCTTTTCACCCCAAGGGCTAAGCAACACACAGTACATTTACAGGGTAGAATTTTAAAGAGAGAATCTCAGAGACAATTTTAAACCAGAAACTGATTGAAAATGTCATCAAACTAAGTTAGACAAAGGAGTCTACAAGACAAGATCAAAGTAAAAAGTAAGTACAAATAGAGCCTATTTTAAAAAATAATGATAAAACCAACTAACCTTATTGACACCTACTAAGTACCAGGTACTGTGTTAAGAATCATATACATTACTTCATCTGGTCCTATCTGCAACCCAATAAAGTAGGTTCTTTTATTATCTCTATTTCAGAAATGAGAAAACCTAAACTAAGAAAAGTTAACTATTTTATCCAAGTTAAGAGGCTAGTGAATAGAATTAGGACTCAAATCCAAGTCTAACTTCATTTCCCAAGCAAGATGTTGTAAAAAATATTAAAAAGCAGCCAGGCGCAGTGGCTCACGCCTGTAATCCCAGCACTTTGGGAGGCCAAAGCGGGTAGATCACGAAGTCAGGAGATTGAGATCATCCTAGCTAACACGGTGAAACCCCGTCTCTACTAAAAATATAAATAATTAGCTGGGCGTGGTGGAACGCGCCTGTAGTTCCAGCTACTTGGGAGGCTGAGGCAGGAGAATCGCTTGAACCCAGGAGGTGGGGTTGCAGTGAGCCGAGATTGCGCCACTGCATTCTAGCCTGGGCGACAGAGCAAGACTCCATCTCAAAAAAAAAGCAACTCTTCAACTGCTTTATACAAATATACCAGTACAATAAAAAAAAACAGTACGCAGGGAGAAAAATGAATATGTAATTTACTCCCTCTCTCAACAAGCTACCTCCATTTATAGTGGGCAAGAGTACATGGAAAGACAATAGATAAATTTCCAGACTGGTAGAGAGAATTTTATAAGAGATGAACTGGTTAGCTATTTATCCTGTAATCCTATGTGTCTTTATTCTACATGCAAGAATGTACACAACTATTCATAAAAGAAACATTTTAGGTAACAGAAATACTATAGTTAACTTAAGAGAAATACTTGAAGTTATAGCACTAGTGCTCTTTTAAGCACTTAACAACACTGAATAACAAAGATAAGCATTCTTACAAATTTGAGTTCAATAAATGCATTATGTTAGGAAGTAAATAATTAACAATCATTAATAAATAATCCAACATATTTCTCTACCCTGAACTTTCTTTTGTTCAATATTTCTAAAAAATGTTTTCGAAAAACATTTTTCCTAGAAAATGTTTTAGTGTTTTAGGACTTAGAACCATAGAATATCTCAGTTGTAATTTTATGCAAACGAGCTCACATAGTCAAACATGCTAAGCTTAAAACAGCTTAAAATATAATCACCTCACCTGAGTAAGAAGTACAAACTGAGCAAACTGCCAAGGAAGCATGAAAAATACATTGGAAATGCAGAGTGCAATCAAGCTTCCTCTATAAAGTTTTGTAGCCCTTGAAAAGATAAAATAAGTGTTAGTAAGTTTAAACACGAAATAGTCTAGCATGGCTCCAAACTGCTGCAAATTAGAATCTCGAAATATATATGATCTGGATATAACACAACCTAAACATAAAATGAACCAATGGGTTAGAAATTATACCTCCTGATACTCAACTACAACAATTTTCTTTGAAAGGTAAATACCTATTATTGCTAACAATAACACAGAGAGAAGGAGGGTGGCTGGGTCAGTATATCCATGAACCTTTTTTTCAAATTATATTTTGGTGAATCCGTGACTGAATATTTAAAAATACTGATTCAACAGATTCATTAGGAAGTCAGAAGATGCCTACGAAAAGATGATAGCAGCATATTCTAAGTGCTAAGTATTATGCAGACAGCTACTGCAATAATGCAGAATAAGAGGTAAGCGGCTGAGAGAGATTTTGTAAGCATGTGAGATAAAAAGTTGGGTCTGGAACAGGTAGGAGAACACAGAAAAGTTAAGTGGAGGAAAAGATAAGGGGTCCATTCTGAAGCAACCTTTAGAGATCTCATTTTGGTACTGACTTGTAATTTAGGAGATTTTTAGGAGGGTAAGATGATTTTATCCTCTAAATCTGCGAGCCAACGCAAAGCCCCCACACATGTCCATCTTCACAGAAGTGGAGTGTGCATGTTGATATACTGAGGTGATGAGGTGTATGCAGCTCAGATACAGTAAAGACATCCTGGCTAGATATACCTACCTGGAGCATAGAGCACCATTATGACATGCCTTTCTTCACTTCCCCAAGTATCCCTTCTCCAAAGGACATCCCTCTCTGCTATTTTAATCCAACAAAAGTACTTTTAAACTCCAGATAACCTTTTAATTAGTTATGAAATCAACTTATGGAATAAAATTCAGCATTTAAAAATGGAGATCAGCAGAGTGAAACAGAATATATATGACTATATCCTACTTAGGAGGGGTTCTATTCTGTGAAACTTTTGTTTCAGTTGTGTGCATACATGTATGTGTATACTAAGCCGCAGTGTAAAACTTATTTCTTATTTCTCATAGATCATAGTCCAAAAGTTTGAAAGCCACTATCTAAAATAAAGCATTTCTCTACTGCTTTTGAATACTAAATATGATTTTCATTTTATGGGTAACAAGAGACATTAAGATTTCCAAGCAGAATTTAATACCAATCTGGCAGTTGGATAAAGAATGCGCTATGGGGAGATAGGAGTGAATAGAAAACAAAGAAAATCCAATTGGTGATCAAAATAGCTCTGACCCAAGACAACAGAAATGGAAACATAAATATTTCCAAGAATAAAAAAAAAAAAAAGCTAAGAACAACCAAGAAAACCTAAGCTGTGCTACTATTAGGTGGGTATATAAACTGAATTTCTAAAAATGCTTAAAATTCAAAACTGGACAAAACCAATTTGTTAAAACATACCACTAACCTTATTTATAAATGATTCTTAGCATTAAGGAATAGTCTCTTTTCTGGTTTTATAACAGTATCCTCAGCACTGCAGCCTGCATCAACACTGCTCAGCTTCTTCTTGCCTCCACCAAGCCATCACCACCCACCACCTTCCTCTAATGTCACAATAGGTCAACCACAGGTAGAAACCAAGAACTAAAGGAAATGGCTGCTCTTCCAAAGGAGACAATGTCAGTAATAAGGATGAAATATCAGAAGATGAAGATGGCCAATAGAGAGAAGGTTACTATCCTTCAGAAAAAAGACAAGATGTCTGCCAAAATTTCAAGAAAGGAGGTTTAGCAGGTTTTCCCTCCTAAAAAGACTGCAGTGTCCAAGAAAGCAAAATGAAAGCCCACACTTCCAAGCAACCAGTCATAGATAGCCACAGAAGGCAAGCAGGGAGCCATGACAACTAAGGGGCATAACCAGGAAAGCCATCGCAATCAGAACTGATAAGCTGCCAATGAAGATGGCGAGGAAGATCAAGATGGGATGGATCTGAACCAGGAGTGGTGAAAGCAGCAGCTGAAGCAGCTTCAGATGGCCTGGAACATGAGAACAGAAATGCCAACTAGAATATAAACAGAGACAATGAAGAAGGCTCTAAAGAAAGGAAAGTTCTCTAAAACTTTTCAGCAAAAAGTAGACAGGTATTAAGACGTGGGTAAGGCTGAAAAAGACAATGATAAGAGACTAAAGAAAACATAAAAAGCTTGTCACAGAAGCACCTGGAGCCAAAAACAGAGAAGAACCCAACAGAAGGCAGCTCTTGAAGGCAGGAAACAGCAACTGAAGAGGCCCCATCCTGGTAGGCAGAATAATGGCCTCCAAAAATACCTGTGTCCTAATCCCTGGAACCTGTGAACATGTCATGTTGCATGGCAAAGGGGAACTAGGGCTGCAGATGGAATGAAGATGACTAATCACCTGGCCTCACAGTAGGGAATGTATCCCGGATTATCCAGGTGGACCCAATGTAACCACAGGGTACTTAAAAGCAGAAGAGAGGCTGAAGAGAAGGTTGGAGTGAACTGACAAAGAAGGACTTAATCTACCATTGCTGGTTTTGAAGATGAAGGAACCACAAGCCAAGAAATGCAGGCAGTCTCCCAAGAAAGGCAGGCAGCCTCCCAAGAAATGCAGACAGCCTCTAGAAGCTAGAAAAGGCAAGAAAATTGATTCTCTCCCCTCCCACTCTGCGCCTTCAGGAAGAGGGTTGCACCTCCAATACCCTGATTTTAAAACTTCAGAGCTAGAAAACTCCAAGATAGTAGGTCCCAGTTTGTGGTGACTGGCTACACAGCAACAGGAAACTAACACTACCTTCTATGGTACAGATGGACTAAAGGAAGCAGCGCTCAGTCCCCGGAGCAGCATCCCCGTGCCCACTTAGGGACAGATCGGATCAGTGAGTGAAAGAAGAATCAAAGGTTTGCCTTCGCTGGATTTAAGACAGGAGCAGAGGTAGAAAAGCAGGAAGGAACTAGAGACTGATGGGCAGTCTGCTGTCTGCACTATACTGGAGAAAAAAGCCACGGTCAAGAACGTGAATGTGGAAAAACAGCATCTGTAGTGGTGAATCAAAGACTCCTACAGCACAACACTTCTTACAGAGATGTTTGAGAAGGGACCGTTGCTCAAGATGCCTCAGAACCAACAGGGCACAGTTAAAGGTTATGAATTCATAGAGGTTCACCTTATTTGAAGGTGCTAAAGAAGCTTTAAACCCTACAAAAGAGGAGTTTAGGGGACAGCAATAAAGCTGGAGCTACACAGACTTTAAAAAGCTAATGCAAAAACATTACCCATCCCATGTTCTATGAAAGGTCTGTCTAAAGACACTACTACATAGGAGACTAAAAGCCATGTGATGGTTCTATACTTGCTGTAACAATCAGAGGGAAATAGATTGCCCAAAGGGTTTGGCATAACAGACTTCATCAAAGTTCTTCCAAATTCGGAGGATCACTGAAAAGAGTTATCAGTCTGAGTCATCTTCAGATTTTTATCATGCTTTGTTCCATTTTTCCATAGCCCCCATTTGGTTTCCTTTTTACCCTCTGGAGCAAGGCAGCTATATTCAATATTTGTCAGCAGAAAGGGAGAGAAGTGTGAATTCTGTGAATTATCCTTTGCCCCAAAGGATTGTATCTTACAGGTACACTATAGCATGACCAGCCTTTACCTTCTTTCTGCTCATTTTCAAGAGGTTACAGTGGTAACAGAAGAAGACTTGAGAAAGTGGAAATGACAGGAGAAGTGAAAGCAATTTGTTCCTTCTCAAGCAGTCACTGTAGACTACCAAGAAAAAGGAGGAGGAACAGAAGGCTGATAGAAGAAATGCTTTTGATACTATTTTTAAGTTACACTCTTACAATATTTTTACTAATAACAGCATCATATTGGTTAATTATTTTATTATGTTCACTTTATTATGGAAGCTTAAGAAATTTTAGTTAAAATTATTTAATGCAAAAAGAAATAAGGTTAAGTCAAAGTTACCTGAGAATATGAGTCACTAGCAACATCTGAAGAACAAGAAATGGATACGAGAAGCTTTCACGGAGAGGTGGTGTCCACATTACACGGGTACACTGAAAAAAAAAATTTGTAGTATAGTATACTTGCTAAATCTACTAAGACATTCCAAGTAAAAATTGCTATTTATAAATAAAATTATTTTTAACAAATAATTTAAACGGTGTGTTGTAAAACAAACTACTGGACTTTATTCCATAAACAGCAAAACTAGCATGTGAGAAATATTACTGACAGAGACACATGTGGCTTAAGATCATGTAAAGCATTAATATCATGAGTTGTCAAGAAGAAAATACCAAAAAAGATGCAACTACATCTTAAAAGGAAAGGGAGGAAAGTACCAGCAAGAAAATGTTCTGCCAAATTTTAGAATACTTTGAGTTGATTATTTATCTATTGTTTGTCTTCTTTCCCATGAATTTCAGCAAAACTATCCATAACCACTACTTGAGAACTCTTTCTAGTCATCAATTTTAGTATTTTCATTCACTGTGCTGCTACAAAGGAATATTCCATTTTTGGTTTTACTTCTTTGCCTAAGCTGTCCTGGGTTGCAAAATATTTAAAAGTAGGCGGTGTAATCAAATTAAGTAACAAAAGTCCTAAAATTGTTAAGTATAAACCTTTCTGAAAAGCTCACTTTGGACATAATTAAGCAATGTACTATCACAGTTGTAATAATGTCATTTTACTGTATATAGACTAAACATATTAGTAAGTTCATCCTTCCATCGACAGAAAACCGCATACAATTAAATGCAAGCAATCTGATATTATGAAGTCACACTAAAATAATGATGTCTTTCAATGCAAGCAGGGGTACCTAAAAAGATTCCACAGAATGACAAAGACCATGTCAGAAATAAGTGTTTCCTATATTTTTGCTGTACCTCAGACTATTGAATATTTCTAGTGCTGCTATAGAAAGACTGAGCCAATTTACTGCTCTAACAAGCTCACCATCCTTTATGAAACTGACGTACATATCTATTTATGAATGAACTACTCACACAAGAGAATGCTGAAAAGATTGAAAAGGTCCGCTGATAATGTATACTGTTGTTACTAGAATGCAGTTTTTAAAAGCTGTTAGTTTATTAGATTAACTGGCGAGTTCAGTATGATTGACAGTAAGATACATGGGCAAACTACATTTCATTGCCCTTTACCATGCTTCACAGATAACGTCTGTCACAAATTGAAGGTTTGTGGCAACCCTGCATCAAGCAAGTCTATCAGTGCCATTTTTCCAATAGCATGTGGTCACTTCATGTCTCTGTGTCATATTTTGGTAATTTTCATAATATTTCAACCTTTTTCATTATTACTATATCTGCTACGGTGATCTGTGATCAGTAATCTCTGATATTACTATTCTAATTGCCTTAGGTGCCTTGAACCATGCCCAATAAGATGGCAAACTTAATGGATAAATGTGTGTGTTCTAACTGCTCCACCAATCAGCCACTCTCCCATCTGTCTCCCTCCCGTCGGGCCTCCAAATTTCCTGAGACACAACAATATTAAAATTAGGAAAATTAATAAGCCTAAAAGGGCCTCTAAGTGTTCAATTAATACAAAGAGTTGTTCATCTCTCACTTTAAGTCAAAGGCTAGAAATGATTAAACTTAGTGAAGAAGGCATGTCAAAAGCCGAGAGAGGCCAAAAGCTAGGCCTCTTATGCCTAACAGTCAGAAATGCAAAAGAAAAATTATTGAAGGAAAATTAAAAGTGAAACAACCTTATTGCTGATATGCAGACAGTTTTAATGTTCTGGATGGAAGATCAAACCAGCCACATTTCCTTAAGTCAAAGCCTAATCCAGAACAAGATCCTAACTCTCTTCAACTCTATGAAGGCTGAGAGAGGTGAGGAAGCTGCAGAAGAAAAGTTTGAACTAGCAAAGGTTGGTTCATGAGGTTTAAGGAAAGAAGCCATCTCCGTAAGATAAAAGTACAAGGTAAAACAGCAATGCTGATGTAGAAGCTGCAAGTTGGCCGGGCGCGGTGGCTCACGCCTGTAATCCCAGCACTTTGGGAGGCCGAGGTGGGCGGATCACGAGGTCAGGAGATCGAGACCATCCTGGCTAACACAGTGAAACCCCGTCTCTACTAAAAAATACAAAAAATTAGCCGGGCGTGGTGGCGGGCGCCTGTAGTCCCAGCTACGCGGGAGGCTGAGGCAGGAGAATGGCGTGAACCCGGGAGGCGGAGCTTGCAGTGAGCCGAGATCGCGCCACTGCACTCCAGCCTGGGCGACAGAGCGAGACTCCGTCTCAAAAAAAAAAAAAAAAAAAAGAAGCTGCAAGTTATCCAGAAGATCTAGCTAACATAACTGAGGTAGGTTGCTGCACTAAACAACAGTGCAGATGAAAAAACCTTCTACTGGAAAAAGATGCCATCTAGGACTTTCCTAGTCAGAGAGAAGTCAGTGGCTGGCTTCAAAACATCAAAGGACAGGCTGACTCTCTTGTTAGACCTAATGCAACCAGTGACTATCTTGAAGCCAATATTCATTGACCATTCTAAAAATCCTAGGACCCTTAAGAATTACACTAAATCTACTCTGCACGTGATCTACAAATGGAGCAACAAGCCTAGATGACAGCACATCTGTTTTAGCATGATTGACCGGATATTTTAAGCCCATTCTTGAGACCTACTTCTCAGAAAAAAAGATTCATTTCAAAATATTATTGCTCATTGACAGTGCACTTGGTTACACAAGTGCTCGGGTGGAGACGGATGAGGTGATTAATGTTGCCTTCATGCCTGCTAACAGAGCATCTATTCTGCAGCCCATGAAGCAAGGAGTCATTTCAACTTTCAGGTCTTATTATTTAAGAGATATGTTTCATAAGGCTCTAGCTGCTATAGTGATTCCTCTGATGAGTCTGGGCAAATGAAATTTAAATCTTCTGGAGTGGATTAACTATTTCAGATACCATTAAAATCATTCTGATTCATGGAAGGAGGCCAAAATATCATCATTAATAGGACTTCGGAAGTTTATTTCAACCCTCATGGGAGACTTAGATGGGCTCAAGACTTCCGTGGAGGAAGTAACTGCAGACGTGATGGAAATGGCAAGATAACTAGAAATGGAGCCTGAAGATGTGACTGAACTGCTGTAATCTCATGATAAAATTTAAAGGATAAGGAGTTGCTTCTTAAATGAGCAAAAGGAGTGGTTTCTTGAAATGGGATCTACTACTGGTGAAGATACCGTAAACACTGTTGAAATGACAACAAAGGATTTAGAACATGACATAAACTTAGTTGCTAAAGCAGTGGCAGGGTTTGGGAGGACTGACTCCAATTTTGAAAGTTCTACTGTGGGTAAAATGCTATCAAACAGCATCACTTGCTACAGAGGAATCTTTTGTGAAAGAAAGAATCAATCAATACAGCAAATTTCATTGTTATCTTATTTTAAGAAATTGCCACAGCTATCCCAATCTTCAGCAACCCCTCTGTCAGAAGTTATCAACATCAAAGTAAGACCCTCCATCTGAACAACCTGCTGAAGGTTCAGGTGATCACTGGCAGTTTGTTTGTGCATTTTGAGATGGAGTTCATTCTGCCGCCCAGGCTGGAGTACAGCTGTGCAATTTCGGCTCACTGCAGCATCCACCTCCTGGGTTCAAGCGATTCTCCTGCCTCAGCCTCCCGAGTAGCTGGGACTACAGGCACCCACTACCACACCCAGCTAATTTTTTTTTGTATTTTTAATAGAGAAAGGGTTTCACCATGTTGACCAGGCTGGTCTTGAACTCCTGACCTCAGGCGATCCGCCTGCCTCAGCCTCCCAAAGTGCTGGGATTAGCCACTTATTTTTAAATTAAGGTGTGTACATTGTTTTTTAGACATAATGCTATTTCACACTTAATAGACTATAGTACAGTGTCAACATAACTTTTATATGCACTGGAAAACCAAGAAATTTGTATGACTTGATTTATTACGATATTCATTTTATGGTATCTCTGAAGTATGCCTGTATGATCAAAATTTGTAAAGTCATCAGTCTCTGTACAAAAACAAGTATTCAAACAAGCAAGTATTCCAACCATGCAATGTACAATTTGAGAATTTTCTTCATGCAGACAGTTCCCCCACATTTGTTACCCACATTCAACGACATTATCATTTCTCCAAAATTCGTTGCTTTTAATAGCTATAGTCACTCAGTTCACCAAAACTGAATTATATCCTCTGAAAGCAGGGACAAGAAAACCCAATTACAGGACTGTAATGAAGGGCAAGGTCTTCTCCCTCCAAAATTCTGAGTACATGAATTCAAATGTCCATGAAAGTGCTTTCTATTGTTTCTCCAATAACACAACGTGTTTTACTAGATCTGGTACAAACATAATTGCCATTCCAGATGATGCCATATAATTTGAAAATAGTGAAGAGATTTGGTTTAGTCATGCCTTACGTTTCAACAAATAAATATTTTTTCTTTATCTCTAATTTTAAATGTAAAATAAAAAGTGTGACAGTTTAAAATGCCAATGCTTTTTAAAGGCATTATTTTGAAATTTGAGAATTAAAGGAAATATACATGTGAACTGCTTCAAAAAAGGGTTATACAAATGTGTGTTGTTTCTAAGTACAAGAAATCCATTTATTGTGAAAATAAATTCAATAAAAATCTTATGTTGCACAAACTTCTATCTAGTATATAATTTTTAGCACACATTTCATAACACTGATTATACTGCAACATAATACTGTGTAGATATTAATAGGCTTTTATTTTCTGCTTAGTAATTTTTAATCATTCACTGAAGAATCAATAACTAAGGAATCTCAAAAATAGCTTAATTTTCCAATCTCTATTTTCAAACTATTAACTTATAATATTGGGAATACAGTATGATCTAATTGATTTATCTTCATAACTTCAAAATAAATAGAAGAACAACTGACTAGTGAGTTATAAATTGTGGTTAGTATTAGTATCAAACAGATCATGTTTAAGATTTATTCCAAGAGTTTTTACTAGAGTTGCCATTTGCTGGATCAACCCTAACTTGTTACTATAATGTTTAGGTTTAAAACAAATTACCCACCTCTGCCTGCTGCTTTTCTATACTGATTATACTATTGCTTTATATTGCTTAATATTAACTATAATAATGCTTTAAACACTATATTTATGAGTGCTTCCTTAAAAGACTGCTGGCACCATGAAGGTTATGCTACCTCTCTTCAGAGAATGTTATAGGTGTTAAGAATCCTGCTGTCCACATAGTAACCATAAAAATGCTAGGTTTAAGAGACATGGCTTGAATATCTCTTGTTTGATGCTACTTAGGGCAGTCCCATTATTTAGGAAGACCCTTAGTTTGGAGTAAGCTTTGTGCATCTCAGGGCACTGTATCTTGATAATAAGTAAGCCCGGTTGCTTTCTTGGAGTTTTGGTCTATTTTTGTACCATACACAGGTTGAGTATTTCTTATCCAAAATCCTGGGACCAGAAGTGTTTTGGATTTCAGATTTTTTCAAATTTTGGAATATTTGCATTTTAATTACTGATTGAGCATCGCTAATCCAAAAAACCAAAATCTGAAATGCTCCATTGAGAATTTCCTTTGAGAATCATGTTGGCACTCAAAAAGTTTTGGACTTTTTGAGTATTTCAGATTGCAGATTTTCAGATTATGCACAGCCTGTACTGATAAGCTGCTCAATTAACCAGTTACATATTTCAATCTGAACTTATAATACAATTTTAGCTCACACAGGATTTAATGTGTCAGTGATATGTAAATGCTATTTTAAACTGTACTATCTTTATAAAGAATTTCAGCTGGTTGTATGACAGAAAACATTGATCTTTTTGTCTCTGAAAATCTAGATATCAGTATATCCTATCCAAATTTACAAAAAACCTTTGTGAAACTTTGTTGAAAAAGCGGTGAGTACACCTCCATGTTTCCATCCATTGTTGCAATGACTCGAACTTGACCATTGCTTATTCATCTAAAATAGAAAATATATCTGGCAAGATGTTATCAGTATCAACTCTACCACCTTTATCACGCGGTTATAAACTACACTGCTCAAGGTTATCAACATAACCAAAATTCTGACTACAAAATGAAAGCATTAACCAAGATATACAGGCAATATAAATAGAAACAGAAACAAATGATTCAAATTGCACTGTCAAAATGATAATACAACATGGAGAAATAAAAACAATTCAGGTTGCTTCTAAATTGTTTAACTTTTATATTCTGACTATACCTCCTTAGTAGAATACACTCTTAGGAGAAAAATAACTGGAGAAATACTGAACCATACTTTGTAGGATTGTTATTGGTAATGACATTAGTGTAGTAACTCTGAAACTGTTTTGTGTGTATTACAGAATAATTTGTTTCTGGAACCTTTTTGTGTTTGAAAGGAAGTGTTCAGACACCAGTGAGATATATCAAAAGGGCAGAAAATAGTGCCAAAATCATAAAATATCTAGAGATTAATAAAATATGTGAAAAACATTAAACATTCCTGAGAGAAATTAAAGGAGACGAATATAAATCTGTTTATGGATTGGTAGATTTAGTATATTCAGGAATGTCCATTCTAAATTAATCTAGAGACCCAAAACACAACCAGCAAGTTGTGTATGTGTTGAAAGAGAGGGAAGTAGTGACAAACTGATTCTAAAATTTATATGGAAACACAAAGGACCTGGAATAGCTATGGCAATACCCATGAAGAACAAGGTTGGAGATCTTCACTATGAGATATTGAACTTATAAAGCTACAATATTTAAGGCAGTGTGATACTGACTTGAAGATAAACAGACTAATAGAACATAATTGAGAATGTAAAAATAAATCCAAAACTATATAGTCACTTTATTTATGATACAAGGCCCACTACAATTCAGCGGGGAAAAATCTTCTTTTTAACAAATGGTACTAGGTTAACTGGACATCCTATTTGGGGTGGGGTAGGGTAGGAAGGAATCTGGAACCTATTTCATACTGTATACAAGATTCTAGACAGATTACAAACCAAAATGTGAAAGCTACACCAAGGTTTTCCCTTATATTTTCTTCAAGCTTCTAAAAGAAAATATGAGAAAACCTTTATGATCTACAGTAGGCAAAGATTTTTTTAATCAGACACAAAAAGGACTCAACATAAGAGATTGATAAATGGAACTTCATGAAAATTAAGAACTTCATCAAAAAACCTCAAAAAGATCTGTGTACACAAAGATAAAAATCAAAAAACCAAAAAAGAGGAAAAGACAGGTCGTTAAGTGGTGAGAAGGTACTTGTAGAACATATATTCTATAAAGAACTCCACAGAATTGACAAAGAGTTCCCATATATGAATAAAATAACCCAAATATTTTTTAATGGGTAAAGACTTAGGTATTAAACAAAAGAGAATATCTAAATCTGATAAGCCATATTAAAAGGTGCTCAATATCATTACTCATCAGGAAAATGCAAACTAAACCCATAATAAGGTACCATTTCACTCATCAGAATGACTATAATTAAGAGGACTGCCAATGCCAAGCACTGACAAGGATGTATTGATAGAAGAAACTGGAATTATCGTACATTGCCGATGGGAGTAAAAACTGGTACAAGCACTTTGGAAAACAATGTGGATACATATCACAGACATATGTTGAGAGAAAGACGTCAGGCATAAGAAAGTATGATTCCACTCACATGAAGCCCCCAAATAGGCAAAACTAATCAATAGTGATAGAGATAGAAGAGTTTTGAAGGATGGGGAGGGATACAGATTGGACAGGAACAGAGGTGAGCCTGCTTGGGGGTTGGAAATAGTCTATGCATTGATCTAGTTCCTGGATACAAGATTGTATACATATGTAAAGATCCACTGAACAGTTAAAATATACAGATCTCAATGTGTGAAAAGTATATATCATTAAAATGTGGGGAGACTACTACCAGCCAAATCTGTGACAATGGGAGCATCAAAAAGAATTGCAATGGATTATAAAGCATTGAATTAAAAAAGCCCTATGCAAATATAATAAAAGAAAATGGCAGGAGAAGGGATTTATCTTTATAGAACACCACTAAATGTAGATGAAACGGCAGAATTAGAAAATTACCATTTGCAATGGCTAATGTAATAACTAATTCAGGCAAGAATCATCAGTGGATGCATAATCAGTTGGTAAATATTATGGGGGAAGAGCATATTCAGGCGTCTCAAAGTATCATCCCTCATTTCACCTACTAATTAAAAGAAAAAAGGGCATTTTTATAATAGAGACATGACAGACACCACCTTAACCATGTGATTTAACTTTGTAAATTCAATAACAGGACAAATTGGTTTTGCATGCCTCCAGAGGTAATGCAAAGCAAAGGACACAACATCATATGTGCCATATTCTTCATTAAAATGTCTAATCTGGCTGGGCGTGGTGGCTCATGCCTGTAATCCCAACACTTTGGGAGGCCGAGGCAGGCAGATCATGTGAGGCCAGGAGTTCAAGACCAGCCTGGCCAACATGGTGAAACCCTGTCTCTAATAAAAGTATAAAAATTAGCCAGGCGTGGTGGCACACACCTGTAATCCCAGCTACTCGGGAGGCTGAGGCATGAGAATCCTTGAACCCGGGAGGCAGAGGCTACAGTGAGCCAAAATTGTGCCACTGCACTCCAGCCTGGGCAACAGAGTGAGACCCTGTCTCAAAATAAAATAAAATAAAATAAAATAGTCTTCTAATCTGAATCTATTAACGAGGAAACAATCAGACAAATCCAAATTGTGAGACGTCTACAAAATAATTAGACTCCTCAAAAATGTTAATGCCATGAAAAAACAAAGAGAAACTGTTTGAGATAAACTTTTCCAAATAAAATGACAACTAAATGCAATGTACGATCCTTAATCAGATTCTGGATCCAAAATAAAAGCATCAAAGAATTTATGGGAATAAACTATGAAAATGAGAATATGGGCTGTATTAAGGTATTACTGTATAATTATTAGTGTTAAATTTCTCAAGTATGATAACAGTATTGTGATTATGTACAATGTCTTGCTTTTAGGCAATATATACTGAAGTATTTAGGGGTGAGACAGCATCATATCTGCAGCTCATTTTCAAACGGATTAGAAAAACGTCTGTGTCGGTGTTTGTATAAGAGAGACAGCAAATGTGTCAAAATATTAAAACTGGTAAATGAAACTGAATCTAGAGCATTTCTGTAAGTTTCAATTTGTTCAAAATAAAAAGCCAGAGAAAAAACAGTAAAGAAAAATGCACTTTTGTTGTACTGCCTTTTTAGTACAAGATTTACAGTGAAACTAGATATAGCCCAAGTGAAGATACAGAACAGCTGTTGGCTCTACCATCACACCTGGGAACAACTGCATAATTTAGGTAAGGATCTGCCATAGGCAGAGAGTCTTTGCTGGAACCAAACAACTTCTAACCATATAAATAAGAATCTGAAAAAGGTACAAACACAAAAATGAGTATTTGTTGTGACAGCCACCCCTCCCCCAACCTGGGAGACACACAGACATACGCACACATGAATCTGGCAGATAAAGAGGAGTGGGGGAAAGTCAGAACTCTGTGAGATCACAATCTCACACAGCGTTTGGTTTCGGGGCCTTGGCACAGCTGAATCTGGAGATGGATTAAAATTAACTAAAAAGCTGAAAACTAACCCCTTCCCAGTTTAAAGAATGGTAAGATCAAAGGAATCAACCCCTGAGTTAAGCACCTGGAAAGTTGGAGCCTGAGACAAAGAAAAAAGAGATCACTGTAATTCATTTGAAACTGGAAGTAAACTAAAACAAATTAAAACTATACTACTGCCCTGCTTGGCAGGGCTTCATGTGGGATCCAAATTCTCAGTCTCTCTTCCTAGGTGCTTGACATAAAACATGTTCCCTTTTTAGGGAAATTGAAGCAAAAATGATTATCTAGTTCAACCTTTATCATTCTTTTACAGAAATTGTCTTCATAAAATAAAAAGCTATGACACATGCAAAGTAGCAGGAAAATATGACCCATTATCAAGAGAAAAAAACAGTCAATGGAGTTAAATTCCCAGATAATGTAGGTGTTGGCATTAGAAGACAGACTTTAAAATAACTATAATAATTAGATTTTAAAATGTATAGAAAAATATTAGTGAGATGAAAAGGCAGGAAATTTCAACAGAAAAATGGAGGCTCTATGGAATAAATGGAAATTCTAAGAAGGAACGAAGGAAGAAAGGGAAAGAGAGGAAGGGAGGGAAGGAGGGAAGAAAGGAAGGCAAGAAGGGAGGAAGGCAGAGAGGGAGGGAGGGATGGAAATTTACCAGATAGTGATAATAGCAGACTGCATGCATCAGAATAAAGCACCGCCAACTCCTATACATGGCAAGAGAAAATACCCAAAGGGAGGAATAGAGAGAAAAAAAATGGGAAAAAAAGGAACAGTGTCAAAAATCTGTGAGATAGTATTTTTTAAAAGTTGAACATACATGTAATTACAATCCCCAAAGAAGAAGAGAGGAAGAATGGGGAAAATAAAGTATTTAAAAAGAAGATCTTGGCTAGAAATTTTCCAAAACTGATTAAAAATAAAAACCAACCCAGAAAACAAAAGTGTTCAATGAATAAAGCACGTCTAGGTTCACCACCATCAACCAATAAAAACCAAATATATAATGAAAATCTCTGAACAACAGAGAAAAGACACATTACATTCAGAGGAACAATAATAAGAATTATAGCTGACTTCTTATAAACCGGTGGAAGCCAGAAGATAATGGAATAGCATCTTTAAAGTGCTGAAAGGGAAAGCTATCAACCTATAATTCTTATTAAGCAAACATATACTTCAAAAAATGAAGGCAAGATAACATTTTTAGACAGACAAAAACTAAGGGACTTATTGGCAGATCTTTATCACAATGCTAAATAAAATTCTTAAAACTAAAGAGAAATTACGTCAGATGGAAATCCAGATCTGCAGGAAGAAATTAAGAACACCATTGAGATGCAAACTGAAATGCCCAGTTGTGAAGGATGACTAGGAGTTAATTAGGCACACGTCAAGATGAGGGGCGCAGAGGCATATACAAAGCATAGGAAACAGCATGTGCAAAGGCCCTGAGGAAGGAAAAGGAATAGTCCTTTCTGGAAACAGAAGAAAGAAGGGCCAATAGGGCTGAAGCAAAGCAATCAAAAATAGCCTGAAGAGTGATGTGAGACAAAATCAGAAATCCAGCTGGGCAAGGTCATAAAAGATGTTGTAGGCTACTTTTCTATTGTAGACTGCTTTTCAAATTTACATCAGCAGATATGCTGCTAAGATTAACACACTCTGTTTTTATTGAACTTTTGAAGTTACTGTAAGTTTAATAAGTTCACAAATCCATAGACACACCAGTGAATGGCCTTCATAAAATTATACATCTTGTACTTACACTGTTTCCCAAATTCATGTAAAACATAATTTAAATCATGTCACTCTACTAGTCATCATCCTCTAGTGGCATTCCATCCACTCCAAATAGACCCTATAATGACCTACAGAAATCTGCTCCCACTCCTACCTCCAATTATTAACTGTCTGACCTTATCCGCTATCACTTTCTGCTCCTCCGTGCTACTGCCCAATATTCTCCTGCTTTAAGGTAGAAGATTATCCCACTTCATTCACATGATTGTTCACAAGGATAGGAGTCTTTGTTTTACTTGCACATCTCAAGCATCAAAAAGTACCTGGAAAGAAGGGACTTTCTTTCTTACCAACCTTACCAAAACCTTATCAACACTGGAAAAAAGGGAAGAAAGAATGAAAGAAAAACGAAGTAAGAGGTCCACAAATTGGCAAGAAAAGGTCTCTGCACCTTTCATTTGTAAAAGATAAATTATAGTGATGTCTTCTTTGAAATGCTACTCCCCTAAGAATTTCGTGTTTGGAGAGATTAATGGGGAATCAGGAAACCTGTAATCCTCTCTCTGCAAAAAGATCCACAGTATTGATCTGGGCAATGATTTCTTGGATAAGACTGCAAAAGCACAGAAAAGGAAAGCAAAAATAGCCAAATAGGATTGCGTCAAACTAAAATGCTTCTGCACAACAAAGGAAATAATTAACAGAGTGTACAGTCAACCCGAGGATTGGGAGAAAATATCTGCAAACCACACCTTTGATAAGGGGCCAATATTCAAAATATATAAGGTACTCAAATAAGTCAATAGCAACAAAACAACTCAATTTTTAAAATAGGCAAAGAATCTGAAGTCACTTCTCAAAAGGAAAGATACAAATGGCCAACAGATATATGAAAAAAAAATGCTCAGCTTCTCAAACCATAGGGGAAATTCAAATTAAAACCACAGTGAGAAACTACACCTGTTAGAAAGGCTATTATCAAAAAAGACAAATGATAAGTGTTGGAGAGGATGTGGAGAAGAGGGAACTCTTGCACACTGTTGGTAGGAATGTAAATTTATACAGTCATTTTAGAAAACTATGTAAGTTTCCTCAAAAACACTAAAAATAGAATAGCAATCCCACTTCAGAGTATATATACAAAGGAACTGAAATCAGTACATCAGAGATATCTGCACTCCCATGTTCATTTCAGCATTATTCACAATAGCCAAGATACGGAAGCAACCCTATGTGTCCATAAAGAGATTAATAAGGAAAATGTGCTATACATACACAACGGAATATGACATAGCCTTAAAAAAAGAAGGAAATTATGTCATTTGAGACACTATGAATGGAACTGAAAGAGATACTATGCTAAGTGAAATAAACCAAGCACAGGAAGGCAAATACTGTATGATCTCAATTATATGTGGAACCTAAGAGTCAATCTCACAGAAACAGAGAACAGAAAGGTAGTTACCAGAGGCTCAGGGGAGAGATGGGTAATGTGGAGATGTTGATCCACAGATATAAAGTTTCAGTTGGGCAGGAGGAATAAGTTTTAATGATCTATTGTTCCACTTGGTGACTACAGTTAATGTATTGCATATTTCGAAATTGCTAAGAGATTTTCAGCATTCTCACCACAAAAAATGCTAAGTTGGTGAGGGAACAGATATGCTAACTTGCTTGATTGACTCTTTCTACAATGTATACATAAGTCAAAACATCACATTGTACCCCACTAATATCTACAATTATTATTTGTAAGTTAAAACAAATAATTTTTTAAAAATACAAATAAATAAAATCATCTCCCTGCTGGGTAACCTTGAGCCAATCACTTAATGTTTAAGTGCTTCCATTTTTATGATATTGGGATGTTCACTACATACCTACCATATAAGAATAAGGATTAATGAGATTGTTTTCAAAGTGCTCTAAGAATTCTTTTCCAAATCTTATATAAATGGCATAACTATTTCAATAATTAGGAACATGTATGTTTATAGTTTAGTCTCAGTTCAGTGGAAAAATATTTAAGAAATATGGGTCAGAAATATGTTGTAGGTCATAAAAATGGTTTAATTAGATATGAACCTCAAGGCAATCCTTTCATTCACTTTGAATTACTTTTGGAGGCAATCCGTTAATTTACTTTGAAGTACTTTCGGGGGCAATCCTTTCATTTACTTTGAATTACTTTTTAAAAATGTATTTATTTTTAAAAAACACAAAGTAAGGAATTTCCTCTTCATATGTGTACATCTTTATATATGTGAACATCTTTTACATAAAACAGCATCAATCATGCTTCATAATAATTTTTTTAATCTTATCATGAAAAAGCTAAACAATCCTATTTCACAAAAAAAGAATTTCTAACAATCAAAAAATTGGAGAAAAATACTGTATTCAGATTTTTCTTAATATACATTCATGTGCTTTTCTATCAGCATGCCAAAATCCTGCACCATCAACACATGTTGTGTGCATCTTGTAAAAGAAAACATTTTAAAGGCAAAACAAAATTGCTAGCTTTCGTCTTTGCAAAAATTCTCAATTGTGACTGAATGAAATTTATTAAAGAAGCTTGATCAATGAAAACACCTGCATAGTTTTTATTATAGAATGTATAACCTCAACATTACTGATCATTATTATAAACCCTTTTATTGCATTTCACAAGTTTCGGATTTGAAGGTTTCAAATGTGTTTTAAATAATTTATTTAATAATCTATTAAGCTATTCATGCTACACATTTTATAAATAATTTGTTCAGGCAAAAATTTTCCCTTATAAAACCATATGAGGAAAAAGAAAATTTTAAAAAAGTAAACCTACGCTATCTTCACATCTAGTGCACAGCAAACTACATAATGGAAATAGAACTTAAATGCAAGTAACAATTCACAACTGTTCTTTGCAACATAAACCAATCACTCATGTGATCAAAGTAACTCTCCTAAGAAAGTAAGGTACCGGTTAGTAACCCACTAGCATTTCCAGTGAGCAATGCTCTATAAAAGCTCACTAAATACATAAATAGGTACTACCAGAGTAAATATTTCTGTCCATAGAAAAAGTATATACTTAAAAATCAGAAAAAAATAGGGTCTGAAGATCTCATTACCTAAAACGAAAATATGTTGAGTTCTCACCAATATTTTACCCAAAACTGCAGTTTATGCTCTCAATTTTAATGCCATTACCTGTATTTTCACAAGTAATTTTACATGTAAGTAAAATTATCTACTTGACTATTTCAGTAAAACTGAAATTCTAATTCTAATGATATTCGGTTTACCTTTTCCTAAAAAAGTGATGTCTAAGCATGCTTTTCAGCTACACCAAGTAGCTGAAAAGTATCAAAAAGACAATTCATCAGCCTGAAAAGCCAGTTGAATAGTCTGAATTCCATTGTTAAAATTTAAGAAAACTTTGTAAGGAATGATGTTCATGCCACATGAGTATCAAACTTATAAGAAAACTTAAGACCAAGAATTAAAAACCATAGCACACACTGAGGGTAGCACGATAGACCTTTGCGCTTTACAAACAGTGGTCTTCCTGGTGGTCTAGGTTCCAAAATTTTGAATAACCTCTTTCCTCTGACACCTTATTGTTAACACACGATGCTTCTTTCTTCCATTATTAAATGGTTATTTCCCTGTTTCTTAGGTCATTCCCTCAGAATCTGTGGCTCAAAGTGCTTCATGGTCCACACTATCACAATGTGCAGGATCCACAGTCAGGAAAAGCCAAATCTTTTTTTTTTTTTTAAACACATACTATACCAATTAACTGATGTCATGTTGCAACCACTTGTCAAATACTCTAGCTTTACTTTCTGTGATTCTAAATACTAAGAACATATTAGCTAAGTATCCATTAGTAACTCGCTGACTAAAAAGAAGTCCAGCATTGACTCTTCATTATGTTTGGAGATGATTATTGTTATAGCACATGTTAAAACATGTGCATATTCAAATACAGCAGGCACTGAGTGTATAAAATGCATGGAAGGACAAAGTCACTTCACACAAAGCAAGCTGACCTTTATTCTTTTCTCCCTCATACAAAATTTATCATGAAAGAAATCTAGACAGATGTATTAGAAATTCATTTACAACTACGATTAATCGAGAAACGTTGACATTCTGAATTTATAGTAGAATTTAAACTAAGTTAATTAGTCAATAACAGTAATAATACAAGCTAACAATTACATAGCAGCTACCATGTGCCAAACACTGCTCTAGGCATTTACACATATGAATTCACTTAGTCTCTGCAATAATCCTATGAGGTGGGTAACATCATTATGCCCATTTACAAAGAGGAAACTAAGGCAAAGAGAGATTAAATGACTTGCTCAGGTCACAGAGCCACATAGCAGTCAGGATTTGAACCCAGGCAACCTGGATCCAGAGTCTCTATTTTTTACAATACTGTTCTCTTTAGAAAGCGCTTGAACACTCAAATATTTTTGCAAAAAGTACTTAAAAGAGTATCAAATGTTAATACATTAAAATAAGAATACGCTGTGTAGTTTCTGCAACAAAAAGTTATCCCTACAAAAGAAAGTTGTAACAATTACCACCTACTTCCATTATAACTAAATCGTTAGCTTTCACAGTTTTAAAATTATACAAACAATTGATACTTGAGGGCAGGCATGGTGGCTTATACCTGTAATCCCAACACTTTGGGAGACCAAGGCAAGAGGATTGCTTGAGGCCAGGAATTCAAGACCAGCCTGGGCAACATAGAAAGATTCCATCTCTATAAAAAATTTAAAAAACTAGCTGAGTGTGGTGATAAGCGTCTGTAGTCCCAGCTACTCTGGAAGCTGATTCTGAGGCAGGAGGATCACCTGACCCCAAGAGTTTGAGGCTGCAGTGAGCTATGATCTACCACTGCACTCCAGACTGGGCAACAAAAAAAGACACTGCCTCAAAACAACAACAACAACAACAACAACAACAACAACAACAAAACAGAATTGATACAGTTGATACAGACCCACTATTTCATCAAATTACTAAGCCTTATATCACATAAGAAGTACAATGGTCATGAAAAGTTAACTCAAATGAATGCTAGTGTTTAAATTTTGAATCAAAATAATAAGATCAAACATTTAAAGAATGCCATTATAGATTAAATTTAAAGAAGAAAACTGCATTTCCAGGAGTAATTCTGAGAATAGTTTTTGATTACCTACCTCTCCATGATTGAAAAAGAAGCACAACACTGTAACCAGGCCTCCTAATCGGCTGCCACTGGAAAAGAAGAAAACATAACTCAAATAACAAAAATTCAGGTCAATCCTAAGAAAAACCTTAAAACACATAATATCATAACCTCTGGTATTATATAAGATTTTATAGTCATACTAGAACTCTCCTATGCTTGTTTACAAAATAGTTTATTTCCTCCAAAGGATCATTAGTCAAAATAATCTTTTCTCATTTTTTAAAAATCATTTGCTACCTTCAAAATGTATAGACTCAGAAAAGCACGCAAACTGAAAGCGAATAGAAAATTCTTAGTAGTCATATTACTGTACATCACGCAACCTGATATTTCTTTTTATTTTCTTTAGTACCTCATATTTATTTATGTCCTTCAACATTTCTCAAACTGCTTTCCTTGGGACAGATGACATACATTAGGAAAAAGGGTGAGAAAGACGTGCAAGGAAAGGGATCCATGGTCATGAGGATGGAAAACCCCACACTGCCTACCTGCTCCTAGAAATTCACAAGGCACTTCCACACATTAAAGATTTAATTTTATATTTCCCAAATCCCATCCCCAAGCTACTTTTCTGCAGAATACACTTGAGGAATACCAATTTATAAAGTTTTATGTTTCACTTGTTTTCAAAAACTGGAATAGAACACAAATATCAAAGTATGACAATTAGGCTTATAACTCTAGGTAAGAAATTACAATGGTATAAGCTGGTAGTTCTAACAATTAACCTTCATTTGCTCAGATAAGAGTGAAATATGTTCCCTACTGTCCCCCAAGTCTGGGTAGGGGACATAAGGCTATGTTTAGGTTTATTTCATCATGTTCTGCATCTTTACTCTTGAGGTCTTCTCACTCATTTTAGCTCATGCTGCTTTCTTATTATTCTACCCAAATATCCTTCCTTCTTTTTCTCTATCTACCTTCTTTCTATTTCTCTATCTATAAGTATACCACAGAGAGGTCAGAGAGGAAACAAAGAACCAGATGGTATAGGCATCAAAGGCCTTGTATTTACTCTTGTGATGTATCAATGAGGAAAAGAGGAAGAGATGCAATGGCCAGCAGGGATAATCCATGTAGGGAGTATCCAGAAGGAGACAGGTAGGGCTGGGACCCCAGCACCGGTGGCCTGTTTGCCTTGGCAAAAGAGGAGGAAGACTGCATATTAGTGGTAAGTACTTTGTGGAGTTTCCATGTTCCCCACAGAGCAGAAGACACAGCCACTCGCTGCTAGAGAGAAACGATGGCAGCATTAAACGTTTGAGGAAAGACAGAAATGTCTGAAACACCACTCACATTTCAGGAGAGTGGTAACTGGGGAAAACACAGTGCTGCTGGGATATCTTAGGGGAACAACTGAGGCTGCAGAACACAAATCTACAGGGTCAGTAATAATAAGACTGTGTGATTTTTGCCTACCGATTATCAGCCTAGACAGCACAAATGAAATATAAAGGGGCAAAGAAACTGAGGACATTGGCCAGAAAGTGTCTGAAGTGATGGATCACTGAAATGAGAGCATCAGATAGAGGAGCTTAGAAAGCAGTACAGGCTAGGAAGTGGACGCCAGGGTTCTCTCCTGAAAGGTGTACCACATCTTCTTCAGAAGAGAAGCACACAGGCTAGGCCCAGGCTTCATCACAAGTGATTAGACATTAGAAAGGTTAAGACAGAGTTAACGGTTTAAAAAACAAATAAATACATTTTAGTGTTTTGAACTTACTCTAACAAGACAAAAAATATAGAAGTTTATAGGGGAAAAAAAGTGATTTTCTCATTACCCTCTCCCAATCCTATTCACCTAAGAACATTTTTAGTATGTGTCTGTTCTTCCAAATCTCTCTCTCTAACCACACAAACATATATTTTCTATGTGATCATATTAACATCTCTCTGAAATTTGTTCCTTTTCTAATTATTCTAGCATAAAGATTATTCCTAATCAATATATGTAAACTTAAAGGGATTATTTTTATAGATGGCAAATACTGTATAGTACAAATATATTTATTTAGTCCATTCTTTATTACTGGGCATATAAATATTTTTCAGTTTCTTGCTATAATAAAAAATGGTTAAACATCCTCGTACATGTAAATGCTGGCGCGTTTGTTTCGGCAGGAGGGACCTAACTGTGAGACACGTAAGTCAAAGGATGTAAGCTGTACCTGGAAGCACTGCAGCAGTCCACACTCTTGTCACAGAGTATGCAGGAAGTCGTTTCTCCACCCCTCGTGCAGACTCATGTGCTTTTCAAATTTTCTCCTTAGATAGGTGAAAACCCTTTTCTCACTGCCTACTTGTATGCAGCAGCATTTTAGTGTTTTGTTTTGACAACATGCATTTTCTCTTCCGTGAACTGCTTATTCATATTCTTGTCTATTTTTCTATTTGACTGTTCCCTACTTAAAAATTAAGGTTATCAAACCTCTGACTGTCAAATGTGAAAATAACATTTAAAAGCTGTCCAAAAAAACAACCCCTTTAAGCCTTGAGAGAGATGTGACTGTGATCTGAGTCACATATGGTTACAACTTACGTTCTCAGATTATAGATTAACTTGCTTTCTTATTTTTCTTGTTCAGTACAATGACTAGAGAATTAAACAATGTCAGGCACAAAAACTTCCTGCCTTTTTTTTTTTTTTCCAGAGACTGGGTCTCACTCTGTCACCCAAGCTAGGGTAGAGTGGCACAATCATGGCTCACTGCAGCCTCGAACTCATGGGATCCAGCAATCCTCCTGCCTCAGCCTCCAGAGTAGCTGAAACTACAGGTGTTGAGCCTGCCTTCGTAGTTAATAACCCCTGTTAAAGATTAATTTTCCCTGTGTTGTTTTACTTTGCTTAGATCAGACTATAGAAAACCCATCATTATACTCTCTGTAAAAAAAAAAAATGTTAACTGTACCCTTCCCCAAAAGAAATAACACCTAAACCAATCAAACTGCTGTGACTATGTGCCAACCTGTATGAATAATGTTGTATTCCTGCTAAAAATGTCTCTGCCTCTGCCTATATAAATGAAACCTAAACTTCCTTACTTCCAAAGGCTGACTTCATTCCTTTGGAGTTGGTGTTCCTGAGTGGTCCACCCCCACACTTTGTGCTTGAATAAACGCTCTTTAGATTCTGATCCTTTTGATTATTTTAAGTTAACACATATGTGTGACAAAGTATTCTGATCTAATTTGTGGCGTATTCTATCAGAAAGAATTTTTAAACTTTTATGTATTTAAATATGTTGATATTTTCCTTTATTTCTTCTGCACTTCCTGTCTTGTCTCTGAAGGTCTTCCACACCTTAAAACTACAGTCTCCTAAAATTTCTTCTAATATTATTAACTGCATTTTCCACTTAGCTCTTTCTCCCTAATTTTGTTCTCTTTGAAATAGCCAATTATATTAAAATCATGTATCAAGTAAACATCCCTTTTACCAGTGAAATGAAATTCAGGCTTTATCTTAATTTCTTACAAAGCTAGACTCTGTTCTATTTCATTCAACTGACTTAATTCTGTATTTTTTTTTTGTATCACACTATTTTTATTACTGTAGCATTATGGTAATTTTAACACATGATTTTAAAAAGCTACCCACCCCCAACTACTCTTATTTTTAAGATTTTTTAGGTAATTCTTACCAACTTATTCTTACATATAACATCTGAACCAGTCTCCCAACCCTGCTCCCCAACCCAAGAAAAAATTGTCAGACTTCTGATCAGAATGACATTAAATTTATATATAATTTGGGTTGGGAAGGGCTGTCATTTATATGATGGTCATTCAGTTGCACAGTATATCTCTTTCCATTTACTCAATTCTAACTGTATTCCTTTAAATAAAAATGTTTGGGGTCAGGCACAGTGGCTCATGCCTGTAATCTCAGCACTTTGGGAGGCCAAGGCGAGTGGATCACTTGAGGCTAGGAGTTCGACACCAGCCTGCCCAACATGATGAAACACTATCTCTACGAAAATACAAAAAAAAAAAAAAAATTAGCCGTGTGGTGGCGCACAACTGTAGTCCCAGCTACTCAGGAGGCTGAGAGTCAAGATTCGTTTGAACCGGGAAGGTGGAGGCTACAATAAGCTGAAATTGCGCCGTGGCACTCCAGCCTGGGTGACAGAGTGAAATTGTCTCAAAAAATAAAAATTTTTTTGGACAACCAATGTAAGAGTCAAGTACTAAAAGTTAAAACTTCTAGAAATACAAAGAGAACATCATAAAATCTGATCACAGTAGAAAATTTTAATTTTCATAATCTAACAGGTCAAGTAAGCTAAAGGAAACATATTAGGGATCTGAAGGAGATAATCAACAAGCTCAATGTCGTGACTATACAGAGATTACACATCATTTTCTTATGTCACTGGAACATCTAGTTGCAAAGGCACCTCATTCTCTGATTAGAATCTAAAACAACCTAAAACACAAGAAAGATGAGTTTTTAAAAAAAATGACACTTGGGGAATTTAATGTAAAATTTCCTTTTAAAAATTCCCTGGAACAATGAGGAATCAAAATGGAAATTTAATACCTTTAATTTTCTAATGGCAGAGTAAAGGTAGAGAAAGAACAAAAGACTCACAAATCCAATTCCCTGGCCGGGCGCGGTGGCTCATGCCTGTAATCCCAGCACTTTGGAAGGCTGAGGCAGGCAGATCACGAGGTCAGGAGATCGAGACCATCCTGGCTAACATGGTGAAACCCGTCTCTACTAAAAATACAAAAAATTAGCCGGGCGTGGTGGTGGGCGCCTGTGGTCCCAGCTACTTGGGAGGCTGAGGCAGGAGAATGGCGTGAAACCGGGAGGTGGAGCTTGCAGTGAGCCAAGACTGTGCCACTGCACTCCAGCCTGGGCGACAGAGCAAGATTCCATCTCAAAAAAAAAAAAAAAATCCAATTCCCCGACCAAATCTCAGGATGATGTTTGCCTAAGAAGTCGCATACCCTCACTCAGTTGCCATACAACCTGGGAGGCTCTGAGGTTGGACAATTTCCTGAGGGCAGAGCCACGGTGACAACATTCCTTTTTCACCAAATTACTAAAATACAGGTTATGGTCCAACATCTTCCATGAATATGGGCCCAGCTTTACTTAACTAACAAAAGAAAAGAGGCCGATTTTTTTCTATACACTTTTGGGAACTGCAAAGCTAGAGGAGGAGAATAAAATTTATTTATCTCCAAGGAATGTTCTGAGTTAGAAACACTGTGAAATGATGTGACTTGAAACAAATCTAAAATGGTGTTCTCCATGTCCACCCTCTCGCCCCAATCCATAGAGGCTACTAAGTCCTTTTATTTTGCTAAACAGAAAAGATGCAGCAATCAGAATACCTAAAATTTTTAAATTTTTTTCCCCACTATAGTTGATTAGTTGATATTTTAGCATTCCCTAGTGGTTAAAAAAAAAAGTCTCTTCTGCAATATGACTGTCAGAAAATATGAAACCTCCTACTGTGCAAATTTTAAAACATTCTAAGCTTGCTAAACATTTACCACATTTACTTATACATCTCATTCACCTAAACCTTGATTTTTCTTAGATATAAAATGAAGGGATAATTAAAAAAAAGCTAAAAAGGACCTCAAAATACTTTCCAGTTCTAAAATTTAAGAATTCTATAATTATCTTCTTTCCTACCTACTACAGTTGTATAGATTTAAATCAATTATCAAGTTTTGATAGGTTTCATTAATCATTGAGATTTTTATCTCTATTTACAAAAATGATGAACCATCCAAAGTTAAACTTTTGAAGAGAAAAAAGCCATCAGAGTTAATTCAAAACTATATTAAATAACTCTTACGATTAAGTTTTCTTATTGTATAAATGCTTAAGAAAGAGAAAATAGAGAAAAATTTGGAAATAATCAAATTAAGATAATTTCCAATCTTAAATTGGAGACTGAAGGCTTGGGCACCTTCCTAGCCCAATGAAGAAATGCCAAGCAGGCCTGGTTCAGAGCTGAGAACCTTCCTCTATACTCATGGCGGTGGTGGGGGGGGGGAGTGGTGGGGGGGGCGGTGGGGGGGATTCACTGGTTACTAAGTAAAGAGATAGGAAAGAAAGATGAGGAATGAAGATAAGAATCGGGAAGGGTGAGAAAAGTTCTCAGCTTGGTCCTTTCCAGTCTGTTTCAAGCAAGTGATTAACACCGTTAATTTAACTCTCTATCTGCCGGTTCTAACAGAAGTTATTTACTTATTAGATTGTGAACTCCTCAATTCACCCATGGTGCCTAGCACCAAGTCTTGTCCATGAAAGAAAGTGAAAGGGTATCTGAAAATAGAACTATTTAATCAAAAGACTGCTGGCATTCCTTTTTTGAAAGCTTGCAGCCAAACACACCACACCTCATGTCATTGTTGCTCTTGGTACTGGCCCAAAAACCAGGCAGGACCATGTGTTCAGGTGAGCCTCTGCTCTGACCCAAACACCACACTCCTCAACTCCTATGCAGACCTCTCCACTGTGTGCTCCAGGCCCTTCATTCCATGGTGAACAACTACCTATCCAACAACTGCAGCCTCTTCCCAGCTGCTTCCTCCTTCTCCTGCCTAGAAATATCACTCTCCTCTGAACAAATGCTTCCCCTGGAGCCTCCCCCACAATTCTGCCTCCTAGTATTCCAGAGTCTGTCCACTTCCCTCCATCCCACCACCATCATACCAGCTCAGGCTCCCATCCTCTTCCCCTGGGCTGCTATAGCCTCCGACACCTCCCCACCCAAAGCCTGCTCCCTCTACACTGCAGAGTGTGTTGTCTTTAACAATGAATGGACCCAATCCCACTCCATCCACACAGCCCTTCAATGGCATCCCACTGCCCACAAGGTCAAATCCAAACACCAAAACATCCGAAATGCCTCGCAGGATCTGGCCCCTGCATACACCTTGGGGACTCCTTTCACTATTCTTCCTCCTACCCACACTCTGCTCTCCAGCTACACGGTCCTCATCACAGTTCCTCAAATGATAAGACCACACTGACAACAGTGTGAAGAGCAGCCTGGGAGCAAGACTGGTGGGGAGCAGAGCCACATGAGCTGATGCAGAGTCATCCCAGGAGGATGGGCTGGCAGAGAAGTGGAAGGATGCCAGAGATACTCTGAAGCAGGACAGTAATAATAGGATTTTGTGACTCCTTGGATTACAGAGGAAAGAGGAAAGTCATGGCTATCTCTCAGAGGTCAGACTGGGCATTAGAGTAGACAGAAGTGTCATTTGCTGAGAGAGTGAAGACATAAAAAGGGGAAGGTTTTGGAGAAAAGATGCCAATATTGCCAACCAACAACTTTCATCAATTTATGCATACTAAATAAAAATACTTATCTTTTAAATATTCATACACAACTGCTAGACCAAATGGGTTTGATTAAAGATATGTTAGCAGGCCAAGTTAATATTAATTCAAAAAAAAAAAAAAGACCAGGCACAGTGGCTCACGCCTGTAATCCCAGCACTTTGGGAGGCTGAGGCGGGCAGATCACAACGTCAGGAGATCAAGATCATCCTGGCTAACATGGTGAAACCCCATCTCTACTAAAAATACAAAAAAAAAAAAAAAAAAAAAATTAGCTGGGCGTGGTGGCAGGCGCCTGTAGTCCCAGCTACTCGGGAGGCTGAGGCAGGAGAATGGCGTGAACCCAGGAGGCGGAGCTTGCAGTGAGCTGAGATCGTACCACTGCACTCCAGCCTGGGCAACTGAGCGAGACTCCGTCTCAAAAAAAAAAAAAAAAAAAAAAAAAAAAAAAAAAGTAGCTGGAAAACTTTGAGATGGTAGATTCACAGCCTATTTAAGATGTGTTTTTTGGCCAAAAATCCAGCCTGTATAAGCAGCAAATGCTTGATTTTTTGAAAATAAAGAATAAGAAAATATCATGCAAAATAATGGAAGCAAAACTGGCATAAAATTTAAGAAATTCAACTTTTCCTTAAAACAGGTAGAGGGCAGTGGAAGAGTGGAAAATTAATACAAAACACTATTCCATTCTGCTACAGAGCCTAAGAATACTTCATAGGCAACTTGGTTGGATCATGGGAAGAGAAGGTAGGAAGATTAACTGTGTTAATGATGACTATTCACTCCAGATGTAAAGGGGGACATCAAGCAAAATAAAAAAGGGCTTTGACATACAGACTAATCATCCAGGCCCTCAGGGCTTCTGGAACATATCTAGAAATAAAGCAGCTTAAAAAAATCTCTCAGATATCAAAGAAACCACTCTGAACCTCCAATGACCAAAGAAGATAACAGAGAACAGAAAATTGGAAGATGAAGGTATTGTCCTCTGACTAGCTGGTTCCTTATGTGGAAGAAAAGGCATTTTCTGCTGACTACTTATGTCTACAAAAGGACGCCCAGGCTGTTCTCATAAAAGCTCAGAAACAATGAAGAACTGGGTAGAGACAACGGTAAAAATTCAAAAGAGGGGGAGGAGATCAGGAACAGATCAGAGGGGCCACAGGGACTCTGGGCAGCCCCCACTAAATGTAGAGTTCATGAAAAAGATCATTTAAGTTCTCTTCAAAAAGCGACCTCATCGCCAGAGAGGGGATGAAGCAAGGAAAAGGGAACACTGACCCTGCCTCAGAAAGTGTGCGCTCAGCCCTCACGCATAAGTGTCTGCATATGACCAGGGGTGAGGAGGAGGAGTAGTCAATGGTACTGGGTGTCACTTCTGCACTGACGTGAAGAGTCAGATATGTCTCCTGGACTCTGGCCACAGGCAGAAGCAGCTGAGGCTGGTAAACGAAAAAGCAACAAGATGAAAGGAGCCTGGGTCTCCCCAAACAAAGCAGTTTACACTCTCATCACGCTGTAATAAAAGCCATTAGTCAGTTAAGACCCATCCAGTTTGCAATCTTCCAACCAGCTCCTCATTCTTAGATACAAATGTCAAGCTAGGAATCAGCAGGCTGTGGGGATGGAAGCTTCCAATGTGAAAAATAGAAACTAATACAAATTGAAGGGGGACCTGGAGGTAACAAAGACAATGCAACAGGCAGAGAAATTTTCAAACTCAAGATTCTTTAAGTTGGAAATCTAACAGAAATGACAATAAAATGTAAAAATAAAATAAGGGAGAAAAACCCTGAGAAAATTCGACTTCAAGAAGTCCAATATCCAATCACTAACGTTCAAGAAAACAGGAAAAAAGAAATGGAGAAGAGAACGTCATTAGGGAAATAATACTAAAAAAAGTTTTCCTCCAAAGTGAAGAAAGTAAGTGCCCAGATAGAGCGCACAAAGTATGCGATGAGAAGGATGAAATATCTACCACATCATGACCTTTTACGGGACTAAAGAGAGAAAGATGAACCCAAAAGCTGCCAGAGGAAAACAACTAGCCACACACAAAAGGAACTAATGGTAGAATAGCACCAGACTTTTGAAAAGCTACACTCCATCTTAGAATACAGTCGAACAAAGCCTTTAAAAGTCTGAGGAAAAATAAAAATCAACAACCAGGCAAACCAGTAATTGAGTATAAAAATAAAAAAGGAAATGTTCAAACATGTCAGACAAATGTATTTTAAAATTATCTCTGTGACTCTCTTGGAAATTACCTGAGGATATGATCCTCAAAAGGATGAAACAGACCAGAAAGAGACCAACCTGGGGTCCAAAACACAATGAATCCAATGCAAGAGAGGAAAGAGGAATTCTCAGGATGGTGGTAAACAAAACTCCCAGGAAATCGCTATACGGAAGCCCAGGGAAGGACGGGTCTAGGATTGAACCAGAGACAGAGGCTCCAGGAGGGAAGCCCCAGGGGATAGGAGTGGGAGAATTGAAATAATGGATTTTATACATTTGACAAAGTACAAAATAAGTGTTTACAGTTCAGCTGTAGATCTGGAGAGGAATTAATCAGCATACAGAACACTAAGGAAAACAAAATATTAGCAATAATCAACCACAGGAAAAATTTTAAGTTACCAAATAAACAATTATTTATACCACTTAATTCAGCAGTAAGCAATATTTTTACAGTCATAATAATGTAACTGCGGACTATGGTTTTACGTATCAGAACTGCTGAGTTTCCAAAGATCTGAAAGTGGCTTTCCCTAGACAAAGGGATACACGGGGTGGGGAAGACAGATGGGGCAAGGGACTACTGATGTACTTGATTATAAAAAGCTGAATAATGCCAAAAGATACGCATGTATATACAAAGCACTGAAAATTCAGTTTAAAAACATACTAATAACTAACATACCCATTGTAGAGCACATTAATAGAAAGAAAGTTGTTCAATTAACTTACATGGAGACCTCTTGATCTTTGCCAAAAAATACTTCTAAGGAACAAATCATAAAAATGTTCCAGATAACATTAAAATAGCTGTTCGTATTCACCACCAAAAGAAATAATACAGTATATTTTAACCTTGGCTTGAAAACCATTAAAGAAAAACCTTCCAAAAAAAAGAGAAACTTTCCATACTGAAATTACCAACTACAAACTACCAGATCATGCAAAGGTATGGAGTTACAGTCATCTTACCTGGAGAATGAGGAGTCGGGGAAATGTGTAATCGCAAAAGCAGACATTTAAGAATCCGCTCCCCAACATGCAGTATGTTACATTTCCCTCCAATGTGTCGTTAGTTCAATAAATGATTCTAAGTAAAATTAACTGAGGACACTATTAGAATAATTATAAAATTACATGTATGACAGCTAAAAATGGAGCACAATAGGATCCTAAAAAATGGCAATATTAGAAAGAGTAAACTTCCACCTATCAAACCAAAACAATGCATACAGAAATATCAGCTGAAGAACAGCAAAATCCTGGGACCTCAGAATCCTTTGGAAATGAATTATTACAGAACAGTAATATTCTGGAACATCAGAACAGAACAGAGAATGGAAAGTCTAGATCCTTCTTAGTGTCATGTATCTTTAAAACATTTTAAGTAAAACTTTTTATGAAATATAAATACCACTTACTTTGGCAATGAAATAAACACTTTTTTCTTCATTACGCAGGATCCTTAAACAAAAATTAACTAAAGCTGCAGACAATTTAATTGCTGTGGAAAGAACACTTAAAATGTATTCTCAGAGACAGTAGAGCACATGTTTTGGAGCCACTGTTGGTACTCAAATCCCTACTCTGCCAGTGACTAGCTCTGTGACCTCGGAAAAGTTATTTAATATCCTTGTGTCTCAGTTTCCTCATCTATAAAGTGGTTTACCTATCTCATGGGAAAACCATATGGATTAAATGAGTTTCTGATAGTAAAGAGTTTAGACTAGAGCCTCGCACATAAGCGTTATACATGAACTGAACTTCTGCAATCAAAAACAGTCTTCAGTGAAGATTGGAATCTGCAGAGGGAAAGCTTCAGAATGAGTCCATTGGAAAAATACTTCCTAAATTGGTAAACGCTAGTAAAGCTTATGTGATAGATAATATGTTTTTATTTTGCCTTTCATACATGGCAACCATAAGCTAAGTTTTTCTTTCAATATTTTATTATTAATTCATTTATTCAATCAAAAAATATTTTGGAAGGCAAGCATTCTTCTGGGTCACTTGCAAACACTACCTTATTCCATTCTCACATAGAAGAGTCTCTTAAACTCATTTAGGTGTTCTTCCCTCTACTCAATCACTTCTTTAAAAATCATCTATAATCTTCCATTTCAGTTAACCTAATAAAACACTGCACCTCCCTTTTACAACCCTAAAAGACCTCTGTTACTTTATATTTTCTTTTACATCGAAAGGCAAACCAAAGAACTGGCAGTCACTCTAAGTTCTGCTCACATCATTTATTCAAACTATATAAAAACTCAACCTTAACAGATTCCACCCACAATTTAGAGCTTCTATACAGCTTTTTTTGGTCTTCTAGCCTTAATCATGACAGCCTAAGTTTGCCAGACATCTAAGGAAGGCACCTAACATGGAAGGTAGAGACCAAAAGATGTTTAAAAAAACAAGCTACGCTGGGCACGGTGGCTCATACCTGTAATCCCAGCACTTTGGGAGGCTGAGGTGGGCGGATCACCAGGTCAAGAGATTGAGACAATCCTGGCCAACATGGTAAAAACCCTTCTCAACTAAAAAATACAAAAATTGGCTGGGTGTGGTGGTGCGTGCCTGTAGTCCCAGCTACTTGGAAAGCTGAGGCAAGAAAAAATTGCTTGAACCCAGGAGGCCAAGGTTGCAGTGAGTCAAGATCGTGCCATTGCACTCCAGCCTGGTAACAGAGCGAGACTCCAGCTCAAAAAAAAAAAAAAAAAAAACAAAAAAAACAACAACAACAAAAAAACCCACACACACAAGCTAGAAGATGCCAAGGTTATTCTGGGAGGGTAAAAACATCATTAATACCCTTAGAGAGAATATTTATTGAATCCATGAAACAAAAATAAAATACTATTTTTTAAAAAGGAATGTTTATAGAACAAACAAAACTTCTTGGAAATTAAAAGCATGATAATGAAAAATAAAAACTCAGTAGAAGGTTGGAAAAAATAAGGCTGATAAAATGTTCTAGAATGTAGAACAAAGCCAAAGAGCTTAAAAATGGGGGGGAAAAAATAAAATTAGAGGACTGGAAACTACAAACATCCAAACAAAAGTTCTGAATCAGAAAACAAAGGGAATAAAATAAGTAAAGAAATAATTCAAGAAAATTCTCAGAAATCAAAGGCATGATTGAAACAACCCATCAAGTGTCCAAGAGAACACATGAAAGCAGATCTACACTGAGACATATTGCTCTGAAATTTCAGAACCATAGAGACAAAGAAGATATTCTACAATCTTCCAGAGAGAGGAAGGGGAAGCAAAGGTCACATACAAAGGTTTAGAAATCCGAATAACTTAGGAACATCTGAATAGCATCATCTGAAGCAACCAACAATGTTCTCTTTTCTTCTTTTGAGACGGAGTCTTGCTCTGTCGCCCAGGCTGGAGTGCAGTGGCACAATCTCGGCTCACTGCAAGCTCTGCCTCCTGGGTTCACGCCATTCTCCTGCCTCAGCCTACCGAGTAGCTGGGACTACAGGTGCCCACCACCACGCTTGGCTAATTTTTTTGTATTTTTTAGTAGAGACGGGGTTTCACTGTGTTAGTCAAGATGGTCTCGATCTCCTGACCTTGTGATCCACCCACCTCGGCCTCCCAAAATGCTGGGATTACAGGCGTGAGCCACCGTGCCCGGCCAGCAACCAACAATGTTTTCAAGTCTAGAGTTCAACACTCGGCCAAACAGTGAACCAAATACGAAAGCAAATAAACACATTTTGCAAAGTTTCATAAAATGTTTACCTCCCAGCTATCTACTCTCAAGACCTACCTACTAGAAGATGAGGTCTACCAAAGAGGGAAAATAAACCAAGAAAGAGGAACAAACAGGATAAGGGCACAGGGGATCCAACAGGGGAGAGCAGTCAAGGAAATCCCAATGGGATGCCAAAAGGACAGATGTACACAAACCTTGGAAGGTAGCCAGTCCAGAACCAAGTACTGACTCATGCCCAAAATCTCCACATTTTATTTGTGTGAGCCTGGATGAGCCTGGACCAGATTCTTGTCTGTATTTTATATTGGCTCCACATACTTTACTGCTGGCATCAGTTAAAGACACTTATGTCACTCACAGAAGTTGTTCTGCTTTGATATGCTCCAGAGAGCCAGGGTAAACAGTGGTGAATTTAGAAAGAGGGAACAGCTCTTCCCCTCATGATATTTCTGCTGGATATTCAGTACCCGGCCACTACATTTCTGCCAGTTGTCCCTACCGACTGAGTCCTACATTTATCCCAGGCTCATGGCGTTGCCTACTGATGTCCTGAGGAATCAGGCTCCTGGTTGAAAACCTATATGGGATTTCTCAGGCCTGGCCATATGCAAGGCTTTGCCTGGCAGGCCTCACAGGGAAAAGAAGCCCTTCACACACCAGGCTTGGTGCAGAGCCAGCGTACTGTAGTCTCTCAGGGCAGTTGCAGTCAACGACTCAGCCACTTCTGGGTGATAAAGCTCTTCTTATGTTTGCCTTCCTAGCCCAGGCACCTTTATTTCCTGGTCCTGTTCTCTGCTGTGGCCTGGCGGAGAGGGGCTCCTTGAAGAGGCTGCTCCCCACTCTGACTCAGACTCTGCACTCTTTGGCTCCTGGCCCTTCTCCTTTGCCCCACCACCTCAAGAACCATAAACTGCAGGAGCCTTTTGTTCCCTTTTGATGGGGGTGAGACATCCTGATCGTCACATCTCACATACACCATTACAGTAAATGATTAAAGGCTTAACTCTCACTTTTGCCTTGTCGCTTTAACCAGCCACTCCAATACCTGGCAGCTCAGCTCCCTCCCCTAGCTCAGCTGCGCTCCTGACAGCCTCAGAAAGTTCCCTCAGGGAACCTAAAGACCATGACTCAGAAATTCTCTTCTGGGAACTTTCATCTAACAAGGGCAATAGTGTCCTCCCCTTAAGCAGCTAGGTTTGTGCCTGATACTCAGTTTTTCAAAACTAAACACACCATATTTAAGGGTATACACATGAGTGGCACAATCATAAAGAAAAACAAGGAAAACATTGGTCCAAAAGTTAGGATGTCATTTCCTCTGAGGGTTGAGGGAAGGAAAGAGAATGCATTAAGAAGGAATTTTAAGGGTATGAAAGCTCTGATAATTTATTTATTTTTTTAATCTGTGTCATGGGTACATAAGTATTCATTTTACTAATCTTTAAAAATGTATATGAAGCTTTTACACACTTCCATAGTCATAACATTTTACACATAAAAAAGTATTTTACTGGTTATTTATTTACTGGGTCATAGATAATACACTCATATGATAGCAATGCATAAAATAAAGTAAGAAATTTCACACAGCTGTTTCTTATAAGATCCTCAATATAAACTGAAGGGATAATTTAAAAGTAAAGTTCCAGTAAAAGTATTGCATGGGATACAATAAACAAAAGTCCAAGTAGGCAGCAGTGACTGGGTAGCTGTCAGTCAATAATGAGACACTCCGCAGGGGCATTGTTCTGTCTCCCCCAGGATGACTCATCAGCCACACTCACTGCCCACTGTTTTCTCCAGAAGACCTCCTCAGACGGCACTTGATCTAGAATGGAATCAAAGGCTGAAGAGTCTAAAAATCTAATGGGTTATTTTGGGGGCAACCTCAGATAGGATACTGAATGGGAAAGAACTCAGAGTCTAACATAAGATCTAAAAATCAACTTAAGTACTTTTATAATTCTACCATATTTCTCTTATTTTAGGCAAAGGAATTTTTGTCTATCCTTCAGCTCCAGTTTTAAGGAGAGTAGTAGGAACTCTGAAGACAGAGGCAGCAGTAATCAGGGGAGAACAATACAAAGAAATGAAGCTCAAAAAGACAGCACCAGAGTCCTCTCTGGCCAGCCACAGGCCTGGTCTGTGAAAACCCTGAGTGGTTTCAGGCATCATTTCACCATCCTAAGATTCAAAACAAATCAAGCAATCAAAGGCAGGGCTGCTAAGTAAGCAGCTGCACAAGCAGAGCAGTGGGAGAGGTGAATGGGACCAGGGCCTCGCTGCTGGGGAGAGGAGGAAGGGGTGGGAGACTAGATGGGGGTAGCAAGGGGACCCAAGGGAAGTCCAATTAAAAAGTTTTATTGGCCAGGCACAGTGGCTCACGCCTGTAATCCCAGCATTTTGGGAGGCCGGGGTGGGTGGATCACCTGAGGTCAGGAGTTTGAGACCAGCCTGACCAAAATGGTAAAACCCTGTCTCTACTAAAAAAAAAAAAAAAAAAAAAAATTAGCCAGGTGTGGTGGTGCGCGCCTGTAATCCCAGATACTCAGGAGGCTGAGACAAGAATTGCTTGAACCCGGGAGGTGGAAAATGCAGTGAGCTGAGATCACACCATTGCACTCCAGCCTGGGCAACAGAGTGAGATTTCGTCTCAAAAAAAAAAAAAAAGTTTTGTCTTAATTTTGTCATGTGAGAGAGAAGGTAAGGGATGAACACATTCTGAGGCAGATGGGAAGGAACCAGCAATGCAAGCCTGAAGGACAGCGACAGGCAAAGAAGAACTGGCAGCCAGTAGGGATAAATCTAATACCTACAAAGGAACGAGCCTTAAACAAAGGCACTTTTTTCGATGATTCTCTGATTCCACCAGGCCTCTGTATCTCAGTATTGTACTCCCTCTTTTATTTCAGCTAGTCAGAGTATTTCTGGCACCCTTTTCAAAAGAGAAAGAAAAAATCTCCTGCTTATAAACCCTGTTATTGTTTGCACTCATCCTTACATAGCAGTAAAATTTATAATAAACTTTATATACATATGTATTTTTCCAGAGAACTGTTAAACATATACATTATTTAACAGCTTAATACACTATCCACTCTATTCTTCCTCAACAATGCACCATAACCTAGCTAACCCCGAACTCCAAAATAATACTAAAATCACACTAAAGTGCAAAGAATAAAAGTTTTAGTATCACCTGCTTGATATCTGCCTTAGAGTCCAACACCAAAAGTTTTTTGTATTTATCAATAAGAGAAACTTAAGCATATATGAATTTCCTCCAGAAGAAACCAGGGGGAAAGTTCTAACTGTCCAACAACCAATGCTCCTTCTTACTTGCAGAACAGAGATTTCCACACACTGGGTCTTAAGAAACTGGCCTTCAGAAACTGTTAGTCTGTGGCTAAGAAATATCAGGGTATCTTATGAAATACATAACGTAAGTATAAATCAATACAGCTTCAAAAAATAATTAACAATGAGTATTTTTAAAAAATACTAAAATACTGAGAATTCCAGAAAAAGAATTATACCATGAGTAGGCTGTGTTTGCAAAACAGATCTCACTTCATCTCCTCAAGTTAGAGCTTGGCAGCCTGGCTCCATTCACCATTTGGCTGTTTTCTATTTTCCCTTGTTCCATTTCTGGTGAAATGGACTGGCTTACCTGGCTTCTAAAAACTTATATATATATTATTTCAAAACAAATATACTTCTGAATTTAAAATGTCACAGTCAATCTGCCTGCAAATTTCTAACCTGCTAGACAAATCTCAACTTTTATTTCTCAGTATATAATACAATTTATTTTTTTAATCCTAAAAACAACTTTAGATACCCTCCTCTTTATTTTTAACCCATATTTTAAGAAGTCTGCAGCTTTATCCCTTTCATAAAATTACAAGGGTGACTAACCATCAAGGAAGAAAACATTAAGAACTAACTAGTAATTTGAAACCTCTAAATGTACTTCAGGTCAAAAAACATACAAAAATGCAATGAAAAACACTGATAGAAAAGAAGTGATAAGAGACTCTATTCAAAATAATATACATCAGGATCAATTTTGGAAAGAACCTTCAGTTAACGATGCCTTTGAATAGAGCTAAAGAGATGGTTCCAGGTTAAGAAAAAGCCCACAAACACAAAAGGAAAGCTGGAAAAATGAAAACATGTGCTGCTAGTGCAGACCACCATGGGGTCCAAGAGTTGGGTAACACAGAAGGGGCCAGCTAAAGCACAAAGCAGTCAAATGGGCAGAGTGAAACAAGCTATAGCCACTGACATTGGAAGAACCAGAGACAGCCATCTGGAAAGACCCAAATGCTCTTAAGGTAAAAGCTGCCCTCATGCCACCTTAAGCAGTAGTCTACAGACTTTTTTACACCAAAACTACAGTAAGAAGACTTTACACAACTCAGCACACACACGTGTGGTGTGTGTGTGTGTGTGTGTATATATATAGAGAGAGAGAGCAAATAGAAGTTTCTCTAAATAGTATCTATCCTTATTAGTGTGGTATATGATATTATTTACTTTGCAGTGTTTTTTTTTTCTTCATCTAAAATGAAATGGGCTCAACCCACTGAATCAATTTTAAAACTCTCTAATAAGTGATGCCCTGCAATTTGACAAACACTGTGCTGAAGTAGTCACTGCTGGACTTTGGGGACTGGGGAAAGTCAAGTGTTTTATGAGATCATACTTCAGCTTGAATCCTGTACTTATACTGGTCAATTTTTGTATTTATTTCACTTGCTTTGGAATAGGTTTCAACCCAGTCAGTTACCAAGGCCTTTCATCATCCAGCACAACCACTGTTCCAATCTGAATCCCCCACAACACTCCCTGAAGAACATGCATCCCAGCAAAACTGATCTGCTTATTACCTGCTTTCCACATACTAGATTTTGGCCTTTCTCTCTCCCTGGTATGCTTTTATCATCATGGTTTATTTCCACCTATCCAAATACCTCTGATTCTACAAGGTCACACTAAAGTAGCCCCTCCATGCAGAACAAATTTCTCCTGCCTCTGAAGTTCTAAGCACTTAATTTTTCCTTCCTGTCTATCTTCCATTCACACACACCCTGCTGCACTCCCATGCTCTCAGAGCCCAGAGTTTTAAGAAACTACTTGGTATGAATAGTGTGTGTTGACTGAACAACTGAATATGCATCTCCCATGTAGACAAAAAACTGCCTACCAGGCACCACAGGGTTAGGTCAGGTCAGGGCCAAAACCACCAAAAACCCCTCAACCAAAACCAGAAACTTTTATTCTCTTCAGTAGATGTTGTGCCTTCTGCCTTTGAAAAAAACAGTTATAACAAGCATTACAAGAAAATGTGAATGCTTTCTTTAACGGATGTTTACAAATTCTTCTTTCAATTAAAAAAGTAGCCAGGCATGGTGGCACGCACTTGTAGTTCCAGCTACTTGGGAGGCTGAGGCAGGAGGACTGCTTGAAGCCAGTGGTTTGAGGCTATAGTGCACTGTGACCACATCTGTGAATAGTCACTAGACTCCAGCCTGGGCAACAATATAGCAAGACCCCATATTTTTTTTAAAAAAGGTAGCATAAGTGCAGATTAGCAGCTTAGCAGTAATGCCATGTTTCATATTTTAACTTCTCTTATGTAAAATCTAATCTCCCAAATGTAATAAAGCTACCCATAGACAGATGGGCAGTACTCAGCAAAATGAATAGACACCACCAAGTTTCTGTCGCTCTGGCTCATTACGATGCAAGCACACAGGCCCACTTTCCCTCAAGTCAGCCTCCTTTTCTCATTACCATATTCTTTTGGTTTAACTTATTTCCCTGCGTCTTGTTTCAAAAACAAAATCTTTCACAATCATCTTTTAATCATGCATTTTTATTTTAGTCTCCCCAATTAAACAAAAGAATTTTCTTAGACCTAAGTCAGAAATAGTAACATCAAAGTGTCTTAAATCTATATGCAAATATATTTTACATTGATCTTCTAACAGCTTCCTCATTTGACAAATGCTTATCAAGTAACTGCTAGATACTCAAACGGTGGGCTAGAAACTCAACACATCTTTGAGGTACTAAACTGAAAATGCCACACTTCCAAAGGAAAGGAGATAATGCGATAATAGCAAATTCAAACTCATTATCCCAAATTGAAAATCATATACAATTCTCATAATTCTGTACTACAAAGAATCAATAAGCAGCAAGGAAGAAAATTCTAAAGATAATCTCAAGGTAAAATACTTCAAACATATATACAGTATAATAAATTGGCAAAAAAATAAGAAGAAAACATAAAAAGCCTTAAAAAATTAGTCTTTTAGTTTTAGGAATGCTGCTCAACTGTAAAGTAAATCAGGTCAGATACTAAATATTGTACAGAAGACACTTCTAAATATTACATAGAAGATACTTCTACTTTAACATTAATAAAGAGCTATTAATATCATTTGATAATGAGTGGTCTTTTCCCTTATATTTTATGTAAACAATATATACTGGATGGAGCTGAAACAATCTACAGCCATTGACATTGGAAGAAGAACCACAGACAGCCATCTAGAAAGACCCAAATGCTCTAAGGTAAAAGCTGCTCCCTCATGCTACCTTAAGCAGTAGTCTACAGACTTTTTTTACACCAAAACTACAGTAAGAAGTAAGACTTCACACATCTCAGCACACACACGTATACACGTACATACAGCAAATGGAATATATTGTTCCATAACAATATATTAGATATTCCATAACAATATATGGAATATACATTGCTTATGTTCAAATGCCTATGAATATTTAAAATTTATGCCAGGCACTGTGGCTCATGCCTGTAATCCCAGCACTTTGGGAGGCTGAGATGGGCAGATCACTCAAGCCCAGGAAGTTGAGACTAGTCTGGGCAACATAGCAAACCCTGTCTCTACAAAAAATACAAAAAAATTAGCTGAGTTTGGTGGCGTGCACCTATAGTCCCAGCTACTCAGGAGGCTGAAGTGGGAGGATCGCTTGAACCCAGGAGGCGGAGGTTGCAGTGAGCAGAGATCACACTACTGCACTCCAGCCTGGGTGACAGAGTGAGACCCTGTCTCAAAAAAAATAGTAATTAAATTTATCAAGTATTCCCAATTCTATTTACATCTCTAAAACTATCTTAAGTGTGATGGGCCATGGCAGTGGTGAAATCATGCAAATAATGAATGATTTTATGATAATAAGATATTTTAGGATATTTTCATAAAACTGAACTATAAATTAATCAATGATTAACTATTAACTAATCAACTATTTTATTTTAGTATATCTTATAAACACATACTAAAATATTCTTACCTTAAATATGTGCCATATATGAAGAATAATGCCATCATTAGTCCATTTAAAATAAAAATTATAGCAACATAAAAGCAAGCAGGATCTCCCAATCCTTTAAAAATAAACAAAACATATGTTCTAATCACATTAACCCAAATTACCTTACGTGTCTAGCAATTTATATTAAATTGTGTTCATTTTGAAAATGGTTGCCAGATATATTAAATAGTTGCCTTGGTTCCCACATGAAAACACAACACTACTGCAGAACATAGATGAGATCAGGGTAATTAGCAATGATGGTTTTAAAACAGGGCTGCAAATTCACTGATACGCCTCCTCTGGAGGTATGGGGTCTATAGCCCCCATTTTTGAGTTTCATTGGGCTTGTGACTCTTTCAACAGAGTATGGCAGAAGCAACACTATGTGACTTCTGAGGCTAGGTCATAAGAGGTCATACAGTGTCCAGCTTGGAGCCTTCAGCTGCCATAGGAAAAGCCTTACTACTCCTCGAGGTACTTTGCTTTCAAAAAGCCCAAGTCACCCCGAAAGGCCACATGTAGGTGTCCCAGCTGAGAGTTCCAGTTGAGCTCAGCCTCACAGTCCTCCATGCCCAGGAGCCAAAATGTGAGCAATGTAGCCTCTCAGTTAATTCCAGCCTTCCTAGACATTTGAGTCTTAGTAGCAGAGGTCCCTGAAATCATGGACATAAACCAGCCCCGCTAAAGCCTGCCCAAATTCTGGACTTGCAGAATCTATATATGCATAATAAAATGGGTGTTGTTTATACCACTAAGTTTACAGTGTAAGTTTATTATGCTAGATAAGTTTATTATGTTACAACAGATAACTGGACAATATTACAGAAAGAAACTTACCTTCACAGCTTTCAATAGGACTGAGTCCTTCTCCTCTGGTAACCGTCCAACATATCTTGGTTTGAATACCAATCAAGTCCATTATTTTGGTATAAATCCGGTACCAACTGGCCAAAATTACCTATTTTAAAAAATACAGAGGCATCTTAAGAAAATATACTAAACAATTTTCATTACTAGAATACTTTTGAGATACTTTGACAATTACCATATTTTCCCTTTCCATACCATCCACTTGGCTCCCTTTAAATGTAGAAAAACGAGTCTCAGAATCTCCTAGGCAGATTCTTCACTGGTCAGTTTTCAATTGTTCATCCATGGGTAAGGACAAAATATGGGCCAAAAAAAGGTGCTAAATTTATGTTTTTCAAAAGCTCTACAACTCTACTAAAAGACACAAAAGAAGATTTGCACAAATAAAAGATACTGGGTCTACTGGAATAGACCGAATTATTTAAGATATGAATTCTCCCTCAAATTAATTCATAAACATAAAATAATTCCAGTCAAAATTCCAAGTGTCTAAAATGTATCTAGAAAACTAACAAGAAAATTAAAGGGAATGTTTTAACAGATGTTAAGTCTTACCACTTTTAATAATTAAAATAGTGTGATACTGGCACAAGAATGGCTAGACAGATCAATAACCATGGTACAAGCGGTGGCAAGCCACCCCAGATTCCCTCTTCCGGGCTGAGGCACTCATTCCTCCAGCTGGTTAGAAGACTGGTGCCTGAAAGCTTGAAGCTGTGTCCCTCCATGGGAACTGCCCATGGCTGAAGAAAGTAAATTCACTCAAGGTGACATCCCCTACCCAAGGGCAATCTGCATCCGATGACCGACTAGTCAATAGGGAAAGACATCAAGGCCAGGGGCCCTTCTCACAAGGTAGGACAACTCTGCAAAGCCATCCCAGATCCAGAGCTACCCAGGGACTGGATGAGGCCTTCACAGTGACTGTATCAAAGCTCTCCTCTTCCTCCTACCTCATTCTGCTTCATTCATCCCCCTTCAGGTGTTGGCCCTAAGGACACTCCCTCGACTACTTCCTGCATGCAAATCTCCATCTCAAAGTCCACTTTCCAGGACCTCAACCTAAGGCAATACTGAGCACAAAATCCAGAAACACGTACAAGCATGTATGTATAATAATTTTTCATATAAAGAAAAAAGCTTACTTCCAATCAGTGGAGAGAGGACGGACACCTCATCAGTGTTAGGTTACACACAATACATTTTCAAAAAACAATTCAAGGTTAGATTCCTACCCCACACTATGCATCAAAACCAATTCCAGATAAATTAAAAATGTAAATTAAAAAAAATTATGATTATAAAAATGAAGTTTTTTACATGTATGTATAAAAGACAAAAAAGATTCATAGATATATTTCTGTATGAAAAAAATACATAGACATCATACACAAAGCTAAAGGGCAAACAACTCGGGAAAATGTTTCATTATATAGCATTATATTAATATCCAGTATATAATAAATGAACTTATAAAATTTTAATAGAAATATAGATAAAAGGCATGAATTGGCAATTATTTTTAAAAGTAAAACTATAAATTTTAAAAATTTATAGTTTTGCAAGGAGGATAAACGAGAGGCTAAATGCCATCTCCACTTGCTGGATTGGGCTCACCTTCCCTCCACTCCCACTCAAGAAAGTGCACTCAATTAAATGAGGAAAGGGAAGAAAACATTTAACAAATGACATGTAAAAGTAACAGCGCTCCCTTGGTATAATCCCTGTAAGCACACCAAATCTAGTTTTTGTATTTTCTAAACAATGCAATCAAATCAACAGTTCCCCACAGAATCAAAGCCCTCTCCTCAAAATCAGTAATGATCTTTTTTACATATTCCTCCACAAGATACATATTTTCTTTTAAAAAATTAAATACAATTTAATATATTGAATTATATCTTAGATTTAGAATCAGCATTTAATACAAAAAAGTTTTTACAAAAGTGAAAAATCACAATTGGAAAAAGTACCTTACCTCAGGGTAAAGATTGAATCTTTTTAATGTATTAATGACAAGGGGGTATTCAGTCAGTTTATCATTCATAATCATCCATACTCCATTCAAAAATGAGGGTGCTTCCACAATAGTCTTGAAATAGGAATAATATAGTCCCTGAAATAAAGATATGCTCAATTAAAATAACAAAAGGTACATAATTATGATGCCACTTCTAAGTAAATACACTGTTTTTGAAAAACAAAGCAATTAAGTAATAGCTATTAATACAATGAATTTCACAGGTTTCTGATCACTGATAAATCCTAAAGTTGCGAAAAAACTATGTATTTTCACATAAATGTATCTTAATTGAAATAACTGAATGCAAAATAGCTTCAAAAAGTTTCAGCATTTAAAAAAATACGACTCAGCATACTTCAACTTAGAAAATCCCATTACTTATACTAATATCACTCTTAGAAAATGCTATCTTATGAATAGAGTGAGTGGTTTATTATGGAACTAAAATTTATCATGAACCAAGAAATCTCAAGCCAAAAATACTCCTCTAACTGCTTATTTTAATCCCCAAAATGACACTATCAATCATTTTTCCTCCGGATTTACATGCAAAAATGCAAATGTGTTGAGAAGGCTACACACTGATGTATTATTACATATGAATTTCACTCAGGTGCCACCTAATTTTACAGATTATTTTCCCTCCTATCAAGTCAGCATAAGGTAAGAATCCTGTGCGACTGGGGATAAGGGTGGGGAGTGGTCATCTTTTGAAGAAAAGAGACAGTTTTTAGCTTGGCATACTACTTTGGAAAGATAGCAAGGGTGAAATAATATGTGAGACAAAAAAAACAAGAAAACACTAGAAGCCTAACGGAGAGTCTAAGTGGCAGTATGAGGGAAGACAGAGAAACACGAGATAAATCTACGTCTTGTATTTGCATCTTCAGTTTTCCCTGGAGCTGCCCTGGTAGCCAGTACCAGTAGCTGCCAAAGTTTAAACTGGGTTTAAGACTCACAAATACAAAAGAGATATGCCTGTCCAGAAACTTACTGAAAAAGAAAAAAATGGTCTTGATACTCTGATGTATCGGCTCTGATACCACTATTTTTAAAATTATGTTTCCTTGTGTACTGATTTGGATAGTGTCCCCTAAAATTTCATGTCCACCAGACCCTGTGGAGTGATCTTATTTGGAAATGGGATTCTTGCAGACGTGATCAAGTTAAGATGAGGTCATATTGGATTAAGGTGGACTCTAAACCCAACACAACTGATGTACCTACATAAAGAGGAATATTTGGCCTCAAAGCTACAGGCACACAGGGGAAAAGGCCATGTGAAGATGGGTCAGAGACTGGGGTGAGGCATCAGCATGCCAAGGAATTCCAAGGATGGCCAGCAGCCACCAGAGGCTGAGAGGAGGCAAGGAAGGACTCTCCCCTCCAGCCTTCAGAGACAAGATGCCCATCAACACCTTAATGTCCCACTGCTAGTCTCTGGAACTGTGAGAGAACACATTTCTGCTGTTTTAAGCCACCTAGCTTGTTGCACTTCTTTATGACAGCCCTAGGAAACTATACCTTCCTTCTTTTGTAGGTTTGATTTTGGAAACATATCAAAAATTTAAAAATCCCTAAATATCAAAATAAAAATGAAAGAAAGGAATGAACTATTTATCAACTTGGAAGAAGATTTCAAGTAACATTAAGATATTGTAATTTTACTGTATATCCCCAGTGGACTATATCCTAAGGTTAAAATGGAGCCCAGGAACTTGGCAGGACTGGTTTCACAAGTTACAGGTCACAAAGACCCTGCTGATAACACAGGATGCGGTAAAGAAGCCAGCCAAAACCTGCCAAAACCAAGATGGCAACTAAAGTGATTTCTGGTCATCCTTAGTGCTCATTATAATACATTAGCATACTAAAGGAAACTCCCACCAGCAGCATGACAGTTTACATATGCCATAGCAACCTCTGGAAGTTACCCTGTATGGTCTGAAAGAGGGAGGAATCCTCAGTTCCAGGAATTCCCCTCCCTGTTCCCAAAATACTCATGAATAATCCACCTCTTGTTTATCATATGATGAAGAGATAACCTTAAAAACAATCAACCAGCAGCCCTCACAGCTGCTCTGCCTGTGGAGCAGCCACCCTTTCATCCCTTTACTTTCTTAAGGTAAACTTCTTTTCACTTTACTCTGTTGGAGCATTCTTGAATTCCTTCCTGCCCAAAGCCAAGAACCCACATGGCCTCCTGGGCTGAGCCCCAATTCTGGGGGTTGCCCTGTGAAGAAGTGAACTGCAAGAAAATCTTAAACTCTTTTCAGTAATCACATTTTTAATTATACCTTTGGTACTTTTATTCCTAACAAATCAATAATTTGAAACCAAGATTCTCCAACTAAAACATTAATATCAAATAAGTAAAAAAAAAAATCTAATCTTGTTTCCATCTAAAAAATTAATATAAATTCATGATTTCTTTTCTCTTTAAAAAAATTTTTGTAGCCTAATTCTCTTCAGTAAAGGCCAATCTAGTAGCAATGAGCATCTGCCACTGACAGAAATGGTGGCTCATGGGAAAACTGGCCGATGCCAGGTCTGAGAAGAAAATGTCTTGTAGTACCTGAAAGTAAGGAAGCCATGGATACTAGTGAGGTCACATCAAGGGCAAACAAGGAGAGCTGCAAGGGCTTTAATAGCTAAAGACAGGAAAGTTTACAAAATATGTTTAAATCCATCATATCATAATGATACTCCAAAAGAAGGTACACTCCACTGATCACTACTAGAAGATGCTAGGGAAGCTACTCATTTTTCTGAATATTAGTAAATAAAAAGAAAGAATAAAGCATCTTTCTGACTTTCCTCTATGATATACCTCAGGGAGAAATCAAAAGGTATTGTGTGAAAGTTCTTAATAGAAGAATTATAGCTAATAAGTGCAAAGAAAAAAATGATAGACTAGGTATCACAGTTTGAGAAGGATAATGAAATAACTAACCTAGGCTGATGGCTAGGCTATAGGAGGAATCAGCATCACAATACCTAAAGCCAGTGATCAATCTTAACATCACAGAAAGTGAGACAACCAGATATGATGTGCCTCTTGGCCTGATACAATAGAAGTATACAGCACCACCTAGGAAGCATTCCTGCCAGAAAATAAGTCAAATCTTCTGATCCATAAATGTTCAGGAAACTTGGGATACAGGAACATAATTGAAGAATGCGGATTATTGTGGGTAATTCTATAGGAAAAATCAGCTGGATTTCTCAACAAACAAATAGCAGGAAAACAAAACAAAAACAGGTAAAGAAATTCACATATTAAAAGACTTAAGATACACATCATCTAAATGCAATGTGTAGGCACTGTTTGGATCCTATTCAAACACATCAACTGTTTTTTTGTTTTTTTTTTTTTTAAAGTGCCAAACAGGGCATTTAAATACTGATTTCTATTTGATTATATTAAGGATATTGTTAAATGTTTTCCAGTATGTCTTGTGCCATGGTTTTGTGCCATAGTTAAAACAGAGTCTTATCTTTAGAGACACTTATGAAAGTATGAAAGCATGAAATGATATAATGTCTGGGATTCCCTTTAAAAAGAGATAGTTGGCCAGGCACGGTGGCTCACGCCTGTAATCCCAGCACTTTGGGAGGCCAAGGCAGGCAGATCATGAGGTCAGGAGATCGAGACCATCCTGGCTAACACGATGAGACCCCGTCTCTACTAAAAATACAGAAACAAAATTGGCCGGGCATGGTGGCAGGCACCTGTAGTCCCAGCTACTCAGGAGGCTGAGGCGGGAGAATGGTGTGAACCTGGGAGGTGCAGCTTGCAGTGAGCTGAGATGGAGCCACTGCACTCCAGCCTGGGCGACAGAACGAGACTCCGTCTCGAAAAAAAAATTAATAAATAAAAATAAAAAATAAAAAAGACATAGTGGGGGTGTAGATGAAGGAAAACTGGCTGTGGCTGTCAGCTGTAGAAGCTGGAGCATCTACTCTTTCTACTTTGGAACATCTTGAAATTTTCCATAATAAAAAATATTAAATGTTTTTAAATTCCTAAAGTACTATGATGAAATCCCAAATAAAAACTAACCATTTCAGTGCGAAAAGCCATCTCCCTTTCCAATGTTGAGAGGTGAGAAAAATGACGGTCATTTTCAAAGAGGTGTGTTATATGGCTCCTGGAAAAACAAAACAAAGCAATAGTGTTAAAACTTACACTCTAAGTATTATTTTTTAAAGTAAGCTAAAAGCAAAAATAAAAGTATCAGTTAACTTGCAGATAATTTTTTAATAACACTCAAATACAATAGTATCTATATTTTTTTCACTCAGTATGTATTGCATTTATACTAAAATTTCCCTCTATAAAAAATCAAATTAGATTTTAAAATTAAAATGAACCAGAATATTTTAAGTGAAGTACAATAAAAGTATAGATTAAACTGTAAATGTCATTGGGTTACCATTTTAGAAACATCTAATGAAATTCATATTTCTATCTAGAAGATTAAATAAATTAATCTTTCTCTCACCATGAACATATTAATGTTGAGTGCAGTCTCAAATATAGCCTCTTTAATAATGAATCTCTTTTTTATTAAACAATTATATTATTCTGACCCTGATTTATCAATTAAACTAGTTTTTCAGACTACTGTGTTACATGTAATATATATTCATACTGATCATGCTGAAATTATTCCTTTAAATGTATGGGAAATAGCTTTAGCAAGTTATAAACGTCGGCATAAAATACCATAGGAGAAAAAAACAATCTTACCAGTGCAACACTGCTGCAAAAACAGCTGTAAGAAAAAAGAAATTTAAATTAGAATTTTAGCATAAACATGTTCATCTTACAGAAAAGCCATTTCAAAGATAAAGCATGTCAAATATTGAAATGTGTAAAAAAGAATACTGGGTCTTCAAAAAAGTCCCAGGGCTACGTTTAAAATTGTGATTGACTAGCTCATAAGGGAATTAAGCATACAGCCACCATTTTCATTCACTCATTCAACAAAATATATGAGGGCCTAATATCCGCTAATAGACAGAAACCATTAGATGGAAACTATTGCTAATAGAACTGAGAGAGGAATGGAATCAACAGGTAAGGATAACTTAGAATAAAGAAATATGGTGGCTGAGGGTACAGGATTGGGGGTGGAAGAAAAAAGGGAACTACCACTTCTGATATACTGCTGCAATGCCTGAAATTTTATGACAAATATTAACCCGTGTCTTTAAACAAATTTAAAATGAAACGAGTAAAGGAGAAGAAAAGGTGAGAGAGAGAAAACAAGCTAGTAATAAAATCAGTCTCATATGAAAATCAATACCTTGCTATCTGTCCAAGCAGAAAGAACATACTAAGATGAACCTGGAAGACACCATTCAATTTTCTTATCTCACAAGATACAGCTGATGGCAGGCTTCTGATTAAATAACTCTTAACTAAGGAATCAAACTATGAAAATACTCCTAGAAATGAAACCCAGGCCAGATACAGTGGCACATGCCTGTAGTATCCATTACTGGGGAAGCAGAGGCAGCAGCATCTCTTGAGCCCAGGAATTCAGGGCTGCAGCAGTGTGCTATGACTATGACTGTTAACAGCCACTGCTCTCTAGCCTGGGCAACATACTGAGACTCTGTTTCTCAAAAAAAAAAAGAAAGAGAAAAAGAAGAAGTAGGAGGAAGAAGAAGGAAAAAGAAAGAAGAAGAAGGAAGAAGAGGAGGAGAAGGAAGAGGAAAGAAGGAAGAAGAGAGGAGGAAGGAAGAATAAGGAGGAAGAGAAGGAAAGAAAAATGAAAACCAAATAGATCAGATCTTATTGTTTTATTCTTAAAGTCAGTTATATTTTTTCATTTAAAAATCCATTTTGCCTTGGAAATGCGAATGGTTACTTCTAGATAATTGAAGTTACAAATATCTAACTTAGTTTGTCATTTGACTTTTTTTAATAAGATATATTGATCTTTTGAAATTTTAAATTTTTTTCTTATTAACAAATCTACCATTTGCTTCCTTTTAGTTTCTGTCTTTAAAAACTTTGCCAGGCTCATGACTATAATCCCAGCTACTCGGCTGGAGGAAGTAGGGGGATCAGCTGAGGACAGGAGTTTAAATCTAGGCTGGGTAACACAGCAAGATCAGGTCTTTACAAAGCACGAGCCTATTGTCCCAGCTACTCACGAAGGCTGAGCTGGGAGGATCGCTTGAGCCCAAGAGGTTGAGGTTGCAGTCAGCTATGATCACACCACTGTACTCTAGCCTGGATGACACAACAAGACCCTGTCTCTAAAGAAAAAAAATAATAATAATCCTAACATAATAAAATTTGTTCTTTATTTTCACAATGATTCAACTATCATTTTCTGAATTAATTATTTTTCTCCCATTGAATGTAAATGCAACTCTTATCATATTGAAGACTTGCCATGCTTCTACTTTGGTAATCACTCTGAGGTTATAATTGGATTTTCACTTATAAAATTAATTTGGGAAGAATTTACATGTTTACAATATAGACCCTTCATATCCATAAATGTGGTGTGGGTATATACATATGTTGTATATATAGGTACGTGTATACATACACAACACATATCTTCAATTGTTCAAACTGTTTTTCGATAGTCCTTGAGAAAAATTCTACAGGTATTGTTAACATATGCATTTCTTATGAAGTTTCTCCTGGGAGTTAAACATTTTTTTCCTGCTAATATTCATAAAATGTTTTTTATTATACATTATTGGATATTGTTAAGGCATTTATTTTTGAAGAGTATTTATTTTGCAATGTATTTATTTTTGGTTCATTTACTAAACTGTTAATTCATATAGTTTTTTAAACTTATCTTCAGTTCTCCATTTTATTGCATTTTATTTTATTTTTGAGGAGTCTTGCTCTGTCACCCAGGCTGGAGTGCAGTGGCATGATCTTGGCTCACTGCAACCTCCGCCTCCCGGTTTCAAGCGATTCTCCTGTCTCAGCCTCCCGAGTAGCTGGGATTACAGGTAAATGCCACCACGCCTGGCTAATTTTTGTATTTTCAGTAGAGATAAGGTTTGGTCATGTTGGCCAGGCTTGTCTCAAACTTCTGACCTCAGGTGATCTGCCCGCCTCAGCCTCCCAAAGTGCTGGGATTACAGGCATGAGCCACCACACCCGGCCCTAATTCTTCATTTTAAACAATATTATTTACATATAATAATTTTGTTCCTGTCTTATAATTTTACTATTAGTTTCTTCTTCCTGACAAAAACAATAAACTTCTAGAATATTACTAAACAATTCTGGTAAATGGGGGCACTCTTGGCATTGGTGGTATAGTGGTGAGCATAGCTGCCTTCCAAAGGGGGCATTCTTGACTTCTGCTGACTTTAACAGCAACGCATTTCCTATTATGCCATTAAGTTGGCCTTTGACCTTCACAATTCTGGAGTGCTAACTAGGATTTATCAAGGTCATCATCCCTCTATGTCCTTAAAACACCTTGCTTTCTCAGAATAAGGATGGGAGGTGCAAGAGACCTCTGGTGCCTTTTAGACAATACACAAGGACAACACTTGGAGTTCCTGACACTCTTTCACAGTCTCCCGGGTCCATTCATCATCTGCCCAATGTTTTGAATTCCTTTTTTTCATTGCAACTCAGTAACAATGATGAGAGCAATGGAGCTAACACTTGAATGCTTATTACACACCCAACACTTTATAAGTACTTTACTTGTACTAGCCAGATAAATCCTCACAACTACCTTATGTCATATGTACAAATATTTCCACAGTATACAGACTAGAAGTTGAGGCACAGAGTAGTTGAGTAACTTGCATAAGAATGCACACCAAGTAAACCCAGTAAGGGAGGCTGGACTCAGGAATTCTGCCCTGCACTGCATGGCTGTTGTAGAAAGAGGATGGAACAAATGAAACAAAAGCCTAGGCCTACTTACCCTAAAGTATTCCTACTCTCCCCTCCTTCTTACTTTTTTAATCTTAAATATAAAAGAAAAAAATGCTGCAATTCATCTGCTGATACAGGAAGTATATTTTATAGAGGCTATTAATTTTACATAAAATTTGGAGATATATTTTACTTAAAAATTGAAATACATTACACATATGTATGTCACTTGAACATGAAAGTCCCAGTAAAGCAAATACTGAGTTGTGAGCATATAATTTAAGAATAAAAACGGAAAATGACAAAAAGTTCTGAAGGCACCCCTAAAGAGCTTTTCTAGCCTTCTTGCCTACAAAAAAATAATATTTTAAATGATTTTCTCTAAGTTTATTCCAGTGATTATCGACGTTTTTGAGAGTGTAACAAAATTGATAATCCATTTATTTCCACTTAAACACATATGCCATTTTTTTTACATTCTAAGGAACCAAGATAAATATGGCATTTTAAAAAATCAGAACATAAAATATATTTTTAAAAAATCCAAACCTATTCTATAAGAAAAAGGTGTTCAAGGAAAGGTTTGCTGTGTAATCTAATTCAAAAAATCACAATCCTTATGGCTAAGAATTTTGTAAGGTTCATAATTTCGCTGGAAGCACAGAAATTACCTACAACCTAAAGCTAAATTAGACTCTCTAGGATGCTGCATTAACTCTTTCTGATTAAAGAAAATTTTCACCAGACTATATGACACATGATATCAATTTTCAGTCTTACGGGATTTGAGAGGACTCTACTGAAAATTATTCATCTCCTGTTACTAGACTCTTGTTTAAACAAAACAGATTGTAACTCCCTGAGGGCAGAAACAACATTTACCAAACTTTACTACAGTACTTATTAGCACAAAGCTGAGCACGCTCAAGTGTTTGCTGAATTAATGCATAAAGCTTGATATAATTAAGGGGAGGAATGAAATAATCCAAAATCATGTCCTAATAACCTCAATTGAATATATTTTGATACACACACACGCACACATCATCCTTTTTCACCAATGGAGCCCCCATTTACTTTGTGCAGATTAGACACCTGGTCTACAGGCAGCCAGCTCCCTGCCCTCTCGCAGTGGGGCACGGGTCCCAGGTCCCGGTCCCAGACACCTTGGTGCTGGCGGCTGGGCGGACACTCCCCTCGGAGAGGTTTCCCTGTCCCCAGCCGGCCTGCTCCCTGTGGCCATTTCCTTCCTGCCCCAGCTCCCTGGAAGCCATCGTTCTTCCCAGCATATCTCGTGTCCTGGGCAAGTGGGGAGGGGAGTTCTCCCACCCCAGGCCCCCATGTCTGGCCAGTAGACAGCAGGGCAGGAGGAAAGGACGAAGACACTGAACAAACTATCCTCCAAGTCCCCAAACCTCATTCCGTCTCCCACCAGCACCCGGGCCCCCACCTGCTCTTACCCCTTCCCCTCCCGGTTACCCCAAGCCAGGGCCCTTCCTAGACACCGTCCTGAGGGTCACTGGGAAGTACGAATGCTGGGATCTGTAATTTTAAGATTCCCCAGTTGAGTCTAAGGCAAGCTAAAGTTTGAGACTCACTGTCCTTTCTCTTTCTCCTCCCCAAGGTGCGAGGGCGCCATGAGGCCAGGGTGGGCTTCTCCATGTGCCTCTCTGTAACCTGCAGGCTGCTCTCCCACAACTGCAGCCACCAAGGTGTGTTCCTGACCACAAATCAACGTTCCCATCCAGAAGTTAAAAAAATTACTTTTTTTTCTCTTACACATGCACTTCATAAATAGTATTTGCCTTAAAATTCATAAAGCACCTTCACAAACTTGATTTTCACAATAACCTTGTGAGTATTTATCAGCATTTTACAAATGAAAGAATGGGCTTCTAAGAGGCTATTCCCCGCAAGGCACATAAGCTGGTAAGTGGCTAGAGATGGCTGAACCCAAGTGTCCTAATTCCCAGCCTGAGCTCCTTCCACTGTGACAGAGCTGCCTCCTTCTCTATGCTGGGCATTTAATGACCTTGTCTTGTAACAATATTTACATGAAGAAGTATATTCTTTTTCTTTTCTTTTCTTTTTTCTTTTTTTTTTTTTTTGAGACGGAGTCTTGCCCTGTCACCCAGGCTGGAGTACAGTGGCTCGATCTCGGCTCACAGCAAGCTCCACCTCCCGGGTTCATGCCATTCTCCTGCCTCAGCCTCCTGAGTAGCTGGGACTGCAGGCACCTGCCACCACACCCGGCTAATTTTTTGTATTTTTTAGTAGAGACGGGGTTTCACCGTGCTAACCAGGATGGTATCGATCTCCTAGCCTTGTGATCCGCCCGCCTCAGCCTCCCAAAGTGCTGGGATGACAGGCATGAGCCACCGCACCCAGCCGAAGAAATGTATTCTAAGTCCAAAATGATACACATTATCATGTTGAGTAAGTGAAAACTTAAAAATTCAACCTACTCCTAAATTGAGGTTCATCTGTACCTAAAGCATGCTAAAGACTTTTGGCATTACTAACCCTCAAGTGACAAAATGACATAAAAAGAAGTTAAGGACACTCCTTAAATCTATCTGAATAAAGTTTTCAAATCAAGCTTGACAAGTTCTATTTCCAATCCCTTCCTAACATTACTAGCCATTTCTCACTGTTACAGGGGTTCGTTTTGAGTTTTAAAGTTTCTTTCCGGAAGCTGAAGTCATCAGTATTGGTTTCCCTGCCCCACAAGTACAATCCATCCTAGGGGGTGAAGTCAATTTCGAAACATACACCTCTAAGCATCACATCCCCTTGCTTGAAAAGCCCCATGACTTCCCATTACACACAACATGTAGCCCACACTGGCCTATTTCCAGTCAATCCCACCACACACCCTTCATTCTAGATGCACTAGGCAACAATCCCCTAAAACCCCAAGTGCTTTAATGATTCTATGCCTTTCTTCCTGCCTTAAAAATCTGTAATTTGTCCTTCAAAATCAAAAGACTTCAAATGTGGCATTTTGTATTGCTTATCCAGCTATCCTAGCTATAATACCACGATTACAGCACCTAAATAGCTAGTTACACACATACCAGTTTCCTCTGCTAGAATGCAACGGCCTCAAGGCTGAGTCTGTGTGTAATTCATCTTTACAATACCTAGTATCATGCCTGGCACTTCGCTGAGTTAAACGGTTACATTACTATTAACTACAACCATATAAGATAAATTATAGAATGCACTCAATTAAACAAAAATCTTAACACGTAAAGATACTTTCTCAACAATCCAAATTATTTGAAGCATTCCCATTACATGAAGGTAAATATCTATTTTTATATATACAATACAATTAAAGTACCTGGAATCAAAGCCCAGTTTCTGTATAGCGAACAAATGAAAAGACATTCTTTAGGATCCAGCTTGAGAAAGAGAAAGCAGTCACAGATCCCACAAGCTCAGCTTCTTCCTCCTCCTAGTGCCTAGATTTTTGTGTGGATTGCTTTGTGTAGCTTCAAAGCCAACAAGTATCTAAATGCCTATTAGATGCACAACACGTTTTCCTAGGAACCAAGAACATTAAAGAAACATAGCCAATATCTTTGCCCTTAAAGATAAAATCTTTGAAAGATAAGATTTAGGTACATAAAATAATAAGAGAACACATTAAGCACTCAAGCATATGGCATAAAGTCTAAGAACTATAAGAAACCTGAGAAGGCAGATCAGTAATGACCTTAGGGCACGGTTTACTACGATGGTTAAGAAGATGTGGAGCGGGGGGTGGTGGGAGTAGCAGCCTCAAGACATGGATATAACTTAGGTGTGGATTTATGGCAAACAGCCAGAAAAGACAAATACAATACAGCCAGATATTGGACTTGGATAAAAGAATTCCCACCACTTATACTGATGATACAGAATATGAATGATAATAATGTCTAATATTTACTGAAGGTCCACTCATTATATACACAGTACATCAGGCTTTCAGCACTCCAAGAACAGCAAGAACCAGATTTTTCCAGCTAGTAGGCCTGGAAGTGCCAAGAATAAGAAAGCCAGAGTCCCTGGGGCCAGTAACCTCCTGGTTTTGAAGATACCATCTATTTACCCCACTGTGCCACACAAATATTACCATTTTCTTTGCATGCCATTATGTGGAAGGTTGAGAAGCACCGACCTTGGTCAACAGAGAAACCAAGCAAGTTTCAGAGACAACATCATAATGCAGCAATAGAGAGCCGCAGTGGTCCAAACTCTGGTATTGCATTAGAATCATCAGTGGCACTAAAGATAAGAGGTGTCTGAGTATAAATCCAGGGCCCCTAAATCTGAACTCCAGGATTTTTTTTTTATATATTCATAAGTGCTTCTGACATACAGTCAAGGTTGATTATCATTGGTACAGAGAATGACTGGGGCACAATCTAGGTAGTTCTTCACAAAATGTAATGTGAGAATCAGCTTCTTGCTACTCCCAGTGTCCCGGAAACCAGTAGTAATTGTATCACCTGGAAGTAGCTGGAAATGCAGAGTCTCAGGTCCCATTCCAGACCTCCTGATTCCCAATCCACATTTTAACAAGATGCCTGAGGTGATTCACAGACACTTTAAAGAGCAGTGTCTCAACATCGACAGCACACTGGAATCACCTGGGAGCTTTCCACATTACTATGTCTGGCATGGGGGTTGGTGATTGTGCAACCAAGGTAAAGAAAACCCACCTAGGAGGAGCTTGTTAAGCCTGCATTTCTGGGCCCCCACTCTCAGAGATCCTGATTCAATAGATCTCACTTGGGGCTTGGACATCTACATTTTTAACACATCCTTGGGTGACTTTATACAGTCCAAACTTTGAGAAGCAGTGTCATTATGTCAGAAGGTCCAATGAGAAGAATATAGTAACAATCCAGGAGTAAGATGACCTGGAGACTAGTGATGAAATGGGCTTTATAAGGAAAAGGGAAATATATTAGTAAATTCAAAAGATACGCTGAGGGAGAGGTTGGCAAAACGTGATAGCTGAAAATAATGATTAAGAAAGGGAAAGAACTCAAATTCCTTTACTTCCCTCGTAAGAAAGTCATTCTTAAGAAGAACTATTCCTTAGGTTTTAGATGACTTTCAAGTTATTCAGCCTCTCAGAGTCTCATTTTCACCAAGTATAAAAGTGAGGGGTTGGCCGGGCATGGTGGCTCATGCCTGTAATCCCAGCACTTTGGGAGGCCGAGGCAGGTGGATACCTGAGGTCAGGAGTTCAAGACAGCCTGGCCAACATGATGAAACCCCATCTCTACTAAAAATACAAAAAATTTAGCTGAGTGTGGTGGCAAGCACCTGTAATCCGAGCTGCTCAATCCTCAGGAAGCTGAGGCAGAAGAATCGCTTGAATCCAGGAGGTGGAGGTTACAGTGAGCCAAGATTGTGCCATTGCACTCTAGCCTGGGCAACAAGAGCAAAACTCCGTCTCAAAGGAAAAAAAGAAAAAAAAAAAAGGGGTTTCTCTTTGGTTGTCTCCATCCCTAGCACTTAACGACCTTGAGTAGCTACCTACAGCTCTTATCACTAACACGCTGGGCTTTGTACTCTCCCAGGTGGACTGCACAGCTATTTTCTGAGAATTTTGTTTTCATTTTGATTTTCCTGCTCCCCGAACTATAAAGCCTTGGTAGGTTTGGCAGTTTTAATTTGTTTTCTATTTTGAATAGGGAAAGAAATCTATTTTGAATTGGAAAAGAAGGAATGTACTCTATTAATAGAGATATTGAGTTTCAAAGTGAGAAGCAAGATTGCTTTTAAAATTCAGTCATGAAGGCCGGGCTCCATGGCTCACGCCTGTAATCCCAGCACTTTGGGAGGCCGAGGCGGGTGGATCACCTGAGGTCAGGGGTTCGAAACCATCCCCGGCCAACATGGCGAAACCCCGTCTCTACTAAAAAAAAAAAAAAAAAAAAAAAAATTAGTTGGGCATGGTGGCACATGCCTGTAATCCCAGCCACTTGGGAGGCTGAGGCAGGAGAATCACTTGAACTTGGGAGGCGGAGGTTGCAGTGAGCCAAAATTGCGCCATTGCCCTCCAGCCTGGGCAACAAGAGCAAAACTCCGTCTTAAAAAATAAATAAATAAAAATAAAATTCAGTCATGATTTGAAGTAACTACTGCCCCTAGTAAGATCTAGAAATCAGTGGTCTACATAATGATGCTTTTAAGGACAACTTTAGTTAATCAGAATCTCCTCCATATATTTTGCATTAAGCAAAACTGTGCTTTCCAACAGTTAAGAAAAAATTAGAAAACTTAATTACAATGAAAATGTCTAACATCTGTTTGTCAGTTGCAGTTTAGAGAGCCCTTTCACATATTAAGCAAAAATGATCCAGGGGTGCCTTTGAGGCAGATATGGGTCTTATTTTCCCATGAGGCTCAGGGGCACATGACTGGGATACGGCAAGGCCTGGAGGACAGCTGGGTTTCTCTGACTCCAAGCTCAGGCTCGAAGATGTTAAGCACATTCAACGAAGAGGATGCACTAGCACACAGGAGGAAATGCCTTAGAAATCACAAGAGCATCAAGGACAAAACGATTTATTTTAAAGTGAATACAGTATATGAAAACAGGAGAGCATGGAAAGTATATATCACCATCCCAAAGCGGAATATAATTAGGCTTCTAAACAGAGAAATACACTAAGTAAATGTTCACATATTTTAAATATGTATATATGTACAGATATTAAATTAGGCAATACTTAATACAACAACTACTCAACTTAAGTGTTTTGAAGACAATAAATTCTAATTTCCCTTAAAAGTCTTATCCTCACATAATATGAATACAAATGTTACCAGAAAAGGGTCCTGATCCAGACTACAAGACAGAGTTCTTAGATCTTGCAAAAGAAAGAATTCCGGGCGAGTCCGAAGCAAGTTCATTCAGTAAAGGAATAAAGAATGGTTACTCCATAGGTAGAACAGTTTGGGCTGCTGGACTAAGGATACTTATAGTATTCTCATACTTATGGTTATTTTTTGATTATATGCTAAACAAGGGGGTGGATTATTCATGAGTTTTCTGGAAAAGGGGTGGACAATTCCTGGAACTGAGGGTTCCTCCCCTTTTTAGACCATATAGCCTAACTTCCTGACATTGCCATGGCATTTGTAAACTGTCATGGCACTGGTGGATGTGTCTTTTAGCATGCTAATGTATTACAGTTAGTGTATAATGAGCAGTGAGGATGACAGAGGTCACTTTCGTCACCATCTTGGTTTCAGTGGGTTTTGGCTGGCTTCTTTACCGCATGCTGTTTTATCAGCAGGGTCTTTGTGACCTGTACCTTTTGCTGACCTCCCATCTTATCCTGTGACTTAGGATGCCTAACGTTCTGGTAATGCAGCCTGGTAGGTCTCAGCCTTATTTTACTCAGCCTCCATTCGAAATGGATTTGCTCTGATTCAAATGACTCTGACGCAAACATTTCAAAATCAAACAGTAATCTACATTAGTAATTTTCATAAAGTAACTTTCTTATTAAAAAAGTGCATTTTATTGTTTAAAGAACAAATGGCTAGATAAGATACACAACCAAGATAATATGATCTGCTTCTGAGCATGCATAGGGAAGCTGTAAAACTTTAGTAAACCTAACGGAAAAAGTGTAGAATCTGCATCTCTCCACTAGAGTAAAAAGAGAACCACACACACCTACAACACACATCCAGGCCCCATCATATTCAGCAAGAGATTTAACAAGTTCATTAACTGATAACCCATTCCAGTGGTAAGATAGGCATTCCCCTCAAATTGCAAGCTTCCCCTGGGTATCACAAATCTTGCTTATCTTTTAAGTGACTAAGAAAACTGTGACAGTTTTTTACTATTTTACTGTGTTGTTATATCATTGCCAAACCAACCAACACAAAAAAATTCAGATTAAATAGTTTTCAAAAATAATCATATAAAAAAACCCCAGAGACTGACAGGTTGACCATAAAGATATAAAAGAGTGATTCCCCCAAATAACCAGAAGCCAGTAAAGCTCTTGTCAAAAGAGCTCTAGGGTCTTGGGACACGAGGTCAACTTCCCACTAATGTGCCTTTGACAGATGCCTTAGACTTTAGATCTGAAACCTACAATTTTACACGGATGTAATTAACAAAGACAAGAGAACTCAACTTCAATCCCAAACTTCACCTGCTGAACTCAATAATTACATTGGCCATTCACCTGGCCCTATTTTAGTTTTCTCACCAAGAAAATTCTAAGAGGTAACCTTTAAGTTCTACATTTTTATAACATTCCCATGGATATGAAAGATGAGAAAAGAGTGAGAAATAAGGTCTCATTTTCAAAAAACAACAACAACTTTTTAAACTTAGCGGAAAACAATTACATAAGAACTTTATGATTAATATGAAAACCCGCAGAAAAAGATTCTGCTGTTGACAACTCCAACACTGAAAAGCTATATTATAAAAAGTAGTAATTACTGTTAGGAAATAGGAAAAGTATTTGCCCAAAGGGCAGAGTAGTAGCACTTTGGACAAATTTTAGTATTAAAAATATTAATAAAGCCTCGCTCTTCTCAATTACAACAATCTCCCTAAACTAATAATTTGTCTAGGTAACAAGTTTTCAAAAGTAACTGGTCAAGTGACTTATAAACTGTGTTTACAATTAGTGCTACTGTAAACTAGTAGATAAAATCACACGTTTTCATGATCAGTACAATAAACCATACTAGAACTTCTGTAAGTCGTCTTTGTGACAGCTACGCTATTATGTTAACAATTGCTGCTTTAATAAAGTTAAAATTACAAAATGCCATCCAAACATTCTTTATGTGATAGTGATCGTGCCGAAAAACACACCTGACAATCAGCCACAAATATGGAGAAAGATGCCAGAAAAATACAAACAGCTATTAAGAGCTCTCAGGAAAAAAATAATAGTGAGAATGCTGAGAAAATAGAAAGCAGTATTAAAGCACAAAATCATGCTACAATAGTTGTAGATTTATGTATTCTGAAAATAAATTATTCTGCTTTTTAAATGTATTTATATTCAGTGATTCTTGACTGAATTATGAAAGGTCCTCCATGGAGAACTGATCTTCCCTATGAAATGAGACTGCCCTTTATGAGATTAAACAACATCTAGACCCAGATATAGACGTAATTTTTACTAGCTTTGATGACTAGTAACCATTATAACTAAACAGTTCTAACAGTAACTAAATAAAACTAGCAGCCTCTTCCCCTGGAAGAGTAATGTCCCAATGGTTTGGCTGAAGTACAAGCTGATGGCAAAAGAACTAGCAAAACAGGAATTTAGGATTAAACATATGAATAATAAAGCCTAAAGCTACCCCATTTGGAACTATGTACACAGGTTTATGGTCTCTATGACAATGTAGATTTAGTCAGTCCTCCATATCTGTCAGTTCCACATCTGCAGATTCAACCAACGTCAGATTGAAAATAGTAGGCGGAAAAAAAATCCATCTGTACTGAACACATGCAGATATTATTCCCTAAACAATACAGTGTAAGAAATATATAAGTAACATTTACATTCTATTAGGTATTCTAAGTAATTTAGGCATGATTTAAAGTATCCAGGAGTATGTGTGTACGTTATAGGCTAATACTATGCCATTTTATACTAGGGACTTGAGAATCTGCAGATTTTGATATCGGAGGGAGGTCCTTGAACCAATCCCTCGGGGTTACTAAGTAACAACTTGCCTCATTAGCATGAACTTTAAGAAACATTAATATACCTAACACACTCATTAAGAGAAATTAATACAGCCTAATAGGATAAGTATTTACAATGCATAACAGCCACAGTTCAAATATTAGCAACATCCAAATACCCATACGTACATAAATAAAACTGTATGTGCTTTCAGTATTGATGCCATATTATTGGCCAAAAATCAATCACAAATAGATAACATATGCTTATATTTACATAAACTAAACTTATCAAATTTGTTATTTGGATGCTAATGAGCATCACATATTCAGAAAACTTCTAACTGTATCTGTTAATAATAAAATATGTTTAGGTGATTATAAACATTCTTTAGAGTTAGCCAGAAGTCTGTTTCAGAAAGAAAAAAAATGGCTGTAAACATTAAAGAAATTCTTTAAAATCCCAAATTCCCATTGGCATAACCTCTACGAATTAACATAAACACACTCTCACAGCTGGTGCTCAGTTGGGTCTATGTGTCTGTTTGAAAGGAAGCACACCAAGATGGCCTGTGTCCCTGTGTCTCATGCTTCCTTAGCTTTTCTTGGCCCTTATGCCACCCCTAATATGCTCTTTCTACTTCTTGTTCCTGTATCTCTAAGTATGACCCTCTTTTCCTTCTTTTTCCTGGGGAAGGAAGAAACAAGAAAACTAACATTTATTGAGCACAAAATGTTAGGGTTTCTCAAAATTGGACTCCAGGGCTTCATTTCTTTTGCTGTACTGTCCCCTTAGAGGAGATGAAATATAGCATACTAGTTAAGAGCATGAACTTAGGAAACACATTGCCTGGGTCAAATCCTGGCCCTTCTACATTGTAGGGGTGACCTTGGACAAGTTACTTAATATCTTTGTGCCTCAGATTCCCCCCACGTGGTAAAACAAGCACAGTAATCATAGTGTCATGGTGAGGACTGAGTAAACAGTTAAATGAGTTCATCTAAAGCACTTCCAACAAAGCCTGGCAAAGAGTAAGCCCCCTATCAGTATAAGATGCTATTGTTCCCATAAGTATGGAAATAGAAGTTCAATGGGAATACAAATTCAATTACCATTAATGTGAAAACCACCTATTTGCTGATGACTCCCTGTAGTACGTCTCCACTCAGACCTTTTCTCTCATATCCCACCACTGATTGGCATTTCTACTTGGACATCTCACAAATGTCCCAAAAGTAACATGTCCAAGATGAAATTCTTGACCTTTTCCTTCAAACCCATTCCCTCATCCATACCCCTAGTCTTCACTATCTTGGTGAATGCCAGCATTATTTACCCAATTAGAGAAGCCAAAAATGTACAAAGTATTCATAACTCCTTCCTTTCCCTCAATCCAAGCCTAATTCATAAGTCCTATCATTTTCACCTCCAAAATACAACTCAAATTGACCAATTTCTCTCCATCTCCACAGCCACCGCCTTCATCTAGGCCAGCAACCCTCTTGCTAGGTCCCTGAACAGCCTCCTCATGGGTCTCTCCGCTTTTGTCCTTGTAGTGCAACCACCCATTTTCCCAAGAGCAGATTTCACAAAGTAAAAATTTAATCATGTCACTCTCCTCCTGTTGAGCATTCCTCAATGGCTTCCTGTTGCACTGAGAATAAAACTCAAGCTCCTTTTCAAGATCTGGCCCATGCCCATCTCACTTTGATGCACCTCCACCCTCTCCTCTTTCAACATGCTAAGCTCTGTCCTACCTTTAGCACATGCTATTCACAATACTCTTCTGTTCAGCTGACATCTTCTCTATCGGTCTCAGCTTCAAGGCTACCTCCCCAGAGACCTTTCCTGACCCTACTTAAAGTTGGTATTTCCTTTTTTTTCTATCTCAGCTTGTTTCTTTCCTGCAGTGCACTCATTCACAATGTGCAATTATTTTCATTTATTTACCATCCCCCCTTCCAGAATGTAAGTGCCATGAAGGTAGGGGTGACAGAGTCTCATTCTACATTTTACCCCACCAACTAGCATCTGGCTTAGTAGACGCTCAATGATATGGTATGACTGACTATGAATGAACTTACTGTGCTATTTTACATGTATTATCTCATTTATTTTTTACTATAATCAGACAAAGCATTTATTATTCCCATTTTAAGGGTGAGAAACATTAAAGGAGTGTAGAACAGCTCGAATGCAGAAACAGGATTCAAATGCAGGCCAGTGTTGATATGGCTATGCTGCTTCTACCACACCACATTACTCCCCCCATCCAGTCCCCAACAGCTAGATTCAACTCTCTGCCTCCACCCAGTTTCTGACCACTTCTGCCTCTAAGAAGTCGCAAGTGTTTCCTACCATATGGGCTTCAAGGTTCTCGTAAGCTGTAGAGAATAAAAGCTGTGGTCCCAAATGACACAATTTTGCCTCCCAGGGTACAATGGCCAAAATCTGGAGACATTTTCGTTGTCACTACTGGGGAGATACCAGTGGCATCTAGTAGGTGGAGGCCAAGGATGCTGCTAAAATCCTGCAGTGCACAGGAAAGCCCCCTCAACAAAAAAATTATCCCACCCAAAATGCCACAATGCTGAGGTTGCAAAGCCATGTCAATAAGGAACCAGGTTATAGCAGGTGTACCCTTGCCATTGACCACAGGAACCAGGTGGGCAATGGGAATGAGTCAAACAGTACTAATGCAAAGGGGGGAAAAGGTAGTTTTTATCATCCACTTTTCCCATACTCAGGTTCTTTTTTTATTGTTTTGTATATCGTATCTCATGTTAGTCTTTCACCACAGACATGCTTTGTTTGCATGTCTAATGGGTATATCTTTTACTACCACAATTGTTTCCATGACGGAGCACTGGCATACATAAATAGATCAACAGACATATAGACTTATGCATATATGTACTGAGTTGCATTGTGGAAGTGTGAACAGGTTTAATATAAAATGTATTGTTACAATGTCGGCTGTGGTCAAAAAAGTTTGGGAAACATTGTCAAGGTTCTTACTATGTCACAGCCGCCTCTGCATGAGGAAGCTATCAGGTTGAACCTTCTAAAAATAAACATGTCAAGAACCCCTCTTTACAAATATTACCACTAAATAAGTAGCAAATAATGCCCCACAATAAGAAAAACATATATTTATGAAAAGAGACTTTTCAACAATGCTTAACCCTGCCCAACAGTGGAAAGACCATGTTGGACGGCAGTGAGTTCCTCATCAGTGATTAGAACCTATGGAGGAAAGCCCCAGACAGTTTCTAACTCTTGAAAATGTGTGTTTCTATCACGGAGCTTTAAGTTACAAAATTACTTTCTAAATAGAAATGAATCCATTTCTGTCTAGCTTAATATTTAGTTGTTATAATTGTTCTTTTTTTGATCAGTTACAAATGAACTCTTGATGAACAAAAGAATATGCAATGCAATGTGGAAAACCAAACAGCTATTTTAAAGTCCCACATTGAAATACTGTACAATGTCAGCTCAACTCTCACTCATTCTGGGAGGGGGGAAGAAAACAGGAAATAAGGCAGCTTTCAAAAATGTCTAAACTCTGCTCCTCTCTGCAGGATCTGAGTGGTTTTTTGACGCTGTGGCAGGGCATAATCGTGGGGAAGAAATAGGTCTGACATCAGTTTATGACAGTACAGAGCCAGAGAAAGAAGCAACCCAGGTCCAATCATTCAGCAGAATCATCTCTCAAGGTGCCCTGGGGCCTCATGCAGAGGGTTAACAAGGACAGAAAGTCTCTAGACCTGGGTCTGTTCATCCAACTTCCATACATCTGATGGCCATGGTCCAGGGTACACCCAAAAATACAATCTACCACATTCACTGTACCTCCTTTCAATGCTCAAAGGGGCAAGTCAAGCAACGTGCTATACTGTTACATTAATACAAAACTGTATTTAGGTATGGGCATTACTAAATCCAAAGGTGAGTCAACCAAATATAAGTCATGCATCCATCCAAAGAAGATTCAAAGGAAACGCAATCAAAAAAGAAAATATGCAGAAAATAGCAATAAATATCATTATTCTAAGATTTGTTATTGTAACATCCCTGAAGAAGCAATGCCATTCTATATTTTACTACAAAGTGGTTAATGTTTATATTGGTCATTCAATAAAAATGCAACTCCATTCTGTCATCAGATCTCAAATCAGCATCACACATTTTCTTTTATTACAACAACTACAATGTGTCAAGTGCTCTAAACACAAAGTATCTTCCCATGTATCACCCACACCTTTTAGTTATGATCCTTAACAGATCCTGTGGATCCCTGTGGAGTAAATTCGCCATGTGATAACCCCCCACTAGCAGAGAACGAAAGACTCACAAAAGAACCTGAAACTTAAACCAAACTGAACCGCTGTGTACTAGATCTGAAGGCTCTGCCTCATCCACAGTATCGTGCTGCCTCCCCAAGGTGAGCTTTTCTAACCTGCATACTAGCCAGCTTTTCAAGCTTGCTACTGAGAAAAAAAAAGGGGGCGGGGGGAAATGTGCTGGAAACAAACAAACAAACAAAGAAAAACAAACTTGGTTTTTCTAGGCTTGAATCGGCAATGGGGGGGAAAAAAAGTACCCTAAGAACAACCTTCTTGAGCCCATTAAAACATACAGAGATGACTGGCTTTTTATGACTGAGTGGCTTTTATTGGTGGCTGTGATCTCAGGGGAAGCCAATTTGCTGTGTCCTATTCCTTGACTTATACTGGACCCCAACTCCTGGCTAAGGGAACTTTGAATCACCAAGGAAATCTGAAAATATACTGAGGGATAAATCAACAGTAATTAAATAGTTCAGTAGCCAAAAGCCCACTGAGGCATATAGAAAAAGCAATGTAACAGCATTTCACTAGTTGACTTAGAAAAATTAGGCCTGTTATCCAAACTGCTACAACTTGCCTTATCGAAATTCAACCAGGAAACAAAGGAAACCTGAAGTCAGTCCGAAACATACGAATGCTTCAACTTTGTTTTTTTTTTTTTTTCAGCACATCATTACACATCATCCATTTGGTGCATGGCAGAGGGAGGGGAGGAGAGCCCTCCTCACCAAAGGTTCCCAGGGCAGCAGGGAGGATTAAGGCTCGGGCGCCCCAAACACAACACAACCTAGAAAGTGACGTGTCGAGGGGAATCACAAATAAAGTGCCACCGGCGGCGTTTGAGGCCAGGAAGAAAAAAGTACGCTAAAATTTAATTATAAGTTTAAGCAACTCTCTAGGACATGGAACGTGCGTTTGCTTTGAGCTCCACGGAATCGTTTCCAAGCCAAAGCAAACCATCCCGGCGGTCAGAGGCCGAGATAACGGGAAGGCGGCCAGTCGTACCAATCAGCAGCGCTCAAGTCTCGTTAGCGCAGACCTGCTGCCCGCGGCCAGGTCGGGCAGCTGTTGATCCCCGGGCCATTCTTTTAAAGCCCAGACAGAGCGCGGGTGGGAAGCGTGCGAGGAGAGCTGAGCCAGGGAGTTGCGGGGAGGAGAAGGTAAGAACGTCCCAGTGAAAAAGTCGGAGAGGGCTGCAAACTGGCTGGTCCGGCTGGCGGGGCTCGGCGCGGCGGAAGCGGGAGGAGAGGGGAAGGAAGGGGAGGGGAAGGGAGGGGAGGGGGCCCGCGCCTCAAAGTTCCGCGTCCCGGCGGCGCCGGCGCTAGGGCTGCTCACCTAACAGGAGCGTGGTCCAGGTCCGGCCGCGCCCCGCGCGCCGCAGGCCCAGCGCCCAGCGCAGCCGGGCGGCCAGGAGCCCCCCAAGGCCGCCCCCGGCAGGCGGCGCGCCGGGCTCGGCGCGGGGCCCCTTCCTGCCCGCGGCGCCCTTGCGCCCCGGGGACAGGGGCGCGCGCTCGGGCCCGGGCTCCCCGGCGCCGACGTCCGACGCCCCCCTCAGCGGCGACTGTGAGGCGCGGGGCGGCTGGGGCGGCTTGGGAGCCGCCTCCCGGTGCTTGTTCCGCGCCTGCAGGACCATCTTGGCATAGTCGCGCCCGCTCGCTGCGCGCGCCCGGACGGCGGCCAGAGAACGGCGGGCTGGCTGGGCGGCTGGGCGCAGCTCACTCTCCAGCGGGCAGGCGGGCGGGCGGGCGGGAGGGCGGAGGGCGGGCCCGTCCCTCCCCGCGGGCCGGGAGGCGGGGAGATCGTGGAGGCCGGGCGGCTGCTGCCTGCCTGGCAGTACCGCCGGGAGGCGGCGCCGGACTTGCTAGCCCGCCGCCGTTGCCGCCGATCCGGTTGTCACGGCGACCGCGGAACGCCGGGGGGCGGGGGCGGGGACACCCTGCGAGCGGCCGCGGCCCCGCCCCCGCCGCCCCTCTGCGCCGGACGCGCGCTCCAGGCCGGCCAGCGCGCACGCGCGGACTTCCGGCGCAGGCGGGGCCCGACCCCTCTGGCGCCCGGCTACCCACACCTCTTCGGCGCCCGCGCTGGGCTCGGCCGGTGCGAGGACGCGGGGGCGGACAGCCTTCCGGAGGCGGCCGCCCTTCCATTGTGGGAGTGATGGGGCCGAAGGAAGAGCCCTCTCGGGATCGGGGCGCTGATTCAAGTTTCGGAGCCTATTAAGGCTGCGCTTGGAGCCCGCGCAGGCGAGACGCGGCGGGGCAGGGAGAAGGCGCCCGGAGCGGCCACTTAGGGGCGCTGTGCGTGCGCCCTGGGCGCCTGGTCGGCCCCACCGCTGTGAAGCGCGCGGGTGGCAATCAAGTCACCGTCTCCGTTTACTCCCCACAGTGTGGTCGCGCAACTTGGATCGCAGTCCCTCACTCACCGACAAGAAGAACGGGTGCGACCCGATTTAAAATAGTAACAGAGTATTAAAATAGCAGCCAGGAATCTCATGGGGAGCTGATAAGGGACGAGGCACAAGTGTAAACTGAAGACCAGGGTAGGAGCCAGGCTGAAGGTGATAGGATGGATTGTCTGGAGCAGGAAAGATCATCAATAAGTACATTCAGTTTGTTACACTTGCTGTAACCTTGTTGCTTAATAGAAAGCAGGAAAACTTTGCGTTGATAAGATAGGAGATTTTAGTCGAAAATATGTTTTGTTTTACATAGCAGAATGCACGAGTAAATTAAACCCGGGAAAATTTAGAAACCCAGGTAGATCCCAATTCTCCCTCCACCCCTGCATTCTTTGCACAAAGTCTTACAACAGCATGGATTACAACTGGGAGGTTCCTTTCCTGGCCGTGCCCAGTGGCTTGTTCCAAAAAGTTGTCTTTAAGTCCCAATGTTGTAAATCAAGGCCCATCGTTCTGCTTATCTCTATTGTAATTCCAGGGACTTCACGTGGCTTTCTCGCTCTTTGTTTCTTTGCCCAGTGATTTCTTTACTAATACCAGCATTCGTTCACTGTTAGCCTTTTTAAGAGACAGTGGATTATTTTGTAAAGGGAGGGTGTTTGCCATGCTAATTAATACTCCCTCATACCCTGTCTAGTTTATGAATTTGGATTTTCCAATGTCTTTATTGGAGCAAAGAACAACTATTTTTCTACACTGGTTTAAAAAATAATGGTTGAAAGTAGGATGCAGAAGGCTTGGATTCTGAAACATTGTGTCAGCTGAACTCAATGCTACCTCTAGGATTAATGTTGAATGTATTCAGTTAAAAGAAAGCTAATTCAATGCCTATTAAAGATAATAGGAATAACTGGCCGGGCGCCGTGGCTCACGCCTGTAATCCCAACACTCTGGGAGGCCGAGGCGGGCAGATCACGAGGCCAGGAGTTCAAGACCAGCCTGGCCAAGATGGTGAGCCTCTGTTTCTAATAAAAATACAAAAATTAGCCAGGCGTGGTAGCAGGTGCCTGTAGTCCCAGCTACTTGGGAGGCTGAGGCAGAAGAATCGCCTGAACCCGGGAGGCGGAGGTTGCAGTGAGCTGAGTGAGATATGCCACTGCACTCCAGCCTGGGCGACAGAGTGAGACTCCATCTCAAAAAAATAAATAAATAAAAATAACACAAATAACTTGATGGATTTTTTTTAATGATTAGAAAGACGCATGGAAAAAGAGGTTCAACATTTGAATTATTAGATTGCTGTGTGTCTACTTTATGTGATAGGCCCTGAATTCAGGAACTGCCTCCCTTAAGCTGGTACCGTTTGTACCAGGAAAACACTTGTTGAATGAGTGAGTGAATGCAGTTCCACAAGTGCTTGTCAGTTCCCCTTCTCGGCTTGGCAACCATGCGGAGAATCCCAGAGAGGGGCAGTGTGAGGTATTAGTTTTTTGGTTTTTTTGTTTTGTTTGTTTGTTTTTTCTTAAACACGGTCAATTTAGATCCAGGTTGCAGCCACTACATTGACCCATACCAGCCTTGACCAAGGTATTATACCTCTTTGAATCTGGATTTCTTCATTCTTAAAATGGAGGCAACAAAAACATCTAGTTCACAGGTTTGTAAAAAATAAGACAATGTGTGTAAAGCATCTAACAATTACATACATCCAAGTAGTTGCTCAGTGAATGTTCAAATTGTCTGGATGTTGGTAGTTGCTCAATAAGTGTTCAAAGTAGTGGATGACGTTTAAGGAGAGTGGCAAACTTCTGTCCTCCCAGAACCTGAGGTTGACATTCCAAGTTGGGGTATAGCAAGGGGAGAATGCCACTCTGAGCGGGAGAGCTAGAACAGCCACGTGATCTTTGAGCCAGGCCTGCTGGGCTTCAAGCTTTTCAGCTCTCTGGGCAGCTGATGTTCCTGAATGGTTTCCTGCTTTCCACAGATGCTTTACAAATGTTGCCCATCTCATAGGTCCTTAGGCCTGGATAAAATAGTAGGCAACTCCTCGTGCCCCCTCCCAAAAGGGAGGCATTTCACACAGGAAGGGTGGAGGAATGGAAACCAGAACAGTCATGGAAGATTATGTGCCAGATTTCATCTTATCCTTAGTACAACGAGATCCACAAGAGCAGAGAATGGGAATGCAGTTAATTTCTATATGTATCTGTAGACCAGTGCCTGCCACACATAGCGGTGGATGCTAAAAAACAAAAAATCTCTGGCAAACTGAAAGCTGCATATTAAAAAAACATTTTGTACATGGATGATCTATGAATGGATCTAAGATTATAATGAAATTAAGCATTAAAATTACCAGCTTTAATGTGCTTTTTTTCTGGGAGTTCCAGATGCACCAGAAAGGTACTTCCTGCGTGATGCTATAGAAATACTGGGTCAGGGCAGACAGATTTTTAAGGACAGGAACCTGAAAGAGCAACCACTTATAAAGAATTGCTGCTGCCCTGGCCCCTGGGGTGCAAGCCGAGTCTTTTTCTCACTACAAGTTACACTTTGGGCATTGAAATAAAAATGTTTAATTAAAAAGACATATCTTTTAAACTTTGGGGATAGAGACAGAGGAGATTATAAGGAGGAAATGAGCATAAAATAAAAAGCAAGAACATAAAATCATAGAAGAAAACAAGATGTGGAGAAATAAAGCTTAGTGATGATAAGGTATAGGAATCAGGGAAACATTGTCAGATGGGCAATGAAAAAAGTAAATTTGGTCAAGGGAAGACTATGTTGGGATCCAGTTTTCTTATGTCTCCACATTGGCATTTTAAAGGCCCCATTTAGAACTTCTAAATATTCCCCTTTTCCTCCTACTTGCTCTCCTACCCATAGAGTGACAGCTGAATGAGAAATCCATGACATTTATTTGTCATTTCCTTGAACTAGGTCACTTGATCACTGTATTGGAAAAGTGTCCTAGGGTCAAGTTCTAGAATCTGACATTTGTCTCGCTAAGCAGTTGCTCATTCCAAGAGAGGAACCTGCATAATTCCAGCACACTTCTTGGAAACCTAAAATGGGTGCAACAAAATATGTCTGTAACATTCTACTTCCCAAAGCTCCAGCATTAACTTGACACTGTATTATAATATATTCTTTTAGTCTGATGAGAACAAATGTAAATTGCTACTCTATTGCTCTTCACATTTTATCTTCTGTCTTTACTGGAGCTGACCTTGTAATTTAAACTGTTCATGCTCCAATGAGTGTTCCTGAGGAACTCAGAGTTCATTATTAGGTCTAGTTATAGTGCATCATCAAGAACCACTCTGCTGCAGAGAGGCATGTCTCTTTAGAATGTAATTCCTGTTGTTGAGGGCTTACTGTGTCTTTAGTAGATATTAGAGACACTTAAAATTCATATACTAAATCCCCATCCCCAAGGGCTTACAGTTTCATTGGACAGGCAGGGTAAGCTAGAAAAACATATATAGCAAAATATGTGATTCAGAGAATAAGTACTGAAAGATTTCCAAAGGGAAGAGATGATGGCCAACGTGATTTAGTTTTCAGGGAATAGGTGAAATTTGGTCTAGGCCATGCTGGAAAGCTAGATTTTGTTTTAATAGAAGGGAACATGGCAAAGGAATTATAATCAGGGAGCTATATATTTCTAAAAACCCTTGCTCAGTGCCTGGCACACAGTCGGTGCTAATATGAACACTTTAAGCCTCTTCAGATGAGGAAGGAAGGGAAGAAACAGCTAATGTACGTTTTAGGAATAAGTGAATGGATTAAAGAGTGAATGAATGAGGTAACTAATGAGTGGAACATGAAATGCCTAGAGTACCCCATCTGAAGCCTGGCTTTCAGAGTTCCCCAAATCTAATTGGGCCAGAGCAGGCTTCTCCCCCAAGGGTACTTAGTTCCCCCTACTATGAAGGTGGCTTTAGGAATACTGGGAGGCAAAAATTCTACCTCTGGCCTCCTCTTTGGGCCAAAACTTGCTTTCCTCCAGCTTGCTTCTGTTGACTCCTTTTCAGAGGCCTGAACCTTCCTCTCACCTGCCCCCAGACACAGGAAGATTTGGGACCAATTCAGTTGGACATCGTATGGTCAATCTCCTACCTCCATTATCTAGGGTGGGAACCTGGATGTATCACACAATGTATCCTCTGACTCCTAAGCTGTTCCCTCTACTCAACCTTGCCTTATGCTTCCTGGGGTCAGCGATCTGTTCCTGATACACTCAGCTCTTCTCTGTAGCTTCCACCCCTTCCCAGAAGACCCTTCTCCTATGACAGGTTCATTCTCCCACAGCTCCACTCCCTCCCTCCCCAAGCCTTCTTTCTCCCTCCTGGAAAACTCCTCTGAACTCCTTTTTATCTCCGCTCTTTGTCACTAGTGTCTTGTGCAGACTGCCCATCAGCTCCCCCTTGACCTCACCAGCATTGGCCCCAGTCCTTCCAGCTCCTACCAGTGCTAGGAATGACTTCAACACTGAGCCTCTCAGCCCCTTGACATCTTCATCTCCAGGGACCTGCACTCCCACTTCATGTCATTGACCAACACTTATGGTCTCACCTTGCACCATATCATCACCCCAGTCTGGCTTTGCCTCTGCATTTTAAAATTCAAACATCCAATCCTCTACTGTCTCCAAGTCTGTTTGGTATTCTATCTTCATCCCAGGGCCTGTCACTGCAACTCCCTCTGCCGGGATCTTTCCTTGCTTGGTCCTTCTGTCTCATCCACGTGGCAGAATGTTACTATCCAACTTTGGATCCATACCCATGCTATTTACTGGAGTGCTGGAGAAATCCCACAACTTAGAAGGCAGGAACCCTATGGATTCATAGTTTCCATTAGCAACTGGATCCCACATACTGCCTTCTACATTCTCCTAGTTCCATTCTCCCAAGAAGATACAGCAAATGCCCACTAGTCTCTTAAACCTGCTACCATGTTACCTACTCCCACTCCCCTAAACATGGCCTTGCCTCCTACTCAATGGAGAAACTGGGCACCATCAGAACGAGCTGCCACATACCCTCAGACTCACCAAAGAGTCTGCTTCTTACCCCAGTGTAAGCACTGAACAGGCAGGTGGGTGTATGGGTCTGAGACTGAGGAGAGCTGGCCTGTAGACACAGGTTTGGAAATCTTCAACAAAAAGACAATAATGAGATCACCCAGGGGATGTATGTGAGGTAAAAAGAGCCTAGTTTTTGAACTCTAGAGGACATCGATGTTTGTGAACAAGAGATATCTGTAAGGGAGACTGGAAAAGAGCAGCCAGAGAGATCACAAAACCCAGGAGCATGTGGGTCAGAGAAATCAATGGAAGGAAGTGGTCAGCTGACATGATAATGACTGGCATGTCCTGTGAACCAGAAACATGGAGGTCTTTAACCATCTTGGTGAGAGCAGTTCTGTGCAGTATTAGATGAAGATGCCAGACTTCTGTGAACTTGAGTGTGACTGGAAAATCATTCTGTGGAAAGCACAAGGACTCCTAGAAGCCTCTGAGGAAGCAGAGATAGCAAGTATAAGGGACTCTGCCAAGGATGTCTATGCATGAAGAAAGGAGAGAGATCTAGTGGTTGCCTTGGGGAGATGCTGGTTTAGTGGAGAGTTCTAATGAAGATAACAGCCATGTCATTTGGGCATGCTTAAGACTGTAGAAAGGCAGCCAGAAGAGTGGAGAGATGACCAAGCAGCTAGTTAGTAGAGGGAGCACCATCCCCTGGAAGAGAGGTTGGCTGTGTCCAGAAGAGGGGCTCCTCCTTGTGATGGGGTGTCTTTTAGTCACCTGAAACCCCAAAGCCCAAGCCTGCTTTTCCTCCAGTCTCCTTACTCCAGCAAGTGGCATTACCATTCCCCCTATTCCTTTATCCAGGCAGTCATCCTGCTGATTCTGTCTCATTAATGGTCCTCAAATCAATTCATTGCTTTCCACCCTCAATGCCATGATCCACAGTCATTTTTCCCATGGTCTTCAGCAGCAGCTCTAACTGGCCTCTTTGCATCTTCTCTTGTTGCCCATCAATCTTCCAGAGAGCTGTTTCCAATATGCAAATCGAATCCTGTTACTCCTTGTTTTGAAAACCATTCACCACTTCCAAATCTGTCTACATGGCTAACTAGGCCTTCAGGATCTATGACACACACCCTCTTCCTGCCCCTTCTTCTCCAGCCTTGCCTCTCACCATTTCCCAGTGCCCCTCACCATTTCCCAGTGCTTCTCACCATTTCCAAGTGCCTCTCACCATTTCCCAGTGCCCCTCACCATTCCCTAGTGCCCTTCACCATTTCCCAGTGCCTCTCACCATTCCTCAGTGCCCGATGCCCTCTCTTCCCTGGACATGCACATATATTGTTATCTTGGATGGCCACCCTTCTGTCCTGCCCAGGCCCTGCCAGTTCTCCTGGATGACTCTGGCTCAGTCTTCACATCTCACTTAGAACTCAGATCCTGCAGGAACTCTTCTCTTCCTGTAACCTAGACCTTCCCCTGTCATATCTCCTACCACAGTTTTTGTTTTGTTTTGTTTTGAGACGAAGTCTCGCTCTTGTCCCCCAGGTTGGAGTGTGATGGTGCAATCTTGGCTTACTGCAACCTCCGTCTCCCGGGTTCAAGTGGTTCTCTTGCCTCAGCCTCCCGAGTAGCTGTGATTACAGGCACGCACCACCACACCCAGCTAATTTTTGTATTTTTAGTAGAGACGGGGTTTCACCATGTCGGTCAGGCTGGTCTCAAACTCCTGACCTCAGGTGATCCACCCACCTCGACCTCCCAAAGTGCTGGGATTACAGGCATGAGCCTTACCACACTGTTTTGTCTGCTTATTTGTCTGATTTCTTGTTAGACTGTAAGCTTCTTGAGCCTGTTATGGGGTGAGGAAAGTGGAATTGGGCTGAGAGAAGTTGAACTTCAGTCCAATCCAATAGGGAACTCTGGAGCTAGGATGCCCCTTCAAACTCATTGCAAGTTGCAGTAAAGGTCCCAAACCTTTGACATTCACATCAACCTATTATCAATGTTGACTGCTTCCAGTGAGCGGGAGTAACCGCGGGAAGGCAGCTCCCTTCAGCCAAGAGCAAATGCCAAAGAGGGACTCAGTTGGGAGCCCTCAGCCACCAACACCCCTGTCATGCTGAGGGGAGGAGGGCTTCAGACCTGAAGGAGGAATCTGGGTGGCCACCACAGCATTGGCTACCAATACCTTTGGTGGCTCAGGGCCACCACATATACCATAGGTGCCTATTAAATCTTTGTTGGTTAATGATTGATTATGTGATTAAATGAATTAATTAAATCACAGAAAACAAGTCTAATTACATTAAATGACTCGAGATTTAGGGCCTTAAAGAAGGGCAAATGTTTTATTTAGAAATAACTAGTGAAGGTTCTTGAGCAAAACACGAATGGATTTTAAACAGGATTTGAGGAACATTGTGCAAGTAGATATGTTATGAGGGAGTAAATTTGTGACGTGGGCGGTGTGGATGGCTGAGATGACAGCAAGAATGTGGACGGGAAGAAATCCTAGGGGCTGGGAGGCTGCTGCTTTAACAGGAAGGATGAGGTATGGCACGCCTGTAATACAATGTTTAGAGCATGACAGGACAAATATGAGACCAGCTGAAAGGTTAACTCTTTGGAAAATATGTATAATTGTACTTGACCTCATTACTATTAATAGGTTCAAGCAAAGATTCTCCCATTTTGAATATATTAAGTAATAGATTAGATGTAAATTCCTTGAAGGCAATACTGCATCCCCAGTGCCTAGGGCAGTAGCTGCACACACTACATGCATAGTACATTTGTTGAATAAATAAGCGAATCAAATCTTGACTGACAGAACTCTAATACAGATTCCTAATGATTAGGAAACAGATTGGTGTAAGTCTAGACCTTCAAAGTATTCACTGTACATTTCTAAACTATAGTTATTTTAGAATAATCTTGCAGATATATTTTAAAACTGAGAGATTTAGTTGTTTTACTTACCAATCAGGCATTAATTCAATTCACCCGCCCATCCCCCCATTGCCATGAATCATGGTTTGTTCTTAGGAAATGAACCTTAAGGAAATAGCTGGAAACATTTCATTGCCATGGCAAGATGACCTGGAGCACACTCTGCTCAGCAATGCTGGAGTGGGTGAACTCCCTACTTTTACTTTTGCCAGCCAAGAAGCTCCCTGTAACTACAGTATCCAGTTTGTAGCAGGCAACAGATTAGGGAGGAGTTGCTGATAAGGAGTCTTTTGCTTTTAAAAGAAAACTAACTGACATGAATTCCAGCACCTGATTTTTGCACCTGAACTATGAACATTGTGTCCGGAGGAGTCAAGGCTGCTCTGGCAAGAGCTGAAGTATAAAGTGCAGTGAAATTGCGCTCTAGCATTGGCGTCTTGCTTGCAGAGCAGTGTACACCATGCTAGATTTCTAGCAGCTTTGGGAGGAATATGCCTTGTGTGTTCTGTGCAGTCTCAGGAGGAATCAAAACAAGTGATTCCCAGTTGCCATTGGCCCTGAGTTAATGAGAGAATTGGAGGATAGAAGATAAAAAAAAAAAAAAAGAGCTTATTCCCATCCTTTCTGGCCTACCCAAAATGGCTTCTTTTATGGATGCAATGGACAAAAGAGGAAGTGGCATCAGCTAAGCACACAGAGGAAGAAGTGGCATCAGCTAAGCAGACAGCCCAAAATTCCATGGTTGGTCCGTAGACTTCCACCCATGTTTTGAGGGTTTCCACCTCTGGTTGGGCGTGACTGGGGTTGCGGGGCTGGGTAACGATATTAATGATATTTTAGGGCCAGTGTGCTTTTTCTCATCCTGAGCCTCTCTCAATACTCAGTTGTTCAATGTGTGGAAGTAAGAGAGGGTTAAGTTGGGCCTCTGGATTCCCCCAAAGAGATGCCACAATAATACCCCCCAGTGATTGTTTCAAATGATGTGTCTTGCTTTGTGCCATCAGCATTTAGTCACACTTGGATCTTAAACAGCCTTGAGAGCTAGTTGGAACTGCCCAATCTATGCTTATCATAGCACTGCAATTCACACGCAGACTTGATGTTTGTTCTCGTTTCCTCATCTCTCATGAAAAAAAAAATACACAACTAGGACTGTAAGAACTGACACACAATTCCTTCAATGTCAGCTTCAAAGTTCTAATCTGCAATATTATTTTCTTCATGAGAATTAGACTTGCATGGAGAATCTGATGTTAGTTAATTTACATAACGCAGACAACCATGTAATACAAGATTCAGCCCTCCATAGCAGTCCTGGACAGCCAGAGAATGCTTGGCTATCTTTGAAGCCCACTCCAGCCAAAGTGGGTAAACAATGAAATGATGGGATGCTAAACTTCCACTGTTCAGTGTGTTAAATGCAAACATTCAAAAAAATTAATTTGTCTCACTCCAACCTTATGTATTCTGAGTTTCTTTTCTGCTGTGACTATTTTGGACAAATGCATGCAATCCAGAAACCATGGAGCAAATAAGTCGATTAAAGGAGAAAGAGTATAGTGAGACCAGGGGACCAAGGACCTTAACAAAGGCAGCCCAGGGAATGAAGACATGATGGAGGGAGAGGAGGAAAGCTAAGGGATGGGCAGCTCATTGGAAGCTGGAGGCAGAGGTGACACTGATGTTTGGAGTCCCTCATGTGGCTGGGTATGATGCCTCAGGGAAACTTCTCTGGAGCCCCAGAACAGGCCACTGCTGAACCCCAAGCCTGCATCATCCCTTCACCTAGTTTATTCACTGGGATTCCAGGCATAATTTTATTTTAAAGATGGCAATGCTGCTATAAAAAATAAAGGCAAGCAAAATATCTAGGAAGCTTGCTTAAGATGCACTTTATCAGCTCCTGTCCCTAGAGAATGAGTTTCAGGTGAGGTCTTTGTCTGCATTTCTAGCCAGAGGACTGTGATGCACACGGATCTTGACCACACCTTGCAAAATGCTGGCCTGAAAGGTGGTTTAAGGGTCATTACTCCAAAGGAATCAGTTCTGAGTGTTTGGAGGTCACACTTCTCACTAACTTAAGGGTTGTTTTTTTTTGTTTTGTATGTGTGTTTTTATAGATATGGAGTCTCACTATGTTGCCCAGGCTGGCCTCAAAATCCTGGGCTCAAGAAATCCTCCTGCCTCAGCCTCCCAGAGTACTGAGATTATAGGCATGAGCCACTGCACCTGGCAAAGGTTTTTCAATTTTTTTTAACTTTTTGCTCCTGTATTCCATTTTTTGAGGACAAATATTTTCTCATATTCCTCTATTAGGAATATTTAATAATCTATACACTTGTGAAGGACACATTCAGAAAAAGTAAACAAAATTTTAAGAAATCATGGAAAAAAAATAGAGTCATATTTCCACAGTTTATCCTTCATCCTTTTTTTTTTTTTGCTTTTTTTTTTTTTTTTTTTGAGACAGAGTCTCACTCTGTTGCCCCGGCTGGAGTGCAGTGGCACGATCTCGGCTCACTGCAACCTCTGCCTCCCAGGTTCAAGCGATTCTCCTGCCTCAGCCTCCTGAGTAGCTGGGATTACAGGCACCCAGCACCATGCCTGTTTAACTTTTTTTGTATTTTTAGTAGAAACGGGGTTTCACTATCTTGGCCAGGCTGGTCTTGAACTCCTGACCCCATGATCTGCCCAACTTGGCCTCCCAAAGTGCTGGGATTACAGGCGTGAGCCACTGTGCCCAGCACCCCCTCCTTTTTTTAGAGTCATATTTTGGAGGAATAGCTATTGAATGTCCATCATAATTCTGTTTTAGTGGTTTAAGATGAATCTTGGAAACAAGTCTTAAAATTTTTGCCAAGAGAATGAGGTAGGTAACAATAGAACATGTACTATTTATAAAACTTTATTAAGAGGTTACACAGATATATTATTTTGGGATCTGTGGAGTTAGACTATTTCAGAGCTGGTGTCATCTAACCCTTTTTTTGGAACCTGAAAGTGGGGGGCAAAAGGAGTAATGACACGCTCAGTGGATACCCATAGGCCGCTGCCTCTCATCCCTGCAGCTCTGGCAACATTACAATTACCTGGGAGACTCTGAGAAATGCTGGTGCCCAGATGTCACTCCAGGCAAATGCAGTCAGAAAAGGATGGCATCTGTACCTTTTAGAAGTTTCTCAGGTGATTCTGCCAAGTGGGGAGCCTGAGATCCACAGCTTTACGGAAAAGAGAAATGACCTCTTTGCTCATTCCTTATGATATGATAGATTTTTAACATATCTATCTAAAAGTAAATTTATCTTTACCCAAGGTCTGTACAGTAAAAGGAAAAGATAATGAGGTAACAAGTAATGCAGAATGTCTCTCTGATCACAAGTCAAAATGTGGAAGTGGGTTTCATACATCAAAGGTGGGACTTCGTTCCTGGCACTGATCTCTATTTGAGCTCCTCTTTTGTAGCCTCTACAACAATTAGGTTAGCTCATGAATGCTAATTTATCCCACAGGGCACAGTAGATATACAGTATTGGCTAGAAAATGATTTGAAACTTTAACCTGGGATGCCAGAGGTTTGCCTCCCAGACCCCCGCTTGTCTCCTCTGCTCGGCCCCAGTTTGGCTGCAGCGCAGGCAACCTGAGCAGGACTCACCCTATCTCCCCTCTCCCTGGAAGAGAAACAGAAAGAGCGTGAAGATGATGGATGGAGGAAGGGAGAAGTGAATCAAGGTGCAAGACTGAGAGCTGGTGAAGAGTCATGAAATATCTTGGAGAAAATTTTCTCAAATACCCTTTTTTCCTGGAGTTACTCAAGCACAAGATGCATTTCTGGAGCCAGCCAAGAAACAGGCCCATGGAATTTTAAGAGTCAAGAAAACAAAAGAAATCCAGGCTTAGCCAGCCTATAGATTTGTGTATGGGCATGATACAAAGCATTAATGATACATTTGTTCTTTATGCCCCAAAATAAGAAGACTGATACACCATCAAGGAAAACTCCCAGAAAAGGGAAAAGCCTTACAATAGCAAATAAAAAGAGCCCTACAAAACTAGCCTTTACCAAGTTCTAGGGACTGTCTCAGGATATCACATATACTACCTTGTTTAATTCTCACAGGAGTCTACAAGATGCATCCTTTCATTATCCTCAATTTGTAGGAGAAAGAACTCAGAGAGGCTCAGGAAACTTGCTCAAGGTTATATGACTAGTTAGGGGTGGAGCTGGGGTATGAACTCAGGCCACTGTTCCTAACCCTTGACACTACACTGTCTTGTGAGATGGACAATTCATAAAAGATAACAACATGAGTTTTTTTCCCTGAAAAGCTAAAAATTGCTTCCTTGAAAATAAAGATGCTAAGAGCCCACCCTAAGAATCACAGCCCATCCTAAGAAAGTATGTTCAGTGCAATTGAGTGTGGCAAATTATGGGGATTAACTTGAATTCTCTTTATATATTACAAAGGAAGTCATTAGCAGACTTTGGAACTCTGTTGTTAGTAACAAATGGCTTACACCCCAGCTCACTGCAACACCCCAGTGTGCTGTGATACCACCATGGCTGGGAACCATTGGCCTGGAAAACAGACCTAGGCAGAAAGATATTTATGTAACTGAGTTGAAGAAGGTAGCTGGAAGGTGCATCAAGCTAGACATTGGCAGTGTGTGTCAGGTGCTCCAGCTTAGGGCCTTCCTGGAAAATGGGCAGGAAAAATAGATGGTGACAAAGCAAACACATCAGTGTTGTGGGTGAGCCTGCAGAGATAAGTTCTGGGGCATTCTGCTGCCTCCCAAGACTACATAAGTCCCAGGAGCCACAGCATTTGTTGCATAAGATTAAATCACTCCAAGCTGAGAATTTCCCCCTTTGAAGGAATAAATGGCAAGCCATGGGGGAAAGAATGAGCCAACTCTTCTAGGACATGTGTGCCTCCACTTAGGCATTTTGGTCCCTTGACCCTCCAAGACATCGATGTGACTTTGGCCAAGTCACTGGTTGTTACCAGGAGGGGATGAAATACGTGTTTCCCTAAATCCCTTCCAACTCAAAAAATATGGGATACTTTGAATAAAATGAGATTGGTACAAAATTCTGATTACCTTTGAGAATGTCTAGCTCTGATTGCTAGATTTTCACTGCATATTTTCCTCTGGCTTTCAATTATCTCCCAATAATTTACCCCCAAATCTTTATTACTTCAAATGAATAGACTTTTCATAGAGCCCTACTGCATCTCTAGTCCGCAGACACTAAGACATACATTAGCATTATTAAATTGTAAGCCAGAGACATATCTATATATCTAAATACTGTGCATACTTTCCCTGATCATTATGTACTTTTTCCCCATTCCATTACCACTTAAAATGCATTTTGTGATATTTCATTAAAGAGGCATAATTACATTAGAGAAGTTTGTTTTCAGACATCAACATGTGCCTTTGGGTTACATTTCAAATTATGAAGATGGACTTAAAAGAGATAACACCATTTAGTGTGCTAATTACCACAAGATTCTCAAAGTGCGCCAGAGCTCTAGGTGCTTTTGCTGTTTAAGAAATGTGACTGTAAGAACTTCCACTCATAAAGCTTAGCATGCATTGACTACCTACTATGGATTGGGCTTGATATTGAGGATAGAGAAGAACAAAACAAGTCTAGCAGAGCAGGAAAGTGTGTGTGTAAATACGTTGTAGCTGCCACCCTCTGGAGTGGCTCTCCGTTTCACCAAGAATCCCTTAGGCCCTCCCCAGCAGCACTCTTTCCCCTTCTATGCCCAGGAGCCTGGAGCACAATTGTATTATGTGACATAGCCCTGAATGGATACTGGCCCCTGCACAACCAGGCAACATTGTCTCTCCCAATAATTTGAACCTTTAACTAAGAGTTTTAATTTAGCTTGGGCAAGCCTGGTGAATGACAGACTCAAAACTGAAGATTATGGAGCAGCCACTTCTGCTTGTCATGTTGGCTGAGAAGTAGAAATATAGAAATAATCAGTGTGCAGAGTAGAGTGCAGCAGACAGTGAGAAACAAGGATGGAGGAGGGAGAGAGAATGAATAATTAGATGACTGAATGAATCCTGGAGAGCCTTGCTTCCCATCAGCTGTTGGTTCCAGACCCTCCAGCCGCATTCCAACACCCCAGTGCTTGAGGCCCCTACATTTCCTTTTTTGTGGTTTTAGCCTTGATTTTTTTTTCTTTGCAACCAAGAGTTCCAACTAATAAATGAGTGTAATAACTTGTTATTGGCATTATAATGGAAGTGGGTACAGAACAAATTTTAACCTGTCTTATTTATACAAATACAGTACAGATGTCAATTGTACTTAATGATAAATAGGCCAATGACAACTCATTTTCGTTCTTAAATCCTTTCCACTATAAACATTTATACACAGCAACATTTGCAAGACATTGAGCCTTGGCAGTGAGTGTAACAAGACGCATAGCAATGGTGGGCAACCTTATTCTGATCAAGAGAAAATTAGGAAAAAGCAAAAATTACTTACAGGCTATATTTCTCTCTCATTCAAAATGGCTTTATTGTTGATCTTATGGGGAAAATTGTATTTTTGCAACTCAGGTGATTTATTTATTGAAGAGAAGAATGCCAACAAGAAAACTTTTTCGGCCTCTGAAAGATTATAACATGTTCCGGTTTAAGAATTTGTGACTCCAGACAGCTCTAATTGTCCATCTCTTATGTCTGGACTGCACCTTAATTTTCACCACATGAGTTCATCTGCATTAGCCCCAAGTATCCTTCCATCCCCCCCACCAAAAAAATCTGGTCCATGAGGTATTATTATCCTCATTTAGAGGATATGGAGAAATTAAGGCTCTGTTTCAAAGCAAGTCTGTAAATTCTTTAACATTCTTCCCATCAAGAAGAGAGACCTATCTCCTGCCCTGGAACATGGGCAGCACTTTTGACTGTCTGCATGCATATAATATGGTGGAAGTGACACTGCTTGACTTGTGAAGCTGGATCACAATGGGTTATTGACTTCCACCAGCCTGTCTCTGGGGACAGGTGACTTCATGTAAGAAGTCCAGCTACCCTGACAGAGAGTCCACATGGAGGGAGCACACTGTGATAGACAGAGGTGCCTGAGGAGCCCCGGCTGTTCCAGCCGCCAGCTGTTTAGGTCTTCCCAAGTCAGGCACCAGAAAGTATGAATGGACAGGCCTTCAAGAGAACTCTAGCCCCAGCCATTGTCTGATTGTCACTGCATGAGGACCAAAAACTGCCTAGCTGAGCCCCATCAACACCTAAAGAAGTGAAAGATAGTAATGACAAATGCTTGCTGTTGTTTTATAGCACTAAGTTCTGAGTGGTTTGTTGTGCTGCAGGCTCCAAGAGAAGTAACTTTCTGAGATCACTCAGGAATTTCTTAGTGGAACTAGGGCTAGAATCAATTCGCTGCATTTAATGCAGTATTAACCAGACAACTGTGTGGGGCCCTGGGGACCAGAGAAGAATTAAGACACAGCCCAAGCCTTCCCCTGGTCTGAGCTTCCTCTTCCTGACTTCATATTCATGGCAGCTCCTTCTTGCTGGGAGTGGGATAGAGGAGCCCTAGGGCTGCTGGCTTCTGGAAGGAACTGGCTCCAGGGCACCCTGGCTATTCCGCTGCTCCATGCTGTGTGCAGGTGGCTCTGGCACCAAGAGGTGGCACCAAACCTGCTGCCAGCCTTGGCTTTCTCACCAGTCCTGCTCTGATGAGTTGACAGGCTGTGTTTGGAATTGAGCATGGCGGTATTACAAAGGCAAGTGGGTACCACACAACCTGCCTGCAGTGTTGCTTTGTTCTGATGAATTATACCGAGTGCCTGGATTCACATTTGGCTGGATTGTCAGGAAAAATATGTGTTCTGGGTGCCAGCTGATCTTTTCATCTAGCTTCTGTCCTCAGGTAAACATTCCCTGTTAAAATTCTAAATTTCCATCTGCTTCCTCTAAAGAGATTGGTAAAAAGGCATAAAACACCTAAGAATCAGTGTTACTTGTAATGAGCCCAGGGCTGCTGCAGGGGGCACCATATACATAGAATACCAGGTGAGTGGGGTCCCCAGGGCTGAAGTATTATGCTCTAGGCCAGAAAAAGGATATTTTTTTTAATTCCTGGGATACAGATAATGTATTTTCACATAACATCCACATGTTTCATGAATTAAGCCAACAAATATTTACCAAGTATCCTTTAAATCCTTTAGTATTTAAAGTATCATTTTTTGCAAAAAAAAATATATATATATGAGAGCCAACTTATTTTTGCCTGTCATGAAATCAAAGGCCAATTAAATAATCACTGCCAAATTTATATTTCTGTTTTATAGGTTTTCTTTATTCAAGGCATTCTTGTACAGTAAAGGGCAGGAAAAGGAGAGGGAGAGGGAAAGGGAGAAGAGGAAGAAGGAGGAAGGTGTGTGTGTTGGGAGTAGGGAGAAGCTTTGCAAATGGTAAACCTGGGTTATTATTTGACTTTTGGTTAAAAAAAAAAAAGTTGCATCAAATTAAGCAGTAAGCAATCATGAAGCAGGCAGTGACATGCATAGAGCAGATTTTCCTAAATCATCTTCCCCAGAACGCCAATTCGCTAAGATGTTAATAAGCATTTTCCAAATAAAGATTTTCATTTTTCAGATAAATTCAGGATCGGCTGCATCTCCACTCCTGGTGAGTGACAATTCGTTTTAGCATGTTAAAGGCTCTGGAAAATGCTAGGGTAAAAGCAAAATGAAACACAAAACAAGAAGCTTGATTGACTTCCTTTAGCCTGGCACCCCCCAGATGCTGAACCTCTGTTATTGAAGTCGCTGAGGAACAGAGCCCATGGCACATGTGGAAAATCCTCTGCTGGATGAGGTGACTGTGGGATGGTCTCTGCTAGCTCCCTGCTAGGTCAGAGTGGAGCACTGGAGAAACACCAAACTCTTACCCAGGAGGGAAAAGGTCTGTTTCTCTGGCATCCTGCCTTTTTGTAGGGAGAAAAACTTCCAGTTTGAGTCTGAGGTGAAAATCGCTTTCCTGTTGCATCAAAGTCATGGAAACCCTGATGTGCCGTTATACCATTCAACATTCCCATCCCTGCAGTGCCTCAGGCTTTTGCAGTTTGCCCTCCTCATGCCCTTTCCTGGATCATGACCTTCTTCCAGCTGCCATTCCATTTTCACAGTCATTTCCATGCCCCGTTTGGCTAACTCACCACTCCCTCAAAATGAGATGCCCAGGTCAAAAAGCAGAGCTTTGCCCCATGTCCTTCCTGGAGCCTGGAGACTCCTGCCGAGTCCAGAGGGAGCAGCGAGCGTGCCAGAGAAGGGCCCCTGCTAGGGACTGCTTCTGCTGTGAACATTTGGGTCCTGTTCCTGTGCTTTCCCACACCTCTCCCAGATGCTGCCGCAACCTTTACATGAATGCTCAGCCTCAGTTTCCTCCTGTCTCAAATGTCCTTATTTCAGGGTTGGGATAAAGAGTAAAAAAATACGTTTAGAGTATTAAGCCTAGTGCCTGCCTGCAATAGGTGCTCAACAAATAGATGCTATTACTGATCATCACTATTCTTGCCTTATCTTCCCAAAGCGTCTTCATACTGAGAATACAAATGAGGTCAGGTTAACAGGACCAATTTAAATCTCACTGACTGCTTGGCCTCATTTGCATCTGCAGACCTTCACACCTCCTCCACCTGTAAGCTCCAGGCCAGTATTTCTGGGACTCTCCGGAGGGTGTCTCATGGGTATGTAAGAACAAGCCCGCTCTCTGTGCCACGCAAGCCTGCTCATGGCTCACTTGTCACCAGAATGCCCGCCACCAGCTGTCACAGCTGCATGGGGTGCAGGAGTGAGGCCCTGGCTCCACCTGGCACAGCAACTCCATGTTGGTGGTTATGGCCTGTGTGCCACCCATCTGCTCTTCTGTCCTAAGAACAGACTGTGCTGTGGTCTCTGAGCAGCCAGCTTTTTGTGTTACTGGCTGTTGGACGGGGGCTGAGTAGGGCTCCTTGAGACCTCCCATGTTAGAATTTACTGACAAGAGTTTTTCTTTTTGGAATTCTCACCTTTTTCCTCCTTAGGAAAGGAGCTGGCCTAGGGACGGGATGAGTCACTTCCTTCACAGGGAGCTTGGAGTCTCTGCTGTCTTCACCACTGAAAGCTTTGTTGTCAGGTCCAGCGTCTTGCTCTGGCACCACCTCATGTGGGAGGTGTTCTCCCCTGGTGGTCTATTCCGTTCCTTACAAGCAGTCAGCCCCCATAGTGGGCCCAGACTGAGTCCTCTTCCAGGAGGCTCTTCTGCCTGTGCAAAGGGGCCACCGCCAGCCCAGCCCTCAGTGCGCTGGTCTCAGTCTCAGTGGCCCCACCATGGTGCTGCCCTATGGGAGCAAACTCTCCCGCATCTCCATTCTCCTCACAGCACTAGCCACTGTGGTGACCATGGGTCCTACCCGATCCTGCTGGTGACTCCCTGCCACCATTGCCAGGACACAGCTCTTTCTGGCCCAGAGTGTCAATTCTGGCAAATTTAACTTGATATTGGCTATCCAAGGACAAGTATATGGTGAGCACTAAGCACCAGGCATTGTGTCTAGCTTCTGGCTCTCATAGATTTGCTAGGATTCCCCTGTAATGGCGGTGGTGGTGACAGGAGCTTACTCTACCCTGGGCAGGAGCCAGGCTGCAAACCCAAGTCTGGCTAAATCAAAAGTCCAGGCTTCCTAGAGACTCACTGTCTCTTTGTTCCTTACTGAAATCTTTGCTCTTATCCTCACACCTGTGCCACGCAAAGCCCCTCAGGAGCTAGGCTGATCATGACTGGACCCCGCACAGTCGCCCAGCATGCTCCTCCCCATTGCCTCTAAGCTGGCCAGGACCCTGGGGGGCTTTCCCCAGGCACTACCCTGACACCTTTCTGGGGCACCATAGTAACTATCCACAGCCCCTCCTGGAGTGTGTCTCTTCATCCTGAGGTCTAAAGTCCTGATAATCTCCCCCAGTGAACCTGCAGTTTCTCCGAGGGGCCAGGTCCTCTGAGGACATGGGTCCCCTGGTGACTGCCTTGCCATTATTGCACCTTCTCAGATGAGTGTGCAGACCACATTCCATGATCCCCAAGGAGCATTAGCCCAGAGGAAACACCTGATCAATCCTTGCCAATTTACGCTAAAAGCCACCATTTAAAAACAAAAACAAAAACAAAACCCTCATCAGGATGACCTTCTATACCACAAAAACTTGCCCTCAGCAGAATTCTCTATAGGTCTCAAAGGTGACAGTACAAAGCACTGCTGGAAATTCCCACTCTCCTAGCATCCTATTTATTGATCACATAGCTGCCTCCCGGGGGTAGAACCACTGGGAAATGTGTATGAACAGCACTCATCAACCATCACGTTTTTATTTGGCATTAGCTCCATGCCCAGTGAAGTGCCAGGTACAGACTGAGATTCATTTAAAAAATAGAAAGCATGGTCCTGTAAATAATTTGCAATTAACCAGGGAGATACACTTATACTGGAGAACTGAAGAACAGCTACAAGTACGCACCGTAAGTAGGAAAGTTCTACAGCTTCCCTGGCTTCCTCCCACTCTCAGCCCTGCAAGCTCACCCAAGCCGAGCAGCCCACTGGCTGTACCTCAAACGTGCCAAGCGACTCCTGCCTCAGGGGCTTCTCCTGGTTATTCCTGTGCCCTGGAAAAACCTTCTGCCAGACCTTCCCAATACTCCCTGCCTCACTTCCATCCATTCTCTGCTTCAATTCCCCTTCGCAGAGAGGCCTCCCTGGTCACTGTCTCTAAAACAGTTCCTCCTCTTACTCACTCTTCTTACTTTGCTTTAGTGTTTCTTCTTAGCACTTGTCACTACCAGATCTCCCACTTGTTATTTACTTGTTTCTTTGTGTGTATTAACTACATATGTATTTCAGTTGAAAGGTCTGTTCAAAACTTTGATCCTTTTTGAAATGTCCTTGTTTTTTATTGTTGCATTTTAGAGTTTTTGAGTTTATTCTGTTTTGTTTACTGTAGTATCTCCAGAGTCTGGAATAGCACCTGCCACAAAGGAAGCTATTTCCTGAGGAAATGAGGGAATAAATGAAGGGATGGATAAATGAATGAATGAATGAGACAGACTATGCCTCGTGGTAGGATTTATATAAAATAAGAATAATATAAAAATAATGCAATTTTATATTTGCATATCACTCATTCCATATATGTGATTGTGAGATGTATCCCATCTGTGTGGTGTGTGTCTGTGGGTATGTATGTGTGAGTGGTGAGTTTGTGCATGCTGTTTATGTGGATCTAGCCAATTGACCACTGTGCAGGAGGAAGAACTCAGACCTTGGAGTCAGAGGAATCTGGCTTCACATCCCTGCTCGGTCACTTGTTAACTATATGACAGTAAGTATGTTTCTCGACTTTTCCAAACCTGGGTTTATTCACATTAACATGGGGATAAAAGTACCTCTTTCATAGATTTGTTATGGGGGTGAAATGAGACAACATACAACATACTTAAGACACTTTACAAATGAGAAATGCTTAGAAAAAACTTTATTATATGTATGCTTTTCATTTGATTTCCTAATTTTTAATTTACATAAGATAATATTCACTGATTTTAGTGTATAGTTGTATGATTTTGGATCCCAATCAAGTTTTGTTTTTTTTTTTTTTTTTTTGGAGATGGAGTCTCGCTCTGTCGCCCAGGCTGGAGTGCAGTGGCACAATCTCAGCTCACTGCAAGCTCCGCCTCCCGGGTTCATGCCATTCTCCTGCCTCAGCCTCCCAAGTAGCTGGGACTATAGGTGCCTGCCACCAAGCCTGGCTAATTTTTTTGTATTTTTAGTAGAGACGAGGTTTCACTGTGTTAGCCAGGATGGTCTTGATCTCCTGACCTCATGATCTGCCTGCCTCAGCCTTCCAAAGTGCTGGGATTACAGGCGTGAGCCACCACACCTGGGCCCCAATCAAGTTTTATGACCCCAAAGTGTTCCTTCTAACTGTCCCCCATTTGGGGCAACTTCTCTCACTCCAAACTCTTGGCAACCACTGATTTGTTCTTCTTTCCTGTAGTTTTGCCTTTTCCAGGGTAGCGTGTAAATGGATTACCATATGTAGCTTTTTGAGCCTAGCTTCTTAAATTTAGCATAATGAATTTGAGAATCTTCCATGTTGCATGTATCAATAGTTTGTTCCTTTTTATGGTTGAATTTGCTTATTCATTGTGTATCCATTCACTAAAGGACATTTAAGTTGTTTCCAGCTTTGGGTGATTATGGATAAAGCTGCTATATTACATTTGCATAATGGTTTTATATGAACATAAGTTTTCATTTTTTTGGATAAGTACCTTAAAATGAGATTGCTGGATCAGATCGTAAGTGTGTATTTAAGTTTCTTATAAGAAACTACCAAACTGTTGTTCAAATGTTCCAGTGGCCTGAATCCTCACTAATACATTGTACTGTCATATTGTGTTTAAACTTTAGCCTCCTAATTGGCAGGTAGTGGTTTCAGTTTGTATTTCCCTGATGACTATTGATGTTGACTGTCTTTTCATGTGCTTACTTGCCATACATATATGTATTTTAGTTGAAGTGTCTGTTCAAAATTTTGATTCTTTAAAAAATTTCCTTGTGTTTTTATTGTTGCATTTTAGAGTTCTTTTTATATTCTGGATACAAGTCTTTTGTCATATATGTAATTCACAGATGGTTTTTTCCTAGTCTGTGGCTTTTCTTTGCATTATTTTGACAATGTCATTTGCAAAGCAAATTCTTAATTTTTAATGAATTCTAATTTACCAATTTTTTTCCTTGAAAGTATTGTTTTGGTGTTATTAATATAAGAATTTTTGCCTAATTTAGGGATGTAATAATTTTATCCTATATTTTCCTTTAAAAGTTTATAGTTTTACATTTTATACTTAGCTCTATGATTCATTTTGCATTAATTTTGTTAAAAAGACTATCCTTTCTCCACTGAATTACCTTTGTATGTTTTTAGAAATTCAGTTGACCATATTTATATAGGTCTATTTCTGGACTTTATTTTATTTGATTGACTTAGGTGTTCATCCTTTTGCCAATATCACGCTTGATTACACTAACTTGAAATAAAGTGGTATGAGTTTTCCAACTTTGCTCTTTTTCAAATTTGTTTTGCTATTCTCATTCTTTTGCTTTACCCTATATACTTTAGAATCAGCTTGCCAATATATATAGATAATTTTGTGGAGATTTTGATTATGATTGCATTGAACCTATAGATAAATTTGGGGAGAATTGACATCTTATGAATATCCCATAAACACAGTATATCTTCCCATTTATTTGGCCTTTCTTTGGGATTTTTTTTTTAAATCAGGGTTTATAACATATAGATCCTGCTGATATTACATTTACTCTCAATATTTTATTTTATGGCACTATTATAAATGGCATAATGTAAAATTTCAATAAAATTATTTATTGGTAGTATATAGAAATACATTTGTGTTTTTTTGTTTTTTTTGTTTTTTTTTGTTTTTTTTGAGATGGAGTCTTGCTCTGTTGCCCAGGCTGGAGTGCAGTGGCATGATCTTGGCTCACTGCAACCTCTGCCTCCTGGGTTCAAGTGATTATCGTGCCTCAGCCTCCCGAGTATCTTGGATTACAGGTGTGTGCCAGCACGCCTGGCTAAGTTTTTCTATTTTTAGTAGAGATGGGGTTTCACAATGTTAGCCTGGCTGGTCTCGAACTCCTGACCTCAAGTGATCTGCCTGCCTCGGCCTCCCAAAGTGATGGGATTATAGGTGTGAGCCACCATGCCTGGCCAAAATTAATTTTTATATATTGATCTTTTTAGTCAATTATGATTATGAGCTCTAGAGCTTTCTTAGAGATTCCTTGGAATTTTCTACATAATGGCTTTTATTTCTTTTTCTGGCCTTATTGCACTGGCTAGGGCTTCCAGAACAATGTTGTAAAAAAGTGGTAAGAGCAAAAGTCTTTCTCTTGTTTCCTATTTTAGGGGAATGCAGTCTTTTTCCATTAAGTGTGAAATCAACTATACAGTTTTCTCTACATGCCCTTTATCAGTTTAAAAAAAATTTCCTTCCATTATTAGTTTGCTGAGAATTTGTATCATGAATAGATATTGAAAATTTCAAATGTGTTTTCTGTATCTACTGAAGCAATCGTGGTTTTCCTTCTTAACCTATTAATATAGTTAATTATATTGATTAACTTTCAAATGTTGAACCAGCCTTACATTCCCAAGACAAATCCTGCTTAGTCATGGTACATTATCCTTTGTAAATATTGCTGGAATAGATTCACTAAAATTTTGTTCAGAATTACTTCACCTATGTTCATAAGGGATATTGGTCTGGTTTTAATGCTGGTCTAATTCTAGCCTAATAAAATGGGTTGTGAAGTATTTCCTTCTTTTTCTATTTTTGAGAAAAGATTATATAGATTTGTTACTTCTTCCTTAAATGTTTGGGAGAATTACTCAGTAAAACCTTCTGGACATGGAGTTTTCTTTTTTGAAGTATTCTAACTACAAATTCAATTTCTCTAATAGATATGAGACAAATCAAGTTATCTAATTTCTTCACCAGGCTTTGGTAGTTTGTATGTTTCAAGGAATTAGTCCATTTAATTCCTGATTTAACCCTGATTTAAACACAAATTTGTGGTAATACAGTCATTTGTTTTTCTGTAGTGATATCCACTCTTCCATTCCTGATATTGATAGCTTTTGTCTTCTCTCTCTCTCTCCTTCTTGCTTAGTATAACTAGAGATTTATGCATTTTATTGATATTTTCATTGGCTTTGTCTACTGTTTTTCTGCTTTCATTTTCATTGACTTTTGTTTTTATTTTTGTTAATTCATTTTCTCTGCTTGCTTTGGGTTTAGTTTGTTCTTTTTTCTTTTTTTTTGTTGTTTGTTTGTTTTATGGAGTTTCATTCTTAGCGTCTAGGCTGGAGTGCAATAGCACAATCTTGGCTCAACTGCAATCTCCGCCTCCCAGGTTCAATAGATTCTTCTGCCTCAGCTTCCCCAGTAGCTGGGATTACAGGCGCCTGCCATCACACCCAGCTAATTTTTTGTATTTTTAGTAGAGAAGGTGTTTCACCATGTTGGCCTGGCTGGTCTCAAACTCCTGACTTCAGGTGATCCACCCACCTTGGCCTCCCAAAGTTCTGGGATTACAGGGGTGAACCACCGTGCTTAGCTGTTTGTTGTTTTTTTCTAATGTCTCACTGTGGAAGCTTAAGTTATTGATTTGAGACTTTCTTTTCTAATATGAGCATTTAGTGCTATAATTTTCTTCTCTCTAAGCACTTCCACAGTTTTTTATAAATTGTATTTTTATTAATTATTTTAAAATATTTTATTATTTCCCTTGAAACTTACTTGACCAATGGGTTATTTAGAACTGTGTTGTTTGACTTCCAAATGTTTAGGTATTTTCTAGATATCCTTGATTTTTTATTTTTTTCTTTAACCATTTATGGTCATACATATTATTGTCAACATATTTGGTATGATTTCAATTATTTTAAAATTGTTAAGGTTTATTTAATGGTTCTGTCCTCTATAGGTACTTGAAAAGAATGTGTTTTGCTGTTTTGGAGTGGGTTGGCACCTGTTAGTGGTTTTTCCCTTGACTACTGGTCACATTTTCCTGGTTCTTTGTATGTTAAGTAGTTTCGGATTGTATTTTAGACAATCTGATATTATGTTGTGAGACTCTGAGTCCTGTTAAAATTCTCTAGAGAATATTGATTTTCCATAATGACCACCCTGTTATGCAGTTCCACACAACTGGAGAGACAAAGAGAACGAAAACAAAAATTGTCCCCCATCCACTTGGGATGATAGGGAACTCTTCTGAAGATCCTCTGACCAGAGAGACAGTGGTTTGTTTGTTTGCTTTCTCAGTGTTTTAGGTGCTCATGCCACAACTGCTGCAGAGAAGCTCTAGACTGTGGCCACTCCTCGCTTAGAGATAGGAGGAAAAAAGAGGGGAAAAACAGAAAGAAAAAAAGCCTTGGAATATATTCTACACTTTTCAGCTTACAGAGGTCTCTGTATCTGTTTGGTTCAACAAAGGAGATTTCTCTGAGTTTTGACGTCTGCTTCTACTGCTCAGTTCCATAATTAGGGCCATTTTCATTTCAAAGCAGTGAGATACAAAAGCAAAAATAACTCAGGATTCTCATCCTAATACTGGTTTTTCTTCAAATTTTGACTTTCAAACTATCTTCTGGTGTTTACTTTTCAGAGTCCTTAAATAGTTGCTTTCTGTATTCATTTTTAGTTGTAATCTGTGAGAGAGACAGGCTATAGAGGGCTGACTTTATCTTGGCCAGCAATGGCAGTCTCAGTAATATTTAACATCTAATAATTATTGAATTCCATGTACAACTCGCATCTCCTATCCTACCCTCTTTAGGAGGGCTTTTAAGAATGCTGGATAGTGGGAATTTTAGAGACATTGTGGGATGACTTCTGTTTTCACTGGGAGAGGTGGGAACAGCTTTGTTAGGTAAGCATTTTCTGGCATCTACTTGGGACTCATTTGCATATTGGTAGCTTCAACCTCACACAAATCAAATTGATCCGGTATCCCATTTTTATGTTCACACTCTGGAAACATGTACTACTACTGCCACCTATATCTACAACACTTAGTGTAATTGCTGGTTTATATGTCTGTCTCCTCCTTGAGGTTCCTTAAGGACAGAGAATGTTCTCTGCCTTCTGAGCTCCAGCACAAATTCTGGCACATAGAAGGAACATAATAATTTTTTTTAAATGTGTGACCTTGCTTTAAAATTGACTTTCATATTCTTGGAATGAGGGATAACATTTTTCTTATCTTAAACAAGTATGATAAAAATACCCAACACATCTCTGAGAACCATCTTGTAATTGCAGCCTTCTCATGCCTGAGAAAGGTAAACACTACACACAAGAGTATCGTGGAGTGGCCACACTGTGTCTTCTCTGCTTCAGAGATAGGTAAATCAAGGCATGGGAAAGTCAGGTGTCTTTGTATTCAACCTCAGATTATTAAGCACCTCAGAGAAACTGAAATGGAGAATCTGTGTCAACTCTTTCTTAGAATGGCAGTTCTGATCTCAATTTCCTTCAACTGCATAATAGAATACACAACTCAGTATCTATTTACACATCACTGCTTTTTCTTTTTGCATTAAGACATCATTTTAGAATAGGTTTTCTGACTTCCTCTATGTCTCTGACTGCATTAACTACCAAAAGCGTGGCTGAGCCACACTTCACTGACATCATCGTGCTCCCAGCTCAAATCATTTTCATCCTATTGTGAAGCAAAAGCCTTAAAAATGCTCTTTAGTTTTTTTTTTTTATTTTTAAAGGGCATTTACATCCAGCCATTTATGAGTGCAGTCAAGGCAATTTCATGTTATTTTCCAAGACTTTTACACATTTGGAGAGCCTGGCAAAATGCATTCGAGATGTTTGAGCAAGAGGTCCCATCAGTCATTCACCTGCATGTTTTAAATTGAGTGCCTGCCCTGTCCTGCTGAACGCTCCATTCATCGAATTGCCTGGAACAGCTCCATGGCCCTCAGGAGCCTCATGCACATCTCACACTGTTGCAAAATTGCCTTCAGACAGGATTCTGATTTCCGTCAGAGAATTTTAAATTCCAGCTAATGGAATGCTTTGAAGGCATGTGCCACAGACTTCTGCCCAGTGCAAGTCCTGTGTGTGAGCAAATCTAGCAGGGACTCCAGAGCCTGGACAGCAGAAAGCTGCACTTCCTCAAGAGGATGCAGGATCCTCTCACTTTCCCAGTTCTACAGCTGACTAGTCAGCTGAGGGATTCACCTGGCGTCTGTTATCTCCCCACTAGCTTCTCACTGTGGGAAGAGAAAGAATAGGATCCTGCTGGGAGCCAGGAGTCCCTGGGTTTAATTAATGGCCTTTTGGCTTTCTTCCCTTCCCCTCTCCACTGTGTGCACTGGTGGACACTGGTCCCCATCCCTGAGGTTCAGTCCTGCCCTGGATTCCAGGTCTACACCAAGCCCGAGAAGGTTCTGGATGAGAAGAGCTGAGTAATTTGCTTGGTCAACAATTTTTGAAACAATGCTTGAGATAACCTTTGGAATCTGGGTTCTTCAACTACACAGTTTCTGTCTTACTTTTCTCTTGCAGGAGGGTCAGTGCTTTCATTCCCAGCCAGCTATTCCTTGTTCTTCATGTCCTCTACCACCTAGTCCCAAATATACAATGAGAACTCCTGGATCTCTTAGTTTCTAGGTGTCCAGTTCTACTTCCCCTTAAATTAATGACTTCCATCCAGGACACAGTGGTTTTGTTTCATTGTATCAATGGATCAGACAGGCCCAAATCTAATTGCAAGCTTTGCCCCTGTCTGGTTGGAGGGCCTTAAGAAAGGCACTTGACATCTCTGAGACCCAATTTTCTCATCTGCAAAACAGTTTTACTAAGATGTCCTAAAGATTAAATTATATAATATATAAAGAGTCTAGCAAAGAGTAAGCCTGTAAATGATGGCTATTATTATTATTTTTACTAGTATTTGACTATCCATTTCCTCCATGACTGTTGCCCGGGTTTTCAGTGCTCTTCAGACTTATTTTTCTTTGATCACACATCAGTGAGTCCATGGCTAAATGAGTCTATCTTTGGCTCAACTCTCACATTCAGATATATTCTATGCTTTCACCTGAACTTGGGGATCCTCCATGGATTACTGGTCCTACCTCAATTATTTTTCCTGCTTGTTCTCTGCCTTATTTGTCCTTCTACTTCCTGAGCCCCTAATTTATTCATGTGAAAAAGCAAAATTGCACAATGTAAATTCTATGAGAACAGCTTCACTCTAAGGTAAATTATAATGTCTTGTCTTATTCATGAAATGACTGAATGTTGATGGTCATGTATATCATCTACTAAAATGATAGAATGAATGCTTTAGACACTCTAGAAATAGTTTGTTCTATTTTTCTCTACTTGACTGATGATCTCTTGGGATCAGAACAGATATTCACAATATTAAAACTATAGTAAATGGTTTTGTGGTTGTAACCAATGACAAATAATTTTTTCTCTTTGAATCTGACATCCTCCACATCTACTCTCTGGGATGGAAATGTCTTTAGTGATACTGCCAAAAAAAGCATCAGAGAGAGATTAGATAGAGATGACCTTTCCATGAATTTTAAGAGGAAGACTCTGATATGGTTTGACTTTGTGTCCCCACTGAAATCTCATCCTGAATTGTAATCCTCAGGTGCCAAGGGAAGAACCTGGTGGGAGGTGATTGGATCTTGGGGGTGGTTTCCCCCATCCTATTCTCATGATAGTTGTCACAAGAGCTGATGGTTTTAAAGTGTGGTATTTCCTGACGCTTGCTCTCGCTCACTCGCTTTCTGTCTCTCTCTCTCTCTTGCAGTCTCTCTCTCTCTGTCTGTTGCCTGCCGCATGTAAGATGTGCCTTGCTTCCCCTTCACCTTCTACCATGATTGTAAGTTTCCTGAGGCCTCCCCAGCCATGCAGAACTATGAGTCAATTAAACCTCCTTTCTTTATAAATACTCAGTCTCTGGTGGTATTCTTCATAGCATTGTGAAAACGGACTAATACAGAGAATTGGTACCAAGGTAGTGTGGTACTGCTGTAAAGATAACTTGAGAATGTGGAAGCAACTTTGGAACTGGATAACAGGCAGAGGTTGGAACAGTTTGGAAGGCTCAGATGAAGACAAGAGGATGAATGAAAGTTTGGAACTTCCTAGAGACTTGTTGAATTGTTTTGACCAAAATGCTAATAGTGATATAGACAATGAAGTCCAGCCTGAGATGATCTCAGATGGAAATGAGGAACCTATTGGGAGCTGGAGTAAAGGTTACTCTTACTATGCTTTAGCAAAGAGACTGGCAGCATTTTGCACCTACTCCGGAGATCTATGGAACTTTGAACTTAAGAGAGATGATTTAGGGTGTCTGGCAGAAGAAATTTCTAAGCAGCAAAGCATTCAAGAGGTAATCTGGTTGATTCTGAAAGCGTTCAGTTACATGCGCTTACAAAGAGATGGTTTGAAATTGGAACTTACATTTAAAAGGGAAGCAGAGCATAAAGATTTGGAAAATGTACAGCCTGACTATGTGGTAGAAATTTTTCTGGGAAGAAATTCAAGCCAGCTGCAGAAATTTGCGTAAGTAACAAGGAGCCAAATGTTAATCACCAAGACAATGGGGGAAATGTCTCCAGGGCATTTCAGAGATCTTCAAAGTAGCCCATCCCATCACAGGCCCAAAAGCCTAAGAGGGGAAATGTCCTCAGGGCCCTGGGCCCTGCTGCTCTGTGCAGCCTTGGGACACGGTGTCCTGCATCCCAGCCACTCCAGCTCCAGCTGTGGCTAAGAGGGGCCAAGGTACAGCTCAGGCCATTGCTTTAGAGAATGCAAGCCCCAAAACCTTGGCAGCTTCCACATGATGTTGGGCCTGTGAGTATTCAGAAGACAAGAGTTGAGCTTTCAGAACCTCCATCTGGATTTCAGAGGATGTGTGGAAAAGCAGGCAGAAGTCTGCTAGAGGGGTGGAGCCGTTATAGAGAACCTCTGTTAGGCAGTGTAGAAGGGAAATGTGGGGTTGGAGCGCCCATACAGAGTCTCCACTGAGGTACTGCCTTGTGGAGCTGTGAGAAAAGGGCTACCATCCTCCAGACCCCAGAAAGGTAGATCCACCAACAGCTTGCACCTTGCACCTGAAAAAGCCACAGGCATTCAATGCCATCCCATGAAAGCAGCTGGAGGGGCTGTACCCTGCTAAGCCACAGGGGTGGAGCTGCCCAAAGCCATGGGAACCCACCCCTTGCATTAGCGTGCCCTGGGTGTGAGACATGGAGTCAAAGGAGATCATTTTGGAGCTTTAAGATTTAATGACTGCCCGGCTGCGTTTTAGATTTTCATGTGGCCTGTGGGCCCTTTATTTTGGCCAATTTCTCCCATTTGGATGGGAATACTTACCCAATGGCTGTACCGCTACTGTATCTTTTTTTTTCTTTTTGAGATGGAGTCTCCCTCTGTCACCCAGGCTGGAGTGCACTGGTGCGATCTCGGTTCACTGCAACCTCTAACTCCCACATTCAAGCAGTTCTCCTGCCTCAGCCTCCTAAGTAGCTGGGACTATAAGCGCCGGCCACCACACCCAGCTAATTTTTGTATCTTTAGTAGAGATGGGGTTTCACCATGTTGGGTAGGCTGGTCTTGAACTCCTGACCTCAGGTGATCCACCTGCCTCAGCCTCCCAAAGTGCTGGGATTACAGGTGTGAGCCACTGCACCTGGGCCCCTATTGTATCTTGGAAGTAACTAACTTGCTTTTGATTTTACAGACTCATAGGTAGAAGGAACTTGCCTTGTCTTAGATGAGACTCTGGACTTGGACTTTCAGGTTAATACTGGAATGAGTTAAGACTTTAAGACTCTTGGGAAGGAATGGTTGGTTTTGAAACTTGAAAGGGACATGAAATTTTGGAGGGGCTGGGGTGAAATAATATGGTTTATCTCTGTGTCCCCACCAAAATCTCATTTCAAATTGTAATCCTCAGATGTCAAGGGAGGAACCTGGTGGGAAGTGATTGGATCATGGAGGTGGTTTCCCCCATGCTGTTCTCATGATAGTGAGTGAGTTCTCATGAGAGCTGATGGTTTTAAAGTGTGGCACTTCCTGGTTCGTTCTCTCTCTCTCTCTCTCTCTCTCTCTGTCTCACCTGCTGCTGTGTAAGATGTGCCTTGTCTTCCACCATGATTGTGAATTTCCTGAGGGCCCCCCAGCCATGCAGAACTGTGAGTCAATTAAACCTCCTTTCTTTATAAATTACCCAGTCTCTGGTGGTATTCTTTATATCAGTGTGAAAACAGACTAATACAGACTCCTTCCCTGGACACTAGAACCATGATGGCATTAGGGATGGAGTTATTAATGCATAATAGCAGAAAGCTCTTTACCTCAACATTATAAAGATAATAAAGGTATAGTTAACAATGATTGTACACACATTGTAGATTCCATTACAGTATTAAATTGAGCAATAGTGTTTGCAGCAAACTATGGGCATTATTCTTTGATTTCCCCTCCCATTAAATTATTCTTTAATTTCCCCTCCCATTAAAGGAGAGGCTGGTCTCTTTTCAGGTAAGGATTGCTCATCTCTTTCTTCTGCATGCCTCATGCCATGCATGCCCCATGCAGGTGTAAGCTAGATGGCATTCTGTATGTCAGGACCATTTTTCATTACTGCAAAATACTCAAACTAAGTTTTAAAGAAAAGAATTTCTATCCTATGCATTGCTATAAGGCTTTTTATTCCAACATATGGTATTAAATAGGAGTTTTGTGCTCAATTGTGAATTTATATGAAAAGGAGATTAGGACACAACAGGCACAGAGGAAAGATCATGTGAAGACACAGGGAGAAAACACTTATCTGCAGATCAAGAAGAAAGATCCCAGGAGAAACTGACCCTCCTGATAGATACCTTGATCTCCGACACCTGTCTGTGGTACTTGATGATGGCGCCCTAGCAAACTAACATAATTGTGATGAAACACAGAGGCCCAAGAGTGGCCTTTGTGTTTCATTTCAGTGCTCTATGTTCTGGCCAATTGTCTGTCATCTTCCTTTGTGTGTGAATGAGTCCCCTGTGGGCAAAAGCAGAGGCCACCCGTGGAGGCATACCTAGATGGGTGGCAGGCAGACAACCACTATCTGTCATCTACCCAACCCCCACTTATGTCCTTTTCCCTCCACATCCCTCCTCTTTCACCATCCCTCCCCTCCTACTCACCTTCTTCAGGTAGCAGGAGTGGGAGGTAGGAAAAAGCAATAGACTTATTAATGTTAAAGATCCAAGCTGCAAACCTTTGCCTCTGAATAGCTTTTTGGTTTCAGACTCTTTCTCTAGGCAAAATTTTCTCAAAATTATCTGCTACAGGAATTCAGAGAAACATTTAAAACTCTAAAAGTAGACCGATACCACCACCTTCTCCATCCTCCGCCCAACCAGGCTGTGACAGTACGTAAAATCTGTATACCCAACACCAATTCCCTTGATGGTATTTGGATCCATTTCCAATTGAGAAGCAGTCATCTATCCTTTTTCATTAGCTTCGCCTTCACTGGTGAGAAGTTTGTGGGAAGTAAAGACTCTGGAGGCCTGGAGTTGTTGGGTTTTAAAATTTTATGCCTGGAGGGTAAGTCCACTCTAGTAAATGCGAAGTTATTTTTAAACTTAAAGCCATGGAATACCACTACATTATAGTAACCAGCTATTTTGTAGTATAACCTACATTCATTCATGTATTGTTTGTATGAATGTTCTGTTTCCAGCATAATGGCTTTTAAAAATTAAAGATATAAATTAGCTATTATTAGAGAAACAGCACAATAGTAAAACTCCCATAAATTGGCATAAGAAAATATTAATAATAGACTCTAGAGGGGACAGACAGTCTCTAAAGAATAAACAAACCATTGAGTAGAGAACAGAAATCCCACCCAACCAGTTAGTGCTCTATGCTGATCTTCAAACAATGAGTTCCTGGGTCTTAGCAATAACAACAAAAACAACTCACCACTAACCCAGTGCTTACTGAATCTCATATGCTTTATATGTATTACTTTATTTTTTTTTCCAAATGTCACTTTTGAAGAAGATACCTTTAATATTTCCACTTTACAGATGATGAAATTTTAAAATGTTATATAAATTGCCCAGCTAGTAAATGGTAGAGCAGGGATTCAAACCCAGCCTTAATATATATACTATTATTTTGATCCCCAGAGCACTCAATATAGTGTTGGGTACTTTTAAAAGAACTAAGAAAATGTTGAGCCATATGGGGGATGATTCAGCCATATTGTAGGGACAGAAAACAGTAAAAGTGACCCAAATACCCTATCTTTAAAACTTTTCTATGTTTTAACCATTTATTTTCCACATTATTCTTTTGTGCAATGTTTGCTGAGCATCTACTATGTTCCAGGTACTGTGTCGGGTGGAAAACAGGAATAAATAATATACAAACCCTTTTATTAAGTAATTCAGAGTTCAATGAAAGACTTCAAAGGAAAACAGATCATTTTTAAATTATCAAACTGTGTGACAGGTGGAGTGGCATTAGCAGATCACAGAGGGGATGTTCGGGACTGGCTGCTGGCAGGAGGGGACATCTGAGCAGGTGAGAGGCAGAGGTGTGGGAGGAAGACAGGTAAGACCTTAACAGGCAAGGGTACAGTGTGAGCACTGGCAGGAAAATGAGTTGCTGGAAATTTCCAGCAGTTCATTGTTGCTGAAGCAGAACGTGTGATGCCGGGCGGGTCCCTGATCGTGGAGTGGAGGAGGGATGCAAAGCATGGAGACCCTTTTGAGGCACCAGAAGAGGGAGAGAGATTGAACAAATAGGAGAGGTGGGTGGGTGAGGGAGAGAAGAGCCACTGAGATCATCACAACTCAAACAAAACTAAAATGTAGTGCATGTCCTTGAGTTCTCTTGCTTTCTCCCATTTTCCATGAAAACATGCAAACTAGCACCTTAACACTTTTTGTAATTTCATGACAAATGCTATCATATTTCATAGCCAGCAGATGGCACTAAGTATACATAAAATGAACATTTTGCACACTCACTTTTTTTTTTTTTCTCTTGAGACAGTCTCACTCTGTTGCCCACGCTGCAGTGCAGTGGCGCAATCGTGTCTCTCTGCATCCTGGGCTCCAGCGATCCTCCTGCCTCAGCTTCCCGAGTAGCTGGGACCACAGGCGCCTACCTCCTACTTATTTTAAAAGAGTTCAATCCAGGCTCTACTGTTCCCAAGGGACTTTTCTCCATACTAGGAACTCTAAAATCTGACAATGGTTTGGATCCGTGAGATAGGAAAGGCATCTTACAGGTACAGGGTCCTGTCTTCTGCCAGGGTCTACTGTGCTGTAGTCTCAGAGGGATTTCATCAGGGGATCCCAGTAAGGTTGTAAAATGAATAAGATCTTGGTGGCACCATCTCTGTGTAGTGAGGAAAACTTATGTAAAACTGGAACGGGTGAAGGGGTGAAACTAGGAAGGTGTCATAGCTGTTAGAGGACGGGGAGCAGGACTGGGTGGGTAAAGCCTTCAGCTGTGAGGTCCGTTGACATCTATGAAAGAGGAAGAAAGCAGGAGAGCCTCCAGCTGCAAAGGACGGCTGACCAGGGCTTGGCTTGCTCAGTGAGCAGCTTCAGAGCAAAGATTGCCTGATGAAGCAGTTCAGCATTGGGCCGAAACAGCCAGGCCCTACAGTATCCTTCTCATCTGGTTTGGCTCTGTCCCCACCCAAAATCTCATCTTGAATTGTAATCCCCATAATCCCCACATGTCAAGGGAGAGGCCAGGTGGATGTAATTGAATCATGGGGGTGTTTTCTCCCATGCTGTTCTCGTGTTAGTGAGTTCTCACGAGAGCTGATGATTTTGTAAGTGTTTGGTAGTTTCTCCTGCGTTCATTTCTCCTTCCTGCCACCTTGTGAAGAAGGTGGCTTGCTTCCCCTTCACCTTCTGCCATGATTGTAAGTTTCCTCAGGCCTCCCCAGCCATGCTGAACTGTGAGTCAATTAAACCTCTTACCTTTATAAATTACCCAGTCTTGGGTATTTCCTTATAGCAATGTGAGAACAGACTAGTATATCTTCCTTGCTCGGTCATTGGCTGGGGGTTACCCAGGAAGAATGTGACCCAGAGTGAATGCCATGCAGATGCTGATGGTGCTACAGTTGAAGGCTGTCAGTTACCTCTGCTCCCTGCAGCTGGACAGCAGGTTCTCAGAGGAATACCCTAAAGGTGGTGTACTTTTGTGGCTGCCACACCATTCTTGTTAAGGAAATAACTCTCGTGTATGATCTCCATTGTATTTCTTAGGTCTGTATGAAGCTGTGTAAACAGTCTTGCTCTTTTCAATAGCTGAGGTGCTTTTTAAATAAAATTCATAGGTTCTTGGATATGATTCAATCCAGTATAGTCTGTGAACTGGCTTTGCAGCTTCATCTGAATAATCTCATTATTTACATACGAGTTATATGTATCTCTTGGAAGAAAATTTTAAAAGTAAAAGCCATTATCTATATGTGCTCAAAGGATATGAAAGAATTTTAATCTCAGAAAAGCACAATAAGGAAGTCAATATCTATTTTAATCTCAGGCAAGCATACTAAAGAAGTCAGTAGCTGCAAAAGCTCCTCAAAAAATTATTCTAAGTCAAATATAAATAATCTTATTTGCTCTTTTGGATTATGAATACATCATAGCTTTTTTATTAACATCCAATTCAAAGTTGGCCTATTGTCTGGTGGTATTAAAGTTGATCACATGTGTAGCCCTTAATAATGCACATTGACATGGAACACTTGGCTTGATCCTCATAATTCTATGAGGTAGGTATTATCACCTATGTACAGATGAAGAAACACATCCTGAGAGATGTGAATTTTAATGCAATTTCTATGAATGACATCTTTTTTTCAAAATCCTACGAAACACAATCTGGTAATTTTTAAGACACCGTACCACTCTTTCCTTACACCATATACAAAAATCAACTCAAGATGGATGAAAGATTTGAATGTAAAACTTAAAACTATCAAAACCCTAGAAGAAAACAAGAAAGGCCATGGACATATGCCTTGGCAAAGACTTCATGATGAAGATGCCAAGAGCAATTGCGGCAAAAACGAAAATTGACAAATGGGATCTAATAAAACTCAAGAGCTTCTGCACAGTGAAAGAAACTGTCAACAGAGTAAACATACAACCTACAGAATGGGGGAAAACACCTGCAAGCTATGCATCTGACAAAGGTCTAATATCCAGCACCTATAAGGAACTTAAATCAACAAGCAAAAACAAACAACCTCATTAAAAATGGGCAAAAAGTGTGAACAGACACTTCTCAAAAGAAGACGTGCATGTAGGCAACAAGCATATGAAAAAATGTTCACCATCACTAATCATTAGAGAAATGCAAATCAAGACCACAGTAAGATACCATCTCACACCAGTCAGAATAGCTATGATGAAAAAGTTAAAAAAAAAAAAAAAAAGATGCTGGTGAAGTTGTGGAGAAGAGAACACTTATACACTGCTGGTGGAAATGTAAACCAGTTTGGCCACTGTGGAAAGCAGTTTGGAGATTTTTCAAAGAATTCAAAATAGAGCTATCATTCAACCCAGCAATCCCATTACTGGATATATGCCCAAAGGAATATAAATTGTTCTACCATAAAAACACATATACATGTATGTTCATTGCAGCATTATTCACAATAGCAAAGGCATGGAATCAACCTAAATGCTCATCAGTGGCAGAATGGATAAAGAAAATGTGGTACATATATACCATGGAATACTATACAGCCATATAAAAAAAAGAGATCACATCCTCTGCAGCAACATGGATGGAGCTGGAGGCCAGTATCCTAAGTGAACTAACACAGAACAGAAAACCAAATACTGTATGTGCTCCCTATAAGTAGGAGCTAAACACTGAGCACACATGGACAAAAAGGAGGGAATAATAGGCACCAGGGCCTACTTGAGGGTGGAGGGTTGGAGGAGAGCGAGGACTGAGAAAATACCTATCAGGTACTATGCTTATTACCTGGGTGACAAAATAATATGTACACCAAACCCCATGACATGCAATTTACCTATATAACAAACCTGCAAATGTACTCCTGCACCTAAAATAGAAGTTGGAAGGAAAAAAATACATTGCACAAATGGAAACAATAAAATCTACAATTTGAACATTTATTTGAATAGCTGGACGTGTCATCAGAACAACTCTTGATGCTTATTTAGGCTCCCAGAGTTACCTAAAGAGAACATGAGGTTTAAGAACTACTGATGAGGAATCAAAGCCCTACTTTGAAGAGTATGAATATATATTAAGCATTATATACATATATAAACACACATTTTAAAGAATTATAAAATGAACACTTGTATACTTAACACCAAGAAATTGAATATTAACATTGAAGCACCCAGGACTTCTCCTGTATTGCATTCTTTCCTAGAAGTGATCACCAGCCTGTTTTGAATTAACTATGCCTATGCTTTCGCTGTTTTGCCACACTATATCTTCTATAATATTGTCTTGTTTGCTTTTAGGCCCTATGTAAATGGCATATATATTGACATGCACACACATCCCCTTTGATGACTTAGTTTTTTAACAGTCTATTTGACATTGGTTCCCACTGATGCTTGTGACTGTAGATCACATTCATTCCTTTACAATATTACGTTGTATGGAAATATCCATTTTATCCATTCTGTTGGTGGGCCTTTGAGTTGTTTTCAGCTTTTTTTTCTCAGGTACAAATAATGCTTCCATGAAGATTCTTGTAATTGGTTTCCTTGGTATATTTGTAACAACATTTCTTTAGGGTGAAACTATAAATTGCAGAGACTACATACTTTAAAACTTATTAGGAATTAACAGCTTATTTTCTAAGGTGGCTGTACCAATTTACACTCCTACTATAATTTCATGAGAGTTCTTGTGGCACCCTGTCCTCACCAATTCTTATCTGAATGTAAATATTACCATGTGATTTTAATCTGTATTTCCCTATTTTCTTCTAAGACTTTAAACATTTTACTTTCATTTAAGTCCTCGACCCATTTAAATTTGACTTTTGTGCATGAAGTTATATATATATACTTGTCCTTTTGAAAATGTCCTTATATTTCTCTTAAGAATTTTCAAAGATTTTTCTTTCCCCTTATCTCAATCCCCATCCTTTATGAACAGACTCAATGAATTAAAGAATATGAACCCATACAGAGCTTCAGAGACATACACTTTCTAAAGAATATGGTGAGTTTTTCTGGACATAGAACAAATACAAATGAGAATAATAACAAATACTATTTTGGGTCTCACAAATTAGCAAAATATATTCTTAATAAGGCTAATTAATCCCAGTGAGAGTGTTGTAAAATGAGCATTGTTATACACACTAACTTTTGATGGTGCATACAATCCAAAAGGTGCACACATACCTTTGCAAAGGTAATTTGAGGCTAACTGCATTGAAGGGTTTAAGGGTGTCCACAGTTTAAGGAAATTTATGAAATCTATCCTATGGAAATAACTTTAAAATCATAAAGTATGCACTAAGATGTTCATTGCAGTGTATGTATATCTTAACCACTTTTGAGCTATTGCCATTTTTGCTGCTATGTGTATGTATATAATTGTCCCCTTCTTTAAAATGTCCTGTTTTTTTCAAAACTAATTTTTCTATGAGTTTGTCCTTCGTGTATAATAGGAACATGTAATGTATAAAAATATAAACATAATTTTATTATTAAAGTACTCAGATTTTTGGTGTCTATCAGCAGCAAAGTGGTAGAACACAGATACTGTTGAAGCTGTGCATTTGCTTCTGACAACTGGATGAAGCAGATGAAGGAATTGTTGCAGCTTGTGTGCACCTCACTTCTAGCCATAGTTTCAGATTAGTGTGCAAACATAGGATCCTAGAAACTATGGAAAAAGCTTCATTGAATTAAGTGAAAATCTTCTCATGTTTCAAAAGAATAAAAAATAAAATTTATACAGGCAAGAATTCAGTAGAACAATTTGTATAAGAACAAGCTGCAGCCCAGTACTCCTATTTGTTGACATCAAATAAAGGTGAGACTATTTGGAATTCTGAAATGAGCTAACCTCACTCTGTAACTTGATATTACTGAAATGGTTATTAGTGAGCTGTAGGGGGTAGTGCAGAAGAAACTAGTGTTTGTTGAGTGCCTTTATGTGCCAGGTACTTCAAAACTTTCTTTCACTAATCCTCATAATGACCCTGCCAAGTAGGTATTGTGAGTTCTGCTTTACAGGTGAAGAAAGCTCATGGAGTTAAGTAACATGACCAACCATAGCATGGTGCCTGACATACAGTAAGTGTTTAATGAATATCTTTTGAATACATGGTAGGAACCTAACTAATGGAAGAAGCAGTATTCAAACTTTGATACATCTCATTGCACAGCTCACACTATTTCCATCACAGTATATTGCCTTCTGTGTAAGACTATACAGAATCATTTTTAAATGGCTAAGAAAGAGCACTGCCAGTGTAAACATGGCTAGTAAGCCCAGCAATCTATGATTTCTCCCTTTATATGAGAACAATTTCAATTTCAAAATGTATGCATTGTGAAGGATGAGAAAAGACAGGAAACAGGATCTTCAAGGGCTTTACAGTTACTTAACACAGATAGTACATGAAAATAACATAAATATATATGAAAACATCATATGTGTATGGAACATTTTATTAGTACAGCTCATCCATTTTTTGTTGAGTTCTACTGACTTTTTAAAATTTATTTTACTTTAAGTTCTGGGATACATGTGCAAAACATGCAGGTTTGTTGCATAGGTATACATGTGCCATGGTGGTTTGCTGCACCTATTGACCCGTCATTTAGGGTTTAAGTCCTGCATGCATTAGGTATTTGTCCTAATGCTCTCCCTCCCCTTGCCCCCCACCCCCACCTCCCACCAACAGGCCCTTGTGTGATGTTCCCCTCTCTGTGTCCATGTGTTCTCATTGTTCAACTCCCACTTATGAATGAGAACATATGGTGTTTGGTTTTCTGTTCTTGTGTTAGTTTGCTGAGAACGATGGCTTCCAGCTTCATCCACGTCCCTGCAAAGGACATGAACTCATCCTTTTTTATGGCTGCATAGTATTCCATGGTGTGTATGTGACACATTTTCTTTATCCAGTCTATCATTGATGGGTATTTGGGTTAGTTACAAGTCTTTGCTACTGTAACATCATCTGAAATGTGTTACTTTAATTTTATGTTAGGTGTTATGTCTCTTTTCCTTTTTTGTCCCACACATCACTGAAACAGATTATTTGAAAATGCTAAAATAAGTAAAATGTGCAGCATGCTTTCTAAAATGCTTTGTCTCCTGTACCAAAATAATTTACAAATACAAAAGTTGGAAATAATTGTATTAGTTTTTTAATGCATAAATCCAAACATATTTGTACTGAATATTTTATTAGCTAATACAGTACCATTTTTAAAATTCTACCAACTTACTTAAACTATTTCCTGTAAAAACATCATCCAAAATATACTTTGTTAATTTTTATGAATGTTAGGTGTTATGTCTCTTTTCTTTGACGCTCTCCTTTTTTATCCTGTGCTTACACCAAAAACAAATTATTTGAAAATGCTAAAATAAAATGTGGCATGTTTTCTTAGCTGTTTTGTATTCTGTTATAAAATATTTTACAACTATTAAAGTTGAAAAATAACTTTATTGGTTTTGCTGCATATAGCTGCCTGTCTGCTATAAGAGAACTAATCTATAAAATTAAGGCATTTTGTTATTTCAAGTGTAGAGGGGCAAGAATATAAGGGAATGATAAAAACCCCAAGATGACTCATTTAAAGTAGATGCACATTAAAATACTATAGATCTGGCATATTTCATATTTATAAAGCAGACAAAAAGAATGTTTATCTTTGCATTTGGCAAGAGTGTCTTCAAGATAACTACCACTTTTCAAAGCACTATTTTTGGGTAGGTTTTATTAGGGGAGAGGACTTAGAAAACATGACTTTCCTCATCCAAAACCGAAAATAAATGAGGGCTTAAAAATATATTATTTAAGAAGATAGTGGCCGGAAATAAAGACCATGACCAACAAACTTTGGGGCCATCAAGATGAAAAGACCTTTGCTTTATTCAAGATCTAGGATCTGAAAATCTCACTTCATAAATTTAACTGGATTTTCTTTTCTGATTATGTTTAACCCCAAAATTTGGTTGTATACCGTAGCAGTTTCTATTCTACCTGGATGTTAAAAGAAAAACCATTGGAATCTAAAGAGAGATGAATAACTTCTTGAGCTTAGATGGAGAACTAACCAGTGGCAAATATGTATCTAGTGGGGTAAATACATCTCAAGAGATTCAAAACGTTACAAAACAAGGTGTTTTTAAAAACACTTCAACTTGAAATTATAAAAAAAAGTATTAAAAGGTATTAGAGATCTTTCTTAAGGGCTGGTAAAATAAAAACACCTTAAAAGACACACTGTTACAACTTGCTCACAGAGGTAAAGAGGTTGTGACCAGTATCAGCATTTTAAGGATGTCATTTCAGAGCTTGCATTCTTCTGCCTTAAATGGTTCAAAGAGTTTGAGCAGGTACACTCTGGTACTAGGGAAAATCTGAAGCAGTTCACCTAGTTGGATGAAAAAGGACTTACATACCCTTGATTTATTAAAATTCATTGTTCTTTTATATACATTTCTCTTTAAAATTCTGAAATGAACATTTGTTTATGCAGTATGACATGAATGATTTAATAACTTATATGACAAGCTTAATAAGGCTGACATTCAATGAACAGAAAAGTAATTTACCTTTTAGTAATCAGAGAAACTTTCGATCCATTTTTATCTTATTTTTAAGTGTCTGTTATTAAAGCTTGTGATTTTTATTAATGTAAATAAGCCAAAGGGTGATTGTTTTTGACACACGGCATTGTGCCATAGTGTAATGGGTAGTATCCTTCTCAGTTAACCCTCAATACTCTGTACACACTATTCTGAAATACTGTGGTGAAGTAAGGCTTGGCATCTTTGAGCAGGACGCTACATAAGGGAGGGTTAGCTGCATTGGAAGGGTCTTCCACATCCCAGATTTCAAGCATACTGCAACCAGGCCTGAAAAAAGACAGACATATATATCCATATTAGAAATGTATTCCTGTCTAGAGAAAATAGATACATAACACAACATCTAGATTTTCAGAGACAAATTTATTTCATAAGTTAAATATTTTAAAGCGTCATTTCAAAAAACAATTTCAATGTTTAGAAATTTAAAAAATAGAATGAAATTAAGCATGTTGCATTTTCACATCTCATTTAACCAAATGAAAGACATATCCTAATAATAAAGCTTCAATATACATTCACAAATATATATGTAAAAGCACACTTTCAAGATGAAACAAACATAAATATACTTTCCAAGTGCCATCACCATCTAAACATAAGGCCCATTTGTAGTAAAATAAGACAAATTAAAACCTAATCGAATTCCTGATGAATTTCACATTTTTTAGCACAAACTGCCTTGGATTAGCATGAAATGATCCAAGGCAGGGACAGGAGACTCTTATGGCAATTTGTTTTCTTCAATGCTTTCCCATTTTGGGTGGCTCTATGACTGGGCTAAATGAGACACTCTCCTCCCTAGAGAGTAATCCTGCATGGCAGTCATTAAAGGGAAGGAGTCAGACAAAATTGATTTCTAATTTTTTAACATCTATATTGAAGTATAAGTTATACACAATAAAACTTCACCTATTTTATGTGTAAAGTTTGCCAGGTATGGGCATATGTGTATAGATGTGTAAGCACTACCACAATCGTAATACAGAAAATTTCCATCACCCCCACAAGTTCCCTTTGCCCTTTTGCAATCTACCATCTGCCCCAAACATGGCCTCAGGCAACTACTGTACTTTCTGCACTATAGTTTTGCTTTTTCTAGAATTTCATATAAATATATTATGTAGTCTTTTCATTTTTGGCTTCTTTACCATAGCATGTTTTTGATATCCATATCTGAGCTGTAGTTCCTACATCTTCTGTTGTGGTTCAGTAGTTCCTTCCTTTTTGTTGCTAAATAATATTTCATTGTATATAGAGAACACAATTTGTTTATCCATTTGCAAGTTAATGAACATTTGAGATGTTTTGAGTTTTTGGTAACCATGAACAGTGCCACTATAAACATTGATGGACAAGGCTTTTTGTGGACATATGTTATCATTTCTCTTAGGGAAACACCTAGGAGTGGAATTGCTGGGTTGCATGGTTATGTATGATTAAGTGTGGATTTATCTTTATAAGCAAGTTCAAAACTGTTTTCCAGAGTAGATGCACCATTTTCCATTTCCACCAACAATGCATGAGAGTTTAAGTTGTATCAGTTTTTGTAATTTTAATCATTATAGTATGGTTATGGATGATTCAAAATATCTTCTTTGGTGAAATTTCTATTCAAATATTTTGCCAAATTTTGTGTTGGTTCTTACTGAGGTGTGAGAGTTCTTTGTATATTCTGGGTAAAAGTCTGCCAGATTTTTTTAGCAGATGTATTAAGGCGTAATTGCTCAATAATTACTCAATAAGCTGCACATATTTAGTATCCACTTGGATACATATTAACATAGGTATATACTTGTAAAACAGCAGCCACAATAAAAATCATGAACATATCCATCTCTCCCAAAAGTTTACTTCTGCCCTTTTGTAATTCTAATTATTGTGTGCTTTCTTTTTTGTCTGGCTTCTTGTCCTCAGTAGAATTATTTTGAGATCCATCCATATTGCTGTAACAATAGTTCGTTCATTTTTATTAGTAATATTTACATTGTTTGGATATTCTAATAGTGTGTTTATACATTCATCTGCTGATAAATAAGCGGATTGTTTCCAGTTTGGGGCTAATACAGAAAATAAAGTGCTATGAACATTTGTGTACAATTACTGGGATGGATATATGCTTTCTTTTATTTTAATAAATACAGTAGTTGTATGTTTAACTTTTTCTAAAATTGCTAAACTGTCTTGCAGAGTGGTTGTGCCATATTACTTTTGCACCACTGGTGTATGAGAGTTCTAAGTCCTCCATAGTGTCAGCAACACTTGGCAGTTTTTTTTTTCAATTATAGCTATTTTATTAAGTGTTTAGTTACATCTCACTGTAATTTTCATTTGCATTTCACAAATCACTAGTAACATCAAGCATCTTTTTGTGTGATTATTTGCCATCTGTCCTTTTGTCCTTTTTTTTTTTTTTTTTTTTCTGAGACAAGGTCTTGCTCTGTCGCCGAGTGGAGTGCAACGGCACAATCTCGGCTCACTGCAACCTCCGTCTCCTCGGTTCAAGTAATTATCCTGCTTCAGCCTCCCGAGTAGCTGGGATTATATGCGCCCACCATCACGCCTGGCTAACTAACTTTTTGTATTTTTAGTAGAGATGGGGTTTAGCCATGTTGGCCAGGCTGATCTCGAACTCCTGACCTCAGGTGATCCACCCGCCTCAGCCTCCCAAAATCCTGGGATTACAGGCGTGAGCCAACTACTGCACCCGGCCTGTTTTGTCCATTTTTAATTGGGTTGTTTTCTTATTATTGGGTTTTGAGAGTTTTTAATACATCTAGAGAAAGTCCTTTATCAGACATAGGCTTTGAAAATATTTTCTCCCAGACTGTGGTTTATCTTTTAATTCTTCCTAACACTGTTTATAAAAAAGCAGAGGTTTACAGTTTTAATGAAGTCCTATTTATCAATGTGTTCTCTTGTGGATCATGATTATGTTACTGTATCTGAGAAATCTTAGCCTAATCCAAGGTTACAATAATTTTCTTCCATATTTTCTCCTAGAAATTTTATATTCTTGGATTCTTAGTAGCAAGTTACCTTCTACTCCTAGTTTGCTGAGAGTTTTTAATCAGTTATGGATACTGAATTGTGTCAAATACTTTCTCCTGAACGTACTAAGAGGATGATGCGCGATGATGCGGTCTTTCTTTTTCAGTTTGTTACTATGGTGAATTCACCTGATTGATTGGTTTTCAAATAGTGAGACAACTTTGCATTCCTGAGATAAACTCCACTTGCACATTATATATTGTCTTTCTTTAATATATTGCTGGATTCATTTGTTGCAATTTTACTTAAAAATTTCACATATGTGTTCACGATAAATTTTGATTGGTTGTTTCCTTTTATTGTAATGTTTCTCTCATGTTGGTATCAGGATAATGCTGACCTCACAGAACCAGTTGGGAAGTAATCACTCCTTTTGAATTTTCTGGAATAGTTTGTAGAATTGGAATTATTTCCAGTGAAGATATCTGTCTTAAAGTTTTCTTTGTGACAATTCTTTTTACTACAAATATAATTTTATTAATAGATACAAGGTCATTCATAATAAGGTAATAGATATAAGATTTTCTATTTCTTAAGTGAGCTTTGATTTTGCACCTTTCAAGGAACTTGTCCATTTTATTTATTTTGTCCTACTTAGTGGAATAAAGTTGTTCCTAAAACTCCCTCATTATCCTTTTCATTTCTTCAGATCCTGTAGTGATAAAATTTTTCTTATTCCTGATACTAGTAATTTCTGTCTTCAATCTTTTAGTTTGGGTAGGAATTTATCAATTTTATTAATCTTCTCAAGAATCAGTGTTTGGTTTTACTGACTTTTCCCTGTTTTGGGAGGAAATACACACTGATTTTGATTCTGATCTTTATGCTTTCTTTTCTTCTCCTTACTTTGGAGTTTACTTATTCTTTTTTTTCTAGTTCCTTAAGGCGAAGCTGAGTGACTGATATGAGGCCTTTCTTCTTTTTCTATTATGGGCATTCAACATAAAAACAAATCTCTCTACTGCTGTATCTGCATCCCACAAATAGCGGGATGGTGTTCTCATTTTCCCTTAGGTCAACATACGTTGAAACTAACCCTCCTTTTGTTTCTTCTTGACCATGTATTATCTGGAAGTGTATTACTTAGTTTCTAAACATTTGAGGGAATTTCCATATAGAATTCTGTTACTGATTTCTAATTTAATTTCATTGTAGTCAGAGATTGTACTTTACATGATCTAAAGTATTTTAAATGTGTCAATACTTGCTTTGTGGCCTAGAAAATGGTCTTTTTTGATAAATAGTCTGCGTGTGCTTGAATGTCTGTTTTGCTGTTCTAGGGTGGTGTGTACTATAAATGTCAATTAGGTCGTATTGGTTGATGGCGTTATTCAAGTCTTCCACATTCTTGCCAAATTTCTTTTTATTTGTTCTACAAATTATTTAGACATGGCTATTAAAATTTCTAACTATACTGTAGATTTGTCTATTTTTTCCTAAAGTTCTATCAGTTGTGTTTCATATTTTTGAAGCTCTCTTATCTAAGTGCATAAATGTTCAGAGTTGCTACATCCTCTTGAAATATAGATCCCTTCTTCATTTAAAATTCCTTGTTTAACCTTGATAATATTCTTAGCATTCAAATGTACTTTGATGTTATTACAGCCACCCCAGCTTTCACTGACTAGTAGTAGCATCACATGTCCTTTTCCTATCTGTTAACTTTTAACCTCTTCGTGTCTTTATATTTAAGTAAATTTCTTGAAAGTAGCCTATAGTAGGGTCTTGCTTTGCTATGCAATCTGACAATTCTTGCTTTTCATTTGTGGTGTTTAGAGCTATATTCGTTTCCTATTGCTGCTATAACAAATTACCACAAACAGTTGCTTAAAGCAACATATATTTATTCTCTTTCAAATTTTGGAGCTCATAAGTCTAAAATCACGGTATTGGCAGGACTCCAATCCTTCAGGAGGCTCTAGAAGAAAATCCACTTCCTTGCCTTTTCCAGCCCTAGAAGCTGGCCTCCTTCCTTGGCTTGTGGCCTCATATCACTCCAACTTCTGCTTCTACCATCACATCGCCTTTTTGATCTCTTACTCTTTTGCCTCCTCCTTATAAAGACTTTGTGATTACATTTGTCCTACTTGGATAATAAGGATAATCTCCACATCTCATGAGCATTAATTTAATCACATTTGAAATTTCCTTTTTCCATGTGAGTAACGTAATTCACAATTTCTGGGAATTAGGACATGGCCATTATGGGGGGCTCATTATTCAGCCTACCACAAGTCCATTTACACTTAATGTGATAATTAATATGGTTAGATTTAAGTCTGTCTTCTCCGTGTTTTCTCTTTGTTCCATCTGATCGTCATCTCCCTTTTCCATCTCTTCTGCCTTATTTTGGATTGAGTGATTTTTATAATTCCATTTTAATCTTGTTTGTTGCCTTTTGCATTCTGTCAATTTTTGCTTCATATATTTTGAAGTTCTCTTTTAAGTTCATATGCACTCAAATTATTGTATCTTTCTGCTGTACTGAACTATTTTGCATTATAAAACATAGTCATTTCCAGTAATATTCTTTGTCTTAACATCTACCTTCTCTGATATTTATACATTTTTCACTTCAGCTTTTCTAATGTTTACTCACATGATATCTTTTCCATTCTTTTTCCTTCAGCCAATATACATATCTATCTGTATTTAAAATGCACCTCTTGCAGGCAGTCCATAGATAGGTTTTGCTCTTGTATTCAGTTTGCCAATCTTCACCTTTTGTTTGGAAGAATTTAGTCCTCTTTCACTTTGAAATTACTGATATGGTTTGATATAGGCTTGCTATTGTGCTCTTTTGTTTTTTTAAAAAAACTTTTTATTTCAAGACATTTGGAGATCCACATTAAGTGAGAGATAATACAAGTAGCTCTTGTACAGTCTTTAGACAGTGTCCTCCGCCATGGTAACATCTTGAACATTTGTATAATATCACAGCCAGATAATAATTCACATTGATAGAATGGTGATAGAGAGCATTTCCATCACCACAAAGATCCCTTGTATAGCCACACATACTATACTCCCCCCATATTCCTACCCCACCCTAACCCCTTGCAACCACAAATCATCCATATCTATAATTTTGTCATTTGAAGACAGTTATACAAATGGAATCATACAGTATGTAACCTTTGGGGATTGTCTTTTCTTCATTCAAACAATTCTCTGGAGATTCATCCAGGATCTTGAGTGTATCAATAGTTTGATCCTATTGCTGAGCAGTATTCCATGGTATGAATAGATCACTATTATTTAATCATTTACCTTGCGAAAAACATCTGGGTTGTTTCAGGTTTAGGCTATTACAAACAAAGCTGCTATAGACATTTTTCTACAGAATTTTGTGTGAATATAACTTTCCACCTTTCTGGGAAAAAATGCCCAATACAATTGCTGGGTCTTAAGTTAGTTATATGTTTAGGTTTTTTCCCCTTTTAGTTTTAGTTGACAAGTAATACTTTTATGGAGTATAGAGTGATATTTCAATGCATAATTACAATGTGTAATGATCAAATAAGGGTAATTAGGATATCCATCACCACAAATGTTTACCATCTGTTTGTGCTGGGAACATTCAAAATCCTCTGTTCTGGCTTTCTCGACATAAAAAGATAAATTACTGTTAACTAATATTCACTCTACAGTGCCAGAGAGCACTATAACTTATTCCTTCTATTTATCTGTAGTTTTGTATCTCTTAACCAACCTCTCCGTATCTTCTTCTCCTCCCTACCCTTCCCACTCAGCCTTTAATTACCACAATTCTACTCTACTTCTATGAGCTACTTCTTTGAGCTTCCACATGAGTGACAACATGCACTATTCATCTTTCTGTGGCTGACTTATTTCACTTAATGTATCCAGGCTCATCCATGTCTAGGCTTGCCATTATGCTCTTTTTTTCCCCACTGTTTTATTTATTTTTTGAGTGGTTTTGATAGGGATGACAACAAGCATCTTTAACATATCATGATTTACTTACCATTTAAATTGGGTTATTTCTAGTAAATCGTACATTTCCACGGTTTACTCAATTTTTGTGCTATTGTCATGTATATTTAATTTCTGTCATAAACTAAAAAATATAATGGTATCACCTTTGCCTTAAATAATGTCTTTTAAAGATTTTCAGAGAAGAAAAACGTATAGTGATTAATATCCACATATTTACCATTTCCAGCGCATCACAGTATTTCTTGTATACCTGAGTCACCATCTGGCATCATTTCTCATCAGCTGATAGAACTTCTTGTCCATCTTGAAGTATAAATCTGTTACCAACAAATTATCTTAGATTTTGTTGATCTGAAAAATGTATATTTGGCCTCCATTTTAAAAAGATACTTTCATTAAATATAGAATTGTTGATTTTTCTTCTTCAGCACTTTGAATTATCATTCCAGTGTCTGATAATTTCCACTATTTATGTTGGGAAGTCAGATGTTTATATAGCATATCATTTTTTTCTCTTATTTTCAAGATTTTCTCTTAATCTTTGATTTTACCATTTTGACTATAATGTGCCTTGCTTTGGTTTTCTTTGGGCTTCACCCAGTTGGATTTGTTGAGCTTAGCAGACCTCTCAGTTAGTAGCTTTTATCAAACTTGAGAAATTTTTGGCCAACATTTCTTCAATATTTTTTCTGTCATGTTCTTTTTTTCATTACATCTAATACTAAAATTACGCATGTGTTGAACTACTTAATGTTACATAGGTCTGTGACTTTGGTTATTTTTCAATCTTTTTGGCTCCTGTTCTTTTGATTAACTATTCTCTCTTGATCTATCTTCAAATTCACTGCATTTTCTGTTCAAATGTTCTGTTTTCATCTCAGAATTGTTGAGTACATTTAAATGATTTTCATTTCATTTATTATACTTTTCAGCTCTAGAATTTCCGTGGGGGCTGGAGTGTTTCTATTTCTCTGCTGAGATTCCATAGCTCTTCACTAATGGATACCACGTTTTCTTTTAATTCATTGAATACATTTTTCTTAAGCCTTTGAATGTATTTGTAATAGTGGCTTTGCAGTCTTTGGCTGCTAAATCCAACATCTGGACCTACTTGAATCGGTTTCTATTAACTTATTTTTTTCAGAGTATTGGTCATACTTTCTCATTTCAGTTTGCATCTCTGAAACCTTTTGCACATTGTAAATGATATACTGAAGTGACTGTAGAACCTGTTTTGTTCTTCTGATTGCCAATGTGTCGTTCTAGGAGACAATTAATGTGCCTGAATTTCCTGTCATGTGCAGCAGCTAATATCTGTGCTTAGGAGTCTAAACAAAGGCCTCGTAAGATCAATTACACATCTTACAATTTTATGATTTTTAGAGATTCAAAATTCAGAAATTAAAAAATTTTAATTAGGAATGTTTTCCTTATGTCATTTTGGGTTTTGTCACTTTTCTTTTAAGTCTTACAAATCCAATATAATTCAGCTATAATACAGAATGCCAATATCTCACTTTGCTGTAAATTCAAATCCATATTTCAGATATCTAATAAAAATTTTCATAAATATTTCAAAAATTATGAAAAAAGCTAAGTGGAAGATGTTAAATTGAAAAATCAGGATATTAAATATACTATAATGTTTGGAATTAAATTCTACTTCATTGATAGTATAGTTTTACGTCCCTAGATGAAATAATTTAAACTAAGGTACCAGGATAATATTTTAATAAATTTAAAATAAAAATTCTTAAAGAATCAGGACTACTGTAATAAAGTGAAACATTTGTTGCTCAAAAATATACCATATCAGATAGCATAGGGTTAATACTCACTTAGTTCTCACAACACACCATGCCTCTTCTAAAACATAATAATTCACATGTAACTCCAACAATTTCTCTCCTACTTCTTTGGCAGATTTTCGACTACATGTAGAATAAACTATTTTTGTCCGAGCCCTTTAAATTTAAACAATAGTTTAAAAGATTTTAAAATAAATGATAATAGAGTAGACTAAAAAAATCTTACTAGCAAATTGAAATCTCAATACTCACTGGATGGAACACTGATATACATGACTCAAAACAGCATCAACTATTTTGGGGATGGCAGTTTCCACATTCCTACTTATATTTTGAATGTAATAAAACTTACAGCAATTTAATTTTGCATATACTGCTCATTACTGTATAAGATAGTCTAAAGTTGTACTGGGTAGCAGAGAGCAGCTTAGGATATATAATTTTCTTCTCATAATTCACACAGTTTTCAGCGAATATATTCTGACAGAGACTGAATGTAGTGAAAACACATCTTTCAATGCTTAATTTCATCTAAAGAAGCTCTGACAAATACATGAATTGAAATTTAGTGTATCAAGTAGAACACTTAGACAATGGACATCCACGGTATCAGAAGAGGTAGGAAAAGCACCTTCACAGAATCTTGAGAAATGGGGATGGTCACCAAAATATGGTACAATAGGTGATTTGACCGTAGTGGGAATTCTTACAAAATCCTGACAAACTATCACTTATGCACTGGATGTTGCTTAGAATTTCAAGCATATGGGATGCTCAGTCACCACAGTGGTTTCCATGCCAGTTCACCACAGTAGAACAGAGAGAGCATCAGGTACATTTCTAAGGTGTCTGACTCCAAGCCCTGGCTCCTAGACAGAAGACCTAAAACTTTTAAATAATTTAAAGATTTGCCTCTTAACAATAGGCCAAAAATCCACTTTTAAAAAAGATTACCCTGAAAATTACTAGAATAACCAAAATAATTTTTTAAACCAGCCATTTAAGGAAAGCAAAACTTTTAGACATCAATGGAAACTAGAGTTCTCATAATCGACTAGCAAAAATACTCTAAATTTTCATGAAAGCACGTAGTGTATAATAGCAACTTTCATGTACTTTTTCTACCTGTCACAAAAAGCTAGTCATTGGCCACCAGTAAGATCTAGAAATCATTTCTTAAATCAGAGTGGGGCTTGTGGTGTAGAGCAGGGGTTGGCAAACCACGGCTGCAAGTAAAATCCATCCTACTTACTCTTTCAACTACCTAGTAGTTTTACTGGAATACACACACACATCATAAATATGTGACACATTTGTCACTTCGGGAAAAACTGGCTTTTGCATTCTTCAGTTTTCAGAGGTCTGCTTGCTCCAGAGGCAACAGGTACGTATTGTCATTTCTGGATGGTTATTGTCATTTTTTTTTAACTTCCAGTACGAAAATGAGGATGAGTTTGTGTGTGTGTGTGTGTGTGTGTGTGTGTGTGTGTGTGTCTGTGTCTGTGTGTGTGTAAAAATTTTCCCAATTCCTAAGAATTGGGAGTCGCCAAGTGAGTCTTGAAGAAATACTCATCAGCTGCCAACCTCAAGTCTGCATCTTCGTAAAGTGGATGATTCACAATGGGATGAAGTGTAGACAGCTTGACGCTTGCCATTGTAGGCATGGCACCTGCGAAGACAGCATCTGAAAAAAAAAGGATATATTCTTCAATTAAATGTATTAAAGAAACTCAGAAGTTAAACTTACCTCTAATATGTGAACCCAAATTAAGAAGGATGATGCCTATTTACATGACCATGGACCTCATTCTTTGTATTAACTCAATAGTTATTCATTATCTACTATAATAATAGCTGACTTTTGTTAAATGCTATCTTGGTGATAGAAATCGTGCTCCATATTTTAACAAGAAATAACTTAATTTTCACAATTCTAAGGGGTAGGTCCTCTGTTCTTACTTTGTAGAATCTACAAACTGAGCATGTGAGGGGTCTGAGTTGTGCACTCATTAGAATCTAATGCCTGATGGTGTAAGGTGGAACAATTTCATCCAGAAACCACCCCCTACCCCCCAGTTCTGTGGAAAAAAATGGTCTTCCACGAAACTAGTCCCTGGTGCTAAAAAGGCTGCAGACTGCTCTTGTAGATGATGAAGAGACACAGCCAAGTTAAGTGACTTGCCCAAGACTGCACAGCTAGGAAGTTCCAGACCCTGCCCTCTTAGCTGCTTCACTAAAGCTTCCTGCTATGCTAAAGCACCATGCTAACAGCAGGACTACAGACACACATGAAACAAAAAGAATGTAAAATGTCACATCTGTTCCAAGAATGTGAAATGCCAGGAGCTGAGAGACTGCTATGAAGGGCAAGTCTCATGGGACATTTTTTCCAATGACTTTTGTGGATGGTGAACTGTGGTCCTGTGGATGTGCCATAAAAAAAGGAAAACATTGTTTTCTTCCCTCAGATCATCTTTAATTAAATTCTCAGAGTTACCATTTGACTTGACACCATTTATACACGTCATGAAATCATTTTACTACTTGCTAGTAGTACTTTTTGGAGTAATAACATGTATAAATTTGGTCATAACTAGAGATACATCTAAATCTATCTGGCTTCCATTTCATCTCTTGAAATATCAGAAGACCAAATGCTTACTTCCTGGTACTTTTGTATAAAAAACAATTACAGTGGGAGGAGCCAAGATGGCCGAATAGGAACAGCTCTGGTCTACAGCTCCCAGCGTGAGCAACGCAGAAGATGGGTGATTTCTGCATTTCCATCTGGGGTACCGGGTTCATCTCACTAGGGAGTGCCAGACAGTGGGCGCAGCTCAGTGGGTGCACGCACCGTGCGCGAGCAGAAGCAGGGCGAGGCATTGCCTCACTTGGGAAGCGCAAGGGGTCAGGGAGTTCCCTTTCCCAGTCAAAGACAGGGGTGATGGACTCACCTGGAAAATCGGGTCACTCCCACCCGAATATTGCGCTTTTCAGACCGGCTTAAAAAATGGCGCACCATGAGATTATATCCCGCACCTGGCTCGGAGGGTCCTACGCCCACGCCCATGGAGTCTCGTTGATTGCTAGCACAGCAGTCTGAGATCAAACTGCAAGGCGGCAGCGAGGCTGGGGAAGGGGCGCCCACCATTGCCCAGGCTTGCTTAGGTAAACAAAGCAGCCTGGAAGCTCGAACTGGGTGGAGCCCACCACAGCTCTAGGAGGCCTGCCTGCCTCTGTAGGCTCCACCTCTGGGGGCAGGGCACAGACAAACAAAAAGACAGCAGTAACCTCTGCAGACTTAAATGTCCCTGTCTGACAGCTTTGAAGAGAGCAGTGGTTCTCCCAGTATGCAGCTGGAGATCTGAGAACGGGCAGACTGCCTCCTCAAGTGGGTCCCTGACCCCTGACCCCCGCGCAGCCTAACTGGTAGGCACCCCGCAGCAGGGGCACACTGACACCTCACACAGCAGCGTATTCCAACAGACCTGCAGCTGAGGGTCCTGTCTGTTAGAAGGAAAACTAACAAACAGAAAGGATATCCACACCAAAAACCCATCTGTACATGACCATCATCAAAGACCAAAAGTAGATAAAACCACAAAGATGGGGAAAAAACAGAACAGAAAAACTGGAAACTCTAAAATGCAGAGTGCCTCTCCTCCTCCAAAGGAACGCAGTTCCTCACCAGCAACTGAACAAAGCTGGATGGAGAATGACTTTGACGAGCTGAGAGAAGAAGGCTTCAGACGATCAAATTACTCTGAGCTACGGGAGGACATTCAAACCAAAGGGAAAGAAGTTGAAAACTTTGAAAAGAATTTAGAAGAATGTATAACTAGAATAACCAATACAGAGAAGTGCTTACAGGAGCTGATGGAGCTGAAAACCAAGGCTCGAGAACTACGTGAAGAACGCAGAAGCCTCAGGAGCCGATGCGATCAACTGGAAGAAAGGGTATCAGCAATGGAAGATGAAATGAATGAAACAAGCGAGAAGGGAAGTTTAGAGAAAAAAGAATAAAAAGAAGTGAGCAAAGCCTCCAAGAAATATGGGACTATGTGAAAAGACCAAATCTACGTCTGACTGGTGTACCTGAAAGTGATGGGGAGAATGGAACCAAGTTGGAAAACACTCTGCAGGATATTATCCAGGAGAACTTCCCCAATCTAGCAAGGCAGGCCAACGTTCAGATTCAGGAAATACAGAGAACGCCACAAAGATACTCCTCGAGAAGAGCAACTCCAAGACACATAATTGTCAGATTCACCAAAGTTGAAATGAAGGAAAAAATGTTAAGGGCAGCCAGAGAGAAAGGTCGGGTTACCCTCAAAGGGAAGCCCATCAGACTAACAGCGGATCTCTCGGCAGAAACCCTACAAGCCAGAAGAGAGTGGGGGCCAATATTCAACATACTTAAAGAAAAGAATTTTCAACCCAGAATTTCATATCCAGCCAAACTAAGCTTCATAAGTGAAGGAGAAATAAAATCCTTCACAGACAAGCAAATGCTGAGAGATTTTGTCACCACCAGGCCTGCCCTAAAAGAGCTCCTGAAGGAAGCACTAAACATGGAAAGGAACAACCGGTACCAGCCGCTGCAAAATCATGCCAAAATGTAAAGACCATCGAGACTAGGAAGAAACTGCATTAACTAACGAGCAAAATCACCAGCTAACATCATAATGACAGGATCAAATTCACACATAACAATATTAACTTTAAATGTAAATGGACTAAATGCTCCAATTAAAAGACACGGACTGGCAAATTGGATAAAGAATCAAGACCCATTAGTGTGCTGTATTCAGGAAACCCATCTCACGTGCAGAGACACACATAAGCTCAAAATAAAAGGATGGAGGAAGATCTACCAAGCAAATGGAAAACAAAAAAAGGCAGGGGTTGCAATCCTAGTCTCTGATAAAACAGACTTTAAACCAACAAAGATCAAAAGAGACAAAGAAGGCCAGTACATAATGGTAAAGGGATCAATTCAACAAGAAGAGCTAACTATCCTAAACATATATGCACCCAATACAGGAGCACTCAGATTCATAAAGCAAGTCCTGAGTGACCTACAAAGAGACTTAGATGCCCACACATTAATGGGAGACTTTAACACCCCACTGTCAACATTAGACAGATCAACGAGACAGAAAGTCAACAAGGATACCCAGGAATTGAACTCAGCTCTGCACCAACCAGAACTAATAGACATCTACAGAACTCTCCACCCCAAATCAACAGAATATACATTTTTTTCAGCACCACACCACACCTATTCCAAAATTGACCACATACTTGGAAGGAAAGCTCTCCTCAGCAAATGTAAAAGAACAGAGATTATAACAAACTATCTCTCAGACCACAGTGCAATCAAACTAGAACTCAGGATTAAGAATCTCACTCAAAACCGCTCAACTACATGGAAACTGAACAACCTGCTCCTGAATGACTACTGGATACATAACGAAATGAAGGCAGAAATAAAGATGTTCTTTGAAACCAATGAGAACAAAGACACAACATACCAGAATCTCTGGGACGCATTCAAAGCAGTGTGTAGAGGGAAATTTATAGCACTAAATGCCCACAAGAGAAAGCAGGAAAGATCCAAAATTGACACCCTAACATCACAATTAAAAGAACTAGAAAAGCAAGAGAAAACACATTCAAAAGCTAGCAGAAGGCAAGAAATAACTAAAATCAGAGCAGAACTGAAGGAAATAGAGACACAAAAAACCCTTCAAAAAATTAATGTATCCAGGAGCTGGTTTTTTGAAAGGATCAACAAAATTGATAGACCGCTAGCAAGACTAATAAAGAAAAAAAGAGAGAAGAATCAAACAGACAGAATAAAAAATGATAAAGGGGATATCACCACTGATCCCACAGAAATACAAACTACCATCAGAGAATACTACAAACACCTCTACACAAATAAACTAGAAAATCTAGAAGAAATGGATAAATCCCTTGACACATACATTCTCCCAAGACTAAACCAGGAAGAAGTTGAATCTCTGAATTGACCAATAACAGGAGCTGAAATTGTGGCAATAATCAATAGTTTACCAACCAAAAAGAGTCCAGGACCAGATGGATTCACAGCTGAATTCTACCAGAGGTACAAGGAGGAACTGGTACCATTCCTTCTGAAACTATTCCAATCAATAGAAAAAGAGGGAATCCTCCCTAACTCATTTTGTGAGGCCAGCATCATTCTGATACCAAAGCCGGGCAGAGACACAACCAAAAAAGAGAATTTTAGACCAATATCCTTGATGAACATTGATGCAAAAATCCTCAATAAAATACTGGCAAACCGAATCCAGCAGCACATCAAAAAGCTTATCCACCATGATCAAGTGGGCTTCATCCCTGGGATGCAAGGCTGGTTCAATATATGCAAATCAATAAATGTAATCCAGCATATAAACAGAGCCAAAGAGAAAAACCACATGATTATCTCAATAGATGCAGAAAAGGCCTTTGACAAAATTCAACAACCCTTCATGCTAAAAACTCTCAATAAATTAGGTATTGATGGGACGTATTTCAAAATAATAAGAGCTATCTATGACAAACCCACAGCCAATATCATACTGAATGGGCAAAAACTGGAAGCATTCCCTTTGAAAACTGGCACAAGACAGGGATGCCCTCTCTCACCACTCCTATTCAACATAGTGTTGGAAGTTCTGGCCAGGGCAATCAGGCAGGAGAAGGAAATAAAGGGTATTCAATTAGGAAAAGAGGAAGTCAAATTGTCCCTGTTTGCAGACGACATGATTGTATATCTAGAAAACCCCATTGTCTCAGCCCAAAATCTCCTTAAGCTGATAAGCAACTTCAGCAAAGTCTCAGGATACAAAATCAATGTACAAAAATCACAAGCATTCTTATACACCAACAACAGACAAACAGAGAGCCAAATCATGAGTGAACTCCCATTCACAATTGCTTCAAAGAGAATAAAATACCTAGGAATCCAACTTACAAGGGATGTGAAGGACCTCTTCAAGGAGAACTACAAACCACTGCTCAAGGAAATAAAAGAGGATACAAACAAATGGAAGAACATTCCATGCTCATGGGTAGGAAGAATCAATATCGTGAAAATGGCCATACTGCCCAAGGTAATTTACAGATTCAATGCCATCCCCATCAAGCTACCAATGCCTTTCTTCACAGAATTGGAAAAAACTACTTTAAAGTTCATATGGAACCAAAAAAGAGCCCAGATCGCCAAGGCAATCCTAAGCCAAAAGAACAAAGCTGGAGGCATCACACTACCTGACTTCAAACTATACTACAAGGCTACAGTAACCAAAACAGCATGGTACTGATACCAAAACAGAGATATAGATCAATGGAACAGAACAGAGCCCTGAGAAATAATGCTGCATATCTACAACTATCTGATCTTTGACAAACCTGAGAAAAACAAGTAATGGGGAAAGGATTCCCTATTTAATATATGGTGCTGGGAACGCTGGCTAGCCATATGTAAAAAGCTGAAACTGGATCCCTTCCTTACACCTTATACAAAAATCAATTCAAGATGGGTTAAAGACTTAAACGTTAGACCTAAAACCATAAAAACCCTAGAAGAAAACCTAGGCATTACCATTCAGGCCATAGGCGTGGGCAAGGACTTCATGTCTAAAACACCAAAAGCAATGGCAACAAAAGCCAAAATTGACAAATGGGATCTAATTAAACTAAAGAGCTTCTGCACAGCAAAAGAAACTACCATCAGAGTGAACAGGAAACCTACAAAATGGGAGAAAATTTTTGCAAGCTACTCATCTGACAAAGGGCTAATATCCAGAATCTACAATGAACTCAAACAAATTTACAAGAAAAAAAACAAACAATCCCATCAAAAAGTGGGTGAAGGATATGAACAGACACTTCTCAAAAGAAGACATTTATACAGCCAAAAAACACATGAAAAAATGCTCATCATCACTGGCCATCAGAGAAATGCAAATCAAAACCACAATGAGATACCATCTCACACCAGTTAGAATGGCAATCATTAAAAAGTCAGCAAACAACAGGTGCTGGGGAGGATGTGGAGAAATAGGAACACTTTTACACTGTTGGTGGGACTGTAAACTAGTTCAACCATTGTGGAAGACAGTGTGGCGATTCCTCAGGGATCTAGAACTAGAAATACCATTTGACCCAGCCATCCCATTACTGGGTATATACCCAAAGGACTATAAATCATGCTGCTATAAAGACACATGCACACGTATGTTTATTGCGGCATTATTCAAAATAGCAAAGACTTGGAACCAACCCAAATGTCCAACAATGATAGACTGGATTAAGAAAATGTGGCACATATACACCATGGAATACTATGCAGCCATAAAAAATGATGAGTTCATGTCCTTTGTGGGGACATGGATGAAACTGGAAATCATCATTCTCAGTAAACTATTGCAAGAACAAAAAACCAAACACCGCATATTCTCACTCATAGGTGGGAATTGAACAATGAGATCACATGGACACAGGAAGGGGAACATCACACTCTGGAGACTGTTGTGGGGTGGGGGAGGGGGGAGGGATAGCATTGGGAGATATACCTAATGCTAGATGATGAGTTAGTGGATGCAGCGCACCAGCATGCCCCATGTATACGTATGTAACTAACCTGCGCAATGTGCACATGTACCCTAAAACTTAAAGTATAATAAAAAAAAAGTAAAAAAAAAAATCTTACATTCCTTCTCATGTTAATAGTTATTATTTTTTAAATATGATGCTATTAGCAAATTTTAGATTGGCATCCTTAATACATTAGTTAGATGTTAGTAATTCCACTTTTCCCTATAACTATTTTTCTTTTTAATCAGAAATCAATCTTGAGTTTTGTTCAATAATTTTATGATATTTATTCTGATTTTTATATTACTTTCTATTAATATATTGGTAAGTTTTTCTAAGATTTTCTGTATGTTTATCTGAAAGAAGTTCTGTAATTTTCTTCACTGTTGCCATTATCAGATTATATATCAGATTTACAAAAGTTTTGTTAAAAATTTCGTTCCCCCCCCATTTTTCTATGTCATTGAACATTTTGTTGACATTTCACATTTCTTGATTATTGAAGGAAATCTATAAGTCCATTGCTTGTAAATGTTTTTTTGGAGGGAAGTTACTCTTTTTTAGTATATACTACATTGTTATTGCTATATTCACCTATTAAATTATCTACTTTATTAAGACTTAAAATATTAATTTAAAAAAAAAACCTTAAATCTAAGACCTCAAACTCTGAAATTACTACAAGAAAACTTTGGGGAAACTCTCCAGGACTTTGGTTTGGACAAGGAGTTCTTGAGTAAATACCTGGGAAGCACAGGCAACCAAAGCAAAAATGAACAAATGGGATCACATCAAGTGTAAAAGCTTCTGCACAGCAAAGGAAACAATCAGCAAAGTGAAGAGACAACCCAAAGAATGGGTGAAAATATTTGCAAACTACCAATCTGACAAAGAATTAATAACCAGAATATATAAGGAGCTCAAACAACTCTGTAGGAAAAGAAAATCTAAAAATCCACTTTAAAAATGGGCAAAAGATCTGAATAGACATTTCTCGAAAGAAAACATACAAGTGGCAAACAGGTACATGAAAAGGTGCTCAACATCACTGATCATCAGAGAAATGCAAATCAATACTACAGTGAAATAGCATCTCACTCCAGTTAAAATGGCTATTACTCAAAAGACAGGCAATAACAAATGGCTGTTATCCAAAAGACAGGAAAAGACGTGGAGAAAAGGGAACTCTCATACACTTTTGGTGAAAATGTAAATTAGTACAACCACTATGTAGAAGAGTTTGGAGGTTCCTCAAAAAACTAAAAATAGACTTACCAAATGATCCAGCAATCCTACTCTTAGATATATACCCCAAAGAAAGGAAATAAATATTTAGAAGAGGTATCTGCACTCCCATGTTTATTGCAGCACTTCTCACAATAGCCTTGATTTGGAAGCAACCTAAGTGTCCATCAACAGGTTAATGGATAAAGAAAATGTGGTACATAGACACAACGCAGTGCTATTCAGACATAAAAACGAGTGAGATCCTGTCATAAAAAAAAGAATGAGATCCTATCTATTAACATGAATGGAACTGGAGGTCATTACATTAGTTGAAATAAGCCAGGTACAGAAAGACAAACTTTGCAGGTTCTTACTTATTTGTGGGAGCTAAAAATTAAAAGAGTTGAACTCATGGAGATCAAGAATAGAATGATGGTTACCAGAGGCTGGGAAGGATAGTGAGGGGGTGGAGGGGAAGTGAGGATGGTTAATGTGCACCAACAAAATAGAATGGATAAGATGTAGTGTTTGGTAACACATAAGGGTGACTGTAGTCAACAAAATTTTACTGTACATTTAAAAATAACTGAGAGAGTATAACTGGATTGTTTGTAACACAAAGGATCAATGCTTCAGGTGATGGATACTCCATTTACCCTGATGTGATTATTACACATTGTATGCCTGTATCAAAACATCCCATCTACCCCATAAATATATACACCTGCTCTGTACCCACATAAATTAAAAACTTTAAGAACCCTGAGTGTTTACTTTCCAGTATAGCTAAGCATTCTAAATGCAACTTTGAATGAAAATTTCTTTATATGCCTCAAATTTGAAAATATGTAAGCTAGTCAAAGAATGTGTATTTATTATTGGAGACTCAATAATTAATGATGACAAGCTGTTAAGCTAGAGAAGTGGTTCTCAGGCAGGCATGATTTTGCTCCCTAGGGAGCACTATCAACTTCTGGAGACATTTTTCGATGTCATGCTATGGGGAGGAGGGAGGAGATGCTGTTGGCATCTTGTAGATAGAGGCCAAGGATTTCTTGTAATACATAGGACAGCCTCAATGTCAACTGTGCTAAGGTTGGGAAATGCTGAGTAAGAAGAATTGAAAGCCCAGGGCCAGGGTCTTCCAAAAAAAACTAGGCACACCTGTCCAGCAAGAGCTGGACCCACTGAGTTGTCACCTATGGCAGACAGAGAGGAAGAAATACCCTCCCACTCCACCTTCTATCTTTTTGGCTGTGAAGTAAATGAGCATAACAAGGAAAAATCAGATATTTTCCTATCACTATATGGAAGTCTCCATTTAGCCTACTACACAGATTAGAAAAAGGTATTCCCCTGACTTGACAGAGCCCCATTATACATGGCTTGATGAGTGGACCACAAGCTGGATTTAAGCTTTCACTTATCCTCTCAATTGGTCACCTTTGTGCAGTGCACAAACTATACAACTGTATATGGCAGACCTCAATATAAGCACTAGTTCCACTAATACTACAAAACTTCATACAGCTTTTAATATGTGGTAACCATGAGATAACTCATAATAAGAGTAATTAAAAGGAGAATAAGACAGATTGAAAAGAAGATCAAAGAAGAGGCATCTAAAAGTGAGACAGGGGTTTGTGGCAGTTATCTTAGAAGGATAAGTTGCCAAATGTAGGCTCTCTGTCAGGAACCCAATACAAACACCGGAACAAAGAAAGACACAAGAAAAGATTAAAAGGGCAGCTATTTTTAAAAGCTTGGGAAAAATAGCTATAACTGGGGAGGGGCAGGCAAGGGAGAGTAAAGAAAGGGAGTGATTACCTTGAGCTCCTATGTGGAAAAAGTCAGTTGGGGATTACTTTTAAAATTCTAATTAAACTGGCTTGGCAGTTTAATGAGGCACTGTCACCTACACCCTTTGAAAGCTATAGACCAAATATCTTACTTATACCTTATAAAGATTTACCTTAATGAAGGTTAATTAGCAAAAAAGTGGCTATCAAATAAGAAATAAAAGGAAACAAGCTCAGGAGTCATAAGAAAATTTAAATAAATCATAGTGAAGAACTTGTGCCAGAGTAAGTTTCTAAATATCAAAAATAATCTTTGATTTACAAATTTAGTTACAGAAAATGTTATAGACTTATTCTCTGGAAAGGTATGTAAAAATATCTATCTGCTTGAGGTAGTTCTGAATAAAGACAGGAAGAAAAGAAGGTAAGCTAAAAAGAAAATTTTGGAGTATTTAGAAGTAGGATGTATAGTATCTCTGTGAGATGATTTAGTGAAGAAAATAGAATATCCAAGATTTTAACTCTTCTGCCAATGACCTGTTTTACAGAATTAGAGGAGACAGCACTGATGGGAGTGACAGAAGCAGTGCCGGTTAACTCCCCACCATCAAAAGTATCTTCTGCTGTAGCCTGGCACAAGGTGTGAAATTTCATTTTTAAAGATTTACTTCTTTGATTTGTCATTGTTATGGTTAAAATGCTATAATGCTGTCTGAGAGTTAAAGGACATAACTTGTGAAAAATCATTAATTTCCTGGTGCTAATTTAAATTCTTTGATAATTATCTGGGAGGGACTTAAAGGGGGTGCAAAATTGCCTTTTGGAAGGGTTTAATTGATTGACATTGCAATAGTCTGCTCAAAGTCTGTAAGAGTATGAATGCCTATCTGTAAATCTGTCATACACACATATATCAGAAATGACAATAATTATATATAGTATACACAAATGTGCCTGTGAGTATGTTTGTATAAAACTAGCATATAACCAAATACCTACACACCTGATGTGGTATTGTATTTGATCCACTGTAAAAGTTCTTCCTGAGGCAAATTATTAAATTCTCCTATTATGCTCCATTGATTACGGAGGTTTGCATAACCTTGTATTGACATCACTGTTAGAATGCCAAAGATAACATTATCAAAACGAACTCTGCGAAAAAGCCAGCCAAAGAGCTGAAACGAAAGAAACCATTTATTTCTAGTTCTTATATGAAGAGTACTATAGGATCAACAATAAATTCTCACCTTGTTACTCAAACCAACGTGAATTACCCTTTGATATCAGCACACATGTATACAGAATTATCATCTCCGATTGTTTCTAAAGCAACGGATATATTGGCATTACAGGGCCCAGGTGAAAATGGGACTTTCTCCTGGGAAGAATTAAGGAAGCTATACCTGATCCTTCTAGTACTAATTTACTACTAAGGATTAAAATAAACAAATCACAACTGTTGAACATCTTAGAACTAAATCCTTTCATCCTTGGCTGCCTTTTGTGGACATGGTTAGTAGACAGGGAAGCCCTATTAGCATGATATATATAGATTCTTCTCAGGAAAACAGGCATTATGATATTTTAAGGCTATACACTCATAATAAAAACTAAGTGAGGTGTTTGTAGAAGTACCTTAGGCCCAATATTCTAGCAATTTATCTAGTTCTTTTGTATGTTAGATAACACTGATAGAACCCCAGAATTTCTTATAGATTCTTCAAGCCAAACAGGACCATATTAGGGCAATTACTCTGCATCTACTCTGGTATTGGATGAGTATTTCAGGGTACTTTTGGTGAACCAGGAAACTCTTTTTTTTTGAGACAGAGTCTCACTCTGTCTCCCAGGCTGTAATGCAGTGGTGCAACCTCAGCTCACTTCGACCTCCACTTCCCGGATTCAAGCAATATTCCTGCCTCAGCCTCCTGAGTAGCTGGGATTACAGGCACACACCACCATGCCCGGCTAATTTTTGTATTTTAATAGAGACAGGGTTTCACCATGTTGGCCAGGCTGGTCTTGAACTCCTGACCTCAAATGATCTGCCCACCTAGGCCTTCCAAAGTGCTGGGATTTCAGGTGTTAGCCACTGTGCCTGGCCACCAGGAAACTCTTTTTTTTTCTTTTTCTTTTTTTGAGACAGAGTCTCACTCTGTCACCCAGGTTAGAGCGCTGTGGTGCGATCTTGGCTGACTGCAGCCTCCGCCTCCCAGGTTCAAGCGATTCTCCTGCCTCAGCCTCCCAAGTAGCTGGAATTACAGGTACTCGCCACCACACCCGGCTAATTTTTGTATTTTTAGTAGAGATGGAGTTTCACCATGCTGGCCGGGCTGGTCTCAAACTCCTGGCCTCAAGTGATCTGCCCATCTCGGCCTCCCAAAGTGCTGGGATTGCAGGTGTGAGCCACTGTGCCAGGCACTCTTACACAAACCTGAACTCTAAAAGGTTATGTTCATGGACAGGATATTAACAGAAGGGAAATGTTTGCCTAATCACTTGTTATAGAAATATCAATTAAAATCCAGAAATACTTTTCAAAGCCACTTGAAATTGCTTTTCTTGCTTATAGTGAATCATGAAGTGATATTTTTTTTTTTTTTTTTTTTTTTGAGACGGAGTCTCCCTCTGTCGCCCAGGCTGGAGTGCAGTGGCGCGATCTCGGCTCACTGCAAGCTCCGCCTCCTGGGTTCACGCCATTCTCCTGCCTCAGCCTCCCGAGTAGCTGGGACTACAGGCGCCCGCCACCACGCCCGGCTAATTTTTAGTATTTTTAGTAGAGACGGGGTTTCACCGTGTTAGCCAGGATGGTCTCGATCTCCTGACCTCGTGATCCACCCGCCTCGGCCTCCCAAAGTGCTGGGATTACAGGCATGAAGTGATATTTTAAATCATTTAACTTAGTTAAGTTAAAAACACTTAGTGTGTTTATATTTTGAATTAGTCAGCAAAGCCACGGTAACTACTAAGTATAGCTGCTATAGTTTTTATAGTATTGTTATACAAGAATGAATCCTTTACCTGTCGAGAGCATATCAAGGAAGCCATAACACACACGTGCGGCGTCAAAAACATCTTTAGCCTCATAATTAAAATGGCAAGGGCAGTAAACGCTAACAACTGCAATGTGTGAAAAGCCAGCTATAAAAACACAAATAAGACAAAATCACATTTTTACTTTTCATATTTTTAAATTAATGAAGTATATTAAAACTATATTATTCATTAAGACAAGGATCTTCTAAGTAATAAGCCTATCAGTATTCATTCAACAATAATTTATCGAATGTCTACTATGTTCCAGGTACTCTTCTGGGTGCTTCGGATATAGCAGTGAGCAATTTCTGTCCTCGTATTACATTTAACTACATTTAGTAATGAAAGACAGACAATACATAGAAATAACAAATAAATAAATCCATTACATAGTCTACTGTAAGGCAATAAGTGCAGCTGGCAAGAAAATGGAGCAGGCAGAGGAGCTAGGGAGAGTAGGAGGTGGTGTGAGGAGGTGGGGGACCAACACAGTGGGCCTCACTGTAAAGTGACAAAGTTACTAATGCATCCCTGATCCAAAAATCTGAAGTCTACAATGCTCCAAAATCTGAAACTTTTGAGTACCAATATTGATGTTCAAAGGTTATGCTAAAACAAATGCTCATTGAAGCATTTTGGATTTTGGATTTTCAGGTTAGGGATGCTCAACTAGTAACTACATTGTAAATATTCCAAAATTCAATAAAATCTGAAATCTGAAACGCCTCTAGTCCTAAGCATTTTGGATAAGGGATACTCAACATGTGTCATAAACTATCTCTATTAAGTTCAAATTCAGTTACCCACTCCTGTAAATTTGACCTTTACCTCAAGACCCACTTAAAGTTCTATCAAATAGGAAATATTTCCAGCCCACACTGATCTTTTCCTTTTTATGCCACAAAATAATTTTACACCATATAAAATGTTGTCTTATTTGTCTCCTTTGTAAAATTACACATACTGAAGGGCAGGAACATGACTTTAGTATCTTTTGTATCCTTCAACACTTCTGAGCTTGTCACTGACTGACGAGCAAATCTACGTGGTGGCAGATGGCCACCAGTCACAGGGCCAAGGGTGCCTGCCCTAATGGACTGTAGCTGATTAGCTCAGCAGGCTAGAAACCAAATGCTTGTTATTGTTAAATGAATGCAATTTAATTTAATTCTGTACTATAGTCATAAATCAGCCTTCTAGCTTTTAAATCCTTATTACTATTCAAAAGTAACAGCAGATGAAAGAGTGAGAAGGATCAGCAGAAATTTATCACCAATGCTGAACAACTCACTACTGATGGTGCATCAGCAGCAAGGTTATACCTTTGTCAATTACCCTCAAACTAGAATTTAATACACAAGTCTACCAGAGATTACAATGAAAGCTTTACCTCACTGTGTTCAAGGAGCTGTTTTCTAGAATAAAACAAAAATATTATCTGTTTACTGAAGGTCTTTTATACTATGAATACATAAAGATAAGCTTCATTTGTTTGATTTTAGATTTTTAAAATGTGACTATCTCTAAACTACTTAGGAACATACATAAAAATAAAAATATCAGATAATAGTACAAAAATTATAACAATTTAAAAGTCATAATTTATAGTCATCCTATTCAAGATATGTCAAAAATTTGTTCTTTGGTTAAGACAAAATAGATTTTACAGATCCCTGGAGATTGTACCTCTCATTAATAAATGAATAGGATGACCTTCTATTCAACCTATATATACAGTGTATACAATACTTTAGATGACCACTGTTAAACTTTTGAGTTATTTTCATTTTTCACAATTACAAATAACATGGACACTCATGCATAAAACTTTGTGAGCATCTCTGAATATTTCCTTAGCATAAATTTCCAGAAGAAAAATTATTGGGTAAAACATAAATATTTTTAGTTTCAGCAAAGTTGTCCCTTTACAAAATATTTATAGTACACCTACTGTATTCTAGGCACTGTGCAATGAAATGAATACCACAGTCCCTGCTTATCCTTCAATCCTCACTTTCCACAGTTTCAGTTATCTGTGGTCAACTGCAGTCCAAAAATATTAAATGAAAAGTTCCAGGAAATAAACAATTCCTAAGTTTTAAATTGTGCACCACACTGAATAGTGAAATCTCAAGTCACCCTGCTTCATCCTACCTGGGACATGACTCACCCCTTTGTCCAGCATATCTGTGCTGTATACGTCACTGGCCTGTTAGTCATGTAGTTACCATCTTAGTTATCAGATGGACTCTGGTGGTATCTCAGTGCTTGTTTTCAAGTAACCCTTTTCTGACTTAATAATGGCCCCAAAGTTCAAGAGCAGTGATGCTGGCAGTTGAGATATGTCAAAGAGAAGCTGTAAAGTGCTTTCTTTAAGGGAAAAGGTGAAAGTTCTCAAAAGAAAAAACATCATATGCTGAGGTTGCTAAGATTTACGGTAAGAACAAATCTACCCATGAAATTGTAAAGAAGAAGAAAAAATTAATGTTAGTTTTGCTGTTGCATCTAAAACTGCAAAAGTTATGGCCACAGTCCATGATGAGTGCTTAGTTAAGATGGAAAAGGCATTAAATCTGTGGGTGGAAGACGTGAACAGAAATGTGTTCCGATGGTGGCAATCACGTGTGTTACTCTCTGCAGTTTCAAGCATCCACTGGGGGTCTTGGGATGCGTCGCCCTGCAGATAAGGGCAACTGCTGTGCAGCATGGAGACAATACTTATCTTCATGGAGTTTATATTAGAGTAAGACGAGGTAGGAGACTGCCTATTTTATTGTTCTCTTGAAAAGACTGGGTATTTTACTTTTATGAAAGGCTTTATAGCCTGCAGGGGCATTCTAATATGGATTTTGGGGGTGAAGAGAGAAATAGGTGTGGAAAGTAAGTTCAGGGGTACAGAGACCCATAGGTTTTTTAAAAGAGAAGTCAGGGGAAGGTCTCTTAAGGTAGTAGTAGGGTCCAAATTATTCTATGTCCCTTGTAGCTCCTACCCTTTGTATGCAGTAATTTTTTTTTAAATCGAAGACAGGGGAAGGTCTCTTAAGGTAATAGTAGAGACCAAATTATTCTATCACCCTCGTAGCTCCTTCCCTGTGTATGCAGTTAACGGAGTGGGGTTTCCCCACTTGTCCCGAAATCTTCTAGGCACAACATATTCCTGTAGTGAGCTGCATGCAAGGAAGAAGCCTGGTAGGTGAGTAATTATTATAATCACCAAGAACCCTGAAAGTAACTACTGATACTTTATTTAAATCAAGTAGCTAATTAAAAATGTGAATATACAACCAAATCCCAAGACATGAATATCATGAAAAGGAAACATCAAAATAAATAAGCAAAAAACTTGACCTTTCATGAAGCAGCTAATGCAAATGAAAACTCCAATTATTGTTTTCACAGAAGTTTAAGAGGATAATGCATCCATATAATTAAAATAAGCTCCAGTGAAAAGGAGTTTTCAGAAATTCTAAGACAAATATATTTGCCTAATTTAAAGCCTCAAGAGAAAGTTGAAGAGCAAAATGTACACAGCTGAAGCTGACAGTATTAAAGACTCAGTGATGATATTCTCTGAGAACACAGAAAGAAAATAGATAATATGATAAAAGCAATAACAGAAATTCAAAAAAGAGAGGCTAAAGTGAAAGAATAAGAGAACAACACACACACATCACCCCTCCAAACCTTATGAATTTCCAGAGAGAAAAACTATATAGGAATTTTCATCTGTAATGCTCAATGCTAGAACACAAAGAAGCAATGTCAACAAAATGTTGAATGAAACCCACAAATATCTATTAACCAATCTATCAATCAAATATGAGGGCAAAATAAAGCCATTTTTCAGGTAAGAAAGCACCCAGAAAGCATGCCAATTCTACATGTCAAGGAAAAATAAATCAGTAAAATTTGAAGTCAAGTCCAAAGATTGCTGGTGTCTTTAATGTAAATGTTTAGAGACTTCTTAAAACATAACAGATAAGACAACAATCTAGAAAGTAAATTTCAGCATAACCTGGAAGGAGAGGGTGTCTAGGCAGGGACAAGTAGAAATATTCCAACAGCTCAGTGCTGAAACAAGCAGGTCTCTAGGTACAGAGCCTGAGTATGAATTCTGCCTCCACTACTCACTAGCTGTGTGCCTTTCAGAAAATTACTTACCTTCTTACTGGTTTCCTCATCTGTAAATAATGGGAATAACTGACTCCCTTCTCACAAGGTGACTGTGAGGATTTATTGAGTTAATACTGGTAAGAAGCTTAAAATACTGTCAGACACACAGGAAATAATAACTGTTAGCTACTATTGTTGGTGGTAACAGGTTTTAGATGCTGATGAATTCTTAATATCAAGATGAATATATTTGCTAATAATTTAAGAGAAACCACCAGGAAATATAGAAATGGTATATAGCTAACAATTCAGCAAGTATCAAGAAAACAATTTTTGAAAAGCATGATGAATAGAAAACAAAATCAGATGGCAGGGTGAAGTACAAACACAGCAGTTATCACAGTTAATATGAAAATGGGTTAAATTCACCAATTAGAAAACGAGTATTAGAGGAATTTGAATAGAAAAAATCTAACAATGAGAAATATACCTAAACCAAAATGTCACAAAAATGTTAAAAAAAAGCATAAATACAGGTAAACCAGGAAAATCTATAAAAAAGAAAGCAGAGGTGGCAATATTAATTTTACACAAAGAAAAATTTACAGCAAAAAACCACTAAGTAAAGCAAAGAATATCCTTTACAATAAAAGTACAATCCTATAATAATCATGCAATGAACAACAACACTATCTATATAAAGCAAACACTATTAAAATTATGAGACAATTTTGAAAAATTCATTTTTAATGTTGCATGTGAAGATAGCATTCTAAGAAAACAGAAAAAGTAGAAAAATAAGAGACCATTTAGCATAGCACTATTAATAACATGATATAACATGTAACTTTGAACTTCCCCTAAATAAGAAATGAACATTTAAAAAATCCTCAGAGCATTTACTAAAACTGAACATCCATCTCAATAAATAGCAAGTTAATTTTAAAGGCAAAATATACAACAGAAGAAACTAGTTAGACATTTTTAAAAATTATCATTATTATTATTATTATTGAGACGGAGCCTCGCACTGTTGCCAGGCTGGAGTGCAGTGGCAATCTTGGCTCACTGCAACCTCCGACTCCTGGGTTCCAGCAATTCTCCTGCCTCAGCCTCCTGAGTAGCTGGGATTACAGGTGCATGCCACCACGCCCAGCTAATTTGTGTATTTTTAGTGGAGACGGGGTTTCACCATGTTGGCCAGGATGGTCTCAATCTCCTGACCTCGTGATCCGCCCGCCTTGGCCTCCCAAAGTGCTGGGATTATAGGCATGAGCCACCGCACCTGGCCTAAAACTAGTTAGACATTTTAAGACATTCTTCTAAGTGATTTTGGATTAAATGATCAAAACTCAAATCACAGACCGCACAGAAATCAACATTAATGGTAATGCTACACACATCATGGGATACAGTGTGCATTTTCTTCAGAGAAAAAGTTATAACTTTAAATGTATTTACTAGGACACAACAATGATTGATAATAAATGATGTGAACTTTAGACACAGAAAAACAACAAAAGTGCACCAAAAGAAAAACTAAGGACATAAACATGTAAGCAGAGATTAATAAAATAGAGAACAACCTTCATACATATAAGGAATAAAACCAAAAGCTGGTTTTATGAAAAATCCAAAAAAGAATGACCTCGTTATGGACTAATGCAGCTGGTGACTTTCAGTTGAAGCCAATGTTCATTTACCACTTTGAAATTCCTGAGGCCTTTTTTCAGAATTATGCTACATCTACTCTGCCTCTACTCTACAAATGGGACAACAAAGCCTGGATGACGGCACATCTGTCACAGCATGATTTACTGAATATTTTAAACCCACTTTTGAGACCTACTTCCCAGAAAAAAAGATTCCTTTCAAAATATTATTGCTCATTGACAATGCGGCTGGTCACCCAAGAGCTCTGATAGAGATGGACAAGGAGATTAAGGTTGCAGGAAAGCAGGCTGGATCAAGGAGTCATTTCAACTTTCAAGTCTTGCTATTTAAGAAATATATGTCATAAGGCTATAGCTGTCATAGATAGTGATTCCTCTGATGGATTTGGGTAAATTGAAAATCTTCTGGAAATGATTCACCATTCTAGATGCCATTAAGGATATTTGTGATTCATGGATGGAGGTCAAAATACTGACATCAATAAGAGATGGGAAGCAGTTGATTCCAACTTATTTTCTACTTTATCTGTCATTTTCTTAGAATGTTTTCTTCTCATATAATATTAAAAATGATTCCAACCCTCATGGGTGACTCTGAGGGGTCCAAGACTTCAGCAGAGGAAGTCACTGCAGATGTGGTGGAAACAGCAAGAGAACTTGAATTAGAAGTAGAGCCTGAAGACGTGACTGAATTGCTGCAATCTCATGATAAAACTTTAATGGATGAGGAGTTGCTTCTTATGGATAAGCAAAGAGAGTGGTTTCTTGAGATAGAATCTACTCCTGGTGAACATGCTGTGAACACTGTTGAAATGAAAACAAAGGATTCAGAAGATGACATAGATTTGGTTGATAAAGCATGGCAGGGTTTGAGAGGACTGACTCCAATTTTGAAAGTAGTTCTACTGTTGGTAAAATGTTATCAAACAGCATTGTATGCTACAGAGCAATTTTTCACGAAAGGAAGAGTCAATCAATGTGGCAAACTTCATTGTCTTATTTTAAGAAATTGCTACGGCCACCTGATCAGTCAGAAGCTATCATCATTGAAGCAAGACCTTGTACCAGCAGAAAGATTACAACTCTAATGTACATGTCAGGATAGACATTATCCAAAAAAAAAAAGGTAGTAAGTGTTGGCAAGAATGTAGAGAAATTGAAATCCCTGCACAGGTGGAATTTCAAATGGTGCACCTGCTGTGGAATACAGGATGGAGGTTCACCAAAAAAATCTTTAAAAAATTAAAAGTAGAACTACCATAAAATCCAGTAATCCCACTTCTAGGTATTTATCCAAAACAGTTGAAATCAAAATCTCAACAAGATACTAGCACTCTCATGTTCACTGCAGTGCTATTCATAGTAGTCGAGATGTGGAAACTGACTAAATGTCCATCAACAGATGAATAATGAAAATGTGGCATACATAAACAATGGAATATTGTTCAGCCTAAAAAAAAAAGTAGGAAATTCTTCAATGTGAGACAGCATAGATGAACCTGAAGGGCATTATGCTAATCGAAGTAAGCCAACCCCACAAGATATATAATGCAAAATTCCACTTACATGAGGTATCTAAAATAGTCAAAGTCATTTTGACTATAAAAGTCAAATGACTATAAAAGAGTGAAAGAGTGGAATGGTGTCACCAGGGGCTGAGACGAGGGGAAATCGAGAGTTACTAGTCAACAGGCTTATAGTTTCAGTTAAGCCAGATGAGTAAGTTCGAGAGATCGACTATAGAATGTTATACATATAGTCCACAATACTGTATTATACAATTAAAAAATCGTTAAGAGGGTAGATCATATGTTAAGCATTCTTACCAAATTTTAAAAACAAGTGTAGTTATTAATAAGGAGAAAAAATATATAATAATCCCCAAAATATTTTTAAAGCCATTTTTAAAAAATTTAACATTCATTTTTTACTGCTTTATTGAGTTACAATTCACACATTATACACTTTCAACATCTATCTTTAATTTAATTTTTAAAATTGTCCTGGTTTATATAAACCAAAAGGAAACTTTTTTTTTTTTTTTTTTTGAGACAGAGTCTCACTCTGTCACCCAGGCTGGAGTGCAGTGGCACGATCTCAGCTCACTGAAACCTCGGCCTCCCGGGTTCACGCCATTCTCCTGCCTCAGCCTACTGAGTAGCTGGGACTACAGGCGCCCACCACGACGCCCAGCTAATTTTTTGTATTTTTAGTAGAGACGGGGTTTCACCATGTTAGCCAGGATGGCCTCAATCTCCTGACCTCGTGATCCGCCCACCTTGGCCTCCCAAAATGCTGGTATTACAGGTGTGAGCCACCACGCCTGGCCAAGGAAACTTTCTTAATGAAATAAAGGCTATCTATTATATACTAACAGCAAATGAAACAGTGAGACACTAAAGGCATTCTTCACTTTAGAGTCAGAAACAAAATAAGGGCAAGCCCATCCTCACTGCAATTCAGAGTTGTTCTGGAAGTTCTAGCTAATACACAAGACAAGAAAGTAAAGAAGTATAAATATTAGAAAATTATTACTATTTGTAGATTATATGATAACCTGCCTAGAAAATCCAGAGCATCAATGGAAAAACTATTAGAACCAGAAAGAAAGTTTGGTAACGTGGCTAGATAAAAACGTGTTGCAAAGAAAAAAAAAAAAAAAAAGTAAAGCAGCTTTCCTATAAACTAAAAGATCAATATAAGAGACAATCTAAAACAGACTCAAGTACAATGAGAATTGATAAGTGATAAAAGCTGACATTTGGAAAAAAGATTTATGCAATACTGTGATGGGACAATACCTCATTAGAGGGGGAAAGGTAGACTCCTCTATGTCACTATACCACAAAATTAATGCAAGAGTAATAAATAACCTATATGTGAATAGAAACTTATGAAAGAAAATATGAAAAAAATATTTTCATGTTTTTGGTTTAGGGAAGTGTTTCTAAGCAACATATCAACCCAGAAAAAATATATAACTGTGATTGTACAGAAATTTTGAAGTTCTACAAAGCAGAGACCATAAATGAACTATAAGTTGACATCTTGGAAGAAACTATGTAATACACATAAGAGACAAAATGTTACGTCTATGGAAAAAGCAAAAACATAACACGTGGCCGGGCACAGTGTCTCATGCCTGCAATCCCAGCACTTTGGGAGGCCCAGGTGGCTGGATCACTTGAGGTCAGGAGTTCGAGACCAGCCTGGCCAACATGGCAAAACCCTGTCTCTACTAAAAATACAAAAATTAGCTGAGTGTGATGACGGGTGCCTGTTATCCCAGCTACTCCAGAGGCTGGGGCAGGAGAATTGCTTGAACTCCAGAGGCAGAGGTTGCAGTGAGCCGAGATTGTGCCACTGCATACACAGCAGCAAGACAAAAAAAAAAAAAAAAAAAAACAAAACAACAAAAAAACAAAAAAAAAACCCCCACAAAACAACTTCTAAAGGTCAAAAAGAAACATAGTAAACAAACACATGAAAAGCTGCAAAACTCGACTGACAAAGAATTTACACAATAAAATGAATTGTTTTTACCTATCAGAAAAAATTAAAAGCTTGATAACGATGTTGGTGGAGTTGCAGAGAAATGGACACTCTCATCATTATAATTTCTCAGTTTTAACAAATTCTAAAATATGCAGGCCTCATAATCAGCAGTCCAAATTCAAATATTTTATACTATAGAAATACTTAGAATAAGTGTACCAAGATACACGAACCAGGATGTTCAATCCTCAAAACATTGGTTTTTTTATGACAAAAGTTATATATAATCTAAACTTTCATTGATATGGGAAAGGCAGTCATGCATGATGGTCAACAATAAAATCCTAAGACCATTATAAAATATAATGAAGATCAAGGAAGAGGCCCAAGACACACTATTAAATACAAGTAACAAGTTGCAGAATAAGAAGAATACAATTCTATTTTTTAAAAATATTGTGTTTCTATATGTGTTTTCTAAAATAAAACATACAAAGCTACTTACAATCAGCACCCAGGGGAGCAGATCTAAGAGAGGGGAGTATTCCCTCTCTTTCTGATACACTGGTTTTTCAGAATGTATTACTACTAGCCCCTGCTATTATTATTTTTGAGATTTAACCCGGAACCCTCTGCCCATACACAACAGGCCTGTCACTTTCAAATATGTAATCAATACATAGACTTCCATATTCTGAGTAATTATCTTCCATCCACTGACCCCTCCGAGTCTGTCGCTTCCACATTACACCCTCTGCAATATATGAAGACAGTTGCCACATACCCTTCAATCTTCTATTATCTAATTAAATATCCCAAGTCCCTTCATGCACTCCTTATGGGAACAGTGTCCAGGGTTCTCCATTCATTCTTTTTTAGAATGCCAAGACACATTTCCCTGGGCTCCATCTGTCCGGAACAATATAGAATGGGTCTATTATCCCCTTTATTTTGGAAACAATTTCAACAGATGCACCTAAGAGCTTAATTAGCTCTTCTGACAACCATACACAGCTGTTTATTAAAAATACAAGCATGGAGTACAGAGTTCATAGAAATTCTTTCTACTGTCTTCACAATTTTTCTATAAATCTAAAACTATTCTATAAAGTAGAAGTCACAAAATAAAATCAAATATTCTATTTACAAATATAAAATGTAACTTGAAAATTACTGTTAGGTACTATGCTCACTACCTGGGTACAATATACGCATGTAACAAGCCTGTACATGTGCCCCCTGCATCTAAAATAAAAGTTGAACACTAAAAAACATGTCATTTGAGATCATATTTCCCTCAGAAGGAAATTTTCTTCACAATTTACTTCTTGAGTCTTGCAGCAATTTACTTGTGTGTGACTGATATGATACATTTTGCTGGCATCTGCTTATGCTAGAGACATTACTAAAAGCATCCAAAAATGTTATACAATAAATAGTTTTAACAATAAGTTTAGAAGAAAATTCATAAATATTCAGGAACACAAATAATTATACCCCCTCTGAAACTTAAAAAAGAAAGAAAAAGAAAAGCCTGACCAACATGGTGAAACCCCCTCTCTACAAAAAAATACAAAAATTAGCTGGGCATGGTGATGCACACCTGTAGTCCCAGCTGCTTGGCAGAGCTGAGATGAGATGATCACGTGAGCCCAGGATGTCCAGGCTGCAGTGAGCAGAGATCATGCCACTGCACTCCAGCCTGGGTGACAGAGCAAGACTCTGTGAAAAAAGAGAAGAGAAGAGAAGAGAAGAGAAGAGAAAAAAAGAGAAGAGAAGAGGAAAGACAAGACAAGACAAGACAGAGAGAGAGAGAAAGAAGGAAAGCAGGAAGGAAGGAAGGGAGGAAGGGAGGGAGGGAGGAATTCCAAAAATTGCCAAGGTAATTTATAGATTCAATGCCATCCCCATCAAGCTACCAATGAGTTTCTTCACAGAACTGGAAAAAACTACTTTAAAGTTCATATGGAACCAAAAAAGAGCCCGCATCGCCAAGTCAATCCTAAGCCAAAAAAACAAAGCTGGAGGCATCTCGCTACCTGACTTCAAACTATACTACAAGGCTACAGTAACCAAAACAGCATGGGACTGGTACCAAAACAGAGATATAGATCAATGGAATAGAACAGAGCCCTCAGAAATAACGCCGCATATCTACAACTCAGGTTTGACAAACCTGAGAAAAACAAGCAATGGGGAAAGGATTCCCTATTTAATAAATAGTGCTGGGAAAACTGGCTAGCCATATGTAGAAAGCTGAAACTGGATCCCTTCCTTACACATTATACAAAAATCAATTCAAGATGGATTAAAGACTTAAACGTTAGACCTAAAACCATAAAAACCCTAGAAGAAAACCTAGGCATTACCATTCAGGCCATAGGCATGGGCAAGGACTTCATGTCTAAAACACCAAAAGCAATGGCAACAAAAGCCAAAATTGACAAATGGGATCTAATTAAACTAAAGAGCTTCTGCACAGCAAAAGAAACTACCATCAGAGTGAACAGGCAACCTACAAAATGGGAGAAAATTTTCGCAACCTACTCATCTGACAAAGGGCTAATATCCAGAATCTACAATGAACTCAAACAAATTTACAAGAAAAAAACAAACAACCCCATCAAAAAGTGGGCGAAGGACATGAACAGACACTTCTCAAAAGAAGACATTTATGCAGCCAAAAAACACATGAAAAAATGCTCACCATCACTGGTCATCAGAGAAATGCAAATCAAAACCACAATGAGATACCATCTCACACCAGTTAGAATGGCAATACTTAAAGTCAGGAAACAACAGGTGCTGGAGAGGATGTGGAGAAAGAGGAACACTTTTACACTGTTGGTGGGACTGTAAACTAGTTCAACCATTGTGGAAGTCAGTGTGGTGATTCCTCAGGGATCTAGAACTAGAAATACCATTTGATCCAGCCATCGCATTACTGGGTATATACTCAAAGGACTATAAATCATGCTGCTATAAAGACACATGCACACGTATGTTTATTGTGGCACTATTCACAATAGCAAAGACTTGGAACCAACCCAAATATCCAACAATGATAGACTGGATTAAGAAAATGTGGCACATATACACCACAGAATACTATGCCGCCATAAAAAATGATGCATTCATGTCCTTTGTAGGGACATGGATGAAATTGGAAATCATTATTCTCAGTAAACTATCGCAAGAACAAAAAACCAAACACCGCATGTTCTCACTCATAGGTGGGAATTGAACAATGAGAACACATGGACACAGGAAGGGGAACATCACACTCTGGGGACTTTTGTGGGGTGGGGGGATGGGGGAGGGATAGCTTTAGGAGATATACCTAATGCTAAATGACAAATTAATGGGTGCAGCACACCAGCATGGCACATGTATACATATGTAACTAACCTGCACATTGTGCACATGTACCCTAAAGCTTAAAGTATAATAATAATAAAAAAAATAAATAAATCTTTAGCTTACTGACTTTAAATTCTTATATTATAATTTATCAATTTAAACTTTGAGTTAGTTCACAAATATAAATATCTCCAAAACAAGTCCAAATACATATAAGAAATCTGTAAGAATAATATTTTTAAGGAAACATTTAAGTTTGGTTCATATCTCCTTTCTTAATCATAATGCTAAAATTTAATGCATATTCATTTGAAAAATTAATGTTATAGTATGTTATTTAATAATGGAATACTGTATGTTTTAAAAAGAATGATGATATAATTACCTTAGATAAATGTTTGTAGCTAAAACACACGAAATATCACGAACAGTCTGTGAATAGAATCAAATCAATGAAATTTTGTAAGGAATAGTGCAATATTTAAAATGCTCTGATTCATTTATATAAACACTCCGCCAAGGAAAGAAGTATTTTTTAATGTTTAAGGGAGTCCTCAGGAACAGGACAGTCATACTATAGATGCCTTCCTTTTCTCCTTCCGAGAAGTGACTTCACATCATTGAAAACTAAATGACCATCAGAAGTATCCTTGGGGTGAAAAATAAGCCGCAATAGGACAAATAAAGACTGAGGGGTTTATAAGAAAGCAGAAAGGAAGGAGTGAAACTTGGCTGGCTGCAGGGATGAGAGAGAGAGAGAGAAAGTGTGTGTGTGTGTGTGTGTGTGTGTGTGTGTGTGTGTATGAAACTTGGCCAGCTACAGGGATTTGTGTGTGTGTGTGTGTATGTGTGTATGCGTGTATGAAACTTGGCTAGCTGTAGGGATGTTTGTATGTGTGTGTGTGCGTGCGTGTGTGTGTGTGTGTGTATGAAACTTGACTGGCTGCAGGGACGTGTATGTGGGTGTAAGTGTGTGTGTGTGTGTATGCACATGCCCCTGCTAGTGCACATGCATAATTCAGGTTGTGGTGTGTCTGGAAACTAGTAATGTATTTATAAGTCTTGGATCTTAATTTTTTTTAATATAGCAGTTGCGGATCTAGCTATCAGTTTCTCTCACATTGCTGACTCTCCGCTGAATAGTTAATTCATGCATTGGTCCCTCTAAGTGGAGCCTTAGAAGAATAACTCGACATTTTGCCTTGATGGAAAAGAAGCAGGCCAGTAGAGAAAATCTTCATTCTAAGCCAGCATGGGCCAAAATGATGCAGGGCGGTAAACCTGCTCACATTTTACTCATTCCTCCTTGTTTCCTTTATCATGACTCTTTCCACGTGGTCTGCAGGGAACTGGATCGAGGGTGAAACAACAGAGATGTTGAGGGAGATACCTTTCTCACTCTTAAATTACTCACATCTCTGTGTAAACAAAGGAGTGAGAAGTGTGGCAACTAAAACTACATAGAGAAGATATGCAATTTGACCGTAAATACAGAAAACTCCTTTCAACAAGAACACAACTGGTATGGGGGTAGGGAAATTGTGTTATTGTTATCTGCTTAAAAGTATACAATAAATACATACTGGCTTAAGACTTGATAGCTTGTAAATAACATAAATAAAGATGGCTCAAGACTGTTTAAAAAAATACCCACTGTCTTTAACCATGCTTTTAGATAAAACTCCACCCAGACCAAGAAAACCTACCAGTGGTATTTTAAAGATTATTTTTTTCATTGAGATGTTCTTTTCTTCTGTCATGAAAACAGTGAACATGTAGAAAAGTATTTTTTAATTAGCTATACAAATTTCTTCTACGCAGGCCCACTCAAAACAGATCAAGACTTCACTGTGCTTTATATTTGAAAGATATTAACATTGTTGTCCCTGGACTTTTCTATCATAGCACCTATAAAAATTTTAATTCTTTAGACATTTGTGTGATTATTTGCTTCATGTTTGCACCCCCACCCCCAATAATCCAGGATTGTAAGTTCCAAGACAGGAGCGACCACATTTTATTTGTCCGGGTGTACCTACAATGTTAATGTAGTCCTTGATACACAGTTGGTGACTGGTATATATCTTTTGAAAGAAAAAATAAGAATACCTTTTATCATGGCTTTTTATAAAAAGATCGATGATGAAAGATCTAAACAAAAAGCAAACTTTTAGAGACAGAAAGAGTTCATCCTAAAAATAACATGGAATTCTGAGCAATTTGCATTATTATAGTCCTTATATTGATGCCAAAAACAAATAATAATCTGTTTAAAAATACCTTTTTAAAGATAAAACATGTAATCACCGTAACAACTGGAAGCAATAATGTCTTTGTGTATCTCAGTGGAGTCTGAAATATACCAAATTATTCAAAATAGTTACTTACAATTTTTACATTAAATTAGTAAACATCTATGTCAAACTAAGTGCCATGATAACATTCCTTAAAAGTAAAAGGTAAAATTTGTCATCAGCAGAATATATATTTATTGTCTTCCATGCCTTAATGAAATAATTAAAATTATAAAAATAGTTATAAAAAGTATTCCAAAAATTTAATGAAAAATTTATTTTAATAAAACTAGAATTGCTATATCTATTATGTTTTTCTTTTTTTATTTACATAATGCTAAGTTTTAAAATGCGTGTTTACCGATCCCTGGGTCCTACATTGTAACTTTCTGTACTACACAGCTCCATTATTTTCATTAGTGAAACTAGAGCTAAAAAGAAAGCTAACCAAAGTTAATTACTAAAACTATGAATAAGTACCGAAATAACATTGGCTAACTAATTCTGATGACCTGTTATTGTGATGATAAGGAGTAATTTACCAGGTAACTAAATTATACATTTCTTAAAAGCAAGAAACCAGTTCATTTTCCTCTTTGTCGTGCTATAGCAAACTGCCTCATGGATAACTAGTGGTCAATAATAGTTTTTGAATGAATGGGATGACTGGTTGGATGGATAAGAGAAGAATGTAAAATTTTATTATTTACCACTAATTCAGAATTCATAATGATTACACAAGGAATAATCAATCCAGTAGCAACTTTGTTATGTTCTATGAAGAAAATTAAGCTACAAATAGAGGAAACAGCCCTGGATTGAGAGTTCTAGAATCCATTAGAATCCATGTCCTGACCTTGGCTTGTGTGTGCCTTAAGCAAATCTTTTAAGCTTTTCTTTATCTGCAAATGAAAGAACTATATGGCATGGTCTCTAAGAGCCCTTCCTGATCTTGTGTTCCATGATTCTACAAAGAGGCCAATTGTTTTTTTCTTTTTTCTTTTTTTTTGATACAGAGTCTCACTCTGTCACCCAGGCTGGAGTGCATTGGTGCAATCTCAGCTCACTGCAATCTCCGCCTCCAGGGTTCAAGCAATTCTCCTGTCTCAGCCTTCTACTCAGGCTGGGACTACAGGCATGCACCAACATGCCTGGTTAATTTTTGTATTTTTAGTAGAGATGGAGTTACCACCATGTTGGTCAGGCTGGTCTCAAACTCCTGACCTCAAGTGATCTACCCGCCTCAGCATCCCTAAGTGCTGGGATTACAGGGATGAACCACCACGCCCAGCCTATATTTTAAAGCTTTATAACATTAACTTTTTAAAAAGAATAATACCTTGCATTTGTATAATTTAAAATGAATTTTTAAATGTTCATTAAAACTCATCAGTAGCATACCTTTCTTGATAACATCTTGTTAAAAATGTTATGATATTTGGGGTGTTAACTGTAATAAAACTGAATTTCTTAAAAACAGAAACAAGAATTTAGACTTTTTCCTGAATGGTCCCGTATTTCCAAGTGGCCTAGATTATTAAAAGTAATTGATTTGTAATAATAGTAATTATTATGGGTCATATAGTATGTTAAACACTCTTCTCCGATTATCTCATTTAACCATCATCAATAACTCTATAAGATAGAGGCTATCTTTTTTTTTAACAGACAAAAAAACAAGTGAGGAAGGTAGATTAGCAAAAGTTACAGTAAAAAAAATAAAATAAGTTGACTGTTTCTGTGCAAAAATTTTGAGTTTCAGATTTTAAAAAAACCTAGAGCAAAAACTCATATTAGTAAAGAAGGAAAAAAGAAACATTCATACTGCTTTTTCCATGAAGTCAAATTCGGGAGCACAGGTGTATATTAAAGTATCAAAATCTGTATACCTTAAGATTCTGGCTGCTATAAGATCACTCAGGCGAATCTGGGAGAAAATAAAGTAAAATGAATTAAAATTACACAAATGATTATAGCCTATAGCCAGTAATACTTTATTGATGTAAGAATAACAAAGTTTATAGAGCAGATAAATCCAATGTATTTAGACATCCCTCTAAGAAAACAAAAAACTACAGTGAACCAAATATACCATGTGCTGACTTCTCAAGATAACTGAAAATAAAGAGAAATATCATGAAAAATGAAAAGTAGAAAGAAGTCAGAAAAAATAAAGAGAAGATGATAAAGAGTGAGCTAAAATCAATATCTGCTGAGAAGAAACCACCATGTAGTTAATTACATTTTATAATAAGACAATTTATCATGAAAAACTATTTTACTTAATCTCTTTCAACATACATTGTAGGTCATAAGCTTTCTGTGCACTGTCATTTTCACAAAGCCTCGCAGACTGATTACAATATTTGGTACTTCTTGATGTTTTACAGACATATATTCAAACCATTGAATATGAGACCTGATCCTCATAAGAATTACAACAATTATACATACCACTTTTATCTTTGACTTAGCTATTTGATCTCCAAGGCTAAAAGTAGATACCAACAACCAAACCCAATGCAGAACTTCTATTTTTCTACTGATTATTTACAACCTGCTCTTGGTGAGACAATTATTTTTCCACAGCATCCTCAGAAGGCCAGAAAAAGGAAAATATTTGGCAAGTAAACTCTTAATTCAAATTATTTTATAGTGACAGAAATTATTTTATAACAAATTTGATGATTATGAGTGGTTTTCATTCAATTATTTTTCCTAATCTACCAGTACTCAAGGATAATTTAGAGTTGCACTTTATTTTTCTAATTTAGAATAGGCCTGGTGACTAACAGTAATTTAACCAAACCACTATAATTTCAGGTATTCCTCCTAACTGTCACATAAAGGAAGTCACTCAGGACTACCAAGGAAGTGTATTTGCATTTTTTTTTTTTTAATTTGTAGGGCAGGCATGGTGGTTCACACCTGTAATCACCAGCACTTTGGGAGGCCAAGGCAGGCGGATCACTTGAGGTCAGGAGTTTGAGACCAGGCTGGCCAACATGCTGGAACCCCATCTCTACTAATAATACAAAAATTAGCCGGGTATGGTAGCACATGCCTATAATCCCAGCTACTCAGGAAGCTGAGGCATGAGAATCGCTTGAACCCAGGAGGTGGAGGTTGCAGTGACCCGAGATTGGCCACTGCACTCCAGCCTGGGTGGCAGCGTGAGACTGTGTTTCAAAAAAATAAAAATTAAAAAAAAAAAGATTTAGATTTCTAAAGAGCTGGGGGTCAATGTGAAGTAAGGCAACAAACATAATCATGAACAAACTTAACAGACAAATAAATAACTTAGAAGGTCTAAATAAAGTTTATCACAAGACATATATAATAAAGTTAAAAACAATAAAAAGGAAAGGAGAATGGGGAAATGTGTCAGACATGCCAAAGAACAGCAGTAACAAATAAACTAATAAACCACCATGCAAAACTAGCAATAAATGGCAAATGTTTACATTCAGAAATTTTATTTAATATAAACATGTTGCATGTTATATTGCATAGAGATAGCATTTGACCTTTTAGAGAAGTAATACTATAATCTCTTGCCAAAGTACATAATTTCAGCATCAAACAGGGCCCTAATTGGATAGCATTAAATGAGGTAAATTTCAAAATTGATTATTGTATGATATACTCATGTATGCTTATTTCTAAACAAAGTGCTAGAAATAAAAAGTAGATTCATGCATTGTTTTCTATTCCCTAAACCAGTTAGTTAAGCAGGGACTTAGGCCTTGAAAAGGGCTACTCTTTAAAACATTAACAAACAGAAATACTACATGAGAGATAAATGCTCTGCATTTATTTCCTAGAAAATGAAAAGATCAAAATTTTTTAACATTCTCTTTTTATATAACAAGAAAGGCCTTAAAACATCAAATCATACATTGATTTTAGTCCATAGTTATAAATAAATAAAACAATACTGAGATTTTAAGAGTTCTATATTTTCAAAGCTGGGGACAGCCTCCCATATGTTAACATCTGCAATAAATGGATAACTTATGATGTAAACAACTAATTATTTGTATTTTAACTGAAATATAAACAAATAACTACTTAACAAACTATTAGTATTTTTTTACTAAAAGGGCAAGTCAGCATTCATGAATATTTTTTCTTTTTAGTGGGTTGCAAAGATCACTGAACTGCAAGACTTTATTGTTGACTCTGCCAATAACTCATCTAGAGACCTTAAAGAAGGCACTTAACCTCTGTAAAATGAAGAGATAGGAATAGATGGTTTCAAAGTTTTCATTCAGCTACATATTTATAAGAACTTTTATGTTTTAACTAAAAAGTACTTACGTGGTCTGAAACGCCTAAGATTTTAGATGTCAGAAATTTCAAAATGATTGTTCCACACCACCAGGCACTACCTTGAATTAGCTAGAAAATAAAATAGAAGTCCAGTATTTAAAACTACAAATCACCCAGCTAAAGTATTCAATTATATCTATAAATGACACAGAAAATATTTAATTATGTGAGGTATAAATGGTGAAGTTTTTTTAAAAAAGTTCCTTTAGAAAATCTTGTTTAAAAGCAAAGAATTAAAACTGATGACACTGGTATAAAATATATAGCAACACTAGAATTCTACATATCCTAAATCTTTTTTTTTTGTCTTAAGGAGTGAAAGGTTAATAGCCAAGAAAGAAAGAAGGAAGAAGAAAACAGCTCCCCGTACAGAGACAGAGGAAGGGGGAATTTGAACAAAGAAAAAACCCCGTGTGCGTCGGAAAAGTGGCTGCTTATACGTATCCTAAATCTAAAGGAAGTTTTTTTTTTTTTTTTTGAGACGGAGTCTTGCTCTGTCCCCCAGGCCGGAGTGCAGTGGCGCAATCTCTGCTCACTACAAGCTCCGCCTTCCGGGTTCACGGCATTCTCCTGCCTCAGCCTCCCGAATAGCTGGGACCACAGGCACCCGCCAGCATGCCCGGCTAATTTTTTGTATTTTTAGTAGAGACGGGGTTTCACCGTGTTAGCCAGGATGGTCTTGATCTCCTGACCTCGTGATCCACCCGCCTCGGCCTCCCAAAGTGCTGGGATTACAGGCGTAAGCCACTGCACCCAGCCAATCTAAAGGAAGTTTTAAAAGGTTACTTCCTTTTGATTTCTGTTAAGAAAAGGGAGTGTTTATATGTTTGTTTCCAAATATTATTTCTCAGCTGAAAATCCATTTTTTAAAACACTACCTTAAAAGTTCTTCTACCACTCCTGTGGAAATATATGAGCCCATCTTCAAGAAATAACAGTTTGAAATGTGAAAACTTAAGCTTTCCTTTAAGAAAGAGGAATATGAACTAGAACGGCAATGAGGCTTCTGTGTTGTTGTTGTTTATTTTTTGACTAGCCTTGATTAAAAAGGGAACAATTGTGTACTTCTGGTTAGCCTGGGGAAAGTTACAGCAGCCTAAATTCAAATCTCTGCATATATGAACCAACAAGTAGAGCAATACAACCACATACATGGCAAAAAACTTCAAATTACCTATGAATCGAAAAGGAGGCAACGAATCTATAGAGTTATACCTCAAGTCCCTGACCTAAGCCTTTGCAGAGAATGAGGGGAGACCCATAGAAGGATAAAGAAGAAAAGGAAAGACAGGGGTCAAAATTGGAAATAAAATAACCCAAGAAAGAGAAAAGTCCATCCTATGTGTAAAAAGAGCTCTGGGAGATTGGTAAATGGGAGTACAGAGCAGGGCCTAACAGTGACTAGAGACAAAAACACTGATGTTAGAAAGGCATCATTTCTGGAAAGAAAGGAGGATAAAAAGGGGAGTGCAAGAAGGAAAAAGTATCCAGCAGGAAAAATGAGAACCCAAACCAAAAGACTATCCATCACTACTGCCATCATGCACAAAAAAAGAAAAAAGTTATTCATTGAAAAAAATCACACTATGCTACATTTTCAGAAGAGGTTTGCACTTGGACTAGAAAACACAAAATAATTAATAGATGAAAAAATGCCTATATAAATATCCAAAAGTTCTTTAAAAAGATAACAAACATGAAAGTCAAATATTTCAGCTAATGAAATCCACACCACTGAACGATAAAATCTCACAAAACAGAAGAAAATTATGCAGAATTAAAAGTTGAACTAAATATCCTCAAACGAGCATTCAGAAATATTAAAAAAACAATTTAAACAAGAAATTCAAAAACCAAGAACAGAAATGGGGAAAAAAGCAGAAAGAAAGAAATAGTTTATTAGACATAGAAAGGGAATGGAAGAAAAGGAGAATACTATCAAAAAAAAAAACTGAATCACAAGATGATAAAAAGAAAAATTCAAATAATGAAGGAATTGAAGTAAAGGCACTAAAACAATGACGAAGAATGAAAATGATACCAGAGAAAGAAGTGAGAAGTATCAGAGAAAGTGGCAGAAATGGAAGAAAGGCACATAATTATAACTGGAGTGCCTGAAAAAGAAAACCACAGCAATGAATCAAAACTAGTGTTTAAATTATAATCCAAGAAAACTTTCCAGAAATAAAAGAAGACCTGAATCGGCATTTGGAAAGGATCCAGGGGGTAATGGAAAAAATTAATCTGGTATGGTAAACTAACTCAAGACATCTTTCAGTAGAACTATGAAAAATGAAGAAAAATTCCTCAGAACCTCCAGGCACAAAAGTCACATAATTTATAAGGGACAGAAGAATTGGGCTAGCATCAGACTTGTTAAAAGAAACATACAAACCAAAGCAGTGGTGCAGATGCATTTTTAAGAAACTTTAAAAATTGAGAACCAAGTATTTTAAATCTGGCCAATCTGTCATTCAAGTATAGACGTTATTAAAAAAAGTTTCAAATATGCAACAATTGAGGAAATAACAGTAACTTTCCTAAATTCAAAAAGTTTAAAATAAAGGAGAATCATATACAGAAACAAAGCAAATATAGTCAAATACACATAAAACTTACAACAAAGGTTTTCACATTATCTCACAAAGCAAAGACAGACTCAATTTATGCTACACAGGGAAGACAAACAAAAACAGATTCAGAAAGGTGAAAAATAGAATGATGGCAGCAGCATGGCAGGCAAATGCCATTTCCATATGGAAACTAAGGAAGACATTTAAAGCAAGGATAAGAAGCAAATTCATGGCCTTAAAAGCTTTATCAATAAAAATGAAAGAGTGAAAATAAATGAATTAAATCCTTGACTTAAAAATCTGAATAAAGAATAACAAAATAAAGCAAAAAAAGCACATGAAAGGAAATACTCATGAGAAGAATAGTCTATTATATCTACCCCTCTGTGTATCTATTTTGCTGTTTTATATTTCTTCCCTATATTCTAGGATTCCTTCTTGCATCTCCTTTTTGTTTCCAGAACTTTTTAAATTTTAAGTTCTGGGTACATGTGCAGGATATGCATGTTTGTTACATAGGTAAATGTGTGCCACGGTGGTTTGCTGCACCTATCAACCCATTACCTAGGTATTAAGCCCAGCATTCATTAGCTATTTTTCCTGATGCTCTCCCTTCCCCTACCCTCCCCTGACAAGCCCCAGTGTGTGTTGTTCCCCTCCCTGTGTCCATGTGTTCTCACTGTTGAGCTCCCACTTATAAGTGAGAACATGCAGTGTTTGGTTTTCTGTTCCTACATTAGTTTGCTGAGAATAATGGCTTCCAGCTCCATCCATGTCCCTGCCAAGGACATGATCTCATTTCTTTTTATGACTGCATAATATTCCATGGTATATATGTATCACATTTTCTTTATCCAGTCTATCATTCATGGACATTTGGGTTGATTCCATGCTATCAAAAAAGAGTTTATATAGCCAAGACAATCCTAAGCAAAAAGAACAAAGCTGGAGGCCTCAGGCTACCTGACTTCAAACTATATTACAAGGCTACAATAACCAAAACAGCATGGTACTGGTACAAAAACAGGCACATAGACCAATGGAAGAGAATAGAAAACTCAGAAATAAAACCACGTATCTACAACCATCTGGTCTTCCACAAACCTTACAAAAGAACTTCAATTAACCATTCTTTAAGGTTCTCTGCTAGCCACAAATTATCTTAATTTTCATTGATTAGAGAATGTCTATTTCCCCTTCATTCCTAAAGGAAACATCCACTGGATATGTAATTCATCTTGACAAATGTTCTGCCCCAACCTTCTGGCTTCCTTACTTTCACGTGAGAAGTCTGCTACAATTCAACTCAATTTTGCCCTGTAGGTGATGTGTCATTTCTCCATATCTGCTTTCAAGATTTTTTTCTTTTCATTTTAAAAGTTAACTTATAATGTATCTTGGCATGGATTTCTCTGGGTTTTTCTTACTTGGGAATTGCTCAGTATCTTCACTCTGCAGGTGTGTCTTTCACCACATTTGGGGAGTTTTAGCAATTATTTCTTAAAATACTATTCAGCCCCACTCTCTTTTTCCACTCCTTCTGAAATTTTGATGATACAAATATTAGAACTTTTGTTACTACAGCATAGGTCCCAGAGGCTCTGTCCTTTTTCCTGTGATTTTCTCCATTTAGATTGGGAGATTTCTATTGTTCTGTCTTCAAGAGCACTGATTGCTTCCTCTGTAATATTCACTCTGCTACCAAGTCCATTTATTAAATTTTAATTTGTTATTGTATTTTTCAGTCCTATAATCACCAAGTTGTTCTTTAAAAAAAAAATCTGTGGTGAGATTTTATAGCCTTTTCATTTGCTTCCAGAGTATTTAAAACTGCTCATTGAAGTGTTTTTATGATGACTGCTTTAAAACCCTTGTCACATAATCCCCACATCCTATTCATCTCAGTGTTGACATCTGTTGACTGTCTTTTCTCATTCAAGTTGTTATTTTCTTCATTCTTGCTAGGATGAGTGGTTTTTCTACTGTGTCCAGTACATTTTTTATATTATGTTAGAGACTGTGGATCCTATTTTAAATTTCTATTTCAGCAGACAGTCACTTTGTTTTTAGGTTTATCATGCAAGTCCTGGCCTACTTCTGTTTGCTATAGTTACAATGACAGTTTAGTTTTCAGAGCCTTTGCAGTGCTAGTGCTATTCTGGTCAGCTTGATTCATCTGGTGCCCTGGTGCTCCGTCTCAGCCTCAAATCATGCTACCAATGTAGGAAGAATGTACTTCCCATGTCCTGTTGCCATGAGGTGGAGGGTGAGAGACACCAGGATTGTGGGCTAGGAGGTCGGTAAAGAGCAGAGGGCTCTTTCCTGGGCTGCCTAGTCCTAGCAGGGCACCTGTTAGATCCCTGCTGCTGCTACCTGCATGGGCAGCCTTCTTGGAGAGAATAGTAGATACCAGACCCACAGCATGGAGAGCATTTCCCTGAACCCTCTTTCTGAGTGTCTTCTGCCACTGGATGGAGTTTCAGGAGATGGCAGGCTGTAGTGTTTTTCTGTGAGTTCTGAGGTACCTAACTAGTCTGCCTTTCTATAGCATTAGGCTGGGATTGGAGCTATAATTATGAAATCATTATTTCATACACACACACGTGTGCACATACGTGCAGTGAAAGGGCCTAGAAACAAGGACACACTGGTAGTAATGAGTGTACATACCACTCAGGTCTTGGTTTCCAAATACCATTCTCCTCTGAAAGGAACCAGGGCTCCTTGGAAAAATGGCTGATTCCAAGGCTAGCACAAGGAAAATCAAGAAAAGCCTGGAGCATTATAAATTTATAAAGACATGTCAAAAAGACATCCAGCTTAGGAACATTCAAAATGGCTAGGCCTGGAACTGATATTTGTGTATAACATCTGTTTTTTTTTCATATAGATTGACTATTCCAGCATCATTTAGTGAAAAGTGACCTGCAAGACAATCTTTTGCTGAAATTGCTTTGAATCTGAACATCAACTGGGGAGAACTGAATTACATGAACCTTCATACATATAAATGTGTTTTATTTTTCTATTTATATCTTAGAAATTTTAAAATAAATTTCCCCATACAAATACTGTATGTATTTTGTTAGATTCATTCAGATCCTATGCATTTTTCTTCCTAATACATAAGGCATATTTTAAAAAAATATGTTTTCTGTGTGTTGCCAAAGAATAGAAATGCAATTGATTTTTAATATTAAACTTATATCTAGCCATGGTATTGAATTCTTCTAATTTCTAATAATTTGTCAATTATTTTATTCTTTCTAGGTAAATATAATACCATAATAAATTTTGCTTCTTTCTGTTTCTTTCCTTTTCCTATTATTTACTTTTCTTGCATTACTAGGCTAGTTTGGACCTTTAACATAATGTGAAAAAGCACATTTATCTTTATATTGATTTTAAACAGAACACTCTAAATACCTTATTATCGGTAAGACTAATGACTGCTGAAGAATTTTACTGGGTTGAGAAAACTGTTATTTATATTGTGTTAAATGTTTTCATTATAAATGGGTGTTCAATTTTATCAATTTTATTTTCTGCATCTAATGGGATGATCGTAAGATATTTTTCTCTTTTAATCTCTTAGTGTGATCATTAACATTTTTTGATTTTCCAGAAACATCTTTGGATTCCTAGAATAAGCCAGATTTATCACAAGTCAATTATCTTTATCAGATATATGGCTGTTCTTGAGTTACTAATCTTTTACACTTTTGTGTGTAAGGAATGTTTTTAATCTAGGTGAAATTTTGAATCTATGCTCACAAGTAAGAATATCCTTTCTCATACTATCCTTATCTGGCCTTAGTACTGAGCTTTAGATTATCTTGGAGGTTCCATTTCCCTTCTTGTAATGATTCTCATGCCTCATGATGCACACAAAGTTCCCCTTTGTAAATTTTGTAAATGTCAGCATGAGCTCAATTCAATAATTACTTTGTCACCAAAAACTGGAGTCTCCCATTAAACAGTGAATTTGCTTCTATTGACGTTAAACTCTAAAATGAATCACTTAGATCTAAAAATACCTTGTTCAGGTTGTGTGTAATAAATACTTATTTTTGCCAAAGATATACAGAGCTAAAAACAGAAAATAATACCTAGGGGGCTTAAAAAACATGTAAGCTGAACATTTGGTTAAATCTCAACTTTTCCCTCCTTAGATTTTTTGTTTCTTTGATATTCTTGATTTTAAAACTTAGTCAATTCATGTTCTTTCCAGTCTACTACTGAAAATGTTGTTGAAAATGAAGACAGTTAATTTTCCTTTGAGTGCAGCCTTGGCAGAATTTTTTTTGATGTTTATGGACTCTTTTCTATTTATTGTCATTTTTCAATAGTTTGCAACTGAAATTCTGACCTTCTTTTGAGTTATTAAATTGCTCAATTTTTCTGAAGTGAAAGAATTATATATTACAAGTGTAATGTCGATATGTGAATTTCTACAAAGCCTGCATGCCTAAGGACAGGTGGCCTGGGTAAAGAGTCAAATTGGTAGAACCAACAAAGAATAATAAAAAGACAAAAAAAGCATCATGCCATTCATTCAACAACTTAGTGGACAAATCTTTCTATATTTTCACCATAAAGGATGGGAGAATTCCTCCAACAAGGAGAAAATAGCAACTCCTTCCATTTTGTTCTCTTGTATTGTGGGTAGGAACCTACCTCCTCAACTTGTAAATTTCCAGACTTATCCTTTCAATATATAACATGTAAACATACAGTTCATTTCTTCTGTCACCCAGGGTGGAGTGCAATGGGGTAATCATGGCTCACTGTAACCTTCCAGGGCTCAAGCGATCCTCCCACCTCAGCCTCCTGAGTAGTTGGGATCACAGGCTCATGCCACCATGCCCAACTAGTTTTTCTATTTTTTGGAGAGACGGGGTTTTGCCATGTTGCCCAGGCTGGTCTCAAACTCCTGGGCTGAAGCTCTCTGTCCACGTTGGCCTCCCAAAGTGCTGTGATTATAGGCGTGAGCCAGTGTGTGTGGCCCAGGGTTTATTTTTTAATAGAAGAACATCACAGACCAGAGAAAAAGAATATTGTCTGTCTCATATTAAGAGAATTTAGGAGTTCCACTACCTGCCTAATAACTTATTTTACTAGGAAACCATAGAGGTAATATGGGCCATCCATCTGCATATTTGGGAAGAAGCCAAACAAAAATTAGGTAGTGGCTGAGTTCAAATTAGAAGGGGCTGGGAGACCGTAAGGAAAATGTTAAAAGGACAAAAGTAATGGAGTCTGAAGTTGGAAGCAGAAGGAAAGAGAGACAGATGATGGATAGATGCAGAGGAAAGAAAAGGAGAAAGCTGGCAAGAAACTACAAACTTGAGTTATGTTGAAGGGAAGGTTAATTGAAGCTAAAGAGAGAAACTCAAGACAAACAAATTTTAAAAAGCAAGGCTGTATGGATATAGCAGAATGAAACATAAAGGAAGAGTGGCCTGAAAGTTAGTTGTGAAATATGTGAGCTAACTTCCTGAAAATGATTTCTAGTCCTTGCTAAGGACTATTTCTTTACATATCTATCTGCCTTAGATAGTAACTATTTTTAAGACAGTAGCTATTTATTAACTATAAATTATTAGCATTTTAAAGCATATTAACTGTGTTCAGTTTACAGAAATAAAAAGTAGAATTTAAATAAACTGCATTAAAAACATTGAATCTTACCCAAAAGTTGAGTTTAGATACTCCCAGTTTTTGAATTTCATTTCTCTTTAGAATTATTGCCTAACATGCACATAAGGGAAAATGAAACAATTCAATACAATTAACATTTATATTTTGTATAAATGGTACATTTCAAAAATTATATAGCCACCCTGTTCCATCTCAGCTATCACCAGCCATTTTCCTCCTTAACTGTTGATTTTTCAAATTTTGGACAAATTTTGGCGAATTTCCTTGAGGTGAAAGTTAAATGGTTTGTATGTCAAAAAGTTGCCTCGTTATTTCCTCACTTAAATACCCTGGCCATTTTCTGCAGGATAATTCCTCTACAAAGATAAATGGTATGTGAGCAGATGAGAGCATCCATGCAAGTCTGTATGTGAGTTATCCAGCAATGTTCGTGAACTAAACTAACATGAAAATCCTTCCTCTCCAAACTGCCGAATAAAATATTTAAACATGTTTTAAAAATGTATACTCATGTGAAAGAGAAAGAACTTCTCCGATGCTAGAAAAAAGATTATTTTAAAAAAATACAGTATTAATCAGCAGAGAACTACCACCCCTGGCAGTCTTTATAAAGGCCTGTAGAATAAGGTTCCAACTATAGGCTTGTATTGTAAGGGGGAGGGCAGCAGAAGAGGCCTTGGGTATATGCAAGGTAAGAAGTTGGAATTGAGACTAATACATAAAGCTAGGGTCCTCAAAACTATACCTGCAGTGCTATGCACTGAGTATTTGTGTCCACCTCAAATTCACAGACTGAATCTTTAATCCCCAGTGTGATAGTGTTTGGAGGGTGGGCCTCTGGGAAGTAATTGAGTCATGAGGGTGAAACCCTCATGAATGGGATTAGTGTGCCTGTATTACAAGAGACTAGAGAATTGATGTCTCTCTCTACCATGTGAGGACACAGAAAAAGGCTTCTGTCTGCAAACCACAAAAAGGGCTTTCACCAAGAACCAAATCAGCTGGCACCTTGATTTTTGAACTGCTTAGCCTCCAGAACTGTGAGAAATAAATTCCTGTTGTTTAAGCCACCCTGTCTGTGGTACTTTTGTTATAACAGCCCAAACTGACTAAGACACACAGTGACTAAGAATACTTCACCTACCATCTCTACAAGTTGATAGGTTATTTGTTTATTCCCAAGTTTGGGGTGAAAACAGTGCTCTCATGAGAAACTGAATTCTCGGACTTGGGTATTATTTAGACTTGGATTCCAATTTTGTATCATTTAGTTGGTGTAGAAATTCCCAAAGTGAGCCAGGATTACTGAACTTCCAATAGGAAAATATAAACGTATCAGATTATTCATTGCAACATTGTTTGTAAATGCAAAAGTTAGGCAACAACCTAAATGCCCAGACATAGGAGAGTGACTGAATTACAGTAAATCCAAAGCAGAACACTAGGAAACTACCAGAAAGAATGAGGAAAATCTCTATGAACTGATATCCAGGATAGGTTGTTAAATGAAAAAAAAAAAAAGTCAAAAGACTATCTTTAATATAAGAAGAAGAGATATAAAAAATATACATGTAACAGTTACTAGTACTTTAAAAAGCCAACTAAATGGGTCAACCAGAAAACTAATGAGATTTCTTACCTACAGGGAATAGACAGTAACAGGGTGAAAAGAAAGGTGGAGAGAATGTGCTGGAAAGAATAGTGGGAAGTATTTTCTGAGTATAATTATATATATATATCTTCCTCATTGAAACATGGTAATGTTTCACCCAAAGTAACTAAAATCAATCAGAATGAAACTTCTGCTTCTGTCCAAGTTTGTATAACAGCAACCACATTTATTTCTCACCCTAAAAAACTAAAATACCAAGCAAAATAGATTATAGAGACAACTATGAACAATTATATGCCAACAAATTAGATAACTTATAAGAAATAAATTTCTAGAAACATACAACCTACCAAGAGTAAATTATGAAAACACAAAAAAAACTCAACAGATCTATAACTAATAAGGAGATTAAATCAGTAATAAAAAATTTCTCAACAAAGGAAAACCTCGAACCAGATGGCTTCACTGGAGAATTCTATGAAACATTTAAATAAGAATTCACACCAATCCTTCTCAAGCTCTTCCAAAAAACTGAAGAGAACACTTCTACACACATTTTGTGAGGCCAGCATTACTCTGATACCAAATCCAGAAAAAGATACTACAAGAAAACTACAGGCCAGTATCTCTGATGACTATAGCAAAAAAAAAAAAAAAAAAAAACACACACACACACACACAAATATTTCTTTTAAAAATGAGCAAAGGACTTGAATAAACAGTTCCCCAAAGAATAAATACAAATGTCCAACAGGTATTTAAAATGATGTTCAACATCACTTATCATCAGGGAAATGTAAATCAAAACCACAATGAGATACCACCTCAAACCTGTTAGGATGGCCATTATAAAACAAAACAAACCAAAACTAAACCAGAAGTAACAAGTCTTGGCAAAAATGTAGAAAAATTGGAATGCTTATGCACTGTTGGTGGGAATATACAATAGTGCAGCCAAAGGGCACATCAGGTAGTCTACACAGAAGAGTTTGCTTCAGAGAGCAGCAATATTAGCCATAAACTAACCAGTACTTTAATTCCAGCTAACAAATCTGAAAAGCAAGACCTGAAAAGATCAGCCTATGTTCAAGTGGCTTAACTGCATCACAGAAAAAAGCTCAAGAATATCTATAGGAATAAGAAAATAATCCAGCAGCTAACAAGGTAAAAGTCACAAAGCCTGGCATCAAAGTAAACATTGCCAAGCATGCAAACACTTAAGAAAACACAACCCTGATATGAGAAGAAGAAACAATTAATTGAAACTGACACAGATGACAGAATTAGCAGGTGGAGGCACTGAGGCAGTTAGTATAACTGTATTACACATGGTGAAGAAGTGGTAACAGAGAAAGAACATGTTAACTAGACACACAAAAATACTTCAAAGATCCAAAATGAACTTTTAGTATGAAAACTACAATGACTTAAAAGAGAAATACACTGGATGTGATTAACAACAGGTTAGATACTGCAGAAAAACAACTAGTGAACTCTTGAAGACACAGCAATAGTAACTATCCAAAATTAAATAAAGAACAAAAATAAACATAGGCTCCATGAACCACTGAACAATTTCAAGCAGCCCAATATGCATGTAATGAGAGTCCCTTAATGAAAGTGAGGTGGGGAGGCAGAAAAATATTTGAAGAAATAATGGCCAAAATTTTTCCAAATTTGATAAAAATTGTAAACCTAAAGATCTAAGAATTTCAATTAATCCTAAATACAAGAAACATAAAGAAAGCTATAGTAAGGCACATTATATAAACAAACTGCTCAAAATCAGTGGTAAAGAGAAAATCTTATCTCTAGCTGGGAATAGCTAGAGAAGTAACATATTATTTACAGACAAAAGCGTAGGGATGTCAACAGATTTCATAAGAAAAAAATGCAAACAACAAGACAAGTCAAGCAGCATCTTTTAAATTCTTAAAAAAAAGTGCTGTTAACCTGCAATTCTACACCCAGGAAACATACCTTTCAAAAATGAAGGCAAAATAAAGACTTCATGACCAGGTGATCTGCACTAAAGGAAATGTTAAAGGAGGTCTTTCAGACAGCAGGAATACAGTAGGTCAATCTGGCTGTACACAAGTAAAAGGCACCGAAAATGGTAACTACAGGGTAAATATATAACATTTTAAAAATTTCGAATACTTTTAAAAGGTAATTTACTGTTTAAATAAAAACAAAAATTTATTGAGATTTCTATATCACGTTTAAGTAAAATGTATGACAATAACATGAAATAAATTTAAAAATGTACTTTATCAAAATATGTGGGATGTTGATAAAGCAGTACTTTGAGAAAAGTTTATAGCACTAAACACCTGTGTTTAAAAACAAAAAACAAAAACAAGAAAGGTCTCAAGTCAATGACCTTGCTTTATACCTTTAAAAAAAAAAGACTAGAAAAAAAGGAGAGCAAAACCCAAAGTAAGCAAAAGAAATGAGGTAATAAAGATTGAGTAGAAATCAATGAAACAGAAAATAAAAACAGTAGAGCAAATCAATGAAAACAAAAGCTGGTTCATTGAGAAAATTAATAAAATTGATATACCTCTAACCAGACTGATCAGAAAAAAAAAATAGAACACAAACATCTAATACCAGGAATGAAAGAGGAACTATCACTACAGATACTATAGATACATAAAAGAAATAAAATATTATGCCTTTGTCAATGAATTTGACATCGTAAATAAAAAAATTCCTTGAAAGATACAACCAAACTTCACTCAAGAGGAAATGGATAACATGAATAGCCTTATACCTTATTAATGAAATGGAACTTGTAGTTAAAAACATTCCTACAAAGAAAGTCCTAGATGGTTTCACTGGTAAATTCTACCAAATATTTAGGGAAGAAATCATAAGGATTTTACACAAATTCTTCAGAAAACTGGAGAAGAGGGAACACTTCATAACTCATTTTATGAGGCCAGCATTGCCATGATACCAAAAAAGACAAAGATGTCACAAGAAAACTATGAACCACTTATTGTCATGAACTTAGGTGCAAAATCATAAGTACAATTTTAGAAAGCTGTATCCAACAAAAAATAATAAAACAGCATGACCAAAGTGAGGTCTATTCAAGGAATGCAAAGATGCCACAACATTTGAAAATCAACCAATATAATGCAGCACATTAACAAAACAGAAAAGAGAAACTATATGATATCATATCTTCAAAATTCATTTTTGAAAAAACTCAGCAAGCTGAACAGAAGGGAACTTCTTTAACCTGATAAAGGGCTTCTCTGAAAAATCCTATAGCTAACGCAGTTACTTAAGGATGAAAGACTAAACAATTAAACAAAACTTACATTTCAAAATGAGCCATTTAAAATAAGATATTTAAAAATACTAAAATATGTGAAAGAATGACACAAATCAAAATTAGAAAAACTGAGAAATGAGCTGACAGAAATCAAATAATTTGAAATAAAACAAAAATAATTTCAGACATAAAAAACTAGAAGGAATATGAGGAAATGAACATAATAATAATGCCTTAAGAGCTATAAAAGGTGAAGAGAAGAAACTTTTAGAAATAAAAAAAGAAATAAGATAAAAAGTATTCAAGAGAAAGTGATACGTTTATAATGTATCAAAACTTGTAACACTTTTAATAGCAACCCTTTTGGACAGAAGTAAAACAAGTACTCAAAGCAAAAAATAAAACAGACAGCCAGGCGTGGTGGCTCATACCTGTAATCCCAGCACTTGGGAGGCAGAGGCGGGCAGATCACCTGAGGTCAGGAGTTCGAGACCAGCCTGGCCAACATGGTGACACCCCGTCTCTACTAAAAATGCAAAAATTAGCTGGGCGTGGTGGCAGGCGCCTGTAATCCCAGCTACATGGGAGGCTGAGGCAAGAGAATCTCTTGAACCCAGGAGTTGGAGGTTGCAGTGAGCCAAGACTGCGTCATTGTACTCCAGCCTGGGCAACAAGAGGGAAACTCCGTCTCAAAAAAAAAAAAAAAAAAAAAAAAAAAAAAAAAAAAACAGAAGAAGAAAAGAAAGAAAAAGTAAAAATAAAAGAGACAAGAATTTTACATAGAGCCAACTTCACTTTCAAGTAAAAGGCAACAAAACAAACTGTGACAAACACATCAGAATTGAAGGAATTCTCTTGTAGAACAAGACTAAAATAACCAAGATAACTAGGAGATAACGACATAAAGATTGGTGATAAATAAATGCATATTTGTTCACATAAAAACATGAAATAAGGTTGATAAGGCAGAAAATACAGTATGCAATACTCTATGTTCTGACAATATAGATACGGAATTAGTAAAAAAAAAATTGGTGAAGAGAATGAAAGAAGGATATGCAAAAAATTCTTTATTTCTCATAATCATGTGCGTGGTGCAGTATAGCAATTCTCATACATACACTTTGGGAGAAGGCAAATGGATATATGATATTCTATCATCCCCTGGCTTCTTGAGACCAAGAGAAACAAAAAAACAAATACAGGATAGAAAGAGTTAAGTAAAAACCCTATATTCTTGAATTTGATTTGGAAATACCCATCAGAACTTGTGAGCTAGTTTACCATAAATGCATGCACACACACACATGCACACATACATATTTTCATGGTAGATTTTTAAAGAAAGAGAGAGAGCCTGCAACCTATAATATTTCCTAGTTCTGCCCACTAATAAGGCCTAGAAACAATGACCTACTTAGTAGCAATGAGCATCCATGGGTCCCAGACTGCAGTCTTAAAACACCATTTCCCCAATAAAGGCAAGAAGGGTGCCTTGCAGGAATGGCTTCCTCCAGGTTTTGGGCAGGAGTACACAAGAGAGACCTGGAGAAACTTGTCATACATGACACAAGTATGCTATCAGACCACCAGTGTCATGTCAGAGAACTTAGGAGAAACATAAAGAGGCTCCCCTGGTCAACAGAGAAACAATCTGAGAATGAGTAAAGATATTAATTTCAATTAACTTGAAATACATCAAAAATGTTTAAATCCCTATGTTCCTAATGAAACCTAAACACACACATACACAGCCCAAAGAGCCCACATTTGGAAGATGACAGGGAATCAATTCATTATTTTTAAAACTTGCAAATAAAGAGGTAAATCAACATTTACTTTACTTTTCCTAAATGAACTTTAGATGACAGATTAGAATGTGACCACTTTGCAATCCCTAATGAATTAACAGATCCAGCATAAGGCACTGAAGGCTAGTACCATAAAGAGAGACATTATGTGCCTTTTAATGAAAGAACAATACTAAAGACTTGCAAAAGTGATCAAGCCTGAAGCAATCCAAGTTTCAGATCCAATTTCTAATAGATCAAGCTATACCATGAGACAAAGGAACATGCTTAGCTACACCACAAGAACTCAAAAAGCAAAATCTGGACCATGAAATCCTCCACATGTTCTATGACTGTGGTTCTTCAACAAATAAACTTCATGAGGATAAGACCAGGCAGATATTCAGGAAACTTGTAGCTAAAAAGAGAAACTTAAGTGATGAAACTATAAAGGAACGCTGGAAAGTTACTATCATAGCAGTCAAGATAGTCATTATCGTTTTAGGGCAGTACAAGGGAGTGCTTTGGGACAGGTCACATGGAGGCTTCTACACTCATTTAGAAAGTTATAATTTTGATATAATGGTAGTTTAAGAATGTTTGCCACATAATACATAACACGGTCAGCCCTCCACATCCATGGGTTCCAGTTGCTGCAGATTCAACCACAGCAGATAGAAAATATTTGAAATAATAATAATACAACAATTTAAAAAGTACAAATGAAAAAACAATACAGTATACAAGTATTTGCATAGTATTTATATTGCATTAGACGTTATAAGTAATCTAGAGATGATTTAAAGTATATAGGAAGAGTGCATAGATTATATGCAAAAACACACCATTTTATATAAGAAACTTGAACATGTGCAGATTTTAGTATCCACAGGGGTTGGGGGTGTCCTGGAATCAATCCCTGCAGACACGAAGGGGACACTGTACTCATCAGTATTAGCCAGCACTAAGTCAGCACACAAAACATTTGCTTTATGCAGTTTTATCTGTACTATATTTCAAAATAAAAAAGTTTTCATTAAAAGAGGTAGATGAGCACACTATTAGGAGTCCTCTACTCTGTAATGGTGAAATAGTTTGACAAAATGTTGGAAAGAAAGAGCATTTTTTCCGGGAGAGAAAGAGGAGGGATTACTATGAGGGAAAAAGGATATGGAAAGCAAAAATGTTAAAACATAAGGGCAATCCCAAAAGATTAAATCACTGCACCATACATGGAAAAGTGCTATATTTTGGCATTACCGTAGTTGGTATCATTTCTGATCTGTGTGGAGATGGGAGGTACAGGAGAATATTCTAGGTTCTGGCTTATAGATATCAGAAATACAACTACAATGTAATAGAACTGATTTACTAAACCACCCTTCCAAACATATATCCAAAAGAGTATCATTCCATGTAGTTCCCGTGAAGAGACTGCACATTTATTCTAATTATCTTGCCATCACTCAAAGTAGTTTGGAACTACACTTTCTAAACTGCCTTCAGAAATAATTTAGTTATAGGTGCAAAATAATCGGTCTTATGACTTTACTGTCACACCATCGTTTGAGAAAGATCTGTATTACCCAGCCCAATCACACAAAATATTCAGAAAATTTTGGTCATTTCCAAAAATCAAATCCACTCTTGAAAGGCAAGACATACTAAAGAATGTGCCATAGTCTGTGAAGGAAACTCAGAGAAGTTCCAAAAATGTTCTGGGCAATGGCAGTGTCACTGCAATGAGTACTTAACATCCTCAAGTGACTTAGGAGAAAAGGAGTCATTTTTATCATAAAATGGGATATGATTAAAGTAAGTCTTATTACTTTATGATCATTTTTAAATATTTACTTGGGCACTGTCTTAAAAAGAAAAACTTCCTACTATGATATTTTTCAAGGATAAGATAGATAAAAAGCTTTGCTTGGGAAGAATTTTGTCATGTTGAGTGATAATCAGGAAAGGGCCTATTTATTCTCTTATATCTGTTTTAGACAGGAAAACATGCTATTTGGCAGGTTAAAAAAACCCAACTTTATGAACTAAACACTTACCCACGTCATTAACAAAGATGAAGAATAAGAAGAAGATAAGTACATTGAATTTCCAAACATCAAAATGAAACTAAGGGTAACTGAAATCTGAAAAAAATGAAAAAAATACATTTTATGGTTATTACATATATTGGCATAATGCATATTTTGTAGATATATAGCCATTTCTAATGCAAATTTATTTGCATAAAGATGAATGACTCTTGGCCAAATGATAATAGAATTTCAAGTCACTGCTAGATTCTAAGTATTAAAATTCAAGACCATAAACTCTATCTGGCAGAATTTAACTTTTTCTCCATCTGCTACTCGGAACAATGAAAAACAAGTCTATGATTTCTATTGTTTTAACAATGGAGTAATATAATAAGAAAGACTTAGTTATAAATACCAGTTTTACTAATCATATTTTTGTTAGACTTCAGGACTTCTATTATTTATGAAGCTTTACTAACTTTTTATGTTTTTAAGGAAGCTATGTTTGGGACCTAAGCCCAAAACAAAATTGCAAGAATATAAAATTTCAGTTAGAGTGTCATATTCAGGCAAAATGCTAAAAATCTCATGTCTGAGAAAGAAAAGGCAGTTTTAAAAGTAGTAATAATAATAAGTAAAACATAAAAATAAAAGTTCTAGAGAATAAAACACATCTACAGTCCAGTTGAAAGTATAATCTGTTATAATATGTCATCTATAATATACATTTCCAGTTTTCCTTCTGGATATCACCAATACCATATGTATTAAATATTACCAAAGAGGAGGTACCCTATAAAACAGAATCACTTCGATTTTATAAACTCTGAGAACCTATCTTAATATTTGACTTATATATATTAAAAATGTTACCATGTTCATATAAATGATCTTCTGAAATTTGCTTGGTTCAATGTATCCCACAACATACATGGGAAATAATGATGCTATCTGAAATAATATAAAAAAGCAAAAGTGAAAAAAGTATAGAAAACTAACACTTTACTATTCACAGGCAAAGTAAATATAAGAGGAGGGCTACAGTTCTAATAATGGTAAACAAAGGAATTTGAACCAACCTTCCCACTAAGAACAAGAATGGCTAGGAAAAATATAAATATATAAATAAAAATATTTTAAAAATATGTATAAAAGCCACAGACTATTAACAAAGCAAATGAGGAATTAAAAAGATAGATGGCAATCTATACCGATGAGCATGACATTTTGGGCCACTTTTCTCCCAGAGGTATCTGCCAATTTCAACAGAGGCAGATGCCTGCCAGCTGAGAGGCAGTTGGGAGACCAACAAGCTGAGCAGGGATTTCAGCAGATTCAGCAGTCAGAGTGCACCAAGAAGGGTGCTTTAGTTTGGAGTTTCAAAAGGCCATACTATAATAGTGAACCAGAAATCAAGCAGCCCTCAGAAAGACTGAAACCCATCTATGGATCATCTCAATCTGATTGCATAAAAGTGGTTCAAGATTTATTAGTGCTTTTTACTCGCCTCTCCAATTTTTCATGTATAATGTCCAGCACCACATCAAAAATAACCCAGCATAGATGGAGATAAGACACTATCACTAACACAATAGAAATAGATCCACAAAAGATTTAGATCAGGGATCAGCACATTTGTTATATAAAAGGCCAGATAATAAATATGTTATGCTTTGTTTGTCACATACAGTCTCTTGTATATTCTTTTTCTACTTTTGTTCTATAACCCTTTAAATATATAAAAACTATTCTTAGCTTGGAGATCACTCAAACACTTCTCTGGCATAATCAGATATATCTTTAAACTATGCTTCAAATGTTCAAGGAAATAACTGATAGGATTGAAAATTCCAGGAGAGCACAGAAGTCATAAAAAAAAATTGGGCCAGGCATGGTGGCTCACGCCTATAATCCCAGCATTTTGGGAGGCCAAGATAGGAGGACTGCTTGAACCCAGGAGTTCAAGAGCAGCCTGGGCAAGATGGTGATACCTCATCGCTACAAAAAATTAAAAAATTAGCCAGATGTGGTTGCACAATGAACTAATTTTAACCTTAATCTACGAAAAACACAATTAAGAATAAAATCTTAAAGAACTCCCAGAAAATAACATTGAATTATCCCTCTGTAAGCATGAAACACACACATACAAACAAAACTATATACATTAGTAAAGAAAAATAAAAGCCTAGTATATATCCAGAGAATGACTAGAAAATCATTAACAGCAATATCAAACTTACCCAATAACTTCTTTTTTTTTTTTTTGAAACTGAGTCTCACTCTGTCACCCAGGCTGGAGTGCAGTAGCGCGATCTCGGCTCACTGCAACCTCCACCTCCTGGGTTCAAGCAATTCTCTGCCTCAGCCTCCCAAGATTACAGGAGCCCACCACCATGCCCGGCTAATTTTTTTGTATTTTTAGTAGAGACGGGGTTTCACCATCTTGGCCAGGCTGGTCTTGAACTCCTGACCTCAAGTGATCCACCCGCCTCAGCCTCCCAAAGTTCTGGGATTACAGGCGTGAGCCATCACGCCCGGCCCCAAAGAGCTTCTTAGTTTCATCAGTATCACTGGATTAATAAATTTGCTTGCAATGAAATGATGCTCATTAAAAATCTATTCTACTCTGTTGGCATGTGCAAATAATGAAAACCATAGAATAATGTCTGTGTTATAACCTGAAAGGGGCCAACTATTATGAAGTAAAACAGAGGGAATACTTTAAACATGAAGCACCAATTGAGCTGGGGTTATAATTTCATTCTTTGTAGGCTATTGGCAGCATGAGACTTCTTGGCAAAATTTCTCACTTCCAATATAGAATATTATTATTATCATCAGCATTTGTTATGTAGGAAGGAGCTCTGATGGAAAATCTTAGTATCATGAAATGTCATCAAAATTCTCCATTTACTCTCTGCTTCCCCAGTTCAGTTTCTTGTTACTAGTTATGTAGTTGCTTTAGAAACAGGATATGGGCTCAGCTCACTTAAGCAATGATGAGCTTTATGATTAAAGCTTGCAGAAATGGTTCCAGGTAAAATTCTGCTCTACAGACAAAACAGCCAACATTTAGCTGAATTAGAAGCAGAACGTCCTGCTGTGAAGAGTAGGATTGGCCCTTAGCATGCTGTGTAGCTTGGCACCCAGAATGATTCTCAGGACAAAAGGAAAATCTATAGGTAGATATATACAGATATTATCTCAAACACCAAAAATAACATTTGTGAATAAAAATAATAGAAAAAGTCTTTCACATGTCGAGCCTTAAAGTCTGTCAAACTAACCAATACAGTAAAAGAATGTGGAATTATATTATTTCATAAAAATAATACCTTTAAGTAAACTTTATTCCCTATTTTGAAAATCTTTTAGGGCGTAAATGTAACCATATTTAAAAATTTCTCTGGAAATAACCAAGTACATCTTGCATTCAACTTAATTAATATACACAAAGGACTATAAATCATTCTATTACAAAGACACGTGCACCCATGTCTTCACTGCAGCACTATTCACAATAGCAAAGACATGGAATTAACCCAAATGCCCATCAGTGATAGACTGGATAAAGAAAATGTGGTACATATACACCATGGAATACTACGCAGCCATAAAAAGGAACAAGATCAGGTCCTTTGCAGGGACATGAATGGAGCTGGAGGCCATTATCCTCAGCAACAGGAACAGAAAACCAAACACCACATGTTCTCACTTATAAGTGGGAGCTGAACAATGAGAATACATGGACACAGGGAGAGGAACAACACACACTGGGGCCTGTCAAGGGATGGGGTGGGGAAAACATTAGGAAAAACAGCTAATGCATGCTGGGCTTAATACCTAGGTGATGGGTTGATAGATGCAAAAACCACCATGGCATACATTTACCTATGTAACAAACCTGTACATCCCACACATGTACCCCAGAACTTAAAATAAAAATAAAAATTAATTTAAAAAATCATCTTACCTGTGTAAAAAGTATAAACTGAGCAAATTGCCAGGGAAGCATAAAAGCAACATTGGAAAGACAGAGTGCAATGAAGGGCCTATCATTGCTTGAGGTCCTTAATAGAGAGAATTGATACCAGTAAGTTTCACCCTAAAAATGGGCTGTCACTGAAAAGAAAGACTAATTGCAAAATGATAAAATCTACATTATTCCATTACCTTTACTATAATACAACAAAATATAGTTAACTTTTTAAAGTATACTAAAAAGAACTTGAAATACTTCATTCCTTGCATGAAGCAATCAAAATTAGAGTTTTAAAATTAACATTGTAACTTACCATTAAATATTTTAAATACAAAAGCTCTTTTTCCTCTACATATGCATGACATTAGAAATTTATTACTCCAGCAAGCAGGTCAGAAAATAGGATGCGGCGCTACCCCTGCACACCTCAACATGCTTCTCCTGTATGTGTAGCAACAACTTTTGTATACCACCACTTTTGTGCTTCAAAAAACATTGAAGAGAAATATAAGTGCTGACAAAGTAATAAGTTAAAAACTATGGGAAAAATTTAAGGAAAAGGAACCTTAAAAAATTAAAAAATCATTCTAGAATTCAGCTGAAGCATGTGGAAGTTTAAATTGTCCATTCTGCATTACTGAGATGTATTGGGAACCAATACCTTTTACCACAGAGAATTACAGTAACTTTTAGATATGAAAAAAGAAACACAAATATTTTACATAAATAATAAAACTGTAACTCTTTCTTTTATAAATTCTGTATTGGATTTTGATGAATCTTTGTACAATCATATATAAATTTTCAAAAACAAAATTCTAAATGTTCATATTGTTTACTAATATTATAAAATACTCATTATGTACTTTGTAATCTTATATTTTTCAAACAAAAATTACTTTTGACTAAGACACAGAGTATAGTACATGCCCTCAATGATACAACCCTAAATGTTCTAATTAAGACATTTTATTCCATGAAACCCCTGACTGACCAGACTGATATCACTTCAAAAAAATAAAAATAACCCACCTTCCTAGGAATTAAACTGGGAATGAATAGCAAGGGGTGATGAAGAATGGGCAGCTTCCATCACCTAATCTTTGAGAGAAGGCAAAGTGCAGAGCAAAGATATAGAAATCTGAATGAGGAGGAGGTTCCTAAATCCAAATTCAACCCCAGAATATACTTGTCAGGTTGGTAAGAAATCAGAAGTTAGCCTGCTCCGTTCTCAAGGTTTGTGCCACCCCAGTACACTACTATTTACCACTCTTCAATTAGCTTTATCTGAGTGCCACAAATATTTGCATGGACGTGTGCAGTGTTCTGTGGTTAAAGAGATAAATATGGCATGGTCCCTGTTTCCAGTAGTACTTTTAAATACATATAATTGGCCAGGCACAGTGGCTCACACCTGTAATCCCAGCACTTTGGGAGGCTGAAGTGTGCAGATCACTTGAGGTCAGGAGTTTGAGACCAGCCTAGCCAACATGGTAAAACCCTGCCTCTACTAAAAATACAAAAATTAGCTGGGGGTGGTGGTGTGCACCTGTAATCCCAGCTACTTGGGAGGCTGAGGCAGGAGAATCGCTTGAACCCGGGAAGCAGAGGTTGCAGTGAGCTGATTGTGCCACTGCACTCCAGCCTGGGTGACAGAGCAAGACCTCATCTCTAAATAAATAAATAAAAATTTGTGTATGTGTGGAAGATTCATAAATTTACTGTTTTAAAAAACAAGGAAGACAAACAAATGATTTTTATGTAAGACAGAATCTGCCAGGGACTAGTAGGTGAAGAATGGGGTCCTCTGGGAGTTTGGAGGAGATAGTGATCATTATTTCATTCAGTGAGAGTTCTCATTAGTATTCTATCAAACTTATTTCTCTGATAAGGTTATTTATACTATTCTACCACTTATGGGGTTTTTTGCTCATTTCTCAGACCTCTTAAATATCTAAAGTGCTTATAAATGTAATCCCTACAAAAAAAGTGTATCCAAAAAAAAAGTTTGAAATGAAACTGGTTGTTCTGTTAGAAACATTGGTTGTTCAGAAATGCTTCATAAATATGTGAACATATGTACTCTTTATCCATCTAACTCCGCATTTCCCAAATTCATCTGCCCAGAGAACATTTTTTTCATGGCACAGTTATCAAAACCACAGGTTAGAAAACAATGTCAGAGTACTTAGACTGTGAAGAGAAAATGTAATTGTTTCTCAAAAACTTTTGAATCTTGGCAAACTATATACAAACACATACCTTTTGGTTTATTAAAACATAATGTAGTTATCTAAAACCTGTAGCCTACACTCTTAAATGGAGAGCAATTTTTACATAGAAATTTTGAATTATTTTCTTAACTCTATACTCAATTTACTTTTAAAATAACTAAAAAATGGTCTAAATTTGGTAATTACAACTTCATAGATTGAAGTATATATATTTAATATATATATTTACATTTTTTTAGAGGGAGTCTTGCTCTCTTGCCCAGGCTGGAGTGCAGTGGCACAATCTCAGCTCACTGCAACCTCTGCCTCCCGGATTCAAGCAATTCTCCTTCCTCAGCCTCCCAAGTAGCTGGAATGACAGATGCACACCACCATGCCTGGCTAATTTTTGTATTTTAGTAGAGATGTGGTTTCACCATGTTGGCCAGGCTGGTCTCAAACTCCTGACCTCAAGTGATCCACCCACCTCGGCCTCCCAAAGTGCTGAATTGAAGTATATTTTAAGAAACTTAAATTATAATTTATTGGCCTTTGTTTTACAAATCAAAGTTACCTGAGAATAAAAGTTAAAATATACATCTGAAGTACAAGGAAAGGATAGGAAAAACTTTCACGGAGAGGTGGTGTCCACATCACACGGGTGGCCTGCAATCAACAAAATGCCCACTTTACATCCTGTTTACTATAACAAACGTATTAAAAAACCAGGGGTGAGTTTGTTTTAGTAATTTTAATACTAGGCTCACTAGATCCCATTTCTGAGTGTCTGGCATAGCTTCTCAGTTTTTGAAGCTCTCTTAACTCATGAGGCCATTATGTAGAGAGCAATTAACTACCATGTCCAGAAACCAGCGACAGATATATCAGACCGAGCAAAAGGAAACCCAAGGGACAAATAAGATTGTACGTATAAGAGTTGTGAGAATTCTGGGACTGACCAACTAGATCCACAGCCCAGCCCCGCAGTATGATCCTGGCATATGATTCCCGGCATCCCAGGCTTTGGGATATATGCATGCCAAGACAAATAGCTAAACAAATGTCACCTAGGTCATTCGCAAGCACCAAGAGAGTTTCTACATAACAAGTATGAATGAATATAAATACACACTTTGAATAGCTATGATCGCCTCAGAATTTGTAAAATGTACCTTAAAAAAGGTTAAGTATATATTTTAAAAACAACTAGAAGTATTTGGGAACTACAAATGTGATACATGTAATGAAAGTATTAAATTTCCATACAAACTTTAAAATTACTTCTAAGACATATGGGTCAGAGTATAAGAAAAATTTTCCATCAAAAATTCTGAAATTCTAGAAAGAATGTGAACTCTTATTACTTTGCAAGAGTCTTAAAAGTTACTGCTTCTCTTCCAAGATACCAAAATTGTAAATGTTGGAAGAGGAATTATGATACATATAAGAAAGTCAACTTATACCAACAGTTGTCTGGAACACTCAGAGAAAAACCTTTGTCTTTATGACAGCACATTGTTGAATGACAATGCATTTGTTTGCTTTAAAATAATATATATAAGGCTTTTATGTATAATTTTTATGATTCCTTTATCTAACTGATTTTTAAAAATTAACCCAAAAGCAATGGATAAAAGTACTCCTACCCCGGCCGGGCGTGGTGGCTCACGCCTGTAATCCCCAGTACTTTGGGAGGCCAAGGTGGGTGGATCATGAGGTCAGGAGTTCGAGACCAGCCTGGCCAACATGGTGAAACTCCATCTCTACTAAAAATACAAAAATTTAGCTGAGCATGGTGGCACATGCCTGTAATGCCAGCTACTCAGGAGGCTGAGGCAGGAGAATTGCTTGAACCTGGGAGACAGAGGTTGCAGTGAGCTGAGATCGTGCCACTGCACTCCAGCCTGGGTGACAGAGCAAGACTCCATCTTGAAAAAAAAAAAAGTACTTCTACCCTATGTAACCTGTGTCGTAAGATATTAAATGTTTTGCTCCCAAGAGCTAGTAGTCAGAATCTCTCTCTTTTTCATTGCCATATCTTCAGCATCTAGCAGAGCATGGACATGCTATGTACTCAATAATTTGTTGAATGAATCCATCGTATTTGAAATAAGCTTCTATGAGCTCTTTTTTAGGTGGACTATGTTTCATTGGGCTGAATTAGTAAGTTAATGTCTATTTTGAATTCAGCATTTTGCATTACTGAACAGACAGCATGATGTAACAGAAAGAAGTGAGGGAGCAGGTGGCAGTGTCTTAACTGTGTCCCTGCTGTCAGGCCTGAGGCCTCTTTCATTGTTGTTAAGGGGAGTGCAATGTATACAAAGTTTCAGTTAGGCAAGATGAATAAGTCCTGGAGATCTGCTATACAACTTTGTGTTAATACTATATTGTACACTTACAAATCTGTTAAGAGGGAAGATCATATGTTACTTATTCTGACCACAATAAAAAAGTTGAATATATATGTTATATATATATGTTTTTATAAAATATAACTATAATTTTATAATTTATAAAATATAAATTAATATATATGTGAGGTTTTAGAGGCAGACAGACATAGAATGGGAAATCCAGTTTCATCATGTAGTAAATGTGGAATGTGGATAAGTAACTTAACTTTCTCTAAATTTAAATTTCATAACTTGTATGGTGAGGCTACCACCACCCACAAAAAAAGTTTAGTGGGAATAAATCAGATAATGTGCATAATATGATTCAACTCAACAAGTACAATATTTCCTTTTCTCTACAGAATATATGTATATGTACATATTTACTAAAAATAAGGCAAGAGATTTCATGTTTGAAATTCTAGCTATTTAAACATTTCAATCAACATGATTAAAATATCAACTTATAACACGAGGGTCTTTAAAATATTGTGAAGTCATAAGTAGTATACAATTAAATATTGTTTTGATGAGTATATTTCCTTGTTCCTCTACAGCCTCTTCTATTTCTTAAAAATTGCTTTCTAGAAAACAAACCTCTCCATGGTTGAAAAAGAAGCACAGTACTGTAATAAGACCTCCCAGTTGAGTCCCACTGTAAAAAAAAAAAAAAAAAAAAAAAAAAAAGAGTATACAATCAAAATTCATGTAAAATACAGATAATTTTTCACAAAATTAACTCAGAATTTAAAATCACAGTTTTCTATATTTAAAACATAATAGTACTAAACCATACCCATGTGGTTGAAGTTTAAATTCTGAATGTACAATTCTGAAAAGTGTATGTATAAATTAATCTCAATTTTATAATTTATTATAGCTAAAATACTTTCTAAATAAAATACATAAGGTGTGGGCATAATTTTTTTTTTTGAGACAGGGTCTTGCTCTGTTGCCCAGGCTGGAGTGCAGTGGCGAAATCTCGGCTCACAGCAACCTCCGCCTCCTGGGTTCCAACGATTCTCCTGCCTCAGGCTCCTGAGTAGCTCGGATTACAGGCGCATGCTGCCACGCCTGGCTAATTTTTTTACTTTTAGCAGAGACAGGGTTTCACCATGTTGGCTAAGCTAGTCTCGAACTCTTGACCTCGTGATCCACCCGCCTCGGCCTCCCAAAGTGCTGAGATTACAGGTGTGAGCCAACGCACCCGGCCACATAAAATCATTTTTAAGAAACAGGCTAGCACTTTAGAGTCTAGATCACATCCTTTGAATACTCTGAATAAAAGCAAATTTTATCTTTTGAAATTGGATTTAAGGGACTGAGAGATGAAGACAAGATTCTAACAGTTTCATGTAGCATTAACTTAGAACTGTCTAAACTACTGCAAATATTCTTTACTTGAGTCCCAGAGAAGCAATAATGCAGAATACAAAATTCAGATGAAAGATAAAAACCTTTGTTGTTGTTGTTGTTGTTTTGAGACAGACTCTCGCTCTGTCACCCAGGCTGGAGTGCAGTGGCACAATCTCGGCTCACTGCAACCTCCGCCTCCCTGGTTCAAGCCGATTCTTCTGCCTCAGCCTCCCGAGTAGCTGGGATTACAGGCACATGCCACCACACCTGGCTGATTTTTGTATTTTTAGTAGAGACGGTGTTTCGCCATGTTGGCCAGGCTGGTCTCAAACTCCTGACTTCAAGTGATCCGGCCACCTCAGCCTCCCAAAGTGCTGGGATTACAGGCGTGAGCCACCGCACCTGGCCAAAAACCAACCATTTCTTAAATTGCCTTTTTGTGATCATGTTTGTGTATGAGAATGCAGATGCTCAATCCCACATCTGTGTAGTGTTTCTATGCTTCCATTTATCTTCCCTCCATACACCACTTCCCTAGTCTAACACATTCTAAGCACCATGAGTACAGGGACAGGTTCTTTATCTGTCTTGTTCATTACTATATCCCCAGCTTCACACTTGGAAGATTAATAAATATTGGTTGAATTAATGAAGAAAGAAAGGAAGAAAACAGCAGAGGAAAGCTCATGGGAAATGATTTACCATTTAATAAAGTTTCACACAGAAAATACAAAGGATGAACTTCAAAGAGGAAGAAATTGAAAGAAAGAATGTGTGAGCAGCAACGACCAATTGTACATTGAGGAAGTGGGGAAATGTGGATAAATCAAAGTAAGATGAGTTGGTGGGGGGTGGAGCCAAGATGGCTGAATAGGAACAGCTCCAGTCTACAGCTCCCAGCGTGAGCGACGCAGAAGACGGGTGATTTCTGCATTTCCAACTGATGTACTGTGTTCATCTCACTGGGGATTGTCGGAAAGTGGGTGCAGGACAGTGGGTGCAGTGCACCAAGTGTGAGCCAAAGCAGGGCAAGGCATTCCCTCACCCGGGAAGTGCAAGGCGTCAGGGAATTCCGTTTCCTAATCAAAGAAAGGGGTGACAGAAGGCACCTGGAAAATCGGGTCACTCCCACCCTAATACTGCACTTTTCCAGCGGTCTTAGCAAACGGCACACCAGGAGATTATATCCCGCACATGGTTCGGAGGGTCCTATGCCCATAGAGCCTCCCTCATTGCTAGCACAGCAGTCTGAGATCAAACTGCAAGGCGGCAGCAAGGATGGGGGAGGGGCGCCCGCCATTGCCAAGGCTTGAGTAGGTAAACAAAGCAGCCAGGAAGCACGAACTGGGTGGAGCCCACCACAGCTCAAGGAGGCCTGCCTGCCTCTGTAGACTCCACCTCTGGGGGCAGGACATTGCCAAACAAAAGGCAGCAGAATCCTCTGCAGACTTAAATGTCCCTGTCTGACAGCTTTGAAGAGAGTAGTGGTTCTCCCAGCACGCAGCTAGAGATCTGAGAACAGACAGACTGCCTCCCCAAGTGGGTCCCTGACCTCCGAGTAGCATAACTGGGAGGCACCCCCAAGTAGGGGCAGACTGACACCTCACACAGCCGGGTACTCCTCTGAGACAAAACTTCCAGAGGAACGATCAGGCAGCAACATTTGCTGTTCACCAATATCCACTGTTCTGCAGCATCCACTGCTGATACCCACGCAAACAGGGTCTGGAGTGGACCTCCAGCAAACTCCAACAGACCTGCAGCTGAGGGTCCTGACAGTTAGAAGGAAAACTAACAAACAGAAAGGACATCCACACCAAAACCCCATCTGTACGTCACCATCATCAAAGACCAAAGGTAGATAAAACCACAAAGATGGGGAAAAAACAGAGCAGAAAAACTGGAAATTCTAAAAATCAGAGTGCCTCTCCTCCTCCAAAGGAACACAGCTCCTCACCAGCAAGGGAATGAAGCTAGATGGAGAATGACTTTGATGAGTTGAGAGAAGAAGGCTTCACATGATCAAACTACTGCGAGCTAAAGGAGGAAGTTCGAACCCATGGCAAAGAAGTTAAAAACCTTGAAAAACAATTAGACGAATGGCTAACTAGAATAACCAATGCAGAGAAGTCCTTAAAGGACCTGATGGAGCTGAAAACCAAGGCACGAGAACTACATGACGAATGCACAAGCCTCAGTAGCCAATTCGATCGACTGGAAGAAAGGGTATCAGTGACGGATGATCAAATGAATGAAATGAAGCGAGAAGAGAAGTTTAGAGAAAAAAGAATAAAAAGAAACGAACAAAGCCTCCAAGAAATATGGGACTATGTGAAAAGACCAAATCTACGTCTGATTGCTGTACCTGAAACTGACAGGGAGAATGGAACCAAGTTGGAAAACACTCTGCAGGATATTATCCAGGAGAACTTCCCCAGTCTAGCAAGGCAGGCCAACATTCAAATTCAGGAAACACAGAGAATGCCACAAAGATACTCCTTGAGAAGAGCAACTCAAAGACACATAATTGTCAGATTCACCAAAATGGAAATGCAGGAAAAATTGTTAAGGGCAGCCAGAGAGAAAGGTCAGGTTACCCACAAAGGGAAGCCCATCACACTAATAACTGATTTCTTGGCAGAAACTCTACAAGCCAGAAGAGAGTGGGGGCCAATATTCGACATTCTTAAAGGAAAGAATTTTCAACCCAGAATTTCATATCCAGCCAAACTAAGCTTCATAAGTCAAGGAGAAATAAAATCTTTTACAGACAAGCAAATGCTGAGAGATTTTGTCACCACTAGGCCTGCCCTAAAAGAGCTCCTGAAGGAAGCACTAAATATGGAAAGGAACAACCAGTACCAGCCACTGCAAAAACATGCCAAATTGTAAAGACCATCAAGGCTAGGAAGAAACTGCATCAACTAACGAGCAAAATAACCAGCTAACATCATAACGACAGGATCAAATTCACACATAACAATATTAACCTTAAATGTAAATGGGCTAAATGCTCCAATTAAAAGACACAGACTGGCAAATTGGATAGAGTCAAGACCCATCAGTGTGCTCTATTCAGGAAACCCATCTCACATGCAGAGACACACATAGGCTCAAAATAAAGGGATGGAGGAAGATCTACCAAGAAAATGGAAAACAAAAAAAGGCAGGGGTTGCAATCCTAGTCTCTGATAAAACAGACTTTAAACCAACAAAGATCAAAAGAGACAAAGAAGGTAATTACATAATGGTAAAGGGATCAATTCAACAAGAAGAGCTAACTATCCTAAATATATATGCACCCAATACAGGAGCACCCAGATTCATAAAGCAAGTCCTGAGTGACCTACAAAGAGACTTAGACTCCCACACAATAATAATGGGAGACTTTAACACCCCACTGTCAACATTAGACAGATCCCCGAGACAGAAAGTTAACAAGGATATCCAGGAATTGAACTCAGCTCTACACCAAGCGGACCTAATAGACATCTACAGAACTCTCCACCCCAAATCAACAGAATATACATTCTTCTCAGCACCACACCACACTTATTCCAAAATTGACCATATAGTTGGAAGTAAAGCACTCCTCAGCAAATGTAAAAGAACAGAAATTATAACAAACTGACTCTCAGACGGCAGCGCGATCAAACTAGAACCCAAGATTGATAAACTAACTCAAAACCACTCAACTAAATGGAAACTGAATAACCTGCTCCTGAATGACTACTGGGTACCTAACGAAATGAAGGCAAAAATAAAGATGTTCTTTGAAACAAATGAGAACAAAGACACAACATACTAGAATCTCTGGGACACATTCAAAGCAGTGTGTAGAGGGAAATTTATAGCACTAAATGCCCACAAGAGAAAGCAGGACAGATCTAAAATTGACACCCTAACATCACAATTAAAAGAACTAGAGAAGCATGAGCAAACACATTCAAAAGCCAGCAGAAAGCAAGAAATAACTAAGCTCAGAGCAGAACTGAAGGAGACAGAGACACAAAAAACCCTTCAAAAATCAATGAATCCAGGAGCTGGTTTTTTGGAAAGATCAACAAAATTGATAGACCACTAGCAAGATAATAAAGAAGAAAAGAGAGAAGAATCAAATAGATGCAATAAAAAATGATAAAGGGTATATCACCACCGATCCCTCAGAAATACAAACTACCATCAGAGAATACTATAAACACCTCTATGCAAATAAACTAGAAAATCTAGAAGAAATGGATAAATTCCTGGAAATATACACTCTCCCAAGACTAAACCAGGAAGAAGTTGAATCTCTGAATAGACCAATAACAGGCTGTGAAATTGAGGCAATAATTAATAGCCTACCAACCAAAAAAAGTCCAGGACTAGACAGATTCATAGCCCAATTCTACCAGAGGTAAAAGGAGGAGCTGGTACCATTCCTTCTGAAACTATTCCTATCAACAGAAAAAGAGGGAATCCTCACTAACTCATTTTATGAGGCCAGCATCATCCTGATACCAAAGTCTGGCAGAGACACACAAAAAAAGAATTTTAGACCAATATCCCTGATGAACATTGATGCAAAAATCCTCAATAAAATACTGGCAAACCGAATCCAGCAGCACATCAAAAAGCTTATCCACCATGATCAAGTGGCCTTCATCCCTGGGATGCAAGGCTGGTTCAACATATGCAAATCAATAAACATAATCCAGCATATAAACAGAACCAACGTCAAAAACCATATGATTATCTCAACAGATGCAGAAAAGGCCTTTGACAAAATTCAACAATCCCTCATGCTAAAAACTCTCAATAAATTAGGTATTGATGGGACATATCTCAAAATAATAAGAGCTATCTATGACAAACCCACAGCCAATATCATACTGAATGGGCAAAAACTGGAAGCATTCCCTTTGAAAACTGGCACAAGACAGGGATGCCCTCTCTCACCACTCCTATACAACATAGTGTTGGATGTTCTGGCCAGGGCAATCAGGCAGGAGAAGGAAATAAAAGGTATTCAATTAGGAAAAGAGGAAGTCAAATTGTCCCTGTTTGCAGATGACATGATTGTATATCTAGAAAACCTAATTGTCTCAGCCCAAAATCTCCTTAAGCTGATAGGCAACTTCAGCAAAGTCTCAGGAATCAAAATCAATGTGCAAAAGTCACAAGCATTCTTATACACCAACAACAGACAAACAGAGAGCCAAATCATGAGTGAACTCCCATTCACAATTGCTTCAAAGAGAATAAAATACCTAGGAATCCAACTTACAAGGGACGTGAAGGACCTCCTCAAGGAGAACTACAAACCACTGCTCAATGAAATAAAAGAGGATACAAACAAATGGAAGAAATTCCATGCTCATGGGTAGGAAGGATCAATATCGTGAAAATGGCCATACTGCCCAAGGTAATTTATAGATGCAATGCCATCCCCATCAAGCTACCAATGACTTTCTTCACAGAATTGGAAAAAACTACTTTAAAGTTCATATGGAACCAAAAAAGAGCCCGCATTGCCAAGACAATCCTAAGCCAAAAGAACAAAGCTGGAGGCATCACACTACCTGACTTCAAACTATACTACAAGGCTACAGTAACGAAAACAGCATGATACTGGTACCAAAACTGAGATATAGACCCATGGAACAGAACAGAGCCCTGAGAAATAATGCTGCATATCTACAACCATCTGATCTTTGACAAACCTGACAAAAACAAGCAATGGGGAAAGGATTCCCTATTTAATAAATAGTGCTGGGAAAACTGGCTAGCCATATGTAGAAAGCTGACACCGGAGCCCTTCCTTACACCTTTTACAAAAATTAATTCAAGATTGATTAAAGACTTATATGTTAGACCTAAAACCACAAAAACCCTAGAAGAAAAACTAGGCAATACCATTCAGGACATAGGCATGGGCAAGGACTTCATGACTAAAACACCAAAAGCAATGGCAACAAAAGCCAAAATTGACAAATGGGATCTAATTAAACTAAAGAGCTTCTGCACAGCAAAAGAAACTACCATCAGAGTGAACAGGCAACCTACAAAATGGGAGAAAATTTTTACTATCTACCCATCTGACAAAGGGCTAATATCCAGAATCTGCAAAGAACTTAAACAAATTTATAAGAAAAAAATCAAACAACCCCATCAAAAAGTGGACAAAGGATATGAACAGACACTTCTCAAAAGAAGACATTTATGCAGCCAACAGACACATGAAAAAATGCTCATCATCACTGGCCATCAGAGAACTGCAAATCAAAACCACAATGAGATACCATCTCACACCAGTTAGAATGGCAATCATTAAAAAGTCAGGAAACAATAGGTGCTGGAGAGGATGTGGAGAAATAGGAACACTTTTACACTGTTGGTGGGACTGTAAACTAGTTCAACCACTGTGGAAGACAGTGTGGCAATTCCTCAAAGATCTAGAACTAGAAATACCATTTGACCCAGCCATCCCATTACTGGGTATATACCCAAAGGATTATAAATCATGCTGCTATAAAGACACATGCACACATATGTTTATTGTGGCACTATTCACAATAGCAAAGACTTGAAACCAACCCAAATGTCCATCAATGATAGACTGGATTAAGAAAATGTGGCACATATACACCATGGAATACTATGCAGCCATAAAAAATGATGAGTTCACATCCTTTGTAGGGACATGGATGAAGCTGGAAACCATCATTCTGAGCAAACTGTCGCAAGGACAGAAAACCAAACACCGCATGTTCTCACTCATAGGTGGGAATTGAACAATGAGAACACTTGGAAACAGTTTGGGGAACATCACACACTGGGGCCTGTCATGGGGTGGGGGGAGGGAGGAGGAATAGCATTAGGAGATATACCTAATGTAAATGACGAGTTATTGGGTGCAGCACACCAACATGACACAAGTATACATATGTAACAAACGTGCACGTTGTGCACATGTATCCTAGAACTTAAAGTATAATAATAATAAAAAAAAATACGAGAGGATGTTTTGAAGAAAAGCATTCCAAGATTCCTTGTTTGATTGGAAGAAGGGGAAAGATATCAATGTATTTTATACTTGAACAAATCATATCTGTATGTTAAAATTTTATGGTTAGCCACCAAAAGAATAGAAGTAGCATATCTACCTTCCCAGTTAGTGTCAGTGGGGAGGGTAGCCATGGTAACAAATACAAAAGTTTTCCCCAAATTTCTATTTCTTTTGTTCCTCGAATGCCAGTTTCCAATCTCCTCACAGTTTTGATGACACCTCTTCAGTCAATATTGGTTGACTCTGTATATCCTTCTTAAAGCCTAGATAGAGCCTAATATTGTATTTTATATTCCAGGACTATATAACCAATTTAGAGAGACTAGCACCTCTTCGGTAGCCCTCCTAATGAAATATACTGATTTTTAAAGTTTTAGTCATTGTTGTGTAACATTTTCCTTATGAAAAAACAAAAAAGATAAGAAATACAAACCATTTTCAAAAACAGAACTTATTTATTCATTTATTCGTTTTTTTATTTTTAGTTTTGAGACTGAGTCTCGCTCTGTCGCCCAGGCTGGAGTGCAGTGGCACGATGTCGGCTCACTGCAAGCTCCACCTTCCGGGTTCACGCCATTCTCCCGCCTCAGCCTCGCGAGTAGCTGGGACTACAGGCGCCCGCCACCATGCCCGGCTAATTTTTTTTTTTTTTGTATTTTTTTGTATTTTTAGTAGAGACAGGGTTTCACCTTGTTAGACAGGTTGGTCTTAATCTCCTGACCTCATGATCCGCCCGCCTCGGCCTCCCAAAGTGCTGGGATTACAGGAGTGAGCCACTGCTCCCAGCCCAAAAACAGAACTTTTTTTAAAAAAAGAACATTTTTAAAGCTGCCCACACAATCTCAAAGCAATCCTTTTCCCTCAAAATACTTTAATGAGCTTATATTTTTTCTATATGGCATATAGAAAAGTGCATAACATTTCTAGCTTATAGAACTATTGTAAAAGGAACGTCCATGTAGTCACCATATAATTAACTGAAATAGAGAAATTATTATACTGAGTCTCTACTTGCCAGCCTCCAAGATAAGAATCAGCTACTGACCTGATTTTTGAGATTATCAACATAACCATTTCTATATACATATCAAACTATGATTTACTTTAATCTGTTTTTAAACAACATACAAATGGAAGTATGGAGTATTTTTTTTAAATTTTGTACCTGGATTCATTCATTCAAAATTATATTTGTAAGATTCCACCATGTTGTGTGTAGCTGTATAGTTCATTCATTCTCATTATTGTATACTGTTCCACCATGTTAATAAACCAAAATGTATTCATTTCTCTGTTAATGGATATTTGGGTTGTTTCCAGTTTGAAGCTATTGCAAATAATGCTACTATATTATTGTATGTACTTCCCAGTACACATGTGCAACACTTTTTTTGGGAATATATACTTTAAATTAGAATTACTGAGTTACAAGGTATCTATATCTTGAACATTATCAGATAATGTACACTGTTTACCAAAATAGTTGTACCAATTTATATGTCCACCTGTGGTGGATGAAAGCTCCTTTATCAATCTATTAGATGTGAGCTGGTATTTCACTGTGGTTTGAATTTGCATTTTCTTTATGACTAATGATGGTGGTCAACTTTACATATGTTTATTGACCATTTGGTGTTCTTCTGGGAAATATCAGTTCATAAACAATTTTTCCATTTTTCTATCAGGTTGTCTTTCTTCCTTATATTCCCACTCTAATATAAACTTCACAAGGACAGAGATTTCTGTCCTGTATTCCAAGCACCTAGAACAGTGCTCCTGGTCACAACAGTCTTTCAATAAATATTTATCAAATTAATGAATGAAATTTCTGGATAGTAGGTGGGGCATACACTTTGTAAATATCTTCACTCACTTTGTGGTTTATTTTTTATCCTACAGTTCTTTTGAGGAACTGAAGTTCCTTTCATCAAATTTATCAGTTTTTCTTCATGACTGGACTTTTGTATCTTGTTTATGAAATCATTTCTTATTCTAAGTGACTTTTTCTATATTATACGCTGAACACTTTATAAATTTGTCTTTCATATTTGAGTGTTTAATCCAACTTGGATTTATTACTTATATAGTTCCAATTTCTCCTTGTTCCATATGATCTCCCAATTATTCCAGCACTATTTATTAAAATGCCTGTCCTTACTCACCAATCTGCGATACCCACTCTTCCATATATCAAATGCCTTTAAATGTACATTTCTGCTTCTGGGCTCTACTCTATTGCAGTTATCTATTTGTCTATTGCTGTGCCAATATCATAGTGTCTTTTTACATTAGCTTTATAATACAGCAACAATTGATAGTGCAAATCCTCCTTTTTCAAGAATACCTTGACTGTATTTGGCCCTTTGCATTTCTGAATAACTTTTAAATCAGCTCATCAAAGTCAACAAAAAATATGTTGGAATTTTGACTGGTAGAGCACTGAATCTATAAAGCTTTTTAATATCAAGTCTTCAATCAATGAATGTGGAATATCTCTCCACTTAGATTTTCCTAGACATATCTCAGGAATGTTTTAATCATTTTCCCATAGCTGTCATATGTATCTTTTGTTGGGTTTATTCTGAGGAATATCAAGCTTTTAATGCTATTCTAAATAGCATTCTTTCAAAATTTCATTTTCTATTTGATGCTAAAGTATAAAATTTATAATTTTGAATTTTAGTATTAATGCTTACATCTAGTAACATTGTAAATTTTCTTATTATTGCAAATACTGTATCCATAAACTTTTAAAATTTTTCTAGATACATGATGTAATCTACTTTTAAGAACGCATTTCTTTTTTTTCAAGTTTTCCAATCCTTATACTTATTACTACTTTTCTTTTTATGTACCATGCTGGATAGTATCCCTGGCACAATACTGACTATGTCACTAGTTTTCATTGATTCTACGCTAGTCTTTTTTATGCTGAAAACTTCCTAAAACAAAGAGCGTGTATATTTACTAATCTCTATATTGACATAAGCCCCATGAAAACTCAATAAATATTTGTTGAAAGAGTAAAGCTATCAATTAATTTTAATTTTAATTTTAAATATTTTGCACGACAAGAATCACATTGTAAAGAAATCTGATGATTCAGCTAGGAATATGCTCCACTGAAAGAAACAGAAAACCTAACAAAAGTGGCTTACACAATATGGATGTTGTTTATTATATCATTCAACAAGAAAATGAAAGATAAGTATCTGCTGGCATTGGTTCAGCAGCAGAAGGATGGTAGGCCAGATATATCTGCTATTTTTATGACCTTTCCCTTATGGTCACAAGATGACTGCTACAGCTCTGGGCATGACATCCTAGTGTAATAAAAGCAGGAAGAAACAGAGAAGGGGCAGCTAAGTCTGTCCTTTTGTGAGAAAGGCAGATACTTTATTAGATGTAACCAAAACTGACTTCAACTTAGTTTTCATTGGCAAAAACTAGCTGATATGGCTATCTCAGGGAGCAATTAAGTGTGGGGGCAAAACACATGACCATTGAGATTAATTTCAACTTATCACCTGAGACCGGTCTCACTGATGCTTCATCGTGGTACTGTTATCAAGATAGACATGCTAGCAGATGTAAGTGCCTGCCACATGTGATTCACAGTTTTTCCTACTGCTTTCTTAATTTCATCCTTAGAGAATACAATTAGAAATAAGCTGCTACTACTGCTAACCAAAGATCTCCTCCAATGTTTTATTAATTTTACACATGAATTAGGAGATATTCCATTAAAGCCTTTGTTAGGAAATCTGTTTAAACAACAGAATAAAAGGGATGACTTTGAGACAGAATTTTAATGACATCTCCAGTTTCTGGTTACATGATATTGGTTAAGCTTCTGAAAAATCAAGTAAATCCACAAACTTTCCTGATATGAATCTAATCTCATTAATTTTCCTTTTCATTTAATCAACAAATATCAGCCAGTCTGTAAAAGCCCACTGAAAGGTCTCTTAATTCAGTAGTAGTCTTACCTCAGGTATGCTCCATACATGAAGAACAATCCCATCATTAGTCCATTTAAAATAAAGATTACACCAACATAAAAGCAAGCAGGATCTCCCAATCCTTTGAAAAGATACAGATAATCAGTGTTTAATGAATATATGACTCTAAAGCAATTGGGCATAATTATCTCAGTGCTTTGCAATCAAGAGCTCATGAATTTGCTGAAAGCATTTGCTTTCCAGATTGCTGCTGTGTTTCATTCTTTACCCTTATAACAGTTTGTGTGTGTGTGTGCTTGCAGACACATATATATGTGTGTGTATATATATGTGTGTATATATACACACATACACTTTTGTAAGCTCACCCTAATGAGCAATTATATAGTTACACTTATACTTTATACTTTTTATAATTGCATTTATACTTTCCTCTAATGAATTACTATTATACTGTAATGATTTGTTGGGGATTCACATTTATTTAGGTGATGCTGCTAGTGTTCAGTGTCTGGAACTGTCTGTAGAACCACTTAATGAATACAAAAGAAAATCCATTACATTATTTTTATCTTTTGCTAGGTTCTAGGAAGAGTTAAGATATGGTTTTGACTTTAGGGTACAGCTTTAGTCTATATGAAATGATCCAGTCATTTGATCCATTATTATGTATAGCTAGAATCTTAGTATATTCCACATAGAAGATCGTGTGTGTGTGTGTGTGTGGCAATATGTACTTAACAATCATCCCACATTTTTCTCCAAACAAGTTTATGATATTAGCTGGTATAAAAATACTTTTCTTACGGTTGAGAAAACAGAACATAAGATATTCAACTTGTCAAAGGTTATTTCACTTTAACTGGCTGAAGCCAAGGTCTGAAAGCTGGCCTTCTGATTCCCCCTGCCTCTCTGATCGCTCCTTTCAGTCAGTTCTAGTAACTTCTCTTGTTTTATGTACCACTCTTTAATATTGGAACACCTTAGGCTCTGTCATATCCCCCCTTCATTTCTCCATCTGCATATTCTCCATAAGGAAATTCTTCTACATCCGTGGCTCCAATGATCTATATACAGACGACTCCAACTCTACATTTAATCTAGAACTTTCTCCTTATTCTTATACCCAGATAGCCACTTGACGTCCCCACTCTGAGGTCTCTCAAGTACCTCAAATTCATGAATACACAATGAAACATAACAATACAAACCTGCTGCTGTTCAAATGTTTCCTATCACTCAAAGGAGCTCAGATACTTAAGCTAGAAACCAAACTGTGTTTCACATGATTCTTCACTCACCTTCTCCTCTCTTACCAAACAATTACCAAGTCTTGTCCATTCTGCTTCCAAAATCTCTCTCACACCCAGGCATTTCCACATTATCTTTCCTGCAATCACTTGCTGAGAATATAATTGTCTCCTACCTGGCCTCCCTTAACCTACTTTTGTTCCTTTACTAATATTTTTTCCATACCATTGACTAAATAATGTTTTAAAATGGAACTCTGGTAAAATTCTTCAATGGATAAAGTATAAAATCCTTCACCAGTGCACCCCTTTCATGATCTGATCCTTGCTTATACTCCCAGCACCATTTCACATCATTTTTCTTCTCCATCGCTTCTAGGATTTCTAGCCTTCTTTCAGTTCTCTCTTGCTTCAGCATATTTGAATACATTATTCCCTATTCTTAAAATACTTATCCTCTCCTACTCCTAGTGTCGGTAACCTTATTTTCTTATTTGTAATATCCATCACAGTTGTAACTGCTAACAGCCCCCTTACAGCATAAACTCTATGAGGATAAGGCCCCACCTCTAGCTGGTTCATCTCTGTGTCCAAAGTGCCAAATACTAACCTATCACTTATTGGGAATGTAACTAATACCATACTTAGGTGATCATTTTCACCGCTCAGACAGGGTCACACCTTCTAGCTGACTGAATCATTGCAAAGTCTTTCATTTTATGAGGCATTTTCTCCAATCCTTTAAATTGTACACAAAAAAGTATAATTGCCCCTCAAACATCCTCATCAATTCTATTTTACTGAGGGAATCAGTAAAAAATGTAAGGAAAATAGATTTAGTTTATATCCCAAGAGTTGAATGTTGTTACAAACAAGTCTAAAAATTTATTCATAAAATATAGTAAGTCATGTTGTTAAGAATTTGAAGAAATAAAGAAAAAACAACAGTGTTAGTGTTATGAAAATAGATACAAGTGGCTCTGAACGAGAGTCTCAAGGGGCAGCACCATACCTGAATTGTGAAAGTGCTGAAATGCAAAAATCTTAAATGGAAGTGACCACTATGTATCCTGGAAAGCTGTTAGATGATTCCAAAAGCGGTTCTTTGACAAAGAAACCAATGTAGAAGATAAATAGGAAGAGTTTTATTAATACTACTCATGGACTATGAGCATATATAAAAAAGTAATATTTCTAAATCAATCTATTATGGCATGTCCAATTTTTAAATATGTATGCATAATTAAATTTATACATTAGCTATTACAAATAGATATTTGACTATTTAATGTATCCTCAAAATTTATATATTGAAGCTACCCCAAAAAACATCTTTCTGTATCTTCTCATTCTGAAATAGAAGACTAACTTATAGTCAAGATTGCCTTACAATGGGATACGTTAATACTCAAATTCCAAAATTTATACTCAAATTTTTAAGTACACAGCCTTCTCAGAAAACTACTTTAAAATGTAAAATACTCATTGAGGTGAGTCAGTTCTAATGTTTTTTAAATCAATAACAGAATTTTACAGTAATTCTTAAAAGTGAATCATAATATTATTAAATGTTTATGAATGTTTACAAATGACAGCATTTTTGGAGGAAACATGCCTTCACAGCTTTGAACATCATTAAGAGGTTCTATTCTGGTGACATTCCAGCAGGTCTTAGTTTCTAGTCCAAATAAATTCATTATTCCCATGAATGTGTGATACCAGGTGGCTATGATTACCTTAAAAAAGATAAAAACAAAGAGATAATTGAGGTAAATACATTCTCTTCATAATAATAAAATAATAATAATAATAATAATAATATATACCATGGAATACTATGCAGCCATAAAAAAGGATGAGTTCATGTCCTTTGTAGGGACATGGATGAAGCTGGAAACCATCATTCTCGGCAAACTATCGCAAGGACAAAAAACCAAACACCACATGTTTTGATATTAAAAAGCTTTATAGATTCAATGCTCTACCAGTCAAAATTCCAACATATTTTTTGTTGACTTTGATGAGCTGATTTAAAAGTTATTCAGAAATGCAAAGGGCCAAATACAGTCAAGGTATTCTTGAAAAAGGAGGATTTGCACTATCAATTGTTGCTGTATTATAAAGCTAATGTAAAAAGACACTATGATATTGGCACAGCAATAGACAAATAGATAACTGCAATAGAGTAGAGCCCAGAAGCAGAAATGTACATTTAGAAATGTACCATAACTCATATGGTTATGAGTTCCGTGGGCTCTCTTTGTGCCTCATTTTCTCAGATTTGGAGTTAAAGAGGCTGGCAATCCAGAAATGCCAATGGGCACTGCTATAGTTTGAATGTGTCCCATCCAAAATTCAGGTATTGAAACTTAATGGCCAATGTGATAGTATTAACAGATGGGACCTGCAAGAGGTGATTAGGCCATGAAGACTCCCCCCTCATGAGTGAGATTAAAGCTGTCTTACTCTCCTACTGTCTGCCATGTGAGGACACAGTGTTCCTCTCCTTCAGAAGATGCAACATCAAGGCACCATCTTGGAAGCGGAGAGCAGCCTTCACCAGACACCAAATCTGCTGGCGCCTTGATCTTGGACTTCCTTGGACTCCAGAATTCTTAGACTCCATAATTGTGAGATATAAATTTCTATTCTTTATAAATTACCTAGTCTCAGATACTTTGTTCAAACAGCACAAAACAGACTAAGACAAACATACAAAAAGTACCCAAAAAGTCAAAAGTAAAAAAAAATGTGGCTCTACCCCTACCGTATAAACAAAGGCCAAGTGGGGAAGCTAGACTTCCACCTTCCCTGGGCTTTTTTTTTTTTCTGGGGATGGAGTCTCACTCTTTTCACTCAGGCTGGAGTGCAGTGGCGTGATCTTGGCTCACTGCAACCTCTTCCTCCTGGGTTCAAGCCAATTCTCCCACCTCAGCCTCCCAAGTAGCTGGGATTACAAGTGCCCACTATCATGCCTGGCTAATTTTTGTATATTTAGTAGAGACAGGGTTTCACCATGTTGGCCAGGCTGGTCTCAAACTCCTGACCTCAGGTGATCCTGAAAGCAACAAGATGGTGCCTTCCCCCTTTTCCCCTTCCTTTGCTTGAGTGATACCAGAGGTATCTAGTTAAAATAGCAGGTTTAAATAAAATCCAGTCTCATAACATAATACTCAAAATGTCTAGGTTTCAAGTGAAAATCAGTCATCAAGAACCAGAAAGATCTCAAACTGAATGAGAAATAAATGGATTCCAATACTGAGATGAAAGAAATATTAGCATTATCAAGGATTTTAAAGCAACAATCATAAATATACTCTAATGAGCATGCTTAAAACAAAGGGAAAAATTGAAAAGTTTACCAGAGAAATAGATAGTCTCAGCAAAAAAACAGAAATCAATACTAAGAACATTTCTCAAAACCACATAATTACATGGAATTTAAACAACCTGCTCCTGAATGACTTTTTGAGTCAACAAAGAAATTAAGGTAGAAATCAAGAAATTCTTTGAAACTAATGAAAATAAAGATACAACATACCAGGATCGCTGGAACACACCTAAAGCAGTGTTAAGAGGCAAATTTACAGAGCTAAATGCCCACTTCAAAAAGTTAGAAAGATCTCAAATTAACAACCTAACATCACACCTAGAGGAACCAGAAAAATAAGAGCAAAACAACCCAAAATCTAGCAGAAGACAAGAAATAACCAAATCAGAGATGAACTGAATGAAATTGAGACACAAAACACCATACAAAAGATCAACAAAACCACAAGTTGGTTCTTTGAAAGAACAAATAAATTTAATAGACCACCAGCTAGACTAATAAAGAAAAAGAGAGAGAAGACCCAAATAAACACAATCAGAAATGACAAAAGAGATATTACCATTGACCCTGTAGAAAAGCAAAAAACTCTGAGAGACTATTACGAACAACTCTATGGACACAAACTGGAAAACCTAGAAGAAATGGCTAAATTCCTGGAAATATATAACCTCCAAAGATTTAACCAAGAAGAAATGAAAACCCTGAATAGACCAATAACAAGTTCCAAGACTGAATCACCAATAAAAAGCCTACCAGCCAGAAAAAGCCCTGGAACAGATGAGTTCACAGCAAAATTCTACCAGACATATAAGGAGAGCGGATACCAATCATACTGAAACTATTCCAAAAACTTGAGGGATTCCTCCCTTACTCATTCTATAAGGCTAACATCATTCTGATGCCAAAATGTGGCAAAGCCACAATGTAAAAAAGAAAACTTCAGGCCAATATCTCTGATGAACATAGATGCAAAATCCTCAACAAAATACTAGCATACTGAATCCATCAGCACATCAAAAAGCTAATCCACCACAATCAAGTAGGCTTTATTCCTAGGATGCAAGGGTGGTTCAACACAGGCAAATCAATAAATATGATTGATCACATAAAAGAATTAAAAAAAACCCACATGATTATCTAAATAGATGCAGAAAAGGCTTTTGATAAAATTCAACATCCTTTCATTTTAAAAGCCTTCAACAAAGTAGGCATTGAAGGAACATACCTCAAAATTATAAGAGCCATCTATGAAAAACCCATAGCCAACACCATACTGAACAGGCAAAAGCTAGAAGCATTTGCCTTGAGAACTGGAACAACAAAAGGATGTATACTCTCCCCATTCCTATTCAACATAGTACTGGAGGTCCCAGCCAGAGCAATCAGGCAAAAGAAAGAAAGAAAATAAATCCACATAGGAAGACAGGAATTCACACTATCTTTTTTGTAAACAATATAATTTTATACCTAGAAAGCCCCATAGTCTCTGACTAAAAGCTCCTAGATGTGTCTTTTTAAAACTTCAGCAAACTTTCCGGATGTAAAATCAATGTACCAAAGTCAGTAGTATTTCTATGCACCAACAATGTCCAAGCTGGGAGCCAAATCAAGAATGCAATCTCATTCACAATAGCCACAAAAAAGTAATAAAAAACTTATAAAAGAATACCTAGGAATACAGCTAATTAGAGAGGAGAAAAATCTCTACAATGAGAATTACAAAACACTGCTGAAAGAAATCAGAGGCAATAAAAACAAATGGAAAAACATTCTATGCTGATGAAGAGGAAGATTCAATATTGTTAAAATCACCATATTACCAAAAGCAATTTACAGATTCAATGCTATTCCTATCAAACTACCAATGACATTTTTCACATAATTAGAAAAACTATTCTAAAACTTATATGGATACTCCTTCAACGTAAATATGGTTAAAATAAATAAATGAGTAAATAAAATAAAACACATATGAAACCAAAAAATAGTTCAAATAGCCAAAGCAATCCTAAGCAAAAAGGACAAAGCCAGAGGCATCATACTACCCAACTTCAAACTATATTTCAAGGCTACAATAACCAAAACAGCATGGTGCTAGCACAAAAACACACACATAGACCAATGGAACAGAATAGAGAGCCCAGAAATAAAGTCAAACACCTAGAACCATCTGATTTTCAACAAACCTGACAACACAAGTCAATAGGAAAAAGGACTTCTTATTCAATAAATGATGCTGGGATAACTGGCTAGCCATATGCAGAAGACTGAAACTTCACCTTTCTTTTCCCCATACACAAAAATCAACTCAAGATGAATTAAAGACTGAAATGTAAAACCTAAAACAATGAAAACCCTAGAAGAAAACATAGAAAATACCATTCTGGACACAGACCCTGGCAAAAATTTCATGACGAAGATGCCAAAAGCAATTGTAACAAAACAAAGATTGACAAATGCAACCTAATTAAATTAAAGAGCTTCTGCATAGCAAAAGAAACTACCAAGAGAGTAAACAGACAACCTACAGAAAGGGAGAAAATATTTGCAAACTGTTCATCTGAAAAAGGTCTAATATCCAGAATCCATAAGGAACAAATCGAAAGTAAAAAAACAACCCCATTAAAAAATGGGTACTCCGTGCCACTCCCAGTCACAGCCTCCCATGCCTTGCTCAGCTCCAACATGGCAAAAATCTCCAGCCCTACAGAGACTGCGCGGTGCATTCAGTCCCTGATTGCTGTTTTCCAGAAGTATGCTGGAAAGGATGGTTATAACTGCAATCTCTCCAAGACGGAGTTCCTAAGCTTCATGAATACAGAGCTGGCTGCCTTTACAAAGAACCAGAAGGACCCCAGTGTCCTTGACCGCCTGAAGAAACTGGATGTCAGCAGTGATGGGCAGTTAGATTTCCCAAAATTTCTTAATCTGATTGGTGGCCTAGCTGTGGCTTGCCATGACTCCTTCCTCAAGGCTGTCCCTTCCCAGAAGTGGACCTGAGGACCCCTTGGGCCTGGCCTTCAAACCCACCCCCTTTCCTTCCAGCCTTTCTGTCATCATCTCCTCCTCACAGCCCACATGTCCCCTGAGCCCAGCATACCTACCACATCACGCAGGCCCCACCTGTGGATAGTAATAATACAATGTCACTTTTTTAAAACATGAAAAAAAAAAGTGGGTGAAGGACATAAACACAAATTACTCAAAATTAGATATTTATGTGGCCATCAATCATATGAAAAAGTGTTCAACATCACTAATCATTAGAGAAATGCAAATCAAAACCACACTAACCCAATCGGAATGGCTATTATTAAAAAGACAAAAAATAACAGATGCTGGTGAGGTTGTGGAGAAAAGGGGATGCTTATACACTGCTGGTGGGAACGTAAACTAGTTCAAACACTGTGGAAAGCAGTTTGGAAATTTCTCAGAGAACTTAAAACTGAACTACCATTTGACCCAGCAACCCCATTACTAGGTATATACCCAAAGGAATATAAATTAGCCTACCATAAAGACACATGCACATGTATGTTCACTGCAGCACTATTCACAATAGCAAAGACATGGAATCAACCTAAATGCCATCAATAGTGGAACGGATAAAGAAAATGTGGTGGTACATATACCCCATGAATATTACGCAGCCATTATAAAGAACAAGATAATGTCCTTTGCAGCAACATGGAAGGAGTTAGAGGCCAGTATGCTAAGTGAATTAATGCAGGAACGGAAAACTAAATACTGTGTGTTCTCATTTATAAGCGAAGCTAAACACTGGGTACTCATGGACACAAAGAAGGGAATAACAGACACTGGGGCCTACTTGAGGGTGAAGGGTATGAGGAGGGTGAAGATTGAATAACTGCCTATTGAGTACTAAGCTTATTACCTGGGTGCCAAAATACTCCATACACCAAACCCCCACTGCATGCAATTTACCTATACAGCAAACCCACACATGTATCCCATGAACCTAAAATAGAAGTTGGAAGAAGAAAAAGTGTCAGCAGAAAAATAGAACACATAAAGAAAAGTCAAAATTTTCAGAACTCAAAAATAAAATAATCAAAATTAAAAACCTTGATAGATGGCACAAGAGGAGAATGGCAGAGATAGAAGAAAATAACCAGTAAACTAGAAGACAGAAAAATAGAAATTACTCAATCTGAGCAAAAGAGAAAAAACAGATGCTAACAGAATAAACAAACAAAACAGCCCTAGGGACCTGTGGAACTTTAACAAAGGATCCTACATTCATGTCATTGGAATCTTGGAAGGAGACGGGAAACAGGCAGGGCTGAAAAAGAATTCAAGGAAATAATTACTGAGGCTGGTCCGGGTGGTTCATGCCTGTAATCCCAGCAGTTTGGGTGGCCAGGGCAGGCAGATTGCTTGAGCCCAGGAGTTCGAGACCAGCCTGAGCAACATAGTAAAACCCCATGTCTACAAAAAATTCAGAAAAATTAGCCAGGTATGGTGGTTGCGCATCTCAGGAGGCTGAGGTGGGCAGATCCCTTGATTCCAGGAGTCAGAGGTTGCAGTGAGCTGAGATTTCACCACTGCACTCCAGCCTGGGCGACAGAGTGAGATCCTGTCTCAAAATAAATAAATAAATACATACATACATAAATAAAAAAAGAAAGAAAAAGAAATAATGACTGGACTTCCCATATATGGCAAAAGATATAAACCTAAATATTCAAGGAGCTGAGCAAATCTCAAACAGAAAAAATCTAAACAAATCCACACTAAAACACAACATACTTTAGAAAACATTTGAACTTTGAACATTATACTTTGATACACTTTTGAAGACTAAATTTAAAAAAATACTGAAACCAACAAGAGAGTAACAAAACCTTACCTAAAGGAGAAAAAGAATTCAACTAACAGCAGATTTCTCATTAGAAACTATGGAGGGCCAGAACAAAATGGCACAACACTTGCTGAATGCTGAAAGAAAGGAACTATCGACCCAGAATCCTATCTCCAGCAAAAATATCCTTCAGTAATGAAAAGAAACTGCATTCTCTGAGTTAAGAAAAACAAAAAAATAAATAAAATTAAAAAATTAAAAAAAATGCAGCCAGCAGAACTTTTACAACAGACATCTATTCTAAAAGTGTAGCTAAAGAAAATCCCCTAAACTGAAATGAAATGATAAAAGAAGGAATGTTGGAACATCAAAGAGGAAGAAATAAAAAACATGGATAAAATAAAACAGGCTTTCACTTTCTTCCTGAGTTTATAAAATATGTGTAAAACTTGAGTTTAAAATAAGTTTGATGATTAAAACATACAGTAAAATGACAGCAGCAACAGATTGTAATAAATTGTGTTAATACAATCGCTAGAACCACTAAAAAAAGCTTTGTAAAGTGATATATTTAAAAAACACATAAATCAAAATATAACTCTAAACAATGTTCAAATAAAATGTTCTGCCACAAGAAGGTTAAAATAAAAGCAAACAGAAATTGAAAACCAAGAATAGAAACCACAAAATAAAATCACAGACTTAAACTCTAACATATTAATAACTATATTAAATGTAAGTGGTCAATTGGTAAACATACCAATTAAGAGATACACTGACAAATTAGATTTAAAAATATTACCCAACCGTTTACAAGGAACTCGCTTCAAATATAATAATAAAGTCAGGCTGCAAGTGAAAGGATGGACAATGATGAATTTATCATACATACAGTAATGAAAAGAAAGCAGAAGTGACGATGCCATTATCAGAAAAAAGCACACTTCAGAGGAAGCAAAATTATCAGAGAAGGAAGAAAAAGTCATCGTTAAATTATTTTTTAAAAAATTCAACAAGAAGACCCTGCAATCCTAAATGCATATGCGCCAAACATAGAGCTACAAAATATGTGAAGAAAAACAGATAGACGTCAATGGAGAAATGTACATATACATAATTTTACCAGGAGACTTCAGAATCCCTCTGTCAAAAAACTAGAATTAGTATTTTCAACTAATTCTTTTAGTTGATAGAAGAACTAGACAGAAATTCCCCCAAAATTGAGACAAACTCAACAACACTATGCAAAAGACCCTGTTTAAGAGAATGAAAAGGCAAGCTACAGACTGGGAAAATATATTTGCAAGCCATATATATGAAAAATAATTAGCATCTATAATATGTAAGGAACATCCTAAGATCCAAAATTCAAAAAACAAACAATTCAAATAGAAATGGAGCAAAATACATAAAGACACGTTTCACATACAGATGGCAAATAAGCACAAAAAGATGTACACCATCATTAGCCAACAGGGAAATGCAAATTAAAACCATAATGATATATCACTACATATGTGTAAGAATGAGTAAAATAAAAAATAGTGACAATACCAAATGCAGGTAAGGATACAGATAAACCTAATTTTGGTTGTGCTTAGGTTGTATCTATTGACTACTGAGTATGTAGCACAAGGAAATTTGCATAGTTTCATTCATTCAACAAATATGATATTGAATCAACTCCATATTCCAGGAAGTAGGCACCTGGGATACAGCTAGGAAATACATAATAGGCACGGGAAAACAGTAGAAAACAAGGTCATTTGCTGAGAGTGAAAGGGGGACAGGAGGTTTGGGATAACTGGAGAGAGAAGATATGAAACAGGCATCAAGGGGTTAGCAAAAGGCTCAAGGACCATATCAGGACCTGTGGTCTATTTTTGTACCAGTAATGTGAAAAGGACATTGTTTGTTACCTTTCCCCCAGCAGTTTAAGATAATAGAGTGTAAGACTTATACGGGAGATAAGGAAGAGGGGGGTGGGTGGGTTTCATGCCTTTCTCTAAGTGGCTCCTGTTCTCCCAGGCTTTACCATGGAGGATGCTTTCTGAGCACTCTTGCTAATCTTTTGTCAGCACCTTATGAGGTCTGTGTAAAAATGTCTGTTAGCAATTGCAAATTCCCTTGCTAACCCATACTAGGCATTTACCAACTGACTGGTGAACAATTTGAGCTGAATTCTTTACCATTGTGTCTAGTGGCATGACCCATGTAATTAAATGCTTGTTTCTGTTCTCCTTGCACATGCTTTATCTTTTTAATTTATTTTGGGTTATTTGATTGCCCTGTGACCTCAGCTCTCTGACTGCTTCAGGAAAAGTTGTAAATTTGAAGACTGTCTGGCTTTTGTTGTTGTTGCTGCTGCTGACATTGCTGGAAGGCCACGAGCAATGTTCTTTTTGGCTTTCTACATCCAAGGGAAAGCTGACCTGACATGATTAAATCCAACTCTCCATTTTCTCCGTGTTTATACTTGGGAATCTGATTATAGCTGGAGGGACACAATTCTGTTAGCTGGTTTTGTTCTCAGTTCAAGACCATCCACCTCAAATGAAGCCCTTGGTGCTGCCCAAGAAACTCACATTATATCCCTAGTCTATTCATTCTGTTAGATAAGAGGTCAGCAAGCTTTTCCTATAAAGAGCCAGACGATAAGTATTTTAGGCTTTGTGAGATAGTCTCTGTCTCATACTCTTTAATGTGTTTACATTTACCCTTAGGTTTGCATATGCATGTTTGGTTTGTTTATCTATTCATTCATGCATTTGTTTGATATTTATCCTTTTTGATGTTCTCTGAGTTTCTTGGATCTGTGGTTTGGTATCTGTCACTAATTTTGGAAAATTCTCAGTCATTTATTTTTCAAATGTTTATTCTTCCTCATCCTTTCCTCTCCCACTGGGATTCTAATTATGCATATATTAGAATATTTGATATGGTGTCACAGCTCTTAGATGTTCTATCATTTCCTTCCTCCACTTTTTTTTCTCTTTGCATTCCTATTGACCTATCTTCAAACTCACTGATTATTTCTTCTGCTGTGCTGTGTCTGCTGATGAGCTCATGTAAGGCATTTTTTACTTCACTTTTTTTATTTCTAGCATTTCCCTTTGATTCTTACAGTGTCCAACTCTGCTAAAATTATCTATCTGATCTTGCATATCATCTGTCTTTTCCATTTGGGTCTTTAAAATATTAATCATAGTTACTTAAATCTCCTGTCCAGTTGTTCCAATATCTGTACCTTTTTTGGGTCTGCCTGATGACTGCTCTGTCTCTTCGGACTGTGCTTTTTCTTACCTTTAGGTATGCCTCATAATTTTTGCTGAAAGTTAGACATGTTGTATAAGACAGTAGACATAGAGGTCAGTATTTTTATGCTTGAAATTAAGAACATCTTTCTTACCATTAGGTCTTTATTGTAGGGATTTGTGTTAATCTAGTTAGGGTGGGCTAGATTTGAAGTTTGTAATTGCTATAGTTACCAAAGCTGGAGTTTGTTGCCGCTATGGACACTAGCGATTTCAAATTCCTCTAGTGGTACCTTGTTTTGAACTTGGTTTTGGGTTTTCCTTTGTGCTGCTCCCTAGAAAGAAAATGCCTTGCAAAACTCACTCAGTCACATTCCACTGTGATTTTTATCAAAGGCTTGTTAATGTAATGGGGGAAGAGTGACAGGTTTTCTGATGTTCCAATTAAGCCTCAATCTTAGACAGGTACTGTGAATTTGTGATTTGGGGGCTGTACCCTTCATAAGTCTTCCCTCCTCAAGGAATGTGACTGTTTTTTAACATTTAGGTTTTTTTTTTCCTGCCTGTTCTCTTTCACCAGCTTCACTGGATACCCATCAGTGTCCTCAGACAATGGGTTTGATACCGTTCTCCCTGCAGATCATGGCTTTCTTTTCCTTAGGAGAGATTTCACAACATGGGTATGAGCAGAGTCCGAGCAATGATTGCTTTTCCTGTCCCCTAGCCAGCACCATAGGGAAAGCTTTCTCTAAATACTTCCCCAATCTTCCCTGACAGAACCTGCTCACCTTCACATTTCATACCAGCTCACAATAAGCCTGTAGCAGTTCATTAAAAAATTTCTGGTTTAATCTTTGTACCAGCTTATATGGCATTCAAAAGCATCTATCTCAGTCAAGCAGTTCCTATTCCAGAATGCTCAGTTCTTTGTGCTTTCTGCAGGCAACTGTCCTTCTTGAAATTTTGCGTTGGTTGTCCTCTGACCTCAGTTTTCTGAAGGGTTCAAGAAAAGGTGTTATATTGCAGTTTGTCCAGCTATTTTCCTTGTTGTAGGAATAAGAGTGCCATCATTCCAGCTCTCTTCATCGCCAAATTGACACCTGAAGCCTCCAGAAGCTAAATATATAAAGAATTAAGAGTTCTTTATATATTAGGTGTATCAGCCCTTTATCTGTGAGATATATTACAAATATTTTCTCCTGGCCAGGCATGGTGGCTCATGCCTGTAATCCCAGCACTTTGGGAGGCCGAGGCAGGAGGATCACTGGAGGCCAGGAGTTTGAGACCAGCCTGGCTAACATGGTGAAACCCCGTTTCTACTAAAAATATGAAAATTAGCCAGGCATGGTGGTGCACATCTGTAATCCCAGCTATTCGGAGGCTGAGGCTGGAGAATCGCTTGAACCCAGGAGGCAGAGGCTGCAGGGAGCCGAGATCATGCCACTGCACTTCAACCTGGGCAATGAAGTGAGACTCTGTCTCAAAACAAACAAAAAGAAACCAAACAAATATCTTCTCCCAGTTTGTCAACTGTCTTTTGATTTTGTTTATTTCTTTTCTTTTTTAAACTCTGCCCGGTTTTGCCTTTCCCATAGAAACCCCAATAAAAGTGATGGCCTAGGCTTTACCCTCAGTCCTGCTTCTGCCTGACCAAACTGTCTTTCTCCTGTGGCTCTGTGTGATGTGACTTGTCCTCTTCTCCAAGGAAGTATTACTCATAAATTCTTCTTTAGCGGCACTGATCTATCTGTGTCATCACTCAGTCAACTGCATACATTAAGACCTAGGCACAGAACAACTCTGTCTCTATTTCTATAAAATTCTAGAAAATGCAAACTAAACCATAATGACAAAAAGAATATTAGTGGTTTCCTAGGGATGGGATGTGGGCAAAGAGAGACGAAGGAATGAGGGATTACCAAGGAGCACAGGGAAACTTCGGGATGAGGGATGTGCTCATTATCTTGACTGGTGATGGTTTTGCAGGTGGGGCAAAACTAATCAAACTTTACACTTCATCTATATGACCAGCTATCATATGTCAATTATACCTCAATAAAGCTGTTTAAAAACATTTAGGGTATATCTACTGGAAAGTAAAACTTTTTAATTATAGACTCTATCATCACGTGCATAGAAAAATCCAAAGGATTCTACAAACAAGCTACTAGAACCACTGACTTCATCGAGATGCAGGTACAAAGTTAATATTCAAAATCAACTATATTTCTATTCAAAAGCAACAAAAAATGGAAAAATAAAAATTTTAAAATAATACCATTTATAATAAAAGAGTACTGGGGAAGACTGTACATTGAAAAAATACAAAACATTGCTGAGACAAATTAAAAATAATCAACAAAATGGAGATCTATACCATGATCGTGGATTGGAAAATTCAATATTGTTAAGATGTCAATTCTTCCCAAATACATGTACAAATCCAACATAATCCCAATCAAAATCCCAGCAGGTTTTTTTTTGAGAAATTAATAAGCTGACCCTAATATTTAGATAGAAATGCAATTTTAAAAAGGAAAAAGTTGGAGAACTATCTACTTTCAAGATTTATTCTAGTTACAGTAATCAAGACAGTGTGGTATTGGCATAATTATAGATCAAGAGAATAACAGAGTCCAGAAACAGATTCACATATAATGTGGTCAACCAATTTTCAACGATTGTACCGAGACAATTAATTCAATGGGGGAAAAGACAGTTACCACAATGGAGCATTTTTTGGCGTTCCGAAAATATTTTGTAACTCAGTTGTGGTGATGGATATATAGCTTCACACATTTGTCAAAACTCAGAGAATGGTACACTCAAAATTGGCACATTTTATTACATGTAAGTCATACCTCAAAAAAGCTGATTTGGTGACAAAGATTTATATATGTTGTTGATAGAAGAACAAATGCAAATGTTTATTAAACATGGAAATATATTTATCCCCATAAATAATAAGGGAGGTACAAATTAAAACAAAAAAGCGTATCACAGCCATCATAAGAGTAAAAATCACAGGGTCTGACAATTCAAAATCTAATAAGGATATGAGAAAATTCTAGACAGCAGTGTGAACTGCCACATTTGCTTCAGACAGCAATTTACCAATATCTGGTAAAGCTGAAAAAGCACACGCTCTATAACAACAATTCCATTTCTAGGTATATATCCTAGAAAAAATATTGCACATATACAGAAGAAAACCATACAAAAATGTACATTTTAGATTACATTGCTTGTAATCAAAAAATTGGAAATAATATATTAAGATGGGGAAATACATAAACTTTACAATTCATAAAACGGTTAAAATTAAAGAAATATATATATACAGAAAGTTCAAAAATACAATTTTGAAGAAAAAAATCCTACAGTGACACATTCAGTATGAGATCATTTATGTGGACTTAAAGCATATAATAAAACAATCTCTGAAAACACAGATTGGATGGATACACACACCAAATTTTAATAAAGGTATAAGTTGGACTAGGAGCAGAACAAAGGTGATTTTAACTGTATTTATAATATTTTAATTATTTTAAAATAGCTGATGCAAAAATGACAAAGATTAGCATTTATTTATTTTAGATGGTTGATCACACATATTTGAATATTATGTTCTAAGTCTGTAGTTTTAAGCATTTCAAAATCTAAAGAATAATAATTTTTAAAAGCTATAAAAATATGAATAGAGGACTAGAAAGCAGTAACTTTTCATTAATATGCTGGATTCTGAGACAACTTTAAACTCAACAGTAGTATTTACCATGGTGTCAAATTTAGCATTTATCTTGAGTTCACAAACTGAGTTCACTAATTTTGTCTCTGTTTTTCAAATTTCTAGCATTTATAGACTACTATAACAACCATACTCTTTTAGGCTAAGTGTTGGAAAATAGTAATAGATTTCTGGCTGTGTGACTAAATAAATCTTACTTTACTAACGTAACTCCAAGATCACTATTCAAAAGCTCATCACTCTCACTGTCCCTTCACGTGGTCATCGTGCTCACCCATGAGGTGTTCAAAGCCAAAAGCCCATCCCTATTTAGAACTTTTTGGCTCCCATGAATCTCTTTTCCATTTGGCTTGTCTATTACCCTGGCCACTATTTACACACTAAGGTTCATTCTTCGAGTTCATGAGAGAACAGTTTCTGGGGTCTTTAAATTTTAAGAGAGGAACTTATGATATTCTACTCAACTATAAGGATACATACAATTAATAAACCTGAAACGTCCCCTCCCTTTCTTAACAAGATTGTGCTTACTATTTTTATCTGACAAAGAGGATCACTCTACAAATATTATTTGTCTCAAATTATGACTCACCTCTGGATAAAGATGGAAGCGTTTTACCATATTAATTACAAGAGGATATTCAGTAAGCCTGTCATTCATAATCATCCACAGTCCTTCCAAAAATGAAGGTGCTTCAATGATGGTCTTGAAGTAGGAATAATAAAGTCCCTTTTTTTAAAAAAAAAAAAAGGCACATATTGTCAATGTAATTAAAACTTTAAAATATTTATTTTTATCACTTCTTTAGAACTTTTTTTTTGAAAAAAAAAAAGTTAATAATAAGACTTCCTAATCACTCCTCGCTATTTTGCATTCTTGGACTTTAAAGAACACGTATTTTCAGGTGATCACTATACTATTCTTTCAAGTTTTCTATAGGCTTTCAAACTAAAGAGTTGGAGGGGATGGTCAAACAATTTAAAGAGTTTCTCTAATAATGTCTTAAAATGTGTAGACAGTATATGTTTGATTTTCCCAAATCTGGTTTTATCCCCCACATTTGAGATGCTTGAAGGTTGACATCTGATTAATTCTATCATAAACAGGGATGCCTTCATGCCTCTGTACAACTTTGCATATAGAAAATTACTTTTTTTCCTATGCTCTTAGGAAATAAAATATAATGACCATAAGCATCACGAGCAAGGAATCCAGTGCTTCTAGCTTAATTCATAGCTCCATCTAATCCTCTGTGCAAAGTGAAAGCTCAATGTCAATTGACTATCGTTGCTCACAAATGCTATGTACTAAAAAGCAGATTATTTTAGTGTCTTATACTTCAGCATATAAAATAAAGGCTTCATTGGGATAGTAAAAGTGCTGTTGAGTTAAAATTCATGGATTAACAACAGCATGTTGTGTCTTATTTCCCCAACAATTTCTTGCTTTCGCTCCTAAAATCTAAAAGCAAAAAAGGGCCACAATGTTTAAAATGCATTCTCCCTAAAAAGTGCTATATGCTATAATCATATCTGCCTCATCCAACACGAGTAACTACTAAATTACAGGTCTGTTTTAGCTGATGTCTGAAAGGCCATTACCTCATAGTTGATTGGCAAAATATGAATTCATAAAGAATTTTCCTTTCTGCTTAGGAGGATAACAAAGCAATACAACAATTAAAGGGTATCTAATATGCAAAAGACTATATTTAGGGAAATATTAAATATATAAATAAGTTACTAATAACAGCTATTGTTTTAAGTATTCTGCTATGTGTTGCCATTCATTATCTCCCTTCATTTTCCCTAAACCCCTCTAAGGTTGGCATTATTTCTATTGAGCAGACGAGATTACTGAGAATCTGAGAGGTGACCTGACTAGCCATCATACAATAAAGCACAGAACTGCTATTAGAATCCAGCAATCTGTCACCAAAGTCCAGACTCTGCCACAGTTACACTCTTTATTTAATAATATTTTATATTCTGTCTTTGGAAATACCTTTAAAATGTTCAAATGTCGTACATATGTTAATGTATCCAATGCTTTGAAACTTTATAGGGGCAATATAGGGATGAAAATTAAAAAGCAGTGACTGAGGGGCCTGGCATAGGCAAAATCATAGAGACAGAAAATAGAGCTGGGTGTGATTAGTGTTTAGTGGGTAGAGTTTCTGTTTGGGATAGCAAAAAGTTCTGGATGTGGACAGTGGTAATAGTTGCAAGACAACACAAATGTACTTAATCTCACTGAATTGTACGCTTAAATGATAAACATTGAAATTTTTTATTACAAATTTAAATCTAAGTTTTACCATAATTTAAACAAAAAGCAATGGCTAGACTGAGGAGAGCCAGTTTCAATGCTTCACTAGGCCCCCGACCAGCTGTGAGCAGATCTGGAAGATGGACGGTTGTGGTGTCTTCTAAATGTAAAATTGCGCAATTTTGGCATTTGCTATCCCACTTACTCCTCACAATAATTATGTGAGATATGTACGGCAGAAAACTCCATTTTAAAGATTAAGTATTGAAAAACAGAAAATTATTTAAAAATTATATCAAAAGTTATCTCTTAGAAGAGATTATCTTGAAATCAAAAGAGAGCCAAATAATAATCGTCATCATTAAAAGGCCCAGGTAAAACATGGGATCTCCTAACCATAGCCAAAGAGAAAGCAATTTCTGATAACATCTCATTTCATTCCCCTTTATCACTTCTTCAGTGCTTTCTTTGTCCTCCTTCCTCAGCTATTATAATTCATCTTTATTATCTTAAAAAGAAGTCTGCATTAGGAAAGGGTGAGAGATAATGAAGTAACAGAAAAATAATCTCAAACACTTTACTATTTAAATAATAAACCTGGGTTATAGCTTATGAAACAGTGCAATTCACCAAAAGTTCATTTCAATTCCTAATACATTTCTACCTCATAGTCTTGCTATTCTTAAACCACAAATTAATTCGTTAGAAGAAATCTAACCATTTCAGTGCGAAAAGTCATCTCCCGTTCCAAAAGAGAGGTGAGAGAAATGACGATCATTTTCAAAAAGTGTTACTAAATGTAACCTAGAAAAAAATGAAGTATCATATTACAATAAGAACAAGTTTCAAAACTAACAGTAAAATAAGCAATAAGAAAGCCATAAAAAAGAAAATAATAAATTGTTATAATATTAATTTTATAATTTGCCTACTAACTTGTATGTTTTTAGGCATTTATAATCCAGTATGGCACACACCTGAAATTCCTTAACTCAGTGGTTTTTAAGCTTAATTGTGGCCGGGTGCGTTGGCTCCTGCCTGTAATTCCAGCACTTCGGGAGCCCGAGCCCGAGGCGGGCAGATCACTTGAGGTGAGGAGTTCGAGACCACCCTTGCCAACATGGTGAAACCCCGTCTCTACTAAAAACACAAAAATTAGCCAGCCATGGTAGTGCATGTCTGTAATCCTGGCTGCTAGGGAGGCTGAGGCAGAAGAATTTCTTGAACCCAGGAGGTGGAGGTTGCAGTGAGCAGAGATCATGCCACTGCACTCCAGCCTGGGAGTCAGATAGAGGACTCTGTCTCAAAAAAACAAACAAACAAAAAAAACACCTTAATTGTATATCTAAAATTCTTGTGGCTTGTTTCACCCTTCCTTCCATCCCAGGCCTCTAAATCAGAACAGAGGCAGGTTAGTGTTTGTTTTTTAAGTTTCAAGTGATTCTAATGTACCAGCCTTGGGAAATACCTCCATAACTGTTGAAAAGGGTTCAGAATATAATTTTAAATAAAATTACCTTAGATCAAAGCAGACTTAGAATAAGTATAATATCACATAAAGGATCAACTTTCAAGTGCCAAAGAATACAGGTGTGTACTTGAAGACCTTTTCGTAGTGAAACTCAGCAGCTGTAGGCAGTGAAGAAAGGAGCATATGTGATAAACAAAATTAGCTGTGGCCAACAATTATGCTATAGCTAACTTATGTAGTCAGTACTTTCCAGTGAAGTTGAAAATAAAGCAAAGTTCCATATATTAACCCTGTTTTCCACTAACCCTTCTTTACATGTAGGCCATATGCCAGGTTACCCAAAACTGCAGGAATATTCCCTACCATTGCAGCCTCAGTTCTAACATCAAAAGCTCCCTGCAGACTAAATGTCTAGAGCAGCACTGTGTCAACAGAACATAGGGGCAGATCTCATACCTTCCAAGGGTAGAAATCACTGAGCACAGGTAAAAAGAAAATATTCCAGAAGGAAATATTATTTTACAAATTTTTATAAACACTTTTGTAAAATAATGTACACAGACTTGCACACTGAAAGACTCAGAGCCATTTAACCATATAACCACTGCAGAATCTTTATCTTCTTTTTTACCTGATTTCCAATTGGCGGGTGTTAGTAAAACTTTATCACCAAAGTTATTTCACTGGCTGAGCGTGGTGGCTCATGCCTGTAATCCCAACACTTTGGGAGGCCGAGGCAGGTGGATCATTTGAGGCCAGGAGTTTGACACCAGCCTGGCCAACATGGTGAAACCTTGTCTCCACCAAAAATACAACAAATTGGCTGGGTGTGGTGGTGCACACCTGTAATCCCAGCTACTTGGAAGGCTGAGGCACGAGGATCACTTGTGCCTGGGCAGAGGTTGCAGTGAGTCAAGGTCACGCCACTGCACTCCAGCCTGGGAGACAGAGCAAGACTCTGCCTCAAAAAAAAGTTATTTCACTAGCAACATATAATTACCATAAAATAAAGGAATGTTTTAAATGAACTACACATGCAAAATACACTAGAAAAGCTAGATATTTAAAGAAACGTGTGGTGAATTATTTGGTAAAGCAAAAATATTTTAATTCGTAAGTTACTATTCCCCTAATGCATCTATTTTGTAAATGCTGTTTCACATATGAGGTTTGTAAAAAAGCAAAATACATGTATAAATTGGTGCACATAAAGATGTTCTACAAATATAGCCAGAAGTTATTGTTTTACTGTATGCAAAGAGTGATGGCGATTTTTAATTCAAATGTTTTTAAATATTTCAAACTGAAACTAAATCTTACCGATGTAGAATTGCCACAAAGACGGCTGGAATAAAGAAAAAAAGGACAGTTATTAATAGCTGCTTTATTATAAAATACCACTAAAACAAGTATTTTAAATGTATTATTTTACATGTCTAGAAAGATAGCACACAAAGGAAGACAGCCAGCTAATCCTGTCTCTATGAGCATAGGAAAAAATCCAGGACACAAAACAAATTCTGAACAGAGCTTACCTCTCTGCAGCAGGGCTCAACAAGCAAAGGGAGAAACTTGAGAGGGTTTTTTTACTTCAGGTAATTGGTAAGAGTGATGGAATTATGGAAGATTGTGACCTTTTTTGTGTTTTTTTCAGTATTATTTTCTATCCCTTTATATGCAATTTTTAAAAGAAGTAAGTATATGCAGTATGCTTCAGCTAGTTCTAACCAAGAGGAGCCACTCTAGATCAGTTTCTCTAGCATTCATCAGAAGATGATTAAATGCAGGAAATCACTTCCTCAGCAGCACATCTAAAAGCCCCAATGTGCAGCTCAACCCTTGATGAATTGCAAGCTCTTTGCAAGAGCCCAGACCTAGGAGCTACTAGATGGCCTAGGAGACTAGTCTGGAGTCACCTGTGCCAACGCCCCATGTATACATAAGACTTCACCTGGGAGCTGGGAGACACTGCTCTGGGTATGGAGCTTTTACAGGAGCTGCAAACACAGCCTGTGCCCCTGTTTGGTTGGGGAATTGCTTGTTTTCAATTCCCCTGGAGAGAGAAGAGTGGGGAATAGAACAAGTTAAAACATCACAAACTTTGCTGTTCTTGGAGAGGTTCAGCAGCTTTTCTTGAATTAATGCCCTTTAGATTGTTGTAAACCTTTGGTTAATTTCCAAAGTTTTGAAGAAAATGATTTTGATAATTTTCCAAGTATTTTCATTGTCATCATGGAGGAGTGCATTTCCTTGGCTATTCCAGAAGTCCTACCTCGCTTCTGAGATTTTATAATGGTATTTCTTATGGTTATCCCAAATATACTTGGCAAGTCATCTTATAAACCACCAATAATAGCCTCTTAAAAATTCAAAACTTACTTCACTTGGCTAACAAAATAAATGCAAATTAATTCAATAATTATTGAAGAAATTAAATTTTTAAAAATTAAAAAATTGCAATGTTGAAATTCTCAACTATGCTTACCCAGATCTTTTCCTATATTACTAACTGTCCTGGGCTTATCTTAAACACTTCTCGGAAGATTTACTTGTTTTATACCAGGATAGGCAAAGTATGGCCCATGGTGTATTTTTGGACTGTCTGCAAGCACGGTTGCTATAATTTTTAAAAGGTTGAAAACTTTAAATGGTTGTAAAGATGCTCATTAACTGTTTATTAGGCTTCATTAATTTTAAAATATACAGAGACTATCCTGTTCAACTATATTTGTATCCTATTTCTAATTCTCCTAACAATTATATACACTGGCAAAAACTCTTCAGATGATATATAAGGAAAAGGTCAAATATACTACCAAATTCATCCAGCTTTCCAAAGATGCTCAAAATCTTTCTGTGTCTCTCACTCCCTCCCTTAACCCACATACCACATCTGAAAAAAAATGATATGGTGTAACGATGCCAGTATTCTAAATGCTTGAAGGGCTTATCACATGCCCTTTCCAAGCTGTGACAGAAGCATGTCCCCCGGACCCCGGCATCCTATCAATCTCACCTCTGAAGGTGACCCAGCCTCATACTTCACTGAAACAAAGACCATTAGACGCCAGCACTCCCGACTTCTTTTATCTCCACTTTAACATTTCTCCATATAGTAATTCTCGCTTTTCTACTCCCTGCCATCTCAGAAAAGGAATTCTCTCTCCTCTTTTCCACAGTTAGCTTCTCAAATTTGTGCCTTTAACTCTACCCCTCCAAATATTCCAAGACTTGCTCCACTAATTATTTCCTCTCTTGGAATCTTAATCTCATCCTCTTCCCTTGATCCCTCCCCTCAGCCTTTAAAACTCCTAGACCTTAAAACACTCTCTGCGATCTGACAGCCCTTCAAACCAATATACTCCCCATCTCTCTCTCTCCCCTGGTTCAATGACAAGATTTTTGGCCAACTTCTTTCTACTCGGACCTTGCTATTATTTCCTACTAGGCACCCACAAACCCTTGCTTGTTAAACTCATCTCCTTCAAGACTCAAGAAAAGCGCCATGCGGCTCCCTCCTAAGGCTCTCCTGCCCTCTCCTTACCGATGCTGACAGTGGTTCTGCTGGGGAACCACCGCGCCTGCAGTTCGTGCACCTCTTCCCGGAGCTGCGCCAGGGAATTACGGACGAACTGGAAGGGGCCGAGAAGGGTCTTGGCCACCACCTTTAGCTCCAAGCCTTTTCGCTTTTTCAGATTTGGGATCCTCCCCGGGGAAGACCTCCTGGCGCCCCCTGGCAGTTTCCCGCCGCCTAGGGCCGACTTTTCCACCTCCCGCTCCCGGGCGGGGGAGGCCCCACACGGCCGCTTAGACGAGCTGGGGCGGGAAGATTGCAGCGGCTTTGGGCTTACTCCTTGTTTCTTCATAATCCCTAGTGGAGCTGGGTCAATTTCAGGCACAGCCCAGCCGAGTCAGGCGAGGTCCAGAAAGGCCTGACTCGCCTGGCAGCCTCAACGGACTTGTCCCCGCAGCCGTTGACGAGCCGTTGACGAGCGGACCTCCCGGTCGTCATGGCGACTGTGAAATGTAGGGTGGGGCGCATGCGTTCGAAGCCATTCGCGCGGGCAGTCCTTGCGTGTTCCCCCAAGTGCTCCCCAGCAGCGCGCAGCACCCCCGCCTCCGCGCTTCCCCGAGCGTGCAGCTTCCGGTGAGGGCAGCCCCACGCACAGCCCCCCACACCCTCCCCAGCGCCTGCAGCCTTCGGTGCGGGCAGTCCCCAAGCCCACATGCGCAGTTCTCACCTTGCGCGCAGCCCCACGTACAGCCCCCGACACGCTCCCAGCCCCACTGGCGCAGAACCCATCACCGCTTGCCCTTCACGCGCTTCATTGGGAGTGCAGCTCCCACCCCGAGCGCGCAGCTCCACGCAGCCTCTCCACACTCTCCCCAGCGCTTGCAGCACCCCCAGTGCGCACAGCTCTGCCAGTAGCTTCCCGGCGCGCCTCCCCTGCACCGCTTCGGGCCATAACCTTGCTGGCGACTAAGTCTAAAGAACTTCCCGTGGTTTCATTCTTTTCTTCGGGTTTAGTCTTAGCTCTGACATTTTAACCAAAAGGTTACACGTTAATTAACGAGGTATTAAAGGGGGAGATCTCAGCTGAAAGAAATGACTGTAGGAAGTGTGTCAGGGAAGCCAACGGAACCGCTGGCCCGCCAGTGGTGCGCCCGGCATTAGGAACGTCTCTACGATCGCTGAGGTATCGGACAGTCAGTGCCCGTTGCCAGCGCGGAGGGAACGGGCCGAGACTGCGGGCAACACGTGGCAGAGCCGGCCTGAGTCCGGTGGGTCTGATCCCAGAGCCTCAGGTTGACGCCACTTCCTTGGCACGGAACAGCGTTTACTGAATCTGAGAGCAAAATGCTTTTCCAATAAGGTTCCTCAGAAGTCATCGGCCCTAGGAGCGGTGTGCTCAAACGCTTTCAACACCAGCCAGGACCAACTAAGAGGGGAGCGCTTAGCTCCCAGTCACCGCGCAGCGCTACAAGAGGCCAAAGCGGCTGGCACAGATGCACTGGGGCCACTGACATTTTCCATGTCCTCTGTCACGGGCCACATGCTGGAGCCCACACCGCTTCACTTGCCATCTGTTTGATGATGGATCAAATTGAACTCCCATATCCTAACTGACCAGTCTAAAGCATGGCTCATTGTGGCCAGGTTAATTTTTCCTGATGCAACACAGCACAAAAATGTTCGTGGCCCACAAATCAAGTCCTAGGCTTGCTCACCAATGCCTTCAATATTTGCCCAATATACCTTTTCAACTTTAATTTCCCACTTCCTCGGGCACAAAATCTTCCATCTCAGTCATTTCAGGTGAAGTCCACAGCCTGAGACATCATAACTGCTGAATTCCTTTATTCATGTGGAAAAGCCATCCCTTGGCTTTTACATCCTTTTCTCCCTGCCCATCTGAATGCTGTCATCTTCCAAGCCCCAGCCCATTTCTCCAGTCCATATTAATTATGCTTTTTCTGAAGGTCTAGAGCACTTAACTGACAGTACTATTTATCTTTTCACTCAGTTAAATTCAGTAAGTGCTACTACTGCTCATTTTTTGTTTTGGGAGATTTTTTTCAAGGAGCATTTCTACATTCCTGGCATTGTGTTTGGTGCTCAAAATGTTTTCTCACTGAATTCATGCAATAACTGTATGCAAATTTTAAATCAAGCATCAGGATGTAGTTATTTGCCCAAGTTTTAACAGCTAATAAATTCTATCTGTCCAATACTGCATTTAAAATACAAAGTATTTACTGTGGTTGATAAGAATATATTCTTGAATGGCTAGGCAAACTCAAAATAAAGCACCTTATTTTAAAATATGACTGTTTTAATGTTTTTTGGAACAATAAGTGAAGTGGAGCTATTGTTTTTCTTTTTGGTCAGTTTGTTTTTTCTGGAGTTTCCAATTGCCTTTTGCATCACTTGGTGTCCTGGTGGGATACAAAATGCTCTTACCCATGGTCTAGCCCATGAAAGTACAAATCTGGTCATTTTTATCATTGAAAAAATTAATCTTTTTATAAGAATGTTCATCGTGCTATTATTTATATCGTTAAAAAATAGAAGTGGCCTCAGTATCAAACACTAAGTTATGAAATATTCATATAATGAAGCATTACAGCCACTAAAGTCATTTTGTATGGATATTTAATGATATAGGAAAATAGTCATGATATAATGTTAAAGAAAAAAAGAAGCAGGATATATTTTATGATTCATATGTTTAGTAAACACATAAAATTAACTGTGTGCCATGTGCTGCTCTAAATCTTTTACACAGGGGACTCATATAGGAAGATTACCAATGTATGACCTTGAGCTGGTAATTGAGCCACTCTAGGATTAATTTTCTCATCTGAAAAATGAAGACAGTTATATTTGTCTTACTGATGGTATGATTGAATGAATTAATGCTTGTAAAGCATCAAAAACACACCACATGCTTAAACAAATGTTCCTTTATTATGTTCTAGACCAGCCATCCTATAGTGCACTCGTGAGTATTTTTAGGTTGGTGCAAAAGTAATTGCTATTTTTGCCAATACTTCCAATTAATATTTTGCTCGCTTGGTTTCTTTGTCATCAAGTGATATGTTAGTAATTATTAAACAGTAATACATGTTTTAGGTTCATTAGTTAACTGAGAGATAGTTGCCTAAATCATTATGTATCTACTCCTACTAAGGAGAGGAGTAGATTTGTGTATAAGAGGGAAATCATGACACTTAGTTTTATGTACAGTTGAATAGAATCATGGATGTTTTCATGTTTTTACAGCTTCTGTAACAGTGGTCACTTATTTTGACCTCATTATTTTGAATGGTTATTTGAGTCACATTTTAGCTGTATACTAACTAATGACAATAACTTAAAGCAGTTAGGTTGATAATTTAATCTATGATTAATTGACAATTAAAATAGCACATTATAATTAGATAAGATGCAATATATTCTTGCATTATCTTATCATCTTTGAAACAGAGATGCCTCATGATTTATATATATATATGTTTATATATATATGTTTTTATTATACTTTAAGTTCTAGGGTACACCTGCACAACGTGCAGGCTTGTTACATATGTATGCATGTGCCATGTTGGTGTGCTGCACCCATTAACTCATCATTTACATTAGGTATATCTCCTAATGCTATCCCTCCCCCCTCCCCCCACCCCACGACAGGCCCCGGTGTGTGATGTTCCCCTTCCTGTGTCCAAGTGTTCTCATTGTTCAATTCCCACCTGTGAGTGAGAACATGCGGTGTTTGATTTTTTGTCCTTGTGATAGTTTGCTGAGAATGCTGGTTTCCAGCTTCATCCATGTCCCTACAAAGGACATGAACTCATCATTTTTTATGGCTGCAGAGTATTCCATGGTGTATATGTGCCACATTTTCTTAATCCAGTCTATCATTGTTGGACATTTGGGTTGGTTCCAAGTCTTTGCTATTGTGAATAGTGCCGCAATAAACATACATGTGCATGTGTCTTTATAGCAGCATGATTTATAATCCTTTGGGTATATACCTAGTAATGGGATGCCTGGGTCAAATGGTATTTCTAGTCCTAGATCCCTGAGGAATCGCCACACTGTCTTCCACAATGGTTGAACTAGTTTACAGTCCCACCAACAGTGTAAAAGTGTTCCTATTTCTCCACATCCTCTCCAGCACCTGTTGTTTCCTGACTTTTTAATGATCGCCATTCTAACTGGTGTGAGATGGTATCTCATTGTGGTTTTGATTTGCATTTCTCTAGTGGCCAGTGATGATGAGCATTTTTTCATGTGTCTGTTGGCTGCAAATAATTTAGCTTTTTTTTTTTTTCCTCAAGATAGGGTCTCACTGTCACACAGGCTAAAGTGTGATGGTGCTCACTGAAACCTTGAACTCCTGGGCTCACGGGATCCTCCTGCCTCAGCCTCCTGAGTAGCAAGAACTACAGGTACCACACACAGCTAATTTATTTTTGTAGAGATGGGGTATCACTATGTTGCCCAGGCTGGTCTAAAACTCCTAGCCTCAAGCACTCCTGCCGCCTCTGCCTCCCAAAGTATTGGGATTACAGGTATGAGCCACTGCACCTGGCTGCAAATTATCTGTCTTACATAGAAATCTCTAATCCGGTTATGGATATCTAAAACTTGCCTCAGTTTTTCCTTTGTCTTTTAGTAAAACAATTGGGAATTTTAAAAAATGCAATTAAACTATGTAACCAGCAGATGGCAATAATGATCTGTAAATCAAAATTTCAAAACAGTTACTTATTAAATTCATTCTTTAAAAAAAATCACTGTTCTTATAATAAATCCATTTACTAAATATGAAATGTAGGAAAATTCCAAATGTAACCCCACATAAAAGTTACATTGCATATTTCATATGTCAAAATAATTAACATATTCATCATGGCCAAGATTTAGTTTTCCAAATAATAATGACTTTGTTTTAATTGATTCGAATAATTTATTAGATTTAAAGTTTTAACTTTGCACAAATACATAGATATAATTTAAGTGGATAGTTAAGTTCCATCTCTAGCCTCCAGGCTAGATAGAGGTAGTTTAGCGAAGACCATTTTGAAAACATTACAAACTTTTCCGGTTATAATTTCGTAATTTAAAATATGAATTTCACTTTAATTGAAACTTTCTGCATAAAAGATTTGTTTTTATTTGTTCTGTCTCATAATTTCTTATGCATTAAGATACTTTTCCCCCTTTGTACCATGCAAGGAGTTGGAATTGGCACCAAAGTATTAGTCTCTACTTTATCAGCATTAGTTATTCCCAGAGATGGTGGCAAAATTCTTAGGATCTCATATTTTATTTAGTAATTTTATTTATTTTCATTATACCTTTCTAAGACTTTTTCTACAAATTCCAACATGAAATACATCCTTTGTTTAATTTTGTAGCTCCATTTTTGCCTTCGAAAAATAGGATAGCCATAGGTATGTTCTTCTTGGAGCTTATTTTCTAGGTAATTTCAAATTGGTCTGCTTATAAATGTTAAAAGATCCTTTCAAATTCTTCTTCAGCAAGTTGCCTCCACTAAAAAAAGTGTCTTTGGACATGTGTATTTTATAAAACAACTGCTTCAGTCTAAAACCTTTCTTGGATTTACATATCTTGGATTGACTCATTTTTAAATAGCATATTTGCTGCTGTCGAATTACTTTACAGAGCCTCTTTAAATTCATATTGGATGCAGGTCTTCATCAAGGAGAAAGTGGAAAGACACCAACTTGCCGTGAAGCATACAGCAAGTTTAGATGTAAATGCATCTGTAAGTGATACTTTGCATAATGCTGTCTTTTGGACTATGGAAGAAAGGCATCTGTAATAACAACTTGGAATTTCCAAGAGTTCCAATCTATTTTCTGTGTCCATGAGGGGGCTATCCACTCCCCACTCCTAACCCCCCAAAAAAACCCCAAAACCAAAAAACTAGAGCTCTGTAAGCCACCCATGCCCCGGTCGTGTAGTGCTCCAGGCCTATGTCAGATACGACATACCTTATAAACAACTCCAGGCCTTTATCAGATAAGACATGCCTTATAAAGGCGTGTCTTATTCAAAGGGAGGGAGGTGATCCATAAATTAACTGGGAGATTCTTTCAGCTCCAAGTAGAGAGACTGCACAATTCAATAGTATATGCACATTCATTTGAACCAGATTGGTACTCTGTTATCACTGTTAAATGACTTAACCAACATATACACAACTATACTTATATACATGTACCACATCCCCAAATCTACAAAATCCATTTTTCCCTGGATTTGATGGTAATATACCATTTACAAACTCCATCATATTGAGATTATTTTTATTTACCACCAAAGTAACTAATATAAGAATTACTACATTCAATATTAATAAGCAAAAGCCTCTACTATATTAGTCCATTTTCCCCATTTAGTAAAAAAAAAAGTGCAGCTTGCTGCCAGTGCTCATTTAATTTTACATAAACACTTTATTTGAGGCTGAAGCAAATCTGACTGATTTTCAACATGAAAATAAAATATAAAAACTGTTCTTAGAGTTATTTATAAACAGAATTTGTCTCTAATCCTAATGTAACAAATGTAGATGATGATGTTACAGTAGCATTAGAGATGAGTATTTTTGGGGCAAACAGGAAATGATTTAAAGAATGAGTTTCAGAATATTTATGGGCAGATTAAATGCAAAACATAGTAAAAGTGCCAATGATACATAATGAATCTGTGTGCTGTATTTTACATAATATAATATTTTAGGTTGATTTAAGATTGAACTTTGATTATAATATAGAGTTGAAGATATATCACTAGACTAGGCCCAGTATGCTTTGGCCAATTTACTTTGTTTCTCTAGTTCTGATTTCCTCAACTATAAAATACTTTGGATGACATGGCCTAAATAAGGTCTTTTAAACTTACTTGATTCTAGTTGGTATTTGTACAAATATTTAGGTAGATGCACCTGCTAAGTCATACAGTGGCCTGTACTAAGATCTCTTTTTACCACTTTTTTCCTTCCCTCCTCCTCTGCCTCCAGCTATGTGTTCAGACTCCACCCTGAGGGTCTTACTCTGCAATCTATCCCACAGTTTGTCCTCTAGTACCTACACTTGTCATTGCCCACCCAGAGGGCTGAGCTCATCTCTCTCATCTCTTCGGCCCAGCCCCAACCTGGCCTCCCCCTTGTCCCTGAACTTTATTCCTCTGATTCCTTCTCACCTGCACTGCCCAGTCTCTAAGTAGGGTGGGCCTCCTTGTTCCTATTTTCTAATTACTTCTATCTACTAGTAGCCTAAATGGCAACTAGAGAATAAGGAGGAGAGTGAGACAGCCCTAAATAAATAATAAGTGTTTATATCAAGACCACCAGACTTGTTGGGGGCAGCAGAGCTCTGCTTTCGCATAAGTATGGACCCATCCCCTAAAGATAAATATGAAACTTTAAAATGCTCTCATCTTTGGTACCATCCATTGAAACCCTTTTTGAGATGCTTATTAGTGACAATTTATAATCCATTAGTAGAAAAACCATCGAGTTTTGCAGCTTTCATATTTCTTAATTAAGGCTGTATACCTGGGTTCAAAAAAAGCAAGGTAGACTTTTTAAAAAAAATTAAAATTTGGAAATATTTAAAGGGCTAGTGCAGTGTCTTAGTTATAAGTGTTAACAGAATTTAAATCTTCACTATTCCTAAAAGAAACCCCATACCTACTTGCAGTCATTTCCATTCCTCCCTCCTTCCAGCCTCTGGCATGCGCTAATCTATTTTCCATCTCTATGGATATTTCTATGCTGGACATTTCACATGCATGGGATCATATAACATGTAATCCTTTTTGACGAGCTTCTTTCTCTTAGCATCCTGTTTTCAAGGTTCATCCATGCTGTAACATTTATCGTACTTCATTTTTTATAGCTGAATAATCTTCCATTATATGGATATGCCACATTTTATTTATCCATTTGTCAGTTGATGGGCATTTGGGTTGTCTCCACTTTTTGCCTATCATGAATGATGCTGCTATGAACATTCGTGTACGGGTTTTTGTGTGGACATATCTCTTCATTTTTCCTGGGTGTACACCTAGGAGTGGAATTGCTGGGTCATATAGTAAGTAACCTTTTTTTATCCTTTTCACGAATGGCCAGACCACATCATTTTATATTCTTACCGACAATATATAAGGGTTCCAATTTCTCCACATCCTTGCCAACTTGTTATTGTAATTATAATTATAGCCATCGCAGTGGTTGTTAAGCGGTATCTCATTGTTGTTGTTTTACTAAGAGGCTATTTTTAGAGCAGTTTTAGGTTTACAGAACAATCGAGTAGAAAATCTAGAAGTCCCGTATATCCCCTCTCCCCCATGCTGGCAGTCTCCCCTATTATTAAACTACTGCATTATTGTAGTGCATTAGTTACAATTGATGAACCAATATTGGTGCATTATTGACCAAAAAGTCCATAGTTTACATTATAGCTTACTCTGAGTTGCACAGTAGTATGAGTTTTGACAAATGCATGATTTCATGTATCTACTACTACAGTAGCATCACAGAGTCATTTCACTGGCCTAAGTATCACCTGTGCGCCATCCCTTCATTTCTCCCTCTTTCCCCCCAAACCGTGGAAACCACCAATCTTTTTACCATCTCTGTAATTTTGCCTTTTCCAGAATGTCATATAATTAGAACCTCCCAGTGTATAGCTCACTTTTCACTAGCAATATGTATTTGAGATTCCTCCAAGTCTTTTCACAGCTTGATAGTGCATTTCTTTTTATTGCTGAAAAATATTCCATTGTATGGATAATGGATGTACCACAGACTGTTCATCCATTACCTATTGAAGGACATCTTAGTTCTAAGTTTTGGCAATTATGAATAAAGCTGCTGTCAAGAGTCATGTGCAGATTTTTAAGTGGACATAAAATTTTAACTCACTTGGGTACATACCCGGGAACATACTTGCTAGATCATATGATAAGACTATGTTAGTTTTGAAAGGAATTGACAAACTATCTTTTTAAATGGCTGTACCACTTTGCATTCCACCAGCCATGAATGAGAGTTCCTATTGCCCCACATCCTCACCAGCATTAGCATTGCTAGTGTTTTGAATTTTAGCTCTTCTAATAGGTATGTAGTTGTAGCTCATGTTTTAATTTGCAGCTCCCTAATCACATGTGATGTTGAGCATCTTTTCATATGCTTATTTGCCATCTGTATATCTTTAAGTATCTGTTCAGAGAGATCCTTTGCCCATAATTTGTCTTTTCCTTACTGTTGAGTTTTAAGAGCTCTTTGTATATTTGAAATACGAATCCTTTATCAGATATGTTTTTGCAAATATTTACTCCCAGAGTGCGGCTAGTCATTCTATTCTCTTAACAATGTTTTTCACAGAAGTTTTTAATTTTCATGCAGTCCATCATGTTAATTTTTTTGTTAATGGATTGTACTTTTGGTGTTGTACCTAAAAAACCAAAACTACCTAGATTTTCTCCTGTTACTTTCTAGAAGTTTTATAGTTTTGCATTTTGTATTTAAGTCTATGATCCATTTAAGTTAATTTTTGCAAAAGATTTAAAGTCTGTGTTTAGACTTATTATTTTGCATGTGGATATTCAGTTGTTCTAGTACCATTTGTTGAAAAGATTATTATTTCTCCACTGAATTGCCTTTGTTCCATTGTCAAAGATCATTTAACCATATTTATGTGGGCTTAGTTCTGGGCTCTCTGTTCCATTTATCTAATTGTCTATTCTCTTGCCAATAGTACACTCTTTATTACTATAGTTCTGTAGTAAGTTTTGAAGTTGGGTAGTGTAAGTCCTCTGACTGCTTATCTTCTTTAATACTGTGTTGGCTATTTTGGGTCTTTTGCCTTTAAATAAACTTTAGAATCAGTTTGTTCTTAGCCACAAGTAACTGGCTGGAATTTTGGTTGTGTTTGCATTGAATATATAGATCAAGTTGGGAAGAACAGACATCCTCACAATATTGAGTCTACCTATTCATGAACATGGACTATCTCTCCATTTATTTAGATCTTCTTTGATTTATTTCATCAAAGTTTTGTAGTTTACCTTATATAGCTTTTGTGAATATTTTGTTTATACCTATTTGTTGTTTTTTCTTTCTTTAGTGATGATATAACTGTTTATTTCAAATTCCAACAGTTCATTTCTGGTATATAGGAAAGCAACGGTCTTTTAAAGTATTAATCTTGTATCCTCTAACCTTGCTATAATTCAACCTTGCCATAATCACTTATTAGATCTATGAGTTTGTTGAAAGCACATTATTTTCTATTTTTTAAAAATATCAATAAAAATAGGAAGGAAAAGATCCATTAAAACTCCAAACAAACCGAACAAATAAACCCACTTGTATTGCTCATGAGTAACATAACTATCCAGGAGGACAAAAAATGAATTAATCAAAGTAACTGCTGAACATATCAGTTGGCTATATACTGTTAGTTGAGTAGCACGGAAACAATGCAAACAAACCCTGACCTCTTTTTAGAAGGTTTGTGTATTGTAGTTGTACAGGTGAAGCAATCTGAAATTAGTTTTAAGTGTATGGTAGAGTTGAGTAAATAAATACGTTGAGGTAATTGTTGAGCCTTCTTCCACTGTATTCCATACAGATATCGAATGGGGCAAAGCAGGAAAAGAGGACTCTGTGGGAGTGCATTGGAATTGGAGGTATCAGTATGAATTCATGATTTCTAATACAATAGGAATCCTTTTGCCATGAAAGACAAAGACAGGCTGAAGAGCTATACTATATTTAAGGAGACTAAAGTAGCATGAAGACTAAATGCAATATGTGATCTTGAAGTGGATCTGTACTGAAGAAAAGATATGCTACAAATGACATTACTGGGTAATTTGACAAATCTGGAATACAGATGATACGTCAAAGTACTGCATCATTGTTAAATCTCCTGAAGTTGCTAACCCTACTGTGATTATTTAGTGGAATCTTTTTTTTAGGAAATACACTTTCAATTATTTAGAGATAATGGGGCATGACATGCTACTTACTTTCAAGGGGTTCAGAAAAATAATTTGTATATATTACACATGCATGTGCATGTGTGTTTATGCACACACTACTCACTGTAAATGCACATGATAAAGTAAATAGGGCAAAAGGTTAACAATTGTGAATCTGCATAAAGGGTGTACAGAGTTTCTTTATGGTCTTCTTGCAACTCTTCCTTAAGCATGAAATCCTTCCAAATAAAAGACTTCTAAAAGGTTGGTGTTAGGCATGCACAAAAAAATTAAGGGTAATAGAGTAGACTTTTGAAAGCAGGGGGTAATGATAACATCAAATATTTTGAAGGACTGTCATGTGGAAGGAGGATTAAGACTTATAATTTGGCTAATCTTATTTGGTGTCATTCTGCTTTGTGTAATATCATCACAGCATATCCAAGTGCTCATGGCTGAAATGAGATACAGGCGTTTTTAAGTTTTATGGAGTCTTCAGTATAATTCAGTACAGAGAGGTGCAAAATCATGTGATTCTGAGGGTTCATTGGGTAGCATACACGAATGAAGGGGACTGGGTGCAGAAAATGGAAAATAGTGGGAACTTGAGAGCAATGTCTTTTCCAAGGCTTTCAAATGCAACTAAAGACAAACCCAAAATACTGTGCAGTAATCCCGGGCTGTGTCCAGCCTGTGAGTGGCCAGCTGGGACCCACAATCTTATCTAATCCTTTCTGTCAGGTGAGGAAACAGGTACCAAACATCATAAAACAATGTCAGTGAATGAAAGGTGTAAATGGGTGCAAATGTATTTTTAAAAAAACACCATTTTTAATGAAAGAAACTAATATCCACACATTTGTACTTATGTACAATTGGGGTAATATATAATTTTAAGCTGTTTACAAATAATATGTAATGCTTCAAATATTACATAAGGTTGATAATATATTTCTAGCAGAAATAAATATATTGCACTTAAAAAGAACTGCATTAGATGTTACTTCATAGTATTAGGCTTATAACTTTTTTTCATAAAACATTTCCCATGCCCTTCCCCCCACCCCCAGCACACATATTTCATTACAGTGACTGTTCTCACGCAATTCATTAAGCAAATGAACACAGCAAACAACAGAACTGTGATAGTGTCTACTAAAGAGGCTATATCCAATTTTATCCTTTAGGAAATAAAACAATTTCTTTTATGTTTCTGAAAATAAAGGAGGAAAAAATCCAACTAAACACAATATTTTAATGAACCAGAAGTAAAATACAACTTGTATTTTTTGTCCATATGTATTATTTCACAAAAAAATGATTTTGTTTTCTTATTATCAAGATATTTTGTTTAAAAAGGAGAGGGTAATGAAGTTATTTGAGGGAGGGACAGAGAAAGAAGGGCTAGAAAATACATATGGAATATTTACCTATCAAATATTTATAAATAAACCTTTCCATATGTAAGCATTCTGAAGAAAGGTAAGTCTTGGAATATTATAATTGGCATAGAATATAAGTAGCAAACAAAGGATTTGATGGTTTTTTAAAGTTTAAGGAGTTTGTAACCTTCCCTTTGCATGTTTACAAAAAAATCTGTACATTCTAAAATAACATAAAAACGTGTATAAAACCCATCATCCAGCCAGGCACAGCTCTTTAAAGGAGAAAGCTGAAAATCTTATCATCTGTCCAGTGATTTGTCTAGATTTAGGGTAGAGTATTGCTTTGTTTGTAATAATTATCAATTTCCTACATGTTTAATAGTGACAACAGTTTTTCTTACTTAGTCACTGGAAGATTAAGTTGTTTTTCTTGCAATTTGTTACTCTGCACATTACATAACTGGATTTTTTGAACTTTTTAGTTACTGAGTCATGGCTAAGCTTGACTGAGTATTTAATGGGGTGTAAAGTCATTTCATCCTCTTTATTCAAAAGTGATTTTTCTCAATATAAATCAGCTTATATATAAGCAGGACAGCCTGAAAAGCTACTGTGAAATACAGAAATAGGATAAATATCCTAACACCTCTTTGAAAAAGGCAGTATGGGATGAAGATACTTTACTTCTAAGAATATTTATTCCTTTGCCTTTTAGAGGGTTTTCTTTTTTGGTGGGGAGGGAGCAGTTGGAGAGGAAAGTGTGTTGTGGCTGGAGAGGCAAAATGACAGAGATATGGATAAGGGGGGAGACCTTCGAATGCCCCAGAAGTCAATGTAACTCCTGTAATATAGCCCTACACAGGGCCTTCGCTAGATGACGACTCATGAGGAAGCTTCTTAATATCTCTTACTCTGTGCCCACCTACTAGGAATGATGATAGGCCTTCTGGACAAGTTACCATTGTTATTAACTCAAAAGGTCCAGCAATACAATATAAGCTCATTAATCTACACCTTGTTAACTAATAATCTGTGATGTGTTAGACAAGCTGGATATGTTTACCTATATATTGCTCAGGGTAGACAGAGGAGAGGAGAAGACTAAGTTAGTAAAAAAAAAAAAAATTGAGGCCGGGTGCGGTGGCTCATGCCTGTAATCCCAGCACTTTGGGAGGCCGAGGTGGGTGGATCAGAAGGTTAAGAGATCGAGACCATCCTGGCCAACATGGTAAAATCCTGTCTCTACTAAAAATACAAAAATTAGCTGGGCATGGTAGCGCACACCTGTAATCCTAGCTACTCAGGGGGCTGAGGCAGGAGAATTGCTTGAACCCAGGAGATGGAGGTTACAGTGAGCCGAGATCATGCCACTGCACTCTAGCCTAGCAACAGAGTGAGACTCCGTCTCAAAAACAAAACAAAACAAAACAAAAAAAAGACCTTGAATCTACTCAGAATCATTGATATTTTAAAAACAAACCACAACTGCAAAACCTATTCAGTTCTGAATTAATTCCTCAGGATTAGATAAAGCAGGTCTGGCAGGACCTCTTTTTAGCAGCACTTCCCATTAGCCATGCTTTTTGACACTATAATATACTCGGGGGGCGGGGGGAGGCGTGGGAGGAACCCTGAATATATTCTAAATATATTATAATTCATGGCCTTTATTATTCAATTGGCTTTCCCATTAAATAGGTAGTTCTTGAAATTACTTTTGCCAGAATGGGCTTTGGAATTTTAAATACTAAACTCCCAAGGGTTTAATAAGAATCAATGACCAGGATACGTCAGAAAGGCCCAGGGAGGGGAAATTTCTACCCCTTGGTTTCCATGGCTCAAGTGACTCTGATGAGGTTAAGCTCTATTTCACTTGTGCTTCTTTTCTCTGGTTCGAATAATACTTAAAAATATATACCCAATTTAGAATTTTAGGTCTGACTAGTCTTTGTTTTCTCTAAGCACTCTTATTTATAGTCTTATATTGCTTAATTACAAAATAAAATTATGAAGTCAGGAAATACTAGGTAAAACCATATTCAACAAAAACACACAAATCTCTTTGAGACACACAGATTGGTAGAAATGTCAAAACAGTATGTACTAAAACAATCTTTTCATCCTCTTTGAAAATAAAATTCAGATACAGATTCACCTTAGTAGACCAGTAATTTATCAGGGTATTGAGTAGCATTATGTAAAACAGCATCTTTTGTTATTCCTGCTTTAAGCAGCAGTACTCTATATTCAAAGGAGCACTGGCAACAGGCCAGCTATTAAATAGTAAACCCCTATCCTAGCTCTATGGATAGTTTAAACATTACTCATAACTGCTTTTTTAAAGAAATGCACACCTGTACTTTGTTTGAAAACAAACTACCTGTGGATACTACAGCATAACATGCAACAAGTTAAAAATTGGCCCACAGTGTTTGCTGTAGGATTGTGAGATGCTTTGTTAACGCAGCCCATGCTTTTCTGTAAGTAAACTTTGGAGTACAGTGGAGAATAGCAAGTGCAAAATCCAACAACAGCATCACCTAGACAGGCTGTGCCATGATGCCTTGTTTCACAAGCTGGAAGTGCCCAGAAAGGCATGTGATATGAAAAAGGCTAACATTAAAACCACCAAATAAAATCCCATGGGAGTCTGATGTGATAAGTATATTGCATTTCCCCCCAAATACACTTCTACTGTCAGTAGAAATATTTCCCATCCCTTTTAACAGATTCAATACTTTTGTAGCAAGAAGAGTAGAATGAATATGACATACAAAAATTAAATTAGAGTTTTGGAGAAATTTTCTAAGACGACAGGTTGCATCCTGTAGTTGAAGTGCATTAAATCTAAAGTTGAAAAACTATTAATTTCATTAAATCTATGTTATTAGGGAAATAAATTGTTGCAAAATGCCAAATGTGTTACCCTGACTGTAAATGCTTATATATATATATATGCTGTTCAAAAACAATATACAGGTCATATATAACTAAAATATTTGTTACTATTATAAACATTAAAGGAAGGCTTAAGAAGATAGCAAAAGTTGAAAATAAAGTGGAAGAATGCTTTAGATTACTTATAAGAATTGCCAACATTTCAGTTATGGAGCCATTACGTTATCAAGCAATTTAAGATTACAGACCTAGCAAAATGGTAAAGGAGTCACTACATGTAACACAGTAAGGAAAAAGGCTAAATTAGATGTATGGACACATTTCCACGCAGGAACATAAGTTAAATCATGGCTATCCTGGCATTTAGAATGGTCATTCTCAAATCCTTGTCAATCAGCGGCAGCAACAACAAAGCAGATTTACTAAAAATGAGAATTTGTCCAGATGCATTTTAACATCCACAAGGTCTTCCAAAACTGAAGTGAAAATGAAGGGATCTCTGGCACCAACGGCAGAGAAATCCTTCTGGAATAGAACAACCATCCTTCTGTTGCAGCTGTAAGTGAAAGCGAGCCTCACATAACATCATGCCTAGGCTTTGGAGTGTTCCTCAGTGAATTAGTCGGTAGTGTGTTTAGAATGCAGCCCAGAAAAATCAAACTTCAGTTTTACCATGTAATATAAGAGGCTCTTGCTTCAAAACTGTATATGGAAGATTTTTCCTCCATAACTCTAGCCCCAACCCTAACTCTGGCAAGTATTTGCAATAAAGAGAACTAGGAAGAAAGAAGACTGTGAAAACTGAGCTTGGTTACTGGCCCTTCAATATTACAAACAGAATTTTGTGAGGTCATTACCATGTATTCATCCACAAAACAGGATGTATTAGCATTATCTCAGCTCCTTCCCCAGCAGACTAACACAAAAGAAAACTAAACATGCTTATGCTACAGCACTACAAATATTTCTCTACTGGCTCCCATTTTCTACAGGGATAAATTGACTTCAGTTAGTCATTATGGTCAGTATGCTATATAGTATGGCCTCTTTGAAGATTCTTTTATCCTGTGAAAAGCAGGAAGAAACCCTACACACAATGATTTTATACATTACTGCATCAACACAGCATTTTAACAATGAGGAATAATGCACTTTAAGATTCATCAGCCTTGTATTAGTAAACTTTCAGGCTGGCTGAGAACTTTACATGGATTCTCTCCTGAACCCAAGAGCTGTCCCTCAGATGAATCCTGGTCCGTGGTGCATTCCCTCAGTGGTAGGTTTTATTGTGAGTCCGGCTCTCCTCTTTGATAGGTCCTGTGTCTCCTGGAAAACCCCTGCTCCAATACCCCACATCCCACCCACCCAGCCCTGTCCTATATTTCCATACCCACTTGCACATTCTGGATCTGGATTCTCCCATTTTTAGAAGAGTCATACAAATGGCGTCATCACAGCAGAGGAATGGCGTAGTCCTTGAATGGCAGCATAGGGCCCCTGCTGAAAATAGTGATGGTATCGCGGCATGTGGAATGAAGGGAATGTGGGGCCACTCCCTTGCATGGAGCTGGCAATGGCCGATGGGGTCAGAGGCATTCCCAGTCGGCTATATGGCGGCAGAGAACCCTGGATGGGGTGAGGAATGGGTGTTGCTATGGATGCTGTGCTGGTGCCAAGAGCAGTCAGGGACTGTGGGTGCTGAAACCCAGGAAAACTGGAAGAAGATGATACCCAGGAGCTGAGAGACAAATTATCAGATGTTGTAAAGGCTGACCCTGTAAGGAAAAACACTCATTAGACTGGAAACACTGTGTCAATGTACAGATCAAGAATTAAATTATCTGTAAAGATTAATTTGTGTTTAAGAATATTTAATACATCTGTAATTTAGAAAGACAAACACACATGAGATCTGTCACGAGGCAAATCTACTTTTCTAGGTAAGAAGATGATATTTACACCTTGCATGGAATAGAGAATTTACTAAATGGAAAAAGACAACTCATTGGATAGCCTGCACACTCCCACAGACTGGCCAAAACATTAATACCCTGCCTGCAGGTAATGACCTGATTCTCTTACAAAAAGCTGCAAATACCTGATATCTGTTCTGACCTCTGTAGTGTCATAAGGAAGGCTGAATGTATGAAATCTCTACCAAGCTGTCTGGTTTCCAAAACTGTTGTGAGAACCTAAGAAAGTAAGTTTTCCTACCACAGCATCCAGAAATTTAGAATAGAGTTGACACTGAATTTTCTGACTGTATACAGTTGTCCCTTGAACAACAGGGGTTAGAACTGCACGGGTCCACTTACATGCAGATATTTTTCACTACAATTTACACTGAGTCTGCCTGACCCCTCTTGCCTCACTTTCACCTCCTCCACCTCTTCGGCCTCTACAACCTCCGAGACAGCAAGACCAACCCCTCCTCTTCCTCGTCTGCCAACTCAGTGTGAAGATGAGGATGAAGACCTTTATGATGATCCACTTCCACTTAAGGAATAGTAAATATATTTCCTTTCTATGATTTTCTTAATAACTTTTTCTCTAGCTTGATTTATTATTATAATACAGAATGTAATATATGTAACATACAGAATATGTGTGAATTGACTCTTTATGTTACAGGTAAGGCTTCTGATCAACAGTAGGCTATTAGCAGTTAAGTTTTAGGAAGTGAAAAGTTATATGCACGTTTTGGACCACACAGGAGTTGGTTCCCCAACCACTGTGTTGTTCAAGAGTCAACTGTAATACTAGTGGTTCACTTGGACTGAGTAATAAGAAATGTCCTATGTTTTCACAGATTATATAATTTCATATTAAGGACATAAAACAATGCAGAGGACTCTCTCCCCGTACGAACTTCACTGTTCCCAGAATGGAGCCCCTCTGGGCTCTTTTCTCTGGACTCTCTTCCCAGATGCAGAGGGCTGCTCTCTAAGCCTTGGGAACAGAGAAACTTTGTTCAGTTCCTGCTGTCAACACTGGGGCCACTTCCTCTATGTAATATCCTTCATTAGGACAATCCTCTTTTAAAAGTGTTTTCTATTTTGGTCTTTGATTCTAACAAATTATACCTGACATAGATGGAACAGATATATTCCCTGGCTTTCAGATTATGAAACTGAGGTTCAGAAGGACTTGGTGACTGCCCCCAAAGTTCAACAGCTCTTATGTACTAAGTCATGGACAAGTAACTCCTGATCCCTGACTCAAAGGCTCAGTATTCTTTCACTTAAAAAAAAAAACAAACCATAGGAAACCTGCAGGCAGCATCATCGCCTGTGATTCAAAGGCAAAATAATGAAATCTGTGAGGATCAGTGTCGGGGCTCTCCCTTCCCAGGGAGGCTCCTGAAATCCTTTCCCGGCATCGTGTACTCTGAGGACTGGCCATCTCATCAACAACCTGCCCCCATTCTCCTTTAGGTGCTCTGCCTCCCAGCAATTCCATGGCCTTGGAAACTACCTTACCTCGATTTGGGGTTGTCTGACTCTCATCCCCCAAGACATCTTCTTCTCCTCCGTAGGTACGGATGGGTGAGCGTGCATAGGAATGCTTTTGAATCAGGCTCTCCACACTTTCCCTAGGTTAGAGTGACATATCACAGGTTAACTAAAATGTAAAGGACTCAGAGATACAGAGAGGTCTTAGAGGTAACTCACCAATCAGTAAAACCATTTTCTCAGCCAAAAAGCTACCACTGCACAGAAAGAGGAAATTCAAAACATGTACATTTATTCTGTTGTACAGTGACTCCTCAGAGACATGACCTCAGGTGTATGACTGCAAGCAAACATGACTGACTAGGACAAGGACAATCCCCTGAAATACTTTAAAATGAAGGACAAAGGGGTGAACAGGAGCTATGAAACCTGACCACAGGAATATGAAATTCCATGATGTGAAAAATAATGAGTGAATGAATTTACTGCAAGGAGCTGCAATGACTCTTCTTACTGACTTCATCAGCTAACAAATACAAAACAAATACTCAGTTGATACAAATTGCACTGATCCAACAACCAACGAAATGTTGGCAAAAAGTTCAAATTATCATTAGTCAGCGAAAGACTCTAATATTCACCAAGAAATCAAACAAATTCATAGATTATAGTACAATATACATAGTTTGGGTAATGAACACTAAGATCCTTGTTGCTGTAAGACTGAAAATTACAAAAAACCCATGAAGAAAACACAAATGACCAATAAGGAGTTTTAGCCTCTAGGTAAATTGGTACATTGTCTTGTAGATGGTCTTCCTCCTGTAACATAGTCTATCAACCAAACAGTGAGGTTAACTTTAAAAAATAAAAAAAAATATTGGCATTGGACAATTTGACCTTCTGCTTTAAAAAAAAAAAAAAAAAAAAAAGCCAGTACAATTTTAGCCAATTTGTTTGCCAAAAGTGCATACTGATAACAGATTAGTCTGCATGGCACACATTTCTGGAACAGCTGTGGCCCAAAGACCAATGCCAAATTGACCAGCAAAGGACAAAAGAAGACTTATAAAATATGTGTTAAATGAGGAAGGACAACCAAACGTCACATTTCATATTGAGGGAATAAGCAAAGCAAATAAAATGTCATAATAACTTTTTAAAATGTTAACACTTGTCAACATTTCACATAAATATGCAAACTTTACCTGTGAAAAATTACTACCTAATTCATAGTAAATTTGGTGTCGTAGAAAGCTTATATACCCACACAGATGAAGGCATTTTATAATATATAGTATGACTATGACTATGAGGACTTAAGGATATGCCTAAAAGGAAAATTAACTCTGCAACTATTTAAGTTACATCTCTATTCTCAAATTGTTTTAGAGTAAGAATAAAGTACCACCTCTTATAGTCAAAATAATTAGGATCCAGATCCACTGCATTAACACATAGGTGTCAAAAAGAATGAGGTCATTCCGTATGTATAGAAATGGAATAATTTTCAAGATATAGTAAGTGAAAAAAGTAAAATACAGAATGTTATGTAAAGTATGCTACCATTTGTGAAGTTAGAACACAGGATATGTATGTTCATATATGCCTGCATGTGCACAGGATTTCTAGAATGTTCCAGTTTCCAGAACAAGAAACTGCCTAGAAGAGGTTGCCTCTGCAGGGTGAAATCAGGGACTTGAAGGATTGGAGTAGTGATTCTCAAATTTGTGTGTATGTTTGAATCAACTAGGGATCTTGAAACAAACAAACTATATTGAGATATGATTAAAATACAAAAAGTGGCACATATTTAAAGTGTATGGGGCCGGAGCCGGGGCCGGTGGTTCACACCTGTAATCCCAGCACTTGGGGAGGCCCAGGCAGGTGGATCACCCAAGGTCAGGAGTTCAAGACCAGCCTGGCCAACATGGCAAAATCCTGTCTCTATTAAAAATACAAAAATCAGCCGGGCATGGTGGTGGGCACCTATAAACCCAGCTACTCAGGAAGCTAAGGCAGGAGAATTGCTTGAACCTGAAGGCAGAGGTTGCAGTGAGCCGAGATCGTGCCATTTCACTCCAGCCTAGACAAAAGAGTGAAACTCCATCTTAAAAAAATAAAAATAGAAATAAAGTGTATAGTTTGATCAGTTTGGGCATATGTACGCACCACTGACACCACTGCCACAAGCACAATAACAAAAATATCTAACACCTACAAAAGCTAGCTTCCTCAAGCTCCTATGCTCCATGGTCCCCATCGCAACAAACCTTTCCAAGGAAACCACTAATACAATTTCTGTTCTTGCAGATTAGTCCGCATTTTCTAAACTTTTACAAAGATGAAATCTTACCTAATATATTCTTTTTTATCTGGCTTATTTCACTCAGCATATTTTAAGATTTATCATGTTGGGGCATACATTAATATTTCTTGTACTGAGTAGCATTATATTGCATGGATATATTATGGTTTATTCACTTATTGATGGATATTTGACTTGTTCCTAGTTTTTGAATGTTAAAATGAAACTGCTACACGTATTCATGCAGACTTTTTAACAAATGGACATATACTTTTATTTATCTTGGAAAGACATCTAAGGATGAAATGACTAAATTGCATATATGTGCAATTTTTAAAGAAACTGCCAAACTATTTGTCAAAGTAGTCATACAATTTATCATTCCCACCATCAGTGTATGAGAATTCCAGGTCCTCTATACTCTCACTGACGCCTGATATGGTCAACGTTTAATTTTAGCTATTGTAATATGCATGTGCTGGTATTCCATCATACTTTTGATTGTGTTCCCCTAATGACTACAATGTTGAACATCTTTTTCTGTGCTTATTTGCTTCCATATTTCTAGCTGTTAATAATCTGTTTATTTAAAAAATTAGGTTATTTGTTTTCTGAGTTTTGAGATTTCTTTTTATATTCTGGGCACTGGTGTTTATAGAATATATGATTTGCAAATATTTTCTTCTAGGCTGTGGCTTGTGTTTTCTCTTTCCTAAACAGTTTCTTTTCAAAAGCAGAGTTTTTAATTTTGATGAAGTGCAATTTATCCATTTGTAATTCTATGGATCACGCTTTTGGTGCCATATTTTAAGATCTTTGCCTAGCCCAAGACCACAAAAGTTTTCTCCTAGTTTTTTTCTGAAAGTGTTATAGTGTGAGGTTTTATGTTTGTGTCTATGATTCATCTTGAGTTAATTTTATATATGAATGAGTTATGAATTATTTATTTTTGTGCTTATGAATATCCCATTATTTCAACATTACTTGTTGAGAAGACTGTCCCTTCTCCATCACATACATGTGGGTCTACTCTTGGACTCTTTATTCTATTGATGTGTTTGTGGAACTTGACACCAAAACTATACTGTCTTGATTACTGTAGCTGAATAAAAGTATTAGAACTTTTGACATTAGGTAGTATTAGTACTCTATCTTTTTTTTCAAAGTTGTTTTGGCTATTCTAGTTCTTTGCATTTCCATATGAAATTTAATATTACTTTGTCAATCTCTACAAAAAAGACTCCTGTGATTTTGGTCAGGATTATTTTAGATCTACATATCAATTTGTGCATAACTGATATTTTAATATTGCATCCTTCAAATCATGAACCAGTATATCCTTCCGTTTCATTAGGTCTTCTTTAATTTCTCTCAGCAATGTTTTTGTAGTTTTAAGTATATACGTCTTGCATATCCTTTCCAGATTTTCCCTACTTTGTATTATAGTAAATATTGCTTTTTAACTTCAATTTCTGATATTCATTTATAATAGATAGAAATACAATTTATTTTGTATATTGATCTTGTATTCTGTGAACTTGCCAAACACTTATTTGTTCTAGTGGGTTTTGGAGATTTGGGTTTTCTGTATAGATAATCACGATGCCTGTACACAAAGATAGTTTTACTTCTGTCTTTTCAATCACAATGACTTTGATTTTTCCTGACTTATTGCAATGGCTAAAACTACCTGTACAATGTTGAATTAGCAGTGGTAGGAATGGGCCAGGCACAGTGGCTCACGCCTGTAATCCCAGCACTTTGAGAGGCTAAGGGTGGGCGGATCACCTGAGGTCGGGAGTTCACGACCAGCCTGACCAACATGGAGAAACCCCGTCTCTACTAAAAATACAAAATCAGCTGGGCATGGTGGCCCATGCCTGTAATCCCCGCTACTCGGGAGGCTGAGGCAGGAGAATCACTTGAACCCGGAAGTTGGAGGTTGCAGTGAGCCAAGATCGAGCCATTGCACTCCAGCCTGGGCAACAAGAGCGAAACTCCGTCTCAAAATAAATAAATAAATAAAAAGAACAGATATCAATAACTTGTTCTTTATCTTACAGAAAGCATTCAATTTCTCACCATTAGGTATAATATTCATTCTAGGTTTTTTGTACATACAATTTACCAGACTAAAGGTTCTCTTCTATTCCTAGTTTGCTGAGAGTTTTCAAGAATAGAGGTTGAATTTTGCTAAATGCTTTTTCTGTGTCTGTTGAGACAATCACATAGTTTTGTTTTTAGTTTGTCAGTATGATCATTACATCCATTGAATTTCAAATGTTAAATTGACCTTGCAGTCCTGAACTAGGCCCTAGTTATTTATGACATATTATCGTTTTTTTAATTCAATTTCCTAAAATTCTGTTTAGAATTTTTCCATGTATATTCATGAAGAATATTGGTCTTTCTCTAGTTTTAGTATCAAGATAAGGCTAATCTCATAGAATTAGTTAAAACTCTTCCCTCCTCTTCAATTTTCTAGAAGATTTCAGGTAGAATTGTCATTATTTCTTCCTTAAATGTTTGGTATCATTCACCAGTGAAACCATCTGGACCTAGAGTTTTCTTTGTAAAAGTTTTTTAACTACAAATTCAAAACTATCAGAGTATCTGTTTTCTCTTGAATGAGCTTTGGTAGATTCTGTCTACAAGAAATTTGTCCATTTTGTTTAAATTGTTAAAATTTTAATTGTAAGTGTTCATAATATTCCTTTATTATCTTTCCTTTTAATACCTGTAGAATCTGTAGTGATATTATTCCTTTCATTCTTGATTACGGTAATTTATATTTTCTTCCCTTATTTTCTTGGTCAGTTTGGCCAGCAAATGGTCAATTTTATTAATCTCTACTTTTTGTTTCATTGATTTTTCTCTACTTCTTCCCTGTTTTCTATTCCATCAATTTCTACTCTGATATTTATTATTTTCTTTCTTCTACTTGCTTTGGGTCTCATTCACTCTTGTCCTAGTTTCTTGAGATGGAAGATGAGGTTATTGATTTGGGACCTTTCATTTCTAAAGCAGAGATGTAGCACTATAAATTTTCTGGAAGTAATGTTTTAGCAGAATCCTGCAAGTTTTTATATGTTGTATTTTCATTTTTATTCAGTTCAAAATATTTTCTAATTTCCCTCTTGATGTCTTCCTTCCCCCAAGGGTTGTTTAGACATGTGTTATTTGACTTTCAAATATTTGGGGACTTTTGAGATAGCTTCCTGTTATTTTCTCTAATATAATTCCATTACGGTCAGAGAGCATGCTTTGTATGACTTGAATGCCCTTAAATTTATTGAGACTTCTTTTGCGTAGAGTGTAAGATCTTTATAAATGTTCTGTGTATACTTGCAAAGAAGGCATATTCTGCTAATTTTAGATAATATTTTCTTTTTTTTTTTTTTTTTTTTGAGATGGGGTCTCACTCTGTCGCCCAGGCTGGAGTGCAGTGGCGCAATCTTGGCTCACTGCAAGCTCTGCCTCCCAGGTTCAAGTGATTCTTGTGCCTCAGCCTCCCAAGTAGCTGGGACTACAGGCACCCACCACCACGCCTGGCTAATTTTTTTTGTATTTTTAGTAGAGACCGGGTTTCACCATTTTAGCCAGGATGGTCTCGATCTCCTGACCTCATGATCCACCTGCCTCAGCCTCCCAAAGTGCTGGGATTAAAGGTGTGAGCCACCGTGCCCGGCCTAATTTTAGATAATATTTTCTAAACATCAATTGGGTCAAGTTAGTTGATACTGTTGTTCAAATCTTCTGGGTCTTTACTCATTTTCTGTCTACTTGCTCTATCAATTATTAAGAAAGGGATATTAAAATTTCCAACCATTATTGTATATTTGTCTGTTTTTTTATACTTTGTCAGACATAAAGATGTAGGACTGTATATTACCCTTGAAGAATGGAGCTCTTTATTAGTATGAAATTATCTACTTTATCCCTAGTAAAATTCTTTTCTCTGAAATCTACTTTGATATTAATACAACTCTTAAGTTTTTCAAAATTATTGTTAACATGCTACTTTTTTTCATTGCTTTACTTTCAACTTATGTCTTTACATAGAAAGCACATTTCTTGTAGGCAACATATAATCAGGTCCTACTTTTTAATTCAAACTGACAATCTCTGCTTTTTGAGATATGTAGTGCATTTATATTTAATGTGATTACTGATATAGTTAAGTTGAAGTCTGGCTATTTGTTTTCTATTTGTCCCATCTGTTCTTTTTTTTATCTCTTTCCTCTTTTTTGTTTTCTTTTGGGTTTTCTTTAAATGATTTCATTTCATGTTCTTTGTTGTTTTATTAAACTTTCTTTTGTTATTTTAGTAAATGACTTAGGATTTATAGTAAATATCTTTAAGTTGTCACAATCTACCTTCAAGTGATACTAAATCTTTCAAGTTAGTATAAGCCCTCAAAATAATATATTTTCATTTCTCCCTTCCAGCCATTGTGCCATTCTTGTCATTTTACTTTTATATAAACTCCATTCTAATTATTATTATATTTGTTTAAAAGGTTAACTATCTTCTTAAAATATTTAAATAATAAAAAATTAATCTACTTATCCATGTAGTTCTTATTCCTGTGCTCTTCATGCCTTTGTTTACATCCAGATTGACATCTGGTATAATTTTCTTTCTGGCTGAGGGACTTCCTTTAAAATATCTGTACTGCAGTTTGCTGGTGGTGAATTCTTCGCCTTTTGTATGTCTGAAAAAGTCTTTATTTTGTTTTTTGTTTTTTTGAAAGATATTTTTGCTGGGTAAATAATTCTAGTTAACAGACTTGATTTCTCTTTCAGTACAGATGATCCCCAACTTGCAATGGTTCAACTTACAAATTTTCAGCTTTACAATGGTGCAAAAGCAGTAGGCATTCAATACAGTCCTCAGCTTATGATGGTGTTATATCTGGACTTAGACACTTTTGACTTATGATATTTTCAATTTATGATGGGTTTATCCAACCATAACCCCATTGTTAGTCAAACAGCACCTGTACTTTAAAGATGTTGCTTCGCTGTCTCCTAATTTACTTTGTTTCTAATGAGAAATCTGTACTCATCCTTATCTTTGTTCCTCTTATGTAATACGTCTATCATTCTCTGGCTGTTTTAATATTTTGTTTATAACAATAGTTTTGTGCAATTTGACTATAACATAATTTGGTATTATTTCTTCATGCTTTTTGAGCTTGGGTTTGTTGGGCTTCTTTGGATTGTGTTTACAATTGTCATTAAATTTGAAAAATTTTTAGATATTATTTCTTTGGGTATATTTTTAGTCCCACCTCCCAACCACCTTTAGGGCCTCCAATTACACAGATATTAGGCCACTTGAAATTTTCCCACAACTGACACTCTTTCAATTTTTAAAAATTTATCGTTGTTCCTTGTGTTTCATTTTGGGTAGTTTCTATCACTATGTCTTCAAGTTCACTAATCTTTTCATCTGCAGTGTCTATCTGCCACTAATCCCATCCAGTATATTTTTCATTTTATACATTGCAGTTTTTATCTTTAGAATTGTGACTTTGATTTTTGGTAAATCTTCTACATCTCTCCTTAATTTCTGGAATGTATGGAATACAATCATAGTAAGTGTCTGAATGTCGTTATTAATTAGAATATCTATGTGAGTTCTGACTTAGTTTCAACTGATTATCTCTTCACTATGGGTCATATTTTTCTGCATCTTTGCATTCCTGGTAATCTTTAATTAGATACTAGGCATTGTGAATTTTGTCAGGTGCTGAATATTTTTGTATTCTATTTATAAGGACATAAATATAAGACATGTCTTGAGGTTTCTTTTGGGATATAGTTAAGTTACCTGGAAATAATTTGATCCTTTGGGAGTTTGCTTTCAAGATATTTTAAGTAGGACTGGAACACTATTTAGTTGAGGGCTAATTCTTCCTCACTACTGAAGCAAAACCCTTCTGAATAGTCTACCAAATGCCTTCTAAATCACAAGGTTTTCCAGTCCAGCTGATTACATCAGGCATTATCCCTGGGTGACCACAAGGTACTGTTTGTTTCCCCCTAATCTTTTCAGATACTCTTCCCTGCAGCCTCTGGTAGTTTCACCGTATGGATTCCCTTAGCAAATCTCAGCTGAACACTCAAAAGGGATCCTCTATAAATCTTTGGAGTTCTTTAGGGATCCTCTGTAGATCTTTGAGTGCTTTTTCCATGCAGCTTTCACCTTTTCTATTGTCTGTCCTATGAATTCTCACTGTTTTGGTCTCTGCAAACTCAGCTCTGACTCTCAACTCAGGGAGTCTGGTGGGCTCTGCCTGTATTCTCCCCCACTGCCATGGTCTATACCCCCTCGGGAAATAAGCTGCATCATCACAGGGCTCACCTCATTTGTTTCCCATCCCTCAGAGATTATTGTCTTTTGTTGCCTGATATCCAGTGTCATAAAAAACATTGTTTTGTATATTTTGTATGTTTCTTAGTTGTTTCAGGAAATAGGGTATATTTGGCCCTTGTGGCTTTACCTTTACTAAAAGCAATGTCTCTCCAGGGGAACTTCTAAAAATTCCAAAGCTGACACCACACTCCCATACCAATTAAATCACAATCTTTGGGAGTGGGAGACAGGCTTCAGTAATTGTTAACATTCCCCCCTGGTGATTCCAATGAGCAGTCAAGTTTAGAAATGGAAGATAGGTGTGTGGATGGATACTTTTCACCATATACTCCTGTATAACTTTTGAATTTTGGATGTATGTATTATTTATTTAAAATTAATTTCACATTACAAAATGAGACTATGATAACCCATCAATGAACAAAAACAAAAGAACTGCTGGTCTAACATTGGTACTTTGGGAACCCATTATAATGAGTTGGTTAAAAAATATAATTATGCTGATTTATCAATGTAATTTATGTATGGTAAGCAGTGCAATATATTGGAAATATCATGGGCTTTAATGTCATTTATCAAATGCATGAATGAATAGATGAGTAGGTGATCATCTACAACCATTTTCACATTCTGACTTTGTTACTTTCTTAACCTCTCTTCATCTGTACACTGGGGAGCCTAACATCTGCCTCACAGGGCCACTCATTCATTGACAAAGAAGTATTGAGTCACTACTATGAACAAGGAATTGCAGAGATAGCAAAAAAAAAAAAAACAAAAAAACAAAAAAACAAAAAAAAATTCCCTGTCTAATGAGTGATGAGGGTAAAGGGAAGACTGGGAGTTGGGGTGAAAAGTGGGGGAGAGAATAAGAAAAACATGTAGTATGTTAGATGTTGATAATAGTGCTATGGAAAATAAAAATAAAACAGAGAATAACAATAAGAAGTATTACTATAAGGATTAAATGAGAAAATGCATTTGAATTACCTAAAATAGTGTCTGGCACATAAAAGATGGTAAATATAAGTGCCCTTAAAAGTATATCTAAAACAGGTAAAAATATTTTATCCTCTTAGATTATATTTTTTCCAATTTATTCTGCCTGTCTGTATAATCCTAATTCAGAATAATGTGGTCCAAACAGGATTTTTCCCAGTGACTGAATGCTGAAGTCGGTGGAGAAATTGACTAGAATATTACTTGCAGTTCTATTATAAAACTATATCTGACATGAAAGAGAAATGTTAAGCTCTAGTGAGTCCATTATCACTTGTTTAAAAGTGTAACCTATTTTTAAATATCCCTTGAACAGACTTATTGAATCCCATGAGTTAGGCTTGTTGAAATGAAAACATTTTATCATTCACTGAGAAGTACTGGTGAATATATTCAAAGCAAAAGTTAATGGGGAGGATAATCTGGCATAACATGGACCCTAATTAATTTACCAGCTGCCATATATTTTAATCTTTATATACAAACACCTGATAATGTTGAACCCCAGCAGCCTAAACAGCTGATGTTATTTACTCAAAGGCTTAATTTACAACAATATTAGAGAGTGACCGTCTTTTGAGGTCATTAAGAAGAAAGTCAAGTGAGCTGAGCAACCGCTAATAAAACGACAACTATAACATACATTCAAGCTGATGTCCTTTAAGTCTGAAGCATAAGTCATATTAACAAAATTTTACATGAACGTAGGAAAGAATTAGGTGGTTATTTTCACATGCAAGAGAACTTGTTTCAATATCTTGGAAGATATTTTTTGTACATTTATAAAGGATTTACTGTCCATGGGCCCAAATTCTGGATGGTGTTTTTCTAAGGTGTATTCCTCTTCCCACAAATTGCACATAACTGCTAAATTCATGCACTTAATTTGTTTTTTAAAAAAGAGTGTAATAGTTACATCTCTAAAAAAGCACACTTAATAAGATCATTTAAATATCTTTCACATAACACACACAAGACAAATAATTTCCCAAGTAACACAGTGAAACATTTTGCTTTTCTGAAAGAACATTATATTCATTTTGCCCTTGCTAGATCACTGGTATCATTACTTATGCTAGTCTCTCGGAGGGGAAAAGAGGGATTTTATTGAAGTGATTTACTTGTGTTAGGCCTGGAAGTGAACTGAAAGCAATGGCAGTTCTTATATAAAGGATGGCATAATTGAATTATTGCCTAAGTGATTGAAAACAGTGGTGCATATCAGAGCCATCTCTTCGAAGATGTTACAAAGACTAGTCAGGCCATGATGTTTACTTTATGTCTAATCCCTGTTTCCAGCAGAACGAGAAGTGCAAAGAATCTGTTTAGCCTGGAAGCCTACTGTGAGAATTTCTAAAATACTGTACCCTGAAAAATGAGAATGGCTCACCGAACAGGTCAAGTGATTTAGGTATCACAAGCTAAGACACTATCTTGTAATGCTAATTCTGTCACATCCCAATGCAACAGACTGTAGTTTTAGTAGATTTCACTTTGGATTTAATAAGGTAGATAAAGTGGGTACTGTTATTGAAGGTCAGTCTTTCTAACATCTAATGCTAAATATTTTTTCTAGGCAAAAAAAAAAAAAAAAAAGGGCATCATTACCTTCTTTGATCTTTAAAACATCTCCTCTGACTACTTTGTAACCATCAATTTCAGAAATGGTACACACGTCAGAGACACACTCATGGCCAGAAAATGGGCAAAACAGAGGATCACTACAATGATTATCCTGCTCTGCCAAAACATTCAGAAGCATTTGAAGTCATTTGGACTATTTATTCAACCTCTAGACAAGCAAAACCTGCACTCTTATCAGTACTGAAACTGGTTGCCCTTCCTCTATCTTTGAAACTAAAGTGCAAATTTCTCAATGCTCAAAAAGCAAAACTTTCCCTTCCCCTCACATTCTCCTTTGCAACACCATTGTTCCTAATACAATCCTCCTTTACTGCAATTACTAGATTGATGGCAATTATACGTTTTCAGGTCTGTCTCCACTACTATGCTGCTGGCCCTTGACTGAAAATAATACTACTACTTTCTTGATCTAGGCTGGGGTTCTCAGACTTTAGTGTTCACCAGAAGCACCTGGAGGGCTCATCAAAGGACAGATTGTCAAGCACCATCCTAGAGTTTCTGTCTCAGTAGGTCTGGGGTGTGGCCTGAGAAGGTGTTGCTCAATATGTTCCAGGTGCTGCTGATGCTGCTGAGAACCACTGCCCTAGTGAAGTGGTTAGGGGCATGTTTGCTGGAGCAAGTCTGCATATCTTGAACCCTGCCCAGCTACTTGCCAGCTGTGTGCTCACGGGCAAATTACTTCACTTTTTCATGCCTCCCTTTTCTCATCTGTAAAATAAGGATATCAATATGATAAAGCTCTTAGAGTTATTAAGATTAAGTGAATTAATACACAGAGAGCTTAATTGGTACCTGACACATAAGTGCTCAATAAATGTTTATAGATAACAAAAATTAAATTATCTTTATTGTTATTATTGAGCATTGAGATTATGTGTTCCAGAAGGTGCTTACATGGTGATAATCATTTTAGATGAACCTGAGACTACCAGTCTCTATAACTTGCCATGCTTTGTTTAAACCTTCCTTCCTTATACATGCCAGAGACGAAATTAATATTAAATGTGATTTCAATTTACATTCTCATTTTCTCTCCTAAATATAGACCTGGCAAAACTGTGTTCAAAGAGAAAATGTCAAATCCATTAAAATCAAATATAATTCATAAAAAACAAAATATATAATGTTGTTTTTGCTCATTAATTTGTTCATTTTTACATCACATCTTACTGAGTCTTTGTAAATAACTCCTTGTCACAACATTTTTCTAAAGATTGATACAGATATATTATAAATTCCTGGAAGACAATGTATCAATATTCGTAACTTCCACGAAATACTTAATAAATGAAAACTTTAGATAATACAATTTAGGAGGTATTATAAATCATTAATTTTAATTTGAGAACTGAAATATACAATCCATTTTGGAAAAACAAAATGACTCTAACTTAATCCTTTAAAAAGCTTTTAGGCTTTAGTTTATTTTTAATTATTTGACTTAATCTTATTGATTTTTCTTTTCAGTAATATACATTTCTGGTTTTGTATTATCATTAGAAACTTAAATAAGTAAACTGTACCACTGAAAAAACCCAAAAACTATTATGCTTAGTTTTCTAAGTTGTATGGCTGTGACAACCATATAAAAAATTCTGACAAAGTACAGATTACTCAGCTTAGAAATAAACATCAGTAAACTGTGAGGCAGGCAACAAATATTCTTCATACACAGATAGAAAGAAAGACACAGCAAGAAAAGAAGGATAATTTACAACCGTAAGTTAATTGTGAATAACTCTACTCCATCAGACTCACTGGTCCGGCACTTCCAGTTCATACGGTTTTATAAAATAAATGCTTCCTCTAAAAAGCTGTGGATAAATGAGTAGCATTTTAAGTGCAGAAACACATCTTGCTAACTAAAAAATTTTGTGGTGACCCCTTCTATAATTTGAAAAAAAATTAGTTCTGTTAAACGCCATTCCTTCTTTCTTGCTGTTGTTGTCAATAGATTTTGATTTTATTAAATTAACATACTTTATTTAAAAGCAGACTTTTTTTTGAGATGGAGTTTTGTTCTTGTTGCCCAGGCTGGAGTGCAATGGAACGATCTTGGCTCACTGCAACCACCACCTCCCTGGTTCAAGTGATTGTCCTGCCTCAGCCTCCCGAGTAGCTGGGATTACAGGCATGCACCACCACGCCTGGTTAATTTTGTATTTTTAGTAGAGACGGGGTTTCTCCATGTTGGTCAGGCTGGTCTCAAAATCCTGAGCTCAGGTGATCCGCCTACCTTGGCCTCCCAAAGTGCTGGAATTACAGGCGTGAGCCATTGCGCCTGGCCCAAAAGCAGACTTTAATCTGTCTACCAAGCAAATCTGCTTCCATTTTATGCATGCAGAGTTTTATACTAAGTCTATCTTTGCTAAAGATCTAAAGAAAATTATTTCTTTCCCAAGAAGCTGTGCATTCAGATTCTTTATCTATATCTGGGCTTCGGTATCTTCTATAAAGTAAGGAACTTCTATAAAATAAAGACGTGGTGGAATGGATTAGACAATCTTGAAGATTTACTATGGTTTTAATGATTTATAAATCTGTAAATATATAAACAAAAGTAAAAATTTTAAAACAACTGTTTTGAAAAATCCCAGTACTAGTTGCAAAAAACCCTGAGTTCTAGCCCCAGGTCTTCTACTATTCGTGTGGCACTGGGCAAGTCACTTGAGCTCCTGGGGCCCTAACTGCTGTGTGATTATAATGACAAAGATAAACTAGGTAACTCCTAAATTTCACTCTAACTTCAAAATACATACTTCTTAGAAAACCAATTAATTATATTCTGGAAGTTTAAAATCAAAATACCAGGGTACACTTTAGTATATAATATAATTTTAAAATGTTTTTACTATTTTTTTAATATGTGAGAAAGAATAAAGCACATACTAATAATTAAAGTTATTTCCATTTTTACAGGATTATATTATAATATGTTGCTCTATATTCCAGAAATAAAATTCAATTTACACTCCTTGATTTCTGCCTCTTTGTTCTGACATCTGCTATAGTCTGAACATTTATGTCCCCTAAAGATTCACGTGTTGAAACCTAATCACCAATACGACAATATTGAGAGGTCAGGACTTTGGGAGATGACTAGGATGAGAGGGTGGAGCCCTCATGAATGAGACTAGTGCCCTTATGAAAGAGCCTGAGGAAGCTTACTTGCCCTTTCCACCAAGAAGGCACCATTTATGAAGCAGAGTGCATGTCCTCACCAGATGCTAAACCTGCCAGTACCTTGCTTTTGGACTTTCCAGCCTCCAGAGTTGTAAGAAATAAATGTTGTTTATAAGCTACCTTGTTTATGGTCTTTTGTTATAACAGCCCAGTTGAACTAAGATACATCTGAGCACCACTGTATTCCTGGATCCTATCCCTCCAAGCAGAGGTGATGCAGCTGTCCTCCTCTATCTCAGAAGCCTAGTCTGCTCTGTGACTCCTTTTACAGAATGTGGGTCTCAAGGGGAACACTGTGGGTCAGTGGGAGCAGGGGGCAGAAAACTTTTTTCTGTAAAGGGCCAGATAGTAAATATCTTAAGTTTTACAGTTCATATGGTCTCTGTCACATATACTCAACACTGTCATTGTAACACAAAAACAGCCACATACAATACTTAACAACAACAAAAAAACAGACCGTGTTCCAATAAAACTGTATTGGTAAGCAATAAAATTTACTTTCATATTATTTTCACATGTCAGGAAATATTACTTTAAAATTTTTTCCAACCATTTAAAGAGGTAAAAAACCATTCTTAGCTTTAGGCTGTACCCAGCAGGTGCCAGGCTGCAGTTTGCCAACCCCTGCTTTAGGCTATTTACCTGATTAGATGTGTGCCCCACTGACCCTGCACTGCTCCTAAGGAAACACGCTTTGAACACTCTACAACCCAGCCTAGAGCTGTGTTAGAACCAAACACCACTTTCTTTCCAGCACCATAAATTATTATGAAAGACCCAGGAATTATTCACAACCATGAACTTCTTTAGCAACTCTGCCAAAATGTTTACTTCTTCATTATGTTGATGTAGCTAAAACTTCCACAAATTCCCAGAATATTAGATTTGCAACTTGCTTTCCTAAAGTCTCCTTCCTCACCTAAACTAATAGAGTACACTTGAGCTCTGAGCAAAAAGGGCCAAATCCCACTGGGCTTATGTCCAAACTTCATGTGTTTGAAAGTTTTATTCAGTGCAAGTGGTTTTAAAGTCACTTTTATAGAGACTCTTAGCATGAATTTTGGACCAATAGGGTGATATAAGCCTTTATATTTAATTCCCTGACCTACTAATATGAATGAGAAAACAAGAGAAACTCAAGAAATGAGGGAGGGTGCCAACTATATATTAAAATATTTCAGCCACAGACAGGTAAGGAGTAAGGGCAGCACCAGCCGGCATGCCATCCATCAGCACATAAGGAAGAAAGATACCCAGGGTGGAAATAAACAAGGCTTCTGTTGGAACTTCATCAAAACCCCAACTTGGAGCAAATGGGGTTAAAGATGAAAGCAGATCTTTGAGCAGTTCTTTGGGGAACAGGTTGCCACACAGCTGGAGTCTAGGAGGAAGGAATCCCACGGCAGCCCTCCCAGCCAGCACATGGTGTATTTGGCACACTGAACAGTGTGGGCCATCACCATGGCCAGCTCTGGAGGAGGGCATGAGGCTGCTGTGCTAGGTGAGGGAACCAGCACTGCCCCAGTTGGTTTCTAGCTGCTGAGACAGAGAGGGTAGCCACATCAATGCCAGGTCAACACTCCTTTTTCAGAAACTACTTCCTTATCTATCTGCGACAACTCTCTAACTTAAACAGAATTTCCACATGGGTAAAATGGCAATAAATGTATTGCCCCTTCTTCAGTCTATACCTGGAAGATCTAACAAACAGCTTCAGGCTTTTACTCAGGATCAATTTCAGCTCCTAATATTAAACAGACATTCTATTCTACAGATGAGCTAAAGAAAAATAACTGGACATTACAAAATATTCAACAGTTCAAAAGAAGAAAAGTTATTAACAGAGCAGAACAAATGACTTCTTCTGAAGCAGATTTATTGCAAGAAACAGAAGGACACATTTTAAAATCTCTAATTTGTGCTTTTAAAATTTTAGTAAGATTTAAGAAGACCCTGTATTAATAAAATAGGGACTAGTAGCCATGAAAAGGAAACAATCTGAGCATGTAAAATTACACTTACAAATAACACAACAGAAATTCTCACATTTTAAAGGAACTCAGTAAAGACAGAAGACAGCATATCAGATGCTGCAGAAAACAGAATCAGCAAATTAGAAGATATAAGAAGTTCTCCCAAAATTCAGAGTAAAAATCTAAAGAGAGAAGATAAATGGGGAATAGATTAAGGAGATGCAACATATGTTTACATTAACTTTAAGAAGATAATTTCTAAAAGATGATAAGAAAGACCAATGAATAAAATTCTAAGTCCAAGGTTATTTAAGCAAAAATTATTCGTTGAGGGAGGAGAAGTACAAAAAAAAATCTCTATTTCCTATTGTATAGGACAACAAAATATACACTTTCGGTCTTGGCAAAAAAAAAAAACCAAAAAAACAACAAAAAAAACCCAGAAATATCAAAAGAAAAAGAAAAGAAGAAAATTTTCCTGAGCTCAATTAAGACTTGAATTTTCAATTGAAAAGGCTCAATTATATTTAAATACTAATAAAAACACGACAACTGAACAGAGATACAATTTCTGAATTTCAAAGATTGAGAAAACTTTCTAGAAACATTTTGTCCAGACAGAGAAGAAACAAGTAAGTCTCCAACAAAGAAAGACAATGGGTTTGGCATTAGCTTTTATTCCACAATACTTCAAAACTAGATGACAATACTTAAAAGGAAGGTTAAAAGAGTTCTAAGCAAAAGGACTGTGACTCTAGTCAGGTTCATACATAATGGCAATGGAGCCTCTCAGTTATGCAAGAACTCATAAAGAAGATGACCCACTTATATCCTTCCTCAACCAATTACTCAATGTTTACCAACAACTGACAATAAAGTCAGAACACAATTCCAATAATTGAAGAGAGTACAGAAGAAATGAGCAGTAAACAGTGAATATGCCTGCAATTAAATTAAAAATAATTGTGGCTAATCTATCACAATCCTGATGTTCATTAAGAAAATAATTTAAGAAAGATGATAAGAAAGACCAAGGGCTAAAAACCTGATTTTAAGTCCCAGATTATTTAAACAAAAATTACTGGCTGAGGGAGGAGTAGTATCCTATTTTATAGGATAACAAAATATATACTTTAATTCTTGGCAAAAAATTGAGAAATATCAATTTTACAATGATGTCCTATTGGAATTTAAAGGCAATAATTATTAAAAAGAAATACAATGAAGATTAGAGAAAATATTTTGGTTTCAGATGAACTAAACTGGGTTTAAGGTTCAGCTATCACAAATCATGTGAATTTGGATAAATTATTAGTATCTCAAAGCTTTCATGATCTCATCTACAAAATAAGAATAAGTTTCTTTGTTATATGATTATTTTGAAATAAAAAATATATATATAGCCCATTGTCTGACACATGGCACATGTGGAGTATTGGCCATTATTGTTAATAATAAAGGGAAAAAAACTTGATAAATATAACAAAAGACAGAAAAAGATTAAAAGCTAAAGCCAATAGCTATATTAAACAGAAAGCAGAAATGGTTCAAAGAAGCACCACCAAACATATCAGTTATCATAATGCTTGAAGCTGGGTTAAGTTTTTCTATTGAAAAATAAAGACCCTTAGATAAGACTTTAAAAATACAGCTATTCTGTATGCTGTTTTTATAAAGACACATCATTCACTCACTCAACAAATATTTGGGTGCTCACTGTGTGCCAGACACTATTCTGGGATCTGAGGATATGGTCAGGAAACAAAACACAAAGGCTTTGACCACTGTGCAGTGCAGCACAATCCAGTAGGAAGGTTAAAGACCCTCAGGCTGGGACAGCCCTCACCGTGTTCAAGAAATGTAATCAGGTCTGTGTGGTGAAGCCAGCAAGCAGAGGAGAGTTCGGAGAGGCAACTGGGTCAGGTGGGGTAGATTCTACAGAACCTTTGAGGCCTTGTCTGGACTTTGGATTGTACCCTAAATTAGAAGGTGAGGAATTGGAGGGCTGTGAGTATGAGCAATGTGATCAAACTTCCTTTCTTTGGAAAGATTATTCTGATTGCTGTATTGAATAAAAATAAGGCCAATATTGAATGAAGGCCAATAAGAGTGGAGGCAGAGAGATCAGTTAGAAAATTAATGTAATAATCTAGGAAAGAAAGGACAGTGGCCTAGATAAGAGTGGTAGCAGTGAAGACAGTAAGTAGTTCGACTACTCTGGACTAGAAGGATTAGTTGACAAGATGAGTTAATTGTTTGGATGTGTAAAATATGAGAAAACGAAGAGTCAAAGATGACTACAAGTTTTTCGGCCAGAACACTGGGAAGGATGCAGTTATGAGCAGCTATGATGGGAACAGTAAGGGAAGAGTAGGTGTGGAGGAGTGTGGTTAGGCAGCCAGTTACAGGTGTGTGAAATCTGAGGTGCTCTTAGGGGGACAGGGAAAATTAAAAGCAATAGCCAGTCAGATATTTGAATCTGGAGAGGCCAGAACCAGAAATGTAGGTTCAATAGTCATCAGCATATAATGGTCCTTAAAGGCATAAAACTGAGACAGGGCACCCAGAGACCAGATGTAGACTGAGAAGAGAAGTGCAAGGACTAAGGTCTGGAACACATGGTGTTTACAGATGAATGAGATGAGGAGGAGCCAATGAAGGACATACAGAAAGCATGGTAAATGAAGTGGAATAAAAAACAGAAGACTGAGTGGTCTGGGAAGCCCAGAAAGGAAAGAGGGCAGAATGAATGACTGTGCCAAGGGCTGCTGACAGGCCAAGGAAGATGAGGTCTGAGAACTGACCACTGGGTTTAGCAATGAGGAGGTCGCTGGTGACTTTGACAAGGGTGGACTAGAGGGTAGTGGGGATGAATGTCTCAGAGGCAGAGTAGAAGACAGAAAGGAAGGAAAGAAATGGGAAAAGAGAACATACAAAAGTTTTTCTGAGGAACTTTAAGAAGGAGCAGAGAACTGGGAAAGTCAGTAATTCAAAAGACAAATGGGGTCAAGAAAGGGTTGTTTTCTTCTTAATGAAAATGACAGGATATTGATGAGAGAGAGAATATTGCTGTAGTCCTATGGATTTTTAAAAATTAAAGGGTAAACAAAAGAAAGCAAAAATTTAAAAAGGGTAGCCGTATAAGATTAAAGTAGAACTTGAGACAAAAACAATTACATGGGACAGACATTAACATATATTTGACCAATAAACAATGGAACAGACTTAAAAAGTTGTTAAAGTGGTATTCCCCAAAAGAATACTGCACCCAGGTGAATTTATGGACAAGACTGATAAAATCTTCAGGTAAATGATCATTTCTTTGCTTTTCAAACTGATTCTAACAATAAAAAGAAGGAAAAGATTTCAATTAATTTGAACAAATTAGCAGAAACCAATACCAACAACTGACAAGAGAAGGTACAAAATCAACTAATTGTTTCAAGATTGATACAAAAGGTCTTAAATAAAATACAAGTAGTTTAAATCCAGTAATTTAAGAAAAACAAAATCCAGGCAGGAGGGCTGGGTGCGGTGGCTCAAGCCTGTTAATCCCAGCACTTTGGGAGGCTGAGGCAGGTGGATGACCTGAGGTCAGGAGTTCAAGACCAGACTGACCAACATGGAGAAACTCTGTCTCTACTAAAAATACAAAATTAGCTGGACGTGGTGGCACATGCCTGTAATCCCAGCTACTAGGGAGGCTGAGGCAGGAGAATAGCTTGAACCTGGGAGGTGGAGGTTGCAGTGAGCTGAGATCGTGCCACTGCACTCCAGACTGGGCCATAAGAGCGAAACTCTGTTTCAAAAAAAAAAAATTCCAGGCAGGAATATAAGGATGGTTCAACAGAGACAATATGACTATATTATAATGTCATTTAAAATTTTTTAAAAACGAAATAGTATCAATATATGTTAAAAGAGCATTTACTATAAATTCAATTAATGTTAAGATAAAAATTATTAATTTAGGTATGAAAGTTATTGCTTTGGTATAATAAGGAATATTCTTCTGAAACCAACAGCCACCAAAAACCATATGCAATGAATCAAGAACAAGAGAAAAATACCAACTATTATTATCCTTCAATGGTGTCCCAGAAATTTCAATCAGTGTAATAAAACAAGAAAAAGATATTTTTAAAAGTATAACTACTAGAAAGGAAGAGATAAAATCATCATTTTTGCAAATGATATAGCAATTTAACTAGAAAACACAAGAGACTAAAATGAAAATTTATTAAAACTGATTTTTTAAGTTCAGTAAAATGGCACAATGCCAAAGACACAGGAATCAACAGCTTTTTGCAGACTAAATTAGGCAGATTTCTAATTTAAAATTCTCTTTACAAAAGTAAGCACCTCCAAAAATTTCTCTAGTGTTTTCCAATAAAAATGTAATGTGAGTCACATATGTAATTTTAGATAAGCCCAGTTGCCACATTAAAAAAAATACAAAAATATACTTTATGTAACATAATAACCCAAATTATTATTCCAATATATCTAATTGATATTTTTAAATGATTTTTTTCATACTGAGTCTTCAAATTCTAGTGGTTTTTGGTAGTTAGTTAACCTGTTTGTGTGTTAGCACACTTAACAGTATTATTTCACATCTTCACTAACCACCTGTGGCCAGCAGCTATTGTATCAGACAGAGCAACTCTCATAGGCCTAGATGTATGCCTAAGAACATCTGTGCAGAACGTACAAACTCGAAAATGGCAAAGTGCTACATAACACAGGAGATTTCAGAAAGAGGACAAACATATTACATATTCATAGATGAGAATAGGAATGTGTGTCTTTGAATACTGATATCACTGTAAAGATATCGATTTTCCCTCCCAGGTTATTATATAAATTCAACACAAGCCTAAGCTAAATTCCTGTAACATTTATGTAGAAGACCTGACAAAAAGATTTCAAAGACTGGAAGCATAAAGATCAAAGAATATCAAGAAACTTTTGAAATGACAAGTAAAAACGATTGGGATTTGCCATATCAGATATTTAAATATCAAATATTTACAATTTATGAAAATTACAACCATATGATACTGACAGCTCAACAAAGAGACTGTAAGAACTAGTATGCATAAGAATTTGGTACAGCATGTGACAAAGGGAGAATGAAAAATAAGTGGGAAATGAATACATTAGTAAATACATATTAATAGTATTCAGGCCACTTGTAAAAAATATAAAGTTGTATGTCTATTTTATAATGTTTACCAAAATAAATACTACACAAGTCAAAGGTTTAAATGAAAAACTAAAAAGCAGTAAGATGATTAAAAAATCTATAGTAAATGTTTGTATTATTTTGGAGTGAGAAAAGTTTTCTAGGATAGAAATCAAAGAACGAGAGCAACAGATTTGGTGATAAAACCATCTATGTATCAAAAGCATAAATAAAAAGCTAATTTTCAAACTGGTAAAATGATTCCAACATATATGAACAATAAAATACTAATACTCTTGATACATAAGTAGCTTTTACAGCTCATTTAGAGAACAAGGTGAACAATCCAAAAAAAAAAAAAAAAAAAAAAACCTAAGGACATAAACAGGCCAATTCCCAGGAGAAAATACAAATGTTCACCTATGAAACTGGCAAAGATGAAAAGACAACGATCATGTCGGACAAAGGTGTAAAGGAATGGTAACTGCTGTGAACAACCTTTCCTGAAGGAAACTTGGCAGTATGCATAAAATGCCTTAAAAACATATACAGTCATGTGCCACATCACAATGTTTCAGCTCACAATGTTTCACATATATGAAAGCGGTCCCCTAACATCAGAACGGAGCTGAAAAATGTCTATCACCTAGTGACATCATAGCCATCATAATGCAGCAACACAACATGTTACTCACGTTTGTATAAAATACATCATACTTGATTAATGATAATAAACAATGATGTTACTGGTTTGTATATGTACTACGCTATAATTTTTATAATTATTTCACGGTGTACTCCTTCTACTTATCAAAAAAAAAAAAAGTTAACCATGAAACAGCCTCAGGCAGATCCTTTGGCAGGTATTCCAGAAGAAGGCATTATCATTACAGGAGATGTGTGTTATTGCCCCTGAAGACCTTCAGTGACAGAAGATGTGGAGGTGGAAGACAGTGATATTGATTATCCTGACCCAGGGTAGGCCTGATGTGTGTGATTATGTCTTAGGTTTTAACAAAAATGTTTAAAAAGTAAAAAAAAAAAAAAAAAAAAAAAAAAAAAAAAAAATTGAAAAAATATTGAAAAAACTTACGGAATAAGGATATAAAGAAAAAATGTTTTTGTACAGTTTGTACAATGTGTATGTTTTAATCTAAATGTTACAGGAGAGTCAAAAAGTTAAAAAAATTAAAAAGTTTAGAAAGTAAAACAGTTATAATAAGCTAAGGTTAATTTATTCTTAAAGAAAAATATTCTTCATAAATTTAGTGTAGCCTAAGTGTACAGTGTTTATAAAGTCTACAGTAGTGTACAGTAATGTCCTAGGCCTTCATATTCACTGACCGCTCACCCAGAGCAAATTCCAGACCTTAAGCTCCATTCACGGTGAGTGCCTTATACAGGTGTAACTTTTTTTTGTTTTACACTGTATTTTTACTGTGCCTTTTTAATGTTTAGGTACATAAATACCTACCCTTGGATTACAATTGCTTACAGTATTCAGTACAGTAACATGCAGCACAGTACGGTTTATAGTCTAGGATCAATAGGCCATACCAAATAGCCTACGTGTGTAGTAGGCTATACCATCTGGGTTTGTGTAAATACACTCTATGACGTTTTCACAATGACAAAATCTCCAAACAATGCATTTCTCAGAATGCAGCCCTTCTGTTAAGTGACTCATGACTATACATCTTTCCACTTACATGAGGTACCCAGACTAGATAAATTCATAGATGCAGAAAGTAGGATACAGATTACCAGGGTCTCAAAGGGAGAGTAAACTGGAAGTTATTTTAATGGGTACAGAGTTTCTGTTTGGGATGATGAAAACATTCTGGAAACGGATAGCAGTGATGGTTATGTGACATCATGAATGTACTTAATGTCACTGAATTGTACACTTTAAAATGGTTAAAATGGTCAATTTTATGTTATGTATATTTTAACACAATTTCTAAAACCTCCATTGCATGACTATGAATTTTATTAAACCATTCTCCTATTATTGAATATTTGGGTTCTTTTTCCAAATTTTTAAACAATTAAAGATAATACTATGATAAAAAAAAATCCTTTGACTCAGCATTTTAATTTGTGGATATTTATCTTATGGTAATAATTAAGAAGATGTGTAAAGATATGTATTTTCCTCCTGGCACTATTTGTAACAGCAAAAAATCAGAAACCTAAATAACTAATGCATAGGATTAGTCAAATAAATTACAGCACATAATGGAAAATTAGAAAGCCAATAAAAAGTGTGCTGCAGACATATATCTATTTATATTAAGGGGAAATAATTAAAAATAATATGGTTGACCAGATAAACTTTAAAGGAAGTAAATGTTCATACGTGCATAAGAAAGTATCTGAAAGAATATATAATGGGGTTTTGCCAGGGGTCATCTCTAAGGAAATGGGGTTTAACTGCTTTTTTATGCTTTTTCTTACTTGTCCGTATTTTCTGATTTTTTGGCAATGCACACAAACTCTTTTAGTAAAAAGAAAAAAATTAATAAAAGAAACTTAATTTTGAATAAAACATAGATAACTCCTCCCAGTTATTTTTCTTTTCTCAGAAGGAACACTGTGCCTTTGTGTACTGGACAAAGTGAACCGCATCGCCCCAGAAAAGAAACATAAAATGCCAACTGAATGACTGTCTAAAGCTTGTTATTATATGGAACCAGCCAATAATTGTTTCCCCAATCTGAGAAACTAGACATTAGATTACACAAAGATATCCCTTTGGGCTTTTGGTTTGCTTCTTGGTTGACCATAGTAGGTATATTACAAAGCAGTAATGAAAACACTTTCTATTTTTGCCAGTGAGGTGGGTTTTCTTTTAGAAATGAGGAAGACGATGTCCCTGAAGAGTAAGGCTACACACAAAGTGAGACATTCAAGTACCTCAATGGAACCTAGTAAAATTAGAGCAAGAAAACTAAAACACCTTTAAGAGTATCTCAAAAGCTTGTGTAGCTGTAGAAGGATTAAAACTGTGAATTTAGAGGTACAGGCAAACAGATCCAATCCTAAAGGCATTTTTGTTTGGGTGTCCCACACATTAAGCTGTAAATCTGAAACAGGAAACTTGAAATCACTAAGGTCACATATTTATAACATCATATTCAATTAGGTTAGAAAAGTGCAATATCTGTCATCATGTCATAAAAAGATGTGTTTTTCTCTCAGATCTCTTATAAAGAAAAGCTCCCTATATTGTTAAGGATAGGGCTGTTTTCAATCAGTTACAAGGAGCAATTCAATTACTAGATGGTTTAGTGCAGTAACTGACTCCAGACTAATTTAATTTCTTTAGGTCTCTAAAGATCAATTGATCTGATTTGTCCCATCCCCAAAGGCTGTTTATGAAAAATTCAGACTTAAATATCTGGAAATGAAATCCAAAACCTCGGCCAATTTCACACTACTTAGGTCATCTTGCAAACTTTTAGCTAGTCATGTAAGAGTGCTGTCTTTGCCCTCAGACCATTGAAAGCTACTTAGCTTCATGTACATGTGAGTGCTCCCACATCAGGATGCTTATCCAATAAGTGGAAAATGTGGCCACATGCATTATCAAATCTGCCGTTCTAAAGAGCAGTCAGACTGAGTACCTCCTATCTTGTAAACCAATGTGCAACTACAAGGCTATTTTTACTCTAGGAGTAGTTTATTAAGACTATGAAACATAGAGTTACATGGGATAAAAGTTGTTAGATGAAATGCTCATATAACAAGATGAAGAACTTGTAATTATTTTACATTTTTAGATTTATAAAATGCTGTCATAAATGCCAGCTTATTTGATTCTCAGAATAAACCTCTGAGGTGAGCAGGGTTATTTTTTCCATTTTCTAGATGAGCGTACAGACTCAGAAGTCTGGTGACTTCTCCAGGATCACTCACCCAGGGAAAGGCAGAGGTGAGATTCTAAGCCCTAACTTTTTTTTTCTCCCAATATATCACGCGTACCCCCATGGTCTGAGACAGAAAATACGACACACACTATAAAAACAGATCACTATCACCCCACTGCATCATTGTCTCCATTCTTACTTAATACCTGAATAAAACTGAGAAAAAGTTCACTTATAACAATCCCAACTACATAAACCCGGTCTGCAGCAGGGCTTCTGGCCCTCAGAAACAGGAAATAAAGTCATGCCTAAATGAAGTTGCCTTTTGCAAGTGGACTCCTTTGTTGTCCATACTGCTGGTACCACATTCTCAGTGACTTGTATCCCACCTAATTTGAGTTACCACTTGCCTTCTCTCTGCACTTTGCAATGGATTTTCAATCACAAGCTCAAGTTTCTTTTCCTGATCTCAACACTTCCAACCAACTTGTCAAGCTCTCCAACTATTTAATCTTCCTTTTCTGCTCAAATCCCATAGTTCCTGGCCAATATTCAGCCTCTCCTGCTTGCTCCTCTGCTTCCCCACTGAGCCTCTAAGTCTGTTCCCCTAAATCAAACCTCCCCCTCACATTCTGCCATTTGGGAAGGCTTAGGAAGGCTGAGACAGAGGTTGTTAAAATATGTAATTATCTTTTAATTTGAGTTGCCAAGATAGATTAGACAGAAGTGCTGAGGTCAGGAGATGTGGCTATATAGGTAACAAAGAGTGCAGCAGAAATGTGCAGCAGTTAGTAGGGAAATTACACAGATGTAGAGATAAGAAAATCAGTGGTTCTGGTGGCTAGAGAACTTCCCTGGTCAATCAAGACATTGGACCACATAAAAGAATTAGTGTGTTTAAGAAGTACAAATAATCAATTAGGTTTAAAAATCTTCTCTTTGAAAAACAATTTTTGACATTCATACTGGGCAAAACATGTATCTCCATATAGTCATTACTCATCACCTCAATGGTCTCAAACTGCATGAACCATTTTAATTGAGTAAAAAGTAGGGTAAGTTACAGGCACATGATTTCACTTGTCTTCTTAGAGGTCCTGAGGCCTGCCTGATGTCTCTCCTATTAAATATAAAGCAGTCTACTACATTGGTAAAATTATGTGACCTTGAATTAAATTACATCTCCTTGTTTTAAAATTCCCAACTACCCTTACACTCTTTGTGTTAGCAAATATATCTACTTGGGAAGGTAAAAGGCTATCACGGTTCTGTTTCTCTACAGACTGCCACTCATTGAGACACGAAGCTTAAGAATGTCAAGAGGACTAAGTCTTTAATAACAACAAAGCCCTATTTTTTATAGTAGAATAAATGTCCTGACCAAAGAAACTATTTCACTCAGAAATTAAGCATATAATAGATCCAGTCACAGTAGCTGTCAGACTTAAGCAGTTGCATATGTACAAGGAATGGGGTGCAGAGAATAGAAGACTATATATAGTAAGGTTATGATTCTCTGGTGTCGAAAGGAGTGTGTTGTTACAAACTCCCTCTTCTCTTGATCTTATCTGAACAAGAAAGTAAACAGAAAATTCTCATTACCTCTCAATGTCAGTGAGCCTGGAGGAATCCCGGAATCCTTTGGCAAAAGGATTGCTATCTATTTTCAGCTTTGTTATCTGGAGAAAGAATGGGTACAAAACAGTATCATTTATGAGGTCAAGGAAGTAAAATCAGAAATAGTTTGTTCATTCTCCATAGCACACCAAGAATATCTTAATGTTTCTCAGTGTCCTGAGAAGGGTGGAAAATGCTACACATGTTCACAAGAGGGACAAATCCCAGCCAGGTGGGATGGTAAGGGAAGGCCTCAGAGAGGAGGTATTGAGGACAGGCTGGAGGTTGACAGATAGATACAATTAGGGAAGGGAGCCTTTGAGGCAAAAGTAGATGTGAACTGGGGTGTGCAGTATTTAATATATTATATAATATGTCAAAGGCTAGGGCTGAACTGAGGAATGGGAGAACCACCTAAATGGGAGAATTATGCAGAATTCCAGCATTGGTAGAGAATGAAAGTAAGAATGCATTTGACTTGGTGACATCTTTTTTAGTACTGTGAGTACATATACATACCATAATAGATAAAAGGTAAAATGGCCAATAATAGCCTCATGTTCAATATGATATTGATATACATGACATAAATACATGACATAAAGCCTTCTGAATATAAATTTTCTCCTATTTCCCTTTCCATTTGACTAAATCAGAATCAAATTAGTCCATCTTTTGTTATCCCTCCATGAAATGTTATTTATAAACTCTATGTTTTTATGGAAAAACACATTCTAATAATAATCACAGTCTGAAATATTAAATGTCCATGCTGTGGTATTCAGAATTCCCATAGTACTACTATTAGTGTAGAAAGATCCATGAAATTATATGCACCATGCCTCTGAAGGAGAATACATTAAGTTGTAACGAGAAAATAAAGGAAACACTGATTAAAAGATACTCAACATGGAAAATACTGGAATTGTTAGAGCTGAAAGGAAGCTGAGAGACCATCTAGCCCATGGTCTTATCCGACAGATAATCACGCACAGACTCAAAGAGCACAAGGGCCAAGATTCAGCTGGTCAGTAACTGAATTAGAACCAAGAAAACCTTTAAGGAATCATAGCTTCTCAGTATCAAAATTAGAACCCATGTTCATCTCTAGAGAGAAATGCATGCTAAAGATTCTTAACGGGGAAAAAAGTTACAGGTATGTCTTCTTCTTTCAAAGTAAGGAGTACACAATCAAAACAGATAGTTTGAAATACTCTTGCCAGGCCGGGTGCCGTGGCTCACGCCTGTAATCCCAGCGCTTTGGGAGACCGAGGTGGGCAGATCATAAGGTCAGGAGTTCGAAACCAGCCTGACCAACATGGTGAAACCCTGTCTCTACTAAAAATAAAAAATTAGCCAGGCATAGTGGCATGAGCCTGTAATCCCACCTACTCAAGAGGCTGACACATGAGAATCACCTGAACCCGGGAGGCAGAGGTTGCAGCGAGCCGAGATCGCGCCACTGCACTCCAGCCTGGGCGACAAGAGCGAGAGCAAGACTCTGTCTCAAAAGAAAAAAAAAGAAGAAAAAAAGAAATACTCTTGCCAAAAAGCAACTTTCTCCCCAAAGTATATCTATAGAACACTTTAAACTGTTAACACATGAGGAATTTCTTTTTTCATTTCAAAAGAAATGTGGTTTTTTCTTTTTCATGGTTTCTGAACACTTTCAGAACCAAGGCACAAGCTGCAAAGAAGCTATTTATGCCTCACTTAAAATGAAACCTCCCATACTAACCCAGCCAGAAAGACTCCTCTATCAGTAACACTGGCAAATTATAAGATTAACTCTTTGATAATATTAATTTTAAAAAACATTTGACAGTGCCTCAGAAATGCTCATTTTTAGCCCATGAACATTCACTGCTGAGCAGTTAGAAGAAAATAGCTATGCTATGAGCATGGTAAACAGGGAAGCAAATAAGCTACACAAATCAGAAACCTGTTCTCATGGACAGCAACAGCTAAGACATGTATATGAAGAGAGATACAGGAAAGAGTTTATAGAGAACCTTCTCACACACAGCTACCACTCTCTGAAGAATGAAGCCTTGTTTCATCCACTTATTCCGACTAAGACTTGTTTTTGAAAGTCAGTTTTGGGAGGGAAGGGGAAAATATTTTTTTGTTTGAAATAAATTATAAACATCCTCTAAAGCCCAGGCAATCGATACAGTCTACGATTACAAATATCAACAAGATTTTAAAATCCTCCAGGACATGAGCTATGTCTCTTTGTAATGAACAACTATACTTAAAATACGTTCTACTTCTGCAGTACTTTATAGTTCATTAATATGCTTTCACAATAATTCATCAGCAAATAATGAGGATAAATCACCATGCACATGCACTGCGCTAGATGTCGGATGACATGCACAGCTAATCAGAGCTGGAACTGGCTCTAAATGATGCTAAAGAAGGTGGCACCACCTCCAACAAACAGAGACATTAAGGGTAAATCAAACCCACATGAAAATTTCAAACTGAAACTGTGAGGTGGAGCAATAAAGGTAAGGCTGCCTTTAAATAGCACATTTATAAAATTGAAAAGTAAACAGGCTTGCCAATGGATAAAATTTTCTACAGACAACAACAGATAATATAGCTGATAAAAAATTCATTTTGAAAGAACTTTTTACAGCCATCTCTCTAAGATATGAATCATATCAAGCTTTTTCTGAGTCTTTATAAATGAAAAGGGTAGAAGGTATTACCTATCTGTTCTAATGATTAAAGATGGACTTTTGACATATTTTATCTCTGAAAAGAATTTTGAAAATCACATTTCTTGTTCTTTTTTCAAAAGATAAAGACTATTGGCTCATAATATGATTGAGAAGTTATCTTAAATTCTCCAGTGCTCTAATACCACAGAAAATACATACTCTCAAAACACGTGTTGCTCAATTGATGTGTCACCATATCTAATAATACTGCCATACTTTGAGCAAAGGAGTAACTTAAATTCAACATGAGTTTTCAAATGTCTTTGGATTTTCTCTCATTACGAGAATTATCTACTGCTAATATCATTTTAATCCAACTTTCATAATTCCTAGGAGTATCAGTGGAAATTTCTTTACATTTTGATATAATTTCAAACTTCAGGAAAGTTGCAAGAATAGTACAGGTGCTCTTATACACCCAGATTTACCAATTAGCCACAGCAATGATTTAGTTTTAGTGTACTAATCAGAAAAAGAATTCAAAACAATTACTTTCTCTATTTCTATTTAATCTAATTCTAGGGAAAATAATTGCTTTTGCACGTGAGAACAGAAAAAAACTGAATGGATCTATTATCACTAAAATTGTATGGGAGCTCTGGGTTGATGCTACACATTCCTGAACAGCTTTTATGGGGTATTAATAATTAGCAGCACAGAGATTGTGGATTAAACTTCTTTGTGAGCCCACCATGTTCCTTGTAGCCCACTGTCACTAGACTCTGAATCTACTAGGGTGTCCACAATAAGAACCCCACAAGTATTTGTTGAGCTTTACCTCAAGAACAAGCACAGTCAGAAATATGATCTCACCTTTTCATCAATTATGAACTAAGTGAAACCATGAATTTACAGGAAAAGCATTTCACTTTTTAAATTTTAAGATAAAATAATTTTTAAATAGCAAAATTTTAACATTCTAGGTAATCATACGTTTTAAAAGGTCAGACATAGAGTTTATGCCACAATATTTAAATAAAGACCAGTAGCTATATAGAAATTCATTTTTAAGGTGTAGTTTTACATCTCTTTATGAAATTTGGGATAACTGAAAAAAAAAAAACACTGAGAACTGATGAGAAAAAAAAGCTGAGTTACAGACAGTGATTTCAGGTGGACACCATTTCATTCATGTCCGAATAGAGGATGCCTGCAGCTTGTAATGTTGTTGAACAAATCACGTTTATCAAAAGTAATCCTAAAAGAAGTATCAAAAATAAATCAGCTACCAAACATTGTATGTACAGAAACCAGAGATATGGCTTCTTTATAACTCACAACTTCTTGAAAGCAGCAATGTTTCTCACTTCACCAAGAGAAAACACTAACAAGCAAGGTTAGTAGTATGTGCTTAAGAAATGCTACTGTTTAGTGTGGGTCTACATATATCCAAGTTACTAATTCAGTCCAAAACACAACCCTGCTTTTTCGTGTATTTAAATAATATAGAACATAATGCAATTCCTAACCAAAATGTTCACTCTTTTGGCATCTCTATTATCTTTAAGTAAATGTGTGGAGGGCAGATTTTGACACTACCTGCTGTGCAAAAGAGAAGGGAACCTTTTGCAGTGGTTATTCTGTATAATATCACTGGACTCTGAATCCAGCTAGGGTTCCCAGCCACAAGGTAAAATTGGCCCTCAGAGACCATTTCTCCAATTATCAGGAAAATATCTGACCAAAGGCATTTAAAAATGAAACTTGACCTACACTTCAACTCTACAGCAATGGTCTGCCGGCTCAAAAACAATGCATGACCTTTCAATCTTAAATTATAAAATAGTTTGTTGAAAGTGTAATGTATTTAGCTTTTATCCAATAATGTAAAGAAATGCAATCATTCCCTCACAAAAACCAGAGAAAGAAATAGCAAATAAAAGGTCCTACTTTCATTACTTACAAATGAAACTACAAGGCACAATAAATGAGGAATTTTTTCACAAATTGTTTTGGAAACTCTGACTTGGATTTCAATAGACATGAAAATAGCAGTCATATCCAAAGCTTAAGATATATGAAAGTGGTCCTAAATGTGAATTTTTAAATCTTCCTCTCTTTTTTCCTCCCTCTTTGTTCTTTGTATGTGAAAAAATTCTAATACTATACCTAGTATATATTTACTTTATTTCCTATATATTTATTATATGTTATAGGCTATTATATGCTGCACGATATATTATTGTATGCTATAGGAAAATTACTACACAAACTTGGTAGAGAAGTGAAGTCACAGTAGATGGTAGAAGGCCTAGAAAGAGTCAAGGATAACTTTAGAAAATGACATAGGACTAATGAAAATGCTAACCCACAAGTTCATTTATTCACTGCACATATGTTTACTGAGCACCTACAAGAGGAATTTTGATTGGTCTTACGAGGTTTATAAACCATTTGCGAAACTGGCCTGTCAGGATATAAAATCAAATTGTTGACTATTAACTGGATTTCTATTTTAAAGGCATATGGCTTTGTGCAAGCGGCTATGGTTTTAAAGGTGGATATCGAAAAATAAACTCAGACATAGTAGAATCTATGAGAAAATTAATTCTGAATTTAGTCCCTTCCATTGTGGTTACTCAGCAATGAAATGACATACTAATCATATTAATACTATACTTAATGCAAGAAAGAATAGCTGGGCACTGATGGCTAGATTTTGATCCCATTTATGATATTAATTAGAAATAAACCTTTGCAAAGGAGCAACTTGTGTTGAAATGTGCATATTAGTATCTTCAGCTATTTTCATTACCCATATTTTCAAAGTCAGTTTTTGATGACACTGTCAGTGGTCACCATTTCCTTGGCCTTGCAATCTATCATGATGCCACCAAAAAGGAGGAATTAAAACCCAGAAGATCAAAAACCTCATACTGGTTCTGTCACTTACCAGATTTGTGACCTTGGGTGAATGTCTTAACCATTCTGACCTCAGTTTCTAATTCTACAAAATGGGACTCGTGGGGCCTTCTTCAAGGCATACAGTGTCAGAATTAAATGAGGTGTTTAGAAAAAAATGTGGGAAGATTTTTCTAAATTAAAAGTAATAAATCCAAACCATGAATTTTAGCTGGATCCTAGTTCAGAGGGGGTTTAGGGGCAGTTGGTCTATCCTGGAAATTTTAATATAAACTGAATACTAGGTGATATAAAGAACAAATTCTTATAAATTTTCTTAGCTGTGATAAAGATGTTGGGATTACAAAAATAGTGTTCTAATTGTCAGAATACGCTTAAAGAGTGTTTAGAAGTGTCAGGAGGCATGCAATTTAGTTTCAAAAGGGGAGGGAAGAAACTGGGAAGGAAGAGGGGAAGTACATTTGCATATAGAGAGAGGAAGAGGGAGGAAAGAGAAAATTTGGGGGAAAAGCAAATTTGGCATTGCTGAATCTGGGTGGAAGGCATGTGAGGTTCATTTTACTATCTGTTTCGTTTTTTGTATATCTGAAATTTGTTCTAAATAAAAAATCAAGTAGAAAAACAAGAATTAAATTAGAAAATGTCATTAAAGATGTGGTTCCAGTTGGATACAGCGAGTACTAGCAGATATTCTGACCTCCTGTTAAGGATGATCATCATCGTGTTACACTTGCTGATGTGTGGTGTGAGCAGCACATTTGTTTAAAAAAAAATGAGCATAAAGAGCTGATGCTCTCTAAAATCAATGTCTCAGAGTCTATCAGGGCCAAGAGCTGAGAGAGGGTGAAGTTCTGCTTCTTTGGGAACAGCAGGCACTCACAGCTTAGGGGTTAAGGGCACTCCCTCTTGAATCTTAACCACCTGAATTCAGATCTGCAATGGGAGGAGCAAGGTCACTTCAGATGACTTATTTAACTAGTGCCTCAATTACCCCAACTGTACGATGCTGAATAAAAATACGATTGTTCCTATCTCATGATATCATTGAGAAGATCAAGTATGATTATGAATTCAAGTGGTGTCTTGCACATAGTAAGTACCCAAATGTTAGTTGTTATTTGTATTATGTAAATAAGACCCTCCTATGATATGAGAGGTCCCGCCAACACTTACACAGTCTTGCTCTCTCACCTATTAAACCAAATCTCAGGCATTATACTTTAAAGTTTACTAGAAACTTTAATTTTTGTTCATCTCTATAATTTTCACTAAAAAAAATAAAGAGGAAAACAATTTACCTCCTCCTGCTTTGGCCCTCTTTAAAAAGAATTATGATAAAAGCAATGAGGTTTCCACATGACAAGTGTCTATGCCATTCCCAAACATCAATAAGGTTTCTTAAGTGAGCATAAATTTAAATTGCTATAATATATTAGCATGGTGTACATTATAAAAGCTATGAAATCAATTAGTATAAATGAATGGAATGTTTTCGGAATCTTTTTGGAGCCTATGATATTTGCATTCCACGTGCCCTCAAATAAATTAAAAACAGGATTGCTGGTTTCAGTGTTCCAGATTCGCAGAGAAACAGCATTAGTGCTTTAGGCCTTTGTAGGCTTCCATCTAAACCCCAACTTTTAGTTTGGGCATTCTCTGAATGTTTCCACTCCTGTGTTATGATCTTGGAGATAATTCAAAGGTTACAATACTTGCCTTTACTATAAGATGATCAGCATGATAACAATTACACATTAATTTCTCTATCTCATTAACTAATACACCACTAAAATTTTAAAATACAAATGGTGACAAATTCTTTTTTTGACATTTCTGAGATAGCCCCATCATAACCACGTCTTATTTACAGAGCACCTTACAGCTTCCAAAGGCTTAAACAAGCCTACACACACAACTACATTTGATCTTCACAGCAATCCCCTAAAATGGTCTGGTCAGTTCTTGGCCCTAATATCTAGGTAAGGAAAACAGCAGCCACTGGTGAAATGAAATCTACTCAAAGTTGTATAGAAATCCTAGGAGAGTAAGCCTTACATACATCCACTCTGGCCATCTGCCCACATCCCTTTTCCAGGCTTCTACTACCTCATTTGTGTGAGGCTGGCTGTGATGTCAGCTTCATCTTGCCTTTCCCGAGGGTCTCCACACCACCTCGCTTTCAGGTGACCATCCTCCCCGGGACTCTGAGCCATCTACCAGGCAGCATCTAATAGCTACTCACTCAGAAACCAAAACCTAACAACATCAAGACAAGAGGAGAGCAATAGTCTTGGCTACCTATGACCAATGAAACAAACACAAGATACAAAGACACAGAGAGGTCATAAACAACTGAATGTGTCAAGTAAACTGAGCATGTGACTTCCTTTTATACTGAAGTGTATGAAAAGGAATTCTATTTCTGGTCCTTTCTGATGGAGAGAAGTTACTCACCCTGTCTTAGCTTCAGCTTCCTCACCTATGGAGTGTAGTACTGCCACAGCCCCTTAAGCTTATGCTGGGCACAAAAGAAGAAAATGTATGGGAAGTGTCTATCAGTACATGGCCCTTAGTATGGCCTTGATAAATATTTACTAAGTTGGAATAAGCCCTATGGATGAAGAAATGCATTAATTTAAGTTTTTTTTTTAATTTTATTATTTTTTTGAGGTGGGGTCTCGCTTTGTCACCCAGGCTGGAGTACAGTGGTGAGATCTCTGCTCACTGCAACCCCTGCCTCCCAGGTTCAAGCGATTCTCCTGCCTCAGCCTCCCAAGTAGCTGGGACTACAGGCACCTGCCACCAGGCCCAGCTAATTTTTGTATTTTTAGTAGAGACGGTTTCACCATGTTGGCCAGGCTGGTCTCGAACTCCTGACCTCAGGTGATCCACCCACCCTGGCCTCCCAAAATGCTGGGATTACAGGCATGTGCCACCGCACCTGGCCAAAAATGCATTAATTTTAAATGTGACGTACAACAGAGAGTAAAAAGTATAGGTTGAGTATCCCTTATCTGAAATGCTTGGAACCAAAAGTATTTTGGATCTCAGATTTTCTCAGATTTGGGAATTTTGCATTATACTTACAGGTTAAGCATCCTTAATCCACAAATCTAAAATCTGAAATGCTCCAGTGAGCATTTCCTTTGAGTGTCATGTCAATGTTCAAAACGTTTCAGATTTTGGAGCATTCAGATTTTGGGTTTTTGGATTAGGGATACTCACCCTGCATATAACTCAATAATATAAATTAGATATCTTGATGTTACATACTATAGTTTACTATCTAAAAAGACATTTAAAATCATTTTACCAGAATTATCTCACCCTAAATTATAGCTGAATAAACCTTACAAAATATCTAAAGTATCAGCAGTTTGGGCAGTTGGATAGAATAGGTGTGTTTAATTGAGCAGAGAAACTGAACTTTTAAATTTTATGAAGCAACAACAACATGGTTATACATGTTACCAGGAGGAGGAAAAGGAGGCAAGCAACTTTCTGGAGAAGAAAATGTGAGAAGGCAGATTGGGGTAGGTATGGGTGGGGAAGTGGGCAGTTAAAAACCTGACCCATAATGTAGAGATTCTAGAAACTATAGTGTAATACACAGTCACTCAACACACTCTTAGAGGTCCTAGCCCTGAAACTCAATAGCTCTCTGCAAAGTGAACATCCATTTTGAGTACTTGGATATCTCTTCTCTCCAAGAAAATATAAGAACCTCCTAAATCCTTCTCTTATGCAGGAACTAAATTGTGAACTGTACACTCACCAGTTGATTCTGGTAGGCAGTGACTGCCGTAAAAACTGTTTCTGGAAAGATGAAAGTTCTAAATTCTTCAGACTTCAGGTTGAGCAATGAGGCTGTGTGGTCTTTCTTCTTAATGATGTGCACCCTTGGCTGGTACTTATGCATTGAGTTCAAAATTATCTACAACAAAAAGATGGGAAGTACTGAATTTTACATACTTAATACTGCTAAACAGGCCAAATTACAGTGAGGCAAGAAAGAACCAAATGGTCTACAATTTCAAAGTCAATTTTAAGATATGGATCTACCCTTTCCAGCCTTAAGGCAAATCATTTTCACAAGATACTGCAGAGTCATTGTTGTGAATCACATTTTACCAAAACAACTGCAAACCACACAGGTTGTTTCAAGCGTCCTTTCTAAAATGGTAGGGGGAGAGGTCATCTGAAGGATAAGTTTTACCTATTTTTAAAAATCAAGTCTTTTAAATACTTTTGGTTTGCTAGTCTAGTTAGACCAAAGGATGCATGTCTAAATTTTCTAAAATAAGAAATCACATATTCTAAGAGGCCAGATTATTATTTATGGAGAAAAAAATAAAAGAGTTTAGAAAAGCAGCGGGGTGTTAGACTTGGGTAAAAATTTTGAATCTGTCAGTTTCTAGTCCTTTAATCCTTAGCCAAGTGATCTCATCTCCCCAATTCCTAGTTTTCTCATATGCAGAAACAGTACTAACCTCGTAGGGCTGGCACAGAGGAAACAGGAAGTGCTCAGTAAATGTGAACTGTATTATTATTAGTAATAGAAGGAGTATTTATGACATCTTCCTTGATTTCTAACTTCTAGTTATTAAACCAAACTTGAATCATGATAGCCATCTTCCATTCTGCAGCTAGTAAAAGTTGCCAAGTACTCAGAAATCATAAACACACCCTTGTTAACAAGGCAGCCAATAGGTAGTATTTTTCATATATCTTTTAAATAAAATATAAAAGCTAGCCATTATGAATCAGGGCAATAAAATTCAATTTCAGATATAAAAGGTTTCCCACATCTTCCCTCCTGTCACCCAGACAGCTATCTAAGTCTGCACAATTTGGGGGTATGTCTTTCCGAGGATGAGAGGGCTCACATTGTATGCCCTCCTCTCCAAGGAGCTAGCAGAGAGCGTGACTCTCAGGAGACATCTGACTATAAACAGCCTGGCAGGACCAATGGCACTCTCTGCTGGTTGCTGCTGCTAGTCATGCAACTGATGGCTCCCCAGCTTTCTTAGCTAACCTGGGCGAGGGGCATGAGTGTTTCTGCTGATTGACTTTAGCAGAGTTGAATACTAGTCACTGTGGGATAACTGATATATAATCGCTCGCTCTCTGTGCTGAGATGTAAGCCAACCTAAAGTTACGGGGTTTTAACTGCGACTGAATTTTGAACATGCTGCCTTTTTATGATCTCAAACTGGAACAGGAATAACTGAAACAAAGGAGATCTTTAAATGAATCAAAATAATGTTTTTGAATGATAATATGATCTGTTTGCAATAATACATTTATTCAAAGGATTTCAAGCGATTGATCCTCAGCCAAATACTTGAATAAAGTTGAAGCAGCAAAACCAAACATTTTCCTCCTATCACTAATATAAGAAAAAAAATTAACATTCATCATATATTCTACTGGGAAGATAGGAAGAATTTTCAAATCACACCCAACCACCCATACATACACATACCAAAATGGAACAAGCCCTAAGCTTTAAATAAGCTGCTTCTTTCCCCACTTCTACCACCTGAGGGTTAATTTCCTTTGGGAAAGGTTACTGGACAGACTCGGACCCCAGACTGAGCCTCTAAGACCCCAGGGCTCCCTGACTCTCTGCTCAAGCCCTCCTGTAACTTGAAGACAAAGGAACACTAATAGAAACGTGGACTCTGCTTCACTCAAGAAATAATTCTTGAGAATAAGAAAGTTTCCTTTTCTGAAACTAAAACTGCATCTATAAGAGAGGCTTCTTCAGAACCTATTCAAAGAAGTTACCTTAACAACACAAGATCTAAAAATCTTTCCTTGTATTAATAGGTTTCAGAACACACTAATTCTGGTGACAAAGGGTTATATTAAATATAATTTTTTTTGAGACAGGTTCTTGCTCTGTCACCCAGGCTGAATTGCAGTGGCACAACCACAACTCACTGCAGCCTCGACCTCCCAGGCTCAAGTGATTCTCCCACCTCAGCCACCCAAGTGGCCGGGACTACAAGTGCATGCCACCACATCCAGCTAATTTTTTGTTTTGTTTTGTTTTCATAGAGATGGGGTCTCTCTACGTTGCTCTGGCTGGTTTCAAACTCCTCAGATCAAGCAATCTTCCCAGGTCAGCCTCTCAAAGTGCTGGATTGCAGGTGTGAGCCACCGTGCCTGGCCAGTATAAAAGTTTTAAAGCTAAAATGCATATAAGCAACCATCTAAGACTAACCAGTTTTTTAAGGCATAATCTTGGTATAATCAGGCTAGACCCTAGAGCTTCTGAAATCTGGTTTAGAGCTATTACTACCCAACAAAGCTGATGCTAAAAGAAAAGCATTTCAATTATGGACAACTGATCTCAAAATGACTCTGAAGTCTTTTTGGAAAGACTCAAATAATTCCTCTAAAAGCTTCACATATAGAAAATTCTAGAATCATAAAAGAATTCCATTTTTCCCTGCAAAAATTTCCATTAAAGTTCAAGAAATTTTAATATAAATGACATTAAGAATGATCATTGATCTACAAAAAAATCACTCCATACTTCATAAATTCTAACCTGAAAAAAAATTTATCAGTGGAAGCATGTTTAAAAAAAAGAAAATTATGCCAATAACCTTAAAGATAAAGATCAACTATCTTTCTCTTTCAATACACAAAAAAACAGAAGCATATTAAGCTACTTCCAATATCCCAACAGCACCACCAGTAGAGTCGTGAGTTAAGTGGCAACCCTGACTTGGTTGTAATAAACACAGTCTCCTGTGGGCAGAGGGATAGTGCTAGCACCTAAAGTGATTTATTTGGTTCCAGGTTTAATCCAACCATATGAAACCAAACCTAGAACTTTCTTATTATCTACTTATGACCATCTTTGTTGAGAAAGGTCTTCAAACACTTCCTCTAAATTGCACAGATTTGATCCTTACACATTGTATATATGTATCCAAATATCACATGTACCCCATAAATATGTACAATTATTGTGTATCAATTAAAAATTATTAAAAGAAGAAAAAAATTATGGAAGTCTATTTAAAGTTTTCTTAGCATAAAATCTAAGACAGAATTTTTATGTGTATCTTTATTTAACAGCATGAAGTAACATCCCAGCAATGCCTTAAAAAGGCATTTTACCAAATATGTAAGGACCTGCATCATTGACTATTTGTTCTATTAAACTACTGATAAGAACACAGAGTTAATTTTTCTTTTTTCCACATTTTCATAAACTTTATACTGACACAAAATCAAATTGTTTTGTTTTTAATTACAGGGCTTCTTTATGCTTTAATATTCATGAAACTCTCCAAAAAAAAAAATGGTTACATAATGAGTAAACAGCACTTTCCCAAACTGATTTGGACATAAAATCCTTTTGTTATTTCGTCTCACATACATATGTTCTATAGACTACACTTTGGGAAACCCCCATCAGAGGTCCTAGCCCTATTCTCTCTAGGTTTTATTATCTGCTATGCTGCTGACAGAAATTAGATGCTTAACCCAACAACAGGCTGTAGCAGCCTCCAAAAATGTATATTCCCTTAGTTTAGTTGGCTCGGGTGGTACAGCAATTTCAGAAGCCTTAGGAATTCCATGGAACAGAAGATCCCTGACCTTCTTGCATAGAAATGGCACACAGCATTCCCGTAAATAACCTATTACAAAATCAGTCAAGGTCCCCTGAAGAACACATAAATGCTCCCATAAAATGACTCAGAGATAGAAGGTGGGAAGGGGATAGGGAAGGCAGGAAGGGACTCAGAGAGAGAGAGTTTTGTGCGACTTGTCCATTCTATCTCAGGGAACCTGCACAGCCCAAGGCATGGTACTTACATGGCCATGTTGATCCAGTTCATTGTTGGTGAGTTTCACCTTTTCAAAAGACACCATCTGTTTGAGTAGTTGCTCACCGGTAAAAGGAGAATCTGGATGCACATAAAGCCTAAGAAAATTAGGAGAAAACTTTATTGAGACTTCTTTAAAAAGTCTGTCTCCGTAGGTTATAAAACGTTCTAATTCTAAGGGAACACATAAGCCATATAGAAGTGGGAAATTTTATTGCCCCATATACCTCAAATTTATTACTATTGCAATGTCAAAACAACTGTAAAATGTCCAATTATTTCTTCATGTACCAACTATCTAAATGAGATAATACTTAACAAATTTTCTATTAAAAGCTGAGCGAGGCATTGTTTAAAGGGGTGTGTGTGTGTGTGTGTGTGTGTGTGTTTTCATCTATCTAGTCAACTACTGGTCTGCTTCGATCAAACGCAAAATCTTCTTGTTGAAGGTGCTTTCAAAAGAAAAACTAGCTTACACTAATCGCATGAGTTCCTATTATAAACATCTCTTAAATAACAGTGAAAACATAAATAATTTAAAAGAGAAAATAATTTTAGAGAATCCATTTATTTAAACTTAAAGGTTTAAAGTTTGTGTTCTTTGTAAATATAAGATGGAGCAATTTTAATATAGGGACATGGAGAACTCCCAGTAGTCCACAGATCAGCTAGGATTCTGTTCTTCCTGTTACATTAAACACTACTGCTTTCATCATGATCTGTTTATGTACTCACTAGATGAGAGTTAAAACAATCTAGACACACTTCACATTATTCAATTTATTTATTTGTAAACAGTGTAAGCCAAAAAAAAGCTCTCACATCTTTTACGCACTCACAGTTAAATGCAGGTCACTTTTTCTACCTGTGACAACGCCTTAAATGCAGCTCTTTGTAAGTCCCCATCCTGGTATCTTCTTGACTTAAGTCTTTCTGAAGTCAGAGAGAGACTACAGAACTAATGAAGGGGAAGCAAAATCCTTGATTTAATAGGACAAATTCCTTTATCCACGTAAAAGGTTATTTATACCTAAATTTTATATAGGATCCTTATAACTACAATTAAACATAAATATTTTTACTAGGGCAAAAGCAAGGGATAAGAAGTCATAAAATTTTTCTTGCATTATTCATGTAAAGAACAAGAAATCTGTTCCATGGTTTGTCACACAGAGGACTAAGAATAGAAGAATTCTGTACAAATGCTGAAACTCACAAAGCCCACCAGGAGCAATGCACAAAAAAGGTTGACAGCACCAAAGACTCTTACCAGACCTACAGAGAAACTGTAAAGGCTTCAGGCATTTGTCTGCCTGTTAATTCCACTGTTTTTAGGAGGAGTGCTCACAGTTGCCTTTCAATTATTCTTTGATAACACAACCACTTTTCAAGTACCATCCTTCCAAGACTGTAGCTTTATAGGTGCAATTGTTTTACTGATCAGAACCACATTCCTCCCTCTAAAAAAGTCCAAAATTATTTAAAGTCCTAAAGTTGATGAAATGTTCCCTCTCTAAGGACCACATTCACCACATGTAATGGCTATTAATAAAATATTAATGTATTTAAATATTATGTATTTTAAAGAAAAGGAGATGTGCTATATGAAAAGGTAACATTATTTTAGATCATAAGTAATATCTTGCTTATTATTACAATCAAGTGATACTGTCAAGCATTATTTCTTCCGATTAGGAATGACTGACCAATGAACTTCAGCCTGAACTAAAATGCTTCAAAGTCCTAAAACCATGGGAAATTTTTGCCATCAGTACAAAAATTATCATCTCCCAAGTTCTTCGTTTTTCTCTTATGGAGATAGATAAGTAGCAAACTATTTATTTTAATAATAATAAAGAATAGTTGCTAAATTATCTATTTTTTATCCCATAATAAGCTAAACATTTTTATTTAATATCAATCTAAAAAAGCTGAACTAGGATTAATGAAAAAATATACAGGAAGCCCCTCCTCTCAAGTCCCCCAGAGACTTAAAATTCCAGCAATAGCTTAAACATGCTTCAGTTAAGATAGTGTATTGGTACACACTTTTCTTCTCCAACCAGAACAGATTAGTAACATAAACAAGGCATGTCATATTTCCAAAGTCCTGCTGGCCTGCATCAGCTCCCCATACCTTCAGATAGGAAGAAAATGTATGTTTAATAAGAGTGATTAACTTCTTAGAGGAAAGATTGGAGGGCAAACAAAAAAAAAAAAAAAAAGAGGGTTTGCTTGTAGAAAATGGTTAGGAATCTGCCAAAATACTCTCAGGTTTAAAACGGTATTGAAAAGTTTGGAAGGTAGCTAAAGAATAATAGTAAACTATTTAATAGTAAATAGAAGAGAACACTAATTTTATTAATTTTAATATCTATTATAAACTGGTGAATCTTGCTCAACTAAAAAAAAACTAATAGCAATTATTTTTTAGATTTTCTTAGTCTTGACTGTTATTTAATACACTGATTTGAAAGGGCTGGGAAGACGCCCTTTCTGGTCTCTTCCGAGAATGGAAAACTCTGAGAGATTGCTTTTAATCTCTTTTCTAGTGCACTTAGCATACGATAAACTCAATAATATAATAAACTACTAATTAAGCTGAATATTCTATCTGAACCATATGTGTAATTGTCTGTTGATTCTCTGCCTTGACTATGACTCCAGACTAGACACAAAGTACCAGCCGTAACTTAACAGTTCCCAAATCTGTACATTTAAATAAATTCTTAGCTCTGATACAAACTTTCAATCAATCACAAAAAATTAGTCATTAAACATAAACAACAAAAATTAGTCATTAAAGAAAAGCTATGAGGCTGGGTTTTAAAATCCCAAACATAAAGTCAGCTAATATGTTTTGTTTTGTATTAAAGTAGGCAGTTACATTCCTGTAACTTCATCTATTATTCTTCACATAAGCAAGTATATGTTTTCCTGTTAGAACTCTCATTTAGTTAAAATAATAACAGTAAAGGTTTGCATGTGCTTTTTTAAGGATGGTACTCCTGGAAAAACTGTATTATTAGCAATGAATTTCACAAGAGTAAATATGCATGATCCCTAATATGTTAACTGAGGAATGTTTCATGTAAAAGAACCAGTTATTGAATTACATTCATCCACTAAAATTATAAAGGGAGAAAATAAGACTTGGCTTTATTTTTTTACTTAAAAATCTCTGAACCTTTATTGGTCAAAAACAACTGAATTTTACCTAAATGTTGTTTATTAAATGCAGTTATAACCATATGATTAACAAATACTGTGAGCAACGATTTTACTAAAATACACTCTTCTAAAAAGGATTTTAGGACAACCATTTCATCAGTAGGTTTATTCACTCTGGTTTTAAGCAGCAATTAGAGAGGATGTCTATATTTATATTTATACAAAATGGGTCCACATTTCTAATGAATACTCAAATTGAAATTTAAGAAAAACTTTGAAATGAATTTCTGCCAAAGAAACATAAAGACAGTGTTTTCTCTATGCACAAACTACCTTTCTCACAGCCTAACCCATATTTTGTGTAGTCAATCCTGGAGTGTCCAGGCTTGGAATGCTCTCTTGCCAGAGCCCGCTGCTTTAAAAATACACTTGCTTAAAATTCACACAAGCCAGAAACATTCTGACAGACGCACTAACAGTTTTCTCAGTGAAAAACCCGGAGGCACGAACCTGGCTGGCAACGGCGGGTCGGCCTTGCCAGCCACCAGCCAGGAGGACCGGTGGTAGGCGTAGCGGTACCTCTTGTTGTCCACAGGGACGATGTCCATCAGGACTATGTACTTGGCCTCAGGATCCACCCCCGAAAAGGACACCCGGATGGTTGGAAACATCCTCCTGACAGAGAGAGAGAGAGAGAATGGGCCCTGTTTATGCTGCCTAATAAACTGACCTGAATTAGGAAGAGAGGAAGGGAGGGAGGGAAGGAGGGAAACGGTCTGACTCCCCTCTCTATCCGGTCCACAAACCCCTCTTTTGTTTTGTTTAAAGCCTCAGAGAAGTGAATACAGAGACAGGGTTTTCTTCCAAGCCTAGATAATTTTAAGTGTCACCTTTAAGCAAGTGTTAATTGCTAGGTGAAAAGGTGGGGGTGGGGGTATGTGTTAACTCCAGAAGGTCTGTGATTAGGGAAAACCCCATACATTTTAACGATCAAGCGCATGAAGTGTCCCAGGACCCGAAGTCCCTGGAGCTGACCCAGTCACACAACTCACCCGCATCCCAGCCAGAAAACTCTCCTCTTGCAAAATAAAAGCCAAAAGCAGAGGTTTCTGGGAAGGATTTCTCAGATACCCTGCAGGTATTTTCTGCAGTCCCAAGAGCTAGAGCCACCAAGTTTTGCCGGCCTCTGCCCCATCCCAACCTCCCTGCAGCCCTGCAGCTTCCTGCCTGGCCAAAGCCCGCCCGGCTCTGGCGCCAAGAGGCCCCGAGCAGTGCTCCTTCCTACAGGGAATTTTATCGTTTCAAATTTCATTCTTCCGCCCAGGTTTTAATTTTAGTTTTTAATGGGAGCTGGCAGCTTTTGCAAATTGAGGCTGATAAAAGGGAAGCTACTCACCTATCTAGAAGCACGCAGCAGCTCATCAGGCACCCAGGCACAAATTCCTCCTCCTTCCAGATCCCGACCCTCCACCCGCCAAACCTTCTCCAGCTCCAGGGAAAGCAGACCACACCCTTCGGGGTTAGTGTGTCTCCCTGGTCCCTGTGCCCTTCTCAACAAAGCCAGGGTGGGGCTTCCCATGACCAAATCCTGAGAACGCAAATGACTAGACATCCTGTAGCTCCTAATGCAAGCTGGTGGAAAGAAGCTGCCCTGGAGCCAAGCTGTCTCTCTGCTCCATGACCAGCCAGCTCTCATCTAGTTCCTGGAAGCAACCTCAACTACCCAGGGAGTGTCCTGACTCTCCACCCCCAACCCCCAACCCCCAAGTCCCAACTACCTGCCCGACTTGGTGATGATCATCTCGGTGCCCAGCTCATGGAATTTGTCCCAAAGCTCCTTGGTCTCCAGGCTGCAGGCAATTTTGGCCATTTCCTCACTGGGGATGATGGGTGTGGTGGGGATCAGTGGCTCAGTGCACAGAGAGGAGGAGGACGGGCTGCTGCCACTGCCTCCACCAAACTCCCCATGAGCATCCAGGCTGGTCAGCTCACCCAGGGACTGGGCACAGGACGACTTCTCCACAAATTGCTCTGGAGGTAAAGAGAATTGTGAATGACAGCTGACACTGTTCAATAAGGAAAGATCTGGAAAGAACAGCATAACCAAAATGGTCACTTGGATTTGACTCAGGAAAAGTTAAGTTCAGAAACTCCAGGCAAGGCTGTAGGGATGACCCATCATCACTGTATAAAATTACCTGGGATTCCCACGGAGTAGCATGCCCAGTGTTTCCTGACCAAGCTAGTGAGTTCTAGAATGACTGCTTTTCGCCACCAGTACTGCAGCCCCCTTTGGGAAATAAAAATGTAAGAGTGGAAGAAGGGAAGCGTGATGATCATGATGGATGAAAAGCAAATATTCCTATTGTCACCCCTCCCAAATTCTAGACTTCGTAGCTCATGGAACTGATGCCAGTCCTGCCTCTTTGACAACCAGGAGAAATTTTTCTCCACGGAGACAAAGGGAGCGAAGAGATCAGCATCTTCCTCACCTGGAGAGGAACTTTCCTTCCTTCCTGGAGCCCTCTCTCCATAAGAGAAAAGGAAAGGAGGATAGGAGGGTAAAAGAAAAATGGGGAATGTGGTTTACAAAAAATCAGTCACTTCACCTCTGTGCCTGACTTTCAGTTTTCTAGGCTTTATGACGAGAGTTAGAACATTTTTATAATATTCTTCCCAGCCCGAGATCTTATGAAAGATGCTAGCATACAGCTTGCTAAATCACAGGAGCAGGTTCTGTGGGCCATTTTCAGAAGAGGCTTAGAACAATTACTTGAGGGGTGAGGTATAAAATTTTTCTTTCTCCCAAAAAGGTCCTAGAAGTGAGGACAACAACCTGAAATCCAGACCAGCAGTGTATTAAAATGAGAAGAATGCTCTGCCATCCACCACCAGGTTGGAATACTGCTGCCTATGAACCAAACATTCTCCCCCACAGCTGATAAGGGCCTCGGACTACACCAGTCACTTTGATGGAATACAGGGAGACTTCTGTAATTGTCCCAATTATCTTCCATCCCTTAAAAAAGAAACTACTTGAATTTGCAATGTGAAGTTGATCTCTTAAGTGCCCTCAAGAAATCAAAGCCAGTTCTAAATGTATGTATGTACATGTATATGATGTGTGTGGGCATATGGGACACGCACAGATCATAAGGTGTTTTATTTCCTACACATCCATACATGAAGAAAACAGGAAACAGAGTGGTTTTACTTTTACTTCTCATGCAATGATAATCCAACCCATGAAAATGTTTTAACTTAAGAGTAATCAAATTAACTGCCATCCTGATTTTTTTCAGATTAACGAAACGAAACCATACCATAACAAAATCTTATTTTCTACTAATATTTTCAGAAACACATTCACATAATGTCTTCGGAGGGAATTAAGAAGTAGTGTTAATGATTTTTTTTTCTGACAACTGAAAGAGGCAAACTCCCTAAGCCCCAGACTGACCAATGCATCAGGATGCGAAGTAGGAGAGGAAGAAAATGAAATAGAAATGCTTCAGCAGACTGAAGCTGTTCTTTTAAATAGACTTTGTATGTTTAAAAGGGCAATCCTGGGACACACTGGAATCCCCCTCCCCACTCTATAGTTTGCTTCAACAAAAGTCCCACATTCTCTCTTAACAGAACTTTTAGGTGTTTCTCTTGATAGAGTCCTTGGCTTGCAGTCACCTCTGTTGAACTGGCCAGTGTAAGGGACAAGAACGCCTGCTAGTTCTTTCAGAGCCCATCTCAAAAGCCAGGAGAGGGACATGCATTTTATATTAGTGCCTATATGTGTGTGTGGGCATGGGGGTAGGGTTGGAGTTGTGAGCTGGGCATGGCTTTAAAGTTCAAGATTTAGAAATTTCGATATAAGGTGGCTTTTCTCAGAAAAATAAAGAGAGAAGGAAGCAATGTTGAAATGACAGGGCAGCTGGGGCTGGCATGTTTCCCAATTTGCTGTCTACACTTCTGTCGGGAATACTCTTTTCCTGCTATGTAACAAGCTGAGATGTTTACAAAGAATTCAGGGGCCCCTAAACAGCAATGCATAATGTTGAGAAGTCGCACAATATAACTTTGAAATTGTTAGTTATATTTTTCTAAACAATTGGATTTTGTTTGATTGATTGTCTCCATTCTTTGGCAGGTTTAGATTTAGATGGGAGGTGGGTGGGAAGAACCAGGGGAAGGGGGTGAAAACTTAGAGGACAGATTTTTTTTTTTTTTTTGACATTCTGTTTTCTACAGATCTACTAGTCTCTTTTTCCTTGGTTTCAAGTAGCTACAGGAATTTTACTTCTCTCATCTTTAAGCCCAAACACCTTATTTTTGATCTCTAACACTTCCTTTTTTTCATGTTATCATTATTTTGGATGTGATACCTTAAGTGTTGGGAAGGACAGAGAGAAGAAAGGAGAAATTGGGGAGGGTTAAAAAAGAAAAATTAACTTAAGTTTGCTATCTCATTTTCACACTGTAGTGATACCAGATGATCAGGCTGTGTAACAATTATTTTCTGGGGATCCATGAGGCAATGATGAGAACACTTCTTTTTCTCTCAGTTGTAAAGAGATTCTTAAATATTTATCTTGGGCTGGTTCTTTTCCATGTAATTCACTAGTGTTAAGAAGAACATAATCCCTATTCTCCCTTTACTCCTAGCCTAGTGTCTTCTATAAATGGTAAAGGTTGTTAAACAAACAATATAACTAAAAGTAGAGGAATTTGAGAAATGGTTACTGGTTAGTGTTTTTGCCACCCTCAACTGAAAATGACGACAGTTATAAAATGATGTCTTGGTGATAAGTCTAGAGCTTCAGTGAATAAAATGGTTCGTGTAGGGAGAATTGGTTTATTCTGCTTTACAGTGGTTTCAAAGAGCTTGCTCTGTTTTGTCTATTCAAGTCAGAGGAAAACCAAAATTAAACTGGTTTCTTATGAAGTCCTTTAGCGTCTCCTTGGTTTCAAACGCACAAGCAGGTGTTACATGCACAGTAAATCCTGTTGAGCCTTAAAAGGAGTTTTATTATTCTTTTTCCATGAATGTTTTTAACCCAACAAACATACACACACACCATATGTCTGATCTGATATATGGATTCTAGACAACTTAGGAGACCGACGGGCCCAGATATAAGATGCACATTCACAGCATTCAACAGACTGAAGCCTCCAAAGAAAACTTGGACCCAAAAGAAAAAGATCTCCCACCCGCGATGTATGGCTCATGGCTTGAGCATCAGACGTTGCTGCGAGCCGCCTGCAGCCAGGGGCACACACGGATGCGCAGCATCCCCAGTCCTCGGCGGACAGCCGGGTAGCCCAACTTACCCAGGGGTTTGATTGTGTTCTCTGTCGCCTCCTTCTCCTTAGAGCCGCCGCTCGACATGAGCGCGGCAATGGAGAAGGCGTTGGCCCGGGAGGAGAGTTGGGGCTTGGGCGACGCCGTGAACTCCATGGTCCCCAGCACGCGGTCCTGGCCAGGGACGGGGTCGTCCGAACTGCCGTCCAGATTCCCCAAGGGAGACAAAGACCCGAAACACAGCTCAAAGTTTCCGAGAGCAGTCACAGCGGGCCAGGGACTCCAGAAGTGTCAGCTCCAACGACTCCAGAGCTGCACACTGGCCTCTATCCCCCCACCGCAAAGCCCCAGAGCCGCAGAGACTTCGAAGGCAGCCGGAGAGGAGAGGGCCCACCGAGCACTACGGCGGGTGCGCACGCCCCGGGGCGCTCGGCAGGACGACAGTCTGCACAGCCCAAGGCGGAAACGAGCATCAACTGCACAAAGTCCTGGGGTCCTGGAGCATCCCCTCCGCGTCCTTCCTCCCTCTGGGGCTGGGTACAGCCGGGATGTCCCAGGCTGAGGTGGCCACCAGCAGAGCTCGGCAGCTAGGACGCTGGCGTGGGGAGCGCGGTGCGGAACTACGGACAGTGAGCCCTGGCGCTCGCTGCCCTGCGCCTTAATTTGCTGGCGGCGGCGATCCCGGAGGCCCGCAGCCAGTCAGCGTCGTCTCACGTCACCGCTTCCTGATTCCGCCGCCGGGGGCGGGGCCGCGGGCCGGGCGCGGAGGGCGCGCCCAGGGTGCGGCGCCCGCGTGGCCTGTCGCCCCGGCTGTACGGTACCCCAGCACAGGTTCAGGGAAAAGGGTGCCACCACTAGGCTGACGCAGCAGCCACGGACACCCCCACCTGGTCTCGCAGCCCCGGGAGGGAGGGCGGTGCGCGCTGTCGGGAGAGGACACATCACCGCGGCCTAACGCCCGAGATCCGGGCATGGCCCAGTTGGGGAAGCTATGACCAGACCAGAGGAAGCCTCAGGAGTTCTCACTTTTTCCATTCTTTTTCTTACCTGCGCTCAATGTTCCAAAAGAAAGTAGGGAAGCGCTCAGTAGAATCCGGCGCCTCTGAGCCGGCGCCAACTGGCCAGGTCCATACTCGGGGCAGATCCCAGGGCTGGGACTCTCATTCGATGGTCCCAAATTTGATCTCCTTGACAGTGGGGCTGAGCAAATGCAGCCCTGAAAAAGAGAAGCTTAGCGAGAGTGCGGGCATTTGGCAAAGGATGCCGCTCTCAGAACCGTGGCTTCTGCTCCTCACCAGTGCGTCTCTAGCCTGGGGCTCCTATTTTCCCTAGAGGGACCCTGGAAAATGGGACGGCTGCCGAAGAGAACGCGAAGGTCAGAGCGCGGAGCTCTACGGTAACCACGCGACGCGTAGTGGGAGAGTGCGAACCTTATGGTAGCGCCCGGACTAAGCGGACACAGACCCCTTTGGTTTTACAAAGGCGGCTGTGACCAGTACTTCCCACGGCCTTGTTGGAGGGCGTCCTGTTAGCCCTGCTCAGCCTGAATAACTCAAATTCTCCGAATTCGCAGGGTAATCCGCTTCGCTTGGAGCCGTGTAAACTCAGGCTGACATACACACTCAAGCTGTACATGTAAATATTTGTTCTCTTTTCCAGCCAGTCGGTCTGGCTATTAGAAGCCTCTTCGTGGGTCTTAAAATTAAAATACTAATAATAATTTTTAAAACTCCAACTTTTCACTGCACCACCCCCTACTCCTGAAATAAATTTGTGGGGGAAAACGGCAAGTTAAAATAGCTGTCGAAAACGTTTGTGTGAACAAAATGATGACATCTGGAAGAGTCGTGATTTCAGCCTGTCTTGATCATCGTGTGTCAATAGTTTTTAACAAGGTGCTGGATGAAGGTGACTAAAAAATGCATTCTCATATCACTATCGAAGTTCGAAGTGTCGATTTATAAATATTTGAGGAAATTCGTAAAACCATAGACTTTGGTGCTGGAAGGAATTTACGCTGTCTTCTAGCCGGTCTCCATGTGCGTTTGAGAGAGAAAAACAGGGCCCGACGTGGCAGAGCGCGCATCTCCCCCTAGTCCACCTCAGCGTCTAGAAGCAGACGGAAGGGCAGGACTCACACTCCGGGCCCCGACCCTGATCAGCCCCTGGCCCTGCAGCTGTGGCTGGGCTGTTAGCTGAAGAGCCAGAGTAGAGTTAACGACGGCTGGCAAGCAGAGGGCTTTCAGACTAAACCGCAGGATGCATCTGAGGATCCGTTTCTATTCTTGAATTTTTTGCTGGTTTTGGACAACCCAGACCCAATCCAGACCCCTTTTTTGGTTATTAAAGTCCCCCGCCCCAACCTATCTCTCCCCAGACACACCTTCTCAATGTAAGTGACATTTCTTTGTATTGAGTGGAAGGCGCACACTGATTTCTTTCCTATATCAAATGCTTAGGATTTGTCCAGAAAGAAAGATTTCCCTCAAGAAGTGGGGATTTTGGAAGGTCGGGGAATGTTATGGTTAGTCTAGACCTTGATATATGCTTCAACAGGGTGTGGCAAACCTTGTTAGCTGAATTTAGTTTTCAAAAACTTGCCGCAAAATTACACTTCATAAAAAAAAAACCCTTTTGACTGTTTTTCTACACAGAGGAAAACAACTGTGTCCTTTCTTAATTACCTCAATGATTTTGACTGGAATCTGAATAATATCATGAGAGGAACATTTTCAGAAAGTTTGACGAAGCAAGGGGAAAACTGAATTGCCACAAATCTGTTTCCTCCTCCTTTCCAAGTGCCTACGCGGCCTTAGCCCAGCTCTGTGTCTCTTGTGTGCAGGAAACCCCGACTGCGCATCCTACTACAGGTAAAATACTATACAAGAAAAGATGAGTGATCGTTAGGAGGCAGGCGGCAAACGAGAGGTATTGAAAAGGCCACTTTAAACAAATCCGGGTGACCCGTTTGGGGATCTCTAGGCTATGCATCTTGTTGGTGTTGAAACCTCGGCAGTAAAACATATGCTGCAACATTATTATCGGGGGCACACTGTCCCTCCTCCTAGATTTATTGCCTTTGCAAATCAATATGATGCCATAAAAACGGGGAACCGGTTCTGGGCAGAGAGGTGCTGTCGAAGGATGATTCAAAGCCTTCCCAAAGCGGAGAGTGGGGAGTTCTGAGGTCCCTTCAAAACGCCACTGATAGCGCAGGTTAACAGGTAAAACCACCCGGGGGTTGGAACAAAACAAGCACGTTAACACATCTCTCTAGGCCCTTCTCAGGCTGACTGCTGGCAGCGGAAGCTGCTGAAGTCTGAATGTTAACTTTAACACACGCATTAGCCCGGAGACTTTGTGTAGGTTACTGAACCTCTCAAAGCTTCAGTTTCTTCATCTGCGTTAGAATAGGGCCAATAGTTCATTCCTACCTGGAAGATAGCTCTTTGGATTAATGCCCTAATGTGTATAAGAAGCCTAACACTCACAATAAACCCAACATAAGTAAAGCATAATACAGAATTTTAATCATTTAATTTTGAACTGCAAATTCGCGATCGGAGAAACATGTCTCTCGGGTGCTCATATATAATGTAATAGTTTTGGAATGTACAAAGAGCATTGGGGCCACAGGAGGGTATTGGATTGTTATTTACATCCCGTTTAAACTTTGGCGCCTAAGAATGTAAAATTTTGTTATACATCTGAGTTTGTTTATATGGAATTTGATTATATGGAAGACTGGAAGATGTCTCCTTTTATACACCACTCTTTCAAATTCTCATTTGTAGCTCCCGGAACTCAGAAGACAGTCGACCCCCAAAACTGTCCAGGAAGTAATCGGTTTCCGGCTTTTGGACAATGGTCCCTCGCTTAACGAAAGCTAACGAATGCTCCCTTAGCTGGGAGCTTCAGGGACCGGTCCCGGCAGGTCTAACCAACCGTCCGCAGGCGCCGTGGTCGACAGCAGAGCCGAGACGGCGGGGCAGGGTGCCAAGCGGAGGGCACAGCCTGGCAGCCACCGTTGGCGGCAGGAGAGAATGGGAGAAGGGAGACCCGCTTCTCAGCACAAGGGCATCTGTCTACTCCCGAACATGGCCGGAGATTCCTGTCCGCAGCCTCCCTCCAGCTCTTTCTGGTAGACACTTTAAAAGCGACAGTAACGGGCTTCGGTGCCTTTGGATTCCTAAATTAGGTTTACGGAAAAGGAAAGACTTCCCAAGCACAGTGAGAAGAGGAGCTGCAGCCCCTCCAAGGCTGCTGCGGCGCGTTCCCGGGGCGCGCCGAGAGCAGCGCGCGGCTCCGTGCCCCGTGGGGAGCGCGCGGCGCGGCCTTGGATTTCACCGCGAGGCGGGAGGGCGGGTCTGAGCCTTGCGTCCCAGGATCCTTCCGACGAACACCCCGCGGGTTTTAGTTTCTCGAGCCAAAGTGGTCCCGGAGAAGCGCTCCCTCGCAGCCAAGCTGCAAGAACTGGCCGGGAACCTGCAGGCCTCGGGCCGACCCAGGAAGCCTCCGCACCAGAAAGCTCGATGAGCCCTTGCCCAAGTCTTGCTCGAAGGGCAAAGCAAAGAGCCAGCTCCCCTGAGTGTCACTGAAGTTCCTGGATGGGGTGTGAGTGCGCGCGTTCCGCCCGAGACCTCAGTCTCGCCCAGCTATAGAGCCGAGAAAGGGATGTCTTGTGGGCGTAAGGCGCTTCGCGCCCATCTCCAAGGCCGATGTGGTCAGGAGGTGAGGGGAAATGTCCTTCTGGCAGAAGCCCGCGGTGCTGCGACGTTGACCCGCCTGGCCTCAGGCTCAGGGCGGCGGGCAGCCCAGGGCGCATGTAGTTTCAGCAGCCGCGCTACGTGGGCGCGGGACCCCAGGCCACCCCACGTGTCCGCCCTGGGCCTCCTCCGGGTCCCAAGGCGCGGCGCCTCCAGGCCTTGTAGCGTCTTCCCCGGGTCCCCGCGCGCCAGGCCCCGCAGCCTGCTCACAGGACCGCCCTCGGGGCTGCGACCCTCTCGCTCCTCCCCGCGGCCACTCGCTCCCCGTTCATCCCCCACGAGCTCACTACCGCAGGGACCGGCCCTCAGAGCCCCGGGCCTCCTCCCGGCAGTGGAAGAATCAGCGTGCTAACATTGTGTGCAAAACTCGCAGCGTGATCAAGAACTGCAAAAGAAAAAAGAAAAGAAAAATCTCTTCTGATCCTGTGGGCTTGGAAGCCAGGCCTACTCTCCTCACACTCCTGCACCCTCCTTTCTCCTCCTTCCCCTCCTTCTCCTCCTCCACGCGTGCTCCCACCTTCCTTCTGCAACCTTCCTCTTGGGCAATCGCCGCCTTCCCAAGGGCCCGGCTGCTGACGTATACTGTTTATTTTGTATATCATGATTTTTGTATGAATTTTGACTTTTAGAATTACTGCATTAAAATATATTTTTCTTGACAACTGAGTTGGTTGACATCTAAATTGTGGGTTCTCACCCCGGTCCCGGGCCTGTCAGGAAGGTTAAGAATTTCATCGAAATTGCACAGATCATAAGCAGTAGAACCGGGCTTCCAATGCAAATCTGTGGCTTCGAAAGCGTCGTTCCTACCGTTACATCGCGCACGGGACTATTAACCTGGAACCCCAACAGGGGGAGAAAAGCGGACAAGGGACACGTTTCCTGCTTCGAGATGAAGGTCTTGTTGGCTGGGTGCCCTGGCCTGCCCGGGCGGACGCGTGGGACCTGCGTGGATGGCGCACGCTGCAGCCAAACAGGCGGCCCGAGGGCTCTTCCTGAGCGCAGTTCCTCCGGTGTTTAAAAACAAACTCAAACTAAGTGAGAGTTTCTCTTTGGAATCGCTTCACTTGGGAAAATGATCCAGCCTTCCACCAGGAACTGTGCACTGTCCCCTCTGGTGACTGCTAGAGCATCTCCACACATCCTGCAGTCACCTCTCACCTTCGCTTTTCGGGAGCCAGAGTCAGCTGTTTTTGTAAGGAGTTTTGAGAGATCAAGGTGGGGAAGACCCAGGCAGGAAGCAGCCCCGCAAGGTCTCTGCTGCTAGCTCCCACAGTAAGTCATTCCAGAAGCAGTTGATTGAAGCTCATCTTACTCCCAACAGTGGCAAAATTCATACTGTAAGCACTTGGATGCCTATTCCCAAATGTCGACGTGCTCCAGACGACTTGAAACATGTCGTATGCAAGGAAACAAAGATGTATGCGTGTAATAAAAGATAACGAATGTAGAGGATTTGTTCAGTCATCCAGCATTACACAGCACCTACTCTGAGCTGGATACTGTGCTAGGCTCTGGGAATAGAATAGAACAGTGATCTGGACCCTAAAATTCCTGCATTGTGCAACTCACAGTCTGGTAGGAAACACTGATAATAAACATATAAACAAATACAAGAAGTACAAATTGTGATGAAGACTTAAGGAAAAATTCACATTTGTTGGTATTCATTCATCAGGCACTGGCTTGTTGGGAGTGGGACAGAGTTGGACAATTTGCATATAATCCATGCCCCTCAAGTGTTCAAAGCCTAGCTGGGAGATGTATTTTAAAAAGTGTCCTTATAGCAATCATACATTACATTTCCCCTCAACATTTTTGCTAAAGAACTCTTAGACTGTAGGGGTGTAATGGCTTAATGGAAATAAACAACTTGAATAAAAGTTGTGGAGGAAGATGTTGGGGTCTAGCACCAGGCTATGCTGCCTCTGTTTTTACATCTGTCAAATATGTTTGCTGATAGTCATATGTCCTTATATCAGAGAGTTTGTTGTGAAGATTAAATGAAACAATGTCTCCGTGTAAGGGCAGAGGACTTCACAGACGCTACTGTCGCCAGCCCTGGAACTGGGGAAAGCTTCCTTTTCGATTTAGGGATGATATAAATTCGATCTGATCAAGGAGGTGTGTTCAAGAGCCACAGTGTCAACCCTGCACTCAAGGAGTTTGAGAAGCAGCCTTCTCTGGGGTCTGTAGGTTGGTCTCAGAAGCTCTGCAGTGGGGGAAGAAAACCGTGTGCCACTAAGTAGAAGAGCGGCTTTATGCAGATGCACAGACAGTGGGGCTGTTTTCTGTGAATGCCCTGGCTAGAACTGCTGGAGGCCCACAACAGGCGTCAGGGCTGGATTTTCCTTCTTTAACTCATGTACTTTGAGGGTGTCTGCGTACATTTCAAGCCCTGATGCCAGCTTTTCAGTGCATTGCAGAGAGCATTGAGCCACGCTTAGCATGTGCCAGGCACTGCACTAGAGGCTTTCCATGAAATATATGATGATGCTGATAATAATATAAGTCGGGTACCATTATTGTGTGCATTTTTAAATTGCAGAAAATGAAGCTCAGAAGGCTAAGGAACTCACTTGCTCAAATCAGGGTGGAGCGGGAAGCGACCCTGGTCTGTGTGACCCAACCCTGTTCACTTCTCAATCTTCACCTCCATTTCTATCTTAACCTCAATTAATCTTATTCTCGGTTTCTAGCACTAACTTGGTCAGATTTCTGTTCTAGAAGAAGGTGTTCGGAGGAGAGGGCTGGATTTTCTTGGTGAGTTTGTAAATAATATTAGCAGCCCCAGAGCCCAGAAACATGTGCATTTCTTTGTTGTCGGCCCATGGGGACTCTGGGCTTTAGAAGAACACAGGCAGCTGTGACCCGCAAGTCCAGCCCTTCACTCTCCAGGCGAGCAAAGGGGAAGAAGAAGGGGGGCCAAGTAAAGGTCTTTCCCTGCCGCACGTGGACAACGGGCCCGGGCAGCCTTTGTAATGTTCTTTTTTCTTTTCTGAAGATAATTACCTAGTATTCTGCAGGTTCCTCTGGTGCAACAGAGACTGCCGCGGGGCGGGGGAGAAGGTGGTGAGGGGGATCGCGCATCGCTCAGTGCAGGTCTGTGCTTTCACTTGGCCTGCGCTCAGGTCAGTGCGCCCCTTACCGGAGCACCCATGGCCTCCCGCGTTACCCCCAAATTTTGTAGGCAGACTGTCAGAGTTCGAAGCCAGCTGTGTCCTCTGCGGGCCGTGTGACCCTAGGCTATCTGGGCTGCTCGGAGACTTAGTTTCCCTAGTTGTGAAGAGGGAGGGTGTGACCATGGCCCGGAGCTCTCCGAAAGGCTGTGCGGATTGCTCGGTGGCGGAATGTGGAGCGCGTCTTCTATGATGCCAGGTGCTGGCCAAGCGCTCGGTGCAGGCTGCTCCAGTTAGGTAGATGCGATGGCGGGAAGCACTTTCCTCTGCAATGGAGAGACGCCGACACCCCGAGCCCGAAGGCTTGCAAGGCGCGCTCTCGCCACTGGGGTCGGGGATCCGTGGGTTCTCTATCCCGCTTACCCACTCCATCCTTAGCAGCTGTCGTCGGTCCCAGACCTCTACCTTGGAGAGACCAAGGTGGCCCAGAGCCCAGGAGACTACTGCGCGGTACGCCAGGATCCAGAAGTGGATTCTGACTTCTAAAGACCCCTCCCAAGCCAACGCTATCAGGGTCCCTGCAAGCGGTTGACTGTGGCGGAGGCAGAACCAAACCCTTTGCTCTGCCCGCGGCGCTCCAGCCTCTCACCCAGGACAGTGCTCTGGGCTCCAGCCGCTGCAGTGGGGTCGGGACACAGACGCCGAGTTAGAGGCCCCGCCGCTGTAGGTCCCTGCTTGGTCGGCGCGGTGACGGTGTCGCTGGCGGCGGCGGGGGCCTTCCTTTGGCTGCCCCACCATTTAATCAGAGCTATTATCAGACAGGGCTTGCAGGATGGCGCCGGCCGAGCTTTACCCCCATTAGCACAGGGCAGGCTGGGGGCTGGGTCCTGAGGCCACCGCCGGTCCCGGCCAGCTGCAGCTTTTCTGGGGAGCTATGAGAAAGGCAGGCCTGGCGGCTCCGGCCTTCTCTACCCCGCCACTCTCAGGCTGACGAGTTATTAGAATTTTATTTTCTAGCTTCCCATCTGACCCTGACCAACTTCTGTGCCATTGGAGCAAATCACTGAACTTGTCTGAATCTCGGTTTCCTCATCTGTAAAATTGGTCCAGATAGATACATAACTCGAGGTTGTAGACATTAAATAAGATGAGGCATCTGAAGTATAATACGGGGACCTGGCGCGCTAAATGGTGTTATTACTACCAACGCACTAGAATTGTATCTGCTTTTTTTTTTTAAGACCCCTTTTTCATTAAAAAGGAAGGGAAGAGAAAGACCACGGTCAAATGTTTCAAAGAGGCCCAGTGGTTAAGGATTTGCTGGTTTTCCCCGCAACTGACTGGGTTCAAGTTTCACCCCCAGCATCCACTACCTATGTGACTTTGGGCAAGGCATTTCAAAGGATGAGCACTAGAACTTCATTGGACCGTCATGCACGATTCACAGCGGTGCCAGTAGAACAGTAGAATGCTGAGCACAGATTGGGCTCTCCATGTGTGTTATTAGCAAAACGTTTATGCAAACCACAAACATCAGATTTTTTTTTTTTTTTAGATGGTGTCTCACCTTGTCGCCCAGGCTGGAGTGCAGTGGCACAATGTCGGCTCACTACCACCTCTGCCTCCCGGGTTCAAGCTATTCTCCTGTAGCTGGGATTACAGGCGCACACTACCACGCCCGCCTAATTTCTAGTATTTTTAATACAGACGGTGTTTCATCTAGTTGGCCAGGTGGTCTCGAACTCATGACCTCAAGTGATCCACCCACCTCAGCCTCCCAAAGTGCTGGGATTACAGGCATGAGCCACTGCTCCAGGCCAACATCAGACTTTTAAAAGATCTACAAGCAGGCAACTTGTCTCCTAATCCTAAAGGATATTTATGTCAGGAAGGGGAGATCATCCAGGTTTAGGCTTAGAGGAAAGGGGGTGCGATTCATAACAGCATCTTCTGGTCCCCATTTTTCTCTTTGCATTTCCAGCACAATGCCCTATTGATGCCCCACTTAAAGATAAAAGCTCACCATCAAAATCAGTCACTGTTGTTTTCAGATGTCTGGAAAAAAAGAAAGAAGCACTCACAGCAACTCCAGTATTGTCAGCATAGCTTCTAATCAGTAAAGTGTAATTAGCAAAGCAGGGCTAATTATTAAAGTGACCTTCTAAGTAGTGAATGTTTGTGAATGGTCGTTAAGTGGGATGTGCTGGGCACAGGGCCCAACCGTATGAACTGCCTGGGGATTCTTGTCATGCTCAGCTTGAGCCAGGACTGGCTCCAGCTCTCCAGTGTCCCTGAAAGCCTAGCCCTGTTTTTGGATTGACTCTCTCCTTCTGACATGTAAAGCAAGTGACTTATAATAATAAGAGCTTGTATGTGTCAGGAAGTAGCCTAAGCAACTTACCTGGATTATGTCATCTGATGCTCCTCGTTTTATGGATAAAGAAATTAAGCACAGAGATGTCATGTAACTTACTGTAAATTACACAGCAAATATGTGGTGGAGCACAGACTGAAACTAATGTCTGCCTTTCTCCCAAGGTTCTTATGTTCCTACCTCCCAGCTCTATTAGCCCCTACTCTTCTGCACCCTGAAAATACTTTGAAACTGATGGCAACTCAACTACTTGGGAGGAAAACAGACAGAAAACCTCAAAACATTCCTCTGCATCTAACGAGTCACCTAGGGGTGGAGGCTACCATACCTGGTAGGGGTCTGAGTACATTTGCTAATCAGCATGACTTCTTTTCATTTACCTTTGGGTCACTTCTTATGTTGTATAACTGTTAAATATATCCTATAACTAACATCTGGTGAGACCTAATGTGTATCAAAGCCTGTAGGAGGGGTTTTTATATACATCGTTTCATTTTCAAATAAATTTCATAAATTTTATTTTATAATAAATACTGTCTACTTTGCAAGGATGATCCAATGAGCCACATTTTTGTAAGTATTTAGAACAGAATTTATTAGAAATGACTATTGTTTATTCTTAAAATTCTGAAGAAATACATTTCTTAGGACAGTGATTTTTCAATGCATGATTCAAGGTCTATCTGAATCCAATGCACCTAAGAATTGTGTGTATCTCTTGGCTCCACCCAGAGCCCCTGGACTGTGGGCCCTAGGAGTTGAAGTGAAGAGTGGGGGTAATTTACATTTTAACCAAGCACCCCTAAGAGGCTGCTGAACTCTGGCTGGGCGTGGTGGCTCACACCTGTAATCCCAGCACTTTCGGAGGCTAAGGTGGGTGGATCGTCTGAGGTCAGGAGTTCAAGACCAGCCTGACCAATATGGTGAAACCCCACCTCTACTAAAAATACACAAAAATTAGCCAGGCATGGTAGTGAGCACCTGTAGCCCCAGCTACTCAGGCGGCTGAGGCAGGAGAATTACTTGAACCCAGGAGGCAGGGGCTGCAGTGAGCCGAGATTGTGCCACTGCACTCCAGCCTAGGTGACAGAGCAAGACTCCATCTCAAAAAAAAAAAAAAAAAAAAAAAAAAAAAGAGGCTGCTGAACTCTGAGTCTTCCTTATGGCACTACAGTCTTTCTATTGGCCACATTTAGTTTTCTACTTGACTAGAGAAAAAGAGAAACAGGAACTCCCCATCTCTGCTGAGAAGCTTTTGGGATGACACAGAAAATACCACATTGCAACTTGTAACTTTCATCATTTCTTATCACACCCTTAACCCGAAAAGGTGGCTTCTGGTTCTGATAAGTCTGTTGTTTCTCTCAAGAATGGATACTGCAGGAGCATGAATGACTGCAGAAAAGCTACCAACAACACCCCACTCCCTGCCCCCATATACACTCTACATAGAGGGTACCGTTGAGGTGACTCTCCTTAGCTTGTCTTGCTACAGAGCAAGGACCAAGACATTTCAGAATGTTTGAAAAGACCAGAAGGGTCAGTAAAATCCACCCCACCTCTCATCTTATGGATGAAGAAATTGCAAATTGAAGCCTAGGTCAGGAAGTAACAAGTCCAGAGTCACACGGTTGGTCAGGTCTTTGAATCCTGACTTCAAATTAATGCTTGACATAAGCCCTTCTACATGAACTCTCCTTGGGAAAAGCAGAAAGTTCTCTCGTTTTCTATCTCTGGTTTCCTAATCTGTGCAATTATACCTCTCCTGTGTGGTGGCTCACACATATTGGGCTTTTTAGTGATGATTGTGAAGGTGAAAAAACTGCTCTGAGAACTGAAACTGAATTTTGCACCATGGTTTTATTTGGCCTTGAGCAGGGAAGAAAATTTGGAGTCTTGTCCTTGCTTGCCTTCAAGGATTCAACTTCTGGTGGAGCTTCTTGTCATCTGGGTTGCACCACAGTCATCTTTGTATTTTAAGTTTGACAGAACTCCACTGGGAATTCACTCTTTTGGAGGGGAGAAAATGGGGCAACGCTTAACATATGATCAGATAAAATGTAAGTATTTGAAACAAAACTTTTAAGGAAGAGGAGTTAGTTGAGATAATGTGTACATCAATTAGGATTCTATACTGTGAATAGCGAGAAATTATTTTCAATCTGGTTAGAATAACACAATAAATTTGTTGGCCCATCCACTTAGTTTAAAAATAGCTTCAGGTGAAATGTGATCCAAGGATCAAAGGAAATCATCTCTATTTCTCATCTCTGGCGTCTTGGAGGTGGTGCTATTTTTAGTCAGACTTCTCTCTGGGGTCACAAGATGGCTTCAACAGGTCTCATGGCCATATTTCTCCTTGTTTGTACCCATTAGAAAATAGTTTATCTCTCACAGAAGCACATGCAGAGAAAGGAGTCCAAGAAATATATCTTTACATCTTATTGACCCTGATTTGGGATCAAATCAAATCAGTGCCTGCACCTAGAATCTGGGGCACAGGAAGTCCTCCAAAACCACAGGACTGAGACCAGACAAGGGGTGAATTCATTTAGGAGAAATGAGATCACTGTTGACAAGAGAAGGGACAGTGGCCTTGGGGAGACCATCGATAGTGGTTCACCAGCATGTGCAAGGGAGGTGGGAAAGGCAGGAAGGAATATCTTTATTCACCAGCATAATTTAAAAAAGACTGGAGTAACAGACACAATGCAAATCCCCACAATGACCAAAAATGGCAGTCAGTGAGGATTTGTCACAGCAGATTCTGTCCTCCAAACCTTATTTCTTTCCGGAACAATTTAAATGGCCCTTTGCTAGCAGGAGAGAAATTAGGAGGCTGAGAATTAAAGCAAGGTGGGGGAAGTGGTAGGAAGAGAAAATGTCTGTGCCGAAAAGGGATCTCAGAGATAATGTAGTAAGGGTGGGGGGGTGGGGCGGGGTGGGGGGGTGCGCAGTGGCTCACACCTGTAATACCAGCACTGTGGGAGGCCGAGGTGGGTGGATCACCTGAGGCCTGGAGTTTGAGACCAGCCTGGCCAACATGGTGAAACCCCATCTCTACTAAAAATACAAAAATTAGCAAGGTGTGGTGGTGCGTGCATGTAATCCCAGCTACTCAGGAGGCTGAGGCAGGACAATCGCTTGAACCTGGGAGGTAGAGGCTGCAGTGAGCTGAGACCATGCCACTGTACTCCAGCTTGGGTGACTCAACGAGACTCCATCTAATAAATAAATAAATAAGTGATAATCTAATGTCAAACTCGTTTTAGAAGAATCTGAGGCTCTGGAATGTGACAACCATATCCAAGATTGAGAAACTTTGCATAAAAATATTTTTTTTTCTTTTCAGGAAACCTGGATTGTATTTCTCAAATGAACCTTTGCAGAACACGGGTTGCTTCAGATGTTGCCTGTTTCTGTACCGCTCAAGAGCTAAAAATGATTTTTACATTTTCTAATGGTTAGGAAAAGAATCCAAAGAAGACTAATATTTTGTGACATATAATAATTATACAAAATTCAAACATCAGTGTCCAAAAATAAAATTTTATGGGAGGGATTGGCAGACCTTTTCTTTAAAGGGCCGGATAGTAAATATTTGGGTTTTGCAAGCCATATGATTTCTGTCACTATTGTCCACCTCTGTCTTTGTAACATAAAAGCAGCCATAGACAATATGTAAACAAATGAATATAGCTGTGTTCTGATAAAATTTAATTTGTCACATAGAAATGTAAATTTCATATAACATTCAAATATTACAAGGTATTAGTCTTCTTTTGATGTTTTTTCAGCCATTTAAAAATGCAACAACATTGCTTGGTTAGTAACCTGCACAAAAACAGGTGAGTGGCCAGACTTGGCCTGCATGGGCCATGCTTTGCAGACTCCTGTTGTATTGCCTGCCTTGGCAACACAGTGGCAAAGCTGAGTAGCTGTGACAGAGACCACATGGCCTACAAAGCCTGAAATATTTAAATATTTACTAGTTGGCCTTTTACAGAAAATGTTTGCTGACTCTGACTCTAGAAGGGTTCTTTTAAACTGTAATTTACATGCAAAGCACCTGGGGATCTTGTTAAAATGTAGACTAAGTCTGGGTCAGTCCAGAGATTCTGCATTTCAACAAGTTCTCAGGTGATGTTGAGTTATTGGTCCATGGACCACATTTGGAGGATTTTTCATTTACTCTTCTAATATCCTGTTATAAAATGCCTCAGAGGATCTCCTCTCTGATCATTCCCCCACTTGAATTAGAATCATTTTTGCAGGGGGATGAGAATCTGCATGTGAAATAAGTTCTCCTCTGATTCTTTTGAGAACCATTGATCCATTGATCCAGATTTTGTTGTTGTTGTTGTTGTTGTTGTTGTTGTTGTTGTTGTTGTTTGTTTTTTGTTTTTGAGATGGAGTTTTGCTCTGTCACCCAGGCTGGAGTGCAGTGGCACGATCTCGGCTCACTGCAACCTCCACCTCCCGGGTTCAAGGGATTCTCCTGCCTCAGCCTCCTGCGTAGCTGAGATTACAGGCTTGCGCCAGCACGCCCGGCTAATTTTTGTATTTTTTTAGTAGAGACAGGGTTTCACCATGTTGGTCAGGCTGGTCTCAAACTTCTGACCTTGTGATCCACCTGTCTTGGCCTCCCAAAGTGCTGGGATTACAGGGGTGAGCCACCATGCCCGGCTGATCTAGATGCTTTAACAGAGATTCAATAACAAATTCATGGAGGACTGGGTATTATTAGCCAGACAGTTAACCTTGGTGCTGATGGGATTCAGGTAACTTTTGTTTGACAAAGAATTAACAGCATATTTTAAAAAGTCATTAATCATCTAATTATTAAGGCTGAAGGATTATTTATTTTTTGGTTAATCTCCAGAGAATGAATGCTGCTTATAGCATCTTGACTTTACATGAAGGCAGTGACTTAGGTATGCTGATTGCAAGCAAATTGATGCCATCTTTCCCATTTGAATTGTGCATTTAGGACCTGCCAGATCTACTCATGTACAGATAGGTTTAAAGAGGAGAGATTGGGTTTTATATCCTCCATGTAGTAGCAAACCAATCCTTTCTATAAAACTCCATTAAGTCCTTTTACTGTTTCATTTCTTTTTCCTTCCTCCCCCCATTGTCTCCTTTCTTTGATGGACAATTATCTCAGATTTTTTATCTTTATTTCCAACTGTGGAAAACTTCTGAAGAATTAACCTTTCAAAACCATGCAACTCTTATATTAGAACTAAGAAAGAGAGGAATGAAGGGCTGTTAGTGAACATGGGGCTTGGGGTTTACAGAATGTGAATCAAAACTTAGGTTTCAGTTACAGCAAGGAGCAGACAGCCTGAGAGCCTGGAAGGATGGAGAATTGAGCAGCTGTGGAAATAGAACACTCATGTCCCTAATTGAGTGGGGAATCTGCACTGTGACGTGTGATGTGTCAGACACCCTGTTCAAACCACATTCGTGACGCTGTGGATCACATGACTGGAAAAGCACTACCCATTTTCTTTTTGTTATGCTTATTAATGACAGAAAGCCAGCTCTCTCACTGATCTGTGCACTTGATTGTGTAAGCCAGGACCATAAGGACCATCTGCTTCTTACACGACAGAAGGTGAGTGGAGGGAAACATTTTATTTAGAGGTTACATGGAAGTTCAGGGCATGTTGAGGAATTACCAATCTACCATTATTCTAGGTTCTAGTTGCTTCAGATGAGGTCTTCATAGGCATTTTTATTTTCATTTAAATTAGCAGAATTTCTTTGGAAAAGAGAAAGTCAAGTAGATGGAATTTAATGATGACAGTCTTTCTTTGGAAAAGGAGGACTATCTTGAATGTTCTCAAATAGTTGGTGATAGCAAAAAAAGTAATATTCTCCTACACACACACACACCCCTATCTTGTCAGGGCTGGGAATGGCGAGTACAGAGAGCCTTCTATTCTTCACTTGATGCTAACCACAATGCAGAATGATTAGCCTTCTAACTTAAAAGGCCTCAGAGTAAAAGAAACCTGAAAATGAAAATCCCCTTAGACCTCTTAGAATAAATTATGTGGATTTGCTAAGTACACAGACTGGCCCTCTTAAAAGGGAGATAACCAGTTTAACTGTTGCTTTGGAAAGATAATCCAGGAGACCAATTATGAGTCTTATTTTACATTAGTGATTTTACACCAATAAATAGAACCACCTTGAGTCCTTTGTGGAGTGTTGTTTTAAAACAAAAACCTAACAAATTTGAAATCTGTTTACATTTAAAAGATAAAGTAGCAAAGTGTAGTGAAGAGGCTGCCAGACTAGGAGTCAGAAAACTGGGATTCTCCTGGCTCCTTCTGAGTGACCTGAGTAGGTCTGGGAGCCTTAGTCTTTTTCATCTGTAAGAGGCAGAGAAAAACATCTGCGTAGCCTTCCTCATGGTATTTTAAAAATTAATTGTAGTTAAAGTTCATGGCACTTTTGTGACGCACAAATGAAATAACAGATATAAAGTTCCCCTTTGAAAATTACAGATGCTAACAAAGGATATTTTGGAAGGTTACAATAGGCATATAGAAACTTTAGTTAACAGAATTTACGTGACTATTTTGACATCAAAGCATGTTTCATTTCTCTTTCTCCTACTAGCCTCAGCTTTCTTGATATAAAAAATTATATATAATGTCAAAAAGGCTTAGAGATGGATCTTTTTTGATGACTAACTATAGGTTCTGTAGTTGCCAGCCTCCAAGATAGCTCCAATGAACTCACTTCCTGGTATGACATCCTTGTGCAGCCTCCTCATCCCTGCATTATACCAGGATTGGCTTGTGTGACCAAAACAGTACAGTAGAGGTTGGCCGGGCACGGTGGCTCACGCCTGTAATCCCAGCACTTTGGGAGGCCGAGGCGGGCAGATCACGAGGTCAGGAGATCGAGACTATCCTGGCTAACACAGTGAAACCCTGTCTCTACTATAAATACAAAAAATTAGTCAGGTGTGGTGGCGGGCGCCTGTTGTCCCAGCTACTCGGGAGGCTGAGGCAGGAGAATGGCATGAACCCGGGAGGCGGAACTTGCAGTGAGCCAAGATTGCGCCACTGCACTCCAGCCTGGGCGACAGAGCGAGACTCCATCTCAAAAAATACATACATAAATAAATAAATACAGTAGAGGTGATGGCATGTCACTTCCAGGATTAGGTTATAAAATACTGCAATATATATGTATGTATATTTCCCTCCCTCTCTCATCTCTACCTCTGTTGGGAAGCAATCTGCCATATTATGAGCAGCTCTATGCAGAGGCCCACGTGGCTAGAAATGGAAGTCTCCTGCCAGTAACCTAGCTTAGAAGCAGATCATCTAGCCCAAGTCAAGCTTCTAGATGATTTCAATCTTGTCAATCAGCTTGACTGCAACCTCATGAGAGATCCTGAGCTAGAACCAACCAGGCAAATTGTACCCAGGTTCCTGACCCTAAGACACAGTATGAAATAATAAATGTTTATTATTTTAAGCTGCTTAAGTTTTGTTATAATTTGTTACACAGCAGTAGATAACTTGTATAGGTTCTATCAGGGAAAGAAAATGGCAGAAATGCAGATGATAAATTCTTTTGACCAGAAAGAACTTGACCAAGAAAGCCTGTTGGGCATATATTTCTTTACTCATCAGTTTAGCTATGATAAGGATTTAGAGGCAAAATGTCAATATATAGTAGTTTAAACTAATGACATGTTTTGATGTTGCTATTGCCCCTGATGAATCATAGCACACAGTTGAGGCTACTGTGCAGCATGAGAAATGGAATTCACTGAGGAGCAACATATTTACATGTTTTAGCTATGTTCTAGTCAGGAAAACAGAGCTCATACAATAGATCAATAGAGGGAATTTAACTTGGGGATCCAGCCACAGAGACTGAAAAAGGCAAAAGCCAAATAGGGAATGGGGAGGCAACCCAGATTAGTAATACCAAGAAGCTTCTATCACTTCTATAACTGGAGAAATTAGGTGAGCCATGTGACAGGGACTGGAATGACAATGAAAGCTATGAGACTAGAGATGAATGCACAGAGAAGCAGCCACTGCTGGAGATGCTGCCCTAATTGGAGAGAGACGGGGAGAAATTCTTCTACAGGTGGCCTAATCTTCTGCCTGTCTCCACCATTGGTCAACTAACCAGAATCCATTTATAAAGAGAACCTTGGAAATGTAACCTGCCAAATTTGCCCCCTTGTGAAACAGAACAGGAGAAGGGTGGGAAATGGATCAGAGGGCAAACAAATGAGCATCACCATCTGCCTCTTTTGCTACTCAGCATCTGTTCTCACATTCCTACCTACATTTATTTCCCAGGCATGCTTCCATCATTCATACCAATGATGACTCTTACCCATCCTTGAAAGGGCAACACAAAGCCCCATCAGTCATTTCAAAGTCCATGACTACTCATTTCAAAGTGTAGAATCACCAGGTGATATATTCTGTAGTCATTCTAAGTAATGCAACCACCTCTCCCATATGCCTCCTGCAGTCAACCTCATTCTTTCTAAGCCTTTGATTAATTGGGCAATATTGCCACTGCCTTTGAATAAGAGTAGATCTATACCTCAGGACATCTCTTAAGCAAAGTAAACAACAGAATATACTGCTTAAATTTGTTTTTCCACTGAGAGTTCCCTTCTTCACTGTCTGTAAGGCCTCCCTAGAGTGGAACATTAATGTCTTAGCTGGAACTCACAGTTGGAAACAGCTGATCATGCAGATTTATATGTAGACCAGGGTCAAGCGTTTTCTTCCTTCAATGACTGGCCATAGGGAACTCTTCATGCAACCATAAAATGTACTAAAGAAGAAGTGGTGATTCACTGAAAAAGTGCCCAGGTACTCTAAGACACCTACCTGTTCAAGCATTTTACTTGAGCTTTCCAGACCTGTTCAAGTCCAAATCTATATATACCATTCCCACTTAATGGTGCACTACATTTGTGCCCTCCCCAATTTATGGCTTCACGGGATACATAACACTTCAGTTCAATGTGAGTGGCTCTGTAGCATAGTCATTGGTGTCCTATACTTAAGCATTCAGTCTCTTCCAATACCCATTAGCAAGTGAGAAGCTATTCTCGAAAGGAAAAAAAAATATATCAGCAGAATAGGACTATGGCTATGTTCCAAGATTTAGGATCTGTATAGGATCCTTCTATTGTGGCTTGCCAAAGGGCCACATAGCGTCCTAATTTGCAACAGACACTTAAAGCATTATTTTCTCTGCAAGTTCAGAAGATCTGAATTGCAGAGCAGCTTACACTCCAGCTTGGACAAACTAAAGAGGCTTCTCAAAACTAGCAGTCTTACAAGTAACTCAGTAAAAGACTTGAAGCATCAAATTTAAATGTGGGACCTACTGCCTTCAAGATGTAAATATGGCCACTAAGCATTTTTACTACCAAGCAAGGTGAATGAACTTGTCTTTCATTTACACCAAAATGTTCTACTGTTTTTCACCAGCATGTTCCTGAACATCTGAAACTGGCAGGAATTATGAATTTTCATGGGATTTATCTTCCACCTGCTAGAATGCCTATGTCTTACTAAGGCAGCTAAGATACTTACACTTATTGCCTGCCAGGTCCAGTCAACTTGGTATTATCAATATCGTGGGGCAGCATGATGTTCTCTGGAGTGTCAAAATGATCAGAGACCTAGTGGACAATATTATGATGGAGAGCAGAAGAGTTCTCATGGCCCTGAGGAAAGACAGTGAAGTTATACTCTTGCTCCTACCAAGTGAAAGCTAATTGTGTCTTGCTATGATACCAAAACCAGACAAGGAAACTACAAAAAAAGAAAACTACAGACTAATACTCCTGATGAACATAGATGTAATAATCTTCAACAAAATACTAGCGAACGAAAATCCAACAGCATATCAAAAAGATAATACACCATGATCAAATGGGATTCATACCAGGGATGCAAGGATGGTTCAATATATAAATCATAAACATGATACATCATTCAACAGAATGAAGGGGAAAAAATACAATCATCTTAACAGATGCGGAAAAAGCATTTGATAAAATTCAGCATCTCTTGGTAAAAACACTCAACAAATTAGACATAGAAAGAACCTACCTCAACATAATAAAGGCCATTTATAACATACTCACAGCCAACATCATACTAAATTGGCAAAATTCCTCCTAAATTGCAAGCATTCCCCCTAAGAACTGTGACAATACAAAGATGCCCATTTTCACCACTCTTATTTAACATAGTATTGGAAGTCTTAGCCAGAGCAATCAGGCAAGAGAAAGAAATAAAAGACATCCAAATTGGAAAAGAGGAAGTCAATTATCTGTTTGCTGGTGATAGAATCTTATACCTAGAAAACTTATATTAGGCATCTTCAAAAGTTTTCTAGATATGATTTGATAAATGACTTCGATAAAGTTTCAGGATGCAAAATCAATGTACAAAAATTAGTAAGATTTCTGTACACAAATAGTGATTAGTACAAGTGATTGATGTAATAAAGAACTCAATCCCAGTTACAATAGCTACAAAAAATACCTAGGAATACAGTTAACCAAGGAGATGGAAGATCTCTATAAAGAGAACTACAAAACACTGATGAACAAAATTATACATGACACAAACTAATGAAAAGACATTCCAAGAATGAATATTCTTCCAACCCATGACAAAACAATCATATTGCCAGTAGAAATAGAATCTAAATTCAATGCAATCCCTATTAAAATGCCAATATAATTTTTCAGAGAAATAAAAAACAAATCATCCTAAGGTTAATATGGAACAAAAAAGCCAGAATAGCCAAAATAATCCCGAACAAAAAGAACACAGCTGGAAGCGTAACATTACCTGACTTTAAAATATATTGCAGGGCCATAATAACCAAAGCAGCATTGTATTGGTAAAAAAAAAAAAAAAAAAAAAAAAGACATATTGGCCAATGGAACAGAATAAAGAACCCAGAAATAAATACACATATTTACAACCAATTGATCTTCGACAAAGTCATCATGAACATTCACTGGGAAAAGGACGTCTTCTAAAATAAATGGTACTGGGAACACTGGATAATTGTATGCAGAAAAATGAAACTAGACCTGTCTCTCACCAATACAAAAATCAACTCAAGATGGATAAAGACTGAAATGTAATACCCAAAATTATAAAACTACTAGAAGAAAACATAGCGAAAACTCTTAAAGGCATTGGTCCAGGCGAATATTTTATCACTAAGACCTCAAAAGCATAGGCAACAACAACAAAATAGACAATTGAAACTATATTGAACTAAAATACTCCTGCATAGCAAAAGAAACAGTCAACAGAATAAAGACACAACATCTTGAATGGGAGAAAATACTTGCAAACTGCTCATCCAACAGGGGTAGTGTAGATGTATACACACATCTGGAATTACATTGTAATTAATACACCGCTTTATTAATTTAAGGATAATCTCAATCCAAATGGAGTCATTCTGTCTCTGGCCTTTGCTCAAGCCAAAAAAATGATGGGTTAAAATGGGGATGTATAACGAATCACCATCTCTGCATCTATTAACTCTTTGATGTTGACATTAATCTCTGCAAGTCTTCCAGGTATGTACCATTACTTTGGTTTACTATTTTGGCAGAAAGGGATAGTCTCAGGGTCTTCAACTTGGCCCTTCTTACCACAATAGCCCTTACATTATTTAGGGAGCCGACAAAGATAGTCTCCAATTCCCTAGTATTATGTGTCCTCCAACTACGCAATATGGGTGAAGCGGTGGATCCTCTAGGTCTATTCTAAGGTTGACTAGGGCCCAAACTTCATTTATCACCTTAGGGGTAACTTCCATATACCTCTCACTTGGACCAGTGGACCACAGTGAAATTTTGGGTCACTAGAAATTAATGTAAACTCAAAGTCTAATAACTTCGGAAAGGTCTTGGTATTATTGTTACTTTTTCCATTCCTGGTGCATTGTCACTAAATTAAGTGGTCATAGGTCCCTTTGGGAAAGGTGTGAAGACAGAGTTACAATATATACTTATGGCAGTGGGACCTGCTTTCCCCTCAAGCCAAAGACTGGATCTGTCTTTACATGTGTCACAGACCCAAGACAATATTATTGATATTGTTTTAAACAATCATTATTTTTCAATTTGCTACACATTTACCTTTTCTAGTGCTTGTAATTCTTCCCCCAAGTCCCATGCTTTCATCTGAGGTTTCTTTCTTTTAGTCTGAAGAACTTCCTTTAGTAATGTTCTAGTTCAGGTCTGATGACAATGTATTTTTTCAGCTTTTGTTTGTCTGACATTGTCTTTATGGCATCTTTATTTTCTAAAACAAACTTTAGCTTTCAGAACAGATTTTAGATTTACAGAAAACTTGCAAAGAAAGTGCAGAGTTCTTAAATATACCATACCCAGTTTCATCTATTATTACATCTCATGTTAGTATGGTAAATTTTATTAAAAATAATTAACCATTATTAAAACATTATTATGTTATTAACTGGAGTCTATGTTTTATTCAGATTTCTTCAGCTTTTAGTTTTTTTCTCTTCCATGATTCTGTCTGGGATATCACATTACATTTAAACCTAATTCTTAGTCTTCACGTGACTGTGACAGTTTCATTGTTATTTTTGAAGGTGATTTCCACCAACTGTAAAATTCTAGGTTGGTCAGGGTATGTTTTTTCATTCAACATTCCATTGCAATGTTGGATGAAATTAGAAGGTGGAATATCAATGATAATGCAATTCTGTTGTCTTCTAATATCTAAAGTTTCTGATGAAAAGTTAGACAAGTTTTGCTAATAAAATGAGTCCACTTAGTTTGTATCCAGACCTTCTTTCTGTAACCAGCAATACGTATTTAATAAATTGAAAAGGAGATATAATTATAAATTAAAGGAATCAATTGTTTGCATATGTGACTTATAAACTGATCTAATGCAGACTGGTATACTTTGCTTAATATCGTGATCTTGGTAAATAAATAATATAATATCTAAAATGTTCTTATGTAAATCAACTCTGGTGGTCAAGAAAGGTATTTTGTAAAACAAGTTTGTGTTAAGTGATAATATAATTTACTTGTATGAATCAATCTTATTAATCAACAGGGCAATATATGCTCCAGATAGATCACCCTTACATTCAATATATCCTCATACTATAATGTAAAAATACAATAACTAGCCATGATAAGCAACACATTCAAAAGAACATGAAATCAGACATAACAGAGTGTGAATCCTTGCTCCCTCTCTTGCTAGCTGTGGAAACTCTGTGACTCGGTTACTTAGTCTCTCTGAACTTCAGTTGTCTTACCCGTACATTGGGGATACTAGAACTTACCTTGTAGAGTTGTGTGATGAATAAAACTATTTAATATATATACAGTCTCCGACATCCAAAAGACAATAAATGGCAACCGTTAATAATGATAATAATTGTCATAATATTATTCATAATTATGGTTTATACTCTTTAATACACATGAAATATTTTTACAGTATCTGAAATGTTTTATTAATGTCCTTTGTGGTTTTATAGATACTATCTAATAATGCGGCAGCCCAGCTATGCTTCAGGATGAATTTCTGCCATGATTTTTCCCTTCCTTTTATTTCACATTCCTTTTAATAATACTCTCTCAGGACAGTCAACGTAATCCTGCAAATGCTGCGGAGAGAAAATTAGTGCTAAGGAAGTTCTCCTGAATGTGCTTGGCTCTTGGATTTGTGGTGACAAGTTAGCCACAGGACACTCATCACAGTGAAATGCCTCCACCTCTCTGTCAGATGAATAGCAGTGGCTTATTAATAAGTGAGGAAAATGATAGCAGCCCTAGAGCATGAAACTTGTTACTCTATAAGGCACGCCCTCTGGATAATCCAGAGTTGTGCAGTGTCAGCATTTGAGGAATTATATGAACACAAATATGAATTATATAAATCTGGAATTACATGAGTTACATGAAATCAAACCCCATCTCAGATGCTGCATCTCAGGTGCCAGCATGTGGATGTATTCAGTAAAAGTTTGCTGAGTGAATGATACATAATTGATAGATGTACTAGGCATCTGGAAATGAAAGAAGGGTAGGACTTTGCTCCTGCCCTTGGTGGATGTATCATTGAACACCTAGTAATATAACAGTAGAATGTGATTAAATTCTAAAAGTGAGGCTGGGGAGATCACAAGTGGACTTAAGTTAGAAGGGATGGGTGAATAGGATTTATGGGTGAAGAGAAATAAGGAGAAATTCCAGAGAAGGACATAAGCATCAAAAGGCAAAAAAGTCAGGTTGAAGATAATCAAGGAAGGAAGGTGTTTTATAGAGAGTTTTATCCTGTTGAAATAGAGTTGTGAACTTTGCGGGTTTTAACCCAGCACAGGTGAAAAGAGGGATAGACAGAATGGGAACTGTGGGTGGGGAACAGGGTGGCTGTTTGGTGGTCTAGATTTCAGGACGTGGGGCCACACAAGAAGCAGATGAGGGAGAAGTCTCTAAAGAAGGACTAACAAACCTTTGGTTACAAAGATGTTTTTTGGGGGAATGGGGTGAGGTCTGGAAGGGAAGGGAAGGCGGAGAGGTGAATGTCCAGACAATTCCCAGTATTTGTACCTCATTGAATAGAAGAATGGCTTTACCATGCATAGAAACATGAAGTCAGGATAGAGAGCCATTTGTGGGAAAAATGGCAAATGTGGTATGAAAGTTTGTGAATGTGTGTTAATCAGAACATCTGTACATAAATGAACCACAAGCTAGAGTGGGACTGCAGTGAAGCCATATAAACAGAGTAGAAATAAGAGTTGTCAGTGTTTTGGGGTAACCTCTGGGGATTAGTGGTGGGAAAAGGCTATTACAGTTCTCTCCTTCTTCCCCCCAACCTTCTTTAAGATGGTATGGTACAAATGGTACAACAAAAGTAAAGTCTCAGATAGGCTTATCTCAACATTTAAGCAGGTGCAAAACAATTATAAAGGCTTTTCCTGCAAGCTTGGAGAAGCCCTGTTCTGTCCTTAGGCACTAAAAAAATTCTTTATGAGGTAGATGCAATGATATTCTGATACTAGGAGCAGCCACCCGCTGGACTCTGTTTTTGCAGGCAACAAAGTCATCTATTAAATGTGTGTGGAGATGGATGCAGGGTGGGCAGAGAGGTAAACTGAGGGTCAGCCAAAGTGCTCATTGTACTTCATCCCTGCAAGGGTAGTGGAGCCCATACAATCTCTCTAGCCAACCATTAATCTTGTATGCCGCTTTTTCCACAGATTTAAAATGATTTTTAAAGGCACTTGTGCAAAACAGTACTCCCTCTAATGTGGGTTTAATAACAACGTTAGAAGTGTTTGTCATGCACTCACTCCATTCCCTTCACTAAGAGTATGAATTCTTCATTTGAGCTCTTCAACTGCTAGCTAACCACATGCATATGCATCATAGACACATACATACAGAAATATTTTAAAGTAAGTTACTACACAGAGAGGCAGGCTCAAAGAGACAAAAGCTGGAAACCACATGAGCTGGTGAGACATTTGAGGGAAAGAGTCCTAGGGGAAGGACACATTAATGGAAAGAGAGCATTTCAAGACAGTCAAGGGTGCCTACTAGCAGCAAACACTCAAAGAAAGATTTGGAGATTAGGGAGGCAATTGGTGACCTTAGAGAGAACAGGCTGAAGTCAGATGACGGGAGTGAGTGTGGGGTTTACCAGCAAGTGGAAGTGGCAGGTGTGACCCCCCTCTGTGAGAAGCTTCATCCCAATCACAAACCATTCTCTGGGAGCAGGTGAGACAGCAGGGTTGGAGTATAGAGAGCCATGCTGAGGCCCTGGAGCTCCATTTTAATGTTGTTCCAAGAGGCCCTTTTGCCACGCTACTTTATGAGGAGAGCCTTTCAGCACTTGGGCAAGTCAGCCTCTTTGGGCAGGCCCATGGTGGCCCCATCAAAACTAAATATCTGGGCAGTGCAATGGAAGAGCTTCAGAGTGTACAGTTTCTATTCTTTTGTAGCAATGATTAGGTCCACATATGTGTATCTGTGCTTCCCTCTTTTCCTTCCTTGGGCAAATGTAGTGACTGCCTCCAGGTGTCCCAGGCTGCACAGCTGGTACAACAGAGGCTCCTACTTCTGGACCCACAGGTGAATTTGACATGGAAGGAAATGGTCACCTCAAGGTACTATGCACTAGAGACATGGGGAAGGTGTGGAAATGTTGCCTGGGAAGGCTTCCTAGGAGTTTGCAACCTAGCTAACTAACCCACAAAGCCAGCTAGAATTGGTGAGGCAAGAATTTCTTTATTGAGTGGCTTTATCCAGCTGTGAAAGAGAGAGTTGGGAAAGTGAAGGGAGGTCCCTGAGGAAGGGACTCTTATGCTCTGCCTCTCATTCTTCACACTATGGGACACCCTGTATGCATCTCTGCTTAGCAATTTAATGCAAAAATAAACTGTGTCTGTCTGCTTGTGGCTCTAGGAAAGAGAGTCATTTTATACATGATGAGCATGAATTCCAAATAAGAAAATAAGTGACTAAAGTTGCAGTAATAGTCATGCGGTCACAATGTGCTTGGGTCAGGAGCTGCCTGCAGAGAGAGATGTGGCTTGCCCAGAAAGCTGAGGCTTGAAAGAAATAAAACACAAACGCACTGTGGAATGCCAAGCCATCCCACTGTGAGAATTGAGGCAGCAACTAGATATCATCATACCCACTCCGAGCTTATCTTCCTCGAGGTCTGGGTCTCAACGGCCTCTCCAAAGTAGAAGAGTTGTTTCTGCAATGCCTGGAGCTGCCTCAGCAAGGTGCTGCATGGACATCTTCTCTAATCTTTTCTGACGACAGGTCTGGTGACCTTTAATGGCACTTAAACTTTTTAAGGGAAAAAATATATAAAGTGCAGAAGCTTAAACAATCCAGTCCCCAGGATTAGCAGCCCATGTCCAGCCTTCGTCTTGAATCCTTCATCTTGCTCAGTTTCCCATTAACATGAGACAAGGTATTCAAAAGTTTGGGGTTTTGGACAGTGTGCTCGGTTTTCTTCATAGGTCCATTTTTGCAGTATAATTTAAAGCCTCACTTCACAAATTCCTTTGCAACTCAAGAAGGCCCCCCGAAAAATCCGAAAGTAATTTTTAGAGGAATATTTTGTGGCTCAGAGAGAGGCACTGATGGTATTAACATGAAACTACCTGTTCCCAATCCCCTTTCAATAGCACGTCAGGGAGCAAAGCCTCCCTTACAAGATCTGACAAGCGTATGTTCTTGAGGAAGTGGAGGGGAAGCTCTCTGTTCATATGACTAATTAGACAGACTTCATGCTGTGTTGCTCTTTTTTGATGCAGGTCCTGGTCCTAATTGTCAGTTTGCTCCTCTGGAAAGTAAGGTTGAGTTCAAATGCCAATGTGGCCTGTTTTCTCTTAGCATTCCTGACCTGAAACTGATGCGGGGTGACAGGGAACAGACGGGAAAGAGACTCATTGCACTCAGAGTAAACCTTTTCAAGTTCCCCACAAGGAAGACTGGAACACTAGAAACAGCTCCTAAGGGCTGTGTTTATCACTTAACGTGGCTTACATCAGCTGGGAGTTCTGCCCAGGAGATGGCTAGCCCCTGTGATGAGCACCCAAGCCCAAGCGAAGAGACCAGAGAAGCTTACTGGGCAAGTCCACTTGGACAGTTCTCCAAAGGGCAAGGCAGTTATTAGCAACGGACATGGTCAACGTGTTTGGGAATAATGCCAGAAAATGGGGTGTGAGGAACTGCTTGCAAGAATGGCTGCAATTCCCTCCCTATAGCCATGCCCTTTGCAATGTGGCCTTGTAGCTCTTCCTAGTAAGTGGTGGGATGTTTCCTTACTCTTATTTCTGGGCTGGCCTTCTGTTTTGGCCACTTGAGTGCAGTAGAAGTAATTTTATGTAAGTTCCAAGCCCAGATCTTGAGAAGCCTGAGCACTTATAGTCTATCTCTTGAGATAATGCCACGTGTACAAACCAGAGGATGAGAGATCACATGCAGAAAGGCTGAAGTCTCCCAACTGAGGTCATCTACAACCATTCTGTGCCCAGTTGACCCACCATCTGACTGTGATGCATGAGCAAGCCCAGCCAACATCAACTGCCCAGCCAACCTATAGACTTACCAAAAAAAAAAAAGAAATGCTGGCTGGGTGAGGTGGCTCATGCCTATAATCTCAACACTTTGGGAGGCCACTGTGGGAGGACTGCTTGAGCCCAGGAGTTCAAGACTAACCTGGGCAACATAGTAAGACCCCGTCTCTACAAAAAAGAAAAACGAAAAATAGCCATATGGTGGTGCGTGCCTGTGATCCCAACTATTTAGGAGGCTGAGGCAGGAGGATTGCTCGAGCCTGCAAGGTTGAGGCGGCAGTGAGCAGTGATTGTGTCACTGCACTCCAGCCTGGGTGGCAGAGCACGATCCTGTCTCTGGGGAAAGAAAAGGCAATGCTTATTGCTTTAAGTGATTTAACTTTGGGGCAAGCGTTAATTTAGATCATCTGAGAAGCAGATGCCAGCCAACATGGAATTAGATGTGCAAGAGATTTTTTGGATGAAATGCCTGTGGAGGATAAGGCAGAAAAAGAGAGAGAGGTGAAGAGAAACTTCAGCCTGAGATGCAGGTCTTATTTCTGTGAAGAAAGAGAGGAAAGGAAGGATTGAATAGAAGAGTCTCAGACTGCAGCACAGTTCTAGGAAAATTCTGGTCAGCCTGATGGGTAGTCCTTGAGTGGAAGTCACTGTCTGAGGAACCCTGCGTATCACAGATGTTGGCCTCACTGGGCTCAGTCTCTGGCTGGTAGCAGCCTGGGGGAAGCATGGCCTCCACGGGAAATTGGGGATGAATAAAGAAGGGTAGCAGCTTGGACCATTAGTCCCCTCAGCAGAAGATCTGAGCAGCACACGGCAGTTTGCCATGCAGCATTATTGGGGCAATAGAGAACTGCTCTGTAGAGCAAATAGGTTTCTGAGCCTCCAGGGATTTTTGTTGTGTCCTGTGCTTGATCTCTTTTCACCAAGCATGCCTCTTTGATTAAAACTAGAGCAGAATCTTTTCCTTGAATAACATCAAAGTTTTAAAAAGTTCTCTGCTGACTACAGTCCCTAAACTGGAAATATCCTAACAAAAATGCCACAGACCCAACATTCCACTTCCCTAGGAGGCAGAGAAATATGCAAGTTGTTCATCATTTTGCCTAAAAAGGTGTCGCATGGTGTCCTCCACAGCATGTCAGGAGGAAACAGAGTCCTTGGCTAAGAGGCTTTTCATTACCCAGATTTGAAATTGGCTTCAACCTGTGAGATAAAATTTATGAAATATTGTTGTTGATGACAAATCCTTTATGCATCTGTGTGGTCTGGATTAGCATGCCTCAATATTACTGTTTTCATAAAGCAATTTAATTACTAAGCATTTGCAATTACTATTATTAATTAGTTTTTTATAGACTTCTGGGAAGAAGATACAACCTCAGATTCAATTAACATTTATGGAGCTCTATTTATGTGCTAGGCACTTTGCCAGGGGTATATTTTATTGAATTCTCACCAAAACTATGGGAGGTACTTATTATCTCCATTTGTCTTGGTGATCACACTGTTGTAGAACACAGATTGGATGGAGTCAGGTCTTCTGACTTCACAATTCATGTACTCAGTATTCGACAAACATGCTTGAGCATCTAGCAAATTCTAGGATCTGTACTAGAATTGTTGATAGTGATATCAGCACAGTTTCTGTTCTTGAATTGCTCATAGATTACTAGGGGAGACAGATATATTCACACATACTCACTGAGCTCTGTGCTTTGTCTGAGAGAAGCACAGGGCACTTCAGACACTGAGAAATGACACCTGTTACGAGCTGAATCGTATTCCTCCAAATTCAAATGAAGAACCCTAAGTCCCCCAGTACCTCACAATGTGGCTGCATTTGGAGATAGGGCCTTTAAAGAGGTAATTAAGGTAAAATGAGGCCACATGGTTGGACCCTAATTCATATGACTGGTGTCCTATTGAAGGGAAGAGTGGGACACAGACAGGTGTGTGCACTGAGGAATGACCACGTGAGGACACAGCAAGAAGACAGTAATCTGCAAGCAAGGAAGAACCCATCTAACAAGCCAACGCTGTCAACACCTTGAACTTGGACTTCTAGCCCTCCGAACTGTGAGAACCAAAGCTTCCATGGCATAAGACACCCAGTCTGTAGTGTTTTGTTATGGCAGCCAGAGCAGACTAATTCAGCTCCTAAGTATACCGGGCAGGGTTGGGGACCGCAAGCTGACACAGGAGCCTCCCAAACAGAGAGGCAGTGGGATGTGGTAGAGACAGCATGGGACTGAGAGGAGTGAGCAGGCTTTTAGTCTCTGCCTCGCTATCGATGGACAGAAAAGCCTGTAGCAAGGCACAGCCTCTCCCTGGACCTCAGTTTTCTGTCTGTGAAATGGGGGGATGAGCCTTGAAGCATGTTTCCCAGTATGTGTTTCTTGGAACACTGACCCCTTGAGACACTTCTCAAAAAAGGGATTGGTGGCTCTGTGATCCGATATATTTGGGATACTCACTCTCAGATATTCAGAATAGAGAGTTGCATATTATAGGTTCTGAAAAGTCCTGCAGGGAAAGAATCCTGTTTTATGTAGAATTCGCTCAACTTATTTAGCCATAGAACCCCACTTCCATGGCATACTCAATACTTGCATTCCAAGAAACTCCATTTGGGAGACTTAAGCCCAAGTGCATTATGTCTTTATTTTCCAACTCCAACACTAAGTGACTTAAAAATAAAGAAAACATTTTTAAAAATCTCAAGTATAAAATAGTCAGAGGCTAGGGGTTAGACCTGTGACTTAAACTACGAACCCAGAGAAGCAGTTGTAACAACAAGGACAAAAAAAAGGAGATGACATTAATTTGGACCATGCTCTACTGCCTGATTCTTTTTGTTTCTAACATTTACACTTAGTTTTTTCTTGACTTACTTCTTTGGCCAAAAGTCACTGGACAGCGTTGAATAACAGTGGTGAGAGTGGGAATCCTTGACTTGCTTCTGACTTTAATACAAATACTACAGTGTTTCGCCTCAATTTGTTGTTTGCTGCTGATCTGGAAAGCTTTCCTTTACTACATTAAGAAAATACCTTCCTATTTCTAGTGTTGAAAGAGATTAAAACAGGAATCACTGATGACTATTAATAAAATTCTTTTTGTCTTTTATGGGGATAATCACATGATCTTTTCTCCTTTGAATTTTTAATTTAAAAATTATATTAATTGATAAAATGACCCTTACATTTTTAGGATAATTGTAATGTGGTCATGGTATAGTGTGATGCATTAACTGGTTTCAGAATTTCAGCCTAATACACTTACTGGCTTTCAGCTGACTAGTTAGATGTATATATTACAAAAAACACTTAAAAGAAAACTGATTTGTGCTAATGAGAATTTCACCATATCCTATCAGGGTGCTTTAGTTCCCATTAGATAATCAAACTGCCCAGCTCTGGTTCAAGGTGACATTAGTCAACTGATAATCTATTTGAATATTCAGTAATGCATGCATAGAATTTAATACTCTCCAGAGAGGCACTTCTAAGCAAAATTCTGTCATACAAATTTCAGTTTGTACACAAACAAATATTATGGAAACAGTTGTTTTTTTAAGGTTAAATTATAAAATGAGACCCAAAAAAGTGCTTTAAAAGCATATGTTAACATTTTTCTTTTGCAAATTCTCCTTTATTAAGTTTCATAAAATACTGATATATAAAAAATCTTTTTCTGATACACAGTTGCAGTTCTAGCTGTGAAAACACCATATCTGATATCTATTAAAAAATGCACTTACCTGTTTCTTTTCACATGATCCTAGGTAAAAAATGTGTTATCTTATCTAAACCTTTTCTCAGATTGACTTTTAGAATATGTAAACAAGAGAGCTGGGCTAATTATTATGATAAAGTAAAGTGGAAAAAATCATTAGGACTGATACTCTCTATCTCTTATCTTAATAATGTAAAACAAATAAAGAAAATAAAACACCAGGGGAAATTGCATAGGGCTGATTTATTTTGTAGTTAACCAGTTTATTTCACATTTATTTTTGATTTAAATGCTTATTCATATCTTGATAGTAATTTTCAGATACACATCAATGCCAAATTATTAATTTATGCTCATCTCAGCAATGTTACTCAGCCATGGAGATAATCAGGCTTTGGAGATCTTCAGAAAAACACACACATTAAGTCTGGTAACATCATTAACCTCTTTTCTCCTGCAACCATAGCAGTAACCATGGAGCTCAGCCTGTGTAAAATCACTGCTACCAAGACCATGGGAAAAAACCTACATGATTTTTCTAATCCCAGGAATTCTTAGATAACTTCTCTGCTAAATGAGGAGCATGATTCAATGGATGATAGAATACTAGGGCTAAGAGGGACTCTTGGTTTGCTGGTGATAGCCCAGCTGGCTTTATCACCAGTATTCTCTTAATTTTTTGAATGGCAGTTGAAGACAAATGCCATATCAAGAAGTTGAAGAAAAGTCTCAGATAATAGCAGAGTAGTAATACCCTTTTTATGACACCTAGCAGATGTATGAACCCAAGCTAGGGATATTCTCATCTTTGAGAATCACAGAATGCAAGAAATGGGTGTGAAGTTAAAGATCCTTTTGTTCCACTAGCTCATCTTAGATAATGAAACTGGGTGCCAGAGGGCTTGACTGACATGCTTCCTCACTATGGCAGACAGCCTAGATGCCCATCTGTCTCATTTCTTTGTCTTGGGAGCCCAGGAAAACTACATTTCCTGAACATGTGGTTAGATTAGAGTACATGACTGCCCATGGGATGTGGGCAAAGGTGAAGTGAGTCATTTTAAGCTCAGCACAGTTCTCTTCTCTCACTCATTAGCTGAATGCAGAGGATCCTGGGGAAGACTCAGGAAATCCTAGAAGATGGTAGCACAAGATGAAAAGAACTGGCATCCCTGAAATACTACATGGAAGGCTAGACACATGAGTGAAAAATATATATTTACAGTGTTATGGTCACATAATTTGGTGGTGACAAAGCTAAACCCAACACTTCTAACATCCTGTCCTCAAGTACATATCATCCTTTAGGCAGAATTATTTACCTCCAAAGACCCCAAGGGATTTTTTTTTAATTGAAAACCTTCCAGAAGAGGGAAAATTTAACATTAGCAAGGCAGGAATGTCACAGTTGCGTGTATTTTTATTCTTTCAGATAGAGCTGATGGATAGTTGGGCAATTACTCAATGTGAAATGAACTGTGATTTCTTTTTTTTTTTTTTTATTGCTTAGAAGACATGGAGAAACTTAGCAATATTTAGATGCCTCTGGACACTTCTCAGGAATCAAGGGAAATGACTCAGTCTGCTTGGGGAAGATAGGTTCATTTGTTTCTAGTGATTGCTTTTATACTTATTATTAGCTTGCAAAATGATTAAGAAATGATTAATGATTGAGGCGAATATTCCACATGACTCTGGCCTGTTGGATGAGTGTTGACCTCATATTCAGATCCAGATGGCATCTCTCTATAAAATCATGAATGAGTCCTACAGCCGTATCACTTTATCTTCATGGAGAGGTGAAGAAAATGTTTGCTACTCTTCCAGCCACTGTGGTAGACTCATTGATATACCCTACTGTGCCAGAAAGAGTGAATCCTGTTTCATAGTGTCAAATATTGAGGTTTTTAATAACGTCTCCTGTAAAATTTTTTTTGGTCCTTGTTATTTTTTCCTGATATGTATTTCTGATTTAAAAAATTTTCAGACTGGGACACAGTATGATTTGCTGTTAGCCTTCTCATGTCATTTATTTCACATTGTTTTGTTGGAAAAATTGGAATTGTTTTGAAAAATGAATTTTTTTTTTTTTTTTGGTTTTGTTTTTTTTTGAGACAGAGTCTCACTCTATTGCCAGGCTGGAGTGCAGTGGTGCGACCTTGGCTCACTGCAACCTCTGCCACCTGGGTTCAAGAGATTCTCCTGCCCCAGCCTCCTGAGTAGCTGGGACTACAGCTGCGTGCCACCATGCCCAGCTAATTTTTGTATTTTTAGTAGAGATGGGGTTTCACCATGTTGGCCAGGATGGTCTCAATCTCTTGACCGCATGATCCACCCGCTTCAGCCTCCCAAAGTGCTGGGATTACAGGCATGAGCCACCGAGCCTGGCCAGAAAGATGAAATTCTTTTTTTTTTTTTTTTTTTTTTTTTTGAGACGGAGTCTCGCTCTGTCGCCCAGGCTGGAGTGCAGTGGCGCGATCTCGGCTCACTGCAAGCTCCGCCTCCCGGGTTCACGCCATTCTCCTGCCTCAGCCTCCCGCGTAGCTGGGACTACAGGCGCCCGCCACCACGCCCGGCTAATTTTTTGTATTTTTTAGTAGAGACGGGGTTTCACTGTGTTAGCCAGGATGGTCTCGATCTCCTGACCTCGTGATCCGCCCACCTCGGCCTCCCAAAGTGCTGGGATTACAGGCGTGAGCCACCGCGCCCGGCCAAGATGAAATTCTTGATGAACATTTTTAACTTGAGTTGAGCCAATTGACATGTTGTTCAGTTCCCAGACAGGTGAGTTGTAATTGGCTTCCTCCAGGGACTGCAGCATAATTTTCAGGGGAGATTGAGAAGCAGTTTGACTTAAACCAATATCTATTTTAAGAAGTTAGAAAAAGGACAGCAAAATAAATCCAAATAAAGTAGAAGGAAAGAAATAATGAAGATGAGAGTAGAAATTATTAAGATAGAAAACACACATAAAATAAAAAGGATAAACAAAACCAAAAGTTTGCTATTTGAAAGTACTAGCAAAATTGATCAAGAAATCAATTGGCAAAACTGATCAAGAAAAACAAGCGAGGTTTCTCTTATTTTCTACTATATTCATTTAAGGCTATAATTTTCCCTCTTACAAACTACTTTGGCTGCAGCCCACAAGTTTTAAAAGTACATTTTTTGTTAGCATTACATTCAGACTTAATTTCCAATTCCATTATGATTTCTTCTTTGGCCTACAGATTTTTTAGGAGTATATTTCTTAATTTCCTAATATATGGGTGTTTTCTTATTTTCCATATGATTTCAATCATTTCAAATTTGATGAGAGTTTCTTTTTGACCTGTCATATATTCCTTTTTAAAAAATATTTCGTTTGTGATCAAAAGACTTGAATTTGGTAGAGTTCTTTATATGCCTATTGATATAAGTATATAATCATGTTGTTAATGTCTTTTATGTTCTTCCTAATGTTTATCTGTCTGTAAGAAAACAGAAGATTTCAATAACATAATCACAAATAACAATCAGTTTCTGAGAGAGATGACTATAGATTTGTCTGGTTCTCCTCTTTGCTTTGTAAACATTTTTCTACATATTTTGAGGCCATATTTTTAGGTGTATACATGTTGGTCAAACAAACCTTTTATTGTCATATAGCATATTTTTAATCTCTAGTAACAATTTTTGCCCTAAAGTTTACCTAGTTTAATATTGATATAGTAGTCATACCAACACTCCTTTGGTTATTGTTTTCATAGAATATGTGTAAATACTATATATAAGATGTTATATATATTGTATATAACTATCTTTTACTTTCTGTCTTTTTTATTCCTTATGTTTTAGACATGCATGTTATAAATTACATACTGTATCTTTTTCTTCTTAAATCCAATATGACCATCTTTGTCCATTAATTGGAGCATTTGACCCATTTATGCAGTGAAAGGTATTATGTTAGAGAAATAAAACTAAACTTGTGAAAAAAAAGTTAGATCCCAGTTAGTAGCTTGGCTTGGGGTTGTAGACAGTAAGATTTTTTTGACCTACTGGCTGGAAAAGCCCTTCCTGTGTCTCTGGATGGTACCCACACAAGTCAGAGACAAGACAGGGTCCTCTGGGGCATTGCTTTTTGCTTCTGAGACAGTCATCTTATCAGATGGAGCACAGAAGATGGCAGGCAAGGGAGACCTGCCTAGTCAGCCAGATCAGCCCTATTCACCCTGACTCCTTACACACGAGAAATGTCAGGCCAGATTGCCCTCACACCCGGAATGCCCCGAGGGCTGTTCCGTTCCTTCTGTAGTCCCCAGTGACTGGCAGTAAAGTGGCCATGTGCAGATTCTCAACTTTCTATGAACATTTGGGACTGTGATGTGGGAGAGAGTTTTTTTTCTGTTTGGGCTTTATCTAAGGTTAATTTACTTCTGAAGGATGACAACCTTTTCCCCACTTCTATCCCAGATTTTAAAAATATGCTGACATGATTCCAGTTCGTTCTGTAGCCTATTCAAGGTTAGGGGTGATAAATTTCCCTGTGTAGTCCTGACTATACTATTTTTATGAGCTTGTACCTGTTTGTTTCTTTCATGTGGACTCTGAGCATGATGAAGAAGACTGCCTCTTGTTGATCTTTGATCTCCCTTGTATCCCGGCATGCCATCAAATGATGGTGATACAAAAATTGAATAAATAATCTAGGCAATAGGTATTTTATTGGTAGTATGGAAGAGTTCAGTAATATGAGATAAAAGATTCTTTCACGTTTATTCATAGACTTTTCTTTGAGAATTTATTTCTATTAAGAGGTAAGACAGGCTTAATTATTATTTATAACTTCAAGTTTAAAACTATGTCTTCTTTTTGTCCTAGTTTGTAGTGCAAATCCCTATTTTTTCATTAAATTCTTCTCAGCAGCTCTTGGTGTTTTTTTTCCTTCTGAGAGGAGTTGGCAGTGATAACTACTCAACATGGCAGTTACCTGGTTTTTGTCTGTTAAAATCTAACCGTCTCCATGATGTTCAGGTTTCAGTAGAACGATGTATCACCAAGAATCTTAAGCCCTTGTGGCTCAATTCTTCCTGCCAGGTAGGAGATAAATGTCTTTCAAGACATAAGATGCTTTAAAGCAAGATTATATCATCTACAATAACACTGCAAGCTGTCCAGCTATTGGCTGACATTGTTTTGAACGTGAAAGAAGCTCAACATCTCCTCCAAGCATTTAAATTATAAAGTGAGATCTGTGCCCCTTCAACCAAAACAATCATAGTGTCCATGAGGACTCTGCCCTGATGAAGATAGCTGCTTCGCAAATGGAGAAGGACTATTGGAAACCGAATGGACAAAGGCAGCTCTTTCTGAATAATGGCCTCTGAGAGAATCATGATATCATTGGTGATCATTTGGGATGTACTCTGGGCTTTGGGTGTATAAAATGATTCATTCTAAGTTTTCAGTTCATAGAGTGCTGGTAGATGTTCAGGACTTAGTTTTAGTAGAATATAGGTTGATATCACATCCCCATGGTTGAAACAAAAAATAAATCTGGAAAGTTCTTATATGTTCTAAAGCAAGGCACAAGAGACAGGACAGAAACTACCACATATTTGATACAGTTTTGGGATACTCTCAAGGCCTTCCTCCCTAGTATGGAACTGAGGCTGTCTCAGCCACAGACAATATTTGGGAGGTCCTCCTTTTCTGGCATTTAGAGGAAAGGAATTCATTCTGGAGTTAGAGAAGAAAGGGAAATTGATCTTGGGCACTGAGATGTTAGCAGAGCTTTACTAAGAAGCTACAAGATTATATTTAAAAAACTGATAATAGTAGTGCCCACAGACATACCAGGGGAAAACGGTCATAAGAAATCAGCATGGTATGGTGGAGGGAGGGCTACTAATGTCAGCGCTTCTCCATGGGAACCGTGTTGGCATCTTTGGGAGGAAAACTCTTCTTCCGAGGAGTGCCCTGAACAATGCAAGACATTTAGCATGCCTAGTGGTTAGGGCAGTAGCACCCCCTTAGTCATTGTTTAACAGTGCTCTCTGGGGAGTGATGCTGTCCTCCATCTAGGGCCACTGGTAGGTGTTCAAGAATCCTGTACCTGACTGGGCTTTGCTAGTAATAGACTGCGAGTTTCTAGACAAATCATGTTACCTACGTAGACCTTTATTTCTTCATCTGGAAAGTTAAAAGGATTGAAAGTTCTATAAGATTTCTTTCAGCTCTTATGTCCCTTGGCTCTTTAATGTCTGAGTAAAAGAAATAGTAATGGGCTCTCTGGATTCTAAAAAGAAGACTAAGTGCACCCCCAAAAATCATAAGAAAAATTTAAGTCTGAGGTGATTAGCGAAGAAACTAAATATGAGTAGTAATGTTTAGTGAATTATAGGCACTGTGGCTCCTTCAGGGCTGATGAGAATCTTTTTTCTTCTTATTTTTTTTCCTTCCCTGAATAGTGACTCATTTCTATTTGTGTTGGGTGCGAATGTGAAGGAGATCAAATAAAAGGGGAGAGTAAAAAAGTTGTATAATTTTAAGTGAGTTGGATGAGAAATAATTTATAATGTCATTGCTAGCCTACTGTTCATTTCATTTTTAACATCTCCCCTCTTCCACCTTAGCCCTCCCTCCAAGGGCCAGGCTTTTATCACTGGGATCATTTGATAAAAGTCCTGCTTTGCTGTGTGAGATTGCAAAAAGGATCTGTGTACCCAGGAACATTCTCACCATTTTCAAAGTATCCAATTTTTGTCTCACTTTCTTGGTAGAATCGTTTCCCCTTGGGGTGTTCTTACTCACTTGAGTGCTTTAAGTCCACGTTAATACACTTATTTAACTAGACCTTTAATCAATATTTCATGGGATGTATTGAGGAGACCCATTTAATCTCTTTTAGTCTCTGCAGGTGCAGGAGTGAGAGAAAGCACTGGCCCGAGAAGACGGGCATCATTTACACACAAATGAAGATGTTCCTATTGATCGTGGGCTTGCTGGGATAATAATACTTGTGATGAATCATTTATAGGAAAGGGACAAGGCATTTTATGTTTTACAGAATGGGATTTTTGGATCCTTAAATATGTATCAGAGTACCATTATTGAAGGAGTCAAGTATGACCACTGGATTGACTTCCTGGCAAGAAAAAACACTAATCAAAATAAAATAACTTGAATAGCCAGAAAAATTGGGACCACAAATGATTCCACTATTTGTAAACTGGGATATTCTGAAGAGATCTTGGACTTCTATCATCCATGGACAAATAAGACTCAATGAGTGGGAAGGTTAGAGTGGTGTTTAGAATGGTAATTTCTTTTTGATAATGTTTACAGTATGGTGGTAAGTAGCCTGGGATTTGGAATCAAGAGGTCTTAGCTCAAATTCTGGCCCTAACACTGATTATCTAGAGTGGACGTTTTACTTTACATCTTTCAAATATCACTTCCTGAGCTATAAAATATTGATTAATACCTACCATGTGTTAAGCACTTATTGTGTGCAAGGTACCCATCTACATTCTTAACATATATTATCTTTTATAATCCTCAGAATTATCTTCAGAGAAAAACACTATTGATTACTGTAGCCATGTAGGAAGTCTGTAAAGTGGATTTTTTTTTCACTTTTTTCTTCTATTTCAAGTTTTAGTTCCCTTGTCTTTTCACAGAAATTTTAGAATAAGTTTGTCTTATTACCTTACTGGGATTTTGATAGAAATTGCATTCAATCTATGGGCCAATTTGGGGAGAAATACCATCTTTACTATGTTTAGTTTTCCAATCCATGAAAATGGTATGTCTCTTTATTTCAATCTTTGATTTCTTTCATCAGCTTTTCGTAATTCTCAAAATACAAATCCTGTACATTTCTTGTTAGATTTATATGTAACTACTTCATTTTTTGGAGTAATTATAACTGGTATTGCATTTCCTAATTTCTGTTTTTACATATTCATTTCTATAGAAACATGGTTGATTTTTGTTTGTTGTTCTGGAATTTTGCAACTTTGCTAACCTCACTTATTAATTCGAGGATTTTTGTCAGTGAATTCTTGGGATTTTCTATGTAGACAATCATTTCATCTGCAAATAGGGAAAGTTTTATTTCTTCATTTCCAACTCATATGTCTTTTATTTCCTTTTCTTACCTTATTGTGCTGGCTAGCACTTCTAGTATTATATTGAATAAGAGTGCCAAAAGTTGATGTATTGTAAATATTTTTTAATTTCCTGTATATTATCATAATGTTTTCATATCCTAAAACAAACAGAAAACCCTCTTTGACCAGGGCCAGACTGCCCCTCCTGGGGCTAGCCAATTTAGTCAGGAGCATGCCTTTGATATGCAAACTCACTAATTCACAGCCACATCTCCTCTAATGGCTGTACACCCCAGATGGCAATATTCCTCTGTTTTAACCGTCTGAGAGCCAGGTGCCAGGCAACTAGGGACCACCCCTGTGGCTTAAAGCCTGCCAAAATTATTTAAGGTATCCAGTCCTAAACTGTTCACCCTGCTCTGTCTTGCCTTCATCTCAAAAACCCAATAAAGGCAGTGGCCTAAACCTTTCCCCTTCTCCTGTCTTCTGCCTCCTGACTATTCCAATGACTTTCCCATGTGACCCTGTGTGGATTGCCATGCCTCCTATCTCTAGGACCTGAGAGTGTAATAAATTTTGCCTTTCTCAATCTCTCCTTTGTCTTTCATACCTATCTGAAAATCTCATAAAAGAATACAAAACAACCAACATCCTTGCTATGTTTCCAATCTTAGGGAGAAAGCATTCGGTTTTTTACTATTAAGTATAATGTTAGTTGCACAATTTTTGTAGATATTCTTTATCAAATTGAGAAAAACCTTCTTGATTTCTGGTTTGCTGAGAGCTTTTTATCATAAATGGATGTTGATTTTGTCTAATGGTTTTTTTGCATCTGTTGATATGAGCACAAGCTTTTCCTTATTTAGTTTGCTAATATAGTGAACTGCATTAATTGGTTTTTAAATGTGAATCTACATTTGCATTATTGGGAAGAACTCCACTTGGTTGTGCTGTATTATTCTTTTTACATATTGCAAGATTTGATTTGTTAATACTTTGCTGAGAATTTTTAAATCTACCTTCATGGGAGATATTGATCTGTAGTTTTCTCATAATATCTTTGATTTCAGTATTGAGATTTAAAAAATTTAAATGTTACATTTTTGAGCTGGTGTATAGTAAAGCTATTAATTTTTCCATATTGTTCTATGTCAGCCAGCTCCTTGAAATTGTGTTTTAATTCTAATACTTTTTAAAGTGGTTTCTTGAATGTTCTAGGTAGACAATTGTTGGACAATTATAACTTTTGTTTACAAAAACAATTTGGGGCTGGGTGCGGTGGCTCATGCCTGTATTCCCAGCACTTTGGGAGGCCGAGGTGGGCGGATCACCTGAGATCGAGAGTTCATGACCAGCCTTACTAACACGGAGAAATCCCCTCTCTATTAAAAATACAAAAATTAGCTGGGCGTGGTGGTGCATGCCTGTAATCCCAGCTACTCGGGAGGCTGAGGCAAGAGAATCACTTGAACCTGGGAGGCGGAGGTTGTGGTGAGCCAAGATTGTGCATTGCACTCCAGCCTGGGCAACAAAGTGAAACTCTGTCTCAAAAAACAAAACAAAACACTGTGGTCTCTCCCCATCTCCCAACTTGATACACTTTTTAGATATTTGTGTATTATCTAGTGCCTCTCAAATCTTTACAACAATTTTAGTAATTTAAAGTTTTACATGGTATTTGTACATAGCATTTACTGGTAAAATTAACCTCCTACCTACCTGTAGTTGTATTTCTTTTTCACTTGTAATTTTTGCAACTGTGTGCTCACTCTTCTGTCTCTCTCCTGACTGGACACATCAGAACTTTAACTTTTTAACTGACCTTAAAAATAACAGCCTTTAATTTTATGATGATCTATTCTTTTTGTAGATTTTTTATTTTATTAATTTGTGTTCTTATTTTTAGTGAATTTCTTCTTTAGGCCGGCTATGGTAGCTCACACCTATAATCCCAGCACTTTGGGAGGCCTAGGCAGGAGGATCCTTTGAGGACAGGAGTTTAAGACCAGCCTGGGCAGAATAGCAAGATTCTGCCTCTATAAAAAATTTTTAAAAATTAGCTGAGCGTTTTGGTGTGAGCCTGTAGTCCCCCGCGATTCTGGAGGCTGAGGTGGGCTCACTTGAGCCCAGGAGTTTGAGGCTTCAGTGAACCATGATCATGCTAGCACCCTCCAGCCTGGGTGACAGAGTGAGACTTTATCTCAAAAAACAAAAACAAAAACAAAAACAAAACACCTCCTCATTTAATTTTTTAGCTTCATTTATTGAATGTTTGGTTTATTTGTTTTCAGGCTATTGATTTTTCTTTGAGCACTCTTTGGACACGTTTCACAGATATCAAAATATTATGTTTTCATTATCTAAATAGTTTAGAATTTCAATTTTGTTTTTGTCTTTAATGCAAGAATCATTTAGAAGTTTTAGAAGTTTTTTTTTTTTTTTTGAGACGGAGTCTCGCTGTCTCCCAGGCTGGAGTGCGGTGTTGCGATCTTGGCTCACTGCAGGCTTCGCCCCGCCGGGGTTCACACCATTCTCCTGCCTCAGCCTCCCGAGTAGCTGGGACTACAGGCGCCCGCCACCTCGCCCGGCTAATTTTTTGCATTTTTAGTAGAGACGGGGTTTCACTGTGTTAGCCGGGATGGTCTCGATCTCCTGACCTCGTGATCAGCCCGCCTCGGCCTCCCAAAGTGCTGGGATTACAGACGTGAGCCACTGCGCCCGGCCTCATTTAGAAGTTTTTAAAAATTTGCGAGTGGATAGGTTTTTTGTGTGTCAAAACTTAAAATAATACTGATGTCATTACTTTGTAGTCAAAGAATGTGGCCTGAGTGACTTCTGTTAGTGGAGTTTATATGGATTTCTTGTGGCCTACCACACAATCAATTTTTATTCCCATAGATATTTGCAAAGAATTTTCTAATTTGGAGATAGAAAATTCTATATATATGCAGATATATATTCAAATATCAAACTAAATTGTTCAATCCTCTGTATGCTTACTTTTAAAAAGTCTTTCAAAGTTTTTCCACTACTGTTGTAATTTTGTGAATTAGTGCTAATACTACCATCAGCATCATTATATATTTCAATGCAATACTTTTTTTGTACACAACTATTTTATCTATATTTTGAATTTTTGTCTTTTAGCATTGTAAAAAAAATCTCATTTTCTTATTTAAAGCCATTTGCCTCTAAATCTATTTTGTCTACCACTAAAATAGTCATTTCTGTTTTCTTTGTGTTAATGTTGGCTTGGCATCTCTTTGATTATCATTTTACCTTCAGTTCCTCTATATGAGTGAATTTTAGTTGTATTATAGCATAAGACAGTTTTCTAAACTAGGAATTTGATCTACTCTCATTTCTTTTGATCTTTAATATACTTGGACTTAATTACTTCGATGCTATTTTATATATTCTATTTACCATGTGTCTCTACCATTTTCACATTTTCCTGTGTTTACTGGTTGTATGGAGTTTTCTTTTTCTTTTTCTTCCCCCTTAGGTGAGTTGAAAATTTGCACTATTTGCTTTCCTTAAAAACAGACTTTATTTTTTAGAGCAGTGTTAGGTTCCTGGCAGAATTGAACAGAAAGTACGGAGTCCCTGTATGCCCTCTGCCTGCACACATGCACAGCCCTCACTATCAACAACTCCCACCAGAGTACTGCATCTATTACAATCGATGAACCTACACTGATGCATCATTATCATCCAAAGTCCATAGTTTACATTAGGGCTCACTCTTGATATACATTCTGTGGGCTTTGACAAATGCATAATGGCAGCTATCCACCATTGTAGTATTACACCGAATAATTTCACTGCCCTAAAAACCTTCTGTGCTCCACCACCTACGTATCCCTCTCTGCTCCTTAGTCCCCAGCAACCACTGAATTTTTTTTTTATACCGTCTCTGTAGTTTTGCATTTTCCCAAATGTCATACAATTGAAATCATACAGATGTAGCCTTTTCGGATTGCCAGATTGACTTCTTTTACTCAGTAATATGCCTTTAAGTTTCCTCCAAGTCTTTCCATGGCCTGATAGTGCATTTCTTTTTAGGCTGAATAATATTCCGTTGCCTGAATGCACTACAGTTTATATTGTCCATTCACCAGCTGGAGGACATCTTGGTGACTTTCAGTTTTTGGCATTTATGAATAAAACTGCTATAAACATCCATGTTTATAGTTTTTTGTGTGGACATAAATTTTCAACTCATTTGAGTAAATACCAAGGAAACTTATTGTGGTAAGTGAGTATGTTTAATTTTGAAAAAAAACTGTCAAACTGTCTTCCAATGTAGACGCACCATTTTGCATTCCCACCAGCAATGAATGAGAGTTCCTGTTGCTTCACATCCCTGCCAGTATTTGGTGTTGTCAAGTGTTCTGATTTGGGCAATTCTAATAGGTATGTATTGTTTTAATTGGTATTTCCTTAATGACATATGATGTGGGGCATTTTTTCATATGCTTCTTTGCCATCTGTAAATCTTCTTTGGTGAGCACTATCTTTTAATTACTTGAGTGAGTGTTCTTAAAATTTTTATAAACATGGAAATGTATTTGTTGCATACTTAAATTATAAAAGCAGCACAAACTTGTTTAAAAATCTATTAATATAGAAGTCTAAACAGTAAAAGTGGAAGTCTGTACACCCCTGGGACAATCATTAATAAATATACTTCCAAACTTACTGATGCATAAATAAGTATACATATAATTTTCCATATGAATATGACTATACTATATATGGTATAATATATTTAGTCTCTGCCCCTACAAATTTTGTGTGTAGTTGAAATCATATCTAATTTATTTCAAGACTGCTCACCTTTTAAAAATATTTTACCTTAATATTACTAACAATGGCATCAAAATCACAGCCACATTACAATTCTTTAGCCCTAGTTAATCTTCTGCCATTATGTTTACTTACCAGCAAGCCTTTTATTTGAAGTCTTCCTCTTTGTTGATTTTACTTATTGTTTTGCTGAGGAATTTTCTTGCACTTTTTTTTCAGAAGGGGCACATGTATGATGAACTTTTAAAGCCCTTGCCTTTCTTTAAACATATTAATTTTAGCCTACTTGCTAAGTAATAATTTCATTGTCTTCTAGCATTCTGTGTTGCAAAAATGAAGTTGGGCCTTGGTCAAATACTATTTCCTTTGTAAATAACTCATTCTTTCATCTTCAAGATTAGTTTAGAAATATAATATACAATTAGGTAAATTTCTTTATTCATCACTTTTGTTCAGTAGTCAATAGTGAGGTCTTAAATCTTTATTCATTTCAGTAAAATTGTCCTCTATTATTTCTTTAATTTTGTTCCCCCTTCTCCAGTCTGCCTTTTCTTTCTTCTCCTTCTGTTAAGTAGATAGTTTAGTTAATTTCTATTAAGTGAATCTTCTAAATATATTCCTTAAGCCTTTTTTGTAATTTTTTAAATTTCCTTGTTTATTATTCTATTTTCTGGGAAATTTCTTTTCTTTATATTCCAGATCTCTAATTTGGTCCTTGGATGGTCCATTTTATTACTTTACATTTTAGCATTTCTTTTGATCAATTACTTCTTATTTTTTTATTACTACTTTAAAAATAGCACCTTAATCTTTTTCCATGAATAAAACATCCTCCTGAGAGCTTCTGAGGATGCTATTTAGAAATTTCTCTTCTGTTTTTTGTATCTTTTGCTTTTTTCAATTTCTTCAACATTTTTTCTGCTTGTTCACTTTGGCTGTTTTCATTGGTGTTGGTGTTTCTCAAAGGTCTAGTAATCTTTAATTGACCGTTTTTATTTATAAATGCATGGATTGCATTTTTCTTGGGCATATTTGTATTCATACTAGATTTCTCTCTGAATGGAAGGAATGACTAAAGGTTGGGCCTCATAATGGGCATATTTCTCCTTTAGAGTGAGAAAGGGAGGGAAGTCAGGGTCTTATAAACTTGCCAAAACAAGGAAGACTTTACCCTGCTATTAGAAAGCTTTTTAGTGCTTTCATTCCTGAAAGAGCCCCATTTCTTACCTATCCACCTACGCTGCATGGTCCATTATACAGGACTAGAATTTCATGGAGCTCTGCTCTACTTTTCTCTTTTTTCCAAACGCAAACATTTCCTCTCCATCCCCTCCTCCCAACAGAGAGGTCTTGCCTCCACGGGAAGCTGGCAGACACCAAGGCAGGCCTCTCATCTACATGCAGAGGTGCATAGGGACAGCAGCCCCACTGCTCTACCAGCAGTCTTTTACTTAATTTTTCTGAGGATTGCCCTGTAGCCAGGGACTACACCACCTTCCTGTGCTAGTATTCTCTGAGTTTGGAGGTTCTAGAATCCTTGGGAAGAGCAGCTCTGTTCCCTACAACAGCCCCTTTTTATTGTTGCAGTTTGTTTCATTCTGATTTCTCTATCAGTTTGATCTTACTAGTTTTCTAACTTCCAGAAATTCTCCCAAACATATCGTTCACTGGCGGTATCCTTTCCTGTTCCCCAAGCTGTTGCAAATTTATTTTTTAATTATATCATTTGTGTCATTTCAGATGAATTTTGGGAGAGAGAGGAGGTAAATATTTGTCATCAGTCTGTCACATTGAACTGGAAGTCTTCACCTAGTTTTAATCCATAAGTAAGATTCTACAGGCTTAGCAATTGGAAGCTGTCACCAGTATCTAGATTCTGATTTTAATTGTCTTTTAATTTCTAATGAAATGTCCATATCAGGAGTTCTTTAATTTAAATTTCTTTTAATTTCTAAATGAAATATTTATATAAGGAGTTCTTGTTCTAGGGTCCACGGATTCCCTAGAAATCAAAGAAGTCCCAATCTATTCTCTAGAGGGCTTTCAGAAGAAAGAATTAGAATAAAACCCTTTAAAAGTATTTCTTCATTGACATCTTAAAATGGCTATGGACAACTAATGAGAGATAAATAAGATCTAAAACCACACATATTCTTCAGGGAAGCTCTATACAAGGTGATCGTCTCCAGCATTTTACTATGAACAATTTTAAACATATAGAAAAGTTGAAAGACTTGTACAACAAACACCCATATACTCACTCAGATTCTACAATACATTTAACTTTATGTGGTTTGTATTACATCTATCTATCCCTCTATCCATTCAAAAATTCTTTTTTCCCTTTTTATGTATTTCCAAGGAAGTTACATATATTAGTGTACTTTAGAAGATATTTTTAAAATGTCAGTCCATATTCTCTGACTTCCTTTCCACTCTTCCTTCTTTCTGTCATCACATTCTCATACCAGCAAGAGGTGAGCTTCTCTCTGGATACCAGGGCTGTCCTTGCTTGGCTGGCTAGGGTGGAAGTTTAGACGTGCAAACCAAACTGGCTGCTTTAAGGGCCAGCTGAAGGTCAACTCTTCTATAAAGACTTGACCAGATGGGTTGGCAATCCTTTCTCCTGTGATCTCAGAAACTTCAGGCACATCTCTGTGCATAGTAGATGCACTTGACAGCAATAACTTAAGAAATGATGATTGTCACATGAAGGTTGCTGACAGGAGGGTGCTAAGTGAAAATGCTATATAAACTGCATGCTTCTTATAAGAGTAGATAAGAAGTTGCAGTTCTCCTGTCCAGCCCGGCACCACTGGACTGCCCTGTAAGTTCCCCCAAATAAACTCTATGTTTCATTCACTGGCTCTGGGTTCTCTCCTTTCACCTCTTGAACCTGGTGCCATCTCTATTGAAGTTAACAGGGGCCCAGCAGGACACTCTGTTAAGCTAGTCATCAGACTGGTGTTGTGATTCTTCCTTTATAGGAACATCTCCCCTTCTGACTATAGTACACTATGCATGTATGTGTCTGTGTGTTTACATGTGTGCTTGTGGAGAACAGTGGGTTAGTGGCTAGGTCTTATTTATCTCTGTATTCAAGTACTAAAACAGTTCCTGGAATATATTAAGTGAATAATCAGTGGAAGAACAAAGGAATCAATGCTTGCTTGACTAGAATAGACAAATCAGTCCAAAACTGTTTTTGTGATCATCGCATTTTGATTGGTAGGTTAAATTAGAATGATTGCTTTGCCTAAGAGTGTTTGTAGTCTACACAGTTGGTATGGTTTTGGCATCATGTTTAAAGAAAGTAAAAAGATGGCCCATGTGAGACTCTTTACATGATTCCAGGTGTAACACTCAACATCCAGAATAGATAATACTGAAAGAATGGAATGAATCTATCAGATCATAATCTCAGGCTCATGGCCAAACTTAATGTTGCCTGTTTTGCTTTGCCAGTGTCATCAGAAACTATATATATACATATATATGTATATTTTTTTCATTAGGAATAATAGACCCCATGCCATTGTAAAGAAATTGTTTCTGATTTTCACTTTTCCTCATTGATATGGTTTGGTCCTGTGTCACCACCCAAATCTCATCTCAAATTGTAACCCCCATGTGTAGAGGGAGGGACCTGGTGGGAGGGGATTAGATCATGGGGGCGTTTCCCCCATGCTGTTCTCATGATAGGGAGGGAGTTCTCATGAGATCTGATGCTCTAAAAGTGGCAGTTTCTCCTGTGCTCTCTCTTGCTCCTGCTGCCTTGTGAAGAAGGTGTCTTGCTACCCCTTTGCCTTCTCCATGATTGTACAAGTTTCCTGAGGCCTCTCCCCAGCCATGCAGAACTGTGAGGAAATTAAACCTCTTTCCTTTATGAATTTTCCAGTCTCAGGTATTCTTTCCAGAAGTGTGAAAATGGACTAATACACTCATTTTAAAAAGTTTTCCAAGGTTAATTTTAGTAACTGATCTAACAATACCTATCTCAATAGCTGAAGTGAAATCTTGCATCTTGCCCCAGCTACCCTACATGCCGTGCTTTCCTTTGAGCTTAGGTGATCCAAGAGCCATTCACACAAAAGAAACTCAGACAGGTGTTAAGTAGGAACCAACATCTATTGATGACTTGACACTATGCTAGGTAGTTTACATTGGTTGTTTTTGCCTCAAATCTCCTTCAATTGAGGGGAAATTGGATTAACTGGCTGAAATCATTCAGTTGAAAGATCTGCATGGTTAATGGTCATTGGTTGCTTTCTGACTTGAGATTAAGGGACTGTTCCTCCCCTTTCAGGTTTGTCTTGATGGTTTAATATTAATACTGAAGAGCAGTGCCAGAAAACTAAGCCACCAAATCAGGCCCACAAGGGGTACTGAGCTCACTTCAATAAATAAAATAAAAGAGTACTTCAGTGTGTTCTCTGGTGGACAAGGTCAGGGGAAGACCTGGGCCGAGCTTTTGCTTTGTGCTCAAGTCACAGATTCCTGATCTTTAAGTCAAGGATGCAGACCCATTCACTCTCCACAGGTAGCTTGTATACCTCTTGCTTTTTTTTTTCTTTTTTTTTGGTAACCCTAGGAGTTCATTTTACCAAAGATAACAAATGTGGCCCTGGAGGAGATTTAAGGAAGCAAGTGTGATTCACCCTAGGAGAACTAGGTCCTTCCTGAGCCCAGTACACCTGCAGGAAGCACCCCAGAAGCCTGCCCCATCCTGTGGCTTGAAGGCATCTCCAAGCACCATTCAGTGGCTGGTTTCCCTAAGATGCAACTTTGGGGCAGTCTGCCTGTGAGAGTAGATAAGAAGTGAGCTTAGCAGCATCTTTTATCAGCTGCTTATGCTCACAGAGGCCAGATGATCTTTAAGGAGTTGCTTAGAGATTTAAAGCACTGATGTGACAAGGATGCTTTGATTCCAACGTCTCAGCCATCTCCCTGCAGCCAGTGTTTACATAAACTTGAAAAAACCTGCCACTACTGTTCATCGCCCTCGTTTTTCAACCTTAATGGTAATTACATTCCAAGGACTAGGAGAGATTTTCCCTCTCCTTCAAGTCTGGGGTTAGATATTCCCTTTGACGTGGCGTTGGAGCTTTGGAACCCGGCGCTGGGGGCAGGGGTGGGGTGAGTTGAAGGAGACACTGCTTTCTGATAGGGTTTTTAAATCAATTCTTAGAAAGCTTTACCTTGTTTATTTATTGTTTACTTTTTTATTATTGTGTATGCAGAGTTTTGACTTAAACTTGAAACTTACTTTTGCTTGAATGTATCAAAACTTTGCATGTAACTGAAATTCAAAAATGAAAGTTGTGGCTTTCTCCCTGCACTCAGTGAAGTTTGTGATCTCTTCTTCCCAAGCCCCTGGCCTCCTATTATTTCCCTCACCATGCTTCACTCTCAAACTCAGCTCTTGTCTTCTCTCCTTATAGCCCTTCTTTACAACGGCAAAGATGGAGCTGTGAAGGAGAGAGATCTGTCTCATCCATTCAGGATCCCAAATCAAGACAACAGGAAGGAATGTTAAGAATGGAGACTGCTACCCCCAAATCAAGGACATATGCCTGCCCTTTGGCCAGCTTTACATGTCTCTCCCTTACCCTCCATGTCCAATGGGCCTTGAATGTCCCTACCACCATCTCTTTTTCTTCCTCAATCTATTTTTGTCCCATTGCAAGTGCACATTTTCCTTTAAGAGTAAAGGAAAAACAAAAGACTTTGGATGGGGAAAAAGAGTAGTATGTGATGATGCAATTGCTTTTTCGTCTTTCTCCACTCTGTGTTTCTAACCAAGCCCTAAAAGATGGAGTTGGCCGGCTCCAGTAGACCAGATCTTGGATTTTGAGCAACCTGGCCACTTCCAGGTAGTTTCTGATCTCCATTTGGCACAATGGGTGCCACTGAACACTGGCCCTGACCTGGTGCTTTGGCCAGCCCTGCCCCTAGGGTGATCATTGGGATGGTGCCAAGAGCTGTGGACACAGCCACGCAGATGAAAGAAATTTGGGTCCTGTTTCTAGAATCCAGAGCAAGGATGCTGGTGGAATCTTTCCTCTCCTCTCAATGGCCAATCTCTGGCAGACTTCTTCTTCATTTGCCCAGGAAAGCCAGCTTTCAACAGCACAGGATTTCAAGAGGTTTCATCCTGCTCTGGTATGCAAATGTTGGCCCAGAGAAGAACTCCTGGCTTTTCTTAAAACCAATTCTGCTTGGCTGGAAATATGTACTCCATAGGGTTTGATAAACAGATCCTGGCATTTTTTCAACTTGTCTATCTTAAATGGAAATGCAGATGCAGATCCAAGTTTTGTGGGGCCTGAAATCTCACATAATTTTTAGGGATTCTTTTTAAGAAAAATCATAGAAACAAAATTGGGTACTCAACTTCCTCTTATGCATATCCCCAAAATGCCCATGAACTTTTCTATATCACTGACCTGATCGGGGGTGTGTTGAAGTAGAAGATGGAGTGGGAAGAGACAACAGTCTTGAAAATTGAGTTAAAATGTCTTACTTCATCAGCTTAAATAAACTAACAATGTATGATCAGATGAGCATGTTGTTGGGGTTCCGCCCAAAGCCCAGGCCGGGGCATGCCAGTGAGGGCCCTGCAGCTCATACTTCATCCGCTTCACTGTAAGTCAGTTTCTGCAGGGATGCTTTCGTCTTAGATAAATGAAACACCCTTTCCTCCTTCCCAATCACATTACTTTATGTTTCTAAAATTGCCTCTCAAATGTTCTTCATACAATTTGACAATATGAATCAAGAGCCTGATAATATTCATGCTCTAGCCCGGTAACTCTATTTTGCAATCTAGTATAACAAAAATGACTAGATCATGGAAGGACTTTATGCACAAAGATGTCTATTGAAGCATCATATATAATAACCAAAAATTGGATAGGCTTTAATGACAACATAGGAATGACTAAGTAAAACATGACATATTCATATTGTGGAATATTATACCATTAGAGACAATGAAGTTTTTACAAACTGCTTATAATAATGTGGGAAAATGCTAATATACTAATATCACAAAATAGCAGCTCACAAAAGTGACATAAGCAGTATATTTAACGAGCCAATTGGTAACATTAAGTTTCTAGCACTTGGAAGATACTTTTGCATTCATCACACTTATCTTCTTCAATGAGGAAACAAAAGTTCTGAGCCCCTTGGGTCCTTGGAATTTCCAAAATTGAGGGCCACACTAGAAGAAACTCTCATTTTAAAATAGCCTCTGATTTTATGTTATTTTCTAAAGATAATTCTTGATGTTATGCAACTGTGAAGAATCAGTACTTTTACTTACTGCTTATAGAAGAATAATACATATACTGATACAAATGTATTTATACCCTTTGATGCAGTCATTCTAATCCTGAGCATCTATTCCAAGGAAATTACCAGCAATATAGAGGCATTATGTGCAAAGATGCTAATTGCAATGAAATATAATAAGAAGGCATTACAACTTATCTAACAGTAGAGGAATTATTTTTTAAAATCTCAGTGTACATCTATAATGGTATATTAGCCATGGAAACAGTAAAATAGAGAAGAAACAAAAAATATAAAGCAAAGATAAGGACATATAATGGAACTCCAAGTAGGGTGAATACAGAAATGCATATTGAAGAGTTTATTTTCTTTACAAGCTCTAATACATATCAGCCACCGTTCTAAGCTCATATGAAGCTATTTAAACTTCCTAACAATCCCATGAGGTTAGTTCTATAGTAATCCCCATTTTTGGTTGGAGAAAGAGTACAAACGGGTTAGGTAACCAGCCACAAATCATGCAGCTGGTAGGGGTAGAGCCCCAGTCCTCGCTCTGCAATCCAGCTTGGATGTCCTCGCTTGCATCTTCTATGCGGTACGACTCCAGGGTTAGCTCTAAGCTTTCTAGCAACCAACATGAAAGTGAAAGCCAGATCACTTCCTTGAGTCAATGTTAATAACAGGAGAATAAAATGATTTAGTATAAGCGATTCCTGACACTAAGAGAAAAAATCTCTTCTGAAAACCACATAACTAGAATGCAGGTTACTTAGAACTGGAGTAGAGACCACACCATGCTTTATGTACCATTTTTGATACTCTTTCTTCATTGTGTGCCAAGCCAAAGGATCCTTCAGCAAGAATGACTCTATAGGGGGTAGGTGGAAGTAGGGGAGCAATATTGTAATGTCCAGATGCTTTCTTTAATGAGATGACTTAATTCAAGAATAAATTAAAGAATGTCTGGGAAAAGAAAAAGAGAGTATATTCATGATGCAGTACACTGTACTCCAGAAACATTGCTCCTCTCAGTCTGGCTTTTGATAGAGTGTAAGTCACTGCTTTAGCATTGTAATCCTATCTACCTTCACAATTCTGTTTAGGGAGGCAACACAGGTATATTAGCTAATTAAAATGGAGAGGTAAAGGGGCTTGCCCCAAGCTGCACCCAAGTGTTCTAACCCTTATCTTAGGATTGTCACCATAGATCAACTGTGAAATCAGTCACCGTCCTGGGTCTATTACTCTCAGATAGCCCCTTGAGGCCTACGCAAATCCCTTTGTTCTCAGGGTGAGCTGCCAGAGCGGCCCGTGTCCATGTGCCATGTGGAGCAAGCTCCTTCCCTCTCAGTCACTGGGGGAGAGAATGTAACTTGCAAATGGAGAAAAATAGAAGTCAAAACACCCAACATGATGTTCATCCTATCCCCATAGCTCTCCCGTATAGAACCCTGGAGAAAAAAAAAGAAAAAGTCAAAAGAAAGGCAAATGTGATGGCACCTAATACCCACTGGTGCCAACATTAAACCAGTTCTTCCCTCTACTCCCAGTTCCCAAGCCCGTAAGGAAGGAGCCGAGTCAGAGAAACCATGTGCTTGTGAGTGACGCTCCAGCCATGGCCTGCCTCTCTCAACCAGTCAAACACAGAGTCAGAGCAAAAACAAACACACAGGAGAGCGGGACTCTTTGTTTATAGTTTTAATTCTTTTAAATAAAAGGCAGAGGAATGGGTGCACTGACTCCAAATATAACACAGAGCCCATGAAGCAGTGAATGAAGAGTCACTCCCGTCTCTGCAGCCACCGGCTTTGTTCTGGGTGCTACCAGCATAAATACTCTATTCCATTCATTGAGTGTCCAAAACTTGGGGTTCACACTCTTTGTTTTGGTTTGGTTTCTGGTGGCTCCCATTCCATACCAGACATCATTATTATAGGGTCCCATCTGTGATGTAGGAGCCACTCTCATTTGACTGTGATGTTTTTCTATTTTCACCCATCATGGACATGTTTTCTTTTGGAATTCAATCTAACCGGAGAGGAATCTCTTTTCAGTATAGATTGCTATGCAAACTGCTTCCCTACAGACTTTCGTATTTAGTGTAGCAGGGAGTCGATTTCATTTCATTAGGGGCAAGACCTGATCCTGTGATCTCGATCCTTTTAGCCATTGCCATAGAAATCCAGTTCTTTCCATCCGTCCACACGCACATCCACACATCCACACACCCACCAAGCACTGGGCCCTTCCTCCAGACTAGGGCCTTTTACATGACCCCTCTCACTCACCCCCACTTTTCCTGAGAGGAGTCCAGTCCCCTCACCTCACCTACACCCCCAACTAACTTTCTTTTGTGGCCTAGACACTTTTGGAACTGTACTCCTAGCTCGTTTAACTGATAGACAGTTTCAGTGTGTAGTTATTGGTGAATAGTAATGGTGTAAGATCATGCTTCTCAAATTGTATTGCATACAAAGGGCACTCAGGATGTTTTAAAAAGGTAAATTTGTAAGCCTTTGTCCACAGGAATTCTGATTCTTTAATTCTTACTCCTAATTTTGTTTGGTTTTGATTTAAATCAAAATAATACATGTGCATAGTTAAAAATCAGATAATACTGGATGACAGCGTTCTGCTTGCAATGATAGCAGTCTAGATTCAGAACCATGCTCCTCCTGATAACAACTAGAAATACCAGACAAAATGTAAAAGAAAAATAGTCTGAAGTTCTCAGTGAAGAATTATGGAGCTAGATGATGGAAGAAGAAGGAAGCTCAGCGAGGTGACCTGGCTGTTAGGGCCACATTTTCCCTGGAGGTATTTGCAGATTCAGAAGAGGCAGCTAAAATTTGTCAAGCTTAGTAGAACTTTCGAGACAGTCACATGGCCAGGGGATTAAGTTGAAGTTTAGATCCCACCAAAAAAGCTTTGCGATGAGATCTGGAGTGGGTACCTGTGGGAGTAAGTCCATCAGAAAGCAGAACACTGATGGCCAGGCGCAAACAACTTCATTAAGTGGTGAGGGTAAAGTGAGGAGGGCAGGATTTCCCCTAGCACAGCTGTGTACTAAAGGCAAACCAAAACACCTTTCTGGAAGATAATAGCATCATTTTAGACTTTATCTTTACAGTTCTCCACATATAACGTCTGGCATGCAATTACAACCAACCAGGTGCAGCATATCTGAATACAAACAATTAAGAGGAAAAACAACAATAGAGACAAATCCACAGGATATCCAGATAATAGAGTTATTAGATACAGACTTTAAGATAATTTAGCTGATATGTTAAAGGAAATTAAAGACAAGATTTAAAATGTTAGCAGACAAGTGAAATAGTCTTAGCTTAGCTGTTGAATGGCCAGATAAATATTAAAGAAATGGAAACCATAATTTAAATTTTTCCACAAATAAAACTTCAGCTTCATCATGGCTTTACTGAAGACTTCTACCCACCCATTTAAAGAGGATGTGAGACCAATGTACCCAGACATTTCCAGGGAAGAGAAAAAGAGTGGACACCTCCCAAGTCATTTTATGAGGCGTTACTTTCATAGCAAAACTAGACAAAATTGGTACAAAAAGAGAAAATTATAGGCTAATCTCATCCTTGAAAATAGATACAAAAATTAAAAATAGATGGTAACTAAATAGTAGCACACTGGACCTGGTGATAAAAAAAAATGAATCATATGTTCCAACCAAACTGGGTTTGTTCTAGGAATGCAAGATTAGTGAACACTCCAAAATCAATTCATAGAATAAAGGAGAAAAACCACACAATCGTTTCAACAAACAGAAAAAAAGTTACAAGTTCACCACCATTTTATGATAAACAACAACAACACACAAAATCTTTTAGCAAGTGATATGGTTTGGCTGTGTCCCCATCTAAATCGCATCTTGAATCTTCGTTCCCATAATCCCCACATGTTATAGGAGGAACCCAGTGACAGGTAATTGAATCATGGGGGTGATGGTTTTATAAGGGACTTTCTGTTTGGTCAGCTCTCATTCTGTCTCCTGCCACCCTGCGAAGAGGTGCCTTCTGCCATGATTGTAAGTTTCCTGAGGGCTCCCTAGCCATGTGGAACTGTGAGTCAATTAAACTTCTTTTCTTTATAAATTACCCAGTCGCCAGTATTTCTTCATAGCAGTGTGAGAATGAACTAATACAGCAAGCTAAGAACAAAAGGAAACTTCCTTAATCCGATAAATGATATCTACATAAAACTGCAGCAAAAATCGTACCTACCAGTGAAATGTTGAATTTTTTTCCCTTTAGCTTGAAAAGGAAATAAAAATGCTACTAATCTTACCTCTATTCAACATTGTTCAAGGTGTTCTAGTCAGTATAACAAGCAAGAAAATGAAATAAAAGGGAAAGTGGTTTACAACTGCCTTTATTTGCAGATGCTGTGTTAATGTGTATAGAAAATGCAAAACAATCTACGGATAAAATGTTTAAATTAAACAGTAGTTTAGTAAGGTGGCTGGATACAATGTCAATATTTTAACAATCAATTGCATAGATTGTCAAAAAATTAAATTAAAAATGTCATTTGTAATAGAATAAAATAATACCAAATACCTAGAATTATGGCTAATGCAGAAAGTGTAGGGTTATTACCTAGAAAACTATAAAATATTGAAAGAAATTAAGACCTAATAAATGGAACTATATCATGTTCATGGATTATAAAATTAAATATTATTAAAATGTTAGTTAGTGTTAGACCACGCAACTGATCTATAGATCCAATGCAATACCAAACAAAATTTCAGAAGATTTTTTTTCCTTTGTGGAAATTTAAAATTTGGAGGCAAATTCTTTAAAATTTGGAAGTCAGATTAGAGGAGAAGAGAGAGAGTCCTGATTGGGTATAGACACGAACAGAACTTCTGGGCTACGGGCGATGTGCATTGCTTGACCTGGGAGATGGTTACACTGGTATAATCATTTTCACTCAATGCTCATGAATGTCTTAACTGCCCCATGCCTCCCACACCCAGACCTCACTCCCTGGAAGCGATCACTGCTAATTACATCCAGTTAGAATGCTCAAGCAAGCAGGTTTCTTTTTTTGTTTGTTTTTTTTTTTTTGAGACGGAGTCTCGCTCTGTCGCCCAGGCTGGAGTGCAGTGGCGCCATCTCAGCTCACTGCAAGCTCCGCCTCCGGGGCTCATGCCATTCTCTTGCCTCAGCCTCCCGAGTAGCTGGGACTACAGGCGCCCGCCACGATGCCCGGCTAATTTTTTTTTGTATTTTTTAGTAGAGACGAGGTTTCACCGTGTTAGCCAGGATGGTCTCGATCTCCTGACCTTGTGATCCCCCCGCCTCGGCCTCCCAAAGTGCTGGGATTACAGGCGTGTGCCACCGCGCCCAGCCAAGCAGGTTTCTTTTACAAACAATATGCCTGTGTCGTTTCATTATATGTATAAAATATATTTATTATATATTTATATAAATATAAATATATAAATAATATTAATATACTATAAATATAATATATAAATTATAAATTATATATTTTATATATAAATAATATACGTTTATATATAAATAAAAACAAAATAATATATAAATATAAATATATTATATAAATAAATATAGAAATAAAAATATATAAATTATAAATATATATAACATATTAGCATATACTATAGTATATTTTATTTAAATATTATATTAATATATTAATGTTAATTAATATATATTTAAATTAAATATACTAAATAAAAACATATAGTATATTATATATTTACATATTATATATAAGATTTATATATAATATATAATTACATTTTTATATAATATATAATTATATATTATATAATATATAATATATAATTATATATTATATAATATATAATATATAATTATATATTATATAATATATAATATATAATTATATATTATATAATATATAATATATAATTAAATATATAATTATATTATACTATATATTATATAATTATATTATATATAATATAATTATATGTTATATGATATTATATAATATTAAAATATAATATTAATATATAATATATAATATAATATTATATAATACATAATATAATATATAATATAATATTATATAATACATAATATAATGTATAATATAATATATATAATATTAATATATAATATATTATATATAATTATATATTTTATATATATAAAACATATAATATATAAAATTATAATATAATATATATTGTATATATAAAATATATTATATATTGTATATATTATAGTATACATATATATTGTAAAATATATATTATATATAATATATTATTATATAAGTGTTATATATTATATATAATATATAATTATGTATTATATATAATCTATAATTATAATTATAGATTATATATAATACATAATTATATATTATATATAATCTATAATTATAGATTATATATAATGTAAATATATAATCTATAATTATATATTATATATTTTATATAAGATATAATATATTCTTTATATATTATATATCAAATTTATACATACATATCAAAATTATACATAACTATGTTATGTTTAAACCTCCACTTCTTTTCCTGTAAACTTCAGTTTTATTTTAATGTGTTTTATAAAGACTGTATAAATGAAAATAATCATTTTTAGCAATAATTTGTCTAGGTGCAAGTCGTTGTCATTCCATCCATTTTGTATATTCAATTTGAAATTCACTTCTCCCTTTAGCTCTGGAAAATGTCTTTGGTTGTTTCTTTGACAATTGTCTCCTCTGAATTCATTTGGCATCTTTCATTTTGCACTTCTGTTGGTTGGGTGTTGGACTTCCTCGTTTGATGCTCCTGTTATCTCTTATTTTTATTGCTCATAGTTTTTATCCCTTCAACTTTTTCCTTTTATGCTCTGAGAGGTTTTCTAGATCTCTGCTCCCCAAATCTTCTATTAAAATATTTATTTCAGCAATCATATTTTTAATTTCCAAAACTAACGTCTTATATACCCTAGTCATTTCTTTGATTGTTTCCTATTCTTGATCTATGGATTAAATAGCTCTTTAAATCCCAGTGTGCCTACTAATTAGATTTTGTTCTTAAAAACAAATCACTGAACTTGAATGATGCTCCTATTCAGTTTCTCTTGGGCTTTCTCTTTCAAACTGCTATTTTTCCTGAACTGTCGGGATGCCTTTGAGTGTTTATTGGTATTTAAGAATGGGAAATGGGAAGGCTAATGAGGAATTCTCTGGGTTTGGCCTGTTGAACTGGCAGGCATCTTTTTAAGGTGAGCAGATGAGGAGCTAATCACCATGTTGATGGCCTCCCTAAAGCCAGAATGAGGACTGCATTACTTTTAGGTGCTAACATCTATGGGAGCTGCCTTAATTCACCTTAGGTATTGTCTTAGAATATTTTTGCTGCTGTAACAGAATACCACAGAAGTTTATTTGGCTCTTGAATCTGGAGGCAGAGAAGTTCAAGATGGAGGGGCCATGTCTGATGAAGTCCTTCTCGTTGCATCTTAATGGGGCTGGAGGAATCTCATGGCAAGGAGGCATCCAGAGGAGACGGAAGAGGAAATAGGGCTGAACTCATCCTTTTATTGGGAGTCCACTTCCATGATAACTAACCACTCCCGCAGTAACCGTTCAACTCCATTCATGAGGGTGAAGACCTCATAACCGAATCACCTCTTATTATCGATGCATTGGGGATTAAGCTTTCAACACATGAACTTCGAGGGCCACATTCAAACCACAGCAGTATCCTGTGGTTATTCTCTTTTTTTTTCTTTCTTTCTTTCTTTTTTTTTTTTTTTTAGAAAAATGCCCTTGTGTTTTGACTGGGAATAAATGCCTGTTGGCCTGAGCTTTGTGCAAGAGTGGAGGTGTTTACTATTTCGTTGACAGTCCTCTCACTCTCCCTGGTTTTTGGCCCTGCTCCTTGTTTCCATTCTTGAGTGCATTGACTCTGTGTCCAGGGGTTACATGGTTCTGCTGCTTTCAAATTCCTGCAGCTTTTTCAAGGCTGCTCTTTCTTCTGTTCTGCTGCAAGCCACTAATGCTTCTCCATTTACTTCCTGTCTTCTGAAAATTCATTAAAACTTCTTGTATGTTGGTGAGTATCCTCCCATTCTCTTGGCTGCTACGTGCTTATGTCTTTATTGATTTTTAATCATCTTAGGACTCAAGAGATACAGTCTAACGTGGGGACTTTGTCTGTAATCTTGAAGCTGAGTCCCCTAATATGCTTAAGAGGAATCCCGTAAATTTCATACATATATGATTTAAGCCCAGATTTGTTTGTTTGGTTGTTTTTAAACACATTTTATTGTTTATATTTGAGGTTTACAATATGACGGTATGGAATACATTTAGATAGTAAAATGTTCACTTACAGTGAAGCAAATTAATGTATTTATCATCTCACATAGTTACTCGTATGTGTGCACATCTGTGACAAGAGCAGCTAAAATCTACTTATTTAACAAAATTCCCAAATACAATACAATTTTATTAACCATAATCTTCATGCTGTATATTAGATCTCTAGAGTTGTTCATCTTACAAATCTGCTACTTTGGATTCTTTAACATATATCTCCCCATTTTAAGTCAAGCTTTGAGAAATAAGTAGAATGTGTATAGAAACAGAGGATTGTAGAAGACAGACCAAACAGAGGACATGTTTGAGCCGTGGTGTGAAGATAGGTTTGACCATGCTAGGTTTGAAAGACTAATGAGGTCACCAACCTAGTAGGAGCCCAAAGTTCCAGGAGGAGAGTCACAGGAAATAGGGCTGGCAAAGGAATCTGGATCTAGAGCTTTTCGTTCTAGATGGGAAAATTTGGCCAATAGATTTTGAGCAAAGCAAAAAAGCAATGAAATCAAGATTTTAGAAAGATTAATTTGGCAGGACATGAAAAATGCTTTGAGAGTAGGTAGACTGGAGGCAGAGAGCCAGCTAGGAAAAAATTGTGATCATCCATTTGTGAAATGAGGGATGGTGGCAGCAGAAATAGAAAAGTAGGAAGCATGTAGGCAAATCAGAAATGACTATGTATGGTACTCAGTGACTGATTAGATATGGAGGACAACATGATGCTAAGTTTTCAGGACTAGATAACTGTAAAGAATTATTGACATTGATGTACTCAGAAAATTCACAGGCACCCATCTGACTTCCACCTCCTCTCTCTTCAAGATTATTTTACCCATAGTAGAAATCTTGTTTTCCAGCCTACATTTCATAGGTAGTGGTAGCAGAGATGCTTGGTGGTAGTGATGATGGTGGAGATAGTAGTGATGATGGAGGTAGTGATAATGGAGGTGGTGGTAGATATGGCAATAGTGATGGCAAAGGTGGTGTTAACAGTAATGACGTTAATGTTCAAGGTGGTGGTAGTGGTGGTAGTAATGGTAAGAGTGGTGATAATTATGAGGAATGTGAGGTGAAATAGTGGAGGTGATTGTGGTGGTGATGGTACTAATGGAGGTAATTGAGATTGATGGTGGTGGTGGTGACAATGATGGTAATTATAAAGGGGGCTTGTGATGGTTATGAGGAAGGTGGTGATGGTGATGACAGTAGTGACGGAGATGATCTTGGTAGTAGTGATAATGGTGATGGTAGCAGAGATAGTTGGATGGCGGTAGTGATGATGATGGAGGTGGTGGTGGTAATTGCGTTGGTAGGGGATGGTGTTGGTAGGGGTAGTGGTGGCGATGTTAGAGGTGTGGATGATTTCAGAAATGGAGGAAGTGGTATTAGTGGTGATAATGGTGCTGGTGATGATAATAGTGACAGATGATTGTGGTGGGGATGGTGGTGGGCAGGGTAGTAGTGAGAGTGATTGTGGTGATTATAAGTGGTGATATTGATAATGGTGGTAATGATGATGGAGGTGGTGGTGATGGTAGTACTGGTTGCTGTAATAGTGATTGTGCTGTGGGTGTTGTAGTGATGGAGGGAATCACACTGGTGACTCTGTGGGTGGTGGTGATGGTAATAGTCCTTGTGATTGTGGTTGGGTGTGGTGCTGCTATTGGGCACATCTTAGCTATGCAACTGTAACTTTAAGTCTTGATCTTACTCTTTATACACATAGGGACTTTAGGAGAAAAAGGAGTAGGATCTTACTCTTTCTACATATAAGGACTTTGGGAGAAAAAGGAATAGGAATAGGATCTTACTCTTTATATATATAAGGTCTTTAGGACGAAAAGGAATGTGGCTCTCCACAGAACTATGAGACCCTGCTCTATTCTCTAGCCCCAGGTGATTAGATGAGGAGTGGAAAGCTGACGCAGGGGAGCCAATCTTTAATCCGAGTTAAGAAGATTTTCTTTTTTCTTTTTTTTTTTTTTTTTAGGGACAAGGCCTCCCAAAGTGCTGGGGTTACAGGCATGAGCCACTGCACCCAGCCTCAGTCAATTTTTTTTTTTTTTTTTTTGAGATGGAGTTTTGCTCTTGTTGCCCAGGCTGGAGTGCAAACGCGTGATCTCGGCTCACTGCAACCTCCACCTCCCGGGTTCAAGCGATTCTCCTTCCTCAGCCTCCCGAGTAGCTGTGATTACAGGCATGTGCCACCATGCCTGGCTAATTTTGTATTTTTAGTAGAGATGGGGTTTCTCCATGTTGGTCAGGCTGGTCTCGAACTCCTGACCTCAGGTGATCCGCCCGCCTCAGCCTCCCAAAGTGCTAGGACTACAGGTATGAGCCACGATGCCTGGCCAAGTTAAGAAGAATTTCAACCTCTAGGATTTAGCTAAAGGCTTGGAAATTATATTGTAAGATGTGAACATTTAAACTTAAGAGACTTGTGGAGTCAGAGCTTCAGTCATCACCATGACAATGGAATGGTGCATAGAGTCAGGGTTAAGAAATAGCTCACAAGCCATGAGTAACCAGAAAAGGCCAATGTGCCAAGAGAAACAGCAGAGGAAGCAGGTGGGTAGAGAGAAGCAGAATGAGTAAGAGCCAGCCTTCATCCCGCCTGACAATGTCCAGGCCCCTTGTGTTCCCAGAGACCCATCCATGTCTGTTCTGGTCTTGTATGTCCATGAGCTTGCCAGTTGTATCTACTCCATAAACTTCCCTTTTATTTGAATTACTTAGTATGTATGGGTTTCTGTTTCTCACAGTGAAATACGAGGGACTAAGATGTTCGTGAAGTAAATTGCTCATTTTCCATGCTTTTTGCAGACTTCTTCAAAGGTCACTAGACCCTAGATACCACTATTAGATGCATTTGTGCTTGGGTCCTTCAGCCCTCTCCCAGACAGACCACAAGCCTAAGAATTTTATTTAAGACCATGTCCATTTCTCACAGGGTCCAAGCTTTACTTAACATAATCTAGTACTTAATAATTCCCCATTAGTATTTCCAAATTAGAGTTCCCTCCCCCAATGGGACATCACATCCTGCTCCTCTAGTTGTGGGAATGTCTCTAGATTGTGTCTCCCACACCCTCTTGCTATGATCTTGTTTCTCTGGTTTGCATCCTCGTGACTTACACCTTGATCCTTCTCTGCCTGCCTCCTTCAGATGCCTAACTGGAACTCTCCATCTGACTTTGGTTTGGTTCACTCATAAGATCCTGACTGGTATCTCTCTCCCACAGACAATGAAGCACAGCTGATAGATGAGCTGGACTTGGGCCTGATGCCCTAGTCTTCTGCTGGGTTGGGAGAGAGGGGTGGAAGCCTAGAGAGAACCCTTCTCTACTGCATACCATCCATGTGCCAGGTGTTCTATGACTTGGGAGATCAGCATTCTTGCCTTCATTTTATAGTTGATAAACCTGAAGCTCAGAGAGCTAAAAGTAACTTACCTAAGTTTATACAGTGAATGAGTGCCAGATCTGGGGTATGAACCCAGGTGGATTTGACTTCAAAACTCATCTTTCACTTTTAAACTGTGCTGACTTGCCAAGGGATTAAATAAACCAACATTTGTTGAGCACTATGACAGTGACTTTAAGTTGTCCCCCAATGTTCATGTTCTCCTTTTTTCTTAATTGCAAAGCCCTGGTTTGTTTTGGTATGGAAATGTACCCCCCTAAAAGACTCTATACCCCAGGCTTTCTGAAGCAAAGTATGCCCATGCAAAGCTGGTATGATGAGATGGAAGGGTTAAGGCGTGGTGGTGGTGGGAGGGAGGCTCCAGAAAGGCTGCTAAGAGCTTATAGTTGCTCTAGTTGATAAGTTCTCTCCTGTGCCCTTTCTTCTTGCTGCTAGAGCGCTCTAATGACCACTTTGGATATGAGGATATCCTGAAGAGAGCATCCATAGTCTAGAATAATGGAGACAGGGTCCCTGAGGTCTTCAATGCTGCCATATTGGCTCTGGGCTCCCTGCTTCTGTACTGTTGTATGTGGAAGAGATATAAATGCCTATTTTGTTTAAGCTACTTTTATATGCAATAGGACTCAAGCACCTTCTCTGTGTCAGACAGTATGCTAGCACTTTGATGTTTCGTTGCCCCTATTCCAGATGAGAATCCTGTTTCAGAAAGCTCAGGTAATTAATTTAACATCACACAGCCAGTTAAGTGGCATGATTTGACATATTGCTCTAGTATAATATAAATCTAAATTCCTGAACATGACATGTAAAATACCTGTGGTCTTCCATTTTGTTTTAGGCTTTTGAAAATGCTCTTCCCTCTGCCTAGAATTCTCTGCCTCTACTTTTCATCTGGAAAACTCCCAGTCATCCTTCATGACCCAGTCGAAGTGCTACCTCCTCTTTGCAGTCTTTGCTAAACAGCTGTCTCAGGACACATCTTTCTTCTGTGCTCCTGTTGCCGCATGCTGAACCTTATTAAGACGTTGCGTTGCATAAGACACGTACATTATATTGCACAGTATGATAATTGTTTAGATGCCTGTCTCCTCTCTAAAATGTCAGCTTCTTCTTCTTCTTCTTCTTTTTTTTTTTTTTGAGATGGAGTCTTGCTCTGTCGCCCAGGCTGGAGTGCAGTGGCTTGATCTCAGCTCGCTGCAACCTCTGCCTCCCAGGTTCAAGCGATTCTCCTGCCTCAGCCACCCGAGTAGCTGGGATTACAGGCACCCACCACCACGCCCAGCTAATTTTTGTATTTTTAGTAGAGATGGGGTTTCACCATTGACCAGGCTGGCCTCGAACTCCTGACCTCAGGTGATCCCCCCACCTGGGCCTCCCAAAGTGTTGGGATTAGAGGCGTGAGCCACCGTGCCTGGCCAGCTTCTTCTTTGTTAAAATTTTAGATTCAGGGGATACATGTGCTTTTTCATTACATGGATATTACATGAATAATGGTGGGGACTGGGTTTCATGTACCTATCTCCCAAATATTGGACATTGTGCCCAGTAGGTAATAAAACGCCAGCTTCCTTAGAGGCAAGATCTTTCCACCTCTATTCTCAGCATTAGTTCACTGCTTGACACCAAAAAAGTAAATATTCATTGAATGACTAACTGCCTGAATGAATAAAAGTAGGCAATTATGTTCAATGATACCTTTTATTAGTAGTAAACTTCAGGGGCTTACTCTAGCATATTGAGGTTTATCTCTTCATATCTCTAAAGCCACCTGGGAAGCAAAGAGAAGTATGTCCCTGGTGGGTTACTTTAAATGAAGATCTAAGATCTCAGGTCTCCATGGATGGAGACCTTTCAGCTCATTTTTAACTCTCATTCCATAGCCCCTGCATCTAAAGATGATTGCAGCATATTTCCAATTCAAAATATCATTTTGTTGGGAGATGTGACTGAAAAGATTATAAAGGTGGATTTGATTCTTGCCTTATTCCTTTCAAAAAATGGAATCAGCTCTAACACAGCATCCTTTTTTAAGATTTCAAAAAGTCTGAATCCATTTTAAACTAGATTGTGATTGACAAACCCATGGGAACACTAGCAAACAGTTAAATACTAATTAGCCAAACCCCTGCTACTCTCCCAGCTGTCAAAGGCAGAGATAGAGACAAAAGCTTCAATTAAACCTGAGTTGGTCCCCAAGGAGGGAGAGGTCGAAGGGGAGTGTTCAGTCAGCTGTGAGATTATGTGAACACAGTCCCAAGTAATAATCATAAAAAATCCAAATGTACCTTTACATATTTAAAAATACATTATACTGACATTAAAACTCTCTTTTTGTCATTTTACTCTCCTCAATCTTCCCATCATTTCAATGTTTCCCATTATTTTTAGGATAAAATCCAAAGCCTTTCCCCTGACTTTCTGCCCCCAATGAAAATTTCCAGTTGTATTTGTCACTTACTCCTTGCCCTGGAGCACCTGCCCACTGGTCAAACATGACCCCAGGTACATGGAGCTCAGGCTGAACTATACTCCAGCCTCCCCTTGGGCTGTCCAAATATGAGCTACCTATTCAGACTTAGCAACATGCTACCTCTTCTTAATCATCCGTTGAATTAAAATACCAGTTAACAACACAATTTCACTTATATAATCTCTTCTACACCTCCCTACAGCTTTAAGAGTTAGCTGTGGGGAAAGATAAATGCACCGAGACCGAGAGAGAATTCAGTGTCATTGTCCAAAGCCACACAGACACCAGGTGAAGAGCCAGGGCTGGAGCCTAGAACTCAGACTGCAGCCCTTGCCTCTCTTGTCGCATCATTGACTAGCCTTCCCAGGTGGTGGCTCAAAGCCTGTGCCAGCTCCCAAGGAGGTTTTTCTGTCTGGGGAAAAGTGAGAAAAACATGATGAATTCTTCAAAAAGCTTAATCTAGTCAATTTACTAGACTCTCTTTTATTCTAACATTATACTTTTAGAATTAAAATGTAATTTATTTTTACTAAAGTAGTGGAAATAAGTTATGGTAAATTATTGTATAATTTATTTGACAATTAAATGTAACTCTGTATTATGTCAGAAAACCAGCTCTATTATTCTGATGACAAATTCCCCCAGGACTCCTTGTAGGCTGAGTTGTCCATTCTCTCGTTGGGCCACCCTGTCAGTAGAATAATCCCCCAGTAGAGCACCTGTCACTGCCCAGCTCCTATGTGTTTACTGGCCCTCTCCCCTTCTAGACCACGAGTTCCACGGAGTATGAATTCTGTGCCCTAACACCAGAATACCTGTCTCCATCAAAATTGGGTAACCACCAAGAATATGATCTACATCTAAATGTGGGGTGCTGAATTGATGTTCAGTTGAATCAACAACATCCACAATAATAGTACCTAACATTTATTGAATATGTCCTAACTGCTTAAAATCACATTTTCTGCTCTACATGCATTATCTCATTGGAAGTCAACATCCATGAGCTGGATCATTGAAGTTTCAAATGGGATTCCATTTAGTCCAAGGAGAAAAATTTTGCAAACTGGATCATGCTTGGCCTTAAAAATAGGTAGAACAGGGAGAATGTAGACCCTCCTGTACGCTGGAATTTAAAAAGCATTGACAAGCTGCCCTTGCCCGTGAGATATGCACCCATCTCTCTCTTCCAAGCTCTACCATTGGAACTTAATCCTTTTCAGTAGTTCATTAGCTTTTTCAAGAGATTTCTTTTAAAATGCAAATAATCCTGGGAAAGTAATTACAAGGCATAAGATGGGATGGAGATATGAATGTGGTTATGAATGGTGGTGGCATGACAGGGGGTGTTGAGGAGAAAAAGTAGGGGAAGCTGCCTCCAGAAAACCCAAACTTGTCTACACAAAAAGACTTGAACTCAACCACTGGGCATTAATTCTCTATTTTATTTTACTGCTCCTACCCCAGCTTCTCCCAACTGATTTTCAAAATTTGAGCAAATATAATTCAGTATTTTTATTTAGCCTAAGTCCTCTATTCAAGAGAAGCTATGCTAACACCTATCCTCTAAAGATTACATTGCAGTAAGAAGATTTGTTTCCCTGATAAATAGGTAAATTTGGGGGAATTCATAACTTTTATATAATTCTCACAGGTATTTAAAATTCTCAAAGTTTAAGAAACATCCATTTAGAGGAGATTACTATAAAGAATTAAAACAGAACTTCTTAAATTATGGACCACTGACGTTAGGATCAACTGGGGCTTCTTGCAGATTCCTGGGACCTCTAGCACACAACTCTTGAATTAGAAAATCTGGGGTGGGATCCCAGAATCTGCATTTGAAAATCTTCCCAGAAGATGTACTTTAAAATTTGATTTAAAATTAAAAATTTGAGAACCACTAGCTTTAAATGAATTAAGGTTCATGTTTAGTGGTATTGCATTATTCTGTAGTTATCCATATTTCTGAATTTTAATAGTTGAATAAATTCCTTGGGTTTTTCTGAAAGACAGTTATGTCATCAGAAGTAATCATTTTTCCTCCTCTTTTCAGTTTCTATGATTGTTATTTCTTCTTATTGCAATGGCTGTGTAGTAAGTAGATCAGGGATTGGTAAACTATGAGGCACAGTCCAAATCCATCTGTCTACTCTTTTTGTATGACCCATGAATCATTTTCACATTTCAAAATGGTTTTTATGAAGAACTTTCTTTATATCTTCCATGCTGTCTCTTGGCCAGCAAAGCCTAAAATATTTGCTATATGGCTCCTTACTAAAAAAGTGGGATGGTTCCTGTTGTAGACTAAGAAAGTTACCACCCAGAACCCCCGTGCTGTGCAGCTGCAGAGAGTGCGGTCAGTAAAGTGTCTCCAGCTGGTGAGGACTCCTCCAGGTGGGCCAGCTCACTCAGAGGAAACCCTCCTAGGCATCTCGTAATGGCTCTCCAAGTAAGATGGGGTAGAAAGGCCAGGCAAGGAGCACTTGCTCCAGAGCTACCATCAGCTTGGCCAAGGCTTTGCTGGGCTGAGTCACGGTCGAACTTCTTTCTTTAAGAAGTCCTGCTTCCCACTCCTGCCCTTCACAGGTTTTGATCCATAATGAACATCTTCTACCCCAAGCCCTTCCTTGACATCTGCTTTCGGAAAACCAACCTTTGGCAGGCTGTGCTGTTGAGAACAATATTAATAATCATGATAACAACAAACCTATCTCCTTCCTTCCTTTCTTCCTTTCCTTCTTTCCTTCCTTCCTTCCTTCCTTCCTTCCTTCCTTCCTTCCTTCCTTTCTTTCTTTTTTTTTTCTTTCTTTCTTTCTTTCTTTCTTTCTTTCTTTCTTTCTTTCTTTCTTTCTTTCTTCTCTTTCTCTCTTTCTTTTTCTTTCTTCTTTTCTTTTTTGAGACAGGGTCTCACTCTCTCACGTAGGCTCTATCATCTTATTTCTAACTTGGAGAGACATGACTCTTGTTCATTGCTATATAAAATACTTGTTGATTTTAAGTGGATATTCCTTGTCTCTTTAAATAAGTTTATTACTATTTTTAAGAGTGATTATATTTATTAAGAATTTTATGAAGAATGGGTTTTACATTCTATCATATATATTTTAAGCATTTTTTATTTTTAAATTAATGTAAATGGATTACACTTAGAGATATCCTAACATTGAAACATGCCTGCATTCTAAACTTAGAAAACGATGTATGAATTTTATTTATTAATTCACTTGCATAGTACCTGCTAGTGTTTTAATTTTTAACATTGAATAAGATTAATAGTACTGTAAAATTAACATTTTTTGAGAAAATCTATGAATTTTAACACATGTATAAATCTGTGTAAATTGTGGGAGAATTGCTTGAACCCAGGAGTTGGAGGTTCCAGTGAGTCGAGATTGTGCCACTGCACTGCAGCCTGGGTGACAGAGCAAGACCCCATTTCAAAAAATAAAAATAAATAAATTGACCATGTTTATATGGGTCTATTTTTCTGTGTGAGTCCTCCAACTTTGTTCTTCTTTTTCAAAATTGCTTTGGTTTTTCTAGTTCATTTGCCTTTCTATATTAATTTTAGAGTCAGCCCATCTATATCTACAAAAATCCCCCAGAGATTTTGATTGCAATGGAGCTAAACTTACAGATCAATTTGGAGAGAATGGGCATCTTGACTGTGTTGAGTGTTCCAATTCATGAATATGGTAGGTGTCTCCATTTATACAGGTCTTCCTCAATATTTCAGAAGGATTTGGCAGTTTTCAATATACAGGTCCTGCACATGTTTTGTTAGTTTTATACCTAAGTATTTCTCTTTCATTTGAACTATTTAAATGGCATTTAATTTTTTTTTCAGTCTCCAATTGTTGATTGCTAATATATGGAAATACAATTGATTTGTGTATGTTAACCTTTTATCCTGTGATCTTACTAAACTCACTTATTAGTCTTAGGTTTTTTTGTGTGTTTAATTTTATCAAATGCTTTTTCTGCAGCAGTTTATGTATGATCATGTAATTTTCATTCTTTAGTAGGTTTGTATGGTAGATTACATTGATTGATTTTTGAATGTTAAACTAGCTTTGTATTTCTAAAATAAAACTCACTTGTTTCATTGGAGGAACATACAAGAAAAAAAAACCCTATGGTAATACATTACCCTGGTAATGTATTAGTCCCTTAATAATTTGCTGGAATTGATTCAAGAGTGCTTTGTTGAGGGCTTTTTTGGCCTATATTCATTAGGGATACATGTCCTTAGTTTTCTTTTTTTTTTTGTATTATCTTTGCCTGGTTTGATATCAGGTTACTGTTGGCTGCATGAAGTGACTTGGGAAGGTTTTTATTCTCTTCTATCTTGTGGAAAAAAATGTGTAGAATTGCTATTATTACTTCTTTAAATGTTAGAATTTACCAGTGAAATTACATAAGCCTGGAGCTTTCATTTGAGGAAGGGTTTAAACTACCCAATTTCATTACTACGTATAGGACTAGTCATATTATCTATCTCTTTGTGGGTGAGTTTTGACAGTTTGTAGCTTTCAAGGAATTAGGCCATTTTATCTAAGTTGCTGAACTTTTATTCATAGGATTATTGCAGTATTCCCATATTATTTCTTTAACATATATGTTTGTATTGTTACTCCCTCTTTCATTTCTGATGGTGGTAATTAACATCATTTCTATTTTTTCCTTTGTCAGTCTGTCTATGGATTTTCCAATATAATCATTATTTCAAAGAACCAACTTTTGGTTTTATTAATATTCTCTATTGTTTTCTTCTTTTCAATTTCATTGATTTCAGCTCTTGTCTTTATTTTTTTTCTTTCCTCTGCTTGTGCATCTCTATTTTAATTATGCTATCACATCTAAATACTTAATCACCTAATTTTCTTTCAACTCTTAAATGGTTGTAGTATGTCTTCAACCAATTATTCTTTAAAAATATGTGTCATATAATATTTTGAATCCTTGACTCTGAAAATTTACCTTTGGTGGTCATACATGAAAGCCAACTTAGCTAGGTATAAAATTCTTAGGTTATAACACATCTTTTTTTCTAATTCAAAGACTTCTATTGACTTTTCATGTTTAATGGTTACTATTCTGGTTTGTTTTGAGTAATTTTAATAACCGCAGTTTATTTACAAAATTCAGACTAATTATTTTGTTCCCATGCCAACAAAATACATTTGTTCCCAGACAGCTGGTGTGATGCATCATTCTAAGACTTTTTATGAGAGATAGAACCACATTGAATTTTGGCCACATCTTATTCTCATGACAGTTTGAATACTTGCCTGTTTTCTGGAAAAAAAAAAAAAAAGAAAAGAAAAAAAAACCTTGAACCACAGTGTCAAAGACAACACATTTTTTTTTTTTAATGTAGGTGTAGCTTCACTGACATCTAGCATATAGAGATGCAAATTCAACATATAGAGATGTCTGAGGCTACCCTGGTTCTTGTTCCATCATAGGAAACTGGTTTTCCTTCCTGCAAATGAGAATATTTTCTTTATTTTTGCAATTCAAGTGTTTTGCCAAGAGGTTCACAAGTGTGGGTCAATTTTCAATAATTTTTATCTGGAATGTAGTGAGTTCATCAAGTCTCCAGGTCTTTCTTCAGCTCAGAAAAGTTGTATTAGATGATATATTTCATTATTTCTTTGTGTAGCATTTCTGGTTATGTACAATTCAGGCCTCTCCTTTGTAAATCAGAATGATTTGCCATTCCCTATTCTGTATGTCTACTGACTTTCAATTTTCATTGTATGTTTTTCTCTGTAGTCAGTTCTTATTTTGTTACCTTTTAATCTCATTTTATTCTCTTATTTTCAGATTTTTGCACCTATTTATTGAGATTATTTCTATTTGCACTCTTCTAAATATACCAATTAGTTTTCTGAAATTGTTTTCTAGATCTTGGAGTAAATATTTCCTAATCTTATACTTTTCTTCTGAGTCTTTGTTACATTGTTCTTTTTCTTTTTTTTTATTACCTAAAAGGCAACAGAGGTTAAATGGACGTTTGTTTAATGAATAAGAGGGGTAAGAAAGGTGAAATCTTTTCCAGATATTGGGTATGTGAATTACCTTTGGCTCCTCTTTGACTCTACTTATGTAATGGTTGAATTCACTTTTCAGATCTGTAGCTGCAGGCTAACTGATTTACACAGTTTCCAATCTAACACCCAGGCTTTCAACTAATCTGTCTTTCTATTAAGATGGCATCTATTCCTACATCTGATGTCCACCTGTCTGATAGTGATGGAATGCATGAACAAGCATAATTCCCATGGCTATCAACTTTCTTCCTATGTCTGCACATGCCTATAATAAGTTTCTCTTGGTGGTTACTAACCCCATGTACAATGCTCAAATGAAAGTTTTCTACCTGGCATTCGCTCTTTGACTGTAAGAAGATGTCATTAGATCAGAGAGGTTTATAGGCAGATGGGAACAGTAGTTCAGCTGTGTCTGGTCGTTGAAGGAAAGACTTATGCCCAGTGTTCTGGGTGATAAAACTGGAATCTCTGAGTCAGTGGTGGTACAAAATACAGTAAATACAGTATCATTCTACATTTTATCTCTTTTTTTGTATGCCCATTTATTGTGAAGTTAGAAGATACTAAATACAGAGCTATGAGCCAACATCATTTTGTGCCAGAAGTCTACTTCTAGTATATTTTTAAAGTATTAGGTTTTGTTGTAAAATCCAGCCAAAATCTAAGGCATTTATTTTGAATGAAGACACACTGCTGTTTGTCTTATCATATACACCTCCTCCTACACACTCTTATATGTAAATATGCCAAAATTAAATACTCACACTGTACACTGACTCCAGACACTTGATAAAGGACTTTTGAGATAATTTATAAATATCTATTAAAGTAAAATAATAGCAACCATTGTCAAAAATAGCATCCACTTAAGTATATGCACAACTGAGGGTCTTCAAAATCATTTTATGTTGACCTATTTTTTTCATTTTATTATAATGCTGACATAATATTCTTTTCCAAATCACTTCAGAGTTATCAACTCCTCTCTCTCACAAATTACCAGTCCAATTAGCAAATCCTTATGTATCCCATTAAACAGTTTTTTATAGTGTCTTGCAGAGTTCCACATCCAACATTATCTATTTCTAGCCTGTGGTTCTTCCCATAGGAATTCTTTTGCAATTCTTAAATGTCAAATCATTTATTTTCAAAAGAAAAACTGATAAACAAATTGCAGAAAAATGTGTGTTTTTCTCCCAAGAAAGATTACTGCAAAATATAGGAAAAACTCATAGACCTCTGATTTATCATCTACAATAATCCTGCTTTCCACATTGGCCTCAACTAGTCCGACACTTCTTTCCTTCCTAATTGCAAAAGCATAGCTGGGGAATGGCATTAACTATGGAACCAAAGGCAGGAAAATGCTCAATTTAAAAAGCTAGGAAGACATGGGCTGTATATAGTTATGCATTTTTCATTTAAAACATTTTTAGCAGCCATCTTGCTGATTGATTTTCTTCGCCCTCTATTGGCATGTGTTTTTTAAAAGGCAGTTAACATGGTCCAAACCACTGTTTTTACTGTTTTTAGATCCCTGTTTTTCTTTGTTTGAACAATGGCTGTAATCATGTTTTCTCAGGTCTCTTAGAAGTTACACTAGTAAGTAGCAGACAGCTCTGTCCCATGCATTCTAAAAGCAGCTTTCTCATGTGGCAAGACAAGAAAGGAAAAAAAAAAATCGTTGAACCTAAAATGAGGCCCTATATCTGAGAGCCTGTGAGGTCACGTCTGCACAGCATTTTGGAGTTCTGTTAACGTTTTTCTAATGGAGGTAGGGGTGAGTTGGTGATGACATAGAAGGCCCCTGAGAGGAAACTGTCAACTTTTGCTTAGGTGACAAGACCAGTTCAGAAAAACAAACAAACAAGCAAAGAACGATACAATCAGCTCTCTACTCCTCCCCTCCTCCACTTGCAGAAATGGAGTTGAGGCTTGTCTAAATCACCTCCACAGCCTTCCTCTGCCTCCTTTGAAAATAGGTGTTGATGTACAAATCAATACTCTTCAGTTCTTACTACCCTCACTGGAAAAAGTACAAAGTTGGCCAAATGTGTTTCTGAAAAGTTTATTTCCTAGCTAAACCCAAGGCACAGTTGTGCCCACAGGACCATCTGTTGGCTCATCAAATAAGCACCAGAAAATACATCTGGCTGTGCATTTGGGAAACAAAGGTTAATTTCAAAATTGGCAGAAGAATTTGTGGGGGGATATCTCTCATTGTCTTGTGCAATGACTTATGAGATCACCTTAGTGAAGAAAGAACCCAAAGAGCATGGCCCAAGGGCCGAGTAAGGCAGAGAGTGATGAACTGCTCTGCCTCACAAGCTGAAGCTTGGGCTCCCAGGGCAATTCCCAGAAGGAAGAGAGCTGGCCCTGGAATAGGAAAGAGAGGACTAGGATGGCGGAGTGGAGGGAGACAGCCCAGAAGAGTGGCTGGAGGTTGAAAGCAGAAGAGAAAGCAGTCTCCCAGAAGTTCCCCATGGTGGGTATGATGGAGATACTTTTAATATCTGAATTGTTTGATATCTAGTCTTAAGTTTTTTTGCATTGTATTGTCAATTCTCTTCATTTGCCGTATTTATATCCTGTGAAGTTGCTGCAAACACTGAATCTTAGGGTGGGGAAGGCCTTTTAAAGCATGATGTCACAGGCAGAAATCGTAAAGGAAAGATCAATGAATTCAATGAATAAAAATTTAAAGCTGTATAGCAAAGAAACAAACAACAACCTACAAGCAAAATGACAAACTGGAAAAAAGCATTTACAGTATTTTTGAATAAGGATTAATATTCTTAATGTACATAATTCTTTACAAATAAACAAGAACATAGAAAGATAATTAAAAGGTACAAGCAAGTGCTATGGACTGAATATTTGTGTCCCCAAAATTCATATGTTGACATCCTAATCCCCAGTGTGATGGCATTTGGAGATGAGGCCTTTAGGAGGTAATTAGGTCCTGAGGGTGGAGCCCTCATGTGGGATTAGTTCTCTTGTAAGAAGAGACATGAAAGAGCTTGCCTTTCTCTCTCTCCCCTCCATCATGCGAAGACACAGCAAGAAGATAGCCACCTGCAGACAGGAAATGGCCCTCACTAGACTTCAGGTCTGCTGGCACCTTGATCTTGGACTTCCCAGTCCTCAGAACTGTGAGAAATAAATGTCTGTTGTTCAAACCACCTAGTCTTTGGTATACTTGTTATAGCAGCCTGAACTGAATAAGACAGCAAACAAATCTACCCCTCTCCAAAGTATAACTAAAGACCAGGAAAAAAAAGAAATAAAATAAATTTGAGATCACAGTAACCAAATAACTGAGAATTAGAATGATATACTTTTTTTAACCCATCAAATGGGCAAAGATGAAGGCAAAAATAACATCTGTCATCTGTCAGTCTGTCGGAGAAAGAAGTCTACATCTACTGACATGGGAAGCAACGTGATACATGTGTTTAAAGGGCAATTCAGCAAGGGTAAAATATCGAAAGCCAGCACCAGATATCAAAAGTCTTGAAAATGTGCACATCATTTGCTATAGCAAATCTCCCCTTAGTATCTTTTTCTAAGAAAATTATTATAAATGTTCATCTTTAACTATAAGAATTTTTAATGCAGTGTTGTTTAAAATAAGTACCCAACCATATCATGTTTGGGTAATTAAAGCATGGTAAATGCAGACATGGAGTATCATGTAGCCATTAAAAGAGCATTTTAATACATGGAAAGGTGTCCACAATATAAAATGTAATTAAGTGAAAAATCAATTTATAAAACAATGTCTTCAGTTATTCATGTAATCAATTACTTTAATAAATATTTGTTAAGTTTCAATATGTGCCATGGCAGTGATCACATAAGTAGTACTATAACAGTCCCTGACCTATTTTTTAAACTATATGCACACAGAAATATATATTACAACACATACACACAGAAAAAAATACTGGAAGGCTATCCACTAAAGTATTAATAGTAGATATCTCTGAATACATGTGATTTTCATTTCTTACACTTTAATTATGATTTCTAAATTTTGTACAGTAAACTTATTTCCTTCTGTAGGAATACAAATCTTAATTTTTTAAATCATTTGCCTGTTTTACTCTCCTTTTCTTTTTACATTCTTTAACCATTTCCCCTCTCTCCCAGTGTGATATCTTGATGTAGAACCAGAATAGGAAATCAATTTCACCTGAAATAGTAAAGTGGCCCAAGACAGACAATGAGGCTGAGGAACTTTGCAGGCAAAGAAATGCATGCTGAGTAGAGTAACCTCCTATTTATCAGAAAGGAAGGAGAATGGTACCTATTTGGATTATCAGAGATTTAACTCACAGCCCAAGCTTCTTTTGAGCATCTCCTTCTGTCTACTCGCACTGCCGCTTTCCACCTGGTTCCCTGAGGCTGGTTTTCCCACCTCCAATCTGTCCTATGTCTCATGCTCTCCACGCTACCTAATACAATCCAAGATCTTCAGCCTGGCATTCAGAGCCCATCTGCCTGGTCCCGGCCTACCACCCTTCGTTATCTTCCCTACACCTTTCAGTGCAGTCCAACCCAACCACTGCCTGCCCCACTGGCCTGCCCTGTGCTGTGGTTTTGCTCATGCTCTGCCTGGTCAAAGCAATCCCTTCGTTGGCATCTGCTCAGACCATACTTTCGCCACAAGACTTTTTCAGCAGTCTTCCTGCCAGGTTTCCCCATTAGCATATGTTTGTACCTGTATTATGGCACATGTCTCTGCCTGACATTACAGTTCTTTGTATGAGAGCTGTATCTTTTCTTTGTGTCCTCAGAGTACACAGGAACCCAGTGCACATTTTCCCCACAGAATTCACCATGCTAAATTAGAATTAGCAGTTTTCTTTTATTTATTTATTTATTTTTATTATCAGACTTTAAGTTCTAGGGTACATGTGCACAACATGCAGGTTTGTTACATATGTATACATGTGCCATGTTGGTGTGCTGCACCCATTAGCTCGTCATTTGCATTAGGCGTATCTCCTAATGCTATCCCCCTCCTTTCACCGCACGAGAGGCCTTGGTGTGTGATGTTCCCCTTCCTGTGTCCATGTGTTCTCATTGTTCAATTCCCACCTATGAGTGAGAACATGCGGTGTTTGGTTTTCTGTCCTTGTGATAGTTTGCTCAGAATGATGGTTTCCAGCTTAATCTATATCCCTACAAAGGATATGAACTCATCCTTTTTTATGTCTGCATAGTATGGAATTAACAATTTTCAAAGAATGAGAGTGTATAAGTGCACTGGCCACAAAATAGTCTAAATATTGTATTTTTTAACAGAAGAATACTTTATTTATATAGCATTCTACCATTTATTTATAAATCTCTTTCACATAATGAGAGCCAGACTAGGCAAATATTTTTATTTGCAGTTTCCTGGGAAACTGATTTATCTAATGCTACATGGATATTCAGTGGGCAGAGCTGAAGTATGAAATCTGATTTCTTCCTTCCCAATGCTGTGCCTTTTGTTGAACTAACTGGTTTGATTTAGAAGGAACCTCAAGATCTTGCAGTATGAGGGGCATCATTTTAATATTCATTTTCATTGTAGAAATTCTGATAATAGGAGCTTTTTGGTTATTTTGTGTCTGAGTAGATTGGAATTTATTTTGTGATTAATTCATCTGGTAAACCAGCATTGTCAGTGCCTGGATGGTCCAGCTGGCCATCAGACATTTGTGTCCTGGCCTGTGGCATGACCTCTAGGTATTCCTCTCTTCCCAGGTGGGGGCAGGGCGGTCCTGCGTCACGGCTGACACTGCAGGCTTGCCCGGCCTCCTTCTCGGAGGTCGTTGGACCCTGTAGATTTTCCTACAAATGTCTCTGGCATTCGAGAGGAGAGTAAGCCCCACAGAGCCTGCTTGTTCACAGAGGGCCTTATCAGTTGTTGATGAGACCCTGTCTAGGCTCACAGACAGGCAGTTTCCTCCAGCCCCAGAGCCCGAGCCCGCTGTGGAGCCAGAAGAAGGTGATAAGCCTCCGAGAAGATTTTTTAGGAGCCTTGCCTATCTTTCACACCAAGTCGCCAGGGTACATTTTCCATGGTCGCCATTTACAGATAGGGTGGCTGCTCTCGGATAAGGCTGGGGGCCGGGAAGGGCGGGGGAGTCATTAAAGGGGGCAAATGGTTTTTCCAATTAGCTACCCTTAGGAATCCTCCAGAATTCTAAAGGCTTTGTCACTGACAACTTTTTTTTTTTTTTTAATTGTAAAAGTTCCTCCCTAGCCGGCCAAGTAAACCCTTCCTGGTTGGCCCTAAAGCAATCGGACAGGGCAGGCCCAGAGCCTCAGAGCACGGAGTCTTATTGGGCTTTGACTATTGCGAATATTCTGTCTGCAGCTGCCAGGCAGGAAGGCTGTGGTGATAGGGGCGAAGGGGCTGCCACAGAAAATTCCAGTGTAAAGCCCAGTCACTCAGATCCGTCAGGCTATGGTTTATAGATTCTACCACAGACTGACCCTTTGACGGAGTCTTCCTGCCAACTATGTGGGGCAAGAGCAGAGAGTAACACAAAGAGATGGGTCAGGTGCTTGGCTGGAAAACGCGAGACAGGGTCCTATTTCTAGGACTCAGAAAACTTCTCTTTTCTGGACACCTTTTTTTTTTTTTTTAATTTGAAATAAGGTCTTGCTCTGTCTCCCAGACTGGAGTGCAGTGGTGCAATTACAGCTCACTGCAGCCTCAAACTCCTGGGCTTATGCCATCTTCCCACCTCAGCTTCCCGAGTAGCTGGGACTACAGGCGTGCACCACCACGCCCCGGCACATTTTTGTATTTTTGGTAGAGACAGGGTTTTGCTATTTACCCAGGCTGGTCTCAAGCTCCTGGACTCAAGCAATCCACCCACCTTGGCCTCCCCAAAATGTTGGGATCATAGGTGTGAGCCACTGCACCTAGCCCATGTTGCTTTCAGTTTTTTAACTGTTAGTTTTGTTTTGGTCATTACCCCTAAGAGCAGATACAGAATGTAGCCTGCTAGGGAAAATTTGAGAGTAAAGCATGAGGTTTGGCGAGAATACAATGGTGTGTGTGTTGGTGGGTGGGTGACAGAGGCTGGCAGCAGTGTCAGATTGGCTACTCTAGTGTGGAGTTATTTTATAATATGCCATCCAAAAGGCCACTCCCTTTGTGGATTGAAGTTTTCCAAGAGTTAACACTCAGACTATTATCAATGCTGTTAAACACGCTGGCATGTTTTTTCCAATGTTGACTCACATGATAATCTTGCTAAGGTGGCTCAGATTCCACGGTGTGCAGCAGGCAGTCTGGGTCTAGCTCATGTACTTTGGCAAGATGATGCTTGTACGGCCTGTAGGAAGGTGACAGGAATAGGGCTATAAGTGGTAGCTGTAAATGTCATTATTATCATTATTATTTCTAGCAAGTAGCAATGATGTGAAAATGGACTGGGGCCATTACTATGAAAGGAACACATAAGCAAAGTAAAAATGACAAATACAAATGATGGGGCCTTATTTAAGCCTCTCTACCAGTCACAGAGAGAAAAACACTGGTAGCCGGTGAGCCCACTGTGTAAATACAATTGCAGGACAGCAGTTCCATTCCTCCATGGCTGAAGCTTGGACACTCTTCTTTCTGGTTTTTATTTTTCTTGAGAATCCTGAACCCTGGGGAGACAGGCATAGGTAGAAATGCCTTTCCATTCCGCTTGGAAGAAAGAATAAGCGGTCTTCAGATTAGGTTCCCAAGATTAATATTTATCTTCCTGTCCTGCTTCCTTTATTTTGGAACTTGATAACTCAAGGCGACCACCAGCAAGACCACCAACTATTCACCCTCTATGTAAAATTCCACGCTGGAACATGAGTTTTCTGGTTTATTGTGAAGGCGGAAAATAGGTGCTAACAGCCTCAGCTCCTGGTGTCAGCGCTGTTAGCCACTGGATACTGCTGGGTCCCAGGCAGCTCACTTTGAAAGAGGCAATTTGGGCCCAGCTGAAATGGTCATAATGTTGTTTGGAGGCCCCATGTGCCCTTTGAACTTTGCAGACAGACTCTGCCACTAAAGGGGCCTCAGGAATCATTTCATAACATCAATGGTTTTTCTTTTCAGTACAGAGCTGGCAGAGTCATTAGGTACTTCGGTGTTTGTAGAAAGTGCCAAGCCCTTGGCAAATCTGGGTTCATTTACCAGGGTGGGTGGTAAGCTTATGTATGTCTATTTATAGGTGAGGAAATAGAAGAAGAGAGAAGGTTACATGGAGCTGTAGGAATCTAAATCCTAGAAGGTTCTGGATCCTGCAAACTACACTGCCTAAGTTTGTCTGGTTGTGCATTTAGCACAGCATGATGGATGGGGTGGGGAGGCTGTATTTCCCAGCTTTATGCTCCACAGTGGGTAGTTAGGCTCATGGACACGCTAAGGCACTGGTTTTAGTATTCCCAGGGCCCATCAGTATGAGACTCAGTACCCTCCTGACCACTCATACTGGCCACTTGGAAGTCACGCCTCCCTTGCTAATGGTACATTATCCCACAGGTCTCTCTCTCACCAAGATGGAATGCAGCCAGTCGTCCCCTGGGGAATCCCCATACTTGAGTTACTATTTGTCCTAGCATTTATGAGTCTTCCTTTTTACGTATTTTTTAATAGTAAAATTAAGCAATAGAAAGTATCCATTGGAAAAATTAATACAATGTATAATTTTCTTTTTCCTTAAGTGAAAGACATCTCTTGTTCTCTTTTCACAATAGCGTCCCTTTCATCCATTATCTAATCAACGAGAATTTCAGTAACCCAATATTTTCAAAACGTATTGATTGTTTTAACAAAAGCAAGAAAAATAGTAAAGTAAGTAAGACTTTATTAGGAAAATAATTTTAGAGCAACTTTCAAGATATACAATAGCAGGGGCAGTATACTTTCCACTTAATACTCAAATTAGTATTTGAGTACCTGGGACAACCAGGCATCAGAGGTCCCTTCAGGGAGGACCCAACTTCACTAAATCGGAAACTCTAGAAAACCCCTGCCCTACCCTGCCCCTGTCATCTCTACAGAACTGTACCAAGACCTTGAGGCACACTTCAGAATTCTCAAAAATCCATCCAAATAATTCAGTCTCATTTGAATGGCAAATGCAGTTTATTGCCTTTTAACTCTGAGAATCATGTAACTCTTTGGACAAATGGCATAACTCAGCCAACCAAACTACTGAGTTTCCTAGAGCTCTCAGATTTCCTTTCATTCTAGAAAAGCCAGGGGCTTTCTGCAAGAATTAAAAAGGAGGTGATTTCTTTTTTCCTTTTCCAAATTTGCCAAGTTGTTTTCAGTGGATGTCAAAGATGTGCTTATTTTTGTTCAATGCTCAGTTTTAGGCCTTTTAGACTTTTCCTTCCTCCTGCTGAAGGGACTTCAGAATTTAAAGTAAATATTTATTTTACAAAATCCTTGCCTTAAGCAACCTAAGTGTCCATCAATGGATGAATGGATAAACAAAATGTGGCCTATACGTATAACTGAGTATTATTCAGCCTTAAAAAAGAGAGAAATTCTGACACACGCTAGAACATAAACCTTGAGGACATCATGCTAAGTAAAATAAGCCAGACACAAAAAAGACAAATACTACATGATTGCACTTACATGAGGTACTTAGTCAAACTCATAGAGATAGAAAATTGAATGGTGGTTGCCAGGGGCTGGGGGTAGAAGGGAATGGGAAGTTATGTTTAGTAGGTATGGCGTGTCCATTAGGGAAGGTGACAAAGTTCTGGCAATGGATGCTGGTGGTGGTTGCACAACAGAATGTAGGTATATACTTCATGCCACTGCACACTTAAAAATGGTTAAGATGGGGCCGGGCAAGGTGGCTCAAGCCTGTAATCCCAGCACTTTGGGAAGCAGAGGCGAGCAGATCACCTGAGGTCAGGAGTTTGAGACCAGACTGGCCAACATGGAGAAACCCCATCTCTATCAAAAATACAAAAAAATTAAGTTGGGCATGGTGGCAGGCACCTATAATCCCAGCTACTTGGGAGGCTGAGGCAGAAGAATCGCTTGTAGCTGGGAGGTGGATGTTGCAGTGAGCTGAGATTGCACCATTGCACTCCAGCCTGGGCAAGAAGAGCGAAACTCCATCTCAAAAAGAAAGAAAGAAAGAAGAAAGAAAGAAAGAAAGAAAGAAAGAAAGAAAGAAAGAAAGAAAGAAAGAAAGAAAGAGAAAGAAAGATGGTTAAGATGGTAAATTTTATTTTATGCATACGTTACCACAATTAAAAAACTATATACTATGTTATATGGGTTTTATCATCCTTTGACTGGTTCATGTGATTCTGAAGGGAGATGCTGTCCTTTCCCCAGCACTGGGACAACTCCGTAGCTTTCAGGTCTTGCTAGCACCAAGGCGGCGTGCTGTCAGGCAGATGCCAGAGTTCAGCCACCTGCAGTCAGGATCGCTGATGTCCAGGACATTTCACAGAGGCTTTTTCCTGGGTCTATGTTCTTGGCAAAGTGATAATGCTCCTAATTAGCACAGAGACCTGCGTCCAGACAGCCTGACAGGCCGGGCCCTTAGACGTGGGGATGGGGAGGAGGCCAGAGGAGGCTCTTCTGCAGGATATGCTCCCAGGCTGAAGCTGACCCCAGCTAGGAGTGGCTGAGCACCCAGCTGTGGGGAGGCAAGGGCTGGAAGGAAAAGGGGGGCCCTAGATAGGGAGGGCAAGAGGAGAATGTTTTGCTGACAGAAAAGAGATATGTTTTAGACCAACTTCTAATGCTTGTGTGGTTTTAATCTCGTGGTCAGAGAGAGCAGTGCTTTTCAGGATAAGCTGACTTAATTTACTGTCTTCTGTGCACTTCTTCCAATGAGGACCCAGGGAGGCTTCTGCGAAAGAATTTCTCTGTCCTTTTCTGTCTCCTCTCTTTTTCTCCCATAATTAAAACCCACGAAGACTTTGCTGAATGATTTATAACAAGTAGGGGAATCTTAAGAGCAGAACTTCATCTCCCACAATGTGACATCTAGCCCTTTCTCTTTCCCTGTGACAGGCCCTTGAATCTTAGAGACTGTGTACCTCACTGACCCCTATAATACTGTAGTGAATTCAATGGTGGCACCCCAAAACATATGTCCACCTAGAACCTGTGCGTATTCCCTAATTTGGAAAAAGGGTCTTTGCAGATGTGATTAAGGATCTCAAAATAAGATCATCCTGGATAATCCAGGCAGGCCTTAAATCCAATGACAAGAGTCCATATAAAAGAAAGGCAGAGGGAGATTTGAGGCACGGAGAAGGCCAAGTGAGAATGGATACAGAGATTGGAAAAATGCAGCCCAAACTGAGGAACTGCTGGAGCCACCAGAAGCTGGAAGAGGTAAGGAAGAATTGTTGCTTAGAGCAGTAGTCCCCAACCATTTTGGCACCAGGCACTGGTTTCAGGGAAGACAATTTTTCCACACACCAGGGAGATGGAGGGGGATGGTTTTTGGATGATTCAGATGCATTACATTTATTGTGAACTTTATTTCTATTATTATTAAATTGTAATATATAATGAAATAATTATACAACTCACCATAATGTAGAATCAGTGGGAGTCCTGAGTTTGTTTTCCTGCAACTAGACAGTCTTATCTCTTTGGGGAATGGGAGACAGTGACATATCATGAGGCATGAGATTCTCATAAGGAGCATGCCGCCTAGATCCCTCGCATGCTCAGTTCACAATAGGGTTTGCACTCCTGTGAGAATCTAATGTCCCTGCTGATCTGATAGGAAGCAGACCTCAGGCAGTAATGCTCCTTCACCTGCTGCTCATCTCCTATTGTGTGGCCCGGTTCCTAACAGGCCACAGACCAGTTTGTGGCTTTGGGGTTGGGGACCCCTACCCTAGAGCCTTCAGAGTGAGTGTGATGAAGCTGACACCTGATTTCAGACTAAAGGAATAAATTTCTGTTGTTTGAAGCCACTGAAGCTTGTGGTAATTTGTTAGAGCAGCTCTAAAAACTGAATACACAGGGATGCTCGAACTCTCCTGTGCACACATCACCTGGGGACCTGTCTGTGAGACAGCAGGTCAAGGCTGGGGTCTAAGATTCTACATTGCTGAGACATTTCCCATGACACAAATGTTGCTGACTGTTCCACACGCTTTGAACACACAAAAACTAGTTTGAGAAATCGACTTTCAAACAGAAGCAGAACAAATGAACATTTTAATTATGTTCGGCTTGGAGCCACTGGCTAACATTCAATTTTGACTTGGGCCTCTGTGCTCTTTTCCCTTATTTGTGGTTTTTATCACAGTAGTTGTCCTGATGTGTTCAGTGCTACATAGAATGCCATTATCTATGATCTCCGCCCCAAAACTTAGAACCAATAATTACTTTTGCACAAAGGTCTCTGTGTCTCATCTTCCTTACCTGTTAAACAAGGGACTTGGACTAGCTTTGCTTAAGTTTCTTCCAGCTCAAACTTTCTTTGAGTATGGGATACTTTTCACACCCAGAAAGAAGATTCTGTGGGTCTCAGATAACTACCTGTGCCTTCAAACACCATCCTTTACTTTAACCTTGAAGCCTTTCTCATCATTTTGTCCTACACTAAGGAAATAAAGTATCCTAGATGGGATAGAATACTCCTTGCTCATTGCTGCTGTGATTTTTCTTACTAGTCAGCTGAGGTAGCCACAATGAGTGGTAAGCTTTCTGCTGAATAGCTAATTCCCATGAACTAGTTGTCTTTCTGATCTGTCCTCTATTTTCAAGAAGTTGTGTGTGTGTGTGTGTGTGTGTGTGTGTGTGTGTAATAAACTTCACTGACTTCATCCCTGTGGTTGGCTCGTGCACATAACTGAGTGGGAATGCTGACTACATCCAGACCATGTAGCTGTAATCTGCGTTCCTTTAGCACAATGCAGAAAATACCCATCTTCTGTGGGTGTTGCTCTGTGGGCATAAAGTGACCACTGTCTTTATCAGAATGTCACTCCCTTAATACGTGCTTTTTACAAAAAGCACTTTACTCTCAGGATTGACACTGCAGAATTTTGCAAAGATGCTATACAATGTCCAATAATCCCAGCCGGACAGCCATTTTCAAAAGCCACAATTCAGTTCCTCTGTTCTTATTGCCCAACCACACTCCACTCCTTGAAGTAAGCACTTAAAAGATTTGGTTTCAAAATATCCAAAAAATGCATAAGGCAGGAGCCACTCGTCAATGACACAGATTTTCCAGCCCATCGAAAATGCATTTACCTTCCTCACAGGTCTAGCAGGCACCTCCTCACTGACCTTCACAGGCAAGTTGGAATGGAAGGGTGTTGCTGGAAATGGAGTGAAGTCATGTTAAACATGTCCCCAAATGTTTATGCTGCGGAGTGATCAGTAACCACCATCTTCACTTTACTTTGATTCATTTTGTTTTTCTTCACTGCCTCTTCTCTTCCTGTTTCTGTCAAACTTGTTCGGTGACGAAAACAGTGATCCTCACAAAATACCTAATAGCTGTGAAGGCTGATAGTAGGAACACAACAGGGCAGGAGTCTGCTTGTAGGATCTGGGGACGGAGGCACAAGTAGGACCAGCGTCTTCTCCTGGTACCTCTGGCTCTATCTGCTCCGTGCTCTGCTCTTTCTACCTTGCAGCTTCCTCTGTTTGCTCAGTGTCTCTGCTCCTCTGTTGCTTAGACTTACACGTGGCACTTTCCAGCCACCTAACCTGTTTCTTGCTATATGTAGCCTTCCATCCAACTGCATTTTGGCAAATTCTTTCCATGTATTTTAGTTCAAATTCTCAACGGAAAGAATTTGATCATATGAGTACCTTACCTTTTCATTGGACCAATGGAAGATTGCTGTGTAGCCTCTTATTGGTGCTCCCAGATCATGTGATCTTTGTCACGTGACTTTCATGGACCCAATCATCTGTGACTCAGGTACCACAAGGTACAAATCATGGCCCAGGCGGCAAAGGACTGAGGGCTGGGCGGGTTCCTTGTGAAGAGAGTTTAGACGGGGCTGGCAATTTCCCGGGTACAGGCTTTCCTCATCTTACCCTGACAGGGATCTAGATATAAAAACCAAATGAGGAGCTTCAGGGGATTGGAGGCCACAGGACACGGAGCTACAGAGTAAGTACAGCCCGCCTGCTGGATTCAATCTTGAAACGTGAGAATGAGTGAAGCCAGAGTCCCCGAGAAATGAAGCTGACCTCCTTGAAAACAAGACCAAAGAAGTGTGTTCAGAAGCCAAAAATGAGCTGGAGTCCTTGTAGGGGCTCAGCCCAACATATCAAAACATTGTCAGGGAGAGGAGGCTGAGGCCTTGCTGGAAGCGGCGGGTGTGAAAGGGCAGGAGAGGAAAGCTCTCAGCTGTGAATGTGCGCTGTGCTTGTGGAAGTAAATCGGGCCACAGCCTGCCACACTGCACATCAAGGGTCATGGCACTGTGTGAATTCCATTTGCAGGTCCCCTTTTTAAAAGGCAAAGCTGGCCTTCCTGGCTCTAATGGAGAAGAGCAGCTTCAAGTTTACAGCCAGAGAGGAGGACGTTTCCCTGGCATCGGGAGACTTTGATTGTCTGGGCTGGGTACCCCATTGCTTTTGTGGTCCTCAAGCCCCCTGCCCATTGCTACCTCCTTCGCATTTTCTGTACGCCACTGGTTGGTCACTTTTACCAAAGATTTCTTATGTTTGAATAGCCATATGTGGCATTAAGAGTGACTTGACTTAAAAGCTAATTCAATAAAGCTTCTGGAAGAAAATAAAGAATACTTGCACAACCTGGGGATGAGCAGGGATTCCACAAAAAGGTCACTAAAACACTAACCATAAAAGAATAAAAATAATAATTTGGACTTTATCAAAATTAAAAGATTTTGCTCATTGAAAGACACCATTGAAAACATGAAATTAAAGCCAAAGACTGAGAGGAATATCCCAATGTGTATGCTTAATAAAGGACTTGCATCCAGAATACAGGCATACCTTGTTTTAGTGCACTTTGCTGTATTGCCTTTCACAGATATTGTGATTTTTACAAATTGAAAGTTTCTGGCAACCCTGAATCGAGCAAGTCTGTTGGCACCATGCTTCCAACAGCATGTGCTCATTTTGCGTCTCTGTCATATTTTGGTAATTCTTGCAGTATCTCACACTTCTTCATTGTTATTGTTATTATTATATCTGTTTGGTGCTATGTGATCAATCATGTTTGATGTCACCATTCTAATTGCCTTGGGGTGCCACAAACTGTGCCCATATAAGATGGCAAACTTAATTGATAAATGTTGTGTGTGTTTTGACTTCTCCACCAACCAGATGTTTCCCCATCTCTCTCTCTCTCTCTCTCTCTCTCTCTCTCCCTCCCTCTCTTCTGACCTCTCTATTGCCTGAGACACAAAATATTGAAATTAGGTCAATTAATAACTCTACAATGGCCTCTAAGTGTTCAAGTGAAGAGTTGCACGTCTCTCACTTTCAATCAAAAGCTAGAAAAGGTTAAACTTGGGAAGAAAGGCATCTCAAAAGCCAAGATAGGCTCAAAGCTAGGCCTCCTGTGCCAAACAGTTAGCCAAGTTCTGAATACAAAGGAAAAGCTATTGAAGGAAATTAAAAGTGCTACTCTAGTGAATACATGAAAAGGAAGTGAAACAGCCTTATTGCTGACATAGAGAACATTTGAGTGATTTGGATAGCAGATCAAACCAGCCACAACATTCCCTTTAGCCAAAGCCTGATCCAGAGCAAGGCCCTAACTCTCATCACTTCTATGAAGGCTGAGACAGGTGAGGAACCTGCTGAAGTTGGAAGCTAGCAGAAGTTGATTGGTTCCTGAGGTTTAAGGAAAGGAGCCATCTCTGTTACATAAAAGTGCAAGATGAAGCAGCAAGTACTAATGTAGAATTTGTAACAAGTTATCCAGAAGATCTAGCTAAGATCATTGATGAAGATAAATACACTAAACAACAGGTTCTTGCTATAGACAAAACAGCTTTATATTAGAAGAAGATGCCAGCTAGGACTTTCATAGCTAGAAAGGAGAAGTCATTGCCTGGCTTCAAAGCTGCAAAGGACAGGCTGACTCTCCTGTTAGAAGCTAATGCAGCTGGTGATTTTAAGTTCAAGCCGATGCTCATTTATCATGCTGAAAATCCTAGAGCCCTTAAGAATGATGCTAAGTCTGTTGTGTCTGGGCTCCAGAAATGGCATAGCAAAGTCTGGATGACAGCACATCTGTTCACAGCACATCTCTTCATAGTTTATTGAATATTTTAGGCCCACTGTTGAAACCTATGGTACAGAAAAAAAGATTCTTTTCAAAATCTTACTGCTCATTGACAATGTACTTGGCCACCCAAGAATTCTGACGGAGATGTACAAGGACTTTAAGGTTGTTTTCACACCTGCTAACACAACATTCATCTGCAACCAATGAACCCATGGACCAAGGAAATATTTTGACTTTCAAGTTTTATTATTTAAGAAATACATTTTGTAAGGCTATAATTGCCATAGAGAGTGATTTCTTCTGATGGATCTGGGCAAAGTAAATTGAAAACCTTCTGGAAAAGATTGACCATTCTAGATGCCATTAAGAACATTTGTGATTCATGAATATTTGTGATTCATGGGGAAGAGGTCAAAATATCAACATCGTATTAGTCAGGGTTCTCCAGAGGGATAGAACTGATAGGATATATGTATATATAAAAGGGAGCTTATTAAGGAGAGTTAGGTCACACGATCGCAAAGTGAAGGCCCATGATAGGTCATCTGCAAGCTGGGGAAGAGAGAAGCCAGTAGTGTCTCAGTCTGAGTCCCAAAGCCTCAAAAGCAGGGAAGCCAACAGTGCAGCCTTCAGTCTGTGGCTGAAGGTTTGACAGCCCCCAGCAAACCACTCGTGTAAGTCCAAGAGTCCAAAGGCCAAAGAACCTGGAGTCTGATGTCCAAGGACAGGAGGAATGGGAAGAGGCATCCAGCATGGGAGAAAGATGAAAGCCAGAACTCACCAAGCCAGCTCATCCCACCTTCTGCCTGTTTTGTTCTAGCTGCAATGGCAGCTGATTGGATGGGGCCCACCCACATTGAGGGTGGGTCTTCCTCTCGCAGTCCACTGACTCAAATGTCAGTCTCCTCTGTCAACACCCTCACAGACACACCCAGAAACAATACCTTACCAGCTATCTAGGCATCCTTCAATCCAATCAAGTTGACACCTAATATTAACTATCACAAACATTAACAGGAGTTTGGAAGAAGTTGATTCCAGCCTTCATGGATGATTTTGAGGGGATCAAGACTTAAATGGAGGAAGGAACTGCAGATGTGGAACTAGCGAGAGAACTAGAACTAGAAATGGAGCCTGAAGATGTGACTGAATTGCTGCAGTCCCAGGATAAAACTTGAATGGATGAGGAGCTGCTTCTTACAGATGAGCAAATAAAGTAGTTTCTTGATGTGGAATCCATTCCTGATGAAGATTCTGTGAACATTGTTAAAATGACAAGAAAGAATTTAAAATGCAAAACTAAGTTGGTAAGGCAGCAGCAGGCTTTGAAAGGATTAACTGTAGTTTAGATGGAAGTTCTACTCTGGGTAAAGTGCTACCAAACAGCATCTCATGTTACAGAGAAATTTTTCATGAACGGGAGAGTAAATCAATGCAGCAAACTTTATTGTCTTATTTTCAGAAGTTGCCACAGTCAGTTGATCAGTCAGTAGCTATCAATATTGAGGCAAGACCTTCCACCAGCAGAAAAATTATGACTCAAATTTTTGAGGTGATTGGTAAGCTAATTACTCGATTGATCATAATACATTGTATATATGTACTAAAATACCACACTGTACCCTATAAGTATGTACAATTATTTCATGTCAATTTAAAATAATAAAAGCAAAAATAAAAAAGATTACAACTAACTGAAGCCTCAGATGATTGTTAACTTTTCTTAGCAATAAGGTATTTTTAAATTAAGGTATGTAAATTGTTTTGTTAGAGAATGCTGTTGTACACTTAGTAGACTACAATGTAAACGTAACTTTTATATGCACTGGAAAACCAAGAAATTTGTGTGACTTGCTTTATTATGATATTTGCTTTATTGTGGTGATCTGGAACCAAACCCACTATCTCTGAGGTATGCTTGTGTATTGAGAACACCTACAAATCATAATAAAAAGACAAACAATACAATAAAAAAGCTAAAGACTTGAGTAGACATTTTCCAAACACACAAATGGTCTAGGAACACGTGCAAACTGCTCATTATTCATCAGGAAAATACAAATGAGAAATTACAGTGTGTTATCACTTTACAATCACTAAGATGGCTATAATTACAAAGACTGGCAATACCAAAAGTATATCGACTGGATGTGGAAAAATTGAGCTCTCATATATTGCTGGTGGGAGGGCAAAAGGGGACAACTACTTTGGATGACTGTTGATCAGTTCTTTAACTGTTAAGAATACACATTCCCTGGGAGGCCGTGGTGGGTGGATCACCTGAGGTCAGGAGTTCGAGACCAGCCTGCCCAGCATGGTGAAACCCTGTCTCTACTAAAAATACAAAAATTAGCTGGGCGTGGTGGTGGGTGCCTATAGTTCCAGCTACTTGGGAGGCTGAAGCAGGAGAATCACTTGAACCTGGGAGATGGAGATTGCAGTGAGCTGAGATCACGCCATTGCACTCCAGCCTGGGCAAAAGAGCAAAACTCTGTCAAAAAACAAACAAACAAAAAAAACACCACATTCCCAAGGAAGGAACTATTGATACATACAACAACATCGATGAATCTCAGAACAATTATGTTGAGTGAAAAAGACAAACATCCCCCCAAAAGAGTACATATTATATGATTCCATTTATTTAAGACTCTAGAAAATCCAAACTATAGTAAGGGAAAACAGATCAGTGGTTGCTTGGGGGATGGGGATGGGGATATACACGGGAGTGATTACAAAGAATACAGGGAACTTTGAGAGGATGACGAAAATGCTCATTTTAAATATGAGCCATTTGTTGCATGTCAACTATACCTCAATAAAATAGTTTATTGGTCTATTATATAGAGGGTATATAATACATTTAATATTTTTTTAAAATAGTCACTTTGTTTAAAGTGACTCAAAATAAAACAACAACAAAAATGAGAACACATGTTCTCCATGAGCCACAAATTCATTCCTAGATATTTATCTGAAAGAAATGAAGGCATTTGTTCATACAAAGATTTGTTCAAGACAGTTTATGACAGTTTTATTCTTACTAGCAAGAAACTGAAAATAACTAACATGTCAATCAACAGGTAAATAGATAAACAGTTTGTGGTGCATTGTATAATGGAATATTACTAACCATTTCAAAAACTGACATTCACAAAAGTTTGATTAAATCTAAAAAAGATATGTCCCAAATACAAAAGATTACTTTCTTTGTGATTTCATTTATATGAAGTTGAAGAACTTGCAAAACTCATCTATGGTGATAGAATCAGAACAGTGGTTTTCTCTTGGTGGTGGGGAGGGGGAAGGTTGAGTGGCTGGAGGTTGATGACAAATGGTCTGAGAAACTTTCTAGGGTGACAGAAATGTGTTATATCTTAAGTGAGATATTGGTTACATGATGAAGTGGATACTGTGGTGCTCTGCTCAGCTGCCCTCTTCAAGGCCGACATGCCCATTCCCTAGCTGCTAGGATAACCCACACCTGCATTTCCGACTGAGCATTGCCCCTGGTCACAGGGAACTGCCTTGCCCAGACATTTCCCTTGCAAGGGCTGAGCCATAACAAATGACTGTCCAGTGCAGAGATTCCTAGACCTGCCCTGCTTGCCTCACTTTAAGACACTCTGAAGAGCCATTCCTTCTCCAAAGCTCCCCATAGAATTAGCTTAAGCCTTCGCTGCAGCTTCATTGTGGATTAGCTTCTCCCTCTTTCCAATCCAGCTTTCTTCATTTATTTACAGGTTTATTATTGAGAGTATATACCAGTAAACTTTCTGCACATAATTTTCCACTTCAGCATTTGTTTCTAGAAGATGGAACTACAATTGGTCCTAGAACGTGAAATTTAAAATGGGATTTTAAAGCTGGATAAACAGCTAGGGCTGTCAACGAGATCCCATTTTTAGTGGGATGTGGAGCATGAATGGTCCTTAGCAGACTGCGTGGTGTGATGGTTACAACCTGTACTGCCAGTGGATGTGGTTAGGACATCAGTGGATGGGAATACGTTAGTTGGTGAACTTGAGTGGAACGAGAAAAGTTGTAACCACAAAGACTGTGGCACCAAGTGGCCATTGCTGCATGGGTGGATTCTTTGAGGACTATAACCAGCTCAGGATGATTAATCACCAGTTCATAAGCAGTGGGTTTAAGAGAAGTTTGACTTCTCAGCCTAGCAGGTCTCCCTCCCAAAGGCCAGAACTCTGTTTCAGAAGGAAGGAGACCCTGATAATTGGGTGTGAAATATCTGCTATGAAAATCTTGAGTGCCTAAATAACCCTGAACCCACTTGGTGTAAGTGGCTCACTCTTACCTGTTAGAAAATAGTAGCCCTCCCCTTGCTTGAAGAACATGCAAAAAGCACAAGTGAAATAATTACAAAACAATGTTTGTCCTCACTGAGGATCTCACTGCCTCTCACACCATCCCACTTACTTACTGGCAATAAGACCAATAACAAGTGTTAAAGCTAGGATCTAGCTAGTATGTACTGATGGGTCCCTGCATGTGCAGGATCAAAAGAGGAGGAAATAAAGTTGGATAAAGAGGAGTGTATTGGTCATAGTCTTAAAGCAATTTGTTTGGGAGTAAGTTTTAGTCGGAAAAAGGTGAAGATATTTATGCTGAGTTATGTTAAGCAGATTATTTTGAGACCTTTTGCTGGTAGACAAAAACTGAGGAAATGTTTCACTAAATATATTATGGTCAATGAAAAAACCGGACTTTAGAGTAAATGTGATAACCAAGTAGATTTGTGAACTTTATTTCTTTAGTAATTATTTTTATCTTATGTGAAATGATTCAACCTTTAATTTTTGCCTAGATTATAGCAGTGTTTTATTTTACCTTATAGGGCATTTTAATGCTTGGAGAAAGACTATAAGTGAATCTACTTCAAGGGATTCTGTTCATGGTAGTATATAGTTCTTGGTGCTCTTTTGGAAATTGTCAAACATTTACTGATAGCAGAAAAGGAACCCCAAAGCACCTGTAGTGTTCACCTTGTTATAAAAACAGAAACATTTAGAACAGGTTTCATTTTGTTTCTAGATTTATGTTGTTGTAGTTGAACAGCAACTGTTTTTTTCCCTCAGTGTTAATGAAAGGATAAAGACTACCTATATTGTTGGGTATGACTATCAAAGGATTTCCGGTGATTCATGTTTGTGAATTGGAGTTTAAATGTTTGCAGGATTACTGTACTTCCAAAGACCCACTAGAATGTCAGCTGTACTCTGTACTCTCCACTGAGAAAATGAACAAAATCCTATGTCTTAACAGTTATGCTCTAACTTTTTGAAAGCTTTTTGATGTAAATAATAGGTTAGAAACTAAAAGCGTTTTAAACTTACAAAATACAATTTGAATGATGGAAGGTTATTCAGATACTGGCTTTCTGTAAAAACATCATTGTGTTAGATTGTTTGTAATGTACTATCAATAAAATTGGCTGCTTGGGCAGCTTTAGTTACCAAAAAAAAAAAAAAAACAAAAACAAAAAAAAAAAACAAACAAACAAAAAAAAAGAAGAGTGTATTGGTATGGGGAACTCTCCAGTACCTAGGATTTAACTCCTTGGCAAGGATCCCGAAGTCAGGCTAATGGGTTGCTAGGATGGCTATTGGAAGCTTGAGAAAAGTGATGGCCTCCACTAAGTGAAGGAGCACCTGCAGAACTGCTGTGGCAGATAGGGAGGAAAGAATCAAAAGCCTAGAAGAATTGGGTATGCTAGAACAGGTATATTTCATAAGGCCAGGAAACTTACCAACTGACCAAGTTTGGGAGGAGGGCCCAAAGAATGTGCTAAAATTGTCATGCAGCTCAGCGGTGACTGTCTTCATAGACTAGGGCTACCAACGGGAGATGTGAATACGAAACTGAGCTCCTGAGAGCAATGGGGATGGCTGGATCCCAAAATCGTAGGGGGCAGGTGGCAGCGCTTAACTGTCAGAAGCAATGTGGGCACAATTATTACAATAAGCAGCAAAGGCAGAGTGGTGGCCTTGAGGACAGACCAACGGAGAGATGAAGGTGGTTGACAGAATTTTGTACTCCTAGGGCTGAGAGAGTTGGGCAACAAACAAAAGCATTGCTTAATATGTGCAATCAAAAGAAGACAAGGATGAATGGTCAGATGCCTGTGGACAGCAGCCCCAGTGAAAATTCAAGATTCCTGGCTGTTCTCAGACATGGAAACCATTGACCGAAGTATAGGCCAAGTCCCTTGAAGGAACAATTCTGCAAAGCCACAGCATGCATACTCAGCAGCAATTTTCCCAGTCACTCGGTAGTAATTCTCCCAGTCACTCAGTAGGAATTTTTCCAGTCCTTCCTTTTGGCTACAGATAACCATGCAATGAAGAAAGAAGAATATATATAGGTATTTCAGAAATTGTTGGATAACATAAGGTCTTGACCTAGGGAGTTGACATTGATGCCCAGGAGCCTCCAAAGCAACCATGGCCTACCTTTTAGAATTAGAGTGTATGAGGAACAGATAATAATTGGAGCCCTGAACCTAGTCCAGCTTGCCGCAGGCTCACTGGCCTCCTGGAACCACCCAGTATCATTTTCCCAGTTCCTGAACATGTAATTGGAATTGTCATACTTGGTAGTTGGCATAACCATTGCTCCTGGATTTTGCCACCCAAACTTCACTTTCTACCTTGAACCGTTGTTGGTCCATGAAGAACAGCTTGGACTCAAACCCCTTGGCTCTTCTCAGTCTTAGCTGTTGAACACACCTAGATTTAGTCTTGAAACCACATCTGCTCTGACTGGCCCAGCCAGATAGACATATCCACTCTCAGGGGAGATTGCATACTCTTAAGCCAATGGTCTAAACTTCCTATTCAAAAATAACCCAGACCTGGCTTGTACATCTTCCATTTTTTGTTTAAAGAGATATTAGAATGTGAGAAATGATATTACACCCTAAGATCAAAGCTGAAAACATAGAGTAAATAGATCCTGGGCTCCACCAATGCAAGTGCAATGCAAGTAAATATATTCTGTATGATACGCCAATAAAAAACAGGGATACATAGTTACTTGGAGATGGAATGGGTAGCAGATGTGCTTTTTTTTTTAAGTACTATCAATAAACAATAAAATTAGCTACCATTCTTTGAGCACCTACTATGTACCACGAATGTTCCCGTATGCCTTCTCATCTAATCCTAATGACCACCCTGTGAGGTGAATGGCATGCCCATTTTATAAAGAAGGAAACTGAGGGTCAGAGAGCTGAGAAAAATGACCCAAAGTCATAAAGCTTGTGAGAGGCAGCCAGAATCCCAGTATGGTTTGCTGATTGTGGAACCAGTGCTGTTTCTGCCACACTGAACTGCATCCTGATTACGGAGATTTGCAGCCCAAGCACCTCGGAGAAATTGCTTGGCTTCCAGCAACTGGGCTTAAGAAAATATGCCTTTTCTTTCATGTTTTTAAAGACAGAATCCATCATAAAGGGCATTCCTTTAAGACCTTCTGCTTTGAAGTGATAAAAGCTAGATTGAAGGAAGGCTCCCAGGCTCCTGATCTGGGTTCACCCCTGCCCTGAGAGCCAGGAAATGTGATTTCTTCTGCCATCTCTTTCACTTATGGTACTTGCTTTGCTTCTTGGGTCTCCAGTGATTTTTTTTTCTTAAGAAAAGAAGATAGCTTGGGTTAATTTCCAGTTCTCCACAATTTATCTGTACTGAGCTGGAAGAGTGTTGAGTGGGAAAGGGCTTCCTTGTCCACGAGGGCCTCGCAGCTCTTCAACACCCACTACTTCTGCCTCATGTCAAAGGCAAGCAGATCGGTTTATTAAATAGCTGTCAAACCGAATCAGCGAGCACCGAGAACACACAGAGGGGAGATTGGATTAGAGGGAGAGGACATGCCACGCTAAACAAGGGCACAGATTTATGGCTTTGGCCATGCAGCCTCAGAAATGATGCCCAAGGTAGCTATGTGTTGGGGGCAGCTGGGCCAAGGAAGTGAAGTGTGATATTCACAGGGAAGGACTGAGGCATAAGGTGTTTCCAGTGACCATGCTTTTCCTTTCTGGCACTCAGATCACTTGTAATTAGCATATAAGTAATGACATGTGTTTATTTGGTAAATGACTCTCTTCCTCATCAAAGTATAAGCTTACCCAGGGTAGGGGCTGCTGGAGGCTATTCACTTCTATTTTCCAGTGAGGGCACATGGCTGGCATCATAATAAGATATGCTTGCAACATTAACTCCACTGAAGACAGCAACTCCAAGACTGTCACCAACTTAGAAAATATGGATGATGCTTTACTCACCAAAAGGAATTCACAAACTTGGGTTCTAATTAACACTTTCATAGATTGCCCCTGTCCACTTTTCATAGCCCCCACAGATGAGAGGCAATTTGAACTAAAGAGGAAAACAAAGTGACAGATACCTGCTAGCCAATGTCACTTTAAGCCCAGTGGAAATAGAAATGTGTGCATGAATGATTACTGAGGGCATTTTGGAAGAACTACTGGACTAGATTCTTGCCCTGGAGGGACCTAGACTATAGCAGAGAAGAAGTAGTCTTTGTATTTCCCATTCCAACATTTTTATTTTATTTGTCATCATCTGGGATTTTATCTCAGTGTCCACCTCTTCCATACGCCTCACATGTGTGGTGAGGGAAATGTCCCCACTCTTGGCTCTAGGAGCGGGGACACCTCTGCCTCAGGCCTACACTAATCGACATAATATCATCCACTCACCCCAGCAATGGATGCAGTTATGGTTACATGGTCTAATGTGGGCCAATGAGAAGGGAGAAGATATGGGCTAAGGGTTTCCTTACTTCTCTGAGAGAACTTCCAGAACCGTCATTCTTTTTCTTTCTGAATGCAGGAGAGGAAACGTGCTCCTTGCCTCTCTCCCTCTATCTGACTCAGTTCCTTATCATCCTCATATATGTACTGATCGGTGGAAACTAAATGCACCCAGAACCCTAGAAGCTGGGAAATGCAGTCTTTGACTTTCCAGCCTGTTCGGGATTGGAAGGTGCTAGAAGGGGCTGAAATGAGCATTGAATGAGCCAGTTTGCAGCATCTGCTGTATCACCTTCTTTGTTACTTTAAGAGTAGTGACTATTCATCATGTTTTTGAAATCTACAAGAACTTCGAATAGTGAGCAAACGAGTTAAGAATGTAACTATGGGGAATTGGGACTGTCTTTGAGTAGGAAAAATACATCCATGTTTCATGTTTATTTCCTTTGTATTAATTTTAGAAAAACAATAATCTTATAAAAGTGACAAATCAGATGACTAGATGACTACTGCAACCATCTAAGTGTGAAGGGTCGTATCCTGGATGGGGCCAGTTGAGAAGGAAACAAACTCTCAGATTGAGCCATATCACTATGATAGAGTTGGGGGACCCTGTGGTTAGAATTTTTGTAGTTGCTTAAATCAGAAATACCCATATACTGATTTAAGCAGAACGGGGGCTTTATCACTAAGGCACAGTGGTGTTTGACAGAACCCTGGGCAGAGGAGCATTACTGCCAGAGCTCTCTGTCTCTCCTCTTTCCTTTCTTTTCTTCACCTTCTGCATTCTCCTTTTTATCTACAGATTGGCTTCCTCTGCCTCCCCATGTGCCTAGGGGGCGGGGAAGGTGGGGTGTGGGGAGTGGAGAGGTCGGGGGTGGAAGCAAGGCCATGACAGCTCTTGAGTTTGTATAGCCTTCTCTCTCACTCCCATGGAAGGGATGCTGCATGGTCCAACTGGGGTTCAGGCTGACCCCTGAGCCAATCAATCAGGTCCCAGGAGGAGGGACGGGGGCAGTTCACAGGCACCCAGGCTCACCTCTATGAATCTGAGAATGGTGATGTGAGGTACATTAGCCTTGTGGGTGCCTGTTGTTTCCAAACATTGTGCAACGGGATGTGGGTTTGCCAGACATGAGTTGGCAAGGGAGAGGAAAGAATCCATGATGATGCAGAGGCTTCTGGTCTGAGGAAGAGGATGCAGCACCACTTCTCTGGATGCAGGGGTAAGTTGCCTAGACTGAAGTGGGAGCCTTTGGAACTAGAGCAATATGGGCTGGGGCAGAAGCAGTTGAAGACAGAGGTCACTGAGCATGGCATCGATGGCTTTACCCATGTTTGAAGTGGCCTGAAGATCCTTTCAACCCCAGTAAAATAGAGAATGGTGATAAGGCCAGTTTGGGAACAATGAGACATCTGTGAGATTAGCAAAAACCTAAGGCTCAGGGAACCTCTTAAAGCCTCCCTACAGGAGAGTCGCCCCTTTTGGTCCTAGAACATAGGCCTGAGCCCACCGACCAGACTTAAATGTGGGGAAGGCAGGGCAGCGTGGGGTCAATAGCTGCTTGCATGGCTACCTGTTGGCTTTGTGCCCTGAAGAAAGAGGAGATTTTAAGTGTGGGCTGAGCATGAGGAGGGAGGCTGCCATCATTTTATAAAAGTTGTGTGATTATAAGCAAAGTGGGGAGCTGGGCCAGGGGAGCAAGAGTGGGTGGCATATGCTCTTCCTCTCAACACCCATAGCAGACATGGCTAATCGGTCAAGGAGCTCTTTCCCATAGAGCCCTGACAGCATCCTTCTCAGCACAGGGCTCTGGGCAGCCTCTGACAGTCTGTCAGTACATGGAACAACCTACATCTGCTCAACCCGATCTAGGCAATGGATGGCAGGGAAGGCAGGTAAGTCTGGGTCAACATGGCTGAGCCATGTATTTTGTGGAAAACTAAGAGGGTTGTGGCAACCATAAGTGTGATTCCAACACAAAGTTTTAGCTTCAGTGTGAAGGTGGCTTAACATTCTAACCAGTGCTGGCCTACTGCTGGAGACTCTGCTAAGTGCTGGTTCACAAAATTTCATTTCATCTTCACAGCAGCTCTATGGGGCTAGCTACTATTACGAGTGCAGCATCTCCTACTCATGTTTACAGATGAGGGAACCGAGATCTGAAGAAGAGAAATGACCTATCCAAGTTCACCCAGCTGGGGCCAGTTCTTCTGTTTCATCTAGAATTGGATGTTCCAACTCCTGGTAAGTATTCTTTCCACTGCCCCAAACATATTTTGATTTGAGACTAGATTCTTCTGCTGTTTCCCAGTAAAGAGAATTTCCCCAAACGTCTGTGCCATGTGATAGCCCCTTAGGGTCTTAAGTCTCCAAGTGTGTCTTCAGATTAGTAGCATCAGCATCCCATGAGCGCTTGGCACAAATACAGAGTGTCCAGCCCAATCCCAGAGCTCCCAAATCTGCATCTGCATTTAAACGAGACGCCCTAGGATCCATGTGCACAGTGAAGTTTGAGAAGCTTGACAAGGCACCAGCCCTTCCAAGTGTTCCAACCTGGCAGAAAGAGTTCTACAGGCAAACAAGTTTGGGAAACACTGAATCCTATCCTGTTCTTTTACACATCAGCATAGTAAAGGCTTGGAAGGGCCCTAAAGGAAATTTTTTAAACTTTGCTCAACAGGATGTTTTCCAAATTTGCTTGTACATAGACTCTGGATTCTGTATGAATAGCATTTACTCATATCCCACGGATTTACTGTTTAACAAAAAAGTTTGACATGTGGTCATAGACTAGCCAGATGAAACCCTGCTTGTGTGTGCACTAAAAATAATGGAAAGAAGTGCAACAAAGATTGATCTAGTAATCAATTATTTATCATTCCCTTAAGGTGACAGCAGCACTGCCATTTTAAGGGCACCAATATTATAAAACGAAAAAAAAAAAGCACTCAAAAAGGGAAAACAAAAGCAATCTGTGAGGGGAAAGAAAGGGTCATAATTTGGTTTGGGCAGGAGTGTTTGACCAAGAGGAAAGTGGATGGAAGAATAGTTGTTTCATTAACCTATTGCAATTTCTCATAGCCTTACACTCATGAACACAAAGCAGCATAAAATGGGATCAGAGGCTGTTTTCTACTGACTAGTTTGCATTAGTGATCTCATTTTATTTCTACAGCAAATCTTCAAGGTAGATATTAGTATCCTCATTTTATAGATGAAGAAACAGGGACTCAGGAAGATTTGGTCATTTGTTAAGACTTGTGCAGCTAATGAGCCAGAACTCAACCCCACACTTTGTGACTCAGGAGTCCAGGCCCTTTAGCCATTACACGATTTTTTGCAGAAAACAGTGGAAGGCTGGGCCCCTAAAAGACTGTGCCTGATCTCAGCCTGGAGTCCTAGGAGAGGATGAGGGAGGCCAGCCTGTGAGCTGTTCTTGTGGATTGCCAATCCTCTTGTGATTGACATGCTCCTCATCACCAGCTCCAGTATCTGTCTCTGCTCCTGCGTGGGCTGCTCTAGGGTCTGGGATATCACATGTCTGACTCAGCAATTAGCTTGTTGTACTTCATCCTCCCGCTTGCCTCCAGCTCCCCCAGATTAATAGAGAGGAGCTGCTGCAGCCAGGCAGTCAGCCACTCCCACCTGAATAGATTACTGAACAAAGAAATGAATTGAGAGAATTGGGGAGTGAAGAGGGGGCCAATAGCTACATTGCCTGTTTTTAAGCAACAACTGCTTTTGAAGTCACTGATGGCAGGAAAGGCCAGACCCAGTTTGGCCTAGTTTGGTGATCGCTAACTCAATTACTTAATTTTCAAGGAAAACATTTGCTCCAATAAATAAAAACAGAATAAACCACAAGACTTAACTGCCTCCTTTTAGTGAGCTTCAGTCCCAGGCCTGATTTGCAAAAGGAAAGCAGCTGGAGAGAAGTGCACTTGAGGTGGAGACTGACAGTGGAAACAGTAATAACAGAAATAATCAGTATCAAGTTATCAGCGCTATTCTAAGAGTTGTGCATATTTGAACCCATTTAATCTTCACATAAACCCTCTGAGATAAGCACAATTATTATCCCCATTTTCCAGATGATAAAACTGAGGCCCATATGCTTCACATCATTTGTGCTTAAGGTTACACTGCTGGCAAGTACTGGTTAAACATCCAGAAGACAGACTTGGGACCCAGACTGCCTGAGTTCAAATCCTGCTCTGCCGTGGTTTTCTCACTGGAAAAACGAGGTGTTACTAGATGCCTCTCTGCCAAACCTCAGTCATTTCTTAACACCTTCACATTCTTGGGCCAACTCTCATTCAACAAGTACTATGATTTTCTTAAAGCTTTCTGTGAGCTAACTGTTTTTGAAAGTTTAAATAACTGTATTTCAAAAGAAACACATCAAAAAGTAGATTGAAAACTAATATGTCTTGTTTCAAATAGATGGTGTTGATGAAAATGAATATTATAAGAAAAAAATAGGATTACCTATATTTGAGATACAGATCTTTTTCTTCCTTGTTACAAAGAGAGGTTAATAAGTGTTAGAAAGACACAGGAGATCTAGTGGCCCCAGTCTACAATTTTCCTCCTGGAAATAATCGGAAGTATTGAAAAAGAACAGAACAGGAAATGCCTTGCTCAGGAACACAGGTCGGGAGAAATGTCACATGGCTTGTTTCTCAGCTCTTTCTCCTACACAAGACTAAAACAGCATGGCAGAGGGCTGGCCCCCAAAAGCTTAAAGAGCTCTGTGTGGGCAGAGGTATCTGTAGCTGTGGTCAGGCCCCATCAGGTGGGCTGTGTGCCAAGCTTATAAAGAAAACTTGTGATGAGTGTACCATCTTTGTCCCATTCAAAAGGGATCTTCCAGCAAGGTGGCCCAAGCTCATCCAAGTAGTACTATGGTGGCAGTTAAGAACAATATATCCAGCCTGCCCTTCCTTTCAGGCATATGAGAGGATTACACTCTGGCCTCCACCATAATGTAACATAACACACGGCCGTTTGACTTGTTTTGGCCGATGAAATGAGAGGTTATGTGCTGCTTCCTGGTGGAGGCATTTAAGAGCAGGTGCACAATTCTACATGCTCTCTCCTCGGCTGAGACTGTGAGTCCTGGGCCTCATGTAGAGAGGGCAGCACGAGAAGATGGAAATTGCATCAGCCTGGGTCTCTGAGTGACCACTATATGGGGCAAAGCATTCCCCTGCCCCATCCCAGCTCCCTACTGACTCACAAGAACATCTGTATTGTTTTAAGCCACTTTGATTTGGGGGCCTTTTGAGACCAAACATAAACCATCCTATGCAGACTGCTTGGGGATGAAGCTCTTACATTGGCTGCCAAGGCTACAGATCCAGGCCCCTGTGGTCTGGCAGGCTGTTTCTCAGAGCTGGCTGTCCCCTCGTTTGTCATAGCACTGCCTTTTCACCACCAGTGAAGCTTCAAATCCATTGATGCCTCCAGTGCCATCTACAGCCACAATCCTGCCAACTCTGCACATCAGGCTCCTACTGACCCTGGGGCCCTGAGCCCCCCAGTACCCCTAACCCTGGGGTACTGACCATTCACTTTGGTCACCAGCAGTTTTGTAAAATGAGACAGCTCCTCCCTATCTGTGTGCTACCCTCAGTTAGGTGTGCCCCATAAGCAAAGGTGCTTGGTGTCCTTGGTGCCTTGGGGAAGCACCTGAAACATAAAGAAATCTGTCTTTCCCAAGTCACAGGGTTGTTGTGAATGTCACATGAGTGGGAGAGTTGTGTGAGAGTCTTGCTCCATGCTAAGCAAATAGGCGAGGGGTTCTAGGGATGATCTGCCATGTGACTGTCTGGGGTAGAGTGTCTGCAGAACATCTGCATTGGAAGCTCTCCTGGGTCCTTATTGAGTGAGAAGCACACAGCTTCAAAATTAGTAATGTAACCGAAGCCTTTTAATTCCTTTAATTGAGTTACCCAGGAGGAGCAATGGGAGCACCTGGCTTTCTGCCCTCCAAGGGCTAGACAACAACAAAAGGATTAAGTGTACCATTAAATTGCTTCTGGGCTTTTCCTAACCAGGAGCCTCCTCCGCCTAGTAAAAAGAGAATTTAAGAAAAAATGGGGGGAGGGGGAGATCGAATAGCAGATAAGATTGTGGAGGGAGATGTGAGGAGCAGAAAGGATAATTGGACCTGAATGACAAAGGCCCATATCCCACTGCCGAATATACAGTTGCTGACTACAGTGGGACTCAGAAATGAGTTCATACAGCTTCTTGCATGCTCAAAAGTTAGAATCTTGGGACTGAGGATGGGGAAGAGAGAAGCTGAGGTGCAGAGAGGAGAAGCAAATTGCCCAGGAGTGCGTGGCCTGGAAGGGGCAGAAGCAAGACTTCACTGAAGACTATTTGGCTCCAAAGCCCAGCATCCTCCATGGTTGCCATGATTTCTCTGCCTCATGGCAGGGGTGAGGGTGGGTGGAGAAGTGGAGGGGAGTGGATGAAGACAGAAACTGGAGTAAGCAGTGGCCGCCCCAGCTTGCCAGCCAGGGGCTCCTGGCCAGGAGGCACCCTGCCATGTCCCCAGTATAAATAAGGCTGACACAGAGGAACAGGCAACAGACAGGCAGAAGGCAAGCTGCCTACCCAAGGGGGTGAGCTCTTTGGTTTTACACATGCAGCCCCCTGTGCATGTACTTTTATGGCTGCTATCTTTTTATAGCTTGAGAATGTTATGTTCTGGGCAAAGTCCTCTCTCCAGGCCTGGCCTTGGTCTACTCTTCCTGACACGCACCACACTGCTCCATTTACAGCTTTGTTGAGAAAGTATTTGTTGAGCACTTGTTATGTGCAAGGCACTTGCCTGCCTCTGGGGATGAACGATGAATATGGTTTCCTTGCTCTGGATGAGTGCCCAAGTTAATAGGAGAGACAGATCATTTCCATTCAGACTGATAAGTGGTGTTATGGAGGGAAGCAAAAGAAAAACATCCGGGCTCAGTTGGGTGGGGTTGGTTGGGGAAGGCTTCTTGGAGGAGGCATCAGCTTGGTCGAGTCCTGAAGGACAAGAGGTGAGGAGCAGAGGAGAACATGAAGACGTCATGGTGGTGTGGAAGACAGGTCGTGAGTTCACTGCTATGGTATGAACGTACACCACATTTCCCTGTGTCTTTGTCTCTGTCAATCAGAATGCCTTTAATTTTGAGTTATAGAATAGCCAACTCAAATAGGCTTAAACAATAAGTGGACAACTATGCAGATGTAAAAAATGAAAAAGAGGCCATAACTACAGAGAGTAGAGACTTTAAAAATCTTAAGAGAAAATGAAATGAAGTACTCAGTTTTCTAGAAAAATAGACATGAAATTGACAAAGAAATAGCAAATCTGGATACATCATGAATAATTAATAGATAAAAGTCTCCTTGGCAAAAAGAACATCAGATGGTGGGACTGGTATACAAACTGATAATTTAAAGCAAAGGGGGAAATAGACAACTAATTTTATAGTCTTCTTAACAACACTGAACAAAGAAAATACCAATAAATAATTTTAGAATGATATCATGATGAACATATATGAAAAAAATTCTACATAAAATATTAGTAAATTAAATTGAGTAATGAATTTAAAATATCTCAGGAATGTAAATATGGTTTAACAAAAATTCATGGAGTAATGGAAGAAAATCATATAATTTCCCCTGTAAATACAGAAAAAGAATGTAATAAAATTTCACAGCTATTTATGATATGAAATCCTTAGCAAGCCATAAATTCAAGAGAACTTCCTTAACCTGTCACAAACCAAGGGCAAATATTATACTTGATGGTGAAACTGTAGGCATATTTGTATTAAAGTCAGCAAAAACAAGGAGGCCTGTTGTTACCTATTCTGTTCCACATTATACTGGATTTTCTCACCAATGCAATAGAACAAAGGAAAAATTTTAGATATAAAAAACAGTAGGAAGAGGTAAATTACTACTATTCATAGATTAAACAGAAAACCCAAGAGGATTATAAACTATTAGCACTTTTAAGATCTTAATAAGATCAATTGATGCAAGATCAATATACAACGATCAGCAGTATCCATGTTTACATGAAACAACAAATTAGAAAATAGACTAGAAATAGGCTTTATACCCACAAAACTATAAGTTGACTAGAAGTATATCTAACAAAAGACATGAAAATCATCTATGAAGAAAATATAAAATGGTACTGGATGACATGGAAGATAAATAGATAAAGAGGTATACCATTTTCATGGACAGAGAGAATATTAATAAATCTCATAAAGATGTAAATTCTCCTCAAGTTCGTCTATGAATTCAATGAAATCACAAGTAAAAAACCCACACATTTTTCCCGTGACATGCCAGTTGATCCTAAAAGTAACATGGAAAAAAGAATGGCCTAGAATTGCCAGGCACTTCTGAAGAAGAAAGTGTGGAAATTTTCCCTAAAGAGTGATCAAGGCTTATTATAAAGCTCTCATAATAAAGACAATGTGGCATTGGTAGGGATGACACTAGAGAGCTATAAACAGACCCCCACAAATGCATGGAAGCATTGCCTGTGAAAGATATGGCATCACCAGTCACTGGGGAAAGGGTTTTCTGTTTATTGAATGTGCCAGGCCAGTTGATTATCTGTACCAATAGAACTTGGATCTTTATCTTAAAGAATACACAAAAATGCCTGTAATCCCAGCACCTTGGGAGGCTGAGGTGGGCAGATCACGGGGTCAGGAGATGGAGACTATCCTGGCTAACATGGTGAAACCCCATCTCTACTAAAAATACAAAACAATTAGCCGGGCATGGTGGCGGTCGCCTGTAGTCCCAGCTTCTCAGGAGGCTGAGGCAGGAGAATGGTGTGAACCTGGGAGGCAGAGCTTGCAGTGAGCTGAGATCACGCCACTGCACTCCAGCCTGGGCAACAGAGCAATACTCCATCTCAAAAGAAAAAAAAAAAAAGAATACACAAAAATAAATTCCAAATGAATTAGAGATCTAAACATGAAAAGTAAAACATTGAGGGAAAAATGAAGAAAAAATATTAATACAGGTACAGAAAAGAATTTCTTAAATAAAATACAGTTAGCAGAAACTATAAAAAGTTTGATAAATCTTGAAAATGTGTTAAATTAAAATATTGTTATAATGATACCATGAATATAATGAATGATATTTTATTTATATAGGGAATTAGAAACGTGATGATATTTGTATGCACACAACCTTCAAAATATTAGTATGTAAATCATAAAGAACTCCTTATTAACAAATGCAAGACAAAAACTCTATAGAAAAGTAGGCAAAAAAATATTGTGGCATAGATGGTGAACTTTCTTCTAGTATCCTTTTCCTCTTATTCCATGTGATAATAGAACACCTGGAGTTTTTGCTTACAAATGGCTGCCCTGCCAAAGACTACATTTTCCAGCTTCCTTGTAGCTAGGTGTGTCCACACGACTACATCTGGGCCAATCAGATGTTAGTGGAAGTAACGTGGGCATTTCCCAGTCAGGTATTTTGAAAAAGGCACTGTTTGCACAGCACTTGGACTCTCCCCACCCCCTTCTTGTAGGCCGGAATGCAGACTTTTTTTTTTTTGACATTAAAGCAAGTTTATTGAATTTGTATAACATACATTTTGAATTGTATAATAATGTTGGAAGGTTAGAAGCGTGCATACTTTCTTTTTATTTATTTTATTATTTTATTTTATTTTTATTTCCATAGGTTTCTGGGGGAACAGGTGGTGCTTGGTTACATGAGTAAGTTCTTTAGTGGTTATCTGTGAGATTTTCGTGCCCCTATCACCTGAGCTGTATACACTGTACCCAATTTGTAATCTCTTATCCCTCACCCCCTTCCCACTCTTTCCCCCAAGTCCCCAAAGTCCATTGTGTCATTCAGACTTTATTGAAGGCTGGGAGTCATCTGGTGAACTGAGACTGGGTTTCACCATCTTGGCCAGTCTGGTCCTGAACTCCTGACCTCGTGATCCATCCACCTCTGCCTCTCAAAGTGCTGGAATTACAGGCGTGAGCCACCGCACCTGGCCCACTGTGCAATTTTTAATGGCAGACACATCAGAAACAAAGATGTCAGAATATTTTTATCTAAATAGGTATTGGTGCATCCTAAAATGGGAAACTATTCAGTATTGATATTTATTGACATCAGTAAGTTTATTTCTATTTTTTAAAAGAAAGCCTACAAGGCAATAATCAATCTATTGCAAGTTTGTGTATTTATGGTGGGCCTTTGCTTGTGTGGGTATAGGATTGCAGGATGAGGAATTTTAGGGTGTCAACCATGAAAACTCAAGCTCCTATCAACCACAACAACCTTTCCCCCACTGGGAAGAGGTTACCTATCTCTCTCAGTCAATGAAATGGGTGGGCTGCACCTCAATCAATTGTGCAGGGAGAATGATTCCCTTGGTTTGACACTGAGGAGGTCTCTTACACAGCAGATGTGCTTTGCATGGAGAAAGAGGTGGACTTAACCAACTTAGTTGGGGCTAAAATGCTGATTTTTAGTTTTTTCAGTACATTTGAAACATTTTATAATTGATAAAGTTTTAAAGAAGTTATAACAGAAAAACTTACATTTGAAATAGCAGCCAGAGACTTCAAAAACCAAGAGATAACCTTTATAAGAAATGTGTAAGATCGCTATGAAAAAAACCAGAACACTTACTGAAGAGCTTAAAAGAGGATAGTTAAAATGAAATCTTATGCTAAAGCCCAATATATAGAATAGATGCTAATATTTGTTGTGCTAATGGATAACAGACTCCATTTATCAAGCACTTACTTATGCCAGACATCCAGCAAAGTACTTCATGCACGTTGTCTCATTTAATCTTCCAATAATCCAGTGAAGCAGGGATTACCATCATTCCTGCTTTGCATATGCGAACACCATGGAAGGTTGAGAACTCTGTTCAGAAGCAGAGAATTAGGAAGTCATGGAGTCAGATTCTAACACAGGAATGCCTGGCCCCAGAACCAAGGATCTTTGCTGTGCTGCAAAACCTCTGTCATTTAAGTGAGGTGAGGTCCTGGAGATACAGCCAAATATAAACTTCACTAATTCAGTGTTTCTCACATTCTGTTCTGTCTACTGTTCTGCTTTCATCTAATTTTAAAGATCCATTCTGTGTTTTTGGAGTTAAGCAACATAGGGGTGGCAGAAACAAGGTGAGACGACCCCAAGAGGGAAGATATGTCTGGGGCAAAAAAAGTGAGGGTGCTCCATGCTTGATCAGGAAAATCGGCTACTGGAGAAAATCCTTGAAGGCTCTGTGATTTGTTTGTTTGATTTGGGGGTTTTGTGGGATTTTCTTGGTGGGGGAGGACAGGATCTTGCTCTGCTGCCCATGCTGGAGTGCAGTGGTGCCATCATGGCTCACTGCAACCTTCGCTTCCTGGGCTCAAGGGATCCTCCCGCTTCAGACTCCTGAGTAGTTGGGACCACAGGCTCACATCACTATGCCCAGCTAACTTTCAAATGTTTTATAGAGACAGGGTCTCATTATATTGTCCAGGCTGGTTTCGAACTCCTGGGCTCAAGTGATCCTCCCGCCTCGGCCTTTCTAAGTGCTAGGATTACAGGCATGAATCATCACGCCTGGCCTGTGATTTAGTTTTGATTGACAGGTGATATTCTGCCCCAAACAAGGGGGTAAGAAACTCTAGACTCCAACACACTGAGGTTCAAATCTCAGCTTTCCCACTTATTAGGTGTATGAACTTAGGAAAGTTATTCAGCCTCCCTGGACCTCAGTTTCTTTATCCAAAAAAAAAGGTTGTTGAGGTTATATGAGGTAATGCATGAATAGTACATAACAGAATTTAGCAGGTGGTAAGCCTGAGTTATCACTTACCAATTATCATCACTGTCATGGTCATTGATTTTGTTTTTTTTTTTTTTTTTGAGATGGGGTCTCGCACTGTTGCCCAGGCTGGAGTGCAGTGGCACAAACTTGGCTCACCACAACCTCCGCTTCTTGGGGTTCAAGCAATTCTCCTGCCTCAGCCTCCCAAGTAGCTGAGATTACAGGCGTGTGCCACCATGCACAGCTAATTTTGTATTTTTAGCAAAGATGGGTTTTCACCATATTGGCCAGGCTGGTTTTGAATCCCTTTTGAGTCCACCCACCTCAGCCTCCCAAAGTGCTGGGTGTTGTGGTCACTGTCACCATCATACTTTAGTGCCTAGACACCACCCCCAGCACCTCAAGGCTTCGGTCTTCCTGCTGCTCTGGTCCAGCTGGTCAAGGTCCCCTCAGCAAGGGGCTAAGTGGATTTCTCATTCCCTACGGCTCATGATGGACCAAGGCCCTGGGAAATGCCCACTGCATCAGGCCCATGCACAGATCTCACAACTGAGAGTTGTTTGTGGAAGGCGGAATGAGAGACTGATGACTCAAGATAAGATAGGCAATCAGCTCCGACTCGCCACTGCAGACTTCTAGTCTACTTGTAAAATGAGTCTTGTCATTTATTTGACAGTCCCCAGGATTTCACAGAGGGGGAGGGACAAATAAAGCCAAGCCCCCAGCAGAGTGTTCCCAGTAGCCTCAAGTGTGGAGTTTGCTGTTCTTGGGGCCCCAGGACTTGGTTGAACCTCTCAACATCCTGGCTGTCTCCAGGCTCTCTCCATTCATTTCAGCCAGTGTTTGTTGAATGCCTTCTGGAAGGGATGACATCAGGGCAGATTTCCTCTTTAGTGGCCAGCAAAGTATTTCTGTTTCAAATAAATTCAATCTGGTTCCAGAAATTTACCTCAGAGCAGAAATGTCCAATCTGTATCCCTCTGACCACCTGCTGCCCTTTTGTCTTCTGTTCACTAAGTGGTCAGGATCACAGGCTTTGCCAGGAAAGATCTGGGTTCAGGCCACTCACGCACTGTGTCACCCCAGTCTTCACCTCATTCTGCTACCAGTTTCACAGGATTCTGATTGTGATGGATCAATCAGATGGTGCATGTAAAACATCCAGGACTGTGTGTGCCTCATTAAACTCATCCTAAGGAAAAGATCTGGTGAGGCAGAAGACTCTGGAGTCATTTTATCTGCTTTACATAATGTATCCTCATGCCTCAGGTAGCCGTAGAATCCTTTGATGCCATAGTCATGAGGAGAGGAAGGCCCAGTCCAGTTATGGTGCCTGGCAGCCATGCCAGTGTAGGGCCAGGGCTTCTGCTTGGCCTGGCAGCCGGCTTCTCAGTTGATGTCTTCCCCACCCACTTCATGCCTTGGGTTTGTCTTCTGTCAGTATCCTCAGCACCCAGAACAGAGCTGGGCACAAAGCTGCATCTCAATTAATATCTGCTGAATGAGTGATTGATTGAAAGAATGAATGGCAGAAAACAGAGAAACAGTGAAGGGAAAAAAATTATGACCCCACAGTCAACTGTAACTGCTGCCTACTCTTCAGTATCTCAATCCACAACACCTTCTCTCCTTTTTGTAGCTTTCCTGGCTCCCCAACCAGGCTTCCCTCCATGCACACACCTTGCCCGTCACATCCCTTTGTTCTCCCCCACTCCATCTCCCACCCTTCCATGATAGCATGGATTTTTCTTTATCTCTTTTCTCTTAGAAAGCCTACAAAGAGAAGGGAAGGGGAATGGAGCCCGCTGGTCATGGGTAACTCTGCTGGGTAAATGTGGTGCCCTTACATCACCGAGCCTGGGTCATGGCAATGGAAGGCCCTCCTTAACACCAAAGGAACAGAGGAGCTGAGTGGCATCAGAGGGTGCACATCAGATGTGAGCCTGGAAGTGAAGGGTAGAGCCTACTCGCAAGAGCATTTAGGAAAGTTAAAATTAAAAGAAAAAAAAAAGCCATAGAGAGAAATGGTATTATTGTAGAGTCCACTATGACTACCCAATGAGGTAAGGGGCGTGAATGGCATTTCTGTAACATAAAACAGGGCTTCTCAAACTGCAATGTGCACAGGAATCACCTGGGGTTCTTGTTTCAATTTGCATTCTGTTTTGGTGGGTCTGGGGAAGGGCCTGAGATGTTGCATTTTCTAATAAGTTCCCAGGGGGTGCTGATGCTTCTGGTTGGGAAACCCACTTTGGGTAGCAAGGGTTTAGTGGAGAAAGCAACAAAAAAGCTTCTGCTCATGTTTTATCTCATCTTTTAAAAGATGTGAATGGGTCACCCTGACAATAATGGAAGGACTCTGAACATCCCAGGGTTCAAAGGGGTCCTCTGGTCCCACATTCCCTCCTTTCACCTTCCACCCTCTGCCTAGACTCTCCCAGACACAGGGCAGCCTCCTCCAGGAAGCCCAAACTGAAGGGGGTTGGAAATCCAAAGAGCTCAATTTCAAACCTCTCACTTGCTCCCCAGAGCTGCATCAGCTCCCACAGCATAAATGGGGGTGGCTTCTGTCCAAAGAACGCTTAAGCCACATCAAATTAAATTTCATTGGCTATTGTGCCTTCTAAACAAGGGATGCAAGAAAGTGTCTACAGGTGTTTTTGCCTCTTTCTTCCCACCCCACCCCCCAGCACATAAACACTAGACATTGAGCACCGAGGAAACTGTGGGTTCTTTCTTTATTTATTCCCAAGGCTTTTGACATAGATGTTTGGTAAATGTTTGTTGAATTAGTTAATAAAAAGTTTGACTTTCTTTGGCTACTTTGACAAATCGAATTAGATTCTTTTAAGGCAGCCAAATTTCTTTTGCATGACGGCACAGGTTTTGAGAGCTTGAGTGGATTTACTTAAGGTAACTGGCAGGGAGGCAGGAAGAAGAAAAATACCAAAACTGGTTCATGTAGCAAACTGTAATACTAATTGCTCATAGTATGAGGAGAAGAGAATTGGCTTATCCTATATGATACACACACACACACACACACACACACACACACAGAGTTTCACAATGGTAGGTATCTTAGATCTTGCCTAGACCTGAGATGACAAACACCTGCCATGAAGAAAGACCCGTCTCTCTCCGTTCCCATGCCCATGGCAGACATTACTAATCAATCACAGCACTTTCCCAGCTAAATATGGATATAATCTCAAAATCCTCAGTTTTGAATCCAACATTGGTTGTTTCTTCACCTGCCCACTGCTGAACTCCTATGTTTCTGAGCGTAATTTGTCTGAGTATGTTCTTGCCAGGTTATCACCTGCTTGTAGTTCTCTTGTAAAACTGCATACCTGTGTTTTCTTTGCTGCCCATAAATCATAGCTCAGCTAGAATTGAATTATGTTAAGGGAAAAAGAGGTGAGATGAACAGTACACTCCGTTTTACAGGGTACTATGAGAGTAGGGATTGCATCTTATACATTCATTCATTTATTGACCAGATTTTTATAAGAAACAGGCACTGGTTTGTCCTGTGTTTAATTCTACATGATAAGCCCCCCTAATATGTGTGTTTGTGCTTGTATGAATAATGGAGATGGATGGATGGGTGGGAAAATATTTGATTAGTCACCTCTTATGGGGTGATGCCTAATAATCCTGAGCCAGGACAGCCCTCCCCTTTTGCCTCTTTCTCTGCCACAAGCATGTCATTTTCTGTTCCTCTTTTTCCCCATATTTATACTGAGCACACGCTACATGCAGCTTTACCTGCATGCAGTCGTCAAGAGGAAAACACATTCACTTTGTCTAGAGGTTTTTCTAGGAATGTCTTAATCTGTTCCTTCTAGGCTCCCACCCAATCAATCACAATGATTATTTCTGTCAATGGAACTCATCTTTATGGAGAGTGTTACTGTGGCCAGTAAGGTTCTGTCATCTATTTAAGTAAAATTCTGTCTTAAACCTTTTACATAAACTGTCTTGTTTAATCCCAAGCACAGAGAGGCCAAGCAGTTTTTCTGAGTCCATTTTACAGTTGAAGAAATAGAGGCTCAGAACACCACGTGATTTCTTGAGATCATATAATTAATAAGTTACAGAGCCGAGAGGTAAGTCCAGTCCCCTTGACTCCCAAGTCTGTGCTCTTGCAAAGAGGACTGTGGTTGGTTGGAGTCTCAGAAATGAGTTATTGGTAAGGTTGTACCAAGAAATCAGACATTTCTGCAGTTTAAAATCATCTGCTTGCAGAAAGAGTCATTTTCTCCAAAGATAGTGAGAAAGATGGTCACATGGCTCTTCCTGATGATGCCAGGAATGCAAGGCTCCTTGGCTCTCGAAATCCCCATTGTCCAACTCTCCCTTGGGTGTGGCTAAGCCTTCTGGAGGGGAAGGGCTAGGCCAGAGTTGACAGGGTGCCCTACATCTTCCACAAAGGGGCAAGGGATTCCTTCCTTTCAGGCTTCACCCAATTAAGGATTTCTGAAGAGAGAGCAGGAGCATCATTCGGGTGACATCTTTCTCCTGGCCTGCCTGCTCCATCCCTGCCTCCAGCGCCACAGGCAGCAGCTGCAGTGCTCCAGTCCAGCTGCCCCTGTGGACAAGTCTGGGAATGACCCAGGCACTGCATGTTAGCTCCTGGCCCTGGAACGGTCCTCATTGCCTTGTCCGGGCCACAGCCACCCGGGCTCCCCTGCTGAATTTGCTGTGACTAGGAAAGCCCCACTTTGTGTAATGGTTTAATTATCATGTCAATGTGGATTCATTAGCAAGGCAGCTGTCATTGCAAATGGGGGAGCCAGGGGGCTCCTAGAGCCCCTGGGGTCAGGCTAATTGATGTAGTGAACAGAATACTGTATTTACTCAACAATGGTTTGAGTTTCTCTTCCGACCTGGGAAAGGGAGTGCTTGCTGGAATCAATAGCAGCTGAGTTTTCATTAGCAGCCCTGGGACAACATCCCTGGGCTTAACCCCTCCAGACCCACCCAGTCTTGGGCATCCCATTAGAAGGAGAGGCTGTAACTTCTACCTCTGCTAGGGACAGATAAGATGTGGGGGGCCCAAGTAGGGGAAAATATGTTCTTCACTCAATAGGAAGTGTATGACTAGGTTACAGTTCTCCTAATTTCCACAAGGGTCAAATTCTTTGGGTCACTCTTTCCACTGTGACCCTTCCAGCTAGTTCAAGGTATAGAACAACTTGGTGTTAATAAATATTTGTTGAATGAGTAATAACTCACTTTTTTATTGAACACTGTGCCAGACACTGCTCTACATCACAACTGTATCAACTCATTTAATTCTCACAACCTTCTGAGAGGTATTGTTCTGGTTATCTGTTGTGTACAACTAACCACTCTTACTGTCTGAAAGCAACAACTTATTGTTATTATGTCTCACTATTCCACGGGCTAGGAATTTGGATGAGGCTTATCTCTGCTTTATTATGTCTGAGGCCTCAGGATGACTTGAAGGACTGGAGGTTGGTATAGCTGGAGGCTGCCTGGGCCTCTCTCTCTCTCCCTAAACACACAGCTTCTTCAAATGGCTAGCTTGGACTTCCTCACGCATGCTGGCCTCAGGGTAGTTGTACCTCTTCTGTGATAATTCGGGACTCCATGAGACCAAGGTGAATCTGACAATTCTTTTAAAGCTACCCCTGGAACCAGCACAATCACCAGCCAGGTCAGATTTAACGAGAGTGGGAAAAGGTGACACCTCTTGAATGGAGAGGTATCAAAGAATTTGAGGCCATTTCTAATTCTCCCTAAATACTATGATCATTTCCAAATACAGACGAAGAAACCAAGGCCCAGGGAGAGAGTAACTAACTTGCCCAAGGTCACGCAGCTAAGTGGTACCAGGATTTGGTCCCTGACAGTCTGGCTCTTGAGCCCTTAATTGCCACAGATCTACTCTATGACCTCGAGTAACTCACTCCTCTCCTTAGGCTTTGGCTCCTATAAAGTGAAGGGGTTGGGCCATATTCTCTCAAAAGTCCCTTTTAAGTGTCCAGAGATTCCTCAGAAAAGTCAAATCAAGAGGAAGCCAGTTTGTAAGAACCGGAGTCAATGGTAAGGGGGTGTCTGGGCCTTTGGAATAAATTCAGGGGCAGTGAATGCACTGCCAGAGGCTGCTCCCCAGCCTCTATCAGGCCTTTATTTACAACCTTGAAACGTCTCCAGAGTGGGACTCTACCCATGGACTTTTCCAGCATCTGATTAAGAGAAGGAACCAGCACTAAAGGGAACCTTTCTGCAAAGGAGAAATTGTCTTGACAGCTTTAGGCTGCCAAAAATCCCATGCGGATCAGGCCCCTGGGGAGTGAAGTTGTAGGGGCTGGTAGTTTTGTGGATGGGACTAGGACAAGAATTGGAACACAGTCTGGCTCACACAGCAAAAAGTGCCTATGTGACCTCAGGCAAGCCATTTAACCTCCCTGAGGCCCAATTTCTTCACCCGCAAATTAAAGAATTTGACTAAACGTGGGAGGAAAAATGGGCTTCATCATTGGTGCCAACTTTAACTGATTGCAAGTGGCTTCCCAGAGGCCTGTGCACAGGGTCTGCAGACTGTGCTGAAACTATGCAATGTGATAGGAAGCTCCCTGGAGATGGAGTTAGTGAGAGGCACCTGGGTTCAAATCCCAAATCCTCTACTCAGTAATTTTGTGATCTTTGAAACTCCATTTATGGCCTTTTCATCTGCAAAGTAAAAATCATAAGGCTTTTCTTCATAGAATTGATGGGTGACTTAAATGAGATGACATAGACAAGCCTGTCAACCCAGAGCCAGGCACGCAGTTAGGATCAACAATGTTCATTAAATCTGAAACCTACAGTCCTTTGGGATACACAATGCCAGGCAGAAAGGCCTTTAGGTATGTAACTAATTTCTGCTGAAGGTAGCAGAGCCCATGTTTTAATAGTCTGTGACATTTTAGAGGAACTTTAAGGTTGTAGTGAATGCTGTTGACATGATAGAATATGGAAAATATAAAATAAATACACTCTTCTCATCTGAAAAAATGAGAATAATACCTGCCTACAAAAGATGTGTAAAAGTGGACATTCAATGACGTAAAATTTGTAAAACACCTAGCATATAGTGAGAACTTGGTCATCAAGGGCCTCTGTGGCAGGGAGCTGCAGCCACATCACCCTTCCCTCACCTCACATCAAAGAATATAAGCTGGAGAGAAAAAAATCCATGAATAGAATCAACATAGGAAAAACCTTAAGTTCATCTTTTACTCTTCAGCAGAAATTGCATCTATGAGTAAGTTCTAAGAATGTAAATGTGAGGCATTCTGACTATAAATCTGGCAATGTCAGGCGAGGAAAACCGGAGTCTGATGATGTTGTGGCCTCATATTTGGATGGTGACCTCTCAAATTTAGACCATCAAATATGCAAATGGATGGGCATTCTTCATTGCACCACTACAACACTGATTATTATCCAGTATTACATAAGGAATGCTTACAATGTGCCAGGCACCATGCAATGCATGCACTCTGGATGTGCATTGATTTCTTTAATCCTCACAGTAAACTGATGGGACAAGTCCTACTATGATCACCATTTTCCAGGAGGGCACGGAGATATTTGGAAATGTCCAACATCACACAGCTAGTAGGCAGTGGAATTGAGCCCGTCTGGCCCCAGAGCCTGTGTTCCCAACTACACTACATCTGAGTGACAGATTTTCTCATTTTGGCTTTTTTAGGGGAACAACACTGCATAGGAAACCTACCACTCTTATAAGCCAGGAAGGCCTAGGGAGTGATGGAACCAGGCAGTCCCAGGTTCCAGTCCCAGCCCCAGCCCTTCCTATCCTTGTGATGCTAGGCAAGAGACTGACTAACCTTTGTGAGAATCACTCTCCTCGTCAGTAAGGTGGGGAACCCTACTAGGATAATGCCTGTCTTGTTCCGTTGCTGTGAACGCTGAGTTAGACGATGTGCATAATAGGCTTAGAACCATGCCTTGCACGTAGTAGGTGGTTAATTATTGCTCATTTCCTCCTCTTTAAAACAGGATTTCATGGAATTTTCAGCCTCACTGAGACACTTACGATAGGTCTGGGAACTAAAGAAACCTCAGAACTCCAAATCAGTAGAGACATGTCTTCCACATGAACCTCTGTTAAATACTTTGTTATATGGATATACTTTTGTTATATGGATATAAATACTTTCTTATTTGCATATATGTTATATGCAGTTTTTTGGTACATTTTTCAAAAATAAAAATATAGTTTTTTGATCACAAAAAGCCCCTCTCTGCTTGGGGTTTAATGTTGACTTGAGAAATAAAGCTATGATGATTCAAGAATTTAAAAATTAAGATTTATACAAACAGACCAATAATGCCCACAGATTAAAACTGAGTATTTCTTTTCCTCGTATTTTGTAGATTCATCACCTACTCTCCCCAGACTGCTTTTTCTTTTCATTAGACAACACTTCCTGCAAATTGTTTCTAACTTTGAGTAATTTGCTGACTCTCACTGGATACACTGTCCCTTTCCCTCCACCTCTGACACCCATTTTGCATTGTAACCAATGCAGTCTCCCCCACCACCACCCCCTACCTTCCACTGGGAATGATCTCTTTATCAATAATCCGACCCTGGAAGCCCAATGGGTGACTTTTTAGTGCCCCCGACACCAATGCAGATGGGGGTTTTGGATCCCCAGTGTAATCCCAGCCTGAAATGTTACCAGGAGCCCCACGGCTCTTCAATTACCTCTCTTGGCCTGTCAAGACCACAGCATCTCAAATTCAGTTAGCTGGTCTTTGGGTATCAGCCAAGGCCCAGCCTCTGCTCCTAATGACAGCCAGCTGAGGGGACACTGAGAGGGGCTAAATTCAATTTGCAGCCCTTCTAATGAGATTAGGGGAGCAGGGTTTTTTATTTTCTCCAAAGTTTGCCATGGGCAGGATGAATGATGGCCCAGGGATGAGCTGTCAACATCAACAAAGGCTCTGAGCTGGGAGAGGGGGATGGGAAGCAAGGATGGGCAAAAGAAGGAGAGATTTTCCAGACAGAGCCAAGGAGCCCTGAGTGAGTCGCCTAGCAGGTGACAATGTCTGGTTGGCAGAATATCACTCTGAGGACAGGATGCAAAGTCAAGAACGAATCTGCAAGAAAGGCAAGTGCCAATCATAAGCAATATTGCCAGTAGAATCTCTGTCTTTTTTTTGTAATGCTTCTGAATTATTTTCCATCCCTTTTAACTGGCTTTTGAAAAGTCATTAAGCAAACTATATTTCTTAAAATAGGCCAACTCGCAAGAATTTTTCTAATAAAAGAGCAAGATTTCCACTGCTCTTTAGCCTGGAATAGCTCAGTCCAGCACATCTCTTGGCCAAGCAGGCCTGTGAATCTCCCACCAGGGTAGCTCCCATGAGCTGGAGTCTGGACAAGCCAGGACCTCCAATGCATGCACTGTGTTGCAGGTGGTGGTGAGCAGCTGGAAAGTATTTCACTTGATGTGGAGTAACTTTGGGGTGAGGTGTGATGTGCAGACATTTTTCATGGGTGTTCTAGTTAGCACCTGCCTGTGTTTGGCACCATAACTGGGAGTAAATACTGACTCCTCCCTGAGTAGCTTCAGGTCAGATGCAGAGATACAGGAAATTGAGTAGGATATTCTTCTGGGTCAATGTGAGTGAGATAGATGGACATATCTTTAGGGAATCAAGAGAGGAAGAGGTCTCTGTGATTGGGAGACACCAAGAAAACTTCGTTTTTAGGAGGTGGCCTTGAGCTGTAACTTGGACTAGGGTGGTATCTAGGAAGGCCAAGAGAAGAGACCCAGACATTTCCTTTGTGGCTAAAGACCTCAGTGCTTCTACTAGTAAGCCCAGCCATACCTTGGTCCAGGGTCATTCCTGGTGGGGACTACGATGGTCCTGGACCCTAGGCCTGAATCTTGTCCTCTGAGTACTGATTTGTTCACTGCGCCTTCTTAGAGCTCGTCAGAGATGGTCCATTTGCACAGCAAAGCTCCTGCCCAGCTTCTGGTCCCACACTTGCATCCTCCATTGGTGTGAAAATCCTGCACTAGAGCCCGGCTGTGGTCCTGGTATCTCGAGTTGCCTAGATATCTAAGTTCTTCTCTGAATAGCAAGAGGTGGGACACACATACTTTGTCTCTTGTCCCCCCGCCCCCCTGACACTGCCTGAAGCCTTGTTCCTAATGGACCGATAACCAGGGATCATGACATTGCTGCTCTTCCAGTATTTCCCTGTTACATGGGAATCCACCCAAACCAAGGCTTTTACTCAGCCTCGGAGCAGGTCAGCTTAAGTTAAAACCCTTCTGGGCACCTAATATGCACCATTAAATATTTATTGGCTAAATTGGGTCCATGGAGGAGGAAAAACTTGATTGAGGCTTGAGCGTGGGACTTTTAGACAAATGGCTAGAAGTGCAAAGGCATTCTCCCTAAAGGCAAAAGCTCAGAGTCAGCATCTTGTTGTTTATTGTTCAGAGGACAACAGTTTCTCTTCTTTCACTCTTGATGGCCAAGTTTAGACCGCCATTGCCCAACAGTCTCCAGGACAGCTCATCAGGGCCCTTGGTAGCCCAGGAGGCCCTTGGTCACTCAGGAGGCCCTAGTGATAGACCCCCTAGTCTGCCTGCTCATGGGAAGATACTGCTGATTTCCATAGATCAAGAGGGTTATTCTGCTCACACCACAGTCTGACCTTGGCCATCAGCCAGATTAAGTATAGGGGCATGTCATAGCTGGAACTCTCAGAGTATATTCTCCATACAAAACACAAAACCACTTCATGGCCTGTGAAGGATCCTGTCTAATTGCTTGGCCTGCACTAAACTGAGTTATCAATCCTATCCCCACAGGTCCCTACAGGCCCAATGCTGTAGAAGGAGACAGTGCCAGTCAGGGCCAATTTGCTGGTGTGGCTGCTTTTATGTTGTGAATAATTCCTGTATTCTTTTTTCTTATTCCACCTACTTTGATTAACATTCCTTGTGAAAAGATATTCTGTTCCAGGGGATTTTTGTGCCACGAAGAAATGAAGACACCAGAAATTCAAGCCAAAGGCCTGGGGTTTCCTTGGCTCTTCTCCACTCCACCTCGAAGGGCATCTGTTTAGGTCCCAATAAGGAAGGTCTGTCCCTGGAAGATACTGTCTCACAGCACTTTGTATGAACGCAAGAGGCAGCATCTATGGTGGGAAAACACACATGATCAGCCAGTCTCACCAGTTGATTCTGCCTTAATAAACCCCAACCCATGTCCCTTGTTCATACCTCAGGCAACTTCTGAAGTGGAGAAATGATCTGGAGGAAGTCGAAAAAGATAAGAATGGCAAGGATACAAAATGACCAGTGATCACTACATGATGCTTGTTAATGGAAGACCAATTCCTCAGGAATCAGTTATAAAGCACATTTTTTTATCACGATGGATTTTCATGTCTACTTTCTTATATGAGTTTACACAAGTCTGTGAAGAAGGTGACTGTCTTAGCTTTGCTGTAGCATAGAACTGTGCTATAACAAAATACCGGAAACTGGCAGCTTATAAACAGCAGACATTTATTTTTCATAGTTCTGGAGGCTGGGAAGTTCAAGATCAAGGCACTAGCAGATTTGGTGTCTGGTGAAGACCCACTTCTGGTTCAAATAAGGCATCTTCTTGCTGTGCCTTCACATGGCAGAAGAGACAAGGCAGCTCTCTGGGGCCTCTTTTTATAAAGTCACTAGTCCCATTTATGAGGGCTCCACCCTCATGACCTAATCACTTCCCAAAGGCCCCGCCTCCTAATATCATCACATTGGTGATTATGTATCACCCTATGAATTTCAGGGGCATACAACATTCAAATCACAACAGTATCCTGATTCTCATCTTAAAGATGAGGAAGCAGAGGTACTGCAAACTTAAATGAGTTACCCAAGTTCAGGCATGGGTGAGCCTAGGATGCAAGGCCAAGTCTATCTGACACCAGATACATGGCTGTATGGACTCCACCACATTTCATCTTAGTACATAACCTATGTGCATAAGATGGACTGAACCCCTCTTCCTTCTCCTCTGTCTTCACTCCTATGCAGATCTCTAGACCCTTCTACCCATCCTAAAATGGTGGAACTCATGACCCATCAAGAAAGGATCCTCAGGGAGTGGCTCCTTGTGGGTCAGCTTCAAAGTGTCAGGGAAAGAAACTCACTCCTGTTTAGGAGCCCCCTAAATATGCAGAATGTGGTGCAAAGAGCCCCAGGCTGGTGATGCCGTTTGGCTGTGTCTCCACCCAAATCTCATCTTGAATTGTAGCTCCCATGATTCCCACATGTTGTAGGAAAGACCCAGTGGGAGATATTTCAATCATGGGGGCGATTTCCCCCATATTTGTCTCATGGTAGTGAATAAGTCTCATGATATCTGATGGTTTTATAAGGGGAAACCCCCTTCACTTGGTTCTCGCTCTCTCTTTGCCTGCTGCCATGTAAGAAGTGCCTTTCGCCTTCAGCCATGATTGTGAGTCCTCCCCAACCACGTGGAACTGTGAGTCCATTAAACCCCTCTCCTTTATAAATTACCCAGTCTCGGTATGTCTTTATCAGCAGCATGAAAACAGACTAATACAGCTGGCCTCCACAGCCCCCCTGTTGCCAGCTCCCGCTGTGATCTTGGGCAAGTGACTTTCTCCTTCTACTCCCAATTCCCTCTTGGCTCCTTGCCAGTTCCAATGCTCCCAGATTCTAATTCTCCCACTGTCCAAATCTTGGGAATGGACACTCAAATACATTTCTTGTTACCTACGAATTACGGTTTGCTTTCATTTTCCTCTTCAATCCCAGTCTTCCCTATTTGCTGCACAGAGTTCAGCAATGCATTGTTTCCAATGCAGAAGCTCACGCCAGTGCACTGGGGCTGCTAAAAACATCCCGAGGGCCCACCCCTCCCAGGGTGATGCCAGACCAGAGGATGGAGCCCTGGGTCTCTTCACTTTGCGCCACATTATCACAGAAAGGTGGATTAGAAGTTATCTCCGCTCTGCTTTCTCTCAGAGCTCCTTGGCAACACAGCCACCTCGATATAAATATACACCAGCAACGTGCGCAACCTCATACTCCACGGTGAGGCCTCCAGAGGCCCCAGGGCAGATACCGCCGGGGAGCAAGGACATCAGGAGATCCCCAGGACACAAAGGAGTGCCAGCCTCAACGCTTCAAGGTCAAATATGGCACCCATCAAATAAAACGCCTGTGATCCTGATAATTCTCTGGCACCCTATTCCAAAAGCTGGAGGTCTTTAATCTCTCTGAATAGCCAAATATTTCACAGTTGATGCTTCTTTTGCATTCTTTATAATTAAACAAGGCGCCAAATTTTTAATACCTTTCCTGTCTTTCTCTCCCTGGTGTTGCTAATGTAACACATTCAGGTCAAATCTCTGTTGGTTTTGGTCACTGGCTGTTTCAAGGCCTAAAAGGAAAGAGTGAGATCTTTCAAAGAATGGAGATTAAAATCAAACACAACGAAGGAGCTACTTTTGAATGTAATAATGTGGAACACTTTAAAGTCGAATTAATTAAAGGAAACATAAACCAATGCATTCCTGGCTCCATGTTAACTGCGGCTGTCTAAAAGACCTTGAGATATTCAAGAGACCAGTGTAAATAAGTTATTTTGGTTAGCACAAGCTCAGGGGCCTGCCACTTTCCTCTCGCTGGTGCTGTCTTTGGTAGAGCCACAGATAGAACCAGCCACAAACTTGATTCAGGCATAAGCAGGAGACACACACATCAGCATAAAGGAGGCTCCAAAAAAGGCCCTCTTGCTTGGAGACACAGGAACCAGACTCCCCAAATGTCTCTCACTTACACAGCAATCCTCCTCAGCCTTAGGAGGCTCTGTCAAACATTTTCAAAATTACAGGGAACCTGGAAAGAAAATACAATAAAGAGATCAGAGACCTAAAGTGCCAGACCAAAGAGAAGAACCAGAAAAAGCAAGACGTGTTCATTGTAAATATTTTGAAACTGTATTCTTATCTCAGTTCAGTGCTGTGTACTGTCTTTTCTCTGATAATTGTAAATATTTAATGTGTTATAGCTCCATCTCCTTACTGATACAGGAAACATGAATAAATCCACATGGACAGGATGTGTGTTTTCTACTTGCAGACTGCCTGAGAGAGTGAGCATAAGGAGGGGCTGCTGTGGACAGTTGCACAGGCTGTGGCCTGTACCAGAGTGCCTGGTAGAGGGGCCTGGAAAAGACACCCCAGCCACCTGGCTCACAGAGGGACAGAAGAAGGAGTCACTGTTCATTCTGAGCAAAAAGCCCTTTTGTATATTTTGTTAGAGCTAGGGGCTATGTGTGTGTGCTTTTTAGAGATTTACATTTTACTATTGTGAGGGGAACTGAGCAGAGCTCACGGAAAAAGTGTTCCTATTTACTGAAATAAAAATTCCAGATTTTTTTTTCAGTCTCAGTATGATTTTCTCTAAAACTAAAGTACAAAAATGTTTATGCAGTTTCCCCTTTTCAATTCCCTCAGCAGCCGAGGTCCTCTCTTAGGACCTGATTTTCCTTGCAAACTGACCAAAGGAAGCTTCCAGAAGCAACATTCCACTACAAGAGGAAGAAAGGTGTGGCCATGAGGGAAGACGGAGGCTCCAGAAGTCCTGGCTCTGCAGAGACCACAGTGCTGCCTCCCAGCCTGCCTGACACCTGACTTGGTTTGCACCAGCGGGTGCCCAGGCCTCTGCAGAGTCTTCGGTTCTCCGGGTTTCCCATGCCGCCATTCTTGATCAGTTTTCATCTCACCTCTGTGGTCTCCTACCTCCTGTAGATGCTTCAGCTCCCCCACTGAAGCCAATGCTGTCTGCTTCCTCCAGTGACAGCAGCAAAGCAGGCAGCAGTGGCCTTGGAGGCTCTGGCTGGACCCACTGTCATGCATTGTCTTCCACGGTTACTCAGGCACCTTTCCTTTACCTGGAAAATATCTCTGAGCTCAAACATTCAACTCACATCTTGGAGCCATAACAAATAAAGGAAGACGGCTTTGGTAACTCAGTAAAGCTTGGGGCTGCAGTCTTGATGAGGAGGTCAAGTTCCGAGTCCAGATGGCTTGAATTCCAATGCAGCTCTGCAGCTTACACACAGCGGGCCCTTTGAGCATGGGATCTGCTGGCCTCAGTTTCCTCATTTTTAAAGAGAGGGTAGTAACAATAGTTCAAGCCTCATAGGGTTGTCCTGAGAATTAAGGATTACACTTGTGAAGTTGCTTAGAGTAGTACTTAAAAGATTAAGTGGTCGATTAGCTTAGCTATTATTTGGTTAACTATTATTATGATTATTATTTCCAAATGGCTTGAGAGTCAATGGGTGGTAGAGCCCCAGAAATGTTTATTGCTTTCCAAATGGCCTTCCAGATCTGATGCTCAGTTGCCATGTTAGGGAACTCCTAAGGTACAGTAGGCACGGTAGGCACACACAACACACACATGAAAGTGCCAAGCACACATAGGTATACACACACGTGTACACACGAACTGATCCATGCCGCCATATGCACACACATGTACATACATGCGTAACTTCAGGAACAGTCTGGGGCAGAATCTCCAATCAAGGTTCCATGGGAGATGACAGACTTTACTTGGCTTAGCTATCATCCAACTGATGCCTGGCCTAGATACCAAGATGCCATGGTACAAACTGTGAGATGTGCCAGTGCCAGGTCTCTACTGGGTCTGCAGAAGGCCAGCTCACAGAGGGGCCCTATGGGTGAATGGTATTTTCTTCAGAGTCCTAGCTTAGGATGCTGCAAAGACCTCTGAGAATGCCAGCCTTTCCCCTCTCTCCCTCCCCCAGAAGAAGTTTCAGGGGATTCTACAGGCTAGTATTAAAGTTCTCAGGCTGGAGGGTCCCAGCTGCTGCTATTATATCAACACATGGGGGCAGGTAGTGATGGCTGCTCCTCCAGAAAGACTACGTAGCAATGCCAAAGTTCCCTGGCCTGGTACAGAATGACTGCCCAATAAAGAGTTGCTGAACAAATGACCAAAAAATAACAATAAATCCCAGCTCAGCAACTTATTGGCTAATACCCCTGGGTAAGTCCATACCATTTCTTTACCTTAACTCCCTCCTGCATAAAATGGAGATAATCATAACTACCCACAGGTGTGCATGGGGACTAGTTGTTAAACCAAACCAGAGACTCGATGCACAATAGTGGCTTTCCTCTCAGAAGTGGCGGGGACCCCAGGGAAGTGCAAGCAAGGGACTTTCTCTTTAGGATGAGCATCTGTGGACTTTGCACTTTGCCATGGAGCCAGGAAGAATGATGCCTGAGCAAAAGTCTGTGATGAGGACACTCCCAGTCAGGAAAAGCCATTCCATCCTTGGCCCACTGTGGGGGTGGGGGGAGCACAGTGCAATCTTCCCTCTGCAGAAGGCTCAGATGGAGTGTGTGCTGCATTTCACAGCTCAGTCCCCAGCTGGTAAGGCAGGGGCGATCTGCCCAGAGCTCACCCTGAACGGTGGGAATCTCCTTGGGCTTTTGCCATCTTTATCAGTTTTATGGCCTTTTTGTTTTGCTTATTGAATTTGTCTTTCAGGAGAAAGGACTAGGTTTGGGAGCAGAGAACGCAAGAAGCAAATGTGTTTGGACCCAGGTTCCAACAGCAACTGAGCATACCATAGTCCCTCACAGCAGAGAGAGCAGCTCTGCTTATGGAATAAAAGACAGCAAAGCCAAACACAGTCCCTTTGGACCTTAATCAAACAGGCTCATCTGATTAAAATTCTAGGACAGTCTCCCAAAGTCTGATTTTCTAGATGCTCCAAGGTGTTTCCAAATATTTCAATAGCACAAAACGTTGGGATATACTGAGACAGAGTTCAATATATACAAAATTCACTTTGATTCATAATAATAAACACACTCACACATGCTAAGCTATAGGGTTTATTTGGTTGCAGGGTCTGTCAGAAAATGATGAGAGTGTGCTGCAACCCCAGAGAGGTGGAAATCATCGCACCAGACAACTATTTTATGTCCCTCTTTGGACTTGAAGGTCATAAATATTCTTCCCACAATTTCCAGCTGTATTTCACAAATGGGAGGTAGAGAATTACTCTATGTTCTTTAACCTGTCTTTTTCTGTGGTTTTGAAGATCACTTAATAGTTTTCTTGCGTCTTATAACATCTTTATTATGTGAGATGGGGGATTCTTTCTCTCTTTATAGCTTTTTCTCTACTCTCAGCCTCAGCCCCTTCCCATACCTAAAGATGTGTGTCATTAATTCATTTATTTATTCAATGAATGTTCAGTAAGAGTGTATTAGAAGTCATGTTAGGAACTGGGGATGTATACTGAACAAGACAGACATGGTTTTAGCTCTTAAGAAGCTCACAGTCTAGTGAGGAGACAGAAAATATGTCAACTTACATGACTGAGGATGTAATTAAGAGGTGATGCTGTGGTGTGCCACCTAGATCCCCATTTAGCACAGGAGAAATCATCCTGCAGCTGCTGGGATTTCCACCAGAACACAGCCTCCACTGGACCCTCTTGGGGACTGCCTCACCTGAAGACAGCTGCCTCATCCAGGGTCATGGCCCCTTCCCAGGGCAGTCCACATCCCATGTCATTTCACCCTGTGCCCCACTCTAGATGACTCCGAAGGGCCATCCTAGCTTCTGAGTTCCCACATTCGCAAACCCTTGGCTGCACCTTCCTCTTTCCATTTGACTGTTGACCTGGGAAGCAGCCAGAGTTGTGTTCTCAACCAATGTCCCTTCCTCCACCAACTCTTAGAAAGAAGATAGCAGAAAGCAAAAAAAGAGGACTGGTGATGGCTTATGACATTCTGGAAGGTGACAATCTCTAGAAACAGGGAGGGCTGGGATGATGGTGGCAAGAATCTTGAAGACAATGCATTGATGAAGTTGCGGCTTTTTCATATTCCACTGTTTCAGAGTATTATAGAACCAAATAGGAAAGAATGCCCCCTCAACCAGGCAATAATACATTGGTGAAAACATGGGAATTACTGGAAATTGGATTTAAAGCTCTGAATATTAATGTAACTTTCAGCCATAGAACTGAGAATAGGAATCAACTATCACTGGTAAATAAAGCCTATAGCCAGGGGCAATCCACATAAGCTATGTGTTGATAACACTAGGCTTAAACTGCATTCACCTTTTTGAAAACGAGTAATGCTTCTGAACAATTTAATGGTACTTGGTATTGGAATTTAAAAGGGAATACGTACCAAGAATAATAAAAGAAAAAAATATATATTCTTTATTTAAAAATAAAAAATAAAGGAAAATCAAGGAAGTATGAAAATTAGAAACCACAAAAGAATAAAACAGATTTCAGATTAAAATATATGAATTATAACAACAAATATAAATAGATTAAACTTATCTGATAAGAGTTTCATATAGCATGGAAAAATCAATTTCAACCTCAGACACAGACACATAAATACATTAAAATAAAACTTTAATCAAAAGTATAGCATACAATTACCAACAAACAGAAAATGGCAATCCTGATTTTAATATGAGGTGTCAAAAATTACCAGTGGATGAGGTACGCAGTCTTTCCCTTCCTCTTTCATCCACTTAGTTTCCTTTCCCTCCACCTTCTGAAGATGGAGATCAGCTTCAAGGACAGAGTTGAGGACAAAAAAGCACTATATTCTACATAGTGGGAATGTGGGGTCAAAGGGTTGGAACTTGGTAAGACATGACATGTCACCACATTATATGAGGCCAGAAGAATAAAGGCTAAAGAAATTGTGGGATATACAGACAATATTACGCAACCTTGAAAAAAGGAAGGAAATTCTTGCAACAACATGGTTGAACCTCGAGGACATTATGCTGAGAAACAAGCTAGTCACAAAATGACAAACACCATATGATTCTATTCATATGAAGTATGGAAATCAGTGAGAATCATAGAAATAGAAAGTAGAAAGGTGGTTACCAAGGGCTGGGGGGATTTAGTATTTAGTAGGTCTGGAGTTTCAGTGTTGCAAGATTAAAAGGTTCTAGAGATCTATTGCACAACGATGTGAGTGTACTTAACACTACTCAACTGAACACTTAAAAATGTTTAAGAGGCCGGGCGTGGTGGCTCACGCCTATAATCCCAACACTTTGGGAGACCAAGGCGGGCAGATCACCTGAGGTCAGGAGTTCCAGACCAGCCTGATCAACATGGAGAAACCCCCGTCTCTACTAAAAATACAAAATTAGCTTGGCGTGGTGGCACATGCCTGTAATCTCAGCTACTCGTGAGGCTGAGGCAGGAGAATCGCTTGAACCTGGGAGGTGGAGGTTGCAGTGAGCTGGGATAAGGCCACTGCACACCAGCCTGGGCAACAAGGGCGAAACTCCGTCTAAAAAAAAAAAAAAAATATTTAAGAAGGTAAATTTTATGTTATTTTTTACCACAATAAAAAAGAAAGAAGAAGGAGAAGAAAAGCAACAAGATAAAAGGAACAGGCCTAACTGACTTTCACAGAATGTTTCACCCAACTGCAGCAGAATACACATTGTTTTCATCGGCACACAGAACAAACATTCTCCAGAATAGACCATAGCTTAGCATAGCTTAGGGCACAAAATAAGTCTCGATAAATTCAAAAAAGTAGGAATAAGATCAAGTACCTTTTCTGACCACAGTGGAATAAAATTAGAAATCATGCCTGTAATCCCAGCACTTTGGGAGGCTGAGGCAGATGGATCACCTGAGGTCAGGAGTTTGAGACCAGCCTGGCCAACATGGCAAAACCCTGTCTCTACTGAAAATACAAAAAAAATTGCCAGGTGTGATGGCAGGTGCCTGTAATCCCAGCTACTCGGGAGGCCAAGGCAGGAGAATTGCTTGAACCTGGGAGGCGGAGGTTGCAGCGAGCCGAGATCGTGCCACTGCACTCCAGCGTGGGGGACAGAACGAGACTCCGTCTCAAAAAAAAAAAAAAGAAAAAAGAAAAAGAAATCAATGACAAGAGGATACTTGTGTTTGAAAAGTATGCAAACACATGGAAATAAAATTGTCTGTTGGTGCACACATCACCGCTTTAGGATGGCTCAGAGCCTCCCAGATCACCCCATAGTGTAAGCTGCAGTAACCCTCTGGGGCATCACCAGAATCTTTGTTCTAGAACTTGGAATTGGAATCTCCCTAGAATCTAATGATTTTGCAGTTGTTAATCATTTGACGCTTTGTGATTTCACAATATCTTCTTACATCTCTATTAAATATATGCTTCCTCAAAGTACTCTAGGATATGTTAATTTTTTAATTAAAATTTTTAATTAAAAAAGATAAAAGAAACAGGACAGTGTTGCTGAGAGAGTTCTTTTAAAATAGGAGAATGACTATTTGAGAATTCTAAAAAATAGATTCCAATGTCTCCTTTAAATATTAGAGAGAGAAACAAGTAAAAATTAGAACTGTAAACTTTCTTTTGTAAATGAAACACCAATTAGGAACTAGAATTTCTCAAAGAACCTCATGATTTTCCAAAAATTAAAAAATAAAATCTATAGGCCATGCACTTGGCCACAATGTAGTAAACCACAAATTAAAAACAACTATTTAAATTAAATCTCAAACTACTTATTACCCAAAAATTTAAATTAAATCTCAAACTACTTATTACCCAAAAAAAGGGTAAAAATTTTTTTTCTAAAATTCTTCAAAGAGCAAAAAAAATGGTGATACAAGTTATTCAAAGCGTAATGTCGGTAAAAATATGCCATATGAAATGTTTGGAATTTGGTCAAAGCTACATGAAAGGAATATTCTTAGCTGAAGTTTTTAAATTATTAACCAAACGATTAAAATAAAACAATAGTGAATTCAAATAATTAAGCTATACAAATTTAAAAATAGAATAAAAGAAAGGAAAATTTAATAAAGATCAAGGCAGAAATTAATAATTTTAGAATAATAAAGTTGAGAAATAATTCTGAGCTGATTATTTGAAAAGACCAACAAATATTTAAAAACCTATTTTTTAAAAAATTAAACAAATGACATTAAAAATGGGAAACATAATATAATTATAGATTTTTCAAATTTTAAGTATACACTTGATCATAATACCTCCCAACTGGTTAATGATTTGGAAAGATCAATGCTACATCCTTAGTGATAACAAATTCTAAATTAATTTCAGATAAAGTATAAGAATAAAGCATATGTAAACATTTATATTACCTTACAGTAGAAAATAGTCTATAAATCTGGTATCAAAAGCAGCAACCATAAAGAAAATAATTGATCGATTGCCTCACATTAAAACTTCTATACAGGGGGAAAAACCCTAAAAGGTAAATGACAAATTAAGAAAATATTTCTAATATATGTGATAAAATATTAAAGACTAATATATAAAATATATGACTAAAACAATAAATAGTAAAATTGATAAAACTGTCATCTCAAAAGTCAAATGCAAAAATTTAAAATATTTGAGGCTTAGTTGTAGCAGATATATTCATTCAATGTATACCTATTTAAATATATATCATATATATGACATATTTTTTCAGCTATTGAATTGGAAAACATTAAAAGAATAACATCACTCTTTAATATAAACTCTCTGGAGTGTAGTGGGGTTATGTATCAAAAAGTCATAAGACGTATACATAATTCTACTAGAATTACACTTCTAGGAATTATCCTAAGGAGATAATCTGAGAAACATGTAAATATTTAGTTACAAAGATGCTTGCCATGTTTTTGTAAAAATGATATCCCCAAATTGGGAACAGAACACTGATTTTTGGCAACAGGAGATTGGTAAACTTAATTATGAATCCTCTATTTGATGGACTGCTATATAATCAATAAAACTTATGTGGTACATCTGTATTTGTTAACCTTGAAAGATGCCATCAATATGTTCAGTGAAAACAGCACACTACACTCTAAAGAGCAATAACTCATTTTTGAAAAATATGTGTATGTCTACACATGTGTAGACATGTACATATGTATTTTCTTTCAGACATTTCCATTACTGATTGGTAAGATTAGAAGCACTTTGTTTGTCTTTTAAGTTTTCCACCCTGAAATATGATGTGTTATTTTTTATAGGAGAGAAGACAGAAAACATTAAATAAAACCTATTACAACATTTTTTAAAGTATAGGCATTGGCTACGGTAGAGCTACATACTTCTACCATTGTATTCTATTACACATGTTTTACGTATATCAATTTACATGTTCCTTTTGTCTCTCTAGCTATAATTCCCTTGAGGACAAGCGCTGTTACTATCTTTGTATGCCTAGCACCTCACCTAGTGTTTTATACATTGTGAACATCATTAAATGTTGGTATGTTAACAGGAAAAAAAATGAAGGCAGGGAGGGAGGAAAGGGGAGAGAAGAAATGAAGGGGAGACAGAGTGGAAGGGAGGAAGAGGAAAGGAGGGAGGAAGAAAAGGAGGAAGAGAGGCAGAGAGAGAGATGGAGGGATGGAGAAAGAGAAGGAGGGAAGAGAGAAGAAAGAGGAAAAGAGGAAGGAAGTCAGGGAGAGAAAAGAAGAGTAAATAAAGGGAAAAGGAAGAAAGGCAAGGGGGGAAGAAAATTTGCTTATAGGCATCATTTCTGCACAAATACATTTTTATTTCCTGGAATTGAAACCAAAATCCCAACCACAGCTGCCTCCAATGCCCAGTCCACATGTCTGCCGTGTTGCTCTGTTTCGGATGCCTGGTAATGCTGTCGGATACAACAGTGTTTTAGGGCTCCAGCCAGTAAGATCCTGTCTAAGAAAACATTTTCCCACAAGGTATCCTGCCCTTCGCAGATATTTGCTAACACATCAACAGCTGGAGCACTGCATAACACAGTTTCTCAATCATTAGCAGACATTACCTAATTGATAAGGGCGTCCTTCTAAGCAGCCTGTTCCCAGTTCTATGTGACACACAATCAAACTCTATTCCCTTTCCCTGTGACATCAACATTCTTGGCTGAGCCATTGGAGGGGAACTCCTTTTCCACCCAAGATAAACTGGAATCTGGGGCTAGAAGCATTCCCCTAGGGTCCCCACAGCCACATTCTCCCACAAACTCCCACCTCCTCAGTCCCCAGAGTGCTTGATTCCAGCCATGTGGCCGCTCCTCAGGCCTTGCTGAGGTTGACGGCAGTGCAGCTGTAGCTCTTCACCAGCTCCCTGTGACAGCGGGAAACAGATTGGAAGCACCAGGCATTTGGTGTCAATGGACGTGCACACATGAACCGCTGAGGCTGGGATCATCTCTCCCTCTCTATTCTCTTGTGACTCCCCCTACAAAACTGTACATCAACATTGAAATTGTCCATCTGGTCTTTCCTGGCAATAGGCTCCTTGTGATAACATATTTCATTAACAGTGCTTGGAGATGGCCTGTGAACCCAGGAAGCAAAGGACCCTGGCCACTGATGGCCAGCTCAGGCCAAGGTGCGGACAGATGCACAGGAAGAGCCCAGATGACAGGAAAGAGCCTGAAAGGAGGCTCTAGGCAAGCCCATCTCCTGCCTCGTCCAGTGCCCACTGACCCACCCAATAGGTGTTGAGTTTCCTTGGCATGCCCTGCAAATATGATTGCAAAGGAAATTTTTGCTACCAAATTGGTCCCTAGCCCCTGAGATTAGAGGAAAGACACCTAATCAGTAGGCGAGAGAACACAGAAGTTTGTGGTCTGTGAGCCTTTTTCTTAATAAATGAAAGGTTGATTTATCTTATCTTTGTCTTAGAGCATAATGGGGAATTTGGACAAATAGACCCAGCTTCAAACACTGGCTCTGCCCCTGCTGGCTTTATAACTTTGGGCAAATTTGTCTCTCTCAGCTTCTATTTTCTCATGTGGCCTTTGTGAGGATCCAATAAGAAAACCTACATAAATCCCCAGTCTGGAGTAGGTTCTTGGTAAGTGCAAGCTTTTTAAAAAAAATCAATGTGCATGAAGATGTATAGATATATACGTCTAGATGGCCAGTTTTCCCCCTTCATTGGTGTTACCTTCCCATTCTGTGTGGTTATTAGCAGAGCTGTCTGAAATCCAAAGCAATGCAAACGGCGCCCAGTGTCATCTCACCCAGCAATAGGCTTCTCACAGGTGAGGAGCTTGAGGCCTATAGAGGGACAGTGAGGGTACAACTGGATGCTCAGAGTCTTGGCCCCAAGCCTCATCATTTGCTATGTATCCCTGGCTGCACCCCATGTTGGTGGAGTTGGGTAACTGGGCATGGGCCTGCTCTCAGCTTTCCTCCATGAGAGGGACGCCACAGTGTCAAATCAGCCCCCATCCTGCCTAGGCTGTAGAGCATTCACACTTGGCCTCTTGAGGATTCAAAAAAATTTCTCCATATTTCCCTAGTTTCCTGTTCTCATCAAAGTTTGGCCTCCACTGGAGTGTTGAGCCTAAGATTTTTGCTAAAATAGCCCTCTGTGGAAAGACGCCATGGGTCTGAAAGAAGCCCCCATGACCTTTGACTTGTAGCTGGGTGGCTGCACACTGGCAGGCTTTGGGTCCTGGCTGGTGAATGGGTTCAACAGCCATATTCCATACCTTCACCACTACGGGGCCTGGTCACTGGGTGGGGTCAGGGGCCACCTCCGTCACCGTTAGTGGCCAAGGGAGACCATGCTGGTTTCTGACCCCCCACCATCCCCCACCCCCTGTAAAGTGCAGAGGGGCCCTGGGCTGGTCTGCCTTGTTTCAGCTTTTCTGTCTGACCCTGCAGGGTCTCCTAATCCTGGGAGGCCTTTGGCATTCACCCTCCTCCCTCAGGAGTACTGTCTCTTTCCTTCTAGGTGGGAAGGAATGATTGTAAGGACCTCTTCCAGTTCCAACCTCATGGGATTCTTGTGGTGCTGATCTCCAGGTCCCTCCTTGTTTTGCAAGATGCTGCCGTAGGCCTCTCTCCAGCCCCAGTTACAACTGGAGCAGAGAGCATGGGGCCCCTTCTCACTATCCATTCCCGCTCCACTTAAGAATCTGCATCTCCAGAGAGAAGGATGCTGTGCAGAGCTCCACCTCCAGTCACCTGAGCACATGGGCGCAAATGACGTGACTTTTCTCTGTCATGAGAATCCATCGGAGACTGAACTAAGTAAACTTTTATTTCCATATCTCATTCTCTTGAAGAGAACACAGTCATAACTCCACAGAGAATAAACATACGCAGTCTAATCTTTCTCCTTGCTGGGACAGTTTGTTGAAATTGGTGAAATGGTGCAGGCCCCGCTGAAATGGCTTGATAAGCGTTGTAAGCCCCGTTTTGTGATTATTAAATAGGGAGGGTAATCCTGCTGCTTCTGGTCGTTTTTTAAAAAACCCTCTCTCTTACCTGAATCTAACTTCTTCTCATGTTGCACGGTGGCTTATACACATGTTGAGCTCATGTGTCTACCAACGTGTGTGCATATGTGCAAATTGGACTTCTTTCCTTTGGGAGGGTGTCTGTGCCTCTAGAGAGAAAGAAAATTCCACCCTCATTTTATGATTCCCTCACTGGGTTGTTAGTGACATCATGAAAGAGAAATCAAAGTCTGAATGATTCATACCGCACAAGAATTAAGCTGAAGTAAAAATAGCTTATGCATTTTTCAATACACAAAGATTTCTTTTCTTAGAGCAGCAGTCAGCAAACTACAGACTGCCGGCCAAATCTGGCCCATAGCCTGTATTCGTATGACCTGTGTGAGCTACAAATTTACATTCCCATTTTTAAATGGTTGCAAAAATCAAAGGAAGAATATTTCCCAACACAGGAAAATTACATGGGATTCAAATTTCAGTGTTCATAAATAAAGTTTTATTGGAACACAGCCTTCCTCATTCATTTATTCATCATCGGTGACTGTTTTTCATGCTACAAAGGTGGGGTTGAGCCTGTAAGCAAAAAATGTCTACTACCTAGACCTTTACAGGAAATGTTTGTTGATTTTCATAAATCTTTCTTTTTTTTACAAATCTATTTTTTCGTACAGTTCCATAGATGGAGGAACTGGAAATCCGAGAGGGAATGGGATTTAAAGAATGTTCTCAACGTGACTGAATCCAAAGAGAAGCAGATATTTACCCCCATGAGGTACAGATCCCTTCCAATTCCTCTGCTGTGCGCTGCCCATCAGAAGATATCCCAGCCTCACGGAAGAGCTGTTGAAATGCCCATTAAGAAAAATTGATTCTGAAGTGTGACATCATGTCCTTGAAGACACACGATATCATGACAGGACATGATATAATGTCCTGTGCAAATAGAAATTACGTTGTCAGAGACCCGATTGCTTCAGGAGGAAAGATACGGCTATAAAAATAAAATCATAATTTATGAAACTGATGCTTGTGGTAGGAATGTTCAGCGTTGAGTGCTCCTCCTTACCATGAACCCCAAATTTTGTGTTAGATCCTACGTGACCAGTTGCTTACCTCCTTTGCTCTTTTATTGACAAAATCTCATAAGGACTGAGTTTTCCATGCTTATTTAATTTTTTTTTTTTTATTTTTCGGCTTCTGCCTTCACACAATAATATTGCTCAGGAAGGTTACTTTCAAATTCAACTTCTTACATACCATTGAAGTAACATCAGGTGAGAATTCTTAGATCTTCTTTTTATTAAAAAAAACTATTTCTAATAAAAACACTGTGGGATTATTCATTTCAGTGTAGCAGGAAGTTTCAGAGAAAATAATGTGCATATATTTTCTATGTGCCAGAGTATAGGAGGCCTAAGAAAAGGCAGGAAGATAAGTAGTTTGCCCATTTCATTTCCTGGGGTGAAATGTAAAAATTCTGTTATGGCTCATAAATGACACTTGCCCCAGACCCGAGTTATGTGCTCTGTTTCCACAGACGTGGTGGCCTAATATTGACACCAAGTGTCTTTTTTCAGCTCAGGATCAGCCTAAAGAAAACGGAGATATGAAACTTGACCACCTTTAGAGACACACAGGTGCCTCCGCTTTGACCGACAGGGTGGCAACACAAGGACGATGGGGTCACCACAGAAAGGTGGAGCTGGGAGCACTGGGCGCTCCCATCTCTGAGAGTCACAGGGAAGTGAGTGGGCGAGTGAGGGGTCCATCTAGCAAGCACTGGGGTCAGTATGCCCTGAGTCCCCTTACCTTTTCTCAGCCACACACTCCGAGAACATCACCTCCTCCTCCCACCATCCAGCACACCTCATGTCTAAATAATACATATTCATATTGAGGAGTCAAAAGGATGGCTGGGCAAGGTAGCTCACACCTGTAATCCGAGCACTTTGGGAGGCATATCACTTGAGGTGAGGAGTTCGAGACCACCCTGGCCAATGTGGTGAAACTCCATCTCTATAAAAATACAAAAATTAGCTGGGCATGGCGGCTGGCACCTTTAATCCTAGCTATTCGGGAGTCTGAGGCAGGAGAATAGCTTCAACCAGGGAGGTGGAGGTTGCAGTGAGGTGAGATCGTGCCATTGTACTCCAGCCTGGTGACAAGAGTGAAATTCTGTCTCAAAAAAAGAAGAAGAAGAAGAAGAAGATGAATCAAAAGGAGATTCTGCTATTTATTGAGTGCCTTCTCTGTGTCAATCATGGCACTGGCGATTCCCCGGGACTTTATCTTATTTAATTCTCACAACATCCCAGAGGGATGGTCATCATTACCCATGTTTTTTAGATGAGGAAACTGTGCCCCAGCAAAGTTAATTATTTTGCCCCAAACTACACAGTTGGAAACCCTGGGAAAACAAGTCTATCCAGGTTGACTGTTCTTTCTCCACACCCCTCACTGTTTCTCTAATAAAATGAATCAGACTGAGACAGCATTAGGGAGATTTAGGGTTCACACAAGAAGGAATTCCCCAAGAGCCAATGATGTTGCACATTGGAAAATAAGGAGGGGCCTTGTGGGGTGACCTCAGGCAGATCTCAGGTGACCTGTCCTGCTTGTCTGTGGTGGATGGCAATTGTGGAGTTGGATGATAATTTCTAGAAGTTAATATTTTAAAATCTATAAAGTTCTGAACCCATTGGCCAAGTTATAACCGAATTAAGAATTTCTAGGCTTCTCCATCTCATTGGCCATGACACCCAAGGAACTTAATGTGCCAAGAAGTTGAGTCGGCCATCACAGTGGACCCCACTTGCCTGGACCTGGAGGCTCAGCAAGGGAACTCAGACAGAGGCTGAGCCACTGAACCCTGCTCGACTATGACACTTCACACTTTTGCTTTCTCTCCTCTCTGATGTTAATGGCTCATCTCCCCCAAGGTTCTCTTTTCACCTTTTAACCATGTGTCTGTCACCTCGGCTTGTTAATGGCTTTCGGGCATCCTGAGGCACAGCACAGTGCTGCTGCTCCACAGAGACTCCCGCCAGCCTTTCTCCTTGGTTAGGGGTTGCTTACAACTTGTAAATCAGCACATTAGTCACAGTTGTTAAATGTTTCCTGAAGAACTTTCCAAACAACCTGGGAGTGTGGGTTAGAACCTGGGACAGGGACAGGTGCTTTCAGGACACAAACCACCTTGTGAGCCAATCCATGGCAACATCTGAGGATGACACACTGCAAGGCCAGGCCGCTCAGCACCTAGAGCGCCTGAAGAGGACACATTCATCAGGAAGAAAATAGGATTAAAATAAAAGGAATTGCTACTGCCAGAACTTCCCTCAGGAGTCCTGGTTGAGTCCCCACTCTTTAACTTAAAGCCTCAAATATTAGTTTGAGGAAATATCAGCTTGTTTGGAAACTCATCTGTTCTAGCTTTGGATTTATGAACAGGCCATTTTTTTTTTTTTTTTTTGCTTTTGAGAACATGGATGGCTGTGTCTTCACAGAACAGAGACCGCCACACCCTCTTGCGCTGTGGGGACTGAAGGAGCCGGGGGGAGTCCTGACTCCTCATGCCATTCTGGAGAGCCACACAGACTTTGGTGTTTGCGAGGTGACTTTCTCAGGCCTTGGGGCCTAGGACCTAGCATTATCTAGCCCAAGAATTAGAGACATTCAAAACGGAACTGGGCTGCCTTTTGAGGTACTGAGTTTCTTGTCACTGGCAAGAAACGGCAGAGATTGAGGTACTGAGTTTCTTGTCACTGGCAAGAAACTGGCAGAGACGGCAGAGATTCTAAAGAGGGAGTTTCTGCACCAGGTGAGCAACCCAATTCCACACATATTTGCCAAGGAGCCACTGTAGGGAGAGGGAAGGTGATATGGTTGCTGCAGGCCACCTGTGTAGTCATTTGCTGGGTTTGTTCTAATGCCTCAGGTTAAAAACAAAGACATAGTAAACCCCTCCATGTAGGATTGGACTAGATGTCATTCCCATATGCCGCAGTTCTTGGGTAATGCTGCAGCAAGATCACTGCCTCACTCATGCACTGCCCACCTTCTCATTTGTGAAAAATCAAAACAATCTGGTTCTGCAGGAAGGAAGCTGCAGTCAAAAAGGAAAGGGTCTGTGCAAAGCTGTGACAGGAGAACAATCAGCTACAGCGCTGGGCTGCCCCCTCATTGACTTTTTGGAGATGACAGAACTTTCTCTCCAGTTGTTGTTATTTTTTTTTAACAAAATTAATTCCTGATTCATAGTACCAATATTCTACTGACGTGTATTTCAACATAGATATGCATGTAATAGATGCTCAATAAACACCATGGAGTGAATGACATAGATTTCTCTCTAAGCTGTAGGAATTACTGACACAACAGATCTGAGACCTTTGGAGAAGGAGTAATCATACGGCTTTTAACTTCTCAGAAAGGTGGGTCCCGAAATACACTGCTATGAAAAGAAAGTCTACTGCCCTGGATGGCAGGATCAGCAGTTCTGCTGATATTAGACTAACAGAAAGTTTGGGTCCACCTGCTATATTTTGATTTACTTATAACCATCATTCAAACTAAAACACCTTTGAGAGTGAAAGGGGATTCTATTAATAATGACACTGAGGTGACAGGTAAACAGACATTGTCCCTGAGAGGTGGAATATTCAGCTATCTGTCTCAGAACCCACGTAATCTGAGGCTGTCACACATTAATCACAGGAAAGTAAATGGCTCACGTGGAAACAACTCTAGAGTCATTTTCTTCAACTCTTCTTACTTTACTGAAGATGCTTAGGTCAGAGAGCTTAAAAGGCTTTGCCCAAAACCACGCAGCTTGGTGGTACCAAAGTCAGGCTAGAAGCCAGGACAGCTCATTCCCACCCAGGGCTCACGGGCTCTTGTCATTTATTCCTCTGTGTGCATAGTCCAGGATACTCACTTAAGGCAAATGTGGCAGAGAAAAGGACACAATTACAAGCTCTTACCAAGCATAAAACAAGCATTTGTGCTTTGACTTCCCAGGTGATTTTAGATAAAATATCTCATTTCTTCGCATTCTCTTTCCTGACTTGGAAAATCAAGAGAAATAACTGTCCTGCCACCTCTGGGTATAGTTAGGAGGAACGAGATAAAAATATAAATAAAGAAGCACACTGACTCCTCAGGCAGAGAGGAGTTGTACATGTACATGTATAGTGGTAGATGTTATTGCACTATAAAACTATCCACAATGTACTAGTGGACCAAGAACTAAATAGTACTCCTGAGTCATGAAAGTGCTAAAGTGACCCACAATACCTAACTTACCTTGTGAAGAAATAGTAATTTATTGCAGGGAAGGGCATGAGGAAAGACTGGAGGAGGGGCAGACGGGGAGCAGGGAGAAGACATAGTCACTGTAGCTACGATGTCCCTAACTGAAGGGTAGAAAATGATGAAGACACAGATACATGCTTCATTTCTAAACACTTGCAGAAAATTTTAACATGTTCTTACTATCCTTCCCTCAAATTCCAGTGTGATTGTTTTATCCAAATGGGAAAATCTCAATAAACAAAACTCCCTAAATTCCTGTTGGTATTAATGAAGCGTTGGATGACTGCCCCAGCTTAACTCATGTGCTTTCCACAGGCCATCCTGGCAATCAGCCACTGGGGGTCAAAATTGATAGAGCGTTATGCAAATGTAGGTGGGACTTGCTTCTCAAGGTGGGACTTTGCTGCACACTGTACAAATTGGTTGCTTCTGGTGAGGACAAGTCTCCGATAAACTTCCTAGGTATTGCTGTATGTGACATTTGCACAGCTTTCAGAATGAGACTTTTATTTGAATAGTCTCCTGGCATTCCAGAGGCAGGAGTTTTAAGCCAGGTGACATGTCCCAAGAAAGCCAAGTGTTGGGTGCAGGAAGAGCAGATCAGTGTGTGAGCTTCTGCTACCCAGTGTCAGCTTCATTCTATGGGCATCTCATGTGAACCTATGGCGGTGAGTGTGTAGAGAATGTAACAGGGAGAGAAAGGAAGCTCACTGGCAGGGCAGGAACTGATGATGAATTATGAATTTGCTATTTTGCACCAAACCGGAGCTGCTTGGGTTTTTGCTCATGTCTTCTTTTCTTCAAGGAAGAAGGCAATCTATTTCAGGCATGTCCTCTTTATGGAAATCCAAAAGTCTAAAACACAGGAGCAACATCTCTTGGTGTACTTGTGACTTTTAGGAACAAAATTAAGTCATTTAGGAAATGATGCTATGGGTTTCCTTGAACCCAAACATCTATACCAACATATAGACATCTGGCCCCAACATGTGAGAGGTGTGATCTGACCAGAAAGCATGCGGACTTTCCATTCCTAGTCCCTTAACAGGCAGTGAGGGTGATGACATTTTCAAGTCTATGGAAAGGGAGCATTTAAGGCTGTGTTTCTTTTATTCTGAGACTTTCATGCAGGGCATAGGGGCTTGGTCAACAAGAAATATACAATTGAAAGGGTGTCTTGGTTACCAGGGTGAGAACTATCAGAGAAGAGGGAAAAGTGGTCAATTTAAGTAAATGGCTTTTAAGAAAGAAAATTTCAACAGGCTTAAGGGGTTCATTGAAAAGCCTCCAGAGAAAGGAGATCAAGGGTCAGATAGGGGCCCCAAGACAGCCAGGTGCTCTTGTAGAAAAACTTTTTCACAAAACTCTTACATTGCTACCATTCCCCCAAAAAGGATGCAGGCACTGAAAGGCCATCCAGTGAGCAAACCCCAGCTCCACAGGAACAGAGACGCACATCAGAGTGGCCATAAAATTGTAAGATTGACTCATTCCCAAGGAAGATGACAGAAAAATCAGAAAAAAAAATGTTCAAAGGAATTCAGGAAATCTGAAGCAGGAGACAAGATATAGCTTTTCAAGGGGCACAAAAGGAGAGTAAAGGGAAATGCTGTCCCTTTAGTACTGGAGGACGCGATGTAAGGAGGAGAGAAGGAATCACAGATAAACACTACCCTCTCTCTAGAGGGGTAAGGAAGAGTTATTTCGCCTGTGAATGTAAACAGAAAATGAAAAATAAGAATGAGCTTTCCTTAAAAGTATGCAATGTTTTACACTTTTTGGAGCACTCTTGTGTCACCTTGAAAGTCAATGGAAAGATCTGGAAGGTGGGGAAAGCAAAGGGAGTAGAAAGGACCAGCAGATTGGATGCTTACACCTGTTTCAGTCATAGAGGCAGAGTATGATTTGCACAATCTGAGGGCGTGTGATCCGGGCTACCAAGGGAATTGCCCAGGGACTAGCTGGGTGGGAAGCATAGCAAACCATGGTGAGTCTGTGGAGTAATTTGACATGAACATCTTTAAACTCAGTCCCTATGCCAGAAAATTCCTGCCAAGGAAAGATATAATGCTAAACCACTTTGGCAGCATTTAGAAGTAACCAGGGAATGGAGTAATATTTATTCACTCATTTATTTATTCATTCAACAAACATTTGTTGAGAACCTGCTGTGTGCAAGACACTGTCCTAAATGCAATGACAACAAACATAGTGTCATAAAATTAAGCTTTCTATCAGATCAATCTAATTAACCTTCATATGACAGCCTGGAAAGTTGGGTTCGAATTCATTGCTGCAATCTTTCTTGACTTTGAAAGTATTCTAGTGTGTCTCACATGTTATAGCCCTCAATAAATGAAGACATACCACGTGTGCTTGTGCACAGAGAACATCTGTGCTTAATGAATGCATCAACACACACCATGAAATGGGTCAAGACTTACATCTCATCTGCTTGTCTAACTCTGTTAAATAGACAGGGCAGGTGTTCTGCAGATGAGGAAACTGACATTCAGAGAAGTTAGGTACTGTGCCTACGAACCCACAGCTGGTGAGTGATGCAGCCAGACTTGGCACCAAGTCATGCCATGTCATGAAGTTTTTCAGGAATAGATTTTTCTTAGTGTTGCATATGATGGAGCAGAAGACAAATATGCTAACATATAGACCATAAAAGGCCAAATGTGAGGATAGAACAGCACCTGTTAGGGCCACCAAATAAAACACAGGGTCACAGGAAGTCCAGTTACATTTAAATTCCAGATATGTCCCAAATAATATTGCCCTTTTCTTTATTTCTTTAGCTTTGTTTTATTTTCTGGTTTGGGTGATTGTTGTTGTTGTTAAATTTGGCAATTTGGCAATGCTTTCTGGGATCCACTGGGAAGTTATAAATTTTGTGCCTAGGGCCCTTGTCATGCACTCTTTTGGAGCCGAAGTGTCAATTTCTCCCAAGAAGGTGGTTTTGGGAGCTGCTTCAATTCTTGTCATCTGAAGTTTGCTGCCTTCTTTAAAGGAGTGTTCTGATTCGATAAAGCAGGCAGGCAACCCAAAAAGCAGACGAACGAATGTCAATGAGACTGTCAGCTGCCATGCGCAAATGCTGACTTGAGCTTTACAGATACGTCCATCCTCCTCAACCCTCATAACATTGCCTGAGGGTCAGCTGTGACCTTCTCCATCATACAGCCCATGAAATGGAGGCCCGAACAGATCAAGTGTGAGAGCTGGGGATTAAACTCATGCAGACCACACTGTGCCCTTTGCCATTAAGCTCCAAAATGAGCAAATGTGCATTTTCCAGAAATTGGACCTTAGTTGCTTTTGCAATATTTCTTAACAACTTCCAGCAATGAGACTTGCACCAGAGACAAAGAGACCCTGAAGTTGGAGGACATGTGAAGAGGCCCAGGAGGGCTGTTAAGATGTGACAAGCAATGGAAAGGTGTCAAGATGACAAATGCGATCTTGCCCCAGGCACTAGAATTTCCCTTTGGGGACCAATCTAATTAAATGAAACTTCCACCTTCTTGGGCTGGGTTGAAGCTGTTGACATCTCCCCATGGAGTTTCATTCTCCCTCACTTCCCAGGAGCCCATCCTGTGGGGCACTCAACTCGCAGCCTCACTCTTCCACTCCACTGCTCTTCTCCCTCCAGAGCCCCCAGCAGTCACAAGGAAATGAGGACAATCGTGCCTAAACCATGGATGTTTGGTGAGAGAGCTCTGTAAGGGAGCAAACTGAGATAATCTCAAGTGTGTGTCAGTGGGCACAGAAGTAAGAGGTGTGGAGTTTCCCGGTACTTTTCCGATATCTGTTGAATTTGCCAACTAAAAGCAGAAGGCTGTGTCCTTTAGCGTCTCTGACTTTAAGTCCTTGATTATCTAGCCTGCTTCTTCAGAAAGAATCTACTTTCATTTCACCTCTAGCATTCACGGAATGGGGTGAAGAGAAGGGAGAGAGAGTGGGAGAATGAGAGAGAGAGAGTGTTCAAAGTCAGACCTGTATTGGGCCAAACCTCCCTTCCACCCCCACAAGTCTGCCCTCCACTCTCTCTAAAAGGCTTTTTGCGTGAGCGATCCATACAAATTCAATTTGGAACTCTCAGTAGAATGGCCACATAGAACCAACGGATAGGCGGGGTTAAAAAGATAAATATATGGATCATGGTCAGGAGGGGAACTTTAGTTGACAACATTACTCTCACAGTCAAGGGTTGAAGGCCAGGAAAAAAGGAGGCCCCAAATGTTTCAAAGATGTTCTGATCATACCTAAAAACAGTTGGTACATTCTGGAAGAACTAGGTAAACTCATCAGCAGTCCAGAGACATGAATAAAATTGTGACACTGGACCAGCTATATAGATAATGAGACATGCCATCTGAGGAGGAAGTCAATATGACAAAATGTAACCCGTCTCTTATTCCACATTAATGAACTCCATACATAAATTCTTATTCAAAACTATATCACTGGCCTATGTTGGTATAGACTTCTAGTTGAGTAAATCTCTTAGTGAGAACTTGCTATGTGTCAAGCTGTGTATGCACAACCCTGTTTAATCCTCATGACACCCAGAGCTTTCTCTTCCCCCTGCCTAACACTTTCCCCAGAAAATCATACGGCAGACTCCTTCACTTCCTGACAGTTTGGGCTCAAACGGCAACTCTTCAGAAAGGCCTCTGGGACCATCCTACGTGGACTAGCACTGCCCCCACCATCCTCTGTCCCCTCACCCTGTTTTATTAGTTTTCATAGCTCTTATTTTACATATGGTTTTCTCCCCAGCATTCCCTATGGGCAAGGTCAGACTTCAATAAGCATCAGGAATGACTTTGAAAGGAAAAAAATGCAACTCAAAAGGGAAACACTCATCTTGGGGTATGCATATGTGTCTGTGTGTGTGCACATGTGTGTGGGTTAGGAGAAAGGCCTGTCCTTCCCCACTGACTTGGCGTTAGTGCTGCTTTATGGGAGAATACTCAGGAAGATGTTTTTGTTTGTTTTCTTTAACACATGCACGGTAGTTCACAATGTACAAAGGAATTCTGTGTTCTCATTGGAGCTTTGCAATGGCTTCCTCTTGTAGATAGGCTGGCTTTGTCTATTTTACAGATGAAGAAACTGAGTTTGGATAAATGAGAGGACATGCAAAATGTTTTGAGGTTAGTAAATAGGAGAAAAGGGGCCCAGAAACTTTAGTGCATCAGACACTGGAGGAAACCCTACTATAAGGAAGTTGTATTTATAAGCCAGTAGCCAATCAGGGAAGATCAAAAGGAAACTGACCCAAACCAGTTTCTTCTCAGTGCACTCTAAGGGAGAAAACGTGTGGACACTGGAGACAGGCCAGGGTAGTTTGACTCCCACCTCCACATCTTAATTGCTATATGCTCCTGGGCTTGTCACTTTGTCCGTAAGAGCCTCAGTCTACTGATTTGTAAATGGAAATGGTAGTGTCTCTTTCAGAGCTTGTTGTGAGGATCAGAAATAACACACACAGAGTGCCTAGCACAGTACCTGGCTTGGTGAGCAGTAAAAAGTCACACTTCCAGAATCTATTGCCAACTAGCTTACCAAAGGCAAGGTAAAATCTGATTGGCTGTCTTTCCAGGTAAGAAGTATTTTAAATGTGTTAGTTACAGTTGTCTTAGATTCTGAAACTTAGAGAAAAATCTACTTGTGAGCTTCCTCTGCAGGGTCCCTGCCTTATTTGTCTTCAAGTCCAAGCTTAGTACTGAGCCAGCTGGTTATTCTTGTCACACCTAGTCCATCATCACAGTCCAGTCGCCTCTCACCTCTGCAGGTGGCCCCTTCCACCCAGGGCTCAGCTTTCATTCTTAAAGCACTGTCCCTCCCACCTGGACCCTATGTCCCTTTATCCAGAACCCTTCCCCTCACATACCCCCACCATCTCCTGGACTTTAAGCACTGCTTCTTATCAGACTTCCTACCTTGGGCTCAAAAAAAATCCCTTTCCTCAAAGCCTCCACTCCACCTTCCTTCTCCGTCAAACCACTGCCTGAGCTCGCCCATTTTTTCCAGACATCACTGGTGTCTGGCATGACAGCTCTGGCATGGGTAACCCTGGTGTACTTTGCAGCCCTTCTTCCCACCGTTTACCTTGGCAGCCCCAGACAACTGCCTCTTTCTGTCCTCTGTGCCTTTGCATATTTGAGTCCTTCTTCCTGGAATTTGGTGAACTGCTACTTACACTTTGCAGCACAGTTCAATATTGTCCCCTTCTTGACTCACCCAGGAGGAGTTAGTCCCATTCTCTTCTGCCCTTCCACAGGACTGGGGGCATGCCTCTTATAGATTTTGCGTGGACATCTGTCTCACTGTCTAAGGGAGAATTGACTTGCAAATGGAAACCATGGGTACCATAACTCTGCTTCTTCCTCTGGAGCACCCTCTCAGGTGTTCTCTAGTGTAGGCTGATCTGGCATTCTGGTCATATGAGATGTCCTGGCCCCCTCCCTGCTGCCACACCAGCCTTCTGTGACATTCTGCACCATGGACCACAGTAAGGAAGGAAAAAAGGGAGGGAAGAAAGAAACGTTTTCATCCTTCCTCTCACCAGGGTGTTCTCTTGGAGAAAAAGGAAGACAACGCATTCTGAATACATCCATTCTTCTCTACTAACATCTTTTCACCCCTCTGATAGGAACTTCTTTTCCCTGGGCCAAGTTTATGTGCACCTCCAATAGCTTCTTTCTCATGAGGATCTCAGTTTCTCAAACAGTTCCATCAGGTCTCTCCACCAGCCTTTGACAGCTGCCTGGATGTGTCCAAGCTGCAGGCTGAGCACATCCAGGCCTCTATGTGGGATCCCCACCACAATGAGCACAGTGCAGGTTTTCCTTATTGCAAACTCCAGCATCTGCTTTCAGACTAGCAGCCCAATCTTCTCCAAAAGGAAAGAGTGGACCCACATTGGAGGCACAGCTGGGATGGAATTGTACATGGTTTTTATAGTTGCAGTGGGATCTCATTTATGAATGTGTATCTAATGCTGTTTGTGAACATTTAAACTGTCATTGTGGGATTTAACATTTTGATGTAGTCAATTCTGCTGCAACATGACATAAGTGTTTTTAAAATTCACCAGGCTATGCAGAATCACACAAGAAAAACAGGGCTCATGGGAAAAACAAAGTTAGGGCACAGCAATCCAAAACTTCACTAGTGACACATTTAGAAAAACAAAAAACAAAAAATGACAGGAACCTGGTAAAAATATGACAAATGATTACACATGATGAAGGGTTAAAAATATACAGAAATATCATAATAAATAGGGTGCTTTACCTTGAAAGGAACTTAAAAATCTGCTCGAGGGAATGGGAAGGGTTACAGTTTGTGAGGTTACTGTGAAGTGGTGCAAATAGTACCAGCACACAGCTACTCTCCTTTTAGGGAAATATTAGGCTGCTAGTCTGAAAGCAGATGCTGGAGTGTGCAATAAGGAAAACTCGCACTGTGCTCATTGTGGTGGAGTCCCACATAGAGGCCTGCATGTGCTCGCCCTGCAGCTTGGAAACGTCCAGACAGTTGTCAAGGGCTGGTGGAGAGACCCAGTGGGACCCTTTGCATGAGAAGGAAGCTACAGAGATATACACAAACGTGACCCAGAGACAAGAAGTCCCTGTCAAAGGAGAGAAAAGATGTTAGTGAAGAAGAATGAGCATGATCAGGATGTTTTGTCTTCTTTTTCTCCAAGGGAAAACCCTGGGGAAAGGAGGGATGAAAATATTTTTCTTTCTTCCCTTCCTTCCTTTCTTTCTTACTGTGGTGCATGGTACAGAATGTCACAGAAGGCTGGTGTGGCAGCAGGGAGGGGGCCAGGACATCTCATATGACCAGAATGCCAGATCAGCCTACACCAGAGAACATCCAAGAGGGTGCTCCAGAGGAGGAAATGGAGTCATGGCATCCATAGTTCCCATTCACCATTCTGGAAATGGGCAGAGTTGTAATATGAGATGTTGATGTGTATAGCTCATAATTTACACAGTGAACCAAAGTAGTTGGTAGATATTTGAGATGTTTGTGTGGTTGCATAGTCCCACACAGCTCACTTCAGCTAGGTGCACTTTTCTGCATTTGCCTAGTGTTTCTCCTGGACAACATCATGCATATTATACTCAAATTATTCTCTAATATATCAATTGCATTGGAACAAATTCGCATTTTTAAAACATGTGCTATTCCAGAACTGACTGTACCATCCATCAGGCTTTGGCCAAAGTACTTGCCCTCACTCATCTTTTTAAATAAGGACATTCCCCACCTTCTACCCCTCACCTCTGATCACATCTGTACAGTCATGGAATACAATTTTGAAAGATCATTTGAAAATAGGAAGCACCTATTTTTGAAAATATTTTTCATATTTTACCAGAACTAATATTGCCATCAAATTTCTTCCAAATAACACAAGGAAGGACCATTGGCTCACAGTCTATGTCTTTGAGACACACAACTTTCCCGGCTTATACGCCCTGCTTGGTTTTCTGAAGACTGGCCCTGCTTTTGCTCAGGTATGTGGTCTGTTTTTGCCATCTGGCCTCACTTTCTGCCTAAAAGAACTAGTTATAAACTTGAAAAATAGAAGAAAATCTCCACATAATCTGGGAGTTGGCGATTTCTCTTTAATAGGTTATCCTCTGTGCCCTAATTAGAAAAAAGTGCCTCATTTGGATGGAAACCTTGTGGCAGGGTGACACAGCCTGTTCAATTGTGCATGGTTGTGGTGACTCCAGCTTGGGCTGAGCTGGGTGCGTGTACTTTGGTTCCGTGGCATTGAATGTTGGACCTGGAGACTCCCCCACAATGAGAGAGGAACACATGAGGACAGGGAATGAAAACCTGTCCTGAGGCCCTTTACAGATGTGAGCAGGAGAGGCCCCTACAGACACTGTTTGAGGGTTACCCAGGTGGGAGCCTGTGTCATAAGCTGAGTCACAGTCCAGGCAAGGGAGGTGGGAACAAATGCCAGCCCTGGCAGCCAGGCAGAGAGGTCAGGGCCGGGCAACCACGTCACCATGCAGCATGTCCTCAGGTAGCTGCAGTGTCCTCTGGCCTTTGTTCCCTGGGCCTGAGTGGGCGTCCCTTCTCAGCCTTTCTGTGTAGGGGCCTGAGGCTATGGTAGGCTTTTGGGCAGAGTGAGAACTGCTTAGATTCTGGGAGGGGATGCACCCTATACCAACCAGGGAAGATTTTATGAGCAGGGGAGCTTGGGATGTCCTGACCAAGGACAGTGATTTTCAGAATTCTTTTTAGCCGTGGAACTTTTCCAAGAAGGAAACATTTGCAGAACCCAGGCTGCACCTGGTAAAGCAGGGAAGGGGCTGCAGCCCCACCCCCACCTCCAGCTCTTTCTCTTCTCCCTCCTCAAGATAGAGATTCCTATGGTCACGGAAAAGAATTTGAAAACCACTGATTCAGTCCAATGTCCCCATTGTCCAGATGAGAAAGCTGAGGCCCAGAGAGGTTAAAGTGCCCTGCCAGTGATCACACAGTAGGAAGTGACAGGGCCACTTTGTGAGCCAGAAGCCCTCAGGTTTGCCTTTCAGTCTAAAGCCAGGAAGACGTTTACAAAGCTGGAGAACCAGGTAGTGGAGAGAGGAAAGGCTGGCTCTGAGCTGTGCCTAGGATTTGAGCTCAGGGTTTTCTCCTCTCTGCACCCCACTAGATTCATAGCACAGCTGCCACATGAACATGGAGAGCAGTGCAGATGTCAGAACAAAATCTCCAAGAGGCTTCAAACAACACCAGGGCCATGGGATGAATGTTAGTGCCCCTACCCCATATTCACACATTGAAACCCTAACCCCGAATGTGATGGTATTAGGAGGTGGGGCCTTTGGGAGGGTAGAGCCCTCTTGAACAGGATTAGTGCCCTTATGAAAGGGATCCCATAATCTAATTAAACTAAAGAGCTTCTGCACAGCAAAAGAAACTGTCATCAGAGTGAATAGGTAACCTACAGAATGGGAGAAAATTTTTGCAATCTATCTATCTGACAAAGTGCCAATATCCAGAGTCTTCAAAGAACTTAAAGAAATTTACAAGAAAAAAACAAACAACCCCATCAAAAACTGGGTGAAGGATATGAACAGACACTTCTAAAAAAAAAGACATTTATGCAGCCAACAGACATATGAAAAAATCTCATCGTTACTGGTCATTAGAGAAATGCAAATCAAAACCACAATGAAATACCATCTCACGTCAGTTAGAATGGCGATCATTAAAAAGTCAGGAAACAACAGATGCTAGAGAGGATGTGGAGAAATAGGAATGCTTTTACACTGTTGGTGGGAGTGTAAATTAGTTCAACCATTGTGGAAGGCAATGTGGCGATTCCTCAAGGATCTAGAACTAGAAATACCATTTGACCCAGCAATCCCATTACTGGGTATATACCCAAAGGATTATAAATCATTCTACTATAAAGACACATGCATACATATGTTTATTGCAGCACTATTCACAATAGCAAAGACTTGGAACCAACCCAAATGTTCATCAATGATAGACTGGAAAAAGAAAATGTGTCACATATACACCATGGAATACTATGCAGCCATAAAAAAGATGAGTTCATGTCCTTTGCAGGGACATGGATGAAGCTGGAAACCATCATTCTCAGCAAACTAACACAAGAACAGAAAACCAAACACCACATGTTCTCACTCATAAGTGGGTGTTGAACGATGAGAACAGATGGACAGAGGGAGGGGAATATCACACACAAGGGCCTGTTGTGGGGTAAGGGGCTAGGGGAGGGATAGCATTAGAAGAAATACCTAATGTAGGTGACGGGTTGATAGGTTCAGCAAACCACCATGGCATGTCTATACCTATGTAACAAACCTGCACATTCTGCACATATACCCCAGAACTTAAAGTATAAATAAAAGGGATCCCAGAGAGCTCTCTTGCTCTTTTTTTCCCCCCAAATGAGGTTACACAGAGAAGTCGGCAGTCTGCAACCCAAAGATGGCCCTCGCCAGAACCCAACCTGGCTGGCACCCTAATGTCTAACTTCCAGCCCCCAGAACTCTAAAAAAGAGGTTTCTGCTGTTTCTAAGCCACCCAGTCTATGGTGCTTGGTTAGAGCAGCTCAAACGCAATGAGACACCCAGGGACCTTCCCTGAGTGAGAAAAGCATCAGTTCCATGCTGAAGCAGCAATTAAGCACAGGGTGGCAGTGAATGACTTTGAACTGAAACCACCCCGTTTCACTTGCCTGTTGAGAGTTGGAATAAGTGTTTTGAAAGAAGCAGAAGGTGACAGGATTTGCTTCCATTTTCCAAGCCACTTTACTTTCAGGGAGAAGTCACTCGGAGCCAGAGCTTGGTTTACTTGTGCAGACTTGTAGCCCAGTGGAGGCTCTATCTGTTTGTCAGATCTTCCAGGCCTCTTTGCAAGTGGTGGCCAGTGACAAAGGTGGGTCACAGTGAAGCACCTGAGAATTACTCTGCAGCTGCGGATCCAGGAACTGGGAGTGGGGAGCAGAAGACACAGTCAGAAGGGCCACATTCTTTTCCCTTCCACTACTGTTATTTATTTTTTCTTTTAGAGGGGAGAAATCAGATAACAAAATCCAGTCTCCTGGACAGGAGAGAATGAAAAAGACAGAGAAAGAGGTAGAGGAGGAGGAAGAGAGAGAAGAAGAGGGGAAGAGAGAGAAAGATGAGGGATCAGGGGAGGGAGAAAGAAGAAAGAAAGAAAGAGAAAAAGAATTTTCCCATGCCACAAAGGAAGACATGAACATGAACATGAACTGGACAATGTGTATTTTAGTATTTAACAAAAGGGATTGTATTCCTTTAGTTTCAGGGATAACAAGTCTATATTTGTAATGGGAAACCCCATTGATCCCCATAGGCCACCAACCCTATCCTTTACCATGCTACCTCCCTCCCATCTATGACTGTGCCTCACATGAACAGGTCAAGGGCAGCTGGAGACCTTGGATGATGAGGCACAAACCAGATCTCCTGAGAACAGCCGCAGCCCACAGGTCTGGTTCACTCCTTGCGGCAAAGCTTCCCAAGGGAGGAGAGGACATGGTTTCTACCAGGAGCTGACTGCATGCTCTAGCTTGAGTTCTGAGCTGCATGATCGTCCTCCGTGTGGATCCTGTGGCACTGGGGCCTTTCAAACCACCCCTACTCTGGAAATCACTCAGTGAAGGCATTCAAGAGGAACAAAGGAAGCTACACAGAACCCAGGGTGTGTTCATGTCTCTACCCATGATTTTTTCAGTGACAGGTCAATGAAAACTCATTTTAAATGGCCTTAAACAAAACAAACCAAAAGTGACACGGGCATTCTCTGAAGACATTAGGTTGAGGGCAACTCGTTACACAGAAAATATAACAGAACCATGCCCACCTCAGAGCGTGGCTGGGAGGATCTCTTGAGACACGTGCATGACGTGTTCGGTGATGGGTTGAATGTGGTAAGAGCCCAACTAATATCAGCTATAATTATTCACGTTCCTCTAACATAGCTATTTTATGTAATCTCTAACCTGAGGAGGTATGATTTTCTGCATTTTGAGAGGTATGCCATTTAGAATGTAGGTCACAAATCAATCAAATTAAAACACACGCGCGTCCTCCCATCTCCCTTCCTCTGGAAGCCTGACAACAAACTGCTTAATGTATGCTATTTGGAACCAGATGAAGTGCTCACAATGCAATCTACAAGTGTGATGCCAGCAGAATCTGCGTTTTTGATGAAGAGCCATCATCACTTGGCTATTCCTGTCTTCAAAATAAATAAAGTTTATAAAATAAATAAAGAAAGAAAAGATGTGGGGCCAAAACTTAACAGAAAGGACTATCAATGCCATCACATTTAAAAAATGTATTCGAGGTTAAATATTGTACTTTGTCTCTATCAGCTCTTTCCACACGACCCAACCCCTTGGCCCAGCATAGACACACCTCATTTTATTGCACTTCGCAGATACTGAGTTTTTTACAAATTGAAGGTCTGTGGCAACCCTGTGTTGAGCAAGTCTATCGGCACCCCTTTTCCAACAGGATTGCTCACTTCCTGTCTCTGTCACATTTTGATAATTCTCACAATATTGAAATGTTAATCATTATTATATCTGCTATGATTGTGACCAGTGATCTTTGATGTTACTATTATAATTATTTTGGGGCACCACAAACCACACCCATTTCAGAAGGCAAACTTAATAAATGCTGTGTGTGTTCTGACTGCTTCCCGCTTCTCTTTCTCTCCTGGGGCCTCCCTATTTCCTGAGACACAACAATATTGAAATTAGGCCAATTCATAACCCTACAAAGGTCTCTGAGCACTCACATGAAAGGAAGAATTGCATGTCTCCCACTTTGAATGAAAAGCTAGCAATGAGGAAGGCATATTGAAAACCAAGATAGGCCCAAAGCTAGGCCTCTTGTGCCAGACGGCCAAGTTGTGAATGCAAAGAAAAAGTTCTTGAAGAGAATTAAAAGTGCTACTCTTGTGAACGCATGAATGATAAGAAAGCAAAACAGCCTTATTGGTGATACGGAGAAAGTTTCAGTGGTCTGGATAGAAGATCAAACCAGCCATTCCCTTAAGCCAAAGTCTAATCCAGAGCAAGGCTCTAACTTTCTTCAATTCTATGAAGACTGGAAGAAGTGAAGAAGCTGCAGAAGAAAAGTTGGAAGCTAACAGATGTTGTTTCACAGGTTTAAGGAAAGACGCCATCTCCATAACAAGAGTGCAAGGTGAAGTAGCAAATGCTGACAGAGAAGCTGCAATAAGTTATCCAGAAAATCTAGCTAACACTATTGATGAAGGTGAATACACTAAACGGCAGATTTTCAATGTAGATAAAGCATCTTCATATTGGAAGAAGATGATATCTAGGACTTTCCTAGCTAGAGAGAAGTCAATGCCTGGCTTCAAAGCTTCAAAGGACAGGCTGACTCTTATTAGGGTCTAATGTGGCTGGTGACTGTAAGTTAAAGCCCGCACTCATTTATCATTCTGAAAATCCTACGGCCCTTAAGAGTATGCTAAATCTACTCTGCCTGTCCTCTGTAAGTGGAACAAAATAGCCTAGATAATAGTACATCGGTTCACAGCATGGTTTATTGAATATTTTAAGCCACAGTTGAGACCTACTGCTCAGAAAAAAAGATTCCTTTGAAAACATTACAGCTCATTGACAATGCACCTGGTCACCCAAGAACTCTAATGGAGATGTACAAGGAGATGAAAGTTGTTTTCATGTCTGCTAATATAGCACCCATTCTGTAGCCCATGGATCAAAGATTCATTTTGATTTTCAACTCATAGTATTTAAGACATGCATGTTTTAAGGCTATAGCTGCCTTAGATTGTGATTCCTCTGATGGGCTGTGCAAAATAAATTGAAAACCTTCTGGAAAGGAGTCACCATTCTAGATGCCATTAAGAACATTTGTGATTTATGGGAGAAAGTCAAAATATAAACATTAACAGGAGTTTGGGGGAAGCTGCTTCCAACTCTCTTGGATGATTTTGAAGGGTTTAAGACATCAATGGAGGAAGGAACTGCAGATGTGATGGAAATAACAAGAGAACTAGAGACAAAAGGGAGCTTGAAGATGTGACTGAATTGCTGCAGTCTCAGGATAAAACTTGAATAGACAAGGAGTTGCTTCATATGGATGAGCAAACAAAGTAGTTTCTTAAGATGGAATCTATTCCTGGTGAAGATGCTGTGAACACTGTTGAAATTACAACAAAGATTTGGAATATTCCCAAAACTGAGTTGATAAAACAGCAGCAATGTTTGAGAAGATTGACTACAATTTTGAAAGAAGTTCTGCTATGGGTAAAATGCTATCAAATGGTATCCCATACTGTGAAAAATCTTTTATAAAAGGAAGAGTCAATCCCTGGGGCCAATTTCATTGTTGTCTCATTTTAAGTAATGTCCCCCATAGACTGCAGCCTTTAGCAACCACCACTGTGATCAGTCAGTAGCTAGCAATACTTAGGCAAGAACTTCCACCAGCAAAAAGATTATAATTTGCTAAAGGCTCAGATGATCATTAGCATTTTTTAGCAATAAAATAAGTATTTTTAAATTAAGGTATGTACATTGGCTTTTTTAAAAAAAATAATGCTATTGCACACTTAGACTACAGAATAGTATAAACATAACTTATATGCACTGGAAAACCAAAAAGCTTGGGTGACTCACTTTATTGTGATAATCACTTTACTACAGTGGTCTGGAATCAAACCCACAATATCTCCAACATATGCCTGTAATAGTCTAGTCTGTGTAAGTTATAAAATAGTAGGCTTTTCCAGGATAATACAGCAGAGAAAATTTGATAAAAGTCACAATCTGCTAATCAACCAAAGACAAGCTGTGGCACTCTGAGTTTCATTAGACAAATTGCTTCTCCTCTCCCATAGTATCAATTGGAAATTAAATGTGGCTTTTTCAGACATTTACACAAAGTTTAAAAGTTTTAAATTATCGGCTCTATTTTCAGTCCTATGCACATAAATTTATACATATAATGAATACTGCTTAAATTGGAATGGACTCAAAAACTACGCTTCTGTTTCAAGATCTCCTATTATTTAGTAATGCAGTTTAATTTAACACATTTATTGAATATCCAAGTTGTGCTAGATGCCAAAATATTACCCATGAAATTATCCCAGTTTTCCAATAAATTAAACTGAAAATCTATTTAAAATCCAAGGCAATAATTCATGCTAGGTTGCAATGCTCATGCAATTTAGGAAAAGGTATTTTCTAAGATTTTTAAATTGTTAAACATTTTAAATATTTCAATAAATGTGTGTTAAAGGAATGAATGACTGTTACAGTTAATGTTCATTAGTTGACTAAAGCTGATTAAAGCATAGACTGTGGACACCTCTATTAACAATGCTACTGAAGTTTAGCTTATGATTGTCATCTGAATTGTGGATAGTTAGTCCTTCAAAATTATGTTTGTTGGCCAGGAGCGGTGGATCATGCCTGTAATCCCAGCACTTTGGGAGGCCAAGGCGGGTGGATCACCTGAGGTCAGGAGTTCCAGACCAGCCTGACCAACATGGTTAAACCCCATCTCTACTAAAAATGCAAAAAAATTAGCTGGGCATGGTGGCATGCGCCTGTAATCCCATCTACTGTGGAGGCTGAGACAAGAGAATCGCTTGAACCTTGGAGGCAGAGGCTGCAGTGAGCCGTGATCATGCTGTTGCACTTCAGCCTGGGCAACAAGAGCAAAACTCTGTCTCAAAAAAAAAAAATTATGTTTGCTGATAATTTTTTCCTGAGACATATTGATGGATTCTTTTTAACACACTGTCATTTTTCTAAGAGCCCTGAGGAAAGCAATGAAGTAACTCAATCGTTAGTTTGAGAGCAGAAATATCAACACTTCTATAAGGTATTCACTTCTTGGTCACAATGGACACACAGTGTCATTGGATATTCAATAATTAGACTGAGATGAAAAATATACATGATTCAAAGCTGCCATGTAAAATAGAAATCATTAGTTGCTAAAATTGCTATAACAGGCTTTTTAAAATAAAAGATAGAGAGTTGCTGGAAAATTCTGGACTTTGAGGCTTTCTGTTCTGTGCCAACAACTGAGGGGTAGCTTGAGGGTACCTTAACCCAGAGGCTGCTGTGTGGATCCACTGGCAGGTGAAGAAGGGGACTCTTCCACACACCCTCTCCCATGTCATCACACTGGCCATGCTGCTGGACCAAGCAGCACATGCCATGAAGAATGAACTCAGCCTGTCCCCATCTGCCCCTCCCCAGTTTCTCCCCTTCATTATGTGAAAGTGAAGCATAATGCAAATCTGTGGTGGAAGAATGCCCTCTCTCCTTTGTTTCAGAGCAATTGTTTTCCATGCAACATCTTGAGCATCTCGGGCTTTAAATAAATGGAATAGAAGCATTAACAATGATGTCTCTCTAACAGGTGTTGGTACTGCCTGTGGCTTCCTATATCTGAGTCCATGTGTCCCTGTACCCCTCTATCACCTGTCACAATTCTCCCAAATTTCCTCAGGCTTCTCAGCTCCTTGGTGGTCTGTTTTGATATCTGCTTACCCTTATCTTGAATCATTTTAGCTGATAGGCATTTCCTTGAAAAAGTTGGGGAACAGATTTTTTTTTTAAACTCCTCTAACAACTACCAAGTCCTCAGGGAGTTATCTTGGTGGCTTGTGAGAGTGACAGTCCAAGACTTGCAGAAAGAAGACAGTGATGTCTGTATGTTCCCACACTTGATCATGTCCTGCACTGAACACCATGGGGTCTTTAAACTTTTAAGTTTCAGCTACAATGAATCCATTACAAAGGAAAACACACTCTGCTATCTGAGATATCTGTATTTAAAGCTATTTCTGCCCCCTAATACAGTATGACTTTTTAGAAGAAGTAACTCTCTCATGGGTGAAACAGGGACCACCACCAACCTCACAGGGTTGCTTTAAAAAGAGAGATAAGGTTTATGAGTATGTCCTACCCCTCACCTGGCACGTGATCGGTCCTCCATGAGCACTGAGTCTCTTCCCACTTCTCCTTTCTCCTGGGAAGGAGTGAGAAATGCTCAGGCATGCTCAATCATGGACCTGTCAGTGCTGTTCAATGGCTCTATCTTGAGGGGCTCTTTCCTGATAGTTTCCTTTCATCTTCCTCCATCCATCCTCCTGCGACACAGCACTCTGTCACTGTGTCTTCACTCCCACACCTTAGCTCAGGCGCACACACACATCCACAACTCTGACCTCTTCCCAGGGATGTCTCTTCAAGGGTCTCTGCAGAAGAAGAATCCCAAATCATCCCCTCAAGCCCTTCTTAACACTGTCCAGAGAAGAACAAAGTAAAAACAAACACCAAGCCTCCCACGCAGATGGAAGCATTCAGTCTATGTTTGCGGATATTAATTTAAACCAAGAAACAATCTAACAGAAGAAAGATAGAGAGGATCTCTCAATTCAGATAAACCTTTAGAATTCTGGGAAAGGGAATTTGAAAAAAAAAAAGAAAAGAAAGAAATACTAGAAGCAGGAGTTACTACTCATACTGTTAGATAAGAAAAATGAAGTGGATTAGATAAAGGTTCCCTTAGAAAAGGTGATGTTAGAGAAGCTGATCATTTTTTTCATCTTGATGCCTTTTCTGGAAATTTACATCTTGAAAATGAGGAGGACCAGTTCCAGAAAATACGGTCCCTCATTTGTTGTCCTTTCAGAAAAGTGGAAATTAAGTTCTGGGGTAATGAGAATTGCCTGGCTAATGGCTAGTGAATGCTTATAACATTAGAATGTGAAAGACTCTCCTCTAAGTGTTGTATGTGTACCTGCTTCATCTTCTTTCATTCCCACAATAACTCCATGAGGATAGTCCTATATTAGCCCTGTTTTACAGATGAGGAAACTGAGGCACAGAGAGGCCCAATAACTTGCTCTAGTTCACATGAGCTGTAAATAGTGGTGCTAGGATTTGAAGTGAGGATCCAGGCTACTACATACAGTGACTTAAGGTGTGCCCTCTGCCACTGCTCTGGGTGCCCATTCTTCCACTGAGCCACGCAGCCCCCCTCAAAGATGGTGCATCTGGCTCTCGCTGCCACATTGCTGTGAAGAAGCAAGAGTCAATGGCATCATAGGAAAGCAAATGAAGCAAAGACTTTCTTCTTTCTGCTGGGCCCCAGCTGTTTGGAGAAGGAAAAAAAAATATCAGGATGTGGAGATCATTGAATTCTTACTCGAGGCTGACTGCTTACTTGAAAAGTGTGATGTTGTTGTGGAATGCTCTCTGTGGTCACAGAATTGAGATAACACTTGGAAAAAGAAACACGAAAACCTCCTTATACAGCTCGTTTCTTCATTGCTGTTGAGCTCTACCAAAAAGAGCTGGAAATAAATGAAAACTAACTGAAGAAAGATTGGGGGCAAGGTATTAAAAATTGCATGAAATACATAACTGAACCCCAAACTGCTGAAGTTAAGTATGAGTGTAAAACCAGGTTTAAAATAATCCTGGTATCACACAGGATTTGACAAATTCCCCAAAGCTGGCCAAATAATTTCAAAAATGCTAATTGAGTTCAGCAACATTTATTGATTACTATGCATTGGAGTGTTGTACTTGGTACTGGGAAGATGAAGACAGGTGAGTTACACATTCTTTTCTCAAGCAAGTAGGACAGAGAACGACCAACAAGCCAAAAAATACCAGGGATGGTGCATTTAGTTACGAATATGCAAAACAAGGACAAAATTTAAAAAAAGCAGAAATAAGTTCAAAGAAGCAGTTAAGGAAATGAATTATTTTGTCTATAGTCAAGAAAATCTTCCCAAGACCTCAGTCAGATTCCAAAGGATGAGTAGGTGTTTTCTAGACAGTCAAATGGTAGAGATTGCACTGGAGAAGAGAACTGTGGAGAAAAAAAACCACGATGTGCAAATCCACAGAGGTCTGAAATAGCTAGCGTGGTGCCAAAGGAAGACAATGAACAGTTTGGGTTTGCTGGAGGAGAGAGTGGGAAAGGGAATGGTGCTGGGAGAGACAAGACGTGGGAATGGATTTGAGGAGGTAAAACTTGGAAGCGGAGAAGTTGGTTGGGGACTACTGTAGATTAAGCAAAAGATAAGGAAATGTTAGACTAAGCTGGTCTCTGTGCTGATGAGAAGCAAGAACAAATTTGAAGGACAATTAGGAGCTAAAATTGATGGGAGTTGGAAAATGCTTGCATGAGTCAGGAAGAAAGGAAGACTCGAGGGTGATGTCAGAAGTCTTGTGTGCCTGCCTGGTGACTACGTAGATAGTGCCAAAAAGGTATCTGCAACTACTGTCCACGAAGGTCGAGACATGAGCGCTGGGACTCGGGTTCAGGTCTGGGAGAAAAGGGCTGAGAACAGATGAGGACTCCAAGTCGAAGGGGCTAGCTTTGCAGCAGACACTCTGAGGTGGGAGCTTCTGACTGTTCTTTGCCACTAGAACACCTGTTGGAAAATTTGAAATATGTAGGTCACAGTGGTGGACAGGATGTAAGGTGGCCCCAGGACCTCCACCCCTGGTGTTCATACCTGTGTAACCTTCTCCCCCTGAGGAGCACCTGTGGGTAGGCCTGACCTGTGACTTGTTTCCAACCAATAGAATATAGCAAAGATAAAAGGATGTCACTCCCATAATTATGTTATACTTTAAAGACTCCATCTTGCCTGTGGACCTACACTAGAGACTCTCCTTGCTGGATTGATGAGGTAAGCACTGTGATGAGGATGTCCCTGTGTGGGGGCATTGCAGACAGCCTCCAGAGCTGAAGGTGGCCTCCAGCTGACAGCCAGCAAAAGCCAGACCCTCAGTCCTGCAGCTGCAAGGAAATGAACTCTGCCAACAATCTGAATGAGCTTGGAAGTGGATTCTTCTCCCACTGAGCCTCCAGATGAGAATGCAACCTAGTGGACTCCTTGACTGCAGCTTTGTGAGACTCCAGGCAGAAGGCCCAAGAAAGCCATCCTCAGACTTTTGACCTATGGAAACTATGAGATAATAAATCTGTTTTGTTTTAAGCCACTAAGTTTGTGGCAACTTGTTAAAGCAGCAATAGGAAACTAATACAATCATCTGATGAGAAGCATCCAGAGGAAAACTACAACTATCCTCAGGGGTTTCAAGGAGTAGGAGGAAAGGAAGAAAAAAAGCAGCAAAGCTTCCGCAACGGATGAAGTCTGGCTCCACAGGCAGCCAAGCTCCCAGCCCAAAGGAAGCCATATACACTCACTTTCCACACACTTTCTCCTGGGGGTGCCTTGGGGCTTGTTACAGAATGAAAGACCATCTCATAAGCTCCCTAAACATTGTGCAGATGGAAAGGGGGCCACCTGTGCTGGTGTCTGCCCTGTGGGGTGGAGTGTCTGCCCCTCAAAGGGAAATGCTCTTTCACTGCAGAGAGGAAAACTAGTGCCCTGAAGCAGCAGACATTGTTCTGCCCGTGGCAGCCCATGCTTACTTCTTTGCCTCCTCTCCTCTGGTCCCAGGACCTCCTTCCATTCTCTTCCACGTGTCTACTAGGAAAGAAAGCCTTTCTATTCTTTCCCTCCTTTTTTCCTTCTTTGTACTCAGGAAAGATGCTACTTTCAACAATTCACATACAATTCAGTACTATTTTAGGTAAAATTTTAGGGGAGCCTAGCCATATCTATGTCCCGCAAATACATATCCACCTACACATACACATACACACACACAAACATACCTACACAGAGACACACAGACAGGGACAAAGAACACTAATGTTCATTACAGAGTAATTGAGGTCTTATCTGAAAGTTATTAGGGAAAAGATAATCATTACTTTGCTTGAAACCCTGCCTGATTGCTTGTTATTGCGTGACAGCATGGTGAGGACCTCAATTTTGTGAAGAAATGTAAAATAAAGTCCAAATCTTAGTCACTGACAGCCACTAACAGCCCTTGTGAAAGTGAGAGAGCTCTGTTCTAACCCACTCTCAGGTTTAATGAGAATACGCACTTCCATCTGCTGAAGGCTTATAACATTGCAGGCCTTATGCTAAGGACTCAGTGCACTTCATCTCATGCAGTCCTCACAACAATGACACAGAAGAATGAATGTTATCACTTGGCATTTAGGGAAAGAGAAACTAAGGCTCAGATATCAGGGCAAGTGCCCAGCTGGACAGCTCCAAATCAATGCCTCTCTCCACCATAGTGAGAGACAGAGGGGTCAGTAAGACTTCAGCTATGTTCCCTACTCTTTTAGTCTCTTTCCTAAATTAGATATAAAAATCCTGAAGGTAGAATAGAAAGCTCCATGGCCACAAGAAACATTTCCTCATTTGTTAAAAGATCAGAAGTTCTGAGCAGCAAGCAGTGCACACCCAGGCAGAGTCCATCCTGCGTGCAGAAAACCAGCTGTACCTGCAGCTCAACAACTCCAAAGAATCTCCAGCAACAGAGTTCCCCATAAACACCTGCCTTCTCCAGCCATGGGCTTGTGAAGGTGAAGGTTGTCTCATTCACCATGGCAACCTCGGTGCTGGGCACAGAGGAGGCAATAAGTATCAGACAGTTGAATGAGAAAGTGGATGGATGGACAGATGCATGGCTAAACAGACAGGTGGACAGAAGGATGGAAGAATCAATTAATGGGTGCATGGATGTGACAAAGCCCAACTCAAGAGAGGGACAGAAACAAGTTCGGCTCATTTGAGTCCCAGCTCCTCATTTCTAGTCATGGACTTCTGTGTATCCTAGAGCTAAGAGATGCAAAATATCAGTAAATAATACTTAGTTTTCCCCTTCATTGTCTCTAGCCATGTGTTTCCAAGAAGTGCTTTAAAAGTGACAGTAGACAAGTATTTTGTTTAGCATCCATGCAAAGAGATTTCTAAAAAGCAACAAATTGAAAGACAGATGTTATTCCTGCCATGTAGACCTCTTCATCTGGGACCTTGCATACTCAGCCCCTGAATGGACATGCAGGGACCTTGAGAAAAGGCACATTTCAAGAGGGAAGCACAGAGTCCTGTCATGTCCTGGTGGGAATACAAATAAATTAATAAATTAAGCCAAGCCAGGCCTGCAAAATGCCTAGCTAGACATTCAAATACCATGGCTCCAAGCTGCTCAGCCTTATCTGCATTCTTGAAGTTTCAACAGAGCCGCTGGCAAGCTGGCTGCCAGAGCTGATCTTTTGCTGTCGGCAAATGGGGTAATAACCTCCATGGATGAGGGTGTGCAGCTCCATGCATGAAGGAAGGCACAGTCTTCCTGTCCTTTTGCATGGAGCCATGACCTCATCCTGCCTCATCTCATGTCTCCAAAATGCATCCCTTAGAGGCCAATGAAGCAGGCAAGCTGGAGGTAGGAGACGTCATCGGTGAGAAAGGCTGCTTTGTTGTGAAGTGCCTTTGGGTGGGGACATCTGCCAAACTGGCCACGTGAAGCTGAGGACAGGGCCAGGGTAATCCAGAGGGAGGCAAACAAGGATACACAAACTTTTCCCACTTGCCTTGATCCTTAGAGAAGCTGTTTCCAGATGAGGCCTTTCATCGACTTCCTACTGAGAGACCTCAAGGCGCCTAAACCACATGTTCCGTGCCATATGGATCATCCAACACAAACAGTGACTGATGCTGCTTGCTCTCAGTTATCCAGGAGCTGTTAACTTAGGGTGTGGGTCAGCCAGAACCTTGGCTTCCTCTTCCCCTCCATGGCTTGGCTGTGCTTGTACCAGCCTCCATCTCTTCCTGGAGGAGACCCCTGCAAAGCTCAGCCTGGCTTCTTTTCTGTTGGCATTTGTAGGACTCTCAAAAGGCAATGTCAGGACACATCTTATCCATCATCTATTTCAATCTTTTCATTTTACAGATAACGAAAATGAGGCACAGAGTGGGGGAAGTTAGTGGCAGAAATGGAGCTTTAATGTAAGCCCTAGGATCTCCAGTCCAGTGATCTTCCATCGTGTCCAGCTCCCACTTAAAACGTAAATGTGTTAGGAAAGGTTGAAATCAACAGTAAGTGGGAAGTTTAGGGACCCCTGTCTTCTTCATTCATCTATTCTTCACTCGCTGTCTCTCCATTTCCTAAATATGTTGGCCTGAGATGGGATTAGAGAATAGATTTCATCTTGAAGGCCAAATCTGCTCAATTGGCTGGCAGTGGCTACCTGAAGAGCTACAGAGGACATGGAGTGTCATGATCCATTGTGGATGTCTTTGTGGACAAAGGAATGGTGATCTGCAACAGCCATTCCAGGCTTGGATGTGAACACTACCATAACCCGGCCTCATCTGACACACCTCGCTTCATTTTCTGTCTCCCAAATAGGGGTCCTGTATTGGAGTCTGAACCTGACTCAGCCTTCCCAGTGAGCCACAAGGGTGTCTTTCTTCTGCTTCTGCATTTTCTTCTTCCGTGTGTCTTCCTGCCTGGGCTGCTGTGCATGACTCTCTCCATCTCTCAAGTCAAGCCTCAAGGCCTGTGTCTCCACCCAGCCTTCAGCCCACATGGATGTCCACTGAGCTGTGACTGTACTGAACAATATGCCACCTAATGACACAACCTTGCTCAGGGACTGGGTGAGTTTGTTCCTGTTAGTCTTTTCTCCCCAGTGAAGAATGTTTTTTTGATATCTTCAAGAATAGTAGGGACACAATAAGTTTTCAATAGTTGACATTAGAGTCCATGTGAACAGTGAATTTAAAATTAATTTTTTAAAATATACATGTATATTTTGATTCAGTTAGAAGAGAAGGAGGGCTTAGAGATTTCCTCCCTCTTACCTTCTCCCTTTTCATTCATTGAACCATGACTGCCTTTCAAAATCAATCATAGTGAGATTGACATGAAGGCATCATTTTCTAAAAATCAAGCTCAAGTATAAGCCCAAGCAAATCAATTTAATATAAATTATTGGCACCTCAATAAGTTGAGAGAGATTGTTAAGCCTTCCAAGTGTCATCTTAAGCTAAGCAGATGTTAACTGTCATTTATTCTAGGATTTGGTCCTCAGAACTTAGGAAGGAAGTCAAATACAGATAACATCCTTAAAGATTTCATTCAGTTCTTTAAATAGAAAAAAATCATGCAAAAATTTTTACAATTTCTTCCCTCAGCAAAAACCTGCAAGTCTTTTCTTATAAAGAAAGAAAATATAATTATTATCACTGATATTATTATGAGTAAAAATAATGCCAAAGTAATTAATTATTTACCCAGAGGCTGTCTCTAAAAAAGTTGAGAATTTGTATTAGGGGATGAGGGAAGGAAGAATAAAAATTCAGGATCTTTTACTATCATTAAGGCCTCCTCACATATTTTTCCAACTGCTTTTTATTCATAGATAGGATTATTAGCATGTGTTTGCCAACAGGACCAGCCTGGTGGGTAACTGAAACCTTGTCCTCTCCATCATCCACCCCCTGTCCCAACAAAGTTCCTTCATTTCCCACCTTGAGTGCCAATATTACCAGAATTTTTGAGTTCTTTCCATGGTTAGCACCTGTGCGTTCATAGACAAGTAGGGAGGCCTCTCAAACAAGTCATCTCCACTGCCCTGAGTTTGGGAAGGTTTTCCTCATGCCCACTTGGCTTTTCAGGGTCCAGTCTCTCAACACCATGAAAAGCTAGAGAGGCAAGGGGGTGGTCTCCTACCCACCCAGGGCTGGGCAGGCTGATGGGGAACTGGTCTCTAGCACACCCACCACCCACAGTTCAGGAAAACATGGAGGACCACCTCTGGCAATCATTTTCAGGCTATGTTTGAAGGCCCCAGGCTCTCCTGAGGTGACCAGGGCAGAGCTCTGAGCTCCCCTCAACGCCTTCCCAAAGTCAGAGCCTCTCTGCTTTAGATCACACTGTGTACACAGTGAGGTTTTAGTGAAATGATTGCATGACAAAGCCCCTTTGCTTTTAAAAAATGGAAAAACGACTTACTTAATAAATGCCCCATTGCCTTAGAATTCCATGGTGCCGAAAACAGCTTTTTCAAAAAGCGTTTGCTCAAAATACCCTGGGAATGAAAAGTTGTGGAGGATACAGGAACTAAAAGCAAAGCTTATTTGGTCTGATTTTTTTTCCCTAAGAAGAAGAAAAACATGAGTATCAAATTTAAAAACATTTGCTGAGAAGTCTAACAAGACAATTTCATAGATTTTTGTCTTTTAAAGTCAGACAAAGTTTTAGAAACAAATTGTTTTTGGAATCAACAGAAGCTTTTTATTGTACCAGGTAAGAACATCACAAAAACAAAATAAACAAACAAACAAACAAAAAAACACCAAAACAATCAGAAGAAAAATCCCCATTATCCATCTTTTAAAAGGGAACCTTTACCACCAAAAACATAAGAAGGACATAATATCAGAAGAGAGGACAGATCTTTTAATAAAACATATTGAGCTTTGTGAAAATGTAGCCCATGTCTGTATTTTTCTTGTCTTGCTATGGACAGGTGGAAATTCCATCAGACTCCGGTCTTTTGCTCTTTAGATGGTGGGGAATTCCCAGAGGAGTGAGAAGATTGGGGTTGGAGTGGCCCACGTGTGTCTCCCAGGCCTCTTATTTCTCTCTGGTGGCGGTGGTGGTGGTGGTGGTGGTGGCGGCGGCGGCGGCGGTGGTGGTGGTGGTGGCGGCGGCGGCGGCGGCGGTGGTGGTGGTGGTGGTGGTGGTGGTGGTGGTGGTGGTGGTGGTGGTGGCGGTGGTGGTGGTGGCGGCGGCGGCGGCGGCGGCGGCGGCGGCGGCGGTGGCGGTGGCGGCGGCGGTGGCGGTGGCCGGCTAGAAGACCTCTGCGTGTCTGAATGTCTGGAGCCCTGCTCACTCATTCTGTCAAGTCTGGCTGCAGTCTGGGAGCCAGTGGGGCAGTGTTTGTGGAGCCAAAGTGGAGATTAAGTCATGTTTTAGAGGTGACCTCTGTCCACCCCTTTCTGCAGGCGTCCCTTCCCCTCCGGCCTCACCCCTTAGCAACTCCCCACCTACTTGCTGTTGCTCTGTACAAGCCCCTCCCAGCCATCACAGGCCCCGCAGGGCTCCCTGCACACCCACCGTCACCTCCCGACCCCCGCCCACCCCCACGGTTGCCTTCTCCTCAAATGGACCTGGTCTCTGTTGTTCTAATTAGATTATCTCTGCCTTAGGGACCTAAAGGACCGTCTCTTGCAGCCCTGGCTGGAAAGGCAGGTCACATAATCCCTGTTATCAAGAGGCTTGTCATTTAGCATGTAGATCAACTAATTCTTTCAATACCAGGGGAATAATTGTGCATCTTAATATTGATTTTTTTGGAGATACAATCGCCTGCATTCCTGAGTCAGACTCACTTACTGAAGCTAAAAGGTTCCACTCACTATATTAGGAAACCACCCCCACCCCTGTCACATGCTCCTTCCCAATTTAATGCTACAAAGCTGGACACATCTGAAGGGCTTTGTGTTTTTCCACTTGGTTCAATTTCAGAATGAGCCTCCTGTTGAAGAGAAACAGAAAAAAAGAATTCTGGCTATTTTTAAGACAGTGTGTGTGTTTTTGTTTGGGGCAGGGAGAAGGGGATATTCAGCCGACGTCCTCCACTCCCTAGGCTTTGTGGTGCAGTGATGTTGGGGTCCCAGTTTAATGAAGCCAGCCTATTAGGTTTCTATGTTTTATGATGAATTAGTGGGTTGGGCTTTCCAATGAGGCTGGGGACATTTTCCTATCAAATACCCTTCCAGGGAAGTGGGAGGCAGAGAAAGAAAAATTTGAGCTGTGGCAGTAAGAAAAAAACGCCACCTTCCCAAGGGGTGAAAAATGCAATGAGATTCGGGACAAGCAGAGGTGTTGCTTCCACATTGGGAAGGGGTGTGAGGCAAAGGACATAGCAACCAAGGGCCAGTGCAACTGTTCTACCCAGAAAATCAGTGCCCCTGCATCCTAGGTGCTTGCTGCAATAAAGCTCTTCTTCAGTCATTGTTAATAACCATGATAACTATTGACACTTTGCGAAGATCTGCCCCAGGTTTGGCACAGTGCAGCAGCATTGCCTTCCAAACGTTATACACATCAGCCCTCTTCATCTTCACAGACAAGCCTGTGAGACATGTTCTACTCATTGTTCCCATACTGCAGATTAAACCACTGAGATCCAGAGAGATTATATGATTTGCCCGAGGTCCTCAAATTAATAAATCCAAGGCTGCTCCTAAACTTGTAGTCCTAACTAGAACACTGTTCTTCATTCTTCTGATGTTGATAAGGGGTTCATTCATTTATTCCATTATCTTCTCATTCATACTGAAAAGATTGCTCACCTTACAGGTTCTATGTGCCAAGGATAGAAAAAGGATGCATGGTGTACAGTGGTAGACAGGCAAAAATAAAATAAATACTACACACATCAAATAAGATGATGCCTGCTCCCATAGAGAGATGAACAAAATGCAGTAGGAATACTGGAAAGGGATCTTTCTTAAAGATTTCACACAGGTTTTAAGATCTAAGTTGTTTTGTTTTGAAAAAGTCATTGAAAATGATTAGATGCCTGAGAGAGAAGGGGGAAAGGACTTAACTAAGAGAAATTCTCATTAAAAGTCTGTTCTGTATACAAGCTAATGAAATCATGCTACTTTCCTTTGTATTTATGTGGAATCTTCTATCCAGGGCTCTAGATATGCATTGACATTTTATTGCTTGCAAAGTGAAACTAACAAAGTCTTCAAACGGAAGTGCAGAGGCAGTGGACTTCCAAGAACTCTTAATGGAGCTCTAGTATGCACTGGGACTGAGATACTGATACATGACTTTTTGTGATTATATTCCGTAGCAAATTAAGAAAGAATTATAGTTCACTTTTTGTTGTTAAATTATAACGCAGTGTGTGGTTAATCAGACTTGTAGATTTACTTCCCAGAGCTACTTTTGTTGCATTGTTTTGCTTAGCTGTCTGCCTGATGCTATTGGACTGCAAAATCTTTGTGGAACATGCTACAAGGGCTTAGTTCAGTGTCTGGCACACAGTAGGTGCTCAATATATATTTGTTAAAATAAAAAATGAATGCATGAATGAATCAACAAATGCCTGTAAAACATCTCTTGAAAGCAAATCTTATACCCATTATACCATGGGTCTGCACCATGACTCTATCATACTTTTCTGGAATAATCCCAGCTTTAAACATTCTGTTCCCTTGTCCTCATCAACCATCAAGATGACCATTTTAATATTTGAGCTTCCAGCTAGCAGCTTCTTGTGCCCAAAACCAATTACTAAGATTCTTTATCAGAATCATGCGTCCCAAATGTCCTATTGGGAAACAAGACCACCATTGCAAAAGAGAAGCTATATTCTTGGGTAAGAAAGTAGACACCATTAGGGGGCATGAGAATAAGGAGCTTGAACTGCAGCCCAACCATTTGGGGTCTAATAGTTTTTGGTGTTCTCATTAACGGAAGGAACACTTTACATAATATTTATTCACTCCTCAACAAATGCTTTTTGAATTTTCCGAGAATACTGAACGTGTATCAACTGCAGGAAATTCTGTATAAAATTTTGATGAGGATTTGATTGACAATATTTGACTTGTCAGCCTGGATCCTCATTCAATTTGTCCAACATGAGTTTTGTTATTTTCAAGGCTTAAACATCAAAAAAATCATAGCATCGTAGTAGTAACAAAGAACCCCAAACTTGAAGTGGGCAGTTGTTATAGTCTTGCCTGCCCATCAACTTTTGTTTATTTTTATTTGTATAAACTGATGGGGTACATGTGTAATTCTGTTACACTTGTAATTGAGTACTGGTGAAGTCTGGGCTTTTAGGGTAATCATCACCTGAATAAGGTACATTGTACTCATTAAGTAATTTCTTATCATAACCCCCCTCCCCCCCAGTTCCTACCCTTTCCAGTCTCCATTGTCTATCATTCCATACTCTATGTCCATGTGTAAACATTAATTAGATCCCACTTATAAGTGAGAGGATGCAGTATTTGGTTTTCTGTGTCTCAGTTATTTTACTTAGGATAATGGCCTCCAGTCCCATCCATGTTGCTGCAAAATACATGATTTCATTCTTTTTAGTGGCTTAATAGTACTCCATTGTGTATATATACCACATTTTCTTTTTCCATTCATCTGTCGAGGGACACTTAGGTTGACTCTGTATCTTTCCTATCGTGAGAAGTGCTGCAATGAAGTGCAGGTATCTTTTAGTAATAATTTTTTACTTTTGGTAGATACCCAGTAGTTGGATTGTGGGATCAAATGGTAGTTCTAGTGCCCATCATCTTTAAAATAACCTCCCTTTATTAGCTGAAATATCCATGTCTCCCAATATAGAAGTTGGAAATGAAGTTACTTGCCTCCTTCATACCCAGGACACATTTGTCCTGTGTGTTCATCAGTCAGTTGTACCCGGGAAAGACTTCCACATGGAAGATCCTATTGCAGAAATGTCCTCAAAAGGAATGGAAAAACTGGTGCAGTAAAGCTGAATCTCTGGCACTAGGTATTTGGCAGTGTCAGAGACAATGATTTTCTTGCCAGGCCATTTTCTGTTCAGAGTTTGGGTGTTGCTCCTAGGAGCTGAGCTTCAGGCCCCTCTCTCTAGCCCTTCCCCCAGTTCTGTGAGTTCCTTCATATTCATTAATAAATTCTTTTCCTGCTTAAACTAGTCAGAGTGGATTTTGGTTGCTTTGCAACTAGAAACATGGACTGCCACAAAAGGTGACATTCAATAGTAAAAATAGTCTTGACACTCACACAGAGTACATCATCTGGCAGTCCAGGGTGAACACTAAGTATGTCTCTACGTGCAGTAACAATGGGTTGAAAAGTCAAAGAGTTTCAATCACACAAATTAGCAACTAGTTTGTTGTAATATGGCTAGGGGTTTTCTGGTTGGACATATTACTATGTTTAATCAAACAGCTTGGAAGACAATCCAGATTGCCCTGTTATTTAAGAAAATACTCATTTGGAATATCCAGGTGATCGTTCCTAGGGCTGAGCCTATTGTTTCCCAGCTTTAACGCAGGAGTAAGTTTTTGTGTTTTATGAATCCATAATGCCTATTGTATTGGTTTGCCAGGGCCGCCATAACAAAGTACCACTGACTGGGTGGCTTCAATAACAGAAATATATTTTCTCACAGTTCTGGAGGCTGGAAGTCCAAAACTGAGGTGCTGGCAGGGTTGATAGCTTCTGCGGCTTCTCTCCCCAGCTTGCGGTCCTAACATCGTTGCCCCTCAGTCTGTGTCCTAATCTCCTGTTCTTATGAGGACACTTGTCATATTGGATTAGAGCCCACCCATAAAACCTCATTCTACCTTAATCACCTCTTTAAAGACCCTATCTCCAAATACAGCCATATTCTGAGGTACTGGGGGTTAGGACTTCAACACAGGAATTTGGGGCAAGTGACACACATCAGCCCATAACATCCGTGTTCCTCTAAATTATTTAAATCTAAGACTGATTTGGAGAAGCTAATTTCAAAAGTTACCACTACATATGTTTATTTTGACATAAATCTTTACAGTGAAAGGATCTATTGGTTATTACATGAAAATTCCATTTCAGAAAGTGAGGTTAGGCCTCTCCCTCCCCACACCCTCTATCTACCCTTGAAAGTTTGCTTTTTAAGGAACTAAAATGAGAACTAAACAGCTTTTAAAGACTGGTCTTCTCCATATCCAGTCTTCCTTGCTCATCAAGTCTGCACTAAAATCCTACTTTCACCACGAGGCCTCTCCTATCCTCCCCCAGCCACATGGGCTTTCTCCTCTTCTAAACTCTGAGAACACATTAATCATGGCTCCCTGGCAACACAAACTTCTACCTTGAAATAGAGTTTTCTGTCCACATGTTTCGTTTTCCCTGTAGATTAGATATTCCTTAAGGACTTGCCTGATTCATTTGTGGTACATACTTGTCCAACAAGGAGGTAGCAGGGTATATCTACTGCCCTGTTCTCGTGGCTTGATATGAAGGGCCCCTTTCCAATGTTATTTTCCAAATATCCTTTCTCCAGTGCTTTATGGCCAGGCCTCTGAAATTATACTTCCCTTCTTGTCACTCCCAAATACCTCCAGCATAACCCTCATCAGACTTTCTTGGTCTTAGTCTTTCTCCTTCTTTTACAACCCCATGACCTTCATCAGCAATAATGAATATTGCTGAAGTCCTCTCCTTTTCTGTCTCATCCTTGGGTGGAGAGTAGAGGGAGGGTCCTTGCCCTGACAAGCAATGCAGCATACTTTTATGGATATAGGTTATATGGGAGCTCCTAGTCCCACTACAAAGCCCCAGGCTCTACAGTGGAAAATGCAGAGATCAAATGGGCCACTCCAGATAAAAGCCTCAGAGGAGATGGAATTAAGATGTGAGGCTTTGTGTTCATTGCAGTACTGTTCACAATAGCCAAGATGTGGAAACAACCTAAATGTTCATTGACAGATAAATGGACAAAGACAATGTGGTATATCCATACAATGAAATATTATTCAGCTTTAAAAAAGAAGGAAACTCTGCTATATGCAACAACATGGATGAACCAGTAGGACATTATGCCAAGTGAAATAAGCCTGCCACGGAAGGGAAAAAACTGCATGACTTCATTCATATTAGGTGTCTAAAGTAGTCAGATTAATAGAAACAGACAGTAAGTAGAGTGGTGGTTGTCAGGGGGTGGGAGAAGGGGGAAACAGGGAGTTGCTGTTCAACTGGTATAAAATTTCAGTTATATGAGATGAATTTGTTCTAGAGATCTGCTGAACAATTTTGTGCCCATAGTTAACAATACTGTATTGTGCACTTAAATATCTGTCAAGAGGGTAGATCTCTTGTGAAGCACTCTTACCACAATAAAAAAAAAAAAAAAAAAAAAAAATTAAGATGTGAGCTGGCCCACCCAGCAGAGGGCAGTGCTGTGCACACAACCAACCACTTCAGCTAGTGGCCACAGGAGGCCTGGACTGCTCCTGTGTCTGAGCAATGGCGCAGGTGTTTTTCCTTGAGCGGGGAGCTGGGGGGCGGTGGGGGGAGGGGGGGGCAATTGTTGTTTCTTTTTGTTTGATTCTACTTTGTTTTCATCTTAAAATCCTGGTTTTGTTAAAGTGAAATTTTTTTCTTAAAAATTAACACCAGCAATAAAAATGATGTGTTTCTTCCTCCAAACTTGAAGAGTGGAAGAAAATTAAAGTTCATTTGGATATGGTGCAGATTCTAATAACATATATCAGTTTACAGTTGGGCATGCTCATAGCTGTAATTTCAGCCTTTGGGAGGCCAAGGCAGATGGATCACTTGAGCCTGGGAAGCCAAGACCAGTCTGGGACACATAGTAAGACCCTGTCTCAACAAAAAACATCAAAAAAATTAGCCAGGCATGGTGGTGCACACCTGTAGTCTCAGTTACTTAGGTGGTGGAGGCACAAGAATCAACTGAGTCTGGGAGATGGAAGTTGCAGTGAGCTGAGATCTCACCACTGCACTCCAGTCTGGATGACAGAGCAAGACCCTGTCTCAAAACAAACAAGCAAAAAGCATATGTCAGCACACTGAACTATTGTCCTTTATTGACTGTCTTTAAAAAGTCTTCAGTGTTTATGCTTTGAGTAGTAAAACAGAGAAGGCAGCACTCAGGTGTATCTGCACCTTCTCCTTTGAGAAAAAAATCCACAGGTGCCACACAAATAGGACATTTACTATTTCCTTTAAAATAACAAGATAGAGCAAAATAATTTGTACTCATAGGGAATCCAAGAAATTCTAACTTATTTCACAGGAATTACTGCATTTAATCTTCCCCAGCTGCCTCTGTTACTCAAGGAGCAGATATGAGATGCCTACAAAAGGCCTCAGAAATACTGAATTAGTCTATAAATGTGCTTAGCATTGAGGTGGTGAATTGCTTATAGGTGTTCAATGGAAATAAATCAAAGAGCATCAGAGAAAAAATAAGTAAGTTTTCTTGCCAATAAAAGAAAACACACCTCTCAGCTATGTCTGAGAAATCCTTTGTCAGGGCAAGGGACATGCAGTAGATTACTCAGGAACTGCTGAGGTTTGTAAAAGCTAACTTCATTCCAATAGGACAAGGTGGGGCTGGTTTTCTAAGGCTAAAATGTGGGATACAGAAGAAGTACCTTTCTAGAATTAGGTTTGTTCAGTTGAAGGGTGAAGTGGGGCATTAGGTCCTTGGGTGACAGAGTGAGGAGGAGATGACACAGAGCAGGGGAGAGACTGGAGGAGGAAAGAACAGTATTCCGCTACCTCCCCCTACCCCCTGAGGCTTTGACTGATCCCAGGGAAGTATGCATCTGATAGGAAGAGTGAACACTGGAGAGGGCATGACAAATTATGTGAGGCTCCCATCTCTTTCCAAAGAGAGGACTCACCCTCTTTGCTCATCTCAGTGTCTTTAATATTTTCTCAATAGCCATCCACATTGATCCTAGGCAAGTAGCCTTCATGAAATTCAAATAATTAAGAAAACATGTAGTTAGCCTTCCTCCATGTTCAGGTAGTATCCATGTAATATTTCTTATTTTACTGTGGACCAAGGCTGGAGTACTTAGGTTGGATGATTGAGTGATTTTCTTTTCTATCTTGGTCTTGTTTTGTCTGTTGGAAAAGTATAATTTGTGATTATCTGTATAAAATGTCAACCTTGGGTGATGTCTGAAAAAAATGGTGAAGTTAGGACCTCTGAAAATTCTTTCCTCCATCAAAGGAATCTGACAGAAATGATCAGAATCAACTTTTTCAGAGCTCTAAAAATTAAATAAAGGTTTACAACAAGCAGTGGGGTATATATTCAAGAACAAAATGTCTGAATCTCGGTAAGAACAGCAAGCTTTGTGGCATTTTGTCTTGTCCTAGTCTCTTCTCTCCCTGCCCTGCAGTAGCCTTGAAAAATAACTACCCATAATCATTGTGAAAATAAGCAGGCTAGCAGTCACCAAATGGAGGCTGGAGCTCTTTCAAAGCATCTTTTCTCAAGAATTACCATAATTTGACCTGTCTGGTAGTTCCCTGGAAGACTTCCCTGACAAAGTTGTCTTTATTTAACCTGTTTTGGAGCTCAGCCAGTGCAAAAAGCCTCCAGACTCCTATCCCCCACAAACAAAAATCCTTTTCTCCAAGGGGCTTCGGTTACAGGCAGTTGTTTAACTTCATGGCTGCCTGAGGCAGAGAATAGCAGGTGGAAAAAACAATAGAATAGACAAACCAAAAACTTTAAAGGAAAACTGGGAAATTAGATGGTCATAGGGGATTTGAAAAACTCCAACATGTTCAAGGGAATCTGGAAGACTACACGCACATATTAGGCTGTACACATGTTCAGGAAACACCAGAAAGGGCCCTAAGTTCTCACCTCTGGCTGACCTGCAGGCTCTACACAAGCAGGAAATGAAGGCTAAGGCAGAGTTTCCAACCACTTTGCTGAGAATTGAATGTGTGCCCTAACATGCAAACATTGGGAGTCAATCATTGGCAAAAATTTGGAGGCTTATTGGTTCCAGGGAGTTAAGAAAATAATTGTCCAATAATCAGATGACCACTAAGCTGAGTAGAGACTTCAACAGCCACCTATGACAAAAATACAGACTTTACAGAATTAGTCCAGAGAAGTCACTAAATAAACAAACAATAATAACAACAAAAAGACAACATATTAATAACAGAAGGAAATTTACAGATATGTGGCACTTAAATAATATATTTCTACAAAACCAATGAGTCAAAGAAATCACAGGGGAAATTAGAAAATATTTTGAGATTCATCAAAATGAACATGCTATACACCAAAACTTACGGGATGCAATAAAAGCAGTGTTTAGAGGGAAATTTATGGCATAAATGCCTATAATAAAAAAGAAGAAACACCTAAAATCAATAAAATGTCATCTTATACACATTTTGGTATATTTTCTAAAGTGGTAAAAAAAAAAAAAAAAGAAAATGGGGGGCGGGGGTAATGGTTAACTAATGCTGTGTCTATTTCACCTATTTGCTTTTCCTCCTTGGAAAATTTTTGAGGGATTTTGTCGCAATCTGAGTAGGACCATTGAAATGTGTCACACATCTTTCACAATGTTATCAGTGAAAGAGGCTTAGAAGGACAAAAAAATGAGAACCACTGGCCTAGACCAGTCTTTATGAAATGCGAGGGTATCTGATAGGGTGTGATTATGGAAGCAGAATCCCTATGAGTGCTATGAAATAAGGAATTTATTAAAGGAATTACACCAGTACTATTCCATAGAGCTTTCTGCAATTATGGAAGTGTTATACTTCTGCACTGTACAATAACACAGGCAGTAGACACATATGTGAAATGTGGCTAGTACAATTGAGAAAATGTTGCATTTTATTCCATTCTAATTCATTTTAATTTTAATAGTCACACATGGCTAGTGGCCGCTGTACTGGACAGCACAAGATTAGGTCTTATCCAATTACAAGGCTGGTGAAGAAGTCTACAGTCTGCTCATGGCCAACAGTAGGAAAGAGAAGCTGACTGTGAAGTGGAGGAGAGGGAGGAAAAACTGGAAACCACAAGAAGAGATGACGACCCATGTCTGCCTCTCAGCACCTTCAATCTTGGTGATGTGACCTGCATAAGAAGACAGTGCCCTTTGCCTCAGCACTGCACACGCACCTTGCTCAAGGCTCAGAGAAGCTGAAGGGGAGATCCAGCAAGAGCTGCAGTCTTGGCCTCTGCCCTACTTTAACAAGGTAAGCCAACAGATCACTGACAAGGTTTATGGTCTGTCTTTGGAGTATAATGGCTACTGTGTCACTGCCATGAATGTTTCCTGGATCCACCCTAACTCAGAAACACACAGGGAAGGAAATTCTGGGCAATTCTGTACAATACCAACCATCCCAGAAGGCCCAGAAAGGGACAATGCCGACTCTTACTTCCACTCTCCTTGGGCCCCTCCTCAATTCCAATGGATGTAGCCTGGCTGGACCCTTTGTCCTTCTCTCATCCTTTACTCTTGAAGTACATAGAAAACAGGCCATCTTGGATTTGGCCAGGGCCTGTCTGGTGACTGGTGACTGACAGTACTGGGCTGGGCTCAGTACCAGTGTTTGGGGAGTGTGATCGAAGATGACCAACTAGATGCAGCCAGGAAACGCCTCTAGAACCAAGAAAAACCAAAATACCAAGTAAACCATCATACTTTGAACAGATATTTTGAGAGAAAATAGACACCATGTTTGAAGAGGGAGGAAGCTGGGAAGCCTGCATGAAGTCACTGAGCACCAGGGCTGTCTCCAGGTCTTGAAGAGGTCCTAAGGAAGGGGTGAGTGAAGGAACTCCAGGGGACCACACTCCCACTGCAGACCTCTGAGATCCTAGCTGCAAGAGATCCCACGACCTCCATAGACATTTGAATTGGCAGAGGAAACTGCACAGAGAGCAGACAGAAGCAGAGCTCAAACCTGAGTGGAGCCCAGAAGGTTTCAGAGCCTGCAGTGTAGCTGCAGCAAAACGCGACCATAAGTGCTCATTCCCCAAGACACTCTATCTTTCTCTGAGTGCCTGTAGCTCCTGCTTACTGCCAGGCCGCAAAAGACAAAGACTACCTTTCCTGCATGACCAGAGTGCATCTGATCTGCATGCACCCTTCGTCCACTGACCCCTCCCAAGACCACCTGCCTGGCCACTCCCACAGGAGGGTACCTACAACACAGCCTCCACTGCCCCACCGGAGTGTTTTGCCAGCAGCCTGGGAGTGGTTCAGTCCCCCAAGCATGGCTGGCCCTTAACCCTGAGGGGTCAGTGGAAAAAAAAAATGCAGGCCTGGTCCGACCCACCCGAGGATCTGAGCATGTCACCCAGGGGTACTGAGCTGAGATCTGTGGCCTGAGCTTAAGTGGAGGAGGAGGCCCCCTCTCTCAGAACACTAAGAAGATTGTGACGTGGGTTCATGTGCCACTGTAGAAGCTGGGCATCCCTATACTTGCAAGCCCAGTCTAGGAAAGATGTAGCCTGTTAGCCAGCCACAGCTTTTGTCCCAAAAAGCCTCACAGCCTAGAACACCTGGAACAGTCCAGTGATCTGGGCACAGAAGGCTGGAACAAGTCTAGTTGGTTGCGTCTGCACTTGAGGCAGATGCCGGAGAGAGACCTGATCAGGGGAGTGTGAGTTGCATGGGTCCCACAACAGTCTGCTGGGCTAAAAACCTCAGGCCATGGGTGGCACACCCATTACACACCCACAGTACCACCATCTTGCCTGGGGATCCTCCACTCCTGACCCACTGCATCACCAGTCCAACCACAGACATACCCCACAACCAGCTCTGACACTGACAAGTCCAGAGGACCAGCAGGTCCCCAGGGAGTTGTGGGTCTCCTGGTGACCTAACTTTTGACTTGGACTGCTCCTGTGGGAGGAGGGAACACAGCCTGCCAAAGCCCCCTTGAGGTTAAGGAAATACAAGCTCGGCTCCGGTAATTGAAGGGGGTTCCACCAAGGCCCAGGAACAGACTTGGTGATGGAGTCATCCCTTGCCACCTCCTCCTCCCCTCCTCAGAGCACTGCTGCATATGCGCTGAAATACAAGAGGCCTGCAGCTCAGTAAGGGCCTATCTTCTGGCCCTTACTCTTAAGCGCCATCTACTGCACCTTAGCCTGCATTACACCACCAAACAAAAACATCTTCAGCATGCAACGGCTATGAAACCCATTCAAAACTCAGGTTCTCTGACACAAAGGTCCTCTACAAAGCCTTGGTCCTCTGAAACCACCGAGAAATGAAGCCAATTGCTATACACAACATACACCATAGTCAAACCCTCAAGGGAAAAAAATATATAAAAACAAAAAGCTTTAGCCAAATGACAGCAATTTCAAAAAGAAAAATCAACACTAGCCCTCAGATGAGAGTCAGCACCAGGACTCCAGCAATTCAAAAAGTCAGTATTTTCTTACCTCTAAAGGACTGCACTAGTCCCTCACAATGAATCCTAATCAGAATGAAATGTCTGAAGGGACAGACATAGAATTCGGAATCTGAATGGCAAGGTAGTTCAACAACATTCAAGAGAAAGTTAAAATCCAATTCAAGGAAGCCAGGAAAATGATCCAAGACTTTAAAGATTACATAGCCATTTTAAGAAAGAATCAAATTGAACCTCTAGAATTGAAACATCCACTACAGGAATTTCAAAATACAGTTGGATGCATTAACAACAGACTAGATCAAGCTGAAGAAATAATTTCAAAGCTCAGAGACTGGTCCTTTGAGTCAACCCAGTCAGACAAAAATAAAGAAAAAAGAATTTTTTAAAAAACAACAAAGCCTCCAACAAATATGGGATTATGTAAAGAGACCAAACATACAATTTATTAACCTTCCTAAGAGAGAAGGAGAGAGAGTAAACAACTTGGAAAACATATTTGGGGAAATAACCCATGAAAATGTCCCCAACTACAATAGAGAGGTCATCATGAAATATCAAGGAATTCAGAGAATCCCTACAAGAAACTATATAAGGTGACCATCCCCAAGACACATAGTCATCAGACTTTCCAAGGTCAGTGTAAAAGAAAAAATTCTTAAAGGCAGCTAGAGAAAAGGATCGTATCACTAAGGAACCCCATCAGGCTAACAGTGGACTTCTCAACAGAAACCATACAAGCCAGAAGAGATTGGGGGCCTATGTTGAACATCCTCAAAGAAAAGAAATTCCAATGAAGGATTTCATTTTCTGCCAACCTAAGCTTCATAAGCAAAGGAAAAATAAAATCCTTTACAAACAAGCAATTGCTAAGGTAATTCATTACCACTAGATGAGCTTTACAAGATATCTTTAAGAGAGTTCTATTTTTTTTTTTTTTTTTTGAGACAGAGTCTCGCTCTGTCGCCCAGGCCGGAGTGCAGTGGTGCGATCTCTGCTCACAGCAAACTCCGTCTCCTGGGTTCACGCCATTCTCCTGCCTCAGCTTCCTGAGTAGCTGGGAATACATGTAGGCGCCCGCCACCAGACTGGCTAATTCTTTTTATTTTTAGTAGAGACGGGGTTTCATCATGTTAGCCAGGATGGTCTCGATCTCCTGACCTCGTGATCCGCCCGCCTCGGCCTCCCAAAGTGCTGGAATTACAGGCATGAGCCACCATGCCCAGCCAAGAGAGTTCTAAACCCGGAAAGGAAAGAACAATACCTGCCACCCTAAAAACACACATAAGTTCATAACCCATGGACCCCATAAATCAACTACACAATTGAGACTACAAAGCAACCAGCAAATAACACCAAAACAGGATCCAAATCTCACATATCACTACTAATATTTAATGTAAATGGTCTAAACGCTCCATTCAAAAGGCACAGAGTGGGAAGTTGGATATAAAACCAAAACGCAACCTTCTGTTGTCTGCAAGAGACTCACCTTACATGCAATGACATCCATAGGCTCAAAGTAAAGGAGTGGAGAAAGATTTATCACACAAACAGAAAACAATAAAGAGCAGGTGTTGCTATTCTTGTATCAGGTAAAACAGACTTTAAACTAACGATAGTAAAAAAGAACAAAAAAGCTATTACATAATGATAAAGGGCTCAATTCAACAAGAAGACTCAACTATCCTAAATATATTCACACCCAACACTGGAGCACCCAGATTCATAGAACAAGTACTTGTAGACCTACAAAACGTCTTAGACAGCCACACAATATGGGGAAATTCAACGCTCCACTAACTGCATTAAAACAGATCAAGGCAGAAAATGAACAAAGAAATTCTGATCTTAAACTTAAAACATGACCAACTGGACCTAAAACACATCTACAGAATTCTCCATCCAAGGACCACAGAATATACATTCTCATCTGCACATGGAATGTACTCGACCATGCTCAGTTGACCATGTTCCACTAGACCATGGAACAAGATCGGCCACATGCTCAGTCATAAAACAAATCTCAATAAATTTTTAAAAATCAAAATCATAGCAAACATATTCTCAGACCACAATGAAATAAAAACACGAATACCAAGATGATCTCTCAAACCACACAATTACATGGGGACTACACAACTTGCTCCTGAATGACTTTTGGGTAAACAATGAAATTAAGGCAGAAATTTTAAAAATTATTTGAAATAAATGAAAACAGACACAACACACCAAAATCTCTGGGAAGCAGCAAAAGCAGTGTTAAGAAGAAAGTTTATAGTTTCAAGATACAAAATCAGTGTACAAAAATCAGTAGCATTTCTAGACACCAATAACATTCAATTGCTTTTGAGGGCTTAGCTATAAATTATTCACCATGAATGATGTCCAGAATGGTGTTTCCTAGGTATTCTTCCAGAACTTTTATAGTTTTTGGTCTTATATTTAAGTCTTCTATCTATCTTGAGTTTATTTTTGTATATGGTGATAGCTAGGGGTCCAGTTTCATACTTCTGCATATGGATATAAGTCAGTTATTCCAGGCTCACAAGCCAAGTCAATAACAAAATCCTATTTACCATAGCCACAAGAAAATAAAATAAAATAACCTAGGAATACATCTAACCAAGGTGGTGAAAGATCTCTACAGGGAGAACTACAAAACGTTGTCAAATAAATAATAGATGACACAAACAAATGGAAAGACATTCCATGCTCATTGATTGGAAGAATCAATATTTTTAAAATATCCATACTGCCAAAGCAATCTACAGATTTAATGCTATTCCTATTAAACTTTACCAATGCCATTTTCCACAGAATTTTTAAAAAGTATTATGAAATTTATATGGAACCAAAAATGAGCCCAAATAGCTAAAGCAATTCTAAGCAAAAGGAGCAAAGTTGGAGCCATCATGCTACCTGACTTCTAACTATACTGCAAGGCTACAGTAACCAAAACAGCATGGTACTTGTACAAAACCAGACACATAAACCAATGGAACAGAATAGAGAACCCAGAAATAAAGTTGTATATCTACAACCAACTGATCTTCAACAAACTTAACAAAAATAAGAAATGGGGAAAGGACTTCCTATTTAATAAATGGTCCTGTGATAACTGACTTATATCCATATGCAGAAGTATGAAACTGGACCCCTAGCTATCACCATATACAAAAATAAACTCAAGATAGATAAAAGACTTAAATATAAGACCGAAAACTATTAAAGTTCTAGAATACCTAGGAAACATCATTCTGGACATCATTCATGGCAAATAATTTATGGCTAAGTCCTCAAAAGCAATTGTAATAAAACCAAATTTGACAAGTGAGACCTGGTTAAATTAAAGAGCTTCTGCACAGCAAAAGAAACTATCAACAGAGTAAACAGACAACCTATAGGATGGGAGAAAATATTCACAAACTATGCATCTGACAAAGGTTTACTATCCAGAATCTATAAGGAACTTAAATAAACCAACAAGCAAAAAACAACCCCACTAAAAACTAGCTAAAGGACATGAACAGACATTTCTCAAAAGAAGACATACAAGGAGCCAACAAACATATGGAAAAATGTTCCTCATCACTAATCATCAGAGAAATGCAAATCAAAACCACGATGAGATACCACCTCACACCAGTTGGAATGGCTATTATTAAAAAGTCAAAAAACAATAGATGCTGGCAAGGTTGCAGAGAAAAGGGAATGTTTATACACTGTTGATGGGAAAATAAATTAGCTCAGCCACTATGGAGAACAGTTTGGAGATGTCCTAAAGAACTAAAAATAGAACTACCATTTGATCCAGTAATCTCATAACTAGGTATATTCCCAAAGAAAAATAAAGCATTCTATCTAAAAGACACATGCACTCATGTGTTCATTACAACACTATTTACAATAGCATACGTGGTATCAACCTAGGTGCCTATCAATTATGGATTGGATAAAGAAAATATGGCGTATATACATATGAATACTATATATAAAAAAGCCATAAAAAAGAATGAAATCATGTCCTTTGCAGCAACATGGATGCTGCTGGAAGCCATTATCCTAAGCAAATGAGTGCAAAACAGAAAACCAAATACCACATGTTTTCACTTATAAGTAGGAGCTAAACATTGGGTACACATGGACATAAAGATCGGAAAGGTCGACACTGGGGACTACAAGAAGGGGGAGGGAGGGAGGAAAGGGTTGAAAAGCTACTTATTGGGTACTATGCTCACTACCTTAGTGATGGGTTCAATCCTACCCCAAAAGTCAGCATCACACAATATACCTTGTAACAAACCTGCACATCTACCCCTCAATCTAAAATAAAAGTTGAAAATTTTTTTAAAAATACACAGAGGCTGGGCGCAGTGGCTCACGCCTGTAATCCCAGCACTTTGGGAGGCCGAGGCGGGCCGATCACGAGGTCAGGAGATCGAGACCATCCTGGATAACACGGTGAAACCCGGTCTCTACTAAAAATACAAAAAAATAGCCGCGCGTGGTGGCAGGCGCCTGTAGTCCCAGCTACTCGGGAGGCTGAGGCAGGAGAATGGCATGAACCCGGGAGGCGGAGTTTGCAGTGAGCCGAGATGGCGCCACTGCACTCCAGCCTGGGTGACAGAGCGAGACTGGAAAAAAAAAAAAAAAAAATACACAGAAAGCAGTTTAGAGTTTACTAATCAGTAGTACATTTAAGGTTGCTCTTCTAAAACTAAGGCATTGCACTGAGAAAATTGTCCATTTTATTTATCAAAAGAAAAATTCAGTGAACTTTTACTCACTGTCTGACCATAGTGAGAATCAGAATGAATGAATGCGAATGTCTGTCCTAACAAATCCCTCTGGTTCTACTTCAGTTCCTGCTGTCTCCATATCTTTCATCAGTGTGTGGAAGAGGAATGTGGTGAAACTGAAGTGGCAGCTTGTTCTTGGAGAACAACAAAAAGGCACTTAAAATTTACTCCTTAGGAGCTGTCGAAAGAGTTTGGCAATAAATACAAAGTAATGTTCAGAATAAAAAGAGCAATGATCTATAATCCCATTTTCACATCTATTATAAAGGCCAACCATGTGTTTCATCCAAGACAAACTGATTTTATTAACACAATGACCAGACATGTATAAATGACAATATGAGTTTATTTTATAAGCTTGGATCTCACATTTCCATTCTATTGCAGAGATTCACACTTACCCAATTCTAACAAGAGTTGGATAAACTAGGGTCTTCCTAAAATAACAATGATTATTCTTCGCGAAAGAGTCACAAGCAAAGTCTACACTTGAGAATGTCCAGATTGTCTTTCATGCTGTGTGCATTAAGCAATGTTTCATTTTTAGATCTGGTATATGGACACTATGGATGAATATGTAGATTAATTAGAACAAGTTTATCAAGTTCTTTGAGAGTCTTGGAAGACAAAGTAAAGTAATTCAAGGATTCAGTCCAGACTAAATAGTGTGGCCTAATAGATCAAAACCCTGCAAGAAATCAAGCTGTGGAAAAGTAATAATGTAAATAAAAATGTGATTTCAATCTCTGCTTGGCGACTGTCCTCCCTCAGGCCACTAAGGCTCGGTGCCATCAGATGCATTAATGCTGGGAAATTGGTCACTCGTGGGGGAGGTGGGGATGGTGAAAAGCTTTTTTGCCTGTAGATCCGGGGGAACTGCTTATAAGCCTGAAATGCATTCAGCTGATGCACCAGACATCAGTTACTGAAGAAGCAGAGGTGAGGAACTTCCCCTAGCATTGACCTAAGAAGATAAATGCATGGCAATGTGCTGAGTTACTTCGACAATGCAGAGACACCCAATGTCAAAATGCCACAGGGCTATCCAGTGTTGCAAGGCTGGAACTGGGTTTGCCATGAGACTTTTAAAGCAGTGGGATTTCTGACTGAACTGTCTGCAAAGATGCAGACCTCCCCAGTACGCCACTCCCACCATTCATTGTAGGAAGAGCAGAGTAACATTTGTCCTAGGTAACAATGATGAATGATCCTCAAGTCTTGATGCAAACCAACAGTGCTGGGACCACAGAGTGGCCTGAGCAAAATACATATGGGTAGTAACTAAGACATTTCCAAGGTATTCCTAGTCTTTCAACAGTGCTCTGAAAATGGCATGTGATCCAACCCCTGAAGCTACCAAAGGGTTTAGGAATTTGGCTGGAGAAAAATACAGGGATGAGTATCCAAACTCTAGGCCCACAAACCCTTTACTCAGATTTGGAAATCTTCCTGGGGCACAGAAGTTTAACAGCACAGGATTAAGAGGTAGGACATTGGAGTCAGACATCCTGGTTTCAGATTCTGATCTATCACTTAATAGCTGTGTAATCTTGTGAAGCGTACTTAACTTCTCTGAGTCCCAGTTTTCTCATCTACAAAATGGACATTAACTGTAATATTTATGCAAATGAATTAGGACTAGGTTGGTTTGCAAACGGCAGGTAATTTAAGACAACAGTAGTTTTAACAAAATAGTTTATTTCTCTCTCATGTAAACATAGCAGTCCAGATTGGGAATTGCAACCCCACATCAGGAAGGACTCCGTCTTCTTTCACCTATTTGCTTCACCATCTTCAGTTTGTGGCTCTCATCTTCTGGTTGCAGATGGAACTCCAGCTCCAGTCTTCACACTCACATTCCACACAGAGGAATTAGGAGAACGGGAAAGAAGGGAATGGCCTTTCCCTTTATAGACATGTCTGCAAACTGTACAACACTCTTATTTATCTTCTTTCACTGGAGCTTAGTCACATGGCCACATGTGGCTGCAAGAGAGCCGGGGACATGAAGTCTTTATTTTGGATGTCCACATACCCAGATGCAATTGGGAAAGACTACTATGGAGAGGAAACAATGATATAAGGAGATACACATTATTCTCTGCTACCCAACCTATCCAGCTATCATGAGGACTGAACAAGATAATGCTGGTAAAGTGCTTTGCACAGAGCCCAGGCCAAAGGAAATGTTCCATGAATGGCTGGGATTGCTGCCATCCCCCCTCTACCCAGAGCATCCAGGCTTGGTTCCGTGTTGTCAGGAAGGCACTGCAGCTGCTCGACAGGAGGCAGATGTAGGACATGAAGAGATGCTGTTTGGGGAGCATGGAGGGTGCAGAGGGCTGCTGGTGAGCAGGGCTGAGGCTAGGGTGAGGTACACACCTCAGGTGCAAAGTGCAAGGGATGCCAAATAACTCAGTATTCAAGAAAAAATATTAATGCAATATTTTACAAATCAAAATGAGGCCGGGCGCGGTGGCTCACACCTGTAATCCCAGCACTTTGAGAGGCCGAGGCAGGTGGATCGTGAGGTCAGGAGATTGAGACCATCCTGGCTAACATGGTGAAACCCCAACTCTACTAAAAATACAAAAAATTAGCTGGGTGTGGTGGCGGGCGCCTGTAGTCCCAGCTACTTGGGAGGCTGAGGCAGGAGAACGGCGTGAACCCAGGAAGTGGAGTTCGCGGTGAGCCAAGATTGCGCCACTGCACTCCAGCCTGGGGGACAGAGCAAGACTCCATCTCAAAATAAATAAATAAATAAATAAAAATAAAAATAAAAATGAATGAAAAAAACTATAATGAACAAAATATCATAATTGTAAGTAAAGGCAGTATCTGACTCTGTCTTGCACAACTCACCTCATTCCCTTCACCTAATCCTGGCCCTGCCGATCCCTTCTTTCTGGCAGCATTTTCTCTAGCCTGAGAGAATTAATGCAGTTTTGAAGGAGCTACATCTGCAATAATTAAATCAGACCCAATAAAATATAAAATACCTAAGGCACGTAGATATCTTTAATCTGTACATTAAAGAAACAACACTATTTTAAATTACAAAACCTGTACCATATAAAACACAAAAAAGAAAATTAAAAGCATCCAAAATTGCACACTAAGACAGAATCTTCATTAACATTTTATTGTCTATCTTTCTAGTTTTAAGCAATATATTTTCTATTTAAAATGGAATCAATCCAATATATACTATAACCTATATTTTCCTTTAACAATATTTCTGTATCATTATTCTTCCATGATACAATTTTTGTGTGTTACTCATTGTGTGTGTACACCAAATTTAGAGTGTTTCAAAATTTTTTGGTCTTATAAACAATAAATATTCTTGTAGTTAAATTGTTGTTACAATTACCTGTTTATTTACCTGATATAAATTCTTAGAAGGGGAATTGCTAGTCAACCTTCTTAAGATTGCCAAACAGCCTTCCAGAAAGTTCTTCCAATTTATATTTCTCCGAGAAGCATATGAAAACATTTTTCCCATATCCTTGGCGACATGGAGTATAATCGACTTTTTTAAATCTCTACTGATTAAAATAGTGAAAAACTAAAACATTTTCATTCACATTCCTTTGATTGCTAATGAAGGTCTTTTTCTTTTTTTTCATTTTTATTTAAATTTGTTTAAATAAGTTGCCTGATAAGCTAAGCCCCATGATGGAAGGACGTATGCCTGTTTGTTCATTTAGGTCTCTGGGGCATCTGTAACTGTGCCTGACAAATATAAGTGCTCAGTAGTTACTGGATGGATGATGTCCAACACTTGTAAGACTTCTTTATCCAAGGAATTAACATTTAGATGAGTTTTACCTTTTTTAGTTTATCATGTGCCCTTCAGTTTTACTTATGAATTTTTAAAAAATCAAATGAATGTTTTCCTTCATGTTTTCTCTCTCCTTGCCTCAGGATTAGTGATATTATATATACCAAGACTGTGTGTGTGTGTGTGTGTGTGTGTGTGTGTGTGTGTGTGTATACATTTTTTTTCTATTTTACTTTTTGTTTTTAAATCATGTGGGCCTTATTTTGCTCTCTTTAGAGTGCAAAATAGAGTGTTTCATTTTTCCATATAGTGAGCAATTTGTCTCAAAAGTATTTGTTGAATTACGTGCCATTTCTCAGTCAAATCAAACTGCCATTGTCGCTGATGTGAAATGCCTTGTCCTTATCTAAACTTGAATCTCTTTCTGAACTTTCTATTTTTTCATTGGGCTTGCCTCTCTGCACCAGTATCATGCTGCTTTAAAAATTGTTTTGACATCAGCATAGGCAATTCTCTCCTCATTATACATTTTTCTAAAAATTCTCATTTATTCTCTCATGTTTATTATTTCAGGAACACATGTGAATCATATGTTCACATTTTCTTATAAATCTCCATTGAGGGCCAGGTATTGGTGGCTCATGCCTATAATCTCAGCAATTTGGGAGGCCAGGGCAGGAGGCTCACTTGAGCCCAAGAGTTCAAGACCAGCCCGGGTAACATAGTGAGACCGCCAATCTCAAAAAAAAGTCCCCATTGAGATTTTATTGATATTGCATAACATTTATAGATTAACTTGGTGACAAAATAGATCATTATAAAAATTCCCTATACAGGGATATCATGTGTCTAGAATTTAATAAAGCATGTTATAGATTCCTTACATGTGTCCTGAACATTCTCTATTGAATTTATTCCTAGGTATTTTATATTTTAATTACCATTTTAATGGAATTTTTTCTTTCATTTGTATTTACTTTCTCACTGGTTATTGCTCTAGTATTAAAAAGCTATTATTCTGTACATATTTTTAATAAGCCACTTTACTCAATATTCTTTACATATGAGTTTATTAGTCTTTCCAGATAGACTGTCTTCTGTAAAGTCTTTTTTATTTTTTCCTCTGTATCAATATTTATACCTCTCGTTTTGTTTTCTTACCTTATTGCCATTCTTTAAACTTTGAAAGCAATACTTAATAATAATTGTTATAGTAAGTATCTTCCTTTGCCTTGTTTTTAACTTGAAGAGAAATATTTTTACTTTTTTACTATTAATTTCAGGTTATACTAAATTTTTATTTTTTTTTAGGAGTCTCACTCTGTCACCCAAGCTGGAGTGCAATGGCATGGTATCGGCTCACTGCAACCTCCACCTCCTGGGTTCAAGTGATTCTCCTGCCTCAGCCTCCTGAGTAGCTGGGACTACAGGTGTGCACCACCATGCCCAGATGATTTTTGTTTTTTCAGTAGAGACGGGGTTTCACCATGTTGCCCAGGCTGGTCTCGAATTCCTGACCCCAGGTGATCTGCCACCTTGGTCTCCCAAAGTGCTGGGATTACAGGTGTGAGCCACTGCACCCAGCCAGTATTCTTAATTAGGTTAAAAAAAACTTTATTTCTCTCTAAGAATTTTTTTTAAAATCAGGAATGGATGTTGAATTTCATCAAATGTTTTTGATACTAAAGTACTAGTAATTTTCTTCATTCTAGTAATATGATTGATTACATTAATAAATTTCCTGAAATTATATCATTCTTATATTTCTAGAATAAACTTACTTTGTCATAGTATTTTTTAGGATGCATAGTATTGATCATATATATATTATATATATGGGAGTTTATTAAGTATTAACTTACATGATCACAAATTCAAACAATAGGCTGTCTGCAAGCTTAAGAAGCAAGGAGAGCCAGTTCAAGTCTCAAAACTGAAGAACTTGGAGTCCGATGTTTGAGGGCAGGAAGCATCCAGCATGGGAGAAAGATGTAGGCTGGGAGGCTAAGCCAGTCTCATCTTTTCACGTTTTTCTGCCTGCTTTACATTTGCTGGCAGCTGATTAGATTGTGCCCACCAGATTAAGGGTGGGTCTGCCTTTCCCGGCCCACTGACTCAAATGTTAATCTCTTTTGGCAACACCCTCACAGACAAACCCAGGATCAATACCTTGCATCCTTCAATCCAATCAAGTTGACACTCAGTATTAACCATCACAGACTATTACTTATAATTTTATATTTCATCTATAGTTGGCTCTCTTTGGGGTTCTAATATGTCAAGTTTTGGTATCAGAGTTATCAAGTTTTCTAAAATAAATGGTAAAGATTTCCATTTCCCTTCCTTTTGGCTTTTAATAACACAGGAATTATGTGTTCTTTGATGATTTAAAATAACTTGTCTCTAAGTTTCTCTGGATCCAGTACCTTTAACAATAGATCTTTAACAAAATTTCCTACCTTTTCTATGCTTTTTGTTTTATTTTCTCTATTAAGATTCTCAACTTCTTTTATAAGACTTGATCATTTTCATTTTTATTCTTTAAATCTTTGATTTAATCATGATTTTTGAGTTTATCCACATAAAAATATGCATGGTATTTTCACAAAATTTTTCATAGTCTCTTTTGTATTTTTGCCTAAGTCTACTTCTCATTATTGATATTTTACGTTGGAATTTTTGTGTATTTTTTTCTTTCTTTTTTTGTTTTGATTAGATTCGTGAGGAGTTTGCCAACATAATCGGCTCTTTTCGAAGAATGGATTTTGGATTTACTATCATTCCTTCACTCTTGTAATTAATTTTAATTTCAATTTCATGCTATCTTCCTCCTGATTCCCTTATATTTCTCTTTCTGAATGGAGTTAAAAGCTCAGATTATTTTGTTGTTTCCTTTCTTTAATAATAAACATACTCGAGACTATAGTTTTCTTTACTGCATATAGCTGTATTAGTTAATTTTTGCTAGGTAATGCTGAAGGAACAAATAACATCAAAACCTCACTGGCTTACAACAGCCCAGGTTTATTTATCTTTTACATTACACGTCCTTTGCATGTTGACTGCAGTTCTGATTAACGTCTTCATTCTGAGATCCAGGCTGAACAAACGGCCTCCTCTCTGGGACATGCTGTTCCTGTGGTTGAAACATGCAGAGGCTCTTGGAGCTTCTGCTTGGACAAGGCAAACATTGCCCCCATTCGCATTCTAGTGGTCAAACCAATGTCACACGTTCAAAGAGAAGGGCATACTGCTGTCACAGGGAGGACGGCAAATAACTGGAAAGATGAACACAGTCAACCCAAAAACTTTGGTAATGTATTTTGTTTGAGAGGTAATATTCTTACTGTCATTTTTTAACTGCGACTTTTATTTTTTTCATTCACCCATTTTTAGAAACTCATTTTAAAATTTTTCAGTTCTGAGACCTTTTTTGTTCTAAATTTTTAATATTGTTTTTATTTCTAGTTTTATTGCCTCATAGATGGAAAACATAGCCCATATGATTTCTACTTTTTGGAAAGCCTTGAGTTTTCTTTAGTGTGTCAATAAATGATTAATTTGTGTTAAATCCCATTGACACTGAACAGAATATTTTCTCTATTTGTAACCTGTAATTTTCCACATGGATCTTTTAAGCAAATATCATTAATCATATTATCCCAGTCCTCTATATCCTTATTTATTTTGTCTATTTGCTGTGTCTGTGATTGAGCTGAGTGTGTGAAACTCTTGTTATAATCAAAATCTTAGTTTTCCCTTGTACCTCTAAGTTTCTTCTCAGACGATTTGATGTTTGCTCAATAGTTAGAATGTCAAAAAAATGACTTTAAAAATATGTTGACTGGCTAAAGCACAATTGGTAATTACACTGTGATGATAGCATTTGCCCCTATCAGATGTGTAAGAGGCACTCTTTCATTGCAAATCATTTTCTTAAAAATGTTATACGAAACACACTTGCTCCCCTGAAGTTTTCTCCTTGAATTTTCCTTTGTCCAATATTAATACTGCCAACATTATTCTCTTTTTACCTGTATTAGCATGTATATTCATGTCTATCTCCTTTTAAAAATTATTTTCAAACTTTCTGTATCACTTTAAGTATGTCTCTTGTAAACAAAATGTACATTATTTTTAATGAATTCTAAATTTTTTTTTTGAGAAGGAGTCTTGCTCTGTCACCCAGGCTGGAGTGCAGTGGTGTGATCTCAGCTCACCGCAACCTCCGCCTCCCGGGTTCAAGCAATCTCTAAATATTTTTATGTTTTATGAGAGTTTTTAAATCATGACTAGGTATTGTGAATTTAATGTCCTTGTCATTGTGTTAGTTCTTCTGTTATGTATGTGTAGTATGCATGCACAGTCTTTTCCATTTCTTTTAACTAATAATATAGTCTGTTATAAATTTCACAATTTGCAGATAGGCATGGCTATCCACAAATGTAGAAATTATCCATCCTTACTAAACTTTGAAGAAATATTTTGGCCAACTAATTCCAACTGAAGTGTCGATACTTCGCAAGAGGGCTGGAGCCATTGCTAAAGTTCACCTAAATCTTATATGAAAAACAGAAAAAGGCAATTATAAACTTATTTTTTTAAACACATAAAAGATAATCTCTCTGAGACTCAGTTTTGATTGCAAAAAAAGAAGAGAAACAGGTGCTGTAGAGCTAGTTCATATGTAAGAATTAGAATGTGCTTATTTAAATGCTTGTAATTGTTTTGAACTAGTTTAACGAGTTCTCTCCGTTTGTCTAGGACAAGTATCCTTGGCTATTCAACCACATTTCCACTATTAATATTTTTCTTTTTCTTTTTGAGACGGTCTCACTCTGTCACCCAGGCTGGAGTGCAGTGGCTCAATAATGGCTCACTGCAGCCTTGACCTCCTGAGCTCAATCAATTCTCCCGCCTCAGCCTCCAGAGTAGCCAGGACTACAAACCTGCACCACCACACCTGTCTAATTTTTTAACTTTCCTGTAGAGAAGGGTTTTTGCCATGTTGTTCAGACTTGTCTCAAACTCCTGGGCTCAAGCAATCCTCCCACCTCAGCCTCCTGAAGTGCTGGGATTACAGGTGTGAGCCACTGCACCCAACCTTTCACTATTAATCTTGACAGAAAAAGTTATCACCATTGGTTTCTGTGTTCCTTGGACCAGCTGTGGGCAATGAAACCACAGATGGTTTGACTGAAGAAGAAAATGATCTTCCAAAAAAAGCAGTAGGTGGGCTCCCACCTGGTGCCCAATCCAAGATTGCCCTACTGTTCCTTGAACCTTGGCTATTCAACCGCACTTCCACTATTAATCATTTCTTTTTCTTTTTGAGATGGTCTTGCTCTGTTGCCCACGCTGGAATGGAGTGGCATGATCATGGCTCACTGCAGCCTTGACCTCCTAGATCTAAGAAGAACACTGAAGGAAGGTCCGGTCCAAATCCCTACTCTGCTACTTGTGTGATCTCGGACAACTCTCCAACCCCTGGCACTTAACCATGGTCTAAACTGGTCGCAGACCCTGCCCTGCCCACTGTTTCCTCAGTAATTGTTCTGACTGTTGCCCCTCATTGGAGTTTTACCATTTTTCAGTTGGGTGTGCCTATGCTAAGTACTGCGAGAAAAGCAAGTAAAGAGAGTACATAGAACAAAGACATCTAGCTCAGTCTAAAGGTTAGAGAAAGATTCTTGGTAAAGAAAGTAACACCTGTTAGACTGATAGAGAAGCAACAGGAGAGTTTCAAGATTGTAGGAAGGTGGGGACTCCTTTAATTGTCTGATAAGATGCTAGACGACCATGTTTGGTTTAGAAATTGTGGTCTCCATAGCAATGAACCTGAATTATATACATGCACACTCTTCAAATATAATGTTCAAAAAGTTAAAAATATGACTCCCGTGCCAATATAAAATATTTTATTTGACTCACTAATTAATGGGAGAACCCATAAGATGTTAACACTGGTTAAAGGAGAACTTGAAGAACAGAGGTATCTAAAGGCAGTCAGGAATGCTGAATTAAAGTTAATAACAGATGCAAAACTGGTTAACATCTGAAAGGGCAATAAGACCTAATGTTTAGGACTATCTTTTCTAAATCTGCTGCTTTTCTAAATCACTTGCTTTGCTGTGGACAAGAATCATTGGCATTATTATCAAATTTTCTACAAGCTAACTCCTACCCCTATGGCTGTAAAATAAGCCTAATCAATGGAGAGCCAATCAAAAGTGCACTCCTTATAGGTTATGCTAGACAATGTCCAGCAAGTCACTGAAAGGACACCCAGCAGTCTCATTTGCCTGTTTTCAAGTTGTAGACGAATTTTCCTTGTAACACCTTAAGTTATGAACAACTAATTTTAATATTGGTTTCCAACAAAGTTGGAAAAATTTGAGTTGGTCAAATATGTGTGAGCCTACTCCAATGTCTTCAAATATTTATTTCCACCTCCCTGCCTGGATTCAGGTCTGGCCTATATTCTAATGATCTCTACTGTGTGTCCCAGGAAGGTCACTCGGGTTTACTCCTGCTATCAAGAGTAACACATTCAGCAAATTCTTAAGCTCTTGTCCTCTTTCCAGCAGCCTTTTGTGGTCCATTTACAGTCTGCTGGGCTGAGCAGGAAGAGACAGGTTGCTCTGGGCAGTGTTCAACAGCACAGCTCTTTGTCTCTTGCTGTCAGCCAGCCCTGTCACTACATTGTTCTTCAGGCGGCGTGCCTTTGATGGACTATCTACCCCTCCTGTCTCAACACTCCAGGCAGCATTTGGAGAAATAGCAGCCCTATGGAGCTCCTTCTGGTATAGAATAATCTCATTATATTACGATGTGCTATCAACTCGGTTCCACATATTTGTTGAGGACACTTGAGAAAGTCCCGAAGATGTAAAGGCATGCTCCTTGTTCTCAAAGAGCTTTCCCTCTGTTGGGAGACAAGCCATACCCGAGCAGTAAATGGCAGAGGCTGGCAAGAAGAGCAATGAAGAGCCAAGAAGAGCACTGAAGGAAGGTTCTACCCAAATCCCTACTCTGCTACTTGTGAGATCTTGGACAAGTTATTTTCAAAATATCATTACAAGTTATTTCTTTTTTAACTAAATAGCATAATTTATATACCATAAAATCTACCCATTGGAAGTATACAGTTTAGTAAAGTTATTTGTAGTAAATTTATAGAGTTGAGTTGTGCAAACATTACCTCGATCTGGTTTTAGAACATTTCCATTATCCCACAAAAGTTCCCTCATGACCACTTGTAGGCAATCCTCATTCTCACCCTAGCTCTGGACAACCACTGAATGCTTTTTCTTTCCATAGATTTATATTTTCTAGAAATTAATATAAATGGAGGCATACAACATGTAGTCATTTGTGTCTGGCTTCTTTCACTTAGCATAACATTTTTGAGTGCCATCCCTGTTGTAGCATGTATTAGCATACATTCATTCCTTTTGATTGCTGAATTGTATTCCATTTTATGAATATGCCACATTTTGTTTATCCATTCACCAGCTGATGTGTATTTAGATTGTTTCAGTTTTGGCCCATTATGAATAATGCTTCTATGAACATTCACATGTAAATTATTGTGTGGATATATGTTATTTATCTTGGGTAAATCCCCAGGAGTAGGCTTGTTGAGTTGTAAGCTAAATATCCAACTTTTTAAGAAACTGCCAAACTCTTTTCCAAAATGATTCTACCATTTTACATTCATATCAGCAATGCATGAAGGTTCTAGTTTCCACATCTTTATAATCTGTTATTATCTCTCTTTTCTTTTTCATTTTTTTCTTTTTTTTTTTTTTTTTTTTTTGAGACAGAGTTTCACTCTTGCTGCCCAGGTGCAATGGCACAATCTCAGCTCACTGCAACCTCCACCTCCCAGGTTCAAGCTATTCTCTTGCCTCAGCCTCCTGAGTAGCTGGGATTACAGGTGCCTGCCACCAAGCCCAGCTAATTTTTGTATTTTTAGTAGAGACTCCCAGGGCTTCACCATGTTGGCCAGGCTGTTCTCAAACTCCTGACCTCAAGTGATCCACCTGCCTGGCCTCCCAAAGTGCTGAGATTACAGGCATGAGCTACTGTGCCCAGCCTCTCTTTTCAATTATAGCTATTCTAATGGGTGTAATAGTATCTTATTGTGGTTTTGATTTGCATTTTCCTAATGGCTAATGATACTGAACATATTTTCATGCTCTGACTAGCCATGCACACATCTTCTTGGGAAAAAATGCCTATTCAAATCTGGCCCATTTGAAGTTGAACTATCTATCTTCTTACTGCTGAGTTGTAAGGGTTGTTTATATTTTCAGGATACAAGTTCCACATTAGAAATAAGATTTGCAAATATTTTCCCCCAGTTGGTGGCTTATCTTTTCTCTTTTTTTTATTCTTTTTAGAGATGGGGGTCTCTGTCACCCAGATTAGAATGTGGTGGCATGATCACAGCTAACTGCGGCCACCTCCTAGGCTTAAATGATCCTTTCACCTCAGCCTCCCAAGTAGCTGAAACTACATTCACACACCACCATGCTTAGCTAATTGTCTTTTATTTTTATTTTTGTAGAGATGGGGACTCGCTATGTTGTCCAGGCTGGTCTTAAACACCTGGTCTCAAGCGATGCTCCTGCCTTGGCCTCCCAAAGCACTGGGATTATAAGCCTGAGCCACCACACCTGGACTTCATTTTCTTAATGGATAAGTTATTTAAGCTATTGAATCTAACCTCAATTGTCACATATACATTGTGGGTAAATTAATAATATCTACTCTCAAGGTTATTGTAAGGATTAAAAGAGGCAATATATGTGAAAAATACTTAGCACAAGGCTTGGAAAATATTAGGAGGTTTGCTGAATAATCTGAACATAAGCAAGCACATGAACAGTGTCAGATTATGGGTCACAATGAGTACTCCACTTATACAGGGAGGAAAGAAGTCAAGCATGGGTGCAAGGTGCCAAGCTCCACAGCCAGAATAAAACTTTGAGATGCACATTGAAGAAAGAAAGCAGCTGACACAGGAAGGCAGCCCAGGAAAGCAGCCAACAAAGGCACAGAGGCAAGAGTGAGCACAGCTTGTGAGGACACAGAAGCGAGAGCAATATTCTACAGAGGAACATGGGTCATCCCATGTTCCCACATTGTATTTTTCACACAGTGCCAAACAGCATTAGAGCCTGAGACAGACTATGTGAAACAGGCATTTCATCCAGTTCTCAGTCAAGTTATAAACAGTGATCTTCCTATTTCAAAAGAGGAAATCAAAGAAATGGCAAGAAGATTCCAGCCAATGTAAAAATATGTCACCGATACTGTGGAAAACTGCAAATATATTATTTGAGGTGGAGATAACTGTGGTGCCTGACAAAGATGGGCAGGGGATGAGCCTGCAGGAGTACCCAGGTCAGCTGCCCCAAGTTGTGGACTAGCTGGGTATTGTGAGATCCTGCAAAGTCCTGTACTGTTAACCTGGGCAAGTTTAACACCAAGACCATGTTGTTAGAGGATCATCAATCAAACACAGATTCAAGAGGCAGGGCCAGTAAACCAGGAACCCCTGGTTGTCATTAAAAGAGGGTAAGCCCAGAAAGTCAGAAAACACTAACAGTTGATATCTGTTTGAGCTTACTCTACACTTGAGACTGGGTCAAGTTTTCAAATGAATTATCTCATTTAATCTTTGCTATTCCCAGTTAAGTAGGTCATATTATTTTCCCCATTCTACAGATGACAGAACCACCAAGACTCAAAGACGTTGATACATGGCAGAGCTAGGATTGAACCTGGACAATCTGACCCAGCCCTTGCTCATAAGCACAACACTACGCTGGGACTCGGTCCTAGCCTGGGCTCACATCAATAGCAGAAACCTGCCTGTTGCCCTCAGGACTGTTCTCAGCCAGCACAGGGCCTGACATGTATGTCGACACCAAACAGAGATGTGTGTAAGAAAGGATGGCAGGAACAAAAGTAATGTCTAACAAGACAGATGGAAGCTAAGCACCCTATGCATGAGACACGATGAAGAGATCCACAGGTATACCAGGATCAGTGGTGAGATGAAATGCAGGTAGTGTCTGGCTTGTAGGAATTGAAGTTTGAAAATCATCTGCTTTTTAAATATAAATTAGAGCAGATCCAGGCTTTTCCCTCTGGAATAACTTCATTCCTAAACTACTTTATTGCACCAGACTTTGATGAGTGAGTTTCATAACTGGTCCTCCAGGGCTTGTGCAGGGTCCAGTGTCCAGCCATCACACTCACAGGGGCTCTCCCGGGGACAGGTTGGAAACGGCTCCTTCAATGTGCATAATTCGGAGTTCAGCATTAGCCCACCTAAGCCACTTCCTAGTTGCATGGTGGGTAGGGGTGTTCACCTCTCTGGCCTCAATTTCATCCCTTGTAGAATGTAAATAGTAGTAATTTCTACTCCATGTAGGACTGCAGGTAGTTTAACTAAAATGTTGCATTTAAAGTCATGAGTGTAGAGCCTTTTAGTTTAAATAAACTATTGCATTGAAAGGCATGAGCACAGGGCCTTTTAGAACAAGTTCTAAAAAAAAAATCTTGGTTATAATTTTACTTGCCCAGGTGCTAGTGCACCACTCGTATCAGATGGGAATGTCTCATCCTTACATGTGTCACATCCTTCTTGCACTGTGCCATCCCAGGCTGGACATGCAGGATGCCAATGAGGATAAATCTTACCATTCTTATCCTATGCAGAGGAAGGCTAGCCTAACTCTCTGAAGATAAGACATCGCTAATTCCCTTCCTTCCTCTGCAATTCTCCACCCCCTTTTTTTCCCTCTTTCGGGCCTAGCGGACAAAGAATGAGTGTCCTGGTGTCTCGCCAGATGTAGCAGGAAGTTATGAATAAGGATTGCACAGGACAATTGACTCTCTAAAAACATAGGCCCCAAATTAATCCTGAAGGCTGGGCAGTAACCACAGGAAACTTGGAGCCATGAGGCTGCCACTTAACACTTTACATATCTCTGTCTATCCTGGAGTGTTAGGCAAACAATAGCTTAATCCACTAAAGGCCTGTGAGCGGTATTATTAGTCATGGAATATCTGAGATCAACCTTTGGGTACATACACTCAAGGCCGGAATCTGGCATCCAGGTCCACACATGGGACTAGGATCCCCACATGAGTCTTTAAGGAATGTCACAGCGAATTTTCAACAACTGGTTAATGTCTACCAGTGCTTAGCAAATTAGGCCTGTGTTGAAGTGTCAATGCCCAAGGGACTGATTTATTGAAATGCCCTAATTAGGATCTTGTAACACATCAAAGGGCCGTTAAAGAAAAAAGTGCTGGCTTCAGAGACTAAGGGGTATACATAGGCATGGTTTGTCTCTCTGCCAGGCTCAACAAATGCCATTCTGACAGTGCAATGGGCTCCACTGGGACAGCCATCAATAAATTAGAACATGACCCATCTGCTGGAGGAAACCTGGTGTAATCTCTTCCCACATGCCCACTTTCTCCTTTTCTAGCCTTTCCCCCACTTTAGAGGCCTGCAGCAAGCTCAGAGTCAAGGCCAGGAAGGTTCCTGGACCAAAGAACTAGCTAGGCCAATCTTCCATGGAGGATTTAGAAAGATGCTGCAACAATTTATCAGCTTCCGAAACTATGGTCTTTCTCTCTCCACTGCTACCATGTCTTAAATACACATCTCCCATTTGAAATCTCCTTAACCACTAAGAAAAACAGCTTTCCCCTACAGGCACATCTTCCAGGCCAAGCCTGTTTTGCTGCTGAGAGTATATTGCCCTAATTATTTCTACTCAGCTTAAACCCCAGCACTACCAATTCTCCCCCTCTGTAATCTTGAGTAAGCTATTTAATCTCTTAGTTTCTTCATCTGTAAAGAGGGAGGACTAATGATAATACTTACCTCATGGGATTGTTGGGAGGATTAAAAAATGCATGTAAAGTACCTGGAACATAGTTACAATTTGATGAGTGTTATTATTATTATACTTGTAATATTATGATAAAAGAAGACCCAGCTGACTGTGAGTTCATAAGAAATAATAAGCAATAGTCTTTTTTTTTTTTTTTTTGAGACAGAGTCTCACTCTATCGCCTGGGCTGGAGTGCAGTGGTGTGATCTCGGCTCACTGCAAGCTCAGCCTCCTGGATTCATGCCATTCTCCTGCCTCAGCCTCCCGAGTAGCTGGGACTATAGGCACCCACCACCACGCCCAGCTAATTTTTTTGTATTTTTAGTAGAGACAGGGTTTCACCGTGTTAGCCAGGATGGTCTTGATCTCCTGACCTTGTGATCCACCCACCTCGGCCTCCCAAAGTGCTGGGATTATAGGCATGAGCCACCACTCCCGGCCAATAAGCAACAGTCTTTACAGAAGCCCCTGAACATGGCCAAGACAGGGAATGCCCCTCAGAGTTTCAAGATGCCCTAGGCTGCCTCAGATGTAAAACATCCACAACACTAATATAATTCTATGCTTAGCTAATCGTCCCAGCTTGCATTTTTATCAACATTAAAGAACATGAGGCAAAAAGCAGCAGTCACCCACTACGAGTAACCTTGGAAAAAAGACGCTTCAAGGTCTGGGACAGGAAATATACAGGATAAACCTGGAGCTTCTTGACATACCAGATAGTAAGGAAGTTAGCAGAGTCTACTAGGGTCATGTCAAAAGGACTCAGGAGCTGTCTTGAAGAGGTTCCCACTGGCCAAAGATGGGGCAATCTGAATATCAATTGGAATGATAACTGCTGCAATGGACTGAAACATACCAAATGTATTCTAGGAAACCAATTCATTATTTTTAACACTGGTAAGTAAAAAAGAAAGAATGAAACATTTATCTCACCTTTTCAGTATGACCCTATACTTTAGGGTAACCAAATAGTTGATGAGGGGTGATTTCTCTTTATAGAGTTTCCAGCTAAAGAATGAAGAAGTGATGATACGGTATCACTATGTTATAATCTGCGTAAATTAATATATCTAAGCATCTATGATCAATGGCTACTAATAGCATAAAAATAGAGACAATCATTTAGTGCCTCCTGATGGAAGTGCACACCACCATCTATGAAATGGTCTTGCCTAAAATATCACATTTTAATCTGATCAAGCTCTAGATCTAAATGCTGATTTTCAGGCAATCCAGAGACAGAAAAACATGCTAAATGACACCATGGGGATAAAATAAGTAAACCCTAGACTCTGGGAAATGCTACAGGACAAATGATTGGTTTCTTCAACAAATAAACTGAAAGGTAAAAAGAGCAAGATGAAGAAGAAACCTATAAATTACAAAGCAACCCATACTGACAACACCAAATGCCGGTGAGGACACAGAACAACAGGGACTCTCGTTCACTGCAGGTGAAAATGTAAAATGGCACAGGCACTTTGGTAGACAGTTTGACGGGTTGTTATAAAACTAAACACACTCTTACAATACAATCCAGCAATCACATTTCTTGGTGTTTACCCAAATCAGTTGTAAAAATAATGTCCACACAAAAACGTGCACATGGATGTTTATAGAAGCTTTATTTATAATTACCAAAACTTGGAAGCAACCAAGATGTCCTTTAATAGGTGAATGATTAAACTCTGGTACACTCATACAATGGGATATTACTCACTTCTTAAAAAGTAATGAGCTATCAAGCCATGTAAAGACATGGAGGAGCCTTAAGTGCACATTACTAAGTGAAAGACACCAATCTGAAAAGGCTACACATTATATTGCAACTCTATGACATTTGGGAAAGGTAAAACTATGGAGAGAGTAAAACGATCAGTGGCTGTCGGGTATTATGTGTGGGGAGAGAAGGATGACTAGGCACAGCACAGCATATTTTTAGGACAGTGAAACTACTCTGGATAATACTAGAATGGTAGATACATGTTAAGCAAATGTTTGCCCAAACTCATGGAATGAACAGCACCAAGAGTGAATTCTAACGTAAACTATGGACTTTGGATGATAATGATGTCCCAATATAGGATCATCGACTGCAACAAATGTTCCACTCTAGCATGAGATGTTGACAGTTGGGGAGGCTGTGCACATGTGGGGGCAGGGGACAATATGGAAACTCTCTGTACTTCCTGCTCCACTTTGCTGTGACCCTAAAACTCTTCTAAAAAACAGTCTTTTTTTAATACAAAAAAAAGCAGCCCATGTGAAAAACCAAGCAATTATAATACAATGTATAAACCTTACTTGGCTTCCAACTTGAACAAACTATATATGCAAGGTAGAAAGTGAGGGAGAGGGAAAAGGAGAAGAATTCACTAGACTTTAAGGAATTATTGTAATAATTTTAGAGGTGAAAATGTATTGTGGTTATGTTTGAAAAGCAGTCCTATTTTACATCTACATATGGAAATATTTATGTAATAATATGAAGCCCGAGATTTGCTTTAAAATATTTGGGTGTTGGGGCAAGTAGGTAAGAATATGGATAAAACCAGACTGTCCCCGCGATGGCTACGTGGGGTTCATCACACTATTACTCAACTATTGTCAATGCTTAAAATTTCTCCTATTAAGAAGTTGTTTTGTTTTGTTTTAAAGGCAGTGCAATCAGGATACTAAGTGCAGCCTCATGATAATACATCTGTTGTGGTATTACATGGTCCCATGGACAACGCTCTGGGGTTTTTATCATAAGGGAGGAGGCCCAACACTTGACACCTTAAGCCAGTTAAGTCACTGAAATCTGAAAACCTCTACAAAGTTAAAATAAACCTAATCAATTATTTCAAACTGCTAGCTCCTGTACTCATCAGGCCTCCTATGCTCAATATGCTTAATGGGAATGAAGAAAGTTATTACTGTTTCTTCAACGATGGCTCCTCAAACACTAATTATGGAGACCATCTCTTGATGTTGGTCTAACAAAGGGAAGAAAAGGAACATTCACGGAATTTCTTCTATAGGGCAGGCACTAGGCTTGCTTCCTCTCACTACCACTCAGGAGAGCTCAAGGTAGGAATTAGTATTTCCCGTTTTGAGATGAAAAACTGAAGCTCAGAGAGGAGAAACAGCCTACTCAGGGCCACAGAGTGAGTAAGTGGCTGAGCCAGGAAATGAGCCTTGGCCATCTGAGTGTATGGCACAGATTTTTAATCTCCACTCTATATTCTCTTCGTGTAGAGTCAACCAAGATTGAGTTTTAGCCATCACTTAAGAATATGACAAAACCCTACTGCTTTTAGGTATCAAACCCAATCTCTTTTTTAATTTTGAAATTCTGTCCACAGTCCTATGGCAGAGACTTCCCAAGCCCTCCATAGAAGACTGGGAGTATGAGGGTGAGGAGATGTGTGGAATTGGACTGGGAAGCATATTGAGGAGTATACAGAAAGCTGAGGGTCAATGACCAAGAACCACATGGAGGCCACACAGCCAGCATCTTATCCAACTAAGAGGCCTCCCTGAAGGGCTGGGCAGGACCAGGTGTGGGGCCACAGAATAAAACTGGGGCCATCAGCTGGAAGAAGAGACCCACAAGAAAGAGAGTTGAGGGAGGAGTCTGAGCTGGTTCCCTGAGCCAGTTGGCAATGGAACCACAAGTGTCTCTGGGGTCTTGGCCTGGCAGCTTTGGAGGCCTGCTCAGTGGCCCACTACACCACAACTCTCCTGGAATACACAGCTTTTTCAAGGTCATTTAGTTCCATTCTCATAGAACCGGATGCATATCAGTATTGGGAGAGGCCTCAGACACTCTCCAGGCCATAGGTTTTCAAACAACGTTTCAAAGTGCCTGGGCAACCACCTCGAATCACCCCATGGGCCACAGGCCCAAAGAGTGGTCCTCTCTTCATTTGGCCCATTAATACAAGCATTACCTAGAAGGCCTTTGTCTTGCTTGTCAGTGAGTTTTAGATTCCACCCAAGTCAACAGTTATTAAATGTCAACCAATGTTTCTCTAAGGCCAGGTGTGATTAGGATTTCAGACTGACAGCCAGAGGGCATGACTAGAAATGTGTTTTCCTTCTCTCCTCAAGGGACGGATACTTTACAGAGTTTGAATATAGGGTATCTCCAGAAGAACGCTTTTTCAGTTTTCAGGTTGGGTGAATCAGACCTTTCCATCCTAGTAAGGTGAATTTGGGCAAAATACTAAAACTCCGGAGTTGCTATATGAGATGTATTGTGATTTATTGTATATATTCGCTATTTTCTAGGGCTTGTTACTCAGTAGGAACCCAATTAGAGCAAGTACTTTAAGGTTGTATTGTTTTAGAAAGGATGAAAATCACATGCAGATTTGGATTTTTATCTTCCTAAAGAAATGTATGTAGCAAAGTATCTTCTCCCAGGGTCATGACTATTTTTATGCCTGAGAATCTCTGAGACACCAGCATGCTGGGAGGCCCACCTGAGCCAGCCACTAAGAGGGAAATGGTTTGATATCCACTCTCTAGTAACGTGGGTCTATGCTTGCAGCTGACAAGCAACCACAGGAAGGATCAGGGGTCTCCAGGACCAGGTCAGAGGCAGAACCTCTGAGGCATGTTAGGTCTTTATCAGACTCAAGACTCAAATTTATTTCTCCTTTGTGCTTAAAGCCAAACCTTCATGCATGCAAAGCATGGATTGTTTGATGCAAAAGATTCAGATGATTAACTGTGCTGGGAGAAAAGAGACTCAGAAAGGTGAGGTGACTCTTCTAAGGTCAGTTCGTAATGGCAAGACTAGAAACAAGGTCAAGATGCCAGTAAAAGTTTAGACTCCAGTCTCTTCTCCCGTTGTTTTTTTTTTTTCTTATGTTCACCTTTACCCTGTTTTTTCAGCCTTTTCCCCCTTCCATGTGCCTTGTATGTTTAAGATGTCCTGAAGTCCCTGAGGCTGAATTCCATGGTGTGGCCTCTCAGGCAAGGCCAGGTCCTCCATTCCTACACTGATGCCCTGGAAGTGGTCACAACCCAGTAGCTGTCAGGGTGCAGTATATCTTGGGCTTGCATGTCACTTCGGGTTCCCTGATCCATACCCAGGCCCCAGGTCAGAAAGAATCTGTCACTCTAGTTGAGCAATGTTGACAAGATGAATATCAGTTCAAATGAACATCTTGGAAAGAGACACAGAGAGGCCACAGACTGTGGGGAGAGAGAGAATCCTATTTTATCCACAGTCCCTATACCAAATACTACTCTCACAAATCCAGGTAAGAGGTGTGGTGGCTCACGCCTGTAATCCCAGCTACTCAGGAGGCTGAGGTGGGAAAATTGCTTGAGCCCAGGAGTTTGAGGCCAACCTTGGCAAAATAGCAAGACTCCATTTCTAAAAAAAATAAATGAAAGGAATACTTTGCTAATATTTTTAATAGATCAGTAGGGTGACTAGTTAACATTAATTGTCCATTTCAAAATAACTAGTAGAGAATAATTCAATGCTCCTAGTGTAAAGATAAATATTTAAGATGATGGGTACCTCAATTATCCTGAGTTGATTACATATGACTATATCAAATCATCACACATACCCTGAAAATATGTATACCAAATATGAATCAATTAAAAAAGTTAATTTAAAAAAATCCAGGTAAGAACACTGGGCCTCACCAAAGTGGGAACTCAGCTCTTAGGCCACTAAAGGTGATGAGACTTGCTAGAAATCCAGTCTCCTCCCCATTCAATCAGATAGATACTCTTTCCTTCTTTCTTCTCTTGTCTCTATTTGTATATCTACTAGGGTTAGAAGGAAGAAAAAAACTGCCTTTAAAACCTCAAAGACAAAGGCCTAAAATGACAGTAACTTGTGTGATATGTTAAGTCCTATATTTGTCACTGAATAGCCCTTTAAGACAGGCATCGCACACACCAGCACGTAGGAAACTGCTGCCCAGGGATGAGATAAAATTCACCCAGGGTCACTGTCTTAGTCCGTTTAGTATTGCTACAAAGGAATACCTGAGGCTGGGTGATTCACAAGGAAAAGAGATTTATTTGGCTCATGGTTCTGCAGGCTGTATGAGAAGCATGACACCAGCATCTGCTTCTGGTGAGGGCCTCTGGCTGCTTCCACTCATGACAGAAGGTGAAGGGGAGCCAGGGTGTGCAGAGATCACATGGTGACAGAGGAAGCAAGAAACAGAGTGGGAAGGTACCAGGCTCCTTTTAACAACCAGCTCTCAAGGGAAATAATGGACTGAGAATTCACTCACCATCCCCCACCCCCAAAAGAGAGCACTAATCTATTTATAAGAGGTCTACCTACCTCCGTAACCCAAACATCTCCCATCAGGCCCCACCTCCAACACTGGGGATCAAATTTCAACATGAGATTTGAATGGTGGATATCCAAGCTATAATAGTCACACAGCCAGGTAGCGGCAGGGCAGGGCAGGGATTAAAACCTAACTTTGTGTCCAGAACCCAAGCTCTTAACCTCTAAGATGGAGAAGGTACCAGAACTCACTTGCTTCCTTCCTATTGTCTTTTGCTTCCCTGCCCCACTCCATGCAGACCACAGGTTCATGAGGAACTTTCCTTCAGTGGCTGCTCTCTAGCAAGTGGGACACCCCAAACGTTTAGAAGATTTAGCAGAAGCAGCTGTTGGTTATCAATGCCTTACCTAAACAGTCTTCACAGCCACGACAAATATCACACTACAGGCTTTCTGGAGTCATCAGGGCCTTTGTGGAAGACGGGGAGCCCTTCTCAGGCACTTCAAGTCACAGCCCTCAGCCCACATTCAGGGTTTGCTTAGGCAACAGGAGCAAACTAACTCAGGACAGATTTTAGCAACAGTATTCAAAATCCTATTTCACAGCTTCAGAGTGTCACCATCATGAACACAGAGCAGGTGAAGAATGTGTTAACGTTTCATGACCCTAAACTAATATTTCAGGGACTTCCTACCTCTGCCCAAACCTTGTAGCCCAGAATCACCTCCTCCCTGCCCTCAGAGGCTGAAGCTGGACTGCATGGACATCAGAAGCACAGAGGACACACCTGCCCAGCAACTAACACACACTCTCCTCTAGCCCTCCTAATGACCCTGAGGAGCAGGCAGAAAGATACCACTCTTCCCTTTTTACAGACAAGGAAACTGAGGCACAGGAAGGTAAGATTGTTTGTCCAAGGTCCTACAGCTAGTAAATAAGAGATCTGAGACCATCTCCTTGATCTTCTGACACCCAGACCTTCCTTCTTTCCATTACCCATTAAAGCAACACAGATGCAGTCCTTCTTATTGTAACATGTTATTATTCGTTAGTCTTCTTAAAGTCATCCCTGTAACGCATTGCCAAGTAGTGGAGGCAACAGCCTCATTCTCCATAATAAGGTCATCTGCTAATAATTTTCCCTCTTTCTCCCCAAGTTTCTCCCCCTTCTGGCCCCTGCCTCCGCTTCCTATCCATCATCAAGATCTGCGCAAGCTACCTTTCACTGGGAGACGTCTGCCTCCACCACCCCTACCAGGGTCCCCAGGAGGGAAGCATCCTTGGAGATTCTCACCTCCCATAGATCTGTCAAAGTAAAAAAAAAATTGGAAAATAACAGGAAAAGGGAAAATGTGGGAACAACAGCTATCTTACCTCTCCCATCCCCGGGATGAGAGAGAGAGATTTCCTGCTTCTACAAACAACCAAGCTCTGAAAGGAGGCTTCTTTTACATACACTTTGCAGGGATGACTTAAGTAAGTCTTGAAGACTCTCTTTCCCTGGAGACCAGACTAAAAGTATTGTTTAGAAATCTAATACATGGTTTATTTACTCAATTTGTGCTGAGCTCCACAGTTCCTTCAGGCCAGCCTCACTCGCCCATTACTCTATTAATGCTCCATTACTGAAATTAGTGCTGTAATTGGAGGGGGAAGGGCCGAGGAAGGGGGCACTCCTTAAAGGCACAGGTCTCGGCTAATCACATCACGGGCGGACGCACCGAGGAACTGGTGTGGGGGCCCCACGAACGCTCGGGCCAAAGCTACTCCTCGGCCACGCGGCGGCTGGCAACTGACGCGCGCGATGTTGCGCCGGCCAATCAGCGTATGGCTCAGTCCCGCGGGCCCCGCTTCCAGGTGGAGCTGCTCCTGCTCTCGGGGTAGCCAGGGTCCCGGGCGTCGCCGCGGCCCCGCGCTCTTACGCTTTCGCCCCCATCTCGCTCCGCACGCCAGCGGTTCAAACACCTCAGGTAGGATCAGCCCCCGAGTGCACCTCTGACCCCAACTCTGAGCAGGCAAGGTTAAGGCCGCTTGTGTGAAGCTTGTTCGCGCACTCTCGCTTTTCCTGGCCGAATCCCAGCGGCCTCTCTACACCTCTCACGAGCTCCCTGGCACCTCTGCGCAAGCCCACTTTCTCAGAGACCCTTCCGTCCCACTGCGCTCCTGCGTCCCTCTCCGCGGCTTCTCCTCAGAGACTGACTTGTCCTCCGTAAGGCAAAATCTAGTCCCTACCCCTTGAGCATCTGGTCCATCACTTCCTCTCATAAGCAGATTTCCTGGGAGGGCGGCCCACACTCCGGGCCCGGTCTTCGCCTCAGTTTGGGATCTGAATTGCACCCTCTCCCACGGAGGTGGCTTTCTTAAAGGTCTCCAGTTGGCCAATCCAATGGCCATTTCTCGATTCTTACAGGCCACAGGACTTCGCAGGAACATCCGAAATTGCAAACATCCTCTTTCTGGAGTGATTGCCCCCTTTGGCACCTATGAATAATAGTTTCCCCCCAAGTTCTCTTCTCCCTGAAGGAGCATTCTTTTCCTACAGCTGTGATTCTTCTAAGTCCCAGGTCCTTTTGAGAATCTGATGAAAACACATTCACACACAGACACACACAAACACAAGCACACCATGGGCATTCATGGACCCTACAGGAGCCTGTAAATCCCAGGTTAACCACTTCTGCTCCTTACTTTTTTTCTTAGTGATCTTACCAATTCCTGTTTTTAAAATCATATGGGCTGGGTGCAGTGGCTCATGCCTGTAATCCCAGCACTTTGTGAGGCTGAGGCGGGCAGATCGCTTGAGGTCAGGAGTTCGAGGCCAGCCTGGCCAACATGGTGAAACCCCGTCTCTACTAAAAATACAAAAATTAGCCCGGCGTGATGGGGCACCTGTAATCCCAGCTACTTGGGAGGCTGAGACAGGAGAATTGCTTAAACCCGGGAGGCGGAGGTTGCAGTGAGCCAAGATCACGCTACTGCACTGCAGCCTGGGCAACAGAGCAAGACTCCATCTCAAAAAAAAAAAAAAAATCATATGTATTTGGACAATTCCCAAATCTAAATCCCCCAGCCTGGACCTCTTCACCTGTTGCCTACTCACATTTTCAGCTGCCTGATCAATATGCCATAGGCCTCATCTATCTCTGCTAGAGGCTTGGTGATGTCTTGCAGGTACGCAGGCTGGAAAACTTGGGATCATCATTAACTCTTCTGGTTTGCTAAACCTGCCACCGACAACCTATCAGACATTTAGAACTGTGGCCCTTCTTCTCCATTATTCCTCACAACCATTCCTTCCTTTTTGTCTTCACTGGTACCTCCTCACAGTTTGGCTCAGCCTCTTAACTGATCTCCTTGTCTCCAGGCTCAGGCTGCCCAATCACACCACTGTTGAGAGGCAGAGATGTAGCAAGTGCCAAATCCAAGAGCCTTAGACATGGCTGGGGTCCTCTAGTCCAGTCCATGCTTCATTACCAGTCCCCTTTACAAGGCATCTGCACGGCTGCTGTCCAGCTTCTGCTTGAATATCTGTGATGAAGAGAAGCTGACTTCATCATTAAACATGTTGGCTTTTGGCCAATTCTAAGTATGGAAACCTTTATCCATACATTGAGCTAAAAGCTGCCCTCAGCTCTTCAGAGCTTCTTCCTGCCTGAAGAGAGCTTGCTAGGTGCCCACACAGCAAGTGGTTACATTTCCTAGACTTCCCTGCACTAGCTGTGGCTAGTGACTAAATTCTTGCTCGTTGAAAATCAGCAAACACGAAGTGTGTTGGTGCCACTTTCATGGGGGGCCTTCATACATCAGACACATATTTCTCTAGTTTCTTATCCTCTTCGCTGAAGAGGATGGGAACTGGAGATTCCCCGGATTATGGAGATTAGGGCCATACCCTAGGAGATGAGGGAGTAATACAGGCAAGAAACCTGAGTCCCTGGACCACCACACAGAGCAGTCCTACCCTGACAGCCTGGGTTACCCACATTAGAACTGTTCCATGAGAGAGGTAAGCTTTTACATCCTTTAAGCCACTGTCTTTTGTTAAAGCACTGTAACTTTAACTCTGAATAAATCCTCTCTCATCACTCCCACCTTGGTCTGTATTCCAACCATACTGAACTTCCCATCATGTCCAAATATGACATGCCCCCTGTATTAGTCCATTTTCATGCTGCTGATAAAGACATACCTGAGACTGTGCAATTTACAAAAGAAAGAGGTTTAATTGGACTTAAATTCCATGTGTCTGGGGAAGCCTCACAATCATGGCAGAAGGCAAGGAGGAGCAACTCACGTCTTACATGGATGGCAGCAGGAAAAGAGAGAGTGAGTGCCAAGTGAAAGGGGTTTCTCCTTAAAAAACCATCAGATCTGGTGAGACTTATTCACTACCATGAGAACAGTATGGGGGAAACCACCACCATGATTCAATTATCTCCCACCAGGTTCCTCCCACAACAATGGGAATTATGGGAGCTACAGTTCAAGATGAGATTTGGGTGGGTACACAGCCAAACTATATAATTCCTCCCCTGACCTCTCCCAAATCTCATGTCCTCACATTTCAAAACCAATCATGCCTTCCTAACAGTCCCCCAAATTCTTAACTCAGTTCAGCATTAACTCAAAAGCCCATAATCCAAAGTCTCATCTGAGACAAGGCAACTCCCTTCCACCTATGAACCTGTAAAATCAAAAGCAAGTTAGTTACTTCCTAGTATGGGGGTACAAGCATTGGGTAAATATAGCTGTTCCAAATGGGATAAATTGGCCAAAACAAAGGGGCTACAGGCCCCATGCAAGTCTGAAATCCAGTAGGGCAGTCAAATCTTAAATCTCCAAAATGATCCCCTTTGACTCTGTGTCTCACTTCCAGGTCATGCTGATGCAAAAGGTGGGTTCCCATGGCTTGGGCAGCTCTGCTCCTGTGGCTTTGCAGAATACAACCTACCTCCCAGCTGCTTTCATTGGCTGGCATTGAGTGTTTGTGGCTTTTCCAGGCACACAGTGCAAGCTGTCAATGGATCTGTCATTTCTGGTGTCTGGAGGGTGGCCTCTTCTCACAGCTCCACTAGGCAGTGCCCCAGTAGGAACTCTGTTGGGGGGCTGTGACCCCACATTTCCCTTCCACACTGCCCTAGCAGAGGTTCTCCATGAGAGCCCTGCCCCTAAAGCATACTTCTGCCTAGACATCCAGGCATTTCCATACATCCTCTGAAATCTAGGCGGAGGTTCCCAAACCCCAGTTCTTGACTTCTGTGCACCCACAGGCCCAACACCATGTGGAAGCTGCCAAGGCTTGAGGCTTGCACCCTCTGAAGCCACAGCCCGAGCTCTACATTGGTCCCTTTCAGCCACACCGGAGCAGCTGGGACACAGGGCACCAAGTCCCTAGGCTGCACACCTCAGAAAATGGGATTTTCTTTTCTATCGAATTGTCAAGCTGCAAATTTTCCAAACTTTTATGCTCTGCTTCCCTTATAAAACTGAATGCCTTTAACAGCACCCAAGTCACCTCTTGAATGCTTTGCTGCTTAGAAGTTTCTTCCACCAGATGCTTTAAATCATCTCTTTCAAGTTCAAAGTCCCACATATCTCTAAGGCAGGGGAAAAATGCCACCAGTCTCTTTGCTAAAACATAGGAAGAGTCACCACTGTTCCAGTTCCCAACAAGCTCCTCATCTCCATCTGAAACCACCTCAGACCAGATTTCATTGCCTATTATCATTATCAGCATTTTGGTCAAAGCCATTCAGCAAGTCTCTAGGAAGTTCCCAACCTTCCCACATTTTTCTCTCTTCCTCTGAGCCCTCCAAACTGTTCCAATCACTGCCTGTTACCCAGTTCCAAATCTGCTTCCACATTTTTGGGTTTCTACAGCAGCACCTCACTCTACTGGTACCAATTTACTGTATTAGACAATTTTCATGCTGCTGATAAAGACATACCCAAGACTGGCCAATTTACAAAAGAAAGAGGTTTAACTGGACTTACAGTTCCACATGGCTGGGGAAGCCTCACATTATGGCAGACGGCAAGGAGGAGCAAGTCACATCTTACATAGATGGCAGCAGGCAAAGAGAGTGAGTGCCAAGTGAAAGGGGTTTCTCCTTATAAAACCATCAGATCACTGCCACGAGAATAGTATGGGGGAAACCACCGCCATAATTCAGTTATCTCCCACCAGATCCCTCCCACAACAATGGGAATTATGGAAGCTACAATTCAAGATAAGATTTGAGTGGGGACAGCCAAACAATGTTACCACTCCCCCCCCCCCACCCCCCATATCTCTATTCCATTGTTCAAGCTCCAGCTCTGCCTGGAATACTTTTCCCTGTTGTCTCCACCTGGTGACCACTCATCCTTCAAGACCTTGCAGCCTTCTATGACTCTCCCAGGAATTTAGTAGCATACACATTGTTTAAGCTCTCTCCTAATTTTTAACATTTAGGAATGTTTTTGGCTGCAATTAAATTCTGACTAACCGTGGCTCAAACTGAAGGATGCTTATTTTCTTAATAAGAAGTTAGATGATAGGTGGTCTCAGGTTTGCCTTTGTGGTTCAATGATGCCATCAGGGGCCCAGGCACCCATTTATCTACTTTCTCATCCATGATTGCTGTCTATGACCCTCCTCTGAGTCACAAAATGGCTTCTCCAATTTTAAGCATCAAAATTCTTACACACAGCATCTTAAGCAGGAAGAATGGATGAAGAAACAAAAGGTTGCCTCCTTATAGTAACTTTTAACAGGGATTTCTCCCTTTCAGTTGTCTAGAAGACTTGCCCTGAAGTCTCACCAGCCAGAACTGGGTGTTATACCCACCCCTAGGCTGGTCACTGGAAAAAGGCATCAGATTTGTGTTTGATTTAGACCAATCACAATTGATCCACCAAGGCAGAGAAGGCTAAACAAGAAGAAAATTGAAGTTCTGTTCACAAGAAAGGAAGGAGAATGGTTCATCACATAAACATGTAGGCAACTAACTGTTTCTGCCATGCCACAGTATTATAATTTATCACTTTACTGGTCCAGACTAGGAATCTCTTAAAGGAACAGAGACTGCATCTATTTCGCTTCACCTCGGAGCCATTTGTGTCTAGCACAACAAAGTTTTTTAAAAGATGTTTTCAAAGGATAAATACAGAAGCCCATCACCTGATTCTTTTCCTGGTTTCCAAAGTGCTTAGCACTCTTGTCGGAGACAAAAGTTGACTCCATGGCCTCTGTGCAGAAAAGGAGAAAGCTCAGGAGACCCATTGCCACTTCACCTCCATGTGAAACTTAAACAGAACTAACATTGACCATTCCCATGAAGCCTAGATTATTTTAAGGGTGCCTGGGTGAAATACTATTAGTGTCTCACATCTCTTTACCCTTTGGTGCTGCTGCTGAAGCCAGAGGAGAAGTGCTAAAATCTAGCTGAAAAGGCTGGTCTCAGGATATTTCTGGCCAAGTCAAAGTTGGAAGGATAAGAAATCCCACAAGGCTGTTCTTGTGAGGCTTAAGGCTATGTCTTGGGTAGACTCAAGATTTCTGGAGAAGTGGCTGTCCTTCAGGGTGCCCTCTGGGTCAGGAGGGAGCTGCAGAGTCACACCTTCTTTGGTCAGAGTGACATCTTCCTCTGTGAGGAAGAAGGCCCTGTTGATGATTTTCCAAACACAACACTTCTAAGTGGTCTGTGCTATGCCTGGGTGGGCACTCCTAGGAAGGAGGAGGACTGAGGTGAAAACTGGATGAGATCAAGTGCACAGAAAGTGCTATATAAAGTAAATGTGCAAATTGAGTTCCCAGCACAGTGTTGGCCCAACAGTAGATGTTGATCACTGTCAATTGACTATTGATTGTTATATGATAAAACAGTCTTTCATATTCTAACTCTGGCAATCAAGATAGTGAACAGACAATCCACTATAAATAAAGTACAAATGTTTGATCTTAATTCATATATTCATCAAGATGTAAGGTGCAAGTTTCAGAACTTCTTATATCCGTCTATGACGAGAATGACTGAGTATTCATATAACTGGAACATATAAGAAGATGAGCTTGGATTTTGTTGTTCTCTGCAATCAAGAGATAAATTAACCAGGAAAGTATTAAAATAGAAAGTAGTCTATTCCATCTCTTGATTATTGGTTGGCTTAAAGAATTGAATAGAATATGCCTGATTAAAATAATGTAGAATTTTAGATCTAAGATGCTATCTAATCCAGTATTTTCATTTAATACATGAGGAAACCAGGGCCCCAAGAAATTAAGAGACTGACTCAAAAATACTAGTCTTTCAGAATGAAGCCCCTGGTTTCCTGACTCCCAGATCTATGATCTTTCTTGTCCCCAGACGATCCCACAATTTTCTCTGTTGTGGATCTAGGACCTCAGCTGTACAGGGGAAAGCTGTGGTCATTTGTTATTAATTAGCTCAGCATCCATGGCTCCTTTAATGGGAGCCGTTGGTGTTCTGCCATCAGATGTAGGTAGTCCTTTAAAGCTGCTTCTTGCATCAGGATCTTCCAATGTGTTCTGATGGAAGAAACAAATTTGAAGACCTCACCAGGAGTGCCAGTGGCCTGAGCTTCCACAAGCTCATGATATATGTGCTTTTGGAGGGTTCAAACATGCTCACCAGAGTCCCGCCCTTGATTTGGCCTGTTCAGAGAGAAACCAAGCCCTGGTTAGCCACTAAGAACCAAGGATGTCCGAAACAGTATTCCCTTACTAGGTTTGAACACCTATCTTCTCCTCAAGTTGAGCCTCCCCAGCGTGGAGTTTTGGAGACCTGCATTCTGTATTTCTTTATTATTCATCACAGTGCTATTTACTAAGACCTAATATGTAATAAGCATAATGTAAGGCCAGGGATACAGAAATGGGTAAGCCATGACTTCTGCCCTGGAGAAACATGTTCTGTAGTTTGGAGACAGGCCTGGGAACAGCTCGTTCTATTGCAAGGGGTACGCACAGAGGAAGGTGCCTTTCCCTCTGCCTGTGAGATATTGGGCTGGTGTTTTTCTGGTGGACAAAGGTAGGGTGGGGATTCTGGGCAGCAGGAACAGCATGTACAAAGGCACAGAAGCATGCAAGAATGATACGTTGGTTGGATTGAGCCAATTTCATTTCTCAGCTATTCAACCCATGTCTCATAAATTTAAGGATTCACTGGAAAATGTGAGGGGCTGACATCAGACTCTGCAGAGCAGTCCAGAAGTCCTATGTTTATGTGGCCAGGACTACAGCCTTTTGCTGTGCCCATCCCTGGTGTCCATCCCACCACCATCAACCCATGAGAACAGAATATAGTGACAGAATTAACTCTGATCAGAATATGAGTAATGATTAATATTGCTACTTTGATCTGCCTTGTCTGCCCCCTTCCCCAGCCCCAAGTGCTTGGGAACTCCCCTTCTTCTCCTACCATGCCCTCCTTCAAGGCTAACTGTTGACAATTCAATGTGGATTTAAGCCCTTATGTTCCCCCACTCAGAACTATTGTTCTGTGAAATGAAAGTCTGCATCTCCTTCCACAGGAGCTTCGGGAACCAAGGCATAAATGTGAGGGATGTTCTAGATAAGTGCCACCTTATATCCCCAACTTGCAACTCTGGTAAATCATGAATCTGGAGGGCAATGTCTATGGCAGCTTTGGAGTGCAGAAGGTCTAGGAGGGACCCTGGAGAGGGGCAGTGGAGCACTTGAGAAATGCAGGGGACACTGTTGGTCGGGACTCAGGGACAAGGAGTAGTTTTCACATTTACTCAGGTGGTTGACCTAAAATCTTATTACTATTTATGAAACACCAGCCATGCTGAAAATATTAAATTTCACCATAGGAACTCACATAAAAAAATTTTAGCAGAAAATATGGGTATATGCAACGGAAAAATCTGGCCGGACTTGGGGCCTAAGGGTATTGAATTTAGTCAAACATTTTAAGGCATATATTTAAATGATCATATTGTTTTTATTTTTGATCTATTAATTACTAAATTACTATACTGCACCACTGACTGTGAGTTTTATAATAATAAATTTTTACATATCTGAAATTAAATTTGTTTTTGCTATGATAGATAAGTAACTTTGAGTATTCTGTCAAACCCAACTTGCTAGTATCTTTAAAGGGATATTTGTACCTCTCCTTTTGGAGTGGAAACTCCAATAGGGTGAGCACTATTACACATTTGTCTTTGGTTCCTCTGGGATGTGTATAACTTCAGGTCTGTTCTACATTCTCAAGCCTTTATACCTGTCTTATTATTATTTTTAAGGAGGGTTTTCTCAAGTTTCTTCTCCATATGACTGCTGTAATATTTTGCAAGCTCTACTATTTTTCTTGCCATCTTCAATTGGATTTAATTCTGCTACTGCATTTGGAATTTTCTTGCATTTTTTTCTTGTTTCAGCCAACACTTTTGCACACCACCTTCATCTCGGCCCATTCTAATTTTAAAGCTTCCTGTTCCTGTTTCATAAAAGCCACACCACACCCTTATTATTGCAGACAGCAGGAAGGTTTGTTTTAGTCCACAATTCTCTATTTTATCTACTAGAATAACACTTTAGAGCCGTGAATCATCAGGTAAAGTCTCACTTTCCCATAATTTGTGGTACCTTTCTGTAGGCTCTTTATTGATTCTATTTCTTCATCCTTGAAAGAAAAGATTGTTATTTAAGCCTGGAATTTCCAGGAGCCCCCATCATTGCGTATTTAGCTCCTGGAAGCTTCCCTTCGAAGGTACAGAGTTAAAAATCAGCCACTAACTCAATGTACAACACATGCAGGCCTTTGTTGTGAGTAATGCTGCTGGGTTGAAGTTAGATTTTCCTTGGTCCAACTATCAGGTTCTTTGGATAAGATACAGGTTTTATTCCTCTTGTGTACAGTTTAGAACATAAAAGATTACACCCCTTATCCAGAACTGTTCCCAGGGCTCTTCCTGACTCCACCCTGCTTCTGATGCTTCTCTTTAGGTATCTAAGTGAACCAAGATGCAATGTGCTTCCTCCATTCCCCTCTGCTGTGTGGGAACTATGGCTTCTGGATGGATGAAGATAAAGCTGGTCTGAAGGCGTGGTGTGAGGGGGAGGGGATGGCAGGGGACATCTGGGGAAAGACAGGACTCTGGCAGCTCTACCTAGCTTGGAAGATATTGGAAGAGAGACAGCCTGTTTTTCTAGTACTTGCCCCTGTGTCTTGAAGACAGGGGCATCAGCAGGAAGGTATTTAGATTACTTCATATCTTCTGTTTTTGGATTTGGCAGTTTTAACTAAAGAAAGCATGCTCCAAAATTATTTCTCAATCCTTTCCTATTGGTATGGTAATTAATAGCAGTTCTCCCTAGAATTTAACACGTGGTCTTTGCTTATATTTTTAAAAATATCAGTACTTGCTTTTTGTTTGTTAATTTGTATTTACATGAGTTTTACACCAGCATTTCTGGGGAAAAGAGGGACATATCAGGCATCATAACACCAATTTAAAGCAGAAGTCCTTCCTCTAAATTTTAAATTCCATTGAATTTTAATTTTAACTTTTCTGGCTCAATGGCCATTATAAATATACAAAATTGTACAGGGCTCTAACAAAGTGATTGTTTTTAGGCCATTAAAGTACAAAAGACAATGTCCCTACACTGAATTCTCCCAACCTATTGCTCTTTACAAAACTGTTTATTTTTTCTCTCTCCTCCCTAACATGTGTGTGGGCCTATCGTGTCTTATGGGTTTCTTCTAGAACCACTATGGCCCTCTTAATGTGAAGACCCTACAGGACTCTTGCTATTTCTGAAGGAGGGATCATAAAATCTCATGTGGGAAGAAATTTTTGGAAAAGGCCTAATACAGACACCAGCACTGTCCTTTCTCACCCAGTGGTCAGTTGTCCTCTGCTGCAACACCTCCAGCATGGGGAATTCTCTACCTCCTGGGGCCATCAATTCCATCTCTGTGGGGCTCCGATTGTTATAAAGTCCTTCCCTATATTGAGCTGAAATATGTCTTTCCTTTGTTACCCTCTTATTGCTCCTGGTTCCTCCACATATGGACTCAGTGTGTTACCTCTTCCACGTGAGCACCTGCCAGACACGGGGAGGTTTTATGCTCCTCCCCTGCCCCAAGTTCTCCCTTCTCTGGGACAAACAAGCTCAGGTCCTTCAATGACTCCTGCCAATCTCTGTAATGACTTAGTTGTGTCATAAGACTCATGGGAGTTATTTGTTCATTTAATGGGAAGCAAGAAGAAGTTATCCTAAGCACCAAAAGGTGGAAGCACCAGAAAAGATGCCCATCAACTTGCTCTGGGTGTCATCAAAGGGCAAGACAGGACTTCCTAAATGAGATGGACAGGAAGCATTCCTGAGTAGCGCTGCTGTCCTCAATGAGATGAGATGGGCACTCACATTAGGTAAGGAAAGGAGAGTCCAATAAAAAGCCAATTCCAAAGGTGTGGCCAGGGTCAAAGGAAACCCCAAGGGAAGGTGCCGTCCTGGGGGCTGGTAGTAATAGGATACCACCCCTAGGTCTGAAGGGGCAAGGGAGGCAGTGGTTACCGTAGAACACAGTACAAAGTTTATTGTTGGTCAAATGTTTCTATTACCTTCATTAAAATATATGAGCATGGATAAAAATTCTGTAGCTTATATTTTGCACCCTTGCTTTTAGATATTAATTGGCATTTGTTAAAACTGCTAAGAACACTTTGGTTTTAATTAAACATCAAGTGAGACATAAACAAAGTAATCAAGATGGCTGAAGTGGGAGCAGGAGTGGGGCTGCTTTCTGGGACATATTTTAAAGGGGCCTGTGAGCAAGGGCCAAGCACCCTCCCCCTGCTCATGGAGGTGGCGATTTTATGTCCCTGTTTGGCTCAGGTCTGAAGCACAGCCTGGCTGAGAGGCAGCTGGCACGGGCCCAGGCACGATTGCATGCCTGCCCCTGTGGGCCTCACTTCCAGCAGGTCACCCGGTCTGTGTTGTCACCTTGAAACATTCTAGAGAGCTGTGAGCTTCAGAAGGTGAGGCTCTGGGGGCTGGGCTGGGGGCAGGGAAGGCAGCCACGCAGGGTGGCTGGAGAGCTTTTGACAGCCCCTAGCAGAGCCCAGGATCCCGTTCCCGACGACGTGAGCCCCCCAGGCAGGCGCCGAGTGGATAAGAGTGTAGACAGCGAGGCCGGCCTGTGACGCTTGCCAGCACCTGCAGATAGCAGGCAAATAATTGGCACATGTTGAAAAAAAAATTAAAAACCTCTTGGATGTGAGTATTTTCTAACAGCATCTGGCGGGAGTGCCCGGGAGGAATTTAATCAGCAAGAGTTGTTTAAACGGGGCTCCGCACAGGCCCCGGCCAGGCCCGCCATGAACTCGGCATCATGTGCCACCCCTGTCTGCTGAGAACATTCAATTTGTTAATTCTGCAGCTGGTGAGAGAGGTCAGATAGGAAAGTGACGATTGTTTTCTGACGTTCCAACCCCTGCTCACATCTTTCTAATTAATCCTTTTAGGAGCCACAGGAAGATTAAGAAGGAGAAAAGGTGAGGGAATCAAGCACCAGAGAAATTGATGGAAAGACAACGCTGCTGCCCTTCTCTTCTCAAATGGGATGGATGTGAGAAGCTGGGGGTGGGGAGAGAGAAAAACAGTGAGGACTGCTGCCTGCCACTCTTCTCGCTCAAAGGAAAATCATGCTCGGAAGACATGGGACCCAAAAGGGCCACTGGATCTTCTCCTACGGTGCCTGTCTCTTTTAAACAGGGGGCAGCAGCCCCTCCCCTGGTCTCCATCACTCAGTCTTGGACCATCAGGAGCCACTGAGGCCTCCCAAGCAGAGTGGCAACTATGCTGGGTGGGAACATGACCTGCAGTTAAAGGCCCACAGTCATTAGAATTCTGTAAGAACATACCCTGGTAGCCAGAGGGCCTGGTTTGGTGTCCGGACCCCAGCATGTCACGTTGCTCTGCCTAGCTGTGTGAGATGGGGCTGGTGCGCAGCTGTCTTCTGCTGGTCCTTCTAGATTCATTTTTCCTCCTGCTCCACCTTTTTTCTGCCATAGAGGCAGACCTCTGAGGGCCTCATCCATGGGCTCCTGCCCTCCAAGTCCAGCTGGTGGGGATCCCAGTAGATAGGAGGGAGAAACAGCAAGAGGCTGCTGGAGGCTGGCTGGAACTGGGGCAGGGACGCTCGTGCGCTTCCCCGAAGTCTCTCTTTTTAGGTCCTTTGCTGCTGCTAGCCCCAGGTCCTTGCAGTACCCCTTCTGCTTCCCCCCTACCCACCCATGGTGTGTATTTAGTGCCTTTGTGCATAAACACCTCTCAAATTATCCTGATTGAGGGTACTTCTTTCCACTGAGACATCAACACTGGTACCTGATGGATAAGGCAAGTCTGAGTTTGCACCTGGCCCCTATTCACAGTAAGGATGTGAGAAAGTTACTTAACCTCTCTGAGCATGGCTTGACTCATCCCTAAAATGGGGATGATGATACTAAATCACAGCATTGTGAAATAACCCGAACCAGGCACCTAGTTAATACCCATTTCTTTGTTTATGAAAGTCTCAAGTTTAGGGGAAACAAAAAAAAATGATCAGTAAAAGGTATAAAACAAAAGAATACAATGAACACCAGAATCATCATCAAACCAAGACATTAAAATACTTTCCTGCCAATGGGACCGCAGCCAAGTAGTGCTATTTGATACGGCATCCCTCTGTCCTGGTCAGAGGAGAGCCCTGCTCAGAACTGACTATCCATGGCAAGCATTGAGTGTGGAGCACCCACTCCACAGCCCCCAGTCCTTTCGCTCATGCTCCAACACACTCATCCTGTAAATATTTGCTGAATCACCTTCTGTGTGCCTTGCCCTGTGCTAGGTCCTGGGGAACCATGGATCACTCAGACACAGCACCAGACTTCAAGGTGCTCACAGCCACCTGGGGAAATGAGCCCTAAATTCCTAACTTTGATCAAACAATAAAATGCCACCAGGCATAAAGGTGGGAATGATTAATTCTGCTATTGGCATATGTGTGTGCGTGTGTGTGTGTGCTGGGAAGGGAGGTCTGGGAAGGCTCCTCCAAGGCCTTGAAAGATGAGACTTCTAAAAACAGAAGAGCTCAGTGGGCAGAGGGAACCGGACGTGCAAAGGCACGGAGGCAGGAGAGAACACAGGGAAATCTGCCAACAAGTCCCAGTGGCTGGAATATGGAGTCCAAAGTACTGGTGGCAGCAGGGATTCCACTAGAAGTAAAGATCAGCTTGCGAGAGGGAAAGGACCTGAAAAGTACTCTGAGAAATTTGGCTTTGATTCAGGAAGCAAAAAAGAATTAGCAAGAATTCTTCATTCTGAGCGTTTTAGGGAGAAACGCTGGCACAATAAAGTGTGCAATTTTTGTAATCATCTGCCTTCTGATAGTAAGGCCCTATTCTCCTGGGTTGGCAGGAAATTTGTTTACAGCTATGTTTGAGACGTCTCTCTTCCCAGCTCCCATCCAGGACGTTGTATGTTTTTGAGTCTTGCACAGAGACAAGCCTCCAGGGGCCCCACAGAGCCATGTTCTCACAGTCCGGCCACCTCCCCAGGGGCTGCCATAGGGTGGGACTGGATCCCACACTATTTGTGCCATTCACTGACCAGAGACCTCTCGCCAGGATGGGGGTAAGCTTTCTCTTGTCCTTCTTTGACCCTTAGAATCCCTCTTTTCTCCACCTCCTCTACCCAATCTGCCATAAGCATTTACTGAACACAGGAGGAATCATAGACTTCCAGCAGTTTTTGTTTACATGCTGCGTGCAAAAATTCCCCAAGGCAAGGAAATACAAGAGCCTAAGGACTCGTTTGGAATGTGCGAGAGGGCAAGCCCAGGGAGAGCTTCACAAATGAATATGTCCATGAAGCACACTGCCAGGCACACTTTCAAGGCTTTGATGTTATTACTACTAGGGTAGTCCACATTCTGAGGCTGTCTGTCAAGTCATTATCTGGACAATGTCATCCCTCAAGGGCTTTTGGCAAAAGCTTTCAAATAACTGAAGTGACAGTAAGAATTTATAACATGAAATTTAGAATGAATTAATAGTCATCGCACCTAAAATGTGTCTCTATCAGATCATGAACTTCTTCAGGGCAGAATATTCATTGTAATGGTCTTAGGCTTTAGAGTTTACATTTTCTTCTCTAAGTTACAAGACCTTGGGCACATTTTTTTGAATTCCCCAAGCCTCAGTTTTCTCATCAATGAAATGGGGCTATCCTGGCATTGTGAGGATAACAGTACATAAAAGGGTCTGGCAGAGAGAAGGCATCAAATAAATGCTGCCTGGAAGGGTGGATGGATGGAAGGGCAGGTGGACAGACAGAAGGACATCTCAGCCCTTTGTTTTACTGTGGTCAGGCAGTACCAGCATCACATGCCTCAGTGTGTTATTTAAATATATGTTTTCGGTCATGACACCAGTGTGGGAACTTTGCACCTTGGAATAACATCTAAGCATTTTGTGAGCTCTCAGTCAAGTGTAAGAAAAGGAAACATAAAAAGAAACACTGAGGGTGCAGAGAGAAGAGGTGGGGGGTCAATTACCTCATTATCAGGTGTAAGGACAGCACATTCTTCCATTCATTAGCACCCACTTGTGCCTGCCAGGAGAAGGCCAATCAGCTGCCATTTGCTGGGGCTCCAACAGAAGAGGTGACCCCAGAGATAGAAGATTGGGCGCAGGTTGCAGAGGACCAAGGAAGAAATTGTGGACTTGGACTTCCGTAAAGATGCAAAGGTCTGGTCCCCAGGGGCCTTTGCAGGGTAGCCTGAAGAAGTTGGCATATCATTTGGGCCATTGTTAATCATAATAAAGGTGCTCTTGAGGGCAATGAGAAGTCACAGAAATGGCAGGAAAGTAAATCTACCCAATGTGGTGGTGGACAAGTGGAGTAACTGTCCTGAGCAAGGAGTAGCAATCTCCAGGGCCCACAGCTGAGTGAGCAGAGCAGAAAAGGACTAAGATAGAGAGGGCTCCACCATGACAAGCTGTGCAGCCTAAACACTACACGGTACAGGTTATCAGGCTTTCCCTTTTTTCTGAAAAAAAGCATAAAATCTGGATATATATGCGAAATTTCCCAGATTTAAGTGTTGGCTATGATTTCAAACATTTTCAAAACACCGTGTAGGTCAAACAAAGCACAAAGGCCATCGGTAACTCTCAGGCTGCCAGTGTCTCAATCAATCAACAAATCCAGAACATGAAGCAAGGGTGATGTCAAGGTCAAAGCCAGGGTCATTGTCGAAAACCACAGTGGAAGATGCCCTGCACCCACTGGAAAGAACTCCAGGATCGGGAGCCAAGTTCAGAATGCAAAATGCACATGACGTAATAGGTGATGGGGTTGTGAGAGGAGATTTAGTGCAGAGCAACTTATTTCTGGTAGATCCTATCTTGGCATGAAGGTGTGTTCCAAGTGTACCTTTCTAGTCACCTAGCAGCCTGGGTCAAATTTATTGCCCTAATAGCGCAATGGATTACCATTTTGTAGATGGTAATAATGAAGTTGTGGAGTGATGACCATTTTTATATATGTAGATTTTACCATTTTTGTAATTTCCCAAGGATACATATTTAGAAGTAAAATTACTAGTGCATTTGATTTATGCTGTAAATTGATGTCCAAAAGGGCTGTACCTTGTGTCAGAAATAGTGTTCACTAAATACTTAATATACTCCCTTACATTTCTAACCTCCTTGTAATTAGTTTAGGGTCATGTGATTAGTTCTGGCCAATGGACTATGAGGGGAAATGACACATGTCTAACATACACTTAAGAGAGGTGTTTCCATGCCTCCCTTCTACCTAGCAAAGCAGAACTAATAGCCATACATTAAGACAGTAGCATGGACCCCTGACTCACCAGATGGAAGACAGCTACAACAAGCACCCAATGGGCTTTGCATGAGTAAAAAATAAGCTTCTTTGTTATGCCACTGATATTTTTATGTTACTTGTTATAGCGGCATAGCCTAACTCATCATGATTAACATATATTGCTTTATAATACCATCAGTAATAAGTATAAATATCATTTACACTCTACCTTAGCATTTGGCACCACCATTAAAAACATTTATTTTTTAAAAAAAGAAAAAATAAAACACAAAATTTATGCATTTACACACACACACACACACACATATATATATACACATACATATATACACAGGTATATACAGCTATGGAAAAAGCTATTCATATTGCTAGGATAATTTTTCTACCACTGTGTAATGTCATTAACACTACAAAGACCCATTCTCTCCCTTACAGAGAAGGAAAATCAGGTGTGCTGTTATTAAACTTAAAGGGATTCAGACTTAAGGAAAAAAATGCACTGAGTTCTAAGATTGTGAGTACTTTTATATACCTAATTCTGGATTGTTTATAAATTTCTGAAGAAGGAACACTTTTTAGATTTCATTTTATTTTATTTTAAGTGCAGGATGTGCAGGTTTGTTAAATAGGTAGATGTGTGCCATGGTGGTTTGCTGCACCTATCAACCCATTACCTAGGTATTAAGCCCAGCATGCAGTAGCTATTTATTCTGATGTTCTCCCTCCCCCTACCCCACCCCCCACCCCGACAGGCCCCAGTGTGCATTGTTCCGCTCCCTGTGTCCATATGTTCTCATTGTTCATCTCCCACTTACAACTGAGGACATGTGGTGTTTTGTTTCCTATTCCTGTGTTAGTTTGCTGAGGATAATGGCTTCCAACTCCATCCATGTCCTGTAAAGGACATGATCTCAGTCCTTTTTATGGCTGCATAGTATGATGGAGGATATTTTTAACATGGGTTAAATAAAACATTAATTATTCCTAAAATGAACAAAACCATTTATTTTAGCTTATTTAAGGGATGAAGTAGTGTTCCTAAGTTTTATTTAATCTTTCATTTCTGAGATCATTTGTAAGGTTAAATACTTTTTATGTTTATTAATTAGTTGCAATTCCTACTTTATAAATTATAAATTATTATTTGGTAATTGATGGAGTTTTTGATGTTTTCCATCATTAGATGAACACTTTATATAATAAAGATACTAAACTTTTCTCAATAAAATTTACTGACAATCTTTTCCAGTGTTTTTGTCTTTATTTTGCATATCATTTTAATGACAGTTGAGATTGTTTGCATAAAATCAATTGCAATTTTTACCTGTGAACTTCTTTCATTACTTTTAAATTTATAAATTCTTCCTCCACAAAAGCTCTGATAAATATTTAATTCAAATTTCCAATCTTTCCTAATATTTGATTTGAATTTATTTTGGTTTATAATAAAAATAATGGTCTAAGTAGCACTTTATTACAAAATGTTAATCTGTTATTTAACACATTGATAGGTAATTTTGGTTCTTTTTCTAAATTATAATGTCTATTTTATGAACTACTCAATTTAAATATAAAAGCTTATTTCTATACAATCTATTCTATTCTATTGACATCGCTATCATTGAATCAGTGCCACAATTTTAAATTATTATAACTTTACCAGTGTGACTTAATACCAGGAAGGTATTGCCCCTTGCTCCATACTCTCCTTTTTCAGAGTCATCTTTCATTTTCCTGATTTAGCTCTTTTGTCATGTGAGATTTCGAATTGTTTTGTCATGTTGCCTGCAAAACATCCTGTATATGTTTTATTGGAACTGCACCTTGCCAATCTATGAATGGGAAAGGCTAAAATATTCATGATATATTATCTTTTATTTAAAAATATGGTATGTCTTGCCATTTATTCAAGTCATCTTTTATATCTGTTTATAACCTTTTGTAATCCTATTTATATAGACTGAAGACTAAACAAATATACATTTAAATAATGATGTAAATTAACTACATGTATTTAAAGGACAGAGAATTTAAGCAGTGTGGGGGACTCTGCCCATGGTCCACTTACGGAGCACATCCTGGAGTGAAATGAGAGATTAGCCTCAGCATCTCTCATGGTGTAGGCATCTCAGGGTGCTTGATGTGATGCTGTGCTTATGTTGACTGTACAAGATTTCAGGTGAGAGCTCAGTTTGTGATTTAACTCCTATGTAACATATAGTTTTATTTGGGTTCATAAGCATCTGTTGTAAGGTCTATTCCCATGCAGTTTATATTTCTTTGGTTGCTATTCTAAGTGAGATCCCTTCTCATAACAGTCTCTTTCTCAGCAATTTTTACCTTTTCTCATTATAAGAGAAATTGCTGTTCTTTATATAAAATTATAAATACAGATATCAACAAGAAGACAAATTAAAAGCATTAGTTTAAAAAAATGACAAGACTAAGAAGCTTCAGGTCTCATTTCCCCACATAAACATTTAAAAAACAAAAAGCACCCAACTAAAATTTTGTGAGAGCTTTGGAAAATAGCCAAAAGTCAATGGCAACTAAACAAATGCCTGATCAAGAAAAAAAAACACACACACATTAAAAACAGTTGGAAATTGTGTGATGTATTTACTCACCCTAGTTCCCTCCTCTCCCCAGCATTGTGCAGTCTTGGTCTGGAGAAGAGAGCAACCCAGTTCACAATTCCCTCTCTGGAACCAGGGGGAACAGAGCAGAAGTTACTTGAATGTTTTAACCTGTCTGGGGGCTGCTGCCAGCAGGGCTGCTGCCAGCAGGGCTGCACCGTGTGTTGCCTAACTTGGAGCTCAGGTGGAAAAGTGGCATAGCTTGGATCTGACACTAGGAAAAGTGGCCAAGAGTAGCAGGCATAGCTCATAAAACCTGCAGGGGGACTACAGACTTGCAGGTACCTGGGGCAAGAAAGTACAAATGGAGGCATACAATAGATCACATAAGGCCTCTAAGAGAAACTAGGTGATACTCTTTGGAAAATTAAGACAGTGAAAATCAACTATGTTGATATGGTTTGGCTGTGTCTCTACCCAAATATCATCTTGAATTGTAGCTCCCATAATTCCCACGTGTTGTGGGAGGGATCCGGTGGGAGATAATTGAATCATGGGGGCGGTTCCCCCATACTGTTCTCATGGTAGCAAATAAGTGTCACAAGATCTGATGGTTTTATAAGGTTAAACCCGTTTCACTTGGTTCTCACTTCTATCTCCTGTCTGCTGCCATGTAAGACATGCCTTTCACCTTCTGCCATGATTGTGAGGCCTTCCCAACCACGTGGAACTGTGAGTCCATTAAACCTCTTTTTCTTTATAAATTACCCAGTCTCGAGTATGTCATTATCAGCAGCATGAAAACGGACTAATACACATATACACAGGGAGATTGAAAAAGCCACACATTATGCTCAGAAAAAACCTGAGAGGACCTAAGCCTTCACCGTGGGCTGATTCCAAGGGTCAAATCACGCCCAGGTAATGAGTAGAGGAATGCCCTGGCACAGAGCCAGTCTGCAAAGACTGTTAAAGGTGGCTGTTTTTCAACTGCCCAATTTTCAACAACAACAACAACAACAAAAATCACAAAGTATACAAGGAAGTAGAAAAATATGACCCATTCAAAGGAACAAAATATACTTCTAGGAGCCATCCCTGAGGAAACACAGACATCAGACTTTCTAGACAAAGGCTTAAAAAATTTGTTCATAAATATGTTCAAAGAGCTCAAGGAAAACACAAGGAACTAAAAGAAATCAGAAAAATAATACATGAACAAAATAAGAATTTTAACAAAGAGATAGAAATTATAAAAAGAACCAAAAAGAAATCCTGCATCTAAAATATATAATAACTGAATTAAAGAAGTCACTAGAGTAATTCAACAGCAAATTTGAGATGGCAATAAAAAATAAAAATCAGCAAACTTGAAAATAAGACATTTGAAATTATCAAGTGTAAGCAGTTGAAAGCATTAAAAAGATGACAAGTGATCAAAGCCTAAGAGGACACCATTAACGGGCCAACATTTACATTCTGGGATTCCAAAAAAAAGAAAAAGACAGAAAAAGGCAAAAATTATCTGAAGCAAGAATGGCTGAAAACTACCCAAATTTGAGGAAAGACACCAATTTACAAATCCAAGAAGCCCAATAAACACCAAGTATCATAAACCCAAAGGTACACAGAGACACATTATAATGAAACTCTTGAAAGCCAAAGACAGAGAATGAGAATCTTGAAAGCAGCAAGAGAAAAGTGACATGTCACACATAAGGAATCATCAATAAGATTATTAGCCAATTTCTCAGCAGAAACCTTGGAGGCCTGAAGGCAGTGGGATGATATAGATAATTCTTTTTTCTTTGTTTGTTTGTTTTGTTTTTTGTTTTTTTTTTTTTGAGACGGAGTCTCGCTGTTGCCCAGGCTGGAGTGCAGTGGCACCATCTCAGCTCACTGCAAGCTCCGCCTCCCGGGTTCACGCCATTCTCCTGCCTCAGCCTCCCGCGTAGCTGGGACTACAGGCACCCACCACCTTGCCCGGCTAATTTTTTGTATTTTTAGTAGAGACGGGGTTTCACCGTGTTAGCCAGGATGGTCTCGATCTCCTGACCTCATGATCCGCCCACCTCGGCCTCCCAAAGTGCTGGGATTACAGGCTGAGCCACCGCGCCCGGCTCTGTATCTGGAAAAACTGTCCAAAAAGGAGGGATAAATTAAGACATATTCAAATAAACAGAAGTAGATGGAGTTTATTACTACTAGGTCTGTCCTATAATAAATGCTAAAGGGAGCCTTTCAGGTTGAAACAAAAGGATGTTAGTAACTCGTCTCCATATAAATATATAAAGATATCCAGTAAAGGTAAATATATCAGCAAATATAATAGTATTATTATAATTTTGGTTTGTAACTCTACTTTTTGTTCTTATAGGTTTAAAAAAATCAAAAGCACAAAAGTTATTATAATTCTATGTTAACAAGTACACAATGCATGAAGATGTAATTTGTAACATAAACTGCAGACAGGGGACACAACTGTATAGGAATAGAGATTTTTGTATGCAATTGAAGTTAAGTAAGTATAAAATCAAAATAGGTTGTTATAACTTTAGGATATTTTATGTAATATCCATGATAACAATGAAGAAAATATCTGTAGAATACACATACAAAAAATGAGAAGGCTATCAAAATGTGTCACTATAAAAAAAAACAACTAAACATAGAGGAAGATAGTAAGGGATAAAATAAGGAACAAAAAAGCTATAAAATATACAGAATACAAATAGCAAAATGACAAATACAAGTCCTTCCCCAACAGTAATTATTTTAAATGCAAATGGATTCAAGTTCCCAATCAAAATTGCATAGATTGGCAGAATAGAAAAAAAAATCCAAATGAATGCTGCTTACAAGAGACTAACTTTAGATCCCGTGATACACTTAGGGTGGCTAAACTAATATCAGATATATTTTAAGCTGAAAACTGCTACCAGAGTCAATTCACCAAGAAGACATAACAGTTATAAAAATATATACACCAAACTTTAGAGCTCCAAAATATATGGAGCAATCAATGACAGCACTGAAAGGAGAAATAGCTGAACATTAGTAGTTGCAAGTTTCAATACTCCACTTTCAGTAATGGATAAAACAATGAGACAGAAGATTATAAGGAAACAGAGGACCTGAATGACACTATAGAGCAATTGGACCTAACAGACATATATGCAGAACTCTCCACTAAACAGCAGCAGAATACACATTTTTCTCAAATGCACATGAAACATTCTCCAGGATAGACCATATGTTGGACCACAAAACTCATCTTAATACTGTTTAAAAGATTGAAATTATAAAAAGCAATTACACAGAATTGCTTTTCTGATCACAATGGAATAAAATTAGAAATCAAAAACACGAAGAAAACTGGAAAATTCACAAATATGTGGAGTTTAAAAACACAAGTTTTGACATCCAAACCTTGTGATTTCCAAGAAGAAATCACAAAGGAAATTGGAAAATATTTGAAACCAAAGAAAATGAAAATGCAACACACAAAACTTACTGACAGTAGCAAAAGCAATGCTAGTAGGGAAATTTATATCTACAAACACTTATGCTGAAAAAGAAGAAAGATCTCAAATCAACAGCCTAACATTACAATGTAAGGAACTAGAGAAAAAAAGACCGAAAAGATAAAGCCCTAGAAAACAAGAAAGAAGCTAACCCAAAAGATGGCAAAAAGAAAAAATAATAAAGATTAAGGTAGCAATAAATAAAATAGAGAAAATAGTGACTCCTGGTCTCAAAATGATAGCCAAAAATCAAGTTGGCTTTACTCCCCTCTGCCTGCCACCCAGAAAACAAAAAACAAATATACAATCCTGAGATTATCACCAGCAATAACACAAAACTAATATATGAGAATGAGACACATTCTCCAAGACCACAGGGAAGTGAAAATACTCCAAGTAAATAGTAAGAGAATCATACTTCTGCATCTGTGACAACCCTTCTCCCATTCTGTGGAACCAAGCACAAGAAAAATTTCCCCCCAACTCATGGTTTCTATACTGGGAAAAATGAGATCAAGATGGACAGCCAATTTTTCCCCACATCTTAGGTTTCCCAGCAAGGCAACTGTCCCTGCCTTAACCCATCGCAAGTGCCAGAGGAGCAAAATGAGTCAAGGCAGCATAAGTCCCTCCTTAACCCATCACAAGTACCAGAGGAAGCATTGTAAGTGCCAGAGGAGAGAAATATCCCTGAAGACAGGCAGAGATAAAGCGGGGAGGTGGAACTACCAACCTCAGCTCTGACAACTCTGCTCTATAACTTGGCCAAAGGAGATGCCAAAACAGAGTAGCTATTCAACAACAACAAAGCCCCAGAGGCATGAACCCAGCCTTCCCACACTGCTGTGTTATTCCATTTCAGATCTCCCCCTTTTGGGTTGGGTAGCACTCTCGTAGTTCACTAAAGCCGAGACGAAGCTGGGGTTAAGGTGCCACCTAGAGCCAAAAGAAGCCAGTGACCTAGTGGTAAAGAATCTCTAAGAAAACATATCTAATAAAAACCTAAACAAGCCAGAGAGAGAAGCCTGGAATATGAATAATCCTTCAATGCAAAGACAAAGACATACAAAGAAGCAACAGCAAACAGGGACCTATGACCTCCCCAAATGAACAAAGCAAGGAACCAGTGACTGACCCTAATGAGAGAGTGATAATGAAAGCTCTTTGACAAAGAAATCAAAGTAGCAGCTTTAAGGAAACAGTGATCTCCAAGATGACACAGAAAAGCAATTCAGAAATTTATCAGAGAAATTTGACAAGGGGATTGAAATAATTTTTAAAATCAAACAAAAATCTTGGAACTGATAAATATATTTGTTGAACTGAAAAATTCATTAGAGGCTCTCAACAGCAGAATGGATCAAGCAAAGGAAAGAATCAGTGAGCTTGAAGACAGGCTATTAGAAAATACACAATCACAGGAGAAAACATGATGAAAAAAGTAAAGACCACTTACAAGATATAGAAAATTACCTCAAAAGACCAAATCTAAGAATTATTAGTGTTCAAGAGAGAGTTAAGCAAGAGCAAGGGGTAGAAAATTTATTTAAAGAAATAATCACAGGAAACCTTCCTAAACTTCAGGAAGGTATAAATATCCAAGTCTAGGAAAGTCAGAGAATACCAAACAGATTTGACCCAAACAAGACTACTCCAAGGCGTATAATAGTCAAATTCTCAAAGGTCAAGGACAAAGAGAAGATCCAAAAGCAGCAAAAAAAGAAAAAGCAAATAACATATAAGGGAGCTCCAATTCATTTGGCAACAAATTTATTAATGGAAATCATATAGGCCAGGAAGGAGTAAAGGACATTTTCAAACTGCTGGAAAGCAAAACAAAACAAAACACACAACTGTCATCTAAGAATGCTGATTGCAGCAAAGCTTTCTTTCAAATATGAAGGAGATACAAAGCCTTTCCCAGATAAACAAAAGCTGAGAGAATTCACTACCACCAGGCCCATCTTATAAGAAATGCTAAAGAGAATTCTTCAGTTTGGAAGAAAAAAACACTAATGTGCAAAAAGAAGACATTTGAACGTATAAAACCCACTGGTAAAATTAAGTATACATGCAAGCCCAGAATATTATAATACTATAAATGCAGTGCACAATTCATTCATAACTCTAGTATAAAGCCCAAAAGACAAATATATAAAAAACAATAACAGCTACAGCAACCTGGTAAGAGACAGGTAATATAAAAATATGTAAGTTGAGACAATTAAAAGTCAAAATGCAAGAGAGGGATGGAGTTAAAGTGCATTTTTTTGGTTTTGGTTTTTTCTTTGTTTCTATTCTTTTCTTTGTGATATGAGATAAGTTTTCATTGCTTTAAAATAACTCGTTATACCTACAAGATGTTTTATGTAAGCATCATGGTAACCACAGTGCAAAAACCTATAATAGATTCACTAAAAATGAGAAGCATGAATCAAAACATACTACCAGAGAAAATCATTTAACCACAAAGATAGGAAGAAATAAAGAAAGGATGAGATGAGTTGCAAAACAACCAGAAAACAAGCAACAAAATGACAATAATAACACCGTATATAAATGAACTCAATTCTCTAATTAAAAGCCATAAGGTGGCTGAATGGAAAAAGAGGCAAGACTAACTATCTTCTACCTGCAAGAAACCCACTTCACCTACAGGAAACACACTGCCTGAGAGTGAAGGAGTGAAAAAACATATTCCATGCAACTGGAAACCAAAATGAGCAGGAGTGGCTGTACTTGTATCGGATAAAATAGACTACAAATGAAAGACTGTGTGTAAGAGACAAAGGAGGTCACTATATAACGATGAAGGGGTCGATTCAGCAAGAGGATGTAAGATTTATAAATATCTATGCACCCAACACCAGAGCTCCACTATATAAAGCAAATATTAATAGATCTAAAGGGAGAGATAGACTACATCACAATAATAGTTGGGAACTTTAACACTCCACTCTCAGTAATGGACAGATCATCCACAGAGAAAATCAACAAAGAAACATCAGAGTTAAATTACACACTAGACCTAGTGGGCCTAACTGACATTTACAGAAAATTCACCCACCTGCTACAGAATACACATTCCTTTCATCAGCATATGGAACATTCTCCAGAATAGATCATATCTTAGGCCACAAAATTCTGATGAAAATATTCAAAAAATAGGAATCATATCAAGCATCTTTTCTGATTACAATATAATAAAACAGACATCAGCAACAAGAGGAACCTCAGAAACTACACAAACACATTGAAATTAAACAGCATGGTCCTGAATGACCAATAGGTCAATGAAGAAATTAAGAAGGACTTTTTTTAAGTCTTCAAACAAATAAAAATAGAAATAAAACATATCAAAATCTATGAGACAAAGCAAAAGTAATACTAACAGGGAAGTTTGTAGCAATACACACCTATCTCAAAAAGTAGAAGGTCGGGCATGGTGGCTCACACCCTGTAAGTCCTGTGCTTTGGGAAGCCGAGGCAGGAGGATTGCTTGAGGCCAGGAGTTTGAGACCAGCCTGGACAACATAGCAAGACCTCATCCTTATAAATTATTTTTTTAATTAGCTGAGTATGGTAGCATGTACCTGCGATCCTAGCTAATCAGGAGGCAGAGGCAGGAAGATTACTTGAGCCCTGGAGTTTGAGGCTGTAGTGACTATGATCATGCCACTGCCCTCCAGACTGGATGACAGAGTAAGACTTGGTCTCAAAAAAAAATAAAATAAAATAAAAAATAAAGTAGAAAGACAGTATCTCAGTGGCATGCACCAAGGCCACAGAGCCCTGCCGCCTGCCTGGGAAGCTGTAAGGGACAGCATGTGGTTCACATTTCGGAGCCCAAAGTAGGACACACAGCTCAGCCTCTTTGCCAGGATGATAAAGAACAGTGGGAAGAAACCAAAATTGCAGGGCCGAAAAAAAATTTCAGAGGCTTTAATAAAAACACAGGCTTTGAAGTTAGGAATGAGGCAAGCTCCGTAAGAGCCAAATCAAGACCCACAAATTGAATACATAGAAAGCGTGATAAATGGAGCCCCAATTAAAGAGCAGCTTGGCTGTCTGCTGGAGGCTTTGTGGATGGCAGTCTTCCTTCCCTCTCCCTCTCTAGACTCTATTCATTCACCCCTTCCCTCCCCCAGCATTCATGGACATGCTCTCACCATGATGGATGGCTCACACAGGCTCTGCCCTCAACAGAGCTCAGGCAATTCACAGAGCTAAAGCTTCTTTGCCTTGCAAAAGAGGAGCAGTAACACATTAATAATAATAAAATAATTCATTTTATCATGCAAAAAGCAATCACCAGCACCTACCTATGCCAAACGCCTTCTGAGCCCTTTCTGGCTCCCTCCTTTGTGACCTCCCCTTTGCCTCCTCTCTCCATGCTTCTCCTACCCAACCTGAGCTCAGGCCATCCCAAATTCCTCCAAGCACATGCTTTTCCTTGTGCCCGCAATGCCCTCCCCTACCTTGTCTGTCTGAAAAACTCCCACCCACACTTCAGAACCTCACCTTGCAATCACCAGCCCCTGCCCCAGCCCCTTCAGCATCTTTCTATTTCTACACTTATGTTGTATTATACAGCATCTACCTGTCCCCACCGGACCAGGAGCTCCTTGACTCTGAGGACCATGTCTTGCTCATCTCTGAATTCTCAGTGCCAAGCACAGTGCCTGGCACATGGTGGATACTCATTAAATGTGCACTAATAAATGAATAGGAAACACAACGGTAAGATGTAGTTCCAGTTTGTTAGAAGAGGTATGATCCATATGCAAGTAACCACACCATAAGGAAAATGTAATGAAACCACAGGTGAACTATCTAGACAACTATCAGATTTCAGAGGATAAGAGAAATTATTTGAGCCTGGTGAGTAAGTGAAGGACACACATGAATAAAGCCATAAGAGTTGATGTAGAAGTTCCACAAGCAATTTTCTAGAACTCTCCGGGATGTTAGGGTCCCTGTTTGCCCTCTTGTATTCCTAGAGCAGGGAATGAATTTGATGGCTGGGGTGTGCACGTGCTTTCAGGCAGTCTGGTCATGCTGGAGTTTAGGGAGAGGAAAGCCCGGTGTTGTGGGGAGAACGAAGGGACTAACTAGATATTGCAGAGTTTCTTTCCCCTCTGCTTGATAAAGGGACTACCTAGCATTGCAGAGCTTCTTTCTCCTTCTGCCCTGATGTTTTTTGCCTCCCTCATTCTTTCCGTTCAGGTGAAGCAGAGCAATTGGGCAGTTACAAGCTGATCCTTTGGAAACTGAATTCTGTCACAGATGGCCTGTGTCTGTATGTTATTTGAGGCTCAGATTCCTCCTCTGGAAGCAGGACATAAATGCCTACCTCAAAGGTATTGTAGGAATGAAACGGAACAGGCATGTCCTATCTGTCAGGGTTCAGAACAGGAAGCAGAAACCACGCTAGCCAGAAAGGGATTGAAGACAGGGAATTACACACTCACGAAAGCATGTGGAGGAGTGGGCTGGAGGCTGGGCCCTGGGGAGTTACTCCCAGAATGCACAACACTTGTTTCCCATGCCACAGTCAGGAGCATGGGGAATCAGAGGTCCCACCACGAGAATGGTTAAGTTCCCAGCTATGAGGCTCAGGCCAACTAATGGTCTCCCCTGACATGAATTCATGAGGGTGGGGGAGGCCCAGGTGGAGGTGGGGCAGCTTCCCATAGAAAGGCCTGGAAGGGGCGAGAGTGAGGACACACAGACCTGCATCTGAGCCCCATGGATACCAGCCCTTTAGGCAAGGACGAGGTGAGACGAGGCGGACCTCTTGTGTAAATCAAGCTAAAAGCAATACTGAACAATTCAAACAAATCAGTAAGTCCAGCAAAGTTCATTTCCCATAGATGACCTATCAAATGCTTTTATTACAATACCAAATTCTTTCTCTGCAACCATTGGTTGCCCTAAGAACATGCTTGATCATCTACTGAGCACTGCCCAGAGACTCCAAGAACAAACTACATGAGACTTTGAGTGTTTCTGTAGGGTCTGTGTGTGGCCAGTGAGTGAAGCAACCAGGGAGATTTGGGCCCATCACAATTATTGAATATAATAAAAACCCACAGGGAAATGGTCTGGGGATATCTTGGACTTTATGGCATTTTAGACATAATTTGTGATGGTCTAGAGTTTCCTGAGGCAATATTTTTCTGCCTCATGAGCCAAAGGAGTAGACATTCAAGACCCTGAACTGGAATTACCCCTCCACTGTGAAGCTCCCTCATGGCCCCTGCAAGCCCCTCATCAGTAGTGAGACCAGTCCTTGCTGGGGAAGGCATTTGGCACAGAAGCAGCTGAAAACTGCCCCTGCCTTGCTCCCAACACTCACGACATCACTGTGCACATTCTATTCAGGCCTGGATTCCGGGAAAACCGTTCAGGAAAGAACCACACGGATAAAGACCCTGTTCTTTTCATTCACATGGTACAGGGCAGCTCCTGAAAAACATGCAGAAAATCAATCTTCCCTTTCTTCCTTTCTCCTCCCTTCTTTCCCGCCTTCATTTTGTCTTCTTTCCTCCCTTTCCTTCCATCACTCTCTCCCTTCTCCTTTCCTTCTTTTCTTCCTTCCTTTCTCCAATTATTTTTTCAACAAATATTTATTATGCACCTGCTATAACCCAGAAATGTTCCAGGGCCTGGGCATAGAATAAGGCAAAAATCTATGTCCTTATTGAGCTTGCATTCTACTCTGGGTGACATGTCATAAACAAATATGGGACATCATACTGGGTAGTGATGAGCGATACAAAGAAACATGGAGCACAGTAACATGGATGGAGTGGGGCACAGAGAGAGTCTTTTAGATGAGGGCTTCAGGAAAGGCTTCTCTAAGGAGAAGGCAAGGCAGGGGGCAGCAGGTGCAAAGGCCCCAAGGCAGGGAAGTTCTGGCTAGGTTTGAGGAGCAGAAAGGTGGCCATTGTGGCTGCAACCAAATGAGTGAGGGGAAGGGAATACGTAGTTGGGCTGGAGGGCAACAAGGCTGGATCCTGCAGGACTTTATACTCCCTGACAAGGACTGGGCTTTTATTCAAGGGTAAGGAGCACTCTGGAGGTTATGAGCAAGGGAAGGAGATAATCTGACGCTCATTTTAAAAAATCCGTTCTGTATACATGCTAAAGTATTTAGGGGGAAGAGTACTCATGTCTACAATCTACTTTGAAATGCATCAATAAACAAGATGGATTGAGGGACAGAGAGAAGAACAAAGAGATGGAGAGATCTATGATAAAACAAATGCAGTAAAATGTTCGTAGTTGAATCTAGAGGTGGTATAAAAATATTCCTTAAAAAATTTATTCTTTTCTGTGTGAAAATTTTCATAATAAAGTGTTAAAAAGACATTCACTCTGGCTGCTGCACGGGGACACACTGGAAGACAGAGTGGGTACCGGGAGGTGCCCGTGGCCACAGGCTATGGGCTGTGGACCAAGTAGGTGGCCAGGGATGAGGGGACTCATGAAATTAAAGAGCCTCCTATTTAATGGGAAATTACAATGGGAAAAGACAACAGAAAGTTTGTTTGAAAGGGCATTCGGGCATCAAGGAGTAAGTGGAATCAGTTGTGAGCTGGGACACAGCTAATGTAGGTGTGTAGGTGCCTCTTCAACCTGCTGTGTAGCCTTGAGCAAATGACCTGATCTCTCTGAGCCTCCATTTCCTAGATGGTAAAATGAAGGTCCAGAATATACCATACAGTGTTCTTTTCAATGGTATCCCTCACATAATTGTACTAGGAGAAGGCTGGAAACATAGTAGATACTTAATAAATGCGGGTTCTCCTAAAAGGGGGCATGGAGAGCACTTGAAAATAATTGGTGATATTAATAGCCACTTGAAACACAAACTCTGCTAGGTTAAAACAACAAAGATGACATTAATTCCACTAACATTAATTCCATATAATATCAGTATTGTACTAAAACAAGGAAGGCGATCTGAAACTGCCATGATAATTTTTTTATAATTAAAAAAATCCTTAAATAACACAGGAGCCCTTAGTCAAGGAAGAAATAAAAGAAAATACATGAGGTTCCCCTTTAACCTCTGAGAGGACTCCTGGACATTTTCAAGCATAATGCATCAATCTGTATCCTCTAAGCCCGGCTTCCAGTCTATATAAACACACTTCGCTTCCAGCAGTCTTTCTGACTATTACTGACGTTAATAAAAAGAAGGAACAAATTTCAATCCAAAGCTTACAGTCATAGCCTCAACACTTTGTGATCTCACTATTGACTTTCCTATGTCTTCAAACTTTTAAATTTTGGCTAAACCCAAGAGTAAAAACTGCCAAAATGGTATAGACAATACATCCTTTTATAAAGGTATTGGAAAGTTCCTATGATATGTCCAGTAAATTGAAATTTCTGTGCCAAACCAGCTTGAATCAATTGATTACTCCAAACTAAAACATTCCCTCCAATTCTCTTTCTTTCTCTCTTCTCATTCCTTTAACTCTCCCTTCCCCCAAATCCCCCTGGAATTGCCTCACTCTCCTGAAACCTCTGACTCAGCTGTATAAATAACAGGAAAAATAATTAGAAGTCAGGAGGTCAAATGCTCCAAATGCCCGTTTGACAATTTGCTCTTTTCCCACCAGTGCTTGGCGTCTTGGTTTCCTTGTGGGAGCAGTTTTTGTGAGTCCGAGTCACTCAGGTAGTGGAAAAACGGTCCAAGAGTGGCATTTTGAGCCTCGTAAGAATCCTGGTTCAAATTCCACACCGGGAGGAATGCTGTGAGTCAGGGCAGCTTGTCTGCTTTGCTACACAGGTCAGGGAACAGCGAAGAATCCAGGAGGCTTCTGTTGGGTACTAACTGAGATGCTTGCCCCACCCAACCTTGGTGATTTAATGTTCAGGGAGTTTTGATGTGTTTGATGACTTTAAAACACAATAATAATTGCAAGATTAATTATCGTTTAAGATACCAGGCCCAGCGTTTTACAAGATTAACTCATTTGATCATCACAATAACCCCATAAAGTAGACACTAGTATTGTCTGTCTTTTGTAGATGAAGAAACCAAGGCACAAAAGGCAAAGTGACTGGCCCAAGGTCACAAAACCAGCAAGTGGGAGGGCTGGGAGTTGAACATGGGCAGGCCAGATGCTTCACCAGTACATTATATCTTTTCAAACTCAATCTAGTCTCCTCTTCCAGTACTGGTCACCCCACATTAGTTCCATTAACATCCCCAAGGCCAAGCCTCATGGCTGGTGATAAAACTGCTTACCTGTCCAGATACGGTAGCTCACACCTGTAATCCTAGCACTTGGGGAGGCCTAGGAGAGTGGATCGCTTGAGGCCAGGAGTTCAAGACCAGCCTGGCCAACATGGTGAAAACCCAGGGGTCTCTATTAAAAATATAAAAATTAGCCAGGCATGGTGGCGCATGCCTGTTATCCCAGCTATTTGGGAGGTTGAGGCATGAGAATCGCTTGAACTTGGGAGCCGAAGGTTGCAGTGAGCCAAGATCACACCACTGTACTCCAGCCTGGGTGACAGAGCAAGGATCTGTCTCAAAAACAAACAAACAAAAAAAAAAAGAACAAAAATTGCCTACCCTGTGATCAGTTACATCCTCTGACTTAAACAGGTGCTGAACATTTCCTAGCAATATATAAAAATAAAGTAATAAAAACAACAAACTTGAATCCTGCCAGAATTCAGACTTAAATGTCTATAGACACTGACAGACCAAGTTGGCCCCAATGAAGTCAGGAGGTCAAATGCTCCAAATGCCCCTTTGACAATTTGCTCCTTTTTCACCAGTTCTTGGCGTCCTGGTTTCCTTGTGGGAGCAGTTTTTGTGAGTTTTGTGAGTCCAAGTCGCTCAGATAGTAGAAAAAAATGAATGATCCAAGAATGGCATTTTGGGCCTGGTAGGAATCCTGGTCTGAATTGAAGTCAGACCGTGGGAAAGACAGCAGAATCCCCTGAGCAAAACTTCATCATGAGGGGCAAGGAATCTGATGCTGCAGCCCAGCCCAGCTGTGGGACCCCACACGAGGAGTAAGTGAGATTCTGGGCACAAAATGACCCCAAATCCCTGACATATACATGCTGCTACTTAAGTGTCAGGTATATATCCTGGGATAAAAGAGCTGTGTCACTCGAAGGAGCTTGAAGAGTCTTGCTCTGCTCTCAGCTGATTTTAATGTCAAGGGAGGTGGGGTTAGGTGTGGGAGTGGGAGGTACTCACACTACCAGGAGAGCAACTTGGATTCCGTGTGCAGAGCCTGAGAAGAGTTGCAGCTTTCTAGCACTGAAACTTGGGATGGCCTGCCAGCTGCAACTCCCCTGAGGGTGGTCAGGTTTCCTTGACCCTGAGCCTCAGAAAGCCCCAGTGGCCCAGCTCTTCCATCCTTGGGCAATGGTGTGGGCAGCAGGGTAGGGTTCGGCTCAGAGGGGCATCTCTGAGATACCTACAGGGCCATCTGTTTACCAGCCATGGTAGCCAGCAATGACCAGAACTGATTATCAGATGCATGCGTGCGCCCCTCGAGCCTTTCCAGATAATGCAGCTCAGGGAGGGAAATTCTTCCCAAGACTGAAATGCTTACAGATCAGTTGGTTGGAACTCATAGCCTTCAAGGGCCCGCTTAACGCAGCCACCTCCATACTCACTGGCTCGTGAAGCCTGAGTAGTCAGGACATGGACATTTCGAAGCTGGGGAATTCTGACTTTGATATTAAGTGGGTGCTGAAAACATAAGGCAAAGTGTCCATGTCTCTGGATTATATCTCTGGTCAGCTTCAACCCCCCTGATTGTCTGCATGACACAACATAAGACTGGCATTAAAAAGCGCTATGGGAAAGAATAAAAGTGCTACGAGCACCTGCTCTTCTCCTAGGGACCCCTCCAGGCACCTGTTCATGCCAGTATGCCTCAGCTCCATGACATTCTGGGCACCATTTAATTCTGTCCTTGGCTCTTGCTCCTTTTCCCCCTCCCTGGATGAATTATCTGTTTTTGGCTGTCTATTTCAGTTCAATACTATGCACCACCTGTTCCAGTGTTGCAACTATGGGGGAGACCTTCCTGGTTCTGCAGCCCAGTGTGCCCTCCCCATGCCTAGGCTCCCTCCTTGGAGAGAAGGAGAATAGAATACAAAGAGCCTGGGTCTTCAGCATTTTAGAACCATCTTCATGCATTGACCTGCGAATGCCAAAGCCTGCCCAGCCACACCCTGCAACTGGCAGTGAAGCCACTAACTCTGGATGAAGCCTGGTGTGGGTCTAGCTTAATCACAGGGACCATCTCAAGTCATCTGACTGGTCTTCATGTGCTGCTTTCCACCCGCCCAAACACCAGCTCACACAAGGCTCCTTCAAGGACTTGATTTAATACCTCTGCTTTACAACAGAGCAAAATGAGATTCACAGAGTCCATAAAGCAAGTCAGGAGCAGAGCCACTGGAGTTACAATTCAGCTCTTAGCTGCTACAAACGGCCATGCTTATTCCTCTGCTTGTTTCCTCTGGGATTCAGTGAATGAACTTGAACCAGGTCTAGGAAGATCACCAGCCAAAAGGTTGTTTTCTACAGCATGACACACCTGGGAAGGGAAACCTAGAGAGCGGCATAGAATCTGCAAACCTGGCAGCCTGCAGATCTTTTCTCAAGTAGGAACCCTGAGGCAGAGGTGAAATCATTTTCATTTGGTCCTTTAATGCTTTAGTTTAGCTTTGGCATCAATCGTTCACCAATTTCCTTAAGTATTTGTGTCTCATATTTAATGAAATCATTTTCAATAACAATACCCCAGGATGTAGGATCTTGTGATGAGTGACAAACATAACCCTGTGTTTTAAATCTTTATTAGCAGCATCACAAATAATTGGTTCATTTACCAGGTGAAGTAAATTAACATCAGCTTTTATCATATTATGATAAATTATAAATAACTTACAGCTAAATAAAGTCTATCCCTTGCCAAGCTCCAATAACTCTGTAGTAAAATGACTGTCAGACCTCAATAGCTACCAGCATTGAACTATCTGATGTTGCCAACACGCTTCCATGAGGGAAACCCAAAACTATGCCCATTTCACGAGGGGACCTCTCCTATTAAATAGTAAGATGACAAGATCAGGTGAAATCCACATAGATAATCTTCCTTGCTCTGCAGACTGGCCTGTGCATTTATCTCCCCCTTGGAGACAAGAAAACATCCACAAAGTGAAGGTAAGGATTTGGAAATTGTATCAGTAGTCATTTGTGCTGTATAAATCTTTTTTCTGCCATTCCCCTAAAGTCCTGGTAGGCATTTTCTTACCTTGACCTCAAACTTCTCCCTAAAGGGTAGCCAGCAACTTTTAGGGTCCAACTTTTGGATCAAACATGAGCACCTACACAGGTACCTCTGGACTGCCTGACACACGGCATCACCACCTCATTTTAGGGAGTTGAGACTCCTAACACCTGCAGGGCTAGTGTGAAAACCATGCTCCCATGCCCCTCAGCATCCTGGTACAAATTCCAGATTACTTGCATGACAAAGCCTTTGGGGGTAAGTTTGGTGCTATTCCTGACGGTGAGGGATGCAGGATTTCAAAGTAGGCCTACCACCAGGGAAGAGAAGCCCCAGAGTTCATAAAGTCCCCTTAGTTGAGTCTTCCTGTGGGTGTGGCTGTCCCTAGACTTCCATTCATAGGCCAGGTTATAGGACCTAACTTGGAATCTTCTGGTGTTTGAATTACCATGTGCAGCCCATCCCTTGTTGCTGACAGCATTATACCTTTGGGCTTTGGCCATGTGGCTGAGAGAAAACATACTGAGTTTCTACTATAAATTACGTACATGTTCCTCAAGTCTCTGGCTCTAAAGTTTAACCATCATGATCATTTTTAAAAAGTGTTTTTTATGTGTGTGAATTGGAAAGGCCAGGAATTTCCACAACGGTTCTGACTTTGAACTCTAATATATTTTTTAAATTAAACTAATTTAATTTTCTTTAAAGGATGAAAAGTCTCTATTAAATCTAGATTTTAAAAAATTCTTATTTCACCATCTGTGATAGCTGTGCTACTTAGACCTTAGTTAATTTCCTACTTTTTTCCGTGTTTCTAAACAGTTGGTGAAAACATCTTCTTACTTTCTTACAAAATTATCTAATCATTGAAAAATCAATTTGTATATTTTTTGGCAAATATCTTTTGGGTATGAGACATTTCATTTGTAATTTTGCTACAGGTCAAAAAGCTTGGTATTCCCTCCTAATGCCTCATCTTTTTCTTGAAGTGAAACACGTTTCTTTCACTCTAAGAGAGGGATCATACTGACTTCAAATGGAGCTTGAAAGAACTCAATGAGATGTGTATACACTCCAACTACCAAAGACTTGGGCACATAATAAGTACTCCTGCCTTCAATATTTTCTGTAGCAAGAACATATTACCTAGTTGCTCTCAATTTCTGCTGAATCACCTGGGGATCTAGAAGGTGAAAACTGAGAGTCCTAGCAAAAACTAAGACTGACAGTGGCCAATCCCCCAAGAATAAAGTTACTGGGATTGGGACTGATAAGTGTGCAAACCAAGTACCCACTGGGTGTAGATGTGATACCACCCAAAGGGACAGAAATTCAACTCGAGGAAAACACATTCCACATGTTTGATGAAAAACACTGAATTTCGCTAGATGTCTGCATGATGAAGGGTGAGTGCATTTTAAAACAGACCATTATGGAAAAACATGAAACAAATATTTGAGACCAAGAAAAAAGAAACATTGCATTGAATACTACGAGGAAGAGTGAACCTCTGGAAGGAATCTTCTGTCTGAACAAGACGGCATTTTTCAGAGAGTGCTTGGCCTTCTTAATTGGATGTAAGAAAAGAGTATCCATGTGTATGAAACAGAAGGATAAATAAGGAAAAGACAGGCTGAGATGAAAAGACAACATGATGATAACTATAAAGGGAGATGAAAAAGACAATAGAGGAAACCCAAAAAGACAATGAAAGAATTAAAATCCTCATTGTGGGCAGCAGGGAGTAGATTAGAGGCTGCAAGAAACAGAACCAATATATGAAGGGTAAACTAGAGAAACTACCCCAGAATGCAGAGGCCCAGGACAAAGAGATGAAAATGAAAAAAGATATGAGAAGTCAGGAGGACAGGAAATTGATAATCACCTATAAATATTACAAGTGTCTTTGAGGTACAAAAAATTAAAACATTTTAATTAATGATATAATTTTTAAAGACATTTCCTGAGGGAAAGAGGATGTTCCACTGTTCAGGATGAAGGAGTCTTCACTAGTCCAAAATCAATGAAAATAAGCCCACGTCTACATATTTTTGGAAAAATATTTTAATTTCAATAACAAATTTTTTAAAGTCCCACATACAGCTAAATTGCATGCAAAGGAGTAACACTTAAGCTGGCCTCAAGCAACTGTGCAATTCGGAGGACCAGAATACAAAATTCCACTACAAATTTCCAAGCAGGAAAAGGGTGATGGAAAATGCAGACAAAGTGTCTTTCATGTGGGAAGACATTCCAGTTATATAGCATCCACGTGTCCTTACAGAGCAAAATGATTGAAGGCATGCACTAACAAAGACAGCAATCAAATTAGCAACCTTAAAGCATTTTCCTTCACTCAGTTGGGTGCAAGACTCAGGCAGTTATTTGGATTATGTGTTGCAGGTAGATTCTGCAAACTATTTGGTTGATGCAAAAGTAATTGTGGTTTTCATCATTACTTCAATGGCAAAAACTGCAATTAATTTTGCACCGATGTAACAGCAATAACTTGGCCCTGTTAAAGTTCCTGCTTCTTTCCAATAATAGAAAATGTATTTCTAACTCCACATTCTTCCCTTCGTGTAGAGGAAAACCCCTTGCATTTCATGGCCATGGGTTCCGTTCCATCACTTTCTAACAATGACAAAATGTTTTACACAGTTGGAATACTTTGTCAAGAGAACCGTTCAAATAAATGCTTAAATGCAGCTTTGTGTAGCAGCATAGATGATCAGTGCTTATCGTCCAAGAGCTGGAGCGATTTTGCATCTTTCAGAGTTATTTGTTTAATGAACTGAATCACTGGGCTTTCTAATTAATAAAGATCAGGAACAGATATCCTCATCATGTAATCTTCCTGCCAGAAATTGTGAATTTCCTGCATTAAGTGTGCTTGAAAATCAAATACACAATATAATCTTGACTATGTTTAAAAATGGATAGAAAAAAAGCTGTCAAGACATATGCCAATAAATTAGCAGTGATTATACATCAGTGATAAAAGATGGGAAATCTTTTGCTTCTTTTTTTACTTTCAGTACATTTTCTAAATGACATGCACAATGTACCTTTAGCTTTATAATCAAAAAGAAATAAACTTTTAATAACTATTATTTGTAATGTATTTGTCATCTAATTATAACTGTGAAAAAATATGTAACTCAAAAGGATTAGCAATAAGTACACAAATGTGCTAACAGCAATGATATCTAGGTGGCAACATACAGGTTGAATTCGTTTTCTTCCTGCTACATTTCCATATTTCAAAATTCTCAATACTAGCAATAAATAACAGAAATTCAACACATGGATTTTTTTTTCTTTTTCTATCCTGGTCAAGAGCATCAAGAATGAAGACGATGTGGGTGAGCTGCACTTTTCGGGGTCTTCAAATGGGTCCTGCACTAGTGGCAGGAAAGCCACAGGCCTGCCTTCCTCCACAAAGTCTGGATGGCTACTGATCCAATCAAGTGGCTCCCTCACCCCGAGTCCTCCTTTGTGGTTAGGACAGTGTCCTAGGATCTCCTGGCAAACAATTTCACTGAGCGTCCTTGAAGAATCCACAAGCTATGAGTACCTTCCTCATAAGCCATAGACTCCCCGGGACCCGCTCCGCTCAACCCCGGTGGGTGCCTCTCTCCTCCACCCAGGTCAGTAGGAGCTTGAGGAGGTGAGGGGGCCGGCCCTTGACACCATCGCTGCAGTGTGTTTTCCTAAGCTAAGAAAAGCAGCCCCACTGACAGAAAGGTGAAATGTGAACTAAAAATAGAGTGGCGCTAGCCCAGGCCGTGGGGGTTGAGGCAGCAAACGGCAGACACAACAGAAGGGCTGGCTGAACTGAGGACAGACGGCTCCTCCCGCCCCCACATCTGTCTCCACCAGACCTTGTCTTCTGTGGCTTCCACCAATGCCTGGGGCGGACCTCAGAGCCCAGCATCTCTCTCTTGTTTGTTTCAGAGCGCTGCTGTCATCCCAAGACGATTCCAAAGGGTTGGTTCAAGAAAGAGAAGCCACTCCTTTCTGTGGCTCTTGCTGGCCCTAGGGAAAAGTCATTCTTACCTGGAGAATTGAAGAAGCCCTTGCTAAAACAGAACATTACCAGGGCCGGAAATGTCCCGTGGAGTTCCAGAAAAATGCATTCCACAACTGAAATCCCAAATCTGCTCTTGCTGGCCCAGCGAGGCTTTCCAGGAAAGAAGTCCCATTGGGCTTTGCTTGTACTATAAGCAGCAGACAGAATGGGAGCCAGTCTGGGATGAGACAGGCCACGCTTGAAAGTTTCATTTTCTACATCTGTACACATGGGTGCGTTGCTACCACCGCATTGTAGCGCTGTGCCCGCTGCAGACGCCCGTGACTTGCTTCCTGTGAACAGCAAACACAAGTCACTGAAATTTCAAGATATATCAGAAGGACCCAAATTATCCTTCGGGTGTTTGCTTTCTCTTTTAAAAAGTGTGCTACAGACTGATATCGATAAGCTAAAGATGCACGTTGAAGCTCCTAAAAGAACTGCTTTTGGGGGTCTCAGCCAGAACCCCTGCAGCAAAGACAATTCTGTTTTGGGAGTTTCAATTGAACAGGTGTAGGCAGAGAGAAGGAACCCCAAGCAGATTATGAGGCAGCTCAGGACCAGCAATGGCAGAAGCCATGGTCAGCCCCAGCTCTGAAGGAACAGGAAGAAAATGCTGTTACCCACAATTTGTTACTGGTAAGGAATAAGAAGCGAGTAGGGTTTCAAACTATTCAAATGCCTGCAGAGCACAGGCCCATCACCATCACACCACAGCACAGGAAGGCTAATGTGAGCAGGTGGCACAGGCTGCCGTGGCAGGCCACTCAGCTCAAATCCCTGTCTGCCCATCAGTGGTCCATACTCCAGCCCTCTAGCTCTGTATAAAAGTATCTAAAAGAAGCAAATCTATACACCTTGTTAAATCCTATATTGTCCCCATATAAATTCAACTTTGTCTAACTCAGGCCGCACTGATTTTCAACCCTGACTCAACAGTTTGAACCCACTCTATAGCTTAGTGATCGCAGAACCATTGTGAATTCTCTAACACTTCTGGCCTCAGGCATTTTGGATAAGGGCTGCTGCTTAGATTTTCATCATAAAACCTGGGAATGACTGGCTCCCGCCCCACTGCTCACTCCTCTTCCCCTCCAAGTTTCCAAGCAGATGGAAACAAAGGACCTGCTCTATGATTATGGGGCAAGGTTTTGATATCCCTAATCCAGAGCTCTTTGGAAAAAGCTGAATTAGAGCTTGACCCTGAGGCTTAGGCCCTTCATTCAGTTCCTGTTCTCTTGTCTTCTGATCAAAGATGAGTGGGCTGCAGGGTGACCCCAGGTTGCCTTGGCCACCAAGTCATATGGTCAGCAGAGGAGGAAACACAGAAAGACAATGTGGGTGGGCCACCCAGGGAATGCAGTGGGCTTACTATTACTATATGGGACAGGACCTAGAAAGTGTGGGAGCATGGTGCAGAGTGCTGACCCTTACAGCCACCAACCCCAACTTAAAGTCAGTAAGAGCCTACTAGGAACTCAGGTCTGAGACAAATCAGGTTAACGTTTTTCCAGGAGATGGAGTTAGTATGGGGGTTAACACTGGGGTGAAATCTTGGTAAGACAGAATTAAAGTTCCCTTTAGAACAGTTCCTTCCAGAGGCACCTTGCTTGAGCTGTTTAAAGACACACATTTAATTTCTCCAGCAGAAAATAAATTCATCAGGAGAAAAGAAAAGCCATGTTCAATGCTGGACTACCCTTTTTCCAAGTCACCAAAGGAGATGGCCCACTTCTCCATATAAAAATATACAATGTCTTACCTCCAAATGGCCCTTTACAATTTTTTAAAATCTTATCTTACTGTAGTAAGAACATTTAACATGAGATCTACCCCCTTAGCAAATCTGTGTTTTATATGGTGTCATTGACCATAGGCACAATGTCATGCAGCAGGTCTCGAGAATGGATTTATCTGCTTAACTAGAACTCGATGTCCATCAACTAGCAAATGCCCCATTTCCCCCTGCCCCCAGCCCCTGGCCACCACCATCCTACTTTCTGCATCTATGAGTTCGGCCACTTTAGATACCTCATAGAAGTGGAATCATGCAGCACTTGCCCCTCTGTGTCTGGCTTCTTTCACTTAGCATAATGTCCTCCAGGTTCATTCAAGTTGTTGCGTATTGCAGAATTTCCTTCTTTTTTGTTAAAAGCACTTCCAGGGAGGTAATTTCCCACTGCACCTCTGACCACCTGCTGTGAAGTAGGCATGGCCACCAGTGGGGAGTAACGGAGAGGGGAGTGAAGGTCTGCTTTCCAGGCCCTCTAACCAGATGGCTGACCTCTGATCACCAGTTATGGTCTCTGAGCATCTGTTTCTTCTGTAAAATTAAGCGATTATATTAAATGCCACTAAGGTCTCTTCTGCCTTTGAGTGGTTACAGTCCTGTGTGGATTAGATAATGCAGTGAACATGTGTCTAGGGGTGGTATCTATAGACATCCACATATGGATGTTTAAATGAATACATTTCCTCCCCAAGGCCTTTGACATTTGGGAAAAGAAGTTTGTTTAATGGTAGTTCCAACACTGAATTCCATAAGTAAAAAGCATTATTTTCAGCATCTTCCTCTGGTATGCTTTTTTGTTTTCCTTAGAAAATGCCATAATATAAATGTTAAGATCATTATAGAAAAGGAATCCTTCCTGATGAGCTTGGGATCCTATAGTAATTATATTAACCTGGGCCTTTTATTGCTGGTTAATGAAATTCTTTTAAAATTGAACCAGCTTCAAGTAAACTGATTTGCATTGATTTGGTGATGTATAGAGCTCAAGCCACTCTATGTATAAGCAAATTAAAAGCCTGAAGCCTGTGTAGTCAGGCTGCGTAGTCTCCGGCTGGAAAATTGATCCCATAATTCCCTCCAGGGACACTTTGCTTTGGGGTTGGTGCTGTTTAAAGGGACACAGTCAATTTCTTTGGCAGGAAATAAATTAATTAGGAGAAAAGAAAAATCTTGTTCGATGCTGAACTAAACCTTTTCCCAAGTCACCAAAGACAATTTTTCTAATGGAAAAATCATCTTGGATTCCTTCTAAGTCCATCTCACACCCCTGGAAATGACACAACAAAGGTGAAGCTTCTGTTCTAACTGAGCATCTTCCCAAGCTGTTCTCACTGCACATCCCACATGGCTCCTGGGTGGTTGGAGGTCTTGGGTAGGCTGGCCCTCCCCATCCATCCACCTGACGCACTGCAGCCTGGTTCTTTCTGTTCTCTCCTGCTTTCAGTGTCTCTTCTGCTCATGAGAATGGAGGGAGGACGAAGCAGAGAGCCTCAAAGAAGCCAGGACCAGGAACTGAGGAAGTAAGAGTATCACAGGAAATGCTCATATCCTCTCTCCCTTGCCAGGAGCATGCTATATGCAGGAACAGGAAGGAGAATTAGATTCAGTCCCTGCCCATGAAAATCTTGTGGTCTGCTGCGGACTGAATGTTTGTGTCACCCCAAAATGTATATGTTGAAATCCTAGCCCCCAGAATGATGGTATTAGGAGGTGAGCCTTTTGGGAGGTGGTCAGGTCATGATGGAATGAGTGGCCTTAGGGAAGAGGCTCATGGGAGCCAGTTTGCTCCTTTTGCCCTGTGAGGTTGCAGTGAAAAGACGTCTGTCTATGAAGAAAGCAGGCCCTCGCCAGACATGAAATCACCAGCACATTAATCTTGGATGTCCCAATCTCCAGAACTGTGAGAAATAAATTTCTGTTGTTTATAAGCCACCCAGTCTAAGGTATTTTGTTACAGCAGACCAAGCAGACTAAGGCATAGTCCAACTTGGGAGACAGATACATAATCAAAAATTACAATGTAGTATAATGAGGGCCATAAGAGACACATGTTTTATTAGTCTGTTTTCATGCTGCTAATAAAAACGTACCTGAGACTGGGTAATTAATAAAGGAAAGAGGTTTAATTGACTCACAGCTTCACTTGGCTAGGGAGGCCTCACAATCATGGCTGAAGGTGAACGAGGAGCAAAGTCACGTCTTACATGGTGGCAGGCAAGAGAGCTTGCGTAAGGGAACTCCCCTTTATAAAACTATCAGATCTCATGAGACTTATTCACTGTCACAAGAACAGCATAGGAAAGAGCCACCCATGTGATTCAATTACCTCCCACTGGGTCCCTCCCACGACACACGGGAATTACGGGGCTACAGTTCAAGATGAGATTTGGGTGGGGACACAGCCAAACCATATTAAATGTCCAGTGTTCCATAAGAGCAGAGGAGAGAGCCAGAAAAGTCAGGAAACAGGGAAGTTTCAGAGAGGAGGCTACCTGGGGCAGGAAGTTTGGAAGGAGGACCAGGAATCTTCTGGTAGAGAAGAGGCAGGAGGAGTGTGAGCCAAGGGACCAGGAGGAAGGTGAGGCCAGGGACACGAGGAAAGGGCCTGCTTCTCCGAGCTGTGGCCTGTTTGTGGTGCAGAGGGGAAATATATGAGGGACAGAGGCAGCCAGGCATGAAAGTATATGCACTCCCTCTAAGAGTTTGTTGAGCATTCTGACTAGTATTGCCTCCTTGAAAGAGAACTCCATGGGTAGAAAGATTGGACAAAGGAAGGCCAGCAATAATTTTATTTATATAAATATTTGCTGGGTGCAGTGGCTCACACCTGTAATGCCTCCGATTTGGGAGGCTGAGGCAGGAGATTGCTTGAGCCCAGAAGTTCAAGGCCAGCCTGGGCAACATAGTGAGACCTTCCTTCTCTAAAACAATTTTTTAAAAATTAGCCAGGCATGGTCATCCATGCCTGTAGTCCTGGTTACTCGGGAGGCTGAGGTGGGAGGATCACTTGAGCCCAGGGGGTCGAGGCTACAGTGAGCTATCATCATACCACTGCACTCCAGCCTGGGTGACAGAGCAAGACCAGGTCCCAAAAACAAACAAACAAATTAAATAAATACTAGCCTTTGTTTGTTGTGCATTTATTTACATGCCCATCTCATTCTAAAAAGCCTTTGGAGTTTCCAGCCATACCCCAGACAGGAAAGAATGGTGGCCTGAAATAAACCACAGCAGTGAAAATGAGGAGGAAAGGCTGGATTCAACAGACGTCTCCAAGGTGGGTTTAATGGAACTTGGCACCCCGAAGTACAGGGCAAAGGAGAGGAAGGAGTCAAGTCTGGCCCAGTGGCTGGGGACACCATGAACACCAAGAGAGGAAATATAGCAGTGGCACAGGACTTAGTGGATGAGAAATAATAAAATATACACACATACAAAGAACAATGAGCTACACCTGGCATATACCAAGTCTGAGGTTTCCACAGGTCAAGGTAGTCAGTGGGAAGGTGTGGCTGAGGAGACTCCTGGGTGTGGGGGAGTTTCTGCTCAGCGGGGCAATGGAAACCACGAATTAACGGGCCCAGGAAGATCTAGAGAAAGAAAAGAGGAAGGCTTGGGCTGTGACTCTGTGAACTGTCAGGAGTTTTAGGGCAGACGAGAAGCTGAAGAAGACCCACCCATGGAACCCAAGGTTGGAGGCGTCGGAGAACCCCTGAGAGAGAGGATTGATTGCCACAGAAGCCGCATAGGGAGTTTCCAGCAGGACTGGATGATCACAGAGACCAAATAGGATCCAGACCCAACCTGGACCATTTGTGGTCACCACTGCCCGTGGACAGAGCTGTTTCAGTGAAGCCGTGGGTCAGAAGCCACACAGGAGAGCATGGACAGGGGTGGGAGGTGAGGTGTTGCGGGCCACAGAGCAGGGCTGAGAGTCAAGGGGAGCTGCAGGCAGCACTCCAGGGGAGGTGGGGCCTGCTAAGGACATTTATAAAAGGCCATAGGTACAGAGGTTAGCACAGAAAAATGATAAATGTTTGAGATTATGAATATGCTAATTACCCTGATTTGATCACTATACATTATATGTATTGTAACATCACAATGTACTCCACTAAGGTGAACAATGATCATTTGTCCATTTCAAAAATGTTTGGAAAGAAAAAGTTTTAAATGTATTTTCAGATTTCTAAATTCCAATCCCTGGGCTGCCAGGGACTAGGTGAGTTTCCTTGAGAAAGTCACCTGTGTTTTCTCAGCAAGACTCCACATTAATAGAGTGAGGGCAGTGCAGTACCTGCTTCCTTCGTTGTTCCAAGGGGTACATGAGACAACACACGGGAGTGCCTGTCTCTCAGGACGTGATGGACAAACGCCAGCCCTTGCTGCTATTACTAGGGAGAGGGCATTTAAGTATGTGTGCTGGTAAGGAGAACAAGTTCCAGATTTCACCCACAGACAGGGAGAAAATGATGGAAGATCTCAAAGGAGGTTGGATGGACTGGGGTCTGTAGTTTGGGTTTGGGAGTCTTAAAAAAGAGGGGGTGGCAGTTTTCAATGGGTGAAGGGCGTGAATCTGCAGGAAAAAGAACATATTAGGGGAGTTCATGCCTGAAGGCTTTGTTCTCCCTGGTCAAGTCAATGCAGGCACATTTTGGACTTCAGAGCAAAGTCACCACTGGAGAACCTACGTGGCTGAAAAGCTGCCGCATGATGAGTCATGGGCCCCTCAGCCTACTATGGGGCTACCCCTGGCTCAGCTGCAGAAGAACCAGCTTGAGGCTTGCTCTAGAGTCCACAGCAGAAGTTAGAGCCTAAGCGCCCAGTCCACAGCTTTACAACCTTTTGATCTTCTCCTTTGTGAAGCTGCATTCATTCATTCCCTAATTCACTCACTCATTCAGTAGACACTTACTGAGTGCCTGCTCTGTGCCCCATACTCAAGGAACAAAAGTGCTTTTAAGAAGCTCACAGACTAGTAAGGAAGACTGACCAATGAACAAGTAATTAGTTATGAAAACCTGTTTCTAAATTAACATACATAAGATTGGGAAGTGGAAGAGAAAAGCGATGAAAGGCAAAGAAAAGGAAGGAAGAAAGAGAAGAGTTTTTTGTTTGTTTTTTTTAGACAGAGTCTTGCTCTGTTGTCCAGGCTGGAGTGCAGTGGTGCAATCTTGGCTCACTGCAACCTCCACCTCCCGGGTTTAAGCAGTTCTCATGCCTCAGCCCCCTGAGTAGCTGTGGTTACAGGCGCCCGTCACCACACCCAGCTAATTTTTGTATTTTTAGTAGAGACGAGGTTTCATCATGTTGGCCAAGCTGGTCTCAAACTCCTGATCTCAGGTGATCCGCCCACCTCGGCCTCCCAAACTGCTGGGATTACAGGTGTGAGCCACCTCTCCTAGCCTGAGAAGAGACTTTATGTAGACTTGGGGAAGGTCAGGCAGAAATCACAAGTTCAGCTTTTCTCTTGGTTCTAGCTGTTTGCAGCTAGTGAGTCAACAGTTTGATCTGTGGCCAGTAAGAGTAACAATAAGCATCAGTCCATGCATCAGCTAGCATAGGTTCAATTATGCTGCGGTAATAACTACCCCCAAACTCTCAGTGATGTAACACACTAGATTATTTCTAAGTAAAAATTGCTATTTTCTCAAAGATCACACTTTTATGGACACTTCATCCTTATTGACATGCCTAGATGAAAAGGACCAAGATGTGAAGGAGGAAAAGACAAATTAGAAGTCAGCTGATACACAGGAAATACCTCTAAGTGATGAAAGACAGCATGAAATACAATTAAAGCATCCTCAACATTTTCCTGTTAAAGCCAAAGTGGGAGAGAATTGGCCTTATTTAATTGATTAGGACAAAGATACATAATTTATTGAAAAAGAATCATAGATTGAGCTTTTACTGTCACTTGTCATGATTCCTGAATGTAATACCTACTTTGTTCTCCATAGGATTAAAGAATGTTTTAAATTTTTATTCAATTTTCTTAGGGAATTGTAATCGTTATCTTGTTTATATAGTGGATTTCCATGGGATTACTCCCTGAAATTATTTGCATATGATTACATAGGGAAATTTAACCAAGTAACCATATTTTAATGAGTATTGTTTTGTAATACATAATTACCTATTAAAATTTGGTGTAAAACATACAGTAAATCTTGAAATAAAAACTTGAATCAGTCTGATCTAAATTCAATTAATTAATATTTTTTCTTTTACTGCCATTATATATCAACAGTTTGGACTGCTAATGCAACTTTGGGAGGCTGAGGCAGGCAGATCACGAGGTCAGGAGTTCGAGACCAGCCTGACCAACACGGTGAAAACCCATCTCTACTAAAAATACAGAAATTAGCCAGGCTTGGTGGCGGGTGCCTGTAATCCCAGCTACTTAGGAGGCTGAGGCAGGAGAATCGCTTGAACCCGGGAGGCAGAGGTTGCAGTGAGCCAAGAGCACACCACTGTACTCCAGCTTAGGCAACAGAGTGAGACTCCATCTAAAAAAAAAAAAAAAAGAATACATTCACAAATAAAACTTTAAAAATGTGCATGCATATATTAAAAGTTCATTTGACTTAGATTTAAAAGTTTATGTATTTATCATTTAAAACGTAAAAAACAAAGTTAGTCTGGCACATGCATCTGGCAGTTCCCTGTAAGCAGTGTCTCAAAGATGTCGGTGGTTTACATCTTGCGTTTCCACCATCTCAAAACATACTTCTACCATCCCTAAGGCAGGGGAAGAAGACGGCCAGGGGATCTCTCAGGAGTTTCTTCTGACCTCAGCTTAGAAGTGACACCTGTCACTTCCACTCACAGTTGAATGGTTGCAGCTAGACACATGGCCTTGTCCAACCTCAGAGGAGGCTGGGAAGTGTGGAGGATATTTGGCAAGCATAAATGTCTCTGTCACAGCCCTCTTCTCTCCTTCCAACCCTGCCAGGCAAAGCTTTATACTGACCTTCCATGTTTAAGAAAACTCTCATCTTCTCCCTATAAATTCCCAGAGAAGTGCCCTGCTTAGGTTTATGCCCCACCAACTTTCTTTTGGCTTTAAACACATTGTCAAATTAATACATATCATTTGTATTAAAATCAGTGTTTGATTAGATATTGTGTTATCATATAACATAGTATTAATGATACAGCATTATGGCATATATGTATTAGGATGGTGCAAAAGTGATTGTGGCCAATATTATTACATATGATACAGTATTAAAAATTAATACTGAATGAATATAATTCAATTATTAATATAAAATTTATATATAATTAAATAATTCATATATAATTAATATAAAAATTTAGACATACTATACTTTTGGAAAATATCTGTCCTAATCATAAATTATTGCATTATACATGGGGAAAGCTCAGAGCAGAATCACAGAATTGGACCTAGAACTAAACTAGTTAAACCCTATAACTAATAAATTAATTCATTCAGTCCCCTCTTTAATACTCACTAACAAGGAATTCACTAACACCTGGTAAGATGGGATGTTAGAACTGGTGCGAACTCAGAGAAAATTTTGAAGACAAACAAATTCATTTTTTGGATGAGGAGTGAAAAATGAGAGAATTTAAATGGCTTCCTGAGACCTTACAGAGTCAGTGAGGCAGGCTGGAGCCACTGTTTCCAGCTCCTAGGCCACGGGGCTCCTCTCCAGCACCTGGAAAACCCTGCATCAGAGCACACATGGTGGAAAAGGACGGCGAAATTCTCCATGCAAAGAGTGTTTTGAGTCTTGTATTTATATTCTACTCCAGGATGTGTCTATTTTCTTTTAATAGAAAATGTATTAAATCAATTAAATTGGTCAGGCATGGTGGCTCACACCTGTAATCCCAGTGCTTTGGGAGGCCAAGGTGAGAGAATCACTTGAGGCCAGAAGTTCAAGACTAGCCTGGGCAACATAGCAAGACTCCCAAAACTACAAAAAAAAACAAAAACAAAAACAAAAAAACTAAACTAAACATTAGCCAGGCAGAGTGGTTCAGGCCTGTAGTCCCAGCGGCTCTGTGGCAGAGGCAGGAGGATCACTAGAGCCCAGGCATAGGAGATTATGGTGAGCTACGATCACGCTGCTGCACTCTAGCCTGGGTGAGACAGTGAGACCCCATCTGGAAAAAAAAAAAAAATTAATGATCTAAGAAGAGCTGCATGCTATTAACTTCATGGTTGCTGGTGGCCCTAGCCCCCCTATGTACTATGCACCAATAGTACTCCTGACCTCCTTGGAGAAGAAAATGTTAATCTCTGAATTAAAGCATTCCTCAGATTAATCCAACAAATGTTACTTTATGTACTCAACAAATGCTTCTTGAGTACCTACTGTGTGCCAGCTGCTGCCCTGAGCACTTACTGTCTATTATATTATCTTATTCAGCAACCCTGTACAGCAACCTGTACAGCAACCCTGGGAGGTATTATTTTCCCCATTTACAGATAAGGAAACATGTTCAAAGAAGTCGAAAAAGTTGCCCCCAGTAAATGGGTGAGGACTGGAATTTGAATCCAGGTCTGGATTTACAACCCCTATCTGAGTCAAAACTCACTTGTTTGCAAGTAACATAGATCCAAAAAAACTCAGCTCCTGTAACTGGGGGAGTTAAAGCTAGCCCCAGTGACACATCACCATGTTTTGACTCAGCTTCCCTCTGACCTCTCTGGCTGCAGATGGCTCCCTTTGTACGGTGGGGACAATGGAGAAGGGGTTATGGGGGCCAAGGGAAATCCTCTCCCTTTGCATTCTGAACGTTCCCTGAAAATCACTAACAAGAGGCAAATTAACAGGAGAAAAGGCATACAGATTTACTTGGTCTTAGTTTTACATAACATGGGAGCCTTCAGAATGAAGACTCAAAGATACAGGGGAAATGGTCCATTTTTATGCTTAGGTTCAACAAAGTATGGACAGATGTGTGGAAATATGATTGGACAGAAAGGGTAGATCCAATGTGAATAGACAGAGCCGGGAAACCCACAAGGCCTGCCTGTCTAGATTCTTCCTGGCCTCTCTGAGCACACATTCCCTCCTTCTGGATGTGGGGCAGGACCCTCTCTGGAATGGGGTCTTATGACCTACACTCAAACAAGGTAGATCAGGTAATTTCTTTATGGCCAGTTTTGCACAGAAAAGCAGGGGAAAGTTAGAGTAATACTTTTAGGTTTTGTGCCTAGCTTTGGGGCAAAGGAGTTCTGGTTTCTATGACCTGCCCTGGGGAAGAGGGATTCTAGTTTCTATGACTGACCTTGAGAAACAATGAAACTAACAGACAAGACAGCACGAGATGGTCAGAGAAAAACTCTTGCTTCAGAGGCTGCTGCTGAAGCCTTTATTCTGAGGTATTGTTTTCTGAGTCCCAACAGGGGCATAGCTCAATCTTACATCAAACCACCTCAACAGCCCAGTGGAAACTGAGAGGCCCGGAAGTCCACTGAATGATTCTGATTGGCCTGGGTCAGGCCAGCGCCCGTCTCAGAACCAATCATGGGGTCCAGGGGTGAGATAACTGCACTTGGCCTGCCCTGGTCATGTGCCCACCCCAATGGCTGGAGTAAGGGTGAGTGGAAGTGCTTCTGGTCAGCAGCATTGCAGGACCATGCAAGCCAATTGAGGGGATTGTTGGCAGATGATAAAGCAACAGCAATAGATGTCCTATCCAACTGTCCTGAGACAACTGAAAAATAACACTCATGATAAAAAAAAAAATTGTATTGATCTTCAACATCTTTCACTGCCCTTTGGTAGAAGCAGGAAAGATTATTCAGCATACGCCCATGCCTCTGATTTTACAATCACAGTTTTGTAGGATTCCCCAGGTAGCACAAGCAAAAGGGCAGGGAGTAAGGTGGGCCTCTCTCAGTTAGCACCGTCAACTGAGACCAGCCACTTACAGAGCTGAGCCCAGCTGCTGAAACTCCTGAGCTAATTTCCTTTGCAGGAAAACTGAAAGAAAGATTGCTTATCCCCATAATCTCTCCAAAGAGTGTTGTCACTCAGGTGCCTACCCCTCCCCTCGATGCCCCTTGCTCCAGGTGTCCCTTTGAGGGGTGCTCAACCCAAATCCTGAATGTGCAGACAGAAGGCAGGTAGAAGTTTGGCACCACTGAAGTCTGGGTTTCCAGGCCAAACTCCGCACTTGCCAATAACTATTTACATTACAGAAGCAAAAGCACAAAGCCCGGGGCCTCTCAGGGCTGCGTGGCTGAAAAAGGGCCTTAATGAGCCCTGAGAATCCTGCTTTCCGAGCTGAACAAGTGGCTCAAGGTCAATATCGTCAGAATTCGGAGAGAAGACCTTGTTTTGACTGAAAGATCAAAGCAAGGGGCATTTTTGATCGGAATTGGCCAGACAAATATTTTAGCTTCCAATTTACTCTGATTATGCAGAACAGGTCTGAGAGGGTCACAGCCATTAGAAAGGCGGTCACTCAGCCTGGCCAGGCTAGAGGGACAACAAGCCTTGTAGGAGAGTCCTGAGAGTGGAGAATGTTCCACCGGGTGGCCTGTGGGAAGTAACAGAGGCAGGCGAACCCCCAGCCCACTCGCTGAGCTTGTGACATGGATGAGGAGGGGGTGCTGGGATGGAAGCGGCCTCAGGACCTCTGTTGTCCCTTAGCCGTGCTGCAGCTACCTGCCATACAGCCAGTTAACAGCCAGGTTGGAAGGACAATCAGGCCACCTGCTCCTACCGGGCCACTTGCACTTCTGCTGCTCCCTGCTGAAAATGCTCACAGTGGAACATAAAACCCACAGCACACTGCAAGCTCTAGGGAGACACTGACAAAAGCCTCAGGGCTGCCCCTGAGAAGCTGGTGTGAAGAGCCAGGAAAGGCCTGGAGAGGCCGATAAGGAAGGATGGTCCTCCAAGGGGCAAATGCACCAGGAGCGAGGCTCCCCTGGACGAGGTGGATGGAGCGTGTCCCTGGAAGATCCCCATGAGCACTGGATCCTGAGTCCGTCCTAGGAGGGCTTTCCTGACGTGGCAGACATTGGCTGGACACTTACTCTGCAGCAGGCACCAGGCTTTTACATGAAGTTATTTACAGAATTCTCATAACCACTCTGCAATGCTGTCTCAATTTTATAATAAGGCACCTCAGAATCAAAGCTATACAATAACCTGCTCAAGGCAAGCCAGCAACTACGTCGCAGAAGCAGGATCAGAACCCAGACCTGTCTGTCTTCAGCGTCTTTGCAGAATCAAGCAGCTACTCTAACTTTCCTGTATAAACTATACCCAAAGGGTTGGTGCATTTTAGAAGATTCCAGCTAATACATAAAAAAGAAATGACAGATTTAGAATATCAGGATTTCACCACTCTGCAACCCCTAATGAAGAAATAGTTCTAGGCAATAATCATCGATGACTAAAGAAACTATTAGGCATAAAAACTGATGGGGAACCATACATTGGATGGATCAACCCTAATATCACGAAAGAAGAAACTACCAGATGCTTCCCAATGTAATACAGTGGGGAGGTATGCACAATTATCAATCATCAAAACATCAGACCTGGATCTAAACAAGCTGCTAAATCTACTGCCAGCTTATAAGGAACCACAGGGGACAAAAGAACATCTTAAACTACACCACAGTTGATACATGGAAAAATCCAAAATATGAGCAATTCTTCAGTTCAAAACGACCTGGCTCCTTCCACAAATAAATTGCTAGGAGGGAGAAAAGACAGAAGGAGCCACTTATAGATCAAAAGAAGCTTCAGAAACGTCGACCAAATGAAATGTGTAGACCTTGTTTAGATGCCAATTCAAACAAATCTACTAGATAAAAGCATTTTTTAGACAATAGGGCGTATTTGCATACTGGCTGGATATTCGATGACACCAAATGTATTAGTTTTCCATCGACATCATAACAAATGGTCATAATTTTAGCAGCTTAAAACAGCACCCACTTGTTTTTGTTTTTTTAGACGGAGTGTCACTCTGTTGCCCAGGCTGGAATGCAGTGGCATGGTCCCAGCTCACTGCAACCTCCGTCTCCAGGATTCAAACGATTTTCTTGCCTCAGTCTCTTGAGTAGCTGGGATTACAAGCACGTGCCACCATGCCTGGCTAATTTTTGTATTTTGAGTAGAGACAGGGTTTCACCATGTTGGTCAGGTTGGTCTCGAACTCCTGACCTCAAATGATCTGCCCTCCTCGGCCTCCCAAAGTGCTAGGATTACAGGCGTGAGCCATTGGTCCTGGCCACTCGCTTGTTATCTCACAGTGCTATAGGTCAGAAGTGCAGGCACAGCATGGCTCGGCAGGGCCTCTGCCTACAGCTTCACAAGGCCATAGTCAAGGTGTCAGCAGGGTTGTGTTTGCTTCTGAAAGCTCCAGGGGAGAATCGTTTCGAGCTATTCAAGTTGTTGGCTGAATCCAGCTTCTGGTCGGTCTGAGTTGCCCGCTTCCTGGCACCCTTAGCTCTTCGAGGCCTCCTCTGGCTCTGAGCTCGGCCCCTCCATCTCAGAGCCAGCAGCGACTCAGCAAACCTTCCCCACACTCAGCATCCCTCCAACTTCCCCTCATGCTGCACTTCTCTCCTGCCTTCCTCCTCTTCTTCCAGTTGGAGATAGCTGTCTGCTTTTAGGGGCTCGTGGATTGGGCCTACCCAAATAACCCAGAATAATCTCCCTGTCTTCAAGTTCCCAATCTTCATTACATCTGCAGAGTCCCTCTTAGAAGGTATTTACGGTTTTCAGGATATATGCTGTGGACATCTTTGAGGGGTGGGTATTAGGAACATTTAGAGATGAAATGATAAATTAACTGAGATTTGCTTAAAATAACCCAATATGGGGGTCAGAGAGAGTGGGTGAAGCATGTTAGCCCTATTTGGATCATTGTTAGCCTGAGTGGCAGCTTCAAAATGATACATTATTTATCTCCTCTGCTCTGAAATATGCATGAAATGATTTATAATTTATCAATAAGGTGGGAGTGCCTTCCATCACACCAGTGATCCTCAAACTTCAGGGGACACAGAATTACTAGAAAGCATATTAAACATGCAGATTTCCTGAGTCCTGTCCTGAGGATCTATCTGGGTTCAGCAGGTTTAGAATGGGATCCTGGGGATTCTGAATGGAACTGACCAGGCCTTAAGAATCACTATACGATTACGGGAAGATTAATAAGAAAGCAATAAATATTAGGCACAAAAAAGTTAGAGACATTCAAAGAATAGACAGATTGGATCAATAGGAGAAAACAAGGAAGGCTGCCTGAGAGGGATGATGTCTGAGATAAGGACATCGAAGAATGGACAGAATTTAATAGCATGGGATTTGAAATTTTATTTTAAACCCTAGAGGCAAGAAAAGGCAGGGCACAGCTGAGACATACCAACTTGTCCAGCTTGGTTGAAGAATAAGATCAGGGAAAGGGAGGTGTAAAGTAGTAAAATTGAAGATGGGGTCTTGCTTTGCAGAGTCCTGAATGCTGGGATTTGTATGTAAGTCAGCAAGCAAAGGAACTATTGATGGAGTCTGCCAAGTGGAATGACATGTTTGGTGTTATGCATTTTAACTCAAATCCCCATTTCAGAATAAACCCCATTTGTTAATACCATCTTCTCTAACGTTGCTCAGAAAGTACTAGAAAGCTTGGACATGGCATGGCTAATAACATGTTTGCCAAAACCAAGACCAGCACTCAGAAAGCCATGCACTTCTCTGTGGGGGCCTGCTGTGGGGTGGGGGTGGCTGAGCTTCAGTTCATTCCTTTCTCCTTCCTGCTTTTACAAACATACAGTGCAGAGTGATATGCTCACCTCCAGAGGGCAACAACCAAAGTGGCAAATGTATAACAGATCATCACGGCTGCTTTAAATCCTAACCAAATAAACTTCTTATTTTTCTAAGTATTGACTAAGCATGGTGTGGTTCAGGCCACTGTTTGGAAAGGTGGACTCGGCTTCACATTTTTCCTTGTATATTTTGACATTTCTGAGAGTGGACAATGGCATTGAGAAGGTTGGATCTGTGTTATTCCTCTGTGTAATGGAGAATGTAAATTATTACTCTTTCTTCTCTTCTAAAAGTGTCTCTTATGTGTCCAAGGAGAATCTTAAAGGCCCAGCATGCAGGGCAACATTTTTGCCCTTATGAACTCAGAGTGCAGTGTTAAACAGTTATGTTTGTTACAAGTAAATAAATGCAAGAGGGCAGTGGACACACATGCATGCAGAGAAATACAAGCACACACACAGTTTTATCCAAATAGACAGGACCGTATGTTTTTAAGTGAACTGCATTGCATCCAAGACACTCCCGATTATAAGACATAGCATTAAACTATGATGTGGTATTGATTATAAAATGCACCATAATCTTAAGGATATTAAAATGTCAGTTGATGAAATATAGTATTTTTTTTTTTTTTGAGACGGAGTCTCACTCTGTTTCTCAGGCTGGAGTGCAGTGGCACGATCTCAGCTCACTGCAAGCTCCACCTCCCTTGCTCACGCCATTCTCCTGCCTCAGCCTCCCGGGTAGCTGGGACTACAGGCGCCCACCACCATGCCCGGCTAATTTTTTGAATTTTTAGTAAAGACAGGGTTTCACCATGTTAGCCAGGATGGTCTCAATCTCCTGACCTCGTGATCCACCCGCCTCGGCTTCCCAAAGTGCTGGGATTACAGGTGTGAGCCACCATGCCCGGTTGAAATACAGTATTTTGTTAAAATTCTCCTCCAGAACAGGGCTCAAATGACATTTTCTGTAATTGCTGTTATTAGTCATCTGCATTCACAGGAACGTGGAAGTTATCACCATTACCACAGCAAGGCACCTACCTCAAGTCACCCAACAAGAACTGAAATAAAGAGCACTGAATGTGGAATTAGGAAGCCTTGGTTCAGATACCAGCCCTGCCACTTCCTACTGTGCAAACTTCAGCCAGGCTTGCAAACTCCCTGGGTTTCAATTTCCTTATCTGTTACATGGGGATAATGATATTTACCAAACAAGACTGTTGTAAGAATAAAATCACAAACCCACACAAATTTTCCTAGCCCCAAATCTGTCATATACCAAGTGATTACAAAATGTCGAATCCAAATCCAAGTGCTCATGCCACACATAATTAATGTCATGCACTGTGGAGGATGCATAATGGAATAAACAATCAGCAAAGTAAGTCCTTACTGAGATCTTACCATGAGAACTTGCCCTTAGTTTCCCATTACGTAACATGATGGTTCTCAAACTTGAGCATGGATCACGATCACCCAGAGGGTGATTGTTACATCACAGATTACCAGGCCCACTTCCAGAACTTCTGGCTCAATACATCTGAAGTGGGACCTGAGAATTTGCATTTCTAACGTCCCAGGTGATTCTGATGCTGCTACTTCAGGTACCACACTCAGGAGAACCACTGATGTCAAGTGCAGTCTCTGCCCCAAGGAGCTCTTCGTCTAATTGAGGAAATAAGGAAAAACTCACAAGACATTCTAGCAAATAGCAAAGCCCCCTCTCTCATTACGGGTTGATGGGTGGGACCCAGATGATGGCTGCAGGAGGGGTTCAGGGGAGAGAGTGAGAATAGTGAAGGCTGAAGTGACCATACCTCTGATAAGATTGGACAGGATCTTGAAGACTGGGCAGATTTTGTCCAGGAGGCAGCAGGGTGAATCCTGACACTGTTAGGATACTGACTGGCTGGTGTCCATTGTGACTGGTCAGAACCATGCCCATTAGGTAGCTTAGTTTGCTCCTTGATGGACAGATGTGGCAAGAGAGTCCAGGTAAAGGAACAAACACAGAGGAAGGAATGAGGGTTCTGGTTGGCAGGAAAACAAGCCAGATAGGGCAGAAGGCGGCACCAGGTAGAGGTGAAAGCAGCTGAGAGGGATGTTAGGAGGTGATGTGGTTGGGACTAGGGTCCATAAAAACAGTCTGGAGAGAGCAGTGCAGGTAGCAGGCATGCACATTCCAGGCACAAGGGATGAACTCCTAGAGTAGGGTCCTGGCAGTAAGACCAGAGAAGTAGAGACAGACAAAAGCAATATTTAAAGAACAGAAATTAACAGAGCTTACTGCATGGTTGGAAATGGGTTAAAATGACGGGATTTTTGGCCAGGCGCGGTGGCTCATGCCTGTAATCCCAGCACTTTGGGAGGCTGAGGCAGGCAGATCATGAGGTCAGAAGATCGAGACCATCCTGGCTAACATGATGAAACCCTGTCTCCACTAAACATAAAAAAAATTAGCTGGGCATGGTAGTGGGCGCCTGTAGTCCCAGCTACTTGGGAGGCTGAGGCAGGAGAATGGCGTGAACCCGGAAGGCGGAGGTTGCAGTGAGCCGAGATCGCGCCACTGCACTCCAGCCTGGGTGACAGAGAGAGACTCCGTCTCAAAATAAATAAATAAATACAAATGAGGGGATTTTTAAAGATGAGGCTGAATGACTTCAAAATGGTAGTGCCTTTGGAGAAAAAAATGACACTGGGAGAAAGAAGAGGTTTGTGAGGCATGAGGATGGACGCACGTGGTTTGAGATCGTGTGTGTTTGGGTGCTGACCACCAAGTGTGATCATCTATTGGATCTTCTGAGATGTGCTGTCAAGCTCAGAGAAAGGACGGGATTCAAGGATATAGGAAGTTGTCAGTCTAGAGGTGTGAGCTGAAGCCAAGGAGGTATAAGGGAACCAAGGGAGGGACAATCAGGAGAAAACTTGACTGAATGTTGACAAATACCCAAAGTTAGGCAAGAGAAATACCAGGCAAAACCTCTTCTGATGAGCTCAACTACATGTATGAACTGCCTGGTGCATGCCAGACCAGGAGAGTGATGCAGCGAAGAAGCTGATGTGGTCCCATCCCTGAAGGTACAGTTGCAAGGCAGGTGGATAGCATTCGTAATGTGAAAGATCTTAGATCACAAAAGTGGGCCTCCTAATTAGTGTGTGTGTGATGATGGAGATCGGGGGAGGTATTCATGGATGGCTTCCTGGAGGACGAGATGTCTACACTGAGAATTGAAAGATGAGCAGAAGTAAGTTGATGAAGAACAATGAGAGGGCTTGTATTTTATTCAGAGATAAATGATTTTCAAAGGAAATAGAAACAATTTGGTTGGCTTTTAAATGATAGCATTTATTTTTGTTATTGCCTTTCATATTTTCCTTTTTCTAAAATAGAAAAGCTTAAAAAATAAAACCAGGAGAATGTGGTATCAGCAGCCAAGAGAGAGTGGAGCTTTATAAATCGGCAGGTCTGTGTGCTGCTGAGCCTAAATGCACCCCTATACATCTTCTCCATGCATCTGAGAAAGTAGGTGCATTGGGCAATGAAGGAGTCAATGGTAACTTATGGCAAAAATCATCATTAAGGATAAAAGTGGCCATTACATAATGATGAATGGAACAGACCTTCCAGCAAGATATAACAATCCTGAACTGTATGATCATAATAATGTAGTCTTGGCTCATACAAAGCAACAATTGAGAGAATTACAGAAAGAAAAACATCAAAATCCACTATCAGAGCAAAAGATTTTAACACGGTTATTGAAGAAATACATAGAACGCATGAACAAAAAATCAGCAAGTACACAGAAGATTTGGACATCCCAGTGAACAAGCTAGATACGTATAAACCATGTCAACAATCAGAGAATATATTTTCAGATATGCATAAAACATACATATCATGTGTCACATCATGTACCAGGCTGCAAGGCAAGTCTCTCAAGGAATTTACAGTCTAGTAGAGAGATAAGTGAACCGTGGTCCACTTGACTTTGTGATCTGTTTCCTGATGAAATTTCAGGAACAAGAAACTAAAATCAATGAAATTGATTCACTCACTGGTGTGGTGTCCTCAAATGGCCTCCCTGGCCAAGCACTGGCCAGCCCTGCCTCCTTTTCTGGGTCACCTCCAGCCAGGGCTGGGAAGCTATCCCAGGGCTGGGTTCTGAACAGAGGCTGCCTCTGGGGAGGGGGGGACTCCAAATGCTGGGCCCACGGAATAAAATAGACTGAAGGAACAAAACAGCCACTGACCCGATGGAAAAGAATAAAAGCCTCCTCTCCTCGTCTCGGGCAGAAGGACGGTGAAAGAACATGCAAGCACAGTTGTGGATGTTGTGATTGCTGATTTAATTTTTTTTCTTTTTTAAATGGGGCCTGAATTGTTTCCCTTCCCTGACCTGACCTGTACAATAAGAGTTTGCTGACCACAGGTCTAAAGAGAAAAAGTTCTCAAACTTTTAAAATCACTTTCATGTGGTGCTTCTAGTAACGTCTTGCAGGTGGAACACAGAAGGGAGGCATCTGGGCTGGGGCCTTCCCCAGCAGCAGAGCTGTTTGTTTTCCTTCCCCCGATGAAGTTGACCTTGGCTTCATCACTTCCCATTCTGCACAGTTATTTAACTACTGCTCTTGTTACCATCAACATTTTCTCCTCTTAGACAAGATGCTCAAAATAAATGAGTTTTGGTACAACGACAAGAATCTAATATCTGTGGACATTTCTTCTCCTTGGGAACTTCCTGGTGATGTGTGTCTGGCCGTGTCACTCACCAGCATTGTTGTGATCCGTCAGCATGGCCCTTGCTGCCGTGGCAGCAGAGCAGAATAAGGCCCTGTCAGCCTGGGGGCCCCCAAATCCCATCCAGTAGCCTGTTGCATAATCCTGATGAAAATACATTTCGCCAGATTCTGCATCAACATGGGTGATGTTGGCTGGCATTTGGCTTTTCTTTGCAAACCAGACCTGAGAATGGGCCATGGAGTTCCCCCTGATGCATCCATGCCAACCAATAAGATGTGCTAATTCTCCATGACAGAGATACTGACTGGTGGGGATTGAGGAGCTAGTGGTTGCGTGCATGGCAAGGAATAACACACAGTAACCTAGCCCCCATCATGTGCAATCCAAGAGTGCCTTGTGTCTAAGAGGTTGTACCTCTAGGGCCTTTAGGAAAGTCTCAGGATGTCAGCACCCTCATGAATGACTCATGGTGTGCTCTGGCCAGCTGAAACATTAAAGATGATTTAGAGCTAGTGGGATGCATTTGTGGTTAGAGGGACCTCTTTATGAGTCCAATTGCCAGCTTTTCTGGAGCTTTAAAACCTAGGGAGCTTGGACCAAGTTCAGATCCTTTAAAAACTGTGGATTTGATTTTTTTCTCCCCTCTCCCCACCCCTTCCACTGTTCCCCTTCTGCTTCCAGGTCTCCCTGCCCTTGGGTCTTCATGGGTCATCCCCATATGTTGTCCTCATAGCTCCCCCAAGGGTAACTTAGCAATATGGTAAACACCATTCGTGGAGTTCCATTAACTGAACATGGTGCCAGGAGTCTCACATACATACCAAATTTCTACATTTTTTATGTAGAAATTCTGCATTTTTAAAGATGAGGAAATTAGGTTACTTATCCCTAAACCACAGCAGTGATGAGAGAAACGATGTTGGCATCCAGGTTGGGCTGATCACACCCTCACCCTCCATGTTGCACTGTGCATACATCAACCTCCTTCTTGGCTTTTTCCTCCTCACTTATAAATGGAACTTCCTTCTCAGCTATGAATGAATCCACCTAAAGCAGTGGTTCTCAAAGTGTGGGCCCAGATCAACATCAACATCATCTAATAATAATACACATTATGAGACCCCATCCAAGAGTCCTACTGAATCAGAAATCGGGGGTGCAGCCCAGCAATTTGCGTTTTAACAAAACCCTGCAGAAGAGCTTGACGTGTACCAAAGTTTGAGAACCACTGGGCTAAATTGTTCATACTACTATGTAGCTGAGATTACCAAACTATGAAGCAGTTCTCTCTGGTTTGTATGAGAAAATACCTAAGACCCTAGAAGATTATAATTGCCTGGATCTTCTGGCCATGTTTACAATGATTTTCCTTGGAATTTTGTCTTTCAGGTCATACTCACCCTTCCCTCATCAAGTTCAGCAGCACGAACTCAGGCGAGGACATGGGCCTCTTCTGGTCAACTGAGATGATCTGCCATTCTCAGCCACTGCCTAGAGTATTTTGTCACACCCATCTAGTGATTGAGGTTATTTCATTTGTATTGACTTTCTCAGTGGTAAATTATTAAAAATACAGGAAAAAAACATCTCCAAGAAAAAGCTTGGACGGAGACAGACAAAGTGAAATGGGGAGCAGGTGGGAGGGGGAGGAATGAAGAACTGGCTTTTTCAGGCAAATTGTAGGATGGGTTTTTATTTTATTTTGGTAAAATATACATAACATATATAACATTTTAACTATTTTAAGGTACAGTTCAGCAGCATTAAATACATTCACGATATTGTGTAACTATTACCACCATCCATCTCTAGAACTTTTTTAGCTTGCAGAATTGAAACTGTATCCATTAAACAATAATTTCCCATTCCCCTTTTTCCAGCCCCTGGTAACTGCATTCTACCTTCTGTTTCTCTGAGTTTGACAACTTTAGATACCTAATGTGGGTGGAATCAGGCAGTATTTGTATTTCGTGACTGGCTCATTTCACTTAGCATAATGTCCTCAAGGTTCATCCATGTTGTAGTATGTGTCAGAATTTCCTTTCTTTTTATGAATGTGTAATATTCTATTATATATGCCATATTTCATTTATCCATTCATCCATCAATGGACATTTGGGTTGTTCCCACCTTTTGACTACTGTGAGTAGTGCTACTATAATGTGGATGTACAAATATTTGTTCAAGTTCTTGCTTTTAATTTTTTGTGGATTTAAATATACCCAGAAGTGGAATTGCTAGATCATACGGTAATTCTCTAACTTTTTGAGGAACCATAGCTGCTGCTACACCATTTTACATTCACACCCAGCAATGCATCTGTATTAGTTAGGGCTCTGATTAATATAGAGAAAGAGAGAGAGAGAGAGAGTGTATGTGTGTGTGTGTGTGTGTGTGTGTGTGTCTGCATGTGTATAGAGACAATATACATATAAAGAGTATATATATATATACACATTATCTTTCTGTATGCATATATATGTAGATAGATACATACATACATACATACATAAAGACAGAGAAAGAGATTTATTATAGGGAATTGGCTTACATGGTTATGGATGCTGAAAAGTCCCAAGATTTATAGTCAGCAAGCTGGAAACCCAGGAAAGGCAATGTGCCATATTTTGTAAGTCCCAGTCTAAAAGCCAGCAGGACATATAATAAAAGCCATTATAATAATAAATACAATAATAGAAGTCATTATTCAGACACACCCAGAATAATGTTTGCCCAAACATCTGGGGACCTCATGGCCAAGGCACATTGACGCAGAAAATTAACCATCACACTCCTAATTTTCTATTGCTTTTTTTTTTTTTCATAATAGCCATCTAATGGGTGTGATGTTGAATAGTTTTTAAAGATGCTCCTCTCCACTTTTCAGGACCTAAAAGAAAAACATATTTGCTGGTGCCCCATTTTGTTTTTAAGTTCCAGTCCAAAAGCCAGGAGGATTAAGATCCAAGAAGAGCTGATGTTTCAATTCAAGTCCAAAGGCAAGAAAAGATCAATGTCCCAGCTCCAGGCAGTCCAGCAGGAGAAGTTCTCTCCTATCAGTTTTTGGTTCTCTTCACATCTTCAGTTGATGGGATGAGATCCAGCCACATTATGAAGGGCAATCTGCTTTACTCACTCTACTGATCCAAATGTTAATCACCTCCAGAAACACCTCAGACACACCCAGAATCACGTTTGCGTCTGGGGACCTCATGGCCCTGTCAAGTTGACACAGAAAATTAACCATTGCACTTGTAATTTTCTGTTGCTTTATTTTTTTTAATAATAGCCATCTAATGAGTGTAATGTTGAATAGCTTTTTAAAGATGCTTCTCTCCCCTTTTCATGGCCTAAAAGAAAAAAATATTTGCTAGTGCCGCATTTTGTTTCTTAGTATTTTAGACCTGAGGGTGCTTAAGAGATTGTCTAGCCTCGTAGCATTCAAAGCGTTCTAACAGCAGAACTCCTTTTTTCCCCCCAAATTCAGTCTTAGTTGGAACTCTAAAATATAAAAGAGATAAAAGTAGAGGTGCTCTGGTTAGTCCAAAGGTGGGGACACAGCCCCATCCCTAGCCTCCTTCTGTATCCCCAAACCCTGTAGAGCTCAAGACCCTTCCCCACTGCCTGGGGCTCTGCAGAACTCAGCTTCAAAACCACTGATCCAGGTGCAGGTGACAAAACTGAGGTCCATGTCTATCCCTCACTGAACTACATGCTTTGTGAGAATGGGACAGCATTTGTCTCATTTACTTCTACAACATCAGCAGCGAGCACGGTGTTTGTTACACATAAGTGTTTCATATATCTATGTATTAAATGTCTGGCTGAATAGATAAGACCATGGATTGTCTAAAATCTGATGCCAAAGCTAATGCAAAATCCCATGTTTGCTGCCTCTCATTTAGGGATCTATCTATCCAAGAGGTTCTCAAACTTGGGTGTGAATCAGAATCATACGGAGGGCTTGTTAAAACACAAATTGCTAAGCCCCATCCCTAGAGTTTCTGTTTCAGTTAAGTCTGGGGTAGGGCCACCAAATCTGCATTTCTAACAAGCTCCCAGGTGATGCTAATGATGCTGGTCCAGGAAGGATATTTGGAGAACCACTGGCCTAGAAGAAACATCTAGTGACCAGAACTACAATGACATCTACAGCCTGTTTATTTTTATCTCAAAATTCAATGTGGCCCCCTCAAACTATGATTAGATGCTGCAAATAATTATCATCTTCGCAATAAAGTCTCAATGCACTTTGAGAACCACTACTCTATATCAAGCTGCCTCAAATTCTGTATTTTAATTTATCCACATAAATCCAGGAAGACTTGCAGAGTCGGTCTTAAATTTGGCAATCTTCCCCCACTCTCATTTGCAATTAGATGGATTAAGAGCAAACCAGTTGAATTCATCCATCTTTCAGTGAACACTAGTATGCATCCCTGTGCAGATGTGAGGATATAAAGACCACAGGAACCAGTTCCTCCCCTTAGGAAACCTGATTTCTACCTTATCCAGATGCTTCTGGAATAAAGCCCCATCAGGAAAGGTACACCCTAGTTGATATGAGCAAAGACTACAGAAGGGGAAGGGCCCAATTACCCTCTTGCATCCAGCTGGGTAGATGAGTACATGAGATGAGCTCTTTCCCAAGGTGAGTGGCCATGAAGGGGTGGTGGTCAGTACAAGCTGGAGTCCAAAGGCTAAAATCTCAGCAGCAGTGTGATAGTCACTCAGAAACTATAGATTCCATTCACTGGGGAATCACTAACCACTGACATGTGAAAATAAGGGATAAATGCCAAGGATCTATTTCAATGTAGGTTTTCATTTCAGGATCATGGAGAAGGACATATCTGGGCTTATTCATGTGGATGCATTTGGAGTCAGGGGTGGCAATCTGCACAGGAGAACACAGATGAGAGAAGCCAGGAAGTGTGAGTGCAGGAATGTGGGGGCAGGCATGGTGAGACAGAAAGAACCAGGGGACACTGAGAAGAGGCAGCAGCTACCTGTGTGTGGCCCTGCCTGGTTCCATCCTCCTATTTCTTCAAGAGAAAGCAGGAATCTAAATTTTTGTGTGAAATCTCCAAATTTCCTACTGAAAGCTCAATTTTTTTAACCTCTGCAGGCCAAATGGAATATTCAAGGGGCTGAACAGCACCCCAAGGTCACCAATTTATAAGCTTCATTCTCAGCGAAAGGCACAGTCAAAGCACATATTTAATAATTCCCACAAAAGAAAACCCATGCAAATGAAGACAATGAATATGAGAAGGAACCCAGAGGTGAGGTTCATGATGGTTTGGGGAAGAAAAATATGCAGGAGAAAGAGGGGCTATTTGGCTGAGAACTGAAAAATTATCTGCATAGCCTGTCCACATTAATCAAATTTGCCAGATAATTGCTAGCCCTACTCCACAGAGCCTGTTAAGCATTCACTTTCACAGCTGTATCCTAAATTTAGCTCTGACTTCTGATAACTGAGACACTACTTTGGGTCTATTTTCTGAGCTGCTTCTGGCGAGTATCCAAGGCTCCGACACCCTCAGGGGTTGTGAAAAGAGACCACCTGAGTTCTGTCACCCCAGGACTGGCTTCCACGCCTAATGCTTCAGAGCCCCACAGAGAATGTGAGTGGCCACACTTGCCTGTGGCTAGTGGAGATGCCAAGAACTGGCTTATCCAACTACACAGATGGTTTGGAGCACTGATGGTGTATTTAGTCCATACTGTTAGTTCTAATTAATCCTCCATAAGAAATTCTTATTTTATGGAAGAGGTGATCAGAACTCAAAAATGTTCAACAACTTGGCCAAGGCTAAACAGCCAGGAAGTGGCACCGCTGGGATTTTTCCCTGGGTCTCCCGCATTTCTTTTGTACATCTCTACAGGCTGCTGCAGTGAAATAAATCTGAATTACCTCCCTACTAAAACGCTCTCAATAATTCTCTAGTAGGATGTATTGAAAACACAGCAAGATACAAAGTAAGGGGCTTATGGGCTGACAGGTTTAAATCTTGCAAACTTAAGCAAGTTACCCTATCACTTTGTTCCTCAGTCTTCTCACTAGTGGAGATTGTATCTATGCAGAAGATGACATAAAGAATATATTAGTAACATATAAAAGAATCTAGCCCTGTGCCTGGCACAGATAAGGCACCCAGTAAATGGGATTTTCTTTTTTCCAAACTTTGGGTGGATTGGGCAATTTCCACAAAATTGTGTTGGGCAAGCCACACACACACACACACACGCACCCCTTATGATCCCTGGCCACTCGGCAGAGTTGCCAAAGGTGGGCAGTCTCTGCCGCACCCTTCTTTCACCCCAGAAAAGGACAGAAGCCCCAGCTTCTTGTCCCCACCCTCTGAAATCTTGTAGACATCACCTCCAGGAGTTTTATTCCACAGAATAACGTTTGATTTGGTATGAGCAGGTCCTGAGTTCATAAAATTCCGAGTTAAGCAAAGTTAACCAGATTTCTTCCTACAGAACTTCTCAGAGCTTTTAAACGTTTTGTGATGCTCCAAAGAGAGCACAGAGTCTACAGCTTTACCCAGAGTTACTTCACCTCGGTGCATCTCTGCTGAGGTTAGACCATGCCACCCATCAGGACAACCCACCAAGTGGACCTTTTCCGGCCTCCCCTTATTTAAATGTCCCATGGCTTACCCTTCTGCATGAACAGCATCCACTAACACTTAGGCCAGTGAGGTTTGGAGCTACATTTCACAGCCCCTGGCTCAAACTCCAGTAGGACTACCACGGGAGCCGAAAGACTTGGCAGCCGCTTCCGGAGAGAAGGCGATAATAGGGAGGTAGAGCCATCTACAGGAAATATTTGGTACTGCACAACAAGAGCTGCGAGGAGCGGGTGAGCAAAGGAACTGAAAGATGCATTACAGGACATTCTACACAAAAAGTTTGGAAGCTCTTTATTAGAGCAACTGAAACTTCACAATGGTTTCCCAGATATGTATTTTGTGTAGTATTTGGAACAACAGGTCTTTCTCCAAAAAAAGTTAGGGCAATAGCATTTATGTCATAAGAACTCTGTCTGTTGGACCACATTTTGTGATAAAAAGCAAAATGAGAAGCACGTTAATGTGCTTAGTAACAGATGTGCACAGATGTGTTCATGTTGATGAGAAGTCTCTCACAGAGCTCTCAGGGGTGAGGGTGAAGAGCAATGTGCTGGGGCAGATCCCTCCCGGCTCCTCTTGTTGCAAGGAATGAGGAGCCTGCCTTCACCCAACATCCAACACTATTCACCAGAGGCCTGGTACATACCAGACACTATGATACATGCCAGGTATAGCGTGGTGAGGATGACAGACCTGTCCCTTGTTCCCAGCAACCCACAAGAGTGGGAGCAGCATTTCCAAGTATGAAAAATCTCAAAGATCATCTTATGAGGAATTCTGATTAAGAGGTTGTCTTAGTCCATTTTCTGTTGCTTATAACTGAATGCCTGAAACTGGGGAATTTATAAGGAAAAGAAATGTATTTCTCACAGTTATGGAAGCTGAGGATTCTCAGACTGAGGGGCCTCATCTGGCGAGTATTCTTGCTGATGGAGACTCTCTGAAGAATCCCCGGATGGTGCCAGCTATTACATGCTGGGGGGCTGAGCATGCTGATGTGCTAACTCAGGTCTCTCTTCCTCTCGTTATAAAGCCACTAGTTCTCCTCCCACGATAACCCATTAATCCATTAACCCATGAATGGATTAATCCACTCATGACCCAATTGCCTCTTAAACGTCCCACCTCTCAATACTGCCCCACTGGGGACTGAGTTTCAACATGAGTTTTGGAGGGGAGAAACATTCCATTCGTAACAGAGGTCTTTCCAGATTTAAAGTTGAATTTTCCAACACGAAGCAAAGGGGCCTGTTGCCTTCTGTTATGAGTGATAGTTGTACCCAAAGTAGTTATCATTTGTCTTTTCCAACAACTCAGCAGAAGGTGGGATCAGTGCCTTCTGAACACTTCCCATCTGAGAATATTTGTAGAGAAATTTAGTCTATTTCTATAAGAACATTTTCTCTAAGCCATTTGTGCATTTAAGACAAACTTTAATTATCTTGATGATTGATAGTTTATAATTAAATAAGTTAATAAAGGTTACAGTATTATCTGGAAATCCAAATATGAAGAATCTCAAAATGGTGCTTATCATTTGGAAGGCTCTTAACCCATTCTATGCCTTGTTTTGTTTTCTTTCTTCTTTTACATCTATTTTGTGTTCCCACTATGACATACTTTATTTTTCTGTATAAGTTATCTTAAATCCTTTATAGAATAAATAAATAAAATATATGTTTTAATATTAAAACCTATTGTCAGAAGAGGGGCTTACTTGTATTATCTTGGATCATCTAGCTGAAGAATCTACAGAAAAACCTTGAATTCCAGCATTCTTATGTAGACAGATCAACGGTAACACAGATACAGCCAAATAAAAGCTGGAAAGAACATTCAAATCCCAAAACCTCAAAGCACCACTTATTCCTGTAGTTGTGGAAAAGCAACATGGCTCTTAGTGTCAAAAGCCATAAAACTCACAAGATGACTTTGGCTCTAAAACAAGACAATTACAGACGACAAGACACTTTCTGGAGAAAAACGTTCAAGTCTAAATATCTTTTACCATTCATAAATGGAAGTCAGAAGAGTGGTTACCTTGGAGCTGGGGTGATAGATTGGAAAGGGGCATGAGGAAAACTTCTGGAATGCTCAGCTGTCCTATAGCTCAATCTGAGTGGTGGTTGCACAAGTGATGACTTAGTTTACAATCCATTACTTAAGACTGGCACAACTGACATACTTTTACTATGTTATGTCTTGATTAAATTTATAATAATTAGATTTACTGTGTTACACCTTAATTCAATTAAACGTGCTTTACTATATTATACCTTAATATGTATTAAGTTAATACATATTTATGTAGGATTTTAATTTCAGGAAACTTATTGAATCATAAGATAACCCAAAGAGAATTTTTAAGGGATTAAATTTCATTCATTATATTCTACATATAATCTATTTGCCAAAATAGGAAAATGAATACATGTTTTTTAAAAGTGTCCACTGAGACTAACGATTAAAACCAAAGCGTGTCCTGCTTGGAAAGAATCAGCACATCTTGCCCCAAGTGAGGATCCCTCACAGACAGCCTAAGACTCTGCTCCCAGATGAGCTCCCCCGGGCTGGACACTGAGCTGCAGAGAGTTGGGCTATTGGGGGCTCTCCTCAGGAAGGAGTGGGAGCAGCTGGAGCCACAGGAGCAGCAGGTGTCCTGACAGCCCTACATCAGAGCTTTGTGTTTAGAAACTCCAGGAAGTCCTTGCTGCAATTGGAAATCTTCCCCTCGCTCCCAACTCCCACAAAGGGCCAGACAGCTTAGAGGGAGAGAAGAGCCCCTCCAAAGGCTCACCAAAATGTGCAGCTGTCTGTTCTTTACTGCTGTCCTGCGAGCCCTTAATGCATTTCAACAATGAACATCTTGATTTTCTGTGAATTTATGGAAGAAAATGTGTCTTTTGAAACTGTACATAGTAGTATGCCCTTATCTGCAGGGAATAGTTCCAAGACCCCCAGTGAATGCCAGAAACTGCAGGCAGTACCCAACCCTATATATACTATGTATTTTTACTATACATTCTACCTGAGATAAACTTTCATTTATAAATTGGGCACAATACGAGATTAACAACCATAACTACTAATAAAATAGAACAATTATGACAACACGCTGTAATAAAAGTCATGTGAATGTGGTCTCCCTTTCTCTTTCTCTCTCTCTCAATGTCTTTCTGTACTGCATTCGTCCTTCTTCTTGTGGTGACATGAGATGATACAGTGCCTATGGGATGACATGAAGTGAGGCGAATGACATAGGCATTGTGACATATCATTAGGCTACTACTGCCCTTCTGATGATACATCAGAAGGAGGATCACTTGCTTTGGGTGATCCCAGAGCATTGAGCCATGACGATGTAGATTGCTGGGCATCAGGAGCAGACAATGCTGATGTTTGGGGATCCTCGAGACTTGACAGGTTTTGTTGTTTTTTGTTTTTTTTGCCATAACCTGCTGGAAGAACATTGCAATCAGTTGTTCTCTTTATTTTCAATTCATCGAAGTGTTGCTGCAGAGGTTGCAATCCTTCATTAAGAATATGAGGAATTTTAACACTGCATTCCATCCTAGGATCATATTCCATAATTTTGTCCTTTAATGTCTGTGTAATTTAAAACGCTTCAGCAAATTTCAATTATGACCACATTGCTGGTTCTGCTTCAGTTTTTTCTTCATCTTTCTCTGCAGATGACTCAAAATTCATCCATTTCCTCATCTGTTAACACTTCTTGATGGCCTTCAATATCTTCTTCCACTTCAGCAAGCATGTCAGCAACCCATCTCCACTAACTTGTCCTGCTGCACAAATGATTTTCCTAACTTCTCCACTGATCCCAGAGAAGCCTTTAAAATCATTCGTGACTTCACTCCATAAGTTCTTCCAGAAGGCATTTGCAATTTCTGGCTTTAATTCATCTGTTGTAGCTTTGATGAATGTTGTTCCATTAGCAACAGTGAATGGTTGTGCTGCAGTGTGTCTAGATTAACTTCTGCATCAATTGCTGATCAAATACAGTCATGCACCGATTAATGCTGTAGATACGTTCTGAGAAATGTGTCATAAGATGATTTCATCATTGAATGAACATCATAGAGTGCATTTACAGAGACCTGGATGGTAGAGCCTACTACACACCTAGGCTGTATGGTATAACCTATTGCTCCTAGGCTACAAACCTGTACCACGTTACTGTACTGAATACTATAGCCAACTGTAACACAATGATAAGTATGTGTGCACCTAAACATAGAAAAGGTACAGTAAAAACAGGGCATAAAAGATAAAAAAAAAATTGCACACCTGAAGAGGGCACTTATGATGAGTAGAGGTTGCAGAACTGGAATTTGCTCCAGGTGAGTCAGTGAATGAGTGGTGGGTGAATGTGCAGCCTAGGACATTACTGTGCACTACTGCAGACTTTATCAACACTGTGCACTTATGCCACACTAAATTTATTTTAAGATTACTTTTATTTCTTCAGTAATACATTAACCTTAGCTTACTATAACTTTTTGACTTTATAAACTTTTAATTTTTCTAAATTTTTTTACTCTCGTATTAACACTTAAAATACACATTGTACAGCTGTACAAAAATATTTTCTGATTTTATTTTTTCTTTTTTTGTTTTTTACTTTTTAATCTCTTTTGTTGAAAACTAACATACAAACACCTCCATGAGCCTAGGTAGGCCTACACAAGGTCAGGATTGTCAACATGGCTGTCTTCCACCTCCATATCTTGTCCAACTGGGTGGTCTTCAGGGGCAATAACATGCATGGAGTTGTCATCTCCTAGATGACAATGTGTTCTTCTGGAATGGACCTATCTGAGGCTGTTTGCACTTAACTTTTTCTGAATAAGTAGAAGAGGCACACTCTAAAATAATGATAAAAGGTATAATAAAGTAAAGACATAAACCAGTAACATGGTCACTTATTATCATTATCAAGTATTATGTACTGTGCATAGTTGCCTGTGCCTGACTTTTATGACTGGCAGCACAGTAAGTTTGTTTGTGCCAACAGCACTACAGCTTTGATGAATGTGAGTAATGCATTGCACCATGATGTTACCAAGCCTACAACATCACCAAGCAATAGGAACTTTTCAGCTCCAGTATAATTTTATGGGACCACCATCATGTATTTGCTTTATTGTTGATCTAAATGTCATCACATAGTACATGACTGTACCAGGCGGGTGCACTTGACCTTGACAAAATGAATGATGCCTTGGTCAGGGGGCTGAAGAAATGAAGTTGTATTTGGACGTAAAATGCAACATTGACATTTTCTCTTTCGTAGCAATCAGATTCAGGATGGCCAGGTGCATTGCTATTCTTTTTTTTTTTATTTTTTATTTTTATTTTTTATTTTTATTTTTTTTTTTGAGACGGAGTCTCGCTCAGTTGCCCAGGTTGGAGTGCAGTGGTGCCATCTTGGCTCACTGCAAGCTCCGCCTCCCAGGTTCATGCCACTATCCTGCCTCAGCCTCCCAAGTAGCTGGGACTACAGGCACCCGCCACCACGCCCAGCTAATTTTTTGTATTTTTATTAGAGACAGGGTTTCATCGTGTTAGCCAGGATGGTCTCGATCTCCTGAACTCATGATCTGCCCCCCTCGGCCTCCCAAAGTGCTAGGATTACAGGCATGAGCCACCGCGCCCGACCACACTGTCTATTCTTAATAAGACTTTGAATTCCAACCCTGCCTTTTCCAAGTATTTTTTCACTTCTGGGATGAAGCATTGGTGGAACCATTCCATAAACAAGATGGTCATCACCCACACTTTCTGATCATGTTGGCAGAACACAGGCAAATTATTTTTGGTTTTGTGTGTGTGTGTGTGTGTGTGTGTGTGTGCGTTTTGAGATGGAGTCTCACTCCAGTGCCCAGGCTGGAGTGCAGTGGCACAATCCCAGCTCACTGGCAACCTCCTCCTCCCAGGTTCAAGCGATTTTCCTGCCTCAGCCTCCTGAGTAGCTGGGACTACAGGCACGTGCCACCAAACCCAGCTAATTTTTGTATTTTTAGTAGAGACAGGGTTTCACCATGTTGGCCAGGCTGGTCTCAAACTTCTGACCTCAGGTAATCTACCCACCTCAGCCTCCCAAAGTGCTGGAATTAGAGGCGTGAGCCACCATGCCTAGCCTGGTTTTGTTTTTTGACAGCGCGTGTATTCTTCGTTCTGTACACTACACCTGGCTTTATCATATGCCCTCAGCATTGCCACCTAATACCAGAGTCAATCTGTCCTTCCATGTTTTATGGTCTTGGTGCCTCCCTTGCACTTTTACGAATGTAGGTTCTATGGGACATCTTCTCCCAGAAGAGCCCAGTTTCATTGCAGTTGAAAACTTGCTTTAGATGATATCCTTTCTCCTTAATTAACTTCCAACTCTGCCAGAAATGTAGCAGCATCTTCTTCATCTGCAAATGCAGCAACTCCAGCAATTTTGATATTTTTCAGTCCAAACCTATTCCTGAATCTGTGTAATCATCTCTTACTTGCAGTAAATGGCTTGGCGTCACCTGTTTCAGCGAATCCCTTGCTCAAGTCTTGGTATCAGCTCAATGCTTTCTGGTGAAACCTGTTGCCATCGATTGCAACATATTTCTCCTCAAGTCTTCCACCCACAAATGTAACGCCTTTTTCATCTTAACTAAGCGCTTATCATGCACTGTGGCCATAACTTTGGCAGTTTGAGGTGTAACAGAAAAATTCACACAAATTTCTTTTTCCCTCCTCACAATTTCATGGATAGATTTGTTCTTACCATAGATCTTAGTAATCTCAGCACAGGATTTCTTCCTTTCCTTACTAAGTTGAGAACTTTCACCTTTTTACACAAGGAAAGCACTTTGCAACTTCATTTTGGCATATCTGAATTGCCAGCATCAAGGAAGTCCTCCTTGCACTTGGAACTCCCCCGCCACACACAAAGGACTAGAGGGCTTAGAGGGAGAGAAGAGTGCTATTCTGGCACTTTGAGGCATTATTAAATGAAATAAGGATTACTTGAACACAGCACTGCAACACCTTGACAGTTGACCTGACAGAAGCTACTACTAAATGACTGCCAGGTGGGTGGCATCTACATTGTGGATGGACGCCCTGGACAAAGGAGGATTTGTGTCCCGGGTAGGATAAACCAAGACAGTATGGGACTTCACCACACGATCCAGAATGACATGAAATTTGAAACTTATGAATTGTTTATTTGGGGAATTTTCCATTTCGTATTGTCAGACTGAGATTTGTGGGTAACTGAAACCATGGAAAGCAAAACCTGACACCAGTGAGAGAGGCTTCAATTCAAGTCAAATTGACAAGCATGCACTTGATGCCTTGGGCTGTGCAAAGTCCTGGACAAACTGAGACCCACAAAAACACGGTTCCTGGGTACTGCCCAGTGTGGACTGCAGGCAGGGCAAATGAAGGATTACCTGTTGTGCTGGCCAGATTACGTTCTCAATGCTAGCTTGATAAGACCTGCATGTTGTAGGACATCCTACCATATTCTAACATAAAATATGATGAAGGCACTTAAAAAAAAAAAACTCCTCAAAATCCTGCCACCAGGGGCAACCACTCTTAGCCTCTTTCTTGCTTACCCCTTCCAGACCTCCCTGCTCAGCCTGCATTCATTCATCATTGACCCTGTGCCTGGCACTCTGCTAAGGCTTTTTAATCTCACTGTATCCTCACCACAAACCTGGGTGGCAAGTACTATTAGAAAGAGTGGTATTGATATGGGCATTGACAGGAGTGTCAACCCAGTTTTCCAGGCAAGGAGACAGAGAGGTTTAAGAAAGGTCATTAACTTGCCCAGTTGCCCAGCTGGGAAGTGGCAGGACACACTACCAGGACTTTCTGACTGCAAAGGCCAGCTCTTAGCCTCCAGAGAGGGTGAGTCCTATTCCCAGTTCCAGCTGGGCCTCCAGGTGACCTGGAGGAGCTTGGGTAGAGAGAAGCAGATGGTTAGGGCAGGAACTGAGGCTGGGCGGACAAAACATTGACGCTTTGTTAAGAAGTTTATGCTTCACCTGGAAGGCAATGAAGCACCTTCTAAGATTCTTAAGCATCAAAGTAACAAGGCCTGTTTTGTGTTCCAGAAAGATCCTGCTGGCAGCCATGGGAGTGGTTATGGGGCGGTGCCCTGCAACAGGGTGGGTGCTTGAGATAGGCCAGGCAGAGAAGCTTAGGGAGGGAGACCCAAGAAACCTGTCCTAAGTGGTATCACTGGGCTCCACAGCAGAATGGATGGATGTGAGAGACAAGGGAGAAAAAGAAATCAATAAGAGCCCTAGACCAGGGTCGTAAGTTCAGTGACCCAGGGGATTCTGTTAAGGATGACCTTTTACCTGTACTAAGTGCTGTGCTAGGCCCGAGGGTGCAAAGATGAATTAAGCCTGAGTTCTTAACTGATTCACCTGACGTACTCTTGGGTGGGCTCATGACCAGACCACATCGCACCGGGTTCCACTTGATGGAGAAGTGCAGGATGGTGAGGTCGCATGTGTACCTTCCAGGCTGACACAAACATGCCGTTTGAGGTGAAGGTCTGAAGTCGAAGGGTTAGACAACAGCTGGTTTCTAATCATTCGCAAAAATATCTAGATGCTGTAACAAATTGTGGGGGAGAAAGAAAGAAACCATTTATTTCCGTTTCTTTAATGCCATCAACATCAACTTTGAGTTTCCCTGTCCCAGATCTTGGTGTCATGCAGGGCCACATTCAATCATATTTTTTAAAGGGTTATTATTTTAAACTCATCCAGACTTGAGCTCTTTGTGTTATTAGAAAAAACAATCTCAGACATACCTTTGGCAGAATTGAATAGTAGTATTAATGCAATTAAATCTAACTGAATAAGATTTCATAGACCCTGATATTTCATACATAGTGACTTAGCCCCTCTGGAGTGGAGACTTCTGTAATGGGAGCAGCTTTCAGCTTTTGGAAATCTTCCGGTAGCATCAATCTACGTAGAGGGAATCTTGAGTCACACACTCAGGTGAACGAGAATACTGCTTTCTCTGTTTCCCATCACTCCCCTTGACTTCTGACTCACAGTGGGACATTGAAGCTCAGTCTTTCTGGGTGTTCAGCCTGCACCTCCCAAGTGTGAGACACAGGAGTCTCACTGGTACAGGTCACCCATGTGGTTTTTGACCTCTGTCCGCAGGGCCTTGTCCATGCGGCATTTGGGTGTGGAATTTCCTCTGAGATTGCCTTTGGCCATGTCTGCCTGGACTCAGGGTCACAAACTAAAAACCCACACCTCCGATGTGGCCTGCAGAGGCATTTGTTCTTTTTTGGCCCACATGATTTTTTTTTTTTATTATTAAGAGATTTCACATTTTTTAAAAACCCAGATGTCCAGCATCTTGTAAGACCTGTAGGATGTGCCAACTCTGGACCCACATACTCTTAGGGCACCAGTCAGTGGGGGCCGAGCATCAGGTATCCCCATCAGAAAAGGCTGTGTTCCCCAGGCTGTCTTGTTCCTAGGATGCCCATGGACATCAACAGCCATGGTCACCCCTGCATCATTGCCCTGCACTTTTGTTTTTCTCATAGGAGAGAAATAGTTTCTGCACCTGTCATAGATTGGGTTCCCCTGAAGCCAATCTCGAGCAAGATTACATGCAGGAAGTTAAGTAGGAAGTGCTCACTGGGTCAACTCTTGAGAAAGGAGAAAGGAAGGTGCAGAACTGAGCAGAGAGAGAAGCTGTGCTACTATGCAGTCTCAACCATAGCCTCAGCCCACCCACAGAGAGCTGGGAAGCTACATGGCCCTGCAGTTGTGGCGAAAGGATCCTGGGATTCATACTCTTGTACCCACCTGTCATTGGATACAGCTGTCCCTGGAAAGGAGTATGACCTTGAACCAGGAAGATTTCTTTAGCTGACGGCAGTATCCGGCAGCACCCCCAGCACCCGAGGAGTCCATCCTTCAGTGGGAAGGGAGATCTGGATGGTGTATAACAGCATCACCTGTAGCACCCATGTGGGAAGAACCAGCAGGCAAGCAGGGGTGCTGCGGGCCCCTCTGCCCACTGATGCGAGGGTCCTGTAGGCATTTGGGTCAAGTAGCGTGGAAGGCAGACATTCTTCCTGGGGCTTCCACAAGAGCCCAGGGGAGTCGCCCCGGAGGTCTGCCCCCAGACCGCCACCACCAATGCCGCAAGAAGCTTCCCACAAGACTCCTCGCCATCATCTTTCAGCCCCTCTGCTGTTCCCTAAGGACAGGGACTTTTAGAATACAAAAGTCTAAAAGAATTGCTGATCACTTCCCTCCCTGCCACGAATCCCCCTGAAACAATGGACACAGAGACAGCTACTTGTTGGACTAGGAGGAAGGGAAATGAGAACATGCAGGGAGATAAGGAAAACATAACTGAATGTTGTTGGCTCTCTGCTTCCCCAAACCCTGGCCAGGATTCACAGACCAAGCAGCATGCAAGGCCTCACTCAACCCTACTAGCAGGACCATTACCAGCCCCACTCCTCACTCCCTAGCTGAGTCCTGCAGCAGGGACTCTTTTCACTTTATTCTGAGAGCCCTGACTCCACAGGGGCCTGAAAAGCAGCAGCACTCTGGCCAAGACTCAAAGACATGAGGGGACGCCTTGCTCACATCGATGAACAGGTTCGGTTCCCTTTTTCCTCCACCTGCTTCCTCCTCCTTACTCCTCCCCAGCCTCTGCCCTCTCCACATCACGCCCTACCCTGCTCTGCTATTTTCTTTAATAGGTCCTATTAGCATTGCATTATAATTAGGGGGTAAACCAGAGGCTTCACCTGCCAGGAGATGGGGGATCAAGAAGGCCAAGTCAAGGACATTATGTGAAGTGAAATAAGCCAGGCCCAGAAAGACAAATGTTCTTCACATATTCTCACTTATTTGTGGGAGCAGAAAATTAACACAATTGAACTCATGAATATAGACAGTAGAAGGATGGTGACCAGAGGCTGGGAAGGGTAGTGGGGAGTAGGGAGAAGGAAGCGGGGATGGTTAATGGGCACAAAAAAGTAGTTAGAAAGAATATTACCTGGTATTTGCAAACACAATGGAATGATGATACTCAAAAATAATTTAATTGTACATTTTAAATAACTAAAAGGGTATAATTGGATTGTTTGTAACAGAAAAGATAAATGCTTGAGGGAATGGACACCCCGTTTTCCTTTATGTGATTATTATGCATTACCTACCTGTATCAAAATATCTCATGTACCCCATAAATATATACACCGACCATGCACCCACACAAATTTTAAATTTAAAAGAAGGAAAATCAAGTCATCCTTCTTAGGGTTTCTGGCCAGTGTCCCCCCTCACTGCATTGTACTGCTGCTCCCTCTACCACTGTAGCCTTGTAGCCACAGTAGCCTGTGGGCTGATCTCGCCTGCCCATTCTTAGTGCACTTCCTGCCTGCACAGATCTAGTTGGCAGATTTGTAATTGTCTTTATCTACCCTTAGTGTATTTATATGGGGTATGGAGGGAAATACACGCCCATAATTTATAGAAACTATGTATATAATAAAACAAAACAGAGCAGCCTGATACCGATGTTAGGAAATATATCCCCAATTATCCAGCCACACCTAGACTATTATGTAGAGAAGAGGGTGAGTGGTCAACCTGGGTGCTCTACGTGGTAAAAGGGGGGTGCCCTTCCATAAACCGCATCTCAGAGGCTTTTGTCTCTGTCAGAATCTCTTTTCAATGGCCACAATTATTATGACATTTTTGTAAACGAGTTTGTGTGAAATGAGCAAAAGCTCCATCCAGGAAATGCCAAGTGTGGATGGCGGGTTTAAGGAAGAACAAGATGAGCACTTAGATGCTGCCGGGGGTTGTGGGAGGCAATCCAGCAAGTTCCAAGGTGCCTGAGATTCAGGTAAGTGAGGAGGGAGCACATCGGACACTTATGGAAGGTGGGAAGGTGGTAGGACCACATTTGCCCTTTTCCAAACCTGGAGAGAAAAAAGATGTTCCCCCTGCCTTCAGCAGCTCTGACTCTGGAACAAGGAGCACAGACGACGAGCACTGATTGCATGCAGACTGGGAAGACGTGAGAGGAAAGTAGAGGGCGTCACTGCAGCCCCAGGGAGAGGGGAACAAATAGGATCTGGCAGGCGGGAGTGGGGATTTGCAGGATGATTTCTGGAGAAGATGACAAGTGCTATGGGCTCTAGAGGATGAAAAAGACTTCAAGCAGAGGACATCTCTTCATGGCTGGGGTCAGAGGGACAGCCATTGTGCCAAGGACAATTCTCGGAATAACCACAGCCCATTCATCTCCCCCGTGCGGGGTGGAAGGAGGAATGGAAAGGAGGTGGATTGTGGAGAAGAGTCCTTGACAGGATTCTTCATTCTCCATCCTTCCCTAATATGACCCCAGTAAAATATAACATGAGACCAGTAGTGGTAAAGGGAGCTGTTTGCTTCATCTGCAAACCCAAAGTCGAAGCACAATGCCTCCACTTGCCTTTGATGTTCTGATAAAGATTGAATCTGCCAGGAAGGGCGATACCTGCCAGCTTCCCTTAGAAAATGAAGGAATAGACAGCTCATTAGGAAGACGAAATTATCTTGATTTAGTCAATTTCCGTTTCTCTCCAGTTCACCAAATTTGTATTAACTGTTATTGGGGAAACTAATTAACTTCTATGCTCCTGGAATCAATTACTCATGCCCCTGGAATCAGGGGGATAGAGAGTCAATTCAAGAAATATATTTTGATTACCTACTATGTGCCAGGCATTGTTAGAGACCTGGAGATTCAAAGATGGAAAGCACACTCATCAGACTACCGGAGCTGCAAAGAAGAGAATGGCATAGGCCACCTTCTGCAATGGAAGTGAGTTGCATAGATCATAAAAGCATGCATTTAGCAGGAGTTGCCCTGATACACACATAGTCACCCAGATCCCAGAATTCCTGAACCAGGACCTGTGATAGGCATTGCAGAGAAGCACTGCCTGCAGCTGCCTTCAATGGGCCTCCTCCAGAACTCTGCCCACTACAAAGGCTGGGCTGGGGCTAAAGGAATTGCTTGGGGATATTCACTGTAAAAATCCTTTCAGCTCCACCGTACGTTTGAAATTTTTCACTAAAAAAAAAAAAAAAACGTGAGAGAGAAAGAAGAAAGATCTGTTTTTTAAACCAGTGCTTCTTAGACTTTAATATGCCTATGAATCATCTGGTGATCTTTTAAAACACTGATTCTGAATGGGGGAAAGGGCACGGAGTAGCCAGCTCCCAGGTTATTCCCAGTCCAGCAGCAGCACACTGCCAGGAGCAAGGCCAAACACAGCATGGTGACTGCGGTTAATAACAATGCATTGTATACTTAAAAATTGCTGAGAGAGTAGATTGTAAGTATTCTCACCACTAAAAAAGGAGTATGTGAGGCAATGCCTATGTTAATTAGCTTTATTAAGCCATTTCACAATGTATACATATTTTATTTTTTAGGTTACAGTCTAGCTTCAGGAGGTACACATGCAGGTTTGTTACAAAGGTACATTCTGTGATGCTGAGATTTGGAGTACAATTGATCCCATCACCCAGGTAGTGAGCATAGTATCCAATGGATTGTTTTTCAACTCTTGCCTACCCCCCATCTCCCCTGTTTTGTACTCCAGTGTCTGTTGTTCTCATCTTTATGTCCTTTTGATATGGTTTGGCTCTGTGTGTTCTCATCTTTTTGTCCCTGTGATACGGTTTGGCTCTGTGTCCCCACCCAAATCTCATCTCAAATTGTAATCCCCACGTGTCAGGAGAGGGGCCTGATGGGAGGTGACTGAATCATGGTGGCAGACTTCCCCTTGCTGATCTCATGATAGTGAATGAGATTTCACAAGATCTGGTTGTTTGAAAATGTGCGGCACTTCCCCCTTTGTTCTCTCTTTCTCCTGCCGCCATGTGAAGATGCGCTTGCTTTACTTTCATCCTCTGCCATGACTCTTACAGTCACTGAGGCCTCCCCGTCATGCTCCCTGTTAAGCCTATGGAACTGTGAGTCAATTAAACTTCTTTACTGGCCGGGTGCAGTGGCTCACGCCTGTAATCCCAGCACTTTGGGAGGATGAGGCAGGCAGTTCACCTGAGGTCAGAAATTCAAGACCAGCCTGGCCAACATGGTGAAACCCCGTCTCTACTAAAAATACAAAAAAAATTAGCTAAGCATGGTGATGGGCACCTGTAATCTCAGCTACTCGGGAAGCTGAGGCAGGAAAATCTCTTGAACCCAGGAGGCGGAGGTTGCAGTGAGCCGAGATCTTGCTATTGCACTCCAGCCTAGGCAAGAAGAGTGAAACTCCATGCCAAAAAAAAAAAAAAAAAAACTTTTCTTCATAAATTACCCAGTCTCAGGTAATTCTTTGTAGCAGTGTGAGAACAGACTAATACACCATGTGTGCCCAATGTTTAGCTTATGAGTGAGAACATGCGGTATTTGGTTTTCTGTTTCTGCATTAGTTCACTTAGGATAATAGCCTCTAGCTGCATCCATGTTGCTGCAAAGGACATGATTTTGTTCTTGTTTATAGCTGTATAGCATCCTATAGTGGACAATGTATACATATTTTGAAATATCAAGTGGTATACCATAAATATACACAATTTTTATTTTTAATGAAAAATAACTATTTTCTAAAAGGTCTAAAGTGCTACACTACAAAAAGGTGTGAGTGTGCTCCAACAGATCAGATCCATTGAGCATAATAGATACAGTAGGTGAGGCTACTCTGAGTGGTGAGAAAGGGTGAAGAGCCCTTCCCAGGGGATGTGGAAAGCAAGGGGACCTGTAGCATTAAACACATGGTATTTGCAAGCAGAGATGGGGCTCCAAGGTGGGTCTCACCATTGGCTATTCACTAAAACCCTCCAGCATAGGTTAAAAATTATGGCCCCATTCCAGTGATTATGATTTAAGAGATCTCAGGTGCCCGGGCATAGAAAGTTTTGTTTTGCTTGTTTTTTGTTTGTTTGTTTTGAGATGGAGTTTCACTCTTGTCACCCAGGCTGGAGTGCAGTGGCACCATCTCGGCTCACTGCAAGCTCCGCCTCCCAGGTTCAAGCGATTCTCCTGCCTCAGCCTCCTGAGTAGCTGGGATGACAGGCGCACACCACCACGACTGGCTAATTTTTCTGTGTGTTTAGTAGAGATGGGGTTTCGCAATGTTGGGCAGGCTGGTCTTGAACTCCTGACCTCAGGTGATCCACCTCCCTCGGCCTCCCAAATGCTGAGAATACAGGTGTCAGCCACCACGCCCAGTCAAAAATTTTTAGAAAATCTTTCTGGATAATTCTAATGCACACCCAGAGTTGACAACAGGTGTCCTGCACTGATTCTCACCTGTGTGTTCCAAGCTGGCAAGCTGAGACGCAGGTGGCCTTCGTGATGGGCTGTCTCCTTACTCTGCCTGCAAGGACTGAAGCTCAGCAGGGGTGAGAGTGATTTTCTTTACCCCACAGGGAGATTGGGCTGTGCAGCGCCACCCCCAGTCATGCCATCACGCAGCGTGGGGCAGCCTTTCCTTTCATCATGCATTCTTACACCTGGCAAGGAATTTGGGACCCACAAGGCAGCAGTCAGCCCAAACCAAGGCTCGCAAGGGCCCTGTGACCTCCCTGCAGTCACTTTGCCAGGAAACAAACACACCAGGAGTGAGGTGAAGGCCCAGTACCTCCCAGACCAAGGCTCCCTCTAGGAAACCTGCGAGAACATACTTTTGACCATCAGGTGCAGATTTCCCCAGGCCCTCTCCAGGGGAAGAAAGGATTCTGTGGCCTCCATCCATCTCACTAGAGCAGCGCTGAAGGGAGAAGGGGAAGGGAGCCGGGAGCTGCTTGATTAGCTCCTATACACCATGCGCCTGGCCGGAAGCCGTCCCAAGTACCATCTCTTCTAATCCTCACAGCATATGGGGACACCACGGTCTTGAGTGGTGGGTCTGGTTGTACCCATCTCCCCTGCTGGGCCCCCAAGGGGGCTCTCCAATGTAAGGGTAAAGAGCCCAGGCAAGAAGCTGGGTTTCCATTTCTGTTTGGAGACACCACTGGGTGGGCCAAGTTCTGAGGCCCACCAAGGACTGACAGCACCAGCCAGGGGCTCCCCTCCAACCTCCACCCCAAGACACACAGGAGCTTGATTCTATTTCACCAACCAAGGGCTTCTCCTACCCAAATCCACGTTCTAGTTACAGATAGCACGGTCCGCTAGAGGGTCATGAATCACTCCTATTATTTGCAGTTCTGAAACCAATCAGTCTAAAAGGTCAGCCATCCCTCGCATTGAGCACACTCTCATAGTTAGGCCACAGCAACCTGGGGACTCTGGCCCTGGCCCTTTGACCTGCCGCAGTGACTGCCTGTGTGCCAGTGGGAGATGGGACACAGAACAACCTTCTAGACAACAGGGCGCTGCTCCCAGTGGCTGCACGGCCCAAACCCATGACTGAAATCAGAAGAGAAGCCAAGTCCAGGACAAGAAAGCCTCCCTATTGCCAAGCCAAACACGACGTCGTGGCAGCTAAGGCCTCGGCAGCACCTTCCCAAACTGTGGAGAAGGAAGCAGAGCCGCTCTCTGCCGTGAGATGTCAGACTCTCCCAGGCCACCAAAGGAAAGTCTAGTGGGTGGCACCTTCCCTGCACACCCCGGAGTAAGGGTGGGAACCGCTCATATCCTGGCATGAGTGAATGAGTGAGTGAATGAATGATACTCATTGATCTCTGCTCTGAACTAGGCACTGGGAAGGGGCCTTTTACAGGCTGCCTCAGTAAATCCTCACCGCAAAGTAGATGTAGTCTGGCCCCAAACAAGGCCCAAGGAGGCTGGCTAACCTCCCCATGTCACTCTGATAAGGGGCACATGACAGCCGGGGACCTGCAGGATATGTTAAGGGCCCTGGGCCAAATGAACCCCCAGAAGGCCAAGGTCATTTCCTCCCAGCCACCGCCTTCTGAACTGGAGGACTGAGACACACCTGGAAAACAAAGCCCACAGACACACCCAAACCCCGAAGGAGAAAGAAGTGCGGACTGGGGAGCTGCTTTCAGGACAGCCCAGGCTGACTCCGGGCCAGCGGCAGGGCGGGGCGGGGGTCGGGGGGGCGGAGTTGGAGGATAGGACTCGAGCACCCCCTGGGGCAGAGCATTGCCAAGTGAGCCGCATCCCTGCTTGGAACATATGAGAGGTGCGGAGTGTAGGGGAAGTGGGAGCACGCGGGGGGTCTGGGGAGGGGGCCGACCGAAGGCAGAGACCACCGAGACAGACACCTATCGAACTTCACGCTAAGGACTGCTCCTTTTACTGGTCGGGACTCAGCCCGTAGCGCTGGGCGGTACCACGCGCCGCCAGTGCGGATCATCTGGGCACTGGCGCCACCTAGTGCTGGCAGCGCGGCAATGGCCCTTTTACCGACTCGCGCGTCTATAGTGCGGCCTCACACAACCTCTGCGGAGTCCATGAGCCCTGGAGAGCACAAGTGGTTTGTCTAAGGATAGGGCAGAAATGGGCCAGGAGCTCAGCCTCCTAATCACCAGTCCTGGGGCCCCTACGGAGCACCTTGGTTCTCAGCTGTGTGTGGGCTGCAACACAAAGGACAGGACCTTCCCAGACAAGAGCCACAGTTGCAGGCAGATGGTCTGCTCCCTCCCTCGGCCACCAGCTGTGCCCTCCTTTCACCTTATGAAAAATGTATCCCTAGGTTACAATTGAAAAGAAAATAAAACTTCCAGCAGTATCAGAAATCACAAGCCCTAACTGCAGTTGACACAACTAAATAAGGTTTCAGCAGTGAGATTGCTCCCCGAGGCCTCCGCAAGTCTAAAAATCTGCAAATCATGCACATCCCTGAACTTCTCATTTCACCGTCTTTACCCCTTATTCTGGAACGATGAAGGGGAAACACGTGTGCATGGGTACAATTATCATACAGCAATCTTTGCCTATGTGCTAATTTATAAGACAAGTGAATTGTCCACAAACCGTTGGTCCTTTAGCAGTTACTAATGACCAATTGCCAACGGGCCAGCACGTTGCCGAGCTGGTGTTCTGGAAGGTGGAAGCTCCCTGCTCTATGCCATGCGGCCCTCTCCTACAATGAGAACCATCAGGCAACCATCCACCCAAGCCTAGGCTCTCAGAACTTGCCTTAGAAGTCACTGCTTGACAGCCATCCTTTCCATAGGGAGGTGAACTGTGGTTCCAACCAGTCAGCACATAGTCCCTCCATGGGAACAGACAGCTTGAATCCAGGCAGAGGAACAAGCTTTTGCTGTGCTGTGGTTCTCTGTTGAGGCTAGAGAGACTGGAATGCTCTTTCCCTAGATTTGCCCTCGATCTTCAAGGCCACCGCCTCCAAGACATCTTCCCTGGCTCGCCCCTGCCCAGCATGGTGCCCCCCCGCAACCTCTCCTTCCTCCCACAGCACCTTATAGTAAAATTCAAACAAAGCTTTCTGCTCAAACCTTCGCATGGCTTTCATTGCTCTGACAGAAACCGAAGCCACCCCCGCGGCCCTTCCTGGTCTGGTCTTGCCTCCCAGCCCCTCCCTCACTCCCACGGCCGCTTTTCTTCTGCTCTCCAGCCCACCCACCTCCGCTCGGACCCTTGGTTTCACCTCCAAAGAGTCTAGTACACTCTGAGCCCTCAGCCTGAAATGCTCTTCCCTCCTCTGTCCGCCTGGTCACCTCTCCTTGGGGAAGCCCTCCCCGACCTCCTTAAAGGGCCAGATCACCCTGTTGGAGGTTCTTTGGGCACCTTCGTGGCACATGTTCATGTTCTCATTTGGCCAACATAAGCCCTGCCAGGGTTGAACATTCCAGGTTGGGTTTTGTTCATCTTCTACCCCACAGTTGCTGTGGCATTCCACAAGAATAATAGCCATGTTTATTGGGTGCCTGCTCTGAGCTGAACCTTGTGGAAGTGCTTTAACCATGTCCTCTCCCTCATCTCAGAGCAACTGTAGAAGGGAGATCACCCACATTTCACAAAGGAAGACAAGGGGGATGAGTCACAGCTCACAGCTGTGAAGAAGCGGGGCTGGGATTTGAACCCAGGGATTTCTGATGGCAAAGCCTGTACTCCTAGCTACTACTCTATATACCCTGCCTGTCCATTATAGCACCTCCCTCACCAGTACACTGTACTTACAACACCTCCCTCCAGGGAGCTCCCACCAGACAGAGCCCCTCACACCCTCTGTCCCATCCCCTACACTCTGCACATAACTCAGTGGCTGACACGGTAGAGATTCAGTATATGTCTGTTTGTTGAAACCAGGCCTGATAATATGAAAGCAAGGTTCTTTCTACACAGATGAATAGACTGAATGGCCAAAAACATCATTTGCCAAAGGTATTCTGGGAACAGCACTGTCTTGGGATGTTAATAAATGTGCGTCAAAGGTGGGCTTCTATCAGCAGATAAAGGTGAGGAGGTAATCACAGTGAACAGACATCCACAGAGGCCCTGATGGTGGGGATTCTTGTCTTTCAAAGCTAATGTGTATTCAGAGCCCTGTGAGGGGGTTGGGGCAGGCGCCTTTTCCTCAAACAACCGTGATGCCAGAACCTTCTTTTCAGGGGGTCCAGTACCAGACTAGAGTCCCACAGAAACTCTAACCCATGGCACCACTTTTCCCCTCACTTTGTGAAGTGTGGGTGGCTCTGACATCTTCAGGATGGCACTGGTCCTGTGCGTGGCGATGGTAAATCTAATAAATAATTGAATATTCAGTAACACTCAACTACAGGGGCTCTATCAAGTTCCAGCTTTTAAGTCTGGTTTATTCAGCCAGAAACAGCATGGCAGCTGCTTCTGCTGCCACCCTTCATGGCATGGCTTTCCACTTTCTTGGTCTGTGGATCCACATTAGTGATGCAGAAATCCCCATGGGCCTCTTTTCCCAATGATTATGGCCGTAAACGCCTCACTGGAAAGTAAGAACAGGCAGGCTGCTTAAATGAACCACAAGGGAGGAGATACCAAGATGATATCCAGCTTTTTGGTATTTTTGTTTTTGTTTCTTTGTTTTTTATCCAAGACGGAGTCTTGCTCTGTCGCCCAGGCTTCCCTCTGAGGGAAGAATCCAAGACAGGACAACATCCATTCTTTCACTCAATATACATTTAGTGAACAAATGACAATTTTTATATTGTTAGTGTTTGCATCCTAGCTTTCTTTCTTTCAGCAGACATTTTTAAGTATTCTGTGTGCAAGATCTGGTGTGTTCATTGTTTTTCATGTCCTTGGTTTTAAGAGTTTAAGAGAATTCAATACAATTTGGGGAATATAAAGAACATCAGCTGGCACAGTGACTCACGCCTGTAATCCCAGCACTTTGGGAGGCCACAGCAGGAGAATCAGTTGAGCCCAGGAGTTCAAGAGTAGCCTGGGCAACATAGTGAAACCCCAGGTCTACAAAAAAAAAATACAAAAATTAGCCAGGCATGGTGGCGCGTGTCTGTAGTCCCCTCTACTACTTGGGGGGCTGAGGTGGGAGAATCGCTTGAGCCCAGAAGGTGGAGGCTGCAGTGAGCCAAGGTTGCACCACTGCACTCCAGCCTGGGCTACAGAGCAAGACCCCGTCAAAAAAAGAAAAAAGAAAAAAGAAAAAAGAACGTCAATAATATATTGGGGAATGAAAAGCCAACCAATCAATTGTATTCTCAAAGAGAGTTTGTGAATAAATTGTTTGGACCTCAGGACGTATTTCCTGGAGGAAATCTCAGACTGATCATGATTATAGTAAAATATAATGATAATAACAGATAGTAGAAATAATAATTCCTTGTTTACTATTTGCTTTGAAGTTCATTTTCTCATTCAATCCCTGAAATACTGTTATGAGTTAGCTCCGATGGTCATCTCCATTTTCCAGAGGAAGAAACTGAGGCTTGGAGAGATCAGGTAACTAATTTGAGGTCACATAACTGGTAAGTGGTAGGACACGACTCCAAGTCCGGCCTGTCTATCCAGAACCACATCAGCAAAAGCCTATGCAATGCCAGAGCTGTGTTGACATGTGGCAGGAAGTGACACAGTTATATTATAATTACAGCATCTATTACAGGGATGTAACAGCATTTAATAAGCAAGCATTTTTTGTATCTCAAACATTAAAATTTTAGGGGGAGGAGTTTTATTTTGAGAATTTGATTTTCTACTAAAGAAATGTTTCTTAACACAGAGTTTACACTTTCTGATTCCTGATTTCTACCATCCTATGCAGCGTTCATTTCAATAGATCATGGGGTATCTCAGGAACCTTGAAAACAAGCCAAATACAAGTGAATTGGCCAAAGGAGCACAGGTTAGCTCTGCTCGCCACCCTCACAGCCAGGGCCCTGCAAGCAAAATGGGAAGAATGAATATAATGTCTGTCTGCAGGGCCTGAATTAACCAGGGAGCAAAATTAATCACTTAATAAATTCAAATTAATTGATAATCTGATTGATCAATTCAAATTAATCGGAGAAAGAAGAACATCCCAACAGAAAAACAGGAAAGTAAGATGAAAAAGCAATCCACAAAAGAATAAACATAAATGGGCCACGCGCAGCAGCTCATGCCTGTAATACCAGCACTTTGGGAGGCCAATTCAGGCAGATCCTGAGGTCAGGAGATCGAGACCATCCTGGCTAACATGGTGATACGCCGTCTCCACTATAAATACAAAAAAATTAGCCGGGTGTGGTGGCGGGCACCTGTGGTCCCAGCTACTTGGGAGGCTGAGGCAGGAGAATGGCATGAACCTGGGAGGCGGAGCTTGCAGTGAGCCGAGATCATGCCACTGCCCTCCAGTCTGGGTGACAGAGCGAGACTCCGTCTCAAAAAAAAAAAAAAAAAAGAATAAACATAAATGGCCCTAAACATATGCAGAATGCTAAAGTTGCCTGAGAATCACCAAGACACCAGTTAAAATGAGATTCACTGGACCATTACACTGACAATGTTTAAGTTTGTTTATGTTCTTGTAAGATGGCAGTATTTGTGCAGATTCCTGGGTAAAGAACCTCCCTTTTTCCACTGGTGGTACAACTTTCCCATAGAACAACTTGGAAATATGCATTAAACACCTTTGCAAAGTGCATACCCACTCATTAAGGAAGTTTACTTCAAAGAACTTACTCTAAGGAAATAAACAAGGATATTTCCTAAAATTAGCTATAAGCAATATGTCACATATGATTTCATTTTTATAGAAAAAAATATACACACATCCTTAAGACAAAGTCTAGGAGAATATAAACCAAAAAATTAATGCTGGTTATCACTAGATTATAGGATTAGAACTGATTTTATATTTTATATTTTTTTCAATGAATATGTACTAATACTGTAATTTTTTAAAGATATATGCTATAAAGGTATATATGATTCAAGCCAATCATATGTATATATATACATGCTTCAAGCCAAAGAACCCACGTTTTTGTGGGCAAAAACTGCATTCCGAGCTCTGAAGAGATGATATTGTTGAGTGAAAAAGCAAAGTACAGAACCGAAGTAGTTATCAACAACCACTTGTAAAAAGGGAGGAAAATACTCTCTGTATTGGCTTGGAGATGCATTTCAAAAACAACCTTGGAAGGGTATAACAGAAACAAACAATAGTAGTAACTTGTTTAAGAGAGCAAGAACTTTGTTTCAGAGAAACAAAGAAGAAATGTCAGTGTTGTACTTAGAATTTTTGAACTTTGAACCGTGTGAATACATTACCTTCTCAAAAAAAGTAAAACATATATATTTTTTAAGTAACTTTTTTTCCTTGGGCCTTTTTCAGAACATATATGAGCTATATTCTACAATAAGCATTCTACTCTTGGAGTCTGCACCATTGGCTTAGGAGACCCTGTTTAAAAGCAAGACAGCCAGTGAGATTTCCTCATTTCTAACACTTATTTACCACACCCCACCCCAGAGCTATTTTTCAGAACATCTCTGAATGTGGCAATTGAAAGAAAGGGAGGAAGAGATAGAGAAAAGGAGGGGGAAGAGTTAGAACCGATGCCTCCTGCCTCCAACCCAGGAGACATCAATCTGCTCCCCCACAAACGCTATCCCTGCCCCACCTCACTCTCACCCCTGTCAGAGACAACCTTGCCTCCAAGTATTTGGCAAAGGTTTTTACCACCTCTCCTTCTGGCAGCACACAGGTCACCAGACTTTAGAAACGCCAGCCTTGCTCAACATATCCCATTTCAGCCCTCCTGGAAGTATCTGCTTGATCAAATACACAAATCTCACCCATCCATCTTGACAGAATTTTTAATACAATGTCCTAGGAAGTGATTTACGTGATAGAAAATACCATGAATCTAAACGTCTTACAAAATCCCCACGTGACTTTCGGCATGTTAAGAGTTTAAAAGTCATCACTCCTCTCCACACAAGAAAAAAGCTGAACGAACTGAAAATCAACAACTCTTCTTAGATCCCACCAGAGAACTGAGGTCACAGGGCCAACTGCTGTCCCGAGATTTGCAGAAACAGACAGGAGGATACAGATGATCACAGGGACAAACCTCTACACGAACCAGTGCCAGGGTAGGGAAACCTGAACTGTAGTTGATGAATTGCTGGGGGCTCAGGGTGGACAAGCCTGAGAGATTAAAAACCCCAAGGGGCCCAGCCTCAGGGAGGCTCCCACACTTAGTTTTACCTCTGGGAGCCCTACCACGTTCTGATAGTGAAGCTAGGGGAAAAAATCCCCTCATGCTCCCAACAGGGAGAGGAAAAGAGGAGATATTTTGAAGCATACCAGATCATTCTGTTCTTCTTAACAAGGTCTGGTAAGATAAACTATCTTACCACAGAATAATTGACTAGGGTTTTACCAAAGCCCAGCCGACCTAGGGTAAGAGAGATACCCAACTCCAGCCCCTCTAGCCTGTCTGCATCATATATGGGAGCGGTGGGGGTGTGCAGGGAGAGGCACTTGTGAGGGTCACGGCCCAGGGCACAGGCTCACTGAAAGACTGAGACCTAATTGTCTACAGCACACTCCCCTCCCCGCACCTCACCACCACATCCCCTGAGCTCCTGCACCATAGCGAGGAACTACAACAGAAAGAGCTGCATGTCTCAGATCTTATCCAAGGAGAATTCTCTAGGGAAACACAAAGACAACAAAAAATACACAAACAAGGACACCAGAGGAAATTTTAGAGCTACACCACAGCTCTTACCAATACATGGGGCACCAACGTGTGACCCAAGCTCAGCCGGTTCAGTGCACCTGCCCTGGACTTTGACTCTTAAGCAAGTAAAAACCAGATTCAGGGATGGTTTAAACTTCATCCTGTCTGCCATGGTGGTGACATCAAATGTCCCAGGCCCAGCATGGTGATGCTTCCTAGCTAGGTAGTGGCCTTGCTGTTGTTCCTACCACTCTGGCCCCCTTGGTTGCTGTCTATTTTCTGAGCAGGCTTTGATCTCTAGCCTGCCCGCTGACTCTGCAAGGTACCTAACAAACTTAAAATAAAAAAAGTGTTCTTCTCTCTTTCTCTCTTAGAACTTCTCTTAACATCTTAGGGGACTCTAGTGTTTCTGGGAATATAGTGTGGATATTGCTACATTCAAAGGGTAAACCATCAAGCCAGAGAGGCCTCTGCTGAGCAAACCACCAGCTGAGGGGAAATTACACAGGAGCTAGAAAGAAATTATTTAGGCAGTTAGTGAGGGTAAGAGAGTCCTCAGCAAGGTTTCCCTTTTAATAAAAAGCAGTCCCCAAATCATTTCTTTTCTAACAAAGAGCTGCCTGAAAAATCAAGCTGCAGACAGAGAAAAGCAAACTAGAAGCTCACATGGGTGAATGTCGGCAGCTGTGCCAATAGAAAAAGGCTACCTGGGGGCCAAGTATGCTCAACACAGAGGTTCCATCTTCCCTTTTCCTTGCCAACCATGTGAACAGTAAAGGAACAGGCAACATGGCACTGGCCAGATAGAGAACCCATCCGCATAATAAAAGATTAGGGTGGGGTGGCCAGCTTCTTCACGTACTATGTAAATGGCACACCTGGTCCAATTAATCTTTGGGCCTTACTTAAATCAGATGCTGCCTCCTCAAGCTCATCTATAAAACCCTGTGCATTTCACCATGAAACCAGAAGACCCACTCAGGAGCCCCTCTCTCTCTGCAGGAGAGAGGGCTTTTTCTCTTTCTCTTGCTTATTAAACCTCCACTGTTAAACTCACTCCTTGTGTGTCTGCATCCTTAATTTCCTTGGCGTGAGGCTATGAACTTCAGGTATTACCCAAGATGAATGATGCCACTTCAGAAAGAAACATCAGGAGAAAGAACCTGCAGAAAAACCTGCAGCATTAGAGGCAAAGGGAGCTGCAGGACAACTCCAGGGAGTGTCCTGACCAGGGCCTCCCACAGGGGTCCTCAGCCCTGGATACACATCAGAATCCCCTGAAGAGCTTAGAAAAACCAACCTCCACCCTCAGAGACTCTGAGTAGAGGGAGGGTCCAGGCATCCCACGGAGTCCATCTCCCCAGGTGAGGAGAGTATGCAGCCGGTGAGAACCACAGAGGCGGGGCTGATTACATCACACCGAGTGTCCCTCAGACACAGCAACTCATATGGCCAGAGAGAACCCCCAAGAAGACCCCATCTGCAGAAGACAGACCTTCTATGGGCTTCAGATTTCTGGCGGGGAAGCTCGCCTTCAACAGCTCTAACCACAAGAAGCGGTGGTTCTTTCAAGGGCAGGATGAGGAAGAGGCAGGAAATGGTGTCTTTTCTGTCTTCATCGGTGCTGGGCCATTAAGCCAAAGTAGCTTCCTGTCTCCCAGAGTCCTCACTCACCCCATCAAAAGCCAGAAACAGGATGAAGGATTGCAGTCTCTCACAATCAATCCATTTCACAGGATCTCCCTTTCATTTATTTCCTAAATAAACGGATTGGTTTGGGGATGGTTTCACTTCCAATCAGTCCTGTCAGCTCTCCATATTGTAAATTTGTATTTTCTTTTATAAAGCATTTGCCGTGTTCTTGTCTCTCGGATGTGGCTTTAGAGATGGGCATCCTGAAGACTTAAGTGTTCTGTTTAATTTGTTGTTCTCTTTTAGGCTTTCTAGGTGCCCACTTTCCTGGCATCTCAGCCTTTATATTAACGGTTCTCAAAGTTTGGTCCCAGGACCAGCAGCGGCAACATTGGGGAACTTGTTAAAAATGCAGGTTCTTGGGCCCACCTCACTCCTGTTGAATCAGAAACTCTGAGAGGTGGGGGCAGCAATCTATGTTTTAATGACTACAATATGACGGCTTTAAATTATTTTGCTTAATAGCCTAAAAGCCCACATTCTGGAGAAAATATCCTGTGTCTTTAAGCCCTACCCTAGGCTATGATTTAATTTTATGTGCAGAGGAGGGCAACCCACATCTGTGGAGTGGCTCACTTTGAAGCCTTACAACATCCCTAGAAGACTTGTCTTCATTTTAAAATGAAAAGTCAAGGTGTGAGGAGGCAAGTCACTTTGTCAAGGTCTCAGCTAGCCGGCAATAGAGCTGGGTGTCAAACCACATCTGCCCACTGTTAAAGCCCCTGCCCCTCTGCACTCTCCCTGCCTTGAGCTCCAGGACATCACAGCTGCTAAGGGGGACCCTGAGAGCTGGAAAGTAGGGAAGATCCTGGCCGATCCCTTGATTCTCTCAAACAACTGGCCTGGGCTGAATGGAGAGTGGGTAGGATGGACTGCAGCACAATCCAATCAGTTCGAGGTGAGGAAAGGCTTTACAACAAGCATCCTCTGTTTCCCTACCAGACTGCAAGGCACCCTCCCCGCAAAAGACACTTTCATTCATTCAACACACATTTGCTGAGCACCAGATGCTCTGCGGATTCTACGAATCAGAGTGGAGAGTGAGACTAAGGGCCCTGCCCTGTTCAATGTTAATGATAAGTCTACATTTGGTGAGCACTTTCTATGCCCCAGGCACTGTGCAAAACAGTCTCATTTAATATTCGCACTAGGCCTGTGAATTAGATAACATCTTTATCCCCTATTAAAGGATGAGCAAACTGAGACTCGGAAAAGCTATGCAGTGTCCCAGGGTTAAGCAGCTGGAAGTGGCAGCACCAGGATTAAGTTTGGATTCCTCTGACTCAAAGTCTGAGCTCTTAACAAGATGCTGTGCCACCTAACAACATCTGTGTCCTCTACTGCTTGTGCGTGTATGTGTGTTTTTAGAATAGTAATATATTGTTGTAAAACTGTGATCTTAGCCATTGCACAGGTCAGACCCTGACTTTCCTGGTCAGGGATTGTCCGTGGAAAGGATGCCAGAGCAGGAATCAGGATGCCTAACTCTCTGGGCCATAGGGGTCAAATTAAACAGGAGCAAAATCCAGAATCAATGATCAGAGCAGAGTTTGGGGTAAGGAGAGGACAAGGGGGACAAGAGGCTCCTTGGGCACCTGTGGAGAGGGAAGCCGGCAGGCTGCTCACTCCTCCGGCATGGGTCTCCTGGGTGACTCTCCCGCTTCAGGCATTGTCCCAGCTGAAGGGACTATGAAATATTTCTAATATCTCCTCAGGCAGGTCTTTCCTCTCATTCTCCTCCCTTCCTTTCCCAAACTCACAATGAATGTGAGCAGCAACTGTGTGTGCATGCTCCTGCACAGAAGCTTCAAGAGCAGACATGATTAGCCACGTGTCCTTATCCTGCTGCCATGGTCACGGAGCATAACTGGAGATGGAACCTCAGCCACGACAAACACAGCCCCCTGGCAAACTGCACTGGACAGGTAGCACAAGGCAGAACTAAACTCCTCTTGCCTGAGGACACTGAGATTTGGGGTGTTTGTCACCTAGCCTGTCCTGACTGATGGATTGTCTCTCTGGCAATTTGTCCTTTTTCTGCCTCCAAGAAGGTAGCACATTTGACATTCTCCAATGGCCAGAGGGTTGTGACCCTGGTTCTTCATAGCTTTCTGGTGTCCTCAGAACAACCCTTTCTCTGAGAGACCTTGAATGGCCTCTGTTCTTCCCAGCCAAACAACAACAACCAACCTTACATTCCCTCTGTCACCTGTCATTGAGTTCAGGTGGTTCAGGCCCCTGTGGTCTCTCACCTGGGCCATTGCAAGCCTCCCAGTGACTGCCCTGTGCCTCGAATCCCCCTCCTATCTGCCTCCCTGTAGCTGCCGGAGTGGTCTGCCTAAACTGCAGCTGTGACTGTGACCTCCACCCATTATCTCTCCCATCACCCCCTGGATTAGGGGTCCAAGCTCACGGCCCAACATCCAAGGCAAACAATCTTGTGTCTGGTCCTGTTTAGAAATAAATACATCTAGAACTAGGACTGGCGGAGGAAATATTTCACAGGGTGCGTGTTTTCTGAAGCCCAGGCCATTCTCTCACCAAGACTCTGTTTTCACTGCATGTTTATAAGGGAATAAATCCCAGCCGTGCACACACTCTGATCCAGAGCTTATATCCAACAGACCCACCACGTCTTAGAAGTGAGTAATCCAGCAATGGTGCTTAGCTCTAAAAATAAGCAGGCCACCACTGCCATGAGGAACAGGCTGTGAGCGAGCCATTCCTCCTCTGAAAACACGTCTCACCTTCTCCACCTGCCACCTTGTCAGCCATACTCTGCTTCTCTCTGGGGTTACTGTCAAATGCTATTGCAGTGAGTGCAAATCTGACGATGAGCTCAGTCGCCTGTGTGCTGAGCCCAACACAGTCACAGTTTCTTTGACTGAGAACTTGAAGCTTCTTGAGCAAGGGAGGAGGGCTCAAGGGCACTCACCCTGCTGGGACAGATCTATAACAGGGCCACCAACTGGACAGCTTTGACAGACAGCCCAGAATTTTCTGATTTTTTACACAGAGCCCAAAATTCCTCCTCTTAGAATTACTGTCCCTATTAAGGCAGTGTGGTTCTAGAAAACATCTTGCTTAGAGTAGGCAAGCCACCGAGGGAGCTGACATTCATTGAGTGCCTACTCTATGTATGCCAGGTCCATGCTAAGCACTTTGTGCACATTGTCTCATTTATTCCACATAACAAGCCTGTGGGTGAAGCACCATCACCATCCTCACCCTATTGTATGGATGAGGAAACTGAGGCCCAGAGAGTTTGTGAAAGTTGCCTTAGGCTGTAAAGCTAGTAAAAGGCAGGGGATGGACTCAAACCTAGTGATGAGCGCCTCACCTGGACCAATTCCTATATTCATCCTGCCCACTCATGTTTTCCCATGAAACTTTGAAAAAAGATTCCCTGGAGATAAAGACAAAATGTCTGTAAACCAGTGAGGCAGGAGAGGGACAAAAAAGGTCTGATTTTTAGTCAGGTCAAGTCTCTGTGGTGCATGAGGGATGGAGACTCTGAGAGATGGGATCTGGCGTGAAGGCCCCTTCATGTCCTGCAAAGCAAGAAGGGGGTTGAAAGCAGCAGGTGACGAAGCCTCAGCCTCACTCTACCCCTAGCGGTAGACGTGCAAACACAGAGCTTGAGGCCTTAGGAGTAAGAAGATGTTCAGGCAGGTCCTGCTTTTGGAGGGAATGACTTTCTATTCAACTCCCCTCCTGGCACCAGAAACTTGAGAAATAAACACTGCTAATGGAGAGGTCCCTTGCCAGGTAACATAAGGCACCTGCTCCTCTCTCTGGGCAGATTGTCCTCTCCCTGGAGGCAGGTCCAGGGCCCGGGCCGAGCCCCACCTCCCCCTGTGTCCCTCAGCCAACTGTCACCCCACAGGAGCAATCCCCAAAGGGCCCAATACAAGATGGCATCAACATTGCCCATGCCAGGGGCACAGGCTTTTCTGGAAGGCCCACACATGACCCACCTCTGGCAGATTTTATACCACTTCTGGGGTGGCAATTATGGGATACACCTTGACTAATTTTTCACTGATGCAAACTCAGGCTTCCCTGCATTGATTCAGGAGATACATAATACAATTTTAGGGATGTAGAAATGTTTGCATTATGATCAGAATTGCCCACCAACCCAGAGCTTGAATGCAGGCCACAACACCAGCGCCCCAGGAGGGCAGTGGGCGCCATGAATGTGAACAATTTGGGGAAGCTCTCAGTCTGCAGTCTCGGGCTTTTGCTACTGGGTAGACTTTGGATGCATCCATGTGTGCCATTGGTGTTGCCTGTCCCTTCCCTCATCCACCCCACAGTGCACTCTAATCAGGACTGGAAAGTGAAGGCTAGGAGTCTGCTCAAAGATGTTTCTGAAAGGAAAAGTTGGACGGATCTCATGGTGAGTCCTGGGTGGTCTACATATTCAAGTCTCCTGTGAGATTCATATGATCTGGGAGTTGAGGCTGCCAGGCAGCTACTTCTGCAGCAGAAGGGATCCATGGGGCTTTGGGGAAGGACCCCCAGGTACTGGCACATTTTCCATCTCAACCTGGGTGAGGTTACCCAGGCGCTCTTTTATGTAACCGAAATTTATTAAGCTATACATTTATGTTTTATGCCTCATGTGGCACATTTCTTGTACTTCATAATTTTCTTTAAAACATGGCCTTAAGAAAAAGACAAGGTCTCCTGAAAGAAATGGAGTGTGTGTGTCAGGAAATGTCTGTGGAAGGCAAATGGCAAGCTCTCTGAAGGAAAGAGGAATTTGATTTTGCTCTGTGGGGGGCAACGTCCAGGGGAGATCTACCCCTTCCAGGGTGTGTGGGCCATGTCTCCACATCCAGAGGGCTGCAGAGCCAGGCTACAGATGGCTTGGGGAGGGACCCAGGGATCTGAGTGGTCAATGTTGGCACTGGTGGGGGAGGCAGAGCGGCCGTGTGGCAGCTGCTGAAAGAAGAGCTGCCGGGGGCCCACCCAGGAGCCTGCCTCCCTGATCTTTGGACCATCACCACAGATTATGTGAGGTAAAATGTGTTCTTTATAAAGCCGCCCCTAACTTTTCATTAGCTTGCCTTGCCGTTTTTTTTTTTTTTTTTTTTTTTTTTAACAAGAAAACTAATAATGAGAAACCACAGAGATCCCCAGGCTGGATTTGAGCCCTTTCAGGCGTGGCCAAATGTGGCCAAACTGGGACCAGATAAAGATGTTTACTGACAGCCTAATAAACAAATGGGCCCCGTTGGATGTAACCTTGATGAATGGAGCATCCAGGTGTTTTCACTAATGGCAATAAGCACTACAACCCAAAGTATTTCTGATTCAAGTCTAATGCATTATTAGGCCATTAGAGGCTGAGCACAGAGAACCATTTGGACACAACCCTATCAATAATGCTGCTTCCCAGCCTGCATTTAGGCCCGGGGAATTAGTCATCCTGATATTCTATTTAATAAAAAACCTCAAGAAGAAGCATCAAAAATCACATTACATTTTAACAGGGTTACAGCAGCCCAGGAGAACCACAAGTTTAATTTTCATAAGAGCATTCATTCCTCAATTATGTCAAACATGAAAATGTAAATGGCAAATTTAATGCTAACAATATCCCTCAAAGCACATTGGCAGGTAAGGCACATTATGTTGAGTGGATGCTGGCTGCATATCAAGCAGCTCCTGAAGGGAGATTTGGGGCCTCAGAGAGGAGGGTGTTTCAGGCTACTTGGCTGGGCTGCCCCTGGGAGAGCTCCGTCTCCCATGCAAGGGGGGACACGTGAGTCTTAAGGACATGGGCTCCCTGGTGCCACCTCATGGCATTTCCTGTGGGTCCCAAAAGTTACTTTGTTCTATGTGGCAGCAGCTGAAAGATGCTAATGGAGGCATTTCGGGGCCTAAAAATGAACAGAACTTCCAAGAGATTGTCAGGAATTTCATGGGGTGTGAGATGAGAATCTGTATTTGAAACTAAATTCCAGGTTAGGGTCTCTCCCTCCCTCAAGAACTAGACCTATTTTCTGGCCAAAGGCATGGCAGAAAGAAGGGAGTATTATTTCTATTTTTAACTGAAGCCACTGACAACAGCCACCAAAGCATTTCACTGTCTTTTTTCATAAAAAACAAAAATTGTCTTTGAAAGATGTCCATGCTGTATTGATGTTCTTTTAAAACAATCTATGGCAAACAAAAAAATCAAGTATTAATTGTGAATTGGTGAGTGCAGAGGAAAATATCTGAATGATTATACATCAAACTACGAAGAGTACCTCAGGGCATGTATTACATTTGTAAGCAAAAGATAATAATAATAAAGTTTAAAAAAAACAGCAGAGAATGTCCATTTATGAATAGAGCCATCTCTCTGATGATAAGCGGTCGTACCATTCCTTCTGAGTTGATCCGTGACTGGAATTAAGGCAGGATCATAAAATATGGGAGCAGAAAGAAGGCTCAGATGCAATCTGGTCTTATCCCTCTTTTTATTCTGGGGGAAGCTAAGACCCAGAGTGGTTCATTCATTCAACAAGAATTTACTAAGAGTCTGAAATGTGCCAGGCAGGACTTGAGGCTCTGGGCTTCTCTTCAGGGCTTGATCCAAGCCTCAGACTAAAGATGCCCCCGTGTAACATTTATCACTGATAACTGGATCCCATGTAACCCAACATATGACAGCAAATCTTACCATATAACTGTATTACTCTGTATGTAAAAGTCCCTATAGGGAAAACACAGTAAGGCATGCACATTAAGTTGATGCCAATAAACTTTTATTAGACAAATAACCCTGACAAGACATCGTGATGGTTGCCAGACATATCAAGATGAAAAACACAAGCATTTCACAGTCTTGGGAGAAAGGCAGACGTGTAAACCAACAAGACAGTGCAATGCCATATGTGTGCCTGGGTAAAAGTGCATGTCTGCTATGGCATGCTGCTGAGTGGGCAATAGTTGACTTTGCAGGGAGAGTGCAGGGAAGGCTTTGCTGGGACGATATCCAAGCTGGGTTTTGAACAATAAATAGCAATAGATAGCAAATATACCTAGTTATCTAGGCTCTGCACACTTTCTCATTTGAGTAAACAGATGCCAGAAATCAAAGGTAACTTAGTTCAATTCTAAGCTTTGCTGATGTTTTGTGAAGGAAGCCTGAGCAAATACAATTTTACAACCCACTGCCACACCCAAAATTCCCTTTTCCCATTGCTCTACATTTGTTCTCTCTCACATCCAAAGTCTGCACTGAAGCTTCTCTCTTCATGCCTCTCTCCCACCTGCCTACTGAAAACTCCCCACCAGAATCCGGCCCTCATGGTCTTCATCTTGCTGTCCATGCTCCCTTTCCTTCCAAGTGTGTCTCTTCTTCTCTCTGGCAGGTAAATCTTGTCCGTGTTTGATACAAATCACCAGGGTCCCTTCTCAGTTCTGCCTCTTATGGCTCTAACAAAGCCAATGGATAGGGAAGGCAAAGACAGTGTTTGCCTTAGAGAGTGGGGTGCAGGAAAGTTGGTGAATGCTCACTTGGGGTGAATGACCCTGTCAACACTGACAGTGAGTCTGGGCAACGAGCTGGGCTGCTCTGTGAATGTGCACAAATCCCAGTGTCTAGGCTTCAGCTTGCGATAGACCAATCTGTCTTTTAGGGAAGTAGCAGCTGCCAGTGGACAATTCTGGGAGTGTCAAGCACCACTTATTGAGAAATCAAGGCCTCTGGAATGAAATTTTCCACTAAAAGCATTTTACAATTTCTCTTTCTACTTGTAATTATATTGGGAAAGAGGTGGGTGGAGTGAACTACAGATATCTTTGGAGCTACAGATATTTTATAGACTCATGAATTAGGAAAGGGCTTTATCCTACAGCCAAATTGTTAAAAATAAGACTGTCTCAGGCAGAAAGAGTGTGAATCTACCAAGACTGAACTTCTCAAAGCTTTGCAAGGCAGTGTTTTGTTGACAATTTACTACAATCCTAATTTAGGAGCATGCAGGTAACTGTGAGGTATTCCAATAGGCTGTGTGGAGTCATTATCCACCCCAAGGAGATTCGGTTCTAAGAGTAGGCAATTAAATAGCTTATTTCAGGCAAGAAGGCTGCTGTAAATGAGCTAATTCCATTACCTTCAATGCAGTGCTTTTCCGGCCCTAAAGGATAGGCTCGGATAGCAAAGGAACCTCTTTACTGCTGGGACCAGAGAAGGCTCATGCACATCAAGGCTCAGCCTCAGAAGTGTCTGTACATAGAGGACACCGCCATTAGTTGGCCTAAATGCCACCACTTTGGTTTTAAACAAGGATTTTCTCATGTCATTTTCAGGAAGATACTGAGCTCTGCAAGGACAAGGATGGTATCCTTCATCTCTGAGCATATTCCAAGCTGCCCTGTTTTTAATCTAAGCCCTCACTTCCTAATCTCTAAAACTGGGGTAATGATACAAACTAGGAGCTGCAGAGAACACTATCAATCATGCACATAGAGCTCCTAAAACAAATCCTGGGGTACGGCAGCCTGTCACTATACACATACCTAAATTGATAATGAAGAGGAGACTATTGCAAGAGGAATCATGGACATAAATTAACCAGAAACATGTATCTTTATTGTTGTGTGTGCTATCTATAAGACACCATTTTCCATAGACAGAGAACATCAAAATACATAGCAGAGAAAAACAGTATTTTTGCAATATGTTCTACTGGTGTGAAATCTAATGTAGTGAAAATAACTGATATATCTATAGAGAGAGAAAGTTAACTGTTTTATATAATTATATAATCAATTAAGAGTTAACTATATATAAAAGTTATATGATTATGTAACTATAATCAATTAAGAGTTAACCATAATATAAAAAGTTATATAATTGATTATATAATTATACAATTGATTGCATAATTATATAATTGATTACATAATCAATTAACAGTTGACTATATATAACTATGTAACTGATCAGTTATATAATTGATTACATAACTATAATCAATAACAGTTAACTATATATAACTATATGACTGATATATAACCATATAACTGACATATAACTATATCACTTACATAATTATTAATTATAATCAATTAACAGTTAACTATATATAAATAACTATGATTATAATTATGGCCATTTTATAGATGGGAAAACTTAATAACATTTCAGAGGTTCAGCAATTTGTGGCAACTGTTCACAAGTATATAATAAGGCTTTTTATAATAATAATAATATCTTTCAAGTACACACTATTTGCCAGGAACTTAATATATCTCATTTAATAGTTTCAACAACCTCAGTTATTAAGCTGGGGACTATTAACTCCATTTAACAGAGGAGGAAACAGAGGCTCATAGGAGGTAAGTGACAACGATCAGTAAGTGGCAGAGCCAGGTGGTCTGGTTCATCCCAAGGTGGTCCTGGCTGCAGAGCCTGCATGATTTGCCTTGCCATTGGACTGTTGAAGTTGTGTGCATGTGTTGTCTTAGGATTAGAGGAAGTCCCCTGTGTGGGTGTCAGCCTCAGGGAGCAGGATCCACATTCAGCTTTATGTTGCTCTCAAAGCTGAACAGTGCCCAGCACCAGGCAAGCACTCAACACATTCAGCACTTCTGTGCTCATGCCTGGGAAATGCTCCGTAAGCCTCAAGACTCTTTGCTGTACACACAATAGATGACATTGGTTGGAAAGTGTATTAGTCAGGGTACTCCAGAGAAGCAGAGCAAATAGGAAATAGATACATATACATAGTACATATGTCTATGTAAATATACATATATGTGTACGGATATATATGGACAGTCATATGCCAGATAACATTTCAGTAAATGATGGATTACGTATATGACAGTGGTTCCATAAGATTATAAAACTATTTTCACTGTACCTTTTCTAAGTTCAGATATGTTATGCAGTTGCCTGCAGTATTTAGTACTATAACATACTGTACAGGTTTGTAGCCTAGGAGCAATAGGCTGTAACTTGTAGCCTAGGTGAGTAGTAGGCTATATCATCTAGGTTTGTGCAAATACACTATAGGATGTTTCAAGAATGATGAAATCACCTAATGACTCATTTCACAAAACCTCGCCTAGTATTCCCTACATGACTCTGTGTGTGTGTGTGTGTGTTGCACACATATGTGTGTGTGTTTATGTCCTGATTTCTGACCCACAGAAACTCTAAGATACTAAGTATATTATTTCAAGGTGGTTGTTTTTGAGTAATTTGTCACACAGCAATAGATAGCTCATGTCCAAATGATCTAGGTTCTGCCTACTATTTGGTTTGAGCAAACATAGTCCAAAAACCAAAAATAATTAAAATCTGTTCCATCCTTCACTGGTAGTTTGTGAAGAAAGTCAAATCATGAGAAAAGACTGCCAGGGTGTTGAGAAAAGGTCCCTGACAGTGCAAAGTGATGTTGCAAAGAAGAGGTGGATAAAAGTTCCCTTATTTGTCAGGGTAGGCTAACCTAGTAATAACCCCAAAATATCAGAAGATGAGCACAATACAAGTCTAGTGTTTCTCCTGCTAAGTCCAATGTGGATTTTTTAAAGTATGTATAAACAAATAAGCTCCACCTCAACAGCCTCAGGGAACCTACGCCTCCTGAAACAAATTACCATAGTCCTGAGCCACTGCCACTCCTCTCAGAGGCTGAAGCCCACAGTGGGAGCCCAGCGCGACAGGGTCCAGCCGCCCATTTCTCCCTGCTTCATGCCTTACTTTTCCCTTGAATGTGGTGCTCCAGGAAGTACCCCAGCTTGTTTGCTGGTTACATTTTGACAGCTTTAGAGTTTGCTTCAGCCACTTACATCCACCTCCTCTCAGCCCAGCCATGGCCTTCTTTGCCAGAACTCACCTGAAAGCCACTGGAGGGGCTCCGACTACGCTCAAGCCCCTTTTCAGCTCAATGGATTTCACATGCTGAATGTCTCCACGCAGGAGCCATTGCAAATAAAATGGGAGAAATCCAACATCCCAAAACCAGGAGAATTTCTTTTAATTTAAAACACTTGGTTGCATTTTGAAAACTAGGTTTCCCGGCCATCTGCAAACAACACAGAATCAGAAGTTAATCATTTGCAGCAAAGCCACTTGGACGAGAGTCCACATCCAGGAAGTCAGACAGTTACTCTTCGTGATCCTGGCCTTTGGCAGCAAATGACGAGAGGCATCCTCCTGTCACCCGCCTGCAGGCAGCACTGGGGTAATCATGGAGAAGCATCAATTATGCAAACAGGAAGTTGAGCTGTAGGAAGCATGGATTGTACAAAGAGGAAGTGGGGCTGTAGGTTTGGAAGAAATAGAAATGAGCCAAACCACCCCATAATCTTCACAAACTAGACTTGTGTTCTCTATGGTCCCCTGTATTCCATACTGTGACCAATGGGGCTACCATCTTCTCAGGGCCCTCACTAGATGCCTCAGAGTCACCCACACCTCCTTCCCCTGCCCATCTTCTCTCATGCCTCTCAACAAACAAAGGCCTCTAAATTCTCATCTATCTTCTCTCTCATGGGAGGGCTTGGGAACCAGAGTGCCCCACACCTCCTCAGAAACCCATCCTGGAGGCAGCAGCTGAATTCCTGCACTCACTCTACCACCCTAAGCTAAGTCTACATAAGCAAACTCACCCCATTCTTTGCACCTGCAGACTTGATTACACTAACCTGATACTGACAGGAAGCTTGGAAGTGCATCTGATTACTAACCAGTATCAGGTTAGTGTAACCAGATACTAACCTCAGACCCTGGACCGTGGCACCTCCCTTGCATTAGTGGATGTTCATGTGGAGTTCCTAGGGGGCATTGGAACCCCACCCTGGAGACACACGTGACTTGTGTTTCTTTTGTTTGAATTTTTTTCATAGGAGACATCTGACTGCTTCTCCCTGGGCTTCCCTCCCGCACCTGATACTGATCAGTTTGTTCATGTAGCTGGAATTGTGTGGTTCACATATTGTGGATCAGGCAATGGCATGGAGTGTGTGTGTGTGTGTGTGTGTACATGTGTGTAGTTGTTGTGTAAATAATTTTGTGAGGGAGAGTTGAGAGGCCTTTGTGAAGTTGAGAGGTGTGAGAGAAGGTAGGAAGGGGAAAGAAGTGCAGGTGAGTTTGAGGCATCTAGTGGGGATGCCTCGGAGTCACAGAGGCCTCTCACCTCTTCCTCACACCTGCATTGATATGGTTAGGCTTTGTGTCCCCACCCAAATCTCATCTTGAATTGTAATCCCCATAATCCCCATGTGTCAAGGGAGAGACCAGGTGGAGGTGACTGGATCATGGGGGCGGTCTCCCCCATTCTGTTCTTGTGATAATGAGTGAGTTCTCACGTGATCTGATGGTTTCATGAGTGTTTGGCAGTTCTTCCTGTGTTCATTCTCCTTCCTGCCACCTTGTGAAGAAGGTGCCTTGCTTCCCCTTCACCTTCCACCATGACTCTAAGTTTCCTGAGGCCTCCCCAGCAATGCTGAACGGTGAGTCAATTAAACCTTTGTCCTTTATAAATTACCCAGTCTCGGACAGTTCTTATTAGCAGCATGAGAACGGACCAATACATGCGTCTAGAGCGAGGCCCCTCCTCCTCACCACCAGAGGCCTGGCTAAATTCAGGCCTTCCGAGTCTCTCACCTGGACTTCTGCAGCTTTCTCCTATCCGACTCTCCCACATCCGTCTGTCACATAGCTGTCACAGTTATTGTCCAAAAAAAGTCTGATCTGATCATGCCCCCTGCATAAAGCAGCCCCGGCCTCCTCACCAGGACTTAAAGGGCCCTCCACGTTTGCACCCCACCCCCACCCCACTTTTCCTTTCCTCTCCAGCCTCCCCTTCCACCACACCATGGCACACAGGCCACCCCGGCCCAGAAGGACATCTTCCCTTCCTCAAGCATTGCCTTGGTTGTGCCTTGAGCACCCTGGCCTTGTCCCATTTCTACCCCCCTGTCGAACTCCTACACAATTCTCAAAGCCCAGTTCTAAACAGGACTTCCTCTGTGCAACTCCTCCGGCATCCCCAGCAAGGCTCATTGCTCTGCCCCTTTGCTCTCCCAAGGCCTTTACCCCACTGACTCAGATGAGGGGTTAGGCCTCCCCACAACCTAACACAGTGCATTGCCCAGAGCAAGAACTTGGCATCTGTTGAGTGAGTGAGGGAAAAATGAAAGCAAGGAGGAATAAATGAAAGTCATTTTTGTTCCCTTGGAATTAAAAAAAAAGTTATCCTTATTCCTTATTTGTCAAAGAAATGCCAAACAAAGCAAACAGGCTAGTGTGAAAGTCAAGTTCTTTTATGTTTTTTTGTCTACTACCTTCATATTTGTGATGTTGACTGTATTGGTATAAACTTCTGAGGGAAAAACTATACATTCATCAATGAAAAGTCTCCTAAACATTTCAAAAATCTAAGTCAAGTTAGATGGCCCCAAGGTTCTCGATGCCAACTCTAAAAGATACACAGCTTAACATAACACAAGAATAAATAATCCAAAGAATCTTTACTTATTAAAATAAAAGATAATTTTCTAGCAATCCCCAAAGCAAATTATTTAAACTTCTCTCCAAAACTTCTATGAAAACATACAGAAAAAAAAGAAGAAAGAAAGAAAGAAAGAAAAGAAAGAAAAGAAAAGAAAAGAAAAGAAAAGAAAAGAAAAGAAAAGAAAACTGAAGGCAAAGAGACAACCTACGATTTAATCCTAGAATCTAGAAAGAATTTCCACTAACTATAAGAAATGGTAGAGCTGGGTTGAGAGACATGTACACTTTACCTAATGGCATACTCAGACTTTAATGAGAGAGAAATCACATGAAAACAGGAAGTCTCTTAATAAACTTTGTACACCCACCACTGTCTGTCCCTGGACTTCTTTATATATATATATGTGTGTGTGTGTGTATGTGTATATATATGTATATATATATAAAACTATATATATATATATATGTAGTTTTGCTCTTGTCATGCAGGCTGGAGTGCAATGGCATTATCTCGGCTCACTGCCACCTCCACCTCCTGGGTTCAAGCAGTTCTTCCACCTCAGCTTCCCGAGCAGCTGGGATTACAGGCACCCGCCACCACATCTGGCTAATTTTTGCATTTTTAGTAGAGATAGTGTTTCACAATGTTGGTCAGGCTGGTCTTGAACTCCTGACCTCAGATGATCTGCCCGCATCGGCCTCCCAAAGTGCTGGGATTACTGGTGTGAGCCACTGCACCCAACCCCTGGACTTCTAAATCCAGGCTGTGCAGCCATCAGTGTCCTGTTCAGCTACTGGGGTGTGGGGCGCCAGAATCCAGTTCCAGCCCCATATGCGCTGCCACCAGATACACTTTATAAATAGCTGCATTAAGTGTAATATAGGAATTTTTTGTAGCTTCTGATTAATTTTTCTGTGAACTCTAAAAAATAAAGTCTGTTGAAAAAAATCTATAATTTTTATTGAAGACCATGTCATAGGTAGTTATTACTGCTACGATTTGTTTGTTTGTTTTTATCTGCATTCATATTTACAGGAAATGCTAAATTTAGTTAGCTGTTGGTAAAATAAGGATGGAATATTTTTATCTCTCCTACCCTACCTTCCCCCTACCCAACAATCCTTAACCACCTTTTCAAAGCTACGGAGTAGATATAAATCCAACAGTAGAAGACAGAGAAGAAAAGATGTGTGTGATTTGCATTCTGGGAACTGTGGTACCAACAAATAAGGTATTGAAATTGGGTTACATAGACATGAAAAAGAGTTTTGCTTTGAGAAATCACTGAAAAATGAGGAAAAGGACCAGCTTCCAGAAGGTTCCACGGGTGAGCATAAGCCTGAACGTAACTCCTATGATACCCAAGAGACAATGTCATAGACTCTTTGGTATCCTTCATAACAGTGTAACTTTTCTGGGACAGGAGCAGTAAGGATAGCACCACCGTAGGTGGAAGGTAATAAGATTAGATCAGGAATTCTTAACCTGAAGTCCACAGACAGAATTCAGGGCATTCATGAATTCAATGGGGAAAATATTACATCTTCATTTTACCAACAGCCAACTAAAATTTAGCCATTCCTTTCAGTATGAATGTAGGCAAAAAAAAAGTAGTAATAATTATACCTGTGACATAGTCTTTAATAGAAATCACGAATGTTTACTATAGTAAATGGTCATTTGTATTTCTTCTTTTGAGAAGTGTTTAATCAGATTCTGAAGCTGTGAAACTCCTAGAAAAAAAAACATACGGAAAAAGATTTTTGACATTGGTCTTAGCAAAGATTTTTGGATATAACCTCAAAACACAGGCAACAAAAGGAAAAAGCAAAAATGGGATTGTATCAAACTAACAAGCTAACGAGCTTCTGTACAGCAAAGGAAACTATGAAGAATGAAGAGACAACCTATGGATCGGGAGAAAATATTTGCAAATGGAGGATATCGCTAAGAATCATTTATACAGCTCATTACTTGCAAATATAGTAGTTACTAGAATTGCTGCAAGATATTTTTATTTAATATATGTGGAAAAAAGAACCTATATTTCCGTATCACAATAGTTTTAAAATATTTTGCTAAATAGATTTCCATTTTATTTGTTTTCTTGGAAAGTCTATTAGTTTATATTATGCATTTAGAAGTATTATTCTAATAAGTGGTTCACAGGCTTCCCTGGACTGCAAATGAAACATGGATAAGATGAAAAGAGAACCAGATAAGATAAGAAAAATGGAAAGGGGAAAAAATGTAATACCCAAGTTTAAATCCACATGACAGGCAGCAAATAGAAGAATGGATTTGTAGCAAATTGAATCAGTGATGGAGGAAACAAATTAGTTGGATATCAAAAAGAAAAAGATACAAATGCATGAGAAAAATTGAGAAAATATAAGTGATATGAAGCATAGAAAACAAAAAGCTAACATATACACATTTCTTAAAAAGGGAAATACAAATAAAACTAAAATGATGACACATATTCTAATAAAAATATGTCTAAACTGAAGACACTACTATGCATCTTGTAAGAATTTTTATTTTAATTTTCCAGCAAAATTAATGAAAAATAGACCCTCCTTATACACACCCTAAAAACCTTTAAATACAAAGAATAAATATATCTAGTACTCGATGTTCAAAAATAATTAAGCAGTGTATACAACATTTGAGGCAAACTTTCTGAGATCCAAACAGTTTATATCTGGCCAATTTCTTTTCATGTGCAAAAGCAACAGAAATGCCTGCTCTGATAGGCAATGGCTCAAAAGTAATCTTAGGTAAATCATTTCAAGACAGGAAAAATAGGGAAAATATTCCCAATACATTTTAATGATATGAACATATCCCTAATGAAAAAGAAAACAATAGTGCATAAAGAAAACCAACATCCATTTTCACTTATAATTCAGAAATCCTAAGTAAAATGTGCATTGTGGTAGGTGCTCTTTCTTTCCTCCCCAACGTCCATGCCTGTTCCTTTTCCTACTCACAGAGTTCACTTCTCACACTAGAAGGTGAAAATGCCAGATTCCCTCTTTCCATGCCTCACTTGCAGCTCAGGGCACCAGTAGAACCAGTTCTGACAAGTGAGACATGAGAAGAAAGTGTGCTTGGAATCTGAAAGACAGACAGTGCTCTCTAACAGAGATGTGGGAAAAGCCCTTCTTATGTCTATCCCATTTATTGCTGTTTTGGACATAGTTTCACAGGAAATGATTCTTAAAGCTAGCTGCTGCAGCCATCTTGCAACTGTGAAGGAAAGGCCAAGACTGTTGCAGAGACTGAATCAATTCTCTGATGAGCCGAAGCAAACTTAAAAATCAAACCTTCATACCCTTGGTATGGAAGATGATGGAATGCTCACCATCCTTTACACCTCAGTTAGTATTTCTTTCAGTATTCATACCCTAAGCACTATATCAAACAAATCATATGCAATAAACAAGTAGGATTTATTCTAGAAATGTGAGAATAGTCCAGCAACAGGAAATTATTGATATAACTTATGAGAGCAATACATCAAAGGAGAATGAAACGTAATCATTTTGGTACAAATAGCACACATTTAGATCACACTTACAGTGTACCAGGAATTATTTGCTTTGCATATACCAAGTCATTTAATTCTAAAAGAGTCCTGTGAAACAACTTATTATCACATTTTATAGATGAGAATACAGAGACATTTTTCACAAAAATAAAAAGCATCCTAAAATTCATGTAGAACCACAAAAGACCCTCAATTGTCAAAGCAATTCTGAGCAAAAAGAGTAAAGCTGAAGGCATCACACTTTCTAATTTCAAAACCTGCTTCAAAGTTATAATAATCAAAACAGCATGGTACTGGCACAAAAACAGACATATAGACCGAAAGAGCAGAATAGAGAGCTCAGAAACAAATTCCCTACAATTACAGTCAACTGATCTTTGACAAAGTTGCCAAGAACACACAATGGAGAAAGTGCAGTCTCTTCAATAAATGGTGTAGGGGAAATGGGACATTCACATTCAGAAGAATGAAATAGGATTCTTATCTCACCTCATATACAAAAATCAACTCAAAATGGATAAAAACTTAAATATAAGACTTGAAACTATAAAACTCCTAGAAAAAAAACATAGAGAAAATGCTTCTTGACATTGGTCTTGGCAAATATTTTTGTATATGACCCCAAAAGCACAGGCAACTAAAGCAGAAATAAAAAATTGGATTGTATTAAACTAACAAACTTGTGTACAGCAAAGGAAACAATCAATAGAGTAAAGAGACAAAGTATGTGTTGGAAGAAAATATCTGCAAACCATACATCTGTTAAGGAATTAATATTCAAAATATATAAGGAATTCAAACTCAATACCAAGAAAATAAGTAATCCAATTTTTAAAATAGGCAAAGAATCCGAACCAACACTTCTCAAAAGAAGACATACAAAAGGCCCACAGGAATATGAAGAAAATGTTCATCATCATTAATCATCAGTATAATGCCAATTAAAACCACAGTAAGATGTCACCTCATATATGTTAGAATGGCTTTTATCAAAAAGACAAAAGATAAAAAGTGTTGGCAAAGATGCAGAGAAATGGGAACCCTTGTACACAGTTGGTGGGAATGTTATTTAGTACAGCCATTTGGAAAACTACACGGAGATTTCTCAAAAAATTAAAAATAGAACTACAACATAATCTAGCAATCCCACTTTGGGGTATATTTCCAAGGGAAATGAAATCAGTACCTGAAAAAGATATCTGCACTCCCGTGTTCATTGCAGCATTATTCACAGTAGCTGAGGTATGGAACCAACCTAAGTACTCAACAATGGATGGATTGCTAAAGAAAATGTGGTATACACACACAATGGAATACTACTCAGCCTTAAAAAAAAGAAGGAAATGCTGATGTTTGCAACATGTATGACCTGGAAGACATTATGCTAAGCGAAATAAGCCAAACATAGAAAAAAAGAACTGGATGATGTCACTTACATGTGAAATCTTAAAAAGTCGAACTCAGAAACAGAAAGTAAAATAATGCTTACCATAGGTTGGGATGGTGGGAGAGAACAGGGACATCTTGGCCAAAGGGTGCAAAGCTTCAGTAGATAAGAGGAATAAGTTGTGGAGATCTACTGTACAACATGGTGACCATAATTAATAATAATGTACTATATATTTGAAAATGGCCAACTGAGTAGATTTTAAATGTTTTTGCCACAAAAAAAATAAGTATATGAAGCAATGGACATGTTAATTAGCTTGATTTAATCACTCCACAATGTATGCATGTATCAAAACACCACATCACATCTCATAAATATACATGATATTATTTTAAAAAGAAAATTATAAAACGTTACTGAGGAACAAGAAGAAAAGGCTACAAATAGAGAGGCACACATTCCTCTTTATCTGAGGAACACTTGATAATTTTTAAAATGCTAATTTATGACCACTGCCTCTGTGTTAAGACAGCAAAAATCATAAAGTTTTCCTCCAGGGTCCATTTGCTTCTGTCTGGTTCATGGAAACTGCTGCACTTTTAACCCTTCGGCCAGCCTGCAGAGGTCTGCAGCCATCACTGTAGGAGCCCACCAACCAGCATGCAGGCACAGATCCATCAGCGCCGCTGGAGCAAGGTCTTTGCACCTAAACAACAATGGAAGGTAGCTCCCTTTGGTATTTTCAAAGCCAGCATCCATGAAGGATGAGAGGTCATGTGCAAGGGCAGAAAGCAGCCGGGTAGCAGGACTGGTAGGGCTGCTCCAGGGACAGGATCTGGTGCTCGTATGTTCTGTGACTTGCTGCAGGCGACCTTGCATGGGCCCCATTTCCTCATCTGTAAAATGGCAGCTGCATCCCTGGCTATCTCGCAGGGTTGTTGCAAGAGTCAGATGAGAAACCTGATATAAAAGTGGTTCGCAAAGTCTTATGGGATCTACAAATGGAAATGCAAGTGGATTCCAGTATACTATACCATGATCATCATGTATAGCTACAGAAATAAAATTGTTCTGATTTTTGTCTCTTCAAAATGCAAAAAAAAAAATATAGTGAATTGAATGATAGCCCCCAAAAGATATGTCCCTAAAGAACGTGCTATTGTGACATTCTTTGGATAAAGGATCTTCATAGATATAATTAGGAGTCTTGAGATGAGGTCATCCTGGCTTATCCAGGAGAACTCTAAATCCAGTGACAAGCAAGACACAAACACAAATAGAGAAGGAGATGTGAAAATGGAGGCAGAGATTGGAGTTATGCGCTACAAGTCCAAGAATGCCTGGAGTCACTAGAAACCAGGAGAGAGGCAAGAAACAGATTCTCCCTCTGAAACTCCAGAATACATCAACCCTGCTGACACCTTGATTTCAGACCTCTTGTCTCCAGGACTGTGAGAGAACAAAGATCTGTTGTTTTAAGCCACAGGTTGTGGTAACTTGTTATGGCAACTACAGGAAACCAATACAAATGGCTAGCTGGATGGTGGCCAAATCTGAAGCAGATGTTTGGAATGGGATATAGGGTATTCACAAAATTCGATTTGAGGTCCCTAGTGGCACACCAAAGAAAGAGGCAACCTGAACTGATATCTAACAAGGGGTCTGTGTGACAGACAAACAGAAAAAAAGCATGCCCTAAAAAGAAGGATGCCCTGGGCAAAGAGAACAGGGTCCGACTGTGAACCTTACATCAAAAGCCTCAAGGGCAGGTGTTCTGGGAATGCAGCATTTGCAGTCAAACTTCCGTTCGCTTAGGCCACCCTGACCCTGCAGAGTGAGCAGCAGCATGGGGTCATTCTGTTATCAGAGACAGCAGACTCTCCACCAGCACAAGAAGCCAGCTACAGGAAGGAGAAACTCTTCCAGGTAGTACATACAACAAAGAGGGGATGATCAATAGAAAAGGGATCGTAGACAAAATCTCTTTTCAAGTCAGAAAAAATTTTTTTAATTATTTACAGCTCTTGCCTACCCCTCAAAAAATTAAATATGTGTGTGTGTCAGTGTGTATAATGGTTCCTAGGAACAGATTGGTATCTGTCAGAGGTAAGAGGAAGAAGAGAATTTGTTATGGCAACCAGAGGAAACCAGCACAAATGGCTAACTGGTCACCATCCAAATGGTGGCCACAACCATTTGGATTCCCACAACCTGCCGCTTAAAACAACAGATATTTATTCTCTCACAGTCCTGGAGACCAGAGGCCTGAAATCAAGGTGTCAGCAGGGTTGATGTCTTCTGGTGTTTTTGAGGGATAATCTGTTCCCTGCCTCTCTTTCTCTTGACTGAGAAACCTCAAGGGTTGCCTTTCTCAGATGACAGAGACTTGTGATTAAAAAACATTGTGTGCACAGGCATAATTAAGGCACATTTTTTAATATAGTGAAATGTCAGGATTGGATTTTGCATAGTTTACCGTAAGAACCTCTTCTCTGGGCTAGAGGAGAATTTTCCTCCAAGCTGGTAGACATTGCGGAACACAATTCAGCTTAGTCCCTCCTGATGGCAGTGTTTTGTCCCTATCAAGGACAACAGGGGCATTGCCTGAAGCCAGAATAGAGGCCAGTCAAGAACCTAGAATCCAGAGGAAAACACCCATCAGTAAGGTGCTTCAGGGGTGACTATCATAGCTTCCAAATGTATAAATTCTGTCTGTGTGACCAAAAGCGTGCCAGTTCTCTTAGCTCAGGACGAAGGTCTGGAGGGCATATCAGCATATCCGAAGGCAGTGCTGTTAGAGGGAGATGTCAAACGGTAGAATGAGGGGAGAAGACTAGACTAGCGACTATTGAGTTCTTCTCATACGCTCAGTCCTACCTGCGGGTTTCCGGCTCATGCTCAGCTAGCCCCTATGCTCACATCAGTCTCTGGTTTCTCCAAATTATTATGTCTTTGGCCTCCCCAAGAATAACACAATGGAAATTAGATAGCCATGGGGAAATGAGTTCCCGCCATCATGGGGTAAACACCCCAAAAGGCACTGGTTTGGTTTCTGGAAAATGTTCAGTTCAAGCCTGAATGTGGGAAGAAGCAGGAATAGGGGGATGGAAGGATCAGACCCTTCCTCCAGCAGAAGCTACTGTGGGTGGCTGGCCAACAGTTAGCTCCAATTCAGGGCAGCAAGGCGATAAGGAAGGGACGGCCAACACAAACCAATAAATCTCTTCTTCCAAGCAACCTTTTATCTGAAAATGTCAAAAAAAAAAATCTAGACAGGAAATATGTAACCCTAAAGCAGTAGCCCGATACACTTATTAGCTGTAACTGAGTTTCCCAAAGATGCAAGATGAGTTAATTGAGTGCTCACGCTTAAAAGGGAGACCTTAACTGCAGGCCTCTTCTACCCATTTAAAACTTAGAAAATCACAGTGTTCCTGATGAGAATCAAGATAGGCGGACCACTTAAAGAAATACGCCCAGGAACCACTGGACACAAATACACCCAAACAGCTGGTCCCTCTTCCGTACCATTTTGTAAATAAGTTAATGTGGCTATTCCATGAGAAGGCACTAAATATGTAAGTTCTTGATGTATTTAATGCCCAAACAGGGCCCAGGATGCTAAGGCCTGACTCGTAATTTGTCTACTTGCTCAGTTATCCCCTCTAAAGTGGTTCTTTCAACTTGATTGAGAAACCGCAAATATACACTATGCAATGGCATATATATATATATAATATATATAACATATTTAAGGTTAACTTAAGCATAAATACATACATTCACAAGTTACAAATACAAGTCAACAACATTGTGCTTCTAGAAGCTTCTCACTAGAGAACTTTGCCTGGTGTGATTAGACCAAGTAGGTTATCAACCAGTGCCCCATGGGGGACATGTGGCAATGTTTGGAGACATTTTTTACTGTCACAACTTGGAGATGGGGTGCTACTGGCATCTAGTGGGTAGACACCAGGGATGCTACTCAACACCCTAAAATGCACAGGGCAGCCCTCCCAGCAAAGAATTATTCCATCCAAAATGTCGGTACTGCCCAAATTGAGCATCGTGACATTGATCCTTTTTCCTGCATCATGTGGCTCCACATTTCACCAGTCTGGTCTCTCTCTGTCTTCCAGCTCTGCCACCAGTGAAAACAAGCAAGCAATTTTGAAATGACAGCAGCTTCCCTGACTCTCCACTTGTCAGTTCTTAGTTGCAAAGCACTGAATTCACTCCACCTAATTTAAACAGAAAATAAATCCATGGAAGGATGTCAAGTAGCTCATAGAATTTCCAGGGAGGCAGAGAGTTTACATTGAGGTGAAGCAGCTGGAGCGATAGCCAAACCACAATCCAGCCGACACCACGTAGGCACCAATGGTGCCCTTGCCACCTCCGCTACTAAAAAATTAAGTCCACCCAGCCCCTATTCCTCTCATTGCCTGCTTCTGAATTGGAGTCTCACAGAGTTGGGTCTGATGGGTAGACATGACTGGGTGATATGTCTGTGGCCCAGATGCAAGAGGACGGATCAGTGAGCTGTAGCTTCTGTCTTGAAGAGGCAAGACGGATAGTGTAGAAAATTCTCCAAACACAGGAAAGATGTTCCAAAGATACTAGTGTCCACAAATATAACTAATGTCTACAGCAACCCCCACCTCCAGGGCCAGTGCTCTGCCATCAAGCCCTGCTTTTACTCAGTTTTAGGGCCTAGTTCTAAGTTCCTGATTCTGTATTATGCATCTGGGCCTCCAATGAACTAAAGACTCTACGTCCTGTTTTCCCTTCTTACTCCACTGTACCCCCTGCAGCCCATTATATCCCAGCTTCTTCTTCTCCAAGGGAAAGAATGGGTGCTCGGGTCAGGAAAGCATCGTTGGCAATTGGGAAGGCAGGTGGGGTCACTGCACCAAGTTCAACATCGCTGCATATGTGGATTTGTCCCTTTTGAGTTCTCCTCTTCTTGAGGCCCTTCCTGCCACATGTCTGCAGAAGTGAGGTGGCCCAGGGCCTACTTCCTCAGAGCACCTTCAGCCTTCTCTTGCTCTTTCCTTTTTTCTCTCTTTTTATTAGAAGTCAGAATTATGAATGTTTCTGAGCTACCCGAGCAGCCCATCTTTTTTTCCCTTTTGGATATTCTCATCTCTCGCAAGTTGAAGTCAGACTACTGCTCTGGCCTGAGAAGGTCTGCGGCAGGAGCAGAAGCAGAAGCCAGTTCTCCTTTTGACACTGGGAGCACTCCTGTCTCTGTGCTTCTTTCTGCGGCACGCTGGCATGTGTGTGCATATGCATGTGTGTTTTGTGCACCTTCATGTCCATGGACTTTCCTTAGATCAGAGCAGTAAAATCAAGACTCCGGCTTGGGATTAGAGGGAATAAGGACTGCCTGCCTTTTAGTCTGCTTTGATTAAGGGCTACTGGAGGTAGCGGTCCCAAATTCAAGTCCTGATCATCCCTCTTAAAAACCATGCACACTTGGGTGATTTACCTAACCTTGCTGAGTTACAGAGTTCTCAGCTGTAAATGAGATCACGAAGGCTTCCTCTGAGCCATCAGGACTGAATGAGAAGGCGCACGCAAAGTGCCTAGCACATCATGCACTGTGTCTCAGCATTCTGCTGGTCTCCTGGGAGGCCAGAAGACGTGAATATTATTTTGTCTCATTTGGAAGCATTCATGCCACCTCTGAGGGCAACATATGTTTTTCCATCTCAAAATCATTACAGAATAGGGCTAGGAAGAAAGTGGTGAGGGGGGATATTTCAAAGCCCTGAACAGAGAAGTCTGCTAGAGCAATGCCCAATAAGATGTTGAGATCTCATGTCCAGTGGAGTGGTTTGCAAGAGTCCCTGCAAGTGTCCCTCATGAGTCCCGGGACAGGTGCTAGAGGTCATGGTTTGAGTGAACCTCCCTAGAAGTAACATCCTGGTCCAGAAAGAAATATCCTGATCCCCAAAACTTTTCCCACCCATTCACTGGAAATTCTCCCTACAGGGAACACACATTTTCCTGTACAGTGAGAGAGCTTAAAATGCAAGTACTCTGTATCCTCATTGTGAAATTGACTACTTACTGAAATTTATTTGTAAATCCTAAAACTTGGGCACTTTCGAAGCCATTCACAGACATGCATAGAGTGGCAACAAAATTTGAGTTGCAGACGCTCGTGCTCCCGGCTAAGGTGGAGCAAACCAACCCTCTGCCTTCCTGTTTCAGCTCTTATGCTATAAATGAGTATCCTTTTCATGATCTGTTTAGTGCCACTTTTTCACATTTTTATGCTTTCTGTTGGTGGCCTCGCTGTTTGAGATGGCCCTCCTGCATGGTGCTGAAGTGCTGTCTAGTGTTCCTAAATGCAGGAAGGTGAAAATACGTGTGTTGGATGAGATTCATTAGGGCATGAGGTACAGTACTGTTGGCCATGAATTCAATATTAATGAGTCAACAATGCAGTACATCCAGAAAAGGAAGAGGAAACACACCAAACTGTGTATGAGTCCTCTCTGAAAAGTGCTAAAGTAACATCTACATTGCATGCTGAATCTACGGAAAACATAGAAAAGCACAACATCTGTGGATTCACGAAATGACAACCAACCACAAAAAAGTGTAGTGGACAGACAGCATTGTTGTGAGGCTGAAAGCCAAAGAAATTTATGATCACATTATTGTAATTAAAATATTATTTTATTATTCAAAACACTGCATTTAATTACCTGTTGGCAAGAAATACATATTTTTAAAAGTGTCTTCAGATAGAAACATAACATAAAACAAGGTTACGTATTGATCAGCTGGTAAAAATGTTGTGACCAGAAACTCAAGAGACCCTCACGCTATATTTCCCCGGGAGTAAGTATTCCCTAATTTAGTGTTTGTGGCAACTTTGAAGGATGTAACTGCTGTAAATAATAAGAATCAACAGTAGCACCTTAGGAACAGACTCTCAGAATCAATGTCACACTGAAGTATTAATTCCTGATGGTGTCTGCTTTCCTGAGAGCACATTTGAAAGGCTCACTGAATGCCTGGTAGGAGGTTCTCTGTAAAGAAATAGAGGAAGTCCTGAGGAAAGGCAAAGTGGGAGTAAAAGACCAACTTCTGCTTTCCCACAAGATTGTAGCTGCAGCGAAATTGAAATGATTTGCCCAAGACCAAAGAGCTTAGTGACCATGGAACTTAGGCTTACAGTTCAAGTCTGTCCTCTCTTCCCTTGCTCCCAGAGTTTTAGAAAATTTTCTTCATGCCAGTGTTCAAGAATGCACTATGCATGCCAGTGGGCACACCAGCTGTGCCAGGACTGCCCATCCCCAGCTAGCCACCAGCTGAGTCTTGGAACAGAGGAATATCACACATGATTCAGCCTAAGGATAGTTTAGAAAACAGCCAGGCTGGAGAATGAGCAAATTCTTACCAATGAACCTGCTATTCTAGGGCTTAGGATCATTACTGATCCACTTAACAAAGAATGACATTTGGCCAGGTGCAGTGGCTCACGCCTGTAATCCCAACACTTTGGGAGGCCGAAGGGGGGTGGATCATGAAGTCAAAAGATCGAGACCATCCTGGCCAACATGGTGAGACCCTATCTCTACTAAAAATACAAAAATTAGTTGGGCGTGGTGGCACACACCTGTAGTCCCAGCTACTCAGGAGGCTGAGGCAGGAGAATCATTTGAACCCAGGAGGCAGAGGTTGCAGTGAGCTGAGATTGCACCACTGCACTCCAGCCTGGCAACAGAGCGAGACTCTGTCTCAAAAAAAAAAAAAAAAGAATGACATTTCTCAGTCTGAAAGAACATGCACAAAAGTATATGCCTGGTAACATTAACAACAACAAAAATGATAACAGCAATATTTATTGAGTGCTTCTCCCATGCCACCCATTGGATTCAATGTTTAATATGTTAGATAACTTGTAGAGCTTAGGGTACATCAGAGTTAAGCCAATTAGTGCAGCATTTTAAGGATGCTGGTTTGTACAGACAGGGAGATTCCTTATAGGCAGTGTTATTTCTGTAAATCTCACATTGAAATGTGTGTCCTGGCAATAGAGATCACTGATAACTTAGCAATGAATGTATTACATTATATTAATTATGGGATAAATACTTATTAAACACATATCATGAGAAAGAGGGTAGGCTGGGTCCTAAAGACACCAAGCAGAACACAGTCTCTGTCTGCAGGAAATTTACAGCTGGCAGGGGAGAGGAGTCATAAACTAACTGAGAGGTAAGCAATGCCACTGTAAGAAATGAACCACGGACATGCTGCCTTAGAGGTTTGAGCAATTTCTTCTGCACAAGAGACACTGGGAGACTCTCAGAGGAGGGGACATTTAAACCTGACATAAAGAAAGGACTTGGGGACCAGGGGTTAAGGGGTGGAGTTCCAAAGGCAGGCAGAGTGAAAAGCAAGGGACAGTCTATCACTAGGCAGGAAGCCACATAGCAAGCGTGGAGAAGAGAGTGTCCAGCGTTTGTAATATTCCAAGCCCTGGGTTACAATGAGGAAGCAAAGATGATGAAGATGAGGCTCCTGGCCTTGAGGGGCTCAAGCTTTAGAGCAGGGCTTCTCAATGTGCCCATCCACGATAAGGAGCACACACCGAAATGAAAAGCAACCTGCTGATCCTTTTCTTAGGATAGTCTGGCTAAGAAACAAGTGAACTGGCCTAGCAACAGAAGTGATTTACATTTCAGCCCATGCTCACCCCATCACAGACCTGCAGCTGGTGTGCAAGCCATGCTTGGAGCCATACCTCTGCAGAGCAATGGCCTCCAGAAGGAGTGCATGCAAGAAGACTTATTCAGGCACATAAAGAAAATATTAAAATTTCTTCTTACACAGGGCCTGAAATCTTTGAAGCCAGATGTTCTTTGGCTTACCAACTTTTTTCCCTGATGCTAGAAAGGCAAAATAGTGCATATGCCATGTATTTATTATACACCATACCGGCTGCGCACAGTGGCTCACACCTGTAATCCCAGCACTTTGGGAGGAAAAGGCAGGCGGATCATGAGGTCCAGAGACTGAGACCATCCTGGCCAACATGGTGAAACCCCGTCTCTACTAAAAATACAAAAATTAGCTAAGTGTGGTGGTGTGTACCTGTAGTCCCAGCTATTTGGGAGGCTGAGGCAGGAGAATCGCTTGAACCCAGGAGGCAGAGATTGTAGTGAGCTGAGATGGTGCCATTACACTCCAGCCTGGGTGACAGAGTGAGACTCTGTCTCATAAAGAAAGAGGAAAGACAGAAAGACAAGAAAGACGAAAGAAAGAAAGAAAGAAAGAAAGAAAGAAAGAAAGAAAGAAAGAAAGAAAGAAAGAAAGAAAGAAGAAAGAAAGGAAGGAAGGAAGGAAGGAAGGAAGGAAGGAAGGAAGGAAAGAAAGAAAGAAAGAAAGAAAGAAAGAAAGAAAGAAAGAAAGAAAGAAAGAAAAGAAAAGAAAGAAAGAAAGAAAAGGAAGGAAGGAAGGAATTTACTTCCTATAAAGGGTGCAATATTGCCTTATTTCTGGTAAAGCTGATACTGGAGACTGGACAAGGTGGCTCATGCCTATAATCCCAGCACTTTAGGAGGCCGAGGTGGGTGGATCACTTAAAGTCAGGAGTTTGAGATCAGCCTGGCCAACTTGGTGAAATCCCATCTCTACTAAAAATACAAAAATTAGCTGAGCATGGTGGCACACGCTCATACATAATCCCAGCTACTCGGGAGGCTGAGGCAGGAGGATCAGTTGAAACTCGGAGGTGGAGGTTGCAGTGAACTGAAATTGCGCCATTGCACTCCAGCCTGGGAGACAGAGTGAGACTCCATCTCAAAACAACAACAACAACAACAACCACAACACACACACACACACACAAACCCCTGATACTGGAGGACACAGCCTCCCCCGTGGGTAGGTGGGTTCTGAATACTGAGTCTTGCAATTAAACAGATGCATTCAGGAGCAGGACTGGCCTGGACAGGGGTTCCCCTGCAGAAGCAACACTTTCCAATTAGAAGAATTGAAAGAAATATGTCCTTCCTGTTCACCAGAGAAAGGGGAGAGGGGGTCTCGGCTGGGCTGTGTCTCACCGATCACATCGTCATTCCTCCTTTCCAGGGGAGACGGAGAGAAAGGCAGAGTCTGGAAGGAAACACAGAGTCAGCAGAAGTACTCTATCCCTGCCCAAAGCCTCCAGCCAGGCGGAAGCTGGTGGGATCTCAGATGCCACCTGCCTGCCCTCAGCCTCCAGGTCACACTCCCCTGAGACGTGCTCCCTGCCATTTGTTTCTCAATTGATCCATTGGTCCTGGAGGTCTGAGGCCAAGTCCAGGCCTCCCGTCCTCCCTCCACCTGCAGATCTAGCAGGACCCATAACAAGGCACAGGCGGGCCCTGTGACCCACTCTCCAGGGCTCTTGCCCCCTTGCATCTCTGCCCTGCTATAGCCAAGCTGTCAGCAGCGTCGCGATTCTTGGAGGTCCCCCTCTTCTTGACTTCTGCACATCTGTAGGAAGCCCGTGGTGGGTGTTGGGGGAGGAGTGGGAATTGTGTAAACATGGCCGTCCTGCGGGCCTGCACACGCCTGCTCTTGAATTGCCAAGGAGAGCCCCTTAGCACAGCACTGGCCTCCAGGAAGCCAGGAGCCAGGGCTCAGCAAAGCTAACCACCCTGGCCCAGGGCACACACCAAGGAGCAGCAGGGCTGGGTGGGAATGTGGGTCTATCAGGCTCTGTCAGGGGCCCAGCTCCTCGCTCACCCACCATGCTCAGATGCAAATGTGCTGGGAGCACTGGCAATCATCTGCAGTGAAACCTCACTTAAGGCAAACCTCCCACTGCTGGGACTCTGTTTGCTTATTTGTAAAATGGGACTAACACTTTCCTACCAGTGGAAACTGTGAGGATTTGGCAAGATGATCATAAGACCATGCAGACTAACATATTCTGGAAATTAAAATGTCATGTCAAATATAAGGGATTATTGTTACTGCTCCCATCATGATGGTCCTGAAACCCACAAAGTGAGAATGAGGGAAGTGATTTCTAACCATGCCACTGCCTCCCACTGCAGCCTAGAAAGGCCCAGTGACACCAGGAGCCCATCCTAAGGGGTTCAGACATTGGCCAGCGACACTCCAGGTGCACAGCAGAGCCTCAAGGGGAAGGGAGATCTGGCCCCCACCCACCTGCAAAAACAGAACTTGTCCCGCTTTCCATGTCCTTCATTCCAGAAATAGCCAGGCGCCCTCCGCGGGTTGTGGGGAGCAGTGTGGGCTGCTGTGTTTTGATTTTCCCCAGAAGTGATCAGAGAAGAGCAGTTCCAGAGCCAGCTGAGCAGGAATGGGGGTCGCGTTGAATTCTCCCCACTTAGCTAAACATTCTCCCTTGGTTAGCCTGGCTGAGTCTGGAAAAAGTAAATATTTTTAGAAAGTCAAGCCAGTGATTTTGTTTTCTAAATCTATGCTGGCATGGTGTCTGGAAAGAAGAAATATGGGTTCTGACGGGGTTTAGGGAACAGAAACTGGCACTTGAACACCAACTGTGTATCAGACACAAAGCTGGGCATGTTCACATTCCTCTCCTTCCTTCTCACAGCAGCTCTGAAGGAAAGATGTCACAGTCATTTTATTGCAGATGAGGAAGAGAAGCTTGGAGAGGCTGGGCGGCCTGCTACAGTCACACAGGTGGCAAGCCACAGAACTGGGTCCAGACTCAGCCTGGCTGTTTACCATTCCCATGCCGTTTCCAGGACACCCTGCTCTGCTGATCAATTTAAGATATCCCTTTTTTGCCGGATGGCCAAAGAACAGACAGACTGTAGAATGCCAGTGCCTCTTATTTTCTCTCTTTGTCTGTTCAAAAATATCATTATTTTTCTCCTTGCAGATTAGAAAAGTAGCCCCTTTGAATTAGCCGGGCATGGTGGTACGTGCCTGTAGTCCCAGCTACTCGGGAGGCTGAGGCAGGGGAATTGCTTGAACCAGGGAGGTGGAGGTTGCAGTGAGCCAAGATCACACCACTGCACTCCAGCCTAGGTAACAGAGCGAGACCCCATCTCAAAAAGAAAAGAAAAGAAAAGAAAAGAAGCCCCTTTGGACAATAAAACAATGGTGTTGACTTTGCCATCTCACCCTGTAATCACAATGAGCATGTATTAGTCTGTTCTCACGCTGCTAATAAAGACATACCTGAGACTGGGCAATTTATAAAGGAATAAAGGAAAGAGGTTTAATTGACTCACAGTTCCACGTGGCTGGGGAGGCCTCAAAATCATGGCTGAAGCTGAACGAGGAGAAAGTCACATCTTACATGGCAGCAGGCAAAAGAGCTTGTGCAGGGGAACTCCCATTTATAAAACCATCAGATCTCTTGAGACATATTAACTACCACGAGAACACTACGGGGGAAACCGCTCCTATGATTCAACTATCTCCACCTGACCCTGCCCTTGACACATGGGGATTATTACAATTCAAGGTGAGATTTGGGTGGGGACACAGCCTAACTGTTTCAGAGCAATACCTTTAGAAGTTGGCATAGAGGTCCCTAGGTTACCTTGATTTCATTTTGTCCTCATTTGCTAGATTCAGGCTAGCATGTGATGCTGCTGAAAGGTGGAAGACAGCGATATCAGAGCAAATCAGCCAATTCCCAGAGGTGGTGCATCTGAGCCAGGGCCCAGCCATGATGATCACCAGGCGCTCCCTGGAGGAAGCCAGGCCACTTTGACAACAGCAACAGGCTCAATGGTCTCTGCTCCTGTAGCCCAGGGAATGACAGGGGGTCTCTCTTGCTCAGGGTCATGTGTCCCTTTCCTTGACCCCCTTTCCTTGCTAGGACTTGTGACCCAATGTGAGAGGTGCTGGGTCCAGTTTAGACTTGAAATGAAAAGGTGGATTTGAAAAGGTCTTGAAGAAAGTGTTAAACATTGTTAAAGAGATTGAAAATGAGAAAGAGAGAGAAAAAAGAGAGAGAGAATAGTCACTTTGACCAGAGAAAGGGGACACAGTTGAAACGCAGTCAACTCCTTATTTTTGTATGCATTGAAAATCTAAGGACTTTACAATAGAATCTTCTTTATGTCATTGGGCATTTACCACGTGGTAGACGCTGGTTGCCCACCATACCCACATTATCTGGAGTAGGGTACTCCTTCCAAATCCATACTGCATATGCATTGATGCCTTTGGAGAGAAAACAGAGGAATCACAACGGAGAAGAAGAGTAGGAAAGGGAGGGGTAAGGAGTCCTTGCTGCTGTAAAGGAGTCCAGCACTGACACACTCTAATCTGTTGAGATCATATTTTGCACTCTAAATTATTAATTTGCTGAGCCGGTTTCTACCCTGTGCTTAGGGCTATGCCTGGCATGTGGTAGGCTCTCAGTAAATATTTGTTGAAGCATATGAATAGACAAAACTTTTCTTTTTCACTTAAAGTTCTGGAATATACGTGCAGAACGTGCAGGTTTGTTATATGGTTATACATGTGCCATGGTGGTTTGCTGCACCTGTCAACCCATCATCTAGGTTTTCAGCCCGGAAGCATTAGTATTTGTCCTAATGCTCTCCCCCTCCCCTTGCCCCCTATCCCTCGACAGGCCCTCGTGTGTTATGTTCCCCTCCGTGTGTCCATGTGTCTTCATTGTTCAACTCCCACTTATGAGTGAGAACATGTGTACACAAATCTTTTTTAGTGCGTCCAGAGATTGAAGTTTCTAGATTTACAAACCTTGACCCCACCTTAGTGGGAGGAGGCTTACCTGAGTGGCCAGCGGCAGCCCAGGATGACACCTATGCCTCTTTGTTAAGCACCAACACCACCAGTTTCAACAACACAGCTTTCCCCTAACCAAGAAGCCATTTCTGCACCTGCACAAGAAATATGGGCCCACTCCTCAGAGAAGAAGCTGGAAATCTGGACAAAAGGCCCTGTGACCTCCAATTGTCCACTTAACCCCACAGGGAAAAGTCTAGGAGAAAAGTATTTCACAAAAGCCAAAGCATGTGGCCAAGCTGTTAGCTCACTGAACTCATGCCTGGTGCCTTGTTGCAGGTATGAGTTCAACGTCTAGAAAGCATTCATGGAATGTAACTGATGGATGCATTTCTTCCCTCTAACTGCTGTGAAATAGTTCCCAAGCCTTCATGCACTGGTCTAATTTCAAAGCAGATTCCCTTAGAAGTTTCAAGTGGGTAGAATGAAGAAAAGAGTCAAGCATGAGTAAATCCAAAGCATGGTCAGGAACCAACTACTCAGAAACTACAAATATTAGAAATAATGGCCGGGCATGGGTGGTTCACATCTGTAATCTCAGCACTTTGGGAGGCCGAGGTGGGTGGATCACCTGAGGTCAGGAGTTCAAGACAAGCCTTCCCAACATGGCGAAACCCCGTCTCTACTAAAAATACAAAAGATTAGCCAGATGTGATGGCAGGTGCCTGTAATCCAAGCTGCTTGGGAGGCTGAGGCAGGAGAATTGCTTGAACCCGGGAGGTGGAGGTTGCAGTGAACCGAGATCATGCTGCTGCACTCCAGCTTGGGTGACAAGAGCAAAACTTCATCCCAAAAAAAAAGAAATAATATTTTTTGGCTGGGTGCAGTGGCTCATGTCTATAATCCCAACAGTTCGGGAAGCCAAGGTGGGAGGACTGCTTGAGCCCAAGAGTTTGAGACCAGCCTGGGCAACAAAGGGAGACCCCATCTCTGCAAAAATAAAAAACATTTGTCAGGCATAGTGGCACATGCCTGGGGTCCCAGCTACTTGGGAGGCTGAGATGGGTGGATGCTTGGGCCCAGGAAGTCGAGGCTGCAGTGAGCCACGATTGTGCCACTGCACTCCAGCCTGGGCAAGACAGTGAAACCTTGACTCAAAATATATATGTGGATATATATTTTTTTTAACTACTATTTGCCTATATATTTAGATCTCACCTTCTTCCAATAAAGAGATTTAGGACACATACACATATATGCATATTCTTTCCATGGAAGGAATAGTGACAAGGAAAGATATTTGATTTAGGGGCAAGACAGCCTGGGTTCACATTCTGTTCTTCCCATAAATCAGCTGTATAGCCTTGGGCTAATGCCTCTGGCCTCAGTTTCCTCATTTGTAAAATAAAGATAATAATAGCACCTACCTCATAGGAATGTTGTGTGGAATGAACTCAACTTGAGGCTCAAAAAGAAGCATTACTCACCTCTATTGACCATTTATTAAATACCAACACCGTACTGGATGCTCTTTCATACTTAGATTCAATACAACTCACAACAGCCTTATAAAGCAGGTATTACTATTCACATTTCATACACGAAATACTAGACGCTCAGAGAGGTTGGTAATTTGGCCAAAACAACATAAACAATGGGAAAGGCTAGTATTTGAATCCTGGTCTTCCCAAATAAAAACTAAAAAATAAACCAAGCCTGTAGACAACACTGCTTCCCAGATCCTGAGTCATCCCATGATGGTTCCTTGTTCTCATAATGAAGGGGATCGAACTGCCCTAAATGCCACCCCTCTGAATTCTCACAATGAAGGAATTTCTACACATGTGGAAGATAACATTCAAATTTAATGCCTATTAAGAAAGACCACATTGGTAGAAACAGACTTTACACAATGCAAGAAGACCACAGCCATCACTGAAAACACCACCCTTTCCCAATGCTTAGGGATTGCTTGTGTAGGTTGGCCTGTGTTCCAAAGGCTTTTGTCTGTAACACCCTCGTTAGTTCACAAGCTAGCACAGTACAAGATCGTGTAATAGTATTTACATGGACTCAGTCAATGATAGGCTTTACTATTAACTCATTTTATCTTCAAAACTACATTATAAAACACTTATCTCCATTTTACAGAAGGGGAACCCAAAACTTAGAGAACAAAGCTACCAAATAGCTGAATTCATTATGTATTGCTGTATTATGAATTACTCCAAAACTTTCTAGCTTAAATCGATAATAAACATTTATTGCATCACACAGTCTCTGTGGATCAGAAGTTTGAAAATGCCTTGGATGGGTGATTCTAGCTTAGGATTTCTCATGAGGTTGCAGTCAGGATGTCAACTGGGACCACAGTCATTGGAAGGCTTGACTGGGGATGGAGGATCTGCTTCCAAAGTAGCTCACTCACATAGCTGGCATGCTGACACTGGCTGTTGCTGGGAGGCCTCAGTCACACTCCCTATGTGCCACTCCACAGCCTGCTTGAGTATCCTCATGTCATGGCAGCTGGCTTCCCTCAGAGTGAATGATCCAAAATTCAGAGAGCTAAATAGAAGTTTATCCTTTTTAGATAAACTAATAGATATCATTTTTAGATATCCTTTTTCATATCCCTCTATAATTCAGCCTTGGAAGCCACATAGTGTCACCTCAATCACATTCTATTGTTTAGGAGAAAATCATTAAGTCCAGCCCACTTTCAATGGAAGAAGTCGACTCCATTTTTTTAGGGGAAGTACATCAGAGAATTTACGACATATTTTTAAATCATCTCAGAGGCAGAACTGGAATTCTCATTTATCCCTTTCTAATTTAGAACTCCAGGACTTTTCATGATATCTAAGGCAGGAAAAATGTGGCATCACTATTTCCACAGTTCACTTCCACCTCCATAGCAGATGTCATGAGCAACCCCAGAACTCATTCTGCCGCAGCTGGACCTGGCCTCAGAATCTCTCTCGTGCCATCCCCATGGAAGTCACCACCCATCAGATGGAGCTGGCACACAAGTAGAAATTTAGTGCATTCCTGCCTATACCAGAGCTATAGAGAGAAACTTACAGGTACGTTAAATTTCATTATCTTAGAGTCCCTAATCTTACGAATCGCCTCTGAGACACTCTATAAAACAAGATTTGTAATAAAAAACCCCTCTCCCAAAAATTCTCTAAAAAGGAAAATGCTTTAGGAAACCTCGTGTTCTAACTTTTAGAAGGTCTTCTCAATTCCAGAACTCCACTGTAATTATGCACTCTCATCCCACCCCAGTAATGTCATTTATGCCTCTAATGACAGGAAGAGAGGCTGCGGGTAGCATCTGCCGTTTTCTCTACTTGGTACAGTGTTTGTCACCCACAGATGCACACTGGCATCACCAGTGCAGAGGCCTGGTCTCCATCCCGGAGACTCTGATGTAACTGATATGAGGCCCGGGGACTTTTCAAGGCTCCCCAGGTGATTGTAATGTTCAACCAGTCTGAGAACAACTGACTTAGCGCTTCATTTTCATTGCCACATAAGTGATTCTCTGTGCATTCATTAAACTCTGCCACCTTGTAATTGGTTAAATGAGCATATTAATAGAACTTAGAGAGCGATGAATCCCCAGGCTATATTCAACACTTACTGCTCTTTTTCAAAATGTCAATCTCAATTTGACTTTGGATTGCCCTTCCTCAGGGCATTTCCATTAAATGAACCAACCCATCTGATTCAATAAAAACCCAATTATTTTGCACATTTATGAGACTTTGACACACTTTTCAGAATCACCTCCAGAACTACCTCTGTTTCATACAATGTTCATATCCCTCTATAATCATCCCAGGTCCACAAAAACGTAAGATCACCCTGAAGCAAGCATAAAATTCTGCTGATCTGGGAGTTTATAATAGTTTTTCAGTAAACAGTCTTCTCATACCTACATAGTAAACACTTACTTTCCTAGGTTAATAGCTAGGAATTTTTAGATTAGCTCGATAACCTAAATATCAAAATGCCACTCCTCTTTCAAATATCACATCTATCCTAAAAGGGAGATTTTTTAATGTGAAAAAAAGGTTTTATTATTGTTTTGTTATTGCTATTGTTGTTGTTCATATCTTTTAACTTCTCTTGAAATCGCACATAAAAACATCTTAAGTTTTTTTAACTTGTATTTTTAAGTCAGGGATACATATGCAGGTTTTTTATATAGGTAAACATGTGTCATGGGAGTTTGTTGTACAGATTATCTCCTCACTCAGGTATTAAGCCTAGTACCCATTAGTTATTTTTCTGATCCTCTCCCTCCTCCCACCCTCCACCCTCTTAAAGACCCCAGTGTGTGTTGTTTCCCTCTATGGGTCCATGTGCTCGCATCATTAAGCTCCCACTTATAAGTGAGAGCCTGTGTTATTTGGTTTTCTGTTCCTGTGTTAGTTTGCTAAGGATAATGGCCTCCAGCTCCATCCATGTCTGTGCAAAGGACATAAACCCATTCTTTTTATGGCTGTATAGTATTCCATGGTCTATATGTGCCACATTTTCTTTATCCAGTCTGTCATTGATGGACATTTAGATTGAATCCATGTCTTTGCTATTGTGAATAATGCTACAATGAGCATACATGTGTATGTGTCTTTGTAACAGAATGATTTACATCCCTTTGGATATATACCCAGTAATGAGGTTGCTGAGTTGAATGGAATTTCTGTCTTTAGGTCTTTGAGGAATCACCACACTGTCTTCCACAATGGTTGAACTAATTTACACTTCCACCAACAGTGTGTAAGTGTTCCTTTTTTTAAAAGGGTGGTATTTTTAAAGGAAACGTTTTCATCTGTACACCTTAGCCAAGGCAAGGACAGACCATCACCATAAGATATTGAAGACTTCTAGGGGTAGAGGATGGCAGCAGTTCCCTTAACACAGTTCCCACATTCTATCACACATAGAGATTACCCGGGCAGCTAATAAAAGTTCCCTCACCAGGTTGCACCTCATATAGTTTAATCAGAATCACCAGAGGCACAAGACAGGCATTTGTGAATTTTATAGAATTTGTTAAAGTTTCCCAGGTGATGCCTACATACCACAAAGTTTAGAAACTACTGTCTTAACTCTTTATTGCTAAATCTTTACAGATCTGTAAGAAGAAACAATTTTCTACATCCCTAAGCTGTTTTAAGAAAAAAAAGTCTACTCAGATTTGAGATATTTGCAAATAAAAGTTCATTTACTGGAATAGACTGCGTTGCACAGTAAGGCACTTGAGAAATCTAAATGTCTCCTTATTTGCTAAGTTTTAAAATTAAAACAGAACACATCAGAACATATTCTTCAATAAATTTTTCAGTGAATTATTACCCTTTGGACTTGGAGCTTAAACAAAATTATACTTTATAGTTTATAAGTGGGCTCCTCTTTCTCCCTTTACTGTAGTTAGCTGACTTCTCTAGTTATGACACAAATGTTTCACAACTAAAGATCAAATACAAATTGATACTAAATATCAGATTTTTCATCATGAAAAATAAATTGCTTAGATTTCAATTGTAAAGGATAAGCATTTATTAGCTTAACTCACAAAATTACCATCTACATCACTTTTCATTTTTTTAATCTTAGGCTACTGCCTTGAGATCTCAGGCATGTAGCTTCTTTATGTAATTTATTCTTGTATGGTATCCTTATTTTTAGTGTGTGTGTGTCTTATCTCACAAAGACCTGTAAGAGAAAGGATCATGTATATCAACAAATATTTATTGAGCATCTGCTATGTGCCTGGATCTATATTAGCTCAGTTTTCCCATAGCTGTACTATTCAATTTGCAGTTTACAAGTTGTTATCCAGTAGTAAAATCAACTTAGTGGCCTAACCACCTTTTTTGTTAATGACATAGTATAAAATGGAAGCAAATAGGAAGGAATAGCAAGTAGCAGCATGCTTCTCACATAGTGAGAATAAGTTTTGGCTGGGTGCTGTGGCTCATGTCTGTAATCCCAACACTTTGGGAGCCTAAGGCAGGAGGAATGCTTGAGCCCAGGAGTTCAAGACCAGCCTGGGCCACATAGTGGGACTCTGTCTCTGCAAAAAAAATTTAAAAATTAGCTGGACGTGGGGGCACGTGCCTGTGATCCCAGCTACTCAGGAGGGAGGTTGAGGCAAGAGGAATGCTTGCACCAAGGAGGTCGAGGCTGCAGTGATCTCTGCTCATGCTACTGCACTCCAGCCTGGGCAGCAAAGTAAGGCCACCTTAAGAAAGAAAAAAAGAAAGGAAGAAAGGAAGAAAGAAAGAAAGAGAGAGAGAGAAAGAAAGAAAGAAAGAGGAAAAAAGAAAAGAAAGAAAGGAAAAGAAAGAGAATAAGTTTCATTTAGCGATACTTTTTTTCGCTAAATGAAACAAAGGCGTGTGTGTGTGTGTGTGTGTGTGTGTGTGTGTAGTTAGGTAGGTAGGTAAAATGGGTCTCGATGTAAAATATTTTTCTTCATTTGAAAGGTTTGGAATGCATGCTATAGAACAGTATTCTGTGTGTCATAGCGTTCTATAAATATTTATGGATTAAAGGGTTAAAGTCAAAATTCTTAGAATTAAATTTTTGTTTATTTGTTTTAGTGGGTTAAAAAAAAAAGCTGGCAGCAGCTTCTCAGGCTAGAAGAACAGAAAGTCACCTTGGAACAGATATTCATTTAGCAACTTTGAGCACTTGAGGAGTCTCTTATCCGTATGTAAACATAAAGAGCTGAGGCCTCCTGTTGGGAGAAAAGAGTTCAAGACCTCTGGCCTGGAGGACTGATTCTCTCTGGTGTGCAGAGCTGGTTTGCGGGAAAGTGTGTCTCTTTGTCTAAGTGCCAAGAAGCCACCTGAGACAGTAAGAGATGGAGCCCTGACTTTCCATTTAGAGGTTCAAAAGACCTGATACAGTCCTAGCCAAGGTCCATGGACAGCAGAGGGGAATCTGGGCTGGCTTAGAGGCTGTTAGATAGAGATGACCTCTGCACAGCAACATGGAAGAGGCTTTGACCCACAGAAACTGTGCTTTCTGCTTAGCAGGACTGGCGGGACACCTTAGAAAATCACACAGAAAAAATAATAGAGATATGACAGTGATTAATATTCTAAACTTTTTTTAGATGCATACCAATTATATGCAGGACTGAAACTCACACACAATCTGTGATATTCAGGTATATTATAACTTACTAAAAGCTACTAATTGTCCATTAGACCCTGCATCCCCATGATGTACCATGGGAACTTGTCAAAAAGAGTTATGGCACCATCACAAAAAGACAGACCACTTCCATGCCCCTGATGGAGGAACACAGTGGCACCTGCACACTGGTCTTGTCAAGCAAAAATCAAGCCTGAAACTGATCAAAGCATCAGATCTGACTACTAGATTATAGTAAATATGGAGGAGAAGGGAACAATGCCACAGGTGCACTCCACAAAATACAGACTGTGGGACAGGACAGACAGCCCATCTTCTCCAACAAATACATTGCAGGAGAAAAATAGAAGAGAAGAATCTAGATTAAATGACTCTTCAGAGGCACAGCAATGGATTGCAATACTACTCATATCCTGATTTTAACAAAACCACAAAATATAATTTGAGAAATCAGGAAAATTGGAACACGGATTGGATAATCATTTAATTATACTAAGGGACTGTTAATTTTGACAGATTTTATGTTGGTACTATGATTATGTTCATTAAGAGTCTTTTAGAATTACATTCTGAAAAGCTATGAATGTAAATATAGACTTGCATCAAAACATGAGGTGGGGAGAAATATCAATGCAAAAACATTGACCATAAGTGGATATTAGTCATAGCTGGAGACGGGTACTGGGATTTTATTATTCTGTTTCTATATGCATATGTTTGGAATTTTTCATTTTCCAAAAGCCATAGCTTTTTCCAAAAGCCCGGTCTTTTGTGCAGGCAGTGTGGACCATGTCACTTTGCAGCTTCTGTTCTATCACATCCTCAACTCCATCCCCTTCCAACCTGATGAAGAGACTCAAAACAAGCATTTCATTTCATTCAGTGCACTGAAGACTGTACCAGAAACCAGAGACTTAAACAAAGCATAAGAACTGACAATAGGTGTAAAATTCCTAGGATTGTGATCAATGCAGTGATTCATGCTTGCTGTTGTGCATATAATACATATTCTATATGCAATTTATTTACACTTTAAATTTATTCAGTGGCTTCACCTCAATGAAATGAGAGGAATATAGCCACACTCAAAGTCTACCTAGAGTTCCACACAGTGTTTCAGTAAAATGAATCATTTTGTTTCACTGCAAGGCACAGCATTTCAATGCTGAAAAGACATGTATAAATTGATTCAATCCATCAGTCTCTGGGTGCTTAAAAATATGCTAAGCACAAGTAAATAAAATATAATGATTTTACTATGGAATTATAATAAAGTTCTACCTGCATCAGTAGTATGTCACAGGAACCATGAATTGCCACGTTGATTCAAGAGTAGAGATTCAAAATGTTGGAATTCAGAGTGGACATTACAGTAACTTAAACGAATTTTAAAATATTACTTGAAAGTGCAAAATGCTACTGGGGTGCAAAGACATTGAAGATACATTTAAGAATAAGCCACCAACACACTTGACTCATGAAGGTGACAGACATCAGACAATCTGGTTAACCATTTGCATGAATGTGTGATGATGGATAGAATGTACAGAAATGTATACAGGAATTGTGTCTCTGCTTCTATTATGTTTCTCTCTCAAAATGCTTAGAAGTGGAAGGTTATATTTGGCACACTTGCTTCCTTATTGAGTCATTGCAATATTTTCATATAATTTTCTTTCCAAATCAATATTTACACACATTTTAATAAAATAACCTGCGTTCTCCGTCGTTTAAATTGTAGCGTGAATCTTCAGTGGCCTTCTCTTATTATTATAAGAGGCAATAATTTGGTAAAAGGTTTTGTTACTGCAAAGGGAAGAAGTGTCTTTGGGGGCTTTTTTCCCATCTATTTTCTTCCTTTCTGCAAACTATCATTTGACAGACACTTAGATATTCTGTGATAAGCAGGAGCACTTCCTCAGGAACAGGCTCCACAGGTCTGAAAAGCAGCCTTCTTGCAGAGGAATATTACCTTGTTTTTAAAGATCTGAAGAAGGGTTCGGAGAAAGAATTGACAATCACTTTCTAGGCTAGTTGAATTCCACTTAGAAGAACCAACTTTGTTTTCAATCTTTGTGCCTCAAAAGATGGGAAGCTTTATTCTTGCCTGGCATTTTTTTTATCTCCCTTCCAGGGATAAGTAAGTTACCAGATACCTGCAGTGCATTGAGCTATTTTACCAATATTTGCTCAGGTGTCTTCTCAGGTTCTTCCAGAGTTTTTTATTTCTTACAGCTATTGTTTTTCTATGCAGATTATAATTATAGAAACTTTAAATATTTTGTAACTAATAATTTGATTTGAGATCAACATAAACCATAATGTAAGTTCAGCACAGCAGTTTAGTGTACAGGAGTGATATGGTTTGGCTCTGTGTCCCCACTCAAATCTCATGTTGAATTGTAATCCCCAGTGTTGGGGGAGGGATGTGGTGGGAGGTGATTGGATCACGGGGGCAGTTTCCCCCTTGCTGTTCTCCCGATAGTGAGTGCGTTCTCATGAGATCTGATGGTTTAAAGTGTGTGACACTTCCCCCCTCACTCTTTCTCTCTCTCCTGCTGCCATGTGAAGAAGGTGCTTGCTTCTTCTTCACCTTCCACCATGACTGTAAGTTTCCTAAGATTTCCCAATCATGCTTCCTGTTAAGCCTGTGGAACTATGAGACAATTAAACCTCTTTTCTTCACAAATTACCCAGTCTCAGGTAGTTCTTTCTAGCAGTGTGAGAACGGACTAATACAATGAGAAAAAAACCAGGACTGGAAACCAGATGACCTGAATTCAAGTTCCAGCCGTATCACTAGCTACCTGTGTGATCCTGAGCAAGTGAGTTATTTCATCTATAAAATGAAGAACTCAGAAGATGTTTTTACCTCTTTTAGATGTTTAGACCTGCGATGGTTAATATTAGGTGTCAACTTGATTGGATTAAAGGATGCATAGATGGCTGGTAAAGTATTGTTTCTGGGTGTGCCTGTGAGGGCGTTGCCAGAGGAGATTAACATTTGATTCAATGGACTGGGAGAGGAAGCCCCACCCTCAATGTGGGTGGGCACCATCCACTTGTTTGCCAGTGAGGCTAAAACAAAGCAGGTGGAAGAAGGTGGGATGAGCTGGCTTGGTGAGTTCTGGCTTTCATCTTTCTCCCATGCTGGATGCTTCTTCCCATTCCTCCTGCCCTTGGACATCAGGCTCCAGGTTCTTTGGCCTTTGGACTCTTGGACTTACACCAGTGGTTTGCTGGGAGATCTAGGGCCTTTGGCCACAGACTGAAGGCTGCACTGTCAGCTTCCCTACACTTGAGGTTTTTGGATTCAGACTGATCCACTACCAACTTTTTTCTTCCTCAGCTTGCAGATGGCCTATGGTGGGACTTTGTCTTGTGATCATGTGAGCCGATTCTCCTTAATAAACTTCCTTTCATATATACATATATCCTGTTAGTTCTGTCCCTCTGGAGAACCGTGACTAATATAAGACCTAAACCTTTAGTGCTAAAATTATGTGATTTTGGCTTAGAACTGTCTCACGAGGCCTTCTGCTATACTTTGTGAACAAGCTATTCACACAGAAGCCACAGCCCCCCAACAACTTCTCTCTCTTTCTCTCTCTCTCTCTTTCTCTCTTTCTCTCTCCTTCCTCAGTGATGGTCTGGAAAGCTAACATTCTTGGTTTTCAGACCCCCTTGTGCTTAAGTGGGATGGCCAAGTTCTTTCTAGCCAAAGATATGAGTTGAAATCTCTTGGAGAAACTTTCAGGAAAGCTTTTTTGTTGTTGTTTAAAAAAAAAAAAAAAAAGACCTGGTGGTGTGACATCCCTTCTGCCTTTCATTTCTTCTTCCATCTTCCTGATTGTGATGTGACCGTGAGCCCAAAGCCTCAGCAGCAATCTTTGACCATAAACACAAATGTGAGGGCTAAGGCTGGACTCTACTGTGTGTGGAGGGCAAATATGAAAAGAGCCTACTTTACAAACGCACCACTGAACCGTCATCCCAGACCCAGCTGGCCTACAATCACATTCTTGTTGCCTGAAACAAATAAATATTTACCTGTTGAAAGCACTGTTAATTGGGCTTCCTGCAAGCTGCAAATGAGTGCAGCCCTAACAAACCTTAAACACAATTATTTTTCCAGGATAGTACCAATTTTAGAAAGACTTCATTACACTTTAAAATGAATCCTACCGTTTGGAATCAGTTTCCATTTCCCTTCACCTTTGTTTCAAGCTTCTGTAACTCCCACTCAGTGTTCAAGACCCCACTTATGCCCCTCTGTCTTGACTCCTCCAAGTAGAGCCCATCACAGCCTCTTTGGTGCCACTTTCACAACTGGCACTCACTTTTATTTTTGTCCCCATCTCATTGTACTATGATTCATTTAGTCTACCTTTCATCCTATCTAAACCAAGAGTCTCCAGGGACAGATACATTTTATGTAGCTTTGTTTACCACAAATACGGCTCTGAACCTGGTACATAATAGATGTTCAACAAATGGTAGTTTAATTTTGGATAAATACATTCACTTACTCATAATCATTAATATCATAATCATCTAGCAAACTCATCACTTATGTGGAAGTGACTGGGGACAACTGAACCTCATGTTGATTGTTCTATCCACAGACCTAAATCTGCATAATCGTATATAGACTCACTGCTCCTATCATCTACCTCTAAATACATTATACACTTAACTTTCTTTTCATTTATTTATTTTTCTTCTATAGGTTATGGGGGTACAGGTGGTATTCGGTTACATGCGTAAGTCCTTTAGTGGTGATTTGTGAGATTTTGGTGCACCCATCACTGAGCAGTATTCACTGCACCCTATTTGTAGTCTTTTATCGCTCATCCCCTCTCTCACCCTTCCCTCTAAGTCCCTGAAGTTTAACTTTCAAAAGGAGCTTCTTTACAGTGTAAAAGCTATGCTGAACTCAGCTACCCTCCCACCTTTCTGATGCTTTGTAAGCAGCAACAGGATTGATCCTGGTTTTGTTCATTACTTTAAGGGAAATAAAAGATGTTATGATGGCCCTGAAACTCGTGGGAATGAAAATTGGAGAGCTATTCACAAACAGTGCTCAATAAACATTTATTATGCCTGGGAGGGATGCATTATACCTTCCTGGGACAGTGTATATTACAAATGGAGGACACAGCAAGATATTAATTCTTTCTGATCTATTGATTGCCTTGGAACAACACGGGAAGAAGACATTCGGAATTGCAGGATTGTGTGTGTTTAGGCAGGAATTATCCTTAAAAAGGTCAAATAAGTAATTGGGATGTAATAGGATTGTGTGAGATTACATTAAAGCCTGCAGTTATTCAGTTTATTACATTTTGCTATAAACCACTAAAATGTCTATCTATCCAGGCAAATTGAAGCTGATTCAGTTATGTTTAAGAATGCTCAGAAAATTAATATTTTAGTGGCCTCATTACTGAAGCTATGGATAAAACATGTTTTCTTTCTCAAGGAAAGTGGTCTTGCCCAGGAAAAGATGCATGATTGAGAAAAACATTCTGGGAGGCCGAGGTGGGCAGATCACCTGAAGTAAAGCGTTTGAGACCAGCCTGGCCAACATGGCGAAACCCCATCTACTAAAAAAATAAATAAAATGAAATAAATTAGCCAGGCGTGGTGGTGTGCACCTATAATCCCAGCTACTTGGGAGGCTGAGGCATGAAAATCACTTGAACCTGGGAGGTGGAGGTTGTGGTAAGCCGAGATCACGCCACTGCACTCCAGCCTGGGGACACAGTGAGACTCTGTCTCAGAAAAAAAAAGAAAAAAGAAAGGGTTAGTGAGGTGACAGGTATTAGAAACATACTGGTTCTAACTTGAGACTTTTTCATTGACACAATAATAAAGATAACTTATGTTTTCCTTATTATATGATTGAACATTGTGTCCATGTACCATGTGAAGTCCTTGTAAATATCATTAGATGTGCACACCCTAAGGCATGAGTGTAGCAGAAAGAGCACAGGTTGGCCGGGCGCAGTGGCTAATGTCTGTAATCCCAGCACTTTGGGAGGCCAACGTGGGTGGATCACAAGGTCAGAAGTTCAAGACTAACCTGGCCAATATGGTGAAATCCCATCTCTACTAAAAAATACAAAAATTAGCTTGGTGTGGTGGTGTGCACCTGTAATCCCAGCTACTCAGGAGGCTGAGGCAGGAGAACCGCTTGAACCCAGGAGGCGGAGGTTGTAGTGAGCTGAGATGGTGCCATTGCACTCCAGCCTGGGTGACAGAGCAAGACTCTGTCTCAAAAAAAAAAGGAAGAAGAAAAAAAGAAAGAAAGAAAGAAAGAAAGAAAGAAAGAAAGAAAGAAAGAAAGAAAGAAAAAGAAAGAAAGAAAGAAAGAGAAAGAGAAAGAAAAAGAAAGAGCACAGATTTTGAAGCTAGACAGAGCTGGATATAAACTCTAACTCTAGCTACCCCACCTACTGTGTAACCTGAACAAGTTCTCTTATCTCTGTGCTTCAGTTTCCTTATCTGTGAAATAAGATAACACAGTACCACAACGGCATACAATTACATAGTAGAATGTCATAATGCTGAAGTGTAAAGATGACCATAGTTTGAAACGGTTTAAAATAGCTTTACCTGTCAACTTGGCTAGGCTGAGCCATGCTTCCCAGAATTCCTTTCTGGTTCAGGTGGGCCTCAAGAGATGTTTTACATGAGATTTGGAGGGTGAAAGTGAAGTGGCAGCCATTTTGATTTGTATGCTCAGGTTATTATAATAGAAAAATCCAAGTAAAAGCCAGTAAACAGATTCTACCCATAAGAATTTAAGCAAACCAAAAGCAGTGTCTCATTCCTGGAGGGACTATAGAGAATTAGTGCCATCATAGGACCCCTGAAAGATCAGAGGTGATTATTCCTACCAATCCCCACTTGACTTGCTGATTTGACCTGTGCGGTAAACAGAATGGCAGTGAATTATCAGAAATTTAATCAGATGGTGACTCCAATTATCAGAAATTTACTTAGATGGTGATGCAATTGCTGTTATTCCAAACATAGTTTCAATTGCTGGAGTAAATCAATACATCCCTTAGCACCTGACATGCTGCTATTGGTCTGGCGAATACTTCTCTGTTCTCTGCCGTTAGTAGACATCACCAAAAGTAATTTGCTTTCAGCTGAGAAGGCCAGCAATTTTCCTTGGCTGTCCTATTGCAGGGATATATCAACTCTCCAGCCCTAGTGTATAGGATGTGGATCACATTTTTCACGCTGCAGAACATTGTTCTGGTCAATTGCATTGATGATGTTATGTTGACTGGATCTGATGAAGAGGAAGAAATGACTTCTAGCCACATTGGTAAGATATCACCAAAAAATCCACAAATAGCATACAAAAAAATCATACAATTATGCTACAAAAAAATCAGAAGCTTTCTATCTTAAAAATTGAAGGATTCAATGGTCTAAGGCATATCAACATATTCCTTCCATGTTGAAGGGGATGTTGCTGTATCTGGCCCCTCCTACCACTAAGAAAGAGGCACAACCCCTGGTGAACCTCTCTGGGTTTGGGAAGCAATATATTCCTCATTCAGGCATGTTATTCCACCCATCTACCTAGTGAGCCACAAAGCTTCCAGTGCTGAGTGGGATCCACAAGAGAGAGAGTTCTGCAATAGGTCCGGGCTGATGTGCAGGCTTCTCATTTGGGACATAAAACCCATAAGAACTGACGCTACTTGAAGGGTCAGTGGCAAATAGGGATTCTGCGTGGAGTGTTTGACATATCTCTCTAGGGTAAATCATAGCGAAGACTCAAAGGATTTGGGGGAAAATCTGTGGTTCTCTGCTGATAACTACTCTCCTTTAGAGAAACAGCTTTTAGATTTCTGCCGGGCCTTAGTAGAGACAAAGTTACCCATGGGCCACCCATCACCATGTGCCTTGAGCTGCATGTCATGTGTTGGGTGCTTTCTAACCCACCAAGCCATAAAGTTGAGAATACGAAGCAGTGCTTCATCATTAAGCGGAAGTGGTATATATGGACCGAGCTCCAGCAGGTGCCTATGCCCTCGCCCTGGCTACACTGGCCCTCAGAAGCCCCGGCCCCCTCCCCTTGCTACACTGCATTTTCTCTCTCTCAACCCATGTGTATGGCCTCATGGGGAGTCCTCTATGATCACTTGACTGATGGGGAAGAAACAGGTTTGTCGGACAGGCAGTTCTGCCTGATATCTAGACACCACCTAGGAGTGGGCGGCAGCACTTCCGCCCCACTTTGAGACAGCTCTGAAAGGCAGTAGTGAAAGGAAATCCTCCTAGTGGGCAGGACTATAAGTACCGTGTCTGTTCATTTTGCCTCGGAGAGATGGCCGGGGGCAGGGGGCGCACCACTCAGTGAGTCCTCTTCAACTCAGGGTGGCTTTCCTGCACATGGCTTCCCACAGCTGATTCTGGAGGTTAGCGCCCCCTAGAGGAGACTCCGGCGTCTCATATTCCCTTTTATCAGACCTGAGGTTGTCAGTGGATTTAATTTTTCCTTAATCAACAGACAAGTTCTGTGCCAACTGCCTCCCGCTTAACATAAAGCCAACTTTTAGCTAAATAAAAACTTCTGAATGCTTTTTGAATACAAATAAGAGATCTATGAAAAATCTAGCCATAGCTTCATATGTCACTGATTCCCAGGGACAGAAGTAGTCAGAGCTTGGACTTTAGATGTCATAGTCCCTCCCTGCTCACCTTCCCAAGGACTACTTCCAAGGATAGCTGCACAGAGGGTCACGGCCCAGGATGGCCCTGAAGCCCATCCCTGAAAGGTCCCCTGGAGGAGACTGCTTTGCTATTTAGAATGTGTCTGAGAAAGCAACCAGGGTTTAGGGATGAGTAAGCACCCCCACCTCTTCATTTGCTCATGGGAAAGATGCACATTTCATGGCATATTTGACACACAAACAGTCCCTGGCACTGGGAATGCAAAACAGAAGAAATATGTCGGGATGGGTGGGAAAAGGGGGTCAGGGAGAAGACTCACCACAGTTCCTCGTTCGACTTAGGCCACACCAATGACTGGTTCTCCTCTTCCTCCAGACAGCCAAGACAAGGGGGGACAGGACTAGGAATCAGAAATGCCCCCTAAAGTTCAGACTCAGCTGGAGGAAGGGTGGTTTATACCCACAGCAGCCCTTTCACAGAGTTTGCAACATTATTGCTAAGGCTTCAGTAATTCACCTATCAAAGGGACAATTTTTGCTATAATTTTTGCCATGTACTACCAATATTATAACACTTTTATTTAAGTAAATGTGTATTAAAAGTTTCTTTATATCCACTGCTTTGCATTTTTAAAATATAAAACATGGGCATATGCAAAAATATAGCCATAAATGACAGATAAGTATAAAATTAAATATAAATTTTAAAATACATTATTAAGTTTGAGAGAGACCTTGTGCCTGCAATCATTCTACACCTGAGAAACGCCCTCTCTTTGCTGAAAAGGGAGATAAGAGAATGCCAGGGAGATGTGAGAAAGGATAGGCACTGACCTGAGGCCTTCTCCTCCACGCAGTCAGAAAGATCACTGTAAAATTTTCTTGCAACATTCAGAGCTAGGGAGAGCTGGATATAAATTTTAGGTCTGCAATTTCCTGTGTAACTTCTTTCTCTGTGCTTCAGTTCCTTTCCTCATCTGGAAAATGAGCTTAACAAAGGACCACAGTGACATATGGAAATGCAGTACAATGTGCATACGATTTTCAAATGCACGCTGAAATGTCAAGTCATCTATTGCTTTGAAATGTTTCAGGAAAAAAAGAGACAGAGATAGAAGTAAATATAGGAAAATGTCAACTGTTCTATCTAGCAGGTACATATAGGGACGTCCACTGTACTAGTCTTTCAGCGTTTCCTTATGTCCCCATGTATGCAACTATGAGAGAAAGGAAGGAGGGAGCTGGATGTGCTAGCCAGTCCCAGGGCAAAGGTATTCTTCCCTGAATCTGTCCAGCCATCTCCCAAGGTCCCGGGGCTCTGTGCTGTTTCCCAGTTGCTGATGTGGGCTCCAGGCTGAACCCTTGGGGTGGCTCTGTGGTGTGTGTGGAGTGTGGCCTTGTGGAGCCATGGCTACAGGATGGTGCTCAGGGTGCCCTCTGTGCAGCGCCCCTTGGATAATGTCCTTAGGAAAGTGAGTAGGGAGGTTGCCATGACCCAACTCAACCTGAGCCTGACCTCGACTTCCTCCCCCTCTTGTGAGAGTCTGGGACATGTGCAGCCATATGTAGACTTTTCATACCTTTTTTTTTTTTTAAGATATATTAATCTGCTGAAATCCAACCTTATGTTAAAAGAGAGACACAGCTAAAAGAAAAACACGTCCCACTGATTCAGGAGAAATGCAAAACCACTGATAATCTCAGCTCTGACAAAAGGGAGGCTGTGGAGCTAGAATCTTCCTTAAAGAGCATTGGCCTTTAGAATGTCAGCAGGAACTTGCAACCTGCCAGAAAACCCTGAGAGCTGAAGAGGGTCAACTTAGTTCCTTAGGAGGACCTGTAGGAAGAGCAGTCCAGGCCCAGAACAAGAGGAGACAGCTGAAGTCAGGGGAAAGGTCCAGTTTCTAGAAGAGGAACTATGAGTCATCCCACAGGAAATAGCTCTTCCAAACAGAGCACTGGTACACAGCTGGTCCCTCACAGCGAGGGGGCCTCCCTAATCTGAAGACAGAGCTCCCCCTCGGAAGTTATGTCTGAGTACAAACACGAGAATACTGGAAATACTATAAAAACCATCCAATTTCTTCCTCTCTCCCACCTAAGCTGCCAGGTTATGCTCACCCCGCTCCTCCTTCCATCCAAGGAACTGTGTGTGATATTTCAAGGCCTCATTTTCCTCCTCCCTCCTTGCCTCTTTCTCTTCCTTTCTCTCCTTCTCCCAGATGCCATGCATGGATCCCACCACTGCCACCACCGTCAAGATCTCACCCAAACTTCACAGCCTGAAAATAGAAATGTGTGCCTGCAAAATTAATTCAGTCTTCAAACAAATCAACGATTGCACTTCCAAAACTATACCAGGAAACTTGGAGCTTTCCTTTGTCTTGCTTAGAAAAAAAATTAATTTTGCCTCTTTCCTTATTAGTTTATGCAGCTGCTGCTGCTTAAGAGATTATATTTTTGCTAGATGAAGCTATAATATTCAGAGATTTCTAAATGATATCATTTACAAAATGATTATATATAATTACTTTTTATTTTGCCCTTTAGAGAGTATAAAAACTGTATTTTAATTTTAATTATGTGTACATTATAACCTCAACAATAACATGAGTAGTATGAGTATCAGCAATAGAAAAAAAAAATTTTTCACTTTAAATGTTGTCTTTGTTTGCCCAAATGCTATATTATAGTTAAAAGGCAAATGTAAAAACTGTTTCATACCTATATAAATATTGATTGGCTTTAAAAAACACTTACATGAATTCTTTTCTTCAAAACATACCTTTCTAATATTCCTCAAAGCAGCTCACTTACACTCAGCATATGTAACAAAACTTATCCATAAAACGAAATTACAAAAGGGAATCTTTGTACCGATCCAGACCAAATAGCCACAATGTATAAAACACATTATCAAAATGAAATTGATTAAGTTGTGAAGCCTTCAGAATGATTTCTAACAGTACTAAATAGTTTATAAATACTTAGTAGATAGTTTACATATCTGTGAAAAGGAGCTAGTAATGGGAACCTCTCATCAAGAGAGTCATTGCATGGTAATTAAATAGAATTGTAAAAACAGATGCTATTTTAAAGCATTTAATCTTATAAAACTTCTTTTAATATTACAAACAAAACAGAAAGAACTAATACATTAATTAAAATCATAAACTTTAGCAACTTTAAGACCTAAAACCAATATTAAATTGAATCAATAAATAATTTTTGATACCTAGACAATTCCTAAGAACAAGATTCAAAAGACTTAATATAATTTTAATTTACCCTTATTTCTTGAGATGGCTACAAATTAACAGCGTATGCAAATGACTTTTATGATTACATACATTTGTTTTGCTATCTTAAATTTGTTGAAATTAGCTAAAATTTTAAAACAATTCAACAGTTTTCTAGTTTTCTTTTGTGTTTGGGGAAAAAAGCAGGTTACTTTGGCTACACATAATAATATAAATGGTTGAGTAGACTAGTGCAATAATTACAGAAAAAAGGACTAGGTATATAAGATAATTGATGTGATTTGATTGTTAAAATCATTACAATGTATTAAGATGATATAGTATAATATATATTATTTTAACATATATCAACAGATCAATTATATTTTAAAGTTATCATTAAAATATTTACATTTATCATTTATTTTTATGTTTATTTACATGCATATACCTAAATACAGCCATGAAGATTTATTTATCTTTCCCTGCAAATTGTTACATAAATAATATATAAAATTAGTAAAATTAGAAGTAGAGGGTTGGGTTCTTCTTTTTTTTTTTTTTTCCAAAAGTGACTGTCATTCTATAAGGTCTGTGCCCCATACAGTATTACTCTTAAGTACAAACTACCTCTACAGAGAAGGCCCAAAATAAACTAGTTAAATTGACTAGTTAATGGGGAATTCATGCTACAGTCAACACTCCTTGTGTCATCAACATATGTACAGTTGGAGAGATGGAATAGTCTGTGATTAGACCGAGAGAAAGGGGCATGATCTAGATCCCTAGAGTAGACCCACTCAGACTTTGACTCATGTTTTCATGGCCTGGGGTTAGTCGCCTGGTCCCCTGGCCTTGGAAAACTAATGAATAGTCATTTTGTCTTTCATAATTGCCTAGAAGCCACTTGACTGATGCATCTTGTACTGAGTCTAAAATGCATAACCATTGTCATGTCAGATCACTCAACAACTCATCTGATAACAAAAGGAATAAGAGGTACTAATTTGTCCAAATACAAAGAATGTTCTCTAGACAGCCTCCCAACAGGCAGAATCTCAGTAATGGTGAAAAAACCTCAATATCATGGATTAATTACCTGTGGTCTAACTTCATCTGCTGTTGGCCAAAAGTGAGAATTACAAGAAAAACATATCCAAAAGCCATCAGCTTGCACTAACAGAGAGACCATGATGTTCTACTGGAGATAAACAGTTTCACAGAACACCGACATCAGATGAATTCAATGTGGGACCATGATAGAGTAGGAAAAAAGTCAAATCCCTCAGAAATTATATCTTAGTACAAACACAAGAATACTGGAATTACTATAAAAACAATCCAATTTCTTCCTCTTTCAGCTCACATGAGTGGCCATTGCCTTTTTGCCAATTACATCTTCAGTTCCATTCCATTTCTCCCACTTCCAGGTAAAATATTAAGTTGTCCATGCATAGATTTAATTTTACTTCCTGACAGTATCCAACCCAGGAGAGTACCCTGCTTCTTCAAACACCCCCCAAAATCACCTAACAGGTTTAAATCCTGAAATGCTTCCTGATTTCCTCATGGTGTGTGGTCTCCTTTGTCGCAGCAAGTAACACAGGCAAATTTGTTCCACTGCAGATGTATTCCTTGGCAGTTTTGATTGACAGGTAATGATACCACCAACAGCTACACTGAGACATTTGATCCAAAAATGACCAAAAGCCAGTGAATACAGAAAAAAAGTGAGAAACAGCAATAATTTTCACATACCAGACATGTGCCAGAAGGTATTTTCACATTTGCCTTTATCTCACACATCAATTCTATGAAAGCGTTCTCATTAGAGTAATTTTATAGCTCAACACATTAAGCTCAGAGAGTATAAAAGGCTTGCTCAAGTTAATTTTCATATCACATCTACATTTGCATATATTGTATAGCATTTTTAGCTATGAAATGCTAAGGCTAAAATTCAATTTTAGGTTTCCCCAGCTCTCAAATCTTTCCCTCTATAACATGATACTTCCAAATACTATTACACTGTTTTAATCAGATTCAAGAACAAATTCTTCTGACTATCTTCATGACAGCTTCAACAAAAATCCAAGAGACCTGTTAAATTTACTGATGGAATTCTGGAGGGTAAGAGTGACAGCTGTTGGTAAGAGGAAATACGGTGCTAAAGAGAAGTGTTTGGGGGTCAGAGGAAATTGAGGAACTATATTGGGAGATGGATAAAGGAAAGAGGAGCAGCCTGGAGCCATGAAAGGAGAACTAAACTTCCTCCTGCATTAGATGATGTATTAAGGATTAAAACTAATGGGTCATGGAAATAGCTGTATTTCTTTTTTTTTTTTTTTTTTTCTTGAGACTGAGTCTTGCTCTATGGCCCAGGCTGGAGTGCAGTGGCATGATGTTGGCTCACTGCAACCTCCACCTCCCAAGTTGAAGTGATTCTCATGCCTCAGCCTCTCAAGTAGCTGGGATTACAGGTGCCTACGACCACACCTGGCTAATTTTTCTATTTTTAGTAGAGACGAGGTGTCACCATGTTGGCCAGGCTGGTCTTTAACTCCTGACATCAGGTGATCCACTTGCCTCGGCCTCCCAAAGTGCTAGGATTACAGGTATGAGCCACCACGTCTGGCCCCTTTCCCATATTTCAATCCAATAATCCTGATTCTGGAAATTTATCCTGAGTAATAACTTAGCAAATAAAATATACATATATATGTAGAAATGTTCATTGTAATATATATTTGCAAAGATTTGGAAATAGCATACACATCCAACAATAAGGAAATAAAATAGCACATTTTATGCTTTATACCATGCAATATTATACAACATAAAAATATAATTGTGAATAATATATGAATAGAAAAATGCTTAATGCCTAAGGTTCAATTACACACAAATCAGAAAACAAATAAGCAGGAAAAAATAAAATATATGTGAGAGTCACACACAAAGCTGCTGGAGAAACCTTCCATCTGCTCTAAGGAGTCATTCCCTACCCTAAAGGGAGACATCAGCCACCTGGACCAGATGCTTAGCTGCCACAAGAGGACACCTGGAACCAGCCCCAAGAACTTTGCCTGAGGGCATCTGAAAGAAAGATCAGCCACTGTGGTCCTTCCCCGAAGTTACCAGGGCTCTGGGAGTTGCCTCTCCAGCTGCTACTGAGAAGGGCCCACACCTTACATGCTCAACTGCTAAATAATCTACAGCTTTCCTTTGATGGCCCTCCTTCTTCAAAGGAAGGACCAATTCCATCATACCACACATCCCATTTGCTTCAGTCCTCAGCATAATCAGAGATGTGCTTACCCCACACTGATCTGATCTGTAGTGCCCCAATAGGACCAAATCTCCTACTCTCTTCATCCTCCCAAATTAACCACCTCTCATCAGCAAAATCACTTTTAATCTCCACCCATACCATAAAAGTTATTTTTTTTTGAGAGGTCTCCTTCTGGTTGCCCAGGCTGGAGTGCAGTGATGTGATCTTGGCTGACTGCAACCTCTGCCTCCCATATCCAAGCAATTCTCCTGCCTAGCCTCCCAAGTAGCTGGGATTACAGGCGTGCACCACCATTCCTGGCAAATTTTTGTATTTTTAGTAGAGATGGGGTTTCACCATGTTGGCCAGGCTGGTCTCAAACTCCTGAGCTCAGGTGATACACCTGCCTTGGCCTCCCAAAGTGCTGGGATTACAGGTGTGTGCCACCACGTCCAGCTAGTTTTTGCATTTTTAGTAGAGACAGGGTTCCACCATGTTGGCCAGGCTGGTCTCAAACTCCTGACCTCAGGTGATCTGCCCATCTCAAGATCCCAAAGTGCTGGGATTACAGGCATGAGCCACTACTCCCAGCCTGTTTTCCCTTTTTTCTTCTGACTGAAACTTGGCTGGCACTGGAGGACATGCTTTACCTGAGCTCCCTTAAAAGATGCACTCTCTGATTTCCATTATGACCCTGCAAGCAAGTGGCAGTGACGCAGGATTTTTTTCAGTGCTGCTTGGCCAGCTGGATATATCCACAGCTGGCAAAACACATACCTGAGCCTCACTCAGCCCTGGGCTCACAACAGGAGGCACCCTGGCCACTCGACGAGCCAGGCCACACCTGGCTTGTACTCTAGCTGGACCCCGTGTTCACCACAGGATCCACACTCAGCCCACAGCTGGGCCAGGCTGGGGGTGCCTTGACCTGCCTCCTCCCTGTGCGCTGGCATCCCAACAAGGGGAATGTGGTGGCACTTGAAAAGGGATGCCAGTGACCCTGAAGCCCCAAAGGGGATGTTGTAGCCTTTTTCATGCCCACATTCGGTGGGTCTCAAGTTCTTGTTCCATGTCCAAGAAGAATAAGGTTATGCTACAGCCAAAGGGTGAGCACAGCAGAGAGTTTTACTGAGTGACAGCTCTCAGCAGAGAGCGGACCCAGAGAAGGCAGCCCCCTACCTGAAGTTGGGTAGCTCCCCTGACCTGAAGGCAGGCAGTCCCCACCAAGTGTGGCTGAGTCCAGGACTTTTCTGGGCTCAGAATCGGGGAGTGCATGCTGATTGGTTTATGAGTATGCAAGAAAGGCTGAAACAAAAGCACCACTCAAAGGTAGGTAAGAAACACAGTGCAAGAAACCACTTAGGGAAGAGTAGGTATATGTAAAATAGGTGGAAGGTGGGGATTAATCAGAGGAAAGCATGCCAAACGAAAAGAGAGGTTCTCAATTTGGCCCATGGATTTATCCAAGACTTGTAGCGTGGTTTTCAGGCTTTGAACTGTCTTTGGTTTGAAGGGGGGTTTCATTGGGGACCCGCCCCATCTGCCTAGGCATTTGACTGCCTCCTGCCACTATCAGCAAAGTGAGGTGGACCTCACCTGAAGGGCACTGGAGTTGAGGAAATCAAGCATCTGGAGCAACAGGTTATTGGACTCATAACTTGAGGGCACAGTGAGTTGCCCAAAGTTCTACATGAACAACCATGTAGAGAAAGCCAGTGATCCAAGTACTAAATGCACCGATTCAAGATGGGGGGTGTGGGGCATTGGAAGGTGTTGAGTAGATGGCTGCAGTGGATGAGAGAAAAGGCTTGATTTTTTAGTCTGAGGTTTTGAAGGTGAAATAGCTTGGAAGTGGCATTGAGGAGCAAGTTGATCTCCATGTCTTGAGGTCCCTAGGTTGTTGAAGACAAAGCAGTCAACATATGTGAGTGCAAGGTGGATGCTCACATCTCACTCCCACTAAATCGATGAACTGGTCTGCATTTGTACTCTATATTCCATTTTCACGGCCTAACAAATATCCCTGAACAAACCAAAGATAATCCTTCCCCTTGCAGTCTGCACCTCATTCTCTCTTGACTTCTCATTGTTAAGTAAAATCTTCTGCCATTATTCCCTCTCCTTCTGGCATCATCCATTTCTCCCACAGAGAAGAACATTCCCATGAGCCTACAAACATATTGTTTTTAAATCTTTCCTAAATTCCAAGAACAGATATATATTTTATTCCATTTATCTGTTCCCTTCAACACAAATTCCTCAAGAGATTTGTCACCATCTCCTCTTCCTCTTTAACCACTGTAATCATGATTCTGTCCCCACTGCACCAAGAAAGCAGCTCTTATCAAACATATGGTCAAAGTTAATATCAATTTCTTGTCCCCATCTCACTGATTGCAGCTGACACTTTTTTTTTTTTTTTGAGATGTTTGAGACAGAGTCTCACTCTGTTGCCCAGGCTGGAGTGCAGCGGCACGATCTTGGCTCACTGAAACCTCTGCCTCCCAGGTTCAAGCGATTCTCCCACCTCAGCCTCCCAAGTAGCTGGGATTACAAGCACACACCACCACACCTGGTTAATTTTTGTATTTTTAGTAGAGATGGGGTTTCACTACGTTGGCCAGGCTGGTCTCAAACTCCTGACCTCAAGTGATCCACCTACCTAGCACCTCCCAAAGTGCTGGGACTACAGGTGTAAGCCACCCCGCCCGGGTGACATTTTTAGAATATTTCTTCCTTAGGTTTCTTTGATAGCAAACTCACTAGATATTTTGTCTCACCAGTTGTTCATTTTCTCTCCTTCGCTAGACTCTGCTCCTCTCCCAGAACTTTAAATTATTACATGCCCCAGTTCTTGGTCTTCATTTATCTATCTCCTCTCTCTCTCTCTAAGAAATCTCACCCATTCTCACTGCTTTAGAAACTATCTGTACTCTGGCTCCGAAATCTATATCTCCAACCTAATCCCTCCTGATTTCCAGGCTTGTACATCCAACTGTTGACTCCGCATCTCCACTTGTCTAATAGACATCTCGCGCTTAAAAGAAATCTTGATCCACCCTTCCCCACTCTAACCTATTCCATCCTGTCTTCCCCACCTAAGGAAATGAGGCCACCACCCACTCAGTTGCTCAGCCTGAAAACCTCCAAGTCATCCTTGTTTCCCTTCTTCCCCTCATAGCCCATGTCCATCAACAAACACTATCAGCTCTCGCCCCACAATACATGTCACAAGTGTGACCCCTTCTTACCACCTCCACTTCTCACACTCAGCCCAGCCACCCTTGGATGCCACCTGCAGCACTGCAATGGCCTCTGGACGTGTCTCCCTATCTTCATTCTGGCCCCCCAGTACCCTCCCACTGTGCATTTATCATCTTGTCACAGCTAGAGTGAGCTTTACAAATAGAAAATATATATGTATAATATTGCATTTATGAAAAGATGTTCAATCTCAGCAAGCAACTAAACATTTTGAAATTAAAATAACATATTGCTCAATGTAGTGCTTGGCACAAAGTGACTTCTCAATGAATATTTATTGTATACATGAAAAACAATTTTTCATTTACGAATTGGCAAAACTTTTTAAGTATAAATGTACAGTATTAGCAAGGGCTCAGAGAAATGGCACTCTTCACACTTCTGGAGAGACCGTGTGTTTTTTTTCAGGAAATTTGCCTCAAAAGTCTCAGAAATGCCCATATATTTTGAGCAATTACTTTCATATCTAAATTTTCAATTTAAGAATTTGACTAAGGATGTGCACAAAGTTGTAACTACTGCATCTTTGATGTAACCAGATGAAACCTTTAGAAACCAGTTGGTGCCTTGGTGTGTCCATTTGCTTGGTTTGTCTGTCACTCTAGATGGGTTGAGGGTTAATAAAAAGGATTTTTGTCATGTGACACAGAAATGTTTTCCAGGCCTTTGTCCTAAGAGAGGTCAGTGTTTCACAACCCTGACTTGAGTTCACTAGTCTGGGGTGGGGCCTAGGAAGGATATTTTTAAAGTTCCTTACAGAGTTCTCAAAGTAGTCTACTGAGAAGCATTGACCTGGATTTTCCTCACCCACAGCAAGAAGGGTTGTTCCTCACACTGCAGTTTTCTGAGAGGAGCCCCCCAGTGACCTTGCCTGCGATGGGCATGGCTGTGTGGGAACGGAAGGGGCTACATCCTAAGCCCCCCTGACTTGACAGGAGCAACCAAGAATCCTGGGCCAGATCATCAGTCATTAGGGGAAAGCCTCATGCACTCTTCGCTTATAGAACAAGCCTCTTTTCCATAAAGCAATATTATTTGAAGGGGAACTTTTTTCAGACTCCATCCAAATTGCCACCACATCCAAAATCTAGTACCTAAATTAGTTAGACTTTCTGTGCATATTTTAGAATATTGCCTGTCACATGGTGTTACGAACTGAATCTGTACCCCCAACATTCACATGTTGAAATCCTACCCCCTAATGTGTTGGTAGAGATGACTCTCTTTGAAAGGTAATTAGATCATGAACCTGGAGCCCTCACGAATGGAATGGGATTCGTGCCCTTACAGCTCTCTTGATCTGTTTTCCCCATGTGAGGACACAGTGAGAAGATGGCCATATGGAAACCAGGAAGAAGGCACCGAATCAGCTGGAACCTTGATCTTGGACTTCCCAGCCTCTAGAACTGTGATAAATACATATTTTTCTTTAGGACCTCCAGTTTATGGTATATTTGTTATAGCAGCCTGAATGGACTAAGATACAGTGTAAAGTTCACTTTCCTCTACTATAAAATGGGTGGGGAATAAAATGGGATAACAAATTGCAAAGTACCTTATCCATATTAGCTGGCAACATTTTTCAGGTTAGAAGAAGAGTATGAAATCAAGCTACACAGTTACTCCTCCCCTTGCCTTCTTTTCCCCATTGCTACACCTGCCTTGCTTCATTTTGCAGCCTGATCTTGCCTGCAGAGATGTAAGGCAGGGGTTTGCACAACCTGCAGAGGTTGCAGGATGAATGCCAGGATGGGGAGCCTGAGTCAGCTCCTCCTTTGGATCTTCCCCTGGCCTCTCCCACCATTACGACTTCTCCCCCAAGGACATGCAGGGGTCAATTACAAGAGCACGGTGACTCATTGGCAGGAAAAACATGGACACTCTGAATTAGAACAAACATCTCTGCCTGTGGTCATTTGCTCTCCCTCAGGCTGCTGAGAGGGATCTGGAGACAGCTTCAGGTGGGCTATTCTGGGCTCTACAGAGCCCTGGGGTGGCAGACAGGCCAGGCTGCCCAGGCACTGGGCACACTATCTTCCGGACCAATTGCTGGCTCTGGGTTCACCTTTCCTTGCCATCAGATGACCAGAGAAAAGATCAAGGCAGAACAGATGTTGGACCTTCCTAGAGCCTCTGTCTAAAATCAAAGGGGACTTCCTCTTACTGACCCCATCTATCTCAGTAAGAGAAGGAGCAGCTCCTCTCTTGTTCCCAAACATCAGTATTTTGGCTAGAAAAACACCAATTTATATTCAGTAATCCAGGCCTTTTAAGTGACAATTTAACCTTTCCACGTTCAAGGATGGATTTTTTTTGTTTCATTTATAAAAATTCATTATTGAATAGAAAGAGGCTCTTTGTTGTTTGAAGGGTATATTAATTTCCGGTTACTACTATAACATTAGCACCCACTTAGAGGCTTTGAAGGACACAAGTGCATTGTCTCACAATTCTAGAGGCCAGAAGTCAGACATTGATCATCCTGGGCTAAAATCAAGGCGTCAGCAAGACTGTGTCCTCCTGGAGGCTCTAGGAAAGAATCTTTCTCTGCTTTTTCCAGCTCCTTGTGGTCCCTTTCCCCATTTTCAAAGCCAGCGGTGGAGCATCTTCAAACCTCTCTCTCATTTTGACCTCCTCTTATGCTTCCCTCTCCCACCTTAAAGGACCCTAACAATTACATTAGACTTGCTTCAGTAATCCAAAATAATTTCCCAATCATAAGGTCAGTTGATTAGCCACTTAATTCTTTCTGCGACCTTCATTCCCCCTTGCCATGTCACATGATATACTCACAGGTTCAGGGGATTAGGATATAGAGATTGTTGGGGGGGGTCATCATTCTACCTACCACAGGGAGTATACAACATTTTGGTTTGGCTGCTAAGCAAATGATGACCCTGCCTACCTACCTACAGATGAGCCTTCAAACTTCAAAAGAGGGCCTCAGGCCTCAGGCCCCAGACAAGGAGCAAGACTTCCCAACACTATCAGGGCACTTTCTGGTGACAATAGTCAGAGTAGTTAGGAATCAGCATTGATGATATTTAGGTGACTAAGGTAGCATGATCAGAGCTCAAGTAAGTATTTTGTCCTTGGACAAAAAGTAGGTCTGTGTCTACTCAAAGCAGTCAGGAAAGAGGAGGCCAGAGCTTGAGTTCTGAGGCCATCTGAGCATCAAAGTTAGAAAAACAAAGTTCGAACACAAAATCCATGTGGCAAAAGTAGGGCTGACACTGTGAGACCAAATCCCTGACAAAAGCCAAGAGCAATGAGAGGGAAACTGGAATTTAGCATCCAAAACTGAGCCCACTGAGCTAACGCACTGCTGTGTGCCCTATTTGCCATCTGCCCTTACGGTGTTGGGCAAGTCAGCCTGGCTTAAGGATACAGGGTTTGGCTGACATCATTTTTCTCAGAGATGACATTGTTTTTCTCAGAGATGACATTAGAACTACATTATTCTTTTGATTCATTTTTGTTGTCTCCCCAAAATTAAAGAAGCTCAGCGGTTAGAAGATGACCATGCCTATTAGTAATCCTGATGTGGAAGTGGCATTTGGACCTCCTGGCTGGACTCTCTTCCCCACCAGCTCCAGCATCTTTGCAGGTTACTGAAGTGTTTACAAGCTGAAGAGAAATAAAATAAAAACCTGGCATCTTAATGCATGCCACTCACACCTTTTCAAACAAGTTCATATTTCATGGAGTCCCCCTTCATCCAGGTATCATAGTGCATTTTCTTCGCTTCAATAACAGAATTACATCAGTGAAGGAAACAGAATACTATCAGAGTGTTATAGGAAAACCTCCATTTTTTTCCACTGTGGCTCAGAGAAAAGAGGGTTAGCATTCAGTCTCTGACTAATGTGCTTGCTAGATTTGAGGAGCAACACAAACCTCAGCTGATTTTGTAAAGTGTTATCTAAGTCCATGTCTTTTTTATTGAGGACACAAAGAGCTCTAATATTTAGCCATAATTTCTAAGATGATACAAGCAAGGGAAAATTGAGTGGAAGGAAAGCAAACCCAAATAAATAAAGGGTATTGCACACCAGATATGAGCCTGTGTGTTTCACATGCTTTTTCATGCACCCTTCACACTAATCCTAGGAGATGGTGATTATTCTACCCATTTTAAGTGAGCACCTGAGGCTCACACAGAGTATAAATGACTTGCCCGAGGTGATTTTTAAAGCACATGCCTACAGGCTTAAAATTTCTTTACATTTTAGCTAGTAAGGGGTAAGACTAAAATACACACTTAAATCTCTCTGATCCCCCATAACTTTTCCTCTATTACATAATTCTTCTAAATATTATTGTTACTTTGTTAGTTTTCTAACCAGAGTCCACAGCAAAATTCTGAATATCCTCAATGGTGGCTTTAGTGCAAATACAAGAGACGTGTTAAAATTACTGGTGGACTTCCAGAAGGGTAGGGTTTGGCTGGTAGTGAGAGGAAACGTGGCTCTGAGAAAGAGCATTGGGGAAATGGGGGAGATTAGGGGTCCTGGTGGGAGAGGGAGAAAGGGGAGCTGTCTAGAACAGTAGAAGGAGGATTGAACTTGACTCCGGATTCGATGAGGCATCAGGGACTAAAACAGAAGAATCAATGAAATGGCTTTATACCTTTTATATTCTGATGCAGCAGTTGAAATCCTGGAAATGTATCTATCCTAAGGGATAATTTAGCAAATATATAAGCACACACATATACACAAAAATGTTCATTGCAACATATATTTATAAAGATTTAGAAATATCATACAAGTCCAAGAGTATAGACATAAATTAGCAAATCTTTATACTTTTCCGTCATGCCATGTTCTATTTTAAATGTATAATTTGTATGTATTTAAATAAAGAAAAATGCTTATAAGATTCACTTTTAAAAATCAGAAAATAGAGAAGCAGGGAAAAATCTTCACAAAACATATACGAAAGATAGTGTCTTGGGCTGTGGAAAGAACAGGCTTCTGCTGCTGTAAGTCCCCCCTTACCGGCAGAGAGAGACTGATCCCCTGAACCAGCGTCCACAACACAGCACATATCTCCCAGCCCCTAAGACGGGCAGGCCTGGAAACTTGGCCCAGCATTCCTGAGCTTCCAGCAGAGGAAGACCAGCCACCACCCCCTCTTCCCAGCCACTATACCTCAGGCTCCTGCCTTCTCCAGCTCAGAAAGTAAGGCCACAGCCCACTCAGTTGCTCAGCCTGAAAGCCTCCAAGTCATCCTTGATTCCCCTCATAGCTTACATGCAATCCATCAGCAAATGCTATTAGCCCCACCTCTGCAATACATCCCAAACCTAACCCCTTCTCATGGTCCCCACTTCTCACACTTGCACCACTGCAATGGCCTCTGGACATATCTGTCTGCCATTCTGGCCCCCTCCCCCTCCAACCATCCACTCTCACCACAGCTAGAGTGAGCTTTACACAAAAGAATTGGGAGGCCGAGGCGGGTGGATCACTTGAGGTCAGGAGACGGAGGCCATCCTGGCTAACATGGTGAAAACCTGTCTCTACTAAAAATAAAAAAAATTAGCCAAGTATGGTAGCACGTACCTGTAGTCCCAGCCACTTGGGAGGCTGAGGCAGGAGAATCACTTGAACCTGGAAAGTGGAGGTTGCAGTGAGCTGAGATTGCGCCACTGCATTCCAGCCTGGGCAACAGAGCAAGGCTCCGTCTCAAAAAAAAAAAAAAAGGAATTATAATTAGCTACCAGGTATATGAAAATATGCTGAATCTCAATGAAGAGCGACACACTTTCAAATTAAAGTAACACTGTCCAATGGAGTAATGGCATATAGGAAACACTCAAGAAATATGTATCGCAGACATGAAAAACTACATGTTCATCTACCAAATGGAAAAAGATTTTTAAACTGAAAATTTCCAGAATTGAAAGGGCCCAAATAATCACAACCTTTTTCACTTCTAGTGAAATTGTGATTTTTTTTAAGTCTCAAAATATCCTGTAACTTCAAATCTAAAATTTTAACCTAAGGATTTAATTAAGGAAATAAGCAAAATGGTATCTTCTGCATCTTTTCGACAACAGGCTTAGACATTGAGAAATGAAGAAATTAATGCCTTGTTTGCTCATTTCTTTATCCTTTCTGGCTGCCTTTGGGAGGAGAAGAAGGACATGTGTTTTCTCCCAGGAGGCCTTTGTCCTAGGACACTTGATGTGAATCCTGGCTGCATTTAAAATAATCTAGAAAGTTGAAATACATACCTATTACCAGGCTCTATCCCCAGAGATTCCAATTTCATTTGGCCTACGGTGGGGCCCAGACAGTTATTTTTTTAAGTCTCTGGGGGATTCTCACAGCAGCCAGGCTGAGAGGGACAGGCCTGGGGGCCCTTCCTCCTCCAGGAAACAGGGCTCCTCCCTTCTCCACATTGTAGGTCTCTGACAGGAGCCTCCCGGAGGTGACCAGACCCTAGATGGATACAGCTGCATGGGAACCTAAAAAAGGCTGGAACCTAAGCCCTCTACCTTGAGAACAGCCATGAGGAGTCCTGTGGCCAGGCCAGCAGTTGACAGGAAATGTCCCTACAATTAGCTTGCTGTGAGCATACTTAAACAACAGTGCCAAAACATAGGCCGAGTACCTGGACTCCACCCACAGTAGTGGAGGTGGTGCCTAAAGAATGCTCATGATCCCAGGCCTCTCCCAGCCATGTTCTTGAGCTCATAAGATTCCAGGTCCCAGATTAATTCAAAGATGATTGATGAAGTCACAAAAGTCACTCATTCACTCAGCAAATATTTATTGAGCATCTACTATGTACCAGGCACTGATCTAAACACTGGAGATACATCAGCAAATAAAAGACCACAGCTACATCACTAGCAGGGAGAGCCATGGATTAAGCACTAAATGTAATCTGCAAGTAAAACATACAGTCTCCTAGATGGTGATGGGGACTCGGGTAAATAGAGAAATGTAGGGGTGGGTGTGTGCAGAGGAAAGCTCAGGGAAATAAGAGTAGGTCCTGAACCCTGAGGTGGGAGCCTGCCAGAGGTGTTCAGGAACCAGCAGGAGGGTAGGGTGGCTGGAGAGGAGGGGCTGAGGAGAGGGCATGATTGGGGGTAGGTCAGAGAGGTGCATAGGGGAGCTTTGGCTTTTACTCCACGTGGAATGGAAGCCACTGAGAGGTGTTGAGCACGAGAGGAACCAGATGAGAATATTGCCAAACAGAACTTGGGCCCAGCTACCTGGCACAGCAAAGCCAAACACTGACATAAGGATTTACGGCAAGAAAAAGTGAGGCATTTATTGCAAAGCACCAAGCAAGAATTGGGCAGCTCATGCTTAAGACCAGAACTCCCCACTGGCTGACAGATAAGGGTTTTTCTAAGGCAGTGATATAGTTTGTATATTTCTCCCTGCCCAAATCTCATGTTGAATTATAATCCCAGGTATTGGAGGTGGGGCCTGGTGGGAGGTGACTGGATTGTAGGGGTAGATTTCTCATGAATGGCTTGGGCCATCCCCTTGGTGCTGAGTGAGCTCTCGCCCTGAGTTCACATGAGATCTGGTTCTTTAATGGTGTGTGGCACCTACCCCCCACCAATCCCTCTCTCTCAATCTCTCTCTCTCTCTCCTGCTTTTGCCATGTGAGGTACCTGCCCCCCTTTCACATTCCACCATGACTGTAAGCTTCCTGAGGCCACCTGAGAAGCCAAGCAGATGCCAGCATCATGCTTCCTGCACAGCCTGCAGAACTGTGAACCAATTAAACCTCTTTTCTTTATAAATTACCAGTCACAGGTATTACTTTATAGCAATGCAAGAACTGCCTAATATAGACAGGAAGGCAGAGGTTACAGGCAAAGTCATCAATCAACACAATGAAGCTATACATTGGCTTGGCCTAAAAAAGGCAGGACATCTTGAAACGGGGTTGGGAGGACTAAAGGTCATAGGTGAATTCAAAGATTTCCTGACTTGTGATTGATTAAGCTTTGTTTAAAAACTTGGGGTCAGTCAAAAGGAATGTTGAGCTCTGGCCTGTGGGCGTGACTTCCTCTGGGCACCTCAGGAAGAAATTTAGAATAACTGACAAGCAGAGTTCAGTCCTTGTTCCCCCTTATCTGAGGTCTACAGGCCGGCAGATGGCATTTTCCATTTGCTGGGGGTCCAGGTTTATAAAAAAACAACTCAAAGACATATGTGAAGATGTTACCTTTAGTTTCTATAGGGAACGAAAGAGTTTGTAGCTCTAGCTTCCTTGGCTGTTGTTTAAAATTACTATTGGCCAGGCACAGTGGCTCATGCCTGTAATCCCAACACTTTGGGAGGCCAGGGTGGGCAGGTCACCCGAGGTCGGGAGTTTGAGACCAGCCTGACCAACGTGGAGAAACCCTGTCTCTACTAAAAACACAAAATTAGCCAGGCGTGGTGGCGCATCCCTGTAATCCCAGCTACTTGGGAGGCTGAGGCAGGAGAATCTCTTGAACCCGGGAGGCAGAGGTTGTGGTGAGCTGAGATGGTGCCATTGCATTCCAGCCTGGGCAACAAGAGCGAAACTCTGTCTTTAAAAAAAAAAAAAAAAAAAAAAAAAAGCTACTGTTTACCTTCTTTTTTTTTTTTTTTTTTTGAGATGGAGTCGCGCTCTGTAGCCCAGGCTGGAGTGCAGTGGCGCAATTTTGGCTCACTGCAGGCTCCGCCTCCCGGGTTCACACCATTCTCCTGCCTCAGCCTCCCGAGTAGCTGGGACTACAGGCGGCCGCCACCACGCCCGGCTAATTTTTTGTATTTTTAGTAGAGACGGGGTTTCACCATGTTAGCCAGGATGGTCTCAATCTCCTGACCTCGTGATCCGCCCGCCTCTGCCTCCCGAAGTGCTGGGATTACAGGCGTGAGCCACCGCGCCCGGCCCTACTGTTTACCTTCTTACTTATCAGGTTGCTCATTTACTTCTCAAGGTGAGGTAGGTGCCTAGAATTAGGAACTAGGATTTTTCTTTATTTCTATGCTTGAGGGCCTCGACAGACCCTCAGAGGGAGCCCTGCTCCATCTCAAGACTGAGCACTAATGGTTTAGTGGAAGTGGGAAAAATCAGGTAGGACGTTATTGAAGTAACCTGAGGGAAGAGAGAACGGGGACTGAGCCCCAAGTGGTGGCAGAGGAATTGCTGAGAAGTGCGCAAGTTTGGATGCATTCTGAGGTCAGAGCCAGCATGCTGTTTTGACAGGTGTCGAGGGGTGAGAGATAAACCCTGACTTCAAGGTTTTTGGAGTTTCATGTTTGACATTGGAATTTTCACTGTTTGCAATTCTTTAATACAAACTGGAACATTTCACCAACCCATGAATCAGCCTGGCCCTCGTGTGCACCATGCCTGGCTCCTCCGGCGTCGCCGCTATGAAGAAAGTGGTTCAGCAGCTCCCACTGGAGGCCAGGCTCAACCACACTCAAGTGCGTGAAAGTTTCCCAGGCAGCTGCAGACTTAAAACAATTCGATCTGCAGAATGCTCAACGTGACCCTCTGCGGACTGGAGTATCTTCAAGTACAAATCCCTTCAGACCCCAGAAAGTCTGTTCCTTTTTGCAGTAAAATGAATCTTTCAAAGGTTTCCGAAACCGCTTCTTATGATCCAGTGAATATTCAAGACAGCTAAATTTGAAACCTGTACAAAAGCTTATCCCTGTAACACATGTGCCATAATATACAAAATTCTACTTTTGTCTGTCCTTAACATCTACCTCTCTGAATTTTCATGAATTTCTATTTCACAAGGGTCATTGTTTTATAAACACTGGCAGCAGCATACAATAAAACTTAGTATGAAAGAAAAAAAAAGAACTGGAACATTTCTTGCATCCTGAATATTCCAGCGCAATTCTTATCTATTAGATTTGGGGCACTTCATTAAGGGATTGCTAAGAATCTCCTCACAGCCCTGAGGAATAATTATAGTCGCCAGCTGTGTGACCAGCAGGAAGGAGACCCTGCTGGAGAGGGGGTGAGAGAGGTGGGAAGGGCCAGATGGAATAAATAGAGATCAAGGAGGAAAGGCATGTCCTAACATTTCCAATGAAGGAATAAGGAAATCACAAACCCAAGTCTTCTTTTTTTTTTTTTTCTTTTGAGAGAGTCTCGCTTTGTTGCCCAGGCTGGAGGGCAGTGGCGCAATCTCAGCTCACTGCGACCTCTGCCTCCTGGGTTCAAGCAATTCTCCTGCCTCTGCCTCCCAAGTAGCTGAGATTACAGGCGCCCGCCACCACGCCCAGCTAATTGTTGTATTTTTAGTAGAGATGAGGTTTCCCCATCTTGGCCAGGCTAGTCTCAAACTCCTAACCTTAGGTGATCCACCTGCCTCGGCCTCCCAAAGCGCCAAGTCTTTAGTGTAAACCATTACTGGCTGCCTGAATTCTAAAATTCTTAGGACTTAAGAAGCAACAAGCCATGATTGACTAATCAGTTGAAAAAAAAAAACAGGTCAAGATGGACCCATCCTGAGGCTCAATCCCAAATGCCAGTCTCCTTTCTGTACCCTCAAGTGCACCTGTCTGGCTTGAAAACAAATTCCCTCTATTTGGCCTCAAGCTAAGCTAACAGAGCAAACAATTCCTTCTACCCAGGCCTCTGCTTTGTTCCAGGGCTTGCGTTTTACTGGGGCCAGGGCCCTGGAGCCACCCTCAGGGATGAGATTTCTCCTTCTCATGAAGGAAGCAGTGTTGAAAGCAAAGTATTTGATTCCTGTTCTTGAGGCCTAAACATTTAACTGTAAAGTACGTAAACTGTGTTCTGGAATTCTGGCTATGGTATGTATCAAGCTACGAAAACAACATGCCATCTCGTCTCTCCACATAACACAGAGGTACAGAGAGGCTGAGATAAAGAAACACATAAATAGGTGGTTAGCTGTGATATTAAAATAAGGGAACCACTGGGAGAATTTCTGTGCTGCTGGAAATTAGAGCTGCCATTGTATAAAAGCTGCATACATTTTGACTTGATATCACCATCAGTTAAGCAGTGGTTATAATATTTTGTCCTGGAAATGTATAAAGTTAAGAGACTACTTGTTTTTCCAGGAGACAGCTTTCTGAAAAATGTTAAAGCAGATTTTCATAAATAAATTATTAGGCACACCTCTATTTTTTTCTATAGCAATTATCACTTTTTACCATAATAGATGTACTTATTTACTTATTTTTTGCACTTACTATTTATTGACTCTTTTATATAAATGTACATAATTTACTTATTTGGTGCATTTATTGATTATTGACTCTTTCCCTCTACTACAGTGTGTAGTTCTTTGAGGCAGATGGAGATCGGTGCATGTGGTGGGTGTTGCTGCTGCTGTGGTTGTTGGCCCAGGACACAGCTAAAAACTCAACCCAGGTCTTCCTGGCTCCACATCTGGAGGTCTATTTTCTCCCCATTTCTAGCCGTGTAGGTGCAGGGCGCCAACCCTAATTCTTTATTACCCTAAAGGTGTTACAGGACTATTTAATTCACAAACAGGGAAGAGATTCTCCCTTTACCAAGCCTCTTCTATTGCAGTTCTCGGTTGCTGTGATGTTCTCCATGCAGACATGCCCTGATCTACTATTTCAACCTTAACATTTCTCAACCACTAAGAAATTTTAGTTTAGTTTTGAATCCCAAGCACCCAGGACACTGGAATAGTGATCATGGAGGAAAGGCAAGTCCTAACCTTTCTAATGAAGGAACAAGAAAACAAAAGCCCAAACCTTTATTGTAAATCATGACAGGGTGCCCAAATCGAACACAAAATGTAATTTTACATTTTATGTAAAATTGGATGCTATTTTTGAATACCACTGGGTGCTTGGAATTCAAACATAAACCAAACCCCTGCATTAATTGCCCATAGAAATTGATCCTGTAATCAATATCCCTCTGAAAATTTACACTAGATCTCTAGCTTTATGTTTTGAATCAATCTCATATTGAACTCGCAACCTGACACCAATTTCTGGTGTTTGTCTTTAAGATAAGCAGGCATAGGGCCTATACTACTCCAGGTCTCCAGAGTTTTTATTAAAAGTGTCTTATCTTACATGTACTGTAAGTGAACAGGTGCTCACATCCCATAGGGCACTGGGAAAAGGATCCTTGAGTGCAAAATGTCACAGGTTGCACAAATCCCATTGTCATTTCAAGGAGACTCCTCACTACATTCCTAACCAAAAAGCCAAATTGAATTATTATAGAATTCTGGAATAAACCTCCTAATCCTTTCACAAATCTCTGTCCATCTGCTTCCATCTGACCACACTGGTATATGATCCACCCATGTGAAGACTCTTACTCAGACAAATCATTGGAGATTTTTAGTCAGAGTATAATTTATGTGCCAAGTCAAAATATCTATCTGGAAAATATTAGAAAAAGTCAATATAATGAAAAGCTTTCCCTTGTCTCTTTCTTGAAATTCTTCTCTAGCTTAACCCAATTTCCTAAGTCACTTAGAGGCCTTTAAACAAAATGAAATCTTAATGATGTCTCTGCCATGAATAATTAATTGTTGGTGTACAATCTTCTCAACAAAATCCATTCTCATTAGATTAGAGGTTTCCACAAGATACATGAGTTCATTATGGACATTTTTACATCCTTCTTGTATCTTTCTTTCTTTGTCCATTTTATCTGTGCTGTGATCTGAGATTCCATCACCCTGACAGCCTTCCAAAGAGAAGCAGTGGTCAGACAATTAAAGACCTTTGAGAAGTGGTAAGGTCTTCCTGCTTCAAAACATGGCAGCGTAACTGGAGAGGAAACAATGAACAGTGAAGGCTTGAACTGACCATGGTGGTTTGGTCTTTCAGTGGGAAAGAGGAGGATCTGGGGAAGACAGGCTTACCTGTCCTCTTAGAAACTTCTACATCCATCAGTCTTCTGTCTCATGAGAAAGCCTTGAAGACCAGAAAGTCCTGGGAAGAAAGGAACATTGCACCTACCGAACCTCTTGTGTTTTCTTTTCAGATGCTGAAATGCAAGGTCATAGACACAATGGAGAAACTTTAGAGGCCATTTCCTGCTCATTGGACAAATAGCTGGCCACTGCCATGAGTTACAGGTCTAGCCACTGTGCTTCTATGAACTTTGTCCCCATCCCCTTCCCAATCCCTCCTTTTCATTCTTCCCTCCTCCATCCTCACATACAAATGTGTTCAATTGTTCCAACTGTATTGCTGAACCAAGTCAGATTTATTAAATCTATGTTTGAATTTAAAAGCCTAATCTGGAAGAAGAAAAGAATCTCATATACAACTTCAAACACGTTTGAATTTTTCCTCCTAGACATAAAGTATATACACTGGATTATGCCTAAATTACTGTATTTTAAAGTAATGATTCAAAGAACAGTTAGGCATAGGACAGGCTTTGCAGATGTCAGGCACAGAGTTCTTTGTTTCATACATTTTTTACATAGCTATAATCACCCAAGAGACACAATCCTGTATCCTGTTCTTGTTCATCTGTCACGTGCATTTTTGAGGTTATAACATTGTTTCTACAAACACCAATTAGAAATATTGCATGGCACTCCATCGAGTCGATACACTCTATTTCAATAAACCATGGTCTTTTCCTTCCATTTTTTAACTACTGTTAATAATGGTGCAATAAGCATCCTTCTGTAAAAACCTTTTCTGATATTTAGGATTATTTCCTTAGATTCAGCTCTTCAAAGTGGAACTGCTGGATAAAGGAGAATACTTAGGTTTTTGAGATATGCTGTGAAATAGCTTTTCCAAAACACTGTTTGACTTTATGTTCCCACATATACTGTCAGCTGGACCAAAGTGAAAAAGATCAATGAACTTGCAATTTCAGGTGGTCACAATGTACATAAGAGACTGACTTTAAATATTTATTATGAAATGTACAGTACATACAGAAAAGTATATAAAAATTATGTGGTTTAAAGAATAATAATGGCCGGGCACAGTGGTTCACACCTGTAATCCCAGCACTTTGGGAGGCCCAGGGTGGGCAGATCACCTGAGGTCAGGTGTTCAAGACCAGCCTGGCCAACTTGGAGAAACCCCGTGTCTACTAAAAATGCAAAAATAAGCCGGGCGTGTTGACACATGCCTGTAATCTCAGCTACTCAGGAGGCTGAGACAGGATAATCACTTGAACCCAGAAGGCAGAGGTTGCAGTGAGCCAAGATTGTGCCACTGCACTCCAGCCTGGGTGACAGAGCGAGACTTTGTCTCAAAATAATAATAATAATAATAATAATAAAATTAACACCCATGTACCCACTATCCAGTTTAAGAAATAGAATATTATGACCACATTAGCAGCCCCTCTTGTGCCTGCATTAGTGTATCACAGCAGCTACAGACAGATCTCAAAATGTCATTGATGTAAAACACACGCACGCATACATTGATGTCCCTCTCACATCACGGTCCATGCAGGCTCAGGAGCTGTCTTTGCCACCTCCAAGAGTAATTTAAGACCCTGGCTCTGGCCCCATTGAAACACAAGCTCTGGAACAAATTTAAGACTGTTAAGAGTCTTAACAGTAATTTAAGACTCATCATTTCACCACCTTGGAATTTTTGCTTTTAGTTAGGTAGAATAAATAAGAGAGGACACAGAGAACTTACATCTGCTTTTAACTGCCTTTCTCAAGGAGTGACACATCTCTGCCTTCTTTGGTAAGAGCTGCCACATGGCCTCGACTTAACTCTAAAGGGGGTTGGAAATGTGGCCTCCTTTATGTCTGAACAATACTGTCCATCACACATTGCCTCTGCCACAGTGTCCTTATCCCCGACAGATAACCCCTTCCTGCCTTCTGTGTTAGTCACTCCCTTGCTTTTCTTTAGTGTTGTAAAAATTGCCTAGGAAGCACAAGTCTGTGTAAGAGAAGGAAAATATCAATGCTATTCTACAAGGGTTCCCAACAGAAGAGAAGGTGGAAAAATGGGCATCTCAGGCTGGCTTCCGCTTCCCTGAGAATCTATGAGAGCCCCTTCTAGGGATGTCTGCAGGCAAGGTTATGGCTGAGTCATGGAAACCATAAATTAACACATCTGGGGCATCAGACAGAACTATAATTTGAACCACCTACTAGACACCTGTCAGAAAGAGCTTTGGAGGGAGGAGGCTGCTCTGCATTTTCTTCTAAATTCACAGCGCTCCTCTGTCAGCCCTCAGGAGGAGTTCAGAGCTAACCCAAGCATCAAGGGGAGAGCAGCAGCTTTAATAGCACTGAGCCAAGAGAAGAAACAGGACCAGCCTCCCCCAGGCATTCTTCCTCGGGTCTCACAGACAGTACTAAGACAGCAGGGATCTTGCGATGATGGCCCTCAACTCACAGAGGCTGCCTTCCAGCTCCACTGTTGGCCACCAGCCTGGGAGCTCCCTTCATCATCAGCCTATGGGTTTCCTTCACCTCTCTCCTGCTTTGAATCTCCAGATTCCAGTGCCCCCAGCTCCTTCTTCCTTGGTTTACTCTTTATCATTTGTTGTTCTTTGAACATAGGGAGCTTTCATTATTTTAAAGTTGTAACTCATAACTCCAATGTCTGGAGTCCTGACGGCCTTTTCTATTGTCGTTCTTTCTGCCAGAAACATACCGTCCAGCAGCTTCTTAAGAAATGGTGCGTGACAGGTACGTTTTTTGAGAAAATACATATGCATTTTTGAGTTTGCAACATATTTTTTACAACCATCATAGAATGGCAGCATGACATTCCATTGAGTGTACTATGGTTTGGCTGTGTCCCCACCCAAATCTCATCTTGGATTGTAATCCCCATAATCCCCATGTGTTGTGGGAGGGACCCAGTGGGAAGTAATTGAATCATGGGGTGGTTTCCCCATGCTGTTCTCATGATAGTGAGTTCTCACGAGATCTGATGGTTTTATAAGTGTCTGGCATTTCCCCTGCTGGCTCTCATTGTCTCTCCTGCTGCCCTGTGAAGAGGTGCCTTCCACCATGATTGTAAGTTTTCTGAGGCCTCCCCAGGCATGCAGAACTGTGAGTCAATTAAATCTCTTTTCTTTATAAATTACCCAGTCTCGGGTATTTCCTTGTAGCAATCTGAAAATGGACTAACACAGAGTGGATACATCCTATTTTACCATACCATGCCCTTTTTAAAGATACTTTATATTGTTTTCCATTTTTCACTACTATTAGTAAAGCTGCAATGAGCATCTTTCCACATATGGATGCCCTCCATGAACAAGGTAACCTGATGGCACTATGGAGAAAAAGTAAGGACACAGTTTAGTGGGCACAAAACAAGAAAATGACAGCAAAGGGAAGCAAGTATATATCTACACACACACACACACACACACACACGCATGCCTAACAGAGAAGCATGTGATTATGTTTTCCTAAGAGTCTGGGGTACAAAATGCCCTCCGGCAAAAACTAAAGTTCTCTGAGGTCTTTGTGTGTGACTTAATTACACATGCTAATTTTCCGTTTTAATCCATAATTATCTATGATGGTTTTGACATTGAATAATAATCTTTTAAATTACTTACCAGTTACCTCAACTGTGGCACCAATTTTAGTTGCTACTTCTCTGAAACCTCCACATCCATGCCCTATACAATCCATCTCTCACGTTCCAGTCCAGCATCCAAACCTGGACCCCCCCTCCTGGAAGTCTGTCTTCCGCTGTTTCTCCCTTTTGCCTCCAACTCATTGTATTTAGAACTGAAACAGCATCCCCGATCCACCTCAGATCTGCCTCTAACCCTTATTCCAGCCTAGGATATGAAGATTCTATTTTCATTATAAATCTACCAGATATCAGCCAATTTAATTAGGTGGAAGACTTTTATTCTGTGGAGGTTTCTCACAAAAAAACCAGCGAAGGCAGCTAAAGTATTACCAAGGGACTGCTGCCCCCTGCCCTTTGACAGGAGTAAGCGAGGACTCTTCGTCATTCTAGAGGGGTTCAGAGTACCCAGAGGGCCCAGAAGCCCCAGCAGTGACTGGCATGGGAAAGAAGAATGGAGGGAAGTACAGGATGACAGGAAAAAAGAGAGAGTCAAACACTTCTCTCTGAACACAACTTTGTAAAAGGACTGGGCTACAAGGAACCCAGTCTTTTATTCAAATTACTTTGCATTACTTAACTGAAACTCAGTTTCCTCAGTTGTAAAACAGTAATAACAGCTGTCCACCTTGAAGACATGTTATTGTTTAATTCTTACATTTAATAAATATTTCTAGAATATTATCTGTAGAGTTGGTGCTAAGGATATCACAATAACAGGACATAGTTCCTGCCTTCAGGGTCCCTGTGGTCTGCTTGTAAGAGAGACCCAAGGAAAGAGGCAATCACAGTATAGTAGAATAAGTGTTTCCCAGGTATGCACAAAATGAGATCATGACTTTATAGTGCTTAGCAAATGTTAGAGTGTTGTACAAATATTGGCTTTATTAGTAGTGGGCACTCCTGATCCTATTCAGGGGTCTCTAACTACTCTTACTCTGTTCCTCCCCACCAAGCCACGAAGCAGAAGGCCAGCCTTGGTACCCACAGCCTCTTCTAAAGACAACTGATGCTAAAGCCTCTGCTGAAGGGGCGGGACCAAATGAGCCTGGCAACTGATCCCACCTCACTCTCAGGCAGCAGGTGATGGAACTGCGTTGACACTAAGCCCAGGCAACCCATCGATATGCTGACTTTTGACACATGATATTGTCTAGCAAGAAACTTTGTGTTGAGACAGTCAGGTTCCTTCTTTTGAGAATTTTAACTGGGAAACACAGATAGGAATCCAGCAGTCAACAACAGGGCTGAAACTGGAAAAATGCATAGAACCAATACATGAGGCAGAAATGGAAGGATGAAGGATCATAACAGGCAGCGGTTACTAAGAAGCTATGAGTAGAGAAAAGTATACCAAGCAGAGGGAAAGACTGAAAACATCTGCAGTGAGAGGATTGTGGAAAAGATGCACAAAGAAAACTGATGCTGGCCAGGCACGGTGGCTCACACCTGTAATCCCAGCACTTTGGGAGGCTGAGGCAGGTGGATTACCTGAGATCAGGAGTTCGAGACCAGCCTGGCCAACATGGTGAAACCCCGTCTCTACTAAAAATACAAAAATTCCCTGGGCATTGTGGTGTACACTTGTAATCCCAGCTACTCAGGAGCCCACGGCAGGAGACTCACTTCAACCCAGGAGGCGGAGATTGCAGTGAGCTGGGATTATGCCACTGCACTCCAGCCTGGGCAACAGAGAAAGACACCATCTCAAAAAAAAAAAACCAAAAAAAAAAAAAAAGGAAAAAAAAGAAAACTGACGCTATTATAGACACCTTAGGCCATGAGGGCAGCGACATGGGGTATGGCTGGTCCTGCAGGTGACTTTCCACTTCCCCTGCTCCTTCCTCTTTTATTTATATTTCCCTACCAAAAAAAAAAAATGAAACCTTACAAAGCCAAACTGAAAAGATTCCTTTGAGCACACAAAAATCATATTCACTCTAAAGTCTATTGACTGATTGAATTCTCAGATACATTTCTTCTTTCACTGTTTTTAAAATTACCGTCTTCTATATGCAAAATCTAGAAGGAAAAATGCAATTAGTTTTCATGACATCACATACTATTTTACTATTTGTTTGCAGGCCATCAACAAACTTCCCTTATGAGAAAATCCTAACTGTAATCAAGAAAGCAAATATCTCCCAAAAGCTCATTGGAGAAATGGCTGATTCTAGCACCGGAGCAGAAAATATACAAGATGAGCCTGGAACATCTTATTATGCCAGGAAATAAGCAAGTGCTCAAAAGAAAAGTCTCAATGATGGGGATATATCAAAGGAACACAACATCACTAATTAGCATGGAAATGCAGATCAAAACCACAATGAGATATCATCTCACTCCAGTTAAAATGGCTATGATCAAAAAGACAGAAAATAACATGCTTGAGGCCATGAAGAAAGGGCAAGCTTGTACACATAGGTGAAAATATAAATTAGTATAGCCACTATGGAAAACAGTGTGGAGGTTCGTCAGAAAGCTAAAAATAGAGCCACCATATGATCCAGGAATCCTGCTACTGGGTATCTATCCAAAAGAAAGGAAACCAGTATACCAGAGATATCTGCACTCCCATATTTACTGCAGCACTATTCACAATAGCAAAAATGTAGAATCAACCTAAGTATCCATCAACAGATGAATGGATTAAAAAATGTGGCATATAGACACAATAAAGTACTATTCAGCCATGAAAAGGAATGAAATCTTGTCACTTGCAGCAACATGAATGAAACAGGAAGACATTATGTTAAATGAAATAAATCAGGCACAGAAACACAAATATCACATGTTCTCACTCTCATGGGGGAGCTAAAAAGTGGATCTCAAGAAGATAGTAGATTGGTGGTTACCAGAGGCCAGGAAAGGGGGAGGGGGAGGCAGGAAGAGAAGTTGGTTAATGGGTACAAAAATACAGTTAGATAAAAGAAATAAGTTCTCGTGTTTGATAGCACAGTACAATGACTATAGTTAACAAGAACTTACTGTGTATTTCAAAATAGCAAGAAAGGAAGATTTGGAATGTTCCCAACACACAGAAATGAAAAATTTGAGGTGATGGATATCCCAATTACCCTGATTTGAGTACACATTATATGCTTGGATCAAAATGACACATGTACCACATTAATATGTACAATTATTATACAGCAATTAAATAGGAACATAGGAGCCACCTGAAAGAGCTCCCAATGGCCAAAGCTGAAACAATTTTAGCAATAAAATAAAGTCATATTGGATTAAAACCCAATGTATAAAATAAATATCCATGAGTCTATACTAACACAAATAAATGGATTGAATAAATAAATAATTGGGAGGCAAGAGCTAAATCCCTCCATAGAGAAGAATTCCAAATAATTTACGTAGATACTCCATCCTCAAAGCAGTGAGGCATAACTCCCTGCTCCTTCTTGGCTGCACACAGTGACTTCCTTCCAAAGAGCTCAGTGTGGAAGGCAGGTGGGAATTATTTTACAGTGGGGAAACCTGACAAATACTACCAGGTGGCCAGGTGGTGAAGGTCAATATCATGTATTTCTTTTTTGAGATGGAGTCTCGCTGTGTCACCCAGGCTGGAGTGCAGTGGCACAGTCTTGGCCTACTGCAGCCTCTGCCTCCTGGGTTCAAGAAATTCTCCTGCCTCAGCCTCCTGAGCAGCCTGCCACCACACCCAGCTAATTTTTATGGACCGCCACCATGCCCAGAGATACTATGTATTCTTGATATGATATGACGAAAATGGCACATTACCCCTGTTGTCTTCCTCCTAAAAATACATAACCCCAGTTTAATCATGAGAAAAATATCAGACAAATCCCAAATCAAGAGACATCCTATAAAAATACTCCACCTATACTCCTCAAAAATATCAAGGACATCAAAAACAAAGAAGTCTGCGAAATTGTCACACCCTAGAGTAGCATAAATTTAATGTGATATCTTGGAATCTTGGAGGGGATTCTGGAACAGAAAAGAGACATTAGATAGACTAAGGAAATCTAAATAAAGTATGGACTTCAGTTAATCATGATGTATCAATATTGGTTCATTAATTGCAACAAATGTCCCCTACTAAGGTAAGCTGATAATATAGGGGGAACTGGCTGCAGAGAATATGGTAACTCTGTATCATCTTTGCAATTTTTCTGAAACTCTAAAACTGTTCTAAAATTAAAAGTTCATTTTTGAAAGTTAAAGAAGTTAAAGAAAAATATCAAAAGCAGCATTAAGCAATTGGGGCCATCTTTATCTATATGTTTTTGTTTTAGACAGTAATGATTAGATCCTTGTAATAAAAGACAAGGTCTGGAAAAAAAAAATGTCTCCCAAGAGAATTGCTAAGTAGGGCATTGGAATAAGGTGCTATCTCACTAAGCAAATACTATGGCCATAGAGGTGGATTGTCTGCTGATTTATTCTAAAGTAGAGGCTGTCAAAAATTTAAATAGCTCTTGCCCAAAATGTAATGGTCTAATTCAACTACCAGGAGCCACCTCTGGACACAGAAAGCGAGACAGCAGAGCTCAATGCTTAACTCCTACAGCAACTTCATTCCTCTGTCTGGTGCCAACAGTACCTTTGAGTCACCTGTAAAAGTGGCCAGGCTTATTCTCTATATTTTTCTATATGTTTGAAATATTCCATAATAATGTTAAGAACATTTTTGTAATTTTTATTAGCTTTCAATTTTGAAATAATTTCAAACTTGATGAGAAAAGTTGCAAAAAATAGCACAAAGAATTCCCACATACCCTTTACCCAGCTTCCCCAAATGTTAACACTCTGCATAGTTATAGTACAGTGATCAAAACCAAGAAATTAACATCGAAGCAATACTATTAGCTCACCGACAGATTGCATCTAAAAGTTACCAATCGTCCCACTGAGCTCCTTTTTCTGGTTCAGGACCCACGGTGCATTCACAGCTGCCATGTCTCCCGCCTCCTCCAGTCTGGGGCAGTTCCTCGGCCTTTCTTTGTCTTTCATGACCTTGACACTTTTGAAGAGTCAGTGTAAAATCATTTAAACTCATTGAGTTTATGACAATCTCCCTAAAACTGTTCTGAACTGAAGGCAGCTCTTCAGCGAGTTGCCAGGCCGTCAGGGAGCAACCTTGATACAGTTTCTCAAGCTGGACAACTCTGCAGCCTCTGCAACCCCCAGGGGGGCAGGAAGCGCATGGGAAAGTGGCACAAGGGCGGGACTGCACCTCACTGGGATTCCGGACAACCAGTATCCTGAGCATCTAACACGGCGCCAAGCTCCTACGTGCCTAGGTACCTCCTCTACTCGTAGGAGCATCTGAGGAGGTGGGTGGGTGTGTGCTCCAATCCACTCGCTAGGGCTCGGTGGGACCAGGAGTTCACGGTTGTGTGAGCAAAACCCAGATGCCAGTACTGCACATCCTGGAGCCACCTGGTGGCTACAGTCTCCAGCTTTCTCAGGGCCCGAGAGTATCCTGTCTTCCACGTTTTTTTCACGCTCTGGTAAGGTAGCATCCTTCCCTCCAGGGTCTCCAAGCCCTGAAGTAACCTTCCTTCAAGGGCCACCGCGGAAGAGATGTGCAGTGTTACAGCACCATCTAGTGCTAAAAATAGTACAGTGCAGCCATAGCATCCCTGCTGCTCCAGTCACAGCTCCTGGGGGTGTAATTAATAATTTAGCAACCTGTCAAGATTTAACAAGTTGACTCTAATTTCACGGTGTGACAAGCCAGTGTGGTTTACCAAGGAAGAGGCATTGGAGTCAGATGAATCCCTTGTCTGCCCTTACCAGTGTGCCTTGCTCTGTCTCTGACGGTCCAAACCTTATTTTCCTCATGGTTAAAATGGGACTAATACTGTATTCAACATTGTTATAATGTACCTGGATAAGTCCTGGGGTGATAGAAAGTCCCAATAAGCATGTATTGCTTCTCATCCTCCTCCTTACCCTCTTGTATACAGAGGATTTCCATGACAACCTGGAGCCATTAAAATGGAAGGGACTCCCCTCCATGAGGTGTGATGTTCATCCAAAGAGCCGGACAAACTATAAAACCCTGAGGCCACTCCATGGTTAGGAGCCGGGACTCGGAATCTGAATTGGCTTATTTTGAATACCAGCTCTGATGGTTGCTGGTTTTTCCATCTGTAAAATGGCGATGGTAGTGATGATGCCTGTCTCCTAAGGCTGTTGTGAGGATTAAATAAATTAATACCTACAAAGCACTTAGAAGGCAATAATTTCATAAGTGTGAGCTATCATTAATAACATTTCTTAGCAATCTGGACCCAAAAAAGGCAGGAGGTGGGGGAAGGCTCAGAGCCACCATTTATTTGATTTATAAAAGAAAATGTTCCACTTCTTGTCCTTTTGAATAGTACTCTACCTCTCATGTTTTCCCCTAAACACACACACACACACGCACACAATCTTCAAATATTTATTTTGAGTCTGGCTCCTCTTCGACCAACTCCAAGTCTCAGTTAGCTTCCTGGGCCATCTCCAAGGTGAGGCAGGGCCACAGGCAGCCCATCTGAGCTTCACAGACAGCCCAAATACCTCAGCCATCGGTATAGTACTGGTAAAGCAAGCCCTTTATCATTATGATATATCCTTCATACTCTGGTAATACCTGAAAGTTTACTTCGTGTACTAAATACACTAGCTTCCTTTTGGTTAATACTTGCATGATAGTCCTTTTTCCATCCTTTTACTTTCAATCTTTCTGTATCCTTGTTTAAGGTACGTTGTTTTTAAGTCTCAGAGAATTATATTTGTTCTTTATCCAGGGTGATAATAATATTGCCTTTGAATTGGAATATTTAGTCCACATATGCTTGATGTAGAGATTGATGCATGTGGGTGTTTGTTTTCTATTTGTTCCCATCTGTTCTATGCGCCTTTTTTTCTTTTTGCCTTCCTTTGGATTATTTTATTTCATATTCTCCTTCTGTTATCTTGTTAGTTTTACATACTCTTATTCTTTTACAAAATACTGTAGAAACTGAAACATGTACCCCTGATTTATTAATTTCTAATATAAATCGCTGCCTCCACCATTTTCACTTTCAAGACAATTCAAGGACAGAATACTTTAATTCCATTTACCCAGGGGTCCACAGTCCCCAGGCTGTGGACCAGTACTGGTCAGTGGCCTGTCAGGAACTGGGCCGCACAGCAAGAGATGGGTGGCAAGCCAGCAAGCATTACCGCCTGAGCTCCACCTCCTGTCAGACCAACAGCAGCATTAGATTCTCATAGGAGCGCTAACCCTATTGCGAACTGTGCATGTGAGGGATCTAGGTTGTGCGCTCCTTATGAGAATCTAATGCCTGATGATTTAAGGTGGGACAGTGTCATCCCAACACCATGCTCCCAATCCCTCCACCCCTCCACCCACCGTCTGGGAAAAAATTATCTTCCACAAAACCGGTCTCTGGTGCCAGAAATGTTGGGGACCCCTACATTTACCTCCCTCCACACTCATGCTTTTCTTGGTGATGTATTTTAGTTCTTTACATATTTAAGACCCCAGAAAGTAAAAAGTTGTTTCACACATTCAATATTTATTTAGTTTTACACACATACTTACCCTTTCCATTGGCTTTCAATGCCTTTCTGCACCTCCAGCTGTGGTCAGTGATCATGTTCCTTCTGCTCCAACAACACCCTTTAGTACTTTCCTTTCATACTTTTGGTACTTTTCATTGGTGGCAAATTCTATTTTCCTTTGTCTGGACGTGTCTTTGGAAGGATATTTTTGCCTCATAGTCTTCTAGGTTGACTATTATTTTCTTGAAGCTCTTTGAAAACACCATTCCATTTTCCAATACCATTACTTCTGCTGAAAATTCCCTATCAAGGCTTGCTGTTGCTCCTTTGAAAGTAATATATATTTTTCCTCTGGCTAGTTTTAAAATTAGTCTTTGTTTTCCAGTAGTTTTACTATGAAGTAATTAAGTATAACTTTCATTGTAACTTATCCTGCTTAGAGGTCAACAGCATTTCTTATTTATGTGGCTTAATGTCTTTCATTAATTTGGGAACAACCTTAACTATTAACTCTTCGAATAGTTGTCTACCTATTTACCCCCAGCACCAGTCTGGATATTTTCTTATCTTTCATTTCATTACCTGTCTCTTAAGTTGTGTCTATCAGAGCCATCTACTGATTTCTTAAATTGTTATATTATTTTTCAATTCTAGAATTTTAAACATAGTGTCCAGTTCTCTTCTGAAGTTGTTCCATTTGGTCATTTAACTCATGAACATTTTAATCAGTTATTGTAAGATAGCGGTCAGATAATGTTAAGTACGTGAATTTCCTGGAGGTCTGTTTCTATTGTTCGCTTTCTCATTGTTGGTCGAATCTTGTGTTTTTGCATTCCTATTTCTTAAACAGACTTTGAAAACAATTAATAGAGAAAATTTGAGAAATTAGACCATGTCCTCCTTCAGAGGGGCTTTGTTTTTGCTTCTGGCTATCCACTAGATCTGAGGCTGGGCTTCAGTCCTTGTGAGGACAGGCCCATAACCAATTCACCTTTAATCAAAGAGTAGCTCTTTGGGGTCCCACGAGAAAGTCTGGGGTGTTTTCCAGGGCTGCTTCTACTTGGACCCCAACTCTAATTTTTGGTCTGCATTAGTCTTCTACAAATTCTGTTCAGTTTCTCAGCCCCTGCCCTTGAATTAGCAAGTCCCTTGAGGGGGAAACGAACAGTATCAAACCTAGGTCTCTCGAATATTAGCCCTTGCTTTCTCAACAGCCCTCTGATCCCTGAATAGATATGTATATTCTGGCTTTTGTCCTTTCCTCAGCAGAAGAGTTGGTGCAAAACAAGCTAATCTCCCTTTGCTCAAGGCTGAACTCTCCACATTCCTTATTTGCATAATTAATTAATCTTGGAGTCCATGGTCTAGAGTAGAATAGACTTGGGTTCAAGTCTCCATTGTGTTACTTACTGGCTGTGTGTTTTTAGGTGAGCTATTTAACTTCTTAAAGTCTTAGTGTCCCATCTGGAGAATGGAAGCAACAATGGTACCTACCTTGAGTTATTTTAAGGATTTTTTAAGATGCAGGCATAGCATTTAGCACAGAGCCAGGAATACAGCAAATATTTAAACATAAATAACACCAAGCTTTAAAGCATTCCAAGTGACAGTTGTTATCATTATGTAATGGAAAGGATGGCGCAACAGCAGCCTGTCTCCCATGCACCCCCTGTGAAAGAGTAACTACCTGGGGGAAGATTCTATACAGGTCTAAGTTTTTCCCCCTTGCTCATCCTATGGCTTTGGAATACTTGGATGAAACAGCTTACTGCACCACATCAAATGGTTTGTGCAGGTGTTGGTATGCTCTTTTTGGAAAGCAGATCAATTGGAGGAAGGGTCAGAATTTAGCAGTAGGATCAAGAAAGTAAGCTTTGGCAACAAGACCCACGAAACTGGTCCCCTACACTATGGCCTCCAGGGTTTATCCCCAAAGTGTAATGGGAGGACAGGTGCAACCACTGGGGTTTGCTCTGGAAAGAGGAGACAGGTCTTTTGCTGTCCTGCCCGTATCAGGGCTGAGACTTCATTGTGCTTGGGAAAGGTTTTCCACTTACTAAGAATTCTGGACAGTAAAGGGGCCCTAGAGGCTTTGACACAGGAAGCCTGAGTAATTATTCTCTGCTCTCTTGTAAGAAAAACATTTCTTTCGAATATTCCATAATTTTTAATAAAAGGCTTGCATTGTTCACAACACATTCAAGAAGCATTATCATTGATTTTGCTTTTTGAAATGTTTAAATATTGAAACATCCAAAATACTAATGTGGATAAAATACAACAAACTTGCTTTGTACCCACCATGCGTTTGCTTTCTATCACTTTCCCAAGCTGCAGTTCCAATGTGCAATGCTAGCAATACCACCGGCAGAGGTGAGCCAGCTGGCCAAATTGGGCCTCCCAGGAATGATCTGGTAGATGAGAACACCACATGCCAGAGCCTGGCAGTTTTGCACATCCAGCAACACCATTCCAGATACTGCAGGCCTCAGGGTCTGACGTACACTGGACTTCAAAAAAGCTGATGTATCACGTCATATTGTAGTCTTTTAACGGTGAGGCAAGGCCGGACGCAGTGGCTCATGCCTGTAATCCCAGCACTTTGGGAGGCTGAGGCAGGTGGATCAGGAGGTCAGGAGTTCAGGACCAGCCTGGCCAAAATGGTGAAACCCCATCTCTATTAAAAATACAAAAATTAGCTGGGCGTGTTGGCAGGCGCCTGTAATCCCAGCTACTTGGGAGGCTGAGGCAGAGGTTGCAGTGAGCCGAAATAGTGCCACTGCACTCCAGCCTGGGCGATAGAGTGAGACTCCGTCTCAAAACAAACAAGCAAACAACAACAACAACAAAAAACAGAGGCAAGAACTGCCACTGGGACTGTGTATTTGAAGCTCCAAATATGGCCTTTCCTGCCACTAATTTGAAAAGCCTAATTTCAATAGCGATGGTAGAAAGAGCCAAGGAAAATAGTTACAATACTGGTGAGCTGTGGCATCTAATTATGTCACCAAAGTATGATGTGAATGTCTCCAATTCTCCAGCCCTCCAGATCACCCTTTTCTTTTACCTATCTAACATAAATCTGACCCTCTCACTGTAGAAGGTCTAGTCTTTATGGTAATGTATAATAATGTAAGAAGTCCTAGAAGTGTTTATATTCCAGAAACATATATCCTGGTTGTTACTAGTCACAATCTGGCCTTGAGACCAGTGTTTGGATTACCCCAGCCACCTAGGTACCATCTGGCCCCAGTATGGACACAGTCCCTCCCTGAATCATCCAAAACACAGCTCACATTGGGCTGTAGTTCTTGACAAAGACTTAATGAATGTGAGGCTAACACAAGGGAATTAACAATGTAGGAAAAATAACAGTGGCTCATGCATTTCAGTGTTCTTAGAACCTGTGACATCCCTTCACAGGAGTTTATAACCAGGACCTTTCTCCTTAGGCCCCACCCTGCTGCTAAGAGGCAGGGACTTGCTCATTTCCTCCAGAGGGGTGTCCCCACAATGCTGCCCACCCCCAATGAGATCTACAGCTCCAATTATCTTCTCTCCAACTTCCAACAGAAATGAAACTGATCAGTCTCACAATTAACTCTGCATCCTCTCCCCACCCTGTACCTGGCTTTAGGCTCTGACCCATGGGGCATTTCTGCCAGCTTTGATAGTTTATCTATTTAGCTCCCAGGTTAAAATCCAGACCTTTCTTCTGGATGCAATAATTACATCAGTCTTGAAATAAGCCATCCCTAATCATGGACCCAAACAGTATTTAAATGTGGCCATAGCTCACTCTGCTGAACATCTGCTAATTCTGCTTTTTTTCCTAGTAACCAACAATGCAATGAATATCTGGAAAGCTAAATCTCACACATGCATGACATCCTTTCAAACTTCTGCTGGCACTCATCCAGGACTGAACTAAATACCAGGTTCTCCCCAACTTCATCCCTTCTATATGGTGAGAGAAACAAGGAAATAAATGTAAACTGCAACAGTGTTAAAGGCAAAGTAATAAACTGTGCTTCCAGGGAAAAGCCTCCCAAAGAATTGGCAATTATGCTGAGATCTGATGAGTCATTAGTGCTAGTGAGGCAAAGAAGGAAGAAACTGTGTGTGTTTGCAGCAAAAAGAACAGCAATTTAAAAAGTCCGGGGCTGGAAGGTGCTGGAATTGGAAGAGCAGCCTAGCTAAACCAGGAATTAAGGAGGAGCTCAAACTGACAGGAGGCGAGAGCACAACCTTTCAGGATTTTGTAAGCCATGTTCATTAGTCTGATTTGTATTCTAGGAATAAGAGGATGACAGTGAATGATTCTGTGCACATTTTGAAAATCTGATACTTGCTGGAAAGGCTATATTCTATTTTACATTCCCCTACAGTTTCACCAACACTAAATATCATCTTAAGAATATGGTAGTTTTAACTACTGGATACTACCTTTTTTCATCTTTATTACCCATTTCCTATTGGAGTGCTTTTTTTTTTTACTGGATACAAATTATTTTTTACTGGACTGAATTTAAGACTTCATTTATTACCTTTTCTCTCTTTTGTGCTCTAATTATTTGCCTTTAAATTACTTATGTCAAAACATTATATACTCAGCAATCTTTAAAGATTCTGCCATAAAAGTGTTCTCTCACTCCAATGTTATATATTCACCTACATTTTCTTAGTATTTCCACGATTTGATTGCTCATATTCAATCATGATGTCTTGACATTTATAAATAGAAATCTAACTTTACTTTTCAAACGCTTAACTAAGCAGTCATTCCTGATGTCACTTTTATCATTGTAAGTAAACAAATCAGAAAATAATTTATTGATGTTTTCTTAATCTTCTACTCTGTTATCTAATCATATATATAAATATATATATAAATTATATATAAATATATAAAAATATATAAATTATATATAAACATATAAATATATAAATTATATATAAAATATATAAATTATATATAAATATATAAATTATATAAATATATACATTATATATAAATATATAATTATATAATGTATATATTTATATATTTATATTTATATATAAATATATAATTGTATAATATATATTTATATTTATATATAAACAATTATATAATATTTATATTTATATATAAACATAATTATATTATATATTTATATTTATATATAAATATATAATTATATTATATATTTATATTTATATATAAATATATAATTATATTATATATTTATATTTATATATAAATATATAATTATATTATATATTTATATTTTTATATTTACATATAAATATATATAATTATATATTATATATTTATATATTTATATTTATATGTAAATATAAATATATATGAATATATTATATATTATATATAAATATATATAATTATATATAATATAAAATATATAAATTATATAATATATATTATATATACAAATTATATATAATATATATTATATATAATTATATAAAAATATATAAATTTTTATATAATCATATATATAATCATATATAATCATATATAATCATATATATAATCACATATAATCAATCACATATAATCATATATATAATCACATATAATCATATATATAATCACATATAATCATATATCATACATATAATCACATATATAATCTCATATATAATCATATATATATAATCACATATATAATCATATATATATAATCACATATATAATCATATATATATAATCACATATATAATCATATATATATAATCACATATATAATCATATATATATAATCACATATATAATCATATATATATAATCACATATATATAATCATATATATATAATCACATATATATAATCATATATATATAATCACATATATAATCATATATATATAATCACATATATAATCATATATATATAATCACATATATAATCATATATATATAATCACATATATAATCATATATATATAATCACATATATATAATCATATATATATAATCACATATATAATCATATATATATAATCACATATATAATCATATATATAATCACATATATAATCATATATATAATCACATATATAATCATATATATAATCACATATATAATCATATATATATAATCACATATATAATCATATATATATAATCACATATATAATCATATATATAATCACATATATAATCATATATATAATCACATATATAATCATATATATATAATCACATATATAATCATATATATATAATCACATATATAATCATATATATATAATCACATATATAATCATATATATATAATCACATATATAATCATATATATATAATCACATATATAATCATATATATATAATCACATATATAATCATATATATATAATCACATATATAATCATATATATATAATCACATATATAATCATATATATATAATCACATATATAATCATATATATATAATCACATATATAATCATATATATATAATCACATATATAATCATATATATATAATCACATATATAATCATATATATATAATCACATATATAATCATATATATATAATCACATATATAATCATATATATATAATCACATATATAATCATATATATATAATCACATATATAATCATATATATATAATCATATATATATAATCATATATATAATCATATATATATAATCATATATATAATCATATATATATAATCATATATAATCATATATATATAATCATATATATAATCATATATATATAATCATATATATAATCATATATATATAATCATATATATAATCATATATATATAATCATATATATAATCATATATATATAATCATATATATAATCATATATATATAATCATATATATAATCATATATAATCATATATATAATCATATATAATCATATATATAATCATATATATATAATCATATATATAATCATATATATATAATCATATATATAATCATATATAATCATATATATATAATCATATATATAATCATATATATAATCATATATATAATCATATATATAATCATATATATAATCATATATATAATCATATATATAATCATATATATAATCATATATAATCATATATATAATCATATATAATCATATATATATATTTTTTCCCCTGGGCCACTACCACACTCATAATTTTATAATGTATTTCATGTGATATAAAGTTCTCCCACACATATTTGTTTTATTTAGCTATCCCATAAGAAACTTACTGCCTTCTCATGATACATTAAATTGGCTTTCACAGGGATTTTTAAATAAACTAATAAGGTTTCAATCTAACTAGGAGATACCCATCTGGAATGGAAAGAGGTGTAAATGACCTTTAAGACTTCAGCAACCCTTCCAAACAACTACTAAAATTTACATAAATGTTTGCATGTAATGGGTGAAGAGTTTGAACAAATATCCCATAAAACTGTTTACCATAATTGACTTTTTATTTAAAAAATTACACGGAGCAATTTCCAGCTTATCTTTTTTTATAAAAGTACTGCCTATATCAAACATTTTATATCACGTTAATTCCATTGAAGAGCTGCCTTTTTCTGTTAAGGTACTGATTCCAATTGATGGGATACATGCCCTTAATACAGAAAGTTTCCATTATTTATTCAAATATCAAAATTAAGATTATTGAGAAGTTTATTGCTTTATGGCTGGGCAAGATGCTACTAGAACATTTTAGGTAAATAATATTCTTTATTAAAAACTATGAGGTCATTCTGTTTAAAACTTTCAAGATAATTCACAGAAAACAGATATATTTATTCAAATTAAACATTAAAGGGCCAGGCTACTAGCTATAGACATTTACATGTGAAGCAGCTCTTTTTTTTTTTTTCTGAGACCGAGTCTCACTCTGTCTCCCAGGGTGGAGTGCAGTGGCCCAATCTCGGCTCACTGCAACCTCCGCCTCCTGGGTTCAGGCAATTCTCCTGCCTCAGCCTCCCGAGTAGCTGGGAATACAGGCGCGTGACACCACACCTGGCTAATTTTTTTGTATTTTTAGTAAGATGGGGTTTCGCCATGTTTGCCAAGCTGGTCTCGAACTCCTGACCTCAAGTAACCCACCCGCCTCGGCCTCCCAAAGTGCTGGGATTACAGACGTGAGTCATGGCGCCCGGCCAATGAAGCAGCTCTTTAAAGAAATAAGACATGAAAATAGGTCTGTCCTGGTATACTACACATAATTGAAATGAGTAACACCTGGAAGACCAATATTGTTATGCTATGTTCTGTTAGGATCTTAAAAAAAAAAAAAAAAATCAGATATTTAGTAGTCCATTCGTGCTTAAAATATTCATATGCATGAGAAGCCTAAAGAAAAAAAACACCTCTGTACATGATGATCAAAAGAAAGTTATAAATTTTTTTGAAATTGCACTGTTATTTAAACCACTTTCCTGAAGTCAGACCCTCCTTGTAGCTGGCACAATTTTTCAGGTCAATTGGCAACCTGGGGAGGCCCCTCTGGTATTAGTGAAGTAAAGAAGGTGGTGATGAAAGACCAAGCTGAAGCCATTAATCCAGGCCTTTGAATTGCACTGGCATCTTCACCTCCATCTTCTCCACTCTCATCTTCAAGCCCATCATCCATAAGACGCTCCTTTCAAGCAAAACAAGAAAGATACTCCTGAGTGATGTGAACGAGCATTAGCTCATAATAGAAGACAGTTAAATTCTTTGTAGAACAAAGGACTATGAAGTGGTATGTATGTATGTGGTCATTAGAAATCTTTAAGGCCAAAATTGATAAATTCCTCACTGTTCCAGTTTAAAAGGGACAACTGCCAATGCAATACAATAAATTCTTACCATGTATATAATTTTATTTCTAGGCTATTTTCAAGAAAAAAAAGTTACTTCTTCCCATTTAGTTATAATATATGACTGATTCAGTATAATATTCTAAGTTCTCCCAAATGAAACCACCACAATTTATATGTTAGCTTTCTTTCATGTGCCATTTCACAAATACTTATGGAACATCCAACATTCTTTCATCATGTTGGTCCCATACCGTGCTGGGAAAATCTCAGTATCTTAAGTATACAAAAGCTTCAATCACATACCATTTCTTCAAGTTCCAAGTTGTTTGCATTTTGCCCATCATTGTTAACTTCGGCATTATTGTTGGGAGCCTGCTGATGACCTCCTTCTTGCCTAAAAGGAAACCATCCAGCTTGGTGTCTGTTCAGTAAAATAAAGAGAAAATAAAATAAGTCACAGTTGTTTTTATTTGTAACACTATAAAATGTTATTAGTGTCCTATAAGAGAAAAATGATTAGAACTATAATAAATAAAAAGACCAAATCTCCCACTTCAGGACAGGGAACTACCCTTTTCAAAGCAATGACAGCAAAACAAAACCAACCCAAATCTCTAAGTCTATCAGGGACTTCACTGGCTCTATGTTAGTTATTAAAACATATCAGGAATCATAAATCTTTTCTGGTACTTTTCAAAATGAAATACAACTTAGATATTTGTTTGCCCCTTGGAGAGAAGGGAGCAGGGGAAAAATAGTCTACTTATGAAAAAAATCTGGCTTATACCTATAGAATCTACTATTGGTAATTCTAATGAAAGAGGACGACCTTATGCAGGAGTGCATCATACACTTGTTAAGTTCGAAATAATGGATAGAGTATGTCTCACTGAATGAACAACTTTTATAAAATACAGTAAACAAAAAATCTGCTTCTAAATAATTCTGATAAACATTCTCACTCAACAAAACCTGCCCTTGCTTTTGGCATCAAAAACATGACAGATATCTAAAGCCCAGCATTCATATTCCTTCACTCAACATTCACAACAGACTACCCTAGACCAGATTCTGTGCTGAACAGTTTCAGAAATTAAACCACAAAAAGTTAATGAACATCACTCACAAATAAACCAGTAGCATGGCTCCCATTACCATGATAAACCGACTAAAAGAAGAATAGAAGTATACAATGCTAAGGAGAATCGCAGCTCGTGAGAACGTGTACATCCAGTCTAGCCAGTCTCGATTGAAGTCTTCTTCATTTAGTACTGGACCTCCCTGTGCATTCATTTGAACATTCTCATTCATGGGTCGATTTTCTTGGGCCACTAGGTTTGGAGCTGGTGGGGGTTCTTCTCCAGGAACATGTGCCAAATTTAGAGGCTGTGAAGTAGTAGGCTGGGTTGGGTTGACATTTGATGTGGCCTGAGCTGAAACTGCAGCTTGACTGAAATAGTCACCAAAATAAATATTAAAAAGAAAAAAAAAACTTTACCATACCATATTTTTTTAAAACTTCTTGGGGAGCTATATGTATTTTTCATAAACCTAATATGGAATATCCCAACTGCTGCACCACATTTCTTAGGTAAGCACAAATTCCAGTGGAAAAGTGGAGCCAAGGTTGATGATAGATGTCGCACAGGAAAGGATGTTCTCTCAGCCTGGTATTGTAAGATGATAGGGGAAGGCAAAAGACGTGAGAGCAGCCATGTTAACCACTCCTCTCTCTTTCAATCAATTACCTTATCAGCTAATGAGATGTCCAAACCTTTTCATGAATGCCCCCTTTTGTTATTCTACACGGGATGAATACTCCCAAGCTCACCACCTACCTCTCCCTCAGACCCACGTTTTGAAAGGCTTGTCTAAAAATATATACTATTACTATACTGTGTGTCTACTGTCAGTGATAAATGATTTGTATTAGTATCCTAAAATCCTAAATACATCTCAGATAACAACCCTTCCACCCCAATACTGATTTGGAAGAACTCCAACTGGGGACCACTGATCCTTGTCAAGTTAGAAAGAATTGTGATTCTGAGGTTTGCTTATATAATTTGATTGCTTAAAATTTCCCAGTAAAGAATAAATTTCCTAGTAAAGTGATAACATATCTTGGATTTGCTTTAAATTATCCAACAGAAGGAAGAAAGTTGTAAAATAAGACTGACATGAATTGATAAATGTCAAAGCTGGGTGATAGGTACACATGGATTCCTTTTACTACTCTACCTTGTTATGTTTTTAAATTTTTCTACAATAAGAAGTTAATAATCAAGAGAGCACAAGAAAGTTAAATAAGTGGTTCCCAGGCTACAGAATCCTATTTAAGCCAGTATGCTAATACCTTGTACCTGTATAGGGCTTTTTAGTTTAGAAAACACTTCCTACTTCATGAATATTCTGATACACAGGTGAGTTACGTTATTTTAAAGGGGAGAAACTGAGGCTCTGAAGTTAAATGATGCACATAAGAGTATATGATTTAGCAGCAAGCATAATAAGCCCCCCTTATCTTACACAGTTCTTGTGAGGTTCACAAACGAGACAAGGTGGGGTACAGCATCCAGCAGAGTACTGAGCACAAAGCAGTCACTCAAATGATAACCATTACCATGGCAACATGTAAGGTATGAAGATCCTGTCTGGAGCCAAGGGCTTACGAAAGAGAGCCTTAGGATACGAGGTTCATAAAGCAGCTTAGCTTTATGGGGAAAGGTCTGGAGGAAGGACAAGGATGTAGACTTCACAGTGGGCAAGAGAATCAGTGGATATCTGGGTGGCTGCAGGAATGACTGACTTAATTATGTGTTATGAAATATAACCTGGCAAACCAGGCATGGTGGCTCATGCCTGTAATCCCGGCACTTTGGGTGGTCAAGGCAGGCAGATGGATCCCTTGAGGCCAGGAGTTCAAGATCAGCCTGGCCAATGTGGCAAAACCCCTGTCTGTACTAAAAATACAAAAATTACCAAGATGTGGTGGCACATATCTGTAATCTCAGCTACTGCGAGGCTGAGGCACAAGAATCGCTTGAACCCGGGAGGCGGAGGTTGCAGTGAACCAAGATTATGCCACTGCACTCTAGCCTAGGCAACAGAGTGAGACTCTGTCTCAAAAAAAAAGAAAGAAAGAAAGAAAGAAAGAAAGATAGATAGATAGATAGATAGATAGATAGATAGATAGATAGATATAGATAGATAAAAGAAATGTAACCCAGCAGCAGTATAAGGAAATACAGTAAAAAGACTAAAAGGAGAAAGAGCTATTGAAGTCAAGCGGACTTAGAATGAGAAAAGATCTGGGTGAAACATTGCAGGTAGCATATGGGGAAGGACAAAAGCTCTATTAACTCTTCATAAAATACTGCTTTCAGGAATAATAGAAGCCAGAATCAAAGCTGTTTATGGTTAAGAGCTTGAGTAATAAGAAGAGAGCTAGTATGACTGACGAAGAAGTGAGAAAGGAGAAGGCACTTAAAGAACAGAGGAATTGAATTTTAGATGTACTGAATTTGAGGTAAAGGCTCATTCCCCTATGGAAATCTTCCAACAATAAAGCAGAGACACAGGATGAAGCACAGGAGATGAGGAACCAGGATTCATCCACAGAGAGCTAACAACTAAGACCACGCAAAAAAGAAATCCAAGAGAACTACCCCCACAACTAAATCCCATCCTCTCTACCGACTATGAGTGCTGAGAAGCACGTAGTAACAAATATGTGATGAACTGAGAAAGAAATGTTAATAAAATGAGCTATTAAAGGACACAGAAAGACTGACCAGAAAGATAAAAAAGATACGGAAGACAAAAGAATCACAGAAACAAGGAGAGGAGAATGGTAAAGAGAAGCTAATCAATGTTAAATGAATGCAGAATGAGTTGAGGAGAATGAAGGCTGAGAAACTGTCCTCAATGCTAGGACTGTTCCATGCTGACCAGAATCAAAACGGACTAAATACTGAGAGTCAAGTAAGCATATTAGCTGCACTTGAGCCCTACATAAGCTATGGCCTCCCTGACATGATTCTATTCCTTTATTCATTTGACTAACCCTTCATGTATATTTGCTGCCTTCGAGTGAAACATTCCTAAGTTTTCTCCTCTTAAATTTATAAAATGTTATATTAAAAATCTGAATACTGCTAAATGTAATTAGGGAAGACAGGGAGGAGCCAAGGGCAGGGTTAGTTCATGTGAACTGGAGGTGAACCCTTTTTCCTTTAGTCAAAACAACATTAAATACATAAACAAATGAAATGCCAAATCAACTTACTTAGGATAAAAAGAAAACAAAGCAAATAACACACTGAGTAACTTAAAAAATGAACTCAGATTAACTTACTACTGCATATAATACTGATGAGCATACATCTGTTGCCACCACAGCATCTGCAGTGGGCTAAACGCGGGATACACTGGGAATCCAGGTGGAGCAGCTTGCCCAGGAAATTGGTTGTCTACATTTCTGCAAGAAATAAATAATGAGCTCTTTTAATGCTCTAGCAGCTAAAAGTATTATTCTAAATTTTCATTTCTGAACCCCAAGTCAACCATTGACAGAATATATTTAAATCTCACTGAAAAGAAAAATACTTATTTTCAACGATTCTTCAAATAAGACAATATGTCTTACATAAGTTGACCCAGGGCCCAACTATATAGAATAACTAACATTTCAGTCCAGTTTTAAAGGGAAAACAAAGAGAAACACCACAAAATGTACATCCAATCTAAACATTTATTATCTTCCCATTTCATTACATGAAGCCAAAAATACCTTCATTTTAAGTACATTTTCCTTAAGAAACAAAGCCCTAAAATAAATTTCATGACAAAATATTTTTGGGGAATGGTGAAATAGACAAATGATATTTTATATTAGTAATAAACTATTATTAAAATATAGCAGCTATGAGCTGTAAAATAAAAAAGAACATTACAAAAACCTGTAAAATATTCTGTAAAGAGACAAGATTAGTAGAACATGTTCACATATACATTCTTAAAGTAGGTTAAAATTTTATTTCTTTTTTTTTTTTTTGAGATGGAATCTCGCTCTTTCGCCCAGGCTGGAGTGCAGTGGCGTGATCTCGGCTCACTGAAACCTCTGCCTCCTGGATTCAAGCAATTCTCCTGCCTCAGTCTCCCAAGTAGCTGGGACTACAGGCATGCGCCACCACACCTGGCTAATTTTTTTTTTTGTATTTTTAGTAGAGACAGGGTTTCACTGTGTTGGCCAGGCTGGTCTCGAACTCCTGACCTCAGGTGATCCGCCCGCCTTGGACTCCCAGAGTGGTAGGATTACAGACTTGAGCCACTGCGCCTGGCCAAATTCTATTAATTCAGTAAAACTTGTGGAAGGTCACATTTAACTTCTCCATACTTCAGTTTCCTCACTTCTAAAATGGATCTAATAATAGAATCTTCCTCACAGGATTCTTACCCTGTATTCATGAAATGTTAGCTAGTTTTATTTTTACTCTCCCCCATTCCAACACCGAACATGATGCCAAAGTGTATAATGTGAGATTTGTAGAAAATCACATATATCAAGACAACTACAGAGATAAACAGGTAAGAAAATGCACAATTCTTTGTGAATTTGCTAACTCTTCTTCACATTACTTGATTTTTATCTTTAGCTGATACTAGTTTGGTCTATCCAGAGTGAGACAAGAATAAATTCATTAGCTATAATTTTATATTCTAAAGACTGTTTACACATACAATTGGTAATAATTGATTATAGAAACCTAACTTAGAAGAGCCTGGGGAGCTAAGCCTTATCAACAGGCTATACTTAAAGAAACCTGGTGCTAGGTAAGGCATCACCTTCCCCACATATTACCTGAACTTTCCTTATTCTTGATGGAGCAGTGGCAGCCACACAGGGTCCCATCCTCAAAAGACCCTTCAATCTCCTAATATTTTATATATATTTCCTTCATATAGGGTCCTATATAAGGGGGAAAAAACTTCAGCTCTCTTGGACACAGGACAACAGACGACACAGCATCTCCCCACCTCAAAAAAAGCAAAACTCAACCCAGCTATTCCTTTAAAAAGATGTCAGTTAGTGATCAACTCTGGAGAGAAAGCCATACCACTGAGGCAGAGAAGTATTTTAAAAACATTTGTTTTGTACATCTCAGCATTTACACCAGGGAGCTGATGCATCTCTGAGCAAATCTATAAAACTACCTAAATCAAGTATTACAGCAATGTGCTGTATCTAGATGTATATTTTAAATTTTATTAGTATTTCCCATTACGAAAAAACCCATCCCCTTGAAAGTAAATCTCCACCAATCTCTATCATTAATAAGAATGTCAAACAAGTCTGTTACTTCAACTGTAAAATGGGAAGGCTGGAGTTTGTCACTGTTTTTAAAGCTCAAGGGAGAAAAGCCACTAACCATTACTTTTTTAAAAAGTTATAGCTTCCCATGTCACCCTCCTGCATGCTGCCCAAAACATATGGAGAATATAAGGTGACTGTTGAAAATATGTTGCCAAAATAAATAAATAACCTCCCCAAGTATTCTTCCCTTTTTCCCTAATAAGTTAGAAAACTACTGGACGATATAATTGCCAAATGCATCCCAGGCCCAAGAGGACATACTATAATTTTCAGTTGTGTTCATTACCCTCAGACAAGATGGTATGCATTTGGTATTCTCCAGAAACAAGGAATAAAGGATCTGATGCTAAATTATAAAGTTATTAATAAAATATATAGGAATAGATACAATGAAACACATTACTTAAGAATTTAATATATTTTAGAGGATGCATCATTAAACAACAAGTTAAAGAGAATTGTTATTTAATGCTAGGAAAAAAGATGATCAAATCTGTGGGGGAAAAGAGTTTAAAAGCTTCATCTCATTCTGTGTATTCAAATAACAGAGCTGAAATAAAGTATTAAGAGTGAAACCACAGATAGCCTAGAAGAAACTAGAATTATTTACCAACCCTTTGGAGGAAGGACATTCCTAACTTAAGTAACAGAAGAAAGAAGAAAAAAAATCAACATATTTGACAACAAAATTTAAAGAGAAATGGCAGAGAAATGTTGCAATAAATTGTAGTTAATATGTTTTCTATATAAAGAACTGATAGAAACAGAATAATCATTAGGATATCAACTATTAATTAAAGCAAAGATAGCTTTTTTAAGTTTGTTTGCCAAGGTAGAAAAGATTAAATAAAAATATCCATTATTGGCAAGAGGTACAGGTAAAACCTAACTCTTTGATTGCTAGTGGCAGTATAAATTGGAATAAGCCGTTAAAACACAATTACAAAATTAAAGACCTTTAAAAATGTTTTGCTCTATGGAAAAAAAATTCTAGCTCATGGATAAGAAGAATCAATATCATTAAAATGGCCATACTATCCAAAGCAATTTGTAGATTCAATGCAATCCCTATGAAACTACCAATGACATTTTTCACAGAACTAGAAAAAACTATTTTAAAATCCTTATGGAACCAAAAAAGAGCCTGAATAGCCAAGGCAATCCCAGGCAAAAGGAACAAAGATGGAGGCATCATGTTACCCGACTTCAAACTACTGCAGGTCTACAGTAACCAAACCAGCGCAGTACTGGTACAAAAACAGACACACAGACCAATGGAACAAAATAGCCTGGAAATAAGGCTGCACACCTACAACTGTCTGATCTTTGATAAAGCTGACAAAAAACAAGCAATGGGAAAACTATTCAATAAATGGTGCTAGGATAACTGGCTAGTCATATGCAGAGGATTGAAACTGGACCCACCTTCCTTACGTCACAGACAAAAATCAACTCAAGGTGGTTTAAAGACTTACATGTAAAACTCAAAACTATAAAAATCCTGTAAGACAACCTAGGCAATACCATTCTGGACACAGGAATGGGCAAAGATTTCATGACAAAGATGCCAAAGCAATTGCAACAAAAGCAAAAATTGACACATAGGATCTAATTAAACTTAAGAGCTTCTGCACAGCAAAAGAAACTATCACCAGAGTAAACAAATACCCTACAGAATGGAAGAAAATATTTGCAAACTATACATCAGACAAAGGTCTAATATCTAGCATCTATAAAGAACTTAAACAATTTTAAAAGAAAAGAAAAACATTTAAAAAGTGGGCAAAGGACATGAACACACACTTTTCAAAAGAAGATATACATGTGGCCAACAAGCAAATGAAAAAAAGCTCAACATCACTGATCACTACAGAAATGCAAATCAAAACCATAATGAGATACCATATAACACCAGTCAGAATAGCTACTATTAAAAAGTTAAAAAATAACAGATGCTGGCAAGGTTGCAGAGAAAAGTGAACACTTCTACACTGTTGGTGGGAGTGTAAATTAGTTCAACCATTGTGGAAAGCAGAGTGGTGATTCCTCAAAGAACTACCATTTGACCCAGCAATTCCATTACTGGGTATATACCCAAAGAAATATAAATCATTCTATCATAAAGACATATGCATGTGAATGTTCATACAGCACTATTCACAATAGCAAAGACACAGAATCAACCTCAATGCTCATCAATGACAGATTGGATAAAGAAAAAGTACATATACACCATGGAACACTAAACAGTCATAAAAGAAAATGAGATCATGTCTTTTGCAGGAACATGGATGGAGCTGGAGGCCATTATCCTTAGGAAACTAACGCACAAACAGAAAACCAAATACCGCATGTTCTCACTTATTAGTGGGAGCTAAATGATGAGAACACATGGACACAAAGAGGAGAATAACAGACACTTCGGCGTACTTGAGAGTGGAGGGTGGGAGGAGGGAGAGTATCAGAAAAAATAACTACTGGGTACTAGGCTTAGTACCTGGGTGACCAAATAATCTGTAAAACCAACCTCCATGACACGAGTTTACCTATGTAACAAATCTGACCGTGTATCCATGAACCCAAAAGTTTTTCAAAAAGCTTTGCTCTTATGCCCAACTGCCCAAGTAATTCTGCTTTTGAAAATTAGCTTATAGAAATATGAAATATGGAAAAAAACTTCACATCTCTGCCCTTTAATAAAACCTTTATACATACTCCCACTTCCAGCCTGCTGTCCTCTAATAATAGAGAGAAACTGGAGACAGGGACAATAGTTCATTAATTTTTTTAAATATAGAGAATGTTATCATAGCACTTATCGCCATGTTGAAACTGCCTTTTTAACCGCACACCTATGTAGACATTTACTCTCTGACCTATCTACTTTGGCCCATTCCTACTGTAAGACACAAATCTATCCTAAATACAGCAAAGCCAAAATATAACAAAAACATGAAGGGATGTTTCCACAAAACTATTCATCAAACACTATTTATAATAGCAAAGATTGCAAATAACTCAAATATTTGTCAATATGAGGTTGGATGTCACAGTTTACGCACTGAATGAATTAGTATGCAGCTATAAAAAGGAATGAAGATCTCTCTCTACTCCTATGGAGTGACTTCTTAGATATTTACGTGAAATTTTGTTGAAAAACAATGTTAAGAAGAATATGCATAATAACATTTGTATAAGAATGAGGATATATTTATATGTGTGTATACATATATGTGTGTACACACACACACACACACACACTTTCATGAATTTTCCACAAAGAAACCAATGGAAAAAAAAACATAATAAAAATAAAATAATAAATTATTATGGAAAGGAAGAGAACAAGATGAGTGAAGAAAATGAAAATAAGCCTCTCTGAATGTATCTTGTTTTGACACTGGAACATTAATAATGTTTTATGTAATTAGAAAAAACTAAACTAAAAAGAAAAAATAGAAAACTGTTAAAAAAAAAAACTAAAGAAGTTTCAAGTTTAATAGTATAACCACACAGAGAATTATTCTACTGACTTCAAAACAATATTTTAACTATCTCTAGTAGGGTAACTACTAAATACAAAAAGAACAATAAAAGTTTTAAACCACATTCAGTGATCTTACAAAAGTGGAAATAGTACTGCTATTTTAAAACTATTTGAAAAACATAAGCATATATACATACAAATAAAGCAAATAAGTAATTATGCTAATTCATTAGGGACTAGGATGTTTTAGCATAGAAGATATATAAATACACATACCAAAGATGATTTGTGAAAACTCTTTAACTTTTAACCTAAATTTGAAATATCAGTATGAACTCATGATTCTTTTTTCCTTTTTTCTAAAACATACATAGCACCACCCACCCACGGGATAATTCCTTTAAAAAAAAAAAAAAGATGAACCTTAATTGAATTTAATCAGGCCCTAGATCTAACTACCAGTTTACAGGCAATATAGGATAAAGAAAAATGCTAAATGACACCACGAGAACTTAGTCAGCTATATTTAGACCACTGTGGGAAATAACACAGAACAACTACAGAAAGAGTATGAAGAAAGAAAAGAAAGGAAAAGGGAATTAGATTAGAAAAGCTTTAAGAAACATCAACCGGCCAGGGGCAGTGGCTCATGCCTGTAATCCCAGAACTCTGGGAGCCTGAGGCAGGTGGATCACTTGAGCTCAGGAGTTGGAGACCAGCCTGGCCAACATGGTGAAACCCCATCTCTACTAAAAATACAAAAATTAGCCAGTGTGGAGACGTGTGCCTATAGTCCCAGCTACTCAGGAGGCTGACACAGAAGAATCACTTGAACCCAGGAGGCAGAGGTTCCAGTGAGCCAAGATCGCACCACTGCACTCTAGCCTGGGGGAAACAGTGAGGCTCTGTCTCAACAAAAAAAAAAAGGAAACATCAACCAAATGCATTATGTCAGTCTCTTCGAATACTGATTCAATCAAAATAACTATAAAAAGACATCTGAGACACTCAGGGAAAACTGAACACAAAGTGAATACTAGATGATATTGAAGATTTTTAAATTTTGTTGAGATTTCTAATGGTATTGTGATTAAGATTTTTTAAAGCCCATAGCTACCATATCTGTTACAAATACACACTGTTTACAGATAAAATTATAAGGTCTAGGTTTTGTTTTAAACTCCAGCCCAAGGATAAAAAAGGAAACAGAAGGGGAACTAGATGAACAATGGTAGTTTGCTGATTGTTGAAGTTAGGTATTAGCTACACTGGGGTTCATTACAATATCTTCTGTACTTTGTGAATGTTTAAAAAGTACAATAAAGTCTTTAAAAATAAAAAAGCAGTATATAAAAATACTGACTGTTTAACCTAAATATCCATCAGCAGGGACTGGTTCATTAAATTATAGTAATCTGTATAATAGAATGCTGTGCAATTAATAAAGAATGAGACAGCTGGGCTTCCCTATAGTCACAGCTACTCGGGAAGCTAAGGCAGGAGGACTGCTTGAGCCCAGGAGTTCAGGGAAGTCTGGGCGATATAGTGAGATCCCATCTCTAACAAAATAAAAATAAAAACTAAAAAATATATATTATATAAACAAAGAATGGGACAGCTCTTGTGTATTAATGTGGTGCAGTTGTTAATATATTTAGTGAAAAAACAAGATATAGGCTAGTGTGTACAGTAAGCCCTCACTTCCATTGTCAATAGGTTCTTGGAAACTGTGACTTTAAACAAAACGATGTATAACAGGTCCTGGAATAATGTCATTTTTTTATAACATTAATGAAAAAAAAGTTGGTTTTGTTAATATTGTTTCACTTAAAGTTGCAGTTTCCAAGACCCTATCGTGATTTTAAGTGAGGACTTACTGCATAGCAAGTATGCCATTATGTGTTAAACACACATGTACACATGCATGCACATACACACATACTTGTGTAAGCACATTTTATCTCTAGAATAATACAGGGGAAACAGCTAATAATGGTTGCCTCTAAGGAGGGCAAGTGGTGTAAGACATAGAAATGAAACTCTTACATACTTTTGTTTCGTTTTGTTTTGTTTTGAACACGGTACCACTCACATGTATTACCTCTTAGCAAATAATTTTAAAAATAAATTGCCTGTTTAATCTACTGTCTCTCTGACCAGTCTCTGTGTTCCTAAGAATAGGGAATGGGCTTTATCCATTATTACTGTATCTCTAGCATCTAGCACAATAAATATGTTTTGAACAACTTCATATGAGCATTAAGAAAATATTGAAAATAAAATACTGATTATAAGCAACTATTTAATCTAGTAATTTGTAAATTCCACTTAATTATTCAACATTAAATGAAAACATGTAAGGTTACCAACACAGTAAAAATTTCAACTATATTAAATAAAAACATTTACAAAGTAAAGGATAATGAGCTGGGCACAGTGGTTCAAGCCTATAATCCTAGCTACTTGGGAGGCTGAGATGGTAGGACTGCTTGAAGCCAGGAGTTTGAGACCAGCCTAAGCAACATAACGAGACCCTATCTCTAAAAAAAAAATTTCAATTAGCTGGGCATGGTGGCACATGTCTGAAGTCCCAACTACTCAGGAAGCTGAGGTGGGAGGATCAGTTGAAACCAGAAGTTCAAGGCTGCAGTGAGCTATGATGGCACCACCACACTCCAGCCTCACCAACAGAGTGAGACCCCATCTATTTAAAAAAAGAAAAAGAAAGAAAGCATACTGGAAGAAAACACAAAATGTTAAATTAATTGTCTTCTTTTTTGGCAAAAAGCAAAATAAAATAGCAGAAACATGAGGAAAATGTAACTATTTGGAATGTGTAATATGCCTGTCCCCATAGAAAATGTCATATTCTTTATGCAAGGAAAACTGAGTAAGATAATAACCTGGTTTCTCCCTCTGCCCCTAGGAAAGTCACAGTGAGGAAACAGCTGAAATAAACAAGCTGGAGGAAATCACAGCTGGTGGCAGAAGTTCTGACAGCTTGTTTTTTTCTTTTCAGATAGGCTATACTAGTTAGCACTGTAAGATAATAACAGAAAAAAGGGAGCAAGGCAAATTCACTGAAACACATAAAATTACTGGAGTACCTTAGAAATTATGAAAAAAAACAAGAAGGAGAAAGACTGTCATTCACAATTATATACTTGAAAGCTATACCAAAAGACAATCATCGTAGGTTTTAAAAAGTTAAAATTACAGAGGAGAAGAGATTAAAGGAACTGGAAACTTCAGGAACAAACTTTCACAGGAAACTTGTTAAATTAGCCTTGCTTCCCCCACCACTCCATACAAGCGACCAAGCAGCAACCTCATGGAATCCCCACTGTGTTCCCAGAAGCCTCCTTTTCAAGACTCTGCGGTTGCTTTATTCTCCCTATTAACCCCCTTCAAGACAGCTCAAATGTTATCACCTCTGAAGTCCTTCCCACTCCTCCAAGCAGAGATAGTCCCGCCCTCCTCCAGGCTCCCTCAGCATTTTTTTCGAGGCCATGACAGCCCATCAGCAGATGGTAATTCATTTGCCTATCTGACCTACTTTCAGTGAGAAAGTACAGAAGTCATTTGCCTCTCCTGAGTGCCTAGTACACAGCAGATTCTAAAGTAAACATTTACTGAATGAAGTCACAGGGTCTTCATGCAAATAGATTTGCTCACACAGTCACCAATACTTAAAATCTGACGGGTAGATCTGACCAGAAAAAAGTTTTGAATTGTGGTTGGAGGTGGGACACCGCCATTACGAACAAAGTCAAAATACAAATGATAACCTAGGAAAGAACAGTGAAACAAATGATAGACAAAATAATCACTTCGGCAATGCTGTTAAGAATACAGGCCTCCAAGTTAAAAATGGATTTGAATTCTAGTTCTGCTATTGTGAACTTAGGCAAACTGCATAACCTTTAAGTCTCATTCTCCTCATCCATAAGTGGCAGATAACAGTGCTGAGACCAGAGTCTGTACAAAATGTAGTGAAGTAAGGCACATATAGGTGCTTAATACAATGCCTAACTTCTGCTAATGCTCAATAAGTATTAGTTATTAATATCCTTTTGGATAAAGTGTGGTAAATGAATTTTTAAAGATACCACCACACCAACAAATAAGCAACTCACAAAACATAAGGAATGCCTCTTTATCATGTCTCAGATTAAAATAAGGACATTCCAACTTATCACTTTAGCAAGTACATATCTGTACAAGTAAAGAGACTCAGGATCTTCAACATTACCGAGAAAGTAAACTGGTACAACTTTACTGCAATTTTGCAAGTCTTTAAGGGCCTCAAAAATCTTAAGAACACTTTGATTCAGGAATTCCCTTTGTCACAATTTATCCTAAAATAATAACTGCTAATATGTAAGCACACATATTTAAGAATGCTGATTATGGTAATATTTCACGGGAATAAAACTGACCAAATATTTATGGTAAAAGATCGCCCCAATTCTTCAGTCTTCTATAACAGGATTATACATGCATACTATGTGCCCCTCACTGGCAAAGCTGGTTTACGCTGGCTTACCTGGCTCATAACAGTAGACTGCTGAGCCATGATGGGAGTATTTACACCAGAGAAATCAGCAAATGCTACAAATCTAGGGCTTTATTTCCCTCACCCCCCTCCCAAAGCCAGCTGTTAAGCATTTATCAGCACAGCACCTGATGTAATTTTGCAATACTTACCCCTCTCAATGCTGCTGACCTGTTGAGAGTGGCCATGTGATTGCTTTGGCCAATGTAGTATTAGTAAATGTGACAGATAGAAGACTTCAAATGTGCTCAGTCATTAGCTTGCCCTCTTGTCTTCCTGTCATTTGCCATGAGAAGAATGTGTGCCACGAAATTACTGATCTAAAGAGAATGAGAAACTTGAAACAGACCTGAACTCAATCTACAACCCAAGGAAGAGCTGCACCAGTGACTAAAAGATCTGTGAACAAGAAAAATAAAATGTATTGTAAGCCACTGAGATTTTGAGGTTAGCATGCAGCAAAACTAACTAATACGTTCTCCATCAATATATGTGTGAACAAATTAGTAAACCTACATAAAGAAAAATCATACAGACTTTAAATGTTGTGGATTTATGGCCGGGAGCACTGGCTCACGCCTGTAATCCCAGCACTTTGGGAGGCCCAGGCAGGCGGATCACAAGGTCAGGAGATCAAGACCATCCTGATTAACATGGTGAAACCCCGTCTCTACTAAAAATACAAAAAATTAGCCAGGCGCGGTGGCGGGCGCCTGTAGTCCCAGCTACTTGGGAGGCTAAGGCAGGAGAATGGCGTGAACCTGGGAGGCGGAGCTTGCAGTGAGCTGAGATTGCGCCACTGCACTCCAGCCTGGGCGACAGAGCGAGACTCCATCTCTGAAAAAAAAAAAAAAAAAAGTTGTGGATTTATATTTGACCTGGAAATATGTCCAAGCTGTATTACGTTTTTAAGTTTACAAAACAAACAGTATGATGTTTCTATTTTAAAAGCACACACATAAGTGTTTAGAAGGATAGTTACTAAAACGTTAGTAATCGTTGTCAACAAAAAGTGTCAAACGGTGTAAAATATTTGAAGAGATTTATTCTGAGCCAAATACGAGTGACCGATGGTCTGTGACACAGCCCTCAGGAGATCCTGAGAACATGTGCCCAAGGTGGTCAGGGGATACCCTAGTTTTATACATTTTAGGGAGACATGAGACATCAAAAAGATGTGAAATATATATTGGTTTGGTCCAGAAAGGCAGGATAACTCAAAGCAGGGGCTTCCAGGTTATAGGCAGATTTTTAAAAAATATCATTGGCAATTGGGTGAAAGAATTATTATCAATAGAAAGGAATGTCTGAGTTATGATAAGGGGTTGTAAAGACCAAAGTTTTATCATATAGATAAAGCTCCAGGTAGCAGCCTTCAGAGAGAATAGATTGTAAATATTTCTTATCAGACTTAAGGTCTGTGTTGACGTTAAATGCTGGTCGGCTTTTCCTGAATTCTAGAAGGGAAGAGGGTATAATGAGGGATGTCCCACCCTCCCTTCCCATCATGGCCTGAACCAGTTTTTCAGGTTCACTCTGGAGTTTCCGGGCTAAGAGGAGAGGTCCACTCAGATGGTTGGGGGACTTGAGAATTTTATTTTTGGTTTATATGGTTATTTCTGAGTGCTGGGCTACAAGAAATTTTTACTTTTAAAAAATCAGACAATAGGGATTCTAAGAGACGCTTCATGATGGCTAACTAGAGGCATCTGATACTCACCTCCTCCACAAAAAAAGAACAAAAATACTAAGTAGATGATCACACTTCCAGTAGATCACCTAAGGGAGAATGCTGGAATTCAATAGAGAAGTGACAGGAAACACCTAAGGCAAAGAAGGAGAGGGAAGCAAGGCAGCCTGCTGCACTGGATGGGCTGGGAGCCTGGAAAGGCTCCCCAGTGCAGGGAAAGGTTAAGTGGGGACCCCCAGCAGTCTACATTCCCACTGCAGACTCCTGTAATCCTAGCCACAAGAGAGACCCTTAATGCACACGGGCCCCGAGACTAGCAGGAGACCACGTGAAGTCACTGCTCAAGAGGAGTTCACGATGGGTCCCACACACCTCCTAATTCCTAAGTAGCTACAGCAAGGCACCATTTTCAGAGTCCAACCCCAAGAGGGCTGCATCCTGCCCTGGGGCCCAAGAACTCCGGTACCTCACATCCCTGGAGCTTCACTGAGATCCCCTGTGCATGAGGGATAACTGATGTATCTTGGGCCACAGTGCAAGACATTGTCAGCAACCCCACACCTGTGAACGGTGCTACTGAGCATTTACAAGCACCCCGAGGACAGGCTACCAGCTTGCAGCTGCCATCTGAGACCAAAGTGTACCCCCCCACCAATTTACGACTGTTGTCATTGAAAGCAACCCAGCCCTCCCAGTAACAGGCTGCAGTGCATCTCCCGAGCACTGTACTGGAAGTCTGGGGATCACGCCATCCTCGCCTACCAGAACCAGCAGCTGCACAAACCACCAGGGAGCCTGAGATCAAGCCAGCCTGGCCCAGTTCCACCCACCTCCAGTGGCTGAGCATGCCATCCAGGGGCCTGTGGATTGCACCATCCACAACTGTTGGCACCTGAGTACTCCTCCCAGAGGCCTGAGGACCCAATCTGCCACTACTACCACAGCAGACACCCATGTGCATGCACTACCTGTGGGCTTGGGAACTGGCCCACCCAACCCATTGCAGTCATCACCAACACCACCACAGACTGCTTGGGAGCCAGAGGTTTGTCCCACCAATATTACTGCCATAATCCATGGCATATCCACTGCCTAGGGGCCTGATGACATGCCAAACTGCCCAGCCCACCACTGTCACTGATGGCATCCAAACAAGCTGACTGGAGGCCCCCCAAGAATTGGCCCACCTGGACCATCTCACACTGGTGCCAGCATATGCCACACTGGGGCCTAAGGATAGGCATACTCAGCCTACCACTGCCATCGCTGGGACCTAAAGATTGGCCCACCTGACACCCCTGTCCCCAGCAAAACTTCACCACAGTCTCCACTAAAAACCACACCCTAAGACACTGAGAAAATCAAACACTACTGACACTGTTCCTGACAAAATTCATACAGAGACTACACTATGGTATACATACAGAATCAAAGCCAAAGTGGCCTACCCGAACACCACCATAGACCCATCTTTAGGAAAAAGTGCCCCCCCCCCCACAAAAGCAAATGCAAAAAACTGAAGAAGGACTGTTATAGCACATGCACAGATATCAACATAAGGATAGAAGAAACATGAAAAAGCAAGGAAATATGACACTTCCAAAAGGACGTAATTCTCCAGCAATGGACTCCAGTGAAAAAAAAAATTGTGAAATCCAGAAAACTAATTCAAAATAATGATATTAAAGAAGCAAGAGAATTCAGATAAACAATATAAAAAAAATCTGAAAAACAATTCAGGATACAAATGAGAAATTTACCAAAGACACAGATATCATTAAAAAGTACCTGAGGAGAGTGAAAATCACCTGATGACCACTGAACAGGCCTAGAGATAAAAACTTCTTATCTGAGCAATTTAGAAGGCACCAAAGACTACCTGGTGACCATCAAACAGGTCATCCAGAGGCAAAACTCCTTATCTGGGGAATTTAGAGGTAATCAAACCTCCCTAGTATCTAAAGTCAGCATATGATTCCAGGCCTCTTTCAATTTTTATAAGTAACTAAAATTTCTATACATTTCTGGAATGCCATACTGAAACAAATTTTACAACCCTAAGCTACTGCCTTAAAGCCTATAAATGCTTCTAAGGAAAATCCACCACGGTGCGCTCAGTCCTCTCACTGAGGCACCCCGCTGCACCGTTTTGCAGCGTTCTTCCTTTCTAATAAAGTTTCCTTTTTCAAACCTGTACTGTTGTCAGTAAATTCTTTTTACCAACCCACAAGTTGACCACTTCCTGGTGCCAGGGCTCTGACACCTCGCCCAACAATCCTCAAATAGATACAATTCAAAAAGGTCTTCTCCACAACACATTATAGTCAAACTGTCAAAGGCAAAGAGAGAATTCTAAAAACAGCAAGAGAAAAGCATCCAGTCACTTAATGCTTAGAACCCCCAGCAGACTATCAGCAGATTTCTCAGCAGAAACCTTACAGGCCAGGAGAGAATAGGCAGATATATTTGAAGTGAAGAAAGAAAGAGAAAAAGAAAAGAAAAAAGGAAAGAAAGGCAGGAAGGAAAGAAAGGAAGGAAAGGAAGAAAAGGAAGGAGAGGGTGGGAGAAAGGGAGGAAGGGAGGGAAGAGAGGGAGGGAGGGGAAGGGAAGGGAGAGAAGGGAAAGAAGGAAGGAAAGGAAGGAACGTTTCTGCCAAGGATACTATACCCAGCAAAGTTATCCTTCATAAATGAAGGAGAAATAAAGTTTTTCCCAGACAAGAAAAAGCTGAAGGAACCCATCACCACTAGGCCGGCCCTCCAAGAAATAATTAAGGGAGCCCTATACCCAGAAGGAAACACATCAAAATATAAAACCCACTGGTAGAGCAAATACACAAATAAAAAAGAGAAAGAATTTATATGTCACCACTATAGAAAACCGCCAACCACAATGAAAAACAATATGAGAGAAAGAAAGGAAGAAATGCTATACGAAAAACAGAAATCAATTACTAAAATGACAGGAATAAGCCCTGTCATATCAATAATAATCCTGAATATAAATGAATTAAACTTATCACTTAAAAGATACAGAGGGGCTGAAAGAATTTTTTTAAATGATCCAACCACATGCTGCCTACAAGAAATTCATCTCAACTGTGAAGGCACAGACTGAAAGTAAGGGATGGAAAAAGATATTCCAAGTGAACAAAAATCAAAAGCAAACAAGAACATCTATCCTTATAACAGATAAAACAGACTTTAATTTAAAAACAGTAACAACAAAGAAGGTCATTATATAATGATAAAGGGATCAATTCAACAAAAAGATATAACTATTCTAAACATAAACGAATCCAACAACAGACCACTCAGTTCTATCAAGAAAACATGATCAGACCTAAAGGGAGGGACAGAATCCAATACAATAAGTGCTAGGGACATCAACACCCAACTCTCAGCATTACACAGATCATCTAGAGAAACACTGGATTCAAACTGCACTTTAGACCAAATGGACATAACAGACATTTACAGAACATTTCATCCAACAGGTACAGAATACACATTCTTCTCATCAGCCCATGGACCATTCTCCAGAATAGATTGTATGTTAGGCCACAAAACAAGTCTCAAAAAATTTTTAAAAATCAAAATCATATCAAGTATCTTTTATGATCACAACGGAATAACACTAGAAATCAGTAACAAGAGAAACTTTGGAAACTGTACAAAATACATGGAAATTAAACAACATGCTCCTAAATGACCATTGGGCCAAGGAAGAAATTAAGGAGGAGATAAAAAATGTTTGTGGTGTGTAGTGGTATATGCCTGTAATCCCAGCTACTCAGGAGGCTGAGGCAGAAGGACTGTTTCAGCCCAGGAGTTCTGCAGCGAGCTAGGATCACACACCACACTCCAGCCTGGTCAACACAGTGAGACTGTCTCTAAAACAACAACAAAAAGTTCTCGAAACAAATGAAAGTCAAAAAACAATATACCAAAACCTATGGAATACGACAAAAGTGGTGCTAAGAGAGATGTTTATAGCAATAAATGCTCACATCAAAAAAGTAGGAAGATTTTAAATAAACAATCCAAAAATACACCCCCAAGAACTAGAAAAGCAAGAACCACCTAACCCAAAATTAGTAGAGGGAAAGAAATAATAAAGATCAGGATAGACTGAAAAAACACAATACAAAAGATCAACAAAATAAAAACTTGGCTTTTTGAAAAGATAAAATCAATAAACCACTATCTAGGTAACAAAGAAAAAAAAAGACCCATATAAATAAAGTCAGATATGAAAAAGGAAACCTTACAACTGATACCACAGAAATATAAAAGAGAAATCATCAAGATATTATGAACAACTACACACTAATACATCAGAAAACCAAGCTATTATGAACAACTACACACTAATACATTAGAAAACCTAGAGAAAATGGGTAAATTCTTAGATACACACAGCCTGCCAAGATTGAATCAGGAAGAAACAGAAAACCTGAACAGACCAATAATGAGTAATGAGATTGAATCAGTAATTAAAAAAAAAAAAAAACTCCCAACAAAGAAAAGTCCAGGATTGGATGGCTTCGCTGCCAAATTTGACCAAAACTTTTTTTTTTTTTTTTTTTTTTTTTTTTTTTTTAAAGACAGAATCATGCTCTGTTGCCCAGGCTGGAGTGCAGTGGCACAATCTTGGCTGACTGCAACCTCCACCTTCTGGGTCCAAGTGATTCTCATGCTTCAGCTACCTGAACAGCTGGGATTACAGGCATACACCACTACATCCAACTAATTTTTGTGGGTTTTATTTATTTATTTATTTGAGATAGAGTCTCACTCTGTTGCCCAGGCTGAAGTGCAGTGGCGCAATCTCAGCTCACTGCAACCTCCACCTCCTGGGTTCAAGCGATGCTCCTGCCTCAACCTCCCGAGTAGCTGGGATTATAGGCATGCACCACGACGCCCAGCTAATTTTTGCATTAGTAGAGACAGGGTTTCACAATGTTGGCCAGGCTGGTCTCAAAACTTCTGGCCTCAAGCGATCCACCCACCTCAGCCTCCCAATGTGCTGGGATTACACGCATGAGCCACTGTGCCCAGCCTTGACCAATCTTATAAAGAAGAATTAACACCAATTCTCCTCATACTACTCCAAAACATTGAAGAGGAGGGAATTCTACAAGGCATTAACCTGATACTAAAACCAGAGAAGGACACAACAAAAACAACAAAAAACTACAGGTCAACGATGAACACAGACACAAAAATCCTCAACAAAATACAGCAAACCAAATCCAACAGCACATCAAAAAGAGAATACATCATCATCAAATGGGATTTATCCCAGGGATGCAAGAATGATTCAATAGATGCAAATCAATAAACATGATACATCACATCAACAGAATGAAGGACAAAAACCATATGATCATCTCAACATCCCTTCATAATAAAAGCTCTCAACAAACTAGGCATAGACGGAACATATCTCAACATAAAAAAGACCATATATAACAAACCCACAGCTAACATCATACTGAATAAGTAAATCTGAAAGCCTTTCCTCTAAGAGCTGGAAAAAGACAAGGATCCCTACTTTCACCAGTCTTTTTCAACACAGTACTGGGAGTCCTAGCCAGAGCCATCAAGCAAGAGAAAGTAAGAAAAGGCAGCCAAATTGGAAAAGAGGAAGTCAAACCATCCCTCTTTGTAGATAAAGACTCCACCAATAAACTCTTAGATTTGGAAAGTTACAGGATACAAAATCAAAATACAAAAATCAGTAACATTTCTACACACCAAAAACAAACTAGCTAAGAAAGAAATCGAGCCGAGTGTGGTGGCTCATGCCTGTAATCCCAGCACTTTGGGAGGCCGAGGTGGGCAGATCACCTGAGGTCAGGAGTTTGAGACCAGCCTGGCCATAATGGTGAAACTCTGCCTCTACTAAAAATACAAAACATTAGCCGGGCATCATGGCAGACACCTGTAATCCCACTTACTTGGGAGGCTGAGGCAGGAGAATCTCTTGAACCAGAGAGACAGAGGTTGCAGTGAGCTGAGATTGTGCCACTGCACTCCAGACTGGGAAACAAGAGCGAAACTTCATTTCAAAAAAATAAAAATAAAAAAAGAAATAAATAAATAAATCAAGAAGACAATCCCCCTTACAATAGCTACAAAAAAATACAATAAAATACTTAGGAATAAATTTAACCAAGTAGGTTAAAGACCTCTATAAGGAAAACTATAAAACACTAATGAAAGAAATTGAAGAGGATATAAACAAATGGAAAGACACCCTATGCTCATGAATCAGAAGAGCTCATATCATTAAAATTACCATATTGCCCAAAGCAATCTATAAATTCAATGAAAATACCAATGTCATTTTTTACAGAATTAGAAAAAAAATCCTAAAATTCATATAGAACAAAAAAAGAGCCTGAACAGTGAAAGTAATCCTGAACAAAAGAACAAAGCTGGAGGCATCACACTATTTGACTTGAAAATATATTACAAGGCTATAGTAACCAAAATAGCATGGTATTGGTATAAAAATAGACACAGAAGACCAATGGAATATAACAGAGAAGACAGAAATAAATCCAGGTAGTTACAACTAACTGATTTTCCTTTTTTTTTTTTTTTCTAAATGTTTCTCAAAAAGCCAACTGATTTTCAACAAAGGTGTCAAGAACATACACTGGGGAAAGAACACCCTCCCTTCGATAAATGGTGCTGGAAAAACTGGCTAGCCATATGCAGAAGAATAAAACTGAACCCCTTTCTCTCACCGTATAAAAAAATCAACTCAAGACAGATTAAAGACTTAAACTTAAGACCTGAAATATAAAACTACTAAAAGAAAACAGGGGAAACACTTCAGGATATAGGTCTCATCAAAAATTTTACGGCTAAGACATCTAGAACACAGACAACAAAAACAAAAATAGACAAATGAGACTATATTAAACTAAAAAGCACAGCAAATGAAGCAATCAACAGAGTGAAGAGGCAACTGCTGAATGGGAGAAAATACCTGCAAACTATTCAGCTGACAAGGAACTAATATGTAGAATATACAAAGAACTCATATAACTCTTCTTACAGTTAATAAAACAAATAATCCCATTAAAAAGTAAGCAAAGGACATGAATAGCTATTTCTCAAGGAAGACATACAATGGCAAACAGGTATATGAAAAAAATGCTCAACATGACTCAGTAGGGAAATGCAAATCAAAACCACAACGAAATTTAATTTTACCCGTTAGAATGGCTATTATTAAAAAGACAAAAAAACAATAGATACTGGCTAGGATGGGGAGAAAAGGGACCTCCTATACACTGTTGGTGGGAATGTAAATTAGTACAGCCACTAGGGAAAACAATATGGAGATTTCTCAAAAAACTTAACACAGTTTGGGTGTGGTAGCTCATACGTGTAATTCCAGTACTTTGGGAGGTCGAGGTGGGAGAATCGCTTGAGCCCAGGAGTATGATCATGCTGCTGCACTCCAGCCTGGGCAACAGAGCAAGAGACCTTCTCTCAAAAAAAAAAAAAAAAAAAAAAATGGCCAGGCGCGGTGGCTCACGCCTGTAATCCCAGCACTTTGGGAGGCCGAGGAGGGCGGATCACAAGGTCAGGAGATCGAGACCATCCTGGCTAACACTGTGAAACCCCGTCTCTACTAAAAAATACAAAAAAAAAAAAAAATTAGCCAGGTGCTGTGGCGGGCGCTTGTAGTCCCTCCTACTAGGGAGGCTGAGGCAGGAGGAGAATGGCAGGAACCTGGGAGGTGGAGCTTGCAGTGAGCCGAGATCGCGCCACTGCACTCCAGCCTGGGAGACACAGCGAGACTCTGTCTCAAAAAAAAAGAAAAAAACCACTACACATAAAACTACCCTATGATCCAGCAATCCCACTACTAGCTGGCTATTTATCCAAAGGAAAAGTATGTCAAAGATACCTGCACTCCCATGTTTACTGCAGCACTGTTCAGAATAGCAAAGATGGAATCAATCTAAGTGTTCATTAAAGGGCAAATAAGAAAATGTGCTATATATAGACAATAGAACACTATTTCGCCATAAAAGAGGATGAAATCCTGTCATTTGCAGCAACACAGATGGCACTGGAGGTCATTATGTTATGTGAAATAAGCCAGGACAGAAAAAACATATATTTCATATTCTCACTCATATATGGAAGCTAAGTAAGTTCCTCTCATGGAGGTAGAGAGCAGATTGATAGACACAAGGGGCTAGGAAGGGTGCTGGGAGTGGTGGGGGTGAGGTGATGAAGGGAAGATGAAAAGTTGGTTAATGGGTATAAATACAGCAGAGTAGGCTGACTATAGGTTAGCAACAATGCTGTAAATTTCAAAACAGCTACAAGGGCAGACTTGAAATCTTACCAACACACAGAAATGATAAATACTCTAGGTGATGGACACCGTAAATACCCTGACTTGATCATTACACATTCTATGCATGTGTAATGATCATCACATGAACTCCATAAATATGTGCAAATAACAATTTTAAAAATAAATTATAACAAAACAGACAATACAGATGGGTACAATAAGTAGCTTTTCAGATTTGTTATAAAACAAGGCTGTTAATATTTCAGCAGGAAAAACTGAATGTACAAAACTGGGTGTTTTATAAACCAGCCAGTAATGTTAGAGTAAATAAACCGCACAACAGACTGAGTCCAAAAACAGTCAAGACTTACAAATGGAACTTTGTAAATGAACAGCCAGTGTTGTAGGTAATGTATTGCTTTGTCCTTCTCATGTTTTCTCAGGAGCTAGGTAGGCAAATAATCAACTACATTTGGATTTCCCAAAGTGAGGTTCCCAGGGTATTGTTAGATTGGCAGACTTCTGAACACCATCTCAAAACTAGTGATTCAAAACTTCAGGGAGTAGGGACCAGAAATGTGCAATTTTCAGTTTTAATACACTCACTAAATATTGAGAACGCTAACCTACATGGTGGTAAACAACACATGCAGACTAGCTAATTATAAGCTATACATAAATTTGAAAACAAAGAGCAGAGCTGTTTTATTTTGATAGCAAATTGTTCAAGGTCACTAAATTACTGCTCTTGCACATTTTAAGGCTAAGACTATGTTAAATAAAATTTACTTAAAGTATAAAGCCTTTATCAGAAAAAATGACAACTATGAGAATAAGTCAAATCATGTTCATTGTTGAACTGAATAACCTAATTACTGAACTGTCACATCAATTGCTTTATAAATCAACAAATACTCTCTCCAAATATAAACACTTCTTTTCTAGCACCTAACACAAGCATTCATTTGACTGTTTTAGTGTACCATACAGAGATGCTTATAAATGTTTGCTGAATGTACAACATTCACTTATAAGGATGAAAGAATTTATAAGTAATTGCTAATATATCACTATGTACCAGTTACTGTTTTAATCACTTTATGGACACTAACTCTTTTAAACCACATAGAAATCCTGTAAGAGTTCTATTATCCCCCAAATAATGAGAAAATGGAAGCACAGTAGAGAAGAGACTTGCCCAAACTAGTCACAAAATTCAAACCCAGATTCACAAGATTCAAACCCAGGCAGGCTGGCTCCAGAATCTGTAAAATCATTAAGCTATACTGCCTTCATTATTAAAAATAAAATATTATTCATCTAGTAATAGATTCCCTAGGTGAAGCTCAAATATCTTTGTTGCTCAGTACTTTAACACTCACTTTTGGCAAAATATTTCAGATTTTTCTTTTTTTTCTTTTTTCCTGTTCTATGTCATCTTTATTTTTTTTAATTCCTTTATTTTATTTTATTTTACTTTAAGTTCTAGGGTACATGTTCACAACATGCAGGTTACATATGTATACATGTGCCATGTTGGTCTGCTGCACCCATTAACTCGTCATTTACATTAGGTATATCTCCTAATGCTATCCCTCCCCCCTCCCCCAACCCCACAACAGGCCCCAGTGTGTGATGTTCCCCACCCTGTGTCCATGGGTCCTCATTGTTCAGTTCCCACCTATGAGTGAGAACATACGGTGTTTTGTTTTCTGTCCTTGCGATAGTTTGCTCAGAATGATGGTTTCCAGCTTCATCCATGTCCCTATGAAGGACATGAACGTATCCTTTTTTATGGCGGCATAGTATTCCATGGTGCATATGTGCCACATTTCCTTAATCCAGTCTATCACTGATGGACATTTGGGTTGGTTCCAAGCCTTTGCTATTGTGAACAGTGCCACAATAAACATACGTGTGCATATGTCTTTATACCAGCACGATTTATAATCATTTGGGTATATGCCCAGTAATGGGATGGCTGGGTCAAATGGTATTTCTAGTTCTAGATCCTTGAGGAATCGCCACAGTCTTCCACAATGGTTGAACTAGTTTCCAGTCCCACCAACAATGTAAAAGCATTCCTATTTCTCCACATCCTCTCCAGCACCTGTTGTTTCCTGACTTTTTAATGATCGCCATTCTAACTGGTGTGAGATGGCATCTCGTTGTGGTTTTGATTTGCATTTCGCTGATGGTCAGTGATGATGAGCATTTTTTCATGTGTCTATTGGCTGCATAAATGTCTTCTTTTGAGAAGTGCCTGTTCATATACTTTGCCCACTTGTTAATGGGGTTGTTTGATTTTTTCTTGTAAATTTGTTTAAGTTCTTCATAGATTCTGGATATTAGCCCTTTGTCAGATGGGTATATTATAAAAATTTTCTCCCATTCTGTAGGTTGCCTGTTCACTCTGATGGTAGTTTCTTTTGCTGGGCAGAAGCTCTTTAGTTTAATTAGATCCCATTGGTCAATTTTGGCTTTTGATGCCATTGCTTTTGGTGTTTTAGACATGAAGTCCTTGCCCATGCCTATGTCCTGAATGGTATTGCCTAGGTTTTCTTCTTGGGTTTTTATGGTTTTAGGTCTAACATTTAAGTCTTTAATCCATCTTGAATTAGATGTGTGGTATTATTTCCAAGGGCTCTATTCTGTTCCACTAGTCTATATCTCTGTTTTGGTACCAGTACCATGCTGTTTTGGTTACTGTAGCCTTGTAGTATAGTTTGAGGTCAGGTAGCGTGATGCCTCCAACTTTGTTCTTTTGGCTTAGGACTGACTTGGCAATGCGGGCTCTTTTTTGGTTCCATATGAATTTTAGTTTTTTCCAATTCTGTGAAGAAAGTCACTGGTAGCTTGATGGGGATGGCACTGAATCTATGAATTACCTTGGGCAGTATGGCCATTTTCACGATATTGATTCTTCCTATCCATGAGCATGGAATGTTCTTCCATTTGTTTGTGTCCTCTTTTATTTCGCTGAGCAGTGGTTTGTAGTTCTCCTTGAAGAGGTCCTTCACATCCCTTGTAATTTGAATTCCTAGGTATTTTATTCTCTTTGAAGCAATTGTGAATGGGAGTTCACTCATGATTTGGCTCTCTGTCTGTCTGTTATTGGTGTATAGGAATGCTTGTGAATTTTGCACATTGATTTTGTATCCTGAGACTTTGCTGAAGTTGCTTATCAGCTTATAAGGAGATTTTGGGCTGAGATGATAGGGTTTTCTAAATATACAATCATGTCATCTGCAAACAGGGACAATTTGACTTCCTCGTTTCCTAACTGAATACCCTTTATTGCTTTCTCTTGCCTGATTGCCCTGGCCAGAACTTCCAACATTACGTTGAAAAGGAGTGGTGAGAGACGGCATCCCTGTCTTGTGCCAGTTTTCAAAGGGAATGCTTCCAGTTTTTGCCCATGCAGTATGATATTGGCTGTGGGTGTGTCATAAACAGCTTTTATTATTTTGAGATACGTCCCATCAATACCTAATTTATTGAGAGTTTTTAGCATGAAGAGCTGTTGAATTTTGTAAAGGCCTTTTCTGCATCTATTGAGATAATCATGTGGTTTCTGTCTTTAGTTCTGTTTATAGGATGGATTATGTTTATGGATTTGCATATGTTAAACCAGCCTTGCATCCCAGGGATGAAGCTGACTTGATCATGGTGGATAAGCTTTTTGATGTGCTGCTGGATTCAGTTTGCCAGTATTTTATTGAGGATTTTTACATCGATGTTCATCAGGGATATTGGTCTAAAATTCTCTTTTTTTGTTGTGTCTCTGCCAGGCTTTGGTATCAGGATGATGCTGGCCTCATAAAATGAATTAGGGAGGATCCCCTCTTTTTCTGTTGATTGGAATAGTTTCAGAAGGAATGGAATCAGCCCCTCTTTGTACCTCTGGTAGAATTCAGCTGTGAATCTGTCTGGTCTTGGACTTTTTTTGGTTGGTAGGCTATTAATTATTGCCTCAATTTCAGAACTCGTTATTGGTCTATTCAGGGATTCAACTTCTTCCTGGTTTAGTCTTGGGAGGGTGTATGTGTCAAGGAATTTATCCATTTCTTCTAGATTTTCTAGTTTATTTGCATAGAGGTGTTTATAGTACTCTCTGATGGCCACATTTCTGTGGGATCGGTGGTGATATCCCCTTTATCATTTTTTATTGGGTCTATTTGATTCTTCTCGCTTTTGTTCTTTATTAGTCTTGCTAGTGGTCTATCAATTTTGTTGATCTTTTCAAAAAACCAGCTCCTAGCTTCATTGATATTTTTGAAGGGTTTTTTGTGTCTATCTCCTTCAGTTCTGCTCTGATCTTAGTTATTTCTTGCCTTCTGCCAGCTTTTGAATGCGTTTGGTCTTCCTTCTCTAGTTCTTTTAATTGTGATGTTAGGGTGTCAATTTTAGATCTCTCCTGCTTTCTCTTGTGGGCATTTAGTGCTATAAATTTCCCTCTACACACTGCATTAAATGTGTCCCAGAGATTCTGGTATGTTGTGTCTTTGTTCTCATTGATTTCAAAGAACATCTTTATTTCTGCCTTCATTTCGTTATGTACCCAGTAGTCATTCAGGAGCAGGTTGTTCAGTTTCCATGTAGTTGAGCGGTTTTGACTGAGTTTCTTAATTCTGAGCTTTAGTTTGATTGCACTGTGGTCTGAGAGACAGTTTGTTATAATTTCTGTTCTTTTACTGAGTAAATTTGTTATAATTTACTGTTCTTTTATTTGCTGAGGAGTGCTTTACTTCCAACTATGTGGTCAATTTTGGAGTAAGTGTGATGTGGTGCTGACAAGAATGTATATTCTGTTGTTTTGGAGTGGAGAGTTCTGCAGGTGTCTATTAGATCTGCTTGGTGCAGAGCTGAGTTCAATTCCTGGATATCCTTGTTAACTTTCTGTCTCGGGGATCTGTCTAATGTTGACAGTGGGGTGTTAAAGTCTCCCATTATTATTGCATGGGAGTCTAAGTCTCTTTGTAGGTCTTTAAGGACTTGCTTTATGAATCTGGGTCCTCCTGTATTGGGTGCACATATATTTAAGATAGTTAGCTCTTCTTGTTGAATTGATCCCTTTACCATTATGTAATGGCCTTTTGTCTCTTTTGATCTGTTGGTTTAAAGTCTGTTTTATCAGAGACTAGGACTGCAACCCGTGCCTTTTTTTTTGTTTTCCATTTGCTTGGTAGATCTTCCTCCATCCCTTTATTTTGAGCCTATGTGTGTCTCTGCATGTGAGATGGGTTTCCTGAATACAGCAGATGGGTCTTGACTCTATCCAATTTGCCAGTCTGTGTCTTTTAATTGGAGCATTTAGCCCATTTACATTTAAGGTTAATATTATTATGTGTGAATTTGATCCTGTCATTATGATGTTAGCTGGTTATTTTGCTCATTAGTTGATGCAGTTTCTCCCTAGTATAGATGGTCTTTACAATTTGGCATGTTTTTGCAGGGCTGGTACCGGTTGCTCCTTTCCGTGTTTTAGTGCTTCCTTCAGGAGCTCTTGTAAGGCAGGCCTGGTTGTGACAAAATCTCTCAGCATTTGTTTGTCTGTAAAGGATTTTATTTCTCCATCACTTATGAAGCTGAGTTTGGCTGAATATGAAATTCTGGGTTGAAAATTCTTTTCTTTAAGAATATTGAATATTGGCCCCCACTCTCTCCTGGCTTGTAGAGTTTCTGCCGAGAGATCAGCTGTTAGTCTGATGGGTTTCCCTTTGTGGGTAATGAGACCTTTCTCTCTGGCTGCCCTTAACATTTTTTTCTTCATTTCAACTTTGGTGAATCTGACAATTATGTGTCTTGGAATTGCTATTCTTGAGGAGTATCTTTGTGGCATTCTCTGTATTTCCTGAATTTGAATGTTGGCCTGCCTCACTAGGTTGGGGAAGTTCTCCTGGATGATATCCTGAAGAGTGCTTTCCAACTTGGTTGCATTCTCTCCATCACTTTCAGGTACACCAATCAGATGTAGATTTGGTCTTCTCACATAGTCCCATATTTCTTGGAGGCTTTGTTCATTTCTTTTTACTCTTTTTTCTCTAAACTTCTCTTCTCACTTCATTTCATTCATTTGATCTTCAATCACTGATCCCCTTTCTTCCATTTAATCAAATCAGCTACTGAAGCTTGTGCATGCATCACGTAGTTCTCATGCCATGGTTTTCAGCTCCATCAGGTCATTTATGGACTTATCTACGCTGTTTATTCTCATTAGCCATTTGTCTACTCTTTTTTCAACGTTTTTAGCTTCTTTGTGATGGGTTCAAACATCCTCCTTTAGCTCGGAGAAGTTTGTTATTACCGATTGTCTGAAGCCACCTTCTCTCGACTCGTCAAAGTCATTCTCCATACAGCTTTGTTCCACTGCTGGCAAGGAGCTCATGTTGCTGCCTAATCCTTCCTCTGGAAGCTTCATCTCAGAGGGGCACCCAGCCTTATGAAGTGCCAGTCACCCCCCTACTGGGAGATGCCTCCCAGTTAGGCTACTCGGGGGTCAGGGACCCACTTGAGGAGGCAGTCTGTCCGTTCTCAGATCTCAAACTCAGTGCTGGGAGAACCACTACTCTCTTCAAAGCTGTCACACAGGGACATTTAAGTCTGCAGAAGTTTCTGCTGCCTTTTGTTCAGCTATGCCCTGCCCCTAGAGGTGGAGTCTACAGAGGCAGGGAGGCCTCCTTGAGCCGAGGTGGGCTCCACCCAGTTCGAGCTTCCTGGCCACTTTGTTTATGTACTCAAGCCTCAGCAATGGCAGATGCCCCTCCCTCAGCCTTGCTGTCGCCTTGCAGTTTGATTTCAGACTGCTGTGCTAGCAATGAGCAGGGCTCCTTGGGCATGGGACCCTCTGAGCCATGCGTGGGATATAATCTCCTGGTGAGCCGTTTGCTAAGGCCGTTGGAAAAGCACAGTATTAGGGTGGGAGTGTCCCGATTTTCCAGGTGCAGTCTCTCACGGCTTCCCTTTTCTAGTAAAGGGAATTCCCCGACCCCTTGCGCTTCCCAGGTGAGGCGATGCCCCGCCCTGCTCCATGGGCTGCACCTACTTGTCTGGCAAGCCCCAGTGAGATGAACCCAGTACCTCAGCTGGAAATGCAGAAATCGCCCATCTTCTGCATCGTTCATGCTGGGAGCTGCAGACTGGAGCTATTCCTATTCGGCCATCTTGGTGCCACCTATTTTAGACTTTTCTAATCAGCTTAATATACTTCGAAGAGCTGAATGCTTTTGTCTTTTATGTTTATTAATTTTCTCAATAGCCTAGTTTAGAGAAATTATTAATCTTTTACCAATGTATCTATGGTCTTATTCTGAAGACCTGTAATCTTATAAGCTTGATTTGTTTATTACAAAATATATTCACTGTAAGTAGGAGAAAGAGTTATAAATTTTATCCAGAGATAACCACTATTAATGTGGCACTATATATTTTTCCAGGCTTATTTATAATACTCCCACCTTCCACCACTACCACCAAATAAAATAAGTAAAATCACTCTGTATAAACTGAGAGGAACTTACTCTGTGAAAAAGAAAGGAAGTGAATTACTGTCATAAGACAAAGTATTTGAAGCTACTGTTCCATAATATAAACTCTGAGAACACTGCTTTTTACAAGTAAATCTTGGTTTATATTAATAGTAATCACTTTCTGAAAACAAAAATAGTTTCACAGGTACTTTATGAAAGTCTACAACCAGCCTCATCTAAACACTTATTTTGAAAGAAAAGGCTTCACATTCAAGAAATCTGAGACAAATTAGTTCTCTTCTATTTGCTATATATTCAGCTTTGTTTTTCTGTATTAATAACTGAATTAAGTTTAAAGTTCTAAGTAAAAAGTACCTGAGTGTTTATGCTGTCCTGTTGAGCACAGCAGTCAATAGCTACTCCTTGGTTACACCACCTACATTACAATTCTGAGGTCCTAGCCATATTCTCATTTCTAGCTCCATCATCATGGATCCAGACCAGTGCCACACACTGCAGCCCCACGGCTTGATATGCAACACAGAAATTATCACTATCTGTTACTCAAGCTTCCTTTACCTCAAAAATAATGAACAATAATACCCCAGTAAAACAGTCTGCTTTCAGACACAACCCTGGTCCAAACCATGTTCTCCAAGATCCTACTCTCTAAGCTGCTTTACCTGTGGCTGCATTTCCTCTGGAAGTGCCTAACCCAAGGGGCCTGCTGTAATTGCTAAATATAGGGTGACTATGGCAAGCTTCTTAAGAAAACTGCTTTATAAAACTCTCAATACAACAAAGATTCTGGACAACATGCAGCAAGATTAGCATATCCCTGTAATACATCATGGTTTTACTCTAGCACAGTTGTTACCAAGTTGATTAGAAACACTTGTGGAACGTTTAAAAACTTTTAAAAACAGATTGCTGGGCTCTGTACTCTTCCAAGTATACCTTCACTCAACCACATTTCTCTAAAGACTAAATTGAGTAGATCTATAGTGAGACTGAGTAAAAAAAAATTAGTTACGTAGATCCTTGCTATTCAAAGTGTGGTCCAAACATCAGAAGCATTAGCATCATCTAGGAGCTTGTCAGAAATGCAGATTCTCAGGCCCCATCATACCTATTGAATACAAACCTGCAGCTCAACAAGGTCTCCCGGTGATTAGGACAAACATTCAAGATTGAAAGCACTGCCCTACATGATTCTGATGTGCAGTCAGGTTTGAAAAGCAGTGCTCTTCTTAACCCTCTAGTTCTCAAAATACAAAATCAAATATATGAATAAATTTAAAATGTACTTTAATTACTGCAAAGAGGCTACAGTGAAACTCAAAAGCAATTCATTTTTAGGGGGCCCCAATCACATTCTATAGCTACCACAATTTCACTTACCCTTGCATTACATATGGAAACTGGTGACTCTGTGCTTGGTCAGTTTGTGCTTGTGGAAGGGTACGCTGCCTCAATCCTTCTGAGGAAGAACCCGCAGCTAAAGACAAGGTTTCTTGACCAGATGATGGAGTTGTTGATCCTGAATGATCTGAACTCTACAAATAAAAATGTAATTTTTAAAAGGAGATTTAGTTCTTTACAATCATAAAATTACAGGCACATTACTAAAAACGTATTCATGAAATCCCTCTGCAAAATAACATTTCAGAAATTTACTGTTTTAAATCTTGTGTCCAGTATAAGTAGATATTTTAATTTTGATAAGTCAAAACTTATCAAAACTGCTTAATTAAACTAAAATATTCCATTTTTTCAACTAGAAATGGCTGAGGAGCAGAATAATAATATACAAAAACAGCATATTAAATTCTGAGGATTAAGTTAATGCATAAAAAGCTCTTTTCACATGATTAATGCATGCAAAGCTCCTTTCATGATGCCTACCACATACATTTATTGAAAGTGTTCAACAAATGGTACTAATTACTGAGTCATTTAAACAGTTACTATGTGCCAAGTACTGTACAACATGCTATTGTTAACACATTGGTTTAAAGTAATGAGAAACAGGCTAGAAATCAAAAGATCTAAAATCTAGTGTTATCTCTGACATTAACAAGAGTTATAACCTTAAAGGTTCACTTAACCTCTCAGAGTTTCCACTTTCCTACAGAAAATGAGATTGGACTAAATTTTCAAGATTCCTTTCAGTTCTAAAATTCTATTAGTTTATAGAAATCACCAACAAATATTGCTTTTTTACAAAATGAACTACGAGAATCAAGATGTTAATCAGGAATTTTTTATTATCATGCTCAAATTTTTTTATTCTTGTGCTCATGGATTCAGTAACCATAAACAATATAACTCCCTGAAGACCATCCCAATTTGTTTGAAAATAGTTTGTCAAGTGTTTCATGTACATTTAAAACACAATTACATTTTACATAAATTATAGTTCTTCCACTTTAAAAAGCTAGGTACAGCATTATTTTAACATCCTTCCTTTAATAATTTTGTTAAATTGTATTTTACCCGTACTGCCTTCCTATTGACAGGATGTCTTTTTGCATGACTCCCATGCTAAGTCCTGCAATGTGAAAGGTCCAAAACTGTCTTTTGCAAAACAGTCCACACCAGTCTTTTGCAAGACTAACAAAAACTTTTAAAATGTTACTTCACACACAATAGATATCAAATATCTTACTAAGGAGTCCGGATTCTTAGGAACATAAACTGGGAAAGGTTTCTTTGTCAGCAAGATTTCTCATTAAATGGGCCATCATAATACGTTGTTCATTAATACAATTATTAGAAGAAAAGCCTAGTCATTTGGCAGCACAACCTAATTTCTCTAGAACTAATGATTTCTGACCTTATTAGGTAATTATTTTATGATTAGATCTTTAAAACATTTTCAAGTCCCTTGAAATTTCTGAACCATGAAAAATTAAGGTGAATTCAACTTAACATTCCTTTGATATTTTTCAGGCTTTCATAACACTCTGAAAAAAACAAATATACACACTAATGACACAAAATCATGGCTGAGCAACCCACTGGACAAGTCAAAGTCAGAGGGTTCTTTCCCAACAAAAATTGAAGCAATGCAACTGTGTCCGACAACTACAAAAAAAAAAACTCTGTGCCAATGCCAATGTCTGTGCCTTTCCATGCCAAGGCAGGAAACATACGAAGACCCTTGGGTGTTTTGACAAGGCATATTTTATTTAGTTTAATGTAAGCTAAATTCCCATGGCTGGTACTAGGAAATACTTACCATTAAGAGTATACGAATTAAATACAGCAACTGGAGAAGCTAGTTTCTTAAAGAAGCAGTTAACTAGTATCTATTGAGAGAGTTTTCAGCTAGCTCCCACCCCTGTCACTTGTGCTCTCTTTCAAGCTTTGGCTGGATTCTTGACAAGGAAAGCATACTTAGCAGTAGAAAAGTTCCCTGACTGCTCAAGAAGTTGAAAGCAAGCTTCCACTCATCCAATCCTCTCACCTGCAAAGGTGTCATAGAAAGCTTTTATGGGAAATCAAAAATAACATAAAAGGATTGGGGACAATGTTTTTGAAATTTGTAGAAAATGTCTAAATTGATAAGGTCAACTATTACAAAACATTTCCAAAACAATTTTAGGCAGATGGAAAAATAAGGATGGAGGAATGAATACCCAAGTCTGAAAGAGATTAATACATTAAGTATTTCCTCCCCAAGCAGGTGGAATGTACACCCAAATCCAGTCATTTTTAAAAAACAAAATCCTTGACCAAGTCGTCTACTTCAAGAAGATTTAGGGTACTTAAATTTTAAACAATTTAATCCACCTTGAATAAAATATACTATTTTAAATACCTGGCATATTTCTGAAATGTCATTGGCCTAAGAGTTTATATTATATAACTGTAACATAATTCCGTTTTCTGAGTATTCCAGTAATTAAACCTTTGAAGATTAAATCTATTACTGACCTGCCATACAGCAAATTATAACTCAAGGTGAATAGACTTCAAGGGATAACACTGCGTATTAGACCTTTCAAAATGGTAAACTTTACAAAATGCCTAACTTTAGTTCAAAACACAATCTCAAAATTCACAAGCTCCAATTGTTCTGTTTTTCATTTAGTTTTTAGAAGCAAAAAATAAGACGACGACGAAAAAAAAAGAAAAGTTCAATGTTTACTCCTCCCAAAACAACTCACAGAATTGCTGCTGGATGCCAATGCTTCATGACCTTCTCTATTGGTGCTGGATTTTGGAGAACTGGGAGGAGTCCGAGAAGTACATACTAGATGAACCATATGATACTCATCTTGCTAAAATTAAAGAAGATTACATTTAAAGGGTAGTACTACAAAATGTACAGTTCAAAAAGTCAGTAGCTAAACTGAAATACTTAAAACTTAGGTCCCTTTCGAGCCTAGCCATTCTATTACTGATAAATTGTTATCATTTGAAGGTAAATTTGTCATTTTATTTGTGATCCTTTTGAATTCAATATTTTCTCCATACTTGGAAAATGATCTAAATACTCTGCAATTGCTGTGTTAAAAAATGATTTTGCATACGAAGCAGTCTTAAAGCAAACAATGTTGTGAAAGTTGTATCAGCACAATCTATAATTTCAGCGTGAAAACACCTAGCACCTTAAACTTTTTACAGTTTACATATTTCCATCACTTGAGGCTTAGCAACTATAAAATAAACTCAAATAACTTCATCATAATCACATTTGCCTTAATTTTAGCAAGGTGATTTTTTTTACTCTTTTTTTCAGTCAAAAACTATTTTTATCTATAACACCTATACGCAGATATAAAGCATACATTTAAACTATATTCTGTAAATATCCCATGTTTTTCCATAAACCTAGAAATATGACTGAAGAAAAATATTCCAAATAACGATTAGGGTTGGCATTTTAGCTTAGTGAGATCATAAGCATATTTATTTATACTTAGACATAAAGCCAGCAAATAAGATGGGGAAAGGAAAGAAGGAATAAAGGAGGACAGAGAACAATGAAGGATGAGTCAGCAAGTTTTTTAAAAAGAAAAGAACAGAATGACAAAGAAAAAGGAGCAGAAAGAAAGATAACCAAATGGGGAGAAAGGGAAACAAAGCTACTAGAAACTATGAATGTATCACTTGCCTACCATGAACCTATAATTGTGCTTAATTTGGAGACAAATCCAAGAAAGGGTACAACAAGCCCTTCCTTAAAGAGGCTCATGATATTGTTAAGAGGGTAGACTAGTGCACTACAGCACAATTAGAGAAACACAGAGAACAGTCTTTTTTTCATGAAACTGAGAAGCCCAACCTTAATTGCTTTAGGAGTTTGGAGGAAGAAGTTACTAAGGGTTAGAATGCTAAAGAAAGGCTTCAGAGACAGCATGACAGAAGGTACGCCTGGCAAAGGAGGTTGAAGACACTCCTAATTTTCAATGTCTCCCTTAGCTTCTTAATACAGAATATTAACAAGTGTACAAGTATAAGATGTTGATCCTTAGAAACCTAGTTCCAAAAGGTCATTATTAATCACAATTAATTCACAGAATTTATCTTGGGAATGTTTCTATAAAACATTTTGTGACTAAATAGGTAAAGCTAATGGCAGTATTTAACTGAAAAAAGTAAAGGGGTACATTGACTTTAATAAAAACAGTTGAAAGAACTATTCAAAACATAAATGTATTACTCAAAATGTTTTATATAGGGGCACAAGAGTTCTTTGACTGAAGCAGTTTTTATTTTAAATTGTTTGGCCTGAAACCATTCCTGGCAGCAAAAATCTTTTTAAAAGTCTTCATGTGCAGATTTAAGCTATCCTTGGCATAAAATAATTAATATATCTATATTTCAAAGAGCAGATGGCAGAAAGGACTATACTGAAATATATTTTATTTCTGAGCACCAGCATAAAAACAAGAGAAAAAAAAGAACAGCCAGAATACAGAGGTTTTTAGGGCTATTCTAAGTGATACTATACTGGTGGAGACATGTCATTATATATTTGCCAAAACTCATAGAAAGTGCAACACCAAGAGTGAACCCTAACATAACATACATTGGGTGATAATGTATGTCAATGTAAGCTCACTGATTGTAACAAATGTACTACTTTGGTGTGGGATGCTGATAGTGGGGCAGGCTGTGCCTATGTGGGGTCAGAGAATGTAAGAGAAATTGCTGTACTTTCTGTTCAATTTTGCTATAAACCTAAAACAGCTCTAAAAAATTGTTTAAAAAAAAAAGAGGAAAGAAAGAAAAAAAAACCTGCTGCAAATTCCACTATTTTTGAGGGAGTGGGTATTACACCATGTTAGCAATTTGAAACTACATATTGCCAATAACAGCAAGAAGTCACATTGGCAAAGCTAAAATGTCAACTGTCTAAGCAGAAGGAATATACTAATATATTTTTTTTAAGTTTCCCATAGGTGATCATAAACATACAGGAGAAGACACAGATCTTCTAAATTAGATAAGGAATATCCACAACAACAGTCAGAGTTAAGTCAAAGATCTAAGGCAAAACAAAGAAGAAATTCAATTCTGCTATACTCACCAACAAAAAGCAACATTTCAAATGCTGAAAAGCTCTATAAGTATAAATTCCACAAATGAACATAAGCTAAAAGCTACCACTAAAATAAATAGCCTTCAAGTTGATTTTATTGAAAATATTGAAATATAAAAATGTATTGAAATATATCTTAGCTGTCAGCACCCACAAAGTTTGCTAACTGATGGACCAGTTAATTTCCTCCTGAAATTAAACTCCCAACTCAAGCAATTTGTATAAAAATATCATGCAGCTGGCAAAAAGGAGATTAAGAGGAAAGACTGTTATCAATGAAAATCCGTCACCACTACTGAACATTCTACTTCTACACTACTGACGTCAATAGCATCTTCTTACAAAAAATGACAAACACCTGAACATGAATACGTAATCGTACTTCAGATTTAACTATCAGATGGATATACAGAACCGTTACCTAAACTAATAAGAAACTATCATGTTACTTTCTAATTTATCTTTACTTGTTACACTACCCAAAGGGATTGATTTTACGTATCTAAAAACTGAACTGGTTGAATACAATTTCAGAACATATCTCCTCTCACATTCTGAATGTATCTGGTATTAAATAGGGGTAGAAAAGCTTACTTTTCTGAGAATGTCTTTCAGCTGCAGATGATCGGGAAGCAGTCTGCCCGAATACACCAATCTCTGATCCTTCGTCAACTAAGAAATGGGACAAAGAAAAGAATTCAACTTTTCTAATTATGCAAATTGAAGGTTGGGAATAACATGCCTAATTATGGGTAAAATAAAACTCCCTTTAGGCACAAGTAAGCAGAAAACTGACACAATTTAAGAATTTTTGTTTTTCCAAATTCTACTTAAGAAAAAAACATTTAAGAGTTCAGCAAATGGTAGTGTATCTATTGTAGCTATAATAAAGTACAGATAATTAATACATTTAAAAACCTGAGGAGGGGGAACAGGTAGGTAAATTGGAAGTCTGTCTTTTCAACTGTAATGCAATGCATATATGACTATCATTAAAAAATCTTCAAGACTATATAAATGAGAAAGTGGTTGGCCTTATATTAATCGTCAAGAGTAGGATAAAATTTCGATGTCACCAGAATCATTTTGCCTTATTTTGTCAATTTTTCATCTAAGATAATATATAAGACTTACTTTCTTCCTTACTAATATTGTGCAGAACAATTTATTGGTTTTAATTCAAGAGCCATTTAGATTTAGTTATAAATTTACTTACTATTCTAATTATTATTCCTGCCACTATCACAAATACCTTTGTTAAGTTTTTCAAAAACACAAGACTAAAGAAAAATCAACACAAGTGCATGGAGAGTCAGTTGCCATCTCTATACGCAACCAGAATATGAAATTATGTAAAATTAAAGCATCTGTATATACTCCACATAAGGCCTACTTCATAACTGCAAAACAGGTGAATGTTCTTTGAATTTTATCAAAACAAATACTAGCTATATCAGTAATTGTTAAATATGCCAAATCCAAGTCACAACTATAACAATTTTTAAGACTATGTATTCAACACGGCTACTACAAAAGGGTCTTCTTATATTAAAATTAGCCATAATAGAAATTATCACACTAAGATCTGTGGTTCAGGCATCCTTACACATCAAAGGTATAGCTATCCTTCCAAGATACTTAACCATTACACATATTCCAGTTTCTCCTGGAAGCATTTTGGAGTGTGCCGTTCCTCAAATGCACATGTACAAACTCCTATATATAAACAATCAAATACAGTGCACAGGTTTTAAAATCATAAGTCTTACAACCTGTATATATATATATATATATATATATAGAGAGAGAGAGAGAGAGAGAGAGAGAGAGAGAGAGGAGCACTGTGGTATCGTAAAATGTATTTGGTTTTCATGCTGTTTCCTGCCGAATAGCTCCTAAAATCCTTGGAATCTTCAGAAAGATGAGTATCTTTAGTGCGCTAATAAGACAACTGGTGGCTGGGGGACCCTACAATTTAACAGGGGAACCAACAAAGTGATTAGAAGGTTGCAACTTTCAGTCCCACCCCCACCCCCAACCTCCAGAGAGGGAGAGTGGCTTAAGGTTGAGTTGACAAACCAATGACCAATGATTTAATCAATCACGCCTACCTAATGAAGCTTCCATAAAACCCAAAAGGACTGAGTTCTGAGAGCTCCAGCATAGTAGGATGAGTCGAAGTTCCTCAAGAGTGGATGGGCCCAGAAAGGGCATGGAAGCTCTGAGCCCTTTCTCCAAGAACTCGTCCTACGCATCTCTCTTCCATTTGTATCCTTTGTAATAATATCCTTTGTAAGTGAGCAAATATAAGTAACATGTTTCCTTGAGTTCTGTGAGCTGCACTAACAAATTAATTGAACCCCAGGAGGGGGTCACGGGAACCCCAATTTATAACCAGTTGGTCAAAAACACAGACCACAACCTGTGCTTGGGACCACATATGAAGGGGGGCAGTCTTGTGGGATTGAGCCCTCAACCTGTGGAATCTATCCCCAGGTAGATAGTGACAGAAGTACACTGAATTAAAGGACATTCAGCTGGTGTCCTCTGGAGAATTATCTGCAGAACTCCTTGTTGTTGGAGAGAAATCCCCACACATTTTGGTGACCAGACATTACAGAAGCATTCTGTATTGCGTGCTGTGAGAGCATAGTAGGAGAAACTCAGTTAGTTTTTTCCTATATCCATATAGGCACTGAATGGCAAACTATATGACCATAAGTTGAATGCTAAATATATAATCAATGATTTAATTCCTGCCCAAAATGAATTATCCAATGCTTTATAAATCTCTATAATGTACTTATTACAATTTGAAACTAAAGAAGTTTCTTGTATTACAGTCATCATAAACTATCACTTTTTTACCAGACCAAACATTTAATAAATAGGTACTTTTATGTTATATCATCACTCTGCATAAAGGACATCAGTCTCTTTTTGTGAATTTTTTTCCTTTATAAAAATTATCAAACATACATACAGTGGAGGGAATAAAATGAACCCCCAGGTACCATCTTCAAGAACTCTCAAGTACCCAGCTTCAACAATTACCAAATTTTGCTATTCTTGTCTCATCCATCCCTCATTTCTTTTCTTCAAAGAGAATACTGTATTTTAATCTTTTTTTAAAAAAAATGTAGAGACGGGGTCTCACTCTGTTTTCCAGGCTGAAGTGCAGTGGCTATTCACAGGTGCGATCATGGTACACACTGCAGCCCCGAACTCCTGGGCTCAAGTAATCCTCCCGCCTCAGCCTCTGGAGTAGCTGGGACTCCAGATATATGCCACTGTAGCCAGCTGAGTACTGTATTTTAAAGCAATATTACACATCATTTCTCTTCACCTGTACAAATTTAGTAAGTTTTATAATAACCATAATGTTACCACATTCAACAAATAATTCCTTAATATGTAATATCCAATGCAGCTCAACTCTTCCCACTTGCCCAAAAATGCTTTTTAAAGATGATTTGAATCAGAATCCAAATAAGGTTCACACACAAAATTTGACTGTTATGCCTCTTTTAATCTTTTAACAGTTTCTATTTTTAAAAAATTTTTCCCAGGCTATTTATGTGTTGAAGAAATTGATTGTCTCGTAGAACTTTCCAGTCTGATTAGGCAAACTGTATCTTCCTGGTATTGCTCAGCATATTCCTGTAGTTCCTATACAATGTAGTTAGATCTAGAGGGCTGATCAGATTCCAATTCCTTTTTGTATGACAAGAGGACTTTTGACAAGGGGAACCTCAAATTGCACATTTTTGACCGGTAGGAGTCCCTACAAGGTGGCTCCTGCATCACTTTAACATGACCTCTATCTCTAATAGTAGCTTCCCTGCTCTCAGGCACAAAATGCCCCAGAAGTTCATCTTACACATTTCACGCCCCAGACCTGGAATCAGCCATTGCTCCAGGATCCATGATTCATTTTAATGGGAAATGGTATCTAAAGACCAAAATCTGGGAGCTAGGAGTACTGTTTTTACTTGTCATTACTTCTTCAGTAAGCAGAGCTAGAAAATATGTATTTTTATAAAGAGAAACTTAAATCCTGAGTTCACTGTGACATTTCCAATTAAATAGTATTCACTCATTTTATTTGTATCTTCTCTCACCCTGAAAATCTTTCTTGCTAATGACACTAATAAATACCTGCCATTAGCAAATGTACTAATTTGTTTTATCCTACTACATGTAATCTCAAATTAACAATAACAAGATTGTTACTAACAATATTGAACAAAGTTTAAGATTTCTTATTGATCTTCTCTGTCCTTAGGATATAGGTCACTAGTCAAAATACAGTGTTTCAAAGTTACTTGAAATAATAATTCTTGTAACTGTGTCATCATCCTGACATTTTTTAATTCTTGTTTTCATTTAGAGATTTCTCTATTTTTTTATAATTATATCTAACAAAAAATGGCAATAAGGTAAAAACTATAAACAAGGTGCATTCAAAGAGGCTTTAGTTCTGTCCTTGTCCCCTCTATGATTTTGGATTGCCCTTACAATGCTTAACAACATAACAAAGCTGAATACACACATACTCCTATTTTCCTCCTTTTCTTACATAAAAAGTAGTACAGTATACTTACTCTATTGCATCTTGTTTTCTCACTTAATAAACCAGGGAGATTACTGCTTAGCAGCATAAAAATATTTTCCCCATTCTTTTTAACAAATGCACAATCCTCCATTATATGAAAGTACTATAGTTTGTTAATGGATATTTGAGCATTTCTAGGCTTTCATTATTACGTATAGTGTCCTCCCTTCATATTATTCTATTTATCTCTATATTTTCCCATAGCATCCTGCAATAAGGAGATCATTAATGCCATTGATAAAGGTAATCTTGATGGTGTAGCAGGGTAAAAACCTAATTGGAATTGATTCAAGAGAAAAGGAGAGACACGTAGAGATAGCAAATATATACAACTTATAAACAGTTTTGCACTTAAAGGAAGAAATAGGACAATAGCTAGAAGGGAAATGGGATCAAGAGAGGGTCTTCCTCTTGGTTTGTTTTATTCTTTTGTGCTTTTGTCTTCTTCAAGCGAGAAATAATGTGTTTATATGCCAACAGAAGTAATTCAGTAGAAAGGAAAAAACTGATGATGCAAGAGAGAAAAACAATTTCAAGAGCAATGTCCTTCAGCAGCTAATAAGGGATGGGGGTCTTGTGTAGAGGAGTTGGACTTACAGAACAATATGACAGATGTAGCTAAAGAGATGCTAAGAAACTTATACAAGATCCCATCACCAGCACTCTGTGCCTCAGTTTCCTTATCTGTAAGTTAAGAGAGATAATAGATTGTATCTCACATGGCTTAATTTTCATAACAACGGAAATGCACATAAACTAGAACAGAACACAATGCCTACTGAGTATTCAATTAACATCAGGTGCAAATTTCTAGTACCTGCTCCTCCCACATCATGCAGTTTCATGAGGCTCTAATGAGATTATGGAAAAGTACAGAAAAGTTGAATGACTAACAGCAGGCTGTGTATGTTCATTATGCATAAGAACATGATTTGGATGCTGCTAAAGCAGGTTGGGTTAAAGTTGCAATGACTGTCACTTCACATTATTAAAAAAAAAAACAAAGTCCCAATTCACATTAGAACTTTCAAGTCTCAGTTTTTTTTTTGTTGTTTTTTTTTTTTGTTTTGAGACAGAGTCTCGCTCTGTCACCCAGGCTGGAGTGCAGTGGCACGATCTTGGCTCACTGCAACCTCTGCCTCCCAGGTTCAAACAATTCTCCTGCCTCAGCCTTCGGAGTAGCTGGGATTACAGTCGTGCACCACCACACCCTGCTAATTTTTGTATATTTAGCAGAGATGGGATTTCACCATGTTGGCCAGGCTGGTCTCAAACTCCTGGCCTCAAGTGATCCGCCCGCCTCAGCCTCCTAAAGCGCTGGGATTACAGGCGCGAGCCACCAGGCCCAGCCTAAAGTCTCAGTTTAAAATGACATTTATAAATCACAAAAGGAAATCTTTTAATTAATTTTACCTTCTCTACGAGAAAAAATACTTTGATGTTAGTCAAAGAAGTCCATATCCAAAACATAAGTTATCTAACTTATGTTTTTTTATTTTTGGTTAAAGAATGTAGTATTTACCAACTACTTCTAGATGTTAGTATATTATCTGCTTTCTACATGGGTAATCTCCATTTTCCTATTAAACTGTAAAAGTAATGGAATTTGTCAGATATTTTATCATAAGCATCACTTCTAAGCAAGATAGGGAAAAAATATGCTGGAAAACTCAGTATTTGGGACTACTGATCAAAATACATATAAATGGAGTACACTGGCAATCCTACTTAAAATGTTTACTCCCATAATTTGTTAGTAGACAGGTTTAAAACAAATTTTTCACGGAAACAATAGGTCATTTTCAGTCAGAGACTTCAAAAGCCAAAGCTTGGAAAACTTTGCAATGCAATACAAGTTAAATAAATTTAGGAAGATCATTTAGTTAAAAATAGATGTACTGAAATCTCATGAAGGCTATAAAGTGATTATCCAGATTATTGATAATATTAATTTTTTATCCAGAAAAAAACTCAGAAGATTTTGAGAATTCTTAGTCCCAGAACTATAGGTCCCACACATACAAATAATTATTAAATTTAAAAGCTAGCACATATTGTATTTAACCCAAAATACAGCTAACTGAAGTAGTATGACTAGTATCCCAGAAAGAGACTGGTAATCCCTTATCTCCAAGTCCTTCTTTTTTAAAACCACCTACACCTACTAAACAGAACAGTTAGGCAATAGCTAAGCAAGTCTGTCAGCAGTAGGAGGAAAAGATGCAATAGCACCCAGCAAAAGTTTCTGACTTTTGAAAGGAGAAAGACAGACACCGCAGCCTTTATCATTTGCTTCTCTGGAAGAGGAATCAAGGTTTAGAAAAACCATTAGTAGGCGTGTGTACATTTCATTCATATCACTGGTTTTTGCCCTGCCAGAGTCTTTGCTAAATTTCCCATCCAATTCTAAACATTAGGGTTCTTCAGACAAGTTGCAAATTTGTCTCTCTGTCCAAGGCCTCACCCTCTCAGACCCAGATTCATATACCCAACTGCTATGAGATTTGACATCTTCATATATTTTAATAGGCAACTCAAATTCTACAATGCATTTCAATTCCCAATTCCCTAAATCCTTCCTCTTACTTCTTCCCTATCCCATAACAACCTGTGACCAGTTGTTTAAGCCAAAAACCTGGGCATCATCCTCAACTTTTCTTTCTTTTGCCTTGCCTCCCATATCTAACCATCGTCAAATCCTATAGACTCTATCTCCAAAAGTTCTCTCAGATCAGTCTACTTCTTTCTACCTACACTGCCATTACCCTAATCTAAACCATCATCTCCTGCCTGGGCATCTGCAATAGTCTTTTAATTGGTTTTCTTGCTTCCATTCTACAGTCAGCAGCTCCAGTGATCTTTTAAAAACTTAAATCAGCCAGGCATGGTGGTTCATACCTGTAATCCCAGCACTCTGGGAGGCTGAGGCAGAAGGATTGCTTGAGCCCAGGCTTTCAAGACCAGCCTGGGCAACATAGCAAGACTCCATCTCCTCAAATTTTTTTTTAAATGTAGCCAGGTGTGGTAGGGCATGCTTGTAGTTCCAGCTGCTTGGGAGGCTGAGGTGAGAGGATCACTTGAGCCCAGGAGTTCGAGGCTGCAGTGAGCTATGATCACTCCCACTGCACACTAGCCTGGGTGACAGAGGAAGACCCTGTCTCAAAAAACCAAAAAACAAAAACAACAAAACAAACAAAACAAACTTAGATCAATCCTGTCACTCTCTGATGGATTCCCACTACAATGGATTTAATTCAAATTCCTTTCCATGGCCAGATCTGGCTTCTGTCTCTCTCCAAACTCCCCGATAGTATTCTTTCCTCCTTACTCACTAGCCAAACTGACATTCACTTAGCTCCCAAGCTCTCTCAATTCAGACACCCTGCCTGCTGTATTCTCCCCCAGCTCTTGCATACCTGACTCTTAATCACCTTTTAGATTTCAGTTTTAAAATCATCCCCTCAGTGAGGTCTTCCTTGACTTACAAATCTACAGTAGAGTATTCCCTCTCACACATCCTGTTTATATCCTTTGTAACACAAACCACAACCTGTAATTATGTCAACATGTGTTTTTTTCTCTTAAATAAAAGTGCCAAGAACAAAGGGTCCGTAGCCATCTTGCTTGTCACTGTGTTCCCACAGCCCACTACTGTGCCTCACAGAGTATATACTAAGTGTAGATTTGCTAAATGAGGTGTTATGAGTCCAAAACTGCTTACACAGACTTGGAGAAACCACCTAATTTGAAGTTTGTTAAATTAGTTATTTTACATGTAATCGTGAAAAACAGAAATGAAATATTCAGTCTATGAATCACAACATTAAAACACTTGCTGGTGCTAAATTCATCTGATTCACTTCTACAAATGATACTGATATTAGCAAATTATGATAAAGAAGCAATCATATATATTAGTGTTTTAGTATTTTTTCTTTAAATTAGTAGTCAACTTTGAATAAATGATTTTATCTTTCCACAGCAAGGTCACACCAATTTTCAGAAATGTAGAACATAAAAATGTAACAAAATTACATAGTAGCCCCCAAAATACATAAAGCAAAAACAAGTATGGGCAAGGATGTAGAGAAACTAGACCCTTCCTACATTGCTGGTAGGAATGTAAATGGGTTCAGCCACTGTGAAAAAAAGTCTGGCAGTGTCTCAGAAAGTTAAACATACAGTTACCCTATGACACAATATATACCCAGTTCCATTGCTAGGTACATACCAAAAATGATGGAAAACATATGTGCACATAAAAACTTGTACAAGAATGTTCATAGCATAATTATTCTTAATAGTCAAAAAAAAAGTAGAAACAACCCAAATGTCTATCAGCTGACAAATGGATAAACAAAATATGGTGTATATAAATATCTGCACACACGGAATATTATTCAGCCACAAAAAGGAATGAAATACTGACACATGCTATAACGTAGATGAGCCTTGTAAACATTATGCTAAGTTAAAGATAGGAGGCACAAAAATCCATATGATTCTTTTTATATGAAATGTCTAGACTATGCAAATCCATAGAAACAGAAAGTAGAAAAAAAAAAGAAAGAGGAAGTAGATTAGCACACTGGAAGAAAAAAGAATGGGGAGTGACTGCCAATAGGTATGGAGTTTCTGGGGTGATGAAAATATTCTAGAATTAGGCAGTGATTATGACAGCACAACTTTGTGAAGTACTAAAAACCATTGGGTCATATACTTTAAAGGGCAAATTTTACAGTATGTGAATTATACCTGCATTAAGAAAAACTGTTACTTTCAATTGAATATTCAAATGCCTTCAAATAATCTGAAGTTTTTGGTTTTTTGTCACCCAGGCTGGAGTACAGTGGCATGGTATCAGCTCACTGCAACCTCTGCCTCCTGAGGCTCAAGTGATCCTCCCACCCCAGCCTCCTGAGTAGCTGGGACTACAGGCATGTGTTATCACGCCTGGCTAATTTTTGTGTGTGTGTGTGTATATATAGATATATACACATACATACATATGTGTGTGTGTGTGTGTGTGTGTGTGTATATATATATATACTTAATCGGCATACAAGGGACATACCTCAATATAATAAAAGCCATCCATGACAAACCCACAGCCAACATAATACTGAATGGGGAAAAGTTGAAAACATTCCCTCTGAGAACTGGAACAAGACAAGGATGTCCACTCTCACCATTCCTTTCCAACATAGTACTCTAAATCCTAGCCAGACCAATCAGAGAAGAGAAAGAAATAAAGGGCATCCAAATCGGTAAAGAGGAAGTCAAACTGTCGCTGTTTGACAATTATATGATTGTTTACCTAGAAAATCCAAAGACTCCTCCAGAAAGAAAGTTCCTAGAACTAATAAAAGAATTCAGCAAAATTTCCAGATACAAAATTAATGTACACAAATCAGTAGCACTTTTATATACCAACAGCAACCAAGCGGAGAATCAAAACGAGAACTCAACCCCTTTTACAATAGCTGCAAAAAAAAAAAAAATACTTAGGAATATACCTAACCAAGGAGGCAAAAGACCTCTACAAGGAAAAACAACAAAACACTGGTGAAAGAAATCATAGACAACACAAACAAACAGAAACACATCCCATGCTCATGGATGAGTAGAATCAATATTGTAAAAATGACCCTACTGCCAAAAGCAATCTACAAATTCAACGCAATTCCCATCAAAATACCACCATCATTCTTCATAGATTTAGAAAAAAAAATTCTAAAATTCATATGGAACCAAATAAGAGCCCACATAGCCAAAGCAAGACTAAGCAAAAAGAACAAATCTGGAGGCATCACATTACCTGGTTTCAAACTATACTACAAGGCCATAGTCACCAAAACAACATGGTACTGATACAAAAACAGGCACATACACCAATGGAAGGAATAGAGAACACAAAAATAAACCCAAATACTTACAGCCAACTGATCTTTGACAAAGCAAACAAAAACAAGAATTGGGGAAAGGACACCCTTTTCCACAAATTGTGATGGGATAATCGGCTAGTCACATGTAGAAGAATGAAACTGGTTCCTCATATTTCACCTTATACAAAAATCAACTCAAGATGGATTAAGGACTTAAATCTAAGACCTGAAGCTATAAAAATTATAGATGATAATATTGGAAAAGCCCTTCTAGACACTGCCTTAGGCAAGGATTTCATGACCAAGAACCCAAAAGCAAATGCAATAAAAGCAAAGATAAATTGCTAGGACTTAATTAAACTAAAGAACTTCTGCACGGCAAAAGGAACAGTCAGCAGAGTAGACAACCCACAGAGTGGGACAAACCTTCATAATCTAATCATCTAACAAAGGACTAATATCCAGTATCTACAATGAACTCAAACAAATCAACAAGAAAAAAAAAATCCCATCAAAAAGTGGGCTAAGGACATGACAATTCTCAAAAGAAGATATACAAATGGCCAACAAACATATGAAAAGATGCTCAACATTACTAATGATCAGGGAAATGCAAATCAAAACTACAATGCAATACCACCTTACTGCTGCAAGAATGGCCATAATCAAAAAAATCAAAAAATAATAGATGTTGACGTGGCAGCGGTGAACAGGGAACACTTGTACACTGCTGGTGGGAATATAAACTAGTACAACCGTTATGGAAAACAGTGTGGAGATTCCTTAAAGAACTAAAAGTAGAACTACCATTTGATCCAGCAATCCCACTATTGGGTATCTACCCAGAGGAAAAGAAGTCATTATACAAAAAAGATATTTGTGGCCAGACGCGGTGGCTCATGCCTGTAATCCCAGCACTTTGGGAGGCCGAGACGGGTGGATCATGAGGTCAGGAGATCAACACCACCCTGGCTAACACGGTGAAACCCCGTCTCTACTAAAAATACAAAAACAAAATTAGCCAGGCATGGTGGCGGGCACCTGCAGTCCCAGCTACTCGGGAGGCTGAGGCAGGAGAATGGCGTGAACCCAGGAGGCGGAGCTTCCAGTGGGCCGAGATCGCACCACTGCACTCCAGTCTGGGTGATGGAGTGAGACTCCACCTCAAAAAAGAAAAAGAAAAAAAAAAGATACTTGCACAAATATTTATAGCAGCACAATTTGCAACTGCAAAAACGTGGAACCAACCCAAATGCCCATCAATCAACAAATGGATAAAGAAACTGTGAGAGACAGATACAGATATATAGATATATAGATATATAGATATATAGATATATAGATATATATAATGGACTACTACTCAGCCCTAAAAAAGAACGAATTAATGGCATTTGCAGCAACCTGGATGAGACTGGAGACTATTATTCTAAGTGAAGTACTCAGAAATGGAAAACCAAACATTGTATGTTCTCACTCATAAATGGGAGTTAAAGCTATGAGGATACAAAGGCATAAGAATGACACGATGGACTTTGGGACTCAGGGGGAAAGGGTGGGAAGGGGGTGAGGGACAAAAGACCACAAACAGGGTGCAGTGTATACTGCCCGGGTAATGGGTACACCAGAATATCACAAATCACCACTAAAGAACTTACTCATGTAACCAAACACCACCTGTTACCCAATAACCTATGGAAATAAAAAATAAAAGCAAAAGTATTCTATATTTTTACAGTAATTGAAAACAGAAAAACTGGCCAGGCATGGTTTCTCACACCTGTAATCCCAGCACTTTGGGAGGCCAAAACAGATGAATCGCTAGAGCCCAGGAGTTCCAGACCAGCCTGGGCAACATAGTGAGACCCTGTCTCTACAAAACATACTAAAGTTAGCTGGGCATGGTGGTGCATGCCTGTAGTCCCAGCTACTTAGTAGGCTGGGGTAGGAGGATCACTTTAGCCCAAGAGGCAGAGAGGTGAGCCAAGGTCGTGCCACTGTCCTCCAACCTGGCAACAGAGGGAGAGACTGTCTCAAAAAAAAAAAAACAGAAAAGAAAACAGAAACATTATTTTTTCATGTGCCTAAACTAGGTAAAAAGTAACACTTGGAATTTTTTTTGTTTTTTTTTGGAGATAGAGTCTTGCTCTGTCACCCAGGCTGGAGTACAGTGGCATGAGCTCGGCTCCCAGCAACCTCTGCCTCCCAGGCTTAAGCAATTCTCGTGCCTCAGCCTCCCGAGTAGCTGGGATCACAGGCGCGTGCCACTATGCCCAGCTAATTTTTTTGTATTTTTAGTAGAGACAGGGTTTCTCCACGTTGACCAGGCTGGTCTCGAACTCCTGACCTCAGGTGATCTGCCCACTTCAGCCTCCCAAAGTGCTGAGATTACAGGCATGAGCCACTGTGCCTGGCCGGAAATTTTTTATGCCATTAAAAAACTGCCTCTTCAGTTTAAATATCAATGAATTTAATTTAAATATCAGGGCTGGGTGCAGTGGTTCACGCCTGTAATCCCAGCACTTTGGGAGGCCCAGCTGGGAGGATCACTTGAGGTCAGGAGTTCCAGACCAGTCTGGCCAACATGGTGGAAACCTCATCTCTACTAAAAATACGTGGCAGCAGCAGGTGTGGTGGCAGGTGTGGAAGGCTGAGGCTGGAGAATCGCTTGAACCTGGGAGGCGGAGGTTGCAGTGAGCCAGGGTTGCGCCACTGCACTCCAGCCTGGACAACAGAGCGAGACCCTGTCTCAAAATAAATAAATAAATAAATAAATAAATAAATAAATAAATAACTTAAATATCAGGAAAATCACGTGTTAGACCTAATAACAAATGACAATAATCAACTGAATTTTCAACTAGTTATTTTGGTATTGTAAGCTACAGCATTAGGAAAAGCAGAGACTTTGAGATCTCAATTCAATTCGACTTGTAAAAAGTAATATAATGTTATTTATCCAGCCCTGCTAATATCATTACCTTTTTCTTTTTTTTTTTTTTTTTTTTGAGACAGAGTCTTGCTCTGTCGCCCAGGCTGGAGTGCAGGGGCGCGATCTCGGCTCACTACAAACTCTGCCTCCCAGGTTCATGCCATTCTCCTGCGTCAGCCTCCCGAGTAGCTGGGACTATAGGTGCCTGCCACCACGCCCGGCTAATTTTTTATATTTTTAGTAGAGACGGGGTTTCACCGTGTTAGCCAGCATGGTCTCGATCTCCTGATCTCATGATCTGCCCACCTCAGCCTCCCAAAGTGCTGGGATTACAGGCGTGAGCCACCGCACCCGGCCTAACATTATCTTTTAGCTTGATTAAAAACCCATTTCCAGGCCAGGGGTGGTGGCTCACACCTGTAATTCCAGCACTTTGGGAGGCTGGCGGGGGGGGGGGGGGCGAGTCACGAGGTCAGGAGTTCGAGACCAGCCTGGCTAACATGGTGAAACCCCGTCTCTACTGAAAATACAAAAAAATTAGGTGGGCAGGCACCTGTAATCCCAGCTACTCAGGAGGCTGAGGCAGGACAATCACTTGAACCCAGGAGGCAGAGGTTGCAGTGAGCTGAGATCGCGCCACTGCACTCCAGCCCAGACGACAGTGCGAGACTCTGTCTCAAAAAAACAAACCAAAACAAACCCATTTCTATATTAGTTAGGGTAATGATAGTTGCTATAACAAATCCCAAGATCTCAGTAGCTTAACACAATAAAAGTTCATTTGTTTCTCAATTTAAAAAACATTGCATGGTACCCTTCTAATATAAGAATTCAGAAGACTCAGGGTTCACAAATCTAAACATACTAGTTAAATTGTCAATTTAAAGATTCTAATGATAAGATACTGGCTCCACAGAGTAACATATAAATATAATTGGCCTCTCCATTACCACCACCACTATTCTTCCTGGTACTCACCCCTACATCCAATAGTCAGCAAATTCTATCAGGTTCACTACTTTCACCACCAATACTTCACCCTAAGTGAAGCCTGGTCACAGATGGCAGTGCAGAATCAGCCAAATAATAAGACAAAGAACAAGCTGGAAACATCCTGATGTACTCTGAGTGGCCCAGAAACAGAAATATCCCACTTCAAATAAACAGCTGCTTAACTAGCTGGCCGAGAAAACCTCTACTACCCACTTAACAGACATTGCTAAAAACCAAGATGAGGAAAGCTCACTTGCTGGTATAACAGGTTAAAATAAGTCCTAACCTGGACTTTTTTGTTGTTTCTAAAAGGTTTATGTATATGCCATTATTGAAAGTGTCTGACCCTTTAATGTTTAACCAAATATCAGAAACAGATCAAATATCATACATCCTTAACACATTTAAAATATCTCCTGGAGTCTGATAAATGGGTTTAAAGCCAACAATACTTTTATATTTCAAGAAAGTCACCTAGTTAGTATTAAATGATTAAATTTTTTATGTCAAGGATTAAATGGGTCTTTCAATTATGTATGGCTTAAAAATCATGTTCCTAGTATATCCAACTTCAGCATAATCAAATTTCATATGCTAATTTAAAAATATTAATTAAAAAATTTTAAAATATCTATCATCTTAATAGTTCAGTAAAAGCAATCTTCAACTTACAGGTTAGTTCAATGAACTATAATCTAGTCCTTTAAAAGTAGTAACTATTAAGTACTTACATATAGTTCAGTCACAAATATCAAATAGCTTTAAAGAGCTGGGTCCCAGGAAGTGCACAAAATATCATTTCTGTGGGAAATTAATTCTGTAAATTTGTACTAGAACACATCTGCCTCCCATTTCCCACTAAAAGCATCCAATCTAAAAACCCTGAAAATTCTGAAACACTATAAATAGGGGCACAATCACCCAAACTGCCTCTACCCCTTATCTCCTTGCAGTAACAGTAAGCAAAACTGTACCTACAGAATATTACAGAGTAATGTTCTCTGGAACTCCAAAGAGATATTCCCAGCTTAACTGCTTCCACTCATGGGTAGAGATATATGATATTCACACAGCAAGTGATGTACACCTCTGATGTACAATAGAGCATGTCAAAGTATATGACTATGGTTCACACCAACTGGTAGACTGTGAAGACAGGACAAAGATATGTGCACTGCAGTCTTAAGATATTATGCATCCAATCTTTCCTATAATTTATCAGAATAAAGAGATATAACCACACATTAAGCTAAGTGTTAGCACCATAGTAAGGCTGTTATCCATTTATCTACAGCCTTTAGACAACAAACCAGCCAAACATATAAATCTCTTTTTATAGCTCAACTGGTTCTTTTTAGTTTACAAGTATATAACTGAGATGGCTGAGTCCCTAAATGCCTTTCTTCATCTTATTATACATAACCATCACATATGATGTGTACAGTAAGTCCAACCTGGGTTCAAATTCTAATTCCACTCCTTAGAGTCTGACCTAAGCAAAAAAAAAAAAAATCACCAAGCCTCGGTTTCTTCATCTATAAAGTAGAGCTAATTATAAACCTTACATCATAAGAAGTCTAGGAGGAATATATGTGATAAAGCATATCAAATGCTTATTATAATGCCTGGTACACATGACAAACACTTAGTAAATGGCAAAGTCAGAGCAGTTAAATAAAAGCATTCTAGACAATCAAAGCAGAATTTATTATGTTAAAAAAAGAAACAAGCTAAAAGTTCTACAAAAATTCTATCTGGAAAGTATTGAGAAATGATTAAACATTACCTTCATAATAATGTTATTATATTTTCCAAAAAGACATAAGGCTACAAATACATTAAGCAATAAAATTTTAGTGAGCAGTCATTCAAAACTTTTAGTCTGTTTTTCATCAACTTTCACATTCGATAGCACCCTTTGTTCAAAAGAGGTTTTAAAATCTTGAACTATATTCCCAGGCGACATGAAACCCTCTTAAATGTATTAAAATCTTATAAGACAATAGTGTTATAAAACAAAAATTATTTTGTTTATGGATTATAGCCCCTTTAAATCAACAATTCCAAAATGGTTAAACAAGTAGACTTTTTAAAATGACCTAAGTAAGGTAATACGAAATTACAAAACTAAGAGAGATAAAATTTCAAATGATATAAGCTATTTCTACCTGCAATGAAAGTAAGACTTCTGATTGCAGGCAATTTGGTTATGGAGTGTTATAATCTCACAATAGAACCTATATATACAATTGGTTCTATTCTTGCTTCTTTAATTCTAATAGAATCTGAGAGTAAAGGAACACTTTGAAAAAACAGCACAAACCTGCCTAACTGATCAGGAGAGGTAGATAAGAAAATGACTGCTTTGGTTTAACAGTTATGAACAGCAAAGACAGAGGAAATCTGCCCAGAACTGAGGGACACAATCAGAGGTATTTTGACCCCAAGACTGAAAAATGGAGAGCCAAGCCATGCAAGCCCCAAAAAGGTTTGCCTTCAAAATTGAATTCAGAGTGAGGCAGGTCCATCTTAGTGACTGCTTGTTCATGAGAACAGATACAGTAAGAGAATGAGAAAGGTACCTAAGTGGACTTAGATATTCATATTTTTAAAATTTTTCTCTAGGATGATCCATCTATTATCAACCATTTTGGTATTTACATCTATAATAACTAAGTCTAAACTCAGATTAAAGTCTGAAACTCAAGTAAAAGTGGTCTTCTTGCCAAGTATCTTCACCACCAAACAGCAATTACCTAAATTTTAGAATTATTTCACAGTGCAGCCCAATTTCAGGATCTGAAAAACTAGTCATGAAGTGATGTCAAATGTCATATTACAACTCACAATTATCTATATATTCTGTAATATAAACTAGTGCACTTCCCATTTCCTAAACCAAGTCTTAAACCAATTATCAATATCATTCAAAGTTAACTCCAAAACAGCTCAACTCCACATCTGAGGTTTTTAATTATGACTTTGTGAACATTTTCACAAATATGGCAACTGCCTAAATTCCTAACCAGAAAACACCTTTCCCTTCACACATCATTAAGGATCTATAATATTTTACCTAATACTGTATTACTAAGTAATATACTAATATAAAACAAAGTCATCAGTGCAAACATTAACACCAAAAGAATAGTTAAGGCCGGGAGTGGTGGCTCATGCCTGTAATCCCAACACTTCGGGAGGCCGAGGTGGGTGGATCACCTGAGGTCAGGACTTTGATACCAGCCTGACCAACATGGTGAAACCCCATCTCTACTAAAAATACAAAATTAGCCGGGCGTGGTGTCACATGCCTGTAATCCCAGCGACTTGGGAGGCTGAGGCAGGAGAATTGCTTGAAGGCGGGAGGCAGAGGTTGCAGTGAGCCGAGATAGCGCCATTGCACTCCAGCCTGGGAAACAAAAGCGAAACTCCGTCTCAAAAAAAAAAAAAGAATGGTATAAAAAAGGAAGCTATCAGAGTCTGATTCTTGTCTGCTTAAAACTGTAATCAACTGTTTAAGAAAACTTGAATGTCCCCGTGAATCTTTTCTTGAAACAGCTACACATTCCCCTAACCCCTACTCCAGAGATGATCATTCCCTTCCTGTGTTCCTACGCAACACACAGAACATCCCTCCTGTATAATACTAGTCACATACTATCACGCTTATTTACTTACATGTCACTGGATCTGAGCTTCATAAAAGCAAAGGACTCTTACCATCATCTTCACACTTAGCATAAATATTCAAATGCTAGGCCAATAAAATCCTAGTTAAATAAATAAATGAAGACCCAAAAAAATGTGCTTTGAGGGGGAGGGGTACATTTGTTCTAAGTTTGCTAGGGGAGGGAGAAGTGAATTTAATATACCCGTATGGAGACTGTGATTAGTCAAATCAATATCTGACCATGAAGCTAGGATCCTAAGATTTTACAACTTCACAGAGTTCAGCCAGAATTCCATTAACAGCATATAGACATATGACCTATCCTTGTAGGATCCTAAAAGGACAATCTCAAATTTCCATTCTTTCCCCTCTAGCAGCACCAATTTATTTTCCTAGAAGCCACTGCCCACAGGAACAAAGTCCCTCCACCTACTCCTGACCCATCAGATCCAATTAGAGCAATGTTGACGAGAGCCAACAACTTTTTACTTACTGGGGCATTCCTGTTCCTACAAAGCACTGGAGCCCTACTCTGCTAAGTCCACACACTGATAATGAAAGTAGGCACATGTGCAAGGAAGATGCACAAGAAATTATCTCTGTTAAACATAACAGCACTTGAAAACTAAAACACAGAATCAATGTTTAGTCATTGCAGGCGGTCAAAAAACCTAAACTTCCTTTATAATATTACTTAATAGCAAACTGTGCTGAATTCTAAATAATGACCTTACAAAGTAAACTTTTAGGACTCCAACTCCTATGCTGAGGACTACCTATGGCTTTGCGATACCATTAAACTGCTGCTCAACAACTGTGATGCTTCAAATCAATTCTCACGTGATAAGAATGTAAACTTACTAAATCTAGTAACTATACAAAGTTTTCAGTGAAATTCTATGACGATAAACACACATACCCCCACCGCTCCAGAGCTCCACCCACTCAACCTACAAATGAAAGTCAGACATTACAATTCACTTAAAGAAAACTTGTCAAAGGAGAAAAAAAGGTTTGCCATGTTAATCATTAATAGGCTGCATAGTATTTGGTTTAGCCTCCAAAAGTGTCTCCAGTGTGGCTACAGGAGGCAGGCAGTTTGGGAAGGAGTTCTGTAACAGATCTCATCCTCAGACAGCTAACTAATGCGCAGCGGCACTGACATCCTCCACTAGTGATCAGTGCTGCACAGGCAGACCTCCTGCCAAAAGCAGGCCTCTTCATGGGTAGATAAGGCAGACAGGCTTCCCACTCCCGTCTCAGGTACTTTTTTTAAAAAAGCTTTAGAAAAAAGTCTATAAACTGCAGACTAAGTCCCTTTTGGTTTAATAGTACAATGTAAAGATCTCGCCCACGTACATACCAGAGCATATATTTGTTATGAACAGTATTATGGAAGTCTATGACTTTCAATTGACTATCCTAAAAACCTATTTTCCACTTCAAAAATGTGTGAAACTAATCATATGCAACAGGAAATCTTTTGTAATCAAGGTATTTTCAAACAAATTGTTACTCCCTGTGTAAATCTTAACTTTCAAACAAAAGATGTGAATAAACAGGGGCTCTAACTAGTTCAAGTACTTAAATTCCTCAGGGTTTTTTTTCCCTCCTACTAAAAATATTTGTATCACAAAGTACTGATAAACACAGCTAATGCCGATTGAGTTGTTTTTCTAAACCTCCTGTTTTTGCAATAACCGTCCTATTTCTGTGGTTCTTCTGCAAGTCTAAAAGCCTAACTAAACTTAATATTACAACACTGAAATGGTCATAATTCATTAATATCGTAATACAGATCAAGTGTCTTCCTTAACTTAGGTGCATAAATCAAGTGTTAAGTGTAGAAAGCATAGTCGCCTTCCAACAGATCCATGCTTAAATGTACCTGATGCCAAAAGTTATTTCCCACCCTAAAATCCGACCCTCTTTATTAAACAAAAGTTTTAGTAATTAAACACTACTTATTCAAGAATAAAAAATGTATACAGTGGAGAATGTGAAAGCCTCACTTTCATATACAGTACTCTACATGACGGTATACTTCTTTTCTAAACTATTCCAAGACTCCTTGATTACCAACCACGTCCTTTCAAATCTGACTTTGGGGACAGATGGAGCTGTACTGTCTATATTTTATTTATTATCTCTGCCATATCCAGTTATGATTCAGAATGGAACACAGAATGGAAAAGCCATATGAGAAGGATGCACCAAATGGTGGTGGGGTGGAGGGCAGTTCTCTTTTAAATTAATGTCCATGTATCCTCTACAGGAGAAAAATGTTGAAAGGGGTTGTGGTGAAAATGAATCTACAACTTATAATTCTTTGGTCCTTGAAAGTATAATTTTTATAGGGGACACATACGTATTTCTAAGAAAAAAAAATCTTCAATTTCTGTTTAAGTTTCTGGGCCAAGTGTTGAAAGTAAAATGGAATTTTAGTGTAATAAGCAATAAAAGCTCTGATACGGGTTGTAGTGCTTTATCTTTTTTTTTTTTAAGAAAGGATATATCTCTCACTCGCATATTAGGTTGATGACTTTAAGTCCAAAGAAAGTAGTCCCTTTTCCATGCCTGCCAATTCTTTTTTTTTTTTTTTTTTTTTTTGAGACAGAGTCTCACTGTGTCACTCAGGCTGGAGTGCAGTGGTGCGATCTTGGCTCACTGCAACCTCCGCCTCCCGGGTTCAAGCGATTCTCCTGCCTCAGCCTCCTGAGTAGCTGGGATTACAAGCGTGCGCCACCACGCCCAGCTAATTTTTGTATTTTCAGTAGAGATAGGGTTTCACCATGTTGGTAAGGCTGGTCTCGAACTCCTGACCTCGTGATCCGCCCGCCCTGGCCTCCCAAAGTGCTGGGATTACAGGCGTGAGCCACCGCGCCCGGTCTTTGCCTGCCAATTCTTAAGTCCCTTGATATTTCTGCTTCCTCTTACTAATTAACTGAACCTCATCAGGAAAATATTAATGATGGTTCGAACACTCAGGAGACACAACCTCAGAACTCAAAATACCTCGCGGTCTACCAAAAGAGACCTATTTGATTCAAGACTGGAGGGGAGGAGCAGGAAAAAGGAGGGTACACGGCACGAAAAGCTGCCGTGTCAGAGCAGCTGCCCCCAGCTTTTACACACTTACTGGTTTGCTAGGGTAAACGTTAGATAGATGCGTTTTTAGTTTCCCCACGGTCCAGTTCAAGAAGCAGCTAATAGTCTGGTCACTGTATTTCTGATTCGGTGCTTTAATGATGAGGGTCACAGGAATCTCCATCCCACTTTGGTCCATGGTGCCCCCAAAGTCAGACAAGAGTCCAGAGGAGCGGCAGTTAAGCCCAAAAGAGCCGAGGTGGTCCCCGCCGGCGCGACTGGGATGCGGACAGAAGTGAGTTCTTAGTATTCCGTGTCCAAGTCAGTTACAAGTGCACTGGAGGATACGAAGGCCATTGCCGGTACCAAGGATGGACTGAGGTGGTGGCGACGGCGACGGTGGGGTCTGGGTGCCCGGCCGTGGAGGCAGCTCTCCCCGCCAGGTCCGGGCTCCCCCGGGCTCCGGACTGTGGAGGCAGTCGTGAGGAGAAAGGAAGCTATAAGAAGGAAGGGTGGGAGGGATGAGGGCACAACGGCCGGCCCGTGGTCACTGCCCCGCCCCACCGCGACCCCCAAGCTGAAACGCAACAAGGCCCCTACGCCACGGCCCCGCGGTGCGGATCGGGGAAGCAGCTGGGCCGCTCAGGGCGGTCAGCGGGCACTGGGGTACCTGAGAGAAGGCCGCGGGCCCCGCCACCGCCGCCCTCCGCGCCCAGGCAGGGCCGCCAGCCACACCGTCCGGCGGGGCGTTCTCCGTGGCAAGCCGCTCCCTTCCTGCTGCGCGGCGACGGGCACGGCCCAGCCCCGGGTCTCGCGAGGAGGCGCGGGTGAAAGGGAGAGAAGCTGACCGAAGGGCGCGGCCCGGCTCTCCGCCTGACCCCTCAGTCTGGACAGCGCAGGGTGGCGCAAGGCAGGGCTGGGCCGGGGGCGGCACAGGCGACTGCAGGTGGCAGGAGGGCGGGGACGAGAGCCGTTGCGCCACCACTGGCGCGCCGGTTTTGTTGTTATTGTGAGGATTGTCTGGGGCCCCTTTAAGCCGGAACAGGCAGGGCGGAAGTGCGTCACCGGCGGCACGCCCCTGCACATGGCCCTCCCCCGTCCCCGCCATCCTTGCCGACCCTGCTGCTGCCGCTTTCCTGCCGTGCTCGGGCTGCCCAAGACTCCAGCCGCTAGGCTTCGCGTCGCCCAGCGGCAGATCGGGCTCCTGGGAGCCTCTCCCCTGGCCGTTTGCTCGGCCTCGGCCCCAGCTGCCCTGGGGCCTAGCCACTAGCTCCCCTGGCGCTAGCCTACCCTGTCTTGACCGCACCCTGAAGATTTAGGAAGTCTTTCTCCATCCCAAGAGTCGTCTCTGCAAAAGTTGGTGTCCTTCCTGGTGCTGAACCACACTTCTGCTCAAAATGTGTTGAGCGTCGTCTGTCTGCAAAGCACGGTGCCAGGAGCTTTGGTGGAGAAGCCATGGGGTACATGCGTAAAGAGTACAGGCTTTTGGTTAAACCTGAAGTCCTCTACTTTCTGGGGGACCCTGGCCGTCCTTGCTGGGCCTCCGTTGACTTCTCTAATGGGGACGGTAATGCCTCCCTGACCACAAGCTGATGAGTAAATGAGCTATGAGTGCAAAGTGTGGTGCAGTTCTGGCGTGTGCCAGCCTCTCAAGTGTCAGTTTCCATCTCATTCCTCTTAATCTTCACTAAAATGGACAAGTATTCATTGAGCACCTAATGCGTGTTCAGTATGGTGGGAGATGAGGGATGACAGTATTATTTTTCTATTTTATAGGTTAGACATAGGAACAAAAGGTTGAGTCTATTGCCCATAGCCAACCTTTTCTTCATTTTCTGCTGTGGTTTAGAAGTCGGTATTGTAAGTTAAGGGTTGTTAGATGTGCATTTTCACAGCTCCCAGCTTCCACTTAGGAGTAGATAATATAGGGGACTTTGCGAGCTGGTCTCTTTCCCTCTTAGCTTCAGAAGGGCTTCGAGGTAGCCACCACTGAATTAGTTGAGAGACAAGGCACCCCTACGGAGGAAATCTCAACTGCACAACCCCTACTATGCCCCAATTCAGCAGGAAGCAGTTAGAGCGGTGGTCAAACCTCCCCAATAGCACTTGGGTTTTCCTGTTGAGAGGGGGGACTGAGAGACAGGACTAGTTGGATTTCCTAGGCCGGCTAAGAATCCCTAAGCCTAGCTAGGAAATTGACCGCATCCACCTTTAAACACGGGGCTTGCAATTTAGCTCACACCCGACCAATCAGGTAGTAAAGAGAGCTCACTAAAATGCTAATTAGGGAAAAACAGGAGGTAAAGAAGTAGCCAATCATCTATCGCCTGAGAGCACAACAGGAGGGACAATGATCAGGATATAAACCCAGGCATTCAAGCCGGTGGTGGCTACCCTCTTTGGGTCCCCTCCCTTTGTATGGAAGCTCTGTTTTCACTCTATTAAATCTTTCAACTGCACACTTTTCTGGTACGTGTGTGTCACAGCTCAAGCTGAGCTTTCGCTCACCGTCCACCACTGCTGTTTGCCGCTGTCACAGACCCACAGCTGACTTCCATCCCTCCAGATCCAGCGAGGCGCCCATTGCTGCTCCTGATCGGGCTAAAGGCTTGCCCTTGTTCCTGCAGGGCTAAGTGCCCAGGTTCGTCCTAATCTAGCTAAACACTAGTCACTGGGTTCCAGGATTCTCTTCCATGACCCACAGCTTCTAATAGAGCTATAACACTCACCGCTTGGCCCAAGATTCCATTCCTTGGAATCCATGAGGCCAAGAACCCCAGGTCAGAGAACACAAGACTTGCCACCGTCTCGGAAGTGGCCCGTCACCATCTTGGAAGCGACCTGCCACCATCTTGGGAACTTGGGGAGCAAGGACCCCCGGTAACATAGTGACCAGGAGGAAATTCTTCCTCTCAACAGCTAATGCAGCAGGATCTCTTACACCGTACCCTCCCTCACCTTGCTCTTCATGGTAGAACATGTACCATATCTTAGCTGTACTCTATCAACTGCGCATCTGAAGTAAAGAGTGAAGTCTTCTTTGTTTCCAGTCATGGAGCAACAACTTGCTATGATACTGGCCTTCTGTAGCTGACTCTTCTTTGTCTACCCAGGCACTCTAATGGAACTTTAATTCTAGCTAAAGTTATTTTCTCAGACTCCTTTGAAGCAAGGGGCAGCCATTTGACACACTTCAAGCCAATGAGTTGAATGTTGAACTTATTGCTGAGGCTTCTAAGAAAGCATGTAGATGGAAGGGCTCTGCGAATCAGAGCTCATCTTTGCCCTACACCTGTCTTCCAGGAGGAACATGAAGAGCTACAGCACTCATAGTTCACTCATGAAACAACAAACAGGAGAACAATGGCCTGCATTCCAAGGATGGCAGAGCAGAAAACTGTAAAGAGGCTGGGCATTTGATGGCATTGTTGTGCCACCAGACAAGCCCTAAGCTATCTTCCCTAAGACTTCTTGTTTTGGGTCAAATTCCTGTTTAAGCCAGGAAGTTTTCACAACCTTCACCACCCAGTCCTGCAGCTGTTGTCTCATGCTTGTGACTCAGACTTCCAGGAATCCTTTAGAAGTGATGTGGTGATCTCGTTTGGCACTATGCAATGTACACTATTAATGAAGGTACCCTAATAATTATAAATATTAAGACAGAATGTGCATTTCACAGTGATTTAAACACTCTTTAACACTGTTTAAAACAGTCCATCAAAGGTTCGCTAACACAGAGAAAAACATTTAAAATTGTAATAAAGGCTGGGCGCAGTGGCTTGCCTCTAATCCCAGCACTTCAGGAGGCTGAGGCAGGCAGATTGCTTGAGCTCAGGACTTTAAGACCAGCCTGGGCAACACGGAGAAACCCCGTCTCTACAAAAAATTCAAAAATAAGCCGGGCGTGGTGGTGCACGCCTGTGTTCCCAGCTACTCTGAAGGCTGAGGTGGGAGGATTGCTTGAACCCAGAAGGTGGAGGTTGCAGTGAGCTGAGACCACACCATGCACTCCAGCCTGGGTGATAGAGTGAGACTCTGTCTCAAGAAAGAATAAAAAGTAAAAATAAAATTTTAATGAACATTCAAGAAATTGAAATATATGGGTACAAAGATGATATAGTATCAGAAAAAATGATTTTTTTTAATTTTACAGCCACTTGAATTAAGTACCTAAAAATGCTTTTGATGCTGTTGAGCTTGGCTATGATAACAACAGTATGTAAATATTCCACTTTTGTTAAAATATGTATAAACAGATATGTGTACAGAGCAGTGTATGAAAGGGTGGTCCCCAGAATATTGATAGTGTTTGACGTGGAATTTGGGCTAGGAAAAATAATTACCAATGAGGAGATACAAGATAGCAGCAGTTAGGGAGAGGCCGTCCATGCAGCTTCCTATTTAAATCACTGTCCATGTTAACAGATAAGAACTGGAAATGTCAAAGAACAATTGCCCAGCTCAGTTACCATCTGCTACTAAAGATAGCCCCAGCTGGGTGCGATGGCTCACACCTGTAATCCCAACACTTTGGGAGGCTGAGGCAGGTGGATCACCTGAGGTCAGGAATTCGAGACCAGCCTGGCCAACATGGTGAAACCCCATCTCTACTAAAAATACAAAAAATTAGCTAGGTGTGGTGGTGCATGCCTGTAATCCCAGCCACTAGGGAGGCTAAGGCAGGAGAATTGCTTGAACTCTGGCGGCAGAGGTTGCAGTGAGCTGAGATTGTGCCACTGCACTCCAGCCTGGTCGACAGAGTGAGACTCAGTCTCAAAAAAAAAAAAAAAAAAAAAAAAAAAAAAAGCCTGTAATGAGAACTCTCAAGAGTACCATGGTAATATAATATGGTAATAGATAATAAAAGTCATGATCATTAATAATAGACATAATACTTCTACTTCAACTGAGGAATGGAAAACTAAACATCATATGTTCTCATATGTCCCTAAGCTATGAGGATGCAAAGGCATAAGAATGATACAATGGACTTTGGGGACTTGCAGGGAAAGGGTGAGAAGGGCGTAAGGGATAAAAGACTACAAACTGGGTTCAGTGTATACTGCTCGGGTGATGGGTGCACCAAAATCTTAAAAATCGCCAAAGAACTTATGTAACTAAATACCACCTGTTCCCCAAAAAACTATGGAAATTAAAAATTAAAAAATAAGTATAATCTCTGCTTTAGCGATATTAACTATTCAGTACACAATAAGTGAGTTTAGCAATTCAGTGATTTCTGACTGTTGGGTGGCTCTCTTTGTTAACAAATAAAATATAAATTTGAAGAAACTTATTTGTAAATAATGGATTTCTGTGAATTAATGGGATGTTTGTTTACTTCCACTTCTTTGAGGTGTAAAAGAGAACAGCTAGAAAATACATATTGTGGCTGGGGCGGTGGCTCACACCTGTAATCCCAGCACTTTGGGAGGCCGAGGCGAGCGGATCACTTGAGGTCAGGAGGTCGAGACCAGCCTGGCCAACATGATGAAACCCCATCTCTACTAAAAATACAAAAATTAGCTGGACATGGTGGCACGCACCTGTAGTCCCAGCTATTCAGGAAGCTGAGGCAGGAGAATCGCTTGAACCCGGGAGGCAGAGGTTGCAGTGAGCCAAGATCACACCACTGTACTCCAGCTTGAGTGACAGAGTGAGACCTCCATCTTGGAGAAAAACAGTAAAAAAAAAAAAAAAATTGATTCATTCAGTGAGATTACAGTTTCCTTTAAAAATTCAAAGTAAGTACTTGTCACTGAGCTTTTCTTACTGAAATTTTGGAGTACCGTCCAGGAAGCTAAAATACTTTTATGATGTTGAATAGTATAGTTTGAGTTTGTTAGCTCTCTTGGAAGGAAAGACTTCAAGTGATGATCTTGCGGTTTCAAGTTTCAGAGATGATGTTGGCCATCTGGCTTCTGATTCCATTCATTTCTACTTTCACTATCCTTGTCATTTTTTAAAGAGACTGTGTCACAAAGCATCTAATCAAATCTTAATCAAGTTTATTGTTTTTAAAAAATGAAAACCTACATTGGAAGCGTAAGAAAATTAGCTCATTTCAACACTCCACTTTAAAAATCGTAAATGGTCCCAGATGTTTGATCACAAGTCATCTTGTAGGAAATGAAACAAAACCATTCATTAAATGCCAAATGGGTGTTTTGAATTATATGTCATCTAATGAATTCTTAGAACAGTCTCAAGAGATAATGAGGACACTGAAGCTCAGAAAGGGTAAGTATCCTGCCCAAAATCACACAGTAAGTTCCAAATAGAGTTCTGTCTCCACTGTAATGCACCCACTTTCCACTACACTGAACTTTATTACTTAAAGATAATCATGGGTAACAAGACACATTCAGGAGGAAAAGGCTTTCAGGAACATCTTAGAGATCATCTAGATCAGTCTTCTAGGTACTGCCAGAATGAATCAGTCTTACCACATCTCTGAAGGGTGATCAGCCAATTGACATAGCTCTTTCCAGAGACAAGGAGCACCATAGTTTTTACTGCAACATGACAGGTTGTTAAACAGCCATGGTGTTTATAAGTGAATTGAAATTTGCATTCCTATAATTTGTCATTGGGCCTACAATGATCAATCCAAAATGTGTTTACTCTTATTCCACATGCCAGCCCTTCAAATAGACAGCTGTAAAATGTTCTTTATATCTTCTGCAGACTAAATAGCCTTAGATCCTTCAACAATTCTTTAGTTTCCAGATCTCTCAGAATAGTGACTCACCTTTGAACACACTAGTTTGTAAATTCCCCCACAAATTATGAACACAATAGGCACAGTAGTTCATACAGATTGTGATTTCCCTATAATAGTCTTCATAAAGACACGTCTGTATTTCTATTAGTTTGTTAATAGAAATCTACCTAATCTGGTTTAGCAGTTGAGTTTCCTGCTTTTCAGGAACTCTATGTCTAGTCAGTATTTACAGTGACCATTTGGCTAAGAGAGAAACCTCTTGTTTCTCTGATGATTCAATCTAGTGACTTATTTAGGATAACAATTGGAGAATATCGTAGCTAAATACCATCTCACTGAGGCTCTTTTAGGTGACCAGAGAAGTAGTAAGGGAAAGAGGGCAAATCACTTACACTGTTCACCCTTTGAGAATTTTTACCTAAGTGTATGTGTTAGTTGTCTATTGCTGTAAAACAAATTGCCTCCAAAACTGTGGGTCAGAAATTTGGGAGCAGCTTAACTGGGAGTCCTGGTTTGAGGCTCTCATGGCATTGCAGTCAAGATTTCAGGTGGCATTCAGTCATCTGAAGACTTGATTGGGACTGGAAGATCTACTTTCCAGATGTCTCACTCATAAGGCTGGCATGCTGGTGCTGGTTATTAGTGTGAAGTCTCAGTTCCTCCCCATGTGGGCCTCTCTATAGAACTGCCTGAGCATCCTCAAAACATGGCAGCTGGATTCCCCCAGAAAGAGAGATCCAAAAGACCAATGCAAAAGCTGCAATGCCTTTTATGACTTAATCTTGGAAATTACATAAATACTGTCACCTGCATTGTGTTCTTTAGTCACACAGACCAGCCCTGAATCAGTTTGGGAGGAGAGTAAATATGGGCATGAATACCCAGAGATAAGGACTGTTAGTCTCATATTGGAGGCCAGCTTACCAAATATACTTTACCAAAGCATGGCAGGTCTAATAGATACCTTTTTCCTTCTGTATACTACTATCCAATTCCAAATCCCAATACCTGTGTTGCGACTGTTTCACAACTGCTTGCCCTTCCACTGGCATTCAGCCTGTCTCTTTCTAAAGGCCTTTCACCTCCAAATTTAGAACTATCTTAACACTATTCCATATTTCTCAAATGTTTGTCATTATTGTTAAAAAGCAAATATAGTTTAACAGTTTGGAAAAACATTTCTTACTACATTCAAATAAAGTTAAGAAAATATCACTAAATTGAAACAAACCTGGAGAAGAGTCATTGGCCTACCCCAGGGGTTCTTAATCTGGGTTCAGAGATAGATGGCCAACATGTGTATACTCCTGAATTGTCTATAGTACTGTGTGCATGTGTACACATGGCATTTATCTAAAGGAGAGCCCATAGCTTTTATCAGCTTCTCAAAGAGGCCATTTGTAATGCCTTTCAGAACCCCAGTGAAATTCAGTCCTCACTATGAGGTTTTTCCAGTTAAAGGAAATGGGTTACTAAGCCAGTTACCAGATTGTGCCCTCAAGGCTCCAAATATACCCATCATTGTCTGCTTTGTGATAATATAGATAAGTCCTGTAAAAACTTCTTTTCCAGCAGGCATGACATTAAGCTTTGTCAGTAGAGAGCATTGGGGGGACACTAGAAAAAGAAATTTCTCTACCTGTACAGTGTAGTGTGCTCCTTTAGGCAGGTTGTTACAGTGCATGTGGCTTCTGTAGCACCCAGTTCCAGCAGTGCCCAGTGGCCAACAGTGTGTAGCACCTTCCATGGACAACTTCTCCAGAAACCCTCTCAGGTAACTTTGCAGGCAACTGCTATGAAGAGCTTTCCCCTGGCACCTGTCAAGTGGCTCTGCACTGGAGTACTATTAGTACCACTAGTGCCACTGGTAAAACACCCTCTATGAATGGCTTCCCCTCACGCCCCTTGGCCAGCTTTGCAGCCTCAGCAAATTCTCTGACATTCAATGAGCCTGAGTCACTGAACTTCGTCAATGAGTTTCTCATCCCTAAGGGCAGTGGCTGCTCCCTATATCTGCTATTCCTATGTTCTTTAGAATTTGCTTTCCTTCTCACTAGCCATCTCCTCCTTATTACTCTATTCTCTGTTATAAATGATAATTTTTTTTTTTTTTTGAGATGGAGTCTCGCTGTCTGTCACCCAGGCTGGAGTACAGTAGCACAATCTTGGCTCACTGCAGCCTCTGCCTTCCGGACTCCAGCGATTCTCCTGCCTCAGCCTCTGGGTAGCTGGGATTACAGGCACATGCCACCATGCCTGGCTAACTTTTGTATTTTTAATAGAGACATGGTTTCACCATGTTGGCCAGGCTGTCTCAAACTCCTGACTTCAAGTGATCCACCTGCCTTGGCATCCCAAAGTGCTGGGATTACAGGCATAAGCCACTGTGCCCAGCCTATAAGTGATAATTCTTTATACTTAACCTTCCATGTTCAAAATGTGGTGTGGTTTCTCTCTCTTAGTTGGACCCTGGTTGATACAGCATTGGTATCAGAGATGGTCCCAGAAGATGGACAATGAAGATAAAATTTAAGAATTGGTTTGGTCATTCCTTTGGCTGAGCTCTTCCTCAGAGGGAAATTAGATGCTAGAAATCCATGGCATGCAGGGGCATTACAATTGATCAGACTACTACCATCTGTGGTTGATTGTGATGACATGCCAACTGAAGCAAGTGACTGCCTCAGCAGTTGATGCATTTGACAATTAGGGCAATGAAGATGACAATAAGGACAGTGGTATGGGATAGATCCTTCTGAGTGCCCTTAAGCACCTGTAGGTAGAAAATGACAACCTTATGTCTTTCAGTTCTCAGGTCAAGTCACAGACTATGACCAGAACTACAAAGAACCTTTTAGTTCTTGCAGGCATAGGGGTGATACTGTTGAAAATCAAGCACTAAATTTCATTTTAAGGGTTGCTGAATTATAGTAACAGTTAAATTCACGGTCACATCACTATGTATGTGTATATGTACACACATATGGGTATATGTACACACACGTACATATATATATATTATAGGTCACTGACTGGAAAAGAATGGAGACCTGAAAATTGGAATAGGGCCATCTCCTTGGACCCAGATGATGCTGACAATCTTGAAACTCCAGGTCACTCTAAGCTTTGCCTATTCGCGAAAGTAGCTTGCCTTCTGGAGACTAACCTTTCTTTGCCTGAAAACTCTGTGATAACCTCCCTTGGGGCAGAGTCCTTAAAAGAGGATGTTCCTTCTCAAGACCTACCATAACCACTCGCTATCGCCACTAGACCTATAACTACAGTTACATCTCAGCATGCCCCACAGGGACAGGTACACACTATGACCCAGGAAGAACTAGCTGACACACCAAAAGAATTGTAAGACTTTGCTAATATATATTGGCAGAAATCTGGGGAATATATCCTAAGGGTGTTAGACCAAGGAGGGTAAAATATAGAGCCAGCTTGCTATGCTTGTACTTGCTAGAGATTCCAGATTTCATGTGTTAGCTCATCCAGCTGAAGGTGGCTCTTACAATTTATTGGTGTATTGACTGAAACTTGGACTCAAAGACAGCCTACATTTAATACAGCTGAGATGCCAGAGCTTTCCTGGCATCATGTGGAGAAAGCAATCCAAGGACTTAGGGAGATAGGAATGTTAAACTGTATCATGTGTTACCGGCACACCCTTCCCCTTCCACCGTTCCATGAGAAGGCCCATAAGACACTCTCTTCACTAAGGCATTGAGAGGTACATTAGTAAAAGGGAGCACCTGCATTTTTGTAAAACTCTGTGGTTGCTCTTTGTAGGAGTGGGAGTATAGGGATGCCACCATTTAGATGAACCTCCTAGTTGTGCCACTTGAGAGACAGCACTATGGAAGGCTGGGGATATGTTTTACAGGATGAAGTATATTCTTTGAATTCAAGACCATTGCATGCAGAAAGGCATGCAGATTCAAGCTCAACTGCAAAAATACTTAATGTCCATTATTTACATTAATATTTGTCTCAGTCACTATTATAAAGGACACAAAGGATAGTGAGATATACTTGCCTTCAAAGAGTTTGCAATCTAGTAGGAGAAAATAAGACACACATGCAAGTGACTATAAAATAGAGTAAAGGAGGTATCCCAGGCCCTTGTGTACACCAACCACCTTATGTCTCAGCCAAAAGTGGAAGAGGGAAGTGAGGAAAGGGTGTGATCTGCTATATCAAATTTAGCTGGGGCCATTTGCAAAATGGAAACAGTGCTTTGACAGGATTCTTCCTTTCCTTAGTCTTTTCCAACTTTTCCTCACATTTTCCCAGAGTATACCTTCCTTAAAACTTCATCTACTTTTTTTTTTTTTTGAGATGGAGTCTTGCACTGTTGCCCAGGCTGGAGTGCAGTGGCACTATCTCGGCTCACTGCAACCTCCGCCTCCCAGGTTCAAGTGATTCTCCTTGCCTCAGCCTCCCAAGTAGCTTGGATAACAGGTGCCTGCCACCAAACCTGGCTAATTTTTTTTTTTTTTTTGGATTTTTAATAGAGACGGGGTTTCACTATGTTGGTCGGGCTGGTCTCAAACTCCTGACCTCATGATCCACCTGCCTTGGCCTCCCAAAGTGCTGGGATTACAGGCATGAGCCACCACGCCTGGCCAAAACCTCATCTACTGCCCTTCCTCAGGCCCAGCTGAGACTCCTTCAGTTTGGCAACTGGGAAAAGAGACCCAGCTGTGCCCCAGGAAATAAGATGGACCCCAAATGACCAGGCATACATATCTACCTTCCCCATATCAATGTCTGTGTCCCCACTGCCATTATTAACAACAACCTCATTCTTTTTCATCACACTCCCACTGTCTCTTCCCATGTCACTTCCAGTAACTACAGCAACTTCTTTATGTTGGTAGTACCTTCCTAATTAATTTTGTTAAAGTTCTGAGGCCAGATCTAGGATCAGCAGAATAACTGGTTAGTTTGATTGACAAGGGTAAGGAACAGCTAAGTCAAGTACTTCAAATACTACATGCTAGAAACCCATTTCCTTCATTCATTCTAAGGATTTAGCACTCCAGAGTTACAAACTTTTATACTTCCTGTCTTATCTTGAAAATTTTCCAAAAACATGCATAACACATTTTAAATAGTTATATAACTGGTGAAGAGAAAAGGTCAAAGTTCTTGAGAAAAATCTTGGCTGAGTTTGCATTTTTTCTCCATCTTAGTTTTTTTGTGTATTTCCTTTCATGACTCCCTATGGTTTGTAAAGTAGGTTGAATCTTTGAAAAAGCAAGCTAGCTTTGACTAAGAAAACTTGTTAAATTTCAGGCTTTAGAGAGTAATGGGACAGCTTCCTGAGTATAATGTTTGTAACATTCATTTTTAAAGAATGCAGGAGTTTATCTCCCTGAAGAGATTTATGTTTTACAACTTTGATATTGTCCAGTACTAAAATGCTCAGTTCTGTTGCAAGAATGTGTAATTAGGATAAAACAACTTAACATTAGTGGAGTTCCTATTACAGATGTGGAGTGTGCTAGGTGTTTTATGATGATCTCTTTGAATCCCTTTAAGATAAGCCCTGAGCCTCTCCACTTTCAAACTTGTCCTATCCTGTCTTTAGACACTGTGAAATCTAATAATGCATTTACTATATGGTAATGACTTTTTTTTTTTTTGAGATGGAGTCTTGCTCTCTTTCCCAGGTTGTAGTGCAGTGGCATGATCTCAGCTCACTGCAACCTCCACCTCCTGGGTTCAAGCGATTCTCCTGCCTCAGCCTCCCGAGTAGCTGGGACTACAGGCATGTGCCACCACACCCGGCTAATTTTTGTATTTTTTTAGAGATGGGGTTTTGCTATTTTGGCCAGGCTGGTCTCAAACCCCTGATCTCAGGTGATCTGCCTGCCTTGGCCTCCCAAAGTGCTGGGATTACAAGGGTGAGCCACCACCCCTGGCTGGTAATGACTTAAGTCTGTCTCCCTCACTAGACTATGTGCTCCCTGAGGCTAGATATTGTGCCTTAGCCATTTTAATATCATTGTTGCCTAGCACAATCCTTTTTGCAGAGCAACAATAAATATTATGGACTAAATTATAATACTTAGTTTACAGAGGGAAATGAGTTGTAGGGAAGTTACCTGCCTAAGTTCGACAGTTAGTAATTGATAGAGCTGTTGATACTAAAGCCCTTGACTCCTTTCTTTCTTTCTTTTCTTTCTTTTCTTTTCTGTCTCTCTCTCTCTCTCTCTCTTTCTCTCTTTCTTTCTGACAAGGTCTCTCTCTGTCACCCAGGCTGGAGTGCAGTGGCGCGATCTCAGCTCATTGCAACTCTGCCTCCCGGGTTCAAGCAATTCTTGTGTCTCAGCCTCCCAGGTAGCTAGGATCACAGCCATGAGCCACCACGCCTGGCTAATTTTTTTTGTATTTTTAGTAGAGATGGGGTTTCACCATTTGGCCAGGCTGGTCTCAAACTCCTGGCCTCAAGCAGTCCACCCGCCTCAGCCTCCCAAAGTGCTGGGATTACAGGCGTAAGCCACCGCGCCCGGCTGCCCTTGACTTTTATTCACAGTATTTCTACTTAACAGCATGCAGTTCTATAGGGTTTTGTATGCCCATTTTACATCCTCTATCTTGTGAGCAATAATAGTAATATGTCTGGGAGAGTCTGAGTCACATTCAGGAGGAGATTTGGCAAAAAGAGTTAAGGAAAAAGCCACAGAAGCATCACGGGTACAAAGTTTAGAAGCAATGGGGGGGCATCGGTCTTTACACATCTGTTAGGAATCTCATGCAGCTAAAAGCAGCATCCCTGATAAACCTGTTTGGTGTCTACTTGGCAAAACGGAGAAAACCCATAGGAATTTCAGCATTGTACCTGTCTTATCTCTTGTACACATTCCTCTCTCATTTAATGGTTGGTCATACCAGAGGCCATTTTCCTGCTAACTCCTTCTCCGCCAAACTCAGTATTTTAATGTATTAGTTGTTATTGCACATATAACTAGAATCTCCTATAATTATTATATGTTTGTAGCTTTTCTCTTGCATCTACGAAAGTCATTCTTTGGTTAACATAACCATCTTTTTTTCACTTTCACTCAAAATTACAGTTCATAGCATACTTCAGGAAGGGAAAATGTTGAGGCATCCTCTTTATAAACCACCTAAATTTCTAAGGATGCCAGGGAATCAATGGTGGCAAATAAGCTTAAAGAAAGAAAAGAAGTCTCAGCTTAACTTGAGACTCAATTTTGCTGATTCATTTGAGAGATGACACTTTTTGATTCCCACCATTTATATATATATTAGTTTCTTTTTTCCGTTCACTCTTTCTTTATTTTTGTTTCGTTTTGTTTTGTTTTGTTTCTTTTTTGAGATGGAGTCTCACTCTGTCACTCAGGCTGGAGTGCAGTGTCACGATCACAGCTCACTGCAGCCTCATCCTTCTGGGCTCAAGTGATCCTCCCACCTCAGCCTCCTGAGTAGCTGGGACTACAGGCGCATGACCCCATGCCCGGCTAATTTTTTTTAATTTATTTTTTGTAGAGATAGGGTTTTGTCCCGTTGCCAAGGCTGGTCTTGAACTCCTGGGCTCAAGCCATCCACCCACCTTGGACCACAAAATGCTGGGATTACAGGCATGAGCCACCACAGCCAGCCTAGTTTCCAGTCTTTTCATATTTCCCTTAGAATCTCCATTTTGTATACACAATCTCATTTTTACTTATCATGAACAAAAACCATTTTTAGATTGCTGTTTCATAGGCTTTTAAAAATCAGCTATGGGCCGGGTGCGGTGGCTCACGACTATAATCCCAGCACTTTGGGAGGCCGAGGCCGGCAGATCACTTGAGGTTGGGAGTTTGAGTCCAGCCTGACCAACATGGAGAAACCCCATCTCTACTAAAAATATAAAATTAGCCAGTTGTGGTGGTACGTGCCTGTAATCCCAGCTACTCGAGAGGCTGAGGAAGGAGAATCACTTGAACCCAGGAGGCAGAGGTTGCAGTGAGCTGAGATCGCACCATTGCACTCCAGCCTGGGCAACAAGAACAAAACTCCATCTCAAAAAAAAAATAAATAAATAAATAATAAAATAATGTCAGCTATGTAGTGCTTGCAGGAATGTAAATGAATACATGTCTGGGGAATAATTTGATAGACATATCAAACTCCTAAAAGAGGACTGTAGTCAAGAAGGGATGGAATGCATTCTGGGGGACCAATAATGTTCTGTTTCTTGACCCGGGTGATGGATACATGGTTTTTCACTTTATAACTGTTAAAAAGTATATATGTAAGTTCTATGTACTTTTCTGTATGTTATGTTGTATTTCACAATTCAAGAATTATTTTTAAATGCACATATGGTTATTCACTTTAAATAATTCTTCCTACATTTAAAAAGAGTGTGATTATTTCAAAGCATTGATTATAATAGCAAATACAACAGCAAGGGTTTGGTTAAATAAAGCATAGCATATCCAGATGATGGAATACTATGCATCTTTTTAAAATGACATACAGATAAATATATACTGAGATACAGGCTGTTCATAACACAAAGGGGAAAACAAATTGCACAAACTATGTTTGGTAACTTTTACTTAAAAAATTATATAATTGGCCAGGCACAGTGGCTTATGCCTGTAATCCCACCACTTTGGGAGGCTGAGGTGGGTGGATCACCTGAGGTCGGGTGTTCGAGACCAGCCTGACCAACATGGAGAAACCCTGTCTCTACTAAAAATACAAAATTAGCCAGGCGTGGTGGCGCATGCCTGTAATCCCAGCTACTCGGGAGGCTGAGGCAGGAGAATTACTTGAAGCCAGGAGGCAGAGGTTGTGGTGAGCCATGGTCGCACCATTGCACTCCAGCCTGGGCAACAAGAGTGAAACTCCATCTCAAAAAATATTATATATATATATATATATATATATATATATATATATATATATATATATATATTCCATGCATTAAGAAGAATTTCTAGAACTATATAAACGAAAGTATGGAGTGAAATTGTAGTGGGCATTTTATTTCTTTTTGTTTATATTTTCCACTTTTTCTAAGTGAACTCATTTTACTATTTTGATTTTAAAAAAGCCATTTAAAAGAAATTTTAAGTTCATTTATTCCTTCATTCAGTAGCAAGTCTTGGCATTATTTCTCAGTTTGAGCCTTTTAAAAAATAATAATAAAATATACATTTTACAAGAACAACCAGATTCTCTTCACAGCCCTTACATTTTGAACTAATGTATTTTATTTGTTGACAGTTTGGGTGAAGTCAGAGAGACATTTTCAAGTTTAAATTTCAAATTTCAAGTGTTAATTTCTATATAAAATCCTTTCCTAAATCAAAATTTTTACTTCAATAAAAGGGATGTACCTTTATGTTTTGAAAAACTATGATTTTTAAAAATGAATTAGGCAAGATTGAATATTTTTCTTTTATTGTATTTTTAAATGTTGCTTATTCACAAATCCTTCCATCCTTCAGATTAAGGCCTAATTTGTGAGTAATATTCAAGTCATTAATTTCACAATTACTATTACATTATTAAATTTCTATTTAGAGGTACTTAGTGTCATATTTTCAAAAGGAAATAGACACATCTAAAACAAGAAACAGAGGAAACGCAGCATGAAATGTACCATTGCGGCGGTTAACCACAGTAGCCACTGGGTGTCTCCACTGCTTCACACCAGTCACTATCTCTGATGGAAGTTTCCAACGAAAACAGGAGATGAACAGCAAAGCTTTATTTACAGAATTCTTAATTAGGAACTGATGCAGCATTTACATGCCAGACATTTTATTTAGAAACAGTTCTGCTCATGTAGGCAATATTTTCTTGCATTCTTTGATAACTGGGCATTTGATTTGCCAAGGAGAGGAAGGGAAACATTTATTATTTTTCTTAACATCCTATCATTTCCTATTCCAATTTTTAAATCGGAAACAAAGATTCTTCATTTGTGACATCTTGGCTATTTTCATAGCTACCATTTTCAGAGTTCTATAATGAAATAACTCTACTAAAAGCAAGAAAATTTACCACTAGACAGGAATATGGTATGTTTTCCTTTTGGAAAAGTAGAAAACTACATTGCTGGTAGCTTTCTACCTCTGAGAAATGTCACTGTGCCCCAAAAGAGCTAGTGAATAGAAGAAAAAGACAGGAATCAGCCACAGAGTAGTAGAACTGGCCTCTGGGTAGGTGATCTTTAAAGTTAACTCTCCACCAGGCAGGGTGGCTCACGCCTGTAATCCCAACATTTTGGGAGGAGGTATGCAGATCACTTGAGCTCAGGAGTTCCAGACCAGCCTGGGCAACATATGAAACCCCATCTCTACTAAAAATACAAAAATTAGCCAGGTGTGGTGGCGCACACCTGTAGTCCCAGCTATTCAAGAGGCTGAGGTGGGAGAATTGCTTGAGCTTAGGAGGTTGAGGTTGCAGTGACCATGTCACTGCACACCAGCCTGAGCAACAAAGCTTGTCTCAAAAAAAAAAAAAAAAAAAAAAAAAAAAACTAACCATTCCTGGGATTGCAGATCTAAACTTTGGGACTCACTATAATTTAGAAACTTAACCTCAGTTTATATTTCTAGATTCCATTAAATTTGCAATTTGTTCATTTAGGGTACATTTTTTTCTTCATCTTGCCTTCTTTTAGTTTAATTTTTCCACTCCAAACCTACCGCTTTCTTCTGTGTTCTCAGTTTCTTCTGCCATCTACCATTCCCATTTTTATTTTTTCTTTGCTGCCCCTTTTCATTTGCTTGGTTGAGTAGATAAATTTTGAATGAAAGTCATTGTTTTTAAAAAATCCTACCTTAGCCCCAAATCATTCCATCAGAAGAAAGGAATTCTAGAAATTTAACATAAATGGTTCAAAGTTTAAGATGCTCCCTAAACACAAATACAATTGCATACGTCAGCTAGTATTCACTGTGATATAATAAACTGACTATATAACTGATTTACTTATCTGCTTAAGGAAACTAATGAATGGTGGAATCAGAAGAACAAACCGAATTCAAACAGCAACGAAATTATAGACAACATATTTTTGATTCTACAAACTACAAATAGAGTAACCAAACACAGAACTTGGTGTAGGTGACAAACTTCAAGATGGAAAGTAGAATTTAAATATCAAGTTCACATTATCAGGAAAAGATATAGTTATGAGTTAAAGAATACATTGTTTTAAATATTCAAATAAATGAGGGGGAAGAAGTAATATAAGATTATGGATCCCAGATTTGACATTAATTTCATGTCATGTACTTAATTCACAGAGTTCTCTGCAGAAGGGGAAAGGATTAAGGAATCTCATAGGTGATCAGGGAGAGAGTGGATCTCAGCTATCTTCTACCAAGTGAAGAGAGATCCACACAAAACCCTACATAGCCTTCTGCAATTTGCTATTTTTACCTAACATTTTATTTTTAAGATTAAATGCTACATTTATTTTTTTAAATATAGTAATGCTACATTTACCATCAGTCTTCGTTTGCTTTAATTTAGACCTGAAGCTCAGTTTTCCCTATTTTTGCTTGTTCACTGCACAGTCTGGCCACATAAAAATTTACATCTACTGGAGAAAATGAAGGATTGCAGACAATTTCTTGAAATGCAGCTATGATTTTAATCTTATGTGTTTAGCATAAATAGATTAAGAAGAAATGCATATTTTCAGAATTTATTATATAGTTTTGAAAGATAAAGACATATGTATGTATATGTTCATCGCAGCACTATTCACAATAGCAAAGACATGGAATCAACCTAAATGCCCATCAATGGTAGACTGGATAAATAAAATATGGTACATATATACTATGGAAACCTATGCAGCCATAAAAAAGAATGAGATCATATCTTTTGCAGGGACGTGGATGGAGCTGGAGGCCATTATCTTAAGTAAACTAACACAGAACAAAATGCCAAATACACAATGTTCCCACTTATAAGTGGGAGCTAAACCACAAGAACACATGGATAGTAGAAGGGGAACAACAGACACTGGGGCCTACTTGAGGGGGAAGTGGGGAGGAGGGAGGGAATCACAAAAGAATACCAATCAGGTAATATGTTTATTACCCAAGTGACAAAATTACTTGTACAAAAAACCCCTGTGACACACAGTCTCCCTATATAACAAACTTGCACATGTATCCCTGAACCTAAAATACAAAAAAACAAAAAGCAAAATAAAAATAATCTAAGCTATTCAAGTAATGACCCAAAAGTTCTTCTATATGTTATGAAGACCAGTAAATGCATTACTAAGCAGCTAGGCTGAGATAAGGGTGAGAGAAAGAGAGGTTTGGTGCTAGGATTTAATGGTCCTGTAGTCTAGTCCTGACTCTGCTGTCACAGTTTATTTAACTTCTTTGGGCTCTCAATTTTCTCTATAACATTAATCAGTTGGCCAGGCTCAGTGGCTAAAGTCTGTAATACCAGCACTTTGGGAGGCCGAGGCGGGTGCGGATCACCTGAGGTCAGGAGATCAAGACCAGCCTGGCCAACATGGTGAAACCCCATCTCAACCAAAAATACAAAAATTAGCTGGGTGTGGTGGCACGCACCTGTAATCCCAGCTACTCAGGAGGCTGAGGCAGGAGAATCGCTTGAACGTGGGAAGCGGAAGTTGCAGTGAGCCAGGATCATGCCACCGCACTCCAGCCTGGGCAACAGAGTGAGGCTGTGTCTCAATAAATAAAATAAAATAAAATATAAAATAAAATAAAATAAAATAAATAATAAAATAATAAAATAAAATAAAATAAATAAAATAAAATAAAATAAATAAAATAAAATAAAATAAATCTGTTGGACCAGATGTCCTTGGTGCTAATTTTCAATGATCTGTGACATCATAAAATAAAAAGTATAAAGACCAAAAATTTATTCTAGCTCACATGCTTTCATTTTCTGTATGAAATAAATTTTCATTATGATATGTTGGTGAAGAAAGTACACACATAGTGTATGAGTACCCATTTCTCAGGACACAGAGTATATTTAACTATTTAACTTATTATATAGCCATGTAATTTTGCCTACATTGCACATTTTGTTCACATCTATACTTTATTTACTTCTGAGTCCTTGCTGATAGGCCTCTCTCCTGACTATGATATTGCTTTTGTGGTGAAATAGGATCCACTTCCATGATCTGTGCATTGGAGATTCAGGAGCACATTGTAGAGACTTCTCGATGTAGGTGAACGATAAGGACTACGGATGTAGGCATACTGTGTTAGAATCACCTGCAGATTATTTGGCAGTTTTTAAAATTATTCCTGGGTCCTTCTGTTATAAGGATAGGGCCCTTTACTAAAGCTGCAAGCTGCAGAATCCTCCTCAATCTTTTTATTTTTTCAGCTTTTATTTTTTTAAGCTACTCCTGCTGGAATGGGAACCTCCTCAATCTTTATCAGGAAAACAACAATAACAATAGAATTTTAGAGGTTTTTTGAATTCCTGATCACAGATACAAATAATTAGTGGTCTGGAAAGTAGTTAAGTGTAATCAAAAATATAATGTTCCTTATAACATTGAGAGCTTTATAGTAACACAAAGGATGCCACACGCAACCCACCTCACTCATCCTCCCACTGTTAACAACCCTGGTCCGCAATTTCAAAAGAAACGGCCTAAAATTCTTTTTAAACCATCATTTACATTGAAGCCAATTTAAAAGTGTGATCAGGGATATAGACAACACAAGTGCTAGAGCTATAAAATAAATTTTGGTGATTGCCCAGGCATTTAATATCTTTTTTTAACCAATATTCCCTTTCTAAAAATATAAATTTATATGAATAATGGATTATTTATAATGATTTGTCTTTGAGTAACCCTTTTCCCCTTCTTTGTCATGGAGGGAATAATCCTAATTTATTGCTGGGGGAGTTGTCCTATATTGTCTTATTTCAAAAAGAAAAGAAACAATCTACTTTTGTGAAAAGCCATCCTAGCATGTAACATTTTAGCACACTGTTTCTCAAGATGTTTGCACTCACAGACACCAATTGTATCATGTCTTTGGGATATGATAAAATTATGTTTAAAATTCATGTTAAAGCTATAGGGTTTTTTTTTTTTCTGATCTACGTATCAGCCTTACCTCCACGGACTTCACTAATTATATTTAAGGAATTAGAAAACTTCCTTCCTTAATTTTATTCTCATTAATTTTTCTAGGACATTTATTAAATAAAATGGGTTGTTAAAGTATGTTAAGTGTGTAGGGCATGTAACCAGTCAAATGTCAAGGTTCTGAGTAGGTTGGATTTCACGGTCAAGGATAATCTCTTTTAATGTTCACAATCTCATTCTTACATATTCCCATCCCCCCTAAGTCTTTCATTTCACTTCTATTCATTCCTACTTACTCCTGCTAATATCTCCATTTAGATTCTCTCACCTGACCTTTCCCATACCTCTTGCCCCACAGTAAGTTTTATCTTCCCCTCTTACACTAATCACATCTACTCTGATCTGTAGACATTTTTCACCTAAAGCCCAGCAAAGGAAACACTGTCAACCTGTCAAAAAAAAGTGCTGCAATTGTGGAGGACAGATAAACAGGTGGTAACAAAAGCATTCTAGTGAATCTGAGCCAGGCTGGGAACCTGCTGGGCTGGCCTGACTCAGAGGTGGTAAGAGAAGGCAACAGGAGGCAGGAGGCAGCCCCATCACTGTCCGTTCCCAGAGCAGGAATGAGGAGGGTGCTCCCCACCCCAAGGCAGCAAGGGGGAAAATTCTCTAAGGAAGAGTCCCAGCAAGATCAAATATCAGTGCCATGTCCAACGGGTTAGAGAAATAACCAAAGTCAGTGTGGTAGGGCCATGAGTTTACCTTGTGGTTTGGCTTTATGTGGGTATATGGAAGTGCCAGCAGGTGAGCTGAGAGCTGCCAAGAGAGGCAGAAAGCAGGTGTGTCAGAGATTTGGGGCCTCAATGGAAGTGAAATGTGATGGCAGAAGAAGACACCACAGGAGTTGTTGAGGCATCGGTTAGGAAGTGAACAGCAGAACTGGCAGAGGCTGCTGGGCCTGTTGGGGTACCAGGAGTGACAGAGAAGACTGGCAGCTGCAGAGCAGGACAGACCAGATTGGCCAGTACAACAGCAGAGGGCCATGTTGGGCTTTGACTCAGGAATCCTGGTGGAGGCAATGATGAGAGAGAAGAGATGAAACACACTAGGTAAGCCAAGGTAGTTGTCAGGATAGAAGGAGACAGGCAGGCCAGATGGCTGTTAACCGTGTGGTGTGTCCCAACTTTCCAGCATCAATTTAATGGCCAAATTAAAATGTAAGTCAACTTAAGCCAAGGTCAATTTTAATCCTATGCTTTGCTGGTGATACAGAATCATTAACTGTATCAATAATGCCCATATTCAACTCATTCTACAATGGGGGCAATTGTAATTTTGGTCTGGATATGTTTAACAAAATGGAAAGGAAGAAGGCAAAACCACGGAACTATTTTTTTTTTTTTCTTTAGACGGAGTCTTGCTCTATCTGTCACCCAGGCTGGAGTACAGTGGTGCGATCTTGGCTCACTGCAGCCTCCGCCTCCTGGGTTCAGGCAATTCTACTGCCTCAGCCTCCCGAGCAGCTGGGATTACAGGTGCGTGCCGCCACGCCCTGCTAATTTTTGTATTTTTAGTAGAGACGGGGTTTTACCATGTTGGCCAGATGGTCTTGATCTCCTGACCTCAGGTGATCCACCCGCCTCAGCCTCCCAAAGTGTTGGAATTATAGGCGTGAGCCACCGTTCCCAGCTGGAACTATTTTTTTAAACTGATGCACATTAATAAGATTTAGAAAATCTTGAGATTTAATGGACAGTGTTGAGATTCATATAACTTTACGTTGAGAATTCTCTTTCCAGGAATTATTTATTTCAATTAGTCATATTTTTATCTTTTACTGAAGTGTAAACTTAATTTAGTGTAAATAACTACCATTTGAATACTAACATAATCTTTTTCTTTGTATAAAAAATACAAAAAGATTGTTTATGTGTGTGTACACATACGTGTCAAGACTAAAAATTAAGCACGGGGTAAAGTCTTTGGCAAAGGACAAATAGTCGGCAAGTTCACAGATTAGAATTTAGAATTCCATCATGAAGTTGACTAAATTGTTAGTTTAAAGAAGACTGTGAGTGTCAGCACATAAAAAGGTAATCCTGTCTCAACTGTAGCTACAGATTGCAAGTCCTGTGGTCAATTCAAATTTTTGCCAGCAGATACTAATGACTTCACTGAAAGCAGATGTTTAGAAATGAAAGTATAAACACAACCCCAGTTGATTAATATGCTTATTGTATTTCCTTGTTGTGAGTCTAGCGAATATTTAATTATCTTTAAGTTGATCCATAGTATATTCAACAGTCTCATGAGAACATAATTTTTGTTGATGATTTGTCCAAAGTTTCTATCAATCCATCCTAGCAGCAGAGCCAAGTGTTAGAGTTATTGCTGCCTGAGTTATAACAGCTGCCCTGGGAATCTTGTCTGAACAACAAGTTAACTGCTGTTCCCAGTTATATCTGGTCTTTCCCACCCCCAAACATACACAAAGGATTTTTGTCATTCTTGGCACTGGACAACAGAAGTGATAAGACATGCCAGCAGAACTCTAAAGGCAGAATGTCCTTCCACCTGTTTTATGCTGTAAGACAAACTTCCAAGTGCGAGGCAGTGTGGAGGGCTGTTTCCTTGAATGGCAGCTGAATGCACCAGCGGGATCCTTGGCAGCAATGTCCAGGCACTGAAGCCGGGCATTCAGGAGAGCTAAATGGAGAAAAGAAACTTGAGCAAACTGCTTCCTGGAACACTGAGAACCTGAATGGGAAATTAAGAAGAACCAGATTCTTTCTATTCTTCCACCAGCCAAGGTCAGATTTCCAAACTTCTATTGATTCTAATCTTTCCCAAACAGTGCTGTGGCAATGTATGAAAGTAATAAAAATAATCCTTTTTCTGTTAAAAAAAATTGCTGTTACTTGCTGTTTTGTTATGCTTTTGCTGGATATTTTCCCACCCATCTTAAAGCAGCAACTTCAGGATGGGGGAATCAAGCAAAACCATGGTGAAGAGATTCATTTAAAGAGGACAAGTGATTTATTCTACGTCTCAGGAGACAGTTCCTTAAGGTGAGAGGTGTTGCCTATGCCAACTTGCTTATTGCCTCTTTTGATGTTATCTTAGCAAAAAGCTGGGGCTAATTGTCCCCAGTTTGGGAGACTTTGAGGCAGGGCTAACTGCCACAGTAAAAGACCCATTAACAGTAAGGAGGGTAAATGGATAGCAAAAAAACCTAGGAGAATCCACAGGCTTTCGTTAATTTTATTCTATCTGCCTGGTGTTTCTGGAACTCTAGTTTCAAACTTAGAATACCCAGAATCCCAGCAGCTGACGAAAGTAATAACCAGTGTCTGGGGGCAAGGGTGGGGAGGGAAGCGAGGGTATAAAGAGGATGAGAATTCTTCTAGTTATTTTCAGTTTTTACTGAAACTGAAACTTTCCTGAAACTTTAAGTTTTTAGGAAACTTAAAGATAATTGTTTGTTTACTTAAAATACAGCCTCAAGGATACTTGTAGTTTAAAAAAAATTTCTTGACTCCTTGATTTCCTCTTGGGAAGATTATTATTTAACAAAAATATGTATTTATAAACAAAATATTTCAGAACAGGAGTCTGTGGAGGAAATAGTCTTAAAAGGACTTTTCTGCAGTGATAAGATAAGAAACACTGCCCTAAAGAAAACTGTTGGCTGGGCGTGGTGGCTCATGCCTGTAATCCCACCACTCTGTGAGGCCGAGGTGGGCGGATTACCTGAGGTCAGGAGTTCGAGACCAGCTTGGCCAACATGGTGAAACCCCATCTCTACTAAATACAAAAAAAAAAATTAGCCGGGCATGATGGAGCATGACTGTAATCCCAACTACTTGGAAGGCTGAGGCAGGAGAATCGCTTGAACCCGGGAGGTAGAGGTTGCAGTGAGCCAATATCGCACCATTGCACTCCAGCCTGGGCAACAGGAGCAAAACTCCATCTCAAAAATAAATAAATTAATTAATTAATTAAATTAAATTAAATTGTTTAAGGGGTGTCATTTTCCAAATTGTTTTTATGAAAAATTTACAAACAGTGGCTAGTGTCCCATTGTACTGTGTATCTAATTCAGTAAAAGTACTGAAGATTCAGAAAGATTGTTAGAGTGGTTGTGGAAAATTCCAGAGCTGCTGTCACCAGCAGAGCCTTCCTTTACTGAGTGTCTCAGTGCCAGTATAACAAATCCCAGACACTGGCTTTATTGGCCAGTGGTGCAAGGAAATAGTAAATATTCAATAAAAATATTGCTTGAACCAGGAAGCCTCCTCATAGAGTTGTGGACTCTTCAGAGAGGTTTTACCAAAGTAAGGGCAGAATGTGTATACCGTCTGTCAGGGATTCAAGAAATGTAGGCAACAATGTCTATTATTAGCCCTCCTCTCCTTCCATGAGCAAAACCCAAATTACTTGTTTTTAATTGGCACAAAAGCACATTCAATCATTACATTATCAGATATTGTTCATGTACCTATCATACGCCAGGCTGTGTGCTAAGAGCTGGGGATCTGAAGATGAATAAAATGTACCCTGACACAATCAGGATTGGCAACAACTGACCTAGGTGGCTCACCTGCATTGCCTGGATAACAAGCCAATTGGCACCTGAGGCCCCCAACCTTATCCCCACAGGAGGGGTTCGTCCAAACTGCTCATGAGACCAGTTTCTCCCTTCCACAGACCCCAGTGCCTTCACGTGCTGAAAGTTGACTTTCCCAGGCAACTCAGAGAGCTGGTGTCTAACCCCACACTGATGTTACTCAATAAGTCTGATTATCCTCCCACCCACTAGGTTGTTCTCACTCTTGCCCTATAAGAAGGAGAGCAGCAAGGGGACAAGGAATGCCCACCGATGGTGTGTCCAATAGATAACTTTGGCCCATCTCTTATCTTTATTTGTTAATTCTTGCTTTGTAACTTTCCCCCAATAGAGCCCATGAGATTTCGTGGAAATCATCACAAAATAACAAACCTTTTTGCGTGACAGGTGATGAGCACAAAAGGATCCATCTTATACAGTGCTTGCCAGCTTCCATAATACTACTCACCACGATGTTGAAATCACCTGTTCCAGAACCAGTCCTGTCCTTTGACAAGAAGGATTTAATTATCAGTAGTGGTGGGGACTGGCTGGAGAGAGGAAAAACACTTCAAGGGCTCTGCCACCTTTCGTAGATGGAGAGTGCAAAGTTTGTACCATGGAACTCCAACAGTTACTCTGTGGCAGTGCCTATTTCAAACCTCCCTTAACTTCTGATTGTATAGATGTTTGTTTCATTTGTTCATCTGTTTGTTCACTTAGTCAGAGATGTTTTAAGCCTTAAGAGAAATAGTGGACTAGAAAATGCCTTGGAAAAGTACAAAGTTCAATCCAAGTAAACTGTTTTTAAACTAGGAACTTATGAAGCCTAAAATATAAAATGTATATACATGGATATGCTCTGAAGTGAGGTAGAGGGGTAGAAATCAATATCGTGATATTGTACTATAGTTTTGCAAGATGTTACCATTGGGGGAAAATGTTTGAAGGGTATACAGGATATCTCTGCCTTATTTCTTACAACTGCATGTGAATCTACAGTTATCTCAAAATAAAAATTTAATTAACAATTGATTACAATTAACAGCATTAATTTCTTATCCTGTCATTTTCCTTCTCCTGAAATTGCAGAATAGCCAAACAGAAACCTACCCATGACCACCATCTGAGATTCTTTGGTGCCCATATTAGTGGACATAGGCAGGTATATCAGGAGGCCTCCAGTCACGCATACTGGAAGATACTGACTCAACTGATTTAAGCAAAGGAAAATACAGTGTATTATATAATGAGACATCTTGAGTAGGGTAGTCCTAGGGTCAGTTGATTCAGCAGCTTGATTCATAATCAAGGGCCCAAATTCTTTCCCACTTTCTACCCTGCCATCCTCAGCCTATCAGTTTCATCCTCCAGCTGGCTTAAAGGTAGTTGCAAGGTCGCTGCTATCATGCCATGCAAAATGCAAATGCAAAAAGTATGCAGATACAAAAAGTATCTCTTTTCATAAGTCTCATTTTAAGGGCAAGGAAACACCTGCAGGCCTTTCTGCCACTCTCTTGACCCACTTACTTAACTGTGGAACAAGTCACAAACACCTGTTTAAGTGGATCACTTGGCCAGGAGGGAGAGATTGCCATTATCCTTAGATGGAGGAGAATGGGGGTGGGGGTTGTTATGCCTGAACATAATCAGTGCTCTGCCAGTGAGTAAGAGCAGAGATGGGGTGATTAATAGGCAACCCTTCACCAAAGAGCCATTGTAAAGCTTCAGGCCAGTTCAGAAGGTGATGAAGATGGAAAGGCTCCAAAGCAACCAGAACAACCAGAAGGAACATGCTTTTACAGCTTGCTTCTGATTCTACACCGCGAGGACAATGGGTCCATCATGCCACACTGATCCAGGAACTTAGAACTAAGTAAGAAGCAAGGGAGAGAGGCTGCTATAGCTGAAACCCAGGGAATGAACTTTCTCCCAGGAGGTTGCAAGGGCTGCCCTTGTAAAAGATCCTGTCCTGGGTTTAAACATTAGCAAATATTCTGTTTTGTTTTGCTTTGACTGCATGAGGGTTGAGTTAAAGTGAAATAATGTTTAAGAGTTATTTTTTAAATAAGATATGTTATGTTTTTATTTTTGGTTTTTTTTTTTTTGGATGGTAGAGACAGGGTCTCACTGTGTTGCCCAGGCTGGTTTTGAACACCTGGGCTTCCAATCCTCCTGCCTCAGCCTCCCAAAGTGCTAGCATCACAGGCATGTGCCACCACACCCAACCCCTTAAAAGTCTTTTTACAAATGAGAACATGAACAATTGCCTTTCAGATTATTTCCTGGTCATCAAAGATTTCTTTCTTTATTTACACAAAGGGGACAGGGGTCAGTCTGTGTATTGGAAGATGTGCCCATATTTGGTCACATATTGGAAGAGTACAAAATTGCCCAAATAAGGGATATTTATTGCCTTCCTGACTGCAGACTCAAGGAGGCAGGAACTTTGACATTTTCTCCAATGCCTATCTGTATCCACATTGCCTGTAACATAGTATATGCTCAATAAATATTGATTGAACTAATTAAAAAATGTCATTCTCTACTCCCAAACTATAAAAACCTGGAAGGGTATATTCTTGCTGGATGGGAGCCTGAAGAAGACAGGAAGGGAGCTAAAGATATCTCTCTTAGTCATTCTCTGTGTCCAACATATGCCCACATGTATAGTCCTAAATGCCACTGTCTCTCAGTTGGTTTCTATCAGGACCTAAGCCCTGTGGAGACAGCAGCTTGCAGAGTCTCTATCCCAGGGAAGCAAGAGGTGGGCCAGATGGAATCCCCCAGCTCAGGGAAGGTCTTACCTATCCATGCATTTGAGGAAGGAGGAAGTGGGACAGTCATTCACCAGTCTAAATCTTACTGCTAAAATTAGAATGAGTGCTACATCTCCAAATCTGGAGGGCCACGATATCTGTCACACAGGCAGGCCAAAAATTGTTCTTCCCAGGGTGGGGACAGTGGAAGCCATATAAACACTTGCCAATTAGTTCATCTACATTTTAAAAAGGTGCAGAAAATTCTTGTTCCTTTCCGCTGGAGGAACTTTACAAATGACCTTGACAAAAACCCCTCAAAACCTATAGAACCAAATTTTATTATAACGCTCTTTTTATTCCCTTGCTTCTATTTCCTCCTTTCTCTTCTTTTTCTATTTCTTTTCCTTTCTCTTTCTTTACATTTCTCCCTCTTTCTTCCTGCTTGTCCAGCTTTTCTTCCTCTTCCCCCTTTAAGGCGATACTTTGGAACTGAAAGTATATTTTAATATTTATCTAAAGCAGTTGTTTCTTTGTCCATGGTTCCCTGACCCTTCACAGAAAATAATTCTTCCATCCTAAATTGACTTTTATGATAGTTATCTAAAGATTTAAGGATCCAAATATGTACAAGTCAAATACAATAAAAGGAAAAAAAATCATTTAAAGACTAACATTTAAGCATTTTAGCCTCTACTATTTTAAAATTAGAGTTCAACTCGATGCCATTTATATTTGAACTCCTAAAATTACAACCATCATCTGCATTTTACAGGCTTCCCCTATCTATGCAGACATTTCCTGTTCTGTCTTCTCTTTCCCCAGAGACCCATTACAACTTGCTTATCGTTGGGTAGAGGTTATATCCAGGGAAGAGGGAACCGAGGAGAAGTGGAGGAAAGGAGGAAGGCATGAGATGTTGGCCCTAACCTAGATTGGTATGTTTACTCTCATCCGACTGGGTTGACTTTAGAATGAAAACGTTTTCCCACTTAATTAATTTAAAATTAGTTATTCAAATATGTTTTTCAAAACTCAGTACAATTATGTATATCACACTTGTGCAAAACATCACCAATTCTCAAACCCCAGATCTACAGATCTGAGGTCAGCAATTCTAGCTAACGCTTATATAGTGCTTCCCATGTGCCAGACACTGTGCAAAGCTCTTCATGTGTATTGACTCATTTCATCCTTCAACAGCCCTGCAAGACAGGTATTAGTCAGCTTGGGCTGCCATAACAAAACACCATGGAGTAGGTGGCTTAAACAACAAACATTTATTTTCTTACACTTCCAGAGACTGGAAGTTCAAGACCAAGGTATAGCAGAGCTGGTGTCTGGTGAGGGCTCTCCTCGTAGGTGGCAGACAGCTGCCTTCTCACTGTGTGCTCACCTGGCCTTTCCTCTGTGTTCCTCAGAGTGAGTGAGCTCTCTGGTGTCTCTTCTTATGAAGATACTAATTTATGGGATCAGGGCTCCATCTTTAACACCTCATTCAACCTTAATTACTTTTTTAGAGCCACAATATCCATATCCAAATACAGCTACACTGGGGGTTAGGGGTTCAACATATGCATTTTGGGGGACACAAACATTCAGTCCACAATGGTAAGTAATATTGTACTCCCCATTTTTCAGGTTAGGAAACTGAGGCCACACTGAGTAATTTTCCCAATGTCACACAAATAATAAGTGTCAATACTGGGATTTGAACACCAGCATCCATACTTTTAACCACTATGCTGTGCTCTCTCTCATCATGAGTCATGACGATGATCACGTTAGATTGTGTTAGATGATGTTAGATCATGAGTCATGATCTAACATCTAGCAACCCATCAACATCATCAACATCTAACAAATCCAATCCTTTGAACCTATTATAGAATCATCAGAGCTTTACCACGCTTTTTAGAAAAAATTTCCCTACAAGAATACAATCTCTCACTATTATTATTATATTAGAGATAGATTTCTATATTATCAAATTTAGAGCAAATAACTTATATTTACTATCAACTAGCTCTTAAAATGATTATATCTTGATTACTCTAGTAAACAAACATCCTCTATTTCTCTCTACATTTAAACCATTAAAACTCAACAATAAGAAAACAATTCATTTGAACAGTGGGCAAAAGATCTTGACAAGACATGTCATCAAAGAAGATATGCAGATAGCAAATAAGCATATGAAAAGATGCTTCACATCATATGTCATCAGGAAAATGCCAATTAAAACAACAGTGAGATACCACTACACACACCTATAGGAATGGCCAAAATCCAGAATATGACAACCCCAGATGCTGCCAAGAGTGAGAAGCAACAGGAATTCTCATTCATTGCTGATGGGAATGCAAAATGGTACAGCCACTTTGGGAAACATGTTGGCAGTTACTTATAAAACTAAGTTTCTATATCATAACACAAGTAGATATAAATATAACCAGTGGTAGGGTTTTTTTAGAGGCTGTATTATTTTTTAAGAATTTAAAGCTTTAAACCCAAATTTCTACTCAGAAAGATGAGCATTGTAATTTGATGATATTACCCTTAGAATTCTTGCCAGTCAATGACTGCTTTTACACCAACTTACAGATTGTGCTGTGTTCAAATACATACTGAGGGGAATCTGATGAACTGACTGGCAACAGTCTTTGAATTCTTAAAGGTGAGGGGAACAGTGCATCAGGTAAGAGCAAAGGTCCCGGAATCGGGATATCCAGGTCGGAATCTTGACTCTGCTGTGTCCTTGAGCGAGCTACTCAACTTGTCTACACCTCAGTTTCTTCATTCGTAAAATGAAGCTATGGTAGCTTCTACCTTATATGACGATTGACTGATAGGCTCCATGTTGAGTGTAAATTAAATAGTGCCTGGATAAGTACTCACTAAAGAATCATGTTTTTTTTATTGTAAATTTCCAAAGAGAATGTTTTATACTTTTTAAAAAGTGTTTTTATTCCCCAATGCCCCTAACAGGAAATGACACCATCATTGTTACATGAGAAAATGATAAATGTTTTGAGAGGTCAATGTCCCACCCCAACTCATTCTCAGTGTTACTATTTTCACCAGGAAACAGTAGAAGTTACACAGGAGGTGGCCAGGGAAGTGCTGGGTAGAGAAGGGTGGGGTTCCTGGCGAGGGCTCCACCCTCAGGCTTGTGCCCATGGACCTAAGTGAGAACAGGCACCGTGTTTTCATGCCCAAATGTTGCATTTTCCAAGACCACTCTGGCCTGCCACACCCCCATCCTGTGCCCATAAAAACCCTGAGACCCTAGCGGGCGTGGACACAAGCAGTTGGACGTTGAGAGGAGCAGAGGAGCAGAAGAGCGCACCGACAGACACGAGCAGACAACAGCAGGCTATTGAGGCAAGACGATGCAGAAAATTCGGTCGGGGCAGTCAGAGGAGAGTCCAGCCGCTGGACAGCCTGACTCCAGGGGAAGACCGCCTTCCCACTCCATCCCCCTTCTGGCTCCCCATCCACCTTGCTGAGAGCAACCTCCACCACTCAATAAAACCTTGCACCGATCTTCCAAGCCTACGTGTTATCCGATTCTTTCCGGTACACTAGGGCAAGAACTGAGGATACAGAGGCCCTCTGTCCTTGTCATACGGCAGAGGGTCTAATTGAGCTGGTTAACACAAGTTGCCTGCAGACGGCAAAACTGAAAGAGCACACTGTAACACATGCCCACTGGGGCTTCAGGAGCTGTAAATACTCAACCCTAGGCACTGCTGTGAGGTCGGAGCTCCATGGGTACCTTTTAACCACAAGTTTCAGCATTTCTTTTCAAGGAGAACTTATGCCTGGAAATATGGATGGAAGATGAACCGAGGACTCGTCTTTAACACCGCATGCTACTCTACTAAAGACTGAGAAAAATGTCAGTTGTCCGGAGCTCCCCACGACCTGTCTGCATGCTCCCCCTAGGGGTTTGAGCAGTGGGACACTGAACAGGCGAGCCGCACATCTGTCGCATGTCCTGCCAGGGAGATAAGGAAACTTTCTGTTTCAGAAGTTCTACTTTGAGGCAAAACCAGGCCTCACATGGGCAAGAACATTGCTAGACCTCAGGCCTTGCTCTTAAACCGCAGCTGCGTACCCCAGCCCTGCACGGGAAGTGGGGAGGAGCTCTTGCTTCTTCCCACAACAAACAGGTTCTCACCTGTGCAGCTCCTGTGAATTACATGACATCAATGTGTATGTATGTTCTTTTTTTTTTTTTTTTTTTTTTTTTTTTTTTTTTTTTTTGAGATGGAGTCTTGCTCTTTCACCCAGGCCGGACTGCAGTGGCGCTATCTCGGCTCACTGCAAGCCCCGCCTCCCGGGTTCATGCCATTCTCCTGCCTCAGCCTCCTGAGTAGCTGGGACTACAGGCGCCCACCACCGCGCCCGGCTAATTTTTTGTATTTTTAGTAGAGATGGGGTTTCACCGTGTTAGTCAAGATGGTCTCGATCTCCTGACCTCGTGATCTGCCAGCCTCGGGCTCCCAAAGTGCTGGATTACAGGCGTGAGCCACCACGCCCGGCCAATGTGTATGTAGGTTCTATCTTTTAGGGAAAGACATTGTAATGTGGAGCATTTCTCTTCAGAATCTACTTAAAACCAGATATTTCAGTTATTAGGCTGAATTAAAACTATATTAAGTAGCAAATAAAATATATTTTGACCAGTCAAACCTAATTGTAGACTGTTAGTGTAGACACCCATCAGCACACCTACACTCTCACAGACACAAGAGTATCTGTTTGTCTCTGTTGATATGGTTGGGAAGTTTTGCTTTGTGACCTGGGGAGTAGAACCAAGTGTTGCTGAGACAGCTAAGAACCAAGAGGAGGAGGTTGGAAGGATGGTATGGATTCTCTTCCTTCCTAGCTCTTTGGATTTGATTTTAGACCCCAATGGTTAGATGCATAAGAGCCAGAAAGCAGGGAAACTGTCCACAAAAAACCCTTTATGGTTCTCAGTTCCGAGCATCATTGCTTCAGCTCCCAGGTGACAAAGTGTAGCTCAGTGCTGAGATGAGAGGCCATTTTCCCTGCTTGTGCATAAAACCCCCTCTGCTTTGACAACCTGAGAACTGGCTGGGCTGGCAGGCCACTACAAGATGCATGGCACTAGCTTCCTCTTCTTAGGTGAGAGTCACCTGGGGTATGGACAGTGGGTCCAGCACTGGGGGAAGCACAGCAACCGCCCTAACAGACTCCTCCCAGAATCTCACACACTTCCAGTGGACCAGCTTTCCCTCACCCCCACCAGGCAGCACAGGGCAGGACTGTGTTTTGAGCTTAATCAGCACTGCTTTCATGATGGGTTGTGACAGCACTGAGGATTTCCATGTGGCCCTGCAGAAAGCAGACCTGGAGGAACCAGAGCAGGAGAGAAAGGACCAGGTGGATCCATGCGGTTATGGCAGCTGGTTTATAAGCACGAATGACACACCCCATTGGAGATGCCCAGAAATAGCTGGAGGACACTGAGGTCAAGCTAAGAGTATGTTGTTACCTTTGTAATTTGGACATCAAAAGGAAATGTAACCTGATTTTATATGGTCTGGAGAGACCTGGACATGCTGTAATTAAACTATAATTGCAATTAATGGGCTACTTTGTGAGTAACCTAATCTCATGAAAAAAATGGGTGGCTTACAATAAAATAAGGAGATTGGTGACTTATAATAAAATAAGGGGATGACAGCCATAGCCAAAACATCTATAAATTTGGAAAACCAAGACTCAAGCAAAAAACATTTGAATTGAATTATGCAAAAAAGAGGAAAAATACAAGCTCTGGAAGAATGAAGCCTGTGCCATGGGTACCTTTTAACCACAAGTTTCAGCATTTCTTTTCAGGGAGAACTTATGGCTGGAAATATGGATGGAAGCTGAACAAAGGACTTGTCTTGAACATTGCACACTACTATACTAAAGACTGAGAAAAATGTCAGTTGTTCCTATCAAAGGATGAGGGGGTTGATGGACATCAGCACCTTTGGCATCATTGTTGATTCCAGAGTGTTCTTAGTTTTTGAGCCACCTCCAAGCAGCCTTGTCAGCCACTCCAAGATGCATGCCACTGGCTTCCTCCTCTCAGGTGAGAGCCACCTGGGGTACAGAGAGTGGGTCCAGCACTGTGGGAGGCATGGCGACAGCCCTCACAGACTCCTCCCATAATTTACACACACTTCCAATAGACTGGCGACCCCCACACCCCCACCAGGTTCCAATGAGAAACACTTTCTAAAGAACTCTCTCTTGTTAGAACAGCTTCCCTGAGCACAGGAACCAGGGAAGCAATCAGCATCAGCTCAGCTTGACTGTCCCCTACTGCCTGTGCATGTCCCTCCAGTAACTAAGCTGTTTTTACTCAACTTTTGGGTGTTAGCTGGTGAGTCATGGCCTCAAGGGAGCCTACACTGACTAGACTAGGCCTGGTGTTGCCCTCTTTACTTCTTCATAATGAGTAAAGGTTGACACAAATTATGTATTTAATTATTGCAGATAACACAGAGAGGGATCATGCCCATATTGATAGCCCTTCAAGGCCTAGCATAGTGCCTGGAACACGGTAAATAGTAACATTTACGAATGTCAGCATCTCTGCAGAGCTTTCCCTACATGGCTTACAGCTTAGGCTAAAGCACTTGATATATTGCCCACTCCTGCTGTTAATATTTTTAACTAGTTATTTTTCATATTATATAAGCAACATGTGAATACAAGTTCATTGTAAAAAAAACAAACTCATATAAAAGCTATAGTCTTCTATATGTAAATGATGCCACAATAAAGCTACTTTTTAAAAAGCCGTGATCCTCCTTCACAACTCCACACCAGCCCAGTCCCATTCCTTTCCCAGACACACACTCCACTCTTAACAGTTTCATGTGTAAACTTCTAGATCTTCTTCTGTGTGTTTTCATACGTGTACATATCTTCATACATTATGTGCTTTCATACATGTATATTCAGATGAATACTCATATATTTGTGTTTTTGCACATATTTGTGCAAATACATTCAGAGTGTTTTAGTCAGAGTGCAATCAGAAGGCAGAGCTGTGCTAGATATGACATTGCAAACAGAGGGAATTTAACAGAGATGGTGGGGGAGTTCAGTGGCCACAGAACAGCAGGAAGCCACTATCAACCCTGGAGCTGGAGGGACAGAGGGAGGAAGCAGAGTTACCAGAGCCCAGGAGCTTGGGTCAACTGGAAGAATGTGGGACCATGGCAGCACTTCCAGCTAAATCTGGAGCAGTGGAGGAATAGGCTATCTGACAGTAGGTGGAGACATGGACGAGACCTATCAGACACCATGTGAAGCAGGGAGAAAGGGAGACATAACCTGTCTTCTTCCCTCCTCTCATTCTCCAGTGTCTGTCACTGGCTCTCTTTAGCCAGTCTGGAAATGAGCCTGGAAAATGTAGTTCCCAAGGATACAAAGCCCAGATAGAGGATGGTCTGGAATGGATCTGAGAGCAAGCAGACAAAAGGCCAGCACATGAAGTTGAAAATAAAACACATAAATAGCATCATGGTATATGTAATGTTCTAAATTTATCACTTACCATTTTTACAGAGATAAAATCTGGTTAAAATGGCCATTGAGAGCAGGCTTGATCCACAGAATGAAAGGTACAGCAGGAGAGCACAGAGGCAGACAGCAAGGAAAGACATGCTACAGAAGGGCAGCCCAGGGGCTGGGGTGGGTGCAGGTCTTGTTCCTTGGGAACCAGGACTGATCTGCTCTGCAGAGTGGGAGGAGGGCAGGAGTATGAGATGACCATTGCCTAGCAGTAGTATCAAAGACTCAGAGAGTTTACAGCCTGAAGGAAACTTAGGTCTCCCATTTCAACTCATCACTTCTACAGAATAAGGAACTGAAAAGCAGAAAGTGATGGGCCCGGCAACCCAAAGTATCTCAGCTAGTTTTTTTTTTTTTGTCATTTTTGGTTTTTTGGGGCATGGTGGAGGAGGTGTTAGGGGACAGTTTAGCACCAATGCCTCCTCTTCCTGCTGTGAGTCACCAAGCAGCCTAGCAGAAAAGCTGTGAGGAGAAATGAGGAGCTCTAGAGGCAATCAAGCTCATCTGTCCTGCTGGGGGGCCAGTGTTAGACACCTGACATGTCTTAAAAGCGGAGTCACCAAAGGACATCTTTTTCTTAGAAACTCCCCTAGCCTCCAGAGTCTGGTTTTAAACTGTCTGTGGCATAATCTCAGAGCCTCCAGCAGGTCTCAGGGACTGTGCTAGATACAAAGATGAATGAGATAAGATAATGAACAAGAGACATGTTTCCAGGAGCTCTGAGCCTCACAGGGAATCAGAAGTGAATAAAAGGGAGCATGATGCAATGTGATAAATATAATAATACCTATGGCACAGAAGAGGGGTTGATAATTGCTGGGGAAAGCAAGAGCAGGGAGCTGGGAAAAGAAAGCTTCACAAAGGTAACAGCAGGGAAAGTGTTGAAGGAGGAATAGGAGCTTTTCAGAACACTAACCCCAATGTTAATAACTGAATTAGACCAACCTTCCCCAAAGACCACTATTATTCTTCAAGGATTTACGCAGAAACTGTTCTTATCCTATTTACCTCTTATTACATAATGGGACCCCCCCACCCACCCACGCACACACACACATATTTGAAAATATATGATAGATGAAATGAGTTCACTGCCCCATCAACCATGATCGGCAGGGCCAGATTAAGATCTTCAGAGACTCTGGGCACTGCAAAGTTGATGGTGCTTCCATACGTAATTTAATGTAGGAAACAATGCCATCATGCACATGCCTGTAAAGAAGTCCAGCAAAGTTCTGGTTTTTCCTACAATGACACATTTTAGATGTTTTTCAAAATATCAAATAGCCAACATTACCCATGTAATGGTACTCGGATTCTTTTGGTGCCCCTGCTCTGCCAGTGCCCATGCCTGCTTATGGGTGACCCTGCACCGATGAGGCAGCCCCTTCCCACGCCAGAAACCCCAGGTGGGGTTGGCCTCATAAGTTCATATTCCTATTCTTAACCAAATGGACTTAAAGTTGTTCTTTCACTTCCCCATATATCACATGCATTATGACTTTGTTCTTTATCCCTTTCTGTCAACAAACACTCAACCTGCAACCCACGAAGGCCATCTGAAGGTCTAGTGGTCTGGTTAACCATAAAGAAAGACTGGTGTGAGAAATGCTATTTTCTTATACTAAGCTCAGCTGCTTGTCGCAAGAGGAAGACCATGTGACAGTGAGGTGTTTATGAACACAGGCTTTAAAAACAGCCATGGTTTAGCCGGGCGCAGTGGCTCATGCATGTAATCCCAGCACTTTGGGAGGCTGAGGTGGGCAGATCATGAGGTCAGGAGCTCGAGTCCAGCCTGACCAACATGGTGAAATCCCATCTCTACTAAAAAAAATACAAAAATTAGCCAGGCATGGTGGCACGCGCCTGTAATCCCAGTTACTCAGGAGGCTGAGGCAGGAGAATCGCTTGAAACCTGAAAGGCAGAGGTTGCAGCGAGCCAAGATCGCGCCACTGCACTCCAGCCTGGGAGACAGAGCAAGACTCCATCAAAAAAAAAAAAAAAGAAAAAAGAAAAAACAGCCATGGCTGGGTTCAACATTTGCTCTTTCACTTAACCATACGATCTTGGGCAAGTTACTTTACACCTGTAAATCCAAATTTTATCATCTATAAAATGTGCTTAATAATAGCACCAGCCGGGCGTGGTGGCTCACACCTGTAATCTCAGCACTTTGGGAGGCCGAGGCAGGTGGATCACCTGAGGTCAGGAGTTCGAGATCAGCCTGGCCAACATGGTGAAAACTCATCTCTACTAAAAATACAAAAATTAGCCGGGGGCAGGCACCTGTAATCCCAGCTACTCGGGAGGCTGAAGCAGGAGAATAGCTGAACCCAGGAGGCAGAGGTTGCAGTGAGCCAAGATTGCGCCACTGCGCTCTAGTCTGGGTGACAAGAGCGAAACTCTGTCTCAAAAACAAAACAAAACAAAAAAAACCAGCACCTACCTCCTTACCTCATGAAGCAATTTGTTGAACAAATATTTAGTATACTCTTACTATGTGCCAGGCACTATCCTTGAACAGGGGATACAGCAATGAGCAAACAAAATCTTTGCCCTAGAGCTTACATTCCAGTGGAAGAAGATAGACCAAAAAAAAAAAAATAGATATAATGTATATATTTAATTATATATAATTATATATCACGTTAGAAGGAAAGAGCTAGGCAGCATTGGGGAGAGCTTTCATTTTAGATGGAGTGACCAAGGGCCTGAGTGATAAGGTGACTCTATGGACATGAAAGTGACAGGTAGGCACCAGGGGGACAGCCTTCCAGGCAGAGGGAACAGTCTGCACAGAGGCCCTGAGGCAGAAGCAAGCCTGAATGTTTGAGGAACAGTGAGTGTGGCTGGAGTCAACGGAAGGTGGAGAACAGTGGAGGAAAATGAGGTCAGAGAGTAGGAGACTGAAGGGTTTTGAGCACAAGGGTGGCATGGCATGACACACATTTTAATAGAATCTCTCTGGCTGCTGGGTTGAGAATACAATTAGGAGGGTAAGGGTGGAGACAAGGAAACCAATTAAGAAACGACTACCATGATCCAGGTGAGAGATGATGCATGTGATGTCCTTACCTTAGCACCTGACATGAAACCAACTCTGGATAAGGATTCTCATTAGTGTCCTATTGTGACCCGAATCCACACATGCATAGCTGGCAAAGGAAGATCTCAGATTTGTTTTCTTTTCTGCATCTTTCTCAACCATCCATCTACTACCATCATCATCATTTTCCCTAATCTTCTTAAACCCCATCCTTAATATTCTTCCCCCTTTCTTCCCTCTCTGCCTCCTTCTCACTCTGTTATCTTCCTTTTATTACTATAATGTTTTTTCTGGGCACAGTTTCGAAGATTTGTTTTGAATCTTGAAGAGAGAGCAGCAAGCCTTTTGGCCTATGGATTCCAAGAGTCACATTCCAACAGGTGATATCAAAAGGACAAGGAAGCAGGGAGGGGTGACTTGCACGGAAGGTGCCCAGCGAGATGTCTCTGCCATGGAGATTGTGCTGATGCCACAAGCAAAGCGTTTGTACCCCTCTCATCCACAAGAGAAGTCCCTCCGGGTATTTCAGATGATACCCGAAAGGATGATAAGGCAGGGAATTAGAGGCTGACACCGCTATTGGATGGACAGGGGGAGTGAAGATCAAAAGGTCATTTTCAGGAAAAAAATAAATTAGGAAGTACAGGGATAAGACAGAAGCCACCACCAATAACTCCACACCTGCAGCTCCAAAGCATGTGATTCAGAAGGATCCTTGTTGATATTGGCCATCACCTTGTGTCACAATACCAGGTGAGTTGTCACAGTGGAAAGCAGGGGTATTCCCAGAAGCCATTCTGACAATGGGACTACTAGAAATGACTTAACTATACACAGAAGTGTCTATGAATCACATAAATGTATCCCACAAAAGTCAAACTAAATATGTCCCCAACTCAACTTCCCCTTGGCCAGAGCCCCAGGATACCCTTGGCCACTCTAATCCCCCTGACAAGATGACAAAAGGAAAGTCAGAGGCCTCAAGTAATTGTGATTTAAAATCCCTTTTGCCAATTTTACAAAAACCATCTGACCCAGTGTACACATTGCCTGGGCTTGGGAAGGGGTTCTGCAAGGGAGAACTTCAGAAACTTAACCTTCTCCTGGAAAATCAGCTTTTGCCTAGAACAGAAGTAATTTACCTTCATGCCCAGAGAACTGATTCTATTATAGTAAGGGGATTTATTAGCCATTGTTTGTAGCAATAATGTTTTATTCAGCTTAGAACTTGCTAATAATATTACTAGATGATTAATTAATACAGTTTGAATTACTAGATAATGAGCCACTTTTTGTAACATTTACACTCTGACTTCTGATTCACTCCCTTTTAAATCAGTCAGTCCCAAGCTCATTCATTCGACAAAAATTTATTGAGGGCATACTTTATGCAGGCACTGTGCTAAACTCAAATGGTGGGGAAAGTAAACACAGACCCTGCCTCCATGGGACCCTCAGGGGAGGAGACACATAAACAAATAATCAGACAAGTATATAGCCACTAGGCTAGACAGGAAAAGTTCAGGGTCCTGTGAGAGTAGGACAGGGGGTCCTAACCTAGTGGGGGTGACAGGAAAGACGGAGATCTGAAGGATTCATTCTTTCAACAATTATTTTTGAATGCCTACCTCTTGTCCAAACAGTGCTAAGGCCTGGAATAAGGTAAGCAAAAGCTTCAGAGTTCCTGTCTTCTGTCTTCCTAGAACTGGAGGAGACATTGTCAGATAATCCGATTGCATCTGTCTGTAAATTACTACCTAATACTGGCCTCCATGAAGGGGGATGCAGGGGCATATGTGAGGATATGTAAGGAGGGTTGGCGCAGTAGGGACAGGCTTTCTAAAGGGGGCCACAGGGTTCTAAGAGCCAGAGACAGAGTTAAATGGATGGGTAAGAAGGAGGGAAGGCATCTGGGAGTATTCCAAGCAAAAGGAACTGTGAGCAAGGGCCTGGGAGTGGGAGAGAGCATGTAGGAGGGAGAAAAAGACAAAAAGAGCCCTGTGTGGCTGGGGTGGCTCCAGGTGAAAGTACAACTACATGGGGCTGGATAAATAAGAATGGGCTGGTGTGCCTCAAACTCATGGGAGCACCGAAAAAGTTCGGAGCAGTGGAGAGGCATGGCCCAACTGGCATTTAAAGGGAACACTCTGGCTGCAGCAAGAATATTGGATTACAAGGGTTGCTTTGGCAGTAACTGCATCCTAATTACTTCCCTCTTTCTCACTTTCTTTTCCAGTGGCCGCAGAGATTTAAATAAATGCATCCCAGATACGGAGTTAAAAGCATGCCAACAATGAGGGCTGTGTGGTTTGGAGAAGAGCAGAAGAGCACACTGCTTTCAGTCAGGCAGAGGCAGATTAGATTGCCTGCCACCTCCAGTGGGATGGTGGCTCTGGACAGTCACTCACCTTCTCTAAAACCCACCTCCACCTAGTCTATAAAATGCAGAGAACAATGCCTACTCCACTGATTGTATGAGCATTAGAAAGGGTGTGTGCAAATCACCTGACATTTGGCAGAATTCACTACATGCCAGCTGTTATTGAAAGTAATTGAAATGTTGTCAAGCTAGTCAGAGGAAGATTTCTAACTAAAAGCTATACTAGCGAAAGCACTGAGAATAGAGTGTAATATCTCCTATTAAAAAACATATACGTATATATAATACATGTATGTAAATACTCAATATTTTTATAGATAGTTGTTTAATGAGATCTTCCTAATACTAGTATTAGAAAACAACTTTATATTACTTATATGATTAAAATATATACATATACACAATAAAGTTGAAAAGTTTTCTCAATAAATAAAATATATACATATACACAATAAAGTTGAAAAGTTTTCTCAATAAATTATATTGTACAAGAATTGCCTTAGATTTGGGCTTTTCCTGTATGCAATCATGCCCTGGAGGAACTGAACTCATTTCTTAGCCTGTCTATCTATCCCCAACATTAGCTTCTCGAAAATGACTTTATTTATCTCTTTCTCCAAAGCCTACTATGGAGCCTGGCACTCAGTAGTAGGTGCTCAGTAAATACTTGCAGAATGGAAAAATAGCTACAGAACAAATGAATAAATTTATTAATCTGTCAACTGTATTTTATAAACCCAAATCAAGACACATCATCTGTTATATTGAATATGAGTGTCTTAGAGAGAACTTGGCATGAAATATTTGAAATTCAGACTGTCCTGGAAAATTCAGGACATATGATCAGCATATATCCTCAAATAGCTGAACATCTTTTAAAGGAGTTGCAACAAATAACTATAACAGGTTCCACTGTGGGCTTGTGTTACACTTATTTTTTAACATAAAAATTGTTCCAAGTCCTATGTTCGTGGTAGAAGCAACAACCTAGAAGATTTTAAAGGAGTTCTGTTTAACCATGACACAACGACTCAGGATCAGCTTTTCTCTTATCTTGCTCACTATAATTAGTTGCCTTGATCAGACCTCTACTGACACAAAAAGAGCAAGTGAAACAGCCATACATTTTGTTTGTTAAGCACAGCTGAGGCTAGCTCAACAGAGTGTCAATTGAAGGGAATAAAATATGCAGCAAAGTTGGGAGAATGGGAACAAAGAATCCAGTATGACAATTTACAGGAGAGCTAAACAAGCTTTCAAAACAGCATCACGAAGGTAAAAAGCCTCAATAATGTAGAAAAGAGATAAACTGGAAAAGAAAGCTTGAGAGGAGCTGGAAGGACTAATTTAAAATCAATGAAGAAATTTAAGACTTTGTTTTAAAGGAACCTTTTTTAAAGTCAGGTTTATTGAAATACAATTTATACACAACAAAATGTACCCTTTTAGTGTATAGTGCTACGAGTTTTGACCATTGCATATAGTTGTATAGTTGCCATCACAGTCAAGACATGGGAGAGTATACATTTTCTAAAACGATATAAGTGTGTATTATCAAAATGTTTGATAATGAGATTATATTACTTTATAACTAGAACAAATACTTATATATTATAAATATGTACTAAATACATATATACAAAGTCTGTTTCCAAAGCCCATTCTCTTTGCTGAGCAAGGAGGAGGAAAGGTAGGGGACACAGTTTAGAAGGAAATGAAAGAAAGCCTCCTGCTCTTAGCAACTGGGATTCATTCAGAAATGAGAAACCATGAATCAAATTTACCAAAATACCTGGAGCACAGCTCTGCTGTCTCTAGAGCTCATCACAGTCTAACATCTCCACTTTCAAAATGTTGTTGAGCACAGATATTCTTCCAAAGTGCTGAAGATGAGCCCCGGAGGCCTATCAAGCCCACTGAGACCACTCCAGACCCACAGACCATCCATGTAAGCATCTTCCTGTCTCTTCCCACATCTCCAGAAAATCAGGTAGGAACAAGCTAATCATTCTTATGGGCAAGTGAGTGCATGGCAGCCTTTCACTGTACTGAGGAGGCAGGAACATGAATAATGAGGCTAAAGCCAAAGGGAACACAGATCCAAATACAGGTCACATTTGAATACAGAAGCAATCCATAGACAGAGATAAAATATTTGCAAATCATATGACAAAGAATTCATATCTAGAATGTGTAAAAAGCTCCTATATCTCAATAATTTTTAAAAACCAACATGGATTGACTTTAACAAACAGTTCATTAAGGAAGATACATTAATGTCCCATAACCACTTTAAAAGATGCTCAACATTGTTAATCATTAGGGAAATGCAAATTAAAGCCACAATATGATAACTACTGCTCACATGAATGGCTAAAATAAAGGAAAGACTGCACTAAATGTTGAGACAACACAGAACAATCTGAACTCTCTTACACTGTTGGTGGTGCAACCACTTTGTGAAGAGGTCTGACAATTTCTTATGTGACTAAACACATACCTGCCCTATGACCCAGCAATTCCTCTCCTAGGTAGATAGCCAAGAGTTACGCAAGCATTTCCACAAAGAAACTTAGACAAAAACCATCATAGCAGGTTTAATTGCTAAACAAACTAAGGCATACTCATACAATAGAATACTACTCAACAATACAAAGAAACAAATTCCAGTACATATAATAGTGTGGATGAATCTTTAAAACATGCTGAGTGGAAGAAGGCATATAAACGCATATACTGTGTGTAGGCCATGAGTGGTGGCTCAGGCCTGTAATCCCAGCACTTTGGGAGGCCAAGGTGGGTATATCACTTGAGGCTAGGAGTTCAAGACCAGCCTGGCCAACATGGCGAAACCCCATCTCAACTAAAAATACAAAAATTAGCCCAGCATGGTGGCACATACCAATAACCCCAGCTACATAGGAGGCTGAGGCAGGAGAATCTCTTGAACCCGGGAGGCAGAGGTTGCTGTGAGCAGAGATCGCGCCACTGCACTCTAGCCTGGGTGACAGAGCAAGACTCTGTCTCAAAAAAACAAAACAAAACAAAACAAAACAAACAAAAAATACACGTACAGTGTGATTTCATTTATATTAAGTGCTAAAACAGGCAAAACTAATTTATGGTGGGGAAAAAAATCAGAACAGTAGTTGCCTCTGAGATTATAGGGATGAGAGAAGGGACATGAGGAAACTTTCTGGAATGATAGTAATATTCTGTGTCCTGATAAAGATTTGTGTTACACAAATGTTTCCATTAATCAAAAAAAATCATTGAATGGTACACTTAAGGTATGCGTACTTTGCTGTATGTCAGTTTTACCTCACTAAACAAAAAAGAACTGTACGTAACCAAATATTGAACTCCGGTTAATAATATGCACACTAAAATGTTTAGGGGTGAAGTATATAGATGTTTGCTGCTCCCTTTGAAATATACTTTAAAAATAATATGGGGCTGGGCATGGTGGCTTATGCCTGTAATCTCAGCCCTTTGGGAGGCCAAGGCGGACAGATCACTTGAGGTCAGGAGTTCAAGACCAGCCTGGCCAACACGGTGAAACCCCATCTCTACCAAAAACACAAAAATTACCTGGGTGTGGTGGCAGATGCCTGTAATCCCAGCTACTCGGGAGGCTGAGGTAGGAGAATTGCTTGAACCCGGGAGGCGGAGGTTGCAGTGAGCCTACATCATGCTACTGCACTCCAGCCTGGGCAACAGAGCAAGACTGCAGCTCAAAAAAATAAATAAATAAAATAAAATAAGATGGGTTGATGATTGAATAGAGGAATGGCTACAGGGACAGTTATGTGAGAAAGCAAATACAGAGATAGGTTAATTGTAGAAGGCAGATGGTGGGTATATGGGTGTTAACTATGAAATCATTTTATCTTTTCTGGATATTTAAACAATTTATAACAAGCTGGGCGTGGTGGCTCACGCCTGTAATCCCAGCACTTTGGGAGGCTGAGGCGGGTGGATCATGAGGTTACGAGATCGAGACCATCCTGGCTAACACGGTGAAACCTCGTCTCTACTAAAAATACAAAAAAATTAGCTGGGCGTGGTGGCGTGTGCCTGTAGTCCCAGCTACTTGTGAGGCTGAGGCAGAAGAATGGCATGAGCCCAGGAGGCAGACCTTGCAGTGAGATCGTGCCACTGCACTCCAGCCTAGGCGACAGAGCAAGACTCCGTCTCAAAAACATAAATAAATAAATAAATAAATAAATAATTTATAACAAAATGTTGGGAAAGATAGGTTGTTAGAAGAAAAGGAAAATGAAGATCAGATAAAAAAGGATGAAGCCAATATTAGAACATAATGAAGAACAACAGATCTGCCTTTGAGTTTCCTAAGAGCCAAAACAAAAAGTGGGCAGAGGAGGACAGAAGAGGAAGATGAAGAGAGAGGAGAGAGAGAGGTGGGAGAGAGAGCTCAGTTACATAATTAGCAATACTCATATGATTTTTAAAGTTCTTCTAGTAAAGCACCACTTTTCCTGATACTAAGTTTTCATGAAGAGGAGACTGGACATTGCAGTTCTGTTAAGAGATTTTACACATTAAACAAGCAAGAAATTAATTTCTCTCTCACATAATGGACCACATTATGAGAAATGCAAATTAAAGCCACAATATGATACTACTGCCCACATGAATGGCTAAAATAAAGGAAAGACTGACCACACTAAATGTTGAGAGAACACAGAACAACCTGAACTCTCATACACTGTTTGTGGTGCAGCCACTTTGTAAAAATGTCTGACAATTTTTTTTAACATATATATTTTTATTATACTTTAAGTTCTAGGACACATGTGCACAACGTGCAGGTTTGTTACATAGGTATACATGTGCCATGTTGGTGTGCTGCACCCATTAACTCGTCATTTACATTAGGTATATCTCCTAATGCTATCCCTTCCCCCTCCCCCCACCCCACAACAGGCCCTGGTGTGTGATGTTTCCCTTCCTGTGTCCAAGTGTTCTCATTCTCCAATTCCCACATATGAGTGAGAACATGTGGTGTTTGGTTTTTTGTCCTTGCGATAGTTTGCTGAGAATGATGGTTTCCAGCTTCATCCATGTCCCTACAAAGGACATGAACTCATCATTTTTTATGGCTGCATAGTATGTCATGGTGTATATGTGCCACATTTTCTTAATCCAGTCTATCATTGTTGGACATTTGGGTTGGTTCCAAATCTTTGCTATTGTGAATAGTGCTGCAATAAACATACATGTGTGTGTGTTTTTATAGCAGCATGATTTATAATCCTTTGGGTATATACCCAGTAATGGGATGGCTGGGTCAAATGGTATTTCTAGTTTTAGATCCCTGAGGAATCGCCACACTGATTTCCACAATGGTTGAACTAGTTTCCAGTCCCACCAACAGTGTAAAAGTGTTCCTATTTCTCCACATCCTCTCCAGCACCTGTTGTTTCCTGACTTTTTAAAGATCGTCATTCTAACTGGTGTGAGATGGTATCTCATTGTGGTTTTGATTTGCATTTCTCTGATGGTCAGTGATGATGAGCATTTTTTCATGTGTCTTTTGACTGCATAAATGTCTTCTTTTGAGAAGCGTTTGTTCAAATCCTTCGCCCACTTGTTGATGGGGTTGTTTTTTTCTTGTAAATTTGTTAGGGTTCTTTGTAGATTCTGGATATTAGCCCTTTGTCAGATGAGTAGATTGCAAAAATTTCTCCCATTCTGTAGGTCGCCTGTTCACTCTGATGGTAGTTTCTTTTGCTGTGCAGAAGCTCTTTAGTTTAATTAGATCCCATTTGTCAATTTTGGCTTTTGTTGCCATTGCTTTTGGTGTTTTAAACATGAAGTCCTTGCCCATGCCTATGGCCTGAATGGTATTGCCTAGGTTTCTTCTAGGGTTTTTATGGTTTTAGGTCTAACATGTAAGTCTTTAATCCATCTTGAATTAATTTTTGTATAAGGTATAAGGAAGGGATCCAGTTTCAGCTTTCTACATATGGCTAGCCAGTTTTCCCAGCATGATTTGTTAAATAGGGAATCATTTCCTCATTTCTTGTTTTTGTCAGGTTTGTCAAAGATCAGACAGTTGTAGATGTGTGGTATTATTTCTAAGGGCTCTGTTCTGTTCCATTGGTCTGTATCTCTGTTTTGGTACCAGTACCATGCTGTTTTGGTTACTGTACCCTTGTAGTATAGTTTGAAGTCAGGTAGCATGATGCCTCCACCTTTGTTCTTTTGGCTTAGGATTAACTTGGCAATGTGGGCTCTTTTTTGGTTCCATATGAACTTTAAAGTAGTTTTTTCCAATTCTGTGAAGAAAGGCATTGGTAGCTTGATGGGGATGGCATTGAATATATAAATTACCTTGGGCAGTATGGCCATTTTCACAATATTGATTCTTCCTATCCATGAGCAGAGAATGTTCTTCCATTTGTTTGTATCCTCTTTTATTTCATTGAGCAGTGGTTTGTAGTTCTCCTTGAAGAGGTCCTTCACATCCCTTGTAAGTTGGACTCCTAGGTATTTTATTCTGTTTGAAGCAATTGAGAATGGGAGTTCACTCATGATTTGGCTCTCTGTTTGTCTGTTATTGGTGTATAAGAATGCTTGTGATTTTTGCACATTGATTTGTATCCTGAGACTTTGCTGAAGTTGCTTATCAGCTTAAGGAGATTTGGGGCTGAGACAATGGGGTTTTCTAAATATACAATCATGTCATCTGCAAACAGGGACAATTTGACTTCCTCATTTCCTAATTGAATACCCTTTATTTCTTTCTCCTGCCTGATTGCCCTGGCCAGAACTTCCAACACTATGTTGAATAGGAGTGGTGAGAGAGGGCATCCCTGTCTTGTGCCAGTTTTCAAAGGGAATGCTTCCAGTTTTTGCCCATGCAGTATGATATTGGCTGTGGGTTTGTCATAAATAGCTCTTATTATTTTGAGATACATCCCATCAATACCTAATTTATTGAGAGTTTTTAGCATGAATTGCCTTTTCTGCATCTATTGAGATAATCATGTGGTTTTGTCTTTGGTTCTGTTTATATGCTGGATTATGTTTATTGATTTGCGTATGTTGAACCAGCCTTGCATCCCAGGGATGAAGCCCACTTGATCATGGTGGATAAGTTTTTTGATGTGCTGCTGGATTCAGTTTGCCAGTATTTTATTGAGGATTTTTGCACCGATGTTCATCAGGGATATTGGTCTAAAATTCTTTTTTTGTTGTGTCTCTGCCAGGCTTTGGTATCAGGATGACGCTGGCCTCATAAAATGAGTTAGGGAGGATTCCCTCTTTTTCTGTTGATTGGAATAATTTCAGAAGGAATAGTACCAGCTCCTCTTTGTACCTCTGGTAGAATTCAGCTGTGAATCCATCTGGTCCTGGACTTTTTTTGATTGGTAGTCTATTAATTATTGCCTCAATTTCAGAGCCTGTTATTGGTCTATTCAGAGACTCAACTTCTTTCTGGTTTAGTCTTGGGAGGGTGTATGTGTCGAAGGATTTATCCATTTCTTCTAGATTTTCTAGTTTATTTGCATAGAGTGTTTATAGTATTCTCTAATGGTAGTTTGTATTTCTGTGGGATCAGTGGTGATATCCCCTTTATCATTTTTTATTGCATCTATTTGATTCTTCTGTCTTTTCTTCTTTATTAGTCTTGCTAGTGGTCTATCAATTTTGTTGATCTTTTCAAAAAACCAGCTCCTGGATTCGTTGATTTTTTGAAGGGTTTTTTGTGTCTCTATCTCCTTCAGTTCTGCTCTGATCTTAGTTATTTCTTGCCTTCTGCCAGCTTTTGAATGTGTTTGCTCTTGCTTCTCTAGTTCTTTTAATTGTGATGTTAGGGTGTCAATTTTAGAACTTTCCTGCTTTCTCTTGTGGGCATTTAGTGCTATAAATTTCCCTCTACACACTGCTTTAAATGTGACCCAGAGATTCTGGTATGTTGTGTCTTTGTTCTCATTGGTTTCAAAGAACATCTTTATTTCTGCCTTCATTTTGTTATGTACCCAGTAGTGATTCAGGAGCAGGTTGTTCAGTTTCCATGTAGTTTTGCTTGAGTTTCTTAATCCTGAGCTCTAGTTTGATTGCACTGTGGTCTGAGAGACAGTTTGTTATAATTCCTGTTCTTTTACATTTGCTGAGGAGTGCTTTACTTCCAACTATGTGGTCAATTTTGGAATAAGTGCGATGTGGTGCTGAGAAAAATGTATATTCTGTTGATTTGGGGTGGAGAGTTCTGTAAGTGTCTATTAGGTCCGCTTGGTGCAGAGCTGTGTTCAATTCCTGGATATCCTTGTTAACTTTCTGTCTCGTGGATCTGTCTAATGTTGACAGTGGAGTGTTAAAGTCTTCTATTATTATTGTGTGGGAGCCTATGTCTCTTTGTAGGTCTCTAAGGACTTGCTTTATGAATCTGGGTCCTCCTGTATTGGGTGCATATATATTTAAGATAGTTAGTTCTTCTTGTTGAATTGATCCCTTTACCATTACGTAATGGCCTTCTTTGTCTCTTTTGATCTTTGTTGGTTTAAAGTCTGTTTTATCAGAGACTAGGATTGCAACCCCTGCCTTTTTTTGCCTTCCATTTGCTTGGTAGATCTTCCTCCATCCCTTTATTTTGAGCCTATGTGTGTCTCTGCATGTGAGATGGGTTTCCTGAATAGAGCACACTGATGGGTCTTTACTCTTTATCCAGTTTTCCAGTCTGTGTCTTTTAATTGGAGCATTTAGCCTATTTACATTTAAGGTTAATACTGATATGTGTGAATTTGATCCTGTCATTATGATGTTACCCGGTTATTTTGCTCGTTAGTTGATGCAGTTTCTTCCTAGCCTCGATGGTCTTTACAATTTGGCATGTTTTTACAGTGGCTGGTACTGGTTGTTCCTTTCCATGTTTAGTGCTTCCTTCAGGAGCTCTTGTAGGGCAGGCCTGGTGGTGACAAAATCTCTCAGCATTTGTTTGTCTGTAAAGGATTTTATTTCTCCTTCACTTATGAAGCTTAGTTTGGCTGGATATGAAATTCTGGGTTGAAAATTCTTTTCTTTAAGAATATTGAATATTGGCCCCCACTCTCTTCTGGCTTTTAGAGTTTCTGCCGAGAGATCCGCTGTTAGTCTGATGGGCTTCCCTTTGTGGGTAACCTGACCTTTCTCTCCGGCTGCCCTTGACATGTTTTCCTTCATTTCAACTTTAGTGAATGTGACAGTTATGTGTCTTGCAGTTGCTCTTCTCAAGGAGTATCTTTGTGGCATTGTCTGTATTTCCTCAATTTGAATGTTGGCCTGCCTTGCTAGATTGGGGAAGTTCTCCTGGATAATATCCTGCAGAGTGTTTTCCAACTTGGTTCCATTCTCCCTGTCACTTTCAGGTACACCAATCAGACGTAGATTTGGTCTTTTCACATAGTCCCATATTTCTTGGAGGCTTTGTTCGCTTGTTTTCATTCTTTTTTCTCTAAACTTCTCTTCTCGCTTAATTTCATTCATTTGATCATCTATCACTGATACCTTTTCTTCCAGCTGATCGAATTGGCTACTGAAGCTTGTGCATTCATCACATAGTTCTCGTGCCATGGTTTTTAGTTCCATCAGGTCATTTAAGGCCTTCTCTACATTGGTTATTCTAGTTAGCCATTCGTCTAATTTTTTATCAAGGCTTTTAGCTTCTTTGTGATGGGTTCGAACTTCCTCCTTTAGCTCAGAGAAGTCTGATTGTCTGAAGCCTTCTTCTCTCAACTTGTCAAAGTCATTCTCCGTCCAGCTTTGTTCCATTGCTGGTGAGGATCTGCATTCCTTTGGAGGAGGAGAGGCGCTCTGATTTTTAGAATTTTCAGTTTTTCTGCTCTGTTTTTTCCCCATCTTTGTGGTTTTATCTACCTTTGGTCTTTGATGATGGTGACGTACAGATGGGGTTTTGGTGTGGATGTCCTTTCTGTTTGTTAGTTTTCCTTCTAACAGTCAGGACCCTCAGCTGCAGGTCTGTTGCAGTTTGCCAGAGGTCCACTCCAGACCCTGTTTGCCTGGGTATCAGCAGCAGAGGCTGCAGAACAGCGAATATTGCTGAACAGCAAATGTTGCTGTCTGATCGTTACTCTGGAAGTTTCGTCTCAGAGGGGTACCCGGCCGTGTGAGGTGTCAGTCTGCCCCTACTGGAGGGTGCCTCCCAGTTAGGCTACTCGGGGTGTCTGACAATTTTTTATGTGACTTGAGGTAGTGTTCAGGATGGTATTGTGTCTCTGTTTAAGGGACCACAAGGGAAATGAGGTGATTGGAGCTCTAAAATTCCACAACGTAAAAATGTCTGCAATGATTTTATCCAGGAAGAAAAAATTATGTAAAAAGATAGAAAGAGCCTTAAAAATCTCTAAGAAACATATTCTATCCCCTAGCTCATTCATCTATGCCGATGTATCCTGCTAAATTCATTCCTCTCTGAACATATACCATATGCTAGATACCATAGGGAATGATAATAATAGATTTTTATACCATATTTCAACAATTCTAAAATGTATGATTTTTTGCACATTTTGATATTTCTGAAATTGGGATAGGTCTTAAATCAATGGCATGTCATAATTGGTAGAATTTTTTCCTTCTTAATGGTACATAAAATAATTGCACTTCTTAAAATCAATGATATCTTAGATTTATTAAAACACAATCTCTAGTGCTTCATAGTTCAAAGTATTTTCATCTTATTTGATCCTCACAACAACATATTTTGTTGAGATGGGTAGTTACTCCTATTCTAAACCTAAAAATCAAAATTCAGAGAGACTAAGTGACCTCTCTGAGGTCCTCCTTAGAGACTTTATGATGAAGCCATAACTCTAATCTAAATCTACTATTTTCTCCCAATATCCCACTGAAAACTCCATGGAAAAAAATACCTGTTTCATTCACTCCTGTGACACCAGAATATAGAACATTGCTTGGCATATAGTAGGTATTTGATAAATATTTATTGAATCAATGTATTACATTATAGAAGTGAATGAAAGTCAGAAGGGAGAGCGCTCTGTGAGTTGTAGTGAGCTGAGAAGTCTATACAGAGGGTGAGTATCCTTCCATCTTTCCTCCACTTTGGTGAACATCCCATTTATTACTCAAATATCTTCTGTTCCATGATGGCTTCCTCAGGTTAAGCCAAACATATTTGTTTCCTAACAACTTGAAAGGCAACCTAGTAGAGCAGAAAGCATACTGGTTTTTGCCTCAGAAAAAGTGGGTTTAAATTCCTTCTGATTTTAACCACCTACTAGCATAAAACTTTGGAAAAGATTGGATAACTTTCCTGAGCCTCAATTTTCTTATCTGCAAAATTGAGAATAAAACCTAGCAGACTGTATCATTGTGAGCCTTAAATGAGACCAGATATATGAACGCACCTGGCACACAGTAGGAGCTCAATAATATTGGTCCCTTTCTCTTCCCTCTGCCATGCTCCACTTGGACTTGGTAAACACTTCAACACATTTTTTCCCCAAGAGACTGCAAGTTTCTATAAGAACTCTATACAGATGAGGGTACTTAGTGAAAATAAATAAATAATAAAATAAAAGAACTCTGTTTGGTTCATATCCACCTTTCCAGAGCTTAGGAGAGTGCCTGACACATTCTAAGTGCCCTTAAATAGTTTCAGAGTTCATTCATTCACTTATTTCATCTTTAAATATGCATCATGTGCCTACTACATGCCAGGACCTTTTCCTGTTGCTGAGGATATTGCAATAAATAAAGCCAACGAAAAGCCTTACCCTCATGGAGACAGATGAACAAGACATGAATAAATAAACAATGTATAATGATAAGTGCCATGGAGGAAAATAAAACAGGGAATGGGGATAGGAGGTATAGAGGCAGGCAGGGGTGACTTGTTGCAATATTAATTTGGATGTTAAAGAAAAGACTCACTCATGGTGACATTTGAGCACAGATTTCAAGGAAATTAGGGGAAAGCCATACAGACACAGATATATGGGTTAAATTTGAAGAGCAATTTAAATATTTGTAGGAAAAAAATGAGAAAAAGGTAAATGGAACATTCCAGAACTTGGGAACATTTGACCAAAAACCTGATGGAATTATGTAGAAGGCTGGCTTGGGCAATATTAAATGAACCAGCTTAGGTGGAGTGTCAGGGCTTAGAATATCAGGAAGAGAATGTACATTTCATGTTATAGACAATGGTGAACCATTGAAGACTTTTGAGCAAGATGACATGACAGGAAGCTTCATCTGGTAGAACAACCCATGCAAAAAGTATTAAAGGAAAAAGATGGCAGTTCTGTTTAAGAGATCTTGAATTTGACATCATAGTACATACACCATGGAATACTACTCAGCCATAAAATGGAACGAAATAACTACCTTCACAGCAACTTAGATGGAACTGGATGCCATTATTCTAAGTGAAGTAACTCAGGAATGAAAAATAAAATATCATATGTTCTCACTTATAAGCGGAAGTTAAACTATAAGAATGTAAAGGCATAAGAGAGATATAATGGACTGTGGGGACTCGGGGGGAAGAGTTTGGGGGTAAGGGATAAAAGACCATATATTGGGTACAGTGTACATTGCTCAGGTGATGGGTACACCAAAATATTAGAAATCACCACTAAAGAACTTATACATGTAACAAAAAATCACCTGTACCCCCAAAACTATTGAATTTTTTAAAAGTATGCATATTTATTTATTTACTTATTTTTGAGACAGAGTTTTGCTCTTGTTGCCCAGGCCGGATTGCAATGGTGCGATCTTGGATCACTGCAACTTCCGCCTCCTGGGTTCAAGTGATTCTCGTGCCTCAGCCTCCCGAGTAGCTGGGATTACAGGCATGTGCCACCATGCCAGGCTAATTTTGTATTTTTAGTAGAGACGGGGTTTTACCATGTTGGTCAGGCTGGTCTTGAACTCCTGACCTTAGGTGATCCACCCGCCTCTGCCTCCCAAAGTGTTGGGATTACAGGTGTGAGCCACCGTGCCCAGCCAAGTATGCATATTTAAAAAATAAAAAAAGAACTGGGCAGACTTGCCTACCTGGTCATACAGAGTGCTAAACACTTGCTGGCTTCCCCATGGAGCCTGCCCCAGGAAAAACAAAAATAAATTTAAAAAATAACATAACCTGTTTGTCAGACAGAAATACAGGCCTAGAATTAAGAGAGAGACAAGGGTTTGAGATTTGAGAAGCATAGCCCACCGAAATCCTGACAGACAATTACAGTCATCTTCTAAGAACTGCAGACTCTGTCGGTGAGCAACAGACCTTGCTAGAATTTCATTTCTGGCCTAAGAATTCGTACAGCATTCCCCTTAGGAATTTTCCAAGCTCAGGCCAAGACCAGAAAACCAAAGTCAGCAGTAATGAGAATGATATGCAGGACCTGACAGGGAGATACGCCAGCAAATTAAGTCCTGTGTAGGAAAAATACCTTGAAAGGTGGGGCACAATGTGTCTTGGGAAGCTCAGGCTCAGGAGAAATCTGGAAGAACATATATCATGACAGATGCTTCAGCCTCGTGGGAGGGCTTTTGTTTAAAAGTGTACTATGTAAAATGATATAGACACCCTACAAAAAGCAACATGCCAATGATTCATCTTGTCTACAAAAACATTAGAGACCCTCACATTTGATTTTCAATCCAACACTAATTGAAGTTATCAAAAAAGAAACAAAAGTTATCTCTTTGTCATTTGGAATGATTTTTCATTTACCCACCAATAAGCAGGAAGGGGGTCTGTGAGCGCTCCAAAACCAAGTAGTGGGGTTTTTAAGCTGCAGGGAGAAAGGTTGCAGAAGCCAGATGCATCTTTATATAAGATTTTGGAGTCCTACTGATGTGTTTGTGGCTTTATGACAGTGGAACTCTACCACTGAGAAAAGAGAAAAGAAAATGCCATTGAAATAAACTTGGTTCTCACCAACAAAGCCTGGAATTCCAGCCAGGTGTATTGTGTGCCTATAATTAGCTGTTGGCTCTTGGGAAGGAAAGGAACTAAAGGGATGCAAAAAGAGTGGGCCTCCTTTACTTGAAATATCTTAGTCCAAGGATCTTCAAATATTTTGCTTACATAACCCCCAAAAGAATGTTGTAAAGCTATGTAACTCCTCACATATTTTAAGTTGACATCTAGCATTTTTCATCATAAGATAAAAATAAGATGATGATAGACTGTAATTGGGATAAATATTTCATGACAGTATTTGATAAAAGACATTTTAACTTCACAATAAATAAAATACCCCAAATCTGAAAGAAATCATCTAAAAATTTTATGAGCCAGTTTTATCCAATGTTTCTCAAAAAACTTGCTTGTGTTGTAAGACATTCCAGTTGACTTTAAGAGAATCAGCATCACTAATTCATATGGTTCAGCTGTTCCAAATTCAGAGCTTTCCCCACAAAGACCAATTATTCCATTTCTAATGACAAGCTTCACCCTTAACAGAAATATGTATACAGGTCAGGCAAATAAAGGAAGCCCCATGGATGTAAGGCAACTTGATTAATAATAACTGAAGATGTCTCCATCAAACCAATATTTTGTTCTTGTTTTTTTTTAACTTCTATATGTTTCCACAAAAAATAAAAACCTTTTCTTAAACAGGCCAAATAACACTGCCACAGAACAAAAATATCTAATCCATATTAAAATGTCTCACATGTCCTTTATGGCTAGTTTTTCTAATCCAGGATTAAATCCTGGGCCATATACTGCATCTGGTTGTTATATCCCATAAGTCTCTTTTAATCTAGAACATGCATTCTTAACCCGGGGGGTGGGAGGGTGATATTATCCCCCGGGGAGTGAAAATTGGTTCTTGAGGAATGAAAAAAAAATGCACTATTTTTTATGTACAAAACACAGATATATGTATAGTACGTAACCTATATGTTTACAGTATATACACATATACCTGTGGTATTTTCATGAATAATTAAGGGAAAAATGTCTAAAAAGATTCCTTTTAAATGTATGGGGTGCAATAATGAAGAGAGGTTGAGAAATACTGGTCTAGAAGAATCCCTCTTTCATGACACTTATAGATTGATGAGGCCCCCAAATCAACATTTCAATATACCCACTTGTTTCATTCACAGGGGAAGTTTTCATAGCCTGGGGCAATATTCCTTCATAAGATTTGAGATGAGAGAGGTGGCAGATGCGGAAATGTGCTGCTCAGATCCCCCTACAAGAAAGGCTGTCTCCTTAGCTGGGAGGAGTGTGGCTAGCAGACACCCTCCAGCTGTTACATTCCTCAGGATCTGCCTCAGCTTTCCAGCCAAGGTCACGCTCTTCTTGGGGCAGCCCCAGGCAATAACTGAAAAACAGCTGATGTACATGGGCTTGGCCATTTCCACCCAACAGGAGAACTTCTAAGAGGCAATCTTGGCTCTGGAGCTTCCCCACTGAGCTGGCCAACTTTGTGGGGTCTGCGTTACAGTCAGACGACTCCAGCTGCCTAACCCTGCTCTCTCCCTCATTTCCCAGATGTCACTCCCCAATAAAACACTTGTATTCCTAACTCTCTCTCTCTCTCTCTCTCTCTCTGTCAGCATCTTCTTCCTGGAGAACCAAACTGGTACAGTGAAGGCAAACATGGGCTTATAGATCAGTGTTAGGAAACAGTAGACAGGAGATGGAAGATCTAGGAAATGGTCTCCTTAAAATTATCTGTAGTCTTAAAGTCTTCACTTACCAAAGGTGTAGGAGATCAGTCAAGGTTCAATTAGAGAAGTAGAATACTAGGAGATAGGTAGGTAGGTAGGTAGGTAGGTAGGTAGGTAGGTAGATAGATAGATAGACAGATAGATAGACAGACAGGTAGATAGATTGATATAGTAGGGCATTTATTATAGGGATTTGATCTTATTCATTTGGGGGAGCTTGTTACTTAGTCTGTGTGAGGCCATTGCATCTGTGTTTGGTGCTGAAGCCTGAAATCCTCAGAGAAGGCATTTGGGAAAGAGAGACGTCTGTGAAGTTGGGGAAACAGGCAAACTGGAACCCACGAGGATGGACTGCATTCATATCCTACTGCTTTCAAGCTGCCAACTTCAATGGTCAGGTACTCTCTAGGAGAAGCTGGTGTCCTTCATCATGGAGGACATGTTGGGTCTGGAAGTCAGAGAGGCTGGAGAAGTTGCAGGTGTGGCTACTGCTCCACACCACAATGCAAGTCAACAGGTAAGGGACAACATGAATGAGATGCAACAGCACCTGCGACCTGCACCAACCTTTCAGGTGTAAAAAATGTATGTCTGCTACTTCACTGCTTTACTTTTGCTTTCTAAATCTCACACAAAGCTAGGTATGGTGGCTCACACCTATAATCTCAGCACTTTAGGAGGCTAAGGCAGAGAAGGGAATTTTGGGTGCCATAGTTTTAGTTTAGCTGAGTTGATACACAAATCCACCCAATGGGGGTTTCCATATCCTGTTTAAGAATCACTGACTTAAATAACAAAGGGCTAGAGAGCCCTTCTAAAAGTTGTGCTTGGGAGTTTAGGATTAAATATATAGCCTCGTTGCATATCCTGAGAGTAAAGCCTTCAGTCTTACAGGCCTGGGTTTGAGGGGCTGATGGCTGCTAACCTCTCTGAATTTCAAGGTCTTCATTCATAAAAGGGCTAATAATACCTACTTTGCAGGATTCTGTGAGGATTACATTGTGGCAGCACACACAAAGTCCAGATACATAGTGCTTAATTAAGGGCAACTATTATTTCAAGGGTGTCTTATAGCTTTCAGGTTAATACAATCATGCTGAGATTTTAGATCTGCTGAACCTTTAGAGGCTTATACAAGCCAAAGACTGGCTAAGCCAGAGGTTAGAACTCATGGAACCATCAGCTTACACCCCCTAAAACCAGAGTTCTCCATGTCCTTGAGTTGTGTGAGTAGGAGGGAAAAGTCTGATAGTCCCAATTGGTTAGACTTTGATTGATGAATGCCATCAATAGCTGCAGGTCAAAGGCAGTAGTCAATAGGAAACCATGCTTCATGTTGCTATTGCAGTTCAGCATTTCCTAAAGGCAGATGTCTCCTTCCTGGTCCTTCATGCCTCAAAGAGTTGGAATCGACCTGATAATCATGGAGGCAAATAAAGTTGTGATAGATGGAAAAAGGCCATTTCTGTCCTGTCATAATTTGATTCTCTCCACCCCCTGCTCTCTTACTCCAATATATAACTTAAGGGCCACAGATATACTTCATGATTAAGAGTGCACTTGGTCCTGAATTAGTCAAGACTATGGTTGCAAGAAACAGAAACCCAAGTTGAACCAGTTACAAACAAAGAAATAAAGAAATAGAAGGAAGAAAGGAAGGAAGGAAGGAGTAAGGTTATGATTGTTTAAATATTTATTTTTTAATTTTGTGTTTTATTGATACATAACATGTACATATTTTGGGGGTACTATGACAATTTAAAACATTCATACACCTTGTAAAGATAAAATCAGTGTAACTGAGATTCCCATCACCTTAAATATTTGTGTTTTCTTTATGCTAGAAACATTCTAATTCTTCTCTTCTAGCTATATTGAAATATACAATAGATTATTGTAAACTATAGTCATACTACTGACTGATCAAATACTAGGTCTTATTTCTTCTATCATACTGTATATACATACCCATTAATCAATCTCTCTTCATCCCTCTCCCTGCTAGGGTTACGATTTATTGAATATTTGGCACAAGTAATGGGTAGTTGTAGTCTAGGGGAAGTAGACCTTGTAGACCTTGGTGGGGATTGCAGGGACTTAGCAGTACAGTCAGATCTCTCTCTCTCTCTCATTCTCTCCTCTGCTTTTCTCTGTGCAGAGGATGCATTCCTGCATTCTTTCCTACTACAGATGAGCTTGCTCATCTTGCTGTGGAGAGGAAGTGGAGCATGGTCCAGACAAGCACTGGTTTTGTCATCGCTGTCTAGTAACATCAGAGAAGAAAGCTTCCTTTTCCCAAAGTCTACATATAAATTCCCAGGGAAAGGCTCTTTCTGGCTCAATTTGATGTAGCCAAGTGGGTGGTGACTATGGTTGGTCAAGCCTGGATCTCATACTCACCCTGTAGACTGAAGACTGGTTTGGCTGTCCACTAAAACCTTAAGGAGAAGAGGTAGAACCTTTCTCTCCAATGAAATAAGGTGTTGTACTGGAAGACAGGTGGGAGAGGAGCTGCTGAACAGACACAATCGACAGGTGTCCATTACAGATCCTTCATGTCTCAAGATTTTGTTTTGTTTTCCAACAAAAATCTCTGAAAACAGAGGACATTAACAATTGCAAAAGAAAAACTCTTTGTTGACAGAAAGAGGAGAATGTGTACAGATGACAGGAGCTGCATAAATAGACTGTCATCAAAGCTCTCTTGGAGAGTGCATCATCTCCTCATGACTTCAGGTATTTAATCTCCATATGACTCTCATATATACTTCTCCCAGCCTCTAATCCTCAGGGGATAAGAGTAGCGCCGACCTCATAGGGCTTCTGTGAGAACTATTTGAGTGAATGCAAGTAAAACACACAGTACAGAGCCTGATGCATAGAAAGCTTTTTTATAAATAAAAATAATTTTGTATATTTATGTACTACACCAATCCTCAAGACACACCGAGGGCTATTTGCTGCAAATACCTGCAACACTCTGCTTAGGGTTATTTTTCTGGCACAGGGAGACCGTTTTGGAGAGTTAATGCCCCTCAAATAAATTCTCAATTGACAAGAATTAGTGGATAAATACTTCGACTTCCTGATCCCTAGACGGGACTACATTGAGACATCTTCTATACTCTCTTCCAGTGTCTCCAGCATGACTGCTCTCCAACTGATTCCTTTGAGAACATGCCCTTTATTTTTTTGCTTCCGTTCTTTCCCTGTCATACTGCCCCACTCTCCTTCCGGTGTTTCCTGAAATCACCTCCTCAATAAGTGGTGTGCATTTAAATCTTCATCTCAGGATCTGCCTATAGGGAACCTTAAACTAGGACAATAAAATATATGAAAGAATGCACCACATTGTCTGCCATCATTATCCTATGACTGGTAGGATTGTAAGTTATTATCCTTTTTGTTATCTATATTTAAAGCATTTCCACAATGAACACAGACACCAACTAATTGATTATTGAAACAATCTAAAATCTTAAACCGGATTTTTAATCTCTGCAGGACCCGAACAACTTTTTCTTCTACCTACTTCTAACTCTGTATTCACAACAAACAAGTCTTCTTACTTTTGGACCCACTAAGTCCATTCCTCTCTCCAGGCCTCTACACATACTTGACCTAGCATTTTCTATTACTCTTATCTCTTCCACAAGGCCTCCCCTGACTCACTCAGCCCATGATGCCAGTTTACATTCATTTTGTCTACATATCATTTAATCAGCATTATCAGTTCTTCCCATACCCTGCACTACTTTAAAGAGATATGTGTGTAAAGTACTTCTTTGCCATATGGGTCTCTCAAGTTTCTAGAATATTTGGGTCAGACATAGAACCACTTTCCACGTGAAAATGGCATTACACCAATTCAAGATAAAATGCTCCCCACAAAATTATTCAAGATAATATCTGAGCTGCATCTGCTGTTTCAGTCTGTAACAAAGGGTCTTTTTACAGGACAGCAGCAGTGGGGAGGAGAAATGGAGAGAAACAGAAGCTGCCTCTGATGTACTGATTCTACCACACATAAATGATCTTTTCATGAGCCAATTAGGAGAGAAGGAAAGACAAAAAGCATTCTTGACTTAGGAATGGAATAGTCGCTCCTCCTCGGTGCCTGATTCAGTTATTTAGAATGGCTTTCTTACGGCTGGGCCTCTTGTGAATTATGAGTCTCTCTCTCTGTCTTCCCCCTCCAGGCTTCATATTAAAGACAAGACACAGCTGCCAAGGCCTCCAGAGATTTCCCAGCAGTCTACTATGGTGAAATAAAACACCATGTTATGCTGGACAACTAGCCTGTCATTTCTGCACCATGGGCTGTGCTATTCTCACGGCCAAGATAAAAGATCCCAGGCCCTGGACACTTACTGCTTCTCTTGAGATTTGTGGCTTGATCTTCTAGATAGTACTCGATTTTGTGTGTGTGTTCCAGCTTCCCTGCATGATATTGATAATTATCTTCTAAAGGGATTGGATATGTTTGTATAATATACGTATACTCCTCCTTCTTGAAATACTGTCTTGAAGGAGGGCATTTGGTTACCATTAAAGCAACTATTTTGCTTCCAAGTGGTACGAAGTTCTGTGGCCCTGGTGCCACAGATGACTTGGGACTTTGACACGGTTGTGATCGTCCCTATAGGCATGTTTTGTGTCATTACTACCAGAAGGATTGCATTATACAAATGGGCTGAGGTTTGTACATAATGATTGGTTGAACTGCTTCTGATGTTGCAATCTCAGCTTTATCTGCCTCAGAGTAAATGGAGCCAGCTGAAATAGGTCTGTAACCCTGCATGGAGATTTGGAGTATACTAGTGAAATGTTGGGAAGGTGTCAAATTAGAGACTATTTTTAGTTAAATGGTTTACACCCTAGTAGAGAACAAGACAGAAGGCACACATGATGCTCCACCTTCATATTTTGATTTCAGTCTTCAAATAATAGGATAAATTTCAAATCCCAGCAGTCTTACATGAGCCTATAGTAAAGGAGAAGAAGAATCTCAGAAATTAAAAAGTTCTTCATACTGATGACAGGAGCTCTCCAAGTGTTGACAGACAGCCCTCCCCACACATTCCTTTCTTCCTCTCCCATTTTATCCTAATTATAAGCTAGCAAATAGGATAAAGGAAGATACCGCTCCCTGTTGGATATACCTGTGTTCAGAAATCTTTACTAAACTAAAATCATCAGAATCCAATTTCTTTCTAACCTAACTATCTGCATGGTGTAAATGGGAGGGTAGGTAAGGATCTAATTAGTGATACAAATGTCATTTGTATATTCAGTCAGACAAACAGATCCTTTTGGGAGTACACAAATAAAATCCCAAACAGTAGAATTTACCAACTGAAGGACAAAAAAGAGTCTTGTTTATTTTTCTATTTTTTATGCAATAGGTAAGTGCTCAGTAAATATAGTTGGGTTCGATTATTAAATTGAAAACATCCATGCCCACTTTGAAGAAAATAATCTGAAAGGAAATTATCAAATGCCATGAATATGTAAATTATACCTTGAACCACTTCTCTGCTTCTCAATTGTGAGGCCAAAATGCTTCCCACGTATAACTCACTAATTTTTACAAGTTGTAATAGTCCCTGAAGGAAGAGAAATAGCAATTGCCATTGTTCCATTTGACAGATATGAGAACTAAAGTACAAGCTGTTAAGCCAGGGATGGTGACTCGGTGAGTAAGAGTCAGAGTAGAATGATATGAGACTGGGACAGAGGGAGCAGAAATGCTGCCTAGAATTTACTCTGGGGCTCCTATTCTAACTCCTTGCGTCCTTTGACCAGGTAACAACTTAGGAACCCCTGGCATTGCACTGTCGTACACCAGGAGAAGCTTCCCCTGCCATCACAAGGGCAGAGAAAACAGCCAAATTCCAGGACTCACGTAGAGCAGGGGCTCTGTTTTGCTTATCATGGTGGGCCCACCTTCACCCTCATTCCCCAGTGCTACCTAATTCAGCACTTGCATTGGCCCTAGCAAACAAGGATCAGATGACAGGATGAATCAATGAAGGCCTTGTGACTCCCATTTTTGGTGTTCAACCCATTAAATCAATATTTCTTAAAACAAGCTGGTCATGGTGGTGCATGCCTATAATCCCAGGGACTCAGGAGGCTGAAGCAAGAGGATAGCTTGAGTACAGGAGTTCAAGACCAGCCTCAGCAACATAAAGAGACCCTGTCTCTACAAAAAGTAAAAAGAAAAACATTAGTCAATCTGGTAGTCCCAGCTCCTCTGGAGGTTGAGTCAGGAGGATTGCTTGGGCCCAGGAGTTTGAGGCTGCTTTGAGTTATGATTGCTGCCCCACACTCCAGCCTGGGTGACAGAGGGAGAGAAAGAAGGAAGGAAGGAAGGAAGGAAGGAAGGAAGGAAGGAAGGAAGGAAGGAAGGAAGGAAGGAAGGAAGGAAGGAAGGAAGGGGAAAGAAGGAGAAAGAAAGAAAAGAAAGAAAGAAGGAAAGAAAGAAAAAGAAAGAAAGAAAGAAAGAAAAAGAGAAAGAAAGAAAGAAAGGAAAAGAAAGAAAAAAATTTCTTAGGACATTACAGTCTATCCCTTTAGAAGAGAAAATGCCCCATAGCATCACCTGCCTGCAATCATTCCTGCAGAAACAGCAAAAAGACTTTCTACATCTCAAGGAATCACATGCATCTGGTTCTAGTGATGCTCCTTTCCAATAAAACAAATACTCCCTAAGCAGATAAATAAATAATCAAACACAAATAAATGTCATATATGAGGAAAGGTCTTCCATAAGTTTTGAAATAAGGAAGTTACAAAACAGCACATTCTCTGGGCTAAGGGCTGTTAAATGTACTATCTCATTTGATCCTCATAAAAACCTTGTGAGGTAGATATTCTTTTTATTACTTCTGTTTTTGAGGCAGGGTCTTGCTCTGTTGCCCAGGCTGGAGTGCAGTGGTGTGATCTTGGCTCACTGTAGCCTCAAACTCCTGTGCTCAAGCAATCCTCCCACCTCAGCCTCCTGAGTAGCTGGGACCAGTGGTGCACACCCGGCTAATTTTCACATTTTTTCTGCAGAGACAGGGTTTTGCCATGTTGCCCAGGGTGGTCTCGAACTCCTGAGCTCAAACAATCTACCCGCCTCAGCCTCCCAAAGTGCTTGGATTATAGCCATAAGCCACTGCACCTGGCCTCTTTTTATTCTTATTTTACAGTTAAGGAAACTGAGACTTAGGTTAAGTAATGCCCAGAATCACACAGCTTGAAAAATATTTAAAACCAAATCTGTTTGAATTCAGAACATGGCATTTTACTCCTCTCTCTGGTTCTTGCTCCCACCCTGGCTTCTTGTCTCCTTTCCCCCCGTTTCTTCTCCTTTTCCTCAATTTCTGTATATCTCTCCCTCTTTTTCTCTTTCTCTCTCTCTCCTTTACCATGTAAGTTTATCTATGCATAGCTTTCTTCACATTCTCCAGGGTTTCCATAACCCACAAAACTTTCATTGCCAGGAAGCTTTGCCAGTCCCAGACTCAAAGGCCAAGCAGGGTGTCTGATATTCCAGCTACGAGGCTGTTGACTAAGGTCACTGCCCCACTACGGGGCATATCCCACACTCACACATTCTGCCAAGTTGGGACTGTAAATGCATTTCGTCACATGGATGTGAAAACGGCAATTATAAAAGCAGTATTTAGAAATGGCTTCCACTTAGATTTTGGTCAACTAGTTTTTATAAACATGTACTATCAATATAAATAATTTGCATCAGAGAGGTACGTGGCCTCTTCTGTAGAAACATTCTTCATGCTCCAGAAATTGTGTCATCAAAACATTATCCAGGTAGCAGTTGAACTTCCTTTGATTCAACATGTAGATACATACTTCATAGCTAATATTTTGAGTAATGACTGTACAAACATATGCCTAGTGGTTCACATCCATAATCTCATTTAACCAAGGCTTACAGGGTTAAATAACAGCCCAACTGTCACTTACTAAGTTGCAGAGCCATTTCTCCAATAAAGGTGGGCCTCCTGTCAGGATCTAAGTTCTCAACCCTTCTGCTCTCAGTGACAAATATAGGGCCATCCCTGTGGAAGATAAAAATGAAATGGCTCAGTCAAACAACATAGAATCCATTAGCAAACATTTTTTAAAAGGTTTACAAACATAATAATAAAGGACAGAATGCAACCTAATAGCACCTTCTTGTCCAACAGATAAGAAGTAGTAATGATATCTTAGAGCAGACCTTTAATTTGTGAGGGATGCTTTTTAAGAGAACTTAGAGAAAAGAGGAAACCACAGAGCATACTCAGAGGCAGGCAACTCTCCAAACAATTACTTCTGCAGAGTCGAGTCAAGACTGAGTTGAGACTGATGGGGTAAAAGTCCAGAAAGTCAGTGATGGGGGTGGGTTTAAAACTTGTATGCATCTGGAGATAAAGAGGTCAGAAGGGCTGAGGAAAGATTAGAGTTAATGACCCACATGGACTAGAAATCCTCTGGCAGTAAGTAACCCCTGACACCAGGGGGTGGCTGATACAATCAGAACAGGACAGACACTGAGAAGTCAAAAACTAACCATTAGTAAATACGATAGGGCTTTTGAAGGCCAAGACTCCTCCTTGCTTTATTTATTTATTTATTTATTGCTATAGGTCATTTACTGAATACACGATAGTTCTTAGGATAGTACACACTGTTAACTTATAATCATTATTAGGTTGAGAGAGAAAAACACAAATTAAACATCACACACAAATTAAAGATCTGTTCTCTTTAACAAATCATGACTATTCTTTATCTGTTGGGCTGAGAATGTAATATTAGGTTGTATTCTGTCCCTTATTGTTATATTTGTAAAGTTTGTATACAAAAAGAGAAGATTCTCCCAAACTATTTTCTTTAGATACCTGACTGGAGGAGTTGGGAAGGAGTCAATGCCAGTAATTAATTGCCAATTTTTTTTTTTTTTTTTTTTTTTAGGCAGAGTCTTGTTCTGCTGCCGAGGCTGGAGTGCAATGGCGCAGTCTTGGCTCACTGCGACCTCCGCTTCCCAGGTTCAAGCAATTATCCTGCCTCAGTTTCCCAAGTACCTGGGATTACAGGCATGCGCCACCTCACCTGGCTAATTTTTTTATTTTTAGTAGACACGGGGTTTCACTATGTTGGCCAGGCTGGTCTCGAACTCCTGACCTCAGGTGATCTGCCCACCTTGGCCTCCCAAAGTGCTGGGATAACAGGTATGAGCCATCACACCTGGCCTTGATTGCCATTTTTGAAGGGTCGAAATCACTCTGTCATGATCTAATCTCCAACAGCTTTTAAATGACCATAAACTCCAGTCACACTGGCGATGGAGTGGTCTCTCCACCAAAATCCTACTTTTAATAATGTCTATCCATCTTTACTTTCAAACATTTTAAAAATTTGGGGGCCGAGCGTGGTGGCTCACGCCTGTAATCCCTGCATTTTGGGAGGCTGAGGTGGGTGGATCACGAGGTCAGGAGTTCAAGACCAGCCTGGCCAAGATGGTGAAACCCCATCTCTACTAAAAATACAAAAATTAGCCAGGCATGGTGGCGGGCACCTGTAATCCAGCTACTCGGGAGGCTGAGGCAGAAAACTGCTTGAACCCAGGAGGCGGAGGTTGCAGTGAGCTGAGACAGCGCCACTGCACTCCAGTCTGGGCAACACAGCAAGACTCTGTCTCAAAAAAAAAAAAAATTGGAAGAATGCAGAACCAGGGGGTTCCATAGCTTGGTGGAACAGTTGCAAGGCTTGACTCCCTTCGATAAGTGTTCATCAAAGACTGATTTTTCCAAATGAGGAGACTTATTCTGCTCATTTCCTGCCTGCAGTCACATCTCCTAGTTGGGGTGCTGCACGGAATGGTAAAAGCTATAATGCAAATATTTCTCAGAAAAAGAAGTTCATTTGTACTCCATTTGCCCTTTAAGGGTTATCTGATTTCAATCATCTTTTTCCAAAAAATCTTGCTAGAACTTGCAAAGTTCTAATAGAAATTGGTATGAAGCAGTCAGGCAATGGCAAGTACAAGAGGGAAAAAATGAAGAGTCTTGACTTTGAAAAGTATTTACATACATTCCAGAGCATTCTAAACACATGAAGAATAAACTTAGCAGGGAAAGGCATTCCATGCCTAAAATTGTGTCTTTGAAACCAGGATCTGAGTGGAAGACATAAGTTATGTTATTAATATATGGTGAGGAACAGAACAGAAATTGAAGGCTCAAATGAAGTGTTCGTGGAAGATTCGTGAGGCAGAAGGGCAAATATACACCAAGTAGATACTTCTCCTAGGGACACGCTTTGCAATTTGAGCATTTTTGAGCTTGCAATGGAATTTTAAAGCCATCCAGAAACAACAGATGTTTGAACCCAAATGATCCAATGTCTTGATGCCAAAATTAGGACTCTGAAGAGAAACGTTAGAGTTGGAGCACATGAAGAATAACTTCAGTAACTCTTCTCTAGTGCAACAGTTGAAAGATTTATTCTATGGCTTGTTGACCTACCCTTTTATCTGTGCCCATTTATATTTGAAGTGATAAAAATCTCTGTCAAATGGGAGTATTAATAACTAAAATTCAAGTCTCTTTTCCAAATCTGACTTCAATCTCTTCTCTCTCCTCTTTGAGCATTCAATCTCTAAATCAAATTATGAAATCAGAAGGAGGGCCCTTCTGAACATTATTTATTCCCAAATTTTTGCATATGAAAACCAATAATAGATTATGGCTGTACCTACACAGCACAGGATTATCTAGCTAATTTAATAGTTGTAAGCAGCCAAGCCAGGTACTGTTAGCAAGCAAACAAAAACCAATCAACACCAACTCCCACCAACAATGAACAACCAAACTGCATTTTGCAAGCTACTTTTTTTCTGGATTAAATCGGTAACTGATAAATGCTAAATCTCTGCTTTACTTGATTTTTTTATTTTTATTTTTGAGACAGGGTCATGCTCTGTTACCCAGGCTGAAGTGCAGTGGCATGATCATGGCTGACTGCAGCCTCTACCTCCTAGGCTCAAGCAATCCTCCCACCTCAGCCTTCCAAATAGCTGGGACCACAGGCGTGTGCCACTAGGCTTGGCCAATTTTTGTATTTTTTTTGTAGAGACAGGGTCTCCCTATGTTGCCCAGGCTGGTCTTGAACTCCTGGGCTCAAGCAATCTTCCTGCCTTGGCCTCCCAAAGTGCTGGGATTACTGGTGTGACCCACCATGCCTAGATTGCTTTACTTGATTTAAAATGACATGTCATTTAATCCTAAAACAAGAACGTTATTTTTTCATTAGTTTGTTGGATTTTTTTTCCTCCTGCCTCTCTGTTAAATAAGAAAATGCCATTTAGACATCAAATCACTTCATTCAGTTTCCAAAGAAACTTCTAACATATCTCATTTACCAAATAAACTTCCCTTCCTAGGGCCAGGCATAATGCCTCACACCTGTAATCCCAGCACTTTGAGAGGCCAAGGTGGGAAGATTGCTTGAGTCCAGGAGTTGAGGACCAGCCTGGGCAATATAGTGAGACCTCATCTTTAAAAATAAATAAATAAACACCAATGAAATTTCCCAGCCAGGTAGCAAGGTTTATTCGTTTCCAGAAAAAATGCAAGCATAAAGATATTTCTTAACTCAGTCACTCAAATGCTGTAAAATAGCACCTTTGGGGAGAAAGTGGCAGTATGATCATGGTTTCTAAAAGGCAGCCAGGAACTCAAAATTGTAACAACATTTTAAAAATAACGTCGCAGCTATGATTACAATTTAGCTCCATAGCACGTAAGCATGGTATGAACAGGAAATGGGAGTACATCTTCAGAGCCTGATAAGATTCACTAATGTAAGACATATGCTCTGTTTCTCAGCTTGCAAGCTAGGCCTAGCCAGAAACAAGGAAAGCATATATGTTTATCTTTAACCTAAAGATCAAATTTATAAACCTTGGAAGATTTTTTGAATTGCTATTGAATTAAGTGATGAACTCGAGAAATGTGCAGCATAGATTCAATTGTGAATTTGAAAAATAAAGGTTTGAAGTAACTTCCAAAGGAAAATTAATTGTTAGCTATGCATCACAAGCCTGGGTTATCTCAGGGCAGCCTCAACAAGGCAGAACTTGTCCTTAGAGAAATCATTGCTAATCAAGGGGACATTCCTAACAAAAATATCTCCATTATCTATAAAAGACCAAAGTTGAGTTCACTAAGGATGGTATGTTTTAAGAACATTCTACAGTACCAATAATTATTCAGAGTTCTACTCAGAACAAGTAGAAATATGTCAGGATGCCTTTAATATGACTCATATTTTAGGAGGGAACTGATGGTTTACTTGTTTCCAGATTTATTTTAGAAAAAGTAGAAGATAGTGCAACATGGTTCAACAGTAGACACACAGCAGTACATTTAAGTACACACAAACTAATCAAATCACCCAATTTTACAGTCCATATTAAAGACAATGAAAAGGAGCTAAATATCACTGTCTATCATCAAATACAAATTGGATTTATAATCCTTTGATATGGATCATGGTAAAGAAATGTTGACACATTTGGAAAACAACACCCCCTCCCGCCCCCCACCAAAAGTATTATGATTTAGATTTCTAGCTTCTGTTTCTTCACCAAAAAAGTCTAGGTTTTTCTGGTTATTCAGAATAAGAATAAATTCACTCGTTCCACAAATGTTTATTGAGGGCTTCCCATGCATGAAGCACTGTTGTAATTGCCAGAGATATAGCAGTGGGAAAGACAGATAAGGAGCTCACATGCTAGTAGGAGAAGTCAGCTAATACATAAATAAACAAGAGTTCTTCAAGGGTAATTAGTGCTGTGAAGGGGATGAAAGAGTGATGTGTAGAGAAAGACAGAAAAGGTGGGGACTATTTTAAATAGGATGGTCAAGGAAAGGCTTGTCTGAGCTGAGACCTGAAGAGCAAGAAGCAAATAAGTGAATATACTGGGGAATGATCTGGAGAAGAGGCAAGAACCAGTGCAAAGTTCCTGAGGCAGTAACAGGCTTGACTTCTTCAAGGAACAGAAAAAAAGGCAGCAAGGTGATAATTAATGACGAGAGGGAAAAAGATGAGCTTGGAAAGGCAGGCAGGGACCAGATCACATGGGACCTGTTGTACCTTGATAACAGGTTGGGACTTTTTACGAACAATGAAAAGCCATTGAAGAATTTATATGAGTGAGTAACGTTTATCTGATTTATATATTATAATTAAAATAAAAATATCTGATCTGATTTTATTTTAATTATAAAATTTTTCAGGCATCTAAGAACTTACAGACAACAAGAAAAGGGATACCTTAAGAAATCAGATTCAGTTAAAATCCCCATGGTACTCTTTTCAGTCCTATTCCCCTCCCTCTTTAAAGGTAACTGCCATTCTAAACTTTATGCTTGTAATTTTCTTGCATGTTTTTGTGCTTTTACCACACATACTCATACATACCTATAAACAACATGTAGCACTGCCTTGCATGTTTTTAAACTTTATATGAATGGTACCATACTGTGCATATTCTTCTGTACTTGCTTTTTTACCTTCAGTATTATGTTGCTGAGATTTATCCATGCTCATTAATCCTTAGCAACTATTTAGCATTTTCTTGGATTAACATGTCATGATTTCTCCATTCCTTGGTTGAAGGGCATTTATGTTGTTTTCAATGTTTTTGTTCATATCTCCCTGGGCAGGCAATGGAAAATAGACAAGAGTAGAAATACATAAGCCAGTTAGAAGGCTCTTCAGTAGCCCAGCAGAAAGCTAGTGGAGGCTACGATTAAGAGAACAGCAATTGAGATGAAAAGAAATGGAGAAACTTAGTATACATTTTGGAGATGCAGCTGATTGGACTTGCTGATGAATTTGATAGGCAAGAGGGGTTGCTGAGAGAAGGTGAAAAATCAAGGATGAATACTAATTTTTGGCCTTGAGCAATTTTAAAGGCATCTAAAGGCTGAAATCTAGAACTCTAAAAGGTGTTTTATGATGTCGTATTTTAATTACTTAAGGTTAGTGAAAATCTTATCTTATACTTGCGTCTCCTCTAGTGCTTTGCAATGTATAATATTAGGTAACCCCAAAAATTTTGTTGAATGAATAATAGACTTTACAATTGCTTCTCTATGGTGCATAGGAATTATATTTAGATTTAGTCATATGACAATCTTGAATATTGTCAGAAAAAAAGTGAAATGATGCTAGATTTTATTAAAATAATGCAGGAATAAATCCATTTATCTTTGGGAGTTATTAATAAAGCAAGATTGGCTATATGTTAAACATTTTTGAAGCTGAGTATTATATGAGAGTTGAATTTCTGTGAATTTTGGAAAATTCCAAGATAAAAAGTTTAAAAAGGCCAGGCATGGTAGCTCATGCCTGTAATCCCAGCACTTTGGGAGGCCGAGGTGGGTGGATTGCCTGAGCTCAGGAGTTCAAGACCGCCCTGGGCAACATGGTGAAACCCTGTCTCTACTAAAATACAAAAAATTAGCTGGGTGCGGTGGTGGGTGCCTGTAGTCCCAGCTACTCAGGAAGCTGAGGCAGGAGAATCGCTTGAACTCAGGAGGTGGAGGTTGCAGTGAGCCAAGATTGCGCCATTGCACTCCAGCCTGGGCAACAGAGTGAGGCTCCGTCTCAAAAAAAAAAAAAAAAAAGTTTAAAAAGAGATTTTTAAAAATTTAGCCATTTCCCCATCAAGAAGAGAATTGTCCCCTATTTGTCACTTCAAATATTAGGTTGGTATAAAGGTAATTGCAGTTTCTACCGTTAAAAGTAATATAAACATCCAAATAATAACCACTCTAAGGAAGCAGCTTGTCAGAGAATTAGGAATTCCAGCCAAGTTCTTAACTTCTTGGGGCTTATAAACCCCTTAGAAAACATGATGAAACATATGAACACTTTTCCTGGAAAAAAACCACATGTATACAAATTTGCATAAATATAGCCAGGTGTTTTTGACATTCTTTGAAGCTAATGTCATAGACCAGATTAAGAAAGGAAGGTCAGTTAAAGACCTGCATTGAAGTTCTGATACTATTATATGAATTGTTAGGTAATTTGTTAACCTGAAATTTTGTCACATTAGTTTTTTAATTGTTTAATATTCTACTCCACAGTTGGTACTTACATTCCTACCCAGAGTTTGCAGCCAGACGATTGGGGTTTGAGCCTTCCCTTTCCCACTTTTAAGCTATAAGATCTCAGAAAGTCACTTAACCTTTCTGAGCCTCAGCTTCTTTATCTATAAGTTTGAAATAGTAATAAATACACTAAGTGCTATTGTGTGATAAAAATGAGCTAATATAATTGAAAGTCCTTCATAAGATGTAAAGAGCACTGTAAATTGGTGGTCATATTTTATACCATTATGTGCCAGAAACTGTTCTAAACTTTTTTTTTTGAGATGGAGTTTTGCTATTTTTTTTAACAAAAAAGTATTTTATTATTTTGCTGCAAAGCTGTTGCTTCACAGTGTAAAAATAGCACCAGCAAATGTAGTATATTGCAAAATTAAGATAGTGTTGTTCTTCATCTGACACTGTACAAGCAACAAAAACTTCTTCGCTCCCAGTTATTTCCAATGGAAAGATCATTAAGTGTTTCAACCCAAATCCAGGTATAGATATACACAAGTTACAACATTATAGAAGGCTTAAGAATAACGTTATCGTTGAATTATGTAAATTTTTATATACTTTAAGTTCTGGGATACATGTGCAGAACTTGCAGGTTTGTTACATAGATATACACGTACCATGGTGGTTTGCTGCACCCATCAACCCGTCATCTACATTAGGTATTTCTCCTAATGCTATCCATCCCCTAGCCCCCCATGGCACGACAGACCCTGTTGTGTGATGTTCCCCTCCCTGTGTCCATGTGTTCTCATTTTTAAAGTCCCACTTACGAGTGAGAACATGTGGTGTTTGGTTTTCTGTTCTGTGTTAGTTTGCTGAGAATGTGGTTTCCAGCTTCATCCATGTTACTGCAAAGGACATGAACTCATCCTTTTTTATGGCTGCATAGCATTCCATGGTGTATATGTGCCACATTTTCTTTATCCAGTCTATCATTGATGGGCATTTGGGTTGCTTCCAAGTCTTTGCTATTGTGAACAGTGCTGCAATAAACATACGTGTGCGTGTCTTTACAGTAGAATGATTTATAATCCTTTGGGTATATAACCAGTAATGGGATTGCTGGGTCAAATGGTATTTCTGGTTCTACATCCTTGAGGAATCCATTGCCTTCCACAATGGTTTAACTAATTTACACTCTCACCAACAGTGTAAAAGCATTCCTATTTCTCCACATCCTCTCCAGCACCTGTTGTTTCCTGACTTTTTAATGATTGCCATTCTAATTGGTGTGAGATGGTATCTCACTGTGGTTTTGATTTGCATTTCTTTAATAACCAGTGATGATGAGCTTTTTTTCACGTTTGTTGGCTGCATGTCTTCTTTTGAGAAGTGTCTGTTCATATCCTGTGTCCACTTTTTGACAGGGTTGTTTTTTCTTGTAAATTTGTTTAAGTTCCTTGTAGATTCTGGATATTAGCCGTTTGTCAGATGGATAGATTGCAAATATTTTTTCCCATTCTGTAGGTTGCCTGTTCACTCTGATGATAGTTTCTTTTGCTGTGCAGAAGCTCTTTAGTTTAATTAGATCCCATTTGTCAATTTTGGCTCTCTTGCCATTGCTTTTGGTGTTTTAGTCATAAAGTCTTTGCCCATGCCTGTGTCCTGAATGGTATTGCCTAAGTGTTTTCTAGGGTTTTTATGGTTTTAGGTCTTACATTTAAATCTTTAACCCATCTTGAGTTAAATTTTGTATAAGGTGTGAGGAAGGGTCCAGTTTCAGTTTTCTGCATACGGCTAGCCAGTTTTCCCAGTGCCATTTATTAAATAGGGAATCCCTTCCCCATTTCTTGTTTTTGTCAGGCTTGTCAACGATCAGATGGTAGTAGATGTGTAGTGTTATTTCTGAGGCCTCTATTCTGTTCCATTGGTCTATATATCTGGTTTGGTACCAGTACCATGCTGTTTTTTTTACTGTAGCATTGTAGTATAGTTTGAAGTCAGGTAGCATGATGCCTCCAGCTTTGTTCTTTTTGCTTAGGATTGTCTTGGCTATACAGGCTCTTTTTTGGTCCCATATGAACTTTAAAGTAGTTTTTTTCTAATTCTGTGAAGAAAGTCAATGGTAGCTTGATGGGGATAGCATTGAACCTATAAATTACTTTGGGCAGTATGACCATTTTCACGACATTGATTCTTCCTATCCATGAGCATGGAATATTTTTCCATTTGTTTGTGTCCTCTCTGATTTCCTTGAGTAGTGGTTTGTAGTTCTCCTTGAAGAGGTTCTTCCCTTTGTAAGTTGTATTCTTAGATATTTTAATCTCTTTGTAGCAATTGTGAATGGGAGTTCACTCATGATTTGGCTGCTTGTCTATTATTGGTGTATAGGAATGCTTGTGATTTTTGCACATTGATTTTGTATCCTGAGACTTTGCTGAAGTTGCTTATCAGCTTAAGGACATTTTGGACTGAGATGATGGGGTTTTCTAAATATACAATCATGTCATCTGCAAACATTATGTAATTTTTATAACTAGTTTTTACCATGGATAATTTAATGAATTCTAAATACTAGAGCCTAGTCTAAAAATCATAGAGTATTATAAAATAGAAGAATATTATGTTTGTCTATAATCATTTGAAAGATAAAGGGCATTTTCTTTCATTAGTGTTAACAGTAGTTTTTTTTTCCCCATCGGTAATGCTAAAAGTTGCTATTCTAAGTCTTCTAACCACCGCTAATTTAAGACAATTCTGCTGGGTTGCATAATTTCATACTAGTTTATTTAGGGGTTCCATTATCGCTCCTCGATAGATTTTATGTATTTCTCATACAATTCTTCACTCATAAGTTAATCCAGTTCTGAAGAGTTACTCAGTGTCATCTTTACCAGCCAACCATCTTCACAACAAGATTTGTTGACAAGTCCTGGATTTTCTGCAAGAGCTTCATTAATTTCAGTTACTTCTCCTGATTAAAGAGAATAGATTTCACTAGCAGCTTTTACACTTTCCAAAGCACGAAACTCATCTTGTTTGTTCAATTTTGTCCCAACTTCAGACAGACTACAGTAAACAACATCTCCCAAAGCTTCGTTTGCAAAATTATTGATTCCCACTGTTCCAGTACCATTTTCTGTTGTTATCCATTCATGCTTCTCTGTGAATTTACGCACCCAGAGCAGAACGGGTCCTGTGAGCAGCGTCCAGACGGCGCCCGCCCCCAGCTGCCAGGGCCTTGGCAGGCAGGGCACGGCGGGTGCCCAGAGCGTGTGCAGGCTGCAGAGCACGGCCCGCATGCTCCGCGCTGCTTGCAGCGCCATGTTCGCAGGAGTTTCGCTCTTGGTGCCCAGGCTGGTGCAATAGCGTGATCTCGGCTCACTGTGACCTCCGGCTCCTGGTTCAATCGATTCTCCTGCCTCAGCCTCCCGAGTAGCTGGTATTACAGGGGCGTGCCACCGAACCCAGCTAATTTTTGTATTTTTAGTAGAGATGGGATTTCACCATATTGGTCAGGGTGGTCTCGAACTCCTGACCTCAGGTGATCCACCCGTCTCGGCCTCCCAAAGTGCTGAGATTACAGGCGTGAGCCACCGCGCCCGTCCTAAACTTTTTAAGTACTGTCATTAACTTCATTTTTACCCATTAGAAAACTGAGGTTGGGAGAAGTCAAGTAACTTGCTTGGTGTCACACAGCTAGTAAGTACTGGAATTAGGATTTGAGCCCAGCCATTCTGACTCTAGATTGACTGCCCTTAATTCTTATGCTGCGAATTACATTATTATTCACCCAAAATACAACATCCCTCCACTGCCCTATGATATAATGTTTTGATCATCTGATTAATTCTGTTAACCTAGCACTGTGAGGAAAACTATAATTCAAGTGGCAGTCAAATTCTAAGAAAAAAATATATGCCACTTTCATCTATGTTAAACCTTGTGTTGGTTTTTAAAACAATTTTTAACTAAAGTGTTTTACATTTAAATTTCATATTCTTAATTTTTTTTTGTTTAATTTTTTTTCTTTTTTTCTTTTTTTTTTCTTGGAGATAGAGTCTTGCTGTGTCACCCAGGCTGGAGTGCAGTGGCACGATTTTGGCTTACTGCAACCTCCACCTCCCAGGTTCAATCAATTCTCCTGCCTCAGCCTCCTGAGTAGCTGGGATTACAGCTAATTAGACCACCAGCTAATTTTTGTATTTGTATTTTTATTTATTATTATTATTTGTTTTTTGAGATGCAGTCTCGCTCTGTTGCCCAGGCTGGAGTACAGTGGCACAGTCTCTGTTCACTCCAACCTCTGCCTCTCAAGTTTAAGCGATTCTCCTGCCTTAGCCTCCTGAGTAGCTGGGTTTACATCACACCACCATGCCCTGCTAAGTTTTGTATTTTTAATAAAGACAAGGTTTTACCATGTTGGCCAGGTTGGTCTTGAACTCCTGACTTCAGGTGATCCACCCACCTCAGGCTCCCAAAGTGCTGGGATTACAGGCGTGAGCCACTGTGCCCGGCCTAATTTTTGTTTTTTTAGTAGAAATGGGGTTTCGCCATAATGGCTAGGCTGATCTTTAACTCCTGGCCTCAAGTGATCCTCCAGCCTCGGCCTCCCAAAATGCTGGAATTACAGGTGTTAGCCACCATGCCCAGCCCTGTTTAATTTTTATATTGTAAAATTTTACTTTATTTAAGACCTTCTTTGGAGAAGTGCTTGTGGAGGCTAGGGCAGGGAAAACACAAGGTGAGTCTGAGGCATCATGTGGTGCCAAAAAAGTAAGGAGTGCTAAAAAAAATAATGGGGGCATGTCAGGAAGACATAGGGGCCAACTAGAAAGAGCTCCCAGTGGCCAAAGCTGAAGCAATTTGAGCAAAAAGTAAGTAACAATAGCATTGGATTATAATCCACATAATAAATATTTATTAATTCATATTGATATTAACAAATAATTGAATTTTTAAAAACTAATGGAACAAAAGAGACAGCCTACATAAAATTCCAATTAATAAATATGGAAAAAATGAGGGAAATAGAAAATTAAAAACAGAACACCACACTAATATTTGTTGCAGGCAAGATCCATTAATGAATGCTTAAAATCAGTGGAATAGAAACAGGATATTTTCAATTTCAACATATCTTCCCCAAGATATTTATTAATAATAAAGGTAAAAATAGTAATTTTGTAGTGGAGAAACCTGGCAAATAGCACCTTAATCAAGTGATGGAGACTAGCATTACTGTAATAAGACATATCAGTATTATGAACCCCCGATCATGATGTTGTGAGAAGGGCCCATCATTGCTGTGTATGCTTGTCAAAAAATGCATAAACTTGATTTAATCATGAGAAAACATCAGACACAGAAAAACTGAAGAACATTCTACAAAAACCTGACCAGTACTCTTCAAAAATGTGAAGGTCATGAATGTCAAGAAGACACCGAGTCTACATAAAGTCTACATAGTTGGCAGCTAAAAGGACATAACAACTAAATGCAATGTGGGGCCGGGTGCAGTGGCTCATGCCTGTAATCCCAGCACTTTGGGAGGCCAAGGCAGGAGGATCACTTGAGGTCAGGGGTTTGAGACCAGCCTGGCTAACATGGCGAAACCCCATCTCTACTAAAAATACAAAAATTGGCCAGGCGTGGTGGCATGGGCCTGTAATCCGAGCGACTTGGGAGGTGGAGGCAGGAGAATCGCTTGAACCCAGGAGGTAGAGGTTGCAGTGAGCCAAGATCACACAACTGCACTCCAGCCTGTACGACAGAGTGAGACTCCATCTCAAATAAATAAATAAATAAATAAATTAATTAAAAAAGAAAAACCAAAAATAAGCAAATAAATGCAATGTGGGATCCCAAATTGGATCCTAGAAAAGAAAAATGATATTGGGAAAACCAGGGCAATACAAATAAAGTCTGTAGTTTAACTAATAATAGTATTATACCAATGTTAATTTATTAGTTTTGACAATTGTAATATGGTTACATAAAATGTAAACATTAGGGGAAGCTGGGTGAAGTGTACATGGGAATTCTTAGTACTATTTTTGTAACTTTTCTGTAAGTCTAAAATTATATCAAAATAAAATGCTAAGAAGGAAAGTAAGCCCAGACCCTGCATTGTTTTAAAAAATTGTTTAAACAATCTAGTCCAATATTTCCCCAAATTCAGTCATTTGAATATAAATTTCAGGATTTTGACAATCTATGTAATAATAGTAATATCAACAACAACAATCAACATGTAGTGAATTGTCACAATATTTGACAAGGGAGGAAAATGAGGCGTAAAAAAGTAAGCAATTTATTCAAGGTCACAGAACTAATAGCTGGTAGAACTAGGATTCAACCTTAGGCAATTTGATGTAGCATTCATCTTCATTTCTCCTCTATACTATCTCTGACCTGTATCCTGTACTGCTATGATATGTATCATTATTTACTTACTAACTTAAAATTAAACACATTTTTAAACTTAAAAAACAATAATCAAGCAAAATAATAAGCTATGTTATAGGGTCCTCAGGACAGGAGTTTTTGTTTTATCCACTAATATTTTATTCACAAGTTCATTGAACAGTGCCTGGCACACAGAAGGTACTCAACAAATATTTGTTGAGTGAATAAGTGAATAAATAACTTTATATCACAACTATAAGTAGCAAACCAGCACCATTTGCCAGAAATAGAAAGTTATCTTCTAAGTAAATATGATGAAAATAATATAAAATTATTAAATGCTATTGCTTCCTGAAGGCTCTGGACCTGAGCCCAGTATCTCTATATTTAAAAAGTAATGTAAGTGTTAGAAGATATCAAAAGAGGATAACAGTTCCAAACAGATTTTCTATTTGATTTAATCAGATGGATTTAAAGAGAATAATTTTCTGAGCAAACCAATTTTATTTGAAGTCATATCAGTATGCCACCTAAAATCATCATACAAATGACCAGGGTAATGTCCCATTCTTCAGGAAAGATGGCCTTCTTCTAAAGGGACCAGTTGAGTCAGGGTTCATATAATATTAGACAATTCAGTCTCTCTCAATCTTCTTCACTCCTCCTTAAATATCATCTTGTCTGTAATATCCTACTTCCTCTTATTTACCTCTCTATTCCTACCACCAATCCCCTAGATAATTATTTGTCTCTGTAACACTCTTTGTGCATTTCTCTTTAATAGCACTTAAAACATAAATTCATAAATTCATAATTATCTTTTCCCAAGTCTGTCTCCTTCACTTAAATTATAATTATATTGGGCATCAGAGAGAGTATCATAGCATGTTTATATATCCAGAGCTCATACCACTATCTAAAAAGATGAAAGGCCCATAATAAATTGTTGATTTATTAAATTAAGCAAATTAGAGGAAAAGAGAGAACTGTCCAATTTTCTTCTATCCATGAAGCCATGATTTTGTCATTGCCTGCATTTGAGACACTTACTCTTGAGATCATTCATAAGATCTTCCCAAATACACATAAGGGTTCTACATGAAGATGAAAGGTACATATTGATCCTTTCCTTCAAAAGACTTCAGAATTAATTTGCTTCCTAGGGCAATTATAATATCATTCTCCCTTTGGGAGAATAAATGCTTCGCCCAGGATGGGCACCTCCTTCGTAGATGTGACTGCAGCATTTTTGCAGCTTGCTGATAAAGTGGGGTAGTGCTAAGGTCACTTTTCTATACCTGGGTGATGATCTCTGCTCTCCACAGAAAAAAATAATGGAACAATACAGGTCCTAGCTGACATGAGTAAGAAAGGTACAAGATAGTAAAGGAAACACATCACAGAACAACATTTTTACTAGAAACCAGAGCTGCAACCTTCCTCAGATATCTCTTAAGATGGCTAATAACAGTTTCTTGGAAACTAGCCTGTTAATAACTATTGCATTTGAGAACAGGATTCAATATATAAATACAAGCCCTAATATAGAGGCACATAGCAAGCATCACTAAAATATTGAGCTGAAATCATCTCCATATTGTGAAATTATTCTTCTGAAAGCAATAGCTTTCATATATATATGAATAGAATGGAAAAGAGTCTATTTATAATAAGTGTTAATAAATATAAAATACTTCATCTTCATTCATAATCAGAGAAATGTTATCAAAATTGTAAAACCACACAGATAACTAGTTTTCTTCTATCAGACAGGTGAAAATCTAAAAGTTTTACCACATGCCCTATTGGCAAAGCTGTCAGGAAACAGGCACTCTTATGCATGTGGCATAAACTGGCACAATTCTTATGGAAGGTAATTTGGCAATAATATCAAAATTACAAATGCATTTACACCTTAACCTGCCAACATCACTTCTGGGAATTTATCCTTTACACCTGCAACACGTGAAATTACAGATATACACTGTTATTCATTGCCTCACTGTTTGTAATAGCAAAGGATTGGGGAAAAAAACCAAACATTCATCAAAAGGGCTTTTTTTGTACAAAATATATTTGTACAAAAATAAACTAGGCAGGGCTCAGTGGCTCACGCCTGTAATCCCAGCACTTTAGGAGGCTGAGGTAGGTGGATCACCTGAGGTCAGGAGTTCGAGACCCGCCTGGCCAACATGGCGAAACCCCGTCTCTACAAAAAAATGCAAAAATTAGCTGGGCATGATGGTGCATGCCTGTAGTCCCAGGCTGAGGCACAAGAATTGCTTGAACCCGGGAGGAAGAGGTTGCAATCAGATGAGATCGTGCCACTGCACTCCACCCTGGGCAATAGAACAAGAATCTGTCTCAAACAAAAACAAAAACAAACATAAATAAATAAAATAAATTGTATAAATCTCAATTGAGAGACACTTTACAAAATACCTGACCAGTACTCCTCAAAACTGTCAAGGTCATCAAAAACAAGAAACTTACACAGCCAGGAAGAATCTGAGACATGATGACTAAATGTAGTATAATATCATGAAACAGGAAAAGATAAAACTAAGGATATCAGAATAAAGTATAGACTTTAGGTAGTAATAATAAATCAGTATCGGCTCAATAATTGTAACAAGTATACCACACTAAAGTAAGATGTTAATAATAGGGGAATCTGCATGCCTGGTGTATGGGAATTCTCTGTACTATCTTCACAATATTTTTGCAAATATAAAACTGTTCTTAAAAATGAAGGTTATTACGCCGGGCATGGTGGCTCACACCTGTAATCCCAACACTTTGGGAGGCCAAGGAGGGTGGATCACCTGAGTTCGGGGGTTTGAGACCAGCCTGACCAATATGGTGAAACCCCATCTCTACTAAAAATACAAAAATTAGCTGGTCGTAGTGGCAGGCGCCTGTAGTCCCCGCTACTCGGGAGGCTGAGACAGGAGAATCACTTGAACCCGGGAGGCAGAGGTTGCAGTGAGCCGAGGTCACACCGCTACACTCCAGCCTGGGGGAAAGAGCAAGATTCTGTCAAAAAAAAAAAAAAGAAGGTTATTAATAAAAATATGTAAATTACAGGATAGCCATATAATAGAACAGTTCTATACAACACTCAAGAAAGAAAAAAGAGGCTCTCTCTGAAGTAACAACAAAAAAAATCTTCAATGTTGTTAACTGAAAAAAAGAGTTATGTAAGGACTTTTATTTGTCTAAAGAAACCCTGAGGTCGGGCGCGGTGGCTCACACCTGTAATCCCAACACTTTGGGAGGCCGAGGTGGGCGGATCATCTGAAGTTAGGAATTCTAGACCAGCCTGGCCAACCTGGTGGAACTCCGTCTCTACCAAAAATACAAAAATTAGCTGGGCGTGGTGGCAGGCGCCTGTAATCCCAGCTACCTGGGAGACTGAGACAGGAGAATTGTTTGAACCCAGGAGGTGGAGGTTGCAGTGAGCGGAGATGGTGCCACTAGACTCCAGCCTGGGTGACACAGCAAGACTCCGTCTCAAAAAAAAAAAAAAAAAATTAAAAAAAAAAAAGAAAGAAAAAGTAAAAGAAAAAAAAAAGAAACCCTGCATGCACACACAAGCATCTAATATCAGTGGCCATCTGTTGAGGTGGAGTGATGAAACAAAGTGGATGGAACACAGGGTGAGAAGATACACACACACACACACAAACACACACACACTAACCATGTAAATGCAATATCTATTTAACTAATTTTGTTGCCTCCTGCCTATATGACTGTATAAATAAGCAGTGAGATGGACCCTGGGTAAAATGAGATCATAGTTGAGAAGCAACCCTTTTCCTCAAATGCTGCATCTTCCACTCTTGTATCTCTATGTATTCTTTTTTTTTTTTAAGTGTAAAATGATTTGAGCCTGGCAAACCTGTGTGAACTAATCTCCTACAACCAAAACTCCCAAATGCCTAAAAGATCACGCCACCCTTCCACGGTATCCTGTTTCTTTTTATGTCAAGTGAGGGCTGGCATAAATAAAATTTTCTGTTCTGAAAAACTCTTATTATCAATGAAAGAGAGATAATTTATGGAGAGAAAAAACAGGGGAGTAAGTACAGAATGGCAGATCCCTAAGAAATTGTTCCAAATGAAAAGCAAGCTATGAAAATTGGTATTTTCAAAACAGATTAACGAAGTCAATCTCTGTCCTACCTCTACTGCGATATTCCTTCCCTGAATATTTTAACAGTAGATATATAACAGGGACAGAATAATTTGAAATCAGAAGTTTCTCATTTAAAAAAAACTAGTGATTTAAAGAGTAAAATTCATTTTACCTTGATTCCAAAGAGCTGTTAGAAACACAACTCTCATGGAAGGACATTTAATTATATGAGCTTCACAATAACATTGTCTTCAAATCAGGCCTACCCCCTAACACCCTAACATTTGGGGGATCTGAGTCAAAAGCACATATTGAAGTCAACATCTCATGTTGACTTTAAAACTCTAAATATTTTAAAGTTACAAACAAAGCAAAATAAACTGTTAAATAAATACTTGAATCCTCCTGCCTGGACACCTTTATAAAACCCTGAAAGATCAGGTTTTAATTTAGATTTCTCAAACTCTTCAAAGTTCCATACCTGCTTAGTCCCCAGCCCCATGGCTACCTACTCTTGGGAGGGTGGAGGTGAGGAAGAAGCCATGGAAGTTGCTTGGACCATGTGAGCTAGGAATTCCTCCATCCTGTTACCCCAAATGTGGTCTGATGAGGGCATACAGACTCTGAGTGAGTACATCCCTTTAGCAACACAGACACTTTACCCCATGAAGAGGGGAGGGCCCAAGAAAGGACAGAGTGGAAACCTCAAATGTTTGGGGTTCAGGCTCAGGGGACATTCTCACTCTGGCCTAAGGATTATACTGCTTCAGATACTTCTTGGTGATCAATCATTAGATGAGGGAATAGAAAGTAAAGCTTTCATTCTTCTGGATCTTTTGGAATATTATTTTTAAATGTAATTTTTTTTATGACATTAGTTGACAAATCAAAAGCTGTAATGATTTGTCTTTTGGATCATTTCTCAGCCTTCTGGCTAAGATCAAGTGTGATTTGTCTTTTGGCATCATGCAGCATTAGAATTTTCTGAAATTCAAGGTCATATACAAAGTGAAGTGGAGTTGGTTGATTCTTATTATTATTTTGTGTGGTTTTTACATAATGTGCAAGCCAAAAGATAATCTCTAGGGAGGAGTAATAGGAGTAGAGAGAATGGAAAAGGAGACTTTTACCCTTAGTTGATACCATTCTGAATTGTGGGACTTTTTTATCATTTGGATATATCACATTTACATTAACATGACAAAAAATTAAAGATCTTTTAATAGTCCCTTATGCAAATATAGAAGTTTGAATGCTGAATTTAATGATTAGGCATAGGTCTTTTGGTCTCCAGATGAAACACTGCCAACTCAACATATTAGGTAATGTGATAAATACAGAAATGCTATTTTTTCTTAATGGCAACATTCACATTTGAAGCAAGCTGTCAGTAGCAAACAGCTTTGCTTGAGTTGCCTGGTTTAGCAGATGTCTTTGTTAGGAATGTGACAATTATCACCATTGTTTATTTCAGTGAATATCAAGTAGTACAGAGGGAAGCCAAGTCCTCATCAATAGTGCACATGGTTAATTGCATCATGATAACTTCTCACATGCCTTACTCTTTGTTACTTGCTCTTGAAATTATGAAAAGACATATCTGACTCTGACTAAAAAGGTGAATGCAGTTCAAAGTCAATATCAGCTGTAACACAAAACTATGTAGACCACATGGGAATAGGCAAATTATTTTTTTCCAGCTACTTTACTTGCTGTATAATAATAATAGGTAACATTTACTAAGCACTGACTTTGTACCAGATAATTAAGAAGCACTTTACATACATGATCTCTTTCAATTATAATCAGAAGCTTCCCTGATATTTGCATATATTCTTTCACTTGCACTGTGTCTTCCTTTTAACATGTTATTATTTGCTATAGTGCCAAAGGCTTATTTTGATACGATGAATATCATGAATTTTGTCTACTAAATAATTCCCATTATGGAAGTTCCATTATAAGGAAAAAATGTATACTATAATAAAGACTAAATTATTAAGGAAAACAAAATAAAAATCTTGCTCCCCAAGACAAGTTAAATTGATCCTTAATTCTATAAATTAAATCAAGTCAAAGCTTGATATAGAATTCAACAATTCTATAAACAATAAGACATCTACTATGGGAGCGCTTCATATTCATTGGGTCGGATGCAAAAATGAATTAGGCTGTGTCCCTGTCTTCCAAGATGTATGCTTTAATGGAGAAGAGAAACACGTAGGTGCCAAAACAGACTGTACTCAGTTCTGTGTTCCAGATATTAACCAAGTATTTGATAATGCAGGGTGACTCTTGTTCTGACTTTGGTGATGGAGACAGCATTTTGAAAGAGAATGATTTGAATGAGGTCCCTGACCATGGGCCCTGAACTTTTGAGGGTCCCACTCTGGCCTTCTGGGGGCTCTACAAAAGCTGATCTAGGAGGAAGGCCATCAGACAGAGGCAATAGTCTAAGAAAAGGCAACTGAGACCCTGGTCTGTTTGAGAGACTTGCCACACAGACCAGGCTGCAAGAATGGAGTGGAGATAAGATGAGAGAGATGGATTCAGACCAAATTATGGAGATCTTTGACTACAGAGGAAAGGGGTAGGGTATAAAAGTCTTTGAACTGGAAGTGTGACTTGGTCATATCTGAACCTTAGGAAGATGACACTAGCAGCAGTGTTCAAAAATGTGACATTCGAGGTGACAGAGAAAGACAAGTAAGTAAGCCAAAGAATGAGAAAGAGCTTTCTTTATTTTTTTTTTTTTAGACGGAGTCTTGCTCTGTCACCCAGGCTGGAGTGCAGTGGTGTGATCTCAGCTCACTGCAACCCGCCTCCCGGGTTCAAGCGATTCTCCTGTCTCAGCCTCCCGAGTAGCTGGGACTACAGGTGCATGTCACCACACCTGGCTAATTTTTGAATTTTTAGTAGAGATGGGGGTTTCACCATAGTGGTGAGGCTGGTCTAGAACTCCTGACCTTAGGTGATCCACCCGCCTCAGCCTCCCAAAGTGCTGGGATTACAGGTGTGATACACCATGCCTGGCTGAGAAAGAGCTTTCTATAATGTGAAGAAATCACTGTGAATGGTACAGTTATTTTGCTATTTTTTTGCTAATTCGAGGAAGACAAACTGAAACCAGAGACACTTTTTAACATGCTTTTGCAATAGTCCACAGAGGAGTTAATGAGTTTCTAAAGAAGGGAGTGAACAGAGAAGATTGATTTGAAAGATAATGGTGGAAGGAGATGCCATTGAATTGATTAGCCAAGATCAAAAACACACCAGTAAAAAGTGATGAGTTGAATTTAGATCAGAGTTTAAAGTGTCTGCAATGCATCAGTGTGGAATGCTCAGCATCCAGTTAGAAATAAGGGTCTGATTAGGGGAAGACAGATGAGGGCTAAAGGGACAGAGGTAGGAGTCATTCTCACAAAGGTGAGAGGTACAGCAATTAAATAATTGAGTCATAAGATAGGATGAGATTACCAAGGGACTATTGAGAGTTAAAAGAGAGGACTGAACACTGAATCTTCAGAAAGCTTACATTTAACCGGCCTATTCTAAAGGGGGAGAAGAGGAATCCTGAAAGGAAACTACACAGAAGCAGTTCATGAGGGAGGAGGAGAGGAGAATGCAACATGAATTCCAGTGGAGATGAGGGTTCTAGTGAGAATTTCAGCAGAAGGTCTAACAAGAGGATTTTGGCTTTTGAACTTTGCAGAGGCTGAAGGTGCTTAGGATTAAGTGGGGGAAGAAACCAAGATGGATGAAGTTTGTGGATGAAGAAGAAAAAGAGAGAGACAGAAATACAAAGAATGGAAATTAGACTCCAGGGAGAGTCTCCTTAGGGCAGGAGAGAAACGGTTTGCAGTTATTAAGGGGAGGACCCGAAGAAGAGATGATTGATAGAGCAAAGTCAAAGAGGACATGGGAAGGGAAGAGAGAAAAAGGGTAGACGAAAACACTGGCTTTAGAACAAAATGACAAAAATTCTTCTTCAGACACCGGGGGAAGATAAGTGAATAGGTAATAATTTGGACAAAATGATATTTATAAGTTATTCTTATCAGATGACCTCCAGCTTCTAGTAAATTAGGTGGCAAAAGAGGTTAGAGGTAGATGTAGAAATTTGATGAGACTGCAGAGGAGTGAAACAACAGATAGAACTATTTTAAGAGTGAATGAATGAGAGATGAGAAAAGGAATGTCCAGTGTTGTTGAGTTCCAAGACAAACTGTACAATACAACTTTTAGAGCAGTCAATCACCCTGGTTATGGTATGTTCTCCAGAAATGTTCAGCTGCCAAGAAATGGGTAAAGAAGATACAGATGGTTTCCTTAACTAGGGCTGGAAATCAGCAGAACAGGTATGACAGAAGAACAGTGAGATGAGTCATTAGAATGCTGGCGAGGGCAAAGTGAGAAAAGTTGTCCCAAGGACTCACAAGGTGCCTTATGATGTCCTGTGAAACCAGGAAGACTAGTGGATGGGGAAAAAGCAAAGGGACTGGATCTAATGATGTGAAGAATGGGTCAGAAGGTATGAGGTTATAGGAGAGATAGAAAGATAGGTAGTGGTCAGAGGAAATTTTTCATGTTTGACAGTCTCAGATGTGGAGAAGTTGAGGGTGATGGTGAAAACTAAGGTATGTCTGGCTACACCAAAGAGGATCTGAGGCAGAATGAGTTGAAAGTCACAAAGATCAAGTTAAGGAGCCAATAGTTCAGAAAGTTAGAAAGATTATCAACATGGATTTTGAATCTCCCAAAATACTGTGGTTGGTAGCTGAGATTTCTTTAATATGATGAAAGCCACACATTAATATGATATTAAAATATGAGTCATTAGAAAATTATCTGGAAGGGGGTCACTCAACCTTGCTCCTTCAACAAATATATATCAGGTAATATAATGGGCTTAACATGAAACTACATTCAACAAGCATGATATGATGGATATGTTTTTAAACAATGGTTTAATTAACGTTGAGTTTAGTTCCCACTGTCAGAGTACAACTTAGCACCTCGTGGATGACCTTGCACTAAAAGTAGAAAATACAAATCAGTTACCATGAAGAAGGAAAGAAAAGTAGAGAAGTTAAATCCAGTAATTAAGAAACATCACCATACATTTAAATGAATGGTTGGACCAAGTAAATAATAATAATGCTCAAGAAATTACTTGTATTAATCCTGAAACTGCTAATCATTCCCTAATGTTTTGCCCTAAGAGTATACATTTTCACACTCAAAGATTCTTTGTACAAACAGTCAATGGACCCAGAAACACAGGCTTTCTCACCAATTTGCCTTCTAGGTTGTCATAAGACTAGCTCGGTGGTGGCACATCTGGAGTCATCGAATGCAGGAACCACAACAAATGGGACTCACTGGTTCTTTGTACCCCATATGGGAACACAGCCACAATTTTCTAAAGTTCTGAAAATAAATTAATTTTTTTTTAGAGACAAGTACAGTGACTCCATTATATACACTCATCAGGAGATTGTGCAGAGTTTGGGATGTTGTAATCATCTAACTCAAAGAGGAATTGTTAGCCAGATGTCGAAAAATACATGTAAATAAAATAGGCTCTGGGAGTACATGTTACCTCTAAATCTTCCCAAAGAATGTTGACCTAGTCCTAGAACATTTATTTACATATACTTTTCAAACAATCTTTAGAGTAAACTGAGAAGCCCTCTTTTGCATTACTTTGGTTAGTCCAATATAGATAAAACATTGACAATTGTTGAAGCTGTGTGGTGGATATGAGGGTTTATCATACTCTTCTCTCTTCTTTTGTATATGTTTGAAATGTTTCATAATAAGAAGTAAAAAAACATAAAAGGAGAGAGGAGACAGTCTCCTTATGGGGCTTGTATAGCTGGTGGTAAATGAGACCCCTTTCTTTTCTTCTTCCTGTTGACACACTGTAACCTGTGAAAAGCTGCTTACTCAAGTTTCCTTTTCAACAGAACAAATTAGAATGCACTGAGCCTAAGTTATGGATGGTATAGCATCATTATTGTTCCTCATATTCCTTCATGCTTCATAAAATTCTTCCACGTGCTGTCATTTCATTTGCTCCCACAGAACTTCCGTACTCACAGGCTTCTCCCAAATAGTTTTCCTCCCAACATCCATCCTGAATGCAACAGGTTTTAATCATTCATGAACCAATCTTTATGGAACACCTAGTAAGTGCCATTATTTTAACATTATTTTATAAATTCCATGCCTAATTATTTTTGCATGACAAAAATATCATCTAACAGAAAGCATTTATTTCCTCAATAAACATCTATTAAGCACTTAATATCTGCAAAGTAGGTATCAAGGCCTTGGTTATAAAGCTTGCTGGAAACTTCTGCAAGGAAGCAAAAATGGTTGAAGATTAGTGAGGTGAGGGCCTGGGGCAGTGACTCACGCCTGTAATCCCAGCACTTTGGGAGGCAGAGCGGGGTTGATCACAAGGTCAGGAGATTGAGACCATCCTGGCTAACATGGTGAAACCCCATCTCTACTAAAAATACAAAAAATTAGCCAGGCATGCTGGCATGCACTTGTAGTCCCAGCTACTTGGGAGGCTGAGGGAGGAGAATCGCTTGAACCCAGGAGGCGGAGGTTGCAGAGTGTGCTACTGCACTCCAGCCCGGGTGACAGTGAGACTCTGTCTCAAAAAAAAAAAAAAAAAAAAAAAAAAAATTAGTGAGGTGGCACTTCTAGTGAGTAAATGAGAATATTTAAAAATGCAGATTCTCTTGCTGTTTTGGTTACTGTACCCTTGTAGTATAGTTTGAAGTCAGGTAGCACGATGCCTCCAGCTTTGTTCTTTTTGCTTAGGATTGTCTTGGCAATGTGGGCTCTTTTTTGGTTCCATATGAACTTTAAAGTAGTTTTTTCCAATTCTGTGAAGAAAGTCATTGGTAGCTTGATGGGGATGGCATTGAATCTATAAATTACCTTGGGCAGTATGGCCATTTTCACAATATTGATTTTTCCTGTCCATGAGCATGGAATGTTCTTCCATTTGTTGGTGTCCTCTTTTATTTCGTTGAGCAGTGGTTTGTAGTTCTCCTTGAAGAGGTCCTTCACATCCCTTGTAAGTTGGATTCCTAGGTATTTTATTCTCTTTGAAGCAATTGTGTTTGGGAGTTCACTCAGGACTTGGCTCTCTGTTTGTCTGTTCTTGGTGTGTAGGAATGCTTGTGATTTTTGCACATCGATTTTATATCCTGAGACTTTGCTGAAGTTGCTTATCAGCTTGAGGAGATTTTGGGCTAAGACGTGGGGTTTTCTAAACATACAATCATGTCATCTGCAAACAGGGACAATTTGACTTCCTCATTTCCTAATTGAATACCCTTTATTTCTTTCTCCTGCCTGATTGCCCTGCCAGAACTTCCAACATTATGTTGAATAGGAGTGGTGAGAGAGGGCATCCCTGTCTTGTGCCAGTTTTCCAAGGGAATGCTTCCAGTTTTTGCCCATGCAGTATGATATTGGCTGTGGGTTTGTCATAAATAGCTCTTATTATTTTGAGATTAGAATGGCAATCATTAAAAAGTCAGGAAACAACAGGTGCTGGAGAGGATGTGGAGAAATAGGAACACTTTTACACTGTTGGTGAGAGTGTAAACTAGTTCAACCACTGTGGAAGACAGTGTGGTGATTCCTCAAGGATCTATAACTAGAAGTACCATTTGACCCAGTGATCCCATTACTGGTTATAGACCCAAAGGATTATAAATCATGCTACTATAAAGACACATGCACATGTATGTTTATTGTGGCACCATTCACAATAACAAAGACTTGGACCCAACCCAAATGTCCATCAATGATAGACTGGATTAAGAAAAGATGACACATATACACCATGGAATACTATGCAGCCATAAAAAAGGATGAGTTCATGTCCTTTGTAGGGACATAGATGAAGCTGGAAACCAACATTCTGAGCAAACTATCACAAGGACAGAAAACCAAACACCACATGTTCTCACTCATAGGTGGGAATTGAACAATGAGAACACTTGGACACAGGGTGGGGCACATCACACACTGGAGCCTGTCGTGGGGTGGGGGGAGGTGGGGAGGGATAGCATTAGGAGAAATACCTCATGTAAATGATGAGTTTAATGGGTGCAGCACACCAACATGGCACATATATACATATGTAACAAACCTGCATGTTGCACACATGTACCCTAGAACTTAAAGTATAATAAAAAAAATTTCATTTTGTGAGGAATACTACAAATTGGGTTCAGCTTATACTGCTTGGGTGATGGGTGCACCAAAATCTCACAAATCACCACTAAAGAACTTACCATGTAACCAAATACCATCTGTTCCCCCAAAAAGCTATGGAAATAAAAACAAAATTTTTTTAAATGCAGATTCCCAGGCCCTGCCAACAGAGGGATTTAAATTTGAGGTAGTCCCAGAAAAGGCTGAGAACCACTGGTCTAAGTCATTAAGTCTAAGGTGCCCAAGAGACTCTAGTCTGACTTAAGCTGGCCTTCAACTTGGAGTGTAGTTGGCAGGTGTAAGCAGGCAGGATATTTGTCTGAAGCTGCATCCTGGTGCCGGAAGGAATCTGAAAACAGGGTCCAAATCTAGAGAAAGAATTCAACAAGATTTAGGCAAGGGGTCAGGACTCAGAGCTGCCAGGGTTTAGGTTCAAGGCTGGGCTTTGGTTCCGGTGGAGTGCTAAGCAAGGATCCTGAAAAGATCTACTGTATATTTTGTCCCAGTTGTGTAGCAGGCACTGTGTGAAGCTCTTACTCACGTCATCTCATTGATTCTTTATAATTAGCCCTGTGAGACAGGTTGATTTGCCCAAAGTCAGACAGCCAGTAAGTGGCTGAGTTGTGATTTGAGCTTAACTCTATTCTAACTGCAAAGCCCCTCTCTTTCTGCCCCTCCATGGTGCCTACAAGGACTGGGGCAAAGGGTCATCAGGCTCGCCCAGGGCAATAGCTAGGGAGACCATTCGAGTATAAGGGGTTCTGCTCATGTAAGGCTTCAGGCGTCTGGCTATTTCCACACTCCCCTCACTAGTAGGTGAAATAAACTCCCAGTGACTGATAGGTTCTCTTGATTTCCAGCATTATGTCTCAGGCAACATAGGGAAATTGGCAGGTTTCTCTTTGTGCCCACAGCCTTCCTGATTATATCTGTTTCTTTTCCAGTCCCTTAGGAGGGGACTACCAGCCTCATGCTCTTCATCTCCATTCCCATTCAGGAATACATGTCTGAAGACAGATGAAAACATTGTACTTTTGGGACCTATTGCGTTTGAACAAAGATGAGGTACTTACAAGAATAAAAGTGATATCAAGAGCTGGAGATAGGAAAGATTTGGAAGATAAACTGAATTCCCAGAAATCACACTTGTAGATAGGCTGTAGCACATTCAAACTGCTCCTATTGCTATCTGAAGGAAATGATAAGATTTTGGGAGATGAGCTGATCAAGAGTTCTGCTGCTTCAGAGATTCTCTAGAAGTACTTTTCATACCACTGTACAGGCCTATGTATACAAAGTCTTCATTTTTCACAGGGAACAATAAGTATGTGTATGCTTCTCACAAAGACAGTCATCAGTGGTCACAACCCATCAAAGCCTCTTTCTTTTGATAACTGAAGTGATAGACCCAGTCACTGCTTTATTAGTATTCCAAATACCAGCACCACCCTACCCTACAATAAACAGAGTCAACAAGAGTGGCTCTCCTGGTACTCTTCACCTCACCAACACTGAGAGCTCAAGACCACAGAATTTTCTTCTACTTATCAGTGTATCACTTGTGAGTTCAAAATTGTCCTAGCAAATACTTCTGACTAATGGCTACCAGACACATTAATATATATTTTAAAATTTACAGGTGGTAGTTTATTTGCTGAGGAAATACAGTAATGAACTTTGAATGACATTATAAGATAATGTCAAACTGGATGACAACTTTTCTTTCTTTTTATAAATGGAGTCTCGCTCTGTCACCCTGGCTGGAGTGCAGTGGCGTGATCTCAGCTCACTGCAACCTCTGCCTCCCGGATTCAAGTGATTCTCCTGCCTCCCAAGTAGCTGGGATTACAGGCGCCCGCCACTGCGCCTGGCTAACTTTTGTATTTTTAGTAGAGACGGGGTTTCACCATCTTGGCCAGGCTGATGTCGAACTTCTGACCTCGAGATCCGCCTGCCTTGGTCTCCCAAAGTGCTGGAATTACAGGCGTGAGCCAGTGGCACCTGGCCACGATATAATTTTTAAACATGAGTTCAGACTATATACAGTTTTCTACAACTTGAGGTTTTTGACTTACCATGAACATCTTTTCAGGCCTAGTGTTCTATTTATATGATTGAACTGCAATTTATGATACAACTGTCCTATTAATGGACAATTAGGTTATTTACTATTTTTGCTGTTTCAATCAGTGCTATAGTGAGCATCCTTATATAAATACCTTTTGACGCCGGGCATGGTGGCTCATGCCTGTAATCCCAGCACTTTGGGAGGCAGAGGAGGCGGAGTGGTCAGGAGTTTGAGATCAGCCTGGGCAACATGGTGACAACCCCATCTCTACTAAAAAAAAAAAAAAAATACAAGAATTAGCTGGGCGCAGTGGCGGGTGCCTGTAATCCCAGCTACTTGGGAGGCTGAGGCAGAAGAATTGCTTGAATCCAGGAGGGGAGGTTGCATGAGCCAAGACCGTGCCATTGTACTGTAGCCTGGGCAACAGAGCAAGGCTCCATCTCAAACAAAACAAAACAAAACAAAAAATCTTTTGATATATGTACTGGTTATTTTTCTAGGACAAACATCTAAAACAGGAATTGCCGAGTCAAATGGTATACATATTAACTAGACTTTGGTAGCTTGCGGGAGAATGGTATGGGATGAACTACATCCCTCAAAAATTTATATGTTGAAGTCCTAACCCCTAGTCCTCAAAATGGAACTGTATTTGTAGAGGTAAGGCCTTTGAAAGGTAAGTTAAAATGAAGCTGTTAGGGTGCGCCCTAGTCCAATCTGACTGGTATCTTAATAAGAAGGAATTTGGACACACAAAGAGAAACCACAGAGGTACACACACAGTGGGAAGACCACGTGAGGACACAGTGAGAAGGTGGCCATCTGCAAGCCAAGGAGAGGGGCCTCAGGAGAAATTTAATTTGCTAACACCTTGATCTTGGAATTTTAGCCTCCAGAACTGTGAGAAAATTAATTTCTGGCATTTAAGTCACCCAGTTTGTGGTATTTTGTTATGGCAGTCTGAAAAGACTAATAGAGGAATCACTCTAAAAGCCTGGGTGGATCCCCAGGTGATCCACCCGCCTCAGCCTCCCAAAGTGCTGGGATTACAGGCACGAGCCACTGCACCCAGCCTGGATGAAAATTTTTCTGTATCCTGTGTACACAACAGGATAAAGTAATTTATTTCTATATCATATACACAATAGGAGAAAGGCAGCATGAAAAGGCGGACCAAACACTGGGTTTTGTTGCTTATTAGCTGTGCAACTTTTGCAAATTACTTAACTTCTCTGAGCTGTGTTTTCTACCACGAGAAAACAAAAAGAGTAATACTTGCCCTGAGAAGTTTTTGTGAGGATTGGGCATAATATATGTGATTGTCTAACAATACCTGGGATTTAGAGAGTTGAGGTGGGGCCCCTGTGGTGTGAGCGAGCTGTTCTAGTCACTTGCTCCCTCCACTCGTGTCCTTTGTCCCTTCCTTCATCACCCTTACCCTCCTTGCTTGTTGCAGTTTCTTTAACATGGTGTTTATTATAAACCTTGAGGAATTTCAAGGATCTTTGGAGGTTTGTGAACAATTTGTTTTTTGATGTATCTCATTCTGGCACGACATGGCATTAAGATTACAGGAAGAAGTTATTAAGGTATTTTCCCATTCACTTATCCCCACTTGTCATCATATAAACTACAAAACAGTGAGAAGAAAATCAAGAATATCTTTCCCACATTTCTTTCTTTGATTGATGGGAGTAAATAGTTCACCTTTAGTAGATCATTTTAAGTACATTAGTCTTTAGATTAAGACAATTAAATCACCCTAGATCGACCTAGTGGCTAGGGTAAGTTAACACAACCTTTGCAACTGAGCCTTAACATATTCCCTCTTCCTGACCATGCCTCCTCCCTCAACTTTCACCATATCTGATCCATGTGCTTCTTTGAGAAAGAGGTAGGAAGGAAACTTGAAATGACTTGAGGATCTACATACATTCCATTCTGCAGCCATCCTCAATTACCTTCACATACTTGACATTCTTTCGATTTCCCAAAGAAATTATATACCCAAAATGGCACAGCTACAGTAGCTGGAATGATTGGTGTCAAGGTATAATACTTTTTTCTTCCTTCAGCAAATCATTCTTTTTATTATTATACTTTAAGTTCTAGGGTACATGTGCACAACGTGCAGGTTTGATACATAGTATACATGTGCCATGTTGGTTTGCTGCACCCATCAACTCATCATTTATGTGAGGTATTTCTCCTAATGCTATCCCTCCCCCAGCCCACCCCCCCACCCAACAGGCCCCAGTGTGTGATGTTCCCCACCCTGTGTCCAAGTGATCTCATTGTTCAATTCCCACCTATGAGTGAGAACATGTGGTGTTTGGTTTTTTCCCTTGCAATTGTTTGCTCAGAAAGATGGTTTCCAGCTTCATCCATGTCCCTACAAAGGACATGAACTCATCCTTTTTTATGGCTGCATAGTATTCCATGGTGTATATGTGTCACATTTTCTTAATCCAGTCTATCATTGATGGACATTTGGGTTGGTTCCAAGTCTTTGCTATTGTGAATATTGCCACAATAAACATACATGTGCATGTGTCTTTATAGTAGCATGATTTATAATCCTTTGGGTATATAACCAGTAATGGGATTGCTGGGTCAAATGGTAATTCTAGTTCTAGATCCTTGAGGAATCACCACACTGTCTTCCACAATGGTTGTACCAATTTACACTCTCACCAACAGTGTAAAAGCGTTCCTATTTCTCTGCATCCTCTCCAGCATCTGTTGTTTCCTGACCTTTTAATGATTGCCATTCTAATTAGTGTGAGATGGTACCTCATTGTGGTTTTGATTTGCATTTCTCTGATGACCAGTGATGATGAGCATTTTTTCATGTGTCTGTTGGCTGCATAGATGTCTTCTTTTGAGAAGTGTCTGTTCACATCCTTTGCCCACTTTTCGGTGGGGTTGTTTTTTTCTTGTAAATTTGTTTAAGTTCCTTGTAGATTCTGGATATTAGCCCTCTGTCAGATGGGTAGATTGCAAAAATTTTCTCCCATTCTGTAGGTTGCCTGTTCACTCTGATGATAGTTTCTTTTGCCATGCAAAAGCTCTTTAGTTTAATTAGATCCCATTCATCTATTTTGGCTTTTGTTGCCATCGCTTTTTGTGTTTTAGTCATGAAATCCTTGCCCATGCCTATGTCCTGAATGGCATTGCCTAGGTTTTTTCTAGGGTTTTTATGGTTTCGGGTCTTACGTTTAAGTCTTCAATCCATCTTGAATTAATTTTTTGTATAAGGTGTAAGGAAGGGATCCAGTTTCAGCTTTCTACATATGGCCAGCCAGTTTTCCCAGCACCATTTATTAACTAGGGAATCCTTTCCCCATTTCTTGTTTTTGTCACGTTTATCAAAGATCAGATGGTTGTAGATGTGTGGTGTTATTTCTGAGGGCTCTGTTCTGTTCCATTGGTCTATATCTCTGTTTTGGTACCAGTACCATGCTGTTTTGGTTATTGTAGCTTTGTAGTATAGTTTGAAGTCAGGTTGCATAACGCCTCCAACTTTGTTCTTTTTGCTTAGGAATGTCTTGGCAATGTGGGCTCTTTTTGGTTCCATATGAACTTTAAAGTAGTTTTTTCCAATTCATTGGTAGCTTGATGGGGATGGCATTGAATATATAAATTACTTTGGGCAGTATGGCCATTTTCACGATATTGATTCTTTCTATCCACGAGCATGGAATATTCTTCCATTTGTTTGTGTCCTCTTTTTTTTTGTTGAGCAGTGGTTTGTAGTTCTCCTTGAAGAGGTCCTTCACATCCCTTGTAAGTTGGATTCCTAAGTATTTTATTCTCTTTGAAGCAATTGTGAATGGGAGTTCACTCATGATTTGGCTCTCTGTTTGTCTGTTATTGGTGTATAGGAATGCTTGTGATTTTTGCACATCGATTTTGTATCCTGAGACTTTGCTGAAGTTGCTTATCAGCTTAAGGAGATTTTGGGCTGAGATGATGGGGTTTTCTAAACATAACAATCATGTCATCTGCAAACAGGGATAATTTGACTTCCTCATTTCCTAATTGAATACCCTTTATTTCTTTCTCCTGCCTGATTGCCCTGCCAGAACTTCCAACACTATGTTGAATAGGGGTGGTAAGAGAGGGCATCCCTGTCTTGTGCTGGTTTTCAAAGGGAATGCTTCCAGTTTTTGCCCATTCAGTATGATATTGGCTGTGGGTTTGTCATCAATAGCTCTTATTATTTTGAGATACATTCCATCAATACCTAGTTTATTGAGAGTTTTTAGCGTGAAGGGCTGCTGAATTTTGTCAAAGGCCTTTTCTGCAGCTATTGAGATAATCATGTGGTTTTTGTCATTAGTTGTGTTTATGTGATGGATTATGCTTATTGATTCCTTCAGCAAATCATTTTACATGTAAAGTGAAAGATTGCTTTGCTGCAGATTGTTGTGTATTGGTGACAAAAGGAGAGGAAGAGGGAGAGTATCCGCCAGTGATTGAAGAAAGGGCTTTACTTTCATCATCTTTTCCTTCTCTTTTTTTCTTTTCAGAGTTCACCTTGGTAGATTAAGCACTATAGGGGGCCGGGTGTGGTGGCTCACGCCTGTAATCCCAGCACTTTGGGGGGCCAAGGTGGGCGGACTGCCTGAGACCAGAGTTCAAGGCCACCCTGGGCAACATGGTGAAACCCCGTCTCTACTAAAAATACAAAAATTAGCCAGGTGTGGTTGTAGGCGCCTGTAATCCCAGCTACTCAGGAGGCTGAGGATGGAGAATCACTTGAACCTGGGAGGCGGAAGTTGCAGTAAGCCAGGATCGCGTCACTGCACTTCAGCCTGGGTGACAGAGCAAGACTCTGTCTCAAAACAATAAACTTGAAAAAAAAAAAAAACACCATATGTCTGGGAAGGCTTGTGCATACTTTTCCCTAATAGGTTAGTACCTATCTTGGGAAGCTAAGAGCCAGGGCTGCCTTTTATCTAGAACTGATCAGAAGGGAGAGGGGCTAGAAGCAGCTGGGCTGAAGCAAGAAAAGTAAAGATGGATTTGTTCTCTTGACCCAACCTGGCCAATGGCAGAGTTAGCCAAGGCTTTCATTTGTCTGTCATGGAGATGCTAAAAACAGAGAAGTCTCTGCCAGATTTGAAATCTGGGGGGAAATTGTGTAGGAACTGTTGTTTTTCCTTTTTTCTCAATGTGTTTGTGTGTGCATGCAATGGAAGTTGGAGATAAATTAAGGAGCAACTATGAAGATAATATAACAATTTCTTCCTATTTGCAATATTTAAGTTCCACTTTTTTTGCCCCTTTTTGGTGCTGCTTTTTCTACTCTATTTTCTAAACCACATATAACCCTCCAAAATACATGCAATTATTTCCAATAAATATTTGAGTGCCTACTATGTGCAAGGTATTATGCTAGGTTCTCCATTAGAGAGCTAAGATTTAGTCTGCCTCATGGTCTGCAGTCTCACAGCAAAAGTAACCCATGGTCATGCTTGCTCATAGATTTGCAAAAACAGCTAGATTTTACAAAAGAAAACCTTTTAGTTGTCTAGCATTCATTGATAGCATCTACATGTTATGGACATTTAGCTCAAAGCAAAAATGTATTTTGAAATAACGAACAATTAAATGAACACTTTTATCAGAAACAAAAATTTCAGAAGAGTTTGCTCACTTGTGTGTCACAAATCATGAAAGGGAAAGGGAATTATATCCATGCCATATGTGAACCATAGAGTTAGGCAGTAATATCATATCATCTGCAGTACAGCTGCTTCATTTAAATTCAAACTCTAACATTTATAGTTTCAATAGTTGTTATTGTGGGCTGTATACATGACATTAAAAATCATATTTGAGGAAGTTCTTGAATTTGGTAGCCGATTTAGATTATAAGGTCTCTTCCAACTCTAAGATATTAGAGTCTATTAGGACACAAATGTAGTCTTGGGAATAAGAACTTGAGAGTGAAATATCCAGAGTTCAACACCAGTGTTTAATGCTGCATTGCTACCATTTTGGATAATAAAAATGACAATTATTTTGGTTTCATAAAATCTGTTTATCTGTTTATAGTGTTTGGCTGGAAAGATGTTATCACTTACTGCCAAATTTTTAAAGCAAATAAAAGAAAAAGGAGTATCAACCAAAAACCATAAATAAATCATAATCATGATTCTGCACATGAAAAGGAGCACATCATGGACAACAATCACAAACACCATCATTTGCTTTTTTTTTTTAATAGATACTTAAGTACCTCCCTAAAAATAGGATCCAATCAATATCAAATGATTAGAGATACAGTACAGGAAAGAATCTCTGAGTTGTTGGGAGCCTCATGAAGGAGGGGAGTAATGACACACTATACTATTTTAACTATTACTAAGCATTTGTCCTCTACCAGTCAGTCTCCATGGTAATCCAATGCAACTGCTTCACTTAAAGCAAGTGGATCAGTCTGGCACAGGCTAATTTGCTTCCTCTCCAAATTTCCTGTTTTCCTGGATATGAGGTCTCTAAGTGCATCTTCAGGAAACAGCCACTCATTAGAGGTCCTCTAGAAAGGATAACTTGGAGAGAGCAGGTTCTTATTGCTTGCTGAAATCATAGCCTTGTTCTAACCTCATGTTTCATCTACATAAAATTACTAAAGTTCAATTCAGTTCACTTTCAGGAGTCTCTTCTAGTGCAGGAGGCATTCACTTATTGCCAAAGTCAATATACTAAGTCTGGTTGTTGAAGGCAGCTGGTTTCCCATAGAACCATGTGTCCTTGTTTCCTATTTCAGCTAGTTTCTGAGTCAATGGTAGGAAAATGCCAAAGGGAGTTGGCAACAATGGCCTTTTCCACTTATAATAGATTTTCTTTGATGTACTTTGGATTTTTCTCCAGTATTGTGTTCAGCGGTATTTCTACTGTGTAATCAGATTGGATAGCTCCACAACAAGGCACTGATTGGCAAGAGAACACTGAGGTAAATGGTTTCCTCTCTTCCTTTGGTCCCTGAGGCAACCGTGCTGCCAGTCTATTACCAGTGATATGGAGTCTTCAGAGGGAAGTGAGGCTCTTATCTGCATTAGAACTAAGGTTCCAGAAGAGCCCTGGAATTTGAAAATTCCTTGAGCCTCCAGTGATAAGTTGAGATAAATCCGGCCTCCAGAGGCAGTCTGGATTCAAACATCCTATTTCTGCACTGCTTCCTCCCCCTTCCCTCCTTGGCTGGTGGGAAAAAGAAAAACTCTTCCTGAGGTGACTAATTTAAGAATGGGAGTTATTTGCTCTGCTTTTTTGCTGTTTGTTTAAATCTCTGGGGCTTCAAGCTGCATGGTTCTCTCATTTTATTTTCTTTTGTTATTATTACTATGTCTTTTGGCTTTTCCTCCTTTGTGGGATGAAGTTTGATTTTTAAAAAGAAAAAAAAAGCTATGAGGCTTTATTTAAAAAAAAAAAAAACTTTGTTCATCAGTTTTATAGCCTTGCAAGTGTCACTTGACTTCCTGTACCTTACAGATTCCTAATCTATAAAAGGGCATGTCAATATTCCCGTGAATTTGCGGAACATTAACATTGTCAATTATTTTAGATTCTTTGTTCTCAAGATAACTTTTCTCTAATAACTATGCTATTTAATCATGAACTTAACATTAGAATGTATAATTTTCAAATATTCAAAAGTTAAATATAAAAATATTTAAACCATACTTACCTTGATTCCCTGGTGTTTGTATTTCACGACACTTAAACAAGATTTTGTGAATGGTAGAATATTTCTCTTGTGTAATAGTTGTCTCTTAGTATCAGAGGGGGATTGGTTCCAGGACCTCCTGTGGATGACAAAATCCTCAGATGCCCAACTCCCTGATATGAAATGGTGTAGTACTTGCAAATAACCTATACATATCCTCTCTTATACTTCAAATCATCTCCAGGTTACTTATAACACCTAATACAAGGTAAGTGCTATGTAAATGGCTGTTATACTATATTGCTTAAGGAATAATGACAAGAAAAAGTCTGTACATGTACAGTACAGATGCAATTTAAAAAAAATTTTCTGTGGTTGGTTGAATCCATGGGTGTGGAACCCACAGATACGGAGGGGCTGGCTATATCTTGAATGAAGAGTTTTCATATTTGAAATCTGACCTGAAAAACAGATTAATTCATACGAAACTAAGTTAGTTTCAACTTGTTTTTTTTGTTGTTGTTTTTTTTTGAGACGCAGTCTTGCTCTGTCACCCAGGATGGAGTGCAGTGGAACAATCTGCTCACTGCAACCTCCGCCTCATAGGTTCAAGCCACTCTCCTGCCTCAGCCTCTCCAGTAGCGGGATTACAGGCGTGCACCACCACGCCCAGCTAATTTTTGCATTTCAGTAGAGACAGGGTTTCACCATGTTGGCCAGGCTGGTCTTGAACTCCTAACCTCGTGATCCACCCACCTCGGCCTCCCAAAGTGCTGGGATCACAGGCGTGAGCCACCATGCCTAGCCCTAGTTTCAGCTTTTATGAACAAGTTACATAACTTTAATTTTCACAAGAAAAAAGTTTTAGTTAATGGCTCTTTCTTTTCCACATAATTTCTCAATCCTCTTCCAATATCCTTCAAAGGAGGAATATAAAGCACTCAAGGGCTTTTTGGATACTTGGATGTTACTGTTAATAGCAAAATATTGTGGATTGCCTAACCCGGTTCATAAAATACACACCTGAAGTCTCAAGCTTCCCCTCCACCACTCAACCTGACCATGTCTGCTAATTTTTGGTAACGCAGAAAACAGGAGAGATCTGTTGAGAGGTGCCATCTCATTTTTACTGTTATGTTCTGAGTTGGCCCTCAAATAGAACCTTCATATAGACCTAATACCATTCACTGGTCCTTCTTCTTGCATCAAACATAAAAAAGTACCTGAAAATTGTAACAATCATCTTACCCTCTCACCAGACTAATGTCCAGCAAATAAAGGATAGGATTCAGGACAATAGGGAAACAAATCTCTTCACCTGAGATCTCATGTATTGGAAAAGTATGAGTTCTCTGAACCTTGTCTCACAGCCTTATAACATGTTAAGAGCTAAAGGAAAATCATTTCATTTCTTTGAACTTTGTTTTACTCAATTAAAAAGTGGGTGTAATACCTGTTTCATAAAATTGTTATATGGATTAAATGAGATTAATGTGAAATGGCTGGCTATAAAAATTCTCATCTTCAGGTTATTATAGGTAGTCCTGGTTCTACTACCAGCTAGAATGTTGGTCCATATTTATCACAGACAATTACTAAAACAAGAATATTTGCATAACACTCCATAGTTTACAAAGCACACTGACCTAAAGAATACTTTCACTTATGCATATTCAAATGTTAAATCTGGGTAATATTTTTACCTGTACAGACACGAAGTCTGGGCATTTGGGAGGAACCTTTATTAAGAAACATTAAGCAGCTGTGTGCCGGAGTTTTGGCAAACTGACATTCACTAATTATTTAACACATCTACATTGAGCTCACATATGTGCTAGTGCAGCAGTTCTCAAACTTTTGGTCTCAGTACTCCTTTACATTCTTAAATATTATCGAGAACCCCAAAGAGTGTTTCTTTATGTGAAATATATCTATTGATATTTATTGTATTAAAAATTAAAACTGAGAATGTTTTAAAATATTACTACTTCATTAAAAAACCAATTCATTAAAATTCATCAAATAGCACTAAACCGTTACATGATAACGTAAAAAATATATTTTGATGAAAAATAACTGTATCTTCCAAAACAAAAACAAAGAAATAGTTTGGAGTGCCATTGCTTTACATTTTTGCAAACCCCTTTAATGTCTAGCTTAATAGAAGATAGCCGGATTATTTTGTTTTTGCATTCAAGCTGTTGCCATATCACACTTCACACAATCTCTGGAAAATGACACTGTGTGCTCATTAAAGAATGGGAACAAAAAAGGTAAAAAATATGCCTTATTACTGTAATTAAGACATTGACGTCTTGGCACATCTCAAGAGATTCCCTCTTGAGGTTTCCCCATTCCACACTTCAACCACTGTGCTAGTGCCTAGTATCCAATTATCACTCAAGAAGTAATTGTCAAATAAAGTAATGAATACCATATCCTGGGCCAGGTGCTGAGGCTACAGAGCTGGACAAGACAAGAGATGTGACTTTAAGGAGTTTAGACTTAAACTTGTCTCTCTTAAATAGAAGAGAGACAAGTATTTACAAAACTCTGCTACTAGAACTACCATAGGAGAAAACACAAGATACTACGGGAGGTGAGAGGGTACCTAGCCTAGTTTTTGGTGATCAAGGAAGACTTTTAGAGAAAATAGTGGTTAAGCTGAGACTTAAAGGAAAAACCAGGTAAGGAATGCAAATGTAAAAAGGAGAGCGAAGTGGGAGCAGCAGGGCTTACTAGGATTTAGGGTGAGCAAGGTATAGCAGATTAGCCAGAAACGAGGGAATGTGTCATGCATGTTTCTTCAAGGAAAATTTTAAGACTTTAAACAGGGGACTGACATAGTTAAAGTTTAGAAAGGTCACTCTGGGTACGATGTAAAGGATGAGTTGCAGTGTAACAGGCCAGAAAAACTACTGCAAGGAGTTGAGGCAGGAGATAATATTGGCTTAAGTAGAATAGTAATGAAGCGGAGAGAAATGGAAAATTAGAGTTGAGAAGGAAAAACTGATAGGGCTTTCTAATGGCTGACAGAGAGAGATGGGCTGAGTATAATACCCATATTTCTGGTTTACAAAAGTGGGTTGATGATACCCACTTTTAGAGATTAGAAACATAAAAGCTGGTAAAATAAAGAGTTTAGTTTGGGATTTTTGAGATATCTTGGAACATCCAGGACAGATATTTTGAAGGCAGTAAGACATGTAGGTTTGTAGTCAGAAGAGAGAACTGGACTAGAAACTTGCATTAGGAGTTACTAGTGTATATACGGCGGCTGAAGCCATGAAGGTGAATGAGACCACACAAAGGATAATGTAAAAAGTGAGATAGAAACAAATTGCACACAACTTTGGGGTTCATGGATATTTGACAGCCAGAAGGGGGTCCTGAAAGGTAAAATAGACACAGAGATCTAGGAAAAAAACTAGGAAAGTGTGGTTTCACAAATCAAGGCATATGAATGCAGAAGGCCAAGGGTTCTAGTATCAAATGCTGCAGAGAGGTCAAGGAAAATAAGACTAAGGGTCTACTGGATTGAACACAAGAGGTTCTTGGTGACCTCGTTGAGAATTTCAGTGGAGTGGTAGTTGCAGAATCCAGAAGCTTGTTGAATAAAGAACCCATTGACTGCAGTTCCTGGAAAGGCAAGAGGAGTGAGAATCTAGAGAATGAGCACAAAGAGATGGAATACAGGGAACTGGCAGAGATATGTGCCTCAGACAGGGGGGCACCTAATCTATTGTGACGCTTGAAAGAATGAGTATGGAGACATAAAATTGTTGGAGCTCCTCTTTTTTTTTTTCTGAGACGGAGCCTCGCTCTGTCACCAGGGCTGGCAGTGGCACGATCTTGGCTCACTGCAACCTCTGCCTCCTGGGTTCAAGCAATTATCTTGCCTCAGCCTCCCTAGTAGCTGGGATTACAGGCACCCGCCACGACATCCGGCTAATTTTTGTATTTTTGGTAGAAACAGGGTTTCACCATGTTGGCCAGACTGGTCTCGAACTCCTGACCTCAGGTGATGTGCCTGTCTCGGCCTTCCAAAGTTCTGGGTTTACAGGCATGAGCCATCACACTCAGCCTGAGTTCCTCTTTGATGGTTTCTATTTTTTTCTATTCTCTTATTTGAGAATAAGTGAGGGGAGTGGTTTGAAAAATAAGGAGAAAATCAGAAGTGGCCGTTGTGGAAATTAAGAGAGAGCCAACTAGGGAAACAAGCATTGCTTGGTAAAGTTGAAGGCCCACGTGAGTTTGGACGCTGTAAATATGTGGTGGAAACCATCTATATGGTCTGTCCAGAATTTCAGATCAGTTTTTTTAAACCTGTTTCTGAGTCAGTAGGTTAAAGTCTAGGCTATATTTTATTAACAAATAAATGCAATAAAGAGATCATAAATATTGCAAATAAGTGCAATAAAGAGATCATAAAATCAATACAATTCTCTTTCCTCGTGCACCACGCATAATTTGCATAACACGTGTATATACATTATAGAACATTGGCTATGAAACCTCCCTACAAAGAAAGTTCCTCAGAATATCATTATTTCATTGCCTGTAACACTCCGTATAATTTTTTCTTTTTTTTTTTTTTGAGATGGAGTTTCGCTCTTGTTGCCCAGGCTGGAGTGCAGTGGTGCTATCTGGGCTCACTGTAACCTCCGCCTCCTGGGTTCAAGTGATTCTCCTGCCTCAGTCTCCCGAGTAGCTGGAATTACAGGTACCGCCACCACACCCGGCTAATTTTTTGTATTTTTAGTAGATGCGGGGTTTCACCATGTTAGCCAGGCTGGTCTCGAACTCCTGACCTCAGGCGATCTGCCTGCCTCGGCCTCCCAAAGTGCTGGGATTACAGGTGTGAGCCACCGCGCCCGGCCACTCTGTGTGATTTTCAATGAAAAGTAGTGAAGCTATCATAGTGTGGGGTGAACATGAACGAACTTCAGACAAGGAATTTAATATAGTTTCTATTAAGAATTTATCCATTTTCATAGCACAAAATAACACAATTAACCTCTTTCATACCCATTAAGAGATCTTCCTCAAAGAAATACTATCAATAGAGATGGGAGGCAAAGATTTACTTCCTTTAGACTATTAGGTTATATTAATAAAAGTATTTGCTTTAATTTTATATTTTAAAATAATCTATATTTAGGTAATATTTACTAAGCATTGACTAAGCACCGTGTTCATGTATTAGTCTATTTAACTCTTATCAAAATCCTGTTAGATAAGTATTATCTCCGTTTATAGATGAGGAAACTGGATCACAGAAAAGTTTAAGTAACTTGTTCTTGGTTGCAAGCCTAATAAATGGAGAGCTGGGATTTGAACTCAGGCAGTCTGACTCCGGAGGCTATATACATTTACCCTCCTTGGTACACTGCTTTTTTTCAAAAATAGAAATTCAACAAAATTTCCCAAAGTAAAAGTTCATTTGAAGTTTCAGAAACTTAAAACAATGATTGAACAGATAAGTTGGAACAGACTTCATAAGCAGTTCAGTAAAAATGTAGACTTACGAAATGGCATGTATCAAGATACAAAATAAGTTGCTTCTGTAAGTTTCTTTTCTTAAAAAAAATTACTTGGAAATATTTCAAGTATATAGAACAGTAAAGGAAATAATTACAAGTGAACACCCATGTGCCCTCTACTTAGCTTAATGTTTTGCCACATTTTCAAGATATTTCTGGTAGAAAACAAACGTTATAGATACAAATGAACCCTTCTTGTTACATTCCCTTCTGTTCGTCTCTGGAAGCAACTAGTATTCTGAATTTGGTATCTATCATTTCCTTATACAATTTTTAGTTTGATCTTACTTTTTTGCAATTATTAAACTTTTATTTATGGTATGTCATATGTATCTTTCCGCAACCTGTCTTTTCATTTCTTCCTCAATATTAGGTTAATGACTCTATCCATATGAAAAATGGTAGCTTTAGTTCACTGATTTTTTGGTCAGTGTTGTATGTCAATTTGTTCAACAATGACACTTATTCATCCATTCTCCTATTAGTAGACATTTATTGTTTCACTAACATAAGCTATTTTGCTCTGAACTTTCTTGCACGTGCCTATAACTTAAAAATACACATACTTTTTTTAAACATGCAGTTAAACAGGAACATATACATTTCTTTAACATGTAGTTAAGCAGGAAAAGTAACACATGTGCATGAAGAATACAACCAAGAGAGCCATTACGTTCAAGAAATGTGCAAAAGACCACAGGTTATTCCGAGTGAAGTAAGGCTTTCACTAGAAGGCACTTGGGGAACGTTCCAATGACAGCGACATTCATCGCTACAGTAGAAACTCACACAATCGTAGCCCTTTATTAGTCTTTTGTTACCCAGTAGTTCCTGTGTCCATTCATTTCCTCAACTGGAGTGTGAGCTCCAAGAGGACCGAACCGGGCACCGACAAGGTGAGCCAATATGAATGTGGCGAGAGTCCGCAATGGGGGCTACAGCGGCCGACCTCTGGGGCTGTGCCAGGCCACCAGAGTGTGATGGCGCGAGGGAAGGGTCGGGGAAACAGGGCCTAACCTCACTTTTCACCCCGAAAGTCAAGATAGCCAAGGAAACAGGGATGAATGGGGAGCACAGACACCTGCCTCGAAGTGTCTCTTCACTTTCACTCACAAAGCCGTCGGGTCAGTAACCAGAAGCCGAGGGGCGGATGCGGCCCCCGCCCTGTGGCACTTTCTCAGTCCAGTTCTTCCAGCCGCGCCTCTTTGCCTTACGCCAATTCCGTAAGGAGGCGCTGAGGCCAACTGGCCGGCTCCCGCAGCTCCAAAACTTGACGTGAAATTGCGCGGGGCAGAGCTGACTGCGGCCATCTTTAATTCGGGCAAGACCCCACCCTCGCACCCCACCCACTAGTCCTTTTCAGCGTTCCCAGGATTTTCTCCAACAAATGTAACGCGGTTAACCTTAGAAGCAGTGTTGAAGAAACACGCAAAGAGGCCTGAGTATCCATGACCTCAGTGGTGCGAAACCCGGCCAACTTAAACATGGCGGCTAAACCCGAACAGCAAAACGTTACTGACGCCAATGAAGTCATGCTAGAAATGGAGCGAGGCGGCGGAGCTGGGGAGGCGGTAATCTCGCGAGATGGAAGCCAGCCTCCGCTAGGCCCGGAAGCCTCGTCTGAGGGGGCGGGGGACGGAGGAGGGAGCGGGAGTCGGGCGAGAGCCTGTGGAGGAGTCCGCCTGCTGTAGCGTGCGTAAGCGGGGCAGCTACGCCGGGCGGCTACGCTGCGGAATCGGCGTAGGCGCCTTTGGAGAATCGGCGGGCTGCGCTCCGCTGGGGCTGGTCGCGGAGGGGGGGAGGGGATGTCGGTCAGTGCGAGATCCGCTGCTGCTGAGGAGAGGAGCGTCAACAGCAGCACCATGGGTGAGTCTCAGCTTCGGGCTGCCGCGACTTGGGGTCAGCGGCTCCGAATGCCGAGAAGCTCTGCGGCCGCTGGACCGAGCTAAGGAACGCCCTGAGGCGAGGCGGAGGCAGCGGCGAGGGGAGCCGGGGTGGGGGCGACTGCGGGCCCGGGGCGCGGCAGCGGCGGGCTCGGGGGGAGGGGAGGCGGCGGCGGTGACAGTTTGAATTGAACGTGAGGAGAGCCGAGGCGGCGGCATTTCCTGTGCCGCGGCGGGTTGGCCCCCGGCGCAGAGCCGCGGCCTCCGCGGCCGGAGCAGCCTGAGCGTGGTGGTCTCAGCCCTGCCCTTGCTTCTCTCCGTCCCTTCGCCTTTCCTCAGTCTCCTCCCGGGCCCGCCGGTGTCCGCGGCCCCGCTTCCTCCTGTCCCCGGCCGCATCCCCCTCGGCAGAAGTCCCCTCGTGGGGCAGTGGGCCTGGCGAGGAGGGTGGGGACGAGTGTGAACGCTCGGGCGAGGGTGCTGTGTGGGCCAACCCGGGCGGGCGGCGGCGGGGAGGGAGGAAGAAGGATGCACCAGGCTGAGGCTGCGGTGGAGGCGGCGGCGGCGGCTGCAGCTCCAGTCACCGCGTCGCCTCCCCGCTCCTCCTCCCGCCTCTCGGGGTTGCCTCTCTCCAGGCGCAGCCCGGAAGGCCGGTGGATGGCGGGCGAGTCTTGAGAATGGAGGGAGAATCGGTAGTTTGGTTTGGAATTTGGGCTTAATTTTTAGGAGTAAGGGAAAGAGAACGCCTGGGAAGGGCGCCCCCCGGAGGAAATAGAAAGGGTGAGAAGGGTCCTTGGAAAAGGGAGGGAGCGGAGATGTGGAGTGGCGAAGTTTAGGGAAATTAATTTTTGAAAATATTTCAATATTCTCAGTTATTCTCTTAACGAGCCCTTTCATTTCCTTTCCTCCCCCACATGTTGGAAAAAGAACAGGCCATTTCATTCACATTTTCCACTCCTGAGTTCCATTTCAGCTGTGTGTATAGTAAGAAATAAGCAACCGAGATTTTTCTAGGACATTTCCATTTGCTGAGTTACTTTTGAAGAGTACACTGTTTCAAATGTGGGTTTTTACAGTCCTAGGAAAGAATTTGTGACGTCCAGGTGTTTTCTTAGTTACTGAAATAATAACTTACTACATTTCTTGAGTTTATTGCTAAATAGTTCAGTTTTAAGAATTCTTTCTTCTGGCTTTTTTATTTTGATGAAAGGAAAAAATATCTTTCTTAGTGCACCTGAGAATGTAAATGAACAGATAATCTAAATTCCTAAGCATCTAACCTGTTTTACATATTTATGCATATGCAGGTGATGAGTATAGTCAGTTTTTCCCCCTAAAGTTTATGTGCAGACTTGGGGAGGAGAGTATTTTAGACTTAAAGTGTACAGGTAGGGATGAAATTTATGGAATCCTGATAGACTGAAGGGGGGATATAAACAATGACCAAGTCAGCTATTGCTGCTTGGATTCTTTATTTCTTCAGACTGCAAGGGAATGAGGAAGGGGTGGTTGGGTGGTGATGGGGGGGGTGGTTGGGTGGTGATGGGGGGGGGGGTGGTACGGTGGTGGCCGGAGAGCAGTAAACAATCTTTCATCTCATTCAGCTGTTCAGTGGGTGGGACTAAAGGAGATAAGAGTTGAGTGAAGCTATGAAATAAATGTGGAAGCTACGTAGGTGATTTGCATGGTAGCATTGTCTTATTCTATGATGGGACAACATGATGGAACCAGGTCTTCATAACACAGTTATTAAAAATACGTATTTTACCACATCTTAGGCTTACAGAATTCAAATTCACAACAAATAACAGAAATGTTGTTAAGTTGATTTTAATTAGTTCTTGTCCTTTAAAAAGAAAGGATATTGTCTTTTTCTAATGTAGCTTAACAATTTTTGTTGCAGGCTTTGGTTTGGAGATATTTGATGCATACATAATACATGAAAGGTAGTGTTAAAAGATTGTATTTCAGAAGTTTGTGATAAAATTGGTTGTTCAGATTTGCACATTGTCCCATAGAAGTAATTTTAAGTAAATCCATGCCAGAACTTCTGAACAAGTCTGAGGCAAGTTAGGAATCCTTACAGAACCTAGGAGAATTTAGAGGAATATGCTAGGACAACAACAACAACAAAGCTTGGGGGAGAAGAGGGAGGAAGAAGAGTTACATCTATGGCTTCTAAGGTCTCAGTAATGGAGAGTGATCAGATGAGGGGACCAGTCAGAATAAGGATGGTGGTAGAGCAGATTAGTTTCAGACTTATTATAATTTGATGATATACATATTCATTGTAGACTGTATTCTGGGAATTGCCGATAGAGAATTCCTACCTGACTAAATTGCCTGCTGAGAAATGTGTTTCACATTTTGAATTAATAAGCTATCTTCAATTTTTGAGTATAAGTTGAACATTTTAAACTAATGATTTATGTCTTTTACTAAGTTTTGAGACAAAACTTTTTGTATACTTCTTTTTCTGTACTAAGTTTGGACTGTAAAGACAAACTTTATTATATAATAGAAACTGAAGAAAAATTATGTTTTTAAGGAGCAGAATTGTAAGGTAGTTTGATTATGGGTTTAGTTCGCTATAGGAGAGCATACTGTTAAATGTAGACCATTGAACTCTACAGCAGTGTTTTGAAGACTGCAGGTTGTGACCCATTAGTGGACATTGCACTTAATATTTTGAGGGAGATTAAATTTTCTTTCAGGTATTGTGTACTGGGTGGGGAAGTAATTTTTTTTTAAGGATTGTGGTCAAAATGTACAGTATGGATGAGTCAAATCTAAGGTCTTCGAACCTTATGTTAGGGGTTGGAGGTCTTGGTGTGAGGAAGGAAGACTTTAAAATTAAAGACTGTTAAGTCTGTGTGGCTTTTTCTTATTTTGGATTCATTTATCCTGTACTCCATGTAGCTCGCATGGTTAGAGAGATCTGAGGCCTACTCCTATTTGAGAGGATGTTATCCCCCATAGCCAGAAACCAGGGTGGCTTCCAAAAGAAAAGGGTAGCATTCGGTGACTCTGCTTTAGGCCTTGAGGATGAATTTTTTCTTTGTTTTTGTCTTCCTGTGTCCTTTTGCATCATCAGAGATCTGGAGACTAAGCTTTGAGCATGGGCTTGGGGAAGAGGGGCCAAAGAGGCAGCTTGGCTGGCATTAAGTGTTGAAGGCCGTAGACCAGACACACACTGAATCCTTGTGACTTACACTTGGTGCAGTCCAGCTATCCAGATGTAGGGATTACACATTGGGGTTTGAGTTCAAAATCTTAATAATGATTTAGAACATGGGCTTTGATGTTAGATATGGATGCAAATCTTGGCTTTGCTACTCAGTAGATACATCAGTCAGAGTAGGTTAGATTGTAATTTTAAAAACTACAGTTAGGCGTTGTTAACAATACGGTACATTGAGAAATCATAGAGTATTATACCTACACAAACCTAGATGGTAGAGCCTACTATACACCTGGGCTATATCCTATTGCTTCTAGGCTATGAGCTTGTATAGCTTGTTATTGTACTGACTACTGTAAACAATTATGACAAATGGTAAGCGTGTTTCTTTTTTTGTTTTTTTTTTTTTTTGAGACGTAATTTCACTCTTGCTGCCCATGCTGGAGTGCAATGGTGCGATCTTGGCTCACCGCAACCTCTGCCTCCTGGGTTCAAGCAGTTCTCCTGTCTCAGCCTCACGAGTAGCTGGGATTACAGGTGCTTGCCTGCCTCAGCCTCCCAAGTAGCCGAGGTTACAGGCACTCGCCACCACGCCCAGCTAATTTTTGTATTTTTAGTAGAGACGGGGTTTCACCATGTTGGCCAGGCTGGTCTGGAACTCCTGACCTCAAGTGATCCTCCTGCCTCGGCCTCCCAAAGTGCTGGGATTATAGATGTGAGCCATCACGCCCGGCCAAGTGTTTGTGCTTCTAAGCATAGAAAAGATGATGTGCTGTACTATGAACTTATGACTGCTATGACATCACAGGTGATATGAATTTTTTTAGCTCCATAGTAATCTTATGGGACTACTGTCATAAATGTCCATTGTTGACCAAACGTTGGAGATACTGCATGACTATACTGCAAATAAAAAAAGTGGAAATGGAATAAGAAAGATAAACTATAAGCCCCAATTTTTTATTATTAGTTTCAATAGACATAAAATTATTCTGCTATTAAATTTTCCATTTTTGTGCTCTCAATTTGTGTTTCTCTGACATAAACTGATAATTCACAGACTGGCTCATTGGTCCACAGACCACACTTTGCATAGCACTAGGTTAAACTATGCTGCAGCAACAGACTGTCATGCTAAAGTTTATGTACAGTATTATGTTTTAGGCCAGTGTTAACTTTAAAAATACTATACTTTGAAAGCTGAGAATTCATAAGTATCCCCGGTGATTGGGGGGATAGCCTGAAGCTGCTCCTGCTTACATTATTTTGAAGTTTTCTAAGTCTTAAGTATTCGTGTGTCATTTGCATTTTATTCAATGTTTGTTTGCTTTATGTGAAATATAAAGATGATATTCTTCCTCCTTCCCCACTGATCTGGAAGTAAAAATGGACTTTCCTGAAGTTGTAACATCTTAATTCTGTTGTTTTGTTTAACTCTGGGACACAACTGACTACTTCTGGTAGCTTTATTGGAGCTGAGGCTCCAGGTCAGAGTTTCTCATTTGAGGTTTTATAATTATTTGAGGGAGGGGAGGGCTGTCTTGTGCATTGTACAGTATTTACCAGCATCCCTGCTGTCATCGTGCTAAGATGCCAGCAGCACATGCTGTCTCAGGTTGTGAAATGAAAAAAATGTCTACAGACATTGCCAAATGTCATGTGGGGGAGCAGAATCATCCTTGGTTGAGAACCACTGCACTAGGTGATGGAGAGCTATTGAAGGATTGTGGGAGACGGGGAAGAAGGAACAAGCTTCCTTAACTGTCTTACTTTTTACTTCTTCCTGGAACTCCTACCACTTAATCTTAGTATTTCCTAAACTTGGGAATCAAAATTACCTAGATTTTTTTGTATTAAAAGTTTATCATTAATTGATATATTTTTGCAAAGCATGATCAGTATTTACTGGACATAGAACATTATGCTAGGTCATTATTTTCCAAAGTATGGTTGAAGGATCAACCATGGCTCGGAGTTAAAAATGCAGATTAACTGGTTCCCACTACAAGACCCACTGATTAGCAGTCTCTGGGAGAGGGACCCAGGAGTCTACATTTCCAAATGCTTTCCAACTTACCAAGTAACTTCATTATTGTATGCTTTCATAGAAAAAAAACGTGGATTTTAAGTATTTAGTTCAATGAATTGCTGATGTGCACACACACATCTTGTAGCCTTTATTCTAATCAAGATAGAGAATACTTCCACCATCCCAGAGTTTCTTGTGCCCTGTTGGAGTTCTCCTTCTACTGCCCCAGGTAACCACTGATAAGATTTCTAATAGCCATGAATTAGTTTTTTTGTTTTTGTTTTTGTTTTTTTAACAGCTTTACTGACATATGTATACAGTTGACTCATTTAAAGTGTTTTTTCTGGGTAACTTTCTAAAGTCTCCCCATCCCTATAACTTCTTTATTATATAAGATTTCAAATAAAATGAACGTCATGGTGTTTTTCAAAGAATACAGATTCTCGTAGTGTTTCACACTTTGATAAATGATAGGTCTGGGATGGGGCCCTGAAAATCTTTGGCTCTGATTGACTGTTTTCAGGAAAATCAAAACTATTTTCCACCAGTTTTGCTGTGCTTTGTAAAATATATATGAAGTATTCCTGCAGTGGTAATTTGAAACTTTTGTAAACTTTGTTCATTGATTTAACAAGTATTTGACTCCAGGAAGTATCAGACACTTTGACACCATAGCAATCAAGAAAGCTATGGTCATGGATGTTATGATGTTTCTGTTTTCATTTCTGAAATTGCTTTTTTAAAACTTTTTTTTTTTTTTTTTTTTGAAACGGAGTTTCGCTCTTGTTGCCCAGGCTGGAGTGCAATGGCACAGTCTCAGCCACCGCAGCCTCTGCCTCCCCGGTTCAAGTGATTCTCCTGCCTCAGCCTCCCGAGTAGCTGGGATTACAGGCATGTGCCACCATGCCCGGCTGAATTTTTTTTTTTTTTTTTTTTTTTAGATGGAGTCTCTCTGTGTCGCCCAGGCTGGAGTGCAGTGGCGCGATCTCGGCTCGCTGCAAGCTCTGCCTCCCGGGTTCACACCATTCTCCTGCCTCAGCCTCCTGAATAGCTGGGGCTACAGGCGCTCGCCACCGCACCCGGCTAATTTTTGTATTTTTAGTAGAGACAGGGTTTCACTGTGTTAGCCAGGATGGTCTCAATCTGTTGACCTCATGATCTGCCCGCCTTGGCCTCCCAAAGTGCTGGGATTACAGGCGTGCGCCACTGTGCCCTGCCAATTTTTGTATTTTTAGTAGAGACAGGGTTTCTCCACATTGGTCAGGCTGTTCTCGAACTCTTGACCTCAGGTGATCCACCTGCCTTGGCCTCCCAAAGTGATGGGATTACAGGTGTGAGCCACCGCACCTGGTTGCTTTTTAAAAATTTTATTGGGAGGTTTTTTGTTGTTGTTTTGTTTTTTTGAGACAGAGTCTTGCTCTGTCACCCAGGCTAGTGGCATGATCGTGGCTCACTGCAACCTCTGCCTCCTGGGTTCAAGCGATTCTCCTTCCTCAGCCTCCTGAGTAGCTGGGATTACAGGCGCATGCCACCACGCCTAGCTAATTTTTGTATTTTTAGTAGAGACGGGGTTTCACCATGTTGGTCAGGCTGGTCTCTCCTGACCTTGTGATCTGCCTGCCTTGGCTTCCTAAAGTGCTGGGATTACAGGTGCGAGCCACCGCACCCGGCCTGGTTTTTTTTTTTTTTTTTTTTTTTTAATAGGTAATATAATCACTTGGTTCAAAATTCAAAAGGTTAAACAGAGAGATACAGTGAAATCTCCTTCTTACTTCTACCCCCAAGTCACCCAGTTTCCTACTCCTCAGGCATCCTGTGTTAACAGTTTCTTGTATGTTCTTCCAAAGGTGTTTTTTTGCATATGGAAGTTAAAAACATTTATCCTTCCTGCCCCCACCCTTGGTAGCATAAGACACATTATTTCCTACATGTTTCTTTCCAGTGAGTGTAATTTGGGTTATTCTGTATCAGTACATAAAGAGCATTCTTATTCTTTTATACAGCTGCATAACCGTTACATGATACCTCAGTCTGTTTGTGCTGCTCCAACAAAATACCTGAGACTGGGTAATTTATAAGGAACAGAAATCTATTTCTTACCATTCTGGAAGCTAGGAAGTCTAAGATCACAGTGCCAGCAGGTTTGGTGTCTCTGCTTCCAAGATGGCACCTTAAATGCTACTTCCTTTGGAGGGAACAAATGCTGTGCCCTAACATAGAAGGAGCAAAAGGGTCAAGCACCTCCCTTGCACCTCTTTTATAAGGTCATTAATTCTATTAATACCATTACTAGTGAGTAAGTATCAACATACAAATTTTGGGAGAACGCATTAAGACCATAGCATATGGATAGATCATGATATGGGATATATTTTGATTTGTTTAACATGTCTGCCTCTGATAGACATTACTTTCCAGTGTTTTGCTATTACCAACTTTGACATGATGAGTCACTTGGGATACTGATCTTTTCACATTTGTTAGTGTATCTAACAAATACACTAACTGTTAGTTTTTGAACTCTTTGAAGCAGGAGACTACCACTTAAAAGTTGTAGTATTGACATTGTCATTATATCAATAATGTATTGATGTTATAGTATCATAACATTGATGTTAAGTATTGGTAATATTGCTGTTAAGTCATTAGTTTAGAACTTCAACAATCAAGTTCATTCACTTAACAAATACACGTTTTGTACTTGCTGTGTGCTGGCCACTGGGGAAACTGAATTAAATGCTTTGGCAGTTGAAATAGAGGCATGGTGATTAAGAGTTTTCGGATCTAGAGTCAGACTTGGATTCATATCTCAGTTCTAAAGCTTAACTGAACCTTTGGCAAATAACAGAACTTCTATTTTTCCTTCTCTGTAATGTGGGAATCATAAGGTTATTGGAGAAGTAAATGAGATAGTACATGACAAATCCTTAGCATGATGCCTGGCATATAATAAACACTGAGATGTTAGCTTAAAAAAAGTTATCAGACTGTATTGCAGTTGACTTTATGTTTCCGCCTCCACTGTGCTTAAAGTCTAGGCCTGTGTTTTGTTCACCTTTGTGTCCCCAACCCGTAACTGGCTTGCATTTAGTAAAAAATTTGTGATACGATATAAAGGTATGTAGAGCATACAGTGAAAGTTCAAAGCAGGATACCTTTTCCATGCTGGAGAAGGTGAATCTTTGAAAGTCGGTAGGAGTGATTAGGTAAAGGAGGTGAAGGAGTAAAGATAATTATTCTAGACTGAGAAATTATGTTAGTATTAGGTTATGAGGTTAGAAGAGGTAAGTAGGCAACTGGTATTGCTGTGCTGAGAATTTAAAAATCTTTATTGAAGGCTTTAAAAGAAAAGTGGTAATCGTAAGAATCGTGATGATAATTCTCTCTGTTGAGAGTTGACAGGGCACCAGGTTGGAGCCATTAAATTGAAGGAGTTTAATGTAGCAGTTTAGGACTAAAAATTGGTCAGAAGCAGGGCAATGGGAAAGGACATGAGGGGGATGGTTGTAAGGTGTTAGGGAAGATGTGGGTGGTGAGTAATGAGTCCAGAATATTTGAGCTTTCTGACTTGAGTGAATGGGTAGATGAATAGATGCTATTTCTTGAAATAGGTAATTTGAAACATGAAATTGAGAGGCCTGGGGGACATCCAAGTGGACATGTCTTGTAGGGTCTCAATACTAGGAAGACATCTAGGATAGAAAATAAACATTTTCTGATAATTGTAAATGTATTCATTTGTGCTTTGAATTTTTATGTTTAGTAAGTGAATTTGTGAACAGAGTTGAAGGAAATTAGAATAAAGTGATTTGTGTGAAACTTCGTTGTCCTTCAAATATAGACTGAGGTCTCCAGTTTCTTGGGTAGTACTAAAATGTTTCCTTTTTTTTTTTTTTTTTTTGAGACGGGGTCTTGCTCTGTCGCCCAGGCTATAGTGCAGTGGTGCGATCTCAGCTCATTGCCAGCTCTGCCTCCCAGGTTAACGCCGTTCTTCTGCCTCAGCCTCCCGAGTAGCTGGGACTACAGGCGCCCGCCACCACACCTGGCTAATTTTTTGTGTTTTTAGTAGAGACTGGGTTTCACCGTGTTAGCCAGGATGGTCTCGATCTCCTGACCTCATGATCCGCCCGCCTTGGCCTCCCAAAGTGCTGGGATTACAGGCGTGAGCCACCGTGCCCGGCCAGATGTTTACTTATTTAAAATTTCAGCTGGTACGTTTCACAGCAGCAGTTGCTTCAGACTCAGGGTTATGCTAGTGTTTCTTTGCAGGAGTGACATTTTGTATCCTTATATATTCTTATTGTCCATTCAGATTGTAATGAGTTAATGAGTTCTTTTTTTTTTTTTTTTTTTTTTTTGAGACAGAGGCTCGCTCTGTCGCCCAGGCTGGAGTGCAGTGGTGAGACAGAGGCTCACTGCAACCTCCACCTCCCTGGTTCAAGCAATTCCTCTGCCTCAGCCTCCCGAGTAGCTGGGATTACAGGCGCACGCCACCACGCCTGGCTACTTTTTTTGTATTTTTAGTAGAGACGGGGTTTCACCATGTTGGCCAGACTGGTCTCGAACTCCTGACCTGAGGCAGTCTGCCCACCTTGGCCTCCCAAAGTGCTGGGATTACAGGCATGAGCCACTGTGCCCAGCCGAGTTCTTTCTTTTGAGGAAGATTTTGGTATGTATTGTCCTTCAGTTTTAGACAATACAGTAAATATTTTGAGTGAGATCATTATTTGTGTAAGAGGAGGCAAAATTCTCATAATAATTTTATCTTAGTTCTTTCCATTTATATTTTTTTTTTAAAAAATAAGGAGAGTACCACCTTATTTATTACATGTAACATTTTGGGGTATGAGGCGATCTATACAAGGAAAAATTTTCCAGAAACTAATGTACTCTCAAATATTAACATTTTAAAGTATTTCTAATAATAAAAGTTTAGTATATAAACTTGGTTTCTTTTATGATTAACTTAAACAAATTAACCACAAGGGGAAAAGTAAATTATTTCAATCATTGTAAGTTAATTTGTATTCTTTCTAAATATATAGGTTGTAATTGGGGTGTATTAGTGGTCCTAAACCCTGGACCAGCATTGGAAACATTTCTAATGTTTAACAAGGTTGGAGACTCTATAACTCACTAGGTGGGAGGTGGGGCTTAGAAGCTTGCTTATTAAGAGGCGGGCATGGTGGCAGTGGTTCACATCTGTAAACCCAGCACTTTTGGAGGTCGAGGTGGGCTGATTTGAGGTCAGGAGTTCGAGACCAGTCTGGCCAACATGTTGAAACCCTGTTTCTACTAAAAATACAAAAATTAAGGCTGGGCGCGGTGGCTCATGCCTGTAATCCCAGCACTTCGGGAGGCTGAGGCGGGTGGATCATGAGGTCAGGAGTTCAAGACCAGCCTGGCCAAGAAGGTGAAACCCTGTCTCTACTAAAAATACAAAAATCAGCTTCGCGCAGTGGCAGGTGCCTATAATCCCAGCTACTCGGGAGGCTGAGGCAGGAGAATCGCTTGAACGTTTCAAAAATAAAAAACAAAAAAATTAGCCAGACATGGTGGTTGGTGCCTGTAATCCCAGTTACTCAGGAGGCTGAGGCAGGAGAATTGCTTGAACCTAGGAGGCAGAGGTTGCCGTGAGCCAAGATCAAGCCACTGCACTCCAGCCTGGTGACAGAATGATACTCTGTCTCCAAAACAAAACAAAACAAAAAAACAGTTTTTAGAGAGATGGCTAACTCAACTTCAACTGTGAGCGAAAAAGATAACTAGAATGACTTAGCTGGCAAGTAGACCCACCAAAAATACTTGTTTGTGTTAGTGCATGGTGCTGTGCTGTTAGAGAGGTAATTACATAGACATAGGCCCCACGTCCCTTCCCCACCCCCCCCATTTTTTTTTTTTAATTTTGGAATAGTTTTGGATTTGCTGAAAAGTTGAAGCCCCTTTCTTTTTGAAAGCTAAACATGTGGTCAACACAGAGGAAATGCAGAAATAATGCTACAGACATGCAAGTATAGCACGATATATGATATAAATGCACCATCAACGTTAGTACTGGCCAGGGTTAAGGGAAATGTCAAGGGAATGGGGGTTTTATGCTTAATGGAAACATCTTTTATTTGAATCTGTGTTGAAAGTTTTGGGAGGCTCCATTGCTTTTTAGTTGAAGGATGTGTATTCTAGTTCTGGTTGGTGGGTAGTGGATTTCATTTAACAATTAGAATCTAGCTAAGGTAAACAAAGGACCTTTTTTCCCCCGTAGGATAGTTTCCTCATTGTTCTTATGGCTTCCAGTCTCTTCCCACTTCATTTAATAAATAAATCTTTTAAGATTACTGTACCTAAAACATTACTTTTACAAAATAACTTACCTATTATAGTAAAATAAACATGTCTATTATTTATAGTATTGGCTTCTAGAGCTCTTGTTAAAAATATTATTTCTTGGGCTCTATCAGCAAGATTCTAATTCCCTACTTCTAGACTGGGGCACAGATTTCTATTTTTAATCAAAAGCTCCCCATATTCTTCTGATTATGGCCAGGTTTGGGAATAACTTTTCTGCAAGATATAAGTCCGGAGGCCTTAATAGTAACTATCATCTGTAGGGCAACCACTGTAACAACTGTCATTTATTGTACTTACTGTATGTGAAGTGCCAAACCCTTTATGTTAATTGTTTTGTATATACCTTACAAATAACCTCATCAAGACGTTATCCCAATCTAAGGCTCAGAAAGGTTATGTAACTTACCCACCTGAACACAAATAAGTTACCGCAGATATTGGAATTCAGATTTCTAGCTAGCTGTACGTATACTGCCTTATGAATCTTTTATATATTAAAAACTTTTAGGTCATCATTTTAGCACCTCCATGGTTTGACCTTTTCCTACTTACAATAAGTAATATTCAGTATTCCTTTTTTTTTTTTTTTGGAAAGAGTCTCGCTCTGTCACCCAGACTGGAGTGCAGTGGCGTGATCTCAGCTCACTGTTGCAACCTCCACCTCCTGGGTTCAAGCGATTCTCATTCTCTCCTGGGTTCAGCTACTGGCCTCCCCAGTAGCTGGGATTACAGGTGTGTGCCACCATGCCTGGCTAATTTTTTTGTATTTTTGTAGGCATGGGGTTTTGCCATGTTGACCAAGCTGGTCTCAGACTCCTGAGCTCAGGTGATCTGCCTGCCTCAGCCTCCTAAAGTGCTAAGATGACAGGAGTGAGCCACTGCACTCGGCCAATATTAGTATTCTTGCTTCTGGTTAAGGTGTTTGTACCTGCCTTGAAGTCCTATCATCTGTTAAGGAAGGCCCATATCAAAACTACCCATTCTGAGAAGCTTTTACCAACCATGACATGATGAGTAACTTGGGATATTGATCATTTCACATTCGATAGTGTATCAGTGCTTTTGAACTCTTTGAAATAAGAGACTATCAGTTGTAGTATTGACATTAAGTTCATTACCTCAATAATGTATTGATATTATATTACTGTAACATTGATGTTAACTATTGGTAGTATTGCTGCTAAGTCATTAGTTTAGAACTTCCAACAACTTAATTCATTTAACAAACACATGTTTTGTACCTGCTGTGTGCTGGTCACTGGGGAAACTGTTAAAAGTTGGAAAGTATTTTCTTTCATGCTTTTTCTGTAAACTTAAAAAAGTTGTAATGGTAGTGACACAACATTTTATTTCTCTTTGGTAAATTCTTGGGGTAAGTAATATGGTAGATGTATGTTTAATTTTTAAATTGCAAAATTATTTTGCAATATATTAGTAACATTTTACATTTTCACTCCCAGTCAATAAGAATTCAGGTTGTTCCATGTGCTCACCAACACCTAGAATGGTCACTGCTTTTAATTTTACTCATTCTTATAGATTTGTAGAGATAACTTACTGTAATTTTAATTTGTATTTTCCTAATGACTAATGATGTTGAGGATCTCCTGTGCTTATTTGCCATCTGTTTGTCACCTTTGGTGGTCCATTGAAATCTTTGGTCCATTTTTAAATTAGGTTATTTGTCTTAATGAATTGTAAGGTTTTTTTTTATATTTTAGGTACTAGTTTTTTGTTGGACTGTGCAAATACACTATTTCTCATTACACTTTTACCCACTAACTTTAGTATCTTGTCAATGATTCTTGCCTATGGCAGTTATTACTGTGCTGTTTGTGTTACTGGTGATTTTCTGTTACATGATTTTCTGTTTACATGTACATGATGCTACATTTTAAAGCTGGGATTCTGACCGGGTGTGGTGGCTCATGCCTGTAATCCCAGCACTTTGGGAGGCCAGCGTGGGTGGATCACGAGGTCAGGAGACCAAGACCATCCTGGCTAACACGGTGAAACCCCGTCTCTACTAAAAATACAAAAAATTAGCCGGGCATGGTAGCGGGCGCCTGTAGTCCCAGCTACTCGGGAGGCTGAGGCAGGGGAATGGCCTAAACCTGGGAGGCAGAGCTTGCGGTGAGCCGAGATCTCGCCACTGCACTCCAGCCTAGGCGACAGAGCAAGACTCCTTCTCAAAAAAAAAAAAAAAAAAGCTGGGATTCTATTGTAAGGAAGAGCTCTTTTATTTATTCATCAGTTCGGTTATATATTAATTTTTTTCATTGTTCAGTTGTCCATTGATAGCCCTTTCAGGTGGCTCTTGTTCATCCTTTCACTGTGTACCCATCATTTTTAGGGGTACTTCTTTACTTTCTAGTTCATCTTGTATTTTTCGTGCCTAAGCCTTGGAATCAACCATTGTCCAAGGAGTCCAGCAACCTTTTTTTGAGAGTAGTGATTAAGAACCAAGATCTGGGCACCAGAAGTGCTCATTGCTATTGGGGTGTCACTGCTTCTAGTAGATGTTTTGAACAGACAGAGGTAGGCAATATATGAATTTATATATATACATCTGTATTTTTGTATATGTGTGTAAAAATATTTGCATATGTATACTAAAAACCATGAATTTATACTGGTACATCGATTCCAATCTATTAATGCAGAGTTCAATCTAGCCTTTCTCTTTTCCTTGTAACTCTTTTCTTCAACATTGAGAAACCTGGCTTTCATCTACAATTTATTTACATACTTGGAAAAATCTATTGTACACATAGATGTAACTTCAGAACTATGTAATATGCTTACTTGCTAGAGTATATTTGTGTATGCTTTTTTTGTCTTTAGCCTTATGCAGTACCAATACTGTTAGTTAATATAGTATGCTAATACCTTATGCTAATCAAAATACTTTTTTCCAAAGTTAGTTATATTCTTTTCTGTTCCACCCCCTTCAGTGTCTTCATGTTATTCTTCTGAAATACAATTAGTTTTATTTGTTACTATTTCTTTTCACATCCTGGCTGATTTTGTTTTTTTAATGGGAATATGTGGAAAATTACCATGGTGTTAATAGACTTAGTATTCTTCCCACCTTTCTTTTACCCTGTTCTCATTCTCCTTTTTTCTACCACTTTCCCACACATCGATAGAGGTAATGGATCTCGTCAGTTTCTGATTGATTTTTTGTGAGTATTTTTTTGCACATATGAGAAGATATGTGTGAGAAAGGAGATATAACAATTTATGAAAGGTAGTGTACAGTACATGCTTGTTTTTATCACAGATTTATTGAGATAATTTACATGCCATAAAATATACCCCTTGAAAGCGTGATTTTGTGGTTTTTCGTGTATTCAGAGTTGTGCAACCATTGTCACTGTCAACTTTTAGGACATTTTCATCAGCCCCAAATGAAACTTTGCAGCCATTAATAATCAGTCCCCATCCCTTCTCTTCCCTTGTCCTGGCAACCACTAATTTACTTTCCGTTTCTATGGATTTGTCTATCTTGGACATTTTATGTAAATGAGATCATATAATGTGACTTCTTGTGACTGGCATCTTTCACTTAGCAGTGTTTTCAAGTTTTGTCTGTGTTGTAGCATGTCTCAGTAGTACTTCATTCCATTTTATTGCTGGATATTATTCTGTTGTATATATACTACCATATTTCATTTATCCATTCATTAGTTGATATTTGGGTTGTTTTCTACTTTTTGACTATTATGGATAATGCTGCTGTGAATGCTTTGAGTACAAGCTTTTGTGTGGACCTATAGTTTTCAATTCCCTTAGATATATACCTGAGGATAGAATTGCTGCATCATAGTGTAGTGTAACTCTAGTTTAACTCTATGAAGAACTGCCTAACTGCCAAAGCAGCTGCCTTATTTTACATTTCTGCCAGCAGTGTATGAGAGTTCCAGTTTTTCCACATTCTTGTCCATACTTGTTATTGCCTGTCTTTTAAAACTATCCTACTGGGTGTGAGATGGTATCATTGTGGTTTTAATTTGCATTTCCCTGATGATGTTGAACATCTTTTCATGTGCTTATTGGCAATTTGTACACCTTCTCTGAAGGAATGTCTATTAAAATGCTTTGCTGAGTTTTTAATGAAGTTGTCTTACTACTGTTCAGTTGTAAGAATTCTTCATAGATTCTGGATATAAGTCCTTTATCATATAGAAGACTTGCAAGTAGTTCCTACAATTCCACAGGTTTTTTTTTTTTTTACGTTCTTGATAGTGTTCTGTGAAGTACAAGCATTTTTAATTTTGATGAAGTCCAGTTTATCTACTTATTGCATGTGCTTTTGATGTCATAGTCAAGAAAGCATTTCTAATCCAAGGTCATGAAAATATACCCCTATGTTTTCTAAGAGTTTTATAGTTTTAGACCTCTATGTTTAGGTTTTTGATCCATTTTGAGTTAATTTTTGTGTATGGCATGAGATAGGAGTCATTCTTTTGTATGTGGCTATCCAGTGGTTTCATCACTCATTGTTGAAAAGACTAGTCTTTTTCCATTGTGTAGTCTTGACAACTTCTGTGAAAACAACTGGCCATAAATGTAAGGGTTTTCTTGTGGATTCTCATTTGTTTCTTATTGATCTGTATGTCCTTAATGGCAGTACCACACTGTTTTGATGACTAACTTTGCAGTAAGTTTTGAAATTGGGGAGTGTGAGTCTTCCAACTTTGTTCTGTTTCAAAATTGTTTTGGTTATTCTGGTTCCCTTGAATGTCCATCTGAACTATAGGCTTAGTTTGCTAATTTCTACAAGTAGGCCAACAAGGATGTTGATAGCCATGGTGTTGAACTTGTATATCAATTTGAAGAGTATTGTCGTCTTAACAATATTAACTCTTCTACTCCATTAATGCAAAGTATCTTCTGTTTATTTAGGTCTTCAGTTTTTGTGAACAACATTTTTATAGTTCTCATGTATAAGACTTACATTTCTTTTTGTTAAATTTATTTCTAGGTATTTTATTCTTGATGCTATCACAGATGGAATTTTTTCTTAATTTTTTTATAGAAATGCAATTGATTTTTGTATATTGATCTTATATCATGCAACTTGATTACTTCCTGTAGTGTTTTTTTTTTAGTGGATTCTTTTGGATTTTTAATTTATAAGATCATATTGCCTGCAAATACTACTTACATTACTTTACAATCTAGATGCATTTTATTTCTTTATTTTACCAAATGCCTTTTCTGGAACCTCCAGAACTGTTGATTAGGAGTAGCAATGATAGGCATCTTTGTCTTGTTCTTGATTTTAGAGTGAAAGCATTCAGTCTTTCATCATTGTGGGTTTTCTGAGATGTTCTTTATGAGGTTGAGGTTCCCTTGTATGTCTAGTTTGTTAAGTGTGTTTATCGTTGAAAGAGTGTTGAATTTTTGTCAAATGTGTTTTCTGTGTCTACTGAGATGATTATGTGTTTGTTGTGTGTGGGTTTTAATTTAGTGTATTATTACATTGATTAATTTTCATATGTAAAACCAACATATTCATTCTGGGATATATCCCATTGGTTATGGTGTATAACCCCTTTTTATTGCTGGATTTGGTTTGCTAGTACTTTGTTGATGTTTTTTTCCATCCATATAAGATATTGGTTGGTTGTTTTTACTCGATGTGTTTGGTTTTGGTATCAGAGTAAAACTGGCCTCATAAAATGAGTTGGGAAGTATTTAATCCTCTTCTATTTCTTGGACTAGTTTTTGAAGGATTGTACAACCTTTAAACATTTGATAGAATTTACCGGTGAAGACATCTGGGCATGGGCTTTGTGTAAAGTTGTGTTTTTGCCTTTTTGGGGTGTGTGTGTGTTAGTTATTTTTTGTTACTAATCTATTATAGGTCTATTCAGATTTTCTGTTTCTTCTTGAGTCAGTTTTGGTAGTTTATGTCTTTCTAGGAATTTTTGCATTTCCTCTAGGTTATAATCTGATCTGTTGTCAGCATGGAATTAATTGTTCATAGGTTCCTTTTTATTTCTGAAAGGTTGGTAGTGATTTCCCTTCTTTCATTCCTGATTTTAGTAATTTGAGTGTTCTGGTTTTTTTTTTTCTTGGCCAGTTTAGCTAAGGTTTTGTCAATTTTGTTGATCTTTTCAGTGAACCAACTTGTGGTTTTGTTAATGTTTCTATTTTATGTATTTCATTTATTTCTGCTCAAATAATCATTTGCTCATTTTGTTTTCCCTGTTTTGGGTTTAGTTTGTTCTTTTTCTAGTTTCTTGAGATGGAAGGTTATGATACGAGATCTTTCTTTTTAATATAGGCATTTACAGCTGTAAATTTCCTTCTAAGCACTGATTTAGCTGCATTCAATACATTTTGGTATGTTGTGTTTTTAGTTTCATTCATCTCAAAGTATTTTCCAGTATCCCTTGTGATTTAGTTTTTGACCCATGATTATTAAAGAGTGTAGTGTTTAATTTTCACAAGTGTGTGAATTTTCCAAATTTTTCTCTGCAGTTGATTTCTAACTTCATTCTCTAGTGGATGAAGAATATACTTTGTATGATTTTCAGCCCATTTAAATTGAGACATGTTTTGTGATCTAACATATGGTCTCTTCTGGAGAATATTCCATGTGCCCTTGAGAAGAATGTGTTTTGCTGTTTTTGGGTGGAATGTTGTACAGCTATGTGTTAGGTCTAGTTGGTTTATAGTGTTGTTGAGTCTTCTGCTTCTTTATCATCTGTCTAGTTGTTTTACCCATTATTGAAAGTAGGGTGTTGAAGGTCAGGTATTACTGTTCAATTGTTTTTTTTACCTTTCATTTTCTTAGCTTTGTGCAATTTGGGGACTCTTTTATTAGAGACATACGTGCTTAAAATTGTTCTATCTTCTCAATGGATTGGTCCTTCAGTCAGTATAAAATATCCTTCTTTGTGGTAACAATATGTCTTTTAAGTCTGTGTTTTCTGATATTAGTGTAGCTACTTCAGCTATCTCTTGTTTTCTGTCCTTTTTTTTCAATCTGTTTGTGTTTGTGATTCTGAAACATGTCTCATGTGGGCACCACATAGTTGGACCTTACTTTTAAAAATCCACATAGCCGTTCTTTACCTTTTGATTGGAGTCCTATTATACCTGAAACAGCAAAATACATTAGTTACATTTAATCTAAGTAGTGATATGATTTACACCTGTAATTTTGCTGTTTTCTACATCTTGTCTTTTTTTTTTTTTTTTTTTTGAGACAGGGTCTCACTCTGTCACTCAGGCTGGAGTGCAGTGGCACCATCATAGCTCACTTGGTTGACAGTCTTTTTCTTTCAACATTTGAAATATGTTATCCTTTTGCTTTTGGGCTTCCATGGTTTCTGATAGGATGTCAGCTATTCTTATTTACAGTCTCTTATACATATAGTTACTTCTCATAAGCTGCTTTCAAGATTCTCTGTTTTTGGTTTTTGACAGTTTGGTTATGTGTGGGTCTCTTTGATTTTATCTTATTCAGTTTGTTGAGCTTTTGATGTTGATACTAATGTTTTTCTTCAAATTTGGGAAGTTTTCAGTTTTGTTTCTTCAAATATACATTCTGCCCCTTCCTTCCTAAACCCACCCCTTTTCTCCTTCCCTCCCTTACTTCATGTTTGATTTTGTTCTGTAGGTCTCTGGCTCTGTTCATTTTTCTTTCTTTACTTAAATTGGTTAATGTTACTTAACCCGTTTTCAGGTTTGGTGATTCTTTTTTCTGCAAGCTGCAATCCTTCGTTGAGCTTCTCGAGTGAATACTTTTATTATATTTTTTAACTCCAGGATTTTTTAAAAATTATCTTTTTTGATATTATCTATTTGATGAACATTGTTTTCATACTTGACAGTTTGTTAGACTTTTCTTTAGTTCTTTGAACATATCTAAAATAGCAGGTTTAAAGTATTTGTTTAATGTCTGGGCTTTCTCAGGGACTGTTGCTTTTTTCCCCTGTACGTGGGCCATGCAGTTTTGAGTTTTTTTTGCAAGGCTCATACTTTTCTCTTGAATACTAGACATTTTAAATATTTCAAATAATACAGTGTGGCAGCTCTGGAAATCAGATTCTCCCTTCTCTGCAGGGTTTATTGTTGTTTCTTTTTGTTATTTGCTTAGTTCCTTTTCGAACTAATTCTGTGAAGTTAATTTTTGCCGTATGTTGTCACTGAAGTCTCTGCTTGGTTATCTTAGTGGTCACTTGTGAGTGGGCCTTTAGGAACTACCAGACACATCAAATAATGACAGCACTTTGAGAGTGAGGCTTTGAAAGCATTCCATGATTGTTCTGTTTTTTTCCAGTTGCCACTAGGCTGCTGGTTTTTACTGTGATTGTGTGCTGATGGTTTTCAAGGCTACTGTAGAGGTAGAGAGATGAGAATGGGCAAGTTAAAATGCAAGAGCTGCTGTTTTTACCAAGGCTTAGCCCCTTTTCTTGAATCAGCATTACCTGGATTCCTGCAAGCTTTTAGTTAATTTCCAGAATTTTAAGTTAAGTTGATTTGAACAGTTTGTGTCAGTTTTCTCCTTGCTTTTAATGAAGCAGAATTTTCTGAAGTATTTACTCACCAATTTCTTTGATGTTCTCCTGTGACAAGTGTTTAAGAATGTTTTTCTAGTCAATATATCATTATCTGTCCATGCATATTTTTCTAAAACCTTACTTTTAATGGCTGCCTGGTATTTTAATACATGGAGCTACTGTAATACAATTTTAGTTTCACTTGTCTTTAGAACTCATCAAAAATTGTTACAATTTTTGACTATTATGAGCAGTGCTTTGTTGAATATTCTTTTATCTTAATCATGTATGATTCTCAAGACTATCCATTTCTGGAAGTGGAATTTGTTGAATTTAAGACAATAAAAACTTCAGTTTTTGGTCCACATGGTTAAATTGCCCTTTAAGTAAGTGGTTTAAGTTTATATTCCAAAAGTCATGTAGGAGAATGTCTCTTTTTCCACATCGCCACCCAGTACTGGGCACTAGTACTCACTTTATTATTTTTATTTTTATTTTGAAATGGAGTCTCACTCTGTCATCCAGGCTGAAGTGCAGTGGCACAATCTTAGCTCACTGCAACATCCACCTCTGGGGTTCAGATGATTCTCCTGCCTCAGCCTCCTGAGTAGCTGCGATTACAGGTGCATGCCTGGCTAATTTTTGTGTTTTTAGTAGAGACTGGGTTTCACTATGTTGGCCAGGCTGGTCTCGAACTCCTGACCGACCTCAGATGATCCACTCGCCTCGGCCTCCCAAAGTGCTGGGATTACAGGCGTGAGCCACCGCACCTGGCCTCATTTTATTTTTTTAACTTTTGGAGACAGAGTCTCGCTCTATCGCCCAGGCTGGAGTGTTGTAGCACCATCCTGGCTCACTGCAACCTCTGCCTCCCAGGTTCAAGCAGTTCTCGTGCCTCAGCTTCCTGAGGAGCTGGGACTACCTGGCTAATTTTTTGTATTTTAGTAGAGACAGGATTTCACCATGTTGCCCAGGGTGGTCTTGAACTCCTGAGCTCAGGCAGTCCACCCACCTCAGACTCCCAAAGTGCTAGGATTACAGGAGTGAGCCACCACACTCAGCCTAATACTTATTTTATTTTTTTCTTTTTTTAAGAGATGAGGTTCTATCTAGAGGTGATGGGAGACAGTGACAGATCATCAGGCATTAGATTCTCATAAGGATTGCGCAACCTAGATCCCTTGAATGAACAGTTCACAATAGGGTTCACTCTCCAATGAGAATCTAATGCTGCCGCTGATCTGACAGGTGCCAGAGCTCAGGTGGTAATACGAGAGGCTGGAGATACAGATAAAGCTTCAGTTGCTTGCCCGCCACTTACCTCCTCTTGTGCCGCCCAGTTCCTAACAGGCCACAGACCGCTACCAGTCCATGGCCTGGAAGTTGGGGACCCCTCTACTAGGATATTTATAATTACATATGTGGTTACCTAATATTTCCGTGATACAACACTGGTCTAGATTCTAGGCCATTCTCCTTCAAAAAGAACCTTGCTTCCTTACAGTTTTACTGTTTAGCAGCAGTGTTTTCTACCCCTTCTTAAAATTTTCAACTACCACACCCCTGTTTTGTTCTAATATTAAAGATGACATCTAACACTCAATTTTTCTTTCTGCTCCAAGCTCCATCATCATTCTGGGACATTTTTGGCCCATGTGTAAGACACTTTCAGTAAGTTAGCTTCAGTTTCTTGACTGTGCTTGAGCCATCCTTTTTTTTCTCTCTCTGTCTCATCTCAGAGCCATCCTTTTAATAGCCCTATGGAGGAATGGGTGGGAAGAAAAAATATTTAAAAGTAAAATATTAAAAAAAGAAATAATAATCCTATGGGGCTATCATCTGCAACTTATGTTCCACTTCTAAAATCTTAATTGTATAGTCCATTTTAACCACAACTTACATATATTTATTTATTTTTTCGAGACAGAGTTTCGCTCTTGTTGCCCAGGCTGGAGTACAATGGCGTGATCTTGGCTCACCACAATCTCCACCTCCCAGGCTCAAGGGATTCTCCTGCTTCAGCCTCTCGAGTAGCTGGGATTTCAGGCATGCATCACCACGCCTGGCTAATTTTGTAGTTTTAGTAGAGATGGGGTTTCTCCATGTTGGTCAGGCTGATCTTGAACTCCTGACCTCAGGTGATCTGCCCGCCTCAGCCTCCCAAAGTACTGGGATTACAGGCATGAGCCACCGTGCCCAGCAACTTATTTTTTTACTGTCTTCTTTACTTCCTGCCTTCCATCCTTGATCCTCTCCATTTTCATTCACTGAATTACTTCATCTGTATTTGTCATCTCTCTTGGTCTTGTACTTTTGTGTACCCTTCCTGCAAAGCAAGTTTCAAATGACTCCTACAGCCAGTTTTATTGTACTCAAGTTATGGATTGCTACTGGAGGAAAAGATCACATGGCTTCAGGGATACAGTCAAAGATTTATGGTCTTCAGCCTTAACCAGGTGGACAAAATTGCTTGGATGGCTGTTATGTATTCCTAGTCTCTCTCTCTATTCTTATGGTTGCTGTTTCACATCTTTACTTCTTAAAATCCCCTACTTCTCTTTTTTTTGGGATTTTCAAGTTGTTTTATCTCTGGTACTTAGGGAAAATCTTGTCCTTCATTCCATAAATGTTATCTGTGTCCTTACTTAACTTTGTCTGCTACTTGGTGTTTTCTATTAGCATTCACACAAATAGAACTATCTGCCTTTTTTTTTTTTTTTTAAGTGCTTAAAACTCTTGACCTTGTATTTTCTGGCTGCTATCCTGTTGTTCTTCTCTTCAAAGATAAGCATTAAAAAAATTGCTTATACTCACCTCCTGTAGTTTTTTTTTCTGCTTATTTATTTCCAGTCTGCCTTCTTCCCCTATCTTTCCATTGATGCAGCTTTGAGAGTGGTTTCCAATGACAATAAGTAGATTTTTCTGTATCCTTAGATTGACCACTCCAGAGCATTTGATATAGTTAACCACTTCTTGAGGGGGCTGCTACAGTTGACCTCCTTTGAAATGCTTCTGGGAACTCTTTGATTCTTCTTTTCTCTCAGCTTTTCCTAGGTTTGTTTAGGTGATTATGATGGGATGTTGGTGTTGCTTCTTGGCCTGCTTCCTACTCTGTATGCTGTATTTGGATTCATATCCATGGCCTTGATAGCATTTAAATGTTGATTACTTAAGATATTCATTATCTGTCTAACCTAGATGTTTCTAGCATTTCTAACCTTTATATATACAACTGCCTACTAGACATTGTCTTCCCAAAGTCCACCTTAACTCAGATGATTTCTACTTTTAACAGTTGGTACTCACCATTCATCTTAATTGCTCAAGCCCAAATTAAGAAATCTGAATTTTATCACCCTTCTACAAGTTAGTTACAGAGATCTGTCATTTCATGTCTTTAATATCTAACCTAGCATTGTCCAATAGCAATTTGATGCAAGCCACATATGTAATTAAGCTTTCATAATAACCACATTTAAAAAGTAAAAATAAACAGGTGAAACTAACTTTAGTTTTATATTTTATGTAATTGGGATATCTAAAATTTTATTTCAACATGCAATCAGTATAAAATTATTAATAAGATATTTTTGATTCTTATACTGTCTTTAAAATATGATATTTTACACTTACAGTGCATCTTAATTCAGACTAGCTACATTTCGAGTACTCAGTAGCCACATGTAGCTAGTGGCTACCTTAATGGCTAGTAGAGTTCTAACCTATATTTCTCTTTATCCTTACTGCCTCTATCTTGGTTCAAGCCTTTATTTTTCCCCTGAGCAGCTGGAGCAGCTCTTGGGATTACTACCATTTTCTCCTCCAGTTCATTGTCAGTATTCTTGTCAGTAGTAATTTTCTAAAGTATGAATGTGACTCTGCATGTGAATTCATGTGATTGTGCATTCCTCTTTGTATCTTTAATGTTCTTCCTAAGCTTTCAAGATGAAGTCTAAGTTCCTAAATATGGCCAACAAAGTCCTTCCTCATCTGACTTTTGCTTAACTTTCCTAAGCTATAGTTCCTTGATCCTAAAAATGAGTCGTATTGAACTGTTTGTAGTTCCTATAAGGAACCATACTCTCTTCTTGCTTTTGGGCCTTTGCAGTTAATAACTCAACTGACTGAGACCCATATTCTCCAGCTCCCACCCTCATCTCTCATCAAATTAAGGTCTACTAGTCAGTCCTTCAATATCTAAAGGATCTAATCCCAGGATAGGATGAAACACCCTTCCTTGTTTGCTCTCATATATCCTTCTGTGCTTTCCTGTATCAGAGCATTTATCACTGAATTATTTTAATTGTCCTCTAGCGTATCTCACCTCCCTATTAGATTCTTAGCTTCTTGAGCAGGGATCTTGTTTTTATTAGCTTTTATATTCCTATTTACTAGAACACACATATATGCTTGGCATATTGTAAGTATGTTGAATGAATGAGTGAAGGAATGAGGTAAGTCTAGGAAGTTAAGATCTGAACTCTAAGTTCAGAGCAAAGAAAAATTGATTTAAATTTTAAGTTATCTCATTCTTGTATGTATTTATAGAGTTAAATATTAGAATCTTTTTAACAGATTAACTGAGAATCCAGAATAGGGTTAAGAAAATAAAAGTTGGTTCTGTCAGTACCCAGTTGTTCATATCAGTAAAAAGAGGAGAGCTGGGGGCATGCTAAATAGGTTATGAACCTTTAAAATAGTTGAGGGATGAGGAACATAAAAACTGATATTTAGGACATGCCTATGTAATCTTGTAATATTTTAGTTTTCATATTATATTAAATCTAGAATCTAGGCATTTTTAGACCAGTTATACTTAAAATATTTAAAACATTTAAATGGCAAATGAATTTCTTTAACTTTTCCCTTAGGCTGTATGAGAGATGGTAGGAATTTGACTAAGCAAGTACCAGACACATATCTGTGTATGATATAAGGCTTTTGTTAGGAATACTAAGGAGTTGAGAAGTAAACTTCTGCATTAATATCTTTTCCTTTTGTAGTCTGTGGTTGTTTTTCATATTTAGAATTACTTACACTTTAGGAGAAACATACTTCGTCAGTGTGTAAAACAATATGCTATATATATGTATATTTATATATACATATATATTTTAAAATCCAAAGGGAGGCAGATTGAAGTTATTTAGAAAAGATAAATGGTTATTTTTGAAATATAAAGTTACTAATGTAAACCTTGGATTTTTGTAGCCTGATGTTTAAACTGCAAATAGAATTTGGGTGTGTTAAGGTAATTTGAGGTGCGCATTATAATCCCTAATCATTTTAGTTTTTTATTAAACATCTCATTTTGTAATGATATTGGGAAGTTGAAGGTTTGTAGTTCCTTCTAGGGTTGTTTTTCTCAAATTCTGATTTTTATTAGGCTTCCGTTCTGTTACAAACTCCCCTTGATCAATTTTTTGTTGTTACTAAAAAGCATATTTAATAGTTTTCAAAATAAGCTGCTGCTTTTTTCTCTTGGAAAATTTTTATCTACTGGAAAATTTGTTGAAAATTAGTATTCAGAGCTTTAAAAATGGTAATGGCATTTTAGATAGCAAGATTTGGGTAACTTTGGAATAGGAACAAATGGCAAGAGAACGTAAAGAATTCTTAAAGAATTTCAGTAATCTATCTATTAGAACTTGTTTGAAGCGTGCTGTTACTTGAATATATTTGTGCTGAACTTATGTAACCTTAGAAGGAAGGTTAGAACTAAGTTACCGGATATTGTATTTAAGTTTATTTTTCCATCAAACAGTGGAGTTACTGTAGTTTGATTTTTCTTAACTATGCTTTTAACATACAGATTTAACATCTAAAAGATTTTGTAAAGCATATCTAGCAGATACGCTTTTAGAAAAGATTATTTGATAAATGTTTCTTCTTAAATGACTAATGTTTGAAATCAAGGAATACTTTAAAGACCTAGGGGTATTTTTGTAGAAGCTTGGGTGAATATACTTTTATTTATACATACTTATAAATGCCACAATTGTATCACTCACATCTATAAATAATGTTTCCTTATCCCGAGATATTTCACACTGGCACTGTGAACATTTGTGCAGGAAAAGAATCAGTGGGTGGTTAAGTCTTTTGAATTACAGACTATGGTTGATTTTAGAATTTAGGGTATGGAAAAATTCTTATGAGATATGACAAGTCTATATGTTTTAATCGACCAGTATTAAATTTTTTATTTTTTTTGAGACAGAGTCTTGCTCTGTCATCCAGGTTGGAGTGCAGTGGCGCGATCTCCACTCACTGCAACGTTTGCCTCCCAGGTTCAAGTGATTCTCCTGCCTCAGCCTCCAGAGTAGCTGGGACTACAGGTGTGCGCCACTATGCCCAGCTAATTTTTGTATTTTTAGTAGAGACAGGGTTTCACCATGTTGGCCAGGCAGGTCTCGAACTCCTGACTTCAAGAGACCTGCCCGCCTCGGTCTCCCAAAATGCTGGGATTACAGGCTGGAGCCATTATGCCCGGCCAAATTATTAGTATATTTTCTAAATAGTATTTGTACTAGGTAGCTTCAGAGCCATATTTTTGTATCTGATAGGACACTTCTATACGAATTTTGGGATGATATGTTTTTAGCCAAACCCATGTTTTATCTTTGTACAGAGTTTCTTCCTCAGAAGACGTTTTCCTGAAAGAGTAGTCATTCAGATTTTTAAAATATCTACTGTGTGTCAGCACTTTGCTAAGAACATAGAGATAAATATGACACGGTTCTCTCCCTCTGGGAAATCAGTCATATGGGGGAACTGACAAAATGTTTAAAATAATTTTATTTTAAAAAATAAAGTTATTTATTATAATAATTACGTGCAAATAATTGTCTACTGTAAATCATCCTAGTTACTCTTCTTTGTCACCATGTTATTGAGACTGCTCTTATTTTTTAAGTTACCAGTGACCTTATTTCCAAATTTTATCAGTATGTCTGTTTCTGTAATGGTATCTTTCTCTGTAGCATTCAGCATAGTTAAATGAATCCTCCATCCCTGAGATGATCTTGGTTTTCTTCCTGTCTCCACTGACTGATCTTTCTCTGCTCCAGGGCTTTGCCTCGACCCCCTTCTTCTTTTTTTTGAGACTGGAGTTTCTCTCGTTGCCCAGGCTGGAGTGCAGTGGCACGATCTCAGCTCACTGCAACCTCTGCTTCCCAGGTTCAAGCGATTTTTTGTCTCAGCATCCCAAGTAGCTGGGACTGCTACAGGCACGTGCCACCAAGTCTGGCCCATTTTTGTATTTTTAGTAGAGATGGGGTTTCACCATGTTGGCCAAGATGTTCTCCATCTCCTGACCTTGTGATCCACCCGCCTTGGTCTCCCAAAGTGCTAGGATTACAGGCATGAGCCACCGTGCCCTGCCGACCTCCTGTTTATCTATAGCCTGTCTTTGGGAATCCAATCCTTTTTCAATAGTATCTGTATGGCGATGATTCCTAAATCTATATTTTCAGCACCAACCAACCATGAAATTTCTCACTCTGTTGTCCAGGCTGGAGTGTAGTGGCATGATCACAGCTCACTGAGGCCTCAACCTCCTGGGCTAAAGCAATCCTCTCGCCTTGGCCTCCCAAAGTTTGGAATTACAAGCATGAACCGCTCTGGATGGCTGAGAGCTATCTTTAAAACAGTAATCAGGTCACTTGCCTATGAAAAACTCTCTAGTGTCTTCCTATCATGCCTAAAATAACATCCATATACTTCCTACTTTGGCTGAGTCCCAAATGATCAGGCCCCTGCTTGCCTCCCTCACCTCATTTCCTATCACTCATCCCCTTGTCCACTACTTCACTTCATTATAGTTCATGGACCTTCTTTTTTTTTTTTTTTTTTTTTTTTTTTGGAGACGGAGTCTCGCCCTGTAACCCAGGCAGGAGTGCAATGGCATGATCTTGGCTCACTGCAGCTTCCACCCCCTAGGCAGGTTCAGGCCATTCTCCTGCCTCAGCCTCCCGAATGGCTGGGATTACAGGCACACATTGTCAATCCCGGCTAATTTTTTGTATTTTTTAGTAGAGATGGGGTTTCACCATGTTGCCCAGGCTGGTCTCAAACTCCTGACCTCAGGCAATCCACCTGTCTCGGCTTTCTTTTTACTCTTGGAAATACCAAGTTCATCCCCACTTTAGGGCCTACCCCTTTGCCTGGAATGGTTTCCCGCTTTTCACAATTTTAAAATAATACTGTGTGCCAAAGACTGTTCTTGTTGCTAAGGATAAAGCAGTGAATAAGAGACAAGGGCAGACCCTGAGGCATTTTTGTTATACCTCTTATCTGATGAGTTCCTTCAAGGTGCAGTCTAAAATACTGTATTCTTTGAAACTACTGCTGCAACTTGCTCTCAGTAGCTTCCTTTTTTGATGTACCATTTATGTAATTCATTCAGTCTCTGCGTTGATGGAGCTTACATTGCTGGCAGGGTGGAGGTCACAGTAAACAAGTTGGGTAAAATGTATGTGGGATAATGGCAAGAGCTAAGAAGAAGCATACAGCAGGCAGCAAAGTGCTAAGGTGAGGAGTGGGGTCGTAATTTTAAATAAGGTGATTAGGGCAGGCCTTTTTGAAGGTGACATTTGAGTAATAAAAATAATCTGTGGCTGGGCTCGGTGGCTTACGCCTGTAATCCCAGCACTTTGGGAGGCCAAGGCGGGTGGATCATGAGGTCAGGAGTTCAAGACCAGCCTGGCCAAGATGGTGAAACCCCATCTCTACTAAAAATACAAAAATTAGCCGGGTGTGGTGGCACATGCCTGTAATCCCAGCTACTTGGGAGGCTGAGGCAGGGAATTGCTTGAACCTCGGAGAGAGGTTGCAGTGAGCCGAGATCGCGCCACTGACCCCCAGCCTGGGCAACACAGTGAAATTCTGTCTCAAAAAAAAAAAAAAAAAAAAACTATTCCAAATAAAAAAAGCAACAAGTGCAAAAGCCATGAAGTGAAAGTATGCACTGTATGTTTTGGGGGTAGTTAGGGATTCAGTGTTGGGGAAAGTGAAGTGAGCAGGGGGAGGAAGTGTAGCAGGAGATGAGGCCAGAAGTAAGAGTAGAGCCAGATCTTGCTAGGCTTTGTTGGCTAGTGGCTTTCATTGGTACACATTGGAACTACGTGAGGAGCTTTAAAAAATACCGATGGATGGGTTTCGCTTGCAGAGATTAATGTAATTGATCTGGAGGTGCAGCTGGGACATTAGGATTTTATAAAAGCTCCCCCAAGTGATTCTAAGATGCTGCTAAGGTAGAGAAACGCTGTAGGCCATCATTGGGACTTCGGCTTTTACTTTTGAGGAAGTTCGGAAGTCATTGGATGATTTTGTCATGGAATAATTTTGTAATTAACTTTAAAACTGGGGTTTTGTTTATTACATTTAATTACCTTAACTATAAAATGGACTCCAGTTGTTTGAAGTGGGTTGTGATATAACTCATAGATTTGTATCAGTATAAAAATGCACACTTTTCACAGTTTGGCCAAGGATTATCTATTTTATTTTCTGTGCTTCATTAGTTGCCTTTCAGTTTTCACAGTTCACATATGTCTCCTCTTTCCATCTGTTTCTGCTTATCATCTTTAGCTTCCTTCCTTTTCCTGTATCTAAATGTCTACATTTCTTTAAATTCTGGACTTCAGTTTAATTAATAGAACTTGAAATACAGCATTGTATAAAAAGGTTTTAACCAAAACATTTGCATTTGTCTGATCTGAGCTGTCTTAATCCAGTGACTGACAAAGCAAAATTGCATGAAATTTACATTTTTTTTCTTCTTGTAATTTAAAACTTGGTTCCTGTATACCTTCCTGGAACTTTATACTTTTGTATCTTTTCTACCATTTCTGTAAAACCTCAACTGCAGGGTGCAATAATGGGCCTTATTTTCTATATTACAGCAGGACAGTTGCTGAAAATGGGTTTAAACTCACTGGCATTATATCCCACACAAAAATATATTACTTTGACGTGTTTAGAAAAAAGTCTGCCTTTAATTTCTTTGTAGTTTACCTCTAATTTGTTGAGTTACATGTAAGTAACTTTTTTTTCCCCTCTGTCTTTTGCTGTGTTTCAATGGATTTGCCTCTCCTGTTTGGACTGAATATGTCATTACAATTCTTGGAATTCTTTGTTTACTGTTCCTCTGTGGATTTCTTCTGTTGGAATCTGGAACACTGGAATGATGGAAATGTGTTCTTTACAAAGTAGCTGTGAGTATACTACATAATTTATACAGAGATTTTTTTCAGTCTCAGTTAACTTAAATTTAATTTACAGTTGGATGAAATATGAGCCAAGGAAACCTTAGGTTTAATGCATATTTCTAACTCCACTCATAGCAGACTTTCAAATATTTGACTTAAAAATGTTAGATTCTGATTAGTCTCCTAATTATTATGTTTATAGTTAGCTTTTCATTTTAATGGGCTTCGTTTTTAAAATTTGGCTTAAGAATTAGTTTTATGAAATGAACAAAAGAGCCAAAGATTATGGATGGAATATTTAGCTACATGACTAGTAAACATTGTAGACTTCTGTTCTTTGTTAAATCCAAATGTATTGAATTGATGTTTTGATCCCATGAGTGCTTTTTAAATGAGAATTTAAATGTGGCAGAAACTTTTAAGAGAATGTGTGCCTCTTTTTGCTATTTTTTAATGTTGAGATAAGACTACCTCCAAAGTAAAATTAACCAATGAGACTCTGCTTGTTCAAATAGTCTTAACTATGGACAGCATTTCTCACCCATGGGTAAGTTAGAAGTCAGACTTATTTACTACACCAATTTGGAAGTAGATTTCTTTCAGTTACTGACAAAACTGTTGTTGAGGTCATCTAGGAATAAAAAACCAATAGAAAATGAAGTTATAAGTTACTTTAAAACCTGGATAAACCTGAAGATAAAGGCAGTAGGATCATGTGAAACCTTGAAGTGACAAAATTGGACGTGGCATAACAGCTTGAATGATACTGTAGCTGGTTGACACTGATCACAAGAGCCTTCAAGAGTTTATTTTTTAAAATTGCTTTAAATTCAACATTTTGATTTCATTTCATAAGAAGACAAATTTCAAGAATCTCATACCTGTGGTATAATTAGTCAGTGTGATCAAAGGAGATAATTAAAAAGGATTCTTAATATGATATGAAGGGGATTTGAATTTTTTTATTGTGAAGAATCCTTTGTTATTTTGCTTTTTTAGTTGGTTGGTCAATCATCTTGTTACTAACTACTGTCAATTGAAATCTTTGCTCTGAGGCAGGTTTTCTAAATTTTTATTTCATTCCCTTGGATTTTTATAATTAACCATTATATTGTCAGTCAACTCATGCTCAAATAATTTTGTCCGTTTAAGAATTGATAGTTTTATTGATAATGCCATGGAAGTAGTTTGATTTGCTGTGAATAATAGTATAATTTTCTAAAATACGTTAATGAAGGGAATTTGAAAGTGTGATTGAATAGTACTGTCGATACATGAATAACTTGGCCCTTTTTGCTTTTGTCAGCAACAGAAGAACCTTGAAGGCTATGTGGGATTTGCCAATCTCCCAAATCAAGTATACAGAAAATCGGTGAAGAGAGGTTTTGAATTCACGCTTATGGTAGTGGGTAAGATATGATTTCTTACTAAAATGGAACTTTGGTTTAAGTTTTAAACGTTAGTCAACTCTGAATAGGTTTAAGAAAACACTGGCACAGATATCTACAGTGAGCGTATCTTTGTTGTATTTTCTCTTATGTGCATACATTTTAAAATTTAACTCAGTGGCATAATGGGATTTATGTCTTCTTGCCTCTTATTTTAAGGTAGAAACTACAAGTTGAGAAATGGTGGGTGATAGTGTTGGAGTGGAACTCTAGAGAAGTTATCTTCAATTCATAGTGCTACAAAAGAAAATAGCATCTGGTGGTTACTTACTACTCCAGGATAGTTTTGTTTTCTGGCTTATATGCTATAGTGGAGTATCATATAAGCATTTAACTTAATGTGCTCTGAATTTTGAAAAGAAAGGTAGGATAGAGGATCATAATAATGCAGTTGATTACCCTTGGAATTCATTAATTGAATGTAAGCACTGGAATGAGTAAAATATGACTCTCCTGGTTCTCTAATTCAGTCTCAGTTTTCTTTTGTGTTTTATTCCATGAACACATTACCCTGCCTATAGTCCATTTGAAAATACTGTTAAGGATAATTTTGACTGTAGGTTGGTAGCATCATTATTAAATATGAAGAAACACACTGTCTTTCCCATCTATAAGATTAGTTATCTTCAATGACAGTCTTACTCTTAAATGACTATATAGTATTTTCACCTCATATAGGCTGACTTTAGAACCTAAGTTACGAATATTGTATAGTGTAACTTTGTTGTATTTCTCTTATTTAAGAAGGTGAATTGCAGGGTAGTGGATTAGCTATCCTTAACAAAGAAAGTTGAGTTGATGCTGGACTTTTTAGGTAGTATACATTTTTGTTAACTATGTTTCAACATCTAGTATTTTTATTTTGGTGCTGAATTAGGTTAATTGAACTAGCTGTGAAATACTCCTTTATTGGGAGGTAGAATATTTTATCTACTGACTGCAATATTTTACCTGTTGGTCAGTTTTTGGCTCTTTGGAAGTTGTATACATCGTCAGAGTTCACAGTTAAAACAGGTACAGAATTTGCAAATTTGATACTTTATAGCATTGGTTACCTTGTCTATGTATCTCTTGTTGAGTAGAAGTATAGTATATCTAGCTTGCAAACTGCTGCTGTGGAGTAGAGGTGGGTCTAGATAGAGGGATAAAATAATGCAGAGCATACCTTTTCTTCTTTAGGTTGGTAACATCATCATTATATGAAGAAACACTGTATCTTACCTTTACATATGTAATATTAATAATCTCAAGTGACAAACTGTAGACAAATACAATTTTTTCACTTACGGGAAAACCTCCTAGGTCCATTAGGAGAACTGTAACAATTAAAAAAATTTCCTTTGACTTTAGAATTTTTGTTTAAAGAATTACTTTTTAAACTATACTTAGTAGGATAATGTCTGGTGATCAAGGCCAGAGAGTTGATTTAAAATCTCTGTGGCATTTTTCCAAATGAAAAAAATCAAATAGTCATCTGATTTTGATTTTTAGAGGAAATATTCAGTCTCTAGATGTATATTACTTATTAGCTTTTCTAATTAATCCCTTTGTGAAATGCAGCTTTTCTTTTTTCTCTTCCTAATGATAAGACTTCAGCTGAGGCCAAAGAAAAATAGGTGTTAATATCCTTACTTTCAAGTGTTAATATCCTTACTCTGTTTTCCCACTGAGCCTTGAACATTGTTTAATTAACTACATTTGAATAGATATATTGAGTGCAGGTATTAAACATTTTCATCTATATAGGTGTAGTGCCTAATACATAGTCACTTTCTAAGTATCTAATCACTTAGTATCTAATATGTTGATTTATTTTTCAGATTTTAGGCTGACTCTAACAGCATCATTTGCAAATCATAGAAAGCTGAAACCAACCTTGCTTTTATATTCTTGACTTAAAAACTTTCAGCTATTCCTTATGAGCTAAATCCTTATTTTTGGGATCTAAACTCAGAATAAATTTGGCTTCCACATTACGACAGTTCATTTACAACTTACACATTGATATCAACTGAGAGTCTGTAACAGATTTTTTTTTTTATTAAACTCTGTACTTTGTTGGAAAACGTTTAATAATCTTGCTTCATAAGCAATGTTTATTGAGTACTTGCTCGAGTGACTTATTTGTATCAAAGAAGCATGCTGTGTATTCCCATATTTTCTGTCTTAAAGGAGCTTCTGATTTATATGACAAGATAAACCACATAGAAATATGAGTCAGTAGAATCATACAAAAGTTAAGAGCCATAGAAGTTTAAGGGTATAGGACAGTTTGCCTCAGTTGGAGATTATTATTGCCTTCTTTTGAAAAGGGAGGCATTAGGACAAATTTTTGAAGGATAGAATTGGGGCCAAGATTGAAGGAGCAGTCCTGTTGGGGGAAATAATAGCCATCATTTACATAACTTTTTTATGTGCCAGGTAATGTTTTCAGTACTTTATGGGCATTATCTGCTAACTCACGATTCTTACAACAGCCCTATGAAGTAGGTATTGTTATCCCATTTTGGAGCTGAAGAAACTGAGGCATAGAGAGATTAGGTTACTTGCCCATGGTTACATTGCTAGGAGATGGCAGAACCAAACCCAGTCTACTGCTCAGTTAGTCTGGGATGTTCTTAACCACCATGCAGAGGCTAATCTAGGGATACTGGGTATAGTGCAGTGTTTATAAGAGTACATCCAATATGCCTTGAACTTAGATGAATTCAGTGAAAGAGAGAATGAATGAGAATGAGAACTAGAGAACTTAAATAGTACAAGTACTTTTTCCTGTTATTCCACTGGAATGAGCATCTGGCCTAGAGTGGGTGTGAAGTGGGAGAGGTGCATTTGCTATTCTCCTAGTCATTATCAGCTTCCACATAGTTTGATAGTGTGAACTCCTCACTTTGCTGAATGTTATAGTCTAGGGACAACAGGGCATCTAAATACAAATTGGTCATTTTTTATGTGTTCAAAGAAACAGTTACCTATTTTAGTGGAGGAGGAAGATAGGTTGTTAGCTTGTATGTAATTGTGCTTTATGGATGATATAAGGAATTTTTCAAGATTTTTTTCACAGCACACTGACTTTAGGATCTGACCCCTAAGATGTAACTTTACAATTAGAAATAAAGCTGGAAAGGTAGACTAGCCAGGATTTTGGAAACCCTGATTGGCAATTTGATGGGGAGATTAGAATTCTTGATTTTGAATCTTTAAAAATTTAGGCATATCAAATAATGAAGGCATGTAGATCTCTATTCAGTGAAGTTGTCTAACCTGTTTGGCTTAGAACTTGACTATCATTAGTGTGCTCCCTAATTAGACTTAACTGTGATAGAGAATAAATTTTTAATTGTAATATCCTGTTTTTACTAGAATTCTTCAAGGAGGCAGAACTCAGAAGACTGTAGTTTGCTTTATTTAACTTGAAATAGTTCTTAAAACAGGTAGTATTAAACCTATTGTTCTGAATCCTAGGAAGATAGAATCCAAAATTCAGTCATTTCTGTAATCTTGAACTTTGCAAAATTTTTGTGATAACAGAATTTTAAACATTTAATGATATGTCAATAATGTATTTGACCTATGCCACATGTCTTTAGTGGCAGATTGGCACTTCTATTTTTTTTTTCCAGTGGGAGAGAGCTTAGAATATGTTGGTTTGGCCATTTTTTGGGATTCAGAGTTTATCCTAATTTTTTTTTGGTATATGCCTTATCGAGAAAGTTTAGGAGTTACTTAGTTAGTGATAGGATATACGATCAGAGAAAGTTTAGGAGTTACTTAGTTAGTGATAGGATATATGATCAGAGAAAGTTTAGGAGTTACTTAGTTAGTGATAGGATATACGATGACTATCCTAGTTGTCATTTTCCTCCACTGCCTGTTGATGTTTGAATTGATAAAATAACATCTATATCAGTTTATCAGGTTATTTGAAAAAATTGAAAGATAATATTGGCTCAAAATTTTGTATCTAGGCTGTTGAGCGTTTTGTGGTATTTTTAAGATATGTTAATTCCGTGAAATGTTTTGAGTTATGATTTTAAGATTTTTCCTTGAGCTCTGTATTTTTATTTTGCTTTTATTAATAGAAGTAACTTAACTGATAATGACTTCACAACATTGGGGATATACTAAAAACCATTGAATTATACACTTTAAAATGGTGAATTTTATCTTAGAAAAAGTAATTCAAAGAGAAACTTTAGAAGAAAAAAATCACATAATTCCACATGTCCACTATTTTAATTTTGTACATTCCTTCTAGCTGTTAAATCTGAATATTCTTTAAAGCACTTAAAAAATAAAGTTAATATATTTCATTGCAGAAATTGGGAAATGCAGAAAAGCAAAACGAAAATAAATATTGTCATCTGTCACCTATTGATAATAACTCTTAAGTATAGGAACATTTAGTATTCTTATGTGTATCTGTAATGTTCTATGATTGCCTTTTAAATGTGTAGTTAATTGTGATTATCTTGTGATATCGTACGTTCTTTCATAACCTATCTATTGGTCAAATTGTAGACTTTAATGGCCTGTATAGATTGGATATATCATTCTTGGTCATATTGTCAGGATAGTTAAAATTGTTAGCTAGTATTAATACTATAATATCGTTATAGTTATACCTTTGCTTCAATTTTTATTTATTTTCTTAGAATAATAAAGCTTGGGAAGTTTGAATTGCTGTTAAGATTGATGCATTGTTTTAAGGGTTTTGATACATAATACCAAATTGCTCTAAAACAAGTTGTGTACCATTTTGTACGCTCATCAAGTGTTGACAGCACTGTTTTTCCTGAATACTGCCAACATTGGATATTAATCTGATTCCTAAAACGTGGTATCTTATTTTCATCTGTATTTTATTGTTGCTAGTTATTTTATTTATTTATTTTTTGAGACGGAGTCTTGCTCTGTTGTCCAGGCTGGAGTGCAGTGGTGCAGTGTTGGTCCACTGCAACCTCCACCTCCCAAGTTCAGGCAGTTCTCCTGCTTCAGCCTCCCTGGGACTACAGGTGTGCACCACCACCCCCAGCTAATTGTGTATTTTTAGTAGAGATAGGGTTTCACCATGTTGGCCAGGCTGGTCGTGAACACCTATATTGACCTCAGGTGATCCACTTGCCTCGGCCTCCCAAAGTACTGGGATTACAGGTGTGAGCCACCACACCTGGCCATTGCAAGTTATTTTTTGTTTATTTATCTTTGATATTCTTTTATAAATGGTGTGTTCCAGTTTATTTTTAAAAACTTTTTTTTTGTTAAGTTTAGGTAGGTAGGTACTCTGAGGGCATTATTATTATTTTGTTGTTGGTAGTCATTGACATTTTTTTCCAGAATTTTTTGTGTGTTGTGTTTTCTATTAGCTTGATTTTTATATTATCCAAACTTACTTACTTACTTACTCCCTCCCTCCCTCCCTCCCTCCCTCCCTCCCTCCAGGGTCTTGCTTTGTCACCCAGGCTGGAGTGCAGTGTCACAATCTTGGCTCACTGCAGTCTCTGCCTCCTGGGTTCAAGTCATCCTCTCCCCTCAGCCTCCCAAGTAGCTGGGACTACAGTTGTGTGCCACCGTGCCCAGCTAATTTTTTGTTTTTGTATTTTTTTTGTAGAGGTGATGTTTCGCCGTGTTGCCCGTGGCTGATCTTGAACTCCTGGGCTCAAGCGATCCATCCGCGTTGGCCTCTCAAAGTGCTAGGATTACAGGTGTGAGCCATTATGCCCCACCTCAATCTTTTTCTTTGTGGTTTACTTAATGTCTTCTTGCTTGATTCAAGGTTATTAGAAGTTTTACTACATATTAAATATAAAGACTAAATGACTAATTAAAGACTAATTTTTTATTTTGAAATCTTAAATCCGTATGGTTTTTTGTGAGGCAGGAATCTGATGTTTATTTTTTAAATGGTTAAGTAGCCCTCCCAAAACCGTTTGTTACAAGCTTAATTTTTAAAAGTGTATATGCTTGGTTTGTTCTCTTTCTTACCCTTTGGTTTAGTTCATTGGTCTTCCTATATAAATACTACATTCTTGGAGTTATAAATTTCCAGCAATTATGTTGTTTATTTATGTAGGAAGATTACCAGAGTTTATGTTAATTTAGGGAGATAGGCAAACAGTAAGTCAAATGATTACAAACTGCTATTTTCTGGAAAGAAATAAACATGGTGAGACTTATTTGGAGTCATCAAGGAGGACCTGCCTTTTTGAAAAGGATATTTTTTCATGCTAATTCCTGAATTACATGACAGTTAGGAAATACTAAAAAGAGAAAAAAAGGAAAATAAAGACTTAGCAGCAAGAGATAATAATCATTAATATATGCTGTGTTTATCTTCCATATTTTACTTTGACCACTGCATAATGTTTCCAGCTGTGGCTATCTGATATTTTACCATTGCTTCATCATTTGACATTTGAATGATTTGTTTTGTTTAATCTCATAATAATGCTGCAATAAAAATTTTACAGAATGGAAATTTTGGTCAACATTTTAACGATAATGCTTAATGGCTATATGTGTATTCTAATCTGAGATGGAATATGCTATAATTTTTGTAATTTATTTTATGTTATGTTATTTTTGAGACAGAGTCTTGCTCTGTCGACCAGGCTGGAGTACAGTGCGCTATCTCGGCTCACTGCAACCTCCACCTCCCAGGTTCAAGCAATTCTCTGCCTCAGCCTCCCCAGTAGCTGGGATTATAGGCGCCTGCCACCACCACGCTCAGCTAATTTTTGTATTTTTAGTAGAGATGGGGTTTCACCATCTTGGCCAGGCTGGTCTTGAACTCCTGACCTTGTGATCCACTCGCCTCGGCCTCCCAAAGTGCTGGGATTACAGGCCTGAGCCATTGCACCTGAACCTGTAATTTATTTTTTTAGTGATGGACACTAGGTTTGTTTTTACCCCTACCCTTGTTACAAATAGCATGGCAATGAAGATCTTTAAACACACAGAGTTGTGTTATATGTGTGTTGGCAAGACAGAGGGCAGTATCATTATTATTTATTTGTTAATAATTCCTGAAGTAGGATTATTAGATCAAAGTATTTGAACATTTTGTGGCTCTTGGCACATACTGGCAAATTGTTCCTTTCTTTTCTTTCCCTTTTCCTTTTTCTTTTTTTACCTTCCCTTTTTCCCCTTCCCCCTTCCTCCCTTCCTCTTCCCCCATCCTCCCTCCTCCTCCCCCTTCTCCCTCCCTCCTTTCCCCTCCCCCCTCCCCCCCTTTTCCCTCCTCTTCCCCTTCCCCTTCCCTTTTCTTCTTTTCTTTTTGAAACAAGGTCTTGTTCTGGTGCCCAAGCTGGAGCCCAGTGGTATAATCAGAGCTCCCTGCAGCCTTGAGCCCCTGGGCTCAAGTGATTGTCCCACCTCAGCCTCCCAAGTACCTGGGACTACAGGCACACACCACTATGCCCAGCTAATTAAAAAAATAAAAATAAAAAAACAAAATTTGTTTTGTAGAGATGGGGTCTCACTGTGTTGCCCAGGCTAACCTTGAACTCCTGGCCTAAAGCAGTCCTCTCTCCTTGGCTTCCTAGAGTGCTGGGATTACAGGTGTGAGTCATCATGCCTGGCCAGCAAAATTGTTTTTTAAAAGTTTATGCTACTAAAGATTATATATTAAGAAAAAAGGAAATTTTTTTTTTTTCTGAATTTGAAGAGATTTATGGTGTATTTGAAGGTTAGGCTATTCATTCCATGGATGTTATGACTGTTTTAGATGCTTGAGAGGGATTTTAAAGGTACATGAATACACTATAATAGTAGAGGAGGAAAATAGTATACACATAACTATACCATGAATCATAATGTGTTAAGTGGCATAAGAAATTTGTAAACCAAATGTTATGGAAGTTTAGAGAAAGGAGACTTTACAGCTAAAAAGCATGCCATTATCTTAATCATTTACTAATTCTTGAGAAAAAATGGTACTTTTTTCCAGTAATTCGTATATTCATGTTTTGTTTGCTTAATTCTTAATCTGAATTAATGGCTTAAATCCAGTGTCTTAATCATGGAACAGTGTAGTTAGGAAAAATACTTCGAAAATCAGTCTTACAGATTGCAGTCTATTAGCCAGATGTAGTGGTGTGCACCTGTAATCCTAGCTACTCAGGAGGCTGAGGCAGGAGAATTGCTTGAACACGGGAGGCAGGGGTTGCAGTGAGCCGAGATCGTGCCACTACACTTCAGCCTGGGCGACAGAGTGAGTGAGATTCTGTCTCAAATGTAAAAAAAAAAAAAAATGTGGTTCTGTAACAAGAGCACTATCTGGATTGACATATGTAAGAAATGTAATCTTGATAATATTCCAGTTTCATTTAGCAGTCTTTTAAAAAGTCATCAATGTGATTTTAAAAATATAAGCAAGTCATTGAATTATGATTCTTAATCTGTTTTTGCTTCTCATACATATACTATCCTAATACGGTCTTTGAAAATAATACAAGAAACTCCAGTGTCGAAAAACACAGCTATCCTTTCTTTTGACAGACCAAGAGGCCTAAGATAAACTTCATAGTATATAGGCTGAATTAGTTAAGGATGGTCATGTTTGTCAGACCTAGAGAAACTGTTCTCTTGGTATTGAATACACTCAAGATTGATTGGATAGGTGGACTGAAGTAAAAATGGTATCACATTTGTTAATTTTAATTAGCTAGATGTTGGGACAGAAATGTGAAGGCCGCATAGTCTGTCAGTATTTTAAAAGAACTCAGTACTGAACGGAAGGCAAGGACATGAAGGGAGCACGTGTTAGTGTAACTTCTTTACAGATAGAAATGTAATTCTCACATAGAAGACTCATTTAGTATGTAGTTTTCATCTTGGCAAGGAAGACTGCTCTTTCTTTCTCCATAATGGGTAATTTCTAAATCTTTCCTAGTCTAGGTCATGGAGGCCAAATACTATTGTGGGTCAAGTGGGTCCATCCTTTTCTTAGGTGACTGTATCACATAAGTCTGAAATGTAATTTTAAATATGAGATAATAATATCACCTTCTGCCTAGCTATGACTACAGTCTAGCACCAAAGGAGGTCAGAATTTCCCCCTTTATATTTAGTCCATCTTTCTGTTGAAAGCATTTGTAGATTGAGTGGTTTTTGTATTATGAATCAGGTTTATTCTTTCCCAAGGCAGGAAGTTTTCAAGTATTACATTTTTTAATACACAGCAGGTGGATTTTGTCTGAAAGATAGTTTTATGCCAGGATATTGTACTTGTTTCACTATTGAACTACAGAACCTTAGAATTATTTTAAAGATTGGGAAGGTATAACCTGTCTCCCATGAAAGACCTTTGTAGTGGTAAATTTGCCAACCTTGTTAATTTTACTCAAACTTTGTTTTTGAAAAAAAAAAAAAACCTCATTTTAAGTAATAATTTTCATGTATTTATATCTAGGTCTTGGGGTTTTTTTGGTCTGTTTTACTATATAGGAGTATATAGCCATTTAAAGCAGTGGCTAAGATACTGAAGTCTGTGGATCAAATTTTTAGCAGGGAAGGGGGATGCTGAATGGGTTCACTGACTTGCCAAACTTTCTGAAATATAATTGAGATTTTTATCATGTCTTTATATTCTGGAGACAGATTGCATATTTAGAATCTCAAAAAGGTCATCTACCTAAAATATTGAAAATTATAGGTACAAAGTATTTTATATAATTAGAAGTGTATGTCATTATTTACTGCACATGATTACTGTGCTGAAAATAATGTGTTAATTTTAAATTTTGAAACAATTCTAAACAAAAGTTACAAGTACAGTACATAACTTTTTTCCTAGGATATTTGAGATGGATGCTTCTCTTTTGTCCCCCTAAATACTTTAGTATATCTCTCTTCCTCAAGGATATTCTCCTATATAGCCATAATATACCATCAAAATCAGAAAGTAACAAGTGTATGTTATACACACACAGACACACACATTTATATATATATATGTGTGTGTGTGTATGTATTGAAAAATATAAGTGCACACTTAAATCTCCAATTTCATTCCATCACTGTAGGGGTCCTAATTTTCATCTCTCCCATATTTGTATTGTCCTCTGATGGTGAAATACCATTATCTTCCATATGTGTACTTATTTGATCAGTCCCCCTGTAATTAATCCATCACCTCCTTCAGGTTCTTCCCTTTCTTCTCTGAAAAATATTAGGGAAGAACCAGAGGGAGGTAATGGATTAGTTAATTGCAGGGGGATTAGTGTAATTAAGGGGGAGGCAGTGGACCTGCTTACCTCTCTTGTGCTGTGATGTCTTATGCAAAGCCATTCTTCTCATGTGGATGCCCCCTCATCCTATTTAACTCAGACATCTCATGCTAGTCCATTCGTATGCTCTATTAGAAACTTTTCCTCATTCCGTAGGCTCTAATACCCTAATACCCTGTTCTGGGCCACTGTGGATTTCTCTCCAGCATGGACACCTACCTCTGTCAGTCTCACGTAATGACTTTTGGACTGAATTTTTAGGAAGAAATATGGAAAAGATAGAGCTGAAATAATTTTGAAGTGTTCAAAAGCCAGTATTTGACTGTATTATAGAATTAATTGGTATGGGAATAGAATAGTTTTTTCGATGCCTAAAAATGTAGAAAAATTAGTAAAATTGTTATTTTGGACTGCCATAGAAAAAAATAGTGGAGATAAAAAGCTCTGGAAAAATTTAGCTTGGAAATTAAAATTATCTGCATATGCCTACCAGTGTTGCAGAGTTATAATATTTACATATATTTTGATAAACAAAGTAGCATGTCCCCCAAATTTACTAACAGTTGAAACAAATAGGTTGATATTTAGAAGGAAGAAAGTTTTAGACTTTGGGGCTTCTGTTTCTTGTACTGCCCAGAACTCTAAGTAAGCAGATGATAAATACAAGGTAATTATGCATATCAAAGAATCAAATGTGAAGATTTGATTGTGAAGAGTTCATTCTTAACTCAAGTTTTTAATGATCAAAGGCTATAAATTGTTTATTATGTTACAGATGGAAATAATTACAGCAATAACATAAAAGATGAGCTCTTTCATAGCATGCTTGTCCTGGTTCAGAGGGTAAATTTTAATTGAATGAATAGTAATTAAGTTTATGTACATCAGCAGTGTAAGTGCTAAGAATTACTGATCAAGCGGATGACATGAAAATGAAAATGATTACTTCTACCCTCAAAGGAATTTCCAGGGAAATGCACACTACTAATTGCATTTAATTGAATAAATGGTATAGTAATGTACATTTAAAGTGCCATGTAGTCAGGAGTTTTTATTTAGATTTATGTGGTAACTTTATTAGTCTGATAGGATTGATTAGAATCTTGAAACTAGTAACTCACTATTGTGTTTAAATTTGGAATTTACAATTTATTTTGGCAATTTTGTAAAATTTTATTCATGTTTTTGACTTATGTTTTTGTCACACCATGAAAATAAGCCTTCTGTATTTAAACTAACTTTATATCTACTTTGTAAAAGTGCAGCAGCTGTTACACTGAAAAGAATATCATACTTAGTCCAGTTTAAAACTTCAATTTCTGTCACAGACAAGCTGTATGACCCTGGACAGATCACTTTGAATCTCACTTTCCTTTTCACAACAAATATTTACCTAGTCTTTTTTTTTGAGACGGAGTCTCACTCTGTTGCCCAGGCTAGAGTGCAATGGCGTGATCTCGGCTCACTGCAACCTCCGTTCCCCTGGGTTCAAGCAGTCTTCTCCTGCCTCAGCCTCCCGAGTAGCTGGGACTACAGGCGTGCACCACCATACCAGGCTAATTTTTGTATTTTTAGTAAAGACAGGATTTCACCATGTTGGCCAGGCTGATTTCCAACTCCTGACTACAAGTGATCCACCCTCCTTAGCTGGGATTACAGGTATGAGCCATTGCTCCAAACCTTACCTTGTCTTTTCTAATCCAAGCATTGTGTTGTGATTACAAAAAGTAAACGAAGGGCAGACTCATTCATGTGTGTAATCCCAGCACTTTGGAAGGCCCAGGTAGGAGGATTGCTTGAGCCTAGGAGTTCGAGACGAGCCTGGGCAACAGAGTGAGACCCCATTTCTAAAAAAATATAAAAAATAAAAATAAAAGAGCTGTGGTAGGGTTCCTTAAGAACTTGTGGGTGTAGGATGGTGGTAGAGTGGAGATACTTACACAGGAATGCTGTGTACTGTGAGTGACCACCCCTGCCTCACAGAGGGCTTGAGATAATTGTGTATATGAGTGTACTACATATATATATTATATATGTAAAATACCTAGTACATCTGTAAATTGTATAAATGTTATTTTTAAACATATTTTTATTCGTGCATTTTCATGACTTAGTTTTAAGATCCAAAACGAGGAATGAAGAAAAGGGAAAGCAGGGATGGTAGACAATGATATGCAATTAATAAGCTAAATATTTGATTAATCCTTACTTTGGACTTCTGTTTTGGTTGAACTCTTTTGATTATAAACATTCGGGGCAAATGTGTGCTCTTTGTAATTCAGTATAAATTGCTGGGCAAAGCTCTTTTCTGGTGAGAGTCAGATTTAAAAGATGGTTGAGAATTTATTCTTTTCCTTCTTAAAACATGGTTTAGCTGAGTAGCTTAGATTCTTAAAAACACAATATGACTTTTTACCTGTCTATTCTGTGCAGGTAAATATCGTGCTCAAGTTTTTTATGTGATATGACTATTTAGTCTGAAGGGTGCACTTGCTTTATAGTTGCTGAATATTAATGCTACCCCTTGGAAACCTTTCGAGTATCTTGTTTTCCCTTGACTGTGTCAGGTATTTAATGTTAGTGATAGGAAGACTCTTAGGAATTGATTTTTTTTAAAGTTAATAAACTTTAAAAAAAGTTTTACTTTGAGATTTTGGACCTGATTTTATATATGTGGATGTTTGCCTTTGTTGTTGAATCAACATGAATTATATATTTGTTTGAAATGTGGTTGGATATTTAGATAACTCCTGTTTTTTTTTTATATAACAGATATTCAGATATATGGCTTGAAATTTTCTTCCTATAAAAACTAGGACTTGTTACAAAATGTTTTTTGATTAGAAAAGTAATATGAAGGAAGTATATGGCATTTTAAGAGAGAGGACATCACCATTGTTAAATTTTGTTATTTTTCTGCATCTTAGGCATAGCTGTAATACCATATTCATTTTGTATACTTTCTTCATCTAATGCTGTGGCAAGCATTTCTCTATGTCAGATTTTTAAAAGCTAATTTTCAATGGCTGAATATTTTTATAGGTGTATCATAATACGCTTAGCCTGCCTCCGATTGTTGGACCTGGAAGGTCTCCCTCTGCCACCACACACACACTTTTTTTATTGTTAAAATATTATTGCAGTGTTTTTCTCTGTGTGTTTCATTCCTAGAAGTAAATGGCATGGTAAAGGATGTTAACTGAAAATGTCATACCAACTAATACAGTTTCTATAGGTGTGTGAATGCTCATATGTGTCTCATCCTTGCCAATATTGAGTGGAAATCTCTTTTATTTTCCTGGAGAAGTTGGTTCTTTAGCAGGAGGGAAGCATTTGAGAGTGTCTTCAGGATGTCTGAACTTTGCAGTCTCTTCAATAAATAACTTCCCATAACTTCCCACTCTGTAATTTGCCCACCTGTATTACCCCACCCCCAAGCCTCAGACTTTAGGAAATGGCATCAGGCCTGTATCTGGAGAGTTCAGAGTTCTGTGAGGTAGAGCATTCCTTCCAATGGGACCTAGAATTCCTAGAGTTGCAAAATTCTACTGATTAGACCCAGGAGGTCTCAGGAGTCCAGAGTTGCTTGGAGCTTGGCTCAGAATTCCAAGGGGGCCCATAACTCCATGAGGCCCAGAGTTCCTGGCTCGGGAACATTGGGAGGCCTGGGATACTGTGGCTTAGACTCAAGCAGAAAGGTGAACACGGATCTTTATCAGCAGATACCAAATTTGACATTTAAAGGAGATTTCTGAGCAGCTGCAGACCTCGCCAAGACCATGGAGGTTCCACTGACTATTCCCATGCCTGTGCTCCAGCTGCTCAGGCTTGAAGGTATGTGAAATAATGTCACTACATTAGAGCAGCGTCTCTGCACACTTATGGGAGTCTGCAGCTGTGACACATAGAAGTTGGCCGTGTCCAGATTGGTGGCTCCGAAGTGGGCAGCCTTGTGCACACAGTCGTGCAGTGTGAAGCTCACCTGTCGATGCACTGTAGCCAGCATGCTGCAGAGGTAACACTCCCGAAGGGCAGCTCGAGCCCACTGCTCCAGGGATTCCTGCGATTCTTGAACTATGGGACCACTCTTGGATTTCAGGAACCTCTGGCTTCAAGGGCCCCAGCATCCGTCAGGGGCAGTGCCATGGCTGAAGCCATCAGGGCCCCAGGGTAACTGGAACACAGGCACAGGAATAGTCAGTGGAGTCTGCATTGTCTTGGTGAGGTCCACAGCTGCTCGGAAATCTTTTTTAAATGTCAAATTTGGTATTTGCTAATTTGGTATTAGAGGTTTTACATTTTATTTTACTTGCCTTTGATTATTTATTTGAACTTTTTAAAAAAGTACTGTTCTTTATTTGGAAATTTTGTACTTGCAACTTTTTTAATGTCAAAAGTCTTCTTTTTGAAACTTTTTTTGCCTAGCTTTTTATTAAGTATAGTCATGCCATTAATGACAATTTCATGGTTATATTTCTTGTGAATGTTGTAACTTAAAAATAAATGAGTACAGTACTCTTTTATTTTTAAAGAAATATAGTGAGATATAATTCACATAATCATGGTATGATTCAAATACTTCATCCCTGGTCCTTAGGGGATACGTTTTGGTATATGAGATTTATAAAAAGTAAGAACTTAAAAGGATCTATAGGTTATCTAATTCAAAGAGTTAAAAACTACCCACTTCTGCTTTGAAAGCTACTTCTTAGAACCACTGTATAGAACATGCTACCTGATGAAGAATAAATCAACACCTTGCTTCCTGTCTTCTATCCATTAGATATCCAGGTAAAATAATATCTGTTTTCCTGATATTTCTCCTTTACTTACACTCCAGCATGCCACGTGGCCAACTGTAAGTTGCCCTCTACTTTTGTAGAGCCCTTTGCTGTGTTTCTGCAAAATCTACTTTTTCTGATTCATGTAACTCAAAACTAGCTCTATTTTCTTCCAAATTAAAATTCTTACTTTCTTAATTAATGCTGGCCCAAAATAGAAATTAGAGGGAAAGTCTTATTCCAGGATCTGAAAGACTAATAGTATTCACAAGAATACTTGATTTTTTTTTTTTGAGATGGAGTCTCGCTCTGTTGCCCAGGCTGGAGTACAGTGGCGTGATCTCGGGTCACTGCAAGCTCCGCCTCCCGGGTTCACGCCATTCTCCTGCCTCAGCCTCCCGAGTAGCTGGGACCACAGGCGCCCACCACCACGCCCAGCTAATTTTTTGTTTTTTTTTTAGTAGAGACGGGGTTTCGGCATGTTAGCCAGGATGGTCTTGATCTCCTGACCTCGTGATCCACCCATTTTTAAGGAGGAATGTGTATTGAATGATCAATTAGAATTTCAGGTAATGGGAAGAATTTAGAGGAACATTGAGGGACAGCTCATAGACAGTATTTAAACCGTCAATTTCAACTCTTTTCAGTTTAGCAAAAGAACTTATAGAAACTTGGTATGTATCTTATGAAACTTTGCAGACCCTAACCTAACCTAGGTCCGGCAGTATCTTTTACTACAAAATTGGGATAATCATTTTCTAAATAATCATGAAGAAAATGTTCTGAGTAGGCAGTAAGGATTTCTCTGGTAACATGATGATTTAAAAATGTAATTGTCCACTTGAAATGGGTTGTATAAAGAATGCTTCTATTTCTGAGTATAGCAAGAAAGATCATAACATACCTCTTGGCGCCTCCCAGCCTCAGACATGTAGCAAGTGAAAGCTGTTTGAATTGGCAAATGAGGTAATTGTTGAGTAGCTGGTTGGAATGTTTGCTACTAGGTATCCAGCAGAATTGTTAGTTCTTAGTACTGGTGCAATTACAGTAATTAGAATAAGTAAACTTCTTTTAAGATAATTGTAGGGCCAGGTTATATAGAGCTTGTTTAGCTTGCCTTTTAGTATTAGCATGTACATCAGTGTGTATGTTAAAGGATACCCTAATAGATTTTGTGGAGATGAAATTGTCTTATAGTAAATTCCAGATCAACATATGTATGGAATGTATCTAATGTAGTCTAGACCAGTGGCTCCCAGTTTTTTTGGCACCAGGGACTGGTTTCGTGGAAGACAATTTTTCTGCCAGGGTGTGTGTGTGTGGGAGGGGGGCAGGATGGTTTCGGGATGAAACTGATCATCAGGCATTATATTCTTATAAGGAGGACGCAACCTAGATCCCTCACATGTGCAGTGTGCAATAGGGCTTGCATTCCTTTGAGAATCTGATGCTGCCACTGGTCTGACAGGAGGCGGAGCTCTGGCAGTAGTGCTCACTACCACTCACCTCCTGCTGTGTGGCCTGGTTCCTAACAGGCCACGGACTGTGGGTTGGGGATGCCTGGTCTAGATTGTTCTTCACAGATTAAATCTTCACCAGATTAAGTTTATTAAAAAGTAAAACAAAGAATAGCGCCCACTTGGCAAAACATCTTGGTGTGGTATCTTTTCTTCATTTTACAGCCAGATGTAAAATAAAAATAAACCTCTACTTTTAAATTTCCCATCCAGTACTTAATTTCTCACCATTTGGCTTCTCTCCTTAATACAAAACTACTTTTATTAAAGATCAGTAAAAGGCCTTCTGGTTGTCTTTTTCTTTAACTTATTTGGCATTACTGACCATTTTTTCCTTGAAACTCTTCCTCACTTTTTGTGATATTGCCTCCTGGTTTACCTGGTTGTGTTGAAGCCTGCTTTATTAGGATCCTTTCCTGTGGGGCCATCTTTAAATGTTAATGTAATCTGGCATATTGCCCTATGTCATCCTTATTTACTAGAATTTCTTAATTTTCTTTTTAGGGACAGGACAACATGAACGTAAGAATTTCTTAATTTCATCTACCTTTCAAATCATTTTGGAAGCTTCTTCAAAGTATTCCTGGAAACACTTGCCTAGATATTCTGGGCTTTGGGTCTAGGATGGAATATGATCATCTATTTTGAAATACCTCGTGAGACGACACTAATATGTATTTTGGTTAAGAACTATAGTTTGTTGCTGTCTCACCTCTTAATAGGTTTCATTTGAGGTGCTTTTTAAAATGTCAAGCCCTGTGCATTTAATTAATAAAGTAGGTATCTTGATCAAGGTCATATACTTGTAGGTGATTGAACTAGGATTTGAATTTGAACAAAATTGATTTCAAAACCCAGGAGAAAAATGAAGGAAGGAGTTAGAGGAACAAGGTAGAAAAGCTCCACAGTGTGATCACCAGCTCCTCTCAGGCTTTCCTCTTGCCTCTACTCTAACATGGTAAAACATTCTGAAAGGACTTAAAGATTCTGTTTCTAAAAATCCTTTGCTTTCTTTTCTATACAATTGCTATAAAATGGTAAAAGTGACTCCTTGAATCTACAGATATCCCAGAAAGTTGAAATGCTTATTGAAATGATACTCCATCTTTCAAAGCCTCATTGAAATGTGACCTCCTTTCCAGGCTAGTGTGATTTCTCAGTTTTCTGAAATTCTGTCGCTTTGGGGTATCTCATTCATGATTTTGATAAAATTCTGCCTTGTTTGTTCATTGTTTGTTTGCATATCTTACCTCTTCTACCATACTAAGATTTTTATGATCAAGGACTACATCTTATCTTTGCGTTCCTCATTCATTTGTTTGATAAAAATTTAATGATCACTTATAAAATGTCAGGTACTACTTTAGTCTCAGAAAATCTAGAGATTAATAAGAAATGTGTATGAAGTTGAGATGCTGAGTAAAACAAAGATAAGCAAGCATCTTTAAAGCAGGACTTCTCAGATTCTTTTATTATAAATACTGTGGGATCCCAATCCCAAAGACCTGAAGAAACCTGACTTTAGCTATTATAAACAAATATTATTGTGACTTTCTTCAAAACCTTATAAACAAATATGTGATGAATGTTTTATTTTTAGGCTTGAAATTTAACATTCTTGAGTAGTGATAGAATATGTGGCTTTCATGGACAAGTCCTCAAAGATAAAAAGGACATGGGTTATTTTAACCTGCTTATTAGGTTGAAGTACATGTGTTGTATTACTGACTCTAGTTACTCTTGTTTCTTAATTTTCATAGAGTAACACCTTAAATTGTAAATATTATGTTTTGTTTTAATAAGGACAAAAAAATTTAAAATCCAGTTATTTCCCCTTAAACTGCAGTAAAATGAGGGAATGATAATGACATTGTTGCAAAACATGTATAATGCATTTCAAAGTCAAAATAAATGTAAAATAGGCATTAATTTGGAACATTCAAAAATTTATTTGGATTTATTAAAATATTAGTTTGAAGAAATATGAAATGTTAGATATTCTTTTTATCTTGAGTAATTTTTTTCTTAAGCCAGTATATATATTATTCTGAACTCTAATCTTAAATGTTTTCTAAATAATGCAGAAGTACACTTGATTTGGGTTGTTTCCACAGATTTTGTGTTTAAGTAGAGTTTGATTTGATAGGACTGATTATAGTTCTCTATTGTTTTGCATTAATGATACTACTTCCTTCCCTTTAGTAAAGCCAATGAACAAGGATCAATTGTAGTTATAAGTCACTTTGAGATTATTAGACAAGGCTGCTATATTTTGTCTTGTAATTATAGGCCATTTGACATTTTGGTATGGAAGTAAATATTACTCTACTAAATGTGAGTAGAAATTAATATTAATGTTCAAACTCAGGCATAGCCTCACTGCTTTCAACATTCCTTTTTATTTATTTTGAGGCCAGTACCCTTTAGTGTCAATAAATTGCCAACCTTACTCTTCTACTTTACCCACCTGCATCCCTGTTTCAAATGTTTATTCCCTTCTTAAGGCTGTCTACTTCACCTTTGACCCTTATTCTTAGTAGTTGCACTAGGGTCCTTTCTTTTTCTTTGAGAAAATGTGAATAGTAATAAAATACATTCCATTGCAACTACCTATTACTGATATTCAAGTGTCCACTGTGCCAAGGTATGATTCTAATGAGATCACTTATTCCTCACACCAACTCTGTGTTGTTGTAGGTACTGCTTTTATCTGCATTTCATAGATGAGGGCACTGACACACAGAAGTATGGTTTGCCCAAGGTCACAAGACAGATTTATTGATGGAACTGAGATAAGAGATTTCAAGGAAATTTTAAGCTCTAATGGACTACTATAACCTTTGCCCCTAGACTTTTCCAAAGTTACACAACTACTTTCTTACAATTATTGGTACTTTTGAAAAAAAAATGAGATAACTTGGATTAAGGGTATGTGATACTTAAGGAAGCACAGAAAAATTTGGAATACACTTAATTTACACCTTCAGGGTACTTCTTAGGAAAAATTTCCAGGGAAGAATAATAGTATTACCAAACTATTTTTGTATTTGTCAGGTGCTATATTTTACTCTGCTACCAAGTAAAAGGACTGCTCACTCATTACAAAATAGCTTGTTTTTAGAGCTCCCAGTCACAATGATTTGAGTAAGGTGACTTTGCTTATGGGAAATAAACTATTTTATCAGGCTTATTTGAATGACATTTTGGTAACCTCTGTGTCACGATAATAGAATCATTAAGACAATACAATAAGCTACAAATACCTCATTTGTATGAGGTACTTGACTTGAGTCAATACAATAACCTACAAATACCTCATTTGTATGAGGTACTCGACTGAGTACTTTAGGAGAATATTCACTGAATCAGTGTTATTCTTGAAAGGACGTAGATCTATTATTGTATCTTGTAAAATGTTCTTTTTTCCATCTTTCTCAGCCTGCTAAAGAGGTTATGATTTAGTTTCAGGACAGATGTGGAATTTGATACTAGGGGTAGGTAGAAGTACTCAGTCTGACAAGATTAAAGGCTATTGAACTTAGTTTCTCTCTTCTTCCTCTTCTAAATTTTTAATTGCTTTATCCTTTACTTTTCCATTTGAAACTCATTGTGGTTAGTGCAGTAAAAGCAGTGGCCCTGGTGCTCAAGCATGTAATCCCAGCCCTTTGGGAGGCCGAGGTGGGAAGATTGCTTGAATCCAGGCGTTTGAGACCAGCCTGGGCAAGATAGTGAGACCTCATCTCTTAAAAAAATATTTGCTGGATGTGGTGGCATGCACCTGTAGTCTCAGCTACTCGGGAGGCTGAGGTGGGAGGATCACTTGAGCCCAGCAGGCAGAAATTGCAGTAAGCCATGATTGTGCCTCTGACTTAAACCTGCGCGACAGAGTGAGACTCTCCTCGGGGCTGGGGGGGACGTGGGTCAGGACATAGAGGTCAAGAAGCATGTTCTTTTCACCTGCTCAGAGTCTGGGAAGTATAGTATGATTAAGGACATGAGATTTGCCATTCAGATTGAGCTGTAGCTCTGCTACTTGGTGGAGGTATTTGTTATTGGCAAGTTACTTTCAGAGATTTCGTTTACTTAGCTGTAAAATTGTTTAAAGAATCTTATGTAGAGTTTTGTAATTATTGAAGTCATTGAATGCATGTGAAGTGCCTAGTTCAATGTCTTTCTTATAGTTATTGAATAAAAATATTAAGTGTTATTGTTAATGAAGATACTGGTAAAATATCCCATGTCAGATATGGTCCAACCTGGTTAACCAGATTGGAAGGTAGTTGGGAATTTTGGCACAGAGTCTTTAATGGATAAATGAGAGTGGGTATTTAGAAAGGCAGTGGAACATACTGCCTGGTGTCAAATACTGATTACCGCTTATTAACTGTTTGGCACTAGTAAGTTATTTCACTTTTGTTTCTGTTTTTTCACCTTAAAATGGTATTGATAATGATGCAGATTGAGTATCCCTAATCCAAAAATCTGAAATCTCAGATACTCCAAAGTTTGAAACTTTGAGTGCTGACGTGATGCTCAAAGGAAATGCTCATTGAACCAGTTTTTGGATTTTGGATTTTCAGATTAGGGATGCTGAACTGATGAGCAATGCAAATATTCTAAAATTTGAAAAAGCCCCACATCTAACACGCTTCTGGTCCCAAGCATTTTGGATAAGTGATACACAACCTGTAGCATCTATCTCATGGTATTATAAAGGTTAACTAAGTCAATGCTTGTAAAATACTGGCACACAGAAGAATTTATAACTTACTGGCTGTCACTGTCATTATTTTTGATGCATAGTGGTATCAGTGCTAGAGGATTTGGGGATTCAAAATTTGAAAAATGCCCCCCAGGGGACATCTCTCAACATCTGGAAGCATTTTTGTTTGCCACAGCTGGGGAGGAGGGATGCTAACTGGCTTCTAATGGGTAAAGGCCAGGGATGCTGCCAAGCATCCTTCAGTGAACAAGGCACTCCTCACAATAAAGAATTATCCAACCCAAAATGTCAGTAGTGCCAAGATTGAGAATTCCTGTAGTACAGCTGTCTGGAGCTGTAGTTGCCAGCATCTGCAGCAACCTGTGCCTGATGCCTGCCTCTCATTTACTCTGTAGTCTCTTACTGGACTCAATAATCATTTTTCTCTTAACTTTTATCCCAGTACTCCCAATCACTATATTTGCAGGTAGCCTGTTCTCAGGCATTCTTGACTTCTTTGTAGTATAACATATTATCAACCCCTTTAAATATTAAAAGTTAAAATTAAATATTATATAATTTATGGTTCTTGTAGAAAAACTGATGTACAAAGAAGAAAAATTTAAATGTTTCATAACCTTTCCCATCTAGAAATAAACACTGTTACAAAGTTGGTATATTCACTTTTATTATTACCCTCCCCTTAGCTTCCCAAAGAAAGAAAAGCTTATAAAATATTTTATTTTTAAAAAACTAAATTCTAAAGATATTTAGTAAAAAGCAAGTTTCCTTTTTTCTCTCACCTTCATTTCCAGTCCTGTCTCTAGAAATAAGCATTAAATTGGTGCAAGTCTTTTGGCATTTTTTTATACTTTTATATACACCAGGCATTCCTATGTCAATTTTTTTGTGTGTGTAAACAGTACCATGCTATAAGTACTGTTCTGTGAATGTGTTTTCCCTATCACTGAATATACTGTATATATATATATATATATATATATATATATATATGCACACTGAATATTCCTGTCAGTATATTCTTAGCAATTTTGTGGTATTCTGTAATATCTTTATCATGATTTATACAGTCAGCTATTAATGAAGATGGATGTTCGTAGTTACAAACAGTGCTTAGGTTCCTTGGATTTCTAGGCACACATATAAATGCTTCTGTAATGTACATTTCTGAAAGTGAAATCCTGGGTCAAAAGGCATGTAGATTTAAATTTTGATAGATTACCAAATTATTCTTCAGAAAAGCTGTAGCAGTTTACAGTTTCACCAAGAACCACCCCTGATGGTTGACTTACTTTCTTTAGGCTTATTTTAAGCATGAGTTTTTCTCCAAATACTTTAGTCAGATCTCTTAGATTTTTATGTGTAATACTCATTTTGTTTGTATTTGAGTAATTTTCACATAGGAAGAGTTAAGGAGAGATATCTAAGTAGGTGGATGGATTGTGTTATTTTTTATTAATTTTTAATTTCACTACAGAGAATTCAGAGAATATGATCTGTAGGTTCCAGCATTGATTGATTTTTCTGTGTAGCCTTACATAGGATTAGCTTATTTAAGTATTCCATAGGTTTCAAAAATATGTTTATTCTTTGGGTAGAAATTTGTGTATATATATTTGACAATTAAGCATATTATTTAAATCATTTTTATTTTTTCAGCGCTTGATTTATCCATATCCAAAAGACCTATTAGTCTTTTAATGTGGAACTTGCTAACTTCCTGTTGTTTCCAAGTTTTTGCCTTAAATATTTTTAACATTTTGTTATTTATATTCTTACTTCTGTCATATCAAACTTCCATGTGTTTCTAATTTCCTTAAATGAATCACAGAAATAATACAACTACTTATTGAGCACTTAATGTGTACCAGGCACTGTGCTTAGATTTCACATATATTACCTAATTTAGTCCTCATAGTTCATACTCTTATACTAATTTGATATGTAAGAAAACAGAAAATGCAAGTATCTTGCTCACTGTAATTATGGAATTATAATAATGGAATTATACAGTATGTATTCTTTTTAGATTGGCTTCTTTCGCTCACCAGTGTACATTGGTCTGTGTCTTTTCATGGTTTGGTAGCTGATTTCTTTTTGGTGCTGAGTGATATTCCATTTTCTGGATATACCACAGTGTATTTATCCATTCAACTACTGAAGGACATTGTGGTTGCTTCCACGTCTTGGCAATTATAAATAAAGCTGCTGCAAATACCTGTGTGCAAGACTTTGTTTTTAACTTAGCTGGGTAAACATCAAGAAGGGCAATTGCTGGATCATTGCCTTGTGTCCTCACTGCTCTTAAAGATCAGATTTGTTCAGCTTTTTACTTCTTAGAATGGAGTGGCAACTTCCAAGCTCCTTATGTACGGAACCAGAAAAAGCAGACTGAGTTCTCAACTACTTTTTGGTACCCATTTTTTCTGCCTCCTTACCCTGAATGAAACTGGGCTCTTTGAGGATCATTTCCCCTGTGGCATATAACTCAAGGGGGAGCTTTTGTTTCACCTCATGAGCCTCAAGGTGGGGAGATGGTCTTGGTTACTTTCCTTATTTCTCATCGAGGTTTGTGTTAAAGCTTTCTGTTTCTTTGGGATCTTCCAATTTATAAGGAAATAGAAATCACTTTAGTTCAGAATAAATTCTTCTAAAAGTTAAATATAAAGTTCTCAATTATAGGAAAAAATAATTAAGGTCTCTTTGATTTGGCTTTTCTAATTGAATTCGATTCTAGGGGAAGAAGTGTTTTGATTTTCCTGCTTCCTTGATTCTAAGATAAGATCTACTCTGAAACATATAATCAGATTTGATTTGAGGGAGGTAAATAGTACAGTCAATTACATTTTGATTATGAGACATTTGTTTTTAGAAATATTGGGGGGGCAAAATTGTGTCTTAGAATTGAGGAAATTGAACACTTATCAATCTGTTATGAAAGATTTGCTTTGCCCAGAGCCAACTTAAAAAGAAAACTACAACTAACATAGAAATAACTCAAGAATAAATGTGGAGTTGAGAACTAGAGAAACACATTACACAGGAGCGCAATGTTGAATTGGAATCAGAAATTATCTTTTTCTTGGCCAAATGATACCCTTTATTTGCAGTGTTTACTTTGATAGAGATCACCCAGTTAGTGTAGCTATGGCTCACATTGTAATTGGTCTTAAAAAAATAGGAAACCTAATCATTTATCTTTAAATTGCAGTTTTCCCACACATTTGATAAGTTTTTAAACTTTCATAACCATGGGTAAAGTTTCTTGAAATACAAAACAGCTTGGTTTTAATGCCGCTTGGGAATTGAATTAGAAAGCTTTGGTCCATAATTTCAGTGTTAAGTAGTCTAGGAATTGATGGAAGTTAATTTATTATTTATATATCCCCTGATATGTTAAATATCTCATAGCTGAGTTCAGGGTATACAGCGTATTACTTCACATAGTCAGTGTTAAGAATTTAAAAGATAAAGAAAAAATCCAATGGGAAAAAGTATTAACTGAAAGTATAATTAGGTATTTGCTAATTTTTAAAGAGTATTAAAAAAGCAGAAACCATTTAGAAATTTGATAGTAGATAGTAGTATGAGGTGTACATACTGTTTAGAATAAAGGGAGAAACCTTCATCACTGTTTCCAAAAAGGAAAGTTACTCAAAAAAAGAGGGGGTGGGGTGGTGGCAAATAGTCTAGTCCTTAACTAGGAAAACCATGAACCACTTTTATTTCTTGTTTTTTGGGACAGAGTCTTGCTCTGTCACCCGGGCTGGAGTGCAGTGGTGTGATCTCAGCTCACTGCAGCCTCTTCCTACTGGTTCAGGCAGTTCTCTTGCTTCAGCCTCCTGAGTAGATGGGATTACCAGGCATGTGCCACCGGAACAGGGTAATGTTTTTGTATTTTTAATAGAGACAGGGTTTTGCCATGTTGCCCAGGCCTGTCTTGAACTCCTGAGCTGAAGTGATCCCTCCGCCTCGGCCTCCCAAAATTCTGAGATTACAGGCATTAGCCACCACGCCCAGCCCCCACTTTTATTTCTGATTTTAGTAATTTGAGTCTCTCTCTTTTATTCTCAATCTAATTTATGGTTTGTCAGTTTTGTTTATTCTTTTGAAGAACCAACAATTGGTTTTGGTGATTTCTGTTCTTTTTTTGAGACAGAGTCTAGCTCTGTCGCCAGGCTGGCGTGCAGTAGTGCGATCTTGGCTCACTGCAACCTCCGCCTCCCAGATTCAAGCAATTCTCCTGCCTAAGCCTCCTGAGTAGCTGGGATTACAGGCACGCCCTGCCACGCCCAACTAATTTTTGTATTTTTAGTAGAGACGTGGTTTCACATTGTTGGCCAGGATTATTTCAGTCTCCTGACCTCATGATCTGCCCACCTTAGCTTCCCAAAGTGCTGGGATTACAGGCATGAGCCACTACACCTGGCCGATTTCTATTCTTTTGGTTTTTTTTTTTTTTTTTTTGAGACAGAGTTTTGCTCTTGTTGCCCAGGCTGGAGTGCCAATGCACGACCTCGGCTCACTGCAACCTCCGCCTCCTGGGTTCAAGCGATTCTTCTGCCTCAGCCTCCCAAGTAGCTGAGATTACAGGCATGCGCCACCACACCCAGCTAATTTTGTATTTTTAGTAGAGACAGGGTTTTACCTTGTTGGTCAGGCTGGTCTTGAACTCTTGACCTCAGGTGATCTACCCTCCTCAGCCTCCCAAAATGCTGGGATTACAGGCGTGAGCCACCACACCCGGCCCAATTTCTATTCTTAAAATCTCTTTTATTTATCTCTGCTCTAATCTTTATTTTTTCTTGTTTTTGCTAGCTTTGAGTTTAGTTTGCTCTTGTTTTTCTAGTTCCTTATGGTGTAAACATAGGTTGTTTATTTAAAATCTTCATTTTTATATGTGTTTACAACTATAAATTTCCTTCTCAGCACTGCTTTTTCTGTATTCCGTAAGTTTCGGCATGTTGGGTTTTTATTTTTATTTTGTCTCAGGGTATATTCTAATTTCCCTTGTGATTTCTTTGATTCATTGGTTGATAAGAATATGTTGTTAGATTTCCAAATATTTGTCAGTTTTCCTAGTTTCCCTCCATTACTGATTTTTAGTTTTGTTTTATTATAATGGGAAAAAATGCTTTGCTTGATTTCACTTCTTTAAAATTTATTAAGACTTGTTTCTTTTAGTCATTCCTGAAAAATGTTTTACATGTCCTTGAGAAAAGTGTGTAGACTGCTGTTGTTGGATGCAGTGTTTTGTCTATGTCTGTTAGCTTCAATTGATTTACAATTTTCTTCATATCCTCTATTTCCTTGTTTATTTTCCGTCTAGTTGTTCTGTCCGTTATTGAAACTGGAGTATTGAAGTCTCCAGCTATTATTATAGAACTGTCTGTTTCTCCCATTAATTCTACCAATGTTTGCGTTACATAATTTAAAGTTCTGATGTTTGGTGTATATATATGTTTTTAATTGTTACATCATCTTGGCAAAGTGACCCATTTATCAACATTTGAAGTCCTTTGTCTTTGATAATAGTTTTTGACTTGAGACTATTTTGTCTGATATTAGTGTGGCTTCTCTACTTTTCTGGTTACTATTTGCATGAAGTATCTTCTTCCAACCTTTTACTTTGAACCTATGTGTTTTCTTAGATCTACAATGTGTCTTTTACAGATACGCAGTTGGGTCATGTCATTTTATCTATTATGACATTCTGTGCCTTTAATTGGGGGAGTTTAATCAATTTACATATAAATACTAATAAGGAAGAACTAACTTGCCATTTTGTTTTCTGTATGTCTTTTAGCTGTTTTGTCCTTCATTTCTTCCATTACTGCCTTTGTTTGTGTTTACTTGATTTTTTTGTAGTGACACAATTTGATTCCCTTCTCTTTTTTTTTTTGGTATATTTTATAGAAATTTTCTTTGGTTATTATAGGGATAATATATAATATCCTAAAGTTATTACAGTCTCAGTTTTTTATACCAGTCTAACTTAAATCACATTGAACAACTACACGTCCACTGCTCTGTCCCTCTTTTATGTTATTGATGTCGTAAATTACATTATTATACATTATGTACCTATTAACACAGATTCATGATTTTTTAATGCATTTGCCTTTAAAAACTCATAGAAAATATAAGGTGAACTTGCAAACCAAAATTATAATAATACTGGTTTTTATATTTGCCCTTGCATTTACCTTTATGGGATCTTTATATCTTTATATTGCTTTGAGTTACTGTCTAGAGTCCTTCTATTTCAACCTGAAGGACTACCTTCAGTATTTCTTGTAGTGCATGTGTAGTGATAATGAACCTCCCTCAGGTTTTGTTTACTGGGGAATGTCTTTATTTCTACCTCGTTTTTAATGGTCAGTTTTGCCAGATACAGAAGTTGCATTTGACAGTTATTTTCTTGTAGCACTTTAAATGTATCATTGCACTGCCTTCAGGCTTCCAAGGTTTCTGCCAAAAAGTTGGCTTATAGTCTTATTTGAGGATTCTGTCTATGCAGTGAGTTGCTTCTCTTTTGCCACTTTCAAGATTCTGTCTTGGCTTTTGACAGTTTGATTGTAATCGTGTTGGTATTGGTTGTGAGTTTTTCTTATTTGGAGTTTGTTGAGATCCTTGGATTTGTAGATTCATCAGTTTCATCACCTTTGGGAAGTTTTTTCCTTCATGTAATCTCTGTGTTCATTTTTCTTCCTCTGAAACATCCATTGGGTATATATTGGTCCAATTGATTTATTTCATAATCTCTTGGGCTCTGTTTAATTTTCTTCTTTCTTTTTTCTTTCTGCTCAGATTTGATAATTTCAGTTGTCTTCAGATTTGCTGAGTTTTTTCTTTTGCCTACTCAGTTCTGCTATTGAACCTATATAGTGAAATTTTCAATTATTGTATTTTTCAGCTCTACAGTTTGTTTTTATAATTTCTTTTTATTGATATTCTCATTTTGCTCATTATTTTCCTGATTTCCATTCATTTTTTTTCTTTAGCTCTTTGGGCATAGTTCAGACAGCTGCTTTAAAGTCTGTCTAATAAATCTAATACCTGTATTTCTTCAGGAATGGTTTCTGGAAATTTTTGTTCCTTGGAATGGGCTATGTTTTCCTATACCTTGTTGCATGCCTTGTGATGTTTTTTGAAAACTGAGTATTTGAAAGAGTCACCTCTCTCAGTTGCACACTGGCTGTGTACTACTGGGGCATTTCTCTGCTGATTAGTTGAGCATGCCCTTAACCTAGTGATCACCCTAAGGTGAAAGCTTAAGGTCTTCTTTTCTGAGCATTTGTGTTGCCTAGGCCTATGGGTCGCTTTCTCAATTCCTCCTGTATGCATGGCTGCTTTTGAATGTCTTAATTTCCCAAAGAGTCTCACCTGGATACTCAGATGGTCTATTGTATCTACCCACTGTAATCTTATGCCCCAAACATCTATTGTGTCCCCTTGCAGCTTTCATAAATGGTGCCCATTGATTCTCTCACCCAGTGAGGTCCCAGTTAGGCAAAACAGGAATCAGTTCTTCTGGCAGACCAGAGAGGTTAAAATGTTACAAGTTAGGTCTGCACTCTTCCCGCTCATTTGAAGGGAATGAATTGGGAATTGGTTTGCTGCCTCCTTGAGACCCAGATAAACTGCAGAAGGGGTGGGACAAGATCACAGAAAAATGTCACAAAAGTTTTACATATTTTTTTTCTTAATTGGGCATTTGCTTCATTCTGTAGACCTTTGTTTTTCACAGGTCCTGTAAGGTTAATTCAACTAATTTCTGGTTGTTTTTGGTGTTTCTGTGAGGGAATGAGGCTTTGAGCTTTTTAGTTTGCTGTTTTGCTGATGCCACTCAATAATACTTTTTAAATTATGAAAATAGCAGAATCATATTGAAGGAAGTTTACAGCACCCAGAAGTATAACAAACTAAGAAAAATCATCCGTATTGTACTATCCCCAGAGTAGCCACTATTTACATTTTGGTGTGTTACCTTTCAGACTTCTATTTTTCTTCCTCTCTCTTTTCCCTTTGTCCTCTGTCGTCTTGTTCCCCCACTCCTCACCACAAATAAAAAGGGGTAAAAAACTAAAAAAAACCTCTAAACACAATTTACTGAGTACAGTGTTAATTTTTTAATTAGCATACTTTTGTTTTTAATTTCCCAAAACATTATTGTATATACTAAAATTATCATTTATATTTCCAAAAGGAAATATTTTAGATATTTCTGATAACATCCAAATGCTTGGGTTTTATTCTAATCTTTCTGCTTTCAAGGTATAAGAGTTAAGAAAGAATCGAGTGTGGCCAACCCATGTTACTTTCCTGTGACTTAGACATTTTTGGCATTTTTACATCTAGTAAAAATTGGCATGCCCTCAGTCAAAGGGGGGTAAGCCCAGACCACGTGGAAAGGATCTTACCTCTTTTGAGAGCTAATATAAAAAGAATTCCTCCTAGACATAAAAATATTGTGACATCAGTTACTTAGGCTAAACATGCCTATTATTCTAAGTGAATTATTAACAATAAATACTTTAACTCTGTGCCGTGTTAATTATCATAATATGGTTTATAATTTATTTTAACCTTAGGTTATATATACCTTGAAGCCATTTATATTTTCATATACTTGTAATACTTACTATATACTAGACTATGTATGTTAGACTAGACATGGAGAGTCAAAAAAGAGTACGTGATCAGAGTACAAATCATGCCCTAGCTTCCTTCATGTCTACCTCCTACCTCGAGTAGAAGCAATATAAAAAGTAATTACCTAAGATTTTTTGGATTCTAGTTTGGGAGAAGCACCCTTATATTTAGGCTGATGGGTGGCTGAATTAGAAAGTATTTTTTTGTGATTTAGAATTTTATACGGAGATGTTCATTGTGATTAATTATTCTTTGTATTAGCAGATTTTTGCTTTTTGTAGTTGCATGATTTCTTGTTTTGATCATTCATTATTGTCTATTAGTAAAGAAAAACTTTATTTCACTCAAGCAGCGACATATAATCCAACTTGGATTTTTTAATAATGACATTTTTCTTTGGGAATAACATTACTGTTAAAAATGTAGATTATTAGATACATTACTTTTAATGAATATAAGTGGTTTAATTAGAAGACTGAAAAGAATCCCTGGAAACATGAGTCTGATTTGATAGCTAAGCAACTGAGGACAAGATACTTATTCTCTGTAGCATATTTTCTAATGTCATTTCATTGTCTCACCAAGAAGTACTTGCATAAGGCAAGTTTGATTATAGCATCTGTTAAATATTTAAGATTGCGTAAAGTGGGTGAGTTTAACAGATATTTTCCCTTATTTCTTTTAGGTGAATCTGGATTGGGAAAGTCGACATTAATCAACTCATTATTCCTCACAGATTTGTATTCTCCAGAGTATCCAGGTCCTTCTCATAGAATTAAAAAGACTGTACAGGTATGGATATTAGTATTGTTAATTGATAAGCTGGAATAATATTAATACACACAAAGCACATGTTGTAACTTTTATTAGGCTTCCTTAGAGGTAAGATGCAAATTTGTCCTTAGCCAGTGTATGATGGTAAATATGACTTTATAAAATTAAAAAAAAAAAGTACAGTTCATCAGAAGAATTATCTTGGCTAGAACTTCCCAAATTTGTCTAGAGGACTCTCCTAGAGATGACACTGTGACATAGTAACCAATTCCCCTGGAGTTGTGCTATCTAGTATGGTAGTCATTTGCCACATGTTTAAATAAATTAAAATTAGTTAAATTAAAAATGCAATTTCTCATTTGCTCCAGATACATTTCAAGTGCTCAACAGCCCATGTGGCAAGTGGCTGCCATTTTTTGCAGCACGTATATGAAGATTTTCATCATTGCAGAAAATTGCATTAGATGGTGTAGAGAAAACATGATTTATAGAAAAGCTATTGTTATTTAAATATAGTGTTCTATATTAGTCAGTGGGATAATACCATATCGTAGTTGAATGGTAATAGCGATTCTGTAAGACTCCCAAGGTGTATGTGATCTGATTTACTAGTTCTCAGTCTTTGCTATGCATTCCAATCCTCGGTATCCTGTTAAATTTAGTTCTTCTAGTAGGTCTGAGATGGGCTACAATTTCTACATTTCTAACAAGATCGCAGGTGATGCTGATGCTGCTGGATGGTAGATCACACTTTATAGAGCAAGGGGCTAGATTCTAGATATGCACTTTTTATTAAATAGTACAGCAGCCTGTAGCCACATGTGGCTATTAATCTTTGAAATGTAGGTGGTCTGAATTGTGATGTTCTGCAAATATGAAATATACCACAGATGTCTAAGACTGAGCATGGAAAAAAAAATCTCAGTAATTTTTTATATTGATTGTATACTGCAGTGATAATATTTTGGATGTATCAGGTTAAATAAAATTGATTGATTTCACCTTTTTCCTATTTTAAAAGTGGCTACTAAGAAAATTATAAATTATATGATTGACATGGTATTTTTGTTTGGCAGCACTGCTCTAAACTGTTGATTAAAAATATTGTTGGTGAGCTCTGCTTATGTGATATATAGGACATGAGCAGAGAGGAGGCAAGTGAACAGTTCTGGCTGGAGTTGGCTTCATTGAGGCAGTGATGCTTTTAGCTGGATTTGAAGAAGTGGTAGTGATCATCCCAGTGCACAGGATGGAGGGACAGTCTGTATATTCTGGGCAGTAACTCATATATATCAAACTACAAGATGCAGTTTAGTAACTAGATCCCAAAGGAGTAATTTTGTGAAGTGAATTTCTTATTTCTCCTTTTCAGTGTTTCTATTTTAGGATTTTTTTTTTTTTTTTGGTAACCTTTATAGGGCTTGAGATTTAAAATTACCTGCAAAATTATGCTCTAAAAACTTGATCCTACATGCTTATTTATTTTGTGATAAATATTGGAAATTTTAATCCTAAGCAAGAAAATGAACTTTGAACTTTCTTAATTTGGGTATCTATTAGGAATACCTTAATTTAGGTATTTATGAATTTAGATATGCAAGATAAAACTAACCACTACCCAAATTAATGTACAGTTCATTTCCAGAACCCTAGTTTCTTCTGTGTGCTCACTGTCATTCAGTATTACACCCCCCAAAGATACACACCTTAACTGACTGCTTTCTCCATAGATAAATTTGACTGTTCTTGAATGTTACATACATATACTTTTTTGTATCTGTTTTCTTTCAGTGAAGATTACGTCTGTATTATTTACTCATGTTGGGTGTAGTTCTTTTTCGTCGTCATCGTATGATACTCCATTGTGTGAATGTATCAGTATATCCTTTATTGTTTATTTTAGATAAGCCTTTGGGTTTCAGTTTTTTACTAATAGGAACATTCTTGTGTATGTCTTGTTGGACTTAGGCACTCATTGCTGTTGTGTGTGCATAAAGATATAAAGGTATTTGAGTCTATTTTCTTTGATTTCTAGTGAGGTTGAACATGTCTTTTGTACTCATTAACTGTTATTTCATGAAAGTGTTTTGATAATATTTTCTGTCATTTTATTCCTGATTTATAGGAGTTTTAAAAATCTAACTAATAATCCCCTACATTTTAGATATTGCAGACATTTTCTCCCCAGGCAAGCATCTGTTAAAGATGTGACATGCCCTCAATTTATTAGAATTCTTACATTGGCCTAGCTTCAAAATAAATTGTCTAAACCCATTTTACCTTGCTTTAAAATAACACTTCAAAAATATCCTCTTCTGTTGTGAATATCTTCCCAGAAACTCTCTTTATCTTGAAAACAAAGGGGTAATAGAGGTAAGAATATCTCTAGGAGGATTTTTAAGACAGAAGCCTGTACACCACTGTTAAATATCTTTTCTTTACCAAAAGGAAGACCTGTAACATATGAGAACCAGATTGATCCTTACTGGAATCCGGTAGAAGTCCTCTTTCCTGATTGAACCATGGAGGTGTATTCTTTTATATACTGGAAACCAGTTGAAGATCATCTAAATTCTTTTGCCCACTTACTCAGGAAAGAACATGCCATATTACAGACAGGGTCGGAGTCATTCAAGAAGCCTGAATGTAGTTAGAAAATGAGAATGTAATCTTTTTGATAGTTGGCTGGCTCCTTACCAAGCCCAGTAGTCTAGCAGATGATCTGCCCTTGGAAGCTAATAAACTCTCACAGTAGAGGGGAGTGGTCACCAGTATTGTATCTCAGTCCAGACATATTAGACTGGTAAACATACAGTCCTGAGTTTCAGAAGACAAACGTTTATGAAAATGGAGAGAAAAACTGTCTCCTATTATGTGGCTGAATAAGGAGCAAGATTTTAATAAAGACCATGATCTCATATTCTCCTCCCTGGGCATTATCTATTTATAAGAGACTTGTATCTTAAAGGAGATATTCATTCACATTCACAGTCTTGGAAGGAATGGGAAGCTGTGTACACTGAACAGAGAGCTGATTTTTAGCCTCCTGTGTGTAAAATAGCAGTTCTGATTCAAGTGAAGTTTTCAGTATTGATAGAAGCTCATTAAGATTAATTCTTAACCTCTCATCTCGGACCTCAGGACCCTGAGTTATATCTGTGCATTTCCAGATGCGAGCTGACACCAGTCCTGGAATTCTTTATACCAGTGCTTCTCAAACTTGAGCGCACATCACGGTCACCTGGAAGGCTTGTGGAAACACAGATTGCTGAGTCCCTTTCTTCATGGTTTGCTATATAGCAGGTTTGAGGCAGGGCCCAACTAATTTGTATTTCTGTTTAGTTCTCAGAATGTATTACTGCCAGCCTGGGTACTACATTTTGAGAACAACTGCTGTGCTGCAAACTGGTTTTATCCTGTGTCTGTCAGGGTGAAAGGAGGAGAGGGAAGTGTTTTACCTTAGTTCTTTCAGAATGTTTCAAGTGGAATGAAATGGTACCATGTTACCTCCATTTTTTACTTATATTTTTCTAAAAGATTGATGAAAATGAAGTGAAAAAAATTGAACATTTGAGCTCTACTTCATGTTTCGGTATCAAATATAGATACCCAGATTAACAAAATTTTTTGGAAAAATATTGCTTACAGTGTTGTATGTATGTTAACAATTAAGCGTTATTTTATAATTTTGTTCCATTTGAAAATTTTTATATTTATTTATTTATTTTTGAGATGGAGCCCTGCTCTTTCACCCAGCTGGAGTATAGTGGCGCGATCTCGGTTCACTACAACCTCCACCTCCAAGGTTCAAGTGTTTCTCCTGCCTCAGCCTCCTGAGTACCTGGGATTATAGGCGTGTGCGACCACGCCTGGCTAATTTTTGTATTTTTAGTAGAGATGGGGTTTTGCCTTGTTGGCCAGGCTGGTCTCGAACTCCTGACCTCACGTGGTCCGCCCGCCTCGGCCTCCCAAAGTGCCGGGATTACAGGCGTGAGCCACCAAGCCTGGCCTGCATTTGAAAATTTTTAAATCATACTTCATGTCACTGAAAGGGTATCATCTGTCTTTTCTTGGGAAGAAATTATCCTTTTTTCTGAGATTAAAGTCCATTTTAATTTTCTCTTAATGTATTAAGATACTTCTTTTGTGCAATGACACTGTTAGATTTTTTAAAGTTCTTAGTTGGAAACTACGCTGTTCCCCTTTGAAACTTTTTATTGGTCCATGCAGTGTTTTTTTTTTTTTCTTTCCGAGATGGAGTCTTGCTCTGTTGCCCAGGCTGGAGTGCAGTGGTGTGATCTCAGCTTACTGCAACCTCTGCTTCCTGGGCTCAAGCAATTCTCCTGCCTTAGCCTCCCAGGTAGCTGGGATTACAGGCACGTACTACACCTGGCTAATTTTTGTATTTTTAGTAGAGATGGGGTTTCACAATGTTGGCCAGGCTGGTCTCGAACTACCGACCTCAACTGATCCTTCCACCTCAGCCTCCCAAAGCGCTGGGATTACAGCTGTGAGCCACCGCACCTAGCTGGTCCCTGAAGTTTTGTAAATCAAACTTTGTAGATGAAGTGGGTGCAAAATTTTGAAAGTGAGAAAAGGTGAAAGCAGTATGTACTTCTCTGGGGTAACATACTTGATAGACTCCTTGAAAAATTTTCACAGAGCCCTATCAGGACACTCTCCTGTTGACAATTGGTCCAGTTTTGATAGTTTTTGAGCCATTCACATAACATATTTGAATGCTTGTCTTAAACTAGGTTTTGGGGCTACAAAGATGATAGACAAAAAGTTCTCAAAGATCTCACAGTTGTGGGAAAAATATGGACAAACAATTATGACTTAGTGAGAAAGATGCTTTTGTAAGGTGCTGTAGAGGTGACCTTGGCAAGGTAAATTTTAATGAAGTGGTAGCAAGATGGCAGTGGGTTGAGAAGTGAGTGGTGAGTCAGTGAGGATGGGTGATGGCTATTAAGGAAGGGATGAAAAGGGATACCTAGGAGTGAGTATAGAGGACTCAGAGAGTGGTTTGATGATTTCCGAAAGAGACCTGAGAATGGTTATATCCTGTGGCAAGTCATTCTCTAAGAAATGAGAGATTGACGATAGAGGGGAAATAGTGTAAACGGTTGTCAAGATGAATCTAAAATGGAAATTAATCAGTTCCCTAGAACAGATTGAGAAATTAGCTTTAGGAAAAAGATATATTTCACACACACTGTACCATGGAAGGTACAGTGCTGATTCAGACAGACTGGGAATGGTCTCATTTTTAAGTGGAGATATGAGGTACTTCACTGAGCATTGTGACAGACATGGGCTTGGGAAGAGCCTACTGGGAAATGGGAGAGGCATGAGTCTAAGGAGCACATAAGAGGAGTATTAGCAGGGAAATTCTTGTTGAGGTTGAAAGTCATGAATTTTATGGTATAGGAATAGAAAGATGGGTTAATCCAGAGTGGGATTTGAGTTGGAAAGGGAAAGAAATAAAGGTTTTGGGAAGGAGGTTGCTAATAGAAAATGAGAGGGGCAAGGGATTTGAGGTCTCAGCGTAAGGAGACAGGGATATGAGAGGTGGAGAGGTTCAGGATAGAAGGCCAAGTTAGAGTTTTGGGATCAACTTTCTAAGTAAAGTAGTTCTGGGTCTTGATGAGAAGGAAGTATTTTTTAAGCATAACTGTTTTACTATTGGTCACTTCCTCTTTCATTTTCTTGTGGAACATGATGAAACATGTAAGATGATATTTGTCTTTTGAGCCAGTAAATAAGCAAAATAGATAGTTTTTGTGTTTGAGCTAAGTGGAGTATCTCAGGCCATTCCAATGTCTTCAGAGTTTTGGCTGTAATGCTACCTCTTGAGCAAGTGAAGGTAGAGGTAGGCTCTTGACAGAAGATTTTAACCCTCTCTTGAAAATGTTATGTTCTTAATTAAATAACATTTTTTATTTACCTTAATAAGTGGCATGTAAACATTAAGTTAGGTTAGTTTATATGACACTGTATAATAAACATTGTTTGACTTTTTTTCCTCAGATGGTAAAACTGAAAACTCAGTATTCTGGAACTCTTGTATACTGTATACACTCAGTATTAGAAAATGAGTACCTTGGATTTCTGGAATCTCGGATGCCAAAAGAGGTCTCAATAGATGAATTATACATAGATGATACATGGACGATAGCTTTAGTTTTATTTATTTTTCAGGGAAAAACAGTTGAAAATGCCCTTGATTCATTCTTTTGGTATTAAATGATGCAGCTAATCTTAGAGAACCCTGAGTGATGCCATAAAGATGTTGATGTGACCTGCTTAAGGAAAGTGCGTGGGAAAGTGGCCATTTGGAATAGATTTGTTAGAAAAGTTTGAAATTCTTGGACTTGAACTAATTTGTTTTCAATGGATCCCATGAGGATACTTGTAAAAGCAGATGATAGGATACAGTTGGATCCTGTGAATGGCACTAGTTTACAGTTATGTTTTCTGGATCTCTTCCATATGTCACTGACTTCTTTGTATTTGACCATGTATGGATACACAGAATTTTGTAGGCCAGAGAAGAAAAGAAGCTTTATAAACATTCCTTAAAGTGTGTAAAATACAAATCTTCATTTATCTTAGCAAGTCAATAAGTAATTAAGTTGTTGAACTGATTTTTTTTAAAAAACAGGGAAATATCTTAAAATTTAAGCTGTTAAGTTAAAATGTGTAATTGGTATACAGCATATTACTGAAGGTAGAATGGGCTTCGTTTGGTAATAAAGGAACCAGAAATAGTTGGAAGTAAAATTGGGAGATGATTCATGTAGATTTACTATATTGTTGTATCACTTTCTAGTGTGTAGTACTATGTTATTTAAAAGAGTAAGTAGGTAAAGGAGTGGTATGATTACTTTGGATATTTCTGCTTCAGCCACAGTTACCATGAATAAATGATCTGTCTTTATAAAGGAGATGGAAGTGAATTCAAGATATTGAGATGTTAGATTTGACTGGGTTGTCCTTTGGCTAGAAGATCACCAGATAAAATGTAAACCTCCTAAACTAGATGAGATGATACCATTAAACATTTTTTTTTGGCCCAGCACTTTGGGAGGCTGAAATGGGAAGGAAGATCGCTTGAACCTAGGAGTGAGGCTGCAGTAAGCTATAATCTGCCATGCACTCCAGCCTGAGCAACAGAGTGAGACCCTGACTAAAAAAAAAAAAAAAAAAAAAAAAAGTTTTTCCTTTGGTTCTCATGATCTCACACTGATGAATCTGATTGTTCTCTCTGAGTTATTTTGCCTCTCTCATGTTATTAGGGTAACCTGATAATAGACATGTTATCTTAGTTGTGTGGTATGTGACAGTGATCTCCTAAATGATGTGCATCAATCATTGATACTGAGGATGATTAGAAAATGTTACAACTGTTATTGATGTTTACTTTTTTAATCTACAGATTAATGATAATACATATTAATACTTAATATTCAGATTGCCAATAGTATATATTTGGTGGATAAATATCTTTTGGATCTGCAAAATTTTCACTTGATAGTTTATATCAGGATCAAAGCAGTTTAAAGAACATTAATCTAAAAGATAAGAATTTGGCGTCTCATTTCTCTAAAAGATAAGTCATGTGTGTCCACATCTCAGGCAGTTTTTTTCAGTTTTAATAAGTTTTATTCCTCATAATAAAATTTTTTTAACAGAAAACTCTTGATTGCTGTAGACCTCTGCTGTGTATTCGGTAGTCACTAGCCATATGTGGCTATTTAAGTTAATTCAAATTAAATAAAATTAAATATCAGCTCCTCATTTGCACTAGTCAGATTTCAAGGACTAAGTAGCCACACGGACAAGTGGAAGGTGGTGTTCAGTTGCTGCTCATAATAGTTGATACCCCAGGATTTGGAGATGCAGTGTGGATACACAACAATTCCATCATCTCAGAAAGTGTTATTGGATAGTGTGGCTACAGACTTTTCTTGCTCAGCAATCTTAGTCTCCGCATGTTAGTCTCTTGATGCATCAGGTAGCATCTATAAAACATGCCAAAAGGAAGTAGGCTATCTCTAAAAGTGTCCCAAACTTTTTGTCTTGTAAATTAGCTTATCAGCATACTTGGAGCCTCTAGCCTTAATAAGGACTTGTTATCCTTATTAAATGCGTTATCAGGAGAAAGCCTATCTTTTTCTGGAGGAATTATTCCCTTTTCATTTGAATCCGTGTTTGCTTTATCTTGGGTTCCCGAAAACTGATATTTTGCATTTAACAGCAGCATATGCCCAGGATGAATGATAATACATCTTCTGATACAGAGCTTGAGATTACAGAATGTCTTAAATTGTTCCAGGAACTGTTGTTATCATTTAAGTCCAATAATCAGTTAGTAAGGTTTCACCCTACCAGAATACACTTTTTTAAAAAAAAAAACTGTCTGGACTTTTGCTGATTACATTGTCCAGAATGTGAAGTATCACATTTGAGAAAAGATTGGATCCTAGCCATAACATAAATACAAGGGTAATACATCCATGCTGAGAAAGGTTAAGGAATGATAGTAAGTTTATTTGAGTGAGTGGTTGGGGCCAAACTTGATAGAGAATAGTCCAGGAAGACATTTACTGTAAATGGTAGATTAGATGTTCTTCTCTGATTAATTACATTTGAACTCTGTGAATTATTAAATCACACAAACTGCTTATTTGTATTATTAGATGCACATTTAAGTTATGTAAGTATTACATGTCTTTAGTGGTGATCACTATTTTATCAGTTCCTCTGTCTGTCTTTATACCAAGTATGAGTCATAAACCCAGTATGAATTTGCCAAGAGATTGGCAGACTATTTGTATATATGCTTTTCTTTCAAATAATCTGGATTTCCAATGACCACTATCATCAGTTCTAAAGGTAATGTGGTAGTAGGTAGATTTAATTTGCTAACAGTTTCCCAGTTGGTTTTGATAAACTCGAACGTCCCTACCATCACCCCTTGTAGGAAATCACTGATGTAATGTATGATATTAACATCTGCACCAATTACTCTTACAGGTGGAACAATCCAAAGTTTTAATCAAAGAAGGTGGTGTTCAGTTGCTGCTCACAATAGTTGATACCCCAGGATTTGGAGATGCAGTGGATAATAGTAATTGGTAAGAAGGGTTTGTCCTCACAACTTTGCAGTGCATTTGGGGTACTGGGGTAGTTAAACTTTTTCTTCTTAACATTTTAAAACTTCTCATCTTAGCAAAGGTCACCAAACTTCAAGCAACATGGCTTGGGTTTGTATACCAACTTTGCCACTTATCTGACAAAGTTGTTTAACTTCTTTGAACCCATTTACTTTTCTATAAAATGGAGATAATACCTATCAGAAAATTGTTTTTAAGACATATTCTAAAATAACATAGGTAAATAGAAGAATTCTCATTATTGTAAGAAATTTAAAACTGTTCACTTTAATTTTATCCATTTGTATAAATTCTATCTCAATCCTAATTTAAACCTGATATTTAGACTTTCAGTTTTTCTGTAAGTCCTACGTGAAGAAAACAACTATGAAATTTTAGTCTGAAGTAATTATCTTAGTATTTTATAAATAATACTTTTATTTTTGTTTGAATTCACATTGTTTTTGAGGTAATTTTCTGTCAACTCTTAAAACTCCCAAGTTCACCATGAAGTTTTTTTATTATTTAAAGTAATCTCTCATTTGAAATTTTAAACTGCATATAATTGTTTTCATATTATGAAGTGTGTTATTAAATACACTTATTAGTGCAAATAATATGCTAATATTTAGCTGTGTTTCAACAGTAAATAGTTTATTTTCTTTCATTTGGAAAGTTTTGAAATAATGAATAAAGATTTATTCAACATAATTTATATTTTTGAATATATAGAATAACTTGACATATCTTCTACTGGTAAATTCATTTTGCCCATTTGAAAATACTGATTATTGTCCTTTAACAGTCATCAGTTAATTCATATGTAGAATTGCAGCTTGTTTTGTTTATTTGCGTTCTATAGCTGGCAGCCTGTTATCGACTACATTGATAGTAAATTTGAGGACTACCTAAATGCAGAATCACGAGTGAACAGACGTCAGATGCCTGATAACAGGGTGCAGTGTTGTTTATACTTCATTGCTCCTTCAGGACATGGGTCAGTACCTTGATACTTCTGATTCCTTTTTTGTTGTTGTTGCTTACTGTTACCTTTATGTGCATACTTCAGTAATCTTTAAGTTTGTGAAGTACATACAACTGTACCCATTATGAAGTACTAAATTTCATGTAGAAATGTCTTAGTTGAAAAGCCATTTTAAGTCCTATATAAGCTAACAGTGATTTTACTCCTTAGTTCTTCATTCATAAGGATTTTCCCTGCTTCATGAAATAAACAGTGTTGCCACCATGGTTTGAGGTCTCAATGTGGCAAATTTAGCTTTCATGTTGACCACTCTGCTACTAATAGAAATACCAAATAAAGAGAAGCAGCCATACCAGTTAGACATATTCAAAATAAATCCAAAGATGCTGTTTATTATAAGTTTCATAGAAATGATTATCAAGAACACTTGCATGCCAATGTTTTCTTGTGCCATTTCTTTCTACAATAAATCTATTTGGCTTCTGTTTCACCTTAGCTGTCATAGACGTGTTGTTCAGGTATCATATTGTCAGTACTAATATTTTGTTTATTAGGACTTAACACCTAAGAATCTAGACATTAATCTAATCTGATTGTTCTGTTTGTTATAGTTAGCCTGTACTCCCTTTTTTTGTTTTTTGTACTTCCGCTGTCATTTTGAGTACATATATGTGTCATTGACAACTGCAGAATTTTCCAATTATTCTTCCTCAGTCTTTTCCTTTGGGTAAGTAACTCAGTATATATAATTCAGCCACCTGATGATTATAACTCCACCATCTCTCCACCAAAAGAACTGTAGTAGCATCAGGCTAAATAGCATTAAGTTATCTAACACACACATTACAGTAGTGTAAACCAATTCCTTCAAGTATACCTTTCTCTTCTATTTTTGGCTTCTTGCTCTCTTTTATTTTTTTATAGATAGGTCAATGCCCATTATCACTCTAGATGGATAAGGGAGCCTTAATTATATACTTATATTTTTGCACTGCCAGATTGTAGTGGGGTAAAGATGTTTCTTCTTTTATGTCTAATATTCTTTTACAGTACTCTCAGTTTACATGTTTAAATCACTAAACTGACTCTGACTTAAAAGGCTCAAAAAAAGTAATCTCAAAAATACAACACACTATATAACCTTTTATGAGTATTTGTGTAGCTACTTGAATTTGTATTTTTAAGTCATTCTCGTTTAACTTGTCAGGGCCTTTTCCTTTAAGCCAGCAGAGTGAAATCTTAACCTGCATTTAAGTCAATAAAACTTGTCAGCTTATAACCAATTTTATTATTTTAGATCTTCTGGACTCTCTCCAAGTTTAGTAATTCTCATGAAATCACATTCCTCCCATCCCCTTGGGGAAAATTTTATTTCCTAAAATTGCATGGGAAATGAGAGCTTTTTTAAAAGAACAAATTTTTATATTCAAATGATATGTAGTGGCTTTGTGCCATTTCTTATTTGTCACAAGGGGTAAGATGTTTAAAATTGCTATTTCTTATATATAAAAATGTACCTTTGAACAATTTCTCAGTTTATTTTTAGAAATGGAGCAAAGTTTTGCCCTTTGGTACATGATATTGTGGATTAAGTGAAGGAATATGTCACAGAATTTTATGTATAGAGTTCCAGATATCCTGCTCACTACAGACTGAAATTCCATGCAGTCTAATAGATGAATCAGAGCATTTCCGTCTTGTCTGGGTAGTCCCTGGGTTCCCTTTTTGGAGGGATTTGTTTTTAGAGTAATTATAAATTGGTCCAACAGTGTACTTTCAGTGCCTCCTACCTCCCTCTACCAAGTATGAACTGCATGCATGGCTAATGTATGATTTCAGCTATTATTGCTTCATTTGCATTGTTCACTATTTTGTAATTGTTATTAAAATAAAAAACTGACTTGGAACGTGAATTTTAAAATGGTGTTTTATCCTTCTAGTATTGATTACCACTTTTAGAAAAATTGGTGTCATCCAGTGAGTTTTATACAGAAGGATTTTTTCTCTTATACATACATACATACATACATACATACATACATACATACATACATACATACAAAAATTTGTCATTTGCCCTGTGGTTGTTCATTATGCTGTAGACTTTGAGGTTAAATAGTCTTTTCTCTCTAGTATGGGTTTATCTTCTAGAAATGATAAAGGATTTTCTATTGCTTAAAAACAAGATTTAAAAACTAAATTTGTTGATGAAAAGACCAGCCAATATAAAACTAAATGGACAGAGGAAAAAATTCAACCAAAATGTAATATACATGTGAACTAAATGTTTTCTGTTGCTGACATTTTGTAGGCTTCTGAAATTTAATGGGACTTTTACAAGGTTTACCTTTTTTCCTGAAGTTTAATTTTTAAACTGACTTAAATGTTCTTTGACCCTTTGGTTATATTTAAGAAGCTGACTTCCCTAATTTCCTTGTTATGTTTATTTTTAAATATCTTTCTTTCTAGAAGTTGGGATATTATAATAAATACTCAGCAAGTATTGTTTTGCATTTAAATATAAAATCTTGTTATTTGGATTTTAATAGTTTATATTAAATGCCCTTAAGATTTATTAAAATTTTGGATTAACCGAACTCTGCTTTTTTGTCACTGGATTGATAAGCAGGCTTATATCTGACATAACAGCTTAATAAGGTAGTGGCAGTTTAAATTTGTCATGAATATAAATTGAAAAACCGTAACAATTTAGAAATCTGAGATTGAATATTTCATGGCATTTATATTTAGTGTTTTATATAATGATTAATGAAAAGAAGCAAAACTTAAATTTATTTTCAAAAATGGATAGGTTCAGGCCAGATGCAATGGCTTACGCCTGTAATCCCAGCACTTTGGGGACCAAGGCAGGAGGACCATTGCTTGAGGCCACAGACTAGGCAACATAGTGAGATCCCATCTCTACAAAAAATTAAAAAGTTAGTTGAGGCTGGGCGCAGTGGCTCACACCTGTAATTCTAGCACTTTGAGAGGCTGAGGCAGGTGGATCACCTGAGATCAGGAGTTCAAGACCAGCCTGGCCAACATGGTGAAACCTCGTCTCTACTAAAAATACAAAAATTAGCCAGGCTTGGTGGTGGATGCCTGTAATCCCAGCTACTCAGGAGGCTGAGGCAGGAGAATTGCTTGAACCCGGGAGGCGGAGATTGCAGTGAGCCAAGATTGTGCCACTGCACTCCAGACTGAGCAATAAGAGTGAAACTAAAAAAAAAAAAAAATTAGCTGAGCCTGGGGGCGCACTCTGTAGTCTTAGCTACTCAAGAGTCAAAGTGGAAGAATTGGAGGCTGTGGTGAGCTATGACTACACCACTGCACTCCAGCCTGGGTGACAGAGCAAGACACTGTCAAAAAAATAAATAAATAAATAAAAATGGATAGGTTCTTTTAGTTAACACTAGTGAGGCAAGAACACAGTTTACAGATAATATAAACAGGGTTATTCCATCTACACACACTTTTTTCGTTGTGCTCCCTATTCTCTGAATGCCAGTGTCAATTTTCAGGGGATTTAAGACAAGGAGAATTAGAATAGGAGGCAGCTATCTTAATTCTCCATGTTTGCTTTCTCCCCCTCACTGTCTCTGTCTTTATGCCTGTCAGCCCTACTACTACAGTAAAGTATATACAATAATCTTTGTTAGTAAAAAGGACTGGACTATCTTATTAGTCTTAGGGCCCTAATCCCCCCAATTTTAATATATATGTTTCTCTTTCTTTATTTTAAAATGTCAGTCAATTCAATTATTAGTGTGTCAATAAAATTATTAACAGAATGAGACCTTTATTTCATTTTTCTCATGTTTTTATAAAAGTTAAGGAATACCACTTTAGAATGGTAGTCCTTTGCAAAATATTTCTAGTATCTTCATTTATTCTTGTGAAACATTCAATTTTAGTCCACAGTATATTCCAGATTTGAGGACTTCGGTTCTCATTTAGAATTACTAAAGGACATAACGAAAATCACAGCAGCTTACTTTTTTTGTCAACAAATATTTGGGCACCTTCTTGAGTGTTAGATACCACGCTGGGTGCTGAGGATACAGATAAATTGAGATAAGGCCCTCGCTGTAGAGGGTATTTCAGTGAGAAGATGGGAGAAACAAATACAGATGCTCCTCAACTTGGGACAGGGTTACATAAACCCATCATAAGTTGAAGATACGTTTAATAGCGTAGCCTACATTTGGGCAAAATCATCTAACATAAAACCTATTTTGTAATAATGTGTTGAATATCTCATGTAATTTATTGAATACTGTACTGAAAGTAAAAAGCAGAATGGTTGTATGGTTTCTATTCTATGCGTATTGCTTGCACACTGTCAGAAAGTTGAAAAATTGTTAAGTGGAACCATAGTTAGTGAGGACCCATCTGTATGCAGGCAGGCAGTTATGGTACAGCACATTAAGTGTTGTCACCACATAGAAATATGCCTAGTCTCAAGGTTACAGAAGGATTCCCAGTGGAAATTGGATCATAAGCCAGTGTCCTAAAGGATGAATAGGAATTAGCCAGGCCAAGGAGAAGGAGGATGAGAATGGAGGAGGGTGTTCCAGCTAAGGTAGTAGCCTGTGGCCAGATGTCAAAGTATGATGCTTTCAAGGAATTGTAAGAAATTCAGAAAGGCTGGCACATTGGAAGTAGGAGGCGAAAGAAAGGCCAGGAATGCTAAGAGATGAGGTTAGCTTGAGAATCTATGTCTTCACAAGCTTTGTGGGCCATTCTAGTTAAGGCATCTGGCCTTTAATAAGATTTTTGGTCAGGTCATAACTCCATAAGATTTGGATTTAGAAAGACCACTCTGACTTCAGTATGGATGATTCATGTTATAGTTATTCATTCCAAAGGACTTGGCCTAGACTAAAGTAATGGAAATGGAGATATACATACATCATACATACACACATCTATACACATACTATATATAGGAATAGGATTAGAGGAGGGGAGGAATCCTAGGTTTCACACTTGAGTAATGGGGAAGATTGTAATGCCATTCACTGAGATAGGAAGCGTAGAAGAGGGAAAATGGGGGTTCAGATGAGCTTTTGATTTTAAGGAGCCCATGGAACACCCAGGTAGCATATCCATTGGGTAAACACAAACCTGGAACTTAACAGTGAGATATGAGCTGTCTGTGAAGATTTGGAAGTCAGTTGACCAATTGAAGATAATTGAAATCTATTGTAGTCATAATAATTGTACTGAATGTAGAGTAAGAAGAGAAAGCCTGGTAGGGAATTCTAAAGAATGTACTTCTTAAGGGACTAGCTTACTAAGAGGGTCCTGAAAAGTATCCTAAGGAAGAAGAGCTTGTGAGAGAATAAGTAATGGTAAGCACCATGATAGAAGTATTTAGTCACCTTCTTGAAAGTACAGAGGCAAACTGGAGGCAGCAGCCAGATTGTAATGAATAAAAGGGATGTTGAAGATTATCTTGTGAGCATCTTGTCAGAGAAAGATAGTTGGTAGCAAGAACTGAATGTGGAGTTGGAAGAGGACTACCATTTTTCATTTTTAAAAAATCCTCCAGCCTGGGCAACCTGGCGAGACATTGTGTCTACAAAAAATACAAAAATTAGGCAGGCATGGTGGTGTGCACCTGTAGTCCCAGCTACTCAGGAGGCTGAGATGGGAGGATCTGAGCCTGGGAGGTGGGTTGCAGTGAGCTGAGATTACACCACTGCACTCCACCCAGGGCAACAGAGTGAGACCCTGTCTTAAAAAATTAAATAAAAAAAAAAATTTAAAAACCTTGTAAATTTTGAGTAATAAATATAGAGATAATTCTAGGAAATTCTATTAGGAGCCTTTCTGGTTTTTCCAATTCCTCTTTAGGGCCAAAACCCTGTGACCAGGGTTCAAGGGCAGGAGTCAAAGCCTTAGCCACTCCAATGCTTCTTGAAGTCCTGTTCTACCTAACTTTTGCTGGCCTAATACATCTTCAGAGTGTTTCTGATAAGTAAGTAAAGTAGTTACATTGTATTTAACTAGCATTGGGGATGTGAAGAATCTTGTTCTCCCAAACTGATCAATTCAGTCATATTAAATACTGTGTATTTCAGACTTAAACCATTGGATATTGAGTTTATGAAGCGTTTGCATGAAAAAGTGAATATCATCCCACTTATTGCCAAAGCAGACACACTCACACCAGAGGAATGCCAACAGTTTAAAAAACAGGTGAGGAGGATGTGTTAACCCGGGTTTCTTATACCGTTCTCATAATTTGCAGTTTTTACTATTTTTAGTATAATGTGTTGCAATCCATTCCTCTTACTGCTTTACTATATTGTCATTTATACTGTATTAGAAATAACTCTTCAATCTTCTGCCTTTGTCAGTTTTTAAATATGGCTGTTTTAAGTGTTCTGTAATAACACCCCCACAGAGACAATTTCTCACCATACTCTTTAGAATTATTTTCTTTTTTCTTTTCTTTTCTTTTTTTTCTTTCTTTTTTTTTTTTTTTTTGAATTATTTTCTTAGAATGAATTCCCAGGAGGTGGATTATTCTTTCAAAGGCTATGATTGTTTTTATGGGTCTTTATCTCCCCACTCCCCATTTTGTCATGGTGCTTTCCCAATAAAACAAATTTGTTTTATAAAGTGTACATCTGTTTCACTGTGACTTTGCCAGCATTGTTATTTTTATTTTGAAAACTTTTTTGGAATGAAGTGGTAACCAATCATTTCTTTGTCTTTTCCTTTTATTTTCCCGAAAGGCTGAACATTTTAAAAGCAAAGTCGTTTTTTTCCCCCTTTTTGTAAACATCTGTTCAAATCCTTTGTCTTTTTGACCAGTAGTACTTGGTATTACCTGTATTTATTGATATGGGTTCTTTTTATTCTGGATATTTAGTTCTCTCCCATTTTCACAATATTTTTTCTGTTTTCTCTTTTGCTGCTTATTTTTGTTTTCACTGCACTTTACGGGATATTTATAGTTTAAGTTATTGTTCAAACCTGTGACCCTAAGATTAAGAGTCTCATGCTGTATGACTGAGCTAGCTGGAAGGCCACTAAACTGTTTTTCTAGACTCACGTCTAGTTGTCTCAATAATATTGAGTTACACAGTCACACATATTTCTAATTTAATTGTGTTTGGTTCGTTATATGTTACATTTTATGAAATGTAAGGTCAATTCTGGAACCTTTCTCTATTCCAGTAGTCCAAAGGCCAGTAGTATATTGTTTAAACCACAGCAACTTTATATAATATTTAAAAGTAGATTGTAATTATCTCTATTGTCCATATAGTCCTATTGTAACAAAATACTTTGTTTTTCACCTTTTTCAATATGAATTTCAGAATACCTTGAAACCTGTTATAAAAAGCCTGTTAAAATTTGCTTTGAAGTTGTGCTAAATTCATATTAATTTTCAGAAAGTTTTAGTACATTGTTTTTACTGTATCTAGTACTTTTGTGTTTTACACTTACCCATTCCCATTTTTGTTTTGTAATGTGCTATTTCTAAGTTTCAAACACTATCATATAATACGTTTCTTTTTGTTTATTATGTGTTTCAATTTGGATTTTTACTGATAAAGGTAAAAAAGATGAATATGAAGTGACCTCTTCTTTCAAATTGGTCACATCCTGGTGGTTGTACTCAGGTCATTTTAATATACAACCTCTGACTAAAACCACTCCTTTTAGAGCTAGCTACTATTACTCATTTTTCTCGTCATCATGTATTTGTCAATTCCTTGTTTATTCTTTTTTTTTTTTTTTAAATATAGGTACGTACCCTAATTGTAAAAGATGTGTGGTCCTATTTTTTTTCAGTGACAATTTTACTTCTGTTTACTTCTGTCTAGTATAGTAACCATGTAACACAATTTGTTCAGGGTCCTTTTATAGCTGCTGGGAAGCTTTGCCAAGAAAGTTGCACCAAAATATAAGTATAGACAGGGAAGCTAGGTTTAGGTATATTAGCCATTGGTTTGTTATGGATTCAAATAAGGATAGGTAGTTGAAAATTATTTGGATGTCTGTATTCTGTTTAGAATTGGAGTGATTTTGGACATGATAATTTAATTTGAGCTAGGTCATTTCTGATGTTAATAATAAGTTGTCTTCTCTAGGTTTCTGCATTCTCCTTATTAATTCTTGAGCTTCTTAATTTCTAGGGTGTGTTTTCTCCCTGTGTCCTTCCCTAATCTTACACCTGTTGCTCCTCAATTTGTGTGTATGCACATGTACATGTAAGGATTTTTCTGATGAATGTGCAGGGAGCAGTGCTGTACTTAGTTTTACCTTACTTTTGCCAGATTCTACTAAAAATTTTAGGTGAGTTTAGCCCTGTTTATTCAACTAAATAAGATACTTGGGAATTTATATCTAAAGGAAGAATCTCAGTCATTGTAAATAAATGACCTAAAGTCATTATTGTGGAAATCAATCAGAGAAATTCCTTTCTGGAGTTTTACGTCCTTTTTGGAACTCTTTTGGTATGACAGCTATATGACTTTAACACTTCGGAAGTAATTGGATTTGGTGTTTATATATCAACTTCACAGTTAAAAAAAAAAAAAGACTAGCGTAGTACTTTAATTTTGGATTACAACTTTGCATCATTAAAAAACAGTAAAGGGTCTGGAACCAAGGACCCATATAGGAATCGAAGAGGCATGTAATGAACATAAGACTAATATAGTAATTATGTATGGTGCTCTTTTGCTGACTACTTCTTCCATTTTAGATAATGAAAGAAATCCAAGAACATAAAATTAAAATATACGAATTTCCAGAAACAGATGATGAAGAAGAAAATAAACTTGTTAAAAAGATAAAGGTAGGTTCATCCCTGTACATACGCTAAAGTAATCTGAGGCCTTAAAAACATACTACAGCGTCCACAGGAAAGATCAAAAGTATCAGTGTTTTAAGTAGTTGGCTTACAAAATACCTAGGGATATTTAATGTTGAATTCAACTTTATAGTTAACTTTGAAGATTAGCTAGTATATATAATAAGGAATTGTATAAATTACTGAGGTGAATAACACAATTCTTATTTCAAAGTGTTTTTAATTAACTGGCTTTCATATTATGTAATTTTTTTCTCTCTTAAAAAACAAGTGATGAGAAAGGAGAGAATTCGTTCTGTTATGTTTTAATTGCCAGACAAAAATGTATTTATTTTGTCTCTATAAAAGCCAACCAAAATTACAGCTAGATAGGAGGAGTAAGTTCTATCGTTCTGTAGCATTGTAGGGTGGCTGTAGTTAACAGTAATTTAGTCTATATTTTCAGATAGCTAGAAGAGGATTATGAATGTTCCCAATACAGAAAAATAAGTTTGAATTGATAAATATGCTAATTACCCTAATTCAATCATTACATATTTGTATAAAGTTATCAGAATACCATACTGTACCCCACAGATGTGTACAATTATGTTTCAATTAAAAACAATAAAAACCAACCAAAAATTCACATCAACATATTTTCTGTATTTTATCATGGTTTTCTATGTACTTTGGCCCTAAAAATGGTATACTGAATAATGGCATTATGTAGGCAAATATCTTGGAATAATGAAATTCTTATACATTGCCTGTGAAGAATTTCTGCAGTTGTAAATAGCTGCTTAGGTATTTCTGGGAGCCACGGAATTGTGAAGGGCTGAACATGGATGAACACAAACCCAGTCACCAGGATTTGAAGTTCCAAAGTTAGAGCTTAACAAATATACTATTACCTGCTTTAGGTACTGTTATAGTTGGTTTGTGATCAAGTAGGCAGGCTAGTCATTAGCCCCCCCTTTTTTTCCCCCAAATGCCAATATATTTTTTACCTTTTATCCCCCCCCCCCCCCCCCGGTATGGGACAACTTTCTGTAGTGATTTTTAGTAAATAATTAGACCAGTATATGCTTGAATATTCTTAACATTAAAGAGAAAATTTAATTTTATTTACTGTTTACCTTGGTGGCAATACCATGTGATGGCAGTTTACTAAATATTTGTTAAATGGCCTATAAAAACTAATGCAGAAACTATCGAAAGTAAATTTTTTTTTTTTTTTGGCTAACCTGTTGAGTAATGTAACTTTTTTTATTCTTGAATTTGTGAGGACTACAGAGATGTATTTGAACAAGAATACTTTGTTTTATAGGACCGTTTACCTCTTGCTGTGGTAGGTAGTAATACTATCATTGAAGTTAATGGCAAAAGGGTCAGAGGAAGGCAGTATCCTTGGGGTGTTGCTGAAGGTAAGATTTTCTTCAGTGAATGACTTTCTATAAGATCTCAAAACTGATTAAAAATTTGTATTTATAGTAAGTAGTACAATATGCACACTGTATTGATATAGTCTAGATTTTCAAGGATAATACTGATTTCAGGTTCTTGTAGTCTCAAATTTCTCTTTAAGTACATTGATATTTTTCAAACCTGTATCCTACCAAGTCAGGCAAGTGTGTGTTAAGTCCTAAAGTTGTAGTATAGGTTGAACATTCTTAAAGAGAAAATTCAAAATGTGAATTGCTCCAAAATAAAACGTTTTGAGCACTGACATGGTGCTCAAAGGAAACGCTCACTGGAGCATTCTGAATTTTGGATTTTTGGATTAAGGATGCTCGACCAGTAAGTATAGCACAGATATTCCAAAATTCCAAAAAAATTCAAAACACTTCTGGTCCCAAGCATTTCAAATAAGAGATACTCAACCTGCCCCACCCTGGCTGGCATCCTGCCTCACCATTAAGTCTATTTCTGTTTTCATATTTGAAAACATACCTAAAATTCAGGGGTTCTTTACCTGGGGCCCAAAGTTTGCTCCCAGGGAATCTAATGAACCACCTGGAATCAAACATTTTGGAGAGAAGGCCAGTCACTTTTATTGGAATGTCAGATGGTCATGGACCCTCAAGAATGACTGAAGAAATTTGTAAGCCCAGTTAAAACATCCGCAGTCTTCTTTCCTCAGTGCAAAAGTTGCCGTTTTTGATATCTCATATTTAGAGTAAAAAATTTCGTTAATAAGAGATCCTCTTTACTAGTTTTGTAAGGAGTTTTTTGTTTTATTTTTTAACCTGCTATCTTAAATTATTAAGGGTTAAGTAAGGAGTTTTAAACACCAATAAAATCTTAGTTATAACACCAAGCCTCAGAAGTCCTTCCTCTTGGCAATAGGTTTATTGTATTGGTTTAATCTGATACTTAATCTTCTGTATTATAGTAAGCTGAAACCAAAATTGAGACTTGATTGTTTTATCTGTTTGTTGCTATTATTTTTGAACTTTTTTTTTTTTAAGAGACAAGGTCTTGCTATGTTGCCCAACTGGCCTCAGAATCCTGAGCTCCAAGTGATCCTCCCACATCATGCTCGTCCCACATCACGTCACTATAAGCACACACCACTGCCCCTGGTTTATTTTGAACAATTCTTTAATTTTTAGGATATTGTTTCAAGTAACTGTCCTTATTGGCAATTTTCCCATCAGTGACCTGTGTACCTTGTTCCCAGCTCTCTCTATCATGCCCAGGCAACTTTTACTTGCTGAGCTGGGGCTTTAGAACTTACCCCTTAAAAATAGGCACCAGAGAAATTGATTTGCATCTCTCTTTTGTAGTTTACCCCTCTGCTCCCAAGTAATATTCCTATTTGTGATACAGTCTTTAAAAATAAAAGTAAAGAACCTGAAAGTTCTTGGCTCCCTTTTTCATTTTGGTTACCTTAAGATTTTTTCTAAAGTGATTCTCCCTTCACTCACACCACTGAATTTTTTAAATGTATTATAGAATAAATATATTTTTTTTACCAATAATAAGATTTCCCCCTTCAGAATTTCAAAGTTGTTTCTGGAGAGTTCATTTGTTAGGTTTACATATCTATTTCTGAGGATTAAACTACAATAAGGCAATAATAGAGTACACTTCTCTGTCATGCCCTCACATTGAGTGTACTGTGTTAGTGTTAAATCTCAAAAAAATTGATCAGTTTTGCATTTCCTCTCCTTGTTTTTACACCCCAAGTTCCTGTGAAATATTTTTTGAAAAGACTAGGTTTAGTGGAAATATAACATATGCGGTCTATTTTTTTCTTACAGTTGAAAATGGTGAACATTGTGATTTTACAATCCTAAGAAATATGTTGATAAGGTAAGTACAAGCAATGATGGAAATAGCATAAAATTTTCTTTCCCTGAGTAAGAGTTGGACAGACAGACTTTTTGCCTTCTATAAATGTAGCTAATTTAAATTTATATCTTCAGTCTAGCCATGAAGTAAACACTACATGTAGATGATTCTTTCTCCAAGGTTTTGAAGTCATGAGCAAAAGTTGCAAAGTAATTTGTCTAGGGATACATAGGAAAATTAGTCTCTTTATCATTATACTTTGTGTCGAGATTTAATACTGAAATAACTATGGAAAGTGAAGTAGAAGAGGCTCTTTTTTCTTAATGTGAAAACCTTGTGAAAACTATATAAGAGAAGGCTAGTTTTTGAGTCCAAAGCTAGAATTTGAATGTTAAAAGGTGCACAGCCTGGTAGCTGGTGAGTAGGGCACATTTTATGTACTGGAACATAGTGAATAAAACCAGTATTCCTACCAGGTGAGAAATCCCTAAATTGTGTCTTACACACCTGCTGAAAGAGAAGGAAAGCCTATGGGAGCGGGACATCGAGGCCATCCTGATTAGAGGACCAGGACTGGTAAAGAGGATCTCTTACTAATGAATTAGAAAAGCAGCAGCAGAGAGGAAATCATGAAGAAAAAGTGTAATAGGACTAGAGATGTTAGTAGACAAGGAACAGAAAGGGCATCAAAATGATCCTCAGTATTTTCATGTTGAGACACATTCATTCCCCTCCCTACCTGACTCCGCATTTCCCACTTTTCTCTCTTGCATCTCTACGCCTTTACCACATACTCTCTTTAACGTTCAGTTTTAGATGTCTGTCTTAAGTTGATATCTATTAATTTTCATACCTCTACCCACTTTCCCAAAACATAAGAATCTCTTTGGCTGTGTAAAGAAAGGTAGTTACATAAATATGGATAATAGTTGGAAATCATGGAATAACAAGAGGTCATTCTCAAGGTGAGAAGTGAGGGGGAAAAATTTAAGAGAGTCAAACTGCTACCTCAAGAAATACAATAGAGGTGAGAGTGAATTTTGAAATTAAATAAATGGCATGTAATTGATCTTTATTTTCAAAGGAGCAGGTGTTCTTGGTAGGAACTACATGATAGGGTTAATTCAGCAGTTGAGGTTGCCAGGCCTCACTTAGTGGAGAAGAGCAAAAAGCACGAGAAGGTCATCCTCTGGGTTTTGAGAATACAACACTTCAGGCTCTATTATGAACCATTCCCTTCCTCTTCCATTCTTGAGGTGTGACTTCAAAAGAATACATATTAATAATATAATCTGCTATGACAGTATATAAGTAGAGAATGTTTAATAAATACTAATTACCATTGCATTCCTCTTGTTTTTAAATCTTCTATGGTACTTGCTTAGTGCTTGACACAGTGGCATTCTATAACTTTTTCTTGTGTATTTTAAAAGTATACAATCAATAATTTCCTAGATACCTAAAACACTGTAGAGGGGAAAGCTAGTTACTGAGCCAGAGGCTACTTTGTTGAGATGGAGTCTCACTTTCTTGCCCAGGCTGGAGTGCAGTGGCACGATCTTGGCTCACTGCAACCTCCACCCAGGTTCAAGTAATTCTCCTGCCTCAGCTTCCTGAGTAGCTGGGATTATAGGCATGCACCACTACACCTGGCTCATTTTTGTATTTTTAGTAGAGACAGGGTTTCACCATGTTGGCCAGGCTGGTCTCAAACTCCTGACCTCAAGTAAGCCGCCTGCCTCAGCCTCCCACAGTGCTGGGATTACAGGCTTGAGCCACCACACCTGCCCGGCCCAGAGGCTACTTTGAATATTCGAAGGTTCACAGCCTGGCGGCTAGTGAGGGACCTCCCTAGTATAAGCATTACAGAGCAAATTGACCATGCCTGCAGGAAGATTTAATACAGCAGAGCAGCAAGACTTTTATGCCTAAAAATTCTAAAGTTATTATTAAAAAGATGTGTATTTAATTTAGCTCATGTCTTTAAGACAAAGCCATCTAGTGGATATTTAATAAATACTTGAAGGAAGGAAATAAAATACCAATACCAATATTACAGATGTCTGTAAATCCCAAATAATTGAAATCTTGCAGGTCAAAGGAATAGTGATTGCTTCTAAGAAAGAGGCAAGTTCAAAGAAGTTCTCTTGCTAATTAAGAGAACTAACTTACTCCAGGCAAACCAAGGAAGACGATGGAAAGGAGGAAAACTATACAGATATTTTCAGGGTGTGGAGATGAGTGTTTCAGAAATCAAATGGGGAAAGAAAACAAAAGGAGAACAGAAAGAGTTACGATATCAGCAATGGGAAATGGAAGAGACAAATTCCTGAAACTGTGGGGAAACTGTATTGCTAATTAACAAATTATTTTGAGAATGGAGGAGTGGGTTGAATCATAAAATGATAAAGTATATTTAATTAAATGGAAATAAAGACTTTCATAACCTGAAAAAATCAGAATTATGTAGTTGTATAGAAGACTTTAGTGATTTTAGTGAAAAGAAAAATTATTCATTATCTAAAATGTTAGATGACACTAACAAAAATAACTTAACAATTAGTAGTAAATTCACCTTACTTTTATCTTACACATTCATGCAAACATTTCATGTAAGTTTTCTTCCTTAGGACCTTTAACGATTTTTCAGTGATGCAGTGATGATATGTAATATATAATAAATAAAATTAGGCCAGGTGCAGTGGTTCACACCTGTAATCCCAGCATTTTGGGAGGCGAAGGTGGGAGAATTACTTGAGCTCAGGAGTTGAAGACTGGCCTGGGCAACATGGTGAAACCTCGTCTCTACTAAAAATACAAAAAATAGTCGGGCGTGGTGGTGCATGCCTGTAGTCCCAGCTACTGAGGAGGCTGAGGTGGGAGGATGGTTTGAGCCTGAAAGGCAGAGGTTGTAGTGAGCTGAGATCGTACCACTGCATTCCATCCAGCCTGGGCGACAGAGCGAGACCCTATATCAAAAAAAAAAAAAAAAAAAGGAAAAGAAAAATTACATAAACATTGTTTTATATTGGCATAGGTATTTGTTATTTTTCTCCACTTAGAGAAACTGGTTCCAAAAAGTGTTTATCATATCGCAGCTTCAATCTTGAGTTATGAATTCTGTTAAAATTCCTATCATCTGCTATCTGCATTGGGATGCAAAAGGTAATGGCATGTTCCTTGTAAAGGGGAGCTTACAGTTGAAGAGATATGATGTCACCTGTGACGTATACTTGTACCAAAAATGAATGACAACCAAGGAGAAAATGGTCATGGTTGGAATGCTTTGATGTCAAGGCTGGGAAAAAGGTTTCCAAAGCAATTAAGTCTTTGACGAGAGATTGACAAATTAGCATGAACTGTTCAGTGTCAACTGCCAGATATGCCAGGAGTAGGGAGCTGCCTGACTTGCCTGAAGTGGAGTGGTAGAACTTTAGAAGTAACTATTGTGGCTATAAGAGAACGTGAATTTATTGAGGGACAGAGTCTGGGAGATGAGATTTTTGGAAAAACCAGACTTAGGACTAAGGGGAGTCAACTATCAGAGAATTGCATGGAAATGTCAGTACGAAATGAATCAGAGTAATTGAACATCGCATTTTATTCCCAAAGGGGGAGATTCAAGAAGCTGGATTGTGAAGTAACAGTAAAGGTTTTCTGGATGTAAGGAATGATAAAAACAGTACAACAATACACTTTTTTTTTCTTTTTAAGATGGTCTCTTGCTCATGTACTCAGGATGGAGTGCAATGCGTGATCTTGGCTCACTGCAACCTCCACTTCCTGGGTTCAAGCGATTCTCCTGCCTCGGCCTCCCAAGTAGCTGGGATTACAGGTGCTTGCCACCACGCCCGACTGATTTTTGTATTTTTAGTAAGATGGGGTTCCACCATGTTGGCCAGGCTGGTCTCGAACCCCTGAGCTCAGGCAGTCTGCCCGCCCCGGCCTCTCAATGTGTTGGGATTACAGGTGTGAGCCAGCGTGCCCAGCCAACAATACACCTTTGTGTTTGTCTCCCAGAAGGGAGTTTTAGTAAAGTGGTGAAGATGAATGATGCCAGATATAGGAAGTTTGAGATAGAATGGATGATGAGAAGAGAGAGGACTGACAATACGGTATTGCCACACCGTGTATATCCAAGAACACTACATTGGTAAAGGATATCCATAGAGCAGCTAAGGATATCTTCAGTGTCTTGAATTATTAAATAATGATGACATCATCTCATATATATTGTAGACTTGTATATATTGATTTTATATATGATAGAAATGCTGTAAGCAAAAATTTGTTTAACCGAAATACCACATTCACTAGACAGTTTGAAGAAACAGAAAATTAATCTAAAATTTCCTTGTTTGAAAACAACTTGATATGTGATCTGAAATTTATTATTATGTCTTAATAAAAACTCATATATTACCTTAGTAATATTGCTAAAAGGCAGTTTCTTTTAGATTTTATGAGCTTCAGTAGTAGCCAATCTGCACTCTGTTGTCTAGTATTTAAATAGGTAATATAAAGATGAATACTCTTTCATAGAAAGGTCATCCTTCAGTAACTGTTTTGGGGGATTTATAGGTCTTAAAATCTCATTGGAATCTAAATTTGGTGTCAAGTTAGGTTATTTTTTGTTGGTCTACTTTGAGTGTAAATGAAAACAGATGAATGCCACCTTCCTTAACAATAGTCTTTTGTTCATTTTAAATCTGAAATTTTTGTTTTGGTAAAATTTTGAATTTATATTAAAACTTTTTAAGCTTTTTTCCCCCTAGCTATTAATAGAAGCAAACTCTTGCTGTTTGTTTATGACAGAACACACATGCAGGACTTGAAAGATGTTACTAATAATGTCCACTATGAGAACTACAGAAGCAGAAAACTTGCAGCTGTGACTTATAATGGAGTTGATAACAACAAGAATAAAGGGCAGCTGACTAAGTAAGTATATATTTTTTTCTCCAAAAAGGTATTATTTCTGTAGTCAATAATCATATTGTTTCATTTTCATTAAATTTCTCCTGGCTGCTCAGTAGAAAATTTGGATAATGTTCTTTATGCACGGCAGCATAAGTTTATATTGTTATGCTTTGTTAATAGTAGAAGCTTTTTTGAATGAACCATTTTGATAGTTTTCACTTACAAATTATGTGGAAACAAAGGACAGGCTTTAACAAAAGGAATATTTAGATGAATTTGTTCTTGGTTACCTTCTCTATTCCTGTTCCAGGGAGTAAATTAGCTGGAGTTTCGTTTTCTTCTTTTGGTTGTTAGAGTGGTGTAAGTGACTACCAAGTGTGTAGCTTTGCCCTGTTGAGCTTATATCTCAAGCTGTGGTGGTTTCATGTTGGGGTCGAAAAAAGAGATGTGTGAGGAAGCTGGTAACCATGTCTGTGCCCTACTTTTTAAAAATCTGTCATTATTGAAAATCATAATTACATCATATGTCACTTAACAGTGGGGATACATTTCTGAGAAATGTGTCATTGGGCTATTTTGTCATTTTGTAAACATCATAGAGTATCTACACAAACCTAGATGGTAGAGCCTTCTACACACCTAGGTTATGTGGTCTAGCTATTCCTTGCAGGCTATAAACCTATACAGCATGTTACTGTACTGAATGTTATAGACAGTTGTAACATAATGTCAAGTATTTGTGTATCTAAACATAGAAAAGGTGCAGTAAAAATACAGTGTAAAAAATTAAAAATGGTATATCTGTATAGGGCACTTGGTTTGAATGGAGTTTGCAGGACTGGAGATTGCTCTGGATGAGTCAGTGAGTGTGCAGTGAGTGAACGTGAAGACCTAGGACATTACTGTACACTACTGTGGACTTCATGAACACTGTACACTTAGGCTATACTAAATTTATTTTTTAAATTTCTCTTCAATAATCTTATTTTGCTGTAACTTTATTTTATAGTAACTTAAATTTTAAAAAACTTTTTGATTCTTTTGTAGTAACACTTAGCTTAAAACACAAACACATTGAACAGATGTAGAAAGATATTATCTTTATAATCTTTATAAGCTTTTTTCTATTTTAAAAGTTCTTTCTTTTTTCACTTATACCTTTTTTTGTTGTTGTTAAAAACAAAGACATAAACTTACACATTAGCCTAGGCCTACTCAGGGTCAAGATCATCAAGATGCCACTGGGCAGTAGGAATCTATGGGCCACCATCGTATATGCCATCCCTTGTTTACTGAAATGTCATTATGCAGTACATAGCTGTATTGCAAAACCATTTTAAATAATGTGCATTTGTAGCTAGGTGTTATCTACCATTAGACGATAATCCTGAAGGATCAACTATATAAATACGAAAGACAAGTTCTCAAAATAGCTATAGTATTTTCCATAGTGGTTAACATGCCTTATAATGGAATAGAAAAATGTCCCTTCTTAAATATTTAAAATACAAGATTTTGTTTGAGGTAAACCTCAATATGTGAACAAAAGGAAGGCTTTTTATCTCTTTTGAGCAAAACATTTATTGAGTAACTTTGGCACAAAAATGTAAGGATCCATCATAGTGAATATTGTTCATAAAATCCTAATTCACTTTAAACTTATCATTAACGATGCACTTTTTAACTCATTAAAAGAAACGCATACACAAAGCTACTGATAATTTTGTATGTTAAAGTACTAGTACATATTTTTTGTTAAATATATGTACTTATTCAATATTTTTTTAAAACATTTGTTATGTTGTAGATAAAAGGAATTATTTATTTGTTCCCATGTCTCAAATATAAGGCTTTTTAAAGTAGTGCTGTTGGATGCAGGTAAGATAATTCATAGAAAAATAGAAAACTTTACAGTATCATTAAGTTTCTTTCTGCATATACAAAATTCTACTGTGTGGATACGTGAGTTAAACTATATCCCAGGTGAAAACATAATTAGTAGAATTCTACTGGAAATATATCTCTTAAAGAGAGGAATCATGACCATACTTTGCCTATGCAAATAAAAAAAGAAATGTTTGCATTGCTAAAAAGCAAATTGGCCCAGGAGCTAGCATAATATTTTATTTTATGTTAATAATTAATAGGAATTAGATTGTTACTACTTCATTGAATAACGCATACTGAACCTGAAAGAAATCGCTTAGAAGTTTTATCTATTAGTTGTATCTGACATTGTCTTGAAAATGTTAGCAATTTCAAAAAATATTTTTGTTAAATTTTTCTTTAAAAGTCATTAACAACTTATGGTGCTTTAGCTGATGTAAGGTGCTTTTCCTCATAGCTCAGTACATATCCATGAATAACTGAAAAGCAAGACTAATGTTTAAATAAGTGAAGTAGGTGTGAGTTTAGGCTTCTTTTAATGTTCTTTTTATATTGCTCTCATGTGACTCTCCATAGCAACGTATTCTTTGACAGTGGTAGTGGGGAGGAGTTGAGAGTTGCAAGAATTTTGGAATGGAAGGTGAACCTATTGAAAATTTATAGTTAAATTGATCTTTGGCAATGTATGTTTCACAAAGTGCTAATCACACTTTGGTTTTAGAATATAAGCTAAACTTTTTAAAGATGTTAGACATTGAATAGTAAAATACATTCATGTGCCACATAATGATGTTTCAGTCAATGACCGACTGCATATACGACAAGATCCCATAATATCGTGTGTCTATACCATAGAGCATAAGTGTGTAGTAGGTTATACCGTCTGAGGTTGTGTAAGTACACTATGTTGTTGAACCGATGACAAGTGAATTTCTCAGAATGTATCCCCGTTGTTAAGCAGTGCATGACTGTGAATCAATTTATCTTATATTTAATTTTCTGAGGTAGTTTTGGGCACACTGTAGAGTCTATTGAAACATGAAGTAAACATTAAAAATACATGTGTAGATGTCTGAAAATGTGCCTTTCTGTTATGCCAGTAGTCCTAGAACAATTCTATTTCAGAGGGACTTAAAACAAGAAACAGATTGTGTGGTTTAAATCTGAAGAATAGCTGAACTTGTCCAGTCAGCTATAATTTGTCTCAAGGTTAGATCTGGAGAAGTGGATGCTGTTCTTAGCAGCTATCCGGCAATTACCTGTTTCTGACAAAGTATGGAGCCATCCAAGTACTTCTTGCATCCTTGTATGGAGGGTAATGGGTGGTTGAAAGCCACAGAAAGGGTAACCTCTCAAATCAAAGAAAATTCAGCAAGGGTTTGTAAAGGAAAGGGGGGAAGAGTTGGTCATGTGCAGATTGCTGATCTCTTAAAGGAAGTGTGATCCCCAATAAGAGGAGGGCCGTCTTTTTTTTTTTTTCTAAATTCCTTCTTGAAGTTTTATCTGCCTCCTTTTTCCTTGATCTTCCTTGTACCATTTACTTAAAATCACATTTTATTGGTGACTCTTTTTCAGAACTGATGTCTATCATTGGTACCAATTGTGACAATAGATACCTTGCTCCAAGTTGGGGCACACCCTAGTCTCTCTTTCCCTTATGTTAATTTATTTTTCTGTTCTCTATAGCCTTCTCCATCAGTCATCTTGGGAAAACTTTATAAGTGAATGACTAAAAATACAAGTTTCAAAGGCAGATTCTCAGAATTCTTGATACATGACAGAGTTTTCATTGATCTAAATAGAAATAAAGACAATTTGCTGAAAATTTCAAGTTGTTTCAAAAAATTAAACTTAGTTATATCTTTTACTCTTTATTCAAGTGTCCTTTCCTGAAATTATAATGATAGTAGTTGGAAGTTTTGTTTATGTTTGGTTTTAATACTCTCACGTGGCAAAACACAATGTTGGCAACCATTATTACTCAAAATTTTTAGAAATTTTTATCGAACTTTGATATTATTTAAGTGAAATTCCTTTGGAAAATTTTGCACATAGTGACCTACTAACCACTGGAGCAAAAGTATGTAAATCTACTTGCTTAATTTGTTCTTTAGGAAAGACAACCACACATAATTTAAATGAAACATGATTGTCTTTTATTATACTCCAAATGTGGGTCATACGTAATGCAGCAAAGTAGAACTTGACTAGGTCATCCTTATGTGGCATGGTGGCTATAATTCTCTTATTGGTCACATGAAGGGGTGTGGCTTGCAGGAATTTTAACCTTATAAAGACAACCCTAGAAGAAGCTAAATCTTTGGGGGTTTAGTTTCATATTCATGGTTATGTTGTAACCATTTTCTTTTTCTTGTTTTACTAGGCTTTCTTCATTTCTTTGTCTGGGTTTTTAATTTCACTGATAGGTTTATAAGCTTTACTACTATATGGGGGTGGGTAAGAGTTTCTTATTAAAAAGCAGGCAGGCAATAATACAACTTAAATGGTTTTTCCAGCCATTTAATAAAAGGTTTTACTTGGAAAAAAATAGTAAATGTGAAGATAAAAAGTGATCTCCCTACATTTTCTACATTGTAAGCACAATTTTTTGTTTCGATTTTCTAAAAATAAAGATGACTAGAAGTGAGGTGTTAATATAAAAATTAAAAATTTGAAAGATCATTTTTACTGGTGAGAGACTTCAATAATTCATTTTAAATATGCATGAACATTTTTTCACAATATTTGAGTATATTTGGTCAGATTATTTTTACAAGGCTAAAAAACTTACAGTATCTTAACTGTTAAATAATTGCAAATTTCTTTTAGAAACACATTTGCAGGTTTAAAACTTTCAACAGACTTTCAGAAGATAATTGCACAGCATATTTATTTTTATAGTGATTTAGTGTAATGATTATTAACATAATTTGGGAAATAAATTAGCTTTAGCGAATTTTACTGTAAATTTTTTATTTAGGGCACATACCTTAATAATTTAATTGTGAAAGCTATGCATTTGCCTTTAATTGCAGCTTTTAGCATGCTTTACTTTAAATGTGCCAAATCACTAATTTTTTTTCCTTTAGGTATGATATAGTTGAAGGCATGTAAGGCAGGGGGTTTTAAATACTTAAATTTTGAATTTAAAAGAAGACATTTTTTTTCTTCGAGATGGACTCCTGCTCTGTCACCCAGGCTGGAGTACAGGGGCACGATCTTTGCTCACTGCAACCTCTGCCTCCTGGGTTCAAGCAATTCTCCTGTCTCAGCCTCCCAAGTAGCTGGAATTACAGGCGTGCACCACCACGCCCGGCTAATTTTTGTATTTTTAGTAGAGATGGAGTTTCACCATGTTGGCCACGCTGGTTTCAAACTCCTGACTTTGTGATCTGCCCGCCTTGGCCTCCCAAACTGCTAGAATTACAGGTGTGAACCACTGTGCCCGGCTTAAAAGAAGATTTGAAACATCATTGCATGTTTTATCCGCAGTCTCTTATTTTCCGCCCTAGAGTTATTTAAATAATAATTTAGGTGGCAAAATTACTTGCTCTTTCCCAAGGATAAAGTAAGATAAACATTTTATAGATGAGTTGTATAAGTAGGAATAGATATTTCTCTCTGATTTCTAATTTAATATATTTACAATCATAATTGTTGGAAGTTGCTTAAATACACATTCAGTTACTTAAGGTTAGCAATTAAAAAATTGTTTTTAGATTATTTCTTTTTTAGAGACTAAAAAAGATTTTTGGGGTGTTAGGGGACAGTGGGAATTATAGACTCTTTGAAAATCTAACAAAAGCTTTGGACCCTTTCACCGGAAGAATCCTGGCAAACACAAACACACATTGGTATGCTGTTTCAGGGCAGTCACTGACACTGTGTGTGCTCAAGAGATCAGAGGCAACTGTATTAAAAACACCTGCCATTAATATGAGGAATATATTATTAAGAAGCATCTCAACTTTTAACAAAAAAAGATGATATTTACACTTGAAAATGTTTTTCAGCTGACTCCACTTTTAAAATGCAGGTTCTTGTTCTAAGTTAATATGTCTGGTTAGTTTCATTTTCAGAACTTTTGATTCATTGTTTAATTGGAAAAATATGTGTCAGGTTAGCATGTAGAAGTTTTCTTTTAGTGAAGAAATATCCTTGAGTTAAACAACATTTTATTCTAATTTACGCAATTGCGAAAACAGATCATCTTAATTCATAGCATTATATCACATCTTTGTTCTTGCGTTTTTGTTAAGAAAAACTGGTAGCCAATATTCTGTCCTTTTTGTTTTGTTTCTAACATTTTCTATCTAGCTCTTTTGCCTGCTTCCCTGTTAGAAAAGAAAATTGCTGTGATGGTCAGAAATATTTAGCCTAATAAGGAGAAAAGTCACCATAATAAGACTGTGTCAAATCAGGGTTAAAATGACTGGCCTTAAAGTTATGGGTGAAATCCAAGGTCTGGTTTTCGTTTTTAAGCCATGAGTTAATTTTTTTAAAAAAATTAGCGTATTACAGTAAAATTTACCCATTTAAAATATAAACCTCAATCAATGGTCAAAGCCTGTTTTTATGGAGGCAAAACAAGCAAGTTTTATTAACAAAGCCAAAGAAGGACCTATCTCTTTAGTTTGTCCCAGGGTATTGAATAATTTTCAGAGATTCTCAAAGCAAAGAGCCCACTTTCTGCTCCTGGGCTGAAAGCACTAGGTACTTTGGCATTCTCTTGTGTCTCTGTGTAAGTATATTAGCCTTAACATAAAGCCCACCTGTAAATATATCTCAGTGTGAAAATTTTGAACACAATTCTACAAAGAGATTTGAGTCCATGGACTTTAACATCAACAGAGTGAACATTTTTTTTTTTTATTTAACTATGCTTATGTCTATTTTTTGGCATTTAAAAATAATTATTAACAAAATATTTGATCCTGATTGTCTCTGAAGTGTGTGTGTGTGTTTTAAATCACTGAACATCTTTAAAACTTAAGACAGAGAAATATTTGAGTTCAGTAGAATGAATTTTCAAGAGCATTGAAGTTATCATAAGGGGCCTAGAAATATTCAGTATGCCTAAATAGTGCTCTAGGTATTGACTAGTAGTTGTTTCCAACGTATCAGTTCAATTACCAGATTTTTAGAAGAGATTGTAACACTTGAAATTCTGGTAAAACTAAAAATATTCTACATATGTTAACTTCATTACTCATTTTCTATTTTTCATGGTAAAATGTTTGAAGAACAAAATTAAATGATTTTCTTCTAATGTTTCATTCTGTGAATGTATTTTGGGAATTTTTTTCCCATTTTCCTTCTATAGTTTATTTGGTCATCCTTAGATTTGATAGGCAGTAGGTTTAGAGAACATCTTTGTTTTTTAGATTTTTTTCATAAATAATCAAGTTTTATATATGAAATATGGAAAGAAGTTCTAGGTTATAAATATATTAATAATGACATATAGCATCTCATTTGTTTTCATCAGCTGTTTCATAGTTCTGTATTATAATTTTTATTCACAGACATTTAATGATTACCCTTAATATTCGTGACAGGAGCCCTCTGGCACAAATGGAAGAAGAAAGAAGGGAGCATGTAGCTAAAATGAAGAAGATGGAGATGGAGATGGAGCAGGTGTTTGAGATGAAGGTCAAAGAAAAAGTTCAAAAACTGAAGGACTCTGAAGCTGAGGTAATCAGTCTAATATCCCATCTCTTAGCAGACATTGTGTTCCTTTTTAAGTAGTATCTTCAGTAAAATTTATAGATAATATAACCTTTTTATACATATTTTTTCAAAAATAATACCCTAGTATAACAAAACGGATAAATTTCTAGAAGCAAGCACTGTGTTTATAATAAAATAATACATACTTCAATATGTAAGTGCTTGGATGTAGTATATTAGGTAGGACAGTGTAATAGAATACTTATAATGAATTATTACAGTTATAATGAACAAGTTTGAGTTGTGAAAAATAAAATTACAAACCATTCCATACAGGTGGCATAAGAACACTAAAGATGAGAGTTTGGGGGTGGATTTATGCACAAAAACTAGTGTTAGGATAATAATAATTGACCATATTTATTTGTGTATGAGTGAAAAAGAGGGAAATAACCTTTATTGAACTAAAGACATGCCTGGATAAATTCCACACAATTAAAGAAGAGAAAATTAGGGAATGTGATATTTTTGTTAACAGGTTAGGCCTTCTTTATTTATAATGTAGTGTCAAGGTAGTTCCTGGTGTTACAACATTGGGCAGGGTAATGACAAAACATCCCAGAAGACATATCTACTATCTTGAAACCCTTCTAGATGTTGAGTTATACATTTAGTTTCTATTAATCAAAAAGACCTTGGAGACATTTTCTTCAGTAGGTGGCAAGAAAGAAAAGATGGAGAAAAAGATAAACTGAACATAAAAATCCATAGAGCAGTTAGTTTGATAGATGTCTGAGAATAGTAGAAAAAAAACTATGGGTAATCCCAAAATAACAGTGGTTTCAGTATGAAGTTTTCTTCACATAAATTTGTTATAATTAAAAACTATAAAATAGTCTGGGCATGGTGGCTAATGCCTGTAACACCAGCACTTTGGGAGGCTGAGGCACACAGATCACTTGAGTTCAGAAGTTTGAGACTAGCCTGGCCAACATGGTGAAACCTCATCTCTATTAAAAATACAAAAATTAGCTGGATGTGGTGGTGAGTGCCTGTAATCCCAGCTACTTGGGAGGCTGAGGCTGGAGAATCGCTTGAACCTGGGAGGCGGAGGTTGCACTGAGCTGAGATCACGTCACTGCACTCCAGCCTGGGCGACAGATCAAGACTTTGCCTCAAAAAACAGACAGACAAACAAAAAGCCCTATAAAATAATAAATTATTTTAAAATATGTGAGATGAGGTCCAGGTGTGGTGGCTCACATCTGTAATCCCAGCAGTTTGGGAGGCCAAAGAAGAAGGATTGCTTGAGTCCAGGAGTTTGAGACCAGCCTGGGCAACATGGCAAGACCCAATCCCTACAAAAAATTTTTAAAAATAGTTGGGCATGATGGCTTGCACCTATGGTCCCAACTACTCAGGAGGCTGAGGCAGGAAGATTACTTGAGCCTGGGAGATCGAGGCTGTAGTGAGCCATGATTGTGCCACTGCATCCCAGCCTGGGTGACAGAGCTAGAGCTTGTCTCAAAATTATATACATATATATATATGGATGACAGTATTATAAAATAGTTTTAAGACAATCTTCAATGATAAAATTTAGTAAGATCCCTGTTTTATGTGGCTTCACTAATAAAATATTTGTATCTAAGTGTATGAAGAAGAGATTCAGATCTCTCGTTATATTCTTACAGTTGATCTCATTGCTTTTGTAATTACCGCATAAAATATGGAAACCTTTTTTGACTAAAGGCATAACAAAAGTACACTAATCCATTGAGTAAATAGAATGCACGGAATGAGAAAGTATTAAATAATTTCGAGGAAATGTTTTTATTCCACATCATTTCTCTTACATTATTGGGCTTTTCTTGTAATTTCTTATTAAAATCTTTCACTGTTGTTATATTTGTTGTGAGTTTAATTTAGCAGAGGTATGGAATAATTCCTCCTGGTTTGAGACTGCTGAGCACTACAGGATTAGCATCCCTGGCACTGCCACTAAATGCTAATAGCAGTGCCCTCCTATCATAGGGCAAACCAAAATGTGCATACACACACACCCCCAATCAAGAGTCACTGTCTTAGCTATTGCTGTTGTATTATAAATGAATAATTAAAGTTCTTAACATGACATTTTGGAGATTAATTTATCAGCATGTTGTTAAATATATGCATTGAGTCTCTACCTCTTCAGTAATTCACATATAATCTGGAAAATCTATATCCAAAAGGGAAAAAAACAGGAATAATCAAGAGTCTACTACATTATCTCCACACTTAGATTCCATTGAGAATCTAGAAGTAGTTTAACTTATATTTGAGGCAGATGTATTTTAGGACATGTTGCTAAAAGTAAATATTACGAACAAGTAATTGTGAACCTGTAGCCAAGGAACCCTTTGGGAATTTTAATGATTACTGTGAATGGTGAAGATAGTTTTGAAGAACTATTCGTTGAAGGATGGAATGTTAACATTTCAAGGACCTGTGAAGAGCTCTGGGCCAAGGTTCCCACCAGATACTCTAAGCCATTAGAGAATTAGGCATGCTCATTCTAGATTCTTTGTCTTTTATGAAACCACATCTAGAGTGTATTTACCAACATCCCTGTGATAATGAGTTTGCAAATCATCATGTATATGATACATGATATATATTGTGTAAATATACATGTGAATACATAAATAGGTAAAGAAACCCTTTTAGCCTTGTTTAATACAGTCTCTCCTTAAATCCATTATGCTGGAAATACTTGTTTGGGGCACAGCTAGCGGCACAGTTCATCAGCCACAGCACCAAGCAACTTTCATTTATTATGTTGTCTAGCGCACACCACAGCCCTACAAGGTAGATATTATTGCCCATCTCTCCTTTATAGATAAGAAGAAGGATAAATTAACTTAGTATGCCAGCATTTGAACCCAGTTAATTTTTAAGTTAAGCTAGATAGGTCCACAGTCCTGTTTTTCACAATTTCAGAATGGAAAAAACTCTGAAAACTGCAAAACCTAACATGAACTAAGTTTTAATCCTACGTATTGTAAATATTTATATATTTTACTGAAAGAAATAAAAAGTAATGTGTTTGATTATACTTGTTGCCCCAGATAGCCTAGGAGGTATTTTATAAATATAGTATATACTCCTTTCTAAGCGGTGTTGTCGTTTTAATAACTGAAAAACGTTGAACTTCAAAAGGCATCTGACCCCATGGGTTTCTTAAGAGTGAGATTGTGACCTATACCTTTATCTACATGTAGTTAACACAAAAGATAATTACTTATATGTAACAAGTTAAAGAATGATGAACACTGTAAGCCTACTACCTGGCTTAAAAAAATAGAATGTTATCAACTCATTTAAAGACGCTGTGTGCCTGTCCCCTATTGTATCCCTCTCTCTCATTCCCAGAGGTAACTACTATTCCGAATTGTGTATATGTGACTCTTTTCATTTTAAACAAATAACTAGAGACATTTTCTAATGTTCCTACTTTCTGACATTTCTTAGTAACTTTTTTGCTGTCATCAGGAAGATATCACCTCAGATTTGATTCATGTTTGCTTAAGTGTGTCTTAGGTGATTTTGTTTTGTAGGAATTGCATGAAATAATTGAAATAGGAATAAATCTGAAGTCACTTCGGGCTTGCAAAAAAAAATTGTATGCAAAATTATAGTAACATATAATATATAATATGTATATAATATATGTAATACATATAATAGTTATATATTAACATTATGTTAATGTTAACTCACCAGTGTAGTAAAATCTGTAACAGAACATAATTCCTGGATAACTGAAGGTTTTGAATAGTCCTTGGGTATTTGGCATAGAAGGATTTAATCTGATTTTTAAAATTTGTTGACTTTTTTTTTTTTTTCAAAAATGGATTGACTTGCACCTAAATGAAATTACTTATCTAATGATCTCTTGGACTTAGAGCACTTTGTTTCTGCAGTTACTTTGCATGAGTGTTTACTGCCTCTCTGTCAGCATTCTTTACAGTATTAATACACAGAGGAGGAAGGACCACCTGCATTAGAATCACTGTAACTTGTTGAAAATCCACATTTCCAGACTTAACACCCAGATATTCTAATTCAGTACGTCTGAGTGAGGTCCAGGATTCTATATTTTTAACAAACATCCCAGGTGATTTGAATGAAGACCAATGTCTGAGAACCACTGCTTACAGGAATCAGAGTACTTTGCTGGCATCTTTGAGCTCTTAGGGTCCTAAACTACCTGCTTTCTTTTCACTTGTCTTAGCTTTCTAAACTTGGAATTAGGAGGCTTATTCAAGTCCTGGTTCTTCCACTTTCTGGCTAGCAATCTTGGGCAAGTCACTTAAATTCTGCAACTGTTTCCTCATCTGTACAATGAGAACAGTGATGTGTTCACTGCCCAGCCTCCAACATATTTGTGATTAAAGAAAAACGAGATAAGATAGTAATTTTCCATTATAAAGTACTCCACACTGTTAAGTTTGTTGCTTTTTTTTTTTTTTTTTTTCCTGTTTCCCAAGATTATTGTCTTGGGTCACTGGCCTTTTGGGTGGCAGGTCCTAAAGGAGGAGGAGTCCTTGACAGTGCTTTCCAGGTAGTACTCTGAATTTACAACAGGGCTATTCAAATAGTGCTCATACTCCTTATCATTAGGGTGTCTGGATGAAACATACCTCTGCTTCTGATTTCTTAAATAGTTTTGTTTTATATATTGTGGTATGATTTAGCTCCAGCGGCGCCATGAGCAAATGAAAAAGAATTTGGAAGCACAGCACAAAGAATTGGAGGAAAAACGTCGTCAGTTTGAGGATGAGAAAGCAAACTGGGAAGCTCAACAACGTATTTTAGAACAACAGAACTCTTCAAGGTAACTAATAGCAGATTACTAAGAAATGTGTGTATTAATGTTTTAAAGAATTGTTTTCCTACTTATTTAAAAAACATTAGAATAACACTTAAAAAGTCATCACCCATTATCATGCATTCCAAACACAATGGTTTTCATAGATAAATATTTTTATATGGATGGATACAGTCTGTGTCCATTAGCAGTATTTTTTCAGTACATCTTTCATGACTTAATATTCATAATTATGATTTAGCAACTTCATAACATTCTCCCCAGTTAACTTACCTTAATTGGATTTCTTACCTCCTCCCCCCAGTTGTTGGACATAAGGGTTGTTTTCAATTTTTGGCACACAAAGGGAACATTCTTCAAAATCTATTACATATTTAGGGGTATGTTTTAACTGTTGAATTATGTTTTTACGATAAAATTCTTAAGACAAAATGTTAGATATTTAATTTCCAATACAACTAATCAATTACTTCCTCTTAATTTATACAAAATTCAATAATATTTGTACCTTGGTTTTCTTTCCTTTAATAGTTTCACTTAAAACTGAAAAGTGGCATTCCTATAAGGATTATACAGTTTATCCTCATTACTAAACATTTTCAGATTTGGCATTTGTTCTACTACACTACCCTACTGTTAACATTTTCCCCAAAGAAGAGGAAAATAGATTTGTAAAAGCAATTGCACTTCAAAATGCAAATGACAGTGGGGGAAAAGAATACCCTGTTTGCTGCCAGTTGATACTTTTTAGTTTGTGCTGTTTCATTTGGGAAGAATTGTTCTTGTATATTAAAATGGAGTTTTGCCTTATTTTTTTACTGCTTATCCTGGAATTTTGTCAAATATTTGATTGTCTAAGAAAATGCTATTATAGATTAACATTGTCTTAGCTGTTTACTTCTAAATCTTTTAATTTTTTTCAATGAAAAAGTAGTATCTGAAAATCCCAACATTGTTGTAATTGGGTTAACTGTTGTTATCATGTTGTCTATCATGTTTATAAAATGGTTACTCATCTTGCTTATTTTCCTTTTATCCTTTAGAACCTTGGAAAAGAACAAGAAGAAAGGGAAGATCTTTTAAACTCTCTATTGACCACCAGTTAACGTATTAGTTGCCAATATGCCAGCTTGGACATCAGTGTTTGTTGGATCCGTTTGACCAATTTGCACCAGTTTTATCCATAATGATGGATTTAACAGCATGACAAAAATTATTTTTTTTTTGTTCTTGATGGAGATTGAGATGCCTTGAATTGTCTAGGGTGTTCTGTACTTAGAAAGTAAGAGCTCTAAGTACCTTTCCTACATTTTCTTTTTTTATTAAACAGACATCTTCAGTTTAATGCAAGAGAACATTTTACTGTTGTACAATCATGTTCTGGTGGTTTGATTGTTTACAGGATATTCCAAAATAAAAGGACTCTGGAAGATTTTCATTGAGGATAAATTGCCATAATATGATGCAAACTATGCTTCTCTATGATAATTATAATACAAAGGTTCCATTCAATGCAGCATATACAATAATGTAATTTAGTCTAACACAGTTGACCCTATTTTTTGACACTTCCATTGTTTAAAAATACACATGGAAAAAAAAAAACCCTATATGCTTACAGTGCACCTAGAGCTTTTTTATAACAACGTCTTTTTGTTTGTTTGTTTTGGATTCTTTAAATATATATTATTCTCATTTAGTGCCCTCTTTAGCCAGAATCTCATTACTGCTTCATTTTTGTAATAACATTTAATTTAGATATTTTCCATATATTGGCACTGCTAAAATAGAATATAGCATCTTTCATATGGTAGGAACCAACAAGGAAACTTTCCTTTAACTCCCTTTTTACACTTTATGGTAAGTAGCAGGGGGGAAAATGCATTTATAGATCATTTCTAGGCAAAATTGTGAAGCTAATGACCAACCTGTTTCTACCTATATGCAGTCTGTTTATTTTACTAGAAATGGGAATCATGGCCTCTTGAAGAGAAAAAAGTCACCATTCTGCATTTAGCTGTATTCATATATTGCATTTCTGTATTTTTTGTTTGTATTGTAAAAAATTCACATAATAAACGATGTTGTGATGTAATATTGTGTGGGGTCTTAAATATCCTACAGTCGATGTACAAGAGTAGAGTATGTTTGGGAAGAAACTTTTCAGCTTAACTTTGCCTCCTCTACAATGACATCTTTTATATGCTTGTCTCATTTAGAATGCATATGTGCTAATTTTCTAATTTAAGAGATACCATATCTCTCTATTCATTTCTATCTCTCATTTGTATGCTTATTTTTCTGAGAACATTTTTTTTTTTTTCCCCAGACAGGGTCTTGCTTCATTGCCCAGGCTGGAGTGCAGTGGCACAAACACGACTCGACTGCAGCCTCAACCCTCTGGGCTCAAGCAGTCCTCCTGCCTAAGCCCCCTGAGTATCTGGGATTGCAGGCATGCACCACCACGCCTGGCTAATTTTTGTATTTTTTGCAGCCTCCCAAAGTTCTGGGATTACAGGCATGAGCCGTCATGCCTGGCCTCTGAGAACAGTTTCTGACTCATTCAGATTAGGTATACTCTCAAGTCCCTGGAAACTGAAATTTTTTTTAACTGTAAGGAGGGTAGTGTCATTTCTTTTCTTAAGGTCAAGTGACATAGATTTTAACATAATGCATAATTTAGGTGAATAATTAATGTAGCCTAGTTTATTATCTTGAAATGTTTTACCCTATTTACTTTTTAAAATTAATGACCTAAGCGGAGGGAATAATTATAAGTCAATAGCAGAGAGATTGTTGTTTGGGTGTTTATTTTTTTCAGTTTTTGTGTTGAGAGATTGGGTTAACACCTCTAGCCAAAATTGTTTGGTTTTAGGGAGGCTAACAATAACCTACTGAATTTGGAAAATGCAAAGGTAAAAAATGTATATAGACTGCCTGCCTAACTGGTTAAGTACTACTGCTTCTGGGAAATATTATTTCAAAATTCTATGTATTATAATAATAAATTTGTAAGACATTCATTATTCTACCATCCTAATGAAAACTTTCAGAAGTCTTTCTTTATCCATGGCATGCCCAAGGGTTTCACCTGAATCTGATACAGGATCTATATAACTTTACTAGGATTTTTGATTGTTGACTCCAGACTTAGGTATATCAGAAGGCTCTTTTTGCCATTTGGTGTGTGGATTTCTGAGAAGATCATTCACAATACATGTAAAATTCAGGTAGGCCTAAGGAAAGGCCAGCCTGTAGAAAGCAAAATGGCAGTGTCTGTTCTCCACTGTTGGAGGCATTATGTAATTGAAGTATCCTGTTAGCCACTGTCTTTCTGCTAATTGAGTGGGGTTGAACAAGTAAGCACTAATAATACCAGTGAACCACTTGGGCACCTTGTGGGTAGAGTTTTGCTGCCACCTAGTGGAATGGGATATCATTGCTTCCATATCAGGTTCACAAGCAAGTTAAGTGGACACAGTTTATTTCTGTGTAGCTCAGGCTGTAATCTTGAAAGCTGAGGAGATACCCATGCCTCTCAGACTCATTAGCTGGGTGTCACATTACCACCTGCACATTCTGACCCACCGCATCTTAATATGTTTTGTCCTCTTGGAGAAACTAGGAGTAGAAGTCAGAATATGGTAGGTAAGGGGGAAAAAGGAAAGTTGGCTTGATAGCTATGAATGCATGAGGAGTGAAATGTTGACTCAGAAAGTTATCTAGATCACGGTCTCCAAACCTGATGCTATTTCCTTACAAAAATATTTGTTGAGCATGTGTCCATAATTATATGTATTGATCAATGAAAATATGTGTCAACAAGTTACTGCTACACTAATGTGAACATTATGGAACAAAATTTGAAAGAGTGAAATAAAAAGTTTGCACTTTCCCCAAGCTCCAATGAATTATTACTTTGCACGTTGGAGGCCATCGATCTAGGCAGTATGTGGATAGTTAATAGTTATTGTTGAATCGCCAAGGAAGGTCCTAGTGAAGACTGCTGTGGTGTCCTACTTGATTTGAAAGGAAAATTTGCCACGCCAGTAAATCGAAGTCCTTTCTAATAATAAGCTTGCAAATGTAAGCCCTTGTACTTCATCCAGAATTTTACCTGCCCCTTTTGTAATAAAAACTTCCCGTAACTGTCCTGTTCCAGATGGTAACCTAAGTAGTTACGTGTGTTATTTAATCCTTAATAACAATTGGGTAAGTTATCTCTTAAGGTAACTTATTAATACATTATCTAATAAATGAATAAATTAAACATCTTAAACCCTGTTTCCTCATCTGCAAAAGGACGAGGAAACTGAGGGTTTAAGATGTTTAGTAGCTTATTCAATAGGTGGTAACTGGCAGAACAAGAGTTTGAACTGGTCTTAGTTACACCAGGGCCTGTGCTTAAATCTTAACGCCTTGCAAGTACCTGGTCTGCTACACTGCCACATTTCTGAAGCATGATCTTCTACAGAGTTGTTAGCACAGAGCAGATGCTCCCTGATTAAGAGGGGCAGCTGGCCACCAGGCAGCCTGGAGAAGCAGCACCAGACACGCTAATTGTCTCAGTTTAGAACCCAACTCTGTGAATTGGGCATGTAACTTCTATGAATGTTTCCTCAGCTATAAAACGGGCCCCATGCCTTCCTTGCTGGTTTGGAGTGAGGATTACATTGTGACTGCACACGTTAAGGTGTCCAGACCTCGAGAATGTGACAATCTGCTGGGGTCATGACAGACCAAAAATATTATTTCTTCTCAGTTTTAGTGATGGTTTATTTTTAGGAAATGTGCATGGTGCCATGGTAAGTCTCTGGATCTGCTTCTTTGTGCACAGAGATAGTCTTTTGGAGTTACTTCCATGGAAATAAGGTAATTTTGGTCAAAAGAGGAAAGGTGTTAGTAATTGGAGTTATAAAATACATCATTCTTTGTAAGTAATGCCGAGATGGTTTATCAGAGTCTCTCATCTTTAATGAAAACTTTTGCTGCTTTTCAAGCAAACTTGGTTCCCATAATTTGGGATTAATCCACAGAATGTTCAAAGTTTAGTGTCAGCCATTTTCAGCAGAAAATAGAGGCTGACAATTTCCTGTGTTCTTTAGAAGACTTTGAAAGCTTCATGGGAAGAATGAAGACTATTCTTGGCCTGAACATTTGCCCCATGGGGTGCTGGACCCAGCCAAACAGCCTTGTATTGGCAAAGGAGGGTCAAGTGAAAGGAGACCTTGTTCTGTGCCAGCCTCTCAAAAAGGGTAGCCTGAAACCCTATTGGCCACACGGAACCTCTTTTAGTTGCTGTTTGTGGACCTGCCGAAACTAATACCACTCAGGCTTTCTGAAACCCTATGGGGGTGGGAAGAGGCAGTAGCTGACACCTCTGAGAGCAGAGGTTTGTGAAGATGTGGCATAGATGAGGAGGCTAGCAGAGGGGGGATAGTCAGACACTACCAACAAACTTCCTTTTTGTTCTCTTTGTTCTCTCTTCGAGGTGGGCCACCCTGCTTAGCTCCCTTTCGTCCAAGTGTGTTGCAAGGGAGCAGCATTTCACCGGGAGATTTGCACGTAAGTAGAGCACAGATTCCCCTGGGTGAGGGGCTGGCTCTCACCCAAGTGTGGGGATACCAAATTAACTTGTTCTGGCAAAGGCATACAACTTTTTTACCCCTCATTTAATTCTGTTGTCTTTGAATTTTTAATGATCTCTTTCATATTTAAATATATGCTGTACTCTAGCACAGAAAAGTTCCCTGTGTCTTGGATAAGCCAGTAGTTTTAAGCAACTTGGCAAATGGTGAGTGAAGTAATGAGCACTCTGGCATGGCCCCTGGTGTTAATGTGAGCTGTTTTCCCTGCGTTTCAGAAGTCAGGGAATATATCGATGGGACATAGTGGGAGCTGTCCGATTTTTTTTTCCTTAGGGATAACTCTCAATGTGATTATACAAATCTCTGGCTTACCCTGATAAAGTTAAAAAACAAAACTAAATGTTGTATTCAATATTTTGGGAACACAGTTCTCTCACCCAGACACAAGTGAAATCTTCCTTAGACCTTTTTATTGCTGGGAAGAGGTGCCAGGAACTCAAATTGGCATTTTCTCAAATCTCCACCTCATTAGTGCCTAATTAGACCCCATCCCTAAGAGTCACGTGCTTTGGAAGATGGAATGGAGGCCACTGATAAAAATCCACTTTCTGTAGTCTCCATTCAGGTATGATTGGCCTGATTATAGCTCATGTCCTGAAAAGGAGATAGGTTTTTTTCTCCAACTTGTAAGAACTGATGACCTCATCCCACCAAATGCGAATGTTTTAGACAGTATTCAAACTGGGAAAAATACCTGCCTATCAAGGGAGAGATAACTCACTTTGAAGTCTAAGGGAAGGAAACAAAATTGGAAAAGTGCTGCAACAAGTGTTTGTGGAGTACTTGCTGTGTGCCAAATACAGAGCATTCACATAGATTGTGAACTAGAGCTCCTGAGAAGGCTATGACATGGGCATTTCCACCTCTTTATAAAAACAAGCAAGCTAAAATATCACGGTGTGATTCCGTAACATTTGTATTTGTTATCCAATGTTCCACAATAAATGCCCCTCAATCCTGGCAACAAAATTTAAACCACAACAATCTGTAATAGTAACATTCATTATCTTAGTTTCTGCAGGTTAGGAATTAAGCGGTTTAGCTGGGTGGTCTGGCAGGGTGCCTTGCAGTAAAGATGTTGGCTGAGGCTACAGTCAACTGTGGGCTTCAATGGGGCTGGGGGATCTGCTTCCATGATGGCTCACTGACATCACTGGCAAGTTGATGTTAAGAGGCCTCAGCCCCTTGCCACATGGACCTCTCCACAGGGCTGCTTGAGTGGCCTTGTGACATGGTGGCTGGCTTTCTCCCAGAGCAAGTAATCCAAGAGAGAGCAAGGCATAAGCCACATGGCTTTTATGACCCAGCTCTGAGAGTCACACACATAATTTCCCAATATGCTATTGCTAATGCAGCTTAGTCCTGTTCAATGCGTGAAGGGGCTGTACAAGAGCAGGCGTACTAAATAAAGGTGGCACAAATACAGCAAGCTTTTATAAATAGTCTTATTTGGCAAACCCATTTAGCTGACTTTCTGGGTATTCTTGATAATCATTTTCCTAAAATGAAACTGTTTCAGTTTTTGAAATTAGCTAATTGGATTCTCCCTAAAATAACTAAATTTAAACCAATTGAAGGTGCTGAGAATGTTTTTACAGATGGGTCTGGTAATGGTAAAGCTTCTTATTCTGAATCAAAAACTAAAGTTTTCCAGATGCCCTATACTTCAGCTCAAAAAACAGAGCTGGTAGCTGTAATTGAGGTATTGACTGCTTTTAATATGCCTATTAATGTGATCTCTGATTCTTCATATGTGGTTCATTCCACACAGTTAATTAAAAATGCTCAGTTACAATGTCAAACAGATGAATAACTGATGACAAAAACAAAAAAGGGGGAGAAACAGGGATTACGGGACAGCCCATATACAACTGATTCTAGCATTATTAACTTTAAATTTTTTGAGCCTGCCGAAAGGCCAGATGTTATCAGCAGCTGAACAGCATCTACAGAAACCAGCTGCAAAGACAGAAGCAGAACAACTGGTTTGGTGGAGAGATCCGATAACAAAAAGTTGGGAAATAGGTAAAATAATAACTTGGGGTACAGGCTATGCTTGTGTTTCTCCAGGCCAGAACCAGCAGTCGATTTGGATACCATCAAGACACCTGAAACCTTATCATGAACCAGATGCCAAGGAAGAGATTCTGGAAGGATCCTGAGGACCCCCCTGGTTGCAGCCATGTCAAGACTGATGCTGAGGAGGATCCCAACTGTCACGAGCAACACCCATCAAACACAGCCACCCACCTGGGGACAGACCAAGAAGCTGCCACAGATGGCAGAAGAAAACCTGAAGAAAGCAGGACAACCAGTCACAATGAGTAATTTAATGGTAGCTATGATAGCGGTTATCACCACTGCTGTGAGTATTCCTTCAATAAGGGCTGACACAGGGAACAATTATACTTATTGGGCATATTTTTCAATCTTGGCTGGCAATAATGCCTGGATGTAATCACTCTATGATGCAGTTACACATGCTTTCTGATCTCAGTATTTACCATAACAAATCTGCTCCTATATTTGAGGCATACAGCCCTCAAAAACCTGTTTGTAAACAGAACTGGACCTGGCCAGAAAAAATGAACGTACTTGTTTAGGAAGATTGCATTGCAGAACATGCAGAGATGCTGCACAATGATTCCTATGGAATCATTATTAATTGATCCCCTAAAGGGATGTTTAGCTTAAATTGCACCTCTCAGTCCGTGTGCCACGGCCACACTATGTTCAGCTGATCTGAACAAAATGGCCAGATGGTACATATAATAAGAAGTATGGCAAGAGTTCCTATTATCTGGAACCGTGGCAGTATAGTGGCACCTCAACCTCAAATGATATGGCCCACTGTAGGAGCTAAACATTAAGGATTTGTGGAAACTATTAATAGCTCTTAGTAAGATCAAAATTTGGGAAAGAATAAAAAAGCATCTAGAAAGACACTCTACAAACTTGTTTTTGGATATTGCAAAATTAAAAGAATATTTAAAGCATCCCAGACACACCCGACCTTAATGCCAGGATCTGGAGTGCTTAAAGGAGCTGCAGACAGATTAGCAGCTAGTAACCCATTAAAATGGATACAAACACTTGGAAGCTCTGTGATTTCAATGATGATTGTGCTTTTAATCTGTGTTGTTTGTCTTGTATAGTCTGCAGATGTGGATCCTGACTCCTGAGAGAAGTAGCTCACCGTGACAAAGCTGCCTTTGCGTTTATCGATTTGCAAATCAAAGAAGGGGGACATATTGGGAGCAGGCCCCCCAAAATCTGGCCATAAACTGGCCACAAAACTGGCCATAAACAAAATCTCTGCAGCACTGTGACATGCTCATGATGGCCATAACGCCCATGCTGGAAGGTTGTGGGTTTACCGGAATGAAGGCAAGGAACACCTGGCCTGCCCAGGGCAGAAAACCACTTAAAGGCATTCTTAAACCACAAACAATAGCATGAGCGATCTGTGCCTAAAGGGCATGTTCCTGCTGCAGATAACTAGCCAGACCCACCCCTTTATTTCGGGCCATCTCTTCATTTCCCATAAGGGATACTTTTAGTTAATTGAATATCTATAGAAACAATGCTAATGACTGGCTTGCTGTTAATAAATATGTGGGTAAATCTCTGTTCAGGGCTCTCAGCTCTGAAGGCTGTGAGACCCCTGATTTCCCACTTTACACCTCTATATTTCTGTGTGTGTGTCTTTAATTCCTCTAGCACCACTGGGTTAGGGTCTCCCCGACTGAGCTGGTCTCGGCACTTCTCTTTGCCTTGAAAGCGGGTACAGCGGACCTTCCTGGCATCAGAAAAAGGCCTCCAGAAAAAGAGACACAGGTACTAGCAATTGCAAATTATCCAGAGCCCTTCTAAGTTGTAAGATCTGAAGGAAATGTCTGCCATCTATATTCTCAGCCACACTTAGTTTCTTAATCTGCAAGATGGAATTAATAATAGTACTTACTTTATGACGCTGTTGCAGAAATTCATTGAGTTGCTACACGCCAAACACTGAGAACCCAGCTGGGCATATAATAAGCATTCTATTGGATGGCATTATTGCCATCATTTTTACTTCTATTACTGCTACTGCTTGTAACTGCTTGTGATTTTTTGATATGAAAGTCCACCATCAGGGAGCACTGTAGTGGAAAAGGTATTAGGCCAGGCATAGCCTTTAGTTCTCTGGCCTTGGGTCCTTCATCTGTGATATTCAGTTAACAATACCTAGCCAGTAGGGGTGTTAAAGATTAAATAAATGTGAGAATGTGCCTGTTGCTTAATCTTCCTCAAAGGGTTATGGACTCTCAGAGCCACAAGAAGGTCATCTCTCCTTTGCTCCTCGTATGCTGGGATCTGCCACATCAATGGCAACAGGTGGGCCTCCAGAATTTGCTCCAGGTGTTTGGAAGTCCTGACACCCTCCTGATCTTCTCTGTAACATGCACACTTTGGCCTGTGTCAGTTTGCTGGAACCACATCAGGCCGGCCCTCTTCCTGGGACAAAATTCTATCTTTTTCTCTTTCTTTCTTTCTCTTTCTTTCTTTCTTTCTTTTTCTCTTTCTTTCTTTCTTTCTCTTTCTTTCATCTTTCTTTCTTCCCCTTCCTTCCCTTCCTTCCTTCCTTCCTTTCCTTCCTTCCTTCCTTCCTTCTTTCTTTCCTTCCTTCCTTCCTTCCTTCCTTCCTTCCTTCTTTCCTTCCTTCCTTCTTTCCTTCCTTCCTTCCTTTCTCTCAACTCCAGTGTCCCAGCTGAAGTGCAGTGCACTGAACATTGCTCACTGCAGCCTTCACCTCTTCAGCTCAAGTGATCCTCCAACCTCAGCCTCCCAGTAGCTGAGACTACAGATGCATGCCACCATGCCTAGCTAATTTTTGTGTTTTTTGTAGTAACAGGATTTCACCACATTGCCTAGTCCAGTCTCAAACTCCTGGCCTAAAGTGAGCCTTACACCTTGGCCTCCCAGAGTGCTGGGATTACAGGCATGAGCCACTGCACCTGCCCAGGAACAGAATATTGACCGCCATTTTAAAAGAATTCAAGAAGTTTGCTTGAATTCATGATCAAGCAGCTCACCAGCTGGGAATAATATAATGCCAATTTTTAGAGTAATGGCTAAATAAATCAGGATATAGCCATAGAACAGAATACTATGTAGAAAGTGAGAATGAAGTATTCCTTTATTTCTTCTTAAGGAAATACCTCTAAGCATAACATTGAGAAAGAATGAGGTATTCCTTTATTTCCTATTAAAGAAAGAACTCTAATCATAACTTTGAGTGATAAAAGCAGGTCGTATGCTATAATAATATTTAAATAATGCACACAAAATATAGCATATTTTAATTATATAGGAATGTTTATATGCATTCCATATTGCAACAGTTAATTTTAAATATCTCATGGCTAGGCCATAGCTGAATACTATCTTAGATGTTTTTGTAAAGGTATTATTTAGGTAAGATTAACATTTAGATCAGTGTACTTTGAATAAAACAGATTACTCTCCATAGTGGGATGGGCCTCACTTAATCAGTTGAAGGCCTTAAAAGAAATAAGGCTGACCTCCCCCAAGGAAGAAGGAATTATGCCTCCAGGCTTTCTTTGGACTCAGGGTGCAACATCACTTCTTCCCTGGGTCTCCACACTGATGGCTGGAGTTACCCTGCCTGCATATTTTGGACTTGCCAGCTTCCACAATTGTGTGACCCAGTTCCTTACAATAAATCTCTCTCTCTTCTCTCTTTCTGTCCCTCTCTCTCTCTCTCTCTCTCTCTCTCTCTCTATATATATATATATATACACACACATAAATATATATAGATATATACACGTATGTATATATACATAAACCTATGTATACATACCTATTCCTTACCAATTCCTTACAATAAATCTCTATTCTCTCTCTTTCATTCTCTCTCTCTCTCTATATATATGCATACACATATATAGATATATATGTGTATGTATATATACATAAATATATGTATACATAGATATGTGTACATAGATATGTATGTGTACGTAGATATGTGTATATAGATATGTATTTGCACATATGTATATGCACACGTATCTATGCATACCTACATATATTTATGTACACATATGTATGTGTACATATATGTATACATGCAGATACATATATGTATATATGTATACATGCAGATACATATATGTATATATGTATACATGCAGATACATATATGTATATATGTATACATGCAGATACATATATGTATATATGTATACATGCAGATACATATATGTATATATGTATACATGCAGATACATATATGTATATATACATGCAGATACATATATGTATATATGTATACATGCATATACATATATGTATATATGTATACATGCATATACATATATGTATATATACACAGGTGCGTGCATGTACATATATGTATATATGCATATATACACAGATGCATGCATACATGTGTACATATACATGCATATACACATGTATACATGTGTACATATACATGCATATACACATGTATACATGTGTACATATACATGCATATACACATGTATACATGTGTACATATACATGCATATACACATGTATACATGTGTACATATATATACACACATATACATATATGAAATAAAGGGGTGGGTCTGGCTAGTTATCTGCAGCAGGAACATGCCCTTAAGGCACAGATCGCTCATACACACACATATATATACACACACATACATGCAAATGCTCACCCATGCACCTGCTCATACACACACACTTCTGGAATTGGGTAGGGAAGGAAGGACAGTAGGGACCAGGGACATTTTAGACTTATCTGAATTGTTTTCATTTTTTAACAAAGAAAACTTATGCAAGCATTAATTTTGCAATTAAAAGGCATTCAAACATTTTGCTGCAGGCACTGACCAATATCCCCTGTGAAATATCACTAATGTCATGTTACTTACCTCTGTTAATGTTACGAAATTACACTATTTCTGTTTTCTGCTTTCCTAGTTTCCTGTTGCACCGTTTTTGATCTCTGCGTGGTTCCACTGTCATCTAGCTTTTTGAAAAACTCATTTTGTTTGCTCTTGTTCCAGGTCCTGGCTTCCTGTCCCGGCCATCCAATCATATCCACCGCAAACAGGCCTTGTTCCTCTTTGTCACTGCAGGCCAGCTCTGAACCGTCTATTTTCTTCCACTGACTTAGAAAGATGAGATGCGTCAGCGTCCTTGCAAACATGAAAGCCTAGCCAGTGAAGTGCTGAGTGCTGGAAGCTTTGCCTGGGTCATGAACAGGTAGAGAAACTGGAGATTCTGTGTCAGATGAAGTGACTCAAAGGGACAGAATGGCCATCTTTGGACAGTTTAAGAGCTTTTATAAGGAAGAGGAATCAGAACTCACCTCATGTGGTGCATGGTGCCAAATCAACAAGATAAGTGTTCCCAGGAAGCAGATTTCAGCCCATCTCAGCTCACTTCAACCTCTGCCTCCCGGGTTCAAGTGATTCTCCCACCTCAGCCTCCCGAGTAGCTGGGATTACAGGCATGTGCCACCATACCCAGCTAATTTTTGTATTTTTAGTAGAAACGGGGTTTCACCATATTGCCCAGGCTGATTTTGAACTTCTGAGCTCAAGGGATCCACCCACCTCGGCCTCCCAAAGTGTTGGGATTACAGGCTTGAGCTACAGCGCCTGACCTATATGCGTATTTTATGTCCAAATTAAAAAGGACTATAAATAAATATGAGAGTCTTGTTATGTGTGCTGAAGTGTTTAGGGGTGAAATGTACTAATGCTGCAATTCATTTTGAAATGCCACCAAATAGGATGGTTTGAGGGATGGATAGTTGAATAGATTATATGATAAACTGAGCATAATGAAATGATAATTGTAGACTTCAGGGGTGGGTATGGATGTTCACTGCAAAATTCTTTCAACATTTCATTAAGTTTGAACATTTCTTAAGAGTGTTAATTCACTTATTTTTTAGAGACAGGGTCTTGCTCTGTTTCCCGGGCTGGAGTGCAATGATGTGATCCTAGCTCACTGCAGCCTCAACTCCTGGGCTCAAGGGACGCTCCCTTCTCAGCCTCCCAAGAAGTTGAAACTACAAGTGCGCTCCACTGCATTTGGCTAATTACCCAGGCTGGTCTCAAACTCTTGTCCTCAAGTGATCCTCCCACCTTGGCCTCCCAAATTGTTAGGATTACAGGTGTAAGCCCCACACCCCAAACGTTTTTATAATAAAACACTGAAGGGAAATTCTGATGCTGAGACCCTGCACTTACATCTGTTAATGAGATCTTTCCTCAATTAAATATGCTGCCATTGGAAATTGGTACATTTCTTCGTCAAGGGCAACAGTTTGTCAAGGGCAACATACACATATTCCTGGGAGAAGTGACACTGTGGGAGATTGTTGAGCTTTTTTACCCCTGAAAATGAACTTATCGGGGAATACGTTCATGATCTCTCCACTGGTTCTAATAATGAGGGGAGACCTGGGTTCTGCACCTGGCCTTGTTGTCGTGGTTACTGTTGCTTTCAGGCGATGGCACCTGTTCTCCAGATGTGAGTCTGGACTTGTACTTGCTTTAGCCATATATGGCCACCAGAGGGCGCAGTTACCCCACAGTTGCCTGGAGCATCCACACTCCTCAAACTCACAGCTTGAAATGTCACCTGCAGCCGTCTGAGGTCATCCACGGTTATTTTCTTTTTTCTTTTCTTTTCTTTTCTTTTCTTTTCTTTCTTTCTTTCTTTCTTTCTTTCTTTCTTTCTTTCTTTCTCTTTCTTTCTTTCTCCCTTCCTTCTTTCTTTTTCTTTTTTCTTCCTTTCTTTTTCTTTCTTTCTTTTTCCTTCTTCTCTCTCTTTCTTTCTTCTTTCTTTCTTTTCTCTCTCTCTCTCACTCCCTTCCTTCTTTCCGTCTTTCCTTCTATCCTTCCTTCCTTCTCCCCTCCTCTCCCCTCCCTGCCTCTCCGCTTCCTGACAGAGTTTCGCTCTTGTTGCCCAGGCTGGAGTGCTGTGGCGTGCTCTCGGCTCACTGCAACCACTGCCTCCTGGGTTCAAGTGATTCTCCTGCCTCAGCCTCCCAGGTAGCTGGGATTACAGGTGCCCGCCATAATGCCCGGCTAATTTTTGTATTTTTAGTAGAGACGGGGCTTCCCCATGTTGGCCAGGCTAGTCTTGAACTCCTGACCTCAGGTGATCCACCCTCCTTGGCCTCCCAAAGTGCTGGGATGACAGGTGTAAGCCACTGCGGCTGGACATCCACGGCTATTTTCCTCATGCCTCACCTTCCCCTGTTGGTTCAGTGACCCTCAAAGGACAGAGCCTCTGTGCCATGGGCCCTTCCCCCGGATCTGTGCATTGCCTAATATGACTGGACCCTCCTCCTCACCCCTCATCCTGCCCCAGCTCCTCTGATGACATCATCGGCTCTGGAACTGCCACTCAGCTTCTTGCAAGAGGGTCCCCTCCCTCCGACCCCACTGTCCCCTCAGGACCCCAATTCCGCTGGCACATCTGGTGCAGGGAGTCTTTTTTTTCTCCTATACCCCACATACTGCAGAATCTAAAGTAGGGTCTATATCCTCCAGGCTTCCTGTGGTTGCGTCCAAGACATTTCTCTTCCAAAGGCAGCAGAGTCACCTGCTGTCCCTCTCAGTGACTGCTGTCTGCTGGTCTTCTGCTTACACCTCCTCATCCACTGAGGACTTGGGCTCTCAGTTGACAGTGTTCTCCATCATTCTTGTCATCTCGTTAGAGGGATTGCTGCCTGGCAACCCCTCTACATTCCCCAGGAGGTTTGCAACAGTGATTTCATACAAGACATTGGCGTTGTCACCCACGTGGACATGCCAGGCTACTCCCTGAGGGCGTCATCACCCACGTGGACAGGCCAGGCTACTCCCCGAGGGTGATGTCACCCACGTGGACAGGGCAGGCTACTCCCTGTCTCTCTGGGCACCAGGACTGCTGCAGCTCCAGTGACCTTTTCCAGTGTGCCTCTCAGCCACCTCTCCCTGCCTGCGGTCACACCTGGGACCCTCCATCACCCAGAAAGGAGACTTCAGACAGCTCCCCACTGACCTCTCTCGTTCCAGAACTCTCCACTTGGCCTCATCACCTCACTGTCACTCTCTCTGTGTCCACTGCCTTCCTTAATCATCGTTCATAATTAAAATCAACTCCTGCAGGGCGAGGTGGTTCACGCCTGTAATCCCAGCACTTTGGGAGGCCAAAGCGGATGGATCACTTGAGGTCAGGTGTTTGAGACCAGCCTGGCCAACATGGCGAAACACCCGTCTCTACTGAAAATACAAAAATTAGCCAGGTGTGGCGGTGGGCACCTGTAATCCCAGCTACTGGGAAGGCTGAGGCAGGAGAATCACTTGAATCCAGGAGGTGGAGGTTGCAGTGAGCTGAGATCACACACCACTGCACTCCAGCCTGAGTGACAGAGGGAGACTCCGTCTCAAAAAAAATAAATAAATAAACTCCTTTTTCTCTCTCTCTCCTGACATTGTTCCCCTCAACAAGGGTGACATGAACGGGCTAGATGTCTTGCGTCTGCACCTGGACAGCCAAGCATCACTGGGAAAGCACACACTCAGCTGAACTTTTACTTTATTTATTCATCTATTTATTCATTTGTTTATTTATTTTAGAGACAGCTTCTCACTCTGTCACACAGGCTGGAGTGCAGTGGTGTGATCAGAGCTCGCTGGAGCCTCCACCTCCTGGGCTCAAGCGATCCTCCCACCTCAGCCTCCCTGGGAGCTGGGATCACAGACGTGCACCACACCATGCCCAGCTGATTTTCTAATTTTCTGTAGAGATGAGGTCTCATCATGTTGCCCAGGCTGCTGTTGAACTCCTGGCCTCAAGCAATCCTCCTCACCTCAACCCCTCAATGTGCCGGGATTACAGGTGTGAGCCACCATGTCTGGCTGTACTGCCCAGGCTGGAGTGCAGTGGAGCGATCTCGGCTCACTGCAATCTCTGCCTCCTGGGTTCAAGCGATTCTCCCACCTCAGCCTTCTGAGTAGCTGGGATTACAGGTGCCCACAACCATGCCTGGCCAGCTTTTATATTTTAAGTAGAGATGGGGTTTCACCATGTTGGTCAGGCTGGTCTCAAATTCCTGGCCTCAGGTGATCCACCTACCTCGGCCTCTCAAAGTGCTGGGATTACAGGAGTAAGCCACTGAGCTCGGCCTGGCCAGACTTTCACTTTAAATTCACAGACTTCAAGTAGGCTGCCTGGCAACCGCTTTACATTCCCCCAGGAGGTTTGCAACAGTGATTTCATACTTCCTCTCTCTCTCCTCAAACCTCCTGTGCTTCCTTCCCTCCCTCTCTTCTGCTCAGCTGAAGCTCACTTCTCTAACGTTATTAGAAGCCATCACAGTGAATATTCTTTTTTTTCTCTCTCTCTTTTTTGAGACAAAGTCTTGCTCTGTCGCCCAGGCTGGAGTGCAGTGGTGCAATCTCACTCCAAGCTCCGCCTCCTGGGTTCACGCCATTCTCCTGCCTCAGCCTCCCTAGTAGCTGGAACTACAGGCGCCCGCCACCACGCCCGGCTAATTTTTTGTATTTTTAGTAGAGACGTGGTTTCACTGTGCTAGCCAGGATGGTCTCAATCTCCTAACCTCATGATCCGCCCACCTTGGCCTCCCAAAGTGCTGGGATTACAGGCGTGGACCGTGCCCGGCCCAGAGTGAATATTCTTATCTTCCCACCACCCACCAACTGTGTCTCTGTTCCTTCCACTGTCACTGTGTAATAATTGCCCTTCTGGGGCTGGGCATGGTGGCTCATGCCTGTAATCCCAGCACTTTGGGAGGCTGAGGTGGGAGGACTGCTTGAGGCCAAAAGCTTGAGACCAGCCTGGGCAACATAGTGAGACTCTATCTCTACAAAAAGTTTAAAAATTAGCAAGGGTCTGGGTGCGGTGGCTCCCGCCTGTAATCCTAGCACTTTGGGAGGCTGAGGCGGGCGGATCACCTGAGGTCAGGAGTTCAGGACCAGCCTGGCCAACATGGTGAAACCCTGTCTCTACAAAAATACAAAAATTAGCAGGGCCTGGTGGCATGTGCCTGTAATTCCAGCTACTTGGGAGGCTGAGGCAAAAGGATAACTTGAACTCGGGAGGCGGAGGTTGCAGTGGACCGAGATCGTGCCATTGCACTCCAGCGTGGGTGACGGAGCAAGACTGCATCTCAAAAAATTAAAAAAAATAAAAATAAAAGTTAGCAAGGCATGGTGGTATGCACCTGTGGTCCCAGCTACTCAGGAGGAGCTGGGAGGATCGCTGGAGCCCAGAAGTTCAAGGCTGCAGTGAGCTGTGATTGGGTCACTGCACACCAGCCTGGGCGATGGAGTGAGACCTTATCTCTTAAAAAAAAAAAAAAAAATTGTCCTTTTGATTGATGAAGCCACGGACCACCCTGAGCTGTGCTTCCTATTCCTTCTGGCTTTCCCAAGCTTTTCTTGTCCACTGGAAGCTTTCACTAGAAGGTAGAGGACTGGCTCTGTAGTTGGGAACTACAGTTGGGAACATTCAAGAATATTCTATTAACATATTTACATTTTTTAAATATTTGGTTTTAAGAATATCAGCCCCCTTGGCTGGGCACAGTGGCTCACGCCTGTAATCCCAGCACTTTGGGAGACTGCGGTGGGCGGATCACCTGAGGTCAGGAGTTCAACGCCAGCCTGACGAACATGGTGAAACCCTGAATCTACTAAAAAAATACAAAAATTAGCCAGGTGTGGTGGTGGGTGCCTGTAATCCCAGCTACTCGAGAGGCTGAGGCAGGAGAATTGCTTGAACCTGGGTGGCAGAGGTTGCAATGAGCCGAGAGCAAGCCACTGCACTCCAGCCAGAGCAACAGAGTGAGATGCTATCTCCAAAAAAAAAAAAAAAAAAAGAATATTACTATCAGTCACTCCTTGATATAACTGGAGATCTGAGATAACATAACAGCTGTGGCACCGCTACGAACCAGAGAGGGGACAGGAGGCTTCCCCAAGGGCAGCTGTAGTTCAGTAATCCGTTAACAAAAGTCTCCCTTCTAAAGTCTCCACCATTTTTTTTTTAAGACAGAGTCTCACTCTGTCACCCAGGCTGGAAATGCAGTGGCACGATCTCAGCTCACTACAGCCTCTGCCTCCCAGCTTCAAGTGATTCTCCTGCCTCAGCCTCCCAAGTAGCTGGGACTAAAGGCATGTGCCATCACGCCCAGCTGATTTTTGTATTTTTTTTTTTTTTTTTTAGCAGAGTTGGGGTTTCACCATGTTGGCCAGGCTGGTCTCAAACTCCTGACCTCAGGTGATCCTCCCACCTCGGCCTCCCAAAGTCCTGGGATTACAGGTGTGAGCCACCGTGCCCGGCCTAATTTTTGTATTTTTAATACAGATGGGGTTTCACCATGTTGGTCAGGCTGATCTTGAACTCCTGAGCTTGAGATCCACCCGTCTCGGCCTCCCAAAGTGCTGGGATTGCAAGCGTGAGCCACCACGCCAGGCCTTATATGTGTTTTTCTAAATGCACTTACAAATCAATGGGTAGGGCTTGGCTGCTTTAGGAAACCGTTCCAGAACTCTACTCTGCCCATAGACCCAGAAAAACACAAATGAGGACAAATAAGGAAAGCTTAGGTTTTCCCTGGAGAAAGAGGAAAGGTAGAAACAGACAGGACCAGACGACCGGCCAGACAAGACCACGTGTAAGTGCCAAAAGAACCACACAGGCCACGCCTTTAATTCCAGCACTTTGGGAGGCCAAGGTAGAAAATCACTTGAGGCCAGGAGCTTGAGGACAGTTTGAGAACAGCTTGGGCAACATAGCAAAACACCATCTCTACAAAAAATTTTTTAAAGTCTGGGTATAGTGGCTCATACCTATAATGCCAACACTTTGGGAGGCTGAGGTGGAAAATTGATCACTTGAGCCCACAAGTTCAAGACCAGCCTGAGCAACATAGTGAGACCCTGTGTCTATAAATTTTTTTTTTAATTAGGCATGGTGGCCTAATCTGTAGTCCCAGCTACTTCGGAAACTGAGGCAGGAGGATCCCTTGAACCCAGGTTGATGCTGCAGTGAGCTGTGTTCATGCCACTGCACTCCAGCCTGGGTGACAAAGCGAGACCCTGTCTCTCAAGAAAAAAATGTTTTTTTAATTAGCTGGGCATGGTGGCATGCCAAGAGCAGAAACTGGTCAGGGTATTAAGTTGAAACAATAACAGTCCTTTAAAGCTTTTATATGCTTAAAAAAAATGACCTTATGCCCCCGCCCACTCCATTCTCTCCTGGTTTAACTGCTGCTTATGTTTTATTTTTATTTTTTTGTTGAGACGGGGTCTCGCTCTGTCGCCCAGGCAGGAGTGCAGTGCACGATGATAGCCCAATGCAGCCTGGAACTCCTGGGCTCAAACAGACCATCTGTTTCTGGTCAAAAAAAGAAAAAAAAAATCATCTGTTTCTGGTCAGAAGTCAGGTAGCTCAGTCCTTCATGAAGAGGAATGCCTTGCATGAGCTAGATTACTCAAAGGGTCCCAGTATAAAAGATACCCCTTATAAAAGATACCCCCTCCCACCTCTTAGAAACCTTCAAATGCTAGAAAGAATGTTCCAAAAGGCCGGCTGTGACTAGGAGCTGAATAGAGGCTGCTCCCTCTGAAAAATAACATCACGTCAAGCTGGGCAAATCTGAGAGCTATGAACCTTCCTAAATGTCAAAATTGCTAAGGTATTTTTAAAACTCAGAAACTTATATTAACAACTGAGAAGAGAAAGCGGTGGAAAACATGAAGAAATCACACTTTTGTTAGGTGTTGAATTACTGGAGACGTATGTGTGTCATGAACTGAATTGCATCTCCCAAATTTATATGTTAAAGTCCTAACCTCCAGGACCTTAGAATGTGACTATATTTCGAGATAGGGTCTTTAAAGAAGTTAAGTTAGAATGAGGTCATTGGGGTGGGCCCCAACCCAATCTGACTGGTGTCCTTATAAGAAGGGGAGATGGGGCCATGCATGGTGGCTCATGCCTGTAATCCCAGCAATTTGAGAGGCCAAGGCAGGCAGATCACCTGAGGTCGGGAGTTCGAGACCAGCCTGACCAACATGGAGAAACCCTGTCTCTACTAAAAATACAAAATTAGCCGGGTGTCGTGGTGCATGCCTGTAATCCCAGCTACTCGGGAGGCTGAGGCAGGAGAATCGCTTGAACCCGGGAGATGGAGATCATGCCATTGCACTCCAGCCTGGGCAACAAGAGTGAAACTCCATCTCAAAAAAAAAAGTCAGCTAGCTCATGTCTTTTTATTTTTATTTTTGAGACAGGGTCTTGTTCTGTTGATCAGTTTGGAGGGCAGTGGTACAATCATAGTTTACTGCAGCCTTGACCTCCTGGGTTCAAGGGATTCTCCCATCTCAGCCTCCAGAGTAGCTGGGACCACAGGCATGTACCACCATGCCTGGCTAATTTTTATGTTTTTTGTAGAGGTGGGGTCTCTTCATGTTTCCTAGGCTGGTCTCCAGCTCCTGGCCTCAAACAATCCTCCTGCCTCAGCCTCCCAAAGTGCTGAGATTACAGGCATGAGCCACCACACCCAGCCTCTTTTTATAATGTACTGAAACACTCTTTCAAAGTACTGGTGAGTGCACAATACAATTTTCCTTTAGGTTCAGTTTTTCTATCCCAGAACTTGATGAATCTGAATCCCAGCCTTGTGCATTCCTGGACTCTGTTTCTGCCATTCACTCTGAGTGTGGGATGCAGAAACAGCTTTTTAGATACTGGTGCTTAATTAACTCCCAAAGGCATGAAGAAAAAGGTCTTTGGGCCAGGCACAGTGGCTCACACCTGTAATCCCAGCACTTTGGGAGGCTGAGGCAGGTGGATCACTTGAGGTCAAAAGTTTGAGACCAACCTGGCCAACATGGCAAAACTTCGTCTCTACTAAAAATACAAGAATTAGCCTGGCATGATGGTGGGTGCCTGTAATCCCAGCTATTTGGGAGGCTGAGGCAGGAGAATCGCTGGAACCCAGGAGGCGGAGGTTGCAGTGAGCAGAGATCACACCACTGCAATACAGCCTGGGTGACAGAGTGAGACTCAGTCTCAAAAAAAAAAAGAAAAAAAAAAAGAAAAAAGAAAAAGGTATTTGCACATTTCTGATCAGAGAGGCCCTGAAGATGGGTCTACTGGCCTTTTACTATTCTCAGAAACCTGCTTGGTGTTTGGGAGGAGGGTTGAGAAGGGGGCAAGAGCTGACCTTCCTTGCCCTGCAACTTCACGCGGGGTGGCTGTTCTGTGTTCAGTCAGGCGCTAGACTCCAGACCTGTGAGCCCTCACATGTTTTCCTCCCCTTCTCTGGCCAGGCGCCGGTTGGCCCACGTGCCCTTAGCTTTCAGAGCATCCAGCTCTGCCAACCTTGCAGGAAGATCTGGGGGTAGGGGGTTCGGGGAAGAATCTTTATTGGGGCCATACACACTGCAGCCTCATAGGATGGGTGGGGCAGGAGCCAGGGCCCAGTTGACCCTGATGAAAAGCTTAATAGAGATATGTAGCCCAGCTCTGGCCGGGCACAGTGGTTCTCATGCCTGTAATCCCAGCACTTTGGGAGGCTGAGGCGGGTGGATCACTTGAGCCCAGAAATACTAGACTAGCCTAGGCAACATGACAAGACACCTCTCTTTATTTTATTATTTTTTATTTATTTACTTTTTTGAGACAAAGTTTCGCTCTTGTTTCGCAGACTGGAGTGCAACCGCACGATCTCAGCTCACTGCAACTGCCTCCTGAATTCAAGCGATTCTCCTGCCGCAGCCTCCTGAGTAGCTGGGATTATAGGCATGTGGTGCCATGCCCAGCTAATTTTTGTATTTTTAGTAGAAATGGGGTTTCACCATGTTGTCCAGGCTGGTCTGGAACTCCTGACCTTAGGTGATTCACCCGCCTCGGCCTCCCAAAGTGCTGGGATTACAGGCGTAAGCCAGGGTGCCTGGCCAATGCCCCTCTTTATAAAAAATGTATAAAATTTGCAGGGTGCGGTGGCTCTTGCCTGTAATCCCAGCACTTTGGAGGCTGAGGTGGGCAGATCATGAGGTCAGGAGATCGAGAGCATCCTGGCTAACATGGTGAAACCCCATCTCTACTAAAAATACAAAAAATTAGTAGTCCCGGCTACTCGGGAGGCTGAGGCAGGAGAATGGTGTGAATCTGGGAGGCAGAGCTTGCAGTGAGCCGAGATTGCGCCACTGCACTCCAACCTGTGCAACTGAGCGAGACTCCATCTCAAACCAAACCAAACCAAACCAAACAAAACAAAAAACAGAAAAAAAATTATAAAATTAGCCGGGTGTGATGGTGCATGCCTGTAGTCCCAGCTACCGAGGAGGCTGTGGTGGAGAATTTCTTGAGCCTGGGAGGTTGAGGTTGCAGTGAATTGTGATCATGCCACTGCACTCCAGACTGGGAGACAGAGCAAGATGAAAGAAAGAAACAAAGAAAGGAGTGGGGAGGGAGGGAGGGAGGAGGGAAGGAAGGAAGGAAGGAGGGAAGGAAGGAAGGAAGGAAGGGAGGGAGGGAGGGGAGAAAAAAAGAGAGAGAGGGAAAGAAAGAAAGAAAGAGAGAAAGCAATTATTATAATATGATGGTCAAAGTGTTCTTATTCAGTTAGCCTCTCACCAGAGCTTAGCGGAGGGGTCTTCAACTCTAGACTACAAGTTAAGGCAAAGTTTTCAGAATTGAGTTTTTTTCTGTTTTTGTTTTTTTGTTTGTTTTTGAGACAGGATCTCGCTGTGTTCCCCAGGCTGGAGTACAGTGTTGCAATCATAGATCACTGCAGCCTGGAACTCCTGGGCTCATGTGATCCTCCCATCTCAGCCTCCCAAGTACCTGGGATTACAGTAGAGATGCACCACCATGCCCAGCTAATTTTAAAATTTTTTTGTAGAGACAGGGTCTTGCTATTTGCCCAGGCTGGTCCCAAACTCTTGGGCTCAAGCAATCCTTTCTCATTGGCCTCCCACAATGTTGAGATTACAAGTGTGAGCCACCACGCCCACCCAGAGTGATTTTTTTTTTTTTGAGACGGAGTTTCACTCTTGTCATCCAGGCTGGAGTGCAGTGGTACAGTGGTGCAGTGGCATGATCTCGTCTCACTGCAACTGCCACCTCCTGGGTTCAAGTGATTCTCGGGATTACAGGTGTGAGCCACCGTGCCTAGAGTCCATATTTTGGAATATTTTCCATCTGTGGTTGGCTGAATCCATGGATGGGGAACCTGCAGTTATAAGGGTCAACTGTACTGGCCTCGTCAGTCTGGAAGTGCCCCTTCTGTTTTCTGGAGATTACGTGTAATTGGTGTTGCTATTTCTTTAACTATGAGCAGACTTCTCCAGTGAAACTATCTGGGTCTGGAGATACCTTTTTCAAGAGTGGGAGGAAAGAGTTAACACAACAGGTCTGATTCACTCATTTCTCACTTATTTCTGTAGCCAAAGCGTGGCCATTGGTCAAACTCTGAAAACCAAACTCCTGGAATATTCACATAGCTACCGGGTCAGATGTTATTCTCCACGCCCAAAACAGTGAGCCCAGATGAACCGGGCTGTCAGCAGGTTTAAAGTAAACATACAGATTCATGATGCTTGGCCAGGCACAGTGGCTCACGCCTGTAATCCCAGAATTTGGCGAGGCCGAGGCAGGCGGAATCGCTTGAGGTCAGGAGTTCAAGATCAGCCTGGCCAGCATGGCAAAAACCTGTCTCTACTGAAAATACAAAAAATTAGCTGGACGTGGTGGTGAGTGCCTGTAATCTCAGCTACTTGGGAGGCTGAGGCAGAAGGATCATGTGAACCCAGGAGACAGAGGTCGCAGTGAGCCAAGATCACACCACTGCACTCCAGCCTGGTGACAGAACGAGACTCTGTCTCAAAAAAAAAAAAAAAAAAAAGCCACAGTGAGCTATGATCATGCCACTGCACTCCAGCCTAGGCGACATAGTGAGACCCCATTTTTGAAAAAAAAAAAAAAAAGAATAAAAGATTCATGATGCCCAACCTGGTGGTTTAGGGCTGTGTTTGGTCACATGGCAGGAATGTCACCCAGGTTGGAGTGCAATGGTGTGATCTCAGCTCACTGCAACCTCAGCCTCCTGGGTTCAAGTGATCCTCCCGCCTCAGCCTCCCAAGTAGCTGGGATTGCAGGTGTGTGCCACCATACCCAGCTAATTTTTTTACATTTTTAGTAGAGATGGGGTTTTACCATGTTGGCCAGGCTGCTCTTGACCTCCTGATCTCAGGTGATCTGCCCCCATCAGCCTCCCAAAGTGCTAGGATTACAGCAATGAGCCAGAAGGAGTCTTGCTCTTGTCGCCTAGGCTGGAGTGCAGTGGCACGACCTAGGCTCACTGCAACCTCCGCCTCCCAGGTTCATGCGATTCTCCTGCCTCAGCCTCCAGAGTAGCTGGGATTACAGGTGCCTGCCAACATGCTCAGCTAATATTTTTGTATTTTTAGTAGAGATGGGGTTTCACCATGTTGCCTAGGCTGTTCTCAAACTCCTGACCTCAGGTGATCCACCCGCCTTGGTCTCCCAAAGTGCTGGGATGACAGGCATGAGCCACCACGCCCAGCCTTTTTTTTTTTTTAAATAAAGACGAGATCTCATCATGTTGCCCAGGCTGGTCTCAAACTCCTGGACTCAAGCAATTCTCCCATCTCGGCCTCCCAAAGTGCTGGGATTACAGGGGTGAGCCACTGTGCCTGGCCTAACCACACAAATTTTGACTCCAGAACTCAAGTGGGATTTCCTGGGCAAGGACATCTCACACAAGTCCTTGCAGTTTGCTTCTGGAAAAGATAAGTCTGTGCTGTCCCTGCAGAGGATAAGTATGCATTTGACCTTCCAGCCTTCATCTATTAATAATATCCTTTTTCCTGCTGTCTTTGTATTGTATCCTCCACTGTAATAAACCTTCACCTAGAGTATAACTTGATCTAGAGTCACATGGGTCCTTCCAGGGAATCACCAAACTAGTTGTATGCGACCACGAAGACAAGAAATTCTTTTATTAAAACTGTGAATTCAAGGACAGGCGTGGTGGCTCACGCCTGTAATCCTAAGACTTTGGGAGGTTGAGGTGGGTGGATCGCATGAAGTCACGAGTTCGAGACCAGCCTGGCCAACATAGTAAACTCTGTCTCTTCTGAAAATACAAAAAATTAGCCGGGTGTGGTGGTGGGCACCTGTAGTCCCAGCTACTTGGGAGGCTGAGGCAAAAGAATCACTTGAACCCAGGAGGCAAAGGTTGCAGTGAGCCAAGATTGTGCCACTGCACTCCAGCCTGGGTGACAGACTGAGACACCATCTCAAAAAAAAAAAAAAAAGGATTCAGCTGGGCCTAGTGGCTCATGCCTGTAATCTTAACACTTTGGGAGGCTGAGGCAGGCGGATTGCTTGAGCCCCAGGAGTTGAAGACCAGCCTGGGCAACTTGGCAAAACCCCGTCTCTACAAAAAATAAAAAACTAGCTGGGTGTAGTGGTGGGCGCCCGTAGTCCTAACTACTCAGGAGGCTGAGGTGGGAGGATCACCTGAGCCCAGGAAGTTAAGGCAGCGGTGAGCTGTGATTGTGCCACTGCACTCCAGTATGGGTGACAGAGTGAGATGCAGTCTCACAATAAAATAAAATAAAAATAAAAAACCATGAATTCAATTTTTAAAATTGTTACAAGATTTTAAAAATTATGTTTCATATTGAGTGATTTTTGATAGTTTGTAGTTTTCAAGGAATTGGTCCATTTCATCCAACTTGTTGGATTTATATGGGTAGAGTTGCTTAGTATTCCCTTATTATCCTTTTGTTAGTTTTGTTTTGTTTTGTTTTGTTTTTTGAGACGGAGTCTCACTCTGTCACCCAGGCTAGAGTGCAATGGCACAATCTTAGCTCACTGCAACCTCTGCCTCCCTGATTCAAGCGATTCTAGTGCCTTGGCCTCCCAGGTACCTGGGATTACAGGCGCCTGCCACCACGCCTGGCTAATTTTTTTTTTTTTTTCTTTTGAGACAGAGTCTTGCTCTGTCGCCCGGGCGGGAGTGCAGTGACCTGATCTCAGCTCACTGCAGCCTCCACCTCCTGACTTCAAGTGATTCTCCTGCCTCAGCCTCCTAAGTAGCTGGGACTACAGGCGCCCACAACCATGCCCAGCTAATTTTTTGTATTTTTAGTAGAGACAGGGTTTCACCGTGTTAGCCAGGATGGTCTCGATCTCCTGATCTTGTGATCTGCCCACCTCGGCCTCCCAAAGTGCTGGGAATACAGGCATGAGCCACCATGCCTGGCCTAATTTTTGTATTTTTAGTAGAGACGGGGGTTTCACCATGTTGCCCAGGCTGGTCTTGAACCCCTTACCTCAGGTGATCCACCTGCCTCCACCTCCCAAAGTGCCGGGATTACAGGCATGAGCCACTACACCCAGCCTTGTTTTGTTGTTTTGTTTTGTTTCGAGGTTTTGAGATGGAGTTTCGCTCTTGTTGCCCAGGCTGGAGTGCCCTGGCACGATCTCGGCTCACTGCAACCTCCTTGTCCCAGGTTCAAGCAAATATGGAACGCAACACAAATTTGCATGTCATCTTTGTGCAGGGGCCATGCTAATCTTCTCTGTATCTTTCCAATTTTAGTATATGTGCTACCGAAGCATGCACAATTTTTGTATTTTTTGTAGAGATAGGGTCTTGCCATATCACCCAGGCTGGTCGCAAACTCCTGAATTGAAGTGATTCAACCACCTCGGCCTCCCAGAGTGCTGGGATTACAGGCATAAGCCACAACACCTAGCCTCAAATGGAAATTTTAAAACAAAAATACAATAACAAAAATTTAAAACTCACTAGATGGACTCAATTAAAAATGTGAAGGTGAGGAAGAGTCAGTAGACAAACGTGGATTGATAGAAAGCACTCAAACTGGCCGGTCAAGGTGGCTCACACCTGCAATCCCAGCACTTTGGAGGCTGAGGTGGTGGATCATTTGAGGTCAGAGTTCGAGACCAGTTTGGCCAACACGGCAAAGCCCCGTCTCTACTAAAAATACAAAATTAGTCAGGCATGGTGGCACAGGCCTGTAATCCCAGCTACTCAGGAGGCTGAGGCAGGAAATTGCTTCAACCTGGGAGGCAGAGGTTGCAGTGAGCTGAGATCGCGCCATGGCACTCCAGCCTGGGCAACAAGAGCAAAACTCCATCACAAAAAAAAAAAAAAAAAAAAAAAAAGTGCTGAAACTGAGGCTAGGCGTGGTGGCTCATGTCTGTAATCCCAGCACTTCGGGAGGCCAAGGTGGGTGGATCACCTGAGGTCATGAGTTTGAGACCAGCCTGGCCAACATGGTGGAACCCCGTCTCTACTAAAAATACAAAAATTAGCCAGGCTTGGTGTTGACTGCCTGTAATTCCAGCTACTCGGGAGGCTGAGGCAGGAGAATCGCTTGAACCTGGGAGGCGGAGGTTGCAGTGGAGCCGGGATCGTGTCACTGCACACCAGCTGAAATGACAGAGCAAGATTGCATCTCAGAAAAAAAAAAAAAAAGAAAAAAAAAGATCAATGGGATTACTTGGTGTGTTTCTGTTTCTTTCAGGGAAATTTATCAGAAGAAAGAGAAAGGATATTTCAGTTTTCTCTGAAAAGTTGATTTTGAAAAGAGCCCTATATCTTATACATAATTTCCCCATGATTCTCCAGAATTCTAAAAAGGGAAGCACATTGTTAATGTTAAAAGGTTTTTTTCTTAGCGCTATTTTTGGACTGGACAGAAAAGCAGAATAGTTTGTGTTTTGTGTGGACTTCAGAGTGCATTGAAGGCTGTAAAATAACCAATCTTGTTAGACATCTGTATCCAAAGTCACAGCACTCCAAGCATATTATAACCCTTGTATATTACTAAAGACTACCCCATTGTTATGTTTTTGCCTTTTTTTTTAATAAACCGGCTTTATTGAGACATAATTTACGGACAATAAGTTCTACATATTTGAAATATCAAGTAGGTGACTTTTATCAAAGGTATAAAACATTTTCACCTCCTCCACTCCCCTTTACAGGCAATCTCCATTTCACTCCCCACTCCAGGCAACCACTCATCTGATTGCTCTCTCTATAGGTTAACTTTGCCGGTTCTAGAATTTCATGTAATTAAAATCACACAGTATGTGCCCTTTTGTGTTTAACACATCTCACTGAGCACGATGTGAGATTCACTCACGCTGCATGCATCAGTAGGTTCCTTTTTATAGTTGAGTAGAGGTTTTGGTGTGAACATACCACAATTTATTTATTGACAAAAGGGTTGTTTAGGATTTTTTGGCTAAGTAAATCTCTTTTGAACGTTATTGGACTAGAATTTTTTTTTTAATTTTATTATTATTATACTTTAAGTTTTAGGGTACATGTGCACAACGTGCAGGTTTGTTACATATGTGTACATGTGCCATGTTCGTATGCTGCACCCATTAACTCGAGATGGAGTTTTGCTCTTGTTGCCCAGGCTGGAGTGCAGTGGCATGATCTTGTCTCACTGCAACCTCTACCTTCCAGTTTCAAGCGATTCTCCTGCCTCAGCCTCTCGAGTAGCTAGGATTACAGGCACCCGCCACCACACCCAGCTAATTTTTATATTTTTAGTAGAGACAAGATTTCATCATGTTGGCCAGGCTGGTCTCAAACTCCCGACCTCAGGTGATCCGCCTGCCTCGGCCTCCCAAAGTGCTGGGATTATAAGCATGAGCCACCGCACCTGGCCATGTTTTTGCTTTTATGAGATATTCATTGGAATTAGAATTTGTTTGATGCTGCTTCAGGATATGAGTAATTATTAAAAGAAAATGTGACTTTTTAACAAAGCAGTCCAGGAATACATTGTAGAGAAAAAAGATGACTGCTTAAAATATGGCTATGGTTAAAATGTTGTCTATATTAAGGAATCTTCATGAGATCCTCGACATCATCACAATCTTTTGTGATTATGTTACATGATTTTCATCTTTTTTCAATTTATCTAAGTGCTTGGCCATAAAGACACAACTGACCACACTTAACCCCTCTTGAAGACATTTTTAAATCTCTAAGTGAATACTAACTCCAACATATCTATCTTGTTTTTACCACAAGCATTTTGAAAAAGCAGAGTAGGCCAGGAGCAGTGGCTCATGCCTGTAATCCCAGCACTTTGGGGGGCCGAGGTGGGTGGATCAGCTCAGGTCAGGAGTTCGAGACCAGCCTGGACAACATGGTGAAACCCCAACTCTATTAAAAATACAAAAATTAGCTGGGCATGGTGGCAGGTGCCTATAATCCCAGCTACTCAGGAGGCTGAGGCAGGAGAATCACTTGAACAATCCGGGAGGCAGAGTTTGCAGTGAGCCAAGATCTCACCATTGCACTCCAGCCTGGGTGACAGAGCAAGACTCTGTCTCAAAATAAAAATTAAACAAAAAAAAAAAAAAAAGAAAGGAAAAGAAAAATCTGATGAATGGGGAAATTCTTAGAAAAAAATGCTTTTCAGGGCTGGGTGCGGTGGCTCACGCCTGTAATCCGAGCACTTTGGGAGGCTGAAGTGGGTGGATAACCTGAGGTCAGGAGTTCAAGACCAAACTGACCAACATGGAGAAATCCTGTCTCTACTAAAAATACAAAATTAGCCGGGCATGGTGGCACATGCCTGTAATCCCAGCTACTAGGGAAGGCTGAGGCAATCACTTGAACCCAGGAGGTGGATGTTGTGGTGAACCAAGATTGCACCATTGCACTCCAGCCTAGGCAAAAAGAGTGAAACTCCATCTCAAAAGAAAAAGAAAAAATGCTTTTCAAATTTTTGCATTTCTGACAACTGGATGTCCCCACCTGCCAACCAGTCCTGTGGCCCCCACTCAGGAACTGACTTAGCCCAAAAGGACAGCTTTAATTCTCTATGATTTCATCTCCTGCACCCAACCAATCAACAGGCCCCCTATCCTAGCCCCTTGCCCACAACACTATCTTGGAAAAATCCCTCATCTCCAAGACGTTAGCAAGATTGATTTGAGTAATAACTCCATCTCCCACGTGGCATAGCTGGCTTCGCATCAATGAAACTCTTTAATGCCATGGTCTTCAGTGGATTTTGTTTGTGTGGTAGTCAGGAAGAACCCCTTGGGCCGTTACAAACATGGGGACATTGTAGAGGACCATTTTAGGGACCCCATCCTATTGAGTGCCACGAATACAGAAAAAATCGTGATTCCATTTACATGTTTTAGAAGTGAGAGAAACTCCAAATATGATATGGTCAAGTTGTGCAACAGAATTCAGAATTTATTCAATATTACAGTGTTTATATCACAGAGAACATCTTTGTCATTTATATAGGCAATTTTCCCTGGGGCTCACATGCTATTGAACACTGTAACGTTTATTTCGGAGAGAATCTGTGGAGATGGGGGAGGCATCGTCAACATTCCAATGCAGCATCAGCTAATTCACATGCAACAAAGAGTCTATCAATGCAGAAATGTGCAAGAGCTTTTGTAAAAGTATAGCTCATTCAATATCAGAGAATTCACAATGGAGGAAAATCGTATGTGTGTAATGGACGTAAAAATGCTTTGAGATGGTGCCCAGAGCTAATCAGACATCTGGGATTTTGTAGCAGAGAGGGGCCTTGTGAGTATAATGGATGAGGAAGAACCTTCAATCAGAGTTCCATACTTAGACAATATCAGCTAATTCAGGTGGGACTTAAAATGGTCATACGTAATGAAGACGGAAAACTCAGGGAAGCATGGGGAATACGGAATGTGAGATCATCCACACTGGAGAGAAGTCTTAGGAGTACAATGAGTGTGGAAAATCACTTGGGGACAAACTTAGCTTTCTCATCATTGGAGAATTCACACAAAAAAAGGAATGAGCTTGGACGGATCATGGGAGAACTTTCAGGCACTAATCAGGCTAATTCATCCCGGAGAAAAACCTTGATGATGAAGAAGGGGAAAAAGTCTTCCAGTTTTTTTCCTTATTGGATTTCAGAGAATCCTCAGTGACATATAGGGAAACTTGCTGGAGGAATTCAGGGTTTATTAAGATTCACATTAAAGCATTAATCCCATTAAAGTAGGAGTTTAAACTTCTTTGCTTCTTTCACCCCAATCAAAGTTTTCATTCCTTACGTCTCTGTTGAGGGAATGAAGCAACAGGCAAAAGTCAATGGTGCACTGGCTTTGCCTTTCAAAACATCACACAATATGTGGGGTGCACAAGGACAGCATTGAGAGGTGCTGGGTTTGGTGCCAGAATCTGGCAGTTGCAAATTCTAATACATCACAACACACTCATAGGTGGGCCCCATATATCTGATGAACTTCCAGGGCCACATCTCTACAAATGCTGAAGATTATTTGGAGATGGGAAAATGTGGCTGGGGGTGCTTTTTCTCCAGGTCTGAGTAAAATGAAATACTGGGTATTTCTAAGATATATTAGGAGGATGCCAGTTTCTCTTTGTTTCATATTTTCAAAAACAGAGATTTAAAGAGGATGGGCTAGAGCTCTTACGTTCAGCTTCTTATTCCATAAGGGAAGAATCAGGCGTATTTCTTGTGTTGAAGCAACACACACACACACACACACATGTTGTTTGGCAAAAGTCAGACCAGAAGAAAGCTTCTCTCCTACCAACCTCATTCCTTGGCCTTGAACCAGCATTCTAAGTCTTCCAATACATCCTTGTCTCTCCCTACAGTAACTCTCCCATTGAGTTCTGTTTTTGTTTGTTTTTTGAGAAGGATTCTTGCTCTGTAGCTAGGCTGGAGTGCAGTGGCACAATCTCGGCTCACTGCAACTTCTGCCTCCCAGGTTCAAGCAATTCTCCTGCCTCAGCCTCCCAAATAGCTTGGATTACAGGCATGTGCCAACACACCAGGCTAATTTTTGTATTTTTAGTAGAGACAGGGTTTCAGTATGTTGGTCAGGCTGGTCTCGAACTCTTGACCTCGTGATCCACCTGCCTCGGCCTCCCAAAGTGCTGGTATTACAGGCGTGAGCCATCACGCCCGGCCCATTGAGTTCTTTACAGAAGTGAGTTAGGTTTTGTAGATTTTTGGCTCCTAGCTTTGCTTAGAGAAGCCAGAAAGAGGCGCAGTGGCTCACACCTAGAATCCCAGCACTTTGGGAGGCCAAGGCAGGCAGATCACGAGGTCAGGAGTTCAACACCAGCCTGGCCAACATGGTGAAACCCCATCTCTACTAAAAATACAAAAATTAGCCAGGTGTGGTGGCATACGCCTGTAATCCCACCTACTGGGGAGGGTGAGGCAGGAGAATCGCTTGAACCTGGGATGCGCAGGTTGCAGTGAGCCGAGATCGCACCACTGCACTCCAGCCTGGGAGACAGAGTGAGACTCCATCCCAAGAAAAAAAGAAAGAGAGAAGCCAGAAAGAAAATGTAGGAAAAAAGAGGAGAGGCAGGGGAGATGAGGAATGAACAAAGTTGCAGAGGGGGTGGGGGTGGGGGGAGGCAGTGGCTATGCACATAGAGAATGGCAACTGAGGACACCTTATTCCTGAGAACTAAGGTGGCACTAAGGTTGATGGCTAGAGAGTAACTGAAAGGCCTAGTTCCCACTAGGCCAGTTTAGTTCCAGCTGCCATCAACTTTTTCCACTAGTTCCCTTGGTCACACTCAAAATCTCAGGCATTAAAGCCCCACTGAGTTACCACAATTCATGGAGTCCTGTTTTAGAAGATGTCTAAGGCTGGGCAAGGTAGCTGACGCCTGTAATCCTAGCACTTTGGGAGGCCAAGGCGGGTGGATCATGAGATCAGGAGATGGAGACCATCCTGGCCAACATGGTGAAACCCTGTCTCTACTAAGAATAAAAAAAAAAAAAAAAGTTAGCTGGGCGTGGTGGCACTTGCCTGTAATCTCAGCTACTTGGGACCCTGAGGCAAGAGGATTGCTTGAACCAGGGAGTCAGAGGTTGCAGTGAGCCGAGATCACACCACTGCACTCCAGTCTGGCAACAGAGCAACTCAGTCTCAAAATGAAAAAAGAAGATGTCTGGAACTTGCATGAATATCTCTTTCTTTCCTTGTCTATGTCCCCTAGGCCTTGGGGTTAGGACTCTGAGCTGGGATTCCTCTGTAGGCTAAGAGCAATCCTGATTCTTACTCCCTCCATATGAGCAATAATTTGATTTCTAATGTCTAAACTTAGGTTGATTTTCCACTGGGAGTTACAGCAACAGTCAGAGGGTTCTGAGAAGGGGCGAGGGATGCTTTAGGCTGCAGGTAGCAGAAATCTGCCCAGAAAATAAAGACATGTGACTTACAGATCAGTAAGACTGGAAGTGGGGGTTCCAGGATAGGTATGGTGGCTCAACACTGTCATGGAGGACATAGGCTCTGCCATCATCAGTATGTGGGCTTTTCCCCTTGGTCTTGTTGCCTCGTGGTCTCAAGATGGTCTCAGCCATCTCCCCATATGTTTTTGTTTTGTTGTTGTTGTTGTTGTTGTTGTTGAGACAGAGTCTCTCTCTCTATCACCCAGGCTGGAGTGCAGTGGCATGATCTCGGCTCACTGTAACCTCCGCCTACAGGTTCAAGCGATTCTCCTGCCTCATCCTCCAAAGTAGCTGGGATTACAGGCATGTGCCACGACATCCAGCTAATTTCGCATATTTAATAGAGACCAGGTTTCACCGTGTTAGCCAGGCTGATCTCAAACTCCCAACCTCAGGTGATCCACCCACCTCGGCCTCCCAAAGTGCTGGGATTACAGGCATGAGCCACCGTGCCTGGCCCACAATTTTTGTATTTTTAGTAGAGACGGGGTTTCACCATCTTGGCCAGGATGGTCTTGAACTCTTGACTTCGTGATCCACCTGCCCTGGCCTCTGAAAGTGCTGGGATTACAGGCGTGAGCCACTCTGCCCGGCAAATGGGATGGCGTGCTGCATGGGCTGGAAATCCCTCTACGTTCTAGCAGCACAGCTAAGTCACCCACCCACTTCTAAGCCAACTGACAGCAAAGGGAACAAGTGGCAAAGTGGCTGCAATGACACCCACAGGCAGGAGGTCCCCCTGGGATGGCTTCTCTCGGCCCTTTTTGGAGTCCCAGCTCAGTTCCTGCCCTGTCCTCCTTTATCCTCTCGCCAAAACCAAGCTCATTTTCCCTCTGCGAGGGGATTTTCTCCATGGCATAGCTTATTTTGGTTTTGCTTCAATCGCCAAGTTTCTTCTCCGGTGTAATTCTGGCCAGCACACTGGTCTGACCAGGCCCTACTTGCCCTTAGGACATCTTGTTGCTCACTGATTCTACTGTCTGGTTTTTCCACTCCAGTTTCCAAAAGGGGCCATCTGACTGGCCTGGCTGGCTTTCCCTACATTTGTGAGCCAGATGACTTCAAAAATCATTGGCCAGCCTGTATGTGATCCTGGTCCACTGAATTGTATATCTGGGGGCTTGGGGGCTGGCAGAGAGGCAGGGTCATGTGGTGTGACACAGCTGCCTGGGCAGCGGTTTCCATGGAGGGGCTGGGGATAGCACAGGTGATGGTGCAATGGTGTAGGGTATCCATAGAGGGTTCTCAGAGCCCAACAACTGTACGAGATGACAAGGCTACTCTGTCAGGGAGAGAGACCACATGGAAGAACATGAGGCATCAGTCATGTGACTGCAAAAGCCACTTTGGACATTTCAGCCCCAATAGCTGTGGAGGAGAGGAGACCTCAGGCATAGCGGAGCAGAAATAAACTGGAATACAAGACTCACGGAGCTGAGAGCATCATCACAGATTCTTCAGTCCCAGTGGCCTCAAGGCTTCCATGGCTCAAGAATGTCCCCCAGTTCCCACAGCAGAAATTCCAGTTGCTGCAGGTAGAAAGCTTGAGTTCTCTCATGAACATGGCTTTAATAGTGATTGGAAGTGTTTCTTGCCTACAGGATTTAGGATGTTGGGAAACTTTTTTTTTTTTTTTTTTTGAGACGGAGTCTCATTCTGTCACCCAGGCTGGAGTGCAGTGGCGTGATCTCGGTTCACTATAACCTCTACCTCCCAGGTTCAAGCGATTCTCCTGCCTCAGTCTCCCGGGCAGTTGGGACCACAGATGTGCGCCACCATGACTGGCTATTTTTTTTTTATTTTGTTTTTGAGTTGGAGTCTTGATCTGTTACCCAGGCTGGACTGCAATGGCGTGATCTCGGCTCACTACAACCTCTGCCTCCCGGGTTCAAGTGATTCTCCTGCCTCAGCCTCCCAAGTAGCTGGGATTACAGGCATGCACCACCACACCCGGCTAATTTTTGTATTTTTAGTAGAGATGGGGTTTCTCCATGTTGGCCAGGCTGGTCTCAAACACCTGACCTCAGGTGATGCGCCCACCTTGGCCTCCCAAAGTGCTGGGATTACAGGCATGAGTCACCGCGCCTGGCCTTGGGAAACTTTTTGTGGCTTTGACAGGCTGAAGAACGAACTGTGGAGGCAGGACTATTTCAAGATGGCCCTGTTACAGACAGAAAATGGGCTGGTTCTTCCAGGAAATGGAATTTTAAAATTCTTCAGTGGAAAAATGAGAACTTTTAGAAACATGGGTGATGAGCAGAGCTGGATTTGAACCCCTGCTCTTCTACTTACTAGCTGCATGACCTTGGGCAAGTTATTTAGCCTCTTTAAGTCTTATTTTTTTTCATTTGTAACAAGAGGATAGAAACACACCTCTTTCACAGGGTTGCTGGTAGGACTAAATGAGATACTGCATGGGAAACAATTGGCACCACCGGCCCTGGACACATGACGGTGACTGCGATTGTGAGTCGCTTATGCACTTGGCAAGTGAGGGCCAAAGGCCCAGTGAGAGACCCAGCTAGAGCTTCAGGGTGCTGGCTTGGCTCTTCTTAACAGGGATCTGGTGCCCTCCATGGTGGGGACTGGGGATGGGGTAAGGGTGTCTTTAAAGCTCTCCATCTAGATCCAGTTTCTTGAGCATTTCAGAGAAGCCTCTCGTTCTATTTATTTATTTATTTATTTTGAGATGGAGTCTAGCTCTTGTCACCCAGGCTGGAGTGCAATGGCTTGATCATGGCTCACTGCAACCTCCGCCTCCTGGGTTCAAGCAATTCTCCTGCCATAGCCTCCTAACTAGAATTACAGGCCTGCACCACCATGCCTGGCTAACTTTTGTATTTTTTTGTAGAGACAGGGTTTCACCATGTTGGCCAGACTGGTCTTGAACTACGGACCTCAAGTGATCCGCCCGCCTTGGCCTCCCAAAGTGCTGGGATTATAGGCATGAGCCACCATGCCTGGCCCTCTCATTCTCTTTAGAATGGCCTTTGCTACCCCCATGGGGATGCCTAGCTTCTCCAATAGCCTTTACCTGGTCTTTCTTCCTCCTCTCTTTATTCCTCCTCTTTCTTTCTCTCCTTCTCTCTCTCTCTCTCTCAGGGTCTTGCTTTGTCACCCACGCTGGAGTGCAGTGGTATCACAGCTCACTGCCACCTTGAACTCCTGGGCTCAAGCAATCCTCCTACCTCAGCCTCCTGAGTTGCTGGGATTACAGGCATGCTCCACTACACCTGGCTAATTTTTAAATATTATTGTTTGCAGAGACAGGGTCTTGCTATGTTGCCCAGGCTGGTCCAGAACTCCTGGACTCAAGTGATCCTCCTGCTGTGGCCTCCCTAAGTGCTGGGATTACAGGTATGAGCCACCATGTCCAGCCAGGTTATTAATGTCAATCTCCACCACCTCCACCTGTTTTTGTAATTTCTTATCCAATTTGGCCTGGGGATCATCATCAGAGGAGGGATTTGAGAGGGTATTCTTTTTTTTTTTTTTGAGATCGAGTCTCACTCTGTTGCTCAGGCTGGAGGGCAGTGGCACAATCTCGGCTCAGTGCAACCTCTGCCTTCCAGGTTCAAGTGATTCTCCTGCCTCAGCCTCCCGAGTAGCTGGAATTACAGGTGCGCACCAGCATGCCTGGCTAATTTTTGTGATTTTAGTAGAGACAGGGTTTCACCATGTTGCCCAGGCTGGTCTCAAACTCCTGGGCTCAAGCAATCTGTCCACCTTGGCCTCCTAAAGTGCTGGGATTACAGGCATGAGCCTCCGCACCTGGCTGAGGATATTCTGGAGGCTCACTGTAAATGGCATTCCAGCTGTACAATTCCAGGACTTGAACAATGAAGCCAGCAACCAGCTGTCTCCTGTGGCCTGTAGGGAACTGGGTAAATACACGAGCCTCTGGTAAGCAGACGGAGAGGCAGCTGGCCAGGGAACTCCCTTTCCTTCTCTCCTGAATGCTCAATGACCTGCTGACATGTTCGGCAAGTCAAAGTTCAGCAATGTGGAAGACTTGGCTTTCTAGGAAATGCAGTTCTCACAGGCAGCGCCAACACTAAGAACTAGTTCTTACTATCTGTGTCAAGATACCAAGAATTTTAACTTACTAGGATTTTTTTTTTTTTTTTTTTTTTTTTTTTTTTTTTTTTTTTTTTTTTTTTTTGTACAAAGTCTTGCTCTGTCACCAGGCTGGAGTGCAGTGGTGTGATCTTGGCTCACTGCAACCTCCACCTCCCAGGTTCAAGCAGTTCTTCCGCAGCTTCCCAAGTAGTGGGGATAACAGGTGTGTGCTACCACACCCAGCTAATTTATGTATTTTCAGTAGAGTTGGGGTTTTACCATGTTGGCCAGGCTAGTGTCCAACTCCTGACCTCAGGTGATCTGCCTGCCTCGGCCTCCCAAAGTGCTGGGATTACAGGTGTGAGCCACTGTGCCTGGCTAGTAACTTTTAAAGTTAGAAGAGAGCTCCAAGGCTATATAAAACTCTGGACTTGGCTGGGCGCGGTGGGTCATGCCTGTAATCCCAGCACTTTGGGAGGCTGAGGCAGGTGGATCATGAGGTAAGGAGTTTGAGACCAGCCTGGTCAATCTGGTGAAACCCTGTCTCCACTAAAAATACAAAAATTAGCCAGGCATGGTGGCACCCACCTGTAATCCCAGCTTACTCGAGAGGCTGAGTCAGGAGAATTGCTTGAACCCAGGAGGCAGAGGTTGCAGTGAGCCGAGATCATGCCACCGCACTCCAGCCTGGGCAACAAGCAAGTCTCCATCTCACAAAATAAAAACAAAAAAAACTCTGGACTTGTACACAAATTTGTTCCCTTTCAGGGGAGATTGACATTTCACCACCAACAAAAGGCAAGAGGCCTTTTCTGTCCTGTGTCCTTGAGACCCAGAACTTAGCCATATACCAATGGGATGATGTCCTCCCCAGGGGCAGGAGCAGACCCAGGTGGGACATTTCAGTACAGTCCTTAAGGTCTGTTCTCGCTACCTCCAAGAACTCCTTGGCTGCCTGGGAACCAGAGTGCAACATTCATTCAACAGATACTGAGTGCATACCTACTACAAGCCAGATGCTAAGCTGGGCACTGTGGACACAGAGACAGGCCTAAGGCATAGCCTTGCTTTCAGAGAGCCCCAAGTTCACATCGAGGGTGGTCCCTTAGCTGGTCATACTTAACTAGGACTGTGAATGCACAGCTCCGCAGCAATGGTGACTTCTATTTTTTTTTTTTTTTTTTTTTTGAGAGCAGTCTTTCTCTGTTACCCAGGCTGGAGTACAGTAGAATGCTCTCAGCTCACTGCAATCTGCACCTCCCAGGTTCAAGCGATTCTAGTGCCTCAGTCTCCTGAGTAGCTGGGATTACAGGTGTGCACCACCATGCCTGGCTATTTTTTGTATTTTTAGTGGAGATGGGGTTTCACCATGTTGGCCAGGCTGGTCTTGAACTCCTGACCTCAGGTGATCTGCCCAACTTGGTCTCCCAAAGTGCTGGGATTGCAGGTGTAAGCTACCACCGCACCTGGCCAACAACACTGACTTCTTGCTTGTTCTTTGCCTTTCCATCCCCAAAATCGTTCCCAGGGCCTAGTGTAATGCAGGGCAACTAGCAACACCTCTCAGGCAGAGCTGAAGCTGTGGAGACCAAGCATCGACCACCTTGGCTAATGCGGCTGGCCTGCCTGGGGCTGGAGGTTGGGAGGGGAGGAAGAGGTGGCAGTAAGTATAAGATCACCTTCCTCCCTGTGTGACCTTCAAGGGGCAACCACCCTGAAGAAGGCGGGCTACATCTTCAGTGGAAGGTAAATGACCTGAACAACAAACCCATCTGCCTAGATGACATCGTCACAGTTATAAGCAGTCTGCCTGTCCACACAGTCTGCCAAGCCACCCTGAGTGTCTCAGGGTTCAAAGGATTCTTGGACCATCCAGAGGACAAGGGGCGGCCCCTCTTCAAAGATCTCTCAGTCTGCTTCAGAAGAAAAAGTCATCAAAAGATAATGAAGGGCTAAGTGTGGCATGAGTGTTAAACGGGTTTCACAGGCAGTGCATTCTCATGAAGGGAAGCAGGGGAGTAGGGCTCCAGGCTCACAGCATCCCAGGAAGGCTTCAGGGAACAGGTGGGCTTTGGGCCAGGATTAAAGGATGGGCAGAATGCGGAGTGGGAGGGGTGGGCACCCCACTGCATTCCAGGGGTTGCTGACCATCAGCAATGACATGGCACTCAGAATAGAGTTTGGGCTAAGCACGGTGGCTCATGCCTGTAATCCCAGTGCATTGGGAGGCTGAGATGGGAGGCCTGCTAGAGCCCAGGAGTTCGAGAGCAGCCGGCGCAACACAGTGAGACCTCATCTCTATAAAAAATTTAAAAATTAGCCAGGTATGCTGTTGTGTGCCTGTAGTTCCAGCTACTCAGAAAGCTGAGGTGGGAGGATCACTTGAGCCCAGGAGGTCAAGGCTGCAGTAAGCTATAATCATGCCACTGCATTCCAGCCTAGAAACACAGAGCAAGACCCCAGCTCTTTAAAAAAAAAAAAAAAAAAAAAAAAAAAAGGTACCACTTTGGGTAAATTGCAGACTCTAAGCCTAAACTCTACTGGCCTGATACACACGGCAAAACACTTGGTCAGGATTTGCAGTAGAATATCAAAGAACTCACAGGGCAGAGGAAAGCTTCAAATATTATGAATGAGGGAAAATTTCCATTCATCTCATAATTCATACTAGAGAGACTCCCAGTGAATGGCACCAGTGGAGGAAAATCCTCAGACGGAGGCGAGCTGTTATTGGAGTTGCGAAAATCACAGGGGAGGACAAAGCGTAGAAGCGCGTGGAACCATGTCACAGCTTGCACCTGAAAGCATCACACGGGAGAGAAGTTGCATCCTCAATGAAAGGCGTTCCAAAAAAGCGCAACCACATCAAGCATCAGACAAGCCATTCTGAGCTCAGTCTTTGCAATGTAATGAATTGGGGGTGGTAATCATTTGAGAAGAAATCAGCCCTTACTCATCAGCCAATGGTTCCGACTGGAGAGAGAGCGGGTGCTCATCATGGATGATGAAGCTCTCGGGGTGCTCCGATCACATATAACAAAGGAGGCTGCAGAAGGGGCCTGAGGAGGGCTGTCGGGGGGCCTAAGGGTACACGTGACATAAAACGTTCACAAGAGGAAAACATTTCAGATGAAAGGGGCAAACTTAGAAAGTGATTTCGGGCCGGGCACAGTGGCTTGCACCTGTAATCCCAGCACTTTGGGAGGCTGAGGTGGGGCAGGGGGAGGGGAATCACTTGAGGCCAGGAGTTCAAGACAAACCTTAGCAACATAGCAAGACCCCATCTCTACCAAAAATAAAAAATAAATCAATAAAAAATTTTTAAAAGCTTTTTTTGGAACTTGTCCTCTTAGAACCAGGAATGGCTGTGGGGAACACAGATACCCTTCAGAGGAGTTTGCTCAGAGGACACAATTGTGCACGTGTGATCCTTGGGGCGACATGCAGGGGTGCCTTTATGCCATGCACAAGAATCCAGCCCAGCAGTTCTCAAAGTTTCCTTTTCCCACAGAGCTATACATTTTCTTTATCTTCCCTCCTCCTTCCTCTTTGTCCTTTGGCAAAGTCCAATGTCATTTTTTCTGTTCCTTGTTGTTGCCTTGGGAGGGTGTCCTGGCACCTGTGTGTTCACATGTTCTCTGCCTGGCCTGCCTATCAAGAGGCTGGTGGCAGGCCAGACACAGTGGCTCGCCCCTGTAATCCCAGCACTTTGGGAGGCCAAGGCGGGCAGATTGCCTGAGGTCAGGAGATCAAGACCAGCCTGCCCAACATAGTGAAACCCCATCTCTACTAAAAATACAAAAATTAGCTGGGCAAGGTGGTGCATGCCTGTAATCCCAGCTATTAAGGAGGCTGAGGCAGGAGAATCACTTGAACCAGGGAGTTGGAGGTTGCAGTGAACTGGGATTGCACCACTGCACTCCAGCCTGGTGACGGAGTGAGGCTCCGTCTCAAAAAACAAAACAAAAAAACCCAGACATGGTGGTGGGTGCCTGTAATCCCAGCTACTTGGGAGGCTGAGGCAGGAGAATCACTTGAACCCAGGAGGCAGAAGCAGAGGTTGCAGTGAGCCGAGATCACACTACTGCATTCTGGCGTGGGTGACAGAGTAACTCTGTCTCACAAAAAAAAAAAAAAAAAAAAAAAGGAGGCTGGTGGCCACTGGGGAACATGCCCCAGAGGATACTGTGATGGCTGCTTCATTCATTCCTTCATTCTTTTCACGTCTTTGGAGCATCTATTCCATGCCTGGCACTACTCTTTGTCAGGGGATAGAGGAAAGGGCAACCTTGGGGAGGACAGAGGTGGGTCAGGAAGTAGCGGCTGCTACTTGAGATTTTTTTTAATATATATGTAGGTACATACCCTAATTATAAAAGATATGTGGTCCTATTTTTCTTCAGTGACAATTTTACTTCTGTTTACTTCTATCTAGTATAGTAACCATGTAACACAATTTGTTCAGGGTCCTTTTATAGCTGCTGGGAAGCTTTGCCAAGAAAGTTGCACCAAAATATAAGTATAGACAGGGAAGCTAGGTTTAGGTATATTAGCCATTGGTTTGTTATGGGCTCAAAGAAGGATAGGTAGTTGAAAATTATTTGGATGTCTGTATTCTGTTTAGAATTTGGAGTGGTTTTGGACATGATAATTTAATTTGAACTAGGTCATTCCTGGTGTTATTAATAAGTTGTCTTCTTTAGTTTTCTGCATTCTTATTAATTCTTGATTTCTAGGGTGTGTTTTCTCCCTGTGTCCTCCCCTAATCTTACACCTGCTGCTCCTCAATTTGTGTGTATGCACATGTACATGCAAGGACTTTTCTGATGAATGTGCAGGGGGCAGTGTTGTACTTAGTTTTACTTTACTTTTGCCAGATTCCACTAAAAATTTTAGCTGAATTTAGCCCTGTTTATTCAACTAAATAAGATACTCGGAGATTTATATCTAAAGGAAGAATCTCAGTCATTGTAAATAAATGACCTAAAGTCATTATTCTGGAAATCAACCAGAGAAATTCCTTTCTGGAGTTTTACATCTTTTTTGGAACTCTTTTGATATGATAGCTGTATGACTTCAACACTTCTGAAGTAATTGGATTTGGTGTTTATATATCAACTTCACAGTTAAAAAAAGACCAGCATAGTACTTTGACTTTAGATTACAACTTTGCATCATTAAAAAAACAGTAAAGGATGTGGAAACAAGGAGCCATATAGGAATCTAAGAAGCATGTAATAAACATAAGACTAATGTACTAATTATGTATGGTGCTCTTTTGCTGACTACTTCCATTTTAAATAAAGAAATCCAAGAACATAAAGTTAAAATACATGAATTTCCAGAAACAGATGATGAAGAAGAAAAAAAACTTGTTAAAAAGATAAAGGTAGGTTCATCCCTGTACATACACTAAAGTAATCTGAGGCCTTAAAAACATACTACAGCGTCCACAGGAAAGATCAAAAGTATCAGTGTTTTAAGTAGTTGGCTTACAAAATGCCTAGGGAGATTTAATGTTTAATTCAACTTTATAGTTAACTTTGAAGATTACCTAGTATATATAATAAGCAATTGTGTAAACTACTGAGGTGAATAACACAATCCTTATTTCAAATTGTTTTTAATTAACTGGCTTTCATATTATGTAATTTTTTCCCTCTTAAGAAACAAGTGATGAGAAAGGAGAGAATTCCTTCTGTTATGTTTTAATTGCCGGACAAAAATTGTATTTCTTTTATCTTTATAAAAGCCAACCAAAATTACAGCTAGATAGGAGGAATAAGTTCTAGTGTTCTGTAGCATTGTAGGGTGGCTGTAGTTAACAGTAATTTAGTCTATATTTTCAAATAGCTAGAAGAGAGGATTATGAATGTTCCCAATACAGAAAAATAAGTGTGAGTTGATAAATGTGCTAATTACCCTAATTTGATCATTACATATTTGTATACTGGTATCAGAATACCATACTCTACCCCACAAATATGTACAATTATGTTTCAATTAAAAATAATAAAAACCAACCAAAAATTCACATCAACACAATTTTCTGTATTTTAATTTATTGTGGTTTTCTAAGTACTTTGTCCCTGAAAATGGTATACTGAATAATGGCATTATGTAGGCAAATACCTTGGAATAATGAAATGCTTATACCTCGCCAGTGAAGAATTTCTGCAGTTATATAAAATAGCTGGTTAGATATTTCTGGGAGCCACAGAATTGTGAAGGGCTATACATGGATGAATACAAATCCAGTCACCTGGATTTGAAGTTCCAAAGTTAGAGCTTAGCAAATATACTATTCCCTGCTTTAGGTACTGTTACAGTTGGTTTGTGATCAAGTAGTCAGGCTAGTCATTAGCCTCCCTTTTTTTCCCAGATGCTAATATATTTTTTACCTTTTTCCCCCCAAGTATGGGACAACTTTCTGTAGTGATTTTTAGTAAATAATTTGACCAGTGTATGCTTGAATATTCTTAACTTTAAAGAGAATATTTAATTTTATTTATTATTTACGTTGGTGGTAATATCATGTGATGTCAATTTACTAAATATTGGTTAAATGGCCTATAAAAACTAATGCAGAAACTATCAAAAGTAATTTTTTTTGGCTAATCTGTTGAGTCATGTAACTTTTTTTATTCTTGAAATTTGTGAACACTATAGAGATGTATTTCAACAAGAATACTTTGTTTTGTAGGACCATTTACCTCTTGCTGTGGTGGGTAGTAATACTATCATTGAAGTTAATGACAAAAGGGTCATAGAAAGGCAGTATCCTTGGAGTGTTGCTGAAGGTAAGGCTTTCTTCAGTGAAAGAGTTTCTATAAGATCTCAAAACTGTGATTAAAAATTTGTATTTATAGTAAGGAGTATAATATGCATACTGTATTGATATAATCTAGATTTCAAAGATAGTACTGATTTCAGGTTCTTGTAGTCTTATTTTCCTCCTAAATACATACATGTTTTTCAAACCTGTATCCTACTAAGTCAGGCAAGTATGCGTTAAGTCCTAAAGTTGTAGTATAGGTTGAACGTTCAATTTTTTTTTTTTTTTTTTGAGATGGAGTCTCACTCTGTCACCCAGCCTGGAATACAGTGGCATGATCTCGGCTCACTGCAACCTCCGCCTCCCGAGTTCAAGCGATTCTTCTGCCTCAGTCTCCCAAGTAGCTGGGACTACACGTGCGTGCCACCATGCCTGGCCAATTTTTGTATTTTTAGTAGAGACAGGGTTTCACCATATTGGCCAGGCTGGTCTTGAACTCCTGACCTTGTGATCCACCCGCCTCAGCCTCCCAAAGTACTGGGATTACAGGCGTGAGCCACTGTGCCCGGCCTAGGTTGAACATTCTTAAAGAGAAAATTCAAAATATGAATTGCTCCAAAATCTAAAACGTTTTGAGCACTGACATGCCACTCAAAGGAAACGCTCAGTGGAGCATTTTGAATTTTGGATTTTTGGATTAAGGATGCTCAGCCAGTAAGTATAACACAGATATTCCAGAATTCCAAAAAAATTCAAAACACTTCTGGTCCCAAGCATTTCAAATAAGGGATACTCAACTTGCCCCACCCTGGCTGGCATCCCTGCCTCATTATTAAGTCTATTTCTGTTTTCTTATTTGAAAACATAACTAAAATTGAGGGGTTCTTTACCTGGGGCCCTAAGTTTGCTCCCAGGGAATCTAATGAACCTCCTGGAATTAAACATTTTGGAGAGAAGGCCAGTCACTTTTATCGGAATGTCAGATGGGTCATGGACCCTCAAGAATTATTTTAAAAATGTATAAGCCCAGTTAAAACATTCACAGTCTCCTTTCCTCAGTGCAAAAGTTGCCTTTTTTGACATCGCATGTTTAGAGTAAAAAAATTTCATTAGTAAAAGATACTCTTTACTAGTTTTGTAAGGAGTTTTTTGTTTTTTAACCTGCTATCTTAAATTATTAAGGGTTAAGTAAGGAGTTTTAAATACCAGAAAAATCTTATTTATAACACCAAACCTCAGAAGTCCTTCCTCTTGGCAATAGGTTTATTGTATTGGTTTAATCTGATATTTAATCTTCTGTATTATAGTAAGCCGAAACCAAAATTGAGACATGATTGTTTTATGTTTGTTGCTATTATTTTTGAACTTTGTTTTTTTTTAAGAGACAAGGTCTTGCTATGTTGCCCAACTGGCCTCAAACTCCTGAGCTCAAAGTGATCCTCCCACGTCATGCTCCTCCCACATCACGTCACTATAGGCACACACCACTGCCCCTGGTTTATTTTGAACAGTTCTTTAATTTTTAGGATATTGTTTCAAGTTACTGTCCTTATTGACAATTTTCCCGCCAGTGACCCCTGTACCTTGTTCCCAGCTCTCTCTGTCATGCCCAGGCAACTTTCAGTTGCTGAGTTGAGGCTTTAGAACTTACATACCCCTTAAAAATAGGCACCAGAGAAATTGATTTGCATCTCTCTTTTGTAGTTTACCCCTCTACTCCCAAGTAATATTCCTGTTTGTGATACATTCTTTAAAAATAAAAGTAAAGAATCTTAAAGTTCTTGGCTCCCTTTTTCATTTTGGTTACCTTAAGATTTTTTTCTAAAGTGATTCTCCCTTCACTTACACCACTGAATTTTTAAAATGTATTATATAATAAATATACTTTTTACCAATAATGAGAAAATACGTGATTTCCCCTTTCAAAATTTCAAAGTTGTTTCCGGAGAGCTCATTTTAGTTAGGTTGACATCTGTTTCTGAGTATTAAACTACAGTAAGGTAATAATATAGTACACTTCTCTGTCATGCCCTTACATTGAGTACTATGTTAGTGTTAAATCTCAAAAAAATTGATCTAAGCTGTTTTGCATTTCCCCTCCCTTGTTTTTACCCCCCAAGTTCCTGTGAAATATTTTTTGAAAAGACTAGGCTTAGTGAAAATATAATATTTGTGGTCTATTTTTTTCTTACAGTTGAAAATGGTGAACATTGTGATTTTACAGTTCTAAGAAATATGTTGATAAGGTAAGTGCAAGCAATGATGGAAATAGCATAAGATTTTCTTTCCCTAAATAAGAGTTGGATAGATTTACTTTTTGCCTTCTATAAATGTAGCTAATTTAAATTTATATCTTCAGTCTAGTAATGAAGTAAGCACTACAGGTAGACGATTCTTTCTCCAAGGTTTTGAAGTCATCAGCAAAAGTTACAAAATAATTTGTGTGTCTAGGGATACATAGGAAAATTAGTCTCTTTACTTTATCGTTATACTTTGTGTTGAGGTTTAATACTGAAATAACTATGGAAAGTGAAATAGAAGAGGCTCTTCTTCTTTCTTAATGTGAAAAACTTGTGAAAACTATATAAGGGAAGGCTAGTTTTTGAGTCAAAAGCTAGAATTTGAATGTTAAAAGGTGCACAACCTGGTAGCTGGTGAGTAGGGCATATTTTATGTACTGGAACATAGTGAACAAAACCAATCTTCCTATCAGGTGAGAAAAAAAATCCCTACATTGTGTCTTGCACACCTGCTGAAAGAGAAGGAAAGCCTATGGGAGCGGGACATCGAGGCCATCCTGATTAGAGGACCAGGACTGGTAAAGAGGAGCTCTTACTAATGAATTAGAAAAGCAGCAGCAGAGAGGAAATCATGAAGAAAAAGTGTAATAGGACTAGAGATGTTAGTAGACAAGGAACAGAAAGGGCATCAAAATGATCCTCAGTATTTTCATGTTGAGACACATTCCTTCCCCTCCCTACCTCACTCCCCATTTCCCACTTCTCTCTCTCGCTTCTCTATGCCTTTACCACATACTCTCTTTAACCTCCAGTTTTAGATGTCTGTCTTAAGTTGATATCTATTCATTTTCGTACCTCTTACCCACTTTCCCAAAACGCAAGAATCTCTTTAGCTATGTAAAGAAAGGTAGTAACATAAATATGGATAATAATTGGAAATCATGGAATAACAAGAGGTCATTCTCACAAGTGAGAAGTGAGGGGGAAAATTTAAGAGAGTCAAACTGCTACCTCAAGAAATACAATAGAGATGAGAGTGAATTTTGAAATGAAAGAAATTGACATGTAATTGATCTTTATTTTCAAAGGAGCAGGTGTTTTTGGTAGGAACTGCATGACAGGGTTGATTGAGCAGTTGGGGTTGCCAGGCCTCAATTAGGGGAGAAGAACAAAAGCACGAGAAGGTCATCCTCTGGGTTTTGAGAATACAGCACTTCAGGCTGTGTTATGAAATATTCCCTTCCTCTTCCATTCTTAAGGTGTGACTTCAAAAGGATACCTATTAATAATATAATCTGCTATGACAGTATATAAGTAGAGAATGTTTAATAAATACTAATTACCATTGCATTCCTCTTATTTTTAAATCTTCTATGGTACTTGCCCAGTGCTCGACATGGTGGCATTCTATAACTTTTTCTTGTGTATTTTAAAAGTATACAATCAATAATTTCCTACATACCTAAAACACTGTAGAGGGGAAAGCTAGTTACTAAGCCAGAGGCTACTTTGTTGAGATAGAGTCTCGCTCTGTTGCCCAGGCTGGAGTGCAGTGGCACGATCTTGGCTAACTGCAATCTCTGCTTCCCGGCTTCAAGCAATTCTCCTGCCTCAGCCTACCGAATAGCTGGGATTACAGGCATGTGCAATCACACCTGGCTAATTTTTGTATTTTTAGTAGAGATGGGGTTTCAGCATGTTGGCCAGGCTGGTCTCAAACTCCTGACCTCAAGTGAGCCACCAGCCTTGGCCTCCTACAGTGCTGGGATTACAGGTGTGAGCCACCACGCCCACCCAGCCCAGAGGCTACTTTGAATATTTGAAAGTTCACAGCCTGGCAGCTAGTGAGGGTCCTCCCTAGTATAAGCATTACAGAGCAAATTGACCATGCCTGCAGGAAGATTTAATACAGCAGAGCAGCAAGCCTTTTATGCCTAAAAATTCTAAAGTTATACATTATTAGAAAGATGTATATTTAATTTAGCTCATGTCTTTAAGACAAAGGCGTCTACTGGATATTTAGTAAGTACCTGAAGGAAGGAAATACAATATCAGTATTGCAGATGTCTGTAAATCCCAAGTAATTGAAATCTTCAGGTCGAAGGAATAGTGATTGCTTCTAAGAAAGAGTCAAGTTCAAAGAAGTGTTTGCTAATCAAGAGAACTGACTTACTCCAGGCAAACCAAAGAGGGCAACGGAAAGGAGGAAAACTATACAAATATTTTCAGGGTGTGGAGATGGGTGTTTCAGAAATCAAATACGGAAAGAAAACAAAAGGAGAACAGAAAGAGTTATGGTACAGCAATGGGAAATGGAAGAGACAAATTCCTGAAACTGTGGGGAAACTGTATTGCTAATTAACAAATTATTTTGAGAATGGAGGAGTGGGTTGAATCATAAAAGGTTAAAGCATATTTAATTAAATGGAAATAAAGACTTATATAACCTGAAAAAATCAGAATTATGTAGTCATATAGAAGTGAAAGTGATTTTAGTGAAAGGAAAATCATCCATTATCTAAAACGTTAGATGACACTAACAAAAACAGTTTAACAATTAGTAAATTCACCTTACCTTTATTTCACACATTCATGCAAACATTTCATGTAAGTATTCTTCCTTAGAACCTTTAATGATTTTTCAGTGATGTAGTGATGATATGTAATATGTAATAATTAAAATTAGGCCGGGCGCAGTGGCTCACACCTGTACTCCCAGCACTTTGGGAGGCCAAGGTGGGAGAATTGCTTGAGCTCAGGAGTTTAAGACTGGCCTGAGCAACATGGCGAAACCGCGTCTCTACTAAAAATACAAAACATAGTTGGGCGTGGTATTGCGTGCCTGTAGTCCCAGCTACTCTGGAGGCTGAGGCGGGAGGATGGTGTGAGCCTGAAAGGCAGAGGTTGTAGTGAGCTGAGATCGTACCACCACACTCCATCCAGCCTGGGCGACAGAGCAAGACTCTGTATCAAAAAAAAAGAAAGAAAAAAATTACATAAACTTTTTTTATATTGGCATAGGTGTTTATTCTTATTATTCTCCACTTAGAGAAACTGGTAACAATAATTTATTCCAAAAAGTGTTTATCATATCTTAGCTTCAATCTTGAGTTACCAATTTTGTTAAAATTCCTATTTTCTGCTATCTGCATTGGGACACAAAAGGTAATGGTGGGTTCCTTGTAAAGGGGAACTTATAGTTGAAGAGGTATGATGTCACCTGTGACATATACTTGTACCAAAAATGAATGACAACCAAGAAGAAAATGTTCATGGTTGGAATGCTTTGATGTCAAGGCTGGGACAAAGGTTTCCAAAGCAGTTGAACTCTTTGACGAGAGATTGACAAATCAGCATGAACTGTTCAGTGTCAATCACCAGATATGCCAGGAGTAGGGAGCTGTCTGACTTGCCCGAAGTGGAGTGGTAGAGCTTTAGAAGTAACTGTTGTGGCTATAAGAGAACATGAATTTATCAAGGGACAAAGTCTGGGAGATGAGATTTTTGGATGGAGTGCAATGCACGATCTTGGCTCACTGCAACCTCCATCTCCTGGGTTCAAGCGATTCTCCTGCCTCAGCCTCCCAAGTAGCTGAGATTACAGGTGTCTGCCACCACGCCCGGCTGATTTTTGTATTTTTAGTAGAGATGGGGTTCCACCATGTTGGCCAGCCTGGTCTCAAACTCCTCGAGCTCAGGCAATCCACCTACCTCGGCCTCCCAAAGTTCTGTGATTACAGGCATGAGCCACCACACCCAGCCAACAATACACCTTTATGTTTGTCTCCCAAAAGGGAGTTTTAGTAAAGTGGTGAAGATGAATGATGGCAGATATAGGAAGTTTGAGATAGAATAGATGATGGGAAGAGGGAGAACTGACAATACAGAGTATTGCCACACCGTGTATATCCAAGAACACTACATTGGTAAAGGATATCCATGGAGCAGCTAAGGGTATCTTCAGTGTCTTGAATAATTAAATAATGATGACATCATCCCGTATTTGTTGTAGATTTATCTCATATGTATTGATTTTATATATGATGGAAATGCTGTAAGCAAAAATTTGTTTAACCAAAATACCACATTCACCTAGACAGTTTGAAGAAACAGAAATTTACTCTAAAATTCCCTAGTTTGAAAACAACTTGATATGTCATCTGAAATGTATTATTATGTCTTAATAAAAACTCATATATTACCTTAGTAATATTGCTAAAAGGCAGTTACTTTTAGATTTTATGAGCTTCAGTAGTAGCTAATCTACACTCTCTTGTCTAGTGTTTAAATAGATAATACAAAAATGAATACTCTTTCATAGAAAGGTCATCCTTCAGTAACTGCTTTGGGAGATTTGTGGTTTTTTTTTTTTTTCTTTTTTGAGGATTCATTTTCTTTATTTAAAAAAGTGTTTTTGGCCGGTCACGGTGGCTCACGCCTGTAATCCCAGCACTTTGGGACTCCGAGGCGGGTGGATCACAAGGTCAAGAGATTGAGACCATTCTGGCCAACATGGTGAAACCCTGTCTCTACTAAAAATAAAAAAATTAGCCGGGCATGGTGACACGTGCCTGTAGTCCCACCTACTCAGGAGGCCGAGGCAGGAAATCGCTTGAACCCAGGTGGCGGAGGTTGCAGTGAGCCAAGATAGCGCCACTGCACTCCAGCCTGGCGACAGAGGGACAGAGGGAGACTCCGTCTCAAAAAAAAAAAAAAAAAAAAAAACAGAAAAAAAATGTTTTCCCTTATGTTATTTTAGGAATCAAGCAACATGGGACGTGTTGAGGAGACAGCACAATCGGGCAGGGAGGAGGGTTGAAGAGCAGACAGGCTCGCTGGGAGAGCGGAGGACAGGGACGGGGAGAGAGGGTGGGATGGAGAGGGCATCCGAGGGGAGACGGTCAGAGGTCGACTGCTGTCTCAGGCCCTTTTTCAAAGTCATCCCAGCTCTTTGAAAGGGGCTCATTTGCCATTTAAGAGCTGTTGGTGTTTCTTTAAAAATGAATCTGAGGGTGTGTGGCTGGGCAGCAGGCACCAGCATCAAGAGGAGGACAAACAAGGTCCCTGGGCTGAGGATCCCACCGTGGGCAAAGCCTGTAGTGCAGAGAAGTGGCAGGAAACTTAGGGCTCCAAGAGGCAGACCTACAGGGAGCTGGCCATTTGCACCCACCCTTCCTATCCTAGGCAAAAGAGAGAGCGAGCTGAGGAAAAGTTAGAACTAGGCTTCTTTAAAGTGACAGATTAATCACTATTTAATTTCTGCTCTAGACCTCAAAGGAGTTAAACCAGGCGACTTCCACCAGATTTTCTTAATTCTGTGTTTATTCCATGAGAAGCTGTGGGCTCGATGCTGTACAAGTTCTAGAACTTCGTGGACCCTGTAGAACCTATATGGGCAGTTGAAGTGAGTGGAGAAACCAGGAATCTCAAAATATCTCAATATAAAGACACCACTCCTTCCCCTCTCTTCACTGCTCCCGCAAAAGCAGGTCCTCCACGCCACTGCTGCCTACCCAGACCGCTGCACTCTCACTAATGAGGCCATTTCTTTCTTGACTTCGCTGTGCTCTTGGCCCAGTGACAACAATCAGAAATAATCCGGCGCGATCAAGCCCATGCTACCCTGGACAGAGAGTAATATTTCCATCCAAGGCCTCCCTAGTGGCTTTCCCTCTCTGAGCAGCGGGGACATGGAGCAGCTGTCAAAACACCAAGGGAGGCCCAGGAAAGATGCTCATCTCCGGGGAGGAGCGGAGGGGACAGCCAGCATGTCTTCAGCCAGGAAGGGGGATGACAGCACAGGGCAGCCTGTGGGGGGCATGGCGGGGTGAGAAATCTTCCTGTGGCTGTGGAAATCTTGATAAGGTGGCGAATGTGTTGTATAGTGGCATCCTGAGGGCTGCCTGCCCTCCCAGGCACCCAGGGCAGGCAGGCAAGCTGCACGCTGTCATCGCCTAAGTCAGAGGCATTGGGCACGCTTAATTACAGGGGAAGCAGAATCTGATTGCACTTTCTGTGCCAGCTGCTGAGTTCGTTTGCATCGTCATTTTTTTTTTCCTTTTTCATACCTCAGTGGAATAAATCTGAAAGATGTTTAGAGCTAGATTTTCACCAGCAGGTCTTCAGAAATGAATACAGGGATGAGGAATTTCATCCATTTATCCTTGCGTTGGCTGAGCAAATATTTATTAAGTGCCTGTTTTATCCAGGTACTGCGCTTGGTGCTAGGGGGGTTCTCAGATTTGTTTTCTAAGGTGAAACAATCGGAATTTGGAGCCACCGATATTTTCCATGCTCATCACAAGGGAGAGGGGTGCTATAATATTTGGACATCACAATGAGGTAAACTGGAAGTAATCAGCCCAGAAGACACTGCCTGGTTCCTGGAAGGTGAAGATTGAGATGCAGGCTCATAGGTGGGAAGCTCTGCCTTAGATCTGGGCATTGTGATATTTCCATTAATGAGGCATAAGGTGGAAAGGTGGTGCCTGTCATCTGGGCTTGACAATCTTCTCAGTGCCCTAGAAGAAAGTCTTCCCTCCTATGGCCATTTCTCTTTCTCTTTCTTTTTTTCTTTTTCTTTTAAATTATGCTTTAAGTTCTAGCGTACATGTGCACAACGTGCAGGTTTGATCCATAGGTATATGTGTGCCATGTTGGTTTGCTGTACCCATCAACTCATTATTTACATTAGATATTTCTCCTAATGCTATCTTTCCCCCAGCCCTCCACCCCCTGACAGGCCCCAGTGTGTGATGTTCCCTGCCCTGTGTCCAAGTGATCTTATTGTTCAGTTCTCACCTATGAGTAAGAACATGTGATGTTTGGTTTTCTTGTGATAGTTTGCTGAGAATGATGGTTTCCAGCTTCATCCATGTCCCTGCAAGGGACATGAATTCATCCTTTTTTATGGCTGCATAGTATTCCATGGCGTATATGTGCCACATTTTCTTAATCCAGTCTATCGCTGTTGGACATTTGGGTTGGCTCCAAGTCTTTGCTATTGTGAGTAGTGCCGCAATAAACATACGTGTGCAAGTGTTTTATAGCAGCATGATTTATAATCCTTTGGGTATATACCCAGTAATGGGATTGCTGGGTCAAATGGTATTTCTAGTTCTAGATTCTTGCGGAATCGCCACACTGTCTCAATGGTTGAACTAATTTACACTCCCACCAACAGTGTAAAAGCGTTCCTATTACTCCACATCCTCTCCAACATCTGTTGTTTCCTGACTTTTTAATGATCGCCATTCTAACTGACATGAGATGGTATCTCATTGTGGTTTTGATTTGCATTTCCCTGCTGACCAGTGATGGTGAGCATTTTTTCATGTGTCTGTTGGCTGCACAGATGTCTTCTTTTGAGAAGTGTCTGTTCATGTCCTTTGCCCATTTTTTGATGGGGTTGTTTGTTTTTTTCTTGTAAATTTGTTTGAGTTCTTTGTAGATTCTGGATATTAGCCCTTTGTCAAGTGGGTAGATTGCAAAAATTTTCTCCCATTCTGTAGGTTGCCTGTTCACTCTGATGGTAGTTTCTTTTGCCATGCAGAAGCTCTTTAGTTTAATTAGATCCCATTTGTCTATTTTGGCTTTTGTTGCCATTGCTTTTGTTGTTTTAGTCATGAAGTCCTTGCTATGGCTCTCAAAATCTCTATGGAATCTAAATTTGGTGTCAAGTTAGCTTATTTTTTATTCTACTTTGGGTGTAAATGAAAACAGATGAATGCCACCTTCCTTAACAATAGTCTTTTGTTCATTTTAAATCTGAAATTTTTGTTTTGGTAACATTTTGAATGTATATTAAAGCTTTTTTCGGCTTCCCCCCCCCCCAGCTATTAATAGAAACAAACTCTTGCTGTTTATTTATGACAGAACACACTCAGGACTTGAAAGATGTTACTAATAATGTCCCCTATGAGAACTATGGAATCAGAAAACTGGCAGCTGTGACTTATCATGGAGTTGATAACAAGAAGAATAAAGGGCAGTTCGCTAAGTAAGTATATATTTTTTCTCCAAAAAAAGGTATTCTTTCTGTAGTCAATAATCATACTGTTTCATTTTCATTAAATTTCTCCTGGCTACTCGGTAGAAAATTTGGATAATATTCTCTATGCACAACAGCATAAATTTATATTGTTATGCTTTGTTAATAGTAGAAGCTTTTTTGAATGAACCATTTTGATAGTTTTCACTTACAAATTATGTGGAAACAAAGGACAGACTTTAACAAAAGGAATATTTAGATGAATTTGTTCTTGGTTACCTTCTCTAATCCTATTCCAGGGAGTAAATTAGCTGGAGTTTCAGTTTCTTCTTTTGGTCGTTAGAGTGGTGTGACTACCAAGTGTGTAGCTTTGCCCTATTGAGCTTATATCTCAAGCTGTGGTGGTTTCATGTTGGGGTCAAAAAAAGAGATGTGTGAGGAAGCTGGTAACCATGTCTGTGCCCTACTTTTAAAAAATTTTTCATTATTGAAGATCACAATTACATCATATGTCACTTAGCAATGGGAATACATTCTAAGAAATGTGTCATTGGGCTATTTCCTCATTCTGTAAACATGATTGAGTGTACCAACATAAACCTAGATGGTAGAGCCTTCTGCACACCTAGATTGTGTGGTCTAGCTATCGCTTGTAGGCAGTAAACCTATACAGCATGTTACTGTACTGAATGTTATAGACAGTTGTAACATAATGTTAAGTATTTGTGTATCTAAACATAGAAAAGGTGCAGTAAAAATACAGTGTAAAAGATTACAAATGGTATATCTGTATAGGGCACTTGGTGTGAATGGAGCTTGCAGGACTGGAAGTTGCTCTGGATGAGTCAGTGAGTGAGCGGTGAGTGAATGTGAAGGCCTAGGACATTACTGTACACTACTGTGGACTTTATGAACACTGTACACTTAGGCTATACTAAATTTACTTTTTAAATTTGTCTTTAGTAATCTTATTTTGCTGTAACTTTTATAATAAATTTTAAAAAACTTTTTGATTCTTTTGTAGTAACACTTAGCTTAAAACACAAACACATGAACAGATGTACAAAAATATTATCTTTATAATCTTTATCCCGTAAGCTTTTTTCTATTTTAAAAGTTCTTTCTTTTTTCACTTAAAACTTTTTTTTGTTAAAAATGAAGACATAAACTTACACATTAGCCTAGGCCTATTCAGGGTCAAGATCATCAAAATGCTACCGGGCAGTAGGAATTTTTCAGTTCCTATGGGCCACCATCATATATGCAGTCCCTTGTTGACTGAAATATCATTATGCAGTGCATAGCTGTATTACGAAACCATTTTAAATAATGTGCATTTGTAGCTCGGTGTTATCTACCATTAGACAATAATCCTGATGGATCAACTATATAAATACATAATACAAGTTCTCAAAGTAGCTATGGTGTTTTCCATAGTGGTTAACATGCTTTATCATGGAATAGAAAAATGTCCCTTCTTAAATATTTAAAATACAAGATTCTGTTTGAGGTAAGCCTCAATACATGAACAGAAGGAAGGCTTTTTATCTCTTTTTAGCAAAATGTTTATTGAGCAACTTTGGCACAAAAATTTAAGGATCCATCATAGTGAATATTGTTCATAAAATCCTAGTTCACTTTAAACTCATTCTCACTAATGATGAATGTTTTAACTCATTAAAAGAAACACATACACAAAGCTACTGATAATTTTGTATATTAAAAGAAAATATACAAAATATACAAAAAATATATGTACTTATACAATATATTTTTTAAAACATTTGTTATGTTGTCGATATAAGGAATTGTTTAATTGTTCCCATGTCTCAAATGTAAGGCTTTTTAAAGTAGTGCTGTTGGATGCAGGTAAGATAATTCGGAGAAAAATAGTAAACCTTACAGTATCATTAAGTTTTTTTCCGCATACACAAAATTCTGTGTAGATACGTGAGTTAAACTATATCCCAGGTGAAAACATAAATAGTAGAATTCTACTGGAAATATATCTCTTAAAGAGAGGAATCATACCATACTTTGTCTATGCGAATAAGAAAAGAGATGTTTGCATTGCTAAAAAGCAAATTGCCCCAGGAGCTAGCATAATATTTTATTTTATGTTAATAATAAGTAGGAAAATAAACATTTGAGAAGATCAAGCCAACTAGGGAATGGCTGTAATTGGAATAGATATTTGATATGATTTGATAAATTAGATTGTTACTACTTCATTGAATAACACATACTGAATCTGAAAGAAATCGCTTAGAAGTTTATCTATTGGTTGTATCTTACATTGTCTTGAAAATGTTAGCAATTTCAAAAAACATTTTTGTTAAATTTTTCTTTAAAAGTCATTGACAACTTATGGTGCTTTAGCTGATGTAAGGTGCTTTTCCTCATAGCTCAGTACATATCCATGAATAACTGAAAAGAAAGACTAATGTTTAAATAAGTGAAGTAAGCAGGTATGAGTTAGGCTTCTTTTAATGTTCTTTTTGTATTGCTCTCATGCGACTCTCCATAGCAATGTATTCTTTAACAGTGGTAGTGGGGAGGGGTTGAGAGTTGCAAGAATTTTGGAATGGAACATGAACCTACTGAAAATTTATAGTTAAATTGATCTTTGGCAATGTATGCTTCGCAAAGTGCTAATCACACTTTGGTTTTAGAATATAAGCTAAACTTTTTAAAGATGTTAGACATTGAATAGTAAAATACATTCATGTGCCACATAACGATGTTTTGGTCAATGACTGACTGCATATACGACAAGATCCCATAATATTATAATGTCTATACCATAGAGCCTAAGTGTGTAGTAGGTTATACTGTCTACGGTCATGTAAGTACACTCTGTTGTTCACACAATGACAAATGAATTTCTCTGAATGTATCCCCATTGTTAAGCAGTGCGTGACTGTAGATCAATTTATCTTATATTTAAATTTTCTGAGGTAGTTTTGGGCAAACTGTAGAGGCTATTGAAACATGAAATAAAAATAAAAATTAAAAATATATGTGTAGATGTCTGAAAATGTGCCTTTCTGTTAATAGCCCTGGAACAATTCTATTTTAGAGGGACTTAAAACAAGAATTAGATGCGTTGTTTAAATCTGAAGAATAGCTGAACTTATCCAGTCAGCTATAATTTGTCTCAAGGTTAGATCTGGAGAAGTGGATGCTGTTCTTAGCAGCTATCCAGTAATTACCTGTTTCTGACAAAGAACGTATGGAGCCATCAAAGTACTTCTTAACCCCTTAGAGAATGTATCTTGCATCCCTTATGGAGGGTAATGGGTGGCTGAAAGCCACAGAAAGGGTAGCCTCTCAAATCAAAGGAAATTCAGCAAGGGTCTTTAAAGGAAAGGGGAGAAGAGTTGGTCATATCAGATTGCTGATCTCTTAAAGGAAGTGATTCCCAATAAGAGGAGGGCCATCTTGTTCAACTTCCTTCTTGAACTTTTATCTGCCTCCTTTTTTCTTGATCTTCCTTGCACATTTACTTAAAATCACATTTGATTGGTGACTCTTTTTCAGAACTGATGTGTATCATTGGTACCAATTGTGACAATAGATACCTTGCTCCAAGTTGGGGCACACCCTAGTCTCTCTTTCCCTTATGTTAATTTATTTTTCTGTTCTCCATAGCCTTTTCCATCAGTCATCCTGGGAAAACTTTATAAGTAAATGACTAAAAATACAGGTTCCAAAGGCAGATCCTCAGAATTCTTCATACAAGAGTTTTCATTGATCTAAATAGAAATAAAGATAATTTTCTGAAAATTTCAAGTTGTTTCAAAAAATTAAACGTATTTAGTTATATCTTTTACTCTTTATTCAAGTGTCCTTTCATAAAATTATAATGATAGTAGTTGGAGTTTTGTTTATGTTTGGTTTTAATACTCTTACTTGGCAAAACAAGATGTTGGCAACCATTATTATTCAAAATTTTTGGAAATTTTTATTGATCTTTCAAATTATTTAAGTGAAATTCCTTTGGAAAATTTTGCACATAGTGACCTACTAACCACTGGAGCAAAAAAGTATGTCAATCTACTTGCTTAATGTATTCTTTAGGAAAGACCACACACATAATTTAAATGAAACATGATTGTTTTTTATTATACTCCAAGGGTGGGTCACGTGTAATGCAGCAAAGTAGAACTTGACTAGGTCATCCTTCTGTGGTGGCTGTAATTCTCTTATTGGTCACATGAAGGGGTGTGGCTTGCAGGAATTTTAACCTTATAAAGACAACCCTAGAAGGAGCTAAATCTTTAGGGATTTAGTTTCATATTCGGGTTATGTTGTAACCATTTTCTTTTGCTTATTTTACTAGGCTTTTTTCATTTCTTTGGGTTTTTAATTTCGCTGATAGGTTTATAAGCTTTACTACTATACGTGTGTGGGTAAGAGTTTCCTATTTAAAAGCAGGCAGGCAATGATATAACTTAAATGGTTTTTCCAGCTGTTTAATAAAAGGTTTTACTTGGAAAAAAATAGTAAATGTGAAGACAAAAAGTGATTTCCCTATATTTTCTGCCTTGTAAGCATAATTTTTTGTTTCAATTTTCTAAAAATTAATAAATATGTCTAGAAGTGAGGCATTAATATACAAATTAAAAATGTGAAATATTTTTACTGGTGAGAGACTTCAAAAAATTCATTTTAAATATGCATGAACATTTTTTCACAGTATTTGAGTATGTTCGGTCAGATTATTTTTACAAGCCTAAAAACTTACAGTATCTTAACTGTTAAATATTGCACATTTCTTTTAGAAAGTACACACATTTAGCAGGTTTAGAACTTTGAACAGACTTTCAGAAGATAATTGCACAGCATATTTATTTTCATAGTGATTTAGTGTAATGATTACGAACATAATTTGGGAAATAAATTAGCTTTAGCGAATTTTACTGTACATTTTTTATTTAGGGCACATACCTTCATAATTTAATTGTGAAAGCTACGCATTTGCCTTTAATTGAAGCTTTTAGCATGCTTTACTTTTAATGTGCTAAATCGCTAATTTTTGTTCCTTTAGATACGATACAGTTGAAGGCATGTAAGGTGGGGAATTGTTTTTCCAAAGACATAGTAGTTTTACTATACAGGGATTTTTAATACTTAAATTTTGAATTTAAAAGAAGTTTTTTTTTTCCCCTTCGAGATGGAGCCCTGCTCTGTCACCCAGGCTGGAGTGCAGTGGCACGATCTTGGCTCACTGCAACTTTTGCCTCCTGGGTTCAAGCAATTCTTCTGCCTCAGCCTCCCAAGTAGCTGGGATTACAGGTGTGCACCAGCACATCTGGCTAATTTTTGTATTTTTAGTAGAGATGAGGTTTCACCATGTTGTCCAGGCTGGTTTTGAACTCCTGACCTTGTGATCTGGCGGCCTTGGCCTCCCAAGGTGCTGGGATTACGGGCGTGAGCCACTGAGCCTGGCCTAAAAGAAGATTTTGAAACATCATTGCATGTTTTCTCTGCAGTCTCTTATTTTCCCCTTGTAGTTATTTAAATAATAATTTAGGTAGCAAAATTACCTGCTCCTTCCCAAGGATAAAGTAAAATAAACATTTTATAGATGAGGTATATAAGTAGGAGTAGATATTTAATTATATCTGATTTCTAATTTAATGTATTTACAATCACAATTATATTGTTGAATAATCTTAAGTTGCTTAAATATACATATTCGGTTACTTAAGATTAGTAATTAATCGTTTTTAGATTATTTCTTTTCTAGAGCCTAAAAAAGATTTTTGGGGTGTTAGGGGACAGTGGGAATTATAGACTCTTTGAACATGTAACAAAAGCTTTGGACCCTTTCACTGGAAGAATGCTGGCAAACACATTTGGTATGCTGTTTCAGGGCAGTCACTGACACTGTGTGTGCTCAGATCAGAGGCAACTATATTAAAAAACACCTGCCATTAATATGAGAAATATATTATTAAGAAGGATCTCATCAACTTTTAACCAAAAAACAAAAAAAGATATTTACACTTGAAAATGTATTTCAGCTGACTCCACTTTTTTTTGTTTTTTTTTTTTTTTTTGGAGACGGAGTCTCACTCTGTTGCCTAGGCTGGAGTGCAGTGGCATGATCTCCGCTCACTGCAAGCTCCGCCTCCCGGGTGCCACCACGCCCAGCTAATTTTTTGTATTTTTAGTAGAGATGGGGTTTCACTGTGTTAGCCAGGATGGTCTCGATCTCCTGACCTCGTGATCCATCCGCCTTGGCCTCCCAAAGTGCTGGGATTACAGGCGTGAGCCACCGCGCCCGGTCTCAGCTGACTCGCTTTTAAAATGCAGGTTCTTGTTCTAAGTTAATATGTCTGGTTACTTTCATTTTCAGAACTTTTGATCCATTGCTTAATTGGAAAAGTAAATGGCAGGTTTGCATGTAGAAGTAAGTTTTCTTTCAGTGAAGAAATATCCTTGAGTTAAATAACATTTTATTCTAATTTACGCAATTGTGAAAACAGATCATCTTAATTAAGAAAAACTGGTAGCCAGTATTCTGTCTTTTTTGTTTTGTTTTTAACATTTTCACTCTAGCTCTCTTGCCTGCTTCCTTTATAGAAAAGATTGCTATGATGGTCAGAAATATTTAGCCAAATAAGGAGAAAAGACATCATAATAAGAGTGTGTCAAATCAGGGTTAAAAGTTATGGGTGAAATCCAAGGTCTGGTTTTTGTTTTTAAGCCATGAGTTAATTCTTTTCTTAAAATTAGTGTATTACAATAAAATTTACCCATTTAAAATATAAACCTTAATGGTCAAAGCCTGTTTTTATGGAGACAAAACAAGCATGCTTTATTAACAAATTCAAAGAAGGATCTACCTCATTTAATTTGTCCCAGGGTATTGAATAATTTTCAGAGACTCTCAAAGCAAAGAGCCCACTTATCTTTCTGCTCCTGGGCTGAAAGCACTAGGTACTTTGGTATTCTCTTGTGTCTCTGTGAGTAAGTATATTGGCCTTAACATAAATCCCACCTGTAAATATATCTCAGTGTGAAAAATTTTGAACACAATTGTCCAAAGAGATTTGAGTCCATGGACTTTAACATCAAGAGAGTGAACATTTTTTTTATTTAACGATGCTTATGTGTATATTCTGGCATTTAAAAAAATAAAATATTTGCTTCTGATTATCTCTAAAGTATGTGTGTGTGTTTTAAATCATTGAATTTAAGACTGAAATATTTGAGTTAAGTGGAATTAATTTTTTTTTTTTTTTTTTTTTTTTTTTTTTTTTTGAGACGGAGTCTCTCTCTGTCACCCAGGCTGGAGTGCAGTGGTGTGATCTCGGCTCACTGCAAGCTCCACTTTCCAGGTTCACGCCATTCTCCTGCCTCAGCCTCCCGAATAGATGGGACTACAGGCGCCCGCCACCATGCCCAGCTAATTTTTTGTATTTTTTTTTCAGTAGAGACGGTGTTTCACCCTGTTAGCCAGGATGGTCTTGATCTCCTGACCTCGTGATCCACCCGCCTCGGCCTCCCAAAGTGCTGGGATTACAGGCATGAGCCACCATGCCGGCCAAGTGGAATGAATTTTCAAGAGCACTGAAGTTACTATAAGGGGCCTAGAAATATTCTGTATACCTAAATAGTGCTCTAGGTATTGACTAGTAGTGATTTCCAGCATATCAATTCAGTTACCAAAATAAATAATAATATTGTTCATTTTTGTGGTGTTAGTAGCTGTCTTAGAAGAGATTGTAACACTTGAAATTTTGGTAAAACTAAAAATACTCTACATACATTAACTTCATTACTCATTTTCTGTTTTTCATGTTAAAATGTTGTTTAAAGAACAAAATTAAATGATTTTCTTCTGATATTTTATTCTGTGAATGTATTTTGGGAATTTTTTTCCCCATTTTCCTTCTACAGTTTATTTGGTATGTCATCATCCTTAGATTTGATATGTAGTAGGTTTAGAGAACATCTTTGCTTTTTACATTTTTTTCATAAGTTTTATATATGAAATATCATGGAAAGAAGTGCTAGGTTATAAATATATTAATAATGGCATATATACATATATATCTCTCTTTGTTTTCATCAAACTGTTTCATAGTTCTATTATAATTTTTATTCACAGACATTTAATGATTACCCTTAATATTAATGACAGGAGCCCTCTGGCACAAATGGAAGAAGAAAGAAGGGAGCAAGTAGCTAAAATTAAGAAGATGGAGCTGGAGATGGAGCAGGTGTTTGAGATGAAGGTCAAAGAAAAAGTTCAAAAACTGAACGACTCTGAAGCTGAGGTAATCAGTCCAATATTCCAGTTCTTAGCAGACATTGTGTTCCTTTTTAAATAGTATCTTCAGTAAAATTTATAGATAATATAACCTTCTTATACATATTTTTTAAAAATTAATACCCTAGCGTAACAAAATGGAGAAATTTCTAGAAGCAAGCCCTGTTTACAATAAAATAATATAGACTTCAATACATAAGTGCTTGGACATAGTGTATTAGGTAGGACAGCATAATAGAGTACTTACAATGAATTATTAAAGTTATAATGAACAAGTGTGAGTTGTGAAAAATAAAATTATAAGCCATTCCATACAGGTGGCATAAGAACACTAAAGATGAGAGTTTGGGGTGGATGTATGCACAAAAACTAGTGCTAGGATAAAAATAATTGACCAGACTTATTTGTGTATGAATGAAAAAGAGGGAAATAACCTTTATTGAACTAAAGACATGCCTGGATAAATTACACACAATTAAAGGAGAGAAAATTAGGGAATGTGATATTTTTGCTAACAGGTTGGGCCTTATTTATAATGTAGTGTCAAGGTAACTCCTAGCGTCGCAACATTGGGCAGGGTAAAGACAAAACATCCCAGCAGACATATCTACTATCTTGAAACCCTTCTAGATGTCGAGTTATACATTTAGTTTCTATTAATCAAAAAGACCTTGGAGACATTTCCTTCAGTAGGTGGCAAGAAAGAAAAGATGGAGAAAAGGATAAACTTAACATAAGAATCCATAGAGCAGTAGTTTGATAGATATCTGAGAATAGCAGAAAAAAAATTGGGTAATCCCAAAATAAATCAGTGATTTCAGTATGAAGTTTTCTCAACATAAATGTGTTATAATTAAAAATTACAGGCCCTTGAGAAGCGTGGAGTCTGGGACGCCCAGCGCGGGCCCGGAGCAGGGGGAAGGGAAGCGCAGCTCCGTCCGCGTGGGTGGAAGGGACGTGAGGCCGCCCTAAGGTGGTGGTCAAGGAAGGGCTCTACGGCTCCCAAGCTAGGCCAAACGCCTCCGGCGGCCGCGCCCAGGCGCCCCTTCCCCTGTGGGGCAACCCTAGCGGGGAATGCGTGAACCACCTCCGTAGCCGCCCCGCCAGCACCCCCAGCCGTGCGCCCCTGCACCATGCAGCTGCCCTGCGCATGGAGCCCCGAGGGACAGCAGGCCCGGCCCCCAGCACCACCGGCCTGCTGGGAGGTTCGGGACACTGGCGTCGCAGCGGAGAGGGCATCGGGCCAACGCCTCCCCGGAGGCTCAGCTGCGGGCTCCCAGGCGTAGGCACCCATGGCCCTTACGCTGACCGTAGCTTGGACGCCGCTGCCGCCGGGGTCCAATGCCGGTCATGCCCATCCCGCAGGGGGTGTGCTCCTTCCATGGTCCACACACCACCTGCCTGCATGCGGTCTGTGGGCCCGTGGGCGCCTCCCACCTGGCCCGCACCAAGTACAACAACTTCGAGGTGTGCATCAAGACGCGCTGGCTGTAGGGCTTCATCCACTTCCTGCTCTACTTCAGCTGCAGCCTGTCACTGGGGCACGCTGGCCGCCTTCTTCTGCCTGCAGTACTTGGGCGTTAGCGTCCTCCTGTACTTCCAGCGCAAGCTGTTCGTGCTGCTGCTGCTGCTGGACCGCTGGCGCGTGAACTTCCGCCTGGTGAACGAGCTGCTCATCTACAGCATCCACGTCACCATGCTGCTGGATGGGGGCCTGGGCTGGTGCTTCATGGTCTTCGTGGACATGTGAGGGCCGTGGGCGCGAGCTTGATGTATCGTCCCGGCCTGTGGCTGTGTCCTCTCCATGGGTGGGATCGGCCAGGGCCTTCCCTTCCGCCCATCCCGCAGGCAGTCGCTGCTGCCCGGCGCCCATGGAGAGAAAAGAAAGGGCTAAGACTTCCGTGATGGTGCGAACGCCGTCCCTAGGCTGGCTTCCTGCGCCCACCCTCCCCGTGTGCACTCTCAGGGGCGGCGCCCACCTGCTGGTGGCTCCTGCTCAGACGTCTTCAGGTCGTACTGCGGGGTGGGCCTCTCTCCAGGACCACAGCTGCCAGGGACTTTAGACATCACCCTGGGAGGCCGCTGGACACAGAGGGCTGTATGCCCAGGAGCAAATCCAGAGGGGGGTGGCCTGCCCGGCTGCACAGCCCCTTCCTGCGTGCCCTGGTCCCAGCCACAGCCAACGGGACACGGAAGACTCCCCTCCCTGACACACCACGCTGCCACAAAGCTGCTTACTCTGCCCTGGGCCGCCTGAGGCCTGGCACTGCCCGCGGACCACCCTCTGTGTCTCACCTGAGGGGCTGTGTGGGTTCTGAAGCCCCAGCCACCCTTCAGGGTCACCTTGGATTGTGTAGATGCAGTCTAGCAGGGGGCCGGAGTGGGGCTCAGGTGGGAGGGGTCTCAGCAGGCTCCCAGCTCGGGCTGGCCTGGGGGAACCCCGGGAGCCAGGGGCCAACTCCAGCAACACTGGCCTGTCTGCCTGTTCCTGTAGGGCTGTATGTCCTGCAGATGCTGTGGATTTCTGGGGAGGAACCTCCATTCCTTTCTGGCTTTTTTTGCGGGGGAGGACTTTGGGCCTCTTTCTTTGAGGGAACACCCTCAAAGAAAGCCTGGGAGATTGAGGCTGCAGTGAGCCAGGATGGGGACTTGTGTGTCCGAGTGTCCGGAGCAGGCGGCAGAGGCTTCAGTGTGGCAACCACAGCCCCGGAGCTTGTGTGGCACCAGCAGCGTCTTAAAGCCTCGGGTATATGCTGAGAACTACTCTCTGAAGGATAGAATGTTAACATTTACAGGACCCGTGAAGAGCTCTGGGCCAAGTTCCCACTAATACCCTAAGCCATTAGAGAATTAGGCATGCCCATTCTAGATGCTTTGTCTTTTATGAAACCACATCTAGAGTGTGTTTACCAACATCCCTGTGGTAATGAGTTTGCAAATCATATGATACATGTAAATACATAAATAGGTAAAGAAACCCTTTTAGCCTTAATACAGTTTCTCCTTAAATTCATTATGCTGGAAATATTTGGGGCACAGCCAGCAGCACGGTACATCAGCCACAGCACCAAGCATCTTTCATTTATTGTGTCATCTAGTGCACACCACAGCCCTACAAGGATATTATTGCCCATCTCCCCTTTACAGATGAGAAGAAGGATAAGTTAACTTAGTATGCCAGCATTTAAACCCAGTTAATTTTTAGGTTTGCTGTTAATTGCTAGATAGGTCTACAGTCCTGTTTTTCACAATTTCAGAATGGAAAAAGCTCTGAAAACTGCAAAACCTAAGATGAACTAAGTTTTAATCCTACATATTGTGAATATTTATATATTTTACTGAGAAAAATGAAAAGTAATGTGTTTGATTATACTTGTTGCCCCAGATAGCCCAGGAGGTATTTTATAAACATATACTCCTTTCTAAGCAGTGTTGTCATTTTAATAACAGAAAAATGTTGAACTTTGAAAGGCATCTGACCCCATGGGTTTCTTAAGAGTGAGATTGTGACCTATACCTTTATCTACATGCAGTTAACACAAAAGATAATTACTTACATATGACATAAATGTAAGTTAAGGAATGATGAACACTGTAAGCCCCACCACCAGCTTAAAAAAATAGAATGTTATCAACTCATTTGAAGACGCTGTGTGCCTGTCCCCTATTGTACCCCTCTCTCTCCATTCCCAGAGGTAACTACTATTCTGAATTGTGTATATGTGGTTCCCTTGCATTAAAAAAAAATAACTAGAAACACTTTCTTATGTTCCTACTTTCTGACATTTTCTTAGTAACTTGTTTGCTGTCATCAGGAAGATTTCACCTGGTTTGACTCATGTTTGCTTAAATGTGTCTTACGTGATTTTGTTTTGTAGGAATTGCATGAAATAATTGAAATAGGAATAAATCTGAAGTCACTTCGGGCTTGCAAAAAAGAAAACAAATTGTATGCAAAATTATATTATAATCCAAATTCAAGATGTTAACTCACCAATGTAGTAAAATCTATAACAGAACATAATTCCTGGGTAACTGAAGGTCTTGAATAGCCCTTGGGTATTTGGCATAGTAGGATTTAATCTGATTTTTAAAGTTCGTTGACTTTTTTCAGAAATGGATTGACTTGCGCCTAAATGAAATTACTTATCTAATGATCTCTTGGACGTAAAGCTCTTTGTTTCTTCAGTTATTTTGCATGAGTGTTTCCCACCTCTCAGTCAGCATTCTTTACAGCATTAATACACAGAGGAGGAAGGACCACCTGCATTAGAATCACTGTAACTTGTTGAAAATCCACATTTCCAGACTTAACACCCAGATATTATTTTTTATTTTATTTTATTTTTTTTAGTTGCACCAAAGGCGGATCCTAGCTAAAAAGGGCCCGCGCTGCAGATTCAATATAAAAACACAAAAAGTCCCACCAGTTTAGTAACAAAAACCCCAAAAGTGAAAACTGAGGGGGCAGAGGAAGAGACCCCGGGCCAGGGGCACGAGGAGCCCTGCTCATGGCACCAGGCCTGGCCGTAGGGTCCCCCAGTATTGCTGTTGCTAGGAGGTCGGGGGGTAGCGATTGTCCTGTGGGAGCCACCGTTTGCCTGGGTCGGGGACCCTCATTTCTTCTGGGGTGTGCTCAGCTTCTGCATGCCCCGGATCTTGTCCAGGAGGCCAGAGATGAAGGCCTCTGTGGGTTTGTAACAGTCAACCAGCAGCTCCTTGACCCTGGCAGCCCAGGCATCGTCAGTCTCCATGTCCAGGAACTCATCCACATCAATCTCCAGTTCTGGGATCTACTCTTTCTGGCAGTCGCAGAGGCACGTGAGCTGCTCCAGGATCCACTCCTCTAGGTTGAGGCGCTTCCGTAGCTCCTTGCCGTCATACTTGACGGTGACCTTCCCTTGGCGCCTCACTGGGCTGTCTCCTGCGGCCCCAGAGGGGCTCTGAAAGTAGACGCGTGGTCCTGGGCCGCCACTGCCCGGCCCGGGGGCCAGGGCCGCCAACGCAGCGCCCCCGCGCGGTGCCGCTGTCCGCTTTGGCGGCCGCCGGGACCACGTGCACGCGTCGGGCCGTTCCCTGCGCCGCCGCCTTCGGGAGGCCCGCCGGCTGGCTCTGGTTAGGTCCCCGGCTCCGCTCCATGCTGCTCGGCAGCGAGGGCAGCGGCGGGGGCACCCGGGGGCAGCTGCAGCATGCGGAGCCCCCGGGCAGGGCCTGGCCGCGCCCCGCTCCCTCCCCGCCGATCCGCCTGCCCTTTGTCCCCGTGACCGCCACCCCTTAACACCCAGATATTCTAATTCAGTACATCTGAGTGAAGTCCAGGATTCTATATTTTTAACAAACATCCCAGGTGATTTGAATGAAGACCAGTGTCTGAGAACCACTGCTTACAGGAATCGGAGTACTTCACTGGCATCTTTGAGCTCTTAGGGTCCTAAACTACCTGCTTTCTTTTCACTTGTCTTAGCTTTCTACACTTGGAATTGGGTGGCTTGTTCAAGTCCTGGTTCTTCCACTTTCTGGCTAGCAGTCTTGGGCAAGTCACTTAAATTCTGCAACTGTTTCCTCATCTGTACAATGAGAACAGTGACCACTGCCCAGCCTCCAACATATCTGTGATTAAAGAAAAAGGAGATAAGATAGTAATTTTCCATTATAAAGTACCACACATTGTTAAGTTTATTGCTTCTTTTTTCCCCCTGTTTCCCAAGATTATTGTCTTGGGTCACTGGCCTTTTCCATGGCAGGTCCTAAAATAGGTGGAGTCCTTGACAGTGCTTTCCAGGTAGTACTCTGAATTTACAACAGGACTATTCAGTGCTCATACTCTTATCATTAGGAGTATGGATGAAACATACCTATGCTTCTGATTTCTTAAATAGTTTTGTTTTATATATTGTGCTGTGATTTAGCTCCAGCGGCGCCATGAGCAAATGAAAAAGAATTTGGAAGCACAGCACAAAGAATTGGAGGAAAAACGTCGTCAGTTTGAGGATGAGAAAGCAAACTGGGAAGCTCAACAACGTATTTTAGAACAACAGAACTCTTCAAGGTAACTAATAGCAGATTACTCAGAAATGTGTGTATTAATGTTTTAAAGAATTGTTTTCCTACTTATTTAAAAAACATTAGAATAATACATAAAAAGTCATCACCCCTTATCATGCATTCCAAACACAACGGTTTCCGTGGATAAATATTTTTATATGGATGGATACAGTGTGTGTTCCTTAGCAGTATTTTTTCAGTACATCTTTCATGACTTAATATTCATAATTATGATTTAGCAACTTCATAACATTCTCCCCAGTTAACTCACCTGAATTGGATTTCTTACCTCCTCCCCCCAATTATTGGACATAAGGGTTGTTTTCAAATTTTGGCACACAAAGGGAACATTGCTGAAAACCTATTATATATTTAGGGTTACATTTTAATTGTGCTGAATTATGTTTTTATGATAAAATTCTTAAGACAAAATGTTAGATATTTAATTTCCAATACAGCTAATCAGTTACTTTCTCTTAATTTATACAAAATTCAATATTTGTACCTTGATTTTCTTTTCCTTCATAGTTTCATTTAAAACTGAAAAGTGGCATTCCTATAAGGATTCTATAATTTATCCTCATTACTAAACATTTTCAGATTTGACATTTGTTCTACTACACTAGCCTACTGTTAACATTTTCCCCAAAGAAGAGGAAAATAGATTTGTAAAAGCAGTTGCACTTCAGAATGCAAATGACAGTGGGGGAAAAGAACACCCTGTTTGATGCCAGTTGATATTTTTCAGTTTGTGCTGTTTTATTTGGGAATAATTGTTCTTGTATATTAAAGTGGGGTTTTGCCATATTTTTTACTGCTTATCCTGGAATTTTGTCAAATATTTGATTGTCTAAGAAAATACTATTATAGGTTAACATTGTCTTAGTTGTTTACTTCTAAATCTTGTAATTTCTTTAAATGAAAAAGTAGTATCTGAAAATCCCAACATTGTTGTAATTGGGTTAGCTATTGTTGTTATCATGTTGTCTATCATGTTTATAAAATGGTCACTCATCTTGATTATTTTCCTTTCATCATTTAGAACCTTGGAAAAGAACAAGAAGAAAGGGCAGATCTTTTAAACCCTCTATTGACTACCAGTTACGTATTAGTTGCCAATATGCCAGCTTGGACATCAGTGTTGGATCCGTTTGACCAGTTTGCATTAGTTTTATCCATAATGATGGATTTAACAGCATGACAAAAATTATTTTTGTTGTTGTTGTTCTTAATGGAGATTAAGATGCCTCGAATTGTCTAGGGTGTTCTGTACTTAGAAAGTAACAGCTCTAAGTAGCTTTCCTACATTTTCTCTTTTTTTTTAATTAAACAGATATCTTCGGTTTAATGTAAGAGAACATTTTACAGTTGTACAATCATGTTCTGGTGGTTTGATTTTTTACAGGATATTCCAAAAAAAAAGGACTCAGGAAGGTTTTCATTGAGGATAAATTGCCATAATATGATGCAAACTGTGCTTCTCTATGATAACTATAATACAAAGGTTCCATTCAATGCAGCATATACAATAATATAATTTAGTCTAACACAGTTGACCCTATTTACTGACACTTCCATTGTTTATAAATACACATGGGGAAAAAAAACCCCTATATGCTTACAGTGCACCTAGAGGTTTTTTTTCTATAACAGTCTCTTTTTGTTTGTTTGTTTTGGATTCTTTAAATATATATTATTCTCATTTAGTGCCCTCCTTAGCCAGAATCTCATTACTGCTTCATTTTTGTAATAACATTGACTTTAGATATTTTCCATATATTGGCCCTGCTAAAATAGAATATAGCATATTTCATATGGTAGGAACCAACAAGAAAACTTTGCACTAACTCCCTTTTTACACTTTATGGTAAGTAGCAGGGGGGAAATGCATTTATAGATCATTTCTAGGCAAAATCATTTCTAGGCAAAGCTAATGACCAACCTGTTTCTACCTATATGCAGTCTCTTTATTTTACTAGAAATGGGAATCATGGCCTCTTAAAGAGAAAAAAAGTCACCATTCTGCATTTAGCTGTATTCATATATTGCATTTCTGTATTTTTTGTTTGTATTGTAAAAAATTCACATAATAAGCCATGTAGTGATGTAATAGAGTGTGGGGGTTTCAATATTCTACAGTCGATGTACAAGAGTAGAGTATGTTTGGGAAGAAACTTTTCAAGTTGAATTTGCCTCCTCTATGATGACATATCTTATATGCTTGTGCTGATTTTCTAATTTAAGAGATACCATATCTCTCTATTCATTTCTATCTCTCATTTGTATGCTTATTTTTCTGAGAACAATTTTTTTTTTTTCCAGACAGGGTCTTGCTTCGTTGCCCAGGCTGGAGTGCAGTGGCATAAACACGACTCACTGCAGCCTCAACCCTCTGGGCTCAAGCAGTCCTTCTGCCTCAGCCCCTTGAGTAGCTGGGACTGCAGGCGTGCACCACCATGCCTGGCTAATTTTTGTATTTTTTGTAGAGATGGGGTTTCATTATGTGGCCCAGGCCGATCTCGAACTCCTAAGCTCAAGTGATCCACCCACCTCAACCTCCCAAAGTTCTGGGATTACAAGCATGAGCCATCATGCCTGGCCTCTGAGAAGTTTCTAACTCATTCAGATTAGGTATACTCTCAAGTCCCTGGAAACTGAATTTTTTAACTGGAAAGAGAGTGGTGTAATTTCTCAAGGTCAAATGATGTATATTTTAACATAATACATAATTTAAGTGTAATTAATGTAGCCCAGTTTATTATCTTGAAATGTTTTACCCTATTTACTTTTTAAATTAATGACCTAAGCAGAGGGAATAATTATAAGTCAATATCAGAGATTGTTGTTTGGGTGTTTTTTATTTATTTTTTTCAGTGTTTGTGTTGAGAGATTGGGTTAACACCTCTAGCCAAAAATGTTTGGTTTTAGGGAGGCTAAGAACAACCTACCGAATTTGGAGAATGCAAAGGTAAAAAATTTATACAGACTGCCTGCCTAACTGATTAAGTACTACTGCTTCTGGGAAATATTATTTCAAAATTCTATGTATTATAATAACAGATTTCTAAGACACATTCATTATTCTACCATCCTAATGAAAACTTCAGAAGTTTTTATCCATGGCATGCCCAGGGTGTCACCTGAATCTGATGTAGGATCTATATAACTTTACTAGGTCTTTTTATTGTTGACTCCGGTCTTAAGTATATTAGAAGGCTCGTTTTGCTATTTGGTCTGTGGATTTCTGAAAGGATCATTCACAATACATGTAAAATTCAGGTAGGCCTAAGGAAAGGCCAGCCTGTAGAAAGCAAAACGGCAGTGTCTGTTCTCCACTGTCAGAGGCATTATGTAATTGAAGTATCCTGTTAGCCACTGTCTTTCTGCTAATAAAGTGGGGCTGAACAAGTAAGCACTAATAATACCAGTGAACCACTTGGGCACCTTGTGGGTAAAGTTTTGCTGCCACCTAGTGGAATGGGATATCATTGCTTCCTTATCAGGTTCAGAAGCAAGTTGTGAAGTTGCTAATAAAATGGACACAGAGCTTCTTTCTGTGTAGCTCAGGCTGTAATCTTGAAAGCTGAGGAGATACAGACCCATGCCTCTCGGACTCATTAGCTAGGTGTCACCATTGCCACCTGCACATTCTGACCCACCACATCTTAATATGTTTTGTCCTCTTGGAGAAATTAATCTAGGAGTAGAAGTCAGAATATGGTAGGTGAGGGGAAGAAAGGAAAGATGGCTTGATAGCCACGAATGCATCAGGAGCAAAATGTTGACTCAGAAAGTTATCTAGATCACAGTCTCCAAACCTGATGTTGTTTCCTTATGAAAATATTTTTGAGTGTCCATGATTATATGTATTGATATCGGGGAAACTGCCCCGATATTCATGTAGGTTCTTTTCTATTTTCCCTAAGCATTGGGCAGCTTGAGAAATAAAGGGACAGAGTACAAAAGAGAGAAATTTTCAAGCCGGGCATCCGGGGGAGACATCGCATGTTGGTAGGTTCCGTGATGCCCCACAAGCCACAAAAACCAGCAAGTTTTTATTAGGGAGTTTCAAAAGGGGAGGGAGTGTGTGAATAGGTGTGGGTCACAGACATCAAGTACTTTACAAGGTAATAGAATATCACAAGGCAAGTGGAGGCAGGGTGAGATCACAGGACCACAGGACTGAGGCAAAATTAAAATTGCTAATGAAGTTTCGGGCACCATTATCATTGATAACATCTTATCAGGAGACAGGGTTTTGAGATCAACCATCGGACCAAAATTTATTAGGCAGGAATTTCCTCTTCCTAATAAGCCTGGGAGCGCTATGGGAGACTGGAGTCTATCTCACCTCTGCAGTCTCGACCATAAGAGACGACCACGCCCAGGGGGGCCAGTTTAGAGACTTACCCCCAGGTGCGCATTCTCTTTCTCGGGGATGTTCCATGCTGAGAAAAAGAATTCAGCGATATTTCTCCCATTTGCTTTTGAAAGAAGAGAAATATGGCTCTGTTCCACCCAGCTCACTGGTGGACAGAGTTTAAGGTTATCTGTCTTATTCCCTGAACAATTGCTGTTATGCTGTTCTTTTTTTAAGGTGCCCACATTTCATATTGCTCAAACACACATGCTGTACAATTTGTGCAGTTAATGCAATTATTACAGGGTCCTGAGGCGATATACATCCTCCTCAGCTGACAGGATTAAGAGATTAAAGACAGGCATAGGAAATCACAAGGGTATTGATTGGGGAAGTGATAAGTGTCCATGAAATCTTTATAGTTTATGTTTAGAGATTGCAGTAAAGACAGGCATAACAAATTATAAAAGTATTAATTTGGGGAACTAATAAATGTCCATGAAATCTTCACAATCCACGTTCTTCTGCCATGGCTTCAGCTGGTCCCTCCATTTGGAGTCTCTGACTTCCCGCAACATATTGATCAATGAAAATATGTGTCAACAAATGTACTGCTACACTATTGTGAACATTATGGAACAAAATTTGAAAGAGTAAAACAAAAAGGTTAGTTCCTAAGCCCCAATGAAGTATTACTCTACACCTTGGAGGCCATCGATCGATCTAAGTAGTATGTGGATAGTTAATAGTTACTGTTGAATCACCAAGGAAGGTCCTAGTGAAGACTGCTGTGGTGTCCTACTTGATTTGAAAGAAAAACTTGCCACACCAGTAAATTTAAGTCCTTTCTAATTAAAAGCTTGCAAATGTAAGTCCTTGTACTTCATTCAGAATTTTACCTGCCTCTTTTGTTATAACAACTTCCCATAACTGTCCTGTTCCAGATGGTAACCTAAGTAGTTACATGTATTATCATCATTTAATCCTTAATAGATAACAATTTGATAAGTTATCTATTAAGATAACTTAATATGTTATCTAATAATTGAATAAGTTAGTAAACATTTTAAACCCTCAGTTTCCTCATCTGCAAAAGGATGAGGAAACTGAGGGTTTAAGATGTTTAGTAGCTTATTCAATAGGTGGTAACTGGCAGAACCAGAGTTTGAACTGGTCTTGGTGACACCAGGGCCTGTGTGTAAATCTTATGCCTTACTAGCACCTGGTCTGCTACACTGACACATTTCTGAAGCATGATCTACGGAGTTGTTAGCACAGAGCAGATGCTCCCTGATTAAGAGGGGCAGCTGGCCACCAGGCAGCCTGGAGAAGCAGAAAGCACCGGACACACTAATTGTCACAGTTTAGACCCCAACTCTGTGAATTGGGCATGTAACTTTTCTGAATGTTTCCTCAGCTATAAAATGGGCCCCATGCCTTTGCTGTTTGGAGTGAGGATTACATAGTGACTGGAGTGAGGATTACACTGTGACTGCACACATTAAGGTGTCCAGACCTTGAGAATGTGATAATCTGCTGGGGTCACGACAGACCAAAAAGTATTATTTCTTCTCAGTTTTAGTGACAGTTTATTTGTAGGAAGTGTGCATAGTGCCATGATAAGTCTCTGGATCTGCTTCTTTGTGCACAGAGATAGTCTTTTGGAGTTAATTCCATGGAAATAAGGTAAGTTTGGTCAAAAGAGGAAAGGTGTTAGTAATTGGAGTTATAAAATACGTCATTCTTTGTAAGTAATGCTGAGATGGTTTATCATCTTTAAAGTCTCTCATCTTTAACAAAAACTTTTGCTGCTTTTCAAGCAAACTTGGTTCCTGTAATTTGGGATTAATCCATAGAATGTTCAAAGTTTAGTGTCAGCCATTTTCAGCAGAAAATAGGGGCTGACAATTTCCTGTGTTCTTTAGAAGACTTTGAAAGCTTCATGGGAAGAATGAAGACTATTCTTGGCCTGAACATTTGCCCCATAGGGTGCTGGACCCAGCCAAGCAGCCTTGTATTAGCAAAGGAGGGTCAAGTGAAAAGAGACCTTGTTCTGTGCCAGGCTCCCAAAGGGTAGCCTGAAGCCTTATTGGCCACACAGAACCTCTGTTTTAGATGCTGTTTGTGGACCTGCCGAAATCGAATGCCACTCAGGCTTTCTGAAACCCTTTTGGGGTGGGAAGAGGCAGTAGTTGACACCTCTGAGAGCAGAGGTTTATGAAGATGTGGCATAGATGAGGAGGCTAGCAGAGGCAGGATGGTCAGGCATTACCAAGAAACTTCCTTTTTGTTCTCTTTGTTCTCTCTTTGAGGTGGGCCACCCCGCTTAGCTCCCTTTTGTCCAAGTGTGTTGCAAGGGAGCAGCATTTCACCGGGATATTTGCACGTAAGTAGAGCACAGATTCCCCTGGGTGAGGGGCTGGCTCTCACCCGAGTATGGGGATACCAAATTAACTTGTTCTGGCAAAGGCATACAACTTTTTTACCCCTCATTTAATTCTGTTGTCTTTGAATTTTTAATGGTCTCTTTCATATTTAAATATATGCTGTACTCTAGTGTAGCACAGAGAAGTTCCCTGTGTCTTGGATAAGCCAGTAGTTTTAGGCAACTTGGCAAATGGTGGGTGAAGCAATGAGCACCCTGGCATGGCCTCTGGTGTTAATGTGAGCTGTTTTCCCTGCATTTCAGAAGTCAGGGAATATATCGGTGGGACGTAGTGGGAGCTGTAGAATTTTTTTTTCCATAGGGATAAATCTCAATGTGATTATACAAATCTCTGGCTTAGCCTGATAAAGTTAAAAAACAAAACTAAATATTTCAGGAACACAGTTCTCTCACCCAGACACAAATGAAATCTTCCTTAGACCTTTGTATTGCTGGGCAGAAGTGCCACAAACTCAAATTGGCATTTTCTGTCTCAAATCTCCTCCTCATTAGTGCCTAATTAGACCCCATCCCTAAGAGTTGGGTGCTTGGAAGATGGAATGGAGACCACTGATAAAAATTCACCTTCTGTAGTCTCCATTCAGGTATGATTGGCCTGATTATAGCTCGTGTCCTGAAAAGGAGATAGGAGGCTTTTTTCTCCAACTCGTAAGAACTGATGAACTCATCACACCAAATGCAAATGTTTTAGACAGTATATTCCAACTGGGAAAAATACCTGCCTATCGAGGGAGTGAGAACTCACTTGGAAGTCTAAGGGAAGGAAACAAAATTGGAAAAGCAGAGCAATAAGCATTTGTGGAGTACTTGCTGTGTGCAAATACAGAGCGTTCACATAGACTCTAAACTAGAGCTCATGAGAATGCTATGACATGGCCATTTTCACCTCTTCATAAAAACAAGCAAGCTAAAATTTCACTGTGTGATTCCCTAACATTTGTATTTTTTATCCATTTTTCCACAATAAATGCCCCTCAATCCTATCAACAAAATTTAAACCACAACAATCTGTAATAGTAACATTCATTATCTTAGTTTCTGCAGGTTAGGAATTAAGCGGTTTAGCTGGGTGGGCTGGCAGGCTGCGTTGAAGTAAAGATGTTGGCTGAGGCTGCAGTCAACTGTGGGCTTCAGTGGGCCTGGGGGATCTGCTTCCATGATGGCTCACTGACATCACTGGCAAGTTAGTGTTTACCTTTTTTTTTTTTTTTTTTTTTTGAGACGGAGTCTTATTCTGTCACCCAGGCTGGAGTTCAGTGGCGTGATCTCCACTCACTGCAAGCTCCGCCTCCCCGGTTTGCGCCATTCTCCTGCCTCAACCTCCTGAATATAGGTGCCCGCCACTGCGCCCAGCTAATTTTTTGTATTTTTAGTAGAGGCGGGGTTTCACCGTGTTAGCCAGGATGGTCTCGATTTCCTGAGCTCGTGATCCGCCCGCCTCAGTCTCCCAAAGTGCTGGGATTACAGGCGTGAGCCACCATGCCCAGCCTGGCAAGTTGATGTTAAGAGTCCTCAGCCCCTTGCCACATGGACCTCTCTCCACCAGGGCTGCTTGAGTGGCCTTGTGACATGGTGGCTGGCTTTCTCCCTGAGCAAGTAATCCAAGAGAGAGCAAGGCACAAGCCACATGGCTTTTATGGCCCGGCTCTGAAAGTCACACACATAATTTCCCAATATGCTGTAGCTAATGCAGCTTAGTCCTGTTCAATGCGTGAAGGGGCTGTACAAGAGTGGGAGTACTAGAAGATGGCTGCCACAGTATTTTATCCATTTTCTGGGTAATAGACATCTGTTCATTTTTACAAATAATGCTGCAGTGAATATTTCTATATATATCTTGCCTAAATATTCAAGTGTTTCTATAGGCTTCTGTACCAATATGAACAAAGCCAGCAAATGCATCATTTTTAGGTTCATAAGCCTCTGTATGGGTTTCCTGGATGCATCATGCAGAATGTTTTATTCCCCTGCCTCTTCCCCACTCAGACCAGATCTCTCTAAAGGCCACCTTACATCCCTTATAGTCTCTTGACCAGAGAAGGGAATGGGATCTCTCCCTCTGCCTTAGAGTTTGGAAAGTCTCAGGGAAGAACTTTGACAGATCTAGTAAGGAGGGTGGTACAGATGTGGTCACTGAGAACCACTGTGAGCCACACAGCACCTCGGATAGCCTGCAAATCTGCCTTCCCCCAGGGACTGGATAAATGAGGTGCCAGTTCTCCAGCCAATCTGGGTCTTTGAATCAGACTCACCCATACCTCATGCACCAGATCCAGACATAACAGGTGCGCCATCCTGGGGCTTTGGCTATGTTGCTGTCATCCTATACTCCTTTTCCCCACATGCAGGCAGGCCATCATGAGACTCCAAGTCTTTCCACCCCTCCTTGCTGCCCAACCTGGATGTAGGTTTACACTGGCCCCTACTCCATGGCCATGTATACAAACCCTGCATCCCAGCACGCGCTCCCCCTCATCCCAGTGCTGGCTTCCTGCTGGTACCTCCAACAGATTGCCAAATGCCCCTTCCCCATTTACAGACTGTTAAATGGACTTTTGACTTCATATTTTGGCATAACTTCAAACAATTTACAAAAAGGTTGCTGAAAACACTTTTTGGTCTGAACTATTTTTGAGTCATTTGCAGCCTTGATGCCCCTTATACTAAATATTTGTGTGTATTTCCTAGAAACTCTCCCGTAATAACAGTACAATGATCAAAATGTGAAGAAATTTAGTGAGCTTTTAATAAGACTTAAAAACATGTATAGAGCTCTTAGATAATTCAGTATGTATTCATATTTATATACTTTGCATTTTGTATTAAGTTCAAAGTCCCCAATTCAGGCTGTTGTGCTTGCATTTTCCTTCAAATGAATTCAAAGGGGGGTCACCTCAGTGTCCCTGGGCCTGGCCCCCTTTGGTGCCAATAGACCCTGTGGGTTGATTGGATGGAATCAGCAGCAGGATTGACACCTGTCTAGGGGTCAGGCTCCCAGTTCACTTCTCCCTCCATTCTGTGAGGCAGCCTTTTCTTTTCCATCCCTCCCTCCTCTGAGCTCGAGGTCACTGGGGGCATGGGTGCAGATGCCCACTCTGCACCAGACACGAACATACACTACGCTTCTGCCCTCCAGGACCGCGTGGCCTCAGAGAAACAGGCACGAAGCATCATGAGAGGGACGCTTTTTAGCGCAGGGTCACAGTCTGCAGAAAATCAAGCGTGGTCAAAATCAGTGTTCCCTTCCGAGGGCCCAGTAAAGACCCAAACCCTCAGGCTTCCGTCCCCACATCCTAAGTGGCACTGGACCTCAGCTTGGGCTCTATGTGTCCCCCGCCCGCGTTGGCCACCTCCGGGTGGACCCTAGGATTCCGTAGCCGCCCCCTAGCCCCGCGCATGTGGGTCCCTTCTCCGTGGGGCCTCTGGTCTCTTAGGGTCGCCGGGGGCCGGAACCCATGGGGCCACCCTCCGAGGGTCAGCAGCGGCCGAGGCCGTTGCCACAGAAGGTGGCAGCACCTCCTCGCGGGTCGCGAGGAGTGGGCTCCCCCAGGGGGCTTCTGGAGCGCGACCCTGCGACCCACGCCATTCAGCAGTGGGATTTTATTTTGTTTCAGAAATACTCCAGGGCCGTCTAGTCTTTTTCTCTATTTAGGGAAGAGGTTTAAGAATGTTACAAAAGCAACAGACGCCTGAAACAGAACGTTACACCCCAGCATGAAGAAAGCACCCACAGAGTGTGCTTCCCCCAGGGTTTAAGCATAGAATCTCCCCGTGGCCCGCAGTCCCCGAAGAGTAAGGCAAGGACCCAGGGGATGGAGGGGCAGTACGGCACTGTTCCCCAGGGCCCGCGAACAAACGTTAACAGGCTGAATGGTAAGCCAAACGTGGTATTCCCTGCTATGGAATGCTCTTTTTTTTTTTTTTTTTTTTTTGTTGCCTCTGAAATATATTTGGAGAAATTTTTTTTTTTATTATACTTTAAGTTTTAGGGTACATGTGCACATTGTGCAGGTTAGTTACATATGTATAAATGTGCCATGCTGGTGCGCTGCACCCACTAACTCGTCATCTAGCATTAGGTATATCTCCCAATGCTATCCCTCCCCCCTCCCCCCACCCCACCACAGTCCCCAGAGTGTGATATTCCCCTTCCTGTGTCCATGTGATCTCATTGTTCAATTCCCACCTATGAGTGAGAATATGTGGTGTTTGGTTTTTTGTTCTTGTGATAGTTTACTGAGAATGATGGTTTCCAATTTCATCCATGTCCCTACAAAGGACATGAACTCATCATTTTTTATGGCTGCATAGTATTCCATGGTGTATATGTGCCACATTTTCTTAATCCAGTCTATCATTGTTGGACCTTTGGGTTGGTTCCAAGTCTTTGCTATTGTGAATAATGCCGCAATAAACATACGTGTGCATGTGTCTTTATAGCAGCATGATTTATAGTCCTTTCGGTATATACCCAGTAATGGGATGGCTGGGTTCAAATGGTATTTCTAGTTCTAGATCCCTGAGGAATCGCCACACTGACTTCCACAATGGTTGAACTAGTTTACAGTCCCACCAACAGTGTAAAAGTGTTCCTATTTCTCCACATCCTCTCCAGCACCTGTTGTTTCCTGACTTTTTAATGATTGCCATTCTAACTGGTGTGAGATGATATCTCATAGTGGTTTTGATTTGCATTTCTCTGATGGCCAGTGATGATGAGCATTTTTTCATGTGTTTTTTGGCTGCATAAATGTCTTCTTTTGAGAAGTGTCTGTTCATGTCCTTCGCCCACTTTTTGATGGGGTTGTTTGTTTTTTTCTTGTAAATTTGTTTAAGTTCATTGTAGATTCTGGATATTAGCCCTTTGTCAGATGAGTAGGTTGCGAAAATTTTCTCCCATGTTGTAGGTTGCCTGTTCACTCTGATGGTAGTTTCTTTTGCTGTGCAGAAGCTCTTTAGTTTAATTAGATCCCATTTGTCAATTTTGTCTTTTGTTGCCATTGCTTTTGGTGTTTTGGACATGAAGTCCTTGCCCACGCCTATGTCCTGAATGGTAATGCCTAGGTTTTCTTCTAGGGTTTTTATGGTTTTAGGTCTAATGTTTAAATCTTTAATCCATCTTCAATTGATTTTTGTATAAGGTGTAAGGAAGGGATCCAGTTTCAGCTTTCTACATATGGCTAGCCAGTTTTCCCAGCACCATTTATTAAATAGGGAATCCTTTCCCCATTACTTGTTTTTCTCAGGTTTGTCAAAGATCAGATAGTTGTAGGTATGCGGCGTTATTTCTGAGGGCTCCGTTCTGTTCCACTGATCTATATCTCTGTTTTGGTACCAGTACCATGCTGTTTTGGTTACTGTAGCCTTGTAGTATAGTTTGAAGTCAGGTACTGTGATGCCTCCAGCTTTGTTCTTTTGGCTTAGGATTGATTTGGCAATGCAGGCTCTTTTTTGGTTCCATATGAACTTTAAAGTAGTTTTTTCCAATTCTGTGAAGAAAGTCATTGGTAGCTTGATGGGGATGGCATTGAATCTGTAAATTACCTTGGGCAGTATGGCCATTTTCACGATATTGATTCTTCCTACCCATGAGCATGGAATGTTCTTCCATTTGTTTGTATCCTCTTTTATTTCCTTGAGCAGTGGTTTGTAGTTCTCCTTGAAGAGGTCCTTCACATCCCTTGTAAGTTGGATTCCTAGGTATTTTATTCTCTTTGAAGCAATTGTGAATGGGAGTTCACTTATGATTTGGCTCTCTGTTTGTCTGTTGTTGGTGTATAAGAATGCTTGTGATTTTTGTACATTGATTTTGTATCCTGAGACTTTGCTGAAGTTGCTTATCAGCTTAAGGAGATTTTGGGCTGAGACGATGGGGTTTTCTAGATAAACAATCATGTCGTCTGCAAACAGGGACAATTTGACTTCCTCTTTTCCTAATTGAATACCCTTTATTTCCTTCTCCTGCCTGATTGCCCTGGCCAGAACTTCCAACACTATGTTGAATAGGAGCGGTGAGAGAGGGCATCCCTGTCTTGTGCCAGTTTTCAAAGGGAATGCTTCCAGTTTTTGCCCATTCAGTATGATATTGGCTGTGGGTTTGTCATAGATAGCTCTTATTATTTTGAAATATGTCCCATCAATACCTAATTTATTGAGAGTTTTTAGCATGAAGGGTTGTTGAATTTTGTCAAAGGCTTTTTCTGCATCTATTGAGATAATCATGTGGTTTTTGTCTTTGGCTCTGTTTATATGCTGGATTACATTTATTGATTTGCATATATTGAACCAGCCTTGCATCCCAGGGATGAAGCCCACTTGATCATGGTGGATAAACTTTTTGATGTGCTGCTGGATTCGGTTTGCCAGTATTTTATTGAGGATTTTTGCATCAATGTTCATCCAATCAATAGAAAAAGAGGGAATCCTCCCTAACTCATTTTATGAGGCCAGCATCATTCTGATACCAAAGCCGAGCAGAGACACAACAAAAAAAAGAGAATATGGAATGCTGTTTGGCCTTTAAAAATGTGAGTCTGATGCGTGCTGCCAGGTGGGTGAACCGGGAAAAACTTAACTAAAAGTGAAAGAAGCCAGACACAAAAGGACAAATACTGCATGAGTTCACAATGAAATATCTAGAACAGGCACATTCACAGGGACAGAAAGTAGGTTACGGCTTACCTGGGGCTGGAGGGAGAGGAAAATAGAAAGTTATTGCTTAATAGGTACAGAGTTTCTGTTTGGGGAGATGTCATGCCTGCTACTGAATTGTAAGTTAAACATTGGTTACATGGCAAATTTTATATAATATATTGTTTCCCATAATTTAAAAAATAGTGGAAACCCATTGCGTTTACTCCTCTACCTCCCATTCACCTCTTTTAGGCCAGGGGCAATTGAATGACTTAACTGGAGTCGTGCAAATGGAAGGCACAGGATTTGAGCCCATCGCAAACCCAGCAGGACCAGTGAGGCACAGCGTCCCTCTGAGCAGCCAGCAGGCGCCTGGGCCTGGAGGGGCCACACCCTCACACCCCCTCACACCCCCTCACATCCCAGGGAACACCATATGTTACTCATCAACTTCCTCATTCTTCTCCCTGTGCTTTCTTTGGCCTGGGCCTGGTCTGGGCCTTAGGGTGCTGGTCCCAAGCTTCCCCAAGTCAGGGAGTGACAGGGACTATTCTAGAATCCCATCCTGTCTGTTCCCTGCCCAGGTCAGCACAACAAGAGGGAGACTCTGGTAGCTTCCCAGAGACCCCTCTCTCCTCCTTAGCAGGTGGCGGGCAGGAGTCAGGCCAACGCGGTCCCCTCATCTCCAGGAACTTACCCTGCTTCACTGCAGCCCCTGCCTGTGCCCTGTCCCTCTGAAAGCACAAGCTCACTCTCCTCTTCCACCACTGGTCCTCACCCACTCCTGTCCTCACCTCAGGGCACCAGGCCCCAGGTCCCCACGCTTGGCCTCACCTCCTACCTCCTCAGCTGTGTGCATTGCCCAACAGGCACATCAGATGCCGCTTAGGTTGCTAAAGCTTTGGGAGGCAAAAAGCTTGAAGTTTGATACTGTTTTAGAAAAAGACATCAAATCTCTTATGGGAAACCAGGATTTGTTGACCTTCATTGCACCTGTGTAGAGTTTAAGCTGGTTTTTCTTTTGAATTGGATAGGTGGGTGGTGGTGGCGCTCATCTTGCAGGGCTGACAGCCCCTATGCATGTTGTTCTGGCCCTGGCCAGCCTGCGTACGGGTCAGTCCCTTCTCCAGCTTCTCACTTACTCTCACCAGGGCCTGAACATCACAGGGAGGCCAGGGCATGGGAAGAGCTGGAGAGAGGAGAAGGTGGGAGAGCCCTTCAGTCTGGAGTTTGCTGACTGTGGGATGGGGTGCGGGACAGAGAGCAGGGCACAGATGGGAATGCTGGGGAGGGGTGGGACTGGGCCAGGGAGAAGCTAGGGTTGGCGTCAGCACAGGGGATGACAGATCACCCTAGGGGTTCCCATTTTGGGTAGTGGTCAAGGACAATAGACGGCATCAACTACCTGATGGCTGCAGAGGGGGAAGATACAGGCCTGTCCTCAGAACATCAGCCTGGCCAATGGAAGTGGAGCACTGGATGAAGAGTCCCCAGTGACCTCATCACATCCTTGGTGGATGTGGGACCTCTCTGGAGAAAGGCAGTGTCAGCTTGGGTTTGACAGACACTCATGGAAGGACCTCCATGGGTTGTGACTGCACACACTGGGCTCACCATGCTTATTTTGACCACATGGACAGCCTGTTGATCCCAGCTACTCAGGAGGCTAGGACAGGCGGATGGCTTGAGCCCAGCAATTCAACTCCAGCCTGGGCAAGACCCTATCTCTCAAAAAATATAAATAAATAAATAAAAATATGTCAACACTGTCTGGTAGGTGGTCTGGTTATGGGAATGGGGGTGTGAGTGGAGGCCTTTGAGGCCCCTCCCTGTGCCCTGTCGCCTTCTGTCCATTTAGAGGAGCGTGTATGGGAGGAAGATGAGGCAGAAGAAGCAAGTATGGGCCCTGACTCCCCTATCAGGTGGGAGAGCTGGGGACATAACTCCCAGTGGGCACCAGGAGGCAGTGCAGCCCCAGCATCAGGCCCTTCCCACAGGGGAGCCCTGGCTTCAGCAGCTGCAGAGGCAGTAAACTCCTGGGGCTAGATCAACGTTTTTGGATTTTAAGAAGTAAAAGACGTTTTGAGGGTCATGAACTTGGTGCAGGTCTTTGCAGTACCAGGTGGTCAAACCTCATCTGGGGAAAAAATCACGAGACCAGGTTCTGCTCTCCAGCTCTGATGAGAAAAGCAAGTTTTCCCTCCTCTCTTTGCCACAGTTTCTCTACTCATCAGATTGAAATGGTGTCTTCCCCACCTACTGCTCAAAGATCTCTCGTGCCATTGATGTGAAACACTTTTCCCATGTTCAAGGTGGCTGGCCTAGTCATTGGCATCCCTGTGGCAAAGAAATGTACCAATGTTATGCCTTTACAAATGGATTCATAAAGAGTCTGTTTTTTTTTTTTCAGGCTGGGCACGGTGGCTCAGGCCTGTAATCCCAGCACTTTGGGAGGCCAAGGCGAGAGGATCACTGAGGTCAGGAGTTTGAGACCAGCCTTGCCAACATGGGGAAACCCTGTCTCTACTAAAAATACAAAAATTAGCCTGGCGTGGTGGCACGCACCTGTAATCCCAGCTACCCAGGATGTTGAGGCATGAGAATCTCTTGAACCCAGGAGGCGGAGGTTGCAGTGAGCCAGGATTGTGCCACTGCATTCCAGCCTGGGCGATAGAGTGAGACCCGGTCTTAAAAAAAAAGTCTGTTTTTTGGAATTAATTTTCCATAGATGGAAAGATGCAGCAGATGCGTGATGCTCTGGCTTCCATGGCCACAGATGGCCCGGAACAGTCACTAGCTAGTTTGTCCTCAAAAGAAGTGAGACCCGCGCAGAGTCAAAGTCATCAAACCTGGCCTGCAGGAGACTTCAGCAGCACCTGGGAGCCTCTCAAGTGCAGGGGTGGGGGACAGTCTGTGGCTTTCCACTGCTGAATGTCCACTGCTAGGGCCTTCCCTTTACTAGAAGGTTCTATCGCTAAAAAGCAACAATCCCTCAAAGTGAGAGGATGGAGAGGAAGGATATGAATTTCTGCGTGGCCAACCTGACAACATTTTCTGAAAGAGCTTGGGTCTGCCCGCTCTGAGGAAGGCAGTGAGGCCAGCACAGGACAAGACAACCACAGGATGAATTCCCAGAGCCAGGTTTTGAGCACATCCCCTGGGAGGGGCAGGCAATGCATGCTGGAATAATCCAGTGAGGCCATACTTGCTTACTGAGAGGAAGACTTTGCAGGTGCATGCGACTTTCTAATAGGGCATCAGGTTCTAAAAGTCTATTCCGCCCAGATAATTTATATGAATCTCAACCATGTGCATCAGGTAGGTGCCAGTTCTCACTCGATCCTGAGAAAGTTCCCTAACTTGTTTTTTTAAGAGTCAAATTTCTTATTTGGAGAACACGGATGATTGTCTCTACCTCATGGCATTGTGGTGAAGATAAAATGAGATTATATCTACCAAGCGCCTAGCAGAGCATGTAGGATGCAGTATAAGCTCAATAAATGTTAGTGTGGCAGGTTGCTGGGTGAGCGACTGTGAAATTTTGGTGTTTAGTTCAGGGGTTTTTGTTTAAGTGCTTCTGGTAATCCTTGTTGGGTGGGGGCAGAAAAGTGGGTTTGTGGTTTATTAGGGAAAAATGAAAGGTATTTTCCTTCTTCCAGGAAAAGAGCCAGACTTTCCTGTTCAAGGTCTTGACCCCTGTTCCAGCCCCACTTATAGCCAAAAGTAGGAATGAAGATGGCCTTGTGGTTTTAAGGCTGATGCCCTGTCATGGCAAAAAGAGGCAGAATGGATGCCTTGTGTTGTGGAGACTTGAAAAGGGGTGGTGGCCTGAGGCTGTCATCTGTCTCCTGAGGACTGGAGAGAGCCAGCCTTCCCTTCGGCATGGCCTCTGAGGAGAGGTCAGCTGTTGCATACTGTGGGGCCTGCGCAGGCCCAGTGGGGAGGGCGGGGGTGGCCTGGAGCCCTTCTCCTTGGCACTGCCCTGCCAGATGCAGAGGGGAGGCTCAGGAGTGAGTGCTGTGGCTGAGGCTGCAGCACTGCCCAGGTGGCGTGCAACTTTCCTGCCAGATGTGGGGAGCTGCCCTGACCTAGGACCCCAGATCTGGACCACTGGAGGACCTTTTCAGGGCTGTGTAACCTCAGCCCCCACCCAAGGTTCTTGTGGAATCCATAGGAGGACTCCTCATGTGCCTGATTTTAAATACGTGCCAGTCTTAGTGGGTAGGAGAAGGAATCCGTTCAAAATAAACCAGAGGGCAACACATTCGACGTGACTGGCCCCTTGGGAAGAACATGGATAACACTGGCCTAGGTCTTGGGATCTCAGCAAGTCAGTGCCAGACAAAACTGCCCAAGTGATTTTCATATTGTGGTTTTGATGTTCTTGATATAAAATGGGCAGAGGCCTGGGGAGTCACAAACTATACACACACACACACACAGCAGCAGCAGCAGCAGCAGCAGCAGCAAGTAAGAAGTAGAACGAGCCAGGACTAAAGCCGAGTAAAATGCAAATATAAAATATACACACAGTGACACCAGGCAGCCATGAGGAGGCACACATCCAGGGATACATCTCAAACATACTGGTGAGGAGATGGGTATGGGAGCAAAAGGAATCATAAGCAAAACAAAAAGCCAGAAGAGGGGTCACGTGCCCTGTCAGTGATGATAGTGTTCCGACGCTGGGAGGATGACAAGCACAGTTCTCTGCAGAGGTGGCCCACAGAGGTGACAGCCAGGCAAAAATGGTGGGCAGAAGCCCCAGAGGGTCTGTCTAGATGCCATGAAACCCACAAGAAATGCCATGAGGCTGTGGTGAATTCGTTAGGCACGTGGAGCGATTTCCAGGCCTGCGTCTGCCCTTCTGTCCATGTTGAGTTACCAGTGTTGACTCACACCCTGGCACCTGGATGGATTTGTGTGGGTCGCCTGGCAATCGCGTAGGTTCCTGTAAATACAAACAGCCTAGGTCTGACAGGAATTTCCTTACTGCTTTCCTTCAGAATTGATATTAGAAGTAAATTGTTCTCTTTAAAGTGTTCAACCCTAACATGTCCCACTGGGAAAATTCTCTCTTTTTCTGTGGCCAAACACTATCAGGCTTTGTGAATTTTATAGAAGAACCAGAATTGAGGGCCAGACCTCACCCTGGGCAGCCCTGGCCATGTCTTTAAGTGATGGGGCTTGTCTGTGAATTGTCCTTGTTGGAAAGATGGAGGATAGCTTTAGTGCTGGCCACCATTGCTGGTGACACACAGCCTTATCCAAGGAAGTACATTAAGAACTCAGTGCTTGTGGCCATCAAAGAGATTCCAGTCTCTTTTTGGAGGAACTGGTTAAATCTATTATGATCTAATCAGACAATGTAATATTTTGCCCCTACAAAAAATCCTGCTTTTGAGGCCTTCTTATTGACATTGGAAAATGTAAATGTTACATCTGCTGAAATAATATTTAGCGAGTGCCTTTGCCCAGAACATGAACTGATTAGGGCCAAGCTGAAGCACAAACAAGTCACATAAGAACCTGCTGGGAAGAACTCTGGCAGTAAAAACTGTTTTCCATACCATAGCTGACTGGTTTGCTTTTCAGACCTTGTGAGCCAGAGGAGATGTTCCCAGAATCACACAGTGCAGGAGGCTTGGTCCTGGAAAACTGTCAGGTGGTCAGCAGTGAGTGATGAACAATCTGATCACAGCGGCGTTTCCCAGCCAGGCCTCGTGCAGGGGCCACGCCTTCCTACCTCCTCATACACCCTGGTCCCAGAGTCATCTTGGAAGCACAGGCTCTGAACCCTTATCTAAGGATTAAAGAATAGCAGAAAAACCAGACATTTAGAGGTGTTTAGACATTTAAAAGAGCCCATGAAATCCAGGCGGCCTGTGTGACCTTCATTTTCTCCTATGAGAGAGATGCAGGGACTTGGGTGCTGTGCTGTCCCCGAGGCCATGGGACAACCCCCCTACCCAGCAGGAGTAGGGGTGCTCTGTGTGTAGCTGCACTCAGTCTCTCCACCGCCTCCTGTTCCAGGACACCGTCATTCAATAGGGCTAAGATTTTGTTTTTAATGTTCATAAAGCCTCTTAATCCTGAGAACGGCTTGGCTGTGCATTGAGTTCCTGAGAACAGGACTAAAATATCTATACAATATGAGTCCAATTATATTTATGGCTAAGCATCCAAATATACCTAGAAAAAAAAAGCTTAGAAGGAAATGGGCCAACATATTAACAGCTTCCCTCCCACCTTCCCCCGCACACAAATGTGATGGTTTTAAGGGAAGTTTAAATGTTTCCTTAAAAACAGCTTTATTGAGATATAATTGATACTGAACTTTGCTTTAAGCAAACAAAAAATGAACATTAAGATTTATTTTTTAAGATTTAGGGTATAAGAAAATGAAATAAAAGGCATCCAGATAGTAAAAGATGAAGAAAAACTGTATTTGCAGATGATATGATCTTATATATAGAAAATCCTAAAGAATCCATGAAAAAACTATTAGAACCAGTAACCAAGTTGCGCAAAATTGCAGTATACAATGACAATTTATATACAAATCAATTGTATTTATTTTTATTTTTATTTTTGAGACGAATCCTTGCTCTGTCACCCAGGCTGGAGTACAGTGGCATGATCTCCGCTCACTGCAAGCTCCGCCTCCCGGGTTCACGCCATTCTCCTGTCTCAGCCTCCCATGTAGCTGGGTCTACAGGCACCCGCCACCACACCCGGCTAATTTTTGTATTTTTAGTAGAGACAGGGTTTCACCATGTTGGTCAGGCTGGTCTTGAACTCCTGACCTCAGGTGATCCACCTGCCTCAGCCCCCCAAAGTGTTGGGATTACAGGTGTGAGCCACCACGCCCAGCCAAATCAATTGTATTTCTATACACTGGCAATGAACAATCCAAAAATGAAATTAAGAAAACAATTCCATTTATTAATATAATAAAAAAGAATAAAATACTTAGGAAGTTAATAAAAGAAGTACAAAACTTATACTGTATAAACTACAAAACACTGTTGAAAAATGTTAGACAATGTAAAAAGATGAACAGACATCTCATGTTCATGGATCAGAAGACCGAATATTGTTAAGATGGCAATACTCCCCAAACTGATCTACAGATTTAACAGAATCCCTATCAGCACACACAACCACCCCCTGTCCCCCAGCTGGCTTCTTTGCAAAAATGGGCAAATTAATTCTAATATTCACATAGAAACTCAAAAGACCTCGAATAGCCAAAATGATACAGAAAAAGAAGAACAAAATTGGAGGACTCAAACTTCTGATTTCAAAACCTATAAGTCTACAGTGATCAAGACAGTGTGGTACTGGCATTAAGATAGACATATAGATCAGTAGAATAGAACCAAGCATCCAGAAATTCTTACATTTCCAGTCAACTGATGTCCAACAAAAGTGCCAAAATAATTCAATCAGAGAAAGAAGAGTCTTTTCAACACATGGTGCTGGGACTAGATATCCACATGCAAAAGAATGAACTTGGACTCCTAATTTACTAAAAATGGATCAAATACCTAAATTTGAGAGATAAAAAACTCTTAGAAGAAAACACAGGGGTGAATCTTCATTACCTTGAATTTGGCAATGGTTTGTGAGATATGACATCAAAAGTATGAACAACAAAAGAAAAAAATAAATAGAAATTCATCAACATTAAAAATTCTGTGCTACAGAGGACACTATTCAGAAAGTGAAAAACAACACACACAATGGAACAAAATATTTGCAAATCATATATTTGTTAAGGGACTTGTGTTCTAGAATACACAGAACTCTTAAAACTCAACAATAAGACAAACCCAATTAAAAAGTGGGCAAAGAATCTCAATAGACATTTGTCCAAATATACAACCACATGAAAAGAGGTTCAGCACAACCATCAAAGAAATGCAAATAAAAACCACAATGAGATACTATTTTGCATCCACTGTATTCGTCCATTTTCATGCTGCTGATAAAGACATACCTGAGACTGGACAATTTACAAAAGAAAGAGGTTTAATGGCTTACAGTCCACATGACTGGGGAGGCCTCACAATCATGGCAGAAGGCAAGGAGGAGCAAGTACCATCTTAGGTGGATGGCGGCAGGCAAAGAGAGAGATTGGGCAGGGAAACTCCCCCTTATAATACCATCAGATCTTGTGAGACTTATTTGCTATCACGAGAACAGCATGGGAAAGTCCTGCCCCCATGACTCAATTACCTCCCACCAGGTCCCTCCCACAACACATGAGAATTCAAGATGAGATGTGGGTGGGGACACAGCCAAACCATATCATCCACTATGATGGCTTTCCTCAAAAAAGCAGATAACAAGTGTTAGTGAGAATGTGGAGGAAGCAAAAGTTCCACACGCTGCTGGTGGGAATGTAGAATGGTGGATCTACTTTGGAAAACAGTCTGGCAGTTCCTTCAAAAGGTAAACACAGGGTTATCATTTGACCCGGCAATTCCACTTGTTAAAAACAAACTGAGGGCCGGGGCACGGTGGCTCATGCCTGTAATCCCAGTATTTTGGGAGGCTAAGGCAGGAGGATTGCTTGAGTTCAAGAGTTCGAGACCAGTCTGGGTGACATGGCAAAACCCTGTCTCTACAAAAATACAAAAATTAACCGGACATGGTGGCACGCACCTGTGGTACCAGGTACTCCTCCCACCCAGGAGGCTGAGGTGGGAGGACTGCTTGAGCCTGGGAGGCAGAGGCTGCAGTGAGCTGAGATCATGCCACTATACTCCATCTTGGGTGACTGAGTGAAACCCTGTTTAAATAAATAAATACTGAGGCACATGAAAATTTTTAATGAGTTTATTTGAGCATTCAGTGATTCATGAATTCAGCATACCAGACCACAAGCAGTTCAGTGAAGGCGTGCAAGAAGAAACTTTTATAAGGTGTTTGTGGAAGCAAGACAATGAAAATATTTGATTGGTTAAGGTGGAAGGTCCTTAGTTAGAGGTTAGTTGGTGGCTTCTGATTGGTTAAGCTTTAGTTTCATTTACTGTTTACATCGAATTGGGTTTTGGTTTGCTTACATAGGAACCCAATGTGCTGGAGCTGTCTCAGCCTAATAGCCTCCCAATTAACTATTTTAACACATTCCTAGGTGTATACCCAAGAGAACTGAAAGCATGTGTTTACACATAAACTTGCCTGTGAATGTTTGTATCTGCATTATTCATAATAGTGTAAAGGTGGAAAGAACCTAGTGTCCATCAACTGATGGCTAAACAAAATGTAACATGTCAATACAACGGCATCTTATTTGTCATAAAAAGGAATGAAGCACTCATACATGCCACAACATGGATGAAACTGAAAAACATTTTGCAAAATGAAAGAAGCCAGTCACAAAAGACCACATATTCTATGATTCCATATATAGGAAATGTCCAGAACAGACAAATCTATGAAGATGGAGAGAAGATTAGTGGTTGCCTAGGACTGGGAGGTGGCGTGAGGAGATTGGGGAGTGATAGCTAACGAATACAAAGTTTCTTTGGGGGATTATAAAAATTTACTAAAATTGATTGTGGTGACGGTCACACAATTCTGTAAATGTACTAAAAACCATTGAATTGCACACTCAAAATTGATGAATTGTAAAGTATGTGATATCTCAATAAAACTGTTATAAAAAAATTTAGGTGCTAATTAGTTTGGAAGAGTCATTACTTTAAAATAATTCACAACACTATTTCCTTAACTATCAAACTTAAAAAGTGCATTTAAAACTATGGTTCAATTCCAACGAGGTATAAGATCTCTATGAGGAAAACAAAAACACTGCTGAAAGAAATCATAGATGACACAAACAAAGGTAAACACATTCCATGCTCATGATGGGAAGAATCAACATTGTGAAAATGACCGTACTGCCCAAAGAAATCTACAGATTAAATGCAATTCCATCAAAATACCATCATCATTATTCACAGAACTAGAAAAAAAATCCTAAAATGCATATGGCACCAAAAAAGAGCCCACATAGCCAAAGCAATACTAAGCAGAAAGAACAAACCTGGAGGCATCACACTACCTGACTTCAAATTGTACTACAATTGGTGGCTCACGCCTGTAATCCTACCACTTTGGGAGGCCAAGGTGGGTGGATCACTTGAGGTCAGGAGTTCAAGACCAACTTGGCCAATATGATGAAACCCCATCTCTACTAAAAATACAAAAATTAGCTGGGCATGGTGGCATGCTCCTGTAATCCCAGCTACTTGGGAGCCTGAGGCATAAGAATCGCTTGAACCCAGAAGGCAGAGGTTGTAGTGAGCCGAGATTGCACCACTGCACTCTAGCCTGGGCAACAGAGTGAGACTCCATCTCAAAAGCAAACAAACAAACAAACTAACTAACTAACTCATTCCACTTCTGGTCTGCTTTATGCTTCTCCTGGGACATTGACAGGAAGTTGCCAAGTCTAAGTAAACAATGAACCAAATATGTTTGTACAGACATGTAGGGAAGAGGTGAACCACAGGGCTGGGCCTGCCTTGGGAGTCCAACACAGTGAATTCATGGCTCATGAGTGTTCTGTAAGCAAGAAATAGATCAGCCATGGTCCAGAACTGTAGCATGGGAAGACAATCCATTCAGACTTATGAATAATCACTGTTCACTGGCTTATCATCACATCCACTCCAGAACACAGGACTCCTCAGGGATGTAGTTTAAGTTCCCTACAATTGGGGTCAAAGGTCACTCCTTTACAATGGGGAGACTTCTATTCCCCATTCATCGAACCTGAGTGGGTTTTACTTGTTTGTATTTTTAGAAAAAGAAGCAAAACTGTATATTCCTCCTTAAATTTAATCTTAAATTTCTTTATGCCCAGCTTCTCGGCAGATACTTCTTCATGAGACTGTTTTAGATATTCGCATATATCACACACTCACATACACATATCTGACATTCCATTCACAGTGCGACATTTTCCATCAGTGCCTTTCCTGGGCACTGATGAATTCACAATTGCACTTAAGGGAGTAGAGAAAATTCTGAATCCCGGATTGGCCTGAATTCACATTAAGACAGCCATGATAAGTCTGTGAGCATAATGAATGTCTTCTGCATCTTAGAATTCCAGAGACCTGGATTCTTATAATAGACTCCCTCCCCCACTACCATTTACCAGCAACCAGACTCAGAGTCTTCAGCTAGAATGAGGGCTGATCACACCTGCGCAGCCATCCTCGTCGATCTGGGGAGGTCATGAATATGAAAGTGCTTTGTGAGCTGCACAGGCAGACTTGGGTTTGAAGTTTGTTTCCATCTTTTTTTTTTTGAGACAGAGTTTTGCTCTTGTCACCCAGGCTGGAGTGCAGTGGCGCGATCTTGGCTCACTGCAACCTCTGCCTCCCAGGTTGAAGCAATTCTCCTGCCTCAGCCTCTCGAGTAGCTGGGATTACAAGCGCCTGCCACCACGCCCAGCTAATTTTTGTATTTTTAGTAGAGACAGGGTTTTGCCATGTTGGCCAGGCTGGTCTCGAACTCCTGACCTCAGGTGATCCACCTGCTTTGGCCTCCCAAAGTGCTGGGATTACAGGCGTGAGCCACTGTGCCCAGCTGTTTCCACCATTTATTGATGAGGGGACCTTGGAAATTTTACTTCGCCTCTTTGATCCTTAGATCTTTTATCTGTAAAGATGGACACTAGTATCTGCCCACAGATGAGCTATATAGATTAAATGGGATCAATGTATTTAAACAGGATGAGGTAAGTGCTCAGTAAATGGTAGCTATTGTTATTGCTATTACCCTGGCGTTTATAGCAGTTCCATCAATACTATCACCAGTTTTGTCAGCCTCATCCATATGCTTGGAACAACAAAAAAGATATTTTTGGAGTAGAGGATGAGAAAGTTTGGAAAATGCGGAGAAGGATGCATCATGGGTACGGGGAAAATTAGGAGGAAATGGCCTTTCTGAAGTGAAGGGCTGTGGAGAGTGGAAAACTGGGGCCAAGAAGTCAGGAGGAGCCAGACAGTGAATGCCTCGGAAAGCTGGATTAAGACCTTTGATCTCAGTCCTGAAAGCGTCAGCCTCTGTGACTGGTTTTAGTGCTGGCCAGAATGACTGGAGCCCTCTCTGGTGACCCAGACCCTGGAACCAGGTCCTCACAGCAGCAGAGCTTCTGAGCAAATAAGGCAGTGGGCAGGGCCCACAGTAGAGAGAGGTCCCAGTTGGGTCTCCTCACTTTGCCAAGTGCTCTCATGGTTAGCCCCAGGGGTCACTGGTTCCCTGTGGCCATAGCACTAGCTGGACTCACTTGGGCATCAGGCCCTCAGGCATGGCCTAATACCCTGACTATGTTTTTATTTTTAAATCTTTTTTTTTAAGTAATAAATGATTATTAGTGTGGAAAATCCAGAAAATTCTCCAAATGGCAAAAAAGAAAATAAAAACAGCAATTTCATATTTTAATTCTAACTACTGACTTTTTGCATCTACACAGTTTTAAAAAATAGTTTTGTAATACACTTTTTTCATCATGATAGAGTGTAAACATCTTCTCAAGCCTTAAATATTCCTATTCAATCGCACTACAATCGATCACATAGGCTAAATGAGTTAATATATGTATAGCTCTTAAATCAATGAGTGGCATATGGTAAGCACTCAGTATATCTTAGCAATTATCATACTAGGGATATGTATTTAAACCACATGTATAATTAAATCAGCCCTTTATTATTAGACTTGAGGATGGTTTTCACTTTTCATTTATATTGTAATGCTCCAGTGTGCATCTGTGTGAACAAATGTGTACTCGACGTCTCTGATGACTTCCTCAGGATGTATTCCCAGTACAATGGCTGCGCCACAGAATATGCAATTTTTTTGATTATCAGTACAGGTTCCTAAGTACCGTTACCATTTATATGTGCTCTCAGATATTTAAAAAAATTTTTTTCTCTCCTGATGAGGCTGGGTTTAGAATTGGTTTCCCTCCTGAGAGAGAGGAGTCCTGCAGCTGAAAAAAACAAAAAAAAATGACTGCTCCATTTTACGACAGCAGCTGCAAGGTGTGACCCCAGAGGCTTAAAGAAAAGCTGAGAACAGCTCTGCCATGTAACCAGTTATGAGGTTTTGGGTAAGGTAACTAACTTTTCTACATCTCAATTTCTTGACCTGTAGAATGGTTTTAACAACACCTGCAACCCTTAAAGTTGATGAGATGATTAAATGAGAATTCTAAATCTCTTCCAACAGTGGTCAGCATATAGGGTTCCTACATGAGAGTACACATTAGTAGACACAGAAGCTGCACGATCACAGTACAATAGCATGCCAGCAATAGCTGTACCAGCCAGAACTGAAAAGCCCAGCCACAACCCTTACCACTGACTCCTCTAATGGCTCTAGCCAAATGGAGACAATATCGGTGTGCTTTGGGCTGGCCCTTCCCCCCGACCCCAGCAATCTGGACAAGAATACGAGCCTTCGTCTCTCCCCCACCTCTTCTGCTGGCCACAGTGGGAGACATCAAAAACCTCACAAGTTTACCCCTCCCCACTGGCCGTGGAAGTGTCAGAGACCCAAGCCTGGGCGGCCTGAGGCCTACCTCACCCTTGGGAAGCCAGGAAGCGGTCCTGATCTGCCGGCAGTGGGCCTGATCTGCCAAAAGTGAGCCTAATCCATCAGAAGCCAGCACTATACTGTATTCCGGAAATGAGGTGATTCTCCAGAAAGAGGCCTGACCTGCCAGAAGTGGGCCTAACCCACGGGAAGTAAGCTTGATCCTGTCGGAAGCTGACTTGGCCAGCCAGAAGTGAGGATGAGGCTTAGTTGGCAAGGTTGGGATGAGAGGGCCTAATCCTTCTCAGGGGCCTTCTGCTTTCTGCCAGATGCAGTGCAGTTTCTTACCTTTTTTTTTTTGAAGATAGTTTTTTTTTTTGAAGATAGTTTTTTTTTTTCCTGAGATGGAGTTTCACTCTTGTTGCCCAGGCTGGAGTGCAATGGTGCGATCTTGGCTCACTGCAACCTCTGCCTCCCGGGTTCAAGTGATTCTCCTCCCTCAGCCTACCAAGTAGCTGGGATTACAGGTGTGTACCACCATGCCTGGCTAATTTTTTTATTTTTAGTAGAGACAGGGTTTTGCCATGTTGGCCAGACTGGTCTCGAACTTCTGACCTCAGGTGATCTGCCCACCTTGGCCTCCCAAAGCACTGGGAACACAGGTGTGAGCCATCATGCCAGGCTGAAAATAGTTACTTTTAATAGTAAGGTTATTCATGTTAGCATATAATGGGTTCGTTTTTATTTTTATAATAAATGAATTAATGCATTTCTTTAAATTCTCAATTTTAATTTATAATATGGTAAATACAGGTAGATTTAACCCATGTAAATAAAATTTATTTGGGGTCTTCTGATTTATTAGAGTATAAATGGATCCTGAGACCAAAAGTTATGTACTGTTCTAATACATAAGGCGTGTGCCTCAACTTATTTAGATCTTCAGTAGTTTCAACAAATGTTTATAATTGTCACCCTACAAATCTTGCACATCTTTGATTATATTTATTGCTAGATATTTACATATTTTGATGCTATTGTAAATGCTATATTTAAAGTTACATTTTTAAAATTGTTGTAGGTATGTAGAAATACCATTTTTTCCTGTTTTGTGTACAGTGACCTTGCTAAATACTCTTGTTCATTTTAATAAATATAGTGCTTTGGGTATTTTTAATAGGTAAACTAGGAATAAAAGGGAATCTTCTTTACTTGATAAAGGATATCTGCAAATATAAAATTAAGCAAAAATTATACATAATGATGAAATGATAAAAATAATTCCCTTTAATATCAGAAAGAAGACAAGAGTGCTTTCTATTCCCTACTTCTATTCAACGTTGCAACTGGAAGTTCTAGCCAGTGCAGTGAGGCAAAGAGGGAAAGAAAGGTACAATGATTGGAAAATGAAATAGGGGGCATATGGCTGTCAGATAAGTGGCAGATGTCCCTACTGTACTTTGCTGTAGTTTTTTTGTTTTTTCAGATACCTTATCAAGTTGAAGAGGTTTTCTTCTAATTCTAGTTACTAAAAGTTTTTTGATCTATTTTAGAATTAATCCATGTGTCCTTGGCATCTACCACTGATGTGGTTTGGGCTGTGTCCCCACCTACATCTCATCTTGTAGTTCCCATAATTCCCATGTTTTGGGAGGGACCCAGTGGGAGGTAACTGAATTATGGGGGCGGCTACCCCCATGCTGTTCTTGTGATAGTGAGTGAGTTCTCACGAGATGTGATGGTTTTAAAAGGGGCTTCCCCCTTTGCTCGTCTTTCATTCTCTCTCTTGCCACCCTTTGAAGAGGTGCCTTCTGCCATGATTGTAAGTTTCCTGGCTGGGCCAGTGGCTCACGCCTGTAATCCCAGCACTTTGGGAGGCCGAGGCAGGCGGATCACTTGAGGTCAGGAGTTTGAGACCAGCCTGGCCAGCATGGTGAAACTCCATCTCTACTAAAAATACAAAAAAAGATTAGCCACGTGTGGTAGTACATGCCTGCAGTCCCAGCTACTGAGGAGGCTGAGGCAGGAGAATCGTTTGAACCCAGGAGGTGGAGGCTGCAGTGAGTCGAATTGCGCCACTGCACTCCAGCCTAGGCAACAGAGCGAAACTGCCATCTCAAAAAAAAAAAAAAAAAAAAAAAAAAGGAACTTTCCTAAGGCCTCCCCAGCCATGCAGAATTTTGAGTCAATTAAACCTCTTTTCTTTATAAATTACCCAGTCTTGGTATTTCTTCATAGCAGCGTGAGAATGGACTAATACAACCACAGATGCAGACTCTTTTAAAACTTTTTATTCCTAAACAATTTCAAATATACAGGAGAATTATTGAATAAATAACACAAAGAACTTTGGTATATCCTTCCCTGAGATTCACCAATTGGTAACATTTTACTACATTTGCATCTCTCTGTCTAGATATCTACACAGACATCATTATTGTTCTAAAATAATTTGACAGTAAATTGTAGACATTATGCTCCTTTGCCCCTAAATACTTCAGTCTGTATTTCCCAAGAGCAAGGATATTCTCTTTACTAACCACAATGTAGTCATTAAAATCAAGAAACTTAACACTGATATAATACTGTTATCTATAGTCCATTTTCCACTTTTGTCAATTTCCCCAATAATGTCCTTGATAGTAATTTTCTCCTGATCCTAAGATCTAATCTAACATCATATATTGCATTTGGTTGTCATATCACTAGTTTTCTTCAGTCTGGAATACTATGAGTTTTAATCATGAATAAATGTTGAAACTTAATAAATGTGTTTTTCTGCATCTATTAAAATGATAACATAATTTTTCCTCTAATTTGTTAATGTGAATTACCTTAATTGATTTTTCTAAAGTTAAATGAACTTTGCATTTCTTGGATGGATCCCAACTTAATCATTATGTGTTAATGTTTTAAAATATTACTGGACTTACCTTTCTAAACTTGGTTCAGAATTTTTGCATCTACTGATAATTTCATAGGGGGATTGGCCTGTAATTTACTTTCTCGTTATTTCTCGGGTTTTGGTGTCTGATTTATATTCATTTCATAAAAATGAATAGAGTGTGTACTATCTTTTGTACTCTTAAATCATTTCTGTAAGATTATATGTTTCTTTACCTGGCTAGTAAACCAGGTAGATTGTTTGTGGAACTATTTTAAGCTGATGATTCAATTTATTTATTTTATATAATAATAATATCTTCTTGTTTTTATTTAATTTTTATAGGGGAAAAGCTCAAACATGTTCAAAATAGAGAGAATAATATAATGAACCCATGTGCTCATTAGCCATCTTCATCAATGATCAACACATGGCCCATTAAGTTTTGTCTTTAACCTCATATACTTCCTCCTCTTTTTACTGGATTATTTTAAAGCAAATCTAAGTTAGTGTATCATTTCATTTAAAAAATATTTTGGTAGGTTTATCATTTTTAATTAACAAATTTAAATTTTCATTTTGAAGTAAACTTAGCCTTTGAAAAAGTTGCAAAAGTAGTGTGACAATTTTCTGTGTAACTTTTACCCAGCTACGCAAGATGTCAACATCTTACGCAACCATAGTACATTAACGAAAAACAGAAAATTAACATTCTTATAATACTATTAACTACTCTATAGACCTTATTCAGATGTCACCAACTGTCCAGCGGATGTTCTTTTCAATTCCGGGATCCATTTTAGGATTCTACATTTAGTTGCATTTAGTTGTCATTTGTCTTTAGTCTCCTGAAAGCTGGTACAGTTCCTCAGTCTTTTCTTGTCTTCCATGACTAGGCCCATTTGAAGAGTATGGCCAGTTATTTTGTAGAATCTCCCTCAATCTGGATTTGTCTGATGTTCCCTCATTATTAGATTGAGGTTATGCATTTTTGGCAAGAATACTACAGAAACGATGTTGTGCCCTTCTCAGGGCAGCATATCAGCAGGCACAAGGTATCACTATGTCTCATTACTACCAATGTGAATGCTGATCAGTTGGTTAGAGTGGTATGGTAGGCAGAATAATATCCCCAAAGATGTCCATATCCTTATCCCCAGAACCTGTGAATATGCTACTTTACATGGCCAAAGGGATCCTGCAGACGTGATTAAGTTAAAGATCTTGAAATGGGGAGTGGTATAGGCAATGTTCGTGTCCCTCCCCCCTCCTCCCCCTGGCAAATTCATCTGTTGAAATCTTAACCCTCAGTGTGATGGTATTAGGAGGTGGAGGCTTTGGAATGTTATTAGGTCATGAGGACAGAACTCTTATAAATGGGATTGGTGCTCTTATAAAAGAGACCCCAGAGAGCTCTCTTGCCACTCCACCATGTAAGAACACAGCCAGAGGAGAGCTGCCTGTGAACCAAGAAGCAGGCCCTCACCAGACACTGAGTCTGCCAGCACCTGGATCTTGGACTTCCAGCCTCCAGAAATGTGAGAAAGAAATTTCGGTGGTTGATAAGCCACCCAGCCTATAGGACTTTGCTATAGTAGCCCAAACAGACTAAAATTGGGAGATTATCCTGGATTATCCAGGCAGCCCCAACATATTCAGGAGAGTTCTTATAAGTGAAAAGGGAGGCAGGTGAGTCTGAGTCAGAGAAGGAGGTGTGATGATGGAAGCAGAGGTCAAAGTGATGCGGGGCCATAAGCCAAGGAATGCAGTCAGCCTCTAAAAGCCGCAAAAGATAGGAACCAGGTTCTCCCTGGGTATTCCACAAGGAATGCAGCCTGGCTGACACCTTGCTTTTAGTCCAGAGAGACTCATTTTTGGCTTTTGACCTCCAGAACTGCAAGACACTACATTTGTGTTGTTTTAAGCCACTAAGATTCTTCTGGTAATTTGATACCACAGCAATAGGATACTAATACAAGTAGTGACTGTAGATTTATCTGTAAAATTATTTTTCTTTGCAATTGTGGGAAGATATTGTGAGACCATGTACATATCCCATTTCTTTTTATTTTTATTCACTGAATTTAGAATCTACTAATGATTGTTGCCTGCAGCAACTATTATTATTGTGTTTGCCACATGGTAATTTTCTATTTCCGTCAATCCTTCTGTCTTTATTAATTGGGATTCTACTGCAGTATCTCAAGGACTCAGTTCTTTTTTTTAAAAAAAACACAATACTCTTGTTATAGCTAAAAATTAACAGTAACTCCTCAATAACCTCAAATATCCAGTTGGTGTTCAAATTCCCCCAGATTGTTCTGATAAGATTTTTTAATTGTAGATTTGTCTTAAACAGGTACTACACAGACAGGGTTGGCACACTGCATTTGATTGATATGTCTCCTAATTCTTCCAATCAAAAGGTTCCCTCTTTTTATTTCCCTTGTCAACATCATCTATTGAAGAATCATGATATGCTCTAGAGAACTTCTCACATTCTGGATTTTTCTGATGGTATCCTGTAACTTGTTCCTGGTTCTCCCGTATTTTCTGTAATTTAATAATTCAGTTTAGGGTCTTGATCAGATTCCAGTTCAATTTTTTGGCAAAAACTCTGTGTAATTAGTATTGTATACTCACAATTGTACATGCCAGGTGTGTATAATTGTCTAATTGTTGCTCTTTTGTGATATGCAGTTTGACTGGGGGTTCAGGTGTTGCCAGCCTGATCCTCTATTATAAAATTCTGCCATCAACTTTTGCCAAATGGTTTCAGGAGCCAGTGATACTCCTTGACTCAATCATTTTCCAAAATAGTAATTCTATTTGTTTATTTGTATTTTTAGAGAAAGAATATATGTATTGGTTAGTGAAATCAGTCAGAAAACTAATAAAGGCTTACGCAAATAAAGGATGATTTTTCTCACTTAAGAGGTTGGAGGTAGGCAGTGCAGGGTTGGGGCAGGGATTTGATGTGAAAGGAGTGAAGGACATGCCATCCCCAAATACGCTCAACTGGCATATTGATTATTTTGAGTTGAAAACATTGAGAAATTGTAGTTTCAGAAAGGACGAGCTGACCTATCTCTTCCTGCATGTAGCAAGCTATAAAAATTCCTCTGGGAGGAGTACCCTCTCCACACCAGGGTGAGGAAATAGCCCTTATCACCAGAGACTTGGAATTGAATGCTACAATGAACCTGAATAAACATACCTAACAAAGCAATGTTTATCTTCCACCTATTGTATACTCCCTCACATATATCTACTAGTGACTTCCCTAGACAATTTTGCTGCCCTGGCCACATTTTCTTTGTTCTGTCACTTCTTCTAAAATTTATTGCTCTTTTTCTAAAAAGTATAAAAGCATCTGGCTTTGGCCAGTTCTTCAGGCTTCACTCTCTTGTGAAGTCCCCATAGACATGTAGTAAAACTAATAAACTTTGTATACTTTTCTCTTGTTAATATGCCTGATGTCAATATAGTTTCTAGATCCAGGTAAAGAACTCATTAATAGCTAAAAGGAGGATTGGAGGTGCTCTCTAGCTCTCCTACAATGTCATCAAAACCCTGTGTATCCTTCATGCTTTCTGCTTCACAGTCACAAAACGGCTGCATAGTTCCCGGCATCACATACTCACTCAAGACAAGAAGAAAGATGTAGAGGTGGCCTGGGTTGCTTTCATTCTTGTTATTAGGAACATAAAAGTTTTTCTTGAAGTTATTAATAGCTGCAAGAAAGACTGTGAAAGTGAGTTCTTAGATTTGTCTTTATAAAGGAAAGTAACAAATGTGAAGAGGCTTGGGAATGGATGGGAGCGAGTGAAACAATGTCACAACACTGGAGTCAGTGTAGGAAGATTCACAAGAACTAACCTCAGGAGTACAGACTTTCTTCTGTAGAATATGAAGAACCATTAAAGATTTTGGTCCAGGGACCAACATATCCAACACGAGGTTGTAGAGACTGAACCCAGCAGGGCTGAGTTCAGCCAGGTGGACTGTGGCAGTGGGGCCTCAAGGAAAGGGCTCAGTCAAGAGGTGACTGGAGCTGTCCACCAGGGCAATTTACACAAGGAATTTGTGCCTTGTGACTATTAAAAATTATTATTTCCATTTGTTTTGTAAACAGGAGAGATGACAAGTTCTAAAGCCCAGAATTTCTTTCTTGTTTTATTTAAAATCTATTAAGGAATTAAGAATAGCAATATAGTTTGGATATTATTCCCCTGCAAATCTCATGTTGAAATTTGATCCCTTAGAAGGGGGGATTAAAGCGAGGTGTTTGGGTCATGGGGGCCATGATCCGCCCATCTTGGCCTCCCAAAGTGGTGCCATTCTTGAGGGACTGAGTGAACTCTCACTCTCAGTTCCCTCAAGATCTGGTTGTTAAAGAGTCTGGCACCTCCGTCCTCCCTGTCTTTCCTCCTCTCTTGTCACTTGATGCCATCTCTTCTTCCCTTTCCGCCATGAGTGGAAGCTTCCAGAGGCCCTCACCAGAAGCAGATGCTGGTGCTATGCTTCCTATAAAGCCTGGCAGAACCGTATTGCCCAGCCTCGGGTATTCCTTTACAACAATGCAAAATGGACTAAGACAAATAGTGTATACTGCTGCACAACAATGTAAATGCACCTAATATCACTGAGCTCTATACTTAAAAGTGGTTAAGATGGTAAATTTTGGCCAGGCACGGTGGCTCATGCCCGTAATCCCACACTTTGGAAGGCTGAGGCGGGAGGATCACTTGAGGCTAGGAGTTCAAGACTAGCCTGGCCAACATACTGAAACCCCCATCTGTACTAAAAATACAAAAATTAGCCAGGCATGGGGACACATGCCTGTAATCTCAGCTACTCGGAAGCCTGAGGCATGAGAATTGCTTGAACCTGGGAGGTGGAAGTTGTAGTGAGCTGAGCTCACACCATTGCACTTCAGTCCGGGCAACAGAGTAAGACTTCGTCTCAAAAAAAAAAAAAAAAAAAAAAAGACGGTAAATTTTATGTTATGTATATTTTACCACAATTAAAAATTTTGTTTTTAAATATATTGGGGAGAAAATGCTCAGAGAATAAATAATTCATCAGTAAATAAGGGATCAGGGTAGCAGGAAAGAAAAGAGGTACAGTATCTGACAGGGGCCACATTTAGCCCCCTTTTGGGACAAGAGGAAATGAGGAAGAGAGGGCATAGAAAGAGCACTGGCCTTGCAGTTACTTGGATTTAAAGCATGGTTCTGAATTTGAACTATTCTGTAACCTTCATAAGCTTCAGTAACACTTTCTGTACAATTGGGATAATAGTACCACTTTCTGCCTATCATAGGGAGGATGTAAGGAATCAAACCAGACAGTGAAATCAAATAAGTAATACACTCTGAGTATACCCATTTTGTAAACTTTATCTCTCCACATTCCAAACAGGTTCAATTTGCTGCCAAGTCAAGCTGCTGCTATGAACCAGCCAGCTCTGACCTACCCATTGAATTTCATCTCAAGACACAGAACATTTGATATCAAACCATAGAGTGAGGAGGTAGACCAGGGAGGAAGCAGCATCTGTATAGCACGTTTCCTTTCTCCTCCCACTTGCGGGCACTTGGGAAAGCAATCTGAGTGTTCCAAAAGGTCACACACTGTCTAGGCCATGTCAGTGGTGGCTATTCCTCGCTACAGTTGGCAAATTGATATTTAATAGATTTAATAGTTTTTCATTACTTTTAAGAGTCTGATAATGGAAACATTAAATAAATGTAACATGTATAAATATAAATACAAAAGAATTGTGTGCCTCTTTTGCATGTGGAATTTAAGAACAAGAGCTTCATCACTGCTGGGTCTGATATCAACATTGCCTGCTTAAAACATAGCAGTGGCTTACAAGGATCTTGACACTACACAGGATGGATGGCTTTTGGTGACACGGAAACTGGTCATCCTGTTTATGGATGGCTATTTGTCTGCCCTCCTTTCATCCCCTTTTCTCAGACAGTTCTATTGGTGAACACATTCACCAAAGTAGAGGAAGGGAGAGAAGATGAAAAATCATGTAGATGTTACAAGTGCTGTCTCCAGCAAGGCTTAGATAAGAGGATTGAGATCATTGCACACCATCTACAAATGTCAAATATTTGTATTATTCAGATCCCCATTATGGCAGAAAACTGCTGAGTTATCTCCTTCCCTAGTCTTTATCTAGAAGGATGGTGTTTCTCACTGTATGTACTTGGGACTGCTAATGGCCCATGAGGATGAGCCAGGAGTTAGTCTGTTACAGTATTAATGATTATGACTTAGTTTCTTGGCTTGAATAGATAATTCATTCATCATTGCTTGACTGTACAAGACCAGTCCTTCATCACTGGGTGCACACACAAGTGGCTGTTCCACAGTGTTCCCAGGAGGCTTAAAGACCCCTGATTCCATATTTTGCCTTCAGATATCTGGGTTGGGGCCTAGTTTTCATGACTGATTTAGACTTTCTGCAACTAAAGAGCTTAATCTTTGGTTCTTGGACCTCTGTGGATTTTGGTGGCCTCCAAAAGAGGAGTTGTGAAGGTTTCTCTAACCCTGACTCCACGGGTTCCTTACAGACTCAGCCAAGTTTCCATCTGCCCCATCTCCCCCAGCAGCCAGTGGGAGAGGGTCTGACACCTGTGTGTTTATGAGAAAGTGGCATCATCCCAGTGCCTCACGGAGAGCTATGCCAGGCAGCTCCTCATTGCAAAGATGTGGTGTTTTTAACTCATACGGTGTAACCTAGATATCAACTGGGGTCTCAGGACCTTTTCAGAGTTAGATAAGATTGATTCAAATATTTTCCCATTGATTGTAGAAGTACAGAGCTGTGGCAAGATTTATCCGAATTCCTGGAGGTTTTTTAGTATCAACTCTTCTCTAAATTCGTTTCTTTGCCAAGTTTTGTTCTCCTCTCTGCATCTGGCGGCTGTTCTTCATTTCTGCTGTTCCTTTGATCCAACCCAGGGTCACAGAGCTTTCTTCTGCTTTCTCAGTCCCTCCAACATAATGAAGAAAACAAATAGGTGCATGTAGCAGAAATTTGCTGCAACTATTTAAAATTTGTGTCTGTGCTATGGAATTCTCACCATTGCAGCCCCTCACATGGCACCCCTAGCCCTTTCTCTCCTACTGACTCCTCGCTCTTCCCTTCCCTTCCCTTTTTAAAAAATTTTCTCCCCCCCCCTCAGAAACAAATAACCACAATTTACAACAGTTCCACTCACTTTATCATTATTGCTGTTTTTAGCTTTCCATATGTGTCTGTAGAGTCTCACTTTCTGACTTCAAACAAAGACAGCTATTTCATGGAGAAGCATCGTGGTTAAGGGAGCAAACTGCTTGGGTTCCAATCCCTGTGCTACTTCATCCTACTTGTGTGACCCTGGACAAGTCACGTCACCTCTCTGTGCCTCAGTTTTCCATTCTGTAAAAAACAAACAAAAAATCATCATAGGATTGTAACGTGGATTAAATGAGTTAATAATATATACACCATGAGTGGGTGAATGGGTAAACAAATTGTGCTATGTCCGTACAGTGGAATATTATTCAGCCACAAAAAGTAAACACAATACAGGTATCAGCTATAACATCTATGAACTTGAAGACATGATGTTAAGTGAAAAAGGCCAGACACAAAAGGTACATATTGTATGATTCTTTGTATAAGAAATATCCAGAATAGGCAATTCCGTAAAGGTAGAAAACAGGTTAGTGGTTGTCAGGGAATGGGGAGGGCTGAATGGGAAGTGACCATCTAATGGGTGTGGAATGTTCTGGGGTGATGAAAAAGTTTTGAAACTCAAGAGAGGTGATGATTGCATAACACTGTGAATGCCTTAAATGTCATTGAATTGCACACTTTAAAATGGTTAACTGTAAGTCATGTGAATTTCATCTTAAATAAATAAATAAATAAATGTAAAGCATTTCGTGTACTTCACGGCATATAATAAACAATCAAAGTATTATTACAACCCATCACCCCCTGCAGCCAGCACAGAAGACTGTTAATCTCAGCTGTTTTCAAGACAAGGAAAAAAAAATTACTAAACAGCAGGCAGTTCGAAGGAGTCTCACACCCCATGGAGGGGATTTCCTTGAGGCCTGGATGTTATATATAACTGCTAAGAAAATAACATTTTCATCGTGTTGCAAAGACAACAAATAAGAATCTGGGTTACAGAATAAAATCAGCAGTTCTTGGTAAGTCTCTAGTTCATTAATATGGTTCTGATATTGTAAGTTGGAAAACTATTCCATTGTTTAGATGTTTCTGGCATCTATAGCCTTCTTTTCTTTTTAATTTTTATTCTTATTTTTAGAGACAGGGTCTCGCTCTCTTGCCCAGGCTAGAGTGCAGTGGCATGATCACGACTCACCACAGCCTCAACCTCCCAAGGTTAAAGCTATCCTCCTGACTCAGCCTCCTGAGTAGCTGGGACCCCAGGTGTGTGGCAACATGCCCAGATAATTTTTGTATTTTTTGTAGAGACATGGTCTTGCTATGTTGCCCAGGCTGGTCTCAAACTCCTGGGCTCAAGCATTCCTTCTGCCTTGACCTCCCCAAATGCTGTAATTACAGGCATGAGCCACTGTACTTGACCTATAGCCTTCTTTTCATCCTCATTATTTCAATCTTAGTGTAGGCCCTCATTGTCTGTTTTTACTGAGACACAATTCATATGCCACATATTCACCCCTTTAAAGTACACAATTCAGTGCTTTTTAGTATAGTCACAAAGTTTTGTGTATTCACACCATCATCATCTTTTGCCTAGATGGGTGCAGTAGCTCCTAACTGGGTTTCCATGTTGAGCTTCTGACTTTAGCTGGTTTGATCTTTCTGAAACACAGATCTGATCGTGTGCCTGCCCTCCTTTCCTGCCGTCTTTAATGATCTCATTAGTTCTCCGCAGGCCCTGTGTGATGTCTGCACTCCTAGCAGGTCCCCTCTCTGCTTTGCTCCCAGCCTGCCCGCTCCCACTTTTCCACAGTGAGCACCTTGCAGTTACCTGGACACCCTCTGGGCTTTTGCACATGCAGAGCCTTTCTCTGAAAGGTGGTTTTTCTTTCTCCACCTGGCAAACTTCCATTCTACCTTTAGGATTCCACCGAAACCTCCTTCCCTTCTGAAGACTTCATCCATCTCCTCAGACAGAGTGAACCACCTGCCCCTTCTTTCTGTTCCCTGTGTTAATAGGCATCTCACACAATTGAGTTCATTTCTATGTATGTCATCCTGCTCTCTGTCTCCTGGAAACTCTGTGAGTATGGTAGCTACCGGCTTTCATATGGCTTAGTCAGTGTCCTGAGCAGCAAGACTCACGGGGTGCCCTCCCAAAGCCACTTCAGTTTGTTCTTTGCCTGTGCCTTTAACTTTCCTCAGTGCCTAGATGAACATTCAGGCAGACCCATGGCTTCTGGGCACTGATAATCCCCAGTTCTACCATCAGATCTGGTTGCTAAATGCTGGTTCAGTTCAGGAATTAGAAAGGGCCACTTGCACGTAATGGTCCAAGCTCTCATTTCTTGCAAAGAGAAGGCTTTGCCTGATTCCCCGCTGCCCAAAGCTCACAGAAAACCTGAGCTGGAGAAAGAGCTGTGCTCAGTTTTCTCCACCAGCTAACTGCATTTCAGAACCCCCTCTGCAGTGGAGCTCCCGGTGGGATGGAGGGGCAGAGAGGGGTGGGAGGGTCCTTACTTGGCTGGGATGCTCTTCTTGGTTTCCTGCTTTCTGGGCCTCCCTGATGTTTACAGCTGACTTGTTTCCTGTATGGTGTATGGTGTGTGCTGGTGGATGGCACAGGGCTGTTTCCTTGATTCTTTGAAAATTTCGGCATCTAGAGGCTTCTTAATTGCAGCTCTTTTGACAGAGGGCATGGGTTTGTCTCTGGCTGACTGGTTGCTGCTGCTCTGCAGCCCCTCAGGATCCTTCAGCTTCTCTTCCACCTGTTCTCTTCTCTAGGCTGCTCCTCAGACGATCTGATGAAACTCCACAGCGGTCTTTGCCATATGGCCCCCATTTGGCAGTATCCTTTGCCTTCGGAGAGTCACTATGCCTTTGCTACTGTGGTGGGTGGCAGCGGAGACAGAGGGAGACTCTGAGCCCTCCCATTAAAGCCCCTCTTCCAAAGCCTTGAGACGCAGAGTAGGCTTCCAAGCACCCAGTGGGAGGGACTCAGCACACAGAGAGCGCTGCTGAAAGTCCTTTTCAAAAGCCCTACCTGTCCTTGCCATCAGCCTTTTCACTCCTGATTCTGATGAGGAGTTAAGGGTTATGAAACCAATGTTTGGGTATCTTATTTGCATAGTTGCCTCTCAGACTGCCCCCCACCACCACCACATTGGAATATCATAATTAGTGTGTCTTATTCAGGTATGGGGTGGTTTTAGGGCCCGCACCTCACAGTGGTTACCACCTCCAAGTCCTGGCTTGAACCTCAAGTTGATCTTCTTCTCTTTGCAAACCAGCTGAATGACTGCAGTTTGGAAGACAGAACTTGGCGGCGGGGAAAGAAAAGCTTGACTATGTGCTGTTAAACACCCTGCTTAGAGAACATTTGTTTGTTGAGTTCCAAATAATTCAGCAAAGAAAAACAATCTCACTGTTTCAAAAATGTAGTTTCATTGTTGTAAAATGAATTATTTGATTAATGGCAGTATTTTAGATTTTTTAAAATGTCTTAATTACTTACTATTTTGAACTGAAATATTATTATCAAAAGATTTTGTCCCACTTAAGAGGCAATGGCTTGTCTCCCAAGGGTTGTGCAGAGGCACCAGTGGGATGTTAATAACCCATGGTCATTTATATCTTTATTATTATTTATGATTACAACTGTAATTCCGGGTTCAAAATATTTTGAACATGCAGAGTTGAATTACGTAGAATGTGAAAGTCCCAGACCGGGCGGGATGGCTCACATCTGTAATTCCAGCACTTTGGGAGGCTGAGGCGGGTGGATCACCTGAGGTCAGGAGTTCGAAACCAGCCTGGCCAACATGGTGAAACCCCGTCTCTATTAAAAATACAAAAATTAGCTAGGCATGGTGGCAGGCGCTTGTAATCCCAGCTACTCGGGAGGTTGAGGCAGGAGAATCGCTTGAACCCGGGAGGCAGAGGTTGCAGTGAGCTGAGATCAAGCCATTGCACTCCAGCCTGAGCAACAAGAGCAAAACTCCATCTCAAACAAACGAACAAACAAACAAACAAACAAAACAAAGGACGTGAAAGTCCCTCAAATACCCCAACCTAATCACCAGAAATGGTTGCTTTGATTACTTCCTATGTATATATTATCTTAAAATGTTATTAATTTAGTATGACCAACAAATTTGGGTGCTCACTGGACATACTCTTCTGCAATTTGCTTCCTTTTTAACTTAACAATACCTCTTGGCCATTCTCAATGTCAGTTCACAAATTACTCATCATTCTGTTTTTTGGGTGTATAACTTGTTGATTGACTTATTATTATTTCTGGGTTTTCCCTTTTATAAGCAAGTTGAGTAGAAAAAAATCCTTGCACATATATCTTAATGAACTCGTCTGAGAATTTTGCAGTATACATTCCCAGAAGTGGGACTTCCACATGGAAGGATAGGCATATTTTAGGATAGTGCTAAGTTGTGCATTAGTTTTACATGGGCAGACATGATGCCCACACCCTCATTGACATCAAGTATCAGTCATTGAAAAACATCTTTGTAATTTTTTTTTTTTTTTTTTTTTTGAGATGGAGTCTTGCTCTGTCACCCAGGCTGGAGTGCAGTGGCGTGATCTTGGCTCACTGCAAGCTCCGCCTCCTGGGTTCACGTCATTCTCCTGCCTCAGCCTCCCGAGTAGCTGGGACTACAGGCACCCGCCACCATGCCTGGCTAATTTTTTTGTATTTTTTAGTGGAAACGGGGTTTCACCATGTTAGCCAGGATGGTCTTGATCTCCTGACCTTGTGATCCGCCCGCCTCGGCCTCCCAAAGTGCTGGGATTACAGGCGTGAGCCACCGCGCCCAGCCTGTAATTCTTATAGATGAAACTGATGTCCTTGTTTAAGTTTGAATTTTTGTTTGTTTGTTTGTTTGTTTGAGACAGAGTTTCACGTTTCACTCTTGTTGCCCAGGCTGGAGTGCAATGGCACAGTCTCAGCTCACCACAACCTCCACCTCCTGGGTTCAAGTGATTCTCCTGCCTCAGCCTCCCGAGTAGCTGGAATTACAGGCGCCCTCCACCACATCCGGCTAATTTTGTATTTTTAGTGGAGACGAGGTTTCTCCAAATTGGTCAGGCTGGTCTCGAACTCTCGACCTCAGGTGATCCGCTTGCCTTGGCCTCCCAAAGTGTTGGGGTTACAGGTGTGAGCCACCACACCTGGCCTTAGTTTGAATTTCTTAATTCTCATATTGTGTTTCCTGTTCTACAAAATGCCTGTTTATGTCCTTTTCACTCTTGGCTTGTTCATTATTTTCTCATTGATTTGTAGAAACTTTTTACTTATTTAGGATATTAGGATTTTGTAATATATAATGTATGTTTTCTCAGGTTGTGGTTACATGTCTTGCCTTTGTTTATGATGTTCTAATGATAACAGAGAAGTTTTAAAATTTTTTGTAGCCAAATTTATCAATCTTTTCCTTTATGGTTTCTAGCTTTCCTGTCACGCTGGAAAGGCCTCTCCCTCTTGAAGGTTATAAAAATATTCAGCCATGTTTTCTCTGAAACTTCCATGGTTTTATTCCTTATATTAAAATATTATTTCCTTTGGGAATTTACTCTGATCTGATGTTGGAAGGGAGATAGGGCTCTGGCCATATTTCCTAACAGTGGTCTTGGGAATCCAAAGACAACCGGGTGTGAATACAAACTGTGTGACATTAGGTGAGTGTCTAATATCCTCTGTGTCCTCAATTCCTCTTCTGTGAAATGGGAATAACCATGGAATGTATTTCATAATTGCGCAGTAAGAAGTCAATAAGACTGTAAAGCAAAGAACAGTGACTGGGACATAGTAAACCCTCAGTCTGGGCTGCTAGTTCTGTGTCATCCTTCCTAGCTAGCCTGTCTTTCCAATGCCACAGCTGGAAGAATCTTCTTTCCCCAGCTGTGAAATGCCCCCTGTTAATGGAAGACACATGCCAGGCTCCCAGGGGCCCTGTTGGTTTCTGGGCTCACTCTTCTGTCCATCTGCTTCAGGGCCAGTTCCTCCTCCATGTCCCTAGGGTTTGCTCACTCCTGGCCTGGGAAGTCTAGCCACCCTCTCACTGCTCAGAGCCTTCTCACCTCCGGAACCAACTTGCTCTCCTGCTCTCATTCCCTTCAGCTCCTGTAGCTACAGCCAGACCCATCCACCTTCTTTTGGCATCTCTTCCTAATTTTTCTTTAAATGTACCAAGAAGAGTGAGACCTTTGGTTATCCCTAATTTTCAGATTTAAAAACCAGAGAATTAGAGAGGGTAGCTTTAGGGTAGGACGGACTGTGTTCTTTTCTCAGCTCTGCCATAGACTGGTCAATTCACTTACCTTCTCTGAGCCCCAGTTCCCATCTGTAAAACAGGGACAAGAATGCCTGCCTTTGGGGGTTGTTAGGAAGATCCCGTGGAGATGCACACACCCCAGCATAGTGCCTAACACACGGGAACCAGCTTCCAAGTGACAAGGCCTGACAGTCAGAACTTCTGATTCCAGATCCAGGACAGGCTGGCCCTACCATCTGCCTTCCTAAACCTGGCTGGCTAGGAAGATTGGATTATGTCACAGGATGGTCTTCAGATCTCATCAAAATCTCATCTAGGCCCTTCTCTGGGGATTGCACCTTCTTCAGGATGCTCATTCCAGCCAGTAATGTGCTCCAACTGAATGCCAACTGCAGCCCAGCTAATTGCTACTGCTAAATATATAATGAGCCCTGTACCGCGCAAGCAGCATGTCTTCATCACCATGGTGATCAGGCGGCTTCTGTCTCCAAACACATTCCTCTGCAGCATATGTCTAGGGACAGAAGGAGCCAACAGAACTGTGCGTCTGGCAAAGGAGGGTGCCCCCAACCCCAAGCCCCTGGCTGTTAGAATCCAGTGGCCTGGCTCTGCCCTCTGGGAAGTCCGTTCTTCGGAAACCCTCCTGTCAACACCAAATTCACAAATTTCCGTCAGCTAAAATGGATTCAGGAAAGAAGCACCCAAGAGCAGGAGACTACACAGGTAACAGCTGCGAAGCTGGGGTAAATCGCAGAGGCAGGATTCACTGGGATCATTCAGAAAGTGATAGAGCAAATCCTAGAAGCACCCACAGGAATCCTCTCTAGAAGATTCTCTTTAAAGATGAAGCTAAAAAATGTAGATGCCTCAAGAGAGCCTCTTGCTTCTAAACTAATTGTAAGATAAGCAATTCTCAGGGTCCTTTTGGAGCAAGGGACAGACAGAAAGCAGTGTGTGGGGGCTGCAGCTGGCAGGGGCCAGCCCACGTGTGATGACTGCAGCTCTCTCTCCTGGGACTCGTTCCCATGGCCTTCTCTGCCATCATCAGCCAAGGCAACCTTGCCTGGCCCGATTTTCATTTAAGTGCCTTTGGGCTGCCTCCCATGGAGTTCAGTGGCACCATGCTGGTGCCTCGCGGAGCTTAGTTATTGAATACTAACGCGGCTCCTGCCGGCCCTTCCCCTGCACCATGCAGTGAAGCTCTCAGTTCACGGTGAAGATTCCTTACCTCACATGCTGCTGTGTGGAGCTGGCTTTAGTTTCCACGTTGCTGATTAGGAAGCTCAGTTCATGGATCGAAGCCTTTTTCCCCAAGCTGCCGCCTCAGGTCCCACAACCACAGAACCAGAGGATTCAATGGCCCTGCTTCAACTCTTCCGAGGGTGCTGGGGGCTGCCTGGGGTGGAGGAAGCGAATCAACAGGACGTCCCCTACGCAACTTAAGTAGAGGTCTCAATTTTATCTGTTTTACAGAGTTTTAAAAATCCATATAAGATTTCATGGGAAAAAGAGTTCAGAGACTAAAAAGATGGGGAAAATCAGTGCTTTGGGCACGTGATCTTTTTAATTATTTATTTATTTATTAAAAAAATTTTTTTTTGAGACAGAGTCTGGCTCTGTAGCCCAGGCTGGAGTGCAGTGGTGCGATCTTGGCTCACTGCAACTTCTGCCTCCCAGGTTCAATCGATTCTCCTGCTTCAGCCTCCCGAGCAGCTGGGATTACAGGCGCCCACCACCACACCCAGCTAATTTTTTGTATTTTTAGTAGAGACAGGGTTTCACTATGTTAGCCAGGCTGGTCTTGAACTCCTGACCTCAGGTAATCCACCTGCCTCAGCCTCCCAAAGTGCTGGGATTATAGGCATGAACCACTGTCCCTGGCCGTGATCTTTTTTAAAAACAGCTGTATTGAGGTATAATTTACATACAATATAACACATCCTTTTTAGTGAACAGTTGTGAGTTCTGTGAATCGCACACTCATGTAACCGCCACTGCAATCAAGATGTAGAACATTTCTATCACTCCAAAATTTCCACCTGCCCTTTCGTGGCCAACTACAAGTCAGCCCACCCCAGCTCCTGGAAGATGGAGATCTACTTTCTGTTCTTATAGTTTTCCCTTTTCCAGAGTGTCATATAAGTGAAGTGATAACATATGCTGCCTTTTTATTCTGAAATAACTGTAGATTCACACACAATTGTAAGAAATGATTCTGAGAGATCCCCTATATCCTTTATTCAGTTTTATCAGTGGTAACATGTTACCAAAGTACAGGATAATATCACAACCAGGATATTGACATTGATACAGTCAAGACATAGAGGATTTCCATCATCACAGAGATCCCTCTGTTGACCTTTCTTTTTTTTTTTTTCTGAGACCGAGTCTCACTCTGTCACCCAGGCTGGAGTACAGTGGTACAATCTCGGCTCACTGCAGCCTCTACCTCCCAGGTTCAAGCAATTATCCTGCCTCAGCCTCCCAAGTAGCTGGGATTACAGGCACCCACCAACAAGTCTGGCTAATTTTTGTATTTTAGTAGAGATAGGGTTTCACCATGTTGGCCAGGCTGGTCTCAAACTCCTGAACTCAGGTGATCCCCTGGCCTCGGCCTCCCAAAGTGCTGGGATTACACCCGTGAGCCACCGCACCCGGCCACTGTTGACTTTTTATGACTGCATCTGCGTCCTTTTCACTCCTACTCCCTTCGTAGCCTCTGGCAAACACTACTTGTTTCTCCATTTCTATAATTTTATCATTTCAAGAATGTTTTGTAAGTGGAATCATACAGTATGGAACCTTTAAGGACTGGCTTTTTTTCACTCAGCATAATTCTCTGGAGAGTCATCCGGGTTGTTGAGTGCATGAATATTTAGTCCCTTTTTATTGCTGAGTGGTATCCCATGGTAGGAGGTAGCACAATTTGTGTAATCATTCACCCATAGAAAGACATCTGAGTTGTTTCCAGTTTGGGGCTCCTATGAATAAAGCTGCTACAAACATTTGTATACAGTTTTCTGTGTAGACCAAAGTCTTCATTTCTCTGGGATAAATGCCTGTAACAGTTGCTGGTCATATGGTAGTTGCATGTTTAGTTTTTAAAGAAACTGTCAAACTGTTTTCCAGAGTGGTTGTACTGTTTTACATTCCCACCAGCAACACATGAGGGATCCAATCTCTCTGCACCCTGGAAAGCATTTGGTGTTGTCACTATGTTTTATTTTAGCCGTTCTGATATGTGCATGTTGGTCTCTCATTGTGGCTGTAATTTGCATTTCCTTAGTGACTTATGATGCTACCCATCTTTTTCTGTGATATCTGTGTATGTTCTTTGGTAAAATGTCTCTTGACATCTTTTGTCCATGTTCTACTTGGATTGTTTTCTTTTTTACTGTTGAGCTTTGAGAGTTTAAAAATAGGCCAGGCACAGTGGCTCATGCCTGTAGTTCCAGCACTTTGGGGGGCTATATGGTTTGGCTCTGTGTCCCCACCCAAATCTCATCTTGAATTGTACTCCCATAATTCCCATGCGTTGTGGGAGGGACCCAGTGGGAGATGACCGAATCGGGGGGACAGTTTCCCCCATACTGTTCTGGTGGTAGTCATTAAGTCTCACAAGATCTAATGGTTTTATAAGGGGTTTCTACTTTCCCTTCTCTCTCTTCTCTTGTCTGCCACCACGTGAGGTGTGACTTTCACCTTCCTCCATGATTATGAGGCCTCCCCAGCCATGTGGAACTGTGAGTCCATTCAACTTCTTTCTTTTGTGAATCGCCCAGTCTTGGGTATGTCTTTATCAGAAAGGTGAAAATGGACAAATACAGGGGCCAAAGCAGGAGGGTCGCTTAAGCTCAACAGTTCAAGACCAGCCTGGGCAACAAAGTGAGAACCACTTCTCTACAAAATTTTTTTTAAATAGCCAGGTTAATTTTATATGTATTTTTTAGTTATTCATTTTTTGTCACATATGTGATTTGCAACTATTTTCTGTCACTCTGGCAGCCTGTCTTTTCATTCTCTTAACAGGATCTTTGTAGAGCAAAAGTTTTTCATTTTTATTGTTCACTGAGGTATTTCTATCAGGGCTTCTTTAAAATTTTTGTCTAATGATCCTAGCATCTCAGTCATCTTAATGTTCACATCTATTGATTGTCTTTTTTCTCCACATTTGACATTTTCCTGGTTCTTCAATAGGCCAAGTGATTTTTGTAATCGAAAATGAGACATTTTCATATGATGTAATGAGACTCTGGCTCTGATTTCAACCTCCTGTTGTAGCTGGCTTTTTGTGGCACTGCTCCTGCAGGGGAGGCAGAAGGCACCACCTGATTACTGCCAGGTGGAGGTCACAGCTCAGGCTCCCCACCAAGCCTCTGCTGACACCCAAGTGGGGAGGCTCCTTGTTACGGGGCAGGGTGGGAGTTCTGACTCCCTCGTCTCCGAGGTCGGGGTGGCCTCATTACTGCCAGGAGACCGTGAAGGTTCTGCCTCTCCATTTGGCCTCCTCTGACACTGCCCCAGTGAGGAAGGGAAGGGGCACCCCATTACTGCCAGGAGTGAACGGAAGGCCAGGCCCCCTGTAGGGTTTCCTCTGACACTGGAGAGCTGGGGTTTCATTTCCAACTGACAGGGATGGAAGTGCAGGCTCCTCAACTTGGTTTTTTTTGACACCACCTCTGGGCAGGTGTTAGGAGCCTCCTTACAGCCTGGCTGCCAGCTCCCCACTTGGTCTTTGCTGGCATGAATGGGGAGAGCACAGTTTTTTTCTATGATAATTTTGCTGGAGCAGAGCAGTAATTGTCTAAAAGTTTTCTGTCTTGCTAGGCTGCCCCTTCCCTGGTGCTTTGGCTTCGAGAGGACGGGCCTTTCTTGGGGCTCTTCTTGTCTATGATGGTTGGTGTTTCTAGAAGGCCACCTCTTCAGCTCCAAATCTGGGATATACAGGGACAAAAAGAAAACCCAGTGTCATCACTCAGGTCCCAAGATGTCTAGCCAGTCTGTCACCTTCTCTCTGTCTTTCAGAATCTTGTGTTTATTTTACACATACATATGTAAAATATATATATTTTATATATATAAATCTTGTGTTTATTTTATGTGTATATATATATACACACACACATATATATAATGTCTAGGGCATTTATTTGTAGTTAGTGAAAAGAATAGGGAAAAGTTTATCTACTCCACCTTCCCAGAAACAGAAGTCACAGTATATGGCCTTTTGAGTCTGACTTCTATCACTCAGCAGAATGCACTGAAGATTCATAGTGCGATGAGTTTTGACAAACGTATGCAGTTGCATAACCTCTATCACAAACATGACATAAAACATTCCTATTATACCAAAACATTCCCTTGGGAACATGTGATTTTGTTTTAAATGAAAATTGGGGCTGAGCATGGTGGCTCATACCTGTAATACTAGCCCTTTGGGATGTCGAGGTGGGCAGATCATTTGAGCTCAGGAGTTCAAGGCCAGCCTGGGCAACATGGCAAAATCCCATCTCTACCAAAAATACAAAAAATTAGACAGGTGTGGTGGCACATGCTGGTAGTCCCAGCCACTTGGGAGATTGAAGTGGGAGGATGGCTTGAGCCCAGGAGGTGGAGGTGGCAGTGAGCCAAGATCATGCCACTGCACTCTAGCCTGGATGATGGAGTGAGACCCCATCTCCAAAAAACAAAAGAAAGAAAAACGAAAAGTAAATAAATAAAAAAGACGGGGAAAAAAAGAAAATAAAATCGGAATGTGCTGCCTGTGGGTTCAGCTTCCAAGATGACCCCAAATGGTCCCACACCTTGCTACGCTCACTCTTATGGGACACTCTCCCATTAGTGTGGACTGGACTTCATGATACCTTCTGACCAATAAAATATGGCAGAAAGGATGGTTTGCTGCCTCTAAGATTAGGTGATAAAAGGCTTCGGCTTCCCTCATGGGTCTCCTCTCCCCTGGATCCCTTGCTCTGGGAGAAGCCAGCTGCTACTTCATGAGCACATTCAGGCGGCCTAACAGAGAGGCCCATGCAGCGAGGAACTGAAGACTTCAGGCAATAGCCAAGTGCAGCAGCCCTCTCAGAAGCAGATCCTCCCCGGTAGAGACATCCTAGATGGCTTGACTGCAACCTCATGAGAGGCTCTGAGTTAGACCCACTCGGCTAAGGTGCTCTGGACTTAGCACCTTCAGAAACTGTGAGATAATACAGTTTCGTTGTATGAAGCTGATACAGTTTCGTTGTATGAAGCTGATAAGGTTTGCAGTAACTTGTTACACAGCAAAGGATAACTGATACATACTCGAGTCCTCACCTCGCCCAAGTCTGATCTCTGCTTTCCAGCCCCATCCTGCCTCTCTCTCTTTGTCTCTCCACACTCCAGCCATATTGATCTTTTGGATTCCTCTCCCTCAAGAACTCCATGCCTAGAATGTTCTGATACCTCCTAACTCCTCAGCAATCCTTACCCTCAGTGAGTCCTGTCTGTCCTGCTGATCAGCTCTGATGTTGATTCTCCAAGGAAGGCCCTTCCTGGTTAGGCAGGTTGTCCAGTTATACCCTTCACTTAGGGGTTTTCCTTGTCTTCCATTTGAAACACTTATTGTAATTGCAGCGTAATACATAACTGAGTGATTCCTCATTTAACATGTCTCCCTCATTTCCAATGGACCCTCCCTGAGGGCTGGGACTATCTGTCTTGTTCACAGCTGTGTAGGGACCAGCCCCACAGGGTCGGTGGATCTCTCCCTGTTTGCGGCGATGAGAGAGTGTAGAAATAAAGACACAAGACAAAGAGATAAGAGAAAAGGCAGCTGGGCCCGGGGGACCACTACCACCAATGCGTGGAGACCGGTAGTGGCCCCGAATGTCTGGCTGCACTGTTATTTATTGGATACAAGGCAGAAGGGGCAGGGTAAAGAATGTGAGTCACCTCCAATGATAGGTAAGGTCACGTGGGTCATGTGTCCACTGGACACGGGGCCCTTCCCTGCCTGGCAGCCGAGGCAGAGAGGGAGAGGAGACAGAGAGAAAGACAGCTTACGCCATTATTTCTACATATCAGGGACTATTAGTACTTTCACGAATTTACTACTGCTATCTAGAAGGCAGAGCCAGGTGTACAGGATGGAACATGAAGGCAGACTAGGAGTGTGACCACTGGAGCACAGCATCACAGGGAGACGGTTAGGCCTCCGGATAACTGCGGGCGAGCCTGACTAATGTCAGGCCCTCCACAAGAGGTGGAGGAGCAGAGTCTTCTCTAAACTCCCCCGGGGAAAGGGAGACTCCCTTTCCCGGTCTGCTAAGCAGCCGGTGTTTTTCCTTGACACTGAGGCTACTGCTAGACCACCGTCTGCTTGGCAACGGGCGTCTTCCCAGACGCTGGCATTACCGCTAGACCAAGGAGCCCTTCTGCTGGCCCTGTCTGGGCATAACAGAAGGCTCGCACTCTTGTCTTCTGGTCACACCTCACTATGTCCCCTCAGCTCCTATCTCTGTATGGCCTGGTTTTTCCTAGGCTATGATTATAGAGCGAGGATTATTATAATATTGGAATAAAAAGTACTTGCTACAAACTAATGATTAATGATATTCATATATAATCATATCTAAGGTCTATATCTGGTATAACTATTCTTGTTTTATATTTTATTATACTGGAACAGCTCGTGTCCTCTGTCCCTTGCCTCGGCGCCTGGGTGGCTTGCCGCCCACACAGCTGTATCCTATGTACCTGGCACAAGGCACAGCCCCTTGTGTGTGATGAATGGATGGAGAGATATATAGATTTCTTCTCAAGAAAGAATGTATGAGTGTAGCTTTGGGGACAGAGCATTTCCTGTAGAACTCCAAAAAACTTTCCATTTCTGAACAGAAAGTGTGTGAGTTCTTAATTAAAACAAAAAACAAATGTGTGTGTGTGTGTATGTGTGTGTGTGTGTGTTAAAAAAAAAAACACACTTACTGCAGGCAGAGAGGGTGACCCTTCACTCTGGTTGTCCTCAATACAGAGTGACCCCAGAAGCTTTTACAAATTCCTGCTCTTGGGCTTCTCCTGTGTTAATTGCATCAGAATCCTGTGGGTAGAAGTGAGCATCAGGGTTTTTACAGGGGAGGGTTGAAAGCCTTGACAGGACGTCTAGGTGAGATCCTGAGGATGGTCACCTGCTTGAGGGAAGCTGCCGGAATTGAGAGTGTTCTCCAAGGTCCAGCAAGGAGGCTCCAATCTCAGACCTGGGGGTCACATTTGTGATCATGCCCCTGGTAGTGGGCTGTACTGGAGGGTATTGAGAACAGCTGCAGGGCTAGAGTCCTTGCAAAGGAGAGGGCAGTCAGGGTTTGGAGGAATGGGGGCAGGGGCCCTCCTACCAGTGGGCCTTGGTGGGGCGGGGGGGTACCTTTTCAAAAGGACTGGAGAAGTTCTGGTAAGAACCACCCTCAGTCCTGGGCAATCGTAGTCCTGCCCTGAGCTCTATACTTTAGGGGACCCTGCTCTGGTCCTCTCCAGGTACCCCTCTCTCAGGAGTCCTTGGGGCTTAGGGGATCTACTTATCAGAGCCTTTGCACCCCTTTCAAGACCATGCGCCAGGTCCCGGGATTCTGGAATACCTGTCCCAACGCCCTGAGCCTGCTCCCAGCTCTGTGAGAACCTCCTGCCTGGCTCCATCTGCTCCAAAGAAGACTGCGCGGCAAGTCATGCACCGTAGGCCTGAGGGTGGACAGCAAGGTGCTGTCTGCAAGCTGGTGTGGAGGGATTGGGCTGACCTGTCCATATACATGCTCATGGACCATTTGTGCTAAGAAATGCTGGCAGGGTGGGACAGGGAAGGAAGAGAAGGGAATAGACCAGGGACCGGGCACCTCCAGTCCCCACAGTTACTGAAGGCAGGCCTGGAACATGCCCCTAATCTCTTCTCTCCTATTCAGCTCATCCCTTGAATGCATTAACCTTGTTCTTGAAACCACACTGATTGTCCCTAAGCCTGCTGTGTACCCCCTTCTCTCTGCAGACAGTGCGCCGCTCCTGGTCTGTTTCCTGGCCCCCACTCCAGCCTCCAGGCTCAGTTCTCCTAGGCCAAGCGTCCCTGGCCTTGCCAGGTGGAGTCCTTCCCTCCCTCCTTGGTTCCCCCAAGACTGTGGCTTGTCTATTGCCTCTGGTCTGAGGCCAGTCACTCTAACCTGTGTATATGGGCATGAAGCTTTGTCCCCTCCATAGATGGCACCTTACTTCTCCTGGGTCCCCAGCCCTGGTCACTGCATCTGGCACAGGAGCACCATTTATGGACTGGCTCATGAACTGGATTGAATCATTTTGGTAATTCCATGAGGAAGGCTTTGGAGGCCTCCTTTGATACTGACTCCCAAATTCTGGTTTCTTTTAGGAAATACAGTGCTTGTTTTGAAGGGTCCGTGTCTTCAGCTGCAGTGAGGGCTCTGCGGGATATTGATCTACACCAGCCTGTCCAGCCTCTGAGCTGTCTTAATGCATGTTGAGCCACTGTCTATCTCCCTCACTTTCCTCACCAACTGCATGGCTGGGTGGGCAGCAGACATGTGCACTCGTGTGTCCGCACTGCCTGCAGCGCAGAAGTGTTCTAGGGAGCTTAGCTGCCTGTGGAGGAGGAGACATTGTGCCCTGTTTGCCTGGGACAAGCTGCATGTATGTCTGCTGTTCCAGCATCATTGTTAATAGGGCCCTTTCCACTCTCAAAAGCATCTCATCCCTCAACAAGATAAACAACAGGTCCTCAAGCAGCAGAACCTCGTGTCTCGCTGTCGAGCTCATCAGCCTGAACATTTGCAGTTTTTCTTGAGTTCTGGGAATTCTCAGATGGACTGTATTTTTAGGAAAGGTTGGCAGAAAGCCGGGTGATTTTCTTGGCCCCATTGTACATTCTAATGGGTTCTCTTAAAAATTGAAGGAAGTGGCTTTTAAATATTTAGTCAAATCTACTGGCTCTAAGACTACGTTTTCAAAGAACATTGGTGAAGCAGGCCCGGAGGAGTCGTTCTGTGATTTAATGCTGACCACTGTTTTCCAAGTCACAGGAAACAAGGCGTGGACTGACAGAAGAAACTTTTCCAGCAGGTGCTTGTACACCTTTGCTAGTGGCTGGTCCTCTCATCTGCTACCAGATAAACACACAAATGCTAAGTGATATGAATTTTTGAAGTTCAAGAAAGTATAACCTAAGTATAATTAATGAGGTGAGAATGCTTGCATACTTGGAACATGACCGTTTTTGCATTTGGTAAAATTATTCAGAGTTCGTATGATGGAATTTAATATATCAACATGTCATGGAGTTTCAGTATTCAACTAATATCTAACACCTCCTGAGTCCTCACATGCGCCAGGTGCGAAGTGAGAAATGGACATTGTCTATTTCATCCTTGCAACAACCCCATGAAATAGGTACACTTATGGTTACTCCATTATAGAGAAGAGGAAACTCGGGTTTCGAATGGTAGAAAACTTGCTCCAGGTCTCATGACTTCCGGGTGCCCTGCCACCCACACTCATTTGAAATCCTCTTTGAAAAGTCTTAAATAGTCACTATCGTCCTAAAAGCTTCTATCATTTGGTTTTTGCCCGTAGGCTGATTCCATAGCAATCAGAGACAGCTCCTGAAGGCACAATGATTATCTGAATTTTCCTTTTGACTCTGAAAAGGCTTCTTTTGCCATATTTTTTTTTTCTTTTAAGGCACAGACTAGTGCATCTGTGGAAACTGAGGCCACATTATACTAAATGTCACACTGCTGGATTGCCTGGGGCCCTCGCCAAGCCAGAAGTTCTGCAGGCTGCTCCTTAGCTAGATCTCCACCCAGACCCCACTTAGGTTGGCCCTGTCCATTTCTTAGCTTGCCTGAAGAGGGCGCTTTGGGATTGGTGTCATCTAGCACGTAGTAGGTGCTCAGCAGACGTTGGTTTTAAGCATGAAAATGTTAAGTGAAGGAGCAATGACCCAACCTCACTTCCACTAGAACTATGGAAGGGAATCGAGCCAAAACCACTGCATTTGAGCAGATCCCCTTGCTGTGAGTTTCTGAGTGACTGCCAGGAAATGGAATCCCTGTGTTCTCTGACTGATCTATCATAGGAGATAAGCTTGGCTGTGCTAAGGCTTGCCCTTGGGCCCGTGACCTCCAAAGGTGGGGAGAGAAACCTTATCCAGCTGTGCTCTGCCCGTGGAGCCGGACCTACACAGGTTGGCTGCTTCTCCACCCACCTCTGAGCCTTTTGCTGCTGTGCGAGGGCAGGCGTGCTTCTCACTCTTGCCACCTATTCTCCCTGTACTTACCTTCATTATGGGACTGGGCATGTCATTGTCCCCCGTAGACAGGGTGCCATCAGGCAGGACACACCACTATCCTTAACCCTCAGCACTGTGCTGGGAACACAGCGGGGCTCCAAGAATGATGGATGGGTAGCGAGACCCCCCTGAATGCACCTCAGCGTTGCCTGGTCTGGCCACACTGTCCTGTCCTGGCCATAACTGACAGCCAGGGGCTGCTCTGCCTGCTTTGCCCCTGCACACTGCCCACTTCCCATTTGTCCTGTTCACACCAAGTAGCCAGACCACGTTTCTGCTGTTCCCATTTCAGGGCCTGGCACCAGGCCACCTGAGCCTGGAAAACCTTCCCTGCCTCCTGGCTGCGCATCTTCCTGGCCGTCGAAGGACACAGAGAGAGGTGCTTTTCTCTCTGTGAGATGCTTTTCTTGCTCACGCACGGAGTGTACTTCTGCCAAAAGTTCTCAAGGCCTTTTTGTCCCACTGTGGTTCACAGCCTGACGCACTTTGCATTGCAATGCTTGGCTTTCCTGGAAAGCTCTCCATTTCTCTCCAGCGTGCATCTCATTGCCTTTTCAGCGCCAGCTTGGACTACAAGGGGTGCGGTCTGCTGGCCCTGGGAGGACTTTTCTGAATCCAGACCAGAGTATGTTGCTTTTTCTCTTTATGATTTTTAAAATAGTTAAATACAATTATTAATATATGTATATGGAAGGAAATTTTAAAATACAGGAAACAAAAATAACATCTATTACTGCCTTGCACTAACACTAGCATTTTATTATTGGATATGACTAGTTTAAAAAAAATGTGTGATTTGAAGCAGAAAATCAAATGCCGCATGTTCCTACTTATAAGTGAGAGCTAAACAATAGGTATACACACCAACATAAAGATGGAAACAATAGACACTGTGGACTTCAAAAGTGGGGAGAGAGATGGAGGTGGGAGGGCAAGGGTTGAAAAGCTACATATAGGGTACTATGCTCACTATTTGGGTGAGGGGTTCAATAGAAGCCCAAACCTTAGCATCACTCAATATATCCATGTAACAAACCTGCACATTTACCCCAAATCTAAAATTTTAAAAATTTAGTTTTAAAAAGTCATTGTAATGAAAAATAAAATGTTCTATGTATTGATTATCAGGAAAAAAAACTCTGAATAGCATTACACCAGACTGAATATTTGCTTAACTGTAGACTCATTTTTAGCATTCCCTCCATTTAAACATTTTAAAAATTTGTAATAATTTTAGGTTTACAAAATGTTGTAAAGACAGTACAGAGAGTTCCCATTACCCTTTACTCAGCTTCTTGTAATGTTAACATCTTACAAAACCACGGCTACATTTGTGAAAATGAAGGTTAACACTGGTACAATACTATTAACTAAACTACAGATTTTATTTGGATCTCACCAGTTTGTCCATGAATGTCCTTTTCCAATCCTGGATCACATCCAGGACTCCACAGAGCATTCAGTCATCCAGTCTCCTCAGTCCCCTCCACTCTGTGAGTTTATCAGTCTTTTCTTATTCTTTGTGATCACTGCATTTTTACAGAGCACTGATCAGGTTTTCAGTAGGATATTCCTCAGTTGGGATTTGTCTCATGTTTTCCTCATAATGGCACTTGTGTTAGGGATTTTGGGGGAGAACGTCACAGGGGTGCCCTTCTTACTGCAGTGTGCCAAGGGGTCTTTCTGTCCTTGTTAATGTGTATATTCATGTAATTTTAATTAACAAAAATTGAACATCTTTACATATCATTATGTGGCTTTTTATCACGGGGATGGAAAGTAACCCATCAATTATGACATTGCTCCGACCCAGAAAAAACCTCAGAAACCTTCCCAACACAGCCCTGCAGGCAACCCACTTGAGAAGGCTTGCACGTTGAAGCATTTTTCCAGTTCTCCTCTCTTACATCTTTTTTTTTTTTTGGTGTTTGAGGCAGGTCTAACTCTGATGCCCAGGGTGGAGTGCAGTGGCAGGACCATCACTGCAGCCTCAACTCCTCAACTCCTGGGCTCAAGTAATCCTCCTGACTCAGCCTTCCGAGTAGCTGGGACCAGAGGCGTAAGTCACCACACCCGGATATATTTTTTATTTATTACAGAGATAGGGTCCCAGTTTGTTGCCTAGGCTGGTCTTGAACTCCTGGGTTCAAGCAGTCCTCCCACCCTGGCCTTCCAGAGAGTTAGGATTACAGGTGTGAGCCACCGCTCCTGACCCTCCTACATCATTTTTAAAGGCTGCAAAATAGTTTATTGAATGGTTGTACCCTAACGTGTTTTACTAATCCCCTATTTTGGTATTCATAGCTTCTTTTCCTTTCCTTTCCCTTTTCCATTTTTTAAAGGAAGAATTCCTAGTACTATTATTGTTAGATCACAATAAATAGATATTTTTAACTCTTTTGAGGTATATTTTCAAATTGGCCCCAGGAAGTTTTCATGGATTTGTATCCCTATTAGCAATGAGAATGCTGTTTTTCTAAGATTTTGTCAAAACTATTACAGTGAACAATGGCAAATAGGAAATTTTGTCTTTCAATAGTTAATTATTTTTTATTGGTTTTGATTTGTACTTCTTCAGTTAGTGCAGAAGTTGAACCTTCTTTTTTTTGGCTTATTGGATATTTATACATTCAGTGCTTTTAAAGCCTATGTATGCCCTTTGTCCATTGAGAGATGTCAGCAATTTTCTCACTGATTTGTAAAAGTCCTTTATAAATCAAAACCATATAGCATATTTGTTACAAAAATTTTTCCAATCTAAAGTTTGTCCTAAAATTTTGTTAATAGTGTTTTTAGTATATCAAAGTTTTAAAGTTTTATGTAGTGAGGAGTCAAAATGTCTCCCAAAATAACTAACCAATCATCCCAGCCTCATTTTTTAAACAATATTCTCTTTCTTCACTGAATTGAACGCCACATGTCAGATACTTAGTTCTTCTTTTACTTGGGTTTTTTCCCCCAGTGGTATCTACTTTGTTCCACAGAGTTAAGCATCAAATTCACTCTTCTATCTTCCTGCATCTTTAGCATGGCTTCATGACACTGTTTAATATTATGTAGAATAAGAGCCTTCCATTAGTCTAGTTTTTAAAAAATTTCTAGCTATTCAGATTATGACTTTACTTTCTGATGAATTTCAGGGTTATTTAGACAAGTTTTTAAAATCTCACAGGAGTATTAAATGTACGATATATTAATCGGGGGAAGTTGGCTAGCCTAACCATATTCAATTTATCCATTCAGTTACATGGTCTTTTAGTTTATTCACATCTTCTAGGTCCTTTTGAGAATCACTTTGCTTTTTTTCTGCATTTTCTATGTCTCAAATTCACTAGTCAAGTTTTAACTGCCGAATTGAAGCAATAATGTGAGGAAGGAAATGCTCCTGCAAAATAGTCTTTTAACTACATCAATGTGAGCCCCAGATAAGGAGAGAAATGACCCAATGCTCTTGTCAAAGGAAAGGCCATTTGCATCAACAAAAACCATTTAAAAGGGCATTGTGACCAAGTGCGGTGAGCAGGCTTCTGGGAGCCAGACAGGCTAGGGCTCAGTTCCCAGGTCCCCCGTTCACTGGAACTGGGATTAACTCCTGTGGGCCTCGGCACCACCACTGTGAAATGAAGGTGGCCACTACAGAATTGAGAGCAGAGCTCATGTGTGTGAAGTATCCAGGATAGCACCTGAGATACTTAAGTGCTCAATAAGTCGTTAAATATATGTACATTTCAAATACTGAAAAAGATTAATAAAAATTGATCATACACTAAGCCACAAAGAAATTCTTAATTAATTTCAAAGAAATTATTTTGGCAACATTCTCTGACCACAATGACAGAATACTAGAAGTTAATGATAAAAGTTTGAACAAACAAAAAATCCAAGTGCTTAGAAGTCTTAGAGAAAACAATACATTGCCTACATTTTTTTTTATAACACATATACCATATCATTCACCCATTTAAAGTGAATCATTTAATGGCTTTTAGAATATTCACGGAGGTGGGCAACCATCACCACAATCAGTTTTAGAGCATTTTCATCATCCCAGATGAAATGTGGTACCCGGCAGCAGTCAGTCCTTTCCCCATCCACACCCACCTCCGGTCCTAGGCAACCATAGACGTACTTTCTGTCTCTGTGAATTTGACTGTTCTGGACATTTCATACAAATGCAATCGGAATTTATGATGCTTAGTGTCTGGCTTCTTTCACTTAGCATGTTTTCAAGCTTTGTCAATGTTGTAGCATATATCAGTCTTTCAGTCATTCGGATTGCTGAATTAAGATTCCATTGTTTGGATATGTCACAATGTATTACCCATTCATGAAACGATGGACATTTGGGTTGTTTCCACTTTTTGGTTTTTTTGAATAACGTGCTATGAACATTTGTGGACAAGCTTTTTTGTGGACATATGTTTCAGTCCGGTTAAATTGTAACTCTAGCTGGGTGAGGTGGCTCACACCTGTAATCCCAGCACTTTGGGAGGCTGAGGCAGGTAGATTGTTTGAGCTCAGGAGTTCCAGACCAGCCTGCGCAATAAAGTGAGACTCTGTCTCTCAAAAAAATACAAAAATTAGCTGGATGTGGTGGCACCTATAGTCCTAGCTACTCTAGAAATAGCTACTCTAGAAAATATTTGCAAATTACATATCCGATAAGGTGTATCTGATAAAGCTTTTTCGTTCCATTGCAAGGATAATGGTGAGGTGGGAGGTTGAGGTGGGAAGATTGCTTGAGTATGGGAGGCAGAGGTTGCAGTGAGCTGAGATCTTGCCACTGCGCTCCAGCCTAGGTGACAGCCAGGCCCTGTGCCAAAAAAAAAAAAAAAAAATTGTAACTCTATGCTTAACCTTTTCCATTAGCAGTTTCTACCAGCAAAATAAATCTTTTCCACCACCACCAAATATTTTTCCGCATCTTTGCCAACACTTGTTCTTGCTGTCTTTTTAAATTTTAGCCACTCTGTTAGGTGTGATGTGGTATCTCATTGTGGTTTTGATTTTCATGTCCCTGATGGCAAATGGTGTTCAGCATAGTTTCATGTGCTTATTGGCCATATGTTTATCTACCTTGGGGAAATGTCGATTCAGACCCTTTGCTAACTGTTTTAATTGGGTCATTTTTTAAATAAAATTATTAAGTTGTAAGCGTTTATCAGATATGCCTTATCAGAAATGTAATTTGCAAATATTTTCTCCCGTTTTATGGGTTGTCTTTTTACTTTCTTATGGTGTCCTGTGAAGGACACATACACATGTGCTTTCTCTCTCTCTCAAAACTTTTGGACCAAAGAAGGAAGTAAAACTGTGATTTATTAAGCAGCCCCTTGAAGGGTAACAGCACATTTTTGACCACTTTGTATGTTGGTGCCAGCCTGGGGTGCCCCAGGTAGGTGCTCCCTTGGGGTGTCTGCTTCAAGGCTGCTGCGAGGGTGCAGGGTAGGGCTCCTCCAGCTGGGAAACCATGGAATAGTTGGCAGCTGCTTTGTACGTCTTGAGAGACAAAAGAGAGAAAGCTCAAAATCAAGAGCAGACACTGGGTTTGCACTGAAAAGAAATATATCATTTCCTTGAAGAGCAAAATACAAGATGTGAAAAATGGAAGCAAGGAAAGAAGAGATATGAAGGGAAAAGAGACTAGAACACCAACTGCTGTAGATCATTTCATGTCCCAATTATCCCCAAGTTCTTCCACCTTCTGGGATCACCAGCTGTTTTAACACCCAAAATAACTCTCACTCTTTTCCTACATAAATGTGTTAAGTCCAGGGCTGTCCCTACTCTATCTGAGGAGTTCTGGGGCAGAAGGCAAATTAGGGACTCTCTCGCCGAAACCTGTCCCCAGCCCCTCCGTGACCATCTTTGGGCACATTCTTGCCCCCTCTCCATGTTTCTGTGGCCCCTGGCTTGCTCCAGAACATTCCTCCAGCCCTCTCTCAAGTGTGCTTTCCAGGCAGGCACACCACAGGCATTACTGAAGGTTTGGAGGTGTTGGAAGGGTGTTCAGGAACTTGAGTATTTGACATCGCGTCCTTGAGCTCACCTCCCATCTACAGCACAGAGGGTCTCCGGCCACTTCTCCTTCGACCCAGGCCAGCTGCCTCAGTGCTGCCCCCTCTTCCTCCCAAGACCTTTATTCCCTGCCCACCGAAACCCCAGCTTCCCCAGTCCCCAGGCCACCTACTCACCCTCTCTGCAGCACAGCTCCTCAGAAAATGGACGTTGTCTTCCTTTGCCCCAGCCACCTCATTCAAACTGTGTCCTGGGCCTCAACTTCCACAACTGAAAAGGCAGCTAATATCTTTTTATCAAGCAAAGACCTATCCGGAAGTTGCCATCTTTGGCAACACACACACACACACACACACACACACACACACACACACACACACACACACACACACCCCCCGGCCAAACCTTCAAAGTTACTACTTCTTTAACTGTTTAAAGTGGTGTCGAAGATAGTTTTGGTCAGAGCCTCAGGCCAGAGCACCTGGGCTTTCTCCTCTGAACAAGTTTCTGTCAGTAAAAGTGAAAGAAGAAAGTGTCTGAAATCCCAGCTACTCCGGAGGCTGAGGCAGAAGAATCGCTTGAACCCGGGAGGCGAAGGTTGCAATGAGCCGAGATCGTGCCACTGCACTCCAGCCTGGGCGACAGAGCAAGACTCTGTCTCAAAAAAGGAAACAAACAAAAAAAGAAAGTGAATTGGCCACCTTTTCAGAGCAACCCCGTGGGCCAGGGCTTTTTCCTTCCATTGCAAGGGAAATGGTGAACTTGGCGGGTGGGATTGGAGGCGGTGGTCCAGATATGTGATGAATGCCTCGAAAAGAAGTGAACATTGCCTCATTCTTCCTTCTGGAGTGCTGTCCGTAAGAGTTTCCGAGGCCATTGGTAGCTGCAGAACCCCTTTTGAAATAAAATCTTATACAAGCCCCAGTATACAAAGGCAGGTAAAAAGGGAGCTAGATTGGTTTGGGGGACTTTGAGAAATCTTAGCTGATGGATTTTACAATGTTGTTAAAATGCCCAATGAAGAGAGAAAGGCATGTGAATTCATCTTCCAAAGCCCATGGTGAAATGTGAGACAAAATATCCACTCTAAAAAAATAGCAATCAGGCTGGGTGCAGCATTTCTGTTGGAAGACATTTCTGGAGGCCAAGGTGGGGTGATCACTTGAAGCCAGGAGTTCAAGCCCAGCCCAGCCAACATGGTGAAACCCTGTCTCTACTACAAATACAAAAATTAGCTGAGCACAGTGGCGCATGCCTGTAGTCCCAGCTACTCAGGGGGCTGAGGCAGGAGAATGGCTTGGACCCATAAGGTGAAGGTTGCAGTGAGTGGAGATTGTGCCACTGCACTCCAGCCGGGGTGACAGAGCAAGACTGTCTCAAAAAAAAAAAAATTAGCAATCAGATGGCACTGACTTCTTTTATTGATTTTCCAGAAAGCTCTCTCTTCAAAGCCTACACATTTTCATCTTTGGGTTCAGTTTTCTTGAGGGCAAAACTAGTGCCTAATTAAGTCTTATTTTTGTGTCTGATTATCTTTAACACCCTTGAAAAGTGTTTGCCAGTTTCCTAGAAAAAATTGATGACTTGCTCCTCCGCTGGTTCTGCTGACTTGCTGTTTTGGAAGAGATGTATTTCTTGTTTTTCTTTTCACTGGTGTCAAGGGAGATGGAAACAGTGAGGGCTTTAACCTCTTCTCCTCTTTGCCAGGCTAGGAAGACCCAGTTGAGGCAGCGGACACTAGAGCAGCCTGGAAGGGGGTACCTGCCTACGAAGCCCCTAGGAGCATGAGGTGTTTCCTCCCACAGCTTCCTGTCCTGCCCAGGGCTCAGAGGACAAGACTGGCAGAAGGACAACCAGCAATGCTGAGGGACTGTGGCTCAAGGCACTGATGTCATTGTCTTGGGTTGCAGGTAAGTGAAACCTACCTCAAATGAGCTTCAGCCACAATGGACCTTTATTGGAAAGCCGTCTTAGAGAGACCCAGGGATACAGGCCTGATTGCCCCCTGTCTCATTTCTCTGTTCTTCTCATTCTCCCACTCTACAGACAGACTCACTGCTTTGTTCTACATGAGGACAAACCCAGCTGCTTCATGGCCTCTGGGTTTATGTATCTGCTCAAGCTAACCAGCCCAATCTGAGACCAAGGCATTAGTCACAATTCCAAGCTCCAAGGAGAATGAATCTGATTGCCTTCATCAAGTTACCTACTGTGGGGAGGTCATTGTCATGTAATAGAAAGGCAGCTCCCAGGAGATTATTGAGGGCTGAAAATATACCCCTAAAGGTATCTATTATCAGATTGAGCATGTCCCTCCAAAATTCTGTGCCTTTGTACAGTAGCTCCCTCTGTTGTGACAGCAGTGTGGCTGTGATAATGGGAGTGGCTCAGACAACAAGAAAAGGTTTTAAGTATTTCCCAAGCCACCAGCATTAGACAGTTGGTTCAGCTCACCAGGTAAAATATCCGGTATGTGTCAGATACCCTCCGAGGCTCTGAAGAGATTGGTGTAACCCAGATACATTTTGGGGCCCCATGCGGCTTAGTTTAGGTATGGAGGCACATTTAAAAACACACAGTCCCAAAATCATTAAACTTAATTAAAACTAAATTATAATTTTTCTTTTGCATAGTTCTCTTTTTTTGAAGCAATCTAACTCTGTCACCTAGGCTGGAGTGCAGTGGAGCAATTGCGGCTCACTGCAGCCTCAACTTCCTGGGCTCAAGCAATCCTCCCACCTCAGCCTCATGAGTAGCTTGGACTACAGGTATGTGCCACCTAATTTTTACATTTTTTTGTAGAGATGGGGTCTTATTATGTTGCCCAGGCTGGTCTCCAATTACTGGCCTCAAGTGATCCTCCTGCCTCAGCCTCCCAAAGTGCTGGGACTACAGGCAAGAGCCACCATGCCCGGCCGTCTTGCATCTTTTAAAGACTATTAATGGGGAACAAATTCATAACCCCTCAAACCTTTCCAGCTTTTCTTTTGTCTCTTTTCAGCAGATAGCAGATGCCCCAGAACATCCTACTTGCCCAATTCCCTCCAAACACTTCCTGATGCCCGGCCTGCTTGGCTTCCCTACCATCTTCCTCCTCTGCTTTTCCCAGGATCTGTCATCTTTCCGCCTGTAGCTTAACTTAGCCTCTCTGGCTGTATCTTATTTTCTTTCCTCCTGCAGTTGAGGTTCTCTTTCCCTCTACCCAGGTTTCCACAGACATTTTCTATCTTGCCCAGTATAGACTAAACTCTTTTTTAGAGGGTAGGAAAGAGGGAAAATCTGAGTAGACAAAGGGAAAATTATGTTGAGCTGGTTGGGGGTAAGAGGAGGGAGAGAACACTCACGTGTGGACAAATCATGTGTCCCTCATACAGAGATGAACGAGGCCAAGTACTGGCCCACAATGTGCTCCCTGTTTAGTAAAGGAGCCTGACACAAACACAGATCAAAGGCCAGCACACCTCTCCTTGGGGTAGGGGCGTGCATCAGAGAAAGCCACACACCTGTTTGAGGGGTGCATCAAACAGGGTAGGAGTGTTGAGACCAGCAAGAGTGCATCGCATGGCTAAAGCACAATGACAGGTAGGGTTATTGTTTCTGACTTACAGATGAGGTAAATGAGCTCAAAGGTGATCTACAGCTTCCCCCACTATGATACCCCAAGTCATAAGTGGTATCAGTAGGACTACAGCCCTTCTCTGTCTGACTTTAAGATCAATTTTTTTTTTTGAGATGGAGTTTCGCTCTTGGCCAGGCTGGAGTGCAGTGGCACAATCTTGGCTCACTGCATCCACCTCCCCAGTTCAAGTGATTCTCATGCCTCAGTCTCCTGAGTAGCTGGGACTACAGGCATGTGCCACCATGCCCAGCTAATTTTTTTTGTATTTTTAGTAGAGACAGAGTTTCACCATGTTGGCCAAGCTGGTCTTGAACTCCCGACCTCAGGTGTTCCACCCACCTTGGCCTCCCAAAGTGCTGGGATTACAGGAGTGAGCCACCACGCCCAGCCGAGAACCAAACTTTAATCACTGCACCATACCACTGTCCTAACTGAGACCTCCCTTTCTCCAAATTTTACCACTTGTTTGGATGTTGGGTCTCAGACCACAGAACCCACTGAACCTCTCAATGGTGTGTGGTGAGAAATGACTGGACAGTTGGGCACAGTGGCTCACCCCTGTAATTCCAGCTACTCGGGAGGCCAAGGTGGGAGGATCACTGAGCCCGAGGGTTCAAGGCTGCAGAGTGAGCTATGATGTGCAGCTGCACTACCGCTTGGGCAACAGAGCAAGACCCTGTTTTCAAAAAAAGAAAGAGAAAAATGACTGGACTCCTCATCCCGTTATAATGTTATTTTCCATCTCACAAATACACAAGTGACAAAATAAGCAAAGAAGTTATCTTTCTTTCCCAAGGAACTAAACTAAGATTGGAAAGAAATTTATGGTGTCTTGCAAAGGAAGCCCTGCTCTCTCTTCTTACAGGCGATTGTCAGCACTGTTGCCCGGGTGCTGTTCTGCCCGCTGTTTGGAGACTTTCCACCCTCGTGACTGCCTAGAGAGAGCCCTTCTCTGAGCTGAGCTGCTGAACATTCTGGAAGACGTGTGCTCTGATGAGTGGAGAAAGTGGAGTAGGGCAAATTGCATTCTAGGTGGAGCTGTCAAAAGGCATCCATCCATTCATATGTTTATTCATGGTCCCTTTGGGTTCTCAGATTTTTCAGATCAGCTGCTTGGCAGCTTGCACTTTGATGTTGCAGTGGAGGCTCTGTTCAGGCTTCTGCCCCATAAGAAAAATCAAAGCTTCATTCCCTACCGATGCATTGACTGGGACATCATCCAGGTCCCTGGGGCAGGAATGTTATTAGACACTCAATAACTATTTGTTGAATCTTGAATGAATGTACCTCCTGAAACCTGCTCAGAGACAGTGAATGGACAGAGGGACGTGAAAAACACAATGCCCTTCTCTTCTCCCAGGAGATTGATTTGGTTATTATGTTAGAAATAGACATGCAAATTAGCATATGCTCAGCACTGAATGGAAATTCATCCCTTAACCTAAATAAAATTTAACAAACTCCATAACTCTTCTTACTATCCCTGGATTAGGTTTCTGGGATTTTAAAATAATACACCTACAAAATTGAAAGCCAGAAAAACTCCAAAGTGATCTAAGATCCATCTAAACAAGGAATAGATACAACCTTGACCCTCAAGGGCTGTGAGTGAGGATCACAAAGCCAGGCTGGAGATGAGAAACATGAAACATTTCCTAGAGACTGTCACAAAGTCCCATGGCAGTTCAGAGGAATGAGATCACTTTGGCCAGTGGTAGTAAGTGAAGTATTTGTGCAAAGGGTGGGCATTCATTCATTCTTTTTCTTTCTAGAAATATTTCTGGCCTGGTGTGGTGGTGCACACCTGTAGTCTGAGCTACTCAGGAGGCTGAGGCAGGAGGATCACTTGAGCCCAGGAGGTCAAGGCTGCAGTGGGCTGTGATTGTGCCACTGCACTCCAGCCTGGGCCACAGAGTAAGACGCTGTTGAAAAATGGAAGGAAGGAAGGAAGGAAGGAAAGAAGGAAGGAAGGAAGGATAAAAGAGGAAAGAGAAAGAAGGAAGGAAGGAAAAGAGAGAGGAACGGAAGGAAGGAAGGAAGGAAGGAAGGAAGGAAAAGAAAGATTTCTGGACACAACCCGAGCTAGGCATTGCACACAGTGGGAAGAGTAATACACAGTTCTTGCCTCTAGGGAGCCCACAGTATTGGAAGGGCAAGGAAGTTGGCCAGTACCTATGGTACTAGTTGATGCTGTTGTGTGTAACATGCAGTGGGCACATAGTGAGGGTATAAGGGAAGCCGATTGAGTTAGCTAGACCATAGGGGAGGCTTCCTGGAGGAAATGTCTCTGGAAATCAGTCTTGAAGAATGAGGCAAAGACAGTGAAGGATAATTCCAGGCAGAAAGAACAGCATCAAGGGGCATCAACTTCAGGGAGCAGAAACATTTGACTTTGCTCCAGTGAAAGTTTCCGATGGGGAAGAGCTCTGAGTTGGGACCAAGAGCAGTGAGTGTAGGTCACAAGGGCTTTGTAGGCTTTGCTGGAGGATCCACTTCAGACAGAGGTAGGGGCAAGGGGTCCTGTGAAGACACCTGATGTGAAGGGAAGCCTGAAACACTACTTGGTTTGGGAGAGGAAAGAAATGAGATAGACAAAGAGAACTGTGGGTATTCTGGGTGTCGGCAAGAGGCTGAGGGAGGAATTTCCCACGTGTCTGTGGCACATACATAGGCTGTGGCAGCTGGAAGTGGTAGTGACTAACGCTGGATGCCAAGGGCAGTGAAGAGCTGAGATGGTCCCTCCTTGTAAGCTAATGAGTTGGCCTGCCTCGGTGCATGGGGCTGCAAGATGAGAGACTCCTGAGTCAGGGACTAATGATGGCCTTACTCACAGCAAGAGCAGAAGCCAGAGTGTCAGCGTGATCACCTCGGCTCCCTGAGCTCCAAGGCCATCAGCGGTGATGCAGGCAGGTCTAGACGGGTGCCCACCCACCCCCACAGTGGGCTACACCTAAGAGAGGACACAGGGCGAGGGGAACCAACTGCCCACAGCAGCCTGCTCATTGTCTGGGGAAGGGACACTGTCTCATCTCCCAAAGGTGCTTGTTCCAACACAACCTTGAGAAATGGCCAGATAAAGAGAGATCAGAGCTTGACAAGCTGTATGGGAGAGGGAGAGACCATGGGAGAAGCGTCTCCCAACATTAGGAAGAAAGTCGTCTTAGTCAGTTTGGGCTCTGTCACAAATTCCCACAGACTGGGTGGTTTAAACAACAATTTAATTGTCACAGTTTTGGAAGCTGGACAATTCAAGATGAGGATGCAATTCTAAAACCTTCTATATCCTGGCCGGGCGCAGTGGTTTGCACCTGTAATCCCAGCACTTTGGGAGGCCGAGGCAGGTGAATTGCTTGAAGCCAGGAGTTTGAGACCAGCCTGGGCAACATAGTAAAACCCTGTCTCTACCAAAAATACTAAAATTAGCCAGGCTTGTGGCGAATGCCTGTAATCCCAGCACTTTGGGAGGCCGAGGCAGGTGAATTGCTTGAAGCCAGGAGTTTGAGACCAGCCTGGGCAACATAGTAAAACCCTGTCTCTACCAAAAATACTAAAATTAGCCAGGCTTGTGGCGAATGCCTGTAATCCCAGCTACTCGGGAGGCTGAGGCACAAGAATCGCTTGAACCCGAGAGGCAAAGGTTGCAGTGAGCTGAAATGGTACCACTGCACTCCAGCCTGGGTGCCAGGGCGAGACTGTCTCAAATAACAACAACAAGAACAAAACAAGCCTTCTATGTCTAGTTTCCATGTGGCTGTTCCCGCCAAGTTCTGCCTCTGCCTACCCTCCTTGGGGTAAACCTCCACCCGGACAGTGTGCTGGGCCAGGGCACCCACCCTCCGGGAGCTAGGAGTGTGGGCTCAGGGCGCTCAGGGTTGCCCTCCCCTGCAGAATCGTCATCAGCCCAGCAGGAATTGGCCCACCCAGGCACACCCCCCACCTTCTCCAAAACCCAGAGCTAATGACTGACTGGCACAGGGTACAAAAGCCTGGCCCCTTTGTCTTCAGGTAAAGCCGACACGGTGCTGCGGTTCCTGCTCTGGAGCTCTGTAGGAAGGCTGAAGCTCGGCTCCAGCTGAGACTGCATCCCCTGCCTTCTCCTTCCTCCCCCACTCCCCTGGGCTTGAGAGGACCCCTTCAATAAATCAAGTGCACCAAATGCCTGCCTTGGGCTCTTGGGAATTTCTTGGGACTTGGCCCAGAGTTGACAGTCGCTGAGTTCTTGATCCAGGCTTCCCCGCAGACACTGTCCGTGTGTCTTGGGCTCCATGCTTTTGTTCTGGACCCAGGCCCCCAGATTCCTAGGATGGGAATAGGACCCAGGTTCCTGTTGGAATGAGACAGTTTAGGCAATGCTCAAATCGTGAAGCCCCCTAAGCCCTCACCTGACTCCCCCAAGCAGGTGTTTGTAGCTCGCTGTCACCTGTCCTATCCTGTGAAGTGACTGCTCTGGGATTGACTTACTGCTCCTCTCTGTCATTTGGCCTTGAGTGCCCGAGGGGCAAAACTGCAGCAGAGTGGCTCCTGTATCCTCAGCACTCAACATGGACCCTGTTGTTGGTGTTCAAGAAACATTTGAGGAGCTGCACTTACTTGGAATGAGAAAAAGTTACACCCATGACCTCCAGGTAAAGCAGACAGCAAATGGCGTAAGTGAAGGGCCCTGCAGCAGCCACAGACACAGGCCTGGGGAAATAGAGGATCCCAGATGGAAGAGCTGCCACTTACTGGGCACCGCCATGTGCCAAACCCAACACCGTGTGCACTCCGTAGACTCTCATTGAATCCTTAAATCCTTCCGTGGTATGGATTATTATCTCCATTTTACTAATGAGGCCATTAAAGCTCAGAAGATTAAGTAACGTGACCAGTATAAAGTACAAGAAAATGACAGATTCAGATTTTTTTTTTTTTTGAGACAGGGTCTCTCTCTCTCTCTCTCTCTCTCTCTTTCTCTCTCTTTCTCTCTCTGTTGCCCAGGCTGGAGTGCAGTGATCCAATCACAGCTCACTGTAGCCTCGACCTCTAGGTTCAAGCAATCCACCCCCACTCAGCCTCCCACATAGCTAGGACCATAGGGGTGCACTACCATGTCCAGCTCCTTTTCTTTTTTTTTCTTTGGTAGAGACGGGGGTCTCACTATGTTGCCTGGCTGATCTTGAACTCCTGGACTCAAGCAGTCCTCCCACCTCGGCCTCCCAAAGTGCTGAGATTACGGGCATGAGCCACTGCAGATTCAGATTTTGAGCACTTGTCTAGCTGATTTCAAAGCCTGTCCTCTTTCCACAATCAGGTCTTAAGTCATATCCTGAAGAGTTTGTCATTGCTCTTCCAGGAATCCGATCCCTACTGGACAGGCTGGGAAGGTCTGGGCTGCTAGTGGTGTTGCAGATGGACTCCCAGGCAGCTGATGGAGGGGTGGAATGAAGAGCGTGAGAGATAACAAAAGCAGGCATGGCAGTGCTACCCAGCAGAGCCATGTGACAGAGGCGGGGATGCTGCAGTGGGTTGTCCAGCAAATAGAGATGCCAGGCCTGAGGCTTGAGTCTCTCAGACCTTCTGCCTCTGGCAGCAAGACTGCTGGACCCAGAGCTGTGTGACTTTCACCAGGTTCCATTTCTCATCAATGGGGGAGCAGGGTGACTGCACCCAAGGACTGTCAAGGTTTTCTTCAGTTCTGAAAGTCCCCAGTTCTCAACCAGTGAAAGGTCTGACGTTTCCCATCCCTCTTTGCAAATCCTGGGCTGACGACCAGGGATCCAAGTCCCTCAGCCCAGCCAAGGCGACAGAAAGCCTGACTTTCCCAGCCCTGAAAAGAGTTGACGGGCTGTTCTCTGGGCTCGCCTCGGCAGCAGCATTGACAAGGGCTGGGAGAGGGAGACTGGCACAGGAGCCTTCTCAAGTTGCTCCACAAAGGGCCTCTTTTTCCCAGGCACAGTGACAAATACTGCCGCTCCCTCTGGCTATAAAGGCCGGGGGTGTGGACAAGGTTCCCATGTCTGAACTCTTAAGAAAGTTGCAAGCAAAGAAAAAAATGTGTACGGGCTTTTGGCTGTGCTTTTTGACTTGATGCCAGATAGCCGGTGGGTTCAAAATTACATCACTATTGACTATCTGAGTTGTTTCTCTGTTTGACCTTCTTGGAAGAATGGTTACCTTGGCAACAGATGGTTATCAGTTCCTCAGCAATTTGTGCCAAGGAACAGTTTCCTGCGTGCTGAAAACCAGTGGCTTAAAAGCTGTATCTGGCCGGCCTCACCCTCCCAGGTCTCTGAGCGGATTGTGCAGTAGGGACAGCCCTTGACTTACAATGTTTCCACAGATGATTTTTCAGCTTTATGGTGGTGCAAAAGCATTACATGCTCAGTAGAAATCATACTTCGAGTATCCGTACAACCATTCTGTTTTTCACTTTCGGTACAGCGTTGAAGTTACGTAAGCTATTCAATATTTTATTAAAGGCCAAGCGCCGTGGCTCACGCCTGTAATCCCAGCACTTCAGAAGGCAGAGGCAGGTAGATCTCTTGAGGTCAGGAGTTTGAGACCAGCCTGGCCAATATGGTGAAACTTCATCTCTACTAAAAATACAAAAATTAGCTGGGCATGGTGGCACATGACTGTAATCCCAGCTACTCAGGAGGCTGAAGGAGGAGAATTGCTTGAACTCAGGAGGCGGAGGTTGAAGTGAGCTGAGATTGCGCCGTTGCACTCCAGCCTGGGCAACACAGTGAGACTCCATCTAAAAAAAAAAAAAAAGAAAAGAAATTGCTTTATTATAAAAAGGGCTTTGTGTTAGATAATTTTGCCGAACTGTAGGCAAATGTTTTCTGAGAACGTTTAAGGTAAACTAGGCTAAGCCATGATGTTCGGTAGGTTACATGGATTAAATGCATTTTTGACTCATCATTTTTATAACTCATGGTGCATTTATTGGGATGTAACCCTGTCATAAACTGAGGAGTATTTGTATTTAGAAATAGAGCTGAGTTTGACAGCCAACTTTGTGTGTTAGGCAGCGGGTGCCAGGCCAGTGGTGCTGGGATTTCCAGTGTCCCCTGCCTCCAGCAGTGGACCCAGCTGAGCCTCTGGGATGCTCTGCCCCTGGCACCGAAGGCTGCTTGGTGCCACAGGAGAATCTGATAGGAGACATCCAGGGCTGCTGAAGTGGCTGGGGTGTCAGAGGCATTTGAACTAGAGCAACTCCATCTTGAATAAGGACTAGGTAAAATAAGGCTAAGACCTACTGGGCTGCCTTCCCAGACAGTTAAGGCATTCTAAGTCACAGGGTGAGACAGGAGGTCAGCACAAGGTCCAGGTCATAAAGACCTTGCTGATAAAACAGGTTGCAGTAAAGAAGCTGGCTAAAACCCACCAAAACCAAGATGGCGATGACAGTGACCTCTGGTCGTCCTCACTGCTACACTCCCACCAGCTCCATGACAGTTTAAAAATGCCATGGCAATGTCAGGAAGTAACCCTATATGGTCTAAAAAGGGGAGACATGAATAATCCACCCCTTGTTTAGCATATCATCAAGAAATAACCATAAAAATGGGCAACCAGCAGCCCTTAGGGCTGCTCTGTCTATGGAGTAGCCATTCTTTTATTCCTTTACTTAATAAACTTGCTTTCACTTTATGGACTTGCCTCAAGTTCTTTGTTGTGCGAGATCCGAGATCCCTCTCTTGACTGGGCGCGGTGGCTCACGCCTGTAATCCCAGCACTCTGGGAGGCCGAGGTGGGAGGATCACGAGGTCAGGAGATCGAGACCATCCTGGCTAACACAGTGAAACCCTGTCTCTACTAAAAAATACAAAAAATTAGCCGGGCGTGGTGGCGGGCGCCTGTAGTCCCAGCTACTCGGGAGGCTGAGGCAGGAGAATGGCGTGAACCCGGGAGGCGGAGCTTGCAGTGAGCTGAGATCGCGCCACTGCGTTCTAGCACTCCAGCCTGGGCAACAGAGAGAGACTCTGTCTCAAAAAAAAAAAAAAAAAAAAGCCCTCTCTTGAGTCTGGATCGGGACTCCTTTCCGGTGACAGGGATGTTCCTTTCCTGACATGTCCGCTCTCCCCTGCTTCCTGCGGCACCGCCTCCGGACTCACCGGATGCTGCACACTGTCCTCTGTGCTGCTTTCGCCAAATGGAGATCCACTCATCCCAGCATTATTTCTTAAAAATTCCATCTTTACCTCAGTGATTTGAGAGATAATCCATCCTCTTTTGAGGAATAAAACAATAATACTATTAACTGCTAACATTCTTTCCAGCATTTATTGTGCTGAGTGAATTAAAAGCATTGTCTCATTAAATCTTCACAATTCAGTTAGGTAGTTCATATTAGTAACCCCATTTTACAGATGAATAAGCTGAACCTGGACAAGATAAGTAATGAATCCAATGTGACAGATCTAATGAGATTAAAATCCAGAGCTGTCTAACTCTTTAGAGATAAGAGCCTATCCTGGGACATAAGCTGTTCTAATCTTAACTTCAGTGTGTCTGTATTAAAACTCTTTATTGGCTATGTTGAACTCACAGCTTTGAGGCTGAGTGAATTCTGGCTAAGGTCACATACCACTGGTCACATGGATTGGGGTGTTTTTGATTGACTCCTCATTCTGAGATGAGAAGAACAGCTCCTCCTTTAGAACAGTGGGCTGTGAACCTCTCAAAGCAGGGCCTGCCTCTCAGCTTCTCTATCCTAGGAGGGTGAACTAGACAAAAACAAGTGATAAAGCATCATGCGTGAAGGTGCTATAATGAAAAAGAAATTGAGTGCTATGAAGGAGAGTGGCCAGGTGGTCCCTTTAGATGGATGGCCAAGGAAGATTTCTCTGAGAAATCTGCATTTAAGCTCAGACCTGAATGACAGGAAGCACCTTGTCATGACAATAGGCCATGGACGTATGTTTTAAAATGTACAGGGGATTGGTTTTCATCAGGCAAAGAAAGGTGATTGACACTGAGATAATTGCGTTGAAAAAGAGTTAATTACTCGGTGTTCCCAAAAGGAGGGGGCAGGCCCTGCCACACAGGGCCACATGGGCAGCACCGGTGTCAGTCAGGAAGCACAAGGAGCTCAGGAGAGTGCAGGCCGAAGCCTTGATTGGGATTTTCGTGGGAAGAAATGCTAACAGAGTTTAGGACTAGATAATTTGAATAATTTCGGCAGGCTCTGGGCTACGGGGGTGGTCCCTAGTTATCCAGTACCTGACTCCCAGGGCAATTTAGGGCAGGGGGAATATTGGCTTGGTCTGTGAGAATTTGACAAAGAGGGCAGTTCCGAGGTATGGGCTCTGGATTGGTTGGTTTGCATGTCAAATACATGCTTTAAGGAAAGTTGCTTGCTATCTCTAGGAATTAGCTCACCTTGCAAGGGGCAGTTCCTCCTGGGTCTGCAAGGCCCCCAGATGTCAAAGTTTTATAAAATATCGAAAATAAAAAAACATGATTAATATAGTATATGTGGAGGAAAAGCATCCCAGGCAGAGGAACAACTAAATTCCAAGGCCCTGAGTCAGGACTGAGTTTGATGGACTGGAAGAATAAAATGAAGGGGAGTGTGGCTGGAGTAGAAAGGACAGGCAATAATGATGGAAAATCAGGGTACCAAGCAGAGTCCGAATCATGTAGGGCACTGTGGGCCAGGATATAAAGTTTCTCGTGCAATGGGAAACCTTTGGGTAGTTAAAACAGGAGTGGCATCAGTTTTGTATTCTGTGAATACCACTGTGGAAGGTCTCTAGAGAATGGATGTGCTGGAGCTGGAGTCAGGGAGGCCAGTGAAGAGCCTTTGCTATAGTCCAGGGCAGTGATGGGAGGGCCTGGATTAGGGTGCTAGCAGTGGAGATGGAAAACATGTTTTGAGATTGAGTCAGTAGGAATCCTGAAATGCTTAGGTGCAAGGAGTGAGGGAAGGTTAGTGGGTAGAGAATGGTGCCATGGTGCCACATGGGATGGGCTGGAGAATTGTGTGTAGGGAGGGTGGGAAAATCAATAGTTCAGTTTGGACAAGTTAAATTGGATATGCCTAACGGATATCAAGGTGGAAAAGTGAGTAGATAGACATGAATTTGAGCTAAGCTGGAGATACAAATGTGAAAGTCACTGTCAAGCTGATGGTATTTAAAGGTATAGATTGGCTGGGCACAATGGTTCACGCCTGTAATGCCAGCTTTTGGGAGGCCAAAGTTGGCAGACCACCCAAGGTCAGGAGTTCGAGACCAGCCTGGCCAACATGGCAAAACCCCGTCTCTACTAAAATTACAAAAAAAAATTAGCCGGGCATTGTGGTGGGCACCTGTAGTCCTAGCTACTTCGGAGGCTGAGGCAGGAGAATCACTTGAACCTGGGAAGTGGAGGTTGCAGTGAGTCGAGATCACACCACTGCACTCCAGCCTGGGTGACAGAGCAAGACTCTGTCTCAGAAAAAGAAAAGAAAAGGCGTAGATTGAATGAGATTATCCAAGAAAGCATATAGATAAATGACAGAGCTCAGGAACTGAGCCCTGATGAGGAAATAAACCTTTAGGAACTCAAATAGAAGACGATTGAGCAAACGGGATGGAGAAGGAGGATCTAGTGAAGGAGCAGGGAGACCAGGCAGTGGAGTCAGGGACGTTTCAAGGAAAGGGCAGTGTTGACTATCACTGAGAGGTCGCAGAGGAGGACCTTTCAGTAGCAAATGGATTTGCCAACCATCGGTGATCTTGGCAGGAGCTGATTTGGGGACAAGTGGGAACAGAAACCCAAATGGACTGGGCTGAGGAGAGAATGGAAAGGAGAAATGAGGACTAACTATAGTCAATTCTTTCAAGAAATTATCCTGAGAAGGGGAGCTGAGAACTTGGGGGAAGAAACTAAGGGGGTTTGTGAGCAGCAAGAACAAGTTTATCCAAACATTAGAGATACTAGCTTGCCTGGTGGGCCTGAAATAGTCCAGTGGAAAGGGGCAGTTGCAGGAGGGAAGTCCTGAGACGGTGAGGGGTGATGGGCTCCAGGGTGGACACAGCACAGCCAGTTGGAGGGGGCAAGGCACAGAGTGTGGTTCAGCTGCAGGAAGGGGGGCCTACTGGGAGACAGGACATGAGGGAGTCCCTGTTTGAGCACTTCTGTGTGCTCTGAGAGGCATGGAGCGAGATTGGCAACGAGATGAGGAGAGGGACGCAGGTGGCTTCATGGGAGAAGTAGGGCTTGGTGTGGGGAAATGGGAGGCAGCTGTGCTGGTGACAGAAAGAGACTGGGGTGAGCTTCGAGGAGGTGGCCTAACCAGAGGACAGGCTCCGTGCAGGAGGGTACTAGGAAATCAGTGTGAAGATGCAGGGGTCCCAAAATGCAAGCAGAGGCAGGCTGATGCATTTGGAGAAAGGAGGTGATCACTGTTAACTTTGGGCTGGAAACGGCTGGGCACAGGTGAGCTGTCGGGGGAATAACAGAGCCAGGCTTCAGAATGAAGAAGAGGAAAGGAGGAGTCACTTCAAAAACATCTATAGGATTAGCAAATTGAAGGGGACCTCTCTTCCACCCCTCATGGCCCCAGAGGCTCAGGCCTAACACCAAGTACACTCCGTCTCCAAATTCAACCCTGCCTCCCTCATAATCTCTGTCTCATTGTCAGCGCCCAGAAGCACCTACCTCTGGCTGTCATCATCCACTCCACTGCCAAGATGGGCTTCCTCCAGCCTGGGCAGCACAGTGAGACCCCATCTCTACAAAAAATAAAAAATTAGCTGGGCATGGTGGTGCTTGACCGTGGTCCCAGCTACTTGAGGGGCTGAGGCGGGAGGATCACTTGAGCCAGGGAGGTTGAGGCTGCAGTGGGCCCTGATCATATCACTGCACTCCAGCCTGGGCCACAGAGCAAGATCTCATCTCAAAAAAAAAAAAAAAAAAAAAAAAAAAAAAAGATAGGCTTCCTAAAGTCCAAACCTGGTTCTGACATGTCTGAGTATGACAATGACTGTCTCATGTGCTTGCTTTTCTCTACCTCCTCACATCTTACAGGATTTCTTAAGAAACATTGGCAGCTCTAAAAACAAAACAGGCTGGGCGTGGTGGCTCACACCTGTAATCCCAGCACTTTGGGAGGCTGAGGCACAAGAATCACTTGAACCCAGGAGGCGGAGGTTGCAGTGAGTTGAGATTGCACCACTGCACTTCAGCCTGGGAGACAGAACAAGACTCTGTCTCAAAAAACAAAAAACAAAACAAAACAAAACAAACAAACAGAAACAAAAAACAAAGCAAATGTCTTAAGAAAAACACAACTTTTTTTTTTTTTTTTTTTTTGTGAGAGGGGGTCTCACTCTGTCACCCAGGCTGGTACTGCAACCTCCACCTTCTGGGCTCAAGTGATCCTCTTACCTCAGCCTCCTGAGAAACTGGGACTACAGACACGCACCACCACACCTTCACTACGCCTGGTGAAGTTTCATATTTTTTGCAGAGAAGGGGTTTTGCCATGTTGCCCAGGCTGCTCTCGCAGGCTCAAGCAATCCCTCGCCTAGGCCTCCCAAAGTGCTAGGATTACAGGTGTAAGCCATGGCACTCAGAGAGGATTCATTTTCCAATGCAAAAGTTACACTGCCATTGGGAAGGGCTATTTCTTACGCATGTGGCAAAGACCTGCATTGATCTCTGAAGCCCTGCGTGTGTCCTAACTGAGCTGAAATACATGGAGAGGTTTCCTCTTGAAAACGCACTATACCGTACTCCTAGATCTTTCAGTCTGGCAAACAATTAATATTTATGCAAATGTATTTAGAACTGCTAATCAGGAGGTTATGGTCACTCATTCATTCATTCATTTGTTCACTCAGCAAATGTTTGTTGAGCATCTACTAGGTACTGGTTGCTGCTCCAAACACTGAAATGAGTCAGTGGAAATGGGAAAGGCCTTCCTGTTGGTGGGAGAACAATGAATGAAAATCAAACAAACAAGGCAATTACTTATGAGGGAAATAAACAGGGAAATATGATCATCAATCAGAAGATTGTCAGCAAAGGCCTCTATGTGAAGGAGACATTTGAGCTGACAATGGACAGAGCAGGCTGTGCAGACCTCTGGGGGAAGAGCATTTCTGGCAAAGGAAACAGCAACTGCAAATGGCGTGAGGTAGAAAAGGAATGTGTGGGGTAGAACCGACTGGCTGCTGGATGGAGAATGTAGTTTCAAGCACCTATCAGGCTTGGCAGAAGACAGAGAAAAAAAATCCTGCTACTTCCAGTGAAATAATTTAAATGCAGAGATCCCCACTGAAAAAAGAGCTTCCTCTATACTTTCTTTACTAGAAGGCCAGTACCTTGGACACCAACCTCCAGTGTCAGCGCAGCTCAGCAGTCAAGGGTGTGTGCTAGAGCAGACCCCTGGGGCAGAAACTCTGACCCTAAAGTCATACTAGCTGAGCGACTTTGAGGCAAGTTGCCTATTCTCTCCAAACCTGTTTCCTTAGCTGTAAAATGGGGATAAGAATAATCCCACCACAGAGGATTGAATGAAATTATCCATGTAAGCATTGTAATCACTTAACAAAATGAGCTAATGTTATAATTATTCCATCCAGAGATGGAAAGATTCTTTCAGCAATGAACCTATTGCACTCGACTTTGTTAAAATAGTTCAGCATTCTGCTCAACTCCTGAGTCAAATGCATTTTCACATCATGTCCAAATCCTTGAAATAGTTTGAATGTTAGAAGTGAACTTTGTTTCTGTTGTGGTAGATTTTACTTTGTCTTTAATTGGTTTGGAAGGAAAAGAGGATTGGGGTCAGGATTTGGTGGGAAGGGAAGCTAGGAGCAGGCGAGAGAGATGGGACAGATATTTATTGATCCCCAATGACCAAGAGTACTGGGAACTCAGAAATGACAAACTACTTCCCATGTGGCCTCAGTCCCACCGCTGACTAGTAGCACTTCAAAACTTGGAATTTAAAAGACAACGATAAATGACAGTCTGCAAGGACTTTTGACATAAGAACTAATTCTTTGGCAAAGTCTAGATCATCAAAAATGAAGGCAAAACAGGAAACCGTCAGCAAATGACCTCTGTGTTTAAACGAGAGAAAATTCTGGCATCCCTGGATTTCCTGTTAAGAAATCAGGCCTTTATCCCAAACTGCAATGAAACTTGAGTGAAATGCACTCCGACAGAGAGTGCCATGTGCACAAACCTCTTCACAGCCATAACCTCCTGATCAGCAGTTCTAAATAAATAGCAGCCCAAGCGCATGTTTCTCAACCTTTTTGTGGATAGATTTGTTCTCACTCCCTCAGTTTTTGTATAAAATCAATCAAATTTCTGGGCTTCAAAAAACCTTGGCCCTTGTTAAATCTCCCAGGCACAGTTATGTAATGAGATGGAGAAATGTCATTCCTCAGGCTCCCCCTTGCAGAAGAAAATATTATATTTTGGAAGAAGAAATTGTTTAATATCCTCCCTTGGGAAGAAGAGTGAGGCCCCAAGTTCATGGCCAAGTACCAAAGACTGTTGCAGAAGTGAAAAGGACAAGGAGAGGCATCTGTCACTCCTGAGAGAAACAGGGGAGGAGACAGGGAATGAGAGGGTAGTGGGAGTGGCTTTCACTCTATCACCCCCTGCTACTCACTAAAGTGGCTAATCTCAGGCCATGCTTGGTGCAAGTGAGTTTCTAATTTTGTAGGGTTGAAACTGTGAAGGGACTGAACTTTGCACTGGTGTGATGTGAGTGAAACTAAGAGGCAGGACTTACTGTGACTGGAGGGGCAGAAGGCCTTGCTGGAGCCTGCATTATAATTACCTGCAGCCACATCTGCCATCCCATCAGCACTTCCAAAAGCCACATGAGGCCCTCCTCAAGAGTCTGAGTTGCAGAGAGACATTTAAATAGGCTTGGCTACCTGGAACCAGTCACCAGATTATCATCCAAGACCAGCAAGCAGGGCTGCCTCCATTCTTGTGAGCCTGGGCCAGTCAGAGCTCTTTCTGCTTTGAGTCAAGTCTTCCTCCAGATACATTTAAAGTGAGCTCCCAGTTCACCGCAGAGCCATATAGAACATGCTGTTTGGGTTCGAATCAGGGCTGGAGCGTTTAATTCCTTTAGATATACATACCAACTTTATTCCAAGGGCATCAAAGAGCCCATTAAACATTCATTATCTGTGCCCTCTCAAAACACCAGCTCAAGGCTTATCCCACCATTGCATTCCCTGGTGACCACAACCTAGTCTCAGTTACTGTGATCGGTGAGGACTTGGAATCCTGGTTTGGCCACTTTCTAGTTGAGTAGCCTTTGGCGAGTTACTTGACCGCCATATACCTATATTAATTTTCTCAACTGGAAAATGAGTATAATATGTATTACCACCTTGGATTGATTAATTAAATATGGTAATATGCAAAAAGTGTCCAGCAAATGTAACATAGAGTTGTCCTTAAGGAATGATAAGTTTTCTTGTTTGTTTTCTTTTTTCTGCGATTTCCAAAAGAAATCCTAGATAAGGTTTTTTTTAAATCTGAAGAATCTCAAACGATAATAACTTATTATGTAATTAAATTAGCTAATATCCATCTACTATTCACAAAACAAACAAATTTGATAAAGTATGAATTCGCCAATGAACTATTTAAAGGTTTGTTTATTTAACTAAAACTTATTTTTGCTCTAAGGATTCTTCTTTGTAACTCCAAAATTGCCTATAACCAATTTCATTCAGATCTTTCTAAACCATCACTTGTGGTTCGAATCAGGGCTGGAGCATGAGGGGGTCATGCTCCCAGGTAGAAGCAAGCACCTATCTACCTACTGCTCTCAGGGAAGCCCGAACACAGGAAGCAAATTATATGCAGGTGTTTCAGGCTGAGATGTGAAGTATGCTGTTTATAATGTCAAAGTCTATTTTCCTGGGCTCAGGAAGATCTTGCAGAGATTATTGTGGTGTAAACTGTATCTGCCTGGAATAGATGAGAGAGTCAGTAGGAGAGTCCTGGAGTTGGATAAGAAGGAGCTGGAGAAGTAGCTTCCAGTTCAGGGAAGGTAAGAACCAATGCGATATGGCAGCAGGATAGAGCTAAGTAAGACAGCCAGCAGGGAGCCCCTTGTGGCTGGATGTGGCTGACAGTCTGTAGGGGCACTGGGTGGAATCTAACAGTCAAGTGTTTCAGTTTTCCTGTTCTGCATTGTAATTCTCTTACATCACCCTAAGGCTTCAATAAAGTTGGTTAAACACAACTGTCTTGTGCTAATTATGATTTGAGAGAATAAAGGAAGGAACTCAGCCTACACTTAGGGATGAAGCTGACCTGGAAGAGGGGTCCCACACAGAGAAGCCTAGAACATCAGGGCCGGGCACAGTGGCTTATGCCTGTAATCCTAGCACTTTGGGAGGCTGAGGTGGGAGGATAACTTGAGGAGTTCGAGACCAGCCTGGCCAACACAGTAATATGCCGTCTCTATTAAAAATACAAAAGTTAGCCAGTCGTGGTGGTACACGCCTATAATCCCAGCTACTCCAGCCTGGGTGACAGAGCGAGACCCTGCCAAAAAAGAAAAGAAAAAGAAAAAAAGAAACAAAAGCCTAGGTAGGGGAGAAGCCTGGGGCCACTCACAGAGAGAAGGGACAAGCAAACCCCAATCTCAAACTTCCCATTTTTTCTTTAGGCTTTTCAGCCCCTCTCCCCATCAGTCGTGTCTTCTCCATCTCCCTTCTAATTTCATACTCTCTTTTATTCTCTCCTAGAATGAGGCACTAAACACTAGACCTGAAATAACTTTGACAATATCTCAAAGCAACCTCTGGGCCCCTGTCCTCCCTCTCTGTTCATTCATTGTGCTACTTGGAGCTGAACCAGTCCACGAGTCTATGCTGATTTTGCAAGCGTAAATAGTTGTGGTTCAAATAATCTTGCTCAATTTTTCATATCTGGAGATTCTGCCATATAACTGTTCCAATGCCAAGAATTCATACCCCAGAGGCCTTCCTCTCATCATTTAAGATTTTCAAAAAGATAATTTCGCCTCAGTACTGGTTGCCAGATTGACAGCCTTAAAAACAAGAGGTGAAATTCAATCTCAATGGAGCTTGTGCCTGCTCTCTATTTTTAGGGAAAAGATTATTCACCCATATGGGCAGCTGGGAATAGAGCATTGCTGGGGGTGGTGTTGGGGGAGGGTAGACATTTAAAGCAACCTTGACCCTAAATCTCCTGCCCTCAGTGGGGTGGGGGTGGGGAGTGTGGAGTGTGGAAGGAATAAGAATTGTCCCCAGGTTGGGAGGGGTGCAATGCAGGATTTCCCAAAAACCATTGTAAATTTTGCAGAATGATAAAAATATTTTTCTTTCTAAAAACAGCTCTCTCAGAAACCAGATGTCTGGATTTAATTACAGTCACTATGTATTGAGCATGTACCAAGGTACCAAGCCCCATTTTGGTTCTTTGCAGATATCTGGTACAACCCTGCTGCAAGCCCATAAAACAGGTTTGCTTCCCTAGTTTCACTTGACAAATGAGCACACTGAGGGTCTGAGAAGGAATTCAAAGCCAGTGCACCACTTAACCCCAGTCATTTCCAATTTTCTGATATCTCCCAGGCCAGAAGTTCCCAGACTTGGTTGCACATCAGAATAAACACACATTCCTGGGATCTACCCCAGTCCTGCTGAATCACGATGCTCAGCTGGGGCAGGAAGTGATTGTAAAGTTCCGGAAATGATTGTAAATTTCCCAAAGTGATTCTGATGCACAACTGGGTTTCAGAATTGCTGTCCTAGAGACAGATGGGGACAGGTAATTCCAGGAGTGCACAAGGAACACCACCTTCAAGTCCTTTCAACCTGAGGCCTTAAGTGTCCTAGGCTACCTTAGGCTTCTCTGAGTTTCTTGATGGAGCTGTATTTCCTGTGACCTCAGAGCTGGCCCCTCTGGTTGGAAGGGTCCCCATGTAGCCTCTGCCTCTCCACATCTCATCTCTAGGGGCACCTCCCTGTGGATGGCAGCCCTGTCCGCCTGCACAGGGTGAGATGCCCTGCACTTTCTCAGACCACATCATGGGCTGTAATTATACATTATGGGGATTTCAAAAATTCATGTTGGCCTCACCTGTTAGATGGTAAGCACTGTAAGGGCAGGGACTAATTCTACTTCACTCAGAATTGTACTCCTGAGCTTTATCCAGGGGGTGGCACATTGGGGTAGCTCCTGTGTTTGCGTGAAGAAGGGAATGAGGAAACAAACTGGAAGGGTGGAGAACTAGGAATAGGAGACCCGGGTTCCAGTCCAGGTTTGTGCCAATTTGCTGCATGACAATTTAGTGAGCCCCTCCTCCTCTCTGAGATTCTACCTCCTCACCTGATAAAAGAGGGGATGGATTAGACCTACTGGATTAAACCTAGATATCAAACTTGAGTAAGTGTCAGAGTTGCTTAGGGAGCTCCTGTAAAGGTGAATCCAAGCCCCTCCCCCAGGCAGCCTCCTTCAGCAGGCCTGGAGGGGCCATCTGCACTATTAATGGTCCCCAGAGATGCTGCTGCAGGTGGTCTCTGTGTGGTGGGGCACATTTTTAAAACACCGGACTGAGTGAATTCTGAGATCCTCTCGAGCTGTGCCATATTGTCATTTCGTTAGCATACAGTTAGTGAGATCTGGGCAAGAGGAAAACAAAGGGCATTGTGGAAAAGGTGGTGACTTCCTGGAACGTGCATTCCTTAAGCTGCTACCAGGCAATATCGCCCGTAAGAGCTGGAAGAGAGACCTTGGTTGCCAGCCCCTCTGTAACACACCATACTTGGAATCACTACTTTTTAACATATTGGAATGCAAGACAACGCAGTTCATACAAAAAATATCTAAAAATATCCTGGAAATATTAAAATGTTCTCAGAAGACACCAGATACCATTCATAACCTCTAAATGCTGAGACCTTCGTTGCAATGAATGGAAGTCCTGGTGTGTCTGGGGAGGGGGGGTGCGGGGAGGCTTTATAATTCTCTCTTTTCTCTGCCCTTTTAAAAAATTGTCAAAACACATACAGTCAGTTCACATCTGAGATTCAACCAACCACAGGTTGAAAGTATTTGGAAGAAATAAAAATAAAAAATAACAATACAATAAAAATAATACAAATTAAAGAACAATAGAGTATGACAACTATTTACATAGCATTTGCTTTATATTAGGTATTATGAGTAACCTAGAGATGATTTAAAGTGTATGGGACGATTTGTGTAGATTATATGCAAAGAGTATGCCATTTTATACAATCTATCTCATTTTATTGTGCTTTGCTTCATTACACTTCTCAGATACTGTATTTCTGACAGATTGAAGGCTTGTGGCACCGCTGCACCAAGCACGTCTATTGGCGGCATTTTTCCAACAGCATGTGCTCACTTCGTGTCTCTGTGTCACCTTTTGTTAATTCTCATAATATTTCAAACTTTTTCATTATTATTATACATGTTATGTTGATCTGTGATGAGTGGCCTTTGATGTTACTATTGTAACTGTTTTGGGGTGCCATGAACCGCACCCATATAAGATGGAGAACATAATCCATAAATGTTGTGTGTGTTCTGACTGTTCCACCAACTGGCCGTTCCCCATCTCTCTCCCTCTCCTTGGGTATCCCTAGTCTCTGAGACACAACAATATTGAAATTAGGCCAATTAATAACCCTACGATGGCCTCTCAGTGTTCACGTGAAAGGAAGAGTCACATGTTTCTCACTTTAAATAAAAAGCTAGAAATGATTAAGCTTAATGAGGAAGGCATGTCCAAAGCCAAGACAGACTGAAAGCTATGCCTCTTATACCAGTGAACCAAGTTGTGAATGCAAAGGAAAAGTTCTTGAAGAAAATTAAAAGTAAAGTGAAACAGCCTTATTGTTGATACGGATAAAGTTTGAGTGGTTTGGATAGAAAATCAAATCTGCCACAATATTCCCTTAAGCCAAAGTCTAACCCAGAGCAAGGCTCTAACTCTCTTCAATTCAAGGCTGGGAGAGGTGACGAAGCTGCAGAAAAAAAGTTTGGAGCTAGCAGAGGTTGGCTCATGAGGTTCAGGAAAGAAGCCATTTCTACAACATAAAATGGCAAAGCAGCAAGTGCTGATGTAGGAGCTGCAGCAAGTTATCCAGAAGATCTAGCTGAGATCATTGGTGAAGGTGGCTACACTAAACAATACATTTTTAATGTAGATTAAATAGCCTCCTATTGGAAGAAAATGCAATCTAGAATTTTTATAGCTAGAAAGGAGAAGTCAACACTTGGCTTCAAAACTTCAAAGGACAGGCTGACTCGCTTATTAGGAGGTAATTAGGAGTCGCAGCTGGCTACTTTAAGCTGAAGCCAATGCTCATTTACTATTCTAGAGCCCTTGAGAATTATGCTAAATCTACTCTGCCTGTGTTCTAGAAATAGAACAACAAAGCCTAGATGACAGCACGTCTGTTTCAGCGTGGTTTACTGAATATTTTAAGCCCACTGCTGGGAACTACTGCTCAGAAAGAAAGATTCCTTTGAAAATATTACTGTTCATTGACAATGCACCTGGTCACCCAAGAGCTCTTATGGAAATGTACAGGAGATTAATGTTGTGTTCCTGTCTCTAAAACAATATCCTTTCTCTAGCCCATGGATCCAGGAGTCATTGTGACCTTCAAGTAGTATTATTTAAGAAACACATTCAGTAAGGCTATTGCTACCATAGATACAGATTCCTCTGAGGAATCTGGGCAAGGTCAATTGAAATCTTCTGGAAAGGATTCACCATTCTAGATGCCATTAGAACATTCGTGATTCACAGGAGGAGGTGAAAATCTCAGCACTAACAGGAGTTTGGAAGAAGTTGATTACAACTTTCATGGGTGACTTTGAGGGGTTCAAGACCTCAGGGGAGGAAGCAACTGCAGATGTGGTGGAAACACCAAGAGAACTAGAAGTGGAGCCTGAAGAATTGACTGACTTGCTGCAATCTCATGATGAATCTTCAAACTGATGACGAGTTGCTTCTGATAGATGAGCAAAGAAAGTCGTTTCTTGAGATGGAATCTATTCCTAGTGAAAATGCCACGAACATTGTTGAAATGGCAAATAAGGATTTAGAATAAAACATAAACTTAGTGGATAAAGCAGCAGCTGGGTAAAATGCTATCAAACAGCAGCCCATGACACAGATAAATCTTTCATGAAAGAAAAAGTCAATGAATGTGGTAAACTTGAATGTTGTCTTATCTTTTTAAATTGCCACAGTTGGCCTGGCGCAGTGGCTCACACCTGTAATCCCAGCACTTTGGGAGGCCGAGGCGGGCGGACCACAAGGTCAGGAGATCAAGACCATCTTGGCCAACATGGTAAAACCCTGTCTCTACTAAAAATACAAAAATTAGCTGGGTGTGGTGGCACGTGCCTGTAATTCCAGCTACTCGGGAGGTTGAGGCACGAGAATCGCTTGAACCCAGGAGGCGGAGGTTGCAGTGAGCCTAGATCGCGCCACTGCACTCCAGCCTGGTGACAGAGCGAGACTCTGTCTCAAAAAAAAAGAAAAAAAAGTTGCCACAGCCACCTTAGCCTTCAGCAACCACCACCCTGATTATCAGCAGCCATCAACAGCAAGGCAAGACCCTCCAGCAGCAAAAAGATTACAACTTGCTGAAATCTCAGTTGATCATTAGCATTTTTAACAATATTTTAAAATTAAAGTATATGTACATTCTTTAGACATAATGCTATTGCACACTTAGTAGTCTACAGTGTAGTGTAAACATAACTTTTATATGTACTGGGAAACCAAAAAATTCACAATTCACTTTATTGTGATACTCACTTTATTGTGGTGGTCTGGAACTGAACTTGCAGTATCTCCAGTGTATGCCTATATGAGGGACTTGAGTGTCTGCAAATTTTGGTATCCATGGGAAAACTGGAACCAATTCTCCAATACTGAGGGATGACTGTATAGAAACCCAGATAAAATAAATGTATAGCTTTATGAGTTATAAGGTGAACATCCTTAATCACTACCAAGTCATGAAACAGAACTTTGCCAGGCACCCCAGAAGCCTTCTCCCCCATGTCCCACCCTCAACTCTTTCCCTTTCCCTAGAAGTAAATGCTCTCCTGACTTTTAGAGCTATCACTTCCTGGTGTTTCTTTGCAGTTCTATCACCTAAGTGTGCATTCCTGGTCACTATAGTTTAGGCTTGCTGTTTAAAACCATTTGTTATGTCTTTTAAGTATCATTAGATTTACAGATTTCTCCTTTATTTTTCTAAAATACAGGGACACTTAACATGTAGAGTTTCTCACAGTCTGAGTTGTGCTGATTGGGTACTCATGGCACAGTTCAGCATGTTCTTCTGAGCTCTGTATTTCCCTAAAATTGACAGCTGAAATCAGAGGTTTTATCTGTCTCATTTCCAACCCCTTTGGCAAGATTATAGGTGGTGGTATGTTCTTTCACTGGGAAGCACATAATGTCTGTGTTCTCTCCCTCCCACCTCCTCCTCTTCCTCCTACATTCTTCTTCTCCTCGTCCTCTTCCTCCTCCTTCTCCTCTTCTCTTCTTCCTCCTCCTCCATCTTCTTTTACATCCCTCTCTCTCTCTCTCTTTCTGCCCCTTCCAACTCATGCTGTTGGCCACAGCTGATATTGATGTCAATGACTGGATCCATTAGCTCATTAAGGACTCTAAAAGGGTGACAATCTAATTCTATAGTTTCTTATTTAATTATTTAAATACTTTTATGAAGAGATACTTTCTCTCATCTACAATTTGGCCACCCAGTGGATGGTACCTTTCATACAGGAAAGGCAAGATAAATGCTTCATTCTTTCCCTTTATTTACTACTTTTCAAGATAATGAATTATTTCTCTATCATGCTATGAAGGTGACCATCTGCTTTTAAAAATATCATTATGAACTTGCATATGTAAACACATTTGATGGGTTTTGATCTATTTTAATTATTATTCTTGTTGGCTTTCAAATTGCCCATCTTTAGCCTGGGAACCTCTTCAGGTTGGCTCCTGAGTGCTTTGGGGCACAACTCCACTGGTCTTTGGTAGCTTTCTCACTGCCTGATATGACAGAGGCTCTAGGCTCACCTTGTACATTTCTGACCCAGACATGCAACTGGCCATTTCTCCCAAGATGCTCTGTTTATTTTAGTGAGAAATAGTATTTCAAGCCCACAATCTGGGTATCAGAGATGTCACTGCTACTCAGAATTAATCATTGTTTCTAGGCCTCTTCACTAGACAGAGCTAGAAAATTATATTCTTGAAAAGTTAAAATACCATCACACTGATACTTCCAATTCAAATTTAGGGCAACAGGGTTTTTTTACTTCATTGTCTTCATGTTACATTTTTATCTCCTTTCTTCTACATCAATAATTCTTGATCTCAAGGACCCAGGAAATGAGGGGATTAGAATATCCCACGATGACTCATTTACTTTATCCCAAAGTACACACACAACAGTCCCAGAATAACAATACCAATCTACAGCATCTATATGATTCTTGAGAGCAGTTAAATTTTCTTTTTGCATATAGCTTCCATCATTCTTTCCTTGTCCCATTTTTTTCATATTGGTGCTATGTTCACACCAGATGAGCTTTGGGGCATTACACATTATGTACGTCCCTTTCAGCCCACATTTCATCTTAGTTCTACAAGAGACCATATGTTGAACACACACCACCAGTTCTTATGTGGATGTCCCTTTAGACATTTTGGTTTTCTGAAGCTCTTCTCTAGTAGATTTTTAAGGAAGACCTCCTGGATCTTCCCCAAGGAAGAGCACAGGGTTTGTGTGCTCAAGAGAAGAGGGAAATGAGTTTGGTGAGCAGCTATCCAGTGTCTGCCAGGGTCTGAAGATCAAGCAGACAACCCGTGCAGAAGGCCCGAGCATAGGGCCTGGCATGTAGAGGAAGCTGCAGGCTAAGTATCACCATTCAAATGTCAAAAGTTGGCTTGAATCTAGTTGTAGTCTACTCAAGTGTGACTCGAGGGCTCTTCAGTCTGTCCCTTCAGGAGATAAAGCGAGTCTGTGACATGGCCACAGATGCCTGCAGTCCCAGCCCCCTGGCCAGAAGCATTTCTGTAGGTTACAGCTGAGAGCCTTCAGCCAGGTCAGTATGAAATGAAAATGAAAAGCTCATATTTTGTTGTTGTTTTTTTTTTTTGAGGAGGGAGAGGGTATATTAACGGCATTCTTCAGTAACGATAAGAATATGTTTCTTTTCTTTTTTTTTTAAGACAGGGTCTCTCTCTCTGTCACCCAGGCTGGACTGCACTGGTGTGATCTTGGCTCACTGCAACCTCTGCTCCCCAGGCTCAAGTGATCCTCCTACCTCAGCCTCCCAAAGTGCTGGGATATACAGGCATGAGCCACCATGCCTGGCCAAGAGAATGTGTTTCTTAAAAATACTCAATACTTTCACTTAATTGGTACTTTTCTCTGCTTTTCCTTGATATGTATTTATTTATTTCTATTGTGGTAAAAAGAAAACACATAACATTAAATTTACCATCTTAACTATGTTTAAGTGTACAGTTCAGTAGTATTCATATATTCACATTGTTGTGCAATAGAGCTCTAGAATTTTTTCAAAACCCCATACCCCTTGAACAACAACTCCCAATTTCCCCCTATTTGTAGTCAATTTTATGTATGGTTTCTGTTGCAGGACAGTAATATTTGATTGCCACATAACTAACTATCCCATGTTGTCTATCATGCTTTCAGATTTTGCTCTTCCTTAAAGAGAGCTACCCCAATCATTACAGACATATTCCTGATTATTTTCTCCTCATAGTTGTACGTGCAGCCACATGTATATGTACATGCAGTTGTACATGCATCCTTTACTTTCTACACGCAGCTCTTCTATTTCTCCAGCATGTCTGCATACAGGGGTGGTCAGTTTAAGTCTTCTGGGGTACAATCATGAAGTTGGCGTTAAAAATGCAAGAGATTTATTGGGGATAATGCCTGGGAACAATAAAAGGAGAAGAAGCAGGAGGAGGCAGGGAAAGACTTCAGACTATGAGGAAGGTCAGATATCTATGAAAGGAGAAGGGGAAGAAAGGAGAGAGAGCCTTGGACTGTGGAGCAGCCTCTGAGAAAGCCTCAGCCAGGCCAGAGGGAGTGCTAGAGCAAAGACGGCCTGCAGAGGACACCCAGGCCAGGGACAGGAATTAGCAGGCTCAAGTTCTTTCACTGTGTCCTCAAGGGCCGGCTGTCTGGGAGAAGCAAGGCCTCACCTCCAGTGCTGCAGGTGACCCAGGGGGCTGCAGCTGGGACCTATCAGGGAACTACACCCTCTGTCACGGGGGCAAGCATAGCAGTGCCCTTTCATGGCTGCCACTGGCAGGGAACAGGAATCCTTAATGTTTTTCCCAGCAGATATCCAACTATTCCAACATAGTTCATCTTCAATGATACAGAACACGCTCTCTACCATATTCTAAATTCCCAAACATACATTTCACTAATGTTCCACTATTTTAATGACAGTAGCTAGAATACACTTTGATATAAAGTAGATTAAGTTTCCTCCTATTGTTCTACCTCTTCCACATTTCTTAGTTATATTTATTCCTTTCAAGTAAACTATGGGACTTTAGGCAAGTTACTAAATCTCTGTGCTTCAATTTCCTCATCTATAAATAGGAGATAATGATAGTGCCTTTTCATAGCATTGTTGAGGAATCACATGAGATAATGCATGTAAGACACTTAGTACATCCAGGAACTGATAAATAGTAAGCAACCAAAAAACAGTAACAATAAAAATAAGGGATTTTATTGTTGTAAAAGGGGTCCTTCTTGTAGAGCTCATAAACATCATTGGGATTGCTTTGCATTTGTAGGGTGATTAACAAAAAACATGTATTTTTTTTTTAATTCGCATCTGAAATATGTAATGTTTCAGTCTATTTTTATGCTCTCTTGAATGTTATTCCTTTCTCTTCTCCATCTGTACTTGCTTCTTGGTGAACCAATGCAGACTCTGGGCTTTACAAATCATCTACACACCAAGCACCCCCAAGCTGCAACTCCAGCCCAAACCTCTTTCCCAAGCTCTAGATTCTCATGTGCTCAACACATCGCCACATATATCTAACACAACATGTAGACATCGCCAAGTTAATAGGTCTCAAACCTGTTCTTCCTCTAAAAATATGCTCCGCTTACAACTGTCTCTGTCTCAGTTCATGACATTTCTACCCTTTCACTTCCTCAGGCCAAAAAACTCTTATCTGTTCCTTGTCTTTTTTTTTTTTTTTTTTTTTTTTTTTTGAGATGGAGTCTTACTCTGTCGTCCAGGCTGGAGTGCAGTGGTGCGATCTCGGTTCACTGCAACGTCCACCTCCTGCGTTCAAGCGATTCTCCTGCCTCAGCCTCCCGAATAGCTGAGACTACAGGTGTGTGCCATCACGCCTGGCTAATTTTTTGTATTTTTAGTAGAGACAGGGTTTCACCATGTTAGCCAGGATGATCTCGATCTCCTGACCTCATGATCTGCCTGCCTTGGCCTCCCAAAGTGCTGGGATTACAGGCATGAGCCACCACGCCCGGCCCCTTGCCTCCATTTTTACTGTCACACTCCACATCTGATCCTTGGGGGAAATTCTGTTGTTTCTACCTTCAAAGCCTTCGAAGCACATGCAGTAACTAAGCACCGGCCATCACATCCATTGCTACCGGCCAGCCCCAGCCACATTGTCTGTCCCTCATCTGGCCTCCAGTTTCTCACCCTACTGAAGGCAGCAGCCAGAAGGATACAATGAGAAAGTGAAATGATTCTAACCCTCTGCTCAGAGACCTCTAAAGCCTCCACCTTTCACTCAGAGCAAAAGCCACATTTTCACAATGACTTCTAAGAGCGTTATGATCTCGCCCTGTGGCTGCCCCTCTGACACTGAAAGGTGACCTGCTGCTGTCCCTCCCTCACTGTGGGAGGCCACCAGCAGCACAGGCCACCAAGCATTCCAGGGACACTGGAAGCTCCAGGCCTGTGGGCCAGCTATTCTCTCAGACCGGAGCACGGCAGATGTCTGCAGATGAACTCCCTTCTCTCCTTCAAGTTTGGGGGCAGGTGTCTCTCAGAGTGGCCTGCCCTGGCCTCCTAGTTACAACTGGAGTCTTCGCTCTCCTCCCCCTTCCTGGGACTCCTGTTGTGTCTGCATTTTGTTTTTTATTAGGTTGGTGCAAAAGTAATCGCAGTTTTGCCATTAAAAGTCATGGCAGAAACCGTGATTGCTTTTGCATCAACCTAATATCTCCCTATCAATGATCACTTTCAAACATTCTAAAGAATTTACTTACTGTAATCGTGGTTTATAGTCTATTTTTAAATTCTAGAATGTAGGCTCCACAAAATAAGAGATCTGTTTTGCTCACTGCAGTATCCCAAGCACCTAGAATAGTGCCAGACACATGGTAGGTGAACAACAAATATGTATGAAGTGGCTTCCCTCATTTAGATCTCTCCCAGTTGAAAGATATTTTTTACATTTTTATTCAAGCATATTACTCTATGTATAATAATGATGCAAACTTAATTTTTTTTTTTTGAGACAGAGTCTTACTCTTTTGCCCAGGCTGGAGTGCAGTGACACCATCTCGGCACACTGCAACCTCCCTTCCCGGGTTCAAGCGATTCTCCTGCCTCAGCCTCCCGAGTAGCTGGTACTACAGGGGCGTGCCACCACACCTGGCTAATTTTTTGTATTTTTAGAAGAGATGGGATTTCACCGTGTTAGCCAGGATGGTCTCGAACTCCTGACCTCGTGATCTGCCTGCCCTGGCCTCCCAAAGTGCTGGGATTACAGGCGTGAGCCACCGTGCCCAGCTGCAACCTTAATTTAATGATTAACTTATTCTAATGCTTATCACTAGTCTTTCATATTACAATTTCTTCACCTTGAGATTAACAAAAAATTGACCATCACCTCTCTTTTAGCAAGAAAGGAAGGCAGTTCAGTGGTGGCTCCCTCTCAGGCCCTGTGTTAGCACAGGCTGTTCAAGCTGCCCCTCCCTGCCTCCTCTGCCCTCCAGTCCTCCAGCGTCCAGCACAAGGCCCTTCCTCCCCAAGTCCCAAGGCCCACCTCATTTCCTGCTTTAGGAAGATTGACAGGGAACCTCTGTGTTCCCAGCAATCACAAAAAGTGTGATGTTGGCACAGCTACAACGTCTTTTGTTATCTTGTCAAATCCATACTTTACTCACCTCACAAGATTGTCGGGAAGACTATAGGAAAAAGTCTAATAATTTGATAAAAAATGTGCAAAAGATTTAAATAGACATTTCTCAAAAGAAGACATCCAAATAGCAAACAGGCATATGAAAAGGTGCTCAACATCACGGATCATCAGAGAAATAAAATCTAAACTGCAATGAGATATCATCTCACCCCAGTTAAAATGGCTTTTATCCAAAAGACAGGCAATAATAACAAATGCTGATGAGGGTGTGGAGAAAAGGGAACCCTCGTACACTGTTGGTGGGGATATAAATTAGCACAACCACTACAGAGAACAGTTTGGAGGTTCCTCAAAAAACTAAAAGTTGAGCTACCATATGATCCAGCAATCCCACTGCTGGGTATATACCCAAAAGAAAGGAAATCGGTATATCGAAGAGATATCTGCACTATGTTTGTTGCACCACTGTTTACAAAAGCTAAGATTTGGAAGCAAACTCAGTGTCCATCAACAGACAAATGGATAAAGAAAATGTGGTACCAGATACACAACGGAGTACTATTCAGCCGATCCTGTCATTTGCAACAACATGGATGGAACTGGAGATCATTATGTTAAGTGAAATAAGCCAGGCACAGAAAGACAAACATCACATGTTCTCACATATTTGTGGGATCTAAAAATCAAATCAATTGAATTCATAAACTTAGAGAGTAGAAGGTTACCAGAGGCTGGGAAGGGTATTGGGGGATTGAGGGGAGGTGGGGACGGTTAACGGGTCCAAAAAAAAAATGAATAAAACCTACTATTGGCCGGGCGCAGTGGCTCACGCCTGTAATCCCAGCACTTTGGGAGACTGAGGTGGGCGGATCATGAGGTCAGGAGATTGAGACCATCCTGGCTAACATGGTGAAACTCCATCTCTACTAAAAATACCAAAAAAAAATTAGCCAGGCATGGTGGCGGACACCTGTAGACCCAGCTACTCGGGAGGATGAGGCAGGAGAATGGCATGAACCCAGGAGGCGGAGCTGGCAGTGAGCCGAGATCACGCCACTGCACGCCAGCCTGGGCGACAGAGCAAGACTCCATCTCAAAAAAAAAAAAGACTGACCATTTGATAGCACAATAGGGTGACTATAGTCAATAATAACATACTTGTGTGTGTATGTATATACATATGTAAACATATATACACATAAATACATATATATAGATATATATGCACACACATATATATGTGTCTGTGTGTATATATATAGAGAGAGAAGAGAGAGAGACAGGATCTCACTCTGTCACCCAGGCTGGAGTGCAGTGGCATGATTTTGGCTCACTGCAAGCTCTGCCTCCTAGGCTCAAGGAATCCTCCCACCTTAGCCTCCCAAGTAGCTGCGACTACAGGCACGTGCCACCACGCATGGCAAATTTTTGTATTTTCTGTAGAGACAGGGTTTCGCCATGTTGCCCAGGCTGGTCTCAAACTCCTGAGCTCAAGTTATCTGCCCACCTTGGCTTCCCAAAGTGCTGGGATTACAGGCACGAGCCACCACGCCCGGTCTTAATTGCATATTTTTTAATAACTTTAATAATGTAATTCGATTATTTGCAACTCAAAGGATAAATGCTTGAGGGGATGGATACACTATTCTCCATGATGTGCTTATTTCACATTTCATGCCTGTATCAAAACATCTCATGTACCCCATAAATGTATACACCTACTATGTACCCACAAAAATTTATAAAAATTAAAAGAATTTCAATAAAAGATTGTTGGGAAGATAATGTCTGTGCACAGGTTTTATTTCATGAACTGCAAAGTAGCCCTGCAAAGTTAAAATGTTACATCCATTTGATTCTATAATAAAAATGTGTCTGCCTGCTTGTGGTGCAGCCTATATATACCCTGCACCTTTTTCCAGGGAGCTTCTGTGGAGGACACAGTTGTTAGAGTGGCCCCCACAGCTGTGTCCAGAGCCCTAAAACCATGAGGCTCACTCAGCCTGCTCTGTGGATGCCGCACCCATCTGCATCTAATGCCTCCTCCTGCTACCTTATGTCCCAGCAGGGTAGAGGGGTAACAATGGCACTTTCAAGGAATCTGGCCTCAAATCTTAGCTGCCTTCCTTTGTTGAAGATACTATTTGGAAAAGTTCATTCCAAAACATCTCTCAACGGCAATTAGTGTGCCTAGGCTGAAATATCATCGCTTTCCTGATGTCAGAAGAGAGGTTTCATCCTTTGGGATTCAGATGAAATTGGCTTAAAGTTAGACCCTGTGCGGTAGAAGCCCCCCATATTCCTTCCCAAAGGTCCCAGAAACCCAGAAAGAGAGTGTTTTGCCCTAGAGAGTTGAATCCATCTGGAGGGCAAATTGGGGGTAGAAAAGGGTTCTTGGTGGCTGGGTCACAGGTCTTCTTCTCCCTCTCTCATCACACTGATTGTCCCTTTTGCTCTAATTCTGAGCCTGTGATTAGAGGCTGGTGAAGTGGTGATGAGAACCCCACAGCTGTGTCACAGCTGCCTTTTGGGACTGAATTTTCCATGCCAGCTGCCTTACAAGACGATGGGGTGGCAATCCGCTTGTCCTTGCTTCTTAGAATCCCACTCACCTAGAATGAGTCTTTCCATAAGGCTGGCCCACATCTGCTGGGGACAGGCAGGGAGAGCAGATTCAGAATGAAGAAAACACTCCAGTCAATTCCTTCCAGCAAAGCTGGCTGCTGCTGCGGCTCTGTCTTTCAGGGAAGACATTCAGTTTTTGTCATTTGAAAAATTATGGCTAATTCCTGTGAGTTCAAGTAGCTCTTGTTGTGTTTGGAAGCAAAAGAGTCCTAGTTACAACACAGCCCCAAACCCCAGCCTGCTGAGTTGAGATGAGATGAGTCTTAGGATAAAATGAAACACCACCAAGGGCTGTGCAGGGATGAGGCAGCCCTTTCTTCTCCATTTGGGCCCACTGTTTTCTCTCTCTCATAGGACTACAGAACACACAGCTGTAAACACATTTTTTTCTACTTGTGACCATTTCCGTGTTGCCCTCAAGGTGGCCAGAGTGCAGGGGCATCATCTTTCTGAAGGGTGAGGCTTTGCTGTGGGTCCACAGGGCTTTGTTCAGTCTAAACCTCATTGCTGTTGTACCTTTTAGGATGTCATTGTCTCAAAGAAAAATCTAAACAGGGAACAGTGGCAAGAAAGTCAGTAAATAGATTACCATGTTTGTCTCCTTTCAGCCGTAGATTCCATGGCAACTTGAAAATAAGACCTTTGATTTGCTGGATGGCCAAGCCAAGTACTCTAGCTAAACAAGAAGAGGGGTCCTGGGCAAAAAGCTTCCCAGAGACCCCCAACCTCATTTGAGTTGTCTTTAACCCTCTCTACCCTCCTTAATCAGCAGAGCACTGAGTTATGAAGAACAACTCAACTTTGTCAAACTTTGTCTAAATTTGTGGATACGTGAGATTTCAAAGCTGTCTTATGCTTCTAGTAAGCTTCCCCAGGTAACCCGCTAGAGACTCTGGGGGCACAAACCCACTTTTCTCTGCCAATGGAATCATTTCAATAGAAAAATTTAAAAGCACTCTTTTATGGGCCAGGGATCAGCTAATGATGGTATACTGGCCAAATCTTGCCCACAGGTATTTTTTGTGAGTAAAGTTGTATTGGAACATAAATATGCTCATCATTGGCATGCGTTGTTTTCACACCACAACAGCACAGTTAAGTTGTTACAACAGAGACAGCTGGCTGAGGAAATCTAAAAGATACTATGTGGACCTTTACAGAAAAAGTGTATATAACTCTGCCCTAGGCTAAATAATTGGAGAATTAAAGATAAACAACAACAACAACAAAAAGAAACGGAGAATTAAGGAGTCATGAGCCATGGCTCATTAGCTAATCAATAACTCAAAAAATAGCAAGATAAGAGGGATAACTCCAACCCACACATGCACGGAACCTCGTGTGTCAGCGTTTGCCACATCTCTCGCCCGCGCTCTTCCTCCAGGATTTCCCACGCAGCAGGTGGGAAAGCGACCCCTGTAGATGGAGCAGGAAGCAGGGCTCCAGGAAGGACACCTGCAATTAACATCTATTTAAAAAGCGAAACAACACTGATTAATTCCAGGAAAAAAAAATCTAAGTACAAGAAATGACTCTATTGTTCTACTAGATCCAGTTGTGAAGAATATTTGCAATCATATGGAACACACATGTTGAATCTTGATTTAAGCTTTAAAATTGTGCTGTAACTTTATCAGGAGATTGAGGAAGAGTAAAAGTGAGTGAAGAGAGTATAAGAGAATTAAATCCTTATTTTGTAGATTAGAAAGTCAGTAGAAGCTACACTAAAGTGAAAACATGGAGCATGTTTTCTGAACAGGAGCTAAACCCCAGAATGAAAAGAGTTGAACTTGTTTTTGTCTTGTGTGGGGAGAGGCAATAGCAGGGACAGGTCAGGGACAGAATGCTGAATAACATTTGAATTTCAAGTATGATATGGATAGCTTTAAAAACAATGGTTGAAAACAACAGTAGGAAGGGATAGAAAATCAAGTCTACTACCCCAGCGTGATGGGCTAATGGTGTCTTTCCAAATTCATATGACCTCAGCACGCGACTATTTGGAGGCAGTCTTTAAAGATGAAATAAGTTAAAATGAGGTCATTAGGGTGGGCCCTAGTCCATTAAGACAGCTGTTCTTGTTATGGGAAAGGGGTCCTGATCTAGACCCTAAGAGAAGGTTCTTGGATCTTGCGTAAGAAAGAATTCTAAGTCCATTAAGTGAAAGCAAGTTTATGAAGAAAGTAAGGGAATAAAAGAATGACTACTCCATAGGCAGAGCAGCCCTGAGGGCCACTGGTCGACCATATTTATAGTGATTTCTTGATTATATACTAAACAAAGGATGGATTATTCATGAGATCTTTGGGAAAAGGGGTGGGTAATTCCCAGAACTGAGGGTTCCTCCCCTTTTTAGACCATTTACGGTAACTTCCTGACATTGCCATGTCATCTGTAAACTGTGCTGGCACTGATGGAGTGTCTTTTAGCATACTAATGCATCATAATTAGCGTACAATGAGCAGCGAGGATGGCAATGGGTCACTTTCATTGCCATCTTGGTTTCAGTGGGTTTTGGCCGGCTTCCTTACCATGACCTGTTTTATCAGCAAGGTCTTTATGGCCTATATCTTGTGCTGACCTCCTGTCTCACCCTGAGACTTAGAATGCCTAATCTCCTGGGATCGTAGCCCAGTAGATCTCAGCCTTATTTTACCCAGCCCCCATGCAAGACGAAATTGCTCTGGTTCAAACACTTCTGACATCCTGCCAAACAGCAGACACATGCAGGGGGAAAAAACATCCATCTGCAACCCAGGATCCAAATTTCAAAAGAAAAAATTCTGCCCACACATTGATCTTTCCGTCTTCATAACTAGCAAACAATTTGTAAAGCGCCCCCCTGCAGCACTTTGTTAACGCAGCTGAAACAGACTAAGGCCCCCAGATTCCCTGAAGTGGAAGTGGACTGGTGTGACGTGGATATGACTGGCTCTGATGGCGGGGGACGAGCTTCTCAGATCCATGCCTTTGGGGCAGCTGCTGCACTGAGCTTATACCCAGAAGTGGTTCCTTCCAGTGGGTTCTTAGTCTGGCTGACTTCAAGAATGAAGCCACGAACACTTCTGGTAAGCGTTAAGGTTCTTAAAGATGGTGTGTCTGAGTTTGCTTCCTCATATGTTCAGATGTGGCTAGAGATTCTGCCTTCTGGTGGATTTGTGGTCTCCCTGACTTCAGAAGTGAAGCTGCAGATCTTCGCCGTGAGTTACAGCTCTCAAAGATGGAGCACCCAGTTGTTCTTCCTGGTGGGTTAGTGGTCTTGCTGGTTTCAGGAGTGAAGCCGAAGACCACCTTGGTGAGTGTTACAGCTCATAAGTTATTATAAGCTCCGGAGTTATTCCTTTCTCCCGGTGGGTTCATGGTCTCACTGGCTTCAAGACTGAAGCTGCAAACCTTCCCAGTGAGTGTCACAGCTCAAAGTCCAGAGTTATTCGTTCCTTTTGGTGGGTTCATGGTCTCTCTGGCTTCACAAATAAAGCTGCAGACTTTCCCAGAGAGTGTTACACCTCCTACAGGTAGGGCAGACCCAGAGTGAACAGCAGCAAAATCTACTGCAAAGAGCAAAACAACAAAGCACTCACACGGTTAAAAAAGTCCCAACAGCCGTCCCAGTGCGTTTGGGTGGCCTGCTTTTATTCCCTTATTTGGCCCCCACCCACATCCTGCTGATTGGTCCATTTTACAGAGAGCTGATTGGTCCATTTTACAGAGTGCTGATTGGCCCGTTTTACAGAGTGCTGATTGGTCCGTTTTTACAGAGTGCTGATTGGTGTGTTTACAAACCTTTAGCTAGACACAGAGCACTGATTGGTGCATTTACAATCCTTTAGCTAGACAGAAAAGTTCTCCAAGTCCCCACCCCACCCAGAAACCCAGCGGACTTCACCTGTCAAGCTGAGCTGAGTTCTTGATTTTTCTCCCACTGGAAGGTGAACATTGTTCGGGGTTCCTCATCTCGCCGTGGCTCTGAGTGGGCTAAGTATGACTGCAAAGCATGGCACTTTCACTTGGCAAGTCCCTCCCCTCACTCACTACAGCAAACAATTCTTTAGTCCCTGTGCAGAAACTTTGTTTGTTTGTTTGGGGCTTTACTTTTTGGAAGCCACGGAGACACACTGTACAAAGGTTTTTGTGGAAAGCAAATTCCCTTTCCTTTTATTTCTTTATTTATTTTTCCTTTTTGGCAGATGCCAAGGTCATCTTTCTGTTTGTACTACAGATACGCTGTAATTGATTTTCTGAGCGAACCTCTGCATGTTCCTACGACATTTTGTGATCTTCCAAGTGAACAACCTGACAGTGCCAACATTTATACTGAAGTAAAAGAACTCCTGAAAATTCTCATATAAATGTCAGCAATATTGTGGAAGTTTGACCACTTTCATGAGTCCATACATTGGAAATCAAAGTAATAAGGAAATTTCTTAACTCTATTAAAATCATTTTTTCTTCTTTGTATTTTTTTTTCAGTCTGCTAACAAACACTTACAGCCTGACTAGTTATTCTAGTTCAATTTTGTCTTGTGTGCGTGTGTTTGGGTGCAGACATGTATTTGTGTGCTTCTCAACTTAATTCTTGTTACATTGGTTTTCCACCGGGCGTGGTGGCTCACGCCTGTAATCCCAACACTTTGGGAGGTTGAGGTGGGCAGATAACCTGAGGTCAGCAGTTCAAGACCAGCCTAGGCAAGAAGGCGAAATCCCATTTCTACTAAAAATACAAAAGTTAGTTGGGCGTGGTGGCATGCCACTATAATCCCAACAACTCAGGAGAATCACTTGAACCCAGGAGGTGGAGGTTGCAGTGAGCCGAGATCGCACCACTGCACTCCAGCTTCGGTCACAGAGCAAGACTCTGTCTCAAAAATAAAAACAACCCCTCCCATCAAAAAATTGTTTTTCGAAAACAGTAGAGACGGAGTTATACTTCCAAATTGCTTGCACTCATTTTAAGCACTGGAAGTGCTGTCCTGGGAATCTTGTTGGGACTGAAAATTCACCAGAAGAGAGAAAACAGATTTGATGTGTCCTCTTTCCAACCCAAGCTGCTTCCCATGCTGTGAGCATTATCAGAGAAGGAGACAGAGGAGGTAAGGAGGCCATATTAATGGCTTGGCTTTGCTTTGGGGCATCTATTAAAACTTGCTGCTATGGCCAGTTTTTGTTGCTCCTGTTGATTCTTTGCTTTTGTGTTTTATTATTCTGGATTTGGGGGCTTTATTTTCTAATAAAGTAGTGTGTCTGTATGTTTTCATGAATGGCCCTACTAGAGTCACTGTCTCTTGAGTTATCGTGGTGTGGGACGCTTTCCCTCGCTGCAGATAGACTCATGCACACCTAGCATTACACAGGGCTCTGTCCTCAGAACAGCCAAGTGCCTGGAAGGCAATAGCTTTCTTGATTCTCTTTTGCAAGTGCTATCTTTGTGTTCCTTCATTTTTTTTTTTTGATAACTCTCCTAAGCCATTATAATAACTGGGACCCAGCGATTGTGTAAGGAAGACTGCCTTTATTTGCAGAAAACAGAGAATCCCAACAAGTGATATGACTGTCTCATTCACTGGTGTGAGATCTGTAATGACTATGAAGTAGCTAGCAGCTAGAACTCACCGTTATACGGCAGAGACCAGGCATACCATCTCTGGCAATGTTCTGTAAAAAACAATAATACATGTATCAGATCCTCATTTGCATAATAGTAACAAAATTCAGTTCCTTAAAAATCTAGAGTGTGTTTTCTACATACTTGCTTCCTTCATTTTCACAATGAATTATTTTGCACTGCTCATTTCACAGTTCCAGGAAGTTCCTGCCAGTAGCTCATTTAAAGGACAAACTTGCTTTATATATCTCAAGGAATTCAGATGATGAAATCATCTGAACTAACCAAGAAGTGAAATGCTAATGTTCTAGAGGTGTACTTTCACTTCTTTGTTAAATACTGTACTATATTATGAAAATATAGTCAAGGAATTATTAAGTAACAGTATAGGTGACATGCTAAAATAAACTTATCTGTAATAGGTATGACCTACATTTTTTAGTTTTGTGGAATACTGAGAATTAACAACATGAAAAAACTGCTTAATATAAGCACATTCATGCAAATCTGATGTGGCTTGAAAAGAAATTAATCCTTGAGACAAAATATGTGGTTCACTTATTCTACATATCTGTACTATCCTCTAGGAAACTTTCACAGTATTGAGTCGCTGGTGTCATAAATCTGTGACAACACATAGCAAATCTTACGTAACACACAGTTGCAAGTATTTCCTATTGCTGTAAATTTGGTTGATAATACTTTGCTTCATTTAGAGGTTAGAAGAATTGTTCATTTTTCAATTAAGTTTCATGGTTAAATGGTTTAAACTGAAGTGACATAAAACAATTATTTTCATTTAATATATACTTTATCATAATTATAAATCAAATAGTCTTTGGAAAATGCTATATTTTTGTTTAATTAGCAATTAAATGGGAGATTCATAGATTTCCCTGAGAAAGTTGTTCTAATATTCAGGATAGAAGATCACTTTTCATACATCTGCCGGCCGCACAAGCACATGCCTTCCGCCTGACTGACCTTTGCCTTCTACGTTACTTACCCTTCCAGCTTGGTTTCTAGGACTTTCTACAAGAGCGAAGTGTGCCTCTTCTTCCCTTAACCCCAGCAGCCCATCTCTCATCCACTTGATGTCCTCTGAAACTGGAACCAAATGCTCCACTTTGCAAATCCCCACAATTGCCAACCTCACCTGACAAGGCACCCTCAGAGAGACTGATCCAAAAATCTGAAGTCAAGCGTTTATTTGAAATCATTGAGTCAAATACAAGTAAATCCCCTTGCCCCAATAAAGAGGAGCAGTTATACGACAGAGGTACAGAACACCAAAGACCATACATTTATTTATCAAAAGACTCGCAACACTGGGGGCCGGGGACGACGGCTTACACCTGTAATCCAAGCACTTTGGGAGGCTGAGGTGGGCAGATCACTTGAAGTCAGGCGTTCGAGACCAGCCTGGCCAACATGGTGAGACCCTGTCTCTATTAAAAATACAAGAAATAGCCATGCATGGTGGTGCGTGCCTATAATTCCAGCTACTTGTGAAGCTGAGGCATGAGAATAGCTCAAACCTGGGAGGTGAAGGTTGCAGTGAGCTGAGATCGTGCCATTACACTCCAGCCTGAGTGACACAGCGAGATTCCATCTCAAAAAAAGAAAAAAAAAAAAAAAAAGAGTGGCAACACTGAGTAAGCCTGAATTTGTTGTCCAAGAAGTCCAACTACAAAGGTTAGTTCCCCAGGAGACTCTCAGAAGTGGGCTAATCTGTCCAGCTACTGTTCCGGCTCTTCCATATTGGATGTCTGTGGCTTAAGACACCTCTGAAATGCCTAATCAGTGCAAAACAAAAACAAAAGAAAACAAAGACAACTGCCACTAACAGAAACCAATGCACAGGAGCAGGCTATCCCTGCGTGTCATTTTTCATGATCTATAATGTTGGGATGTCCTCATGTCTGAAATTCTGCAGTTACGGATTAAATCTTGTTTCCTGGTAAAAAGTTGCCGTGCTGAAAAAGAAAAGTGATATATCGGATCATTTCCTTTTTCCCGGGCCTTGCCCTTGAGCTGAAGAATGCTATTTATTATTTTATACTCCTCCTGACATTGTCTTATTGTCTTGCTGCATACAATCTGTCCTCAAACTGAATCTCCAAATTTCCTGATTCTTTTGAGTAACTCTGGTACCAAGACTTGAAAGACAGCTCAGCTAAGAGAGAAATTCTCTAACCAAAAAGAAGAAGAAGGAGGAGGGGGAGTAAAGAAAGCAAAAGGAAAGACACTCAAGGCAATTAAAACTTTAATTTTTCATGACTCACGTTTCTATAAATGTAAATGACTAATAGACACCATGAAATATTAATCAAGTCAGTAATCCAGGATTATATATGATGCCAAATTGCTCCCTGTTGCCAGTGAAAAAGCTATCAGGCAGCAATTTCTGCAAAGAAACACAAGCTTCCAAATGCCCTGACAGGGGAGTGAGATCTCACTTGGTGCTTCATTTTTCATAAGGACCAGTCTTGGATTGGAAGGCTGTGCTGTTCTCAATCGCAGGACAAAAAGGAGAACGACACGGGAAGATGCGGGACAGACCTACACGGAAATCTAGCGGGGACTGTCATCTGATATTGCAGATGCTTTACCAGAGGGCCTGCTACTCACCAGGATTAAACTCTGGGAGCATATGTGTTTAGGCATCAGGGGATCATATTAGAGGGAAGGCCTTGCTGGGGACTAAACTTGTTTTATTAGTTTCTTTTCTTCAGCAAAATAGGTTACAGGCCATGTCACAGTAGAGCAAATGCTATGAGTAGTGGCCTCTGGAAAGGGTGTTTTGGGGGTTCCTGGAAGTCACGGCATATGGCCTCCCCTTGCAGGTGCAGCTGTGCAGGAAGAAGAGAGAGCTCACCTGGAAGATGGGAGCCAGTGACTCCGGGTCCCTGATCAGAGCTCCCAGGACCAGCTTGAGCCCTGAGAAGAAGCTGATCCCTGGAAGCTGACATTTTGGGAGCAGAGACTGGGGCCTCATGGTTGGCTTAGTGCTAAGGGTGCATGATTGTCTTCCCTAGAACTGCACCCAGGACAGTCTTCCCAGCCAGCAAAGGGTCACCTCATCAGGGGATGAACAACACTGTCATCTAGGAGCCATCCTTCAGCAGTTACATCATGTGCCAGGGGATGAGCACAGAACTGAACTGATCGACTCTAGTTCTCTCTCCTAGTGGCATGTGAAGGCTGAGCCAACCTACTACAGGTGGCCTAAGGGTCCCTGGACTTTCTAGACAATGAAGGATGGAGTGGGATGAGAGCCTCAACAGGGAAATACTGATTTTCTGATAATGGGGAACGTGGTATGAACAATTATTTTGTGGCAGAAACTGTTATCTGTGGACCCAGCAGCCTTTCTCTGCTAGAGCCCACCGCTCATGACAGAGACTTAAAATGCCAAGAACTTGCTCTCCCAGACTGTCTTCATATGTAGTCCGGTTTTGGCCAATGAGACCCTGAGATAGTTTACTAGGAGCTTGAGGGAACATTTTTTTGTCTCTTGATAAAAATAGAGGGCTAAACAAAGAGAACTTGCGTCTTTTTTCCTGTCTTGAACATGGTTTGAGTGAATACATGACATTTGGAGCTGTGGCAGCAATATTGTGACCATGAGGAAAAGGCTGGGAGAATCACATGTAAGTCAACCCAGAGCCCTGATACTGCACAACCACCAACCAACACTGGAATCACCTACTTCAGGACTTCTCATTAGGTGAGAAAAATATCCACTCCATTTAGAAGTTTCTTTTAGTTAGGTATTACTATTAGTTGCAGTTGAAAACATTTTCATTGGTTAGTAATGTCTTCGATTGCAAATGACAGAAAAACCCAGCTAACCCTGGCTTAAAACATAGGAACATATACTTCTTACTTAATAGGAAGTCTAAGGGTAGATAGTCCCAAAGTTGGCTCAGTAGTTCAACCATGTCATCAAGAACCCAGGCTCTTCCCATATTTCAATAGGCTTTGACCTTTGGTTGTTGCCTCATGGTTGCAAAATAACTGCTGCAGTTCCAAGCATTCCATATTGGCATAGGATGGGAAGGGAAGAGGAGAGCAGAGTGGGAGTTTTGCCCCAGCTATTTCTCCATTATCTAGGAAGAAAATTTTTCCCAAGGTCCCCTAGGAGAGTTCTCCTCTTACATCCCATTTGCCAGAATTGGGTCACATGCTCATCCATCAGCCAATCACTAGCAAAGAAGACGAAGACATCCATTATTGACTTAAATAACAGGCACTGCTGAGCATTGGGTCTTGTCCTCTTTTCCTCTCCTTCCTCAGAATGTCCACTGCCCTTGCTTGCAGCTCTCTAAGTGGTCTTCTGGTGATGCTAGAGTCTTTGGGTTTCTGTTAAAGAACAGAGATTTTCCTCCCTTTGAGCTTCCCTCTGTCAGTTGAACGCAAAACAGATTGTGTGTTCCCCAAGGCTACTGTTTGCTGATGTTTTTAGGGGAAAAGATACCCCCAAAACAATAACAAAAATGATCTTCAGGCGCTGCTTCCGCTGCTTGTCTCCCTAGAGCCAGACCCTAGAACAGTGGTTCTTAACAAGGGGCGAGTTTGCACACAGCCTCCAGGGACATTTGGTAACATCTGTAGACATTTTTTTTCATGACTGGGGGCTGGGGATGGTAGTACTATTGGCATTTAGTCGGGGGGGGGGGGGGATGCCAGGGATGCTGCTAAACATCCTACAATGTACAAAACAGCCTCCCACAAGAAAGAATTATCCAGACCAAAATGTCAGTAGTGCCAAGGTTGAGAAAACCAACCCTGAAAGACAGGACTGAGCCTGAGAATCAACTTTCTTCCTTTTCTTAGTGCCTTCTTGCTTCTCCCTCAGGCCCTTATACATAAGAATCTCCATATTCTATGCTTCACTCCAAGGATACTAACTTGCCCCTGGGCAGTAGCAGTGACCGAGTAAGCACCATGAAGGAGGCACCAAGTACTTGTGTCACACTAACAAAATCAACCTAATCTCTTCTGAGTCCTTTGGGAAAATTGCAACAATCCCTGGATGACTTTTGTACAAAATTACAAAGTGTTGCAGCATAGGCAAGAATGTGTCCTGTAGCCAGTTCATCAGAGGGAGGCTCTGTAGGAGGATTGTGGCAGATCCATTCCCTTGCTATTGATGAACTTTGGAAATGAGTGAAAGGGCAATTTAGCACATTCTAAAAATTAAGCCTGGCTGGGCCAGGTGGCTCATGCCTGTAATCCCAGCACTTTGGGAGGCCGAGGTGGGCCGTTCACCTGAGTTCAGGAGTTTGAGACCAAAAATTAGCCAGGTGTGGTGGTGCGTGCCTGTAATCCCAGCTACTTGGGAGACTGAGGCAGGAGAATAGCTTCAACCTGGGAGATGGAGGTTGCAGTTAACCGAGATCGCACCACTGCAATCCAGCCTGGGCAACACAGTGAGACTCTGTCTCAAAAAATTTAAAATTAAAATTAAGCCTTCTGAACAATTTTGATTTGGGACAAGGTCTTCTCTTTTCCTGCTCACTTTCATTTTAACTCCACCAGGCTTAAGTGAGAAGTTAATATTACCTTCTCTTTAGAGCTGTCACTTCTTATTTTCCTTTCCTACATTCTCTTATTGTTATCCCATGGATATTCCATGGATTCCATATTCCATGGAATATGGAATCACATATTCCAATATGTGATTGGGAATATCACATATTCCCAATGGAAATGTGTCTATTTCCATTCAAAAATAGACACAGAGACCAAGTAAAGGAAGACAGAGAAATCAAGCGCACACTGAAGCGGGATTCCTTGCTTGTTGGTGCTGGAGTTGGCTGTCTCGAGAGATGATCCTTCTACCTTCTCTCCTGCAGTTACCTTCTGCTTGGAGTCTGAAGATGTTAAGATATAGGTTTGGCTGCTGTTACAAAGAGATTGCCATCCCAATACTTGTTTTGAATAAACTTGAAGTTTCTCTTACATGCCCAATGGGGTAGGAGTTCTAGGGCTGGGAGGGCGGCTCAGTGGTATGCAGTCCCCCAGATCCTTTTGCTCCACTTTGCTTGACATGCAGCTTCTACTTAGTTGTCAAGGTTGGCTGTGCCAATTCCCACCCTCGCACCCACACTCCAGCCAGCAGGAAGGGGCAGAGGAAAATGCAGAAGGATGATTACCTTCAAAGGCAATCATCTGCAAGTTACACTCATGACTTCTGCTCCAATGCACCTGGCCAGAATTACCCACACTGCTACATCAACCCACTGCTAGGGGTGGGACCTGGAAAATACAGTCTTTATTTGTGGGGGCCCAGTGTGCTAACTAAAATTGGGAAGTTCTGTTACTAATGTTCTGTTACTAAAGTGCTGCCCAAGAGTCATACTCTGTGTTGGCATTTACAGGGGGTACCCTATTTAATCCTCATGATGAAGACAGATACTCTTCAAATCTCTATTTTACAAATGAGAAAGATAAGGCACAGAAACCCCCTCCTCCCCAAGTAGACCTTCAGTCAAGGATTCTTGTGCAAATGTTTTGTTAAGGGAGTCATGAGGTGGTGGTGCAGGGGGCACTGAGAGAGGGGGAAGCAAGACAGAGACAGGGGAGGAAGCCAAGCAAGGGCACAATTTCAGACAAAGCCCCAGCTCCAACCTGACCCCACAGGAAGCTCCAGAGCAGGCGCTGCCTCTCAGTATTTGTCCTTGAGGCAAGGGAGCCCAGTGTTCACACTCCCACACCAGTTGGGTGTTGGCAGTCACTCTGGAGGGGACTAAACTCCCAGGCCCTGTCAGCCTGTGGCACCTGCTGCCCTATCAGGTCCAGGAGCCCAGGGGCAGTCCTCTGTGGAGGTTTATAAGGACCAGCCCTCAGGAGCAAAGCTGGGGTAGAGCACACAGAACCTGTAGGAGGGATTGAGAAGGGGTCGAGGGGATCTTGGGAAGGCACCAAAGTGTCCACCACACCATGGGCTCAACAGCACCTCATGGTTAAGACCATCCCTGGAGCGAGGCCGCTCAGCAGTCCCGCCTCCCCGATCCACACACATACCAATTTTATCACACTTAAGAAGCTGTCCACTATGAGAAAGTCCTTCACTCAGTCACTCAACAAACTTTTATTGAGTACCTTTAATATGCCAGGCTCTGGTTGGTGACCAGGCATATGAAGACCAATAAGAAACACAGTGGTCCATTCCCTTACAGAGTTTACAGCTAAAAGTCAACAAAGACAGGAAAATGAATAGACCTTAGATTCAGAATAATCAATGTAATAGTCTTGCTGTATTCAAGAGATTTCAGAGGTGAGAGACACAGGGAAGCAGAAAACATTTGACAGAGGAGGAGACAATTGATTCTGGGTTTTAGAGGTTGAACAAGCACCCTTCCAGGCAGCATGTTCAAAGCTGTGAAGCACAGAAGAGCCGGGGATGTACTGTGGGCCTAGGAGAAGTTGCCAAATGAATGAGAGAGTGAAGGAATTAGTGAATGAATGGGTCCATTGCTTGATCATTCTCAGGGGGAGAGAAGATCATTTAGAAATTCTTATTATTGGCCAGGTGCGGTGGCTCACACTTGTAATCCCAGCACTCTGGGAGGCCAAAGCGGGTGGATCCCCTGAGGTCAGGAGTTCGAGACTAGCCTGGCCAACATAGTAAAACCCCTTCTCTACTAAAAATACAAAAATTAGCTGGGCGTAGTGGCGCACACCTATAGTCCCAGCTACTCAGGACACTGAGGCAGTAGAGAATCGCTTGAACCAGGGAGACAGAGGTTGCAGTGAGCCAAGATCATGCCACTGCACTCCAACCTGGGTGACAGAGCGAGACTCTATCTCAAAAACAAAACAAAAACAAAACAAAACAGAAAACAACAGAAAGAAATTCTTATTATAAGTAGGGTTTTCTCCCAATGTACACAACCCTCTCCCTCTCATTCTTTTTCTCCCCAGGAGATTCTAACACACCCTCCAGGGCAGCAGATGCTTCCAAATCAGAATGCCTGTTACCCTCAGGAGTGGAGGACAGAACAAAAGGTGGAAACTCAGCCCTGTTGCTCAGTAAGAATGTTCTTTTTTCTTCCATCATCAGCCAAATCTGACCAGCCTGTGACTTGGCTGCAGTGTTAAGTTTCAGGAAGCCTTGCTTCTCCCATTTGAAACCAAGGGGATAAGAATAGTTTGCCCTGGTTCAAAAATTACATTGAGATAGGCAGCACAGATCCCTCAGGATAAAATGCAGATCAAGTATCCCCTATCTGAAATACTTGGGACCAGAAGTGTTTTGGATTTCTTTACTTTTTAAATTTTGGAATTTTTGCCTGATACTGCTTGAGCATCCTAAATCCAAAAATCCAAAATCCAAAGTGTTTCAATGAGCATTTTCTTTGAACATCATGTTGATCCTCAAAAAGTTTCAGATTTTGGAACATTCTAGATTTTGGATTTTTGAATTTGGGTTGCTCAACCTGTAAAAAAATATATATAAATATAATCTCCCTTCTCCCAGACCAACTGGCCAGCCCCTCCCTATCTGTTGTCAAGGTCAGATTCACAAATCCCACAGGAAGCGCAGTCATCCTGTCAAGGGCAGGTGGCAGGAGCCCAGGGGGGTGTGTGGTGCGCATGCCCTGGACCTCCCACCAGGGCGTGCACAATTAAAGACTCCACATGCTTTTTATTGATTAGCTACACAAGGTCACTGGTTTAATGACGATCATATGAATCAAGGAAAAGACCCTACAATTTCAAATAAAATGAGAGGAGCCTGGCTTAATAAAAGACAGTGTGTTCCACATTGCTTTTGCCCCTACCAGCATCAGCCCCTAGGCCCTCTCTGTGACAGGAGAGTGGTCTCTGTGAAGTACCACCCTGCCCATCCCCAGGGTCTTTTAATGTCACACTCCCTGCCTGATGTCCTACGATAGTACTTCCTCCAGAGGCCCCTGGGGACTCAAATATGACATTTAAAAACCAACACCTCCTTTAATAGCTAATGACAGCAGTAAGGTGGGAGCCCTATGGTGGCCTTCACTGCCCTGTGTCTCTGTCCCCAGATGTGCTGTGGTGAGCACCCAGCTGCCGCGCTTGCTGAGGCTGGCAGAGCACTTTGGGTCCTTGGTGACTCTCTGGGAGGCACTGGACAAATTGACAGCATGACTGCATCACTCTCAGAAAAATCTCTTAGCTCCAGGTACCAAATATCTGTTGCTAAGAATTGGAAAGAATGCAATTTTCTTCTGGAGAATTTGCAGTTTGGCCAGCTTTGAGGGGAGGGATTTCATTAAGGAGTGCAGACAAAGGGTGGTTCTATGTATTAAGTTACTGTGGTTGGCCTGGTACCCGCTCATTCAATACTCACACTCATACGACCCTGTGCGGTAAGTGTGATTGTCTCCATTTTACAGATGTCTTACAGATGTTTAGGTCACTCACTTTTAAAACTTGGATTTGGCCAGGTGCGGTGGCTCACACCTGTAATCCTAGCACTTTGGGAGGCCAAGGCAGGCGGATCACCTGAGGTCAGGAGTTCAAGACCAGCCTGGCCAACATGGTAAAACCCTGTCTCTACTAAAATACAAAAATTAGCTGGGCATGATGGCGGGTGCCTGTAATCCGAGCTACTTGGGAGGGTGAACCTGGGAGACGGTGGTTGCAGTGAGCTGAGATTGCTCTACTGCACTCCAGCCTGGGCGCCTAAGCAAGACTCTATCAATAAACAAACAAACAAACAAAACTTGGATTTGCACCCAGGCCTCTCTGACTTGAAAAATTCACTTTACTACCTCAATGGTACCGTAAATTAAATTAAATCTTTTCTCAAGGTTGAAACCTGTCCACGTCCTTGCCCCTCTGGAAGTAAGAGCCGGGGTTGCTGTTGGCCCTCCACACATCTGACCATGTCTGGGTGGAGGGCACGTGTGGCTCTGCCCCAGTGCTGCCAGCAGATCGGCCTCCAGGAGAACTTAAAGGAGGGCCCCAATCTCTAGCAAGAAATTCTTGGCCCAGATGTGTTTTAGGATTCAGAGTTTTCCAGATTTTAGACTTATAGAATTATAGTGCATATACCATGTCATGCAGAGTACCCAGTAGAGTCGGGGGCAGCACCTTGAAATGAATTACATTCATATCTCCACAGTGAAATTGTTACCAGGAGCAAATCTGCTCGGGTCTGCAGCAACCTCTTTCTTCTGCCTCCTCAGAAGAAAGAGTTTGACTGATGGGGATGAGGCAGAAGAGACCGAGGCAAGTTTTAGAGCAGGAGTGAAAGTTTATTAAAAAGCTCTAGAGCAGGAATGAAAAGAAAGACTTGGAAGAGGGCCAAATGGGCATCTTTGAGGACAAGTGTGGGGTCTGAACTTTTGACTTGGAATTTTATATGGTGGCATGGAAAATTACTTCTTTTATATGGTGGCATATAAAATTACCCTGCTTACTTCTAGGGTCTGGCATCCCTTCTCCCCGATTCTTCCCTTTAGTGGGCTGTCTGTGTGCACAATGGCCTGCTAGCTTTTGGGAGGGGAGCATGAGCAGTGTGCTTACTGGAGTTGTAGGCATGCTCACCTGAGGCGGTCTTCCTATTACTGGTGGAATGTCCCTGGAAGGTCATATACCAGTTCGATGCCGCCATTTTGTCTTTAAATGTGCATGCTTGAGACCACTCACCCACCTCCTGAGATCTTATCAGGAAGCTGCTGATCACCAGCTTCAGGTGTTTCTCTCTCTATAGGGAGACTGCCTTTCTCTGGTGCTGGCTGCAACCTATTATTATTTTAGAGAGGCAGAAAATTGTCTGAGTATCACCTGATGGGTGCCTGACTTTCCTGGTGGGGTGCAGGGCCCTCTCCTGCCCTCTTTGTGTCTGACTAGCTACCCACTGTAACAAAATGTTCACACCAAGTGGGATAAAGATTATAAAGAATTTCACGTCAATTCAGTTCAGCTGTTGCTACAAAATTAGCTATGCCAAGCTTTGGACCTTTGAAGCTTTTTTCCCCCCCAACTTTATTTAGAAGAACAAATCTAGGTCCCAGTGCCCCCCATGTCCTCCCCAACCCCCCACCATAATTTAAGTAATTTAGAGTTGAAGGGAGGAGAAAGAAAGGGGAGGGATGAGGAAGAAGAGCCCACTGCAGCCCTGGCGATGGGATTCTCGGCCATCCCAGGGCCCCCGGGGACCAGAGGTTCGGTGGAGGAGGCTGCAGCTCCTGGGCCCCCCATGCCCCCCAGATCTCCACACATGGTTCTCCAAGAGCAGGTAGCCTGACCCCTGGTTAAGTGCAGACTGCAGGTGGCTCAGCCGGCACCTGATGGTCAGCAGCACACATCAGACACGCAGCTCAACCGTCCAGTTCCTCCAGATCTTACTGCTGGCACCCATATTGAGGTGGAAGGAAGCCTTTGGGTGGAGCGATGGGGAAGTCCTTCCTCATCAGGAGTTTCACATGGTACAGGCCCCAGGGCCCTCAAAGGTGACCTGCAGGTCTGCGAGCACCTCCTTGTTGGGAAAGATCTTTAAGTCATCCAGCAGGTTTTGCAGTCAATGTCGTTACCTCCTTGTGCACCAGGCCATCATGGGGAGAGCAGGTTCTTCACATTCAAGTCCATGACTGTGGCTGGACAAGGGTGAGTCTCTGCCACCCACCCCCATCCCCGCATCCCTGCCCTCCCTCCTCTAAACCACACACCCCAGAAACAGGTTCTGGGATTTGGGAATCCCTCTAAGGGATCATGGACACATAGGTTGTATTGAATCATCCTTCTGCTTGTGTCAATCCTCTCCAGGTAAATCAATCCTGGATCAGGCAGCAGGTGCAGGCTGTGGAAGGCTTCTCACTCTGGAATGCTCACAGCTGGGCCAGAGGGGGAAGCCCCACTCTCTGGGCATTTCCAGGACGTAGGACCAAGAATTAGAGGTGCTGAGCTCCCTGGCTGGCTGCCTCACAGAGCTGTGTGCTCCTAGGGAAAGTGTTGCACCCACCTCCCTGGTCTACTAACTGTGGAGCAGGCAGAGAAGGAAACTCCTGATGCTCCCAGTGGTTCTGTGCAGCTGAAGGCCGCTGTGAGGCTATGGCGACTTCCAGACCAGGGCAGAGCCCCCACATTCTCTGCACTCTTGGGCAGGGATTTTAACCACCAGCCCCTGCTTCCTCCCCTGTCACTGTCTGGGAATGTGGGTTCTGGAGTCCTACTGCCTGTGTCAGAGTCCACCCCACCAGGCAGCTCTGCTTGGACTTGATAGTTATCTAAGCCTCGGTTTCTTTACCTGGATAATGAGCATGATAATAACGACACCCACCTCTTAAAGTGAGAGACTTGACAAAGCTAGCGTGGGTCCAGCTCAGTGCCTGGGCGTACAGAAGGCACACAACACAAGAGAAGGCTCTGAGTCCTACTGTGGAGATTAGGCCTGTGTCAGTGTCCTGTGGTTGCCAAAAGAAATTACCACAACCTTGGTGGCTTAAAATGACAGAAATTGGTACTCTCACAGTTCTGGAGGCTAGAAGTCTGAAATCAAGGCATCAGCCAGGTTGGCTCCTTCTGCAGGCTCTGAGGCAGAATCTATCCCAGCCTCTCTTTGGCTCCTGTTGGATCCTGGTGGTCCTTGGGTCCTCAGCTTCGAGATGCATCACTCCAGTCTCTACCTCTGTCTTTGCGAGGCCTTCTTCTTATGTCTTTGTGTATCATTTCTCTCTCTTTTTTCTTTTATTAGGATACCAGTCATCGGATTTAGGGTCCACCCTAAATCCAGAATGATCTCATCTCAAGACCTTTAGCTTAATTAAATATGCAAAGACCTTATTTCCACATCAGGTCATATTCACAGGTACGAGGGGTTAGGACTTGAACATATGTTTTTGGGGGGCACCATTCAGCCCCACTACAGCACTAGGGTTGGGGCACAAAGCTCCTAGGGTTGGAAGAGTGGCACAGCAGCCACCCACATGTGATGGCAAATTGTTCTTAGACCCCTAGAGGGGTCGCTGATGGGGTCACTCGGTACAGCGGTCACGTAGTTAAAGGCTAGAGGTTTTTTAATGGGGCAGACCTAGTGGCAAGCCCTAAGGCAGCGAGCAAGTTTATTTTACCAAAGTAAAACTCCATTTCCTCATCTCTAAAATGAACATGAGACGCCCCGCTTCAGGAATTCTCTTGAAGACTAAAGACAACAGGTTTACAGTGTCTAGTCCATAATAATAAAAATGAAACAAAACAGCAACAACAAAAATACGTCGAATCCATAAAACTCTCAGTCAGTGAAATGCCCTCCCCTGCCCCCACTTTCGGTCCTCTCTGAAATCAGGAACCTGATCGGGCCCTCCCATTGTTAGAACACTTCAGTACCAGTCACGGCAGGAGGCTGGTTATCTGAAGGGCCTTCCCCAATGCCAATCGGTTGGCAAGGTCCAGATCTGCATTGCAGATAAGTGCTTGATTACTGGGGACAGATTCTATGGAACTGCTCCCTTAATGAGAAACACCATTAACAACCCAAACTCACAAGCCCCAACCTTTCTGACACCCAGAGAGAACATCCAGGGTTTGCTCTTCAAGCCAAAACCTGGTATCTGATGCAAAATATGTCTGGGATGGGTTTCAAAGCAGGAGTCTAGATTCCCCCAAAGCCCTGTGTGGGGCCACAGACACAGCTCACACAGTGAAGCTTGGGCCATTCAGACCTGGGAAAGGTCAAGGCCAGACAGGTTCTCATGTCCTTCTGCAATTAGAAACCTGCACCCCAGCAAAGCCCCCTGGTCTGGTTTGGGTGTGTCCCCCAGTGTTCATGTGTTGGAAACTTAATTCCCAATGCATCAGTGTTGAGAGGTGGGACCTTCAACAGGTGCTCAGGTCATGAGGGATGAGTGGATCAATGTGGTTATCAAGGAGTGGGTTTGTCATCATGAGTGAGCTGTTATAAAGGTGAGTTTGGGTCTCTCTTGCTCTCTCTCACCCTTTGTTTGCCCTTCCTCAATGGGATGATGCAGCAAGAAGGCCCCCACTAGATGTGGGTCCCTCAACTTTGGACTTCCCAGCCTCCAGAACTGTAAGAATAAATTTCGTTTCTTTATAAATTACTCAGTCTGTGGCATTTTGTTACAGCAGCACAAAACAGACTAAGACATCCCCATCCCAGGGTTGGTTGGAAAGCCCCAGCCCTGTCCCACCAGGTCACAGTTCTCTTTGGTCACTAAGAATGCTCCTGATGCCTGCTTTGTTTCCTGGGACATGGGGAGACTTTCTTTTCCTGGTCCATTCTTACAACACAGGGCAGGGTTTCTATTTTTGTTGTAGAATAGCCTGTGCACAGGGCACAGCATTTTAATTCCGCAGCTAATAATTTGATTCCTCACCAATAATACTGCCAAGCAGTAAGTTTCTTTTTTAATGTTGTCATTTGCTGGTTTTTTGTCATGAGACCTCAAGGAACGCAGAGGGACATTCTTTTTAGCCATCTGAGGGCTGGATGAATGGCTTTAGCTGCCAGCGCCTGCCCAGCTTTGTTTCCACTCTGCCCCTGGAAGGGAGTCGCCCAGCAGGCTTCATCTCTGCCTCTGACCCTCCCACTCTTGTTCTGGAGCCTGCTCTTTTTGGGATCCTCCCCAGACCACATGATTTTTCCAACACAAAGGGAACCTCCACCTGGGAAGCACCAGAAGCCCTTTCCCTTCACCCATCCTCCTGGCTCCTCCTTCTTCCAGTTCCTGAATCCAGCTCTTCATGAAGCCAGGAAGGTCGCTGCCCACCTTTCCTGTCCTTCCCCTTGGCCTGCCCCAAGTGGGTGGAGTGGTGAGATAATAACTGCAGCAGCCCAGCTTCCAGGCATGGCTTTTTAATGTTTCTGAGGCACTGAGCAAAGTGCCCTCAATGCATTATCCCAGTTAACACTTAGCCCATTTTGCAGAAGAGGAAAATGCGGCCCAGAGAGGTCATAGATGGGTTCCCTGGGCTCCAAGGCATTGAAACTCCAGCGGGGTCGATGAAAGGGCAGGGGGCACTGGAGATTGCTGCTTTGCTTTTTAGACTTTGATGAGGGTTCAACAGGAAATCGAAAAGAGTGGGGCAGAAAAGCATGACCCTGCAGGGGCTTCACACTGCTATGGCGGTGGGGCCTCAGTTACCTATCTGTCCGGACTTCTGGGAAAACACCTATACGGGCATGGGCAGGGGGTTCGAGAATTGTCTGAGGCACTCCAAGGCTGGAGGCCCTCACTGGTGCACAGGAATCAGGTCAGGGCATGGCTAAACATATGGCACCGACACTGTTCACCAGACACACATCCTCCTCTTCCAGGTTGACCAAATTTTCCCTGCTTGCAGCAACAAGGAGCTATAACAAGAAAGAAACACCCAGGCCCTAGAGCCAACCCATCAACTATACTGTGTGAGCCTAAATCCACCCCCCTCCCGCCCCCCGAGAGTAGCTGCCAAACCCCCATACTCCTATCCCTCTGGTGTCCCTGTACTGCCCCCGATGGCCAGCTGCTTCTCCTGACTGAAGATGCTTATCTTTTTAGTGGTTTGGTAGGACTGGGGCTTCTGGCCATCCATTATTCTGCAGAATTACTAAGTCCATTTTCTAATTCCCAGAGAGCTTGGCAATGGTATCTTATTGATTTGATTATTTCCCTCCCTGCTGCTGACTCCCTCTTTTTACAACTTATTTTTTTTAAAGATGGTGGGGGGGTCTCACTTTGTCGCCCAGGCTGGAGGTCAGTGGTGCGATCATGGCTCACTGCAGCCTCGACTTCCTGGGCTCAAGTGATCTTCCCACCTCATCCTCTCGAGTAGCTGGAACTACAGGCACTAGCCACCACACCTGGCTATTTTTTTATTTTTTGTAGAGACAAAGTCTCACTATGTTGCCCAGGCTGGTCTCCAACTCCTGAGCTCAAGCAATCCTCCTACCTCAGCCTTCTAAAATGCTGGGATTACAGACATGAGCCATCATGCTTGGGCTGGCTCCCTCTTTATCTGTGTGAGAACAGAAAGCATACGGATGGATTGGTGGTTGGTGCCACCCAAACCCCTGATCTCTCCACCAGCTCCACCTTCTCAGTTTTCTTCAGTGCAGGATTCCTGGGGTGGAAACCAGCCAGCGTGTCTGGATGGGCCTGCACGCCCCCTCCAAGTCCATTCATTGAACTAACTTCTGGTCTGGGCTGGTCAGTGCGATTCTGAGAGTCCTGCTCTCCAAGACACAGAAGAAGGAGCAGAGCCAGTCCTCACCCTTTTCCCAGGGAATTTCGGGGCAACTTAATGGCAGTGCATATTTTTAGGGAGGGAATATCAATAAATATTAGTAATTATGATCGATATTAATTAGGATTGAGTTGTGGGACTATCAAAATGACTTGGTGGTGATTTCCCTCGTGGCAATAGAAATTCCTTTAGTCTAAGTGCATTTCTCTTCCACTCTGGAAACCTCAGAGTCAAAATCCCAGCAAGGGAAAGGAATTTCATAGTGGCATGCCTGGGCAAACTGATGGGCAAAAATACCGTCAGCGCCATGTGCTTCGAATGAAAGCCCTCACCCACAGTCGTCTGGGGGTTAGGATCCAGCCCTGGCTTAACAATGTGTAACTTCTCGGTGATTGTGGAACTCGGAGAAATTACACCCGTCATTTGATATCAATTACTATTCCAGCCTTCTCAGTTGAACTAAACTCTTCAGAACAGAAGATCTTCAGGTCTGTGGTAGTTTCTGCTACTTTAGGCTACTTTTTTGGGTGGGGCAGGGGGGCAAGATGAGGACATTCACAGCAGCCACTGTTTTTCTTTGTTCCAGTGATAGCGACACTGCAGCCATCTCCAGGGAACCAGTGGCCTGTTTGCTGTGTGTGCTTCCAGACTGGCCTCCCACGTGCCAGCTGGTGTTACCTGCGTGCTCACTCCTGCTGCTGGAGTGGCTGCGTCAGCAGGGGGAGCTGAGAGCAGTAAGTGGCTGGAACAGCCCAGGGAAGGAGGAGATCCCTGGGAAGCAAGATCGGAGTTCACATGGAGGACGCTGGAACCACAGAAGCATGTGTGTTTGTGGCAACCTCACGGCTCCATTGCTGGAGTTAATGATCCATGAGCAAAACACTGAGCCCATCCACACTGGCCGCTGGCGGATGGACACTGCCATGCTAGATCTGTGCGGTCGCCCGGGGAGCACCGGGCCATTCCTAACAGGCGTGCAGTCGAGCTGCAGACAGGAAGGCCAAGGGAGGGAGAAGGGGACTTCAGCACATGGCAGCTCGTGGCCCCTGGGCCCGACCCCTTCTCCGGCAGCGCAGCAGTCCTCCACCTTGTCTTGCTAATTCCCAGCCACTGCCCTGCCTCAGGCCATCCTTCTGGCGGTCAGAGTGACCTACTCGACTAGCACTTCTGGTGTGTAGGAATCTCTGGTAGATCAAGTTAAAAGGCAGATTTTGAATCCCTGGATCTGGGGTGGGGCCTGAAATTCTGCATTTCTGAGGCGCTCCCAGGTAAGGCCAAGGCTGCTGGCCGGCTGAGGAGTTAACAGTGTGTGCTCTGGAGTCACGTGGATTCCCGCTTGCCAGTAGTGCGCCATGGAAAGTCACCCCGCCTGGCTCTGCCATTTCCTTCTCTGTACATACAGTGTGTCTGCGGTGAGGGTGACACAGCTGAATAGGCACAATGGGCCGGGCCAGTGCCGGGCACGCGGTGCATGCGAAGTCAGCAGTTATAACTGCTCGTCTGTGCTGCAACCCTGCAGTGCACCCTTCGCCTGCACAATAAAATCTACCATCAGCCACCACCGTGCCCTGCCCTCCCGTGCACCAGTCACCCTGAGCATTGTACGGGAGTTCTGGAAAGGAGCAGAGTTTTCTCAAATGCAGAGTTGCCCTTGATCTTGAATGCCGTTCTCTCCCTGATCCCCCCCAGCAAAGTCCTCCTCCTTCTTTTGGGCTCTGAGACCTCCAGAGCCACCTCCAGGATGCCGAGAAGACAGGAAGTGTTTTTACTCTTTTCCATTCCCAGTTTTGTACATCACCTGACGTATACTAGGTTTTAATAAATGGTGAAAGAATGAATGAAACAACAAATACTTTAGGTCTTTCTTCTACAACTTGTTTGGCTGTGTTCTACCTAGAGAGGCTGAATCTTGACTGCTCATCAGTGCTTTTTAAGAAATCAAGGCCAGGCGCAGTGGCTCACACCAGTAATCACAGTACTTCGGGAGGCCAAGTGGGGAGGATTGCTTGATTGAGCTCAAGAGTTCAAGACAAGCCTGGGCAACATGGTGAGACCCTGTGTCTACAAAAAAAAATTTAAAAATTAGCCAGACACAGTAGTGTAGTCCCAGCTACTCGGGAGGCTGAGGCAGGAGGATTTCTTGAGCCTGGGAGGTCGAGGCTGCAGTGAGCTATGATTGTGCCACTGCACTCCTGCCTGGGTGATAGAATGACACACTGCCTCAAAAAAAAAAAAAAAAAGGAAAGAAAGAAGAAAAGAAAGATAGAAACATTCACCTCCTAAAATACTGCCTCAACATATCTCATTCCGGACCTATTTTAAGAGGTGAATCTCCAATGTGGACTTTTATTTAGCAAGAACATTTGCTTATTTACTTATTTGTTTATGTAGTTATGTCAGTATGACTTTATACATTCTTATTTTATTCAATGCTTTATAATCCATTACTATCACTATTTATTTTTATGCTCAAGTCATCCCAGACTTAGCTTTCAAGCTGGTTCTTGTGTCCTTTTGACATATCCCCATTGGTCTTTGAGTAATTCCTTGCTTTTCTGTGCAATTAGACAACCCAGATTCATTTCATGGGATGTGTATTTTTTACAAAGCACAATAGATGATTCCAGTGCACACCTGGGTTTGGAAGGCATTATGCCAACAAGTAGCCTCAAATCACTAATAGGGCTAGCTCTGATTTCAGAGCCAGAACCAGTAGCAAAAGGAAGAGGGAGGTTCTTAGACAGGAGCTGGCTAAAGAGAGCTCAGTGTTCCCTAAGCCTCCTGGAAGCATCCCTAAAGATGGCTGGCTCACAGGCCTGGGGCACAGGTGACTCAGATTCCCAGGTGTCACCTGCTTGGCCAGTTACAAGTGGCAATTGCCTGGCAGTGCCCAAGGCAACAACTGAGGAAAGTGGGGATGAAGTGACACAGAGAAGGACTTTCTGGAGTAGAATGTGTTTCCCAATAGGTGGAGAGAAGTAACTTCACCTGCCTGCATGGGGCAGTGATGGTCATGAGGCTTAGGAGTGCCTCCTAAGGAATCAACTCCAGGATGTTTCCTGGGAAAGAAGAGGCTGGTGGCTTTTAGCAACAAACTGCATGGTTTTCCTCTGAAGGAGGTCAGTGGTATCACGAACAACTTGCACTAAACAGCACCTTTCTTCCAAAGAACTCAAGGTACTTTCACAAATGGTTTTCAAATAATTTTTAATGTGAAAGCATTTGTACAGCTGGAATCAGAGATGAAAAAAATGTTTTTAAAAGACTTACAAATCTCTGGACTCTGTAAATCTAAAATTATTCCAAAATTAGGTCTTTAAAAAAAGACAATCATTTACAATGCCGTGGTAGCAAAAATTATGCCCTCCTTCATCCAGATGTTCCTAGAATTTGTAAATATGTTGCCTTAAATGGCAAAAGGAATTTTGCAGATATAATTAAGGATTCTTTTTTTTTTTTTTTTTTGATACAGGGTCTTACTCTGTCATCCAGGCTGGAGTGCAGTGGAACCATCATGGCTAGTGAGCCATGATGATTAGCTCTCTCTACCTCCCAGACTCAAGCAATTCCCCCACCCCAGCCACCTGAGTAGCTGGGACTGCAGGGGTGAGCCACCACACCCAGCTAATTTTATTTTATTTTTTTGTAGAGACAAAGTCTCACAATGTTGCCTAGGCTGGTCTTGAGGTCTTGAACTCCTGGGCTCAAGTACTTCTGCAGCCTTAGCCTCCCAAAGTGTTGGGATTATAGGCGTGAGCCACCACATCTGGCCTTTTTTTAATTATTAACTTTTTGTTATTGTTGACTGGGTCTCACTATGTTGCCCAGGCTGGTCCTGAACTCCTGGGCTCAAGCAATCCTCCTGCCTCAGACTCCCAAAGTGCTGGGATTACAAGTGTGAGCCACTGCACCCAGCAAAACTAAGGATCTTGAGATGAAGTGATGATTATCCTGAATTATCTAAATGTGTCTGATGTAATCACAAGAGTCCTTGTAAAAGGGAGGCAGAGGAAGTCGGAGATTTGATGATGGAAGGAGCGAGAGATAATTATTGGGAGACGCTACCCTGCTGGCTTTGAAGATGGAGGAAGGGGCCATAAGCCAAGTAATGTGAGCAGCCTCTGAAACCTGGAAAAGGAAGGAAAAGGATTCTCCCCTAGAGCCTCCAGAAGGAATGCAGCCTGATATGGTTTGGATATTTGTCCCCACCCAAATCTCATGTTGAAGTGTATTCCTCAATGTCAGAGGTGGGGCCTAGTGGGAGGTGTTTGGGTCATGGGGCCAATCCCTCACAGCTCAGTGCTTTCCTCACAATAGTGAATGAGTTCTCTCGAGATCTGGTTGTTGTAAAGTGTGGCACCTTCTCTCTCCCCACTGTCTCTCTCACTTCCACTCCTTCCTGTTCCCCCTTTGCCTTCTGCCATGATTGGAAGCTCCCTGAGGCCTCCCCAGAAGCAGATGCTGGTGCAATGCTTCCTATACTTCCTGTAGAACCATGAGCCAATTAAATCTCTTTTCTTTATAAATTACCCAGTCTTAGGTGTTTCTTTATAGCAATACAAGAACAGATTAATACAGAAAATTGCTACTGAGGAGTGGAGCATTGCTATAAAGATACCTGAAAATGTGGAAGTGGCTTTGGAATTGGGTAACAGGCAGAGGTTGTTGGAGTTTGGAGGGCTCAGAAGGCAGGAAGATGAGGGAAAGTTTGAAGCTTCTTAAGAGACTGGTTAAATGGTTGTGACCAAAATGCTGATAGCAATATGGACAGTGAAGGACAGGCTGGTGAGGTCTTACATGGAAATGAGGAACTTATCAGAAACTTAAGCAAAGGTCATGTATATTATGCCTTGGCAAAGAGCTTGGCTGCAATGTGTTCATGCCTTGGGTATCTGTGACAGTTTGAACTTGAAAGTGATGATTTAGGGTATCTGGTGGAAGAAATTTCTCAGTAGCAAAGCATTCAGGGTGTGGCCTGTCTGCTTTTAACAGATGCCCAGATTCAGGTGCAAAGAAATGACTTGAATTTGGAATTCATAATTAAAAAGAGAGTGTAATTAAAAAGCAGAGTGTAAAAGTTTGAAAAATTTGCAACCTGGACATGTGGCAGAGAAAGAAAAAGCGTGATCAGAATAGGAATTCAAGCTGGCTGTTGAGCAACCACTTGCTAGCAAGATTTGGATATCTAAAAAAGAGCCAGGTGCTGATAAGACAACATGAAAAAGGCCTCAAAGGCATTCCAGAGATCTCTGAGGCAGCCCTTCCCATCACAGGCTCTGAGGCTTAGGAGGGAATAATGGTTTCCGGGTCAGGCCCAGAACCCCGCTGCCCTGCCCAGCCTTGGTACACTGTTTCTCACATCCCAGCTGCTCCCCTTCCAGCCATGGCTCAATGCGGCCCAGGTACAGCTCAGGCTACCATTTCAGAGGGTGCAAGCTATAAACCTTGGCTGCTCCCACATGGCATTAAGCCTGTGGGTGTGCAGAGTGCAAGAGTGAAAGAGACTTGGCATCCTCCACCTAGATGGGAGTGTATGAGAAAATCTGGGTGCCCAGGCAGAAGCCTGTTACAGGGGTGGAGCCCTCATAGAGAACTTCTACTAAGGCCCCACATACAGAGTCCCTATTGGGCCACTGACTAGTAGAACTGTGAGAAGGGGGTCACTATCCTCCAGACCCCAGAACGGTAGATACACCAGAAGATTGCACTCTGTGCCTGGAAAAGCCTCAGGCATGCTCCAACCCATGAGAGAAGCCTTAGGCACTGAACCCTGCAAAGCCACAGGAGCTAGCTGCCCAAGGCCTTGGAAGCCCACCCCTTGCACCAGTGTTCCCTGAGTGTGGGGCATGGAGTCAAGGATTATTTTGGAGCTTTAAGGTTTAATGACTGCCCCACTGGGTTTCAAACTTTCATGGGGCCTGTAATCCCTTCCTTTTGGCCAGTTTCTCCCTTTTGGAATGGGAATGTTTATCCAACACCTGTACCCCCATTATATATTGGAAGTAAATAACTTGTTTGATTTTACAGGCTCATAGGTGGAAGGGACTCATCTTCAGATGAGACTTGGGACTTGGACTTGGGACTTCTGAGTTAATACTGGAATGATTTAAGACTTTGAGGGACTGTTGGGAAGGCATGATTACATTTTGCAATGTGAGAAGGACATAAGATTTGGCGGAGGCCAGCGGTGGTATGATATAATTTGGACATTTGCCCCCACCAAAATCTCATGTTGAATTGTTATCCCCAGTGTTGGAGGTGGGACCTGGTGGAAGGTGTTTGGGTCATTGGGGCTGATCCCTCATGGTTTGGTGCTATCCTCAGGATAGTGAGTGAATTTTCTCAAGATCTGGTTGTTGTAAAGTATGGCACCACCCACCCCCCGCCAGCTCCCACTTTCACCATGTGAGATGCCTGCTCCTCCTTTACCTCCTGCCATGATTGTAAGTTTCCTGAGGCCTCCCCAGAAGCAGATGCTGGTGCAATGCTTCCTGTACAGCCTGCAGAACCATGAGCCAATTAAACCTCTTTTCATTAGAAATTATCCAGTCTCGGCTGTTTGTTTATAGCAATGCAAGAACAAACTAATACACAGCCTGACTGATACGCTGATTTTAAGAACCATTTTGAACTTCTGGCCTCCAAAAGTGTAAGATAAGTTAACGTTGTTTTAAGCCACTAAGCTTGTAGTAATTTGTTACAGCAGAAAAACTAATACATTAATTTTAAAAATTCTTTTGTAATCTCCCCACTATTTTTCTATTGACCAGCTTGCCTTTTAATCATGTCCTATTCCCTTTTCTGAACCACATTTCATAAACTGTTAAATGAAAATGCAGTTGTAACCAAAAATATTCTATTTCTTCCCCCACCACCCACCTTTTTGTTATTACCAATATTTGTTTAGCTGAGGGTTCCTATTTCACATAAACCTCACCCTCTTCCTAGTATCCCTGGAGCTTTTACCGACTATCTTCTACTCTTCTTTGCTTGAATGCATATACAAATGGGCATTCCTTTGTGCCAGCGCTGTCAGCATTCCCAAACTCAGACTGTCAGCTGTCTCCAAGACATTCCTCTATGGATGGAGCATGGATCTCCTGCTCCACAAAAAGCTGTCCTGCTCTGCTGTGGGTAAATGGGCCCAGAAATGAAATTACTGGCATCCCAGACTTGATCCTGAAAATGATTCATAGTTTGAAATCCACTTCTCCTGTTCACACATAGCCATGCAGAAGCCACAATGACAGTGACATGTCTGGCATGCCCGACAGCATATTGGCTCTGGAGAAATGCCCAGTTGAAGCCCCGGGTAGGCATTTATTGTTCATGAGGTCTACATTCTTTGTTTTTTTTTTTTATAGAGGGTTTCACTATGTTGCCCAGGCTGACCTTGAACTCCTGGGCTCAAGTGATCCTTCTGCCTTAGTCTCCCAAGTAGCTGGGACTACAGGTGTGCATCATTGCGCCTGGCTAATCTACATTCTATGTCATCCACAGATGACCTAATTTCCCATTTACCCATCAGAGGCTTAGAGACTTCCCTGCCCAGGGGAGGAATGGGCTTCAAATTAAGCAAATCAGTATGCAGAGCAGCCCTAATTAAATTATACTCCTGTGGCCAATCCCACACTACAGAATAAACTATATACCACTCATCAAATCATCAACTTGCACGTGAATGTACAAAGGACAAATAAACATAATATGTCTCCCATATTCACTTCCAGGCCCCCCACGCTAATGGCTGGTGAAACCTTAGCCAGGTGGGGCTGTGAGGAATGTTTCATCCCTTCCCGTTGACAGTGTCTTCTTTCATTCTATTGATTGTCTGTGGCCACACTTCCTTGTCATCCTCCAGTCTGTCCTAGATGGCTCACCCCCTCTGCTGGGGCTCCAAATCCAATAGCAGACAAGGCTTCTTTCTGGCTACAATTGCTCAAAGGTCATAACTTCCAGGTCCCGTATTCAGGAGCCTTAGCTCTCCTGGTTGTTACAGGCTACTGCATGAGTCTGTGCAGATGTAGATGCTGAGATGAGAACTCTGTAAAGTTGGCAGCCCAGAGCCCTGAACCAGCCCCATGCTCTGTGATGCTTCCCCACCCCAACCATCCCATCTGTCTCACTTGTGTTGTATCTCTAGGAAGAAATTTCTTGTTCTTAGATTTATGTTGGCAAAAATTTCCACGCTGAGTACAACTTGGAAAAGGGCCTGTGGAGAAGAAATAATAGATTCTGTGCTATTTCTTGTGTTTCGACACGAAGCCTGTCCTGGAATCACCTGGAGGACGTACACAAACTGTCAGTGCCTGGGCTTCAACCGGGACCAAGCAAACCTGAAGCCGTGGGGGTGGAGGCAGACACGGACATTCTCATAAAGCTGCCCAGGCGACTTTAAAGAGAGCCAGTGCTGAGAGGCCAGTGCAGGGGCGAAGTCTGGGGAGGGCAGAGATTTCCAAGAGCGGTGGGGTGCAGGGGCTCCCCAGCCTGGAAAGGCACTCAGATGAAGCTCCCCCCATTTCAGCTCCCCTGGACTGCATCCTCATCCTCTGCTTTGCCCCCAGCTCCGGGCGGGCAGCCCTGGTTCTCATGACTTTGTCTCCTGCTCCACCCACCCCTTTACATAGGTGACCTTGTTTTCCTTCTGGTTCTGGCTTCAGATATGACTTATCAGCACAGTTGCACATGCAGGTTCCTGCCCGACCAGCCCCCACCCCAACCCAGCTTCCCAGAATCCTGCAAGGCAGCCCAGGGTTACTGCCCGGGGCAGCCTCCCGCTTAACTGGGCAGGAGAACTCATGAGATTGTGGATCATTTCCCTCAGAACCTCAAGGACATCTCGATGAACCTGCAAGGCCTAATAGATAGGAAGAGAGCACGAGAGGTTTGTTGAATGTGAAAACAAACATAAACTCAAAAACCTAATTTAAATCATTGATTTCAACTTGATCCTCTACCCAAGCCCTTACCAAATGTGCTATCAAGTGGCTAATATGATTGCTCTGGATTTCTTTTGAAGATATGTCACCAAGGGGGAAAGAAGACATGGGGTGGGGGCTGGTGTACACAGCAGCTGTGGGTTACTGGGAGAACTGGAGTCTTTTCTGAATTAAATACAAACATTTGAAGGTGCAGGTTAAGTGGGGATGGTGGAGTTAGCTGTAGGTTCTATCAAGGTCCTAGCTCTTGTTCTGGGTGATGGTCTTGCAGTCCTTATTACATTAAAGAATGAAACAAAAAGCCTAATCGGGTAACAGCAGGCCAGACGGGGACCAATGATTTCAGTGTGCTCTGAAGAAAGGATGGTGATGAATCCATATGCCAGTTTTGTGGACCTGAGGTGCAGAAAATGGAGCACGGGAACACACTGCAGTAGGCCAGGTCCCAAGTGGCCATAACAAAGTCTTTGCTGAGGGGTAGAGAGAGGGGCTTTGATACGGTTTGGATCTGTGTCACCACCCAAATCTCACGTGTAATTGTAATCCCAGTGTTGGAGATGGGGCCTGGTGGGAGGGGATTGTATCATGGGGGTGGATCCTTCATGAATGGTTTAGTACAGGGGTTCCCAACCCCTGGGCCATGGATGGGTACTTACTGTGTTAGGAACCTGGCCACACAGCAGGAGGTAAGTAGCAAATGAGAGAGCATTACCGCCTGAGTTCCACCTTCTGTTAGATCAGTGGTGGTGTTAGATTCTTACAGGAGCTTGAAGCCTATTGTGATCTGTGCATGGGAGGGATCTAGGTTGAGAATCTAATGCCTAATGATCTGAAGTGGAACTGTTTCATCCCGAAATCATTCCCTGCCCACCCACCAGTCCGTGGAAAAATTGTCTTCCACAAAACTAGTCCCTGGTGCCAAAAAGGTCAGGGACTGCTGGTTTAGTACCATCCATTTGGTGCTGTTCTTGTGATAGAGTTCTCACAAGATCTGGTTGTTTAAAAATATGTAGCACTTCCCCTCTCTCTCTCTTCCTCCTGCTCTAGCCATGTGAGACATCTGGCTCCTTCATCTTCTGCCATGGTTGTAAGTTTCCTGAGGCCTCTCCAGAAGCAGAGGCTGCCATGCTTCCTGTACAGCCTGCAGAATCATGAGCCTAGTAAACTTTCCTTTATAAATTACCCTGTCTCCGGTATTTATTTATTTATTTATTTATTTATTTATTTATTTATTTATTTCTTTTCTTTCTCTTTCTTTCTTTCTTTCTTTCTTTCTTTCTTTCTTTCTTTCTTTCTTTTTTTTGTTTTTTAAGACAGGGTCTCGCTTTGTCGCCCAGGGTGGAGTGCAGTGGCACCATCTCGGCTCACTGCAAGCTCCGCCTCCCAGACTCACACCATTCTCCTGCCTCAGCCTCCCTAGTAGCTGGGACTACAGGCACCCGCCACCACACCTGGTTAATTTTTTGCATTTTTAGTAGAGTTGGGGTTTCACCGTGTTAACCAGGATGGTCTCGATCTCCTGACCTCATGATCCGCCTGCCTCAGCCTCCCAAAGTGCTGGGATTACAGGCGAGGTATTTCTTTATAGTAATGTGAGAACAGACTAATATGGGGTTCCTCCCATTTGGTGCCACCGTGTCAGCTGGAGGGGAACTGGCACGAGGTTTGAACGATGCGGCCTCTGTCAAGCTGGCTGTGTCTAGGGAGAGCTTCCAAGCTGCATGCGTCAAGAGGAGGCATGCATCTGTGCCTGAAAGAAGCTGGACGGAGGCTCCAAGGCCTGAGTGACTGTGTCCTGCAGAAGTTCGCCCCAGTTGGCAAGCCCATTTAGGGGGGACTTGGAGAAGAAGGTGCCAGCAGGATGGGTTCAGACGTCCTGGTGCTCTCGCTGCAATGGCTTCCATGCCTGGAGCACTCAGAACAGTCTCAGCTGAGCATTTACAGACATCATCTCATTTCCTCCTCCCAACCCACACAGAAGCCAGGTTTTATGGGTCCAGAATTGTATACAATTTGGGGAGCCTTTTTTGAAAAGGAACACGTATGAGCTAATACAAATAGACTGAAATAAAAGGAAAAAAATAAAATAATTTCTTTAGAAAGGAAAAGGAACACCAACTTACCAACATGAAATTAGGTACAAAAGCAGGTCTTTAGAAGTGAGGGCTACCTAAGCTTTAGCTTCATTCACTTCACAGTACATTTGGCTCTGGGGACAGGTATCATCACCCCCATTTTAAAGGTCAAGAAATTGAGGCACAGATTGGTGAAGCGATTCACCCAATGTCAAACAGTGGGCAACGAATTAGCTAGGATTGTATCCCAGATCCGTTTAGTGTCACCCAAGTTAGTAGTAACACCCAATGACCTCTGATGGCGGTGGTGATGGGTGCCTCTGTTCTAGAAAGAATGTAGATCTAATTTGCATCATAAAGTGATTGATGCCATCAGCTGTGTTTATGCCATCAGTTAGTCTGTATTGATCCAGGGCATATTTTGTGCAGGTGGGGACCCTGGGAAGTTAGCAGTAATGGAGAAAAGCGTGGAATGCTCTCCAGGTATTAACACCACTGCCACCGGCACCCCGGCCATAGAACACTGCACAGGGAGAAGGCAACAGAGCAAAACAAGCATATTGCATTTCTCCAGCTGCTCCAGAAGTCCTTGGGACAGGAACCACGTGTGTTTAGGAGAACACCTCCATAAGCCTTTGGAAGCAGAAAACAAGAGCCTGTGGGCTTGAGCTGGAAGAAGACAACAAAGAAATGCTAGACCACCTTACGTTAGAAAAAAGTGCCCTAATGGGGGCCAGAAAGGCAGAGTGAGGGAAGAGAGAAGGAAGGGGAGAAAGGGATAACAGCGGGCAGGGGAAATGTGGCAGGAAGGACAGCCCAAGTGGACATGTCCAAGACTTCAAAAAACCAGACTGTACTCAGTTTGTACCCCTGTCCTTTATAGCGTAAATCTCCATAGCCCCAGAGTTTCAGCACAGCTGGAACACACACAGGGGTCTTGAATGCAAGGGCTGTGTGAGGGAGGGATTGTGTGTGTGAGGGCCTATGTGTGTAGTGAAGTGTTCGTAGACAAATGTTCAAAAGAGGATGCTCAGATCATTACCGATGCCCTGTGTTGTTAAGAGTTTATCATCTGTGAATGGAAGGGTTTATAACAGGATAATGACAGAAACATGAGTTTAATACACTTTTTAAAAGATGTTTCCTAGAATGCTGTATACACAATGTGCTGAACAATATTATTTCAGTGAACGTAGGTCAAGTATATAGTTGTGTATGTAAGAGTATGTATGTGTGTGGGAGTGTGTGTGTTGTGTGTATGTGTGTGAGATTGTGCATGTATGAGTGTGTGTGAGTGGTGTGTATATGTTTATTAGTGTGTGTGTGTGAGCATGTGTGTGTGTGAGCATGCAAGAGTGTGAGTGTTGAGTCTGTGTGTGTGTCTGAAGCTGAGGTCAACATCTGGGCTAGATCAAAAACCTAATTGAGGAAAGCATAGTGGAGTGGAAGCATGAAATATTATTCCTGGGGCTTCACCAAAATCTAAAATTGGGCACTGATGGGGTGGGGATTTGAGATCCTCTCCTCTAGATCTTGGAGGGCAGATGGTCCCCTCTGACATCCGGGTTGGAAAGGGGAAAGTAGCACTATTGAGCATGCCCTGGGCCCCAGTCCCCATGGCTGTGCCACACACATTATCTCATCTGCTTTCCCCACAATCATACGAGATAAGTATTTTTTTGCCCACTTGGTAAAGAAATCAAGGCTCAGTCAAAGAGGTTAAACAACTGGCCAGTAGTGAACAGCTGTTAAGAACAGGATTCCTCTGATGTCACAGCCCCTGCTGATTCCCTGCTTCCCCTACACGCCACCCAGTCCCACCTTGCTGTGATATTCCTCCCACTTTAGTCCATTTCCAGAACATTTGGCATAGGCAAGTCCAAGACAATTGGCTGGCAGTCCCTGTGTCTCCGCAATGCAGTTGCCCAGCTCGGTTTCCTCCCACAATCTCCTCTTCCTTTCCTCTTACCCCTTTCCCTGTCAGGGCTCTCACTGAAGCCAGTGGAAAATTACTGACCTAGTCATTGGCTCCTGCATCTTAAATGGAGACATTACTGCTCCCTGCTGCCCAGATTATCCCTGAACTCTTGACCAAATATGTGGTAGCTGCTTTTAACTGTGACCTCACACATCAAGTGAAAATGCTAGAGACGAATACATATTACCTTTTTTCCCCGCATCTTCCACAGAAATTGAGAGAAAAACATTTTAATGGAATTGGTTAAATAGATGAGATGACATTTTAAACACTTGACCATAGGTAAAGTAGTGGGTTATGCAAACTCATTTTAATGTGTTGGCCATCTGACTGCCACCAAGGCATAGCTACTTGTTTTTTCTTGGTAAAGTGCAAAATAGCTGTCAAGCCAGATCTCTAGGTGATAATAAGCATCCAATTATCACTAAAAATCGAGTCTGGTCCAGGAGACCTGCCAGTCCTTGGAGATTCAAGTAGAACTGTATGTGCTGGTTCAGCTACACTGAAGAAGGGAAACAAATAAAAATGGTGATTTATGAGTGCCTCCTTTGTGCCAGTCACTGTGCTAAGCATGCTACATTCATAATCTTATCCTATCTGCAGAGCAGGGTGGACACCATTGCTATCCCCTTTTTGCAGAAGAGGGAATTAATGCCCAAGGTCACAAGCTTATATGTGTCTGGGCTCATCCAGTTCTTCACCTCCTCAACATAGGTTAGGATGGCACTTTCCTGATCCTTTGATGTTAGTAACATGTCACTTCCAGGTAAAAGTAGTTTCCTCATCTGCAAATGAAAAATAGTATCTATCCTGCAACCTGTTTGGAAGACGTATTAGCCTGTTCTCACATTGCTATAAGGAACGACATAAGATTTGTGTATGAAAAGAGTGATTTCTGAAGAAAAGAAATTGACTCACAGTCCCACAGGCTGTATGGGAACTATGGCTGGGAAGGCCTCAGGAAACTTACAATCATGGTGGAAAGTGAAGGGGAAGTAGGCGCGTCTTCATAAGGTGGCAGGAAGGAGACAGAGAGCAAAGTGTGAAGTGCTACACACTTATAAACAACCAGCTCTCATGAGAACTCACTCACTATCATGAGAATAGAAAGGGGGAAGTTTGCCCCCATGATCCAGTCAATTCCCACCAGGTCCTTCCTCCAACATTGAGGATTAGTTTGATATTAGATTTGGGTGGGGACACAAATCCAAACCATATCAGAAAATTTAATGTAATTATATATATACAATAATGTATATAAAAACATATAGGATAGTGCATGGCTTAATAAATGTTAGTTATTATTTTAATGATAATGATTACATGATGTTGCTACTTGAGAATCTTCAGGAGCTTCCTTTACTTATTAAGTCGTGACCAAACTTCTCAGTCAGACATTCCAGGCTCCAATTCCTCACTGATGCTTCTGTCATGGTTCAGGCTACCTTACTTAGCTCCTGGACTCTGTTGGGTGGGAGGAATAGGAAGATGAAGGCAGGAACCAGGACCTGAGAAGACCGGAGCTGCTTCAAGTAGCTTGGCCTCAGGAGTGACCCACGATAGTAGTGCCTGCCTCAGCTAACCCTTAAGGTGGCCCAGGAGTCTCTATCCAGCAGAAAGAACACAGCTATTGGAGGCAATCCTGGCAATTAGCGTTGGTCATTGTGCCTGTTGCTGAAGGCAAAGTTTATTAACCATTTATAGTGTTGGATTAAGACATATATATTGGAGTTTTTGTTCTGGGCAAGATGGAGTAAGCACACCCTACCCTGTTTCTCCCACAAAATGCAAAAATGAACCCTGGACAGACTACATTGAACAGCTATCTAAGGACAATGACAAGTAAACAGGAGCAGGTGAATTGGGGAAAGAGATCAGAATATGAAGTACCACCAAAACCACCATGAATCTCTCATCTTTTATCCCCTCTGGTATCATCTGGCTTGGACTCATTAGTCTGGCCTGGATGTGCACACCAAAAGCAACCAGGGCTCTAAAAAGAATCCTCACTTTCTGGTCCAAGGTGGTTGTGGGGACACCTAAGAGTTATAAGAAGTGGAGAAAGTCCCTGGTTTTTAAATCTTTTTTCACTCTTGCCCATCCAACCCCCAGGTAATCCCATAGTGGCAGCAGTAACAACAATGGCAACAGCAGCCTGCAGAGCACTGAAATACTTAAAGCTCTGAGGGAAGCGAGTCTTCCCTCCACTAGAGAAGCTGTGGTCCCAAGAGGGTGGGACAAAATACTATTCCCTTTTCTCTCTCTCTGTTCTTACACTGCCTGGTGGGACAGACTCAAGTATAGCCATGAGATGTATGCAGCAAGGTAGGAAAACTAAAGACCTAGCTTTCTAACCAGAGGACAAAAAAAATGGGGCTTCAGGGGGCCAAAAATGCCAGAATAATCTCAGAAAGGAGACTGCTCAAGAGAGCAGTTCCATGTTAACTCCAAGGCTTACTTCTAAGCTGCACATGGTGTGAGAACTGAACTGTGCATGAGACTATGATCCAGGCCACCAAATGGCCACTGGGCAACATACACACAACAGATTCCCGTAGCACTGCAAAGGCTTTGAAAACTGAACTGATATTAGAACCACAGTCCACAGGAGAACTCGAGTCTGGAGCCTAATTAGACTGATTGCCTGCAAAAACAAAACAAAACAAAACAAAATTCAAAATTCGCTTTAGGATTTAAACAAGACATGGATCCTCATAATGTAATATTCAAAATGTTCAGGACACAATCCAAAACTACTTGACATATGAAAGACAAGAAAAACTTCAACTTATAGGGAAAAGAACAATCAACAGATGCCAACTGCAAGATGACACAAATGTTGAAATTATTAAAGATGCAAAGGCAACTATTATAACCATATTCCAAGAAGTAAGGGAAAATTCTCTTGAAACAAAAAAGTCTCAACAAAGACTATAGAAGATACAAAGAAGGACAAAAGAGAAACTTTTTGGAACTGAAAATTACAATGACTGAAATAAAATATTGCCTGGATAAGACCAATAGCAAAATAGAGAAAGTCAGTGAATTGAAGATTGAATAGAAATTATCCAATGTGAACAAAAGGAAAAAATTAAAAATTAATGAACAGAGTATTGGAGGCATGTGAGACAATACGAAAAAGTCTAATATTCATATTGTTAGAGTTCCAGAGGGAGAAGGGGAAGAATAGGATGCAAAGAAACAAACAAAACCCAAAGGAAACCGTGCCCAGATGCATCGTAATTAAACTGCTAAAAACTAGGGCAAAACATCTTGAAAGCAGCCAGAGAAAAATGATACTTTATATAAAGGGAAACATTGACTTAAATAACTGTGGATTCCTCAGGAAAAAAAAAGTAGGCCAGAGGAAATGGAATAACATTTTTAAAGTGCTGAAAGAGAAAAAACTGTCAATCTGGAATTCAATATCCAGTGAAAACATCCTTCAGGAACGAAGATGAAATAAAGACATTCTCAATGAATGAAATCTGGAAGAATTCATCACCAACAGACATGTCCCAAAATCAATACTAAAGAAATAGTTTTCCTCCTAAGATGCAGAACAAAGCAAAGATGTTCTGGCAAAGGAAGAATGAAAGCAATGGGCAAACAATTAGTGGTTGCCAGGGATTAGGGGTGGGAGATGTGTGACCACAAAGGGAAGAATGAGAGAATTTGTGTATGATGAACTGTCTGTATCCTATTGTGGTGGTGGTTACATGAATCTAAACATATGTTAAACCTTATCAAACTGTTATGCCCCAAAATAAAATTTAAAAATAAAGTTAAAATGATTGTGTATTTTTTTAGTGGCTTAAAACTACACAAGTTTTTATGTTATAGTTAAAAGTCAGAACGTGGGTTAGAAGTTCAACACAGGTCTCTCTGGGCTAAAAGCAAGGTGTTGGCAGGGTTGCATTCCTGTATGGAAGCTCTAGGGGAGAATCCCTTTCCTTGTCTTTCCCAGCTCCTAGAGGCCATTACATTCCTTGGCTTATAACATCTTCCTTCATTTTCAAAGCCAGCAATATCAGGCCAAGTCCTTCCCACATTGCCTCACTTTAACCTCCTCTTTTGTCTCCCTCTTCTGATTCTTCTTTTTTATTGAGGTGAAATTTACACAAAATTAACCTTTTTCATGTCCATTTTAAAGTGAACAATTCAATGGCATTTAGTACATTCACAATGTTGTGCAACCACCACCTCTATCTAGTTTCAAAACATTTTCATCAATCTGAAAGAAAACTTCATACTCATTAAGCAGTCACTCCCCATGTCCCCTACCCCAGTCCCTGGCAACCATCAATCTGCTGTCTGTCTTTATGGATTTGCCTATTCTGGGTATTTTGTGTAAATGGAATCTTACGTGACCTTTTGTGACCGGCTTCTTTTGGAGGTTTTGATGGTTCATCCACACTGTAGCACATGTAAGTACTTCATTCCTTTTTATACCTGAATAATATTCCATTGTATGTACATACCACCATTTGTTCCTCCATTCATCTTGTGTATTCATCTTTAAAATAAAACTTTAAAAAACTTTATATATGATGTCTCACCCAAGACCAATCAAATCAGAATCTCTGAAGGGTTAGAACCCTGGGTGATGGTACTTTTAGATCACCAGAGTTGAGAATCTCTGCTTTTATATAATGTTTTGGTCATCAATTTCTGCATAAGAAGCCATCCCAAAATGCAGTAGATTAAAGTAACAAAATGATTTTATTTTATCATGATTCTACAATCTGTACCAGGCTCAGCTCTGTGGTTGAGCAAGTAACAGATCCAATCCAGACTCTGCTAGCTTGCTGGTGGTCACTCATGTGAGTATATTGAGCCAATGGGTTGACTTAAGTCTGGATTCAACATGGAATGTGACAGTTGGGCTTCTGTCTCTCACCATGTCTCAGGGCCTCTCCCTCTCCTTGAGGCTACTCTACGTAATCTCTCCAGTAGAGTAGCTGGACTTCCTACACAGTGGCCCAGGACTCCCAAAGCATAGGAGCAGAGGATGCCATGACTCTACATCCTCATCCCAGAACAGACACAGCGTCACTCCCGCCACATTCTACTGTTAAAGCAAGAAACACATCCAGCCCAGACTCAAGGGGGGGCCTACACAAGGGCCTGAATACCTGGAGATGTGGGGAGGGGGATCATGACTCACTGGGGCCACCAATGTAATGGACAACCGTACACAACCTCTTGTGCAATGTTAATATATTTTCAGTAAAACCAAATAATTCACACATATAAAAGCAGACAGATGTCCAATGTATAGCAATGTAACTATAGTTAACAATGCTGTATTGCATACTTGAAATCTGCCAAAAGTGTAGATCTCAAGTGTTCTTACGTAGTCAATTCTGCAAGAGGATATAACACTTTTAAATATATATGCACCCAACACTGGAGCATCCAGATATATAAGGCAAATATTAGAGCTTAAGAGAAAGATAGGCCCCAGTACAATAGTAGCTGGAGACGTCAAGAGAGACTCTTACCAAAAAAAGGAAAGAGGGAAGGGGGGAAGGAAGGAAAGAAGGAAGGAAGGAAGGAAGGAGGAAAATGCTGACTATGTGAGGTAAAGCATATATTAATTAGCTTGATTGCAGTAATCATTTTGCAATGTATACATATATCAAAATATCAAGTTGTACACCTTGAATATATGCAATTTTATTTGCCAATTATACCTCAAAAAACCTAGGGGTTGGTGGGTGAGGTAAAGGCAAACATATTTTACTTACAAATGATAAAACGAAGTGGATAAGTAAATGCAGCACACTTACTGTCCTTAGCATCACAGTAAGTGAGATATTAACATTTTGAAAATGTTAGTTATATTAGAACTGATTGCTGGTGACCCTGGATGAATTCTGAACTCCTCCTCAATCAAGCGGACTGCCACATTCCGGAATTTTCTGAACATTGAATGGTGAATAATTTTTAACATTGATTTTATCTACTCACCTGTTTCCAGCTAATCACAGCCCTGGCTGACATCACAGTCCTGGCAGAGGAGCATTTTTATTTCACTTTTTAAAAAACCAACAACAAGCATGTAAATGAGCTCTAAGTCCTCTCTCTGTCCATGTGCAGTGAGAACAGGGCAGTTCTAAGAAGGTAAATGATGGGTGAAATTTTCTACAGGGCTCTGCCCTTGTTATGGGATAGGGTCTCCATCCTGACCTGCACTGGAGGAACCTGGAAAAGAACTGGGCCAGAGGGCAGCGAGAAGACAAGAGAAGAAGTAGCTGAAGCTTCCCCTCAGCGCCACAAAACTCATTTCAAACTAGCCACTAAAGTTCTGAAAATGCCTCAACCTCCCGTGAAAGTCCTACCCCAGTATCCCCTGTATTCCTATGAGGCTCTTCATTTTCCTATTACACAAGATGGGCCCAGAACCTTAAATGGAAGTAATACCATGCTTCCCATTCACTTATTCAAAAACTAGTTCTGGAGTCTCTATGCATAGTTTGTCAAGTAGCTAGGATTGTAGGGGTGAACCAGACAGATAACTACAACCCTTATGAAACAAACATCCAGCAGGATAGAAAGAAAATACATAAAACAATCAGATGGCCAAAGAGATTAAAACAGAAGGAAGTGCTGGCATTCCCTGAACACACCTGCTCCCTCATATACAGGGGCATATGGACAAGGACTTAACCAACCTCAGTTGGCTTATCTGTTAAATGGGCTCCCAATAGTACTGACTTCATGAGGTTGTGAGAATTTGCAAAATAATGTGTATTCAGTGGGATGACTGCAGTCTCAAACATGGTATATGATCAGTAACTGCTAGTTACTCTAATGATTAGTAGCAGTTTCTGAAGAACTGTATTTAGAATTGCTTCAAGATTCAGAGAAGTCCCCTTAGCAAATATGAATTCCTCTCCCTCCACCCCACTGACTTCATGCTCTTTTCTAATGTATCCAAGCATTGATGATTTTATTAACTTTTAAGCTCGTTCCTTTCTACTGAAACTCCTAAAAACCAGCCTCCTCATTAAAAAAAATATAACCCTTTAAAAGCAACTAAACGTGATCCTCCTAGCGTTTACACTAGGAGTGGAGTGTAGAAAGCCCTTGGGATCAGAAAAACCTAGATTTGAAAGCTGGCTCTGCCAATATTTGCTGTGTGACCATGGGCAAGTTGCTTAACCTCTCTGAGCTTCAGTTTTCCAATCCATAAAATGTGACTAATAACACATGGTATTCAGAGATGATATGAGGTCAGCAAAGTACTTTTCATTAAGGTGGCTATTTTTGTTATTAATAGGTCATGTAATTCAGGATGTACACAAAGGTTTATTCTGGGAACTGAATTAAGCAAGCCATTTAAGCAAGAAGGCTGCACAGCACTGAAGTGGAAATAACTGATGGGAAGACAATCATCCTCCCAATCCTCTCATTGTGCAAGACAGGGGGATCCCCAACCATGGGGTTACTGAGGGTTCAGAACAGAGGACCCTTAAATAGCAGTGGTCTGACCACCACATTTTCAGATAGGAAGGTAGAATTGCCCCAGGCCACAGGCCCATGGAAAGCTGTTAGGTCCCCTGAGTTTGGGGTGTCACTGGGCTTCTGTAAAAACACGTGAAGGCCCCACAAACAGTTACGTGAGTAACAAAGGGGCCACCAGCCACCTCAGCAGCAGATAGGCAGGTGGGTGGCAGAAAGGGGTAAGGGAAGCCTGACCATGCTGAGAGAAAAAGTCAGAGCATACCCTGAGCAGGGTCTCTTCTCAGCACTAGGAACATGTGGCATCAGTGGGGTATACCTGCTAAAATGGACGCACCAATACAGGAACACTTTTATTAACTAAAGTCCATAGTTCACATTAGGATTCACTCTGTGATATACAGTCCCATGGATCTTGACAAATGCATAATGCCATGTATCCACCATTCCACTATCAAACAGAATCATTTCACTACCCTAAAAATCCTCTGTGCACCACCTATTCATCCCTCCCTCCCCCATCCAAGCCCCTGTTAACCACTGATTTGTTTTTACCAAATACCCAGACTTCAAAGAGATGATCTTTTTATGATCTCTATAGTTTTACCTTTCCAGAATGTCCAGAGCTCATTTCTTTTTCCTGCTGTATCATATTCCATTGTCTGGATGTGCCACATTTTGTTTATCTATTCATCTGTTGAAGGACATCTTGGTTGCTTCCAAGTGTTGGCAAATATGAATCAGTGTGCAGGTTTTTGTGTGGGCAAAAGTCTTCAACTTATTTGGATGGCTATGTTATGCCATCCTTGCTTACTGCAATCAGATTGTAGTAAGGAAAAAAGTTGTTTAGCAGGAAAGTCTCTTTCAGAGGAAGGAAAAGTCTTCATTGAGCAGAATGCCTTGATGGGCTGTGTGGCTGTGGAAGGACAGCCTGGGAGCATGGCCACTCGGGCTGGAAGCAGATAAAACATATACTTTAGCATTCAAACCAGGACACTTTGGGGGTTAAGAGTAGACACTACTAATATCACTGGAACAACAGAAATAATCTGGTTTTATTCCTGTAAACTTTGGTATAATGAAGCCAAGAGTTGGCTGAACTTGAGTACATTTTTTTAAAAACTCAAAACACAAAAACATAAAACAAGGTAGGTGGCTGACTTTAAAATGACCGGCCATATTGAATGTTGGTGAGGACTCAGAGCAACTGAAACTCTCCTACACAGTTGGAGAGAGTGTAAGATGGCATGACCAACTTGGAAATCAGTTTGACAGCTTCTTAAAAAGTTAAACATACACCTACAATACAACCCAACCATCCCACTATAGGTGTCTATCAAAGAGAAAAGAAAGCATGAAACCCAAAGACTTGAATGTGAGTGTTCACAGGAGCTTTATATAGAGCCAAAACCCAAAAACAACCCAAATCCACTAGTAGATGAATGACAGACAAACTGTGGGACTTCTATACAGTGGAATACCACTCTGCAGTAAAGACACACTATTGATACACACAATAACAGAGAAGAATCTCAAAATCATACTAAGTGAAAGAAGCTAGGCCAAAAAAGAACATACTGTATGATTCCATTTATGTAAAACACTGGAAAATATGAGCTAATCTTTTTTTTTTTTTTCTGAGACAGAGTCTTGTTCTGTTGCCCAGGCAGGGGTGCAGTGGTGCAGTCTCAGCTCATTGCAGCCTCAATCTCCCAGGATCAAGAGATCATCCCACTCGGCCTCCTGAGTAGCTGGGACCACAGACATGCACCCCCATGCCCAGCTAATTTTGTTTTTTTTTTTTTTTTTGTAGAGATGAGGTCTCACTATGTTGCTCAGGCTGGTCTCGAACTCCTGGATTCAAACAATCCTTCCACCTTGGCCTCTCAAAGTGCTGGATTGTAAGTGTGAGCCACTGCATCCAACCAATACAAGCTAATCTGTATAGAGAAAGCGTATCACTGGTTGCCTAGGGATGGGATTGAGGGAAGAATGGATTAAAAGGGCACAAGATAACTTTAGGTGATGGTGGAAATATTGTTTAGAAGTGACAGTTTTATGGCTGCGTGCATGTCAACACTGATAGAATTGCACACTTTAAATATATGCGATTTTGTATCCTTCAAATATACCTCAATAAAGATGGAACACTTTAAGAAAAAATAAATTAAAATGCATGCTCTTTAGCCTTAAACAGAAAAACATGATTTTTAGGGAGTAGGGAGTAAGTGAGCCAGCATGGAGACAAGGAGGTTGAAGGCAAGTGAAGAAGTCCCAGAAATTGAGCAGGCAGCTACCAGAAGAGAAGGCCAGTGAACATATCCCATTTTGGACGTGGGGCCCAGGCAAGGGGGTCCCAGAGACATTTTAAGACTGATAGTGTCCAATAGTCTATTTTATCAGCTGTGCTATTCTCTAAAGAAACCCTTACATGTGGGCACACACACACACACACACACACACACAAACGGACACACTGGTCTTTAATAAGTTATGTAATGGCCTTGGATGAGTGAGGTTTAGGAGAAATACAGTAAAGGAGCTGACTCTCTGGGTAGATTAAGGACAGGGAGAAGGGGGCATTTAAAAATATGAAAGATGGGAGGGAGAAAGAGCCAGGATTCAGTGGAAGCAGAAAATCAGAATACGAGGAGACCCAGGGAAATATCTGACTTACAAGAATCCTCATTGAGATTGGGAAGTTGGCTGGGGTCCCATTTTACAAGGAATGAGGGTTTTATTTGCATTTTATTATTTAGGGCTCTAGCTGACAACCCAGTTACATGACGATGTCAAAGGGCAGAGGTTACATCATTCCAGCCAAATACCACATCCTGTGGCCACTGCCCCTTACGACATAGTTCTCACCTGGGGCCTGGTCAGAGAGGACCAAGGTCATTGGCCTTTTGCTTCTTAGCTAGCAGTTTTAAAGTAAATGGCGATTTAGGGAAAGGGAGAGGTGGCAGATGACAAGAAGGGAGAGCATTTGTGTTTTCAATTTTGCCACCCATAGTGCTAGGCACTGGAAGTACAGTGAGGAGCACACTCCTGACTTCTGTTCCCGGAGCTGATGGTTCAGCAGGACTGCAAACATGAAATCAGTAAGACTAGTGCCTGTTGAAATAAGGGAGAGGAAGAGAATATGGATGTGAATTACAAGTAATTTCTGCTAGGGGACTTCCCAGGAAGTGAGGGTCAAGATGAGATTTGAAAGCTGAATAGGGAAATGTTGCCCCAACACACAAGACCTCAGTCCTGGCAAAGCAAGCCCCGATTCCCCAATCAATTAGCTTCAGTCAGGCTATTGACTTGGCACCAACTTGTGTGCAGTGGCCAAGCTGGATGCTGTCCCGAATTACATCAGTGTGACAAGGCAACGTCTCCTTTAGTGTGACCTTAACAGTGGATTTGTCCCTCTTTATCAGAGTAGGCTCCCTGTGTTCCCAAACTCAGGAAACTCCAGGCATTGGCAGCCCACTTGCACATTCTACATCAGATCCTGCCTCACTGGGAGTTGTGGCAGAGGATGGCCAGACAGACACCATGGAGAGGCGCAATGAACAAACCTTCATCTTCCATACATAGCATGAATTCTGCTTTCTCTTCTGTGCCTGTGTACAGACACTCAGCCAGGAATCCCACCACCAGGAGCATTTTCATCCACTTCTCTAAAGGAGTCCAGTGCTTTGCTGCATAACAGTGTGTGATAGATTATACACAGGTGCCCAGTGGGTCCAGCCTCCCCGCACTCTCCTCCCTGTGTGATCCCTCCCTACATTCACTCCAGGCTTAGTCATGTGATTTGTGAGAGTGAGGCAAGCAGAGGGTTGATAAGCACTCGTTCATTTCTCCTGGAATGTTCCCTCCAGGAACTCAGCTGCCATGCTAAGGGAAGTATTGACTCTCCTTTTGTGAACTGAGAGGCCACAGGAAGAAAAACTGAGGCACCCCAGCCCTCAATCAGCACCAGGGCCTCAGAGTGTGAGAGAATCATCTGGGACATTGCAACCCAGCCCAGTCCCCAGCCGGATGTACCCTCCTGGAGTGAGCCCAGCAGAGACCACAAGGAGCAGAGCAACCACCTAGCTGAGCCCAGCCACCCACAGGACATGACAGAGGATACACTGAGATTGTTTTAGGATTATATATAATGGGGTGGCTGTCTCAGAGCAGTATTCATCACACAGGTGTGGCCCTCAGGCCTTGTTTCCCAGCAGCAAGAGCCATTGTCATAGCTCCAGGGGAGCCTCTTTACAGCCATTGACAGTTGTCCCACTCTTGGGATGCTCTTTCAGGCTTTGGTTTCCATTTAGGATATTGTTTTTCTTATCATTTTTCAGGTGGGTCACAAGAGTGTTTTGAAGGGTTCAGGGCCCACCCTTCGGAAAGTTGTAGATGATTGTCTTGTGACAGCTGTAGCCATAGAGCAGGGTTTTTTTAACTATTGTATTTAAATATAATAAATTGGCATATATATTTGTGTGTGTGTTGATCATGTTTGTTTATTTCTATAGAACCATCTCCTCTTCCTAATAAACACAGAAGACAAGACAGAGAGGAGCACAGGAAGGAAGAAGAGCCCCTGGAGAAGCAGTCCAGTCTCTGCAGTTTCCCCAGCTGGGGCAGATGGGCTGCCCTCCTTATTCCCCAGGCGGCCCCTGGCCAACCTTTCAAGTCAGCACTTATCTTAAGGACAATGCCTTTGAAGGCCAGGGAGGTATGGGATTTTCTCCTGATCTGATCCCACTGAGCGAAGCCTGGCAGCTTGCACACCTGCGTCCTCCACTGCATGAGATCCTCTCAGCCAGGCGGGCCATGCACAGCAGTGTGTGTTTTCTGCTCACTCCCACCCACAGCTGTTTGCCTCCAGCATGGCCCATTTCCTGCCCCATCTCCTTGGGCTCCCTGGAGCTCAGGACCTGCTTGCCTCATGGCAAGTGCCAGGAGCTAGCTTGACCTCCCACATTCTTTCCTGTGCTCAACCTTGCCCTGCTGCCCACCACCTAAGGTTTCGCTATCTGCACTCTGCTTTCAGCCTCAGGCTGGTTCTTTCTGGCTAACCTGAAACACAGGTGCCTGCAGAGGAAGGTGAAGAACCTCCCCGTGGTCCCCTGCCAGCCCTGGCTCTTTCCATAGGGAAAGGCTGGGTCATACCTTGGGCAAATTCTACTGATCCTGCACCTGTCCAAGGTGCCCAGTGTGCACTTAGTTTTCTCTATAGGAGATGCCCTGGGGGAAGTTGGTTCCACCTGGGGCTCCACCACTGCTGCCGGGGTGTGGGTGAAGGGGGAGGCCACAGGGCCTCACTGGGAGGCTGTGCAGGCGGAGTGGTCCTCTCTCCAGGCCAGGTAAGGGACTAGCAGGCATGTTAGCTGTGCTGCTGGCTTCTGCCCTGACTCCAGGTCCTCCTCAGGCCTCTGATTTCTGTGTTGTTCCTTCGACTATTCTCAGAGTATGAAGTAAAGGTAGGAATGGCAGGCTCACTGCACCTCTGCTGTTCTGGGTTGGCAGGGATGATACACTGCACCTTGTGGATGGGGAAGGAGGGCAGCTTGGTAGCGGGATCAGTTGCAGGCATCAGTTTCAGGGGTATGATCCAAGCCTCCAGCTTGGATCTCTTGTAGCCTGGGAGCAGATAGGTGGCCAACACTTCATTGTCCCGCAACTAGTCCTGGATCCCTTCCCATGTACGACCCATGGACACCATCAGTTCTGCCTGCCCAGGTCTTTGTAGTCAGAGAATGACTCAACGCAAAGCTTTAGTTTCTCCCCATAGGAGGGCCTCTCTTGCTGGATTGAGCATGAGGATTCACTTGAACAGGTTTTCACACTCCATGGACAGGTAGAAACAAATACCAAATGTTCCTCTCAGCTCTCACTACTCCCGCAGCTCCTTAGGGTTCTGTCCATCAAAGGGCTGGGATGTGATGACTAGATATACAGGAAGCCTCCAGGCTGTACACCTCTACCCTGGGGCCACCTTACTTTGGCCCTGGAAGAGTTCTGGGTGGCATGAGGGGCACTACCACAGAAGGTACCCAGCTTGTTGCCAAAGAAGCCCAAGCCTGCAGTCTCGATGTTCATGTCAGCATCCAAAAGCAACTATTCTGCCTTCAGGTCCCTATGGGCAATACTACACTTCTGGCGGCAATACTATCACATAGCACAGCCCACACTATCTGGTGGAAATTGCTTCAGGCTTTCTTCTTCTTCAGGCTGCCATGAGCCACTAGGTACTCAAATACCTCTCTCTCACTAGCCTGCTCCATGACTAGGTAAATTGCTTCCTTGGTCTCGATCAACTCAAATAATTTCACAATGTTGGAATGATACAATACCTTCATGATGTCTTCATGAGATAGTCTCTGGAGGCTGGAGTTCCACACTTGTAAATGACCTTTGCAGCCACCTGTGTGCCAGTCGGGATGTACCAGGCCAACTTCACCTTGGCAAAGGTTCCCTTGGCAATGGTCTTGAGGAGCATGTAGCTGCCAATATGAGTCTCCTCCTTGGCAGAGATGCTATAAAGGGCCTACCAGTCTTTTGGACTTACTGCTAACAATACTAATTACCAATATTAACTAATAACACTGATTAAATAAAGAAGAATGTGGGAAGAAATGAAAAAGAAAACAATGAGAAAAACAAAAAGGAATTAAGAAAAAGAAAAAAAAAATTAAAAATGAGGCCAGGTATGGTGGCTCATACCTGTAATCCCTGTACTTTGGGAGCCTGAAGCAGAAGGATTACTTGAGTCTAGGAATTCAAGACCAGCCTGAGCAACATAGTGAGATCCCGTCTCTACAAAAAAAAATAGCCAGGTGTGGTGGTGCATGCCTGTAGCCTCAGCTACTTGGGAGGCTGAGGCAGGAGGATCCCTTTGAGCCCAGGAGGTTGAGGCTGTAGTGAGCCATGATGGTGCCACTGCACTCCAGCCTGGGTGACAGAGCAAGATTCTGTCGAGAGAGAGAGAGAGAATAAAGAAAAAGAAAAAAGAAAAGGAAAAGAATAAAGGAAAATGAAAAAAGAAAGAATAAAGAGAAAAATAAAAAAAGAATAGAGGAGGGGAAAAAAGAGAAAATAACAAGAAAAATAGATACAGAGCCAAGAAATTTAAAAAGCTAACTTTGGTGAAAATCCTTCAGGTCACCAAAAGCTACCTTCCTGAGCTAGGAAGGCCAAAAATTTAGGCCCAGCCAGGGACTTACATGGTACAGTACTTGGAAGTCTGTAACTGGTTCCTTACGAGGTCATAGCAAGAAACAGACCTATCACAGCTAAGGATAATTCACAGTAATTTTCTCACTTTTTGGTCTCAAGAATGCTTTACTCTTAAAAAACAAAAAGAGGGAGAATTCAAAGAGCTTTTTGTTTATGTGGGTTGTAGTGAACAAATATTCACCTTCTTAGAAATTATAACATGCAGGATGCTTCAGTGGCTTTTAAATTTCTAGTTTGCAAAGCTGTAAAAAACTTTTGGCTCATAAAAAGCTCAAAATATCTACACTTAAAATATTCCATTCCTTAAAACAAACAAACAAACAAACAAAACCAACAGCTTCTGGCTGGTGTCCGGATAATGACAATACCAAGAGCACCAAGGCTGCGGGGTCCCACGGTGAGGAGCATGGATACAGCTAGAGAATGTCAGGGAAGAAAGACTTCTCAAGGAGGTTCCTGAGTCAGACCTGAAGGACTCATGGGGGTGGGCTGCACCTCCCATTTCTTGAACGTATACCCTTGGTCATGCCCTGTGCTGGACACTAACTATTCAGAGATGCATGAAGGCACCCTGCCTCTGTTGCAGAGCAGAAAGATTGTGGACAAAAATTCTAAATGCTGCCAAGGAGAGGAGACAGACCTGCCGGCTCAAGCTTCTCTGGGCCTCTGGGGAAGTCCCACAATCTTGGCTGTGCCTGCCCCTGCCCTCCCACCCCTACCCCAACTCCATCCCTGCTTGGTTACCTTGATCTGTATCACTTGTGGCCCCAACATGCCTGGGGTGAATATCCAGGTGCTCCCCACCCAAGCTGAGTAAGTGGGGTAGATACGATTTTTTTTACTGGGCAGAAGGGGCTCATTTATGATTCATTCACTGGCCCCAGAGATTGAAATCTTGGGTACCTAAACTCTCTTTCATTCCCACTCAGGCACCAGGTCTCTTGCATGGAACAGGCCATCTTAGGTTCCATGTGCCAGGGCTGGTCTCAGTTCCCCATCCCACCAGGGCTCACACACAGCCCTGCAGGTAGGGTCCCCAGATCAGCTTGCGTGACGTTGAAATGTAGGGCGAGAGGTCTTGTTGGTGACCTATCACTTTCACTGAGAAATGGACATGGAGAGAACCAGAGTGAGTAAGGGTGTATGATGTGCACTGCAATGGGGGACAAAGCAGACTCCTGCCTTCGTGGAAGTCACAATCTAGTGGAGGAGGGATGTTACTAGAAATAGACAAAGTGCTGGAAGAACAAATAGCAGGGACTTGCTGTAGTCGGGCAAGGGGGTTAGGAAGCCATTACTTGGAAAGTATGGTTTCAAGTCAGAGTTAAGGAAAATTAGGAGTCAGGAAGATAAAGGAGGTGAAGTGATGATTGGAGGGAAAATAAATCTGTCCTTTGTCCAGACGTTACCCCATGCTAAGTAGTGGCTGAGCCTTTCCCAGCATCACCCAAGGTAGGATAGTGGGTGAATAAGACATGTGAACTCTCCAGTAACACTAGTAGATTTTGAATCCTGCCTCTGCCATTTGCTGGCTGTGTGGCCTTGGGCAATTTACATGTCACTCCATTGCTTCTGATAGCAAAGGGGATGATGAGATAGACTGATAAGATTTAATGTGTTTGGCTGCTGTATGGAGATTGGATTAGAGCAAGAGTGTAAGGGAGAGAAAGATAGAAAGATATATCAGTGTTTCAGGCGAGAGTCAAGGTGGCTTGGGCCAGGTGTGATACTGGAAGTAGGGAGAAGTGGAAAGTGATGATAATTCACTGGATTTGGTTGGTGAGGGTGTGGCCAAGGGTGACCCCCAGGTTTCTGGCTTTTGTTATTATAAGTAACACAGAAGAAGAATGGATGAATCATTAATTTATTTTCTATTTATTGTGATATCTATCATCCTGCAAAAATATTTCCGATATATTCAATTTAAAGAATAGTAATAAAAATACTTATTTACTCCTTAGATCAGTTGAGAAAAAGAATTTACTAATATAGTTAAAGCCTTCGAGTGTCCCATCTTCTCCCCAGAGGCACTCTCTATCCTGAAATTTGTTAATCTTGCCTTGGCTATTTGTTGTTTTTACTATATGTGTATCTATTCCTAAATAATATAGTGATTGGTTTTGTGTGCTTTTGAACTTTATGTTTATTCTGTTAGGGGTTCATTGAAATTTTTCAATCCAAAAGTTTATAGTCTTAATATAATTTGGAAAAATTAATTTAAAAAATCAACTCTGGCTCACGTCTGTAATCCCAGCACTTTGGGAGGCTGAGGCAGGTGGATCATGAGGTCAGGAGATCGAGACCATCCTGGCCAACATAGTGAAACCCCATGTCTACTAAAATACAAAAAATTAATCGGGCATGGTGGCACGCACCTGTAGTCCCAGCTACTTGGGAGGCTGAGGCAGGAGAATCGCTTGAACCTGGGAGGTGGAGGCTGCAGTGAGCTGAGATCATGCCACTGCACTCCAGCCTGGTGACAGAGCAAGACTCCATCTAAAACAAAACAAAAAAACACACAACTCTGAATGACTGGTCTCAAAATGATACCAAAACTTAACTGGCACCATGATACTATAGAGAAACATTTATCCATTCACCCATTGAAAGACATCTTGTTTGCTTCCAAGTTTTGGCAATTATGGATAAAGCTGCAATAAACATCTATGGTATATTTTTGTATGGATATAAGTTTTTAACTCATTTGGGAAAACATCAAGGCGCACGATTGCTGAATCATATGGTAAGAAAGAGTACGTTTAGTTTTGTACAAAACTGTCAAGCTGTCTTCCAAAGTAGCTGTACCATTTTACATTCCCACCAGTAATGAAGGAGAGTTCCTGTTGCTCCTCATCCTTACCAGAACTTGCTATCATCAGTGTTCTGGATTTTGGCCATTCTAATAGGTGTGTAGAGGTACCTCATTGTTCTTTTAATTTGCATTTTCCTGATGACATGTGATGTTGAGCATCTTTACATGTGCTTACTTGCCATCTGTATTAGTCCAGTCTCACATTGTTATAAAGAAATACCTGAGACTGAGTAATTTATAAAGAAAAGAGGTTAAATTGGCTCATGGTTGTACAGGCTGTACAGGAAGCATGATGCTGGCATCTGCTTGGCTTCTCTCAATAAAATTTGGGAAAATTAAAAAAACAACAGCTCTGAATGATTGGTCTCAAAATGATATCATAGCCTAAATGGCATCAAGATACTATACAAAAATGTTTATCCATTCACCTATTGAAGGACATCTTGGTTGCTTCCAATTTTCGGCAATTACGAATAAAGCTGCAATAAACATCTATGTATATGTTTTTGTATGCATATAGTTTTCAATTCATTTGGGTAAATATCAAGGCACATGATTGCTGAATTATATGTTAAGAAACAGTTTGTTCTGGGGAGGCCTCAGGAAACTTAGAATCATGGTGGAAGGCAAAGGGGGCACAGGCACATCCCACGGCCAGAGCAGGAGCAAGAGAGAAAAAGGGGAAGGTGCTACACACTTTTAAACAACCAGAGCTCCTGAGAACTCACTCACTATGGCGAGGACAGTACCAAGAGGATGCTGCTAAACCATCATGAGAAATTCACCCCCAGGATCCCATCACCTCCCACCAGGCCCTACATCCAACGTTGGGGATTACATTTCAACATGAGATTTGGGTAGAAACACATCCAAAGTGTATCACCACCTGTGTATTTTCTTTGGTGAGGTGTCCATTCAGATCTTTTGCCTATTTTTCAGTTGGGTTGCTTGTTTTTGTATTGTTGAAGTTTAAGAGTTCTCCATCTAGTCTGGATAGCTGTCCTTTATCAGACATGTTTTTTGCAAATAGTTTCTCACAATCTGTGATTTGTCTTCTCATTCTCTTAATGTGTTTTGCAGAGCAGGAGATTCTGATTTTGCTGGGATTTTGACTGAGATTGCATTGAACCTATAGATCAATTTGTGTTGACAGTGGATGACTGAGGAGCAGTCCTCCAGGCATCAGTGGAGCACAGGCTGGGAGATAGTCTGGCATCAGAAGGGAGTTGCAAAGGCTGGCAGCCTGCCGGGCTAGGAGGGACGGCTGATTCATATTGGAATCTGTACTCTCTCCTCTTCCACCCACTCTGTAGGCCTGAGTCATAAAGAAACCTTGCGGTGCCTTCCCCTGTGCACCCTTGGTATAGCTGTGAACACTTCCCTCTGCACAGACACATTGACACATGGGGCTTATCACAAGGGACACCCCGAGAGGCTTCCTTGGAGGTGCCCTTGCATGACTTACAGAGTGGCATCCCAGGGGAAAGTAGCTAGGGCTCCTCCCCTGGTCAATCAGACTATCTGGTCCTTTCTGCTCTGAAGGCAGAGACCTCATTTTAGGGCTATAAACCCAGGCAGGACAAAAATAAAATACACATTCCAAAGACTCATGTCATCCTCCCCAGAGCTGGGGAGCCACAGCGTGGGTGGTGGTCTAGAGGCTGTCCCTCAGATGTGTGGCCTTCCATAGGCAGTTTTGCGACTGTCAAATCCTCCCCGACATCTGCCCCTCTGCTGTGTGTGCTCTCCAGGGGCCCAGGGTGCCGGTTCCCTCTAGCCTCCTTCTACCAAATGAAGCTTCTGCACATGTTCTTCCAAACTCAAATTTCTTGTGGATAAAATTAGATCAGAGAGCTGGTGTTGCCGGGAAGCTGCCTCGAAAGTGGGTGGCTGCGGGCCATTAGCGGTAAAGATAAGTTAAAATAACTCTAATAAAAATGATGTTGAATGTGGGAAGCTGAAGCCCTTTTGCCCATTATCCTGAGAACCGGTTGTCTTTCTGTTATTCTAGTTGTTTTGGGCCTCAAAATTACATCTGTATTTAAACCAAAGTTTTTATTTTTCCACCCAGATAAAGCCAGCTCTTCTCCTGCTGCTCCGGATAAGTGATTCCTCATCCTGTGTGCCTCAGCTCCTGCCACCACCTCCAAGAAGCCCTCCCTGATCCCCTCACAGACAGTTAGCTCTGCACATCCTCTTGCTCCCTGTCTGCCTCACACCAGCTTCTCTGTCACAGTCGGGTCACGGTTGCTCCCTGGGTCTCCTGCCCCACTGGACTGCGAGCCCCTCCTCAGCAGTCACAGGACATATTGATCTTTGCATTCCACAGAATGTGCACCTAGGAAGTATGAGTCAGAGGAGTGAGTTGGTGCTTTAAAAACCAAAGGCTAAAATGCAAGTGCTGTTCCATAAAAACCCCAACCGCTGGCAAGGGAAGTGACAGGACGGGACAGGGAAAGCAAGGCTTTGGAAGCAGGAACATTTTACTTCTCCTGACACCAAGAATAACCAAGACATGATTCTCAGCCTGAGTGTCCTCATCTGTGAAATGGGGTCAGTGATAGCAATCTTCCCAGGTCATTTGAGATTCAGGGCACAGACCAGTTCCTCAGAAATGTTAGTTTCTTTCCCTTCCCTAGTAAATAAAAACACTACTTTGTTGGCAAGAAAGCCTGGGGCTTAGTCCTGGCTCTGTCACTAACAGTTGTGTGACTTCGGGAAACTACTTTACCCACTGGGTGCCTGGTTTATTTCCTGTCAACAGGAAGTACTGATTGGTCTGTAGATCAGATTTTTTATAATGCTGATGATTAAAATTTTGAAACGAAGTGTTTCCTGACTAAGAGTTTCAGTCTTAGGAATGGAAATAGAGCCTAGAAAGAAGGTTGTCCACTTTTCATGGATGATGTTGGGGGCTGAGGCTTCGGTGTCACTGTCCTGTTGGGAGTGGCCGGAAACGCTCAGCATTTCACAGGCTTCTCCTCTATTGGTGGAAGAGCAGACGGGAGAGGTTGGTAGAGCGCTGGGGTATTCTAATGACAGATTCAGAGGGGACTGAGCCAGGGAGCCCAGAGAAGAAGACTGTTGAAGGGAAATTAGGAGAGAGAATTAGGCAGGTATTCTCCAGTGGTCACATTATTTTTAGATCTCCAAATGATGGAGCTAGAATGGGCCATTTGAGGCCTGCTGGTTTAATCCTCCCTGGTTACAGAGGAGGAACCAGTGGCTCAGAAGGTCTAAGTGACTTGCCAGGTCTCCCTTTCCTGAGCTCTGTGACTCTGCTTCTATTTCAGTTGGTCGTGACTCCAAGGGAATCTCTTGTGTGTATTTTGGCCCTAACAAATACCAGGACTGGTTTTCTTTAAAAAGCTTTCTTCATGGGCACTGTTCGTCTCATGCAGTTTTAATAGAAAACTGTGTTTCTATTTTCCAGCACCATTAGTTGCTATGAGCATAAACTTTCATATTTAATGCAGCATGATTCACAGCGATGCTCCATTTAAAAATGGGTGAACCTCTTCTCTGGCAAAAATTGGAAGAGAAAAACTAAATGGGAATAGGAAACAATCATTTCTAAAAATATGAATAAAAAGAAATATCGATTAGTCTTTCATTTACTTAAAAGCATAGCCGATTGGACCAACTATTGTTGAAATTCAATTTCTGCACTTTATTCTGAATATTTCAGACCTTTTCGCCCTCTACATAACCACTAGCTCTTCCAGAGCAATCCAGGGACTATGTGTATGGGGAAGGAGCTAGAAAAGTTGTGAGAAGAGAAAAGGCAACTGTCCATACAAACCCGAGGATCTTTTTAGCCACCTTCTTCTTTGGGAAACACTGAGATAAGAAGCCTGCTCCCCACTCCCAACCCACAGCTAGTGCTTCTCTGTTCACATTTGGTTAACTCATACCCGATTCATTCCTCAGGTGCATCAGGTATAAATACGAGAAGTATCCCTGATGCCCCCACGCACAGTTAGCTCTGCACATCCTCCCACTCCCTATCTGCCCCACACCAGCTTCTCTGTCACAGTTGGGTCACAATTTGTCCCTGAATCTCCTGCCCCACTAGATGGTGAGCCCCTCCCCAGCAGCCATAGGACATATTCATCTGTGCATTCCACAGAATGGACCCTGGACTCACCATTCCCAGGCATCTGACACAAACACAGGTACCAATAGCATTCTCTCCAAGGAGAGCCTAGCCATGGGCAATGGAAGAGGCTGAGGGACACGGGCTTCCCAGGGCCCCCCTAAAGATCACTGTGGAGCCTCCTGGTACCCACCTGGAATAACTGTGAGAGCCAACATCTGTGGAGTGGTAACCATGTGATAGCCACTGTGATAAATGCACCACCACCCTAAGAGGATAGGGCTATTTTTTTTTTGACAGTCTCACTCTGTTGCCCAGGCTGGAGTGCAGTGGTGCCATCTCGGCTCACTGCAACCTTCACCTCCCAGGCTCAAGTGATTCTCCTGCCTCAGCCTCCGAAGTAGCTGGGATTACAGGGATGGGCCACCGTGCCCGGCTAATTTTTTTTTTTGTATTTTTAGTACAGATGAGGTTTCACCATGTTGGCCAGGCTGGTCTCGAACTCCTGACCTCAGGTGATCCACCCACCTCAGACTCCCGAAGTGCTGGGATTACAGGGGTGAGCCATAGCACCTGGCCGGGGCTATTTTTCTTATTCCCACTTAACAGACTAGAAAACTGAGGTGCAGAGTGGCTAGGGAAGTTGGCCAAGGTCTTAGGGATATTAAAAGGGTGGTGTCAGGATAAGAACCTGGGCTGTCTGGCTTCAGAGTCCATGCTTGTAACCACTACTGAGACTGCATCAAAATGACACATGCAAACTGTCTGGTGCAATTATAGCTAGTGTTAGCAAAGCTATGGGGAAACCAGAACATCAAGTCACTGGAGGTGGGTGTGGAAGTTGGTATATCCATGTTGGAAAACTATCTGGCAGTTTCTTATAAAGTTAAACATACATATTGCCATGCAACCCAGCAATTTCACTTCTAGTTATACACCCAAGAGAAAGGCGTGCATATAGCTGCTGAAAGACACATACAAGTATGACCTCATGTTCATAGCACTATTTCAAAAGCCAAACCCTGGGAACCAATCCAAAATCCACCAACAGAGAATGGAGAAGTAAAGCGTGGTATAGTTATGCAGCAGAATATTGCACAACGGCGACAATGAACAAACTACACAAGCAATAAGGATGAATTTCAGTGTTGAGAGAAAAAGAAGCCAGACACCAAAAGTGCATTTTGCATGTCCATTTATATAAACTTTAAAACACTCGAAGCCAATCCATGTTGTTGGAGGTCAGAGTGGTGGGTGTCCTTGGGATTAGTTCCTAGAAGGGGGCACATGGGAGATTTTTGGGAGTGCTAGTAATATCTTGCTTTTTGATCTAGGTACTGTATACAGGTATTCTGTTTTTATGAACATTCATCAAGCTATTCCCTTATGAACTGTATGCTTTTATGCATCTATGGTTTGATTGAATAAAAAGTTTACTTTAAAAATAAAATGTCAAGAGTCGCTTCCAAGATGGCCAAATAGGAACAGCTCTGATCTACAGCACCTAACGAGATCGATGCAGAAGACGGGTGATTTCTGCATTTCCAACTGAGGTACCTGGTTCATCTTGTTGGGACTAGTTGAACAGTGGGTGCAGCCCATGGAGGGCGAGCCGAAGCAGGGCAGGGCATTGCCTCACCTGGGAAGTGCAAGGGGTTGGCAGATTTCCCTTTACTAGCCAAGGGAAGCCGTGAGTGACTGTACCTGGAGGAACAGTACACTCCTGCCCAAATACTGTGCCACTGCAACTGGCAGACCAGGAGATTCCTTCCTATGCCTGGCTCAGCAGGTCCCATGCCCACAGAGCGTTGCTCGCTGCTAGCACAGCAGACTGAGACGGACCTGGGAGGCAGGAGCTTGGTAGGGGGAGGGGCGTTTGCCACTGTTGAGGCTTCAGTAGGTGGTTCTATGCTCACAGTGTAAACAAAGTGTCAGGGAAGCTCAAACTGGGTGGAGTCCACTGCAGCTCAGCAAGGCCTACTGCCTCTCTAGATTTCACCTCTAGGGGCAGGTCATATCTGAACAAAAGGCAGCGGATAGCTTCTGCAGACTTAAATGTCCCTGCCAGACAGCTCTGAAGAGAGCAGTGGTTCTCCCAGCACATTCGAGCTCCAATAACAGACAGACCGTCTCCTCAAGTAGGTCCCTGACCCCTGTGTAGCCTGACTGGGAGACGCCTCCCAGTAGGGGCTCACAGACACCCCATACAGGTGGGTGCCCCTCTGGGATGAAGCTTCCAGAGGAAGGATCAGGCAGTAATATTTGCTGTTCTGCAGCCTCTGCTGGTGATACCCAGGCAAGGAGGATCTGGAGTGGACAGCCAGCAAACTCCAACAGAACTGCAGCTAAGGGGCCTGTCTGTTAGAAGGAAAACTCACAAACAGAAAGGAGTAGCATCAACATCAACAAAAAGGACATCCACACCAAAACCTCATCTGTAGGTCACCAACATCAAAGATCAAAGGTAGATAAAACCACAAAGATGGGGAGAAACAAGGGCAGAAAGGCTGAAAATTCCAAAAACCAGAACACCTCTTCTCCTCCAAAGGAACACAACTCCTTGCCAGCAAGGGAACAAAACTAGAGGAAGAATGAGTTTGACGAATTGACAGAAGTAGGCTTCAGAACGTCTGTAATAACAAACTTCTCTGAGCTAAAGGAGCATGTTCTAACCCATCACAAGGAAGCTAAAAACCTTGAATAAAGGTTAGACGAATGGCTAACTAGAATAACCAGTGTAGAGAAGAGCTTAAAAGACCTGAGGGAGCTGAAAACCACAGTACAAGAACTTCGTGAAGCATACATAAGCTTCAATAGCCGATTTGATCAAGTGGAAGAAAGGATATCAGTGATCGAAGATCAAATTAATGAGAGAAAGCGAGAAGATAAGATTAGAGAAAAAGAGTGAAAAGAAATGAATAAAGCCTCCAGGAAATATGGGACTATGTGAAAACACCAAATCTACGTCTGATTGCTTTACCTCAAAGTGATGGGTAGAATGGAACCATGTTAGAAAACTCTTCAGGATAATTATCCAGAACTTCCCCAACCTAGGAAGGCAGGCCAACATTCAAATTCAGGAAATATAGAGAACACCACAAAGATACTCCTCAAGAAGAGCAACCCCAAGACATAAAATTGTCAGATTCACCAAGGTTGAAATGAATGAAAAAATGTTAAGGACAGCCAGAGAGAAAGGTCGGGTTACCCACAAAGGGAAGCCCAGCAGACTAACAGTGGCTCTCTAGGCAGAAACTCTACAAGCCAGAAGAGAGTGGGGGCCAATATTCAACATTCTTAAAGAAAAGAAATTTCAACCCAGAATTTCATATCCAGTCAAACTAAGCTTCATAAGTGAAGGAGAAATAAAATTCTTGACAGACAAGCAAATGATGAGATTTTGTCACCACCAGCCTGCCTTATAAGAGCTCTTGAAGAAGCACTAAACATGGAAAGGAACAACCAGTACCAGCCACTGCAAAAACATGCCAAGTTGTAAAGACCATTGATGCTATGAAGAAACTGCATCAATTAACGGGCAAAATAACCAGCTAACATCATAATGACAGGATCAAATTCACACATAACAATATTAACCTTAAATGTAAATGGGCTAAATGCTCCAATTAAAAGACACAGACTGGCAAATTGGATAAAGAGTCATGACCCATCAGTGTGCTGTATACAGGAGACCCATCTCACATGCAAAGACAAACATAGGCTCAAAATAATGGATGGAGGACGATCTACCAAGCAAATGGAAAGCAAAAACAAACAAACAAACAAAAAAAGCAAGGGTTGCAATCCTGGTCCCTGATAAAACAGACTTTAAACCAACAAAGATCAAAAGAGACAAAGAAGGCCGTTATATAACGGTAAAGGGATCAATTCAATAAGAAGAGCTAACTATCCTAAATATATATGCACCCAATACAGGAGCACCTAGATTCATAAAGCAAGTTCTTAGAGACCTACAAAGAGACTTAGACTCCCACACAATAATAATGGGAGACTTTAACACCCCACTGTCAATATTAGACAGATCGACAAGACAGAAAATTAACAACGATTTCCAGGACTTGAACTCAGCTCTGGACCAAACGGACATAATAGACATCTACAGAACTTTCCACCTGAAATCAACAGAATATACATTATTCTCAGCACCACATCGCACTTATTCTAAAATTGACCACATAATTGGAAGTAAAACACCCCTCAGCAAATGCAAAAAAAAAAAGGGAAATCATAACAAACAGTCTCTCAGACCACAGTGCAATCAAATTAGAACTCAGGATTAAGAAACTCACTCAAAACCACAGAACTACAAGGAAACTGAACAACCTGCTCCTGAATGACTACTGGGTAAATAACGAAATGAAGGCAGAAATAAAGACGTTCTTTGAAACCAATGAGGACAAAGACACAATGTACCAGCATCTCTGGGACACATTTAAAGCAGTGTGTAGAGGGAAATTCATAGCACTAAATGCCCACAAGAGAAAGCAGGAAAGATCTAAAATCGACACCCTAACATCACAATTAAAAGAACTAGAGAAGCAAGAGCAAACAAATTCAAAAGCTAGCAGAAGACAAGAAATAACTAAGATCAGAGCAGAACTGAAGGAAATAGAGACACAAAATCCTTCAAAAAATCAATGAATCCAGGAGGTGGTTTTTTGAAAAGATCAGCAAAATAGATAAACCACTAGCAAGACTAATAAAGAAGAAAAGAGAGAAGAATCAAATAGACACAATAAAAAATGATGAAGGAGGTATCACCACCGATCCCACAGAAATACAAACTACCATCAGGGAATACTATAAACACCTCTATGCAAATAAACTAGAAAATCTAGAAGAAATGGATAAATTCCTGGACACATACACCCTCCCAAGACTAAACCAGGAAGAAGTTGAATCTCTGAATAGACCAATAACAGGTTCTGAAATTGAGGCAATAATTAATAGCCTACCAACCAAAAAAAGTCCAGGACCAGACAGATTCACAGCCGAATTCTACCAGAGGTACAAAGAGGAGCTGGTACCATTCCTTCTGAAACTATTCCAATCAATAGAAAAAGAGGGAATCCTCCCTAACTCATTTTATGAGGCCAGCTGATACCAAAGCCTGGCAGAGACACAACAAAAAAAGAGAATTTTAGGCCGATATCCCTGACGAACATTGATGCAAAAATCCTCAATAAAATACTGGCAAACTGAATCCAGCAGCACATCAAAAAGCTTATCCACCACGATCAAGTTGGCTTCATCCCTGGGATGCAAGGCTGGTTTAACATACGCAAATCAATAAACATAATCCATCACATAAACAGAACCAATGACAAAAACCACATGATTATCTCAATAGATGCAGAAAAGGCCTTCAACAAAATTCAACAGCATTTCATGCTAAAAATCTCAATAAACTAGGTATTGATGGAACATATCTCAAAATAATAAGAGCTATTTATGACAGACTCACAGCCAATATCACACTGAATGGGCAAAAACTGGAAGCATTCCCTTTGAAAACCGGCACAAGACAAGGATGCCCTCTCTCACCACTCCTATTCAACATAGTATTGGAAGTTCTGGCCAGGGCAATCAGGCAAGAGAAAGCAATAAAGGGTATTCAATTAGGAAAAGAGGAAGTCAAATTGTCTCTGTTTGCAGATGACATGATTGTATATTTAGAAAAGCCCATCTTCTCAGCCCCAAATCTCCTTAAGCTGATAAGCAACTTCAGCAAAGTCTCAGGATACAAAATCAATGTGCAAAAATCACAAGCATTCTTATACACCAAGAACAGACAAACAGAGAGCCAAATCATGAGTGAACTCCTATTCACAATTACTACAAAGAGAATAAAATACCTAGGACTACAACTTACAAGAGATGTTAAGGACCTCTTCAAGGAGAACTACAAACCACTGCTCAATGAAATAAAAGAGGACACAAACAAATGGAAGAACATTCCATGCTTATGGATAGGAAGAATAAATATTGTGAAAATAGCCATACTGCCCAAGGTAATTTATAGATTCAATGCCATCCCCATCAAGCTACCAATGACTTTCTTCAAAGAATTGGAAAAAACTACTTTAAAGTTCGTATGAACCAAAAAAGAGCCCACATAGCCAAGACAATCCTAAGCAAAAAGAAGAAAGCTGGAGGCATCACGCTACCTGACTTCAAACTATACTACAAGGCTCCAGTAATCAAAACAGCATGGTACTGGTACCAAAACAGATATATAGACCAATGGAACAGAACAGAGCCCTCAGAAATAACACCAGACATCTACAGCCATCTGATCTTTGACAAACCTGACAAAAACAAGAAATGGGGAAACGATTCCCTACTTATAAATAGTGCTGGGAAAACTGGCTAGCCATATGTAGAAAGCTGAAACTGGATCCCTTCCTTATACCTTATACAAAAATTAAGTCAAGATGGATTAAAGACTTAAATGTAAGACCTAAAACCATAAAAACCTTAGAAGAAAACCTAGGCAATACCATTCAGGACATAGGCATGGGCAAAGACTTCATGACTAAAACACCAAAAGCAAAGGCAACAAAAGCCAAAATTGACAAATGGGATCTAATTAAACTAAAGAGCTTCTGCACAGCAAAATAAATTATCAGCAGAGTGAACAGGCAACCTACAGAACGGGAGAAAATTTTTGCAATCTATCAATCTGACAAAGAGCTAATACCCAGAATCTACAAAGAACTTAAACAAATTTACAAGAAAGAAAGAAACAACCCCATCAAAAAGTGGGCAAAGGATATGAACAGACACTTCTCAAAAGAAGACGTTTATGCAGCCAACAGACATATGAAAAAATGCTCATCATCACTGGTCATCAGAGAAATGCAAATGAAAACCACAATGAGATACCATCTCACACCAGTTAGAATGGCAATCATTAAAAAGTCAGGAAACAACAGATGCTGGAGAGGATGTGGAGAAATAGGAACTTTGGAGAAATAGGATGTGGAGAGATAGGAGCTTTTACACTGTTGGTGAGAGTGTAAATTAGTTAAACAATTGTGGAAGACAGTGTGGCGATTCCTCAAGGATCCAGAACTAGAAATACCATTTGACCCAGCAATCCCATTACTGGATACATACCAAAGGATTATAAATCATTCTACTATAAAGGCACATGCACATGTATGTTTATTGTGGCACTATTCACAATAGCAAAGACTTGGAACCAACACAAATGTCCATTAATAATAGACTGGATAAAGAAAATGTGGCACATATATACCATGGAATACTATGCAGCCATAAAAAAGGATGAGTTCATGTCCTTTGCAGGGACATGGATGAACCTGGAAACCCTCATTCTCAGCAAAATATCACAAGGACAGAAAACCAAACACTGCATGTTCTCACTCATAAGTGGGAGTTGAACAATGAGAACACATGGACACAGGGAGGGGAACATCACACACCGGGGCCTGTTGTGGGTGGGGGCCTGGGGGAGGAATGGTGTTAGGAGAAATAACTAATGTAAATGACGAGTTGGTGGGTGCAGCAAACCACCATGGCACGTGTATACCTATGTAACAAACCTACACGTTGTGTACATGTACCCTAGAACTTAAAGTATAATAAAAAATAATAAAATAAAATAAAATGTCTAGTACAGTGCCTGCCAATGTAAAGGATTCAACCATGTGAGTTCGCTGCCTCCTATCCCTCCTCTTTGCCTGCTTGCAGGTATCTGGATGCACCTTGCTATTTCCTCTTATTCAGGCACTGGCTTTCGGATAATGTCACAGGTTCCAGGGCCAGGGGATTACTGGGTCCCTGTGAGGTGCCCAGAGTCTTAGAGCTGGGGGGGCATAGGAGATATCTTGCCTGGGCCAGGCCAAGAGAACATTCATTCCTTCGTGTTCACAGGGGGTGGCCTCTTCAGGTGTCAGTGAGCAGGCTGTGGTGTGGTGGAAGGAGTTCTGAACCCAGGAAGCATGGCTCGAATTTAGGCTCTGCTGGACACTTGTTCTGCCACTCCACTGGGCAAGTCACTGGGGACCATTCAGTCCCACTTGCTCATCACAAAATTCTTAATGGCCAATACAGGCAGAAATACCTGTATTGTGTGTGTGTGTGTGTGTGTGTGTGTGTGTGTGTGTGTGTGTGTGTGTGTGTGTGCTGCAAAGAGTGATGTCAACACAGGGCCTCATGAATAGTCATGAGGAGTTAGAGCACAAAGAAGGAAACCCAGCCCAGCTAGAATGGCCACAGCCATGCAAAGAACCCAGCAGCATTCACTTTCCCTCATCTCAGAGTTCCATGCTCCCTCCACTCACCCGATCTGCTTATTAAAGGCTCAGACTTAACTTCTGGTGGTGTTCACGCCATGGTTTCTCCAACGCCTTGGCAGACAAGGCAGTAGCCTGCAGATGCTTCAGGGTCTGGATGTATTGCAAGCCTCTTCATGAATGCCACTCCCTATAACTCACTGGGTGTAAAAGTAGCACGCCTGATTGGTTTCATCAGCAATAATGTCCCCTGGCTTTGTAAATAGTCAGGGCTTTCACTTAGATGGGATCTCAGAAAATGTGGCTAAGTCTTTTGTTTCCAGAATCTCATCCACAGCACTCCCAACAGGCTCTCACCCTGCTTGTCACAGATTTTCACTGTGAAAATCTCCAGTGACAGTGAACTTACCACTTTCCACACAGCCCCCTCCACGGAGAGCTCTTGAAGAGAGCTGTTGGCCTCATCATATGAGATTTATAAATAGGCAGCTGTGGTACGAAACACAGAGGTTTAAGAACAGAGGGTGGAGCTCAGCCCCTGGTGGAAAATGACATCTGTGACTCACTCAGAAGAGCAAGTCCCTCTCAGCCTTTCTGCCACATGGAGCTGGGATACCCAGAAGGAGCTCTCCTGAGGATGCCTCACCGAGGTGGGGTGAGGTGAGGCCTGATGGAGGCACCAGCATGGCCCATGAGCTCTAGAAGAAGGCTGGGCTTTGGGTGGGCACCTGAGCCAGCCACACCAGGAAGGGAATACTGCCTAGTGCAGCTGTTCTCAAACCTTACGGTCTCGAGAGCCTGCTATACCACTGAAAACTACTGAGGACCCTAGAGAACGTTCCTGGATTACATCTACCAACATCACAAATTAAAACTAAACATATTCTTTAATATTTATTTGGTAATTTATTAAAAATAATGAAAATCAACACTTTTTGTTTTCTAAATTTAAAAAATTGACTAAGCATCACTTTTACATTTTTGTAAATCTCCTGAATGTCTGGCTTTCTAGAAGATTGCATTCCATCTGTTACACTATCACACATCACCCAGCCTCTGGAAAACGCCACTGCAGGCTCATGAGAGAATGGGGGAGAAACAGGCTAATCATATCTTAATATTATTGTGAAAATAGTTTTGACTTTGTGGATCCCCTGGAAGGCCTCGGGAATAGCCAGGCCAAACTTTGAGGACCTCTAGCCTAGTGATTAAGAAAATGTATTTTGGTGTCAGATTGCCTGGATTCAAATTCCATTTCGGCCCCCCAGTAGGTGTTCAATAAATGTTAAATGCTATTATTATCATAACAGGGTACTCAGTGTATTCTCAATGGATTTTATTTTTCAAGCACAAAGTCTGGAATCCCCCAAAGAAGGATTCAAAACAGTGCCTCAATTTCAGTAATGAGCACTATAGGTTAATATTGTCGCTGTATAAATGTGTATCATTGTTGTTTCACATTTGCCTATAGGATTAGTATAGAATGAATCCTAGCAACAGTAGGCAACTTTGCTAAACATATTCACTCCCTGATCGGAGGACAAATTCATCCCCCACCCCCATCACTGTGAGCCCTTGGGCCAAATTTTTACACCTCACTGAGTCTCATTTTGCCCCTTCTATAAAATGAAGTTCATAATAATACCTGCCTCATAGGTTTGCCATGAGAATTAACAAGGATAAGGATAAAACACACACTTAGCCCAGCATCTACACATAATCAGCACTTAATAAATATTAACCAAAAGTTTTTTATGGCAGTTCTGAAAGCCACCACTAGGGCTCAGATATCTGGAATTACCACAAGGGTATTTGTTATTGATACAAAAATAACTCCCTAGGTGAGCCAACTGATGGGATTTCGGATGAGAATTACTGAATTATATTTCTGGAATTTTTGTTAGATGCCGGGGTCCTCAGAGGCAACGTATACCAATGGTCCGCCTTCACAGACCCCTTTGGGAGTGTGCCTGTTCTTTGCACGCTGGCTGCACCGGCAGGCACACCAGGTTCCCACGGGCTGAGTCACACACTTGGCAGTTTTGCTGGCTCAATAAACGTGGCTTTCTCATCTGCCAACTCTGGCGCTGTGATGAGCTCTGGCCACACTTTAAAGTATAGAAGGCTTTGTAGCCTCACCGTGCTCAGAGTACAAAGCCCTTCTAGCTGTGGACAGCCATGGCTTCTGGAACAAGGATGATGGAATTAGCAGCGAAGACATTAAAATGTTATTTTCAGCAGTGTTCCAAATCATTACGACTCCCCACCCCCCGTAATGTCCTCTAAATCCTTCCTGACAGTATATGTTTTTCTTTCCTGAGAATTATTAATTGGTAACCCAATAGTTCAAATATAGTTTTCAGCTGGTTCCAGAAATTCATTTCTTCATCATAGCACTGTGACCTTCCATCATATGACTGGCCACTATCTACTTTGTGGTTGAGTCATTGTTGTTCAACAGCGCTACAAACATGTATTGAACTCCACCCATTTACCAAACACTGCACGTGGATATGAGGGTGAAAGGGTGGGCCACATCTGGGCCGGGCCCCGGGAGCCAGGTCTTGGGTGACATGGAGACAAATAGACAAATGCACAAATAAACAGCCGCAGTCAGTGGAGCATGTGCAGGGGAGGGTGGGGGACAGGGCACTCGGCAAGGGCACCTGAGGCTGGCTCATTTTAGCATCAGGTTTCATTTCTAATGTCACCTCTGCCGAGATGTGCTCCCGCCCATCGCATTTGCAATAACCCCCTTGTCCCTGCACTCTGTCACATGTACACATTTTATTTTTTTCACAGCATTTATCATTATTCAAACGTTTTATTGATTTGTTTACTTGTACATCACGTATCACCCCTACTGAGTAGACACCCAGTGAGCATTTGCTGAATGATCAGTGGAGTCTCTAAATGAATGAATGAACTACACACTCAGTAGATGTCAAATTAAATCATTATTCTAAATCACAAAGGCAATTTGGGGGGAAAGGTTAAAAATGGCTAATGTGATATATGTAATTACTGTCTCCAACGTATCAGAATTTTTCCATGAAAGTATTGATCAGGGGTCTTCTATGACTACAGAGGAAAGTGGAGTTAAATTAACAAGAAGAAATTTTGAGGCATGGCCCTACATATTAGAAACATACATCTAAGTAAAGACTTCAGTTCTATAGACTTTGGGAAAAAGTGACCACATTATCCTTTTGGATGGTCGATCCCTTCACCTGCCTGAAGGCAGAAGGCTCAACCAAGTACAGGAGTCTATGAGGCCAGCAGAGAGTAGCCAGCCAGCCAAACCCCAAGGATGCCTCCAAGACCTGCAATCACATAGAGATACAGGTGTGTAGAACATATTTATTTGTAAATGCATATAAATACATGGACATATTTTAATATATTTACATATATGTACACACACCCACAAAAACAGAGAGTATAAATATTGGAGGCAGTTTAGCCAGTCCCACTGGAGCCACTGGGACCCCTGACAGGTCAGCTCTCTCCTCTGTCCCAGTGTTCAGGCGCTCCTGCCATGACACACTCTGGAACATTCTTGCTACTAATAAACAGTGAGTTCATTAGCTGGCAAAAGTGCCATGTACATTTGGAGCATTATTGCAGAGTTGGGCCACTGTTCCATGTTTCCGGAGATTTATTCACCCAGGAAACATATACAGAGTCTCTATTGTGTGCCAGGCCTAGGCATGCAGAGAACTTGGACTAATGATGGAGACAGACAAGCAAATAACTGGCTGTGGTGCAGGATTGTACTGCTGAAGTCTGCCCAAGGAGTTAGGGGAGCAATATATATATTGCTTATATGTAGAGAGAGGGCTTATATATATACATATGCCTGGGGGTCTGGGGAGGCTGCTTGAAGCAGGTTCCATCAGCTAGAATTTGAAGGCTAAATCAGAGCTTCCTGGATGCAGAGTAGGAAGGGAGGGTACAGAAGTGAGGGTGGTGCGCCAGGCAGAAGGAACAGCATGTGCAAAGGCAAGGAGAGGAAAACCAGCCCAGGTCACAATGCATGGAGGTGATGGGGGGCCCGACACGGGGCTGCAGAAGCATCTTGGGGCTGCATCAGCAGAAACCTTCTGTTTTAAGCCAGGAAGTCTGAACAGGGTCCCGAGAGTTAAGGGGTATCTGAGGAACTGCCGCAGATCTGCCTTTTAGAAAGACCTGCAGACCTTTGGCTGCTGTGACAAGGCACTGAATGGGAGGAGACCTCAGGCTTTTAGCAATAGTTCTGGCCAATGGAGACCAAGTAGAGAAGGTGGAAATGAGAGAGAGTAAAAAGGAAGATGCCTCAGGACTTGTGAGACAGAGATGTAACAGAGAGGTAGAGAGGTGGGGAGGAGTTGCTGAGGATAAGACCCACTATACACTAGGCCCCGTTCTAGGATCTGGGGCTCTGCAGCAAACAGAGGAAACCAATATCCCTGCCCTCATGGCACTGGCATCCAGTGGGAAGGGCCAGACAGAAATAAACAAGCAAGTCAGCATGGAGTATAACCAGTGTTGCATCCTTAGGAGAAAAATAAAGATAGCAATGTTGGCAGAGGGGGTAGGAGGTTTGAAATTTTATTCAGGGTGGCTCTGAAGACCTACAGGACATGAAGAAGCCAGCCTGGTGGCTCTCTATGGGAAGAGAATTCCAGGAGGAGAGAACAACAATACAAAGCCTCTGAGGCCTTGTGTGTTCCAGGTCCTTTAAAGGGGCCCATGTGGCTGGAAGGACCCGGGAGGAGAGCTACAGGGGTGGAGCAGGGGATACCGCAGATTGTGAGGGATGTTATAGGCCATCGTGAAGACTTGGGCTTTTACTCTGAGTGAATGGGAGCCATTGGAAGGTGGTGAGCAGAGAAGGACATGATCTGACTGCACTGTGGGTTAGAGATGAGAACAGATTGGAAGAGACAAAACAGAAGTCGAGAGACCTGGTGTAGCCAAGGCAGTGGAAGCAGGGAAGAGGTCAGATTCTGGATGTATTTTAAAGCTGGAGCCACCAGGGATTGCTGATAGATTAGATTTGCCTGAGAGAGAGGGGAATCCAATTTGACTTTAAGAGTTTAGCCAAAAAAAAATTAGCCAGGCGCAGTGGCAGGTGCCTGTAGTCCCAGTTACTCGGGAGGCTGAGGCAGGAGAATGGCGTGAACCCGGGAGGCAGAGCTTGCAGTGAGCTGAGATCACGCCACCGCAGTCCAGCCTGGGCGACAGAGCAAGACTCTGTCTCAAAAAAATAAAAAAATAAATAAAAATAAATAAAAAGAGTTTAGCCAACTGGAAGATTAGAATTGCTACCTTCCAAAGACAGGAAGCTCAGAGGTGGAGCGGTTTTCTGGATGGAGATGGGAACATTTATGGGTTTAGCTCAAAAGAGGTGAAATTTGAGATGACAGGTTATGTCCAATTAGCAGTGAATTATAGAGCTCTGGGTGTCATTTGGCCTTCAGATGGAGCTGTGGGACAGGGCATGTAGAAAGGCCAAGTAGGCAGCCCCCGTATCATAATGGGGTTGTCTTTCCAACTCTTAATGTCATGGTTCCTATCGCAGCTACTCATTATAATCACCAAGGAAGCTTTTAAAAGGTATCCTGAGGCCGGGCGCCGTGGCTTACGCCTGTAATCCCAGCACTTTGGGAGGCCAAGGCAGGTGGATCACCTGAGGTTGGGAGTTCAGGACCAGCCTGGTCAACATGGCGAAACCCCATCTCTACTGAAAAATACAAAAATTAGCCAGGTGTGGCGGCGGGCGCCTGTAATCCCAGCTACTTGGGAGGCTGAGGCACGAGAATCGCTTGAACCCAGGAGATGGAGGTTGCAGTGCGCCGAGATTGTGTTTCTGCACTCCAGCCTGGGTGATAGAGTGAGACTCTATCTCAAAAACAAAAACAAAATAAATAAATAAAAGGTATCCTGGATCTCATTTCAAATGTATTGAACAGGAATCTCACAGGTGGAACTCAAATGTAAAATTTTCAAAACTCTCATCAAGTAATTGTGGTGGACACCACTGGATACAATTCTCCACATTATAGGGAGCCTTCTGTTGATTTTATTGCTGTACTAAAATGAAAAGTGTCAAGAGAGTGAGAAGACCAGCCACAGGCTGGAGAAACTATTTGCAAAAGGCAACATATAAAGGACTTATTCAAAATACACAAATAACTCTTAAAACTCAACATTGCAAAATCGAAAACCCAATTTAAAAATGGGCAAAAGAGCTGAACAGACACCTCACCAAAGAAGATGTACAAATGGCAAATAAGCACATGTAAAGGTGCTCAACATTACATATAATCCAGGAAATGCAAATTAAAACAAGGTATCACTATACACCTATTAGAATGACCAAAATCTATAACATTGACGACACCAAATGCTGGTGAGGATATGAAGCAACAGGAACCATCGCTTACCGCTGGTGGGAATGCAAAGTGGTACAGCCACTTTGGAAGACAGTTTTGTAGTTTTGCACAAAACTAAACACAGTCTTACCAAATGATTCAGCAATCATGCTCCTTGATATTTACCCAGATGAGTTAAGAACTGTTATCCATACAAAAACATGCACATAGACGTTTATTCCAGCTTTATCCATAATTATCAAAACTTGGAAGCAACCCAAATGTCCTTCAGTAGGTGAACAGATAAATAAACTGATAAATCCAAACAATGGTATATTATTCAGTGCTAAAAAGAAATGAGCTATCAAGCCCTGAAATGATATGGAGGAACCTTAAATGCATATTACCAAGTGAAAGATGCCAATATGAAAAGGATGATACTCTATGATTTCAGGTATATGACACTTTGGAAAAGGCAAAACTGTGCAGAGAGTAAAAAGATCAGGGGTTGCCAGGAGTTAGCAGGGAGGAACAGGGGAATGAATAGTCAGAACTTTCAGGGCAGTGAACCTGTTCTATATGATACCACAATGGTGGACATGTCACTATACACATATACATTCGTCCAAACCCATAGAATGCACAACACCAAGAATCAATCCTAATGTAAACTATGGACTTCGGTTGATCAAAAAAAAAAAAAAAAAAAAAAAACAACTAAACTAAGGAGACGGACATTTATGGAGGAAGAGGGAAAAAAAGAACACAGTGATTTTTACTCACTTTAATGTGTTAATGACGTATCAAAAGTGTTTGATTAAAACTGTGCCTTTTGTGCCAGGCATCCAGCAGGTGCTAGCAGTGAGTTAGTAAACAGAATGGGACACCCCCTGTCCCCATGGGGCTTACATTCTGAAAAGCCTGTTTGGAAAGTGTGGAGAGTGGAAGAGGAAGCCTGAGTGCCTGGGAATCCTGACCTACCTCTGCCTGTAGAGGCTCCCTGTGGCATAAGCCGGAGATGGCAGTGCACCCAAAGCTGAGAGCCAGGATAAAACCCCAAAGAAGGGCTACTCGGACACCTCATCTTCTCAGACCTCAGTTAGTGCTCACATTTTCACCACTCAGCAGCCCCTGCTTCTTCCAGTACTCTGTTAGAGGGCAGATGGGGAAGGGAGGAGGTGTGTTAGGGACCCTCAAGCCTTGCAGAGTCACAGCTCTGGGAAGGGGCACTCTGGGATGGAGACATCAGACCCCAGGCAGCAAGGCGGAAGGATGTGGTTTGAGGGAATCATATGTTTTCCTGTATCTGCTACTCCATGCCAGCACAGGGGCAGGGGGCTGCACAGGGGCCACTCCCCACACCCCCCGCCACCATCAAGGTCTGAGCTCTGCCTATCCTGAGAAACACACAGAGTCTGATCTTTCAAGTGGTGCCTCAGAGTCAAGGGCAACTTTCTGAGGGCAGAAGGAAGAGAGCAGAACTTCTGTCCTGACTTGACGCCCACTCGGCATGAAGAAAAACTGAGAAAAAGAACAACGGTGACCACATGGAAGACAGAGCCTCTACTAAAAGAGAGACTCTTGCTACTATCAAAAAACAAAAACAGAAAATAACAAGAGTTGGTGAGGATGTGGAGAAATTGTGCACTGTTGATGTGAAGATACAATAGTGTGGCCACTGTGGAAAACACCAAGGAAGTTTCTCACAAAATTAAGCATAGAAATTACCATTTGCTCCAGCAATTCGACTTCTGGGTATTATGTCCAAAAGAACTGAAAGCAGGGTCTCAGAGTGATATGTGTACACCCATGTTCATGGCAGCATTATTCAAATCGCCAAAAAGTGGAAGCAACCAAGTGTCCATTGATGGATAAATGGATAAACCAAATGTGGTCTCTGCATACAATGGGATATTTTTCAGCCTTACAAAGAGGGTTCTGACACATGCTACAACATGCATGCATCTTGAGGACTTTATGCTAAAGGAAATAGCTCAGACACCAAAAGACAAATACTATTTGATTCCACTTCAGTCAAGTACCTAGTATAGTCAAATTCATAGAGACAGAAAGTAAAATGATGGCTGTCAGGGGTTGGGGGAGGGAGAATGGGGTGTTACTGTTTAATAGGTGCAGAGTTTCTGTTTGGGAAAACGTAAAAAGTTCTGGAGATGGATGGTGGTTGTGGTTACACAATATGAATGTTCTTAATGCCACTGAACTCTACACTTAAACATGGTTACAATGGTAGTTTATGTTATGTATATGTATAACATAATGTATATGTATATAATGTATATATACACATATTTTACCTCAACTTAAAAAACAGAGTTAGCTTCTTTTAGTAACCAAGAAAAGAGCCCCTCTCAGGCTTGCTCAAGTAGGGAGAGTGGGGGTGGGGGTGGCTACTTTGGGGGAGATGGGCCTCTCAGAAATGTACCATCAGGAGCTATGATGAAGCCAGCTCCCCCCAGAAACCAGAAAAGGGGATGGTTGTGCTGTTGCCTGACTTCTTCCCTCCACACCACCTGCTGGTCTCCTTCCCTGCTATTCTCTAGCTCACTCATACTGCCCCCTTTCTTCCCTGGCTTGCCCAGGACCCTTCAAAATACCCCCACACCTCCTTAGACATTCTTTCATCTTCAGCCACCTGCTAAGTGCCTCCCCTCTGTGGCCTCCAGTTCAAATTTTGAAGGAACCAGACTGACCACTCTATTTTGGGGGAATAGGCACATTACAAGGGCCTGGCGAACTTGTGGGCTGGCCGCCCTGACCAGACAGCTTTTTGAGGTTGGTGGCAGCCTCCCGGGGTAGCCCGGTCAGCAGGCCTCTGGCCACCAGCTCTCCTCAGGAGAGGCAGTGGGTGGCAGGGATGGTGGGTTCCTGTGATGGGACTCAGCAGAACATCAGTAACCTAACCTGACTCCTCAAGACTGACTGCTTCCATATTTGTCCCAAAGGCAGTGATTCTCTCCATCTTAGTCCATTTTTTGTTGCTTATAACAGAATTCCAAAAGTGGGTAACTTATTTAAAAAAAGGAATTCATTTCTTACAGTTCTGGAGGCTGAGGAGGTTGAGGAGCTGTATCTGTCAAGAACCTTCTTGCTGGTGGAGACTCTGCTGGGTCCCAAGGCAGCTCAGGGCATCTCATCACAGGGGAATGAGCATGCAAGCTCAGATTTCTCTTTCTCCTCTGATAAAGCTACTAATGTCACTCCTGTGACAATCCATTAGCCCATTAACCCATTCATTCATTAGTGGATTAATCTAAGCATGAGGACAGAGCCTTCATGACACAATCACTTCTTTTTTTGTTTTTTTGAGACGGAGTCTCACTCTGTCGCCCAGGCTGGAGTGCAGTGGTGCCATCTCGGCTGACTGCAAGCTCCACCTCCCAGGTTCAGGCCATTCTCCTGCCTCAGCCTCCCAAGTAGCTGGGACTACAGCCTCCCGCCACACACCAGGCTAATTTTTTGTATTTTTAGTAGAGACAGGGTTTCACTGATGCCACAATCACCTCTTAAAGGCCTCACCTCCTAATACTGCCACATTGAGAATCAAATTTCAATGTGAGTTTTGGAGGACACAAACATTCAAACCACAGCACCTTTCCTTCCCTATCCCCATACCCTTTCCATTATTTGTTATTCTGTTGTTCATTTACTCCAGAGATAGTCAACGATACGTGGGGCAAAAGCCAACCTTTTTCATTTTTATATTCCTATGTCACCACATGGTAACACTCAAATGTTTATTAACAAACTAAAAGGAAAAATAAAAAATAGAAAAGCACTGGATTTGGAATGTGAAGACACAAGTTGAATCCATCTGTGTGAGCTTTGAAAAAACATCTAATTGCGAGGAGCTTCCCCTTCAAATTCTGCACAGTGAAATGGGCCCAAATGTATCAGTGATCTAAGGCATGTTCCACCACACCCTAAAAAGAGGTGAAGGGGTGTCTTTACTGCCAAATGTCTCAATGTCTTTAATATGCTAATGGGCCTTTTCAATGTCCCAGAGAGATATTAAAGCACAGAACACTTCTCAAGTTCACCTGTCCACAGAATCCTTTAAATAACCCAGAACATCCTTTGACTGGGAAAGATGAAGAACCTGTTTGAGATGCCACAACTTCTAAGGGTTGCTTTAGCTTTAAAGAGTCTCAAACTACCTATGAGTCTGTTTGATGCTTCTTGTTCACTTGCCCAGAATAAACTGCTCTGGAGTTAAGATTTGAGATGACCTTGGCTACCTTTGGTTGCTTCCTGTCAGTATCACACTTGTGGTTGTCTAGGGTTTGTTTCCTTCTGTTTATCCATGAACTGCAGGTAGCCAAGTCCACTGAGTCAGGTTCTATGAAATTGCTTCTGCTTATCTCAGGGAATGATATGGTACCTCCTGTTACCAAGAAAGATAAGGCACAGTTGCCCTACCACTGATACATACATGAGTGAGGACATCTGAGGGGACAGGTGCTACCCAGGAAGGTGCCTATGTTGTTTCACTGCCAGATCATCTTTGCACTAATGTAATTAATGGGAGGTGCAATCTAATGCATAGGTTGGTCATGGCAAAATGAAATATCTTTCATGACTTTGATTAATGGCCAGATATTATAACTGACTGGAGAACAGGGATCAAAGGGAACACTGTCAAATGCAGAAATACAGACGTGGCCAGGGCTGCCAGGGGACCTGAGGTGTGCTCTCCTGTCCTGTTACCCTAAAGCTCCAATAATGAAGTGCCACAGACTGTATAACAGAAATGGATTCCCTTAGTTCTGGACACTCAAAGTTTGAAATCCAGGTGTTGGCAGGGCTGTGGTCCCACTGAAGCCTCTAGGAGAGGATGTTTTCTTATCTCTTTTGGCTCTGGTAGTTCTGGCTGTTCCCTGGCTTGTGGCAATGTCACTACAATCTCTGCCTCCATGTTCACATGGTTGCCTTCTTTCTGTGTGTATTTACACATTTTCTTCTTATAAGGACACCAGTCATATTGGATCGGGGCCCACCTTAATGATCTCACCTTAATTTGATTATGTCTGCAAAGACCCTATTTCCAAATAAGGTCACATTCATAGGTCCGGAGCATTAGAACTTCAACATATCCTTTGAGGAACACAATTCAGCCCATTACGCCCTTTATGTCAAGGAAAAGCACATATGGGGGCCAGCTGCCTGCAATATGTTGTGTGTGGCCTTCTGAGCGCTGTCTGTGAACTGTGGCTATCTAATCTCTCCCTCTGGGACCTATTCGTGGTTTTCAGACAGGACACTCCAGAGTCCAGACACCTTTGGCACAAAAGACAGAGTTTAAAGCCAGGGATGTCAAAGGTATCAGAGGCTTTATTTGCAGATGAAAGAGGATATATTCTGGAGTTACCGTAACACATGGCTTAGGAGCTAGTTGGACTCTGGTTTGAATCCTGCCTCCATCACTCAGTAACTGTGTGATGCTGAGAAAAGCTCTTGACCATTCTGAACCTTGGCTTTCTCACAGGTAATGGGAATGACACCAACCCTATCCCAGTGGTTCTCATCTGAGGGAGATTTTGCCCCCTAGGACATACATGGCAATGTCTTCACACATTTTTGATTGTCATAGCTGAAGAGGTGCTACTGGAATCTAGAGGGTAAAAGCCAGGGATGCTGCTAAACATACCGTAATGCACAGGCCAACCCCCTACAACCAAGAATGATCTGGCCCCAGATGTCTCAATAGTGCCAAGATTGAGAAACACTGCCCCATCCTCATGGGGTTGATAATGAGCTTTGGAAATGAGGCATGCAAGGAGCTCAGCACATGTCTGCCATCAAGTCAGTCCAATAAATGGCAGTTCTGCACATCGAAAAGCAGGGAGTTTGTGACAATCCTATACAAATATTTGAGCTCACTAGAATCTTCGGAGTATGAAGAAGAACAAAGGCTGTCATATGTAATGCAATCCCTGCTACTTTATGAATGCCAGGGAAACAAAGAATGTAAAAATATAATTAAGTAAAACAAACAATGAGGTATACAGGAGCAACATAAATATTAATGGTGTGTTTGTTATGTCACACGCTTGCTACTTTTACTGAGATCACCTCATTTAATCCTTTAACCAATGTAATAAAGTAAGAATTTTTATTCCAATGGGAATAAAAATGTTGCAAAATGTTGCAGGTATAGAAACTGAGGTTCATGAGAGCTTAGTATCTTGCCCCTGGGGTATGTATCTGTAAGTGGTAGAACTGTTCTATTTGACCTAGAGTCAAATAGACTCTCTGTTGCCCTACCCTGATTCAGATGTAATCACTGGAACTAATGAATTTATTAATCATGAATCCAATGGTGTTGATGCCAAGGGACATAGGAAGGGGGATTCTCAGGAGATTAGGAACCTAGTGAAGATTCCTCAGGGATTTCTAAGGGATCTTTAGCATTCTAAGGCCTCCCCTCTCTTCCTTCCATTTGAGCCTAGAATCTGCTTGATGTTCTCTCTGGTGATCCTGACAGCTTGAGCAGTCTTGCCCTCCAGAAGCAGTGAAAAATCCAACAAGATTATCTCACTTACTTTTCCTTCTCTAGCTGCCCATGACAGGTACCTCATGATAACAGAGCACTAGTACACAACACAGAGGAAAGCATCTAATTTAACCAGAGGTATAACAGCAATAGCACAAAAGCTGAGAATGGAGAACTGGAATATACCCTTGTAAGGTACCTGAATCCACATGAAGTGGTAGTATCACTTGAAGATAGACAAAATGAAGTCAAAGATGCATGCTATAAACCTAAAATAACCTCTAAAATAATAATACAAAAAGTTACAGCTAATAAGCCACAAAGGAGATAAAATGGAATCATAAAAATAATCAGTTCATCAAAGAAGATACACCAATGGCCAGTAAGTGCATGAAAAGATACTTAACATCACTAGTCATCAGGAAAACGCAACTCCAATCCCCCAATGAGATACCACTTCACACCCATCAGGATGGCTATAGGCAAAAAGACAAAAGCCAACAAATGTTGGTTACAATGTGGAGAAATAGGAAGGCTCATTCACTGCTGGTGGGAATGTAAAATGGGGCAGCCACTTTGGAAGAATCTGGCAGTTCCTCAAACAGTTAAACATAGAGTTGCCACATGACCCAGCAATTCCACACTTAGGTATGTGCCCACGAAAGATGAAACATGTATCTACACAAAAAAGTATACATGAATGTTCATAGCGGCTTTATTCATAACAACCAAAATGTTAGAAAGACCCAAATGTCCATCAACTGATGAATGGACAAAAAAATGCTGTATATCCATATTGTGGAATTAATTCACAAAAAGGAATAAAGCACTAATATATACTATAACATGGATAAAAATAGAAAAATATTATGCCAAGTAAAAGAAACTCATATTATATAACTTGATTTATGTGAAATGTCCTGAATAGGCAAATTTATAGAGACAAAAAACAGATTAATGTTTTAGGGCTAAGGCAGCAGTAGGAAAGGGAGCATTTGGGGGTAATAGCTAAAGGGTATGGAGTTTCTTTTAAGGGTGATTAAAATGTTTTATAATTGATTATGATTCCACAATTTATGTATATTCCAACAATCACTGAATTACACACTTTAAATGGGAAAAGTATACAGTATACAAATTATATCTCCAAAAAGGCTGTTTTCTTTTTGGATAGAAAAAGAAGAAAATGGGACAAATAGAAAACAAACAGCAAGATGAAATGGAATCATAAAAATAATCAGTTCATCCAAGAAGATACACCAATGGTCAATAAGCACATGAAAAGATGCTCAATATCACTAGTCATCCAGGAAGGATGAAACATATATCTACACAAAAACTTACACATGAATGTCCATAGCAGCATTATTCATAACAGCCAAAATGAATGAATTCAAACCTAATAATATCAATAATCACATTAAATTTAAATGATTTCAATTCAAAGGCAGAGACTGAGCAGTGGGATTTCCTTTAAAAAGCGAGAACCAAGTATGTGCTGCCTACAAGGAACCCACTTGAATTAAAAAGACACAAATAGGTTAAAAGTAAAATAATAGAAAGGAATATACCATGCTAACACCATTTTTTTAACAGCTGGAGTGGATATATTAGCAAAAGAAAATATAGATTTCAGAGCAGAGAATATTACCAAGGACAAAGAAGTGCACTGAATAATGATAAAAGGGTCTATTCATCAAGAGGATATAACAATCTTAAACATATATGGACCTGATAACAGAGCTTTAAACTACATGAAACAAAATCTGATAGAAATCCAAGGAGAAATAGAAAAATCCCCGATTATATCAGATATTTTAATTTAACTGCTTGTTATACAATACCTGAGAAGGACATTTGGAGGTTGTCTAATCCAGTCCACTCATTTTGCTAGATAAGGAAATGGAGCCCAGGAAAGTCAAGTGACTTGCCCAAGGTTGTGGAGTTAATTAGTGCCAGAGCCTGGATATTAGCCCAAGGTATGACCAGGTTTCCCCAGCAAGCAGACTCCAAAATTCAGCCTAAAGTTGTGGCGAGAGACTTGCAATCAGAAGAAGCAGGAGGAGGCCCACTAGGCATCTAGTCATGGTTACCTGTGTTTTAAGAGACTACCCATTTAGCCCTTTTTGCAAATATTTTTTAAAGGCTAGGCACTTTTAGAGGTGCTAGGGATATGGCAAAGAAGCCAAAGTTTCTCTCCTCAAGGAACTTATATTTTAGTGAGAATGACATAGGCAATAACTAAGTATATAAGTGACCAATGCAATTAAGAAGAGTAAAGCAGAGTAGGAGACACAGTGGGCCAGACCTTTTAGAAATTGTGTCCCCCAATATTTCCCCAAGAAAGGCTAGTCCGGTGAAATGTTTCACAGAAATGGGCAAATAAGCTATCTGTCTGTCCTCTTCTTGAAGATTCCCTTGCAGATTAGTAAATTAAAGGCCCTGAGAAGTCCTGCAGTGATGAAACTCATTTCAATGTGTTTAATCCAGTGCCTTCCAACCATGGAACAGATTTTGAGGAATGTCCATAGTGCCTCCTGGGCTCCCTACAACTTCTTTCATACCCGCTTTGTGGATTAAAGAGCCAATCCTCTAACTTTTTAGGTCTTTAGCATATTCCTCAAAAAGATTGTAGCTTCCTTCAGAAGGAATTCACAATTGAGGCAATTACATCCATCAAAGAGGCAGCATGATTTTGGGCTGGGCCCCTAGGGAGTGATTCTCAGTAAGGAATCACTTGGCCTTTCTATGCTCAGTTTTCTGGTGAATAAAATGAGGATGCAGACTCATTTAAAATGAGTTCTCAGACTTTCTGCAGCTCTACAGTTCGGTAATTCCTTGCACTTAAATTTTAAGATGGCAGTTGACCTTGGTTGTTAGAATATCTATGTTCCAGATGCTAATCCTGCTGCCGTGGTGTGGAGGACATGCTTTGTCTCATTCATGCTCAGACTTCAGATCAGTTTAAAACATTGGTTCTCCAGTGTGGCTATGCACTGGAGTCATCTAGAGCTTTAATAAGCACTCACACTTAGATCCCATCCCAAGTTTTTGATGGAATTGGTCTGGGGAAGGGCCTTGGCATTGGAATTTTGACAAGTGCCCTGGGGTGTTCTTATGAGATGCTAAGGTTAAGAACCATTGCTTGTAAGACACAGTCTTCACGTTGCAGTCTTTCTTGTTCACCTTCATGGTGTATTGCCCTCTGAGCACCATCTGTACATGAGAATGTGTGACTGTATATGGAACAACACTATCCTTTGCCAGTAATAGAAGGTAGCTTTAAAAAAAAACCAACAAAAGGAAAACAATATAATCACATTCTAGCTAAATAACGGTGCTTGCCAAAATTCTGAGCCTGAGGTCAGCATTTTCTCTAGACAGATTAACACATATGTGAATGTGTTGTGGTCACAGTGGCCTTGAACTGAGAGCTTCCCTTCATGTTTTTAGAGTAACAGGAACACAAATAAGGAGAAATTCATCACAGAGTGGTTCAACAGTATTTAATGCTGTGTCTGGGGCCTCCTAAGATCCTTTTTCTCACTACCATTAGATCACACTCTCAGGATGCCATACAAGGTCTTCATGACTATTTCTTAAGGGAGCCGTTCCTGGAAGTGGGGCTGGGGTCAGGGACCAGCCTTACCAGGCCTTCAGTCTTCCAATATTTAGAAGAAATAAGGCTAAAAAAGAACGCCAATGGCAACATTGAAAAGGAATAGATGGGGAAACCAGAAAAGGCATTGTGAGATTGAGTAGGGCAGGTGTCAACAGCAAAGTCCAGGCTGTAGCTGCTGTCAGGTGAGTGTGAAGGGGAAGCAGAACAATTGAGGTTTACCTGCTGTTCCTAGGTACTACGTGAAAGCCTTTCCCTCCACTCCCAAGCTCCAACAACAGTGCTCAATTCTTCTGGCCTGTGGTGGGGCTGAAGGAGCCTCCTCACCCCACCACCAGAAGTGTAGGTCCAAGGACATTCCCCTGACTTGTCATAAGGTAAGAATAGTTGCCTCACTTCCTCTCCTGCTTCTGTATCATTTTGTGCTTGGAGAAGGCTTCTACTTAGGCATCCAGAAACCAAAGTAATGGACTTCACTGAGAAGAATATTTCATAAACCCTCAAATCCAGTAAACAAAAAAGAATAAATTGTTATGTGAAAAAGTGAAAGTCTGAAACTAATTGGAAATGTCACTTTTTAGAGGAAATGAATAAAGTGAATGGGAGCTTAATTTCCTAAGTGTGATGGTGATAATCACATCATCTTTAAAGATTAATGAATACTATTTTCTGTAATAATAATAGTTTTGGAGGTGGAGGGACAACACAGTACCTCTGATGGTAAATGTTCTCCATTTTGTTACTGTAAATGAAGCTACCTCGTTTTGTTGGGGCTTTGCCACAATGATCTCTGGCCAAATGCACCATAAGAAATAAAGTGTTAATTGGAAAGGCATTTAAGGTGTTTGGGAAATGACAAAGGTCTTCATTTGTCAGTCATGAGATGAAACCCTATATTAGTCAGTAGACTAGGAGCTCTAAAGGAGGTTCCTGGGTCTCCTGGGAAGTTGTGAATGCAGGTGCCTGTTTCTAACTGGTATCAAGCTCTATTTCAGGAGCTTATGCTAAGCCATTTTATAAAACCAAAACAGATTTAGGTTTGCATGTAAGAATAAGTGGAAACTGTTTTTCCTCAATATCCATGTATCTGACCAGAAGAAATAGTTTCCTCCATTTCTATTAGCAGAAATGCTTGCACAACCCCTCAGCAAATATGCTGAAACACCTAAAAATAGGCAAATGGAACCTAAATGGGGACATTTTGTTCACAACTCTTTTTAGTTATTTCATTATCACGGAAATGTATTGATTAATTCTGTTTTAAAACTTCATTTTGAAAAAAAACCCTGAAAAATATATACAATAGACAATCTTAATAGGCCTGTATCTATTTAAGAAATTGAATCAATAATTAATAACTTTCCAAAACAGAAAGCACCAGGTCCAGGCAGATTCACTGGTGAATGCTACCAAACATCTAAGGAAAAATTTATATCAATCCTCTAGAATTTCTTCCAGAATATGGAAGCAGAGTTAATAATTCCTTTACTTATTGAATGAGACCAGAACTACCTTAAAACAAAACCAGTCAAAAACATTACAAAAAAGGAAACTATAAATGAATATCTCTCAATTATATAGAAACAAAAATCCTCAACTAAATATTAACAAATTGAATCCAACAATGCATAGAAAGAATTATGTAACATGACCAAACAGGCTTTACCCTAGGCATGCAAGGCTGATTCAACATTAAAAAAAATCAATGGATGTAGTCTATTATATCAACAACCTAAAAAAAAAGAAAAAGGAAAAAAGAAAAATCACATGATCATACCAATAGATACAAAAAAGGCATTGGACAAAATCCAACATCAATTCATGAAAAAAATAGCAAACTAGGAATAGAGGAGGATTTCTTCAACTTGATATCGAACATCTACAGAAACTCCACAGATAATATTATATTTAATGTTCAGAAACTAGAAGCTTTCCTGCTAAGATTAGGAACAAAGCAAAGATGTCCTCTCTCACCCTTCCTTTTAAACATTGTACTGGATGTCTTAGCGAATACAAAAAAACAAAAAACAATAAAAGGAAATAAAGGGTATACAGATTTGGAAGGAAGAAATTAAAACTTTGTTCACAGATGACATAATTCCTATATAGAAAATCCAAAACAATTGACCAAAAAAAAGTCCTTGAACTTCTAAGCAACTAAAGCAAAATTATTAGCCATGAGGTTAATATACAAAACTCAATCCCTTTACTACATGACAGCAAAGAACAAGTGGAATGTGAAATTTAAAACACAATACCAGTTACATTAGCACTCCTCAAATTGAAATACTTAGGTATAAATCTAACAATATACATACAAGATCTATATGAGGAAAAAACAAAGCTCTGATAAAAGAAATAAAAAAAGAACTAAATAAATGGAGAGACATTCCATGTTCATGAATAGAAAGACTCAGTATTGTTCAGTTCTTCTCAACTTTATCTATAGATTCAACACAATCCCAATTAAAAATCCAGCAAGTTATTTTGTAGATATCAATGAACTGCTTCTAATGTTTATATGGAAAGTCAAAAGACAGAGTAGCCAACTTAATATTGAAGAAAAAGAAAAGTTAGAGGACTGTACTGTCTGACTTCATGACCTACTATAAAGCTACAGTAATCAAGGGAGTGTGGTAGTGCCATAAGAATAGACAAATAGGTCAGTACAACTGAATAGAGAGCCCAGAAATAGATCCACATAAATACAGTCAACTGATCCTTGACAAAAGATCAAGGACGATACAATGGAGAAAAGACAGTCTTTTAGCAAATCATGCTGGAACAACAGGACATCCAAAAGAAAAAAGAAAAAAAGAATCTCCACACAAAACTGACACCTTTCATAAAAACCTCAAAATAGATCATAGACCAAAATATAAAACATAAAACTATAAAACTCTTAAAAGATAGCACAGGAGAAAATCTAGGTTGGATTTGGCAATGACTTTTCTTTTTTTTTTTTTTTTTTTGACTATTACAAAAGTTTATTTAACAAAAAGTCTAATATGAAAATGTACATGACCCAATTTTTACATCATAGTAAAACAGGCCCTATGGAGAGAGGACATGGGTTTCTCTGCTGAACAGCCATTATTTATACTCGTTCCAAGGCTTCTAACATGATGATACTATTTCCTCATATTACCACCATTCCAATATTGTTCTGTTGTCCACTAGTCGCCATCTCCACACATTCATCTATCACAAGGTTCATAAAGGGATCAAATCCCCGCAATATTCCTTGGACATGTCTGCCACCATTTAATTTCAATGATAACTTCTTGTCCATAAATTTTTTCAACTCGGGAGGGTGAGCTTTGCTCATGGTGTATACTCCGCGGGCTCACAGATGCCTTGGAACGCAACGCGCAGCTTCCCATATGACACAAAAGGCATGATCTATGAAAGAAAGCATTGATAAGCTGGACTTTATTAAAACTAAAAACTGCTGGTTGGCAAATGACACTGACCAGAGAATGAGAGATAAGACATAGGGAGAAAGGATGTACAAAAGAGATATCTGATGAAGGACTATTATTCCAAACATACAAACAACTCTTAAAACTTAACAAAAAGAAAATGCACAACATATTGAAAATGGGCAAACGACCTTAACAGACACCTCAACGAAAAAAGATATACAAAAGGCAACTAAGCATATGAAAAGATGCTCCACATCACATGTCATCTGGGAATTGCAAATTAAAACAACAATAACATGGCACTTTACACTTATTAGAATGGCCAAAATTGCAAACACTGACAACACCAAATATGGAGTAACAGGAATTCTCATTCACTGCTGGTGGAAATGCAAAATGGTGTAGCCACTTTGGAAGACAGTTGGCAGTTACTCACAAAACTCTTATAAAACATGCTTTTACCATATGATCCAGCAATCACACTCCATTGTACTTACCCATGGTAACACTCTTATATGTCTATGGAGTGTGAAAACTTTCTCTCAAGAAATTCTTCATCCTCCTGCACTCCAGCCTGGGTGAAATCCTGTGTTTAAAAAATGAAAGAAGGAAATTCCTCATCCTCAACACAAGCAAGAGAGGCTCCTAGAGTAAATCATGAAGAATCCAAAAATGAATGTAGAGCACGAGGAGGGAAACAACTGTCCAGCCACTCTCTGGCTATAAGGACCCTGAGCAGACTGAATTGATGGTGTCCATAGGTCATACCTGAAAAGGGATTCAGGATCCTTGCAGCACCTGAAGTACAATGAAGTACTGGCCACCTATCTGCTCCCAGCCTACAAGAGATCCAAGCTGGAGACTATACCACAGTCCCAAATCCTCCCTCCCCACCTTCAGCGGATCCCACCACCAGCTGCGCTCCGTCCCCATCCACAAAGTGCAGCATGGCATCTCAGCCAACTCAAAGCAGCAGAAGTATAGCGAGCCTGCTATTCCCATTTTAAATTTCTGTGCTGTAAATAGTCAAAGGAGCAACAAAGAAATCAGAGGCCTGAGGAGGATCAGGAGGCAGGGTGGAAGCCATCAACACAGCCAGCCTGCCTGCCAGTCCCCTCCCTAGCCTGCACCCCCGCTGCACAACCCCCTAGCGAGGCCCTGTGGCCTTCCCCTCCACCCATACCCCAGCAGCAGTAGTGGAGCCCCAAATGGAACCAACTTCCTCCAGGGCGTCTCCTACAGAGGAAACTAACTGCACACTGGGCAGCTTGGACAGCTGCAGGACCAGTAGAATTTGCCCTGAGGTATGACCCAGCCTTTCCCTATGGAAACAGCCAGGGCTAGCAGGGGACCACGGGGAAGTTCTTCACCTTCCTCTGCAGGCACTTGTGTTTCAGGTCAGCCAGAAAGAACCAGCATGAGGCTGAAAGCAGAGTGCAGACAGCAAAACCTCAGGTGGTGGGCAGCAGGGCAAGACTGAACACTATACCTACAGGAAAGCGTGTGGGAAGGTCAAGCTGGCTCCCGGCACTTTCCATGCAACAGGGAGGTCCTGAGCTCCAGGGAGCCCAAGGAGATGGGGTAGGAGATGGACCATGCTGGAGGCAAAGAGCTGCAGGTGGGAGGGAGCAGAAAACATGCACTGCTGTGCATGGCCCACCTGGCTGAGAGGACTTCATGCAGTGGAGGACGCAGGTGTGCAAGCTGCTCAGAAGGATCAAATCAGGAGGAAATCCCATATCTCCCTGGCCTTCAAAAGCATTGTCCCCAAGATAAGTGCTGACCTGAAAAGTTGGCCAGGAGCCTCCTGGGGAACGAGAAAGGAGGGTGGTCCCTCTGCCCCAGTGGGGGAAACTGCAGAGACTGGACTGCTTCCCCAGGAGCTCTTCTTCCTTCCTGTGCTCCTCTCTGTCTTGTCTTCTGTGTTTACTGGGAAGAGGAGATGGTTCTATGCAAATAAACAAACACAATCCACAGATACAAAAATATATATGCCAATTCATTATATTTAAATGCAATAGTTAAAAAAAACCCTGCTCTATGACTACAGCTGTTGCAAGACAATTGTCTACAATTGTCCAAGGGGAGGGTCCTGAACCCTTGAAAACACTCTTATGATCCACCTGAAAAATGATAACAAAAACACTATCCTCAATGGAAACCAAGGCCTGCAACAGCATCCCGAGAGTGGGACAACTGTCAATGGCTATAAAGGGGTCTTCCCTAGAGCTGTGGTATGGCTCTTCTTGCTGAGAAACAAGGCCTGAGGGCCACATCTGTATGATAAATACTGCTCTGAGACAATCTCCCCACTGTGTATAATCTTAAAACAACCCCAGTGTATTCTCTCTCATGTCCTGTGGGTGGCTGGGCTCAGCTGGGTGGTTGCTCAGCTCCTTGTGGTCTCTGCTGGGCTCACTCCTGTGGGCACATCCAGCTGGCAGACAGGCTGGGTTGCAAGGTCCTAGAGGATTCTCTCACACTCGGAGGCCCTGGTGCTGCTTGAGGGCTGGGGTGTCTCAGTTCTTCTTCCTGTGGCCTCTCAGCCACAACAGGAGAGTTAATACTTCCCTATAGCATGGCAGCTGGGTTCCAGGAGGGAACATTCCACAAGGAATGGACTAGTACTTGTCTCTGCTTGCCTCACTCTCACAAATCACATGGCTAAGCCTGGAGTGAATGTAGAAAGAGGTCACACAGGGAGGAGAATGAGGGGAGGCTGGACCCACTGGGCACCCATGTACAGTCTATCACACACTGTTATGCAGCAGAGCACTGGAATCCTTTAGAGTAACATACGAAAATGCTCCTGGTGGTGGGATTACCGGCTGAGTGTCTATATACAGGCACAGAAGAGAAAGCAGAATTACATACCTGTGTGTAGAAGATGAAGCTTTGTTCATTGCCCCTCTCCATGGTGTCTGTCCATGGTATCTGTCTGGCCATCCTCTGCCACAACTCCCAGTGAGGCAGGATCTGATGTAGAATGTGCAAGTGGGCTGCCAATGCCTGGAGTTTCCTGAGTTTGGGAACACAGGGAGCCTACTCTGATAAAGAGGGACAAATCCACTGTTAAGGTCACACTAAAGGAGACGTTGCCTTGTCACACTGATATAATTCAGGACAGCATCCAGCTTGGCCACTGCACACAAGTTGGTGCCAAGTCAATAGCCTGACTGAAGCTCATTGATTGGGGAATCGGGGCTTGCTTTGCCAGGACTGAAGTCTTGTGTGTTGGGGCAACATTTCCCTATTCAGCTTTCAAATCTCATCTTGACCCTCACTTCCCAGGAAGTCCCCTAGCAGAAATTACTTGTAATTCACATCCATATTCTCTTCCTCTCCCTTATTTCAACAGGCACTAGTCTTACTGATTTCATGTCTGCAGTCCTGCTGCACCATCAGCTCCGGGAATAGAGAAGTCAGGAGTGTGCTCCTCACTGTACCTCCAGTGCCTAGCACTATGGGTGGTAAAACTGAAAACACAAATGCTCTCCCTTCTTGTCATCTGCCACCTCCCCCTTTCCCTAAATCACCATTTACTTTAAAACTGCTAAGAAGCAAAAGGCCAATGACCTTGGTCCTCTCTGACCAGGCCCCAGGTGAGAACTATGTCGTAAGGGGCAGTGGCCACAGGATGTGGTATTTGGCTGGAATGATATAATCTCTGCCCTTTGACATCATCATGTAACTGGGTTGTCAGCTAGAGCCCTAAATAATAAAATGCAAATAAAACCCTCATTCCTTGTAAAATGGGACCCCAGCCAACTTCCCAATCTCAATGAGGATTCTTGAAAGTCAGGTATTTCCCTGGGTCTCCTCGTATTCTGATTTTCTGCTTCCACTGAATCCTGGCTCTTTCTCCCACCCATCTTTCATATTTTAGCTGCCCTTTTTCTCTCTGTCTTTAATTTACCCAGAAAGATTCAGCTCCCTTACTTTATCTCTCCTAAACATAACTTATTGACGGCCATTACATACATATCTTACAAAATTTAGTGTCTGTGCATGGGGTAGGGGTGGGAGGATTGCATCATGAAATAGCACAGCAGATAAAATAGACTGTTAGCCGTAAGTTTAAAGGCCTCTGTTGCCCACTTTCCTGAGACCCCAAGCCAAGCTGGGGAATGTTCTCTTCTGTTAGCTGTCCGTTCAACTTCTTGGACCCCTTCATCCCCCTCCTAAACCTTTTCATCTCCACCCAGGCTCACGTACCCCACTCTCCCCAAAAACAAGGCCTATGTTTTTTTAGATTCAGAGAAAATTTTTTTTCATTTTTTGAAGATTTTTCCAAAGCTGTTGTTATTGAAGTACACCCAAATGCACATATTTAAAGTATACGATTCTGTCAGTTTTGACATTCATATGCCCATGAAACTAACACCTCTCAAACTACATTGCCATCAGCCCCCAAAGTTTCTTTGTGCCCTTTAAAATCCATTCCTCCCTCCCCATCATCCCCAGGTAACCACTGATCTGCTTTCTCTATATGTATGTCAGTTTGTATTTTCTGGTGTTTTATATAAATAGAATCATACAGTATGTTCTTTTTTGCCTTGCTTCTTTCACTCAGTATAACGATTTTGAGACTTTTCAATGTCATGTAATAGTTTGTCTTTATTGCTCAGTAGCATTCTATTGTATGGATATACTACAATTCATTCATCCACTGATGGATTTGAGTTTCTTGTTGTTTTGCTTTGTGTGTGTGTGTGTGTGTGTGTGTGTGTGTGTGTGTGTGTGTGTTTGGCTATAACAAACAAAGCTCCTATGAACGTCCACATTCAAGTCTCTGGGTTTCATGTTTTCCTTTTTCTTTGGTAAATACCTATAAGTAGATTGGTTGAGTCATATGGTAGGTATACGTTTTTCTTAGGAAACTTCCAAACTGATTTCCAAAGTAGTGGTGCCATCTTACACCTCCACCAGCAATGTATGACCATTTCAATTGCTCTGCGTCCTCACCAACATTGGATACAATCAGTCGTTTTAAAGTTAACCATCTCATTGCATGTTTTTGTGGGGTGTACGTATGTGTGTTTTTAAATGCACTTTGGTTTGGCCAACGCTTGGTTTCATTTATACCAAGGGGAGCATTTGCTAGGTTTATGGGGAATAAAACCAGATTATTTCTGTTGTTCTAGGATATTATTAATAGAGTCCTCTCTTCACCTCCAAAGTGTCCAGGTTTGTATGATAAAATATATGTTTTCTCTGCTTCCAGCCCAAGTAGCCACGCTCCACGGCTGTGCTTCCACAGCCACATTGCGCATCAAGGCATTCTGCTCAACGAAGAGTTTTCTCTGTTTTCCTGCTTGTCTTAAACTGTTTTTCCTTACCGCACCAGGATTTCAGTGCGTGGCATAATGTAGCCCAGTGTTTGGGTGGGAGAGGATGGTAGGTAGCAAGGCATTTTTGCGATCAAGTGCAAATAGCTTGCCTAAAAATAAAGCCAATAAAGAGAACCGTGGAGCCAGAGATGGAGGCAGTCTTGCCATGTCCTAATGACCCCATCATCACTTGGGTCGGATGCAGCCAGACCTGAGGTAAGATTCCTTACCTTAACTTTTCAACAAGGAACCAAAAATTTCCCCCCGACTTTTTTTTTTTTTTTTTGGTCTAAGCTAGTTTGACTTGGTTTTCCTGACCAATATACATAGCAGGGGAATGTGCCTCAGAAAGGCAGTAGCATTTTCCAAACTTGGGCTGCCGCTCATTTTACATCCAAAATACCTTCCGCCTGTGAGAGGTACTATTTTTGCTGACCCAGTCCTTGGAATTGAAACCAGATGCACTGGTCACATTGGTTGGGGATGAAACTTCAGAGAACACTAAACGTCCAGGGTCAAAGTATTCAACGATATCACCGCATGATTTGCTTAATCGAATACTCTAGCTCTAGGTATCCACTATAATGCAGAGGGCTCTTTAATCTTTAACCAAAATGTCATTTAGCAGTGTGATCCAAAAACTCTTCTGGGTTTTGGGAAGCAGACCCCATTTCCCTCCTTCGTAATGATTAGACTTAATAATTACAAAAACTTATCCTTGTTTACTCACAGCGCTAAATGTGCAAAGGAGCAAACCTGTATTTGACCTATGCGAACACACAGGAGGGTGGTGCGTGCCCTCTGCGTCGCTGGCGTTATTAGAGGACATCTCTCTGAGCGGAGCAAAGGTAATACACTGGTGGAAGAAAAGAAAAGGCCGAAAGTGGGGACAGAAATTAAGACGATCCCATTCAGTCTCCTCTGGAACGTTCTGCAAAATTCCGTGAGACCCTGGACCTACAGCGATGCCCTCTCAGGGACTGCCCCGGCCTTCATCCCCACACCTCAAAGACAGACGAAAAGCAGCTGAGCAGATCTCGCCTCGGGCAATCCTAAACAGCCTCTATCAGGCACTACCAGTCCTAGGCCCCGGGCGGCAACCATGGTCCGGGGGCAGCTGACTTAGGACAGCCTCCCTGTGACCCGCCCTCGCCGGCACGGCGCCGGCTCCGCCCCTTAAGCCCCTAAGTCCCGCCTCTGCGCTCCCGGGGCCTACCCCGCGCTCATGGCCCCGCCCCCGCTTTTCCCACCCCATCGCGCCCTGGCCCCGCTCCCACACTCTATGACCCCGCCTCTCGCACTCCAGGCCCGCCCCACGCGCTCCAGGGTTCCGCTCTCCACCCATTTGTGCCAGGCCACGCCCCCACACCCATAGCTCCTCCTCTCGCACGCCAGGGCCGCCCCTCGCGCTCTCAGGTTCGTTCTCCACCCTCTTGCATCTTGATCCCGCCCCCTCTTCCATGGCCCCGCCTCTCGCACTCCAGGCCCGCCCTTGCGCTCTCGGGTTCCTCTCTCCACCCACTGGTGCCAGGCCTCGCCCCGCGCCAGGGCCCCTCCCCCGCGTGCCCTCGGGAGTCCCGGGGAGGAGTTGCCGCGCGGAGGAGGCGTGGCCGCGGTGCCTGCGGAGGCGCGAGCGGCGCGGCCGGGACTTTGGCTTTGACACCGACTGCGAGCGGGAGCCGTGCGGCTGGTGCTGGGTCTGGACTGGCTGTGGCGGATCCCGCGCCCGAGTTGGACGCAGGACTTTTTGCTGGGGTAAACGCAACTGCGGCGCCGCCGCAAGTCCCGGTGCAGCCTCGGCGGCGGATTTCGCCGCCGCTGCCGCCGCCGCTGCCGCCGCCGCCTCCGAGCAGCCCTGCGGCTTCTATTCACTCTGGGAGAGCGATGCTAAGTTTCTCCCATAGAAAGAGCCGGGACACGCAGACCGAAGCGGCGTAGGCGGCTTCCAGGGCCTGACCAGTGACCCGCACCCGCGCGGACGCCTAAGCTGGAGGCAGGGGGCCCGCGCTGTCCCGGGCTGGGCTCAGGCTTCCGAGCCGCAGGTGGAAGAGGAACCGGCGCCCCGCAGAGCGGCCGAGAGGTGGGGCGCGGGGACCCGCGGCAGGTCGGGTGGGGGGTCGATAAGCCCCTTCTCAGTGCCCGCTCCGGGGAGCTCGGACTTCCCAGGTTGCAGGTAGCGCTGTGTCAGATGCGGAGCGTGGGGGAGGTGGGGTGGCCACCCCGTCTGCGCGAGCCCAAGTGTGGGTGACCCAAGTGTCAGAGTTGAGAGAGGCCTGGAGGAGAGGCATGAGGCTGACGGGGATAGGTCTCTTCCCAAGAGAAGCGGCTCGTAGCCTTTTTGGACTCCAGTGTGATAAAACCCGGACGTCCCTAGAGGAGAATCCACATGGGCCCAGCCTCATTGTGCCTCCGTTTTTAGGGGTTCACGGGCAGCCACCAGTCCCCGACTCCTGGTTACTAACTCTAGCACTAGGTAGGGGGTGCTAATGCAAATTGCCTAATTCAGTGGGTTTCTATGTTTATTAATTTATTTTCTAGGCGGCCAAGTGAAAGGTAATTTTGGACACGCCAGGCATGGAAGATTCGGTGTTTGTCTATAGTAACCTCTTCAGTCCCTGAATCCTGCACCTTCCGTTTTTCTGTGCTTGTACGGCCTACTGGGCTTCCTCCCTAGCCAGAGAGCTCTTCTGCAGTGGTGCGGCCTTCCCGGGAGCCTGATCCTGGCGGACCATGGGGAGCACCCTGGGCTGCCACCGCTCCATCCCCAGGGACCCCTCGGACCTGTCCCATAGCCGCAAGTTCAGCGCAGCCTGTAACTTCAGCAACATCCTAGTGAATCAGGAGCGGCTCAACATCAACACTGCCACGGAGGAGGAGCTGATGACCCTGCCTGGGGTGACGCGTGCCGTGGCACGCAGCATCGTGGAGTACCGAGAGTATATCGGTGGCTTCAAGAAGGTGGAGGACCTGGCATTGGTCAGTGGTGTAGGCGCCACCAAGCTGGAGCAGGTCAAGTTTGAGATCTGTGTGAGCAGCAAGGGCAGCTCAGCGCAGCACTCTCCCAGTTCTCTGCGGCGGGACCTGCTAGCGGAGCAGCAGCCTCACCACCTGGCCACAGCTGTGCCCCTCACCCCACGTGTTAACATCAACACAGCCACCCCGGCCCAGCTCATGAGCGTGCGAGGCCTCTCGGAGAAAATGGCCCTCAGCATCGTGGACTTCCGCCGTGAGCATGGGCCCTTTCGCAGCGTTGAGGACCTAGTGAGGATGGATGGTATCAATGCCGCCTTCCTGGACAGGATACGGCACCAGGTGTTTGCTGAGAGGTCCAGGCCCCCATCCACCCACACGAACGGGGGACTGACCTTCACCGCCAAGCCTCACCCGAGCCCCACTTCCCTGAGCCTGCAGAGTGAGGACCTGGACCTGCCGCCAGGGGGGCCCACCCAGATTATCTCCACTCGGCCCTCCGTGGAGGCGTTTGGAGGCACAAGGGATGGGAGACCTGTGCTGAGGCTGGCCACCTGGAACTTGCAGGGCTGTTCCGTGGAGAAGGCCAACAACCCCGGGGTGCGAGAGGTGGTGTGCATGACACTCCTGGAAAACAGGTGAGGACAGGAACCACCATGGGTGTTGGGTGTGAAGGCAACTTGTGCGTGACCTCATCTATGGATGCAAATGAGTGGATTCTTTCGCGGGTGGGGAGGGTGCAAGAGTTTTTAATCAATGTTCTTGAAGCCTCAGCCAATACCGTCACCTGAGAATGGGCTGTCTTTCTGCTCCAGAATTTTCTGAATACAGCTGGGCTTGTGGCCCATGTCTTGAGTGTGAGATATCTGAGACTGATTCATAATTTTGGGGTAAGCAGAGGTTGTGTTTTTGTTACTGCTTTGGAGGATGCTGGGTCTACACCAAGTCAGGCACTCAGAGCACTGGTGCAGTTTTGCATGTGAGAAAGAGCTCATTGGATTTTGTTTATTAATGGGAGGGAAAATCATATTTGTTCCATCAAATATGCCTATTTGTGCACACAAAATCATCTTAAAGGCCGAGTATTTGCAAACACATACAAGTGTCTATATTTACCAAAATGCTATGAATGAATCACTCTCCATTCTTTTTCCTTATTTAACCTGGAGTTGGTTTTCAGCCCCAAAATTGTAGCCCAAAATGTGTGTAACCTTTTCTGTCCCATAGCCAGAAAAAAGCAAGCTGACATGTGTGTGTGTGAAAATTGGCCGGATTTTCCCCATTTAAACCAAAGAAAAGAGTCTAGTAGGATAGGCCGTTACCAGAGAGCGTTTACATTATACACAATACTGCTCTCTGTAGGAATTTCTGTTAGCCTCATCATAAACAAAAACAATATTATTTTGGCAGTAACTCCTGCTGTTAGTAAAATAACAAACTGTATAATGTAATCAGGTGTGGGAAAGAAAGAAATATTTGTGATGGTCCCTTCCAGGTCATAAGAGCTGTGATCCTGGACTTGAGGCGTTTTGCCCTGCCACCCACCAGGGGTGCAGTGTTTGTGGCTACTCGTTGATTTCCTTTGCACTGAGTTGTTGGTGAGGCTGGCGGCGGGGGGGCAGCAGTTTGGTGACACAAAGTGAACTCTCAGCGGGAAATCACAGTGCATGATGGCAGATCACCAAGAAAATTAGGAGAAAAGCAGGTCACAACGTTTCCTTGGCACTGACCCAGTGGCATGCTCTCATCACTGAGAGAGGGACTCCACACTGGGTCAGGGAACTGGACTGGGGAGCCCTTGAATGCTCTGCCTGCACTGCTGTGTACTCTCTTTTGCAGCCTAACTCACTCTTTCTGCAAAGTCTTCTTGTGCACAGGTGAGAGCTGTACTCGGTACCTGGAGATATTTATAAAGAATGGCTTGATAATTGTTCTCTTTATCCATAGCAGCATGGGCGTGTGAATGGGAAATGAGGAGGGGAGAGGCAGGAAAGACAAAGCTGCTTAATTCCTATTATGCTTTCTAGTGGCTCAATTTGGGAGGGAGGTGATGGATTAGGATCAAAAAGTTGGTCAGTGGGACTGACCAACTAGGCAGCCCCTGCCTGTTTATTATGTCAGTGGTTTCTAAAGTGTGGTCCCTCCTGGGGACCAGCAACATCAGCTACTGACTCAGAAACTTTGTTTCTGTGTTTTAACACACCCTCCAGGTGGTTCTGATGCACACTGAAGTTTGAGAACCATTGTACTAGGTGTTAGGCAATCAGCTGTCCCTCTGTCTCTTGGAAGCCCCTTCCTCTGGCAGGGTTAGTGAATTCATGCAGAACTTTCCAGGTCCAGTCAGCCCTCCATACCTGTGGGTTCCACATCCATGGATTTAACCAACTGTAGATGGAAAATATTCAGGAAAAAAAAAAAGGTTGTGTCTATACTGAACATGTCGAGTTTTTTCTTGTCATTCCCTAAACAATCCAGTATGGCAACTATTTACATAACATTTACATTGTATTAGGCATTCTAAGTAATCTAAAGATGAATTAAAATATACTGGAGGATGTGCATAGGTTGGTTATATGTAAATAATATGCCATTTTATATCAGGGACTTGAGCTTCATGGATTTTGGTATCACAGGGGCTCCTGGAATCAATCTCTGCAGATACCAAGGAACAACTGTCATTTTTATTTTCCCCTTTGATTGTTTTGATCATCCTTATAATTATTCAACCTTGTGATATTCTTTCTGGCCAAGCGTTGAGGAGCTTATTCATCTTCTAGGACATATGAATGTGAAGGGTAGAGAATAGGAGAGTGAGCAAACACGGCTGGCCTCAGCGCTAGCTCCACCCTGCAGCCCACTGAGCAGGAGACCTCACGACTCTTGTCCAGTGTGAAGGTTGTCCTGTTTTTTTCTTCTTTGGGTTTCCTAGAGAGATGATGATTTGCTGAAGACATTGAACTACTGTCGTCAGTCAAGAGTACAGGAAAAGTTTACCCAAACCCACCAGGGTGTAGAAGGGATCACCTGTAAGTGACTGGGAAGGTGACCCGCACCGTCACATTCTCACTCTTGGCCAAATGTGTTGGAGGTTGATGGTTCTCTTTGCCTGGTCACAATGGATTCAGTATTCCAGACACTCCTAGCACATCGTTAATGTTTAGTAAACATGAACTAATGGACTCAGGGCCTGATCCCCTTCAGAGTAGGGTGAGTGCTTTGTCTGTATGACTGTCCTAGGGTATCAAAAGCTGTCACAGAGTAGATCTCGTGTCCTCAATGATAGCAGCACCCATTCTCCAAGAGCTGTGTGTTCGTCCTGATTCACAGAAATCTCTCCCATTCCAATTGTTCCCATATTAGTAAGAGGAAATACATTTAGTATGAGCAAGAATGGGTGCAGGTGATTTCTGGGTGGCTCTTATTTACATCCATGTATACCTGTAATAAAAGAGTTTCCTAACTTTTGGGTATGCCTTCGTGCTTTCTAACAGCTTTCCCATTTACTTGATTTTCCTAGTAAGTCTGGGATGTAGGTAACACTGACTTTTATTAATGATTCTTCATCTCTGGGTAAGGAAACTAAAATCAAGTAAGTTAAATGACATGACTCTATCAGGCAGCTCATTAGTGACTCAGCTGGGACTGCGACCCAGACCTTCTGACTTTAGACCTATGCCCTTTGCAAGCATGCTGTGTTTTGTAAGCAGGATACCTTTAACCTGCCTCTTGGTTAGACACCCATCCTCTACCTCATCAAGGGCACTTGCTAAATTGTGAGCCAGTCACAGTTTCTTAAATTAAGTCCATTGTAAAGGGATTTTAAAGATACCCTTAGGCAGTTCCTTTGCAAAGGGAATAGCTGGCTGTGAATTTGCTTTAGTAGGTGTGTTTTCTTAGGCTGAAGGGTAGCTGTATGGGATGGGAGTTAGAGTCTTCTCTTTAACCTTCTTACAGCATGTGTGAGCTATAAGAAACTGTTTTGCAAGTGAGGCGTGAGGTAGGACAGCATTATTGGATAGTCATACAGTCACCAGGAGCCTTCAGGGATGCCATGCTGGTAGCACAGAACTGACAGGTTTCATTAGATTATTTTGCCAAATCTCAGTCTTAGGCAATACTCTTCCTCGTTCAGTATTTATGGAACAAGATTAAAGGGGAATGTTCCTGCTAAATATGCTTGCAAAATTGGGAGGTAGTCCACATCTGGAATGAAAATTGGTGAATATTTCATTTTTACTTTTTTATTTTTTGCTGGCAAGTCATTCTGTTTTGAGAGTCTCTTTGGTTATTGAAAGTATAAACCCTAAGGGAGCTGAAAGATAATCTCCAAAAGAAATAAGAAGATTTAACATCCCACTTGCTCATTTTCCCTGTGGCCTACATAAGAAGAGAACTTGAGTGTCAAAGTCTTTAGCCCTATAATGGCTTAAATCAATTTTTTTGCCACATGTCTGTGATATCAAAGCACAAGGTGGATTAATGCCTAGCAACAAGCACTGATAGTGAAAAAAGATTTTACTTTATTAGGCTTGATTAGTAGGATCAATGTAAACATATCCTATCTTGTCATTTGATTCATTCATTGAAAAATATGTATTGAATGTCTGCTGTGTGCATATATAAGCTAATTTCAGGGATCAGCTTGGCCCTGTTACTTACCAAACTTAAGTCAATGTAGATTAGTTTGTGTGGCCCAGCCTCAAAACAGTCTAGTAAACCTAGAGTTTTGGGGCAAGTCACAAGGAGTGATTGATACATGGTTGTATTTTTCTCATATGAACAATAGGCTCACCCTGGGAGGTTGAAGGGTGGGTGGATGCAGCCACACGTAACATCTGGGGACAGAATGCCCAGCAATCCTCTTAAAGTAGAAATTGTGAAATCCATTTTGACACTTTTGGAAACTGAGGCTCTGAGAGGTTAAATAGCATCTGTGTGGCCTTCAGAAATGTAGATATTGGAGTCAGGATTTGAAGTTTGTCTACTTTCAAAGCAGAGGGATTAGGCCAGATTAGGCGTGTCTTTTCCCAAACTCCATGCCCTTCCGCTGCCTCTGACTCCCAGCCCACCCACATTTCCTCCCTGCCTTTGGCTGGCCAGGTATCAGGGTCTTGGGGAGAAGGAGGGCTTCCCTACAACCCTGAGATCGTGTCAGGCCTCTGGGGGCCTCTGTTTTTTCCCGTTTTTGTTCCTCTAAAGGATGGGGCTTGAGGCCAGAGGTAGAGCCAATCCAAAGGGCGTCAGGGCTCCTCCACCCAGCCCCTCAAGTGTGAGTCTGTGACCTTGGGCCTGACTCCAAGATCAAGTTCCAGTTTTCTGAGCCAAGGAACTCTAAGGTGTTTCTAAATAGAAAGATGGTCAGTAGTAAGAGTGTTGTGGATTTGTAAGAGAAGACAGCGTGAATGCAGGGAACTTCCAATGTAGGCAGAACTTAGGGTTTATCTCACTAAAGGGAAAGGTGTGACTTTTGTTTTACAAGGAAGCTGGGCCCATTTTGGGTCTGATTCCAAGGTTCTTTGGGAGTTTGATGGTGTTGATTTTCCCAGGGGCTATCCATTCCTTTCTTATTCACTCATTCACCCATCCATCCATTCATTCATTCAGTTAGCAGATCTGTTTGGAGCTCTCACTAAGTACCAGGTTCTGTATCAGGCTCTGGTAATAAAGTGGAGAACAAGACAAAGTCCCTGCACTCATGGAACTTCTGTTCTAGGCGGAAAGATAAACAGGTCAACACACACATCAGTCATTACAGATAGTGGTGCATGCTGAGGGTGATGGAGGTGAGGTGAAGAGAAGCCTATTTAGATGAGGGTCAAAGAAGGCCTCAGCTGAAAGCTGATGGATGAGAAGAAGCCAGGCACGGAAGAAGCCAGGGAAAAGAATGCTCCATGGAGGAATTGGCAAGTGCAGAGGCCCTGAGAGTGCTGGCTCCAGACGGAAGGCCAGAGTTCTAGAGTGGCGGGTGGGTGGGGCCGCAGAGCAAGGCCAGGCCAGATCAGGTGGGGCCTTCAAGACTTCTTGTAACAGCAGGAGGAGGCCACAGAAGGTTAGAAGCAGAGGCTGAAGAAATGACCTCTTACCAGATAGACTGACTGCTGGGAGGTGGTGGGGGGGCGTGCATGGAGAGGGTCCTGGGAATTGAGTGAAGAAGCTGTTGCAGGATTCAAGCTAAAGGCAATAATCTCTGGGGAGATGGGGAAGTGGGCAGAGATGAGAAGCCTTTTAGAGGTAAAAACTGGCAAGACTTGCCTGTATTGTGGATAGTGTGAGATTCAGCAGGTAGCTTGTTTGAAATGCTCTGAGGTTTCTATGAGATAGGTGCAGAGGCATATATAATAAGAAGTCCTGGGGCTGACACACATGCCTCTGTATTATTTTAACATGATGCAAGGTGTTCACCTTACCCTTCCCCTCAGCCACAGCTGTGTCCTGGGTGTGGGGTCTTACTTAGGTCCATAGCAGATGGAGTATGAGGCCATGGTCTGCCCTCAGCAGATGGGGCATCTGACAAGGCCACATATTCTCTTCAGCATCAATGACAAATAGAACCAGGGCTTGCTCTGGGGACTTCAGGTGACTATTTCTATCAGGAGAGGTTCACATACATTCAGTTCAACATTGAGCAGCTACTTTGTGCTTACTACCTGATGAGGTCAGAGGCATGGGCGCAGGAAGACCCCACTTTGTGGTCGGGGGCTCACCGTCTCAAGGACGTACACATTCAGCAGGTATTTCCAGGATGATGTGTGGGATGAGGGAGGATGTGAAGCTTGCTAAGAGACCTGAGAGCACAGGGACTTGGTCGCTGTCTGCTTGGCTCTGCAGGTATGTGAGACCTCAGCATTCGGTTAGGGATGAAGGGAGAGGACCAAGTCAGGTGGATGGGTGGTTGGAGTCTGAGAGGAAGGAGTGTAGTGGCATAGTGACAATTGAGGCTGAAAGTCAACATCCACCCTCCCCCATGCACACACACGGCTGAGGAGGGGGAGGTCCGGGCCCTCCACTGAGGCTTATGATCCAAAATACTCAGACAGGAACATGGCAGCCTCCCACACAAGGCTCCTCACAGTGAGAGAATCCGGTATACAAATGCCAAGCTTATAAGCAGCAAGGTGTGTGTCATTTTAATTTCAAAATGACCTTCCCCAGCCTGGGCAACATAGCAAGACCCTATTGCTACAGAAACTTTAAAAATTAGCTGAGTGGGGTAGTGCGTGCCTGTAGTCCCAGCTACTCGGAAGGCCCAGACATTCAAGGTTGCGGTGAACTGTGATCATGCCATTGTTCTCCAGCCTCAGTGACAGAGTGAGACCCTGTCTCTCTCAAAAAAAAAAAAAAAATTACTCTACCTTACAAAGGATTTTATCCCAGAATTCCCTAATAACAATCTCTGTCAGTAACAAATAAAATGATACATTTTACTGAAATTCTATTTGCTCATCATGGACATCCTGGTTTGTGTGTGGTAATTTATAGCTGGGTAGAATTTCACACTGAGGACTTCTCATATCATAACATCCAGGAAATGCCACAAAAATGTCCTGCTCTACCTGACAGGCTGTTAGTCCTCATCAAATATTTAGGAATCTTAGCAGCTTCCTCACCCTCCTTCTCATGAGTGTACACATGCCAAAGTTCTTATGTAATGTCTTGATTGACAGCAGCCAAATTGCTGAACTCAAGTGGCTGGGAACCCTGGAGAGGTGTGCTCAGAGTAAACATTTCATTATAAAGAGAAGTGTGGAATCCTTCTTGCAGACTCTTGAATAAAGAAAGCCTGGGTTGGCTGGGCACGGTGGCTCACACCTGTAATCCCAACTTTGGGAGGCCAAGGTGGGTGGATCACTTGAGCCCAGGAGTTCGAGACTAGCCTGGGCAACATGGTGAAATCCCATCTCTACAAAAAATACAAAAATTACCCAAGGTTGGTGGTGCACACCCGTAGTCCCAGCTACTCAGGAGGCTGATGTGGGAGGTTAGCTTGAGCCTGGGAGGCGGAGGTTGCAGTGAGCTGAGATTGTGCCACTGCACTCCAGCCTGAGCACAGAGCGAGACTCTGTCTTAAAAAAAAAGAAAAGAAAGAAAAAAAGAAAAACGTGGATTTTCTTTACTGACTACAATTCCCCAACTAATATTGATTTGTTGTTTGTTTCCAACGAGCCCTTGTTTCCTGTGAATTCTATTTTGGTTCAGCCGTTACCTGATTAAGCTGTTAAGCTGGGCCTTAAATTGTTTTACCTAGAGGCTGCTGTATACTCCTGAAATGCAGTGCTTAAGTGACAGAACGTTGTTCCCATTGCCACATTTAAGGTTGCACATGCTTTGGATGTTCTACGGATCTGAAGTCTTGTTTGCTCACCCCAAAACTGGAGAATAAAACTGGTACTTTGTCTTTTTCAGCTTATGCTAAAAGTGGGAGGTCTCAGATGGATTGTTGTTTTTTAAAAAATATCTATCCAATATCCTGATTAAAAAAAACACTTCTCTAGAGTATATCTTCTGTTAAGCAAATTCAATCTGATTTTTTTTTTTTTAGCAGTTTATGTTTCTTGAATGGGAAAAAGCCAATATTTGGGTGACATTAGGCCTTGGTCTTAACTGCCAGTGGTCTCAGGGCTCCTTCCTTCCTTTCTTGGTGGGCAGCCTCTGTGGCTTCAGATTATTGTGTTGTTTTATGGGTAGGTTTTTTTTTTTTTTCCTTTTCAAAGTGATTCCCAATCTTTTAAAGTTTTAATTTGAGGACTCATTTCAGCTAGCAAAGTACTTCATGTCCCTCTACTCTCCCTTACTTGATGGTGTACTTTTAGTGTCCACTTGGTGGTAGAGGTTGTGCTAGAACAAAAACAATGATAATTAACACTGACGATTGCTGTGGCTGAGGGCCATAGCTAAGTTACAGATACAGAAGAGATGGCTCAGCGAAGCTGAGAAATTTTACTGCTTTTGGAGGGTGGAACTTGGATTACAATCCAAAGTCTTTGCAGTTAGACTCCAAAGTTTGATGATAAAAAGCTCTTTTGTTCAGGCTGGGCGCGGTGGCTCATGCCTGCTTAATCCCAGCACTTTGGGAGGCCAAGGTGGGCGGATCATGAGGTCAGGAGATCGAGACCATCCTGGCTAACACGGTGAAACCCTGTCTCTACTAAAAATAAAAAAATTAGCCAGGCGTGGTGGCGGGCACCTGTAGTCCCAGCTACTCAGAAGGCTGAGGCAGGAGAATGGTGTGGACCTGGGAGGTGGAGCTTGCAGTGAGCCGAGATCATGCCACTGCACCCCAGCCTGGGGGACAGAGCGAGACTCCATCTCAGGAAGAAAAAAAAAAAAAAAAAAGCTATTCTGTTCAGTAATGCTTCTCAGAGTAGTTGTATTTCATTCATCACCCAGACTGCATTCTAGGCTAGATGCTTTCTTAACCAGCTTGGCTTGGGTTCCCTAGGTTATGATTTTTTGTAAGTATACTGATATATAATGATATCATCATGTATCTACGAACATATGTATTTGTCTTAGTGTTTGTCTTTCAAAGTGGAGCAAGGATATTTGCAAAGCAAACTGATTGCAGGATACTATATTTTTTATGACTTTTCTGTCTTTTATAATTGTCTTAACCACACTTATTTTGACAGCAATTTGTTAAACAACTTGCTTTTTAAGAAGCTTTTCAAGTATCCATCTTCGTTTTCTTAGAAACAACTTATGTTTCTGCTCATGCTACTATTTCACCAGTTGATAATCACATTTTAGGAGATCATAGTAATATGTGCAACTGACATAAACAGTTTAAGGACAGTCACAGATGACTCTCTGGTAAGCACATGATGCCCTACTCACAGCTGATCAAGCCAAGTGTACTCATTGCACCATGGGCATCCGTCAGCTTGTTTTACAAAGGGAATGGGGACACTTTGGTAGGTCCCTTGAGTGGAGGTTGGTTAGGATAACATCTATTATGTTTTTTAAAAAGGTTACTGCTGTACCCACGTTGTTTATTTAAGCTAAATTCGGTGTTTGTTCTACATGTTTATTGTACACCCCAACAGGTAACTGCAGGTGGTTACTGACCTACCATTCTTTCCTGTAGGAGATTGACTGAAAAAGTCAATCTCTGGAGAAGACAGTCAAGCACTGAGTAATATTTTGGTCAATGATAGATGGTGTATATGTTCCCAGAAGATTATAATGGAACTGGAAAATTCCTGTTGCCTGGTGACATCTTCATGATCCTGATCCCATGTAAGCCTAGGATAATGTGTGTGTGTCTTAGTTTTTAACAAAAAAGTTTAAGAAGTAAGAAAGAAATATATTTAACAGTAGCAAAAACTTATAAAGGATATAAAGAAAGAAAATGTTTTTATACAGTTGTACTGTGAGTTTTAAGCTATGTTATTACAAAAGTCAAAAGATTAAAAAATTTAAAAGTTTATAAAGTCAAAATGTTATAGTAAGCTAAGGGTAATTTATTAGTGAAGAAAGAAAAAACTTTTAATTTAGTGTAGCCTAAGCGCACAGTGTTTATTAAATCTACAGTAGTGTACAGTCATGTCCTGGACCTTCACATTCTTTCACCACTCACCCACTCTCTCAGAGCAACGTCCAGTCCTGCAAGATCCATTCATGGCAAGTGCCCTACACAGTTGTACCATATTTTAGATTGTATACTATATTTGTACTGTACTTCTTCTATGTTTAAATACCATAGTGTTACAATTGTCTACAGTCTTCAGTACAATAACATACCATGGAGGTTTATAGCCTAGGAGTAGGCTCTAGCATCTAGGTCTGTGAAAGTCCACTCTGTGAAGTTTGCACAATGATGAAATCACCTAATGATCCATTTCCTTTTTTTTTTTTTTTTTTGACAGAGCCTTGCTCTGTCGCCCAGGCTGGAGTGCAATGGAGCAATCTCGGCTCACTGCAACCTCTGCCTCCCGGGTTCAAGCGATTCTCCTGCCTCAGCCTCCTGAGTTTACAGGCTGGGATTACAGGCACCTGCCACCACGTCCCAGCTAATTTTTTTATTTTTTATTTTTTTTATTTTTAGTAGAGACAGGGTTTCCATGTTGACCAGGATGGTCTCGATCTCTTGACCTTATGATCTGCCTGCCTCGGCTTCCCAAAGTGCTGGGATTACAGGCATGAGCCACCGCGCCCGGCCCTAATGATCCATTTCTTAGAACATATTCCCATTGTTAAACGATACATGATTGTATTTATGAAGTCAAGAATTTGACTCATAAATTGATAGTTTGACTCAAATTGATACATTGTCCAATTTCCCCTAAAAAAGTCTCCTGCAACTTTTAGAAATAAAAACAGTGAAGTCCTAGTGAGCTTTTATTTTGATTTAATACCTGTACTAGTCAGCATTTTCTTCAGCAATGCAGATGAACTTGCTCGGAGAACCGATGAACTGTAAACGGAGAGGGATTCAGGCAGGGGGATGGGACTAGATGGCTTATAAATACCTTTCCAAGTTCATGACTCCACACTGTCTTTTAAAAATGAGCTGAACTGAATTTTAAAGTCTGATTTTTAAAATATTAAATACATGTCCACACAAGTGAAACTGTACAAGAAACTGTGGTATTACAGTATACCTTTGCTGAACTCAGTTTAACGCCAGGCAAGACTGTTTGGAGTGGATTTGTAATTGTTTGTGTTATGTTAGTTTGGATGTCTCCTGAATTTGTAATAAAAAATGCAAGTAGTTGTTAGATATTGTTAGAATTTCAACTTAGAAAAGGAGTTGCTTCTATCTTTTAAACTTTGAGGTAAATTTTATTAAAAGCATTTGAAATTACAAAATGGATGTTTAAGATATTACCATTTGCAACCACTTAATTGTGGAAATCAGGAGGCCAGGAGAAGTGGCTCATGCCTGTAATCCCAACACTTTGGGAGGTCTAGGTGGAAGGATCACTTGAGCTTGGGAGTTCGAGACTAGCCCTGGCGACATAGCGAGACCCCTTCTCTACAAACAAACAAACAAACAAAGAAAGAAACAGGCTTTCTTGTCATTGGTCAACCCAGGCAAGATAAACTGGATGAAGAATGAGAAATGAGACTGTGAGATCACCCATAACCCCTAATTTCAAATACAATATTTGCATTCATTCAAACTGCTGTGGTATTTTGATTGATTAATTCTGTTAGTTAAGATTATATATTTAAATATATAAATTTCTTTCAAATCACAAAAGTCCCTTCCAATCCTGAGGCTTTTTCCGCAGAGAGGGAAAATGATCACTGTTACTACCAAATACCCTTGAATACTGAGAAGGAAGAGTGGCTGTTCCTATAGATAAGATGTGTTTGGTTTTTAGGGCTGCCATAATGAAGTCCCACGGACTGGGGGGCTTCAACCACAGAAATGATTGTCTCACAGTTCTGGAGGCTGGGAGTTTGAGATCAAGACATTGGCCAGCTTGGTTTTTTCTCAGTCCCCTTTCCCTGGTTTGCAGATGACTGTCCTTTCCCTGTGTCTTCACATGGTCTTTCCTCTGTACCCAAAATCTCTTCTTATGAGGTCACCAGTCATATCAGATTAGAGCTTACCCTGATGGCCTTCTTTTACCTTAATCAACTCTTTAAAGGCCCTATCTCCAAATACAGTCACATTCTGAAGTACTGGGGATTAGGGCTTCAACACAGGAATTTGGGGGGACACAATTTAACCCCTGACAAGATGATTTAAGAAAAATTACCCAGGGGTTTCCTTCTGGGCAGTTTGTGAGCAACTTGCTCCTCTGAGTTTTTTCTGGAGGGATGACGATTTCAAAGTACTTGTTTCACAGTTTAAATGCTAGAGAAAGCTGCATTTGAGTTCCTGGAGTGACACACTGCTCTGCCAAGGGGAATGGCTTTCTTGTCGGGCCATAGTAGATAGGATCCAGCTCTTAGGGCCTGGACCCTTGCACTTCTCTCCTTCAGATTCGCTAGTCTCAGTTTTCCTCTGAAATGAGAGCAGTGACCTGGAGCCTTCTACACTGCCACCCCCACGCAGCAGCCTCCAGTTTGCCAAGTTCTTTGCTTGCCCTTGGCTACAGGTAATATTGATGCATAAGTTTGCCAAACCCTGGGCACTGGGCACCAATTTCAGGTAGAGATTTAGTGCCATTTAGAACATAGTGCCCTTTGTTATTATTATTATTAGAGACAGAGTCTCTCTCTGTCACCCAGGCTGGAGTGCAGTGGCGCCATCTCAGCTCAGTGCAACCTGTGCCTCCCTGGTTCAAGCGATTCTCCTGCCTCAGCCTGCCGAGTAGCTGGGATACAGGCACGCGCCACCACGCCTGGCTGATTTTTGTATTTTTAGTAGAGACGGGGTTTCACCACATTGGGCAGGCTGGTCCCATAGTGCCCTTTAGAATTGCTGTGGAAGGGCGAGATTCAGAGTGACCCCTGTGAAGCCAACCCAAGTGGGGCTTTCCCTGACTTCTATGGTTAAGCACGCCAGCTACGGGCTCCCCTATCAGCATGTATTTCCCCTGCCATGACCATCCCTCTGTTGTAATTGTGTGTTGGTGCTGTCTGCCCTGTGGACTGAGGGTTTCATAAGGGCAGGAGCCATGCACATATGGTGGAGTTTGGGCACAGTAGCACTCAGGAATTTGTGGAAAGAATAAATGACCACTAACATTTATTGAGTATTTATTTTACCCCACATGCTGTTGCCTTTGATATTCATTAACTGAATGCTCACACTACTTCAGTGAGGTGAGTAAACTATGTCCACTTTACACATAAGGAAACTTAAAGAATATAAGCTGACTTGAATGAAGTGACGTACTTGGTGAAACTGGAATTACCCAGTGCCCAAACTCTTTTAGATGCAGAGGTAGCAAATCCATAAACTTGGAGATGGGGCCAAAAGATTAAGAAAGGGGACAGTTGGCCGGGCACGGTGGCTCACGCCTGTAATCCCAGCACTTTGGGAGGCTGAGGCGGGTGGATCACGAGGTCAGGAGATCGAGACCATCCTGGCTAACACGGTGAAACCCCATCTCTACTAAAAATACAAAAACAAAATTAGCTGGGCGTAGTGGCAGGCACCTGTAGTCCCAGCTACTCAAGAGGCTAAGGTGGGGGAAAGGCATGAACCCAGGAGGCGGAGCTTGCAGTGAGCGAAGATTGTGCCACTGCACTCCAGCCTGGGCGACAGAGCAAGACTCTGTCTCAAAAAAAAAAAAAAAGGTGGGGGGTGGGGGGACAGTTGTTTCCTAGCCTTTCTAGATCTAGAAGTATGAAGAGACAAATTTAACTGGGGGTAAAGGACCCTGTCCTCTTGGGGGTACTGCCCTGCAAGCGCTTGAGGAAGTCATCTGATTCAATTTGAAGATTTCCTTCTCCTCATCCCAGGATTCTGGATATTGCTTATAAACTGTATAGTATGTGACCTTTTGTGCCTGACTTTTTTACTTAGCATGATGTTTTCGAGGTTTATCCGTGGTGAAGTGTGTATCAGTATTTCTTTTTTTTCTTAATAGTTGAATAATATTCCACTATATAGATGTACCACATTTTCTTTATCCATTCATCAGGTGATGGACGTTTGGGTTGTTTCCACTTTTTGGCTATTATGTGAATAATGCTGCTAAGAACATTCATGTACAAGTTTTTATGTAGACATATATTTTCATTTCTTTGGGGTATATACCTAGGAGTGGAGTTGCTGGAGTAATTTTTTGTTTATTTTATGTTAATTTAAGTTTAACTTTTTGAGGAACTGCCAGATTGTTTTCCAGGGTGGCTGCACCATTTTACATTTCCACCAGCAATGTATGAGGGCTATTCCTCTACATCCTCATCAACAGTTGTTATTGTCTGTCTTTTTGATGAAAGCCATGCTAGTGGGTGTGAAGTGGTATCTTGTTGGGGATTTAAATTGCATGTCCCTAGTAACTAATGACGTTCAGCATCTTGTCATATGTTTATTGGTTATTTGTATATCTTCTTTGGAAAAATGTCTATTCAGATCTGTGTGGGTCATTTTCAAACTTGTTTCTAAGCTGAAAAAATACAAGGTATCTTTGTGTTGATTTCCTTTCACTCCCTCTTCCCCTCTTCCTCGCCCCTTAGTCATGGAGTCATTGTACCAGGACATAACCTGGAATAACTGTTTTGTAATAGGAAAAAGTACCCAACATCCTACAGAAACAAACCCCGCATCTGGGAAGGAGCCTGGAGAACTTCATTTGGGATGCTTCATGAGTCTGGCTGGAATGTTCTGTCTGAACTGGGCTTAAACAATGTCCTGGAGAAGTATTTGGTGTCCTCTGGTTTTCACGCTTAAGTTATGCATTTTTGATGGAAGTTTAGCACTTTTTTTATCAAAAGCCAAAATGTAATGGACAGTATGCCAGGTGAGCTTTAGAAATTTCATCAAAATAACTCCAATGAGAGGTGAGCTCTGGCAATTTCATCACAATATCTGCAAATCAGAGACCCTTGGGCCAGGAAATAACCTTGAAGGAACACCTTCCATGGATTGCTGCCGGCATCCACAAATGACATTTTCTATGTACGTTCAAAATTATGTATTTTGGCCGGGTGCGGTGGCTCACACCTGTAATCCCAGCACTTTGTGAGGCTGAGGCAGACCTGAAGATCACCTGAGGTCAGGAGTTCGAGACCAGCCTGGCCAACATGATGAAACTCTGTCTCTACTAAAAATACAAAAATTAGCTGGGCATGGTGGTGCATGTCTATAATCCCAGCTACTCAGGAGGCTGAGGCAGGAGAATCGCTTGAACCCAGGAGGCGGAGGTTGCAGTGAGCTGAGGTCGTGCCACTGCACTCCAGCCTGGGTGACAGAGTAAGACTCTGTCTCAAAAAAAAAAGTATATATTTTGTATATATAAAATGTTTATTTCCTGTTCTTTTAACTCCTGCTATGGAGAGTTAAGTCATTATGCTCTTCTCTTCATGGAACCCTGTATCAGTCATTGCAGGGGCCTGCTTCTCTTTGGTTTCATGTTAAAAGTGTCTTTTTTTTTTTTTTCAGAGCTCCCCTCAAGAAAGATTAAATTATCTTTTTTTTTCTTCCCCCTTCCATAGATTCCAAGTGCAAAGTATTACATATATGCCCTTAGACATCGCCTTAAAAAATATGTCTAATCTATAAAAATGCCGTGTTCTTAAGATTTCCAGCTAGTTTTGGCTTCTGAATGTTGCTTGGTCATTCACCGTAGATTACCTGTTCATCCCCCCCACCACAATGGAGATCCAGTCCAATGTTTAAGTGTCCTTATTACCATATCATTTCTGTCTCCTTCCATCTTATCTTCTCACTTGGAGTAGAATAGTTTTAGTTCATTTTACTTTTTTCCATGCTTCTTTTGTTTTGTTTTGTTTTGAGGCAAGATCTCACTCTGTCACCCAGGCTGTGGAGTACAGTGGCCTGATCACAGCTCACAGCAGCCTCAAACTCCGAGGCTCAAGCAATCCTCCTGCCTCAGCCTCCCAAGTAGCTGAGACTACAGGTGTGCACCACCACACCTGGCTAATTATTTTTTTTTTTATGTAGAGAGGGAGCCTCATTATGTGGCCAAGGCCGGTCTTGAACTCCTGGGCTCAGATAATCCTCCCACCTTGGCCTCCCAAAATGCTGGGATTACAGGCATGAGCCACCATGCCCAGCCCCATGCTTCATATTTTTCAGGTATAAATTTTTGGCTGTACACTAAACGTCAGATTTTCAAGGTATACTCCTGTGTGAATAGATACACAAAAATGAGTGGACCCAGCAGAAAAGCCAAAACACATGTTGCTGGCTTAAAACAAACCAAAAAACATATATAGTGACTCTAAATTATAAGTGTTTAAAATTAATTTCACTTGTACAAAACAACTCCAGCAGTAAGTCAGACTTTATCAGAGGTCAGACTTGAGATCAAAGCCCTTGGAATTATCTTTCATAGTTCAGACATCATTGATTGAATCTTGTTTTAGTAAATCTTTCTTGCTTCTCACATCTCCATGGATTTGTATGTGTCTGACCACAGACATATGTCTGTACATGTCTCCACCCACAGAGTGTCTGAGTGTGTGTGAATTATAAATATACCCATCTTTCAAAATAGATCTTTATCTTTGGTGTTAATTGTGTCTTTGCTTCTTCCACTTTCACAGTGAGTAAGTATAGTTGGGAAGTATACCTATATATACAGTTGGCCATATACTGCCTCTCACTCATTAATTGTAAGCTCTTCTCTGTAGTTAGTTTCAGCCAAGCTTGTTGGTAGCTGGCATCTGATTCAGTTTCAAAGCAACCTGCCTGATGGCTGCTAACATCAGAGTCAGGTGCCATGACCCTGGTGTTTTACATAGTTCAAGACCAAACTGTGAAGTTCATTTTTGATGTCCAAGAGGGGACTTTACTTTTTATATGAAATATTTAAAACATAAAAAAATGCTTATAGATGTTTATGTTAAATATTTATACATACAATATAAATAATACCTGGACACTTTTTCTCTCTCTTGTCAGTGTATTTCACTTTCCTGGGGACTCAGGGCTCTTCTGTCTTACTGTGGTGTTATGATATACACTGGTTTTTGTCCACGATTCCTAGCTCATAACTGCCATATCCCTAGTTACAGTCTTTTGTTATAATGTTGGGCGTGTTAGGCCTCAGGAAAGTAGAATCTCTCTTCTGCCTTTCTTTCACCTGCCTCAAGGTAGGACTCTAATCTTCCCCTCCTTTTTGATTGTGGGTCTTTTCCTAAGACTCTCCCCTGAGAGGGGCGTGTCTCATACCCTGAGAGAAGGAATGCTTTCATAGAAACCCAAGAGGGCTGGGTTCGAGAGCTTCCAGTTGGCTGAACACGTGGAGGTTCCTAGAGGGCAGAGACCCAGGGAGGGCATGGAAGCTCTGTGCCCCTTCTGCCATACCTTGCCCTATGCATCCCTTCATCTGTACCCTTTCCAGTATCCTTTATAACAAGCTTGTCCAACCCATGGCCTGCAGGCTGCATGCAGCCCAGGATGGCTTTGAACACATCCCAACACAAATTTATAAACTTTCTTAAAATATTATGAGTTTGTTTTTTTTTATTTTTTGGCTCATTAGCTATCATTAGTGTTAGTGTATTTTATGTGAGGCCAAGACAATTCTTCTTCCATTGTGTCCCAGGGAAACCAAAAGATTGTACACCTCTGCTTTATAATAAGCCAATAAACCTTAAGTCAGTGTTTCTGTGAGTTGCTTCAGCAAATTAACCAAACCCAAACAGAGGATCATGGAAACCTTAACTTGAAGCCAGTTGGTCAGAAGTTCTGGAGGCTCAGTCTTACGACTGGTGTCTGAAGGCTGGGGGGGTGGGGAGGGCAGGGGGATTGGGGGCAGTCTTGGAGACTGAGCTCCAAACGGGTGGGGTCTGGTACTACCTCCAGGTAGATAGTATAGAAACAGAATTGGAGGACACCCAGCTAGTGTCTGATGCTTGGTTTGTGTGGAAAAAACGCTACACATTCAGTCACTGACATGGTTTAGCTCTGTGTCCCCACCCATATCTCTTCTTGAACTGTAATTGCCACATGTCAAGGGAGGGACCTGGTGGGAGGGGTTTGGATCATGGGGATGGTTTCCCCCATGCTGTTCTCATGATAGTGAGTGAGTTCTGATGAGATCTGATGGTTTAAAAGTGTTTGGCTCCCAGCACTTTGGGAGGCCAAGGGGGGCGGATCACGAGGTCAGGAGATTGAGACCATCGTGGCCAACATGGTGAAACCCCGTTTCTACTTAAAAAAAAAAAAATACAAAACTTAGCTGGGTGTGGTGATGTGCACCTATAATCCCAGCTACTCGGGAGGCTGAGGCAGGAGAATCACTTGAACCCGGGAGGTGGAGATTGCAGTGAGCTGAGATTGCACCACTGCACTTCAGCCTGGCAACAGAGCGAGACTCCATCTTAAAAAAAAAAAAAAAAAAGTGTTTGGCAGTTCCCCACCCCCAGCTTCTCTTCTGCTGCCATGTAAGACATGCCTTCTTCCCCTTCCACCATGATTGTAAGTTTCCTGAGGCCTCCCCAGCCATGCAGAACTGTGAGTCAATTAAACCTCTTTTGTTTATAAATTACCCAGTGTCAGGTATATCTTTATAGCAGTGTGAAAATGAACTAATACAGTCACAGAAGTCTTCTGTGTTGATTGTTGTGGTGGGAGGGTAGAGGAAGAACATGGCTTGAGAGAGTTTTTTCTGTATGTACCCACTGTCATCCTTTTAGATCCCTTTCTGTGCTTGGAAAATGTCCTTCCTTATGACACATGGTGGGCAGCAGAGTCCACCACCCAGTGGGAAAAATACAAATGCAGAGATTCACTTTCCAGCATCCTTTGCAGCTAGGGTCTGGGCCCTACAGGTCCGTGTAATCATCCTGATCTCTGATGGAGAGCCAGTGGCACCAAAAGCTGAGGGACTATGAAGAGCTCAGTCTGGCTGTGGGAATAGTTTATACAGGGCTGAGTCCTTGGGATGGCAGAGACTGTGTGGCTGGTGGCAGTAAGTGGTGGCCAGGGCTGGTGCTGTTGGCTGGTGCTGTTGGCTGCACAGGCTGTGGCACTGAGGGCTTGGGATTGCTGCAGTCGGGTCCTTACCCGACCGGTTCTGGGGCATGTTTGCCTCTTGTTCCTGACTATCCACCCTTACTTCCTTAATATCCTTTTAGCAAAGTACTTCTCTGCTTAAATCAAGCATTGTTGATTTCTGTTTCTTGCAATTAAGAATCTTAATTGATACACCCTGATACACAGATTCTGGATCAGTGGTTTTAAAATTCTTTTCAGGCAACTAAGCCTTTCATTAAATGAAATCTTATGAGGAAGCATAACACATGATGCTGGTAAAAGAGGTGCTGCTCTGCATTAGGGCCCTGGAGGGAATGCTAGTGCATAAAGCATAGCTGTAATCCATTGCCCTGGACATTCTGTGATCCTGGATTAATTACTGCCTCCCTACCCATGTTACACAGGCCCTGGTCTCTGCCAGGCAGCTGCTGGATGAGGAGGGGTTGATGTTTGCTGCTAGTTCTAAATCAGTGTGTATTTCCAGGGCCCTTCATGTGCTGTTTGTCTCCTCCAAGACACCGGCCTTCTCTGCCTTCTGATCGCTTTCACTGGGTGAATGGTGACATACCCTCCTGTGTGCAGGCCCTGTACAAGTGTGGATACCTGGATCAAAGAGGTTACATGCCTCTTAGAGTCCTCTTCAAAATACCAGTCCATTTCTAAGATTAAAAAACTTAGCAGTCAACTAATCAGCAAGGGCTGATATTTGCCCTGTTAAAAGAAAGACCTTAGCCAAATTAAATTTAATAGAGTTTAATTGAGTGAGGAACGATGCCCAAATTGGGCAGCCTCCCAAGCCAGAGTAGGCTCAGAGAGACTCCAGCACAGTCATGCAGTGGAAGACGATTTATGGACAGAAAGAGGAAAGTGACCTACAGAAAACATTAGTGAGGTACAGAAAGAGCTGGATTGGTTACAAGGTTTACCTTATTTGAACATGGTTTAAACCGTTGGTCCCCTTTGACTGGCAAAAACTCAGTGATTGGCACAAGACTAGGTTACAGTCTATTGACACCTCCACATAGGTTATAGTTCACTGTGCACAGAGAAACCTTTAGGCTGAACTTAAAATATGTAAGGAGGCAGCTTTACACTAAACTTGATTTAACAACCCTCACAGATAAAGTAGGATGTGCTTTGCAGCAGGTCTGCCATGGCATGATCATAGCTCACTGCGGCCTCGAACTCCTGGGCTTAAGTGATCCTCCCACCTCAGCCTCTCGAGCAGCTGGGACCACAGGTGCGTGCCACCACGCCTGACTAATTTTTAAATTTTTTTGTAGAGATGAGGTCTCACCATGTTGCCCCGGCTGGTCTCAAACTCCTGGGTTCAAGCGATCCTCCCACCTTGGCCTCCAAAAGTGTTGGGATTACAGGGGTGAGCCATCGTGCCTGACCCTGACTTTTTTTTTTTTTTTTAATTTGAGATTATTAGAGTCACATTTAGTTGACATTTTGGGCCAGATGACTGTTGTAGGGGCTGGCCTGTGTTTTGTAGGATGTTTAGTGAATCTCTGGTTCTATTCCCTAGATGCCATGAGAACCCCACCTCCCTTCCTGGGTGTGACAGCTCAGTGTCTTCAGACACTGCCAGATGAACATGCTCTTAGGAGCAGAAGCATTCCCAGTTGAGAGCCGCTGCTCCAGAGCCATTTTAAAGATACAAGGAGCGGTGCCACCACTGTGGGGACCGCAGCTGGACCTGACAAATTTTCCTTGGCTATAGTAGAAGCCTCAGACCCTGCAGCCTCGGCTGAACGGGGAGGAGGTGAAGCCAGAGGGGCTGAGCGGGCCACTGCTGGGTCCCTGTGAGGTGATGACTCTGTGTGGCCTCTCTGGGAGAGCTGGGAGGCTGCAGACTGTGGCGTGGGCCCTTTCAGCCCTGAGTGAGCCGTGTGAGTAGAAGGCAGGTCTGAGGAGGGGAGGCCCAGGGAACCCTCGCCCTCCCCTGCCTCTCTCTGGGACTTCCTGAGTAAAGGAGGAACTTGGGAGCCACAAACAGATCCACTGCCCTGGTGATGCAGTGGGGGAAAGGGTGGGGCCTGGCCTCTCAGGGCAGAACCTCTGAGAAAGGCCCCTGGGAAGGAAGATTCCTGAAGAGGATAAAGCCAGGCCTGCTGGTGGTGGCTGGAGCAGGGATGCTCAGTGTGTTTGGAAGACAGCAAATCACTCCAGGAGGGGTCTGAAGACAACCCTCTCCCTCACAGTCTGCCGAAGAGCAGAAGTTTGGAAGAAGGAAAGAAGAGGCAGGGTTTTCTACCCCTGAGCCTCATTTTAGGGTAGGAAAATCAGGTCTCATGGGAGCCTCGTGAATTCCGCAAGTTCTCCCATGTAACGGATGTTGGAATAAAGTTATTTCAGTTCAGATGCTATGTCGTAGCGCTATGATAGCTGTGAACATGCAGGTAAAGTATTCTCAGGGTTGGTGATACTCAAGCACTGCTGTTTGTACTTCTGTGGAGGAGATTATAATTTTTCCTTAGTAATGACTCCATAAAACAAAAATGAAAGCTTCACTGGAATAAAGTGTTCTTTTTGTGTACAGAAAAACATCTACAATTTAAAAGATAGTATATTGACTTCAGATCATGCTAACTTGATATGCTTTTGACTGTATTATAAATACGATCCTAGATAAACCACCAATGCCAAAAGCAGAATAAATCCTTTACGGTGAGGAAAAAGAAGTGGGAGGGAAATAACATATGGCATAAAGTTATACAAACTAAAAATAAAGCCGCCTGGTTCTCCTCAAGTAGCTCTTAGGTACTTTGAATGTCCTCAGTGGAAGGAAAAATAATAAATCCAAACATGATTAAATGTATGTGGACTTAAACTGTTATCACACACATTTTTAGAGACAGAAAGCGGATCTGTGGTTGGGGCCGGGGCTGGGAATAGGGATTGACTGCACACTGGCACAAGGAAAATGTTTTGGGATAATTGAAATGTTCTAAAATTGGATTGTGGTGATGGTTGCATAACTATAACTTTACTAAAAATCATTGAATTTTACACTTCCAGTGGATAAATTCTATATGTAAATTTTATGTTGCTGAAGCAATAACAGAGTTATTGCTGTGTGCTTTAAATGACATCTTATTTGAGGTTTTTTTTTTCATTTTTAAATGTTTTGCAATTTCAACTTTTGTTTTAGATTCAGGGGGTGCATGTGCTGGTTTGTTACATGGGTATATTGCATGATGCTGAGGTTTGGGGTATGAATGACCCCATCATCCAGGTAGTGAGCATAGTACCCAGTAGGGAGTTTTTTCAACCCTTTCCCCACTCCCTCCCCTCTAGTAGTCCCCAGTGTCTCTTGTTCTCATCTTTATGTCCATGTGTACCTAATGCTTAGCTCCCACTTATAAGTGAAAACGTGGAGTATTTGGTTTCTGTTCCTGCGTTAATTCACTTAGGATAATGGCTTCCAGCTGCATTCATGTTGCTGCAAAGGACATGATTTCATTTTTTATGGCTGTGTAGTATTCCATGGTGTATAGGAACCACTTTTTCCAATTCGCTGTTCATGGGCATCTAGGCTGATTCCATGGCATCTTATTTGCCTTAGCAGTTTTGTTTGTTTGTTTTTTTGTTTGTTTTGAAACAGAATCTCACTCTGTCACCCAGGCTGGAGTGCAGTGGTATGATCTCAGCTCACTGCAACCTCCACCTCCCAGGTTCAAGCAATTCTCCTGCCTCAGCCTCCCGAGTAGCTAGGATTACGGGTGCGCACCTCCATGCCCGGCTACATTTTGCATTTTTAGTAGAGACGGAGTTTCACCATGTTGGTCAGGCTGGTCTTGAACTCCTGACCTCAGGTGATCCACCTGCCTCAGCCTCCCAAAGTGCTGGGATTACAGGCATGAGCCACCGCGCCTGGCACCTTCACAGTTTTTATGTCTCAGTGTTTCATTATTGCTTCAAGTGTCTGACTTAAGGTAAGTCATTTAAGCCCTCAGGGCCTCATCTTCTTCCCTGGAAAATGGAGGTGACAGTGTTCCTACCTCAGGAAACTGTTGTGTCAGTTAATAGAATAAATAAGTGTAAAGCACTTGCACCACACCTGGCTCCTAGTGTCATCACCACCACTGCCATCCCCATGGTTACTGTTCACTGTCACTTTCTTCTCCAGCCTGGCCAAGGCCAGGTCTCTAGTCCAGGCTCACTGCCCAGCCTCTCCTAGCCACACGCTGCAGTAAAGGTGGAATTCTGAATGAGAGCTGAATCTTTCTGAAAGCATTGGGGCTCCCCTATGCTTTAGGTGAGTTCAGACTCCTCTCGGCCACAGGGGCCCTCCCCCTACACCTGGGCCCCTTCTTGGTCTCCTCATCTCATGATTCCTCCAGCTGCCTCTAAGCCCTTGATTCTCCTGCCATTTGGAAATTCTTCCAGATCTCATATGGGCTTTGCCTGGGACAGTCTTCCCTCTCTTCTGCCAACCCTTGCTCTTCCTTAGGTGCCAGCATCGTGTGGCTCTTGGAAAAGCCAGCCAGGAGTGCATGATAGGCCCTGTCTACTTTGTGCCCCCTCAGGAGCCCTCCAGAATTGTAATTACCACGAACACCTGTGCACTGTCATGAGTCCCATGAGGCAGGGTGTGCTCTCCTGCCCTGCACTGGTGTGGCTTCCAACTGTGCCTGGCACAAGGTCAGGAGCCCTCAAAGGTAAACTGTGTCTCTAAAGTGATGAGTTGCCTTCCTGTCTTAATTGCTCCAGGGAGATAACTTAATCCAAGGCCATGTTCAGTTAATTTAGAAAAGCCTAAAGTCTAGAACCCTTTCTCTGAGTCTTTGTTCAGGAGAATGTTCCTTTATGAATTCTGGGGATTTGATTTAAACTTGAAAAGAGATTATGGCCTTGGCATTTGGTGGGATGGTACTTTTCCAAGGGGAAGAAAATAATAAAAGAAATTACTGTGAACCATGTATTAACTTGCAAACCAACTTTTTCTTACAGAGTTCCTCTTTATTTTTCCAAACATGTATTTAAAAGATACATTTGAATGAAGCAATGTCCTGGCTTTAATCTGCGGGATTTAGTGGTTTACTACCCCCAGTGGTAACCAGCCTTTCCTTTCCCTGACCACTAATGGGCTGGTGGGAGCTGGTGGTTCCCACAACTTCTATTTGTGTGTATGTTATCCCATCTTTAAAGATTTCTAGTTTAGCTGCATTTTATAAGGTGTATAATATTATGTTAGTACTTCTACATGATTTATCAATAAGTAATATATATATTGGGGTTACATGCTCAAGTGCTATAAAGATGGTTGAAGTTGTGATGCATTATTTTAAAATTAGGAATAGGGCTGGGCACAGTGGCACACACCTATAATCCCAGCACTTTGGGAGGCAAGGTGGGAGGATTGCTTGAAGCCCAGGAGTTCGAGACCAGCCTGGCCAAGATGGCAAGAAAGGACCACACTGTCTTAAAAATAAAAAAAGAGGCCAGGTGTGGTGGCTCATGCCTGTAATCCCAGCACTTTAGGAGGCCAAGGTGGGCAGATCATTTAGGCCAGGAGTTCGAGACCAGCCTGGCCAACATGGTAAAACCCTGTCTCTACTAAAAAAAAAAAAAAAAAAAAAAAAAAAAAAGTTTTCTGGGCATGGTGGTGCATGCCTGTGAGGATAATGATTACGTAGAACTGTATCTGTACAGTGGTTTGCAGACTGTAGAAATCAGCATGAGCTCCTTGGGATGAAGGGTTGAGCCCTTCGGCTCGGCCTCCTCAGCAGTGTTGCTGGATGCTGTTTGTGAAGCACAGTTACCTGAGTCACCCGAGGAGCCTTAAGTGTGTCCCCCACCCCTGGCTTGCACTCTCAGGATGCCCTTCACTGCCCTGAGTGGGGCCGGGGTGGGTGTTGAGCCTCCCAGCTGATTCCAAGCGTGGCTCCTCCCCAGCAAACTGAGCCGTGGCTCCCAGACACCCACCTGAGGGACTTGGATACAGCATGCAGGAGCTAGAGAGCGGTAAGAAAGACTCTAAGAAGACTCTTTCCACCAAATTAAGTTCATTAATAAAGGAATTAGGTAATTGGCATGGGATGTTTAGAATAACTAGCCGATACCGGGAGAAAGGGATGCGGGGGAAAGGTAACACCTCCTGTGCGTGGGCATGAAAGTCACTTATCTGATCCCCATTTGTCCTCGTTGGTACCAGATGTCCCATCCCATTGTATCCTTTCTGTTTGGCTTATTGGGGAGGCAAAGGGGATGAGGCAACAGCTGTTTTCTTCCTGTCTCCTTCATGCCCTGCCCACACTTTCATTCTCCATTTTGGGGGTAGTGGAAGGAAAGGCTGCTGCTCCCTTCCCAGAAACCAGGGCCATCGTGCCCCTCCTTGGCCTTACTGTTGGAATACTGGGAATCCTGTGACTGTACCCACAGCTGCAGTCCTAAAGCAGGGAGATAGGCAGGAGAAATTTTATTAAACATGCTTGGAACACATTCGTGGTTGGGGGTGGGGATTGTGGCTCTTAGGGCAGCCCTGGGAAGTTTAGGTGACTGAGTATTTTAGGAGTCTGCACATGTCTGCCTGGATACCTCATGAATGCCAGCTCATCCTCAGATCCCAACTTAAAATCCCTTCCTCTGGGAAGCTGGTTCCAATTCTGGACTGGTCGGGCTCCTTCCCTGCTCTGTGCCCGCTGGGACAGTAGACTTCAGCTCCACCCCAAATCTGTCCCTTGCTCTGCAGGCTCAGGCCCCCCACCCCCTCATCATGCACCTGGACTTCTGCATCAGGGTCCCCCTCAGTCGGCTCCTGGCCTCTCACCTCTTTCCTGCGGCCGGCTCCAGGGTGACCTGGACCACCACCCCACACTTCCACTGCTCTCAGCAGCGTTTCTTAAAGCTGGGTTGGATCTGTAGAAGGATTCCCCAGGGTGCTTTCTTGAGCTTCCCCAAGACCTGCTAGGGCTGACCATTGTAGGTAGCCTGGAGCATGTGCATTTGACAAGCTCCCTGGTAATGCTGGCAAAGGCAGAAGTTTAGGGACCACTGAGCAGGGTCCACCAGGCGGTTCACAGTCTCCTGTCCACGCGCTGTCTACATCTCATGACTCTGTCCCATGCCCTGCACACCCCACCCGCCACACCCCACTGCCTTAATTTCCCCTCACGTGCCTCTGTTCCCTTTCACACTTGGAGGGCTGTGGCTGTGCTGTCAGTGTGCACAGATGCCGTTGGGTAGCCCTCCTGGCTGTGACTCCCTTCTGGCGTCCTGTGCTCACCTCTGTGTTTGGTAGCTGTGGAACTCAATGCCCATCCCAAAGTCAATCATTTTGACTTAAGACAAGCGATTATATCTTTGCACTCCTAACATCTGTCTAGCACAGCCTGACACCTAGGAGGCAGAAAAAACAGTTTTGAATGTGCGAGTTGAGGGTGGCCAAAGTGAGAAGCACCTTGAGTTGGCCTGTATTCTGTGGCTCCCTCATGTGCCTAGCCCCCAAACACTGCCCTCATGTTACAGGGAAATGTGGCAAGTGAGGATATAAAGGTGTAGGAGATAAAGAAATATGGCAACATTATTGAAGTTAGGAACCGTCTGGATTTTGTCTTGGTGCTTCCAAGACCTCAGCATCACGGAGCAGTGGGTTGTATGAAGTTCAAGGCTCCCTTTTTCATGGAAAATTACAAGCACATTTATTTTTAGGTCCCATGTCCCTATTTGTTCTTTCTTCAACTCTTTGTGTGGCAATGTTAACAAAGAGGAGGAGGAGAAAGGGCAGGATGACAGGACAGCCTTGCCCCATCTGTTACTCCTTCTCCAATATCACCAGTGAAAACCAGGATTCCCCAGACTTTTGCCATCCCGGTTCCCATCTGTTGCGTTTCTTACCATTGATGAAAGCCATTGACAAGAATAAAAGTGACTGATAAAATAATAGCATGGGGGAAAGTAAAATCTACAATATGCTTCTGGGAATTTGTCTTACCAGCGTGGATAAGGTTGTGCATCGCAGCGTTGGTTGTGGAAACAGTCTGTGTGTCCACTTAGACTGTAGTCCAGCCACAAAGGGGGACATTCTGCAGCTGGAACAGAAGGAAGAGAAGGCCCACATGGAAAAATTTCTGTTCTGTAGTGTTCAGAACAAAAAGTAAGGTACAGAACAATATATATCTTCTTTGCATTTTTGTGTAAGAGAAAAGTAAGAATATATATTTGTGTTTATTTGTAAATAATTGAGAGATCCTGGGTAGACACCGAAGAGCCAACACAATGGCAGTCCATGGCGGGGGCACGGGGAGGGCTGGGACAGTGTGGGAGCCGGATTTCTCAGGGTGCCTCTCTTTATAGTGTCTTGATTTTTTTGAACCATGTGAATATCTTACCTTTCAAAAACTTATACAGAGGTTAAAAACAATATACAAAATATGATTTTTAAATTTAAACTTACATAAATAGCCTGATCATTCTTTTGTCATTAACACCAAACCACTCGCCAGTGTTTGCCCCACCTGGGGCCCCGCATGGCTTTCATCACAAGCTTCTCATTTCACCTCTACAAGGAGGGTGTGGACTTGCCCAGTAATGCACAGCTGGAAAGCAGGCAAGTCAGGATTGGAACTCCTGATCTCCATCTTGGGGATTATAAAACGGAAGCAGAGCAGAGGGTACTTCCTTTCAGTGATGGACACGGGACCAATTCACAGATGCAGGCACTAAAACTGCACCTGTGAAGTTAAATCCAGTATCTTGGGTCTTTTCATGTTTTGTAAAGTTGTGCTTTATGTCTTCAGGCTCTTTAGGGTATCTGCATCCAGTTAGGACCCAGTGGTCATCTCATGTGACCTTTGACCCCTTCCCTTTGTGGAAAGCAGTAGCCATGCACACCCTGTAGCTCTGGGGTCAGGTGAGCAGGGCCAGCCTGGGTGTCAGGGCAGCTCAGGCGGACAGGGCTCAGGCAGGCTTTAGAGTGGAGAGCCAGGAGGGCGGCCTCATCCCTAAGCCCGGCTCCTGAGGCAGCTCAAAGACCAACTGTTCTAACTGTTCACCCACCGACTTTGAGCAGCTGACTGTGTAGTGTTCCTGAGTGTCTTTGCTGTGCAGATGGCACGCATGTATCATCATGTTCTCCACGAGAACCAAAACCCAGCTCTCTTGGCACAGGTTGTGTACTTGGCTAATACAATTTAGTTGTGCTCCTGGTAGAACATAATAAGGACCCGGTCAGTCTGAGCATGATCTCTTTCTGCTGAAACGTGGTCACGTCTCCCTGTGAGATCAGCCTGACAAGAGGGCTCCCTGAGCTGCCTTTTCCCAGCATATTGGAGAGCTGCACGCCCGGCTTCTGTCACAGGAAACCCCAAAGCTGCTGCTACTTGTGCTGTAGGGATGTTGTCAAAACTGCCAATCCGTTTGTGAGCTTCACACCTGATGGGAGAACTGCTTTGTTCTGAATAACTATTATGTTTTTGTTTGTTTTCCTCAGACTCAAAAGTTTTCCACAATTGTCTACCTTTCTGCTTTGGCTGTCTTAAAACACAGATTTGTATTCCAGTGTTGATACTTGTAGAGGCTTTGTATTCTTTTTTATTTTTATTTTTGGAGATGGGGTCTTACTTTGTTGCCCAGGCTGGTCTCAAACAATCTTCCCACCTCAGCCTCCCAAAGTGCTGGGATTACAGGCATGAGCCACCGTGTCCCGCCAGACTCTGTATTCTTGACAGTGTTTCTCCCTGGGCCCACAGCCTTTCTGTTTTATCCGGATTATTCCTAGCCCTCGTTTTGTTGTTTTTGTTTTTTTTTAAAAATGCGTGTTGTTGTTTATTATGTTTTCTCACAAACAGCCACAAATTCTTTGTGTAATGAATCTCAGTATAAGCAAAAGAGCAAACTTTGTATCTTAGGTTCTTCTGGACTTGATTTTTTTAGCTTTTCTCTTGTGCAGGGATCAGCAAACATTTTCTGCAAAGGCTCAGATAGTAAATATTTCAGGTTTTTCCACCTAATATCTTACAGTTACTCAATTTGCTATTGTCAAGTGAAAGTAGCTACAGCTGATAAATAGATGAAGGTGATTGTGTTCTAACAAAATTGTATGGCCACTAACATTTGAATGTCATAATTATAATTTTCTCATGTTATGAAGTATTATTCTTTTTTGTATTTTTCTACCACTAAAAAAATGCCAAAGCCATTCTTACTTTCCAGGCTATAGAAAATCAGGTGGCCAGCTGGCTGTGTCCTGTGGGCTGCAGTTTGCTGATGCCTGCTCCAGAGTACTGTTGTGTTTTGACCACTTCCAAGAAAGAGGAGGCATTCCAATTAGCAGCCACAGCCAGTGCTCAACCCAGCATCGGTCTTATTTGAGTGACAGTCAGAGTCAAGATTCACATGCACCTGGGAATACCAGCCCTGGGACTGTATGAGGGCAGGAGTAAGGTCTGGAGCAACCAATCTCCATTTCTTACCTCTCCTGAAGAGTGGCAGTCCCTTCAGTTTGAGGCATGAATGTCTCCTTACAGTTCTTTCATAACTAGGCAGTAGACTGTTGATCCCCTTTTAAGAAAGCATCTTTATTAAATCAGTTAATCTAACACTGTCATAAAATATGTGTAAAATATAAGGAATTTTTTTTTAATTAAAAAAAATTTTTTTGAGACAGGGTCTCGCTCTGTCACCCAGGCTGGAGTGCAGTGGTGCGATCTCAGCTCACTGCAACCTCTGCCTCCTGGGTTCAAGCAATTCTCCTGCCTCAGCCTCTCGAGTAGCTGGGACTACAGGCATGTGCCACCATACCTGGCTAATTTTTGGATTTTTAGTAGAGATAAGGTTTCACTGTGTTGGCCAGGGTGGTCTTGAACTCCTGACCTCAAGCGATCTGCCTGCCTGGGCCTTCCAAAGTGCTGGGATTCCAGGCGTGAGACACTGCTCCTAGGCTAAAATATAAAGAATTAATGATCCAATGAACAACCCATATGCCTGCCTCCCAACACCGTTACTTTGAAGCTCCCTTTGCGCTCTCCCCACACAGGGATAGCTACTTGCTGGAAATTTGTGTTCCCCATTCCATTGCTTTTCTGGAAAGTTTCACCACAGGTGTCTGTATCCTTGAACAGAGGCATTGTTGCACTTCTCATAAATGGAATAGCATGCCATGTGTTCATCTGCAGCTTGCTTTCTGTTTCATTCAACCTCTGGTTCCTGAGGCCCCTGCCTGCTGTTGCATGTAACTGTAATTTATTCAGTTTCACCATGGTACTCTATTCCATTGTGTGGGTATCCCACAGTTTACTTATTCATTCTGTGGTGGAGGGATGTTTAGATTTTGTCCAGTTTTTTGTTATTACAAGTAGTGCTGCTTTTAACATTCTTGTATCTGTCTGTTGGTGTATGGGGGCAAAAATTTCTCTTGGGAATATATTAGAAATAGAGTGGCCAGCTTCTGAATTTTTACTTTATTGATCACACTGGTATGAGGCATCCATGTGGCAGACGTGATTTACCAGTGATTGCTGAGCATGTGGATTCCAGGTCCCTGGCCCTAATGCCCATCATGTTGCTACCCTAGGAAGATGCTGCCCTTTCCAAATCATGCATCCTAAGTTAGAGATGCCTCCTATAAGGTGAGGAAAATCATGCCTCTACATCTTCTCATGCTTCTTAAGCAGGCTTAAGGTTTCGTTTTGTGCCCTTTGTGTTGGTGACAGTGTGTTCATTTGGTGTGTCGTTAAGCTTTGCAGACATCGTGTGTTCTATATAAAGTTTCTTTTATGCTCAATAGAAGGCCCTTACCTTGTCATAAAAGTGTACAGCATAAATCAGAATATCTCTTTGCCAACTGTTGAAAGGGCCCATTTAACACTGGAACAAGTATAACTGGCTGTGATTCATCTACTATGTCGACATATTTGAAGTGCATTTACCCTCACTTTTTCCTTTCTGGAACTTATATTTCTTTCATGTGGTATATTTCTTTTGCAGGTTTGGCTTCTTCGTGGCATTTGTAGAAAACTAGCAAAATATGAGCTTTGCATTCCCCCGGATCCAGAAGCCAAATGGGCAGACTAGACTTTGTTGGCACTCTGGCCCTCCCAGCACACCTCTCTGGGCCCACTCTCTGCTGGGTAGTGGCACAATGCTTTCTCCTGCCTCTCCCTTCCTTCTGCCTTTCACGCTTCTCTTCCTCAAAATCTACCTCTGCAGTCACTTCCCCAGGGTTTACAATAAAGGATGGGAATGGCCAGTGGGGAAAGGGCTTTGAGTCAGGGCCGCTCTTCTGACCCCTGGAAGTCTTTCATAAGTGGGGTCAACCTGAAGTTCTAAGTGTGATTCCCAGAGGGAAAAGCAGGGTTCATTTCTCTGGCCCCAGCTTCACACCTTCCATGGAAGTCTTAGAGGATTCTGTCAGGCTCATTCAAGGACAGCAAAAATGCATCGCCACATTCTCCTATATAGTCACCTTGTGAAAATACAGCAGCAGCCCACTGGAAGGACCCAATAGTTGTTTATTTTTTCCTTCATGACTAAATCAAAAGTTTCTACACTGATCTAAGTAGAAATAGAATAATTCAAGGGGAGCAATGAAAAGTAATTCAAAATAAATATGTAGCTAAGGCTGCATGAATGTGTACTCACGTGGGTGGAGGAGTACACAGGGTCGTTGCTGCCACTAGGGTATATGCAAAATTGGGACTGATTAAAATTTAGTAAGCTAAGCATTCTTTCGGTAGTCTTACAAACTATTATTGGAAATGTTAAATAACAAACCGTTTTTGCCACAACATGTGTTTCTGTAACACAGGTTAGCTCATCTACTGTTACAATTGTAAATATGGGAACCATGTCAGAATAATGTGGAAACCAGTGTTTCCCCAGCATGTTTATATTTTGCAGTGGTGCACAAAGCCAGCAGAATTCTGTAAGCTGTGGAGGAACACAGGACCCATTCACCTTGTCCTTCTTGGTTTGCATTGGCCGTGGCTCTGTTCAAGAAGTGATTTTGCCTGGCTGTCTCTGAGCTCTGTGCATTTTGCCCTTGTTACAACTCAGCTGCCTCAACTCCTCTTTACCTCCTTTTCAATTAAGCTTGTATTACCTTTTAAAAATATTAAGCGGCATCACTTTCCTTTTTTTATTTAAAATATTTTTAAATGGTGGTAAAATATACCTCACATAAAATTTTCCATTTTAATCATTTTTCAGTATACAGTGGCATAAAGTACATTCACATTGTTCTCATCACCACCATCCGTCTCCAGAACTCTTTTCATCTTTTCAAACTGAAACTGTGCCCCCATTAAACACTAACTTCCCATTCCCCATCTTCCAGCCCCTGGCAACCACCATCCTACTTTCTGTCTCTATGAATTTGACCACTCTACATGTCTCCTACAACCGGGGTTTTATGGTATTTGTCTTTTTGAGTGTGGCTTATTTCACTTCGCATAATGTTGTCCGAGTTTACCCGTCTTGTAGCATGTGTCAGGATTTCCTTCCTTTTTAAGGCCCGATAATATTTCATTGTATGTATACCCCATTTTCTTTATTGATTAAGTGTTGTTGGATACTTAAGTTGCTTCCACTTTTTGGTTATTGTGAATAATACTGCTATGAACATGGGTGTACAGATAATCTGTTTGAGTCCCCTGCAAGTCCTATTTCTTTACTTATTAGTAATTTAACCAGTTTTTAATTGTGCTGGTATTTTTTTATTATTTATTTTTTTGAGACAGATTCTCGCTCTGTCACCCAGGCTGGAGTGCAGTGGCATGATCTCAGCTCACTGCAACCTCTGCCTGCTGAGTTCAAGCGATTCTCCTGCCTCAGCCTCCTGAGTAGCTGAGGATTACAGGCACGTGCCACCACGCCCGGCTAATTTTTCTATTTTTAGTAGAGACAGGGTTTCACCATGTTGGTCAGGCTGGTCTTGAACACTTGTCCTCGTGATCCGCCTGCCTCGGCCTCCCAAAGTGCTGGGATTACAGGTGTGAGCCACTGTGCCTGGCCTGTGCTGGTATTTTTTAAAAATTGTAGTTGTTACTCTCTTATTAATTCTCTGGGTACAAATTTACACCAATATTCAATGGTTGGTGTATGAGTCTCTTTCTCTATCTTACTCTCTCTTTTTCTCTCTCTCTTTCCATAAGCCTTATTAGTTGTACTACAGCATTTTTGAAGATGTATCCTTTTTAGTAGTCAGTATAGCAATAATGATTGTATTTGATGATGAAGCCAGAAATGGGTAGAAAGAGGCACCTCCTCTTCTCACTGACATTAGTAAGATATAATGATGTATTGTCATGGGTCATTGTGTGTGTCTGGCACCTTCTGGCTCTGTGCTGGGGTCAGTCTGGGTGCTGTGGTCATGACCTTTGATGCATGTGTGAAACATTCTGTCAGGAGGCGGCTGGCTGGAGCCGCGGCGCTGTGACCAACGGAGATACACAGGCTGGGTGGGTCCTGCAGGGATTACTGTGTGTTGGAAGCAGGCGTGGGGTGGGGGTGTCCTGTGATCCCAAAGGTTATGAATCAATAATCAAATTCCATAACAATAAAATTTCAATCAGGGCCTTTGCTTCATCAAGTAAATAGATGGTGAAAATTAATTCTTCATCCTTTTTCTCTTGTTCTGATTCCTAGTCATCTGCTGAAATGAGTGGTTTGCATTAAAAAAAAATTGAGCTCTGAACTATGTGAATGGCTAATTACAGATATTTATTTTTAAATATGTTCAGAAAATGAGTAAATGAATGCTTATGAGGCCCATGGGTTACTTCTGGTGTTTCATTATGGATGTGTTTAAGTATTGCTGTGGGTTGATATAATTTCATATTTGGGAATGCTTTATTATAAGTTATTAGTGAATATTGATTTCTACACTTAAAAAATACCTGTTTACTGGATAACCAGTTGAGTCATTCATGGGTTCAATTTGACAGACACAGTGGAAATTTTGAATAGTCTGATGCTGTAACCAGCACCATTGAGACATTCCTGCCCTTTGTCAGGGCTCCCACAGTTGGTGTCTGTAGGTGTCAGACCCTGCTCGTTTTACTGGCCCCCATGGGACACAAAACACAAGCAGAGCCCACACAAGGGCTGGGAGGGTACTATCCAGCGCCTGACACAGGGTGGTCCCCAAAAACTATTTGCTGACTGGTTAATCCAATTTGCAGAAGTTTCGAGAGGAGTGTTGATCTAAATTCTGAAGGACAGAACATTTGTCTGGTTGAAAAATGGGGATTTTAAAAATATTCCAAATCCTAAGAAAAACAAATCGGTGAATAATTTTACTTGGTCTTGAAATGTTAAAACTAACATTATTATTAAATGAGCAAAAACTGTGGTATAACATGTTAAGCTTCTTTATGTTATCCATAGATACTAGTTTTCCTAAATCTTTTGTGAAGTTCTTTGACCATATTATCTTTTCTAGGTAGAGTTTTGTTGAATGCCAGAATCTTGAAATCCAATCAGTAAGGGGTTTTTGTTGGGCACCTGCCTTGGGTACAGAGCTCCACTTGGTGTAGGTGCTATGGGGATAGAAGAAAGTACATGGCCCTGTCCCTGCCCAGAGATGCCTGAGAAGGAAAGCTTCCAATAAATGAGCTACCCCCATTTTCTTGCTGAGGGTATTTAACACCGTGGTAAAGAGGAGAGGCCTGCAAATGGATTTGGTTCAGTTCCTTTGTCTGACACTGGATCTGACATTTTAAGCAAATTATTTTGCCTTGCATTGCCTTGCCTCAGTTTCCTCATCTATAAAATAAAAATACATAACATGACCAGGCAGAGTGGCATGTGCCTATAGTCTCAGCTACTTAGGAGGCTGAGGCAGGAGGATCGCTTGAGCCCGGGAGTTTGAGGACAGCCTGGGCAATGTAGTGAGACCCTGTATCTTAAAATAATAATAACAACAATTACATGATTTTGATGGCATGTGGAAAAGCATGGAAGTTTCCTTTTGCATGGTGCTTGGCATGTACAAAACAGATAGTGAAGGCTGGGTGTGGTGGCTCACACCTATAATCCCAACACTTTGGGAAGCCAAGATGAGAGGATCACCTGAGCCCAGGAATTTGAGACCTGCCTGAGCAACATAGTAAGATCCTGTCTCAACAACAAATTTTAAAGTTAGCTGGGCATGGTGGTTCATGCCTGTATTCCCAGCTACTTGGGAGGCTGAGACAGGAGAATCACTTGAATGCAGGAGTCAGAGGCTACAGTGAGCTATGATTGCACCACTGCACTCCAGCCTGGGCAACAGAGCGAGACCCTGTCTCAAACAAACAAATATAACACATGGTGAGATACTAACCATGGATTCCAGTTTGGGCTGACTCTTGATTTGACTCCTGCGTCTTATCCCCCACTCTCATTCCTGTGACATAATCAGACAAAAATCAACATAATCCTGACCAAGAAACAGTCCTTGCCTGACTTTTCAAAGCTGCAAGTCCATTTTTAGACATGGGCCACCACGCAGGTGAATCTGTGGGAGTGATAACCAGCACTTGGGGCCACCTTGGCAGACTTGCAGAGGGGGAAACATCTGGCAGCTTCCTTTGTTCCTATGGGTTTATTTTAGGCCTCTGAGTCTCTGGTACCTAGTGGAAGCCTGGCACACAAAAATAATACTAATCCAGGTACAGCTATAAAACAAATGACTCTTTCAAAGTGGGGGAAGTTGGGGATAAAGCATGTGGCTTGGTTATCCCAGGTTAATGTTAGAAAGGAGAAGCCCACCCTGGGGTAAGGGTCATTATCCTTCCTGGGACGTGTCTCAGGACAGGCTCAGGCATGACTTGCAGCCAGCACCCCCGGAATGCCCAGCCTTCCTCATTTTGGTCTCTTGCAGGCCACCTTCCCTTAAGTCACTATCGGTCACTGACCTCTTCCCCAGAAAAGGCATAAGAGGTCTCTAGACTTGCAATGATTTCTATGTCCACTCTTACTCAGGAACTTTTATTAGCTCATTTGGGCCAGGTGGCATAAAATCAAATGGTGCTTAGAAGTGACCACACTGGTATCAGGTCATGAAGTGTGCCCCATTTCTGTCAGGGAAGCATTCTCCTGAGAAGTCCTGGTTTGTGCCAAGCATTGTTATCTTGGATAACTTGGGTCCTGGTCCTGAAATTGAGCATGTGCTTAAAATGACAAGAGGGAGTAAATAGGACAAGTAGATAGGTTAGCCTGGTCATTCCTAGGTCAGAGTGGCTTCTGTTGAGAACTGAAAATTAGGCTGAAGCCTTTGCAGAGCAGCTGGACAGATAAGCATGGAGGAGAGTGTATGCACACTGGAGAGGTGGGAAGAGGGAGGGGAGAGGACGAGGCTCAGATAGAACAAGAGAGTGCAGGAGAGGGGCAGAGATGCTGTGGTAGACTCTGGAACCACCAGTGATGCTGCTGTCATCCTGGCAGCTTGGAAGCAGCTATCATCCTGGCTGCCGCATCTTGCCCCTGTGACAGCTGAAACCAAAGGTGGGACTGGCTGGAGCTAACTAGAACTGGTTTTCCGCAGTGAGATTTCACCCCACACAGAAGAAGAGAGAAGAAGGCTCAGACTGGGAATGATTCAGTGACGTGTTCAGCTGCCTGGTGTGTTATAGTTTGAGCCATCCCAGGAGGTGCAAATCTTCAGCACTTTGGACTAAAAACAAACGCAGACTTATGCCCTGACCATTCCAGCGGGCAGCGCTTGCTGTCTGATCGGACGTTTCATTTTAGGAAGTTGCTCATTTCTGTTAGTCTCAGGGAGCTATCATGGACCAGGAACTGCAGTCTTTTCTAGTGTGGGAGTCTGGGATCCTAAACTGTTGTGAGACCCCTGCTACATGCCCTTAAGTTTGAAGGGGCAGTTTCAGGAGGTAAAGATTAGGGGCTCTTCTTTAGAAGAGTCTAAGCCTTTACAAGAGTCTTTACGAGACTCTTCCCGCGTTGTCGAAACCTCATAGGTTAAAATGTCTCATCTGTGTGTTCTGCACAGGCACACAGAGGCCTGAGTCGAATTTAAAAGAAGGCACTGGGCACCCAAGCCCTTCACCCTTTTCTAAAAGAGGAGCACATGAGCTTTGCATTGCAGATGCAATTTTTATTTTTAAACACCGTAAGTGATGGCGTGTGAGCAGTGACGCATCCACAGCCAGCTAATCTGTATTGTGTAAAAACACACAAACCACAAATTATTTTTAAAAGGGAAGAAAGCAGAAGAACAGATGCAGCAAACTCCGTGTATCACGTGAATTGAGGAGAAAAACTCCACCAGATGCGTTTCTGAGCAACAGCAGAGGGAAAACTAGCATGCCAGGATGGGGCAGGGAGTTCTGTCTGTCTGCTTCTCTTGGGGAAGACACCTTTCTTTGTGTCCAATTTCCAGGACAGTGACACTGTCCATTTTTGTGTGCATGTATTTCTTCTTTCTCTTTCTTTAAAAAAAAATTAACAATTGCATACATATTGAAAAGTACAGCAGTCAGAGAAGTGTGCAGTATTGTTACAAAGTGAGCCAACCTGTAACTCAAGTTGCAGAAATTTACCCGGCGAAGGCCTGTGTCTTACTCAACACACCTGGGTTATGAAATAGCCTATTATATAACCCAGCTCCCCTTACATTTTTTTTAAAAATGAGATTAACATCTAAGAAGTAACAAAAATGGTACTCCTTGGACCATGACTAGAACTAAATGTTGTTTTCGTGAATGCGGTTAGAGACCTTCTGGATCAAGAAACACAGAGCATCCGAGTGGGAAGCATTCTGTCTTCTGTCCTTGGCTCCAGTAGCCTGGTTGGGCTGCATGTTCTCCATGAGGATGAGTGGTGGCCAGATCTCCGGACCAGGTGGAAGGCTGTGCAGGGCATCCCTTCTCTGTCGGTTTCCTGGGTGGGGCTTGGTCACTGGAGTGGGGATGCGCAGCGAGGGGCAGCTCAGGGCTGGACTCTTCACTGCTGTCTCCTGATGGTCTCAGCTGGAAGCTGCTGGGCGCTAGTCTGCACTGAAGAACCCCCAGCCCAGTGGGGGAGGCAAGCAGGGCACAGAGTGGTGCGTCATGATGGGGGCACAGGATTCCATGGACATTGGCAGCAGGCATGCTCACCACATCTTGGGGTGAGTGGGATGGCAGGGAAGGGTCCCAGAAGAACTGATGAGGAATGCCAAGGTGGAAGTGCCAACCAGCAGAAGTTAGATGGAGAAGAGGCCCAGAGAGCAGAGTTCCCGAGAGGGAGAGTGTGCAGAAGCCTGGAGCCTGGAGAGGGGAGGAATGAAGGCGGGATGAGGTATGGCCAGAGAGCAGAGGGAATGCCACACAGGAGGACAAAGGAGAGATGCGGCTAGATGAGGAGAGAACAGCCACTTCATGCCAGCCTTGGGAGGTCCCCCGGGGGAGTGCGGTCCCCTGAAGGCAGAGGCAGAGGGAGGCCATGGGAAGCACCCAGGGCTGGGCTTTGGGTGTATCTTCTGTGTTTTGATGGAGTGCTGCCCAGAGGTGCTGGGTCCCCTCTCCTAGGAGAGTCCTGTGTCTAGAAAAGCTCCAGGGACCACGGCCTTCAGATGGCCCTGCCTGTGGACACTGCGAGTATTGTTTGGCCTTCAGTGAGGGGCAGTCTTGATCAAGAAAATGTTCCTAGGGCTATGTTTCCAAGAGGAATTCAGAAACCCAGGCCATCAGGTCCCTTGGTCAGCAGGTGGCCAGCGGCAGAGCAGCCACACCCATCCTGGTGCCCTCTCTTTATGGCTGCCACCTCCCTCTGGGAGGGCCTGGGGGACCCTGACACCATTCTGTGGGAGAGATGACAGTAAAATTAGGCTGTGGACATAATGTGAGCATCCTGAGAGTTCAGGAGCCTCTTATCCCCATTCTCATCCTCAGAGCCCTGCAGGTCCCCACCAGTCCCAGGACTCGCCGGTTCTGGGTTTATTTTGTGTGGTCTTTGAACTCCATATTTTGCGTTCTTTTCATCACAGAAGAACTATGGCTACTTCTATTGTGAGGCCAAAAGAAGATCTAGTCCATCTGAGAGGGACCTGCAGAATTCCAGTTCCATGTGGTGAAGAGGATGTGGGTGTCTGCAGTACTGAATTTGGTAGTATGCTGCTTGCAGTGAATGTCCTCTCATTTGGCACATCCCCCAGGCCCTGAGGGCTTCCGTGGGAACAGCTTTAGCTTCAGATCCAGGTCCAGGCACCATAAGTACATGTTGGAGGAAGAAATCCTTGAATGAATGGATGAATGAGTGAATGATTGAATTCCAGTTTCAACCTGAGGCAGGATATTTGAGTTAGTGATTTTTACCCAAAGTAATTCTGGCATCTTACTCCATCTCTTCCTTGTGACCCTCTCCAAGATGAGTGTGTTTCCTTTTAAGGTGGGGGCAGCACAGAAGACTTCCCCATCCTGGCTCCTCCTCCTGCCCCCTTCCTTCCCAGGCTTGTTACCTCTGCATTTCCCTTGTATCAGAACCTAAGTCTTCTGAATCGAATCCCCCTAGAACTTGTGAACATTCATCTCAGATCTTACACTCATGGGAAAAAGCCCCCCATATGGCTTTCCATGGATGTGACTCTAGGATCTAGGAGGAGTCCCGGGCCAGGCCTGGGCTGGACCCGGAAGAGCAAAGGAATTGATCATGGAGCTCTGCCATGGGAGGTGGTTGGAGAGGCAGCAGGTGGTTCTTCATTGGGCCTCCACATCTTCATTTGCCTAACCTTTAGTTTGGAGGGATCAGTTTCTTTATCAGAAATCCATATGTCCCTGAGTGTGCCAGGAATAACTAGTTGATTCCAATGGTGATTGAATGTGTCCTCACCTAATCTACCAACTACTAGACACAAATACTCACAAACCTGGAAGCTACCAAAATCTTTCTCTTTGCAACTGCGAAATCCTTCCTAATGCCCCAGACAGAACTCCAATTTCCAGCCCATCCCTCTTGGATCCACATCCTCTTTTGTTCATTCATGTATTCTGGTAGTGATCAGGTGTCATGGGTGCTCACTCTGCAGGGATCTGGTAAGGTCCCAGACAACAGGAGAGGCAGGGCGCCCTTCTGAGTTCCCCAGCAGTTAACTCTTAGTAACTTGGGAGGGGAACAGGCTTCTTGGAGGGATGCTCATTGAGACCAGACACATGCTGAGGCCGGAAGTGGGGAAGGGGGAGCATGCGGGATTTACTCATGGGAGACATGAGGTGACTCCTGCCTCCCTGACCCAGTGTGCTGGGGGCAGAGCAGCCCAGTGGATGGATGGCTGGCTCCCTGATGGAATGATGTGGTGGCAATGCCTCACTGCCTGCCTCTCTCCATGGTATAGAGGTGGGTTCCTCTATAAAAGGTTCCCTTCATAAAAGAAGTAGAGAAAGCCATCAGAGAAGGCCCGACACCTTTATAAACTGAGTTTCTAGCAACTTTGCAATTTTAGTTAAGAACTGATCTCGCTTAAATGTGGAATCTAAAAAAATTAAACTTATAGAAGCAGAGAGTAGAATGGTGGTTAAAGGAGTTGGGGTGGGGGCTAGGGTGGAGTGGATTGGGGAGATGTCGGTCAAAGGATACAAAATTTCAGTTAGGAGGGATAAGTTCAGGAGATCTCTTGTACTTCATGGTGGCTGTAGAGAATAACAATGTATTCTATAATTGAAAATTACCGAGAGTAGATTATAAGTGTTCTTATCACAAAAAAATGGTAAGGACGTGAGATGTGCATATTAATTCACTTGATTTCACCATAACACAATGTATAGATATTTCAAAACATTATGTTGTATATCATAAATATATGTAGTCATGCCTTAACAACTGGGATACGTCCTGAAAAATGTGTCCTTAGGCGATTTCTTCATTGGCAAACATCCTAGAGTGCATTTACACACACCCAGATTGTAGAGTCCACTACACACCTAGACTGTATATGGTATGGCTTATTGCTCCTAAGCTGCAAACCTGCACAGCATGTTACTGTACTGAATATTATAACTGTAACACTATGGTAAGGATTTACCTATCTAGCTAAACATAGAAAAGGTACAGTAAAAATATTTTATAAAAGATAAAAAGGGTACACCTATATATAGCACCATGAATGGAGCTTGCAGGATTGGAGTTGCTCTGGGTGAGTCAGTGAGTGAGTGGCGAGTGAATGTGAAGGCCTAGAGCATTACTGTACACTCCTGTAGATTTTATAAACACTGTGCACATATGTGCACATAGACTACACTAAATTTACTTTTTTTAAAAAGTAACTGCTGTGATGTTAGGATGACGACAACATCACTAGGCAATAGAAATCTTTCAGCTCCATTATAATCTCATAGGACCACCATTGTATATGTGGCCCATTATTGACGGAGATGTCATTATGTGGTACGTGACTGTAGAGTTTTTATTTGTCAATTAATAAATAAGTAAATAAGCTCACAAGATGTGTTAGGTGAGCAGGGCGCTCTTTGGGGCATCACGCATGACTCAAAGCACTTCAGTGCTGGAATGTCAAGTCCTTCTTCCCTGAAAATCGAAAGTTTTAAACGATTAGACATTCTATATTCCTTGGTATGTAGGGATGAAATGAACCCCATCTGTCAATACACAATTTCTGATTGATCACTGCTTTGGCCTTCTTGTCTCCTTCCCAGGAGGCCTCAGCAAGAGCCATCTCTGTGGGTGTGCCAGCCACGGTCACTCTGGCGAAGCCCGCCTTCTGCTGCCACCACCTGTCTTGGGGGGCCTGATTGACTGCTGTGCTGTGGCCTGAGCAGTGCAGCTGGTGGGATGAGGTGCTCTTCTAGATATGCAGACAGCCCTCTACAGGGAGGGGTGGACCACAGAGGAGAACCAGAAAGAGCCTCTTCCTCTCCTTCTCTAAGGCAGAGCACCCTAAACATTGCCCACAGGCCCTCAATTTCACACTTACCCAGCCAGTCCAAGCAGGAGGCACACATTTTGCATGCACACATTCTTCCACTGGAATCTGGGAGCTCTTTTGCTTTCCGGGAAATCCAAAGGAAGTTCTCAGAAGTTGTGGTGTCTTGCCACCACAAAATACCCAGCACAGACTGACTCAGACCCATCTATTTATCAAGGTGGCCCTCACAAGCAGTTTCTCCTTTGGGTATCAGGAAACTGAGTTGACGCAGTTTTCCAGGGTAGGGACTGTCTTGGTGATAAGAATTTTTTGGGAAGAGAGATTTTAAATTTTCATTATGGAAAGCTCATTACCTGCCCCCCCTTTAGAATTTTAACTTGCCTGATTATTGGCATGGCCTGAGAAGTGGGGAGGATGAGGACTTGCTGAGAGAGGGCAGGTGTGGGTGGCAGGAGCATGGCATTTTTTGGGAATGAGGCCTCATGTCCTGGGTTAGCAGTCATGACATCTGAAACTCCCAGGACTTTTTTCTTGGGCTCCCTGGGCAGCCTGGGCCAGCTCTGCAGAGCCTTGAGGTCAACAGTGGGTGGGAAGCACAGACTGCCTGACTTCAGGAACCCTTTCCCTCTTCTGACTGAGTGACAGCATCCTCTCTGAGTCTCAGCTGCTTCGACCCTAAAATGGGGGTAAGACCTCTTGCTTTACCCCTTGCTGAGACACTGGGCAGACTACCTTCAAAAGCTATGGTGGTTCCCAACAGTGAGGGAGGTGGGGAGTGCTTCCCTGGGGGTCATGCACTGTGAGTACCAGAACAGAAGGCCTGTGGGTGCAGGTTGGAAAAAGCACCTATGGACTGTCGTGAACTCCCCCTCCAACCTGTTGAATGGGATTGTCCTGAAGACCAACCCTAATGCACGCTCCGTGGGACACCTGGCCCTATGTAGGCATTTATAAAGAATAGCTATTTTTTTAACTTGTATTTTAGGTTCAGGGGTACATGTGCAGGTTTGTTATATAGGTAAACTCATGTCATGGGGGTTTGTTGTACAGATTATTTCGTCACCCAGGTTCTAAGCCTGGTAGTACCCAATAGTTTTTTTTTTTTTTCTGATCTTCTCCTTCCTCCCACTCTCCATCCTCAAGTAAACCCCTAGTGTGTGTTGTTCCCCTCTTTGTGTCCATGTGTTCTCATCATTTAGCTTCCACTTATAAGTGAGAACATGTGGTATTTGGTTTTCTGTTCCTGTGTTAGTTTACTAAGGATGATGGCCGCCAGTTCCGTCCGTGTTCCTGCCAAGGACATGATCTTATTTTCTTATGGCTGCATAGTATTCCATGGTGTATATGTACCACATTTTTCTTTATTCAATCTGCCATTGATGGACGTTTAAGTTGATTACATGACTTTAAGGATAGCTGTTATTTATTACCCTATAAATCTTGAATTCTTCCTGTTTCTTTTCTAAGATTTATGGGTATTTTCTCCTGCATCACATTGCTTTAAGCATGCATAATTTTGCTTAAGCTAAGAGGCCAATTCTAAAAAGAAGAACTTACTTTCAGGGAATCATTAGCCTCACATTCCAGTTTTCTCTCAAGGACATTGTGGGATGTTAGATTTGTCCTTCAGAACATTCCTATTGGGAGGTTGACATGGAGGGTTTGTTTGGTTTCTGCTTTTTATTCTGGTCATCACTGAGATTACATTTCTCAGGCTGGATTCCTGCTAGAGGTTGTGGTTGCCGGCTCCACGTTAAAAAACCCGTCACCAAGTATCTCATCTCCTGTCCCTGCTCATTGCTCCACGAGCCCAGGAGTAGCTCTCAAACATGAGCATGCACCAGAACCACTTGTTTGGATAATCTCAAAGTTTCTTTCTGCAAGATGCTTGTTCATCACAAAGGGGCAAACAGCAACTTTCCATTGGAGACATCTAATAGATACCACCTAAACCAGATGACCCGAGTTAACATCACCTGTAATGGGACATACCTGTCATCCTGTATCTCTTGATAGGATGCCCAAGAAGAGTAAAATCTTATGTCTGTGGTATTTTTGCCAAAAATGCGTAATCAGAATTTAATCACAAAGAAACAACCAACACGCCAAATCTGAGAGGCAGTCTACAAATAACTGACCAGTACTCTTAAAATATTCCAAAGTTATGGAAGACAGACTGAGAAACAGCCCCAGATTGGAGGAGACAAGGAGAGATGGCAACTAAATATGCTGCTGGGACCCTGGACCCAAAAAAGAACATTTGTGGACAAATGGCAAAATGTGAATATAAGTTATGGAGTAGTTCATGGAAGACAGACTGAGAAACAGCCCCAGATTGGAGGAGACAAGGAGAGATGGCAACTAAATACGCTGTTGGGACCCTGGACCCAAAAAAGAACATTTGTGGACAAATGGCAAAATGTGAATATAAGTTATAGAGTAGTTCATAGTATTGCATCACCATTAGGTTCCTGATTTTGATAATGTACTGTGTTTTGTAAGAGGTTAACTTTGGGGGAAGCTGGGTGAAGATTCCCAGCAACTTCTCTGCACCAGGGCATAGAGAAAAGCACTCAGGTGTGGGAGCAGGAAAGGTCTGGACTTGGTTCGAAACTTGTTTTGATGACTATCAGCTGAGTGACTCGGGGCAGGTCCCATTACCTGGCTGAGCTTCTGTTTCCTGATCTGCAACCGGGGATGAACTGCCCGCCTCCTGGTGTTACTGCAAGGATAAATGAGGTGCTGTGTTTGGTTCACAGTAGGTGATACTCCCTTCCTACTGCCTTGCCTCCCCAGCTGTAAACCATCAACTCCTCTTCTTTCCTTCTTTCCAACCTTTCCCCTGACCTGTCCCTTATCTCTGCCAACCCGCACCATGCACCCTCTTGGATGGTGTTTTCAAAAAAAGCCTGCAGGTGCATTTACTCCCAAGGTCTAGAAATCTGAGATGAGAAACTTTCTCTGTTTCTTGCTGGATGGAGCCTGAGGTAAAATTGAGCCCTGCATCCTGCCTCAGCTGTCTTTTTGTGAGTTCTGGCTTCCCGTAGAATTATCATTCAAAGGGTTCTACCTGCCTGCAGCTCGCAGTGTGGTCCCTGGACCAGCAGCATCAGCATCACCTGAGAGCTTGTTAGAAATGCAGAATCTCGGGCCCCACCCACAGACTCAAGACTGCATGTGTGCAAGATTCCTGGGTGGTTCATGATTCAAGTTTGAGACTTTCTCCACTCGAGGACTTGTCATAGAGGTTGATTCCCAGGTGAAAGAACAGCTTGCCTTCTCATCGTGTGCCTCCACAGTGGAGGCTGAATAGGAGTCAGTGTGAGAACTGAGAAATGTGAAGATGGGTTAGAAAAATCTGCAGGACATGCATCATTCCCCGTCAGACCCTTGTGTGGAGTTCTCTCCCCAGACATTTCAGGGGCCTGAGATCCTGCTGACAGCCTAGAATTTCAGCCAGGACCTCTGTATGGGGTTTCCTGGCCAGGATCTTGCCTGGGGGTGCTGCTTATTTTCTGCAGGGACTTGGGTTTCTCGTCCTGTTCGCTAGCCTGGGTGAAGCATGCCTGGAGCCTCCACACGGTAAACTTTTGCTGCCAGAGCAACTCACAACCAGGACTGTAGCCAGGTTCTGAGGGTGTTGGAGCTGGCATCCAGGCTCTGCAAGGGTGTCCACAGGAAATGAACTGTACAGATTGCTTTTAAATGATAAGAGGCTTGTGGCAAGACTGAATAATTCTCAGCTTGATTCAGGTACCGAATAGGCTGTATTTTAATCTAAGCTAACGTTTCTTGAATGACTCGGTGTCCGTGAGAACCAAGCCATGTGCTTTATGTTTCTCGTTGTTTAATCTTCACCATGACCCTGCAAGGTGAAACCACCACTAGCCCCATTTTATGGCCCTGAACACTGGACCTTACAAAGGCTAATGTGGCCCAAGGTCATGTAGCTTATACGTGGAGCTGGGATTTGAACCCAGAATTCTCTTGAGTTTGGAGCCCAGCTTTTGAACCGTGTGCTGTACTGATCCCAGCTCCTGCCTGGCATCTGAAGCAGGACAGTCAAACCAACGGCTTCTTACAGGCAGGGTGGAGGTCATGGCCCTGCAGGCTCCTTCCAGCGTCTGTGTCCTTGCCCTGGATTAACCAGGTGAGGTGGGATGTGCTGGTGGCCACTCTTGGCATGACAGGGATAAGTGTTGGGTTCTGGGTTTGGGTCTCTGGCTCCCAAAGAGGGAAGAATCTTGTGCCTGGAGATGCAGGGTCAGAATGCCCCCTTTTTGCATGGTAAGTGGTGCTCATGACAGTGCCGCTCCTCGTGGCAGGGCCATGCCAGTGTGCAGGAGGCACACAGTAACTTTGAAGTGTGGGATTTCACCTGGGTTCAGGGCGTTCTGGGAGTGGGCTGCACACAGAAGGGAAGTAGCTCAGAAAGGCACCACAGGTCACACCCACACCACGCAGTCGCCATTCCTGTTTTGTGTTCATTTTCTTTCCTTTCCCCCTCCCTTTCTAACAGATAAGCAAGGGAAAGCGGAAAACCACCAGAAACTCTAAATTAACACCTGCCCGGTTTAGTTTATCCTTTCTTCCTTAGGATTCCAGTGCAGGAGAGGCTGGTGTTTTTAAAACCCAGTTCTCTCTTGGACTCAGCTGAAAGGCTCAAAGGTAATTAGCTGTTATGGAAAGACTGCATTGTCATTTTTAAAGGCTGCCTTGTGGGAGTGATCATTATCTGCAGCGGGATAGGAACACGGCAATAAAAATAGACCCCAGACCTTTGTCTGCAGGAGCTAAAAGAAACCAACCAATTGGTATAATGAAAATTAGGCAGTGGGCTAAAAGTTGACATTCTCTCACTTTTTAGTTAGAAAAAGTGTCATAAAGAGAATACAGTTTATTTACTGTTAAAATTTAGTGGATTCAGAAAAGCAAAAATAATGACGAAGAATCACCCATAAATACTACCACTCAGAATAGCTGCTGTTAGTGCCTCAGCAAATGTACTTCCAGTCTCTAGCTCAGGTGCTCATGAATAAATGTTTATTTGTACAGAATGGAGATCACGCTGATGTATAATTTTATAAACCACTTTTTTTTTTTTTTTTACCCAATAACATTTCAGTCTTTTCCTATGTCAAATGCCCTTTCTTTCTTTCTTTTTTCTTTTTCTTTTTCTTTTTAGACACAGAGCCTTACTCTGTGGCCCAGGCTAGAGTGCAGTGATGCGATCACAGTTCACTGCAGCCTTGACCCCCTGGACTCAAGTTATCCTCCCATCTCAGCCCTCTGAGTAACTGGGACTACAGGCGTGCACCACCACACCCAGCCAATTAAAAAAAAAATTTGTGGAGAGAGGGTCTCACTATGTTTCCCAGGCTGGTCTCAAACTCCTGGCCTCAAGCGATCCTCCCACCTCAGCCTCCCAAAGCACTGGGATTATAGTTGGGAGCCACTGTGCCCAGCCATAAATGCCCTTTTAAGTAGCATTTACAATGGCTGCATTGCATGAAGGCATAATAATTTATCTAAGAACAGCAGCAATGATGATGATGAGGAGGAGGAGAAGGAGGAGGGACTTTTGTGTAGGACTTGCTGTGAGCCGTGCTCTATGCCAAACCCTTTTACAGAAAACTCATTAGGCTGTGTGGGTGTGGGTTGTCTGCCCACCTAAGTGAGACACTGACCTTCCCTTAGGGTGCCCCAATGTGATTTAGGGGCCCTCCAAGTTTTTTGCAGTTGCCCCTGGGACAGATGAGGAGGATCCCAGCAGAGTGAAGCCTGCAGGTACCCCAAGCCTAGCAGACAGACCGGGCTCACCTGGGCTGCAGAGTCTGGAGCTGCCACCTTCCTGGGTGCACCTCTTCCCCTCTATTCCGGAAGGCCTCCTGGAGTTTCTGAAGTGGCTAGAAATTACTGTGTGACAGTGTTTTTGTTTGTTTGTTTGTTTATTTTTTAAAAAAGCCTTAGGATAGTGTGGCAGATGTCTGTTAATGACTTCCTGGGTATGAGATCCTGGGCTTGATACTGAGATGTAGAAATGAATAAATTATGGCCACTGCCTTCTAGGAACTGGTGGAAAAGACCATCTTGGAATCCTTATCAGACAGGGCTAAAGCTTAGCTGTGCATAAAGCCAGGGACAGTGGTCCAGGCTCATTACTGTTCTCACCACTGGCCTGTGTATCCAGTTCATTCCCACTCCCCCGCTGTCAACCACGCTGACTTTTAGCAGGGAAGGAGTTAGGTGTGTTCAGAGACCTGGCCCTCAGGGAGGTGTGAGATGGACAGGGAGGGGGGTCACCAGGATAGAGACAACACAAACAGGCATCACATTCCATGAGAAACAAAAGCCGGAAGGAGGTTCTGGAGGTGGCAGTGATGTGAGACTTTTTGTCCCTTACTCGCTTCTGTATTATTGGGTTTTTCTTTGCAGTGAGAGTGTAGTCATGTATTATTTGTATAAATAGAATCATGTAATAGACAAACAATATAAGGAAACAGTTTTTCTCTAGGCTTTTCAAAGATTCATCTCCTTACACATTGTATCATCCCTAAGTCATTGCAACGTGATGATTTTGCAGTGAGAAAGATATGGCCCACATTTTACGTGGGAGAGAAGGGAGTGGCCTGTAAAGTATTTCTGGCCTCTCTGGAGCTTTGCAAAGGTTTCATGTGTTCTTGCCCATGCAGCCTGCAGGTTTTGGGTCCCAACGCTGCATCTGGAGGGGTAAAAGCGTGGTGCTAAGTGTTGATCTGGAAAACTGAGCAGGTTAAGAGCATAGAATGTGATTTTTCCCCACGTGAAATGGCATTGGATTTTTAATTATGTATTTAACTTTTGAAAATGGTAAGAAATTCCCAAAGTGAGCAGCGAGGTAGGGAGTGAGTAGCAAGCATAAACCAGGTCTCTGGCTATTTTTAAAGTGTGACTGCCTCAGCAAAGTGGAGTTTTCTGCAAAGTGGAGTCAAGGATAGCAGAGAGTGGCACAGACAAAACCCCATAGAAACTCTCTCTCAGACTCTGGGGTAATGGGGGCACTGACCTAAATAAGGACAGGAATCTGCCAAGTACAATGAGCTCAGGCTGCAGGACAGGCTGAATTGAGGGCGCTGTGTCTTCCATTCACACACCGGCCCTGTGTGCATTCAGGCCCCAGATGACATGTAGGCCACTGCCCCATGCCAGCCAGACTGCCCCAGCCCCGCCCACAGAAGCTTTCCTGTTTCAAAGGGCTTGGTTGAAGATTGAGTGATAACAGGGCTAAATCCCTGACCAGAAACACTAGCTGAGACATAGGATTTTATCGTAATAATCCCAAGAAATGAGCGAATCTCCTTGGGCTCCAGGGCTAGGTCAGAGAGAACAGTTCTCAGTGGACTGTCAGCCATGGGGCTGTGTGCAATGTGAGCCACATGTGCAATTTTAAATTTTCTTTTAAAAAGGCAAGAAGAAACAGATGACAGTCATTTTAATATTTTTTATTTAATCTAGTATATCTAAAATATTAACACTTATGCACATAATCAATATGAAAACTATTAAGGAAATGTTTTACATTCTTTTTGTGTACTCTTCAACATCTCAACTCAGATCTGCCATATTTCAGGTGCCCAGTGGCCACATGTGGCTTATGGCTGCCAATATTGGACACCAGCACTAGAAGCCATACACTCAGCACCTTACAGAGTGGGGCTGAAAAGCTGCAAGGATGCTGTCTGGGCCCATGAAATCCCTGCATCTCATGTAGAGTCCTCCTAATATTCATCTGCCATTAAAAACAAAAGCAATACACCTTCATAAGTTATAGGTAATAAGAATTATTTACATTTTCACAGGCCCTTCCAGTTACAGGACACTTTGGTATGTTTTCCTGTGCACATAAAAACTCTATGAGGAGGCCGAGCACAGTGGCTCACGCCTATAATCCCAGCACTTTGGGAGGCTGAGGCAGTCGAATCAGCTGAGGCCAGCAGTTTGAGACCAGCCAGGCCAACATGGTGAAACACCATCTCTACCAAAAATATAAACATTAGCCAGGTGTGGTGGCGTGCATCTGTAATCCCAGCTATTCGGGAGGCTGAGGCAGAAGAATTGCTTGAACCTGGGAAGTGGAGGTTGCAGTGAGCTGAGATTGTGCCACTGTACTCCAGCCTGGGCAACAGAGTGAGACTCTGTCTCAAAAACAAAAACAAAAACAACAACAAAAAAAACTCTATGAGGGACGCAGGCAGATATCATTCTTTTGGCAAAAATTTACTGAGGGTCTGCCAGGTGCTAGGCCCTAATTTGCATACAACTCCTGCATTCCTAGAGTTTGGATTCTAGTGGAAGAGGAAAACAAATCATGATGTCAGCGTGGTTCGAATGGTAGTGGGAATATGAGTGCAGCTGCGGCAACACATGAGAAACCTTTAATCTGCCCATGATATCAGGGGATGTTCTTCAAAGGAGGGATATTTGATTAGAAAAATACAGAATGAGGAGCTCTGTGCTGGGCAGATAAGTGAGGGTGGAAGGAGCACTGCACGTTCTGAACATAGTCCATTTGGGGCAGAACTTCTGACCCTGGTATGTCCATTTTAGACCCCAGACAGGTTAGGCCACCTACTTGAAATCCTACCACGTGTTCACAGGAGATGGGGCTGGAACCCAGGAGTTTGAGCTGGTCAGTCCTCAAGCAACAATTCATCTTGAAAAGGTGGTTCTTTATGCAGGGTCTTTAGGACGGGGATAAGCGTGGGAAGGGTTCCAGCCCTAGAACCTGCTCGATCAGGTGACCTCAATTCCAGGATCCTTTCCTGCGTACAGCTACCATTTTTGGTTTTGAAATCTGCAGAATATTTTGAATACAATTCTGCTGTGTCATCATGCTAAAGTTCAGTAAGGATGTGTGCTTGAAGTCTGTTTATGAAGTGTTTCTACTTTAGTAATCCTTGAGTCTTAGAAGAAGAGTCACCATTTCCTGGAGATTTTGAACCCCAGGTGAACTGGCTGCTTGTCTGGAATCTCACTCAGTGAAGGAGTTTTTTTGTTTTTGTTTTTTAACCTAGACAGGGAGCCAGTCTCTTGCCTTTGTTCACACAGGCCATTGGCCACCACTAGGGCAGAACAGAGACAGTGCCAGTCTGAAGCCTGCAGCCCTCCAGGAACGGTGCCTCCTCTGTACTCAGCAGTTTTTATTTTTATCTCACCAGCGTGTTCCTCCTTTTGAAGTGTGAATCCTAGTGACCCAAATGAGCTGTCTGCCTGGGCCTGGGCCAACAGGACCAGGTTACTTGAGTTCAGTGGAGACCCTGGGCTGCGGTGGCAGGGATGCTGGTTCCTGTGTGACTGGATGGGGGCGGGGTAGGCGGGCTTACTGGGGCCAGAGGCACAGGCAGCCTGCTCAACTGACAAATTTTCAAACCAGGAGGACTTCATGCTGAAAATAAACTGGATCCTGTATTCCCCCTCCCTCATTTGCTTCACAGCAGCCCTTTACAAAGAGTAAGCAGCGTTTGCACAGTTTAGATGTTAACATTTAGAAGTGCAGAATTAAGCATGTGTACCTCTCAGTGTTTGGCTGTGGTCGCAGTTCAGGCCCAGTGGCTTTGACAGTTGTCTCCATGCTGATGCATTGGAACAGTGTGCTGGAGAGTGGTTTAATACTCAGTGGTTGGGCATTGGGGGTGTGCTGTGTCACTGGAATTGAGTGGTCAGCAGTGGTGCCTGATGCTGGAGGCAGGGAGTCTGGTAGAGTTTGAGAAACAGGAAGGCAGATGGGCCCCCTACCCCTCTGTTGGCTGATGCCTGAGACACACTTGGTTTAGAGGGAAGAGAAAGAATACTTGTGGGTCCTCTATGCTGTAACAGGAACTGTACTAAGTACTTTTCCTGTGTATTCCTGTGAGTTCCACACAACTAAGCATATCCTCATTAGAGGCAGTGATGCTCCAAGTGTGGTTCCCAGACAGCAGCATCTGCATCACCTGGGAACTTGTTAGGAATGCAGATTCTCAGGCACTGCCCATGGTCTATGGAATGAGGATTCAAATGGGGCCCAGCAGTCGGTGGTTTAACAAGCTCCTGGGTGATCCCCATGCACGCTAAAGCTTGGGAACCTCTCCTGGAGAGGTAGAGCGCAGACCTGGAGCTAGACTGGTCTCAGGCCTCAGGTGTTTGGCCTCCGACAAGTTGTGCAACCATTTCTGTGCCTCAGTGTTCTCATCTATGAAGTGGGGGTAATAACAACGGGGTTGTATGGGATTACATTAAGCAATGTATGTTAAAACCAGCCATGGTACTGGGCATGTGGTAAGCATACCATAAGTGCTTGCTGTAACTCACTAGCTTTGATCCCATGTCTGTTTAACTTCAAGGCTGTTTACTCATTATTTTATACTGACTGTCTCTTAGCAACCTAACTCAATTAGTGATTCAGGTGTCTAATTCTGCAAAAACAAAAACAAAAAAAGTAGGTTATTCTATAGGTCAAGGCTAGTAAGGTGGTTTCCTCTCTCATTGCCGGCTCTGTTTCTGTAGTAGGGGCCACCTGGTGCCCTGTGAGGAGGATTGTAGAGCCAAGCCTGAGCTAGGCATATACACGTGTGCCGTTATTGATGAGAGATGTCTGTCGTGGGTGTGCAGGGGTGTGGTGTGCCCTCCTCTGCTGCTGTTGGTTTTTGCCAGTCAACTTAGTGTGAATTTCTGATCCTTTCCTGTAGCTGGGTTTTAATGGGAGGCTATTAAGAGCCACTACTGAATACCACAGGCCAGAGGAGTCATGTGGGCTGCACATGTTTAGGGCCAATTATCAGGAGACTGCATGTGGTTTCTGGGCAGATCTCGTGTGAACTACCAGAGCAAGAACTCACTCATTACTGTGGGAAGAGTACCAAGCCATTCATGAGAGATCCACCTGCATGACCCAAATACAGATATGGAAACTATCCCATTTCTGTATATGGGATATAAGACACATATCCCAATAGACACCACCTCCAACATTAGGGATCACATTTCAGCACGAGATTTGTTGGGGGGCAAACATCCAAACTATATCAGGCACCTCGTGCTGGTTGGCTGTGGAGGTGACTGAGTCCAGCCAGTGCAGAGGGAAGAAAAGCTCCCTTAGAGGATGGAGGAGGGCTCGGGGGAGGATGGAGAGGACGTTGAGGCAGGTTTGGACTTCCTGCAGGCAGCGAGGGTTTCCAAAGCAGACAGGCAGCTGGAGATGAGGTGGTGGGTGGGTAGGGGAAGTGGAGGGAAGGCAGGACCCCAGTTTTAAGAGTTAATTGTTGTAACAGAGCAGGAAAGTGATAATAAGGGCCCAGAAATACAGGTTGAGTGTTTGTAAAGAAAATTTCAAACTTGTTACTGATGGGTTTTTTGAATGATTTGAATAAAAGGAAAAATAAACCAGATTCCTGGTGGAGAAGACTACATTTTATAAAGATGACAGTTCTTCTAAACCAATGCAAAGGGTATTTAATATGAGTCCAATGAAATCCCCATGGAATTTTTAGGAACACAACAAAATGGTTCTAAGATTCCTCTGAAAGAATAACAGCTGAAAATAGCGAGAGCATTTTTTTTCATGAAAGAGGATAATGATGTCTCCTTCAGCTTGTTCCCTGCATACCTTCCAGAGCTGTCTTTTTAAAACATGAATCAAATCCTGGCTGCTTGTGTCATCCTGCGGCTATTAGAATAAACCTGAGCCCTTCCCTGGGACCTGTGTGGCCTGCCTGGCTGGCCTTTGACACCTCCTCCCTCACTCTCTTGCTCTCCCAGCTCCAGCTGTCCTGCCTTCCCTCTCCTCCTAGAAAACATCAAGCTTCTTCCCACCTGCGCATTTGCTGCTGCCTCCGCGTAGACCTTTTCCTTTCTCATGACTCACTTGTTCTTGTGATGTTCTTGTGGCCTCTGCTCAAATGGCTTCTCCAGGAAGCCTTCCCTGACCACCCCATCTCCTAACACTTGTTCCTGTCATTTCTTCTCCTCTATTTTCATCTGAATTACACACTTTATTTATAGTGTGGTGGCTCAGAGCATAGGCTCCGACCTGAGCTGCCTGCATTTGCATCTGGCTTCACCCCTTACTGCTGTGTGCCCGTCTAGGCATCAGTTTTCCTCATCTGTGTAATGGGAATAACAGTGTCTATGTCATAGGGCTGTTGTAATGTGACATGAAAAGAGCCTCACGAGCCTGTCACACAGAGTCAACAAATGTTGTTGCTTGTTCAACCTTCATTCACCCCACACCAGAAAGGGAAGCAAGACAGAAGCGCCTTGTCTGGTTCACTGGCAGTATCTTCGGTGCCCTTCGGTGCCCAGAACTATACCTGGCACATTCTGTGGCATGGTAAATAACTGTTGAATGAATAGCATGATAGTAAAACACGCTATACATGCGTAGTGTTAAAATAGCAATTGGTGTCTGAGTAGAGATACAGATTAAAGGAACAGCATAATAACTCCAGAGCCAACCCTAGCATTTATGAGAATTTAATAGATGGTGAAGCAGCAGCACAAATTAGTAGGGAGACAAGAAGGATAATTTAGTAAATGACCGATGGAAAAAAATTAGATCCTCTCCTCACAACATTTATCAGAATAAATTCCAACTAGACATTTCAAATTCTAAGAAAAACTAAGAAAATATATGAGAGTATCTTCTTTTCTAGGGAAGGGTTGTCTTTTTAAGCACAAAACCCTGAGAAAAAAATCAGAAAGAAGAAAGAGCAGTGGGTTGGACTACTTTTAAAAATTACCTTTTGTGGCTGGGCGTGGTGGCTCACACCCGTAATCCCAGCACTTTGGGAGGCCAAGGCGTGCGGATCAACTGAGGTCAGGAGTTTGAGACCAGCTTGGCGAACATGGCAAAACCCTGTCTCTACTAAAAGTACAAAAATTAGCCAGGCGTGGTGGGAAGCACCTGTAAACCCAGCTACTCAGGAGGCTGAGGCAGGAGAATAGCTTGAACCCGGGAGGTGGAGGTTGCAGTGAGCCAAGATTGCACCACTGCATTCCAGCCTGGGCAACAAGAGCGAGACTCCATCTCAGAAAAAAAAAAAAAAAAAAAAAAAAAAATTAACTTTTGTGTATCACAGGCATTAGAAACAAAATGTAAAGTTAATATAGAAAAATTGCCTCAAGTGACAGAAAAAAATGTTTAAAGCCTGTAATATAGAAATTACTTACATAAATCTAAAGGGAAGGTCATTTATATCTCAATAGAAAAATTAGCCAAAGGAAAGATATAGAACCTGCGCAGAAGAAATACATGCAGCCAAGTAGCTATAGGGGAAATGTTTAACTTATGGGTAATCAAACAAATGCAAAGTAAAATGAGATGTCAGTTTTCCTCTATCAAGTAACCCAGTGGGGACTGTGTTAAGAAAGATGCATTTCTAAATTGCTGGGGGGAGTGTAGCTAGAAATAGCTTTTCTGTCACACAGTTTGAAGAGGCTTAACTATGTACAAATCTTTTGACCCAGTAGGTCCACCTCTGGAAATCCAGCTTAAGGAGATTGTCAGAAATGCATCCTATATATATGCAAAGATATTCATTAATCATAAGTCAGAAAAATGTGAAAAAATTAAATACCCAGCAATAGAGGAAACAGTAAATTATAGTACGTATACACCAGAATATAATATAACCTTTAAAAATATTTTTTAAGGTTATTTAATGTAGTGGTTCTTAACCTCTGTTTGCATCATGCTTGCTAATGTCCCGTTGGCCAAAGGAAGTCACATGGCCAAGCCCAGACTCAGTGGGAGCCGACTACACAAGGGATGAGTACTAGGGGGCCACTGTGTAACCGTCTACTGTATGTATTCATGATGTGATTGCAGTTTCTAAATATAAGACACAAAGACACATGTACATGTAGGAATATACCAGTATGTAAACAGTGGTTATTTTAAATTTATTATTTGTATTTTCAAAATTTCCTGTAACAAGCATATATTTTATCATCATTAACAAAAGTATATCTTAAGAAAGCATGGCTGTGGCTGGGTGAGGTGGCTCACGCCTATAATCCCAGCACTTTGGGAGGCCAAGGTGGGCAGATCGCCTGAGGTTAAGAGTTCACGACCAGCCTGGCCAACATGATGAAACCCTGTCTCTACTAAAAATACAAAAATTAGCCAGTTATGGTGGCATACACCTGTAATCCCAGCTACTCGGGAGGCTGAGGCAGGAGAATGGCTTGTACCTGCAAGGCGGAGGTTGCAGTGAGCCCAGATCGTACCACTGCACTCCAGCATGGGCAACACAGCAAGATTCCAACTCCAAAAAATAAAAATAAATAAATAAATAGAAAGCATGGCTCTGGATATGGAGAAGCTAACCTAATATATTATGACAGATTCAGGAGGTGGTTGAGTGGATGGAATTAACTGGCACTGGTGGCTTTTTAGATGTGGTGGATTAAGTGGGGAATGGGGGCGTTCAAGAATAGTGTGACTCGGGCTTGGTCTGATGGTGTCTGAGATGGGGAAAAGGGATGTGGTGCAATTTGCTTGGAAAGTCTCATTTACCATGTTGAGTTTGAAGTTCCTGCGAGGCACTGTAGTTAGAGGCCCAACAGATGTTGAAAAGACAGAGTTGGAGTTCAGAAGCAAAGCGAGGATTGGACAGAAATATTGTTCGGATTATTGGTGGTCATTGTGAGGGAGAAAACGTGATTGCCCAGGAGTGGCATAGAGGAGGTGGGAAAGAGCACAGAAGACAGGTCCTTGAGTTCACCAACATTGAAGGCCCTGGCAAAGGAAGCGTCAGGCCAGCTCTAACTCCAGACACTGCTTCAGTGTGACTCCACTCACAAGACCTTTCCTGCCCACAGCCTTGACTACCCCTTACCCCATCACATGCAGGCTCAGCACCCTATGCTTGTCATTTGGAGGGTCTGACATGTTTGTCATGAAATTGATTGGTGGGCATGTACCCCCCCGGATTGTCGGCTCCACAAGAGCAGGGGCAGGGCAGGGTCTGTCTTGTCCTCTGTTCATCACTGTTGTCTACAGCAGTGCTTGACACAGGTTTTCTGGGAGGCTGAGTGAATGAAAGCATGTGGCAGCCAAACCTGGGAAGTGATGGATAAGGGGGGATCCATAGGATGGATAAGAATTCAGAGAAGATGTTGGTGGTCCAGGAGAGTTTTGAGAGAAGAGTTTCAAGGAGACAGCAGACACCAGTGCCAATGATGAGAGATCAAGAAAGATGGGCTCTGGAAAGATCTAGAAAGAGCAAGCTGTCTTAGAGGAGGGATGGAGGCAGGTCCTGGGGGAAAGGAATGGATCGATTCTGTCCAGAGCACAGGTGGGTTCACTGGTCTTGGGAAAAGCCGTAGAAGCTCTTCTGAGTGGGCAGGACAGCAAAGAGGATGGGACAAATATGGAAGAAGGAAAGAAGTTCACATAGTATACTGACATCATGGCTCTGGGTCCACTGGGCTGACATTTGGTTTTTCAGACAGCATCCACAGGAAATAGCTGTCCTGTTTGAGAGATAATGTTGGGCTGTCCCATCTTGCACCCCCACAAAGCCACTGGCTATCCCCCAGAGCGTGCTGTCGCTCCTCATCAACAGGTCTGGTCAGGGAGATCATCAGTGATACTGTGTAAAGTTGGCTGTGGTGTAGTCTTTGTCAAAGTGGCATCATTAATTTGGTCTTATACCCCATTCAGTCTGGTCGCATCTGCCTCTCCTGGGAACTTGTTGGAAATGCAAATTCTCAGGCCCTACCTCAGAGAGACTTAAGTAGGAAAGTCTGGGGCTGGGGCCCAGCCATGTGTTTTAGAAACATTCCCGGGTGATGTTCACTAAACATGGAGAACCTTTATCTTACTCCAGAAATACAAGCCAGCAGTTGTTGCAAGCTAACTAGCGCTGGCTGACATTGACGCAGGAGCTTCCCAGCAGGAATGGATGTTTCTTCCCGCCACCTTCTTGGAAGTGCTTTTGAAGTTGACTCCACTCAGAACCTCCTTTGGAATTCCCTGAGCTGGGAGAATCAAGCTGGTATAATTAGAGGCCCCTGTCATGCAGCCACTCGGTATTACGGGGTCAGCAGTTTCTGCTGGGATCCCAGGCAGCTTTCCAGGCTTGACTCTGATCTGCACATGAGGTTCTGAGCCAGTGAGGAGCTCCTGGGCCCCCCTGAATTTGGTATTTTAAATTGTAGACTATGAGGGACCAGAGGGGCCTCAATTGCAGGCTGGAGGATAGGGTTTCATGCATAGCAGCTGGAATTCATAGCAGTGGCGTCTGGGACCCATAGCTTTGAAGACACGGGTGAGATGCTGTTGCTTAACGATAACCAGACCCGAGCCCACCCGCTGCTGCCCTCCCTGTGACTCTGCACCCCGCAGTGCTGCACCAGGGCAGTAGGGGCCTTGGCGCCATGTGGGGTCATCAAGCCCCTAAATGCACCCTCCTGTTCCCCAGGAGATGAAAGCCGATTTGGCGGGGCTGAGGGCTGCTGCTGCTGTTTTTAAGGGGCCCAACCTTTTAACTGCAGCTCTCAGTATGGACATCCAGGAGCAGATGTTAATTACTGGAGAGGTAGGTGGAACGTTTTCCTCTTTGTAATGCAGATGCACAGATATCTAGAGGCCAACCAGATCCCCACACATCCGGAAGCTGATTCCAGAAACCAGGTTTGAAATTTCACAGCCAGCCAAAGCTCTCAATGCAGAGTAAGTGCCCATTTGTCCCTGAAGAGGGATGCCCACTCGCATTCTCAAAGCCTGTAGGCACCATGTGTTGGGGCCATTGCTGCCTGGGATTTTTGTGCCAGTCTGTTCTGCACTGTTGAGTGCAGCGTTGTGGTTAGATCCTTGGGGAGTGAGGGCTGGTCCCCTTCCCCTGATGTTAGGGCTGTTTCTGGGTGGGAGGTGAGAGCAGGCAAGTGCCTGCAGTATCTCTGGGAGACCCTGCTCCCCTTCTGGAAAATCTCTGGGCCTCCCTGCAGACTGCAGGCATGTGTCCAATATAACTAAATTCTTTTACATTTTGTACACTTCTGTGGGTAAGTCTTCCTTTTTAGCCAAAGACAAAGAGAGGATGGGAGCCCTACCTCCTCCTGGGTCTAGTTTACCCATATGATTTTGAGCCAATGGGTAAATCTTTTCAAATACCTTTTTTTCCCTCTCTCTCCAGTGAGTGGGCTTTAATCATGCTTATTACAGCTGGTGGGCCCCCACATAAAACCTTTGGGGCAAAATATTGATAGTAGTTAGATTTGGGAATCTAAAAATCCTATACATAGTATTCTAGTTTATCCGGAGAAGTATATCCAATTATCAAAGGAGAGGAAGGAGAGAAGAGGTTCCAAAGCTCAGCTAAGTTGTTTATTGACTGCCCCGCACAAGGCTGCTCAGCTTAGAGGACCTTTCCATGTGACTCACAGTGGTGGAGACAGTTCCCTGGAACTGTTCCCCTCCTGTCACCATTGCTCACTGGTTCTGAGGAAACAATTGGCAATCGTCAGTAAAATCTTCAGTCTCTTTAGTGCTCAAGTAAATGTAAATTTAAACTGCATAATAACACCTTTTCCACCTATTGGATTGGTAAGGATTTTCAAAATTACCCAGAGCAAGGGAGTGGATTGTGCAACTGCTAGTGGAATTGTAAATCTGCAAAGCAATTTTGCAAAAGTTATTACAGGCCTTAAAAATGCACACAGCTCTTGACCTGGCACACCTGGGAAGGTATTGTTTGAAACAATTAAAGTTGTGCAGAGTTCAAAGTTTTTCACCAAAGCGAAAAATGTGAAATGGCCTTGATGTTTAAATGTTCAAAAAGACTTATTAAATTATAGCATGTATCTATATATGTGTATATATCTCCATTAAAATTATGTCAAATAATACTTAATGACATGAGGTCATATGACAATGAATAATAATGACAGTAATTTACAACATTACTTGGTGGCAACTTAAAATAACAGACAACAGCACATACAATATGATTCCCATTTTATTAAATGTATACATTCATATTTTAAAGGTCTAGAAGGATACATATCAAGACCTTAATGGTAATTCCTAGGTAGCAGAATTATAGCTGATGTTTCCTTTACTTTTTTCTGTATTTTAAAACTTTTCTGCCGTAACTATATGCTTTATAAATGACTGCTTTTGTTAGTGGAAAGGGGTCCCGATCCAGACCCCAAGAGTGAGTTCTTGGATCTTGCACAAGAAAGAATTTGGGGCAAGTCCGTGGAGTAAAGTGAAAACAAGTTTGTTAGGAAAGTAAAGGAATAAAGAATGGCTACTCCATAGGCAGAGCAGCGGCATGGGCCACTGGTTGCCCATATTTATGGTTATTTCTTGATTATGTGCTAAACAAGGGGAGGATTATTCATGAGTTTTCCGGGAAAGGGGTGGGCAATTCCTGGAACTGAGGGTACCTCCCCTTTTTAGACCATGTAGGGTAACTTCCTATAAACTGTCACTTACAAACTGTCATGGCACTGGCGAGAGTGTCTTTTAGCATGCTAATGCATTATAATTAGTGTGTAACGAGTAGTGAGGATGACCCGCGGTCATTTTCATCGACATCTTGGTTTTGGTAGGGTTGGGCCAGCTTCTTTACTGGAGCCTCTTTTATCAGCAAGGTCTTCATGACCTGTATCTTGGGGCAACCTCCTATCTTATCCTGTGACTTAGAATGCCTAACCTCCTGGGAATACAGCCTAGTAGGTCTCAGCCTTATTTTACCCAGCCCCTATTCAAGATGGAGTTGTTCTGGTTCAAATGCCTCTGATAACTTTTAAAACAAATAACCAAAAGATTCCTGTGAAATGTGCTCTTATAATTGCAATTGTAAACAACTCCCTGCCCAGAGAACCTAACTGGCTGATTGGTGTTACAGGGAGAGAGGGGGGATTGCTTTTTACTGATTAGCGAGGCCGTGGGCTCTAACAAAACCCAGAGGTGAATTTCACCTGGCCTAAAAGGAAGAGAAACCTTGCTAAGAGGTGAAAGGTCAGCACTGAATGCCAGAGGAGGAATTTTGGCTGGAGTATTAATTTGCAATCACAGACCCTGTATTGTGTTAGCTAACTTTCTAATTTTCAGTATGCTCTGAAAGCAGAAATTTCTTTTTCTCTTGTGTGTTCAGTTAATCACTCTTACTCTTTCCCAGAGAAATGAAACAAGAAGTTCTTAAGATGGTGGCAATGAGTGGTTGAGAACAGCAGCAGTAAGCCTGGCTGGGCAGAAACGATACTCTGATTGTTATTAAGAACTGCGTAACGGTCCCTAGGGGCCCAGGGCAGAGCCAGTATCATTCTATTTTCAAGTGCACGAGGGGGACTCATTTATACTGAACACAGTAGTCCCCCTTGTCCTCGGAGGTTATCTTCCAAGACTTCAGATGTGCCAAACCCTATATACTGTTTTTTCCTATCCATACATACCTATGGTAAAGTTTAACTTATAAATTAGGCACAGAAAGAGATTAACAACAATCATAATAAAATAGAAAAATTCTAATAGGAGGGGGAGGAAGAGGAGGAAAAAACTAAAAAAAAAAATTATAACAATAGACTGTAATAAAATTTATGTGAATGTTTCTCAAAACACCTTATACTGTACAGACTCACCCTTCTTCTTGTGCTGATGTGAGACAATAGGAAGGCTGCTAAGTGTCTAAAGGATGGGAAGCATCTGCAGATGAAGACGCTGAGCAAAGGGAGGGTTCACATCCCTGGTGAGACACAGTGGTGCAGTGTGAGATTGTGAATTGTATATTTCCAGAATTTTCCATTTAATATTTTTGGACTGTGATTGACTGTGGGTCACTGAAACCATAAAAAAGTGAAACTGCAGATATGGGGTGACTGCTGTACTATGTGAAAATATCACCCTCTTTTTGCTAAAAATATGTGATCAAATGTAAAGTTGGGCCTTAGGCATGTTATGGTGGCTTGACAAGCTTAGGATGGGAACATTAGAAGGTGGAAGAGAAGTAGGCTGGTGGGAAGGAGAATGGCGATTTTGTCCAGATGCGGAGGGAATTTGGTTAATAAAAGCTTAAGGCTGGAGCCTAGGAGAAAGGTCTGGAGGAGAAGTGTTAATACTGGGTTTAGGTAGAGCAAGAAAGTGGGGTTTCGGGTTGGTATCTGGAAGTCTGTAGGAATTTCCCTACAGAAAATAAGAGAAATTATTTTTCCTTTGTGGGAAATATCAAAAACCGAATCATTGGATTGTAACATACTTTGAAATCCATCTTAGAAAATAAGATGGATCGATGTCTGATTAGGTGGGCAGATGTGTGATAATGATAATGCTAATTGTGGAATGTAAGCAGTGTGTCTATGAGTCTTCACCATATAGTGCCCTAAACTTTCTTGGAGGTTTAAAAAATTCATAATTTAAACGTTAGGAACAAAAGAGCAACTAGATGGCAAAGCCTAAACTCGTGGTCATTTTACAGGAAAAAAAAATCAAGTAACAAGTAATCTCCTGTGAATTCCAAAATGCAAAAGGTGGGGACCTGGCTGGGTGTGGTGGTGTACACCTGTAATCCCAGCACTTTGGGAGGCCAAGGCAAGAGGATTGCTTGAGCCCAGGAGTTTGAAACCATCCTGAGCAACATAGCAAGACCCTATTTCAAAGAAGGAAGGAAGGAAGGAAGGAAGGAAAGAAAGGAAAGGAAGGAAAGGAAGGAAGGAGAGGGGGAAGGAGGGGAGAGAGAGAGAAGGAAAGAAGAAAAGAAGAAGGAGGAGGAAGAGGAAGGAAGGAAAGAAGAAGAAAGAAAGAAGTGGGGACCAAAAACAGCCCAATCCCCTAATTACTGGCCTGATAGTTGGCCAGCATGCATTTAAAGAGAGAGAGAAAGAGAGAGAGAGAGAGAGAGAGTGTGTGTGTGTGTGTGTGTGTGTGTGTGTGTGTGTGTTTACTTCATTCTCACAGGCTTGGATACACAGATATATAAAACATGAAAGATTACAGTATTTGAGGGGAAGCTAGTGAATGGAAAGGAAAGGTAGGAAAATCAGACATGATTGGCCCCTGGAAGTCCATCCCACATGGCCTGAGCAGGTTGCGGGAAGAAGAGCACAGGAAAATGGAAGTACAGAAGGGAACAGGCCCAGCTAGAGTCCCCTCTGCTACCAGGTGAGGTCGTGGAGGATGGGGATGCTGTCCCCACAGGAGATGCAGAAAACTAGTTTGATCTTGTTGTTTCTCATGCTTCCTCCAGTGAAAGCCAAGAAATAATCAAAGAACAATTCAGGAAGAACAACTGGGAAGAAGGGCGGTAAAAATGACTTTTTCCTGAAGGAACAAATACCTTCAGATGATGTTTGCAGCATTTTCTGATTTTATTGAGCAGATGGCTCCTTTTTGGGTGAAAGCATGTTGAAAAAATTAAGGGGGAAGGGAAAGGCTCAAGTTCCAAGGAGAAGTCCCCAATTCACTTGGGTTAGGGAGGTGAATGGTACCAGTCAGAGAGCCCTCCTTGCTTTGAAGACATCTGGACTTGTATCATCATAACCACGTGGATTAAGAATAACCAAAAAGAACCTCATGGAAGTTCCATAGCTTCATCTCTTGCCAATTGGATGTGACACTGGGGAGGAAGTTTGGGATGAAAGAAAGAGGTACCTGTAGAAGCCCTGAGCTCCAGTGGCAAATGGCACTTTGCTCTTTCTATTCATTTGGCCCCGTTGTCCTCATCTCTAGAGCAGAGCTAATGGCATCGACTCCATCTCATATCCTGCAGAGAACATGAGAATGTCTCCGATGTCTGTGGTTCAGAGTGTGTCAGATGGTACTGAAAAATGCTTTCTCCTTCTCCTTTCACCCTCTGCCCATAACAAACTTATAACTACACTGAATTCGGTTTTTTTGTTTTGTTTTGTTTTTTCGAGATGGAGTCTCGCTCTGGTGCCCAGGCTAGAATGCAGTGGTGCAATCTCGGCTCATTGCAACCTCCACCTCCTGGGTTCAAGTGATTCTCCAGCCTCAGCCTCCTGAGTAGCTCAGATTATAGGTGCCCACCACCACACACCACCACACCTGGCTAATTTTTGTATTTTATTAGAGACAGGGTTTCACCATGTTGGTCAGGCTGGTCCAGAACTCCTCGCCTGAAATGATCAGCCTGCCTCAGCGTCCCAAAGTGTTTAGATTACAGGCGTGAGCCACTGCGTCCAGCCAACTACGCTGAATTCGTAAATTATCAAGGTAGTAATTTTTCTCAGTTTGAGGGAAGAGTTTCATCCTTCAGTTTAAAATAACCTAATATGTAATTTCTTTTCAACATTTTATACAACCTTATCTTTTGGAGCTCTGTTCCTTATCATCTTTTAATAAATTTGCATTTTGAATGAATGTTACAGCTTTGAAAGTATTTAAGAGCCAGCTCTATGGTATGTGTTTTGCTTATTATCTGTGTATCTTTTTACTTTTAGCTTTAGAAGACGGAGAGCAAAACTGTTTTGTATACTTAGCTCCAGAAAAGTTATAATATTCTTTGTACTTCTTTAAGAAGGATGAGCCTGGATTGATCTGGAATTAAAGTGCTAACTGTTAAAGAATGTAATCAGATTATTTAATAATAATAACAGGGACACTGCAGGACTGCATATACCAGCCTGGCACCATAAAATCTGAACTCAGCAATTCCACCTTAACAGGAACATTTTCAGGTTGTGGGTCAATCATTTAGATCCTGTTTTTTTAAGTGGCTAGAATACCAGTGTGATTTTGAGGAATGAAAGCTTTATATTCTGATCAGTTCTAAAAAAGGTAAGAATCATGTATGAGGTCATGTCCATTTCAATTCAGATAAATATAATAACTGTCATTTATGGTGTACCTATTATATACTAGAAGCAATATATTGTAATAAATGCCATTTCAATGATTTTCTAAATAGCTGCAGTCATTATCCTGATTTTACAGATGAGAAAATCCAATCTCTGATCAAATGCCTTTTTATGGGACAGGCCCTCTGTGTCCCCCCCACAGCACACTGGCCACACATGTACCTGTGCTCCCTGTCACTCATACTCCCTTACCTGGCTTTATTTTTAATACATTTATCATCACTAGACACATTATATAGTGGCATTTATTTTATATTGTATTCAGGGTCGTTAACCCTTGAACAACATGGGGGTTAGGGGAGCCAACCCGCCCTCCCCTGCAAAATTGAAAATTCACATAGAACTTTTGACTCCCCCAAAACGTTAAGTACTATCAGCCTACTGTTGACCAGAAGCCTTACTGATAACCTGATAGTCAATTAACAAGTATTTTGTATGTCATATGTACTGTATGTTGTATTCTTACAAATAAAGTAAACTAAGGAAAAGAAAATGTTATTAAGAGAATCATAAGGAAGAGAACATATGTTTACTAGTCATTAAGTGTAGTGGATTATCATAAAGGTCTTCATCTTTATCATCTCCATGTTTTGAGTAGGCTGAGGAGGACAAGGAAGAGGAGGGGTTGGTCTTGTTATCTCAGGGTGGCAGAGGCAGAAGAAAATCCACCTGTAAGTAGACCCGCACAATTCAAACCTGTATTGTTCAAGGGTGAACTATATATATAACAGAAATATTACACATTATATAATTATGTGATAATTATATAATATTTGTTGCAGATCCTTCCTGTCTTAGTGTTTTTGGAGTACAATAACAAAATACTATATACTGGGTGATTTATAAACAAAAAACATTTATTTCTTACAGTCTGGAGGCTGGCGAGTCTAAGATCAAGGCACCGGCTAATTCAGTGTCTGGCAAGGGCCCATTTCCTAGTTCATAGATGGCATCTTCTAGCGGGGTCCCCACGTGGTGGAAGGAGCAAAGCAGCTCTCTTTGTGCCTCTTTTATAAAGTCACTAAACCCTCATGTCCTAATCACCTCCCAAAGGCCTCACCTCCTAATGTCATCACACTGGTCATTAAATTTCAACACAGGTGGCTCACGCCTGTAATCCCAGCACTTTGGGGGGCCAAGGCAGGCAGATCGCTTGAGGTCAGGAGTTCGAGACCAGCCTGGCCAACATGGCAAAACCCCATCTCTACTAAAAATACAAAAATTAGGCAGGCGTGGTGGCGGGTGCCTGTAATCCCAGCTACTTGGGAGGCTGAGACAGGAGAATCGCTTGAACCCGGGAGGCAGAGGTTGCAGTGAGCCAAGATCACGCTACTGCACTCCAACCTGGGCGACAGAGTGAGACTCTGTCTCAAAAAATAAATAAATAAATAAATAAATAAATTAATTAATTAAAGTAATAATAAGAAATAAATTTTAACACAGTAATAATAAGAAATAAATTTTAACACAGACCTCAGTACCTCCTCACTATTGCATGCTGGGTGGAGCTGGTGTGCAAGGGCTCTTGGGAGCTTTTTGTGCGCATCTCTTCCCAGCTCCACACTGAGTCACACCAGATTGGTGACTTGAAATGGGCCTTGGTGGGAGTATGTAAGACACCACAGAAATTGGCAAATGCGGCAACTCCTCTGCATCCCCCACCCCTAGAGCCAGTGGTTAAACATTGACCTGCAGGCTACCACTCCCCACCCCTCATTAGAACGTAAGCTTCGTCAGAGTCAAGATTCTGTTTTGTTCCTTGCCCTATCTCTGGTGTTGAGAACTATGCCAGGCACATAGTAGATGCTTAGTAAATATTTGTTGAATAAATAAAAAGCAGTGCATGCTTTTAAATTATACAAGCTTGGCCTCATCCCTGTGTGGACCCTGAATTAAGCCACTTCATTGCTCTGAAGCTGTAAAAGAGAAATCGAAATCCCTGCCTCTTCAGTTAAGGCTTAAGGTATCCCAAAGCCAAGGGTCAGGGGGAGAAGGATGAAAAGTTAATATTGTAGTGTACAAATCATACAGTCAGTCCTTGAATACTTAGTTTAGCTTTAGAATCTGCAGTTTGTTACAACTATGTCTGCAAGGAGAAACTTGCAGATGTAAGTAAAATAATATAATCAAGGCTTAGCAGGGTACCAACATCTGGAAAACACTTTCAACTGAATTCTCTTTCTCCTCTTCATTGGTTCTTTCTACATTTCAGTCTGTTCCCCTGCCTTTTCTTCCAAATTTTCCAGGAATAAAATTGCCTAGTCTACTTTAGTTTTATCTCCTGCAGTTAAGCCAAGTCATTAACTTTCTAATGGACTTTCCTGTGGGGCCTCAGATCTTAAATTAGGTTAAATGTTTCAGCTTTTTAAAAAGTGGCATTAAATAGGCAATTTGCTGTTGGGAAAAAAAGCTTGTATATGGAAGTGTTTCCTAGTCTTTGGTCAGCAGCCAGCCTGACTTTTGCTGTTCATCATCACCCCTGTTCAGTGGGATCTCAGTGGAGTGAAAGGTTTCAAGCTGACTGGAAGCAGAGCTCTTTGTCTGTGCCTTCCCAAGGTGGGTATGAGAAGGAGAGATCGATCCTTTACACAGGTGGATAGAAAACGGGCCGACAGTCAGTCCACTCATAATAGCTGGAGAAATGTTTCCTTGTTTAAGGATGCATAAAGACTAAAAAAAGGCTGTGGAAAAGTCCTGCAGAACAAGGTAAAAGCAAGAGCTTCTGTAGACTGAGATGGAGTTTCTATTTTGAAAAACCATCTACAGCAGACTCCAGAAGATAGTTTTGGGAAAACATGTGGCATCCTCAGTATACAGCAAAAGGACATGGTCTCCCAGGGCCAGGAACAGTAAAACGTGAAGAAAGGATATTTGACATGGAAAAGCAACAGAAAGGGAAAAGCAACGAGATGGATTCCATAAGGAAAGGTTTTAAGGATCCAATAGCAGAACTAAAATCCAAATTAGCAAGAGTATAGAAAAGTATTCATGTATAGTAAACTGAATAATGGCCTCCAAAAGTTTTCCACATCCTAATCCTTGGCACTTGTGAATGTTACCTCACATGGAAAAAAAAAAGTTTTGCAGATTTGATTAAATTAAGGATCTTGAGGGGTATGGGGGTTATACTGGGTCATCTATGTGGGCCCTAATTGCAATCACAAGTGTCCTTGTAAGAGACAGGAAGAAGGAGATGTGATGATAGACAGGAGAGAAAGCGACATGACCATGGCGACAGACTGGAGTGATGAGGCCAAAAACAAGGAATGCAGGCAGCCAACAGAGACAAAAAAAAAAAAAAATAGGCTCTCCTCTCGAGCCTCCAGAGGGAGTGCGGCCATTCCAATAGCTTGATTTCAGCCCAGTGAGCCTGAGACTTCTGGCCTCCAGAACTGAGGGAATGACTTTCTGTTGTGTTAAGTCACCAAGTTTGTGATAATTTGTTAGAACAGCCACAGAAAACAACACAAATGCCATGGAAAATCAAATCAGTGATATGAGTCAGGGTGAAACAAGTCGAGAAAGGTTCTGGAAAATATGAGAAAAGAAGAGAAGAACAAGAGACAAGGTTATACATGTGGAAGATGGAACTGACCACCCACATTCAGATTTTTGGCGTTGGTGATTATTGAAATCAGTGATCCGTCATCCAAACTGTGATGGAAGGAAACCCCGTGCTCACAAGGGACTGTGCATGAATATCAAAGGCCTCACTCAACCACATTCTGAACAAACTCAGAAAGAGACGGCCACATCTGAGCATACCCCGGGAATAATAAAGAATAACAACGATAAGAGAGGGGGACAAGCATTTCATCCAAACAAAGAAAAAAGTAACAAAAATTAAGTCGACTTTAGACTTGTTCTGTATAACAAAGAGACTGTGTTTACAGAACCTGTCAGAAGATTAAAACATCTGGGAATTAAAAAAAAAATTTGGCTCTATTCCCAGGCCCCATAACACCAACCTACGTGTGGAGCCTGAGAATCTGAAGCATTAAAAGTTCTTCGATTATCAAGTAAGTTTGTGAACCCTCTACAAAATTTGGGGGTTATGTTGCAACCCAAACAATTTTATGCTCAGCTGAGTTGCCTTTTGTCTGTGAAGCCAATCAGAAAGACATTCTCAGACATGCAGGGGCTTAGGGAAGTATACAAACATGCTCCTTTCTTTAAAATTCACTTTAAAGACATGTCATGGATGCTCAAGAGTTAAAACAGAGCTCAAGAGTAGCTAACATAAGCACCAGATTCCATAAAACTAGAGAGCAGTTTAAATTATTGTTATAAGTCTGATTAGCAAACAAATGCAAATGTCAAAAATTGTTCTTACAATAAACTATGTAATGGAAAGACAACCAAATGCCTGTATTCTGGATCTAAGCCTTAGAGTATTGCTAATGAAGATCAAAGAGGGAAGGGGAGATAAGGGTTGTAATGCTGCTTGTCCGAAATGGGATGGTATCAAGAAAAAGTTGTTTCAGTCTTTATTCTAATCCTCAAGAAGTGTTAGTGGCTAAAGAAAGGCTCTGAATGATGAGTACTAATAGCCGCCATTCGGAGAGGCTTATGAGCGAAGCAGTGTGCTAAGTACTTTACCTTAGTCACCTCTGCTCCTGGCCACAGAAGCGGGCGTCAGTCTCTTTCTCTTCCCACCTGCTGCTGAGTTCTTCAGGTTCCTTAAGACCCTGCAGCCAGTAGGCAGTGCAGCTTGAACTGACTCTTGTTTCCTACATTAATGTGAAAAACTTAAAGTGAACACTGATAGATCCAAAAACATGTTCAGGAACTACTCAAATGCTTGGGAAATGGAAATGTGAACTCAGCACAAAGTAGACCCAAAAGAGTCTCAATACACTTTACTAATCAGGAAATAAATACACAGGGTGCTTCCCCTAAAAAGAGTGCACTAGAACTATAGAAAATAAAATTTAAAACCAAACTACTTAGAGATAGAAAAACACAATTCAAATAACCATTGAATCCAATAAGAGGTCAACACTACAACTGTAGACTACATAGATAGTAACAAGAAGACTGCATAATGAAATTTGAAACAAGGATAAATACATACTTAGAGAAAAAAGTATGGTTTTATATATATAATAAATCATTTAAACAAAAGAAGGTGACAGAGAAACCAAAGAAAACAGTGGAAAATTGGAGAAAGGAATTAAGATAAATGTGAACCTTAATTAGAAAAAGAATGGTACAATTGATAAATCTTGGTGCTATTTTTTCAGGAAACCAACAAAGTAGACTGATTTCTCACAGATCTAATTTTCAAAATGAGAAAAAATATCTACCCATCTTAAAGAAGGGAGCGGGGGTGGGGGGGTGGCCAGAAACAGATGCAGAGGTGATTATTAAGTTTAAAGTGATTACTTGTATAATTTTGTGCTCAAAATTTGAAAATCTGAATGGATTGGATAATTTTCTTAAAAAATAGAATATACTGTAATTGATTCAAGCAGTTGAAAACCTGAATGGAATAAAAAACTTGGGCACTGTCATCAAAGAAGTTTCCTGCCCAGATTGTTTTGCAGACTAATTCTTTCAAACCCGCTAAGAACAGTTACTGCCCAAGCTAAATTCCACGGAGATTGTTCTGTGCTGACATCCTAATCCCGCACTTGGCTTTGGCGAGGAAGGGTGTCTTGGCAGTGACAGGATGCAACACTGTCAAGGACATATTTAGGAAAAGCAGCTCCTTCTCCAGAGCTCGTCCCTCCTCCTGGGCGTGTCCACTGATGTGCAGATGCTGATGGCCCCTGTGTTTCCTCAGCTCTGAGCCAATAGAGGAGGAAAGTAAGCATGGGGGAAAACAGGCCTGCATGTAACACCCATGATGTCTTCTAAAATTTGGTGATAAAAACAAGAGACAAGAAATTTTTGGCCAGGCACAGTGGCTCACACCTGTAATCCCAGCACTTTGGGTTTTTTTTGGTTTTTGTTTTTTGTTTCGAGACGGAGTTTTGCTCTTGTTGCCCAGGCTGGAGTGCAGTGATGCAGTCTTGGCTCACTGCAAGCTTCGCCTCCCAGGTTCAAGTGATTCTCCTGCCTCAGGCTCCCAAGTAGCTGAGATTACAGGCACATGCCACCATGCCCAACTAATTTTTGTATTTTTAGTAGAGAGGGGGTTTCACCATGTTGGTCAGGCTGGTCTCAAACTCCTGACCTCAGGTAATCCGCACACCTCAACCTCCCAAAGTGATGAGATTACAGGCATGAGCCACCACGCCCGGCCTAATCCCAGCACTTTGGGAGGCTGAGATGGGAGGATCGCTTGAGCCCAGGAGTTGGAGACCACCCTGGGCAACACAGTGAGACCCCCATCTCTATTAAAGAAGGGTGGGGGGATTCCTTCATTAATTTCCTCAGAAGGTAACCTGGAACTTTGCTTGAAAGGGAAAAGAGGCGTGTTCAGACATCTGGATTGATGCCATTTGTGAATCTGACTTTCATGAAATTCCTTAAGTAACTCCACCCCACATAAAACAAATACAGACCGGGCATGGTGGCTACCCGCCCTAATCCCGCACTTCGGGAGGTTGAGACAGGTGGATCACTTGAGGTCAGGACTTTGAGACCAGTCTGGCCAACATGGTGAAATCCCATCTTTACTAAAAATACAAAATCAGCCAAGCGTGGTGGCACACACCTGTAATCCCAGCTACTCAGGAGGCTGAGGCAAGAGAATTATCTGAACCTGGGAGGCAGAGGTTTCAGTGAGCCGAGATTGTGCCACTGCATTCCAGCCTGGGCAATAGAGTAAGACTCCGTCTCAAAAAAAGAAAAAAAAAAAACTGCTGTGGAAAATCAAATCAGTGATGTGAATGAAGGAAAAAGTTATTCTGCAGACACAGGTGGGGCCAGGCCTGCCAGGATTTTATGCAGTTGTGTTTGATTAAGTCCTCCTCAACCACCTACAATAATGGATAGGATTGTGATAGATAGGAGGATATTCGTGTTTATTGATGGGAGAATTTGAAACATAATCAAGATAGGGGCTAGTTTTTGTCATGTGAGGAGAAGTGTGCCAGGCATTAGGGAGGTTCCTTGGGTTACCTCTGGGACTCAGAAATGAAAGGGGACTATTCCTAGTTTTATTACTAGGGCTGTTATTAAGGATGAAAATTGATTAATAGGTTTGTCACAGAGACATGTTAGTAGAGAGTGGCCATTGCCCCTGGCCTCCGGGCCCTGGCTGTGATTACACCTTCGCTCCATGTTCTCCTCTTGGGCCTCCTGGGCCTCCTCTCTCCCTTAGAGAGAAAGGCTGCCTGGAGAGCCCCTTTCCCCAGGTTTACACTGCTGAACCCCTCTTCTAAAGGCACGTGTGGAAACCCCTTCCCTGTCACTTGCTGTACAGTCTGGGAGACAGTGTGGGCTGATACATCAGGTACAGGGCCTGTGTCGCCAGCATTGCTGGAGGTGCTGGGGTTTGGTGTGGGCTCTTCAATTTAGGGTCTTCACATTCTTCTCTTTTTCTTGCAGAGGAGGGTGTGGAAGTATTATATTATAAAACAAAACTAGTCCAGGCATCATTAACAACTTTCATGATCTTTAGTTTTCTTCCAAATCCTGCAAATGGTGATTATACTCTGAGAGAAAAACTGGGTCCCGTGACTATATCATTTGGGGAGGGAGGGAAGGCATGGAGGAAAGACAGAGAAAGAGAATGTGAATGCACAGCTTGGAGAGGGACTGTTTGTGCTTTAATAATTGCCTTCACTTGGATAAGGCTAAATACCTGCTGGCTTTGCGTTTTCTCCTTGGAAAATCATGCTGTGAGAAACCACCCAACATGTTGTACCTAGATTTTAATGTCATCATTTCTCCTCCTTCACTTCTATCCACTTCTCACCCACTGAAACCTGGCATCATCTCCACCACCCCCTGAAGCCGCTCTCTCCAATGCCACCAGCCTTTGCTTACCTGGCATTCTGTAAATTCTGAACAGCTGGCTCCCTGCCCTCTTGCAGCACTCTCCCCCTATGGCTGCCGGCCGTGTTCTCCGGGTTTCCCTTCTACCTTCCTGGCAGTCCCTTTGCCGCTTCCATAACAGCCTCGCATTCCTGTTTCCAGCTGCTAATTGCTGATGGCCCTTGGGCACCTACCCTGGACTGTCTTCTCTGTCCTCACAGCCTCCTGGATGGTCTCTCCCCGTTGTCACCATCCTCCCGCTCCTGATGTCCAAATCTATAGCCCAGGACTTGCTGAGGTACAGCCAGTTACCTCCTCAAACTCCACTCAAAGGTCCCAAAGCCCTGAACCCCAGTGTGTCCAAGACCAGACTCGCATCTTCAGCCCTGCTTGGCTCCCTAAGTAGATGATCCCTTCAGCCCCCAGTTTCACAAGGTGGAAACTGGAGTAATGTTTCTTTCTTGTTCCCCTCATCTGTTCATTCATCAGGCCCTACCAGCTGCTCACCTGTGTAGAATTAGCCCAGTGCCATTTGCCTGCACAGGCCACCTTCATCTCTTACCTGGACCCATCCTGGGTCTCTCTACCTCCAGCATTGCCACCCCCACCCCATCCCCATCCATTCTCGACACCATGGCCATATTTTTATTAGTTACTTTCTGCGCCCCCGGGCCTCTGCCACATCACTGCCCTAAATTATTTGTGACTACTCCTTGCCAGACTCCTTGATGTGGCTTGACAGACCCTCTGAGCAGGGCCAGCCCCACCTGTTTCTGCAGAATAATCCTTGAGTTCCTACCTCCTACCTTCAGTCCCGCCTCCCCATGTCCATGGTCAGCATGCAGTCCCTGAGCAGGCCATGCTCACTCTGTCCCCTCGTTCCTTTGCTCTTGCCGTTCCTGCCACCCTACCTGGAATGCTCCTGTCCTCCCCTCTGCTGTGTAGGTCTGAAGGTGTGAGCTGATGGGCTACTCCTCAGGAAGCCTCCCAGCTTTGTGCAGTGCCCTTCCAGCAGGCACATGGCGCCATGTGTTTGCCTCCTGAGAGTGCCCATCACGCAGCTGATGCACTTACCTGGTTCCTCCATTAGACTCAGATGTCTAGGGGCAGAGGCTGCTTTTGCTCATCAGTGTGTCCCTAGCACCCAGGAGTGCCTCGTGCATACTGCACAACCTTAGATATTTTATCCATACAGTGAATGAATGGATCCATCATATAGCATTCATTATCTGTTACATATTGCTGTGTCTCATGGACTATACTATGTCATTTAATAAACGCAGTGGGAACTCAAAGTGCCAGAATCCTCAGAGAAAGGGAGCCAGGGTGAATCCTGACTCTAGCATCCTTTAGTTTATAATCTATTCTGGAAGCATAAGTGTCTCTATAGTTGAGGGTTTATCCTTTAAGTGCTTTTGAAGCATCCATAGAGTTATCCCATATCTGTCTTTTTGGGGGCCATCGAGGCTCATGCGGTCCGTGTCCCATGCCGTCCTGGACTGCAGGGGTGCCCTCTGGCTTCTGTCACCTCAGTGCTGCTGCTTGTCTTCTGTGCTGTCAGTGTCTGCCTGGCACTTTCCCCATCACCCTCTCTAATCCCATTGTAGATCTTAATTGCATGCATTCTAGGTCTTTCTAAGTGTTGCTCATCCTGACTTCAGAACTTGCCCTTCAAGCTGTCATTTATCTAAATAAATCACTGCTATCAGCTGCTTTTGTGTGATTTGCCACTCTTCTCAAAGTAGGGTACAGAAAAAGAAATTATAGTTCATTGCAGCTTTCATCTGCTTGGGGCTGTGCTGTTCTCAGAGGATGAGGACCAAGCTCCAGGCCGCTAACAGATACAACCTCTTAGGCCCGGATCTACTGGTCCATGTTGGAACCCAGGAGAGTCTCAGGAAGACACCTCTCTCTTCCTCGGACGTATGCTGAAGCAGCTTCCTAACCCCTGTGGGCCCTTGTGGAGGGCAGGAACTGTGTGTTCATCTTGTCCCCCAGACACATGGCAGTTTCTGAAATATGGGAGGTATTCAGTACAAGTTTGCAGAATCAGCAGAAGAAAGGAGGGGAGGAAGAGGCAGAATTGAAAATATGAGATACCAGATTCCCTTCCAGGGCAAAAAGTTAGATGGTGTCAAGTGGAGGATTTAGTACATGGGCTTATTGCTGCTTCATACGTCTGAAATTTCCTCCCAGGGAGTATCTGATATGCTAGAAGAATCTGATATCATAAATACTGAAATAAATACCATAAACTGGAAGGGTTTCCAATAAGGTTAGAAATAAAATCAGGACAGTTATATAACAGGAAGCATCTCAGAATACCCTTAAGGACTGCAACTCTCAGGAGGACAAAACAGCTTTCTGAAGAAATCCAAAGTTATGAACAGCTCCAGCAGTAGCTTCTTAATATTAATATGCACTGCTCTCATTTTGAAACACTAAACTGTGTAGATCTGAGTGTCTTATCATCTTCTCTCCCTCTGCCCCTAAAGCTATTCCATTTATGTTGCTGGGTTTTTTGTTTTGTTTTGTTTTGTTTTGTTTTTGTTTTTGTTTTGAGATGGAGTCTCACTCTGTCACCTAGGCTGGAGTTCAGTGGCACAATCTTGGCTCACTGCAACCTCCACCTCCCAGGTTCAAGCGATTCTCCTGTCTCAGCCTCCCGAGTAGCTGGGACTGCAGGTGCCCACCACCAGGCCCAGCTAATTTTTTGTGTTTGTAGAAGAGACGGGGTTTCACTGTGTTAGCCAGGATGGTCTTGATCTGCTGACCTTGTGATCCACCCGCCTCGGCCTCCTGAAATGCTGGGATTACAGACGTGATACCGCACCAGCCCTTGCTGGGTTTTAGTAGTATAAGAATGTCTCTGGTTGGTTTGTTTTTGCCCCTCCCCCTACTCCTAATGCATAATACTATTTGGTATTGGTTTTAGAGCAGAAAATAAATGGGTTTTTATCTCATATGCCGATTTCAGTAGATTGGTTGTGGCTCACTGGAGTGTTGAGAAGAATTTGGAAGCTGAATCTAAGTTCAGTGGGGGAGAGTTCTGTGGAGGCTGGGGGGTTGGAGGGTAGCACTGTGCATGCCAGGCCTGTGCCAGGTGTGTTCTAGAGGACAGTAACTCATGAGAGCAGGACATGGCATCCTTCAGGTTTTGACTTAAATCAGAGTCAGTTGAAGTTATTTTAATGTCATTTTCATTTTAGAGCCTGAAATTGTTGGTTTTCAAATCTTGTTCTGCTGTGGCTTGAATGTAATATCTTAGTGAATAGTAGGGAGAAAAATAGAGCTGAATATTTTAACAGTGTTGAGATCTTTTCTTTAAGCTGTTGCCATTTGATACCTGATACTAAATTGGACTTCATGACCATAAAAGGGGCAGGAATGGGAGACTATCTGAAAAGTCTCTCCAGTGTAAATATTTATCATGGTTATTTCAGAGGCAGATTAGGCTTCTGAAATCTGAGCTACAACTGGATAGTCATAACTTAGCATATAAGTTGCAGTCCAAATTGGTAACCTGGAATCTAGATTTGCACAGTGGGAATCAGAATGTGCTGAGGAGTGGCCAGTGGCCTTGACCTGCCACCAGGCATATTTCATGAATGACAGTCAGTTACATAATTCACGTAGCACCTTTCAACAAGGGAGGATCCACCCAGTCATCTTGTTTGAGGCATTCTTTTCAGAAGGAGAAACCGAGGCATGGCCTTTGCTATTACCCATTCAGGCTGGAATGTATGAGCTTTGATAGCAATTTGGCCTGAAGGCCTCCAGGCCTGGTGAGCAAATAAATTCCTTGAGCGCTTTCCATGTGCCAGTTGTAGACATCAAAAATGTAATTATGAGCAAGAATGTCTCAGCCCCCAGCCTCAAGGAGCTTCCACGCTTGTTGGGAGGAGACAGACAAAAGCACCCCGATATACTCATGCTTCAAGGTAGCACAAAGACCACTGAAGAAAATAACATATTGTGATCTGGGATGCTAGTTTAACTCGGGTGTCCAGGGAAGTTTGCTTGGAGGAGATGGCATTCCCAGTTAGACTGGAATGAGGGGATGAGACAGATGGTGTAGGAAAGATCCTGGGGAAGACCCCTTCAAGCCAGAGAAACAACAAAAGCAAACCTGCCTAAGAGATGGAACAAAAGCCAACGGGGTTGGAGCAGAGAGAACGCCCACACTCCTGTCCATGAGCCTGGATGGTTTGCCAATTTGTTGTTTGTTTTGTTTTTTGGTGGGTTTTTTGTTTGTTTGTTTTTTAAGACAGAGTCTCGCTCTGTCACCCAGGCTGGAGTACCTGGTGTCATCTCAGCTCACTGCAACCTCTGCTTCCCAGGCTCAAGCAATTCTCCCACCTCAGCCTCCTGAGTAGCTGGGATTACAGGCGCCCGCCACCATGCCTGGGCAAATTTTTGTATTTTTAGTAGAGACATGGTTTCACCATGTTGGCCAGGCTGGTCTCGAAGTCCTGACCTCAAATGATCTACCCGCCTTGTTCTCCCAAAGTTCTGGAATTACAGGTGTGAGCCACCGTGCCCGGCCTGATTTGTTGTTGGTGTTGGTGGTTTCTTATAAGCCTTGAAAATTTTCATTGCACTTCTTGAAGCTGCTTTTAAATTAGCCATTGTATTTGGTGAGACAGTGTTTGCTTAGTTGTACAAAGGGTATGAAGAATTCTATAAATTAAGGTGAACTTAAAAATTGCCTAATTCTGACCAGATGTGGTGGCTCGCACCTGTAATTCTAGTACTGTGGGAAGCTGAGGGAGGCGAATCGCTTGAGCTCAGGAGTTTGAGACCAGCCTGGGCACCATGACGAAATCCCATCTCTACTAAAAATACAAAAATTAGCCTGGTGTGGTGGCGTGCACCTGCAGTCCGAGCTGCTTGGAAGGCTGAGGCAGGATAATCGCTTGAACCCTGGAGGTCAAAGCTGCAGTGAGCCAAGATGGTGCCAGTGTACTCCAGCCTGGGTGACAAAGTGAGATCCTGTCTCAAAAAAAAAAAAAAAAAAGAAAAATTGTCTAATCCCTTTGGAGGGAGGCATGTGCTTCAGAGTGGGCCTATTTCTATTCCGTAGAACCTGTGCGGGTTGCTGGAGGTGGAGAGGAAATGACCAGTGAGCATTCTGGGTGGGCAGGGAGTGTCGTCACACCATCCATAGCTGACCCACTCCCTAAACAGCTCCTTGGAGCTCTCATGCTTTTACTGCGTGCTGAGTCCAGCCCAGGCCTCCCCCATAGCCTCCAGCCCAGGCCTCCCCCATAGCCTCCAGCCCAGGCCTCCCCCACAGCCTCCAGCTCAGGTTTCCCCCACAGCCTCCAGCCCAGGCCTCCCCTACAGCCTCCAGCACAGGTTTCCCCCACAGCCTCAAGCCCAGGCCTTCCCCGTAGCCTCCAGCCCAGGCCTTCCCCACAGCCTCCAGCCCAGGCCTTCCCCACAGCCTCCAGCCCAGGCCTTCCCCACAGCCTCCAGCCCAGGCCTCCCCCACAGCATCGACCACCTGCTCGTTGTGTCCATGAACACTTCAAAAGCAACATGTCAAAAAGGGGAAAATACCTCCCCTGTCAACCTACATGCAGTTCTCAATTCTGTCACCCTGGTTGCTGGCTGTAGCCTCAGTTCAGGCACCTGCACTGGAAACCAGCTAGTCATCTCTGCCCTTGGAGCCTCTATAGACCTCCTCTGTGATCGCCTTTTTTCCCAGCCTTCCTTCCCTGACAAAGCTAACCTGGTCCCTCCAGGAATCCTCTGGCCTCGGCTGGGCCCGGCTCCCCTCTGCATCTCTGTGTGCCCCTTTGGCATACAGTACATCATATTCTGGACTGGCTGTGAGTGCCTTCCAGGCAGGGAATGCCATAGCAATCATGGATCCTTGGTCACCTGCACACAGTAGGGCGCTGTCAATGTTTGGAAAACAAATGAGTGGCTGAGCAGGGTCCCTTTGCAAGCGATGGCTTTAGCTATTTGGGTGACTGTTTTTCTTTATATTCTTCTGAATATTTCAAATTCCTCACAGTAAGTAGCTATCAGATACTTTTAGAATTTTTTATGGCAAAATGTTTATAAATAAAATTTAGCATTTTAACCCTTTTTAAGTGTACAGTTCAGTGGCACGGCATAAAGTACACTTACGTTGTTGTATAATCATCACCAACATTGTCTCTAGAACTTTTTCCTTTTTTTTTTTTTTTGAGACAGAGTCTCGCTCTGTCACCCAGGCTGGAGTGCAGTGGCGTGATCTCTGCTCACTGCAGCCTCAACCTCCCGGGCTCAAGAGATTCTCCTACCTCAGCCTCCTGAATAGCTGGGGTCACAGGCATGCACCACCACACCAGGCTTTTTGTATTTTTAGTAGAGATGGGGTCTTGTTGAGAGGTGACAACATGCTAGCAGCCCTCGCTCGCTCTCGGCTCCGCCTCTGCGTCCGCTCTGGCCGTGCTCAAGGAGCCCTTCAGCCGGCGGCTGCGCTGTGAGGGCCCCTCTCTGGGGCTGGCGAGGCCGGAGCCGGCTCCCTCTGCTCGCAGGGAAGCGTGAAGAGAGAGGCGCGGGCGGAAGCGGCGCTGGCGGGCCGCGGGTTCCAGGTGAGCGCGGGCTTGGCAAGCCCCGCACTAGGCGCCGCCGGCCGGCACCTGCTGGGCTTGATCGGAGGCTGAATCCCGGGCGTGGACCGCCGTTCCCTCTTCGCGGGATTGTTGGCCACGACAGCAGGTCTCCGTCTCTTTCTCGTTTCCCCTCTTTTCCTCTTGATTGTCTGGGACGAGCTCCCTCTGGGCTGCCTTAGTGCCCAGGCTAGGTGCCGCAAAGTCCCGCTGCCAGTGCCAGTAAGAGGTGAAGCTGGCTGGGCTTCTGAGAGGTGGGGACTTGCAGAACTTTTCTAGCTGTCTCCTGTCTAGCTAAAGGTTTGTAAACGCACCAATCAGCGCTCTGTGTCTAGCTCATTGGATGGGGACTTGGAGAACTTTTCTGTCTAGCTAAAGGATTGTAAACACACCAATCAGCACTCTGTGTCTAGCTAAAGGTTTGTAAATGCACCAATCAGCACTCTGTCAAGACGGATCAATCAGTGCTCTGTAAAATGGACCAATCAGCTCTCTGTAAAATGGACCAGTCAGCTCTTTGTAAAATAGACCAATTAGCAGGATGTGGGTGGGGCCAGATAAGGGAATAAACGCAGGCCCCCTAGCCAGCAGGGGCAACCCACTCGCCTACCATTGCAGGCTGTGGAAGCTTCGTTCTTGCTCTTCGCAATAAATCTTGCTGCTGCTTGCTCTTTGGGTCCATGTTGCTGTAACACTCACTGCGAAGGTCTGCAGTATCATTCCTGAAGTCAGCGAGACCACGAACCCACCGGGAGGAATGAACAACTCTACACGCGCCGCCTTTATGAACTGTAACACTCACCGCAAACGTCGGCAGCTTCACTCCTCAAGTCAGGGAAACCACGAACCCACCAGAAGGAAGAAACTCCGAACACGTCCAAACAGCCGAAGGAACAAACTCCGGACACACCATCTTTAAGAACTGTAACACTCACCGCGAGGGTCCACGGCTTCATTCTTGAAGTCAGCAAGACCAAGAACCCACCAATTCTGGACACATTGTGATGTTGTCTAGGCTGCTCCTGAACTCCTGAGCTCAAGCAGCCCTCCTGCCTTGGCCTTCCAAAGTGCTGGGATTACAGGCATGAGCCACTGCGTTGGCCCTCTAGAACTTTTTCTTTATCCCAAAGTGAAATTCCATAGCTTTTAAACAATACCTCTCCATTCTCCTTTTCCCCCAGTCCCTGGTAAGCACCATTCTGTTACCGGAAAGGGGTCCCAATGCAGACCCCAAAAGAGGGTTCTTGGACCTTGCGCAAAAAAGAATTTGGGGCAAGTCTATAAAGTGAAAGCAAGTTTATTGGTAAAGTAAAGGAATAAAGAATGGCTGCCTGAGGTCAAGCACAGTGGACTCACGCCTGTAATCCCAGCATTTTGGGAGGCCAAGGGGGGTAGGTCACTTGAGGCCGGGAGTTCAAGACCTGCCTGGCCAACCAACATGGTGAAACCCTGTCTGTACTAAAAATACAAAAATTAGCTAGATGTAGCAGCACACGCCTGTAAAACCAGATACTCGGGAGGCTGAGGCAGGAGAATGGCTTGGACTCGGGAGGTGAAGGTTGCAGTGAGCCAAGATCACTCCACTGCATTTCAGCCTGGGTGACAGAGTGAGACTGTCTCAAAAAAAGAAAAAAGAATGGCTAGGTATTTTTATGGGTTTTTTTATTATATGCTAAATAAGGGGTCGATTATGAGTTTTCTAGGAAAGGGGTGGGCAATTCCCAGAACTGAGGCTTCCTCTCCTTTTTAGACCATATAGGGTAACTTCCTGACGCTGCTATGGCACCTGTAAACTGTCATGGTGCTTGCTGGTGGGCGTGTCTTTTAGCATGCTAATGCATTATAATTAACATGTAATGAGCAGTGAGAGTGACCAGAGGTCACTTTTGTGGCCATCTTGGTTTTGGTGGGTTTTGGTCGGCCTCTTTACCACACCCTCTTTTATCAGCAAGGTCTTTGTGACCTGAATCTTGTGCCGACCTCCTATCTCACCCTGTGACTTAATGCCTAACCTCCTGGGAATACAGCCCAGTATGTCTTTGGGCTTATTTTACCCAGCCCCTATTCAAGATGGAATCGCTGTGGTTCAAATGCCCCTGACAGTTCTACTTCCTGTCTGTGTGAATTTGACTACTCTAAGATATCTCATATAAGTGGGATCGTATAGTATTTGTCTTTTGTGACTGGCTTACCTCATTTAGCGTGTCTCCAAGGTTCATCTGTGGTGTGGCATGTATCAGAATGTTCTTTGTTAAGGCTGAGTAATATAGTCCATTAAAAGTATGTACTACGTTTTGCTTATTCGTTCATCTGTTGGTAAACATTTAAGTTGTTTCAACCTTTTGGCTATTGTGAATAATGCTGCTATGAACATTGGTGTGCAATTACCTATTCGAGTTCCTGCTTTCAATTCTTTTGGGAATATACTTAAAAGTGAAATTGCTGGATCATATGGTAAAAATTACTTTTAAATTTAGAAACATTTTAAATACTTTCAAAACGGTCATTTTGATTTAAATAAAAGATCACCTTAAGATGGCAGGTGACGTAGAAATGCAGGATGAAATTTCAGCCTTTTGTTCTTGCGACTTGTTTGATGATCCTTGGTGACATGAAATGATTTGTTTTCAAGTGTGGTTTTGATTTTTTTTCTTACAGCATCAAGCTTCTAGCTGTGCAAGAACTGCTTGACAGAGAGGCCTTGGAAAAGGTAAATATTTTACTCTTCCTTCCACATTCACAAACCGAGAACGGAGGGCCACACATAAGAAAAATTCAACTCCCTGTCACCAGAGACAGCCCCTACTGAATAGACGGTCAGTTATTTTGTATTCCTGACAGCGAATCATGCAGAATTTTAATCTCAGCCCCCTACCTTGCTGACATTGTGTTCACACCTACAAACTCGGCTGTGCCTGGCTCCCTCTGGGTTGTGTGCAGGTTGTGTGAAAGGCAGAGGCTCGTGCTGCAAGGGGCCATACTCTGGAGGAGGCTTTCTATGCTTTCAACCATTAGGAGCCAGAGGCCTCACGCGTGCCGGAGTCTGTGTTGGCCACCTCACTGCATTTCTGCTTGCTGTGTGTTATTATCTGGGTGTAGGGATGATGGAATTGAGACCCAGTAACTTGCCTAAGGCAAATGAACTAAGTAGAAGAGTGATGATTTGAATCCCAATAGTTCCATTTCCAAAACCAGTACTTCTCTATTCAGTAGTCAAGTTCATGCGTTTTTATCTCTTTTTAGGCTACTACTGAGGATTGGGAAACTGCCTCCCTGCCCCCAAACCAACATTTCACTGTGTCCTGGAAGAGATCCCCAGTGTGTCTCGGCTTTCTATGTTCAAGTCAAGCCTGGGGTTGGGGATTTTTTGCCAGTTGTGGGTTCAAGTTCGGCATGCATGGTGGGGTGGGCTCCACAAAACAGGCTGGGTGGGCACCAAGGAAGCCAGGCCCCCCTACTTGCCCATCAGGGGCCTCCCAGCTGATACCAAGCTCTCAAACCCTGGGGAGTTCAGGACTCTTCCTGCATGTGTAGCCGCAGGTGATAATTAGAATCTGTGATGCTAACATGAAGCAACAGCACCCAAACGATATTCATTTGTTTTTGGTTAGAGAGACAAGCACTTGAACTATATCCGTTTATTTTTGGAATTTAAAATATTTGAGGGGGCTAGGTGAGGTGGCTCTGCCTGTAGTCCCAGCACTTTGGGAGACGGGAGGGTTGCTTGAGCCCAGGAGTTTGAGACCAGCCTGGGCAACATAGTGAGACCTCATCTCTTCAGAAAACCAAGAAATTAGCCAGGTGTGGTGGTGCACACCTGCGGTCCCAATTCCACAGGAGGCTGAGGCAGGAGGATCACGTGAGCCCAGGAGGCTGAGGCTACAGTGAGCCAAGATCATGCCACTGCACTCCAGCCTGGAAGTCAGAGCAAGAGACCCTGTCTCAAAAAATAAAATGTCTGGATTAGTAGTCAGTCTGCTGGTTGGCACTAAGACAAATAAAGTCTTTAAAATGAACACCAACCAGTGGTGTGAGGGAGGAATGAGGTCTGAGCACTGCTTTGGATTTGATGTCCCCTCAACCTCATTTCTATCTTGGGTAAACCAAGGATAGAGCTGCTGCCTGACCTCAGAGAGGCAAAGCGAGAAGCAAATGAGTTAATGTAGCAAAAGGGCTTTCTAAATGCCAAAGCACTCTACTCATTATTAATTCTTAATTACTTATATTAATTCTTAATATGCATTCAGCCGTTAAAACATAGTGGGTCCGGCTATAAAAGACATCATCGGGCCAAATGGCAACATTGGATGTGGATAGTAAATGAGATGAAGGTATTGTATTAACATTAACATTTCCTGAAGTTGATAATTGGCTTGTGATATGTAAGAGAATGGCCTTGTTCTTAGGCAGCAGTTCCCAACCTTTTCGGCACCAGGGACCAGTTTCCTGGAAGAAAATTTTTCCGCAGACCTGGGTTGGGGGGATGGTTTCAGGATGAAACTGTTCCACCTCAGATCATCAGGCATTAGATTCTCATAAGGAGCGCACAATCTGGGGACCCCTGTTCTTAGGAATTAACACAGGAGTATTTAGGAATAAAGGGGCATGGTTATAACTTATTCTCAAATGATTCAAGGAAAAGAAATAGTGATGTATATATGTCAGACAGAGCCAGAGAGAGAAAGATGAGAATAACTCATCAAGTAAATGAGGCAAAATACAAACAATTGATCCTTCTGTGTAAAGGGGTATGTGAGTTCCTTGTATGTTCTTGAAACTTTTCTAGTATCCCCCCTCAAAAAATTGTCATCTTAGTATTCATTGTGGTTATTCATTTTATTTCTCAATTTAAAAAAACCATCAGATGGCTGGGTGCGGTGGCTCACGCCTATAATCCCAGCACTTTGGGAGGCCAAGGCAGGCAGATCATGAGATCAGGAGTTCAAGACCAGCCTGGCCAGCATGGTGAAACCCCATCTCTACTAAAAATACAAAAATTTAGCTGGGCATGGTGGTGCACCTGTAGTCCCAGCTACTCAGGAGGCGGAAGCAGGAGAATTCCTTGAACCTGGCAAGCGGAGGTTGCAGTGAGCTGAGATTGCACCATTGCACTCCAGCCTGGGCAGCAGAGCGAGACTCTGTCTCAAAATAAATAAATGAATAAATAAATAAATAAATAAATAACCATCAGACAAAGCTAGCAAATGTGGAGCCTAGTGCTGGGGTTTATCAGTATAATAAAAATGCAGGTGCCAAAAATAACGGTTATGACTGGGCACAGTGGCTCACGCCTGTAATCCCAGCGCTTTGGGAGGCTGAGGCGGGTAGATCATTTGAGGTCAGGAGTTCGAGACCAGCCTGGCCAACATGGTGGAACCCGGTCTCTACTAAAAATGCAAAACTTAGCCAGGCGGTAGTGGCATGTGCCTGTAATCCCAGCTACTCAGGAGGCTGAGGCAGGATAATCGCTTGAGTCTGGGAGGCAGGGGTTGTGGTGAGCCGAGATTGCGCCATTGCACTCCAGTCTGGGCGAGAGAGTAGGACCCTGTCCCAAAAAAAACCCCAAAAATAACAGTTATATCTTTTGAGCTGTGTGTACACCTGATTTAGAGAGGCCCCAGAGCTAACCCAATCCGTGAGTATTAACTACTTTCAAAACCTAACAGGGAAGTAGGGTCAGGGCTTATTGTGGCTGGTGGCGGAGCCAGTTGTGCTGCCCTGAGGATGTGATTTTGATGCTGAGGCTGCGGCGGAGCAGACCCTAAGCCCACCTTCCTAACTAGATTATCTTGGATTACTTACTTTCTCGTGCCTTAGTTTCCCAGTTTATAAAATTGAAACTATTCTAATTCTTAACTCACAGAGGTTGTAAGATGACTAATTAGATAGTTCACATAAAGGACTTCAACACTGTGCCTGGTACTCAGTGATCTCCAAGAGTTAGCTGCTGCCCATGTGCTTTCCTATTCCTCCTCCCCCACCCTGATTCTCTCTCCCCGAGTCTGCTGATGATTTTGTATTGTTCCCGCCATCTCAAAATGTGACCAGTAAGAAGCTTTACAAGATGGTCTGCCTATGTACAGGGTCCAGCAGGGAGCCAAATTCGCTGAGTTTCCTCCTCCTTCCTTCTGTTCATTCAGTCATTCATTCCCTTATGCTACAGGAATTTGTTGAGCTTCCAGTGTGCCAGGCAGGTGGCAAACATTTCTTGAAAAGTTCAGAAGCAAACAGTCATCATGAGCTTGATAGCCAGTTACGTTTTGAGTGACATATGATATATTACCTGGCATAGTGCTATTTTGTGCATCAAGATTGGTCCAGTTGAGGCCAGGCGCAGTGACTCACACCTGTAATCTCAGCACTTTGGGAGGCCAAGGTGGGCAGATCACCTGAGGTCGGGAGTTCGAGACCAGTCTGACCAACATGGCGAAATTTTCTCTCTAATAAAAATACAAAAAAAAAAAAAAAAAGCCGGGTGTGGTGGCAGGTGCCTCCCAGCTAATCAGGAGGCTGAGGCAGGAGAATCTCTTAAACCCAGGAGGTGGAGGTTGCAGTGAGCCGAGATCGCGCCACTGCACTCCAGCCTGGGCAACAGAGTGAGACTCTGTCTCAAAAAAAAGGATTGGTCCAGTTGATATGCTGGAATAAGATGAGTTCCTAAAGGGCCTCGTGACTTACAGATTCCCTTCCACCTGGACTGATTAAAAAGCCAACAAGAAAAGTTATTTGTCAAATATAGAACTTTGCTACTCGAAGTGTGGCCCACAGACCTGCAGCATTAGAAGCCTGTTAGAAACATAGAATCTCAGCTGCCTGAATTCAGACCCCCTGAATCAGAGCTACATTCTAAAAAGCCCCCAGGTGATTATGTGCTCGAAAGTTCAAGAACGCTGCTGTAGAGTATCATTTATTATCACCATCGCTATTATTAACTAGTCAGAAAGAATCTATGAGTTGTGAATTTGACTTTTACGGCCAATTAAGCCTGTTTTTTTTTTTTTTTTGGCACCAAAAGAGAAGAAGTAAACACCGTCATTCTATTTGTGAGAACCCAGTTTTTATTTTTAGTTCACCTGCGTCTTCCTTTCATTAAGAAAATAGTCTTAATTCAATAGGTAGAGCCAGCAAAAAAGGGCTTAGTTAGACACACATTCTGCAAGCCTCAAACCTCTTTTACTGTCATGCAGCTGAGCTTCAAATGACAACCTGCCTTTGAGTTTTATAATCACTGAACTCCCGACACCCTGCTGTGATAGAACTGGTCGCTTCTAGCCAGACAGTCCCAACAGTGGGGACCTGCACAGGCCTCCTCTTTTAAGATGGAAGCTATTCTAAAGGGGCCATTTCCTTCATAAGTACTGGTGGATTAAATTTGAACAATAAAATATTTAAATTATGTAAAACCTAATATGAGTTCATGTCCTTTGTAGGGACATGGATGAAATTGGAAATCATCATTCTCAGTAAACTATCGCAAGGACAAAAAACCAAACACCGCATGTTCTCACTCATAGATGGGAATTGAACAATGAGAACACGTGGACACAGGAAGGGGAACATCACACTCTGGGGACTGTTGTGGGGTTAGGGGAGGGGGGAGGGATAGCATTAGAAGATATACCTAATGCTAAATGACGAGTTAATGGGTGCAGCACACCAGCATGGCACATGTATACATATGTAACAAACCTGTACATTGTGCACATGTACCCTAAAACTTAAAGTATAATAATAATTAAAAAAAAAGAAAATAGTCTTAGTTCAATAGGTAGAGCCAGCAAAAAAGGGCTTAGTTAGACACACATTCTGCAAACCTCAAACCTCTTTTACTGTCATGCAGCTGAGCTTCAAATGACAACCTGCCTTTGAGTTTTGTAATCACTGAACTCCCGACACCCTGCTATGATAGAACTGGTCGCTTCTAGCCAGACAGTCCCAACCAACAGTGGGGACCTGCACAGGCCTCTTCTTTTAAGATGGAAGCTATTCTAAAGGGGCCATTTTCTTCACAAGTACTGGTAGATTAAATTTGAACAATAAAAGATTTAAATTATGTAAAACCTAATATAAAAAGCTAAAAAGAAGTAGCAGTCTTTTAAGGTCTCAGAAAATAAGTACTTTTTCTTGCTAATATTAGGCCTTGTTATTAGGATCTTAGTATTTTAACTTAAAATGACCAGCCATTTGCCTAAACATTACTTGGTTTTAGGTAGACAGCCTTCCCATTTTTAGACGTGCCAAGGTTTTCCTGTTTTCTGCAGAGCCCAGAGCCAGCTCTGAGGAGGTTCCCAATTGGCAGAGCCGAGTTCTCCTCCCGGTGTGGCCTCTGCTGAGCTGCTCTGTCTGGCAGAGGATCTTCCCTGAAGGCCCCGGCCCCTTTCCTAGTCTGTGAAACTGCTCTCTGTGGTTCCTTCCCATTCTTCAATACCTGGGCTTCATTTTTCAGAGTTGATTTTTTTTTTTTTTTTGGAGACGGAGTCTTGCCCTGTTGCCCAGGCTGGAGTGCAATGGTGTGATCTCAGCTCACTGCAACCTCCGCATCCTGAGTTCAAGCGATTCTCCTGCCTCAGCCTCCTGAGTAGCTGGGATTATAGGTGTCTGCCATTATGCCCGGCTAATGTTTTTTTTGTTGTTTTTTTTGAGATGGAGTCTCGCTCTGTTGCCCAAGCTAGAGTGCAGTAGTATGATCTCGGCTCACTGCAACCTCCACCTCCCAGGTGCAAGCAATTCTCCTGCCTCAGCCTCCTGAGTAGCTGGGATTACAGGTGCCTGCCACCATGCCCAGCTAATTTTTTTGTATTTTTAGTAGAGATGGGATCTCACCATGTTGGCCAGGCTGGTCTTGATCTCCGGGCCTCAGGTCATCCACCCACCTTGGTCTCCCAAAGTGCTGGGATTACAGACATGAGCTACCGCGCCTGGCCGCAGAGTTGATTCTTGATCACATTGTGAAGAGGGGGACATTTTGCCCTTGTGTACTCAGTTTTCTCGTATTTTCTCCACTTCCTTGCTCCAGTGGTCCTTACTGTGTTTGGGGGCTTTCCTGTTTCACCTACCCTACTTACCATCAAATCACGTGTTCTGGGAAGAGGTGAATGGTGAACACAAGCCCAATACATAGATACACAGAGACCCCCAAGACATAAATCAGTAGGGTTCTAGTTTTTGCCTCTTATTCTTTGTCTTCATTTAGGTGCAGTAGATTGGGTAGGCGGTGGGGGCCCCTTGTGGGATCAGGCTTCTGAGTTTCTCTTCTCTCCTAACACTACACAGAGCCAGTTCCCAGACTAGTAAAAGTGACTTGTCACTTATTTTTAAAATGTTATAAACCATACAATTAACAATCTAAATTCTTCAACCAATTTCTTCTTTCGAAAAATGGTTAGAACCATGAGCAGATGATCTAAGATGTGTGAGTGTCAGTGCATGTGACATTGGTCTGAAAAAGTGTTTTGGATTTAGATGTGCTTTTTTTGTCAAACATCCATTAGGTCCCAAGAGCAAGAACTTGCTGTAAGAAGGATACATGTCATGCAGTTCTCTGTTGTTTTTGCTCTGAGAGTGGGACACTTCTGTTTTTCTGAACTTAAGTCACAGGGACTTGTTTCCCAGGCTTTAAACACAGGCCCATCTAAAGCCTTTAAAAGTGGCATTTCATAAAAGGAAATAAAAATATTGGTACAGCTTGATTTAGAAAGATCATTTTTCAATGACCCTTTCAAATGGCTTCCTGCAAAGCCACAAACAATAGTTTGGCCGGTCATTCCAGCTGGACCGTGGTAGGACCAGAGGGCGGACCACTGGCTGACCCAACCTGAGACCAGTGCCTGCCCGAGAAGCTGCCTGTGTGAGCTGGGCCCTCAGGAGACACAGGCCACCCACCTGGTGGCCTTGCCAGTGCTGCCCCTCCCAGATCATGACTCTGTTATAATTACAAGTCCACTGAGTTCATGCTGTGAGGGCAGAGGTGGGGGTCGAAGCCAGCCCTGCCATTTGGTAGCTGGGGGACACATGAGGCCAGGTACTGGCTAGCCTCTGTTTCTTTTTAACATGGAGCTTCAGAATAATACCTATCCTATTAGGATATTCTTATGAGAACTAAGTGAGATGTGTGAAATAAAAGCCATTATGTATATCGTAAGCACCAAAGTGGCAGTAGCTGGTACTATCCCCTCTACTGCTAATTAGCTGCTGCTGTGGTCGTCATCATCATCATCACTGGCATCTCGTCCTTACTTCTCTCTGGAGAAGCCCAACTTGAGATCCATCTGTTGCCATTAAAAGATGTGAAAGAAGTTGCATCCCCACTGCTCCTTTTGCCAAATTGTCTAGGAAAAGATGCCTGTCAGTCCTCCCTGCTGATAGGTGTTTTTTTTAGAATTTCAGCTTTGGAGCCCAACTCCTATTCTAGTTTTCCTGAAGATGGAGCAGACCTCTAAGATGTCTTAGAGTGCTTTACATGTGTGACAGAGTATGTGCATTTCATCAGCAAGCTTGGGACTAGAAAAATTGAACTTGGGCTGGGCGCAGTGTCTCATGCCTGTAATCCCAGCACTTTGGGAGGCCAAGGTGGGTGGATCGCCTGAGGTCAGGAGTTCGAGACCAGCCTGGCCGATATGGTGAAACCCCATCTCTACCAAAAATACAAAAATTAGCCAGGCGTGGTGGCACGCACCTGTAATTCCAGCTACTCGGGAGGCTGAGGCAGAATTGCTTGATCCTGGGAGGCAGAGGTTGCAGTGAGCTGAGATCACACCATTGCACTACAGCCTGGGTGACAGAGTGAGACTCCATCTCAAAAAGAAAAAAAAAAAGAAAGAAAAAAATGAACTTGACAGATTAGTCAGGGAGTTTCCAGGCAAACCCTAGTGGTGGGCAACATTAGAATGATAGCTTCCTGGGAATTTTCAGAAGGAAAGAGGATGATAAGCCATTTTCACATAGATGTGTGTGAATAACCTAAGGATGCAAAGTGCTTGTATCTGTAATTGGTGAGGGTGTTTTCTGAATATACACACATGTACATCCATAAACACTACCTCTCTTATTACGTGCTTTTGGAGTGTTATTCACTATGATTTGGACTTGCAATTAATTTAGTTTCTGCAACAATTGAGTGCTTGCTCTGTGCCAAAATTATACTGTTTACCAACGGGGATAAAGTTATAAAGATACATGTGATTATAAGGATACATTTACATTTGAATGGCATAGAATCCCAGAACTTCAGAATCAAGGGAGACTTTTAAAACCATCTAATCCAACCCTGTCATTTTGCAGACAGGACATTGAGGCCAAGGGAGTTGAAGTGCCCTCTGCCCCAGGTCCACAGCAGGTGCGTTGGTAATCCAGGACCCATTGCAGCGGACTGGGCTCCATTTCCCAGCTCCTTTAAGTGCAACCAGCTGCCCATCTTCTGTGATCTCATTTAATCTGAACATCAGCCTTAGCAGGCATACTGGACGATCCTATATCCGCATTTCCCAGGAGTGGGAGCAGGTCCATAGGATCAGTCCTGGCCCAGGTGATGGGGAACCAATGCCCAGATCTTCTCATAGTGTGACTTGTAGCAAAACAGACTTGCACAGTTGGTGTTAGCCTCCTCCAGCAGGAGAGGCAGAGAATGTGGGATGGGGGATAGAGGATGCAGAAGGAGGTTCTGGGTTCCAGATGTGGACAATGTCAAAGGAGCACCTAAAAGTGAAGGAACACACAGGATGTGAGGGCTGCCTAGAGACCATCCACCTAGCAGGTTATGGGAGCCATGAGGACATGTGAGAGGTTGGAGGACGTGGATTGGACACACCCTTCATTTGGGCTTGGTGTCCAAATGAATTGCTTCAAGAATCTTAACTTATAAAAATATATATACTTTAAGATACTTTTTTTTTTTTTGAGACAGAGTCTCACTCTGTCCCCCAGGCTGGAGTGCAGTGGTGCGATCTCAGCTCATTGCAACCTCCACCTCCTGAGCTCAAGCAATTTTACCCCCCTCAGCCTCCCGACTAGCTGGGATTACAGGCTTGCACCACCACACCCAGCTAATTTTTTCTATTTTTAGTAGAGACTTGGTTTCACTGCATTGCCCAGGCTGGTGTCAAACTCCTGGCCTCAAGTAATCTGCCCACCTCGGCCTCCCAAAGTGCTGGGATTACAGGCATGAGCCACCACCCCCGGCCAGATACTCTTTTTTTTTTTTTTTTTTTTTTCAAAAAAACACTGTGTTCTTTCAAAAATATCAGAATGAGATTCTTCAGATCCCTTATTTATTTTCCCCCACCCCCGCCACACTTAGCCCTTCATGTAGTCAGAGCTGAATTTGAATACCACCTTGAGTGATCAATATTCATATATTTGTATAAATTTGCATTGGGTTGAGCAAGATCAGCGGCTAATCATGAGTAAACTCATTGTAATCACTTTCCTGGCTAAGTTTCTATCAGCAGGAAGATGGCAACTTCTCCTTGAAAGGGCTGGTAAGCAGAATTGGGGGTGGGTACCATTGTGGAGCCCAGACTCCGCTGTATGGAGTCTAACTCAGGCTGACTGCAGCCACCACAGCTGCCACTAGCTCCACTTCACAAACTCAGTGCTCAGGGTCCACCCAGGACCTCGCTGCCGGAAAGTGGGCATTTTAGTTAATTATGGGCTAGGCTCTGTGGTTCATTAAACACACACACACACACACATTTTCTCCTTATTCTTTGAAAATCATCACAAGATATCAGGTATATTCAGGGGCTCTCACTACCTTTTTCTTTTTATGAAAAGCTTTTCTTCTAAGTGAGCAAAAAAACAGAGTCCCCAAACAGGACTTTTAAACTGTCTTTAGTTCCCTCAGCTATCAAAGATAAGCAAATTAAACCATGAGGGTTCATTTTAAATTTATTGCATTAGTGAAGTTTTAAAGCATGATGTGTAATGGTGAAGTTGTGATGAAATCAGTGCCCCTGGCCACTGCTGGAGAGGGCAGGTGACGTGGTGCTGGCCTTTTCCAAGTTCTTGAGCAGAGCATTTCATTAGCATTTGTGATATCCCCATCCTTTGACCTGTGACCGGTTCCTGGGAGTGTATCTTAAGGAAATGATCGATAAAAATGGAGAAATAATAAACACTCTATGGCATGCTTTATAATTATGAATAAGTGGGAGGCAGTTCAGTGCTATGTAGGAAGGGAGAGGTTTAAAAAATCTGTGGTAGGTCTACCCAAGGGCCTAGTATATATCCATCAAAAATGATAAGATCTTTTAGCCTCATAGAATTGTGGTATAATATTTGCCATGAGGGAGAATAAGCCGCTGTACCTACTGCGGTTACAACTCTGTAAAACATGTATTTATTCTTTGAACCAGTGTGTATTGAGTACCTCCTTTTGTCAGGGCTTGTTCAAGGCTGGAACATGCCTACAGCTGTGGACAAGACCTTTCCCTTTCGTATCTCCTGTAGCTCGCATTGTAACTTAAGAGAAAAACCTTAGCAGTGACACAAATGTTTATTTAAATACAGTAGCAATAAGTGCTTAAAAAAAACAGGTTGTCAAGAGGGAGGTCCTCACCTAATGTTCTTATGATATCAAAAAAATATTTAAGGCCAGGCACAGTGGCTCACACCTGTAATCCCAACACTTTGGGAGGCTGAGGCAGGAGGATCACTTGAGCCCAGGAGTTGGAGACCAGCCTGGGCAACATAGTGAAACCCTGTCTCTACAAAAAAGTTTTTAAAAGTTAGCTGAGCATGGTAGCATACATTTGTAGTCCCCGCTACTCAGGAGGCTGAGGTGGGAGGATCACTTGAGCCCGGGAGGCCAAGGCTGCAGTGAGCCATGATTGCACCACTGCACTCCAGTCTGGGTGACAGAGCAAGACCCTGCCTCAAAAGAAAAAAAAATTAAAAATAATAATTACATAACTTTTTTTCCATTTTCAGTTTTTAAAATCAATTTAATATTCCTGGACTGAACTTTTTAAGATCCACTTGGCAGCTGTGACTGGAGGAGCAGGAGGAAGGGACTAGAGGGATGGAGGTGCACAGGGCTAGAAGGGTGGATGGTGCACGGAGATGGAGCTGCCCTGAGTGGCCCAGAATCCTGCACAGGAGGCCCTTCTAGATCAGAACAACCTATGGCCAGTCTGCAGGTGAAATCTGGCCCATAGCTTGTTTTTATAAAGTTTTATTGGAACACAAATGTACCCATTCAACTTATTGTCTGTGGCTGCTTTTACACTGTAACGACAGGTTAAGTTGTTGTGACAGAGACAGTATAGCCCATAAAGTCCAAAATATATCTTATTTGGCCTTTTACAGAGTTAGAGTTGGCCAGCTCTTGTTCTAGATCAGTGATGCTTGGCTATTGACCCCTTTAAATATCAGATGAAAGCTTCATGCCCTCATCCCAGAAAGATGCGTATATGTACCTCTCCACATATAGAGGTACTCATTGAGTTTCCACATTCAGGAGGTCCCAGCGCTCTTGAAGCTTCTCCATGGAGCCCTCAGGTTCATACTTCTTGACACTAGTGGAGGTAGGATTCATTTCTTTACCCCCAAAATGTTGAAATAGCTTCTCTCATCTACCAAATGAGATGAGCCTAGTGAGGAAATGAATCAACCCTTACCAGTGGGGTTTAGTGCCCAGTCAACAGGGGGGCCATTTATGTGGTTAGAGTCTAGTCAGATTTTAGACAATATCGTGTCCCACTGGCACAGAAGCAACATCCCATCCATTCTGTTTCTTTGGCTTATGGTTTGACCCCATATGGGTTATTCTAAAGGAATTATCTGGTTTATAGACATCTATGCTCCCATTCTTAATCCTCTTCTTTCTAGAGCCATTTCCTTCCTCTATAACTTCAGACAAATGTAGGTCTTCCTAAACCTCCAATTGTGCTGGCATTTGCCTTCCCGTCATTTTTGCCACTGTCCTATTTCTCTTCTTTCCTCTACTGGTAGGTTTCTTTCTTTCTTTTTTTTCTGAGACGGAGTCTTGCTTTTGTTCCCCAGTCTGGAGTGCAATGGCGCAATCTCGGCTCACCACAACCTCCGCCTCCCGGGTTCAAGCAATTCTCCTGCCTCAGCCTCCCGAGTAGCTGGGATTACAGGCATGCACCATCTTGCCTGGCTAATTTTGTATTTTTAGTAGAGACGGAGTTTCTCCATGTTGGTCAGGCTGGTCTTGAACTCCCAACCTCAGGTGATCCACCCGCCTTGGCCTCCCAGAGTGCTGGGATTACAGGCATGAGCCACTGTGCCTGGCCCTCTACTGGTAGTTTTCTTAAAGGTAAATTCTCATCCTACACAGCCAACCTTCATCCCTCCTCGACTCTCCTTAACTCTTAGGAACCTGGCCCCTGTCCCAGTTCATCTAACAAATCATAGCTCACCTTCCCCAACTTCTAACCTAACCCAAAGCATTTTAGTTTTCAAAAGTTTTTTGCTTTCTAGTATTAAAAAGTATTATGAAATAATTTTATGTAGAATTTAAAATTACATATATGCAATGATTTTTTGGTAATTTCTGTACAGTTATTTGATTTTTATAATGAAAACATTGATTTTATGTTGAAATATGTATTTTAATTTTGCAGCCACTTAGACGCAGTGATATGAATTCAGGAATGAGAAAAGGAAATCAGTCCTGCTCGGAGCTTAGCTTATCTAGGTCAGCTGAGCCGCTTGGGGAACCTGCATCCACTGCCATCTTTTACTCATGATGGTTGTTTAATTAATTTTTCTTCATACTCTGAAAGTTTCGTTGCTTCTCAGTCTTCTTATTGATTCTGGATTTATAGAAAAAAAGAACAGAAGTCTTATAATATCCATGCGGATTACAGACTCAGGCAGAGGCCAAGGCAGGGCCTACACCAAGGGCAGAAAGGTCATTTCAGTCAGACCTGAAGGTTTTGGGGGCGGAGTTGCCTTTTGCAGTTGTTTGGGTCTAAATGTGGACAGGAGAGCCAGGTTTATTCTGGCCGTGAAGAATCATGCCCCGCCCCCCTCCATGTTTTGCTATGACTTCTGTTAGCATCAACTAGAGAGAGTTTTGCTGGCCTGTCATGGTGGCTCGTAAATGATAGGCTGGTTTTGTGAACTTGTCTAGCCCATGGTTTAAGCATAGTGTGGCCATGCTAAAAACTTTTCCTGTGAACTTTCTATCTCCTTGAGAGGCCCTCTTTTTTCTGGGAAAGCATCTGGAGTTTCCAGTTCTGAATGACAGAGTAGCTTATATCAGAATAACCTTCCCTCAAATAACAATATAAGCACCAGGGAAAATGCACACGTGTATTTGAAGGTACCAAAGTGTGGCCAAAATAGGGAGAAACTGGAGGAGCTTCAGCCGCTGAAAGGAGGAACTAGCTGTTGGTGAGCTCTGCATCGATCTGGCTTTCCCCCTTATGGTACGCCCCAGACTGTGGGGGGCAGGCAGAGCTCAGACAGAAAGTGGAGGTCTCTGGTGTGATAGCATGAGTGTTCTCTCCTTTTTTTTTTTTTTTTTGATCAGTCTAGGTAAAGGTTTCTCAGTTTTTGCTAAACTTCTCAAAGAACATTTGGTTCCGTTGGTTTTTCTGGGTTTTTATTTTCCTATCCTCTATTTCATTAATTTCTGCTCTCATCTTTATGTTTCTCTCCTTCTCCTTCCTTTAGGTTTAGTTTGATCTTCTTTGCCCAGTGTCTTAAGGTGGAAGCTTACGTTATTGATTTGACATCTTTACATCAGTAAAGAAGATCTACCCCATACATTTCACTCTAAACACTGCTTTAGCTAGTATGTTGTATCTTAATTTTAATTCATCTCAGAGCAGTTTTAGTTTTCCCTTGTGATTTCTCCCTTGACCCATTGGTTATTTACAAGTGTGTTATTTAATTTCCACAAATTTGTGAATTTCTTATGTTATTGATTTCTAATTTCATTCCATATCACTGTGGTCAGAAAACATATTTTGTTTGATTTCAATCCTTGTAAATGAACTGAGGCATGTTAGGGACAGCCTAACATAAGGTCTGTCCCAAAGAATGTTCCATGTGCACTTCAGAAAAATGTGTATTCTGCTTTTGTTGGGTAGAGTCTTCTGTGATTGTCTGGAGGTCTAGTTGGTTTATGGTTTATATTGTAGTTCAAGTCTTTTACTTCCTTGTTGATCTTCTATCTGGTTGTTCTGTTATTGAAAGTGGGTATTGAACTCTCCAATTATTATTGAATTGTTTTTTACTTGAATTCTCTCAGTTTTTGCTTTATGTATCTTGGGGTCCTGTTATTAGCTACACATATATTTATAATGGCTTGGTTTTTTAATTGATTGACTCTTTTATTATGATAGGATGTTCCTCTTCACCTCTAGTAACAGATTTTTTTAAAGTCTATTTTTCTTATATTGTCACTTCAGCTTTCTTACAGTTGCTATTTGCATGATATATCTTTTTCCATCCTATTACATTCAGTTACTTATATCTTTGCATCTTAAATGTGTCTCTTGTACACAGCATATAGTTGGACCTTGTTTTTAATCCACTTTTAGTCTCTACCTTTTTATTGGATTGTTTAGTCCATTCACATTTAATGCTATTATTGCTGTAGTTGAATTTATGTCTGCCATTTTACCTCTTGTTTTCTGTGTCTTATGTCTTTTTTTGTTCCTCTGTTCCTCATTACTTTCTTTTGCATTAAGTGAATATTTTCTAATATGGCATTTAAATTATTTTAATAATTTTTAACTATACTTTCTTGAGTTATTTTCTTAGTAATTGAGCTAGGATTTACCATATGTATCTTTTTTATTATACTTTAAGTTCTGGGATACGTGTGCAGAGCAAGCAGGTTTGTTACATAGTGTGCCATGTTACACCATGTGCCATGGTGGTTTGTGTACCCATCAACCCATCATCTACATTAGGTATTTCTCTTAATGCTATCCTTCCCCTAGCCCCCGACTCCCTGACAGGCCCCAGTATGTGATGTTCCCCTCCCTGCATCCACGTGTTCTCATTCTTCAACTCCCACTTACGAGTGAAAACATGCAGTGTTTTGTTTTCTGTTCCTGTGTTAGTTTGCTGAGAATGATGGCTTCCAGCTTCATCCATGTCCCTGCAAAGGACATGAACTCATCCTTTTTATGGCTGCATGGTATTCCGTGGTATATATGTGCCACATTTTCTTTGTCCAGTCTATCATTGATGGGCATTTGGGTTGGTTCCAAGTCTTTGTTATTGTGAATAGTGCTGCAATAAATATATGTGTGCATGTGTCTTTATAGTAGAATGGTTTATAATCCTTTGGGTATATACCCAGTAATGGAATTACTGGGTCAAATGGTATTTCTGGTTCTAGATCCTTGAGGAATCGCCACATAATGTCTTCTGTCTTCCACAGTGGTTTAACTAGTTTACGCTCCCATCAACAGTGTAAAAGCATTGCTATTTCTCCACATCCTCTCCAGCATCTGTTGATTCCTGACTTTTTAATGATCGCCATTCTAACTGGTGTGAGATGGTATCTCATTGTGGTTTTGATTTGCATTTCTCTAATGACCAGTGATGATGAGCTTTTTTTCATATGTTTTCTTCTTTCATGTTTTCTTTCAAATGTCTTCTTTTGAGAAGTGTCTTTTCATATCCTGTGCCCACTTTTTGATGGGGTTGTTTGTTTATTTCTTTTAAATTTGCTTAAGTTTCTTGTCGATTCTGGATATTAGCCCTTTGTCAGACGGATAGATTGCAAAAATGTTCTCCCATTCTGTAGGTTGCCTGTTCACTCTGATGATAGTTTCTTTTGCTGTGCAGAAGCTCTTTAGTTTAATTAGATCCCATTTGTCAATTTTGGCTTTTGTTGCCATTGCTTTTGGTGTTTTAGACATAAAGTCTTTGCCCATGCCTATGTCCTGAATGGTATTGCCTAGGTTTTCTTCTAGGATTTTTATGGTTTTAGGTCTTACACTTAAGTCTTTAATCCATCTTGAGTTAATTTTTGTATAAAGTGCAAGGAAGGGATCCAGTTTCAGTTTTCTGCATATGGCTAGCCAGTTTTTCCAACACCATTTATTAAATAGGGAACCCTTTCTCCATTGGTTGTTTTTGTCAGGTTTGTCAAAGATCAAATGGTTGTGGATGTGTGGCTCTTTATTACTGCCTCAATTTCAGAACTTGTTATTGGTCTATTCAGGGATTCACCTTCTTCCTGGTTTAGTCTTGGGAGGGTGTATGTGTCCAGGAATTTGTCCATTTCTTCTAGATTTTCTGGTTTATTTGCGTACAAGTGTTTATAGTATTCTCTGATGGTAGTTTGTATTTCTGTGGGATCAGTGGTGATATCACCTTTATCATTTTCTATTGTTTCTATTTGATTCTTCTCTCTTTTCTTCATTAGTCTGGCTAGTGGTCTATCTATTTTGTTAATCTTTTCAAAAAACCAGCTCCTGGATTCATTGATTCTTTGAAGGGTTTTTTGTATCTCTATCTCCTTTAGTTCTTCTCTGATCTTAATTATTTCTTGCCTTCTGCTAGCTTTTGAATTTGTTTGCTCTTGCTTCTCTAGTTCTTTTAAATGTGATGTGAGGGTGTCAGTTTTAGATCTTTCCCTCTTTCTCCTTGGGCATTTAGTGCTATAAATTTCCCTCTAAATGCTGCTTTAGCTGTGTCCCAGAGATTCTGGTATGTTTTGTCTGTGTTCTCATTGGCTTCAAAGAACTTATTTATTTCTGCCTTAATTTCATTATTTACCCACTAGTTATTCAGGAGCAGGTTGTTCAGTTCCCATGTAGCTGTGTGGTTTTGTGTGAGTTTCTTAATCCTGAGTTCTAATTTGATTGCACTGTGTGCTGAGAGACTGTTTGTTATGATTTCCATTGTTTTGCATTTGCTGAGGAGTGTTTTATTTCCAATTATGTGGTCAATTTTAGAATAAGTGCGATGTGGTGCTAAGAAGAATGTATATTCTATTGATTTGGGGTGGAGAGTTTTGTAGATGTCCATTAGGTCCACTTGGTCCAGAGCTGAGTTCAAGTCCTGAATATCCTTGTTAATTTTCTGTCTTGTTGATCTGTCTAATATTGACAGTGGGATGTTAAAGTCTCCCAGTATTATTGCGTGGAATTCTAAGTCTCTTTATAGGTCTCTAAGAACTTGCTTTGTGAATCTGGGTGCTCCCATATTGGGTGCATATATATTTAGGATAGTTAGCTCTTCTTGTCGCATTTATCCTTTTACCATTATGTAATGCCCTTGTCTTTTTTTGATCTTTGTTGGTTTAAAGTCTGTTTTATCAGAGACTAGGATTGCAACCTCTGCTTTTTTTTTGCTTTCCATTTGCTTGGTAAATATTCCTCCATCCCTTTATTTTGAGCCTATGTGTGTCCTTGCACATGAGATGGGTCTCCTGAATACAGCACATTGATGGGTCTTGGCTTTTTATCCAATTTGCCAGTCTGTGTCTTTTAATTGGGACATTTAGCCCATTTACATTTAAGGTTAATATTGTTATGTGTGAATTTAATCCTGTTATTATGATGCTAGCTGGTTATTTTGCCTGTTACTTGATGCAGTTTCTTCATGTCGATGGTCTTTATAATTTGGTATATTTTTGCAGTGGCTGGTACTGGTTTTTCCTTTCCATATTTAGTGCTTTTTTCATGAGCTCTTATAAGGCAGGCCTGGTGGTGATAAAATCTCTCAGCATTTGCTTGTCTGTAAAGGATTTTATTTCTCCTTCGCTTATGAAGCTCAATTTTGGCTAGATATGAAATTCTGAGTTGAAAATTCTTTTCTTTAAGAATGTTGAATATTGGCCCCCACTCTCTTATGGCTTGTAGGGTTTCTGCAGAGGGATCAGCTGTTAGTCTGATGGGCCTCCCTTTGTGGGTAACCTGATCTTTCCCTCTGGCTGCCCTTAACATTTTTTCCTTCATTTCAGCATTAGTGAATCTGATGATTATGTGTCTCGGGGTCGCTCTTCTCAAGGAGTATCTTTGTGGTATTCTCTGTATTTCCTGAATTTGAATGTTGGCCTGTCTTTCTAGGTTGGGGAAGTTCTCCTGGATAATATCCTGAAGAGTGTTTTCCAAGTTGGTTTCCATTCTCCCCGTTACTTTCAGGTACACCAATCAAATGTAGGTTTGGTCTTTTCACATAGTCCCATATTTCTTGGAGGCTTTGTTCGTTCCTTTTCATTCTTTTTTCTCTAATCTTGTCTTCACGCTTTATTTCATTAAGTTGGTCTTTGATCTCTGATATCCTTTATTCCACTTGATCGATTTGGCTATTGATACTTGTATATGCTTCATGAAGTTCTCATGCTGTGGTTTTCAGCTCCATCAGGTCATTTATGTTCTTCTTTAAACTGGTTATTCTACTTAGCAATTCCTCTAACCTTTTTTCAAGGTTCTTAGCTTCTTTGCATTGGGTTAGAACATGCTCCTTTAGCTCGGAAGAGTTTGTTATTACCCACCTTCTGAAGCCTACTTCTGTCAGTTCATCAAACTCAATTTCTGTCCAGTTTTGTTCCTTCCTGGTGAAGAGTTGTGATCCTTTGGAAGAGAAGAGGCATTATGGTTTTTTGAATTTTCAGCCTTTTTGCACTGGTTTTTCCTCATTTTTGTGGATTTATCTACCTTTGGTCTTTGATGGTGGTGACCTTCAGATGGGGTTTTCGTGTGGACATCTTTTTTGTTGATGTTGATGCTATTCCTTTCTGTTTGTTCGTTTTGCTTGTAATGTCAGGCCCCTCTGCTACAGGTCTGCTGGAGTTTGTGGGAGGTCCACTCCGGACCCTGTTTGCCTAGGTATCACGAGTGGAGGCTGCAGAACAGCAAAGATTGCTGCCTGTTCCTTCCTCTGGAAGCTTCTTCCCAGAGGGGCACCCACCAGATCTCAGCCAGAGCTCTCCTGTATGAGGTGTCTGTCGACCCCTGCTGGGAGGTGTCTCCCAGTCAGGAGGCACAGGGGTCAGGGACCCACTTGAGGAGGCAGTCTGTCCCTTAGCAGAGCTTGAGCGCTGTGCTGGGAGGTCCACTGCTCTCTTAAGAGCCGGCAGGCAGGAACATTTAAGTCTGCTGAAGCTGCACCCACAGCCACCCCTTCCCCCAGGTGCTCTGTCCCAGGGAGATGGGAGTTTTATCTATAAGCCCCTGACTGGGGCTGCTGCCTTTCTTTCAGAGATGCCCTGCCCTGAGAGGAGGAATCTAGAGAGGCAGTCTGGCTACAGTGGCTTTGCAGAGCTGCAGTGAGCTCCGCCCAGTTCGAACTTCCAGGCGGCTTTGTTTACATTGTGAGGGGAAAGCCGCCTACTCAAGCCTCAGTGATGACGGACGCCCCTCCCCCCACCAGCTCCAGCATCCCAAGTCGACTTCAGACTGCTGTGCTGGCAGCAAGAATTTCAAGCCAGTGGATCTTAGCCTGCTGGGTTCCGTGGGGTTGGGATCCACTGAGCTAGACCCCTTGGCTGCCTGGCTTCAGCCTTATTTCCAGGGCAGTGAACGGTGAATGGTGAACAGTTCTGTTTTGCTGGCATTCCAGGTGCCACTGGGGTATGAAAAAAAAACAAACAAACTGCAGCTAGCTCAGTGTATGCCCAAACGGCCACCCAGTTTTGTGCTTGAAACCCAGGGCCCGGTGATGTAGGCACCCAAGGGAATCTCCTGGTCTGTGGGTTGTGAAGACTGTGGGAAAAGCATAGTATTTGGGCTGAAGTACAGCGTTCCTCACATCACAGTCCCTCATGGCTTCCCTTGGCTAGGGGAGGGAGTTCCCGGACCCCTTGTGCTTCCCAGGTGAGGTGATACCCCATCCTGGTTCAGCTCGCCCTCCGTGGGCTGCACCCACTGTCTAACCAGTCCCAATGAGATGAGCCAGGTACCTCAGTTGGAAATGCAGAAATCACTCACTTTCTCCATTGATCTTGCTGGGAGCTGCAGACTGGAGCTGTTCCTATATGGCCATCTTGCCAGCCTCCCCATATATATCTTAACTTACCAGATTTGTACTTAGTTCAAATTTATACTCTATTTCAGACTTGTGCTCACATAATTTTAGTAAGATATAGAAACGTTATTACTGTATAGCTGTATTCCGTCTTTCCCCCTTTTGTGCTATTGTCTATGCATCTATACATGTCACACCTTGAACTATACATTGTTATAATAATTATTCATATATATAATTTTTTTTCTTTGAGACAGGGTCTCACTCTGGTTGCCCAGGCTGGAGTGCAGTGGCCCAATCTCAGCTCACTGCAGCCTCAATCTCCTGGGCTCAGGTGATTCTGCCACCTCAGCCTCCCGAGTAGCTGGGATTACAGGCGCACGCCACCATGCCCGGCTATTATAATTTTTTGTATTTTTAGTAGAGACAGGGTTTCTCTAAGTTGCCCAGGCTGGTCTCAAACTCCTAGAATCAAGTGATCCTCCTGCCTTAGCCTCCAAGAGTGCTGGGATTACAGGCATGAGCCACCACGCCGGGCCTATTATCTTATATATTTTTATGTCTTCTAAAGTAGATAAGACAGTAGATTAGTGTGTATTTACAGAGTTAGCTATATTAACCATTTTGTTTACCATTTCTAGTTTTCATTTGTTCCTGTGAATTTCATTTACTATTTGGTATACTTCCTTACTCCAATACATCTCTAATCCCATGTAGCTCCTTTGTGCCCTTATTTTTACCTGTATTACATTTCTATGTGTTATAGGCCCAGCAATACAGTCATATACATATTGTTTTATACAGCTGCTTTTAAAATCAGTTAAGAAAATGAAGGAGAAGAAATATGCACATATGTGTCTTTTATAATTACTGATGCTGTTCATTTTGTCATAGGGATTCCACTTGGTCTGGGGTCATTTGCTTTCAGCCTAAAAATCTGTCTTTTGGGTTTCTTATCAGGCAGGTCTGTTAGCAACAAATTCTCTCGGTTTTTATATGGGAATATATTTCATCTTCATTTTTGAAAGATAGTTTTCCTGGATGTAAGATTGGTTGACAGTTTTTCTCTTTCAGCGCTTTGAATATACCACTTCGCTGCCTCTGACCTCTTTTGTTTCTGATGAAAATTCAGCAGTTAATCTTTCTGGCAATGAGTGATTTTTGAAAGCTGGGTATATTGCTGGGGGCTGAAGGCCACCATATTTACTGAGTGTGGCATTTCACTTATGGGCTTCTGAAGAGCAACTCATACTTCTTTAGTGTCCCAGAGCTGCACTGGCTTTGGTGACAGTTTCCTTTGTTTGAGGGGATTTCTAAGGCATTATTTGCATAAAGTCCAACAAAAACATTTCAGATGCTTTTGGCAAAGATAAAATGCAAAAAAGAAAGCCTCGTGATAGTCTAGAAAGATCAAGGACCTTGTAGTGAGAAAGACCTGAGTTTGACTCTCAAATAATAGATCATGAAATCATTTTAGTAAATTTCCCCAGTCTTTGTTTCAGTGTAGTCAGCCCTCCACGTCTGTAGATTCAACCAACCATGGATTGAAAATATTCAAAAACGAAAATGTTGCATCTCTACTGAACTTGTACAGACTTTTTTCTTGTCATTATTGCCCAAGCAATACAGTATAACATCTGTTTACATAGCATTGACATTGTATTAGGTATTATAAGTAATCATATATAGGAAGATGTGCATAGATTATAAGCAAATACTGTACCATTTTATATCAGGAACTTGAGCATCTGTGGATTTTGGTATTTGAGGGAGGTCCTGGAACCAGTCCTCCATGAATACCAAGGAATGACTGTGTATGTATAGATGTATGTGTGCATGTGTGCATGGACGAATGGGTGGGTGGATGGACAAATGGGTGGGTGGATGGATGACTGTTGGCAGGCAAAAAAATAGAATATACCAGGTTCCCATATAAAGATTTATTTGTTGCTATGAGTCATGGTCCAGAATGTTTGAAAGTTGCTGTTCCAGTCCATTTATTGGGTTGGAAGAAGGCCTGCTCTGGGATTTTTCCAGTACTGGAAGGGCCTCTGCTTGCCCTTGGGTATATCCTAAGCACTTTTCCCTCCTGCCTTGTTAGTCTCTTAACTCTGTTTTACTTTTTAGCAGAAAGAAAATGTGCCCAACTCACTGCTGTTCCTTCAAAATTGTTGCACATAGCCACCACCTCATACAAACTCTCACAACAGCCATGACGACAGGAGTTACATGCAATTTCCTGTCTTTTTCAGTCCACCCTCAAATACCACTTATCAGAAAATGCTGACAATGAGTTGGTGCTGAGAGAACTTTCAATTCACTTTTTTAGAGGATTCTGAGACTTTTCATTAATGATTCATTCATTCATTTCTGGAGAACATGACTTTGTATTCAGCAAGGTTTGGGCTAGTCAGTAATTTTAAGTGCAATAGAAGGGCAGGCAGGTGAAACTGTTTTTGCTACGTTGCTAAACACATTTATGCTCAATGTTCTCAGCAGATAAAATTATCCTGATTGAACAGGCCATTAAAGCTTGCTTTGCCAGAAAATAATTCAGTGGAGAGTTCTGTCACATTGCTAACAATGCATTTGGAATGAGTAATTCCTACAGCTGATAAAATATTTTTTATTAACCTTCAGGAGGCATTGAAATGATGAGTTTAGGCCTGAACAAGATTTCAAATTTTTGGAAATGCATCCAACCTTGTTTCAGAAATTTTGCTCCATCTTTGTAGAAATTCAAAAGCGTTCACTGACATTCCTTAGAAGCATTATCCAAAACTCCCTTCTAGATCCTGGACTTGGTTTCCCCCCACCCACAAACTCTGCTGCTGCTCTATTCTTTCCCGTGCCCTAAGGCCTGCCCCACCTAACTCTTGTCCATGAAATGCAGACTCATTTTTACATGCAGAATTAGCCTGGCATAGTGGCTCACATCCGTAACTCCAGCATTTTGGGAGGGTGAGGTGCGGAGGATTGCCTGACCCCAGGAGTTTGAGACCAGCCTGGGCAATGTAGTGTTAGTAATGGTGAATCCATAGGATCTACAGCAACCTCAGTTTTTGCTTCTCAGAGGAAAAAAAAATTGTCTGAGGGTCATCAGACAGAATGAGAGACCAAGGCAAGTTTTAGAGCAAGAGTGAAAGTTTATTAAAAACTTTTAGAGCAGGAACAAAAGGAAGTAAAGTACATTTGGAAGAGGGCCAAGTGAGTGACTTGAGAGATTCAAGTGCATGGTTTGATCTTTGTCTTGGGATTTCATATGTTGGCATGCATTCAGGGGGTTGTGTCTCGTCTCCCCTGATTCTTCTCTTGGAGTGGGCTGTCCTCATGCCCAGTGGTCTGCCAGCATTTGGGAGGGGAGCATGTACAGTGTGTTTAGTGAAGTTGTACACATGCTCACTTGAGGCATTTCGCCTGTACCAGTCGAGTGTTCCTGGAGGAAGGTCATATACCAGTTAAACTCTGCCATTGTGCCTCTAAGTACACATGCTTGAGCCCACTCACCCAACTCCTGAGATCTTATGGGGAAGCTGCTGATCACCTGCTTCAGGTGTTTATCTGTTGGGAGACTGCCATTCCCTGGGGGCAGCTGTAACCAAATATTATTTTAGAGAGACAGTTTTACAACTGCCTGACCATCACCTGATGGTCGCCTGACAGTCCTGGTGTATGGGGTAGGGGAGGGCTCTCTCCTGTCCTGCTCATGTCTGACTAGCTACATGCTCTAACAATAGGAGACTCTGTCTCTACAAGAAATAAAATGATAAAAAACATTAGCTGTTCATGGTGGTGCATGCCTGTGGTACCAGCTACTTGGGAGGCTGAGGATTGCTTGAGCCCAGGAGTTTCAAAACCAGCCTGGGCAACATGGTGAAACTCCATTTATACAAAATACAAAAATTGGCCAGGTGTGGCGATGCACGTCTGTAGTCCCAGCTACTCGGGAGGCTGAGGCATGAGTATTGCCTGAGCCCAGAAGGTTGAGGCTGCAGTGGGCTGTGATTGCACCATTGCACTCTAGCCTTGGTGGCAGAGAACACCCTGTCTCAAGGGAGGGGAAAAAAAAACAGAGTTAATTAGGTTTGAAGAAGACAGCCAAAGAAAACAAAGCAGCACCTCACACAGGAATGACTCTGAAATTACCTGCTCTCTTGGTTCACCTGTTAGTGGCTTCCTCCACAAGGAGACAGTCAAGAAATCTAAGAGGCTACATGGAAGCACTGTGGAGCCACAGAGCAGAGCATCTTCCCAATGTGTATAGCTCTGGGGATCTTCAGGGGTCAGAAGTGTCCAGGATTAAAACAAGATCCCCAGCATGTACAATTCGAAGGGGTAAACCTGGAAGAGAAGATGTCACGTTCTGGGGTTTTGCCCAAATCCCAACATTTTCATCGGCTCCTGGGAGAGCATCAGGGCCTTTCTCCCATGATTACAATTCATGAGACCACAGTTTTGTATTATAGCTCACCTCTAGCAGGTAAGTTCTGTCTTCCTTCCCTCCATCCACCTGCCTAAATCTCTTAGTGGGAGAATAAATTGCTATGTATCAATTGTTTTGTTTCTCTTGACCCACACATTCTTGTCTGGCACTTGCTTTGCAAGGATACATTTGCGAGTAAGAGGGGAGGAAGTAACAAGTATTTTTATGCTTCATTTCAGGATGTGGCAGGGACATTTTTGATGGTTTCATTACTTAATTTATTTGGAAACAGCACTAAACCAGCTTTTATTTATGAAAAAAATTATATATGTTTGTGGGGGAGAGACTTTTACATGGATAAAGCTCACACCAGTTAATTGGTATTCACACTATGACTAGAAAAGTGAAATTTCTAGAAAATTTTAAAGCAAGAAGAAAAACTAAGGCATACAGAATTGCAGTTTGGTCTCTCTAGTTTCATTTTGTTTCAGTTCCTCATTTATATTGTTACCAGAGTAATCCTTCGGAAACACAAGCTTGATCCTATTACTCCTTCCTTAGAGTTGCTTCAGGGGGAAGCCCGCAGTGGGGTCAGGACGATAGACATGGATTTGGGTCCTGGCCCAGCCACTTACCCTGTGGTTAATCTTGAGTCTGTTACTTAACTACTTCAGCCCTGCATTTGTCCTCTGTTGAGCAAGGATGATGACACCTCCCACCCGCACAGAGCCATCACATGGACCACATCGTGGCATGTGTGTGAAGGGCCTGCAGCATTGGCACAGGGTGAGCATTCTAGGAAATGTAAGCTGCTGTGGTTCCAAGTCATTAATATGAAGTGTCTCTTCCTGGCCTGCAGGACACTGTCATGGCATCCATTATATGGTCCTTGCCTGGTATTTAATTTGAATTTTGTAACCCGTCTCTCCTTCTCTGTGTCCAGTTTGCCTTTGGCCCACAGTGCCCAGTATGTTGGAGGGAGCCAGAAAAGCCTGTGAAACTAGCACCAAACAGTTTGTCTACTTTTAAGAGCTTGTGGCCAAAAATTTAACAGGAAGGGAGTTCAACTAAAAGATAGCTTGGGTATTTGGCTTTCCATTTCTCCCATTAGCACTAAAGAAAACTGAGAACCAGTGACTCTGAGGACATTCTCCAAAGTGAGAATGCTATTTCATGAGCTGCCACCTATAGTTCTTGCTGCCCACACTGAAAAAAAAACAAAAATCTGTGTGGTTTGCCTTGAAATAAAATAGGAAACATGCAGCCTTTAAAGACTAGGATTTGACATAATGCAGATCAAAATAAAATAAGTCATGAATCAGTAGGACTTTCACCCAGGGCTTTGAAGTCTTTATTTTTATGATTATTGCTACCGCAGAGCAGAGCCGGCTGCATAAACACCATTTAGAATAGCTGAAGGCTGGCATTGCATAAGAAAATGGCAACCAGAGCGATTTCCCTGAGGGTCCATAAGTCCTAATTCTGTTTAATGTGACAATTCCTGAACAACTCTGGCTTCTTCACAGAAATATGCCTGGGAAGTTCTGGGAGCCTGGCCGTCTAAAGCCCGCCTGAGAGTGAACTAGTCTTCAGTGTTTACAGACAGAGAAAATATATCCCTGGGGTTTAAAAAAATAAGTGGGTGTTCATGTAAGAGGGTAGGAATGGGGAGCTATTGTAAACTGCCGGCTTGGTCCTACTCATAACTCATTTTCTTTGGATTTGAGTACCTAAATAATTATTAATCCTTTCCCCCTTTGTGTTGGCTTTCTCTCTCTTCCATCTTCCTTTTCCTCGTCCCTACACTTTCTGTTGCCATATCTGACTTTTGATACCTCAGGGGTAAACATGCTCCTACTATTCAGTTTTCTTGTTGGGTGGTTTCTTGGGTTAGGAAACCATCTCTCTCCTGTGTCTGTCTTACACATTCTTTCAGCCTGTAAACTTGAAAACATCAAAGAGGAAGAAAATTCTAGAAAGGGAGAGCAGTGGTTGGGTAAATCAACATGGTTTGTTTGAGGAAACAAGTTATCATCAGCTTGCAAACCTGGGGCAGATCCCTTTTTTGCTTACAAGCTAATGTTGTAACAGGCATGGCTGGCATTTCCTGCCAAATTTGGGGTTCAGCATTTCAGTAGGAAGTGCCAAGTGCAACTCCGCCTTCTCAGCCTTCCTTACTGGCATGCATCTTAGGCGATGTAAACCTTGGAATCTATGGAAGGGCATGTCTGGTGCAAATCATGGCGTGGCCATCCCTGTGTTTCCGCTCTCACTTGGGGTTTGCCACGCTCCCCTTTCCTAGACTCTCACAAAATAGCCACAAAATCCTCCAGAAATCAGTGCTATCTTCAGAACTGCTTCTACTTAGAATAATTCATTTCAATAATTACTCACAAATTTAGTGCCTAATTTGGAAAGAAGTATTTATTTTATTTGCCCTAAAACTGTCTTTTTTTGCACTTCAAAGAGCCAGTATTCCAAGAATTACTGGGCTGTGCATTCCTCTCCTAGGTGCTCAGTAACCATATGTGAAGAGACGTTTGAATCCTTGCAGTCTAGAGGCAGCCTCCCCAGGGCAGGGCACTGACCTCCTCTCTCTCCCCTGACCGAGAGCTCCATGACAGGGGTAGCCTAGAGCAGCATCCTTTCCTGCAAAATCCTCAGTGTTTGTTGAATGAAGGTGTGGTTCCTCTGTGTTACCCTCAACATCTAGCCCATCACTCAAGTCACTTTTAAAATTATTGATGTATAATTCACATAACATAAAATTAATGATCAACCATCTTAAAGTAAACAATTCAGCGGCATTTAGGAGAGTCATATCGTGTGCAACCATCACCTCTATCTAGTTCCAAGATATTTTTATCATCCAAAAAGGAAACCTCAAACCTACTAAACAGTCACTCCCCCTTCCCCTCTTGCCCAGCCCCTGGCACCTACCAATCTGGATTCTGTCCAAAGTAAGATTTACCTACTCTGGATGTCTTGTGCAAATGGAGTCATACAATATGTAGCCTTTTGTGTCTGGCTTTTTTCGCTTAGTGTAATGTGTTCAAGGTTCATCCATGTATCAGTACTTCATTGCTTTTTCACGGCTGAGTAATACTTTCTTGCGTGAATATACCACATTGTGTTTCTCCATTCATCTGCTGGTGGACATTTGGGTCATTTCCATCTTCGAGCTACTGGGAGTAGTGCTTCTGTGAACATTCATATACAAGTATTTGTCTGAATACCATTCTCACTTCTTTGGTGCCAAGCACATTATCTCCTAATTATCTCTGGAGTCTGCCCACTGCCATCCTCCCAGTCAAGCTACTCACCTCTGTTACTGCAGTACTCAGCTGGCATTTCTGTGGCCACCCTGGCCCTTCTGCAATTTGTAGTCTATACCATAGCCCCATGGACTTTTCAAAATTCAGATCCCCTCTTCACACCCTGCAGTGATCTTAGGATTGCTCAAGGGATAAGAAACACATTTCTTTCAGGGTATGGGGGCCCCTGCATGGCCAGGCCTCTGCAAGCTCATCTCCCCACCCTACCCCCTCCCTCCACATCTGTGCCACAGCCACACTGGCCTCTCTGTCCTGCAAACTCTCCATGCTCTGTCCCACCACAGGCCCTTTGCACATGCTGTCTGTGCTGCCTGGCATGCTCTCCCCTCCTCTTTGCCTAATTAACTCCTCTTATCCTTGAGTTCTTAGCTCAAGCATCACCTCTTTGGAGAAGCTTTCCCCAACTAAGTGAACACCAACACCAAGACCATCCTGGATGCACACAAGCTCCTGGAACCACTCCTCTGCAGCCCAGGCCCCAGCTGCAGTTTTACATGCAGGTGATTATTTGCAAGACTGTAAGCTCAGGTTGGGCAAAGGACCATGTCTATTTTACTCCCCATTATAGCTCCAGAATTGTCATGGACTTGCTGTTTGTATCCCCTGCCACCCACCAACTTGTTATGTTCAAGTCCTAATCCCCAGTATGATGGTGTTTGGAGGTAGAGTCCTTGGGAGGTAATTGGGTCATGAGGGTACAGCCCTCATCAATGAGATTAGTACCCTTATGAGAAGAGACATGAGATAGATTATCTATTCTCTGCCATGCGAGGACACAGGAAGTAGGTGACCATCTGCAGACTGGGAAGTGAGCCCCCACCAGGAATGGAATCGCTGGAACCTTGGTCTTGGACCTCCAGCTTCCAGAACTGTGAGAAGTAAATATTTGTTTTTTGAGCCACCCAGTCTGTGGTATTCCTTGAAGCAGCCCTGAACTGACTAAGATAAGAACCTAGCCCAGGATGGCCCCCATTTGGTGCTTGTTAAGTGTTTTGTTGTTGTTGTTGTTTTTGAGACGGAGCCTTGCTCTGTCGCCCAGGCTGGAGTGCAGTGGTGTGATCTTGGCTCACTGCAATCTCTGCCTCGCAGGTTCAGGTGATTCTCTTGCCTCAGCCTCCCGAGTAGCTGGGATTATAGGCACCCACCACTGTGCCTGTAATCCCAGGCTAATTTTTGTATTTTTAGTAGAGACGGGGTTTCCCCATCTTGTCCAGGCTGGTCTCGAACTCCTGACCTCATGATCCACCCACTTCGGCCTCCCAAAGTGCTGGGATTACAGGCATGAGCCACCTTACCTGGCTGCTTGCTAAGTTTTTGTCGAATGATCAGATGAGTCCATTCTCCTCACCAGAGAATGTTACCAACCACAGCTTCCCGTCCCTCTATCCATGCCAGCAGCGCTTTATTTTGGGGGACTGTACCTCCCAGCATGCAATGCTGGCTCCTGGCCCCAACCATGATTCTTGCCTCCTTCCTCCACTGGTGTATTTCAGAAATTGTGCTGCCAGGTATGGAATGTCGAAGGGGGATCTATCTCTCTGTAGTCGAGGCCTGAGGGAGCAGCCCAGTGTGTCTAACAACCAGGAGAGCACATACAGAGACTTGCTGGGTGCCAGGCCTGTGCTACCTGCTTTAGAAATAGCAAATACGTGAGGCGGGAATGATTCTTTGCCACTTGTTACAGATGGTGAAACAGAGGCACAGAATACATGAGTCATTTGCCCAAAGTCAAAACTCTTGGTAAGTGGTAGATCCAAAGTTTGAATCCAGGCAGCCTTTCTCTAGAGTCTGCGTTCTTAACCTTACTATTAAATAATGAGTGGACTTCAGCATTCAGGACGTGGAAGAATTCTTCTCATAGAAGAGAAATATGAGTGATGGCAGTAGTGTTTCCTTCTGGAGTCTGCATGGGTTTGTTTAAAGCACTGGAGTGGGCAGTAGACATTCCCACCAAGTTCTGGCTTGGGAATCCCATGGCCATTTTAAACACACAGATAACCAAACTACTCAGCTTATTTAGGACTTCACGCGCTCCTCAAGGTCCTAACAAATACAGGTTGATGTCAAGACAAATTCTCTAAAGAACCACTTTATTATAAATAAAGCTAGAGGGAAAAAATTAAGGTGAGGACTATTTGTCTTCAGATGAAAAAAACTAAGCTATTTATGAAGACTCTTGTCTTGTGTCAGTCAGCGATTTAAAAAGGAAAGAGTCAAGCCAGGTGTGGTGGTTCACACCTGGTCCCAGCTACTTAGGAGGCTGAGGCAGGAGGATTGCTTGAGCTGAGGAGTTGGAGTCTAGCCCGGGCAACATAGCAAGACCCTGTCTCTAAAACACTAAAGAGTCATGTCCTTTCTGATCATATGTTTTGAGGGGTTAATGTCTTTGGTCATTCATACTCCAGGCCCCTGTGCTGCCATCTGTTTATCACAGGCAGGTGTATTAAAACAAAGCAGGCTGGGTGCAGTGGCTCACGCCCGGAATCCCAGTACTTCAGGAGGCCCATGCGGAAGGATCGCCTGAACCCAGGAGTTTAAGAGCAGCCTGGGCAACATAGTGAGATCCCATCTCTATTCTAATTTAAAATTTTAAAAAATAAAGCAAAACCCAGCAACAAAACCTACTGATTTACTTTTGGAAACAACGATATTGTCATTTGAAATTCTTAGGATTCTTTTCTAAACATATAGATAAAAATCATTTCGAACATGAGAGGGCATAGTGGGTGAAGTTTTATTGCTACCTTGCTGGGTGATTTTAGGATGTTTCATAGTGATTAGAAATGAACCTCAAAAAGGCAGAAAGTTCCTCCAGCCAATGAAAGCTTCGCCACCAAGGAGATGGCACACTGAACAACAGCAGGTTAGATGGCCCAGGAAGGACTTGATTTTAGAAGAGCTTATGATAACATGGCACAGTATAAGTGGGAAAAGCAGAATGTGTGTGTGCATATGTGTGTGTATACTGACATATAAGATATATTGATAAAATGCACAGGAAACAGCCTAGAAGGAATTCCACCAAAAATATTAGCAGTAGTGGTCTTTGCACAGTGGTATTATACTTAATTTTTTTCTGACTCTCTGTTTTATAAATTATCCTGCACTTGTATTTATTTATAGCAGGACATAAGCCTTTATTTATTTATTTTTTATTATACTTTAAGTTCTGGGATACATGTGCAGAACGTGCAGGTTTGTTACATAAGTATACACGTGCCATGGTGGTTTGCTGAACCCATCAACCCATCACCTACATTAGGTATATCTCCTAATGCTATCCCTCCCTAGCCCCCAACCCCCAACAGGCCCCAGTGTGTGATGTTCCCTGCCCTGTGTCCATGTGTTCTCATTGTTCAACTCCTACTTATGAGTGAGAACATGTGGCATTTGGTTTTCTTTTCCTGTGTTAGTTTGCTGAGAATGATAGTTTCCAGCTTCATCCATGTCCCTGCAAAGGACATGAACTCATCCTTTTTTATGGCTGCATGGTATTCCATGGTGTATATGTGCCACATTTTCTTCATCCAATATCATTGATGGGCATTTGGGTTGGTTCCAAGTCTTTGTTATTGTGAATAGTGCTGCAATAAACATACATGTGCATGTGTCTTTATAACAGAATGATTTGTAATCCTTTGGGTATATACCCAGTAATAGGATTGCTGGGTCAAATGGTATTTCTAGTTCTAGATCCTTGAGGAATCGCCACACTGTCTTCCACAATGGTTGAACTAATTTACACTCCCACCAAGTGTAAAAGCGTTCCTATTTCTCCACATCCTCTCCAGCAAGCTATTGTTTCCTTTTTATTTATTATTATTATTATCTTTTTTTTTTGAGTTGGAGTCTTGCTCTGTCACCCAGGATGGAGTACAGTGGCGCGATCTCAGCTCACTGCAACCTCTGCTTCCCAGGTTCAAGCCATTCTCCTGCCTCAGCCTCCCGAGTAGCTGGGATTACAGGCGCCCGCCACCACGCCCGGCTAATTTTTTGTGTTTTTAGTAGAGACAGGGTTTTACCATGTTGGCCAGGCTGGTCTTGAACTCCTAACCTCATGATCTGCCCACCTTGCTGGGATTACAGGCATGAGCCACCACGCCCGGCCTATTTCCTGACTTTTTAATGATCGCCGTTCTAACTGGCATGAGATGGTATCTCATTGTGGTTTTGATTTGCATTTCTCTAATGACCAGTGATGATGAGCTTTTGTTCATATGTTTGTTGGCCGCATAAATATCTTCTTTTGAGAAGTGTCTGTTCATATCCTTTGCCCACTTTTTGATGGGGTTGTTTGGTTTTTTCTTTTAAATTTGTTTAAGTTCCTTGTAGATTTTGGATATTAGCCCTTTGTCAGACGGATAGATTGCAAAAATGTTCTCCCATTCTGTAGGTTGCCTGTTCACTCTGATGATAGTTTCTTTTGCTGTGCAGAAGCTCTTTAGTTTAATTAGATCCCATTTGTCAATTTTGGCTTTTGTTGCCATTGTTTTTGGTGTTTTAGTCATAAAGTCTTTGCCCATGCCTATGTCCTGAATAGTATTGCCTAGGTTTTCTTCTAGGGTTTTTATGGTTTTAGGTTTTACATTTAAGTCTTTAATCCATCTGGAGTTAATTTTTGGAACTGTAATTTTAAGCTGTAAGGAACATAAGCCTCTATTCTATTGTATTCTATTCTATTCTGTTCTGTTCTATTCTATTCTATTCTATTCTATTCTATTCTATTCTATTCTATTCTATTCTATTCTATTTGAGACAGAGTCTCACTCTGTCACCCAGGCTGGAGTGCAATGGCACAATCTCGGCCCACTGCAGTCTTCACCTCCCAGGTTCAAGTGATTCTCCTGCGTCAGCCTCCCACGTAGCTGGGATTACAGATGCCTGCCACAATGCCCCGCTAATTTTTTGTGTTTTTAGTAGAGACAGGGTTTCACCATGTTGGCCAGGCTGGTTTTGAACTCCTAACCTCAAGTGATCCACCTGCCTCAGCCTCCCGAAGTGCTAGGATTACAGGCATGAACCACCACCCCCTGCCATTAATTTAAAGATAAAGAAAAGAAAAGCCCATGAAATTACTATGGAAGTCTTAATTCCCATCTAGGATTAAGAGTCTTAGCATCCAAAGACCTTTGGAGAAGTAAAGAACCTTTGGAATATTCCTAAAGGGCAGAGATGAGTGATGAAGATGACGCTGATGACAATGGCCACAGTGTGAAAGTCCCTAAGGAGTGTGTTTGCACCCCACACAGCTCCTCCCTCCTCCTAACTTCACTTCAGTCTCCACAAACTTGCCACTGCATCTTGCTCTCAGTTTCATAATAGCCCTTGCAAGGTTTTTCTGTTTTTTTTTGTTTTTGTGTGTGTGTGTGTGCTCCCTTCGCTTATTTGTAACCATCTTGCTCAGGAACCATGTGGTTGGTATCTTTGGGGCACATGGAGAGGCTAACAGAACCAGCAGTCGCTCGTGGTGGGAGAGCACGTGGGTGTCACTTACCTTGGTTCTGTAAAAGCAGCTAATAATTAGCTGGTGGCGGGGGCTGAGGAAATGTCTCCTTGTTTGCTTTCTACCTTCCTCTGCATGATAAGAATGTTTAAACAAGGATGCACCATCATGCAGAATGCCTTCCTGGCCCCCATGGAAGAAGAATGGGGAAGAGCCACCCTTCAAGTGGCACACTGTGACACAGGAGCAGGAAGCCCATGGCTTCTCTTGACAAGGAAGGGTGGGACCTGAGCATTTAGAACAGGGCTTCCTTACAAAGCTCTGAATGCTAGGCATGTGGCACGGAGTGGGCATGGCCCACCAGCCCCGGCCCCTCCTGGGAGGAAAGTTGACCGATGTACTGACCTCTGTGTGAAATCTGGGTCATCAGGGCCTATGTGACCCGAGGCATCAGTGACGAAATTGACCTCAGCAGGGTGGTGACTGTGCAGCTCCAGGGAACTCACAAGTTGGAATGCATTTGGCGCATGCTTACACACACACACACACACACACACACACACACACACACTCACGGATCGATTGGTTTCTGTTTACTGAGTGTCAGTAAGTGACCCGGCTATGTTACCTTTCTGAGCCCTGGTTTCGTCGTGTGTCCAATGGGACTGTTATTCCCAACCTCCCAGGGTTGTCATGAGGACTGAATATGAGCTGTGATTAGTGCCTGCCATATCCTTGGTACTTAGTAAATGTTGGTTTCCTTTTTCTCCCCATTCCTCCCCCTGGCTTTTTTTAAAAAACAGGACTCAGGAGCCAACCTCATCATAGCTTCTTGGCCACCTGTGTCTTCTTACCATTGTTGGATTTACCCAAATTAACCTCTTGGGATTACTACCTAAGTAAATAAGAGCTTAAAAGTGAGCTCTTATTCCAGGCAGTTTAGGAAGGGGTCTTTAGGTGGAGCTCACATGGCAATTATCACAGAGAAGGAGGGAGAAAGGGGTTTTAATGTTTATGAGACTCATATTTCCTCTCTCAGTTGTATGCTAGCCCCTCCCTCCTGCCTTTTCCTCCCAGAGTTCTAGAATCATGCACTTTTAGAACTAGACGTGCCCTGGGCTGGAGTCATTTCCCCCCATCCCTTTGCTTAACAGATGGGGAGACTGAGGCGCAAAGATGTTCAGTGATGTGTGCAGGGTCCCAGAGCTCCTCTGTGCTCCTCTCCTTCCACCCATAAATGTGGCCCTCTGAGGAAACTTCCAAAGCCACGAGGAAGCAAGCCCAGCTCATTCTTTCATTACTGGAAAAGAATAATTGCTCACTGAGCCTTTAAGTGACCCAGGGAATGGCCTGCCTCTTCTCCCTCCATGAGCTCCTGGGCCAGTAGGAGTGGATCCTAGAGGCAGTGCTGTGGCAGTGTTGTGTGAGGGTTCAAAGTGGCCCTGGAGCCCCCAAGATACACTGCTCCCTGCCCTACCTTGGGCCTGCCCCCTCTGGGATGCATACCTGCGTTTGCGTTGGAGCAAAGGTAGGTACACCTTGTCTTGGCTCTGCAGGAACCCAGCTCCTCTCTTTGAAGGGCATGAGCCAATGAGAAATCTCTCTCATACAGACTGAGGGAGAAAGAAGGTTGAAATACTCCTTGCTGTTGCTTTATGACCATGTTACATCCAGTGTGTGAGCTCCTGCCTCAGCCCTAAGGAGAGTCAGGGCATGTGCAAGCCACTAAGAACCATGAAGTCCCTTGGCACTCAGTAGACCTCAGCAGAGAAAGTGTATTTCTGCCCTGTAGGCCATGTGGCCTTTAAAAATATTAATATCTTGATATTTTAAATATCCTAGAAAAACTTTGTAGTAGGCTTCTTTGTTATATTTAGCAGGCCAAACATGGTTAATATTTAGTTTATACTTGGACATAATTTGGCTTTTGCGTTCTCACTTTTCTCGTAGAGTAAATTGACTTTCATTTTTATTTTAAGTTCTGGGGTACACGTGCAGGATGTGCAGGTTTGTTACATAGGTAAACGTGTGCCGTGGTGATTTGCTGCACCTATCAGCCCATCACCTAGGTATTAAGCCCAGCATACATTAGCTATTTTTCCTAATGCTGTCCCTTCATTGACATTTTGTAATGACCCCAGGCATTCCTCGGTTGCAGCCCCCGTGTGCTCACCCACAGATATCCTCAGGTTCAGTGCCTTCTAATATCGATTGTTAACATCCCCATACGCAAGCTCCTGGCATGCGGAGACCCTTGCTTACCATTCACATTTCTAAAAATGTTGCCTCTGTCATTTGCCCTGTGTCCTATTGTATTCTAATGAAAGTTCAGTCTCCTGACCTTGCACGGCCTAAGAAAAGGGCTTCTTTCTTTTATGGTAAGGATTTGTCTTTTTAAGGAGAACTCACCTGTGCATCTTCATCCACCAAAATAGATTGCGTTTTCAGTGCTACTGCTGAGAACACACGGGAAAGTGTTACCATTTGCAAAACTCATTGTCAAAGGGAAGTCACGTCCAGAGTCAGGAAAGCAAGTGAAACACCCACCTCGGTGTAGCAGCTTCATCTGGAAATTTGACCTAGAGGGTTCAAAATGAAAACATGCCCTCCCCACCCATCCAGGAAGCAGGATGAGGATGGCCATTCAGAGTTTACTTTAAAATGCCTACCAGTACTATTGATATTCTGCCACCAGCTGTGTGGTCACCATTAGCAACACATCTTTATAAATTGCTCACAGAGTCCCAGGTTGCATTTTAATTTCACTGGAAGGGAAAGACTAAAGGATCTCTGAACTTAGTGGTAGCTGGACAGACCACTGAGTGGAGTTGGAACACCTTTATTTTTATTATTATTATTTTAATTTATTTATTTTTGAGACAGAATATCACTCTGTCACCCAGGATGGAGTGTAGTGGCGCGATCTCAGCTCACTGCAACATCCGCCTCCCAGGTTCAAGCGATTCTCCTGCCTCAGCTTCCTGAGTAGCTGGGATTACAGGCACGCGCCACCACGCCTGGCACGTATTTTGTATTTTGTATTTTTAGTAGAGACAGGGTTTCACCATGTTGGTCAGGCTGGGCTCGAACTCCTGACCTCGTGATCCACCCGCTTCGCCCTTCCAAAGTATTGGGATTACAGGTGTGAGCCACTGCGCCCGAACCACCTTTATTATTTTTATTTCCGAGTGAGCACCAGATGAATTATGGAATATTCTTTTCAGAAAGAGGGAGGAGCCAAAGTAGGAGAAAAAAAGTCCAAAGGTCCACAAGCAACATATCGGTTGGTTTCAAGCCTTAGAACCCCTTGTCACTGCAGAGTCACCTGATCCAGGGCTGACCCAAGATACAACACAGCTCAAGGGTGTAGCCAAAGTAGTCTTTCTTTTAGGACTTGGCGTTTCTAAATGCCAGCACCTTGTACATCTCGTAGATTGGAGTTTAAATGTCTGACTTTCAGAGGCATTTGAACCAGAGTGACTCCATCTTGAATAGGGGCTGGGTAACCTACTGAGGCTGAGACCTACTGAGCTGCATACCCAGGTGGTTAGGCATTCTAAGTCACAGGATGAGGTAGGAGGTCAGCACAAGATACGGGTCATAAAGACCTTGCTGATAAAACAGGTTTCAGTAAAGAAGCCGGCCAAAACCCACCAAAACCAAGATGGCAATGAAAGTGACCTCTGGTCGTCTTCACTGCTCTTTATACACTAATTATAATGCATTAGCATGCTAAAAGACCCAATTTTACCCAATTTGGTCTGATGCTGGAGAAACAAATCGGGAAACTGGGATCCCTAGGAGAGATTCCACTGAGTCATTCATTCAACAAATGCCCATTGCGTACCTACTGTGTGCCATAGTGTGACGGGCTCAGTATATTGCCTCATTCATTACCTCACAAGGTTATCTGTTAACAGCCACAAGTCAGAGGCTTTTGACGTACAGGGTCCCGGGAGAGCCAAAATAGTATTTGTTTGTTTGGAATAATAAAAGCTGTCTTCCCAGGCCACAGGAATTAAAACTAGGAGTGCTAAATCAGCAATTGTCTAGCCTTGCCTGAGCTTCTCAAACTGTACTTTAGAATTGCTTGGGGGAACTTGTTAGAAGTACAAACCTTGGCCAGAACCTCAAAGAACCAGACTCAGTCAATCCAGGATGGGGTCCACCAATCCAAGGTTTTAAAAACAAGAACCAGATGAGGATAGGTGATGAGTTAGCCACTGGGGATTCAGAAACCCGAGAGGGTGGGGTGGCAGTAGTTGGGCTTTGCAGGCCAGACTGGTCTGGGACACTTTGTGATGAACACAAACCTTCCCTCTTCCATTTTGACCTTTCTGCCCTGGTGGGCTGCTTTTACGTAAGAGTATTATTTCTTCCTTTTGTAGGCAAAGCAAAAAGTGTGAGAACCAGCTGCTCTAAATAAAACAATTGAAGGTGGAGTTCAGATTGAGAGCTCTCAGAGGCTGCTTTTGTTTTCCTTTGAAATTTTTGGGAGAAAGGAGCCAAAGATTCAGTAGAGGGGGCCAGCCCCAACACTTTTGAATCTGCCCTGCCTCCCCTGTTCCACCTGTCTAGGCCAGGAAGTAGAGCAGCAGGAACCAGCCCTGAGTTCAGACCCTCCCACTAACTGTGTAACCTTGAATTTGAACTCGAGCTTGGGCTTAACCTTTCTGTGCAGCACTGTACTCATGAATAACTGGTAGCATTTACCTCCTGTGGACTGTGCCAGGAATAATAAAGACGGTGCGTGCAATGGCATCTGCCTTGGTACAGGTCAACAGGAAGGCTCTAAACCAGGATTCTCCAGCTTGAGAAGCTCGTAGCTCAACTGGGGCCTTGAGAAAATGATGCCGATTCTCTTGCAGCAGGTCTAGGGTGGGCCTGTGAGTTTGCATTTCTGGCAGGCTCCCAAGTGAGGTTGATGTTGCTGGTCCAGGGACCACACTTTGAGTAGCAAGCATCTGAAAGGTGCTCACCTCCTTAGGTTTTCTGTGAATAGTTAGTGCAGATAGCTAAGTTAACAATTCTTTTTTCAGTCCTAAAAATAGAAGAAAATACTTACTCCTTCCTTAAGTCTGGTCATGAAAATTAGGACATAGAATGCTTGTAGCCATAAACACTTATCTCCCTCGTCGCTCAAGTTATTAATTATCCCTAATAACGTAAATACTGAAGAAGAAGGCAGAGCGAGGGGTCGGTGATCTGCTCTGTGGGCTGAGAGAGGTTATTAAGGACAGGGCTTCAGGCATACAGAATAAAGATGGCCCTTAAGGGTCAGGGATTCTGCTTCCTTAGGGCTCCTAGAGCTTACCTGTGAGTGAAAAGTTTTAAAATATTAATAGAAAGCAAAGAAAAATGAGAATGTCTTTTCTTCATCCATGAAATCAACTTGAACCTATCAGAGTCATCTAGAGGGGCTGTTAAAATGCAGACTTCTAGGCCCCGCCCCTGAGAGTCTTTAGTTAAGTAAGTCAGGGGTAGAGCCTGAGAATTTGCATTTTGAACACATTCCCAGGTGACACTGGTGCTCACACTGTGACCAGCTCAAAAGACCACCTGTGAGAGCCACGAGCATGGGAATCAGTGCTGTCAGCCTGGGCCACCTCTTCAGACTTCCGACCCCTCCCATCAAAATGGTGTTGCCAGGAAGGGGTTTTTCTAAGCCAGGGTGGGGTTTGGGTATGAATGGGAGATACAATTGTCCTCAGGTATCTGAAGGTCCTCCTGGGGGTTAGGAGAGATTAGGTTTCTGGAAAAGGAGAACAATCCTGGTGGCACCACTGCCTGCAGACAGGGAGTCACAGCACCATGGTGTGTTCCTTCTCCACCTCCAGGGCTGGGCCTCTCTGATCTACCTGGTTGGCTGATCCCTTGGTAGGGGGGCGGGGTGGGGCGCGCTTCTTAAAAATAGAGCTTTCCAGGGTGCATCCCAGGAGATTCTGATGAACAACCAGGTTTGGGACCCCCTGCGAGGAGAATAGCAAAGCACCAGCTGGGCACTGGAGAGCTGCTCTGTTTTTAATGATTCCTGGATGCAGCACTAATGATCACTCAGCAAGCAAATGATTCCCTGGCAGGAAATGGGACCCTTTGTGAAGTACATTTCCTTGCAGGATCCCTAAAGTTATAGTCGATAAATTCCGGCTGCATCTTCCAAAGTGTTTTATTTCCCATCTGAGGATGGCTTCCAGCCAGGAGCATCTGGCCAAGGGGACTTATCCAGGGTAAAACCCCACCCTCTCCGCCTTCCCCACTCCCTCACCCCTGTCAGCAGTGACTCTCTCCACAGCCACTCTGCTCTGGGCTGTGTTGAAAGTAGAACCTATAAAAGTCACGGATGAGCAAATTCCAGAGAGAATACTTCCCAGACAAACTCAGCAGCAGAGAACATATCTGTATGCAAAGAGTCAGGTTACAATGGAGGCAGTTACTTGGATAATAGCCTAAGGAGAAATTCCCACCACCCCGACTCCCCGCATCCCCGCCCCCCCTTCCCCGCCTCTGCTTTGTTTGTCATGCTGTCATGCACAGATTTGAAGACTGCAGTCTTGCCTTGAGTTTTCTGATTCACCAGCAGATGCTTGAGAGCATCACTGGGTGCTGTGCTCTGTGCCAGGTAGGGGTTTATAAAGGAGGCTCAGGTACAGTCCCTGCCCTGTGGAGTCCACTGCTGGAGAAAGATAGATGCTTACATGACTAACTGTAAAAGCAGCATCACTCCTAGAATAGCCCATTTCTAAAGTAGACCTCCCAGCACTCTCCCTCCCCTTGCCTGGTTTCATCTTCCCCACAGCGCTTGTCCCTCTAGAAATGACTAGCTCAGTACTCAGTAATGAAGTACTGGTGCTTCATCTTCCCTCTTACAAATAAAGCAATGTGAGGGGAAAGACCAGACCTTTAGACCCTGGCCTCTCCCAACCATTGTATGTGGGCTGCCCAGGGGGCATGAGAGTGGCTTTCTGCAGCAGAGGCGTTGGGAGGCTCTGCTGAGAGGGTGGCTGCTCACACACCACCAGGATCTGGGGCAGAGGCTGAGGGAGGACCTAGGTGGCCACAGCAGCTCTCAAACCCAAGCGTGCATCAGAATCTTCCAGTGGGTTTGTTCAGGCACAGATTGCTGGGCCCACTTCAGAGCTGCTGATCCAGTAGGTCTAGGATTTCTAGCACGTTCTCAGGTGATTCTGTGGCTACTGGTCCCTAGACCACACTTTGAGGACCACAGAGAGGTGCATCAGCATGGCCATGACGGTGAACTTAGTGAATAGCTGCAGGGTGGGTCCAGTGACGGACTTCTTAGAAGCTATGCCAGTGACCCCCGTGAGAGAAGACAGGACTCTGAAACAGGCTCCAGCAGTGGGGCTGGAGAACAGAAAGGAAGCACCCCAGACACATGCGACAGTGGAATCAGTGCGCTGGTGGGAGGCGAGGAAGGAGTTCGAGCAGCAGGAAGGATGGAAGTGCTTTGGACCAAGATGGGCACTGGGTGGAGGAAGGAATAGTGTGTTCCCTTTGGGACCTGCTGCTGTGAGGGGCTAAGGAGACCTCCAGGTGGAGATGTTAAGGAGGCAGTGGGAAGTGCTTTTAAAACTCAGGAGAGCAGCTGGCGACGGGTACAGATGCTGGGGTCTTCTGGATAGGGGTGTAAGCTGCCTCAGTGGGGCTGAATGAGTCCTTAAGCGGAGAGAGTGGTGATGTGCTTGGAAGGAAGCCAAGAGGCTCTCACTCGTAGGGGTGGTTAGAGAAATAAACGAGTGGAGTGCTCCAAGGCTTGTGAAGCACAAGGGGGCGTGACCCCAAGAGAAGGGGTTGTGTTTGAGGCATGAGTTAGAGGAGCTGGTCTCCATACTTTGAAGTGGATAGTTGTTCCACTCCTCATCCTACTGTGTGCAATTTTATTTTGCCTCAGTGACAGTCACTTTACAGCCATATTGGTGCAACATGCATTAGCAAAAGAAGTGCATGCCGCGTGCACGTGTGTGGGTGCAGCAGCAGCTCTCTGCAGCAAGAGGTAAACAAGAGAAGCACTACAGTGGTTCAAGTTGAAGCTGGAGGTCATTTTTTGCCCCTGTAAGCTGAGCCCTGAAGAAGAAAGTCACCATGTATCCATCTTGTTACCTTTTTGGATTTAACGCTGATCCAGATCCTCCTGGGACCTTCAATCCACTGCTTTTACAAGGATGAAAAGGATTCTGATGACTTTTTTTGAACTGTTTGGGCAGGAATGCTACAGAGAGAATCAATTTCTGTGAACTGAGAGTCCCCAGGTGATAATTTGGTGTTTCACACACAGGCAGTTTTCTTTTTAATGTGTGGTGCTTGTTTAGTCGTCTGGCTCTTGCAAACCCTAGTGTTTGAAAAACAGGGATGTAGTTCAGCAGTGTCTGAATAAGGCTGATGACTCAGAATCATGCAGTGCCTGGCTTCTCAGGCCGCTGCCAGCCGGGACTGCTTTAGGTGCGAACGCACGCTTCTGACCTGTGCTCTGTCTTTGCAGTTCTGCACGGAGCTAAACCAGCCGACCCTGCCCAACATCCGCAAGTGGAAGGGGCCCCGGGGATGCTGGAAGGCTGTTGTTGCTGAGAAGCCCTCGAATCAGCTCCAGAAGGTACCCTCGTCTGCAAAGCCTGGCCTTTCCCTTCATTTAATTTATACATACTTTTCCCCTAATCAAGGGCATTTAAAAATTTCCTTTGCCAATATCCTTGGTTCAATTTTGTATTTCTGCCCAATTTTTAAATCCTTGCCATTCATTTCCAAATGCCCTGGTTTTCGGTTCACGTTTAGATTGGGAATGGACTCCTGCCAAGACGGAAATGAGAGCTTAGGGTGTTGGGAGGAGAGGAGAGGAGAAAGGCAACAAATGGGTATTTCTGTCCTTTGTCCTTCTAATCCTTTCGCCACAGTTCTGTCTTCTGCCAAGTTTGTGCAGAGCTCATTACTCATTGACTGAAAACTTCAGATTCACCTTAGTTCACACATGAAGTATTTGCTTCTAGTGGTAGAAATTATGCACATAATTTCAACATAGAAATGTTCTATTGAAATGTTCAGCAGATTTTGGTTTTGAATTTTCTTTCATCAGTATCACCCATATGAGCAGGTAAGGGTAAATCTCTGTAAATACATGTTTTCCCTCATATTATTATTCAAGGCCAGATTTATTCACCTTGCAATGCTTAACATCAATGGAGTTTTAGATTTTTAAACAGACTCCTGATAATAACCAGGAGTTGAAAATGTATTATTACATAATTTTCCTATAAATGCAGATTTTTAAATCCCTAGTATACCTAACATGCTTACAAACACATGTGATTTATACTTAATATGATTATGTTTATAATGTAGGCTCTTAAATCATAAATTTATGCTGGATTAAAAGTGGCCATTTTTTGACAGTAAGCCCCTACTCTCTTTTTAGCTACTACTTAAAAAGGTGCATGTAAATCTTCTGTCTCTGGGTTTTATGTTTGGGGGTGTAAATGGCTCCTGCAGCTGACAGTGAGTCAGCACACATTCAGAGAAACCTGGAGATAAAGCTGAATTTGAATGCATCTAGTTCAGGGTTCTCCCTTCCAGTCCACATGGAAATAATAAGAATAATACCACCTTCCTTTTTTGATTGCACTTTACATGTATGTAGGTGTCTGAGCTTCACAAGCATTTTATAGTCCATTCAGCACTGCATTCATTCAACAAATCGTTAATGAAAGGTGGCTATGTACCAGGCATATTGTTTCATGCCAGGTACACAATGGTGAGAAAAACAGCCCCAGCTATCCATGCCTGCATGTTTTCACTCTTTGCAAGACACAGTGGGGATCCCAGCTGGAGCCTGACCTGGCCCCTCCCGCAGGGAGTGCACAGCCTGTTGGAAGGCAAGACAGGTAACCCCATTCCAGGTCAGGGTGTCAAGGCCATTGGAAAACAACATGAGGTTGCAGGGAGACCCGAGTTCCATCCACCAAAACCTCTCGGCCCCAATTCCTTCATCTGTAAAATGAGAGCGATAGCCCTTTCTTAGCTCACCTATAGGGTGGCTATAGGATTTTAAAAGATACTATGCATTGGAATGCATCATGAACATAGCACAGGCCAGGGCCAGGCGGGATGGGCATGAGGTGGCAGGCTGGCCACCTGCAGTGGACTGAGAGAGCTCATGCCTGGCTCTGGCTGCTGCTGGGTCCATGTCTACCCAGTTGTTACCATGCAGTATTGTGCAAAAGCCACCCTTTTGCAATGTGAGGTGGTGCTCGGACCTGAGCCCAGTTCACTCTCTCTGTCTGGAAACCCTGTTCCTCTGGCTGCTGTTCTGGAGGAGAGGGGAGCACCAAGGTCAGGGGCATTGGGAAAGGCTCCCAGGAGGGGGCAAGAAACCAGCGGTGGAAGGAGCAGCATGCAGGGAAGTGGGGGTGGGGAAAACAGTGCTGAGCAGGTGAGGGAGGCAGAGGAAGGAGTAGGCCCCACCGCAGAGGCTTCCCCTCCAGGGCCATCGGGGAGCCCCTGAAGGCTTTTGGGCGGAAGATGACTCGAGTGATGCTTTAGGTAAGTTACTCTGGCACCATGACTTGGGAAATAGTAGATGGAGAGATAATCCTCCAAAGCCAACAGGGCAGTCATACCTCCCTCCAAACCGGAGGAAGCTGAGGTTTAGAAAAACTGAGTGGCTCGCCCAGGGTCCCGCGGCTAAGTGACTCAGGTGGGACTGAGGCCCAGGTCTTCTCGTTCTCAAACCAGCACACTCTCCAGGGGGTGGGCAAGGAGATAATTTCAAATATAGAAGGGCACAGCATACAATACATTCATTCCCTCCCTCCCTCCTCCTAAAAACACGCATGTTCAGACAAGGCATGTGGCTTAGACCAGAGCTGACCCTGGGGACTTTGTGGTGGCTGCTCAGGAGGGTGGTTGTGCAGAGTCACTTCCCCTCCTTTTGCAATGGGGAAGAGTGGTGATGAGCACTGCTGGCCTCTCAAATGACATGCAGATGGCTCCCAGGCAGCGGGTGCTGAGGAAGCATTCTCATGGACAGCAGAGGCTGTGGTGGGGTAGAAAGGAGAAGTGTGTCTTCTTCCACAAGCCCCCAGTGGTGGCGGCAGCAGCGCAGAGCAGGCACATTCAGAGCAGCAGGGTTTAACACTAGGCACTAGGACTCTGCCCCACCACCAGCCCTGGCACCTCTGACCTAAGCTTCACACCTCTGCCATGGCCCCATCCACCTGCGGAGGGCCCTCGAGCAGCCCCAAGCCATTAGGTCAACTGTGACCTCCACTCACCCAGAAAACACTGAGTGGGCTCTTACTAGGTGCCGGGCACCATTTTTGTAAGCTGCAGCTAATCAGTAAGCAACACCCATCCCTTGGAGTTATATGTTTTAGTCTCAGCATTGTGATCAGCTGCGGGATTTCAGGAAAGTCACTTAACCTCTTTGAGCAGCAGTGTCCTCATCTGGGAAATGGGAGCATGAATTGCTACCTCATGGGATGTGATGATTCTGAAGATATCTCTGTGCCTAGCCGGGGCTTCACCCACCTCCCCCCAAAGACAGAAGAGCCCAGGCCACCCTGTCTGTATGGAAAGCTCTGAAATTGGCAATATGTGAAATTATTTGGGCTGGGGAACAGCAAGGGAGAGTGGCTGTGGCTTTCGTGGTGTGCTTTTGGTTTAGAAACAGCTTGAGCCAGAGTAGGGACTACTGCCTCTCGGTCTCTCTGGCCTCTCTGCCTCTTTTCCCCAGGTGGCGCTAGGACTCTGGCACCAAGACTCTGTCTCCCTCTCCGCTGCAGGGAGCTGGGTATGCAGGATTCCTATGGGACGCGGCGGCCGGCATGGAGCTGAGAGACGCGGGCTCACAGGAGAGCTCGCCCAGCAACGGGCACGGGAAGCCGGCGGGCCCCAGCCCATACCTCGGGAGGTTCAAGGTACCTGCTCCACGCCATCTGTGACGTGGAATCCGCTTCTTTCTAAAAAGGAAAGAAAAGGGCTCATTTTGTAATAGCATGAGTAAGAGAAGTCTCGTCTTTTTGCCTTGATTTCAGCCTCTCATGATTGGAGATTTTTGTCTCTCCTGGGGCTTTCGTGGCAGGTGAACTTGTCCAGGGCAGGAATGAAAGGGATTTTGAGACAGCCCCAGTAACTCTGGCATCTGAGCAGGAGAGAGGGGAAGGAGGGAGATTTGGTATAGCTCCTAAACCTGACCCTCATTAGAGTCTCCTGGGGAGATTTTCCTACAGTCAGGGATTCTTAGACCCCACCTCAGACATACAGAATTTGGGGGATTATCTGGATGGCCTACTTTCCAAAAGCCCCTTCAGTGATCCTTCACCTTCCTGGCACTGGTTCACAAGGCCAGGTGTTAGGGAATGGCTGGATTCAAGGGCAGCAGAACTGGCCTGAGGAGCCCCTTCTTATCGGCTGCATCTCAGGCCCGATTCCTTTATTACCAGGGAGAAAGGCCTCTCAAGGGGTGGTTTGGGTTTGGAGGGGATTCAGGAGGAGCTCTGGGCTGTGGGCCAGGGGCAGTCCTGTCACTGGCATCACCCATGTGGGAGTCTCTGTCCCCCCAGCATCTGGGAGCAGCTCAGCAGATTGATCGAGCGCAGTCTCTCTGGTTCTCCCCGGATGCCCTTGGGAAGTGTTAATGAACCGCAAAATGGTCAGCAGCTGGACAGCAGAAGCCAAAGCAGGTCATGAAGTTGGCAGTCAGTGCGCCTTATCCCCACGGTCCTTGACCATGAGCTCACAGGCCAGGCAAGCAGGTCCGGTGCCTTGGAGCTCAGCAAGCGTATCCCCTCCTGGGCATGGAGACCCCCTGCTTTCTGTGTGCTCCAGAGCAGTTCTTGAACCTGACAGTCACCTCAAACCCCAGCCCAGGGAGTATCTGCCAGCTGAGGGTTGGGAGCAGCCCCTGTGTTGAGGCTACAAGGCCCTGTGCCACCTTGCACACTGTGAGTTGATGAGGGTGGGTGTGTGCTCACCCTGGGGGTATCTGTCGCACCCAGCAGCCCCTCTCATTCCTCTGTCTGTGATATTGATGGGGCTCTGTCTGCACACGTACACCTGGGGGTGTCCATGGGTTGTATCTGTGGTACTGACGTGTAAGTCAGCCAGGTATCACCTTTAAGCCTCCTAACACCACCCTGGGCCCTTTTTTTATGTCAAGTTCCTGTTCCAGTGTTGGCCACCTGGGGTTATGGCCATGTAACCCTATGGGTGATACTGATAATCCAGTATTACCACAACGCAGGCTGTTTTTAAGGGTATAATGAGAAAATGCTGGTTAGCCCAAATCCTCTAAGTAAAGCAGCCCCCTAAACAGGCACTTGGCCTCTTGTACTTCATGTCACATTATAGGCCTGGCAGTTGGTGCAGTACAGAGATGGGGCTCATCTCCTCAGGCACTGTGCCCCCCACCCAGCCTTAAGATGCTTTCTCTAGCAGGCAGAGCTGCAGCTGCAGAGCTCTTGGTCCTGGTTGCTGGCAAACTGGGACCACATCCGTAAGATAAGACGGGCACCCTCCACTTCCTGGGGGCTTCCCCTATACCCCTTCCCTTCCTGGCAGTGTTGATGTTGGTTGCCATGACAAATGGAAGGGCAAGATTGCTAAGCCCTGAGCAGCTGAGCAGTGCTGTGATGCCCAGAGACAAACTCTGACCCTGTGTTTCTGCACTTGCCCTTGGGGATGCAGGGCTAGGGCATGTCCTAGGCTGGCCAGATTCTGTAAGCTTTTGGTTTGGACACGTTTGAAATTAGGTTAAAGTCAGCATCTGGCTATAGTGGGCTCCAGAGAGAAAAGAACACAGAGGAGCGTGTGTGGGAGGTGTAGGGAGGAGGAGGAGGCACATCCCAGCAGTGGGTCCTGGCAGGAGACCTCAGGCTGGCCCTCTGGAGAAAAGCCCCAAGTCTATAATAACAACCAGCTGTCAGAGTCACCTCCTTTGATTGATTGATTGAAATGGGGTCTCACTATGTTGGCCAAGCTGGTCTCAAATTGCCTCAAGCGATCCTCCCGCCTCAGCCTTCCAAAGTGCTTGGGGTTGTGGCCGGGTACGATAGCTCATGCCTATAATCCCAGAACTTTGGGAGGCTGAGGCAGGAGGATCACTTGAGGTCAGGAGCTTGAGACCAGCCTGGACAACATGGTGAAGTCTCTACTAAAAATAAAAAAATTAGCTGGGCATGGTGGCACACACCTATAATCCCAGCTACTTGGGAGGCTGAGGCAGGAGAATCACTTGAACCCGGGAGGCAGAGGTTACAGTGAACTGAGATCATGCCACTCCACCCCAGCCTGGGTGACAGAGTGAGACTCCTCAAAAAAAAAAAAAAAAAGTGCTGGAGTTACAGGCATAAGCCACCATGCCTGGCCTTCCACCTCCTTCTTACATATGACTGCTTAGAAAGAAAGAAAAAAACTCAAACATTTACAGATATGCAGATATGCCCAATCTTTTAGGCTCTAAGTGAGGAGTAGGCGGTAGGATGTTAGGGGTGGACTGGTAGAACAAAATAGGCCTTGTTCCTGCAGGTGCCTTGGAAAAATCGAAGATGAAAGACCTTGCATTATTTCCTGGGGGTGTGAGCCAGCCTTGTTCTTGTTTACCGTTGTCAACTCTGTGCACAAAGCTATTTATGAGTCGGTTGTAACGGATACAGGAAATATGAGCTTCTGAGCCTCTCCCTGTTGCTTTGTTTCCTGCTGCCTAGGTGGGAAGTCACGACCTGACCCTTGTTAACCTTCACCTGGCAGCCCTGACCCTCCTGGGGAGCGAGAATCCCAGCAAGAATCACAGTGATGGCCACCGGTTGGCGAGCTTTGCACAGACCCTACAGGAAACCCTGAAAGGTAGGACATTGTCTTTTGCTGTGGCTCGGCCACTGTTTTGCAGAGCAGCAGGGCTGCCTCTTCTGAGCCATCTCTGACCACTTGGGCTGGCTGTTTGTCAGCAATGTGAGTCGCGGGTACAGGGGACAATCAAACCTCTGGCATCTCATGGAGCCCAGCTGACCCTGCACGGCCACATCTGTGCCTCTGTGGACCTAGCATATGCGTTCCAAGCTGTCAGCTCTGTGGCTTTTTAGCCTCATTTAGATAGAAAGGATTAGGGGGGAAGAATATAAGTGATGATGCCCTTCCCCGAAGACAGCTCATCCTGGGACCAGCTGCCTCGGGCATCACTCCGGTGGTGCCGCCTGCAGATTTGCATGTGCTCTTCCTGTGAAAGAGAGACGGGGGTGACAAGGGGAAGTGGTAAATTGCTGATGATTGGTGAATTGAGTTTTTCTCTCTGGCGGGATACAGAGCATGTTGAAGAAGCCCTGAACCTGTCAGAAATGCTGGATTTTAATCTTGTAGGACCTCAGGCAAGCCACCAAACCACTTCAGGCCCCCATCTGATGGGGGACAGTACTCATCTCATAGCAGTACCCAGAGGGCTAAGTAACAGTGTCTGCAGCAATACCAAGCACATAGTAGGGACTTCATGTACATGAGTTGACTCTAAAACATGAGAAGAATTAAGAGAACACTGAAAAGAGCAGAATTCTGGCTAGGCATGGTAGCTCATGCCTGTAATCTCAGCACTTTGGGAGGCCAAGGCGGGAGGATCACTTGAGCCCAGGAGTTCAAGAGCAGCTTGGGCAACATAGTGAGACCCCCTCTCTACAAAGAACGAAAAAAATTAGCCAGGCATGGTGGTACACATCAGTAGTCCCAGATATTCAGGAGGTTGAGGAGGGAGAATCACTTGAGCCCAGGAAGTCAAGGCTGCAGTGAGCTTTGATCGCACCACTGTACTCCAGTCTGGGCAACACAGCAAGACCCCATCTCTTAAAAAAAAAAAAAAGGAGCTGAACTCCAGGACAAAGGGGGGCTATGCCCCAACTAATATAGATGGTTTTCTGCACTTGGTTTACCAAAAGAAAAGGTTGACAAGGCTGTGAAGACTGTGATCTTATCCATCTGGCTTGATTTTTCAGAACACTGACCTTGTCTAGGTGAGTTTGTAGTTGGAGGCTTGGAATTCTCTTCTATCTTTTGAGTCTGGACCAATATTCTCTAGCTTTCTAAGACTTCCTCGTTAAACTGGCCCCTCAAATTGGGAGATTCATGAAGATTTTACTACAAAAATATTTCAGTCAAACTGTAGGCTCACATTTCAAAAGATGTATGTATGTATGTATGTATATATGTATTTGAATTTGCATTTCTAACAAAAAAGATTTTTTACTGTGGTAAAAAATATGTAACATAAAATTTACCATTTTAATCATTTTACATATTCAAGTCAGTGCTACTAATGTATTGACATTGTTGTACAAACATTACCACCATCCATCTCCAGAACCTTTTCGTCTTTCCAAACTGAAGCTCGGTACCCATTCAATGATATCTCCCCATGCGCCCCTCCCTGCAGCCCCTGGCAACCAGCATTCTACCTTCTGTCTCTGTGATTGTGACTACTCTAGGTGCCCGATATAAGTAGAATCATAATATTTGTCCTTTTGTGTCTGGCTTGTTTCACTTAGTATAATGTCTTCAAGGTTCATCCATGTTGTAGCATGTGTCAGAATTTCCTCACTTTTTTTTTTTTTTTTTTTTTTGAGACGGAGTCTCGCTCTGTCGCCCAGGCTGGAGTGCAGAGGCACGATCTCGGCTCACTGCAAGCTCCGCCTCCCGGGTTCACGCCATTCTCCTGCCTCAGCCTCCCGAGTAGCTGGGACTATAGGCGCCCGCCACTGCGCCCGGCTAATTTTTTGTATTTTTAGTAGAGACGGGGTTTCACCGTGTTAGCCAGGATGGTCTCGATCTCCTGACCTCGTGATCCACCCGCCTCGGCCTCCCAAAGTGCTGGGATTACAGGCGTGAGCCACGGCGCCTGGCCAGAATTTCCTCACTTTTTGAGGCTGAGTAATATCCCACGTGCATCCATCCACCATAGTTTGTTGCTTATCCATTCATCTTCTGATAGACACTTGGATGGCTTCCACCTTTGTCCTGTTGTGACAATGCTGCTGTGAACATTGATGTGCAGCAGCTTTTCTTTTGAACCAGGACATGCCGTGACCAACGTTCTACTTTAAGGATGAGTCCTCAGGCTAAAAACAGTCAGAAGATGCTCTATCCAAGAAGCAGCTGTGTGGGACATTGTCCACCTGTAGTTAGACTCTGATCTGTAAAATGGACAACTTGATAGCTTGTCACATCTGTGGACATTACTATTGTTCTTGATCTCAAACTTTATGTGGAAGCAGAAAGGAAAGATGCCAGCTCATAACTTCTTTGACAGCCTTAGGCAGTCACCATCCCCCCACCCCACCCCTGGTATCCAGGGAGTAGTCAGGATTTTGGCAGAAAACCTTGGGCAGGCTATGTTCCAAATTGCCAAGGTACTATTGACCCACAGCCTGGCTTGGCCTTGACTCGTCCGAGTAGGGACAGTGACTCATGCTGCCTGTGTCCCCTGCTTGTAACTAGTACCCAATTGTTAACTGGTGACACTCCAGACCCAGGGGTTCAGGAAGCAATTCAGCCTGCCCAGGTCTAACAAGGGTAGACAAGTCAGCAGAGAGGTTCAGCTAAAGCAAAGACAAAGCCTTCATTCCACAGCTTCTATCAGAGCAAACAGAACCAATGTGGTTAGCAAGCTCTGGGCCTTTCTGCCTTTGTCTGGAACGTGCATGCAGGCTGATGTCAGTGGGGATATGCCAGTCCCCTAGTGGAACCTTCTTCTCTCAGACCTCACCAGGACTTGGGGACAGGGTCTCCCTCTGTGAACTGAGCAAGAGTGAAACAGGGTGTGTAGGAACTCTTGACATCTTGGCAGATGGTCCCTCAGTGGGTACTCGTTCCTGTAGTTGTCACTGGCGTTTTATAAATCTAGAGACTCTCTGAGGAAGTCAGCCCACAGCGTTCTCCCCTCACTGCTGGGAATCAAGGGAGTGACAAAGGAGCCCAGCCCAGGTGGGTGGCTTTTTAGGAAGATAACTCAGGCTCCTGCGCATCTACCTGTGGATTCTCAGAAGCAACAACTGCCTTGATGTCATCACTGACGCGGATTCAATCGGAAGAACGTGAGTTGTAAGAAATCCGATGTGCTCATTCAAAAAGGGAACCGTTGTCACTCCTGAAGCTACACAGAGCTGGCTCTATTGACCCTTGACACCAGCGTCTCTCCTGGCTTTAGAATTGTCTTTTTCAGCCCAGACCTTTGCAGGCCTGCATCCCAACGAAAACCTCCCTCATTATATGGGAACTTTGTTTTCTTTGATATTCAATGAATGTAGCATCTTTCTCTTTGTCCCTTTCCAAATCAAACTGCACCCTAATTCTGGGACATTTGTGGTTCCGCTTGTCTGTTGCTCACATATTTATTGAGTGCCTGCTGATGCACTTGGTGTCGCAGTGGACAGCAGCCACTTCCGTGTGGTCTTCCATCCTAGCCCTTTGTGATGAGCCCTGGATTTGAGGCCTGGCCTGGTGACTTTGGACAAACCTTCCCACCTCTGGGAGCCTGTTTCGTACCTGCAGAAGGGAGATGGTAACAGCACCTGCCCCATGGGTTGTGGCTGTTAAGTGCGGTGCTATCGAGGAAGTGGTCAGCACAGTGCCATGAGTATTATTCAAGCTGGCACTGATTTCTCCATGGTGTGGGTGGCCCTGCAGGAGAGGCTTCCTTCCATCCCACCCATTGTCCTCACTCCTCCTGCAGGAGGGCGCCATCTGCAATGCACATGCGCCCTCTGGTGGTGGCCTGAGTGGCTTCCCTTCAGATTCCTTTCCCTGCAGTTGTTATTACGGAAGCACACCCGTGGCCAGGAAAAAAAGGTTTGCCAAGTGTCTTGGATACATTTATGACTTCGTTTATGAACTGCTTTCCCTAAAGCCTCCTTCACAAGGTGTGGCAGAAATGCCACCTCCTGCTGTGGGACAACAAGGGTCAAGCAGAGCCCAGGGGAATCCCGCAGAGCCCAGCTGCGGGGCCAGTGTTCTTTCAGGATTTCTACTCGCTTTGCTTGGAAAATACTTCATAACTATCCTACTTCCTCTAGGGTAAATCAGACTGTGGGAGAAATGTCTAAAATGCTTTAGGAGAAAACCTTTCCCCCTTGGCCCTGAAATCACTTTGTAGTTCTTTTGCACACATATGTAACTTCCACTGTGTGTCTCTCCCTGACAAACTTGTGAAGCTGTATCAGGAAACTGATCAGGAAGGGGGCCCAAGCTACATGTGAGTGCCCCGTGCCAGGCGCTTCTGGTGGCTCCTCTAATCCTGACACCAACCTGGGAGGAAATGGCTTGTTCTTTCCTTTTTATAGACTAAAAGGCTTGCCCAAGGTCATGAAGCTGGGAAGTGACAAACTTCAAATTCCACACTCAGAGTCATCCAGCTGTTTTCTCTTAGAACCGGGGCTGAGAACCACTGTTTTCTTTCTTTCTTTTTTCTTTTCTTTTCTTTTGTTTTGTTTTCTTTTCTTTTCTTTCTTTCTTTCTTTCTTTTTCTCTCTTTTTCTGTCTCTCTGTCTCTCCCTCCCTCCTTGTCTTTCTCTCTCTCTCTTTCTCTCTTTTTCTCTTTTTCTCTTTCTCTTTCTCTTCTTTCTTTTCTTCTTTGACAGAGCCTCACTGCAGCCGAGGCTGGAGTGCAGTGCAGCCATGTTGGCTCACTGCAACCTCTGTCTCCCGGGTTCAAGCGATTCTCCTGCCTCAGCCTCCCAAGTAACTGGGATTACAGGCGCCCACCACTATGCCCGGCTGATTTTTGCATCTTTAGTAGAGATGGGGTTTCACTATGTCGGCCAGGCTGGTCTCAAACTCCTGACCTCAGGTGATCCCCTGCCTCAGCCTCCCAAAGTGCTGGGATTACAGGTGTGAGCCACTGTGCCTGGCCTAGAGCCACTGTTTTCTGATATTCTCCTGTGTCAGGTTTTGTTTCATTTTCAGCCCCTCTGTGACCACTCTTCCTCCTAGCTAATTTGGATTAATAAGTCGAAAAGAGGACTTGGAAGAATAGGACACAAAAGTGTCACTGTTTTCAGAGAATATGATTGTTGGTTTGTTACACCTAAAGTTAAAAAAAAAAATTATTCCCAGTAAGGGAATTAAGAAAACTGCCTAGTTAAAAAATTAAAATAAAAAATTAGTCCTTTTGATATATATCAATAGTAACCTGTGGAAATAAAAAAAATTTTTAAATAACCATTAGAGAAAATATAATGGGATAAAACAAAGATCCCATTCATAATAAAAATCAAAAATATAAAATACTTAGAAATGTGGTGGTAAAGTGAAGAAAATAATAAGACTTCAGTGAAGAATTTTTTTAATAAATACTTCAATCAATGGAGAAACATGGCAAAGTGTTCTTGGGTGAGATGTGTTGACAGTTCGAGGTACCTGTCCTTTCCATGTTTCCGTGTAGTTGACTGCACCAGATCTCAGCAGAGCTCTTTAATATTCTAGCTGTGGTTCCCATACCTGGCTGGACATGCAATCCCAGAGAGCTTCAGGAAATGCTGAAGACCAGGCCACCGGAGACGCTAAATCAGAATCTCTACAGGTGGAACTCCAATTTCTGAGAGTGGGACTCAAGCATTAATATTTTTGTGAACTCCTGATGCCCCAAGGGCTTTTTGTAGAGCTCCCCCGCTCCAACTTCAGTCAGAGAAGCTCCACTTTTACCCACTCTACTTTTGGGGCTTCCTACAGGATCTCATTTGAGAAAAGGAACACCCCCACCCCATACATTTTAAAAAGAAAAAATGTTTAGCCGGGCGCTGTGGCTCATGCCCATAACCCCAGCACTTTGGGAGGCCAAGGCGGGCAGATCACCTGAGGTCAGGAGTTCAAGACCAGCCTGGCCAACATGATGAAACACCATCTCTACTAAAAATACAAAAATTAGCCAGGCGCAGTGGCACGCATCTGTAATCCCAGCTACTTGGGAGGCTGAGGCAGGAGAATTGCTTGAACCCGGGAGGCGGAAGCTGTAGTGAGCCAAGATCGCGCCACTGTACTCCAGCCTGGGCGACAGAGTGAGACTCCATCTCAAAAAAAAAAAAAAAAAAGTTTCAAAACTTCTTATTTGAAGCACATCCATCTCCAGGATGTACTGATAAGAAAAAAAAAAAAAGTAGGAATTGATAGGTAAAGTTGCTAACATTTGAGTGAAAATAACTATGTAAGTATACACGTCTGCTCCTCTGTGTAGAGTGTCTAGAAGGGGACACAAGGAACAAGAGAACAGCCTTCTCCTCCTGCCAAACAAAGATAAGAATGTTAAAGTTAACATGAGTTTAGTTTAAAATAAAATTTGGGAATGAAAATTTCAATATCATGAGAATATATAAACATTTTAAATGAAAGAATATTAAAACATCTAGTACTCACTCAAAAATTGATCAATATGATAGAATAAAGCTCAGAAATAGAAATGTTATACAAAAAGATATTTAAGATAACAGGCCAGTATTACAATTTAGTTGAGAAAAAAAGGATTTTTCTAGAAATGATACTGGCAGAAGGGGTTAATTATTTGCATGAAAAAATAAAAGTAAATTCCAGGCAAGTTAAAGAGTGAAATGTATCATCACATAGGAGGAAGTGGGGGGAAAAAAGTGAAATGTAAGAAATGAAATGATAAAAAGAACTTAGTGGGTATTTGTTTGATTTTGGAGGCACTCTAGGAAAATTCTGCCAGATTGTACTACATTTTAAAAAAAAATGTTTTTTCTAACTTGTGTGTGCTTCAGTTTGGTCATAGACAAATGAAAAGGCAAATCACAAACTAAAAAGAAAATCAGTTCCTATATATGATAAAGGGTTGATATGTTTTTATATGGAGAGTTCATATAAATCAATAAACAAAACACTAATACCCTGTACAAATAATAGACCTATCAGGCATCGTTTCTGATGCCGTTCTCCGATGAAAGGAACCAGGGCTCCTCAGAGAAATGGCTGATGCGAGGACTGAGAAAATACACAGTATGGTAGGTCAGGCACGGTGGCTCACGCCTATAATCTCAGCACTTTGGGAGGCCGAAGTGAGCGGATCACTTGAGGTCAGGAGTTCAAGACCAGCCTGGCCAACATGGTAAAACCCCATCTCTACTAAAAATACAAAGATTAGCCAGGCGTGGTGGTCCACACCTGTAATCCCAGCTACTCAGGAGGCTGAGGCAGGAGGATTGCTTGAACCCGAGAGGCAGAGGTGCAGTGAGCCGAGATCCACCACTGCACTCCAGCCTGGGTGACACAGCAAGACTCTGTCTCAAAAAAAAGAAAGAAAAAATACGTATATACAGCATGATCTTGGAGCATCTTGTCGTGTCAGAAGGAAGTGCTCAAACAAGCAAACAAAAAAAACCTGCTGGGTGGATGTCAAAAGGACGCATGAGCCAACTGAAAGAGCTCTCAGTGACCAAAGCTGGAAATATTTCAGGAACAAAGTCAATGACATAGTACTGGATATAACTCAAGGTATACCTGACTTATACCTCATAAGTATCCATGAGTCCGTACTGATCTAATGGTTGAAAAAATTAATAAATGGGAAGAAGAGATCCATCCCTTGTGCAGCAGAATTCCAGATAACATGTGTAGATACTCTAGCCTAAAGGAGGGGGAGCACAACTTCGTTTTCTACAAATGGAAGACATCATTTTCACATATCAAATGAATGTTTTGATGAGGGATGCAGTGAGAGGAATTTCCTTAGGTTGCTGGGGAGGGTTGAAACCAGAGCAGCCTTGGAAAGCAGGCTGGCAGCATTTATCCAGAGCCTTAACAATGGCCATAGTTTTTCATGAGGACTCTCTATAGTTCTAAGAACAGAAAGCTGCCAGGTGTGGTGGCTCACGCCTATAATCCCAGCACTTTGGGAGGGAGAGGCGGATGGATCACTTGAGGTCAGGAGTTCGAGATCAGCCTGGCCAACATGGTTAAGCCCTGTCTCTACTAAAAATACAAAAGTTAGCAAGGCGTGGTGGTGGGTGCCTGTAGTCCCAGCTGCTCAGGAGGCTGAGGCAGGAGAATCGCTTGAACCCAGGAGGCAGAGGTTGTAGTGAGCCAAGATTGTGCCACTGCACTTCAGCCCGGCCAACAGAGTGAGACTGTCTCACAAAAAAAAAAAAAAAAAAAAAAATGAGATGCTCACTTCAGCATTATTTATAGCAGTGGCTACTGGGAACAGCCTTAAAAGTGACCAGCAGCAGGAAAATGGTACATTATGTGCATCAACATGATGGATGGATGGATGGATACTGTGGGCTGCCCGTTGAATGCCAGGAAGACCCAGGCTTTTCCCTTGGTCTCTTGATCTGAATTTGACCCTCAAGCAGACAGAGTACAGTTCCCAATCGAGGAGTGGCTGCTGCTTATATCTCCAACCTCATCTTTAACATCTGGCTTCTTGATACCTTGTCCTAGAGAAGTAGCCAACTGAACCTCAGGTACCCACCCCACCCCTGGGAAGCCAGGCTGTTTCTTAACTCCCTGGCCTTGCATAGGTTCCCTCTCATCCGTGTTGAACCAAGCACTTCTATGCATCCTCTGAGACCCAAGTCAGGCATTGCCTCCTCTGGGAAGCCTTCCCTGACCACCTTTCCCTGTGCTGTGTTGGTTTCAGTATGTGTGTTTGTTTTTGCACCTACTCTGTGCTCTTGTCTGTTTTCTAGTCTGTCTCTCAGAGCAGGAGTTGCATTTTATTCATCTCTGGATTTCCTGCATAGTAAGTGCCCAGTAGTATGTTGAGTTTTTGTTAAATATTTGGGTAAGACCCTTAGGTCTTTTTTTTTTTTTGGTATTAAGATTTGGAACCCATAGGCTTCAACAAGGGTGATTTTTGTCACGCTGCCCCTGATTTCCAAACGTGTTGCTGACTTACTCTTAATATTGGTGGCAGGGTGATATGCACATGAAATGTGGAAGAGTTAGGAGAGTGAGAACCATGCCACAGTACTAACCCCATGGGAGTCAAGTCAGAGAATCTCAGTCCCGTTTCAAAGGGCCACGGTCAATGTTGGGTTTTACTTCCCAACAACTCTTAAACTCATTTTCTTCCTTCCACTTCCAGGAGAAAAGGATGTCATTATCTTAGGGGATTTTGGCCAAGGGCCAGACAGCAATGACTATGATATCCTGAGGAAAGAAAAGTTCCACCACCTGATCCCTGCGCACACCTTCACCAACATCAGCACCAAGAACCCTCAAGGCTCGAAGTCTCTGGACAACATCTGGATCAGTAAAAGCTTAAAGAAGGTTTTCACAGGTGAGGCAGAACTCACTTGTCCTTTCTCCTGTTCAGGAATGGAGTGAGAGAAACATGTCTGAACTGACTGAAGTCATCTCACCTCCTCTGAGGCATACATAGGATTGTGGTTTACGTGACTGTATAACTGTCATTTAATCAGAGACGGAATCCAGGAGTCCAGGCCCCTGGCAGTCCCGCGCTAAGGACCACACAGTGCTTTCCAGCCATTCTCTAATTGTTTTTGTAACTATTCGTTAATTTTATTCAAATATACCTCCTGCTTCTTAGATTTCTAAATCCTCATTTTTCAAAGTGAAAGGGGGTGTGACAAATAATTTTGGAACACCCACTGACCTACAGCAAGCAGATGTGTTCCAGGCAAACCTGGTTATAGATTAGCAGAGTCCTGATTCAGAGATGAGCTGATAACGTTACTTTTAGGACACTTAGTCCTCTAGCAAACATTTGTCAAACATGCAAGTGTTGTGTTGTAGGAGGCAGTGTAGGCATGCTATGAGGTGGACATGCTGTGAGGTGAACAGGTGTCTCATGTAGTGTCACAGTGGGACAGGAGAAATGCTCAGTGCTCTGCAAGGAGCAGGGTATGGGGGCGATTTCACCCTCCCTGCAGACTGGTAACCTGCTGAGTCAGGAGATAGTCAACAATATGGAAGAGACAGTAGGGTCTTTTGATGAAAGACAAGAACAGTATTTCTAAACTCTGACTGGACACTTTGCAAAGCCCCACGGATGCCTATTATACTTCAGTGAGAAATTTAAAAATAAGAAAAGTTGCAGGGCCTGGCTTTTGTTGCGAGAGAGACTAACGGGCAGCCAAGGCCAAGATCTTCAAGACTAGGACATCTAGGCTTGACTGTCACCTGCTTCTCCCTTCTCTCTTGGGGCACTAGTTTCCTGTTGTACTCTGTCATGGGAGGACCCAAATGATGAAGAAAGTGGGTCTCAGGGAGAATGACAATTTTCAAACTAGCCTCGGTTTGCAGAAATGCGCTATGGGCCAGGAAAAGAGGCCAGCCCACGGCCTTTGCAGGCTCCCAGGAAGGTGTCTATTGAAGGAAGAGAGCTGGGGAAGCTGAGCCAACAGGGCTGGAAGGAAGCTGGAAATCCTTTCAGTGGTTCCCTTCCTGTGAAGTTGCTGAGCTCAGGGAGGAGTTGCCCCTGCTACAGAACGGTCAGCAGTGTGTGCCAAAGCTCCACCCAGAATCCAGGCCCATGTCAATCCTGCACTAAGGACCACACAGTGCTTTCTAGCTATTCTGTAGTTGTTTTTGTAACTATTCATTATTTAATTATATTCAAATATACTTCCTGCTTCATAGATTTCTAAATCCTCGTTTTAAAAATACCGTTACTTTCTCATAAGCTTCTGTAATTTTTTCTTTTTTACCCTTTGTGTAGAAAGAATTTCCACCCCTAACCTCCTTAGTGTCTTTTGCTTTGCAAAACTGGACCTTTGCTTTGGACTTGGGATGTCTTTATGAGGCATCTGTCTCTGTTTTGTGATCAGATTCACAGCAGCGCGTGTATGAGGACAGGTCAGCGCATGTGCCCATGTGTATCTGGATGGACAGGAGGCCTGGCCTCTGGGTGCTTTCACTGCCTAAATGCAGAAACCCTCCTTTATGTGGAAAATCAAACTGGCCGAGACCTTTAATATGCACAGGCAAATGCACAGGCACCTTCCAGCTACCTGAGGCAGCCTCTCCGGGCACCCCGGCCTGCAGACATGCGGTGTGACCCTCCACCTGCCAATCCAGGACCCCCCGCACCCAACCCCCCATCCTGATTCCCGGTCTCTTTCCTTCCTCTCCCTTCAGGTCACTGGGCTGTGGTGAGAGAAGGCCTCACGAACCCTTGGATTCCGGATAACTGGTCTTGGGGCGGGGTGGCTTCTGAACACTGCCCAGTGCTCGCCGAGCTCTACACTGAAAAGGACTGGAGCAAGAAGGACGCCCCTCGGAACGGCAGCGGGGTGGCCTTGGAGCGAAGTGAAGCCAACATCAAGCACGAGCGATGATGACACCAAATCCATGTGTCCACCCCGGGACCCAGGAGGGCACAGCCAAGGAGTGAGCCCTGCGGGGTGACGCTTCAGGGCAGAACTGCCTTTTAATTTTTATTCTCAGAGCATCAGCACTTGAGGCCTTGCCCCACGCCTTCTCTGTGGACCATTCAGGACCTCCAGTGGGGGTGGCGTGCCAGGCGCGTACCCCACCAGGTGGGCAAAGCAGAAACCTGCTGGGAGCGGAGATGCCTTTTATCTCTGGATGCCACAGACCTGAGCGGCATTGGGCTGGCTGTCCGCTGCTGACTGGATGGCAGCACAAGGACAATATGAGCAGAGGGAGGAGAAGGGGTGCTCAGGCTGCGGGCCACAGTCCAGCAGCGCCAGAAGCACTCATTTCTGACCACCAGGCTATGACGTTCCTGCTGCGCATTACAGAAAGCTTTTAACTGGGATCAGGCACTCTGCTCAGATACATTGAGTGGCGATTTTTAGTTTTGTTTTGAAAAAATAAACAGATTAACCTGCCTCGCTGCAGTGAGAGCATGGGACAAGTCCGCAACAGCCCTCCCCCGCGCCCTCCCCCCACCCCCCAACGCGCAGTGTGTGTTTGCACCACGGCAGGTGCCTCTGTGTGGAGCTAGGGTCAAGCCCTGACCAGCTTCACTTCCCCTGCGCCTTTCATGTCCCCACCTTGAGGCCTTGCAGAGGCGCCTCTCAAGCCCCCATCAACTTGCCGGGACCTCTGTGGAGCCTCTCTGTCATCTCCCCTTCCCAGCCCTCCTTCATCCCCTGCCTCCTGCACCAGCCTGGCTTTTGCCTGGAGCACTATTTGTTTAGTTCTCTTTGCAGGACAAGAATTCTCTCAGGGTGGTATCACCTCCTCCCTCCTCCCCACTCACTCCAGTTTTTAGCCCGGAGCCTCCTGTGGTTGACTATCAGGAATGTGTGCTGTCAGGATACATAGGAAGTTAGACCTTAGGGTATCATGGAGAGTGCCCCTGCTAGTGGCTGGAGGTAGGGACAGTTGGTTGTGGGGCTGGAGAGAGGTGGTGGGGAGGAAGCGAGGATGCGTGCCTGCCGCTAGGCATCTGCATCCCCGAGCCCAAGCCAGGAGGGATTTCCCTTAGGCAACACCATCCCAGGGAGATCTGCCACAATTCGGGTTTCACAGCTGAAGACGCTGAGGCTTAGAGAGCTCGACCTCCTCAAGGTCACACCACTGGGTAAATAGAGGGGATGCAGACTCAGGTTTTGCTGTGTGCTCACATTTCAACTTTATGCTTAACATGAATGGAAAAATATGAAAGTAAATAGTGAAAAGGTGAGTTATGAGCTTAGATTACCTAGATTATTCCAGCATCCCATGGAAGCTGAGGACTTATTCCGCTTTCCACACCGAACACTAAATGTGGACCAGTATCAAGAACCCTCCTGTCCCCATGCAGTGTAAACCCAGTGCCTTCTCTGACCTGGAGCTGATGGGCCGTGAAGGGGGCCCATTTTTCCCCAAAGGCCATCCTTTTGGGGCCACCTGGCTCCAAGGAGCATCACTGGTTTTGGGGACGGGAAGGGAACCCTCTTCCAGGAGCTCTAAGAGTACTTGGGAATCAGTTGTGTCCATTCTGAGGTCTCTCCAGTGGGAGGGCGGCAGCTCCTATCCCTGGGTTCAGGTTGTGCTTCTGGAAGCATCGAAATGGGATGTCTGAGCCTTGAGGAAAAGCAGCAGGGTTAGCATTAAAGTCAAGAGGGGCAGCTCAGGATGCTACCAGGGAGCACATCGTTTCTGGTGCCTCATCTAAAGGTAAAACCTCCCCTACGTTCACCAGCCGGATGTCCCAAATCCCTTTAGCCAGATTGCTTTTTGCAACCAAAGCTGTGGACAGAAAAGCCTCCTTAAGTGAGCTGAGGGGACAGGAAATCCAATCAGATGACCTTTGTGTTCGTAACCGGGCTTGAGCCAGAGGCTGGGGAGCTGAGTCCCAGCCAAACCTCACTGGCCCTTTTGCTTTTCACGCCCAGGGCTCAGTGGCCCAGGAAGTGTGCTGGGCAGCCTGTTCTTACTCCATCTCAACCCACTGGGTGTTGGCTGTTTTTGGTTTTAGTTGTTGTTTTGTATTTTGTTGTTTTAATAGGCTTTATTTGTAAGAGCAGTTTTATGTTTACAGAAAAATTAGGCACAAAGGGATTCCCATATCCCTCCTCTTCTTTGCATATTTCCCCCTCTAATTAGCATGTTGCATTAGCATGGCACTTTGTTACAACTGATGAACTTGTATTCATTATTATTAGCTACAGTGTTCATAGTTTATATTAAAGTTTACTCTTTGTGTTGTACATCCTATGGGTTTTGACAAATGTAGAATGACATGTATCACCATGCTACAGAATCATTGAGAATAGTTCCTCTGATCTAAAAATGCCCTTGTGGTGGGGCATGGTGGCTCGAGCCCGTAATCCCAGCACTTTGGGAGGTGGAGGCGGGCAGATCATTTGAGGTCAGGAGTTCGAGACCAGCTTGACCAACATGGTAAAACCCCATCTCTACTAAAAATACAAAATTTAACCAGATGTGGTGGCGCATGCCTGTAATCCCAGCTACTTGGGAGGCTGAAGCACGAGAATTGCTTGAACCTGGGAGGTAGAGGTTGCAGTGAGCTGAGATCATGCCATTGTACTCCAGCCTGGGCAACAAGAGCAAAACTCTGTCTAAAAAAAATACCCTTGTTCTCCACCTATTCACCCATTCCTCCCTCCCACTAACCCATGACAATCACTGCTCTTTTCACCATCTCCATAGTTTTGTCTTTTCCAGGGTGTCATTTGGTTGGAATTATAGAGTATGCAGCCTGTTCACGTGAGCTTCTACCCCTAGCCACATGCATTTAAGGTTGCTCTGTGTCTTTCTGTGGTCTGATAGCTCCTTTCTTTTTCCTGCTGAGTCATGTTCCGCTGTGTGGAATTGACCTGCCTCCCTTGGATTGTTTCTGTGCCTTCCCCGGAGCTTCCTCTCACCCCAGCCCTAGCTCCACCCACAAATGTGGCATCTCTGAGTCCACCTCTTCCATTCTCCCTCTCCATTCTTTTCTTGCTTCTCCATCTTCCAAGATTGTCTGAGAAGGGGCCTAACTGCGAAGGACTTTGTTGGAGAAGCCAAGGGAAGTCCCCCGCTGCTGAACCGGGGTTGGGAGGGGAAGAAGGGATTAAGTACAAGAAAAGCTCATACAGTGCCACAGGCGCTGACTAGGAGCCCATGGCATTCTCCCTGCTCTCCCTATCATAGGAGAACTGCAGGCAGCCAACTGTCCCTTCCAGGCCCCAGTGGAACCTCTCTCCTCTCCTGCCCATTGTCTACCACAGATCAGAGATGGCTCTTTCTATGTAGGGGTGGGGACCCAGCCATCTCTATCAGCTCTGCCGGCACTGCAGGGGTGACTGACTAGAGGCGGGAAGCCCTCCTGGGCCTCAAATAACTAGGCCCAAGCTTTGACTCCCTCATGGCTGCTCTAGGGACTACAAGGGAGGACACGGGCTTGGCCTTTCCTAAAGGGCTGCTTTCTTTCGAAGTCAAGGGGATGCTATTTTCTTCTTTGTGTTTCTTTGGTTCTGACATCAGAATTCTCCTCAGTGCAGATGACATTGCCCTCTGGAATGGGTGAGAATCCTAACACCTGGGTTTTCGGTTCTGCCCAGCGTGGCTTAAGTCTCTACCTTAAGTGAATCTCACCTGAGACAGCTACAGGGTTTGTTTTCTGGGGAAAGGAATTAATGACTTGAACAGCACTCACGGGTCTTAAACTTAGCATACAGTTTCAAATAACCCATGCCCCCACTTATTGACCCCTTACTGTTCTAAGCACTTCATACTTTAAACTGACTTCATCCTCAGAACAGTGCAATCAAGTTGGTCGTATTATCTTTCTTCTGTTCCTTTCACAGAGGAGGAAACTGAGGCATGGAGAAGGTAACCAGGCTAGGGCTGTACAAGGAGAAAGGGCAGAGCCAGAATGCCTGCCCACCAGCGTTGCACTTCTACCAGCACGCCCTGCACCCAGAGGCAAAGTGCCTCTGCCTGGGCTTAGTTGGACATAAACTCTTACACCACAGACAGAGTGGGTGGCACTTCTCCCCTGAGGACCCCGGGTGTGTTGTCACTGCTCCATGGCTACATGCCCAGGATTTGGAGGCAGCAGGCCTGGCTTCTGTCCCAGCTCTCTGTGTCATAGCTGCTGGCCCCTGCACGTTCAAGATGTCTGGCAAAGTCCCAGTTTTCTTGTCTATTAAGTGAGGACAAAACCTCTCTGAGAAGGCTGTGAAAAATAAACATCTGCCCAGCTCTCAGGGCATCTGACCGCAGGGCCAGTGGTGTGACACTGCAGGGAAGCCATTTGTTTCAAATGCTCTGACACATCATAAGGGCTCACTAAGTGGCAACGTTTCTAAAAATAATCTTTCACTGCTTATTTCTTAGTGTTTACATTGTATCCCCAGGCTCTCTCTGCTCCTTCCAAGCTTTGTGGTTTCCCAATAGCATGGAATTCTATACTTTCCACTGGTCAATTTGGGCCCTCGGAAGTAGGGACCCCTGGGCCAGTGGTACCTGTCACATGCACACTGATTATTGAGAAAAACCCAGAGGCTCTCTCAGGGCCAAAAAACGCTGCTCCCAGGCTCCAGCTGTTCCTGGTAGAGAAACTCAGTGGGAAACTCAATAAAGCTTCTCTGGGGACCACACACACAGAGCACCTTGGATTTACCATGAGCACAAGGACAGGTGGCCACTGGGTGAATTCCTGTGGGGAGGGACAGCCAACATTCCCTGGGATGGTCACTGAATTTGGCAGGCCCAGCCTCTCCAAGGAGTGTCCGCAGAGCAGCCTGCATGAGCAGACACATTGTGAGTGGTGTTGTGAGGGGCTTGGGAAGGGTAGGTCATGCAGTCAGGGGGCAGGTCATTGTGCTTCTAGAGGAATCAGCCAGGAGAGGATTGGAGACGACTTAAGAGCTCGTGCCTCGGCATGATCCACCACTGCATCCTGGAGAGAAAACCCCCCTGAGAGGGGCAGTGTTTGCCAAGGGATGCTTTGTTGGTGCAGGAATTGAGGTTTGAGGGTTAATGAGCAAAGGTGTTGGCCATGCAGAGTTGTGAGGACGTGTACACAAAGACACGTGCTCATGTGTGCACACCAGATACCCTAGTGTACTGTGCTTCATTAATGGGCTTAAGCAGCCTGAGGCCTGTTGGATTTTCGGGGTGCCGGCTGACAAGTCCTAGGGCTGGGCTGGTGCGAGGCTGCATTAGCAGTTCAGTGCCTGGAGATGTTTTCTTGGGCTTGATTCCTACTTCTCCCCCCTCAGTAAAGGAATACTTGGATGTTTTACTTTGAATTGCTTTAAATAAGGACAATCCAATTCAGTATGGCCTTGAGGTGTGATTTCTAAAGTGGTTTGGATGGAGCCATCACTTGGATCTGAGTGGCTCGTTGGTACAGAACTATCTCTCTGGGCCAGGCTGGAAGTTGCAGTGAACCCTCATTCAGAGCCTCTGGGACCAGGCTGACACTGGACACTTCCTTCCTAGGAACTTCATGAATAGCACCTTCTCCAGCCTGCCCACTTAGCAGCTGGCTGGTTAGAATAAATTAAGTAAGGGAAATAAGGGAGAGAGGAAGGGGGAGGGGAGAGAATGATCAAAGCCAAAGCATCCATCCATCCAACTCATATTTACTGAAGGCCTAATGTGTGCCTGACACTTCACAGGATATTCCCTTTTGTGTGAAGCTTACAGTTTAGCAGGGAAGACAGAATTCATTATTCATAGCTATTGACATTATTACAAATAACAATTATTAAAAAGCCATCTGAAAAAGTTGCATGGAAATTTAGGGGGAAAAAAGCCGCAATTTACCAGTTCAGTAAACATTTTTAAAATTAGGACCCCCCAAAAAATGGAGCTGACTCCAGAAATGGAGGCCACATGTGTTTGAACAAATTAAAGGCCACCTTGGATGAGCATAGCATGCGAGGCCCGCTCTCCCGTGCTCCCACTCTTTCATGCTCCCACGCTCCCACTCTCCTGAACTCCCATGCTCCCACTCTCTCACACTCTCATGCTCCCATGCTCCCCCTCTCCCATGCTCCCATGTTCCCATGCTCCCACTCTCACGCTCCCATGCTCCCCCTCTTCCATGCTCCCATGCTCCCACTCTCTCACGCTCCCATGCTCCCCCTCTCCCGCGCTTCCGTGTTCCCATGCTCCCACTCTCACGCTCCCATGCTCCCCCTCTCCCATGCTCCCATGATCCCATGCTCCCACTCTCTCACGCTCCCATGCTCCCTGTCTCCCACGCTTCTGAGCTCCTACACTCCCATGCTTGCCAAGCTCCACCATTGTGCCATGTGCTGTCGTCCCTGTTCCTACCATGTCTTCTCACAAAACTTTCAGGATTACGCAATTCCTAGCCAAGAAACAAAAACAAAATTGTCCCATTCCCCAGTGGATTCAGATGGAAACTGGTAATAAAGGCAGGTACTGGCCGGGCGTGGTGGTGCACACCTGGAGTCCCAGCTATTCGGGAGGCAGAGGCAGGAGGATTGCTTGAGTCTGTGAGTTCCAGGCTGCAGTGAGCTGTGATGGCAAAAACCGTCAGGTACAACTCCCAGGAGAGACACTGGAGCAGAACCAAGCTGGGCCTCTTGGGAACTGGGTCTGAGATACGCACATATTGAAAAAAGATCCCTAGTGTCTGACCTCATCAAGCCAAAAACATTACCACTATTGGGACAGTTCAACATATTTTATTAGGGAAAGGATTTTTCTCTTTGTTCCTATGCTCTGAACTTGTAGTTTGGCTTAGTAATAAATATGTAAGACTTTTTTTTGAGCTGCTAAAAGAATAAAGTTTTCCACAGGACTCATAGAGAGCTATGCAGGCAGAGGTGGGCTGGAGTCAGCTCCTACTTGCTCATAGGAGCTGATTGTTCAAGTTTAAGGAATTTTACCAGCCAGCTGTTAGTTATTGGTAGCTTGGCTTTGCCCTTGGTGAGAGTATTTACGCCATGAAGATTGACAAAGGCTACAAATCAGAACACTTTCCACTGAGAGCTCGTTGTTAGACATTTACCAGCACATCACCAAGGCCAGGGCTTGGTTCTTCAATGCAAAACATGGGTGGAGACCCAGCTCCTCCATAGCTGGGAAGATATCCAGAGGATGGAGATGCTTCAGTCTGGAAAGACACGGCCTGTCGGCTTATATGAAAAAAGTCTGGAAACCACACAAACTGCCAAACTATACTGAGGGAGAAGGCCAGACTCCTCATTGAGCCTTGCAATTTTTAAAGCATAGATTCTGTTATTTTAAAATGAAAACAAGTACCCTCTTCTGCAGTCAATTCAGAGTCTTGACTGCCCTTCTAGCACCCTTCCTCATTGCTGACCCTGAGCCTTAGCCTGTGCTTTTCCTCCTGCCTAAAATCTTCTATCCACTGGAATCCACCCAACCCAGAAACCCTTCCCAATCCCCGCCCCAACATCCACCTCCAGGGTCTTCTGCAACCACTCCATCCCATGCCGGTTCCCAGCCTGCCTCGACTCCAGTGGTCCTAAACGTCCATGGGATTTCCTGGCATTTATTTGCTCACTGTCTTGCCTTGTTACTTAACATCGGATGGAGGTTCAAGTGGTTTCCAATGGGGAGAGGTGCATTTCGCAATGTCTGGAGACATCGTTGGTTGTCACAGCTGGGGTGATAGTGCTACTGGCATCTAATGGGTAGAGCCCAGGGATGCTGCTAACATCTTACAATGCAGACAACCACCGCTTCTCCAACAAGTCTGACCCCAAATGCCAATAATGCAGAGGTTAGGAAGCCCTGTTGTACGCTAGTGACCACATCCTAGTTCAAACTTACTCTCCAAAGAACCAAGCACAGAGCCAGGCATGTCATAGACCTTCAATTGTTCGAGGCAAGTGTGCCTTTACTCACCTCAGGGCTTATTTCCAGAACACATTTCTTCTACCATGATTACCACCCACTCCCACCTCCCTCCTCCCTCTTCCAAACCCTGATTGAAAATATAAACAAGTACAAGTTACATAAATTGATAGATAACAAGAACGGGTTATCAATAGAAGCCTGCAGCGTCAGAGGTGGACCTGCATCTTCTGGGTACTGTAGGACTTGCATTCCTTTCCAGAAATGTGCCTTTTAAGCCTCTGCAAGCTGAACCCTGTTCTCTGTCTGGCCACCTCCCAGTGGCTTTACTTCTGCCCTTCATCAGCTTAGCTGTTGTCATACAGATTGCAGAGACATTCTTGCTGCACAGAAGCCAAATGTAGTTGTAAGAATAATTTATGGATGGTTCCATCCATCCACATTAAAAAATAGTTCCTTATCAGCCAGGTGCAGTGGTTCATGCCTGTAATCCCAGCGCTTTGGGAGGCCAAGACGGGTGGGTCACCTGAGGTCAGGAGTTCAAGACCAGCCTGGCCAACATGGTGAAACCCTGTCTCTACTAAAAATACAAAAATCAGCCAGATGTGGTGCTGGGCTTGTAATCCCAGCTACTCGGGAGGCTGAGGCAGGAGAATCACTTGAACCCAGGAGGCAGAGATTGCAATGAGCCGATATCATGCCATCACACTCCAGCCTGGGTGACAGAGCAAGAATCAATCTCAAAAAAAAAAAAAAAAAAAAAGTTCTTTATCATCTGTAGTGGGTCAGGCACTGTACTAAGCAGGGGTGAGGTTGTATCTTTGACAGCCAAAGGACACTAACCACTAACCAATCAGATCAGACACTAGACTAGGAGCTGGGCCAGGGAGACAGACAGACAGACAGACAGACACGGACACACCCAGGCAGACGTTGATACTAGGAAGGGGCAAGGCAGGACCACAGCAAAGGCCCCAGTGAAAGGCAGCACCACCACGGGCAGGTGCTGTTCTGGCCCCATCCTGGAGAACGGGGCTGGCGGAAGCTCGTGGCCCTCCTGGGAAGGCCTGTTTCCGACTGTCCCCAGAGACTCTGGGGATGAATGAGGTATGGCCCAAGCTTGTGGGAAAATTGCAAATCAACACTGCATCCTGGAAAAACACTTTGGTTTGGCCTCGAGTCACTGTCCTTTCATTTCTCTTCTGACCACAGTGAGTGCCCCGTGTGAGGATGACTGGGTGGAGGTGGCGTCTTGCTGGCTGATTGCCTTCCAGTGGAGCAGGCACCATCTCATCTCTTAGGTGGACAATGAAGGCAAAATTAAATTTTTCAAAGAATTTGTCAGCCACATTAGAATTGGTATTTATCAAGGGCTTATTAAGGCTAGAAGTTATATTAGAAACTTTATGAATATTTCTCATACAGTTCTCCAGACAATCCGGTGAAACATGGCTTAGTACCCAGGGTGCCAGGGCTCAGAGATGAACAATTTTCCAGAAGCCAGAAGTGGAGGTGGGAGCTGAAAACAGCCTAACTCCAAAGCCCGTGTTCTTTTTTTTTTTTTTTTTTTAGACAGAATCTTGTTCTGTCACCCAGGCTGGAGTGCAGCGGCACAATCTCAACTCACTGCAACCTCTGCCTCCCAGGTTCAAGCGATTCCCTTGCCTCAACCTCCCGAGTAGCTGGGACTACAGGTGCGCACCACCATGCCTAGCTAATTTTTGTATTTTTAGTAGAGACGGGATTTCACCGTGTTGGCCAGGCTGGTCTTGAACTCCTGACCTCAGGTGATCAGCGTGCCTTGGCCTCCCAAAGTGCTGGGTTTACAGGCATGAGCCACCACGTCCGGCCAAAGCCGGAATTCTTAGCCCATACTTTTACTCTATTCTGTTTCTCTTTCTCTCTCTCTCTCTGTGTGTGTGTGTGTGTGTGTGTGTGTATGTGTAACAGAGCATTTTTGTTTCCATTCTTAAATATATTCTTAATTTTCTGCAATGAATATGAAAGCATCAATTTGGTAATCAGAAAGGAAATAATATAATCACGAGCACAAAGCTGAGTTAAGAAAAAACGGACTGAACTGACTTCCCTTCATCCTGCAGACTGCAGGCCCCTTCCTCCTCTGGGGGTGCTGCTGCTCCAGCCCCTTCCTATCTCATCTTTCCTTAGGGAGCTGTCTTGAGAGAGAGAGACTGAGACGCTGGTCTCCCTGCAGCAGGTCCTGACAGCGGTGACTTATCCAAGCAGAGCCTCAGGCACCACTCTCTTCTTCAAAAGTTACCAGAACAACCCTCAGGCAACTTCTTCCGGGTCAGCCCAACGGCCTTTCCCACACCCCTGGGCCCAGCCTCAGGTGTCTGGAGTATTTCCTAAGTAGAATTGGGGAAGATGTCTCAAATCACGCTAGGCAGCAGCCATCTGGAAAATTGCTGCTGGCTTAGCACCCTTGGGCCTGGTGGGTGAGGAGGTTCTTCCAGCCCTGGGCTCCTGCCTGGTGTCCCCTCTAAGTCAGCGCCTCTACCCAGGGCAGGAGCAGCCTCCGTGGAAGGGTGAGACAAGCTGGCTGCAGTGCAGGACAGCTCTGCTGGTTGGGTAGAGCGGAGACAGCAGAGGAACTTCAGCCTCCCAGAAGAGTAAGAGCTGAGCGAAGCTGTGAAAGGGGTATCCTTGCTTGGCTCATGGTGGGTACCTTTAGCCCTTGAAAGCCTCAGTTCCAGCCCAGACTGAGGAATGGCGGAGCCTCTCCCCAGCAGAGAATTCTGCTGTGGGAATGAATGGTTGAGCTCCAGGGCTTCCGGCTTCCTCCTCTCGGTTAGCAGCCTCTCCTGCCAAGAGCCCCCTGGGCCCTGCAGCCTGGGCCTGCCCATCATCAGCCCAGAAGGCAGGAGGTTTCATAAAACAGAATTAGAAGTGCAAGTTTTCTAGAAACTTTAGGATTAATTAATAAACAGATGGTCTATCTCTTCCTCCTTCCCCGGCATGGGAAGGGTTGAGTAGCGTTAGAAATCCACTTAAATTTGCAAAACGTAGATAGTTGTTGAACCTGGGTCAAGGGAACATAGGGGTTCATAATACATTTCTTTCTACTTTTGTGTATGTTTGAAATGTTTCACAACACAATGAATACAATGCACAAATAATAAAAAGCCCAAGCCACAAAAAATAATAAAACACACTTTTTAAAGGAATAAAAACATATTTATTTAAAGTATAACTTTTTTTTGTTTGTTTGAAGCGGAGTTTTTGCTCTGTTGCCCAGGCTGGAGTACAATGGCGCGATCTCAGCTCACTGCAACCTCCACTTCCCGGGTTCAAGCGATTCTCCTGCCTCAGCCTGCCGAGTAGCTGGGATTACAGGCATGCGCCACCATGCCCAGCTAATTTTTTTTTTGTATTTTTAGTAGAGATGGGCTTTCACCATGTTGGCCAGGATGGTCTCGAACTCTTGACCTCAGGTGATCCACCCACCTTGGCCTCCCAAAGTGCTGGGATTACAGGCATGAGCCACTGCGCCTGGCCAAAATGTATACTTTTTAAAAGAATCAGCAAGTACTGCATTTCCCTGTAGACCGAGGTGCCAGCGTTCTCGCAGCTAGGAGTGGGCATGTGTGGAAGGGATTCGCCTCTGTAATTCCTTCCTTTTATGCCAGTCCCTGGAAAGAATCACCAAAAGGAATTCAGTGTTTAATCCTAAAAGGGGAACATTAAAATGTATGTATTTGAAGGGTAAATTAAAAGTCCCAGAGAGAAAAGAAGAAGGGGCTATTTAAAAGCCCTCGGTTGCTTTTTGTGCGTTAATCACCTGTTGGGCACCCACCAGGATAGGCCCTGGGAGTGGGGTTGGGGGAGAGGCAGCAGGAAGATCCCTGCCTTCCAGGGCCACTCCTCCCTGGTCTGGGTTATACGGTCTCCAGTGCAGCGCTCCTGCAGCTGCGCAAGCCTGGATGGGAAGCTGCTAGCCAGGCCGGAGTGGGATCCTCTCGTATTCCGTGTTCACCTCTCCGTGAGTCTCCACTAAAGATGTGGCCAGGAGGAGTCTGAGCACCCACCAGGTCAAAGGGAAACTTCTTTCTCTCTCTCCTGGCTCAGAGAAGCCTCACCCAACAGCCAGGCAAAACAATTCATCCCTCCATCTTCTATCATGTGTAAGAAAACCATGGGTCACCTTAATGAAATTTTTATTTTTTTTTTGAGATGGAGTTTCCCTCTTGTTGCCCAGGCTGAAGTGCAGTGGTGCCATCTTGGCTTACTGCAACCTCTGCCTCCTGTGTTCAAGCAATTCTCCTGCATTCAAGCGATTCTCCTGCCTCAGCCTCCCGAGTAGCTGGGATTACAGGCGCACATCACCATGCCTGGCTAATTTTTGTATTTTTAGTAGAGACGGGGTTTCACCATGTTGGCCAGGCTGGTCTTGAACTCCTGACCTCAAGTGATCCACCCGCCTCAGCCTCCCGAAGTACTGGGATTACAGGTGTGAGGCCCCGTACCCACTGCCCCCGCTACCACCCCCGCCTTAATGAAATTGAACCCTGAGCCTCCGGGCTGGGGATGGCTGGGGCTGGTTCTCCTCAGCTGAGAGGGCCTGAGCAGGCCAGCCCAGCCCTCTGCCCAGAGTTTCCTTCCTGCTGTGGCCACAGGGCTGCCACGGGGCACTCACCTTCCCACCCGCAACACTCCTGTCCGCAGCACAGCTAGGCCTAGCTGGAGCAGGTAACCCAGCCTTTACCCAAGACTTAAGGAGAGCAAAGAAGAAACAACCCCAGGGAATCATGAAAGCAGCTTTATGTGGCCTATAAGGTGGAATGTTCTCATCCTCAGCTTGTGGGAGTAGATGGGTGGTCTCCCTGCCTGACCCCACCTGGCAGATGCCAGCAGCCCCTGCCTCCTGGGAGGACCTTGAGTGGAACTGGACAACAAGGCCTGTCTCTGAGTGAGGCCCACAAGTGGACAGCGATGAGCCCTCCTGCCTGTCTAGGGCTGTCATCTGAGTGCCACTGTTTTTGAGACAGGGTCTTACTCTGTTTCCCAGGTTGCAGCGAAGTGGTATAAGCATGGTTTACTGCAGCTTCGACCTCATGGGCTCAACCAGTCCTCCCACCTCAGCCTCCCAAGTAGCTGGTGAGACCACAGGCACTCAACCACCCCACAGGTTATTTTTTTCCCCCAGTTTTTGTAGAGGTGGGGTCTCCCTATGTTGCCCAGGCTGGTCATGACCTCCTGGGCTCAAGCAATTCTCCTATCTTGGCCTCCCAAAGTGTTGGGATTACAGGTGGGGGCCACCGTGCCCAGCCTCTGAGTGCCACCTCCTGCCTGACAATCAGTCCCTTCCCCAGTTGCCAGGCCCCAGAGATGTTTGTCTCTGTCAGAGAAGAGCCCAGCACTACCCACAAGGTCTACAAGAACCCATATTTGAGGGCGGGGCGTCCAGCAGATGGAAAAGAGGTAGGGAGGTATTCCTTAGGGGAAGAAGGGAGGGCACCGAAGTGAACAGGTGCTCGCTGCCAGCCTTGTCAGTGCCACACACCTGGCAAGGCGCGTTAAACCTCACCTCAGCCCCATGGTGCAGAAAAGAAAACGGAAACTCAGACGGTAAGTAACCAGTACCTGGGCCTCGCCGCCAGGAGGCAACAAAGTCAGGATTCCAGCTCAGCTCCGACACCTGTGGCCTGGCTTTTAACAGTTTAGAGGGAGGCTCACAATTAAGAATAAACGCAGAAAAACGTTTGCAGCCGAGATAAAGAGTGCTGCGTGAACCTGAGGAAGGAGGGAGAACCTGCTCAGCCGGAGGCGAGTCTGAGGAGTCTTCCTGGGAGAGGTCCCCTTGAGCGGGGACCTGACCGGGTGAGTAGCAGATGGCATCCCCGGAAGAGGGGACCAGGAGGGCCGGGGTGTGGAGGGAGGACAGCAGTGATGTGGCTGCTCCTGGCAAGAGCTTAGGACGAGATATGGAGAGGAGACTGACAGGAGCCACAGGCCAGCTCTTCCAAGGCAGGCTAAGGATGTTGAGGTGGTTCTGCGGCGCTGGGGAGCATTGCAGGCTTGTGTGGGAGTAGGAACAGGTAGAGGAGGGGGCCTGCATCCGCAGTGCTGGGAGCGGGGCAGGTATCGGGGCAGGGATGGGGGGATGGCTCTCGTTGCCGGCATATTATTGTGCGGTCCTTCGGCTAAGGTGTTAGTAGAGCTGGTGGGGGCCAGGTTGGTCACACTAGTCTCAGAGAAAGGCCTGAGGGGCTGGAAAGCAAGTGCAGAGGCGGGCTATTGGGACACTGTTGAGTGTCACAAGGACATGGGTTCGAGTTCTGCCTCCACCCTGACCAGCTTCAGGTTTCTAAGAAGTTGATCTTTGTTAGGTTTAAAAAAAAAAAAAGAAAAATTCAGGAAAAGAGCCAGGTTTGGGGAGAAGATGCTAATCCCTGTTTTGGACAAGTTGAACTAGGGTGCCTGTAGGTCAACTGCCCAGGCAGTTGGGAGCGGGTGGGGAAACCTGCCCTTCCAGAGCCTTCCATGCTGTGCTCCCGTCAAGGGTGGGACATTCCTCTATGAGAACACACATCAAACCGTGGAGTGCCTCGGCTGTCAGGCCTGCCTCCCAGCCAGACTGCACATCTAGAGAAGTAGAGGGAAGCTTACCTGAAGATGACAGTCCCGATGATGATAATGATGATGATGATGATGATGATGATGATGATGATGATGATGGCGATGATGATGATGATGATGACGATGGTGATGATTGATCATGATGATGTTTTAAGGGCAGGGAGGCTGTTACCTTTTCTTATGGGCTGAAATGTGTCCCCTCAAAATTTATATTAAAATCCTAACCCCTGGTACTTTAGACTGTGACTTTATTTGCAAATAGGGTCGTTGCAGACACAATTAAGATGAGGTCCTACTGGAGTAGAGTGAGCCCTTCATCCTATATGACTTGGTATTCATATAAGAAGAAGAAAAAACAGAAACAAACAGGGAGAGGGCCAAGTGGCCACGGAGGCAGAGATTACAGTGATGGAGCTGCAAGCCAAGGAACACTGCGGAGCAGCGTCCGAGGCTGGAAGAGGAGAGGCAGGGTTCTCCCTGAAGGCTTCAGAGGGAGTGGCCTCGCTCATACCTTGATTTTGGACTCCCCGCCTCCAGAACCATGGGTGAATAAATTTCTCTAGTTGTAAGCCTCTCAATTGATGGTAATTTGTTATGGCACCCCTAGGAGACTAATAGATGATCATGTCTGTATCCCCAGAACCTGGCACATCATGGCATTGGAGAAGCAAATGAATGAATGAAGTTTAGAGAGGGAATGCAGGAGAACTACTCAGCCCCACAAAGTCAGGTGGAATGTGGCTCTGCCCGCCTCCCCAAAGAAGGCTCTGTAGCCAAGAGCAGCAACAAATAGGCTGAGGGAGACCTGGGATGGTGCCGGTCTCCACCAGCTCACCTCCCTTGGTCTTGTCATCCAGGGCAGATCCTGATGTGGGGAGGGAGAGAGCAGAGAGCAGAGAAACCCTGGGGTTACCAGTGAAGCTTGTCTCTCACCTCAAGGGTGTCCCCTCCCTTCCTTGCTTTCTTCCACCACCACTACCCCATCCTCTCTGCAGTATCTCTGCGTCTGAGCATCAGAGCTAGGGTGACATTTACCCACCCTTTGGGAGTGGGTCCCTGGAAAGGTGCCAGGTGGAGCTGGAGGTTGAAGCAAGTTTCAGGGCATTGACAGCAAGAGAGTGAGGGAAGCCCTGGGTAGCACTAAGAGCATGGCTATAATGGGTGTTATGAGCCCAAACTCCTGTTCAAATCCTTTCCAGAAATTACTATTGGTGTGACTTTGGGAAAGTCACTCGACCCCTCTGAGCCTCAGTTTCTTTACCTGAAAAATGGAGGTATGTCTACTACCTTTAATATTGTCATAAAGATTAAATGAAATATATTTGGCATGAAATCGTTACCACCATCATTATCTTCAGTGGTGGCCAAGTGTCTCTAGGGAAGACAGGAGTACAATGTGGATGGAAGGGTTTGGGGAGTTCCCAGACCATCCAAATCTGTGAGCAGGATGGCACTGAGAAATGCAGAACATGCTCTGGGGATGGGGGCAATTTTCTACAGTCTGGAGGATGTCTTTCAATCCTGGCTTCTGTGCAGAGCTGAGCAGTGTCCAGGGGTGGACGGTCCCCAGCCAAGCATGAGGAGGCTCCTTTGTGGGAGCCAACACCATACAGGGGCACAAGTTCAGATGTCAGGGCCCCATCAGAAGTGGGGGGCACAGAGTTTAAATCACCACTGAAAAATAGGCAAGGGGACCCTTGTTGGAAGGAGTTTGCTGGGCATGAGAGAGGCCACCAGTGAGAGTAGGGGCAACCCTGACCTTCAGGGTCAAACCACATAACGCAGGATTGCCCTGCTGCTTTTGGTTTTGGTGTCTGGCCAATTTCCAGTAGTCAGTGATGGAAGATGCCATTTCCCAAGTACCCTGCTGACTTCTATTGCGACAAATTATTTAATTAAATTATTATTGTTGGGAGGGCATTAGGGACTCAAGTTTTACTGAGCTAAGGAGTGAGTGCAGTGGGTGGGGGATAATGAAAGGTAAGTCAGATTGGAAGGAGGGTCACGGAAAACAAAGGTCCTTGACAAAGGTGGGCGAGGCTCATGCAAATGAGACAGTCTAGGGAGCATTTCCTGCGACTTCCTGCTTTCTGGAAACTGCTTAGAAGGCTGAGTAGCTGAGGGTGACCTGAGAGCTTGGTTTTGCCCCAGAAACACACAGACAGCAGAAAGGAGATGGCAGAGGTTCAGGGGTAGCCAGGCCACCGGGCCACTGCAGGCCAGGAGTGCAGGTGCAGCCTGCGATAGCAAGGATAAGCTTCAAAGGCAAAGGTGAGGTCCTGTCCTAGGCACCCTGGGGCCTTGCTCTTGCTTCCCAGGGGTGTCTCCTGCTTCTGCCTTTATCCCTCCAGGAGGGTAGGGATGGAGGGAGGCACCCTCTTTTTCTCAGATCTGTGTGCCTGGGTGGCCAGGTTGGGCTTGGTAATGTGGAAAACTTGTGTCTGCAAGGGCAGTGAAGTTCGAAGGCCTGCTAAAGAGAACAGCAGGAAAAGAGATGGTTCACTGACTCCCTCCTTCCAGGTGGCCTGGGGAGGAGGAAGAAGGGAGACAGATAAAAGGCCATGGAAGGGATTTCCCACCTGCTTCTGTTTTCCTGAGCTCTGGGGTCAAACCACATAAGGCAGGCTTCGCTTGGTGCTTTTGGTTCTGGGAGTGCCTAATATAGTGTCTGCTTAGCCGGCCGAATTCCGATCCACAGTCAGTGATGGAGGACGCAATCACCTCAGTGTCTTGCTGACTTTCATCATGATGAATTATTTACTTAAAGGATCAATGCTCAGGGTGAGGCGCACTAAGGAGGACTCCAGTGATGAGGAGTGAGTGCGATTGGCTGGGGTTGTGGCTGCACCAGCACCAGCTACTTTGGACACAGCCAGAGAAGAGTGACAGGCTCCAGCCCCAGGCCTGCTGTGTATTGTGTGGTAGTCTCTTTGCTCTGAGTTCTGAGATACCTGGAAGTGGCATTTTAAAATAGAAATTCCAGAGATGGCTTTACCTCTTGGCAAATGGGCACCGTACCTGTTCTATGCATGAAGGGATCCTATGAATTTTCTGGACTATAAATCTCCCCCATTCCCTGGACTCTAAAAGCCCAAGGACAGAATCAGGAACGCAAGGACTAGGCCGTCGATACCAGCAGACTTGCTGAGTGATGGGGGGCAATTCCCCAGGCCTCCAGTTTCCTTCATGATATCCAGCAAGGAGAATTTTTCCCGGGGCAGTGGTCCTCACACGTAGATACCTGGAAGAATCACCCGTGGGACTTCCTGACCTGTGGATTCCTAAGCTCTAACCCAGAGTCTGATGAAGAAACATTGACTAGGCCTGGCCTGTGGCCCAGTTGAATTGCTGGCCATGCTCTGAGGCTCATACTTTGAGAAATACTGATGTGGAGGGAATTGGTTAAAACAGGGTGCTGCCGTGTGTGTGTGTGTGTTACATATTTTCTTTACAGAAGTGAGGTCTCGCTATCTTGCCTAGGCTGTCCTCAAACTCCTAGGCTCAAGCGATCCTCCCACCTCAGCCTCCCAAGTAGCTGGGAACGTACCATCATGCCCAGTTTGAGCCTCCCATAAATAATACTAAAGACGATATAGACGGGGCTGACTAAAATGTCAAGAACTGTGGTGGTTTATTTACTTGGAATTTTGGTGTGGCTTTCAATGGCTAGGTAAGGGATTCTTTCAGTGGCAAGGATGATAGCTACCTGGCCCTATGTCAGAGATCAGCCAGGCAGCTGAAAAAGTTTAGGATTGAAGCTGACAGACAGATAACAGCAGGAGAACTATTGTTACTGTGGCTATTTTATTAAAAGTCTTAAGTCCTTGGCTTCACTGTCCTAATGGAGCTGGCAGTGAGGATTTTTTCACTAATCTAATTACCAAACAAGACTGATGTTGGGTAAATCCTTACTATTTACAGAACTGGTAAGCAACTGCAGCTCTAGGAATTTCTCTGAAGTTTTCTTCTGAATTTTTCTGAACAGCATTGATCATCATTTACTTATCTAAGAAGACCAAATTGCAGAGAAGTTGGAAATCAGATCTTTTCATTCTTATCTCCTAGAGGGGTCTCATAGGTCTCCTGGCAAGAAGCAGTCAGACTCTGAGTGGTTTTGGCATTGAGGTTCTTGGGTGGAAGATGTGCTGCCAGCTAGGAGCAGTGAAAGCGTAAGAGGATGAAAACTTCTAGGAGCCAGCCTCAGCCTCGGCCCCCACCATTGGCAGCTTCCAGATGGCGGAGGCTGTGGAGGCAAAGGCCTTCATTCTCATCCTCAACATTTAGTATGTTCATGTTCTTGTAGAATTGTCTCAGATAAAGCCAGTCACATATCTAACTCCTAAAAACCTCAGAAGTTTGCCTAACAGCCCTCGGAAGGAACCTCAGTTTATAGGAGGTCTGTGTACCTGGAGGAGGGTGGGCTGGGATGAGAGGGAGTCAGACCTCTGCAATTTCCAGTATTTTATTTGAAGACAGTCCAGAGGCTTAAAGGGTCTGAAGGATGCATTATTACTGGGAATCCAGGGTCTGGTGAAAGCTAGAAAGCTGTTATCTAAGCAAAGGGGAGTTTAAGATTAGAAACTGAATTTCCCAGCCTTGCCTGTGCTCTAGAAACAATGGGGCTGGGTGCGGTGGCTCACTCCTGTAACCCGAGAACTTTGGGAGGTCGAGGCGGGCAGATCTCTCGAGGGCAGGAGTTCAATACCAGCCTGGCCAACATGGTAAAACCCAGTCTCTACTAAAACTAGAAGAATTAGTCGGGCGTGGTGGCACATGCTTGTAATCCCAGCTACATGGGAGGCTGAGGTACAAAAATTGCTTGAACCCGAGAGGCGGAGGTTGCAGTGAGCCGAGATCACACCACTGCACTCCAGCCTGCGCGACAAAGCCAGCCTCCATCTCAAAACAAATAAACAAACCAACAAAAAGAAACAATGGGGACCTCAGTTTGTGGGACATTATTACTTGTTGAGCTGAGAAGCTTCTCTTGGCCAGAGGATCTAGTGACTTTCCCAAATACCTCCTTTCTCCCATTTCTCTAACAGGGAAAAAAGCTGGATTCACTGAGAAGTGTCTAAAGCAGTTGTGCTGGTGAGATAAAGCAGGATCTGAATTTTGAATTGCTCATCTCTCACACAGATATTACTTCAAATGGACACAATGAAATATTACTCAAAATATTTCTCAAGACTGAAAACTGTAAATATACAGAATATGTATATTGTTTTTAAGGCCAAATCATCTCAAGAAATTTTGTGACAGATTTGTCAGTGTGAAATTTACACTGGATGGAGGAGGAAACCTTTTAGAATAGGCCTACAGGAGACTTCGGTAACTCCCTTTCTTGGGTTCTTTAAAATATATACATCTTTCCTACAACACTTACACTTGCTTGAAATCAGAGTTTAGGTTAGGATTTAGCTGCAAGTGTCAACTTGCAAGATTAAACATTTTAGGGGACCTCCAGTCAAAGATAAACTGCTGGAAGGGAGAAGAGCAGAAGGGAAAAATAAAAGAGCCAGTGCTCCCTCTAGTGGGGAATTGTGGAGAAGCATGCAGAGATTCTTGGTGCCCTTGGTGCTCAAAAACTGCAGGATGTTCTCTGCTTGCTAATTTTTGTTTTTTCTTTTCTTTTATTTTCTTTTTTTTTTTTTGAGACAGAGTCTCACTCTGTTGCCCAGGCTGGAGTGCAGTGGTGGGCAATCTCAGCTCACTGCAACCTCAGCCTCTTGGGTTCAAGCGATTCTCCTGCCTTAACCTTCCGAGTAGCTGGGATTATAGGCGCATGCCACCACCCGGCTAATTTTTGTATTTTTAGTAGAGACGGGGTTTCACCATACTGGCCAGGCTGGTCTTGAACTCCTGACCTCAAGTGATCCATCCACCTGCCTCGGCCTCCCAAAGTGCTAAGATTACAGGCGTGAACCACAGTGCCCAGCCTCTGCTTATTAAAGTCTAATTGCTGACTAGAACACTCCAACTGTCTCACCAAAGAGCAAATTAGAGCTCCAACACAAATGAGTGACAAAAAGAATTACTGTCTTCTTCCATTCAGGAGTGTCAGTTGATGTGTAGGACCATATTTTAATGAAGATGTAACAGTAATTAAGTAGGAAAGTACTCCTAATATAATAGAGGTATTTTTAAATGGCAAGAGAACAAAATATCTGGTTTATCTAAATGTGGATATTTACACCTTAGGTCATTACATATTAAGAATTTGAATCTATATGGTGACAGGATTTTTTCAGGTTTATCTCACCCCAATGTTGGGGAAAAAAATCTCCAGAACTCCATAGTCTCTTGAAATGATTGTCCACTGAAATTCCACGTATTCATAAAGTGCTCCCACAACTTGCTGACAAGCATAGGTATTTTACATCCTGCCATGAGTTTCAAGACATTAACTCCTTTAGCTATCGAAAATAGATAAAAACCATAGGTGACTGACAAGACTTTTGCAAGTGCAGACAAAGGTTTGGATTCAAAGCCTGGTCATATGGTTTGGCTGTGTCCCCACCCAAATCTCATCTTGAATTCCCACATGTTGCAGGAGGGAATCAGTGGGAGGTAATTGAATCATGGGGGCAGGTCTTTCCCATGCTGTTCTCGTGACAGTGAATAAGTCTCATGAGATTTGATGGTTTCATAAGGGGGAGTTTCCCTGCACAAGCTCTCTTCTCTTCTCTGCTGCCATGTGAGACATGCCTTTCACCTTCTGCCATGACTGTGAGGCCTCCCCAGCCATGTAAAACTGTAAGTCCAATAAACCTCTTTCTTCTGTAAATTGCCCAGTCTCGGGTATGTCTTTATCAGCAATGTGAAAACTGACTAATATAGTAAATTGGTCCCAGCAGTTGGGTGCTGCTGAAAAGATACCCAAAAAATTGAAAGCGACTTTGGAACTGGGTAATAGGCAGGGATTGGAACAGTTTGGAGGCTTCAGAAGAAGACAGGAAAATGTGGGAAAGTTTGGAACTCCCCAGAGACTTGTCGAATGGCTTTGACCAAAATGCTGATAATGATATGGACAATGAAATCCAGGTTGAGGTGGTCTCAGATGGAATTGAGGAACTTGTTGGGAACTGGAGCAAAGGTGACTCTTGTTATGTTTTAGCAAAGAGACGGACAGGATTTTGCCCCTACCCTAGAGATTTGTGGAGCTTTGAACTTGAGAGAGATGATTTAGGGTATTTGCTGGAAGAAATTTCTAAGCAGCAAAGCATTGGAGAAGTGACTTGGGTTTTTGGTTTTTTTGTTTTTTTAAGACAGAGTCTCACTCTGTCACCCAGGCTGCAGTGCAGTGGCATGATCTCAGCTCACTGCAACCTCTGCCTCCCAGGTTCAAGCGATTCTCCTGCCTCAGCCTCTGAAGTAGCTGGGATTACAGGTGTGCGCCACCATGCCCAGCTAATTTTTTGTATTTTTAGTAGAGACAGCATTTCACCATGTTGGCCAGGCTAGTGTCAAGCTCCTGACTTCAGATGATCCACCTGCCTCAGCCTCCCAACATGCTGGAATTACAGGTGTGAGCCACCGCACCCAGACAGCATTCAGTTTTAAATGGGAAGCAGAGCATAAAAGTTTGGGAAGCTTGCAGCCTGACAATGTGATAGAAAAGAAAATCCCATTTTCTGAGGAGAAATTCAGGCTGGCTGCAGAAATTTGCGTTAACGAGGAGCTGCATGTTAATCACCAAGACAATAGGGAAAATGTCTCCAGGACATGTCAGAGACCTTTGTGGCAGTCCCTCCCATAACAGGCCCTCAGATTTAGGATGAAAAAATGGTTTCATGGGCTGGGCCCAGGGTCCCTGTGCTGTATGCAGTCTAGGGACTTGATGCCCTGCATCTCAGCTGCTCCAGCGATGACTAAAAGGGGCCAAGGCACAGCTTGGGCTATTGCTTCAGATGGTGGAAGCCCCAAGCCTTGGCAGCTTCTATGTTGTATGGATTCAAAGCCTGGTCATATGGTTTGGCTGTGTCCCCACCCAAATCTCATCTTGAATTCCCACATGTTCAAGAATTGAGGTTAGGGAACCTCTGCGTAGATTTCAGAGGATGTATGAAAATGCCTGGATGCCCAGGCAGAAGTTTGCTGCAGGGGCAGGTCCCTCATGGAGAACCTCTGCTAGGGCAGTGCAGAAGGGAAATGTGGGGTGGGAGCCTCAACAGAGTCCCTACCGGGTCACCACCTAGTGGAGCTGTAAGAAGAGGGCTACCATCCTCCAGACTCCAGAATGGTAGATCCACCGATAGCTTGCACTGTGCACATGGAGAAGCCACAGACATTCAACGCCAGCTAGTGAAAGCAGCCAGATGGGGGGCTGCAAAGCCACAGGGGTGAAACTACCCAAGGCCATGGGAGCCCACCTCGTGCATCAGTGTGACCTTGGTGTGAGACATGGAGTCAAAGGAGACAATTTTGGAGATTTAAGATTTGACTGCCCACTAGATTTCAGACTTGCATGGGGCCTGTCACCCCTTTGTTTTGGCCAATTTCTCCCATTTGGAATGGCTGTATTTACCCAATGCCTGTATCTCCATTGCATCTAGGAAGTAACTTGATTTTGATTTTACAGGCTCATAGGCGGAAGGGACTTGCCTTGTCTCAGATGAGACTTTGGACTGTGGACTTTTGAGTTAATGCTGAAATAAGACTTTGGGGGACTACTGGGAAGGCATGATTGGTTTTGAAATGTGAGGACATGCAATTTGGGAGAGGCCAGGGCGGAATGATATCGTTTGGATGGGTCTCCACCCAAATCTCATCTTGAATTCTCACGTGTTGTGGGAGGGACTTGGTGGGAGGTAATTGAATCATGGGGGCAGGTCTTTTCCATGCTGTTCTCATGGTAGTGAATAAGTCTCACGAGATCTGATGGTTTTATAAGGGGGAGTTTCCCTGCACAAACTCTCTTCTCTTGTCTGCTGCCATGTGAGACGGGCTTTTCACCTTCACCTTTCACCATGATTGTGAGGCCTCCCCAGCCACGTGGAACTGTAAGTACAATAAACTTCTTTCTTTTGGAAATCGCCCAGTCTCAGGTATGTCTTTATCAGCAGCATGAAAACTATTATACCTGGTTACTTGCCCCTGATGGGTGAGGGCACCACACTCTTCTCTCCATCCCGGCTTCATGCTCATCTTCTTAAAGATACAGTGTTGGCTCCCATGGGCATCTGCAGGAGGTCTCAGGGGATCTCCCACAGGCCTATGATGACCCAAGCAACTGCATTCCTGGTCTACTACTTCCCCTGGGAAGGTGCTTTTATTCCAAACATAAGCCTTGCAAAAAGCAGTAATAAAATCCTGTGCAAAAAGCAGTAATAAAATCCTGTGAACAATCACCATTTAGCAAATTATCTTCCTCTCTGCTTCAAACACACAGGCAGGCCCACTGACTAGAGTGTACATTTTTTTCTGTAGCACTTTTTGGTCAAGGGAATGTGGCTGTGCCATAACCTTCTTCTGTGCTTCTTCTCTTCTCTTCTCTTATTCACCAGAGGATCTCTGGTAATCAGCACAGGTCCTGCTTGATACGTTCTGCATAAAAGTTTATTAAATGAACAGGATAGTACCTTAAGACAAAATTGTCCCTCTGAGGCCGGGCATGGTGGCCCATGCCTGTAATCCCAGCACTTTGGGAGGCAAAGGCAGGTGGATCACCTGAAATCAGGAGTTTGAGAGCAGCCTGGCCAACATGGTGAAACTAAAAATACAAAAAAATTAGCCAGGCACAGTGGCGGATGCCTGTAATCCTAGCTACTCAGGAGGCTGAGGCAGAAGAATCACTTGAACCCAGGAGGTGGAGGTTGCAGTGAGCCGAGATCGCACCATTGCACTCCAGCTTGGACAACAAGAGTGAAACTCTGTCTCAAAAAAAGAAAAAAAAATTTCCCTCTGATATGGTTTGGCTGTGTCCCCACCCAAATCTCATCTTGAATTGTAGCTCCCAAGATTCCCACGTGTCATGGGAGGGACCTGGTGGGAAGTAATTACGTCATGGGGGCAAGTCTTTCCTATGCTGTTCTTATGACAGTGAATAAGTTTCATGAGATCTGATGGTTTTATAAAGGGGAGTTCCCCTGCACATGCTCTCTTGCCTGCCGCCATGGAAGACATCACTTTGCTCTTCCTTCATCTTCCACCATGACTGTGAGGCCTCTCCTGCCATGTGGAACTGTGAGTCCATTAAACCTCTTTCCTTTATAAATTACCCAGTTTCGAGTATGTCTTTATTAGCAGCATGAGAATAGACTAATGCAACCTCTCTCCTTTTCCTTTCTCCATATGTCCCATGAGAGTATAAGCTAAAATAGCTAGGGAAAAGGTGAAGTGTGGTAAATATAATATTTTTCTAAGAAGTAACGGCACTAGAAAACAAGCATGATTAATGTCCTTTTGACAATTATCACAAAATAAAAAACAAGAAACACCACAATACAAATATAATTGGGTTTTCAAAGAAACCAAGTTACATGCATATATAGCCACACACTTCATCTGAGAACCTTGGCACCGTTTCTTTTTATTATAGCTAGACACAAAATGCCCAAAGATATACAAAACAAACAATACAAATTTTAAACACTTTTACAAAGGTGACAATATAAAGAAATGAAGACTATGGATTTATGTTTGCAAACATTAATTTCCTTTGAATCCTGTCTGGTGTTAAAACCTAACAGTTTATCAGAATTTGTATTTAATACAACTATTTTTAAAATTATAGTGGACAAAACTAATGAAATTCTAATCATCAATAGCCTATGACAAATAACTATTATAATTAAAATTAATACAATCTTCAACTATTCTCCTAAGTACTGTTGCTATAATTTTCTGTTTATTAAAATTTTTTATTTTAGGGAAAAAAACTGACCTTACTGCTATTCCTGGAAAAAGAATTAATAAACTTTCATTAAATATTCAATCTCAACTTTTAAAGCTTAAAGCTCTTTATTTCTGCTAATCTGAAACTACTTTTGGTTCACTGCTAACTTTTAAAATATCTTAATCAATGTGATTTAAGGTCATTTTGTCTGCAGAGTGCTCATGTTTTTCATCCTTATACTAAAGCAGTAAGGCAAAAAAGCAGTTCCTTTTCCAAATCAGACAAAGAGAAAATATTCATCCATTTTAAAAGCCAGGAACTAGAACTGCTGCAAATGATCCGACCAACAGGAAATTAAGGCTGCTGTGATTTTCCTTTATATTTAAATCATAAAGTAAGATTAGCAGTGCTATTCCCTGTGAAAGTTGAATTTATAACCTTTGGGCTTGAATCACAGGACATAAATATTGCCATTTCTGTTTATACTTCTAAGACACTGTTTTCACAATCACTTTTGATAAGTTTTTAGATGCAATTAGAAAACACTACACAATGCTGAGAAAGTGCACAACTCTGCTACAAGGAGATACATGCTAGAGGTGTAAGAGCAGATTCTAGTGTTTGGTGAGCATTGGCACAGTCTGCCCCAGCCTGGCACACAGATGTACAGGATACACACTACCCAGCATGGCACGTAGTTGGGGAGCAGGGGCTAAGGCCTTTCAATGCTCCAAAGTGTCTGGCCCTCTACTGCTAAAAGCAAGATTCATGGTTTTGCAAGAACCTTTGGGCACCAGCTAGAGTATATCCTGTTTGCTGCAACATTCTTCTTTGAGGCAAGTCCTTCTAGATATGTGAAAGAGAAAAATCATGTAACCTCTCCTATAAAAGATTTCCCAAAATCATTTTCTAGCATGAATGTGAACCAGGCTTCACAGTATATATCTACCAGTATTAGCACCATTATTTTAGCCTGCACTGAGGTAAAGATAAACTCTCTCAGACAGCTTTGGGTAGAAATTCCAGCAGCAATCTTGAGTGGGGTGTTTACAGCAGCATTCTTTCTGATCATTAAGTTGTATGAAGAACCATTTGAATCCAGGTATATATATACAAGTATATACTGAAGCTGATGATAAAATACAAAGCTAGGCTAGCAGGAGAAATACAGCAAAACAGAACCCTCATTTTAAAATGTAAACTATGTCATTACTGGGTTGATGAAGTCAAAGATTTGATAAAATATACTGAACCAATAGCACAAAGCTGGCTTTATAAACCATCAATACCCAGAAATTTCTTTTTTCAGAGCATGGTCAAGTTTACTGCAGGTGCTACCCACTGACATCCAGAACCTACGTTTAACCAGGTCAGTCTATTTGTCGTCTGCTTGTTACATATTCTGTTTCATAAAAAATGTGAGTAGCCCTTCCCCAATTATTTTTTATTTGTGTAGAAAAACCTCTCTGGAATTTGTACTTATTTTTATAAAGGATGCAGTGGAAAAGACGTTAAAATTCTGTAAAAAATTTAAAAGAGTACAATATGTTTCAGCAAATGAAAATGTAGTTAAGAGATAACTAGACAAAAAGAGGTGATTCTCTAATTTAGTTCCTATAAGCTGATAAGGTGAAACAATAATGTTAAAATAAAACACTTAATGAAAAATTTTCAAACTGCTTTTCCTCTCCCTTTAAAATCCCTTAACATACAAAAGAAATAAGAAAGCTGAGATATATAGCTAGCTTTTTGGAGCAACACAAAACTAATTTTTCAAAGGAGAATAATTACCATTATTTATCAAATAAAATATAACTTTGGAGTCTGAACAGCAATGGAATTCAGCCAGTCTCCAGTTGGAGCTGACCTCCATATTTAGGCAGAAGCACTAGGCCAGTGCTTACTGCTCAGGCAGAAATTTATCATGCAATTTGACCAAGAGTCTTCAAAAATGCTCAGCAGTAGTATTTTCATCTGACTCTGTCGAGATTCAGAAAATAGGAATAACTTCCCCCTGCAGCCTATAGAAACATTTTAGGGAAATAGTTTAAGATCTGTACTTAACCTAAAAATTCTGCTGAATACTGAAGACCCTTCTTCAGAAAACACAAGTAGTCATTCTTCTTTTATAAATCTTCTGGTGCTAACTGCACCTAACTGGTAATATACATGGAGGCATAGCTTAGCTATGTTTGCCAGAACGCTCATTACTATATAAGATCTTTCAGTTCCCTGTCAGTCAGTTCATTCACTTCCATGATCTTCTCTAAGTGTTCCATATATCGGCCATGGTCCTGCAGGAAATGAGGGACCCTCATGTTTTCGGTAACTGCCAATCCTTTTAAGCGATCCACATCTTCATAAGAAACCTGAAAAAAGGAAGATGAGTTAAATTAAAAATGTAACTACAATGTACATTTTAAGGATGAATTTCTTCCCTGGGCCTTAAATGAAAGTATATAGATCATTTGTCAAATTATTTTAATAGCTGCAAAGTAACAAAAATCAGTGACTTACATTTTCTTCACTGTGTTAAATAATAATGTATTTCTCTGCGCCTTATATCATGACCATATTAAAAGAGTATTATTATTATTTTTTTCCTGAGATGGAGTTTCATTCTTGTTGCCCAGGCTGGAGTGCAGTGGCGTGATCTTGGCTGACTGCAACCTCCACCTCCCGGGTTCAGGTGATTCTCCTGCCTCAGCCTCCTGAGTAGCTGGGATTACGGGCACCCGCCACCACAACTGGCTAATTTTTTGTATTTTTAGTAGAGATGATGTTTCATTAGCCAGGCTGGTCTCGAACTCCTGACCTCAGGTGATCCACCCACCTTGGCCTCCCAAAGTGCTGGGATTACAGGCGTGAGCCACCGTGCCCAGCCTAAAAGATTATTTTAAAAAGTCAAATTTGATTTAATACTCTACCTTGAACCTACCCAGTTTGTCTAAAAATTAGACAGCCATACTTAATATATTTGTGTGTGAGAGAGACTCTAAAACCAAACAAGTCTTCTGGCTAAATCGAAATAAAAGAATCAAAATAACTAGAATATAAATGACATATTATTAAATTAGAAAAATTAGCACAATTATACAAGGTGAGCATCCCAAATCCAAAAATGCAAAATCTGAAATGCTGCAAACTTTTGGAGCACCCACGTGATGCTCACAGAAAATACTCACTGGAGCATGTGGAATTTCCAATTTGGGGATTTCGGATGCTCAACTAGTAAAGAATGTAAATACTCCAAAATTCAAAAAAATCCAAAATCCAAAACACTTCTAGTCCCAAGCATTTTAGAGAAGAGATACTCAATCCATATATTAAGTTCCTATTTCTCTTTAATTTAGGATACATAATGATTTGTGATTTGTTATTACATCTTCTTGCTTTTATTTTGAATTTTTGTAAAAAAGTTCACATCTTTTTAATTCTCCTATTTAAGAAGCTAGTCTCTCACAGGTACTTATATTAGGTTTAAGGATGAAGCTTTTAAAGTTCTATAAATTATCTTTATTCTTAAATTTTTTTTAAGAGATAGGGTCTTTCTCTGTCACCCTAGCAGGAGTGCAGTGATGCAATCACAGCTCAGTGTAGCCTCGAACTCCTGGGCTCAAGCGATCCTTCCCATTTAGCCTCCCTACAGACATGTGCCACCATGCCCGGCTAATTTGTTTTTGTTTTTGTGGGGGGGGGGGGGTCTTGCTATGTTGCCCAGGCTGGTCTCGAACTCCTAGTCTCAAGTGATCCTCTCGCCTCCACCTCCCAAAGTGCTGTGATTACAGGTGTGAGCCACAATGCCCGGCCTTAAATTATCTTCAAATTCTAAAACATAGTTGACTTTAAAAACTATAGTCTTCTGATCAATATTCTTCCAGGCTCAGTAGGAAGGCTTTAGGAAAAGAACTCAGCCCGGTGCCAGTGGCCCACACCTGTAATCCCAGCACTTTGGGAGGCTGAGGTGGGATGATCACTTGAGGTGAGGAGTTCGAGACTAGCCTGGCCAACGTGGTGAAACCCCGTCTCTACTAAAAATACAAAAATTAGCTGGGTGTGGTGGCAGGTGCCTGTAATCTGAGCTACTTGGGAGGCTAAGGCAGGAGAATCATTTGAACCCAGGAGATGGGAGGTTGCAGTGAGCCGAGATCACGCCACTGCACTCCAGCCTGGGCGACAGAGTAAGACTCCATCTCAAAAAATAAATAAATAAATAGCCGGGAGTGCTGGCTCACACCTGTAATCCTAGCACTTTGGGAGGCCGAGGCAGGCACATCCCGAGGTCAGGAGTTTGAGACCAGCCTGACCAACATGGAGAAACCCTGTCTCTACTAAAAATACAAAATTAGCCGGGTGTGGTGGTGCATGCCTGTAATCTCAGCTACTCAGGAGGCTGAGGCAGGAGAATTGCTTGAACCTGGGAGGCAAAGGTTGCAGTGAACCAAGATCGTGCCATTGCACCCAGCCTGAGCAACAAGAGCAAAAACTCCATATCAAAAAAATAAATAAATAAATAAAATTAAAGAACTCGTGTTCATATTATATCTATATTTTATGAAGGTTTTTAAAGTTTTACTATTAATATTATTTATTTGGTATTTATACCACTAAATGTAATCAAAATAGGTTTGTTGATATTGGTATGGTTTAATAATTCTTAAACTATTCTCGGTTTATTATAGGAAAGATTAAATATACTGACATTGAGAAACAAGGTTCTCATTTTAAGAGATGGTAAATACAAATATGGAATGGCAGAGGAGGTATGAAAGAATCTTGTAGGGTCTGATGTGAATTGCAGTGCCCTTATTATTTAACAAATAGATATGATTTGCTCACTGAAAAGGTCTAGAAGCAAGAGTACCCCAGTAGCAAGGAACACACCAAGAACTCAGCTCCTGTTTTTAAAATACCAATTAAAAGGAAACAAGACTTCATTAGAGAAATGGCTGATCTGAGATTTGGGTAGGAAAAGTACAAACTGTGCCCAGACATTTTACTGTGTCAGAAAACATGGAGACATGTTTAAGACACAGGCACAGCCATGAAAAAGTTGAATAAAGTAAGTCCAATTAAGTCCATAATAATACTACAAAAACGGGGAGTGACAAAGAAATATAAAAGAATTAGAAGATCTCTATTTTGTTACCACCAGTGTAATTGATTTGGGAAAAGATCATCAAGGGTTATTAGGGAATAGTCCATTCATAAATATCACCCCAAAGACTATTTACTAATACAGTGGGGGAAAGGTACTTTTACAATGGGGAGATCTGGTGGTCATTAACTTAACCCAGGTGATCAAACACAGCAGGTTATCAAACACCCAGATGATGAAATGGAGCAAAATGACACGTACTTTCTAATGTGATGCAATGGGAAATACACATCACTTATGTAGTATTCTTGGCAAAAATGTTTAACCTGAATCTCATCAGAAGGAAACAATCTGATAATCCATATTGTAGGAATTCTCAAGAAAACTGTGCCGATCTTTTTTTTTTATTTTTATTTTATTTTATTTATTTATTTATTTATTTTTTTTGAGACAGGGTCTGGCTCTGTCTCCCAGGCTGGAGTGCAGTGGTACGATCATGGCTCCACTGCAGCCTCGACCTCCTGGGCTCAAGTGACCCTCCCACCTCAGCTTCCCGAGTAGCTGGGACTAAGGTGTGTGCCACCATGCCCGGCTACTTTTTAAAATTTTTTATAAAGACAGGGTTTCCCCATGTTGCCCAGGCTGCTCTCAAACTCCTGGCCTCAAGTGATCCTCCTGCCTCAGCCTCCCACCTTGGCCTCCCAAAGTGTTGGGTTTGCGGGCGTGAGCCACCTTGCCCAGCCCGAGTCTTAACAATGTCATGAAAAAAAACAGAAAGAATGAGGCAAGGGGAGACTATCACAGATTAAAAGAGATGAAGGATTATAACCAAATGCAATGTATAAATCTTGATTAAATCTCAGATCACAAAAAAGGAGCTACAAAGGACATTTTGGAGGCACTTTGGAAAATTTGAAGTGGACTCTATTTTAGATGTTATATTTAATCAATAATAAATTTCTTTTTATTATTAACAAAATCATATCGTAATGTCAGAAAATATCCTGTTCTTAGGAGATATTATGGGGGGAAGTGTTTTAGGTGCAGCTTACTTCAAAATGCTTTTATAGTTTTCAGAAAATGCTTTTTAGAAAAATATGTATATATAAATAAAAATAAAACAACATGTATTCCCAAATTTCCTCTTCCTTTATCTCTTATTGACCATAAAGAAATTTTACAATTTGGTTCTATTACAGAACCAGATTTCTTCCCTCTTGATATGACATAAAGAAAATTTGTTCTGACAATAAAGTAAAAATAGTGTGAAGCTAAGTCTTATTTAATGCTAAGCTTGAGTGAGGGGAATGCTGATCTGGTGTGTTCGGGGACTACGTGCCATGGCTTCTACTCACCTTCCCGAGAGCAGTCAGCAGATGGAAGTCTATGGTATCTCTGTATCGGAGGATTTGAAGAATTCCATCCAAGTATACCTGGTCTTTACTAAAACACCCTGGAGGAACCAGAATAGTGTTTACTTTCTGATGTTTAGAAAAATTACTAAGTAGATATCAACCCATTCCATTTACTGTAGGAATCAGTCCTGTATTAAAAATATTCTAGTTTGCCAACATTTATTTTTATTTTTATTTAACTATCTTCATTACATAAAATGTCAGGTCTTGGGAAGTGCCAGGATGGTATGCAGACTAGAACCTTAAGAATTCCTTCTCCTCACACATCCTCCCCATTATTAAAATAACAATTCTTTCCTCACTATAGAGACTGGTAATTTTAAATATATGAGTCTTAGAAATATGATTATCCCACCTTCCCCTACTCCCACCGTTCAGTCATAACTCCCATTGTGCACTGAAGGCATCTGAGTGGGGAGGCCTGAGCAGGATAGTTTTAGAGCAGGTACATCTCAATAAAGGTAGTGGAGAGACGCAGGGTTTTAGAAACTCCTGGTATTTAGAATATTAATAATCCTCACCCTCCATTAAACAAAAACAAACTGTGGGTTTAAAGCATAAATTTGACATTAGTTCCTCTCTATGTAAACAACTAGAACTAGATTTTGGAGAGCATGTAGGTTTAAAAAATAGAAAAAAATGGATAAAGACATGAAAAGTAGAACATTTCATGAATCTGAACCTAGTTAGAAAAGGATGTTCTGTTTACACAGTGAACCTTTTTCCCATCCTGACATAATTTGTGTAATTTTTTAAAAAATTTTGCTCTATTAAATTAATTAAAATTCTACCACATGGAGTCATATATTAAGGAATTATTGTTAATTTGGTTAGGTATGCTAATAGCATGAGGATGATTTAAAAAATTGTCCTAATCAGAGATGCACATTGAAATATTTATGGGTAAAAGGACATGATGTTGGAATTAGCTTTAAAATAGTATAGGAAAACGAATTTGGAAGAATAGACGAACCACAGTTAGAAAATGTTGATAATAGCTATGATCAGGTAATATATTACTGGAGTTCAGCATATTAATCATTCTTTTGTATACATTTGAAATTTTCCATAATAAAACATGAAAAACACAGAAGTATGTGAAAAAAAAAAAAGAAAAAAGGGACTAGTCTAAAAATGATGAGCCTCCACAGGGTGGGTATCAAAGGCAACATGGAAGCCCTGTGCATCTGGGTACAGAGTACTAAAATCCAGGCAAAGGAATCTAAAAAGAACACTCAAAAATGCCCTTGAAATAAAGAGTACAAATTAAGAAACATTTGTTTAAAAGTCATCTTGAATTTCAGGTTAGTTCAGTATATAAACAAATTTTCTTCTAAGAGTATTGAGAAGAGTATTCTAAGAAATGGCAGACACGTTGCTTATCTGAAATCCCGCCTGGAATTGGCTATGCACACATGAAAGACAGGAGAGAGATGTCCTTCTCTTTCCTGCTTCCTATCTTACCTGCTCCTGGCTCTAAGGCACTACGCTGTCATACGATTACAACACTAGTATGAAATGTTAATGTGGGCTGTGCTAGCAACATAACCGTCACTAATTTGAGTAAGTATTTACCAAGCTCCAAATAAATAGTTTAAAAACACTCTTAGGCTGGGCATGGTGGCTCACGCCTGTAGTCCCAGCACTTTGGGAGGCCGAGGCGGTTGGATCACCTGAAGTCAGGACTTCAAGACCAGCCTGGCCAACAGGGTGAAATCCCGTCCCTACTAAAAATACAAAATTAGCTGGGCATATTGGTGCATGCCTTCAGTCCCAGCTACTTGGGAGGCTGAGGCAGGAGAATCACCTGAACCCAGAAGGCAGAGGTTGTGGTGAGCCGAGATCGCACCATTGTACTCCAGACTAGGTGATAAGAGTCATACTCTATCTCAAAAAAAAAAGTAGAGACTGCCTCTCTAGAGTCTGCCTCTCTGGGCAGGGCATCTCTGAAAGAAAGGCAGCAGCCCCACTAAGGGGCTTATAAATAAAACTCCCATCTCCCTGGGACAGAGCACCTGGGGGAAGGGGTGGCAGTGGACACAACTTCAACAGACTTAAACGTTCCTGCCTGCCGGCTCTGAAGACGGCAGCAGATCTCCCAGCACAGTGCTCAAGCTTTGCTAAGGGACAGACTGCCTCACAGCAATAAAATGATCAAAATATTGATACATGCTACAACATGAATGAATTTTGAAAACATGCTAACTGAAAGAAGCCCACCACAAAAAATCACATATTAGATAATTCTATTTCTATAAAATGTTCAAAACAGGTAAATCTAGAGATGAAAAGAACATCAAAAGCAGTTGCTTAGAGCTGGAGAGAGGGGAGGAAATGGGGAATGAATGCTAATGGGTATGGGTTTCTTTTGAGGTAATGAAAACATTCTGGAATTAGACAATGGTGATGGTTGTACAACTCTGAATATTCTAAAAATCACTGAACTCTACATTTTAAATGGGTAAATTGTATGGCATGTGAATTATATCTCAGTATAGCTGTTTTTTAAAAAGTCAAAGACAGAGAAAGCAAAAAAAGCAAAAAAAAAAAAATGTTAACAATAAGTGAATCCAGATGAAGGGTAGATGGGTGTTCATTCTAACATTCTTTCCATATTCTATAGGTCTGAGATTTTTCAAAATTGAGCTGGGTAAAAATAATGCTAAGAAAATGTGGTTTGGGAAAACCAGTTCTGACCTCAGGTAACAAAGATTTAATTTTTTTAAGTAAGTGAATTTTGTGATTCAGGGATTAGGATATAAACAAAATCACTAGACAACTAGTCAGTAAGTCAGAAAACCTACAGTTAAGGGAACACCCACCTGGTTGGGAAGTGTCAGTCCATCCCCTCTTGGCCCGTACACAATAATCCCATCTTGTATTGGGGTCCTTGACAAACCTGCCAATATCTTTGAAGAGTTCACAAAAAGACATTTGGCTGGCTTGATAAACAGTGTAGTAGAGGAGGGCAGCCCTCCATAAAAAAGGGTCTTTTCTAAACAGAACACTGTGAATGCTTGCTAGTCCTTCCTCTGTGGGATTATTTGGCTTTAGCTCATGTTTTTTACGTCCAGTCCAACTGTTCCATGGCTGCTGGAGGTTGTTAATACCTCGAAAATAATGTGTACCTATGGAGAAGAAAAGTTACATGAAGAAGAAGAAATGCCATTCTTGTTTTAATTCTTCCCCCAAAGTTAGATTCCATCAACAATCCTAAAACCATCCAGGCGCGGTGGCTCATGCCTGTAATCCCAGCACTTTGGAAGGCCGAGGCAGGCCTATCACTTGAGTTCAGGAGTTGGAGACCAGCCTGGGCAACATGGTGAAACATGTTTACCAGAAATACAAAAAATTAGCTGGGTGTGGTGGTGTGCACCTGGGGTCCCAGCTACTCAGGAGGCTGAGGTGAAGAGGATCACTTAAGCCTGGGAGGCAGAGGTTGCAGTGAGCTGAGATCCTGCCACTGTGCCCAAGAATGGGCGACAGACCGAGATCCCATCTCAAAAAAAAAAAAAAAAAAAATTCTAAAGCCAAATTGATGTGTGCCTACAAATCAAAACAAAGTAGAAAATGACCTGATCCTAACATCTCTTGGGTGTGAAGGAGAACACTGCCTTCAAAAGGATCACATGTCTCAAGAGAGGAGGTATAACCTTTATAACAATTTACTTTTTTAAAGAGAAGAATCACAGACTTGATATTTGAAAAGAACCTCAAAGATACCTTAATTCAACCCCCTCAGTTTAATGTAGGGGAAATCCAGCGCAGTTAAATGACTTTCCAGGTTCAATACACCTAAACACTTCCCTTAAAAAATCTAATTTGAAATGAGACATAAATACATTAGCTTCAGTCCAAGTGAAGCTCATGACTTCTTGCTAAATTTTCTTCTACTAAGAAAATAAAATAAATACTACTAAGAAAAAACCCCTTCTAAAAGAACATTTCTTTAGAGCTAATTCCTGATATTACAAATAAACAAATGGAAAGGATTGCCCCTACCTATTTCATGCCTCAGCATTCCCTCCAGCCAATGCTCACGTGCAGTGGACACATTGATAGTCAGAGTCGGACATCCATTTACTACTGTCATTGACGCTCGGGAAAGCAGGTCCTCAGTGAGATGAACTACAATCTAAGGGGCAAGAGAAAAAGTACACAGACATAAAACAAAACATAAGGGGAGAAGCTTTCACAGAAAACAGTGGGCCTGTAAATTAACACTGTTTTTTGTTTATAACCACCTTAAATCTCCCAGAAACCAAGATGGAATGTGCAGCCAAATCACCTGTGACCCTTCTAATTTTGACCCTTTGGGAACTCAAGAACCTTCCATGAGTTTAAGGGAAAGTAGATGGCTGTGCTGAGGAAGACACGAAGGACTTAAAACTGTACCTCTGAGGTGTCGTAAATACGCTCCCTGGCTAAACTGATGCAGAAGAAGATACAGGTGCCAGAATCCAGCTCATTGGCAGCGCCAAGGCTTTGAGACTGACCACTAAGAAGACCAATAAGAGAGGCTTCTGGGGCAAATCTCTTCATTAGCAATTTTCATAAAGTAATTCATCTAATCCCACAAGTTATACAGAAATGGCAGTAAGAAAAACAAAAAGACACTGAACACATCAAAACAATTCAATGCAACAGGAACTTAACAGTATTGAGTAAGAAATCTGGGCGACTAATTTAATGAGTAAAATAGTTGGGAAAACAAAATCTACAGAAAAGAACTATGACTAGGCTGGGCGCAGTGGCTCATGCCTGTAATCCCAGCACTCTGGGAGGCCAAGGCAGGCGGATGACCTGAGGTCAGGAGTTCGAGACCAGCTTGGCCAACACGGCAAAAACACTGTCTCTACTAAAAATACAAAAATTAGCTGGGTGTGGTGGCTGGTGCCTGTAATCCCAGCTACTAGGGAGGCTGAGGCAGGAGAATCACTTGAACCCAGGAGGCGGAGGTTGCAGTGAGCCGAGATTCACCACTGCACTCCAGTCTGGGCAACAGAGCGAGACTCCATTTCAAAAAATAAAATAAATAAAATAAAATAAAATAAACTATGACTGTCACTGACAGTAATTCCTTGTGTTCACTCGCAATTCATACCTCCCCTAGGCAGCCTTCCTTCATCATGTACTTCCTAACGTGACTCCAGATTCGAGTTTTAGAAAGCAAGCTACCACCAGTGGCTTGTTCAAATTTTTCATAACTTCCGTATTTCTGTAAAGTCAGTTCCATAATATTGATAGACTGTAAAAGAAAGAGAGATAATGAAAGTAAACAGCCTCATATTACTTTGAGATGTCATAAGCTATCTATGTTATTTATTGTGACCTATTCTAGGTTTATTGATTTCCAAATTAAACTGCAACTGAAGTGCCAAACTTTTCTAATCCTAAACAACTTCCACTCATTTTCGCAAATTTGTACAAATGCCTGTACACTTTAGCAATACGAACTCTTCCCCTGTGTTCGTTTCTCCTTAACATGCTGACAGAGGGCTCAAGAACTGCGTATCTCAAGTGCTAACATCTGATAGGCTGAGAAGCTGGGGAGAGGGGCTCCTGGCTTCTCTAAGATAATTTGGTGGTTTGGCAGGAGAACTCAGAGTGGAAGGTATGTCTCCACGCAAGTCAATAGATTACCATTGCCCTTTGAATGAAAAAAAAAATTCAAAATTTTAAGAACACACATAAGAATCAATCAGTCTGACCCCAAAAACTATTGAAATAAAAATTTAAAAAAAACTTTTTTAAAGAATTGGCCAGGCATGGTGGCTCATGCCTGTAATCCCAGCACTTTGGGAGGCTGAGGCAGGCGGATCACTTGAGGCCAGGAGCTCAAGACCAGCCTGGTCCACATGGTGAAACCCTGTCTTTACTAAAAATATAAAAAAATAGCCAGACATGGTGGCACATGCTTGTAGTCCCAGCTACTTGGGAGGCTGAAGCAGAAGAATCCTTGCACAACCCAGGAGGCGGAGGTGGTGGTGAGCCGAGATCGCGCCACTGCACTCCAGCCTGGGCAACAAGAGTGAAACTCCATCTCAAAAAAAAAAAAAAAAAAAAAGCAATCAGTCTTCTGCAACAATCTATCTATTTTCCTGGGCTACTCTTTGGCAGAAAACAAATTCTCAACATTAATAAAAATATCTTTATCTTTCAGTCAAGGCAGGATATTATCTACTTTTCATTCTTCATAAATTTTTGCAGCAAAGGAATAAGAAAGTTGAGATATTTTTTCACATATGCACAAATTAACACACATATGCAGAATGGAGAACTAAAAATAACTGGTAAGGAATCACAAATTATCAGTGTCTATGGGAAAGTCATAGAAAGGAACGCCTGAGGAAAAAGAAAATTGCTTTTCAAAGGCCTTTTGGGAAAAAAAGCTACAAAATTCAACTCTATCTTACATGAATTGTGTAAGAACCTAGGGAATTCATATACATGTCATATAAAGTCTGTAGTTTCTGAGCTGTCAGACTAGTAAAGAGATTACACGTACAAGATCTGGAGTTGATGCCATGGCTCTGTCCTCTTCTGGCTGTGCTATCATGAGCAAGTCACTAAACTTGTTTATTACTATTATTATTATTATTATTAGACTAGTCCAGTGCAGCAGCGAGAAAAGGGAAAAGAGTAGAGCAAGGAGTTTGACCTGTAACTGATGTGAACAATCAATTGAGATAACTCACTACCTTCTGACTGGCCTCAACCTCCTCATTTGTAAATGAGGATAACAATAATAACATCTACTTCACGGTTTTATTGAGAAAATTTAGTTAACCTTTATAAAGCATGGTGTCTGTGACATAATAAGTAGTCAATACATATTATCTATTATATCATCATTGGTATGTTACCACTGAGGACTAAACTCTGATCTTTGTTTTCCTCTCTTGCCCAAATTCCTATCTAAAGGGCCAGCAGGCTCATGCCCTTTAAACCATAAAATCTCATAAGATGGGTCTTATTTAACCCTATATAGTGCGGCTTACTTTCCAACCTGACTCTGGCATAACATCACAAGACTGATAAAGAAGGAAATAAAAATATTTTACCCCAAAATATGTTTCTTTGCCATATTTTGAAATGGCCCTGCAAAGCTCTTTTGTGGGGGTAAATTCTGCATCTGTTGAATCTCTGTAACATAACTAGATCTTTCCCTTTCCAGGCCCTCCCAGTCCTGAAGACATTAACTGAGAGTCTAGCACCTTTTTAATGTATTTATATATTTTTGTTTCTCTGGATACAGTATCTTGCTCTGTCACCCAGGTCGGAGCACAGTAGCGCGATCATGGCTCACTGTAGACTCAACCTCCTGGCCTCAAGGGATCCTCCCATCTCAGTCTCCTAAGTAGCTGGGACAACAGACATACACCACCATGCTGGCTAATTTTTAAAATTTTTTGTAGAGACAGTCTTGCTGTGTTACCCAGGCTGGTCAATTCCTGGCCTCAAATGATCCTCCCACCTCCACCTCCCAAAGTGCTGGGATTACAGGTATGAGTCACCATGCCCAGTCTCTAGCAACTTTTATTTTTATTTTTAATTAAAAAAAAAATAGAGACAAGGTCTCACTATGTTGGCCAGGCTAGTCCTGAACTCAAGGTCAAGTGATCCTCCCATCTCAGCCTCCCAAAATGCTAGGATTATACATTTTAAAGGTTTGAATAAGAAACATCTGTCATCTATTATCTCTAAGGGTGGCCACCTATGAGACTTCATCTATGTAATAAGAACCTTGGCCTCTAGCCTCCCTTAACTTAAACCAAATACTCCTTTCTATTGATTCCAGGTTTTCAGATAACTTAACTCTTTCAATCAACTGCCAATCAGAAAATCTTTGAATCCACCTATATCCTGTAAGCCCCCTCTTTGAGTTGTCCTATCTTTTTAGACCAAACCAATGCATTCCTCACATGTATTGATTGAGACATAAGATGTTTCCCTAAAATGTATAAAACCAAGCTGTAACCCAACCACCATGGACACATCTTCTCAGGACCTCTTGAGACTATGTCTCAGGCCATGGTCCTTCATATTTGTCTTAGAATAAACCTTTTTTTAAAGTATTTTTTCAGAGTTTGTCAACACCATTCTCTATAAATAACACCACTGTAGATAACATGCCTGAAACAAAAATTACAAGAAAGCTCACATACTGCAAGTCATAATTCAACATATATATCACTAATTGAAAAATATACATTACTAATAAGCTAGGCATATATCATTAAGTTATCATAATAAGAAATGGCTTCAATAGGCTTTGCCTGGCTTCTGGTCCCAAAACTGTTACTGAAAGCCTTGCTATTCAAAGTATAGTCTGAAGGCCAGCAGCACTGGCGTGGCATGGGAACTGGTGCCAAATGCAGAATTTTGGCCACTTACCACCTTCATGCCTATTGATTCAGAATCTGCATTTTAACAAGATCCCCAGGTGATTCAAGTGCATGTAAAATGTGAGAGGGATTTCAGAGAAGGGCAAATACAAGTGCTCCAGAAGCTGATTAATCCATATGACAACTAAGACAATTAAAAGCACAAATTAGCATATAATTAAAAACCCATTTTAGCAGATTAGCATACTTTGCATACACTAACCTAATAGTCACCAGTTATCCATGTATCAAAGAGAAGAATGTGACAAATGTGGCCTGAAGAATTGCAGAAGAGAAGTGGTACCTTGTATTAATATATTGAACTGTGAAGACTTAAAAATGGTTAAAAATTATCTCTAAGAAGTATTATGATTTCTGCTTATAGATCTTTTTTTTTTTTCTTGAAACGGAGTCTCACTCTGTTGCCAGGCTGAGGTGCAGTGCCACGATCTCGGCTCACTGCAGCCTCCACCTTCCAGGTGTTGCCCAGGCTGTTCTCAAATTCCTGAGTGATTCTCCTGCCTCAGCCTCCTGAGTAGCTGGGATTACAGGCATCTGCCATCATGCCCGGCTAATTTTTGTATTTTTTAGTAGAGATGAGGTTTCACCATGTTGGCCAGGCTGGTCTCGAACTCCTGGCCTCAAGTGATCTGCCTGTCTCGGCCTCCTAAAGTTAGTGCTGGGATTATAGGCATGAGCCACCGCGCTTGGCCTGCTTATAGGTCTTTTAAAGCATGTACTTAATTTCAGATAAAATTATAATAGCTTTTCTAAGGCATATGCTTACTCGGTAGGAAAATGTGGTTATCTGGTTATTTCTTGTAGCAAATATAAAAGTCTAGAGAATTATGAAAAACTTAAATACACGTGTTCCTTGTTATCACAGATCACAGAATGAATGACTAAATCAAAGAATGAATAAAAGCAGTGGGATTTTTTGTTTGTTTCTTTGCTGAGGGAATGCATTTCTTCTATCACAATGGTACATAACAGCATATCACCTCCTTTGTTTCATCTTGACTTGCACGGCACCACCATAGTGTCAACACTTAATGGGAGCTACATCAATGTTCCTAAAAGGCAATCTTAATATTCAGCTTTAAATATTACATTATATTCAATCACTCTTCTCTGAATGTCTAGCCTTTCATTATCTTTATTGATTCTTTTCTTCATCAGTTTTTCAACTGGTCCAACACAGACAGACTTATCAGTGATCTGCAGCATCCTTCACTGATCCTAAGAAGTAACCTCCCCCCATCTGCATTATAATATCCTATAGCATAGAGATAGCGACAGTAGCTGAATTGGTGGAAATAAGTTCAAGCTTGAAGAAAGAAATCACGTTGAATGGCAATGAGTCAATCACTTCATCAGGGAATATTTTGTGTTACAATGATTTCTGCTTCCTTATACAACTTCTTAACTGCAGGCCAGATATTTTGAGTCTAATCCCAATTTTGGAAAAAGGAAACAATAGCTTTAAAAGGCACAGGGAAGCTTGGAGGAATATACTGAAAGGCTGAAGTTCATGTCTGGGAATCAGATGATTGATGGGTTACACTGATGTTTATTATTTGTATTTTTCAGAAGTTTTAAAATTCCTCACAATATGTAATATGTTAGTGCTATGATCAGAAGCAAAAAGTTATTTTATTTTAAAAGGGAGAAAAAAGGTAGTTTATCCGCTCCCCCTAGAGTTCAGAGAATTAATGTTTACACCACTTGAAGAATCAGGCATTCACACACCTGCACATGGGTAACACTTTTAGAGGCAATAAATTTCATGTCAAACCTCTCTCTTCTCCATTATATCATCACTTATGTTAATAAGAAAAATACATCTCCCAATATAATATATAACTCCAAAGAAAAAGAATGGGTAAGAAGAAAAAAGAGATGTGATACATTGCATTCCGGGATATATGGTTCCCTTACTTGAAGTCCTATAGCCAAAGGTAGACTCCTGATTGTAATACATCATGGGAAATGCAGGTTTTAATTTTCTGCATTGCTATAATCTGAATATTTATGCCCCACCCACATTCTTATTTTGAAATCCTAACCCCCAAGGTGAGGGTATTAGGAGGTAGGGCTTTGGAAAGTGATTAGGTCATTAGGGTAGACCCTTCATGACTGTGATTAGTGCCTTTATAAAAGAGGCCCCAGGGCTCTTTAATACAGTGGCTCATGCCTGTAATCCCAGCACCTTGAGAGACCAAGGTGGGATGATCACCTGAGGCCAGGAGTTCAAGACAAGACCTATGCAACATCTGCCTCTAAATAAAAGTGGCCCCAAAGAGCTAGCTAGCCCCTTCCACCATGTGAGGACACACAGCCTTCTAAGGTGCCTTCCATCAACTAGAAAGAGGGTTCTCATCAGACACCAGATCTGATGGTGCCTTGATTTTGGACTTCCCAGGCACCAGAACCATGAGAAATAAATTCTGTCATTCATAAGCTACTCAGTTTATGGTATTTTGTTATAGCAGGCCAAATGCATTTTTTTGGACTAAGACATGCATTTCGTGGAAAATGGTCTAGAATTTACCTTAGATTCCTTAAAACACTAGCTTTCAACTTTTGTTTTGAGCAGAACTTTTTTTCAGACAAAATCTCACAGAACTCCACCTTAAACTTTAATTGTCTGTTAGAAAATATTTCAGTGTTTGTGGAAGCACTAAAACACACAATGTTTTGGTGGAGTATAGTTTGTAAAACACTACATAGGTCTTTTTTTTTTTTTTCTGAGATGGAGTCTCATCCTGTTGTCCAGGCGGGAGTGCAATGGCTTGATCTCAGCTCACTGCAACGTCTGCCTCCTGGGTTCAAGCGATTCTCCTGCCTCAGCCTCCCAAGTAGCTGGGATTACAGGCACCTGCCACCATGCCCAGCTAATTTTTGTATTTTTAATAGAGATGGGGTTTCACCATGTTGGTCAGGCTGGTCTTAACACTCTTTCATCCTTGTTCTCACAGTCATACTAAAATATTGCAGAACACCACCACATGAACGTTTAGCAGGTCCCTAAGCTCAGGAGCCTGGACCAGGAAGCTTGAGAAATCAACTCTCAGGAAGTCAAGACTCTGAAGATTCCAGTAGAGAGATGACTCCTTATGCCTGTCTTCAGACCAGTCTTAAGCCTGGATCTGGTGCTTCTTAATCACGGATGAGTAATTTTTTTGTTTGTTTTGGAAACAGAGTCTCCCTCTGTTGCCCAGGCTGGAGTGCAGTGGTGCGACCTTGGCTCACTGCAACTTCCACCTCCCAGGTTCAAGCGATTCTCCTGCCTCAGCCTCCTGAGTAGCTGAGACTGCAGGCGCATGCTGCCACGCCCATCTAATTTTTTTGTATTTTAGTAGAGACAGAGTTTCACCGTGTTGCCCAGGCTGTTCTTGAACTCCTGAGCTCAGGCAATCCGCCTGCCTCCGTCTCCCAAAGTGTTAGAATTATAGGTGTGAGCCACTGCGCCCAGCCACGGATGAGTAATTTTTACAAAGATACATGAGCTCTGTGAAGAACTGTGATGTTCCAAGGAAATAGGAAGCATTACCCTGAAAACTTAAATGAAGAACATACCTCTGAAAGAATATTAGGTTAAACCAGATGACACTGCCATCTTTGTAGGTCAAAATGATTAAATATGAATAATTTAAAATGGTCCAACCTAATACATTCTGCAGGAAACCAATAAAAATTTAGAAAGTAAAAGCTTCATCTTACAAATTAATAAAACCAACAATAATCTTCAAAAATTTTCTTAGAAGCCAGGCATGATAGCTCAAGCCTCCCAGCACTCTAGGAAGCCAAGTTAGGAGGACCACTTGAGGCCAGGAGTTTGAGTTCAAGACCAGCCTGGTCAATATAATGAGACCCTGTAGGAGAGGAGAGGAGGGGAGCAGAGGGGAAGGGAGGAGAGAGGAGGGGAGGGGAAGGGAGGAGAGAGAAGGGGAGGGGAAGGGTGGGGGGAGAGGAGGGGAGAGGGGAGGGGAGGGGGAGAGGAGAGGGGAGGGGAGAGGGGAGAGGAGAGGGGAGGGGAGGGGAGGGAAGGGAAGGGAGAGGGAGAGGGAGAGGGGAGGTGGAAAGGAAGGAAAGAAGGAAAGAAGAGAAGGAAAGAAGGAGAGAAGGAAGGAAGGAAAAGAAAAGAAAAAGAAAAAGAAAAGGGAAGGAAAGAAAGTAAGGAAGGAAGGAAAGAAGGAAGGACGGAAGGAAGAAAGAAAAGAAAGAAAATAAAATGTTTAAAGAAGTATAAAAAATTATCTTAGGAAAAGAGAAAAAAGGTCAAAATGAGAGGGAAGGTGAGACATGTGAAATGCATATGGCTAATATGAAGTTTATTAATTATAAAAATGAATAAAAGAAAACTAAAATAAATGGTTCAGAGAAATACTCAAAATTAAGGCAACTTTTCTTAGCAATAAAAAGACCTGAGTAAAACTGATCAGATGGCTACTTCAGATCCACGGTTGCCTGGGGACACGGTTCAGGGAAAGAGAGTGACCGCAATATATACCTAAAATGAGTAAATTTTATTGTCTGTAAATAAATAAAACTATTTTCTTAAAAAATGCCATTATTTCTAGGTAAGTTAATAAGAAGAGAAGCACTCTGAGACACATCAGGATGTCTAGAATAACCTGCACTGAAAAAGAAACACTCTCCTCTGAACATCTCACTAACTAGCCTCATTCCCACAGGCTGTAGGCAAAAAGCTCCCTAGAGTAAATGACTAACAAAACTGTTTCTCTGAAATAAAAAAGTCCAATAAGGAACAATCTAAATATTCAAGTTAATTACTATACACCTATTATATGAAAAATATGCAGGCACTGAAATTGATGCTGACATAAAAAATGTTGATGGTTTTTAATGATATGAGAAAATGTTTATGAAAAGTAAGTGAAAGTACATTGACCACAATTATGATCATTAAGCATGGGAAAAGAAAAATACTCTCAAAGGTCAATAGTGGTTACCTGTGGGTGGTAGAATTATGGGATTCTTATTCTCCACACTTTTCTAAGTTTTTATACTGAATATAAACTACTTTTCTAACTGGAAAAACAAATGGTTAAGTGCCTTCTACTTTGGAATCTCCTGGCCTTTCTATTCACTATCTAATTACCTTTTGCCATTTGCCAGGTAGACATTGATATCCCTTCTCTGGAGTATTTGCATTTAACAAAGAAATACATGAAATTGTTTTTAAATCTTAAAAATTCAACTAATATTTTTCTATAATAGATTTTTAGGTAGGGATGATTGTTAGCAGGAAAACAGTTGGTATACTTTGCATTCTTGAGGTTAATTCATGGAACAGAGAGCCACTTCCCAAATCTAGCCCAGATTTGTCCACAGATATCAAATATATTCTTTGTTTCCTTCCAACTCTAAGAATAGCGACATAAGTAGAAAGCAATGTAACATTACAAATTTTCATAAATCAGTTTTAAAATTCCTAGAACCAGAACATCTTAATGTACACACACCTATCCCTATTGTCCAGGTCTCAGCCTCCTAGTCCGCATGAATCTGACTTTGGACCTTTCCTTTGTGTACATCTTAAAATGTACTTGGCCAACTCCTCCATTACCTCGTTAGAAAATAGTATAACGGAATCTACTCTTGAGTTCCACAAGACACACTGTCAGGTAGGATAACACTTCTTGTTAAAACTGATGTGAAACAAGCAACCAAATACATTTTTGCCTTTTTAAAAACATTGAACAAAAAAACCCATATTTTTACTAAATTATTATTATCTGTATTCACAAATCAATCATTTCTGAATCTTTCCCACTTTATAGAATGAGAATATATTTTTAAATTTTTAAAAGATTTTTCTTCACCAGAAGCATACAGTTGAAGAAGAGAATATTTTAAATAAACCTTTGCATATCTTATAGGCATCAAAACAAATTGATTTTCAGAGACCTGGAATCTAGAGCAAAGAGGAAATAAAAGCAAAATGAGTAGTTGTTCTCTCCTCATCTGAATGTCACTTACAATGCCACACAAAATAGAATAGCACCATTATTCATATTACAGATCTGTCATCTCAGGATCCTGAAGCACTTTTATTCTCCTCTATTAAAATTAGAACAGTATGTAATCAAATTATTTTCAAACAATGGGGCTGGGACAATTGGATATCCACATTTAAAAGAATGGAGTTGGACCTCTATCCCATATCATATATAAAAATTAACTCAAAATGGATCCAAGACCTTAACCTCTTAAGAGCTAAAGCAATAAAACTCTTAGAAGCAAGCATAGGCATACATCTTCATGACCCTGGATTAGGCAATGGGATCTTAGATATGACACCAAAAGCACAAACAACAAAAAGATGGACTTCATCAAAATTGTGCTTCAAAGGATACTATCATAAAAATAAAAAGTGACCCAAAGAATGGGAGAAAGTGTTTGCAAATTTCATATCTGATATCTAAAATATATAAAGAACTCCTGCAACTCAAGAACAAATAACTCAACTGAAAAATTGGCAAAGGATCTGAAATAGGCAATTTTCCAAAGAGGATATACAAAATGGCCATTATTAACAATCAGGGAATTGCAAATCAAAAGCACAATGAGATACCACTTCAATCCCACTGGGATGTCTATAGAAAAAAAAAAGGGCTGATGAGAACGTGGAGAAACTGGAATGCTCACATGCTGCTCATGGGAAACTAAAATGGTATAATCACTTTGAAAAACAGTCTGGCAGTTCCTTAAAAGGTTAAACATAGAGAAATTATATGTACTAACAAGTCCACTACTAGACGTGGACCCAAGATAACTGAAAACATTTGTCCATAAAAAATGTGTACACAAATGTTCATACAGCATTATTAACAGCCAAAAAGTAGAAATAACCCAAATGTCTATCAAATTATAAAAAAATAGAATGTAGTATATCCATACATGGAATATTATTCAGCAATAAAAAATGCTGATGCATGCTAGAACACAGCATGGATAAACTTTGAAAACATTATAATAAGTGAAAGAAGCCAGTCACAAAGGACCACAAGGTATTGTATGATTCCATTCATATCGAAAGTCCAGAACAGGCAAATCCAGAAAGTCAGAAAATAGACTGGTGGTTGCCTAGGGCTGGAAGGTTGGTGAGATGGGGAATGATTGCTAATGGGTACAGTGTTTCTTTTTGAGGTGACGAAATGTTCTAGAATTAGTGGTTATAGTTGCACAACTCTAAATACATTAAAAACCACTGAACTGTACTCTCTTTATTTCTATTTATTTTATTTTACTTTTTTGAGACAGAGTGTCGCTCTGTTGCCCGGGCTGGAGTGCAGTGGCACGATCTTGGCTTACTGCAACCTCCGCCTCCCGGGTTCAAGCGATTCTCCTGCCTCAGCCTCCTGAGTAGCTAGGATTATAGGTGCCCGCCACCACACTCAGCTAATTTTTATATTTTTAGTAGAGACAGGATTTCACCATGTTGGTCAGGCTGGTCTCAAACTCCTGACCTCATGATCCACCCGCCTTGGCCCCCCAAAGTGCTGGCATTACAGGCCTGAGCCACCGTGTCCGGTCTATTTTATTGCTTATGATTTTTTTTAGTTTAGTTTTACATTGCAGGACAACTGCATACTTTAGTATGACATGTGAATTGTATCTTAATAAAGCTATTTTTTTAAAGGGAAGAGTAATCGAATAGCATAATTTAACATTGAAATCACTAATCTAGAAAAAAGTTTTCTATATAAAACTTTCAACACTTAGATAATAAAGTTTCTGAAAAATCTCAGTATTTTGTTTAATGACAAACTTTTGGTTTACTTGCTGATTTTGTTTACTGTTTAGCAATCTGGAAACCTGACCATCAATCATGTCCTAAAAAACTATCTCCCTTCTCAACTGCAGTTTTCACTCAATGAAAAACTACATACAATGAGGACACCAGTATGATAGGGGGTAGGATAATGCCATGGAAAGACTAGAAGTCAGAAGACCTGGTTTTACATTGGGGCCCCACCATTTGCTGACTGTGTGCTCTTAGGTTTGTCATTGTACCTTTCTCAGGTTTAGGTTCTTCACTGGCAAAAGGGAGATTAAAATCTCTGCCCTATTTACCCCACAGAGTTGTGAAGACAAAATGAAAGCATGGAGGGGCTGTGAATGTGCTTATTTCCCATATGACTGTAGAAAGTACTTAAGTTTTAACAGAAGATCACTGGGTTTTAATTTCAGAATTTAAGGTAATTGGTTTGCCCTCCAACTTTTTACTCAAGGTTATGTTTTTCCTGCCTTACTAGTTAATATACCACTCCAACTCTCCCTTCATTCCTCTCCTTTTCAGAAAATTCTAGAATCTAAAACTTCCCCCCTCCCAAACAGAATAATCCCTAGGATCTCAAGACAGTCCTTTTCTTTAAGCCAGTGTTTCCCAAACTTTCTTGAGGGAAAGCAGTCAACAAGATACTGTTTTTTAAAGGTTTCAAGGCCAAATTAGTTTGGAAAATATTAAACAAAAGACTCTTCTAAGCTTTTATTATGATACTCTGTGTGGTGAATGTTGGAGATGAATATAATATTCTATGTTTTCCAACACGTATGGCTCCTTTGCTTAGGTGGTGCGCCTCAGAACAGTCCGAAAATGGTTACTTCAGATAAGCATGGGATATATATACACACATATACATATTCTGGCTCTTTAAGCTTCTCAGAATGAAAAGCAAGATACTAAATGAGTTTTTCAATGCTGGTTATTGCTTCCTGGTAGCAAATTAGGTGCATAAAGATTTGTGATTACTCAATCAGATCATTAGGCCTCCATTTAAGGTATTGTAGCCACAAACTAATGGGACAGTGGTAGTCACACACTAAAATCCCTTCAGCTGTAAGCAGCAATCACTGTGTAAAGCTACTGATTATAAGACATCTGGAAGAGGCAAAAGAAGAGCATATTTACATTCCAATGCTTTATAAAACACTGTGCTGGCCAAACAAAACATATATGCAGGCTGAACTTGACCCCTGGGTCACAAATTTGGATCCACTGTTTATAAAGTATTTCACTACATTTTTAACATACCAGCAAAAAGGACCATTCATTTATCTAGCTGTTCCTCACCTTCTATGTGACAATCACTGTCACTTTTATGCAGTTTTATATTTTAGAATCTAAGTCCCTGTTCTACCATTAGACTGGCAGAGATGACATATAAACAGATCCAATGTAGTAATACTTTGATGGAATTATAAATAAAGTATTGTGAGATCATTGAAAAAAGGGAAATAGAAGTAGGGGATTAGAGGAAATAGAGGACATTCCATGCAAAAGGGGCTAATATCATCATAAGCATATAGAAACTAAAGAAAGTGAAATAGAGCTTGATTTGACAAGACTGCAGGGTTCCTGGGATGGACAGGCACTGGGAAACTTGTTTATTCAGTGCCAGGAACTGCGCTCAATTCTGGGAATAGCTGAAATAAGAAAAACAAAGAAAAACACACTTCTCTCAAGGAGGTTGGTCTGTGGATAAAGACAAACAAGAAACTGAAGGATGGTAACAGTGGATAAATGCTGTGACAGATATTTACGTGCGATGCTGTGGGAGAATACAGTTGACCTTGGTATAAGGCCTTGCAGGCCATGACAAAGATTTTGAACTTTATCCTAAATTATGAGGAGCCCTGAAGTTTTTTTTGAAGAGGTGAGATGATCAAATTTGCATCGTAGGAAGACACTGACAGCAGTGTGGAGAGCAGGGGAGAGACAGAAAGGAGCAAAAGTACTTTTGCCAACAATCCAGTTTTCTGTAACGTGAACTGCAGACTAGGACCAGATTGCAAATAAAAAGAAACAAACCAAAATATTTCAAAATATTATAGAATTGTAATAAAAAGAAACAAACCAAAATATTTCAAAATATTATATTCTACCTATGCAGAACCTAGAAAATAAATACATCTCAAACACTGACTGTGCCTTCAATGAATGACACAGCCAGGCAAAGAATTAAGTTGTCACCTGTAACTTATCTGACCCTCCTTGCCTCCAGACACCCACCCCACACCTTATACCCCTCTTGTATTCTCGGCTGAATTTCTGTGTTATCAGGGCTGGGAGTATTCTGGATGTATAAAAGGGTGAGTGGGAAAATAAGAGGATAACTGCTATGAGGATAAGATATTTATAAATGCCTAAATACCGCAGACTATTCTTTCACCACCTACAAGGGGAAAAGCAGATATTCAACCTGTTTTGTTGAAAAGACTTTGTTAAGGTAAGAACCTGAGAATGTACATGTTAATCAAGTTTTCAAAGGCAAATCAACAAAGCCTTTCAATGAGTCATCAAGGTCATATCTTCTTCCAAGGACATATAATCTGATGGGGGAGTTTCCATCTCTGATCTGTGAAAAAATCTTTCTTGCTATTTAGGTTAAGAAATAACCCCAGTTCTCCGATCTAATACACAAGGCTACTATGGAACATACTAAACTCAAAATTCTAAAAACCTTTTAACTTCAGTGTATCTGTGAAAGGTTTGTGATTTGCTAAACAGAGTATCATGTCACCTAGGAAAAGGTATAATTTAAAGAAGGCTTACTTTTTCCTCCCCTTCATTGTTTTGACAACCTGAGGTCTACAAAGATAAAATAATATTTCAATACTAGTACAATTATAACTTAGCTTTAAAGAAATTTTACGTCAAGACATCCTATTAGTGAAGGCAATTTATTTCCAATTAAATGTTTTTCTATCAAAAGAGAAAAATGAACATTTGACCCGTTTTAAAGCACAATAATGTAATATTATATATGTACCTATTATGTATGTGTTTTAATATAACAATGAATTGCCTATTCCATTCACACTATAAACGCTAAAATCAAAAGACTGTTTTCAGAGGATCACATTTAAGTCTTTGCCATACTAATCATTGATTCTAATAAAATGGAGCCTATGTGAAATAGAGCTGGTGAATCAGAGGTAGCAAAATGGCAATCCAAGGGGAAAATGTGGCCCACAGAGAGGTCTTCATTGGCCTGGACGGACTGTGTTTCTTTTTTTTTTTTTTTTTTTTGAGACAGAGTCTCATTCTGTCACCCAGGCTGTAGTGCAATGGCGTGATCTTGGCTCACTGCAACCTCCACTTCCCGGGTTCACACAATTCTCTCAATCCTCATGTCAGCCTCCAAAGTAGCTGGGATTACAGGCATGCGCCACCATGCCCAGATAATTTTTGTATTTTTAGTAGGGACAGGGTTTCACTAGGCTGGCCAGTCTGGTCTTAAACTCCTGGCCTCAAGTAATCCACCCACCTCGGCCTCCCGAAGTGCTGGGATTATAGACACGAGCCACCATGCCCAGCCTCAGCCTGTGTTTTAACTGACTTGGGTATCAATGTTTACAAACTGGAAGACTTCATATAAAATTCAGGTTTCTACCTTCCCTTGAAAATCTCGCAGATACTGGTTCCAAACTGTGGCTCAAACAAAATAACTGCTCTCTGATTTCCAATTTACTACTGTACTCAGCCAGTTTCATTTATGATTTTTGCCCAGATCCTACAGGCATCTGAGTTTGTGAACCTATATACCATGACTATATAGTTTACTAACCAAGGAAGATAAAAATCAGAATTTATTTCCTAACATAATGAAGTTGGTCCACATAGGTACTTACTTTCAAAATTTGAACTCTCGCTGGGTGTGGTAGCTCACGCCTGTAATCCCAGCATTTGGGAGGCCAAGGTGGGCGGATCACCTGAGGTCAGGAGTTCAAGACCAGCCTGGCAAACATGGTGAAACCCTGTCTTTACTAAAAGTACAAAAATTAGCTGGGCATGGTAGCCCGTGCCTATAGTCCCAGCTACTCGGGAGGCTGAGGCAGGAGAATTTCTTGAACCTGGGAGATGGAGATTGCAATGAGCCGAGACTGCATCATTGCACTCCAGCCTGGGTGACAGAGTAAGACTCTGGCTCATAAATAAATAAATAAATAAATAAATAAATAAATAAATAAAATATGAAGTCTATAAACGCAAATGCACTGCTATGCCATAGAGTGTTGTGTGCTGTGTTGCTCTGGTGTAGGGAAAAAGGGGCTGTCAGAATCACAGTCCTTTCCTTTTCTCTATTTTGGCAGAATGACCGCCAAATAAGAATGAAACCTCTATTTTAAAAATATCTGAGGTTTCCAATAACTCTACTAAGTTACTCTTGACAGCACAGAACTATTAACTTCCATTAAAGTAGTAAAAAAAAAATTTAGGGCCGGGTGTGGTGGCTCATGCCTGTAATCCCAGCACTTTGGGAGGCCGAGGCAGGTGGACTGCATGAGCTCAGGAGTTTGGAACCAGCCTGGGCAACATGGTAAAATCCCGTCTGTACAAAAAATACAAAAATTAGCCAGGCATGGTGGCACATGCCTATAGTTCAGCTACTTGCGGGGCTGAGGTGGGAGGATTGCTTGCACCCAGGAGGTCAAGGCTGCAGTGAGCCACGTTTGCACCACTGTACTCCAGCCTGGGTGACAAAGGGAGATTCTGTTAAAAAAAAAAAAAAAAAAAAAAAAAAATTTAAGATACAATAACACAAGGAAAATAGTTTTTCCACTCAAATAGACATCTATCGATATCAAATGATACCCTAACTCTTAAATTATATGGTTGTGATGAAAATGCCTTTTTTGAGAAACATCAAACACTTTCTTAAAATTAAACTTTTCACCGGGCGCAGTGGCTCATGCCTATAATCCCAGCACTTTGGGAGGCCGAGGTGGGTGGATTACCTGAGGTCAGGAGTTCAAGACCAGCCTGGCCAACATGGCAAAACCCTGTCTCTACTAAAAATACAAAAAAATAGCCAGGCGTGGCAGTGCACGCCTGTAATCCCAGCTACTTGGGAGGACGAGGCAGGAGAATCGCTTGAACCCAGGCAGCGGAGGTTGCAGTAAGCTGAAATTGCGCCACTGCACTCCAGCCTGGGTGACAGAGTGAGACTCCATCTTAAAAAAAAAAAAAGAACCTTTCTTGCAGCTTTCTTTTTCAACTCTTACTGCAACTATACTGTTTCACTCATGGATATGTCTTTTTATAATAAATCAAGATATATCACTCTTAATGTTTTATTATTAGAAAGACAGTATGGGCCAGGCACGGTGGCTCATGCCTGTAATCCCAACACTTTGGGAGGTCGAGGTGGGTGGATCACTTGAGGTCAGGAGTTCGAGATCAGCCTGGCCAACAGATGAGGTGAAATGTCGTCTTTACTAAAAATACAAAAATTAGCCAGGCGTCATGGCGGGTGCCCATAATCCCAGCTACTCGGGAGGCTGAGGCAGGAGAATTGGTTGAACCTGGGAGGCTGAGGCTGCAGTGAGTGGAGATTGCCACTCTAGCCTGGGCAACACAGTGAGACTCCCATCTCAAAAAAAAAAAAAAAGTATTATGTTTGTAGTTAGTAAATTATGACTTTGTTCTCATCAGAACCTCTGCTTGCTCTGAGACATACAGTGTTCTGGCTTTTCCTGATTGCTGTTTTTCTTCTCAGAAGGTGCCTTGTCTATGCTTTCCCCTCAAGATGCTACAGGTCAGGCCCGGCGCAGTGGCCCATACCTGTAATCTTAGCACTTTGGGAGGCCAAAGCCAGAGGATCACTTGAGCTCAGGAGACCAGCCAAGACAGCATAGTGAGACCCCCCCCACACCTATCCAAAAAGTTTTTAAAAACTAGCCTGTTGTGCTGGTGCACGCCTGTAAGTCCCAGCTACTGGGGCTGGGGGCTAAAGTGGGAGGATCGCTTGCACCCAGCAGTTCAAGGCTGCAGTGAGCTATGATCACACCCCAGCTCTCCAGCCTGGGCAACAGAGCAAGACCCTGTCTCAAAAAAAGATGCTACAGGTCTTTTGGTGACAGGGCTAATTTTACAGGTGAGCAATTGTTAATATGTAATCTTCTGAGAGTAAGCTTTTCATGAAAACAGCTGTTTTTTGTTGGCAAAGCTTTAGTACTAACTTTCTGGTTTTCACCTTGGGGGAGAATAGAGAGGTTGCCAGAATCATGGGAAGATACTCCCTGTTTATGCTTTTTTTTTTTTTTTTTTTTTTTTTTTTGAGACAGTGTCTCACTCTATGGCCCAGGCTGGAGTGCAGTGGTGCGATCTCAGCTCACTGTAACCTCCACCTCCCAGGTTCAAGCAATTCTCCTGCCTTAGCCTCCCAAGTAGCTGGGACTACAGGCGCCCACCACCACGCCCAGCTAATTTTTGTATTTTTAGTAGAGACGGGGTTTCACCATGTTGGTCAGGCTAGTCTCGAACTTCTGACCTCAAGTGATCCGCCTGCCTCGGACTCCCAAAGTGCTGGGATTACAGGTGTGAGCCACCATACCCAGCCTCCTTGTTTATTCTTAAAGTATCCATTTTACTTGAAGATAGGCAATTTACATTTTTCTTTATTAAAGATACAATATGAAGTATGATGCAAAACTCACATGAACTTAAGATAATATACAGATTTTATCTGAACTATTTACTGTTCAAGAGCACCACTAAGAATCTACTTCTGATCCACTGGTGAGGATGCACCTGACCCCAAGTAGCTTTCTGCAGGCTCTAATTCCAGGTCCCTTCCTTAGCACCTATGAAGCACTGTACTCTTTCCTGCAAAGGTCCAAAGCCACAGAAAACAGACATCTTGAGTTTCTGTCAAGTTTAAACGTCTCTAAGAGTCAGGAAGCTGAGGCTACCATGGCTGCCAGCATGCAGCAAGCCAGGGCTCAGCAGGCTCCACCTAGAGTTATATTCCAGTCCTGCAGCCTGCTGTATGTCCTGTATCACCTCAGTGGTCTGAGTGCCTCCCTAGGGACATACTGCCTAGACCAAAAAACCTGAGGCCTGGAACTCCTTTACAATGATGGGGAGAATAGAGCATGAGCACTGCCTCGGTTCCACTGTGGCAGACTTATCTGTGCGTGAAAGTCTAGCATCATTCTGCTAATCTGTGCGCTTAAGAGGACCACAATCATCCTCCAAAACAATACAGATTGCCTGCTCTACCAAGATCCAGATTGTGAAACTCAAGAGACTGTCAGCTGGGGGTTGGCAAGGCCTCAAAGGTAGAAGCCAGAGACCATGGGGCTAGTTGGCCATCCTGGCCCCTTTGGGTATCATGTTTCTGAGTCCTGGAGACCAGCCTTGAAGCTGCTGCTTTATCTAAGGAGGAGATGGATGTATGATATCATGTCATTATTCACTCGGTAGCTGAAGAAGAATTTAAGTATATTTTCCCAGAGGTCTTGTACCATGTATTTCTTTGATTAAAGTGGTTTAAACAGTATACTTGGCATTTATTGAGAATATTCTCCCAAATGGTGGCATTTGCAGTACAAGTCAGCTAAGATTGCTAGTGCTACTTAGAAGTCTCAAGCAATTCAAGTGTAGGATAAATCTCCTAAAGCTGGAATTGGATCAAAATTAAAATTGCAAAGCCACAGGCCAAGCAATGTCAACTCTCAAACTGTGGGGCTCCTGAGGCTCCCAAATTGCCTTCCAGAGAAATCAAAGAGCATTCTTTTTCATCTAATGGTTGGAAATCTCTTTCCCAACAGGTAGGGGTGGGGTAGGTCTCCAAATTAAGGAATACTGGTAAATAAATCTCAGCCATCTCTTTCAGCATCAGGGGGAAAATGCAAATAGGATTTTTATCATTGTAAAATTTGTATTTGTGAAAGCCTTGTTCAATCGACTGCAATTTCCACACACACAAAAAATCACATGTAAGAATGACTGCCAAATAGAAATAAAAATAACAGCTAACCTCTTTATTAGTGCTTTTTAGGTGCCAAGCACGATGATAACTGCAATATATGCACTAAGCATTCTCTCATTTAATTATCAAAATAATCTCCTAAAGTAGGTATTTTCTTTACTCCATTTTACAATGTGGAAGTAGTACAGCCTAAGAGTGGATTATGTAATCACTATGCTAATGCTGCCTTCTCCCATCCAGAAGTGCCACCTTATATTAGTAAGTTATCAATTTGAATCACAATTTTTAGCACAATCTCAGCACATTTTTTAAAAAGCAAATACCCATTAAAGAATACAGAAGCAGAAGCAAAGAGACCCTAACAAAGGAAAGTAAATACCATGATTAAAATTATTTTAATCTTTACATAATGGTTTTACATAATTAAGTTTTACATAATGGCTTCTAAAGACTGGCCAGATTCCATGTTATCTATAGTAAACAGCAAAATATCTGCTGGCCGCAAGACCAAATAACTATTATCAGCAAAAATGCTAAAACAGGACATGCACCACAGGCGAGAGAACCATGCAGTTTTACCTATCCTACAAACAGATTTTCAGTCACTGACAATGCCAAGTTGAAGCTAATACATTATAAAAACCTGAACAAAGTTAATTTGACCAAATATCGTCGGTCTTTATGATCTCAAAACTATGCCCTGCAGATAAACATTAGCTAATTTCTTCTCAAATGCTTAAATGAGGTTCTGAAATGTATTATAGCCCTGTAAAACACAAAACTGCTAAGGGCTTAAAGTGAGCAATTTAAAAGTATTATTCATAACGTTCACATCATAATTTGCTAACCTTGAAGATAATTTTGAAAATCCCATTATTTTTATCTTTGAATAAGTGCTTAAATATTTATTTGATGATGATTAACAATTTCAGTGAAGCATTAACAAGTTCATGGACAAGAATCAAGCTTCGGTTCCCAAACTACTTACCGGAGCCTAAGCAAGCCAGGAATTTAACACAATAGGAAGAACCAGGGATTGCATGCTCCATCTAAGACATTAAAAAATCAATTAGAGGCCAGGCATGGTGGCTCACACCTGCAACCCCAACACTTTGGGAGGCCAAGGCGGGCAAATCACTGGAGATCAGGAGTTTGAGACCAGCCTGGCCAAAATGGTGAAACCCCATCTTCACTAAAAATACAAAAATTAGCTGGGTATGGTGGCGGGTGCCTATAGTCCCAGCTACTCGGGAGGCTGAGACACAAGAATCACTTGAACCCAGAAGGCAGAGGTTGCAGTAAGCCAAGATCGCGCCACTACACTCCAACCTGGGCAAAGAGCAAGAATCTGTCTCAGAAAAAAACAAAAAACAACAAAGAAATGAATTAGAAAACAAAAACATAGTGTGGGCTACCCAACACTTGTCTGTAGGTGGCTAAATTGGCCACAAGTTTGTAACTCCCACATGAAAGCTTAGAACCAGAATCTGAAGCTGTCTTCCTAATATAATTGCTTCCTGTCACAAAGAGTCTATATAACAGATTATAAATTTTGATGAATGCAATGGAGTTTATACACAGGTAATACTAATCTTGTCGCACATTTACATGTCCTGAGTGGTAATTAACCATAACATAGAAATAATTTGAATATTTTTAAATGTCTTTGTTTTTGCTTATAAGATCACAGATAATTGTTTTAGTACATAAAAATGAACTACCACTATTGAAATGGCATTTTACCTGCTTAAGAAATCGGTCAGATGCGTGGCTATGCTTAGCTAATACGCTTGGCAGAGCAGGATTGGCATACTCAAACTGAGGATTGTAGGTATAGTCAGATTTGAAGAATCTCAGTTTTTCTTTCTCTAAGTTGGTGGGTTTTATAGCAGTCAATATACAAAATTTCTTCCCAGAAAAGTCATCTCCCTTTTCAAAGCTTCTAGACAGCTGAGGCTTTGTCTTTGGAAGAGTGGAGAAATGGCACCACTTGACCTTGCTTTTGGGTTTAGGTGGCAGTACTATGCCATTCCCTGTAACAGAGATATCATGTGTAAACTTTACAGGACTTGACACTGAACTAGTGACAAAAACAGCAGGCTGCCTCTCCAGGCAGTACCAAGTACCACTGCTTGTCACAGGCACCAGGGCTTTCATCCTGCGAGGATCTTTGCTACGAGAAGTGTTAGGAGATTTGCTGGGTTTTCTACATCTTTTGGAGTAGGTGGAGGAAGACTGTTTTTGTGAATGATACTTTTTTTCCTCCTTGCTCTGTAGTAGGACATTGTAACTACTGGTTCCAGTTGTGAAAATGTCTTTTAGCACTCCGGAGGACAAATGTGAAATGCTTCTTCTGCTGTCAATGATCAATGAATCTTCTGCATTTAGAACAGACTTCTTAGCAAGTTCTTGCTCAGGCCAGTGAAGCTTTTCTGTGTTAATAAACAAAATCAAAACAAAAGAAATAACAAAGATACCAGATGAAGCAAACTGTTTATTAGGAAAGGTATTCTGAAGATTCTTTAAACTTCGTAATTTTGCAGTAATCACTAGAAAAAAACATTTTAAATATTAAAAGGATGTATTACTAAACTTTGGTCATGCTAGCTACTGTCATTTCTCTTCTCTATGAGTATATATAAGTTAAATTATCTAAAAAATCCTCAGCTTCAAACCACTTAGATGATCAAAGTCTAATATGTGAGATAATATACATAAATAATCTGAATACTTGATTCTACAAAAGAATGTAGATTTCGGCTGGGCGCAGTGGCTCACACCTGTAATCCCAGCATTTTGGGAGGTCGAGGCAGGTAGATCACTTGAGCAGGAGCTGGAGACCAGCCTGGCCAACATGGTGAAACCCTGTCTCTACCAAAAAATACAAAAATTAGCCAGGTATAGTGGTGCGCCCCTGTAATCCCAGCTACTCAGGAGGCTGAGGCATGAGAATTGCCTGAACCCGGGAGGCAGAGGTTGCTGTGAGCTGAGATCGCACCACTGCACTCCAGCCTGGGTGACAGAGTGAGACCCTATCTCAAAAAAAAAAAAAAGAATGTGGATTTCATAGAAATGATATATTTTAAAATAGTATTTTCTATAATAAAGTAAAATCCAAGGCACTTTCAAAGACAATACAATCTTGAAATTTGGAAATATATATAAAGGTAGCTATCAGTAAAAGAAGGACAACAAAGCCTTATTTACTGAAAAACCATTGTTAAGATTAAACAGATGGCATCTTCAAGCATGTTTTAGTAATGTCGCTTAGTATGAATAACTGGTTGATTTTCTTCATAATTCTAAGCTGTACGTTAAGGTTAAAGAAGAACAAGGGTTTTTTTCTTGGCAAGTTAGAAAAACAAATTTTAATAACTATTACAAAGGTATTAATATATCAAATGGCAAGTGAAGGAGAGGGCAGCTTTGTTTTTAGAACTCACAAGTGCTTTAAACAGATAAGAATCACTGGATATACTGTTGTGCATTCACTACTTTAAAACTGTGTTGATCTGCATTCTTTCATTCAACAAATACGTAGAATACTACTAATTCAGCACATGGCTCTGATAAACAACTGTATAAACACATTGTTCTTACCTATAACCAGCTTCTAATCTGGCTCTGAAGACAAGGCATTCCTATGAAGATTTCAACAATAATACAATGTAGTATATAATTAAACATGAAAAACAAAAGACACAAACAATAATCTACAGTTCAGATGAGGAAGGAAGCAATGTGAAGAGAAACAGATGAGATTTCAAGTAGGCCCTTAAGGGTTTTCAGACTCAATTCTAAACTGATGAAGAGTCTGTCTTAAATACATCTCATCTGAACAAGACTCCAGCTCAACTCCTATCAATAAGTGTTCACTGAATAAACAAATGAATAAATAAATGACCCTAAACATGCAATTCTGCAACCATTCTGAATAAATATGTACTTGTAGTTCTGGGACCATTCAAATATGAGATTACTGCAGACATGAAAATATAACAGGAAAGACCCTAAACCAGTAGTTCTTAACGGAAGGCGATTTTACCCTCCAGGGAACATTTGGCAATGTCTAGAGACATTTTGGTTGTCACAACTGGGAAGAGGCTATTGACATCTAGCAGGTAAAGGCCAGGGATGCTGCTAAACATCCTTCACTGCATAGGACAATCTCCTACAACAAAGAAATATTCATTCCAAAATGTCAACAGTATCAAGGTAGAGAAACTCTGATCTAAATGTTAGTTTTTAAAACCCAGGAGTCATAGAGTCTAGGGTAAAGAGACAGTACTAAAGTAGATAATAATCCAAATATGTAAGGTATTTAAAAGTCCTTTTACTTACATTTTCTAGGCCAGCATGTGAAATCTGAATTCTGGTGTCTAAAAGATAACATAAAGGTATTTCTAAAGCTTGCAGGGGCTAAATGTCTATTATATGTGTAAGTTTAGAGGTAGGAGCTAGAACACATAGGGTCATGTTGAAGACAGGTTGTACAAAGAAGCTGTTCAATAAATGTTAAAGACTCAACAAGACAAAATTAACTGGACAAATAAACAAAACGTTCATCATAGGCTGGTAGCTCCCAGTTTCTCCGGAGTTTCATAGACTTACGTGTTGCCAACTAACAGTCAAAACTGAGCAGGCCAAGCAAACAGGCTAAGGAATACCAGGACACAGGCTGTAGCCCAAATGCCCAGGAATAATGTCGGTTTCCCTCAAACGACACCACAAGCTTAGGAGACAAGAGGTGATAATGAAAAGAAAACCGAAATAGATACAAAAAGGGAAAGACTGAAAGAACTCAAATAAGCATAAGCCTAGGAAGTAGGGTAAGGACTAGGTGTAGCCGGAAACCTAAAGGGAGGAAATCAGGTTGTTTTCTCAGTTGATCTTCGTAATAAAAAGGGACAGAGTTACATCAAATTAAAATCAATAAATAAGACTACTCTGAAGAATTTGTTTTGATGATTCATTACATATATGTTGTACTGATTTTTTAAAAATGAATACTCAATGTGAAAATGCTGTTTTCTAAGACCTAGTAGCTTTATGACCAAAGAACTGAGCTTGCTGAGTTTTTTGTCGTAAAGCATCAGTGACCTCCAAATTCATAATTTTGTGCCATCTGAAACAGCCTACACATTTCCAGATACTAAAAAAAAACGTCCTAAACCACCTGTCAAAATACTCAAGGAGGAATGAAGTATGGCAGCGGGGTGACAGTATATGCCTGACAGAACCTCTCTCCCCAGGAATTACAGCATTTCAGTTCACTGGCTAATTATCTCCTGAGAAGCTTAGCACGAGTCCTTTTGAAGCTCCATCTGCTGCTGAATAAAGTTTGGGAGTGTTAATGGTCTATTTATTTTACAAATGTCAATCCTGTTAAATGCTGGATAGCCCATGAAGTTCATAAAAGTGGGGCACATGGTCCTTCACACAACTCATACAAGATGGATATAAATTAATTTCTCAGAGTCACAGTAATTGTATTTCAGTTACATTAAAAAGTATCATAGAACCTAAGAGATTGTTTTTGTAATTTTAAATACTATTGCTTACTTTGTGAAAAAAAGACTTTTGAACATGGTTAAGAACACTAAGAGGCTGATAACATTCGATACAATTTATTAAAGAACATCCTATTCTCTGAATCCTTTTTCCTGAAAAATTAAAACATTTTAAAAGCATAAACAGACTTATTTGGAGGAAGTGTAACTCATGTTTTCCCAGAAAAGTAATAAGGTAATTAAAAAGCATACTTTCTCACATTAAAGGTAGTCATTATATAATGTAAAACTTAGCTATAAGCAATCTGTTTCACTATAACATTGGAGAGAATGAAAATAATTTGTTGATAGAAGAAAATCGTTCACCCCAACCTGACTACCCATACTGAGGAAAAAAGGGTAAATAATATTTGTACATTAAAATTGATAGTCTATTCGCAAGTAGGTGAATATACTGAAGTTATCAACACAATGAAAGCTTAGTATATATCTAGAACAGGAGAAAAGGATACTAAGATTCCTGACATCCATTCCCAGCTCTTTCAATGACCTCTCTGTAATATTAGCCTAATCATTAAGCCCATCGGCACCTCCCGTTCCCCATCTAAAAGAATGGGGGAAAAGGGAAACACTGCTCTCTAAAAGTAGTGTTTCACAACTGTGAGTAGGTGAGGTTTCATAGTAATCAGGAGGTCTCTGGCTGAAAAGGAAGATCACCAGAAACAAAGCCTGGTGGCAAATACTATTCAACCAGTTTTGACCTACAAATGGAAATTTCGTATGGTTCACTAATACTTACGAAACCTGAGAATCTGGGATAATTTTATACCACAAAACAATAGGTTACTTCATTACAAACAAAAGAAAGGCCAAAACAAAACAAAATAATCCCCAAACAAGATAAACTTTAATTTTATCAAGACTTTCATTACTAAAAACTCAAAAGAAGCTAGGCACAGTGGCACATGCCTGTAGTCCCAGCTATTCAGGAAGCTGAGGCTGGAAGATTACTTGAACCCAGGAGTTTGAGTCCAGCCTAGACAACATAGCAAAACTCCAATTCTAAAAAACAAACGAACAAACAAACAAACAAAAACACCTCAAACAGTAACAACAGTAGAAAGGATAAATTGTGGTATGCTCATACAACAGAAGACTATACGACAATGAAAAGAAAACTGACGTTGTAAGCAACAATATGGATGTATCTCAGACAATGTTGAGCAAATGAAGCCACATCAAAAGATTATATAGTGTATAATTCCGTTTATATGTAGTCCAAAACAGCAAAACTAATTTATGGTATTAGACGTCAGAATAGCAGTTACCTTTGAGGGATGAATCACAATCTAGGAGGATACCAGGAAACCTACTAGGTGCTGGAAATGTTCTCTATCTGTTCTGGGCAATGGTTATGTATGTACAAAGTCATTGGGCTGCACATTTAAGACTTGTAGACTTTATTTAAGTTACACTTTAATTTTTTTAATGGTGTATAAAATCAGTATCCTTAAAAACATATTTATTGCTCAATTTGTCTGCACTATAACAGATAATCTATTAACTATAGTATCTCTAAATTCAATAGCAACCAATGTAGCTTATCGACTGTATGAAAATGAGACGAAAGGCACTGCTAATGTCATTCAGGAATTCAGAAACTTGACTGTACTTTAGGATTCTTAAAAATTTCATAGCCCCAGGTAAGAGCAATTCAGTGCTGCTCTATTAGTAACTTATAATGGGACACTGTTGTTTTGGGGTCAGAAACTTGTGTGTTTGTTGTTTTTACAGTTAGAAATACAGAGTAGTCTAGATACCCTTGATGGTGATGGCTGTGGTAAGAGTGAGCATTATACATCATCTAAAATAACACTAAATGTGCCAGAAACAAACTTTCCCATGGCTTTCCCTTGGGATGGACAAAACTCCTAACCATGGTCTATGAGGTCACTCTTGGTCAGATCCTTCTGCCTCTGCAGCCTCACCTCACACTGTGTTCCTCAATTTCTCCACTCCAGCCTTCTCTCACTTTGACCATATCTCATACTCACTATGCTCTCTCTGAACGTACTTCTTCACATGCTGCTCCCTGTGTCTGCTGGGCCCTTCTATCCCTCTCTTTGTTAGATTAATATCCACTCATCTTTCAGTTCAAATAGCACTTGGTCAGGAAGCCTTCCTTAACTTTTTCATTTTAGACCCTCATAACACCTTGTATCTCTTCTTCGAAGTACTTTATCATGGTTGCAGGTTTATATTTGTTGTATGACAGACTTCCTCAACAATGAAATTATAAGCTCTTTTACAACATACATCTGTGTTTGGTTTTGCTTATTCACTGTCCTGCTTATCAAAGGGGGGCCAGAGAGGTAGACAAGGGAAGAGAATATTTGAGAGGAAAGAAAGGGTAAAAGACTTAGTTGCCCGACGGTTGAGGAAAAAATTATACCAGGAAGGTAAAAGAAAAATGAAACAATTAGTGATGCTGAAGACAACATGGTAGGTACCTGCTGCTGTAGGACAAACAGGAGCTATGTGCCTAGGTATATTCATCCTGTATGGCCTAACGCTGGCCTTAAGACTTTCATTTGCAGTATTTTTAAACATTCATCTTTGATATAAAGACACTTCATTTCTGGAATGACTCATTAATCTCTCCTTATATCACATACAAAATAAAGCCGATAGGAAATCATAAATGAACATAATCTTATATGGTTTCTCACAGCATTTTGTTAATGAATGACCTAGATGCCTTCTATTTTGAAAACAACAAATTTTTATTCAAGTGAAATATGATTTTCCCAGGTAAAAATTATTACATACTTGCCTGTGATTAAAAATCTAAAAACCAACACTTGAGCAAACCATCGGATAATGTCACACTGATATTACATGAAATCTTGATGTTGGATTTTGTGGCTCAAATCAGTGTACAGTCACTATAATAGTGAGCTGATTTTCCCAGTAGTTGACAACATGGGCTTTGGAATGGAGTTGTCTGGTATGAATCTTGGCTCTGTTTATTAATAGCTATTACCCTGACCAAGTTACATAACTTCTTTGTGCTATAGTTTCCTTATCTGTAAAATGGGATAATAATAATACATACTTCATAGTATTATTGTAAGGATTTTAAAAGTTAATATGTGTGAAGTGCTGAGAACAGTGCTGGACTATAGGTAAGCAGCCTTTGTTAACTATTATTAGTATCACATTAAATATTATATTCAGCTCCTATAGAAACACCGCATGGAAAAATGTACATAGGGAAATATTCTGAATCATTAAATTTGAATTCCAAGGCAAATTTCATGTTAATAAGGTAATTAATCTATATTTTAGAATCAAGATTTTAGTGGCTTTGGTATAATAAACCCTTTTTTTTTTTTAATCCCGGAAGCTAAAGTAGAATCTTCTTTTTTTTTTTTTTTGTGACAGGGTCTCACTCTGTGGCCAAGGCTGGAGTGCAGTGGCAATCCTGACTCACTGCAACCTCTGCCGCCTGGGCACTCAAGTGATACTCCTGCCTCAGCCTTCCAAGTAGCTGGGACTACAGGCGCAGGCCATCATGCCCGGCTAATTTTTTAATTTTTTGTAGAGATAAGGTTTTGCCGTGTTGCCCAGGCTGGTCTTGAACTCCTGAGCTCAGGTAATCCTCCTGCTCTCTGCCTCACAAACTGCTGGGATTACAAGTGTGAGCCACTGCACCCAGCTTCAGAACCTTCTTCTTTAAAAGGCCATGAGAAGTCAAAAAAACCTTTTCTGATTTGATTCCATTTTTAAACAGCATAGATAGCATATACTAATAAGTCAAAAGTGGGTAAGATATTATATAGGAAGTGATTTCAGAAACAAGTAATTGCTTCATTCCTGAAATATAAATTGAGTCTGTTCTATATTTGTAACGACTTTTAGAGCTGAAAAAAAAATGAACACATTTCCATCAGTACTCTTACCACAATCAAGTTCTGCTAACCAGAAAGAAGAACATGGCCATCTTAGATATCAATGAATCGTGAGGGAATGACCAGGGGAGAGGAGGGCATGTTTTCAGCTTAACTCTCTACATGAAGTTTCTGGCTGTCCAAACTGGGTTTTTCTGATATCGCAGTGAAATGCTGGGCACAGGGCTCTAGAATTATTTCAAGTAGTTAAGTATATTTAAGAGAGAAAGTAGTCTGAAAAATGACCCAGTTATTTTTAAAGGAATTGTAAATTAGAGGCTTGCATGGTCTCAAATGGCTATTTGAACTGTATTGTACTATAGAAATTCACTGCCAAATTGTCTACCTCAGGGTTTGCAAACATACAGGGTTGGATTCATAAATGTACCGCCACTAAATTATAGGAAGGGAAATGAGACAAGAGGAGTGGGTCTACTACTTTCTAAAGTATCTCTTCTCAAACTTCTAACTCAACATGTTGACATATCAAGAGATCACTCTGCATGACTAATTGACCAGAGTATCTACTTTCTAATACTAATATTAATTTATTTGTATCTCTACAATGATTGTTATGGTTTGGGAAAATAATTTTAATCTATGTGATTTCTCAATCAAATAATGTGCACTGTGACAGAGTCTATATTTTTCTTCAAGGCATTGATTCTCATGGAGAAGGAGATGTTGCCCTACCCCACACCCCTGCCCAATTGTGATTTTTAGTTGTCACAATTATGGGGGCGGGGCAGAGAAGAGCATCCCACAAGGAAGAACTATCTTGTCCAAAGTTAACAGTGCTAGGCTGGGCACAGTGGTTCATGCCTATAATCCCAGCACTTCGGGAGGCCGAGGTGTGAGGATCACCTGAGGTCAGGAGTTCCAGACCAGCCTGGCCAACATGGTGAAACCCTGTCTCTATTAAAAATACAAAAATCCAGCGGGCGTGGTAGCATGCGTCTGTAATCCCAGCTACTCGGAGGCTGAGGCAGGAGAATCGCTTGAACCCGGGAGGTGGAGATTGCAGTGAGCAGAGACAGCGCCACTGCACTCCACCCTGGGCGACAGAGCGAGAATCCGTCTCAAAAACAACAACAACAACAAAGTTAATGGTGCGGAGGTTGAGAAACCTTGCTCCATATTTAGGAGGTATGGTACTTTTAAGTAACTTTTGACATTTTAATTGTGTTTTAAGATGAAAGTAGCATCTACATCAAATCACATTTTTAAAAATTCTAATGCCAATTAAAGTTGCCTTTTCGATCTCACATCCTGGAACTATGCTTCCTGTCAACATAAATGATATACATCGTGGCAATGTCATGACTGCACAAATCAACTCCGTATAACACTGAACGTGAAATAGAACAGTATAAAATTAAAATCATAAATATTTTCACTGGAAAGAGGTTTGGCTTTTCAGTTAGAATGCTCACAGAAAAATAGTCTGGTAGGTACTGCATTGCTTTAAAATTTAAAATTCCAGCTTTATTTTGGCACTAGTTTGAGGAGTATTTCCCTTTACTCCGTTGTTCTTCGTCATAATTCTGAACTGCCAAAACCCTGCTTGCAGAAATGTTTGCGTACAGAATCAAATGCTGGGAAAATGGCCTAGAAAATTGTCTAATATTATGTAAGGTTTTTTTTAATGGCTAACACGCATAGCGATTTATAAATAATAAGAGTCAAGTTCTGTGCTCCCAGAGATTGAACTGAATTTTTAAAAATGCAGGTAAACCTTCAGACTTTCTGACCTGGGGTCTGTTTAAAGACCCATGTTTTACACTTGGTATAATCCGTACTGTAAAATGGCCTATTAATAATATCAACTCAAAACGTTCTCACTGTTTAAGAATAAAAGCATACACACACAAATATACACAGTATAAATAATGAAATATACAGATGTGTTCTTTCGCTTAGCTTATTTTTTCTGAACATTCTAGAAAATTATGAAGCTTAATCACACACCTAGCGTGTTTTGAAATAGGATTTAACAATCTTTGGATTGTACCTTTGTAAGACCAGCAACCGGTCTAATATTACAATCTTTTCCACGAGATTCCACAGCAGGTACTTACTGATAATAAGTGACGAAAGGATAAGGGGCCGATTTCTCTCTTCCCTCCACAGGTTTTTCGCGAGCGCCTCCTGCGCGCCCCGAAGGGGTAGGGGCGCAGGGTGGAGTCCCGAGCGGCGCGCCCAGCCGGTGGCTACCATTACCTGAGCCCCGGGCGGCGGGACCCCGGTCCGCCCCGCACCCCCGCCGCAGCCAGCCCTTCCCGGCACTCACCCGTCACGCGAATGGACTCCAGCATCGTCGCCCCGAGGCCCGGGGCGGCGGGCTCCGCGGGCTCAGGGGAAAGGGCCGCGCAGGGGCGGGCGGCCTCTAGCCTCTGACCCGGGCCTCGGTGGCTGGGGCGCGGCGGGAGGCCGCTCTCCGCTACCTGGAGCAGGATAAGGAGGGTAAGGGCGGACGAAGACGTACCGACACTGACTGTGAGCAGCGCTTCCACCAGCCCGTAGCTGCTGGAAGGTACACACGGCGGCCTTACGGTGCCCAGCAGCGTTTAGAACCTGCCACCGTGACGTAGCCGCTCCGCCGGTTGCTAGGAAACTGCCCCCGGGGTCCGCGCGCGCTGCGCTTCACGGAGCCTCCGCGCCGCTGGGGGCGCTAGTGCGACGAAGGCCGGCGGGAGGCGAGAGAGAGTGGGAGGAACTACAACTCCCGGCGTGCATAGCGCGGGCCAGTGCCTCCGGGGTTTGTGGCTGTGCCCGCGAGCGGCTGGGGTCTCCAGCCAGTGGGATAACGCATATTGACTGATCTTTCAGAGACGTTTGTACCCGTTCAAAGGTGACTTAACTCCATGGTGCGCTGTGACACTCGGCCCTAGCTGCAAATAGCAAAGCCAGTCTACCCGTCCTTCCCCTTACGAGGTGCGGGGAAGCTAAAACACGTTTAGGTTGAGCTAGTAAGAGTGAAAGTGCAGGAGGCTCAATGACCACTTGACAGTACCTCAGCATACTATCCTTAATGCTGAAATTCACATTTTAGCTTGTGATTCTGCAATTGATAGGGGCTAAATGTTATTTTCAGTTTATTATTCATTTTCACATTAGCAAGTATGAAAATTTAATCTTTTACGATAACCATGGGAGGCGGGCCACGGTGGCTCATGCCTGTAATCCTCGCGCTTTGGGAGACCAAGGCGGGTGGATCGCTTGAGGCCAGGAGTTGGAGACCAGCCTGGGCCACATGGCGAAAACCCATCTCTACTAAAAACACAAAAAGTGAACAAATCGTGGTGGCGCACTTCTGTAGTCCCAGCTACTCGGGAGGCCGAGGTGGGAGGATTGCTTGAGTCCGAGAGGTGAGAATGTAGTGAGCCATGATCGCGCCACTGCACTCCAGCCTGGGTGACAAAATGAGACTAAAAAAAAAAAAGTACAGTGGGAATGGGAAATGTAGACTAAAACATTCGACAAACATTTTTTGAGACCCTAACGTGTGCAAGGTTCTGAGTCAGGCTTTGAGGATATCAAGGGAAATGAAATAAGCCTAGCAGAGCTTACAGTTTAGGAGGAGCTGAGACAGTGCTGGCAACTGTCAGTCTTCAGACAGTTAAATTTTCTCTTCATCCTCAAGGCTAAGACATGGAAATAATTGGGGTGTGTTTTCAAACTCAGGAACAAAAGAAAGTTGAATATCAGGACCGTCAAACCCTGAGAATGACAGGCAACTTGTGAGAAATTGTGTCTTTTTCATCACTTAGGAGAGAACAATGGAAATGTAACTATATCACAAAAACTGGATAACCTCACTTCATATTCTGTCTTCAAATCCTGTGACTACTGTTTTCGAAATACATCCAGAATCTAGCCACTTGCTACCACTCTGGTTCAAGCCACCACCACCTCTTGTCTGGATTATGGCAGTCTTCTAGACAGTCTCTCTATTCCCACCCTACCCTCTTTCACACTGTTCTCAAAACTCATTGGCCAGAGTGAACCTGTGAAAAAATCAGATCATGTCACTCTGTTCAAAATCTTCAGTGGCTTCCTTTCCTGTGAAGTCCTTTATGACCTAGCCTCCTGTCACCTCTTTGATCTCATCCCCAACTACTTCCTCCCCAATGGACACACTGGCCTCCTTGATATTCCTCAATTCCAGGCACTATTTCACCTGAAGGCCTTTGCAACTTGGAATCCTCCCTGCGTGGAATGTTCTTCCCTCAGATATCCGCAGGACTAGCTCCCTTACTTCCTCAGGACTTAATCCAAATGTCACCTCTTCGTGAGCCCTTCCCTGGCCACTCTATTTAAAATTCTACTCCTTCATATTTCCTGTAGCCCTTCTCTGCTTTATTTTTTTTACTTAGCACTTAACATTATCTATTATATATTTTATTGATTTATCATGACTGTTGTCCGTCTCCATCCCTAGAATACAATTTCCACAAGTGCAGTGATTTTTGTTTTTTCACTCCTATATTCCCACACCAAGAAGAGTGGCTGGCACGTAGTAGGTCCTTAATAAATATTTGTGAATTAATGAATAAGTAGACAACAGAAAGTGCGTGCATTTTCAATGATAACTAAAATAATATAGAATTATATCAAATGGACCAATAGATGAAGAACAAATCTGCTTTGAGTTAAAACACTTGCTATAGTAATGAGCAATGAATCTGCTGCATTTGTAAGAGTAGTAATTCTTGCAACATATGTCCTAAGGAAAAAGGCTCTAAATGAACCATGCTGTTGGCTTCCTTATATACCCAGAATTCTGAAAGCTGTTTTCCAAGTTTGCTATAAATGCATCTATTACCTCTACAAATTTCTAGTTTTTAAAGTCACAGTCACTGCAGTTTAAGAGCTATTTCTCAAAAAAGAAAGCCTCCTAAAAGATGTTACCAAGTCATATGTTCAGTGCTTTTACTAAAGTATGTTTAATCATATTGCCTATTTTCATTATATTTTAAGTAACCAAGATACATATTATCATCCTCATTCCACAGGTATTTATTTATATAGAAGACACTGGGCTTGGTGTTTTTGGAGTACATAGCAAAAGATAATACCTATCCTCAAGGAAAGTCCTGACTAGCAGGGAAGATTTTCTATAAAATACATATATGTGTGTATATATATGTACATGTATACATACATATAAAAATTAGAAAATGATGTGCATTCTAATTTCAACACTTCACTACAATTAAGAATTCCAAAAATAAACAAATTTGATGCCTCTGTAGTTAGCCTACCTGGAATATTATATCATTCTTTACTTTTATAATTATTTTTATGTTCACCCTACCAATATTTTCTTGTGGATCATTTTTAAATATCTTTAGTGATAAGTACTATATAAAGGTATTTATAATGTAATCAAAACATTTAAAAAATATATCTCTGTGTATTATTGAAGCACTCTTGCTAACAAATTCATGAATACAAAGAGTTTATCTAATTTCTTATAAAACTTGTACTGTTACCAGCTCCTTTTACTATTCCCATCTATGCAATTATTCATCCTCATCAAGCTTTCTGCATCCGCTTTGTTAATTACTGATTCGTGCTATGCCTGCTTAGTGTTTCCATTGGGTTCAGCAACTGCAGCTGTCCAGTTGGCTGCTTTTGAGTCAGCATTGTTTTTACACATCCACAAGAACAATGAACAATCTCATCTTTCTGAGAAACTTTCCTTTATACCTGTTTCTACATTAACCATTAATATTGAGACAAGATGATCGACTTAATTATGTTACTGCTCCATTTTTAGGGCACTGATTTCAAAATCAAGTTAGGAATTTGTTAAAACTGCTTTTGTTTTTATTTTTATTTATTTATTTTTCCTTTTGAGATGGAGTTTCACTCTTTTTTTTGCTCAGGCTGGAGTACAGTGGCGCGATCTTGGCTCACTGCAACCTCTGCCTCCTGGGTTCAAGGGATTCTCCTGCCTCAGCCTCCCAAGTAGCTGGGATTACAGGCATGCGCCACCACACCTGGCTAATTTTGTATTTTTAGTAGAGACAGGGTTTTACCATGTTGGCCAGGCTGGTCTCGAACTCCTGACCTCAGGTGATGCACCCACCTTGGCCTCACAAAGTGCTAGGATTATAGGCGTGAGCCACCACGCCTCGCCATTAAAACTGATTTTAATAATTTATATTTATCTTTAAGGATGTCCTTCACCCTTTTTAAAGTTTTATTAAGCTTAAATTTTTCAATAATAACCAAAAATGCCATTGCAGTTGTCTTACTGAGATATACTCACTTTCCTTTTATGGTCATCTTTATGAATTCTAGAAGCATTGTATTGTGGATCATTTTGATTAATGAATATCTGTAAGGATGATTTCCATTTAATTTCAGATTTAAAATAATAGAAAAATAGGTGTTTTGATAGAAATATTGTTATTTTATTTGTAGCAGGATTGTTATGTTATAGGTAAAGAACGTATTTATTTTATTTCATTTTTTGTTTTGGGACAGGGTCTCACTCTGTTGCCCAGGTTGGAGTGCAATGGCATGATCATGGTTCACTGGAGCTTCAACCTCCCAGGCTCAGGTAATCCTCTTACCTAAGCCTCAGCCTCCCAAGTAGCTGGGACTACAGGCATGTGCCACCAGGCCAGGCGAATTTTTTGTATTTTTTTGTAGAGATGGGGTTTTGCCATGTTGCCAGGCTGGTTTTGAACTCCTGGACTCAAGCAATCTGCCTGCCTCCGCCTCCCAAAATGCTGGGATTACAGATGTGAGCCAGTATTTTTTTATTTTGTCAGTAACTTGTTTAACTACTCATGTTAATCTGTATATTCTTCTTACATAGTAGAACAGATGTTGACAAATGTTTATTTACTATTCATAAGTTGATGGAGTTTTGGTATTAAAAAAAGTAAGTTAAACCATCTGTGTAATAAAAGAAGATCATTTTCTTTTTTGAAAAAAAGATCAACATCCTGCTTGTTAAAGACTCAGGAGAAGTTTGATCATTTACCTTGATAGGGGATAGAGGCTAGTAAAGACCAAGAAAGAGGAAGAGAGAGATGGTAAAGCATGGACAAGGCTGCCAGAAAGTGTTGCTACTGGAAGAAAAGTACATTATTTCACTTTGTTTTTTTTTGTTTTTTGTTTTTTCCAGAGACAGGGTCTCACTCTGTCGTCCAGGCTGGAGTGCAGTGGCGCGATCATAACTCCTGGGCTCAAGCGATCCTCCCACCCTGGCCTTCCAAGTAGCTGGGACCTCAGGCACTTTTTATAGAAATGGGGTCTTGCTTTGTTGCCCAGGCTGGTCTCAAATTCCTGGCCTCAAGCAATCCTCCCTCTGTAGCCTCTCAAAGTGCTGGGATTAAAGGTGTCAGCCACCATGCCCGGTCTGTAATACTTCACTTTCTATAGCAGAAGTTCAGTTTTTTGAGAGCATATCATGCTTGCAACTGAAAAAAAAAAGTTTAATTTCTTAAAAAGAGGTTTTTATATTATTAACACAAAAAGAATTAGAACATTATATTTACTTACTTGTAAGTTTCAGATGAGAAACTTAAAAAATGGGGAGGGAAGCTTCTGCAGCCTACCATTATAAAAGAACAGAGCAACTCTAGTTGCAATACCTCAGATTCTGATAAGCATTACCAGAAGCCTCAGGGCAAACTGTGAACATTGTTTCTTGATTCATAAAAGAGGAGGAAAAAAAAAAGAAATCTAGGAAATAGTTGGTAGAATTGGTTTTTCCTTGGCTTTAAAAAAAATTTCAGCAAAGTTTGAATGCTTTCAGGATGTCTATATCAAGAGAATGGAATGTTTTGCAGCATGTCTATATTCAGGAGAATGAAAAGCATTAAGTAGAAGCCAAATAAAAGAATGCTTTGTGAAACGCCTCTGCCTTTTTACCTCAATGAAAATAGAACAGCACAAAAACCCTGGGGAACACTGTGATTTTACATGTGTGTAAATGATGTTTTTGATGTTTGTTGGAAATGATTAACGGAGGAAGGATGTTTTTTAATCAGCCAAAAAGATACTGCTTTTTATTATATTTTGGAGAAACCAAGATGTGCATTAACTTACTCCTTCCACAGATATTTAAGTTCCTATTATATACAAGGTAAAAAGATGATGAAAAATATATGAAACCTACCTTCAAAGAACTTACTGATGGTATGTACATACATATGTAAAAATGATGGCTGGGCATGGTGGCTCACGCCTGTAATCCCAACACTTTGGGAGGCCAAGGTGGGCGGATCACCTGAGGTCAGAAGTTCGAGACCATCCTGGCCAACATGGTAAAACCCTGTCTGTACTAAAAATTCAAAAATTAGCCAGGTGTGGTGGTGTATGCCTGTAGTCCCAGCTACTCGGGAGGCTGAGCCAGGAGGATCGCTTGAATCCCAGGGGTGGAGGTTGCAGTGAGCCAAGATGGTGCCACTGCACTCCAGCCTGGGCAACAGAGCAAGACTCCATCTAAAAAAAAAAAAAGGGCAATAAAAATGATGCACATGCATCAATCAGTCCTTTAGCACATATGACAGGGATGCTGGGGTAAGTAAATCAGAGTCCCAGTTCTCATAGAACTTATACTGGGAGAAAAAACATCAACCAAGTTAACAAATGATATAATTTCAGATACAGATAGGTGCTATGAAGCACGGCAAATCGGTAAAGTATGCTAGATGGTAGGTAACTTGGAGTGATCAGGAAAGGCCTCTGAGAAAGTACCTTTGAGCTAAGACTTGAAGAACAAATGTCAGCCACTTGAAGAATAAGAGTCGGAATTTTTAGGGGACAAGCGATCTAGGCAAAGGAATTGCAAAGCCAAAAGGCCTGAGATAAGAATAATTTGGCTGATCCTGGACCCACATGAAGGTCAGTATGATTGAAGTCTAGTAAGCTGGGGGAAAGCGGGTAGGAAAAGAGAGGTAGGCAGGGGCCAGGGAAGGGAGTTTAGACTTTATTCTTTATTTTTTAAAAATTTTTTGTAGAGATGGGGGTCTCACTATGTTGCCTAGACTAGTCTGGGACTCTTGGCCTCAAGCAGTCCTCCCCCACTACCTCCCAAAGTGCCATTATTACAGGAGTGAGCTATCACACCCAGCCTAGTTTCAATATTATTCCAAGTGCAATCAGAAGCTACTGGAGGATTTTTTTTCTTTTTAGAGATGGAGTCTCGCTCTGTTGCCCAGGCTGGAGTGCAGTGGCACGATCTCAGCTCACTGCAACTTCCATCTCCCAGGTTCAAGCGATTCTCCTGCCTCAGCCTCCCAAGTAGCTGGGACTACAGGTGCCAGCTAATTTTTTGTATTTTTTAGTAAAGACAGGGTTTCACCTTGTTAGCCAGGATGCTCTTGATCTCCTGACTTCGTGATCCACCTGCCTCAGCCTCCCAAAGTACTGGGATTACAGGCATGAGCCACCGTGCCTGGCCATTTTATTTTATATATATATGTTTTTGAGACACAGGCTTACTCTGTCACCCAGGCTGAATGTAGTGGTGAGATCACGGCTCACTGCAGCCTCCACCTCCTGGGCTGAAGTGATCCTCCCACCTCAGACTCCTGAGTAGCTGGAACAACAGGCATGAGCCACCATGCAAGGCTAATTTTTTTTTTTTTTTTTTGTAGAGACAAGGTCTCACTATGTTGCCCAGGCTGGTTTTGAACTCTTGGACTCAAGTGATCCTCCTGCCTCGCCCTCCCAAAGTGCTGGGATTATAGGCATGATCTACTGCACCTGGCCCACTGGAGAATTTTAAATAGTGCAGTGACATGACATGATTTATGTTTTTAAAAGCTTGCCTTGGCATCTCTGAGGAGATTTAATAATATCTTGAACGTTTTTAAGTTCTAAGAACAAGATTCAAAAACCCCTAAGACTTCTATCTTTTTTTCTTTAATTATTATTTTTTTAAATTATACTTTAAGTTCTAGGGTGCATGTGCACAACATGCAGGTTTGTTACATAGGTATACATGTGCCATGTTGGTTTGCTGCACCCATTAACTCATCATTTACATTAGGTATTTCTCCTAATGCTATCCCTCCCCCTGCCCCCAACTCCACAACAGGCCCCGGTGTGTGACGTTCCCCACCCTGTGCCCAAGTGTTCTCACTGTTCAATTCCCACCTATAAGTGAGAACATGCGGTGTTTGGTTTTCTGTCCTTGTGATAGTTTGCTCAGAATGATGGTTTCCAGCTTCATCCATGTCCCCACAAAGGACATGAAGTCATCCTTTTTTATGGATGCATAGTATTCCATGGTGTATATGTGCCACATTTTCTTAATCCAGTCTATCATTGATGGACATTTGGGGTTGGTTCCAAGCCTTTGCTATTGTGAATAGTGCTGCATTAAACATACGTGTGCATGTGTCTTCATAGCAGCATGATTTAGAATCCTTTGGGTATATACCCAGTAATGGGATGGCTGGGTCAAATCGTATTTCTAGTTCTAGATCCTTGAGGAATCCCCACACTGTCTTCCACAATGGTTGAACTAGTTTATACTCCCACCAACAGTGTAAAAGTGTTCCTATTTCTCCACATCCCCTCCAGCACCTGTTGTTTCCTGACTTTTTAATGATCGCCATTCTAACTGGTGTGAGATGCTATCTCATTGTGATTTTGATTTGCATTTCTCTGATGACCAGTGATGATGAGCATTTTTTCATGTGTCGAAGGCCTCTTCTGCATCTATTGAGATAATCATGTGGTTTTTGTTGTTGGTTCTGTTTATGTGATGGATTACATTTATTGATTTGCGTATGTTGAACCAGCCTTGTATCCCAGGGATGAAGCCAACTTCATCTTGGTGGATAAGTTTTTTGATGTGCTGCTGGATTCGGTTTGCCAGTATTTTATTGAGGATTTTCCCATCAATGTCATCAGGGATATTGGTCTAAAATTCTCTTTTTTTATTGTGTCTCTGCCAGGCTTTGGTATCAGGATGATGCTGGCCTCATAAAATGAGTTAGGGAGGATTCCCTCTTTTTCTATTAATTGGAATAGTTTCAGAAGGAATGGTACCAGCTCCTCTTTGTACCTCTGGTAGAATTAGGCTGTGAATCTGTCTGGTGCTGGACTTTTTTTGGTTGGTAGGCTATTAATTATTGCCTTAATTTCAGAGCCAGTTATTGGTCTATTCAGGGATTCAACTTCTTCCTGGTTTAGTCTTGGGAGGGTGTGTGTGTCTAGGAATTTATCCATTTGTTCTAGATTTTCTAGTTTACTTGCATAGAGATGTTTACAGTATTCTCTGATGGTAGTTTGTATTTCTGTGGGATCAGTGGTGATATCCCCTTTATCATTTTTTATTGCATCTATTTGATTATTCTCTCTTTTCTTCTTTATTAGTCTTGCTAGCGGTTTATCAATTTTGTTGATCTTTTCAAAAAACCAGCTCCTGGATTCATTGATTTTTTTGAAGGGTTTTTTGTGTCTCTATCTCCTTCAGTTCTGCTCTGATCCTTAGTTATTTCTTGCCTTCTGCTAGCTTTTGAATGTGTTTGCTCTTGCTTCTCTAGTTCTTTAAATTGTGAAGTTAGGGTGTCAATTTTAGATCTTTCCTGCTTTCTCTTGTGGGCATTTAGTGCTATAAATTTCCCTCTACACACTGCTTTAAATGTATCCCAGAGATTCTGGTATGTTGTGTCTTTGTTCTCACTGGTTTCAAAGAACATCTTTATTTCTGCCTTCATTTCATTATGTACCCAGTACATAATGACTATTCAGGAGCAGGTTGTTCAGTTTCCATGTAGTTCTGTGGTTTTGAGTGAGTTTCTTAATCCTGAGTTCTAATTTGATTGCAGTGTGGTCTGAGAGACAGTTTGTTGTGATTTCCGTTCTTTTACATTTGCTGAGGATTGCTTTACTTCCAACTATGTGGTCAATTTTGGAATAAGTGCAATGCGGTGCTGAGAAGAATGTATATTCTGTTGTTTTGGGGTGGAGAGTTCTGTAGATGTCTATTAGGTCTGCTTGGTGCAGAGTTGAGTGCAACTCCTGGATATCCTTGTTAACCTTCTGTCTTGTTGATCTGTCTAATACTGACAGTGGGGTGTTAAAGTCTCCCATTATTATTGTGTGGGAGTCTAAGTCTCTCTGTAGGTCTCGAAGGACTTGCTTTATGAATCTGGGTGCTCCTGTATTGGGTGCATATATATTTAGGATAGTTAGCTTTTCTTGTTGAATTGATCCCTTTACCATTATGTAATGGCCTTCTTTGTCTCTTTTGATCTTTGTTGGTTTAAAGTCTGTTTTATCAGAGACTAGGATTGCAACCCCTGCTTTTTTTTTTTTTTTTTTTGCCTTCCGTTTACTTGGTAGATCTTCCTCCATCCTTTATTTTGAGCCTATGTTTGTCTCTGCATTTGAGATGGGTCTCCTGAATACAGCACACTGATGGGTCTTAACTCTTTATCCAATTTGCCAATCTGTGTCTTTTAATTGGGGCATTTAACCCATTTACATTTAAGGTTAATATTGTTATGTGTGAATTTGATCCTGTCATTATGATGTTAGCTGGTTATTTTGCCCATTAGTTGATGCAGTTTCTTCCTAGCATCAATGGTCTTTACAATTTGGCATATTTTTGCAGTGGCTGGTACCGGTTGTTCCTTTCCACGTTTAGTGCTTCCTTCAGGAGCTCTTGTAAGGCAGGCCTGGTGGTGACAAAATTTCTCAGCATTTGTTTGTTTATAAAGGATTTTATTTCTCCTTCACTTATGAAGCTTAGCTTGGCTGGATATGAAATTCTGGGTTGAAAATTCTTTTCTTTAAGAATGTTGAATATTGGCCCCCACTCTCTTCTGGCTTGTAGAGTTTCTGCCGAGAGATCCGCTGTTATTCTGATGGGCTTCCCTTTGTGGGTAACCCGACCTTTCTCTCTGGCTGCCCTTAACATTTTTTCCTTCATTTCAACCTTGGTGAATCTGATGATTATGTGTCTCAGGGTTGCTCTTCTTGAGGAATATCTTTGTGGTGTTCTCTGTATTTCCTGAACTTGAATGTTGGCCTGCCTTGCTAGGTTGGGGAAGTTCTCCTGGATAATATCCTGGAGAGTGTTTTCCAGCTTGGTTCCATTCTCCGCATCACTTTCAGGTACACCAATCAAACATAGATATATTTTTTTCACATAGTCCCATATTTCTTGGAGGCTTTGTTCGTTTCTTTTTACTCTTTTTTCTCTAAACTTCTCTTCTCGCTTCATTTCATTCATTTGATCTTCAATCACTGATACCCTTTCTTCCACTTGATCGAATCAGCTATTGAAGCTTCTGCATGCATCATGTAGTTCTCATGCCACGGTTTTGAGCTCCATCAGGTCATTTAAGTTCTTCTCTGCACTGTTTATTCTAGTTAGCCATTCGTCTAATGTTTTTTCAAGGTTTTTAGCTTCCTTGCAATGGGTTCGAACATCCTCCTTTAGCTTGGAGAAGTTCGTTATTACCGACCTTCTGAAGCCTACTTCTATCAACTCGTCAAAGTCATTCTCCATCCAGCTTTGTTCCGTTGCTGGCGAGGAGCTGTGATCCTTTAGAGGAGAAGAGGTGCTCTGGTTTTTAAAATGTTCAGCTTTTCTGCTCTGGTTTCTCCCTATCTTTGTGGTTTTATCTACCTTTGGTCTTTGATTATGGTGACCTACAGATGGGGTTTTGGTGTGGATGTCCTTTCTGTTTGTTAGTTTTCCTTCTAACAGTCAGGCCCCTCAGCTGCAGGTCTGTTGGAGTTTGCTGGAGGTCCACTCCAGACCCTGTTTGCCTGGGTATCACCAGCTGAGGCTGCAGAACAGCAAATATTGCAGAACAGCAAATATTGCTGCCTGATCCTTCCTCTGGAAGCTTTGTCTCAGAGGGGCACCCGGCTGTATGAGGTGTCAGTTGACCCCTACTGGGAGGAGTCTCCTAGTTAGGCTACATTGGGGTCAGGGACCCACTTGAGGGGGCAGTCTGTCCGTTCTCAGAGCTTAAACACCGTGCTGGGAGAACCACTGCTCTCTTCAGAGCTGTCAGACAGGGATGTTTAAGTCTGCAGAAGTTTCTGCTGCCTTTTGTTCGGCTCTGCCCTGCCCCCAGAGTTGGAATCTACAGAGGCAGACAGGCCTCCTTGAGCTGTGGTGGGCTCCACCCAGTTCGAGCTTCCTGGCTGCTTTGTTTACCTACTCAAGACTCAGCAACGGCAGACACCCCTTCCCCAGCCAGGCTGCTGCCTCACAGTTCGATCTCGGACTGCTGTGCTAGCAGTGAGCAAGGCTCCATGGGCATGGGACCTGCTGAGCCAGGCATGGGATATAATCTCCTAGTGTGCATTTGCTAAGACCGTTGGAAAAGCTCAGTAGGTGGGTGGCAGTGTCCCAATTTTCCTGGTACATACTGTCACAGCTGCCCTTGGCTAGGAAAGGGAAATCCCCCGACCCCTTGCACTTCCTGGGTGAGGCGATGCCCTGCCCTGCTTCGGCTCGCCCTCCATGGGCTGCACCCACTGTCCAACCAGTACCAATGAGATGAACCAGGTACCTCAGTTGGAAATGCAGAAATCACCCATCTTCTGCGTCAATCATGCTGGGAGCTGCAGACCGGAGCTGTTACTATTTGGCCATCTTGGAATGAACCCCACTACCTGGATGGAATTTTTAAGTCAGTGGGGCTGATGAGATCACCTGGGGAGTGTACGAAGGCAGACAAGAGCATTCTGGGAAGAATTTAGAGTTCTCAGTCATTTGGTTGTGGGGCAGAGGAATAAGAACCCACAAGGTTTTATCTTTCTTTCTATCTATCTACGTGTACATATATAGAGAGTAACATATATGACTATGTAACTATAACTATGCATGTGTGTGTCTGTGTGTGTATGTGTATATATACATATATATACCTATATACATACATGACTTTTTTTCTGAACTGTTTTAAGAGTAGCTTGTAGACATGATATCCTTTTCTCCCTAAACAGTTCAGAGTATGTATGTATATATGTAAATATATATAAGTATATGTGAATATGTACAGTCATGTGTCACTTACTGATGGGGATATGTTCTGAAAAAAATGTGTCACTAGGTGATTTTGTCATTGTGGGAACATCATGGAATGTACTTACATAAACCTAGACGGTGTAGCCTATTGCTTCTAGTCTACAAACCTGTATAGTGTGTTACTATACTGAATACTGGAGGTAATTGTAACACAATGGTAAGTACACACACACACAGAGAGAGAGAGAGAGAGAGAGAGAGAATATAAAGCCAATATAGTAAAATGTTACTATATTGGGAATCTGAATGATGCCTGGAATCCAGGAATCTTTGTTCCACTTTTGCTCTCTCTCTCTCTGTGTCTACATGTAAACCTTTCACAACTTTTCTGTAAGTCTGAAATAATGGCAAAATAAAGTGGTGCAAATTGAGTACTGAGGTGGATGATGACCTCACTTTGGACTAGGTAAGAAATCTTGTAAGATATAATATTTAGCTGGATTCGTATTTAGAAATTCAAAGGTGATGAGCAGGGCATTTTGGTAGTGGGAGTAGGATGAGCATGCCATAGAGGTGGCAAATAGCAGGGTTTATTCAGGAATGAACAGCAGGTGATTGGGTTCTCATCTCTGAGTGCTTTCCTTGGCACTGAACACTAAGCAAAGTGGGTGGTAATGTCATTTGCAGAGAGTAAAGGGGTGGGATGGGAAATGTGATCGAGACTGTGATAGGGATTCAAATGGATTCTGATTCAAATTATTCAAATGGATTCTGAGCAACATTAATGGTCCAGTGGAATAAATTTGAAATGGAATTGGCTCAATTTCTTGTCTTTTTCTGGCAATGTTGAGCAAGCCAGGAAAACAGAACAGTTAGAGATTAGCAAGTTAAGTGCAGCAAGAAGGACAAGAGACCAAGGAGAGTGGTATTAAAATAGTTTCTCTTGAGGTCTGGCTGGGAAGGAGCAAGTGAGGCTTAAAGGAGGATGGGCAGTGTTTGGGAAGAGACCCAAGAAAGGACGATGGCAGAATCTGGAAATCTTAGACTATTCACAGTCTTGTTTCCTCATCTACTATTTTAAGAAGCTGGATTAGGTGATCTATAAATTCCCTGACTGCTCTAAGGTTTTGTTTTGAGACAAAGTCTCACTCCGTAGCCCAGGCTGGAGTGCAGTGGCACGGTCTTGGCTCACTGCAACCTCCACCTCCCAGGTTCAAGCGAGTCTCCTGCCTCAGCCTCCCAAGTAGCTGGGATTACAGGTATGCGTCACTGAACCCAGCTAATTTTTTGTATTTTTAGTAGAGATGGGGTTTCCATGTTGGCCAGGCTGGTGGTTTTGTTTTGTTTTAAACTCCCTTTTTTCTTGGCCTCCTTTTCAAAATAGATTGAGCTACGTATGAGGCATGTGCCCTCTTAGAAAAGGGTATGGTAGGAGATCAAGGTTAATACCTGGGCATAGCTATAAAGCTCAAGCTATAATATTTTCAGTTAGGGCCCAAAGCTGAAAAAGGAGAATGAACTGAAGGTTAGGACTGGAAGGGAGAAGGGAGGGGACTTGCAGGTTTAGGAGGAGTGAGCAGCAGTGAAGAAGAGATAAGGAGGCAAGATTAGAATCAGGAGACCAGGTTTGGGGTTTGAAATCTTGGAGCTGGAGCATTTCCAAGTGTTGATTGGAGTCCATGTGTGGTCATACATGTGGGTGGATGAAAAGGGAGGAGGAGGTCAGTACAGTTGGAAGGTTTGAGGAATGTTAAGGTCAGAGTATAGGAAGGAGGCCGGGTGCGGTGGCTCATGCCTGTAATCCCATCACTTTGGGAAGCCGAGGCAGGTGGATCACCTGAGGTCAGGAGTTTGAGACCAGCCTGGCCAACATGGTGAAACCCTGTCTTTACTAAAATACAAAAAATTAGTCAGGTATGGTGGTGGGCACCTGTAATCCCAGCTACTTGGGAGGCTGAGGCAGGAGAATCGCTTGAATCTGGGAGGCGGAGGTTGCAGTGAGCTAAGATGGTAACACGGCACTCCAGTCTGGGTGACAGAGTGAGACTCCATCTCAAAAAAAAAAAAAAAAAAAAAAAAAAAATGAAGGAGATTGTGGTCCCGGAGAATACACCAGCAAACAGCAAACATTTCTTGAGAGCCTATTAAGTGCCAGGCATGAATGGGACTGAGGAAAACTGGGATGGTGTCAAAGACTCTGAGAAGCAGGAAAGAGGAGAGTGAAAGTGTATGTCCTGAACCCCAGCATTTGGAAGGATTAATGAAAGAATAAATGAACCCTGGGTCTGGAAATAGCATGTGAGGAGAAATTTTTGAAGTGTTTAGAAGATCACTAAATTCATGACAGACATCAATGGAGTGCAATAAATCTGTTACATTCTCTTGTATCAAATTTAAGAAGATTTGTGGCCGGGCGCTTTGGCTTATGCCTGTAATCTCAGCAGTTTGGAAGGCCGAGGTGGGCAGATCACCTGAGGTCAGGAGTTCAAGACCAGCCTGGCCAACATGGTGAAACCCTGTCTCCACTGAAAAAAAACAATAATAATACAAAAATTAGCCGGCCGTGGTGGTGGGTGCCTGTGATCCCAGCTACTCGGGAGGCTAAGGCAGGAGAATCACTTGAACCTGGAAGGCGGAGGTTGCAGTGAGCAGAGTTGTGCAACTGCACTCCAGCCTGAGTGACAGCGTCTGTCTCAAAAAAAAAAAAAAAAAAGAAGATTTGCAAAATGTCTGTTTGCATGGGAGGAAAATTTAAGATGTTATATTTGATGTTCAATAAATTGATATTTAGGAAACACTGGCTTCTGTTATTTCTGTAATATTTAAGAGTGACTTCTATGATATCACTAAAAAATTAAGTTTTGTAAAAATAGCTTTTTTTGTTTGTTTTGAGATGGAGTCTCGCCTTGTTGTCCAGGCTGGAGTGCAGTGGCGCGATCTCGGCTCACTGCAAGCTCCGCCTCCCGGATTCACACCATTCTCCTGCCTCAGCCTCCCGAGTAGCTGGGACTACAGGTGCCCGCCACCAGGCCCGGCTAATTTTTTTGTACTTTTAGTAGAGACAGGGTTTCACCGTGTTAGCCAGGATGGTCTCGATCTCCTGACCTCGTGATCCACCCGCCTCGGCCTCCCAAAGTGCTGGGATTACAGGCGTGAGCCACCATGCCCAGCCAAAAATAGCTTTAAGAAATCTAGGTATGGAAAAGAAAAGTTACCAATATAAAAAGTATAGTGTGATAAGTACATAAAATAATTCTTACTCTTTATGAAAGGATTTACTGTGGTCCTTTAAATATGAATTATCTTAATATCCTTATTAACCACGTGAGAAAATAAAAAGGAGATTAAAGTTGTATGCATTTTGAGATTAGTCTATTGAATAAAGGAGTTATGCCTGTAGTTGCACTGGTTTTTGGAAACAATATAATATGTTCAGAAAGCACAATATGTTCATGCTCACTCTGGAATCTGAAACATCTTCATCAATTAAACTAGAAAAAAATCTATGTGACACTAAGAATCATTAATAGTAAAGATTAATACCATTAATCATTAATAGTAGAGAGTAGTAACAAGTAAAATAGCCCTTTTCAATAACATATAGATAACATCCTTTGATGGTTGTTGTTTCTTCATTATAATAAATGTGTAGAATTAGAAATACCATTTGACCCAGCAATACCATTACTGGGTATATATCCAAAGGATTATAAATCATTCTACTATAAAGACACATGCACACATATGTTTACTGCGGCACTGTTCACAATAGCAAAGACTTGGAACCAACCCAAATGCCCATCAATGATAAACTAGATAAAGAAAATATGGCACATATGCAGCATGGAATACTATGCAGACATAAAAAAGGATGAGTTCGTGTCCTTTGCAGGGACATGGATGAAGCTGGAAACCATCATTCTCAGCACACTAACACAGGAACAGAAAACCAAACACCGCATGTTCTCACTCATAAGTGGGAGTTGAACAATGAGAACGCATGGACACAGGGAGGGGAACATCACACACCAGGGTCTGTAGGGGGGTGGAGAGTTAGGGGAGGGATAGCATTAGGAGAAATACCTAATATAGATGACAGGTTGATGGGTGCAGCAAACCACCATGGCACGTGTATACCTATGTAACAAACCTGCACGTTCTGCACATGTACTCCAGAACTTAAAGTATAATAATAATTTTAAAAAGTGTAAAAGAAGTGGCCCTTCAGCCAAATAACCTGAGGTAGAGAACTTGGGTTTAGCTCTTCTTGCCACTGCCTTATGATTAGGTCTTGGCCTTTTCTCTCCCTGTAAAAATAAAAAGATTTGTGTTATTGTATTACTTTGTGAATTAAGTATAAATAGTCTAAAAATTTAAAAATTAAATATAAATAGTATTTTTAAAAGTATAAAAATAGTATAAAATATAAAATACAAATGTGTGTGACTGTATTTTGAAAAATTAACTGTAAATATACAGCATTTGGAGGGTCTTTGTTGCAGTCCCTGCTTTCAAATTTTTGTGTTTTTCATCTTTTTTATCAGCAATTTTATCTGCAAGAGACATAATTATTCTTTCCTTTGTTTAAAAGAGCAGGTCTTGGAGCAAATACTCATTTTCCAGGGCTATCTTTAATCTCTAGTTATTTCTACTTCAGACTCTTGGTTCTATTCTTAAATTAATATATTATGTTGTGGGTTTTATTTAAATAACTTGGGAAGTTTTGTGTTTTATATAAATAAGTAGGGAAGACACTTTTGATGATTTAGGCCAATCCCTTAGCCTCTATGCATCTCAGTTTTCCCATCTCTAAAATAGGAATAAGAATTATGCTTATATTCATTTATTTAACAAGTATCTACTGCACTCATGTGCCAGAAGGTGCTGGGTTACAGCTATAAACAAGTCCCTGCACTGCCATAGCTTACACTCTAGTAGGAAGGCCTAGCTAATAAACATAAATACATAACTAAAATAATGTCAGATAGTGGCAAACGTGATGAAGAAGTCAGAGTAATAGAATGGAAAGTGATTGGTGGGCAGAGAAGACGGGGGTGGCCACCTGATCAAAGAAGTCCTCTTTCAGGAGGTAGCACATGCAAGCTTAGGCCCAAATAACGAGGAGCAGACATGCTAAATCTAGAGGAAGAGTGTCCAGGCAGTGGAAAGTCCTTGAGGCAGGAAGAAATTTGGCATTTTTTTATGACCAGAAAAAAGGCCTGAAGCTGGAGCACAGTGAAAAAAAAAAAAAAAAAGGGAAAGTATTGTGATGTTAGGAGAATACTAGGTTATTCGGAGAGGCAGGTAGATTCCAGATCATGCATGGCCTTGTAGGTATGATAAGGATATTATTGGATATCATTTTAATTACAACGAAAGACATAGAGCAGCTCCAAACAAGGAATTGACACTGCAAAATTTACATTTGAAAAAGATCCCTCTCTATAAATAAATTACTAAAACTAAAAAGATCAGCAACAATAAAGATACGTAGGAATAAATTTAACAAAAGTTTACAGATCTTTATGTAAGTTTGTTATAGACATTTTTAGCAGGTATAATGAAGATATACCATGCTCATAAATGGGTAGCATTGCTGTCACAAAGATGCGAATCCTCTCCAAATTATGTGATAAATTCAGTGCAATTTGAATTAAAAATCAGAAGAGGATTTTCTTTTCTTTTTTCTTTTCTTTTTGGATCTTGAGAATCTGACCCTAAAATTCATGTGGAAGAACAATGAGGCAAAATAATCCAAGTTGAATTGGAATTTGCCCTACCAGATATCAACATTTATAACTAATATAGTGTGATATTGGGAGAGGAATAGATAGACCAGTAGAACAGAATAGAGTCCGACATAGACCTATGTGTACATAAAAAGTTGAGGCTGAACATAGTGGCTTACACCTGTAATTCCAGCACTTTGGAAGGCCAAGGTGGGAGGATCATTTGAGGCCAGGAGTTGGAGACCAGCCTGGGCAACAAAGTGAGATCCTGTCTCTACAAAAAATTTTAAAAAGTAGCGGGTTGTGGTGGCATGCACCTGTTGTTCCAGATACTTGGAAGGCCGAGATGGGAAGATTGCTTGAGGTCAGGAATTTGAAGCTGCAGTGAGCTGTGATCATGCCACTGCACTCCAGCCCGGGTGACAGAGCAAGACCCTATTTCAAAAAATAAAATAAAATAAAATAAAATAAGATAAAGAAAGAACTGTTGGGCAGGCGCAGTGGCTCATGCCTATAATCCCAGCACTTTGGGAGGTCTAGTTGGGTGGATCACTTGTGGCCAGGAATTCGAGACTAGCCTGGCCAACATGGGGAAACCCCAACTCTACTAAAAACACAAAAATTAGCCGGACTTGGTGGCATATGCCTGTTGTCCCAGCTACTTGGGAGGCTGAGGCAGGAGAATCGCTTGAACCTGGGAGGCAGAGGTTGTAGTCAGCCGAGATCAGGCCACTGCACTCCAGCCTTGGCGAAAGAGCGAGACCCTGTCTCAGGGAAAAAAAAAAAGAAAAGTTGATATATGATGAAAGTGGCATTACAGGTCAATGAGAGAAAGAATGGACAATTTAATAACTGCTGCTAAGACAACTGGTTATCCATATAAAAAACAAGATCAATCCAGATAAAGACAAAAGCATGAAAAGCCATACTTTAAAATATTTAGAAGAAAGTACAGCAGAACATCTTTGTTATCTCAGGGTATGGAAGGATTTCTTAAGGCATAAAAAACACAAACCCTAAAGGAAAATATATATGGTATATGTGTATGTGTGTATGTGTGTGTGTGTATCATTAGTTATATTAAACACTTCTGTACATCTGAAACATCATAAAGTAAAAAGACAAGCCACAAACCAAAAAATTGGCAAGCCGAAAAACCAACAAAGTTTATTTTCCCAGAAAATAGTAAACAACCAACAAAAACCCTATAAATCCATAAGAAAAAGGCAAATAATTGCACAGAAAAATGGGCAAGGATATAAAGTTGAAAATCACAGAAAAAGAAAATTGAAAGTCCAATAAATAAAAAATCATGTTCACCTTCACTAGTGATAAGAGAAAGGCACTCAAACAAGAATGGCAAAACTTAAAATGTATCCACATATTGGGGAGGAACTAGAGCAGCAGCCAGGGGCATATACTACTGACTGGAGTATCATTTGTTATGACCATTTTGAAGAGCAGTTTATTTTTAATATCTGGTAATAATATTCCTAGGTATATTGCTCTAGAGAAAGTTTTGCATGTGCATATAAAGGATAGTCATGGCATCATGGGGTCTTTGGAATGAAAAACTGGAAATAAGCTAAATGTCCATTAACAGGATAATGGGTACATAAATTACAAGTATATTTGTATAATAAAATTTAGCAGTGAACATGAATGAAATGCAGCTATAGTTATTAGTGAGGATAAATCCCATAAAGATATTATTGGGCCAGAAAAAGTTGCAGAAAGACTCACATTCTGCAAATAAAATTTATATATAAAACACTAGATATTGTTATGGATATACATGTAGATGTGATAAAAGTATACATATTTCTATGGGAATGATAAACATCAAATCAAGATAGTTTTACCCTGGAAGAGTGGGAAGATGAATGAGAATAGGAAGGGACACACAGGAGACTTCAATTACATGTGGGATGTTTTATATTTTTTTAAGCTAGGTGGCTGGTATATGGTTATGTTTTATTATTCACATTTTTATTGTATTTCATAACATAATTTTTTTGTTTTCAATTTTTTTTATTTGTTATATAACACAATTTTTAAAAAGATAAAAGTCATTCTAGCCTAGAAACTGAAGAATGAACTACCGGGGGTTAAGAATGAAAGGAGGTATAGTAGGAGACAATTGTAGTACCCTAGGAGAGTAGACTTGAATATCTACCATAGTTTCTGGCACATAGTAGGTGTTTCAGTCTTAGGAGTTATTTAATTGTGATGGTTGCCATTATTACTATCATCATCATTAGCAAGGTAGAAACCAAAGACATAGTGGGATGGTGAGGGAAGATACACTAAATGTTGTGAGTAGCTATCTTATGCTAGGTGCCTTACCTCTTTTAGTCTTAACTAGAATCTAGTTGAGGTAGATACAAAGAAACTAAGGCTCATAGAAGTGATAGCCAGAAGGCACAACGGCTACATAAATTTCTAATGACTCATTTTCCAACGTTGTTTAAAACACGCATACACACAAGACACGCCCCAAATACATACACACCTTTCCTGTCACACTTGAAAAAAATGGAAGTATCTTTTTCCTTTGTTCATAAGTAACACATTCTGGGTTAAATGTTAATAATTCCATATACTACACACTTGGACAGTGTGTTATTACGGAATATTTTTGGATTATGTCTCTCCATTTTTCATCTGCCCCTCCTAAAAACTCTGAGGAAATCAGGGCAGATGATTATTCCTGTTACACAGATGAGTAAACTAAAATACAAACAGGCTAAATCAGAAGTTCTTCTCCTGGTGTCCATGAACTTCACAAAATCCTGTTAAATAGTTTATGATTAAATGGTCATTTTTCTAGGTAGAGGGTCAGTTTTAACATATTTTCAAAGGAGTCCATGACTCCCCACAAAGGTTAAAAAAAAAAAAAAAACCCATGGGTTAACCGATTTGGCTAACTGGGTGGAGTCCTGACCCCAAGCAATATTTCCCTTACCTCTTGCCCTGATTTCAGTCACGTACAATCTATCATACAAAAATTCAAATTAAAAATATTAGTAAATTCTTTTTGTAATGTTGACTGACTGCTAAGATGGACATATTATTAAACATATTGAAACCACTTAGTTGGGAGGAATAGTTCTGTTTTGTTCAGCTCATGGACAGTCACTGTTAACTTTTCAGATGAACAAATCAAGAACTGTCATCTTCACCTGCACAGACTTGTTATAGAAGAAATGAATCTGATACAGAAATTATGTAACCTATCTTACAATTTGGAGTACTCTACAAAGAATAAGCAGGAGACACAGCCTTAGCTAGTGTGGAAAACGGATCATGAGCTGAGAACGGGGTTTTCATTTCTTTGGACCAGTTCCTTTAACGTTTTCGGGTGTCCCTTCTCTCGGCTGTAAAAGGAAGGATTGAACTAGATAGAGGGCTTGTTAGAATTCCGCCCGCTCTAACACTGTACACAGTTGGATGGAATTTAAAATAAAAAATTGTGCATGAACGCTTCACACAGTCTGTTAATTTTAGCTTTATTTCATTGGCTTAGAGTGTCGGGGACCCACCGGAACTGGCTTTTCTGAGGGCCAGGCCTGCAGTCCCCCTTTTGGGGACTAGGAGTTGGGTGTGACCTGGGAAACAAAGCTACTGAAAGCCAACGGGCTAGCAGCACCTGAAACACAAGGGCTCTTTGTCTGGCTCTGTAGCCCAGGCTGGAATGCAGTGGTGTGATCTCTGCTCACTGCAACCTCCACCTCCCGGGTCCCAGTTCAAGCAATTCTCCTGCCTCAGCCTCCCGAGTAGCTGGGATTAGAGGCACGCGCCACCATGCCTATCTAATTTTTTTGTATTTTTAGTAGAGACGGGGTTTCACCATGTTGGCAAGGCTGGTCTTGAACTCCTGACCTCGTGATCTGCCCGCCTCGGCCTCCCACAGTGCTGGGATTATGTCCGGCCAACACAAGGGCTCTTAATCCTTTTTTTTTCTTTTTTGAGGCAGGGTCTCACTCTGCCGCCCAGGCTGGAGTGCAGTAGTGAGATCGCAGCTCACTGCAGCCATGACCTCCTGGGCTCAAGCGATCCTCCAGCCTCAGCCTCCCCAAATGCTGGGATTATAAGCCTGCGCCACTACTCCCGGCCTTAATACTTTATTTAGGAATGAAGGAAGGCGGGAACACCCAAACGCGGTTGGTGTGAAGCAATCGCCTTAAAGCTGAGGGGAATGTGTGGTTGTTGGGGGTGGAGCCAGGAACCCGACGCCGTTGGAGAGCAGGAAGCTCCCCGCTGCCCGCCTCCACCCCGCGGCGAGGGCTGGGAGGGGGCCGGGAAGGAGGCGGGGCCGCCCCTGGGAACCACCCGGCCCGGCGCGGCCACGTGACCGAGCGCAGGGGCGGGGAGAGGGCGCCCCGGCTCCGCCCAGCGCGCATGCTCGCGGCTCGGCGCTGAAATTCAAATTTGAACGGCTGCAGAGGCCGAGTCCGACACTGGAAGCCGAGAGGAGAGGACAGCTGGTTGTGGGAGAGTTCCCCCGCCTCAGACTCCTGGTTTTTTCCAGGAGACACACTGAGCTGAGACTCACTTTTCTCTTCCTGAATTTGAACCACCGTTTCCATCGTCTCGTAGTCCGACGCCTGGGGCGATGGATCCGTTTACGGAGGTGAGTGAGTTTGCGGGTGCAGCCAGCCATGACCCACCGCTCTCGGCCCCCACCCACCTTCCTCTGTCAACCTCTGGGCGAACCCCCACCGGGCGGAGGGCGCGTGTGTGCGCGCGTGCGCAGTGTGTGCGGGCGGGGGTCGGGCTGGCTGAGGATGCCGGTTCCTCTGAGATTTTGTTGTTTCGGTCCTACAGATAAAACTCAGGGAGGAAGGCTTTGAGTCTGTCCTAAAAGGCTGTTGCGAGAGGTCTTTCAGCCCCGGTTTTTACCATGTCCCTCTGCAGTCCTGGCGCAGCAAGAGTGAGGCGCAGGCCTGCGGAACGGGTCCTGCTGGAAGCAGCTGGAATGCCCTGCAGGGCGGAGTCCGGGGCCGGTGACTCAGAGCGGCTGCCGCCGGGAAAGGCAGTAGGATGTGTGATTTGCGGAGTTCACGCAGCCCGCAGGGGAGATGCTAATGAAATGACAGCAAAACGTTAAAATAAGCAGGTGCTAGAAATCACTGCATTCTTTCATAAAAAGCCAGTAGTTCCTTGAGATCCCATTGTTCAGCTAACTAACGAAGAAGTTCATACCCGGGACTGACCATTTTAATTGAAACAATGCAAGTGTACCGAGCAAAACTATCAGCTCACGATTTTAGAGGAAAGAAATAAACTTTTCGGTGTTTCTGGGGCATATAATTACAGTACTTATTTCATCTTTTGTTCCTTTGAGATTGCATATGGGTTACATGGTTATTGTGTCGATTTCTCTAGTTTTAGCTTTTGTGGAGAATGTGCGTTGTCACATTCAGGGTTGCCAGTTGTCCACCCTCTTTTATTCCAGGACAGTTCCTCTTTCTTTAGGCTGTTGTGCAAATTTCAAACTGTTAGTTTTTGAGTGTTGCAAAGTGGACCTAAAACTGTTTACACTGATTCAAAAACTTAAATGCTGTGAAGAGTGGTAATTCTTTCGGGGAGATGTAATTATAATTCTATAAGTTATGTATAAGATATTAATTACAGGTTTCAGCAATTAGAGTTTACTTATATTCAAGCATGACATAATCTATTTTTCTGTTTCAAATTCTTAATCATCTTGGGACAAATACATCAATTTTTTTCACCTTCCTTAAAGGTTCTAATAGAAAAATCTAGAGCCTATTTTTGTATTAGCCTTAAAATAGGGCTGGTCATGCACCAAATATCTTTCACTTACACTGAGGTCGAAAAGGGTGTATTTATTTTAGCTAAACTAGAATAGGATTCCTTAAAACATTAGCCCTATGTGTCTCCCTAAGTAACAGACAGGAACAAAGCATTTTTAAGTTGGCTGAAAATTGCACTTCATTTTACTTAAAAATGTCATTCTGAAGGTAGTACAAATCTCAATTGAAAGAAACTTTACCTGTTTAGATCGTTTTAGGATGTGCTCAGAAATATGTATGGTTTATATTATGAGAAGTTAGATCACTTGCAGTTGGAAAAACAGCTTAGACGTCTTTTCCTTAATAGGTAATGAATGAACTACTTGAATTGATTCCAACTCTTGGGTGCTTAATTATAGCATTCATAACATTTGCACAGTGAAATGAGCTACTGGTACAGTTGTCTATCAACTGAAAGTCAGTATAAAATGACTCTCTCAACCAGGGTTTCCTCTCAGAACCATGGTACACAGGAAAATTGAGAGACTATTTTCTCAGTTCTCCCGAGGATAATTCAATGCCACCCTACAAACACAGGAAATAAGTCTATCATATTAACGCCAGGGTATTAGGGCTGAATTATTTTGGTAACTCCAGTTGAGAAAGGTTACAATCATGGTAAACTCTCTTTTCCTCAAACAAGACTGTTCTGCATCGGTCTTCCTCCCTGTGGTCGCTCATACTGTTCTGGCACTCTTTTTTTTTTTTTTTAAGACAGAGTCTCGCAGTGTTGCCCAGGTGACAAAACCATAAACTCACTACTCATAACGTCAAGAGTTTGAAGCTCTACTCACACGTGATAGTCATCCCAGTACAAGAATACTACAAAGAAACCCAGAGTGAAGTGTACCAATCCAGAACTTTCTTTATAAAAACCTTAAAAGAGAAAAAGCTATAATTAAAATACTTCACAGAAGCATATTTTATTGTAGACGCTTTAGATCCTTTTATGTCTGCAGGCCGCATATAAATAAGTAAGCAAATAAACATGCCACTACCATTTTTAGTGGAATTTCTCTTATTTTCCAGAATTAAATGAAGGTCCCTGGGGAAGAGCTGCTAGAGCATATTGAAAATAATAAGTTAATTTATATTGAGTCTACTGTGTTAAAGAAGGCAAGGAAATTAGTAAAATCTCCTAGAAAAATTTGTCAGAGATGACTTTGGGGTGTATGTGGCAAAAGTTGTTCAGGGACTATAAGCTTCAGTTATCTGAGATTCATACATGTGGTCTATCTTACTTCTTGAATATGTTATTGCAGTGGGTTTTTTTTTTTAATGCCTACACTGTTTGAGAAAGGTGTGATATTTCAAGGAATATACCTTGTATTTAAAAGAGTTTTAAAATTCCTGATATACTATTACAAGGAACGGCTACTTACGTTTATTGAGCTATTGAGTTTATATATTTCAGATATATAATTTCTTTTACATTAATAACCTTTGGTGTTTATAGCTTTACTTCACAGATTAGGGAAGTTTTTTTGTGTATCTATTTAATTTTTTTTTAATCTGGGAATTTTTGAATCTATTGTAAGCAATAGAACGTTCATATATGTTTGAATGACAAAATCACATTCTTTTGTTGTGACCTACTGCTCATGGTAACTGAAGCTGTACTGACTCACAAATGTTCTAACTGACCAGAATGTGGGCATGTCCATGAATGAATATAATTAGGCTAGTGTTGTATCTGGGAAGTGAGAGATATAGCAATTGAAAAATTACAAATTTATTAATTTAGAAAGGAGACATTATTTCTTTTTTCTTTTTTCTTTTTTTTTTTGAGACAGAGTCTCGTTCTTGCCCAGACTGGAGTGCAATGGTGCGATCTTGGCTCAGTGTAACTTCTGCCTCCCAGGTTCAAGTGATTCACCTGCCTCAGCCTCCCAAGTAGCTGGGACTACAGGCATGCACCACCATAACTGGCTAATTTTTGTATTTTTAGTAGAGACAGGGTTTCACCGTGTTTGCCAAGCTGGTCTCAAATTCCTCAAGTGATCCGCCTGCCTTGGCCTCCCAAAGTGCTGGAATTACAAGCATGAGCCACTGTGCCCAGCAGAGACTTTCTTATAAAGGCTTACAGCCTACAGTGTGGCCATCCTGACAGGCTGGGAAACATATTTAATAGCTTTGGGCAGAGACTGGAAACAGGCACTTCAAGAGAGGAGAAGCTGGAAGAGGGATTTATGCCTAAAGGGTTAGCTAGGTATACATATTCAACAGGTTATAGGCAGAGCTATGAGTATTTACAAAGGGGTCCTGATGGGTGGGTGCTGAACAAACGTGCAGTTACATGCATCCCACGTTCACTTTGGGATGAAGACTTAACGTGTAAATACATTACAGTTGGGCCCTATATGTCAAAAGGTGAGGTGGGGACATGAAGGCATTCAAGTGAGCAGCCTCTGTAAACTGGCCAGAATCAGTTCATGGTTGGTGGTCTTCTTACTGAGAGAGAGTTATTGAAATCAATCTCTTGTCCAATTAAAGCTGTAGCTGTAGCTTGTGGAGCAGGAGGGTTAGTCAGTGTCTGACGGAGGATGAGCTGCAATTGTTTTAATATTTATTGCTTATCTCAAGGTCAGTGCTTGTTCAGCTACTAGAGTAAAAGGAAAACTTTGGCAGTTAGAAGATAGTTTATTTTTTAAGTGTAGGGAGTTTGTGACTTAACCCTTGCCTGGCATGGCCTTAGGTCCTAGTTATTTGTTTACAGACAGGGTCTCACTCTGTTACGCAGGCTGGAGTGCAGTAGCGATCACAGCTCACTGCAGCCTTGAACTCCTGGGCTCAAGTAATCCTTTTGCTTCAGCCACCCCACCCCCCAGGTAGCTGGGACTACAGATGTGCCCCACCATGCCTGGCTAACTTTTGTATGTTTTGCAGAGACAGGATCTTGCTTTGTTGCCTAGGCTTGATCCTGTTTATAATTTGATATCTTATTGCTACAAAGAGTCTTCTGTCAGTCTTATGATCTCTATTTAACATTAATGCTCATAAGTTATTGTGTCTAAACAGCAAAAGGAGGGGCATAACAAGGTGCATGCGGCCTCCTGTCCCATCATGGCTGAGAACTCAGTTTTTAAGGTTTCTCTGGGGTCCCCTTCATCAAGAGGGGATCTGTTCAGTTGGTTGGGAGGATTAGTATTTTATTTTTAGTTCTCATATTGTATCATGGGGGGAAATTATCGGACACATATGGATTTGTGAAACAATATGCTTATTCTTGAATTTGTTGAAGGACTTTTATTTAGCGGGTGAAGGTCTTGTATTTTGGAAGCCATTTGGTTCATAAATTATTTTTTCAGTGATTAGAGCATTTCAATTTAGTGTCACTTTTTTCAATGAACTTTAAATTAGAAATCATTCTTAAGAAGAGTAGAGAGTGTGCCTTCTTTCAAATTTAGCTCATATTTCTTTTACATACTCAGATTTTTAAAAAATTGTTACTGTATTTTAAGGAATTAAAAAGAGTCAAATGGAATTTAATTTTTCAGCCTGCACTAACTACTGTATCTGAGTATGCAAGGCAGTAATAATAATCTGCATACCTCCTTTAGTTGTGTGCATTTGAAAGAAAATGAATTGTTTTACAGGGTCTTGTGTTTGAGTTTTACTAAAATTGACTTAAAATAGGAACATCAGTTGATTCAGAGTAGAAAGGAGTATTCATGACTTTATGGAATGGCTAAGATTTCAATTTAAAACCATTTTATTATATGTTAATATTTAGTTAAATAAAACATAAGATTATTTTGTTTTTCTTTCCTCTTAGGAAGTGTTTTATGTTTTCAAAGGACTAATATGTTATTTATCTCTTGCTGCTTACCACCACCCCAGATTTTAGTGGCTCTATTAGTTTTGCTGCTGTAACAAGTTATCACAAATTTAGTGGCTTAAAATAACATATTCATTATTTTACAGTTCTTTAGAGACAGGGTCTCACTCTGAAATCTGAAATGGATTTTACTGTGTTAAAATCAACATGTCAGTGGAATTGTGTTTCTTCTGGAGGCTGTAGGGGAGAATCTGTTTCCTAACTTTTCTTGTTTCTAAAGGCCATCTGTATTTCTTGGCTTGTCCCGTTCCCCCATCTTCAAAGCCAAAAATCACATTACTCTGACCTCTGCTTCCATGGTCATATTTTCCCTGACTCTGATCTTCCTGCCTCTGTGTTTTCCATCATAAGGACCTTTGTGATTATGTTGGGCCTGACCAGATAATTCAGGATTATCTCCATCTAAAGATTCTTAATCACATCAGTAAAGTCTCTTTTGCCCTGTAAGGCAACATATTCAGAGGTTTAGGGTATTAGGACAAAAAATCTTTGAGGGACCATTATTTTGCCTACCATAGTGGCTTAAAACAATACTCTTATTTCTCATGATTCAGTGGGTCAACAATTTGTATTGTGCTCAGCCGGGCTGTTCTTCTGCTTGTCTCTGCAGTGGTCATGCAGGAATCTTCAGTGATCTGGCAGATTATCTGGAGCTGGATGGTCTAAGATGGCCTTATTCACATGTTTGGTAGTTGATACTGACCATCACCTGGGCCATGTGTCTCTAGTAGACTTAACCTGGGCATGTTCACTTAGTGGCAGAGAGAGAGAGAGACCCCAAACTGTAAAATCTCTTGATGCCTAAAAGTCTCACAATATCACTTGTACCATATTTTATTGGTCAAAGCAGATCACAAGGCCAGCCCAGATTCAAGGGTGAAGAAATAGATTCTGTCTTTTGATGAAAGCAGAAAAAATTTGTGGCCATTAAAAATCTTATATAACTAACTTTACATATTTTATTCCCCCTGTAATATTCCTGTAATAATTATGACATTGGGGTACTCATTTAGTGAATCTTGACGTAATTGCTTAGGATTTCACTTTTGAAATGTGTTTAACTGTCATCCTGTATGGCAATTGGTGATTTTAGAAGATACTGCAATTTATGAACCTTTGATTAAACTAGTGTTTTAACACTGATATATTTATTTATGTAGAAACTGCTGGAGCGAACCCGTGCCAGGCGAGAGAATCTTCAGAGAAAAATGGCTGAGAGGCCCACAGCAGCTCCAAGGTCTATGACTCATGCTAAGCGAGCTAGACAGCCACTTTCAGAAGCAAGTAACCAGCAGCCCCTCTCTGGTGGTGAAGGTAAAAGACTTTGTGGGGAAAAATAACATTTACTTTTTTTTTCTTTTGAAGGAGACAAGCCCCAAACATTTCATTAGCATATAGAAGAACCAAGCTCTTTGGGAGACAAATGTAACAGCCTCTGGGGGAAATAACAGCCTTCTATTCTATTTCAGAGTTATTATATTAGGCCTAGAACCTATAGGGTTGGAACAGTTTCTTCTAAAAAATATTTTAAATTAATTGATTGAACTTTATTTTCTTCATTCTGAAGTTATCCTTAAAACCTCAAGGGAAGAAAAATAAAGGAGTAGGGTAACATTTATACTTACAGTAGTGTGTAGTTTTTTACCCCAGAGGTGGCAGAACAGTTGGCCACTGAGTTTGGGTGGTGTCTCCGGTACCAGCAAGGCAATGGAAAGCACACTGCCCATGCTTGACATTTAATGAACCCTTTTCACCCTCTATTTGCTGAACCAACTCTCTAAAGTTTAGGTTGTTAATCTCCAGAAGTGGTGGAATTAAACACAAGCACACACACACATACACACAAACAAAAACTCACCTGTAGTCTTACTCTTTCCTCAATCCTAGGATTGATTCCCAGCCAGCATCAGACAGCCTACTTAGTCTTTTCCTGGAGTGTAGAATAGTCTGGAGATAATAATCTTCCTTAGTACGACTGTAAAATACTGTAATACAACTGTAAAATAAAATATAGAAAAAAATTACAGAGGGCAAAACCAAAGTTTTTTTTTAAAAAAAAAAAAGCAGAGAAGTGTACATGGGGCTAGCTCAGTTATTTTGGAAGCTAACCATAGAACAAGAATTAGTTTTCATACGTTTATCCATTTTGAAGGGAGAGTGAAGGAAATACATTACATATTATATGGTATTCAGCCAGGAAAATAGGGGCCTGACCCTAGTCCAGGATCTTCATTTTCACTGTGAGATGGGTTTGTACTATTGAGTGCTATGTATTTGAAACCAGTGTTATCTAAACTTCTTTAGGTAGAAGTTCAAAACTACATTTCGATGTTTAGGTAGAAGTTTACATTTACTGTTTTAGATAATTGTAAACTAGAAGAATTCTGTATTTCCAGATGGTATTGCATGTTAAAGCAGGAACACTTTTAAAAATTATTAGATGTGTTCATAGAAAATAGATCCATAAGTGAGTTATAAAACATTAGAAAGTTTCAAAAATAAAAAAAGGAAAAGAAAAGAAAAAAGAGCCAGGTGTGGTGGCTCACGCCTGTAATCCCAACACTTTGAGAGACTGAGGTGGGCAGATTGCTTGAGCTCAGGAGTTGGAGACCAGCCTGGGCAACATAGCAAAACCCTGTCTCTACAAAAAATACAAAAATTAGCTGGGCATGGTGGCACATCCATAGTCCAGCTACACAGGAGGCTGAGGTGGGAGGATCACTTGAGCCCAGGAGGTTGAGGCTACAGTGAGCTGAGATTGCACCACTGCACTCCATCCTGGGTGACAGAGTGAGGCCCTATCTCAAAAAAAGAAAAAAAGAGACATAAAAGTGGAGTGGGGAAAAAATAGATTAGAAAGTTTCGTGATGTATATTTACTTAGGTTGCTGTCAATGAAGGCAATCATGATTTATCCCTGATACTATTTTGGTCACTGCCAGAACATTTGTTTAGGCAATTGATAAAACTGACCTCATATGAAATGTACCTTCTTTTAAAATATTAATTTTCCAGGAGATATATTGAAACTCAGTCATAGTTAGAAATAATATGCCTTATGGTTCCGATAGATTTTTTTTTTTTAATTTTAGGGCTTTTTCAGTTATTTTATAGGTGTTCATAGAAGCTTGAAATATGAAATGTTAAATATTTGTACTGGTGAATTTGTTTGGTATTGACCAGATAATTCAGTCACTTTTTCTGTCTCCTGTCGTAATCCTAAACCTCAAGCCAATTGCCCTTCTAACCATGCTTATTAGTTATTTTCCATGAAAGAATGTTTCAAAAACAGAAAACCTGGTTTCTACACTTGGCTCAGCTGTGTGACTTTAGGCGGGTAACTGAATTTCTCTAGGCTTGATTTTTCTTATCTGAAGATGAGGTGATTAGGCTGCATAATCTTTAAAATCTGTTAGAATTTTGAAAATATTATTTAAATATCTTTTATTTATTTTTATTTTTCCATAAGTTATTGGGGTAGAGGTGGTATTTGGTTACATGAGTAAGTTCTTCAGTGGTGATTTGTGAGATTTTCGTGCACACATCACCCGAGCAGTATACACTGCACCATATTTGTAGTCTTTTATCCCTCGCCCCCCTTCCACTCTTCCCTCCAAGTCCCAGAGTCCATTGCTTCCTTCTTATGCTTTTCCATCCCCACAGCTTAGCTCTAAATATCTTTTCATTAAGGTTTTTATAATATAAATTGTGTCTGCTTGAAAAGATCTTTCACATCAGATTTCTAAGTTGCTGAAAGAGAATGGGGTTTTACATACTTCTGGTTGTAACTAAAATCATTTAAAAGAATAGGGAGGGGTGATGTTTTATTAATTTGTTAAGTATCTACCCTCAAGTTTTTCATGTGAAAAATTACAAATTTGAATGTCTTTTTTCATCTTTTTTAATGTAGAGAAATCTTGTACAAAACCATCGCCATCAAAAAAACGCTGTTCTGACAACACTGAAGTAGAAGTTTCTAACTTGGAAAATAAACAACCAGTTGCATCAACATCTGCAAAATCTTGTTCTCCAAGTCCTGTGTCTCCTCAGGTGCAGCCACAAGCAGCAGATACCATCAGTGATTCTGTTGCTGTCCCGGCATCGCTGCTGGGCATGAGGAGAGGGCTGAACTCAAGATTGGAAGCAACTGCAGCCTCCTCAGTTAAAACACGTATGCAAAAACTTGCAGAGCAACGGCGCCGTTGGGATAATGATGATATGACAGGTATGAATTGTATAGATGGTATGGCCCATACATCTGTTCCAATAAGATTCAGTTTGGTATGTTGAACATTTTATCAGTTAACTCATGAAAAATAAATGCTTTCGTTTTATCTGTATGTTGAGTATCCTTTGCTTGCATATGGTTTGTCTACCAGTAGTATAAGTTGGTTGTGTTTAGACTGAAGTAGATCACGATGAGGTTCTTGGACTAGTTCATAGAAACCTGATCTTATAACTGTATTTATTACCTTAATATCTGCAATGAAAAACACTTGAGAACAAACTATACGTGTTGTTAGCATTGCTGACCCTCAGCTCCATGTTAAAGAAATCCTATTTCATGGATTCAAAAATTAAATAAACTTGAGGGACTAAGGTATGCAATGCTGTGCAGTAGGGGAGAAATAAAATGTCGAAAAACATAAATTGAGCACCTGCAAAGTATATTATTACGCACAGTGCTAGAAACGAATGAAGTGGCTTGATCCTTACCTTTCATGAGCCTATAATCAGAAGGGGAACCTGAGAAGTAAAGCAACAGTTATGCAACAGGGTTATTTATGCTATGATGAATTTCACTTATCGCCTGCCTTGTTACAAAAAAAAAAAAGCTTTGAGATGACTTACAAAAATATCTGTATTTTGAAACCAGAAAAATGAAGTCAAGGTGAAGAGAAAATACGGGAAGGGAAAACAAAGAAGTGAAAAGTAAAGTCATTTTATTAAATGCAGACTGTAAAGTCTTCCTTTTGCTAGTGGCCTATGCGAAGACATGAAACAGTTATCGGTTACATGACTAACAAGCTAAAAGCAGAACCATCTTTGGCACTAAGACTTGCGATTTGGCACTAAGAGCTGAGAGAACTTTCTTTCATGTGTCCTTAAATATGACTTTGTGGGAGCCGATAAACCTATAAGGTTTCTTAAGGTAGGCAGATGTGCTGGCTCCAAGCTCAGTAAAAGCATTTCTTTTTTCTTTTCTTTTTTTGTTTTTTTTTTTTTTTTTGAGACAGAGTCTCACTCTGTTACCCAGTCTGGAGTGCAGCAGCACAGTCTTGGCTCACTGCGACTTCCACCTCTCAGGTTCAAGCAATTCGCGTGCCTCAGCCTCCCAAGTAGCTGGGATGACAGGTGTGTGCCACCATGCCCAGCTAATTTTTTTTGTATCTTTTGGTAGAGATGGAGTTGCACCATGTTGGCCAGGCTGGTCTCGAACTCCTGACCTCAAGTGATCACCCGCCTTGGCCTCCCAAGTGTTAGGATTACAGTAATGAGCCACCACATCCAGCAGTAGAAGCATTTCTAAAGTGAGCTAGCACAGTGCAGGTAGACCCACGGTGCTTGCAGACAGCTCAGTGGCTACTGGGCCTCACCCAAGGAAGCATTCCTTATGTGGTTCTCAGCCTGGCTGATTGTATCAGAATCACATAGACCATAGGATTAGAATTTCAGAAATGTGGTGGAGCTCAAAGGTGTGCTTTTGTCTTATTTTTTTTAAAGCTCTTTAGGTAATTCTGATTCATAGCCAGAATTGAAATCAAGTGATCTGAAGAATGGGGCTGGATGGATGACAGATATTTTAGACTGGATTAAACCAGATGGACTACATATATTTCAGGCAGTCTTCCATACATATCAATTCTTTTAACTGAAATGTTGATAAGAATTAGGCAGCAGAGAGTTTAAGATTATGTTTTCTGGAAGTGATGATAATAATCTCAAGAGCAAACAGTATGTAAAATGCTAGGTATTGCAAATATTTTTTATTCTAACATAAATTTTTTTATTCTAATAGCATTTAATTCTTATAATCTTGAGATATATACCACTTTTATCTTCATTTTATAGAAGAAGGAAACTGGGTTCATAGAGGCTAATAAACCTGTCCATGGTTAGCCAGCTCAAATTCAAATCCCAATGGTTTGACTTCAGAGCTCTTAACTCCTGTGACCTGCCTGATGATTTTTTTGTTTTTGTTTTTTTGAGACAGAGTCTCACTGTGCTGCCCAGGCTGGAGTGCAGTGGCGCGATCTTGGCTCACTGCAACCTCCGCCTCCCAGGTTCAAGCAGTTCTCCTGTCTCAGCCTTCCGAGTGGCTGGGATTACAGGCACATGCCATCACACCCAGCTAATTTTTGTATTTTTAGTAGAGATGAGGTTTCACCATGTTGTCCAAGCTGGTCTTGAACTCCTGACCTCAGGTGATCCGCCTGCCACAGCCTCCCAAAGTGCTGGGATTATAGACGTGAGCCACCTCGGCAGGCCACCTGATGTTTTTTGGCACATAGCATAGTCTATGGTGTCAATTAATACCTATTTATTTTAGCAGTGGTGAGGTAAGAGGTAGGACTTGACTCCAGATGCGGGACTTGGACACTGGACAAGTTAGAGAAATAACAACAACAACAAAGAAATACGAAATTAAAAAAAAATTGAGGACTAGCTAAAACAGGGCCTGGGGGAAGCAGCTTTCCAGTGACATGCCCACCAGTGTGCCATGTCAATTCATCATTGCCATGGCAACACCCAGGAGTTACCACCCCTTTCCATGGCAATGACCCAAAAGTTACTATCCCTTCCCTAGATATTTCTACATAAGCTGCCCCTTAATGTGCATGCAATTAAGAGTAGGTATAAATATGATTGTAAAACTGCCCTGAACTGCTACTCTCTGCCTACGGGGTAGCCCTGCTCTGCACAGGGAATCAACAGAGCTGTAACATTGCCTCTTCAATAAAGCTGTTTTTTTTTGAGGTGGAGTCTTGCTGTGTTTCCCAGACTAGAGTGCAGTGGCACAATCTTGGCCCACTGCAATTTCTGCCTCCCAGGTTCAAGCAATTCTCCTGCCTCAGCCTCCCGAGTAGCAGGGATTACAGGCGCACGCCACCACACCCAGCTAATTTTTTGTATTTTTAGTAGAGACAAGGTTTCACCATGTTGGCCAGGCTGGTCTCAAACTCCTGACCTCAGGTGATCCACCCGCCTCGACCTCCCAAAGTGCTGGGATTACAGGTGTGAGCCACCGTGTCCTGCCTGCACCTAGATTATAATACTAGCCTTCTAACTGGTCTTCCTGCTTCAGACCTCTGCCCTGTCCAGTCCCTCCTCAATTTTCACACCAGCGCGATTTTTCTAAAACACTTGCCTGCTTCTGCTTTAAACTCTCCCAGGACCTCCCCATCACCTCCTGATTAAATTCCAATCTGGACCTGCTCTTTTTCAAACGTATCTCTCTATTTTGACACATTCAGAATGGAAAAAAAATGTAACTCTTGCTTTTCTACTGCTTGCTCTAAACACCAGAATAGGATCTACTTATACACACACTCTGCTTGTGTTACTTACCTCTGCTTTCTATACATTTTTGTTTTTCTGACTAGATTATCTCCATTCTCTGAAGCCAGTTGTCCTTCAGAGTCCAGCTTAAGGAGTCTCCCCCTCCTCCAGAAAAGCCTCCCTGACCACCACCTTCCCTGCAATACCCTTTATATACCTCTGTTATTTTCCCTAGAATAAACACTGTCCTATCAGCAGATGACAGTTTTATTGTCATATTTTAGCAATGGGCTTAATAAGACCTCTAGCTCTTGTAACTATACTCTGTGGTGCATGCCTGTAATCCCAGCTACTTGGGAGGCTGAGGCAGGAGAATGTCTTGAACCTGGGAGGCGGAGGTTGCAGTGAGCCGAGATCGCGCCATTACATTCCAGCCTGGGCAACAAGAGCGAAACTCTTTCTCAAAAAATCAAATATAATATAATATAATCTAGTTGCAAAGAGTGAAGGCCTGTGGAAGTGAAGAGGAGAAGCTGGATTTGAGAGATATAGGAGACAAACTCTAGGACCTAACGACTGGATGGTGGAGGGAGAAGGGAGGAAGAGGTCAGATTCCTGGCCTCAGTGACTGGGTAGTTAGTGATGTCTTTTCCTAAGATGAGGAGGAATATGTTCGGGGCAATTTCAACTTCACGTATGTTATTTGGGATATCTGTGGGAGAGCCAAATGGAGGTATTTGATAGTTGCAAGACTGTGAAGGATAAGCCAGGAAGGATAGTAGAGAATGATGTCACAAATAGAAAGGGAGTGATATATTTTAGAGATGTCAAGAAATACAAAGCCTGCAAAGTGTATACTGGCATCTAGTGACAATGGCAAAACCAACTTCAGGGCAGTGGTATAGGCAGAAGGTCAGTTGAGTGAGTTAAGTGGTGTGTGAATATTGTGCAGGGAAAGAGGGGCGGTAGTTAAAGAGGATGTATATCAATGAGGGGATGTTTATTTTTTTTGAGACACGGCCTTGCCTCATTGCTCAGGCTGGAGTGCAGTGGTAATGCTCTCAGCTCGCTGCAACCTCCTCCACCTTCCAGGCTCTAGCGACCCTCCCACCTCAGTGTCCCGAGTAGCTGGGACTATAGGCGCATCACCAAGCCCAGCTAAGTTTTGCATTTTTTGTAGATGTTGCATTTTTTGTAGGTTTTGCCATGTTGCCCAGGCTGGTCTTGAAGTCCTGAGCTCAAGCAATTCACCCGCCTTGGCCTCCCAAAGTGGTGGGATTACAGGCATGAGCCCACTGCTCCTTGCTGGGATGTTTGTTTGTTTGTTTGTTTATTTATGAGAGGGAGTCTTGCTCTGTCACCGAGGCTGGAGTGCAGTGGCATGATCTCGGCTCACTGCAACCTCCGCCTCCTGGGTTCAAGCTATTCCCCTGCCTCAGCCTCCCGAATAGCTGAGTTTACAGGCGCCCGTCACCGTGCCCGGCTAATCTTTGTATTTTAGTAGAGACAGGGTTTCACCATGTCAGTTAGGCTGGTCTCGAACTCCTGACCTCAAATGATCTGCCTGCCTCGGCCTCCCAAAGTGCTGGGATTACAGGCACGGGCCCTTTGCACCTTGCCGGTATGTTTATTTCTAAGGTGAGAGAGACTTGAGCATCCAGTAGTCTCCCCACTTATCCACTGGGTATATGTTCCATGACCACCAGTGGATGTCTGAAACCTCAGACAGTACCGAACCCAATTGCCATCATTCACACCATCTTTCTGTGCATCTTCCACCTGGAAATGTAATGCCTTTTCCATCTTAACTAAGCACTTACACATACTGTGGCCATAACTTTCATAGTTTGAGGTACGACAGCAAAACTCCATGAATTTCTTTTATCTTCCTCACAATTTCATGGAAGAAGATTCATTTTTACCATAGATCTTAGCAACCTCAGCGTATTATTTTCTTTCCTTATTAAGTTGAGAACTTTCACCTTTTGACTTCAAGAAAGCACTTTATGGCTTCTCTTAGGCATATCTGAATTGCCAGCATCACTGCTACTGCTCTTGTGCTTTGGGGACATCATTAGGGCAAATAAAGGCTACTTGAACACAAGCACTGCATACTCCAGTAGTCGATCTGATAACCAAGACGGCTATAAAGTGATTATGGGGCGGGTGGCATATACAGTGTGGATATGCTGGACAAAGGATTCATATCCTGGTCAGATGGTGCAAGATTCATAATGCTATTCAGAACGGTGTGCCATTTAAAACTTATGAATTGCTTATTTCTGGAATTATCCATGTAATATTTTTAGACAACAGTTGACTGCTGATAAGGAACTGGGAAAGTGAAACTGAAGGTAAGGCGTGGGCTACTGTATGGTCATATACCACATATTGACGTTGTGATCAGTGGTGGACTGCATATACAATGGTAGTCTCATTATAATGTATTTTTACTGTACTTTTTCTATATTTAGATGTTTGCTTACCATTGTGTTACAGTTGCCTGCAATATTCAGTAGAGTAACATGCTGTACAGGTTTTTAGCCTAGGAGCAATAGGTTTTACCACATATCCTAACTATATAGTAGGCTACACCATTTTTGTGGATGTGTGCTCTGTGATGTACAGATGTACACATAACAAAATCACCTCATGATGCATTTCTCAGAATGTATCCCCATTGTTAAACAACTCATGACTGTGCTTATGTGCAGACAAGAGTTTGTAGAGAAGGAGAGGGCTTATTTCGAGGAAGATCCCTGAGAAGGTTTTGGAGGGGCAGAATTGAAAATTCAGCAGAAGTAGAAGCTTTGGACAGGAGGGATTCCTCTTTCCTTGATTGAATTTGTGGAGTAGGAAGTGCTATGAACCTTGGCTTCCCTATATACATGCTCTAGGGAAGGCCTAGAATCTCCGTCAGTTAAATATCACTATTTGGGATTTCTCTCCAAATGAAGTAACTATGCAGAAAAACATTCGGTTGTTTTTAATTTGATCTAACCCTGTGTTATCCAATACAGAAGACACTAGCCATATGTGGATGTTTAAGTTAATTAAAATGAAATAAAATGTAGTTTATTAGCTGCTCTAGCCACATTTCAAGTGCTCATTAGTCACAAGTGGCTAATGGTTACTGTATTGAACAATCAAACATTCTGTTGTACAGCAATGGTCTAATCCATTTTTAAAACAAAAAGTTTCTGTGAGATACATAATCTTAAATTGTGCAATCTTATATATAACACCATTAATTCATTCTAAAAATATAACCTATCTTATTCATGATCCATTGAAAAATGGAAAAAATAGGTCTAATAGTTTTTTTTTAAATTTCGGATTTAATATCATTTGATTTAAAAAGATATTGTCAAATTTAAATAACTTGGAAGTTTCATGCATGCTAGAACTTTTCACTGGTTCTTAAACCTATTAATCTCGTTTAAAAATTATGCATAGAGTGATCCTGGTATTATACGTAAGCATTACTCTTAAACATGGTTTTTAACTCTTTTCTGAAAACATTTTCAGATGATATTCCTGAAAGCTCACTCTTCTCACCAATGCCATCAGAGGAAAAGGCTGCTTCCCCTCCCAAACCTCTGCTTTCAAATGCCTTGGCAACTCCAGTTGGGAGAAGGGGCCGTCTGGCCGATCTTGCTGCAACTATTTGCTCCTGGGAAGATGATGTAAATCACTCATTTGCAAAACAAAACAGTGTACAAGAACAGCCTGGTACCGCTTGTTTATCCAAATTTTCCTCTGCAAGTGGAGCATCTGCTAGGATCAATAGCAGCAGTGTTAAGCAGGAAGCTACATTCTGTTCCCAAAGGGATGGCGATGCCTCTTTGAATAAAGCCCCATCCTCAAGTGCTGATGATGCGTCTTTGGTTAATGCCTCAATTTCCAGCTCTGTGGTAAGTCAGTATCATTTTGGTCTTTGGAAGCCTTTTCTTTTTTCGTTATGAGTGGTATAATACATCTGTGTGTATGTGCAGGTGGATGGGTGGATATATGTTTTATAATAGATGCATAGTGAGTTTATATGTATTTGTAAGATATCGGTTTCTTAGAAAGTGAAAATCGTTAAGTTGGGTACCCATCCCAAGATCAATTAGCAGTTGACAGCTGAAGTTATACTAATGTGATGCAAATCCAGAGTCTATAATGGAATGATAGAGCCTCTTCTTAGTCATTAAGGAGAGCACTGAAAATTAAGTCCTCTGTTATAATGCTTTAAATATATATATGAGAAATTTATATAAATTTATCAAATATTTCTGAAAAGATATATAACAGAATAGTAGCTATAGTTGCCTCCAGGAAGGCAAATTGCCAGACAGGGTGTGATACTTTCACTGTATATCCTTTTGAAGTGTTTGAAACTTTTACTTTGTGCATGTGTTACCTCAACAGTTTTCAAAAAACAATCTTAAATAAAAAGGAAAAATAATTTTGTGTTTCTGACCATTGTCTTGTAGTGTAGAGCTAGGCTTTAGAATTAGACCTGCATTGAATCCCAGCTGTACCACATAATTAGAAGTGTGGCTTTGGACAATGTGCTTAATATTGCAGGGCTTTATTTTTCTATATGTAAAATAGGAAAAAAAGGTTATTTGGAGGGCTAAATAAGAGTCATAAAGCACTTAGCATAGTACCTGGCTATGTATAAGTAGTTAATCTATTAACTATGAAGTACATGATACTATTTTGTTAAATTTTTATTGACTTAATTAAAATGTAATTTGGTCTAATATAGTTAAAAATTTGATAAAGGTACTAGTGCAATAATATGAATAAAACTTTTTTTTAATAAAGAGTGATCATACTGCTAATACTTCATTACCCATGAGTATATTATGCAGACTAACCCACATATTATGATTTAAATCATAGCATTTTTTAAGTTGGTTTTTTTTCCCAAATCTTTCAAATTTGTTTGATCTATTAGAGAGCAAAATCATTTCATTTTCATAAATCTTACATAAAGGCTATCAAGTAAATAGGACTTGAATTGTTTTGTTATAGGACTATTTTTAGATATTGTGAATGTTGTTTACCCTAAGTGTTTTCATGTTTCAGAAAGCTACTTCTCCAGTGAAATCTACTACATCTATCACTGATGCTAAAAGTTGTGAGGGACAAAATCCTGAGCTACTTCCAAAAACTCCTATTAGTCCTCTGAAAACGGGGGTATCGAAACCAATTGTGAAGTCAACTTTATCCCAGACAGTTCCGTCCAAGGGAGAATTAAGTAGAGAAATTTGTCTGCAATCTCAATCTAAAGACAAATCTACGACACCAGGTTACGTATTTATAAAAAATTTAGTTATTGCTGACTATATTCAGGATATCTATTCTCAGCATTTTAAATATTCAATTGTGAATGGTACAGCAATGGTTTGCCAAGGCCAATGCCTGAATGTTCCAAATGAGACCTCAGCTTTAGTTGATTCAATGAATATTTATTAACGTAGACTAGCCTATTTACTGGTCAAAGGACTTAATATGTTACATTTTAACAGTTTAAACATGCTTTTTCCAGGATGATCATGCTAGATTTTTTTTCTATATTTTTTGATTCAGACAAAGCATGTTTAACTGGAAATCACATTTTAGGGGCATAATGGAGAAACATTCTTGTAGCCAAGTGTGCAGAGCAGTGCTTCTCAATCTTGAGTATGAAGGCACCTCTAATAGCAGAGAGAAGTGAATGTGCATGCAAATGACTCCACTTCTAATTTTATTTATTTACTAAATTGATAAATGATAGAAATTTTTGAAAAAATTGCTGTTTATTGATAAATAATAGATGTATATATTTCGGGAGTACATTTGATAACTTAATACATTCATATAATTCATAAAGATCAAATCAGTGTAACAAGGATATCCATCACCTTAAATACTTGTCTTTATGCTAGAAACATTTGAATTCTTCTCTTGTAGCTATTTTGAAGTATACAATAGATTATTGTAAACTATAGTCACCCTACTGATCTATCAAACACTGGGTCTTTTTTCTTCTGCCAAACTGTATATTTGTACTCATTAATCAACCTCTCTTCATCCCCCAGTTATATTTATCTGTGTGTATATTGTGTGTGAGCATTTACATATAAAACAAAATTTCTTACCATAGTAAACTGATACTCCAGGAAATGCCATATTTATCTTGTGGTGATTTATACCTTCTGGCACACTTCCACGTACTGCTAATTGAGAAACACAGGACTAAAATATATGGTAATTGAGTTTATTCTGAACTGTATTCATTTTCATTGGAAAGACTTTTAATTCTAAGTTTTAACTTTTTGAAAATACAACCTCTGCAGAAACTATAGTTCATCATAAAGGGGCAGTAAACAGAAATGAGAGTGGGGAAGCGGTTATGGGGTAGGTAGAAATCGGCAATTTCCAGTTGAGCCAAAATGAGAATTGGAAACAATAGCAAGATCCCCAGATGGAATAGGACTAGTTAGTCCCAATTTTCTAAAGACTTAAGCTTAGATAAGAAGCATTCTTTTTAATTGTTCTTGGCTACTGGATATACCCAGAATCATATTTCCAGGGTTTCAGAGATATTTATTTTAGATACTTCATTGTATTCTTAATGGACTCTAGTTTGAAATATGGCCTGAAGTAGTAATAAGTGATAGGTGAAGTCCTCAAATTATGGCCGTGGCTCAAATTCTGCCCTTTGCTTGTTTTTGCAAATAAAGTTTTATTGGAGCACAGCCACACCCATTTACTTACATATTGTCTGTGGTTGCTTTCATTCTGTAATGCAGAGCAGAATAGTTGTGACAGAGGCTATATGGCCCACAAAGCTCAAAATATTTAGTGCCTGGCCCTTTACAGGAAAATATATGCTAATCTTTGATATAGATAAGCCTATTTTTTTATAATACAACCGTAGAGTCCTCTTAATGGGAGTGATATAGACCCCATTTGCCCTACTTTAAATTTACTTCATACTATTTCAATGAGTGCTGTGGGGTTTTTTGTTTTGTTTTGTTTTGCTGTTTTTTGTTTTTGAGACAGGGTCTCACTTGTCACCTAGGATGGAGTGCAGTGAGTGGCATGATCTCAGCTTACTGCAGCCTCGACCTCCCAGATTCAAGAGATCCTTCTGCCTCAGCCCACCAAGTAGCTGGGACTATAGGCATGCCACTACAAGTGGTTAATTTTAGTATTTTTTATAGAGATGGGGTTCCTCCATGTTGCCCGGGCTGGTCTTGAACTCCTGAGCTCAAGAGATCCACCCGCCTCGGCCACCCAGAGTACTAGGGTTGCAGGTGTGAGCCACTGCGCCCAGCTGAATACTATTTTAAGACACTGTAAAGTCAAGGTGTCCTTTTGATAAAATGAATAATCCCTAATTTTCCTTCTGAAGGAAAAAAAGGCAAAATTCCTTTATTTTCATGTTAGGCTTCCTAAAAGCAGGGTAAAATAAATTGACTATGGATATATGTAAGTTGTTGGAAGTTACCATGGCCAGCACACTTCGTGATGAAGGTAGATTTATTAATATACATACAGTCAATTTCTAATTATTTAAATTCTGGTTGTTCAGTTTGAGAGTTTTCTAAGCCCTGTTGCCCTCTCCTCATTCTACCTTTTCAAAAAAAATTTTTTTTTTAAATAACTAAATTCTATGAGTAGGTTTTAGGGCATGTACTTAAATAGAATAGTAAACTTTTTAAAATTTTGAAGTATTTTTATAGTCTACTTTGTGAATGAATATTCCTGATAGAATCAAAGCATTTTGAAGCTGTAATGTAGTTTATAACTTTTTCCATAGAAATCATAATAATTTTTTATTTTGAATAGCCTCCAAAAATGTGTGTGTTTTCTGTAGGAGGAACAGGAATTAAGCCTTTCCTGGAACGCTTTGGAGAGCGTTGTCAAGAACATAGCAAAGAAAGTCCAGCTCGTAGCACACCCCACAGAACCCCCATTATTACTCCAAATACAAAGGCCATCCAAGAAAGATTATTCAAGCAAGACACATCTTCATCTACTACCCATTTAGCACAACAGCTCAAGCAGGTATGGTGTACTGCATTTAACGTTATTCATCACATGGTCTCTGCATAGAACCTAGAAATCGAAATGGGTTCTGATGCCAGTCTTTTTGACTGAGATAAGTAGCATCTTGATTTTCTGTATCACTAATTTCAGACAAGATTGGGCACATTCAGGGTGGTATGGCCGTAGACAGTATGACTCATCTCAAATTAGAAATATTGTCCTGAATTCCATGTGTATTATGAACTTTTTAAACTGCAAACTGTTTAAACTTTTTAAACAGTTTAAAACTGAAAACAAGGAAAATTTTAGTAGTTTGGATGTTAAACATGCTACCGGCTCTTGTGTAAAATACAGCTTTTGATGGGTTTAGGAACGTCAGAAAGAACTAGCATGTCTTCGTGGCCGATTTGACAAGGGCAATATATGGAGTGCAGAAAAAGGCGGAAACTCAAAAAGCAAACAACTAGAAACCAAACAGGTAATGTAAACAAGAAATATAAAAAGGAACTTGGTCCCCAAATAGTTGGGATCTAATTTGTAGTTCTGTATTGGCAAATAATTCTTTACACATTTTTCTTTTCCAATTAACTCTGTCACTTTTCGTTTATAAATCCCTTAAATGTTATAAATCTTGCTTTTCTTGTGATATTTTTCTATTTCAGTGGAACTCTTCACCATATTCATTGATGACCTTAAAATCAAATTTTACAAAAATTATTTTCATCATTCATTTGATTTCACAGTCTACTTAATATTCCACGTAGATGGTGGTTCTAAAATATTTCGAGAGTCTACTTTTCTCAATGATGACTGTATACCTTTCCCCAGACACCATCTGGGATCCTTTCAGTCACCACATACCTCCCAGATTGCTCTTTATTCCGGTCAAAGTTCGTTAATCAGCCTTCAACAAAATCTCTACAGTGTAAGCTGTGTTCTGTTTCATTTACATGTCTACAAAGTACTGTGTTAGGATATGTTTTTAAGCTAATAGAATTATATTTACAGTGGGGACTAATAGAAAGTAAAATAACAGTAAATTTAACCAGTATTCTTTGAGAAAGATCTACTTGATTGATTTGTTTTTTATCAGTTCACTTGCTTAACAAATCACATTTCCCAGAGTTCTGATCTCAACCTTTTTTTCTCGGTTGCTCTGGAACATCTCTTCCCTGTCCACATACCTAGATTCCGATAAGCACTGAAATGCTGATGATGCTCAGCTCCGTTGTGCTGACATCTCTCCTGAGCTCTAGGTGTGGTTGGCTAGCAAAGCCTGCTCTGCTTTGCTGTAGTATCTTCCCCTTGTAGTCTCTGTCTTCTCTTGTTGGTTTGCTCTATACCTTGTCATCTAAAACAATCTGGAAGTTCTTCCTTGACTTCTTCCTCTTGTTTACTGTGTCTTCCCATCTGCTTGCCCCTAGCACACATACGCATAAACACACACATGCAGTGATAAGTTTTCTAAATCTGTCACCCACCTGCCTCGTCTTCCATATTTTCCTCTGCTATTACCGAAGTTACTGCCGTAGCTTTGTACTGAACATCCTGCTTCTAGTCTCGCTACCCTCCAATCCACCTTATCAGTTGCTGCCAGAGAAATATATATATATATTTTTTTTTTTGACATGGAGTTTCACTCTTATTGCCCAGGCTGGAGTGCAATGGCACGATCTTGGCTTACTGCAACCTCCACCTCCCGGCTTCAAGCGATTCTCCTGCCTCAGCCTCCTAAGTAGCTGGGATTACAGGCATGCGCCACCACGCTTGGCTAATTTTGTATTTTTAGTAGAGATGGAGTTTCTCCATGTTGGTCAGGCTGGTCTTGAACTCGTGACCTCAGGTGATCCGCCCGCCTCAGCCTCTCAAAGTGCAGGGATTACAGGTGTGAGCCACCACACCCGGCTGAGAAATATTTTTAAAAGACGCATATTCATGTATTCACTTGCTTAAAATCTTGGAGTGCTCCTCATAGTCATCATCAGAAAAAATGCATATACCACTTGGCTTGACATATGGAATGATTCCTCACCTGGCTCCTCCCCACTGCTCCTCCACAGGTATGCTTCAGTCCTGCCATGCAGGCTATTTGCAGTTTCTCAAATATACCCATGTTTTTATATCTCTCTGCCTTTGCCTTCTGTTCTCTGCCAGGAATATTTCCCTGGTAAGCGCCTACTTCATTAAGAATAGGTCAAACTTTAATCCCCTCTAGGAATTCTTCCTTTTCTCAAAGGGTCCCACTTTTTTTCACCCATGTCATCCCGTGTATACCTCAACTAGAATATTTATCTTCCTGTGAATGTTGTAAGTTTGCATTCCACCACTGCCTATGGGAGTCTTCTCCACCTCTGTGTTCTTAGTGCCTGGCTCAGACTAGGGGCTCAACAAACTTGTATTTGAAGGAAGGAAGAAATGCGTTTGCTGATCCTTCCCATCAGCATATAACAAGCTATTATCTGCCATCTGAAAAAAAAAAAACAACTCTCGCAACCCATTCCCCTCCTTTTCTTTGCCTCCATGTCATGCAGACTCTTCTACAAGTTATTCCTACTTGCTGCTTTCAGGTTTCCCCCTTCTCTTTAGAATTCTATCTGCTTAAGCTTTGCCACCACTCCTTCCACGACTCAGTATCCTTATCACGTTTGTCAGTGATCTTCACCTACTAATCAATTTTCAGTTGATTAGTAGCATTTGACATTGTCGATCACTCTTCTGTTGGGAGCGCCTTCTTTACTTGGTTGCCAGTGTATCATATTCTCATGGCTTTCTGCCGGTGTCTCTAGAAAGTATAGAGCAGGGTTCTTAAACTATTTTGTACTAAATAATTCCCAATAAACCTGTGAAATTCCTCCCAGAAAGTTGCACATATGCATGTAAACAAAATTCTGAACACAGTAACAGTGCAGAGCACTCATCTGTGGTCTCCACAGACTAAGCAGCCAAAGAGCTAGGAGGAAAATGTAGCTGAAGGCAGTGTCTTTAAAGTCAAGGGGCTCGGCGTGGTGGCTCCCGCCTGTAATCCCAGCACTTTAGGAGACTGAGGCAGCTGGATCACTTGAAGTCAGGAGTTTGAGACCAACCTGGCCAACATGGTGAAACCCCATCTCTACTAAAAATACAAAAAAAATTAGCCAGGCCTGGTGGCGGGTGCCTGTAATCTCAGCTGCTCAGGAGGCTGAGGCGGGAGAATCTCTTGAACCTGGGAGTCGGAGGTTGCAGTGAGCCGAGATCGCACCACTGCACTCCAGTCTGGGCAACGGAGTGAGACTCCGTCTCAAAAAAAAAAGGAAATAAAGTCAAGGGAAGAAAGAAAACTTTCGAGAAGGAAGGCATGGTTGGTATTGTTACGTTTCAAATGTGGGTTGAGCCAAATCTACTGGGTTTTGAAGCAAGAAGTTTGCTGTAACGTGGCAAGAGCAGTGTTAGTGAAGAGGTGAAGGTGGCGTGCAGGTGGTGCTGTGTCGAGGAGGGAACGGGCATGAGGAGCAGAGCCAGTAAGTGCAGGCATTTCTTAAAAGTTTGGTCCTAATGGAGGTGATAAAGGAGGTAGTGGCTGGAAGAGATGAAGAAAAGTATGATTTGTATGTGTTTTGTCCTTTCTGAGACCTAAGTTAATTTGTGTGATGGGATAAGGGGTGATAATTGATGGGATGAGGTGAGAATGGATGAACTCAGCACAGTGAAGGGAACAGAACTGATGAGGACAATCTCCTGTGTGACGAAAAGGAAGGAGGAAAGTAGCATGTAGGGGTGATGGTAGTCTTAGAGCTAGGATAGCAAAAACTGATGGACTTTCTGCTGAAAGCTCCTGTTTTATTCATCCTTAGGAAAGGGAAGGTGACAGGGGAAATACTGTCTGGAGGAAAGAAGAGAGAGCTGACTCAGACACAGGAAGAATAGGGGGTAGTATTGAGGCTTAGATGAGTTATGAGACCATAGATTTTATAGTGGAACCATTTGATCGTTTACTTTGCTTTTTGTGTTTTTAAAAAATTTTTATGTATTTTTTAATCCACCCATCTGCATGCTAATTACATTGTTTTTACACAACCAAAGCTGCTTCTAACTTGAGAGACAATAAAGTCTGGAACTAGACCTGGAACAAGAGTACCTGGGTTTGTATACTGGCTCTGCCAGTCACTAACTGTGTGCAAGATACTTAACTTTTTTGTGTCTCAGTTCTCTCATCTGTAAAATGGAGATACTAGTACCTAACATAGAGGGTTATTGAGAAGATTAGGTGAGGCAATAGATATAAGGTGCTTAGAAAGGTGGCTGGCACATATTGAGCTCTGTATAAGTATTAGCTGCCTTTATTTTACTCTTATTTGATTATTTCTACTATGACTTCGTAAAGTCTTCTTTTATTTCTTTGCTGAAATAATCTGTACAACAATATAAAGTCTTTAAACATACAAAATAGTGAATGTTCCTCTTAAATAACCTTGCTAATGAATAAAAAGACTCAGACGAGGGAATGTTTTCTTCTCTTCTTTCCTTACCTTCTGATCTGTTTTGTCCTTGTTTTCTCTTGCTCCTGCCCTCCGGGTAACTGATAATTAAATGGAATCCTGATGTGTAGGAGCTGTCACCAGATGTTATAGGTGTGGGTTGAGATAAGTGACATGGGAGTGGGTGTTTTTCCCTTTGTGTGGCTTTCACTTTGTTTTTTTATTGTTGTTGTTATTTTATTTTATTTTATTCTACCAAATACCCAGACTTCAAGGAGAGGCTTTCACTTTGATTGGCTTATCTAAAGCTGAGCCCTGATATGAATTTTCATTCTTTCTTGCCACCTCCTCTCCAAAAAAATTTTTACATACTGAGAATTACCAAGAATGTGAACTAGCACTGAGGGTTTGTTGTGTTCTGAACAAGGCTGGGCCTATTCACATACACTGTCTCTTTGGTTCTAAGGAAACTTACACAGAATAATATTTAATAATAATCTTGTTTCATTTAATAACATAGAAAGATAAAATATATAGTTTTGAGAAATAAAATTTACTTTTCATTTGCTTTTTGCAGGAAACTCACTGTCAGAGCACTCCCCTCAAAAAACACCAAGGTGTTTCAAAAACTCAGTCACTTCCAGTAACAGAAAAGGTGACCGAAAACCAGATACCAGCCAAAAATTCTAGTACAGAACCTACAGGTCAGTGTTTCCAGATTGTTCATGGTTAGTATGTAGAAACTCAAATGATTTTTGTGTGTTGATTTTGTATTCTGTAACTTTGCTGGATTTGTTTGTTCTAACGTTTTTTGGGGGGAATCTTTAGGGTTTTCTTTCTTTTTTCACTTTTCTTTGAGATGGATTCTTGCCCTGTTGCCCATGCTGGAGTGCAATGGTGTGATCTCTTGGCTCACTGCAACCCTCACCTCCCGGGTTCAAACGATTCTCCTGCCTCAGCGTCCCGAGTAGCTGGGATTACAGGCGCCTGCCACCATGCCCAGCTAATTTTTGTATTTTTAGTAGAGATGGGGTTTCACCATGTTGGCCAGGCTGTTCTCAAACTCCTGACCGCGTGATCTGCTTGCCTTGGCCTCCCAAAGTACTGGGATTACAGGGCTCAGCCACTGCGCCCAGCCCAGGGTTTTCTACATGTAAGATCCTGTGATCTGTGAATAGAGATAATTTTACTCCTTCTTTTCTAATTCAGGTGCCTTTTATTTTCTTGCATAATTGCTCTGGCTAGGACTTTCAATGCTGTGTTGAATAGAAGTTGTTAAAACAGGCATCTTTGACTTGTTCCTCATCTTAAAGGAAAAGCTTTTAATCTTTCACTGTTGAGTGTAATGTTAGCTGAGGGCTTTTCATATATGGCCTTTGTTACGTTGTGTACCTTCCTTCTGTTCCTAGTTTTTGAGTAATTTTATTGGCACTTTGTTTTTAAAGTAAAAAACAAATTGCAGAGTAGTGGTATGTATGGTATGATCACAAAACAAAACAAAATGATATGTAAATATGCACACCTTGGGGGAAACTGGAAAAACAAACAATAACCTGGTAATATTGCTGTCCCATTTCTCTCTCGGTGGGGGAAAAGTTAATGCATTTATGCCTAGTGTTCCATTATTGGAACGCTAAGCTTAGGGGAGTTACTTATGTCCTCCTGCTCAAGGTTGTTGCCAAGGTCTGATTTTTCACAAAAAAAATTTGCAACCTCCGGCATAAATGGGTTAAGAGAGGACAGGTGTTCAGGGAGGGGTGTTTCTATACATTTCTGGGTTTGGATATTTTAAAAGGAATACATAGTTTTATAATCAGAAAAAAAAACACAAGATTCCATAATTAGAAAATTATAGGTTCTTATATATATTAATATGGTCTTTCTTAAACATTTTTAGGTTTCAGTGAATGCGAAATGACGAAATCTAGCCCTTTGAAAATAACATTGTTTTTAGAAGAGGACAAATCCTTAAAAGTAACATCAGACCCAAAGGTTGAGCAGAAAATTGGTTGGTTTTTATTCTTTATTTATTATTAACTTTGCACATACTATAGGAAATAATATATTGATAGAAGCACATATTCAAATTGAGAGTATCTCTGCTTTTTAAATTAAATCAGAATACACTGTAGCTTCTACCAAGATGTGGTACTGTTAACAGTTACTGCTAGCTCACAGGCACCTGTGAAAGTGTGGTTAAGACCCTCACTGACTTTGACAGGGGTAGGAAAGTTGCTGCCCTCCCACGCTCTGTACTGGTATAGGGGTGTTTCAGGGAAAAACTCTCTGGGACTGTGTTTTCCTCTGTTTTCATACCACCACAACAATCATCAACACAGAAGACTTTTGTGACCAGTTCAATTCAATTCAATTCTGACATTAGCTACATGGAAGTAGTGTCAGATCCCACAGGTTGGGGACTCAGTCCCCAAGACTGCCTCCTCTCCTTCAGATACCAGTTGCAAGTCCAGGCCTCTCAAACTTCCCTTTTTTTTTTTTTTTTTTTTTGAGACAGTCTCACTCTGTCACCCAGACTAGAGTGCAGTGGCACGATCTTGGCTCACTGCAACCTCCACCTCCCAGGTTCAAGCGATTCTTCTGCCTCAGCCTCCTGAGTAGCTGGGACTACAGGCGCTGCCCCCACACCCAGCTAATTTTTGTATTTTTAGTAGAGAGGGGGTTTCACCATATTGGCCAGGCTGGTCTGGAACTCCTGACCTCGTGATCCGCCTGCCTTGGCCTCCCAAAGTGCTGGGATTACAGGCGTGAGCCACCGCACCTGGCCCAGGCCTCTCAAACTTCTAACCAACCAGCTTCAAGCTGAGGTTTCTGTGACCCCCTCTTTACCTTGGATTAATTGGCTCACAGAACTCTGGGAAATACTTATGTTTACTGCTTTATTATAAAGGATATGGGTGAGGTATACGGAAAGGGGCATGGAGCTTCCATTGCCTTCCCTGGGGCGCCACCCTCCAGGAACCTCCACGTGTTCAGTTATCCGGAAGCTCCCTGAACCCAGTTCTCTTGGGTTTCAGTGGAAGCTTCATAAAGTCAGCATTCCCTCCCCCAGGTTATGAGGCTGGATCCTCTCTGGCAAGGGGTGAGGTGGATGTGGGGGTCGTCTTAAGAACCACAATGAGAAAGATAGGAGAAGATTAGAGTCCTGCCGTGGAGCAGGTGAAAGGATGGCAGGAGAGTTCTGTTTCCTGTGAGGCCTAACGCACCCAACATTGTAACGAAAGACAGTAACTAGGGATACAGCAGTTATAAGCTAGGAACTGTGGACGAAAACCAGTATATATCATAATACCACAAGGTGTTAGCAGCCCCTGAAGGTTATTATCGAACCCTGCCCTAAGTGACATTAATATTTTCCTATTATTGACTGCTGTGTGAAAGGGTAGCTCTCAATGATAGAAAAAGTCATTTGAGAGAATATTTTTTGAAAGTCTGAAGTCTTTGGCTATTATTCTACATTTGGGTTCTTAATGCTCTTATTTAAAACCCAAGGTATTGAATCAGTTTTGATAGACCCAATATTCATTTATTTTTCTTTTTCTTTTTCTTTTTCTTTTGTCTCAGACAGAGTTTCGCTCTTGTCCCCCAGGCTAGAGTGCAATGGCACAATCTGGGCTCACTGCAACCTCTGCTTCCTGGGTTCAAGTGATTCTCCTGCCTCAGCCTCCTGAGTAGCTGGGATTACAGGCACCTATCACCATGCCTGGCTAATTTTTTTTGTATTTTTAGTAGAGACTGGGCTTTGCCATGTTGGCCAGACTTGTCTTGAACTCCTGACCTCAGTTGATCTGCCCGCCTTGGCCTCCCAAAGTGCTGGGATTACCAATATTCATTTCTTAGAAAGTGTTATTGAAGCTGAAGATTATCTTGGTTTCATTTATTAGTAGTATTTTCTTATTTTTCTTTTTAGGAGGTGCTTTTTTTTTAAGGCATTTTTTCCTATTTAGTAAGAATATGAATATTAAATTTTCTTTGTTATGCCTTTAATTCTTAAATATCTGAGTCACAGTATCCACCTATTGAAATATTTTTCAGAAGTGATACGTGAAATTGAGATGAGTGTGGATGATGATGATATCAATAGTTCGAAAGTAATTAATGACCTCTTCAGTGATGTCCTAGAGGAAGGTGAACTAGATATGGAGAAGAGCCAAGAGGAGATGGATCAAGCATTAGCAGAAAGCAGCGAAGAACAGGAAGATGCACTGAATATCTCCTCAATGTCTTTACTTGCACCATTGGCACAAACAGTTGGTGTGGTAAGTCCAGAGGTAAGAAAAGGCTAACTAAACAGGCCCAGGACATAAGTAAACTAAGTAGTATTCGTATCTCCCCTTTCTTTTGTTGACAGATGGGCATTTGGCTCTGTAGCCAAGGGAATTTTGCAGACCTGTTGTCTGTTCTCTTAAAAGAAACCTTAAAACTCTTGAGTGGTTTCGTTTTGACCTTAGATGAAATCCAAAGAGTAACATGGCTTAAAAGGCCAGACATTTGGGCTCAGCTTTTGACTCTGCCATTTGCTGACTGTTTATTGGTCAGGTTATTTAAGCTCTCTATGCCACCAATTTCCTCTTCTGTTAAACGAGGTTATTAATAATACCTATATAGTGGAGTTGATGTGAACATTGTTGTATTAGTATATCGGTAGTTAGCTCCAAACACATGTAACTAACATTTAGTTACAGCTAACTGCTGTTACTAGCTTTCACCCTCAATTGAATAACTGCAGCTCTAGGGATTGATTCAACTAGAATTTTTTTTTTGAAGTATAAGTTTCAGCTGTCTTTGTAGTTTTATTTATTCTTTTATGTGTTAGGAACTTAGTTTGCTTTGTTTTTATGATGAATCAATCAGCTTACTGGATTTTTTTCTTAATATTAATGGAGAATTCATTGATTTTCACAGAATAAAATGAATTATCATTTAGGATCAATGTTAATATCTGATGTGTTTTCCCACAGAGTTTAGTGTCCACACCTAGACTGGAATTGAAAGACACCAGCAGAAGTGATGAAAGTCCAAAACCAGGAAAATTCCAAAGAACTCGTGTCCCTCGAGCTGAATCTGGTGATAGCCTTGGTTCTGAAGATCGTGATCTTCTTTACAGGTAAGAACATTTTTGGAAGGCATTCACTCACTAAGGGTCATGGTTTAGATTGACATAAGTCGTGTTATAATTTGTAATTATAATGTTATTAATAACTCATCTGTATAAAAGTTTGGAATAACTTTTGTTAGCCTCTCTTTCACCAAATGAGAGTTCCATTTTGTTGTAAAATGTTCTGCTGACATGTTCAATATCAGTGTCAAATTCTGCTGATATGTTCAAAAAAGGATAGTGCTCAGTGTGTTGCTGGATTTCTAATAGAGTGTAACTTACCTCCTGAAGCATTGATGCATATAGATCTCAAAGATTCAAAGAAACAGAACGTCCATCAATAAAGCAGGTGATTGTTCGGAAGGAAGATGTTACTTCAAAACTGGATGAAAAAAATAATGCCTTTCCTTGTCAAGTTAATATCAAACAGAAAATGCAGGTATGTACTTTTGTGGAAAGGGGCTTTGGAATGTTTCTTGCACTAGGCTGTGAGCTCTGTGAGGACAAGGGCCCAGCCTTACTTATCTCTGAACCCTGAGTGGCCAGAATAGTGTCTGATGCATAGAAGCTCAGTAAATCACATTTGAATTCAGTTTATTTTTGGAAAGGTACTCTTTTTGAAAAGTTGGAAACTCGTTTGATATTGCTGAAATATTTATTTTTAAACAAGTTTTTCATAAATATCCTTAAAGTATAACTATTAATTGGATAATGATGTAGTGGGAAATTTGTTATGCTCTTCAAGGTTTTTTCATGCTAAGGAAGCTTTTTTTTTTTGAGACAGCATTTTGCTCTTTGTTGCCCAAGTTAGATTGTAATGGCGCAATCTTGGCTGACTGCAACCTCTGCCTCCTGGGTTCAAGCAATTCTCCTGCCTCAGCCTCCCAAGTAGCTGAGATTACAGGCGTGCACCACCACACCCAGCTAATTTTTACATTTTTAGTAGAGATGGAGTTTCACTATGTTGGTCAGGCTAGTCTCAAACTCTTGAACTCAGGTGATCCACCCACCTCAGCCTCCCAAAGTGCTAGGATTACAGGCATGAGCCACCATGCCTGGCTTTTAAAGAAAATATTTTAATTATAAAAAAAATAGATGGAGTCTCACTATGTTTTCTAGGCTGATCTCACACTCCTGGGCTCAAGTGATTCTTGTGCCTTGGACTCCCAAAGTGCTGGGATTACGGGTGTGAGCCACCATGCCTGGCCCTAAGGAAGCATATTTAAAAAAAACAGTGTAATTGTAATTTAAATAAAATGAATCAGATACTTTCTAAATTTCTACGTTGTTGGATGTAACCCCAATTTTAACTTTAATAAGTATGAATTGGAAGTTTTTTCATAAGGAATAATATTTATAGCTTAATTATTATAACACGCTAAATGTTTTTGGTGCATAGTCGAGAAACTTGAGCAGTGAAACTAACATTTTGACTTTCATCTGGAAATTCTAGAAACTATCCAATCAAGTTAGTTAGAATTAAAATTTAAAGTGAAAATGATGATTTAAAATGTGTATATTTTTTCTCCTCTCATTGGTTTTTCTAGGAACTCAATAACGAAATAAATATGCAACAGACAGTGATCTATCAAGCTAGCCAGGCTCTTAACTGCTGTGTTGATGAAGAGCATGGAAAAGGGTCCCTAGAAGAAGCTGAAGCAGAAAGACTTCTTCTAATTGCAAGTAAGTGTGATGCACCTGAAAGAGTTCCAACAAATTTCTAACCAGGGAAAACTCATTTTGATATTTAGAAATCTTTAAGTTTAGAGAAAGGGCTTTTCCTAGTCATCTGTTCCAGTGGATCTATTTTTTGTTCTTGTTTTTATAAGGTTTAAGAACTCTATGTAAAACAAATTGTAGTTTGCATGCAAGGTAAAAGCAACCAAAAGGCATTTGAAGAAATGCAGTTGTGCAGATTGAATGAATGAATGGATGAATGAATGAATTTCTATATATACACATGTACACATACATTCTCTCTCTCTCTCTCTCCCTTCCTTCCCTTATCAATAAATAGCTAAAACAACTTCTGTGAATTTTGCTGTGTGCGTATATGTGGTGATGATGGGGCATTTTGGGGTGGACAGATGATACCACACACGAAAACTAGCCGAAAGTTGATGTATTAAATTATAAGGACTTGGTAAATGAGCAGTCAAGGTTTTCCCAAACCACCTACCATGTTTTATAAAGATAGTGTTACTGATTTCGTCTTCACTGTTACGTAGTTTCCATATCAGTACACTTTTTTGAATTTGCTCTCATTAGAAACAGTTACAATTTTAATATTTGGAATGTTGCGTGTTTTACATAGCTGAGAAGAGAACACTTTTGATTGATGAATTGAATAAATTGAAGAACGAAGGACCTCAGAGGAAGAATAAGGCTAGTCCCCAAAGTGAATTTATGCCATCCAAAGGATCAGTTACTTTGTCAGAAATCCGCTTGCCTCTAAAAGCAGATTTTGTCTGCAGTACGGTTCAGAAACCAGGTATGGTGGTGATTTTTCTAGATTGTGTGTTAAATTATGAACCTCACCTAGATTGAATTGTACAGAATAGAAACAAGTAAATCATGCATAACAATGCAAAGTTGTATCTTTGGCCTTTAGGTTCTTTTATCGAGATATAATAAAAATAAGAAAACTTCAGATATATATAGGGATACCAATCTACACAATAATGGACATTGCTCTTACTGAAAGTTTGAATATAAAGTTTTATTAAATGTTGGATACGGTTTTTAAAGTTCCTTTTAAAATTTTATTTGTGTGGAACACAAATTTTTTTGTGTGTGTTCTGGAATACCAAAGAAATAAAGGAATACTGAACTGATGTATACACAATTTATTTTAAAAAATTTTTTTTTGAGGGGAAGGAGGGCTAGACATAGGTGAGAAGCAAATTTCAGGCATAGGGAAAGTAAATGGAGATTGTGAAAGGTTTGAGCACTTTTGTAGGAATAAGGTAATTTAGGTTCTAATTCTTGATGTTATCTGATTTTGATGGGGTGTGGGCAGAAATTTATTGGTAATTTAGTATGCGTCTTGAGGTACGTGGTTATTAATGACAAATGGTGAAGAAATAGTTTATGTTTTTATTATAATTTATCTCTGAGTAACTTATAGAAATACAGTATTTTAATCTCAGTTTTGAAATAACAAACCATAATTTACCCTTTTGAGGTATGTACTATTAGTTAAGAATTAAGGGTCATTAGGTAAAATTCAAAATCAGCAGAAACTGAGAAATGTGGAGTGAAATTATTTCAATTTACATAATAGGGAGAGACCTTGATAATGCTTATTTCAGGATTATACTGCCTACTTAAGGCTTATTTAGCTTTTTGTGTCTGGAAAGTTGATTTTAGTAATTTTAAAAATAAATTGTATATAAATCAGTTCAGTATTCCTTTATTTCTTTGGTATTCCAGAATGCTGATTAGCTAAATCTGATTTTGCTTGCGCTTACTATGTAATATGATTACTTCTTACAGATGCAGCAAATTACTATTACTTAATTATACTAAAAGCAGGAGCTGAAAATATGGTAGCCACACCATTAGCAAGTACTTCAAACTCTCTTAACGGTGATGCTCTGACATTCACTACTACATTTACTCTGTAAGTAAATCAGGCTTTTGATGATTCAAATGCATTTTTCTTTTTGTAGAGTTGATACAGTCTAAAGCATTCAGGTGGCATTTATAATCTTTGAAACGCATTATGCACATTCTTTTTATATTGACAAATAACCCATCTTTCAATATGTTGCTTTAACTCATATGTTTCTATCCTTCCTTTTGTTGAATAGCACGTTTTTTCCACATGACTGTAGGTATTACATATTTTGAAATGATGTATACATTAAACCTGGACCATAGATTTTTAACATATGCCTTAAATCTCATAATGTACTTAACATTCAGTCTCAATGAAAATACATTTATATTTAGTGAAACATTTATTTTTAAATAAGAGTCAAAGTGCAGTTTGAAAAATAATTACTACTTTTATTATTGAAGACTGTGAGTTGTAAAACACTGAGGAAAATATTTTGGACTTGCATTATAGGGAAAAAATAGACTTCTCAATGAGGAAAATATTTTGGACTTGCATTATAGGGAAAAAATAGACTTCTTAACAATTTTTATTGACTTTAAAGTCATAGTGGATTCCTTTACTCAGAGTCTTGTAAGAGTATTTGTAGCATCATTTTTAATGGTGTGAATGAGGTTTTTTCTCAAGGTTTTACTTAATGCTTTATTTTTCCAGGCAAGATGTATCCAATGACTTTGAAATAAATATTGAAGTTTACAGCTTGGTAAGCTGATAAAGCCTTCTAAAATAATGAAGAGTATATTTTTCTTTACAATATCAGATTATAAATTAATTATGCTTTGGGTTTGTGCATAGGTGCAAAAGAAAGATCCCTCAGGCTTTGATAAGAAGAAAAAAACATCCAAGTCCAAGGTGAGAATTAAAGAAACCCAGTAAAAATATTTTCATCAGAAGTAATAGATATCATCATACCAGTTTTAATTTATGTACAACTTTTAATGATTAGGAAGTTTTTGGATCAGTTTCACGTTCCAATTTGTAGTTACTATGTTAAATAGGTATGAATACTGAAAATAAACTGTGAGTGATCATGATTCTCAGTATAAGTTCCTGATACACTCGGGCTAGATAATTCTATTTTCTCTACATTTACTTGGCAACTTTTATAACTGCTTAAAACTTTTCTCAAGACTTTTCCCTGAGCTCTCTTCTCTCTATGTTCTCTAAACCAGTACTTAATAATTATGTGGTCACTTTGCAGGCATAAGGTTGCTTTCCAGCCTTCCCAGTCTGTGTTCTTTTCTTAAGTCATCATTTTAAAAACTTTTTTTTTTAGCTCTAACAAAAAAGCACTAACAGTATAAGAAAGCCTTAATCAGGGACTCAAGTGTAATGTATTCATATTTAAGAATTAATTACTCAAGGACTCATGTGTAATATATTCATATTTAAGAACTCATTCTTTTTTTTTTTTTTTTTTTTTTTTTTTTTTTTTTTTTTGAGACGGAGTCTCGCTCTGTTGCCCAGACTGGAGTGCAGTGGCGCGATCTCAGCCCACTGCAACCTCCACCTCCCAGGTTCAAGCGATTCTCCTGCCTCAGCCTCCTGTGAAGCTGGGACTACAGGTGTGTGCCACCACATCTGGCTAATTTTTTGTATTTTTAGCAGAGAGGGGGTTTCACCATGTTAGCAAGGGTGGTCTCAATCTCTTGACCTCATGATCCACCCGCCTCAGCCTCCCAAAGTGATGGGATTACAGGCGTGAGCCACTGCTCCCGGCTAAGAGTTAATTATTTTCTATGTAGGAATTTCTCAAGGTTGGATAGTTTTACATTCTGAGACATAATGTTTAATAAGAAATATATATAGTAAGCTATCTTTTCTTTTAGGCTATTACTCCAAAGCGACTCCTCACATCTATAACCACAGTAAGTAGAATTTTTGAGAAATTGAGCTTCCTTGAGAAATCTTCATCTTACCCATACAGTTTTAAATTGGTTAACCATTTCTGAACCTTGAGCACTGTGGAAAATTTTAACATGTACTAATGGGGGGAAATCCCTGTAATTTATGTAGGAAAAGTGTTTTCTGAAATGTATTTCTTATTGTGTTAAAAGAGATGAGTGATTCATATTTAAATATTTGTATCAAATAAGGGAAATAACTTATGTTTCTTCTTCACACCTTTTTTTTTTTTTTAGAAAAGCAACATTCATTCTTCAGGTGAGTGTATCTTGAACTATTTGAAACTTTAGAATAAGGTAAGGAATTAAGCACTTGCATATTTACATATATATAGGCCATCTTGATTTGTGAATGTTTACCTTGATCTCCTTTGGAATAATATTTTCTATGTGAGTTTCTTAGTAACAGGATTACTGGCCAGAGTAGGATGCAGTTTGGTTGCACCTTTGTTAGGTACCACCATAGAGGCACCAGTCATCATGTTATTCAGCTCTAGCAGCGGGTAGCATTACTCTTTACTTCAACTTCTATTGTTCTATAGATTTGTTTTGTGCTTTCCATACTGCAGATTTTACTTCTTTTAGCTTTACTGATCATAACTGGCATTGTATCATGTCAGAAATGCATCTTTCTAGTTCACTGGGAACTGGAATGCCGTTAAGCCAGGAAAGGCCTTCTTTAGAATGACTTTAGGCCTATCTTTTTCTAAAAGGAATTAGGATGGAGCTGGTTTCACTCACTTCCTTTAGGCTATTGGTCTCTTTCTTCTCTGTGGCGCAAGAGAGTTACTAAGAGACCTGTACAGAGATAGTTTCTGCTGCTGATTTTGTCACCCTGCATTATAACTAGCACTGAAGTCTTTTCCATGTTTTTTATCGGGAAGTTGCTTTTTATGCATACATTTTTAGGTCTATGTCTTTAAAAACACATCCATCCCAATTATTAAGGAGTGCTTGTATCTCTTTCATTAGGAAATAAGTTGATTTTTCCCCCCATATTTAGAGATGAAGGAAAATGAGGCAGTTTTTTTTTCTCTGTGGCAGCTTAATTTTCTTCTACTGGGATGGGGTGAGGAATTGTTACTTATACTTAACAAAAGTCATTCTGAACTAAACTTAATTTCCTCGTTCTTCACAGTCATGGCCAGTCCAGGAGGTCTCAGTGCTGTGCGAACCAGCAACTTCGCCCTTGTCGGATCTTACACATTATCATTGTCTTCAGTAGGAAATACTAAGTTTGTTCTGGACAAGGTAATCCAACTTTATTTCTAAGGGTGTGGTGTTTTCTTTTTAATCTTAGAAAAATTAGCTCAATGGAAATGCCACAATGCTTTTAGGTATTTGAAATCTTCAACTGAAAACATATGTTCTTAGAATTGCACATTTTTGCTAGGTATGAGTGTACCTAAATGTTTTTTTTTTTTTTTGTCTTGGAAGTATGTCTCCCTTTTAATAGTTAGAACTTCAGTGAATGCTTGCTTATTCTAAGTGTCACTTCTGACTAAAGAAGTATTACTTCCTGCATTTAGATGTTAAGTTTATAATTTTAAAACATAATATCTTGCCTATTTCCATTTCTGTGTGTTTTTTTTGTTTGTTTTTTTGTTTTTTTGTTTTTGAGACAGGGTCTCACTCTGTCACCTAAGTTGGAGTGCAGTGGCCTGATCATGGCTCACTGAAGCCTCAGCCTCGCGGACTCCCACCTTAGCCTTCCAAGTAGCTGGGACTACAGGCGTGTGATGCCACGCCCGGCTAATTTTTACTATTGTTTTGTAGAGATGGGGTTTCATCATGTTGGCTAGGCTGGTCTCGAACTCCTGGGCTCTGGCCGTCTGTCTGCCTTGGCCTCCCAAAGTGCTGGGATTATAGGTGTGAGCCACCTTGCCTGGCCAGCCTATTTGAACCTATATTTTGAAATGAACAATATTTTATGAATTTAGTTTTGACAAGATAGTGAAAGGTAGATTAACCTCTTAGAAAAGTACTTATGAATCTAAGAGATTTCCTTCTCATACTTCCTTTTCATATTAGAAGCTTCAAAAATCAGATCTGTGTTAACATCACTATTGAGTCTTTTTTTCACCAAGACTATTTTAAGGAGTGAGACAACTAGAGGCAAATTTTATTTCTTGGGTTGACTTCTATATAATACAGTGATAATTTATATTATCATGTGAGATTTCTGTAGTGAGAATATAGAGATGAAGAAGTATAAAAATTAGAAGCCCTGGTTTCTAGTATTTACCCTTAGTGATTTACTCTTTAACATTGAGCAAAGTCACCTCATCTCTCTAGGGTCTTGTTTTCCAGTACAGAAATATTAGGTTAGCCTGAAACAATCTAAAATTCTATGAAATGCTTTCTTTTAGTTGATGGACAAAAAGCAGCCTGTATTTGAAGTTTTGATTACTATTAATGCATGAATGTGTTTTAACAAGTTAATTTTAAAAATTTTTGTAACTTTTTATTTAGTAATTCAGCTACTTTAACCAGTTGAGTGATCCTGGGTCTTTTTTTCTCTGTCTCTTATTTTGTCTGTTTTAGATAAATTATGATGTAAGAGAGCGAGAGCTACTGGGCTATTTGTTCCAGGAAAAGGTTGCCATTATTTTCTTTGCTTGAAATTAATGAGCTTAAAAATCAATCCTTAATTTTTGATCTACATATATTTGTTTTACTAACTATCTTTTTGTTTACTTTGAATAATTAAGGACATTATGTACATTATTCTATCATGAGACTCTTATAGATGGGTGTCTTTTTCTCCACTCTCTATACTTTAAAACCTTCTTTGAAAGTTTTCTATTTTTTCAATGCATGTTTGGTGTTTGGGTCTTTTTCCATATTCTTTCTTCTCTCTTATAGTTCGTTATAATCCTATATTCACATCAATATTGATTTTTCTAGGTACAATTAGAATACCAATTAGTAACTATATTTAAAACTAAAAATTATTCAATATTTTTGACCTCCTGTATACTGGAAGAGCTATTGGTGATGTTTTAAATAAAAGCAGATTTTTTTTTTTTTTTTTGAGACGGAGTTTTGCTCTGTCACCCAGGCTGGAGTGCAGTGGCGTGATCTTGGCTCACTGCAACCTCCGCCTCCTGGGTTCAAGCGATTCTCCTGCCTCAGCGTCCCAAGTAGCTGGGACTACAGGTGCATGCCACCACATCTGGCTAGTTTTTGTATTTTTAGTAGAGGCAGGGTTTCACCATATTGGCCAGGCTGGTCTCGTGCTCCTGACCTCAAGTGATCAGCCCTCCTTGGCCTCCCAAAGTGCTGGGATTACAGGTGTGAACACTGTGCCTGGCCAAAAGTAGAAAATTTTTACGGTCTAAATTGGCTAGTAGGTATATTGCTAGATAGATGACCCTTTGCTTGTTAATTTTGAAATTATAATACATTTAGCATTGAAATTATACTGAATATAATAATATATTTTGGAAGACTTTTTAAAGTTTTTGTTTTGAGATAGAGTCTCACTCTGTCACCCAAGCTGGAGTGCAGTGGCGCGATCTCGGCTCACTACAGCCTCCATCTCCCAGGTTCAAGCAATTCTCATGCCTCAGCCTCCTGAGTAGCTGGGATTACAGGCGTGCACCACCATGCCCAGATAATTTTTGTATTTTTAGTAGAGACAGGGTTTCACCATGTTACCCAGGCTAGTCTTGAACTCCCAACCTCAGGCGATCTGCTCGCCTTGGTCTCACAAAGTGCTGGGATTACAGGAGTGAGCCACTGCGCCCATCTAAAGATCTTTAATATTCTTGTAAAGGTCAGTTACAAACATTCTGTTGGTTAAAGAGATGCTAGTTAACAAAATGCTGGATGGTATTTTTTATTTTATTTTAAATTCTTAAAATAGGATTTGCAAATTAGATAACCATAAGAATTGGGATTTTACGAACTGTGTTTTTTACTCAGTATTGTCACATAGCCAGTTTCTACATATGTAAGAGATTTCATTAATCTCTAAAATGAAAGAGATTTCAATGACATATCTTAAATATAGAGTGTTCTTTTAAAAACTTTTTTGGCTGCCATTTTGAATCAAAATGTCACATTTACAAATTAAAATTAAATTATATTCCCATTCACTTAACTCCTTTGAATTTATAACTTAAATAGCCAACCACATGATTGAGTGCAAAATCAAACCACTCAATTTAATTTGTTGTGTCTTTTACTCTCGAGACTCCTTCTCAGTCAGATACAGTACAATTTAGAAGTAAAATCTGGAACAAATTTTGTGCTTTTCTGAGTGAGGAGGGGAAGCAAATATTTGTTCCAATTGCCTGGGTTTGATGTAGGAGAATATTTAAAATAGTTAAGTTTGAATGGTCTTGAAGTTGGTGGGAAAAATTTAAGGCTTTCTATACTCATGTAATAATCCTATTTAATTGTCACTGAAAGAGTATACATGTCTTTCCTGCCTTATCAGATACTGTCAGTACAAGGCAGTCTTGGTTTATTTTACTGGTGCCTTGACCAGTAATACAACAATCACAGGGGTTATCTGTGAGGTCCTTCCAGAGTGGAATTTCTGTTGAGGTTAATCCAGTTGGTTTGCTCTACGGATTTAGGACACCACTGTCAGTGGATTTCCATTTTATTTGAGGCTATTCAGATCTGATTTAAAGCCTGGCATCCTGGAATTTAAATTACAAATCTTAGTGAGTCAGACTTTCAAACCCTTTCTTTAAATAGGGAATCCAAAACAGTCATAGTTTTATTATACTATTATAGATAAAGGGAGAAGGATGCCCCAAAGTTCCTCTTCTGACTTAAAGGAACCTCATAGGTATTTATACCTTTTAGGAAATAGAAATGTCAATTTAAATATTATTAGAGCAAACAATTTTGAAGTAAAACAACCAATTAGGATTATACAGTTTTGGGATTGAAGAAAATGGTTAGGCATTCTGGTATGCCCTAAACTATCCAGTTTATACCTGTTGGCCTTGTGTAATTATTAATGGTGCCCCTTTCACCCTCAAAAATATCCCAGCATATAACACATTACACAGTCTCCCTGGTTGTAGGTTATATTTTACAGCTCTTAACATAATCTTTGAAGTGTGGATGTCTTAAAAGACTCCTTTGTTAAACACAAAACAGAATAGGATCATACATTTTTACACAAGTCTCCCTCCACACTCAACTAGGGGGAGGGGTAGTAAACTTGACGTTTTTGTGAATATTTTCAATTTACTTCTTTATCAGGACAAGCTTCTAACCAAAAATATTGTCTACTTTTCCTCAGCTACAGAGTAAGAGGGCACATTTTCTTCTCATTGTTCTGATTTTTGTTATCAGTAGCATGCTCTGTGCTAAACAATGGAATTCTGTTAAATAGCATTGAGAGGAAAGAGCCTAAGGAACTTAAAACTCACTGTAAGGAAAAGCAAAAAGGGAATTTTTACAAAATAGGATGATGAGGCATATGATGTTTTGGTTCTGCATTGTGGATCGGTTTCAAATTTGGGCAGTTGGAGGTTCATCTCATGAAATTAGTCTACTGAAATTTATACTTTTTGTCTTAGAATTCCCCCTTTAAGTTATCTTTGCTATGTTAGAGGGTCAAATCATTGGAAACTAATTATACTAAAAACTCAAATTTAGACTTAACTAAGATTAATCCAGTTGGGATGCCATTCTTTTTCCCTGGGCAATAGAAATGACAGACACTTCCATCTTCCTTTCTATCTTGACTCAGAAGTCAATATTACTTTAGATATCTGTCTATCTATCTATCTATCTATCTATCTATCTATCTATCTATCATATATATATGTGTGTATGTATATGTGTGTGTGTGTGTGTATATATATATGTTACCATTTTATTCTTGATTTCAGGGACAAATCATTGGTGGAACCAATCCAGGCCTTGTATAACCAAAAGACTAGCAGTTGGCGTTTATCTTTTCCCTTCAAGGCTTGGGTGTTAGCAGCTTTATAGATAAGGGCAGTTCTGATCATAAACCCACTTACCTTTACACAAAACAGGAGTTAGCCTATCCCTTCTGCCTTAAATTCTGGTTCTCACTTCCTTGCTAATAAATGTCCCTTGTGGCTTTCTTTTTTCTTTTATTCCCCCCCAGAATAGGGCACTTTTATCTGAATTAAAAATTTGTTCAGGTTGGGCACTGTAGCTCATACCTACAATCCCAACACTTTGGGAGGCCAAAGTGGGAGGATTGTTTAAAGCCAGAAGTTCAATACCAGCCTGAGCAACATAGATAATGAAAAAAGTTTTTTTTCATCAAAGAATGAAAAAGTATTAGCTGGGTGTGGTGGTACGCACCTGTAGCCCTAGCTATTCAGAAGGCTGAGATGGGGGAATTGCTTGAGCCCAGAAGTTCAGAAGTTCAAGGCTGCAGTGAGCTATGATCACGCCACTGCACTTCAGCCTGAGTGACAGAGTGAGACCTTGTTTTGGAAAACAATAACAAAAAACAAACTTGTTCAGGCAGATATCCTTTTTCTTCATTGATTTTCTTGATGTTGTCTGGGAACTCATCTCCTGTCTCATTTGGTAGAAGCTGCTTCTTCTGTTGTATCTTGACATTTTTAAAGCCTCTTTCTAAAATTATCAAACCATCCTTTGCTGGCATTAAATATTCAATGAAGATCCTTCACCTTCCTTTAATCCTATATTAGAGTCTATAGGTGTGTCTTTCTTATAGCAATCCTGCACTCACATAAAAACTGTATTTTCAATATAAGATCAAAATGTATTTCACAAAAAGTGCATCTTTATATTTGTTTACATTTCTCCTGACTGAATGGCGCCATGTACAGTCTGTGTAAGTTATAGAAAACGTTTGCCAACTCCTAGTCTACCATTTTGTTATTTGTTTTCTATTTGTTTCATCTGTTCTTTACTGCTTTGTTTTTCCTTTCCTGCCTTCTTCTGGATTAATTGGGTATTTTGGTAATCCTTTTTAATCTCCTCTTTTGGATTTTTTAGCTATACTTACCTGTTTTTGTTTTTTAAGGCATTGGTAGGAAATAATGTATGCATCCTTACCTTATTAAAGTCTATTTTGAAATACTGTTACACTGCTTCATGTAACTTACAATATGAACCTCACAACAGTATAGTTCAGTTTCCCATCCCAGTATATTTTACTTCTTTGTTATAAACCACACAATGCACTGTTGTTACTTTTTCTTTAATCAGTTTTTTTCTTTTTTAAGAGATGGGGTCTTGCTATGTTTTCCAGGCTGGCCGTGAAGTCCTGGGCTCAAGCCATCCACCTGCCTTGCCTCCCAAAGTGCTGGGGTTACAGGTGTGAACTACTGTGCCCAGCCTCTTGAATCAATTTTTAAAAGAAACTTTTATATTTTTATAAAGTGGTCCTTATATTTACCATTTCTGGTGTTCTTCCTTCTTGTAGATTGAGAATTCCATCTGAAATCATTGTCCTGTCAAGAAGAACTGTCTTTATTATTTCTTGTAATATAGTTCTGCTGGAAATAAAATCTCTAGGTTTTGTTTGTCCAGAAATGTTTTTATATTGCCTTAATTTCTGAAGGATATTGTCACTGGGACTGCTAAGTTGACAGGTTTTTATCTTTTCAGCTCTTTAAAGATGTTAATTTATTGTTTATGGCTTTAATTGTTTCTAATAAGAAGTCAGCCAGCCATCATTCTTTTCTGTTTTTTTATTTTGCATTTTTAACGGTTTGATTTTAATGTGCCTATGTGTAGTTTTCTTTGTATTTATCCTGTTTGGTTTCACTGAGCTTTATGATCTGTAATTAGTTGTTTTATAAGTCTTAGCAAATACTCAGCCATTGTCTCTTAAAGTTATTTCTTCTGCCCTGCTCTCTCCTTTCTGAAACTCCAGTTAATGTAGACTAGTGACTATTTTTCTACAGGTCTGTGACATTCTTTTTGGTTTTCATTTAATTCTTTTTTTCTTTGTGCTTCATTTTTGATGGTTTCTATTTATCAGTTCTTCATGTTCACCTGTTTTTTTCTTGATGTGATCTAGGCTTTGAAGCCTAGCCAATGCATTTTTAAATTCAGACTTTTTTTTTTAGTTCTGAAATTTTCATTTGGATCTTTTTTTACGGTTTCAATTTCTCTGCTGAAGTTCTCCATTTTCTCACTAATTTTTCTCCATCTTTTCATCTAAATATTTTAATGTTGTATAAATGTTTTTGTTTTCTAATTCTAACGTTTAGATCATCTGTGGATCTGCTATTGACAGGATTTTTTTTCCCTTGATAAGCTCCATGTTTTCCTACTTTTTCACATGTCTTGTAATTTTTTAACTGTAGGCCAGATATTATATTATAAAAGAACAGTAGAGACTGAAATAGGTAATACCTTGTTCTTTTGTCTTTCAGACAGTATAGATTAGGGACTGGTCTCTTATGTAATCAGAAACTGAGCTGAAATTAGGCTATGGATAGATTTGGTTCAAGTTTTGTTTTAAATGCTTTGAGAATGGTTTCAGGCCCCACCTTTGAGCAGAACTTTGAGATCTAAGTACTGCACGTCTACAAGATTTCTCTCTGCTTTTTAGACATGTCTTCAACCATCACGTCTCAGCAAAATTCCTGTTGGGGAGAATTGGCAGGTAGGGAGAGCTAGCTCTGCCTCTGCTTCTTGAGATGCCTGTCTACCTCAGCCTGTGCTCAACCATTGAAGGCTCAACTGGTTTCACCTTTTCCCTGCAAAATTTGTTGCTTATGGCAAGGTTCCTCCTCTGCTAAGTTGCTAAGAATATTTTCTTACATGTTTAGGTTCCTTTTCTTTAAAAATACTTCTTTTTGGCCAGGCACAGTGGCTCATGCCTGTAATCCCAGCACTTTGGGAGGCCGAGGCGGCTGGGTCACTTGAGGTCAAGAGCTCAAGACCTGCCTGGTGAACATGATGAAACCCCATCTCTATTAAAAATACAAAAATTAGCCAGGTGTAGTGGTGCATGCCTGTAACCCCAGGATTACAGGAGAGGCTGAGGCGCGAGAATTGCTTGAACCTGGGAGGCGGAGGTTGCAGTGAGCCAAGATTATGCCACTGCAGGCTGGGTAACAGAATGAGACTCTGTCTCAAAAACAAAACAAAAAAAAAACACTTGTTTTTGTTGTGTAAATGGACATGCATGAAAAAATCACCTATAGCAACAGAAAGCGTATCATTGGTTTCCTGGAGATGGGAATACAGGGAGGCAGGATTATGGGAGGGAGCTTTAGAGGGTGATGGAAATGTTCATTATTATGATTGTGGTCAAGGTTTCATGGGTTATAATATACATATATCAAAATTCATCAAACCCTACACTTTAAATATGTTCAATTTATTGTACTCAATATAGTTGTAAAAAGATGATGTTCAGTTAATTATAGACACCTTAAGTGTAGCATTCAGTGAGTTTTAACAAATGAATACACCTATATAACCAAAACCTAGTCAAGATAAGGGACATTTCCATCACTCCCATCTAGTCAATCCCAACCACTACAGGCAACCATTCTTCTCATCTCTGTTTTCACCCTAGATTCGTTTTGCTTGTTCTTGAGCTTCATTTATTGTTTTTATTTTTTATTTTTATCTTTTAAAAAAGAAAATAGAGATGGGGGGTGTCTCACTATGTTGCCCAGGCTGGTCTTGAACTCCTGGGCTCAAGCGATCCTCTTGCCTCAGCCTCCCAAAGTTCAGGGATTACACATGTGAGCCACCATACCTGGGCTTGAACTTCATTTAAGTGGAATCAAAGAATGTGTACTCTTTTGAATCTAATTTCTTTTGCTCAGCGTGATGTTTTTAAGATTTATCCATGCTGCTGTTTATGTTAGTAGTTCATTGTTTTTAAAAAATAATGTATTGAAATGAAATTCATGTAACCAAAGTAACAATTTTAAGGTAAACAATTCAGTGGCATTTAGTACATTCACAATGTTGTTCAAAATACCTCTGTCTAATTCGAAATATTTTTATGTCTCTAAAAGTAAAAAGTCTTACTCATTAAGCAGTCTTTGCCCATCTTTCCTCCCCCGAGCCCCTGACAACCATAAATCTGCATTTGGTTTCTATGGACGTATCTATTCTGTATATTTCATATAAATGGAATCATCATACAATATGTAACTTTTTATGTCTGGCTTATTTCCTGTAGTGTAATGTTTCGGAAGTACATCCATGATGTAGCATGTATTAGAACTTCATTTCTTTTTATGGCTGAATAATATTCTATTATATGTATATACAGCATTTCATTTATCTGTTCATTCATTGATAGATATTTGGGCTGTTTCCGCATTTTGCCTATTGTGAATAGAGCTGCTTTGAACATGTGTGTGCATGATTTGAGTACCTGTTTTCAGTTCTTTTGTACGTATACATAGGATATACATAGGAGCAGAATTGTGGGATCGTATGATAATTATTTTTAGGAACCGCTAAACTCTTTTTCAAAGCGTCTAGACCATTTGATATTTCTACCATTAATGTGGGTTCCCATTTTCCTACATCTTTTCCATTGTTTATTTTCTGTTCGTTTTATTTTTAAATTATAACCATCCTAGTGGGTGTGAAGTGGTTCCTCATTGTAGGTTTGATTTGAACTTCCCTAATGACTGTTGATGTTAAATGTCTTTTCATGTGCTCATTGGAAGATAAAATGTGTATCTTTGAAGAAATGTCTATTCAAGTCCTTTGCCAAATTTTCAGTTTGGTTTGTCTGAGTTGTTTTAGTTGGGTTGTCTTTTTGTTACTGAGTTGTAAGAGTTTTCTTTGTATATTCTGGATATTATCAGATATATAATTGGCAAATATTTCAAACCATTCCATAGACTGTCTTTTCACTTTCTTGATAAAGTGCTTTGATGTGCAAAGGTCTATAATTTTTTTTATTGTGGTAAATAATACATGGTATTTATCTTTTGAAGAAATTTTTAAGTATACAGTGAATTATTGTGAACTATAAGCATTATGTTATATAGCAGATCTATAGAATTTTCTTCATTTTGCATGACTGAAATTCTATACTCGTGGAACTGCAGCTCCTCATATTCTCCCCCCCCATCCCTGGCAGCCACTACTGTAGTTTCTGCTTCTATGACGTTGGCTACTTTGAAGATTTCATATGTTGCTTTTCAGCCTTTTGGGTAAGGTCAAATGTAGATACTTCATGATAAGTGGAGTCGTGTAGTGTTTGTCTTTCTCTGACTAGCTTATTTCATTTAGCATAATGTCCTCAAAGTTTGTTCATGTTGTAGCATATGACAGGATATCCTTTTTCTATGCTAAAGAATTTTTCATTGTATGTATGTACCACATTTTTTTGGCCTCTTCATTTATTGATGGGCACTTAGATTATTTCCATCTCTTAGCTATTGTGAATAATGCTGCAATGAATGTGAGAGTGCAGATAGCACTTCAAGAACCCATTTCAATCCTTTTGATAAATACCTGCAAGTGGGATTGCTGGGTTATATGGTAGTTTTATTTTTTCATTTTTTTGTGTGGAACCTCTGTAATGAAAGGTTCTTAATTCTGTTGAAGTCTAATTTATCTATTTTTTCCTCATGTTGCTTGTGCCTTTGGTATCATATCTGAAAATCCATTGCTAAATCCATGATCACAAAGCTTTACCTCTATGTTTTCTTTCTAAGAGTTTTATTTTATTTTATTTTTAAAATTTTTTTTCAAGAGTTTCACTCTTGTTGCCCAGGCTGGAGTGCAGTGGCACAATCTTAGCTCACTGCAACCTCTGCCTCTGGGTTCAAGTGATTCTCCTGCCTCAGCCTCCCGAGTAGCTGGGATTACAGGCATGTGCCACCATGCTGGCTAATTTTTGTATTTTTAGTACAGATGGGATTTCACCATGTTGAAGGTGAAATCCCTTCAAGGCCAGGCTGATCTTGAACTCCTAACCTCAGGTGATTCACCCGCCTCAGCCTCCCAAAGTGCTGGGATTACAGGCGTGAGCCACCGCGCCCAACCTTTATAAGAGTTTTATAATTTTAGCTCTCATACTTAGGATATTATCCATTTGGGTTTAATTTTTATAAATGGTATGAGGTGAAGGTCCACCATCACTCTTGGTGGGTGTAGATATCTAATTTTCTCCGCACCATTTTTTGAAAAGGCTGCTCTTCCGCTTTAAATGGTCTTGGCATCCTTGTCAAAAATCAGTTGGCCATAAGATGTATGGGTTTATGTCTGGTCTCTCAATTCCATTTCTTTTGTCCATATGTCTGTTCTTATGCCAGCACCACACTGGTTTTTTTGATTTTGTTTCTTTGAGACAAAGTTTTGGTCTTTTGCCCAGGCCAGAGTGCAGTGGCATGATCATAGCTCACTGCAACCTTAAACTTTTGGACTCAAGTGATCCTCCTGCCTCAGCCTTCCAAGTAGCTGGTACTACAGACATCTGCCACCACACCTGGCTAATTTTTTCATGTTTAATAGAGACGAGGTCTCGCTATGTTACCCAGGCTGGTCTTGAGCTCCTGGGTTCGAGTGATCCCCACTCCTTGGCCTTCCAAAGTGCTGGGATTACAGGCGTGAACTACTATGTCCAGCCAGCCCACACTGCTTTGATTACCAAAGTTTTGCGTTACGTTTTGAAATTGGGAAATATGATTCCTTCAACTTTGTTCTTAATTTTCAAGATTGATTTAGTTGTTTGGGGTCTCTTGCAATTACATATGAATTCAAGGACTGGCTTTTCCATATCTGCAGTTTATTGTTCTTTATTGCTGGATGGTATTGTGTGGTGTGAATTTACAGGTTGGTTTATCAGTCTCTTATTGAGTATATTCACCTGTTGATGGAGAATAGATAAACCCAAATATTGTCTTCTGTTTTCTTTCTCACATTAACTTGAGACTTAGGGCTTTTCGTTTTGTCAAGCTTTACCTTAAATGAATTTATTCTTCAAAAGTATTTGTTGGTAAGGAACCAATGGCTTTTTGGCCATGTCTTTTATATTCCAACTTTAGAAAATGCTCTGTTTTCAAGTTGTAATAGTCTCTGTTCATGATTTATACATGATTTATCAAGAAAAATCACACTTTGAACCTGTTTTGCAAATAATTTACCTGTTTTCTTTGCAGGTCCCCTTTTTATCTTCTTTGGAAGGTCATATTTATTTAAAAATAAAATGTCAAGTGAATTCCAGTGTTGAAGAAAGAGGTTTTCTAGTAAGTAACATCACTTAGTGTTTAACTTCCTTTTTTCCATTTTGTGAAATACAGACTTGTTTCCCATAGGAATGAAATCCTTTGTGATTAAGTAATAAGTTGGTTCAGTAAAGATTTGTTTTATGTCCTTTATATGCCAGTCACTGTGCTGCCATTGGAATGTAAAAGACCACAAAAAATAATCCTCTGCTCATGAGCTTTTAGTTTAGAAGGGAGAAATACAAATGAACAGACAAGCACAATATAATACTCTAATAGGAGAAAACAGGGTGCATCGGTGTCAGTTGGTGGGACACCAGGTCTTGACTGTGTGTGGGGTGGGATAAAGGGAACTGCTGAGAGAAGTAATTTCTAAACTGAGTAAGTTAATCCGGGAGAAAGATGAGAAGTGCTTCAGATAGGGGGAGAATGTACAGTGGCTTGAAGGGCCCTTCTTTGTCACTCCTACCCAAAGAAAAGAAGGATGACACATGCAGACAGTGGAAGGTATTTCAGGATAGCTAGAGCTTAGAGTTTGAGTGCATGCATGTGATTGGTGGGTGGGGAATGAGGAGGAAAGTGTGGTTAGGGGAAATGGGGCGAGAGTTCAAGGGCCTTTTAAAGAATTTGGACTTTATCCTAGAGTCAGTGAGTTACTCTTATAGGATTTTAAGCAGAGGAAATTATCCAACTTGGGATTGAGAAAATCATTCTGACCAATGTGGAAAGCAGATTGGAGAATGACAACCCCGAAGAAGACTAGTCAGTTCCCACCAATGTGGGAAATTTTAATGAGTTAAGTTTTACATGATTTGAATTTTAGATGCCTGGAAACGTGTGAAAGTTCTGGGTTTGGAGCTCAAGACAGACATTTAGTAGAGGTAAAGATGTGGATATCTGCAGCATGGGGAAGCCCAGGGCAAGTGAGGGAAGCAGAGCCAACTCACTGGAGGAGTGCCAGCATTGAAAGGACGGATGGAAGGAGGGAAGCCTCAGAGGAGACTGCAGGGAGAGAAACGGAGAATCTAGCATCATGGTTGTCAATAGAAGAGAACATTGAAAGGGGGGAGTGGTTAAGTTAGATCAGATTCTGTTAGGACTGTTGGACTTATTACTGGGTGATCATTCTGGCGCAGGTGAGGGCAGATGCTAGACTGCAAATGGGTCCAGAGTGAGTGGGAGATGAGGAATGAGCACAGGAGCTTGGAAACTCTTGGAAGCACTTTGGCAGTGAAGGAGTAAGGAGAGAAGAGTGTTGTGCTTGCAGAGGTATGTAGGGTGAAAGGAGGATTTTGTCAACATTTTGTTAAGATGGGAGAGACGTAAGCGGCTTTAAATGTAGATGGGTAGCTTCTAATAGGGCCAAAGAGATTGAAGATAGAGGCCATGGAGGACCTGATCTAGGGCTTATGGGGTAATTCATAGAGCAAGGTCATGAGAATGGGAAGAATTAAGCCCAAGCCACAATTCACAGGATTTATTTGATACAGAATTTACAGTTTTCTCATTATCAGAGGAGGAAAGTATGTGTGTAGAATGCATAGAAGATTGTGAGTATGGTACAAGAAGTAGAGAAAATCCACTTGCTTTGGTGTTCTCTGTGAAGCAAGAACTTGAATGATGCAAGGGATGTTACAAGTCAGTTTGTAACTGCTGTCAAAGTTTCAGAAAGAAGAGCTAGATAGTAAGGAAAGCCTGGTGGTCTAAGTAACTGTAGCCGACTTCCCAAGGATTGGGAATTGCTACTTATTAACAGTATTTTTTCCTTCCTAATTAGGTTTTATCACATATAAATCCAGCAGGTGGCACTAGATAGTCTTGGAAGAGTGTAAATTTCTGACTTGAAGGCAGTGTTTGCCTAATGACCTTTTCATGTAAACATTTTTATATTTTATTGTCGATGCCTTTAGCAATGGATAGGCTCTGTTAAGATAGCTGGTCCATTTGCATATATCGTCTCACCTAATTAGTTTTTTAGATGGGCTCTTAACGAGCTTGTTAGATCTCTTCAAGTTTACTCTGTCTTGAATCCTGTAGCCCATTCTTCTCACATCCACACTTACAAAAATGTAGTAAGAAAGAGCTCTGGATTCCCCGACATAACTTCTGTCCTCTGCCTAAACATTGCATTTTAATTGCCTCTACCCCCTATAAAAAATTAGAGGTAGTAATGGAAATGTAAGCTCCTCAGCTCAGCTTCCTTTCCTGATGTGCCAGGGCTGCCCTGGAGGAGGGTGACTCCAACCAAAAACACAGGTAAGTGGTTCTGACAGGGTGCCGGGCTAGCTCTGCCTCCACTGAGGAGCAGCAAGAGGCAGGCGCTCCGGATTGGCAGCCAGAAGTTTCCATTTTTGTGGTCTGTGTGATGTCACAATTTCCTTGGCCCTCTGTTTCCTCAGCTATAGAAATGAAAAGGCTGTCCTTTTCTTATTCCTCTCTGATTATAGTAGGATGTCATAATAGCTGGTGTTAATCTTGTTTATCAAAAGTTACCTTGTCTGTTTATTACCTTTATGATGTAAAAGGTGAACGTTAACACAGGAGGGAGCTGGTGAGTGATTTGTGTTAACTTTCGTGCTTGAGATTGAAATAACAATATGCCTTTCTTTCTTCCTTGGGGAGCTGTAAGCAGTGTTGCCTAGAAAAAGGCTGCTTTGGGAGGAAAATGGAAGGATTGGGGAGGAGGAAAAAGGTGAGGCAGGAGAGCATATGGTTGGAGCAAGCCAATTAATCTGAGGTGTCAGTCTAGCTTGGTAACATTTGCTCCCACACATCATGGCCAGAAATTAGACTCTTGATTCAAGCCACCTTTCGGGAAATTTACATAAAACAGTGAATTGAGAAGAGTGTATATCCTATTGTCATAGGGTTGGAGTAAGGACTAGTTGAGATAATTTAAAAATACCTAGAGGAGTAGTTGAGATAATTTAAAGATATGCTTAGAATGGTTCCTCACAGCAACAACCAAGTAATACTAGTTTATTCTTAGCTTCTCAACAATCAGAGAAGTAAAGTTGGAATATGAAGGTAATCTAAAATCAAACGCAAAGATGTCTTTGGATCATCTGTATCAGAGGGCAGCACAGCAGCCCTCACTCACTGTTTTTGTAGTCTTTGATTGGAACATAGGCTGATCTGCTTACTTAGCATCTGTGGCTGCTTCTGTGCCACAGCAGCTGAGCTGAGTAGCTGTGGCAGGGACCGTATGGCCCAAAGTCTAAAATATTTACTCTCTGGCCCTTATAGAAAAGGTTTCCCTGATCTACAGCATTGTTATGTTTTTACCTTGCTTTGTTCTTTAACACAGAAGTTCCCAGATGAATGTTGTTTTTTTTTTATTTTTATTTATTTATATTTTTATATATTTTTTTGAGACGGAGTCTCACTCTGTCACCCAGGCTGGAATGCAGTGACGCGATCTTGGCTCACTGTAAGCTCCATCTCCCGGGTTCACGCCATTCTCCTGCCTCAGTCTCCTGAGTAGCTGAGACTACAGATGCTCACCGCCACACCTGGCTAATTTTTGTATTTTTAGTAGAGATGGGATTTCACTGTGTTAGCCAGGATGGTCTTGATCTCCTGACCTCATGATCCGCCCGCCTCGGCCTCCCAAAGTGCTGGGATTACAGGTGTGAGCCACTGCGCCTGGCCTTTTTGTTTGTTGTTTTTTTAAAATTAAAAGTGAGGGCTTCTATATAGATTAGGGCTCTGTTATGACTATAACTAAAAAATAGTGGGGGAAAAACTCTTAGCTTATACTTACCCTGTTTAAGTGGAAGTGCTTCCGTGGAACAAAACCAGATGTTATTAGTTGCCTATTCTGGAGTCCTGTTTCTAGCCAACACTACTGCCTTGCCTACCTTTAGCATATAGCTAGCATTCCTAAGGACAAACGCCTGATGGCAGGGAGGCACCACTTCAAGCGTATCTCACGGCCCAGCAGCGGGCTTGGAGTTGTGATGTTTATCATGGTTATTGACCAAGGCCTATGATCATAAGTTAACTCTTTTCTAATCCTGTTAGAAAACTTGATCTCCTGAATAAAGATTAAATGCCAGTCTTGCATATTAAGATAGGTTTAACTTAATATGTTATCATTAGTTTTTTAAAATATATAAGGTATGGTAATTTTGTATTATTAATTCTCCAACACTTGAGGCATTTCTGTTGTTTAAGGAGCATTTGGTTAGGGACACTATACTTTTTAAAAGTCTAAAACTAGGTAGAGGTATTTAATTTAGGGTTGATATCTGAATGTTTTTAAATGCTTGTAGATGACGTTGAAGTAAATTTCTGATATGAATAATCAGTGATTTTTATTACTAAGATAAAAGACATGATAAAAAAACATACAAATAGGTTTTGAGATATGAAATATGTCAACATACTACAGTTAGTGTACAGAATCAGCATTTCATTGTTAGGACATTTTCCTCAACTTTCTAAAGCCAGCATTTCAATTGACTTTTCCAGACCATATTTGAAGATGTTAGTGGTTTTGGTGCCTGGCATCGAAGATGGTGTGTTCTTTCTGGAAACTGTATATCTTATTGGACTTATCCAGATGATGAGAAACGAAAGGTAATTTAAATAGTACTGTTTAGTGGTGAAAGCCCTGATTGACTTTCGTGTAGTGTTCATGCAAATGTTCCCTCTGGCCCCCATTCACTCACCCAAATTAATAACCCTTTTTGTGTACTCACTAAGCCATTAAAAATGTTCTTGTTGGCCAGGCGCAGTGGCTTACGCCTATAATCCCAGCACTTTGGGAGGCCAAGGCAGGCAGATCACCTGAGGTCAGGAGTTCGAGACCAGCCTGGCCAACATGGCGAAATCCTGTCTCTGCTAAAAATACAAAAATTAGCTGGGTGTGGTGGCAGGTGCCTGTAATCCCAGCTACTCAGGAGGCTGAGGCAGGGGAATCTCTTGGATCCAGGAGACCAAGGTTGCAGTGAGCTGAGATCACGCCACGGCACTCCAGCCTGAGCGACAGAGCAAGACTCCGTCTCAAAAAAAAAAAAAAAAAAAAGTTTTTGTTGTAGGGGTGTGTGTGTGTGTGTGTGTGTGTGTGTGTGTGTGTGATAATCCTTTAAAATTTTTATATCCTATCCATTCCCTATGATTTGACCACTCTTAAAATACCTTAACATGTATATTTTTCCTTCTTTTCTACTGGATGTTTAATTATATTTTTTGTTGACATTTGAAGTTGGAAATGTTTTAAATTTAATTTTTTATCTTGTTAGTTAGGGTAAAACAGTAATGGAAACCCACCCACAGGAACAGTGGTTTGTATTTTGTTTCTAAAATTTAATAATAGGATTTTGTGTAATATATCATGTTTTTAAAGAAGTTAATATCATTGCCCAAGTAACATTATTTATTATCCCCAAACTGGAAAATAGAAATAAGCAGAATTAAAAAGGAAAATCATCCATAATAGACATAGCTATTGTTCATATTTTGGTTAGATATGTTTTCAGACTTTTAAAATGTATAATATATAATAATTATTCATTTATGAATATTTTTAAAAGGAAAAGCATGCTTTTTATAATCTGATTTTTTACTTGATAAAATATTCTAACATCTTTCAGCATCAGTAAAGATAAGTCTAATGCTGTGTTGGATAGCTATGTGTGTTACACTGTAGTCATTACAATTATTAATATTTTAAAAATTTGTGAAATGTTTGAGACATCCAAAAGGGCATAAAATAATTTCATCAACCTCTGTGTTATTATTCCAGTTGAAGCTCCCCATGTAATTCTCTCTCCCGCAGAGATAACTTCTACCCTAAAATTGTTTATTGTTCCCGTGCACTTATTTAAATTTTTATTATACAGATTGAATATCCCTTATTCATAATCCTTGGGATTTAGAGGTGTTTCAGATTTGGGATTTTTTTTTTTTTTCAGATTTTGGAATATTTGCATTATACTTGCCAATTAATTATTTCCTAATCCAAAAATTCAAAATCTGAGATGCTCCAATGAGCATTTCCTTTGAGCATCATGTTGACTCTCAAAAAGTTTTGGATTTTGGAGCATTTCAGATTTCAAGATTTTCAGATTTTGGATGTTTAACCTGTACATGTATATAAACAATATATGTTGCTGCAATTGCATGTTTTTAAACATTATACAGATAATAACATATTGTATGTATTATTCTGCAACTTGCCTTTTTTGGGTCAGTATGGTTTGTGAAATTTGTCTGGGGTGGTATGTGTAGCTTTAGATTGTCCCCTCTTCTCTGTATAGTATACTTTTGTAAGAGCACATTACAATTTATCCATTCTCCTGTTTAGAGACCCTTAGACTATTTCTAAATTGTCGTATACAGACAATGCTGCTGTGATTCACTTTCTTCTCATTTTGTTTTGGTTTGTACCTTTTACAGCCCACATGCAGGAAGATTTAGTTTCTTATACACATGGATGAGAGTTCTTTTTTGAATGTTATCTAGTAGCAGAATTGCTGGGTTGTAGGGTTTGCACATCTACAACTTGATTTTGTCAAATGAGTCTCAAAAGTGGTTGTACGATTTTCCATTCCCACCAGGAGTATTTGAAAGTTCTCAGCTTTTCATATTCCCACCAACACATCATATGTCAGCCTTTTAAACTTCCATCAGTATGATAGATGTGAAATATACTCTCATTTAAAAAAATTTTGTATCTTCTTGATTATTAGACTAAGTATCTTTTCTAAGCATAAGAGTGTGTATGGCCATTTACATTTTCTCTCGTATGAACTGATTGTCTATATATTATTCATTTTAATATTTTTTGATGCATTGCAATTATATTTCCCTAGTCTTAGGCCTGGCGTATCTTTTAATTTATCTTTATAGTGTCTTTTCATGCACAGACTTTTCTAATGTTAAGGTAATCAGACCTGCTAGTCTATTGCTTTGTGCTTTTTAGGGTCTAATTTAAGAAACTATCCTTATCCTGGAGTCAAAGATTTCTTTTATACCTCTTTCTAAAGTTATAGAGTTTTATACTTCACATTTAATTTCCCTAGAATTGATTTTTTTTTTTCATCTGAATAACGAATTGGGCCAGCATCATTGAATGGTTTGTTCTTTCCCCACTGTGTTAGGCCATTCTTGCATTGCTATGAAGAAATACCCAAGACTGGGTAATTTTTAAATTGGCTCCTGATTCTGCAGGCTGTACTGGAAGCATGATGCTGGCATCTGCTTAGCTTCTGGGGAGGCCTCAGGGCGCTTTTACTCACAGCAAAAGGTGAAGTGGGAGCAGGTACATCACATGGTAAAAGCAGGAGCGAGCGAGCGAGCAAGTGAGCAAGGGGAGGTGCCAAACATTTTTAAACAATCAGTTCATGCGAGAACTCATTCACTATTGTGAGGACAGCACCAAGGGGATTTCTTGGGAAATCCGCCTGCATGATCCAGTCACCTCCCAGTAGGCCCCACCTCCAACACTGGGGATTACAATTCAACATGAGATCTGGGTGAAGACAAATATCCAAACTGTATCATTCACTGATCCACAATGCCATTTCTCATGTGTATCAAGATGTCATTATATGTGTAGGTTTATTTTTAGGCTCACGGTTCTGTTTCCTTTGGTCTGTTTCCCTATCCCAATCTCAATGACCGTAGCTTTAAAATACATCTTAATGTCTGCTAAGGCCGGTCTCCTAACTTATGGAGTAATGTATAGTAGTTCCCCCTTATCCTTAGTGGATGCGTTCCAAGACCGCCAGTGAATGCATGAAACCATAGATAAGTACCAGACCCACTTGCCATCAGTCATAACACGTTTCTGTTGATGTCTTACACCCACAAATTTAATGCCTTTTGTATTTTAATGAAGCACTTACCATTTACTGTGGTGGTAACTTTTGCAGTTGGAGATGTGACAACGAAACTAGCATGAATTTCTTTTTCTTTCCTCACAATTTCATGGATAGAAGATTTATTCTTACTGTAGATCTTGACAACCTCAGCATACGATTTTTTTTCTCTCCTTATTAAGTTGAAGACTTTCACCTTTTCACTTAAAGGAAGCACTTTATGGTTTGTCTTTGCATATCTACTCTTGCACTTTGGGGACCTTATTAAGTCAGATAGGGGCTACTTGAACACAAGCACTGCATACTACAGCAGTTGATCTTTTTTTTTTTTTTTCTGAGACAGAGTCTCGCTCTGTCACCCAGGCTGGAGTGCAGTCGCGGGATCTCGGCTCACTGCAAGCACCGCCTCCCGGGTTTACGCCATTCTCCTGCCTTAGCCTCCCGAGTAGCTGGGACTACAGGCACCCGCCACCATTCCCGGCTAATTTTTTGTATTTTTTTATTAGAGACGGGGTTTCACCGTGTTAGCCAGGATGATCTCGATCTCAGTTGATCCTATAACTCAGAACGCTACTAAGTGACTACTGAGCAGGTAGCAGGTAAGGCGTGGATACGCTGGACAAAGGGAGGATCCACATGCCAGGTGCAATGGCAGGAGATTACATCATGCTGCTTAGAATGGCATGCAGTTTAAAACTTACGAATGGTTTGTTTCTAGAATTTTTCTTTTAATATTTTTCAACTATGGTTGACTGTGGGTAATTGAAGGTATGGAAAGTGAAACCATGGATAAGTGGGGGGCTACTGTATGACTATTCTTGGTCCTTGCTTTTTCCATACACCCCTGCACACACACACACCCCCTGTCATCACCTCATGGAAATATATATACATATATGTTTCACTTTTTTCTTTTCTTTTTTTCTGAGACAGGGTCTCGCTCTGTTGCCCAGGCTGGAGTGCAGTGGCACGATCTCGGCTCACTGCAACCTTTGCCTCCTGTGCTCAAGCGATTCTCTGCCTCAGCCTCCCGAGTAGCTGGGACTACAGGCAAGCGCCACCACGCACGGCTAGTTTTTGTATTTTCAGTAGAGATGGCGTTTCACCATGTTGGCCAGGCTGGTCTCAAACTACTGAGCTCAAAGGTATCCGCCTGCCTCCACCTCCTGAAGTGTTGGGATTACAGGCATGAGTCACTGCACCCAGCCCTGTTTTGCATTTTACAGTTGAAAATGTTCAAATGTATACAAAGCAAAAATAGTATAATGAACTTCCAGCTTAATTAATTATTCGTTTTCAGGTTTCATTTATCTCCCCACAACACACATGCATTTTTGTTTTGTTTTGTTGCTTTGCTAGGGTGTTTTAAAGCAAATACCAGAATTTATATTCTGTCATTTCTAGGTTGCAGGTCTTAAGTGTTGGCAAATGCTCCAAGGGAAGTCAGGGTTTCAGACTAGCTTACTATTCTTCATTCTCCGTTGCTCATTGATTTTGGCCTTTGAAGGATTTTTCTACTTTCTTGTCAATTTAATTATCTAGCATTTGGCGGCTTATATAATGGGAGGATTTTCAGACTATTTAATGTATCATATTTGCTGGAAACAATACCATGATTTATTTAAATAGTCCCCTATTACTGTCATTTAATTTGTTTGGAATTTTTTGCTATTATGAAAAAACAGTGACTACACATATTAGAATCTGTGTGTGCATATTTATATATTTGCTTTGGATAAATTTAGGTGAAACTGTAGGATCAGAAAATGCTCATTGTTAGTGGTTTTTGATTACTGTTATCAGGTTGCCTACGAGTAATAGATCATATTATACTTTCACCAGTGATGCATAGGAATCTGTATTACTCACTCCCTAACCAATCAACAGAGGTTGTTACTGTTTTTTCCAGACTTAGCCAGTCTAAGGTTTTAAATTGGTATGTTCTATTTTTATTTTTAAAAATTCTAATAGAGTTGACACACTTATTGGCTGTTGGCTCATGTGTGCCTATATGTGTTTCTTTTCCCATTTTCAGGACCATTTGGTCTCGTGAATGTTTTCCTCCACTTTGACTCGTATCATAGGAATTCATGGCTGCCAACAATCCAGGGCAGTTGTCTGCCCTTATCTTTTATAGATATATAAAGAAATATTTACACATGAAATCCAATGTCTAGGTTTCCTTTTATAGAAAGGGGAGAAGTGGGTAAGTTGTAGATAAAAGGCAGTTGAGTGTGTTTCTCATTGTTATAGCTGGTTTTGGTACCTGGGGCTCATTATACTGTTGTTTGTATTTTTTATTTGAAGTTCACCATAATAAAGAGCTTTATAGGATAGTTGGCAAGAGCTACCAGTTGATATTTTTGGGTTTTATTTTTATGTCTAGCTAGGAACAATAATAAATGTTAAATATGTTTCTCTAAGCCCAGTGTAACTAAATTTTAACTTTTAAATAATAGCTTTTTAATATTTAATTTGTACCAACTTAAATGCTGCTTAATGCTTACTGACTTAAATAGTCTTATTTTCTACTAATTTCTCTTAATTTGTTTTTAAAGAATCCCATAGGAAGGATAAATCTGGCTAATTGTACCAGTCGTCAGATAGAACCAGCTAACAGAGAATTTTGTGCAAGACGCAACACTTTTGAATTAATTACTGTCCGACCACAAAGAGAAGATGACCGAGAGACTCTTGTCAGCCAATGCAGGGACACACTCTGTGTTACCAAGTATGTATTGGCCTATAAATATTTCTATCAACTAAGCAATTGATTGCCCACTATGTACTTACCACTATGAGAAATATCACAGATGGTCCTTGACGTTGAAAAGGGCACAGCCTTAGTGAGAAAACAAAACACACACAAAGTAGTAAGTGAACCATCTATAATAACTAAATTAATGTAGTTAAGGAAAGTATAATACTCAGGTTGTATCTTAGCTAATGTTTTCCAGTATGCTCACAGTGGAGGCATTTTCATGGCAGTTAGATAATAATCTTTGGGTTAAGTGTAAAGATTTCATGCGTAGTTGAGGAGTCAAGCATTGTTCAAAGAGACTTTACACATCCCTTCCTTCCATTCCCAGAATACCCTCATGTAATCAGATGACTCACAGAAACAATCTCATTCTATTCTGCAAATTTCTGGATGGAGATTAACAGAATAAAACTTTTGGGAGTGCCCCTTTTTTAATTAACCCTGAGCTCAGGTGTAAAATACGAAGGCTTATTGCTAGGATTCTAAGATAGGTTTCTTTGCTTGGATGCCTAAGAGAAGCTTGAAGACCAACTTCAGTGTACAGAGTTGTCATTAGGGACAAAAGTTAGAATTTGATAAGATGTTTAGTAATTAGGCTGTTGCTGGATATTGCAGATGGGGGGAGATTGGTAGGACTAGCTTTATGAGTTTCTAATGTGAAAATATTAGAAAGCTACAGCCAGGAGACACAATACTAAAATAGAACAAAGTTGCCCAGAGACTGCCAATTTGTTTTAAAATAGCTAGATAGAGGACTCATTTGATGGAAATTTTTATGTCTAGATTACTTCCAGATTTATTCATTTTAACTCAATTATTTCAGGGGTCTTCTATGCAGTGGTGGAATCAGACAGGGCAGGACAGGCAAAATGGATTTCTAATCATTTTGTTTGATAGCGACGTGTCCATGGTCACGATCAGTGGAGGAACCAACCAAAGTGCAGTATCCAAATAGTTCCTGACCACAGCGGCCCACTTCGGCCATTTTGAATATCACTTACATTTTTTTGTATAACCTTATTTTTTACTAGTTGCATAAACTCTTTTAGACTTCTCCGTAGACCTTCCCCTGTGATAAAAATAGCAGATTACATGTTGCTTTAATTACTCTGTACCTCATTTACTTGTAGTCTTTCTCACTATAAAATTATAACTTGGATGAGTACCCTTCGCCCAAGCATATGAGAGTAGTACATTCTCAATTCAGTCTTGGCTGAGTCTTCAGCTTTGCTTGGTGACCTAAAATGTATTTTACTTTTTTGATGGTGAGAATATAAACATTCTGCAGTTCTGCATTCTCCTTTGCCTCACTGATGTGTTTCCTTACGGGGCCTTGGGCCTTTTGGACTTAGGCCTTTTACTTGAATTTAATGTACCTCATTTTCATTTCTACTAACTAAGCTTGCTGTCAATGCTAAAGATTTCTCTTCTGATCTCTACTGCATACTTCAAAACAGAGACTACACATTGAAACCAGAATGTTTTATCACATGGGGAGGCAGTAGTTACAGTGGAGCTTTGAAGTCAATGGGCTTAAGTTTAAATCCTGACTCATCAAATGTAACCATGGCAGGTCACTTAACTTTGCTGGCCCTCTGAAATCTTTTGTGTCAAAAAGGAAAAATAACCTCCACAGTGACTACAGATTTTTTTTTATTTTTATTAGCCTCTTGAACCAGAATAGGTTCACAGAGACTTCAGACAATAGAGATGAATGAGTAAACACACTTAGCACAGTTTCCAGTACATGGAATGAGCTTAACAAGTGGTGGCTATTATAAGTGCAGTATTTTCTTCATTGACTACTAGAGGGTGGTAAACTTCACTTATTCATGTTTACACCATTTCTAGTACCAATGGGGAGAACTTACAAAGTTGTAGAATGAGTGCAATATAAAAACCTAATGGCTGGCTGTTCTCTAGAAGCATGTTCTGGCTATGAGTTAGGGAATCCCCCCTTCCTTACTCTGGCCTGCCCCATCGACTAGTTATTTAGTCAACTTGTAGCTAAATATGGATGAAAGGAAAATATTCCTAATATGGACAGAGAGGTTAGGATAGACAAAGTCTTAGGATCTTTCGATAGTTTATTATAAAATCATGTTCTACTAATATAGTAGGACAAATCTAATGGGACGCAGTGCGAAATAATATTACCTGTAGAGCCAGGTGAAGGTCCATGGGTCTGTGATTGCAGCTTTTGGAGAACCTGACTCTGAAGGTTATATTGGGAGTGCCCATATTCAGGGAGTGCCTATAATCAGGCCTTAGGTGCTCTTGCAGAGAAGTTGCCCACACTCAGTGGGTGTCCTATACCATCAGGTTACCCAGGCCGCACACTACCTGTATAAAACACCTGTTGGAAACACCATCCTTTACCAAGTGTAATTAGTGTAAGTTAGCATCAATTAACCAAACTGGGGATAATTTTCCTCTGTTTTATTTGGAGATGCACCTCACTAAGTGGCTGTGGATTAGCATCCATAAAAGGTGGTTAAAGGTAATTCATTTACTGGTTTATTTAGTCATTTTTTTCCCTAGCAAGAGTACATGGGGGTATGGAATGGAGGGAGAAGAATTCTGACCTCTTTGGTTGGTTGTTCCTGTAGGAACTGGCTGTCTGCAGATACTAAAGAAGAGCGGGATCTCTGGATGCAGAAACTCAATCAAGTTCTTGTTGATATTCGCCTCTGGCAACCTGATGCTTGCTACAAACCTATTGGAAAGCCTTAAACCGGGAAATTTCCATGCTATCTAGAGGTTTTTGATGTCATCTTAAGAAACACACTTAAGAGCATCAGATTTACTGATTGCATTTTATGCTTTAAGTACGAAAGGGTTTGTGCCAATATTCACTACGTATTATGCAGTATTTATATGTTTTGTATGTAAAACTTTAACTGATTTCTGTCATTCATCAATGAGTAGAAGTAAATACATTATAGTTGATTTTGCTAAATCTTAATTTAAAAGCCTCATTTTCCTAGAAATCTAATTATTCAGTTATTCATAACAATATTTTTTTAAAAGTAAGAAATTCTGAGTTGTCTTCTTGGAGCTGTAGGTCTTGAAGCAGCAACATCTTTCAGGGGTTGGAGACAGAAACCCATTCTCCAATCTCAGTAGTTTTTTCGAAAGGCTGTGATCATTTATTGATCGTGATATGACTTGTTACTAGGGTACTAAAAAAAATGTCTAAGGCCTTTACAGAAACATTTTTAGTAATGAGGATGAGAACTTTTTCAAATAGCAAATATATATTGGCTTAAAGCATGAGGCTGCCTTCAGAAAAGAGATGTGGACATAGGAGGCAATGTGTGAGACTTGGGGGTTCAATATTTTATATAGAAGAGTTAATAAGCACATGGTTTACATTTACTCAGCTACTATATATGCAGTGTGGTGCACATTTTCACAGAATTCTGGCTTCATTAAGATCATTATTTTTGCTGCGTAGCTTACAGACTTAGCATATTAGTTTTTTCTACTCCTACAAGAAGTGTAAATTGAAAAATCTTTATATTAAAAAAGGAAACTGTTATGAAGCTGCTATGTACTAATAATACTTTGCTTGCCAAAGTGTTTGGGTTTTGTTGTTGTTTGTTTTTGGTTCATGAACAACAGTGTCTAGAAACCCATTTTGAAAGTGGAAAATTATTAAGTCACCTATCACCTTTAAACGCCTTTTTTAAAAATTACAAAATATTGTAAAGCAGGGTCTCAACTTTTAAATACACTTTGAACTTCTTCTCTGAATTATTAAAGTTCTTTATGACCTCATTTATAAACACTAAATTCTGTCACCTCCTGTCATTTTATTTTTTATTCATTCAAATGTATTTTTTCTTGTGCATATTATAAAAATATATTTTATGAGCTCTTACTCAAATAAATACCTGTAAATGTCTAAAGGAATCAGTTGTTTAGGAAGCACTGTTTCAATGTGTGGCATGGTTGCTCTGCATCCCTGGGCTGGGAGCTTCTTGAGGGTACTGTGCTGACAATGTCTCATCCATCTTTTTCTCTCTACCCAGTTTGGCTTATTGTGTGTTCTTAGGGCTGCTATTGAATGCATAAGTGAATGAAGGATCTATTTCTGAGGCATTTCAACTGAAAATGATAATTGGATGTGCATTTGAGGATAGGGAGTATAATTCCCAAGTCTTTAGCAGATACTGAATGGATGAGTGATATCATCAGCCAAACGGAATAGGTTTGATGGGACTGATAAGAAGGTCCCTTGTATTTATTTATAGACTTGCATTTATTTTTGAGTAGGCATTAAAGGGCACAAAAGCATGGTACAAAATTCAGAATGCATAAAGAAGGTAAAGTTAAAAAGCAAGTCTTTTCCTACTGTCATAACTACTTTTACCAATGTTTATGTCCTGCCTGAGGCCACTACACATATTGCATAGAAATATTTATATTCTTCTGTTCATGAAAATATTCTATACATACCATTTATTGTAAGTTGAACAAAAAGTATAACAGTATTCCTTAGAGATCATCTAAATATATAGATAGTATTTATAAAATTCAACTTTAGAAGAAATTTAGTTTAAGGTGATTGTGGGACCTCAAGCTAGAAATACTCCGTAAACAGTAGAAAATGTCACTCTGAAGATTTTCAGTGTCATCTGCCTAAGGGGGATTGTTGAAACTATTGGAGTGAATAAGATCATCCAGGGAATATGATGTGGGAAGAGAAGAAAGAAAAAAAAGAACACTGTTCTTTTTTTTTTTTTTTTGAAACAGGGTCTCACTCTCTCCTCCAGGATGGAGTGCAGTGGCACAGTCTCTGCTCGCTGCAACCTCTGCTTTCCGGGTTCAAGTGATTCTCATGCCTCGGCCTCCTGAGAAACTGGGATTACAGGCACGCACCACCATGCCCAGCTAATTTTTGTATTTTTAGTAGAGATGGGGTTTCACTGTGTTGGCCAGGCTGGTCTTGAACTCCAGACCCCAAATGATCCTCCTGCCTCGGCCTCCCAAAGTGCTGAGATTACAGATGTGAGCCACCACGACTGGCCTGAACACTGTTCTTAAGGGGAAAAGTAGAAAAGACAAGTCTAATGATTGTCTTCTATGAAAGAAAAACAAGAATGGTATCTGGTGAGACCAAAGAAGAAAAGATTTTGGCCGGGTACGGTGGCTCACACCTGTAATCCCAGCGCTTTGGGAGGCTGAGGTGGGTGGATGACCTGAAGTCAGGAGTTTGAGACCAGCCTGGCCAACATGGTGAAACCTTGTCTCTACCAAAAATATAAAAAATCAGCTGGGCATGGTGGTGCGTGCCTGTAATCCCAACTACTTGGGAGGCTAAGGCAGGAGAATCACTTGAACCCAGAAGGCAGAGGCTGCAGTGAGCCGAGACTGTGCCGCTGCACTCCAGCCTAGGCAGCAGAGCGAGACTGTCTCAAAAAAAAAAAAAAAAAAAAAAAAGATTCTGACCACAAAATCATAAAGCAGAATAAGGAAAATGTGAATTGAAATTTGGAGCAGTCAGTTGAACAAAATGGTTCAGATAAAAAATCAGGTTACAATAAAATCTGTATGGAAAAAGAATGACAATTGATTGCGTTAAAAAATCTGATAAATATCTAAAGTCAAAACACTAAGCAACAAAGGGAGAATATTTATAACATATTTAATAAGGCATTGATATTAAAAAACAAAGAGCTCCTGTGCAAGTGTAGTGGCTCATGCCTGTTATCACAGCACTTTGGGAGGCTGAGATGGGAGAATACTTGAGGCCAGGAGTTCAAGACCAGCCTGGGCAACATAGCAAGGCCCTGTCTACAAAAAAAAAAAAAAAATTAGCCGAACATGTTGCCACATGACTGTAGTCTCAGCTACTCGTAAGGCTGAAGTGAGAGAATTGCTAGAGCCCAGGAGGTGAAGACTACAAGTGAGCTGTGATCACCCCACTGCACTCCAGACTGGACAACAGAACGAAACCCTGTCTCTAAAAAAAAAAAAAAAAACCCTCAAAATTAAAAAAATAAAAAGAACCAACAAGTGGTTCACTGTTATCACATTGGGAATTAAGTAAAAGAAAGACAAAAGAGCTCCTATGACTGGCTATCTGTGAGCATTTACTATGTGCCAGGCGTTATTCTTGGTGTTTTGCATGCAGTATCTCAGATCATCTTCATAAGACCTTATCAAATAAGCGTTGAAGCTAAAGTTTTGCTCACTTTTCTGACGTCCCACGTTGAGCAAGTGGTAGACCCAGATTTGCACTCAGTCTACTCCAGAATCCACATACTTATACTCTGCTGTTTCTCAATAAGAAAAAGAAAATTTAACCTAAAGAAGAGGGGCAAATAATATTAGCAGGAATTGCATACACACAAATCCAAAGAGCCGGCAAACATGTAAAAATAATACTAATAAAAATACAGATTTAAATAGCAATGGGTTATTGGCCCACAGGTGGTGAAACTATAACCAACATTATTGAGAAACGAACTTATGCTCTTGGTGGGAATAGAAACTGAAACAGCCTACTTGGATGGCAACTTGGTGACTTAACAGGAATCTACTAACACACAGGATCAGACTGTCAAATCTGACTTCCATGCATCAGAGATCTTACCCCTATCAAGCTTTACTCATAGTTTCAAAGACACAAGGAATCAAAAAGCCCTGGCAAAGCAGGGAGAGGCCTGCATCATCCTGCATGCCTCCCAGGGTCTCGTTCCCACAGGAGACACCTGCTCTGTGGCCCAGGGTAATAGATGAGATCTCAAGGAAGGTTTGCGGTCCTCTCACTCAGCAGGGAGGCTTTAGGTATGGAAACATTGCATTTTATACCCTATATGGTATAGTTTTTGTGACTTTCTCTTAGGAGTCTTGTCTCACAAATCCATAAGTTCTAAGTTTATTTACTGTAAGCAACCCTTAACCAGCTATATCCTACTAAGCACATTCCACAGATAAAGAGTTCTCTCAGCAAATACCATTTGTCTGTTAACTAGGAGGTTCAGTTCTTAGCATGTTTACCAGGAATTTCCTTTACCGAAATCAAGGGCCAGCTGTGCTAACTCCCCACTTCTCAGACAAACTTTCATGTGAGCATAGATGTATATAAAAGGATGATCATTACAATACTGTTTTTATCTATCTATCATCTATCTATCTTCTATCTATTTATCATCTACCTGTTTATTGAGATAGAGTCTCTTATCACACAGGCTGGAGTGCAGTGGTGTGATCTCAGCTCACTGCAACCTCTGCCTCCCCAATTCAAGCAATTCTCCTGCCTCAGCCTCCGGAGTAGCTGGTATTACAGGTGCCCGCCACCATGCCTGGCTAGAGACAGTTTTTAAAGGGAAAAAAATAGAAACCAATAGGGAAAAAAATAAATAATCTGCAAGCCCATTAGTAGGAAATTATGGTACATTTTTCCTACAAGACACCATGTAGTGGTCAAAAAGAATGAAGCAAGTGTATATCTATATATTGACTTCCAGAGCAACTTATGGGGGAAAGGGATGTACCACGCAACATGGAACCATGTATGTAACATAGATGCACATAAATAACTAGATAAAAGTGTGGAAGGAATCACATGAAGTATATGGGGAAAAGGTTGGGAGCAGTGTGGGGTGGAGGAATGCTTTGACATTTGTCTCTGTTTTTAGAGTATTTGATATGTTTACAATGAGAATATTTTCATATATCACTCATGTACGTGGACTTGCGGACACTTCAAAAATAAAATCAAAATGAAAAATTTGAGTGAATGCAAGACTGAATAGAGACTTCAGGATATTGAATTGTGAAGAGAAAGGCCTAACTGGGACAATAGCTTGGTGGGAAAACATTCAGGGAAGGATATTGTTGGGACTCAGAAAACAATACTCCAAAAAGAAGGCCTCAGAAGCAAGAGTTTTCCTCTGATCTTCTCCTGCCTGCCTGTCTCTCAGTCCCATTCTCCCCCAGGGATAGCCATGGAAACTAGAACCCCTCTTCCCCACGGTGAGTCGTAGAAACGAGAACCTCTTTTCTCCAAAGCCAGCCGCAAAACCTAAACATATTTCTCTAACTTTCCCTTTGCCTTTCTGTGTAAAACTGGCCATAAAGAAATGATCTGACCTACCTTGTTTGACTGTAGGTCATGAGACCCTTATTCCAGAACAGGTCCTGCTCCACACCCAGAAGGAAGGAATGTGGCTCAGAGATGCCAAGAAGAATCTAGACAAGGCTTGCTGGCTTTCCCTGCACAGTCTATTCGCATTAGATCTACCCTTTTTGTCCAACTTCTACACAGCGGTCAATGCTTTGTTGAACCTAAGCATAAAAATGGCCAGTTTCTCTGGTATTTCTGTGTCTTCATTCTGAATGCTCCTGTGTATACACATTAAGTAAATTTATATGCCTTTTCTCCAACGAGTCTAACTTTTGTGAGTTGATTTTTCAGTGAGCCTTCAGAGGGCCAAAGAGAACTTTTCCCTTGACCCCAAGTTCCCCTTAAAATTATTTTTAATGATAAACTCAATTATTTTTAGCTGATGTAGTAAGTAGGGTACAGACTATGCTACTATAAAAAAAAAGAATCATAACAAATATAGAAGAGGTAAAACAAGATAGAAGTTTCTTTCTCATAGGACAGTCCAAAAAGAGGGGACTGGTTCTGGGCAGAGAGGTGGTTTTGAGCCTTGGGGGTGTCCAGGCTCCAAGGTCCTTGTCCCAGACATAGCCTGGTATGTGGCCCTTGTCCTCATGGCCAAAGCCAGCTCACCTGTATCACATCCATGGTCCATCTATCAGGAGAGCGGAAAGTGCAGAGCTCATTCCCAGTCATTTTGAGATTAAGACCAAGAAAATGTAGTCTTTAGTTGAGTGACCACAACCCCTGTTGAAATTCACCAGGGTTCTATCACACAAAGGCAAAATATAGTGCATTCAGGGGACTATCAGCAGGCCTTACCACTGCTTCTAAATCCTTCATTTTTGTTGAAAGCAAAGATATGAAAACCACCTGACTTGCAAAAGGATTTGTTATTCTGCCTTTAGGGTCCAGGAAAACCAGTATTTGGACTGTCCCTTTTCTTTTTAGTATTGGGAGGGTTTTACATCCCAGGAAAGTGACTGTAGAGAGTTAGGCAGAAAGCATGGCTTTCCTGTGTAAAGTGGGAGTAGAGGGGAGCCATTGGGAAGGCAGAGAGGAGGGAAAAAAGAACACCTCAGGCAGTTTGGCTCATTAAACAGGAGGATGGCAAAGTGGCTTCATGCGCATGCGCCCTTTAGCAAGTCTTTGGTGTTCACGGGCATGTGGCTGCCCAGATCTAGGGCATTAGATTATAACTGGGCAGCTTAACTTCAAAATACATTTTAAAACATTTTTTCTTTTTCTTTTGGGTTTCAAGATATACCCTTGAAGCAAACTGCAGGAGTCTTTTCCCTAAGCCTTAAAACAGACTCCATGTCCCTCCCTTTCTCACCGTGTATACTCCCTTCACGTTTATCCAGCCTTCTGCTAGTGTCTAACTGTGTGCCTTCTTAGAAGTTCCAGGGGCTAATCTTGAGACAGACACAGCCTGGAGACTCAGCTGCAAAATTCCAGAGATTACTTCAAGGTGGCTAGTTAACAACCTAGTCATTGTTGAGATGACACCAGCCCAAGATCCAAGCGGACTGGGACCCAAGATAACCACCAGACGCAGACATTGTTCTCAGCACTATCCTTGCATGCCTTCCTTATCAAGTTTTCCTTTTTTAAACTCCTGCCTTCCCTCCAAAAAATCAAAGTGGCTGCTTTGGATGGGAATCTGGCCACTTCTCCTTTACTAATTTTGGTTAATAGGATCATTTTCTTTCTACAAGACCTCACTCTTCCTTAGACTCTGCAAGTGGTGAGCGTGCAGACCTGCACTGGGTTACATGGTCATGGGGTGCGACGTGAAGGTGTTTACCAAAGGGCAAATCAGGAGTGTCCAGAGTACATGGCAACACCTCCCAAGCACTGAGCTTTCATGGTCATTTCATTGTCAGGATGTCCTTGAGAAGGAGAACCATTGGAGCCGCAGCTGGAGGGCGTATTGAGTAGCGATGGTGCCCTTCCTGCAGGCAGCGAGGTGTTCGCTTTCTCATGCTTATGTTTAGCTCACCGTTCTCTCCTTCCTTGGAGAAGTCAAGTTTCTCATGTCTTTAGCCATATCTGTATTTATTTACTTGCCAAATTTATATTGACTGTATTTCCTTCAGTACTTTTTTTCCTCCAGTTTTGTTTTGGAAGATTTGCTACCTATAAGCACTAGTCACCTTACTGAACTACTTTATTAGTTATAATAATTTTTCATGATTCTTTTTGGTGTTCAGAGATACCAACTTCAAATAATAATAATGTCTCCACCTTTCCAACACTTGTATCACACTTTCTATTTTTGTTCTTCCAGAACAGTATAATAGTGGTGATAGCAGGCATTTCTGATTTAGTAACAATGTTCTGGTATTCACTATTAAATATAATGCTAATTGTTCACTTGAGATAGATCTTTATTGTTTGTTATATAAAGGAAGTTTCCTTATATCCCTCTTTTTCTATGGCCAGCTTCCAAATTTATAATCCAGATACAAAGATATGACATTCCCCCAAAAGGAAAAATATGAACCACATTACTTCATAAATTGATGCCAGTTTCTGCCTGTGCTCCGGAAAAATTTAGATTTTAGATAGCTTTTTTTTTTTTTTTTTTTTTTTGAGACAGAGTTTTGCTCTGTCGCCCAGGCTGGAGTGCAGTGGCTTGATCTCGGCTTGCTGCAACCTCTGCCTCCTGGGTTTAAGGGATTCTCCTGCCTCAGCCTCCTGAGTAGCTGGGAATTCAGGCATGCACCACCACACCCGGCTAATTTTTGTATCTTTTGGTAGAGACGGAGTTTCACTATGTTGGCCAGGCTGGTCTCAAACTCTTGACCTCATGATCCACCCGCCTCAGCCTCCCAGAGTGTTGGGATTACAGGCGTGAGCACCCGCGCCCGGCCTGCTTCTTGAAGATGTTAAAGACTTGCCCCTGAAACAACCTAACCTTGGTACGTGTTTTGCAGATAGTTTGTGTATTAGTTATCTATTCCTGGGTAACAAATTACCCTAAAACTGCGTGGCCTAAAATGACAACAACAGGCAGCATGTCACAGTCACTATGGGTCAGGAATCTGGACTCTGCTCTTTCTCAGAGTCCGTCCCAGGGCCACAATCTGGTGTCAGTCCTACAGTCCATCTCAAAGCTCGGCTAGGGAAGGGTCTGCTTCCAGCTAGTCATCTGGTTGTGGAAGGATTCAATTCCTCACACCATGTTAGAACGAGGACTTCAGTTCCTTGCTGGCTCTTGGTTGGAGGATGCCCTCAGTTCCTTACCACAGGGGCCTCCCTATAGGGCATGTGGTAGCTTCAACAGAGTGAGCCAGCAAGAAGAGCCGAGGGAGTACAAGCAGGATGGAAGTTGTGTTTTGCAACCTATTCTTGGAAGTGACATCCCATCACTTTTGCTATATTCTATTTATTAGAATCAAATCACTAGATTAAACCATGCTCAATCGCAGGGAATCACTGGGGGGCATTTTAGAAGCTTCCTACCTATTGTATTATAATGTTTAATTTTTCTGTGTTTCTTGGCTCATACAATATTTCTACTTCATTTCTTTAAAAAATTTTTTTTTTGAGATTGCAGTGGCGCTATCATAGCTCATTGCAGCCTTCCTGGGCTCATGGGATCCTCCCCCCTCAGCTTCCCAAGTAGCTGGGACTGCAGGTACACTCCACTGCACCCAACTAATGTTTATTTTTTATTTTTTTGTAGAGATGGTGTCTTGCTATGTTGCCTAGGCTGGCCTCAAACTCCTGGCCTCAAGCAATCCTCCCCCTCAACCTCCCAAAGTGCTAGAATTGTATGCCTGAGCCATCATGCCTGGCCATATTTCTACCTCTTAAAGAGATTTGGTAATTGATCCATCTCTAGACACTCATTCATACTTTAGACTTTTAAATGTAAAACTGTACATTCGGCTGGGTGCAGTGGCTCACGCCTGTAATCCCAGCACTTTGGGAGGCTGAGGCAGGCAGATCACAAGGTCAGGAGATCAAGACCAGCCTGACCAACATGGTGAAACCCCGTCTCGACTAAAAATACAAAAATTAGCTGGGCGTGGTGGCACGTGCCTGTAATCCCAGCTACTCAGGAGGCTGAGGCAGGAGAATTGCTTGAACCCGGAAGGCAGAGGTTGCAGTGAGCCGAGATCACACCACCGCACTCCAGCCTGGGCAACAGAGCAAGACTCCTTCTCAATAAATAAATAAATAAACACATACAGAAAAAAAAAAAAAAACAGAAAAAACACTGTACATTCTATTTTCAAATAATTAAAAAAATTGTTTTTGTTTTTGAGACAGGGTCTCCCTCTGTCAGCCAGGTTTGAGTGCAGTGGTACAATCATGGCTCGCTGCAGCCTTGACCTCCTGGGCTCAAGGATCCTCCTGCCTCAGGCTCCCGAGTAGCTGGGCCTGCCAGAGTGCATCACCATGCTTGGCTAATTTTTTTGTTATTTTTTGTGTTTTCCAGCCGATTTTCTCCTTGTTTTTCAGGTTGGATAATTTCTTTTGTCGTATCTTCCAGTTTACTAATACTTTTTTCTGTTCTCTTTATTCTGCTGAAGTAAAAACATCCATAGAATTTTAAATTCTGATTACTGTATTTTTCAGTTTGACATTTCCACTTGATTCTTCTTTATATCTTCTACTTCTTTGCTGAGAGTTCCCGTTTTTTCATTTATTTCAAACATGTTTGTGTAATAGTTGCTCACTGAAGCATTTTTACGATGGCTGCTTTAAAATCCTTCTCAGATAGTTTCAACATTTGTGTGATTGGGCACCTGTCAATTGATTCTTCTTATTCAAGTTGAGATTTTCCCGGTCTTGTATAAGTGATTTAAATATTGTGCAATGGACATTGAGGGTATTATGCTATGAAACTCTGTATTTTATCTAAACTTTGTGATTTAGTAGGTCTCCTCTGACTGACATCACGCTGGTGGGAGGGAGGGGGTCTTGCCTCATTTCTGTCAGGTGGGGGTGAAAGTCCAGGTGCCATTGGCCCTTGAGGAGGCGGGGCTCCTTGTTAGTGCCAGGTGGGTGGGAGTGGGAATCCGTGCTCCCACTAGGCCTCTATTGGTAGCACCTAGGCTGGGAGAGAGGCATCTTGCTAGTGTTCCTCAAGTAATCTTCACCACCAACAAGGAGGGGAGGGAGCAGACGGCAACTGAGACATCTGACTTCCCCTTGACTTCCTCTAACACTGGCAGGTAAGGGGAGCTCATCACCACTGGGTAGGGTTGGAAGTCAGGATCCCAAGTGGCCTCTAGTGACTCAGTACAGGCTTCTGATCCTTGCTGGTCAAGGGTAGAAATCTAGGTACCCCACCTGGCCTTTGCCGATATGAGTTGGGGTAGGAATGTATATTTTTCTGTGGTGTTTAGCTGGGCTATGGTGATTACTGTTGCAAAGTTTTCTGTCTTGCTAGGCTGCTTCTTTTCTGCTCCTTTGGCTAGAGAGCGCAGGCTTCCCTTGGGGGCTTTTCTTTGTCTGCTGCCACTGACATTTCTGGGTTGTCGGCTTCACTAGCAACCAATTCAAGATAAAGCATGCAATAAGAACACCCAGAGAAATCACCTATAGGATGCTACATACGTGGCATATAGGCTTGAGTATAGGTTCCTTGGGTCTCAAGGTTTCTAGAGGGCTTTCCTTTTTCTTTTCACCTTCCAGTCTTCTAATGTTTGTTTTATATATAATGCCCAGGATTTTAGCTGTACTTAGCAGGGGGAATTGGGAGAAGTTTTTCTACTCCATCTCGGACTTGTTGATTGAAGTTTAACAGTTCGTAATTTCATGGGTTCTCAAGCACATCTTGTGGGGTTTACTTATGTTACTTTAAATGACTCTTTCTGTTATGGAGTAAATTGCTTTCTTTTCTTTTCTTTTTTTGAGACAGAGTCTGTTGCCTAGGCTAGAGTGCAGTGGTGCAATCTCGGCTCACTGCAACCTCTGCCTCCTGGGCTCAGGCAATCCTACCATCTCAGCCTCCTGAGCAGCTGGGGCTACAGGGGCACACCGCCACACCCAGCTAATTTTTGTATTTTTTTTGTAGAGACAGGGTTTCGCCATGTTACCCAGGCTGGTCTTGAACTCCTGAACTCAAGCAATCTGCCCACCTCAGCCTCCCAAAATGTTGGGATTACAGGCTTCCCTGGCTGTAAATTGTTTTCTTTAATCAATTCTATCAAGAAGTGTTCCAAAAGCTGTGAGTTGTTTTTAACTGCCTAGGCAGTTTTGGTAGATTACTAGTAAGGCTGAGTATCTTTCACATGTGTTTATTGGATCTATGTATTGCTTTATTTGTGAATTTTATGTTAGTGTCCTTTGTCCATTTTTCAACTGTCCTTATTTGACTTATATGTTAGGGATATTAGTATTTGGTTGTATGTGGTTGCAGCTACGCTCATCTCCTTTACAAACTGTGCATTCTTTAGCTACAAATTGAATATTTCATCACCTACCACATAGATCTATTTGGAGCATTAAATAAGACTATGAATGTTAACTCCTCAGACCAGTAAGAAGGCAAAGAGTAAATGCCTGGTAAATGGCAGTGATTATTTATTGTGGAATTAACTGCCCAAGGAGATCTGGAGACAGGCAGAAATAAATCTCTTCAGGCTAGTTGTCTTCCCAAGACCAAGCTTTCTGCTCTTGCACTCTGAAGAGGTTGCTGGGAATATGAAAATGCCTAGAAGTTCGCTTGGCAAGGAACAACGCTTTATGGCATTTGCTGAAGTTTTGTCACAGAGAAAATAACAGTAATACTATAATTTTAGAATTGCCTACTCTCAATTATAACATCTTTTTATTAATTTCAAAACTTCCTTGAGAAGTTAAAACAATTTTTACTTCCGTAAAAAGGCTGTATAAAATGGATTTAATTTGCCTTCTTCCAAAAGTTAATAGTTTATATGATTGAAGTATTTTAAAAAATGTGTACTTCACAAGGTTCAGAGGTTTGAATGTAGTATATGAAGTTTAGCAAAATGTGAGACTTCAGACTAAAAATGTACTGAGTCCAAACTCATTCTACTCACTGCACGAAAGCAAATAAGTGAAGAGACAAGGAGTTGGAGGAAGGAAAGCAACTTTACTTCGGAGAGCCAGCAACCAGAGAAGGTGGTAGACCAGTGTTCTAAATAATCATCCTAAAAGGCATGAATCTTAAGCTTCTTTTTATATTTGGGATGGGGGAACAATGAGGTGACTGGTGACCATGGGTATCTGGGCATCAGAAGAAGGAGGCTGCAAAAATCCCTTGTCCTTGGTCGGGTCACAATGCTCCTATAAATCTTTTTTTTTTTGAGATGGAGTCTCACTCTATCGCCCAAGCTGGAGTGCAGTGGTGTGATCTCAGCTCACTGCAACCTACACCTCCCAGGTTCAAGCAATCCTCTTGCCTCAGTTTCCCAAGTAGCTGGGATTACAGGCACACATCACCAAACTTGGCTAATTTTTTATTTTTAGTAGAGACAGGGTTTCACCTTGTTGGCCAGGCTGGTCTCGAACTCCTGACCTCAGGTCATACACCCGCCTTGGCCTCCCAAAGTGGTGGGATTACAGGTGTGAGCCACTGTGCCCGACCAGCTCCTAAGGTCCCAGAGGGACTGGCTGGAGCTGCAGCAGACTAACATAAATTGTGAAGATTTCATGGACATTTATCTGTTCCCAAATAATACTTTTATAATTTCTTACACCTGTCTTACTTTAATCCCTTAATCCTGTTATCTTCGTAAACTGAGGATGTACATCACCTCAGGACCACTATGATAATTGTGTTAACTGTACAAATTGATTGTAAAACGTGTGTTTGAACAATATGAAATCAGTACACCTTGAAAAAGAACAGAATAATAGCGATTTTTAGGGAACAAGAGAAGACAACCATAAGGTCAGACTGCGTGTGGGGTCAGGCAAAAAGACCCATATTTTTCTTCTTGCAGAGAGCCTGTAAATGGACGTGCAAGTAGGGAAGATATCACTAAATTCTTTTCCTAGCAAGGAATATTGATATTAATACTCTGGGAAAGGAATTCATTCCTGGGGTGATGTCCATAAACGGCTGCTCTGGGAATGTCTGTCCTATGCGGTAGAGATAAGGACTGAGATACGCCCTGGTCTCCTGCAGTACCCTCAGGCTTACTAGGATTGGGAAACTCCATCCTGGTAAATTTTTGGTCAGACTGATTCTCTGCTCTCAAACCCTGTTTTCTGTTAAGATGTTTATCAAGACAATACGTGCACACCGCTGAACAGAGACTCTTATCAGGAGTTCTGATTTTGCCCTTGTCCTGTTTCCTCAGAAGCATGTGATCTTTGTTCTGCTTTTTGCCCCTTGAAGCATGTGACCTACTCTCTGTTCGTACACCCCCTCCCCTTTTGAAATCCTTAATAAAAACTTGCTGGTTTTAAGGCTCAGGTGGGCATCATGTTCCTACCGATATGTGATGTCACCCTTGGCGGCCCAGCTGTAAAATTCCTCTCTGTGTACTTTTTATCTTTATTTCTCAGCTGGCTGACACTTACAGAAAATAGAAAGAACCTACATTGAAATGTTGGGGGTGGGTTCCCCTGATACTGCAAAGTCTTCTTCTACATACTCGGAATGGCAGTACAAGTTGTATTGTTTCACCTGTTTTAAATCAGACCCTGAGACCAATGTAAATGGTGAGGTTTACTCTCTGTGATAATTTGTGTAGATTTCTTGGGGCTTCTCTGAGTGGCCACTGAAACATGATTCCTAAGATACGCATGGCCATACTGGGCTCTGTTCCTTACAGAACACCCTTTCTGCTCCACCCTTTTATAACAGTGGCAAGTGTTATTTTGATCTGAACTTCATGCCTTGTTGAGCATGACTTGGGATACATTTTCTCTCTCTCTTTTTTTTTTTTTTTTTGAGATGGAGTCTCACTCTGTCACCCAGGCTGGAGTGCAGTGGCGAGATCTCAGCTCACCGCAACCTCTACCTCCTGGGTTCAAGCGATTCTCCTGCCTCAGCCTCCTGAGTAGCTGGGATTATAGGCACCCACCACCACACCTGGCTAATTTTTGTATTTTTAGTAGAGACAGGGTTTCGTCATGTTGGCCAGGCTGCTTTCGAACTCCTGACCTCAAGTGATCTGCCCACCTTGGCCTCCCAAAGTGCTGGGATTACAGGTGTGAGCCACCTTGCCTGGCCAAGGGATACATTTTCTCTTTGAGACTCCACAGTCCTCTCTTGATATTTCCTCTTGAAATTTGTGTTTTGTCATTCCCTCTATCCACCCACTGTTGGGAGGGAATTTTCCATGATTTCTTTGCATTTCTGAATAGCTTGTACGTATCTTGTAAGGAGAGTCACTGACTACTTTTGTTCTAGGCTATCTTTTCAAGGATGTTTGTGTGGGCGGCAAGCCACCCAGGTACCGAGGCAAGAGACCAAGGGCATGAGCTGTTCCAGTATAAGAAAATATGTAAAATAAGAATAGTTATACTAGATATAGATCTTAGATATGATTATATATGAATACCATTAATCATTAGTGTGTAGCAATTACTCTTTATTCTAATATTATAATAATCCTCACTCTACAATCATAACCTAGGAAAAACCAGTCCATGCAGAGATAGGAGCTGAGGGGACATAGTAAGAAGTGACCAGAAGACAAGAGTGTGAGCCTTCTGTTATGCCTGGACAGGGCCACCAAAGGGCTCCTTGGTCCAGCGGTAATGCCAGCATCTGGGAAGACGCCCCTTGCCAAGCGGACCGTGGTCTAGCGGTAGCGTCAGTGTCAAGGAAAAACACCTGCTACTTAGCAGACCAGGAAATGGAGTCTCCCTTTCCCTGGGGGAGTTTAGAGAAGACTCTATTCCTCCATCTCTTGTGGAGGGCCTGACATCATTCAAGCCCACCTGCAGTTATCTAGAGGCCTAACTGTCTCCCTGTGATGCTGTGCTTCGGTGGTCATGCTCCTAGTCTGCCTTCATGTTCCATCCTGTACACCTGGCTCTGCCTTTTAGATAGCAGTGGCAAATTAGTGAAAGTACTAAAAGTCTCTGATAAACAGAAATAATGATGTAAGCTGTCTCTGTCTTTCTCCTCTCTCTCTGCCTTGGCTGCCAGGCAGGGAAGGGCCCCCTGTCCAGTGGACACGTGACCCACGTGACCTTACCTATCACTGGAGATGGCTCATACTCCATACCCTGCCCCTTTGTCTTGTATCCAATAAATATCAGTGCAGCCTGTTATTCGGGGCCACTATCGGTCTCTGCGCCTTGATGGTAGTGGTCCCCCGGGCCCAGCTGTCTTTTCTTTTATCTCTTTGTCTTGTGTCTTTATTTCTACGCTCTCTCGTCTCCGCACACGGGGAGAAAACCCACCGACCCTGTGGGGCCGGACCCTACATGTTTATATAGTAAGAGAGCCTTGGAAGATACAGAAAATATTTGCCTCTAGAACAAAGAGCAGATTTGCTTACAACCTTGGAAGATAGAGATTTTTTTTTTTTATAAGCAAAAGGCAGCCATACTGCTCATTATGAAAGATCCTGGTTCCTTAAGCACAGAATTTTTCTCCTGTAATGCAACCCAGAGTATGTGCAGATATCATCTGGACCTCTTTGCATTGCCCTGTGGGAATGGGGGTTGGTGAACCAGTGCAAATGCTGATACTCTGACTACTCTTATTGCTATGTATAATATAGTCTTTTGTCTCTAACCCAGGAGCCTTGTGTCTTGTGAAACTGGCAGACCGACTTGTTAGCCTAAAAGCAGGGAAAAATCTTAGACCCTTTATTTTGCTGCAGATGCCTCATGCTTCTGAACCCCAATATTAGAGAGGCCCCTTAACCTGGGACAAATATAGAGACACTTGGGGAGACAGCCTGGGCTGTGAGAAGCAATATTCATTAAGGGCTGCTGAAGGATGTGCATTTCTAAACGTTATGCTTGGCACATGCACTTTTGGCTCTGGGACTTGTACTAAATTGTGCTTCTATTTTTTGCAATCTGCCAATTTTGATGGACATGATAAGAAAGAGCAATGTAAAATGTACTGTTGTATATATCATTGGGATATTTTGAAGGACACAGACTACAACATTATGCAGTGTTCCCTTTATGAGGGCCCACGGGAAAAATTTATCTCAGGTATTAGGAAAAGCTGCATTCTGTTGAACAGCTGTGGTGTTTTTGTCCTCTGGACACTATAAATCTTGTAACTGATTGTGTCTCTTTATTGTCACAGCATCTCAGAAGAATAGAGCCAAATTTGTGGTCCAGCTTTTGGAATTAATCAAGACCAGACAGAATACATTTGAAAGTACTAAGTTTACTGCAGGTTGTTTTTCTTCATTGCATTTTCTCATTCATTTATTGTTACATTTTTGCACTATGTGTATGTTTCTATTTTTATCTTAATCAGATTTTCAGGATCTGATATGTCTACCAAGTTTATTGTAAGACCAGCAGCTTTCTGCCTCCCTACCCTCCTCCTTCCCATGCCTCCTGCACCTGGTGTCTTCCTCTCCCTTAGCTTAAGTCCTTGTTTTGCTGGACCATCTGAGACAGATGCTGGAAGGCACATTTATTGAGAGCTAATGTGTCTGAAAATGTTATTAGGTGACTATCACACTTAGCTGATAGTTTGGTGAGTCACAGAATTCTAGGCTAGAAATAGCTTTTATTTAGACTTTTGAAGGTTTTGCTCCATTGCTTATAGGTTCTAGCACTTCAGTTGTGAAGTCCAAAGATCTTCTGATTCTTTTGTTTTCTTTTTCTTTTTTTGAGCTGGAGTATTGCTTTGTTACCCAGGCTGGAGTGTAGTTGTATGATCTTGGCTCACTGCAACCTCCACCTCCCAGGTTGAAGTGATTCTCCTGCCTCAGCCTCCCAAGTAGCTGGGATTACAGGCGACTGCCACCATGCCTAGCTAATTTTTGTATTTTTAGTAGAGACGGGGTTTTGCCATGTCAGCCAGGCTGGTCTCGAACTCCTGGCCTCAAGTGATCTGCCAGCCTCGGCCTCCCAAAGTGCTGGGATTACAGGTGTGAGCCACCACACTTGGCCTTCTTTTTAGTATTTTTTTTACTCACAGAATCTGATTCTTGATCCTTTGATGTGACTTATTTTTTTTTCTCTGGAGGCTTTATTGGATCTTTTCTTTGTTGTCAGTGTTCTGAAATTTCAGGAAAATGCTATACGTTTGTGGAGTCTTTTGACATCCATTGTGCTGGGCAGGATATTTTTCTCTGATTGTTTCATGGATAATCCCCTCTTCTGTGTTTTTCTGGGTTTCCTGTTTCTTGAATGACTTTATTTTGGTTTTGGGACTTCTGGGTTAGTCTTCTCGTGGCATTTCTTAATACTGATTTTCATTCTCTCTTTGTAAGTCCTATTTCTTGAAAGATCCTTTGTATTGATTTCTGTTGCTGCCAGAAAACATTACCACATACCTGGAGGCTTAAAAGAGCCCTCCTGTATTATCTCACAGCGTTTGTGAGTCAGAAGTCTGGGCCTCACGTGGCTCAGTTGGGACCTCTGCTTAGGGCCTCACAAGATGGAAGTCAAGGTGTTGGCTGGCTTAGCTCTTACCTGAAGGCTCTGGGAAGAATCTGCTTCCAAGCTCACTCAAGTTGTTGGTAGAATCCAGTTCCTTGTGATTGTATTAGGTTGGTGCAAAAGTAATCATGGTCTTTGCCATTTAAAAGTAATGGCGGCCAGGCGTGGTGGCTCGCGCCTGTAATCCCAGCACTTTGGGAGGCCGAGAAGGATGGATCACCTGAGGTCAGGAGTTCAAGACCAGCCTGGCCAACATGGCAAAACCCGTCTCTATTAAAAATATAAAAATCAGCCGGGTGTGGTGGCATGTGCCTGTAATCCCAGCTACTCGGGAGGCTGAGGCAGGAGAATCGACTTGAACTTGGGAGGTGCAGGTTGCAGTGAGCCAAGATCGTGCCACTGCACTCCAGCCTGGGCAACAGAGCGAGACTCCATCTAAAAATAAAAAGTAATGGCAAGCCAGGCAAGGTGTCTTATGCCCGTAATCCCAGTACTTTGGGAGGCTGAGGCGGGTGGATCACTTGAGGTCAGGAGTCCAAGACCAGCCTGACCAACATAGTGAAACTGTGTCTCTACCAAAAATACTAAATTAGCTGGGCGTGATAGTGCATGCCTGTAGTCCCAGCTAGTTGTGCGGCTGAGGCAGGAGGATCATCTGAACCTGGGAGGTGGAGGTTGCAATGAAACAAGATTGTGCCACTGCACTCCAGCCTGGGAGACAGAGTCTCAAAAAAAAACAAAACAAAACAAAAAAAAACAAGAAGAAAAAAAAGAAAAAGAGAAGTAGGTGTCCTAAACCAGGGATAGGACAGGGTGCTTGACACAGGCTAAGAATCTGGCACTCCTCCCAATGAACATAGTTTCCATGTTTGCTCAATATTTATTTAGCTAACCATTAAGGGGACAGGATGGATTTTTCTCTTTTAAAAATTACATGAGCTGGGTGTGGCACATGCCTATAGTCTTAGCTACTTGGGAGGCTGAGGTGGGAGGATCACTTGAGCCCAGGAGTTCAAGTCCAGCTTGGACAAAATAGCAAGACCCTCTGTTTAAAAAAAAATTTCTTATGTCTTTTCTTTAAATTTAAATCTAATTATTAGACTAAACTTATTATTAAACTAAATTATAAGACTAAATGTTTTAACTTATTTAGGAATATCTTTTATTTTATAATTTTTCCATTGCTCATACTTCTATAGCATTACTCATTTGACTAATGATGAATGATAACAAATACATATAGCTGTAAAATGTTAAAATATGTTTAAATTTTTTTTCTGACTATCATAGTGGCAAGTGATTTTTGTTTTTTTGGTAGACTTCCCTTGTATTCCTTCAGTTTTATATTTTTCTGGATGGGACATCCTTTTGGGAGGTTTATTAAAGGGTTACAACTTTTTTTTTTTTTGAGACAGAGTCTTGCTCTATTGCCCATGCTGGAGTGCAGTGGTGCAATCTCAGCTCACTGCAACCCCTGCCTCCTGGGTTCAAGTGATTCTCGTGCTTCAGCCTCCTGAGAAGCTGGGATTATAGGTGCCCACCACCATGCCTGGCTAATTTTTGTATTTTTTTAGTAGAGACTTGGTTTCACCATGTTGGTGAGGCTGGTCTCGAACTCCTGACCTCAAGTGATCCACCCACCTTGGCCTCCCAAAGTGCTGGGATTACAGGTGTTAACCACCGTGCCTGGCCTAAAGGGTTACAATTTAAACAATAAAGTGGAACCCTCATTCTTTGTCAACAGCACCACATCAAACATCATTGGGGGCCAGGAATTCTGCTGATGTTGTTCTCATTGTAGGACTGCCAGCCTATTCACTTTCATCACTGACAGAGAGGCCAAAAGTGGCACCATGCAATGGGCACATGGGAGGATTGCTTTTCAAATGTTTACTTCCACTTTGAGGGAATCAGGGAGAACAAGACCAATTATAGTTTGCCAGTAAGGTAAGAAAATAAATGTAGAAATCCGAGCCAACTGGCACAATATTTCCTCCTATTTCAGTGATATCTTGGTGCTCATTATGGGTTGGCCACCAGACAGGCTTGTCCCTTGATCTAGTTATGCCCTCAGCCTCTGCACTGGCCATCTTTCCTTCCTGGTACCCAGTATCCTGATAGTCTGTCTCCTGCACCCCATGACACAGCTCTCAGTGTCTTCATTCACACTCAGGTGCAAGTGTCTGATAATAGCATAAAGAATTCTATCATGCTCAGGGTCAGGTTCCAGCCCCAGCTGAGGGCTGAGGGGAGTAGGTAGATGTAGGGCAGGGAGCTGGAAGAACACTTGAGAGACAGCAGGTAGATGGGAGATGGCTTTATTCAGCAGCTCCTTCACAGAGTCAGTGTTACATTTATGCACCACACAAACAATAGTGCCTGAGAGCCAGGTGATGATCTTCTCTATGTTATGTCTACATGCTTATGATTATATAAAACATGGGACCGTGTGCCTGCACCACAAACCTGCTGGGTCATCCAAGCTGTTTACCTGGGCCTATGCCTGCTGCCCTGTGCCTGCTTGGCTGCAGCACAGCCATGTTCCTTACACTACACCCCCTAGGCCGAGGGGATCCTCTTGGTGGGGACCCCTGCATATACAGCAGCACCCTGGACCCACAGGCCACAGCAACAATACAGAGAGCAAAAACCTACCACTAATATTCCTGCTATGCTACCTATGATTATGAGAGCCAACATAGGCCAGAGCCCAGAGATGCCCACCATCTCTGAAGGGGGTCGTCAGTAAGGTGCTCAATCACCTTAATCTCCTGTGATACCCTTTGTAAAGCTGCTGTTATGTTCCGGTGGTTGTCAGGGATAAATGTACAACGTTGTGTCCCTACAAGGGCACAAGTGCCACCTTGGGTAGCTGTGACTGTGTCTAAAGCCATCTGGTTTTGTAGCACCACCTTCCTGATCTGATCAACTTCATCAGTTAACAAAAGGAGAGCAACTCAGGTGTCATTCAGAGCACGAGCTGTGTGCTCTGCAAAGGCTGTAACCTGTTTTTCTACAGTAATGACTTTTACTCCAGGGATAGCTATTGCTAAGGGATAGAACCACCAGGGGGCCCCCTGCCCTCGCAAAAAGCGGGAATGCAGTGCCTCCTAATAATGCCAGCGACTAGGCAATGGGGGAAACACAGTGGCAGGTACATTGGGCCACCCCAGGTACAACATCCGGTCCAACTGGCTGGCAGACATGGCCATCCTGTATCCCCAGAGACCCATAAACTCCCAGGGGGCACAAAGTCCATGGGGGGGCCCAGCCTTGGTAAGGCTGCTTATTCCACCACACCCTTGGTGTGGTGACATGTGTTGTGTTTGCACAAACCTCAGTAGGCAGCCATCCCACAGTGACTTTTCCCCGGTGCTGCGCTATGCATTGTGGCACGTGCAATGGGGGCACCACGTGATCTCCTATTAGCCAGCCCCATCCATCATGGACACTATGAGTCAGCCAGCGGGCAGGCTTGCCATGGTTTTGCAACACCCCTGTCCAAAGCCCGCTGTGTTGCATCCCACCCATTGTCCATGGGATCCCAAGTCTCTAGTGATGTTCAGTTCTGCACAGAAGCTGGATGCACGTGACAAGGCAAGCTGTCCGCAGCTGCTGCTGGGAGGGCAGTGCAGATCCAACAGTTGGAGACATTGGTCACCTCAGTGTAGGCGTGGGCCCAATCCACAATGCTGTTGGAGCATGCCAAACTACAGCTGGAACAACAAAGCAGGCACAGGTACTAACAGGGGCAAATCACGTCCCTCAGGCAAAATACAGGCCAACTTTTCATCTCTGGATAACAATGTAGCCGTCAAGGGCTTCTGCCCTGGGCTGTGATACCACACCTTCTCAGCTCCCCATGGTTCTTTTGGGTCCTGTACCCGTGCCAAAATCAAAGGGGAGCTCATAATAGGCCACACAGACAGTACATATGTCCCCCAGAGAAGGGTCCCTTCCCTGGCTGGTTTCTCGGGAAACATCTTAGACCACACAAAGGAAAGCTCTAGCATGCATGTGCCAGATAACATTATGAATCACCTTCTTTGACCACTTCCTGACTCCTTAATCTGCCTTGCTGCTAACCTTCCAAAATCCTGTTTTTGATGCCTTTTCTTCCGTTTTCATCTTGGTCCCTCTGGGTTGAGTGCTTGACTCTATTTGGCTTCTGTCGGCAGTAATTCTGACTCTTCTCTCTGGCCAAGCTCCCTCAGGTGAGGACCCTTCCTGCTTTCACTTGACCTCCTAGTTTGGCTTTTTCAGGCCTGGGAGTGGGGTCTGGGCAGCATGTGAAGCCAAGCCAGGATATGCATAGAGAGCCCATGCTAGGGTAACGCATTAAGAATCTGTTTAAAAGACCATTGGCTTATCTCCTGGACAGCTAAACCCACAGTGATATATACTGTTAGAGCCTTCCAACATCCATCTCCCCACCCCTTTGTTTTAACATCAGAGTCACTATATAACTGGGGCAGAGAGTGGAGCAGTGAGGAAGAGAAGGATACTCTGACAGCAAAATTTAAGACTACATTTCTAGGTATGGCCATATGACTTAGTTCCAGCCAATGATATGTAAAGAAGACTCATTAAAAGGGGACCAACAACTAAGGAAGTGTTTTTTTTTTCTTCTTCCTCTTTGGAATAAAGGCATGATGGCTGGAGCTGCAGTAGCCATATTGGATCAAGAGGATAGGTACCATGTGCTGAGAACAGTAAAGTATAAAGATAAACGCAGGTTCCTCATAGCTTAATGATGCCACCAAATCTTCTTAGACTATCTCTAGACTTATTTTATGTGAGAGAATAAACCTCTATGGGTTTAAGCCATTGTCACTTTTGGATTTCTGTCATATGTTGTAAAACCTAAGCTAATCATATATACTAACACCTTCTCTTTTCCTACTTTTATCTTGTTGCCACCTTTAAACAAAGAGAGGAGTATTTTATTAATGATGGCAACCTGCGGTTTTGGATTGCTTTTCTAAGCGGTTGCTGCCACCATTGCTGTTGAAGCAAAAGGGAAGCACATTGTTTTGGTACAGTTGTAATACTCCCCGTGGCCACAGACGCCAAATCTCAGGTACTTAAGACATTGACATCTACTAGAAATATGTAAGTATTAGTCCTTACCTCCACTCTGTACCCGTGGTGGTGTGTCCTGTGTGGAAAATGTGCATACAGTCTTTGCATACCAGTTTCTGAATCACTTTTTCAAAGTCACTGTGAAAACATATGATCTTTAGTGGGATTCCTGGGTGTTAGCTGAGAACATTCAGCCTATTGTTCAGATTCATACTTCCCTTGGCCCCCAACTTTTTAATATAAAAATTTTCAAAAATATATAAAAGTTGGAAGAATGTTACAATTCATATTCATATCCTCACCACCAAGTGTCAATAGTTGTTAATATTTTGTTATTTCACTTTATCTGTATACCCACACAGATTTAAAGCTAAATCTGTATCTAGAGTGACACCGTTTTTGGCTATCCATTTGAAAGTGAGTTGCGGACATCATTTTTTCACTATTAACGTATCCTGAATTTCCAAATTGTGTTCTACGTGGTCATGAGAGTGCCAAAGGCAGATTCCTAGGTGTTTTCAGCCCAAGAGTATGTGTGGCTTAGAAGCCCTTCAGCCTCAATATTGGCCATATCAGGAAGGATGCTTTGGGACTGTTACAAAGTGTATAGCAAAGATACTTGAAAAAAAGAAACCTGTACTCTTTTTGTTGTTGTTGTTAGTGTAGGGAAATATCTGCTTTGTTCCTAAAATACTGTAAGTTCAGCAAAATTCCACCAAATCAGTTTGAAAATATCTGAGCGATGATGTTGACTACTGGTTATTTCTGGAAAGCCTTTATTTATTCATCTATAATTTAAAAAAAAATCAAAAAAAATTATAGGTTCGGGGTACATGTGCAGGTTTGTTATATAGGTAAATTGCGTGTCACAGGGGTTTGGTGTACAGATTATTTTGTCACCCAGGTAATAAGCATAGTACCCAATAGGTGGTTTTTCAGTCATCTCCCTCCTCCCACCTTCCATACTCACATAGGCCCTGATGTCTCCTGTTCCCTTCTTTGTGTCCATGTGTACTCAATGTTTAGCTCCCACTTACGTATGAGAACATGCTGCATTTGGTTTTCTGTTCCTGCCTTAGTTCACTTAGGATAATGACCTCCAGCTCCATCCATGTTGTTGCAGAGGACGTGGCCTCGTTCTTTTTTTTAAGGCAGTGTAGTGTTTCATGGTGTATATATACCACATTTTCTTTATCCAGTGTACTGTTGATGGGTATTTAGGTTGATTCCATGTCTTTGCTATTGTGAATAGTGCTATGATGAACATATGCATGCATGTATCTCTATGGTAGAGTGATTTATATTCCTTTGGGTATATACCCAGTAACAGGATTGCTGGGTCAAATGAAATTTCTGTTTTAAATTCTTTGAGAAATCACCACAGTGCTTTCCATAATGGCTGGACGAATTTTCATTCCCACCAGCAGTGTATAAGCACTCCCTTTTCTTTGTAACCTTGTCAGCATCTGTTATTTTTTGACTTTTTAATAATAGCCATTCTGACTGGTGTGATTTGCATTTCTCTAATGATTAGTGATGTTGAGCATTTTTCATGTGCTTGTTGGCTGTGTACATATCTTCTTTTAAAAAGTGCCTGTTCATGTTCTTTGCTCTCTTTCTTATGGGTTTTTTGTTGCTTGTTAATTTAAGTTCCTTATACATTCTGAATATTAGACCTTTGTCAGATGCATAGTTTGCAATATTCTTTCCCATTCTGTAGGCAGTCTGTTTACCCTGTTGATAGTTTTTCTCTGTGCAGAAGCCCTGTAGTTTAACTAAGTCCTATTTGTCAATTTTTGTTTTTGTTGAAATTGCTTTTGGTGTCTTTGTCATGAAATTTTTGCCAGGGCCTATGTCCAAAATTGTATTTCCTAGATTATCTCCCAGGGTTTTTACAGTTTTCGGTTTTACATATACAGCTTTAACCCATCTTGAGTTGATTTTTGTATATGGTGTAAGGAAGAGGTCTAGCTTCAATCTTTGGTATATGGCTAGCCAGTTATCCCAGCAACATTTATTGAATAGGGAGTTCTTCTCCCATTGTTTGTTTTTGTCATCTTTGTCAAAGATCAGATGGTTGTAGGTGTTCAGCTCTATTTCTGGGCTCTCTATTCTGCTCCATTAGTCTATGTGTCTGCTTTTGTACCAGTACTATGCTGTTTTGGTTACTGTAGCCCTGTAGCATAGTTTGAAGTCAGGTAATGTGATGCTTCCAGCTTTGCTCTTTTTGCTTAGGATTATCTTGACTATTTGAGCTGTTTTTTGGTTCCATATGAATTTTAAAATAGTTTCTTCTAATTCTGTAAAGAATGGCATTGATAGTTTGATAGCAATAGCATTGAATCTGTTAATTGCTTTGGGCAGTATGACCATTTTAATGATATTGATTCTTCCTATTCACAAGCATGACATGTTTTTCCATTTGCTTGTGTAATCTCTTATTAATTTGTCCTTTCTTCTTTCTCTTCTCTTCTCTTCTCTATCTTCTCTTCTTTTCTTTTTTGAGACAAGGTCTTGCTCTGTCACCTAGGCTGGAGTGAAATGGTGTGTGTAATCATGGGTTGCTGTAGCCTTGAACTCCTGGGCTCAGGTGATCCTTCCACTTCAAGCTTTCCTGGGTAGGTGGGACTAAGAGCATGCACCACAATGCTTGTCTTTTTTTTTTTTTTTTTGAGATGAGGTCTTGCTGTGTTGCCCAGGCTGGTCTTGAACTTCTGATCTCAAGTGATCCTTTCATCTTGGCCTCCAAAAGTGCTGGCATTAGAGGTGTGAGCCACAACAGCTGGCCATCTCTGATTTCTTTGAGTAGTGTTTTGTAATTCTTGTGGTAGAGATATTTCACTTCCCTGGTTAGCTGTATTCCTAGGTATTTTATTCTTTTTGTGGCTATTGTGAATGGCATTGCATTCTTGATTTGGCTCTCAGCTTGGATGTTGTTGGTGTATAGAAATGCTACTGATTAGGCCAGGCGTGGTGGCTCATGCCTGTAATCCCAGCACTTAGGGAGGCCAAAATTGGTGGATTACCTGAGGTCAGGAGTTTGAGACCAGCCTGGCCTACATGGTGAAACCCCGTCTCTACTAAAAATACAAAAAATTAGCTGGGCATGGTGGCAGATGCCTGTAATCCCAGCTACTTGGGAGGCTGAGGCAGGAGAATCGCTTGAACCTGGGAGGTGGAAGTTGCAGTGAGCTGAGATCGTTCCACTGCCCTCCAGCCTGGGCAACAAGAGTGAAACTCCATCTCAAAAAAAAAAAACAAAAACAAAAACAAAAAACTACTGATTTTTGTACATGGATTTTGTATTCTGAAACATTGCTGAAATTGTTCATCAGATCTAGGAGCTTTTGGGAGAGACCATGGGGTTTTCTAGACATAGAATGACATCATCTACAAATGGAAAGAGTATGACTTCCTTTCTTTCTATTTGGATGCCTTTTTTTTTTCCTCCTGCCTCATGATTGCTCTGGCTAGCACTTCCAGTACTATGTTGAATAGGAGCAGTGAGAATGGATACTCTTGTCCTGTTCTTGTTCTCAAGGGGAATGCTTCCAGCTTTTGCCCATTCAGTATGATGTTGTCTGTGGGTATGTCATAGATGGCTCTTATTGTTTTGAGATATGTTCCTTCAATGCCTGGTTTGTTGAGAGTTTTTAACATTAAAAAATGTTGAATTCTATTGAAAACCTCTTCTGTATCTATTGAGATGATTATATGGTTATTGTTTTTAGTTCTGCTTTTGTGTTGAATCACACTTGTTGATTTGCATGTATTGAACCAACCTTGCATCCCATGAAGCCTACTTGATCATATCATGGTGAATTAGCTTTTTGATGTGCTGCTGGATTTGGTTTGCTAGCATTTTGTTGAAGAGTTTTGCACATCTGTTAATTAAGGATATTGGCCTGAAGTTTTCTTTTTTTGTTGTATCTCTGCCAGGTTTTGGCATCAGAATGATGCTGGCCTTATAGAATGAGTCAGGGAGGAGTCTCTCCTCAATTTTTTGGAATAGTTTCAGTAGGAATGGTACCAGCTCTGTTTTATACATCTGGTAGAATTCAGCTGTGAATCCTTCTGATGCTGGACTCTTTCTGGTTCACAGGATTTTATTACTGATTCAATTTCAACATGCATCATTGATCTGTTCAGGGGTTCAATTTATTCCTGGTTCAATCTTGGGAGGTTGTATGTTTCCAGGAATTTATCTATTTATTCTAGTTTTTCTAGTATGTGTACATAGAGGTGTTCATAGTCCTTTCTGAGGGTTTTTTGTATTTCTGTGGGGTCAGTGGTAATGTCCTTTCTGTCATTTCTGATTGTGTTTATTTGGATCTTCTTTCTTTTTTTCTTTATTAGGATAACTAGCAATCTATCAACCTTATTTATTCTTTCAAAGAACAAACTCTTGGGTTCATTGATTTTTGTATGGTTTTTTTAATCTCAATTTTGTTGAGTTCAGCACTGTTTTTTATCATTTCTTACCTTCTGCTAGCTTTAGAGTTGGTTTGCTCTTGTTTCTCTACTTCCTTTAGGTATGATGTTAAGTTGTTAATTTGAGATCTTGCTAACTTTTTGATGTGGGTGTTTAGTGCTATAAACTTCCCTCTTAACACTACTTTAACTATGTCCCAGAGATTCTGGTATGTTGTATCTTTGTTCTCATTAGTTTCAAAAGAACTTCTTGATTTCTTCCTTAATTATATGGTTTACCTCAAAGTCATTTGGGAGCAGATTGTTTAATTTCCATGTAATTGCATGGTTTTGAGTAATTTTCTTAGTTTTAATTTCTATTTTTATTGTGCTGTTGTCTGAGAGTGTGGTTGGTATGATTTTAGTTTTTTAAAATTTGATAAAGATTGTTTTATGGCCGACTATGTGTTCAATTTTAGAGTATGTGCCATATGCAGATGAGAAGAATGTATATTCTGTTGTTTTTGGGTGAAGAGTTCTGTTAGGCCCTGTTAGGGCCTGTTAGGCCTATTTGGTCAAATGCTGAGTTCAGGTCCTGAATATCTTTGTTAGTTTTCTGCCTTGATTTTCTGTCTAATACTGTCAGTGAGGTGTTGATGTTTTCCACTATTATTGCATGGCTATCTGAGTCCTTTCATAGGTCTCTAATAACTTGCATTATGAATCTGGGTGCTTCTGTGTTAGGTGCCTATATATTTAGGATAGTTAAGTCTTCTTGTTGAATTTAACTCTTTAATGTTATATAATGCCCTTCTTTGTCTTTTTTGATTGTTATTGGTTTGAAGTCTGTTTTGTCTGAAATCAGAATAGCAACCTCTGCTTTTTCTGTTTTCCATATGCTCAGCAGATTTTTCTCCATTCATTTACTTTGAGTTTATGGGTGTCATTTCATGTGAGATGGAACTCTTGTAGACAGCATAGAGTTGGGTCTTGTGTCTTTATCCAGCTTGCCAATCTGTGCCTTTTAATTAGGGCATTTAGTCCATTTACATTCAAGGTTAATATTGATATGTGCAGGTTTCATCCTGTCATTGTGTTGTTAGTTGATTATTATAGCGTCAATGATCTATATATGTAAGTGTGTTTTTGTGGCAGCTGGTAACGGTCTTTCCTTTCCATGTTTAGTACTCCCTTAAGTACCTCTTGTAAAGCTGGTCTGGTGATAACAAGTTCCCTCAGCATTTGCTTGTCTGAAAAGGATCTTAATTCTGTTTTGCTTATAAGCTTAGTTTGGCTGGATATGAAATTCTTGATTGGGATTTATTTTCTTTAAGAAATGCTGAATATAGGCCCCCAATCTCTCTTCTGGTTGGTAGGGTTTCTGCTGAAATGTCTGCTGTTAGCCTGATGGGATTCCTTTACAGGTAACTTGCCCCTTTTCTCTAGATGCCTTTAACATTTTTTTCTTTCATTTTTTTTTTGGAGAATCCGATGAGTATGTGTCTTGGGGATAGTTGTCTTGTATAGAATCTCACAGGGCTTCTCTGCATTTCCTGTATTTGAATGTTGGCCTCTTTAGTGAGGTTGGGGAAATTTTCATGGGTGATACCCTCAAATATGTTTTCCAAATTGCCTGTTTTTTCTCCCTCTCTTTCATGGATGCCAGTAAGTCATAGATTTGTCTCTTTACATAATCTCATATTTCATGGAGGTTTTGTTCATTATTCTTTATTGTTTCTTAAAAATTTTTTGTCTGACTGAGTTATTTCAAAGAACCAGTCTTTGAGCTCTGAGATTTCAAGATTTTTTTTTTTTTTTTTTTTTTTGAGACAAAGTCTCACTCTGTAGCCCAGGCTGGAGGACAGCGGCACAATCTCAGCTCACTGCAACTCTGTCTCCTGGGTTCAAGCAAGGGTTGTATCTCAGCCTTCTGAGTAGCTGGAATTATAGGTGCATGCCACCATGCCCAGCTAATTTTTGTATGTTTAGTAGAGACAGGGTTTCACCATGTTGCTCAGTCCGGTCTCAAACTCCTGGATTCAACCAGCCCACCAGCCTTGGCCTCCCAAAGTGCTGGAATTATGGTGTGAGCCACCATGCCCGGCCAGCTCTGAGATTCTTTCCTCAGCTTGGTCGATTCTGCTGTTAATACTTGTGATTCTGTTATGAAGTCCTTGAAGTGAGTTTTTCAGCTCTATCAGTTCAGTTTGGTTCTTTCTTAAAATAGCCATTTTGTCTTTTATCTTCTGTATTGTCTTCCTGTATTTCTCACAGTCCTTGGATTGGGTTTTGACTTTCTCCTGAATGTTGATGATTTTCATTTCTATCTATATTCTGAATTCTATTTCTGGCATTTCAGCCATTTCAGCCTGGTTAAGAACCATTGCTGGGGAACTAGTGTTGTTATTTGGAGACAAAAAGAACTCTGGCTTTTTGAGTTGCCAGACTTCTTGCACTGGTTCTTTCTCATCTGTGTGGGGTGATGTTCCTTTAATCTTTGAAGTTGCTGTCTTTATGTGTGTTTTTTTTTTCTTTTATCTCCTTTGATGCCCTTGGGGGTTTGATTATGGTATAAGGTGGGTTTAATCAACTTGCTTTGATTCTAGTCCACTCTTGGATCTTGGAGGAGCCCCTTCTGATTACTGTCTCTATACCCATGTTTTGTTGTTGGGTGTTCTGGTACATGGGGCTCCCTCAGGGAGGGGCCACAGTTGGCCAGCTGGCTGTATGCTTTCTGGGTTGGCCTTAATTTGCTGTCTGAGTGCTTTCCGGCTGGGAGAAGACAGGGTTGTGCCTGCCCACAGAGTTCAGGCAGAAGCAGGACTACTGGGCTTGAAGCTCTAGCAGGCATGGCTGGCCTGGCTATGAGAGGCAGGGATGGGTGGAGTCACCTACTCTGCCATTTGGGTGTTTTTCCTAGGACGACAGGAGGCTGTATCTGCCAGCTAAGTTCAGACAGAAGTGGGACCACTGGGCTGGAAATTCTAGCAGGTGTTGCCCACCTGGCTACCAGCAGCCAGGGGGTGGGTGGGGTCACCCATCCTGCCACCTGGGCATTTCCCAGGACAGTGGGAGGCTGCACCTGCTGGCTGAATTCAGACAGAAGTCGGACTGCTGGGCTGGAAGCTCTAGCAGGCATTGCTCACCTGGCTATCAGTGGTAGGGGTGGGTAAGGTTGCCTACCCTGTCATCCAGGTGATTCCCAGGATAACAGGAGGCTGTAGTTGTCAGCTGAGTTTGCACAGAAGTGGGACTGTTGGGCCAGAAGCTGGTGCCAAGCTCCATCTGGCGAGGGGCGGGTAGAGCAAACTTACTGCTCCCAGGCACCATGACTGTGGTCTCTATTGAGGCTATGGCACTGGTACTGGTCTGCTCTGGGGTCTCAGGCCTGGAGAGGTCCCCTTGGACTCAAGAGTTGCCCCTGCAAAATGTCCAGGTGTTTCTCTGCCTTAGTCTTGAAGTGCGGTGGGGGGTGTGGGAAGGCCAGGAGAATTCTCCCATTCTCAGTTTTGCACAGGTCCTCGTGGAAAGTGTGAATCCCTCAGGAGGCTCTCACTCACTCATCCTTTCTGGTATTGGAGAGGTTCTCCTGGCTCTGCACTGAGCCCAGACAGGCTGGTGCCCAGCTCTGCTCTCTGTGTTTCTTGGCTACCTTGATGGATCCCAATGTGTGTGTGTGTGTGTGTGTGTGTGTGTGTGTGTGTGTGTGTAGATGGAGTCTTGCTTTGTTGTGCAGGCTGGAGTGCAATGGCACCATCTTGGCTCACTGCAACCTCTGCCTCATGGGTTGAAGCAATTCTCCTGCCTCAGCCTCCCGAGTAGCTTGGACTACAGGCATGTGCCACCCAAGCCCAGCTAATTTTTGTATTTTCAGTAGAGACGGGGTTTCACCATGTTAGCCAGGTTGGTCTCAAACTCCTGACCTCAGGCAATCTGCCCACCTTGGCCTCCCAAAGTGCTGGGATTATAGTCATGAGCCACTGCACCCGACCACAGTGTAGTTTTTCAGATGATTGGCCTGCAGGATCAGTGTTCACTAGCCCTTTTGTTTCCTTTCTGTGAGAGTGGTGCACATGAGCTGCTTCTAGTCTGGCATCTTGGTCCAGTTCTATCTTGAAAGCCTTTAAGTAGGATGACTAACTCATTCTAGTTTGTCTAAGACTTTCCTGGCTTTAGCATTGAAAACCCTGGGAAACACCTCTGTCCCAGACAAACCAGAATGGTTTGTCATTTTACTTAACCTCCCTCCTAGAAAAAGTTGATCATATTTTCATTATTTACTTAATACATCTTTACTGAATAGCTGTTGGGTGCAGGCCCTGGGATAGGGCTGGCGATGTCTAGTTGACTATGACATGGTCTTTGCCCTACAAGGAGTTCACAGAATCCTCTATATTTGCCATGAGTAGTGAAAGACAAATGTCTGTGCTTTAGAATTAAAATTCCTCTTCAGTGTGACTGGTAGAAGAAGAAATGAGAATGGCTTTATATAGAGAATCATCTTGACATCTAAACACACTTTGTCTAATTGAGGGGGAGTTTAACTTTCTTCATGTTTCTGACAATGGTTTCTTAACACAGAAAAGTTAGTAAGGAAGGTAAGTTGTGGCCATAATCACTTGATGTTTTCTTGGCTCAGTGCCTTTTGAAATATAAGCTGAAGGCTTTTCAAACCTGACAGTCCACTTGTGAAAGAAATCTGTTGACAGATTCCTGGCAGGTTTTGCTCATGGCTTAGAGACAGTGTCTCTGTCCCTGAATAAGGTGATAATGTTACAGGTGTTGCATTCTGGGCTAGCTAGCGTGGTAACTTGGAGCTTCTTTATGAAAGAGTACTACTTGTGAGGTAGAAAATGCTTTGCAGCCACCAGACCTTTGAAATCTAAAATGCTGGGCAATATCTGACTGCTAGGTAACAGTTCCTTATGTGGGGGTCTGGGCTTCTAGCCCCAACCCAGCACCTGGCAGAGAGGAGAGACTTACTGCAGTTCTTGTATCAAATCAATTTGGATGGAAAAGGGAAAAAAAATCAGGTTATTTTAATACATGGTAAAGTACAGTTTAAAAAAATACAATACATTAAAACTTTAGTTAAAATATAGAATTACTGCAGGCTGGAGAGGATGCAGGAAGCAGATGCTAGTGAATCCTGTGGAATTCATCTTCTGCTCTGCTTTGATTAGGTTTCCGTTGAAGTTACCTGAGTAAAGATGCAAATTACTATTCTCTTGTTTAAGCTAAAAACACAAAAGGCAAAAAAAAAACTCCTAGGCAGAAAGTTGAAGAGCCTGTAAGTTGCGCCTTTTTCCGTCTGTAGAGCTATTGTATATCCTGCTTCCTTTGGATGGACTCACTTCTCAGGGGAAGAGGCCAGTTCTAAGCTTCCATTCATTAATTCAACCTTCTGAGCAATGCTATTACCAGCTCCCCTTCACTCAAACTAGCAGCTTTTGTTACAAAGGCTTAGGGGCTGTCAGTAACATTTTACCTGGGGAAAAGGAAACTCACTCATTGACCTGTACCACGCTGTCGTTTGATCTTCTCAACAACTCTAGAAGCAGGCATTATTATTATTCCCACTGAATAGATGAGGAAGCTGAGTCTCTAGTTGCTCGGGTGGTTTGCTGAAGATCACACAGCTAGCTAGTAAGTGATAGAATCCATATGTTTTAGCTCCAAAATCGGTGGTTTATTTTGTCAAGTTTCTTTTACTCTCTACCAGAGACATGGTGACTGATAAAGTATTATTTTCAAAAAGGTAAAAGCATGACTGTCATATACATACAAAATGAACATGTGAAAAGATTTCTGAATCTCACTAATTAAAGAGGGAACCAGTAAGATGCTAAACCCTGTTTAAAGGACACTTGAGAAGTAAGGTATTTAGAAGCAATATTTGGATAAGGTGTTTTGTTAGATACAAAACTGGTTAAAGTCCAACAGGATGGTAAACTATAACTCTGGGTTTATCTCTTTGACTGAACAAAAATTATTTACATCTCTACTGGAAAAAAGTCTGTAAGTTAACTTCTGTCCCCAAAGATTTGTAAAACAGCCCAGTCAACAGGAAGTCAAGACCAGCATAGCGCTGTGAGAACACCCTGTAATCTTTTATGCCCCTTCCTCCCTTCCTCCCTTTCTGTCTTTCCCTCCCTCCCTCCCTCCCTCCCTTCCTTCCTTCCTTCCTTCCTTCTTCCTGAGTTTTGCTCTTGTTGCCCAGGCTGGAGTGCAATGGTGCGATCTCAGCTCACTGTAGCCTCTGCATCTCAGGTTCAAGCAAGTCTCCTGTCTCAGCCTCCCGAGTAGCTGGGATTGCAGGCATGTGCCACCACTCCTGGCTAACTTTTGTATTGTTAGCAGAGATGGGGTTTCGCCATGTTGGTCAGGCTGGTCTCGAACTCCTGACTTCAGGTGATCCGCCCGCCTCAGCCTCCCAAAGTGCTGGGACTATAGGCGTGAGCCACCGCACCCTGCCTTTTATGCCTATTTCTAAGTTTCAAATAATTTCAGATAATTTTTTGGACATGACCTTTTGTTGAATTTAGCAGACATAAGGAGGAAGCTAATGTTTTCTTTCTTGAAGGAAGAAGGTAAAGGTACTGATACCACTTACTTTCTAAACTATAGTTTCCTTTCTTAGGCCATGTGTGATACATTACTATTGTTGACAAGTAAATCCTCAGTAATACACATGGTAGTTCAAAACCTTCAGGAAATCTGTCATCAGCTTTCTAATGTAAAGATAAAACTATGAAAAGCTTTTACATTTGGTTAAAAAAAAAGACTTTGAAACGCTCTGTGATTACTACCCCCAAAGCCTTATGTTCTTGTAGTAATTCTCTGAATTTCTAATTAATTGAAATTCCGAGGACAAAAAGTGGCTATTTCTCTTTATTAGGCAAGTAATATTTGCCTAATTAGTTTTCTCTGCCATAGGGAAAAGACAGACTGGAGTTGGAATCTCTGACTGCTGCCAATTATGATAACTTATTTGAACCTTAGTTTCATTATTTATAAACTGATAGTAATGCCTAAAATGCATGCATTCTTCAGTTTAAAAGCATTATTAAGTCTCACTTAATCTCCATGCCACATGTAGCAAAATATTTAACCAAAACATAACTGACCTTTTAAAAAATCATCTTAAGACCAGTTTTAGCACTTGATTAATCTAAATTCTGTACAAGTATAAATATCCAAATTTGAAAATGATGCAAAGTGATAATTGTATAAATTTTAAATTTTAAAATATCTTACTATTTTCTGATAATATTCTCTTGGGGGATGTAACTTGCTTTTGAACAACTAGCCACAGCTCATGAGGGCCCATTCTTTTAACTGCTCCATAAAGTTAGAGGTTAACATAGAGAAGGCTGATATGGTGTGTGTGTGTGTGTGTGTGTGTGTTGACCTGATAGAAGATAACCCCAAATATTATGGTTTTATATAGAAAGTTAATCAGCTTTACATCTCAGTTGTCATTCTCATTTCTGCATTCATTTTCCTACTGTTATAGTCCTCGTTCTTCAAATGCTCTTCTTTTCAGCTTTTTTGTCTTTCTGCTGGTTCCCTCATTAAACAGTTAAGTAAAACTTTGCTTTGTGTTCTGTATTTCTAAGAGAGGTAGCTTTCATCAGTTTGAGATTAAGCTTTCCACAAACCAAACAGAAACAAAGAAAAACAGCCACCCACACCTGATTCCTAAATCTTTGAAGAGCAATGTAGATTTTTGCTGAGAATGCCCAAAGACGTAGTAGTTGGGATTAGACACCAAGCTGCCAAAATGTGTCCTGTAAATTTCTGTGTCCAGATGCTTTGCTGGCTGCTTAACTTCTCTGCCTCTTTCCCAACTCATTGTCTCCTGGGCGCCACTTGTCCCAAGGCCCTGCTCTTCTCTCTTGTGGCAGACACTCCTTAAGGCAACCCCTAATGAATCACACCCTTCCTCTCGCTAGGGGAGTGTGGGAAGGGTATGATGTGCTTCTGCCCAATAGAACTTGGCAAAGGTGATGGGATATCACTCCCTTAATTAGGTTATGTCATATGACAGAAGTGGCAGGAAGTCAGTCCCATGATTATCTGAGACTGTCTGAGATGTCTAAGACTTCATGTCAGCATATTGGAAAGGGAGACTCTCCTACTAGCCTCAGAGAAGCAAGCTGCTCTCATGTGAACTGTTTATGGAACGGGCCCCAAGGCAGGAAACCAAGGAAATCCTCTAGGAGCCAAGGTCCCCGATCCTACAGCTCAAAGAAATGGAATCCTGCCAACACTCATGTGAGATTGGACAAAGACCCTAAGTTCCAGAAAGAAACATAACCTGGCTGACACCTGGACTGCAGCCTTATGGGACCCTAAGCAGAGGACCCAGCTAAGCCAGGCCTGGATTTTTGACCCACTGTAACAGTGAGATACTGAATGGGTACGGTTTCAAGCTGCTTGGTTTGGGTTACTTTGTTATACAGCAAAACACTCTATCCTTCCTGGCTTCATTCATTTGCATCGTTGTTAACATCCCTTCTCGACAAAACTAAAGGATCTCCCTCAAGATGCACATTCCTGAGAAGTCAGGGAGTGTGTGTGTGTGTGTGTGTGTGTGTGTGTGTGTGTGTGCGCGAACGCATGCGTGGACATATGCATTCATCATAAATAGACTGTAAGTCCTACTTAACTATATCACTATATTAATTTGCTCATTCCCTTGGTAAAATTCTTTGGTAACCATCAGAGGCCAGTGGAATGCTCCCTAACAGGTGTGTGCATTTCTGTTTCTACAAGCAAATGTCAGAAGAGTCAATAGTGTTTGCTCCCAAACGTGATCGTACCAGTTGTAAATGACATACTGTAAATGTCATAGTTAAACATTACATAAACTGAAAGTGTGAAAATGAAATTTTAAAATGATAACTCAGAGATTCTATAAAGATTAACTGCCGAGCGCAGTGGCTCACGCCTGTAATCTCAGCACTTTGGGAGGCCAAGGCGGGCAGATCATGAGTTCAAGAGATCGAGACCATCCTGGTGAAACCCCATCTCTACTAAAAATACAAAAATTAGCTGGGCGTGGTGGCAAGCACTTGTAGTCTCAGCTACTCGGGAGGCTGAGGCAGGAGAATCGCTTGAACCCGGGAGGTGGAGGTTGCAGCGAGCCGAGGTTGCGCCACTGCACTCCAGCCTGGGTGACAGGGTGAGACTCCGTCTCAAAAAATAAAAATAAATTAAAAAAAAGAAACTGCGGCCATATTAAGTACAAAACGGAAAAAGAGTAGAAATCTAGAAGAACAATGCTCTGAGATTACTTCATCAGTTTCTTTAAATTTAGTTCTCTTTAGAGACCTGGACAGTGCACATTGTTTGTTTACGTAAGGAAGAGGTTATATAATTAATTCTACAGACTCCTGCTCAAAGAAAAGGGCTGTGCTTACAATACATGTGATGAATAAAAAGGAATATTTGAACTGTGTGTGTGTGCAATCTCTTATTTTGCTTTCTCACTTGATGTGACTTTTTCAATTAATTGATTGCATCAGATAAAAGGGCTTCTTCTGAATTTTAATTTTAACACTTTCTCCTGTCACAGTAAGGTTGTGTACAATAAATTCTGTTTTTAAGAAAAGGAATGTTTTGAGCTCACTGGCTGGAAGTGTTTTAGAAAAACTCTTAAGCCTGGTCATAAAACTAACTCTTGAATTCCACTGTTTGTCTCAGAGCAGTGGCAAGAATAGCTGAAAAGTTAAGCAATAGGTTTGACAACAAAATAGGTAAGTCATCTCAGGCGACTCTTGACATGTTTCAAATGCAGAACATATCAGGGTTGGAAGATATTGTCGTTGCTGACCTTGACACACTGGCTAGTGGGAATTAATTTATAAAAGGTAAATAACCAAGGACTCTCAGATAGGACTCCATCCCTTTTTCCTTCCCTCCCTCCCTCTCTCTTTTAACATAAATAGTTTATAACCTCCATTTGTCTTAAGGCATAAGAAGATCCCAGACCTATTCCTGATGGCCAATACAAACACACACGGTGATCATATTCCTGGAACTAAAAGTCCAGAAAACTGGTTTACCAGTGAGACAGAATATTTGAAATTGGGACATTAATTTTACTTTTTGTTATGGATTTATGTAAATAAAGTTTTGTGACTATTGCTAAAATTACTGAGAATATAAATTTGGACCCTGCCTGGAGGGTTACCTGTAATAATTTTTATTCTTTCCCTGAGTAAGCCTTTGGTGGCGAGAGACAACTCTCTTAGCCAAGGGAGAATTCAAAGTCTCACTCCAGGATCTGCAGGTAAGAGGCTGTTAGGAAGTGGAAAAGAGCATCATGGGAGATTCATGTTTTTACAAAGGCTCAGGACAGTGGCTTCTCAGACAACAGGGCCCCTCCCTTGGACTCCAAGCTTTGGACTGCCTCCCTGCCCCCCTCCTCCGGCCCATCTCCAACCTCGCACCTCCTCTGCAAGGCCAAGGGGACATGACCACCCAGGGCCTGCGTTTCCCTTTCTGGACCATGTGCAGGTATCGGGTCCTCAGAATTCCCCACCCAAATGGCTGGAGTCTGCTTCTGGGGCTGTGTGGGCCTCTTTCCTGGATGGAAGGATAACCAAGATCCCTAACCCTGAGACGTCACTTAATTACTAATGGACAGCTTCCATAGTTTTTGTCCGTTTCCAACTTAAGAGCAACCAGAGAAAGCCAAATATGTTTCCCTAACCAATCACATAGGATGCCCTGCTTCTTCCTAACCACCTCCAGCTTCCCCGTGCCAACAGCCTCTACTCAGGGCACACTGGAGCATTCCCCATTTTTTTCCCTGCTATAAAGCCTTCCTCTGCCTGCCTTTGAGTCTCTGCCAAATTCAAGTGACAGTAGCTGACTCCCTTGCTAGAGCAAGTTCTGAATAAATAGTCCTTCTCTGTTCTCCTTTGGGTAATCTTTGTTTATTTCCACAATTGCCACAGTTTTTCAGTCTCCCTGATTTTCATATCTAGGCCGAAGGCGAAGAATGATTAATCAAAATATTTGTGTCTTTATTATTTATTTAATACATTTAAATGTTATGTAAAATTTTCTGAGGAAGAGTGAAAAAATTAAAAGTATTGACTGTTGGGAACCTAATAATATATATATATAAAATTGATTGCATTAGATAAAAGGGCATATATATATATATATTTATATATACATACTCAGAAGAAGCCCCCTACCTTTGTTTTTTGAGACAGGTTGTCGCTCTGTTGCCCAGGCTGGAGTGCAGTGGTGTGATCTCGTTTCACTGCAACCTCAGCCTCCCTAGTAGCTGGGATTACAGGCATGTGCCCCCATGCCTGGCAAATTTTTGTATTTTTAGTAAAGACAAGGTTTCACCATGTTGGCCAGGCTGATCTCGAACTCCTGACCTCAAGTGATCAGCCCGCCTCATCCTCCCAAAGTGCTGGGATTACAGGCATGAGCCACCACACCTGGCCCAGAAGAAGCCCTTTTATCTAATGCAATCAATTAGTTTAAAAAGTCACATAAAGTGGGAAAACATAAAAAGAGATTGCCCATACAGCTCAAATATTCCTTTTTATTTATCACATGTATCATAAGAACAGGGCTTTTCTTTGAGCAGGAGTCTGTAGAATGAATTGTATTAGGTTGATGCAAATGTAATTGTAGTTTTTGCCATACTTTTAATAGTGGTTTTTGCAATTAAAAGTAATGGCAAAAACTGCAATTACGTTTGCACCAACCTAAATGTACAACCTCTTCCTTACGTAACCAACCAAAGTGCACTGTCCAGGTCTCTAAAGAGAACTAAATTTAAACACACCTGTGAAAAAAAGATATGTATATTTGTGTATGTCTTTTATTTTAATTCTTATAAAAGAGTTCTTTAAAAAATATTTACGTTTATGTTTTCTTTTAACAACTTGATTAATATCTCAGTCTACTAGTGTGACTATCAGTCTGTTAGTGTGAATTTGCAGGATTTATGATGAAAATTTTGGAAGGAGATCAGCACTTGAGGAAATAACACTGGCTTGTCAATCACTATAACCTCTTTGAGTTGAAAGATTGAGTTTATAACTTCAGCTTTAAGTAGTACATGCACACTTGCAGTTTCCAATCTCACCCATCAGATGGTGCCAATACTTCACTAGTAGTTTTGCCACAATGCTTTGGTATCCTCCGATGTGGCATTTGAAAAGCATTGAAAGATTGATTACTTATGCTCTTGATAAAGTTAAGGATTTTATTATTAATTCAGCTTTAGATGTGGTTAAAAATGAGTACAAGTATATGACACCCTTCAGATAAATTTATGCTAAAGAATTAAGCAGCCTGAAATGAATGGAGAGCTATTTATTTTTTATAGCTGTATCTTACTGTATATTTAATTTATGCAATTCCCCCAAACCAGTTCCTTCTTCTTCTTCCTTTTTTTTTTTAATTATACTTTAAGTTCTGGGATACATGTGCAGAATGAGCAGGTTTGTTACATAGGTATACACGTGCCATGGTGGTGTGCTGCACCCATCAACCCCTCATCTACATTAGGTATTTCTCCTAATGCTATCCTTCCACTAGCCCCCCACCCCCTGACGGGCCCCGGTTTGTGATGTTCCCCTCCCTGTGTCCACATGTTCTCATTGTTCAACTCTCACTTATGAGTGAGAACGTGCAGTGTTTGGTTTTCTGTTCCTGTGTTAGTTTGCTGAGATTGATGGTTTCCAGCTTTATCCATGTCTCTGCAAAGGACATGAACTCATCCTTTTTTATGGCTGCATAGTATTCCATGGTGTATATGTGCCACATTTTCTTTATTCAGTCTATCATTGATGGGCATTTGGATTGGTTCCAAGTCTTTGCTATTGTGAATAGTGCTGCAATAAACATACGTGTTCATGTGTCTTTATAGTAGAATGATTTATAATCCTTTGGGTATATACCAGAGATTGCTGGGTCAAATGGTATTTCTGGTTCTAGATCCTTGAGGAATCGCCACACTGTCTTCTACAATGGTTGAACTAATTTACGCTCCCACCAGCAGTGTAAAAGCGCTCCTATTTCCCCACATCCTCTCCAGCACCTGTTGTTTCCTGACTTTTTAATGATCACCATTCTAACTGGCATGAGATGGTATCTCATTGTGGTTTTGATTTGCATTTCTCTAATGACCAATGATGATAAGCTTTTTTTTCATATGTTTTTTGACTGCATAAATGTCTTCTTTTGAGAAGTGTCTGTTCATATCCTTTGCCCACTTTTGGATGGGGTTGTTTATTTTTTTCTTGTAAATTTAAGTTCCTTGTAGATTCTGGATATTAGCCCTTTGTCACATGGAAAGATTGCAAACATTTTCTCCCTATTCACTCTGATGATAGTTTCTTTTGCTGTGCAGAAGCTCTTTAGTTTAATTAGATCCCATTTGTCAATTTTGGCTTTTGTTGCCATTGCTTTTGGTGTTTTAGTCATGAAGTCTTTGCCCAAAACCAGTTCCTACAAGTTAGATCTTTCCAAATTTCCATGTGCTTGCCATCTGCTGCATTGGAGACCAGCCATGTAGTATGAAAACTTGCTCTGAAGCTGCACTCCTAACTGCACTAATTGTTAAATCGCAATTACTTTTGCACCAACTGAATAGCTCCTAGAGTGCTTCCTGGAGTTGGCAGTTTGCACCTACCCTGGGAGGCAGAAGGCAAATCACTCAGTGCTCCTCAGTGTCTTTTCCAGCCTCCTGATGGAGTTCAGCAGTCTTCTACGGTATGGCCATTCCTTGTTTCCTTTAACTTGACTCCATTCATTTGTTCAATGGTGTTTCCTGAACAAGAGAGGTTACAACTTTTCCTCCTTAAGCTTTGTGCCTTGAGACTCAAGTGCTGTCTAGAAGTAGCGGAATGCTTTGTCCAGAAACTCTGCTTCTCTTTTGGAAGATGACCCTGAACTCACTGATATCATAGAATTTACTCAAAACAACCATAAACGCTCACATAAGCTCTTTTATCATAAATTGAAAGCATACATAGGAGGTCTTGGTACTCAATGAACTGGGCATAGGGGATTTATAAATTAATAATCAAATGAGGATGTCCTCTGGTTCACAGTTCCTTATCTGAAATTCTTTGGGCCAGATGTACTTTGGAATTCAGAATGTTTTGAATATGTAGAGCTAATATTATGCATATGCTATGTATTACATAATGCTCTGGAAGGGTCTAGGACAACTCCCTATAATCAACCCATTAATTTTTCTGCAGGAAAACATAAATGTTCATATTAAGTGGGATAAATAAAGCCTAAATGTCCTCATGTCATGGCAGGTCAGGGTGTGTCTCCAAAGTGAGCTATAAAACAAATCTTTGGTTGTCAGAGCTTTTTGGATTTGGAGAATGTGAATAAGATAATGTGGACTTGTGTTAGGTGCTTTATGTGTTGTTTCATCTAGTCCTCATAGAAGTCCTGTGTTAAATATAAAGATATATGAATATGAGGAGCCTGAAGGTCAGAGTGGTTAAGTAGCTTTCCTAAGGTTCCACAGCAGAGCCAACAGTCAAACTGTGGCCTGGCTCTAAACAGGCTTAATGTTGCATTGGTTTCCACTTTATAAATTAGTAAAATGCTAAAACTTCAAGTTCCTTGCCTATGTTTGGCTTTTTGCCAATATTCTGCACTTTTTTTTATTTTCTTTGGCATCCATGAGAAAGAATATGGTTGCATAGTGAACAATTTGCTCTCTGATGGATGGAGGGAAAGGCTCCTGCTGGCACCTTTGCAGAGCACCGTACTGGCTTGGGGAGGGAGCAGGTTGCAGTGCTGGAGAACAAAACAGTCAGCTCTGCAAATGTCAGATTTTCCAGTGGTTGGAGACTCCTGCAGTGCACTTGGTCCACACAGCTAGTCAACCTTGATGTTGTCTGCAAAATGATCCAACATCTCATTAATGTCTCTCACTTCCTTTTGCGCATTGTGCACTAGCTTGGACTTCTGCTCCTTTGAATGGGGACATCAGAAGTCACTTGGCTTAATCAAGTTGTCAGCAGGCCAGGGAGGAACTGTTGGCTTTATTCTGTGCATTGTCTCAGGATGCGAATGAATTAAAATAGTTATATTTTAAAATTATGCTTTCAAGGCAATTTATAAACCATGTTCCTTTTTTGCATCCTAATTATCCTTTTTCTCCTTTCCCTTATTTCTTTCCCTGTGCCAAATTATAACCCATTTATAGTCTAAAGTTTAGGGGTATACAATAGTTATATTTTAAAATTGTGCTTTCAAGGTAATTCATAAACCACGTTCCTTTTTTGCATCCTAATTATCCTTTTTCTCCTTTGCCTTATTTCTTTCCCTGTGCCAAATTATAACCCTATTTATAGTCTACAGTTTAGGGGTATACAATCTTTTTCTTCCCTGTTGTTTCTTTCTTGTAATGAAATTAGTAACTTAGCAAAAGCATGGATGAGAGCTCTTTTTATATACCTGTAAAAATATTGCAGGAAACAATAAACTTTGTAACATTTTAATGGACCAAATCTTTTATAGACTTTCAAGATTTGTTAGAAAAATTATTCATCTATAGGACTATATATACCAATATGTCATTCTTAAGGTGCTTTTAAAAGTCCTCCTTGGCTAATTTTTATGAAGATAGATAGTAGATACACATATTCATGTGTTCACACACCCAGCCTTCCATCTGTCCATAATATTTATATGCAATGATATGCACAAACCATATGTGTTTCATTCCATGAGTTTCGGTAAGTGCATGTATTTATGTAACTGAAACCTTTATCAAAATAGATTATTCCAGAAAATTATTTCATATTGTTTCCCAGTCAATCTCCAGCTCTCCTATCCCCAAAACACTTTTCTGATTTTTTGCATCGTAGATTAGTTTTACCTCTTCTAGAATTTCATATATATATGCATATATATATTCAACATATATACATTCAGCATAATTTTGAGACTCATTTATGTTGTGCATATCAGTAGTTGATTTTATATTGCTGAGTGGTATGTCATGTGTTTATATTGATGGACAACTGGACAGTTTCTAGGTTTTAGCTTTTATGAATGAAGCTGCTATGGGCATTGTTGTACAAGTCTTTCTGTAGACATGTGATAGTTGATATTTAGGGGAGAGCTTGCTGGGTCATAGGGTAGTGCATAATTAGTTTTATAAGAAGCTTTTCAAAAGTGCTTCTATATGAGAGCTTCAGTTGTTCTACATCCTTGCCAACACTTGCTGCTCTCAATCTTTTCATTTTTGGCCATACTGGTGGGTACGTAGGGGATCTCTGTGATTTTACATTGCATTTACCTGATGATTAAGAAGGTTAAACACTGTTTTATGTGTTTTTTGGCCACTCCTGTATCTACCTTTGTAATGTGTATGTTCAAAATTTTACTCATTAAAAACATAGGCTGCCTCTTTATTATTGAGTTGTAGGAGTTCTTTAAATATTCTGGAGTCATTGTCAGACCTATGTTTTGTGAATATTTTCTCCCAGTCTGTGGTGTCTTTGAATGAGCGAAAGTTTGAAATTTTGTCTAGTTTAACAGAGTAATATTAATTCTTTCTAAAAATGAATTTATCAAGTTCTTTTTCATTTTTGGTTATTGTTTTTGTGTCTTGTCTAGGAAACTCCTGCCTACCCCTAAACTGGGAATATGTTTTCTTCTAGCAGCTTTTCAGTTTTGGCTTTTACATTTAATTCTATTATCTATCTTAGATTAATTTTTACATAGATATGATATAGAGGTAAATATTCATTAAAAACATCCAGTTGTTCCAATAGCATTTATTGAAAACACTTTTTCTTTTCCCTTGGTTTCTTTGGCACCTTTGTAAAAGAATCAAAGAACTATATAAATGAGGTGTTTCTGGGCACCCTATTCTGCTTCCATTGAGTTAGTTGTGTGTCTTGATGTCAGTAACACTGTCTTGACTATTATAATTATATTATACATTTTAAGTCAGGTACTGAAACATCTCTACATTTTCTTTCTTTCTTTCCCCCAAAATTGCTTTGGCTAACTTAGGTTCTTTGTATTTCTCTGTATATTTTAGAATCAGCTTCAATTTAAAAAAAGCCTCTGGGATTATATTTAGGATTATATTTAATCTATAGATCAATTTTAGTAGAACTGACAACATTGAGCATTTAAATTTATGAATATGGTATTAATATAGATACATCCATTTATTTAGGTCTCTTAAACTTTCTTTCAGCAACATATTGTTTTCTTTGTCTTTTTTTTTTTTTTCTTTGAGACAGAGTCTCCCTCTGTCATTCAGGCTGGAGTGGAGTGGTGCAACCTTAGCTCACTGCAACCTCTACCTCCCTGGTTCAAGCAATTCTCTTGCCTCAGCCTCCTGAGTAGCTGGGATTACAAGTGCCCGCCACCACGCCCAGCTAATTTTTGTATTTTTAGTAGAGATGAGGTTTCACTCTGTTGGCCAGGCTGGTCTCAAACTCCTGAACTCAGGTGATCGACTTGCCTTGGCCACCCAAAGTGCTGGGATTACAGGCGTAAGCCAGAGCACCTAGCCAGTTTTCAATATAGAGGTTTTACGTGCCTTTTGTCAGTTTACTCCAAAGTATTTAGTGCCTTATGATATCATTTTAAGTGAAATTTTTAAGAAAATACACTTTCCAATGGTCTGGGCTGCAGTATGTAAAAATTAAAGCTTTTAGCAGAATATAATTTTATTTTTATTAGAGAACTTATTTTTTAGAAGCATAGACATTGCAGATTGTATAGGCAGCCATGGATAAAATTTAGTCCCCCAAATAAAATTCTAGCCTGAAGGTTAACAAGAATTGGATGACAGCTGCACATAGCCTAAATTCACATGGCTGGGCTTTTTTTTTTCCGCCTCTAATGCAGTGCACCATTGCAGCCTTTTTTTTCCCCCAATGGCCTCCTCCACTATCAACTTTCTTCCCCAGAGGAGTGGTACATTATTTGCTACAATCAATGAACCTACATTGACACATCATTATCACCCAAAGCCCAAATATTTTCTTTATGTTTCGTTTTCTTCAGTTTGAGTATGGTATGCCTAAGTGTAGATTTTTTGACACATTTATCCCTCCTTGGTGTTCTCTGAACTTCTTGGATCTGTGGTTTGGTGTCTGACATTAATTTGGGAATATTTGTCATTTTTGCGTCAAATATTTCTTCTGTTCCTTACTCTTTTTCTTCTCTTTGTATTCCCACTGTAACTTATGTACAGTTCTTGGATATTCTGTTTCAGTTTCCCCCCTCCTTTCTCTTTTCAGTTTGGGAAGTTTCTGTTGACATATCCTCAAGCTCAGACAGTCTTTCCTCAGCTGTGTCTAGTCTACTAATGAGTCCATCAAAGGCATTCTTCCTGTTACATGTTTTTTATTTCTAGCATGTCTTTTTCATTCTTTCTTAGAATTTGTATCTCCTTGATTACATTGCCCATCTGTTTTTTTATTTAATTTTTAATTTTTAATGGGTATATAGTAGGTATATATATTTATATATATATGCTTTCTATCACATGTTTTTTAATTCTAGCTTGTCTTTCTGATTCTTTCTTAGAATTTCTATCTCCTTAATTACATTGCCCATCTGTTTTTTTTTAAATTTTTAGTTTCTAGTGGGTACATAGTAGGTATATATATTTATGGGGTATATGAGAAATTTCGATACAGGCATACAAGGCATAATAATCACATCAGGGTAAATGGGTATCCATCGTCTCAAGCATTTATTATTTCTTTGCATTATAAACATTCCAATTATACTCTTTTAGTTATTTAAAAATATATAATAAATTATTGTTGACTGTTGTGCTACCAAATACTAGATTTTTTGCTTTGAAATAGAGTCTTGCTCTGTCGCCCAGGCTGGAGTGCAGTGGTGTGATCTTGGCTCACTGCAACCTCTGCCTCATGGGTTCAAGTGATTCTCCTGCCTCAGCCTGCTGAGTAGCTGGGATTACAGGCATGCATCAACATGCTCAGGTAATTTTTGTATTTTTAGTAGAGATGGGGTTTTGCCATGTTGCCCAGGCTGGTCTCGAACTTCCAACCTCAAGGTATCCACCCACCTTGGCCTCTCAAACTGCTGGAATTATAGGTGTGAGCCACCGCGCCTAGCCCCAAATACTAGATCTTATTTCTTCTATTTTTTTTGTACCCATTAGTCATCCCCACTTTCTTCCCCTCCACTGTGCCTAGGCTCTGGTAACCATCATTCTACTCTCTGTCTTCATGAGTTCAATTGTTTTAATTTTTAGCTTCTACAAATGAATGAGAACATGTGACATTTGTCTTTCTGTGCCTGGCTTATTTCACTTAACATAAAGACCTCCAGTTCCATCCATGTTGTGGCAAGTGGCAGCATCTTGTTCCTTTTTACGGCTGAATAGTGCTCCATTGTGTATATGTAACCACATTTTCTTTATCCATTCATCTGTTGATAGACACTTATGTTGCTACCAAATCTTGGCTGTTATGAATAGTGCTGCAAAACATGGGAGTGCAGATATTGCTTTGATATATTGATTTCCTTTTTTGGGGTATATACTTAGCAGTGAATTGCTGGATTATATGATAGCCCTATTTTTAGCTTTATGAGGAACCTCCAAACTGTTCTCCATAGTGGTTGTACTAATTTACATTCCCCCCAACAGTGTACGAGGATTCCCTTTTTTCCACATCCTCGCCAACATTTGTTATTGCTTTTGGATATAAGCCATTTTAACTGAGGTGAGATGATACCTCTTTGTAGTTTTGATTTGCATTTCTTTGATGATCTGTGATGTTGAGCACCTTTTCAGATGTCTGTTTGCCATCTGTATGTCTTCTTTGGAGAAATGTCTGTTCAGATCTTTTGCCCATATTTAAGTTGGAGTATTAGAATTTTTTCCTGTAGAATTGTTTGAGCTCCTTATATATTCTGGTTATTAATCTCTTGTCAGATGGATAATTTGCAAATATTTTCTCCCATACTTTGGGTTGTCTCTTTTCTTTGTTGATTGTTTCTTCTTCTTCTTCTTCTTCTTCTTCTTCTTCTTCTTCTTCTTCTTCTTCTTCTTCTTCTTCTTCTTCTTCTTCTTCTTCTTCTTCTTCTTCTTCTTCTTCTTCTTCTTCTTCTTCTTCTTCTTCTTCTTCTTCTTCTTCTTCTTCTTCTTCTTCTTCTTCTTCTTCTTCTTCTTCTTCTTCTTCTTCTTCTTCTTCTTCTTCTTCTTCTTCTTCTTCTTCTTCTTCTTCTTCTTCTTCTTTTTTTTTTTTGAGACAGAATCTTACTCCATTACCCAGGCTGGAGGGTAGTGGCATAATCTTGGCTTACTGCCACCTCCGCCTCGCGGGTTCAAGCGATTCTCAGGCCTCAGCCACCTGAATAGCTGGAATTACAGGTGCACACCACCACACCTGGCTAATTTTTGTATTTTTAATAGAGACAGGGTTTCACCATATTGGCCAGGCTGGTCTTGAACTCCTGACCTCAGGTGATCTGCCCATTTTGGCCTCCTAAAGTGCTGGGATTACAGTTGCGAGCCACCGTGCCTAGTCTGTTGTTTCCTTTGCTATGCAGAAACTTTTTAACTTGATGTGATCCCATTTGTCTGTTTTTGCTTTGGTCGCCTGTGCTTGTGGGGTATACTCAAGAAATCTTTGCCCAGATCAATGTCCTGGAGAGTTTCCTCATTGTTTTCTTTTAGTAGTTTCATAGATTGAGGTCTTCTGCATATGGATATCCACTTACCCATCTGTTCTTACATGTTGTCCATTAGAGCCCTTAGCATACTCTTCATAATTATTTTAAATTCATAGTGTAATAGCTCCAACACCCCTGTCATATCTGAGTGTGCTCTGATGCTTGCTCTGTCTTTTCAAACTGTTTTTGCCTGTTAGTGTGCCTTGCACTTTTTTGTTGAAAGCCAGTCATGACATATCTAGTACTACTTCCATTGGGCCAGGCATGGTGGCTCACACCTGTCATCCCAGCACACCTGACATCCCAGCTGAGGAGGGAGGATCACTTGAGGCTAGGAGTTCAAGACCAGCCTGGGCAACAGAGTGCGGCCCCGTCTCTACAAAAACAAAACAAAACGAAACACCCCCACCCCCCACTTACACTGGATGTTTCTGCTTCTGGGATTCCACTTCAGTGAGTTGGAATTCGCTGCACCTTCCTCTGTCTCCAGTGCTTGGGAAATGGTTTGCCCCGTGACTTCAAATCTCTGGCAGATCTAAGAAGGGTTGTTGATTTTTCAGCCTGTCCAGGCTTTTTCTTGTTAGGATGGAGTGACAACTTTCAAACTCACTACATGCTGGATCAGAAAACAGAAACCTCTCAGTGTAATTTCAAATTACATTTATCTAATTAAAAGTGAAGTTAAACAGATTTTTATATTTTTTATGTGTAAGGTGCCTTTGATTTTATTTTCTCTTAACTTTAGCCATTCATATCTTCTGCCAATTTAAAAACTGAATTGTTAGCTTTTTCCTTCTTGCTTTTTAAGAACTCTTCATGTCCTGGGGAGATTAGCTCTTCGTCTGTGAAATGGGGTGTGTGTCCCCCCATTTTGCCACTTGTCTTTTGACTCTGCTTACGGTATGTTTTCAACGTACAAAAACTTTTACTTTTAAGAAGTCAATTTATCAACATTTACATGGTTTCTGGGCTGGGTGCAGTGACTCATGCTTATAATCCCAGCACTTTGGGAGGCTGAGGCAGGTGGATCACTTTTAGCTTAGGAATTTGAGACAAGCCTGGGCAACATGGTGAAACCCCATCTCTACAAAAAATACAAAAATTAGGTGGGCGTTGGTGGTTTGCACCTGTAGTCCCAGCTACTCAGGAGGCTGAGGCTGGAGAATCACTTGAGCCTGGGAAGCGGAAGTTGGAGCGAGCCAAGATCTCACCACTGCACTCCAGCCTGGGCAAAAGAGTGGGAACCCATCTTGAAACAAACAAACAAACAACAAACAAAAAATGGTTTCTGGGTCCTGAGTCAGGCATGAATTCTAAAAGAGTTTGGAAATGCATAATGTTAAAGAGGAATTATTTTATTATTATTATTATTTAAATCACCGTTTGCCATAATTGCTCTGTCTCCCAAGGGAGTGGCATACTTTCCCTCCAGAGCAGAGTTTTTGGCAACCCCTCCTTGCCCCTACTAATGAATCATTTAATGTGAAAAGAGAGCCCTCAGAGGAACAACATAATGAGAAAAGACACAATTTACTCTGCACAATGATAAAGAATATGTAAGTTTCAAGGAGTACCTCCCTTACGGCTTCAAGGGAGGAGTGGAGGGAGAGGAGGAGCAATGAGCAGTGTCGTGGGGCCAGCTGCAGAGGAGGGGCCCCGTGGAAAATCCCGGGGTGGGGCACTAAAAGGCAGGGACGTGTGACTGACTTCCAGTTTTAGGTCATGTGCTACTCTGTGCTACAGGATAACTTTCTGCATTATTCCCAAACCATCATTAAGTATGCACTGGCACAGCAAACAAGAAGAAAATGGGATAAGGTATGGTCAAGAAAGCAGAAGAGGACAAATGTGGTGGCTCACCCTGTATTCCCAGCATTTTGGGAGGCCGAGGCTGGAAGATCAATTGAACCCAGGAGTTAGACACCAGCCTGGGCAACATAAAGAGAACCGGTCTCTACAAAGCTATAAAGAAAAGTTAGCTGGAGGTGGTGGTGTACGACTGTAGTCCCCGTTACTCGGGAGGCTGAGGCAGGAGGATTGCTTGAGCCAGGGGGATGGGGGATGGGGTTCGAGGCAGCACTGTGCTGTGATTGTGCCACTTCACTCCAGAAAGAAATAAAGCAGAAGAAAGCTAAAGTGGATTTCTAGCAAGGAAGATAAGAAAGTGCAGTTTGGGTCTGACTCAGGAGTAATTGTGAGACAATTCCTTTCCCCCAAATAGCCCAGAGCAGTGGTTTGCCACCTTAGCTGCACAAGAGAATCACCCAGGCGAGCACTTTGGAACCACAGATGCCTAGGATTTCACCAGGCCAATTAAATTCAATGCTCTTTGGGTGTGGCCCAGGCATCAGGAGAGTTTTGAAACTTCCCAGGTTATTCCAATGTATAGCCACAATTGAAAACCACTGTCTAGATCAGTGCTTCTCCAACTTTAACGTGCAAACAAATCACTGAAGGATACTGTTTAAATGCAAATTATGATTTAGTAGTAGGCAGGCCCGATATTTTGCATTTTTAACAAACTTCCAGGTGATGCTGGTCTGATGACCACATTTTGAGTAGCAAGGGATAGAGGTAGCTGACATGTGGGTTCCACACATTGTCAAATTGGCGTCCAGAAGGTTCTAATTTACACTTGTAGAGATTGCTACTTGTCCTTCTGTATCTATCCTCCCTTCTCTCCTGGTAATAGAACTGCCTATTTTCAGTTACCCGCTTGGCTAGACAAACATTTTTAGCTTTCTTTAAAGCTGCATGGCCATGGGACTGAGCTGGGCCTCCTGGGGTGCAAGCGGAAGTTGCATCCTCAAGGAAGAAAGAGTGGCCTTTCCTCTCCCCTTCCCTCTTCCTGCTGGCTCAAATGCAGTCCTGGTGGTGTTGCTTGGGAGGCTGTCTTGAATCACAAAATAGAAGTTATATGCTGAAGGTGGCAGCAGCAGAGAGAAGTGTGTTCGGAATTGGTTCCTTCTGGTGGGTTCTTGGTCTCGTTGACTTCAGGAGTGAAGCCGCAGACCTCTGCAGTGAGTGTTACAGCTCATAAAGGTAGTGTGGACCCAAAGAGTGAGCAGCAGCAAGATTTATTGTGAAGAGCAAAAGAACAAAGCTTCCACAGCATGGAAGGGGACCCGAGTGGGTTGCTGCTGCTGGCTCGGGTGGCCAGCTTTTATTCCTTTATTTGGCCCCACCCACATCCTGCTGATTGATCCATTTTACAGAGTGATTATTGATGCATTTACAGTGCTTTAGCTAGACACAGAATGCTGATTGGTGCGTTTTTACAGAGTGCTGATTGGTGTGTTTACAAACCTTTAGCTAGACAGAAAAGTTCTCCAAGTCCCCTGACCCAGAAGCCCTGCTGGCTTCACCTCTCAATCCCCCCTCTAAGCAGGACACCCCAACTGCTGTTGGGAATTGGGCAATGACCGTTCTAGCTACTTCCTGCTGGATAGGGGCAAAGAAGGGGCCCTGCAGCTGTAGTACCCTCCAGAGGGGAACTCTTTAGGCCAGTGAAAGGGCCAGTGGGTTGGTCCAGGGGTGCTCAGTAGAAGTTGTTAGTTGAGCTCATTTGGGGTTCCATTTGTAAGACCATCTGTAGCTTGATGGCCTCGATCCTAGAGGAAATAAATTTGACAAGGAGGTTAAAAATACAGGGCCCAAAGGCAAGTAATAGCAAGATGGCTGTCACGGGACCTAGAAAGGGGAGAAGCCATGTTGCCCAACTCCAGAGGTTGGTATAAGAGTTTGAAAGGCATTGTCTGATTTCAGAAGCCTTTTCCTGTAAATGCCGGGTGGCATCTCATACTATCCCTGACTGGTTAGTGTAAAAACAACACTCTTCCCCTAAGAAGGTGCAGAGTCCTCCTTTCTCAGCAGTGAGGAGGTCTAGGCCTTGGCGGTTTTGGAGAGTCACTGCTGCCAAAGAGTCTATTTGGGATTGTGGAGTAAGGATAGATTTCGTTATTTCTTGCAAACTGTCTGAGAAATCCTTTAAGAGTGTTTGTTAGTAGGATAATATATGTTACACTGTTAACTTTTAGCAAACTTTACTTTAGTTGAAAACCTTGTAAGTTTGGGATTTTAATTTTTCTTTGCTATTAATAAAACCTCTTTCAGTCCATATTAACTTAGAATTGGTATAGATGGCTCCTTTCTGATTCTGTAAGTACTTTAAGGTTTGGCTGAGTGCAAACAACTCACACGTTTGAGCAGACCAATTATTAGGCAATTTTCCTAACTCTGCTTTTATAAGTTTCTTTATCATTTACTGAATACCCATTGTGTCTTTTTTCCTCAATCACTTGGGAGGAACCATCTATTGTCCTGTCCTGAAGGGAGTTCCTCCTAGGTCTGGTCAGACCTTTGTATGGTTATTAGTTAAGATTTAGATCCCCTGTTAGGAAAGCTGCTGGGTTAAGGATTTTTGATAGGAAGGCTATGGGTTGTCAGTGGCCTCAGTGCTTTTGGGCTACACCCTTGTTTACACTGACAACAAGGTGGTATTGGAGTGTTATAGTGTCATGAAGAAGACCTTCAACGATCAGTTAAAGGTTTTAAATTTACCCTGGCTTTTAAAGGAATAGGGTACACTGTTTTTTCCTTACTACTTCCATCTCTCTTTCTTTCTCTTTGACTTCTTGTCTGTCTCTTTCTCTCTTTCTCTCTGACTCCCTCTTTGTATCTTCCTCTCTTTCTTTGACTTTCTGTCTCTCTCTCTCTCTTTCTCTCTTTCTGACTTCCTCTTTGTCTCTGTCTCTTCCTCTCTCTCTCTTTCTGACTTTCTGTCTCTTTCTCTCTTTCCTTTCTGCTGGTCTTTCCCTGCCTCTGCCAGCCACTTATGCTGCTGTTCTTCCCTCTCCATCCCCTTTTGATGGCTTTGGCAGTGTAAGGTCCCCTTTGGGACCTCTTTGGGTTTTTGCACTGCATGCAATAACTCCATTGTTTCCTTGTGATATTTAATGGGGGTTCCCCCAGAAGTTAGGAACTCCCCTTTTTTCCATATTGCAGCATGGGCATGTAGGATTAGATAAGCATACTTACTATCTGTAGCAAAGTCTCCCAATTACAACTGAGGAGGTGGGAGAAATACCTGGTTACAGGCCATCCCAGGACTCCTCAGATGGTAACGGACCTTGAGGACAGCTGTCCGGGACAGGAGATTAACACTGAGAAAGCCACTCCAGTGTCCAGGAGGAAGTTAATTTTCTGGCCCTCAATGGTTAAATGTACCCGGGGCTCAGTGAGGGTGATGATATGAGCTGGTACTTGCCCCGGGCACCCTCAATCCTATTGTTGGATCATCTGGTTGGGGGCTTCTGGCCCAGAGAACCATTGCACTCTGGGGCAGTGTGCCTTCCAGTGATTGCCTCGGCATAGTGGACATGGACAAGGGGGCGGCTTTTTCTTGTTGGACAATCTTTTTTAAAGTGTCCTTGTAAAACACACTGATAACAAGCCCTACAGGGCGATTGGCCTGCTCCATTTTCTGTCCTCTGTGAACCACCAAGGTTTGTTTTTCTGAGGGCCATGACTACGGCTGCAGCCTTTCTCTGATCTCGCTTTTCCTTTTGGGCATGTTCCTCTTGGTCCCTATTATAGAACACCGAGGTTTCCAGGTTTAATAATGCCTCCAGATTTTGTTCAGGGCCCAGGGCTCGCTTTTGGAGCTTTCTCCTGATATCTGTGGCTAATTGGGTAATAAACTTATCTTTTAGAATCAGCTGAGCCTTGAGTGAGTCGGGTGATGGGGAGTATATTTTCTTAAGACCCATAGCCACTCGAGGAAGGCAGAAGGATTTGCTTCCTTTCCCTGAGTTATGGTAGACATCATTGAATAATTCATGGGCTTTTTCCTAATTCTCCTTAGTCCTTCTAGAACGCAGGTCAACAGATGTTTACAACTCCAGTCCCCATGATCTGAGTCGAGGTCCCAGTGGGGATCCATACTGGGGATGGCTTGCTGACTGGTAGGGAGTTTGTCCTTTTCTTTGGCTGTCATTCTATCATTTACTTGACTAAGATACTAGGTATCTCCAAACTCTCGGCTGCAGCTAAAGCCGCATTCTTTTCATTAAAGGCCAGGGTTTGATCTAACAACAGCATGACATCTCTCCAAATGAGATAGAAAGTTTGCCCTAGACCCTGTGGGACATCTATGTACCTATCAGGATCATCTGAAAACTTCCCCAGGTCTGCCTTGATCTGCTTTAAATCAGAGAGGGAGAAGGGGACATGTACCTGGGTTGGGCCAAATTCCCCTCCCCCTACAGCTTGAAGGGGACATAACTGATAGCATGGGAGTTTTTGTGGCCCTTTGGAGAGTTCTTTGCTTGTTTCCTTCTGGGTGGGGGAGATTAGAGTAGGCTTATCATTAATAGGAAGGAGAGATATAGGGAGGCTAGGATATGGGGTAAGCTGAGAGGTCCTGTGGGATGTAAATTGCAAGCTTTGTATAGTTGTGTATTCTCCTTCAATGAAAAGAAAGCTTGGACATAAGGTATTTCATTCCATTTACCTTCTCTCTTACAGAAAAGGTCAAGCTGCAGGATAGTACTGTAATTTATACTTCCCTCAGGTAGCCATTTTTACCCATCAGAGAGAGAATATTGGGGCCAAGCCATAGTGCAGGAAAAAAATGAGCCACCTCTTTTTCAGGTTTGTTGGTCAAATTGGTCCCAATGGCTTAGGATGCATTTCAAGGGTGAGCCTGTTGATGCCTGAGTGTTTCCCATCTGAAAGACAAAACCACCTGCCATTTTGGTTTGTTTCTCCCCCTGCCCAAGAACCCACAACAGTCCCTGGACCCTGCTGATTGGAATAGTTGTGCTCACTGATGCAGCAGCAGAAACACCCCTTGCCCAAGAACCCACAGTGGTCCCTGGACCCTGCTGATGGGAATAGTTGCGCTCACTGACGTAGCAACAGAAACACTAGTTTTCCTCCTAGACCACAAGGAGGACCGAGGAAGGTTGGATTTAGTGGCCCTTACTGATGCATTCTTGAAAACCTGTTAGAGTCCTAAGCATTCTCCTGTTAGTACTGGGACCTTACCCCGTCTTATAAAGATGTTATACCCCAAAAATGAAGTGGAGGGCCATACCCTGAGGGAGGGAAGGGATCTGCAGAGTTGGAAGAGTGGTGCCTTTTGTCCTCACTTATATGAAAAGGAAGGATACCATTTCTGAAGCTCCCCATATCCTAGCTTCAGGAATAACTTTTTTTAGGCCTGCTAGTCTGAGGAAGGATTCTAAAATTCCAGACAGTTCCGCGCCCTGATGGGGCTTTGGGCAAAAATTCTATCTTTCTGATTGGTGAGTCTGGGTGCCTAAAGACGGTAATAGAATCCTGAAGTTTATACTAGAAATCATTCTTATAGAAGAAACTAGAAAAGCACCAGAGACAGGGAGTGGTTTTTAGAAGTGGGACTAACCTCGGAGAAGAGAGGCGAGAGGAAGTTTGTCTGACAGGCATTAGGACTCAGGAGGCAAGGGTCAGGATAGATAGGATAGATGGGTGAGTTTTGCTTGGGCGACATGACTTTGAGAGTTCCACTCATGGCTGCAGGGTCAACCAACTTGTTGTCAGGACCCTGGAGCTGAATGGCTTTCCTCTCTGTCGACCCTCAGCTCAGCCCAGAAGTACAGAAAAAGCAGAAGCTGGTTCCAGGCAAACCAAAGCTCCCAAATCTGAAGAGTTGGGGGTTGTTAGCCCTTTCCCAGAAAGCCTGACACCTGTGTCTTTAGTCGGCAGTCGTGCTAGTCACTTTTAACTGGCCAACAGGTGCCTGGTATTTAGCCCCCGAATTCTAAGGAAAAATAAGACAGAATAGCAAGTGAAAGGGGTCTGATGGTACACACTGCTTGGTGATAGTCCCATCTGGGTCACCAAAATATGTCTGGAATTGGTTCCTTCTGGTGGGTTCTTGGTCTCACTGAATTCAAGAATGAAGCCGCGGACCCTCGCGATGTTACAGTTCTTAAAGATGGTATATCCGGACTTTGTTCCTTCAGATGTTCAGACGTGTCCAGAGTTTCTTCCTTCTGATGGGTTCGTCATCTCACTGACTTCAGGAGTAAAGCCGCAGACCTTCGCAGTGAGCATTACAGCCCTTAAAAGTGGCGCGTCCAGAGTTATTTGTTCCTCCTGGTGGGTTCGTGATCTCGCTGACTTCAGGAGTGAAGCCGCAGACCTCCGCAGTGAGTGTTACAGCTCATAAAGGTAGTGCAGACCCAAAGAGTGAGCAGCAGCAAGATTTAATGTGAAGAGCGAAAGAACAAAACTTCCACAGCGTGGAAGGGGACCCAAGTAGGTTGCTGCTGCTGGCTCGGTGGCCAGCTTTTATTACCTTATTTGGCCCTGCCCACATCCTGCTGATTGGTCCATTTTACAGAGTGCTGATTGGTCCATTTTACAGAGTGATTATTGGTGCGTTTACAATCCTTTAGCTAGACACAGAGTGCTGATTGGTGCATTTTTAGAGTGCTGATTGGTGTATTTACAATGCTTTAGCTAGACACAGAGTGCTGATTGGTGTGCTTTTACAGAGTGCTGATTGGTGCATTTACAAACCTTTAGCTAGACACAGAGCATTGATTGGTGCGTTTTTACAGAGTGCTTATTGGTGCGTTTACAAACCTTTAGCTAGACAGAAAAGTTCTCCAAGTCCCCACCTGACTCAGAAGCCCAGCTGGCTTCACCTCTCAGAAGGAGTCCGTGGCAACATGGAGTCCTGTCTGAGCCCTGCACCACCCACCACTGGGTGTCCTTTATGTGAGAAAAATAGCCTTTCTTTTTTTTTTTTTTTTAAAGAAAAACCCATCATTACTCTGGATTGTACCCATAAGCAGTAGAACCTAACCCTAAAGACACTTACGTCCTCCAGTAGACTAGGAGTGTGTCGGTATGTTTCCCTCTATGACAACCATGCGGGAGCTGGCTCTTGAAGAAGGAGTGTTCCAGTTTCCTGGAGGAAACAGCCTATGGAAAAGCATGGAACTGTGAGAGGGAGGGCCTTTTATTCAGTTCACTGTTGCTGCATAAAACCCCCCTCGGAAACTTAGAGGCTTTGTTATGCCCAGACCATTAGTTCCCCAAAGAAGACCACCAGAGTCCAGAGTCAAAGCCAAGTGGCAAGGATCTTTACTACAAGTTCGAACCTGGTCCCTCCATTCCACAGCATACAAGAGGGCCCTGAACAATGCGAGTGTTTGCTTTTTATAGCCTGAGAGTTACAGGGGAACAAAGGAATTCTTTTGGTTCCCGCTTTTTCAGTAAAACTTTGAACGGCTGTCCCCTTATCAGAGACTTTCCTGGTGGTGTTTGTACTGGGCTCAGGAAGTTTGAGAGATATATGGCGATATGTGGTGAGATGGGAAGATGGGATGTGTTTGTACTGGGCTCAGGAAGTTTGAGAGATATATGGCGATATGTGGTGAGACGGGAAGATGGGATGTGTTTGTACTGGGCTCAGGAAGTTTGAGAGATATATGGCGATATGTGGCGAGACGGGAAGATGGGATGTGTTTGTACTGGGCTCAGGAAGTTTGAGAGATATATGGCGATATGTGGTGAGATGGGAAGATGGGATGTGTTTGTACTGGGCTCAGGAAGTTTGAGAGATATATGGCGATATGTGGTGAGATGGGAAGATGGGATGTGTTTGTACTGGGCTTGTTTGTTTTGAGCCCGGGGCTGAGGAATGTGCCCGGCTCCTTTCATTCCCCCCTTTTCTTTTCAGGTATTTTTAGAGCCAATCTTGGGTCTTATAAGTCTGATTCTGCTTCAGCGTTTACAGGTTGGTATTGGGCTCTGAGGACCATGAGTTGTACAGTGTCAAACCTTTCTCTAACGAACTGCAAAATTCTGTTAACAACACAAGGTCCTATGGTAAGCAGAAATAGTAGACTCAGTAGGGGTCCAAGGAAGGGGGCTAACAGAGAAAACATACATGAGTTCCACCATTGGTCTGCAGCTGAAGCAAACTGCCGTGTTCTTACTTCTGTGCTTCACTTGCGTAACTGTTGGACCCGGTCTTCCACGAGCCCTGATTCATTTATGTAGAAACAACAGTCTTCCTTTAGAAACATACACGTTCCCCCTTTTTCAGCAGTGAGTAGGTCTAAGGCCCTCCGGTTCTGCAAGGTTACCTGTGCTAGGGACGTGAGCTGCCGCTGGAGGGAGGCAAGGGACTCAGCTGACTCCTCCATAGCAACGGCAAATTGTTGGTACAGCTTGTTACTTTCTATAAGGGTGTGACCTAGGGCTCCCCCAGCCAGTCCAGCCGCCATGAAGGATGCAGTGAGGGAGATTCCTGCAATGAGGGGGAGAAATATGGCTCGTGCAGGTCTCGGTCTAGGGTCTGGGTGAATAACAGCACTAGTCCAGTTACCGGTATACCCTAGGAACTCGCCGGCAGTAAGCAGAGTTAACCGGGGAACTAATGTGACAGGAAGACACAGTAGGTTGGTAACAGAGGGGCTTGATAGGTTTTTAGATAATGTTCCATTACACCAGAAGAATATGCCTGATGGAGCCCTTAAGGTGATGTTAGGGGGCGTTGCAGTGATGTTGCAGAGGCTGGAATTAGTTCCTGAGAAACAGTAGGGAAACTTTTCTTGACTGGGGTTTAGGTATAGTGGCACGTTAGGGATAGGGGCATATGAGAGGTTTCGGTGGTTGTTAGCTTGGGCTGAGGTGGAGGATCCCCATGGCAGGGGGACAGCGGTTAGCAGTGGACGCCCTAGAGTGGCACACAGAAAGCAGCCAGACAGGCTGTAAAGTCCTGTAAGGTTGGCAAGTTCTAATCCTTCTTGCAATAATTTTAACCAGGAAAAAGGACGTAAGTCTTGTGTCAGGCGGTTTTCTTGTCACTGGATATTTCCATGGACCAGGGGCCGTACCTGCACTAGACCCCGCCACAGATAGAGGTGACTGCTAGGCCATGTGGAGGCGGAGGAGTAGTATACAGCCCCGTGTTGAGGCGTGGTCCAGCGGAAGTTCCAGGGGTCTCTAACTATCCCTGTATATGAAAGGTCTCTATCTCGTCTGTGATGGAAGGGCCATCTGGGATCTATCTGTTCTTTTCCACCCCACCATTGGTATTTATGGATGTTACAATAGTTATAAGGGCAGCCGGCACTTTGGTGCCACCAATAGTGTTTACAATTGTATTCAGTCTGATCATACTCGAAGCATATTATTGGTGCCACTGGTTTGGCTACTGGGAAATTGGTAAAATTTAGTAAAATTGGGCTATTGCACCCTGAGGAGGGGCAATCTGCACTGGCCACTAATTTCCCGGGCTTATGAGGTTGCCCAGGGTGGGTTTGGTTTTCATAAAGCCAGAATCTCCAGACAAAGGGATTAGGAGCTGGCTTTATGTTTTCCCCAGCGGCCACTAGGGCAACTAATGTTAGAGTTAGACTACCTAACTGCATGTTTGCAGTGAGCTATGCTGCCGGCGCAGGGTGAGTTTTAAGGGGTTGTTCTTAGCTCTGTCCACAGTCCACGTGTCCGGTGCTTCAGCCGCCGCCGTGATTGGCCTCAGAAAGTCGGAGGTTGGGTCCACTGGCTTGACGTGGGTGTAGTGGATCCACGATGCAATGCCTTCTACCTTCAGGGTGGTGGGTGTGGTCAGGAGTACTTGGAGTGGTCCTTTCCACCTGGGCTCTAGGGTCTCTTGTCGGTGTCGCTTAACCAGGACCCAGTCTCCCGGCTGGTACGGATGGGGTGTCGGTGGGGGACTGGTCTCATATAGCTCTTTCAGTTTGGGCCAGATTTCTTGGTGAATTTTCTGTAAGGCTAGTAGGGAAAATAAGAATTCAGAGACATTTTCTGTTTCAGACTTAAGCAGGTCATCTTTTAAGCTAGGAACCAGGGGTGGAGGTCTGCCATACATGATTTTGTAAGGGGTAAGGCCCAGTTTGTAAGGGGTATTACGGGCCCAGAACAGAGCATAGGGGAGAAGGACTACCCAATTAGCGCCAGTCTCTATAGTCAATTTAGTTAAGGTCTCTTTTAAGGTCCGATTCATCCTTTCTACCTGTCCTGAACTCTGGGGCCTGTAAGCGCAATGTAGTTTCCAATTTGTCCCAAGGATGGAAGCCAAGTCCTGACTTACCTTAGTGACGAAAGCGGGCCCATTATCTGACCCTATCTGGATGGGGAAGCCATACCTGGGAAGGATATCTTCCAGAATTTTCTTTGCTACGACCTGAGCAGTTTCTCTTTTGGTTGGGAATGCTTCAGTCCACCCTGAAAAAGTATCTACAAAGACAAGTAAGTACCGGTACCCGTACTTTCCTGGCTTTATTTCGGTAAAATCTACTTCCCAGTAGATACCGGGCCTGGTTCCCCTGAGCCTTGTTCCTGCTGCAGCTTGAGATTGGGGGTATGCGTTGTTAAGCTGGCAGACTTTGCAACTTGTCACGATACTGCTGGCCGTCTCAGCTATATGTCTGATTTTGAGCTTGGGGCGTCTGATCAGGTCTATCATCCGCCGGGCCCCCAGGTGGGTGGTTCGGTGGATGTGTTCTAACACCTGTTGTCCTAGTTTTTCTGGTAGGATGGTTTGGTCATTATTTATCAGTCCACCACCCATTCTGGATTTGTTTCAGGGGAAGTTTGTCAATCCACTGGAGATCTTGTTCTGAATATTCAGGGAAATATGGCAAGTCTTGGGGGCCCGGGTCAGGGAGCTGGAGTGCAAGAAGTTGGCTGGGAGCCTTCGCCACATTCCTTGCAGTTTGGTCTGCCAGAAAGTTGCCTTGAGCAGTTGGAGTAGTTAGTTTCTGATGCCCTGGGCAATGTACAATGGCTAACTTTTCTGGCCTCCATAGGGCTGTTAGCAGGGCTAGGATCTCTTGCTTGTTTTTTTATCTCTTTTCCTTCAGCCGTCAGTAACCCTCGCTCCCTGTAAATGGCCCCATGTATATGCGCCATTGCAAAAGCATATCGGCTGTCTGTATATACTGTCAGCTTTTTCCCCGCCCCTAAGGTAAGAGCTTGGGTGAGCGCTATCAGTTCGGCCTTCTGGGCCGATGTCCCCGGGGGCAGGGGTTCAGCCCAGATTACCTCAGTCTCTGAAGTTACTGCCGCTCCAGCGTACCTCTGGCCTTGATGCATGAAGCTGCTCCCATCAGTGAACCAGACGAGGTCGGCGTCAGGAAGTGGGCGGTCCTGCAGGTCTTCTCGAACTCCGTGCACCTGAGCTAGTATCTTGGTGCAGTTATGGAGTGGGGCATCCAGGTCCGGGTTGGGCAGCAGCGAGGCAGGGTTTAAGGTCGTTGGGGGCAGGAAAATTATCCTGAGAGGATTTAGTAGTAGTCCTTGGTAGTGGGTGAGCCAGGCGTTACTCATCCATCGATTAGGTGGCTGTTTGAGTACACCTTCGATGGCATGTGGAGTAACGACCCGCAATTCTTGCCCCATGACAAGTTTATCAGCATCTTGCACCATCAGAGCCGTGGCCACAATCATTCGGAGACAAGGGGGCCACCCGGCAGCTACTGGGTCTAACTTCTTTCACAGGTAGGCAACTGGCCTCCGCCAGGGGCCTAAGTTCTGAGTTATTACCACCTTGGCGACACCCTTATTCTCATCCACGTATAAGTGGAAGGGCTTGGTAACATCAGGTAGTCCTAGTGCAGGCGTGGAGAGTAGGGCAGTTTTAATCTGTTGGAAGGCCAACTCGGCTTCATCTGTCCAATTAAATGGCTGTTGCCCCCGTGTTGCCTGATACAAGGGTTTAGCCAGTTCTGCGAACCCAGGTATCCATAGTCTGCAAAATCCTGCTGACCCCAGGAATTCTCTCACTTGTCGGGTGGATTGTGGCCTGGGGATCTGCAGAACAGTTTGTTTCCGGGCGTCTGTTAGCCAGCGCTGCCCTCCCTTAAGCAGGTACCCTAGATATGTTACCTCTGGCTTACAGATTTGAGCTTTCTTTGCTGAGGCTCGGTAGCCTAGATTCCCCAGAGCTTGTAAGAGACCCTTGGTCCCTTGGATGCAAGCTTCTTGGGTCTCAGCAGCAATTAGGAGGTCATCAACATACTGTAGTAAAATTATTTCAGGGTGTTTACGTCGGTACTCACCCAGGTCTTCATGGAGGGCCTCATCGAACAGGGTAGGAGAGTTTTTGAATCCCTGCGGCAGCCTGGTCCATGTCAGTTGGCCACTTATGCCCCTATCAGGGTCATTCCACTCGAAGGCGAAGAGCTTTTGGCTCTGAGGGGCTAAAGGCAAACTGAAGAAAGCATCTTTCAAGTCTAAAACAGTGTACCATTGATGTTTAGGGTTTAAGGTACTTAGGAGGGTATATGGGTTAGGTACAGTTGGATGTATGTCCACAACCCTCTTGTTGATTTCTCTTAAGTCTTGTACAGGTCTGTATTCTCCACTATTAGGTTTTTGTACCGGCAACAATGGAGTATTCCAGGGTGAGTGACATGGGCGAAGGACCCCTTGGCCAAGGAGCCGGCGGATATGCGGGGTAATCCCTTTCTTGGCCTCTAGGGGCATCGGGTATTGGCGTACCCGCACGGGGTCTGTCCCAGGCTTTAGTTCAATAAATAAGGCAGGACGGTGTTTTGCTAGACCTAAGCCCCTCGTCTCTGCCCACGCTTCTGGATATTGCTGGAGCCAGGTTGCTATGTCCTGGTCAGGGGCCGCTTTCTCCTGGTGGAGCCGGTACTCATCTTCTAGGTTTATAGTCAGGACGGACACGGGTCGATTGTGGGAGTTGGTCACGACGGGCCCCTCAGGGAGGAAATGGATCTGTGCTCCCATTTTAGTTAGCAGGTCTCTCCCCAATAGGGGACAGGGGCTCTCAGGGATGACCAGGAAAGAATGGGTTACATTCTTGGCTCCGAGGTTTACTGTTCTTTGTGTTGTCCATGGGTATTTCTTAACTCCTGTGGCCCCTTGTACCCACGAGGATTTGGAGGATAATTTCCCATTAGTTTTAACTAAGACCGAGTGCTGTGCTCCCGTATCGACCAAGAACTGGACTGGGGACCCCTCCACTTGCAAAGTTACCCTAGGTTCGGGGAGGGGGTCCGAAGCCCGTCTTCCCTAGTCTTCGTCTTGAGTGACTAGTACGGGTGTAGACCTAGGGGGTCCGGGTCCCTGTCCTCGTGGTTTCTTTTTGGGGCAGTCTCTTACCCAGTGGCCAGCCTCCTTACAATAGGCACATTGGTCTTTGCTCAGATTATCATGCCGGGGGGGCCGCCTAGGTTGGGTGTACTCTGGCTGTAGATGCTCTTTCTGTACCACTGCTGCCAGGACCTTGGTCATTTTTTCAGTGGCCTTAAATTGCTTTTCCTCTGGAGTATCTCTGTTATTGTAAACCCGCTGGGCTATCTGAAGGAGGTCCTGAATCCGCTTCCCCTCCAAGTCTTCTAATTTCTGGAGTTTTCTCTTAATATCTGGGGCTGCCTGATTTACGAAAGACATTACAACAGCTGCCTGACTTCCTGGAGCCTCTGCATCTATGGGGGTGTACTGTCTAAAAGCTTCCATTAATCTTTCTAAGTAGGTAGCTGGGCTCTCTATCTTCCCTTGCAGAATAGAATATACTTTAGCCAAATTAGTGGGCTTGCGAGCAGCTGCCCGGAGACCTGCCATTAGAGTCTGGCGATAAAGGTGTAGCCGTCCCCTACCTTCTGCCGTATTGTAGTCCCACGCCGGCCTGGTCAGAGGAAAGGTTGCGTTTATGAGGTCGGGGTTGGCAGTCGGTTGACCGTCGTCCCCCGGGACCAGCTTTCTAGCTTCTATCTGTATTCGCTCTCACTCCTCCATGGTGAACAAGATTCGGAGGAGCTGCTGACAATCATCCCAAGTGGGCTGGTGGGTGAACATGACACTATCCAGTAAAGCCAGTAAATCTTTGGGGTTGTCTGAAAACCGAGCACTCTGAGTCTTCCAGTTATACAGATCACTGGTGGAGAATGGCCAGTACTGGAGCCTGGGGATTCCCGTGTCATCTGGGGGTCCTATTTCCCAAAGGGGTAAAGCCACTGTGGAGTCAGGCGGCTGAGGGGGGCTAGTCTGTGAAGTGCGCCCTCGCGTCTGCCCCGCTGGCCCTTCAAAGTTACTTTCCCTTTCAGCGGGCCCGTGTGTGCCGGCCGCCTCCCGTCCGCCTGCTCCCTCCCGCAGCTCAGCCGGGGGGCTGGGGCCTGGGGCCCAGAGGGGTACGGAGGGGGTTCTGTGAACAGTGGGTCCCCGCTGTCAGGTAGAACAGGATGGGGGGTGGCAGTTGGCTGCTTGGATTTTAGTGGTCGAGCAACCAGTGCCTTACAGGGTTCAGAGGCTAATTGGAAAGGGGACAGCCAAGGAGGCGGGTTCTCAACAAGGTCCTGCCATATGAGGATATATGGGATTTGATCTAAGTGGCCCGCACGCCCAGGTAGGAAAATCTTGGACTTTACTCTAGTGATGACAGCAAGTCGGAAGGTCCCTTCGGGTGGCCACCCCACATCAAAGGCAGGCCATTCGGAGCGACACAGAGTAATTAGCTTTCCTTTCCTGATTTCTGTACCAAGATCATGGCCCCTTGCTCTAACTTCTTTTAAATTACTCGTAAGGAGAGATAGGGGAGTGCTCTGGGTATTACCCATCCTGTAATAATTTGTAGTCTCTTCCTATAAAGGAATGTGGGTTTGAATCCCTGTAAAGGAAATCTGATTTGACTTCTTAATGATATCTAATCGCAGGCGCACTTTGGCAGCCTTGGTCAGAGTTAGCTGCCTAGATCGTAGTCGCGCTGAGGCAGCCCAGGTCAGAGGCAGCTGCTGCCCGCCAAACCGGGGCAGTTCAGATCGCAAGCGCGCACCGGAAGCCCGGGTCAGAGTTAGCTGCCTGGGTCCCGGTCGCGCTGAGGCAGCCCAGGTCAGAGGCAGCTGCTGCCTGCAAAACCGGGGCAGCTCAGATCAGAGACAGCTGCTGCCCGCCAAGCCGGGGCAGCTCAGACCGCAATATAGATCAGATGAGAGCCAGGGGACGTCTCCCACCGGTCTCCGCTGGCCGTCCTATAGCGCGTCCGCCAGGACTGTGCCAGCTCCAGTTTCAGACCTCACGAGTCACAGATTCGGATTCAGAACAGACAACAGACACAGACAGACAAACGGAGATGAGCCAGCTGACCTATCAGTAGATCGATCCTAGCAGATCCGTTGACCAGGGGTCTGGTGGGCTTGGGGAATCCCAGACGGGCCCCCAGATGTTATGCCCAGACCATTAGCTCCCCAAAGAAGACCACCAGAGTCCAGAGTCAAAGCCAAGCGGCAAGGATCTTTACTACAAGTTTGAACATGGTCCCTCCATTCCACAGCATACAAGAGGGCCCTGAACAATGCGAGTGTTTGCTTTTTATAGCCTGAGAATTACAGGGGAACAAAGGAATTCTTTTGGTTCCCGCTTTTTCAGTAAAACTTTGAATGGCTGTCCCCTTATCGGAAACTTTCCTGGTGGTGTTTGTACTGGGCTCAGGAAGTTTGAGAGATATATGGCGATATGTGGTGAGATGGGAAGATGGGATGTGTTTGTACTGGGCTCAGGAAGTTTGAGAGATATATGGCAATATGTGGTGAGATGGGAAGATGGGATGTGTTTGTACTGGGCTCAGGAAGTTTGAGAGATATATGGCGATATGTGGTGAGATGGGAAGATGGGATGTGTTTGTACTGGGCTCAGGAAGTTTGAGAGATATATGGCGATATGTGGTGAGATGGGAAGATGGGATGTGTTTGTACTGGGCTTGTTTGTTTTGAGCCCGGGGCTGAGGAATGTGCCTGGCTCCTTTCAGCTTGAAACAGGAAGAGTGCATTATATCCCATGGTTCTGTGGGTTGGCTGGGCTCGAGCTGGACTGGAAGTCCAAATGCTCATTCATACTTTTGAGGCCTCAATGTGGGCAGAGGTACCTCAGTTTTTTTCCATGCAGCCTTTCTCCTTCACATGGTGTGTCATCCCCCAGGGTTTCTCTTGCAGGAGCGTAGCCTGGACTTCCCCACATTGATAAAGGAATTAAGAAAAAAATCACTTAGGCAGATAGTAAGTGTATGGGAGTCCTCGGTAAGTCTTTTCTCTCTAATGAAAAGCAGCGCCAACTCATTTTATAACAAAGAGCAGCCTGTAAAGTCTAGCTGCAGACATAGACAAGCAAGCTGGGAGCTTGCATGGGTGAATGCTGGCAGGAACTGGGGACTAGACATGTTCAAGATGGCGGCTGCATCTTCCCTTCTTTGTCAGCCATGTGTACAGTAAAGAGCAGACAAGATGGCGCTGATCAACTAAAAAGTCCATTTGAATAATACAATTAGGGTGGGGTGACCAGTCTTCCACACTATGTAAGCATCATACCTGATAGAACCAATCTGTGAGCCCTAAGTAAATCAGACACAGCCTTCCCCAGCCTGCTTATAAAATCTGCTGCAGTCTGCTGCCTCCCTGCTTTTCAGATGCCTTTCTTTCTCTCTCTCTCTCACAGGGAGCTGCTTTCCTGTCTCCTTTCTTCTATTAAACTTTCCACTCCTTAACCCACCCACATGTGTTCATGTCCTGAATTCTTTCTCAGGGAGAAACAATGAATGCCAGGGTATATACCCCAGACAATGTAGCCATTTCAACATGGTGGCTGTGAGATCTAAAAGGGTGCAGAGGGCAGCTTCGCCTCCTAAGGGCAAGGCCTGGGTGTGGCAGTCTCACTTGCATTTCCTTCTCTGGGCCAGCCCAGCTTCAAGGGGTGGGAAAGATGCCGCCTCTTGTTGGAGGAGAAGCAGGCACACGCGGGAGGGTGGCCATTTTTGGCAGCCAGCTTTGGAGACTTACCTACTGCCCATGTTTTGTAATGACAAGCTTCCTGTGACTGGGATGCAGGATGAAAGAAGAAATGGGCGGGAGAGAGAACCTGGAGAGACATGGACTCTGCAGGTGACGAGTTTGGAGTTTACGCTACAGACAAAGCTGACTCTAGCACATGTGGTGGTCAGATCACATCCTGGTTATAATGATGCTAAGAGCCACTGTTGATTCACCACTCAGCATGTTTTACATACATCGTCTTCTTAATAAATGCAGGATAGCCTAGCAGCTAGGGGCAAGGACCCTGGAGCCAAATGGCTTGCCTTCAGCATCATAACTCATCACATTATTATTATCGAGACAAGGTCTCACCCTGTTGCCCAGGCTGGATTGCAGTGGTGCGATCATTGAACTGGGCTCAAGCGATCCTCCTGCCTCAGCCTCAGCCTCAGCCTCCTGGGTAGCTGAGAATATAGGTGTGCACCACCATGCCTGGCTGACTTTTTATTTTTGTGCAGGACCCTCACCATGTTTTCCAGGCTGGTCTCAAACTCTTGGGCTCAAGCAATCCTCCTGCCTTGCCCTCCCAAATTGCTGGGATTGCAGGCATGAGCCACCATGCATGGCACCTGACTCATCACTTATTAGCTGTGCAGTCTCAGGCAAGTTACTTAATTGTTCTCGGCCTCCTATCTGTAAAAGTAGGGAATCATAGCAGCCCTGCCACATGTGGTTGCTGTAAGGGTTAAGTGAGATCATATATACACTGTACTTGTCACTTACCCCTCTGTAAGCATTAGCTCTTGTTAATGCTCACAACAGTGCTGGAAAGTGGTACTATTGCTCCCTTTTTAAGGAGAAGGTAACTGAGGCACCAGGAGCTTAAGGCTTCCAAGGCCTGTTGCTTCATGAATTCCCACTGATTGTATTTCCATGTGTCCCCAGCTCCAGGAGGCAGCTGAGCAGAATTGTGTTCTTTCCATGAGACTTACATGAGCCTGGAGTCTCTACCTGTCCCTGAAGAGTCCTTTGCTCCCCTACAGCCTTACTCAACCTCCTGGCTCCAACTGATATTTGCAGAAAATCACTGTAATAATATTAACAGCTGGGGGCTTTTCTGAGCCTGTGCAAAGTGCGCATCTTGGAGGGCAGAGTCCTTAGGTGAAACTGAAAGTCTTTGGGGTCTGAAGCTGCCTTGAGCCTGGACAGGTCATGGAAGCCCTTGGTGCATCCTCTCAGCCATCTTTCTGCCGAGGTTTATTGACTGGAGCTTTGTGAACCTGTGAGTTACATTAGCGCTCTGAGGCTGGAAGTCTTCCTGTAAATGCTCCATGTAATTAATTATAAACAAAGCAGCCAGCCAGGAGCACAATACCCAAATAAATCCTTAGCAAGCCTCAACATGTGCTCTTTATTTCTCCTCTGCCTTTCCATCCATCCAAGAGCTTCAAAGTGTAATCCTCCTTAACGACAGGTTCGTGATGATGAGGCCATTATTTTTGATACTGCAGTTTTAAGAAGTGACCCAGAAAACAGGCTTTACAAGCAACCTCTCCCCATTCCCCTTTACCCTAAGCAAAGGCCCAGATTAAAAGAGCCTTAGCTTGTATGAATATTTATGCTAGAGCCTCTGCCAAATCAGATTAGGGGAGTTCATCCCGCCGGGCAAACACGGGTTCTGTACTCAGATTTAATGAGAAACTGACATGTTAATAGCATATTGATGCATCCATCCATCAGGAAATCCATATAGCACAGTGAATGTGCACCATGCATCTTGGGGCCCAGGAGAGATGCTGTCTTTGTCACTTTTGGTTCCACCAGGAAAGCTGTTGTTGCAATGACAGGGATTCCAAAGACATTCTGCCTCACACCAAAGATGAGAGGTTGGGAATTCTGGTCTTAAAATACCTGGGAAATCCCTTTCTTGACACTGCCAGGGAGTGTGTGAGACAGAGGCTAATTCCTCTAAACGGCATCTTCCAAGGCGCTTCTGAAGAAGCAGACGCCACAGAGTGTTAATAGGTATCATGAGAACAAAAAGCTTAGGTCAAAATGTTGGGCAAATGATGAGTGGAGCAGAGTTTTTTTTTTTTTTTTTTTTTTTTTTTGATACGGAGTCTCACTCTGTCGCCCAGGCTGGAGTGTATTGGCGCGATCTCGGCTCACTGCAATCTCCGCCTCCCGGGTTCAAGCGATTCTCCTCCCTTAGCCTCCGGAGTAGCTGGGATTACAGGTGCGCACCACCACACCCAGCTAAATTTTGTATTTTGTATTTCACCATGTTGGCTAGGATGGTCTCAATCTCCTGACCTCGTGATCCACCTGCCTTGGCCTCCCAAAGTGCTGAGATTACAGAGGTGAGCCACTGCACCCGGCCCAGACTTTTTTACTGTAGAATTTCCACCCTGTGACTTCCCAGGAAGCAAATAAATTATGCTGCACATCCAAACTTTTTAGACTTTGGAGTTCTTCCTTCTCAAAGCACCCCCACCCCACCCACAGCGCATACATCCTTTTTGTGCCATGCAGCCCCTTGGCAGTTTGGGGAAGCCTGAGGATCCCTTCTCAGAATAACATTTTCATTTTATTTTATTTTAGACAAGGTCTTGCTCTGTCAACAGGCTGCAGTGCAGTGGCAAGATCATGGCTCACTGCAGCCTTGAACTTCCAGGCTCAAGCCATCCTCCCGCCTTAGCCTCCTAAGTAGCTGAGCTGAGACCACAGGCATGTGCCACTATGCCCAACTAATCATTTTGACTTTTGGTAAAGACGGGATCTCACTGTGATACTCAGGCTGGTCTGGAACTCCTGAGCTAAAGCAGTTTTTCCACCTTAGCCTCCCAAAGTGCTGGGATTATAGGCGTGAGCCACTATTCCCAGCCAGAATAACATTTTTAAATGCAAAAAAACAAAACATGTAGGATTACGAAGAAAACCAATTCTATTGAAATAGAATATCAAAGAATATTTTGAGATATTCACAAATGAGCATATATAAATATATGGGCTTCTTTTTGAACGTGTTAATAACCAGATCCAGAGTTGGTTCTAATAACTACAGTTGTTTTAAAGTATTGGTGTTTTAAAGTATGAGATATAGTTGATCCGCATCGTTCACTGATCACATATTTGTGAATTCACCTCCTTGCTAAAATTTATTTGTAACATTAATGTATACTTGTGGCGCCTTTGCAGTCATCTGTGCCCATGCACAGACCAATGACAAATTTGAGTTGCCCAACTGGCATGTTCCCCAGATAAGATTGGTTGGCAAAGTGAAGTTTTGCCTTTTTTTTTTTTTGAGACAGAGTTTTGCTCTTGTTGTCCAGGCTGGCATGCAATGGCATGACCTCGGCTCGCTGCAACCTCCGCCTCCCAGGTTCAAGTGATTCTCCTGCCTCAGTCTCCAGAGTAGCTGGGATGCCAGGTGCATACCACCACGCTCAGCTAATTTTTGTATTTTTAGTAGAGATGGTGTTTCCCCATGTTGGCCAGGCTGGTTTCAAACTCCTGACCTCCAGGTGATCCACCTGCCTCGGCCTCCCAAAGTGCTGGGATGACAGGTATGAGCCACTGCGACCGGTCCAGTTTTGCCTTCATGTTTCAGCTCTCATACTGCAAACCTGTGTCCTTTTCGCAGTATACTTAGTGCCACATTTTTGGCATTTCATGCTTTTTCCCGGTGATGTTGCTGTTTAAAATGGCCGCGAAGGGCAGTACTGAAGTGCTAGCTAGTGCTGCTAAGTGATGTGCCACAGAAGGCTGCGCGCCGCACCAAGAAAATCACCCCAGTGGTAGATGAGCTCTTTGCAGGCAGGAGTTACAGTGCTGTTGCCTGTGTGGTCAATGTTAATGAATCCACTGTATATTAAATACGGTGTCTTTTGAACAAAAGCCACACGGAAAACAAAGTTATATATTGATTGGTTAGTGAAAATGTTGAGACTGCAGGCTCACAGGAACCTAGCCTTGTACTTCCCCTAAGGACAATGGTTCAGCATGTGCTAATTCAGTGTTCATGGCAACTTTATAGAACATAACTGCTACAAAAAATAAGAAGCAACAGTAACTGCAACAACTGCAATGTGATGTGAAAATATTTGTGACAAGGACTAATTCAGCTGTGTTTTGTTACCTACATTCATTATGAAAGGAAATGCTAAATTTTAGCATTAGCATTTAGAAGACAGTGAAGACTTATTTTTTTTCCCATTCAAGTTTACAGGCACTATTAATTCTGGGGATCCCTAAGGACCCTAGTTAAGAAGATTTTCTCAGTTGGATTAAATCAGTGACAGAGCAGGGAGGGATTGGGAAGCTGGTGCGGATTCTGGGGAGATTCAGGTCCGGTCACATTGTGTATCAATACAAGTCCCATATAGAGATTTTTAGCTGATCTGCTTTTTCTGGGGGGCTGACTTTATTTTTGTCACCAGGGCCTGAACCCAAAAGGCTCAGCATGAAATGAAAAATGCTCACGGTGGGTGGAAATAGAAATTTTGGTAATTACTCATGTGGCAAATAGTGAGCTCTATTTCAGTAGTGAAGGGCAAGCCAGGTCTCTCCTCTGATAACAGGAGGGAGTATCTGTTTCTTTTTTTTCTTTTCTTTTTTTTTTTTTTTGAGACAAGGTCTCATTCTATCCCCTAGGCTGGAGTGCAGTGGTGCAGTCTGGGCTCACTGCCTCGACCTCCTGCTGGGCTCAAGTGATCCTCCCAAGCAGCTAGGACTGCAGGTGTGTGCCACCACACCCAGCTAATTTTTTTTTTTTGTTTTGTTTTGTAGAGACAGGGTTTCACCATGTTGCCCAGGCTGGTCTTGAACTCCTGAGCTCAAGTGACCCTCCCACCTCCGTCTCCCAAAGTGCTGGAATTATAGGTGTGAGCCACAGTGCTCGGCTGGGAGAGAGAAATTATGATAGAGTTTTGTGGTATTTAGACGAAGATTACATAGGAGCCCCAAGTCCCCTCACCAAGTGTGCCCAGGGAAGAAGGCGCCTCTGATGGCTTTTCTTTCTCACTCTTCTCACCGTGATGAGCGAGGAGCGTGATTCAATGGGTCTAATTCAAATGTGTCAAAAAAGAGGCTGCTGATTTTACTTTTAAATAGCAAGAAATAACAGTGTGACCTGGAGAGCAACACTAACTTCTCATTCATTCATTCATTCAGTGCTGTTTCTTGTGCGTCTGCAGTGGTCAGGCATTGTGTTGGGGGTTGGACACAGGAGCACAAGTGACCGGCCAGGTACCCATCTCATGGAGCCTGCAGTTCAGGTTCCGGTGCTTTTTTCCACAGCCCCTCCAGGAATGGGGAGATGGGGAGGGCAGCATGCCAACCCAGGAAAGCCCTTCAGGTGCCTGTCAGTGGACAATCCTCAGACACCATCATTCTGGAAAACTCAATGCTGAAGACAGTAGCTCAAGGGGCACCTGTGCAGCAATACGGGATAGGTGCTGTTGTAAGAAGTACACAAAGCACAGGGACGGCATTCTCAAGCCAGAGAGAAAGACTTGGTCAAATCTCAAAGAAGGAATGTGTCTGGAGCATAGAAAATGCAGGCAGAAGTGAATGAGCCTTGCCCGGGCACCTGATCCAGGGCAGAGGGCCTGACCTCAGACTCCAGTTTTGCAGGCAATAGTGGTATTTAGTAATGATTTCCATGTGGTATTTATTTGCAGTATTTGTGTTTTCTGAAAAAGTGAGATGGAGTCAACGTCCTCTTCCACCCCTCAGTTCCTTGGTGCTGTGCCTCAGAGTAAGGTCAAAGCTCAGGATTTGGGTACCTTTGTTTTCCCACCTGAGCCCATTCAAAAGATGGAACTGGTTAGATGTTAGGTGATTCCCCAAGGTTGTGAGTGGTCAGGCCTAAGAGAATTTAAACAGTCTTTTTTAGAGGGGTGGGAAGTGACAGGTTCAGAGAAGACATATAGGGTGGGAGAAGGGAGGTAGTCAGGCCGGGGGACCCTCCCTTTACTCTGGAGTCTTCCTGTACAGATTAAATAAGTGTACTTTGGGTATCTATCACCTTAAATGTTTGTCTTTTCTTTATGCTAGAAACATTCAAATTATTTTCTTCTAGCGATTTGAAATGAAATGTACAATAGCATTTAGTAAACTATAGTCACCCTACTGATCTGTCAGACACTAGGCCTTATTTCTTTTATCTAACTGTACATTTATACCCACTAATCAACTAATAAAATACTTTAAAGGAAAAAAATTGTATTGTCATTTTTCTGGACTTTGTGAGGTTATATGGCACTTTGTCAACTTTTAAACATTTGTAATTTGTGGTGATTTCTTTCCTCATTCTAAATGTGTATTCAAGTTCATATCTAATTTTGTATTTATAGTTTTGTGTTATGTTTTTCAAGGGGGCCTCATGAAGCCTGCTCTGCCCCCTCGTGTGAGTCCTTGGCAGCTGGCCAGCCACCTGCATAGGAGGAACCTCAGCTCGCCAGGCCATTTTAAAGAAGTCAGCAACACAGGGGGGATCAGTCCCCTGGCATGCCAAGACCCTGGGTAAATTGCTGAACATCGCTGGACTTAAGTGTTTTTAGAATCTCCTTTTAGAACAATTAGCTGTAAAGGGCACAGATACTCTCTTGTTTGGAATGGCACCCAAAGCACTTTATTAAAGGTTATTTCAGGAACAGCGGAAGGGTTACTGATCCCGGGAGCACACAGCATTGCACAGTCGTCCAGATATGCTCTTCATTGAGAGAAAGACATTTTGCAAAGATGCTGCTGAAGAAGAGTCCTTTGGGCCTGTGACGTGGCAGCCCCCATAGGGTTTGTGGAATGAGTTTACCCAAGCCTCTGCCTCCCTGTGCTCCCCAGGGATGCGTGCTCCTGAGAGGCTCAGTGCCCGCCTTGGTCTCCAAACACCTGTTTAATCTGGGGGTTGAACGGATTCTCCTTTCCCAGGATTTGGGGCCACTGGAGCTGCACCTTTTTCCAGAAATGATCCGCCAACAACAGCAAAGCCACCTGTGAGAGAGAACCCAAAGGATGAGGAAAAGGGAAATTAGGACAAATCACATACCAGCAAGATTTCCCACGTGCTTTCTGCCAGAGACAGCCTCTAGGATGGCCCCATGACTCCCACCCCCATGTCTCTGTATAACCTCCTTCCCTTGCTGGCGGTGGGACCTATCACTTGCTTCTAACAGAGGAAGTGTGGCCGTGGTGAGGAGACGCTGCTTCAGCGATGGTGTCACATTGTGTGAGGCTTGGCCTTGCTAGTGACTGGCTTCGGAGGCTCTCCTTTCTGGGCTGGAGCTGAGGGTGACCCGGTTGCCATCCAGCCTGAAGCTGGCTCCTCAGTCCTGCAGTCTCAACGGGAATGAATCTGCCAACAGCCTGAGTGAGTTTGAAAGCAGTTCTTCCCCAGATGAGTCCCCAGATGAGAACATGGCCTGGATGCCACGCCTTGATTTTGGTTTGTGAGACCCTAAGCAGAGGACCCAGTTAAGCTGTGACCCACAGAAACTGTGAGATCATAAGTGTGTATTGTGTTAAGCTGCTGAGTGTATGGAATTTGTTTTTTCAGTAATAGATTAAAAATTCACTTTCTCAGAAATCCACTTATTCATTTATCTGTGGACAGCTAGCATTTACTGCAGGCCTAAGGCATGGGTTTTAGAGATGAACATGGTGTGTTCTTCCTTCCAGAAAGTCTCAGCCTAGTAAGGTAACCAGACATGCAAAATGACACCACCAAGCCCACAGGGACTGGAAAGGGAAGAGGTGTCACTTCTGTCTGGTGGGGGAAGGGGTGGGATCTCTCTGAAGAAGGTGGCGGCTGAGGTGAATTTTCTAGGAGTTCCCTAGATGGATGATGTGGGGAAACTGCAATGGTAGAAGACACGGCGTGTGCAAAGGCTCAGAGCTGTGGGAGAGAATGGCATGTTTGGGGAACTACAGGTGCCTGGGAGTGGAGGCTGGCTGGGTCCCTGACTGGGTGGGGGGTGGGATCCTGGCAGGCTGTGAGGGCAGGGAGTCTGGCTGAAGTGCCAGAGAGGAATCCTTAGCTTAATACACAGCAGGCTCGACTCTGGCTCTCCCAGCCTGAGGCTTAGTCTCTGGTTCTGCTGTCGCATGTCAGGTTTCCCTTTATCCATGATGTTAGCTGGGTCCATTCTTGGTTGTCCAGTGTCTGGCTTGTCATTAATATGCCTTTGAGGAGGATGCTCTTTCTCTGCAAACAATGCCCTCATTTAGCAAATGGGACCTGGCCAGGCCTGCAGACTCCAGATGGCTCCATCTCAACAGTGGTTTTCAATGCTGAGCAATGAGAAATGTGATTGCTGAAGGCCTGCCAGAGGGGAATACATTGTTCGGGAAGGATGCTCAGGGATATCCCTGACTTTTCCCCACAGGGCAGCTCACAGTCCCCTTCCTAATAGGCAACGTAGCCAACTCCCTCTCTGGGCCCAGCCCTCACATCTGGACATTGAATGGGTGACAGAAAGTGATCCAAAGTCCTTTCTGCGTCTGACTGTTTGTGAGATTTTAGTAGTTAGAGAAAACTAGGACTGACCCAGTCACTGCATAAAGTCCCCAGCATTTTAATGTGTTCTGAGCCTTCTAAGGTGGACACGAACTTCACTCATCCCGCTGCGTAATCTCGGTCATATCCACGCAGTGTCTCCCCCACCACATAACACACAGAGACCACACACACATACACCACATCCCTCACAATCCCACACCACACACACACAATCACACACCCCCACACACACACCACACACCCCTCACAACCCCACACCACACACACAAACATCACACACACCCCCCACACACCACACACAAACACCACACACACACCACACACAAACACCACACACACACCACACACCACACCCCTCACAACCCCACACCACACACACAAACATCACACACACCCCCCACACACCACACACAAACACCACACACACACCACACACCACACCCCTCACAACCCCACACCACACACATACATCACAAACACACCCCCAAACACCACACACAAACACCACACACAACACACCCTTCACAACCCGCCACACACACATAATCACACCCCCCCACACACACCACACACATACTACACCCCTCATAACCCCACACCACACACATAATCACACACACACTACACACCAACACCACACACACACCACACCCCTCACAACCCCACACCACACACACATAATCACACACCCCCCACACACCACACACCAACACCACACACACACCACACACCACACCCTTCACAACCCCACACCTCACACACATACATCACACACACACCCCCACACACCACACCCCTCACAACCCCACACCACACACACATACATCACACACACCCCACATACAGAAACACCACACACACCACACACCATGCACACCACACCCCTCACAACCCCACACCACACACACATACATCACACACACCCTCACATCCCACACACAGCACACACAGAAACACTACACACACCACACATCACACATACATACATCACACCCCTCACAACCCCACACAACACATAAATACGTCACACACACACACCACACACTACATACACCACACGCCACATACACACCATACACACACCACACAGATACATCACACACACACCACACACAGATACACCACACACATCTCACACACACACACCACACACCCCATACCACACATACATACATCTCTCTTATATACACACACACATCCTACACACACCCCACACACACCTCACACAGATACCACCACATGCACACTCACCACATACACATATAACATACACACACAACCCTTACCATACACACACACTATACACACCACACACACCCCTACACCCCCTATACCCCCCACATCACACACACACACCACACACACAAACACCACACATACCTCACCCCCACACACCCCCAGAGAAAGAGCACACAGATACCACACACACACACACACAGAAAGCACACAGATACCACACACACCCCCACAGAAAGCACACAGATACCACACACACCCCCACAGAAAGCACACAGATACCCCCCACACACACACAGAAAGTGCACAGATACCACACACACACACACACACAGAAAGCGCACACAGCATTCACACCCCACATATACTTCTTTGCACTTAAAAGCAGGAGCACGTCAAAGGCTGCCTGCGAAGCTGGCCAGTGCTCCAGGGAGGGCCGGATCATCTCTCACACAAAGCGATCAGGACCTTTGAAGACAGAGGCCCGGGCTTGTGGCTGTTTTCCTGCCATTTCTCAACAAAGGAGGCTGCTGCCAGGTCTGTGGAAAATTACTGGTTCTTCTTTTTTGTGTTATTGGCTTTCAACTTGATACACCTAAGCTCTTTCTAACAATTATGTGGTACCAAGGCATTTATTTCCCTATCTATGTTAATAAGGGAGGAGACAGGGTGAGGGCAAGAAGAGGGAAACGAAAATGAAAGAGCTCAGATATGAGCATTTGGTAACTGGTTTGAACGCAATTAGTTGGTTGTCACTCTAATAAGGAATAAAATATTTATGAGCAGGCATTGAGAAAATATTGGGTCTGAAATGAGACTGGCATGCTTATCACTAAACTAGAGACTCGTGATAAAATGATCCACTGTAATCATTCATTCATCTGACAAATATTTACTGAGCATCTACTATGGGTTTCTCATACCGCAATTTCCTGTTATAACTTCCACAAGGCGCTGCATAGGGCAGGGCACAGCTACCCTTTCCTCTCTTTATCCAAGTTAGTCTTTCTTTCTTTTTCTTTCTTCCTTCCTTCCTTCCTTCCTTTCTTTCTTTCTTTCTTTCTTCTTCTTTCTGTCTGTCTGTCTCTCTCTCTCTCTCTCTCTTTCTTTCTTTCTTTCCTTTCTTCTTTTGAGACAGGATTTTGCTCTGCCACTCAGGCTGGAGTGCAGTGGCCAGATCTTGGCTCACCGGAAGCTCCGCCTCCCAGGTTCAAGCAATTCTCTTGCTTCAGCCTCCCTAACAGATATTCTTTTATGCTTCTCTATTCATAGTCTAAAATATTAAAGCAAAACCTGTTCATTCTAGAAGAACTGAAAACCCACTTAAGCAAAAAGAGAAAAACACAGTTAAAGTCATCTGTAATTAAAATAGAGGCAGCCTCTGTTAACATGGGGTGTAGAGCCTTTCTGACTTTATATCTTTTTTTTTTTTTTTTTTTTTTTTTGAGATGGAATCTCACTCTATCACCCAGGCTGGAGTGTAGTGGCGTGATCTCGGCTCACTGTAACCTCCGCCTCCCAGGTTCAAGTGATTCTCCTGCCTCGGCCTCCTGAGTAGCTGGGATTACAGGCACATGCCACCATGCCTGGCTAAGTTTTGTATTTTTAGTAGAGATGGGGTTTCACCATTATGGCCAGGCTGGTCTCGAACTCCTAGCCTCAGGTGATCTGCCCGCCTCCACCACCCAAAGTGCTAGGATTACAGATGTGATCCACTACGCCTGGCCCTGATTTTATATCTGAACACACACACACACACACACACACCCACACCCACACACACACACACACGCACACACTGGATTCCTCTTGAATATCATTTTGTAATCTGCTCTTATTGAAGTCAAATTTAGACACAGTAAAATGAACTCTCTTTGGTAAACAGTGCCATGAGTTTGACAAATGCATACAGTTGAGTCATTGCTCCTATAATCTGTAGTCTTATCGTATATACTTTGCTGTACATTATAAACATATTTCTGTGTCACTAAAGGTAGATCTCTTTTTTTTGTTTTGTTTTGTTTGTTGTTATTGTTGTTGTTTTTGAGATGAAGTCTCGCTCTGTTGCCCAAGCTGGAATGCAGTGACGCGATCTTGGCTCACTGCAACCTCTGCCTCCCAAGTTCAAGCAATTCTCCTGCCTCAGCCTCCTGAGTAGCTGGGACTACAGGCATGCACCACCACGCCTGGCTAATTTTTGTATTTTTAGTAGATGGGGTAATTCAGTGCATGGTATGCCATCAGATGGATGCAAGCTAATTCATTTTACCAGCGGAAAATTTTATCATATACCCTCCGCCCCAATATTTGTCCTCAGGACGGGAGGATGGAGACACCCTCCTCCTGCCAGTTCACACAACCTTGGCAGCTCAGGAGGTCATCGGCTGCCCTACTAAGCATGTGTGTGGAATAAAATCTATTCTAGATGAATGCTAGGGAATGGGTGCTCTGATTAAGTGGGATCTTCTGGTTAATAGAGGTTCTTTCCAGGTATTTTCCTTTGTAGTTGAACATCTTTCAGAGCCCACTTTCTTGTTAAGTTGCATATAAATACATCCAATGTATTAAGACAGTAAAGCCAGAAGCGGTTTCAGAGTTCATCAAGTTAGCTTCTTGTAATACAGCATGATGCTTTATTCAATCACCCAATGATCTGGAATCATGCTGGGCCATCCTTACACTGGCCTGGGACCGCTGTGGAGAATGTGGGAAGAGAGTGGGCAGGATCTATACTGACTCCAGGATGCACTTGACTTTGATTCCTTGAATAAAATCTCTGATAAGAACTTGCCTTGCTGTCCTGTAACTCTGTGTTTTGTCATTTAAAAAATCTTTTTAAAATACAACTTTTCCTTTTGTTTTTCTCCGTCTCTCTGGACTGGTTCCCTACCAAATCACCCTCCACGCCACTACTACAGGCATCTTTTTAGGACACAAGTTGGGCTATTTCTTTCTTGCTTGAGAACATCCAGTGGCTCCCCATGTCCCTCAGGATCAAGGTCAAGCCCCAGACAGATGTTCCATGATCTGGTTCCTTAATACGCGGTAGATTTCTCCGTCTGTCAACTCCACGGTCATACTCTCTGGCCGCACTGAGCGCTTTTATTTCCTCCAACATGCCACGCTTTCTTTCATATTCAGGTCTTTGCCCATGCAGTTGCCTCTGCTCAGAATACTTCCTGCAACCCCTCTTCGCTTCCCTTCACTCTACTAGCTCATGGTCTTTGTTCTGACATCACCTCCTCTGAAAACATTTTTGTTCTTTTGAGATGGAGTTTCGCTCTTGTTGCCCAGGCTGGAGTACAATGGCATGATCTCAGCTCATTGCAACCTCTGCTTCCTGGGTTCAAGCGATTCTCCTGCCTCAGCCTCCCGAGTAGCTGGGATTACAGGCATGTGCCACCACGCCCAGCTAATTTTGTACTTTTAGTAGAGACGGGGTTTCTCCATGTTGGTCAGGCTGGTCTAGAACTCCCGACCTCAGGTGATCCACTCACCTTGGCCTCCCAAAGTGCTGGGATTATAGGCGTGAGCCACCACACCTGACCTGAAAACATTTTTGAACACCCCTCTCTCTCATCCCACCCCATAATGCTCTGTGGTGTTCTGTACTTGCACAGTTGGAGGCATTTACTGCTTTATATTTAATTGTCTGTTTACTCATCATTTTCCTACTCTATACTATAATTTTAAATGGCAGGGCATTTTCTTGTTCACTCTTGAATTCTCACTGCACTTGACACTGGGTAGTCACTCAATAAATAGTTTTGGATGGCACTTTGCCAATCTGGACTTTTCAGCTCAATATACATGATAAATAGGCAGGCTTTAGGCCTGGCTATCCATTTTTGGCCACTTTATCACTGGCTACCAGCATGTGAACAAGTCTTGCAGGAATAGCATAAGATTATGGCACACATTGATTTTCAGCTTTTGACTGTGTTTTCAATAATCAGATATAGGTGAAACTATTTGAGTACAAGATAGAGGCCCAATTTGACAGACTTTGAACCCCAAAATAATTTTAAGAGTCAGGGACGGAATGGTCATTTGATAGATGTGATAAATATATCCTGGGGGATAAAACAAAGCTGTCTTTGATCCTCCTCTTTTTAGTTTGTTCCTGATACTTTACATGGCCATCTTTTCATATGCCCATTGTTTACAGAATCAGAAGGGTAAGATGCTATTCTGTGCAGAGAATGACAAGAACTACTACCTAATAACTGCTAGAAAGAAGGGGGCCGGGCGCAGTGGCTCACGCCTGTAATCCCAGCACTTTGGGAGGCTGAGGCGGGCACCTCACCTGAGGGTGGGAGTTCGATACCAGCCTGACCAACATGGAGAAGCCCCGTCTCTACTAAAAATACAAAATTAGCCAGGCGTGGTGGCGCATGCCTGTAATCCCAGCTACTCAGGAAGCTGAGGCAGGAGAATCACTTGAACCTAGGAAGCGGAGGTTGCAGTGAGCTGAGATCACACCATTGCACTCCAGCCCGGGCAACAAGAGTGAAACTCTGTCTCGAGAAAAAAAAAAAAGTAGAAAGTAGGGATATACACAAACTCTTCTAAAACCAAAGACATCATTTTTGGGGGATCAGACCCTGATATTTAACCAGAATCTAGCCAATAATTTTCTTTGATCAACTCATCCAACTGATACACAGGAAGGTTAGAAATTCTGAGGGCATTATTCTGATTTTTTGTGTGTGGCTATTTAAATCCGTGAGGTGGGCATTTAATACTTACTTTAAAATTTGCTCAGCATTTGTGGGACGCCACTTTTACTCATTTGTTGGGGAGTGAGCATCCTTCTATTCTTGTTCCTTTTGAGGTGGTTCTTAGCCCTGCCTGTGAGCACTGGCTGAGCCTAGAGTTGGAGGAAGGTGGGCTGTGTTTACCGTCATTCAGGCTCTTGAGGGGACAATCAGCCCTCCTGTGGCCTAGGTCTCGATGGCCAGCAAGCGAGCATCCCCCAGGCATGCCCCTCAGGTTTGTACCCTTTGGTAGCCACACCATGCTTCCCCCACGGCTGGAGCAGAAAGGCTCTAGTGATGTGGTATTGCCTGAGAGTAAATGGCCCATCCCTCCCCATAGAGGAGCAGCTTTCAACATTTTACAAGTGGCAGAACAATTCCCCCACTTCTTTTTCTTCTTCTTCTTCTTTATAAAGAAATGTCGTGAGCAAGTCCAGGACATACCACAGATAAAAGTGGAGCTTCTCTGGTTGAAGCCAGGATAATGGGATGGGAGTGGAGCCGGGAGGGGACAGAGTCCCACCCTCTGGCTCCCCTTGGTTTGTGAAGAGACCAGAGGAGAGCTACTTTACAGAACTGTACTTTGGATCCTTGATGAGAAACAGCTCTTACTGCAGGATACTGCTAAGGACACTGTTCTCCTCCTATACAGCACCCTTTCTAGAAAGACCATAGAATAAATTTCTCATGGGTCTCACTTCCAAAAAATCCTCGTCATTTTCCTCCTTTTCTTTCTTCCTTTTTTTTTTTTTTTTTTTTTGGAGTGCTTGATTTATTTTTCTTATATTATGGAAGCCATGGCTTAATGCCCCTTTTAGCATTGCACAAAGCTGCCCTTCTGGCAGTTTCTCAGGAATGCCCTGCATATATTTTATGAATTATAGAAATTAAATCAGGAATCCAGGTATAATTTCTACTTTATTTCCCTATTGTCCCAAATTTCACTTTGTTTTTATTAAATCTTCTATCCTATACATGTATGTACACTACCTCAAATCCTTTCTGGAACAAAACAGGATAAAAATAAACACATGAATGTGTAACCATAATTAAAAACCAACAAACCATCAAATAGCCTTCTGCAGCCACCATGTGACTGTGCTTACCTCGTTGGGGTGGAATCCATCCACGGGCTCGATGAGCTGCCAGGGCTGTCCGCCTCTCTTCTGCCACTCCTGTATGACTGCAGGGCACATAACGAGAGGGTTACAGACACACTTGTACAAGCAACGGCCAACATCCAAGGACAAGGATGTGAGGGCTGCCCATGCCCTCCCGGGCCCATGTTGACCAAGCCACGGCTGCCTCTGAGCTGCTCTCTTGCACTGGGGGATTTCTGAACAGAAATGATCTTCCCGCTGTGTGTGTGCTTTTTCTAACTCAGGAAGGGAATACGTGAGAGCATTGGATGAATGTGGTTTGTGTAGCAGGGAGGGCAGTAGGAAAAGGTGAGCTCTAAAATATTCAACATCTATTTCAGTACATGTCATTTTTTGGTGGTGCAGTAGGATGGTATTACAGTAGGGAAAAATCCAACATTTTGTTAACATCCCCTTTCATGGGTTGCCATTTGCAGACTCTGTCTGCATGTGTCAAGCACTTGCCTTTAAAAATCATACAGTATGTCAGGAATATAATTACATAAAATTATCTCATCGCCACATTTGGAGGGAGTATGGCTGCAGAAAAAATATTATGAGCCCCAAAATGATGAAAAGCAATGAAACTGTCCTTCAACAGGGGTGAGAGACCAAGAATGTCAGTTGCTCCAAGGCAACAGCACAATTAACTCTACGTCATTCCATCATACAGTCAGTAAGAACTCCTCAAGGAAACTTCAAATCCCTAGGAAGCCTCCGGAGAGCAGCATCTGAGCCAGCTGCTCCCGGCAAAGCTACGCCCTCACTTTCCCAGCGTCCAGTGAGGGGGGCAGGCACAACTAAGATTCCTCCCGTTCTTTACTCTTCATTCCCCAGAAAACTCAAGAACATAGGTCTGTGACCTGTTTCTCCCCTTCTCATCCCAAAGGAAGGACGGAAATTCTGTCAGGGGCTTTGATTGGACAAGACGGGCTGGACTTCCCAGGGCTGGGTCAATACAAGGCTGCTTTTACAATTAGTCCTAATATGCCAGCATGGCATCCCCACTTACTACTCAACCTCCATTCCCCAGGGGCTGAGGATAATGCTGCCCTTCTCAAAGCTCAGGAAAAAAATTCATACTAATGGTTTGGAGTCCTACACACTGAATCGCCAGCCCCTGTTAGCTTATTCTCTGGCAGAAAGACTGCCCCTGAGCCACAGCATCATATTATGCTTCTGGGTTTTACTAGAGGCTGTTGGAAGAAATAGCTATTGGTAAGTGGCCTTTGCATTTCTTGAAAACTCAAATTGAGGACACTGTTCACTGCGTTATATGGTGTCCACCACACAGAGTCTCCAGGGAGAAGTTGTGGCGTGCTGGTAAATAGCACTTCTATCTGAAGGAATGGTAGGTACCTGCTCTTCTAATAGGAAGCTCAGAGCTGCATCGATGCTTAAACAGCACTCACTCTCATGAAAGTTTATTTGTTCTGCCAAGCCAGCATGCAGCTTTCAACAATTTCTTTCTTGCCCTTGGCCATAGTGTCTTGTAAAGGCACAGTTTTGGGGAAGCTTGCCTGGCTCAGTCTTCAGTTTGCCTGGCCTGTTTTGCCTGTTTTTTTTTTTTTTTTTTTTGGCATGTCCTTGGAATGCAACCTTCTTCTTGAGGTTCAATTCTAGCTGCCTCACATTTCCCTCTGGACTTGACACTCTGAAGCTCCTGTGGGTTCCAGACTGCCCTGCTGGCTGCGATGCTGGCCCTGCCTGCTCAGGGATGCTATCCAGCCCATCCCCTGCCATTCCCAATCTGAACTTCCAACAAATTGCCATCAATGGAGAACCAGCCATCTGGAAAGATTTCTTCAAATGCAGAGAGCCAGGATCACCACCACTGAGCCCTCTCAGTTCTCTTTGTCCTTTTATGGTCTTTGCCCCATCTCTCCTTGCAGTCCCACAGGAGTCTCTCAAACAAAAATCAGCAACGATGCAGAAAGGCCCAGGCCAGGTGAAATGTCAGCCTCCCCATACCCTCCGTGACTTCAGAGATGACATCATCTCCATTCTACTTGTGCTCCTTTTCGCTTCACCAAAGTTCTTGATTAACGTTTTGTCCCTTTTCCCACTTTTCCCTTTATTTTTATTTGGGTTTCACCTTATGTTGTACAGATGCTAACAGAAGAAAGAAAAGAAAGAATGAAAGACAATCGCAACAGGGTGTTGCACGGACTGAATGTTTGTGTCCCTTTCAAATTCCTGTGTTGAAACCCTAATCCGCAGTATGATGGCATAGGTAATTATTCCGTGAAGATGGAGCCCCCATCATGGAATTCATGCCCATGAATTCACATCCAGCCAGGTGCGGTGGCTCACACCTGTAATCCCAGCACTTTGGGAGGCCTAGGAGGGTTGATCACAAGGTCAGGCACTCGAGACCAGCCTCGCCAACATAGTGAAACCCCGTCTCTACTAAAAATACAAAAGAAAACCTAAAAAAAAAAACAAAAAAAAATTAGCCAGGTGTGGTGGTGGGCACCTGTAATCCCAGCTACTCGAGAGGCTGAGGCAGGAGAATCGCTTGAACATGGGAGGCAGAGATTGTAGTGAGCCAAGATTGCGCCACTGCACTCCAGCCCGGGAGACAGTGTGAGACTCTGTCTCAACAATAAGTAAATTAAAAAATAAATAAATCAAATAAAATGCACCCCAGAGGGCTCGCTCACTCTTTTTTTTTTTTTAAACCATGTGAGGATATGATGAGAAGTTGGCAGTCGGCAACACGGAAGGGGACCCTCACCAGAATCTGACCATGCTGGCATCCTGATTTTAAACTTTTAGCATCCAGAACTGTGAGAAATAAATTTTTGTTGTTTATAAGCCACCCAGTTCATGGTATTTTATTACAGCATTCTGAGATAAGACAGTCATTAAAAAATTCCCAGGTATGCTAATAACAGCAGGCCAATGGGAATTGAGCCTCATCAAGACTTCAGACAGAGCCTACTAAAAAGTTGTGAAGAGTTGGATGAATAAGACATGAGGCAGAGTCCTCTTGTAATAAATAGATGCACAGCAAACCATGGACCTGACCTGGACTCTCCTGGGGTCATCTGATGCAGTGGTGGTAGGAAGCCTCTTAAATACTTTCTGACTCTCCATGTTTGCAAACAGAGTTGAATGACATGTTGAATCAAAGCCCATGCCTGAGATGGCTAATAAAAAGTCTAGAAAAGGATTATGGTGATCAGGAGCTCTGGAAAATCCACAGTAGAAAGCAAATTTGAACCTGTTAGGGAAACACAGTTTAAACAATATCATGTTCCTTGAGAAGAATGTTTACTAGGAGCCTGATATTACAAAGGTGAGATTTGCTTATACATGAGTTTCTTAGACTGTGATTCAATTTTGGCATCTAGGCTTAAAGTAATTCTAGGCTATTTTCATTTTGATTTGCATTTTTTGTGTGTTACTAATTACCAAACTGAAAACTATGGCCCTTAGAGAAAGAAAGAGAGGTGCTGATAGATGTCTTCATGGAACAAGATAATTCAGATATCAGAGTTAGTGATGCAGGTTGAGCATCCCACATCCAAAAAGCCAAAATCCAAAATGCTCTAAAATTCAAAACTTTTTGAGTGCCAACATGATGCTGAAAGGAAATGCTTACTGGAAAATTTTGGATTTTGTGTGTAGGATGATCAACTGGTAAGTATACATAATGCATATATTCCAAAATCCAAAAACATCCCCCAAAATCCAAAATCTGAAACACTTCTGGTCCCAAGCATTCAGGATAAGGATATTCAACCTATACTGTGTTTTCAAAATGAGAAGAGATGACCATTCCCTTCTCCTTCCCTTGGAGACTTGAGCAATCCCATAATTGTGGGGATCATAAAAGGAAAACTCAGGAGAAAAAGCACAAAGAAAGAGGAGGGATATTTACTTGCCAAGCTTTGCGGGGGAATAAGAGCGTACCCTAGGGTTGGGGGCAGTGGGAGAGGTCCACCTTTTATCGTCACCATAGTCCAGCAATTCTAAATAATGTCGATGATAACACATTCCTGCCTGCTAGGAAATTATTCCTGTCTCTCAACCCCCATCCCTTCTCTACATTAGGCAGCAACTACAAGGGAGTCTAGCCTTTGGAAGAACTTGCTTGCCATATAAAATAATACAATAGGTGTTAAAAGAAAATGCTCCAAGTTTTTTAAGACTACAACCTGTTTATTTACAGAGGTAAACTTCATTTTTTCCCCCATATGATTATTATGTCCGTGAGGGATATGGGTCATCACATACATGTAGCCATCAGGACAGTAAAACTTAAGGGAGCTTCAGTAACTCACAGGCAAGTGTTTATTTAGGATTTTATCTGTATCGTGACCAATGTCAAAGGAAAGATCCTTTTTTTGTTTATCTCAGGATGAAATTCTGCTTTCTTGGGAGAAATGCAATACCAGACACTGGTCTTCACTTTTTCCTTGATTGATTTTAGAGTGGGAGGTCCATTCAAAGATAACATGGTGAGTTGGTCAGCTTCCTTTCTACTTTGGACCATAACTTAAAATAGACCGATGAATTCCTATTTGTTCTTCAGAATATCTGGATTAAGTTTCTTGAATGATCATGGATGATCTGTGGAGATTTGGAGCATAATGTATTTTGTTTTGTTTTCTTCTTCTTTAGTGTAGTTTATTTGTAAAGTCAAAGAAGCTGCTAATGACCAGCTTTTCAAAGATGTAATAGAAACAATGGAGGAAGACTCATAAAACACTTGTTCATCAAACACTGTTTGATGAACAGCAACACTAGCAGATATTTTAAAGAAAAGGCTGCTTTCTGGCCAGCCCCATAAAGTCATTGGCTGATTTTACAAATGTATTCATGGTGCGGGGAACCAAGAGCCAGGTTTATGCCAATTGAGCTGTCTGGGAAGTTGAGGGCAGCTGGAGGTATATTTAAACTGTCAGTGTAGAAATGGCTTTGTCAGCCAAGTGGCATTTTCTTTCCTCTGTTGGGGAGGTGTGGTGCAGACAAAGAAAAAGAATATCACCTGCTCAAGTTGGCATTTCCTGAAGGGAGGAAAAGTTGCTGCCTCTGTTTGGTTCATAACCAGTTGGAGAATGAGTCAGCAAGAGACAGAAAGTCTTTGGAGATGAGTAATCATCTTTCAGTGCTGGACTGAGGCTGTCAGGGCAGAAAATGAATGGGTCTTGTGCCTACCCTCAAGTGACAGGGACCCTTAACTGCAATTTGCTCTGTCACAAGGATGTGAAATTGTGAATTTTAGTATCATGAAAAATGAGAATATTTTTGACACAATTGTCAGATCACATACAGTACCAAAATGAGAGGAGAGATTTTCATGGGACTATCAGGACTGCAGACTTAATAAGTGACTCTGTAGGATTTTAATTTCTGATAAAAGATTACTTTTCTTCTTGGTAATGGATGCATTTCTACCATACCTTCCTCGAAGGAACTCAAAGTACTTCACAGGCGTGAATGGAGCTGGGGGGTGGGTTGGACATCAGGAGTGAAGGAGTTGCTTCATACACACGGACGATGGTGGTGGCGGGGGATGGCCACTAACAGTTACTGAGTCTTTGCAACTTTACAAGTTTTGTTTTACTTAATCTTTACATGGGTTAGTTATTTCTATCCTACATACAAGGAAACAAAGGCTGGGTGGTTATTTAATTCACATGAGGTCACCCAGCTATTCTGTGTCTGAGCTGGAATAGGAACACAGTTGTAAATTCTGGGCTCTTTCTATAACCACACATCGTACCCACATGGGGTGGGTTTCTGGGAAGATGAGCTGCCCAGGCACGGGCGGTTACCCACAGAGATGGATCTGGGAGGGGATTATCCCTCCAACTGCTTTGGAAAATGCTAAAATTTCAAGTTAAAAATGTCTTTTGCAGTACCTGACTCTGAGCTTAAGTCAGGACACTACCACAGCTCCTGAAAACCAGACAAAAATGCTAGCTCTTTCAGAGGTGGACATGGCGGCACCTAGACATCAAATGCAGGTGCTGTATCAGATGTTTATGGAGGCAGGTCCCACAGTGGTCTCACTGTGCCCACATGCCTTCCCTAGTGGGGTGCCCACTAACTTCCTGAGGAGAAGATGAAGAAGGCCCTGCACCAAAACTGGATCTTCACATTTATTTTAAACAAATAGCAGGAGATTACAAAACAGGAAGTTCCTTGAACTGTTGATGGGAATCTCCAAGCATGGAGAAATGCCTAGGAGGTTTCTCCCACGTTGATATAGAATGTTCAGTTCAGCTTAATTCAACTTTTTGCTTTTTCACTGCGTTTATTATTGCTGTGAGGACAAGAAAGGGCTGATGAGGCCCTGCGTCCAAGCATATCAGTTCACCAGTGGAATTCTGGACAGACAAGAATAAAGCTCTTCTCTCTATATCCTCCACAGAGATAAGGACTCTCCTGCTTTGTTGACGATTATGTTCCCAGCACCTTCATAGCTCCTGGCACATAGCAGGACTTATAAATCTGATGACTGACGCAGCTCTTAATCTTGCGGCATTATAGAGCTCCATTTATTAAACTTTATTTTTATTTTTATAGAGATGAGTTCTGTCTCTGTCAACCACGCTGGAGTTCAGTGACGTGATCACAACTCACTGCAGCCTCAACCACCCAGGCTCAAGTGATCCCCCCATCTCAACCTCCGGAGTAGCTGGGACTACAGGCATGCACCACCATGCCTGGCTAATAAAAAAAGATGTTTTGTTTTTAGAGATGGGGTCTTGCAATGTTGCCCAGGCTTGTCTTGACCTCCTGGACTTGAGTGATCCTCCCATCTCAGCTTCACAAACCATTCACAAAACTTTAATGGGCATAGAGATGACCTGTGGATTGTGTTTGAATGCAGGTTCTGATTACGTAGGTCTGGAGTAGGGCCTGGAATTCTGCATTTATAACCAGCTCCTGGGTGGTGTTGATTTTGCTTATCCAAAAGCATACATTGAGTAGCAAGGGTGTAAGGAAATGGTACCTTTTCTGTGTACCAGGCATAACATTTAGGAGGATGACACATTATTTCATAGAATCATCACAGAGATTTGTTAGGAAGATATGGTATCCCCATTTCCAGGGCTGGAAAGGGAGTTTAAAAATATTCAGAGAATTGCCTGCAGTCCCAGAGATAATAAATGACAGAGCTAGTGATCACTCTGGAAAGTAAAAAAAAAGTCCCATGTGAGTGTGACATTATTATATTTTTAATAACTTTATCTATATTCAAGGTTGATGATGATCAAAGATCACTTGGTGGTGCATTTGTTTACACCAGGAATTCATTAATGGGTCTTTAACTCTGCATTTTAATGATAAGTTATTTATCAAAATGTCTCTCCCCATGAGATAAATGTGTATCACCTAGGCAGGAAATCTAGTTAAGGGAGATCAGTCTTGTTGAAAGGATGTTCAGAATTGAACTACTAGAGTCTGCAATGCAAAACATGTCAGTGAATGTAATATTTGATAATTCATGATGGCCATCTGCTCCAACCCAGATGCTGCGGATGGGGACACTGGGGGTGGGGGACAGAGATGATAAACTCTGGATGAGGAATCTTCCGTCTTTCGCCTACACTGTGAAACCCTTCATTAGCATTATCTCATCTGGCAGTCAACAGGGGGCTTTGCTCTTGTATAAAAATTGCTTAGCAATGAAAATGAATCAGGAAGGATTACAGTCAATAAGCAATAATTTTTCAGACTCAAGATGTAAAGAGTAAATCAGTAGCTACAGTAATCATGCCTGTTTTTGTGTGGCCACTCAGCAGTGACTCCAGTGTTTGGACAGAATGCTAAAAAAGCAACTTAGTAAAATTCCTTCTAGAAAGTTGGGACATGGGTTGATCACTTTGCCATGGGCAAGTTCTTTGGTCCCTCCCTTAGAGGTTCTGATTAAGTTCATCCTGTATGGGGTGTAGGAATCTGCACTGCTCCTGAGTCCCTGGGTATTTCAGGGCCCACTGTGAGAGGTGCCATCATATCCCTCATTTCTGTCACATCCATCAGGTAACCAGGGCTTTTAACCCGACAAGAACAGGTTAGTGAGTGCATTAACCTGTAGGTTGCCAGCTCAAAGCTCTTTCTAACCAGTCACTGGCTCTATTGCATCAGGGATTCTAAAATGATGGTGAAGTACAGAGGTAATGCTGAACCCAATCTTTTCAGAAAAAGTCCCACATTTTATCTTTTTTTCAATACTGAGAGCTATTAGTGTGTCAGAATAGGCAGGAGTAACACCGCCGAATCTGCTGCCTGGTGGCTTATAAAAGTATAAAACCAGTTGCCCAGGCCCTAAACTAGCTGCTGCTTTCATATTCTGTCAATACCCAAACAAAGCTACTTACTTTCATGGAAGGCAAAATCCATGTAGAAAAGATTGAAGTTTGTAAATTTCTCACTGGCTGCAATTTTTTTCAGTGTGTTGGAGAGTTGCTCTGCTCTCTGAAGAGAGAGGAAACAGGGAGAATTTCATGAAATCTAGACTTTGACTTTAGTGAGACAATTCAGGCAGAACAAAGAAATCGATCTTCCCCATCCTACTCTACTTTCATTTCTCCAAGCCATCAGCAGACAGCAGCTCTGCACGTTAAATTCTAGTCACGTACAAATGGCCAGTGAACATGAGACAAATGTTCATGTTCATTAGGAATCAAATCAGTGTAAATTAGTGATACTAGTTTTAACACCCTTGGGACTGGCAAAGGTAAGATAACCATGATATTGAATGTTGTCATGGGTAGGTGAATGAGAATGTCATTAGCTTAACCTTTCTAGAGAGCAATTTGGCAATATGGATCAAATCCTTAAACGTGGACATACCCTTTGGCCCAGTAATTCTTCTAGGAATTTGTCTCAAGGAAATAGAGATGTACACAGAGACTTAACACCTTTAGATATACGATTGCTCATCACAATGCTATTTATCATAGTATAAATTTGGAAACAATCTAAATGTCCAACACCAAAAGATGAAATAAATCATAATATAGTCACATGTATAAACTTTAGAATGGTTACAACATTATGGTGTGGAGAAACAATCTATGAACATTGGAAAGCATAAAAGAGTATGTGCATTCTCATACTATGTAGGCAAAAACCAAATATATTGATCTCTAGAAGTGGTAATGGGAAGACATACACATATACTAACTTTGGGTGGTGGAATTTTGCGTGATCTTTGTTATTGTTCTTTATGCTTTTTTGTGTTCTCCAAGTTCTAAAAAATTGAAATATGCTTTTTATGTAAAAAATGTTCAATAAGTCTTTTGTTTGTTCATTTTTGTTTTTGAGACAGGGTCTTGCTCTGTCGCCCAGGCTGGAATGCAATGGCGCGATCTCGGCTCACGGCAACCTCTGCCTCCTGGGTTCAAGTGATTCTCATGTCTCAGCCTCCTGAGCAGCTGGGACTACAGGTGCCCACCATGACACCTGGCTGATTTTTGTATTTTTTAGTAGAGATGGGGTTTCATCATGTTGATCAGGCTGGTCTCAAACTCCTGACCTCAAGTGATCCTCCCACCTCAGCCTCCCAAAGTGCTGAGATTACAGGTGTGAGCCACCGCGCCCAGGCTCAATAAGTCTTTTACAAAGAGATTATTCACCATCTGTGAAAGAAGTGTAAACCATGTTCTTTGAGCAATGGATTCCCTGAGAGAAGGGAGGAAGGTTCTTATTTACCTTGGGAGAACTTCTGTCATGCATAGGGGCCAACCTCAATCAGCTCTCTCCAACTCCACAACTATGCTTAGGACCAGCTTTAAGAAGTTGTGTGTGTGTGTGTGTGTATGTGTGCGTGTGCACGGGGGAGTGTGTGTACACACATGTGTACACATGAGAGAGACAGTGGCTGAGAAACACAGTCAGCAGAGGACAGACCCAGAGCAAGACAGAGGGAGACAGGGTGCACCAGGTTCTCTCGGCTCCTCAAGCACCTGGAAGGTTTGATTTTGTTATTCACCAGCTTGGAGACCATCTGCCTGCCAGGATCCCATCCCCAGTGAAAACTCTGCAGCAAACACAGGGAAAGAATGATCAAAGATGGTATCAAAAGGCCTGTGACAGTCATACCTCTGAAGTGAGAGTCCGCAACGTCTTGTTGGAAGACATCCAGCCGTGGCAGGGGCTGACCTGAGAGCGGGAAAACACTTTGATTACAGAGGAACAGGGTAGGTAAGCGGGCCTTGAAGCAAGCCAGTGAGTGCTCACCTGGAGGCAGTTCAGGAAGGAGTACAACTGCGCGTAGGTCACGTCTTTATTTAGCTGGCCTGGAAAACAGAGAGGTCTGGTAGATTGCATCCACTCGGCAATAGCAGCATTTAGAGACACCTGGGGGCTTCCCTGCCTCCCTTGCAGAAAGTCACTATTTCCAGGGTGTTCCCCTGATTTTTCATGCAGCATTGCTCTTGAAGAATGCCTGTGCTTTCCTCCTTTCTGAGCCTCTAGAAATTCAGACCCAGAGTTGAGGAGGAGCCCTGAGGAACTCACTCCCATATAGAGCTGTGGGCATGGGCCAGGATGGGGCTGGGGGAACTGGCCTCATCTGGACTCAGGAAAAAGAAATGCAAGTATCCTACAGCTCAATGTGAACCAGGATGCCTTGGATAAAGCCCCTTAAGAGCAGTACTTTCTCCTGGCCCTGGTATGAAATGCTCCCTGCATGGGGCACAGGGAACATTCGAGGTGGCGGTTGACCTAGTCCCCTTTTCTAGGTTTATGAAACGCTCAGGTCTGACCGAATTATCCCACACTGAGGGCCTGGCAGGACATTCTGAGTATCTGAAGCTCTGACCACGTAGTTCCCTGCAGTTGGTGAACTGAAAGCCATACGAAATGCTTGGTTGGCCCATGGGATGGGGAGGCAGTACCTCATGTCTCTGTGGCACTGGATTATGGGCTGTCCAGTGGATATCTTATTTGACCCTAATTAGTAGACACCCTTATTTTTTAGTGCAAGTTACAGAGGTACATAATAAAGTGAAAAGTACCAGATGAGCGTTCATCCAGTTTTTCTGAACATCAGCTATAGTCCCAGAATCTGTGGGGGTGATTTCTTCTCTCTTCCAACACTGCTCCACCCCGCCTCCAGCATATCCACCCCGTTGAAGCAATTTGACTTTCATGCTGTGGCTGACACACAAAATCCAGGTCTCCCCAAATCTCGGGGGTGAATGACTGACACTGTATCCATTAACACTCCTCACACTCTTGAAAACATAAAGGAAGATAATAGGACCTATCTCAGAATGAAGAGAAAGATTGAAGGTGATAGAACACAGTCTTATTTTTCACTTATACCTCTGATTAGTTAGACTGGAAGATAGATTCAATTTTCTTGTCAGAGAGAAAAAATTTATTATCTCTCTGTGTAGGTGAGTGAGTCCCAGGACAGGAAAGCCACAGGCTCATTATGGCCACTAAAGTCACAGTGACCCACCAGGTCTGTCTTCTGTACAGGCTTCTGTATCTTCACATTTTAAATGAATCCCAAGCCCTTGGCTTTTGTCCTTGCTTTTATTTTATGGGTCCAACACTGAGCTTCCATTTTCCTCCAAGTTCCTACTTCTACTCACTGAGGATTTGTTCCCTCTATTTTGTGTGCGTGTGTGTGTGTGTGTGTACTTTTTGTCATTTGCTCCCTTTCTGAATGTGTCTCAGCTGCAGTGACTGACATCTTCCTTCTCCACTCCCCACCCTGGGTCCTCCACGTACTCTCCTGGCTTCGCTCTTTCCCTCTGGGGGCTACCACTGAGTTGCGGCCTTCCGTCTCCCCACCTTCTGTGAGGGCCCAGTGTCTGGCTGCTTTTGCCTTGGTGCCTGGTGCCATCTTGTCTCTATGTTGGAACTGGGGCCTCATAGTGAAACTTAGGTAGCCTGGCTGGGGCCCTGCCACCCTTCTGGGCCCTGGTGTGTCCCCTCCCCCTGAGGGGCGGCATCTCTCTGCAGCCTGACAGGAGGTGGCACCTCATGCCTGACCGTGCACTCTTCCCTCCCCACCTTCAGGCCTGGATTGCTTTGATATCCAGAGGGGCCGGAGTTTGTCCTGCTCCTGTGACACTGGGAACTTCATTGTTGGCTCCTCCTTGGGGATGAAGGCCCGCCCTGGCCTTGCTCCACGCTGCCTGATGCCCTCTCCTGCTGTCCTTCTGCTGATGGCCAGCACAGCTCCCAATGAGACCCTGAGGGGTACCTCCCTTCTGCACCTCCTCAGTCCCTCTCCCTTTCCCTCTGTCGCCTGGCTCCACCTCCAGCTGGACCTGATTGAGAAAGGGAACATCCTTAGCGTGGGTGGCTAGGTCTGCTGAACAGGATGAGGGCACATTAGGTGCATTTAGAAGAACCTGGGAAAGTTGTAATGAGTCAGTGTCCCTCCTGTCTGGTGTTTCTGCCTGTTAGAGGGTAGGGACTCTGGGGCTGGTCATGTGGAAGATTGGCTAGGGGTGCTTGCGATGGGCTTATGGTTTCGAGGAAGGGAAGAGGGAAATGGTTCTTACACTTTCTGCTTTATTGGCAATATCAGTTGGTCCCCCACTCTTTCTTTTTAAGCATTACCTTTTATCTTTGTTTCTTTAATGTAATTTTGGCCTATTGACCCTACTTCTATGGGGTGCATGAAGAGAGGTTGTGTCTGTGACTCCCTGGTTAGAAAGTCCATCTGGATAGGAAAGCTGATCAAGAAAGCCCAGGGGCAGGCCAGGAGGACTGTCCCACAGTGGCCAGGAATCACCAGGGGCTGAGGAGCTCTGTCTATGTGTATCTGTGTGTCTTCATGTGTGTCTGTGTGTCTGTGTCTCTGTGTGTCTTTGTGTGTGTCTGTGTATGTGTTTCTGTGTCTCTGTCTGTGTTTTTGTGTGTTTCTGTGTCTGTGTGTGTGTATGTGTCTGTGTGTGTATATCTGTGTGTGTCTGTGTCTCTGTGTGTGTGTGTGTCTGTGTCTGTGTGTGTGTATGTGTCTGCTTGTGTGTATCTGTGTGTGTCTGTGTCTGTGTGTGTGTGTTTGTGTGTGTCTGTGTGCCTGTGTGTGTGTTGTGGGGAGCCAGCGGGCTGTCCCAGTGTTTGCCATAAGCTCCTCTGAAGATCAAAGGTGTGTTCTTCCCTAGCTGGCTTAGTGACGGTTTGTGTCTTCATAATCTGTAACTTCTTTAGGGCAGGGTCTCTGGTATCTATTTAATTCTGGAAACATACTTGAAATCTTAGGTACCATAGAAACTTAGTACCAACAAAGATCAGGCACATCTCCATGAAATGCCATGTAAATGTGTTAAAATCATATTTATTCAGACGGAGGGAAAGTGCGTGATAAAATAGAAACACCAAGGTATTTTAAAAAGACATTTGGTTTCAAGTTTAAGAGTAATTGGGGCAAGATGAAGTTGCTGTTTTGTGGCAGAAGCCCTTCAAGGCTGGCCCACTAGCAGATGAATTTGCAGCCCAGAGTCCCTGGCTTCCTCTCCATAGTCTAACCCTTGGGATGGCCCCTGAATGCCTGTGACTTGCCCATCCTCATGGGCACTCAGCACGTTCGCTGTCAGGGTCCATGTGCTGAGTTCCCTAGAGGAGTTGTCTTTTCCCTCTCATTTGAGGACACAGATTGCATCTTATGTCATCTTTTCTCAAAAGCACAGAGTAGGAATCTCAGAGATATTTCTGGAATGATCCCCTTCCTCACAGATCATGGCTGAGAGGACTTGTGACTGGCCAAGCCTGACTTTTCTCAAAGGACCCACATCAGTAGAATCCCAATGTATGAGGCTTGCTGTCTGGTAATTCCTCACAAAGACAATAAACTCTCACCAGGAATTTTAGCAACTAGTAGAGGCTGTGGGGTGCCCCAGCCCTTGGCAGCCAGCGATGGACTGGGTAGTGAGTCACAAACCTGGCTGAGGAGGAGGGATGCGAAGAGAGATTCATCACCCCCTTGTCCCTGGCAGGAGTGAGACACCCACCTGCTCTTGTTCTGGGCCTCTGAGTGACCTGCTGCGTGGGTGCTGTGGCATCTAACCCTGCCATCACTGGTTGCTCAGGCTGAGTTCCTGCCTGTCCTTCTGAGGGAAAAGGAGGCAGCAGAGACTGTGTCACTGACCAGGGGGTCTCCTACCATGCCTCTGTTTCCTGAACGCTTTCTTAATTTTTAAGAAGTGGCCAAAGTCAAGTCTAAACACTATGATCACCACATTTCTAGGCCCAAATAAATGGAACTCACCCTCTTCCGCCTACTTTTTTTTTCTTTGCGCAGCACTGTTAGCACAACCCTTAACACGGTGCCCAGGAATCAGACTTGAGTGTCCAGCTGCTGACTAAGATGAGATCTACAGTGGCCTGGGCAGAGCAACCAAACCCTGAGGCCGGCCCAGAATGAACCCTGCTTCACTGCTGGCTCAAGATCCAAAGATGGGGTTTGGAGTGAGAGCAGAAGAGAGACAGCGTGAGAGCAATAAAAGAAATTACTGTGGTTAATGAAAGCATCTATCTCCCAGGGTCGTTTTAAGAATCACGCCTTCTCAGCTGGGAACAGTGGCTCATGCCTGTAATCCCAGCACTTTGGGAGGCCGAGGCAGGTGGATCACCTGAGATCAGGAGATCGAGACCAGCCTGGCCAACATGGTGAAACCCCATTTCTACTAAAAATACAAAAATTAGCCCGCTGTGTTAGTGGGCGCCTGTAATCCCAGCTACTCGGGGGAGCTGAGGCAGGAGAATTGCTTGAAGCTGGGAGGCAGAGGTTGCAGTGAGCTATGATCGCACCACTGCATTCCAGCCTGGGTGACATAGTGAGACTTCGTCTCAAAAAAAAAAAAAAAAAAAAAAAAAGAATCACACCTTGAAGTCTGTCATCTTGTGTGAGTTATGAGTCCTGTCAAAGGAGGCCTGGGGATGCTGGATAAATCCCACCTACTTCTCCAGCCTTTCTAGGAAGGACCCTGATGCTTTGTTGAGAAATTTATAATTTATTTCCCATGGCAACCAGGCAGCAGAGATAATTTAGGATGTGAATAATTACTTATAAGCATCAAACAAATTTTAGATGGTTTCAGCTTTCTCCTTGATTGGATTTTTTTTTTCCAAACTACTGATGTTTCTATAGAACAAACTTGTTCTATCTTTTTCTTCTTTCCATTTTGTGCTGTACACGCTAGGGTGTGATTAGCAGCCAGAGAGAGTCCACTTGAGAAGGACAAGGCAAAATCTAGAGTAGTCTCTCAACCTTGCATGACTGACAGTCTTGATTTTGGGGTGCTGTCTCGTGCATTGTAGATGTTTAGCAAACCCCCTGGCCTCTACTCACTAGATGCTAGTTGCACCCCTCTTGTTTTTTTTTTTTTTTTTTTTGTTTTGAGACTGAGTTTCACTCTTGTTGCCCAGGGTGGAGGGCAATGGTATGATCTCAGCTCATTACAACCTCCGCCTCCCGGGTTCAAGCGATTCTCTTGCCTCAGCCTCCCAAGTAGCTGCGATTACAGGCACCTGCCACCATGCCCAGCTAATTTTTTTTGTATTTTTAGCAGAGGCAGGGTTTCACCATGTTGGCCAGGCTGGCCTTGAACTCCTGACCTCAGGTGATCCGCCCACCTTGGCCTCCCAAAGTGCGAGATTACAGGCGTGAGCCACCGCACCCAGCCTAGTTGCACCCCTCTTCTATCTCCAGATGTGATAAAAGCAGGGTGGGGGTGAGTGGGTTGCCCCCAGTTGAGAACCACTGGCCTAGAGAATCCACAGAAGTGGACAAATCCCCCAATCATCCTTTTTTCTTCCCTCAGTCCTTTCCAAACTGCGTGGAGTCATTCTTACATACCATTCTTACATTCTTTTTTTTTTTTTTTTGGACAGAGTTTTTGTTTGTTTGTTTGTTTTTCACTCTTGTCACCCACGCTGGAGTGCAATGGTGCGATCTCGGCTCACTGCAACCTCTGCCTCCTGGGTTCAAGCGATTCTCCTGCTTCAGTCTCCTGAGTAGTTGGGATCACAGGTGTGTGCCACCATACCCTGCTAATTTTTGTATTTTTAGAAGAGACGAGGTTTCACTATGTTGGCCAGGCTTGACTTGAACTCTCACCACAGTTGATCCACCCACCTCGGCCTCCAAAATTGCTAAGATTACAGGCATGAGCCACCGTGCCTGGCCTCATTCTTACATTCTTACATACATTTTTCCTTCCCCTAGTCCTTTCCAAATTGCATGGAGTCATTCTTACCTTTGGTCTCATATTTATGAAACCAAACATGTCTCATAAATCAAGTGAATTGCATGGCATATCGGAAAGAATTTATGGAGGTGGTGTAACCAGAGTTCATGGAAAGAAAATGGGATTAGAAATCAGAAAAATGGAAGTCAAGTCGCTATTACTGTGATGGAGTAAATTGGGAACAAACTTCCCTGCCCTCAGCTTCTCTTTCCAAAGCATTTCTTAGTGTAGGAGACACATTTGGAAATCTGAAAGAATCAATTGAGGGCAGATGTACAATTTTCATATCCCGTGGTTCAAAGAGACATTCTTAGCCCAGGTTGGTGTCCTTTCTGCATGCAAAGCAGCCGAGAATGGAGTGAAGTTCCATGTGTGATCATGTTATTTCTAAGGTGGCGTGGTCAAAGTTGCATGAACAGGAAGAATATGCTCTACTTAGGTGAGGCTGTACAGTGTTTTGCTTGGATGATAATATTTGTGATACATGAGTAACTCAAGAGGAAAATGGTTTCATCCTTATTGGTGGAGAATATGGAATGTGGGTGTCCACCATTGTCCCTCCAACTAAGAGACCAGAGCCTTTGAGAGCTAGCTAAAGGGCCCTTACTCTTTTCCCAGGTGGGGAGAGGCGGAATTTCCTGAGGGAGAAGTGGGGTGTTTGTCTTAGACAGGGACTGCAGGAAGAGGACAAGAGAAGACTGGAAAGATTCACACAAAGTAGTATATGCAAGAAAAGGCTCTTGATGGCCTGAAATGGGAAATCTTGCTCCCCACCCACTCCCTCTAAGGAGGGCGTGAAAGAATGAGTTTCAGGTCTTCTTTGAATTTCTCGCCTGACTCCTAAGAAGGTGCTTGGACTGCCAGCACCTTTTAGTGGGTTGGGCTCAGGAGGTGAGTGGGGTAACACCAGGGAAGGGATAGTCCCTTCTTCATGATAGATTGGTGCAGGTGCTGTCAATATGGGGCTGAGAGGAGGGTACCCAGGCCTCTTCTTATAGATGCTCATCAGGGAAGACTGAGGCCAGCTCCCTGTTCCTCTTCCTTGCTCAGTTTTCTTCCTGTGGCACTTATCACCTTCTGATATACTTTTGAGTCATTTTCCCATTGTAATATAAGCTTTCTGTGGGCAGGAACTTAGGACTATTGTGTTTTCTGCTGGTTACCCTGTGCCTAGAATAGTGCCTGGCACATAGTTGGCACTTAATAAACACATTCTCCTCTGAAATACAGAAAGCAGAGCCCTGCTACAACATATTCAGTGAGCTCTGTGGCTTTTGGCAAGCTATCTAACCTCTCTGAGCCTTGGTTTTTTTCATCTATAAAATGAAATTATTGTGGTTGATGAAAACATCTATCTCACAGGGTTAAGGATCACACCTTCCTAATGCAAATTACTAGCACTTTTATGTTATTTGTACAGTATCGAGAATATTTGAGTTGCCATTAGAAGGTTCCGGGGACATTTTAAAGCCTTTTGGAGCTAAGGACCCCAAGAGAGTGTAGAAGCAGGAAACGAGCAGGCTGGAGCACTGTGCTCTAGAGAATTCTAACGGGCCACCAGGAAGCACTTACCATTGAGGTTCAGAGAAATCCCTGTCTTTGACTCACGGGTCTGTCTCCTGTTTGGTCTTCCTCAGCTCATTTTACATTTCACCTTCTGTTAGAGGAATTTCCTGGTTTGAGCGCTTACCTTTCAATGTGTCCTAATTCTTCATGAATTACTTCTGCCCTTTCTGCCTTTGGATCTGATTCGGCTCACCTCTGGATAATGACCTTTAGATACTGCACCTAGGGGCTCTTGCCTTTATCAACCCTGACCCATGCATTTAGGCACATTTCTATATGGTTTGAACCATATATACATTGAACTGTATATACATTGATGTTATTAAAGAGTAAAAGAATCTTCAAACTGATACCGAGAGGATGATATCTGTTGTGCAAATTATCCCAGAGAAAGGTTCCATCTGGTAAGCCATACAAAATAACATGGCTGCCATTGGGCAGGTGGGAATTTAGATGCTTCAGAGTCTGCATGACGTTGGAGTAGAGTTTCTCAGGAGTGGTCATGGCTGGGACTGGGTCACTCTTCCTGTTGGTGGAATAAACAGAAAATATCTTGGTTGATTGTAAGGATAGATGCATGCAAGTTGCACGCAAATACAAGATACATCACACACACATACGCACACACACACACAGAGTGTGGTGGTCATTGGAGCTATTTGCAAAATATTCCTGGATTTCCACCTTTCTGACACATAGGCTGTACTTACTGACTCCCTTGCGGTTGAGTGGACTATGTGACTAGTTCTAACCAATGAGTGGTGAGCTGAAGTGACATGTGTCATATTTGGTGATGTGACACCTTCTAGAATGCTCCTTTTCTTTGCATGGGTATAAGCAATGTTCTAGATAGCTGCTTCACCAATCTGAGTCCTGGAACAGAGTCCCATGGTGATCTCTGATGGACAAGTAGTGTGAGAGAGACATAAACATTTGTTACTTTATGCTACTAAGATTTTAGGGGCTGTTTGTTCCTTTGTTCCTGTAGCATAAACTCACTGGCCTGATTTACACACAGTTTTTGAAATGAAAGGGGTCTGGTATTGCTTATGATTTATTTGACACTTTGAGGTCTATAACTTGGTCTTTAAAACTTTTCACATGTATAACAGTTAGAAAACAGAATCTTACTGATTAAGTTATATTATACGTCCACACTGTATCTTGCTCTTTATCCTTCCGTTTCTACACTGGATTTGGACTTGCATGCATTTCCTGATGGATTTCTATTCCAGGCTATACCCTGCAACAGCATTTCACAACAATTCCAGCCCGCATTATTGTCTTTATATAGTAGCGCTTGTGCTCTACAGAGCGTATTTGAATTTTTAAATTATATTTTCTCTTCTTATTTCATAAAAGTTAGTAAAATAAAAAAAGAAAGTACTGAAAGTAGTTATGAGAGACACAGGCCTAAAATCAAACCATGTCAGACAAAGGTGAAGCTCCTAAGTGAGCTGACAGTGATGAATCTTTACCCTCAATCAGACATTTATTGAATTTAAGCTGATTGACTTATATTCATTTGGTTTGGAAAAGAAGTAAGGACTGTACAAAATACTACAAAGACATCATTTGAAGTTATGTTAAAATTGCACTCATTGGTTGATTTAAAGTTATGTTTAATTGGGTGCTATGCACACCACCTGGGTGATGAGGTCATTTGTACTCCAAACCTCAGCGTCGTACAATAATATATCCATGCAATGAACTGGCACATGTACCCCCGTATCTAAAATACAAGTTGAAATTATTTTAAAAAGCTATGTTTAAAAGGCAAGGGGTGCTAAAGTATTTTTGGCATTAATATAAGTTTATTATTGTTCATTTCTTTGTACAATTGACTTTTGCACACACCTTCAGGAACACAACAAATTTGGATTCGGATCCTAACCTGCATTAACTTGGGAGTAGAATACAGAATTTTCTAGGGTTTTCATCTATTCTTTACACTCTAACTGCCTGTCTTTACCCTAAATGGAATAATGCTACAGTGTTACTTTCTCTTTTGTGTACTTAAAATTCCAGTTTCCGTAATGATAGTGGGTTAAATAGTGTCCCTAAGAATGTGACATTACTTGAAAATAGGGTCTTCATGGTTGTCATTAGTTAAGATGAGGTCATGTTGGATTAGTGTGGGCCTTAAATTCAATGACTGAATCCTTATAAGAGGAGGAAAGGACACACAGACATACACCAGGAGGAAGGCCATGTGAAGACAGAAGCAGACACTGGGGTTATGGCTGCCACAAGCCAAAGAGTGCTGAGGATCGCTGGGAGCCACCAGAAGCTGGAAGACAAAAGGAAGGATTTTTCCCTGGAGCTTTCAGAGGGAGCATGGTCCCGCGGACACCTTGATCTTGGACTTTAAGCATCCAGAACTGAGATGGAATACATGTCTGCGTTTTGAGTCATCCAGTTTTGGTACTTTGTTATGGCAGCTCCAGGGAACTTAATACAGATTGTGAACCGGATAAAATAAGTCCATCACTCAGAGGCTGGACCCAGGGCATAAGTGATATGGGAAGAGGGGGCAGAAAGGGGCCCCCAGGGATCCATAATTCTCATTTTTAAGGGAGCTCATAAATGAATATTGGCACTGCCTTTTCGGAGGGCAATTTTTCAAAATGTATCCAAATTTGAAGCTGGCTTAACTTTTGACCTTGGAATTTCACTTTCAAGAAGTTATCCTATAGTAACATTTCCACAAATGTGCAAAAATGTACATACGAATATTGTAATATTGCTTGGTATAGTGTACCACTGGAAAAAGATAAAAGCCTAAATACATAAATTATGGTACACCCATGCAATAGAACTCTATGTAGCCGTTAAGAATATAATAACTAGATATCGTTGGTTGCACAACATTGTGAACTGGAAATGCCACTGAATTTTTGCTTTAGAATGGTTAGTCTTACATTATGTGAATTTCACTTGAATAAAAAAAAAGAAGTAATTTGTATGTATTAATATAGAAAGATGGCTAAAAAGTATTAAAGTATTGTTGACTACAACAATACTTTTGGTGCCATGGGGGTAGCCAGTAGGGTGGCAGTTATGGTTGGTGTATGTGCTTCTAAACTATGTCATGGATCGCTAGAGTCTCCTAAGGGGGGAGAAAAAAAGATGTCTAATTTTACAAACCCTCAGGGTATAGAACTGCATGCTAATTTCATGTTTTCCACTGTCATGAAAAAATTACACTATTTTAAAAATAAAAATCTTCCTAACCTGATAAAAAGCAGCTATGACGATTTGTGACTAGGTTGCCTACCTACTAGAGCAGAAGCATGGGGAGGGGCTTTGACTTGATTCCCATATGCACAGAAGCAGCACTGAAGAACCTGCCCAAAGTATCTAGGTTCTATATTCACTGTGTGTTTGAAGTGTGACAGCAAGGGTGAAATGAAAGGCAAGTTGGGTGTCTATATCCTTTCTTCTGTCATTGGTAAAGCTGGCAAATACTGCCTATTCACTTTTGCCTTGCCACACTTTTTTTTTTTCCTGCTGATACAGCCACACTTTGGTACAAAGCAATTATGCTGAGCTAATGTTCTCCAACCACATAAGGGCAATATGAGTTAAGATGGACAAAGTCTCCCCAAATCCCCACTGGATATTTTTTTTTTTTTTTTTTTTTTTTTGGTTAGAGGCACAACCCTGATGCTAAACGAAGAATCTAAGCTAATTTGTATTTATGAAAGGGCACCCAAAAATTAAGCAAGCATAATCAACATGGCTAATTGCTAAGTGAAATCAAAATGGAAGCCTTGGCGTTGCTAATGGAACATTCTCCAGTTATCTTTGTTCCACCTTGTACAACTACATAATTTACTTTTAATTTGCATAGCAAAATCAACCAACTCTTAGCTCAGGTAAGGGCAAGGGAGTCTATGTGATTCATGGGACGATCACCCCTCCCAGATGCCATAGAAGGTGCCTTTTGATTTCTGTCCCTGAAAAGTTTTCTTTTCTTTTTCTTTTTTTCTTTCTTTCTTTTTCTTTTTTTTTTTTTTTTGAGATGGAGTCTCACTCTGTTGCCCAGGCTGGAGTGCAGTGGTGCGATCTCGCTCACTGCAACCTCTGCCTCCCGGGTTCAAGTGATTCTCCTGCCCCAGCCTCCCAAGTAGCTAGGACTACAGGTGTGCACCACCACACCCAGCTAATTTTTCTATTTTTGGTAGAGACAGGGTTTTACCATGTTGGCCAGGATGGTCTCAATCTCTTGACCTCATGATCTGCCTGCCTCAGCCTCCCAAAATGCTGGGATTACAGGCATAAGCCACTGCGCCCAGCCCCCTGAAAATTTTTCAATGCCATTTTGATCTGTGTACTTTTTCCCCTCTGGTGATGTTTGGGGGAGACTTTGTGTTAGTATTCTGGAGACCAAAGAACCTTAGTGGTTGAGAACTATCTCCTAGGTCTCTCTGGTGTCTGCCAAAGGACGAATGGGCTGAGCTGAAGGTGTCTAACCCTTTTCAACCGAGGTGTCCCAGGCACCTGCCACCCCGGATTTGTCTGCCCACTCCAGGGTCCCAGCACCCCTTCTCACACACCAGCGAGCTCACCCCAGACACTCAGATGGATAGGTGAGAGATCGAGAGTGCTCAGCTAACAGAGAAGATGTGAAAACCAGCCTGTGGCACAGTGGCCACACTGGGGAAAATAATGAGAGAGAAATTGGTGCTCATTGACATGCTCTCACACATGTCAGAAACAAATGGCCGGGCTCGGAACAGATGAAGAGCCTCACTCCTGAAGGTGGCTCTGAAGCCTGTCCCGCCCTAATGAATTGTGTCTGATCAGGCAAAATAAGCCTGATCATTTCATTACCCTGGCAGGTAAGCCAGCCAGATTTCACCTGGCTGGTGCTAGAGAGAGGTGTCCCTTCCAAGGAAGAAACTGATCAGCCTGTGCAGAAAACCAGCTTCCTAGAACCATAGCTAAAGCCCAGATCACTGTAGTGATCAAGTGCTCACACCTCACTCACAGCTAGCATTTGTGTTTTTGAAACACCCAGGTAAGAGGGTTAGCCCTTTTCTTCATGCCAGCCAGTTGCAATCACATTGTTGGGCTCCCATCCAATCCCCTTGAAGAGAAATTTTTATTTTTTATTTTATTAAATAGAGACAGGGTCTTGCTCTATCACCCAGGCTGGAGGGCAGTGGTATGATCACAGCTCACTGCAGGGCTGAACTCCTGGGCTCAAGCTATCCTCCCACTTTAGCCTCCTGAGTAGCTGGGGAGAAGGGGCATCTTGATACAGACTGGGAATGGGATGAGGACTTCCATATTACCCCATGCATAGAGATACATTAAACATCCCTTAAAAGTGGGTGTGGCCTGGAACATGCTGGCTGGTTGGAACTTCCTTATCATTCCCTTTGCTACCCATGTCTCTCACTGAAGAGTCTGGGAGAGAGAATTCCTCTGAGCAGCAGGAGCTCTTTCCATTCCCTTCCCTGCTGGCTTTTCTATCATCTGAATAAATAGCATGGATTGTTTCTCACTAGTCCAGGCTCCTTGGGGCCTGCAACCTGTCAGTGCCTTGGCTGGCTTCCTCTTAATGCAGTGCTGGTCAACTGCCCAGGGTGTAACCTGAAGCGTTGGCATTGAAGAAAAACAATGGTTGGGGGCAGATGGGCACAGACACCCTGTGTGGGTGGTTCTGGCTCTCTCCATAAGATGAAAATGTGTAATTTATACTTTCTGTGTGTACTCCTAAGAATATGATGCTTGTATGAATGCCATCTGCCCCATAATTGTCCACTGTAACAAATGAAACCATATCCATTTATGGGGCTAGTGCTAGATGCTTGTATAATTCTATGGAATTTCCAGCAATTACCATGTTCATTTCAGGGATGCTGCACTGGGATGTTGGCACAGGGTTGTCACTGGCCTTTGTGATTGGACGTTCTGAGGCCATTCCCATTTCCCACCACTGCCTCCGCCACCCCAAGGTTCTGCTGCTGTAGCTCCCCAACATTTGCCTTGTTTTCAGCAATGTTTCTCCTTCCATATCATTCACATTACATAGCCCTCAAGGGCAGTCATCGGAAAAGCGCAAAGGAAGCTGAGTTAGCCTAAATAAAATTGAGCAGGGTTACAATGAGAAAGCCAGGTTCTCTATGTGATCTTTCTTTTTGACTTCCTGATGCTAAAAGCTATCTTCCAATCGTGACCCTCACTCATTTAACCAGTATTTGTTGAGTAACTGGATGAGTTTAGAGAATTGAGAAGAAAGCACATAAATGTGTTACTTCAGTAAGAGCTAGCATTGTCATAGAAAAAGAAAAGAAAAACGTCAAGCAAATATCCTAAAACTTGTTCCAGGACAGACTCAATTATGTAACTCCTTGCTGCTTGAGCTTTTTATAAAATCCATTTGCTCATTTTGGGAAATCTACTCCACCTTGACGTTCTGGCAGATGGGGAGATATAGTTGCCATCTGTCTTTATTTTTTTAACCCCTCCACAGGACATCACAAAGTGGGCACCACAGGGACATCCCATACTGCCAACTCTGTTCTTTCACCCAAATGCTTGCTGCTTCTCTACCCAGATCCCCAGCAGGGGAGAGGCTGGCACAGGTCTCTGGCTGATGTCTGCCTGCCCTTTAGCTCTTTGGGAAAGGAAAAGTAGGACTGGGCTGGAGGGATCTGGGTAAGCAGGTTTTGCTGGAAAAGTACAGTTTCGGGAGTTTTGGCTTTTGGAGCCAGAGTCTCTTTCTGCACATGTTCTTTATTCAGTATAGTCAGTTTGCTCTCTGTTCCTCTCTGGAGGACATGCTCTGGGGGCTGGGGGAGCAATGGCTGGTCTGACCACAGCTTTGTTCTGTTTCGTGATGGCAGCTAGAGCCTGAAGCATGGTGTTTCTCCTTCCATTAGCTCCTTGATGTCAGGGACTGTGGCTTCTTTGTCATTGTATCCATATCCTAGAGCCTGGCACAGTGCTTGGCACATCGTGGTGCTCACTGTATATTTTAAAAAGTGAATGAGTCAAAGAAAGGAAATAAGACAGTGTGGACTATAGACAGGGAATGGAATTTGGTTAGATAACCTGGTTTGGCTCCCAGCTTTGATGCTCAGTACCAGAACAGGCAAGTTCCTTATCCTTGCCAAATCAGTTTTCCCATCTGTAAAATGGGACAATCATCCTTGCCTCTTAGGGCTGCTGGGAGGATGGAATGACATAGAGTGATGTACCTCTTGGTTCATGGCAGTCCTTAAAGGGTGTTTGCCATTTACTGGAAAGTCCCCGGTGTCTCTTCAGAGATCTTGGTGCCCAGAATGTAGCCTTGGCCAACTTGGGGTTCTGGGGACAGCAGTAAAGCAGCCTAAGGGCACCAAGGTGACATCTGGCGTATCAGAGTCTCTGGATCATTGTGGTATCTCCTGCCCTGAACACACTTCACTGATTATGTCTGCATCTCCTTTGCCATCTGAATTTTATCTGTGCGGGCAAACACACTTTAATACTATTGAGTTTTGTTTTCAGCACAGGCTTGGAAAGCATGGCGTATGAAATATAGGAAAGCAAACAGGCGGAGTGAGCAGGATGGCCCACTTCTAGCACAGTTGGGGTGGAGTCCAGCTCTGCCATTAATCAACCCTGTTGCCTCGGGCAAATCGTGAACCTCTTTTGGCCTTACTTTCCTGTTTCCTAAAATAGTGAGTGGGTGGCTATTGCTACTGGGGAGTTGCTCTAAATCCTGTCTCACCATTTTTTTTTGGCCACAATCACAGGACAGATGGCATTCATACATGCATCATATTCTTAGGGGTGTACACAGATTTTGAGAAACCTCCCCAAATGTTATATAGGAACTAAGGAATTCACCATTTTGAAGTTACTACCAATACCAGCAGTTTAGCAAAATTACCTTCTTGCTATGGGCCATGGGCATAAATAGGATTGGCCATGAGTTATCCGCAGTTTCTTTGTAAATGCTGTAGGTCTGTGCGTCTAAGCTGTCTCTTCCACATGAGGAAGTAAAGTAGATCAGGATATGAGTGAGATCGATGTTCTTATGGGGTAACTGTGCTTCTGCCTTATTTTATTAAAAAAATCACAATTCCCAATCTTGGGTTCTCAGTGAGTAGTAGCACATTTCTTGTGATATAACTGATCAGGACACACCCATTTGTTGTTACATCAGAGTTGATAATTAATGGAGCAGATATTTTCAAAAGAGGCTTTCAGCATCACAGATTGGTACTGTTGATTTCACATGTGTCTAGGACTTGCTTTTTTTTGAGATAGAGTCTTGCTCCGTCGCTCAGGCTGGAGTGCAGTGGCATGATCTCAGCTCATGGCAACCTCTGTCTCCTGGGTTCAAGTGATTCTGCTGCCTCAGCCTCTCATGTAGCTGAGATTACAGGCACACGCCACCATGCCCAGCTAATTGTTGTATTTTTAGTAGAGACGGGGTTTCACCATGTTGGCCAGGCTGGTCTCCAACTCCTGACCTCAGGTGATCTGCCCACCTCGGCCTCCCAAAGTGCTGGGATTATAGGTGTGAGCCCCTGTGCCCGGCCGTGCTTCTAAGATAGAGAAATTCAGCTGAACAGCAGGCTGCTATAATGGAGTGGAGTTGGTGAGGAGAGGGTGGGGAAGAGCCCAGAGCCAAAGAATCTTGAAAATACTTTTTCTCAATAACTCACCCACTGCAGACATCATTTCCAATCATGGCATATATAACGATGGCGGGATAGTCCAACATCTTGTTTCTAGACAAGCTGAGAAGGCATAGATGGAATCTGAATGTCAGATACTTGGAAACCTAGCTTTGTAGCCAGTGACACAGGCTGGGCCTTTGAAAACAATCTTGGTATGACCACCCTCTTGGCAACCTTTTTGCTATTTTTCTTTCATTCTAGTACAGCCAACCACCATTCCCATTTCCCATTTATTCTCTATAATCATTATCCCACTTGCCTATTAGAGAAAGGCCACATAAATGCATAAAATTGAAAAGAATGGATTGAGGTCCTGGGTAAATAGACACAATACTATCTTCTTGGCATCTTTCACAGCAATTGCATCAATAAGCACAGGCGAATTATTGGGTTCCTTATGTCTATGTTCTTAGGATACCGTGGCAGCCGTGGACCCACAGTCAACTTTGAAAAGGCAAAGCCTTCTTGAGGCTTCCAGTCAGGACACCTCGAGCCTTGCTTCTGAATTTCAAGCCCCAAATAAGCACAAAAAATATTTTCTCATTCATAAAGCAGGGATATGACATCATCCTTTTGTCTGTCAGAGCTAAGTTTTACCAACTTTCTATGCATTTTTATCACCCTTCTTTGAGGACATATGCAAATTAATCACTTTCTATGCTCACTGGCCCAAGGAGTGATATCCTTGAGTTTGGATAGTGACTAACAAGCTATTTATGCTCAGTAAAAATGATTATGGGGTAATAACAGAGTTTTCATTCCTTATTCAAATGAGAAACCAAATTAAAAACAACTTCTTATCTTCTGCTTACCTTTCTATAAATTTCTTCAGGTTTCGGGAAGATGCACCTGAATAATTAAAATTAAGAAAACAATTAAAGTTAGTGAGTTCAATTTCACACTATCAATATGGGAGTCTGATTGACTGAACTCATGAAAGCGGCATTACTGTTTGGGCAAAGGTTGTTCTGACCAACACATTGATGGAAATAATTTTCTTCCAATCAGTTTCTGTAGTGTTTAATCCTGGAACTCTCCTTAAGGGCTTTTCTGTTTATTTAGCAGTATATTAACAAAACCAAAATTTATTTGGATTCATGGGTCTTCAGACATTTCCTAAGCATAAATGAGTAAATCTTCTAGTAGATGTGAGAAAAAAGTATGTATCTACTACCAAAGAGACAAACTACCGAAAATATTAAAGAATGAGTTGAAGTATTAGAGGAAAATGAAAAGAATGTTACGAGAATTACCCACCTCCTTGGAGAGCCCCATTTAATCTCCTCCTATTATTCTTGCACACTCCCAAGGCTCCCGCAGGCTGTCTGGTCAACACAAGGTTCAGATTGTAGAGTTGATATATTTCAACTCTTGTAATGATATGCATGACCATCCTGCCCCAATCCCCGTTACCACCTGTAACATATCTCTTATATGAAAACCCAGACCGGGCGTGGTGGCTCACACCTGTAATCCCAGCACTTTGGGAAGCTGAGGCGGGCGGATCACTTGAGGTCAGGAGTTCGAGACCAGCCTGGCCAACATGGCGAAACCTTGTCTCTACTAAAAATACAAAAAAATTATCCAGGCGTGGTGGCGTGCACCTGTAATCCCAGCTACTCGGGAGGATGACGCAGGAGAATTGCTTGAACCTGGGAGGCGGAGGTTGCAGTGAGCTGAGATCATGCTGCTGCACTCCAGCCTGGGTGACCAGAGAGAGACTTGTCTCAAAAAAAAAAAAAAAATCATATTTGTTGAATACTTATTTTATTCTAGGTGCTGTTAAACTTTTACAGCTCATTTAAGCTGTGGTACAATTGTGTGAGGTAGGTACTGTTGTATTCCCACTTTTAAATTAGGAAACTGAGGCCCACCTAAGTGGCTTGCCCAAAGCCACACAGGTACTCATTTGAAGAACTGCAGTTCATACCAGTCCCTTTCGTCTGCCATGCTGAACTCTGGCTTCCTGTGGACAGTGCTCCTCTAGGCTGTAGTTGAGAAAGAGTTAACCCAAACCAGTGTACTGTCTTTTTGTCCCCAAGAGACAGATCTGCTAGAAATAAGCAAATGATTGTCAGGTGGGTGGTGCAACTCGGTGTACCGAGTTGGAGAAATACCATCCAGTTGCCCCTTTCCATAGGAAGATTCTCCTATAACTTCCAGCCTTGGAAGCTTGGGGATAAGTGCATTTTACCGCAGACCCAGGCATGTTCTTCCAGTTCCACGTGGGAAAAAGGGCAGCGTGTAGCCATGAAGGGTATGCTGGCCTGTGTCTCACTGAAGCTGTGTAGCTATGCAATGATTGCCTCTTTGTCACATGCAGCTAGTGGCAAGCTGTACAGGCAGCACTGATGTTCTCTTGGTTGATTCAGGAAATGTTAGCACATTAAATAAATATTGCTTTATTTCCATTTTATTATGGTAAAATGTACATCTCATTTCTTTCTTTTTTTTTTTTTTTTTGAGACAGAGTCTTGCTCTGTTGCCCAGGCTGGAGTGCAGTGGTGCGATCTTGGCTTACTGCAATCTCTGCCTCCTGGGTTCAAGTGATTCTCCTGCCTCAGCCTCCTGAGTAGCTGGGATTACAGGCATGTGCCACCATGCTTGGCTAGTTTTTGTATTTTTAGTAGAGATGGGGTTTCACCATGTTGGTCAGGCTGGTGTCGAACTCCTGACCTCATGATCTGCCTGCCTTGGCCTCCCAAAGTGCTGGGATTACAGGTGTGAGCCACCGCATCTGGCCTCATTTCATCTTTCCATCCCTTTTGAGTGTACAATTCAGTGGCATTCAGTTCATTTACATTGTTGTGCAACCATCATCACCACCCATCTCCAGAACTTTTCCATCATTCCAAACCGAAACTCAAAATGCTTTAAAGAATAACTTTCCACTAACTCCTCCCTCCAGTCCCTGATAGCCACCCTCCTACTTTCTGCCCTTATGCATTTAACTATTCTAGGCACCTCATGTAGATGGCTCATGTCATACTTGTCCTTTTGGGTCTGGTTTATTTTACTCAGTATAACGTCCTCAAGCTTCATTCATAACACATTTTGTTTATCCATTCATTCTTTGATGGCCATTTGGGTTGTTTCCACCTTTTGGTTGTTGTGAATAATGCTGCTATGGATAGTCCCTGCTTTCAAGTGTTTTGGGCGTATGGTATACCTAACCGAAAGTGCTGGGCTGTATTGTAATACTATGTTTAATTTTTTTTAGAAATGACTATATCATCTTCTTTCTTTTTTGTAGTGAGGCAAGGAATCATTATTATTATTTTAATTTCAACTTTTACTTTTGATTCAGGGGATACATGTGCACGTTTGTTACCTGGGTATATTGTGTAATGCTGAGGTTTGGGGGACAATTGATCCCATCACCCAGGTACTGAGCGTAGCAGCCCCAATAGGTAATTTTCTTTATTTTTTATTTTAAGTTCCAGGATACATGTATAGGTTTGTTACACAGGTAAATATGTGCCATGGTGGTTTGCTGCACCTATCAAGCCATCACCTAGGTATTAAGCCCAGCATGCATTAGCTATTTTTCCTAATGCCCTCCCCACCCTGGCACTCCCACAACAGGCCTCAGCATGTGTTGTTCCCCTTCATGTGTCCAAGTGTTCTCATTGTTCAGCTACCAATCATAAGTGAGAACATATGATGTTTGGTTTTCTGTTCCTGTGTTAGTTTGCTGAGGATAAAGGTTTCCAACTCCATCCATGTCCCTGCAAAGAACATGATCTCATTCCTTTTTATGGTTGCATAGTGTTCTGTGGTGTATGTGTACCACATTTTCTTTATGCAGTCTATCATCAGTGGGTATTTGGGTTCATTTCATCTCTTTGCTATCATGAATAGTGCTGCAATGAACATACACATGCATGTATCTTTATAACAGAATGATTTATATCCCACTGGGTATATAACCATAATGGGATTGCTGGGTCAAATGGTATTTCTGGTTCTAAATCTTTGAAGAAGCGCCACGCTGTCCTCCACAATGGTTGAACTAATTTACATTCCCACCAACAGTGTAAAAGCATTCCTATTTCTCCACAACCTCGCCAGCATCTGTTTCTTGACTTTTTAATAATCACTGCTCTGACTGTCATTTTCAACCCTTGCTCCCCTCCTTGCCTCCCCACCTCTAGTAGTCTTGTGCCTATTCTTGCCATCTTTATGTCCATGAGTATCCATTGTTTAGCTCCTACTTGTAAGTGAGAACATATGGTATTTGGTTTTCTGTTTCTACATTAATTCGCTTAGGATAATGGCCTCCAGCTGCCTCCACGTTACTAGCGACAACATGATTTAGTTCTTTTTATGGCTGCATAGAATTCCATGGTGTATATGTACCACATTTTCTTTTTTTTTTCTTTTTTTATTATTATTATACTTTAAGTTTTAGGGTACATGTGCACAATGTGCAGGTTACTTACATATGTATACATGTGCCATGCTGGTTCGCTGCACCCACTAACTCGTTATCTAGCATTAGGTATATCTCCCAGTGCTATCCCTCCCCCCTCCCCCCACCCCACAACTGTCCCCAGAGTGTGATGTTCCCCTTCCTGTGTCCATGTGTTCTCATTGTTCAATTCCCATCTACGAGTGAGAACATGCGGTGTTTGGTTTTTTGTCCTTGCAATAGTTTACTGAGAATGATGATTTCCAATTTCATCCATGTTCCTACAAAGGACATGAATGAATGTCCCTACGAAGGTCATCATTTTTTAGGGCTGCATAGTATTCCATGATGTATATGTGCCACATTTTCTTAATCCAGTCTATCATTGTTGGACATTTGGCTTGGTTCCGTCTTTGCTATTGTGAATAGTGCTGCAATAAACATACGTGTGCATGTGTCTTTATAGCAGCATGATATATAATCCTTTGGATGTATACCCAGTAATGGGATGGCTGGGTCAAATGGTATTTCTAGTTCCAGATCCCTGAGGAATCGCCACGCTGATTTCCACAATGGTTAAACTAGTTTACAGTCCCACCAACAGTGTAAAAGTGTTCCTATTTCTCCACATCCTCTCCAGCACCTGTTGTTTCCTGACTTTTTAATGATCACCATTCTAACTGGTATGAGATGGTATCTCATTGTGGTTTTGATTTGCATTTCTCTGATGGTCAGTGATGAGCATTTTTTATTTGTCTTTTAGCTGCATAAATGTCTTCTTTTGAGAAGTGTCTGTTCATAAACTTTGCCCACTTTTTCATGGGGTTGTTTGTTTTTTCTTGTAAATTTGTTTGAGTTCATTGTGGAGTCTGGATATTAGCCCTTTGTCAGATGAGTAGGTTGGGAAAATTTTCTCCCATTTTGTAGGTTGCCTGTTCACTCTGATGGTAGTTTCTTTTGCTGTGCAGAAGCTCTTTAGTTTAATTAGATCCCATTTGTCAATTTTGGCTTTTGTTGCCATTGCTTTTGGTGTTTTAGACATGAAGTCCTTGCCCATGCCTATGTCCTGAATGGTAATGCCTAGGTTTTCTTTTAGGGTTTTTATGGTTTTAGGTCTAACATTTAAGTCTTTAATCCATCTTGAATTAATTTTTGTATAAGGTGTAAGGAAGGGATCCAGTTTCAGCTTTCTACATATGGCTAGCCAGTTTTCCCAGCACCATTTATTAAATAGGGAGTCCTTTCCCCATTGCTTGTTTTTCTCAGGTTTGTCAAAGATCAGATAGTTGTAGATATGCGGTGTTATTTCTGAAGGCTCTGTTCTGTTCCATTGATCTATATGTCTGTTTTGGTACAAGTACCATGCTGTTTTGGTTACTGTAGCCTTGTAGTATAGTTTGAAGTCAGGTAGCGTGATGCCTCCAGCTTTGTTCTTTTGGCTTAGGTTTGACTTGGTGATGTGGGCTCTTTTTTGGTTCCATATGAACTTTAAAGTAGTTTTTTCCAATTCTGTGAAGAAAGTCATTGGTAGCTTGATGGGGATGGCATTGAATCTATAAATTGCCTTGGGCAGTATGGCCATTTTCACAATATTGATTCTTCCTACCCATGAGCATGGAATGTTCTTCCATTTGTTTGTATCCTCTTTTATTTCATTGAGCAGTGGTTTGTAGTTCTCCTTGAAGAGGTCCTTCACGTCCCTTGTAAGTTGGATTCCTAAGTATTTTATTCTCTTTGAAGCAATTGTGAATGGGAGTTCACTCATGATTTGGCTCTCTGTTTGTCTGTTATTGGTGTATAAGAATGCTTGTGATTTTTGTACACTGATTTTGTATGCTGAAACTTTGCTGAAGTTGCTTATCAGCTTAAGGAGATTTTGGGCTGAGACAATGGGGTTTTCTAGATATACAATCATGTCATCTGCAAACATGGACAAATTGACTTCCTCTTTTCTTAATTGAATACCCTTTATTTCCTTCTCCTGCCTAATTGTCCTGGCCAGAACTTCCAACACAATGTTGAATAGGAGTGGTGAGAGAGGGCATCCCTGTCTTGTGCCAGTTTTCAAAGGGAATGCTTCCAGTTTTTGCCCATTCAGTATGATATTGGCTGTGGGTTTGTCATAGATAGCTCTTATTATTTTGAGATACATCCCATCAATACCTAATTTATTGAGAGTTTTTAGCATGAAGGGTTGTTGAATTTTGTCAAAGGCCTTTTCTGCATCTATTGAGATAATCATGTGGTTTTTGTCTTTGGTTCTGTTTATATGCTGGATTACATTTATTGACTTGCATATGTTGAACCAGCCTTGCATCCCAGGGATGAAGCCCACTTGATCATGGTGGATAAGCTTTTTGATGTGCTGCTGGATTCAGTTTGCCAGTATTTTATTGAGGATTTTTGCATCAATGTTCATCAAGGATATTGGTCAAAAATTCTCTTTTTTGGTTGTGTTTCTGCCAGGCTTTGGTATCAGGATGATGCTGGCCTCATAAAATGAGTTAGGGAGGATTCCTTCTTTTTCTGTTGATTGGAATAGTTTCAGAAGGAATGGTACCAGTTCCTCCTTTCACCTCTGGTAGAATTCGGCTGTGAATCCATGTGGTCCTGGACTCTTTTTGGTTGGTAAGCTATTGATTATTGCCACAATTTCAGCTCCTGTTATTGGTCTATTCAGAGAGTCAACTTCTTCCTGGTTTAGTCTTGGGAGAGCGTATGTGTCAAGGAATTTATCCATTTCTTCTAGATTTTCTAGTTTATTTGCACAGAGGTGTTTGTAGTAATCTCTGATGGTAGTTTGTATTTCTGTGGGATCGGTGGTGATATCTCCTTTATCATTTTTTATTGCGTCTATTTGATTCTTCTCTCTTTTTTCCTTATTAGTCTTGCTAGCGGTCTATCAATTTTGTTGATCCTTTCAAAAACCTGCTCCTGGATTCATTAATTTTTTGAAGGGTTTTTTGTGTCTCTATTTCCTTCAGTTCTGCTCTGATTTTAGTTATTTCTTGCCTTCTGCTAGCTTTTGAATGTGTTTGCTCTTGTTTTTCTAGTTCTTTTAATTGTGATGTTAGGGTGTCAATTTTGGATCTTTCCTGCTTTCTCTTGTGGACATTTAGTGGTATAAATTTCCTTCTACACACTGCTTTGAATGTGTCCCAGAGATTCTGGTATGTTGTGTCTTTGTTCTCGTTGGTTTCAAAGAACATCTTTATTTCTGCCTTCATTATGTTATGTACCCAGTAGTCATTCAGAAGCAGGTTGTTCAGTTTCCATGTAGTTGAGCGGTTTTGAGTGAGTTTCTTAATCCTGAGTTCTGGTTTGATTGCACTGTGGTCTGAGAGACAGTTTGTTATAATTTCTGTTCTTTTACATTTGCTGAGGAGAGCTTTACTTCCAACTATGTGGTCAATTTTGGAATAGGTGTGGTGTGGTGATGAAAAAAAATCTATATTCTGCTGATTTGGGGTGGAGAGTTCTGTACATGTCTATTAGGTCTGCTTGGTGCAGAGCTGAGTTCAATTCCTGGGTATCCTTGTTGACTTTCTGTCTCGTTGATCTGTCTAATGTTGACAGTGGGGTGTTAAAGTCTCCCATTATTATTGTGTGGGAGTGTAAGTCTCTTTGTAGGTCACTCAGGACTTGCTTTATGAATCTGGGTGCTCCTGTATTGGGTGCATATATATTTAGGAGAGTTAGCTCTTCTTGTTGAATTGATCCCTTTACCATTATGTAATGGCCTTCTTTGTCTCTTTTGATCTTTGTTGCTTTAAAGTCTGTTTTATCAGAGACTAGGATTGCAACCCCTGCCTTTTTTTGTTTTCCATTTGCTTGGTAGATCTTCCTCCATCCTTTTATTTTGAGCCTATGTGTGTCTCTGCATGTGAGATGGGTTTCCTGAATACAGCACACTGATGGGTCTTGACTCTTTATCCAATTTGCCAGTCTGTGTCTTTTAATTGGAGCATTTAGTCCATTTACATTTAAAGTTAATATTGTTATGTGTGAATTTGATCCTGTCATTATGATATTAGCTGGTTATTTTGCTCGTTAGTTGATGCAGTTTCTTCCTAGTCTCGATGGTCTTTACATTTTGGCATGATTTTGCAGCGGCTGGTACCGGTTGTGCCTTTCCATGTTTAGCGCTTCTTTCAGGAGCTCTTTTAGGGCAGGCCTGGTGGTGACAGAATCTCTCATCATTTGCTTGTCTGTAAAGTCTTTTATTTCTCCTTCACTTATGAAGCTTAGTTTGGCTGGTTATGAAATTCTGGGTTGAAAATTCTTTTCTTTAAGAATGTTGAATATTGGCCCCCACTCTCCTCTGGCTTGTAGAGTTTCTGCTGAGAGATCAGCTGTTAGTCTGATGGGCTTCTCTTTGTGGGTAACCCGACCTTTCTCTCTGGCTGCCCTTAACATTTTTTCCTTCATTTCAACTTTGGTGAATCTGACAATTATGTGTCTTGGAGTTGCTCTTCTCGAGGAGTATCTTTGTGGTGTTCTCTGTATTTCCTGAATCTGAATGTTGGCCTGCCTTGCTAGATTGGGGAAGTTCTCCTGGATAATATCCTGCAGAGTGTTTTCCAACTTGGTTCCATTCTCCCTGTCACTTTCAGGTACACCAATCAGATGTAGATTTGGTCTTTTCACATAGTCCCATATTTCTTGGAGGCTTTGTTCGTTTCTTTTTATTCTTTTTTCTCTAAACTTCCCTTCTTGCTTCATTTCATTCATTTCATCTTCCATCGCTGATACCCTTTCTTCCAGTTGATTGCATCAGCTCCTGAGGCTTCTGCATTCTTCACGTAGTTCTCGAGTCTTGGCTTTCAGCTCCATCAGCTCCTTTAAGCACTTCTCTGTATTGGTTATTCTAGTTATATATTCGTCTAAATTTTTTTCAAAGTTTTCAACTTCTTTGCCTTTGGTTTGAATTTCCTCCTGTAGCTCGGAGTAGTTTGATCATCTGAAGCCTTCTTCTCTCAACTCGTCAAAGTCATTCTCCATCCAGGTTTGTTCCATTGCTGGTGAGGAGCTGTGTTCCTTTGGAGGAGGAGAGGCGCTCTGTTTTTTAGAGTTTCCAGTTTTTCTGTTCTGTTTTTTCCCCATCTTTGTGGTTTTATCTACTTTTGGTCTTTGATGGTGGTGATGTACAGATGCGTTTTTGGTGTGGATGTCCTTTCTATTTGTTAGTTTTCCTTCTAACAGACAGGACCCTCAGCTGCAGGTCTGTTGGAGTTTGCTAGAAGTCCACTCCAGACCCTGTTTGCCTGGGTATCAGCAGCGGTGTCTGCAGAACAGTGGATTTTCGTGAACCGCGAATGCTGCTGTGTGATCGTTCCTCTGGAAGTTTTGTCTCAGAGGAGTACCCGGCCGTGTGAGGTGTCAGTTTGCCCCTACTGGGGGGTGCCTCCCAGTTAGGCTGCTCGGGGGTCAGGGGTCAGGGACCCACTTGAGGAGGCAGTCTGCCTGTTCTCAGATCTCCAGCTGTGTGCTGGGAGAACCACTGCTCTCTTGAAAGCTGTCAGACAGGGACATTTAAGTCTGCAGAGGTTACTGCTGTCTTTTTGTTTGTCTGTGCCCTGCCCCCAGAGGTGGAGCCTACAGAGGCAGGCAGGCCTCCTTGAGCTGTGGTGGGCTCCACCCAGTTCGAGCTTCCCGGCTGCTTTGTTTACCTAAGCAAGCCTGGGCAATGGCAGGCGCCCCTCCCCAGCCTCGCTGCCGCCTTGCAGTTTGATCTCAGACTGCTGTGCTAGCAATCAGCGAGACTCCGTGGGCATAGGACCCTCCGAGCCATGTGCGGGATATAATCTCCTGGTGCGCCGTTTCCTAAGCCCGTTGGAAAAGCACAGTATTGGGGTGGGAGTGACCCGATTTTCCAGGTGCCGTCTGTCACCCGTTTCCTTGACCAGGAAAGGGAACTCCCTGACCCCTTGCGCTTCCTGAGTGAGGCAATGCCTCGCCCTGCTTTGGCTCGCACATGGTGCGCTGCACCCACTGTCCTGCGCCCACTGTCTGGCACTCCCTAGTGAGATGAACCCGGTACCTCAGATGGAAATGCAGAAATCACCCGTCTTCTGTGTCACTCACGCTGGTAGCTGTAGACCAGAGCTGTTCCTATTCAGCCATCTTGGCTCCTCCCACATTTTCTTTATTCAATCCACTGTTATGGGCATCTAGGTTGATTCCATGTCTTTGCTATTGTGAATAGTGTTGTGATGAATATATGGGTACATATGCCCTTTTGGTAGAATAATTGATTTTCTTTTGGGTATATACCCAGTAATAGGATTGCTGGGTCAAATGGTAGTTCTCAAAGTTCTTTGAGAAATCTCCGAACTGCTTTCCACAGTGGCTGAACTAATTTACATTCCCACCAGTAGCGTATAAACATTCCTTTTTCTCTGCAGCCATGTCAGCATCTGTTGTTTTCTGACTTTGTAATAATAGCCATTCTGACTGGTGTGAGATGGTATTTCATTGTGGTTTTGATTTGCATTTCTCTGATGATTAGTGATGTTGAGTCTTTTTTCATATGCTTGTTGGCTGCTTATATGTCTTCTTTTGAGAAGTATCTGTTCATGTCTTTTGCCCATTTTTTTAATGGGGTTATTTGGTTTTTGCTTGTTCAGTTGTTTAAATTCCTTACAGATTCTGGATATTCGACCTTGATTGGATACATCATTTGTGAATATTTTGTAGGTTGTCTGTTTACTCTGTTGATGGTTTCTTTTGCTGTCCAGAAGCTCTTTAATTAGGTCCCACTTGTCAATTTTTGTTTTTGTTGCAATTGCTTTTGAAGACTTAGTCATAATTTTTTTCCCAAGACCAATGTCTAGAATGGTGTTTCCTAGGTTTTGTTCTAGGATTCTTATACTTAAGGTCTTACATTTAATTCTTTAATCCATTTGAGTCAATTTTTGTATACAGTGAAAGATAGGGGTCCAATTTTATTCTTCTGCCTATGGCTTGTCAGCTATCCCAACATCATTTATTGAACAGGGAGTCCTTTCCCTATTGCCAATTTTTGTTGACTTTGTTGATGGTCAGATGGCTGTAGGTGTGCTATCTTATTTCTGGACTCTCTGTTCTGTACCATTGGTCTGTGTGTCTGTTTTTGAACCAGTACCATGCGTTTTGGTCACTGTAGCCTTATAGTATAGTTTGAAGTTGGGTAATGTGATGCCTCTAGCTTTATTCTTTTTGCTTAGGATAGCTTTGGCTATTCAGGCTTTTTTTTTGGTTCCATATGAATTTTAGAATAGTTTTTTTCTAATTCTGTGAAAAATGATATTGGTAGCTTGATAAAAATAGCACTGGATCTATAGATTGCTTTGGGCAGTATGGCCATTTTAACAATATTGATTCTTCCAATTCAGGAACATGGAATATTTTTCTATTTGTTTTGTGTCATCCATGATTTCTTTCAGCAACGTTTTTTAGTTCTCCTTGTAGAGGTCTTTGACCTCCTTGGTTAGATGTATTCCTAGGTATTTTATTTTCTTGGGATATTGTAAATGGGATTATGTTCCTGATTTGGCTCTCAGCTTGAACGTTATAGATATATAGACATTTTACTGATTTTTGTACATTGATTTTGTACCCTGAAACTTTGCTAAAGTTGTTTATCAGTTCCAGGAGGCTTTTAGTGTAGTCTTTAGGGTTTTCTAGGTGTAAGAATCATATTGTAGTGAAGAGAGATGGTTTGACTTCTTCTTTTCTTATTTGGATGCTTTTTGTATCTTTCTTTTGCCTGATTGCTCTGGCAAGGACTTCCAGTACTATGCTGAACAGGAGTGATAAGAGTGGGCATCCTCTTCTTGCTTTACTTCTCAAGGGAAATGCTGCCTAGGAATTATTAAAATGCACATAGCCATATAAATTAGGAGTAATCAGTCCATTTCTGTGTGCATTTGTTCCTTTACCTACTCCATCCATTTCTTGAGCACTGGCATGTGCCTGCCATAAAGCAGGGATTAACAGATGAGGTGGACACAGCTTCAATACTTTCTGAATAGTATCTATGGGGGTAGACACATAATTGAGCACTGGGAACTTTTTTTTTTTTTTTTTTTTTTGAGACGGAGTCTCACTCTATCCCCCAGGCTGGAGTGCAGTGGTGGATCTTGGCTCACCACAACCTCCACCTCCCAGGTTCAAAGGATTCTCCTGCCTCAGCCTCCCATGTAGCTGGGATTACCAGCACCCACCAGCATGCCCAGCTAATTTTCGTATTTTTAGTAGAGATGGGGTTTCATCATGTTTCCCAGGCTGGTCTCGAGCTCCTAACCTCAGGTGATCCACCAGCCTTCACCTCCCAAAGTGCTGGGATTACAGGCATGAGCCACCATGCCCAGATGACAATTTTAAGAGATTAGTGAAAATCCAACCCCAATGCTCGAAAACAGGAAAAGCCAATTGATTTGAGGCCTATTATCTATATTCAGGGAAGGTGCCAGATTTCATAACACTGAGTCCTCAGTACAAGGGCTCCAGTCTTTCTGGGAGTGAGTGCTCCCTGTTGTCCTCCAGAGGAGAGAAGAGAAGGAGCACAGCCCCCATGCGCTGTGTTGATCTTGCAGTGGCACGTGCATCAGCTGGGCCCTTCATTCAGTTCCAGTCCCGTGACTCTTGGCTTCTTATTTTCAGTGAGATAATAGATCAGGAGATGTTTAATTCTCATTCTTTTATTTTTCTCTTAATGAGAAATGAAAACTAATGAAAGCTCAAGCCATAAGTGGGGAAAAAATAATTAAAGGACCAGGTCAGAGCAACACTTGTCTTCATTATCTAGGGTACAGCTGGGAATCTGAGGTGCAGAGCACCCACAGAGCTTGAGGAAAATGAAAATGAAAGCCTGTTGTGACATGCCACATGAGCATCCCTTCCTGCGCTCACACCCCTGGGTCCCTTTGCCACTCAGGACAAGGATGCGAGACCAACGGCAATTGGCAGTGAAAAATTTTTAAAAAGCAATCACAAACAGCTACCCAAGGAGTGAGGACTTGTCTGTTCTTCTTTACCCAGATGTCTATTTTTTATAGTAGGTGTCCATACTATGAGCCTAGAATTCTCTTTGCTCCAAAGTTCTTGCACCTTCCACTATTTCTATTTCCCTTCAGAAACCTGTTTTTTGAGATTATGTAATTAGTTTATGCAATTCCCATGTCACTGTTTCTTGTTAATTTCCTTTTGCTGTTGTTTTGTTATCCTTTTGCCAGACTCATCAACATTTTGTGTCTCTCTCCTTCCCCATCTCTATTGTCTTTCTTCCCCTGTACCTAGACTTCTCCCCAGCTGCTTGCCATGTTGCTGCTGCTGTTATCATTAGAGAAAATACTGACTGCAGCAAGAAAAGATAGATAGCTCCTAGCCTGTGGGATGTGGCAAAGTAAGGCAAACATTTCAAGAACTGGCACTTTACCCTTAAGAAGTCTATATTCTGATCCCTGCGATCATAGTTTGGAGAAATGAAAGAGGTTTGACCTTGGAATAGGAGCATTTTATTTATTTGTCAAGATGGTCCAAATGGAGAGCCCACCTGTCTCCAGTGATGAGAAGAAAAGGGTCCACACAGGCCTTTAAGTCTGATTCATCCAGTTTCTTTTAAATAAGGTGCAGGGCATTGAAAGAAGAGAAAGGTTTCACATAATCCCAGCATTGGTTATCCCTCCATAAATGCATATTCAGAAACACCTTTACGGAGTTGCTTTCCAAAGATCCTCCCTTCCCATGATCTCTCTAGTACTTTCTGGTTCCCTGGACTCCGCAATTTGGTCCTGTAGCCAGAAAGTCGGGGCTTTAGTGCTCCACTCTGCTGCGCTCTTCCTAAAAATTCACTCATGGTAACCCCAAGTGATGGGAGAACAGAATAAGAAAAAAGGCAGGCCAGACGCAGTGGCTCACACCTGTAATCCCAGCACTTTGGGAGGCCAAGGCAGGCAGATCACGAAGTCAGGAGTTCGAAACCAACCTGGCCAACATGGTGAAACCCCATCTCTACTAAAAATACAAAAATTAGCCAGGCGTGGTGGCAGGCGCCTGTAATCCCAGCTACTCAGGAGGCTGAGGCAGGAGAATCACTTGAAACCAGAAGGCGGAGGTTGCAGTGAGCCGAGATCGTGCCACTGCACTCCATCCTGTGCAACAAGAGTGAAACTCCGTCTCAAAAAAAAAAAAAAAAAAAAAAAAAAGGCAATGGGGGTTTGCCCCACCTTCCTGGGACCACAACTATTCCAGTGAAGAGGCAGTCTCCCTCAAACCTCCTTGGAATTCTAGGCACCTGTATGTCCCCACTATTTCTGCTGTCACTGCCAGGAGACCACTTTCCCAGATCTAGAGTGAGAACTAGAGGGTTTCTTCTTGAAGTGACCTCTCTGTGCTGCTTCTGGGTTTTGGGCTGCCTTGAGTCCAGGTTGGAAGATACCAGAGGATAGCATAACGCTAACCTCACTGCTCATTTGGTGGTGGCCCTAATTCTGGTTTTCTTCTTCACTTGGCCTGCTATTTACTTTCCAGAGTGCTCCAGCTATTCTGTACACTCTGTCCAGGTTTTACAGCTATTTTCAGTGGGAGAGACAGGGTGGGGTATGTTTACTCCATTGTACTTGAAACCAGAAACTGGAATCTGTTAAAAAGAGTATGAAAAGTTCTTGAAAAATACTGTATCATACACTGTCCTAAAATACATCTATTAACATTTTTGAACACGAGTTAGAATTTTAAATATTGCAGATTTTGCTTTTATTTTTATGATTTAGAGGCATTTTCAGGAGAATGATTTGTACAATCCATTAAAAAAATCCATCATGAGAAATTTAAATTCTTTGTCTTCTCTAAAAATATTTGCTTGCAATAGGCAGAAACATTGAGACTACTATATTGACCTTGAGCTCAAAATAGTAGGCACTTAACAATTGTTTGTTGTGGCAGTTTCTATTACTGTAAATGCTTTCAGATTCACAAGTGTGGCTGTGAATTTCAGCTAAATGATTCTCTAAAACATAGATTTTTAAAAGGATGTATAATAATAGCCTTCCCACAGTAGCTGTGATCTGCCTCCAGTTTCAAAGCCTGACATAGCCCCACAAATATCTTTCAGCCATGTCCAACTTCTCTCTCCCTCTTCCTCAAAGATGTTTACCCCTCAGAGCCTCCCAGCTCTGAGTCACCATCTCCCTGTCCTTTTTGAATTCCTATTTATTTCTTCAGGGCTCTCAGCTCAAATTTTAACTCGTACGTAAAGTCTTCCCCTACTTCTACAGACAGAGTTAAGTGCTTCTTATGTCCAGAGGCCTCAACTTGCCTTTATTTCACTGCCCTTTCACCAGAAGCACAATGATTCCCTTTTTGTCTTTGTTTCCCATTTGGTGATGATCTCCTTGAAGGTGGGGGCTTTGTCTTTCTCATCTTTCTATTTCTAGCACCTATTGCAATATTGGAGAGAAAGGAGAGGAGGGGAGTGGTGGGGCAACGTCAAGTGGAAAATGAGCAGAAGGAAAGTGAAGGAGAAGACCAGAGGTAAAAGCCTCATCCCGGGATGCTTTGGAACTGATAGAAATGACAGCTCACTCAAGCTATCAATACAAGCAGCAGATAACTTTCCCTGATGTCCTTTATCTCAAGCCCTAAACAAAAGACATCTGTTTAAAGGACATCCCGCTAGGACTTCAGGAGCCCTGGCCATTGCCAATGACATTAAAAACATGTAAGGCATTTGCTTCTGAATTTTCCTTCTGTAGTTGTGCTGTTTCAAGCAGTGCAGGATAAAAATCTTGACAAAACAGATGCATCAAAAGCGCACACTATTCACATTACAATCACTGTCATGCCTTGCTCCTATCTAGATGGTTTGCATGAAACAGTAAGCCAGGAAGAGTTGCATGAGTAAGTCCTAAGAAATAGTCCCATTTGAATCAGAATGTCTCCATTATTTAACAAACCTTTAAATTTCAAAACCTTGAAAGTATTAAAAATGGGAATAATAAATAATAAATACATGAGTAATAACAGAGTGATTTGTTTCTTTCTAAATGAGATATGTCATATTGAATTCTTTCTCTTTTAAAAGTTTCTAGTGATTAAACACTGTATCTTGGAGATGCATTTTGTCCTTAGGAGAAACAGCAGGTTTTGATGCTCTAGGCATTGAGTATATCTATAAGCATTTGCCTTTTTATATGAAGCATCTCAAAAATTGGAACCAGAATCTGTCTCTGTCACCTGTCTCTGTCATCTGTTGCTGTCACCACACTGTATCAAGGTTCTGCAAACAGAAATGTCCTCATTGTTTTGTTATACATAATTTTTGTCATTATCCTCTCAAGGTTTTGGGTTGAAACCAAATACTAAACCCAGTAGTTGAGCTCACCAGATATTTACTGAGTGCCTGCTTGAGCTTGACAAAGGTGACTTCTTTGCTTCTTTCCAATACTCTCTTCTGTGGCTTTTAAAAAATTACTTCAAAATTTTCACTTTGAAATGATTTCCAAAAAGTTGCAAAAGTAGAACAAAGGATTTATACATGTCTTCACCCAGATTATCTATATGTAAACATCTCTTTTTTTTTTTTTTTGAGACAGGGTCTCACTTTGTGGCTCCGGTTGGGGTGCAGTGGCGCAAACACGGCTCACTGTAGCCTCTACCTCTGGGGCTCAAGTGATCCTTCCACCTTAGCCTCCTGAGTAGCTGGGACTATAGGTGTGTGCCACCACAACTGGCTGATTTTTTTTTTTAATTTAAATTTTTAGTAGAGAGGGATCTCGCTATACGCAGACTTGTCTTGAACTCCTGAGAACATGCAATCCTACCTGCTTCGGCTTCCCAGTGTGTTGAGATTACAGGCATGAGACACCGTGCCTGGCCAAATGTGAACATCTTCAATAATTATAGAACAATGACAACAATCATGAAATCCACACTGGTATAACACTATTGCCTAATCTATAGACCTTATTTAAATTTCACTAACTGTTCCACTAATGACCATGTTCTGGGCTAGGATCTAATTTAGGATCACATACTGTATTCAGCTATTACATCTCCTTAGTATCCTTTTAATCTAAACTGATTGCTTAGTCTTTCTTTGTCTTTCATGACCTTGACGCTTTTAAGTAATACTGGCTTTTTTTTTTTTTTTTGGTAAAATGTTCCTCAATTTTTGTTTGTATTATGTTTCCTCATGATTACATTCAGGTTATGCAATTTTTGGCAAGAATACAATAGCAGAAGCTCAGTTAGCTAGTTAAAGGTACAAAACCTATTTTGTTCTATAATAGAGATCATGGTAGGGTGGGGACTGTGTTATAAAAATAAGTCCTTATACGTGTAACTGAATTCAGCTAAGCCTGGATTAATACTCATTTATAGTTTGTCTCTTCATCCTTAACTTTTTTTTTTTTTTTTTTTTGCCTCTATCTCTTTTCAAAAAGGCCACTTTTGATAAAGAGGACTGGCAGAGGGCTGGGTTCCGTGGGTTCAGGTATTTAATTCTGACATTCATCATACTCCAGAACAGGTGTTTGCTGTCTTGTCAGAGTAGGTAGCTAGTCGACATGAGTGGGGCAGGTGAGGCCTCCTGCCCCCAGGAATGTCAGGTGACCATCTCTCTAAAATAATAATTGGTCACAGCCAGCACCAGGGAAAAGCCAGCTCCCAATAGATAGAAAACACCTGAAGCTGGTGATTAGCAGCTTCCCCACAGGATCTCAGGAGTCGGGTGAGTGGACTCAAGCATGCACACTGAGAGGCAACATGGTGGCATGTAACTGATATATGACTTTCCTCCAGGAACACTTGACTAGTAAGGGAAAAATGCCTCACGTAAGCATGCGTGTAACTTCAGTGAACACACTGCGCAGAGCCCCCTCTCAAGTGCTGGCAGACCACTGTGCATACGGAATGCCAGCATATAAAACCCCAAGTCAAAGGTCAAACCACGCACTTGAATCTCTCATGTCGCCTGCTTGGCCCTCTTCCAAGTGTACTTTACTTCCTTTTGTTCCTGCTCCAGAACTTTTTTTTTTTCCCGAGACGGAGTCTTACTCTGTCGCACAGGCTGCAGTGCAGTGGCGTGATCTCGGCTCACTGCAACTTCTGCCTCCCGGGTTCCAGCGATTCTCCTGCTAAGTCTCTGAATAGCTGGGATTACAGGCAAGCACCACCAAGCCTGTCTAATTTTTTGTATTTTTTTAGTACAGACGGGGCTTCACCATGTTGGCCAGGGTGGTCTTGAACTCCTGATCTCAAGTGATGCACCCACCTCGGCCTCTCAAAGTGCTGGAATTACAGGCGTGAGCCACCGTGCCTGGCCACTGCTCTAAAACTTAAATAAATTTTCACTCCTGCTCTAAAACGTGTCTCTTTCTCTCCATCTGCCCAATGCCCCCAGTCAAATTCTTTCTTCTGAGGAGGCAAGAATTGAGGTTGCTGCAGGCTCATATGGATTCCCTGCTGCTAACAGTCTGAGGCAGCAGAATAGTGATTTTAGAAGCCAGAACCCAAATAGCGGACAGTATGGCATGGGTGAGAGCAAGGCCTTTAGTCTGAGACAGACAGGGCTTAAGGTATACCCCTGACAAGCTAAAGGACCTTGGGCAAGTTACTTAACCTTTGTGAGCCTCAGTTTCCTCAACTGTAAAATGGAGTTGCTCTGTGAATTAAATGAAGATGGAGTGTATAAAGTACTTAACAGAGTGTCTGGCTTAGAGAAGATACTTAGTATTAGCTAAAAATCTATAAAAGTAATAATAGCAACCTGAAACAACTCTCCAGCTAAATTCACACATTCTGCTAATGGATGGCCCTGGAGAATTGGGCCCTTAACAATGGTTCCTGGCAATACTGGTGGGTAAAACATATGATTAACTGTCTAGGGCCTGTGAGGACATCAACCTGTTCTCTCTGGCTTGGAGTAAGGCCCGAATAGTGGTGTTTTTGTGCCCAGGGCAAGTTCCTTTGACAATTCTCTTGCCTACTGAGGAAGCAATTTTTTTCTGTCAGGTTTCTTTAGGTCAGCAGCAGGGTGGACTGCTCCCTCATGTCTACTCTTGTTAGGATATCTCCCAGAGGCGGCATCTCTCCTTCTGCTAGACACTGTAGGGGAGGAAAAAGAATCCTTCCCTTTACCCAGCTTAGGCTTTGCAGCTGGGGCCCTGTACATTAGAGTGGCCAAAGGCAGATTCACAAGAGAAAAGAAATAGAAGTTTATTAATATGTGCATTGCACGTGTACACATGAGACCATCCCACGATGTGTAACCCAAAGGGGCAGTTCGAACTTGGATTTATATAAATCATCTTAGGCTAAAGAAAAAGGGATTCGGGCTTCTGAGTGGGGGAGGCAAGTTATGGGAAGGTAAGGAGGAAAAATATGGTAAATAGGGGTTGTTTAGTGAGGTTTGTTATGCAGATTTAAGTTTAAGAGTAAGGTGCCTTCCCCACTGATAACAGGTGTTAAGAGTCCTTCTCTTCCTGGTACAGGGAGCGGGAGATACCTTTTACATATGTAAATTTCCTTTATAAAAGAAGAACTGTCCTTGCATCTGCTGGTTCTCAATGGCCTTTAGCTCAAAATAATCCTTATGCCAAAGAGGCACATTTTGCAGGGAAATATTTTGGTGCCTCTCAACAGCCAGGGCCTGGTCAACTCTCTGGAGCTGTTCCTCACTCTTGCAAGCCTTTCTGACTCATTGGGCACCTAAGTCATTGTCCTGCTTTCTCCTGTGGTTCATTCTCAGAGCAGTGCCGTGTTGAGAAAACACAGTCCAACAATCATCCAGAGGAAGTACTGAGCTGTGCTCATAGCGTAACTGCCATGCACTCCCAGTTCTCCTCTCTTCTGGGGTTTCCCTTCACTCTGATTCTGCTCCAGGGCCTCCCTCCTCAATCCCCTTCAGAAACTCTTTCTTCACCCCTTCTCTGCCCACATTTCTCTTCTCCCCTCCCCTTCTCTTTCTTCTCTCCTTAGCCTTCCTGACCTGAATATGAAATTGCATATGCTGGCCTGAATTGTGCCCCTTTTCTGATTTCTCTAGGTCTGCCAGATTCTCTCCCATTTTGCAGATGGTTTAACCAAAGTCCAAAGAAGAGAACAAGCAAGATGAGGTTTTTTCAGAGTGTGGGTTGGGGATGGGGGGCAGCCTACGAGGTTCCAGACCAAAGGTGGTCTGCACAAGGGGATGGGAGGAGGGGCAGGTGAGGCTGTAAACACAGACACTTCCATGAAGTGTTAAAATTCTCAATTTTTTTTTTTCATATCCAGACACTTCATGTGAGTCCTCTGCTCTCTGCCCTCCCTGTAAGTGGGCGAACAGAGAGGGGAGGCACCTCACTGTATGAACAGAAGACTGGTCCCAGGAAAACATGCCGTTAGGCACTTTTGAATTTCTGAAAACAAAACAACCCCAAAGAGGTGTGTATATAAAGGTTTTGCTAAGCTTGCTAAAACAAAATGAGGAAGGCTGCCAGTGAAAAAGACATTATATTCCAAGTGAGGAAAGTCTTGTTTGGAAACTGTAAAGAGGGCCTGTGTGCATCTCAGTGCCTTCTCCTCTGCAGGCCATGGGTGGCCGCAATGCAAATTCAGACCTGGGATTGGTTTGTGTTCAAAAGCAGATGAGTCTTGTTTACTTTAGAGGTATGTGCCTTACAGATTTTTATTTACTTAAAAAAATCTATCTATCTATCTATCTATCTATCTATCTATCTATCTATCTATGTATCTATCTATCTATCATCTATCTACCAGATTTACATATATATATAAAACTACCAGATTTACATATCTATCTATCTATCTATCTATCTATCTATCTATCTATCTATCTATCTATCTAACTATCTATATATTTTAGATGGAGTTTCCACTCTTGCTGCCCAGGCCAGAGTGCAATGGCATAATCTCAGCTCACTGCAACCTCCGCCTCCAGGGTTTAAGTGATTCTCCTGCCTCAGCCTCCTGAGTAGCTGGGATTACAGGCACCTGCCACCATGCCTGGCTCATTTTTTTTATTTTTTAGTAGAGATGAGGTTTCACCATGCTGGCCAGGCTGGTCTCAAACTCCTGACCTCAAGTAATCCACCCACCTTGGCCTCCCAAAGTGCTGGGATTATAGGCGTGAACCACCGCGCCCAGCCCCTACTTAAAAATATATTTTATACCACTTTAATATTTGTTTTTCTTCTACTCTTGATTTTATTTTTTGTCTTTTATCTATTTTTTTGTTTTATTGTGGTAAGAACACTTAACATGATAACTGTTCTCTTAATAGATTTTTAAGCGCACAATACAGTACTATCATCTCTAGGCACAACGTTACACAACAGATCCCTAGGATTTATTCATCTTGCATAATTTAAATTTTAAACCAGTTGAACATCAGCTCCCTATTTCCCTCCCCTTCTCCCAGTTACTGGCAACCACCATTCTACTCTCTGCTTCTGTGAGTTTGACTACTTAGATGGCTCAGGTAAGTGGAATCCGGCAGTATTCGTCCTTCTGTGACTGGCTTATTTCACTTAGCATAATGTCCTCAAGATCCATCCATGTCATTGCATGTTCAGAGTGCCCTTTGTTTTAAAGGCTGAATAGTATTCCACTGTGTATGCAGAGACCACATTTTCTTGATCCATTAATCTGTTGATGAACGTTTCCACCTCTTGGCTGTCGCGAAGAATGCCTCCATGAACACAGGAGTGCACATATCTCTTTGAGATCCTCAATTCTTTTGGATAAATACCCAGAAGTGGGATTGCTGGATCATCTGGTAGTTTAATTGTTCATTTTTGGAGGAACCTCCATACGGTTTTCCGTAGCAGCTATACCACTTTGCCTTTCCACCAACAGTGCACAAAGGTTCCAGTTTCTCCACATCCTGTTTGTTGTCTTCTGCTTTTTCGATAGTGAGCATTCTAACTGGTGTGAGGTGATATCTTGTCATGGTTCTTACACTTTATTTTAAATGAAACATAATCTTGCCAATTGTGGTTTTTGCCCACCATGGTGGTTTTTCAGTTGGCAAGCTGGATTCAGTTGGATTACAATTTGTGCTTTAGTTCTTCTCAAAGGTTTAATGGGACTCCTAACTTATTTAGGTTAAAAAAAAAAAAAAGTGTTTTAGATGTACAAGTCCCTGCTATGCGAAGCAGAGGCTGAGCTAATATCGGCCCCATGTGGCTTCTGTTCCCCATGGGACTGGACATCAGTCTTAAAGCAAATAACGAACCATACACCAAGGAAAGTGCAATAACAGAGGCGTGAGCAAAGGGCTCGCCTGCTGAGTCAGGTGGAGTGGCTAATCCATTCTGCTGGGCATAGGGGCATGAGATCACACAGGACAGGGAGGGATGAATAAAGCCTAGTATTTACTGAGTCCTCGCTGAGAATGAGGCCCCCAGGATTAATGCCCAGGTCTCAAAGAGTGAAATATACAGCACAGGGGTAGGAGACAGTTCAGGGTCCACTTTTGCCCCCCTGGGTCTCCCCAGCTGGGTGCTGCCAGAGCCATTTGCTGATGGTCTATCCCCCAAAGGGAGGGCATTTTTTGCTAGAGAGAGGCTGAAACCCCTCATCTGCTTCTCCTCTACCTTAAGCCTCCACCCCCAGCACATCCAAGAGCTCCCAGCTCAGTCAGCCAAGGCTGCTCTCCAGCCCCTTCCAATCCTTAGCCCCACCATCCTCAGGGCTTCTTTGGCTGCCTGGCCCTCAGCACTGTCTCCTCTCCTGGTTAATTCCTACCCTTATCCCCTGGTTCCTCCCCAAGTGGAGTCCTGAGCCCACTCCCCAGGCTGCAGCCATCTCCTGCCTCTCAGGAGTCTGTCTGCTGCTGCTTACTTATGTCAATCTTAGCTTCCATCACTTCTCACTCCTGTCCCTGGCCTAGCTTTTTCCTTGCGGAGGGAGCCCCTTCTTTCTGCCTGATACTCCAGGCCAATTCAGCTGCCCCCAGCTACCCTCCTGCCTGCTGCTGTCTCTTAGGATCTGGGTATCCAACCCTAGAGCCCTTCTGCTGCCCTCTAAATCTAGGAGCCACAGGCCTTATTATTATTAACATATAGCTTTTGAATTTATTTTTATTTTTTTCAAATCGACTTCTTTCTCTTAAAAACTTTTTGAAGTTGATTAATGGGTACAAATATACAGATAGATAGAAGAAATACGACCTGGTGTTCTATAGACCAGTAGGGCAACTGTAGTTAACATTAATCTATCGCACATTTTAAAATAGCTACAAGAGAATAATCAGAATGTTCCTAGCATACAGAAAAGATAAATATTTAAGGTGATGGATATCCCAATTATCCTGATTTGATTATAAGAATGTATTAAATGATCACATGTACTCTGAAGATCTGTACATCTATTATGCAGCAATAAAAAATAAATAAAAAATGAAATTATTGCTAACAATAAAAAACATCTTTTGACATTGAAAAAAATGATTGGGCCAGGCACAGTGGCTCATGCCTGGAATCCCAGCTTTTAGGGAGGCTGAGTCAAGAGGATTGCTTGAGCCCAAGAGTTCAAGACCAGCTTTGACAACATAGCAAGGTCCCTGTTTCTACCAAAATAAATAAATAAATAAATAAAATAAAAAATAAAAATAGTCAGGTGTGGTGGTACATGCCTGTGGTCCCAGGACTTGGGAGGCTAAGGTGGGAGGATCACTTGAGCCCAGGTGTTTGAGGTTATGGTGAGCTATGACCACGCCACTGTGCTCCAGCCTGAGTGACAGAGCGAGACCCTGTCACAAAAAGAAAAAAAAAAAAGGAAAGAAAAGAAAGAAAAAACAAATGGTTTTCAAAACCACTGAGTAAATAATAATACAGGTGGTAGGTGGAATTAGCGACACTGTTTCAGTGGTACCCTAATGCTGGACATTTATAAACCCCTGTGTTTCTCATTCAGTCTTCAGCAGCCCCATGAAGCTCAGGTATGTACCGTTCCCATCCCTGTGTGCAAGGTATGCCATATCTGGTCAGTCACACACCAGGTTTTGTGATGAATTCCAAAATGTCACAGGCATAATTTAAATAACTGGCTTTAATGGAGAAAAGCTGGGTTTGCAGAAGATGAGAAGGTAGCTATCTCCAGCACTGCCTTATCCCACTGAGTTTGGGGGCAGCCTCTCCCCCAGGAGGATGGGGAAGATGGCCTATTCAAGGTGGTTTGTTGTCTGGGCAACCCTGAATGAGATCCAGGGTCACCTTTGGCAACTGTGCTCACTGAACCATGATCTCCATTTTACAGATGTAGAAACAGGCAAGAGACATTCAATGATTGGCCCAAGCCACACACTAATTCCAGGACCCAAATTCAAAACCAGTCTACTTTATACCCCAAGGAAAAGAGACAATTATATGAGGCAATCAGCAGAGGAAGGGCTCTGCTCTCTGTTTTCAGGGCCCTATTTTCCATCTTAGAGAAGGACCAGAGGAGCCAGCCAGCTCTGCAGTTCTTGGGTCCTTCCTTCTTCCATGTGCTGGCTGCCTCCCACCTCGGGCCATTTTGGTATCGAGGAAGTTCTGAGAGCCACTGCAAGCCCCTCCTCTGTTGATTGTAAAAAAGATTTGGCAGCACTCTTGCCATTCCTAACCCCTGCACCAGAGAATCATTCCCTGGATTAAAGATGACTTCTCCATTCTCCATTTTAAAATGCGTTATAGGGTCAGGCACAGTCACACGCCTGTAACCCCAGAGTTTTGGGAGGCCAAGGCTGGCGGATCACCAGAGGTCAGGAGTTTGAGACCAGTCTGGCCAACATGGTGAAACCCTGTCTCTACTAAAAATACAAAAAATAGCTGAGCGTGGTGGCATGTGCCTGTAATCCCAGCTACTTGGGAGGCTGAGGTAGCGGGATTGCTTGAACCCAGGAGGTGGAGGTTGCAGTGAGCTGAGATCGCACCACTGCACTCCAGCCTGGGCGACAGAGCCAGACTCTGTCTCAAAAAAATAAAAAAATGCGTTATAATCACTGACTGGGGTTCATGATAGAGTTATGTATAGACGTTTTTGAGATCTCTTACATAAGGATCAGGATGAAAATAGGAGCTGTTTCTTCAATTCTTACTACCCAATTTTTAAGAAACACTTTACTATTCTATTCAACTCTTCCCTTTTTCCCCTTTCTCTCTTGCTGGTTCTGAAAAATCAGTGTAGCCCCATAAATATGCAGAAAGAGAAAAGCTGACTTTTCCTATATCTAATAAAAACCTTGGAGAGTAACTGAAGTAATTTAGCATGGGTAGTCAGGTTACATTGCTGCGTAATATCAAAAGAAAGTCCATAGCAAGGAAATACAAGAGAAAATAGGAAGAGGGGCTGGAGAATAAAACCAGAACATTAAATAATGAGTAACTGAGAAACTAAAAAAATATCTTTTTACAATTACAGTCTTAGAAAAATAGTTGAGGATAGTAATACTAGACAAAGTATACATTTTATGCATTTCTAAGGACTGCAAATTCAAAGAAAAGGAAGAAAATATCCCCTATTCCCCGGCATCTATTCATTAGACAAAAGTCTGACAAAAGCCACAGCCTTCGAGCGCATTTTGACATGATTAGGTTCTCTTCCTGTCTCCTGTCTCCCCTTTTATCTTTGCAATCTGAATTTTAAAGGAATGTTGTCAAGACAGCAGATCGCAAAAGGACAACCATTTACTATCAAGTGTCCTAGGTATACTTTTTGGATTATCTTACTCTGGTCTTTATGATTTTATGAAAGATCACTACATTTATTGTGGGTAGAAAAGTGATGTTGACTTTGCACACCTGGGTGTTGTGAAAGAGAAATGCTGGGTTAGAGTCACAAGTAACAAAGAGCAGCCTGCAGCCTGCATTTCTGGCAGAATCCTATCACTCAGTGTCTTACCCTAACCTCATACCTTTGGCTATGGAACCTTGGACAAGCCCTGTTCTACTCCTAGACTCAGTTTCTGTCGAGTTTTTTAAAGGTTATTTCTGTATAAAAATAAAATCATCGGGAAACAGAAAAGTGGAAAAAAATGAAAGCGATCACCCATAATTTATCAAACATAATGATTTTCTATATTTTCTACCAATCTTTCCTATGTATACCTTTTTTTCCCCTTTCTTTGAAAAATGTGGTAGAAACTAAACTGTATGACTGAATTTTATATCCTGATTTTTCTTTGGCAGTGTTTTGTCTTTCCAAACAAAAATATATTTGACTTTTAGCCATCATTTTCTAGGGCTGCACGATATTCCTCACAGGTGATTTTTTTTGTGTGCTTTGTGTTTTATAATCTTCATTGACAGAGGGTATTTGACAGTGTTGGGGGGCTGTTTCAGCATGTCACTAAAGGAAAAAGAAAGTGCAGCCACACACCTGCTGTTCACTTTGTATCTGTGATGAGTCACATGGCCAGATTTGACTGTAACCGTCCATTAACCATTGATAGTGTTCACTTGCAGAGGGATGAGGCCGATCTCTTTCTGCAGATCATCTGGGATCATAGCCCAATGACTGTATTATCTTTGTTGGTATCTGAGTGGAGTGAGACAACGTGGGTAGAAGTGTCTCCTCTGTAACTTACTATCTTTGTGGCTGAGGAAGAGATTCTTGGTTTCTCCATGCCTCCATTTCCCCAGCTGCTACGGTGTGAATATTATTTTAATGCCCAATTCTGAGAAGTATATTTTAACGCATTTGGTATTGAGTTGAATGCTGCAATCAATGGGAACATTGTAATTTTTCCTTCCTTTTCCCTCCCTCAACACTCCCTAGAGCTGTTATAATCAATAGTATTAGTACTGAAGAAATTTAATAATACTTGCCTTACAGTGTCTGTTGTTGAAAGGATTAACAGAAATAAACATAAAGTGTTCTTAGCACTTGGTAAGAGCTCAGTTAATGGCAGCAATTATTTTATTAGTAAAAAAAATCTATATTGTTCTTAGGAGAGGAGAGCATTTATTCTGTATAGAATATTTATTATAAGAAATACATTATTTGTAGGTCACATACTTAGTTTAAATGCTTGTTGCTTGGAAAATTCCTCAACATCTTTTGTTAATTAGAGATAGCACAGGGATGGCAAATAGGTTTAACTTCATGTGCCAAGCCTAATTTGTTGATGATGATTGTCAGACGTGCTGTGTTTCGAGAACTGCTGAGGCAGAATCTGAGCATAGCAGACAAGAGTGCCAAGGCTGATTAGCAATATCTTTCCCAGGCTTAGGAAGACAGAGTGGCAACACACACACTGTTTACCATCTCTGCATTATGGTGTTACAAAACATTCCTTGGCAATTCATTAGGCGTTAGCCAGGCCATGGCTTATCAATCAGAAGTTTCATCAGAATCTTGTGGCAATAGACTGCCTCCAGGTCCAAGGTGGAAGATTGAAACCCACACAGGTGAAACTGAAAACTCCAACCCCAGCAGAAACGTGGGAGACTTTGCAGCATCAGAGAGGGCAGAGCTTTTGTGATGACCTTAATTTTTCTCAGCTCTTGTTCTGCTAATGCTCATTTAGGTCTTGCCTCCTGAGCCTCAAACATCCTGTGCCTTGGCGTTGCTAGAACTTTGCTGTTGGGCGAATGATCTGCTCTCTTGGTCAACCCCTTGACTGCAGCTTGTTTTTGTTCTCCTCTGCTGTGGGTAAATGGCTTTAAGCACAGGGCCCTTCTTTCAGAAAGGGCAATGGCATTGGAAAGGAGACTGTTCATTTTATTCTGTGATCCTTGTTATCTGAATCTCAGCTTTTGAGGTACTTATGAAATAAAATCAATCATTACAGGAACATTGATGAAGGCTTAAATGGAAAGTTACGTACCATTTCTTGAAATATTCTGGTAGTCCCTGTGATTACAGTGGTTTCTTTTCCATAAGCGAAGGTAAATAGATTTTTCTTTAATTCTGAAACAAATATATATGTATATATTTAAGGTCAGGATACTCACATAAAGAAGTTTAAACAAACCATGTTTACATCACGCTTTTAAAAAAAATATGGTTAAAATGAACTCAAAAAATCAAATCTCTGCTGACAAGTTTTCTCTGAACTGTGAATGTAATATTGGCAGTTGCTATGAGAAGCAGTTCTATGAAATTGAGTTGTATGGGTGTTGTAAGAATACTGTTGAAGACATAAAACTTTTTCTTTTGTACAAAGACCTCCAGAGTCATCCCTTTCAAATACTTTTTACCAAGAGCTGCTGTACATTTCTTGAGCAATTGCTCACCTTTACCGACTCTGTTATTTTGAACCTGACCATGTTTCCTTTCTTTTTTTTTTTTTTTGGTTGCTGTGAAGCTGTGGTTGACACTATTATTGTCCTTCAGCTTTATTCTCCCTTCATGCACTATAATAGAATTTTTGCTACAATAGAATTTGTAGAATTTATAGAATTTTTAGCAAGACCCATGTCTGTCCAGAATGAGGATTGCGTTTTCCAGCTTCTCTTGCAGCTAGGAGTGGCACATCACTAAGTTCTGGGTGAGATGAGATGGGATCAGAACTATCCAGTGGCAATTTCTGGTAACGCTTCTTAGGAAATGATTGAATGGTGATTCTGGTTCCTTCTTTGTACCGTTTCTCCAGTCTCCTGCCCAGAATAGGAAAGCTGCCATCTTAAACTATGGGAATAAGGTTGATGTTGAGAAGGCAGAGGGGTGAGCTGGAAGGAGCCTGGATCCCCGAGAACTGGGTGGAGTTGAGCTCCCATATCAATTCCAGACTGCACATTTTCTAAACCTTTCTGTGTGAGAGAAATAAACTCATATATGTTGAATCTCTGTTCCTTGAATCTAATACTAATAAACACAGAGCTTATAGACAAATTTGACACCAGTATCAGGCTATAATTATATATATTTTAACTCATTTTCTTGGCTCCCTTTTGTCTCATCTTTGATTTTTCATTTTCTTTTGCTTAATATAGATGTAAGTAGTTTAATTAATGCAACAAAATTTAGTTTAAATGTAATTAAATGTTATGTTCTCTAAACTTTCATAGGCTTCCTAAAATCTTTGAAATAAGACCAGATGTAAACTAAAAAATAATAACTTAGCTCAAAATATTTGAGTAATCTTCAAATGTATTTTATCTTCTTTTCATTATAATAAGTTCACATCTCACAACCTTACATACAATCACCAATTATTAAGTGTTATATGAAAGCTTACTAATTGTATTACAGTGCTTGGCAACTGTCTCAGTGCTTCAGAAAGGTAAGCATATATTATGTTTGGGCATTCAGGATGCATAGAAAATAGTATCCTTTTTTTGAAGTCTGAGAAAACCAACGATAGTGTTTTTTAATACAAGACCAAGATGCCTGAGCAATATTTTAAGTGTGAGATTTTTGCTTTGTAGTAGAATTTTGAGATGAATAATGTATTTATTTTTTAAAATCAAAGCTACCCATGCACATAGCTTAAAAAGTAATTTACTTAATAGATGTTTATTGAGCACCTGCTACATTCCAAGTATTATTCTAGGCACTGAGTTATATTTGAAAATTAAAATACATGATCCCTGCTTCTGTGTTGTTGATATTTCAACAGGAAAAGGCCAATAAAAGAACTAAACATTATAAAAAAGCAAATGATAGAGTATTGTAGAAAGTTCTAAATTCTATGAAGAAAGGAAATGAGAATTAGAGTAGCCAAAGGAAGTCTAATTGAGAAGCTAAAATCAACAAAGACTTGAGTTGGTGAGTCTCATAGAACCAAATAACTTACCTATGTGTGTATATAAGACTTGTGATGATAACCCCACACCTCCCTCCACTCTCCATTTTTCCATTTCCATAGGCAACTAATTCCAGCCTTAATTGACTAGGTCTTTTGATGTTTTTCTCCTCATCTCTAAGTAACATACTTTTAAGGCTACTTCTTGATTGTTAGTCTTTGACATTATCTGTTCACTTCCTACTCTAGAAGAGGATTTAGCTATTGACAACTAATCAATGATTGCTTTCTAATTTCTTTCTAACTTTTTTATTTCTGTAGAGTTAATAACTGCCTTTTGTTTCTTTCCTTAATTTTCTAAGTATTTATCATTGTATTAGTCTATTCTCATATTGCTATAAAGGAATACCTGAGACTGGGTAATTTATAAGAAAAGGGGTTTAATTGGCTTATGGTTCTGCAGGGTGTAAAGGAAGCATAGCAGCATCTGTTTCTGGGGAGGTCTCAGGAAGCTTCTAATCATGGCAGAAGGCAAAAGGGGAACAGGCATGTCACATGGAAAAAGCAGAGCAGGAGAACAAACAAATGTGCTACACACATTTAAATGACAAGATTTCATGAGAACTCACTCCCTATCCTGAGGACAGTACCAACAGGGATGGTGCTTAACCACACATGAGAAATCCGCCTCCATGTTTCAATCACCTCAAATTTTTCATAAGCCTAAAACTGCTTAAAAAAAAAAAAGGCCCTATGTAGCTGAACTGAACTCAGCCTTGCCAGCTGTCCCTTCCCAGGCACATCATGTGAGTGAAGCCATCTTGGATCCTCCAGCCCTGCCCAGCCCAGCCATTAGGTGATGTCATCGAGTAACCATAATTTCATATAGAGAGGAATAATTGGCCAGCCAAGCTCTGCTTGAATTCCTGAACCCTGCCCCCCCACAAATTGTGAGATATAATAAAACAACTATTGTTTTAAGCCATGAAAGTTTGGGGCAGTTTGTTATATAACAATAACATAAATCTGTATTAGGTATTAGGGTTCTCTAGAGGGACAGAACTAGGAATATATATATGGGGGGGGGTTATTTAGTATTAACTCACACTCTCACAAGGTCTCATAATAGGCAGGCTGAGGAGCAAGGAGAACCAGTTCAAGTTCCAAAACTGAAGAACTTGGAGTCTGATATTCAAGGGCAGGAAGCATCCAGCATGGGAGAAAGATGTAGCCTGGGAGGCCAGGCCAGTCTCTCTTTGCACATTTTTTCTGCCTGGTTATATTCTAGCCATGCTGGCAGCTGATTAGATTGTGCCCACCCAGATTAAGGTTGGGTCTGCCTTTCCCAGACCACTGACTCAAATGTTAATCTCCTTTGGCAACACCCTCACAGACACACCCAGCATCGATACCTTGTATACTTCAATCCAATCAAGTTGACACTCAGTATTAACCATCACAGTTATGATATTTTTCCCTCACAAGTCTGAAGGAATTGATTGATTTTGGCTTTTAGCCTCCCCAGCATTGTTAAGTATGAAGCAACTCTGTGTCTTGATCTTTTGAAAGCCTATGGTAGCACCTCATTCCAAGTGTTCTGAAATGTTATGATGGCAGTCTTGGTGTGTGTCTGATTTTACTCATAGTGTTAGACCTTTGATAAACCCTTTCAACTTGGAAATTCATGATGTTCAGTTTTGAGAGATGTCCTTAAATTATTTCACTGATGATTTCTTCCTTTCTCTTTTTTCCCTACAACTATTGGGTCATCTGAACCGGTGTTGTAATTTTGCCTGTTTCTCTGTCCTATTTTCATGTCATGGTCCTTTTTCTCCATTTTCTGGATAATATCCTCAACTTTATTTTTTAGTCTTTCTATGAATGTCGTCTGCTATTACCAGAATAATTTCCAAATGACCTTATTGGTTCTCTGAATATCTTTTTAATTTTAATGTTCTTGTTTTATGAATGTAACATCTTCTTTTATCCTTTTTTGAAGCACTTGTCTGCTATAGGATTCTTTTATCTTTTTGAAGATATTAATTCCAGTTATTTTAATATGTAGGCTATTAAACTTTCTAAAAAGTTTTATCCCCCTTAGTACATAGTCTGTGTTTCTCTAAGTTGCTTTTTTTCCCCTTTGTTTTTGTATTTTCTTTCATGTTTGAGGTTTCCTTCAGATGTGTGATGATCCTGGGTTATAGGCTTATTTTTAAATGTTGAAACTGGTTGCCAGCTAAAAAGCTAATTGATTTTGATTGGAAGCTGGGCCCCTGGCTGTGCTTGTTGACTACAGCCCTCACTGCAAGATGAGCTGTCTGGGCCTTTCTTGGGGAACCCTGCTGTCAGCATCTCCTCTTGGGCTGTTCAGATTCCCCAGGGAAGGATCTTCTAGTCTGCAGCCAGGAGAGTACAGGCTGGGTTGGCAGCACTCTGGGGCATGTAGGGAAGGGTCCTCAACATTTAGCATTCATGTGTTTCCGTAGGATACACCTCTCCTCATTTATGTTTGGTGTCTTCCAGTCCAGAGGCCCTTGACTTTAGTGTTTCCAGAGAATAAAGCTCTAGTCTTATTCCAGAGTATGGGAGGGGCAGTTGACCACCTGTGGAGAGTTGGAAGGGGTCTGAGGAGCTAACTGCTCTTCAGCAATCTTCCAACCAATACTTCTGGTTTAGCCTCACCTGCATTTCTAGAGCTCCCACATGTAACCAATCCCCTAGTCTTCTGGGGCTTCTGCAGTGTGAACTGGGTTGCTTCTTGGCATTCCCTCCAACCAGCTTAGGATGCAGATCTCCTGAATCTACTAAGTCAGTTACCATTCATCTGTCTGATTTCTAGCTTCCAACGTTTTGTGGCTGTTGGCTCTTCTTGTTCTCTTCGTCCTCTTGGACAAATTCATTTACTGTCGTTAGAGTAGGGCTTTTCAAGGGAGAGATGTAAGTGCTTGTGTTCAATCTGCTATCTTACTCAAAAGCCTGAAATGGATACCTTATACACTGCATCATTTATGCCCTCTGCCTTGAGTATTTTATTATATTTTGGAAAAACAGATGGGAAATGGACACTGGATCTGAGTTTGATACTAAAATAATTTTATGGTCAATAAAGAGGGGCTATTTTTCTTTGGGAAAGTAATTCTTACCTATTTAGTCACAAACGTATTTTTGATCATTCTGAGAATGGAATTTATATACCAAAATATTGTTTTGCTTATGTCCTGCTCATGAAGAGTAAATAGTGTAGGTATTAATATTATAGATACAGTTAGTTGCACCTTTCATTATAAGAATATAGAAATCTTTACCAATAGGAGATAGTTCTATTAACATTTCTGACTAGAAATAGCATCTAGAATTTTGGGATGAAAGCCTTGTACCAAGCACTAGAAAGTATTTCACATAGTAAAAGATACTGCTTTCTTTCATCCCCATCCTGAATCTATAATCTCTCTTATATATTTTAGGAATTGCATTTCTCAACGAGTGCTCAGAAATCCTGAGTATATAGTGGGATCAATATAATATTTTGATATGCCTGCAAATTGAGAAGATAGCTTAATAGAAAATTATATATATGCAGGGTCTTGAGCTTGTAGTCATAGGACAAGCTGAGGCTACTAGAATGCTATGCATAATGAGGCTAAACTATCATGACGATTCTGGCCTCAAATCCTCTTCCTCTTGCTCTCCTTTCTCCACAAAAATCCAGTGTTCCAGTGTGATCTTTTATTTTTCTCTTTCTGCTCTGTTGTATATATCAAAATCCGGTCCAGTGTGCTAGGAGGAGGTAACTGCTTTTGGGCTTGTAAGTTGAGGGATGCACAAGATGGGTACTTAAAAGTTCTTTTCTCCACACTTTGCCCAATGCCTACAGAACTGAATCCTCAACTCCAGGCATAGGCATGGAAGTGAGTCATGTTAACTTTCCAGTTTCACCAGCTCCTTCTACTGGAGGGCCTGGCAGTACAGGCATTTCATGTGAAAACACACTGATTGGGTTTTGATTTCTAGCACCGTAATTCAAAATGAGTAAAACTCAAACAGAATGGCTGTTAACTCTTCCCAACGTTGGCTCAGGGAACACAAAAAAATCACTTTCTCTGAAAGCTTCCTAATGCCTCCCCCCACTGCATTTTGGTAGAACAAAACAGAGTAATATCAAGAATGGGCCTCAAGAGTAATGTAGACAAATTAAACAGGTTGATTTAAAATGAAATAAAAGATTGCCTCCTATGTTGACTCAAGGCAGAACCTATTTGGAGAGAGGCAAAAATGGAGTTCTTCCAAAGGCTTTGTAGCCTGCCAGAGATCTCTGAGGTAAACCAGATGTGATATGATTCAAGCAAGAGTGATGTAGCATATTCTGATGAAATTTCTTAGTCAGTGTCTTTTTTTTTTTGAGACAGAGTCTCACTCTGTCACCCAGGCTGGAGTGCAGTGGCATGATCTCGGCTCACTGCAACCTCCACCTCCTGGGTTCAAGCAATTCTCCTGTCCCAGCCTCCTGAGTAGCTGGGATTATAAGCACATGCCACCATGCCAAGCTAATTTTTGTAATTTTAGTAGGGACAGAGTTTCACCATGTTGGTCAGGCTGGTTTTGAACTCCTGACCTCAGGTGATCCTCTTGTTAGGCAATTTCTGACTCTGTCCAGAGGCACAGCTTGCTTGGGTATAAATTATGAGGCTCCATTAAGTTGAATCTTAGGGAATAAGTTACAAAACACAGGCTCCAGCAGTAGGGTTGGTGAGAAATACCTGGGGATATTTGATGTGAAGAGTTAGGGAGGGGAGTAAATTAGGATAAACTTGGGTAACTTAGAGACTAGACAGGTTTTAAGGCTTTATCCAGGGACCTTTTCTGCTAGGAAAATTTAAGAAAAGGGTGGATAACTTTCTTTCTAATATGGATGGAGGTCAGGCCAGCATAGGGCCAGGGAGATAGATTAAAGACCTTTTAAGATTCCTTTCAGTCCTTTGATATTAGCCACATCCCAGAGTTCTGTGTAACCCCTAGCTCACTGCATCATAGAACAACTAAGATGTAGCCTCAGAGAGTGATAAACATACAGAATATGACTCACCGTGGACTCAGAGAGACTGGCAATAAGCTAATTATGCAGAGGTGAGGATGGCTACAGAGGAGGTCCTAGGAGTTCACATACAAAAAGATTAGCAGGACAGCATGATAAATTTTGAATTTGGACCAGAAAAATAGTACAGGGAAAAAGACTTCATAGGCATTGTGTTCAATAATTCATGAGCTGCTGGGCTCAGACGAGGCTTCCTACCTGTTAGGTTAACCTCTCACTAAGATTTCCTCCCCTCCTGTTCTCTGAGCTTGAAGCAGTTGTAGCTCTCTCCATCCTGGCCTTTCCCAGCCCCAGATTTGATTCTAGGCCACTGTATTAGGGTGAACATTAAACTGTGATAAAGTGGAGACATTTAAGGCTGTGGATGCTTATACATCCGAAAAGATTACTTGTGACATAGCAGATGGTTTTAATGACCTAAACGGCATTTCTCAAAGGATGTTCTGTGAAACACCAGTTTCTTTGAATTTTTCTCATAAAACACACACACAAATTCTACATAGTTCTGTGGTCAAATAAGTTTAGGAAATGTTTTATATATTTTTGAATGTTATACTTTTTTGAGGATATACAATGCTTTTTCGCATAGTGAAGGCTATAATAAGCCTTATACCAAATAAGCTTGTTTCCCTTTATTTAAATTAACATTTCCAAAACTTATTTGACTTAACACGTCTTTTAAGAAATGTGTGTTAGTACCCTTTAACATCTTGTGGAACTCGTATTTCGCAGAAGAGTTTATGAAGAATATTGATGAATTATCTCTGTGATCTGTATTTAAGCATTGAGGTGGCCTAAAATCTCAAGTTCAGTTGGTTACAACGATTCTACTAGAGAAATCTGTAGAGTGTCCATTTACTTTGATTAATCTGGGTTGCAAAATTACATCATTCTGGGCAAAAATTCACATCAAGGTTTGACTTATCATTAGCCAAATTCACTTCTTAGCAAATCTCTTTATTTCATTTTTTCCACTTGGCTACTGAATTGATGTTTCTTTCAAATTCATTTTCTCCTATTTGTTGATTACATATGGCTAATATTTTAATGTTAATTGTGTGATTTAATATTTTAATTAATTTTGCTAATTTCTTGCAGAATACTTATTATAGGACACACTTAGAATTCCAAGGGTTTAAGTTACGCTGATTTATTTTTACATATTTTTACATATCACATCATGCAGTTGCTAATTCAGCTATACTCCTTTGCCTATTTCCCCCAAAATGTTAATCCCAACAAATCTTATTTGATTTAGATAATCTGAGAAAATGCACATGAAGGAGGTTTGCAGATTGTAAAGCACTCTACATGGGCAAACTGATATCCTTATGAGCTGGTTCAGCAATTCTTTTATTGAGCACCTGCCATGTGTCATGTACTGTGCCAGGTAAGAGGGCTACAAAATGAAGTCACCTGATTCCCACACTCAGGATGCTCAGAGTCTGGGCATGGGAAGGTGGAGCATGAGACAAGTAGTAAACAGGTATTATAAGTGAGGTGACATTGGTATTGAAGGACATGATAGGATCTCAGAAAATAATCATCCAGTTAGATGGGGGGTCAGTATGAAGGGGCTGTCCGGAGGGGTATAAAAAAGAAATGTAGCTGAAGACAGAGAGGCTGGGGGATGATCCCTGAGGGGTAGGTGCTGCAGCATGGGCAGAGGGCGACTAGATAGGACAGAGACAACGGGCGATGCCTGTGAAAAGATGCTCAAACTCACTAGTAATCAGGAGGTTACAAGTGAGAACAACAATACAATGTTGTTGTTATAGTGGAAAAAATTAAGAAGATGAACAATATCCAGTATTGGCAAGGGTGTGGGAAAACAAATATTCTCATATACTAATTGTGGGAATATAAATTGGTATAGCCCATTTGGAGGCCTTATTAAAATTAAAAATGTAAATATTTGGGTCCAATAATTTTTTCTTAAGAAATCCTCACACATATTCCAAAGAGTCAGTACAAAATGCTCATTGCAGCATTACAAAGAATAATGAGACTCTGGATAAAAGTTGGATGTCCACCTGTAGGAGAAAAAAATAACTACGCTATGAAACACTATGCAGTATTGGACAAGAAGGAAAAGAGCTCCAAGAAGTATGGCTAAGGTGAAGCACTGATTTACAGTATGTTATACACAACATGATAGCCTTTATGGGAAAATCCCAACAAAGTGTTCATTTCTTCATGTACAAATGAAAATACACAGAAAGGGCCTGGATGGAATCACACTAAACTGATCACAGGGCTTTCTTCTAAGAAAGGGAGTAAAACTGAGGACAAAAAGTGAGGACTTCGGCTTTTTACTTTATACACATTAATTTTTTTGTAAAATGAAAACATATTCATATTTTGAGTAATTAAAAATGAAAATTTAAAAATAAATAGGGACAAGGGGAAGTCATTGCAGGTGAAGGGCTTTGTCAATATATGGCAGGGAGAGTCCCTCCACCAGGATCCATGGTGTCTACAGATGGTCCTTCTTGCCCAAGGATGGTGCCTCCTTATGCCTGGGTCCCATCCCTTCTTGCCTTCTCTAGGCTTCATTCTTTCCTTCATTCCCTTTCTCTGCCTTTTAGATCATCCTATCAATACAAGTATGCTGCAGGATTTTCCATTTTAACAAGTCTTCCTGATCTATTATTCCCTTGCTGCTATTGCCCCATTTCTCTGAAGCAAAACCCATTAAAAGTTGTGCATGCTCACCCGAGCTGATGTCATCACCTCATGAACTCATTCTTTCCAATCAGACTTCCAGCTTTGCCCCACTGAAATGTTTCTGCTCCAGGTCTCTCCAGGTCCCTGTCTTGCACACCCAGTTGTCACTCTCAGCTCTCGTCTTCCTCTGCCTCCCCCAGCATTTGGCTGATGGTCTCTTCTCATTTGGACACACTTTATTTCCTTGACCTCCAGGACTGTAAGCCCTTCCAGTTTTCTTTCTACTTTCAGGGTTGTTCCTTTTCAATCTTCTCTGCCCAGATCTCTAAATATCAGCATCTCCTAGCCTCTCTGTCTTCAGCTATGTTTCCTTTTCATACTTACTCCTTAGAACAAAAGTTCTCAAACTTTTGCTCTCAGGACCACTTCGCACTCTTAAAATTATTGAAGAACTCAGAGAGCTTTTGATTATGTGAGTTAAAGCTGTCAAAATTTATCACATTAGGTATTAAAATTGGGAAATTTAAATGTACATTTAATTATCAATTCATTTTAGATTATTATAATAAACCCATTACATGTTAACATGTCACTTTTTTTCTAAAAACAAATATATGTTTTCCAAAACCCTCCAAGAATGGCATTGTTTTACATTTTTGCAAAGATCTTTAATGTCTGGCTTAATAGAAGACAGGTAGATTCATGTGCTTCTGCATTCAGTCTGTTACGATGTTTTGGTGAGGATATATTAAGAAAATCTAGTTTTGGCTGGGGGCAGTGGCTCATTCCTATAATCCCAGCACGTTGGGAGGCTGAGGTGGGTGGATTGCCCGAGCTCAGGAGTTCGCAACCAGCCTGGGCAACATGGTGAAACCCTGTCTCTACTAAAATACAAAAAATTAGCTGGGTGTGGCAGCATGTGCCTGTAGTCCCAGCTACTCGGGAGGCTGAGACAGGAGAATCGCTTGAACCCAGGAGGCAGAGGTTGCAGTGAGCCAAGATCACGCCACTGCACTCCAGCCTGGGCAATAAAGAGAGACTCCGTCTCAAAAAAAAAAAGAAAGAAAGAAAAGAAAATCTGGTTTTATATACACATGTAGTTGGAAAAGGGAGGAGCACTTCAGTATCCTTTTTAGATAACTATGGATAGCTGTCTTTGATTCTACACAAGAATTCAACAAGTAGTAGTTTCTTAAAGATTGATTAGTTGCAAGGTGGAAGCTGAAATTATATCAATGATCTTTTATACCTTGTTATATTAAAATGCATTGGCCTGTCTTGCACTTTTAATGAATCTTTTACCCATGCATCATCTTAATCATACACTAATATTTAGAAAATATTGGTTCCTGAGTTATGAAGATATTCCAAATGTTGATACATTTAATGCTATAATATAAAGAAATCATTTTTGTTAATATTGCTGCATATCACATTAGAAGAGTCTTAGACTCTTAGGAAACTGTCAGGTTCATACTAGCAGATGCAAAGTTTTCAAAATTCAAATGTTTTCTTTGAAAGCTCAAATTTTATGATTTTCAAACAATACTGTCAATTATTTTCCTGAAACTACAAGCTCATTTCATTCATTTTAGATAAAATATCTGCCATATATCCAAGTCTGAAAAACCATGATTTGTTATCAAGTAATTTTTCAATAAAAATGGTGTTCCATGAAAAGTTAACTCAGCTCTCATCTCGCCTACACAAGTGCTTTTCCCTAAGACAGCCATCATCCTTTGTTCATTTATTATGCAGTACAAATGCTTTATGCATATTTCACATTTCATCAGATTAAATTATTTAAAAATCAATTTAATAAAATTAATAATGTTTTTTCTGCTATGTACTATGTGACATTTTTAAGGGAGGATGTCCCCCTCTTGTTTTAAACTGGGAGGTGAAGAACACAGTGACTACTAATAGAGTTTGGTGCCAGCGCTTGATTCACGCTGACGTGTCAACAGTTCTACCCACCATTGCTTTTGTACCATCTGTACCAATGGCTACATAGTGGAAAGCCTTAGTATTGTTGTGAAAGTAGTTTTTCACTTGTGGACCCCCTGAGAGGGTCTTAGAGACCCCACAGGGGTCCATGGACCACACTTGGAGAACTGCTGCTATGGACACTATCCCACTCCAATCAGCCTCACCCAACTTCAGAGGACCACCTCTCTGGTTAATTATTTGTTTTGCAAAGTATAATTATAACAGGGCTAATCATTTGCAATTATATCACATGTAATTTGCGAATAATGGATTTAATAAGGTTATTAGGCCCATTAGTGTTTAGTACTTACATGTCCTTTTTTGAAACATGAAATTAGGTTAGCAAATTTTAGCTGCAATTCCCTACTCTCCAATTTTCTGGCTTTACTGCCCCAAGTGACTTGGTTCAGTGTTATACACTGATTTTCAAAATTATTCTCTCATATAACATGTATTGGGTAGGAGAGAATAGATAACCTTTAACGCTTCTATTCTAGGACACCTCTCACTAAAGGTGTGTTTAAATGCCCCTGAAGAGCATTATTGTACCACTTATAACAATGGCTTTGTCTCAGTATTTGCTACATCTTTGGTTCAATATGCCAAATTTAAGCTGGAGGCAGAGGGAGCAACATTTAATCTAGAAAATGTCATCTGGTTTGCACTCATTTATGCTGACTACAGATCTCAGTTTTATTTCTCCAGCTTGGTGTGACAATTTTGGTAGCTGCTTTTGGTTCTTTTGGCCTTCATTGCTTTTTATGATGAATTTTAGCTTTTTACTTTTTTGAAAAAGCTCTGATTGCTGCCCTGTTTTTCATCCTTATCACTTATCCTTGTCTTCAGAACCCTACTGACTGGACTGACTCCTGGCCCCACCTTCAGAACAAGGGGATACGAATAGCCAGAAATGCTCAGTTTAGATGTGTTGGGTTCAGGTGGCTATTTTTGTTAAGGACTTAGATGCCTGTTTTCCTCTTTTGGGTTTGCTGGAGAGATATAGTAAACATAAAGGACAATAATGGAGTCCCATGTTTATTTAACAGCCTGTCAAGCACTCAATATCACACAACACAGGGCTTACTGTGCATGAGACTGCACTATACCATAGGCTCTATACCCTGGCCAAACACTGTTTCAAGAACTTCAGGCTCTGACCCATAAAGTTAGCCATGTCTTGTCTTGAGGTACAGGCTAGTTAAGGAGTAGGGGAAGACACAGTGGGTAGCAGAAACAGGAGCATCTCTCTTGAACAATTTCCCTCAGTACTTCTAAACTGAGTAGCATCATCAAGTAGGATCATGTTGCCCAATAACCATGCCCAATGAGTGTGGGAGAGAACTTCAGAGATCATCTAGTCCAACTTAACTTGACCACATAAATGAGGTTGAGGAATGCTAAATGTTCCACCTGGAATAACACAGAATGAGCACCCTTATAACTAAAAATACAGACTTCCTTTCACTCTGTCATGCCTACTCTGGGATTTTAAATGATGCTTTCAAATGAGAAGTCCTTCCTTCTTGTAAAAGTTTTGGTATTGTTTCCCATCTTTCTACATGTGGTATTAGATCTTTGGTTTCTTTAATGTAAGTAGGATTTTCCTGTTATATGAACTGCTTTGGAAAGTGATCTGAACATGAAGTACAATTTTTAATCTTAATTTTTTTTACTTTTTTATTTTTACTTTTTTAAAGACAGGGTCTTGTTCTGTTGCCCAGGCTGGAGTACAGTGGCATGATCATAGCTCACAGCAATCTCAGCAATCTCAAACTCCTGGGCTCAAGTAATCTTCCCGCCTCAGCCTCCTGAGTAGCTAAGGACTACAAGTACATGCCACCATGCCAGGCTAATTAAAAAAAAATTTTTTTTAGAGATGAGGTCTTGCTATGTTGCTCAAGCTGATCTCAAACTCCTGGCCTCCAGTAATCTTTTCACCTCAGATGCCCAGTAGCTATTTTTAATCTTTTAAAAATACTTTTTTCTTCCTATTTACAGTTATACTGCTCTATTGCCAAGCTCTTAACCCCCACAGAGATTTTTTTTTCTGCTTTTGACCTACTCAATTCCTTCCTGAATCACACTGAAGAAAAATCCCAATATATTTTTTTAAGGGATATCACTTATTGAATTTTCTGAAGCCCAATAGTCAAGAAAAGTTTTTGTTAACATCAACTCAACTAAAAGAACTAAAGGTTTGTAAAACTAAGGGGTTATGTTTGTCATTTAATGCATGCACATAATTTCAATTAAAGTTATCTATGAAGGGGATAATAAATTTTGAGAGGACAAAGAGCATAAACAAAGAATGAAAGCGAAGGAGCCATTTTCTCTCCTGATGCTTTCACAAGGCACATTTTCCAAAGGATGCTGTTGATACCCATAGCAGGAGGCTGATCATGATGGTAGGAAGCGCATTCTGGAGATCCAGTTGAATAGAGAAATCCACCAATTCTGTGGATAAGCATTTGGATTCAAAGGGCATGTGCCCAAAATGCCCATGGGAGCTGTATACACCTCTCAGAAGTGCTGCTTCTGGGTCAACATTCTTTTCATTTTCCTGATTCCACAAATGAGGACCTCAATCATATGCTAATCTCTTTGATAGTTTTATATACTTTATAACTTTTTATTCCTTTAATAAGGAGATTGGCCTAGCACAAATTATCTGTGAATATAATTTATACAATGGTATATGGATAGTTTAGCTGTAACTACTGCTGGGAGGGACATAGCAAATGGTGATCCCACACATGCAGTGTCATGCTGCCTCTGTTTCTGCTTAATGGGGGAATCCATTGCAACTCAGATTCCAAACAGAGAATTTCCTTTTCCATCAAAAGGAGTTGGTATATTCTTCTCCACTCCAGCTGAGTGGCAGCAAACACAGGCACAGTACACAGAAACAGCTGGCAAAAAGAGCATTCTGAGAGGAACAGCTAGGGAGCTTGGGGCCCCACAAACACATAGGAAGAAAAGTTCCTGCAGGGGAGGTGAACAACCAGCTGTGGTGTGTGCCTCGTTAGAAATACAACAGGTAAGGACAGGACTTAGAGTCAACACTAAGGAAGTTGCTTAAGCAGACTATGAGTTTTTTGTAAGCAGTAACAGAGAACCGAATATAAAAAGGTACTAGGTCAATAAAGACTAGCTCAGGATAGAGATAGTTTTCATGTAAGCCACATCTAGATGGTCACTTACTTTGTGAGATGGCGTCAGAATTTCTCCGCATAATGCTTATAAGAGTTAGAAACCATTCATGTCTGAAGGCTCTCAACTTTTCCTTTTCCCCTTACCCCATTGCCATGCTTTGATGGAAGATCCTGTCTGCCTGCTGGGCACTGATCAGGATGATGGGTAAAAACTGCTGCAGGATTGAAGAGCTAGTGGGATTTTACATTGATAAGGGAGTAAACCCCTGGTGGGAGGACAGAACAGATGCAGAAAGGAAAAGGGAGCTTTCCCTCTCATCCCCCAATAGAAACTCAAAATGACTGAACAGAGTCTGTTTGGGAGCAGGAGCTAAGTGTGGGTCAAGTTTTGGGGAAGTTTAGATTTAGGAAATACAGAGCAACTACTGGTGTGTGCGAGCTGTAAGCAGAAAGAGATGAGGAAACATGTTTTTATCTGTTTGCTGGGCATGGTGAGTGGATTCCTCTTTCATTCCTTGAGTGACTCCAGTAAAGATTTAAACTACTTGGAAATTAATTTTAAATATCGGATTGGTATTTCTTTTATGGCAACTTCATGGGGCCAAAAGGTAGTTGGGATTTATAGAGTCAATATGTAAAAATTTAAGCTTTCATTAAAGGTACAGTAAACTGTGTTCATTGTTCATACATAATTAATTCTTTTTGTTATTGTCATAAAAGCCTTGATTGAGAGAAAATTCCAGATACTTTTATTGAGAAATGACTAGACTGGATGGAGGGCACTTAAACGTATATATTTTTTTCTTTTCTGATGTTGGAATTGGGGGGATGACCAAGGTTCTCTCTTCCATAACCCTGCTTTGGCTGGGTTATCTCTGGATGTGTTCCAGGTAAAGACAACAGAGGCTGTAGCAGAGGGAAGATGGGACTGAGGCTAGGACTCAGAAAGTCCCAGATGTCTGTGCTTATTGGGACCCTAAGGAGGCATATGATGGGTCACTGAAATAGTGCAGGCCACACCTCTACATGGGGAGGACTTCTCCTGGTTCTTAGTCATCTCTCCATCCCATAGCTATGCTCTCACACAGAGGGACAATGGTTAGAGTGAGCCATATTCCCACACAAAGAATAAAAACAACACAAAGTTTGAGAGGCAAGAACATATCTTTGTTATGATATGACACAAGGTTCCATGAAAACAGACCCTACCACTTTTGGCTGGGCAACCTTGGTCAAGATTCTTATTCTGTCTATTTGCCCTTGGATCTCTCAACTGCAAATGCAGAGAACAATACCCACTACCTCACAAGGAGGTTAAATGAGAGAATATCTACACAACACTCAGTAAATGCTTGGCATATAGTTACTTGTTACTTCTCAAAGGTTACTTCTTACTATCCCTATTAGTAAGTATTTTAGTATTTTTACACTAATGACAAGGACTAGCCCTTTTTAAAAGAACATGATTAAGTTTGAAAAGGTATAACTACACTGGAAAACACATCTCCTTGGCTTTCCCTATATTCACAGATTATTTCTATGTAAATATGAGTACGTTTCCCTGAAGGTTAGTTCTCTTCCTAGTTTCTTCTATACCCCTTTTATCACCCCAGTCTCCCATGTGTTACCCACCCAAAGGAAGTGACTGTTGATCACTTCCATGAACTCTTTTTCCTCGGAGCCCCATGGCTCTGTAGGAGACCTGTCATTAGTATATCTTCCTTGCATTACCATTATTTGTTCACTTGTCTCATCTGCCTTAATTGCAATTGACTACAAAGATGGGACAAGCCCTATTTACCTTTAAATGGACACCTGTAACATCTGTGCCTGGTTAGGTGGTTAAGTATTTCAGAAATATTTTTAAAGCAGATGAATAAAAATCATCAAATAAATTATTCATGGCACGCAATGTCCTTTGTTCATCAGAATAATTGCTTGTTAAAATGATTAATGTCTGTCCTTTGGGGGCGTTGCTGTTCCTTACAGATTTGGGTAAATCACACCCCATGCACACTTGCCCTCCTCACAGTTCTCATGGCTTATCTCATGGTGCTTTCCAGCCTTCTGCCATTGTTGCCTGAGTCAGAGAGGGGCTTCCTAGCTGGTTCTGTCCTGTCTTTAGACCTAAAAGCAAAGCTCTACCCTTTCTTCTTTTTTACACATGGAAGCCATTCATTTGCCATCTTCCTTGTGCTTATTAACTGTCATAAATGTTTAGGAGATGCTCGGAGAGAAATTGCCTCTCATATCTGTGACATTCTCCCATCCAAGTACTAACCAGGCCCTGCTTACCTTCTAGAGATCAGACAAGATCTGGTGTGTTCAGGGTGGGATGGCCATAGACTCATATCTGTGGTTTACTACCATGTTAGGGACACTTGCCAAGTTTCACCAGCATCACAGGTGTCCCTGCCAAGTGTGGGCCCTGGGAAGCAGACCCCAGGCCTTAACACCCAGGCATACGTAGTGAATTGGGTTTGTGTGTCATTCAAACTCACCAGGCCTGGTCTCTACCTACAAATCTGGGGCATTAAAGCCAGGATGATTCTAGGACTTTGAGAAGTGCCAATTAGCTTTGGCCATTATCTTTATAAATTTATTTCTGAGAACAAATAGTCAAGTAAACTTTGTTTTTCCTTGAATCAGAAAATTTCAGTGATGTGTTTAGTATTTTCCATCAGAGGTAAACTATGGAACTCCACCCCCACCCTGCCCATAGCAGGAATATGCTTTTCTTGCCAGTGCTGCTAAAATACAATTTGCATTACATCCTACTGTATGGTGGATGAACTCGAATTCATGTTCTAGAAGCAGTTCCTAATAATTCTCATTTCAACATCTTGGTAGCAACCCCCATCTCTTGTTCTTTCCTTACACAGATGTATTGAAATGTCTGAGGATGCACAAAGACACTTACCCAACAGTGGAGTCCAGAAATCCTGTAGCACCAGAGAGTTGAGGCCAGTCGAGCTCGTTGGTAAGAGCTGTTGGTAGATTGATGAAAGAGTTCTAAGGAAAACAATAAAGTAGCAATTATCAAAATGGTCATTTATTTTCTAAAGGTAGTAAGAAAATTCATGGCCTGAGCGTTGCTCTCTGTCTGTTTCCCACTCTCAATCTCTCGCTTTAAGGGCTTTTGGTATTCAAGGCAGATGTCTCTAACCTTCAACTTCATCAGGGAAGTCACAATGATCAGCACCACCCTTGACCTGGCTTCCGCTCAGCTCTTGTGAAACATGCAGAACATTTGGCATCTCAAACACTTGGGAGTGATGCTTCAGCAGACTAAACTTCCCATTCTTACATTTTCTGAGATTTTCTCCATTTTGCAGTTTAGGCCATCAGAAAGTCAATCATCTGAAAAGTAATTAATCTGAAAAATAATGCCTAATCCCTCAGAAAAAAATGCCTTCCCTGGGTTCAAAGCTATGGCCTTAAGGCATTAAGGTGGTGCCCTCTGACCTTCTTGGGGGTCTCAGACATTTTTGAGAATCTAATTGTGGTTCCTTTCCCCACAAAAATGCACGTGTATTTAACCTGGCCTGTGATTTCAGGAGGCTCACGGACCCCCTGCAACTCCTGCACAATTTGTCAAGAACTCCCGATACAAAGTGTTGACAAAAATAGGATTCATTTGAACCACATTTCTATGGCTTGTGCAAAATCAGCAAAGAAAAATGTGATGAGCTACAACCTCGTTTTACTCCTTTTATGAGTGACTTCTGGGACTAATCTCTCCTGTGGTCTAAATTTTAGAAAAAGCTTATCTAAATTGGTATGTTTGGAATAGGGCTGCCAGATTTAGCAAATAAAAATAAAGGGTACCAGCCAGGTGCTGTGGCTTGTGCCAGTAATCCCAGCACTTTGGGAGGCTGAAGCAGGAGGACTGCTTGAGCCTAGGAGTTTGAGACCAGCCTGGGCAACATAGTTAAAATCGGTTTCTACAAAAAATAACAAATTCGCTAGGTATGATGGCATGTGCCTGTGGTCCCAGCTACATGGGAGGCTGAGACAGGAGGATTGCTTGAGCCCAGGACGTCAAGGCTGCAGTGAGCCATGATTACACCCCACTGTACTCCATCCTGGGCAACAGAGCAAGACTCTGTCTCAAAAATAAATAAACACATACATAAATAATAAAGGATGCCCAGTTAGGTTTGAATTTCAGGCAAACAAGGAATAATTTTTTGGATTAGTATGTCTCATGCAATGGTTGGAACATACTTATACTTGAAAAACTTGTTATTTATCCTAAGCTCAAATTTGACTGAGTATCTTGTATTTTATCTGGGCATCTTTCTTTGGATGAAAGCTTTAAAAGCCAATATTCCCTTTTTGCCTTCGCTGACTGGAAGCCTCCATGAGTGGCTGCAAGAAGCCTTTGTATTTCTCAATATTGAAAACCCGTGCTCCCTTCGGGTAAACGTGAAAACCTTGAGTCCTCCTTTAATGCTATTTTAAAATTTAAAATAAATTAAAGTAATGTCTAAAGACAAGCATGTCAAAACAATTGTAGCTTTAGCACAATTTTCCAAATGGCACATGCCCCTGGCCTCCTGCTTTTTTCCTCATCCATGAAGATCCCTCTCCTAAGGAGACTCTGATGCTAGAGGCTGTGAGGGAAAGAAAAGCCATTAACTCCTTGAAAGTATGTCATTGTTCTTTCTTATTGCAAGGTAGTACATGGGTTTGTTTTAGAAATGCAAACATTATAGTCATTTACAATGCAGAAATGAAAGCCCCCCATCACCTTCCCCTAAGAGATAACTCTTGTGAGATAAACATGGTTAACAGTTTGTGTCATATATAAAACAGTTTATAGGTGAAATCTACCATAAATCTTTAAACTGGGAAAAACTCAATCCACCTATTTTCAGAGAGATAGAGAATGAGCACTCAAAATAAATAAAATGCAAATTTATGTTTCTTAATTGTGGACTGTTATGGGTTGAATTATGTTTCTCGAAAAGATATGTTGAAGTCTTAACCCCACCTCAGAATGTGACCTTGTTTGGAAATAGAGTCGTTGCAGATGTAACTAGTTAAGAAGAGGTCATACTGGAATAAGATGGGCTCCCAGTCCAGTATGACTGGTCCTTATAAGAAGAGGAGGAGGAAGAGACAGAAATGAAGACACAGGGGGAAGGCCGTGCAATGGTGGAGGCAGAGATTTGAATGATGCTTCTGCAATCCAGTTAATGGCAAAGATTGCCAGCTGTCTCCAGAAGCTGGAAGAGAGGCATGGAATAAATGTTTTCACAGACCCCCAAGAAGGAACTAACCCTGCTGACATCTTGATCTCAGACTTCCAGCCTCCAGAATTCTGGGGCAATCAATTTACGTTGTTTTCAGCCACCCAGCTTGTGGTACTTTGATATGGCAGCCAAGGAAACTAATACATGGCTTGAACTGGACAATATGCTTGTTGCTTTTATTATTCAAAGGGCTAAGACATGAACCCCTTTACTATGTTTACTTTCAAAATAATTCCTAGAACAAACAAATGTGTTCAAACGCAGCAGCAGTCATCTCGTGATATCCTGTATATTTTCTGTGGGTCTCTGGGCTTCCTCTGCTCCTCCTTCGTCAATTGCCTCCTCCTTCCACACATGCCATGAAACCTCCATCCTTATTCTTATCCTAAGTGTGATTTCCAGCACGGTAGGGGCTGGAAGAGGGAGGAGTTGGTCAGGAAGTATGGCGTCCTGGGATGCACCTGTATTAATGATGATTTATCCTCTTTAAAAACCAGAAACAACCCCATGGAAAGAAAGCTCCCAGTAAATCTCAGAGGACCATGCAGTTTCAGTGACAGGTACTTTGTCACCCCTTAGCATTCAGCACCCACCACTTTCTCTTCGAGACTCCACCATTACTGTGACTCAGCTATTATCTGTTTGAGTTTCTATTTCTCCTGCCACTACAAAGCAAAACTTTTCTCTGTGTTTTATTTTTCCCTACATCTTTCTGCTTACAATGTGTGTTTACTGTAGGATGAGGATATTCATTCTGCCAGACAAGACAAGAAAAACAAATAGAATGGATGAAACTCACAAGATATGTTTAGCAGAGACAGCGAGTAAGCAAGTGGCTTGTGAGATGCAGGCAGAATTTATGAGCTGTGTTGAGTCAGTAACCTGCAAAACACATTGAAACTTACAAGAATGATATGGTTCTTTTCCACCCCACTCCCTCACCTTTTTCTCTGTCATCCGTGCAATGGCAACTCCAGACTTGGGAAACTGGATGAGGAACTAGGTTTCTGATTCTGTCTGGGACTGCTCTCCCTTTCACAAGAAGGAGTTAGACAAGAACTACGCAGGCATAGGCATACCCTCTGTAGCCTGGCACACTAAGGGAGGGGTAAATAATTCTGAAGTGTGCCAGCAAAGTAGAGAAAGGGCTTTGCTCTAGAAATCAGATGATCTGTCTTCTGCGTCTGGCTCTACAAATACAAAGAAGAAAGACAAATCAAGAAAACTCCATGATTGGATCTGACACCACTGGAAATAAGTTCCATGCCCCCTGCAACCCTCATTCTCGGTCAGGGGTGGGTGATGAAGTTCTTGTCTTCAGTGGCGGAAGAAGGGATGTCGAGAGGAGGGGTAGGGTAGGTGGGAAAACGGCAGGCAATCCTGTCTTGGGAAGTGGGATCTCCAAGTTGCTAACACTCTCCAAGCTCAGTTCTCTGTGGATTAATCTGAAGAAATGGGCCTCAGCTACCTGGGAGATTCCTGGAATCCTTGCTGATATCTCATAAACCAGTTAGTCTTGGAATCATCCCCATCAGGATTTCAGCTGGAGTGGACAGTGGCTGGTGCTGAATCACAACTGGGGCCAGGGTGAGTTTGTATTCCTCAGCGGGAGCCCTGGAAGGCCCAGGCAGACCAGGTCACTCGATGAACTACAAAATATAGCAAACCTGTGCTTTCCTGGTTGAATGTTTTAGACTTCACTTCTGGTCTTAAGCCAAGGCTTTACTGTTATTAGTGTGCAAACTTGGGGAAGATGTATTTCAGTTTCAGTATCTCCAATGACTATAGAAATATCACCTTATTTACTTCAGCAAAACTGTGGGGAAGATCAAAAGACACAGTCAGAAGCAGGTTGACAAGTCAGAGCCCTACTATGTGAAGCATCATGTTTAGGGCAGACCACCTAGTGTCCCTTTCCAAGTGAACTGTCCCAGGTTTAAGAGGAGTGACATTTATTTGCCAGATAATAGAAAAGGTTTGAGCAGACTAATAGAAGCCTTGGCATATTTTTTTTCCTTAGTAAATTTGGTAGATAAAAATGAAAAGTAGTGGCTATTAATAGCAAATGTTTTATAGACCCTAGCAAAAAGAGAATGTTTAAGTCCTATCACATTAAACACTAAAAGCCTTATTCACGCAACATTATATCCAAGATACTTCAGGCATTTGAGGCAGGAGGAATGCAAATTAAGATTTTCCTCATCAACTCCTGCTTATTCCTCTTGAGCATTTATGTTCTTAGGAAACTCGTTTTAAATGTACCTTAAATGTACATATGTGAAAAAGACTGAATATTTACCAAGAAAAATTTTCCAAACTTAAAGAGCGTGAGCAACCTAGTGAGTGTTAGATCACTACCGCATTGCTTCAAAATTTCTTCTGACCTTTATCAATGATAGATATTTATTTTTACAGCATAGTTGGCACATGTTTACTATTTTGTGTAAGAGTTTCATTTAACGTTTCCCTGTGTGTGGGTATGTGTGTGTGTATTTCCATGCATCGAGAAAGCCCACTGGTTCCCATTTTTGATGGATATTTAGTAAATACAATAATTCGAATTTGGTAATATTTTAACCCCTAATGTCAGCAAGCAATTGATGTTCTTAAAGCTTTGTTGTGTGGGAGAAAGAGAGCAATGATACCAATCCCTCATTCATCTGATTCTGCCAGTCTTCCAGCAAAGCAGGGAGTATCCTCAGTGCCTTTCCTTCACTGTTTACATTTGGGCTCTCTCCATCCTGCACTGCTGTGGACAATCTACACAGTATATTCCCTTTTCTATTACATGTACCTGCATTAGACCTGAATGGATTATCTTCAAACAGTACAAAGTCACTTGGAGGAATCTAAGTAACTACTGTTGGAAAAAGATTAAAAATGTCATCACCAGTTAAATAAGCACTGTTTTATCCATTCCCCAGAATTAAAGTCTCAAAGCAGATGGGGGATTGTTACTTTACCAAAAAAAGAAAATAGCTCTTGGGTTGGTATTTTTAATAATGCTGGAGAGTTTCAAGGCCTGGGAATCAAAGACAAGGGCTACCTGCTTAGTGTTGGAACCTTGGGTCTCCCAGTTCTGCTAGTTGGCTCCTCCTCCATCTGTCCTGCAGTGGCGCTTGCAGAAGGTAAGCAGGGTTCCTCCTGCTTTCTGCCTCTCAGTCCCACCGTGCCACCACACTGCCTCCCATCTGCTCAGGTCCCCACCGCTCCCATTACCTTAGTGCCTTTCTTGTGGGAGCACCACATTATGAAACTTTCAGAGCCTTCCTTGGCTTTCATACACACTTTCCTGCCACACTCCCATTTCTGTAGCCTCTGCTGCATGAATCTGTCCTACAAATAAATGTCTACCTATTCATGATGCTTGGATGTGCTGTTTCCCAGATAACTCGCATTAAGCGAGAGTGGGGAAGAGAACTAACGCTGGGTTCCCCTTATGTGCCAGGCACTGAGACAGGAAAAACGTGCACAAATTGTTCAATTCAATTACACAACTCTGTGAGGCAGCCTTCCTCCCTCCTCTCCTCCCTCTCTCCCTTCTACAAACACTTTAGAGCAACTACCATGTATCAGATTGGATATTCCCTCTAATAAAGAACAAGTATTCACACCTCAGACAAACAGCAGCAGATTAAATGACCAACCCTTAACCCAGTGAGAGGCTCTGGGAGGGCCCCTCTTACGATGAGCACCTTCCCTTGTTGATTCAGGCCCCTGGAGGACTTCTGTGTTTTCTGTCGTTGAAAGAATCCCTTATGCAAGGCAGCGCAGGGCCCAGGACTGCTCTGGTCTGAACTCAGATATGTCTGGCCTGACATATCCCAGGGAAAGGCCCCTGGGAGACGGCGCACACCACCGCTTGGGATGACTTGCCAAGGTCATAGATCTGGTAAATAGTAGGGCTGGGATTTGAGCCCAGGTTCTGGTGGAACAAGAAAGGGAGAGGTGTAGAGTAGGCCGGGTCGGCAGCATCCTCAGCTTCCCATAGCCCACTTGTATCTGGTCCTTGCTTTGCCCCCAAGCTGCCAAATCCCATAAAATCACAAAATGGGCCAAGCTGGGCTAGATAGTCCTTGAACGTGAGGCTTCCTGGTTGCCTGTTTAGGGGGCAGTCTCCCAGATACTGCTTTGGGTAAAAAGTTCTGAAGTCCACAGATGATTTGAGAGCTGCCGCCATCTTTTCCTTCTCTCTTTCTCTTGTATGGAGACCGTGTCTAATTTATGAAGAGTGCAGAATGAATATTTTGGGGAAAAATACTGAAACCATATGTGACCCTACACAGAAACCCCCACACACCCTTCTCTTCTGCACCCAGGGCCTGTCTGGCCTGACATACCCAGGGGAAAGGCCCCCGGGAGATGGCGCACACCACTGCTCTGGAGGTCTGCCTTCCAGTGGGGTCTGGCAGAGGAAGTTCTGGGAGAATAGAGAGAGGATATATCATCGGTTTCTGCCTCTGTCATCTCAGGCTTAACTAGATTAGGTAGCATAGTTCTCATAAACTAAGGCTTTAATATAGACAACTTCAAGAAAGTAATTTAACTCTGTACATTTGATTTGTAAACCTTATAATCTCCCGTGCGTGAGATGAGTCTCATATTGAGGGCAAGTCCCTGTGGCCCTATGATTCATTACACACACAGAGGCACACAGAGGAAAAGAGGGAGGGCGAGAGGGGGAAGGGGAGGGAGAGAGAGAGAAACATCAGGCACCAGACTGTGCTGGGCACTCTGTTGGACTCCATACCAGGCAGCTGTGGGCTCCTTCTTCATGGAACTCACCGTCTAGAGGGGCACAGACAATAAACACTTCCCATCTGGGTAACCTGGAAGTCTTTCCTTAACCCTTCTGTGCTTCAGTTTCATTACCAATAAAAATAGCTTAATAATAGTACCTATCTCATTGGGTGGTTGAGAGAATTAAAAAAGATAATCTATGCATGACGTTTAGACTTGTAAGAGCTCAATAAAATTGGTTGTTAGTAGCATTAAGGGCAGTCCAGAGTACTGTGTCAGTACATAGAAGGGACATCTGCCCCACATGTGGGGCTTTCAAGAAAGGAGTCTTGAAGGAAGTCTTATCTAATGTGTGAGTCCTGGAAGGCTAGGAAGAGAGAACCAAGCACAGAGGGGCCAGGGGGAAATAGTTCCAGTATTGCTAACACCGCATGCAAAACCTCAGGGCTAAATTCATCATATCATATCCAAAGGAGACCAACAAACACCAAGTATTACAGTTACACATTTTCATGTAACAGGTAATCCCCAAATTTAGTGACTTAAAATGTACTACACACCAGCAGATCAGTAGCAATAACTACTCAGCACCTGGTACGATGCTTATTCGACGCACATTCAACTTCAGCGAAATAAGTCATTTTCAGGGAAAAAGTAGAGCCTTTCCTCTTTGACCCTCTGCCAGTACAAAAGTTTATGGGGGCAGTGAATAAACAGTCAAATAAAAAATTCTAGCAAAATATGACAAGTAAATACAAAGAGGACAAAATGGCAAATAACACTCCACGTTTCATCATTTTGCTTGAATGCAGCTCTTTTTATTTATTTATTTTTACCTTGTCAGCTCCTCTTAGTTTCTTTCTTTTCCTTTTCTATTATTTATCACTTAAGCTCTAACCCTATGATTTATTTATTCAATGAATGAGTCGAGGGATGCATTTCTCTCACTGCCACATACCAAATGAGAACGCATTGTACAGTTAAACTCTTTCTACTGAATTCCCTTCCTTCCATTGTTTTTTTTTTTTCATCCCCTAGGGTGATTGAACTTTTTTTTAGATTCATAAAAGCAAGAAAACAAGAGTATAAAATATCCTCCTCATATGCAGAGATAACCACAAATCAATTCTTTTCTAAGGCAATTGAAACAAATTCTTCCACAAACAGAAAAAAAAAAAATCCTCCAAGGGCCAGAAATGAGCACGAAGAGGTACACGTCCTCGAAGCGGACTCTTCTGATACCTTTGATTCTGTAAAAGTTTAGTCATTTCTACAACAGCCAGACTGCAATTTGTCTGGGATGTGGGTAGTTTTTCTTTTTGGGGGGTAATAACTGGAATTTGATACCAGAAGAAGTCCAAGGTCAAGTTACAGAGGGGAAAGTGGAGAAGACCTCACTGGGGCCACCTGCTCACCAGGACTGACCTGGGCTCTTGTTCCCCATGACCGTGATCATAAATGATGATCTCATTTTCTTTCTCTCCGCTCTTTCACTTTATATCAAGAGGCTGTCCCAAAACCTTGCCATTCCACCCCTCTGGGCATACACATCTGCTGGCCCTGGGTGACTGCAGCAACCTCTGGCCAGGGGCCCTGCCTCCTCATTGTCTTCCTACATCTTCAGTAGTGTTTCCCAGAATCTCATAGGGAGCTTCTTTAAAGTACAGATCCTGACTGGGTAGGTTTGTGGTGGGGCCCTAATATCTCATTTTGAATAAGTGCCCTACCTGACTGCAATGACTGGCCATGTAGGGAAACCCTAATCTGCAGGCTACTGTTGCTGTTCAATGTCATCCTCCACCACAGGAACCTCCATGTCCCCAGCCTCTCCTGACAGCCCTCCTCTCCCACCCCCGTCAACAATCTGGGTCCCCTGAACCTACCCCTATCCCTGCAGACCTCCAGGTCTCGCCACAAGCTCTTCCTCCAGCTCCACTGTCTTGACTGCTCAGTTGCTAATCAACAGACAAGGGTTGGTTACATCTGGACTTCCTCTCAGAGCCTTCCTCGCCTGCCCTGGCCTTTCTCTCTTAGATGTCCTCTTCTAGGTCTCATGGTGGCTTGTGCATGCCTAGCTGACTGCACCTAACCCTCTAGCCCTAGGGCAAAGGCTGGCAAACTTTTTCTGTAAAGGAATAGACAGTAAATATTTCAGGTTTGCAGGCCGTTTGGTCTCTGTTGTGACTGCTCAGTTCTGCTGTTGTCATAGACAATATGTAAGTGAATGGGCATCGCTGTGTTCCAATGAAACTTAGTTTACAAAAGCAGGGAGGGCAGTGTCTGGCCCAAGGGCCATAGTGTTCTGACCTCTACTCTAGGATCCAACAGACTCAGTTTGTATCTGGGCTCCGTGTTTAACCTTCTGTCAGTTAGCTAAACTTGCTAAGTCTCAGTTTCTGTATCTATAAAATACATATAATAGCAGAGTCATTTCAGTATTGTCTTAGTCCATTTCCTGCTATAGTCCATACTCTGCTATATTTTCTCCTATATTCTGCTATAGCAAGATACCTTATAGTGTAATTTATAAACAACAGAAATTTATTGTTCACTGTTCATGGAGACTGGGAAGTTCAAGATCAAGGTGCCGGCAAATTTGGGTCTGGTGAAGGCCTCTGCTTCGTAAATGGTGCCTTGTTGCTGCATTCTCACATGGGGGCAAGGGAGCTCTTTTACAAGGGCACCAATCCCAGCCATGAGGATGGAGCCCTGATGACTTAATCCCTTCTCATCGGCCCCACCTCTTCATATTAACAGTGGGTATTAGTTCCAACATATGAATTTTGGGGGGACACCAACATTCAGACCATTGCAAGTATTAAATAAGATAATGCTAAATAGGATACTTGGTGTTTGGTAAGCACATGGTAATATTTGCTTTCTATTATTATTATTAATTATTGTGAGCTTATTTGTTTATCTTCCCAGCTAGACTTTACATTTTTTGAGGCTGAGCTGGTGCTTTTCACCTCCAGAGCCCCAGTTATCCACCTTTATCTATTTCTCTGTCTTTAATAATAGAACAGTGATAGTTGGGCATAGGGCTGCCCAGCCAGGGACTGCACTTCTTAGTCTCTGTTGCAGCCTGGTATGGCCATATGACTAAGCTCTGGACAATGGGGTGTGAGAAAGAAGTGATATTTGCCACCATCGTGCCAACTTCTCCCAAGGGATGTATGTGCCTTCACTTGGTCTTTTTTCTTCCCTCCAGGTGACAGGTGGCAGGATTAGGGGCAGCTACCTCGGACCCCAGGATGGAAGCTGCATGTTGAGAATGACCTAACTTTCCCCCAGCCCTGGACTGCTTCCCTCTGGATTACTACATAAAAGGGAAACACTTCCATCTTAAGTCACCAAATTTGGGACTCTGTGACCACAGCTGAGCCCATATCCTGCTCTGTTAAGAAGAGCTGATGCATCCACTCATTCTTGTTGGCTCTGCAATATATGTTACCAACATGAGACCATGACCTCTTTGCTGCTTTCTGCTCCGCTTTCCTTTGAGCTCTTTAGCAGTCAGGCTTAGTAATGCTATCCTCAATTTCTGCCTCTGGAATCTTTGGACTTTGTACTTCATGCATGCTCTTTCTTATATTCCTCCAGGTATTAGGTCATCACTAATGACCTAATTTAGTGGTTTAGCTCATCACTCTGCCCTAACTCCCAACCATTTCCTTGAGTGGAAATTCTGTATGATTTCCCTAGGAAATCATATAGAAGCCAGTCTTGCCCCCTAGACGTTTGACTAGAGCTGGGCTGGATAATCTCTGCCTACTCCCACTCCTCCTAAGGAATTGCATGGAAGGAATTAGTTGAAAAAACAATGAATGAACAGTGTATGCCAATTAATTCCAACCATCTAACATTATTTTTAAATGATGGAATTTTCTCTTTCCACATGCCAATGAACTTGAGATTCTAGGCGTTTCCCCTGTGATGAGTAATTTCATGAGCTCAATTTGATGGCTAAGGAATGTGGGGGAGAGTGAAGCAGGTGACAGACATAATTAACCAGGGGACAAGAGATTGTCCTCTAGTTGCAGCAGCAGGCTGGATAGCACAGGCATTGACTGACTCACACTGCCTCCTGATACAGAAGTCTTTATTTCATGTTCTGGCAGAGCAGGTATGTGGGCTGAGTAATTATAAATGCTTTTCAGAAGTATGGAGTTTAAAATAATTTCCTCTTGTAGTTTTCATAACAACTGGTGTTTGGCTTTTTACTTCTCTCAGTAGGCAGCAGGGCCAAGATGATGGATGTTTTCAGAACCATGAGCCTGGGAGTGCACCCTACATGGCTGGCAGGTGAGAGACCCAGATTCTCACCTTGAGTAGGGAGAGAAGGGCATCGAGTTGATCAGAATTCAAGAACGGCCTGTCTGGCCTGTTCATGAACAGGGAAAGGAAACGGAAGAACATTCTGTCTCTTGTGGCCTCATTGCTGCTGGAGAGCAGAATTCACCACAGTGAACACAACTCTCTTTTTCTGACAGAATCAATGAGAAGTAACTAGGATTGAGGTTTCTCTCCTCATCTCCTAGCATCTTTAATCCGCTAGGCTGCAAGATGGCTGAGGAGCAGAAGATGTGATTTTGTCCAGTTTTACTAAACAATAGCTTTTCTTCATCTTAAAATATAATAAGAAAGCACTATAATGCTTAGATATTTCTGGAGCCAACATGAAGGTAACTCAGATAGAATTCCCATATTTTGTATGCATCATGAAAATCTTCCTCTGTGCTTAAGGGAGGCTTTATGTGCAGTGATAAATCCAGACAGCGGGAAGCAGGGCGGGTGAGTGAGGGTAGGGTGACAGCTTTGATACTGCCTGTGCTGTTTGTGGGTTAATAAAGAGTAGCCAAACCTGATATACAAAATCATCTCAAAGGGAGAAATGAAGTGCATATAAGCTTGAGAGATGGGAGCCGCTTTGCTCTCTAGTGAATATGCATTTTCAGCAGCTAGATTAAGGATTCATTTTGTCCTTGACACAGCACGAAATTCAATCTGCGCCTACTTACCCTACAGACAACAGCCTGCCAGGGGTCGTGCAAAGATTTTATAATAGGATAGGCAACAGCCTTAGCTAGCAAAATAAACATTTGGGAAATTGTATTTCAGAATTGCTTCTCTCTCCTCACCCCCTCCCCCAACCCGTCATGCAATTCTGATTCAGTGAAATGCAGCATTTAATATGTTGGAAATAATTTTCGAACAGATGGGGGAAGAAGCAGGAGGGCAGCATCCCTTGCTGGCCTCAATGATCTTTCCACCTCCTCTTCTTTTTCAACAAACAACTCAAACAGAGATTGTTTTTTCCCTTGAAAGAAAAAAAGAAAAAAAACAAAACCAGCATGAAAGTGTTTTTGGATTTGCTCTTCGTCTTCCTTTGACATCTTTCTAAGTTGAGGTCTTTCTTGTGGCTTGAGAAGGTCGATTTGAACCTAACTACTGAGGTTTAGATATTTCGGAGAGACGCTCAGGTTGTTTAAGAAGAAAGGGAGCAGACAGGTCGGAATGAGACTCAGAACCCTTTGTGTCTGTGGAACCATGAGAGAGAGTCTTCATACTCTCTTTATTGAACTACAAATATCTTTCCAGATGAATACACTCCTAATCTAATTAGCTGTAAACAGGACTCCCAGGTGCCCCACTACTTAAGCAGAGGATGGCAAGAGCAGCAGAGGAGAGGGGCTGCTGCAGGGAGAATGCCTGACAGTGGATTCCTTTTCAGCGAATACAGCTGGGATGGGGTCATGTACGCACACATGTGTTTTCTGCCTTATAGGGAGACAAAGGCAAAGAAGTATCAAGTAGCCTCATAGAAGGCAGAAGGGCCCATTATGAAACAATGCCCACTTGTTTTTCTACAGCATTTACTGTGCTTGCCAGACAATACGATCAGGTCCTTGGTGCAGCAAAGGAATGGAACGAAACATGTCTGGGCTTCCTGAAGGGTCTTGATTTGTAAATGCATTCCTACCATCAGACCCCAAGGGAGACTCCTGCTGGTGTTTGAGGTCTTTAACTGGCACATGAGGCAGGCAGTACTCATAGGGTGCAATGAGACAACTCCTTCCTTTTTCCCACTGCACACTCAACTGTGGTGCTAATTTATCCCTTGCCCTGGAAGAAAATCCAGACCAGCCCAATTATGCACATGCTCATTCGCAGAAACATACACTCTTCTGGTTATATTCAATTCCATTTCAGAAAAGAAAAATGTTCAGTCTTCACAATTTTAAGTAAAACTTCTTGCTCCCTGTCCATCCTGGGCTTGAGGCTGATTATCTGCACCCAGGGATGGGAATGTGGTCCACTTTCTTTGTCTACTTGGCCAGCTTTTCCTTCCACTTGCTGGCTGAGGCTTGCGGTGGAGGGAGAAGAGGTACAGTCGGGTGTGATTGCCTCTAGCCGGGCAGATATCCAAAGCTGACTTTCTATAATGAGGGCTGTTGTGGGGCTCTTGAGAGGCACTGTGGGGAACAGGTGACTGAACTTGCCATGGTGGAGTGGGTGCATTCTCTGCACTCCACTAGTCACTTAAATTTGCTGCTTCAGCCCTGCTCAGCTGGAGGTTAAGCCCTGTGAACTCACCTTGCCCCTGCAGGCCATCCTCTGCAGGATGTCCAGTGGCCCAGGCTGGCTCTCCCTTCCTGGGGCTCATGTCCTTGTCCAGGGCCCATGCTCTTTCTGTCCTGCTGCCTCGGTCACTGCTCTTACATTCCCCATGGGGGTGTCCAACACCAGTCCTCTTGGGCTCAGTCTCTGCAGACCCCTATCCAGTTATCTTAGTGGCGTCTTTACAGTGAGGGGGAAGCACACTCACCTTCCCTGACAGGGAAAGCTGAGCCCCACTGTCCCTCTGACACTGGCCATTCCCAGCCTCAACTCTTCTGGACCTTTGATTCTGGAGATAAGTGACAGGTTGCAGAATTGGCTTCACTCCCTTCCTTTGCAGGCTCTGTGGACATGGTCTCATCTTTCACTTGGAAGAAATATTGGTGGTGGGAAGGTGGGAATAATTTGTCCACATTGTCTCAGGCCTTAGCTAAAATGTAGGTAGAAATAAATAGTCCAATTTTTAACATTTATAAAAATGATTCCCGATTTCTGACAAGGTAGCCATCATTATTTATACTTTATAGATGAGGAAACTAAAGCTCAGAGTAAAGAAGTGAGTGTAGGTGGCTCAGCCAGGATTTGAACACTGGTCTGTTTGAGTCAATGTCCGAGACTATTCTACATGTAAGTTAGGGGCTTGAGATTCTCCACTGGGCACTGTCATGACTGTGGAGTGAGCTTGGCATGTGGCTATCAGTAGGGTGGCCAGACATCCAGACTTGTCTGAGCCAGTCCAGGTTAATGCCTGTTGTCATGGCATAATTATGGTAGCGATCCCTCTTAAAGTGTCCAGTTTGGACAATAAATTATATGCTCAGCATAACTATTAATATTAGGAGCTGGTGGGGGGGCCTCTGGTACAAAGAGACAAAAAGCACCAGAAGTTTCCTAACAGGGATGGCTCTTTAGTAGTCTCCAAAGGCTGGCTGAGACCCTGTGGGAAGACCTGCAATTGGCTATGAGCTCTAGGCAGTCTCCCCCAGAGGCAAGGATGCTGGGGGACAGCCCAAGGTCAACCTCAACCCGGCGAGTCATCTGGCTGGGGTAGGGTGGCATCTTGAGGAACCCTCATAAAGTATACGGGATGGGAAGGATGCATCGTCCACTGTTGATTCCAGACTTCTGAGTTTGTTCATCTTGTTTCTTCCCCACTGTACTTTTCTAGCTTAGCACACTTTTACTGGAATTACAACTAGAATTTTCCTAGCTGGTCTTGCTGCCTGATCCCCTCTCTCCCCCTAAACCAAATAAATCCATCCTGCCCACTGAAATCAGAGTAAATGTTCTAGAATTCAAATCTGCCCCCTTCTCAGTTTAAAACCCTTCAATGGCTCCTGCTTGCCTTCAGGTTAAACTCCAGCCCTTTGAGATCTGCCTCCCATGCACCTCTCTAGGCTCTTGTCTCACTGTCCCACCTGGTGCTGGATGAGCTTTAGTTCAGCTGCACTGAGCTCCTCCTCAGAAGGCTGGACCCTCTTGCTTTCAAGCCTTTGCACATACTCTTTCCTCTGCTAGGGCACACCTTCCTAGGTTGACTGGGACCTGACTACCTCCAGCTCTGTTCCCCTGCTTTGAACACAGTGTCTCTCCCTTCAGGCAGCCTTTCCTCCAGTTTGCGGGGGAGCATGTGCACATTACAGCACTAATGGCTCTAGAACTGCTACTGTTCATCTGCATTGCCCCATGGGGTTTTAAGCTCTATGGGCACCAGGGATCTTTCCATCCTTTTCCCCATTGTCATCCGATCACAGGGCTTGGCACATAGTAGACCTGGCTAGCATTTGTTGAATTAATTGTTGCATGAACAGTGCTGTGCTGCTGGGCCTGCAGAGATGTGACTCTAGAATTTTTGCCTAAGTTAGAACTGACATTTTGTTTACACTTGCCACAAGCACGAAAAACCAGACAATGGAAACACGAGGTGTCTGAGCTCAACACACCTCATGGCTATTGGCTAAGCCTGGTATTCTTACCAAGGCTGACTCCTTGCACAAATGAAGAGATTCTGTAGATAATAGTTTTTAAAAATTGGAAGGTTTTTTTCTTTTTTTCTTTTCTTTTTTTTTTTTTTTAAGGAGAATGCTCCATAATAGCAAAAAAAAAAAAAAAAAAAAATCGGTTTAACATCCTGCTGTAAGTGGGTGGTTTAGTAGATTATTGCATGGCCCCTGAAAAGGTCATTACAGAGCAGCAATAAATATAATGAGTATAAAAACAAAGTCGTAATGAGGAAAATACTTATGAATTGAATAAAAGGAGAACTGCCAATTGCAAACTTGCTCTTCTTGTAACAGCATGACGTGTGTATATATAATATACATATATGCATACAAGGAGGAGTGCTGGAAAGAGTGCAAAAATACTGTGAAAAATTTAAGATGGTGGGGTTATTTTTTACTTCTTAAAATTAGCTCTATCATTGGCTTTATAACTTTTTTTTAAAAAAAAGAATATTACAGAATATTTCAAAACAAGCCTGATACTCCAAAATGTTAAGGTGACTCTCTCTGGGTGGTAGTATTAAGGAGGAATTTTAATAATTTCCAAATAATTTCTGTATTTTCACATTTTCTCAATCATATATTTAACATATATAATTAGATAAAAACAATAAAGCATATTCACTCTCTTCCTTCTCCCACTCTGGGCAGTCATGCCTCCTTCCCCCATATCTTGATTGTGGTCACATGACTGGCTTTGGCTGTTGGGTTGATGGTGGACAGGGCACAGATTGCCTTGTTGCACTTTGACATCACCATGACAAGAAGACGCTCTGGATAGATTGCCCAGCCAAGAAAAATGAGAGACACATGGCACACACCTGGGCCCAGCCTGAAGCTTGGTGCCAAGACCAACATAGCTCAGTTGAAAACAGCTGATCCCAGAGCACCCCGGATGCACGGGTGAGAAGAAATGATGATTGTTTTAAGTCACTGGAGATTTGGAGTGGTTGGTGGTTATTATTTTGACAATAACTTGGTGATAAAGCTTCATTTTCAGTATCAACATCCTAAGCAAAATAGATCTCTTATTCTTGTCCCATCTCCTATTCTTACCAAGTGGCCAGGCTGAGAGTGGCTGGGCCAATTTTAAGCTTGGAGAGGAATGTTAATCTAGAGAGATTTTAATAACCCCGGAACACTAGAGGCTTAAAACAGGTGACAAAATGACGCTGAAACTGTAGTGTTGTTCCTCCTACCCAAGATGGTAATCTTATCAAGATTACCATCTTGATAAGACTCGTGAATTCCAATGAACTGTTATGCCTGATTTGGGTTTCTCATCAGCCCATTCTCACAGGCATTTCTCAAAACAATTTACTGCCAAAACGTGGGAGTGGGGAGTAACCCAAACCAATACCAACAAATGCTGTTCGACAGCACTTGAATCAGTTCATTGCTGCAAACAGCAGATGAAAACGATTGCAATCTAAATTTTACTTGTTAAGTCTCTAGGATGGGGCCGGCTGCTGGGCTTGCTGGAGTGATTTTCTTAAAATGTCTACTGGGTGGGCCCCTCTTTTTCCTGGAGGATTAACACACTGCAGAGTGAGCCACTGTCCTCCTGGAGAAAGTGTGGGCCCCAGGTTACGAAGACACTCCTTTCCTCAGCCTCTGAGGCCAGGAGCAGGAACAGGGAGGACAAGTACAAGGATTTCAGGCAACCTCATTAAGGATCACCACTGCACTGCCAGAGCCGTGAGTCAGTCTACTTTGTCTGGTTGGAATTCAACATACTGGTCCGCAACATTTTCATAGCCCTTAGCTCATTGAAGCACACGGCCCTTCCTGACACTGTTACTATCATCATTTACAGAGTCTCTGGTTAAGCGGCTTGTTCAGGATTACGCTGACAGGCAGTCATTCCACCACCTGTTAGTTGTATGACCTTGGGCAGTCCACACAACCTCTCTGAGAATCTGTAAAGTGAGGCAGTGTTGTAATAACACTTACCTTAGAGGGCTTTTGCAAAGATTAAATTAAAAAATGCATTGGTTTTCCTTAACTGGTTTCCTTAGCTATTTGCTTAAAACAAATAGAACAAACAAATCTCCAAAATCTTGAACCACGATATTTGGTACATACATAATACAAATTCAGTGAAGAAAAATGAGAAAAAAAAAGTTACCTATAATTCTACCATCCAAAGATAGCCAATGGTAGGTAACATGCTGACCTACAACTTTCCAATTATTTTTTGTTTGCACACAGACACACATATATTCACAAAATTGGCTCATACATACTATTTTGTAACCTGCTTTTGTTGCTTAACCGATTATCATAAACATATTTCTTGCCCATAAATATGTCTATTAATATGTGTATTAACTGGTTGCACAAAATTTCATTGTACAAATACAGTATATTTTTACATCCCCTATTTTTTGATTTTTAGTTTCTTTCTTCATTTTTGCTCTTATAAATAAATACCTCTGTGATGAATATTCCTGTACATATATTCTTGAGCAGATAATTGATCATTTTAAAAGGTAAATTTGCAGATGTGAAATTACAGATGTGAAATCTGCAGATGTGAAATTTTTAGTTAAAAATCACAAATATTTTAATGTTGCCTTATACATGTTGCCAAATTGCCTTTCAGAGAAGTTCTAGTAATTTCATCTCTTGTTGGTGAATTAACATGCCTGTTTCACCATATTTTTGCTAAAACTGGGTCTTTATCACTTTTAACCTTTGTTTGTTTGACAATGATAAATGAATTGCATTGTTAATTTGTTTCTTACTGCTGAAAATGAAACTTTTATATTTACTGGTTATGTTCTTGATCATTAAAAATTAGATTTTTTTCTTATTGCTACATAGAAACTCTATTAGAGGATTTAAATCTTGCCTTATATTTTGTAAGTATTGTTCTACTTTTACATTTGTCTTTTAATTTTGTGAATTTTTTTGACATTGTACACACTTGAAAATTGTATGTAATTATATCTAGTTTTTTTGTGTGCTTCCTTTTACAATATTATGCTTAGAGAGACTGGAGTATTTCTTAAAATAATTTTTTTTCTGGGAAGGCATATGTCTGGTATGTTTTCTGAGTCTTTGAATGACTGAGAATAAGCTTCTGTAGTCCTCATGTGAGAACAATAGCTTGGCATACAGCACTTTCAACACAATTTTTCCTTCTTAAAATTCTGTAGAGAGGCTGTTCCGCTTTTTCCTGAAATTTAGTGTTTAGTGATAAGTCTGATGCCAGATGGATTTTCCCTCCTAGTATCTTCCCTCGTTGTTGGTTTGTTGGGCGGGATGATTCCAAGATTTTTCTTTATCCTTGGAATAAATAAGGAAAAGCAGGAAACACAGAGAGTCTGTTTTATACCCTGGCCTGGCACGTAGTGGGGGTTGTGGGCTGAAGACGGATTTCCCCAACTCAAGAAAATTATTTTGTATTACTTATTTAGCCACAGCTTCCTCTCTGCCTGATGTCTTTTCTTTTTCTGCAGTTTCTATTCAATCGCCAGGACCTTTCCTGCATGCCTCTCCTCTCTTCCCTCGTGATTTTCACATCTAGCCTTTCTCCTGAGTTCCAGAATTTCCCCAGCTGCCTGACCGCTTTGCTCTCCTGTTTTCTGCACCATCCAACTCGCAAGTCAGTATTGCCACTGTATTTTTAGATCAGGTAGTTGTTTCACCTTAAGGCAGTCTTCCCTGATTTCTGAGTTCTTCTTTTTCATGTGTGCAATTTCCTCTCAATTATTGTTGAGAACCTGAAGTTAACATTTTGCAAAATGTCACTCTCTTTCCTCCCATAAGCGTTTTTCAAAACAGCGCTCTTCATTTGTATTCTTGAGCAGTTTTCATATGTATCCGGATGTGTTTCCCCACTTGCTCATCTTTACAGAGGGAGATCTATGCTTGCCCAGTGCGGGGGCTTGAGAGAGGTTCAACCAGAGACTGTTTGAGTTCATGTTCAATTTATTTAATCTAGGAAGAGGAGGTCAAGGAAAAAATGATAATTTCTGCGGGTTAATTTCTCTGGATCAGTTTCAGTTTTCTGGGAGAGGGAAGAGGGAAGCACATCCATAGGTGGCTGTATGACAGGGCTTCCCCACCATGCCCATGTCCCTTTCTCGAGGGCAGGGGCACCACCCCCTTCTGTAATGGACACGGTGGCTCTTGGGACGAGTCTGTTGTGGCACTGCCCCACATTTTTTATTGTGTTGTTTGATAGGTCCATCCAGAAGTAATGGCTGTGAGCTGCTATTCCCTGTGCAGTGCGTCAGACCCGGGCAGGGCTTTATGTGTGTGCAACCAGTGGGTCCCATGAGGTCCTTCGCTTAGAAAGGGCCCTGCACTGGGTTTAATGCTCTGCTGCCCCACCTTGAACTTCTTAACAATCTTATTTTTGAATTTGTGTTATGTGAATGAAGTCCAGTGGGCCAACTGAGCATGTGTGAGCGAGGGGACTGGAAACAGGGTCGACTCTGGATCCTGTCTCCTGCTACCTCTCAAGATGGGTTCCTGGCCACTCACTTCCCAGCCTGTCTTCTCCTTCTTGCCCTGCGACTGCTGCACCCTCCAACAAAGTGGCAACTAAATGGTGTCAGTGGGGGAGGCCTGTGTTCCAATGTTGCCCTTTGGTCCTTTTGGGAATCTGGGCACAGGCAAGAGGAGGATTGGGGTTGGGCATGGTGGCAGCTGTCACCTGCCCCAGCCGGCAGTGCTGGCATCTGGTGGGCAGAGGAGACAAACTCATTACCCATCCAAATAATTAGCATGTTCCAGCACAGAGGTTTGAAGACTTTTGGGGGTCACCTGACTGCTGTGGACTGGGGAGACAGGCCCTGGGAAGGAGAGATTCCTGGCTTACCTGGGGACCCATGGAACACTGGCAGGAGGAGGAACCCAGCAGCTCTCAGGCCTGAGTGTTTCAGGATGGGAGCCTTAGTGCCTGGGAGGGTCTGTAATTGCCCTAAGCATCTCCTGGCCTGAGGAAGTGTTCAGTCTGGTGGCCTTGTGCTCCTGGGAAGCCTCTATTCCTCCTTCCAAACTTCCCGAGTCTGGCTTGCCTTTTCTGTCTTCTGGGCAGCTGAAAGCACCCTCCAGGGAAAAGCTACTACATAAGAATTGTGTAATTTCAGTGATTCCACCTGCATAGGAGTTCAGTGCTGTTACAGTGGCATGTAAAACTGGCATTGCATAATGTGACGATGAACATAACATTTGTGTCAATAATTTAAAAATTTAACTATTTTTTTAGAATGGCATTAAATAGCAAATAAGAAAATACCATGACATATTGAGGGAGACTGCCAAAGAAAAGTGCTTTATATTTTAGCACCTTTAACGGAACTTTCGAACAAGGTTTGCTGAGGGCGCCCGTACTTTTATTTTGCACTGAGCCCTGCCAAGTATGTAGCTATCCCTAGGCACAGGTTTTGTTACATTTCCTTGTGATAACTTATGGCCACAGGAAGCCCCAGCTGCAGGTGACCCATCTGATACCACTGAACCCCCTGCTTGTGTGTGTGGCATTCAGACTGCCCTTCCCTGCACCCTCCAGCTCCCACCCTTTGCCACACAATCTCCCCAGGTGTTTGCACAATTTGAGAGGAAGATAATGGCCCTCCTGATAATGCAGCAGGTGTGTGCTCAGGTGATGAACTGGTAATATACACGGTTGCCATTATATGTCTACCCCATATTTAGGAGTCATTCATCTGAGTAATGCATACAAATCTCTCTTATAGTGCCTGACACCTGATCTAGAGTCAATAAATGTTGGTTTCCTTCCCCTTTCTTTGCCTTCTCTGAGTCTGTCATTGTTTGCAATTTTGCCTTGTGGCCTTCTTCTTTTTTTTTTTTTTAATTAAAAAACCCTCCCAGACAGTCTCATCACTCTTTGGGAATGGATGGCGGGTTTGTCTGTCCCCTCACGCCTTCCGTGGAGGACAGCAGAGGCCATCAGGAGCCGAGCAGCCTGCTCTGCCCAGAGCTTCTTGCTTGCTCAGATGAAAAACAAGCTGGACAGTTCCCAGAGTGCCTCATCCTGACCTCCACGGGGAAGCCGGCCCAGTGGGCTTTGTCCTTTCTGTGCATTCTCCACCTTCTTGACTCCCCACTGCTGCCTTCAGGGTTCCTGGCAGCAGCTGGGCTGAGGCTGGGGAGGTGAGTAGAAGGAACCTTTTGCCATTTATCTAGGACTGAAATGACTGTGGATATGCCTTTCATGGCAGATTTTGCTAAAGAGGGAAATTTGCACCTGTGTGGAGTTGGCATCCCATTTAGAGAGAGCAAGAGGAAACAAAAACAAAGGCCAGCACATCTGGAATGATTACTGCCAAAATTACTTACCATAGACATCTGCGACGCTGTGATCCATTCAGGAGAGATGTGAAAATGAGCCCCAGCTGAGTCTCCCAGCAAAATGATTCCCCTGGGCTGTGAACCTAGGCAGCACAATTTATTCACATTATTTATGCACTCAAGTAGTTTGGAACCTCCAGACTGGGTAGTTATAAGAGCGGATACCCTAGTGTGTATTCCAGGCACCGAGCATTTTCACAGTAATGCATTACCACTTTTCGCATGTTTGAGAGTGAGGGGCGTAGCATTTCGGAGCTGAATGAGATTTCCAGGCCATTGGAGCTGCTAGCTAAGATGTAGAGATGCAGGTGTGTTTCCCAGCTCAGCATAAAACATCTTGAGTGAATGATGGATGAATAAGTGAATCAACGCTTTATCTGAAATCCGAAATATACCCAAATTTTGGTTCTGGAAATTGCTTTCTTGAAAACACACCAATGTCCATTACAATTCACTTTAAGGGTTAATGATCTTATGGAGCAATTTTGATTTTTCAAGGATGTTATGGTCTTTTAAAGCCTTTAATCCATACAGGCAAAAACACTGGACAGATGATTCTGACTGATGGAGAGACGGAGATAGAAAGGTCTGCATGCAGCCCTGTTTGTTTGGAGGTTCACAATCACTTCATCTGACTCTGAGGCCCATCCACATCAGTCACCTGTGAACTCATTCTTCCAAATTCCTTAAGATCCTGAAAGACTCAATTGATGCCTCCCAGAGGCAGAGAGAGGCACCTCCTTTTTCCACTTCCAAACTCCTCAAGTCACGCAAGAGGGTGGCCTAGTCTCACTGCAGTGGCTCCCCAGGCTGGGCTTCATGGAAACCACTATTTGGCCACAGAAATGGGGACTGAGAAGGCCCAGGACATCCTGGAGGGCACAGGGAGAGTGCGATGTGGGGAATCTAAGAGGCTTTGCACCAGGGTTTCACCTAGATCTGCATATATTTCATTCATTGGTTTAGTTGTTCATTCATTCTTTATTCATCCAACAAATATTCCTAAACTGCATAAATATGTAATGAGCCTTTACATTTTCTATTCCTCTTCCTGCCCTCTGAGGGCTTAAAGACAATTAGGCTTTAAGTTGATATACAGCAAAGACTATATACTTTTTGTCCAAGAAAACTCAGAGCCAAGTATAACCCTTGGTTAGAATTGGACTTGTTGTTCAGAAAATACCTGTTGAATGAATGAATGAATGAATGAATGAGGTGACTGTGAAAGTAGGGAGAGAAGCATTGCCTAAATATAAAACAGTTATGTTACCATCAAGCGTTGGCATCACCAGGAGCATATTTTCAGTAATGTGTGGGGTGGTGAGGTTTCCCCAATGGAACTGGTGGCCCAGATGTTTGTGCCATCTGGGCACTTAGAGCACAGAGCTTTTGCCCAGCTATTTTTGGGAAGCCCTCACAAGTTATAGTCTGGTAGTCTCTCTGAAGTCATTCAGACATTCAGATATGCATCTTTAGCCTAGTGGACACAGAGACTCACCCACCAGCAGAAGTCCGGGTGTCTGACCTTGTAGTGTAATTAGAGGAAAATACAAAAGATTAAAAACTTCAGTTATGATTGCTGCCTATTTTCTTATTTGGAAAAGTGCTGGATTTCCATTGCTCTTTTATCCATTTTGCAACCTAATCGTCAAGTAGAAGAGTCAATTAAACAAATTGTTTTGCTTTTTTAAGATTCTGCCCTCTTTCCTCCTTTTCTGAACCTTTTAGATACTTTATTTTTTCTGCTCTGTCATAAAAATAAATGTAAGTTGGTCAGCATAGAGTAAATCCTAGCATCAAGCACGTTCTGACTTAGGTGGTCTGCTCACTTCAATTTGACTCAAACTAGAAAAGAATATCTATCGTTATAACCACAATGACATCCACAATTCATACCTTCACAGAATTTCTTCTCATATGGAACTCCATCTTTTGGATCAACACCCTTTAAAAAAGAAACGATGTGATTAGCAGTTTGGTTTTAAATTTATGAGACACATATACTAAAGCTCTCCTAAATGGCTTTGAAAGCACAAAGGCAAATGAGTAGATAAAACCCTTTAAAGTTTCTTAAGCCCCTAATTCAACATAGCAACGCCCTGTGCGAGCGAGTCGGGTTTGGGAGGAACTGAGGGTGGGAGTAAAGAGAGCCAGACGCTGAACCATTTCATTCAGGGAGATGCTGGGTAGGGTTCTGGGAGAGGTGCCTGGACCAGGGGTCTCACCCCTCAGAGCATGGAGGGTCCACTGAGTGACTGGACACAGGGTCTGGGCGGATTCTGCAGTCTCTGAGCTGGAGGTCTAAGTGTCCTGACATCTTCAGTACCTAAGATTGATGCTTCTAAAGAAGCAATTCTCAAGGGGTCCATTTTGCACATTCCTTTACCCCCTGAGGACATTGGCAATGTCTGGAGACATTTTTGGCTGGGGGTGCTACTGGCATCTAGTGGATGGAGGTCAGGGATACTGCTAAATATCCTCCAGTTTGCAAGACAGCTCCAACAACAAAGAATTATCCAACCCAAACATCAATAGTGCCCAGATTAAGAAACCTGGAAGTAACATTGGGCCTGTGAATGGGACTGAATTGGCACAGTTGGGACATCCTAAAACCTAAACTTAAAGCTACCCCTTAGTGGAACTGCTAGTCCTTGGAAGGATTATTCATAGTATTCCAAGATGAAAGCACTTGCTGATCAGAGATGTGTTAACAAGAGCATGCTCACTCTCCAGTCTTGAGAGCTCCCCATGCCCATTAAAACATGAAAGAACCTATTAACATCACACTCAACCCTGGGGTCCCTGGGACACAGTATGGGCAAGATTGGACTTCATGGTAAGACTCCCTCTGAGTTTATGATGTTGTGGTTCTGTGAGTGGTGTTTCCTCTGTGGAAGGGGATAGGTATGAAAGTGATATGTCCTTCTCCCATCAATGATGATGAGCTCTGCATCTTGCCTCCCTGAGCTCATGGTGGATTTCCATTGATCTAGTACAGTCTCTCACTTGGCCTTCCTCCTTATATGGGTGACACACCATATCTGAGGCCTGGGTGGGACCATGGAACGAAGACAGGGCATCACACATTGATTAGTCTCCTTTGTCCTCCAACATGACAACTAAACCTGGGTTTTTCAGAACAAGAGCTGACTTGGGGATCTTGTCACCTTAAGCTCTAGGGGAGATGTCTTCTTCTTCTCCATGAAAAGGCAGAGTGACTAGTGGATAGGGTGGGTGGCATGGGCTGGGGCACAGCTGTCTCTCATGCTTTCCATATCCTAGAGGCCATGGGACTGGAAAGCATACAGTAGGTGACTGTTGGTACAAGCCTGGACTATGAGTGTCCTGAAGAGAGGAAAATATTTACAGAAACTTTTTCTTCTTCATTGAAGCAGATAAATTAAGCAACTCTTTAGAGGCAATTTAGATAATTTATTTAGGTAGGTGTGAAGATAATTGCAGTTTTTGCCGTTAATTACAAAAACTGCAATTACTTTTGCACCAACATAATATCTTGAAGTTAGGGAATCTTAAGCTTCAGGGCCCATCACAGCCCCTACCCATGTGAGTACTGGGAGTGATTGGGAGCAACAGAGTATTCTAGGTGGAGAGGGGAGGCCAGGACATGTTTCCATGTAAACAGCTCTGGTAAACCAGAAACGAGATCTCAAAAGAAAGGGAACTGAATTTCTGAGACTCCAGGAATTTGTTAAGATTTCTGTGATTGTTTTAAAAATTATTCATTTTCCTATTTGATTTTGTATTTTTAAGTAGATATTCTTTTTTCATGAGGAACCCTCAAATCTTGTAAGCTTAACACCCCACAAACTTGAGTCTGTTGCTGTGTTAGTTTGGCTTTCCTCTTTTCTTCCCTTTTCTTTCCCTGGGAGCTGCAAATCCATTATTCATAGGAAACTAGGACACCAGCATTAAATGCCTCAAGGTGTGAGTGGTCGGGTAAATACTGAGTAATTTCTGCTCTGCCTGGCTAGGCTTATGAAACAGAAAAAAAAAAAAAATGGCTGCAACGAAATAAGGACAGCATGTGGTTTGCTCCAACAGCTGTGTGGGTTGCTGTAAAACTTTGTTAACACCACTCTTCATTTAATTTCACACTGTTCAAAACAGTATAAAGGGATTAGATGTGGGTGACCTTAAGCAAGGCTTAAAGGGGCCATGACTGAGAAAGCCTCAACTCTCATGACATCGTTGACACTCTTCATGCATCATCAGGATTCTATACCCCTCTTCTAAGCAGCAGGAAAAGAGTTGCTTTAGGCTGTCATAGTCTTCCCTGGATCTAACTAAAGCAAATATGTGATGAGCTTTAGGGGAGGGAGGAACAAAGGAGAATGGGGTTCAAGCTGAATTTAGTTGCTTACCCAAATGCCATTACAGTTTGAATCCTGATGGACATCCCAGTTGTTCGGCCTAAGAAAAAAACATTAACATTGGTCTTTGACATATGCTTGTCTCTCAGTGGATGTCAGTTTCATGCATGAATGAATGAATGAATGAATGCTACACAAAGTGCCATGGAGAGACAACAGCATTCTTCATGGAATAGCATCACATCCCATTGTGTGTTGTGACATCAGAAGCCTCCATTCAGCTTCCTTGCTTTAACCTTGGTTTGGGATATTTGCCGGAAGCTCTGGACCAAATCCTGTCTTTTTCAACATTGACTATATTCATGGACCGCATTGTTGTGGAATGGTGCCGATGAACATAATGAACAAATGTGCATCCCATTGTGCCCTTAAATGCCCAAGTAACTGGTTTATTTAATGCTTTGACACTATAGTCACAACAAAGGCGAGGGCTAGCATATCTGTTTTTTGATACCAGAGATGCAATTGAACCTCAGCCCAGGGCTAATGTATGACATGTTTTCCATTCATTAGAGGCTTCTCCTTACTCCCGGAGGGAGAGGCCACTATTTCTGGGCCCAATTCTGCATGGAGAACTGATACAGAAGGCTGGATAAGTGTCTACAATAAGATAATCTGTTCTCTTGATTGTTTTTCCCACTTGACTGTAAGCTCCAGAAGAGGAGGCATATTTCTGTTTTGTTTACCACCCAGCATGATGCAAAGTACTTGGCAAATTGTAGGTCCCTGATAAGCATTTCTCGGACAAATGAACGAATGAATGCCATTCTTTTTTCACTGAGCTTTACTTCAATCGGAACATGAAAATCTCTTCTCTCTGTAAGTGGGAATCCCCTAGGCTGGGGGAAGGAAATGTGCCTCCTGCTTCCTTTTCTGAAGATAATTTTAAAAATCAGCAACCAGCAGAAATAGTTACCTTCTACCTGGGTACGCTGACTCGTCGCTGTCATTACAGTCTCTCCCCCGCCAGTGATAGCCCCGCAGTGTCTGAAATTGAAGAGCACACACAGGAGGGGTTCAGCCCGCTTTGATATTATCCACGAGGAAGGCTAATCAGAGTTGTCTGAATGGCATTGACATCCACAGTTTTTAATTCAGATTCAATCTAGGATCACTAAAGAGCACTAAGAAAATTAAGATTAATATGATAAGACATGCTGTGTGAGTGACATGTAATATAACACTAGGGCCAATAACAGGTGGTAGGGTGTGTGCATGTGTGTGCATATGTGAATGTATGTGTGTGTGTGACATTAAGTGCATGCTTGTATGTGCATGTGTGGGGGTGCATTGTGTGAATGTGAATGTGTCTGTATGGGGGCATGTGTATATGCATGTGTGTGTTTATGTGTATTCATATTGTAGATGTGTGTGCATGTACACACGTGTGTTTGTGTGAATATGTGTTTGCTCATGTATGTGTGTCTACAAGCACCTCCAGAAACAGCAGACCCATCCAACTTCCCAAAAACCCTCTATTAACCATCAGTCCTCTCAGGCTGTAAAACAATTGGCTTATTTGGCCAAATGATTAATTTCACTGGATAATTTAAAAGTCTCTAGCCAAATGGTTAATTATGCAGTTTTAAATATTTGACCTCAATGATGTTAATCAAGAGTTATAATAATGCCAGATAATTTTTATTTCCTCCATTCCCAAGTAGAATATCTGAGATTTCCCAAACTTTTGGGACTTTGTGACATGTTACTTGCTTGTTGGTTTTCACAGAGAATACCCTGACATTTTAACTGTTCTGAATCAAATGCACACACACACACGTTAAAAAGTAAGTTAAAGTAGATTTAAGAAGTTCCAAAATAATTCACAAAACCTTTCAAGGCAACCATAGCCCCCATGGAGACTTCCAGCTGGGAATGGCAACAAAACCAGTCTGGGCCTAAGATTTACTTCAATGCCTTGTGTATCATCACAATGCTACAAAATCCTTAAAAAATATGAAATGGGCTGGGTGCGGTGGCTCATGCCTGTAATCCCAGCACTTTGGGAGGCTGAGGTGGACGGATCACTTGAAGTCAGGAATTTGAGACCAGCCTGGCCAACATGGTGAAACTCTGACTTTACTAAAAATACAAAAACTACCGAGGTGTGGTGGTGCATGCCTGTAATCCCAGCTACTTGGGAGGCACGAGAAGCACTTGAAACCAGTAGGCAGAGGTTGCAGTGAGTGGAGACCATGCCACTGCACTCCAGTCTGGGGGAACAGAGTGAGACTTGGTCTCAAAAAAGAAAAGAAATTGTGAAATGATGTGTTGTTCATCAAATTAATAATGCATTCAAATGAAATTCAGTCTTGTCTTATTAAAGGAAAGAAATTTGTAGGAAGCAATGTGATGTTAGTGAACATCTGGTTATTCCTAACAATACTTACCGGGAAAACGCTGTATTTGTCTGAATCCACATCTTTGAATGGCACAGACTGTTCTATAGCTCTAGGAAAAAGAAAACAAAACAATCGGTGAGCTAAGAAAAAAAGTAACAGTGTTGGTGAAAACAAATAGACATTTTCTGATACAGCTCTGTTGAGTTTATGCCACAGAGGGCCATTCTAAACAGAAAATTAAGATCCTGTGTGGTGTCAGACAGAGCCAGCAAAACTTTGCCAATCTCTGCTCTTTACCCAACAGAACTGTTTTCTGTCTGATATTAACTTGGCCTGTATGAGGAAGTGAAATAATTGAAGTGAAATTTTAAAGGGCAAGGGGTATTGATGTTGAGATTCCCAGGAAATATGAGACTGCACTTTGAGTTCAGTCAATGAACTCAGCACTACAAATTGAATTTTTGCCATTTTGCACATTCTGTTATAGAAATCTTTTCTTAAAATTTTACTTTTTTCAATCACTTATCCTGAGAATCTTGACCATTTAGCTGATATTAGCTGGCAACTTTCACTCCCTTTCATGAGTCTTGGAAACCAAGGACCCTGATGTGATGACGAAATAAATTGATGCCAAAGCCATGGACATCCCATGAGGGAGGATTTCCCCTGTGGAATCCTCACCACCAGACTTTTCCCAGCTTCTCAATGTCAAAGACTGCCTTGGGTTTAGAAAATCACTTACAGAGTAGCAGAATAATGCAGTCATATGGCAATGAGGCAGGAAAATAGGATCTGGAGGCAGGAAACATAAGGCCGATTCACACTTCAGCTATAACAGGAAATATCCTCTCCATAGGGCATACGCTGTAAATGACTTTGTAACTTTACTTCATCCTCTTCATTTACATAGGGCATACCCCAAGTAGACGATATTTAAACTCACAAAAACTCTGTAATAGGGCCTTTGAGCCCCTATTCTCAGGCCTGCTTCTACACTGTGGAGTGCACTTTCATTTTCTATAAATCCCTTCATTCCTTCCTTGCTTTGTGCATTTCATCCAATTCTTTGTTCAAGATGCCAAGAACCTGGACACCCTCCACCATTAATGGCAAGATGAGGCTTTCTTTGGAGCCGAGAATTTACAGTGAGTAACACAACCTTTTATAGGAATCACTAAATGGTCTTTTGAATAAAGAGCATCTCAACAGTTCTGAGAACCTCAAGGCAAATAAATGCAACCCAAGACCATGCAGAGCCTAAATGGCAGCCTGGAGCCTGTCTTATGAACTCTGGGATGGGACAGAAGTTCAGCTTACAGGCTTCTTTGGTCAAACACTGGAGGGCACTGTGCTGGTTATATTAGCTTCTATGGCTCTATAGCCTGTATTCTACTCTATACTTTTGGGGCTGGGAATTTTGCAAAATACACTTACCAGGTTCCCTTGGGAACTGGAGCTGGCACTGGTGGCAAGAGAGAGCAGGAAGAGGAGCGGAGAAGTTGGTTTCCCGCTCTGTCTTTCTCTCTCTGGATGTTCCCTTCAATGACTCTACCTCTAGCCACAGTGGGCCCTCCTGAGGGTCCCAGCACCCGTGGGTGACCCCTTATCCATGGCTCCAGGACTGGCCCACGTGGCCTCTTGTTTTGCCCCCAGCAACCCCGCAGCAAGTGGCCTCCCAAGCCTGAGAACACCAACTCCTCCCTTTTGCTTCTTCTGTCTCCCTAGGGATGCTGGTTCCCTCCTGCAGTCCTCATAACTGGGTGGCCTTGCCTTCCTCTTTTTACTGTTTCAGCCTTTTTAGCACTTTTTAAACTGGTACCTTATATTAAATCCTCCTTGCACAGCTCTGTTTCCTGACTGGACCACTGAGAGGAGGGCCCTGGGATGAGTGAGTGCTGGTTAGGGTAGGGAAAAGTAGGGAGTGTGGGGAGTCAATAGCCACTTAGTGGACCCAGTGAAGAGGGAGCTGCAAGCTGATGTCTCATCACTAGTCCTTCCTACATTCCTGCCCTGGGGGGACAGGGGAGGCTGGATCCCTGAAAGGACAAGGCAGCAGGCTCCCTCTTAGTGTCCCCAAGAAGAATTATCCTTTTGAATTCAAGTGCTCTTGCCAGATACTGAGTTGAGCATGGTGGTTCAGTAAAGACTCCGGAGTCAGTTGGAGTCACTGCTCCATCCACCGCTTCCTCACCAGCTCTGCAATTCTCAGAAGTTTATTTAACCTCCCTGAGCCTCATTTTTAAATCTGTAAAATGTGATTCCTGCCAGGTCCCTCACAGGGTTTATTGGGAGGATTAAGGGAAACCACATGAAAAGCCCCTAGTATTGGTCCTCACAAAGTGCTTGCAGCTGTGATTATGAGTGCCTGCTGTCCGAAAGAGGAAATTCACCTCCCCCTTCCATTTGGGGTGGGGTGGGTTGAACAAGGCCAGAGAGAGAGCCACCAGCAGGAAATTAGAAAGGTTCTATTTGCTGACTCCACACATCCACACTTACAGGAAAAGTGAGAACCAGCCTTGGGGAAGGTGGAAGATTGTCCAGGAACAGTTCAGGTGTGGGCTGTAGCCAAATTCCACCCCCATGATCACCCACACCTTGATTTTCCCATGGTGGGAGCGGAGGGGAATGAAGCTTCCCGAGTGGGCTCAGAGGCTGTGACGCTGCTTTCCCTTACGTAGGAGAGAAGCTAGGGCAAGATCATCCTTGGGATCCTTCCTGCTCTGATGCTCCAGGGTTTCTAGATCCACCCCATCCCTTGTCTACTCTGAACTACGAATGGTTTTCTCTCACTTTAATCATCTGTCAAGAAATGCGGAAAAAGCTTGGACCAAATGACTTGCAGTCATCCAACATCAGTTGTGACTCTTAAGAAAAGTTTTGGAAAAGGCTTTGAAGGTCACATTTTCTGTGAGACCAGGCAGTTTTCCCCATGTATGTATTTGGCCTCTTGGACAGCGTGTATTTTTCTAGTTGAGAAAAGGAAGATAAAGAGAGCAAGAGCAAGAGACAAAGACAGACAGATCAACAGAGACACACAGAGAGAGAGAGAGACAGAAATGACGTAGACCCAAACTGAAAGGAGCCGGGCACATTCCTCAGCCCCGGGCTCAAAACAAACAAGCCCAGTACAAACACCTCCCATCCTCCCATCCCACCACATATCGCCATATATCTCTCAAACTTCCTGAGCCCAGTACAAACACCACCAGGAAAGTCTCCGATAAGGGGACAGCCGTTCAAAGTTTTACTGAAAGAGCGGGAACCAAAAGAATTCCTTTGTTCCCCTGTAACTTTCAGGCTATAAAAAGCAAACACTCGCATTGTTCAGGGCCCTCTTGTATGCTGTGGAATGGAGGGACCAGGTTCGAACTTGTAGTAAAGATCCTTGCCGCTTGGCTTTGACTCTGGACTCTGGTGGTCTTCTTTGGGGAACTAACGGTCTGGGCATAACAAAACAGCCATATTTTCAGCCTGAGAAAGGAAAAGTCCTGTTTGGGCATGTGCCAAAGCTATCCCGTCCCACCTTTGTTATCTTGGGGGTGAGAGTTTGTCCTTGAAAGAAGGAACAAAGAGTGGTCTTTAAGATTGGAAAGCTGATTTATTAACCTTTGTCTGCTTACTTTAAAGGCCCCAAGTGACTGACCAAAGCCATGCATTCTGGACATGAGTGGGTAGACTGGGTACACAAAGTAGCATAAATTGCAACTTGTGTAACCTCCACAATCCCTTCTTCACAGCCCGCTAATCAAAATTTTTTTCAACTTAGCAACAACTTCATTTCATAGCAAAACTTGACATGAACTGATATAGGGCAATTCGTAAACTTTATCATACTTAGTGTGAAAATTCATATATTTCACTCTGAAATATAAATGTGATTGATCAAGAGGTACCAGGGATAGCAGGTGGGTTATGGTATATGCATTATTTATTACTTTACTAGAATATAAAAAACCTGAATTTCAAATCATATCTGGCTCCAAGGCTTCTTGTTTGTTTGTTTTTGTGTTTGTTTTTATAGAGACGGGGTCTTGCTCTGTTGCCCAGGCTGGTCTTTAGCTCCTGACCTTAAGTGTTTGTTCCACTCTGGTCTCCCAAAATGGTGAGATTACAGGCATGAGCCAATGTGCCCGGCAACTCCAAGGTTTTGAATAAGACATTGTTGACTTTTACTAAAAGTTATTTCTGCAGAATTGCATCTGAACTTGATACCTTACGTATCCTTAGAAATATCTAGCTGTATGTTGAAATGTTCATTCATTCATTCCTTCATTCCACAGGCATTTTGGGAGTCCCTGCTGTGTGCTGGGAATCATATTAGATACCAGAGATGAGTACAAGATACAGTTCCTACAGTTCCTGCAATTTAGGAGCTTGACATGGATAAGGAAATTAATGCATCAAAAGATAACTATAGTCCTGGGTGAAAAATGCTGTAAGAGGTTTGTGCATCTAGAGAGGAGAAAAACGTTTCTAACTCTGTATAGCAGAAGAAGTGATCTTAAGGTGAAAGCTAAAGGATGAGACAGCATTTTCAAGGCAAGCAATTGGACTGAGGACAGCATAGTGGGAAGGAAAAGCCACGGGAATTCTTTCAGCGTAGCTCCGGGTTCTGAAATTAGATTCTCTGGGTTTGAATCCCAGTTCTGCTGTCTCCTTGTCAGGTGACCTTATGCAAATTATTTAATCTTTTTGTGCCTCAGTTTTCTCATTTGTAAAGTAGAATCAATATCATTAACTATTTCTTAGATATGGAAAGCACTAGAAAAAAACAAAACAAAACACATGAGCTCTTACTTTATGTGCAATGGGAACCCTGATTGCAAGGGTGGCTCCTCGGGTGGGGCAGCAGGAGTCAGGTGTCTGCTCTCATCATGCTTTGGTTTCTAGAGACATCCCCATCCCAATCCATGGCCCCTCTTCAGATGTTCAGATTTCTGGCCACACGACATTCTCTTCAATGACCATGCAGCCTGGTGTCACCCGCTGCCCCTGCTCTACACCCGCCTGCCACCAGATATCAGGTGAGTGGGCTTGATCCAGGGAGCAATTGTAACTGTGGCTGATTGTTATTAATGACACAGTATTGAGCTATTCAAGTTCAAACTCCCTAAAATTATTTCATGAAACTGGGGCATTATGACAAAAGAAAAATGGTGAGAATGAATCTCCATGTGTGCCTGCCTCACATGTGAGACTCAGGTAGCTCTCGAGGGCCGGGCGTGGGTTGGTTGCGTATGTGGGTGGATGTGTTATCAAATGAAATGAGAACAGAGAAGCCATGGAAGGGCACACCTGCCTATAGACGTGGCTCAGCTTGGAGGTGGGGGCAGGACCGATGTGGGTGGAAGGAGCAGGGTATGGGGAAGGAGGAGGCTAAAAAGGAAAAAAAATAGCATTGAATTAACACAATCGACAAGGGATAGGATGGTTTGCACATATTTATGTGAAATAATATGGGGGTTTCTGCATATAGACATTAAATAAAAAGAATAGATTTTTAAAAAAAGGGGATCCTCCTGACTTACTACTGTTGAAGTTGAAGTAAAATACAGACAGTGTGTAGGCACTATGTATCCTGATTAAAACAGAACACCAAAAAACTTGATCACTCCATGGTCATAGCCTGATAGCTACACATTTGTTTTCCTGGTAAAGTGGTGCTTTTCCTTCATGTATTCCCTCATTTATTCATTGAGCTCCTCCTGCTAAGAAATGGGATCCCTGCTCTCCAGGAGCTTATGGGTGATGTGGGAGACCAGCAAGGAAGCAGGGATTGAAGAATGGGATAAGGCAGAGCAGGCACTAGGGAGCTGGGGGCACTGAAGAGGAGCCAGGAGCACCCAGGAGGGCTGTGCAAGCGACTGAAAGTAACCTGGGAGCTGGAACGCGTCCCTGGGGTGGAGACACCTCAAATGAATTTTGAAAGCATTAGACCGAATGGGACGGAGGGCAGGGAGAGTCACTGGGCAGGTAAGGCATTCCTCCTGGGGGAATTTTATCAAAGAAATATGCCACAGAAGACACGCAGGTCTTGTCTCTACCACGTGAGGACTCCGTGCTAGTGGGTCAGGCATTTAAAACCTACTTGTTCCTCTAAAGTGTAGGGCTAAGAGTTGAGGGGTCAATGGAAAGCAAACTGTTGGATTCAAAGGTCAGATTCATCCATTACCGGATCTGTGACCTTGCACAAATGATTTTACCTCTTTAGAAAGGAGAAAATAATGGTGCTGACCTTAAATGGTTGGATTTACAACAGTTTTTGGTGCATAGACAGCACCAGATAACTTTTAGTTATCAATATTTTTACTGAACCACAGATGGCTTTGAAGAATACATGAGACTGCATTTATATGTATACGTGCTTTTTAAGTTGTAAAGCACTGAACCAGTTGTGACCTGCTGCATATGACACTTGAAACACAGTGATTTTTTAGAAAGAAGGAAAACACAGATTTTGCTTTTTCATAAAAGAATAATTTTCCCTTTCAAATTGGACCAAGAAAATCCCTGGCCACTGATGCTCTTGAATTCAATTTTTCAAAGGTGGTTCAATTGAAGAGTTGTCGCTTTGACCCTGTTGCGTCCTGCTGGCCCACATCTAACACAGAAAATACAATAATGCATTCAGCAAGGAGGGGGCAGGGGTCTCGATTTAATGGGAGCTAGGCATGATGACATGATTGGGGGCCTGGGGAGCTAGCTGCATCTCAGTCTTCCAGCATCTTCTTTCATGTCTGATATCTGCCCCCTACTCCCCATGTCCTGATGCTCTCTGGATTCATCCCCAGTCATGAAAAGGGGTGTTGCTAGCACTTCTGGGACCTGCAATGGCACTTTACATAGCTGGCTTGCAGGGGCTTATGCCAGAAGATTGGCTAGGAAGAGTTTTTAACTGTTTAACTCTTGGATCTCTCTAAGAGGCTCCAAATGTGGGTCTGAATCATAGCCTCCTCCTGTCCCTGGATATTATTACAACAGATGAGAGATGTTCAGTGGACTTAGTACTCATGAAGCTCGTGAGATGAAGGCTGGCAGAACAAGGAAAAGTGTCTTTGTTAGGGGTTGAATTGTGTTCATGAAAAAAATATGAAGTCCTAACCCCTGGTATCTACGAATGTGACCTTATTTGGAAACAGGGTCTTTACAAGTGTAATCAAGTTAAGATGAGGGCATTAGGGCAGACCCTCATCCAATATGAGTGGTGTCCTTGTAGAAGGAAACGACAGGCACCCAGGGAAGATGGCCAAATATGAAGATGAAGCAGAGACTGGAGCGATGCAGCTGCAAGGCAAGGTATGCCAACGCCTCACGGCCACCATTGGAAGCTAGGGAGAGACAGAAGGGATCCAACTAGAATCTTAGAAGGAGCGTGGCCCTGCTGCCATTTTGGCTCTGGACTTCTGACCTCCAGAACTGAGAGAGAATTAATTTCTGTTGTTCTAAGCCACCCAGTTTGTGGTGTTTTGTAACCGCAGACATAGGAAACTATAGCTTCTCAGTCCAGGTGTGCAGCCTGACTCTCACCTCTGTGTGTTCTCAGCCATCCACAAGGCTGAACTAGCACAGGCTAAAGTAATAGGAGCTCCTGCGGGAGAGGAAGAGTAAAAGAAGCAGGGGCTGGGGCAGATGGTGTGGTTAAATAAATATCTCACGGCTAAAGAACATTATTCTGAGTCATTAAAGCATCACTTGTATGTGTAGCATTCGCAGTCTTGCACCTGTACTAGAAGGCGAGCAATGGGGTGGACATGGACACCCAGGAGTCTAAGTGTGGGGTCTAATGGCCTAAGAATTCCCTGGAAAATTTCCAGGAAAACACAGCACTCCCCCACCAGGTTTGGGGCCAAGGAATCTGGATTTTAAAACGTTTCAAGATGATTCTGAGACATAGGCATAATTTAGTTTATACTTTAATTTTAGATGTGGGGAAGCTGAGGCTCAGAGACATTAAGTGGCCCAAGTTCTCAAAGTCAGCTCAAGAAGCAGCATTGCAAAGAAGTCAAGAATATGTATATTCCCAAAGAACACATGAGATCAAATGCACCTGGGGGTGTATCTTGGGTCCTCAGTGGCCCAGCAGAAGTTACTTTTTAAGGCTCAGTTGCTTTCTCTGTGAAATGGGAATAATAATAACCCTTACCTCATTTTATTGTTGTGAGAACTAAGTGAGGAAACGTATCGAAAGTTCAGCATCTGGCACCTGGAACAGCGCCCATAAACCTGATAGCAGCAAAGCAGCAGTGGTCATATTAGAAGTAGCTTAGTGGGATGGGCCTGGTGGCTCACGCCTGTAATCCCAGCACTTTGGGAGGCTGAGGTGGGTGGATCACTTGAGGTCAGGAGTTCAAGACCAGCCTGGCCAAAGTGGTGAAACCCCGTCTCTACTAAAAATACAAACAATTAGCTGGGGCATGGTGGTGGGCGCCTGTAATCCCAGCTACTAGGGTGGCTGAGGCAGGAGAATTGCTTGACCATGGCAGGCAGAGGTTGCAGTGAGCCATGATCATGCCATTGCACTCCAGCCTGGGCAACAAGAGCGACACTCCATCTCAAAAAAAAAAAAAAAAAAAAAAAAAAAGAAGTAGCTTAGTGGAGGGTAGACCCCATGCTATTTTGCCTCTGAGTCCAATGCCCTCTCAAGACATGGTTTCACCCTTTAATGTTTTGAACAGCAGTTACTACGATGCCTAGCATAACCCCAGACTCAAAGTGGAGCTGGAATATGGACAGGAGGGTGTGGGAATTCTGGACAGTGTCTCTGCATTCACAACCCTATTCCTATGTATCTGAGCCAGATTTTTCATGTAATAGTTTGGGCGCTGTGAAAACACAGTCCCTGTCCAGCCTTGTGAGTGTCTTGCACTAAAGATGCTCAGAGTCTTCTCCATGCCCAGTTGCCCACCCTGGTCCATAGTTCACATGCAGGGAGGGGCTGTTTCCAGGTGTAGTGCAGTGGGCACCTCGCTGGCAGGCACTTGCCGGCAGTGAGCCTCACTGCGGGCTGCATTCTAGCCTGGGGAACAGATCAGCTTTGAGATGCAAAGATGCTGGCATTCAGTATATTTCCCAAACGATTTTCTTCAGAGCTCATTTGTCTTTTGGTTTCTGTGCAATGTTTTGAGAAAGAAACACTCTCACCTTCAGGGATGTCTTTTAAGTGTGAAGATCATTTTAGTCATTAGAAAAGGGGGACAAGCAAAGACGTTATTACATGCTAGTGTTCAGGAAGGTAGAAATTGTATACATACAATTTAATTTTCTGGCAGATCTTGGCCAAAACCGGGAGTGAACAAATGTCAGAACCACTTCTAGAATATTTCTGGGGAGAAAAAAAAAAAAACAAAAAGAGAGTTGTTTAGTTTAAGGAGTGGTTCCCCACCTTCTAAGGGCCCCTCTGAACTTGAGGTTTCTGGATCCTCCTTCCTCTAGAATCCAGCCCATTTCACCTCTCTAAATTTACCTCTTGTTCCTGTCCCCACCATCCATATCCATGCCACTGCCTGTGCCTTTGTCCATCGGGCTCCTCAGCCCGAAGCCTTCCCTCCTTCTCTTCCAGCCAGCTCTTCCCAGCTTCCCAGCCACCCTCACTCTCCACCTTGTTCCAGGAGGGTCCAGCAACAGCATTCTTCTACCCAGGTGCTTTAAAAATAAAGAAGATTTTCAAACAAAATAATTCCATCTCATTATGGAAATAAAAACTAAAGGGAGAGACCAATCTGGGGTCTGGGAGGAAGGAAGGTCCCTTCCCCCGCAGAGGAGAGAGGTGCACAGACCAAGCCCCTTGTGCTTCTTGAGCTGTGGGGTTCCAGACAGCAATTTCTATGAGGCTCCAGATGTGGGCTACACTAAAAGCCCTGACGTTTTACCAAGCAGTGCTTTTAGAAACGTTGCAGTTTCCACAATGTTTTCCTCAACTTAAAGAAAGAGAAGACAATAGGGTAGAAAAGTTAGGCACCAGCACTTATCAAGGAAGGGAGAGAGACAGTGGATTCCTGCCAGCCCTGAGTCCTTCGAATGGCTATGAGGAGTGTTATGGGCATTGGCGATATTTGACCCTGGCAAGAGAGAATCAGCAACCATTTCAGAATATAAATGAGGTACTTAAGGATTTTTGAGATGCCTGCCCAGCTTTCTAGGAGGAGAAATAATCCTGACTGGTGGCCCAGCTCCATGTAAGATGTGGAGACAAAGAGGCTGTCCTTGTCCTCAGCTCACCGTGGAGTGGAGGGCATGGGTGGAGGCCCCAGCTCCGGGCATACCCTGTGGGGTCTGCAGAGGCCAAGGCACTAGCACGTGTCTCTAGGAACCTGGAGGAGAATGCAGATGACCCTGCAGTGAGGTGGGATAGAGGCAGGTTGGGAGGAAGAGAGATGGCCTGAGGCTTTGTGACTCAGTGCGGGCCACAGCCTTGCTAGAGATGCACATCCTTGCCTTCCACATCCCCACCTCAGGGCTGCTGAATTGAAAACCCTGGTGTGGGTCGTGGCAGCCTATGTCTTCATAGCCCTCCAAGTCATTCTGGTGCCCACTAAGGCTTGACAACCACTGCTCTAGGTCCGTGTCACTCAACGTGTGATCACAGATGAGGAGTATTGATGCCACCTGGGAGCTTTCAGAGATGCAGAGTCTTGGGCCCTGCTGCATACCTACAAAATCAGAATCTGCATTTTAACAACGTCCCCAGGATGCACACTAAAGCTGAAGTAGCCTGGCTCCCGGCAGAGGGAGTGCCCGAGCAGTGCTGTGGAGGTATGAGAAAGCTTGGTGTCTTAGAGGAATGCCAAACATTCCCACCTGGAGGGAGAATCAGAATGGCAGAATGCAGTGAACCATGGAAGGAAGGAGACAGGACAGGGAGCAGGGGCCTGGAGTGCAGCACTACATGTTACCCTGAGGACTGTGGGGAAGCCGTGGAGGTGTCAGGCAGAGGAATCACATTTGCGTTTCGGAAAGATGTCTCTAAGCATGGGAAGATGGCCTGGAGAAGGATCATTTGAGATAAGAGACCCCAAGGCCCTATCTCAGGGTTTCAAACCTCGGTGCTATTGCCATGTTGAGCCGATAATAATTCAGTCTTTGCTGTGTGGGCTGCCCTGTGCACTGTGAGATGCTGGGCAGCATCTCTGGCCTGTGACCCCCAGATGCCCACCGCACAAATCTGCCTCCAGACATTGCCAAATCTGCCTCCAGACACTGCCAAATGTCCCCAGGGTGGGAGCAAGGGGCAATATTGCCACCAGTTGGGAAGCACTGATGGGAAACAGGGCGGAGGAGGGTGATGGTGTGAAGAAGGGGTGGTTAGAAGGGTGATTCCAGAGACTTAGTAGCTGACTAAGATCAGGATTGTGGACACACTGCAAAACAACCATCAGCATAAGCTTCTACTAAGGTAGGAGACCACCCCTCATATTGTCTTATGTCCAATTTCTGCCTCCAAAGAAAGAAAAAGTAAAACCTCAAACGCAGAAATGAAATCCACAAGCAGACAGCTCGGCGCCACACCCTGGGCCTGGTAGTTAAAGATTGATCCCTGACCTAATCGGTTATGTTATCTATAGATTACAGACATTATATAGAAAAACACTGTGAAAATCCCTATCCTGTTTTGTTCCGATCTAATTACCAGTGCATGCAGCCCCCAGTCACGTACCCCCTGCTTGCTCAATCGATCACGACCCTCTCACGCGCATCACTTTAGAGTTGTGAGCTCTTAAAAGGGACAGGAATTGCTTACTCGGGGAGCTCGGCTCTTGAGACAGGAGTCTTGCCGATGCCCCTGGCCGAATAAATCCCTTCCTTCTTTAACTCGGTGTCTGAGGAGTTTTGTTCGCGGCTTGTCCTGCTACACTACAACATTGACAGCACTTCGGAAGTACAGACACTATCTGAGATCCAGAGTCCAAAGTCAGGTTGCATTTGAATGTTTGAGGTACTTTTAATATTCAGTTTAGTCTGAAGGCCTTGGTCTAATTCTCCTAACAACAGTCTAGATTTTAACACTGGTAATAGCAAACTATTAAAAATTGATATGAACAGTTTTATAATTACTAGACAAAAGGTGCAATAGAATACTATTCTATAATTGCATAGCTGTTTGCTGTCAAAATTCAGCCTGACGGCTGCAGCTGTCTTTGCCATTCATTGTGTAGAAATTGGGGTTAAGTGGGTGGCAGATGATATAGGGGCCCCTAGAATTCCTCCTGGTTAGACTGAGGTTTTGATTATCTGGTCTTTTCATTACATAGCATGGGAAAGACCACCCTTCTCTTACAAAGAGAACTGAGATGGGCCCCGAGCAACATTGTATGAGTCTTGCTTGCCTATTTGCCAGCCTCCTCCTTTCAATTTGAACTTTGCTAGATAGAGACAAAATGTGGGCTGTTATTAACTCAGCAATACATTTAAAATATTGCAACTGGCTGCATCTAATCCCATCTAAAATGAGAGTCTCAAATCAGGGCTGTCCCTGGGGACAGGAGTCATGCAGCATCTTTGCTTTGCAATCCATTTAACCAGCTTCCTGAGCTTCCCCATGCACCAGGATGTCAAATGAATGCAGAACAACAAACAGGGGTTGAATAAAGAAAAATGGGCTGAATGGGGTAAATGGAAGGTCAAAGTGGGAGAGTCATCACTCTTCTGTACACAGCCAAGCTGAAACTGAATTTCTGTGTGGAAAAGTGCCTTTCAACCCTTGTTGTGTATTATATTACCTGGGTTTAATTGGTCTAGGGTGGGGTTTGGACCTCAGCAATTTTTATAGGCTTCCCAGATGATTCTATTGAGCGGGTGGGTTTGTGACCAGGGCTGTCATTTGTAACTGCACAGGTTGTCCACTGTACGATCCCAATATCCACATAGCCTGTGACATAAATGGTGCTCCCCAAAGTTTAGTACTAAGGAGGCCTTGTTGAAAGCTACTGGCCTAGTAGAAAGGGTACTGAATGTGGAGATAGCTAGCTCTGGATTTAAATGTGGGGTTTCTCACCTACTAGCTATGTGGGGTGAGCACATAACCTAACCTACCTGAGACTCAGTACTCTCATCTGTAAAATGTGGCTGATGACAAAAATACTCTATCTACGTGAGAATTAAATGATTCCATAACTCAGGTGCTCTTAGATGCTCGATGCTCTGCCAGATCCCTGAAAAGTTCCCTCTAGGATCCTCTCATGGCCTCATTGCGATCCAGGCTTTATCTGGAATGTTTGATTTCCTTCAATAATGCATAACTGTTTTCAAGTCTGAATTCTCACCAACTGATAGGCTGTGCTGAAATGATATGGAACCTACTGAGTGCAGCTTTCTGTACCCTGGCCAGGTCTGAAGTTATATCAGCCATCACAGTGGAATTAATTACTCTCCGAGCAGTTTTTTCAGACACACTTATTTGCATTTTCTGTTTATTTTTGCCTTGATAGCTGTAATCTGGAGAGCAAATAAATTGGTGGAGGTTTCAGAAGAGTATTTTTATTGTTGAATTGTTCAGTAGAATTTTTTTTTCACTTCTCGCGAGTAATTATTGGAATCCTGCCCCGTGAATTATGCTTGCGATTCTGGTGACAGAAGTAAAAAAATTGTAAAATCCTAATTAGGAGTTAATGCCAAGGCAGTTTTTGCTACTGAAGTAAACAATGCCTGGAGAATACGTTTTTAGGGGTGTGCTCAGAAGAATAAAATACCAATTGTATTGTTCTCCATTTCTGCTCAGAGTTCTGAAGGGGGTGGTCAAGAGTTTCCTGTGGTCTTTTAATATCTTATTCAACAACTTAAGCAAATTAGCTCAACGGGCTACTGTTGGCCCTTAATTATTCACTGAATTAAATAATAATTGTCAATGCAGACATTGTGATTGATTAATCAGTTATGTAGAAATGCCTACATATCGCCTGTCACTTAACATGTATTTATTGGCCTTGTTCATCAAAACCCATAGGCCCTCCATGAGCAGAGTTGCCAGATAAAATATTACACTAGATATACTAAAACACTATTCGTTGTTTATCTGAAATTCAAATTTAACTGGGCATCCCATATTTTTACTTGCGAAATCTGGCAAGCCTAGCCATGAGGGATTTTCCTCCCCTTTATTTCTATGTTGCCAAATGAATAATACCTCAAATGTAGTGTATCAAGGTGAATGATGAGCTAGCCAGCAGGGAGAAGCCAAGGACGAGGTCTTTGCCCTCCCATTGCCCATTGCTGATGGATGCTTCCTTACTGCCAGTATCTTTGGCATTGAGGATAATGTCGTGCTTTAAAGATCTACTTTTCTGCTTCCTTTTCAAATGGGCTGATTTGCAACCAGGGCCTAAGTCAAATACGTAAGCCTGCGAGAACTGATCTGAAATAAATATTCTATCTGTTGAACGAGAGTGTTATTACACAGAGGACAAATTAAGGAAACATGAATAAAAATTATGATAACTTTAACTCACATGTATTGAGGACTTGGTAAGTCCTAGCCAAGATCCCAGATGCTCTCTGCACTCTCAACTCTATCAGTACTGACACTGGAGGACGCTATTATCATCTTTGTCTTACAGACAAGAAAACTGGGGCTCAGTGAAGTTGAGCACCGTGCTTAAGGTCACATTTTTAGAAAGTGGAGAAGCAGGAGGATACAGCCTCCTCCAAGATGGTCTACTGGAAAGCAGCAGTTCTCAACTGGGGGTGATTTTGCCTTCCAGGGGACATTTGGCAATGCTGCGAGGCATTTTTTGGTTGTTGTGACTGGGGAGGGGTGGATGGTGGTGCTGCTGGCATCTAGTAGGTAGAGGCCAGGGTTGCTGCTGAACACCCTAGAAAGCCCAGGACAGCCTGCACAACAAAGGATTATTCTGCCCCAGGTGTCAGCAGTGCCGAGGCTGAAAAACCACACTGTAGTGAGAAGACAGGAAACACAAGTGGAAGCAGTTCACATTCCTACTTCCATCCCCACGTAGCTATGGCATGTTGCAGGCTTATATCCGGAGTAGTCCTTGCCTTTGGGATGTGAAAGCCGGGGCCAGTGAGAGAGGACATGCCAAGGAAAAGGCTGGCGTTCTACGTGCTTAGTGCTTACCAGAATCGGGGACTTCTTGACAATTTGTCTTGCCTTCTGTAGTGTAAATTTCCATGTCTCCTATAAAAACAAAGTTAGAGAACATTACAACTCATGTTTTATCTTTTCTTCCTACATCTTTTCTAAAATTAGGATATTTAAAGTCCATAAGTTTTCAATAAATGAACCACTCCATAAATGTGTAATAAAATAATTCACAAGAAGGCAATTCCACATTAATAGCTCTTTTTATTTTGGGCTTTGCTTTGTGTCAGATGCAGTGCTAAGCACTTTGGAAACATTATCTTATTTACTCTTCAAACAGCCCTGTGAGATATGACCATTTCATAGATGAGGAAACCGAGATGCAGAAAAGCTAAGAGATCTCATAGGGTCTGGCAGAGGGGCAATCTGAACCTCTGCTTCCTGACCCTTCTGCTACGCTGATCTCCATAAGCAACTTATCCTGGTGTCTAAAACCCCCCAGCAGGAGGCTGTCAACAGCCTACTTGAGTGCCTTGTGCTTTGGCAGTGAAGAATGGCTGATTGTCGCCGTGCAAGCTAACACCTCATCTCTCAGTCACCTCCTCTTCCCCTGGTTGGAGATCTCCTGTCCTCTTTCAACCATTTTGAGAGCATCTAAGTGCATCTTCCAAGGGTACACACATTGCGAATATAAAGAGTTAGCTCATTACTACCAGTAATGATTGCTGTGAAACTCCAAAGAACACTGTGTTTGTCTATTTGTGGAGGGGTGGGAGAAGAGTAACCCTGGGCTGGGTGGGGAGGAGGAGGGTTTTCTCTCAGCACTACTTCCCAGAGCTTTCAAACCCAACTGAATGTGCATGTCCTGGCCCTGCCAAATCCCTCCTGGGCCTGCTACCTGTACAGCCTTGAAGTAATCTGCTCAACAATTGGAAAGCTCTGTCTGCTGGCTGCTAAGAGTGCGTGTTGATGACTCAAGAGGAAAAGATGCTCTTCAGGTGGGTTTGGTTGCCAGGATGCCCTGCTACGGTGTATGTTTCTTAAAATATTGAAAGGCTACTGTGCCAGTTGGTGAACAGCTGTGTCCCTAAGCCCCTGAGAGTCCTCCACTCTTGCTCTGACCACCCAGCCTCTTCCTTGGACTCTCCCAGGCCTCCTTGTGATCCGTCAACTATGGGGCCACTGTGATAGTCCCACCCAGTGGGCATCTGCAGGCTGTGCTCCAACTGCACCCAGTATCCATTCTGATTAGTTGGCAGTAGGCCAAAAGAGCTGATCCCAATCTTCACTTTTAAAACATGACATCTTTAATACAAAAGCTGCTTAGAGAATGACCCCATTCAAAAACTGACCTCATTAAATGCACTTTTGGCCTTTTCTGGAAATTCTAGCAAACCCTAAAATTCTCCTATTGTATAAATTAAGAATCTCTGGCATAGTCAGTGTAACAGACACCAGATTTTCATGCAAACTATTCTTATGGTGACTTTGTGGCTACTTTTATCAGCAAAGAGCTCATTCCCCATATTTTAAAATGTGAAGGTGGTAGTCCTCTGCCTCAATCATGTGCTCCTGCTTCTCTGTCTCAGAAATATTCCTTTGCATTCTCAGGCCCAGTTTAAAATCTTCAGAGCCTCGCACAGTCCTTGAGGCATAGTAGGTGCTCAGTAAACATGGAAATAAAAGCAAAAGAAAATAGTTACGATATTATGTTAAACGAGGAAAATAGGCCACCAGATGTTATGCACATAGGAAAAAACCTTGCAGAGGAATATGTTATAATAATGATGGGTGATAACTTTTTCCTTTTTGCCTTTTTCTGGTTTTCTAAATTTTAAACAATGAATACCAATTCAGCAATAAATGCTTTCAAAAAAGAGCTCAATCCATGTTGTCTTGTTTCTTGTTGAAGAAAATGATGTGCTCCATGCACTGATATGCAAGTGAAGGCCCTGGGGATCTGGCGGTGAACCCCATGGTAAATGACATAGACATCCCTTCCCTCCCAGAGCTTTCTCCCTGGCAAGGGGACTGACCTCGAGCAAGTACAGTAAACAGAAATAAGATGAAGCAGAGAGAGGGCTGAATCCCTTTGAGAGAACCAATCTCATTTTAACCAAGCTCAGTTCTCTGGGGCTCAATGTTTGTTGGGAGGTAATGACAAGCTATGAAAACAGGATGTGGCAAGTGCTGCAGCAGAGGCTGTGCTGAAGCGGGATGGGTGGCTTGTGTGTCCTCCCGGGAGGTCTAGGGTGGGTTCATCTGGATGTGGCTGGGTCTCCGATATTGGTGCACATGGGGGTGGCAGCAGGAAGCCAGGGCCGGGGCTGCAGGGAAATGCACCAGCTTTTGCCAAGGAGGGGAGTCAAAGCGTCCAAGAGTGGGAACAGAGTCCTGATCCCAGATGGACATCCAGATTCACCCATTTACTCAGCACCCACTTCCAAATTCCAGTCACAATAACTGCTAGGAAAATCTAGGTTTCTGCTGGAAATTGGGGATGGGTAGGACCCATAAACTAGAAAATTAGAAGCATTTCTGCAAGATGCAGTTTGGGTAACATCAAATTGAAGCAAAGAGGGAGCAGTCAGGCCTTTAGCACTCTCAAAGGTGAAGGCTACATGGGGAGTGAGGGAAGGGACCGCAGGGTAGAATCCTACCAGCACCCTTGAGGCCGGGGCAACAGGCGCTTAGCCAGCACAGACAGAGTGGCTGTGTGTAGAGTGCAAGTTTAGGTGTAACAAAGATGTGGAGACGTGCCCTTGGACCCAGGGTTGCCTGCAGCCTTTGTCTCGGCGGCACTCACCACTGCCCCTTGGCAGAGGCTGTCCCCATGTTTAGGGATGGCAATCTGGTGGTGATGGTGACAGAGTTGTCTTGCAGCTGCGTTTGCAGGTACTCTACCTAAGATTCAGAAATGGCAATTGACTCTACCCAACAATAAAGTGAATACTGGAGGGAAGCTCCAGAAGCCACCACTGGCTCCAACCCTGGGCATCACCCAAGGCTGGAGAAGGACCCCAGCCTGGCCGACTTGAAGCCGCTGCAATGAGGTAGAAAAGAGCCTGCAGGAAGCTCATGGCCTTGAGTAGGTGGGGAAAGGTAAGTAAGTCAGAGATTCCAGGCTCGGAATAGCTGTGCACAGGAGCCGAGGGGGCACAGGTGCAAAGGACAATGGTTTACATCACCCTCAGGGGTTGAGAAAGCTTCTTAGGGGACCTGCAGCTTGAGCTAAGCTCCTACTGAAATCCCTCTTCACCCCTAGAAAGTATACATCCTCCCTACTTTACAGCGCAGTCCACCCAGAGGTCAAGCACCTCACGTGATCACAAAGGTAGGGGCAGACTAGAGGGAGGTCTGCTCAGGAATCAGGCCCAGAGCTTTCAGTCTTCAAGACTCATGCATGGCTTTCTCGTTTACAGTGTGCCAGATCATAATAAAAATGGAGTTTCTGGCCTTCAAAACTGGCATCACAGGGATTCACCCGGGAACTGCCATTCTAGAAGCACCCCCTCCTCAGCCCCCTTTGGATAATTTTCCAGTTGCAGTGCTGAAGTCTTGTTCCCCCAATGACTCTGAGAGCTCCTGGGCAGGGGCTTCGGGCTCTGGGCTGTAATTTTTGATTTCCCTTAACATCTTCAATAACATTGAGCCCAGGGCATGTAGGCAACAAGTGCCTGTTGACTTAAATTCACAAAATTATGAAAATGAGAAAGACTAAATAGAGACTAAGAAAGGGCTGTAATTTTCAGATATTTCCTTTGAAAGCTTGCTACAAGGGTTGCTTCCTCCTGAAGCCTTCTCAGCTTTCCTAGTTTTCGGGCCGAGCTTTCCTTTTCTGTTTCCTTTGCATTCTACATTATAACACACTCCCATGCATACATTTCGCATTCCCCGACTAAACCTCAAGCTCTAGGTAGGTGAGGACGGTAACAGTTGCCTTTATGCAACTCCCTGACCCCCTTCACTCCCTACTTTTGCACCTGCCATGCTACCTTAGAAGAAATAATATTGACTGAACAGAGGAATGAGAAAATGTCTGAAAAATACAGCCCTTTCCCAGTCTCTGTTTAGTCCTTGATCATCAGAGCACACAGTAGTATATAGCCACGGTGGCTCACTAAAACACTTCTGTCTAGAATGATTTAAGCGTCTACCCAAATCAAAGCCAGCCCAAAGTCTTCAGACAAGAGGAGAGGCTTGGGGACTACTGACTGCTATTATGGGTTGAATTTTGAATTGTCTCACTTAATTCATATCTGAGATCATAACCCTGCAGAAGCTCAGAATGTGACCTTATTTGGAAAAAGAGTCATTGCAGGTGTAATTATTAGGTTGATGCAAAAGTAATTGCGCTTTTGCCATTAAAAGCAATAGCAAAAACCGCAATTACTTTTGCACCAACCTAATAGTTAAGCTGAGATAAGGTCATATTGGAGCAGGGTAGGCTGCTAATCCAGTATGATTAGTATCCTTATAAACAGAACACTGTGCAAAGGAAGAGAAAAAGACACATAGAGGGAAGATGATGTGAAGATACAGGGAGAATGCTATCTATGAGAAATGTCAAAAATTCCCAGCAAACCACCAGAGCTAAGAGAAAAAGGCATAGAACAGATTTTCTCTCACAGCCATCAGAAGCTAACCCTACTGATTTCTTGACCTTGAACTTCAGCCTCCATAACTGTCAGACAACTGCTTTCTGTTGCTTAAGCAACCCAGTTGGTGGTCACAGCCCCCACAGACTCATACAACTTCTCTTGCTCTCCAGGGTGATTTTTGTTCTCGACCATGAGCTAAGAGTAATTTGGATGATGAAAGAGCAAGGGCCAAGTGCTCATCACCATCAGTATTTTGGGCAAAGTGGTACTGTTAGTATTTGTACTCTGCCAGGCATAAGCCACATGGGAGCCCAAGGAAAAGAAAGAAAGTACTGTGGTCTGATTTAACCATTCGGATGTGAGCAAAACATCCATCTTCAATAGAAACTCTTTAAATATTGGTCTCTATTGCTATTTCCTATTTAAAATGATTTTGGACCATAGAGTGTTTGTGGTTTCAAACCCTGGCTTCATTAGTTACTAGTTGTAGGACCTTGGGCAAGTTACTTAAGCACTCTGAGCCTAGTTTCTTCATCTGTAAAATGGAGATAATAGCGTTGTGAGGATTGACAAAGATTGTACTTAAAATAGTGTCTTGCATATTAGTAAGCATGACATTAGTATTAACAATAATTGGTGTTTTTATTTTGGTTTGTAATGTCACCAATAAATAACTGGAAAGAGTATAATAATTGCAACATCAGCCTACAGAAATGTATGCTTTTTTCGAGGATCCTGAAAATTGCCCTGAGAAGAAAGTATTACTGTTCCTGTTTTACAGATGAGAAAACTGAGGCTCACAGAGATGACACAATTTAACCCAGGCCAGTCTGCAAGCACAGCTGAGATTAGCACTCTAGTTTCTAGACTCTAGCGCCTTTCCCACCACTGAAACACTGTTTTCCAAGAATGAAGTAAGCCTGAAATTTTAACATAAGCAAGAAAATATGATTGATGAGGTTTCACCAGGCCTTGGGGAACGGCAAGTGTGGCTCCCATGGAGCGAGGATGGTTTAATGCAAAAGGTCAGATACCAAGGGGAGAGGACTGGCTCTAGGTGTCAAAAAGCCACGCACCTGGGTGGAAATTCATGCAACCCAGGCACAAGCATGGTGGCAGCTATATGAGTGGTAAGAAAGGAGAAAGAAGTATTCTTTCATTCAATCATTTTTTTGTGCAGTTGTTCATTCTATTCATTTATTTTACAAATACTTAGTGTTTATGTTTGATATGGTTTGGGTTTGTGTCTCTGCCCGAATCTCATGTCGAATTGTAACCCACAATATTGGAGGAGTGGCCTGGTGGGAGGTGATTGGATCATGGGGGTGGATTTCCCCCTTGCTCTTCTCATGATAGTGGGTGAGTTCTCATGAGAGCTGGTTGTTTAAAAGGGTGTAGGACTCCCTTTGCTCTCTCTTCCTCCTGCTTTTGCCATAGAAGAGGTTCCTGCCTCCCCTTTGCCTTCTGCCATGATTGCGTTTCCTGAGGCCTCCCCAGCCATGCTTCCTGGTACTGGCCTGCAGAATTATGAGCCAATTAAACTTCTTTTCTCTATAAATTACCTAGTTTCAAGTATCTCTTTATAGCAGTGCAAGAATGGACTAATACAATGTTGTGCCATGAATTACATGCTGGGGACATAGTAGGGAATGAGACATCAAGGCTGTTACAATGTAGGACAGAAGATTGACAGTAAACATTGTAATTAGAAAACAGTTTAGAAAGTGTTAAGTAGTAGTTGCTATTCTCCCTCTTTTACAGATGTGGTAAACTGAGGCTTAGAGTAGGTAAATAACTCCCCCAAAGTCACAGAGCCAATGAGTGGCACAGTCCAGATCCAATTCAGACCCACTTGGCACAAAGTCCATGCTTTTTCACTCTGCTCTGGGAGATGTTAAAAGGTGTGCTAAAAAAAAAAACATTTTTTTTTTTTTAAAGTTTAAAAAAGTTTGGGAAAACTGAGAATGAATTCCTACCTTGAGAAAGCCACACCATGCATTCGTGTATTCAAGGCTTTGGGCCGCTTTGTGGGAATAAATATTATTTAGATTGTGCATTTCCTAAACATTCAATGGTTTCAGCCTAAGTCCATTCAGCTATATTGACACAGTGGTAAACATACGAAGACCATAGCGAACAGGGGATCCTCAGGGACACAACAGAATGTCCTGAGACATTTTTAAGATATGGTGAATTGCACAGGACACATTCAGTAACTGGGCTTTCTAAGGTTCTGTGATATTAAAGAATTGAATTCTGGTACACTTAGAAAGGAAAGAAAAATAGTGCTTTTAGGCATGAGTTTCTACAGTGAACAATTTTGAGTGATCAAGTTCTCTGTTATCAATTATAGCATCAGTAGATTTGAAAAGTACAAAACGTGCCTTTGTTCACTTCACACATTTGACAGCAGTGACAGATTCTCACAAAGGAGAAAGCCCCTGGGAAGTAAAATGATGATTCGAAACGGGCGTTTTTTATTGTCAAAGAGCATGCATGAATGAGGGGGGAGGTGGGGGTGGGGGAGACTGCTCATCTACCCCAGATCTTTTCTAAAAGTTTATTAGGACAGGTTGTTCCTCACACCCAAATTCACTGGTAGAAATTGATTTTTAAAACGGAGCAAGATTTGAAAGATGAGATCCTCCAGGGACTTCATTGCCCACTGGAGGAGGGAAGTGCATAAATAACTACAGCATGAGGCAGTGTCTGTGCCCCCCACCCCAACCAAATTCTTGGATTGAAACCTGAATCTCCCTATGATGGTTTTTAGAGGTGGGGCCTTTGGGAAGTGATTAGGTCATGAGGCTGGAGCCCTCACAATGGGAGGAGTGCCCTTATGAGAAGAGGCTAGAGAGAGCCAGCTCTCTTTTCTCCACATGAGAACAAAGCAGTCTGCAGCCAAGAAGAGGTCCCTCGCCAGAACCTGACCCTGTTGGCACCATGATATTGGACTTCCAACCTCCAGAACTGTGAAAATACATTTCTGTGGTTTGTAAGGCACGCAGTCTAGGGTACTTTGTTAGAGCAGCCCTAACTAAGACAGGCAGATCAGAAAGTGCCAACAGAGAGGTACAGAAAAGGGCTTCAAGGCAATTTCTATTCAGTAGGAAGACAAAGGCAAGAAGTTCTACTGCTTACAGGTTTTTATCAGATAGTGGCATGTCTAGCCTTTGAGTGAAATTTGCAGGTCTGTTATTAAATCTGCATTCTGCTGTATCCTACAGTGGCAATTTTCCAATACTCAAGATTTAGCTCTATCAAAGCCTAATTTGGTTTTTAGGTTCTGACATTTTCCAGCTCCAATGGGCATTTATGACTTTAAATTATATGCAAAAAATGAAGTCTGTTCACTTCATTTTCTTCTTCCAGGGATGAAAAAAAAAGGGTAAAAGTAAAAGAAAAAAGCCATTACTTTTAAATGCATCCCCTTTTATCACTGAATGCCTCTTCTTCATACATATTTTACCCTTAGCTAAATTTTCTTCTTTCCTGCTTCTAGGCTAATTCTGCATTGTATAGCTATCAGTATCATCAGAGTATTTAATCACACTCTTGCTATTGCTTCCTATTCTCCAGGCAATACCTTTCTTAAAAAAAGCCTTATTTTAAAAAGCATTATTCCCACCGACTCCTTTTCCTGACATTATTATTCATTGATTTTACCACCACCATCACATACCACTCTGCTATAGAGTTCTTAAAGTTCACACCATAGAGGTTCTTCTATGCTTCAAGTTCTATACCAAACATCGTATAGAGTTTATCTCTAAATTTTGTACTAACTTTGCAAAATAGGAAATAACAGTTCTTAACTCTACTTTGTAAATGAGAAATCCAAGACCCGGTGCTGAGTGAATTTTTCTAGGCTTCACAACTAATACCATTGTTCCATTTTGACTGTTTCTTCCCTAGTATCTGGGCTCATAAACAAGCTCTCCAGTACTAGGCTCTGTGGTCTATTCTTATTTATAGTATGTTGTCTTATTCTTTACACAAATAATTTCTGGCAAATTTTGGGTTAATCAGATGGTGGGTATGGTTCAGTCATAAGGGTCTTTTATTACATAGTCTTTTACTTTTTCTTCTATTTGCTTTCAGGTTGTGTGATCAGTCTCACTCTACGTTACACAACAAATCAATTATTTGTATTAGTTTCCTATTGCTGCTGTAACTAATGACCGTAAACTTAGTGGCTGAAAACAACATGAATATTCTTTTACAGTTCTGGAAGTCAGAAATTCAGGGCTAAAATCAAGGTGTCTGCAGGGTTGGTTCATTTTGTAGGTTCCCAGGGAGAACCCATTCCTTGCCTCTTCTAGTTTTTAGTGGTGATGGCCTCATGGCTCTGAACACTGCCTCTGTTGTCACATTTTTTTTCCTCTCGCTCTGATCCTAATGCTTGCCTCTTGTAAGGATTCTTGTGATCACATCAGGCTTACCCAGATAATCCAGGACAATCTCCCCATCTAAAATCCTTAACTACATTACACCCCCAAAATTCCTTTTGCTGTCCAAGGTAACAGACACAGTTACGGGGGACTTGGATATGAACTTGGAGGGTGGAGGGAGATTATTCTGTCTGTCATATTTCTCATTCAACAAATAGTTGTTGAGTAATTAATGCATGCAGTGAACTATGTTCAGCTCTGAGGAAATTTCAGGGACTAGCACTATGTTTGAGGAATAAAACAGCCAGACTGTCTCTGCTTTCATGGAGTTTACACCCTAACAGAAGATGCAGACATTAAATATTAATTTTACAATTATTGAATTACAATTGTAATAAGTGCTGGAAAAATGGAGTGTGAAGAACGGAGATGAATCATGGAAGAACTGGCTTAACTTGGGGCATCAGGGAAAACTTCTTAGAGGGAATGACTTTGAGCTGAGCTCTAATGGGGGTGATTAATTAAGTGAAGATGAGGGCCAAGAGTGGATGCTGGGAGACCAGTGATTAAAGCCTTAAAACTCAAAGGATCTTTTAGAACCATTCCCAGTCATTAGCGTCACTAGCTTTTCTTGAGCTGAGGGAATTAATAAGCATGTTCTCAAGAGAGATAGTTGTTGTTTTCTGAATTTCTCAAAAGCAGACAAGAAAAATGTTCATATCTCAAATATCATAGAAATACCTTCCTTGGAATAATTTGATTTCTTCCACTTATCAGAAGTCAATAGTAATGAAAGGAGCCGGGCACATTCCTCAGCCCCGGGCTCAAAACAAACAAGCCCAGTACAAACACATCCCATCCTCCCATCTCACCACATATCGCCATATATCTCTCAAACTTCCTGAGCCCAGTACAAACACATCCCATCCTCCCATCTCACCACATATCGCCATATATCTCTCAAACTTCCTGAGCCCAGTACAAACACCACCAGGAAAGTCTCCGATAAGGAGACAGCCGTTCAAAGTTTTACTGAAAAAGCGGGAACCAAAAGAATTCCTTTGTTCCCCTGTAACTCTCAGGCTATAAAAAGCAAACACTCGCATTGTTCAGGGCCCTCTTGTATGCTGTGGAATGGAAGGACCAGGTTCGAACTTGTAGTAAAGATCCTTGCCGCTTGGCTTTGACTCTGGACTCTGGTGGTCTTCTTTGAAGAACAAACGGTCTGGGCATCACATCTGGGGGCTCGTCCGGGATTCCCCAAGCCCACCAGACCCCTGGTCAACAGATCTGCTAGGATCGATCTACTGATAGGTGAGCTGGCTCGTCTCCGTTTGTCTGTCTGTGTCTGTTCTGAATCCGAATCTGTGACTCGCGAGGTCTGAAACTGGAGCTGGCACAGTCCTGGCGGACGCGCTATAGGACGGCCAGCGGAGACCGGTGGGAGACGTCCCCTGGCTCTCATCTGATCTATATTGCGGTCTGAGCTGCCCCAGCTTGGCGGACAGCAGCTGTCTCTGATCTGAGCTGCCCTGGTTTGGCGGGCAGCAGCTGTCTCTGATCTGAGCTGCCCCGGTTTGGTGGGCAGCAGCTGTCTCTGATCTGAGCTGCCCCGGTTTGGCGGGCAGCAGCTGTCTCTGATCTGAGCTGCCCCGGTTTGGCGGGCAGCAGCTGTCTCTGATCTGGGCTACCCCAGCGCGATCGCGATCCAGGCAGCTAACTCTGACCCGGGCTTCCGGTGCGCGCTTGCGATCTGAACTGCCCCGGTTTGGCGGGCAGCAGCTGTCTCTGATCTAGGCTGCCTCAGCGCGACCGGGACCCAGGCAGCTAACTCTGACCTGGGCTTCCGGTGCGCGCTTGCGATCTGAACTGCCCCGGTTTGGCGGGCAGCAGCTGTCGCTGATCTGGGCTGCCCCAGCGCGACTACGATCTAGGCAGCTAACTCTGACCAAGGCTGCCAAAGTGCGCCTGCGATTAGATATCATTAATAAGTCAAATCAGATTTCCTTTACAGGGATTCAAACCCACATTCCTTTATAAGAAGAGACTACAAATTATTACAGGATAGGTAATACCCAGAGCACTCCCCTATCTCTCCTTACGAGTAATTTTAAAGAAGTTAGAACAAGGGGCCATGATCTTGATATAGAAATCAGGAAAGGAAAGCTAATTACTCTGTGTCGCTCCGAATGGCCTGCCTTTGATGTGGGGTGGCCACCCGAAGGGACCTTCCGACTTGCTGTCATCACTAGAGTAAAGTCCAAGATTTTCCTACCTAGGCGTGCGGGCCACTTAGATCAAATCCCATATATCCTCATATGGCAGGACCTTGTTGAGAACCCGCCTCCTTGGCTGTCCCCTTTCCAATTAGCCTCTGAACCCTGTAAGGCACTGGTTGCTCGACCACTAAAATCCAAACATCCAACTGCCCCCCCATCCTGTTCTACCTGACAGCGGGGACCCACTGTTCACAGAACCCCCTCCGTACCCCTCCGGGCCCCAGGCCGCAGCCCCCCTGGCTGAGCTGCGGGAAGGAGCAGGCGGACGGGAGGCGGCCGGCACACACGGGCCCGCTGAAAAGGAAAGTAACTTTGAAGGGCCGGCGGGGCGGACGCGAGGGCGCACTTCGCGGACTAGCCCCCCTCAGCTGCCTGACTCCACGGTGGCTTTACCCCTTCGGGAAATAGGACCCCCAGATGACACAGGAATCCCCAGGCTCCAGTACTGGCCATTCTCCACCAGTGAGCTGTATAACTGGAAGACTCAGAGTGCTCGGTTTTCAGACAACCCCAAAGATTTACTGGCTTTACTGGATAGTGTCATGTTCACCCACCAGCCCACTTAGGATGATTGTCAGCAGCTCCTCCGAATGTTGTTCACCACGGAGGAGCGAGAGAGAATACAGATAGAAGCTAGAAAGCTGGTCCCGGGGGACGACAGTCAACCGACTGCCAACCCCGACCTCATAAACGCAACCTTTCCTCTGACCAGGCTGGCGTGGGACTACAATACGGCAGAAGGTAGGGGACGGCTACACCTTTATCGCCAGACTCTAATGGCAGCTCTCCGGGCAGCTGCTCGCAAGCCCACTAATTTGGCTAAAGTATATTCTATTCTGCAGAGGAAGACAGAGAGCCCAGCTACCTACTTAGAAAGATTAATGGAAGCTTTTAGACAGTACACCCCCATAGATCCAGAGGCTCCAAGAAGTCAGGCAGCTGTTATAATGTCTTTCATAAATCAGGCAGCCCCAGATATTAAAA